>NC_137738.1:29503590-39503590 GCF_963264785.1 Psittacula echo | reverse complement strand
CTGACCGCTACATCCTGAGGACAACGTTGCATCATACGAACTAAACACAGCCACGCTAAAAAAAGAAATAGAAAATCTGCTTTCTCTGACCCCAGCAAGGGAGCTCTGGGTGGCTACAGAGTGATGAGGAAGAAAACAGAAACATGACATCTTAGAAAAGGGTTCAGAGTGCAAATACGGAAAAGCACAACTTTCTAATTTGTAAGGCTGCAGGAAGATACTGGAAAATCAAGGTAAAGTTGGCAAGAAGGTTTTCAAATATAAATACAACATGATTTACTAAATCTTATTTAGGAGCATAATATTTACATATTTTTCATGGAAACTAAACTATAATGTAACACATTTTTGACCCTAATTAGAGGTGGTTTTACTTCACTAGGTGATATTTAATGTTTCAATTCAATCTCAATTAAGTATTCAAGTAACACACAACAGCAAGACAACCTTATTTCTTTCATATTCTGGAGGGATTTGGTATTTGTTTGTGCATCTATGCTAACGGCACTGGCAGCAGATGGCTGTGATGTAGGCATCACCTCCCAAATCAGCACTGCTAACATACCTGAAGCCAAGTGGCTCCCAGCCCAAGTTATTGTGGTACTGAGCCCCTCCAAGGAGGGCTGCCAGGTGGAGTGATTTGTGCCAGATGGGGTGGGATGATGGTCCTTTAGAAATGACAACTTGGATGAGTCTATTGGACACCAGTGGAAGGCTGCAAAGCAAGCAGCTGGCGCTTTGGGGAGAAGCTCCATGAGATGGCAGAGCTGATCTGGCTAACCAGAACGTGGGTTTCTGTCCCCAAACAACCCCCTGCACCAGCTGTGATTGTCCCTTCACTCCTGTACAGGCTCCACCAGTACAGAAAGTAAGAGAAATCCTTTGCTTTCCCTCTGATGCCTTCTGCTCTTCTACCAGAGGCGTGAACAAAGCAGAGGATTCTCATGGAAATGCCACGATGTCACCTCAGCACTCCAGCTGCACAGGGCATGTCCCCCTCCAAGAGATGCAGGTCACATTTAATGCCATTGCAGCAACTGAGAAACAGTCAGAGCATGTGGCCATTTCACCCCAGCACTGCCTGTCCCCCTATGCCCAAATTCTGCCGCCTTTGCAAGAGCCACCCGTGCTCCCAGCATCTTCATCTGTGGCACCATGAAATCCACAGATGCCAGGGACTTCTCTCTTCTTAGCTACCTGGCAGATCTCATGCAGTTACTGACAAGAGAGCAGAGATGAGTCTCGTGTTTCACTCTGAAGAGGATCAAAACTGCTGCAAAAGAGGACTACAGCTGTAAGAGATATCCAGGCTAATCCTCTGGTGAGTCCATGCAACAGATTAAGGTCTGCCCGGTGAAGACAGATGTTACAGCAGATGGAGGCCAGTGACAGGATTTTGGGAACTAGAGCATGGAACAGAGAAGAGCCTGGAGCACCAAGTAGGTAGAACTGTGCTCCTCAAAGACAATCTCTTGTAGCTGCCTTTAACCACTACTTTCCTGCTTAATAGTCAAGAGGCATGTTATTTTAACTTCAACACCCGTATATTTGAAAGCTGAGTTAAGATTTGCATTTTAAAATTAGTTTTCAGTCACAGATAATACTCCTTTCAACTCTTTCTCGCTTGGCGCATCTGCTTTTGAAGAGAGACACTTCTGAATGCTTTTGTACAGCTCCCGAAAGGCTGCATAGGCATTTCACACCTTTGCAGGTATTCAAGTTCCTTTCCTCCACGTATTATTCAGGAGTTGAAATACACTTTAAAAAAAAAATAACAAACAAATCCTTGACCTCTTTTAACTCCTAGAAAACACTCGTGATCATTTCTTCAACTTCTCTTTGCCTTCAGCTAAATCATGTATTTGACAAAAAGCAGAAGCAAAAGCAACTGGAGGACAAAGAGAAGAGCTCTCTCATCACCCATACTTCCATAAGGCCCAGTGCACTGATAGAGAAGAAGACATTGCAACAGCCTGCACAAGAGATCAAAAGAATATTCTGCAGGAAGTTTCTGGGAGTCCTAGCACACTGGATGAGCAAAAGCACCCCATACAGCCAGCTCATTTGATTCAGGCTGCTGTCCTCCAGCCATTTTATTTAAAGATTAGCTCAAAACAGAAGCTGTCCTGTAAAACAAAGTGCTCTTATCAGTATGTTGGGCTTTCTCCCTCCAAAATTACTTTTCACTTATTATTATCTGGAAATAGATTCTCTTCCCTTCTCCTCTTTTCCAATTTTTCGGATGCTTCCTACAACCATCACTTCTGTAAGTGAATCGTTAGTTAACTACATGCTTTGACACATTGGGGTGCTTACCTACAAGCTACAATAAGGTCAGCTACTTGCGGACGACAGGCATTCCTAGCAAGTGAACAGAAGTCCTGAATAGAAGTCCTGGGGCCCGAGGGATAGTGACAGCACGCTGTCAGTAGCCAGAGGCTACAAAGGCTAACCTGGTGTCTTGCAGAAAGCCCCTGGGAGTCCCTGGAAACAATGATCGGACCTTACTATGTTTTCCTCATTATTTACTGGCCTATTTTTGAAAGGACTCTTATGAAAAGTTACCACATACACAGTTCTTCTTGGGAAACAGCTGACACCTACAGATGGAGGCAACATTCAAGTGCCCATACTTCAGCTCATCTCCATATTAGCTGTCTAGCTAGGCTACTGAAAGCCAAAAGGCTCCAAAGACATTTTGTTCCCTCTAAGAGCAAGCTCCCTCTCTGGTATAACCAGTCTGAGTAGTAGGTCACACCAATATGTTGGTTTGAAGCCAGTGAACCATGTATACAAGAAAAAAATATATTAAAAAAGTGTGGAACATAAAGCTGTCTGCTTTGAAAAACCTTTCTTTAAAGAAAAGTGCACTTTAGAAACTTGAAAAGAAAACAAAACCTCATAGTTCTCCAATGTTTAATCTAAATAAAATTAAAGGAAAATAAGCATTTTTGTTCCTTCTCTAGCATGGCACACTCATGAGCTGGACTGCTACACCTTCCTCTTCTGAGTCTCCCATCTCAGAGACCCGATGGATGGATGAAGCCAGGCCAGACAGTTCTCCTTCCCTTCAGGCAGGGGGAAGTTCACCAGACATCTTGAGAAAGGGTGGAGGAAGCTGCCTGCAAGTTCATAGTTGACTTGAGAAAGTGAAGTTTCAAAGTACTTCTGGTACTTGTGATAAAACCTTGGAAACCTTGGAAATACGATTGTTCAGTTTCAGCTGCAGGGAATGCGTTTTTGACAAGCAACAGGTTTAGATTGAAACTGACCTTACCTCTGTACCCAAAACAGCATCCAAACTTACAGGTTTGAATAGATCAGTCTGCTGTTGTCTATGTGTATCATGACTGTGTTCTCACAGACAAAACTGGCTTTAATCTAGATAACATGTACAGGCATCTCTTCTTTGCCCCGTTTCCTTAGGGTGTGAAAAGCACACCTTGACAGTGTACCATTGAGCTGCAGCAATGCTGTAACTCCCCACAGCTCTCTGCTAAGCCTTCTTCACCTATGGTTACAAGCACAGCTTAGAGACTTACACTAAATATTCTATTTCACATGCTCCAGGGTAGCACATTAATGCTGCATTTGAAAGAGGTGAGAGGAAGCTGACAGAACACTTTGCAACAATAGATGACTTGAGATCAACATGAAATATCAGTAGAAACAGTATAATAAGGAATATATACATCTTCTATTCCTTCCCTCAAAGCTTGATATTTTTCCTTAGTAACTGAATTGGCAAGGCTAGACATTTATACTTGAAAGTTATTGAAATTTTGTTTTGGTTCATAGTATGACATTTTTTTCTTTAATTAAAAAAGCCTGTACTGTATGAGTACAATTATTCAAGAGAAATTTGTATTACAAAAATCTGGAGAAAAAGATAAAAGATATGAAGGCTGTTTCAGTTATGTCTTCTTCAACTGTGCTTTACTGAGGAAACTTGACTTTTTAAAGCTAGCCTAGGGTAGCCTATGGCTTGCTTAGATTCAATTTGTGCTGTCTCTGCATCAGCCCCACCAAAGACACTCTATCACTCCCCTTCCTCAGCTGGACTAAAAGCTCATGGGTTGAGATAAGGACAGGCAGAGATCCCTCACCAATTACCATCACGGGCAAAGGAAGGTTGCTTCTCCCAGAAATCACCCCTGCAGCTCCCTCACTACCAAAACCTTGCCACGGAAATCCAATGCATTTTTGTAGAGGATAATTCTGGGTTTTCTTTGAATTGACTTTCCACTTTTTTCTGGCAAAATAAGTGTTTTTCATTTCCCCCCCCAGACCACATAAGCAAATAGGCTGCCAAGTTTCATTCTCACTTTTTTTTTTCTCTTTGATGGACTCTTTTGGCTGGGCTAATTCGCCTGGCTTTTCTGCCAGCAATGTATTCAACTCTTCTTCCTGGCATCTTAGCAAGTGAAGCAGCAGCTAACAAAACAGCTGATCTTCTGCTAGCCATATACATATTCATTCAGTGCAGGCATAAATTATTCATTTATATATAAAGTTTTGACAGCATTAACATAGCAGAGGTGATGACGTATGCCCAACACGCTTCTATTTAGATGTGACAAACATTAAACACATTTGCAGATCCCAGTTTTCTAACTTACAATGATGTACATCATTGAGAAAATATGCAGGTGGATATATTTCTCTCCTCTCTATATCAGAAATCATATTGGTAATTTTTAAAAAACCAGTGTTATCAATTAGAATGGAATCACTTCGTAGTTGTGCACCTTCACATATCTTTCTTTTCCAGCTTCTGTGGTTTTCACCAAGAATCATCTTAGTATGGGGAATATATGAAAAAAAAAGAAATTATGTCAAAAAATGGGAGAGTGAGTGCCTGCCAGCTGGAAGAAGTGTATAAGCAATAAATAACTATCCTGTCACAGAGGGCACAGATCCAGAAGACCAAAAATACAGACCATTATACTGTGATCAAGAATGAACTCCAAAGCAACTAGCAGGGAGACAGTTCATCTGTTCTGTTTGCTAACACGTCTCGATAAAGGAAGGTGGAAAATCAGGCTGCTTGGATGATAACCCTTAATAAAGTCACTTAGGGATGGCACATATTCAGTTCTGCAAATGCTGATCAGGAAGTAGTCCCCACCTCAAGACTTCCTCAGCCCTTCCTAAAGCAGCACTGCTGGACCCTAGTCTGCAGATGCCTGTGAGAAAAGCAGCAAACCAACAGATACAATCATCAGTTTACACTCACAAATGGTAGTCCTGGGGAAAAGATTGAAGTTATTCCCTGACAGAGGACAGACTCGCCTTGAGCTGACTCCGAGGCTGAAGTCAGTGGGCTGGAAGTGAATACAGATGCAGCTGGTGGGTGAGGGTCCTCCTGGCAGGATGGCCTCACCATGCCTGTGATGCAGCACAGCCCTGGTTGCTCACAGCCTGACAATAAAGGCTGCTACAGAAGACCCAGCGCACTGAGAAGCATTTAAGTCCATCCTTTGATAAGGGAGAACCAAGTTTATCTAAACTAGGGTTGCCATTTGTCCAATCTGTTTATAAAAATGTTCAGATCTGCTCTGATTCATACCAGTGCTTTACTGCACCTACTGTCAGAAAACCTTTACTAGTATCTGATACAAAAACATCTGAAGATTTAAATCTCCCCGCAGTATTTCCTTTTTAAGACCACCTTCTGGACTCTCTTCAATTTCTTAGAAATCCTAAACGGGAACACTTCTTAACTTAGGCTTTTCCAGGTCCAAAGGAAGCAGAAAAGACCCTGCTGGCGACTTCCTGAAGTTCTCATCTGAACAAGAGTGTGCTATGGAGGAAATGAAGGAGTTCTTTTACGTCTCTGGCTCCTGGAACTCAGCATCTTCTGTTTAACTTGAAATGCTGGATCCCAGAAACCATTTGTGCTGCACATTAAAAAAAACCCAACAACTACAAATTGGAGAAGACACAGAGGAAATCACTGTATAACACTACAGATCATCACCTCTAATACACCACTCTGTTAATGTCAAAAGCCTCTTTGTTGAGCCAAGCACATTGTAATACTAAGACTCAGTGTGTCCTGGATTGAGAGCAAGTCCTGCTCATAACTGAATAGTGATAAGCATTACGGATTGCTCAGAATGAAAAATCATGTCATGAAAAATACCACAGGAGATCTAGGAATGCTTTCACATACAGCAAAGGGCCCTCTAGAGAGGGCGTAAGACAGGAAAACAAGAGTCTCAAACTGAAGTGATAGTCAAAGCTGCTTTAGAAAAAATGGATAAAATGAACTGCAGATTGACAGAACCGTCTAGTAGACAACACTAATGAAGAACAGGTCAGCAGAGAAAGCTGGGCCTCCCAACTTGCAACAGGTCTTTGATTCAGTCACTGATGATGTGATAAATGCAGTCCTGTGTTCCTAAAGTCTCAAGGCAACCCCCCCCCCAAACAATAGAGAATAGGCTGGTAAAGGACAGGAAGCTAAGGACAGGAATAAACTGGCCAGTTTTCTTAGTGAAACAGGATATTGAGTAGCACATTGGAGTAGGGTATCAACATCTGTGCTGAGGCATCTCTTGTGCATAACAAAGAAGGGTTAACAGTGAAGTAGCAAATTTTTCAGGGAATATTAATCAGAGCAGATAAGAACTCTGACCTGAAGGAGTTACAGAAGGACCTAATGCTGATTAGGCAATAAAACACTGGAAGAAAGTCAGTGCTAGTAAATGCACAGGTCCCTGGTAACAGGCTACTCTGGATGACAAAGGTGTAACTGAGTTTAAAAAAAATAAACAATAAATCTCAAAATAATAATGATAATTCAAAAAATAAAAAAGGTATATTAATAGAAAAAGGTCTATCAAGGACTATCAAACACAGATATGGAAGAGATATCTGGCTCAGGAAATTGGTAAGCTCAAGAACATCAGAAGCTGTGAGGCCACTGGAGGGGAAGCTACACTTCAGCCTGCCCCCAGTCTTCCCTAGCTGGGCTGGATGGTGCTCATGTCTCAAAAAGGCCTTAATGCAGTTAAGTCCACATTTCTACATATGACACAATGTCATTTGCACAGGTATGATGAGATTTAAATGTTTCAAACTATCGCTTCATTGCTACAATACAGGAAAGCCTACGTTAATAACAAGATGTTTCTGTGGTTCACATTTTTCTCGCATTTTCTTTCCTGTATGAAATGTTCTCATTCCTGTACAGCTTGACAGCATGCACAGAAATTATGCTCAGCAGATTTTAGCACAGACCTCAAAAACGCATACACCAACAGAAACACATTTAAGTTCTACAACTGCCACATCATCTTGAAGCTAGCATTACACCATTTTTAGTAGGGGCTCATAAAAGATAGTTTTAAGAATACGAAGTTTATAAGATGCCTATTAAAACAAGTATTAGAGTTCTGAATGTCAAAGATGTCACCAGAGAGAAGCAATCCATGACCCAAAAGAAAAT
This sequence comes from Psittacula echo, assembly GCF_963264785.1. Classification (NCBI taxonomy): domain Eukaryota; kingdom Metazoa; phylum Chordata; class Aves; order Psittaciformes; family Psittacidae; genus Psittacula; species Psittacula echo. The sequence goes on along the minus strand of NC_137738.1, from coordinate 39,496,137 downwards.
TAATTTCATTGGCAACGAGCATTAAATATTATTGCTTTCATATATCCCATAAAGACAGAGGCAAAACAAACAAGACAGTTCATTCCATTTGCATGTATTTTTACAGAACTTCATATGACAAGAATTACGGAGGCAAATGCTTACTTTCTTCAAAATAAAGCTTCAAAATAAAAGATTATATACACAGATAAGGAAGCTATGCCACAGTATTCAACCTAGTTGATTCTATGCTTCTGTATCTAAAAAATATAAATATTGCAGGTTTCAGGAAAGCAACATTTCTTTTAATCATTACTCTTCTCTCATCTGCAGATGATAAGCAAAATTTCCACTAAAGAAAATGAACACTAGCTAGCTGATGCATCTTTAAAAGTTTTATTTCAATATACTGCTCAGTTATAGCTTACATGATTTGCTGTCATGAATTTGAATGATACACTTCCATTTCACTGATGCTAAAGAGAGAGGGATTGTATCCAACAGCTCACAATGTGCACCTGAAATAATTCAGTCACATCAAGGACACTGCCTAGCAAAAGAAAAAAAAACCAACGCTACTGCTGACGTCTTCATTGAAGAGGAGACAATACGTGACGACGGTCATGTAGTGTGGGTTATAAATTTATTTGGTTTTATCTATTTCTTAAAGTTAGATGATAAATCTTAAAAGCACAGTACTGAATTTAAAAAAAACTCTAGCTTTCTCATAGCAGCCAGGTCTGAATGTTTCCTATGTCCTCTTAATCTACACATTTGTGGTGGCACTTCACCACAAGCCTCCTGAACATTGAGAGAAGAGCTAGAAGTGCGAGTTGTGTGCTAATTCTGATTTCTTATCAGTTTTTTGCCTGGCGGTTAACTGACTTTTAATCTCTCCATGTTTCAGGGCTGAACTGCAAAAGGAGCTGCAGAGCAGAGAAGAAAACCACACTACTTCTGCATGTGGCTTCACTGCTGCTGCAACTGGGGATGGTTTCTGCTCTGCTGCCCCTATCTAATTTCCTTAGCTATAATCTTTCCCCTGCTGAACAGCTTTTCTGGAAAATTACTAATACTTTGCATCATTCATAGCACTGCCATTCCGAACAGTAGCCACAAAATGGAACAAACATATTGATTTCACGTTTTAGTTTGACAGTACTATCTTTGTCAAACATTGACCTCATAGCAGCCTTCCAGTATCTGAAGGGGGCTATAGGGATGCTGGGGAGGGACTCTTTGTTAGGGACTGTAGTGACAGGACAAGGGGTAACGGGTTCAAACTTAAACAGGGGAAGTTTAGATTGGATATAAGGAAGAAATTCTTTACTGAGAGGGTGGTGAGGCACTGGAATGGGTTGCCCAGGGAAGTTGTGAATGCTCCATCCTTGGCAGTGTTCAGGGCCAGGCTGGACAAAGCCTTGGGTGGCATGGTTTAGTGTGAGGTGTCCCTGCCCATGGCAGGGGGGTTGGAACTAGATGATCTTAAGGTCCTTTCCAACCCTAACTATTCTATGATTCCATGATTGTATTCACAATTCCAGGTATTTAAAAACTAAAATTACAAGGTTTAGAGGCATAATTAATGTTCCTATTTGCCTCTTTTTTTTTTAAATTATTTTTGAACCTTAAATCATCTGCTTAAGTTCTTTTCTACAACTATGAAAAACAAACCCATGCCTCCTTCCCCAGAATCTCTCGATCCCCTCATGTCAGGCAGTGCAGTTTCACAAAGTACAGCAAGTAATACAATCAATAATAAAATCATGGAAGTTAGTAACTCTGCTAGAAGGAGGGGAAAAGTGTAAAATCTGCCTTTTTTCTTTCTGTTTATCAAAGGCAAAGAAGTTCTTTACTCTGAGGGTGGTGAAGCACTGGAATGTGCTGCCCAAAGAAGTGGTAAATGCTCCATCCCTGGCAGTGTTGAAGGCCAGACTGGACAGAGCCTTGGGTGACATGGTGTAGTGTGAGGTATCCCTGCCCATGGCAGGGGGGTTGGAACTAGATGATCTTAAGGTCCTTTCTAACCTTAAGTATTCTATGATTCTATGACATCATCTCTTTTGATTACATTCTGAAGAAATTTATTTTATTTCCTTCAAACACTGATGAGCACTTTTGACTGTTCCTTTTAAAGAGAACAGAAAATTACTTTCTAAAAAGAAAAAAAAAAAAAAAAGTCTCATTTAGCAATCCATATTCACCATGGAAAATTTCCTATTTGCCACCGGTTAGTGGATTTTTCCCCAAGAAAAAGGAAATTACTCTTGACAAGCTTCAGTTATGAATAGTGGCTGGCTTTGCTTGTGTCGTGGTTTAAGCCCCGGCTGTAAATTAGAACCACGCAGTCTACTTCCCCCCCCCCCACTCCCCAGAGGGATGGGGAGGAGAATCGAAAGAATGTAACTCCCACGGGTTGAGATAAGAACAGTCCAGTAACTAAGGTATAACACAAATCACTACTGCTGCCACCAATAATAATAATGATAAGAGAAATAACAAGGGAAGAAAATATGATACCGCTCGCCGGAAAAGAGCCCGACCGAAAAGAGGACGTGCCCTTCCGGGTAGCTCCCAGTTACATCCCCGGGCATGACGTGCTGTGGTATGGAATACCTCTTTGGCTAGTTTGGGTCAGGCGTCCTGTCCCTGCTTCCTCCCGGCCCCTCCTCCTCCCTGGCAGAGCATGAGACTCACAAAGTCCTTGGTCAGTCTAAACATCGGTGTTATCAGCTTTGTTCCCAGGCCAAAAGTCAAAAACACAGTGCTGCACCAGCTACTAAGAAGGAGAAAAACTGACTGCTACTGCTGAACCCAGGACAGTATCCACCCCTTATTCCATACCATTCACGTCATGCTCAGATCCCACATTTTCCATCTACCCTCACTCTCATCTCAGTGCACTGTTATCTTAGTGCACGGACCAATTCCTATAAAGCTACTGAGTCCGTTCGGTTCATGATGTTGGGCTCCATCTCTTGTAACAGTCTTTCAGGGCAGGAGAGGCTGTGTGCAGTGTTGGATCGTTGTCTGCTGATGCTGATCATTCCTTTACTGTAGAACTCATCCGGTTCTATCAAAGTTCATTCTCTGTTGGGATGATGGTCGGAGGGAAGTCAGGGCCAGTCGCTGGTGCCCTGCAGACTTCTAGTTGATGGACTATAGCAGGCAACAGCGTACAATTGAGTTCATTGTCTGTTTTCCCCTAAAATCAAATCCCCTTGAGGTACGCATCGGACTTCCCCATCTTCCCGCATTACCCACCAAGTATATCCAGGTCCCTGAGCAAAAGCAATCCCACGAGTGGGTTTGCCTTTACCTGAAGCAGGAATAACCCAGACTGTCTTCCCCAGCAAATTCTTCATGTGCACCACAGGAACTTTGTCCCCCTCTACAATATGTAAAAGTTCTGACTGGGCTGGGCCAGCCCTGTTGGCAGATCCTCTGGTGTTGACCAACCAGGTGGCCTTTGGTAAGTGTGTATCCCAATGCTTGAAAGTTCCCCCACCCATTGCTCTCAGTGTAGTTTTTAACAGCCCATTGTACCGTTCGATTTTCCCAGAGGCTGGTGCATGGTAGGGGATGTGATATACCCACTCAATGCCATGCTCTTTGGCCCAAGTGCCTATAAGGTTATTCCGGAAATGAGTCCCATTGTCTGATTCAATTCTTTCTGGGGTGCCATGTCGCCACAAAATCTGGTTCTCAAGGCCCAGGATAGTGTTCCTGGCAGTGGCATGGGGCACAGCGTATGTTTCCAGCCATCCGGTGGTTGCTTCCACCATGGTAAGCACATGGCGCTTGCCTTGGCGGGTTGGTGGGAGTGTGATATAGTCAATCTGCCAGGCCTCCCCATATTTGTACTTCAGCCATCGTCCTCCATACCAAAGAGGCTTTAACCGTTTGGCTTGTTTAATTGCAGCACATGTTTCACACTCATGAATAACCTGGGCAATAGTGTCCATTGTTAAGTCCACCCCTCGATCACGGGCCCATCTATATGTTGCATCTCTGCCCTGATGGCCTGAAGTGTCATGGGCCCACCGAGCCAAAAATAATTCACCTTTATGTTGCCAATCTAAGTCCATCTGAGCCACTTCAATCTTAGCAGCTTTATCCACTTGTTGGTTGTTCTGGTGCTCCTCAGTGGCCCGACTCTTGGGTACATGGGCATCTACATGGCGTACCTTCACCACCAGGTTCTGCACCCGGGCAGCGATATCTTGCCACAGTGCAGCAGCCCAGATGGGTTTACCTCTGCGTTGCCAGTTGCTCTGCTTCCATTGCTGCAACCACCCCCACAGGGCATTTGCCACCATCCATGAGTCAGTATAGAGATAAAGTACTGGCCACTTTTCTCGTTCAGCAATGTCCAGGGCCAGCTGGATGGCTTTCACCTCGGCAAACTGACTCGATTCACCCTCTCCTTCAGCAGTTTCTGCAACTTGTCGTTGAGGACTCCATACGGCTGCTTTCCATCTCCGATGTTTTCCCACAATACGACAGGACCCATCAGTAAACAAGGCATACTGCTTTTCACTTTCTGACAGTTTATTATATGGTGGGGGCTCTTCAGCACGCATCACCTCCTCCTCTGGTGACATTCCAAAATCTTTGCCCTCTGGCCAGTCCATGATGACTTCTAGAATGCCTGGACGACTGGGATTTCCTATTCGAGCTCGTTGTGTAATTAGTGCAGCCCATTTACTCCATGTCGCATCGGTTGCATGATGTGTAGAGGGGACCCTGCCTTTGAACATCCAGCCCAGAACGGGCAGCCGGGGTGCCAGGAGGAGCTGTGCTTCAGTGCCAATCACCTCCGAAGCAGCTCGAACCCCTTCATAGACTGCCAGTATCTCTTTCTCAGTTGGGGTATAGCTGGCCTCAGATCCTTTGTATCCCCGACTCCAAAAGCCGAGGGGTCGACCTCGAGTCTCCCCTGGAGCTTTCTGCCAGAGGCTCCAGGTAGGACCATTCTCCCCAGCTGCGGTGTACAGTACATTTTTTACATCTGGCCCATTCCGGACTGGTCCAAGGGCTACTGCATGAACTATCTCACGTTTAATTTGCTCAAAGGCTTGTTGTTGCTCAGGGCCCCATTTAAAATCGTTCTTCTTCCGGGTCACATGATAGAGAGGGCTTACAATCGAACTGTAATTTGGGATGTGCATTCTCCAGAACCCCACAGCACCCAAGAAAGCTTGTGTTTCTTTCTTATTAGTTGGTGGAGACATTGCTGTTATTTTGTTGATCACATCTGTAGGGATCTGGCGACGTCCATCTTGCCATTTTATTCCCAAAAACTGAATCTCCTGTGCAGGTCCCTTGACCTTACTCCGTTTTATGGCAAAACCAGCTTTCAGCAGGATTTGGATTATTTCCCTCCCTTTCTCAAAGACTTCTTCCGCTGTATCACCCCACACAATAATGTCATCAATGTACTGCAGGTGTTCTGGAGCTTGCCCCTGTTCCAGTGCATTCTGGATCAGTCCATGGCAGATGGTAGGGCTGTGTTTCCACCCCTGGGGCAGTTGGTTCCAAGTGTACTGGACACCCCTCCAAGTAAAAGCAAACTGTGGCCTGCATTCTGCTGCCAAAGGAATTGAGAAGAATGCATTGGCAATATCAATCGTGGCATACCACTTGGCTGCCTTTGACTCTAGTTCATACTGAAGGTCTAGCATGTCCGGTACAGCAGCACTCAATGGTGGTGTGACTTCATTCAGGCCACGATAGTCTACTGTTAGTCTCCACTCTCCGTTAGACTTTCGCACTGGCCATATGGGGCTATTAAAGGGTGAGCGGGTCCTGCTGATCACTCCCTGACTCTCCAGACTACGGATCAGCTTATGGATGGGAATCAGGGAGTTTCGGTTGGTGCGATATTGCCGCCGGTGCACTGTTGTGGTCACGATTGGCACTTGTTGTTCTTCGACCTTCAGCAACCCCACAACAGAAGGATCCTCTGAGAGACCAGGCAAGGTGGACAGCTGTTCATTTTCCTCAGTCTCCAAAGCAGCAATACCAAAAGCCCATCGGTACCCTTTTGGGTCTTTGAAGTACCCTCTCCTGAGGTAATCTATGCCGAGGATGCATGGAGCCTCTGGACCAGTCACAATGGGGTGCTTTTGCCATTTCCTTCCAGTCAGGCTGATCTCAGCCTCCAGTACAGTCAACTCTTGGGATCCTCCTGTCACTCCAGAGATATAGATGGGTTCCACCCCTTGACAGCTTGACGGCATCAGGGTATACTGTGCACCAGTATCTACGAGAGCTTTATACTTCTGTGGGACTGATGTGCCAGGCCATCTGACCCACACAGTCCAGTAAATCCGATTGTCCCCTACCGCCACCTGGCTGGAGGCAGGGTCCCTCTAACAGTCATCACAACGTTGGACACCTAAGTCGTATTGAAAGGGATTATTCTTCGTTATCATAGGAGCTGGAGTAAAATCAGCTCTTCCACTCCATCTGGGAACCTGCTCACCAGAGACTGAAGCCGCAGCTCTCATGGGATGATTAGTCTTGACCCTTGTTCCTATTTTCAATTCATGCACCCGTTCCTCCAAAGCTGAAGTAGGTTTTCCATCCCACTTCGTCATGTCTTCTCCATGATCCCGCAGGTAAAACCATAGGGTGGCCCGTGGTGTTTGCCTTCTATATCTTCTGTCTCGAACAATAGGACGTCTTTTGTTAACAGCTGAGACGTGTGTTGGTACATGTGAGGAGCTGGATAAATCAGATAGATCGTCCCTCAATTGTTTGACATCTTGGGACAGTTTTTCCACAGCTGAGATGATGGAAGGGGTGAGATTGTCTTCGAACTCTCGGAGTTTATGAATCATTTCATCCACTGTTGGTGTTACTATGTCACCCCAGGTTACTGTTGCCAATGAATGGGCATACGATGACGGTGCATTCCGTGTAAGTTTTCGCCACATGGGTCGTGTACATTCGACTTCATCTGGGTCTATGGGTATATCTCCGTTATTCGGTTTGGTGTGATAGATCATCTCTACGATGGCTGATTTCCTCAGAGACTGGATGCCTTTGTCTAAAGTAGTCCACTTGGCCGAACGACTCGTAACATCGTCCTTGTATGGAAACCTTTCTTTCACAGCTGCCAAGAGCTGCCTCCAAAGACTGAGGGACTTTTTCTCTCTTGCAATTGCTTTGTCAATTCTCCCTTCTCTAGCAAGTGATCCCAGCTGCTTGGCTTCCGTACCTCCTAGTTCGTGACCATCGGCCCCATTGTCCCAGCATCGGAGCAACCAGGTGATGATGTGCTCCCCTGGTTGACGGGTAAAATCTTTTCGCATATTCCGTAGCTCGGTTGAGGTCCGAGGTCGAGAAGTCACCTCTTCTTCTTCTTCTTCATCATGGGATGATGACTCCTGAGCAGATGCTGTCCTGAGTGGTGAATACATTGTTTCTTCATCTTGCTTCACCCTTCTTGCCTCTTTTTTGCTTTTTCTCTTGCGTAGAGGGGCAATCGATATTGGTACGAATTGGTCCTCTGGTTTAGCTGCAGTCATTATCACTGTGGTTTGAGTAGCAACTGTACTTGTCGCTGGGGGTGGTGTAGCTGCTGTGGTTGGAGCTGCGGTAGCTTCGCTGTCTGTTGCAGTTGAAGTTTGAGTAGCGGCTGTACTTGTCGCTGGGGGTGGTGTAGCTGCTGTGGTTGGAGCTGGGGTAGCTGCACTGTCTGTTGCAGTCGAAGTTTGAGTAGTGGCTGTACTTGTCAGTGGGGTAGCTGCACTGTCTGTTGCAGTCGAAGTTTGAGTAGCGGCTGTACTTGTCGCTGGGGGTGGTGTAGCTGCTGTGCTCGGAGCTGGAGTAGCTGCGCTGTCTGTTGCTTCGCCCTCAGATCCAGGGACATTTTTTCCCTTTTGAAGGTGCTGGATAGCGTTGAACAAGGCCCGGTAAGCATAGGCCAAGCCCCAGCACGTTGACATGATCTGTCCCTCTCTGGTATGACCAGGATGACAACACACCTCATTTAAGTGTTTTACTAATTCTTCTGGATTTTGCAGTTGTTCAGTGGTGAAATTCCAAAACACTGGAGGGGCCCACTGACCTAGATACTTGCCCATACTATCCCACACACCCTGCCACTCATGGCTGTCCAGCCTCGGGGAAAATCTCTCGGTCCCCCTATTTTGTCGTCTAACCCCAGACAAGACCCAAACCCGACTCTGCTCATTGCTAAAATTGACTCTTTTCTAGTTGTTACTGTGGAAAGTCTCCACATAAAAACCTTAATACTGTCAGCCTCATTTTAGGGTATGTTAGACTTTCTAATGAAAAGTTCTTGTGTACTACGAAATAGGTGTTTAATATATTACCTCTATAACACCCAATTTACTTCCACTGAAATGTGTGGCACTAGCTAAATGCAGGTTAACTTTCTCCAGATCAAGCACTGGTCATACTGTTAGTAGTTGTCGTTATCTCAACCCTTCGTGCCCCACGTTGGGCGCCAAAAAGAACTGTCGTGGTTTAAGCCCCAGCTGTAAATTAGAACCACGCAGTCTACTTCCCCCCCCCCCACTCCCCAGAGGGATGGGGAGGAGAATCGAAAGAATGTAACTCCCACGGGTTGAGATAAAAACAGTCCAGTAACTCAGGTATAACACAAATCACTACTGCTGCCACCAATAATAATAATGATAAGAGAAATAACAAGGGAAGAAAATATGATACCGCTCACCGGAAAAGAGCCCGACTGAAAGGAGGACGTGCCCTTCCGGGTAGCTCCCAGTTACATCCCCGGGCATGACGTGCTGTGGTATGGAATACCTCTTTGGCTAGTTTGGGTCAGGCGTCCTGTCCCTGCTTCCTCCCGGCCCCTCCTCCTCCCTGGCAGAGCATGAGACTCACAAAGTCCTTGGTCAGTCTAAACATCAGTTGTTATCAGCTCTTCCCAGGCCAAAAGTCAAAAACACAGTGCTGCACCAGCTACTAAGAAGGAGAAAAACTGACTGCTACTGCTGAACCCAGGACAGCTTGGATCAGAGTTCATAGGAAAAAGTTGTGTTCAAGGTAACCTGAATAGACTGGGTTTCAATAACTCACTGAGCAGCAGGCACCTCTGCTGAAACAATGGCAGTTCGTTTTCCAGAGTTCAGAACATCAAATAATCAGCCATTGTTGGGTTTTTTTGGGTGTTGTATTTCTGATTTTATGTAAAGCAAATATAGTTACAATGGATAGAGGAGCTTTGAAAATACCAGTCAATAACAAAATGCATGCTTAGAATAAAAATCAGAAAAAGTAAAGGCTACTTTTACTTCAAAGGAGAATTTCCCTACATTGTTCATGGGCAACGCATTTTCTCAGCTGACACAGAAAGCCTACTGCTTATTCTGAAAGATGAAATTACCTTTTCATTACCTTTTCAAGACAGGGCCCCCTGCCTCTGTGATAGCTCATGACCATGGAACATCATGAGCCAACTGGTGAGAGGCACATGTATGTTTGAATAAGGTTATTCAACTATAAATAGTCATCTTAAGGAAAAAATAATAATAATAAAAAAGAATGAATTTGAAACAGCTCATTTCTTTCTTTACATATGGTGGAATTATAGTAACAACAAAAATATGAGTTCCTGGCAGCAATACCCTTCCTTGACTGACTGACTATAAGAAAACAATGGTCAAATGCTCAAACACCTGCGATGTGAGCCTGAGTGCTCACCAGAAAGGAGCGCCCTGTGCTCCAACAGGCCCCAGAGTCTGTAAGATCTACGATAAGCTAAGTCTTCAGTACGCCTGGCCACTGAGCGTCCCTTTTTCCTGCAACATGCCATCTCTGCTTCCATGTGGTTTCAACATAAACTATTCCAAAGCATTAAAAATAAAGAATTCAGAGGCGTGATCCAGTCATTCTGCAGCCAATAGAAGAGTCCATACCGCTACCAAAGAATTACATGATAGGAAAATGTTTTGCTGACAACAAACACCTAAAGCCCGGGAAAGCTTTGGATACTTTTATGAAACGAGGCTATCCCTCACCATGTCATGCATGTGCCTCAGACAGGTGGTTCTCCTAATCCCACCACCCTTAATTCTCCCTGCCACTTACCACCTCAGAGTTTCAGCCTTGCTTTGGCCAGTAAGTTTGAGATCAGGATTTCAGTTTATTTCACTTTGCTGGCAGTGCTGACAGCCAGAAAACTTATGTGTAAACCACAAAAAGGAAAGAGGAAGGAGGATGACAGAAAACTAATAAAATGGGCTAATAAATTCAGGTTTATTCTCACCGGTTGTCAGTTCCCGCAGGTTCTGACACCTACAGAGTGAAGTGAGTATCTGACTGCTTGAAATTACATTATCATGCCACAGCCTGAACACATTCAATATATAGGCAGTAAGGGGAGGGCTGCCTTTGTCTGCCCTTCTGTCAAGAGGACTAAAAGGTTCTGCTGTCTCCTTCCCCATTACACTGCCAATAAAATAGTTTTCATTTAAGGTGGTTAGAGCATAAGGCAACCAGGAAACAGGTCTACTTCCAGCAAGCACTGTACTTAGGAGGGAATTTAGTAGGGTTTTCTAGGGAAGGCTAACTGAATTTCTTTGGACAAGAGTTCCAAGACATTTTTTAATTAAACAGGAATACAATACTAAACATTCCAAGAAGTCAGACTTCTAAATATACACACATATTTATTTTTAAAACAGAGTATTTGCTGGTCAATGCCCCATCTCTGTTATTTAGGCCGTGTATAAAATGTAATATTAAAAAGATTAATTTTAAAAATTATACTAACAGAAATGGAAATTGGAAGCATTCTTTTTCTTCTGAATGATAAAACACTGCAGTTCTAAACTCATTCTATTCCAACTTCAAACAAACAAAATATCAATAATTATTTTTCCATGATGTCTACTAAAGACTACTCTCCAGCTTCACAACACACAAAATGTTGGACTATGCACTGAAGATTCACACAGATTCTTTTGTTTCCATTACCTGCAATGGTTACTTGTCAGCTAGTATTCGTTAAGCCATCACTTACTGGGAACCATTTAAGTGTTGTCACTTTAGATGTGTCTTCCTGTTCCTTTAACATTAACAAAATACAGCAGGAGGCTGTATTTTATGGAGACTGACAGAAATTATCAAAACACCTGAAACTCATCCATACTGAAACTATTGTACATAGAAGACGTACCAGGATGCACCAGGAGACTTCTACTTTCCAGAAAGCACTGAAGAAAATGTTTAAACCCACTATCTTCATTTTTTTTCCACATTTTTTGTTTCAGTACTTTTACTATTAGCAGTTCATAGTGTAAATTTGTAGATACGTTTCACACTTTAAATGTATTCATCTCTTAGCTTTTGAAGATAAATTCGGTAATAGTCACGACAGTGTTAACAATTGACAGCTTCAGCATCAGTTTGGAAATTACAAAAATTCATTTAATAGGCAGATCTGTAAGACAACAAAATCTTAGCCGTGATGGCATAAACACAAAACCACTTGATCACTTTAAAGTCAAAATACAACAGATGCAACTGAAGATGTCTATAATGGCAACTATCTTACATAAATTACCTAGTAGCAGAATTCATTTGCAAGCATGTAATTACAAAGTTTGCTTTTGAGTTACCCAGAGTAGTCCCTAATTTCAGAAAGTCAGTATGGGCTATGAGGAACATCTACTGTATGCACAGGACCCTTTTCTGCACACTTTCCTAATCTATGTATTTACAGCTATGTACTTACCAGAGATTTTCTGATACAGAGATCTTGCCTTGGTAATTAGTAGCCTGTAACGGCTACATATTTACTCTTCAAGTAGAATAGAGTATAATAGAATATTTCAGTTAGAAGGGACTTACAATGAGTATCTAGTCCAACTGCCTGACCACTTCAGGACTGATCAAAAGTTAACCCATATTATTAAGGGCACCATCCAAATGCCTCTTAAGCATTGACAGACCTGGGGCATAGACCACCTCTCTAGGAAGCCTGTTCCACTGTTTGACCACCCTCTCTGTAAATAAACATTTCTTACAATGCTTCCTTTTTGAATACCTATAAACTGTTATACACAATAATGTCAGCAATGACTTCCACAGCTTAATTACACGTTATCCAAACCACCACATCTTTCTGGTTTTTCCTGGATCTGGCAATTGCCCATCCCATCCCAGCTGAGATCTTCTAGGTCTTGCACTGTAACAGCTCACAAGCAATCATCCTTGATGCAACTTTTCCATGCCTTCTGTCTTCTCATATCTTTTCCCCTGTTTACTTTTTCCTCATCTGAAGAGTCCTAGTCTTCGTTATTCCTCATATGGGAATTACTTCATCCTTTCACTTTTGCTCCTACCCATTTCTGAGTATTTTCCAGTTCTTGAAAACCCATTTTGTGAATGGGAGGTCACAAGTGTCAAATGAAGGAAGTAAAATGCAGCCACCCTATGGATTTATACACAACGAGGTTCTGTTTTGTTTCTTTTTTCTCTGTTATTTTTGATTTGCCTTTTTTTTTGACTGCTACTGAGAACTGAGCTGATGCTATAGCAGAACCATCCACCGCACGCACAAGACCTCATTCCTGACTGGTAACAGTCTGCTGAGAACCCATCATTTTCTGTGTGAAATAAGGATGATCCTCCCCCCTAAACCACCTTCCAGCCTCCGCTGAAGGCAAGGCTGGCTTTTATCTCTGGCCTACACAAGAACGCTTTCTTCTGTTCTTGTTTCCATCTCCAAAAATATACCTCCTGAAAATATAACACAGACATACCTTCTTCTCTTACACAGTTTATATGGCCTTAGAGGGCCAGCATCAATATATTAGACTTTGTTCTGTGTCTGGGATTTTCCACTCTAAAACAATAGCTTCCTATAGATAAGCTAAAGAAAACTAGTTTCTCAGGCTACCACAACACATCAAAATCAAAAAAGATCACAAAAGAGAACATCAAGAACTATCCTCTATTCATATTACTCAGAAAGGCACAAATAACAAACTTAGCAAAATCACCATAAAAATGAAGATTCATCATTCTAAACTTAATACAGCTAAGTTCTTAAATAAAAGAACATAAATTCTATATATACCAATGTCTTAAATACCATACACTACTTATTGGTGGTGCTAAGACTCTGTAATATTAAGTTTAATTAAGACTGTAGGTACTTAAGTACATGGAACTCTTCTGATACTTGGCTTCTGGTTTCTAGTGTGGTTTCCTAGCATTTGCAACAGCCAGAAATTTTCAGACCAGTACAATATTGCATGAAAAAATACCTCATGCTTTTACATTCTGAAGCAAAATATTGCAGCTTTCCTGTACCCAGAAATGGTGTAATGATATCGTGACAAATAGTATCATTAAAATAAAAGCATGGTGTTAATAAAATGATCTTTTTATCTTTGCTATTAATATAAATACATATTATGAATTACATGAAAGATTTTAGTGCTGCAATCTTAACCCATGGTATACTGCTTTATTTACTATGGGCAACTGATTCAGCCTAGTAAATGAAAACAGATGAGGAAGGCACATTTTCTTGCTCTCAAATAATTGCATAATGCTGCAATGTTTGGAATTCAGACACTAGAGGGGAACATTCAAAAATACTGGTTTGCAAATTAAAGACACTGAAAAGTCAATGTCAGCCATGAAAACATTTCCATTAACACTACATACTGTAAGTTGTTTAATCAGTCCCTCCTCCAGCTAAGGTCTGAATTATCATTAACTCTGTGGTTCAATAAATTATTAATACAAAATGGGAGCATCTAAGGGAAAGATGGCACTTTAGAACATACACAGCAGATGAAGGGTTCCAAAAAAGGCCCAGAAATGTTGCTGTGAAGAGTTAATGCAGCAAAAGAGAACAGCTGGGACTATTAAAAGCACTCATTAGAGGGAAGAAGCAGCAAACTGTTCTAATTGGGTCAGCTGACAGGTGGCTGTGCTTCAGCAGTGTCCTCCCAGCAGCCCAGTCCCATGTGCAGAGATTGATGCTACTGTGTGATCCCCAAACCACATCTACAGCTGTGAAGCTCAGGACACGGTGTGGGACACTGAATGGCCAATTCAAAGCTTCTCAGCACTGATATGTAACACGGGGAGCAAAATGAGTATGTATGGGGGTAAGTTAGGGAAAACACTGAGGGTGCATAAAGTGTTTAGTCTCTTAACTACAGGTCAGAACTCCCTAATATCTGGTATGCACTACACTGGCACAGGCAAATCATTTTAACCTCTGCATGCCTCAGATTTCCAACATAATGTTAACCAAGTTCACCAGAATCTCCTTAAAAGTTCCAAGGTTCAATCAACAGACATACATAGCCCCTTGTGAGGTCCGCAACAGAAAAATCCCATCTAGAATGAACCTTCTACTCCTCCCTGCACCAAACCTGCAGGCAGGCAACTCTCCCACTGCCTTTTTTATACAGAAACACACTCATGAGAGTGACAGTCAGGAGACGGAGGCATGGGCTCCATACCATGGTCTCTCCTGGAGGTCACGCTCCTGGCAGACTGAAAACGTTCAAGAAACGTAAGTCATGAAGGAGAAAGCTCCATGTGTTACTGCTGGTGACAATTCACAATACAATTAGCCATGGCTAAATATTTCTATTTAAAGATAAAGACAGGAACCAAGGCAGCTAGCTGCTGTCAGAAAACCAATGCAATTGATAAAAGCATATTTTTCATCATAGATAGAAATTTGGGGATATAAATAATAAAATTGGTTAAATGTATTTAGCAAATGTTCTTATGTTAATGAAAATAATTCTCAAAATTCAGGAGCACAAAACCACGTTCTATATGAGTTTAACAGTTTAACCATCCAGCTTTTTCTACAATTTTGTTTGAACTTCATGAACTAACCTAAACATTGGTTTAAATACTTAGGAAGAAAAGACAATCTTTGCCACAGAAGAGTGGTTCCTATTATAAGAAATCTGACTTGAAATTTCCCTAATGTTCTTTGCCCTCCTTTGCAGTAATCCTAACACACTACTAACATACATTTTAACATTTAACTTAAGAGACAAAAAGACAGATGCTCCTTTATGGGATTACTTGCATGAGTGATCTTTAGCGTAACGGAAGCTGGCTATTGTTAGAATGTTTTTTATTTTTAGCTGAGAAAAGCATATTTATTTTCAGAGATGAATTTGAAAGACTATGCTGAGTCTGACATAGATGCAGTGCAAACTTAACCACTAATTATAATGAAAATCTGAAATGGCCTACAGGAAGGTGACAAGTTCTTAATTTAATGAACAATCTTTTTTATAAAAAACCTCACTCTTCTGACAGATTACCTCAAAAACCTTTCGATCTTGTAGTTGAGTTAGGAGCCATGCCATTTGAGAGCCTGACGGAGAACAGAATCATATATAACCAATTTTCCTGCAATTCAGGCAAAAATACACATCCCATGCTGTTTCACACACTCACTCAGCCTTAGCTGTCTTAGATCAAAGTTTCAGCAAGTATTAAGGAAAGCTGAAAAACCCATGCATACCTTTTATATTTGATGTCTCACACTGCAGTTGTAGTAAATACTAGGTAATTGCTAACAAGCCTTCTGGAAAGGACAATTTTATATATAAACCTTTCAAATATTTATGGTAGTCCCTCTATCAGGAGTGCTTCGAACCTTATGCACTTTCAAGCCTTAAACTCAACCATCTGATGCGTATTTTTCCTTTGCTTGGTACCAGCAGCACCCACAGCTGTGCTGATAAGGGGTTACTTGCTTTCTTGAAGCATATTTACTCCACTTCAACCTGAAACATATTTACTATGATAGCTTTAAATTAACTCTCGTGAATTTATCTTACAAGACCATAAGGTAGGGTGACTCTTCACATCGTTTTAGCCCATCACCTCTCTGCCATATGTCATGCTTACATGTTGCCACTATGCATTTTGGGGAGCTTGGAAGTGATCTTTTTAGCTGATTGACAGTGACTCACTCCAGCAGAGAAAGCACCGGATCAGGGCAAGGAGCCGGCTGATCCTGGTGGAAAGTCTCACATTGCAGCAGCTGCCTCTGCTGTATCTGACTTATGAATAAAGGGCTTGTTTTCTATCCTGGCTTTCAATTAAATTTTGGTAAACACAGACATTTACCGAAATGTTTAAACCAGTTTATCTGACTCCTAAATGAATGGTTGTTTTCTCTGGAACAGAATCAAAACCTGAAGCTCTATTCAGAGAAAATTTCAAATGATCAGTGAATGATGGAAATTTGTCTCTGTTTCTGATCTTTGCAATGTCAGCAGTCCAAATATTCAAAGTTAAAAACCCAGCACCCAAGGTACTACAAGACTTCAAAGTTTGTTGTTTTGTTTTTTCTCCAACCCCGTTTTTTCTTAAGGATCAGAACTGAGGGAAGAGAATGCTTCCATTAAGGATATCACAACCTGATGGCCAAGCAGGAGCTCATTAGACACAAAACCAATCCATCTTGTAAGTCTATGACCACTGTCAACAAGAGGCTTCTCAGACTCTTCAGCAACGAGCTCAAGTTTGTGGAGCCATCAGCAGTTTTGTATTTTCTTAGCTGTTGATCTGAAGCATGATGAAAGAAGAAAAGTAAAGACTTCAAGTCCTCCCCCTGCTTTCACATATCTGCTCGCAGTCAGGCACACCTCATCCCAAATGACTCGGGTTTAATAACTTTAATCAGTATAGAAACTATTTAATATGCTAAATCTAAGTTTATCCTTCAAATACTCCCCTGTGAAAATAAATGTCTCACGGTGCATTTTGCAATTAAAAAAAAAAAAAAAAAAGAAATAATATTAGGGAAGAATTGCAAAAGGTATGAGGCCAGAAATCAGGCCAGTCATCAGTCCTGCGCTAACGGGCCACACCGGCTCATGCTAAGAGGTAAAACAGCTGCTTACTTTCTTCACAGCTGGATCAGACAACTGATTTAGCAGCTTCCGAAGCTACCATTCCACAAAATTCACTACCTGAGTTTAAAAATATATGCCAGCAGATTTCCTTACACCACTGAGGGGAAGATTAAAATGCAGTCACGCAATATATTATGTGGTTGAGATAGCACAACTCTTAAAAATGCTTAACATTCAGAATAAGTGGGTTTTGTTAAAATTAATTTCTCTGGCAGGTGGTCTATACATTACTGTGACAGAAGCAAATGCCCTCTTCAAACAGTGCAAGTGACAGCCAAAGCCTGCCAAGGAGGCATGTGGGACAGATTCTACAAATGTTTCCAAGATTCTAACGCTGAATTACCAACAGAGAAGTTTAAAACAAAAAAGCAAAAATAGAATCATAGAATACCAGGTTGGAAGGATCTCAGAGATCATCTGATCCAAACTTTCTTGGCAAAGCATGACCTACACTACATGTCCCAGCACCCGGTCCAGCTGAATCTTAAAAGTGTTCAACACTGGGGAATCCACCACTTCCCTGCGGAGATTATTCCCATGGCTGATTGTTCTCATTGTGAACAATTTTCCTCTGGTGTCCAATCAGAATCTCCCCAGGAATAATTTGTGCCCATTACCCCTTGTCTTTCCCATGTGACTCCTTGTAAAAAGACAGTCTCCATACTTTTTGTATCCACCCTTTAAATACTGGAACATGGTGATAAGGTCTCCCCTGAGCCTTCTTTTCTCTAGGCTAAACAAACCCACTTCTCTCAGCCTTTCTTCCTGGTGTAAGGAAGGCTTCCCAGCCCTTCGATCTTCGTGACACTTCTCTGGACCCTCTCCAGCCTTCTCACATGTTTTTTGTATAGCAGGGACAAAAACTGAACACAGTATTCCAGGTGTGGCCTGACAGACACTGAGTAAAGTGGGATAATGACATCTTTATCTCTGTTGGTGACGCCCTTGTTAACGCAACCCAGCATCTTGTTGGCTTTCTTTGCTTCAGCTTCACATTGTTTACTCTTACTGAGCTTACTGTCCACCAGGATCTTCAGTTCCCTTTGCACAGAGCTGCCCCCGAGCCGGGCAGATCCCAGCCTGTACTGCACTCTTGGATAGATATATAAAGTAGTTTTGATAAAGGATGCTGATGGTGCCTCAGACTGACAAACTGTCTTTTAAAGAAAATGACTACTGACCTCAGGTGACCACCTTTTATTTCCCTTTCACTGTATGTGCACATACATGCATGTGCATATAAGCAATTTCTTAAAGAACATCACAACCAAAATGCAAGGTGATTTCTTTCTATTAGCTTTAAACCACCAAAACCAACAGGAATTAGATATATTCATTTCAGTTCTGCTTGAAGTAGAATTTCAGTGGCTGTACATACCACATCTTAAACTACACAGGCAGTACTGAATTAATTTAGCTTTTACAGAGTCACTCAGTCATGAGAAGTGTCAATCACTGGATGTTCCACTTCAAATGAGAAGTAGAGGCACTCAGAGTGAAGTACATCCTGTACAACTCCCTTTCAACATTTTCAACATAGAAAACATGACCGCACTAACAAAGTAATAATGCAGTAAAAAACCCACCACGCATTCACTTCTGCAGCCCCTCTGTCCCATTCGCTGCTGATGAAACAAAAGTTAATGAAAGAAGCATGCAAAGCTTTTGGGCCTGCCTTCCAACTGCACATGAGCAGGTCAAAACCTGCTCAGCTGATGAAGGGACTTCTTCAGTATCTCTAGACATATAGCAAATAAAAACCCCTTTACAACATCACTGAAAGGAGTTTATATCTGTATAGCAGATATCACTGAAGTTTAAGGCTATAGCTAACATAGCTATACACACACAAACACCCTGCCTTCGATTACACATAATCTATAAGCTTATCTGTTCACGGGGCTTTGCATGACAAACAACAGTAGTAAAGTACAAAATAAATCAACACAGCCCTATCATATGAAAAAAGAACAAACCACAGCCTTCCTTGGATCCATCTGACCCCAGCTAGAACTAAAATGTGTTCTATGGCAGTCATTCAGAGCTGTGCTCTCTACAGCTCATCCACACATCTTGTACTCTACTGCCCTTCCAAAACATCGTCAAAACTTCCTCTCTCTCTTATCCAAAAGCCACAGCTCTCTCTGGTTTTGATGTCTGGCCTGCAGCATCTTATAGCAGACCATCAAGCTGTCCTGTCACTGCTGCATCACTGAACCTTCTACACGTTCGAGTGTGGCTGAAGGCTGAGTCCAGTCAAACTGGATCTCCATTATAAAGAGGGTAAGAATTAATTCCAACATTTTGTTGTCTTAGGGAGGTGTTGGTGTGCATGCAAAGAGATCAGTATTAAACACATTGACCACCTCCTTAGCTTCTGTGTTTCTCATTCAGCATTTATAGAATACCTACTGCCACAGGATCTTGGTCTGTGACAATGACTGGACAGGTGTTATGACAGTTCAGCAGTTACACAAAATTAAAACTTAAGAACAGCTCATCCAGCATTACTGCCACCTTCTTAATCCAAAAAAGGCAACAAAACCAAACCAAGAACCAGGATCAGAACCCTAGTATAAAAACACTATGCTCAACTTACCAGCAAGAGCATTAGAGGCTTGGACTCCCTAAATGGCTCCATTTCCCAAATCTCCTCTGAGGCAGCAGTGTTACAGATATAGTTCCAACCTAAAAACCTGTCTGAATATTCACAGTGATAAATAGGCAGAATTACTATGCCTAACCACTATGCAGTGAGTGTAAATTCAACTTGGTGAAAGGATCACAATTCAATGGTGGCCATCTGCGACTTCCTGTCAGCTTATACAAGATCAAACCAAATCACTGAATTCATACTAAAGCTGACCAGAAATGAAGGACTAGGCAAGACAAAGACAGAGGAAAAATGCAAGATGCCTCAGCCTCCCATGTTTTCAAGCATCTTGATATCAGCATTATGTGATGATGGGAAATTGGCAATAAGAGCCTTTTATTTAAACATACCAGATATCTTTCCTCCTGCCTCATGCTGGGGGTTCGGATCATGTGATTCTGTTCTCCTCTCCAGTCTCCAAAACGTCGAAAAAAATAATTGGATAAAAATCGATTGACGGGATCTCTAATGATATTGATGTACACTGGCTGGTCTCCTCCAAACCTGGCGGGAAGAAAAACGGGTTAATCTCATCAGAAGATTTCACACCGGCACACGTA
Source organism: Psittacula echo (assembly GCF_963264785.1). Classification (NCBI taxonomy): domain Eukaryota; kingdom Metazoa; phylum Chordata; class Aves; order Psittaciformes; family Psittacidae; genus Psittacula; species Psittacula echo. The sequence continues at coordinate 39,476,026 of NC_137738.1, read as the reverse complement.
TCCATCTTTTATTTGAATGTTTTCAAATTACTCTCTGTACAAGCTCAGAGCTTTCACAAGATTAAAACGGAAACTGAGAGGCTTACCAGTAGTTACCAAAACTTTGTAAAAGCATGTAAGAACTCTTTCAGATGACCAGTAAATATGGTGTCATATTAAGCTACGTACATAGCACAAAAATTTTCGTTGAAGACCATTTTTTGCACTGTGTCAATAGATCAGCCTCTTGAGTTTTCTCCTTGATTTTTTCAGATGAAGAACCTTCTGCAGCTCAGTTCAGGAATGAGTACTTTTTGTCAACACATTTCTCATGTAGGAAGTAATGTCAGAGCAGGCAATGCCTAACACAAACTGCTATAAGGCAGTCTTGGAACACCTTCACCTGTACAGTAAGTGCAAAGGATTTTGCAACATTCAAGCTTATCTCAAAAGGCTTCTTTTGGATGAACTGACAGATATGCATGATATTTCCACCTTTATATTTGCTGTAACTTGTGCAGATCTTCCTCCCCTCACCCCCAGCTTGCACCACCAGCTGGATTTGAGGTTATTTTGTGGTTATACATCACCTTATCCTTGTACTGCTCTGCATAAAGGTGTTTTTTTAGAAGTCAATATAAAAATATGCTTCAAAAAAGGAACTGTGCATCTATTTCAAGTACAAGCAAGTCCAAGGATAAGAAAAACATAAAACCAGCTGTGACCAGGCTCCATACAAAAGCAAAATGCAGCACAGGTACCTGCAATTTAGGTACGAAAAGAGAAACCTCATCAGTCTGACTTTACCCTCTTGTACGCCTCCTCCTGGTAATTTATGACAAACATTTTCTGTTTAATAGGTAGGATAAAAAGAGACAAAAGGAGGAAAAAGGAGCTTGAGGAGGCTTGTGATTATACTGTATTTCCACAGTATTAAAAATACTTTAACTGCATATTTTGTATCAATACACAGCATCAGAAGAACGGGCCTAACAGAAGGAAAAAAAAAAAGAAAGTTGCTTACTCTCTTCTGTGGTCAAAACTGACAATGAACATTTATGCTATGGAGCAGACTTATGAACTACAGATGTTGGCAGAGATAAAGAACAAAATAAAGCTTTTTTGGATTAAGAGTTTCACAGGATAAATTCTACTTGGAATTTGCCTAAGAACATGAATTATGTTTCTCCCTTCTGTTTCCCCAACTCAGGAGGACAATTCTTAAGCACTAGCTTGTGGTTTAATTTTGGGAGCTTGAGGACATAGCCACGTTTAATGATTTAAATGCTGTTCTGATGATTTTATGAGTCATAATTTATATATTTTCCCTTAAAATGTAAAATATTAGATGAGAAGAGAGAAAACTGAAGACACCCTTCATATTAAAAAAAAACCCCAAAACACTCTTGGCTTCTCTTCATCTTTTGAGCCAGATGAATAATTGAATAGGTATAATAAAAGATCAGGTCTCCTCATAAATATTAAATAGCCAGCAAAATTGTTAAAAAAAATGAGTTCTAGTAAAAGACAAGAGAAAAAAATCCCACATTTTCAAGTTGAGTTTCAGTCTGCATGATTCCTCAGACCACTAGAGTCTGCAAAGACTTGTCTCATGAATAACGATGCATATCAGTAATTTCATTGACCTCAGTGTTGCAGGATCATTGCCATAATTTGAAATTGCATAGACAGCATAAAACTTTAAACCAATAGAATTAAAAAGGCAGATGCTCCTTGCTTCCTGATTAGTGCATAGCCCAGTTTGGACATGGGTGTGCAAGGGAAGTATCCTAAATTCAGTACCCTGAACTCTCCTCTGAGATTGTTTTTGCTGTTTTTCGTCAGTATACAGAAATAAAACCTACATTAAGGAAGCACATTCCTGTAAATACCATAGCACAATGAGGGCATGAAGCTTTGACAATATTTATTCAAGCAGAAAGCTTCTGGTGAATGCCGTGGCTGGTAGCCATGAAAACTATATTTTTCAGTTGAAACTGCTGGCAAGAAGAGGTTGCACATAAATTGCCAAACACATTATCTTCCTATTGCTTGATGAAGATCAGCAATAATCTAAAGACAGAAGACAGTGAAGTACAAAGAAAAGGGGAAGCGATGGAGACAGTAAGAAGCGATGATAGCAGCAAGTTGTCTTAAGATACATAAAGATTACAAGATTCAGAGAAGCAAAGAGAAAGAATATCCTGCCCCAGGGTCTGTAGAGAGCACTAAGCTTAAATGCTTGCCTGAAGAGACAAAAATCAGAAGCAGACAGCTATTAGTTGTCTAGATAGAAATATTCAACACATATTGTCTCTTCTGAAGTGAAAGGAGGGGTCAGATAGCATAACCAACCCACCAAAGTGTCAGAGCCCGGCCTTTTGCTGGTAAGGTCATGTCCCTGAACATGTGAACTGCAAATTCATTACCAACAGCTCTGAGAAGAGGCACATGCAGGCTGGTCTGTCCCAGGAGGGCAGCTCAGATGGGAGGTCACTCTTTCACAAAGAGCTACAGAGGAACTTCTTATTTCTTAAATGGAGAGTGTGTCCCTCCCAAAACACAGGGCAGCTCAAATGTCTGATTTCCTGCACGCTGTAATCAGCCTGGTATATAGTCCGGAGCTGCAGTTGCTCCATTAGGCAACAAGCAGGGAGTTTTCAGAGAAATTAAGTCTGTTCTGGCTCTTATTCAAATCTGGTTTGTTTTGTGGTATTTTTTGGTGGTTTTTTGGTGGTTTTTTTGGTTTTTTGTTTTTTTTTTTTTTTTTTTTTCCCCATGGTTTTTTATACTTCAAAATTCCAACCATTTGTTTCTATGGACTACACTGAGACTTTTTTATGGAAGCTAAGCAGAACTCACATGGCATAAAAAATCCTCCTGGTTAAAAAAACCCCTCTGAAATCAATAACCTTAAGCTATTTAGAGAGAGAAATAAAAGGGCAAATCAATGCTCCATTTGTTCAAGTATGCTCAGCATATTTTTAGGTACCTATCAATCACAACATGTTAAATATTACTTAGCTTTCCAGAGTGAAACTTCTCAAATTAACAACACCCACATGAAAGTGCTCTTGCAAATAACACATTGTGCTCTCATTATACATCATGTCACCTTATTTATACTCAGATACCTATTGTGAAGGATTCAAAAAAGGATATGATCATATTTTTCTAGGCCTGAGCAGAACGCTTACCTTCTCTGAGTGGGATCAAGATTTCATTCTGCATGATAAATGTATCTGATCATTCTCATGCCCAGCAGCACATCGCTACTGGGTAGAGCGGGCCAGGACACCACCATTTCAAAGAAGCACTGAAAATGTATACACAGATCTTCTGCAGTCCTTTTCTTGTACTTAATTTCTCCTGATTTATTCAGTATATACTATTAAATCCCATTAGTTTTAACTGCTCTGCTGTGACAGGTATATTTTTGGAGCGCCCATCAAAATAACTAGACTATTTACAGGCTTCAATCAATGACATTTAGGTTCATTAATAATACATTTCTCCATCTTTTTTATAATAAAAGGAAACAAAAAAGAGAGGTATGCCAGATATTGCAAGTCTGCTCCTTAGAAAAATGTCTCTGATGAATTCCAATTGTACGATTTACATGAACAATATCTTTGTTTGAAACCATTTGCAACCCCCTTATGAGTTTAACATTGTTTTCTTTTGGGGTTGGTTTCCTTTTCAACTAAGGTGATTTGCTTGGCTTTAGAATGGAGGATCTCTCAGTTCCTGTTATTTTTCATTTCACTTCACTGCTGGAGGCTGCTGTATTTCTGTTCAGCACAAAACCCTTTGCACAAGCAGAAGCAGGCTTCTTCATCCCTGCAAGCAAAAAGTACTCCTTGAGGAAATGACAACTCGTAACCTATTCTCTGAAAGAACTTGGGCTGTCTTTTACTCTTTTAATGTAAAGTATCTCCCCTTAAACAAGTGAGAGAGTTATTAGAAACTCAATGTAACGGAAGCAAACAAGAACTGACAGTCACCTAATATTAACAGTGACAAGCATATTGTGTCCTTCTTAGAAAGGCAGCACAATTTCCTTCTACAGCTTCATACAAATCAGAATCACATGCTGAGAACACAATTGCCCAGCAAGCTTTACTCATCAATTATGTTACACCTCCATTACCTGCTCTGCAGCACAGCTTCATGGGGAAGTCATGTAAAAGGACTAACATACAACTTTCACCTTTTCAGGACTGAAATAAGATGCACTTACATCAAAATCTGTCTTCTGAAAAAGGTACCTTAAAATTAAAAGACACTGTAACTTCTCGAATTTGCATGCACTTGGGGCAAAGCAACCCTATTCTGCACACAAGGTACCAGGCAACTCTGGGATGCTCCAACGACTCTCTTCAAGGCTGAGCTGTAAAAATTTCCAGAGAAGCAGGCTGAGGTGCTGCCTATTTCACTATCCTGTGAATCTCACAGAATTTTTAATGTTGTATTGCTGTCAGTCTTTTGCACTCATGAATGCCAAACAAGGAGGTGGTGTTTTTTTTCCCCTATGTCTTTCATTATGCTGAGGATATCAAAGTAGTTTAATATATAAATTCACAATTAACAGCATCAACAATGATACAAATCCTGACAGGGTCTGTATAACATCCCCAACTCAAGCAAAGGCAACACTTGAGAAGGTAATACTAATCGTGTTTCCCTTTATGTAATGCAAAGTTACAGCCAGAAATAAGTAGGACAGAAAACACTAATTCTCCACAAAGCACTAACAACAGCTATAGTCAAACTCTGCATTATTTAAAATCACTTAATTCTAGATACTTTTTCCCAAGACTTTCCAAACTGCTCAGGATCTCTCTGGACCCCTGATTAACATTTCATTGTAATTCAGAGATGCAAATGTTGCACATTATACAGAGGAACAGAAAAACTGATTACAAATTATTGCAATAAATTTCCAGCAAATAGTAGAACAGCTGATACAGCTCTTTGGAATTTGGTATTAAATCAACAAACATGGTGTGTAGAAAAGATATATCTTCAAAATTGGATGAAACCACACATTTGGCTTGAGATAGTTATGTTCACATAAAGTCTTGAGGCTTGACTTCTTGGGAAGGTTATAATGCAAAGGATGTTGCAATGCACTTGGCACTGCTTATTCAGCTTCTCATATGAATACATTTATCAAGAGTATCATGTGTGCTTACAGCTGTCCTGTGGAAATGGCTGTCACAGATTGCTACACAACATAATGCTAGGAATGTCCACGTGGAAACTGAAATACAGCAACTTAGATATAAGAAAAAATCCACATTGTAACCTGGCAGTATATATTATGTATACAATGCGTGGTATGTAAAAATCAATGTAACTGAAATTGAAAGCATGGCTGCCCTGTACGAGATGTGAAATTCCGCATAATCACCATCAAACAGAGGAAGCTGTGTCACCATGCTTGAGGCTTTGAATCTACACAGTTTAACATCATAATCTATGATTCAGAAGGTAAGCGCAAAACTATGGGTACCATTTTCAGACAACAAAGTTGCAAAAGGAGAGAATAATGGAATGGTTTGATGGCAAAGAGCTACTCAAGACACAGGGCAAGCAAGACAAGCAAACATCATGCACTGTAGCACAGTAAATAAAACCCTAGAATCAGAAGCAGAGGACACTCAGAGGGAAGTAGCAGTTCTGGTAAGGACTTGCATGCCTCCACAGATTATCAGCAGCGTGTGAGACCTTAAAGGCCAATAATCCTAGTTTACCTTTTTCTGAGAAACAGGAGCCCTGATGCGACCACTAACAGAGTTCATTTTAAACAAAGTGCACGCAAAGCTCACTGCAGAGTCACAAGAAGGATGAAAAAAAGAAATGTTTTGGAATTGAAAGATGTCTAGAAACTGAAACTCTTCGGCTCGAAAACAAAATGAAGAGGGGAAAAAATATAGAGAAGGCTCAGAGGCGACTGCACTACTGCACGTAAGAATTACACACGAAAGCTTACCTACGGAAAGAAATTGATAAAAGGAGTCTTCATAAAGCGAGCAAATCTATTCTCAGATCCAAGAATAAGGAGGCAAAAAGATTTCTCAGAAAAATTAAGAGAAAAAATAACTCTCAATTTACAATCTGAGAGAACAATCCAGCATTGGAAGAATTTACCAAGGGCAGCAAATTCTCTGTTATTGGTGATTTTAGATCAAGACTTAAATTTTTGTTCGGAAAGATGAAGGTTTTAGATTGAAACCTAAATAGTCTGTATCATGCATTACACAAGGGTGAGAAAGATTAGAAATGACTTGGGACTGCCATAATCCATCTTTTTGCCTGAAGGCAGGATCAGTCGTGTAATTGCCACTACCAGCTCCAAGATGCTCAATCTACCCCGTTGCTTCGCTGTCCTTGTTCATGCCTTTTCCTAAATGCCCAATTTAGAATTCTGCTGATGCAATTTAAGGCCGCCACTTCTGCTATCATTACTCATAAAGAACTGCATAGTCCCTTTATTTCTACAGAACCTTTTAAATATAAAATTCAGAAGTGTTATCACAGTCCCCTCTTTCCCAGTCTTCTCTATTTTTCTTTCTCTTTCTCTGCCCTTTCAATCTTTCCTCACAGGTCAATTCTTTGTATCTCTGGTCATTCTCCCTAGTCTCTTTCGGACTCCTTTGGAGTAATCAACATCTGTCTTAAGGTACTCCTGAACTGGTAATATAATCTAATCTACAGTGAGAATGTAAGCACAGAAACCAACCAATAGTAAAAAAAAAGATAATTTAGGTGTTATGTCTGATCCCACCTTCAGTAACTACATTTCAAGCAACAATTCTCCATTACCAACTGAATGAAGGCTAAAAAGTCTATTACGCAAAGAACATGGGAAATCTAGGGAAATAAATTTTAAATCAGATAATCTTAAAATCTGTGGAAAAACTTGACAGAGTGCAGTATTTTTTAAAAAAATAAGCCTGAAAACAACCCCTTAGACCATGCTGAGGTCACATTGCACATGAGATTTGTGCTTAGCCTTCCACCAAGTCACAGTTAGAAAACATCATTACATACTCACATCATTAAAAAAACGTAGTATAAAAGAGGAAGAAAGCTGTAGGAGGGATTACAGCACCATGTGGCCATTCATGAAATGTGTACTTTACAAGGCAGACCTCACATGATGGTAGAAAGTGTTTCACGATGTGTTAGCAAAAAGTTTAGATTATAATGAACACACATAAAGACACAGTGTTAAGGCAGTGCACAAAAGTTTAGCTGACATTTCCCTACTTTTAAGAGCTTACCCAGAGGGTAATATTTTATTTGTTAATGCATTTTAAATGACATTTCCTAGGTGCATATGGTTTGCTTTTTATTTAAAGGAGGAAAAAATCCACAACATGAAAATACTTTAGTAGATAATCTTCGGCTGCAATCACTGTTTCAAGATGTTGACTCAAGAAGGCATTCAAAGAGCCCAATCCCCCCCACAGAATCAGTGCAAGCTGACTGAACTGCTGATGTTCATACAAAGCATACCTGAATTTGCACTCAAAGGGTCATGGACATTCAGCATCTTGTTATGCCAGCTCCGTGCATTTGTCCAGCACATTTTCAAAAGCTAGTGGAGCATGGTTAAAACACATAATAGGCATGTTCTGCAAAACATTTATGCTCTGTGTGGCATTACTTGTTCCACAGAAAGGGAGAAACAGGAATCTTCACATTATTAATAAATTTGAGTGTTGCAACAAATATTCCGTGGCTGTGTTCTAAATCAATGAAAACAGCATCACAGAATCACCGTGGTTTTACTGACCTCTTACCAGTCTGTAGAAAAACTTAAATTCTAATTCCAAATCAACAGGCCAGTGACACACGCAGAGGTTAAGCCACGGCAAAGCAAGATATTTATTTGCCATAGAAATTGCAAAAGTATCATCCAACCCTTATGAATCATCAGCAGGCTGACATGCAGTGCTTTCAAACACCATGCTGTCAGCACAGAGTGTGCTCCTGCTTTCAAACACGTGGCTTATTCTTATGACATATAGTCAACTGCTGAAGCCAGGACACTAATTCTGGAAGATTTACCCCCTTTTTGTTTGTTGGCTGCAGAGACATTTCACAGAGCCCAAGAACAGGGAGTGCTGTAACATCAAAATGCTGTGTTAAACTTCAATTTTTAGAGCTGCTTCTACATGAGAAAAAACACAAAACTGATGAATAACAAAACCCCCCTAAACAATATTCAGAAACTAAGTTTAGGTTTAGATTTATTGAGACTGCATCTCTCTGCCTGTATCTGCCTTCATACAGCATGTGATTTACTGTTACCTATAATTCAGAATTCAGGTCAGAGATGAAGGAAAGCATTCAAACTGATCAGCACTGCTGCACACAGCACTGTCTGCTGCTACAGCACCCCAATTTACTCATTTTTATTGGTGGTGGCTATTTTGTCTGTTTAAAAAAAGCAATATTAGAACCAATATCAATAACGCTGATACAGCCTGTCTACCTAAAAACACTTTTTCAAGAAAAACAAGAACTTTACACATTAACTCTGCTCATAAATAACAGAAACCCTGAAATATTTCTTATGTTGATTGCAGGGACTAAAGGCAAGTACCTTCTCAAACAGAAGACCCAAGAGATCTTTCTCTCATCTCTTAAACCCATCCCCCACTTCCTCCATGCACTGAGCAAAACGGACATGGCAGAGCTGGGGCTAGCATCCAAGCAGGGCATAAGACAGTGGCTGCTGGCTGTGACCCAGCAGAAGGTCCAGCAGTTCTGCTTTGCCCGGCTTTCCCTTCAGCAGGGGTACCATCAGAAGCATGGCTTTCGCCAAGTCTTCTACTGGTCTTTCAAATTTGGCTTTAAACTGATCAGTGGGGTCAGAAGTTATTTAGGAATTAGGCATAGGGGGAAAACTGGAAAAATGCAGAACAGCTGGAACTGCTGCGTGAGTCTTACTTCATTAGAAAATTATGCTAAAGTGTTGTCCCCACTCCTCGAGCTCATGCACACATATGCTTAAATACACACCACCGATATTAAATTGCAGCTGGAAGAAAGAAGAGGGCAGCAGCCTGACAGCGCAGGAAGAATGACTCCTTACATACTAATGCTGGCGATAATTCATCCTGTCTTTGAACAAACAAGATATACTGAACTGAATTATAAAGGCTAATTAAAATGTAAGATTAAATTGACTCCATGTTTTATCTCTGCATCTCCTTACCACACCATAGGAAATTTTAAAGGAGATCACTCCTCAGTGGCCTGAAACTACTGCAGAAATTAAAGAATTCATGGCTCCACTGAGACATGAAAAAGCCTGTTTCTCTCTCTGGGTGGTCTTTTTAATGCTTCTCCCTCCTGTGAGTTTACCCTGACCTAATCAGCCAACTTTTAAACAAGCAAACGCCACTTACCAGCCACTGAGAGAAGAACATCTTTAGATTTTTACACATTCCTCTGTATCTTCCATTTACCCTGAGACAGGAGGGAGCGGCCAAGCTTCCCCCTGTGCCTGAACGAAGGTCCATACATACACACGTGGAAGATAACAGTTTGGTGTTGGAGAGAGGCAAGCTGCCTTCCTGTGTCCAAAACGTGAGTGGTGTAATTCTTCCTACCCCTGACTCAGCCTGACCCAAAGCCATGGCCTCATCACCTCTGTGCATTCCTACAAAAGTTCTTTCTGCTTCTCTGCAATCTGTAACACTTGGAGCACACACCAAGTATCTTGAATAGCTGCCCAAAGATTGTTATAATTACTTAATTCAGCTCAAGATTACTAAGAGGTCAAGTGGGGCTTTTCCACAGACTTGAAGCTTCTTCATGCTTTGTTTTTTTCACAGAATCACGGAATCCCGAGGGTTGGAAGGGACCTCAAAAGATCATCCAGTCCAACCCCTCTGCAAGAGCACGGTAACCTACAGTACATCACACAGGAACTTATCCAGCCGGGCCTTGAATATCCCCAACGTAGGAGACTCCACAACCCCCCTGGGCAACCTGTTCCAGTGCTCTGTCACTCTCACAGTAAAGAAGTTTTTCCTGATGTTCACATGGAACCTCTTATGCTCCAGTTTACACCCATTACCCCTTGTCCTATCACTGGACATCACTGAGAAAAGCCTAGCTCCATCATCCTGACACTCACCCTTTACATATTTGTAAACATTGATGAGGTCACCCCTCAGTCTCCTCCAAGTTAAAGAGACCCAGCTCCCTCAGTCTCTCCTCATAAGGGAGATGCTCCACTCCCTTAATCATCTTTGTGGCTCTGTGCTGGACTCTCTCCAGCAGGTCCCTGTCCTTCTTGAACTGAGGGGCCCAGAACTGGACACAATATTCCAGATGCGGCCTCACCAGGGCAGAGTAGAGGGGGAGGAGGACCTCTCTTGACCTACTGACCACCCCCCTTCTAATACACCCCAGGATGCCATTGGCCTTCTTGGCCACAAGGGCACAGTGCTGGCTCATGGTCATCCTGACGTCCACTAGGACCCTCAGGTGCCTTTCCCCTTCACTACTTTCCAGCAGGTCAACCCCCAACCTGTACTGGTACATGGGGTTGTTCCTGCCCAGATGCAGGACTCTACACTTGCCTTTGTTGAATTTCATCAAGTTTCTCCCCACCCAACTCTCCAGCCTGTCCAGGTCCCGCTGGATGGCAGCACAGCCTTCTGGCGTGTCAGCAACTCCTCCCAGTTTAGTGTCATCAGCAAACTTGCTGATAGTACACTCAATTCCCTCATCTAAATCATTGATGAAAATATTAAACAGCACTGGTCCCAGCACCGACCCCTGAGGGACTCCACTAGTCACAGACCTCCAGCTAGATTCTGCCCCACTGACCACAACTCTCTGCCTTCTTCCTTTCAACCAGTTCTTGATCCACCTCACTACCTGTTCATCAAGCCCACACTTCCTTAGCTTATCTATGAGGATGCTGTGTCCCGGTTAATAGATGCCAAGCAGCATTTATGGTAAAGCACAGCCAACAACCTGCACCTATCCTGAAATAGCTTTTGGTGTTTCTCTGCAGGTTATTCTAGTTCTTCACAGCTTCTGCACTCTAACACTGTATTGCTTGGGTCTACTAATAACACCTGCAATCTCAGTGAATGTATCAGCATATAAATCTTTACCTTCATGGAGATGAGACATTTTTTTAATATTTGTTTCTGATGTATATTTCGGATGCTTTCCCCAGCAACATCAGTATATAAACTTCAATTCAGAAAGAGATATAAAAATATATCAGTATTTTTACTAATTTAATGGCTCCCACAATTCTTTTTAAATACATGCAGCACTGACTTTGAAAAAGAACTGGAATATGACAAAGATAAATTATATCTGTCAGCCTGGTCCTGCAATGTGACCTCTTTGGGCACACGTCCCTGAGTGGAGGCAAACATCCCAAATTCCTAAGTTCTGTGCAAAAAGAGGTGGATGCTTCTACCCTGTGCACTACAGATCACAGCAGAGGTTATGACTGACAACTTCTAGAGCTCCTTGGGCACATGAGAAAAAAAGTTATTTGTTTTTTGTTAACATAGGCCAATGGATCCCAGCATTCTGAGAGTACACATAAAGGGCATATTATATTTTTTATTATTCAATTAATTTTCTTCTTCACAACATCCACTGCAGTAGGACAGCAGCTAGTAATTTTGCATGCTTCATGTCCCCTTGGTTAACACATTTAAATACAAGGAATGAAAGCCATTTCTATAAAATGGGAAATGGCAACCTGGTAAAGAACGATTAGGAAAATATCTAGGAAACACACTGGAAAAATGAGTTGTCCTGAAAGCCCTTTTGCTCTGGCATAACTGCAGCTTTAGCAAGTATACGCATGCTGACTGCAAAGTTATTTTTTTTCTACTGCATACAGCATTAGTGAAGCTGGTACAGGTCCAGAGTATGGTTTTGATGCTTACCCTTAATATATAGAACTGCTGGAGAAGATTCAGTGAAGAGTCACAGAGTTATTAAATGGATTAGAAAAATACTCACCAGCAAGAAGTTTGAGAGTACCTGTGATCAAAAGGAAGAGTAAAAGTTGTTCGGAGACGCAGCAGCAGACAGATGCATGGGGAGAAATACCAGGGAACAGAAAATCATTCCAGTCAATAAGGAGCAAAAGCCAGAGAAATACTCATTAGAAACTAGCCACATAATCTGACAGTAAAACTGACAGACAACTGGAACCAAGGAAGTGGCAGAAGTGGTGTAACACAATGCCATCAAACACAGCCTGGATAGTTTTATGGAAAACTTCAGAGAAATACACCCTTTCCAATCAAGAACAAAGAAGTCCCTAGTAGCTAACAGCTAGTATGAATACAAAAAGCATCAAAACGTTTACCTCTGAGTATAAAGACATTTCCAAATAGGGTTCATAGAAGAAAGCCCCCTGGGGGTTTCTTGGGGAGATAGTCCAGCATTTAGGATGAGTAATACAATGACCACAAAGACATAATGAAAAGCCTCACCCAGGAATCACAAGTACAGGAGAATCCAACAGACAGCACCACCTTCCCCAAAAGAAACAGTCCCAAAATGCACTGGATGGAACAGTCACCCTTCCAAGCCACTGGATCAGCTCCTAAAGTTAGCTGTAGCTGCACTGGGGAGGCTGGGAACAGAAGCTGCAGACCACTGGAAACAGAAGCTTTTCCTGTGACAAGCATTATGCAGAAATTCACTCACATCAATGGTGAAAATCAGTGATGTTAACTGCAAGTCAGGTTTGTTTTTCTTACTATTGTTTGGGAATCTGAGAAGCACCAGTAAGAATGAAGAAAAAGCTGAAGTACTTAATGCCCTCTTTGCTTCAGTCTTTAATAGTAAGATCAGTCATTTTCAGAGTACCCAGCCCCCTAAGCTGGAAGATAGGCATGAGGAGCAGAATGAGGCTCTCATAATCCAAGGGGAAATGATCAGTGATCTGCGACACCACTTAGACCCACAGAAGCCTATGGAGCTGAATGGGATCCACCCAAGCATTCCAAAGGAGCTGGCAGAAGTGCTCACCAAGCCACTTTTCAAAATTTATCATCAGTCCTGGCTAACTGCAAAGGTCCCAGTTGGCTGGAGGTTAGCAAATGTGACTCCCATCTACAAGAAGGGCCAGAAGGAGGATCCAGGGAACTACAGGCCTGCCAGTCTGACCTCAGTGCCACGGAAGGTAATGGAGCAAATCATCCTGAGTGCCTTCATGTGGCACATACAGGACAAGAAGATGATCAGGCCCAGCCACCAGGGCTTTGTAAAAGTCAGATCCTACTTGACAAACTTGATCTCCTATGACAAGATGACCTTATTATTAGATAAGAGACTGTTGATTTTGTCTATCTAGACTTCAGCAAGGCCTTTGACACCATTTCCCACAGAGTTCTCCTGGAGAAACTGGCTGCCCACAGTTGGGACAGCTGTACTCTTTGCTGGGTAAACAACCCCTGGCTGGATGGCCAAGCCCAAAGTGTGGTGGTGAATGGAGTTAACTCCAGTTGGCAAGTGGTTACAAGTGGTGCTCCCCAGTGCTCTGTATTAGGCCAGTTCTGTTTAATGTCTTGTTTATTAGCAGTCTGGATGAGGGGGTCGAGTGCACCCTCGGTAAATTTGCAGATGATACCAAGTTGGCTGGGAGTGTTGATCTGCTGAAGGACAGGGAGGCTCTGCAGAGGGATCTGGACAGGCTGGAATGACAGGCTGAGGCCATGTGTATTAGCTTCAACACAGCTCAGTGCCTTGGGCCTGAATTTGAGCCACAACAACCCCAAGCAATGCAATAGGCTTGGGGAAGAGTGGCTGGAAAGCTGCTGTGTGGAAAAGGACCTGGGGGTGCTGATTGATGGCTGCTGAATGTAAGCCAGTTTGTGCCCAGGCAGCCAAGAAGGCAAACGGCATCCTGGGCTGTACCAGAAATAGCATAGCCAGCCGGGCCAGGGCAGTGATCATCCCCCTGTACTCAGCACTGGTGAGGCTGCACCTTGAGTACTGTGTTCAGTTCTGGGCTCCCACTACAAGACAGACATTGAGGTGCTGGAGCAGGTCCAGAAAAGGGCAATGCAGCTGGTGAAGGGTTTGGAGAACAAGTCTGATGAGGAAGGGCTAAGGAAAGTGGGGTTGTTTAGTCAGGGGAGACCTTATCGCGCTCTACAAGTACCTGAAAGGAGCTTGTAGTGAGGTGGGTGTTAGTCTCTTCTCCCGGATAATAAGCAATAGGACAAGAGGAAATTGCCCTGACATTGTGCCAGGGAGGTTCAGATTGGGTATGAGGGAAAATGTCTTCATTAAAAGGGTTGCCAAGCTCTGGAACAGGCTGAGTCACCATCACTGGAGGTATTCGAAAGATTGTAGATGTGGCTCTTAGGGACACAGTTTAGTGGTGGATTTGGCAGTGTTTGGTTAATGGTTGGACTTAATGATCTTCAAGGTCTTTTCCAACAGAAATTATTCACTTCCATGCAAAAGCAAAGCAGACTTCTGTTTTGCACAACTGCATCTCTAGTACCTTGGTGGTGGCCTCTAAAACAGCTTAACAATCCCTACAGATCTTGAAAGGCCTCAAGCAGGTAAGTGCAAGGCAAACGAAAGAGACTCCTTTTGTCCCTAGAGTGTCCTTCAAGCAGAGTACGCCTTATAACTCCTACCTATCTGCCAGCTGGATATATCCTGGGAAAAAGGAGAATAAAGCATTCTTTATCCCTTCCTGCAAACAAAAGCTTGATTTCAAAGGTAGAAAATGCCAAACAAGAAACGAGTTTCGTTACTGGACTAATGCCCAGGATGACTGCACCTGCAAGAATTCACTATTTCCAGTAATGGCTCTGCTACAACAGTATGTAGAAAGCCTCATCCCTTTCCTTGAGAAGGAGCAAGGGTTGTCACCAAAGTAGGGTTCTTTAATCTTCAAGCTCATATTCGAGGCTTTCACAGATCTGAAGCCACCCTAAGTTTGCAGAGTCAGTGGTCTAACTGTCCCTGAGCACCCATCCCACTCCCCACTGTGCTGAGCTGCTCATAGCAAGCTGCTGTCTAAGGTCTTCAGCTGTCAGCCAAGAAAACACCACATCAGTACTTTGACCCTCATTCTTTTAGTTTCTGGGGTGCTGCATGGCTTTCATATGAGCTGGCAGAAAAGCTGTGGCAAACAGGAAGGAACATATTCCACAGACAATTTGAGTTCAGCTCAAGTCACTAGAGGTGGTTTATAAAGGAAGTTTTTTTAAAAAATCCAGTAATACTAAAATGCTTTCACAATTCTGTAATATTTATAATGTGGTTTTAAATCACATTCTTGAAATTTCTGCAAAATAGATACTTGGCACTCCAGTTCCTAATGAAATCAGGTACAAAGACAGAAATATATCACCCTAGAATTAAGGAACAGAGTAACTATTCAACGCTATTCACTGTGAGTTGTAATACCACCAATAAATTTTGAAACTAAAGACTAAAACTCTCAAACATTTAATTTACCAGAAAACACTAGGAAATGTTAAACCAATAGTAAGCAATGTTGATGTACTTCTAGGATGTCTCATTTAAAGGTTAGTCTTTTCACTACTCTACAGCTACTACTTAAACCATGTGTCCTCTCAATAAAATGAAAAATGTTTTCCAGGTTTGCAACAAACATCCAAAAAGGAAGCTGCAAATACTTTTACACATCTCACATCATTTTTATATGTTTTCATGGATTTGTATTGGAAGAAAAATGCAGAGAGATTTCATCCCATGGATACACTACAGAAGAAACATGTTACCAATGTGGCAAGGATGTACCATATGTATAGCGCATAGGATGCTGGGATGAAAAAGAGGTAATGATGTTAATTTCTTTCTCATGTACTAATGTTGTGTCCCATGTCTAAAAAACCAGTTTAATAATCTCTTTATGTGGGTACTTGTTTGATCTTGCATTTTGGCAGAAAGATCATTTATTAAAGATGTGACTTCCTATTCTATGAGTTTCATTTTTTTAAAGATAATACATTAGAAATGGAACTCTCATGGAATCAGAATAGAGAACACAAGATGGGAATTTTAACTCTTCTTGTTTTCATGTAACAAAATCATGGTCTTACTTAAGTTGATATCTCAAGTGAAATTCCAATTACTCAAAATATTTTATTTTCTAAAAAAAAACCAAAAAACCAAACCAATCAAAAAAACCCCAACAAAAAACCAAAACCAAACCCTGAACAACAGCCCCCTCCTCCTCTTCTCCCTTCCATTCCCCCCAAATTTTATCACTTCTTACTACACTGTCTAAACAAGCCATACATTGAGAGGACATGCACTGACATTACCACAAAAACAAAATGCTGGAAAGATAAGCAATCTCTTGCAAAGATCTGCAAAAAATTCATAAAATTCACACTCCTACAAACATTTTTTTTATCTAAATGCATGGATTCCAACCTAGTGGCACAGATGGCATGGTTCCCGAATATAATTTCCAAATTAAACTTACAACTTGGGCAATAACCATCTGCAGTCAGCTTTAACCTTTGTGTCCTGGCTAAATGCTAATTGGCGTCACTCGCTCCTTCCAAAAATTCCTTCCAATTTTCATCCAAATTCAATTTTCTTCACATTCCGTGCTATATATGTCTCTAGTCTTGCTGCATACTTTTAAATGGCTGCCAGAAGGGACTGTACTCCCGTGATACAGAGCATAACCCATTTGCACGGTTTATAAATACTTCCGTACCCTGTGGAATGGGGACTATTTTGTCAGAACAAAATTAAATTGGTTAAACTGGTGAAGAGTTGTTCCAGGTACAAAATTAATGCACTCAGTGGAGTTTTCAATCTCGTATTAGTATCCAGCTATACAGAGATAAAACCTCTGCAACAATGTGCACAGTTTAAAGACCTAAGTTACCAGCTCATGCATGTTGGCCGGAAATGTTGTAAACCAAGATCAGCTTGGAGGCAAAGGCATGCAATAGCATCCTGGCTTTTCACAAACATACTCTACATAACTATTATGGAAAAAACACCCCTCCAAACTTCTGAATGTGACTTCCAGCACCAGAAAGTGGAGGGGAAGTAAATTTTATTATTTATATGTAAAAAGGAGGGAAAATGTTCAATGTATTACAATTAATAGAAATCAATGAAAAAGACTTCAATTGAAAAAATGCCTTACCTTGAGAAGTTGAGGAAATGAACATGTCTAGTGAATAAATAGGGCTGCTCAGCAGTGCTTATGTTTTTAATCAACTCCATCTAAAAAGAATTAACAAATCACATTTTCCAGGTTACATCAACGCACATTTTGAGACAGATACAACTACACAAACAACATATGTAATTTTCAAGTCTGAATTACTCAGGAACCCTTCCCCACTATCCCTCCCAAACACTGCCATCAAGATAGCGTGATTACTATTTCATGTTTAAGCAAGAAAGTTTAAGCTGCAGACACCATCCTGCCATCACTGAACTTATGTACTTCCTGTATCAGTTTAAGGAAAGGCATAAACTAAAGGAAAAATCTAACCTCTGCCTAAATCTGCACCAGAGCTTTGCAAGTGGCAGCTGCCCTCTGAAGACACTGGCTCTTTTCATCAGAATGCCAAAATGTAAAATGTCTGAAATTGTAACAGAAAGTAGGAGCTGAGCCAATGACCGATTTACTAGAAGAATAAAAATAGCCAACACTGCCAAAACACTGATTCCCCTGTTTAAATATAGAAATCCATACTCTTAATCCTTTCATTATTACAGCAAATTAAGAGTACAGATTAATTGGGCACTTTTAGAAATATGATGCTAAGTTCTAGTTCAGGCACATTCACTTTTTTTTTTTTTTTTTAAATAAATACAATTTTCAGATCACTAAAATGGAATAATGTAAACAGCATAGACTGAAGACAACGTACCATAGATATGAGTATCTAGGTTGTGTAAGCCAAGCTCTATCTAGGTCTAGAGAAAACAAAGCATCTAGTGGAGCACCATGCTAGACAGTTGAGACACCCTGGTTAATTTTGTTTCCTTACGATTAATTTACTAAGATTTATGTTCAGATTTTCTGTTCTGTGTTCAAATGCATGTTATGCTATGGATGTTGAACCCAAATGCATTTGAAATGATACATTTATTGATTTTTGCAAAGTGGGTAGTAGAAAACAATACAGAAAGTAACAGAAATTCATAAAGGGGGGGAGTGGAAGAGAAGGTAAACCAAATATTCTGGTTTAAGCCATATCAACTGATGTACTAAATTTAAACACCATTAAGGAGACTTAAAAAAAAAAAAAAAAATCTATTTCTTAAAACTTGAATCCTATACCTGACACAGACAAAATAGCAGTCTGTTATGAGGCCAAGATAAACTGACTGGCATGTGATGAGTTACTGCACTAAAATCCTGAAGAACATTGTAGAAAATATGCTTGTGCCATAACTAATACCTAACTACATTTACTACCTCCCAGTTTTGTTATACTGATATTTTGCCATGGTTTTTATGCTGTATGTCACATCTTACTGCTTCTCACCCATCTTTTATTCTCCATTTTTTCCTGGGACACATAACCTGCATTTTTCTTGCAGCTACACGAACTATAGCTATTTAACTTCTAGAACCAAATAAAAAAGTGCAGAAACTGATATGCTTTTACCGACTTTTCCTCTGCCTTAAACAATTTTATACAGATACATGTACGATGAGGACTGAAGCAAACAGTTTAGTTTGCCTGTCTTCTCAAGATGGGCCTTTTCCTATCAAACTAGTTCAAGTACATCAAGGCATATTAGGTACAGACCTTTTTTATCACGGCATATTAGGTCTAAGAAAGTGCATCACGGTGTATTAGAATCTGAAGATATATTAACACTGAAGGGCTGTAAACCCAAGGGAATGGAACTTAAAAGACCACCAAAAGAAAGACAATATGAAAGGAAAAGAGAAACAAGAGAAAACAGACAGATGTGTGCTTTAAAAAAAGTGGCAAGAAGGGAATAGCCCCACTGCTTTAGTTAGTCATATACGGACCCCAGACTGGTTGATTCAAGTACAAACAGATCTTTATGCAGTTCCTTCAGTACAACATAAATGTTGTGAAAAAGAAATTAATAAACCTGAAGAGAAGAGCTTGCCCAGACCAGAATTAGAAAGCCCAGTGAACTTTGCAATAATTGGCACAAGCAATTGGCTACTGTTTGTTAATTCTCTGATGAGACAAAGGCTTCTCTAGCAAACTAAACAAGTCAACATTTCTTTAGGACTCTGTCTGCCAAAAAATTATATTCATTCATCTTGAAGAATGAAACAAGAGGAGACTCTAGAGACTGTCTATCAGATGTCTCAATTGGCTTCTTTCTTTGTTTTTACCAAGAAAAGTGAAAGATAAGTGAAATTCGCAGAACTGTACGAAGCTTTATTTATGTTTATTGGTACTTTACGTGTTACTGTATCTGCATGAATGAAGGAAGGAAGGAAGGAAGATGACAGAAGGAAGTTATTGATATGGAATAAAAACTCCATTCATGCCATTACAGTCACCACTGTAACTGCATCTTGGAATAAATAAAAAATAATCATTAAAGTATAAATATGGAGATGTAAAGATAGTATACATATAAAGATTAATCCCACTGAGTTTAAAAAGTCAGGCAGCTTTAACATAATACCACTAGATAAACGTGTGGGAGTAGTATATGTGAATGTTACAAAGCACCATGCAAACCTCCCTTACTCCTCATTTCTCCCTAGGGCTGGTACCAATTTGCTAGCACCAGGCAGACTCACATCACACCACTATCATGTTTCCCATTGCACTTCATCTGATGTCAGTGTCAGCCTTGTGTCAACCAGTTTTTGTACCAGCACAGGCACTTCTGCCTCAGGAGCAAAGTCTGGAAAGATGCACAGAGAGCAGGACAACATCTGGCTCCTGGCTTTTTTTAAATCCCTTGCTACCAAACTCCATCTCTTGAGCTATGATAATAGCTTACACCAAAGCACGCACAGAATTTTGTTTTGACTTAAAAGTACCTTCACATTTAGACACTTAATGATGAACTAGACTTGCAAGCAGATGTGGATAAAGCTACAATGTGCATATGAACAAACAAGCAAAAACCATCCTTTTAAAAACCCTGCCAAAAGGGTAAGTACGGCTCAACAGAAACAACACACAGATGTCAGGAGGGAAAAACAAGTAACTGTAATGGCTCACAGCCACATGCAAATTGTGGCCATATTTCCCATGGGCCTACCTCTCTCTGATCCCACTTTGATGAACTGATTTCAGTCTAACAAGCCAAACATTAGTCAGTGCCTCCTCTTAAGATGACTTTAAAGAAAAATAAACAAATAAATACAAATTTTCAAAGGTCTCCCATAAGAGTAAGGTCTCCAGTGGGTTTCTTTTGCTGTTGTTTTGGGGTTTTGGTTCTTGGGTTTTACAAGATAGCTAGTGTAGAGTACCAACACAGAGGAACACTGAGCAGAGGATAACAGCTGAGGAAAGCAAGTACCTTTGGAGGGAATGAGTGATGAAGGAGACAGACATACAAGTGCAAATGATATAGGAGATTGTCTTAACCAATCTAAGTTTGAAAAGACATAAAAAGCCACAAGCAGCAGAAGAAAAACTACCCTGGCAAACACTGTTAGGAAAGAGATGAACCAGAACACATCCATGTTTGGAGGGAGCAGCTGTAGAAATATCTGGAGGAAGCTTGAAGGAGCATATGCTTACTAGGATAAGGGCCCATAAAGAGTGATTCCTCTTTCTCGCTGCTGCCCTGAGCTGTCCTGCGGAAGTTAGGTTACTGCAGTGAAACAGTACTGAAAAAGAGAGCAATTTGCTTTTGAAATTAACTAAATTGCACCAGAGGGTTCATGATGCTAAACAAGGATTCAGGGAGAGGGAAATGCCAGGATACAAAAACTGGAGAGGCAGGCAGTGACATCCCATGCCCACATGCTCCCAATCCTCCAGCGGAACCTATACCATGGCACATCAGCTCAACTGCAGGGCACAAGCAAACCAAAAGCACTGGGCACACTGCATGGCAGGAGTCTGCAGAGATGAGAAACCACAAGAAGCACTTGCAAATACCTCTGTGGTGTGGTCAACACACATTTGCTGTCATTCCACCTCTCCTTCATATACAATTTATTGTAAAGAACAGTGTCTTTAGCATAAATGCTGATTTGCTCCCTAGCATAATATCTTCCTACCACTGTGATTCCTTAAGCTTTTATTGTAAATTTTCCTCCAAAATGAATTTTCTGCAATGATCATGGGATACTACTGATCATGATATGGGAGACATTACTGTGGGGATCTGTTACAGACCACCTGATCAAGAGATATCTGCGGATGAAGTGCTCTACAGACAGATAGGAAAAGCCTCACGCTCACAGACCCTTGTTCTCATGGGGGCCTTCAACCACTCTGACATCTGTTGGAGGGATGCTACAGCCCGGCACAAGCAATCCAGGAGGTTCCTTCTTTCTGCAAGTAATAGAGGAGCCGACAAGGAGAGGTGCCGTGCTTGACCTCATGATCACCAACAGGGAAGGGCTCGTTGGAAATGTGACGCTCCAGGGCAGCCTTGGTTGCAGCGATCATGAGATGGTCGAGTTTGAGATCCTCAGGACAGTGAGAAGAGCGTGCAGCAAGCTCACTGCCCTGGACTTCAAGAGAGCAGACTTTGGCCTCTTCAGGAACCTGCTCAGTAAGGTTCCATGGGATATAGCCCTAGAGGGCAGGGGGGCCCAAGACTGTTGGCTGATATTCAAGGATCACCTGCTCCAAGCTCAGGAGTGTTGCATCCCAACTAGAAGAAAGTGCAGCAGGAGGGCCAGGAGACCTCCTTGGATGAATAAGGAGTTGCTCAGGAAAATTCAAAGGAAAAAAGAAGCTTATAAAAGGTGGAAGTAGGTACAGGTGGCCTGGGAAGAATACAGGGATGTTGTCCAGGAAGCTAGGGACCAGGTTAGGAAAGCTAAGGCCTAGTTAAGAATTAAACTTGGCTAGGGATGTGAAGGATAACAGGAAGGGATTCTATAGGTACATAGCGAATAAAAGACAGACTAGGGACAACATAGGCCCCCTTCGGAAGCTACCGAGAGAACTGGCTACCCTGGATTTGGAGAAGGCTGAGGTTCTTAATGACTTCTTTGCCTCAGTTTTCACTGGCAAAGTCTCTGACCACACCACCCAAGTCTTGGAAGGCAGACGCAAGGACTGTGAGAATGAAGACCTTAGGCCAAACTGTAGGAGAGGATCTGGTTCGAGACCATCTTAAGAACCTGAACGTACACTAGTCCATGGGACCTGATGATAGCCATCCATGGGTGCTGAAAGAGCTGGCAAATGAAGTTGCTAAGCCACTGTCCATCATATTTGAAAAATCATGGCAGTCAGGTGAAGTTCCCGACGACTGGAAAAAGGGAAATATAACCCCCATTTTCAAGAAGGGGAAAATGGATGAGCCGGGGAATTACAGACCAGTCAGTCTCACCTCTGTGCCTGGCAAAATCTTGGAGCAGATTCTCCTGGAAGGCATGCTAAGGCACATGAGAAACAGCAAGGTGCTTGGTGACAGCCAGCATGGCTTCACTAAGGGGAAATCCTGCCTGACCAATTTGGTGGCCTTCTATGATGGGGCTACGGAACTGATGGACAGGGGTAGAGCAGTTGACGTCATCTACCTGGACTTGTGCAAAGCATTCGACATGGTCCCGCATGACATCCTTGTCTCTAAATTGGAGAGACACCAGTTTGATAGATGGACCACTCGGTGGACAAAGAACTGGCTGGATGGCCACACACAAAGAGTTGTGGTCAATGGCTCAATGTCCGGCTGGAGACCAGTAACGAGTGGTGTCGTTCAGGGATCAGTGTTGGGACTGGTCTTGCTCACCATCTTTGTCGGTGACATGGACAG
This sequence comes from Psittacula echo, assembly GCF_963264785.1. Taxonomy (NCBI): domain Eukaryota; kingdom Metazoa; phylum Chordata; class Aves; order Psittaciformes; family Psittacidae; genus Psittacula; species Psittacula echo. The sequence goes on along the minus strand of NC_137738.1, from coordinate 39,453,109 downwards.
TGGGATTGAGTGCGCCCTCAGCAAGTTTGCTGATGACACCAAGCTGTGTGGTTCAGTTGATAGGCTGGAGGGAAGGGATGCCATCCAGAGGGACCTTGACACGCTTGTGAGGTGGGCTGATGCCAACCTTATGAAGTTTAACCATGCCAAGTGCAAGGTCCTACACCTGGGTCGAAGGAATCCCAGGCACAGCTACCGGTTGGGCAGAGAAGAGATTCAGAGCAGCCCTGCGGAGAAGGACTTGGAGGTGTTGGTCGATGAGAAAATGAACATGAGCCAGCTTCAGTGTGCGCTCGCAGCCCAGAAAGCCAACCGTATCCTGGGCTGCATCAAAAGGAGCGTGACCAGCAGGTTGAAGGAGGTGATCCTGCCCCTCTACTCTGCTCTCGTGAGACCTCACTTGGAGTATTGTGTGCAGTTCTGGTGTCCTCAACATAAAAAGGACATGGAACTGTTGGAACAAGTCCAGAGGAGGGCCACAAGGATGATCAGGGGACTGGAGCACCTCCTGTATGAAGATAGGCTGAGAAAGTTGGGACTGTTCAGCCTGGAGAAGCGAAGGCTGCGTGGAGACCTCATAGCAGCCTTCCAGTATCTGAAGCGGGGCTACAGGGATGCTGGGGATGGACTCTTCATTAGGGACTGTAGTGATAGGACAAGGGGTAACGGGTTAAAACTTAAACAGGGGAAGTTTAGATTGGATATAAGGAGGAAGTTCTTTACTGTTATGGTGGTGAGGCACAGGGTTGCCCAGGGAAGTTGTGAATGCTCCATCCCTGGCGGTGTTCAAGGCCAGGTTGGGCAGAGCCTTGGGTGGCATGGTTTAGTGTGGGGTGTCCCTGCCCATGGCAGGGAGGTTGGAACTAGATGATCTTAAGGTCCTTTCCAACCCTAACTATTCTATGATTTTATGATCCTTAAACAGGACCTTTAAAGAAGACTAGATCCGCAAAGAGATGCAATCCCGTAAATCACAAGCTGTTTCTGAATCTTAAAGCCCACCTGAGCAAGAACATCAGGAGGCAATACCCAAGAGGAAAGGTTTTTCCTTAGTCTACTGTCCTACACTACTACTGTAAGATCTCAGTTAGCCATGCTGAAGAAATTAAACCATAATGGGTCAGCATCACCCGTGCATTTGTTGCTGTATTGCAAATCACAATCCAGCAGATGGCACAGTTAAATGACTCTGAGGGAGACTGGACAGGCCCTCCCCGAGAGGGGAGAAACGTGGAGGATGGCTTTGCTCCAACCACAGCATTGTTCCTGCTTAAAAACTCAGCTCAAGGCTTGTGAGAGAGGACACTACCTCTTCTTTAAACAGCCAGTCCCCCAAGCTAACTGTTAACAGCAGTCCTGTTTGGTTCGAGGTTTGCAAGAGGTAAATTCTACTGGGAACAAAAAGAAATAATCTGATAATAATCCCACCCAGACAATAGCCAAAACGTTACCACTTTTTTTTTAAGTTGCTGTTATTTCACTGGAAGAATTTGAGGTCAAAATGTACAAAAATGGTGAGGCAACTGGAATTTTCCAAGTTAGGTCAGCTGGATCACACTATGGTCTCCACCAACACTTATAAAATAAGACAAAAAAAAAAAATCTCTGTATCTTTCTTGTGAGTTCTTTACCTTCCTCTACTGTTTTCAGGCATGCGGGGTCCAGGAAGCACAAGTATCTACAGGTGTTTGGTATATCACTTTCATCTCAGTATCATTTCCATAAACAACTCACAGGAATGAGACTAGGTCTTTGTTTTTAGCTTTCAAAAACCTGGAATAGTTTCAAGAATTTCTCCAGCTCCCCAAGCTGCTATGACCAATTTTTCTTTAGAAGCACTTAAGAAAAATTAGTGATGGAATTTTAGTGTGTTAAACTGGAATTATACATAAAGCTGGCTGCATGGCCATAAGGATGGGCGGTAGAAGTAAACAATATGAGGACAAACCATCAATTACTCCTGCAATTCATATCAGTATCTCTATAATATATCTACATCTATACTCTTACCTCTCCAAGTGCAAAAAAAAAAGAAAAAGAAAAAGAAAAAGAAAAAGAAAAAGAAAAAAAGGGTGGTGGGAAGGAAGGCAGGGAAGGGGAAGAATTATTTTGCAGCATTTTGTGTGTCATTTTAAAGCCACATCAATTAGATTAACTTTGTATACATGAATAATACACATTATTTTCTGAATTTAATTTATTTGGAAATACCATAGCAAATGGTAAGGCACAGATTAACCAACCTGTTTCCAGAACTCACTCGCTTAGGCTCACAGATGTTCAAATGCTGCATTTATAATTGCTGGCAGGCACATATAATTTGGGAAAATGTCTTGGTAGGAAGGAGACTGGGAAAGGCAATGAAAATATGGATTCCAGTTATGTGCAATCTCCATAGTCATTAAGAACACCTACATGCTTAACTTTATTCAACAACAGCAGACTACATAAAGTAAACATTTACATAAAACTCTTGGCTGGATCAGGGCATTAACCAAACAGTACAGACAAATTACAGAAGGAAGAGAGACATATCTTCAGTGAGAAGCCCATGCTCACACTGGGAGCCTACAGCCCAGCCCAGCCCAGCTCTCTTTTCTCTCATTCCAATGCCTGGAGCCTGAGACCATCCATTCTCTTAACTTCCTCTTGTGTACACCACATTAAAGGTGGGAGAAATAATGTATTTTTTCCTATTCTGCTCATAAAAAATGAGAACACAACTAAAACCACCCTGAACAACAGAACGGTTACTGTCTCCAGGCATATTTCGTGCTGATCAAAGGCACTTTTCAGCAAAAGTACTCATTAAATTATGAATGTATTGTAACTATGTAAATAAGCCATAATTTAAGAGACTCAGGTTATCGTAGTGCAATCTATAGAGTACATCATTAGCTCAGTATCAATATATCCAGTATCATCTGTGTTCCAGCACATTTGCTATTTAGTATCCGAACAGCTTCTGGTGCACAAAAAACAAGGCAGATATTTACCCTCTGTCAGTGTACTGGTTGAATCAAAAATAAGCCTGGGCCTCTCCGGAATCTCCACATGCTGGACTAAAGCACTGAAGCCTGTTGCGATGCGGTATCTGATGAAGGACATAGCCAGAACCCAAACAATCCAAAACACAAAAGCAGTCATACCCACTGAAGTCTTCTATCCCATATCCTACAGTTAAGCAGAAAAACTAACCAGGCAGTAGCTCAGTTTGACCTTGACCTGATGATGCCCAATGGGACCATTCTGCAAACTCCTGAGGCTCCATGGTGCTGCAATAGGATACACAGAGGGATGCTACAGTAACTGCAGCCCAGGCCTTCCCTTGGCCACAAGCAGGGGCACTGGGGAGACACTGTCCTCCCCCCCAAGCCTTTCCTCTGGGGTGTTGCATCCAGCCGTGCACAGAAGCCTTTGGGTTGGTGTGGCAGCCCTGGCTAGTCAGTCCCACCTTGGGCTGAATTTAATGGCCATGTGGGGTTAGGTAAGCCAGCTGCTGGTGAGGCACCAATGGCCATCTTGGAAGGGAGGAAGGTGGGACCTGCAGGAGAAGTATCCGTTCCTAAATTTCCATTTGAAATGAACCACTGTGTCTAAAATAACAAACTTCTGCTCATAAACAGGCTACAAATGAATCACCCCCAATCATAGCACAATGCCGCTGGCAGGCCCAGGTCTGTATTCTGATCATTGCATATATCCTTTTGTGGTTTGCTGGCTGCTATTCCTAGAAGTGACACAGGCAGTTATTGCAGCCTCTACCTGATCTGTAGATCAAAATAGCAGCTGTGGGCAATTTGTGTGCAACAGCCATGTCTATAGCATCTGACCATATCCATATACTTCAGAGCCTGAGGTTTTTTGTATTATTTGCATCAGCATCTGCTGATGGTAGCGATACTCAGAGGGCACGTGGTTACCCTGAATACAAAGGAATTTAAATAACTGGATCTTTCATGGAATCAAAGCTGCAAAAATAATGCCCACTACAACTTTAAAGGAACAGGAAAAGGTGTATCTGGGTAAAGAGGTTTCATGTGATATTTTCATTTGCTTTAGTGAGGGTTGTGTGATAACATGCAAAAGGCAGATGAGCAAGAGGCTGCGATACGATCAAGGATGTGTCAAATTATAGCAACACGGGTTAGTATAGCACAGGGGAACAACTTTTTGAAGCAAATGTTTCCTAGAAAATTCTGAATGAAGAAAGTGAGGAAAAAAACCCAAACAAAACAACTGTTGGCTATTAATTACTCCTGCTCTGCTAAAAGAGACCCAAGTTAGGTCTAAATAAGCTGGCCTGCTTATATGATAAATGGCTGTGCCCTGAAGATACACTAATACAGATCCCAGAAGCTGTTAGCACCTAACTTCTCTTGTACTAACCCTTCTTGCTTCACTGCTGGACTACCTGCTATGCTGACTAAATTCACAAGCTGGCTCACTGGAAGCTAGTTTTTCTGGTTAGCTTCCACATCATGTTGCTCTTGGCTCTATCATCCATTTTGCCTATTAACTGAAGCCACCCAGAGGATGATGAATTCTGGCTGATTACTAAGGTCAAAGAACCAGTATGTATTTTCAACATGATATCTGCCAGCGTATGCCTTTGTCTCTCAGTTTCACAAACACACTAAGAAAGCAGGATCTAAGATGAAGTTACCTGCTCATTTTTGGTCAGTCTTGTCTTGTTATGGATGTCAGAGGTAACCAGGTTGAATCCATGTTTCTCTGATAAAATTCTCAAAAGCAAAACCACAGTTCGACTCCCACACTTTCCAACTCTGTTGTAGACCACCTGGCTGGGGAAAGGAAGTACCTAAATAGAGATTGAAAAAACATGGAGTCAGTATATTGGTATTTTTGTTTCTGTGTACCTCTGAATCACAGCATGCTTTGACTGTAAGCCAACAAATACATACAGGAGAATTTCTAGGGTTCTGCCCAGGTCAGAAGTATTCACTTTCACCAGCAAGTTAGAAGCTCTTTAGACTAGAAATACATGGCTCAGAGGGTGGCAAGCTGAGATTTCCCCCTCATGATCCAGTTTAAGCCAACAGTGCAGATTGGTGACTACTCCAGATACATTAAGCCCCTGCTCATGTCTTCTAGAAAAGACGGTGATGTGCTTAAACTTGCTGCTTGGTAACCTCAGTACAAATAATCACCTTTAGTTGACCACCTCCCATACAACGAACAAAGAGGAGTTACTTTTCACTACAGTTTGGCACTCAAAGTGAAGCTGACATAATGCAAGAGGAATGCTCAAAGTGAAAAACTTCAGTTTGAAAAGGAAAAAAAAAAAAACCAGCAACAACCACCAGTTGTACAGAGCTAAGATTAATCAACTGTTTCTATTTCAAATATAAACATCAATCTTCCAAAGAGACTCATAGAATGGCACTGGCTTGGTATGTGCTTGGAGAACAAACAATGCTTGGGACACAGGCAGTCTGGAGGTCAACTGGCACAGTTTGATCACCTTTGTAGAGGTAATGTTCACTAAACCTCAAAACAGAACAGCCACATCCAACCTGCTCACTGGGAATGACCTCCAGCCCATGCTCTCTTGCACCATGCTCTCCTCCACAGGAAACCACAAAAGGTGAGCAGTAATTCACTGCCTTGAAGTACACTGGATGCAGCCTTGGTTTGTTTCTGGATGATAGTCATGGTCTATTGCTTCAATAAAAGGCATTCTGAAGTTACACTATTGCTCTAGACAAAGTATAGCATATAGAAGCAATATCTGATAATATAGGCCAAGAGGCATCTTTTTTCAAGCCTTTTAAACTGGCTAACATAGCCAGGAGTTCAGTTTCGTCCACAGCAGTGCATATATCACACTCACTTATGGAAAGTTCATTTTTCTAGTAAGAGGACAGCACAAAATGTTTCCTGACACAGAGAGTGCATCCGGGTTCCAGGCCACGTGTTCAGTGCAAAAAACAACTCATGCCAAAGTAATAGTGTGTCTCAACCTATAGTTACTTCTGCTGTTGATGCAATCACATTCTCCAAGCAGAAGGATTTCTAACATAAGAGAAATCATATGAGGCATATGGGCTTTTGGCACTTCTTATGATATTTCAAAAGCTAACAGATCTTCATTAGAGAAGAAAAATTATTCCTCAGGAAATCCTTCAGATTACTTTCCAAGAGGACTGCAAACTAGAATAAAAAACCTATAAATAAATAAAAGGAAAATCTGAAGTCCCCTATATATAATGGTAACATACTGGCACTTTGCTATTAACATTACACTTCAGGACAATAAGAACATTACTAGTGTTACTGGTTGCAGTGTTTAGGATATCCTTCACTGCGACATGAACATGGAAACCATCATTCTCCAAATTACCTTGGGAAGGGGTAGGTATTTACTGAACATGGTTTTAGTTAAGCTTTCCAACTTATCCAATCACACCTGCTGATTCAGCAACTAAACATGGCCTCCCAAGGCTCGTACAGAACCCACATAACACACCAAGTCTAACTATTTTGTGATGTTTTTATAGAGTTTTCTATGAGATACTTAGCCCCCTTGTTCCTTATCAATCTTTCCCTCAGAAGCCTTGCTTCCTATGAAATGCAAAATCCCAGCCTCAGTGATTAGAGAACTCCAAGGGTGATGAATTTAACATGTCTCTGCTACAGCTGTAGCTAACTTTATCCAAAACGACTGCTAATGATGTCTGAAAGGTTAATATTTGAACACATATTGTATTGATTGTAACACCAGGAACACCATCATGGAAAGTTTTCCTTACGCAAGAAAACACACGAGCCATATTCTGGATTGTCCACTTTTTGATTAGTTTCTTTACACAACAAAAACCAGTATTTGTCATAGCCCTGCAGCACTATCCAAGCAACCACCCTGTAACTTGTGGAATGGATGGGAGGTTCTCCTCTGCTCAGATGTACACTTCTGGCATACTGTGCTGTGCAAATATGTGAAGTCTTCAAGAGAAATGCTAAGTAGATGCTGACAAGTGCCAATGAAGGAGCAAGAGCACACACAGCATGTGTTTGCCTAGTATCCTGGAAATGTGATAAATGATGAGAGTTTGTAGAGCTGTGGAAACATTTAAAAATGCTCCATTAACTGCTTGGATTTTCATAGCAGAGCTGCACTTCGCCATATAACAAGCAAAATTTTGTCTTCATTGATACTTCATTCACATGGAATTTTGCTGCACACACATCACATTCAAGTTCTAATTAAATCCCTGACTTGATTAGCCAGTACCTTTGGGTGAATTTTATTAATATAATTCTTAGAAATGAAACGAAATTAAAGCAGGCATTTATAAGGTCTCTTTTCTATGTGCAAGCAACTTTAGCAGCCAAAAAAAATGACAGTTGCTGTGAGGATGGAAGGCACGGACCCAGAGGTAGAGTACAAGCTGGATCCTTTATTACAAGGATTACACGATATTTATATGCTTCCAAGCAATTAGTCAAGCACATCTGTGTTTGCCTTGCAGTTATATCAGGTGAAGGGTCCATCTGATTTTCTTATCGACATCCTCTTTCCAGTTCCGACTTCCTTGCTCCTTGCCAGTTCCAACATCTTCCAAGTACCAGTCAGGAACAGGTCACTCCTAATTGCCTGCTGTAGTTCCTCCTTCCCATGGTCTCTGACAGTTTCGATACATTCCAACTCTCACCGTTCCCCCTTCTTGTTTTATCAATGCAGTGTAGACATGTTTCTCAAAAGCTTGGGATAACATTCACTGAATACATTGTAACAAACAAGGTACAACACATACACAGCAAAGAGGGCAAGCAAGAAGATCAATCGTCCTTTAACCAAAGTCAATAGCCACCCAGTTTTACCCCCTGCATCATCTTTCCTTAACTTCGTCATGCTGTCTTTCAACTTGCAGATACTTTCATGTATGGATTCTGAATGGTCTGATAAATTCATGCAACACATTCCTTCCAAAATTTCACACCCATGTCCATGCACTAAGAGGAGAAAATCAATTGCTGTCCTATTTTGCAAAGTCACATGTGTAATAGAGTCGACATCAGTGAGCAAAGCAGAGAGAGTAGATGCTGTAGCATTAGTTTGTTTAGCAAGCCAACATCCTAATTTATTCAATGCTGTTAAAGCTTGAGCGCTAGCTACTTCGGGAGCAAAAAATGAAGCAGCTGTTATTTCACCCAGGTTCCAAAAATTTACTTTGTCATCACAGCTCAGTTGAAAAGCATGCGTTGACCTTCAAGAACACGATCCTCGCTTGTTTATTACCATGGTGTTATTGGGGATGAACATGCTTATGGTCCCTACTGCACACGGGCTGCCCTTTATATGGGACAGCACCTCCTGCCAGGCCCAATCTTGTGGCAACTGAGGCACAGACTCCGTTTCTGGCTACAAATGAAATCCCTTATTGAGTGAGCTTACAGGCTTTTATAGTATTCTGCCTAGCGGTTAGTAGCGGTTAGTAGCGGTTAGTCCCTTTGGTACTTTTCCATCACGAAACAATCTTATCGATCACGCACTCTTTCAGCCAATCGCATTACTGTCCACGCGTCTTTGCTTGAATTATTATTTCTAAACATGGTTCTTTGCTATCTCTACTCGTTACATTGTCACTTCCACTTCCCCTTGACTACACGTTCTTTATCTTGTCTTAAGCATCCTCCTGTTTCCAAATTTACAGTCCTCAGAAATTATCTTGATGCTCTTTCTTCGGTTTCACCCGATGTTCTTTCTCCGGTTCTTCCCGACTTGTCTCGTTCATTTCTTCCAAGGCTTGTGGCTGATAAGAGCCCAGATGCCCAGGCTCTCGTTCAGGTCTACTTGCGCAGCTTCTTGTGCAGCAGTCCCCACATCTCCCCCTTCTTTATAAACTAACAAAACATTGTTAATAGACTTAGCGATCAAACGATTTATACGAACAATTAAACAAGGAACTGTGATTAAAATATATAAAAAGCTTTTTACACAGACTACTGCGATTTTAATAATGTCTTTCAACCATGCACTGATGCCCCATCCTGACAGCAAACTTTCTAGCCAATTCCAGCTACTCTCCACTTGCAACTTCTGAACTCCGTCCTTTAGGTTTTGAATTGCATCATGGACAGACTCAGAATGATCAGATAGGTTCATGCAACACATCTCATCAAAGTTTTTACAACCATGTCTTTGAGCTAATAGCAGAAAATCTATGGCAGCTCTATTCTGAAGGGTAGCATGTTTGACTGAATCGTTATCTGTTAACAGACCATTCCTGTAGGTGAAAAACCTTCGGGACAGAGGCTGGGTTTCTTCCCGCCTCTCACCAGGAGGAGTGGACCCCCCGCCGCCCCGCAGCACGCATCTTGGCGGGCGCAGCGCCAACCCGTGCCTGCCGGAGCACACAAAGGCGAGGGGCGGGCGAGTATCATAGCCCTCTGCCCGCGGGCAGACAATGAGGGGAGCTTGCCGGAGCCTGCTGCTGCCGCCGCCGTGCGAGTGAGTGAGGTCGCGGCAGCGGGGAGGTGAAGGCGGCGCGCCCGTGTTCTGCAGCTCCTTATCCCACCGCTGACACCAGGTGCAGCCCCTCGGTCAGAGGGGAGCCGCCGCCGCAGCCTGCGCCCGGCTCTCGCAGGAGCTCCGTTTTCCTCCCCGCCGTCCAGGCCGCTGTTCACCTCCTGACGGACGGGATGTGTAGCATTCAGTTTCTGGGGCAGGTTTACATCACCTTGATTTTTCGCTTCTTTTTTAATGTTTTTCCACATATCATGCGGGTCAGGGGGCTAGAAAGTCGGGTTCTCTGTCAGGGTCGACTGGTCCGGGATCAAAGGGGTTATCTTTGCCTGGCTCATTTGCTGTTGCAGCCTGCCGGCGGATATCTTCCCACCGATCAGTACGTGCGGGAGGGTGCGTGAGAACCGGCAAAGCTTGTGTCTCACGACAGCCAACACCAGGATCAGGAGGGAATAGATCTGGCTCAGTTTCTGGGTCTACTGGCCCTCGGTCGGGGTGGTCCGGTTTGTTGGGACAGGAGGGGCTGATGGTGCTGATGCCTCCTGTGCTGCCCCGTCAAGTGCCTCACAGACTGAGCGTCATACGGCCAGCAATTTGGGGGCCACCACGTCATCCCTTGTGGCTGCATCCCAGAGGCAGACCCCAATCTTGTCCCATATTGCCTTCTGATAAATATGAGTTGATGCCGCCTCAGGGGCATGGGTTGAGACCCATATTAACAAGTTTTTCAGTCTGTCTTCGTTTACAGTAACCCCCTTCTTCTCTAGGAATTTTACTAGCACTCTGAACACCGATTTGTGTTCGGGGGATACTGAGTTTCCCCTGTTCCTGTTCCCAGCCGCTCATCTCAGTCAGAGGTATCGGTTAATTGCTGCAGCCTTTCGGAGGTCGGCTGGGCGTCCTCACCGGTCGCCGAGTCACAGCTTTCTGTCAAGTCCCTGTTCGGGCGTCATTTGTGAGGATGGAAGGCGCAGACCCAGAGGTAGAGTACAAGCTGGATCCTTTATTACAAGGATTACATGATATTTATATGCTTCCAAGCAATTAGCCAAGCACATCTGTGTTTGCCTTGCGGTTACATCAGGTGAAGGGTCTATCTGATTTTTCTCATCGACATCCTCTTTCCAGTTCTGACGTCCTTGTTCCTTGCCAGTTCCAACATCTTCCAAGTACCAGTCAGGAACAGGTCACTCCTAATTGCCTGCTGTAGTTCCTCCTTCCCATGGTCTCTGACAGTTTCGATAAATTCCAACTCCCACAAGCTGCCACCAACTTCTGCCAGTTCTCACCTTTCTTTTTGAAATTCACCGTCCTATGTAGCACAATTCTGTTTTGCACACTGACAAACCATGGCAACCCCCAATAAGAAACTGTAAGCAAATACTCACTGCAGTTATACAAAACTGAAATAAAGGGCTATTATTTTCAGACAACTGTTTAGCTTAAAGGAGACAAATACATCAATGCCTTAATTCAGTAAGCATCTGAATGCACCTAGGTAAAATCAGACAAGATTCAAGATAAATAAATGCTACAGCCCAAAGCTCACTTCAGAAGAACATAGTCATTAACAGTAATCAAAACTTCACTGACAGCACTGCTGAATGTGAGTGGCTTTAGGGATGTGCTGCTGAAGCTTTGCTCATGTTTCTTCTCTTTATGTCACCATTCCACTTCCACACCTGAGTGCACCAGAGGGTGTGCCCAGTACACAAAGCCACTCAGTACACAGGCTTTCGGACATAAGCAAGTATTTGTTTAATGTGACCAGCTCCCTCTGGATGCTGCAAACCTGTTTCTGGCATTTTAGAAAATGTCAAAGTAATTTTCTAAAATGTCTAAATTTGATGAAGAAATATTTCCTCCTGGATCTTGAGATTGTATCAGGCAGATCTAGAAATGCAAGAAATTGAAAACTTCTTCAGAGAGGAACTTCTTTCTCTCTTCTCTCCTCTTCCCCCCCCAATACTTACAATAGACTCAGACAATAGAAGAAATGGTGACAGAGAAGGCGCTTGAAAAGGAGGATCCTATTATATTAGCAGAAACAAGATGGAAAACAGCAATTGGAGGTTTACAAAACACTAACTGGATTACATTTTATTTTACAATAAGAGTATGTATCATTTAGACTAACTGCTGAGGTGATACTCTAGCAACGCAATATTCATGTAACAATATACACAACCTGAAAATAATTACAATGACTTTATTGAGCACTGCATCAAAGCCCAGAGGTAATATAAACAATTCAAACATGTAATTCACTTTGGAGTTATACGAATTAGTACTTACAGCTATAAAAAAGTAAAATCCACAGTATAATTACAACAGCTCTCTCTAAGGGTTTGGAAAGTTATATAACAATTTACTTGTCAGTTCAAACTGAGCTTTTATTTCTTTCGTTCCACACTCAAAGATGTCAGCAACCATTGTGAATGAAATCAAGAAGAAAAAGCAAATTTAAATCAAAATGAATGTACATTACAGATGATGACTGACAAGTAGCTCTGCTAGTTTTAGGAGGGGAGTCATTTCTCAGATAGCCTGACAAAAGCTCAGGCTTCCATCTTCAGTGGTGGCTTTATCTCTAGGTAAACCTTTGCACCATTTAAAGAAAAAATAGGCTGGGTAATTACTTGCAGTGTCAACAAGTCAGAGATCCACCCAATGGCCTAAGGCATTCAACTTTTACTGAACCAAATCCAGTGTAATTTTGCCAAAAATTTCCCAGCCCAGGTACAATTTGCCCAGACAAAGAGCTCATGTCAGAGATACATGTTCCCAGATGCAATCCATTACTTCCACAACTTCTGCAAGCAAGTGACCCCTGTTCTGACTCGTAAGAAGGGCCAGAAGTAGGTGCCAGCACTGGTTTCCCCTTTCTGAGCAGGCACTAACCTGTGGTCAGATAGTGCTCCATGTTTATCAGGTGAATGAGGCCAACTCACACAGACAAAACTGGTGAGATCATGAAAGCAATGAAACATTTGCTAACGACACATACTCCTGTATATCACATCTTCCCAGTGCCAACTTTTCATTTTTTCCCCATCCAACTGAGACTGAATTACAGGAATTTAGGCAATTGGTTATTGGGTCAACGCAATGGCCCATCTTGCTCATGAGTGGTGGAAGACACTAGTTAGGCACTTGCCAACCTGAGCATTGCCAGCAGTCTATTTCTCGCCTGTCTCTCTCCTCCTCCAGTGCCCCCAGAGACTGCAGATGGGTTGTTAGAAGGCACATCTATGCCTGTTGCCTAAAGAATTTCTTACACAACGTGCTATACCAACAAATTCCAGAATTCTGTTACCCACCATGCATTTCATTTTTAGCTCATCTTTTAGCAGCTCCAGAGAATATCCATTCTCACACTGTGAGTTTCATGAAGATAGATCAGATAATTCAGTCACTAGTTTCGAGATTTTCTCAGATTTGCTGGATGCTTCTATTTAACTGAGGTTTGTCACAAGCCAGCCATGGCCTATTAAAAGACAAACTACAAGGCCACTAAGAGATAGCATATTCCAAACCTAACTTCAGGAATTGCTGCACAAAATTTCATTCCAAGCAAATATCAACTTACTTACTTTCAACGCATTTACAACGAAAAAGTGCTAACACAAAGACACGTTGGCAGAAAAAATGACTGAAAAATGAAAGAGAGAGAAAACAAAGTTATCCTCCTTCTTCCCCAGCTAAAAAACATGGATCCAGTTACATCAAGATCCATCTATGCAGCCTAGTGACACTGGACAGAGACAGACTCTGGAATTAACCAACTCTTTAGCAGACCAGACAGCATGATCTTCTCTATGGGTCACTGAAAATACACTAGAATCCACATGAAAGGTAAGGGTGAAGTTTGCTTGTTTTCAAAGTTTGAAAGCCTTCAAGCTGCAGTGGAGCACTGAAAATAGGGCAGCAGAAGGAACAGAAGATTCTCCTGTCGCATTTTCATTAAGCAACTAATTTTAACTGAAAGAGTATGACTTCCCCCCCCCTCCACCCCAAGCAATGCATTTCATCTGTTTGGCAGCTGACATTTCTGGAAGAGTAAGTTTAAATGCGTTCTCTAATGAGTCAACATCCCTAAGTACCAAAATAAATTGAAAACATAAGCAAGGAGCACAAGCAGCAAAAGGAGACTGGCTGTAGACATAGTCAAACTTATTGAGACTAAAGAAAAGCATTACTATGAAGTGTCTGCCAAAGTTAATGGTTCCCCATGTGCCCCACAAAACAGATCTGTATAGCCAGTATCAAAACTTCCAGTATTTTTTCTGTGAAGAAGCACTGCACCCTTACAAATTTAAAGAGTTTGATCCAAAGCATGGTGAAGTCTCCCTGTAAAGTCTCAGATCAGGCCGCATTACAAGATATTACGGTTATACATACAGAAAATTGAAACTATGACAACCTGGAAAAGTGACAAAGAAAAGGTCAAAGATCAAATTTTCAAAGTTTTGGGTGCATCCTGTTAAAATATTTTGGTTTGCTCCTTTTATACCTTGCACCTGATTTAGCATCCTACAACAGCAGCTCACAGCTGAGCAAAGCCTCTGCTTCAGCAATCTGCTGCACAAGATTCCCTGCCAAAGAGTGCAGAAGCAGGTTTACTTCAGGTATGTGAAGTTACAGTGACATTCAAATCCAGCAGATGTATACAAAGAGTCAAACAGGCTGGTAAAGAGCACATGCTCTGTTCTCTTAGCAGTTCTAGGTGGTCACTAATGTCAGGCAGCCTCTGGAGGTGCGAGCAGGACTCCTGGCTCTCTCATCACTCAGCAACACTCACTGTACACAAGCAAAGGCTGCTCTGGCTCCCTTCAGGGATGAAGCAGGTGAGAGGGAATCACCCTACCCAAAAGGTAATTGTTTGGGGAAGGGGTACCTGCTAGATTAACCAAATCTTTTTCCTTTCTCCCTTTCTTAACCTAGCATGCTTTTCAATCTCCTCTTCCTTCTTCTTGCTTGCCTCTGCAGTTTGCAACCTGTTCACTTCTTCAGGGACCAAAACTAGATATAGTGCTGTGTCTAAGACCAAAAAGAACTGAATAGTTTTTCTTTGTATCTTGTGGAGATCCCTTTTTAATACACCTCAGGGTGGCATTCTGAAGAATCAGACCATATGAGACTGTTGCTGGTATAGAAAGGGGTGGCGAACAAAGTCATCACTCTCTCTTTTACCCTACATGAGTGTATGAAGATTACAACAGAAAGAGAACAGGAAGACCCTCAAAAGTTTTCTTGTGAAAAGCAATATTCTCACATCTTACTTCTAAAGTTCCTCACATTGTGGAAGCCATCTTATTTAGGTATGCATCTATCTTCTAATGAGATAAAGGAGAGAAATGATATAAAGACACAGTTCACTGACTCTGGTATTCATTGAGGGAACTAGCATGAATTCAAGTAGGTCAAGAATTTTGGTGTTGCTAATTACCCAATTTTCCACTGGAATGTTTTACATGTCATATCGAAAACCCCTTAAGCTGCAGAATTTGTGCAGCTTTTACGCTATATGTATATATATCTTGGAACTGTAAAATTTAAAACTGCTGGTTTTCCTCCTGAGCCCAGGGTTTTGTACACTCTGTGATGTGTTCAGAACACACTGGCACAGTTACTCTCTTCTTAAGCAGTAAATCCTATCACATCCAACCCACATGTTTATACTGGATACCTACAACATGAGAGATATTAAATAGCTAAGCCTGGTTTAAAAACTTTTATAATACACCACAGCACTAGTGTTCCCTTAAGTAACCTAACTACCTTAGAGTAGTTTCTATCTTTCCAATGTAATATACATGAATTCACTCCAAAGCAAATAATACTGGATTTGAATGTGATAAGTGGTAGACTAAATAATTTATTCCTCTTTCTTCAGATTAAGGGTTAACCCTTTTGTACCTATTGCAGTTGACTGTCTATTGGGCTGCACTAGTACAACTCCTCATGGTTTCATCATTGCCAACGATGTGTCATACTGTATTCCAGTTTGCCCTCCTGCCCTTTACTTTAGTAGTTTCACATTTTATTTTAATGTCTCCAGCACACTTGTCTTTTCCACTGCACTTTGAGCAGGCACTTTATAAGTCAACTGCAGCCTGAAATAAAGGTTGTTTATAGCGTAACTGGATTTTAATTTGTAAAACAGGCCAGTTCTGCTGGACTGTAACTCAAATGCTCATTACTGATGAGCTGGCTCTGAGGTGCTCTCACTCCACATGTTCAGAGGAACTCAAAGGGACTGAATTTACTTCACAGCTGCCAGTTACAAATTCAAATCTAGTTCATGACAATGTGTCACCACCTGGAAGGAACACCACCAAAAAGTACCTGCAGGAAGGTAGGTACTTTTAGCTATGGTATTTGACATAGAACAAACCGACAGGTTGCAAAACTGGCGATATCAGAATTTTTCTATTTTGCGTTAACAGTGCGTAGGCTGCTGTGTTTCACCTTTAACTAGGCACACAGCCTGACAATTAAAGTACAGACCAAATGATTGAATACTTCCTAAGCATCTCTGAAATTAGATGGATGAAAACTGCAGACTACTGGCATTCAAAAAATCTGCACCCCTCTTGTGTCTCGAAGTCTTTCCAAATTGAGAGGCTGAAAACATTGGGCTTTCTAAAGCCAATTCACTACTGTTTAAACTTTTGCAGGATGTCAGCATACACAGTATGTCTCATGGATTTATCTTCTTATGGCAGGCAATCTGGCTTTAATTTCCCAAGTCTCTTTGTACTGTTCATTTACTATCAGTTAGCTTCCCCATATCAACACCTTTCTTTTACACTATAAACTGAAGTCATATTAAAAATAGAAGTAATCATTTTCTCTATATTGGTAAACAACAACATACAATAATTTCTTGTTCTCAAGATTCTTGATCAATAAATTCACATGAACAAAACAAACAAAACGTAGTACTCCATTGCTATTCAAATATTTTTATGATGCAGTTCACAAAGTAATAGTACAGATTCAATTCTAGTGCATTATACTGTTACATCATTCACCACCTGTAGCTTCAGCAGGATTCCAATCAATTGTAAATAACAGACAATGAGGAAATCTTCTGGAAAAATCAGATTTTTCTTCCCTTGAGATACTGCCATTTATAAGGAAGGAGAACAAAACTTTAAAAGGACATAAAATAATTATTCCAAATATTTCTACAATTATTTTACACTGCTTTTAATAAACTGAGGAAAGTGGAGAAATATTTTATGTTTTTTAATATCACTATATTTTATTCACTGTACTATTATATATTATGTATTACATATTATATATTATATTATATTATATATTACATATAATATATAATATATAATATTATATATATTATATATTATATATTATATATTATATATTATATATTATATTATAACTGTATTCAATCTCAGTTATACAGTAAAACATAGTTCTTCAACCTATAAAGGGGATCTTTGTAGTTAAGGCATTCACTGCATTTTGATTTTTATCAGCCAGGTATTGTTTCTAGTAACCACTGGAAGTTACTCTATTTTAGCATTTCTAAATTCTGATGACTTTTGTTAGATGAAACCTTTCACACTGCACAATATCTCATAAACAATTCTTCATTTGACAAACAGAACAAGGCTTTTTAATCACTGAAATCTCCTCTCACCCTGCCCTGGATGGTTTCCTTCAAAGATTATCCACCATTTGTTTTAGAACAGCTAAACACAGAATATCAACTCTATCACAAACACACACTACTGTTTATGATCTTAAAATCTCTATTAAGCATGCACCTAAAGTTCAACAAATCTTGCTTAGTTTTTGTTTCACTGCCTCACCACCCTCACAGTAAAGAACTTCTTCCTTATATCCAACCTCAACTTACCCCGTTTGTTTAATCCCATTCCATCTTGGCCTACTGCTACAGTTCCTGATGAAGAGTACTTCCCCAGCATCCCTGTAGGCCCCCTTCAGATACTGGAAGGCTGCTATGAGGTCTCCATGCAGCCTTCTCTTCTCCAGGCTGAATAAACCCAACTTTCTCAGCCTGTCTTCATACCAGAAAATATTATATCATGTCTACGCATTTTATTTGTTTTCATTTTGAACCCATCCATTTCTGTATTCATTTAAAGCTTTAAAGCACTGTCACACACATGCTAAGCATAGAGTTTTGCTGACATCCTAACAGATAACAAAAGACACTGGGTCCATCACAGGCACCCCGTGGGACAACTATCAAGAAAAAGAGAACAGACCACTTGAATTTAATTCATCTGTCATCTATGTGCACAGCTCCTTTACACATATAGAAGGACATATCCTGATGCTCTTGCCAAGTTCTCAGGGGAAAAGCTTTCAACCAATAACAACAATAGGTTTGATAAAGATCACATAATTCATCCTCAGATGTCAGCTTCACCACACTGGATGGAGAAAAGGAACTTCACGAAGTTTTGCTAAGGAAACAGCTAACCCAAATATGGGAACAAAATACACCTGTTTATTTCAGAAATGCTCAGACATGAAATATATCAACTGAACACCATCAGTTTCTAATAAATGTCAATTTCACAGGTTTTTTAACAACAGGCCAGCATCATCTATAGTCATTACTTAGTCTGTGAGAGGCTAAGAGAGGCTAAACAAATGATCACTTTGCAAAAACCTTCAAATCAGAATTTTCAGAGACTGAGAAAAAAACCTAGTGAGAAAGAGATATGAACTAGGAAGTCCAAGTGCTTCAACATGAATAAGTACTTTTTACTGACAGAGTAGGGAATATAGTTTAGCCAAATGTAACTTCCTTTTTATCTGTCAGACACTAACACCACGAAGACCAGTGGCGTGCTAGGGTTGTTGGGGATTGCAGCTACCTGGAAAGAAGCACACACAGAGATCTGTCCTAGAACTCATGAAAACCTAGGATGAGTCAATCTCTGGTCAAGACTTTGGTGTCTAAGGACCAAAGAAGAGTAGCCTATGCCAGACACATACCTTCATACTATAGGCACAGGAACCTTCATACCAGTGGCAAGGGTAATCACTGCTAGTCTTCAACAGTCAAGTAAACGTTTGCTGCGGGAAGACTTGAAAAGCTGGCTCAACTGGCCTTAAAGGGAGAACCAGAACCACACCAGCAATATTCATGTACAGCACTGAGCAAACCTTTCCTTCTCTGCTTGCACTGAGAAAATTCCTGCTGCCACATTTATTTGAAAAAAACAGCCCAATACCTTGACCTCCTGAAACATGATGATGCTATTCCTTATTCAGAGAACAAGAGCTATTTTCAGTTCTTCCACTGGGAAAAAAACCACATAGTATTTAAAGAAAACAAAGTTTTGGCACCTAGCCATGACAAAAAGCCAAGACTAATACGATTTCCAACAAAACACTGGAATGCACTCTGCAAAACAGTGCAGTTCAGTGCATATCGACTGTTGGTGGCCTTCCACTACAGCTAACTACATACTATCAGTGTTAGCTAGCAGTCATCCCAACCCTGGGCAATGGCTTGTCGTTCACTACCTCAGTTTCTAGCTTTGAAGCATTTTTAAGCAGACACACAAAATTAGAATCCTTGTAACTCTATAACTTACTTTCTAAACCTTTCAAATCCCCCTCTCACGTTTTCATTTAATTCAGGGCATGCTGCAATTCCCTCTGATGAATACAGCAGGCATTAGGGAAATGCTGGAGGGCTTCATGTAATAGCACCACATGAAATTGACCACAGTTGAATACAGCAGGGCAAAGATATGCCTGCCATGGTAAGTGACTGCCAGGATTGAAAGAAACAAATTAGGGGCTTTTTCATCCATGTATTGTGTGTGCTGCTAAAGAAAGGTGCATCACACAATCTGTGCTTTGTGAGGATCACAACTGAAAATACTATTTGTAATGAAATATTTCAAATGTTGGATTCAGGATTAATTTCTTCTGCCACTTCTTTATGTGTCAAATTAAACCATTCATTGACCTTAACCATCTATTAGTTTAAATGTGGACAGTTATCTAGGCACGTGAATAGAGGCTACCTTAATGATAATGACAGTTACAGTGAATTGAGTTCAGGTAGAGTTCACAGTTCAGAACTGAAGCTGTAGGAGGGTAAATAATTGCACTTAGCCAATAATGCAATGCATGAGGTTCACAAAGCAAGAGCATCTTCATGCAAAACATGACCTTAAGCAAATACCAGCAATTAGCAGCCCTCTTACCAATCCCCACCCACATTTTGATTACAAGAATGAAAAACAAAACAAAAAATCCCCACCCAAGAACAAGCAGACTTGCCCACATGTTGTCCAAAAGGTGTTCAAAATGTGCACATCAATCTTTTAACAGTTTGTAAACACATGCAAGTACTTGAAAAAGAAGAACGGTTTTAACTTGCAAAAGGCTACAGCCTGTTATTCCACTGAGCTACTCACCAAGCTTTCAGAGGTGATTAGAGAGGAAGCCCAAAAACTTTACTGACTTTTTGTAGTTAATCAAAGAGTACCTACACAACCAATGAATTGTGTAGGTATTTAATCAGCTAGCCTTTCTACAGACAGCTGAGCTGCAGCTGGATGAAACTGCGTCGATACAGCCAAAATTTACATGTTTAGATAGGCAAAAGAACTTTTCATAATGTAAACAGGAAAGTGTCTGGGTTGAATAAATCTGTCCCGCTGCTGCCCATTGGCATAGAGTTTCCATCCCCAGCACCATTAATTGGTAACACAAAATTCCTGAAGAGAAAGGACCAGAATCTGAATGAAGTTTCCAAGGTTAAAAATTCTTATCCAGATTACAGCCTTTTCCTTACTGGCACAACTAGGCACTTCTGAACACTAAAGGCAGCATGAAAATGGATAGGTCTGGAGTAACCATTGCTTCACTCTTTCCGAGCTGATTGTTCACTGTGGAGACCTGACAAATGTAATGCTTTACTCCATGCAAGCTGCTGTACTTCTGGGAAACAGAAGCAGATGGTACCCAAATAATAAAAAAAAATAAAATAAAAATCTTGCAAGAGCATAAGAGGGTATTAAATAAATTTTAAGTGTGAAACATATGTTTAGCCTTAGATTCCCTTCCATCTGATCTCACTTAGTAATTATGAACTTCATTTTGTTGCCTCTGTCTACATCCATTTGTTTTTGTAACTGTGCATGCAGAAAACGTAATTTGTATTAAGAGGAAGAAAATCAGATGTATATCATACCTCTGAACTGACTGAACTTCAGGAGTATAACAAATTTCCACATACCAGCTGAAAGCTATAAATTTCATATGCATACAGACTTTGCAGCAACAACATGAAGAAATACAGATTATTGTAGCTTGCCTTCACTGATAACTAAGCTAAGTAGAATCACTTTCAATATCACCTTCTTTCCACTGACCGAAAGTCAACTGTTTCACCACACTAATGCACACACATGGTTGAGCATTTAAACTCAAGGCCTGGTGGCTCACGGTGTGATTTCATGATGAGTTTGAAGAGAAGTAAGTGAGGGCTACCACCAGAGAGAGTGGTTCTTCACCTCCATCCGATCTCTACTCACTCTTACCTGCTGCGCTAGCACTCACAGTGGGCCACATCATCAAAATAATCTGTCTGAAACTAAACTAGGAGACAGACCCATTCTCAGGTTTCATGCTCTAGCTCATCCATATCAGCCAGCAGGACTCCTGCACTGCTGAGGAAAAAAAAAGACCCTTTCATCAGTAGGCTCCACTTTTTGGCTAGAAATGACCATGGAATCTCACCTTTCATAGGGAGCTCTTAAAACATGTAAAATTTCTACTTAAATGCCAACAGGGCTTACAAAATGATTCAGGAATCTATGTTCCATTAAACCAATGCTACTTGAAAAGGTTCATATTAAAGAAAGCCATAGACTCTATTATATAAATTAGCATATGACTAATTATTATTATATGCATAATCACAGTATCTCTGCTTCCTTTCTGCTTTGCTGTCTTACAAGTAACAGTGAGAATTCTGCATAACTTCAAAAGGAAACTTGCAGAAAAGCTGCACCTTCAAGTGTTGCAACTGCACAGCATAAAAACCTTCAAAAGACTTCAAAACCACAGTTAGTTCTACCCAAATACCTCAGTAAGACACTACACTATACCTACAGAAATAAAGTGAGTCTGGATAAATTAGAACATAGCATGAGAACGGTTGTCATCCTGTTTTTTAAATAGCTACTATGCAAAAGGAGCTATAATAGACTTCTTGTCTGGAAAGATAGACACAAGACAGCGTAAGATCATGTTTTAGAGAATAAAACAACATAAGATACAAGAAAACAAACCAACAGACCCTAAATGCCTGCTTCTACTTTTTCTTCTTGTAGAAACTATCACAATGCTGGTCCACCTGTCATGAGGTACCATGATAATGGTGATGGAAAAGTCAATGCTGCAGTCATAGGCGATGAGAATAGTGTACCCTACCCCTATAAAAGTAATCATTACCCACATTCATTAAATACTGCTTTGTTTGAAATTACTGTACAGAGCAGCAGAGTCCATTTCTAGTAACCGCTGCCAGGAAAAAGGCCATCTTTACTTGCCTTATTAACTCCAACCGCTGTGTCTTGTTTGTGCATTAATGTGCTGACAGACAAAACATCACTAAAATCCTGCCTCTCCTTGACTCAGTGACAAAAATGCCATCAGTTTAATCACACAGAGATTTAACCCAGGTTACTTACAAATGCCTGAAAACACTAGGGGGAAAAGAATTAGAAGGGCCAAGTAGTATTGATGTAAATTCATCACAGTTGCTTTGCACACAAGTAAACATATAATCAGTTAAAAAAACAAAACCAAAGAAAAGCAAGAAAAAAGCAAATGTAAAATAACAGCAGCTCACCTTTTGAGGGGGTGGTCCGTGGTCATCCAAGTAAGTGGAATTTCCTACAAAAAAGCAGAAGAATCGAGATAAACAAAAGTCATCAAATGCAACTTCAAAACTCGCCAATTCATGGAACCAGTGTATCCCTATCTCTCTGGTTCTTTGGTGTTGACTAATTCAAGGAAAATAAATACCCTCTGCTTTAATTTCTGATTATGAGAAAAACAAAACTAATTCATTTTGGCTACATTTGTGCTGAAGATCAGATGCACATTGTCATTTTATCAAAAAATAAATGTGCCAAGGCAGCTTTAATTAAATAACATGGCATTCAATTATTTGCATGACAAAAACTGTCAGCTGCATCCTTGTATATATTAAGCAAGTGAGCACAGTGAACCTCAAAAAGATTTCTTAAATAATGAAGCATCAAAGGCCTTAATCAGATTTTGGTCTGATGGAGTTCACAAGCTCACAAGTTCACAAGTTCACCTATCTCCTAACATGGGTTTTTCCCAACCTCCTCTTTGCTCCCAAACAGTCCTGATCAAACAGGAGAGGTATTCTGCTGTAGTTACACCTGCACTTTCAAGCATCTCTTTTAATTCTGATGAAAAGCTGCAGGAAAAAAATAAAAAAAGCTCCTAAAATTTTTAAGTGCTCCATTCTTAGTTGGCTACAATAGAAAAGGCAACAATTTCTTTTTACTCATTACTAACAAACATACACTGACATATACAATACACCCTCCCACACACACCCATAGGCTATCTTCCCTGCAACTGTTCTTCTTGAGTCCTTCTTTATCATGAGCTTTCCCAACATGTCCCAGCAGAAGATGATACCTTGCAGCCAGTCTGAAAGTTCCCCTCAGGCCACACATGCCTCTCCTCCCAGTCATTCTCCTACCAAAAGCAACAAAACTACCTCTGCTCTAACCTTACATCAGTACGGAGCATCAGAATCATTTGCACAAGTGCCTGCTAGATATCCAAAACTCACATGAAGGAGGACTGAAAAAATCACATCCCACTTCTGAGCATCCCTGACCCTGGGGTTTTTAATGGGCAGCAAATATTGCCTCAGGGCAATGCGGGCTGGTGGGAGTAAGACATAATTTCACATCAAACAGCTTTTCCATTATCAATCTGGCCAAAAGGACACTGAGTCACCTTGGTTTTAGGAGTGCCAGAACTAGAAAGAGATTTCTGGATCCAGAAGGCAGGAAGGGGAAGTCTGTATGTGTGAATGTGATGAATTTCCAAGTAAAATAAAAAGGTAAGCCCCAATACCCCAAACTTGTTCTTTTGCAGATGTATGTACCTTGATCTTGGAAGAGTTTGCACAACTACAAAAGCCTAAACATGTTTTGAGATGACCTTTTGATGGTCATCTCAGAACATGAATTATCTTCTGAAGCTTATCAGAAACTTATATTTCTATGCAGCTGACACAAATACCCATCCTTTGAACTACCCTGTTGATTATTTTAAGGCCATAGATAACATGGCTGATTCCCTACATCCAGCGATAATCTCTATTATCCATTCCTCTGATCCAATTCTAATTGCCAAGAAAGTAATTCAGTTCCCAGACTGCTAACAGAATTATGTAGGGCTTTCCAATAAAGTAGCTACTCCACGCACAGTGAGGGACTTGAAAGCAAGCATTTCAGGAAAACCCAGTTACACCTGGGAGGGAGTCAAGGAAAGCTCTTGGTACCTCTCCTTTCACACTCATTCAGTATTTAACTTCCCTGTAGATGATGCTGTTACTATATCGTTCACAGCAACTTCCTTCTCTTTGTAATTAAACAATACTGCCACTGTTGTTGATAAAATAACTCTTATGGTTTTCTCACTCTGTCAGGAAAATTGTTTCATCTTGATCCATGCTAGAAAAAGTGATTGCTAAAAAGCATTTTTGTGGTCTAAACAAGTTAACACATTAGAAATGCCATAAATGCTATATGAAAACTATTTATTTGTTAAAAAGGAGTAACTCATTTCCCAAAAACACAGGCAGTTTTTGCTTATCTAAATAAAACGGAATATTAACTACAGATATATATATATATATATACACACACATAAACTACATGTTTAGGAATGGCTCATTTATCTGTAGAGAAGGATTTGAATTACCAGCCTCTCTTTAGGAAACAGATCGTCACAGTCATAGTTTACACTATCTTATACAGCAGTGTCAAAAGTGTTTGAGCTATATTACAGACACCTTTCTGAGATATTCTTTAAAATTAGGAGCCAACAACTTAAGCAATTTCACATTTCTGTATCAGTAACCTATATTATTAGCATGTGTATTGCATTTTCCTTCCTTTTTTATTTTTTTTACTGTTTGAAATTACATCAAAATATCCCTGTCCTTGAACATTTACCCTATAGCTCTGATTTTTGTTCTCAGAAAGTTACTAGTTACCAGTTAAAGGATAATAGCACACCGCTGGCCCATTTTATAAAAGGTCTTTTTCACGGTATTTTCTTGCTTCAAATCCAGAAACAACTAACAGTGGTATAAACAAATTGCCAGACAGATAAAAGCGATCGCAGAAATGAAGAGTACTGATTTGAAACATTGTCAGAATAACTCGCAAATGAAGAGCAGAGGAAGGAAAGCTGTACACATTTCCAACACCCCTACGCTGCCCTAAATGCTACGCACTCAGGTAGCTCCCTTCTCCTGCCAGGTCTCCTACTTCTGCTCCTCAGGCATATGAACCAGAGCTGATCTCAGCATCCACAGCACGCCACACCGATTCACTAGTCTGAATCCTTCTGTGTTCAAGTTTGAAATAAGTATTTGTTTTCTTTTTAATAAAAACAAAACCTTTTGCTGTATGATTCATACCTGCCCTAAGTCAAAAACCACTACAATAGCTCAACAAATCCAGCTGTGATGGAGTGGAGCAGCTGGCTGTGGGTTACACTGGCCAGATCCTTAACCCCAGAAAGCCCTGCAAGTGCTTTCACTGATCATCGCATCATCGAATTGGGCTTGCTTCTATCCTGCTTGCAAAACAATGGCCATGCTACATGAGCCCTAATGCATGCAGAAACATCCTGGAAAACATGCACCTAGGTCAGAATCTTTCTGCAGAAAACCGTCAGGAAAGATGATCATTTTCTAACTCAAGAAGAGACCAAGAAAAGCTTATTAAGCATGATTCCCAATTTGGGTATTTACAGATCCCATGAGCTTAAGACAGGATGCCACTTTCATACACAGAGAATACATCTCAGACTAGTTTAGTTTAAAAACAGAAGAAAAATTCGGCATTATGTATTTGCAACAATAGAGAAATACCAAAGTAAAGCCAATCTATGAACTACTGTCTAGAAAGAGATGACAAAACAGTACAAGAAAAAGAGTTGCACAGTGAAAATCAGGAACTTAATGAATACAACAAGCACCAAAACCACTGTTCACAAGTTCAAGCACTTAATTACATCAACATGACAAGCTTATCTAAGATGGAGAACATTATTATGCAGCTTTTTTAAGCTCTGGTACAGATGGCATGTGTTTGACACTACTAAGTGCCACAAGAACTAAAAAGGCTTTCTGTCATGGAAATGATAAAGCGATAGGTCATCTTTCCTCATTAAGAATCTAGTCCATTGCCCAAAGCAAACGATGTCATTACATTATTAGGACGACTTCTCCGCAGTCCTTTAATGAAGCTTAGTAAAGCTTAGTAAAGACATCGTTGCTTTTGTCTGTTGCCTAAGACACTTCCAGATGTATTTTTTTTTTTTCCCTGTAGAGGAGTATTTATTCTTTAAAAATAAAATTTTCTTTCTTGCATGTTCTGTCTTCCTGTAATAGTGTAAAAGTCTAAAGCATTAGAAACAAGTCAGACAGAATAAGAACGAGTCTCAGAACAGTGGTGTTATGCATTCCACAAACATGTTCAAGAGCACACTTGAGCTGGCTGAACACAGCCTCCTCCAATCTCTGTCAGGAGAGGAAAAAAAAATTAAAAAAAAAAAAAAATTAAAAAAAAAAAAAAGAAGGAATTTAGCTTTATTACAGAACATGGTGAATATGTGGAAGCAGTCCAAATTTTCCCATAATTTATTATCTTTGAGGTTAAGTGAATCAGCTGTATGCAAAATCTTTGGGGAAACCTTGTGGTTATGTTCCCTTTTTCTTGGAATCATTTAAGTGTGGGGGTTTTGCTTGAAGCAAGCCAAGTTTATACAGAGAATGATGGTCAGCCACCAGGATTAAAGGACAAATATTACTGTGTCCAGTTCAGAACCACAGAAAACAAGAATAACTGCAATCTTGGAACAAAAACTTTCCAAAAAATGACTGGGGAGTACGGGAAGAGGTGGTGAATGAACTTATGTATGAACTAAAGACCCTTTGATAGCAACTGAAACAGGATCACTCCATTTGAACAACTTCGATATCATGCAGAAAGAATTAAGTAGAGATGAGGGGAGAAAGCCAACATGGAAAATGTGGCGTTTTGACTGTTTTCCTGGAGCAGGGTTTTCCCTTGTTGGGAATCACAAGCAGCAGTCTAAGGGAGCTGGGATCCAGTTACTGCCAAATTCAATGTGTCTTCTGAAAATCCTGCTTTGTTCTCTTCACTTGGTCATCACTGCAAACTTTCAGCTGCCAATACAACCTTTACTGACATACCATCACTTAGATCATCTGACTTCTAATGAAAATGAACAGTCTAATAGTTGTCTGATGAGTCTTCCATTCTGGAAATCAAGGCTTTGAAGAACAACTTCCCTACCAAGTACCCCTAATCATTAAGAAGTGCACCTTCAAAATAAACAAAAGTACCAGTGAGTAAGGTTCAGTTCTGCTCTGCTTCCAGACAAAAAAATTGTTTAAGCAAGAAACTGGAAAATCAGCCACAATGAAATCAGTTCATGGCTCCCCAGTGCCCGTTATCATTTTATTCTATGCAATTTCCTTGCTCTTTCCACCAAAAATAACTTCCCACTACAGAAAACACTGGGGAGATGCCACCAGTAAGAGTGTTAACTTGAACAGGATGCCCGTGGCTGGCAGTACATACCCAGACCAGACAGGACTGTCAGAAACAATAACTGGGGGTGGTTTCTGCAATTTATTCTCTGCATCCTGCATTTTATATATGTGTAACAGTTGACTTCCTTAGAAAATTCATTGATTTTAAACATCTGCAATAATAAGATGTTCTTAGTCATCATGTCACAGAGCCCTCTGTGGTAAAAAGGCAGGAAGGGGGCTACGGACTGTAACTTACGGACTAGTTGTAACTTAAAAACTAGCAGCTCAGCAGAACCACCGTGTTCAGCTCATATCCAACCTGAAAGGAAAACCCAGCTATTGCTGAGGTCAGCACAGCCATTTCAGCTTTAACAGAGGGAACTGTTTCAGAGGTGTGAAGAGATGAACACCACAAAACACTGCAAAACCCCACTGACCAATCTGCACTGGAACACAAAATGACTTACTGGAATTCTCCCATCATATGTAAAAGGCTCTGTACCTACAATTGGTTTCCTTTGTGAAAGACTGTCAAAATTTTAATTTTGACCATAAAAAAAATGAATAAGCTTTTTTTTTTAAAACAAACAAACCCAAGACCCCAAAAGCATTCCAAAATGGATTTTTCTGCTTCCTTTCTTGCCTTTTAAAACATTTTTGTTATTCTTGATTTTTTAAATCGTAAATACCAAAACAACACAAAACCAAACCCATACATTTAGTTCACCCTACATTACTGCATGCAATGAAGCAAAGAAGCTGGAATATGACAAAAATCCTATTTAGCTTTATTAGCCAGTGAAATGAACCCTGGAAACTTCATTAAGTTATAATTCAGATTTGTTTACCTATCAGTTTCATACTTTAACACAATTAGGAGAGAAACTGGCACACGTAAGTACAGTTTTTGAAAATTTACTGATAATTCTACATATGTCATCTATATAAAAGTACCACTAGAATACAGATACAAAGGGTTTCGATTAACAGTAGGTTCTAAACCAGTGCAGAAAATATATCAGAGAGATATTCTAAATGAAGAACAATTCCCTTATGAAAACAGATATTAAACAATACTGAATTTCTGTATACTTAGTCTGTCCAAATCTATTAGTGTTCCTATTTATATGCTTCCTTCTTAATATACTCAAGACTAGAGTGTTACCTTGTTCCATAGATCAATTTCTTAGAAAAAACATCCACACTAATTGTATTTGCTACATTTAAACATACTGAAATGTATAACTATAATTCCTAAATAAGAAATCCAAAACTTTCAGCGATTTAGTTCAACTAAAGAAAAAAAAAAAAAAAAAGTCAAAATTCCGATGTGATCCCATCTACCCAAATTATGTGATCTACAGCAAGCAACATGATGCAAGTACTGTAGACATTGGGTTTACTGGTGGTATCCCTAGGGCTTTTTGTTTTTACTTCTACCCTCTAATGACAGGCTTTCCAGCCTATAATTCTATGAGATTAAAGACCCATTTTAATAAACATTTAGAAATGTTGGCTATATGAAACTGAATCTGAAAACTGAGTAACTTGGCTGTTGGCTAAAACTGCTCTCAAGTAAGTAGAAAAATCCTTCTCTCTTACAAATAAAGACAGACCTAGGTGGTCTGACATCAGAAAGTTCATGATCTTCCCACTATAAGCACCCACATTGTGTATTTGTCCTATATACATCCCAAGCAGAAGAATATCTTGCTCTAGAATTCTTGCTAGGAGATTTTTCCTAACCCCTAATTGTCAGACAACCTAATCTTCGTTCTGGAAGTCTTCCATGACCTGTTCACACCAACTTTTTACTTGTACCTGCCTTTAACATCCAGAAGTCTTCATGGCCCAATCTATACTGGCCCTAGCTGAATGTATCTACAAATAGCAGTCTTATCCTCTGCATTGCTCATTCTTAGCCCCTTTCTACTCCTCTGAAATTTTCCCTGCCCCTCTCAGAGATATCTGCAGGTTCAGTCATCCTTTCTGCACCTAACAGCAGCACACTGCCTGCCAAGCTACCCCTGGTGAGAGGCTAACTGCTGTCGTCCTGGGTCTGGCATGCGAAGCAGAGACGTGTGGGCAGGACAGGAGAACATCCATGTTAGGCATGGCCCTCCTCCTGCAGAGAGAGAATCCAGAAGGCAAAGCTACTCAAAAATCACAGATTCTCTCTGAATTGTGTGGTTAAGCCTTGCTTCAACACACCATATACAGAAAGCTAACAAGCATTTCACAGTATAGACAGGTGTTTCATTTTATTGTTTCTTTTTCAATAAACCGCTTTATTACAACTGGGGCAGGGGAGGAAGCGGACAGGGGAAATCAACTAATAAAACCAGCTTCAACAGGTATTTTCCTGCATTCCATTAAGACGGTGCAGAGAAAACCTAATGACCAAAACATAGAAGGTGCCATTAAGCCAAATTTTATTTGAATGTGTTTCGCAGTTAGAACAAACACTGAGACCTATCTCTGCACCCAGGTAGCTCTTTACTAAATTCACTTCAATCCCCCTTAATCTGTTCTTTATCTTCACTCCACTTTTCAGCTAGTTCTCAAACTCTGCTTTCCGGTATCAGACAGGAACAAGATGCTGGTTCAATATGAGGTCTTGCTTCCCTCCCCACCCCCTGAATGTTTTTATCCTTTCTGCCACAAAGCATGCCAGCTATTTTGTAATGACCTGTATTCTTTTCCTGCAAATGAAGCTGTTCAACATTTAAGGGGCAAGTTGTGAAAAGCTCATAGTTTGGCTGCTAAACTGCCACTCAGTGAAGTCACACAAAGACTGGTCTCCCACTTCATTTTGTAACTGGTTAACATGACAGTAATACTGGAAACTGTGTCAAATTATAATGGCTGAATACAAAAAGGATCAGTGTAGTGCAGAAAGTAGCAATTAGAGAGCAGTTAGAAACATCTGACATGTGGAAATAAGCTAGACTAAATGACATCCAGGTAATGTATTTTGGAAAGTGCCTGTGGCAGGCTGCATTAACAACTATCTCAGAGAATTAAGAGGGAAGGAATGAGTGAAAATCTGGCTGAAAGACAATACTCTGAAAGTAGTTAGCAAAAACCAACACTCACACTGGAAACAGAAAAACGTGTCAGAAAATCAGGGGGATGACGACTGGCCGCTAATGGAGATCTCCAAGAACGGATTAGGCACCTGCCAGGAATGATCCAGGTGTTGCCAGGCTGCTTCACAACAGACAGGCAAATTACACCAGCTCCTATTCCAGCCCTGCTGTTTCTAATTATTTATTAATTTTCCTTTTAAATTAAGCAGACTTCCCCTGGGTGTTGTTCTAGGTCCCATCACTCAACATTCTCACTCATGACTTGAAAAAAACGCATGACAGAGCACTGGTATTACATTTGATAACAGTACCAAATGGAGGGATCTGACATCTGCTGAAACTCCAGGGCAAACACAGAAATACAATGATTAGTTAAAGAAATGGTCTGAAAACACAAGATGCAATTCAATAAAAACAAGCATAGAAATTTCAACTCGCCTAAGAGCAGAATGGAAACATAGGGGAAATTGCAGAAAAGAGCATGGGGAGAGATGATGGGAGATGAATACCAATTCCCTTCCTTTGGATCAGTTCGAGCACTCTGTGAAAGCTTGTAGCTTCACTAGCTTGGCAAGAAGACTGTTTTAATTGATTGTCATATGAAGAAGCTTTTTAAAGTTTAGGGTTACTCTGTTTCCCCATTTTCCTCCCAAGTGACAGATAGGTGCGACAGTATCTGCAGGCCATTTGCCTTCAGAGAAATGTTTCTTGCTTCTACCCTGTGGAACGCATGATACAAAGGAAGAAACACTGTGGGACAAAAGATGGTGGCAGGACCATGACATTTCCCCTTTCAAGGTGCACGCTCTCCCCTGCACAGAGTGCAGCACACCAAGTGCAGGAAAACTCCCTCTGCACATGTGAAATACAGGACTGCAGCTCCACAGATAAGCCTTCTCTCTAAAAGGCTCTCCTTACCAAATTGACGACAATTTGAAGGTGACATTGAGGGCTGGACAAAGGACATAATGATGAAGCTTCAATGAAGACCTTGTCACATGCGAGGCCTCTTAGTCTCGCTTAACTCTGCTTTTCAGGCTCCAAGCTCCAGGGAATCTGTATCTGACCAGACACCTTCTCAGATGATACCAGTCTCAAGAGTTTCCTATTACATCCATACCAGACATCAGAGCTCAGCTTTTTTTGCATGACGTTTTTCCAGAGACAAGGATTTTATTATATAAACCTAACCCTACTTGTAAGCTTTCTTCCTGTCCATTGCATTTCCACAGATAGTTTCAGATACACCACACTTTTTCCCCCCTGCATAGGCAATCTTGGAAAACAGCAGGTCAATGAATTGTGGAAAACACACAGCTGGCAAGTCATCAGTTGGTCAAGGAAGAAGTTTATTACTATTATTAGTATTATTAAGTACTACACTGCAAATGCTATCCAGAAAGGGTTGTTTGTTGGGCATTTAGTTTGAAACTCCTGTCCCTCGAGGCACATTTCCGAGAAGCTGCCTAGGTCTGTGGTCTGACCCCAGCAGCACCTTCCTAGCAGAGAAGGACCGAACACACTTCACAGCCAACTGGTCACATACAGCCCTAAAGAATTATTCATATTTGTATCATGCTAAAGCCAAATGAGTTTTCCTTGCATGTGCTTTTCACAACATCGCTTGAGTCATACGGTTGCTATGATTTTGTCACACTTCTTTAGAGGCAGCTGCTTTTACAATAATAGACCCCCCATATGAGGAAGCCTGTAGGCTCAAACTATATGTCTGCACAGCTTTCTACTTTCTTCAGAGTTCAGATTCTCTTTCTGTCTGATCTCAAATAGAATGACTGAAAGTAAAAAAGACTTCTTACAAGTCTGTCTCATTTTCCTCTTCTACCATTCTTTTTGTGCCAAGAGAGAATCACTGTAAAACTCTCCACTATACTTATAAAGCTCTTGAAAAGCAAGAGCACTCTATGTAAGAAGCACTATCTTTATATTGCTTTCTTCTCTGAAGATAAAAAAAAATAATTAAGAAAATCACAAACTGTTTAACCATTATTATCTTCCCATCCTCAAAAGGCTTAAAAGGCACAAAACTGGAAGTAGCACTTCTTGCCAAGTTCTGTTAGAAGCTTATAACTGCAAAACAGAACATGTAAGTAGGTCAGATAAGGAACATAATGTACCTGAGCCATTTCTTCTTTATGACACATTAGCATAAAGTTTTATTAATCTGAATTACAAAAAAAAAATAAATAAAAAAAAAATTCTAACACTTCAGATGTTTATTTTAGACTTCAATATGATTTAATACAAATATTTTCTATTACTATAAATGCTCTGGCCAAACTGCTCAATTTTAACACTATACAGTTACTGGCTTTTGTTCATGAAGACATTTTAACTCCATTCTACCCCTGTCTCAAATAGACGCATTTGAGTGATGAAAAGATTTCTCAGTGCAAGTGCTCTGTATTTTAGGAACTTCTATATAGAAATTGCATGTCTAAAAATAAGAGGCAAGATTTAGCAACCACAGAGCATTGGCCTTGGCTTAAACCTGCCCTTCCATTACAGCACCCTTTAATCTCCTGCAACTATTAAAGGACAGGATTAACCCCATTCCTGTCATTCCAACCCCTTGCAATACGTAACTTCTACTTCATATTTTAGCCTTGATTGAGAGTCATTTTAGTACACAGAACAGACAACTTAAAACTCAAGTGTCTCTGAAAGTTTTCTTCTACAAAGCACTGCAAGTGCCAAAATAAACATCATTATTTCTAGAAAGATGACTTTTCCTGCTGCCTTCTGCCTCGTTTCTCATGATCTTTAACAAGATTCATACCCATTTTTTGTACAAGCACATGATTTGTTAATATTCATTTGTAAATTTTCTATAGGAAACCCTATGAAAAAATAATTGAATGTATTGCTATAAAAGCTTTTGCTTTTCAAAATCTAATGCTGTTATTACTGAAGCCTAAGACCCACTGTGCATACACAAAGCTTACCTGTATGAAAGAGACAACACAACCCTTACAACTTTCATCGATTCATAAATTTATCCAGCAGCAAACATAAGTACGTAGTGATGGTTTTTCCCATATTGTAAACAGCAAAAATATGGCTATCACCTATCAAGCATTTGGTATGCTTTCGATTTTCCAAAGTTTGAGTGAAAATATTTGGAAAACAATGGACACATGAAGAGTTTTCAGATGTATTAACTGATTCTAACCATAAGCTCTCCAACAACTAAAATAGTGCCACGAAAACATCAGCAATGACAGGTCCTAGGTTAACATATTTATGTTAAAAAGGTAACTACACCTTATGCAATGTCATACAACCTCAAGCAGTCCAGGCTTCATCAATATCAGCAGAATTCTTCAAATTGGCATTATTTCTCTCATGCTTTCCACCTGTCCCAGAAAGATACGCACTTTCTATATACACAACTAAGTGCTGAGGAGTTCAACTCAATTAAGGTACTACTAATGTCTAAAATGCATTTTAACTCATTTGGATAACTGTTTATTTGGTACTGCTCTTGGGCACTTCGACCGCACTCATGAACTGAGATGCAAACATTCACTACTGGTAATAATTACTGAGGCATGCTCTTTCTTTTTATATAATTTTCCTGTGTTTTATTTAGCTTGGAGAACCATATCAGGATGTCACTGCTAAGATGTGGCAGTTTAATGGATCTCTAACCGCCACTCACCAGCCCTACTGCAAATCATGCTTCTTACAAGAGACATCTTAAAATATATGAGAAACATCTGTGCCGTGTAGACTATAACAATATAGTAGCCATTATCTAAATTGAGCTTCTCAGGGTACACATGCACTAGGAGAATTTATTTTTGCTCTATCTACATATAGCTATATAAATCTGTATCAGCAACAATCTCTGCTTTGCTTGAATGGTTGAGAGACTCTTAACCAATATGAAATTAGTTGTTTAAAAAAGTTAAACCAAAGGTATTCATATTGGCACATACTACAGGATAGTATAACTTAGGTGTATTATTGCATTTTATTACTACGTGGTGTATTATTTTTGGGACATGCCTGACAGCCTTCACTGTAAAAGTAATAATGCTTTTTTAACGCTACACCTTTACAGCAATACTTTTAAACTTTTGCTGAAAGGTGAGAATAGGCTTTTTGTTCTAATCATATAGCAGGCAGAGTGCTGTAATTCTACAACATTTCACAAGGTCATTTCAGTGACAGTATTTCATTTCTACAAATTTCCATCAAGCTTGGCTGAGATACAGAGTAAAGAAATTGCAGCATACTGAAATTAACATTCAGATACATGAAAAATGCAACTCTTCATTCTTTATTCTGTATTAGACTCTATGTTTCTCATAAATATGACATTCGGTCACCAATCATGATAGAGAAATCTAATCTGAGAATCAAATTATCGTCTCCAGACACAGAAACAATGGTCGGCCATGTAAAAATTATCAGGACAGACAGACAACAATGTAGGTGGTGCCTACAGTACCAATGTTAGTTACTCATGGAGAATTTAACACTTCTGTGGATTGCCCTGATCTCTGACAGGGGTACTTTCTGATGAATACTGAACTTTCCTTCAAATGGACTCCTGTGGGAAAGGGACTCTATTTCAAACAACACTCAAAAATCAGTATAATGCCAAAACCAAATTTGTTTCAATCTGAATGCAGCCTTCACACTTTAAAGGAGCACATTCGACTGAGCAGCAGACACACTCAATTTGCTACTCTACTATGAACACGAAATAACCTTTTGACAACGGTTGTAGCAGATTGCTCAGGGCTTCAGTATTTGGCCTTACAATGCTCTAGGCTTTGGTACACGTGTCAGGACTTTTGTGGCATTATTTTCCTCTTTAGTCTTCAAAAATTCACCTCAGACTTCCTACCACAAGTGATTTTGTTCCAGGCCTCGACATCCTTATGGATCTGCTATCAGCAGCTCTCATGCTATGGTCAGCCAAAGTGTCAGCTCCTCAGCTCCCCTAACTCCAAACAAAATACAGCTGTGAAAATATCTCCTCTCTGCTGCCGCTGCAACTTCACACAAGCTGTTTAAGAGGTCTCCACTGTTTTCTTCTTGTTTCCCACAGCAGTTTCCACTGTATTACATTATTACATTATTTACCAATCAAGAACCTGCCAGAACTTACTTTTGTCAAACACTAAGAAACAATGTGATTCCCCTGGCTGCCTTCTCAAAGCAGTGCATTATGTTTTACTTAAATTAAACCAAATAGTTAAAAGAATAAAAAAAACCCAGCCTGAGACAGACTTCTGGTGCTAAAAAATACACCAGTCCAAACTACTGAAGATTAAGAAGCTGAAAATGGGACCTTAAGGAGGTAAAACTGCAGTACAAACCTTGACAAAATACCATGGCACTGGGATTACCAAAATTTATATGTCAGAAGACACCAGAGTATTTACTCAGGCTGAAATGTGAGTTCCCAGCCAAGGCACAAGCAATAAAGTGCTTCAAATGACTCAACTGGGCCCAGAGCTCCTACTCCCATGCCAGGCAGTTTTCCTCCCTTCCTCGCAATCCTTCCTTAAGGTAAGACAAAACAGTGTCACACTGTCATGATTTAACTCGGCAGGCAGCTACACACACACAGAGCCACTCACTCGCTCTGCTCCACCTCTCCCACCCCTCTTTCCTGAGTGGGATGGGGGAGAGAATTTTGGAAAAAAAAGTAAATCCGTGAGTTGAGACAAAGACAGTTTAATAGGAAAGCAAAGGAGGGGGGTGGGGAATGATAAAAGAATATACAAAACAAGTGATGCACAATGCAATTGCTCACCACCCACCTACCGATGCCCAGCCAGCTCCCAAGCAGTGGTGCCAGCCAGTTTTCCCCCTAGTTTATTGCTGAGCATGACACCATGTGGTGTGTGCTATCCCTTTGGTCAGCTGGGGTCAGCTGTCCCAGCTGTGCCCCTTCCTAGCAACTTGCGCACTCCCAGCCTGCTCACTGCTGGGGTGGTGTGAGAAGCTGAGAAATCCTTGACTTGTGAGCACTGCTCAGCAACAACTTAAAACATCTGTGTGTTATCAACATTAATCTCATACTAAATCCAAAACCAGCGCTGTACCAGCTACTAGGAAGAAAATTAAGCCTAGCCCAGCCAAAACAAGGACACACCTCAGATATCAACAATTTTTTCCAGTCATCTTAGAATCCAGATCACTGTTTGACATATTTCATAAAGAGCCATTATAGAAGTAATCTGATCTAAAAGCCCTGCAAAGAGTTATTTTAGTGTGATGGGTATTGGAAAGCCATGAGAGCAACTGGTGAAACAAGTTTACACCAGTAATGCTTGCAAGATTAAGCGTTCGGACTAGCACCTCTTGGGAAAGAAGATAGAGTCTTATAACGTGCTCATGTAGGGCCCAGCACTCACTTAACTTCACAATCAACTAAATACATCAAGTTTCCAACATCATTAAGAGTTTATTATTCATATAAGTCCAGGACTTCACATACTTTCACATTTTTTTTTACTCTTTCTTTGACATGTAAATAAGAACTGCATTTAGTTCCTAAGAAACCATGAAATATGCTTCTATTTTAACTCATGGAAACTGTAAGGAAGAGGCATAAATATGGTGCCGTCAGCTGGAACATGTGGTGAGTGAGCACAAACAGGATTTTGCCAAGGCAGCTATATGAGGCTTATATAAAACTACACAATTTTACAGCAAGATGCAGACTCCCACATACCACCCTGAGTGGAAACCAGAGTAGTTGGGTTACCATTTTTTAAAACAAATGGCCTGGTGCATGAATCACGGAAGGAAACTAGTGCACACGCTGTCCTTATTATAATGGAATCATAGATTATTCTACATATAATCTTCATGGGAAGAAAAGTAACTTTGTACTTGACTTATCCTGCCATATTTAAACTACTTTATTTCTGCTTGGGCTGGGAAGGATGCCAGCAGGCTCAGCATACCCTCTTCCACCACCTTCAGCCATGGAAAAGATTCCAGGGCTTTCTGCTGCTTTCTAGCACTCAACAAACCATAGTTCGGATGATACTCTCCCTTTTTATTAGGCAGCTGAATGACAGGATACATTTTCACCATGTATTCTCATGGCACTTGCTGAAAGTTTAGTCAAATTTTAAGTACCATGACTGAAAGCTATTAACTAACTAAAGTCATCCCTTATGAATTCGTCAGAGGAAGGAAAAGCAAACAGAAACACAGATATCAGCATCTCATCACTGACATTGCAGTCTCAGCCCTATGCTGCAGTCTCCTTGGCTACTCTGGCAGCTGGGCTGCTGCAGGTACATGGACCCATGGAAAAGCCCAGACCCCACGCAAAATGCCAGCCTTGCTTCAAGGGGTTGAGCCACATCCTCAGCCTCTTCCACCATCACTGACGAGTCTGGGAGCACTACCAGCAACAGCAGGACTACTTTGTTTAAGTTATACGTCTCCTGAGTCTGAGAGACTTGTGTTCACAAGCGCCAATAACCACAGCTCCTGGGAATCACAAGCTTTGGTTTAGACTGTAGAATCACAGAATCATTTAAGTTGGAAAAGACCTTTAAGATCCAGTCCAACTATTAACCTAGCACTGCCAAGTCCACCACTAAACCATGTCCCTACAAGTCTTTTTAAATACTTCCAGGGATGGCAACTCTACCACTTCCCTGGGCAGCCTGTTCCAATGCTTGACAGTCCTTTCGGTGAAGAAGTTTTTCCTAATATCCAGTCTAAACCTCTCCTCATGCAACTTGATGCCATTTCCTCTTGTCCTATCACTTGCTATGTGGGAGAAGAGACTGACACCAACAGTGCTACAATCTCCTTTCAGGTAGTTGTAGAGAGCAATAAGGTCTCTCCTGAGCCTCCTTTTCTCCAGACTAAACCGAAGTTCCCTCAGCTGCTCCTCCTAAGACTTATGCTCTAGACTCTTCATCAGTTTTGTTGCTGCTCTTTGGGCATTTAATTTGGACACATTTGCACATAAATACATTCAAAGTTCCTGCGGGAGCTAAGAGAGAAAAAGAGCAATGCAGA
Source organism: Psittacula echo (assembly GCF_963264785.1). Taxonomy (NCBI): domain Eukaryota; kingdom Metazoa; phylum Chordata; class Aves; order Psittaciformes; family Psittacidae; genus Psittacula; species Psittacula echo. Next base: position 39,414,618 of record NC_137738.1, on the reverse strand, counting down.
TGAGTACCAAGAAATGTGGACCAAATGTTACAGCATCATGTGGATCCCTCTTCTCCTTTATCAGAAATTAACTAGAAAACAAACGTTAGTAAGCTGAACAGTTGTTAAGGAGTTTTGGGACTTCAGTCATTGCTTCTCCAACTTGTGGATTTAACAGAGCCAATCCAATACCCTGGCCAACATTGATACCATTGCTGGGACTAAGGCAGACAACTCACAAGAACCAAATAGGATAAATCACCACATTAGATAATCATGCTTTAGCCACAAATAACAAGAAAAAAACCCCCAAAAAGACAAAATAAACCCACTACTTACCTAGCGACTCCCCATTTCATTTTTCAGCCATCCTGCAGAACAGACACTTGGGTCACCAGAACCCACATTAACTTCTAAAATAATTTCTGCTGGAAGCCAGTGCTGAAATCAGTGGAAACTGAGCTATTTAAGTTTTGGTTATGCAGAACAGCTTCTCCTCTGAAGGAAAGAGGGATTTCCTGCACAGACCTGAGCTGTTATAAGGTGGACATTTCTGACACTTCACTTTCTGTGCAATATTCTGACACAAAAAATACCAGACAGTCAAGGGACCCTTTCCAAAGCATGAATTCACCTACAAGTGCACAATACACAAATAAAAAGTGACTCTGAAGCTTCAAGAACTTTAATGTGTTTATATTACTCTATATGACATTGCTATTCAGCAATGGCTTCACCCAGACAGAACAGGAAAAACACAATGTATGTAAAAAGTAGTTATGTTGGAAATGTGATTTCATGGTATAACTAAGATCTAGGAATAATTTAGTCACTCAAAGATCACAAAGGGAATGCAGCTCTACTCCTCCCAGCTGCTGACCAATATCCTGGAGGAGCTACAGTTTCTGTTAAAACAATCTCAGAGAAACAGGCATTTTAGTTTCAAAATTTGTTTTCGGTACAGAAATAAGCGAAGGCAGTTCACACTTTTCAGGAAACTCATAAAGGCAGCACAGAACTGTCAGAAGCCCAGTTACAATGTCTTCAGTGATTAGAAAATTTCTGCCATTACAAATGGAAGAATATCTGCACATCTAACATAACACTTTTCACACAGCTGAAATTATAATCTTCTTTATTTCACTGCAATCTGGAACGCAACATGTTTTTGACTTGACTTTCATTGCTAGTGTGCCATTTAGTGCTCAGAACATTATGCAATTTTGGCATTTTAACTTCTTTTCTGCAATTATGCCAGTTCCATATTTTTCCCCAACTGATCTCTTATTTAATGTCAACCTAATTTTTCTAGATTGTTCTGAAATTTATCTCTGCCCTTACTGGCTTTTATAGTATCTTTACTTCAGAATCGTCTGCAAATATAATCAAAATGTTAACTCTCCACTTTCTAAGCATTAAAGCAGATGTTGCGCAAAACCAGCATACTCATCTTTACTAGACACCTTCCTTAACATGTTCATAGGCCATTATAGCTTAGCACTGCAGTATATGACAAAAATTATACTTATTACCCTTATCAACATCTTATTATTCTCATCAACAAAGAATGTCATAATGGAGCATGCAGGTTAAATGAAGTAAAACAAGTCGGCTTCTACGAAATATTATCAGTTTTCTAATTGTACTCTAGCTCACACAAAATGACACAAACCACATCCAGCAGCCAAACCCTATTCCAAACCAGCAGCATCCTCAGCACCACAAGCAACCATCCTGACTAGCACATGGTCATCCCTCTGCCTTCTGCAAACCTGCCCTGAGCTGTACCTTGTCACAAACATGGGGCACCTGTACCAGAGAGCCCCCAGTGCCACCCCACAGCAGCCTCCCTTTGCCTCACTCAGTCGTGGCAGCCAGACCTAAACTGCACTTCAGCAGCACCTCTTTCCCTTCCGAGCAGGACTGGAAAGTGCTGCAGCAGCTGCTCTGTATGCAGCTTTCAGCACGACCTCCCAGTACTGGACCACTGAACCTGCATGATGCTCTTCCCAAGCCATAGTAGTTGCCCTCCAGCTTCTCCATGCATTATGTCAAGCACTTGAACAGTAACATTTTTATGGCTGATTGACAGCAAACTGTGTGCCACTAGACATGATGGTGGTTTTAAACTTCAACTAATTTAGGACTGAATCATCAAATGCAGCTTTGAATGTTCCAAAACTACCATGTGGCACATATGAAATTATTAAGTGAGACATAATTCTTTACTGCATTTTCATTTCTAGCAGCCCTGAATTGAAATCACACCATTCTGGAAGTAGGATTCCGATAAGGTGCTTAATTCAGAGAGTTCTGTTTAAGTGTTACAGTGAGAAAGGAGGCACAGGAATTACAAGCTGTTTTGAAATACTCTTTTTTCCCCCTCTCTTTGTTTCTATGGAAACTGAAACCTGTTTGCTTTCTCTTCCTACTGCTGCTTTTAGAAACTCAAGTACATTCACACTTCCATTTAATCTCTTGCTTTTACTTTAGCAGAAATCCCTATTCTGCAAAATACTTTAAAGGAATAACACTTGTGGTGTGATGAGAGCATCCCATACCAAACAGCTGTGCTACTGCTGCTGATCCACTTACTCCTAAACTCCTCCCAGTTTGGTCATTCACCTGATCAGCAACAACAACGAAAAATAGTGAGAGAAAACAGTCAAAGTCACAGTTGAATAACCACTACCACTCAAGGATATTTGAGATTTTGCCAAATCAAACAGAAGGCCAGCTAAACTGCTCTTCCAGTATACTCCATCGTGTTTACATTTCTTGTAACTAGTTTAACCACAACAATTCTGCACCTTCTTCAACTGTTAGGAATGTTATTTTAATGCCATAACAACAAAGGAAAGCCCCAAACCCCAACTCTAAATATGACAGCTTTTGCTCAAGCACTACAGATAGACTTCACTTGTGATACAAACCAAACTTCCTGACAGTCTGCAAGACATGGCAAGTGTACAATGCGAGCCGGGTAGGCATCCAATCAGCCTTACAGTCCGTCCTTCAGCACTTCAACTGCCACCCTACTCAACACAGAAAATGAAGTCCCCAGTGAAGCTGAGCCATCAGCTCTCCCCCAAAGCGTCTGTCACAGCTGCTCCACTGACTCCAGTGCCAGACAAACCACATGGGGCCTGGCTGGCAGCCCCACGAGACTGTTTTGCAAGCCTGGCCCTGAGGGACCGTTGTGCAAGGCCACCATGGAAAACCTAATGTTCCCCACACCCACAGGCACCTGGCAGGAATTTCTGCCCCACACAGAAACACCGCGGTCCTACAGTAACTCTCAGACCTGTGGCCACAGTGAGTTTGCCATGGCCACACAGGCAGCCACAGTGGTAATTAATCTGAGAAATCCTCTTCAGGGCAAGAAGCCCTCTTGCCGTTAGGCCAGGCCAAAGTACACATGCCACTGAAGAGCATTAATAAGCATGTAATACATGTACACATGTAAACAGCGGCTGCTGGAGTAATGGAGCAGTCTGTAAAACAATCTCCACACACACAAGGTGGACAAGCATCCTGCCTGAACCACAGCTGGTGTCATTTGCACATCTAAAGCTTCCAGAAATCTGCCCAATATATCTTCCTTTTGGTGACCAGAAGACAAGGAATACTCAGTTTCCAACCACCTCCAAACACGCTTACCTAAATGAACTGCCCGCTGCACAGGCAAAAAGGAATGCCAGCCTCCAGCAGGGTACTGGTGCTGCTGTCAGGAGGCTTTCCACTCCTGCCCTGCCACTTTCTGCATCATTTGGGACCAGTCTTATGCTAGAACCTGATGAAGCCGAGGCCACGCTGCGTCCCTGCATCGCTGATGTAACACAAAGTTCTGCACCTCTTCTTCAGCTTCTCTACTTAGGATTCTTGGCATTCATCACTGACACTTTCAGTATATGCCATCTCCTGATTTTCCTTCCCTGGTCCTTGGCAGTAGTCTTGATGGTACCACATTGCCCAGCGACTGTCTGGGTTGGCACAGGAGATCCGCTCTCAGAAACCTCTCAAGGTTGGCAACTGAACAGCTAATTAAGAAGGGTGACTACCTTTCATGAAAATGCTGAGCGAAACATCACCAATATTTTAACTATCAGATGTCTGCAGCTTCACATGGCACAATACAACTAAAAACACTCACTTTTACTCACCTCCTTCCCCTACCCAAACCATTATTTTCATTACATGATATAATTTCTGGCATTAAGTCATGTTAAAACCAAGGTTAATGTGAATTTCTATAAATGACATTATTTTCTGCAATCTATACACTTAAGGGTATGTGAACAACTTTGGGCATTTTCCTTCTAAAGTCTTACAGTCTACAAAGACTTGTGAAAACAGTGAACATCTATTTTGAAATAGACTCTCAAGCTAGACATAGAAATTACAGCTGGAAACACAGCCTGGTTTTTTTACTGAGCGGGAAAAAAAGGAAAGCAAAATAAATACATACAGACAAAAGCTTGATAGTGCGCTATTCAGACAGTTTTAGTACACATAAGAAACTTACTTACACAACAAAAAACAAAGAAATTAATAATAAAGCCCACAAAACTTCTTGCTGAACCAAAAAGTACCCTATTTTTGTGTTTAATCGAACATTCTCCAGACAAGACATCTGAATCCAATTAACAGAAGTTTTGGTTTGGGGGTTGCTTTTTTTTTTTTTTTTCTTCTTCAGTGATTTTGTTTTGTTATTTTTAAGTACTGAAAATTTAACTATGTGAGCTCATTATTGCTGAATGTCAGGATCATGGGATGTGAAAAGCATAATCCAACTTTTGAATAGCTCCTTAGAAAAAGCTGTGGGCAAAATAAATGTGGAATGTGATCATGCTGAATTACTGCACTGAGATGTGCAGCAGTCATGCTGTTACTAATTCATACATTCTGAATTTCTGTAGTTGTTTATCCTCAAAATCTTAAGCATACAGATGATGTGCTAATTTGTTCCCAACTGTCTCATTTTATCGACTTTTCCTGAGTAGATTAAGATTCCTTTTGTTCCTGGTAATATAAAGGCCACTAAAATGAAACAGTAAACTTGAAAAATGCATGTAATTAAAAGTTGTTTTTTTTCCCTAGGATTTCCAGATGTTGTTTCACACCTTTGATATGTGGAGATTGATACACAGAAAGTCCTGATGCAACAAAGCAGAAATAACCAGTAGCTGCTTCTTGCTGTCACTCATGACAACTCTGGTTTCTCTGGAAGCACAGCCCTGGTGTCAACTTTCCAATTTTTAAGTATGTCTCATAGGCAACCTATGCTTCCTTTGCTTTCCTTTACTGAGGTGTGAATGACCACACAAACTTACAAGAGCCCCTCCAAAACCTTCCACGATCTCAACAGATCCGGATTACACCTGGGACAGAGCATTGCTGTTACAAGACACTGAGGAGCAGTGTGGCCCATTAACTTTGTGAGAACATGCACTGAAAGCCATGACAACCTGACCACCCGCAAAACCCCACAGCAGCATTAGACACAGCACATGGGAGGAAGATGGAATAGTCTTGCTAAAATACATTCAAATGGAGGCAGCTTGCTACTACTACTACTACTGAGAGAGAGAAGCAGTTTCGTGAGGGGGAGTGGATTTTACTCCAGTCAATCAATACAGAATAAAATCCAGTAATACTGTCCACAGTCATTCAATACAGATAAAATCCATTTCAGACATTTTCAGGTACTGATGAACTTGTTAACAGATGACTACAGACTCTTCTCCCACCTCTTTAAGAGTGCTACTCTGGCTGACATGCACTAAAATTCTGCATCACGAGAACCGTCCTATTCCAGAGGCTGTACATACAGAGATGTCTCAGGCTGCTGTGCCTTGCACAGAAACCATGACTATTCTTTTCTTATAAAAAGTAAAAAAAAAATAAAAATCTTTACTAATGCCTGACAAAAAATAAACCAAAGTATTTGTTTGCACTAGATCCACCTTCTTCTCGCATGGTATTTGTTCTAAAACAAAAGCTGAGACAAAGTACAAATCTCAGCAAGCAGAGAGTGAGAGCAAGACTTCCAGCACTGTCCACATGAATACTTTCCTTTGCACAGCTTAAGCCCATTAGCTTCCTTTGTTGTCTCTACACTGTCCAATAAAAGTAATCAAATCCAGCCTCATTTGTAGTATCCCATTATTTAAATGCAGGCATTTATGCCTCTCTTTCCTCCAGCTTTCATGTGGCAAGTTTCCTTGGATTAATCAACTGGTCATCCTGTTAGATCTCCAGCTTTATGGGAATAAAAGGCTATGTTATTACAAGGGTGGGGATGTGCATCTTGTGACGTGTGAGTCCTCCATGAAATTGTAAATACATCACAAAGTCCACAACAAAATACTCAAACCACACAACAATATCACAACAGCCATCAGCCATGGCAAACTCAACCCTAATTTTAAGACATTATTTTTTTCCCCAAAGTAGCATGCCAGTTTCAAAAGATGGGAAACTAGCTCATGTAACCAAAGCGAACACATTTGAGCAAGACAGTCAAGCATTACAGAACATCATCAGCTTCCATGTAATGCTGGCAAGAAATACTATACCATTTCTTTTGGGGTGTTTGTGTGAGAAGCAACTGTCATCTCTAAGTTCAGAAAAATAATTTCTGTGCCTCAGGTCGCATACTTTCAAATGACAAAACATTTCTTTCCAAATTGTTACCCATCACATCTAACTTAACAGAACATTCACAAGAACAAGTATGTTTTGTTTTTCTGCAACCATTCTATATATAAAATTAGCTTGCTTTCTGACATTCTGGTGGTGATCCCAAGCACAAGCACTCTTTTAATTATCTTTGAGCAGATTACCAACTCAGAGCTAACACTGGTAATGCTGGGCATACGTATGTTACTCCTGACACATAAAAGCCTAGAACTAAGAGCAACACTCAGGAAGAGCAGTTGGAATTATTCAGATATGCCAGGGGGCTAGTCTCCTACTTTTCCTGCTATGCTACAAGAAGGAATATAGGAGGAAAGAAATATCACTCAGCTTTTTTAGTCTTGATGTTTAAAACATTTAAGTCCTGAAGTTCAAAACATTCAAAAAGGCTTAGCTACCTTAGGAGAAAGACTGACTGTCATCTATTTGAAGAGAGCCCAAGTATTGCAAGGTGAATGCTGAAAGAGAGCACTAACATTGATGCTGATCTCTGGTACTGGTTTAGAACTGCTTGGAAATACGTATTGGTTTGGGAGACACGTAATACTGAACTGGACATCTGCTCTTGAACTACAAGAATTCACGTGCTTCACTTTTTGATTTCCAACTTCACTTTTTCAGGAGGTCAACCCCAAATTCAATCTGATGCTAACCCTCTTGCTGTTTTCTACAAAAAGCTCAAGACAGAGATCCAAAAAAGGCACAAGCAAAGCTTTCTCCTGGCATGTGCAAGAATTTCCCAGGAGCAGCTATGATTGTTTCGCTGGTCTCTTGGCTCTGCTTCTGGGACAGTCCCGGCTCCACTGCCGCTGTCAGCTGCAATACCTGCCTGGCTGGTGTGGCCGCAAGCAGCCCTCGCTTGCTGGCCATGCTCTGCAGCACCTCTGCCAGCCTCCCTGGCTCTTGCTGCCTCCTCCCAGACCAGTTCCTCTCTCTACCTGTATCGCAAATTGCAATCTGGCTTCACTCAGGCTCAGCGAAGCACGCTCCTTTGCCCTCGTGTCTTCATGTTGCGCCCACAACCTTTCTTCCTCCCTTGCGGTCGAAAGGGATGGATCATGATCTTGAAGGGGGATCATATGGAAGGAAAAAAGAAAACCTAAAACAGATGATCTTGTTGAAAAGCTTGCTAAGTGAAAGCTTACACAGCTTGTTGAGAGAGCTCAAGGGGAAATCCTTTCCGTAACTTTGTAGGTCTGCTGGTGATAAAGCCTGCTAGAGCCCAAAACCAATCCTCTCTTGCTCCCACACAAGCTACTTGTTTAAGGGCATGTCATGAATAAGCTATTATTTGCAGTGTTTATAATACCAAGCCTCACAGCACCTATATTTTGCAAATAGACAAGTATCCCGCTCAAGTACACAGAGCTTAACCCTTGGGCAAATTACGCAGAGTGAACCAACACAGCCAAAAATCATGCATAAAGTTCAAATTCTTTTCTGAAATCAGAAAGCACCTGCCTTCTGTCTCCTCCCAAAGGCCAGAAGAGGTTATTCTCCTACCACAGTCCAGTACAACAGGTTAGGAAATTTTACCCCCCAATTACTGCTCAGTTCTCCCACCAGTAGAGTATATACAAAGTATTTACAGAGTCCCCCTGCTTTCAGTGAAAGCTGCCATTTTTGCAGGCAGAAACAAAGCAGTTGATACTGCTTAAAACAGCTCAAGTCTGTTCTGACAGACTGTTACAGCCCGTTTTATTTCAAAACTAAATTGCCATGATGAGGTTGTAAAAAACTGACTCATTTTTGGAGTGCTGAGTATTACAACTCTTAACATTTGCCAAAGAAATCAATGGAACGTTTTCTTTTTTTCTTCAAAAAAGACATATCTTTGAGTCCTTGCCACAAGAAATGTTTTTGTCCTACATTGTTAATAATCTCCCAGAACATTTTTCTCCTCCCTTAATTAAAAATCTTATACTTTTTCATAGCTTCTACACAAACAGTACAGGAAAGCCAAAAAGTTTCTCGTAATATAACTTTTAACAAAGAACTTGCTACCTTGTTACAGCCAAATTCTCCACAACAGATTTTTCTCTTCACATCTTCTGGTTGTCCCTAGTTGTCCACATAATCACATTATCATTGCTATTTCCAATTCAAATTTATCTGACTGCAGCTTCCAGCTATTGCTTCCTGTTATGACTCTTTCACATACTGTAATTTCCTTGGTATTTTCTCCCTGCAGATTTACTTGACTGCTGTGATCAAGTTTTGTCCTAGTCATCTTTATGCTGAACCGATACCAAGTTTTCCATGATAAGGTATTTTTTCTAGCCCTCAAATAATCTTTGTGTGGTTTTTTTGTTTGGCTGGTTTGTTTTTCCTAGTGCTCTCTCCAATTAGTTTTTCCTCCTAAAACATGTGGCTGTTCAAAACTATACTATGCACAGAGATAAATCACTGTTCTACTATTCACACATACCAGGAGCAAATAATTATTGCCATAGCATCAGTGTAAAGTGCATGCTGATGCATAGGTAGAAAGAAAACTACATAAAAACACAAGCTTAAGCTTTAATATTGACCTATACAATTTAGTAATTGTATGTATTTAAGTACTTGAAAGGATTGCAAATCTAGATGGCACAAATGTTATACTAGTAGCTATTGCTGCTTAGCCAAAATTAACAGATACTTAAACATGGAAAGTACTGCTCTATCTCTGCAAGACAGAGAGGATTCTTCAGATTTTAACAACCACAACAAGTTTTACTCCTTATATGATTATCTTGAGTACAGCAACAGTAATAGCCAAGAAAAGCTGAACAGAACAACTCCATTTATGAAACAGAGTTTACAAGTATTACTTGTCCAACTAATTTTCAGGATTAGCCTTTAAAAATTCTGCCTTTGATCTCTGATTAGGACTAATTTCCACTTGGTCACAGACACAATACTTAATATCAAATACTTTAGTCAAAAGGCAGCAGGTGCTGATTGATTCTAGACAACAGCAACATACCTAGCTGCTGTGAGTTAATAATAGCAATAGCTAATAACAGCTATAATTTAGTGAATAAATAATAGCTATAATTTAAAACTGCTATTTTGTCAATAGCCATTGAATTATAACTCATGTCAGTCATTGCCATTAAATATTTCTGAAGCCAAATAGTACATCAGCATTCAAAAAATTAAGTCTACAATGGCAGAAGTCAGTGTGACTTCTAATGAACTCTATTGCCTTTGGTCATTATACAGGCATTATGTTTTGCATGATGTTTTACAGGAGGACTGGATATGTATCTCTTCCCCCCCTCCTCCCCATATATATATATACATAGATATAGATATAGAGATATAGATATATCTGTAGAATTTGTTTTCCTGACTTTTGGAAGAGTCTTCCTTTCTTATGGAGGAAATATTTGACTTGACATAGCCAAAAAGGATAAAATGTCTTAAACCCCAAAGAACTTCATTTGTTGTATTTAATTCTTTTTAGTATTCTATAGATTTTTTTGCCCTCTTCTTTCCAGAAGCAGAGGCAATTTTCCTACGCTGTCATGGTTACTTAGACAGATGTGCATAGAAGTGCACAGGCAGTTCATGCCTTGGCCTGGGCATAGCCTTTAAAATGAGGCACGAAATATAAATATTTAGCATCTGCCCTTTCGACACATAAACAACAAAGATGATGCCCAGAGAATTTTTAGATGGTTCTTAGGTCTTTTGGTTCTTTCTTTGTATTTAAATATCACAGACTTTATATTCTGGATTATTCTTCAATGCAGATCAAGTGAATCTGAACTAGGAATTTCACATCTAAATCTCTCCAAATGTTAGCATATGCCTCTGCAAGTACCAATTCCACACTGATCTCCTGGCAGACCTTTAAATCTTGAAGCTCTGCTAGCACCACAAACAAGAAAAACATTTTTTCCAGAGGTCTCCAGTAGTTCTTTTTCACATTCCATTTCCATTAGAATTTCTTTCTTCAAAACTACCTTTCTTTCCTGCATCTGTTGAACCACCCTCACGCTGACAAGTTCCTCTGGTAATAAATGATGAACATCATTAGAGTTGGTCATAAAGCTGGTGAGAAGCAAGAAAATACATAAACATACTAATTTATAGATTTTGCCAAAACATGCACTGATCAAGAAATCAGGAAACTGTGGACAGCTCTGTGACCCGCAGTGGGTGATGCAGATAGCAAAGCCACACTTGGATACAGAAAGAGTGTATCACCTTGACAGCAGGCCAGCACTCAAGCTGAAATGCTATAGAGCCAAAACTGCACCTGGCCATGCCATGCTGCTGACAATGCTGCTGCCCTGGCCCCATGGTGCTTCGTCCCTTAGACCACTGCTTAGCTCTGATGAGAGTAGGCTGTCAAGTGGCCTCAGCTGGTCTCTTTCAGCCTTACAACAACAGCAGCCAGGTACAGACTGTAAGATGCACCTCCTAACCATGACAGTACTCAGCTTCTGTCCTAAGGTCTCACTTCCACTTGCCTAGAAATTAAGAGGTTTGGCCATTTGAACCAGTATTTTCCACATCAAGCCTTTGTTCTGTGCTGTAGGTTTTCAGGAGTAACACCTGACATATGCGTAAAGGAAGTCTTCTCTTATGAAATACACAATACCAACTAATGACAGACAGAAAGTACATGTTTACCTCATTGTGAAGAACTGCCAGTGGTAGATGGCACAAAACTAACCAAGGTGAGCACACGCTTCATAACAGCAAACCAGGAAACCCTGCCTGTTCAGTGTAGTACCCTGCTGACTCAGTAGATTAAATAAGGGGTTATGGACAAACTGCAGAGCAAAGAAAACAGGATCTCAAAGACACTGAGTAAGAGAAATACTGAGTACATCTGCAGAACTAATAAGAAATTCTGCTCTCACAAACTAGTCATCTCAGCAAACTTTTTTTTTTTTTTTTTTTTTTACAGAGAACTTTTAGGGTGGGTTTTTTTTCCTCAGCCATAACCACTATCTAATAAAAACAAACCTTAGCCCTCTTTCCATAATGCTCAACTTCATCAAACCTGTGGCAGGAAAGGAATTTTTTTTCATCTCTTTAAGGCAGAACAGTTCCAGTACTTCTGCCTGAACATAGCAGAAGTGCCACTGACGCATAAACACATATTCTACCTGACACCAATACTCATTAGAGCACTATGGATTTGACCTCTTTCATGTTCAGGGCAACTCTCTATGCCACAGTGTCCACGGTTAAGACAATACAAGATATGAGACATACGCATTTGCACTTGTATTTTTAACACAAGAATTCTTGTCTCTGAAGCCTAACAAGAATGCATGTACACATGAGGCATCTAGTAGAGAAAGCAATACTTCAAACAGTACATTAATTTGTGGTGTGACACCGAGCACCCAGTTTCTAACAGTTATAACCATGCATATCTTTTTAAAGAAACTGCAGACACACCCATAACAAGACAAGCAACTTCAAAGGCAGCAACCAGAAGTCAGTACAGCAAATCACCCAGCTCCTTCCTGCCACAGCATTTTCCAGCCTGCGTTGATGGGCTCTCACTGCCTTCAGAGCTGACTGGAGCATACACAAAAAATCTCACAGCAGCCCCTGACAAGGGACTGGAGATATCTGTGGTGAAAACATCAAAAGGCTCAACTTGTCTTCACCTGCAAACCTATCAATCACTTCTCTAAGACTTCCTTTTTTTTAATTTGGTGAAGAAGGCAAAGTAAGAAATTTCAAAAGGTTATTTCTTTTTTTGACTTCAACTGATCATTTCTCCTCTCTCATCTTCCAGCTTATACAGTAAAGGATGGGCAACTGTAGAGGCTTCCCTTCCCTCTCTGTTTCTCAGGTTGCTACCTATCATCTCCTTTTCCATCCCTCCACACAGAAAGTGTGGTTTATAACTATTACCAATGACTGAAGACACTCATATGCCTCCCCAGAGCCTGTACCTCTGTGTCATGGTTTAATACCGGCCAACAACTAAGTACCGTGCAGCTGCTTACCCACTCCTGCCCCCCTTTTCCTCTCCCTGCAGTGGGATGGGGAAGGAGAATCAGGAAAAGGTAAAACCCCACAGGTTAAGAACAGTTTAATAACTGAAGTAAAATATAATTATAATAAAAAAATTAAAAGGGAGATAAGAAAAAGAGAGGAAGTAAGCCCAAGAAACACAACAGATGCACAATACAATTGTTTACCACCTGCTGCCCAATACCCAGCCTGACCTGAGCAGTGATCTGTGCCTCTCAGTCAACTCCTTGCAGTTTATACACTGAGCATGATGTTCTACAGCTTGAAATATTCCTGTGGCTGGTTCGGGTCAGCTGCTGGCTATGCTCCTTCCCAGCTTCCTGTGCACCTCCCTAAAATTGGTAGCGCATAGGAAACTGAGAAGTCTTTGACTTAGAGTAAGCACAACTTGGCACAAATAAAACACTGGTGTGTTATCAACATTATTCTCACACTAAATGCAAAACACAGCACTGTACCAGCTACTAGGAAGAAAATTAACTCCATCTCTGCCAAAAACAGGACAACATCCCCTTATTCCATATGATTTCTGTTGTGCCATGGTCGTAAGAGTTCTGACTGGGCTGGGCCAGCCCTGTTGGCAGATCCTCTGGTGTTGATCAACCAGGCGGCTTTTGCTAAATGTGTATCCCAATGTTTGAAAGTCCCACCACCCATTACTCCCAGTGTAGTTTTTAGCAGCCCATTGTACTGTTTGATTTTCCCAGAGGCTGGTGCATGGTAGGGGATGTGATATACCCACTCAATGCCATGCTCTTTGGCCCAAGTGTCTATAAGGTTATTCCGGAAATGAGTCCATTGCCTGACTCAATTCTCTCTAGGGCGCTGTGTCACCACAAGACTTGTTTCTCAAGGCCCAGGATAGTCTTCCAGGCAGTAGCCCAGTAAATACGCTATTATATATTATATAGTACATAGGGAATAAACTATACTTTTCCTAAGGTTAGGGGAAGAGGCAAGGAGCTGACTTGTCCTCCAGTGCTGTACTGGGCAGCAAAAATGTCAGTCAGGTTTCTTATGGAGGAATTGTAACATTTTACTCCCCTCAGCTCTGAGCTTTCAGAAGTAACGTGAAAGTTATTGTAATTCTACTTCAGTGCAACTTCAAACTATTTTATGTGAAGTATGACACTAATTTTTCACAGTTTGCTTAGCTCTATCTATTTCAGGCTGGACAATTACATACTGAGCCATTTTACATGGAAATATAGTTATCCAGGAACATCAGCAAAATCCAGCAATGCTAAGGACTGCAGGACAGGATCACTCTTCCAATTTCTGTTTTACCTTGAATCTTGTTCCACCACACATTCTGTTCAAAGCAGGCACTCAATGGCCATCCATGTACAGCAGCAGCTGAGAAGATTGCCAGAGAGAAAAAAAAGGCCCCGGTATTAATACACACTATCTTCCCTTTACTCTGTGGACCTGTTTTACCCTGCTCAGCTTTTTAGAGGGAGTCCTGGCACAGGGCTCCATTGCACTGCAGCAGCAGAACACAAAGGCAACAACAAATAAAACCCAGGGCGTCAGTCTAACACCAATCCCAAATCCCTTTCAGCCCTCATCAGTGAGGGGAAACAGTACAGAACTGAAGTGAGAATCCACTCTCTGGAACTCCTGGCAAACAAGGAGTGAATTTCCAGAGGCTAAATACACCAAGTGCCATCCATCACCCTGGATGTATGCACAGGTCCCATTGCAATTCAATTCTCACAAAGAAGATGCTTCTTGAATTCTGTATCTTCCAAAAAAACATTTGTCTGATGTTCACTTTCCTACGCATCCATGATCAACCTTTTTGTCACTTCACCGGTAGAAACAATTGCCGTACGAAAGCAAACCCGATATACTTAAGGCATTTCAGGTTTTCAAACAGCAGATGTTACTTTCCAAGCAGCCAATGCCATGTTATCTATTACTTAATTCAATAGAAGGAACAAGAGCTGATACAGTCACTCCAGGACTACATCTCTATTAGGGCCCTTTAGGCCAATCTTGCACAAAACCTATTTGCAAGAGGTTTTTCAGCCGGACTTTCTTGCATCAGCATGAAGCTTATCCTTCTCCCTCTACCTCTCAATCCAGGAGCAAAGACTGCCTTATTTCCAGCATAAGAAAACATCAGAAGGCTTTCCTTTGCAATAAAACACTCAGGTACTTTGGCAACCTTGGAAAACTCCAAGAGGGAAAACAGACCACCCACACGCTAAAACTCTACACAAAGTTCCTCTTGCAGATGTGCAGACCTTTTGCTTATTAGGTCACATCTCACAGGTTTTACAAGGTAGGAACATCTATTCTCATTGTGACAGTTCATTTGCTTTAGAAGGCATACAAAAAGATAGGAGACTAAGGTCAACAGTTGGAAGTAAATCACACTTTTAAATGATGGAGAGAAAGATACTTTGATATCTGACATAAATGATTCCATATGTTTTCCTGAAAAGAAAGTCTTCTGAAGACAGCCAACAACATCCAGAGTCAGATGCATTATATCTGGCACATGGAAAGGGAAGTATAAGAAGCTTACACCTAACACTAAGATTTGTGGTATTTATTCATAAAATAAATGAATAAATTGACAGATCTTTCAACAGCAACTGTTGAAACGGCTCCATACTGCGAAAAAGACTTTCCAGCACACTGTGGTACAAAACTTTTCAACCCAATCTCTAAACCCAAACCACATACAATAGAAACTGCCATGACAGACAAGAATTATATTAAGTTTGTTCAGCAATCTTATCCTTTGTCATGATCTTATAACATTATAGACGATAAAATTAAGTTCCCTTCAACAGAGGTTAGTCAAAAATCTCACTTTAACATTTAAAAAAAAAAATCAAATTGGAAAAAACACTGAATAGCTGTAGTTTGGTGATTTATTAGATTTTTCAAATTAAAAAACCAAACAAACAACAACGTTGGAAATTGCCAAACATGTTACTACTTCAGTAAATAAAAACCTAATGACTTGACAAGACTTTAAAGATGTGGTCAGAGAAATCACGCATGCTTGAATCTCATCCTTTTATCCTGAATTTCGTCTCCAATTTGCTCTGCAAGGGTTGTGAAAGGAATGGGAAAAGTAGCAGTAACAGTTATCCATTTCTAATTAGCAATCTTTGAATATTCCTTGCTACTGTCCATCTTGAACTTACATAATTTCCAATCAGGTGTTCACATTTTACAAATACATTTGAAGTTATAAGGAACACAAATAGCAAATTCAGGGGGAAAGGCTTGTTTGATCACAGTCTGATACTTGAAGTAATGCAGAATCGTTACAGCTTCACATAATAACTGTAGATCAACACCAAACCAAAACACATCAGAATTTGGCCCTCTGCTCTGAACTTAATTAACTTCTGCCCAAGAAAGAAAGAAGTGAAGTTTGTAACTGTAGCATAAGAACCAAAAGCTGGACAAACCTTACTTTGGACATGCTGTAGTCTGGAATCAGAATGGCATAATTTTGGTAATTACTTCGGGACAAAAGTTTAGGACAGATATAATGAAGCTTCCTGTTGACATGAAGCTAGAGGGAACTGTCAGCAGAGGAGGATTAGAACTTGGCCTAGGGAAAACTGTGGTGATGCTGAGGATTACAATAACAGAAACAAGGTGAAACTAAATAGTACAAAACTATACCCCAAGAGACCCTCCCTAGCAGGACAGGAGTTTTTCACGTAGAAGCAATGGATATTGATTAACCTGTTCATACCTATAAAAAGATGACAATGAATGTTAAGAAAGGCAAACAGGAGCACAGTGCACAAGAGGAAAGTAAAGACCTGTGGAGGAAAGGAAGTAGTAACACCACTGAACAAAGTCTTGCATTTGACTGTATATAAAATACTGTGGGCCATTCTTGTTCATTTTGATCCAGAAAAAGTAATTTCACCCTGTAACAGACGCAAGATTCATTACTAGCACCATCAGAGGAATGAAGAGATCCTGACAGAAACTAAAAGTCCTGTTTTTCTTTACGTGAAAGGGCTATGTTAGCTTTTACAGGCTCAGAGGAACAAGAGCTATTTAAACTACAAAAAGACTGTGGCACAGGAACAAAGATGCATAAAGAAGCCAGAATGAAAAGTTTCAGCTGGACGCGAAAGGAATTTTCTAAACATCAGAACAATGCTGTTTAGTAACAAGCTTTCAGAAGGAATGTAAAAGTAAACAAAACTAACTAGCTTTAAAACTTTTTAAAATGTATTCTAGGAGGTAGTTGCTTATAGTAGCAGGGGACTGGATCATACAGTCCTTCCCTCCTGTATTCGTAGCTTTGATTTCTGTATTACACAGCTCACAACACCCTAACTCTGCTCAAGAGAAAGAAAACAGCACTTGAAACCCCTTGAGGTAGCATTCTGCAGTTTCTCCTCACAGTCTGGCAGCCTGACAACCTAGCTGGTATTATCACTTATCTTTCCCCCAGGAAGCTGGTGTCCAAAAAGTGTCCTTGAACACAGCATTTATGAACAAACCTGTAGTCTTTATTTATGGATTCATGCATATTATGAAAAGAAAACACAAGGGCAGGGATTTCAGCTGCTGGGCAACACCCACCTTCTCCAACTCCCTCCATAATCTCATGTTGTTGCCAGAGTATGCAAGTTGGGATCGGGAACTCCACAAAAGGAGGTAAGCTTTCCAAGCAACCCTGGAGGCAGGTAGAACATGAAAGAGAAAGTGCACTGAAGCAGTACACCCAAAAACAGTGTTCAGCCCTTAGCTCCGTTCCTAGAGCTAGATCTTTCAGGATGTCTCAGTACATTACCTTAAAAACATCCCCCTGCAACTTTCCACTCTTGACAACGCAAGAAGAGCTAACAAACAGGGATAAAAAAACCCACCTTGATGTTTTCAGCAAATTATGCCACATCATCTTGAAGTTTCAGTTGAATTTTAAAAGATAAAGTCAACAACCTCTAAACAGGCGAGTTAGCTGATATGTGCTATTCAAAACTGCATATTTCAGTCCAACTCAGAAAACACCAGAAAAGTAAGTCTGATTATGTTCAGAGTCTTTCCAGTAATTACACATCCAGAACTACCACAGTGTGGCTTGCTATTCAAAAACAAACAGCTTAGCCCATATGCTTATCGAAAGGGAAAATAAAGGTAAGCTATTTATACAACATACCAAATATATCCAGCAGTAGAGGCGTATATAGAATGTGGGTTGCCTCCTCCATCCCAAGCCTCTAATCATGTTTTCCTCCACTGAATCGTTGCCACAAAAATTCCTAAAATGTCAACAGCTCTAACATGCAGGAAAAATTGAAACAAATATCTTAACCACAGTATTGCCAAGGCTCTCAGCATCTGGGGAAAACGCACATCACAGAAGTGTTTTCACTCTTAGCTTTATGCTACAAATGCTTCCATAAAACTACCACTTGATGCACGTATTTTCAACACTTCCCTATAATGCTCTAAAGAAACATCTGACATCTGCAAAGTTCAAAATACAAAGACAGCACTCCCAGGAACTTGGCAGTGCTAAAATCAAGAAGTCTGCCACAATAAATTTTCAACAGACCTAAAAACCATCTCCAAAATCTAACCTAGTTTATCATCTCCAGCTTTTATAAATGCCATTCTCCAAGATCTTCAGAATGGATTCAATCATTGAATGTAACTATCTTCTTCAATTTTAAATTCCCAGTTTTATTATCATCACACAAAACAAACCAGCAAGCATTTACTTTCCCATTCAAGTGTTAACACAACTTGAAGCAGCATGATGAAACCAGCTAGGACAGATGGGATCTGGTATCATAATCAAGGCCAGAGTGTCCCTTCGACAGGCAGAAAATTAATTGTTTAGAAAATTCACAAGTGCAGCCTCCCAGCATTTATATCTAAATTCAAAGATAAGAAAAACATGAGTAAATATAGTTTACATATTCTTAATTAGGCCAATACACAGTTTATTTCCGTATCTCACAAAGCAAACCAGTGAATTTGTTCAGTTTGTTTATCAGTTCACCACTGGTAACACCATGACTTAGGATAGGAAGAGAGGATACATCCTATGGGTTTCAGGACCAGTGCAGGCATTCAGGTGTTGCACAAAACAGCACCCTCTTCAGCCTCCATACTCCCAGTGGCCTTGTCCACAGCTTCTGGATTCACTGCAATACACAACGGCTTATTCTAACACACCCCCCAAGAAAGCTACTGTAGAGCTACAGGGTACTGGCCAAACACAGCCATTGCAAGACTGTATTGGCTGGCCATCTAGCCCCTCAGTCAGAGCCCAGAGCAGACTGGGAACCTCACAGAGGGTCATGGTTTTTGAAGGAAAACAAGGATTCTATATGTAGCTTAGGTCCCTTGTTGGTAAAACTGAATTAACACCCTCTGGCCAAGAAGCCACAAAGCCTTTGTGTGTTTACTCCCACAACCTTCAAGTTGTTTTCAATGTTGACGGTAGCATTCAACAGCATTAAGAGCTACACACAGCCTACAATGGCATCTCCTGTCATTCTGTAATGGTCAGCATAGATGATTCAGCATCCACCCAACAAGTATTGCTCAGCTAATGTAATTCAGTATTTTAACAGCTGATATTGACTACATTATTCCCAAGTCACTGGCACTACCAGAAAAATTGCAGATCCAGCAGGGTGACCTTCTCAGCCCAGCACACACCTCTGGTGTACCCAGACGGAAGCTGGCTTTCCTTCACACCCTTTACTCCACTTCCAGCTCTACAGGAGACAGCCAACAATTGCAGTACACGGCCTGCAATTACCAGAAGACATGGCTACGGCATGTCCAAAACAATATTCTCCTGCATCCTGCATCTGCTCTGTTTATCTTGGATTTTAAACATTCATAATTTTTTCCAGCTGTTCAGTATTACTAGAAGCTTTAACACAAAAACCTGTATAACATTCTTGATATCATTTCACAAAAGGACCACAATTCTGACTAGAGAATGTCCCATAGCCAGGTGAGGTGAGGTGATGGACCCCATGGCAGGGAGGTTAGGGACATATTCTGCCTGCATTCTTCACAGCAAGCAAAGACATTCCGGGAGCAACACATCAGTGAAGATAGACAGACCATGGCTGCTTGCCAGTGTCCCTGTCAAAATCCAATGTAAAACATTACTTTGTATGATTGGAAACAGCAGCACCCAAGTTTCCAAATACAGCAAACAAGTTGCATTTGTCCTGCCCTTGAAAATTACCGGGTTTTATGCAGAAAACAAAACACCATATGCTCATGGGAGGAGTAATCCCTACTCCCTCAACAAACTGGAACTTTGTAACACAAAGCCAGGAATCAGTTACCTCTTCAGAAATTAAGACAATCTACACAATTTTTCTTGCATGACAAATTATATTCACACTACCTAGCAAATGCCAGTGTTATACCCTTTCTAAAATACAGCTCATTGGCTGAAACATAACGAACAGGAAATAAATGCTCTTTTGGCTTGGAGAAAATAAATCACTAAGCTTATTTTTGTGGAGTTCAAAAAAAAATACCATATCCTGTGGCACCTGGAACAAAACACAATAATGATGGGGACAAAACGCTGTCAGTTCTCAGTAAAAACTGTCAAGGATAATACAATATAAGAACTTGCAGTTACTTAAAGCAGTCATTGGAAGTCAGATTTTATGGCAGTATTGAATATATATTCACTAGAATATGGTTAATCAAGAGCTTCTAGTTTGTAAAAAAAATTCCTTCCATATGACAACTGTACCTTTCAGTGAGATATAGAGTGGTATTTGGCACACCATGATGCAAACAAAAAAGCTGCATGAATGCTCACCTTCATACTTATCACTCCTCATACTTACTGCTTTAAATTCTTCCGACTGTGCAATTTCCCTAATTTTAGTCACAACTTACTCTTGTTTTAAATCTGCCACATGTAGATTCAGACGCAGACCTAACTGAAGCATGACCCACACTATCTGCTCCTTAACGAAGGGGTCACACTTCCCACAATGCAGAAGCCCACCAGGTAAAAATATTTTATTAGGCCACTGCCACCTATTTCTAGAAAATATTCCTCATAATCCAGATGAACCACGCATAAAGACCTTGTGGCCAACACGCCCTCACCAAGCAGCTTCAGAGATGCTGACTGAAGAATACTGGACCTAATCCCTATCTAACAAACACTGACTGTCACACAAACGTGTAAGAGAAATTCTAGAAGCACAAAGGTAAGAAAAACAGGATGAAATTACTCTTAAAACCAACATATGGTTACTTGTGTGTGTGTGCATCAAGAAATCTTTAATCACCTTGAAAATTTTACTTACACATGTAAAATTACCCCAAAATACATAATTCTAGCCTGAAACCAAACACTAGAGGAGGCAAGGCGGGCGCTGCTGCCTTTGAGCGAGGCTATTTTTCAGAGCGCAGCTGTTCCCTCCCTTGGTTCTGTTTGTACATTAGCTGGCAGCTACAGCCAGCTGCATTTTTCTGAGAGAGAGAGAGAGAGAGGATTTTGATGCATGTCCAACAGTAAGCAGTGGTTATGTGTTGTCTTTAGATCATGGGGTTTTCTTAACTGTTACTAGTAAATGTCAGCTATGTGATGACAATCACAATATATATCAAAATTTATAGACCATATTGATATTCACTTTCAGAAAGCCAGATCCAAAGGAAGATCTAAATTCTTTCTTTAAGGGAACAGCAAAGAGATATTCAGAAATTCTTGCAATTTCAAACATTCCTCATTGAAGCTTAAAACACTGCTAACTTTCTGGAATAGCATCTGATTCCTGGTTGTTTCTAGATACTTGCTCACGCAGTGAAGAGAATAGCCCACTGACAGAAACAAGCTTAAGACTCAAGTAATTTCTCATTCCTCCCTATAGCTATAAAAATCTCCTTTGTAAATCCTTGTCTGTCCAAAAGCAAGTTTGTATTTCACAAAGTTTACTTCGTATTTAATAATAATGAACAATGCCTCTTGTTGATCATTCTTGACATTCTAAGGTATCTGTGTTGGGGTTTTAGTGCTCATTTCTGATACGCACTGTTTCTACAACCTTGCTCTGATTACCTACATTTCTAACTTCAATACTTTTCCTTACAGTCTGTAAGGAAATTACAATCCAAGTGGGGCACAACTGAAAAAAAAAATAAAAACAAAATGTATATGAATCGCCTACATGTAAGAACAGGAAACAACACAATAATTTTTCCACACACTTAACCTAAGTCACAGTGTCAGATATTATACATATTTCAAGGGGATAAATTTCTCAGAAGAAATTCTTCGTGCTATTGCTTACACTACTGCCTTTCCAAGAAAAGGGAGACTGGAAGAGCAAACACAATGGATTAGGGAATGCTTGCTGCCAGAGTATCATAAGTTCCCATCTCACAAAGGGCTGAGAAACCATGCTTACCCAAAGGTTATTTAAGAGAAATGTCCTATTCCTTGCAACTGGATGTACAGTTCCACAGAGCAACCAAGTGTGGCTTTGTAAAAATGGCATGAATCCACCATAATAAAGTAGGATTGAATATTCACTTCACACTATCAGTTTTTTTATGTATTCCCAACTCTCTTAATTGCCACTGTTTATTTCTCAGAGTGCAGCTCTATCAGCTTTAAATGACCACTGGGCAGCGGTGCAGTATCACAGTCCCCCTTCCCTCTCACTTAGCTTGTGCTTGCAGTCTGGGTGCCAGTGTCCATCAACAATGTCACTGAGTCCAGTTTACATCAAAAAGTCAGCTGAAGGGACACTGGAACAGCAGAGCCGCACTAAAGGTAACATATCTTTTCCATGGCCTGGAACTAATAGGGCATGTCTCCACCCCCAGAGTGACAAAAGTGTCTGTCAATTTTCAAGGACAATTACACAGAGCTGTTATCTGAGAATTGCTGCCCTCTTGTTTAATCTACCTGAGTAATTAAAAACATGACAGGTATCCTTCCACAAAGGTCACAGGTCTTTTAAGTATTTAATCCTTTTTACACTCCTTTGTTTCCTAGTTTTGAGATGTTGGGCATTTTTGGAACTGTCCTTCACCTCTCACCCAATAGTGATTCACTAGCAGACTTGGTGTGGAGAACATCACAAGAAAGACTTCTACAATCTAGCAAGACATTTAAGGAAAAGGAAGTGGACTAAAGAAGAAAAATTAATTAAGTGCGATTATACATCTTAATTCTATCATTTGAATTATTCTTTGTCAACTTGCAGCATCATTGTGTCCACTGAACCTCTGCAGATATCAGAGCCTTTCCTGATGAAACACCACCAGTCCTTTCAGGCTTGACCCTGCACAGATTTCCTGTAAAACTTCATCAGGATCTCTTAGCCAATTAACTAGTTAACACACTCAATTGCACATAGGAAAAAGGACGCAAAAGTACTCATATTGTTCTTCCTTCACTTCGGGAAACAGAAAAAGTGCTGAAAAGAACCAAGAAAAATTCCTTCAGACAGGAATGCTTACCAGTGCCAAATATGAATGTCATGTGTGTGAAGGAAAATGACTGCTCATCTTAGTAAATAAATTAACACAATAGCAATTTTGCTCTCAATCCACATATAATTTTAAGCTAAGCTTGCTATATCTTTTAAAATTAAACTATAATTGAAAATATTCTTTGTTTTCTTTTGTCTCCTTAAACTTCAAGACTCCCATCCTTGGCACAGCAATCTGAACTAGATCCAACTTGCCAGAGGTATCAATTTCATTGAAACAAATCTGCTTCCATAGTTTTCACTTGAAAAGAACTGGACCAAGCCTTTGCAAGATAGAATCACACTGGAGTCAGAGAAACAAAAACAAGCAGGCTAGATTCTGTCTGACTTGAGCCAGGAGACTGAAGCATCATATCTTTTGAAGTTAATACATCCTAGAGGCACAATGGATTTACTGTACTATATCCCCAGTCTCAGAAACTGCTCTCCTACTGACCCAAGAGGAAAAACATACAAAAAGAAAGAAGGGCAAAAAAGTGATCATGCTGTAAGTGGTAAATGATTACTGGAATCACTAAGGAGCATTCTCTTCCTAACATGATCATATACACCCTCTCTTGGATTTCCTATCCAGTCTCTTTCTCCCTTGTGCTTAGACACACATATTATCCAAGACTCTTTTTTGGAAATACCTAATTTTGTAGAATACATGCAAAAGCTGATCAAAAAGAATTTCTAAATGTTTTCAGCTGCAGTAAACCATAAATTATTTTATTTTGGTTCCTAGGCTCAAGTCCAACTGGATATTTAATGGTGTGTAAAACAGAAACCAAAGTTTATTACCAAAGTCACTACTTATTTTTCTCTTTCATCACTTGCTGTACCCTTCTTTGATAATGACATGACACAAGATGACAGATTTCTCACAGCTACTAAAAGTAACCTATGCAAGAAACACCATGATCAAGAAAAGTCTGCAGCAGCATATTCCACCTACCAGCTTAAAAGACTAAGTAAGATTCAGAGTGTCTAAAGTAGTTAGTAGTCAAGCAGTCTGTCCTTCACTTTGCAACACAAAAATTATGTACCTCCAATTACTCAATTCCTAGAAAATAATTTTCCAGAGTCCTGAAAAAAATTCAAGTCTCAGAAGTGATTTATGAATGTGACATGTAATTCTGACATAGCAATCTCCCTTACGCTGAGACTGATGCTAGGACCCGAGCTCTGCTCCTAGACCTGCCGATAATCAGCAATATTTCTATCATATCAATCTTCCTTAATGCATGCATACATTAGAGTCCAAACAGCTCCACATAAAGTACAGTACCACAACAATGAAAATTGGCTACACAGACAGAACTCCTCTCACAGTATGCAAAGTCTTAATTTTACCTACAGTGAGAAATAGAGAGTAGTATGATGAATGCTTTTTCTATGCCCTTCCATATCCCAGAACCAGTAAGGAAGCATTTTCTCCATACTTCACCGTAAAGTTGACTTTTCACTCCTACTCCTAACCAAGCTTCTGAAAGGACAGCACCAAAGGACCGTAAGATTCAAGTAGCACAGCCCCACAGGATGGTAGGGTGGGAAGGCACTTCGGCAGAGCCTCTTGTCTGCTCTGACCCTCTGCCCAGAATGAGGCCAGCTCCTCAAAGATGCTTTTCGAGTATCTCAAGGCAAGTTGTGCCACTGTTCAATCACCCTCACATAAGAAAGTACCTTCTGATGTTTAAATGGAATCTTCTATATTTCAGTGCCCACTGTCTCTTATTCTGTCACAGGGTATTATTGGGAACAGTCTGGCTCCATCTTCTTTACATCCCCAAGATATTTGTACACACTGGTAAGATTGTCTCCAGGCTGAACAGTCACAGCTCTCTCATCCCCTCCTCACATGACATCTGTTCCATCCCATGATCATCCTAGTGGTCCTATACTGGACTCGCTCCATTAAGCCCATAGCTTTCTTGCACTTGCTGAATGTGCACTCTTTCCCATTATCCAGGTCATTAAAGAAGATGCTGAACAGTGCTGGCCCTGGTGGTGATCCTGGGATACACCACTAGCAAATTCCTCTGTCTGGACTGACTTCCTGCTGCTGATGACAACCCTTTGAGCCAGCTGCCAATCAACCTCACTGTCCACACTTCATTGGTTGATCTACCAGGATTCTGGTGAGACAAGAGGCAAAAAGCCTTGCCAATGTGAAGACAAACAACATTCACCGCTCTCGTCTCATCCACTTATACAGTCGGCTCACCAGAGAAAGCCATCAGGTTGGTGAGGCATGATTTCTCCTTTCATAAATTGATCCTGACTACCCCAAAATCACCTTATTGTCTTTATATGTTTGGAAATGGTTTGCAGGATTATCTGCTCCATCACAGGGATCAAGGTGAGGCTTACTGGCTGTTCTTGCCTTTCTGAACTATAGGATTGACTTTTGCTTCTTCAGGCCCCCAGGAACCTTCCTTAACCACAACCTTTCAAAAGATAACCAAGAGTGGCCTTGCAGTAACACCAGCCTGCTCCCTCAGCACTCATGGGTACATCCCACAAGGCCCCATGGACTCATGTATGTCCAGTTTTATTGTTCCCTAACCTGATCTTTCACTGTCCAGTTTTATTGTTCCTTAACCTGATTTGAGGGCAAGTCTTCCTTGCCTCAGATTCCTGAAGGCAGATCTTGCCAGTTAAGTCTGAAGATCCTCAGCCTTTTCTGTCCCCATTCAGCAGCAGGCCCTTATTTTCCCTACTCTTCCTTTTGCTGATGCTATGCCTGTAGGAGTCTCTTATCAGAAAGTCATCAGTGAGTTCACATGCAAACATTTAGGAAAATATTTAAGAATGCTGCAGGATAAAGCAACTTCTTCAGCAGCAAGACACACACATTGCCATCTCAGCTCCCGAACTTTAAGAGGAGAGCACCCAGACAAACTAAAGTTACTTCCAACAGCACCTCAGACCAATTTCTTCATAGGCATATTGGTACCTACATTCACAGGCAACTGGCCATTTTCATCTTGAGAAGAATTTGTATGGGTTATTTAACCCTTCTTATACACAAAACTTATTAAACTACTTCAAATCCTTGCTTAATCGCAGCTATCTATTACCAGAGCTGTAGGAGATAAATCAAACTTTTCTCACTTGAACCTCATGGATAAAGGAGATCCAAGGATAAATGCCTTAATTCTTTATATCTATCATTCCTTATTCATTTTTATCTCAGAGAGAGGACACAAATACTGACAAGCAGCAAGACACAGAAGAAAACATGGAGTTAAACAATGTATGACACATGCTTCGGCTTTATGCTGTGCATGAACAGCGGCATCCTTTTCATGGTGTTTAACTTGTAACCTAGAACATGACTTCTATTTTCAGACATATATTCACACCCATATATTATTGTTCTTGTTTCTTCCAGAACCAGATTAGGTCTTATTTTTATTACAGAAAAAGTCCTGTAACCCAGCAACTAGGCTTTGCACCACCTCTGCACTCAGAAATACACAGAAAAAAAATTACTATTGAAGAAACAAATTGAGCAGACCTTCCTCCTAAAAAAGAAAATATGGCACTAGAGACTGAACTCCAAATAAAACAAACTTAAGATACAGTTGCATAAATAAAATAATATTAAATAATTAAATGTAAATTCTGAGAAATTTCAATATATGCTAGAATAAACCTACTTTGGTCACACACACTGTTATTTCTAGCTAAATAAATAAATATCAGGCCCTACTGAACTGTAACTCTCAGCAGGAACCTAACTTTTGTGTCACAGATAGACTGAAGCTGCTAACACTCATGTAAGGACACTAATGCAAACTCTGACTTTTTAGTTGCCTAACACAAACTTTAACCAGTTCTAAACTCCTTTTATTTCCAGGATATTTAAGTTGGTGAAGCAATTTATTTAATTTTTTTTTTCCTGAAAGAAGTTGCAATGCATTCAAAAGCACACAAAAGAATGTTTCATAAGTTCACATTTTCTTTAAACTGCTCTTCGTGGTTTACAAAGAATTACAGCTGCAGGAATCAGAACACATCAAATTTCACATTAGTGCTAATATCACTCTGTTAAAAATGTCCAAAAACACAGTGAAGGAAGGAAAGAGAAAGAATGTTCACAGTTTTCCTCTTTTTTGTTCTTCCCTCCATTCTCCTTTTCCTGCTGAGAAGGATCTTTTTCCAAAATATAGGTGTGACCAGCACAGTCTTACAACCTATTTGTGGTATGACCAACTGCAATATACAAGTTTGTACTACGAAATCTACTTGGTCATGTGGCAACAGGAGCTAGAAGTCCTCAGTTCTACAACCCATGAACTATACTGTGCTCCAGCTGGAGACCAGTAACGAGTGGTGTCCCTCAGGGATCAGTGTTGGGACCGGCCTTGTTCAACACCTTTCTCGGTGACACGGACAGTGGGATTGAGCGCGCCCTCAGCAAGTTTGCCGACGACACCAAGCTGTGTGGTTCGGTTGATACACCGGAGGGAAGGGATGCCATCCAGAGGGACCTCGACACGCTTGTGAGGTGGGCTGATGCCAACCTTATGAAGTTTAATCATGCCAAGTGCAAGGTCCTACACCTGGGTCGGAGCAATCCCAGGCACAGCTACAGGTTGGGCAGAGAAGAGATTCAGAGCAGCCCTGCAGAGAAGGACTTGGGGATGTTGCTCAATGAGAAAATGAACATGAGCCGGCTTCAGTGTGCGCTTGCAGCCCAGAAGGCCAACCATATCCTGGGCTGCATGAAAAGGAACGTGACCAGCAGGTCGCAGGAGGTGATCCTGCCCCTCTACTCTGCTCTCGTGAGACCTCACTTGGAGTATTGTGTGCAGTTCTGGTGTCCTCAACATAAAAAGGACATGGAACTGTTGGAACAAGTCCAGAGGAGGGCCACGAGGATGATCAGGGGACTGGAGCACCTCCTGTATGAAGATAAGCTGAGAAAGTTGGGGCTGTTCAGCCTGGAGAAGAGAAGGCTGCGTGGAGACCTCATAGCAGCCTTTCAGTATCTGAAGGGGGCCTACAAGGATGCTAGGGAGGGACTCTTCATTAGGAACTGCAGTGATAGGACAAGGGGTAACAAGTTAAAACTTACTCAGGGGAAGTTTAGGTTGGATATAAGGAAGAAGTTCTTTACTGTGAGGGTGGTGAGGCATTGGAATGAGTTGCCCAGGGAAGTTGTGAATGTTCCATCCCTGGTGGTGTTCAAGGCCAGGTTGGGCAGAGCCTTGAGTAACACGGTTTAGTGTGAGATGTCCCTGCCCATGGCAGGGAGGTTGGAACTAGATGATCTTAAGGTCCTTTCCAACCCTAACTATTCTATGATTCTATGCCACTAAAGCAAATAAAAGGGATATCTTGAAAATGAGAGATGCCTGGCCAATGAGCAGGACCCAGCGCACTCAGAGATCAGAAATGCAGTCTGGAACAGAAGTGAAGCATGGGTGTTTAGAGAAAGAGAGTGCACAGCATACTTGTTATTTATGGAATACGAGTAAGGAAATATTATTCACCAGGGCCACACTATAACTGAACAGCTAAACCTGTCATTTTTAACTCAGAATATATACTGAATATTGTGGGTTTCTTATTTTCTCTGATACTGACCATGTTCATAAAAGAACAACCTAAGACCACCACATATATTTCTTCCAGAAATGAAATTTCAAGCTTGAAATACAACTGAGGAACCAGAGTACTCTGCTTGAAAACAGAAAATTTTCATGCTTTGTGAGCCAAATCATAATCACATTGCAAGAGCAAAGAGCTACAGCATAAGCCCTTTGACTTGATCTGCCTTAAAATTTCATTATTCTTTCATGCTTGGGACACAGTAATGATTCTGTTGAATGAGAAAACAAGTTCTCTGGTCACTTTTCCCATACGATGCAACTGTTACCTCAGGATTAAGGAAATCTGTAGGTGTAAAATTTTAGCCAAAAATAGCCCGAGGGCCTAACAGATGGACAAAATTTGCATGAGCCTCTCATCACCTCCCTCATACTAGGACCTCCTTTGTATTAAAAAAATTTCTGTCTTCAGAATAAATAAGTTAAGGAAACATTTCTGAAGCTGACTATACAGCTTTTAAGCTGTGCTGGCTAAATAAAGCAGCTGTTTTAACATCTACCCATGCCACAAATACAACTTTTTCCACCCACAGTAAAGGCTTTCGTGAGCAAATTCCACAGAGGTGTTGAAGACAGCTGCAGAAAGCAGCAAGAAATACTTTTCAGTGGGAATAGGCTCCTTAACATGCCATTTATCACTTATCTGCTCTCCCAGTACTATTCCTGTCTCTTGCAGGCTTATTTTAAGCAGAATACATTAAAAGGTATGCTGTTCTAGCTTAAATCAGGAAAGTTCTACCCAGCAACCTATCCTGCTTTCACCCGACTTTTTCCCCTACCAGCTATCACTCCCTCCTACATGCTTCCCTGCCATTTTCAGAGTCCCCAAGCTTGACGTACAGCTCTGCAGTAGCAGGCTTCCCTGCAGATGGGAACAGGGTCAGGAAAGACTAACAAGGTGCTGCTTGCAGACAGGAAAATGCGAGTTTCCATACCTGTGCTGGGTAGAGGCTCTGCTGGGTAAAAGCTGCTCCACAGTTACATAGATCTGGTTTCACACTTCTCTGAACAATCTCATGCTTCAGAAGCCCCATCAAAAAGACAACTTCACTACTTTTCAGGAGTGTTAAGCTGATATAAACCTCGAAGACTGTACAAACTCAGGCCACCCCAGCCAGGAGAGGCAGGTAAGTGCTGAGACAAGGGCAAGTAGCTGAGTTTCCGTGTGGCTGAGTACCTGTTTTGTCGGACACGCTGCACATGTTTCCAGGCAAACCCCTGCCCTTCCAAGACTGCAGGGAATCATGTCCTTATTCTTGATCCTGCTATTGATCAGCCAAATAACAGCAAGGAATGTGGCCTGTGTCCTCTAAATAAAAAAAGTGTTAATATATTACCTTCCTCTTTGACATGCTAGATGGAAATTGCTGTATGAGTGTAAAAACCAGACACTTGTACTCTCTGGTCAGTAGTGAGAGAGAGAGAAGAGGAAGTGAGGAGGACACTTAGCAGCTTCTTCTGCAAAAGACTGAAGATTTCTTGATCTATGACACCTAAGCAAGAAATTCCAAGCTTGCTTTTTCTGAATTCTTTTTCTAGTAAAGAATAAATTTATAATTACTACAATAGCTACAAACAAACACCTCTAACTATGGAGCAGTGTAGTACAAAGAAATCCACCACGTAGGCACAGCTCTCACCCTGACGACAGTTGGGTCCACGCCCCCCACAAGATTTATAACCCTCAGTAACATCTTTCTGAATCTCACTCCCCTCTTGTACCTAGTATGGGCAGCACATATACCAGCACCAAGCCCAGAACCACAGCACACAGAAATGGATAAGAAAGTACATCAGCTCACTGGGATAACCCACCATATAAAACCCATTGGATTTTCCACTGCCGCTGTACACTCCCATGCTGGCCTCCAATGTCATATCCTTGAGCTACTGGAGCACAGAGGAGGGTGGCAATGCCCACAATGGTATCGTAACAACTTACACAATGAACTTGCTGCATGCAGCTTACTGAGCATCTCAGCACAGTGATAAGATGCAGTTACTGCCAACCTCAGCTGTATTTGAGGTGGGGTCAGAAGGTGAAAGACACTACATACTATTTAAAAAGCTTTCAGCTTTAACATTGAAAACTAAAATGTTCCAGGAAAAAAAAATTACAAAGCTGTCAGCTGTTTCCATGTAACACAGATCAAAGAACAGACAACTGCTGAGCTATAAAGAACCCCAGAGCTTTGTTAAAATTTACCTCATTGATTAGATGAGACAAGTCAAATTCAAAACCAGAGAGGAAAATGCAACAGGCTTAATAGAGTAAGGCTGTTTATGAGGAGATTAAATAACTCATGCCAAGTTTGACTGAATCCTCAGAAAAGTATTCTTTGATGGATGAAATTGATTGGTTTTGGTCCTTATGAGTGAGGCAATGTAGACAGCTTGCAGTTTGGGAAAGAAGTAGTTACTACTTCAGCTTTCATTTAAGCACACTTCTGAGAATGGCTACTCCACATGCAAGAGAGTAGTATTATTATCCAGTAACTTGATTATTATCATCAGTAACTTGAACTTCCATCAGCATAAAAGTGATTTAAGAAACTTCTCTTTCCTCCTGAACTGCCTCCGATTTCAACACTTCCTCAGCTAGTAAGTGGCAATACATCCTCAGATTGAAGCTAACTCTCAGCCTCTCCTGCCTCCATGCCTGTTCCTAATGGCAGCCAACACATTTGCTCCTATTCACTTATATACACAGCTACCACTATTTGCCTGTTGCAGAGAGACAGTGATAACCAAGCATCCAAAACACACCAAAAAAAAAAAACAAAAACAACCCCCCAAAAAAACAACAAAAACTCAAACAACTACAGGTGCTAGGGGCTAGGCCCAGCTATTTTGTTATTCATCCTCATCTATTTATTGTGATATCTCCCAACAGGCAACATAAAAGAAATCTGTGCATTTGTACGGAGAGTTCTGCTAGGAAAGAACAATCAGCAGCAGATACGAAAGGAACCAAGAAGTCAGCAATTTCACAGCTTTTGCCTTACAATGTCTGCTGCAACATTTCGTATTATATCAAAGCTGTTGTCATACACCCTTTTCATGGAACTGCAAGACTTAAGGAGGAACAAACATGGCATCAAATCTACCCATGAAGCAGGGATAGATATCCTCTGCAGTGTTAATTTTCCACTGCTTTATGTAGCCTTTATTTTTAGGCATCCTAAGCACTCAGGTTTCAAAGACCAACTGACACGAAGTGACCTATGCATCTAAAAAGCTTGGTAACGTAACTTCCAGGCTTCTCTCCCTCCTCCTCCTGTCTGGAAGCCTTCCACTAGTCTTCAACCTATGTTTCTAAGAATAAATACTATCATGACCCAGATTCTCCCCACCAAACTTCAAGCATTTCCCTGTGCACAGGTCAGGGGCTCTGCTATCATAAAGGTACAGGCAGCCTCAGTTGCTTTTTGGAGATACCTCTGCCCCTCCCTGCTGACTTCAGAGGGAACCTCTGAAACGAGTCAGGACCTTATAGACAAGGCATAGACAGTCTAAATCTCAGGTACATTTTTCTAATCATCAAGATGCCTCCCTCTTCCTATGAAGTCCTTTCCCACTTAAAAATCTCTTCTTGGCACTGTGCTGCCCAATCTGAATGCAATTTCTATGTGTCACCTCAAAGTTGTACAGAAGAGGTCTACCAACATTCCAGCTCCAAGATCCTTCTCTGTATTTCAAAGTACCTCATTAGCATTTTTCCTTACCTTTTAAGAATGCAAAGGCACAGGCTACTCACTACTAGTGGGACACTTCTAAGACCCCAGTTCCTTCTGACTTTTAACACAGATTCAGATGGCTCTTCTCTAGACATAGGTCAGACAAAAGAGGCAAGAATATTTGCTTTATAATACAAGCCACTGAGGAAAGAGAACCTGGCTAGAGGAAGTAGGATCACCAGCAATACATGATTTGGAAACCACCAGCTGCTAAATATCGTCTGGGGTGTTGTACAGGAACAGAGTAACAAGAGGACTGGGCAACTACTTGTAAATACAGGAGTGGAAGGAAAAGAATGTGCTCACAATAAAAGGCAGTAAAAAAACAGATGAGAGAAAATGAGACTGAAGAAAGTACATTGGTACTGTATGAGATAAAGTCATAATACTACTGATCAATTACTGTAAACATTTATAAAGCTACTGTGCCATCTGAAATTGAAGCTGAAACTGGTATATTGTGAGACAATTCTTAAACACTTCCTGAAACAACATCCCAACATTTGTTCTCCTCTCACATCTCCCTATCTGCCCCAACTCCTTCAGGTCTTGTGTCCTTTTCAACACAAGTCACTGCCATCAAGCGAAAGTGTACAACTTCATATCCTGAACAGACAATTAAAAAAAACATCTAATCAGAAAAACACTTGAAGTTCTAATCTGCACAAGAATTCCCAAACAAAGTTTAAGATATCTTACAAGGATACATAACTAGAACTTAAATTTCAAGAGCAAGCTTTGCATTCTGGATAGAAACGTCATGCAAAAATCACTGAGACAATCATAGTTTCCTCCAAAGCAACCTGGCAATCTGACCAAAAGCTAAACAATAATAGATACTTTACAACAGTCCCTAGTAGTAATTAGGCAAAAGCTACGAAACATTCGTATATTTGTTACAAATTTGTTGTACAGATTTTAGAAACACCTATTGTTAAGCTACAAGGACTCTCCAGATGTCTAGGACTTTCCAAATTGGAAAGATTGGAGGGGAGGAGGGAAAAGAGAAAGAGAGGAAATAACAGGTCAAATCCCCTTGACTAGCAGCTTTTAATCCAGCTGCTGGCAGCTCATTTCACAGTTTTGTCACTTGCTAGCAGTTTAGTGACCTTGTATGAGTACACTGTTATGTTGGCACCCTCTCTCTGCGGCAGACACATTAAACTAAACCAATCATCCACTTAACCAGTAGAGGCTTTTAAAATAAACATTCTCAGGGGTGCTAAAATATAATATTTCGCATGGCAGAGATGCACGGCTGCTTTACTCAAACCACCATGGGCTCCATCCCAGCGTCGTGATGACTTCTACCCAGAATCAGTAAGTGTGATAAGCAGCAAGTTTTGGCAAGCATCCAAATGTCTGTTTCTGAAGCACTAGTACTCAGAAACCCTAATGCAAGCCTAATTAATTGTGCTTCCATGTATACAGACAAAGCCAAACATCTATTTTCTACACAAGAGGGTCTGCTTCCCTCAGTGCAGCTCTACAGAGCAAGAGCAAAATAAAGTTCAGTCAAATAATTGCTCTCCACTTCCAACACACCCCTCCAGTCTCCAAACATCCTCTAACCCAGATTCTAAAACAAAGACAAACAAATGCCTCACTATATAAACATAAGTCATGTTTGAAAATCTACTTGCCTGCTCACCAGTAACGATGGGGAAACTTTCCTTGGTGAAAAGTCCTGTGTCATCACTGCCCACAGCTTTCACTTCAAAGTTAAATAATAATCATAATTTAAAAAAAAAAGGCTTTTATGTTATGCTTTTGAGCCACTGCTGCATTGGTCAGACTAGGTCCTACAAGCAAGCACCTCCACTTCCCAGGGAAAAGCAGCACCAGCATACTCAAGTCTGGTGTTCCCCTCCAAGTTAATGGCAACAGGCTACAGATGGTTGACATCTCTGAAAAGACTAAACCTACTCACATCACAGGTCTATCAGACACTGTCATGACCTGGAAGTGGTGCTCTTTCTCCTCACTGATAAGCCAGGAAATCCAGATAAACAGCAGAGAGCGACACAAATCTTACAGTGAGATCCAGAGAGGAACCAAATTATCACCAATTTCAAAAGGATTCTTGTCCCTTTCTTGCTTCCATGATACTGATTAGCAGTTCCTAGACCCTTGCAAGCCCTGGCTCCAAAACTCACTGCTTTGAAAGCACAACAGCACAGCAGGAGGGGCAGGGGACCTTCTCCCTCCACAGAGTCCTTCAGGAAAGATAATCCAGTTAAAAAGGGCTGTAAACGCATCCTCAAAAATTATCTGCCCTGAATAACGTTGCAGTAGTTTATTTTGGTAAGTGTGTTCATACCCACTTGCATGAGCACACAGAGTGGCTATTCACCCCCTTGGCTGCACTGGTAACAGCGGAAGCACACAGGGCTTCCTTTCACAGCACTGCAATTTAGAACAGTGCTCACAGGGGGTCAGCAGCAGGTGCAAAGTCACAACTTCCCCAAAACCACTATAAACAGAGTTTTTTGTCCAGTCCAAGATTAAAAAGTCACATCTCACCAGCAAACACGTTTGCACAGAGGGACGGCTACGTACCAAAATAACCAACAGTGCTCTTCAATGGGTTACAGGAACCAGAAGTTAATTAACTGCAAGTGCTTTCACATGAGGCTAAGACAACAAATCAGAAAAAAAGTGCTCTCTTAGAGTGCCCCAAATTTATGTCCAAAAAAATGGGGTGATTATCCTACAAAACACACTCAAGCAATTTCAGTAATTCCAGTTTCTTGCTAGATGTGAAGAACTCCCTCTTATTATTATACATATTAAGGGATCAGAAGAAGAAGATGAGGGGGAAAGAATCGATTACCAACTGGAAACAGGGAGTATGAGACTGAAAAAATATGAGAAATGAAAAATAAATGTGCTGTGCTTTTCTACACTGTACAGAATGCTACCACCAAAAACTACATCAAAATCAAGTCACTTTGCTGTACCTTCATCACACGTTCTATAAATTTTGATCTATATACACACACCTATAGATATATATCAAATATATAGATATATATGTGTATCATATATATACCTATATATAAACATATATAGGTGTATATATATCAATATAGACCTATATATATAACAAATGAAAAAGTTCCACGTACTGTCACTGCTTATTTTGACATGTGCTATTGATTTCAAAATCATGGTTTTACCAGGAATCAGTGCAGTAGAGCTAGCACAATGTCAATGAGAGTTAAGAGGAGGGGGAAGGAAATAAATTAGACAACCTTTATTTTCTCCACAGAGCATTAAGTGTCAAAGCTTTTGTACCAGTTACTTTGCTCATAGGAAGAATCTCCCTTTCTGGCATACTTTAATGCTTATCATTCTTTGTCAGACCCTACGCAAAAGCAATCTTCCTCCTCCCTAATTTCATATGAAAATATGAGAACCACTGCATGAATCGCCTTTTTTTTTTCCCCATGACAACCACAATTCATTTTGGCTGAGTATTCTCTGATAGGGCACAAAGTGCTTGCTATTCACTCTGGGAGAATGAAGCTTTAAGAAACTGTATTTTTACTTTCTTTTTTGCAAATCAAGTCTAAGCAGCACCATTGGAAACAAGAAATAAGTGAGCTGGTTACATTCTCCTGGATATTAAGTCTTCTATATGAGGGCACATATGAAAATTGATGTCCTTTGATGAGACTCTGGAAACCAATTACAGCAATAACTCCTGAAGTACAACTGCACAGAAACTGTTAATGAACAGTGTGATACCCTTGAAAGGAAAGCAACTGGACCACTGACTTTGCCTCAGCCTACACAGGTGTTCCTTTCTAACATGTTCTGTCTGCCTTATCTCCTTGACATGGTCAAAATGCCTCCACAACAAAAGGATTTATCACAAGTATCTTTTTCCTTTAAGTATTTCTATGGCTACAAGCACTGTAATACCTGAGAATATCATATTCTGTTACACATTTATCTTCAAAATGTCCTTTGGACAAAACGGGATTTAGCGCAGACAGAATTAACACACAATTTGTTCAACGTCACATGAAGTCTGTCAGGGAAAGCAACTGAAGCCTCCCTCATCTTCCAAGCACAAGTGGAGCATCCCATTTAATCAGCAGACTTGATCTCTCATAGGTGTACATGCCACATATACACCACATATACTTCAGGTCAGATAACCTGAAGTAAACCAAAACCAAATATATTTTCTAAAAAGCTGTAATAATATTCCTTCTCATCAGGAACTGAATTAATCTTTTAAATCCCTTGTCAACAGTTGACAATATGAAACAGAAAAATGCATACAGCTGCATATATGCAATACCTGATTCCCGGATTTTGAAAGCAGAAAATACATCTTTGAATAAATGCTGTCCAATTTTCCAAATATACCTTGAATGTCATCACAACACATTCACAGTCTTAAAACATTTTTTGCTACGACTCTACTGCACAGTGTTTTATGGCCAGCCAGGATAATATGATCCAGTGACTACTTTATCTTTTTGAAAGGAAAAGGCTTGAGTTGCTCATAAAACAAGGTGCACTCTGGTTCTCCTTAGAGCATTCCCTCACACCATCATGCCTTAGGTAGAGCTTTGATATTCTTACAATCAGACAAACTATGAGTGATGAGCAAGCCATGCAGCCTTTTAACAAAAGCTTCTTGGAGACAAGGCACATCATTTGTCTTCCAAATAAGCTTACTTATAACTTCAGAGCTTAGCAACATAAGCAGGAGTCCAAATGTAATTTAACTAAAAGATAATACGTACCACATCCACAATAGCAAAACGGGGAGGCCCAAAGAGGGCAGAAAAGTTAATTAAGAAAGATAGCTACAGATTTGTCATTTTGGTTCAGACCATCTCTTTACAAGGCTTTAGGAAGGAGTTTCTAAACTGACCCTTCAGCTCCTTACAGTGTTAATGAATTTTAAAATATAATAAATTCCAAACGCAATGGAATTAAACACTCCACTGAAAAGCCACAGAAAAATCAAAAAGTTCCAAACATGGAACTGTTGGAACAAGTCCAGAGGAGGGCCACGAGGATGATCAGGGGACTGAAGCACCTCCCGTATGGAGACA
Organism: Psittacula echo; assembly: GCF_963264785.1. Classification (NCBI taxonomy): domain Eukaryota; kingdom Metazoa; phylum Chordata; class Aves; order Psittaciformes; family Psittacidae; genus Psittacula; species Psittacula echo. Next base: position 39,377,032 of record NC_137738.1, on the reverse strand, counting down.
GGCTGAGAAAGTTGGGGCTGTTCAGCCTGGAGAAGAGAAGGCTGCGTGGAGACCTCATAGCAGCCTTCCAGTATCTGAAGGGGGCCTACAAGGATGCTGGAGATGGACTATTCATCAGGGACTGTAGCGACAGGACAAGGGGTAATAGGTTCAAACTTAAACAGGGGAAGTTTAGATTGGATCTAAGGAAGAAATTCTTTACCGTGAGGGTGGTGAGGCACTGGAATGGGTTGCCCAGGGAGGCTGTGAGTGCTCCATCCTTGGCGGTGTTCAAGGCCAGGTTGGATGAGGCCTTGGGTGGCATGGTTTAGTGTGAGGTGTCCTTGCCCATGGCAGGGGGGTTGGAACTAGATGATCTTAAGGTCCTTTCCAACCCTAACTATTCTATGATTCTATGAAAAATTCAAAAGCTCTGAAGTATGGAAAAACTCTTTTGAAAACACTATGCATTCTTCATAACAATAAGAAAAGAACTGGCAGTTAAGAACAAGATCAGGGCCTTGCTAAAAGTATATTAATTTCAGAAACAGGTATTGTGTCACCACACAGTAAACGTCATCCATAGACCTGTGTTCCCTTGAGTGTGCTTTTCCTACTCACAGGGCCTTCAAAACTGTCAAGGATTCATGATCCATGTGCAGAACAAAACTGGATAAGCCAACCCATTTGGCCATAACAATTCATCATTCTTTTTGTCAACCTAAATGGAGCACAGTAGGTGCTTTTATTGTTTCGAAAAGCTTGCCCTGAAGAATTCTGTGCTTTCCATCATTTTAAGTATTAATGCAGTACTACCAAAACAAAAAATTCAAACCAACCCCTCAAAAAAAAAAAAAAAGAAACCCAGCTGTTGTTTCGCCCTCCTGCTTCTGCAGTTTAGGAATAAAATTTGTATACATAACGCTGTCGGTTACTTTTATTGTTTGCTTTGGATAGTGAGTGTTTCTTTTTTGTCCCTCTCTTAACATGTTAACAGGAAAAAGAAGCTTCAGAACAACAAACCAACCAACCAAAACAACAAACAAAAACCCCACCAAAATGAAATAAACAACCCCCCCCAAACACCCTACCAAAATAAAGCCCATTCACACTACCCCAACTTAAAAGTCTCACTTTGTGTTTAGTTTTAAATATTTTGAACATTTTTGTTACAACCTCCCAAATACTCACATTTCTCTCTGCTTCTTCTATTTAACAACATCATGGTTATATTCCTCCACACATCCAAAATAAAGTAACTGTCGTGACAACTTTCGGCCTACCTAGAAAATACCGAAGAGCTTCCAGTGCCATGAAAGCGAGAGTAGGCAGAAATTTAGAGATTGTTTTAAGCACATAACTGGCCATTTTAGTCTTTTGTCTTGCATAGGAAGCCACAGCACAGGCAGCTTCTACATGCCAGGGTACATGTTGGCAGGTTCCAGAGGAGTGCAGCAGGGGAAACACTTTAATTGACATGAACAAGTTTGCACTGCAAATACTGGAGATCAAGAGATTTATTTCATTTTTTGTATTGGCCATTAGAGGGTTGCTACCAGCCCTTGGAAATACTCATTTCTGCATTTTGAAGCATGTATATAACACAAGCCAAAGCAGGGAAGAACAAAGCAATGCAAAAAAAAAAACCCACCATAGTTGCAGGGAAATGGAGTCCCCAGTGCATTCCGCAAAAGCCACTGAGCTATCCAAGATTTACAATTTCTGTCTTACTCATATAACGGAAGACTCATCTTGCTTCCTCCCACTGCTGGAGTTGGTTTTTGATTAGCGAGCCAGGATTACCTTGGCAGAATCAACAAGCAAGACCTCATCTGTGCAAATCTCAACACTCCAGTTTATTACTGGAAAACCTGGCAGTTTTTAAACTTTCTTGGTTTTTGGAGCTCATAGATGGTCCAGGAGTGTTATGCAGCCCCATACAACAAATCTATGCCTACTGGCAACAGATGTGTTTTTAAGTATCTTCCACAGACTCTTCAGAAATAACCCACTGATGTCCCTGCCCTCACTAATTAAATGCTGAAAACCAGGGCTCTAGATCTATCCTGGCGGGATGACTACAGTGTAACTTACAGTCAGAAAGGGATAAAGAACAAAGCACAGCCTCATACCTACTACTCTACTCTCACTTGCTCCATATGACTCTGGCTGAGTTTTATAAAACAGAACAGACAGCAATGCAAAGTGGTAATACTGAATCTAGCTACCTTCTCCCCTACAAACTGTCATCATGTTTTTCCAGGGTTCTCCCCAGTTAGGACAGCAATCAAACAAAAAAAGAGACGCATATGGACAAGGCACCAGAGAAGGTGGTCCAGGAGAAAAACAATTTACCAATATCTGAATATCCTAAAAATACACTCATCTCCTCTACCAGCAAAGGGAAGTTCATAGGACTAGCAAATCTTCATACACAACTCCTCTGAAAATAAACTCATACTTTCACCTCCTCTGCAGTGTATGATGCAGACCTAATAACAGAATAAAAGATTTCTACCCTCAGTGTTTTCACACTGCCTTTTCTTTTATGCACACACCTGCCTGATGCAGGTGTGATTTCTACCCTGATCACTAGTGAAGTTTTGTGTTGTTACTTAGGAACACCCTTTCAAGTTCTGAGGTAAAAAACATCCAAGCATTCCCTCCAGAGTAACATAACCATAAGCAACACAGTGAAACTTGCAATGCTAATAAACACCCCATAGCCAGGCAAAATGAGCCCTCACCACACTGGAGGCCACAAAATAGTAAACAGAAAAATCAGGTTTCCCTTTAGGCTAGTCCTTCTTCATTCTTGTAGATTTAAATGCAGTAAGGGCAACTGCAAAATTCACGTATTGCAAACATAGCTTGTAAATTAAGTGCTCATTTTTGTTCGGGGATTTAAATTTTAACACCATAAATTATGGGTTGGACAGACTGGAAGGAAAGAGTTGCTTGTACAGTGCATCTGTGGCTTCAGGGGGGAAAAAAAGTTTAATTTTCTTAATGTCATGAGACTCAACTAGTCCAACTGCCGTATAAAACACACATGCATATGTAGGACTCTGGTAGTTAGAGCAGGACTGCATTTCCAATATTTATTTCTCCAAGCAGTTCTGTTAGTTCCCTGGAAGACAACAAGAGTACTCGTTACAAAAAAAACCCTGTTCTTAATTTGCAAACCACCTCAAGCTGGATACCTCAAGGAGTACACACCACTCCTGACAAACCTACACTCAGTAAAACAATAAATACGTCTTTAGCAACATCATCACATGGATCAACTCTGACAACACAACTGAAACTATAAACCAAGGAAGTGTAAAAGAACTTTAGAAAATAGGATGCAAACAGGCACGTGAGCACCCAGACAAGTACTTTCAACTTCTCTGCAGAGGCAGCAGCACTGTTTGCTAAGCGGGCACTAGGACTCCAGCCACAAGGACTCTGCCTCCCTCTCAGCCACCAGCCTGCTGCTGGATATTAGACCAGTTCTTGTCTCCTCCACGTCCCAGGTGACCCAGGCATTGAAATTCCTATACTAATTGACAAGTGCAGAAGTTCATTAACAGATAGCTATTAATAGATCTGTCTGCTGTCTCCTGAGAGAATTCAACGCTTCAAAAAAACCCTAAACCATTTTCAAATAAGACTGCACTCCTTCCCCAGAGGCTCATCACATCAGGCACACACAATAAAGGCTTTTCTGCACTTTCTGAGTGCCTCGCAAAAAATTATCATGACCCATTCACCAAGGCACAGTGGTTTCCAAGCCTTTCATCTGCAGGCCTCAGAAGATTTTCCAGCAGACACACAACTACTGGCTAGAGCAGTTAGGGTAGTGCATCCCAGTTTTATTGCCCAGATCCCTCAAAAGCAGTCAAAAGGCCACAAAGCGAGAAGCTGTGTAACCTTGCAGCCTATTCCTGCACAAGCCAAGCAATGTTCATCCTTGATGAAGATTATTGACATCAATTCTCCTCCGAAAACAAGAGGTCTGTGCTTGATCCCACTAAAAAGTCTATCAATTGTAAGCAAAATCTGCTTCTACCTTGATGGAAAATTTGCCCATTTTCTCTCCAGTGGAAGAATTTCTTCCTAAGTGTAACACTAAAGGAAGAAACAAAAAAATTAAGGAAGTCATTAAAACTCAAGCCAAAACACAACACTTGGTTGTGTTTGGGAAGTAATATTCAAAGCACTTCTTCTCCTGTTTTAACTTGAATTTTCACTCTCCCCTCCCCCCCCCTCCCCCCAGTTACAGTTAGAATCACAGATTAACATGAACTGGAAGCAACTTCTGTTCCCCTGGTCCTTTTCCCTCAAGAAAACAGGGACAAATTGAGTTGGGTTGCTCAAGTCTGTGTCCAGCTGCATTCTGAGTATCTGTAAGGATATCCCAGCCTCCCTGGGTAGCCTGTTCCAACATCTGACCACCCTCACATTGAAAATTTTTTTCCTAATATCTCATTGGAATTTCCCTTGTTGCAACTTGTGTCTGTTGCCTGCTGTGCATCTCCTAGAAGAGCCAGACTGTCTCCTCTCCATATCCTCTCATCAGTTGACTGAAGACATGGGACAGGTTTCCACTAAAGCAAAGCAGCACACAGAGCCATATTCCCAAGATGTTCATTAAATTATATGCATACACATATGGATTTTCAGCTTATTTTTCTGAAATACAAGTACCATATTTTTGTTTGCAGCCTAATACTGTCTCTTGTGGATCGTCCTTCTGCAGCGTGTACCACCAAAGGCTTACCTTCAGAGACAAGTAACACAGAGTAGCTAACATGGTAAAAACCCACGCCTCAAGATTACCCTGTAGCAATCCTCTCATCCAGATCAACCCTTAGTTTCTGTTCCTATGTGAACTAGCCCTGCCAGCCTGAGGTACTTACACGACCAACCTCACAATACACTGTGGTTTTCAGAACTTCTCTGCTAAGCAGGGAAGCGACATTTAGCGATGTGGAAAATGGACACAAAGGAAAACCACGTGCAAACTTGTGGTCAGCACGAGGATGAAGACCACAAGCCCGCGGCTTGTAGCTGCTCCGCGGTGACACAGCTCCTCGGGATCACGCAGGATGCAGTGGCAAAGCACCGTAGCGAGCTCAAGTGATGGAGAACGGCTGCTCTCACCCTGCAAGCGCACCTTTCTCTCCAGAAGCCAATCTGCTACACATGGATGGATGCTTGGTGTACACAGTACATGTGTTTAGGGGGGTTGGTTTTGTTCTGTTTTGAGGGTTTCCTTTCATTTTTTACACCACCACCTTCTGCCACGAGCCGTTTGCGGTCCCGTCCCCCTGCCCCGGCCACCCCATACCCCCTGCCCGCACCTGAGCCGTGGGAGGCACTGACAGACCTGCTACGCTCAAACCCCCCGCGCCGGTACCCACCGGCAGCGAGCCCTGCCCGTCTTTCGCGGCTACTTCAATCCTACCTGACAGCAAGATGCAGCCGGCAGCCCGTGTCGGTCAGCGGCCACAGAGCTGCCTCGGGGCGGAGGAAGGGTCTCGACGAGACTCTACCTTTCGCCAAAACGAACTTCAGATAGGGCACACCCCATGCCCTGCTTCCAGAGCGCCGCCGGTCCTTTCCATCTCCGTGCCGGACCTCACCGACCATCCCTTCCAGGCAGCTCCGACCTCCCACAGCCCCGCTCCCGCCGCCCGGGTAGCTGGGGGGCCCAGCGGGCGCCCCGTCCTCCCCCCTAGCTCCCGTCGTCGGGGGGAGGCCCCAGCCCAGCCCCCACGGGGGGCGAGGAGGAGCCGCAACAAGTCCCCGCCGCCGCCGCCAGCCGCCCTTACCCAGATAGTGCCGCAGGTCCAGTAGAAAGTGCGGGGGCCCCCCGTTGAGCTGGTAGAAGAGGGAGCCCAGGCAGAAGAGCAGCAAGGCGGCCATGCAGAAGCCGTAGTCGCGCAGCGAAAGGAAGGGCAGCAGCGAAAGGGGCCGCCGCCTTCTCCAGCCCCCGCCCTGGCCCGGGCCAGGGCCCCCTCCCGCTGCTGCCGCCGCCGCGGGGGGCCGGGGCGCCGGGCAGTCCCCGCCGCCGTGCTGCTGCTTCTTCTTCATCCTCCCCTTCGCCGCCGCCGGCTCACGCAGCCCGCCAGGGAAAGCGCATCCTCCATCCGCCTGCTCGGCTCCGGCTGCCCGCGGCGGGGAAAGTTCCCGGGAGCTTAGGGAACCCGTCCCGTCCCCATCGCCGCCTGTCCCCAACTCAGCGGCAGGCGACAGTCCTGGCGCTGCTGCTGCGGCTGCTGCTGCTACTGAAGAGCGCAGTTAAGGGGAGGAGAAGGAGGTGGTCACCATCCCGCTCCCTGGGGCTCCTCTCCTCCTCTGCCGTACTCTGGCTCCCTTTCTCCGCTCGGCCTCTCGCTCCGGTGTCAAGTTACAGCAAACGCTCCGTCACCGGCCGCCTGCAACTTGCGGCTGACTTGTGCGCACCGCCCGGCCCCTCTGCCCCCCGCCCGCCCCGGCCCCTGCGCCCACCCCCCGGCCCGCCCCGGCCTCCGGTATCTGCGACGTGCACGTTGCCTCCGCGCGAGCGACCCCTGCGGGCGCCGGCGAAGCCAGGCCGTGGGGCGGTAGCAGCCGGCCCGCCCCGGGAGACCTAACCCACCTGCCCGGCTGCCCTCAGGCCGTGGGGAGCGGGGCCGGGGCCAGAGGGGTAGGGGCGGTGGCAGCGGCAGCGCTTCCCACTGCTCCGGAGCGCAGGGTCTGCCTCGCAGCCGGCCCCGCGGGCAGCCGCGGTCAGTCCTGACTTGTCGTTAGCACCCTCTTTGTCCCCGCGCCTCTCCCGCTGGAGCAGGCCCTGAGGGCCAGTGCCCCATGGCCCACACATGCCACGTGCCAGATCTTGCCTTGCAGTGGTCATAGCAGCGGAAAGGTTTAATTATGGAGATTTAGACACAGCGTGAAGAGGCAGCACCTTTATAGCCGCATAGCATCATTCATGGGGAAGAGAGGGACAGCTCTTCGTGTTGTGGCTTTTTTGGGATGATTAAAGTGGGGCTGTTGTCTACGGGAGACAAGGCTTTAGACAAGTACGGAAATGACAAAATTAAGATTGCTCAAGCAACCTTAATTTGACCCCTTTTTACATATGGCTTATGATACAGCCTCTAATTACTTGATCATGCTATTTTTTCCTAGAGAAACACTTCCCACCATGCATAGGGTGAATGGCATTCACACAGCACCGAGCTGTTTAGTAGCTTCATCCTCTTTATACAACATATGTCCACAATATGTCCTGATGGCTTATTTGGAGCTATTCTTATCCTTGGGCATTGTCTGAAGTAGAAATACATTTCAGTCCCTCACGTGGCTGCATTGCCAGCACAGCAGTGGAGGAGGAGGGCTTGGAGTGGTAGTGCCACTTCACTGTTTCGTTTTATGGGCCTGGCTGGAAGGGGGGGATTCCCCAAGATCCTGCTCCCAGGATTGCATAAGACTTCATTTCTCAGCAATAGCAAGTTCTATCCATCATGAGTTGGGAGAAAAGTAGGATATCACAGCCCAAGTGCAACTTGCCAGGGAGAAATTGAAAAGCAATCACCCTTTTCCTTTTAAGGCTTAAAAACCAAAATGAATCCTGATTGAGGGGGCCTGACTCATAACTTTCGTGCACTTGAAGCTGGAAATTTTGCTCAGGAGACTGCACTCAGATGTTTTTACCAGTTACACTGAGGGACTTGGGTAAATGCCTGACTCTTACCTACGCTACTGGCTTTGTTTTGTTGCTGGCATCCAGCAGCAAAGGGCATCTGCTGAAATAGGGAAATTAATCTTGTTGGTGTGGACAAGAGCACAAAGCCAGAATCTGACGATAAATAACCAGTCCTATTGCATTCCTTGATAAAAAATATCCACATACTGGCTGAAAGAGCAGACTTTCTAAGATAGATTGGAAAGGCATTTCCTGGGCTTAGTTACGCAGTTCTAACACATCACTGCACAAATCCTTCACAGTCTTACACAAAACCTTTAGCAAAGACAAAGTTAGGAATGACACCTCATTTTTGAAAAGGAGAAAAGTAATATGATGTAAAAAGTAAGTCCACTTTGGGATAGTGTTTAAGCACCAAAAAAAGGGGAAAAAAAAAAAACCCAGCAAAAGGTACATCTTTAGGACTGTAGCTCATTTTAAACAGAAGACTCAAACACCTCTCAACAGATAAAGTCATAACTCCGATTGCATGGTTAAACTACCACTTCTTAACTCTTATGAATGTCGCTTTGAAACACTTGGGAAGTATTGGGGGCTCACTTAATGTGAGCTGCTCTCATGGATGTTTTACATTGGTTTACATATTCCTTTTGAATCTACTGGCTTGTTTGAATGTCCATGCTGGATATTGTTTAACAGTGGTAGTTGCTTTTATAGATGACAAACAGGTAAGAACTTACACTGAATGGTTGAGAAAAATGGATGCTTTGATGAGAAGACAGACAACACCTGTGAGGTGAATCAATAAATCTTTGTTTTTCTGGTTGCAAAGAATGTCTTTGATTTCTAGGAAGAGTTTGGGGTTGGTTTGTTGAGTTTTTTTTAAATGAAAAGATGGAAAACCAGACCAATCAATGGAATAAAATTTAAGTGGGAAGACTACTGTTGAGAGAGTTCTTTCTGTATTTCTAAGCATCGACAGGTAAAAAAAATCTCTTGGGAGAAAGAAGAAATAGAACTATTTTTGCTGGAACATATACTTCAACATATAAATTAAGTTGTAAGATCAGTTACTTTCACATATATGAACTGTCACACCTGCATTATGCTATCATTTAGAATGCCTAAATCAAACTAGGGCAATGAGCAGGAAAAGAAATACTTTTTACTTTACTGTTTACTTTGTGCTATAGCTTGATACAGCAACTGTTTTCTTATTCTTAATTCCCCTATCACTCATCTACTTTCATGAAAACAGTATGATTTTGCATGCACAGCATAAAGCAATTAAAACATATATGCATCCTTATTACATTTCCATTCACAAAAAACCCAAAGAATCCAAAATACAAACCCCATGTTGAGGGAATGTTATGGTTGAAAAGCCAAGTGTTGATACTTAGGATAATACAAAAGTAAGATTTTTTCAGTCTTGTTTTGATTTGCAAAGGGTATGACTGGAGAATTAGCCTTTAATTGTGTGATGATATTGTTTTGCTCAGAAGACCACTGCCTCATACAGTGCATGGGATGGACACTGTTCACTAAATGTGCAGCTTTTCAGTTTATGTTTTATCTCTTTGTTCAACATATGTCCTCAGGCTTTGTTTAAAGCTATTTAAATCCTGCTTGTAATGTGGAATTATTAACATTATAGAAGGCTTTTCTACAGTGTTCATTGTTACAGTACCTTGAGCATGTGATGCATGCTTATGAATTACTTTAATGAAATACAGCTGATATCACCATTTTACTGATTGGGAAATAAGACACAGAAAGATTAAGGTAAATTTGTCTATTAATTTTGGTTGCCAGCCTTGAGATGACTGGAGTTTTCCTTGGTGGAATTGTGAGCACTGTACAGCATTTTGTATGTTCAAAGCATAGCTCGCTTTGACTCCAGATGCAGCCATGAATGCCAACTACTTTTACAAGTCAGACCTCAGGCTCTCAAACCGAACACCAAGCATAAAAAGAGAGCACTCTGTGGCCACCTATAGTTCAAGTAATCTTCCTGACATCATCTAGGAATGCTGTGGTGCTAGCAGACACAGAATCAATCATTTTCAGAGCAGTATTCACTGCAGTAGTCCTTGTCCTTTGCCTGCCTTGACCTTGTCCCACTCATTGTTTTCCTCCTCTCCTAGATCTAGTCTCAGCTCCATGATCTTTGTTCAAATCTCTTTCCTTCAATGACCTCATCCAGTCTAAGTCCAGCTGTTGCTCAGACTGAATCCCCCTCCCAGCTGCAATGGTTCCAGAAAGAAGGACATTGTGAGCACAGAGGTGCTTCTCCTGGAAGAGAATGCTCCGTACAGTCAAAGGAGTGGAGCTGACGAAAGTTTCCAGTGGGCCCACTCTGGTGTTGTGCTAGAGATTCCTCAGCTGATTAGAAACTCCAAATGCATGGATTCAGAAACAAGTTCAGTGAGTGAGATAAAGAGCACCTGGAGGCTGTATGTCCAGCAGTACTTGCAAAGATTCATTTGGCCACATCAGCATGGGCTACCCACTGGCTAGTCAGGTCTGGCTGAGCCAGCCTCGACATAACATCTCGCCAACTGGGCTGTGCACTCCTGATTCTGAGCCTATATGGCTAGTACCTTGTTTGGGAATATCTGTGCCCAGCTGCTGGGGTGCTGCAGCTCCCTGTTACTTAGTGCACGTAATCTGAGGTTACAGAGAGATCTCTAGTCTTCCATGGGAATAGCAAAACCCACACACTCAAAACCCAAACACCAGTGCTCCAAGGAACAGATGCACGATGATTTCCCATTTTTGCAGCGGTAGGATTTTGTTTCTAACATAGGCAAAAAACATTTCCCCCTTATTCTTAGAAATATCTGAACAGTTTTTATTCAAATTTTCTAACTAAATTCTCATTAAGCAAAATTCCTCAGCTGGGATATTTCAGAATAGGCAGTTTGCAAAGGTATAAATAACTAGAAAGGGATGAGATATAGCCTGGGCCTGAATTTTCATCAGACAATAAGGATAAAGGAAATTTAGATGCAAGGCTTCACTGAGTCAATGTTCATTGGTATAGCAGAATAATAAAATGTAATGTCATTCGAGAAGCACCCATGAAAGATCACAGCCTTGGATTCCTCCAGCACTCCCTGCGATTCAGAAAGGGTTCAGAGCATAACAGAGTAATTGTCGGCAACTGTGCAGGCTCTATTTTGCTTTGTTCAGTGACAGTTAATAATTTGATCGAGATGAAATAAGGGTGCACTGTACCCTTTCATTTCATGCATACAGAATGCTTGCAAGTTTCATCTGCCTTGACTGAACTGAACTACAGCTCTTTGCTGGCTGGTTGCATTCATTTCTGTCCTTTGTGGAAGGTTCAGGAATATAACCTGACATATATATATGACAGTAAATATCTGAAGACAGGGAAGCAAGCTTGTGTGCCAGATAGATACAACTTAGTGACACTTAGATGGAGCAGGTTCACTTCAGAAGAGGTATTTATAATTTGTAATTGATATGCTACTTGGAAGTACATGAGCATATTCTATCAACATCACTTGGTGTGTGTTAGATTTATCAAAAGGAATTTTTATTATTCCTTTGGCACTGCTGGCTATCTCCATTGAAGTGCTGCTCACAGGGCTATCCTAAATCCTGAGACTACTATTTTTGTTTGCTGAACCTTCTCAGAAAATAATTAACAGGAAGATTCAATTAGGATGCTTTCCTTTTTAATGAGCATGCATATCAATCAGAAGAGGCAATTGAAGCTAGAGGCACAATAGAAGAGGATGTTGTATAATGTATAGTCTTGATGATCAATCCTTTCCTCTCATAAATACCCACTCAGAAGTCCCCAATTGAGTTCCCTTTGACTTTGTGTCCTCTTTGTATTGATTTTCCAATAGCAGTCAAATTCCTGCACTTGTGTGCAGAAACTACTAATAGAAAGGCAGAAGCTTCAATGTGTAAATGTGAATTTTCACACAGTAGACCCATTAAAAGCTACATGTGTTCAGACAGTTAACAGAGTAACACCATATGATGTACTAGACAGATTTAGACATGTAAAGATGGAGACAGCCACATGGGGAAAATACATTACTAGTGCTAATTAGGTACTAATTAAAGTAGATAGTTAGGCACTTATGTCTAAATCCAGGAAATGCAAAAATACGTTAGAAACACACAGCTACCTCCAAAATAGATGGTGCATGCATGCAACCACATGCAGAGCTATGCCATTGTAATACCAGGGAGCAGCAGTGCCAGTTTAGTGCAGGGTGTCAGGATAGCTCTCCATTGCGGTTTAAACACTGGTTTACTTTGCTCAGTCCCAGAGAGATTTTACAGCTCCTCATACTGCACCATATTCTGTAGCACAGGGAAAAACATCATGGAGAAGTAAGCTAACACACGAATAGCTGCAGTGGTATTGCAGCTGGGAACACTATGGGAGGATGAAACAGCTCTCTACTCTATAAGAAACCTCAATCCACATCTCTGGAACTATTCCTAAAATTAATATTCCAACTCCTAATATTCTACAAACTGTAACACCACCACCACCACCACCACTCTTCTATAAAATAATGCAGACCTACAAATGAAGTCTCTCCCATAGGTGAGGGTTCCAACTGGTTGTAGAAGACTCTCCAACTTGTTTGGGTTTTGGGTTCAGGGTTGGAGGGTTAGGCACCTGGGGGGGTGAGGTGAGGGAGAAGGAAGATGAAAAGCCAAGGTGAAAAGAAGTTAAAAAAAGAAGTGGGAAGCAAGTTCATGTGGAGGACTGGAAAAAGAGTGGTGCACCAAAGGTGAAGACAGAGAAGATCCTACACCTAGCATGGCATGCAGAGTGGAGAGCTGACTTGTACTTACAGGGAAGAAGAAGGAAATTCCTTCCTCATGGGGTGAGGAAAACAGCACTTGATGTGGTGCATTTAGTGATTAGCAATCTTGGACTCCAGGTGGGATTTTCAAAGGCAGCTGTCTGAACAACTGGGGGTCTAAATCCCACAGTAAATCCCTGTGTTTTTCCAACTCATCTAAGACCTTATATATGAAACAATTCACAAGTTGAAAGTTGCTTTACTGAATTATTCATAGATTGCATGTAATCACAGTATTTCAGAAACACTGTTCACATATCAAAAAGCTGTTCACTTATCAAAAAGCCAGCAACTGCCAAGCTGTTTAGCATGGATCCCTCAATTGGTAAACTGGTATCCACCACAAATAGTTATGCTTTGGCTGCTTTTGTATAATCTACCACAGGGATGTCATTACATGCATTAGGTCAAATTTTGGAAACAGCAATGTACAGAAAAGGAACTGGCCCACAAGATAAAGATTACTGTAAAGTCTGGAAATCAGATTACTTCATCCTCTTACCTCCCAATGACAGATGATACAAACTTTACTCATGAGCTACAGCAGAGGGAATGTCTTTCAGAACTGTTTGTGTTTGCTGCATAGGTAACTTGGTCTTTTAGGCGGTTTTATCAGCAAGATTTTAACTGTCTAGTGGTGATACATCACTGAGAACTGAAACGGAAGGTCAAAATTTAAAAGCCTCAAGCCAACAGAGCAATATGCAGACTGCTAAAACAACATCCGGTAATTCTCCCATCATATGAGGGGCTGGAAAAGAGCAATACACCAAAGGTGAAGGCACTTACCTGTACACAAGTATGCACTCACACACATATGAGGCGGCTATAGGTATAAAACGCTGACTTACTAATTCAGGCAGCTTACTGCAACAGCTCTGAGAGTTCTTTTTCTAACTTAAATTTGACTCATTTCCCAGACAGTTACGTATATAACCTTGGCTTCCTGTCATTTCTTTGACACATGCACTTATAAACCTGAAAGTTTTTCAGTTGTATGTAAAGTTTCAGTTTGGTTCTACATGGATTAGCAGTTTCATTCCGTGTCAGCTTGCAGAATAACTGTGAGAAATATGGAACCTTTTCATTCTTTAATTCAGTAACGTCTCTCATCTGAATAATACATTCTTGTTACTCTTGCAGTTTCATGTTGCTGTTGAAATGTGGAATACGCAAAGCAGCAAGTAGATCTGCATATCATAAACTATTTCCTCCCACTTTTAAATTAGATTCTTTGGCAACAGCATTTCTGGAATGCAGTAAGCATTTCTTTTAAACTAGTACAAAATACATCTGGAAGACAATGCCTACAAAAATGCCTGTTGAAAAAGGAGACTGTAGAAATCAATTCTTTAGGACCTCTAAAGTAGAGCAATAAAATGTAGAAAATAAATATAAAAAGATGCAATGCAACTAATGTAGTCATGAATGTTTACACAAAAATAAAAGCAGCCAAGCATTTGCAAAAGAAGAATGAATGTCATTCATTTATAATGAATTAAGGCAAATAAATCAAAGGCTCCTTGCTCAATTTACTGAGTTTTACTCAACATCAAGGCTTCCTGTGGACCAATTTGATTTTTCTGCAGTCTTTGTCCAGAGCCACGTGACTGGAGCAAAACTATGAATTGCTTTAAGCAATCCCAGATGCTGGGGTTGTCAGTCTTAGATCATACTATTTCCAATTCTTGTGGAAAAAGAAAGCATATACAATCATTAGACTGGGCCTCCAACTGAGTAATCTCCTGATTTAGAGAGACAAGTTTAAAAACCAGAGCAACAATTATGATCAACTGGTCTTACCTGTGTTGCTTGATGAGATAAAAATTGATTCTGTTGTTGCTGCTGATATTGTCTCCACTATATTTTATTTCCCTGCCTCTTGCTGCAGAGACCGTAGCTGTTTCAGTGGGACTGTGCATGTGCTGCTGATTGAGCTAAGCCAGACTTTAACATCACACCTTGTAAAGGCAGCTCCTACTGCCCTTATGGGAGGCTCTTTCAAAAGATGTCACCTTTCCCCCCCACACTTTTTTTTTACCTTGAATTAACACAATCAGGCTCAAACATATGCATTTAAGAGAACAGTACACCATTTCTTTTGAATATTTGCTTAAAGTGTTGCTACCTTTTCATGTTCAAACAGCATAAAGCAAAAAGGCTGTGTGTTTGTAACTTTTTGAAGACTATTTTTTAATTTAGTGTAGAAAAAAGGTCATAGTGCCTCCTGTCCAGCCTTGCCTTTTTATTTCACAACCACATTTATCCATGAACAGAAGACTGTTGCAAGAACTGTGTATGACAGTCCCTGCTTACACCCTCAGATGTGTTACAGACCTCTTACATTTGTAGAGTCTTATGTTGGCTGTAGGGTGGGAGATGACAGATGTGCATCAGGGTAGAAAATCTCACCCTGAAATGCATAATGGAAACACCCAAATACACATGGAGGTCAGGCGGTATGTAAACCCCTCTTTCCTTTAGGACAGATAACAAGAGAAGGGTGGCAGGACAAGGCTATTGCTCCAAAATCTACACGTTACACCAGCTGCATCTCCACTCTTCTGGACCTCAGCCTACATTCCTTGTGAAAAGCACAGCATGATAAAGAATTATGCTTCCTGCAATCATCTGTGTGTGATCCCAGGTCAGGAAAAACTACAGAACTGTGCTGCAAACCTAAGAAATGCAAGTGCTATGGAAGAAATTATGATACAGGGTCAAAAGTGTGAATCTCACACTGAATTCAAAGATTTGGTTGGCTTGATGGTGTCTGCAAGGGTTGTTAAAATATCCTCTTGGGGTGAAATTAAATTACTTTGTTGTTCTCTTGAGTGTTACACCATCATCATCCATAAAATTGTGGATCATAGCAATTAGAGAATAAACTGCACTTTGTATCCTCATTCAAGCTTCAAACTCCTCTTCCAAATGTCAGCTTTGTACCTCTAACTCTTCTCAAGATGGAAAGCTACGATTTTCCCACTCTTCATTACTGCATGTATTGCTTACACAGGTGTCCACAATGTCTCTATCTTCACATAGTATGTTTGTTCAAGCTAGGGGAGGTAGGTGAAAAACAACACCGATGATTTGAAAATTCTTCTTCTTTTAACAAGAAACATGTATCTTAGGTGGAAATAAATCATGATTAGACCAAACCCTCAGCCAGAACCAGAGGAGGAAGTCTGTTGTAGTGATGATATATTATTTTAGAAAAATAGGGACATCAAAAGTTTGGGGGTTGAGGGGGTTTGTGTGTTTTGTGGTGGTGGTTTTTTTGTTGGTGGTGGTGTGTTTGTTGTTGTTATTGTTGTTGTTTGTTTTGGTTTTTAATTCCTGAAGCATTAAATCTAAGCATCAGAAATGTGGAAATGACTCCACTTTTAGCCTTTAGACTTATCCCAGACATGATCCCCCACAAGGACAAGTGACTGTGTATTGTATATGTATACAATGGACTAACTGTTAGACTAATGGGGGGCTGCAGGAGGTTTCTGGGGCCCCTTCATTAAACTAATGACAAACATTCATCTCTTATTACAGAAGATACATTCTCTCCTCTATCCCTTTTGCAACTGACTGTATTTTCTCTTTTTAGAAAGGCTTTTCACTTGTGTTCTCTGAATTCTTAACGGACTAGAAGATGAGTAAAAGGCTTTTATTACCTATTAATTACCAATCAAATTTTCTAACACTAATGGGCAGCTGAGGTTGTTGTAACTGCAACTCTTCCTATATTATAGCTGAGACATTTCTCTGAGCTTGTGGACATGGAAGTTTAAATCCATTTCCATATGGTTTGGATGCACAAGAAGTACAAGCCCAAATATTTCCCATAGTTTCAAAACAGCAAGCTGTAAATACTATCACTTATATATCACTTTTTGTATATCTAAAAGCAAGAATACTGAAGGTTCAGTGCATCAGTTTAGTTTGCCATCTACAGCATGAGCCAACCAAATAAGAGACTTTGTCTGGTGGTCTCCATGGTACTTAAAGTTCCTTTCTGAAATATTTCCAGCTTAAAGTCTCTCTCCATGATATTGTATCTTTTGCCTTCTGAAGCCTGGGTTTATTGCCCTACATACTGAAAGTCAGGACCCTTGCTGCACTCGGGTTGTAAGGAAGCAACATGCCTTTGTCTCCTAACAGCCACACCTGTCTCCTGGTGTTATACAGAAAGCCAAAATCTTGGGTGGCACAATTAATTACTCAATCTTCTCATTTTAGTTTCTTTCCAGCCTCTGCAAAAATAAGCTACCAAATGCCCATACAGTATGAGCCTCCAGGTCTTGCAAATGTTTGAAAAGATATTCCCTTCCTGCAACTCTATAGAGATGTGAATCCTGCCTTATAAGCTTTATAGGTAGGCTGCTTTTTCAAGTCTTTCCATTTCTTCACAAAACCAGTTTGCTATCCGAGCAGAGCCACAACTTACCTAAGGACAGTCCAATGTATTTCCTGTATCACAACCAGGCAGATGTTCCTTCCACTGGGTTTTTTTGATAAATGAAGGCAAAATGAAAATCATTTCACCATACTACCTGCAACCCCTAGGATGCCTCTATTTCTTGTCCTCTGGCTCTGCTTTAAAATAAAGGCCTTCTCCATCCAATAGATGGAATAGGTTTGCTACAGCAAACCTGTAATTAAGCAGCCAAAAGTAGGAGGGGGTGATGGTAGCCACTTTACAGAAGTTTTTATTGCTGAGAAAACACCAAGAAGCAAACAAATCAATATAATTTCAGAAGAGTTTGGATAACATTGCTTCATGGTGGGACTTTTTTTCCCCTCCATTACTAAACGGGGAATGGTGAAGACACATGAGTACCCCACGTGCTATTTTTCTGCATAGCTCAAGACTTTTGCAAATTAAATCAGGGCTGGAAGATCCCAAAAAAGCTTGGCAGAGAGAATGTGAAACATTTTATAACATTTACATCATTGTCTTATGTTTTGCAAGGGAAATTACTCACAGTGTGATTTCTACTGTGAGTAGAAATCTACTCCCTCCTGCGGCACTGCATGCTAACTTAAAGTGAGGCAAGGATTAGCTGATGATATCAAGGAAGAATTCCCAAAGTTTGTCCAGTGTCTTCTAGTTTAAACTCTACCTGTCCTTGACTAAGTGAATATGAAATCGTGTCGATGCTTTGCGGATGCCAGCAGTGAGAAGCTGAGATGGGCTGCTGTATATAGTGTGTACAACTCAGCTCTTTGCTTCAGAGTGGCTGCAGATGTTAGCACTTTGAGTATGCTTTGTGACATAGTCCCCAAAAGGAATAACCACATAGGTGCTTTGCCAGTGTGTCCCACTAGAAGGAATTGTTAAAGAAGTTGCTTCAGGGACAGCAATGCTTGAAAGAAAAGTTTTTGAGAAAGGTAAGATGCAAAAAAATATTGGAAGTCTTGAAGGGTGCGGAACACACCTATAACAAGAAAAAAATGGGACAAGCTGTATTCTTGCAAGCACTAATTGAATTCAAGCAAACTGGAGGAAGGAGATGCTAAACAGGAAAAGAATTTTTAAACAATTACAGTAGAGAAATTTCAAATCCAGAGTAACAAAAAAATTTTCCATTGCAACTATTTTCCAGCAGTCTACATTTTGGTAAATGTGACATACACAGAATATCACTTTATCTTTGAAAGAAGATACTGCCTATCAAATAATCCCAAACTGCCACTGCAGAGTTCAGTTTGGAGTGGTGACTACAGTGTGGTGCAACACGCTCCTTTTACACTTAAAAATAGCAGTACTAGACTTGTCAGGAATGAAGGGCTGGATCTTCTATTGAAGCAAGTGGTACATTAAGAGGTAAGGTAAGGCCTGTAAGGATTCTCCTGTGTTTTCTTTGTGTTATGGTCTAGAAAGTGAGAAGAAACTGCTGTCATTAAAACTGTCAAGTCCTGTGTGGATTTGGCTGGCTGGGAAATGAAGAATGCAAATAATGAAGAATAGGAGAGTATTTTAAGAAATTGCAAATGCATTGTGTTCAGAATGTGTGCAATTTTTGCAAAAGCCAGGCATAGACAATCTGACGCTGTCCCCAAATGTGGGTCCTCTGGCTGGCAGGGTGGTAAATGTGCTGCAAAGGCAGCTGTAGAGTATGTTCTGCTTAAAAAAGAGCCACATATGGAGACCACCGTGCTGTACCTTAGTGCTGCTTTTTAATTTTCAGCTGAAACCACTCTTTAAAATAATTTGAACTTTGTTATTACGTGGACTTTCCAATCACGTAACTATTATATTCTGTTATCACAGTGGTAGAATCTGCAGCAGTCCCTCATGCTGACATTCTAATCACTAGTACTCGCTATTGCAAAACTTCTCACAGGCAGAACTGATCTGTAAAATCAAACCTTATGTCATTTATGTGGTTTGACATCTTACATAATTACCTAATTTACTATACACCAGAGGTCATTGATTTTACCATGAAAAAAAGTTAGACTGAAACTTGCATCTATTATTTTCTTCCAATGGATCACTCTGCCCGTTATAAATGTTCCTTTTTTTTTTTTTGTACATTGTCATTTCCAAGAGAAAAATTTTATTACTTAGATAAATGTGTCATGGTCTTGCAGTTTGGTTATCTGTATTTCTCTTTTTAGAAGTACAGTTTTTGTTTCTGAATGTGATCGAAGTAGTTAGCCCCTGAAACCTACCTGACAAGAGGATGCTTTATATCTTCTTATTTCAGCCTTTCCATAAAAATCAATATTCTCTTTTTATTCAAAATTTAATATAAATTAAAACTAGCTTACTGAATGGCTTACCTTGCATTACAAGTTTTTCTTACTTCTCACTATTAATAATAGGAGAAGCAAAAAGGGAAGAGAAAAAGACAGTAGTGTTTTAGTAATCTATTAATTCTTTTATATTAATGTTATCTGAATGGCTGGATTTTTTTCTAACTCAAGTCACAGAGTTAGTGTTTTGGAAACGGCAGTTTTATACATGATGGACATATAAATATTAAGCATTCCATCTTAATTCCCTCTACACTACAAAAAGATAGCTTATTTATCCACTTTTAGTGTGTCAATTCTCTCCTTCATATATGCAAAGTCAGTTGAATATAATATAGCTGATTAAGGATGTATCAGCTTACAGGAGTATAATTCCTTTGGTGTTTGACGTTACAGATATACCTGTCATGTAAAAGGTTTCTGAATATAGGAAGAATTAATAAATCAATAGGTGATAGCAAAACTTGTACATTAGTCAGGGATGCAGGTTAAACTGTAATACTTGGCATTGATGTAAGGCCTTCCCCGTGGGGAACAGAAGTGATTTAGAAACACTAATTGTTCCTTTAAAAGTTTAAAAACCCCACAATGTTCTTCTTACAGAACAGGCAGGCAGCTCTGGCCAAGGTTTCAGGTGCCATCTCCTTAATCGAAAGCTGGGTGCAGAACTTCTTCCTCAGTGACCAGTCAGGTCAGTGGCCACTGCTGACTCTGCCGGAAGCCAGGTCCTCCCCAGCTTTGGTTTCTTCCTCTCCCTCCTGCCCATTCCTTCAGAGGAACCTTGCTGTTCCAAAAAACGTGTATACATTTTGCTGAATAGATATCTATCTCATTCCTTTAAAAAACTCTCCCATAAACTTTAACATGAAAGGCCAATAGGCTTTTATTACAGGGGCAGGAAAAGTTTTCATCTGTTTGAATAAGCTTGAAGGTGCTATGGACTGACTCCAGGAACAATCCCAGCCAATTATGGAATCTGAAGGATGTAACAAAAAAAGGCTGTGCTGTAGTTGTGGTTTCTGCCATTACCTCCAGTGAAAAAACCACTATATGCAATGAGTACAGCTACATATCATTCATGTTTTGCTTCTGCGGCCAAGACCATAAAAATCAAAAACACTTTGAAAAAGGAAGGCATGTTTTTGCTCATGTAAAACATCTCTCTTTCCAAGTTATTATGGGGAAGATGGAGCATCAAGAGATTATTTTTTTCCTCTATCAAACATAAAGCAATTTTCTGGGACTTTGTAGAGGGTGAGAAGGGCTAGAAATTATGCATCCAGATGGCATTTGGCTAACCCAGTGCTCAGAAACCTTACATCATTTGTAACCTTAGGGGAGAATAGCATTACAAAACAAAAAAATGGATTTTTTTTTCTTTTTTTTTACAAATGTAATACTATATACTAGCTAAAGAGTGCTGTGTTTTGTTTCAAGAGTAGTAGAATGATGGAAGTAGGTCCACAAGGGACCTTGGTAGGCCATTTAGCACATCCACCTCTCCCAAGCTAGAACTGGCTATGCTTAGACTACCTCAACAGATGTTTGTACTTAAACATCTGAAGAGATGTTCTTAAAACCTCTGTCAACAGAGAGCCTACCATCCCACTAGACACACAATTCCAGTCCCTTGCTATTCTCACTGGAGATGTCTCAGCTACATCTTGCTTGATGCAGTTTGAGGTCATTACTTTTTGTCCTATTGAGAGAGGTCATGGAAAACTCTTCCCCCAGGCACCTGTATAATTTCTGGGAATTGTTATTCCCATATTTCTAAGTCACCTTTTCTCTAAGCTAAACAAACCAAATCCCTGTGACTTTTGTCATTAGTCACACATTTCTTCAAGATGTGCTCACTGCTGTTGCTGTCCATGACGCTTCAGTTGTTTAATGCCCTTTTTATATGTACCCTAGTTACACACAGTGCTGAAAAGCAAAGGTGGTCCCTCAGTTTGATGCTCTCACCAAGGCAGGCAGTTCTACCATTCACCATTTAAGCCTGCTCTCTGGGACCCAAACTTCTCATTTTCACAGACAATGGGAATTGCAAAGTGATGAAGCAAGAGTCCTAATTAAGGGAATTATCTTTGAAAGCTGGACACCAACCAACAATCTTCCAACCAGCATTTTGCCTGAAACCTAACAAAAGAAGTCTAAATTCTTTTCTCTTACAGATACAGGGGTATTAATAGTTCTAACTTCTTGGGGAACCTTTCTTATTCCCTACAACAAATGACAGACTATGCAAACCTTTAACTTAAGCTGTTCTTTAACAAAGCTGTTCTTTCCTAAGAAAGTTCATTCATTAATTAGCAAATGGGAGCGGTTATTACTTCCCACAACATAAGAGTGATTTAGGAGCTAAATTAACTATGAAAGGTTATTAGATGAGTTTTTTGAAATCTGCTTTTGAAAACGTGGCCCAGACCTTGACAATGCTGATGTAAAAGCTGAAATAAAACATTTCTTTTTAAGGTATGCTTTTATTATGTATGTTTGATGTGTTTTTACATATTTTAACATATGATTACCTCCTAATCCTTCTTTGTATGTCCTGCTCCAGTCTCTATTTGTTGCGGTTTTCTGGATTGATATTTTGGACAGATACTCCCCAGATGTATTTTACCCCTCTTTACCATTAAAGCTATATTAAATATACATATTTTTTTAAAGTTGCAAGTTGTCTCTGTTTCATTTTTTCCAGGCATCATATGGCTCAGATAAACAGCCCTTACGTAAGCTAGGGAACAAAATTCCTCCCTCATTACAGTCCACCTCTGCAAGGACAGGAATTATAGCCCCTGGCCTCTGCTGAGACTCACTGAGCGCTACTGCTAGATTTAAAGATAAAAATAAGCCATGCAGCAAGCATTAGCACTGCAGCTCAGGTGAGGGATATTGCTCAGTTGCTAGTGAGCTCCCTGCTGTGGACTACACCTGATAGCCTTCGCCAGGAGGTGAGTGGGTGCAGTGCTGGAAATAGTTCACTCCATGGATGGCTCCCAAAGGGCATTATGGACATGGCTGCCTCAAGCTTGGCTTCCCCCACCTACTTTTCTGAACACGATTCTAGCAGGCTTTGTACTACAAAAGTGTCCCACATGACACCATGACATGTGACAATACCCTCAGTTTCATGCTCTAAACCCATCACTACTGTGGGCTGCAATGCAGCCCATAAGTGTTTCAGATGCACTGAAGTGGAAAGAACGCCAAATCCAAAACTTCCCAAAGCCTATCAATAACTTCCTAGGGCAACAGTACTGCAGATGAGGCCCCAAGCAGATGCAGGGCAAGGCACTGCACCAGACATACGGACGCTTCCTGCTCAAAGAGGAGCCAGACACCAGGAAGACCAACAGGACACATCATGCACCACTCGGCCATGTATTACTTCCTGCCATGGTTTATTTAGCAGAACAGACATACACAATGAGGCTTGCCCAGAAGCAGCTAAGAAGAGCTGCCTGATTGCAAGTACAAGTTCACACACATAATCCTCTCAGTACTTTTAGGGGAAAAGTATGTCACAGTATTTACAGTTTGTGGGTGCAGTTTAATTTAGATTGTAATGAACATCCTTTTCCTTGCCACAGAAGTCAAATGACAATAACAACTTCCTCAGAGCTCTCAGGTGCCAGATAGACATGCAAAGAGGTTTTGTTTCCATTTACAATTTCTTATTAGATTGTTCAGCTCACAGAGGAAACAGGACATAAAGACTTGACTCCGTCTCACCCATGGATGAGTCTCTTACCCAGGGACCTATGCCTGCCATGCTGGCCCCGTTTAAGGGTGCTCCACTTTGCATAAAGACTTGAAGGTCCCTGGGCCCAGGAGCAGATACCAGAAGCCTCTGAAGGAGGAAGCTTTGCAGAAAAGTGCCACATCTGAGTTTAAATAGGTTGAGGCAAGAGGAAGACTCAACACTCGTCTCCCGCACCTTGCATGGGAGGGCCATGCTTGCCTGAAAATCAAGTGTTGCACTGAGACCGCTATATGCTTTTGTAAATTTAACTACAAATGAGCAACTGTTTGGTAGTAGATTTAGGGACAGGCAAACAGATTTTAAACTGGCAAAACTTCTGCCAAATGATTAGGCTGTATCCATGCTGTGTTACAGGTAAACACAGAGAATTGTGAATTGCATCCAGAGGAGAAAGATGCAAAATACATTCATAACTGCAGGGAAACAAACTAAACTGCTCAGCTGGGTGAATGGTCCCAAAATTACGGTTTTGCTTGTTATGTAATGTAGAACACTTTCTGTTCTACCAGAAATGTAGACCTTTGCTTACAAAACTTCAGTTTTCGAGTCCCATACAAACAGCCTTAATACCTGAGCAGAAGCAGGAGCATGCCTGTAAGGCCTGTGCAAACACATCCTGCTATTTAATGCCATTAAGATGTAAACAAAAGCCACACCCCTCAGGACATAAGAATATAAGAAACAGCAATAAATATTTCACAGAGAAGAAAATAAACAGGTGGGAGGAGTCAAGAGATGATGCTTAAGCTTTAGCTTACTGTGTGCTGTGTAAACAAATACCAACCTGAAGTAAGTATGACAGGAAGAAAGCAAGAAGGTGGAAAATGAAGGGCACAGATTCAGTTCAATTGAAATCTTGTGCTTCTGAAATTTCTTGTGCTGCATTCACACAAGACTTTATGTCATTATTAAATTTGTTGTTGAGCCGGTGCTCTGAGGTCTACATCCCATTTAAAATAAATTATGCTCCTCAGAGTTACGGCTGTGAAGAAATCCTTGACGACATGAATCAAACAGGATTGATGCAGGCCTACATTCAAGAGACCAAAGACAGTTGAAAGAATAATTTGCAATTGGTATGACCTGTTCATCTCTATACAGTACTGACTCCAAAATCTGAAGACGACAGCCTAAATGTTAACGTTGTTAACTCTTTTACTGCTGAGCATTTTAGTAGAAAGTTAGCTAATTCAGAAAATATACTTAAAGACAAGAATAAGTTTATGTTCCACTTAGAACACTGAATCAATCTCATGGCACAATTAAACTGACTGTACTTCGTATTTCTGAACAGAATTAAGACTCACACAAATATGTTAATAAAATAGTCTTTTCTGTACATTTGTGATGAGCTCAACAATTTTCCAGGGCCACACAGATAAAAATTGTAGAGTCAGGAGCTGAAAACTTATTCACTTATCCCAAAATGAAAGATTTTATTTTATTTTTAGGTTTATTATTATTGACTCAGTACTTTTATGTGAATCAGATGGTCCATGGATTTCAATATACTCTGCATCAGTCAAAATAGCTCCTAACCTATTGCTCCCCCTTGGCTGGCTCCTCCTTCCCAAATTAAGGTGATATGCATAAAGAAGATGGGAAGCAGACTTTGCCTGTGAAAACAGCAGAAAAAATGCCACCAAATCAAACCCCACACCCAGAATACTTCAGTCTTCACATCAACAGTCCAGCAGATGAGTGCAAGCATAACATCTTATTGTCACTGACCCAGAATTACAACTATGGAATGCTAAGTAAACGTTTGGGATTTATGTGAATAAAACATTGATACAAGAGAGGACTGGATGGTGAAAAAATTTCCCTGTGGAATTTTGAACCAACAGCAGCAGTGTGAGCAGACAAAACCAGTACCTGAAGACCCACTAACACAGCCATAAGACCGTACTTAGATCTTTACTTTTTAAGAAGGAAAGCATTAGATGACTGGAACTTCTATGGTCAGAAATTCCTCTTCCTTGACTGCCAGGCTCCTAATGCTTCATCCCACAGCAGTGTGGTAGAACCACATGCGGTTTTCTCCAAAGGTCATCCAGAACCTTTAGGAGTTGGAGCCAGGACTTCTGAGCTAGCTCCGTTGTCCTCTCCAACTCAGAGAGTTCAGTGCCAATATTTACATCTATTGCTTTCTAAACTTCTAAGACATTTAGTCCTCCTGGAAATGTAAGGGGAGGAGGGAGAGGGGGAGACTGGGTAGAAACCACCACTGTTAGTTATGCAAAAATGGCAGTAATCTCACTTGAATTGCTGTGGAGGTCAGCAGGTCAGTTTTACTGCTTCATTCTGAAAATGGCACCTTTCAGCACTGAGACAGAGAGCGTGCATGCTCTGTCCTGAGTGGGAAATGACACCTAGTGATTTACTGTGAAAAAGATGGTGCTTACAGGTTTTTCTGATGCCTCCTGTGCAGCTACTGCTCGCATCTGCAGTTCTTTAGCTGATGAGACTTGACATCACCACTTAAAAAGGCTGGCAATCTCCACCTGCTGAAAGACAGTTTTTCACTGTGTGATTTTGACCTTCTGGGTACAGCATCCTTACTTTATTGCACTTTTTCTGAAATACCTCTTTTCATGAACTCTCAGGAAATCGGGTTTCACTCTTCTGCTTGATTCAAGCTGACAAAATCATCTGTCATTTTCTTCCAACTGGTTAAGCTTTTTCTTTCAGATTCTTTTGGCTTTGGGATAGATTATTCATCCAGGTTTTACTGGGTCTCTCCTCTATCTATAACCTGCCTTTGAAATAAGTTTTCAACATTTTCTCTGTAGTCTACGTCCTTCCTGAATAGAAAGTTTAATCAAAAGAATGCAAAAGCATTTTCTGTTTACTTAAACTTTACTTACTTGTGACATGCTTTCTGAACAGAATGCACAGCCCTATTGCTTACAATGCCAAAAGTAACTGTAAATTTGTTTGGCATTAGTACTCCAGCCTTAAAAAAACATTTTTGCTGCTAAAAACACCATGAGGAACATTATTTATCCTGGCAACAGATGTTTTAGTATATACTGTGAGCTTTAGCGATGAAGGAAATGTAAAGACAAACCAAAAAGCAGTAAAGCAGGGATGTGAGGTGGAGCTTAGATAAGTTGCTTAGGTTGTTAATGGGAAATTTTCCAAACTTAAAGTGGCAAACTACATGTAGGAATGTATCAGTACAGTGTGCCTATAGTATATATGTGTTCTTTCTAATAAGAGAAAATGCTAATGACGAAGTGTGCAAGAACCCTGTATCAACTCTGTATTTGAGCGTCATTGATTTTTATTTTTTTAAGGTCTGTCTCAAGTTTTAAATGGGGACGGGAGCAACAGGGACCATAAAACAGAAAGATTCTTTTCAGAAAAAGAGTTAAACATAAACCAGGCCAACAGGTAGTACTACAGTAACTCTGTCATACTACTCCATAGATTCTCCTGCATTGTTTTCCTTAAAGCTAGCAAGCTGTTAGTTACCCTGAAACCTTACCTGCTTTTCCACTGGGAGAAAAACAAATCTAACAATCACTTTGTGTTGATTTTACTGAAGGTTTCCTGAACCTGGCTTTACTCCTACAGAGCATAAAAAACCTCTGGAACCTCAGTGGTATTGACCTCAATTTGATCCAAATTAAATACACTCTGCAAATGCTTCGCCTATTTGTTGGGGCATATTTAATCAACACTAGCATCTGAGTGCGTTCATTTTCAAATATTGGATATAATGATCTGGATTTGCATTGCAATATTGCGTCATAATCTATCTAGATACAGCAGAAATGGGGGTTAAGAACCTCTTCTTAGGGAACCTGAATACGTGGTTTATCCTGAGCTGGGAGTCTCTTCCTGCACCCCTTCTTTCACAAAGTATATAAAGCACTTGGTGAGGTAAGGGGTAGAGGGATTGGCCTCCAGCACATGCTAGATCATATGGGGACCCCAAGGAAATTCTTGAAGTATTTACAAAATAGAACTGGTCATCAAGAAAGGTAAAGATGAACACTTGCAAGTATCAGATTCTGAAAATATAATGGTTAGTGTTTCGGCTCTACATTTAGGCTCAGGTACATCACATGATAAAAATCGTGGATTAAATCTCTTGTTCCGTTTGCTATAGAATCATAGAATAGTTAGGGTTGGAAAGGACCTTAAGATCATCTAGTTCCAACCCCCCTGCCATGGGCAGGGACACCTCACACTAAACCATGCCACTCAAGGCTCTGCCCAGCCTGGCCTTGAACACTGCCAGGGATGGAGCATTCACAACTTCCCTGGGCAACCCATTCCAGTGCCTCACCACCCTTACAGTAAAGAACTTCTTCCTTGTATCTAACCCTGCTATATCTTCCCCTGTTTAAGTTTAAACCCATTCCCCCTTTTCCTGTCGCTACAGTCCCTAATGAAGAGTCCCTCCCCAGCATCCTTATAGGCCCCCTTCAGATACTGGAAGGCTGCTATGAGGTCTCCATGCAGTTTTCGCTTCTCCGGGCTGAACAGCCCCAGCTTTCTTAGCCTATCTTCATACTGTATGATATCTTGCATATGTTGTTAACTTGTCAATACGATTCTTCGAACTATTATATGCAGCACACCGCTATAAGCATTACCGGAACTATGCATTAGATGTGCAAATTGAGTAAAATGAAGACATTTCATAGCTGAGTTCTACCTTGTGAAATCTGTGCAACAGGTCATGACACCACCATTTAGTGTATACATATGTTGATCTATATATTAAAATATTAATAAATTCCCAGAGGGCTTGAGTCTGGCGTCGAGATGAAAAGTCAGTATTATCATAATAGACAGCTCAATTCTTTAGAAAAGTAGCAGTCAACGCCCTAAAGACCAAATTCCTGTGGGTTTCAATATCTAAATTACGGATAGTGTCATTCCCTCCAACTGCCCCACTAACACAGCACTGCTGAGCTTTGGAGAGGCCCTGGGCAGGAGTCCTGGGCAGAAAAGTCACCAGCACAACACAGAGGCAGCTGAGTAGCTCAGGTCAGGACTCAGCCAGGAGCTGTTATGTCCCATGCAGAGCCAGACCAGAACCAAAGAGCTTGCCCAGTGCTGTGGGACTGGACACCTCTGCTGTGCTTTTCTCAGCTCTCCAGCTCCGGGGAGGCTCCTGCTGAGGTGCAGAGCACAGTGTGTGCTTTGCTGGAGCCTGTCAGGGTAAGATGCTCATCACTCCAGCAGAAGAGCCCTGGGCAGCAGCACAGCACAGAGCAACCTGGGCAGCTCTGCAACCCAACCCTGGGAGCAGGCTGAGCACCAGGGCGCCCACTTGCAGGGCTCATCACCTGCAGTTCAGTGCCAGCCATCCTCTTAACAAAGCCTTCCAGATGCCTGCCTGGGCAAAACATTCTTGCTGTTACCCATGCTCTTTCATCACATCAGTCACTCTTAATCTAGGTAGGTAGAGGTAACTGGGTTTGGAAATCACTTGGATATAATAATATCCAATATTGTAACAGTACACAAACACAGCATCTTGCATTCTTCTATCAGGCCCTGGTGGAAGGAGAGGACCAATGAAGCACACTAGAAAATACCTGGTTATTCAAGCGGCTACTGACTAGCTTCTAGCTATTACATGAGTCTGCCCTTCTTTGGTGTTATGCCCTTTGTTACTAACATGTGCACTTCAAAAAAAACAAATAAAAACCCAACACCAACCCCCAAACCTAGCATGAATCAAGGCCAGGTTGGATGAGGCCTTGGGTGGCATGGTTTAGTGTTAGGTGTCCCTGCCCATGGCAGGGGGGTTGGAACTAGATGATCTTAAGGTCCTTTCCAACCCTAACTATTCTATGATTCTATGAATCCTATGGTAAGGTTCTATAAACTCCAAGCGAAGACACACGCATTTCATACCTTAACACTAGAAAAATGCTGTATGTCTTCTGTATTTTTATGAAAGCATTTTTCATAATACAGAATATTAATAAAATATTCTTTTGCAGAAGTATCTGAATGAAAGCTGTTGTGTGTTAGCTTATTTTGCGTGTTTGCATCTGAAATCTTCAGTGAGGGATACAGAAAATTCACTGGTTCTGTTCTGTATTCCATAAAAAGAGGTGCTTGACATGCCATAACGTTTATGAAACATGATGATAAGTGACAGATGAATGATCTTGTTGGTTGCCAGTGGAAGACTGCACTTTCCTGAGGTGGCTTTCTTTGACCAGACTAAATTCTGAACAAGTCTGTTAGAGCCGAAAGCGAGGGGAGAAGTGAGCATCATTTTTACACGTTTTTACTCAACATGCCCACATGGAGGCGGGACTTTTCGGTTTGGTGTTTTTTTGAAATAAAGCCAAGGAAGCCCGCTTTCCTTTCTATTTTTAAAGAATGGTCTACTTAAAACATGTTTAAATAGGTTCCCAGCATTGAGGCACCTCCTGACGAATGCTGGCAGACAGGATGGGGTGCGTGGTACTGTACAACAGGGGGTATTGCTGGAGCAGCTGAAGTGCTGTCTATCCAGGTAGCTGGCAGCACATGTGAGGCTTGACTGTTGGTGGGGATAGCATCTGTGAGTGCTGGCAGAAGTGGAAGCTGAATGCAGCTCCATCCCCAGGGGACTGTAACTGCCTCCAGAGACCATTCTAGCTCTGCCAGACTGATCCTTTGATATCATAGACCGGGTCTTGTCAAGTAGCATATTCTGGTTTTAATCAGACCTTGACAGATGCTTTTGTGAAAAGACAGTATTGGAGGAGTGTATTTGCTGGAGAGCTTTGGAGCTACAGTCAGTGCTGCAGAGGGGAAAAGAGTGAGCATGCAGCACTGATACTTCTAAGAGAGCTACACTTCCCTCTGGTTTTGTTCCCTTCTTAAGTCCCAACCTCTTTTTTCAGCAAATGTAGTGCTTAAATGTACTGCTTGAATAGGCAGTGCAAATGGCATGCTTGCTATACTAGCCCCAAATCTGTTGCACCAAAAGTCAAGCTGTCGCAGAGCAGGAAAAGCAGGAGGAAGCTTAGTCTCTCTGCTCTCACTGGATTCTTCCTGCCAACTGCTACCAGGCAGATATTACCCCCCAACAGCACTATATGTATGAGGAATATTTTCCACAGGTAGCTCATCATCATCTGTTTACAAGTGCTGCCTTCTGTAGAGGGACTTAGAGCAATGACGCTCTGGTAAATCTTCCTAAGATAAGCCACCAATAGCTCAGGTTATGTTGAAGTCAATGTTCTTGTGCTCCCTGGAGCTACGACAGTCATAAAAAACCCAACGAGCAGCCTAGTCTTCATCCATTTTGTGACATTCATTTCCCCCTCTCCTTTGAAAAAAACCTGCCTCTGACTCCCAAAGCACAGAGAGAATTAGCTGCTGGCAGCTGGTGGGAGATAAACCTATTCTCCCTTTGTGCTTTTGGTGAGAATAAATGAGAGGCTGGTCCCCCACACCGCACAGCCACATGCTTTATCCTAATCATCTTTTTCTTAATGGTGTGAACTATCCACATCTCTCTTGGCTTCTGCTATAGCTGCCAAAATAATTCTTACTGTAAGTATAACCTTGTTTACTGAGATTTAAGTGAACTGGAAAAAAACCCCAATGTTTATGTGTGCTCTTTAGACCCATGCTAAAGGTTCAGCTGCCCCTCAGCCTCAAAATAAAAATGAAATAACTCCCTACATGTTCAGAATTGTGCAAAAAGCATGCTTTCATGACAACACACCATCTTGAACTTTTACACCCTGAAGCTGTTGATAAATGGTACCTTCCTTCCTAAGAAATGGTTTAGGTTTTACAGCATAAAGATGGTAACGTTTATTAGTTACACAGTGGTTCTTTACATTGGCTTTGCCACTTACAAACGATTTGTGACAACTAACATAGGCCAGCTCTGATGGCCTACATTAGGCAGACTCTGCCCCCTCCAATAGAAGACCTCAGCCATTTAAAAGCACAGCTACAATGATATTGAGTTAATAAATAAAATAGCTGCCAGCTTTTAAAGTGGGCTGCTTGAAAATAGATAGGCAGTTACTCAGCAGAAGAGTTTCCTATCATTCTGCTAAGTGAGAGCACAGATCAAACTGGTTTACAATAAGAACATTTGTGGATGTTTGTAATGCAAGGAAAATTGCCTTGTGCTGCAAAGCACTGAATCCTATTACTAGTATATGCAGAGTCACAAATACACAGATGAGAAAGAAAAACTGCCACTGAAGGGAAAAGCAAATCTGGAAGTTAAAAACTTAGTAGGAGAGAGCACAGACAAGAAGCAGAGGTCATTGAAAGAGTTACACAAGAGATACATAAACAAGTTGCAAAGGGAGAGGGAAACATGCTAAGACTTCACCACTGCTTAGACAATCAAAAGGAGCTAAATTACAATGAAAGATTTTAGCTTAAGGACTTTAAAGCTGAATGATAATCCATTTGCTTAAGGAGTCTAAAGACAGAGTGTGAGGGAAACCTGTAAGAGGGAGAATAAGAGAAGGAACGATCCTTCCGGAGACACAGGTTGAGAACTCACACACCCTTTCTGCACGCCTTACCTCAGGCACATTAAGACAACAGCCCACACACTCCCTTGGCTCAGCCTTTGCTTCCTGGCAAAACACAGCTTCATTTTTTCAAGGGTAAAATGCAAAAGCTTCCCAAGAAATACAAGTGATCACAGATAACCATTGCTCCTATGGCCATGGCAGTTGGTAAACACTTGAGAAACATTTGGGTTTGGAAAGAAGATTGAGCACGATCCAGATCTGGCTGCTTTTGAGTTACATCATGTATCTGCCTCTCCCCCCCTGCCTCTAAGCAAAGACCCCGCCTGCACAGCTTCTGTACTAGCTTAGACTGCAGATTTGAACACTGGCAGAGAGCTTACCTTGGTAAAACCAGCTCAAGGCTCCCTCCCTGTCTCTGACAGAACCGCTGAGTTCCCCACAGGCAAGAACTAATTGAGATACACCCTCCCACTCCCCCCCACTACAGGTGCAGTTGCACTGTTGCCCCTCTGCTTGGCTCCTGGGGTTTGCTTCAGCCTTCCCCCTCACTGCTTTGTGCTCCTCTGCATCCAGTCGGGGCTTGGTGTTTCCCATGGGTGCTTCAGTGTCTTCCCAGCCCCAGCCTCTCTGGAGGCAGAGCATTTCCTGCCGATAGGACCGGCGGGTGGTGGTGTTTGGGCTGGGCTGGCAGTTCACTCGATAGCACATCCTCCCCACAGCTGCTCTGCAGGGTCCTTATGTTTTCCTGGTGCACTAGAAAGCTATGAGGAATTTGTTTCCTGAGATGACTTCCAATTATAAGTTCATAAACCACATTTTAAAAAGACTTGCTTAAACCATCCATGCAGACCATTTCTTCCCTCCAGTAGGATTCTGTGGTTCATGTAACGTAACTACACTGTCCCTCCCAAGAAGTGTATTGGAAAGAAAGCCAGAAATGTTGTGAAGATGCTGGTCCACCTCATTAACAGAAGTGACCTTTGCCATTAACTACATGATGCTACTAACGTGCACCGCCTCTCATCTCTGCTCTCGGGGTATTCAGCAGAACCTCGGGTGATTTCTGGAATGCTTCAGCTGACCAGCAGTTTGAATGCATTTAGCTTAGAAGTAGAAAAAGATGTTTTATAAGGCTGCCAGCGCTGCACACCCTCTCAGGGCTGTGAAAGACAGGCTGTGTTCTTGCCGGCACTGACTGCCTCATCCATAATCCCAGCCCTGCAAGATGCCTTGCAGGCACAGTTAAGGTGCAGCTGAAGTCTATGAGAGATGATTTGTGAGCCAGGTGCAGTTTAAGCACTGGCAGCTAGAAAAAGCATCTTTTTTTACTTTTAAATGAGCAGATCTGAGGTTTGAATGACTGAGACCAATAAATATGGATATGTTTTTCTACAGAGTATCTTTTCAGAATGGAGTTGGAGCTCCTAACCTCAGAAGCTGGGATGGAGCCATACCATATATGTTTATGTGGCAATACAGGAAGAAAGGTCACCATGTTTTAGTTAGCTGAAAAGAAGTGTAGTCTGAAATGCTAACTTTCTGCTAAAACCAAACCTCAGCCCCTCCCCACTCTTTACGTGATAAAAAGCAATTTCACACCATAAAAATGAATTTTGAAATCACAGCTGCTTGCCCTGACTCGCTGGTCAGAGTAAAACAGAACATAAATGAACCTGGAGGAATTTAAATGTTATCTTTCTTGCTATTGAAAATTTCACTGGATAATCTACCAGAGTCCTAACTGACCTCCACAGCCAGGGTCTCTTGTGTGGCTATCCCTTTGTCCCTCTCACTCTCTGTGTCACTAGAGGCATCATTTTCACAGTCATTTCCTTTGGCTCATGGGGATCACTGGTAATGCTGCTCTGGGAACTGCACATCTCTGACAGCAAATCCATGAGCGTCTTTTATCTGCACACAGATGTCTTCCTCCCCAGCTATTTACAGAATCCCAGGAAGTGTTAATCAGGAAGTTTCAAATAGTAAAGTATTACCAGCTAAAAGCAGGCTTGCCCTGAGGGGTAACTATTCCAGTTTTATTAGCATCACCCTGTGAGCTCAGTGTTGGAGTGAGCTCAAATAACCCGTTAGCACATTTAGATCATCTTTATCACCCTCAAAACTCAGTGGTGTCTGATCTTTTAAGAAGAATACATTGTCACATTTTACCAAAAGCCTGTGAGATAAAGATTCTTAAACCAGAGATATGATTCTTTTGGTAGCTTGTTACAACTCAACTGTTTGAGGCTATCAGGTTTATGTTTTTTTCTGATGTCTTCGAGATACCATAGGGTATGCAGTTCCATAATAGTAGGGATCATGTAATAAATTTTATGTATTTCATCCTTATTTCTGTATGACTTGTCTGTTAATATTACAGTTCTACAGATTATTTCGTGCAAAATTCCTTCTAGCTTTTCTCTTCTTTCGGAATCTACCATGCAGGAGTAATCCAGCTGATGAGAGTTGTCGAAGGCAAGTTGTGTTATGGCTCCTCATGTACAGATTGTTGCGTCAGCTCAGCTTTGACAAGTGTTCTCCTGAAAGCTGAAGACTGCACAAACTCCAAGACACAAGTGTGTTGTTCAGACAGCAATGAGTGAGATATCACTGCTATGGAACAAAGTTTGCCTGGCGTCTGTCCTGACACTGGCAATTTGAGCAATGATTTCCTTCCCAGATGCTGTGCAGTTTCAGAGAGTTTGGCTCAAAAGGTTAAAAAAATAATGATCTGGCAGTAAACAGCTCTTTAGAAATATTATTTGGAGACTTACATAAACTTGTGCAATACTTTATCTACAGCAATAAGAACTGCAGCAAGTAACAGTATTACTGTTACTATATGAAATAGCTGAAAGAGAGAGCCCTGTTGGACTTTGAAAACTTTCTCTTAGGACGTAACTTTTTCAGCTTCTTCCTTTTTATCCTGCTTAAATCAGTGGATAATATGAGTCAAACACCCACAAACTTTGGGAAAAAAGTGGTTCTGGGTCTAAACTTCAGGTTTTGGTTCTGTTCTACAGATCTGTAAATTTATTTCCCTATAAAGAAATCTCACAGCTAATAAATAAAAGAAAGAAATATTTAATGATCCTCAGAGCAATAAACAGCAACAAG
The DNA here is from genome assembly GCF_963264785.1 of Psittacula echo. Classification (NCBI taxonomy): domain Eukaryota; kingdom Metazoa; phylum Chordata; class Aves; order Psittaciformes; family Psittacidae; genus Psittacula; species Psittacula echo. Next base: position 39,342,394 of record NC_137738.1, on the reverse strand, counting down.
CTTCATTTCTTTCTTTCCCATCAAATTCAGACACCATTTAAAAAACGGTTTCTTTAAAGTCAGTCAGTAAGAGACAGACATTTCCCCTGTGAAGATGAACCGTTACTCAGCCTGTGCATCCTATTTAGCTAATGCTTGGCCCTAGCCACTCTCCATTTCAGAGGCAGCAGCAGTGGGATTAAGCATTCTCCAGCTCCTCAAGGGGTGCAGACCACTGAAAAGGTCAAACAAACAGAGTTAAAATAACCATGAGACTTGTTGGCCAGCCAGCACTCTGGGTCCAAGATCAGTGGTACTGCTGCTTGGTGACTAATGCAATTAAATCAGCTCTTGATCCTGTTCTGCAGAAACAAATCTTATAGCATTGCATACTGCTGCCAGATGGATTGCTCAAGCTTGGAAAGCTCCCTCATGTGCACACACTTAGCACAACAGGCCCTATTCGTGGAAAAACCTGACACTGACGGGAGGGATTTTTCATCAGTTTCCCATAGAAAACAATGGCAGGGAGCAGATTTCAATGCATAGGCTACAGGTGGTGAACGTGAGCTTTGTGGATCGCAAAGAGCCATTTATTTAGTGAGAAGGGCAGTAAAGCAGAGCCCAGAGGGGTGTGTGCTGGGAGGACTTGCTGGAGAACAGGCCACTGAGCACTGTGGGGTGGCTGCCAGCCCTGGGGATGCTCCACCAGACTCTTACACCCCTGCCATGACAGCCCCCAGCCTCTCCCAGGGACAGGCACCCGAGGTCTAGCAGTGACTGCTGCAGTTGTTTCTCTGGCTTGTGCGGTTGCTTCGACCCTAAACAATTAGTAATTGGAGTAACAGTGAGAAAATAGATGTCTGGAATTTGTCTAGACTAAATGGGATGGATAGTTTCCCTGCTTCCTGCTCTTTGAGGTGTTAGTGGTAAGCTGGAAAGAAAGGATGGAGGGCAAAATAGTGTATGAGCCACATTTGTGTTACCCACTGCACAGGTGCTTAAATCACTCATGTCTCCCTGTGGTGATCTTTGCAATGAAAACATTTTTGCTTCCTTTCCTTCTCATCAGGTACTCTTGGCTTTGTCACAAGATTCATTATCATACAGAAAGAGAAAAGCAGCAATTGTTTAGGGCCACACATCAACTAAGCTCCATAAATTGTATATGAAAACAGAGTGTCAGTCAGGAGAGATCATTCCCTAGTTGCTGCTGTTGGCATCAGTTGAAGTTTGAGAAGTCCACTGAAGTTTGAGAAGTCCTGTGGAATAACACAGCAGTAAGCTACTCAGTTTTTAATTGAAAGGCCTTTTCCTATTTCATTTGAATTCTCACAGGCTTCTGGGCAATTTAACTGGGGTTTGAGGTACTGCAGATTCCTCTTAGCCAAAAGAAAAGCCATCTTATACTTGACCACTATGGCTAAATCCATATTGTTACCTCTAGTCTGGACCATGGAAAAAATGAGATAGAAGGAGGAAAGAACTAACTGCACATTCCAGTTGCTGCACCTTCTAGGGTCTCAGTAAGTCTCCCAAATACATTTGTGTAGGAACAGTAGTATTAGGTCAGAGTAAGGATTTCTTCATCTTATTATTTTATCTTTCCTTCAGATGCATCCTAAACTATGTTTGTGGAAAGAGTGACACCTTTTCCCCTGTACACTCTTCCAGCTGTCTGTGGTTTAAATGTGACCTGATCTAAAGCCTGCACTCACACCATAATCATTTTAGCAGCCATAAATGAAGCTATATTCCACAATCTCTCCAATTCCTTAATTCTTGTGGCATCTGAAGTAGCTTGCTGTGAGGAGTGCCACAATTTAACCACGCAGTCATGAACAATTCTGGCCAGTATAATTTCACTGCCCTTCACCCTATCCTACCTCAGTCTCTGCCTTGGGACCTCGGAGCTATTTAGTCTCTCTTCACAGGAAATCTGTGCTGCACTGACCATCCCTACCCTCATCTTGTACAGCATACAATTCTATCACTGCTTTCTTTGATAGCAGTGACTGCAATGACATCCAGTAGGTAAAATGTAGAGAAACATGTAAACCTGCTCAGGCAGGAGGGGGTCGTGGTGGCACCCACATGGTGCAGGTGGTGGGACTGTAGGGCTACACCTGGTACTGGTTCCTGTAGGAGCTACAAGAAGCAGATAAAATGGCATGGCACAGAGCTACATGGAATGTTTCTGAATGGCAGCGAATCACAGAGCTTTTTCTTTTAATGCAACACAGAATATTTATTGGACAAAAGAAATATACTATTATTTCTGAAGTTTGTGTCTCCTGCACACTGTCTCTCAGAGCTCTGCTTGGAAACACCCCCAGCTCTCCACCCTGCTTGGCTTTTTCTCTTTGTTTTCAAGAAATATAGCCTCATCAAAATGGAAAAATATCCAAACTGCTGCACAGAAAATTGAACCAACAGACTGATCTCCTGACTCGGAGCCTGAAGGATAACTGTACCTATAGCAAAGTGATTTTATTTACCTCCCAGTCACATGTTGCTTAGCACCAAGATTGGCCTCTGTCTTAAGAGTTGCTACAAAATGGAATACGAACAATGTCAGATGGTGTGGTAGATTTTCTTCAGAGATATATAGCATGCTCTGTATGAGATGCAGAGAATGAAGCCAATGTTCTTTGTTTTCAAGGAAAGGAGATTAGCAGAAATATACTTTCTCCTGAAAAGGAAACGCCCCAAATTGATGTGATAAACACAATACTAATAAATACTAGTGTCTAGCCATGGGGACTGAGGACTGATCTTTTCTCCGCTAGGAAAAAATCATTCAACCATTTATGAAAAAAAAATATACAGTAACAACCCCTCCATTGTACTTATTCCTCTTCTGTCCCTGAGCACGTGCTGCCTCACTGCTTTAGGATCACAGCTATTGGCAAAGTCTGAGTCTCGTCACTTCTGTGATTTTTGTTAACTTGCTGATATGCAACAGTTAAATGATGAGATTATTTTATTACTTCATACCGAAAATGGTCCATGTTGAAGCGAGTCTTGATGCTGGCTGAAGTCACTGTGCACCGTGTATATCTGTTCAGCAGATTTGCTGTAGGATCTGAATGGGATGTTCTGTAACCAAAATGCCTTTTTTACTGCTGCATCAGCTGAGCCTCAGCAGCAATGAGCGAGTAAGTTGTTTTGAGTGACATACTCACAGCTGTGGCATTCAGCAGAGAAGCATAGGTTGCAACAAGCACCTCAGAAATGATACAATGGCAAGGCAAGCAAGGAGAGGTGATGAGGAGAAAAGGGTGAGTGAAAATACGGGACTGGCACAGGACAGATGTAAAGAAAGATGAGGAGGAGGCAGGGGTGCAGGTGAGCAGGACTTAGGAGAGCTGTGGTGACTGGAGCATGTTCTTCTTGAGACACAGCCAACCTCTGAGTAATCTTCATCTGTCTTTTTAAACAAAGCATCTTTTTAAAAAAATATTTTCTGTATTACTGCTCTGACTCAAACCAGCCTCAGCTGACAGAGCCACAAACCCACCCTTTCTGTTACTGCACATATCTGCCTCAAACTTCCTCACTAATGCAGGCCTATAGGTTTGTATTTTTTCACTTCTTTTAAAGCTGCCACCTGGACAGCCTTTTAATGGAGAGTCAGGTTCTGCTGCAATCAAGAGGAGTATCCTGTAGGGAATACTTTCAGCCCATCAAAGGCAGTTGCAGAGCACTTGGTGGGGTGAGCTAAGGCTGTACCAGCAATTTTAACTCTTCTTCTCCCTATGTTCTATGAACATAAAACTTTATGGACATAAAAAAGACTGGAAGGCAGGAAGAGATTACTGTATATCAATAAGCTCAATAACACAGATTCATTTCACAGGCAAAAGGAGATGGACAGAGGGAGAAAGCTTTAGATATTTTAATTTGCCTTTGGCATAAATTCTGTTGGTAGTAATTTTATCTCAGGAGTAACATTATTTAGCCATTTATTAGCCATTTTTACAATTGTTAGACCACAAAGGTCAAACAAATACAGAAGTTCAGGACTAAGAAAGCTTTAATCCTTAGCAGCATTTTTTCTGGCTGCTTATCTAGTAGTTCCAGCTGTAAAGGGACCGCATGAGCTCATTTTGAAAAAATATTTATTTACAATATTTGACCTGTCTCACTCTAAAAGTGATATTTATGTGGTTTAACTTTGAAGACAGTGAAGGCTACAAACTCTTTAGCACACAGAGAACAATTTTATAGGCCATCAGAGACTTAGATTAATTGTATAGAAACAGGGAAAGTTAAAGCCAAAAATGCACAGGCAGCATAGCTCCTTTACTACGCAGGATCCCTTCATTGGATTTTATTTCTTCACTCTCCAGTAGATGGCAATGCAGTACTTGGCCAACAAAACAATCATGTAAAGAGACTTCTGTATACAAGCCTGTGTGGGCTTTAGTTACATATTCTAAGTGAAACTTTGATCGCGAGCGTTATCCAAGTGAGTCATTTGACTGGTGTTTTACTGTATTGCTGGCCAGCATGAGACAACACCAGAACAAATACGACTTGACAAATGTGTGTGGAAACCACAGTGCCTTTCAGCAAAGGGGAAGATTTTGATGTCCTTAATGGCTGCTGGTTGTTTTAGTGATGACAGTCTTTCACAATGATGATTTTAGAAGTCTTGGGAGGTAAAAATGTAAATTTTGACTACTCATTTAGAAATTTTCTTGCTCTTGAATTGTTGTAAATCCATTTCTTGTGTTTAAGAAAACTCCCTGAATCCTTTCTCTTCCGTCTGACCTTCTCTCCAGACTGTGGCTGTGTGTCATCTGCTGTTCCTCTTCTGCTTGATTACATTGCTCCAGGGCCATTTGTGAGATTGTCACTGTGAGATCAAGCCCACAGACTATGTCAGATTTGGCGCATACCCTGTCTCAGCTGATTGCCTAGTTATTCACTTATCCCTGGTGCCCAGGTCACCAGAGCCTTCAGCAGTCTGGGGTGAGTGAAAGTGGTGGTATTCCCCCTACAGAGCAGGAGCTGGAGGAGGTGTGGATTTAGGGGCACCAGAAGCAAGATCAGGGGGTATGGCACCATCTGTGTTGTGTGACAGTGTTGTTGTTTAAGCCCAGCCAGCAACCCAGAACCACGCAGCTGCTCACTAACTCCCCCCACCGTCCTCCTCCTGCTCCCGGAGGGATGGGGAGGAGAATGGAAAGAATGTAACTCCCACAGGTTGAGATAAGAACAGTCCAGTAAATAAGGTATAACACAAACCACTGCTGCTGCCACCAATAATAATAAGGGAAATAACAAGGGAATACAACCGCTCACCACCCGCTGACAGATACCCAGCCCGACTTGAGCAGTGATCTAGCCCTTCCGGGTAACTGCCCCCAGTTTATATACTGGGCATGACGTGCTGTGGTATGGAATACCCCTTTGGCTAGTTTGGGTCAGGTGTCCTGTCTCTACTTCCTCCCAGCTTCCCCTCCTCCCTGGCAGAGCATGAGACTCAGGAAGTCCTTGGTCAGAGTAAACATGACTTAGCAACAACTAAAAACATCGGTGTTATCAGTGCTGTTCCCAGGCTGATAGTCAAAAACACAGCACTGCACCAGCTACTAAGAAGGAGAAAAATGACTGCTAGTGCTGGACCCAGGACAGACAGTTACAGCTGAAGTGCTCCTCATCATCCCACAGCTGTGTCATGGCTCAGGGCTGCATAGGCAGGGAGAGCTGTAGTCCACCAAGGTTGCTTGAATGAGGTTGGACACATCATTCTGTGGAAAAGGGTGACAAGTCAGCAAGCTACAAAGCGAAGGGAAGGCAGTGTATCAATAGATATTCAAGTGTATTTTGCCAATACCTCTAAGTCCTCATAGGTTTTTTTCATAGTTTCATTGTCGTGGTTTAAGCTCAGGCCGTAAATCAGAGCCACGAAGTCCACTTCCCCCCCCCACCTTTCTTCCATCCGCTCCTGGAGGGACGGGGAGGAGAATCAAAAGAATGTAACTCCTATGGGTTGAGATAAGAACAGTTTAATAACTAAGGTATAACACAAATCACTACTGCTGCCACCAATAATAATAATGATAAGGGAAATACCAAGGGAAGAGAATACGATACCGCCCGCCGGAAAAGAGAGCCCGACCGAAAAAGAGGACGTGCCCTTCCGGGTAGCTCCCAGTTACATCCCCGGGCATGACGTGCTGTGGTATGGAATACCTCTTTGGCTAGTTTGGGTCAGGTGTCCTGTCCCCGCTCCCTCCCGGCCCCTTCTCCTCCCTGGCAGAGCATGAGACTCACAAAGTCCTTGGTCAGTCTAAACATCGCTGTTATCAGCTTTGTTTCTAAGCCAAAAGTCAAAAACACAGTGCTGCAACGGCTACTAAGAAGGAGAAAAACTGACTGCTACTGCTGAACCCAGGACAGTATCCACCCCTTATTCCATACCATTCACGTCATGCTCAGATCCCACATTTTCCATCTACCCTCACTCTCATCTCAGTGCACTGTTATCTTAGTGCACGGACCAATTCCTATAAAGCTACTGAGTCCGTTCGGTTCATGATGTTGGGCTCCATCTCTTGTAACAGTCTTTCAGGGCAGGAGATGCTGTGTGCAATATTGGATCGTTGCCTGCTGATGCTGATCATTCCTTTACTGTAGAACTCATCCGGTTCTATCAAAGTCCATTCTCTGCTGGGATGATGGTCGGAGGGAAGTCAGGGCCAGTCGCTGGTGCCCTGCAGACTTCTAGTTGATGGCTATAGCAGGCAACAGCGTACAATTGAGTTCATTGTCTGTTTTCCCCTAAAATCAAATCCCCTTGAGGTACGCATCGGACTTCCCCATCTTCCCGCATTACCCACCAAGTATATCCAGGTCCCTGAGCAAAAGCAATCCCACGAGTGGGTTTGCCTTTACCTGAAGCAGGAATAACCCAGACTGTCTTCCCCAGCAAATTCTTCATGTGCACCACAGGAACTTTGTCCCCCTCTACAATATGTAAAAGTTCTGACTGTGCTGGGCCAGCCCTGTTGGCAGATCCTCTGGTGTTGACCAACCAGGTGGCCTTTGGTAAGTGTGTATCCCAATGCTTGAAAGTTCCCCCACCCATTGCTCTCAGTGTAGTTTTTAACAGCCCATTGTACCGTTCGATTTTCCCAGAGGCTGGTGCATGGTAGGGGATGTGATATACCCACTCAATGCCATGCTCTTTGGCCCAAGTGCCTATAAGGTTATTCCGGAAATGAGTCCCATTGTCTGATTCAATTCTTTCTGGGGTGCCATGTCGCCACAAAATCTGTTTCTCAAGGCCCAGGATAGTGTTCCGGGCAGTGGCATGGGGCACAGCGTATGTTTCCAGCCATCCGGTGGTTGCTTCCACCATGGTAAGCACATGGCGCTTGCCGTGGCGGGTTGGTGGGAGTGTGATATAGTCAATTTGCCAGGCCTCCCCATATTTATACTTCAGCCATCGTCGTCCATACCAAAGAGGCTTTAACCGTTTGGCTTGTTTAATTGCAGCACATGTTTCACACTCATGAATAACCTGGGCAATAGTGTCCATTGTTAAGTCCACCCCTCGATCACGGGCCCATCTATATGTTGCATCTCTGCCCTGATGGCCTGAAGTGTCATGGGCCCACCGAGCCAAAAATAATTCACCTTTATGTTGCCAATCTAAGTCCATCTGAGCCACTTCAATCTTAGCAGCTTTATCCACTTGTTGGTTGTTCTGGTGCTCCTCAGTGGCCCGACTCTTGGGTACATGGGCGTCTACATGGCGTACCTTCACCACCAGGTTCTGCACCCGGGCAGCGATATCTTGCCACAGTGCAGCAGCCCAGATGGGTTTACCTCTGCGTTGCCAGTTGCTCTGCTTCCATTGCTGCAACCACCCCCACAGGGCATTTGCCACCATCCATGAGTCAGTATAGAGATAAAGTACTGGCCACTTTTCTCATTCAGCAATGTCCAGGGCCAGCTGGATGGCTTTCACCTCGGCAAACTGACTCGATTCACCCTCTCCTTCAGCAGTTTCTGCAACTTGTCGTTGAGGGCTCCATACGGCTGCTTTCCATCTCCGATGCTTTCCCACAATACGACAGGACCCATCAGTAAACAAGGCATACTGCTTTTCACTTTCTGACAGTTTATTATATGGTGGGGCCTCTTCAGCACGCATCACCTCCTCCTCTGGTGACATTCCAAAATCTTTGCCCTCTGGCCAGTCCATGATGACTTCTAGAATGCCTGGACGACTGGGATTTCCTATTCGAGCTCGTTGTGTAATTAGTGCAGCCCATTTACTCCATGTCGCATCGGTTGCATGATGTGTAGAGGAGACCCTGCCTTTGAACATCCAGCCCAGCACGGGCAACCGGGGTGCCAGGAGGAGCTGTGCTTCAGTGCCAATCACCTCCGAAGCAGCTCGAACCCCTTCATAGGCTGCCAGTATCTCTTTCTCAGTTGGGGTATAGCTGGCCTCAGATCCTTTGTATCCCCGACTCCAAAAGCCGAGGGGTCGACCTCGAGTCTCCCCTGGAGCTTTCTGCCAGAGGCTCCAGGTAGGACCATTCTCCCCGGCTGCGGTGTACAGTACATTTTTTACATCTGGCCCATTCCGGACTGGTCCAAGGGCTACTGCATGAACTATCTCACGTTTAATTTGCTCAAAGGCTTGTTGTTGCTCAGGGCCCCATTTAAAATCATTCTTCTTCCGGGTCACATGATAGAGAGGGCTTACAATCGAACTGTAATTTGGGATGTGCATTCTCCAGAACCCCACAGCACCCAAGAAAGCTTGTGTTTCTTTCTTATTAGTTGGTGGAGACATTGCTGTTATTTTGTTGATCACATCCGTGGGGATCTGGCGACATCCATCTTGCCATTTTATTCCCAAAAATTGAATCTCCTGTGCAGGTCCCTTGACCTTACTCCGTTTTATGGCAAAACCAGCTTTCAGCAGGATTTGGATTATTTCCCTCCCTTTCTCAAAGACTTCTTCCGCTGTATCACCCCACACAATAATGTCGTCATGTGATGATGACTCCTGATCAGATGGTGGCCCAGGTGGTGAATACATTGTTTCTTCATCTTGCTCCACCCTTCTTGCCTCTTTTTTGCTTTTTCTCTTGTGTAATATGATCATTTTGATCATTTTATGATCACTTTTACTTAATAGATCTTTACAATTTCTTTATTTGTGGCCTAATATAAAAATTAGAAAAAAAATAAAGACTATTTCTAATCTGGTTATCCCCCAAAAGTCTGAACAATGGCTTTGGGCTTCTTTGCAATTTTTGGGTGAGTTTACTCGTTCTTATCCAGGTAAAGCTGTGAATTCACATTTGTGGGTTGCATTTTAGCTTACAGGAGTGCAAATTATTAGAATCATAGAATAGTTAGGGTTGGAAAGGACCTTAAGATCACCTAGTTCCAACCCCCCGCCATAGGCAGGGACACCTCACACTAAACCATGCCACCCAAGGCCTCATCCAACCTGGCCCTGAACACCGCCAAGGATGGAGCATTCACAACTTCGCCGGGCAACCCATTCCAGTGCCTCACCTGCTGAACCCAGGACATTCATTTATACATTTGTTTTGAAGCTTTGTGATTTCTGAAAGTACGGACTGATAGAGGCAAAAATGGCCTTTTGTCAGATATTTGACCGTTTGCATTCCATTTTGAATCGAAGAGGAGCTGAAAGAAAACTTCCTGTTTGCATGTGAATGTGGCTTACACTGTGTTTTGGCAAATTGGCTCATTAACAACAAGTGTGAGGTTGCCAATTTGGTGTACACTTATCCTTTGGAGTTTGGTTGGCTGGTTTTTAAGAAGTCCTTGGGGTTTAGAGCTAGTTAATGCAATGGTAGCTGCTATTTTCTGTATAACTCAAAGCCAGTGAGAAGAAACTATGTCTGGGAAAACTAACAATCTATTTTATGTTGCCACTGCTGTGTGTGAAAAAGGATGAATCAGATCCTGCTGTGATTTGGAGTTAGTGATAGCCTGCTCAGAACAATATAGAAGCAGAGAAGAGCAGTCCATGGCGAGAGCCTGATGTCTCACCTGGTCCAGGAGTAATTGTCCTGACCCATGAGATGCCTGTTCTGGGCATGAAGTTCCCACAAGTGTTTAGAAATAAATGAGAACTTTCCTTTTTTCCTTCAATTCTTTGTATTTTTACGTGGTTCATCTTTGAAAAGCATTTTCTTAAACTAACTCTTCAAAAGCATGGCACAACCTTGTCTAATACACACCAAATACACATCTGAGAATGTGAGATGGCAGTCTTCCCAGAAGGTAGAAATGCTGCTCTTAATGTTATGACATTCAACAGCTTTCCACTAGTTTCTTCATCCAGCCCTTCCTTCTTTCCCTTCTCTATCTCCCAGTAATCCTCATTACCGCATCAGCTGTTCCATGAGGTGGTTGATCCTTTTTCCTTCCTCCTGTGCCCCTAAGGCAGCCAGAGCAAATACATGCCAGGAACACTGTTTTTTCGCTGGGGCTGCTTGGAGGAACTGCCATGCCTGGGCGGCTCAGGCACACCTTGAGAGGGCATGACAGAAAAGAGGCACAGTCCGTGAATGTTATTCTCATAGCACATGCAGGCCTGAACAGAGGTACAGAACACTACTGGGGATGATACTGGAAATAAATAACATAAAACAAATATTTCCTATGCTGGCATTGTGCAAACATTGAACAAGCCTCAGGGTGCAGCCTGACAGATCTTTGCCGTTTGCTATAAATAGGATTTATCTGTATTTACTTCACTTATATCAAGAAGATGGTGTCTGTGGGATCTTGCTGTTATCTACTGTACCTTCCACTCTCCTGGACCTCTCATTACTTGTGCCTCAGGACTCAAAGCTACTGGTAAAAGCCACATTACTCAAAATTAAAGAGTGCATCTGGCCCGGATGCTTCTCTCAATTACTCAATTGAACTGAATTTCTCTTCTCCAAATGGAATATTGACATGACAGAACTTTACAGAAGCACTCAGCAAAGTAGATACACCTGAAAAAATGAGCAGAAATAATTACCAGCTTGGAGGGCCTCCAGCTGGTTGGTTTGTTTCCTTACCTCTGTGTCACATTTGAGTGTGGGATTTTTGTGAGGCCCTGATGAGGTATTCACCAAATCAGTGTTAGCTGCATTTTGCCCATGCCTCTTTACACCTCTGGTGCTGCTTGCACAAGGGACCACAGAGACACTTTGTGCAAACTCCTAAGCAAGCACTGAATAGTGCGTTGGAGACCAGAACTTGACAAAACCTTGGCTTTGATCTTCTCACAGGACAGACAACTAACACAACATAGGATGCAGCAAGCTGGAGTGAGGCTGAATCTTGGCCTACTAGCTATGCAGACAGGCACAGACAAATGCGTTTCTTTTAGGTGTTCCTGGGCATGGTTGGGAAGCTTTGCCTGCAAGCTTAAACACTGTGTAGCAAACACTTGTCTGCTTCAAGCAAGGCACAACTCTACACTGACAGGTAGATATGCATATAAAATATATAATTATGGGAGCTTGGGACATCACTTTTAATGTTAATAAGCATGAATCCTCAGACTCAGGACTCCCGTATTTCTGAAGCAAGACAAAACTGACCAAATTGCTAAAACCACAGAATCATGGAATAGTTAGGGTTGGAAAGGACCTTAAGATCATCTAGTTCCAACCCCCCTGCCATGGGCAGGGACACCTCACACTAAACTATGTCCCCCAAGACTCTGTCCAACCTGGCCATGAACACTGCCAGGGATGGAGCATTCACAACATCCTTGGGCAGCCTGTGCCAGTGCCTCACCACCCTTACAGTAAAGAAATTTTTCCTTGTATCTAACCCTGCTATATCTTCCCCTGTTTAAGTTTAAACCCATTCCCCCTTTTCCTGTCGCTACAGTCCCTAATGAAGAGTCCCTCCCCAGCGTCCTTGTAGGCCCCCTTCAGATACTGGAAGGCTGCTATGAGGTCTCCACGCAGCCTTCTCTTCTCCAGGCTGAACAGCCCCAACTTTCTCAGCCTGTCTTCATACAGGAGGTGCTCCACTCCCCTGATCATCCTCGTGGCCCTCCTCTGGACTTGTTCCAACAGTTCCATGTCCTTTTTATGTTGAGGACACCAGAACTGCACACAATACTCCAAGTGAGGTCTCACAAGAGCAGAGTAGAGGGGCAGGATCACCTCCTTTGACCTGCTGGTCACGCTCCTTTTGATGCAGCCCAGGATGCAGTTGGCTTTCTGGGCTGCGAGTGCACACTGAAGCTGGCTCATGTTCATTTTCTCATCGACCAACACCCCCAAGTCCTTCTCCGCAGGGCTGCTCTGAATCTCTTCTCTGCCCAACCTGTAGCTGTGCCTGGGATTGCTCTGACCCAGGTGTAGGACCTTGCACTTGGCATGGTTAAACTCCATAAGGTTGGCATCAGCCCACCTCACAAGCGTGTCAAGGTCCCTCTGGATGGCATCCCTTCCCTCCGGCCTATCAACTGAACCACACAGCTTGGTGTCATCGGCAAACTTGCTGAGGGTGCAGCCAATCCCACTGTCCATGTTGCTGACAAAGATGTCGAACAGGATCTGCCCCAACACCAACCCCTGAACGACACCACTCGTTACTGGTCTCCAGCCGGACATCGAGCCATTGACCACAACTCTTTGCGTGCGGCCATCCAGCCAGTTCTTTATCCACCGAGTGGTCCATCTATCAAATTGACGTCTCTCCAAATTTAGAGAAAAGGATGTCATGCAGGACAGTGTTGAATGCTTTGCACAAGCCCAGGTAGATGACATCAACTGCTCTACCCCTGTCCATCAGTTCCGTAGCCCCATCATAGAAGGCCACCAAATTGGTCAGACAGGATTTCCCTTTAGTGAAGCCATGTTGGCTATTATCAACCACCTTGTTGTTTTTCATGTACCTTAGCATGCCTTTCAGGAGAATCTGCTGCAAGATTTTCTTTCACATCCCTTGCCAGATTTAATTCTAACTGGGCCTTAGCTTTCCTAATGTGGTCCCCAGCTTCCCAAATAACATCCCTGTATTCTTCCCAGGCTGCCTGTCCTTGCTTCTACCTTTTATAAGCTTCTTTTTTGCTCTCTTAAGTTTCCTCAGCAGCTCCTTATACGTTCGTGGATGTCTCCTGGCCCTCCTGCCACATTTCTTCTAGTTGGGATGCAACACTCCTGATCTTAGAGCAGGTGATCCCTGAATACCAACCAACAGTCTTGGGCCCCCCTGCCCTCTAGGGCTATTTTCCATGGAACCTTACTGAGCAGGTTCCTGAAGAGGCCAAAGTCTGCTCTCTTGAAGTCCAGGGCAGTGAGCTTGCTGCACGCTCTTCTCACTGTCCTGAGGATCTCAAATTCGACCATCTCATGATCGCTGCAACCAAGGCTGCCCTGGAGCGTCACATTTCCAACGAGCCCCTCCCTGTTGGTGAGCAGTAGGTCAAGCAGGGCACCTCTCATGGTCAGCTCCTCTGTTACTTGCAGAAGGAAGTTGTCTTCCACACAATTGAGGAACCTCCTGGATTGCTTGTGCCGGGCCGTAGCATCCCTCCAACAGATGTCAGGGTGGTTGAAGGCCCCCATGAGAACAAGGGCCTGTGAGCATGAGGCTGTTCCTATCTGTCTGTAGAGAGCTTCACCCACAGAGCCCTCCTGATCAGGCGGTCTGTAACAGATCCCCACAGTAATGTCCCCCATCGCTGTTCTCCCTTTGACCCTGACCCACAAACTCTCTGTTGACTGCTCACCTGTCCCCAGACAGAGTTCCATACCCTCCAGCCTATCACTGGCATAAATGGTTAATCCCCCTCCCCGCCTGCCTGGTGTGGCTTTCCTAGAGTCAGCGGGACTCACTAGACCAGGCAGCCTCTCGGGAGCATCCCTGATCTGAGCTCCTGGTAGGCAACACACCTCCCTTGAGACTGCATCAGGCCTACAGATGGGTGCCTCTGTGCCCTTCAAAGGAGAGTCACAAACTACTAAGACCTACTGCTTTCTCCTGGAGGCACCAGTAGTGATCCTCTTCACTGGTGCATCAGGGGTTGTTCATTTGGTGCAGTGTGCATGTCCTCGTCAGCCCCCTGCAGAGCTGCAAAGCCCTCCTGGGTGAGGAGGTCAGATTTTGGAGGAAACCCCTTGCTGTTGATAGTCCTCTTCCTCCTTTTTTTGCTGCTCCCTCTCAGCTTCCCTGACATCTTGCAGCCTATTGACAGCATCCCGCAGCTCAGCCACCTGCTGCAGGAGGACCTCCACCAGGGAGCACCGAGTGCAGCCCTGCCCATTGCGCACCCTCACAAGGCCAGTGCAGGCACTCTCTACACTCCAAGCTCTGCACTGCAGCCTCCCCTCTCATCGGCTCTGTCTGGGTGCCTACGCTGGCCACTGCCGGGGCAGCCAGAGCAGAGGTTTCGGAGCAGGCCACGACCCTCAGGCGAGCCCTCACCATCGGCCTCACCTGCCCGCTCCCGCTGCTGCTGCCGCCGCCAACTGCACGCCCTGCCCACAGCGCTCCCGCTCTCGCGGCCTCCAGGGCGGGTTTTCCCCGCTCAGGGCGGTACCGTCCCTCCTGGCACCGCCCCCTGGGAATCCGGGCTCGCCTCGGCGGAGCTGCGGCTCCTGGGCAGGGCCTGGCGAGGGCTCGAGGCTCCCTCGGTGGCTCTCGCCGCTCAGAGCCGAGGCTCCTGGACGCGGGGTTTCCCCAACCTCCGGGGTTGGAGGCGCCTCTCTGGAGCTGCTCACCTCGGCACCTCTGTGCCTGGCAAAATCCTGGAGCACATTCTCGTGGGAAGCAATGCTGGGAGGCACAGGAAACACAACGAGGTGGCTGGTGACAGCCAGCGTGGCTTCACTAAGGAGAAATCCTGACAAGTTTAGTGGCCTTCTATGATGGGACTATAGAATATAGTCCTGTATGACAAGCCCTGACGTAGACATGGGGGGCTATCCGCAGTGCAGGTCCCAAGGAAGGCCAGTCCCCCCGACAGACCACTCAAGAAATAAGCCTATGGGAGAGAGCCATTCCGCATTTCAAGGATTTGAAAAATCTGCTCTCTATACAATAAAGGTGCTGTCCAAAACACTGATGGGCACAAGGCATTGGTCACCTCTCTAGGAAGCCTGTTCCCATTTTGGCCACCCTCTAGGTAAAGAAACGCTTCGTATTGTCTACTCTAAACCACCCCTGGCACAGCTTTGAACCATTCCCACATGTCCTACCAATGGATCCCAGTGAGAAAAGATCAGCACCTCCCTCTCCATTTCCCCTCCTTGGGAAGAGCAATGAGGTCACCCCTCAGCCTCCTTTTCTCTGAAGTAGACAAACCCAGCCAGTGTCCTCAGCCACTTCTCACAGGACATGCCTTCCGGCCCTGTCACCAGCTTTTTGCCCTCCTTTGAACGTATTCAAGGGCCTTCATGTTCTTCTTAAATAGAACTGCACCCAACACTCAAGGTGAGCCTGCAACAGCGCTGATCGCAGCAGGACAATCACCTTTTCTAACTGGCAGGTCATGCTGTGTGTGATGCACCCCAGGATGCAATTTGCCCTGTTGGCTGCCAGGGCACATTGCTGACTCACACTGAGCCTGCTGCTGACCAGCACCTCCAGATCCCTTTCTGCAGGGCTGCTCTCCAGCCACCCCTCTCCTAATTTGCGGCTGGCATTCCTCCATCCCGGGTGCAGACTTCAGTATCTGCTCTTGTTCAGTTTCATGCCATTGAGAACTGCCCGCCCAATGCTCTAGTCTATCTAGATCCCTCTGCAAGACCTCTTGTACCTCAAGAGAGTCAACAGCACCTCTCATCTTAGCATCATCAGTAAACCTGCCAGTGATGCATCCAACGCCACATCCAGATCATTGATAAGAAGATTGAACAGAACTAGACCTGGAATTGGTCCCTGAGGAACACCACTGGTGACCAGTTGCCAGCCAGATGCAGCCCCATTCACTACAACCCTCGGAGCCCTGCCATTCAGCCAGTTCCTCACTCAGTGCACCACGTATCTGTCCATCTCACAGCTGGACAACGTGTCCAGAAGGATGCTGTCAGGGACAGTACCAAAAGCCTCACTGGAAACTGGAAAAACTAGATCCACCACCATCCCTTCACTCACTACAGGTGAGTCCTGCCTTCAGACCTTATCACAGAAGGATCTCAAATCAGCTACACAGGACTTTCCCTTTGTGAACCCATGCTGACTGTGCCTAATGATCGCGCTTTCTACCGGCACTGAGCAGAAGCAGTAGCATTTTCTGCTATTGTATGTGAAAAACACAGGTGTTTTGCCTAAAAGAACAGTTTGTTCAGACCGACACAAACATTTCCGCATTTCACATAGGAACCCAGCTGAGGCTGTCTTCTGCAGCCTACACCAACATCCCCATTAACAAACTTGGTGACTTTCCCCTTTCCCCCCGATAGACCACTCAAGAAATAAGCCTATGGGAGAGAGACCAGCGGTCATTCTGCATTTCAAGGATTTGAACAAATGTGCTGGGGGGATTTGTTGCCAGTCTCTAAAGCTCTGCCCTCTATACAGTGCCCTTACATGATACTTAGCTGAGGTTTTTAAAACTGTTCTACACAACTGAGTCAGCTACTTATTCTTCCTGAGCGTTGCAGAGAAAAGCTGCTCAGTCCATGTGGTTCAAACTGAATTGAGATCAAAACAATTTATTGAGCTATCGAGAACATTGATTTAGGCAGCAGTCAAGTGACAGCAGTCAAGTGGGCACAGGGCATTGGTCACCTCTTTAGGAAGCTTGTTCCAGTTTTTGGCCACCGTCTAGGTAAAGAAATGCTTTCTAATGTCTACTCTAAACCGACCGTAGTGCAGCTTTGAATCATTCCCACACATCCTATCAATGGATCCCAGCAAGAACAGAGCGGCTCCCTCGGTGGTTCTTGCCTCTCAGAATTGAGGCTCCTGGACACTGCGTTTCCCCTTGCTCCGGGGCTGGAGGCTCCTCTCTGGAGCTGCTCACCTTGGCAAAAATGCACAACAAAGGAAAAAAACCCCAAACAAACCCAAACAAACGTATTTGAGCACCTTCCAGAGGTTTTGCTGTGTGTGGAATGGAAAGTTTTTGACTTACACTTGCATATACATTAGAAAGCAGCCTGAAATCTCCTGCTTTGCCATCAAGTTGTGGGGGAGAAAACTGAGAAGGCAGCAATTGGTCCCAAGGCATGTTCTAAATCCAGCCTTTGGGGGCTAAAAAAAGTCTCTTTGAAAGGGAAGATGCTTAATGAATTGAGAGAGCATCTCATCTCTCATCTCATTTCATTAGACGACTTTATTAAGCACATAAGTGCTTATTTGGGTAATTGAATTAATCTAAGCCATTCTTCTCTTCAGAAACTGCACTGCTCCAAATCCAAAGCACCTTCTATGATGCTCATATTTTGATGCTCTTAAGTGCAGCCTGTGCTGCACTTGTGGGAGGCAGGAGGGGAGAAGTCCTGCTTGTCACTATCAGGAATGCAGTCTTCCTTATGCAACAACTCCTGTGAATGGCAGATAATTCAGTGCTGCTAAAAACCAAAAAGGTATACACTGTTGGCCTATAGCTTTAGTGTGCTTCGCAGCAACACTAATTGTGCTTTCACATAGCTGCTGTAACCTATAAAATTGTTCACACCTCAGGGTGTAGTAGGCAGTCCACAGTATTGCCAGTTCTTTTCTCTGGGGCTTTTTTGGCTTTGTAGAATTTCTAAAACCTGTATTCAGACCTGGAAGTTGGACTAACCTCAGCTCTTGGTACCCAGCTGGTTCCAGCAGGGTCTCTGTCATATGGACATCAGAGTGAAAGACAAGTTATTTTAACTGCTAGTAAATGCTGGCATCGCATGTTTTTAATCAGCATTGAACTTGCAAGACTGGCAATTCAGTTTCACCCTTTGAGACAGAGCACTGGTGGTGGGGTTTTGTTTGGCTACCTGCAAATGAGCCACTTAAACCAGAGCTTTTAAAGTGAACACTAGTAGTAGGTAACACTTAACCATGCTTCAATAAAACATAAAAAAATTGCAACTTCCATTTTTCCAGATTCAGTATCACAGGAGTCAGTGGAGCCAAAGAGCAAAACCAATAGTAGCAGATTGACAGTCTAGTTCTCAAGTGTGCCCCCTTAAGGCATAAATACAGGTCTTGTTTTCGTAAAAAAAGAAGAAATACAACTTGTGAGACTTGTGCAATAGCATATACCGAACGAATGAATGTAAAAATGTCAGGGATACAAAGCACTCTGCCTACCTGGGATGGGATCCTCCTTGGAAGAGCCAGGTCTAGAACCTCCAAGCATATGCAGGACTTATCTCAGAGATGAAGAAGCTAAAAGGCTGGATTCAGTAAAAAACAAAGCTGTTTAAAGTGCAGAGTTGTAATCCCAACCCACCTTTCCTGCTGCAGCCTGTCTAGTCTTGGAAGCAACTAAATCCACCAGGTGTCTTTCTGTTTGACCTTAGGCATGTAGATCTCTTACGAACTCCAACCACAGCAGCCCAAGCAACAAGAATCCCTCGAAATAAGACCTATGGCTTTGTTCTAGTCTAACTCTTTTTGGAAGTATACTAATTCTGTACGTGTCCTGAAACATTTTTAAAGAGGTTGGGGTTCTTTTTGGGTGTAGAATATTGTAAGTTCATTTATGTCTGTAGAAGTCCTTCTCCTGCCCGAAGCCAGCCCCCAACCCACCAGAAATGTTAGAACCTCAGTAATATCAGAGCTTGGGATCAGGGCTTGAACATCACCAGTACACTTTGAGCTGTGAGCACCGTCATGCAGGCATAAGTTCAGCAATAAAGTAATTATGTTGCAGAATTGAAGGAAAAAAATAATTATGTCCATTCATGCAATGAAAGCCTACAGTACCTACAAAAGGGCAAGCTGAAGCACTAGGAAGATTTTGCTTTATATGACTTTGTAAATGTTAGATGATTAACCTTTAGTAGTCTCATGAGGTAGCTCTGGTGGTATATACAATGTTACATTCATAGCTCTTAATTCTCCATGGGCTTACATGTGAACCTTCTGCTCAGGCATAAAGTTTCTTTTTATAAGTATTAGTAGCAAGAATTTTAACACATTTCTCCCATATCTCTCCTTCTGATGCAAACACTTCATAGAGGAGAGAGCTTTTAGAATAAGGACAGAGGTATGTATGTGTTGGGGGTGGTGGCGTTTGGTTTTGGCAGCAGCTATGGTGGTTATCACACATTTGGATCAAACATGCTAGCAAAATGCTGACAGCAATGGATAAGAGCTTTGTGTTTCAGCTGCTACCAAAGCAGTCCTGGACCACAGCAGTCTTGGAAGGGAAGCAGTACTCGTTCCAGCTGCAGCAATGGCAGGAACTCTGGCTTTTCATGTGGTGCAGTGTTTGTTTTGTTTGTATTTCTGTTTTGTTACTTGAGAGACGGTTGGAAACAGGCTGCGTGGGAGACAGCTGTGGTCCCTGGGGACTGGTGGATGCTCTCCTCCCACCAGCAGAGCAGTGCCCTCTGCTGCACACGCACAGTGCAGGCCTGGTCCTCAGTTGAACTGAAAGATATTAATAGAGGAGGAAAATTAGAAGTTCACATCTGACATGCTCCCTCATTCTCATGAACTGTTTGCCACGTTGTACAGTTCTGATGGGAACGCTGCCTGAGGAGAACCAAGGATTCAGCTGTCTGGATCCAACCCAAACAGTAGGGTTTGTTTTCTCTTTACATCATTTCCGGAGTTAAGCTTTGGTTACCGACAACTAATGCAGGCACAGCCCACCCTTGTTACTTAGGGCTGAGTCCAAAAAGGATTAACTTCCAGCTCTGGTGCACTGTTGCTGTGTGGAGCTGCCAGCACCTTGTTAGGTAGCTAAGCACACCCATTAATTGCACAGCAAACTTAAATAGACCAACAAATGCAACACACAAAGTGAGAATCACTCAAGTGAGCTCGAAGGAAGTGCCAAGAGTTATGTCCTAAGGCTAACTTTGCCCTAAACCCTGGACACTGAAGTCTTAAAGACTGCAGAGATTACCTGACTGCTCAGGAGTCACAGCCACCTTCTCCAGAATGAGGCACCTTGCCTGGCCAGCAAGGCAAAGCTGCATGGGAAAACCAGGTTTGAAATACCTTCTTGAAGGCCAGAGCTGTAACTACAACTCCAGAGCATTATAGTCATATACTCTTTCTCAGATTCCATTAATTTTAAATATTCCATTGCCAAGTGGAAAAGCTCTCAAGGTGAGACCTGAGAGACCTCTCGTACCCTGAGCCCAGCAGTTGGACATTCATGGGATACAAGGCACGAAGTTCAGACAGGGATGACTCACATCCCATGAAATAACATTTTGAGGGCTGCTTCCAGTCCTGGATTAGCAGGGCTTTTAACATTTTTTGGCCGGTTGGTTGGGTTGGTTTTTTTTAACCTTTCTCTCCTGCTGTAGATATGTGTTGAGAGTGCTTCACAAGGTGAAGAAGTGGAGGCTTGGTAAGATGGAGGGAGAGGGCTGAGATACAAGCAGAGAAATTAAACAGCTGGATGCTGCTACCAGACCTGTAAATAGAAGACTTGTTAGCTAAATAAAAACAACCAAAAAAGAGAGAGACCAAGGAAATTTATTTACTTTTTATCTATAAACAGTATGACATATAATTATAGACAAGTTTTGATACACAGGAAAACCCTTTTGTCAACCATTTTTTTTGCTAAATGAAACAGCACAATAATCTTTACACATTCATATTTTGTTTTTTCTTTTTTTTTTTTCTTTACAATACACAGCTTTCTTGGGTTGAAGCAAACTGCAGGACATTGAGTACTGGTATATTACAGCTACTTACATCATTTAAGAACAGCAAATGGAGAAAAATAAGTTATTTAAATATTGATTTCATATACAGAAAGTGCAACTTTGTTAGTTGTTACATAACTTGCTTGACAGTTTTGATTCCCCAGGGTGTCAATTAAAGATAAAAGTATCTTGGACAAAAAGTATTATTTATTCTAAAAATAATACAGTACAACTGTACAGCTGTGACTTGGTGAATCGACCACTATTGCTGCTCTTAGAGATGATGACCTGTTTGAGTAATGCAATGTTTGATGCTTCCAGTCATGCTCCCAGTTTGCATTTGAAGCCGGGCTCATAAGAGAACACAGGGAGCTACAGACACTGTTGTAACCCAGGTAGGAACAGAGGGTTATTGATGGAAGCTCATGGTTATGACAGCATTCAGTAATAATCTGGGCTTGCTGCTTCTATTCTTACATAGCTGTTTGAGTTACAAAGGTACAATGGATAAATACTTAACATCATTAGCCTGAGCAGAGCAGATTAGGATTCCAGCAGCAGGTTTCCTTCGTGCTTCCCAAGAGCTTATAAGCAAACTTTTGCTTAGAGCACTGCATGGCTGCAAGACGGAAGAGGTTATGGCTCTCATACTGCACCGCCTCACCTGCTCAGGGAACAACACAGGTCCCCGAAACCATAGCAGGGAAGCTCAAACACTGAGAAGCTTAAGGCTTTTTTAGATTAAAATATCAACTAAAATTGTAACTCAAGTAAGACCACAGAGCACAGTCTTAAAAAGAAAAACAAAGCAACTATTAAAACTCATAAATCTCAGACTGCTCACTCTAGCCCTGAAGGGTGTGATTTGGTTTCCCTGGGCTATGTAATCAAATTATGGATTTACAAAGAGTGTTTGGCGCACAGGTTCAGTTTATTCCCATAACTGTCCTGCTATTAAGAGAGAGAAAGGTAATTAGTATGGGAGGGCTTTATTATGCAACTTGCCTTCACCGCGATGCAAGGAAATTTGTTTCCTTTTTTATTGCATATAGCCATCTTGGACTTTTCCCTTGCTCCAGTATAGCTGCTGTCTACTTCTACTCAGTTCTTGCCCCTGCCAGCAATCTCAGAAAGTCTCAATACTCTTTCCATCTCCTGCTTACTAATAGTTGCCATGTAAGCCTCAGAGAGGAACAACAGACAAATCATCATTATTAAAATGACACTTCATTTTTTTTTTTTTTCATTTTCTGGGTTTTCACCAGCTGTGCAAAACATCTGTGCTGTATGTTTCCTGATGCTGTCATATTAGAACACGCTGATCACCCACACACTTTGCTTGAGAACAAAAGCTTGAGTTTTCCTTGAGAACCACTTGAAGTTACATCAGTGAATTAATTGCCTTCACATGATGGTGTGTGGTAGACAGTGGTGAAATAAGAAAGGAGGCAAATAAACCTAACACCTACCAATTTGACCAGAAGACAAGTTACTTCGTATCTGTAGTAAAATGCATAGTCCATCTAACTTAAAATATGACCATGAAAGGGCCATATGTAGTAAGAAATCATGGAGTAACCACAGTTTTGAATTCATCAGTCTAAAAGAATTTTATCAGGAAAAGTGTCATTAGCTCAGTATGAGGCTGGGATAACTGAAGCACCAAATCATTAAGTTCCTTGTCTGGTTTTATACAGTAAGTTGATGTCAGAACTGATACTTGGAAACAGCCACACTTCCTGGCCTGTGCCCAGGTTTCTATACTCTCTCCCTTTACTGGCCAGAGTAAGCTTGCTCTGTCCTTCCATGGAGCCTCTGCGCTACAAGAAGCTGAAGAACACACCATATATAGACCACAAAGAAAAAGCTAGTTACGTGCTATTTACACTAATCTGTATTTGGTATAGAAAATGTGTACCCATATAGAAAAATAAAATCTGTCATTAGCCACATATGTGAATGGAACGTTTTACATGGATTTAGGCAGAAAAATATCATTAGAACATGGAAAAATGTTCTCGCCACATACACCAGAACAATGCTCTCTTCCAGTGAGAGGTAACATTTTAACACAGTCATGAGGGATATCAACTGCTGTAAAATCACAGTGCAATTAATAAGACTATATATAGGGAGTTTTCATCCATGCAATAGACTTACTGGATCTGAGGATTTCTATGGGACACAGTTTGCTTTTCTGATGCATTTTATCTCCCACAAGTGAATTTTCATTTGCAGAAACCCACTGTTAGGAATCGATATGGTCAGGATACCAAGTCAAAGCTGCAGCATAATGATTGACAATATAACACAGTACACAGAATATGATTAAAATGAAAAGCAGTTACATATATACAAGGCAGTTTATCTTGTAACAGTTTAGTAAGAACAGTAAATGCAGACTGTAGTGAACAAGAAGTTAGCCTGACAACCGAAACCTAGCATAACCCTGCATTTGTAAAAGAATCTCTACAACACAGAAGGTGTTATGACGAGGCATTTTATAGAAGCTACGTTAGCTGGAAATCACCCTAAGTGCAGCTTAAGGGTGACAGGTTGAAACAAGGCTTGGGAAACATGAATACAGGTAAGTGAACACTAGGTAACTGCTTGAAAGCTTATTTTAAGGCAAATAAAAAGCTGATTGCTATAAAGCAGTTATAAAAATGACATCAGCTCTGTACAAATAAAAAGAAGCGTTCTGACTCTCTGCAGGTTAGCTGCAGCAGAGTGACAGAGATGGACCATAATGAAAACTAATTCCAGTCCATTAACTTTGGCCTAGCTAAAGGCTTTGCAGCGTATTGGGACCTATACCAAGCAACAGCAAAGATGACCAGGGGGAGGTTGTGTTTAGCTCTATACTGTTAAAATAAACAAAAGGCATTTGCCAAACAGCTTCTACTGGAATATGCACCTTGGCTTGTATCTGGTCTTTAGGCCTGACCCAAGGTACATGGAACCTAGATGTATAGAAGCTCTCCAAACTAAGAAGCTCTCCATAGAAACAAGGCCTATTACTAGTATTACTTTCACAAACTTCAAGAAAAATGTGTGAGGGTTCCTTAACTCTGTGAAGCTGTCTGATTTTCAGGCCAACCCTGTGTACTTTATGAAATAAGAATACTTTACAGGGGAGCGAGAGGGAAGGAAAGTACCACTTCTGTGTTACCTGGTGGTTGGTTCTCTTCTTCAGTCGCCAGAGACAGCAATAGAAACATTTCATATCTTTCGAAGAAGATGTCTGCCTGTCCTTGGGAGCCACTTCATCAATCCCTTTAGCTATGTGAAGTAATTAGAGCAATATTGGTGCAGGAAGAAGCAGTGGATTCTCAACCAGGCAATGCCACACTATGGAGCATTTAAATTGCCTCTGGATCAAGAGGTTTGAAGAGTCTTGCCGCTGCCAGAAGCTTGCTTATATGCCTTTCCTCTGTGATGCCAGCTTCCTGAAGATAAGTTTGTGACAGAGAAGGCACTTTGCTCAGTGTGTTGAATCCTGCTTCTGTGAGCAGGCTGGAATACATAGGTAGACCAATGGAAATCAGCCAGTCAGACACAGAGGAGATAAGTCCTGGGGATACAGGTTTTCGGCACATTTCAGTGAGCCCTCCACTTGGAATCTGGGCAGGAAAGAAAAAAAAGAAAAGAACCCTTAATGTTAAACATAACTGTGTGCTTTACAGCAAGTCTTTTGTTTTGGGTTTGTTTTTTTTTTCCCTCGAAACTGATAGAATTGCATAGCAGACTTTTCAACTTGTCTTATGTCACATTTGTCAGTATGAGACTGGTGTGCGTAGAAAGGCTAAGATCACTTGGCACAGAAGCAACAGCAATGATTTTGGCAATGCAGGTGCAGCGGGCAGTATCCAGCTGCTTGGGCAACTGTCATGTGCCATTCTGAATTAATTTGAGATCAGTAAAAAATAGCTAGTGACAAGACTTTCCAGGGTGATCCATTTAATTTCTCGTTAAGGCAAAAGAATACCAATTTTGCCTATTGCCACCTCAGACAGACCAAATTCTTTTACAGAAAGCCATGAAAGCTTTGACAGTCTTCTCTTCCTGCTTTTGCTAAGACGTGGACAGTAACATAGCTTAAGAAACAAAAGGGAATGTAAAACCTTTCAGAATTCAATACATAAGCATTTAATACATACCACCTGCAATGAGCAAATCTCTGTTAACCACTGCTTGCGGTTTACTTAGACTACTAAGACTATTATTCAGTCAGGATAGAGGACTATCTGATCTTTCCACTATTTACTGTCATCCTTTGGGACGGGGGGAGGTACCTCCTGCCCCTGTAGTATCCCTATGTACACTGTAGTACCTGCTGGGTGAACACAGGGAACACTTTTGTACCAGGCCTTCACAGGCATCTCCCTTTACCAGTAGTCAGCCCTTTAAAAGTCTGTTTATAAATAAGAAACTGTGTTTATGGAAATACTCACTGCCATGCGATGCTGCTTTCTCAGCTGCTTTACCCGGATTTGGTCCATGTTTGTGGCAACATCCTTTTCAGGCTGATCTAAGTCTTCAGAGTACCTCTGTACCAAAGCCTCAGGAATGCCACAGCGACCATGCTGAATGTTCCCAGCCAGACACAAAGGAGAGAGGACAGACAAAAGAAGTGTATCAATACAGACCAATCAAGCCAAACATAAAGGGAAGTGCAGGATGGGAGCGAGAAGGAGCTCTCCTCAAGATTCCATGAAAACCAAAAAAGCAATGTCTAAAAGAAGAACTGGGTGTTAGGACTCCTTCCTTCCTAAAAAGACGTCGTAATCACTATGCTAGGAATTCAGATTTTCTTGGAAGCATAACATCTAATCATGTCTTCTTTTTTCAGTTCTACTTCCCCCCACTGGCCGAGAAAGAGACATTTCCATGTGCGGTGCCACCAAAGTATTGGTGGCCTGAAAAGACAAAGGTTCAGAATCGGTTTGGGATCTCTCAGTATCCTTATAATACAAAAGTTACTTCAGGCATAAGGCTTGATAATAAAGATGAACATAGTTATAGAATGCCTAATGTCCCAATGATACACGCTTTATCTCGGCTGGTTAGTCACAAGAATACAACAGATACAATAAATGAAAGACTAACCCCTGAGATGCCAGTAGAAGAAAAATGTTGAAGTTATGTCCTCCACTTACCTTGTCAGAGTACGGCTCTTCAGTAAGATCAATGTCTTCAGACTGCAACTTGTTTTCTATTACCATTTCCAGATCCATTCCCCTGCTACAAGAAGTTTTCCTCGCTGAAGCGGGACCTAGTTTTATCACATGATGCTGAACACTAGCAGTCTCTGGGAGCTCAGACAGCCAGGGTGGAAGTGGGCTAGGAGGGGTATTGGGCTCCTGTTCAGAAGATGTCCTATGGGCAGGTACTGCATGACAATCAATGGGAGTGGATGAGCTGTTTTTTTTTACTGGCAAACATGGTGCTTCTAGACTTGAATGGTTCCCACTTGGGGTTGTGGGAGGATGATATAATCCATTAGAAAGGCGTTCTCGGCATTTTTTGGCAGGGACGGGTGGCGGCTGAGAAGGATTTTTTGGTTGCATTCTTGCCTCATTTGTGCCTTTTTGCTCAACTTCTAGACCTCCCTTGAGGACTGCAGCATAATCAGCCCGTGGAAGGTCATGCAAGCCTTTACTTTGAATTTCCAGAGGCGTCCTTGTAAGATGCGTCGCTAAGGCAGGCTGAGCTTCACAGTTTTTCAGAGGGAATGGAGCAGGCTTTCCACCTGCAGTCTCCATTACAGAGCAGTCTAATTCCTTAGGTCTTCCCTTCTGAGAACTAGCAGCTCCTTTACCCTGCTTAGCCATCAAGTCATCTATGATACAGTTGCCTCCACGAGACTGAGGTGGCAGGGCAGAGCCAGTTGCCTTTTTTGCTATATCCAGTGAATCCTGAGGAGAAGAACCTACTTTCTTGCTAGTGTCCTGTAGGTTAGTATTGGACTCTCCCTGGAGATCATCCAGTGAGTGAGATCTTGGCCATGTATCTACATCCTGGGGGCCATCCAGAGTTTCATAGCTCCGACAGACGGCAACTGGTAAACTCCGACGGTTCTTCTTCAGACCCGTAACAGCTGGAGGTTGGACAGAGCTCTTCAGAGCACGATGGCTCAATCGGCTGTCTTTCTCCTCTTGCTGCAGAGTTTCTATTGACTTGGTCAGTGGAAGTGTAGGATAATTTGATAGCTGGTTTCTGCTGAAATCCTTAAAGCTGTGCTCACTTGTTGATTTTGAGGGCAGAAGACAGGTCCTTCGAGTTTTACCTAGAAGCAAGCAAATCACAATCCACCATTAAAAGTACTCATAATCTGCAGTGTAAATAACAGATCACTTCTAAATGCATTTGAAACAAAATTATTTACTTGCTCTTTTATAACTTTAGATGTACAAGAACTCAGTGCCATTTTAAGCATATAAATTTGTAAGCTTCAGCTTTAATGAAGAACTGGTAAACATGACCATGCAAAGAAAATTCATTTAAAATACTTAATATCCTTCCTACTCCCCAGTTTGCAGGGATTTGAGGTTTAGCTCCACCTTTTTCAGTGTAGAAATATCCTACAGTTAGAACTGACACCTTATACCCATTACATGAACTCTTTAGTTCAGGTTATGAACACAGAGAATATAACTCAAAAGACCTACCTCTTTTTTCTACTTTTCTGGTTTGTTTAGGATATGGGTAATTATGTTCACCTTCTAATGAAGTTTACTATATTGCTCAGGAAAGCCTTTTTTAAAAAGAAAAGATCCAGTCTATTCATTTTAATTACCAAGTGTGCCAATAATGTTATTTCATCTTTTAAATGAGCAGCAAACTATTTGCAATGGCAAACCAGAGAACAGAGAAGTGTTAGAAGACTGGTTTTGCACCAGTCTCTTTGTGAAGTTACTTTTAGGAACAGCAGATTTTTATTGAAAAAGGGCTTATACTAAGAGATGGAGAAGAGTTTCAAAAGGGAGTTTCAGGTGTGACTGATCTTAGTGTTATCCTTATGTCATAGTGTTTTATTGAAGTGGAAGGTCTTAAGAGATGTGGTGTTTTATTATAATCACTTAAGACGAGATTACATGAATCAGTATGAACAACATGTTCTTCGTAAGCTTTGTCTTTTTACAAGATAAGCATCACTGATTTTGAACAGTGAAGTCCATCAAATCTGCTTGACTGAGAAATTCTGATCAAAGGGACAGAGCTCATTGGAGTATTCATTAGTATGAAATACAAGGACATTTTTCAAATACTGCATAAATTATTTAATTTTCTTTTTAACAAGACAGAAGAAAATTTGTCTCAAAGCAGATGACCTCTCAGAATGACATCACATCCTGAACAGTTATTGCTTTAGGGTGGCAGGGACACTTCCCCCCATGTACAATAAGCTTTCTAAAATCAGGATAAAGCTTTACATTTCTTTTTGCAATGGGGAAAAAAATTAAAAATATACCAAACCCTCAATCCAACAGATTTAATTAAATGGTCTCAAAAGTCTGCAACAAGTAATCAATAGCTGCCAATTAAAAGACCAGTTACTTTTGGAGATCTGAGTAATTTTGCTAACTTCATAGGAACAAAATTAATCTGGTGCACTTTTAAGCAATAGATGCTTTCTTCTCATACAGCTCACCTTCAAAGCTTTATCCTGAAAGAAACTCAATGCTTGGGTTTTTAATAATATTCACTCCTCACTTTGAATATGAATGAAAGAATCTGTTTAACACCAAAAAGAAATAGCTTGCTTTCTCACTTTCTCTTGCCTCTTTATCTGCTCAAGGAGTTTAAAAAACAAAGTATCCAGAAAGCCAGTAAAGAAAATGGAGGTTACATTTAAAGAGAAATGGAAAACATTCCCCTCAAAAAATACTGGTCACATTTACTGGTATGCCAGCAAGGCTATTCCATCTAAAATCAAAGTGAGCCTGCAAGGATGATTGCCAGCACACAGGAACTCCTTTCTCAGAAGCTGTGTGGTTCACAGTTCAACCCAAGCTAAATATTAACATTACCCCAAAATGCTAATAAAGACACATCACACATTAAGTTGGCTCCCTTGCTACTATGTTGAGTTCAGGTAGCTCAGAGAAGCAGCAGAAAGACTTCTGTGTCTGCACCTTTCCATGGTGCTAGGCCACCGCTTTCTGAAAGTAACTTACAACCACATTAAAAAGACATGTTTAAGAAATTTATTTTCTAGTGCCTTTAGGCACTAATGTCAATATGTAGTAAGTGTGTAGAGTTCTCTTTTCATTATTCATACTTGCTAGTACATGTCTGACTTGTGCAGTAATTCATCATATTGTCTGGGGCTTGCTGTCACAGCTCACATAATAAAATTCATGTACCTTCTTTTCAATCTGAAATAATACTTAGGGGCTATACTGGATTTAGGAAAGCACACTCAGGAACCTCAGCACTGAAAGAAAAGTTGTGAGAAATGCTACTGCTGTGCAATGCAAGCTCTTACTGAAGCCACAAGGGTAGCTAGTAAACAACATTTAGTTCCTTAGAAATAGGATACGATTGTGTAAAGCAAGTAGTCAGGGAATGGAAAAAAGAAGAGATGGAGAGTAGAAGAACAAAGAAAAAAAAACCATGAAGAAAAACAAGGAAAGAAAAATTTTGGAAAGTAAAGTGAAAACTTCAGTTAATTCTACCCCTGTTTGGCATAAAAATACAAATGTAGAGAGAATGGGATGAAGTTCAAAACATTTTGTCTTGAAAATGTATAACCCAGTATGCAATCTTTAAGCTCTCTGTTCAGAATGGTTTCAAAACAGTGCTAGGTTTAATGCTACTGTTTTGTACAAAGGATTTCAGAACATAATTTCTCTAACACAGATTTAAAACAAGAGCAGTATCATGAGTGCAGCTGTTTTCTAGCTATTGCTTCTCTCCTCTTGACTACCAAGTGTACCTTCATTATACTTCTGAGGCATTAAACAAAGAAGGTAGTATTTCCTGAAAACAGACTTTTAAATATGTTTTTAAGTTGTTTTCATAAAGTAGAGAGCTATATAAACAATGTCCACAAATTTAACATTCCCTATCTCAGGGAAACAAAGAAGAAAAAGCCTACAAGGGTTAATGTGTACAGCTAGTAAGGTTTAAAACCTTTTTGATGTTAACATTTTTTTATAATAATTCATTCTTATGAATCCTTGGTACACTTAAGCAGTCTAATGCCTTTCTTAGTGCTGTCAACTAGAGTAGCATCTTTGTGTGCAGAATGGCACAGGTGTAATGGTGAAAACTAAGGTAACAAAGGTGGTCTTTACACAAAACAAATGGAAAACTTTTATTGTTTCCAGGTTCAGTTCAAGCTGCAGGCATACTTCAACTCTTTTGTTTAATGTTATGGTGCAGTTTTGTTAGACAAAGCACTGTCCACCTCTCATGGTACTTCTTGTTATTAGAATACAGAGAAGGAACTTTCCTGTCATCATCTGCCTCAGAAGAAAGGAGAGGTATGAGTTACAGCTAAAAAATTTCAGTGTTTCTCTTAGTACCTTTATTCTGTATGGAAGGTTGTCCTCTGAAATTTAAGTACTCCAAACCAGACACAGAATGTATTCAGTGGC
The DNA here is from genome assembly GCF_963264785.1 of Psittacula echo. Taxonomy (NCBI): domain Eukaryota; kingdom Metazoa; phylum Chordata; class Aves; order Psittaciformes; family Psittacidae; genus Psittacula; species Psittacula echo. The sequence goes on along the minus strand of NC_137738.1, from coordinate 39,312,018 downwards.
CTGAATCAACATGGTTTGTCTGCTTCTTCAGCTCTGCACATTGCATGCACAATTCTTATCCCTTCACATCCCCTCTCTCCTTAAATAAGCTATACAGCACAACAAGAAAAGGTTCAAAGACACCAGACATGATCAGGGACATAAATGCCCTATACGGAATAAGAGCTAGAAGGGTGCTGACATGGGAAGGAGTATGACAGAGGTCAATACAATAGTTAACCAGTCTAAACGCTGTTAGGATGGAGGTTCTATGGAAGACTGGGGATGTTCATAAAGAGTTTCAGGAAAATGGATGAATGCCAGGAAACAGTAGCCAATTTTTTAAGTCCTTAAATGATTTATTCCCCAAGAGTACCCTGGGAAGCATCAAATATGCTTGCTCTACTCCTTTACTATTCTCTAGCTATCTGCTTTTGGCCAGTCCTCTGAGGACTAGATTTCTGATATGGTTTCCAAATATGTTTCAGATAGACAACGCTTGCACGCAAAACAAGTACAATAACTGCACCATTGTCAGAAGTCTAGAGCTTGCTCTCTCTGCCTTGTTTCAAACCAAGGACTGGACTATATGGACTAATAGTCTGATCATGGCTGGTTGATTTCTGCTCTTACGTTCTTCCTAACACTGAATACATCCCTAACTGTATATTCCTTGCTCTTCATAAATTGGAATAAAATCACAATGCTGCTTTAAGTACATTGTGTATACTTATGAGAATACCCAAATATTTCTGCAGTGGGACCCAGAGCAGTACCTATGAAAGATACACATGTGCCACTGCCATTGTACATAGCAAACCACACTCTAACCAAAACGTAAGAGCAACTCTGAAATCTCAGAACTGATGCCAAAGGGTGCAATATCAGCCCAAAACAAGACACTATACTAGATATCAAAATACTATGTATAACTACTCCCCAGAAAATCTGAAGAACCATTTCTTCTCAGAATATATTTCCCATTTATAAAGCACAGTTTATTATTGCTGCTCTGCTCATTGTGATGTTTATACTAGACAAATGATTATCCTTATTTTAATGGATGAGAATCCAATGTATTTTGAAAACAATATGCCTATAAACAACTATGGTCCATGAACTCTGCAAAGAAGGTGCAGCACACTTCAGATTAACCAGCCTTGACAAAATCTCCGAATGAATCCCATACCAAATGTTCTTTTCATAATGGTTTTCAAAGCAAGCACTAAATGTATTTGTGAGCAAAATGATGCAGAAATGCAGCAAGCCATACATAAAAAGCAATATAAAAATCATCAGTGGTAGTTCACAATCTGCAAAACTCAGATAGAAATATTAGTTTAAATGTAATAGTAAGTATCTAAGCAGAGAGGCAATGCCAATTGCTTTCTAAAGATTTTATTATATTGTTAAAATAAGGAAAATGTACAGGCAGCAATTTAACTTCAGTGCTACAGCTATCATTATGATGGCACTTAAGAGATAAAAAGGGAAGAAAATTGTCACATATGCCATATATTTAGCCATGATTATATTTCAGCATGCCTACTGGACGGAGATTCATATTCAAGAAAAAAAATTCTCTCTGCTTTCAGGAATTTAGCATATTGTTGATTTCAGCATTCAGCCCCAAAGCAAATTGCAATTTTCTTCAATAAATGGTTATTTCTGAGTGGCAGACTGACAGAACATGCACATACTAAGAGAAAGACCTTTAGCTCACACTTTAAATGGGAAGAATGGCCGCTACAAGGGGCATACAGTATCTCTATTTATTCTGTTCTTGGTTTGCTTGGTTTTTAATATTTCATTCCTAATGACAAGATTACACCATCCCTCAAGTAAAGCATGCTCAGTCAGCACAACAAACTTATTTCTTTAGAACAGAGCAACCTCTATTAACATCTGTCGTGGTAATTTTTCAGTGTATCACCTTTCACTTGTGCAAGATAAGGCAATGAGAATTGATACCATAAGCATTTTTTTCCCCCATAGTTTATTTCCTTGCCAACTTCTCAATTAATTTAACTTGCTAGTGTTCATACACTGAAAAATCCTAAATCTCTGCAGTTGGCTTCTGATCAGAGAAGGCAACATGCAGCCTAAGCAAACAAAGATACGGCCTAAAACAGAGAACATTTTTTCTAAAGATTTCTTGTATGGGTTTTGCAGAAATCCTAATCTCAGTGGAGTTTACTGATTTCTCCATTACCAGAAGTCCCGTAGACGTGGGCTGTTGGAGTGTAAGTAGTGCAGGCCTCATGAGGGACAGCTGCATGACAATATGACAGGGATTGGAGAAGGCAGAGAATGGCAGTGAGAGTGCCTGTTGCTATATGATCACAGAAGAAAGACGATTTCTGAAATGTGATATGATTCCTACCAATGCAAATAAATAAATTAGAAACAATAGCAATGAAAACCAGTGGCTCAAGCCAAGAGGAAAAAAGGCAGTCAGAACAAAGAGGAAAGTCAAGTGTGAAGTAGCCTGTGTTAGCTAGGAACAGAAGCAGAAAGTATATGAAGATATCTACTGAAAAAAGGCTGCAGGGATTATGAGGCTCATTGCTGTCACCATTACCATTCTCCAGGTTTTCATTGCTTTCGTAGCAGCCAGAATCCCGAGGAGAGCATCCGGTTAGGCCTTGGCCTTCAATGAGAAGTTTCTCCTGAGATCCTGACTGGTCGCTGTTACCTAGAGGATGTGAGAATACAGTGAAAAACAGGCAAACAGAAAATCTGGCTGAACTTTTCAACCTTCCATTTCCAACACCATTATTCTGCGTGTCCAGAGAAGGGCAATGAAGCTGGTGATGGGTCTAGAGCACAAGTCTTAGGAGGAGGGAGCGGGAGTCATTCAGCCTGGAGAAAAGGAGGCTCAGGGAAGCCTTACTGGTCTCTACAACTACTTGAATGGAGATTGTAGTGAGGTGTGTTTCAGTCTCTTCTCCCAAGTAACAAGCAACAGGACAAGAAGAAATGGCCTCAGGTTGTGCTCGGGGGCACATGAGGGGGTACTTATATTGGATACGAGGAAAAATTTCTTGACTGAAATGACTGTCAAGCACTGAAACAGGCTGCCCAGGAAAGTGGTTGAGTCACCGTCCCTGGAGACACTCAAAAGGTGTAGATGTTGCTCAGGGACATGGCTTAGTGGTGCACATGGCAGTGCTAAGTTAACAGTTGACTTAAGTCAAAAAGTTGACTTAAAGTCATTTCCAACTTAAAAGATTTTATGATTTTATGATCTTCCCTATTGTATTAATTGTAGCAGATCACTGTTTTAGAAAAGAGAGAGCATTAGGAACAGCCATCACAAATGCTGGAAACATTCATCCTGTTTGGTGAAGAATTAAGCAACAGCCTCAGCACAAGTGTGAGGGAGCAGTGTGACACACAATGAAAGCAGAATGGACTGCTTGCGCACCTCAGATGCCTTGGGGCCGACTCCTGCAACTTACAACTGTGGAAATTTATTTAAAATGATGGAGTAAAAGTTCTAAAACTGAAAAAACCCAACCCAACCCAACCCAACCAACCAACCAACCAAAAAAACCCAAACCCAAACTCAACGCCCAAAACAAAGGAGAGAAAAAAAAAAAAAAAGCACTGAAAAGAACCAAATCAAGTAAAAAAGAATAAAATCCTAACCCTGACCTACTTTTCAGAAGGGACCAAGAGGAAGGATCAGAGGTGGGTCTGACAAAGTTAGATGCTGTCCCCTAATGAAGTGGGAAGGGATAAGGGAGAGACTAGTGGTAACAATTCCTTCCTTCCTTCCTTGCTCTATGCAAAGAGTCAGCACTCAAGTATGGTTCAACTAGGCTACACAGGCTGGATTCCAGGAATTTACCCAGATGCAAGGATAGAGTTTATGCTGTGTTTTCCTTTTCCTGCAATAAAATGTCAGAAATGGCTACTCCAATTCCTATTCTCAGCACAGGAAAGGTAATTCTGGAGTGGAACTAAATGTTCCCCTTCCCAGGTCACAGCTGTCCGGCCCTCACTTCTCTTTCTGCTCATCACACTGACCTGGAGCTGGAATTTATACTTTCCAACCACCACATCACACAGTTCTTCAAGTTTTCAAACCAAAATTGAAGTGCCCTAAAAAAATTATTACTTCAGGGAAGTGAGTATTCTAAGTAGGTCTGCAAATAATGAAGAGAAGCTCATATTAGGTAATGAAAAGCTACTCTGATATAAGAATCTAAGTCTGCACCTACAGTTTTATTGAGGAGTACAGGAGGACAGAGAAAGTGTGGATGCCTCTCCGGGAAATGAAATGAAATGAACAAAAAAGCTATGTGTCAGTGAAAGCTCAGGCCACACAGCATTGTCTAGAGATACTAACCACACATCTCTCTATAACAGAATTAAACATCGCACTTAAGCACTTAATAAGCAGCTGTTTAAATTGCTGCTATGGCAGTTTAAGCTAAACCACAAGATTCTGCACAGAAGCACCTGAGAAAGTGCTCACACAATCCATTCCACTGATTCTGTTCAGTGCGATACTGAAGTTCTGCTGACACTTAGGTACAAAGGAGCAATTCAGTACTGTCTTAGGTTGCTGCAACTAGGTACTGAGTGCATCTAAATTCCTGTCTCAAGCTACACTTGCTTTTCAAATGAATCTACTCTACCATGACTGTATCATGACTACTGTGTGGATGGTACAGCCCCACTTTCTCCTGTGCAGCAAAGATGCCATCAAATTTGACTGCCATGGCTTGCTCTGCTTTCCCTCATCTTGCTGGAGAACATTTGCACAGTAGGCAGAAGTGCACTTCTGCCTCTTAGGTAGTTGGGTCACTGTCCTCTGCTATTTGCACTTGACTTACATTTTGTCCCTTTACAAATTGCTGTGTTGTTATGAATACAACCTGAAGTTACCTGTAGAATCCTGCAGTTCACAGTCCAAGAACCATATGTGTGTGCAGGTAAAATAAGAGAGTTTAATTCACATTTTTAATTCATATTACCCTTCTCCATGGCTGGGCTTAGATCTTTTTCTTACCCTTGACTATCTCATAAAGAAGTTTCTTCTTTCCTGTTCTCCATGCCTCAGCTTCTTATACTGAGTAGGTTATCTCAGGATTTATTCCTGAATAGCAGGAATAAATATTTCAGGAATATATCAGGAATAAATCAGGAATATTCCAAAACATATGTGCTGTTCATTTGACATCACATGAGTAAGTTGGGTAGCAGGGCTTACATGAACAAAAGCATTCTGGCAGAACAAATACAAATCTTAAGTCACTCTTCAAAAATCTACATTCTGTTACACAGAATTACCCTGAAAATAACTAGATGAGGGAAAAAAAGATCAAAATCCTGGAACCAGTTTTCTGCTTTAAGAGGTTTACAAGGTTCTTGGCAGAGCTACCGAAAACTTCAAAAATCCCACGTACTATCATACTCCTGTAGCAGCTCCACTGCTGTGAGGAGAACGGCTCTGTGCTCAGGATCTCTGATGTTCAGTTCATCCAAATCTTCTTCTTCTAAAAGCTTAAAGGTATCTAGATCTTCATAACCATTGAACAGAAAAGTGGGCATGTGCTCCTGCATAACAGGAAAAAGAAAAAGGAGAACTGTAAGACAACATATTTACTCAACAAAGATACTAGAAGAGATATTCATAACCAATAGAAAAAGCAGTAGTTTAGCAAATGCAAACCAATGTATAACAGCAAAATTATAGGATTATAGCTCATATAAACACTGCTCAGAGTTCAGGGAGGTAGCTGTGCCAGAACCAGAAAGCTGCACATATTTTTGTATTTGGAATGCACAGTATTGAATGGCCTGGGTAGCGTGCTATCCAGACGCACAATATGGCACAGCTCTGTATGAACGAGAAGTACAAAGGGTGAACGACTGCCACACTTGTTTATCCCTAGCTCTTCTGAACAGAAACATGGAAAAAATATTCCTCTTTAAAAAGATGGTTACTACTGTCATTTTACACTTTTTGCTTGCTTTTGAAGTGTGGCACCTAGTAGCCATACTATGCAAGGATTTAGTCTGCTAGTGCATGCAGCCTGCAGCACTTCATCAAGCCTGACAGGCAGTTTTGCCTGGCCTCAGCAATTTTCACTCTGCAGCTAGCACCCGGTTCTGCTAAGTGGTGTCATGATCCTTCAGATTATGAATCTGGTGTGCAGCAGCTTTCAAAACAGTAACTCTAAAGGTGTGTCCTCTTCCCACAAGTAAAACTGAAGGGTAAACAGAAAGAGAATTCAGACCTTTAAGTTGATGCGGTCCAAGAGATCCTCAACTGACTTAGGCTGGGGTGGTCTGCTTTTCCGGCGTCTCCTGGTGGGCCGCTTCGGCTTCTCTTCCTCTTCATTTAACACGTCCACATAGATAAATTTGAAAGTGCCGACTTTGTTGTTCAACAGGCCCATCCAAGTGCCCATGGGGGGTTTGCTGATTATATCAATAATGTCACCTTTCTGCAGACCAAAGCAGCAAGAAAGCCATTTAGGCATGATATCTCATGGATATTCAAGCAGAAAACCCACTTTGTCTTATAATTTCATGTACACAGAATAGACAACACTCTATAGTTTTCAAAAGGTTAACCACAGCTCTTGCAAAAATATCTGATTATAATTGTTTTACAAATGGGAGAAAAAGGTATTGACATGCCTAAGACCACAGAGCAAGTCAACAAAAAAACCTGGAATGGATGCCCACTGCCCTGAATCACAAACCTGCTCATACCCCAGTCATGCATCACTGCTGTTTTGCATAAATGTCTCTAAGCTGTGCAATATCAGAAATGGCACAAATAACATGCTGAGTGTATACAGACACAGCCTCACTTCAAATCTCCTGAGGAAAGGAGGTGTATGCAGAAGTAACTGTGCAACACTGCTACTTTTCCTGAATTGCTCCTGACCATAACTAAGAAATGGACACACAAGCGTTTTTGTATCCTTACAAAGAGATTACTGTATGTATATTTAATAGTAATTACCTGCCCACAGATTTTTAATTAATGAATGTAAGGAGTCAGATAGTTCGAATTGAATACAATGCAACTAAAAGTAAAAGATGACATCCAGAAAAATTAAAGGGGGGTGACAACTCACAGTCAGCAAAGTAATTCAACATTAACTCAAAACAAGTTGTATTAACTGAAATGCCTTTAAGAGACACTATGTGCAGATGCATCCACATTTCTTCCAAGGATTCTGATTTTTTTTCCATTGATGGAGTAATTCATTGTGGCAGAAAAAGTATTTTTCCAATCTCAAAAAAAAAAGGACAAAAAAATCCTTGCAAAATGGAAATGGATTTGTGGTACATTTTTGTTTTTCCAGAAACTAAAGACACAAGTGTCTTTCCCTCGATATAGAGAAATATTGACACTTACATTCTGTAACACTTTGCTGTAATTCAAGCAAATCTTAAAGGTATCAGAATAACACAGGTTAACAGGATTCAAAAAACACATGTAAACTCATTAAAAGTTAAGAATTGCATAGTCTTGCAAAGAGCTCTTATTTTGCCAGAATAAATGCTTGACCCCTTCAAAAGAGATATGGCTGGTACCTTGAGCTTCAAAGAGTCTGTATCGTAAGGACTTGGAGTAAAATCAGTGTGAACCCTGGCTCTTCCACAAAAAGGTCCTCTGTAAGGAGGCTCTTCATCATCACCATCTTCTGACTTCACACTCTCCCTGTTGCTGGTTGAGGAATCTGTTGTGCTCACCGTCTGACCACCTGGTGGGAGACACAGTATCAATCTCTAATAAAGAATTTCTTTGTTAAGGAAGGTTCAGAAAAGAAAACAGAAGCAAGACAGAAAATGGGTCTTCATTCTACAAAACCTGGTAATCAAAGTTAAAAGTTCTTAAATGCTGCTATATAACTAACTCTCCCATCATGTGAATAATCTACTTTGCACTCCTGTCTTCCCAGGTTCAACTCCTCAATATATTAACTAAGAAACTGTTTAACCGGTATCTCATCAAAGGAGATGTCATTTCTCTGAGAAGTTTTGCCCACAGAAAAGGACAGTGGTGTGAGTAAAATAAGCTCTGAATCCTCCATGAAGTTCCAGAATCCCCTCATTTCCAAAAAATCTGTTTCATGGCAACACTCTGTATCGACATTACAAAACAAAGAAAACCAACCAATCAACCAAAAAAAAGGCAGAGGATTTTCAGAACACACTTTCAGTCATTTAAAAATGGAGCTTTCTTTTCGGTCCCTCTCCCCCATCCCCCAATATGTTCTTGCTATCTATTGGTCAGTAACTCACAGCAAAGCAAGTTCATTTCATCTGTGTACCACTTAAGCTCTATTTCGTGTAGAGACAGTCTTAGCCAGAGAGGTTTTAAATATTCATCTAACTAGTTAATGAGAGAACCTCAAGGTCCCTCTGGAGGGAGGGTGGGAAGCCCATCAGGAGGCCCAGGAGAAATCTCATGTTTAGAAAAGCCTGCTTACTAGTAGCCAAAGATTGTAATTCTCACTCCAATCATTTATACTATAATAGAGAACCCAACACACCCATCCAGAAAGCAAGTGCTTATGGTTCTTTGTAAACCCTTAATGACTAATCCATCAGCTCTTCTAACTTTTTAACCACTGCTTCAACCTTCCCTGATTCTGCTTATTGCAGAGATCTCTGCTCCTTGAAGCCACACAAATGGAGCAACACAATTACAAACAAACTTACTCATTGAGCTCTGACCACTTAAGGAACTCCTCAGGCTCTCTACTGAGCCACCGGCTTTCAGCTTGGGTTTGTCCAGGGAGTCAGTGTCTGGAGGCGGCGACTGCGGAGAACCCGGCATGACCCCAGGGCTGGACTCCTGAAAGGGATTGAACCATTTCAGTTTCGTAAATGAACACAGGCACCGACAGGAGCTGCTTGTTCTCCTCCAAGGAAAGAGATTCTGTTTTCTTGCTTTTTACCAGACCTTCTATGTTTATCTACTTATTTAGCAGTACTCAGCTGTGGCAGAAACCCAACTTTATTATGCATGACAGCAGACACAGGAGCAAACAGTACAGTCTGAAAAAGCTAGCACTATAAGAAGAAAGAAACATTAAGCACACTCCCAATTCAAAGGTTGTTAATGACATAGTATTTTTATCAGCAGTAGTTGCAGAATAGCTAATGCCAAATTCAGCTTTCTGAATCAAGACTTTATATAAAGATGAACACAAATCAGACAGTGCAAGTGAAACATGCATCAATGTACTTCTTTTTTTTCAGTGAATTGTTATCTTTACTCATTTACCTTGAAGCCAAAAAATGAATTAACCAGAAAATGCAGCCTGTGCATAGTATAAATACTCATCGACATAAATGCCTAAATATATAAAGGTTTGTTGCATGTGCAATAGGTGAGGCAATTTCTCTTTTCATTCATTCAAGCATTACAGGAAATCAAAGAGTCTTTCCAAAACTGAAATTCTGCCAGCCTCTGTGAAGCACAGTTAAAGCAAAGCAGCAGATTTTGTGGCCAAAATAAATTTTGCTTGGGATTTTTTCTGTATGTAGAAAGAGATACTGGCACATAGTTTGAGTCATGATGCCAGAAAGGTACAAATATTCTAAACCAACTGTGCCAAAGAGCTTGAAAACAAAAGAACTGTAGCTTCCACACAAGAAGAGGTTTTGTGGGGATTTGTGGTCATAAAACTTTCAGATAGAAGCTATTATTTGCATGCTGCAGAATCATCAGGGAAAAAAGTCATCCCAGCATATGACTTCAGAGGTCAAGTCAATCTCAGAGAGAGCTACACAACTGTATTGCTAACTCACTGTAAACCGATTTCTCAAGTGTCCTTTCCTTAGGTAGTCTTTGCAGAGGGGCACTGCAAGGCCAGTCAGACACCAAAGCATCCTTTTATCAATATCAAATCATGTTAGGCCTTAAAATGTTTTTCTCTGTAAATTTAAATTAAATAACTGTAACTGTAGCACTGCCCTGGTTATGAATCAGTATGACAGTTCTACAAGGAAAGAGATTCTAACGTTGCAGAGCATTGCATAAACCTGCCCACGTTCCCGCCTGTCTCTGCTGTCTCCAGATTCTGCAGTTTGGGGGGTTTATTTTTAATGTTACGAGCTGCTCCTTTTACCGGCACTAAGGCTTTGCATTAATATCAGAAAGCAGATCTGCTGGGGGAGGACGCTCTTCCCATTCCCGTTTCTCTATGGCTGGCAGCATCCCCGGTACGAGCCCACTTGGGGGCGATGTCAGTCAGAGAGAGCTCGACTTTCCCAGCTATTACACGTTTCAAGTGGCAAGATTAGTTTCAAACAAATGCCAAAGAATTTTTGACACTCCACTGAAGAATAGGAATGCAAAATATACCAAAAGGGAAAAAGACAGCAATTGTTCCCGGGCCAGTGAAATTCAAAGCCTAATTTACAACTAATGTACTTCAGGTTCGTTTTTAAGAATATGCCATAAAAATCTGTAATGAAAGAATAATAGGAAAATCTTCTGTGGGATGTCCTTTTCTGACTACATTGTGCATCTGTTTTAACAGGCTGCTGCAGAGGGAAACTATGATGGGCAGAAGATCTATAACAGCAGAGAGGAACCATATACATGAAGTTATGCTGAGAATTTAAACTAAGGTATAAATTGGATATTAAATATATTACTGTGACCCTGTGTCAAAGACCAGTTCCCTTAATAAACAATGACAGATAAAGAAATGGAAATAGAGTGCAAGATGTGTAATGCCATCAACCACAGGCTTCTGCTGATTTGCTACTTGAACGAAAATCTGAAAATGCGTTTTCATGGTTTGACATCTATAGGAAGCCATTTCACAGTAAGGGATTTTATAAGAACATTGAAATAAGCCATACTTCACAATCTTGTTAGAATTATCTTCAGAGATGCCTTGAAGCATGGAAATCAGTATTGATTATCACTTCTACACTATTAAAGTGGACTCCATTGCAGACCTTACATACCTGCTCAGAGAGAGAGCTGCTGTATTTTTTAGACATCCTTTTCTTCATGGTTTCTTTTACAGACTTCACCTTTTTGCCCAGAGATATACGGGAGGCAGAGGGGGATTTGATCACATCTTTATAAACAAAGTCTCCTTCTTTGCCCTGCAAAATACAACAGGGTTTAAGCCTATAAAATAGAAGAGCTATCTTTTTCCTCAGTCACCAGCCACTGCAGAGACCTTCTGCAAACTACCGTAGCAGTCCATTGTAACGTACTCCTAAGGTCTGATTTATAAGTTTCTCTGCAGCTACTGTTCGTACGTGTGCTGTGGTTTGTTACAATGACTTTATCTCTTTGAGTTTCAGGTAAGGATTTGACCTGATAGAAAACTTCACAGTTTCAAGCTAAGACTTATACCTTGTAATAGGAGTAAAGGTACCCCCAAGATCCTAGCCAAACATATGTGTGCGTGTATATATATATATATGTATATGGATACCTGCATTCGATTTCTCAAATTTAAACAGGCGTTCAGTTAACCTCTCTTGATGACAGTCTCCGTGGTTTTAGTGTAGACTTTTTTATATATATATATATATATATATATATAACAAACCTACAACAAAAACCCACAACAAAAAAGCTTCTAAATCCATCAACCATGGCAGGAAGTAACACTTGCACAGCTATTCTTAAGACATCCAAGAGGGTACTGCTGAACTAAATTAGCTGGTCATAGTGGATGACAAAGGCCCGCTGCTTTGAATACATTTAACCTTTTCTAAACCAGCTTAAGATACCCAGCATTTATTTATGCCACAAGTGCACATGAAAAATTAACATGGATCAGTTGACATTTTGACAAACTCACTTGTGTGACTCAGCCCTTACTCAGATTGGCCAGGTGGCATGTTAAATATGGTCTTCTATTCTATAGTGCGTTGGGAACCACAGCAAGGCAGCAATATTAAGAGTTACTACCAGCACCTGCCATTGGCAAGAATACACCAAAAATCACAATGCAAAAAGGACCAAAATCTGTTTAGCCAAATCAACTGACTACTGAATTTGGCCCCTGACTCAGTTCAATAACCTTTCTGAAGACAATGCAGTTACTTAAAATAACAAACCTTAAAGTAAGTGTACACTGTATTCTACATAAAAGATTTATAGCTTTTTTCCTAAATTTATGTATGTTTGCTACTTTACTAAAGTTCTCCAAAAAAAGTTTCTCTGAAATGCAGCTGATATTTCATTTCTGACAATTCTCCATTTTTTCTGTCAAAAGTTGTTTGTGTTTACAACTTTGGTAACTTTTAGTCTTTTTGCAGAAATTAAGGACAGTTTTTTGCCTTTTATTTTTGTAAAAAACCTTCTACTTAATGGACTTAAATGTTTAAAGAAAAAACCCCTTGCTCTATGTACATTATTCTGGTGCACTGCATCTCTCCCACTACTGATGCTACTAGGGAAAAATTTAATTTATGATGTTAAAAAAAAAAATCAGAAAACCAAAAACAACCCCAAGAAACCCAACTGACATAAACAAAATATAATGCTGGCACATAAATGTTTCACAATTTGGACTTAAGTAAACAGAGAAGTTAATCAGCTCCAGTGTTGAAACAGAAAAGAAAATCTTATATGGGCAAAAAGGAAAAACTATGTTGGCAATTTCATTTGATATGATGTTCTGTCTCATTTCTGTTCTGTTATTTTTGGCTGCAGGCTGGCCAACAGTAACACTGGGATCAACATGAGTAACATAAAATGGAATTAATTCTCAGGGGAGGAGTTTTTTTTATTTTATTTTTTTATAACACAAATTGCTCTGAGATCGGTTGTGCAGCACCCAGCAACAATGGGATCCTGGTCTACTCCACAGCTCTTAGATACAAAGAGAAAACAAATAATAAATCTCTTGTATAATGACTTCCACCCAAATAACTTGCAGATCTTCAGTGAAGGGAAGTTTGCCTCATCACTTCAAATAGTAAATATTTTTACCAAGAAAGTATAGTAATCATATGTTTTGCCTGGGGTGATGCTCTGAGGAAGTCAGACATAAGAACAGCCTGCAGATGTACCCCCAGATCTGCACTTTGATCACTTGTTCCTGCCTTTTTACACATATGGTATATAAATACTTATACACACATGGATATGGGCGGGTATGTTATTCTCAAAGCTAAGGAAGCTTGAGGTTAACAAAGATACTCTGCTTTCTTGGATTCCCAAACTGTTATTACAGACTTAAATTACACTTCACTCTATAATAACTCTATTGTGCATTTCTTTTTATGCTATTTCAAGTCTGCACCTTCTTGTCTTAAACTTACCATTTGGTCAGAACTGTTTCCAACATGAAGGGAACGATTTGTCAAGTCAAACCCTCCAAAGCTACAGGTTCTCTGTAAAAAAAATAACCAACAAAACAATGGATACAGTTCTGTCACAATGATTAGTTCACCGAAAACATCTGTGATTTGGGGAACACCAGTGAAAACAGAAATGTCTGCAAAAATGGAAACAAACAAACAAAAGGATGTGAAATTATAAATCAAGAAATTTGTTATAAAGCCATTTGAGTCATTTGCCTTTTCCAGAGACAACTCCTTGGCCTAAGGTCTGCTGCTGTTGAGTCATCTATTGCCTACTCTTCTTTTTAAAAAAGAAAAAAAGACCTTTTGGTCCGAGAAAACTGTTGTTCTTATGCATCAAGTTTTCCAGGGTGCTGGCAACTCCACCTCAGCACTCCCATTTGCCTTCATAAATGAGTCCACAGTAGCACTGAAACAGAGAACCACCAATCTCTTAAAGCATTGAACAACCTACCTCCTGGGAATAGCTCCATAGATTCCATTTCCACTGAAATACAGGGAAACGCTAGAGGCCTTGTAGGGCAAGCCCTTGGTAAGAGGAGGAAAAACTCAGCCTACCTATCCATAAGCACTGTGTTCCCAGAGACTCAGCAAGCCCCGATTCCAGATAATGTACTTACTATCATACCTGTGGTGGTACAAAGCAGCTCTGCTACTTCTGGGATAAAGTATGCTATGTTCACAGTGCCTCAATCTTCTAGTGGAGTGACTCAGTTTTGGCTCAACCCACAGATTTAGTTTATCTTGATCATTCTGAATAAAAAAGGAAAATCAGCACTATGATACTGCTTCCTTCCCAAGAGCAGAGGGCCACCAAATTTAGTACAGTTGCATTTCCACAGCTAGCCATCATTTAATTGTGGTGGATGAATCTCTGCTAAAGCTTTGGTATCGCTTTAAAAAAGACCAGATACTTACGGGGCTCAGAGAGAATCCAGCTTTTGCTTTGCAATCACAGAATCACAGAATAGTTTGGGTTGGAAGGGACCTTCAAAAGTTATCTAGTCCGACCCCTCACATTCCAAAAGGTAAAACCTTTGACTTTATATTGGGCCACTGAACAGCCAGCTCAACAGTACTCAAGTACCAGGCCCTGCCAGAAGCCTCACAGGGCAATCCAGGGAAATGAAGATGTAACAGTTGCAATTTACTTGCACAACTTCAACTCTGGCCTCTGAGTGTGGGTGGTGAGACAGACAGATGTCTAAATATTCTCTTCAGGAGGCAGAAGATCAGCTACTTGCAAACTCTAAGTTCTTAGGGACTGAACTACCCAGCAGAGTAACTTCAAAGATATCTTAAGACTCAACTAAGCATCAGATCAGACCTACAAAGGATTGCCTGATCAGTACCATGAATCTGTACTTGGGAGACAGTGAAGACCCACCACCTGAGAACTACCAGTCTGCTTCAACACTCTATTGGAAGAAGCAAGCTCTATAAACTGTGACACTTAGTAAACAATTACATCAAGTAGTTCTATTAAAGTAAAAATTCTTCCTGCCCTGTTCACTGCTAATCAGCATACATATTAATAGCTTTTAAAAAGTTTTCTAGCTTCTATGTTAGCTGCTGCATACCTGCAGTGCTTGGATAACAGTTTTTGTACACACCACAGCTCTACTAGAACTCAAAGCCAGTTTTGTCTATGCCCCATGTGCATTAAAAATGAGTGCTGTGATATAGAATTTTTTTATGTGTCTTCTACCAGAAGGCAATGTGACTATGGCATAGCTTTTAAAAATTGTTTTTGGAAAGCATCTGAGACCAACCACAAGTAATAAGATCAGTTCTTAAAGCACAGCATGTTTAACTGTAAGCAATGTTGTCCTTCTCTCAAGAGTCCATTCTAATAATCCTACAGTGTAAAGGCAAAACGCAGCAATGAAGAGAGGACACCTGGAACTGCTCTGAGGAAGCTTGTCTGTCAAACCAGCCAGATCTCTTCCTAAAGAAGTCTTCTCAGATAGCAAATTGTCTGCTAGTTGAAAGCTTCTGAATAAATGCATCATAATGCAGGTGCTTATTGTTTCATTATAAATCTCCCCACACATTCAATATTTAATTTCCGCCTTCAGATTCCAGTAGTGACCCTGGCGATACTGTACCAAACAAAAGGTCTGTGGATGAGGAGAGTGATATTCAATGGAACGGCCATGCAATCAAAAGTATTATCCTTTTGGGAGAAAAGAAAAACTGATGCGATTTGAAAACTTCATGCATGTCCAGGTCACTGAAACAAATATAAATGATAAAAATGAATGGCAAGGCAAGACGGAGTGACCAATTCCACTGAATACATAGGCATTGCAGTTTCCCTGAGGTTGCAGCAAACAAACATGAAGCATTTCTAGGAAGAAGGAGTGGCACTGGTTGAAGTTTGCCAGCTTTTTGTGGTTTCAGGAAGAAGTGTGTTGAAAAAGCTAGTAAGAGCAGCATGCCTCCTCCACCATTTATCCCATTCAAACGAGGCTGGAGGAGCAGTTTACTGAGAAGTTCCTCAACAACAGCAGTAACACATCATGCATTTCTTCTGTGATTGTATCTCTTGTGAATAAATAAAAGTTGGCCCAGATGGTTTTCATAATGAAATTACTATAGCAAGACAACTTATTAGAAAAACTGAAAAGCTTCTCTGTCATCTGTATTTACAAAGACAGTTTCAGAGGGTATTTTTAATTATAGGGCATCTCTAGCACATACGAGCATTCTCTTTTGCCTGAGATAGCCCTATTGTACAATCCACAGAAGCATAAGATTTCTCTTATCATTGTAATATCCTTATGGGAAAACAATGTCTTCTGAGAGTACAATGATTGTGAAAATAAACAGTACCCTGTGAGTGGCAAGGCAAGCAGTCAATGCAGAAGAAACTGTGAAGCTGCCAAGAGGGAATACTCATGGTATTGAGTAGAAAAAAAATGTCTATTTTGCAGCTGAAGAGCAAAAAGCAGACCATGAAGGTTTGGTCACCTCCCACAGGTTATTCAAGGAGACCAAGGCTGTTACTCTTACATTAAGAATACCTCACATCTGAAGAAATTAAGCAGAGACCTCTCAAAATGAAATGTGTAGCTCAAGAGGAAAAGCTGTTTCTACTGTACTGTTCACTGGGATATCCTGCTTAACATTATGGGTGCACTGCTCTTTCCACCCACTGAAGGAGGGAACATATTTACATTGTCATCCAGACAACAGACTAGCTGGCTCAGCTTTGGAGGTCTGGCTTGCCCCAAAGGCAAGTTCCTAGGAAACTCAGCATCATGGTAAAGGGAAACGTCAAAAGGGGATCTTATAATCAGGAAGCAGCTTTGGATCTCTGGAGTCGTCAAATAATTTCCCATTTTACTGCACAATTTTCTTAATCAGCCACCCCTTGTTCCTTTTCCACAATGCTCTGAGGGAAGGTCCCACCTTCACCCCATGCTAGAAAGAAGGAGCAATGGCCAGGGACAGAGCAGAAGGGGCACTTCTTGTGGTGGTGAGCAGCAAGCAGGGTAGTGTTAACATAATGCCAACCCCTTGTCTTTCTGCAGCTGTGTGTGTAACAGAGAATACAGTACTGGGTGGGTGAACTGATGAGATGCAAACTGAGAAAAGGAGGGCCAACATGAGGCAACAACAGCAGGAGAGAAACGCAGTTGATTAAGGATGCTCTAATCCTCTGAAAATTTTCTCGGTAATCCCTTTAAAAGAATACCGACTCCCAGAGTATCACAAAGAACATGTCTATAGCATCTCAAACCTATGTTCACCTGTGATCTCAATTTCTGTGCTAGTTTAAGAAGCAGCAGTGTCATATTTGCGCTCTCATTGAGTTATTCTGTACACAAAGAAACTGCAGTTTCAACAAAACTCGTACCTTATGGGATTGTATCAAACTCTTTCCTCAAAGCTGAATTACAGTGCTTGAGAGTTTCTAACAGCAAGGAAAGCAGAAGCACTGAGTTTTAGTTAAAGGTATAAAACAGAAAGCATTGACTGCAACCTCACAGAAACTGAAAGACCACCTTCATGGCAACTCTTTGACTCACAGACTTTTGGTGGATTCTCAAGAGAACCCTTTTAGTACAGCGATCCACTGTGGCAGCCCACTTCCTCTTGGCCTCCTCATCCTCCTCCAGCAGGCATCTCCTCAGGTCCTGCTTGTCGGCCTTGCTCAGGGTCCTGTCAGTAACGGGACGCACCAGCTGTGAGAGGTTGAGGTGACTATACAGGCTTCTCTCCACCACATAGGTAATATTGAACTCGCTGACAGAAGTGCGCCCTCGTAGCCTTCTGTTTGGGAAGCCACAACCTCCACCCCCTTTTGGTTTGTGCCGCAGTAATTGCAGGTCGCAAGCTGTGGGAGACGCTCCTTTCCTAGCAGGACGCTGGCAAAGAAAAGCTCTGGAACAGGAATAGTTAGTATCCATTTTCTTCAATCGGATCTGCTTCCTTACACTCTGAATCTCCTCCAGGGACACCAGAAGATGGTGCTTGTGCCTGTTGCTGTCATAAAAGCAAATGCTTTCTGTACTTACCCCATGGCTCAGTGAGCCGAGGCTCTTCTTCATTTCCCCATCTGTCATGGAGCGGCAAACTTTCTGGGTCTTCTCCTCTTCTGGGTAAGAGAAAAATGTCCCGAGTTTCTTGGGAGGCTTGATAAGGCCACGGCTATCAGTTTTGCTGAAGGTCTTCACCAGCTTCCGGTTAGCTCCCCACGTATCAAGACTGCTGGATGAGGGAGAAGTAGTAAGTGAGTCCGAGTCATCCTCTGGCTGCTTTTCGCAGGGGCTGTCAAAGTAGAATTGCTTCTTGTGAACTCCAGAGTAAAGTGCTGATCTGTCATCCAGTATAGGAGAGTTGTCAAGTGAGTGCTCTTCCACACCTACAGGGGACAAAAGCAGCACAATGCATGTTATCCATCGCTCATAATTATCTAAGATACTTTTCCCTATGGAGCTTTGCTGTATTACTTTAAGATTCTCCCACTTAAAATGGAAGAAAACTCTTCCTTATAGAAGCAGCCCAGAAAGCATTTGCAAGCAGCTAAATTTGAAGCAGTTCCTTCCACTTGTGAAGTGAGAGTTCTGGGATGAGTTAACAACAGGCAGATGACAGCATCTTATAAGTAAACTCGTTATTTTAAGTTTCTCCCTTTCATCTGCAGCTAAGACAGCTAAGACAGACCACAGGTGCTCTCACAAAGAACCCCTTAAAGGCTGGAACTGAGACATGTTTTCATGGTTTGCCTTCTGTCCTGGTTCAGCAGTAGCAGTCATTTTTTCTACTGGTGCAGTGCTGTGTTTTGACTTTTGGCCTGGGAACAGCTGATAACACCGATGTTTAGACTGACCAAGGACTTTGTGAGTCTCATGCTCTGCCAGGGAGGAGGAGGGGCCGGGAGGAAGCAGGGACAGGACGCCTGACCCAAACTAGCCAAAGAGGTATTCCATACCACAGCACGTCATGCCAGGGGATGTAACTGGGAGCTACCCGGAAGGGCACGTCCTCTTTTCGGTCGGGCTCTTTTCCGGCGAGCGGTATCATATTTTCTTCCCTTGTTATTTCTCTTATCATTATTATTATTGGTGGCAGCAGTAGTGATTTGTGTTATACCTGAGTTACTGGACTGTTCTTGTCTCAACCCGTGGGAGTTACATTCTTTCGATTCTCCTCCCCATCCCTCTGGGGAGTGGAGGGGGGGAAGTAGACTGCGTGGTTCTGATTTACAGCTGGGGCTTAAACCACGACACCTTCTGATACTTGCTCAGCTCTAGTGAGATTACAACAGGTCAGAAATATATTCAGGTATTAAAAACCAAACAAGTACTTCTCAGGTCCAGTTCTGCTATACCAAATGCTGCTGCTGCTGCAGAAAGCAGTATTTTTTTCTTTTTATGGAGCTGAGCTCCAGGAAGAAATTTAAAGTTTTGGGGTTTTGATGGGGGAAGAGGCACCAGTTCTAATCAGAATTTTCCTAAACAGATGCAAAGAAAAGTAAGTAGGTCAAAATGCGGGTGTGCCAATTTCAACAGTGTCCTTCCTGGTAATGACAGAAACACTTGGTTTTCAACAAACACACATTTCACAGGAAGGGAAGAAGACTTTGCAACACAAGCACCAGAGATGGGCAAATAGCCAGGTCTCTTTTTTTGGAGCACAGAGAAGGGAATAGAGGACCTGAACTTGCAATTCCTTTTCACATTTATCACTTAAGATACTTTTCTCTGGTGTTTTCTTCTGAGCAAAGCATAGGCTCAGGTGTTAGACGCAGTAACAAGGAAACAGTCAAACAAGAGTATACATCCTCCTCAGTCTTGCCTAACATTTCACAGCATTCATAGGTTTGTATCAGAAACACACACAGAAATGTGACTGTACTTATTTCTTGTCAAAATAATTTTCCTGCCTGACCCAACTTGTCCTTCACCTACGATTGCTTCCACTGCTTACACAGCAGAGCTAAATTTGAACCATTACCAAAATACCTCTAACTTACTAAACTCGCTCATTCAATAACAGAAGACACATTTCAAAATGAAAGAAGATTGGTTGCCCTGTCCAGGCTTCCTGTCTCACCTTCAGTTCACTCTGTTGGCAAAGCATGTTTGATGTACGTTTGCTGAAAACTAAGATGCTACTGCACCAAGACGAAACTCGCTGTGACAGTGAAAAGACACACAACTTTCACTCTTTTGAGAACTCTTCTGGGGTAGATATGTGGAATGGAGTCTGATTTTGACACCACCTTTGCTGGACTGTCCAACTTACTCTTTTTTCTCCCTCTACTTCCAAATGTTGACATAAAATAGACATTCTCCTGGGACTGAATATGTGCTGATAAACAATTTTAGTCCACTGAATAAATATGTTTTTAAACAGCTTGCAAAATATGCATTCTGTGTCAACACTGTAACAGATGTTATTTGGAGTGAGTCCACGACACAAAGCCATAATGACACAGATGTAGACATGATTTGGTTTTAAATGCTATATAAGAATGGTGCCCAGGAATTACGAAGATTCAGTTATTTAACTCACTATGAGCATGCTAACACAAAATAAACATGGATTCAGCTATTGACACATTCTAGTGCATATCAGATCATCCAGATGTGTATTTAGTGTGATAGCAGAGTCAACAGCAGAAATGTGGGAGAAGGCTCTGGGATAGTTGTTCTTCATGAAGAAATTTTTGAGGACTATGAAGAATCTTCCGGGGAACTGCATGTCAGTTTCCAAACCAAGCCTACTCTCATAGTTTGTTAAAGGCTATTGAGCACTGATGAATTTATTGAAATTTTACTGATGTTACTCCATCAAATTTTATACCCAAATCCCCAAAACTTAGCCATCTGGGATATCACATTACATTCATAATGCAGACTCAAATAACAGCAGCACCCTGCTCAAGAACCAATCACAGGTAACTTGTAATGCCAGACAGCAATCCCCAAATACAACCACAGTATTTTTTGTGATCTTGAAGAGCCCTTTGACATATCCAAATAGGAATACAGCCCTCCATTATGAGAGATGGAGATGTTCAGCATTTATGAAGCAGTTTTACTTTGTCACATGAAAACTTGGGTGTCAAGAGAATTTCCTGAAAGAAAAGTCATTCCTAACGTAGACTTGGCTACTTAAGGGGCCTTCTAGTTATGCAGAAGTATTCCATGATGTGTTATATAGCAATAATTGTTTTTGCTACCGAGTTTCCCGATCAACAAAGAAACTCCAGAGTGTTAGATAAAGTACAAACTCAGAGTTACACATAACTTATTCAGAAAAGCCTTGAGTTAAAACAGAGAAGACAGGCAGCAGACTGAGACAGAAGGAAACAAAGCGAACTTTTTTGGATACAATTGTTAATTCAGTGATTTTTCTGCGGGGGGGCAGGGGTGGAAAAACTCAGTGGAAAAGAAAAAACCCTAGAAAGAACTACGATGCTTAAGTGAAAGACTGAGGGAGAAAAGGAAATAAGGAGGTGAAACACCATGGGAGAGAGTACAGAGAGCAATGCAGACACTTAGCATGCTGAGGAGAAAGTCTGGCCAAACTGCAGGAAGGTGTCTGCATGCACAGCGGCCCCTGAGCTGCCTGCTCCTGCAGCTGCTCCCATCCCTGGGGCCTCTGGCTGACTGCTCCCTGCAGCTTTTCCCAGACCTCCAGGGAGGGAAGGAGTAGAACAGGCCTCTCTGGGGTCCTTTCCTCAAAGCAAAGGAAAAATAGCCATGTTGTGCTCACCAGTCTCAAAACCTATGTTTTTGCTTCAAGATAACCCAGCTTTATGTTCATCCTATAAGGTGACAAGAACTTTTCAGACCAAGAAGTTGCCCAGTGCACAGCTCTAGACATACCTTTCACACCAGCCAGTACCACCAAAGAGGCAGGCTAGATCATAAATTTGCCAGCAGCTTCCTGCCACATACTCAAGGAGATGCACATGTTCTCCTTAAATGCACTAGAAAGGAATCATAACACAGCTCAGCTCACTGCAAAGCTGAAGGGAATTGGCATGTGATTCTGGGAAGGCCACTAACGCAGAGGGATGGCCACAATTCCAGTGAGGACTCAATCAGGGCCATGCACAAAGGCTCCTGAGGCTCAGGCTCCATTAATCTGAGTGCTCACACACAGATACAGGTCATCCAGAGTTAATTCTGCAGCATGGTATTCCCAGGGGCTGAACTCTGCTTCCCATTTCCCCACCCTCCTCCTCCTCCTTTCTCTCCCCCTCTCTCTTGGCAGCAGGGCTCATTCAGGAGCCAAACTGTAAGCAGGCTCCCCCAGAAGTAGGAATTAATATTACATGAGGCCATTGCTATCCCACAACAATGTCTGATAGAGTTTCTGTACTTTTGCCACAGGATGATGCCATGGTGCAACTGCATCACCAACCAGCCACTACCCTCCCAAAACTAGTGAGGGCTTCACCTCTGTTTCATCCCAGGCCTCAGAGGAGGGAGCAACATGATGGTGGCTCTGCTTACCTATTTGCTGCGCCTGTGGGCCAGCCAGCTGGGATTGCTCCTAGTCTCACTCTCTCCACAGCATAGGGCATAAAACATAAACCAAGTTCTACTCTCTTAATGAGGGGCTCTCAAGCACTGCTCTGGAAATACCAGATCAGCAATAACCACATCCTAGGCTGTCACTTTCCTCCTTCCACTGTCTCAAAATGCAATTAACGTGCATAAGGCATGCACCACAGACAAGGCAATCTTTCCTACTATCCCTTAAGAACACTCCACCCCTCCCTCACCCATCCCTTCACTTTCTGTTCCCTCTCAACAGAAACATGTATTCACACACAACAGTTTTAACCATATGCACATTGCTTTTTTACCTTCCGTACTGGGTTTTTTCATTTCTTCCACTCTTATGAGTTTCTTTCTGACTCTGCGAGTAGAATTCACCAGCTTGTGCAACCTCTTAAACTTCACCGACTCCTCTGTTTCATCATCGGATTGTTCTCTTGACTGGCAAAGAAACAAAGGGAATATTAATAAAGTAGTAGTTCCACGGCTTGCTCCTTCAGGTCAAGTTAACCCAGCTCATCTGCTGCACTGTGTCACTGCAGCTCTGTAGCTGGTGTTATATTTTCAGCCCAGGTCACACAGAAACATTTAAATTACTGAGGGTTTTCTTTTTTTTCTTTTTCTGAAAGCATGACAT
The DNA here is from genome assembly GCF_963264785.1 of Psittacula echo. Lineage (NCBI taxonomy): Eukaryota > Metazoa > Chordata > Aves > Psittaciformes > Psittacidae > Psittacula > Psittacula echo. The sequence continues at coordinate 39,289,050 of NC_137738.1, read as the reverse complement.
ACCATTTTGATTTCTAAATCTGTGCAATGTAAGATCCTAGGCATTGAAATGCATTCCTGCCCTTGTCTTTCTTCCCATGCATTGTGTAATAACTACTTCCACGTCCTCTCTCAGTACGTTTCAGGCAGGGCTCATTCCCAGGGCTCTTCTTACCATACCAGTTATGCTTCTGTGGTTTGGGTCAGTCACTGGTCTGTCTGGCATCTCAGAACTTGCTGTTTAAACCTGGTTATAAACAGCTTCTCCAAACTGAAGCTCTGTCATTGACGACTTCTCTTTCTTCCCCCCTAGTCTTCCCAGAAAATCAAAAACAGCAGCACAAGAAAGGGATGGGAAGGAAAAGGAAGGAGGAGACCTCATCTGCCTCGTTCATGAACTGCCACAGCTACGAAATGTTCCTTTCCTCCTCCCTGCTCCCTACACTCCTCCTGAAGGCTCTTGAGGCTGGAATCAAGATGGACACAGCATTCCTCCAGCACTGACCAAGGGAAAATTCTGACCTTTTCAGATATACAGTGCAGTCCATATTCCCCAGCATCCCGTTTCGTTTTGCATCTGATCCAGTATGCTCAGTTCCAGCTGTTTTCCCTCAAGTATCAAACATTACAGAGACAAAAAAAAATTCCCCTCTCTCCAGCAGCAGTGACACAACAAGCTGAAACAATCCATTCCTTGTGAACGAGAAGATGACTTCGATTTTCAAGCCAGATCCAACGTTCAACGTGCTACTTCCTCTGTTTTAATCAGTTCAGAATGTGGAAGGCAGTGGGGGGAAGGGAAGGGAAGAGAAGAGGAAGCCAGAAGGGCTCTCCGGCTCGACCAGGACAGCCCTGGCACTGTGGCTGCTGCACATTCCTGCGTGCAGCACAGGCTCCAGCTGGAGTGCAGTATGGATCATATACCTTACATTGTTTTCACCAGCGGTCCCAGCCAATTCAACACATTCCTAATGGTCAGCTCGAAAAACCCTCATGCAACTTCCTGTCGGCGCAGCTTTCTGGGTTTCCACAGCACACTCATCCTTTTTTCTCCTTCTCCTTAATTAAACTTTCAAAAGAAAAATTCCCAACAAATACAAGCCAAGAAAAAAAGCCACCCTCTGCTCTTCCCCAGTAAAAATGCTGTCTGCTTTTCCAGAGGTTGAATAAAAGACAGGACAAATATAAAACCACTTTCTGCTTTTCTAATACACTTAAATATCAGGATGTGGTAATAACTGTAGGTGCCATGGGGCAGGACACCAATTAGAAGCTGCACGGGTATGCTTTCAAAGGCACAAACAGTGCCTAGAGGAGCTGAGGCAGCTCTGAAAGCCTGCCTCCCAGGCAAGTACCTCACAGGGCCAGCAGCACCACACCACAGCAAACTTCAGCCACTTTCTGTGAGGGCACTGTCAATTACTGATTTCCCACAAACTTTATTTTAATCCAAAACAAGGAATACCAAATGGACCATATACGGCAGTAAGACTTGTCATTCTGCCATCTGAGAGCCACAGGAATGCGTTTATTATGGGTACAGGCTGGCTAGGTAACTAATGATCTTCCTTTGGGAAAAATAGGGCTGTAAAGAAGAGTACCAGACTTGTTCATATCAAGATAAATTTAGCAGCAAGATGAACATTAATTCAAAGATTTTGGCAGGGACAACTTAGTGACATGTCAAGCAACAAGACAGCCATATTTAGATAAGATGATGAACGGATTATTGACCATAATCAAGTTCAGCCAAGACTTCTTAGGCCATCACGCACATCCCTGCAAGCAACCATCATACATACTCTGCACTTGAGATTTGTTTATTTTAAATGCAACTACTATTAAGTCATTGCTTTCCTTCATTATTTTTTGTACACCCTTCATTTGTGACACTACTGTTTGTATTGTCTCTGAGACTTAGAGAATGGCTCATACCTGGTCCTCCCATCCAGGATTTCATCAAAGAATAAATGACTAGTCTTACTTTTGCACCACTGGTATCCAAGAAAGAACTGTTCCTCTTAGGTTTATGAAGACTCGACAATGACAACAAAAGCTTTTACCGTATCTGACATTTGCATTCACAATTACCACAGTGAAAGTGAGAGCCAAAATAGCCTCAGCACAAGGTACTGAGACTGAACCCAAGTGGGTGGTAAAAGGGGTCCCCATGACACTTCAAAATAAATAAGGTCCCATCATAATCCAAGCGCCAGCTGGTTTTCCCTGCCACCCCTTGAGCCAGGATCCTCTGCAGGCAGTGACAACTCTTCCAAGTGCTGGTGCTTGGCCGAGAGAGGCAAGAACAGCTTGTGTTCAACAACAGGAGCTGCCGGAATATGGGATGACTAAAATAAAGTCAGTCTCTCTCCATCATCCTATTTCCTATCATATTGTGTAGCATGTGGCATGGAAAATCTTTTGTAAAGGAAAAGGATGGCTAATAAGTTTATGCAAAAAAAGCCTAAAAATGTCGGTGACTATGCCAGTAGTCAAGAAACTTTGTCAAATAACGCTGATTTCTTAAGCATGAAACTGTTTTAGAAAAGGGTTACTTTTGAGTTACTTCCTGGTTTTGAAACAAATTTTTTTTAAAAGGCCTTGAAATTATTGAAAGTTTCCATTTTTGCACATGGGAAACAGAGCTTAATTTTCCAGCTCAAGCAATGCTTTATTTTACAGCTAATATTAAACAGAAAACAGAAATGTAAAGCATCCAGGCTGTAAGCAACATATTTGGAAATTGCTGAACTTGGACGCTTTGACTTCCTCGACCCATTCTACCCTTCCTGCCTCCACAGTTACTGAATTGCTTTTTTTGGTTGCTGTCCCTTATTTTGGATGGGAAAATCACCCCAACCTCCCCAGCGCATGGAGGCCTGGGCAAATGGCTTCCTGGGCAGCTCTAGCAGCCAGCCCTTAGCATGGGTCTTTGACACAGCCAGCTGTCAGTCTCCCTTTCACCTTCTACCCCTTTAACAAGTGCTTCAGTGCTCTGCAACATGGCAAAAGGGTTGCACAGTCTATTAGAGGGAACAATGTGTCTGCAAGAGGCGAGGCTGGAGGCTCTTGGGCACAGGAAGAGGCCATGCTGAACCCCCTGTGCCAATGCCTCCCGGCTCCTGGCACATGGCTGTCCCATGAGGCCAAGCCCTCAGGCACTGGTAAAACAGCCAGGACCTCTCCATATCCCACACACTGCAAAGCAGGCCTCTCCCGACACTCCAAGGGGAAAACAAGCAGATTTGCAGTACTGCGAATAGGAACAACTTAAATTCCATCTCCTCCGCTCCAAATTTTTCCATCTGAAAGCCCATATGGCTCGACTTTTAATTATTTTGGCTAATGCTGTATGTAGTAATTCTGTGGTGAATGCTTAAGTATTTCATTTCTGGTTTCCAGGGCAACATTACATCAGATTGCAGACAGCTGCCTCCAAAGCCTTAAACCATAACAAATTGGCCAAAGCTGATGCACAGCAATTGCGCTCACTTTAAGGAGAGTGCAGGGCTCAGTTGGGCTGCTGGGGACCTGGTGAAGCCTGCAGGGCCTCCTTGGCGGGGCTGGCTGGGTGGAGCCGCCTTTCCCTCTGCTGCTTGGAGCAAGTGCATCCCCGACACATCTGCAATGCTCTCACGGTGCGGAAACCAGCCAGCTTGGAGAGCTCGGCTACACAAGCGCGTGAAGGACTACAGGGGAACGGAGAATAAATGAACAGCATCTGGAAATACCAAGGACTGCATGCAGAGGACTGCAGCCACCACGTATCACATGGCTGGAAAACTACGGGCAGTCCAAGGCTCATCCCCACCACCCAGCTCATCACCACTAACAAACGTGGCCAGAAACCTATGAAAATTCTCTCAAATCCAGGAGAGAGCAATTTCCTCTGCAACCTCTCCCATCTCTTCTGCTTGGAAAACTTTTTCTATTTGTGCACTTCTAAAGGCCACATTTTGCATCATCTTGTATGTAAGATCAAAGGAAAAAGCCTTACGTTCAGGAACAAATGGGAAATTAAACACATGCACTTTGATATTCAAGGAGCTCTCTAAAGTTCTGCTCCTGGCGCCCTCTTTGCTTTCTCTCCTGTTTTTCTCACGCGGACTCTTTGCTGCTGCCTGATCTGGAGGCAGGGCACATGCCTTGCTCTGCTGCTCTCTAACATCCAGCCCATTTCACACGCCATAGAAATAACAACCCTAACCTTCCTCTTTGAAATAGTGCTTCACACAAGCACACACACACACAGAGACAGAGAAAACTAAACATTTATTATGGTACTTGGAATTAATTGGCAAAATGTAAAACAGAAGTAAGTAGCTAGTGTTCGGCAGGACTATGTTTGGAAACACATAAGGGTTATAGCAGTAGCTGTTAAAAAACACAAGATATGACCTGGCTAGCAAGCTTTGCCTAATAAAAATGTTTAAGAAACACTAGGACACTATCCAGTTAAAGCTATCATAACTGATTAATCTGTTTCAGCTCCATAAACATAAACATACACTACTTTTACATGAGCTGTGTGAAACCATTCAGAGAGATGTGAAAATTTTACAGTTCTCTTTATGCCTAGTAATAGTTCAGTCCCAAACTAAGATCTCTGGGGAAACCTAGAAACAAGAAAATCTCTTAATATCTGATTAAGCCCAAGCTATCAGACAATTTTTGGTTTTGACAGCCAATGTTTTTGGCTATTATACAATTCTTGTTCAGCAAAGTGGGTCAAAAAAACCACATTCAGATTCATGGGCATATCATATCATATCCCCCAGCCCTTGCTAGCTCAGAACTACGAGCTCTATAGTAAATGTAAAGAGATTTTGCTGTTCCCTTTAGGAGACGTGGCTACACGTGTCCTTTCTTCTTTCTCTCTAACAGGCTTTACATCCGCCAAAAGCCCCATCCGTTCTAACTTTAAAAAAAATTTTATTAAAGATGCCTGGATAAAGTCAGAGACAGGAAAATAGAACAGAAAAGAACTTAAGAGCCCAAGGAAAGGAAGACGAGAACTGAGAAGAGCTATGCATGCTGTGCTGTGCCTAAGAATAACCACAAAAGCCTTTTCTCTTTCTCCCTCTCTGAAACAGAAGGCACATCCTCTCCACATCACTCTACATGCTCAGTGACTTACCAGCTTCGGCATTTATAGGCCTAAAGCTCAGTTTCGAGTAATTCCCCCCGAGTCCTCAACTGCTGTCAGCTTCGTAACCCTGAAATTTAGGAGCAGACCCTTCTTCTTAAGTATTGTACTCGCTCCAAATCCTGTGCACAAAATGCCTCTTCTCTGGAGTTACATTATCAGACACCGAACTGGCTCTGACTCCACCGCTGAATATGTAAAGAAGAAAAAAGCATGATGCTGGACTCAATTAGCTGTTTTCAGCTCCCTGATTGATTCTCCCAGTTACTCGCTAGCTGCATAACTTGCAAGAAAGGCATAAGTCATCAGCTCTAAGCAAATCTTCTATTCACCACAAGGAAAAAAGGGAGTGTTGTACATGGCAAACAATCCCTGTTTTCACTGACGAAGGCTTGCTGACCTCTTGCTGGCCTCCAGTTCCTTAATTACTGTCTATGGAATTTCAGTGAAAGAAAAAAAATACAGAGAACCTCTGCAAAGCCAGGACGAAGACTGACCCTCAAACACGACTGCTAGAGTGGAGGCTGTGTCTGTAGGCAATATAACTTAAGCTCTTTACCAGGCTTTTTTATTTTCACTTTTTTATTCTTTTGACAAAAAGCCATCCTGAGAATTTCCCTTTATAAACGTCTGGGTAATTTGAGAGAAAAATAAACGTTGCTTAAATGCTTTTAAATTTGTGAACTTAAATCCTTTTTCTTTTTTTCTTTTCCTTTTGTCTCAGTGCAAAAAAAAGAAAAAAAAAACTCCGAACTATCATTAAGAACTGGAAAGGCAAATGATGTTTAATTCAGAAATCTCAGACTGGTCTAGAATTAGCCACATTGTGGCTTTATAAAGCATTGCAGCATGACTACCAGCTTCTCCTCCTAGGCTGGGCTCAGACCTCCCTTCCTAAGAAACAGACTGAGATGCTCAAGTAAATTGGCACTCCTCTTTTAGTCAACCATACCTAAGCTTAAACCTTTGGACAAATCCAGAACTTCGACATTTCTTCTCAGAGCACAAGAAAACATGGACCAAAACCTCTACCAATTAGAAGCACTGCTATGCAGTGGTGGAAAGCAGTAGCAAAGGCATACCACAACAGCACCCTCTTTAAGCCAAGAAAAGATTCCCCTTACCCAGGACCATACTATCAGTGGCCAGTTGATCTGGATTTGCCACAGATCAATCACAAAGTGAAATCACAGTGGGACTAAACAATCTACTTCCTTTGATAACTGGCTGACTTAATGAGCCACCTAGCCAAATACCCTTTTTCAGTTTCTCCACCTTTGTACTAATGACCATACACAGCTTTTCTACTCCCTAGGGGTCACGTAAACTAGATTTACTGGTGCATTGTAGTTGGGTTCTTACCCTCAAATTACTTTATCCTCAAAATTCTGATGTAAAACCCTATGGAAAATTCAAAGCTTCAGATAAAACCAGGTAGTGATCTCCAATTTCAAAAACATACCAGCCCACATCGAGCAAAACACGACAGCTACTTTCTTGAAATGTATCCCAGATTCCTTAAGAAGTTCATGGCCATGAGTGAAACTGAGCTAAGTTTGGGGCTTTGCAACTTGAGCTTTGAAGGTTTTTGGTTTCATTAAGAAAGTTTTGCAAACCTCTAATTCTCGCAGAGGCTGTAAAGCTCAGATGTGATAATCCACATCATAACCTGAGGTTACAAATACTAAAAAAATTACAGAGGTCATAAATGTTTTTTGCCACTTCACATAATTAACTGCAAGAGCATGAATTGTAGGGGCTCTTTAAATCTAAAACGTGCAGTGGAAGTGTCAGCCCTGCAGGTAACCATGTGTGGATTCGGCCTGATTACTTATAAGGGAATCAAAGGAGCATCCAACAGCTACTTTGGTGAAAGATGCATTACACATTAGCCGGTGACGACACTGCTTACTGAAATTAGTGGGAAATATTTGTCATAAGTAACAAGAGTACAAAAATTTAATTCTCCCCGGAGGTCTGTCTTGATACTAGAATAGCTACTTAGGCCAATTCCTAGATGTTAACTGTTTCCAGGTTTTACTTGAATAATTCTGAGACGCCCATTGCTGATGTTTGCATCTGCAAGCCAGACATTTCCTCATGGCTAAGCATTTCTTTCACTGATTGGCACAATTAATTTTAATGACAATACAACTGTACTCATGTACCACTTGTCATAGGTATATGTGGTAGAATGAAGCTCTGCACTACATTATTCTGTACTGATACAAAATGGCATTCCTTTCCAATTCTCCTGCAGACTCCTGTACACATGGGAAAGGTCTCTAACAGGGCTCTCTCAACTGCATCTTGTGTTTTTGGCAAGGTCAAGAGGGCCTGAGGAGAACCTCTACTGTTTGGTGTAGGCTATACTATTAATGAACAAAGTATACCACTGGCACTGGAAACCGATCTCCCCACATTCTGGAAAACCAAGGGTGGAACAGCAATACATGAAATACAGTGAAATTCATATCAGAGAAGAAAAGAAGAGAATGAGAGCCTATAGTGAAAGATGTAGTAATTAAAATTACATTCTTATAGTATTTTCAAACAAATTATTAATGTTATCATCCTAAGTGTGAGGAAGGGAACACCAGCAGCAGGGAGAGGGCTAAGTGGTAACCAACAGTAGCACAATTAAAATTTTCTATTGTACCCCAAGTAAAGATTATTCAGCCAGGGTCTGCCAAACAGGGCAGTGAAACACATGGCTTTTGAGATTCCCAATTCTTGAACTGAGCAAGGCTTTGTTCCAATTTAATAAGCTTGGTCCCAGAAAAGATGGGGGCAGGGAACCACATTATGGATTACAGCATCTCCTGCTGGCTGATGCATGTGGGGAGAATAGGAAAACCCTGGTTCCGTCGTTCTCCCACCCTCTAGGTAATAAGCAGAGAAATCAGGCAGCTGCCCAAGGGCAAAACGGTATAAAAAAGCCAAGTAATATGCTAGAATGAATATTAAATTAATTTGCCTTCCCACCTTCCACCCTCTCCCAGTGCATGGCCAAACACTTTGCGGTAAAGCAAGTCAACAGGGCTTGTCTGAATGCAGTCAAAACAGAAGTGGTTATGAACACGCTTAATTACAGTCATTGCCTGTGCGTTACTGTAAGCTCTCTTCTCTGACTCATGATACCAGGAAGATTTTTCTCAGAGACCTTATGGCAGACTAATTGCATCCAGTCTTGACATATGCAGGAGCCACTCCTACTGGCAGCAAGCAGGAGGTTTACTTGGGCTATGTTATTGCCAACTGCTCAGTACAATCCTGTGATGACAATGTATAGTCACACCAGGGACACATACCTAGCCAAGCAAATAAGCAAATAGTAAACAAGGCCAGGTTGGATGAGGCTTTGAGCAACCTGGTCTAGTGGGAAGTACCCCTGCCCATAGCAGGGGGGTTGGAACTAGATGATCTTTAAGGTCCCTTCCAACCCTAACCATTCTGTGATTCTGTAATACTTAGAGAAGTGATACAGTTTTATTCCAAAATAAATGTGCTATTCCTTCAAATTCTAAAGCGTTCTGGAAAATTTCAGACCAAATATGTAAAAAACTCCTTACAAAAAGCTAAAAAACTAAATATAAACACATTGATGGTCTTTTGCTCTGCTATCATCACTCCACAGCACTGACGTTACTTAAAACTGTGTTGTGTCCTGGGAACTGTAATGACAATTTGTGTTTCTCTCATGAAGGTTTCTGTATTACTATACCCATGGGAAACCCTTATGCATGGATAGAGAGGGGAGAAAGATAATAAGAAAACATGCTGTAATTCTTCTGCTACGAGATTTCTCTGAGAGGTGCTGGACTCTGTTCCTGAGATCAGTGGAAAAAGGAGGGCAGCCAATGCCTCCCAGGACAGGTCCCTGTGGTAGGCACATAGCATGGGAATTTAGCACTATCATTTTGAAGCTGGGTCTTATTGTAGGCTCTTTCTTCATTGTAACTATTACTGAGCACTAGCAGTATTAATGAAACTTGGATAGCAATAATAAATATATCACTCAATACATTGAGGCACATCAATGCCTTTCATGTAATCATAACAGAAATTGCATCAGCAGACTATTCAGAGCAAAGATGAAAGCTCTGCATTCATTCATAGCCATGCTCAACATCAGCTCCCCTCCATTACTTCTAAGAGCATGCACGGCCTGGAGGTGGCCACAAGCTCTCCAAGATGAACTGAAACACAGAACCATCCTCTTACACCGTTTAGCTTTTAATGGGGAAAAAACCCCATGAAAAATGGTTAAGTCCTGTGATAACAGCAAAATCAGGGCACAGCTCTCAAAATGCTCAAAGCATCCATGTTGCCTCGGCTTAAATACTACTGTTTAAATTTAAAAAAACCCCACATGATACCCTAGTCTCCATTGGTATCCAAAGCTGATTTCCCATATGCATAGACTTTGAGCTTAGTTCTAACAAGTCAAAATGACTATACCAAAAGAAGGGTCTTTTCCTGTTTACTGTAACAGGTCTGTATTATAAGCAATAATAATGTTAACAAATGGTTAAACATTTTAAGAATCCATCAGTAATGGGAATAAGAATCAGTTTTAAAATCGTTGTATTTAGAAAGCATCCAGAACCTGAACCAATGAAATACAGTATAACCCTGAATAATGTGGATTTGCTGTTGTTACACTTAGATTTACTCTCAAGGTAATTGGTGCTATGGAAGTTATACCACAATTATTTCTTTTCTTCCTACTCTCCACACTTACCAAACAACACAGTAATGACTGTGGTGAGTCAGACATAATTCTATCAGACTTCATCTTTTGTAGATCAGCTTTGTACAATGGGTACTTTTCACCATGGGTAATTAAATCCTGATTCAACAGCTTCAGCATCTCTCAGATTGAAACAAATACGACCTAAAGTCCATTCTCATCTGTTATTCTGCCTTTGACCCTGATATCAAACACAAACCCAATGCTGCACACCCTTTCAACTTTCAGCCCCATTTAATGACCTGGTAAATGAAAATGTCCTCAGGAAATCATATGAAGAACAGGAGCAACAGAAGATTATCTCACTCTGGCTGGAACTGTTACTGTGTGGACTCCATATACTGCCATTTGTCAAAGTGGATTGATAGAAGACAGATGAGCAGCAATGCAAAGAAGGTTTTCCCCAGCATCAGCCTCATGGCAGATGCAGATGTGCATGGCACACCTCCAGATCTGCACAACTGCTGCCGCTCTTCTCAGCAAAAACAAACAGGGTGCCAGTTTCCTAGTGGTAATAGCGCCATGTTGACAGTCATGGGTAGAGAAGTGTTGGGAGGTCAGGGAGGTAAAACAGCACTGCGGGCTTCCCACTGTCCACCTGCAGGCTGTACGGTTGGAGAGAGATGCTGCTTTTGTTCTCCCCGCTCATAAATTTTATAGCCTCTCTCCTGAGGCTGCTAGGGCCACGTGTAGCAGGTGGAGAGGTCTCGGGGAAGCACAGCACAGCCCCCAACAGAACCCTTCAAACAAAGCCTGGCTGGGCGACATGGAAGCTTGCACTAATGAGCTCTGGATGGCTGACCATTATCCGCTGATCAAAACTGAAACACAGAAGTTTGATGAGAGCAACAAAACAGTTCCGTCCAGAGATAATTACAACTTCATTTAACTTGCATCTACAGAAACTGTCAACGAAGTTAATTAGTGGTTTGTTTCAGTGGCAGCACACGTATGATACACCCTTCTGTCCCAACCTCCCTCCTGCTTCCCTCTTTTCCCGCACACCCGCATCAAACATGACAATTGGTACCAATTAGCAGTCTTTCAGCAGAGGGAACAAGAAAGGATTTATGCTGAAGCCTCCCAGTGCTGGTCTCTCTGAGCAGGCTGAAGCTGTACCAGCGGGGCTCTGGGGACGAACCACCCTGTTGTATATGAACTGAGAATTCCACCCCCCAAAGTTATCAAACAAATATCTATCTTTAAGAAGCACAAAAGGCACCTCAGTGTAAAGAAAGAATGTGATACAATTTTGAAGTCTTCTCTTTTCCCTCGACTTTCTGACTCCTGAGGACAAATAGGCCCTTATCTAAAACCCAGAAAGGCATCCATTTGTAATCTGCACCTGCTTTACATCCCAGCGCTTGGCAAAAGGCAATGAAAGCTTGTCTACTGTTGCTGCCAGCAGCCTTCATTCCAACAGAGATGAAACATAAATATTCAGAAATAAATGTGTGAAAAAATGATGAGGCATTTCAGACTTCTGATCCGTCGAACTCAAAATGATAACAGTTTCAACTGGATTCCCAGACTAGCAAATAAATAACACACATACTTTGTTGTGAAATGAAAGGGCCACAGTAGTAAGACTGAAAGCTACAAACTGGTCTAAAGTGGCAGAGAACCAAGTCACCTACTTACTTGTCAAGGCCTTTGTTTGTTTGTTTCTTAAGAGGAAACAAACAGGACATATAATTAACAGCAGAGTAATGACATCAGGCTGCCTCCCTTCAGATGCTGAGATTATGATCCTTCAATCCCTTGTGGTTCATTTTAGGGTTTAGTTTTGAGGGGTATGAAATACACGTTTCCATACCCTGGTACAGTAGTTCAGAGGAGGAGAAGCTGGGAAAAAGAATCCTTAAATCAATCTTTAAATGAGTTACGGATCAACACCAGCGATGTTAGTCATAAACACACAACAGCTATACAAGTTCAAAATAAAAAGTGCTCTTTTTTTTCCCCTAAAGAGGAAAACAACAACAACTAATGATATTTACCCTTTAGATGTTACTTTGTAGGTGGCTCTTCTTATGCTGTGGGCAGAGCTGACTTGAAAGCAATGGAGTATTTAAATCCTTAGAACACTTCAGATGTTCTGTCCTCATTTTAAGATTCTCTAATTGTTCAGATTCTTTTTTTTCTTTTTCCCTCTACCTGAAATGTATTCATTGAGCAAAGCTAGATCAAGATTCTTCACAAAACACTAGAATAGTGACCCATCTTACCAAGTCCTTCTAACTAGCAGCAGGTCTCTCTGCCTACACAGATAAAACAAGGAGGAGGGGAACGTGGAAAGGTCATTATACAAGTGTCTTGGCATTTCTTAAATCTCCAAGGTTACTAAACAAACGTACAGCAAGTAAACTAAAAATTATTCTTTTCCTAAATTTCCTCAATCTGCAATTATCCTGCAATTTGCTTTTATCATTTGTGTTTATAAAATATTTACAAAATGATTAAGTATGATCACAATGTTCCATTAAAAACTGCCTAGTAACAATTTGGCCATGAGACTGAAAAAAAAAAAGAAATCAGAAAAAATGTGAACAGAACCAGAAGAACCATTGCCCAAAGAGTTTTAATTCAAACCAGAAACTTCAATTTCAGTGACTCGTATTTTCAATTACTTTCTGAGGTTAGAAGGCAGTGGGCTATCTAACAGAGTGTTTTTAATATATGGAAAAACATCTTTGTTTCATGGCCTCTACAAAATGAGTGGGGTAGTCGAGCTGAGATTCCAAATTCGCAGAGTACAAATCACACAAATGGCACTAAAAGTCAAACCATTTGGCAAAGAAATGGCTTGAGAACAGAATCATCTTTGCACATCTCAAAAGCTTGTTATTTTGGATTAAAAGAGAGTCCTTTGACAAAATAGTCCGGGTGAACACACACACAATCTCTAGCCATATCTGACAGTGTTATGCTCTTTGACAGTTTTTCCCTCTTGCATGTCAATTATATGCCAAAGTCTTTCACCCCAGTTAACCTCAGTTTCTTTCTTGTCCACACACAAAAAAAAAAGAAGCCAAGCTGACTTTCGTTCTAACATGAACTTTCATTTCTGCAGATTATCTGCCTTTTCCTTGAAGTCAAGCAGTTTCACAGCTTCTGTTAAATGTAACCAGGATAAAAAAGAGAAGCAAGGGCAAAAATCTTGAGAGGTATCTTACAATGATGGACTAGAGATCCCCCACTAAAGTTAGGAGGAAGATGGTCCAAATCCTAATAGGACACAAGAGAGAGCGAACAGAGCTCTTGGCTCACAGTGGAAAGATGGCTTAGGAAAACAATTTTAGAGAAAAGGTGCCAAGTTGTTCCATTAGGGAGGAAATACTGAGTCATGTTCAGTTCTCAGAGGTATACACAGCTTGCAGTAACTTCAACACAAGAGTAAACCACTGTCAGAAGGTTTAAGATAGAAATTCAGTATCCTTCTGAGATTCGACCACAGAAAATGAGAGTTTTGAGGCTTTTACGCTATAGGTACCTTAGCCAAAGGTCTTAAGAAGGGAATGTTCAGGCTATAAACACTGATGAGGAGAAGATCAAGGGATCTTTCAGCTGGCTAAACAATCAGTATAGAAGAGTCAGGATCCTTCCTTCTCTGTTCTTTGCATACTTTTCAAGTACCAAGGCAACATCAGCTCCCTCTCTGTTCCCATCTAACTAAAGATGGGCATATTCTTTTTTGAATACAAACAAGAAAATCTTTCTCCACCACAAAATATTTTAAACATCTCATAAAATGACATAGCATTCCTCTTCTTATTTAAGGAGGAGAAGCTAACTGTCTGCTGCAGTTAGCAGGAAATTCCATAGAGAATAAAATAAATAAATCAATCAATGGTCTCAAAAGTCTGTATTTCAATTACATGGGTTACAAAAAGCTTGCATTTGACAGTCGAATGTGTTCTTCTCTAAGATTTATCTGTGAACTTTTAATTAGAGAAATGAAGTGGAATAAACTACTCAGTGAAAATGAAGATATTTGGAAGGAAAAACTAATTAACTCAGTATGGTATGATACAAAAGGCTGTCTGGTACTCATAAAAACAACAGAAGCTGCACAGCTCAAAAGTAAAAATGATGGAGGAAAGCTGCCTTACTGCCCATGGGTCTGGCAGAAGCTGCAAACTCTCTCAGCTAAGAGTTAGCAAACGCAGAGATAGAACTGTTAGAAAGCAGCAGGTAGCTAGGACTTAGCCAGACCCTCATCTAAAATGTATCAAAAAGGGCTAGGAAGGCTTGAGAAACTCTCTTTCTCAATTACTATGAATCAGTAAAGTGAAACAGTTCCCTCTAAACAACCTAAAAGCGCTTTTCTGTACATTTTGGAACACTGGTATTTTTGCCTAGGATGACCTGTACTTGAAAAGCTCAGTGAAAAAGGGTCAGATTAAAGAAAAAAGAAAAATAAAAAAGAGACATTATACAATAAGACTGTTAAAGTCCAAGACAACTGACCTTGAAGATTTAAAATCCATGTTAAATATTTTGTGCAGACAGAACATGGCATCACAAAGTCAATTTATAAGTGTGCTAATAAAGAAATCGTCAGGTAAATCACGATATTTCTGACTGCAATAGAAGAATTTAAATATGAAATGATACTGGAGAGCTATATCAAAATGATAGGTACTTACATTACAATTGGAAGACCCATCAAATGTTGAGTAAGAACCATCAGGCCATTCTGAAGCATCTACAGTGCTCGACTGCCTGTGCTGGGCTTCATACTCCTTCAGCTGAAATTTGAAAAGACACAGAGAAGCTTTTCCAGTGAGGAGAAGCTATCAGGCCGCATTAAAATAGAAAGAGTTAATGTCCTTTCAGTTCTCCCCGTTCCTCCCCCCCCATGGTATCATTGTGGAACTGAAAGAAACAGAACTTTTCACATTGCATGTCTCATTTGTTCAAAATAAATTAACTTGGTTAAGAACCAGTAGTTTTAATGATGAGATTTTTTTTCTTAAAAGGAAGTGATCTGTAAATAATGGATTTTGATGAAGTGTCACTGGAAAATATAAATTACACATCCCCATTTCAGAGGCACAGTTTACAGCAGACAGATTAAATCACAATAGCCTGCCAATTTCCTTCATAGAGAAAATGATCTGCAGCAATCACTAGGAACCATAATTTTAAAACAAAAGACCATCTTTTCTGTTTTTCAATAAAAGGCTTAAGACAAAAAAATCAATCTTACTGGAGTCAAACTGTTGAAAGGATCATCAAGAACTGCTGATATTAATAAATAAAGTTGCAGCTAGTAGCTCAGACCACTAGAGGGAAACAGTACCAGTACATATATGTACCATACAGACCAGGTACAACCCTTCCTCCCTCAAATTTTCAACAGCAGAGAAGTGAAAGCATTCCCGATATTACTGCCTGGTAATTAAAAAATTAGCTTTTCTTTTTTTTCATGATATGATTCCCAGCAAAGCAATCTTCTCTTCAGATGGTAACATAGCTTTATATTCTAGGATAATATATCTCAAGATTTAGTTTATCAGCACAGAAATTTATTGGAGTGTCAATTCATGATCTGAACTGTGTTGTTTGCTCCTCTAATGGAGCCCATACAGAATACAACGTGTTCCATCACAGTCTTTGCCACAAGCGTACAAAATCAAATGTGGTGCAGAAACTTTAACACTGTTTTGGCTCCTGGACAATTAAATCTCAGCCTTATTGCTGCACAAATACAATACCTTACACCTACTTTTCTTGTGATTTGTTAACATTCAGATTTCATAAAGAGACACTTGTGACAGCCACTGCACTTATCAAAAGATATATCCATGCTGATTTTAATGTCAAATGCCAAAACCACCTAATATGTTTTCTTGAAGGCTATTAAAACAAACATCACTTTTTTTGCTAAGAAACAAGCAGAATAGATTTTAACTTAAACTTTTTTTTTTCTAAGTTTTAATTGCTGAAAAATGGAAGCCTTCAATCAAACTGCCTTTCAGCCACTAGCAGCAATAAAACAAGAAATATATGTATTCTGAAACAAATAAGGCAAGATCAGCAGAACTTGAAGCATTACTTTTAGTACTAAACAAACCTATGAACATACATGGTAAATAAAGGCTAGTACAGGTGAAATTCCTGTCCCTTACTTTAGACAGTTTTTCTCTGATTAGTACCTTTTATTGCTAACCGAGAGAAGCAAATGCTTTTAGGACTCAATTAATTTACCATGCATGGGACATCCATTTTTGGCTGAGCTAAATCTCACCCTTCCCCATAAACAAAGAAATTGCTATCTGATTTATGTTACCTATGCAGGCTTTCTCCCCCTTCTTCTATGTTTTCTGAGCAAATGAAAACTCCAATTGCTATAGCCTATGTCCTAAAACTTGTTTCTCAAGGAAACTGAAGTATATAGGCAATCATACCCTAGCAAGTGCTTCCTCAATGGTGATCATCTTCTCTTTGACCATCATCATGAGCTGGATCCGTTCTTCATCACTCATCGTGATCTCACTAGCCACGTACCCTACATCCTCTCCTGAAGGAAAAAGCACAGAGATAACAAGCATGTCTAAGAGGTCATGCACAGAGTGGGGTACTGGATTTTAGTGGATGGTCTGAAATATGGTTGCCATATGGATCTGTCTGGCCAGAAAACAGACGTTCCCCAGAGCAGGCTTATATGATGATTTCAAAGGACTGAATGATTTGGAAGTAATCGAGCAGAAAAAGAAAGTAAATTAAGGCTAGAAAAGTCTACTTTGACACTGAAAGCAAGAGAACATGACAAGCAGAAGTAAAAAGTGACTGTCATCCACACAGTTATTGACCCTGAAAGACAAGAATCAAAACAGAAGGTGCTAAGAAAAGTCCTGCTCTCAGCCCTGAGGAATACTGTAGTCGCTGCCAGAGCGGATGGGAAGCCTTTTCAGGAATGGTGTGCTGGGCCCTTGTAGCTCTCTGCTGTGGACTGGCCATGTCCCCATATCTATCCATGCTATCTAATCTAATCAGCCACTGTGCTGACATGGTGCTGGATGTATTTGGGCTCTTACCACCAGGACCTCTCCTTTTGGCATCTGCTTGGCATGTCAGCATGGACACCTAGAACTTGCCTTGAGAGCAAGCAAGGACCCACACTTAACTGAGAGTGTCAATGGTACCCCTTTTCAACCTCCTAAGTAGGCTTCTGTCATCTTCCACTATCTGTCTGAACACAGACATAGTGATGTGGAGAAGGCATCCCAGCCCATGTCTGCATGTCTGTAGTCTCACAAAATGTGACTCTTCTTTCTGAGCCCTGTCACAATGAACCAAACCTGTCATACTCCCAGATCCAACTGCAACACTGTTGCAAATGAATTTTTACTCATTTGTGATGCTGGCTCCTTCTATTTTATACGGATAGGTTGTGTGTCATAAAAACAGATTTACCTTTTGAAGTCTGCCTCATTAGTCCTTTCTGGTTCTTTCGGAAATTCTGCCAAAAAAACTTATTTTTCTTTTTCCAGTCTGCTCTCCCTAAAAGGAAAGTGGGGAGGGAAGGGGAGAGGAAAGGGAAAAAGAATTTCAGAAAGAAACATTAGTTAGTGAATGCTAGAAAATTTTCAAGCATTAAGTTGTATTTTCTATGTAAAAACAAGAATAAAAATATCTATTTTTTTTTTTTTTTATTTTTCTTGATGTATTCTGTACTAGAACTATGCTGATGTAGCTATTTCAGGGAAATGCACATTCTGTTATAATTGCCAGTGCTATGGAGGACTGAGATAAGCCAGTAACTTACATATTTTGAATTATAAACAGAAAATATTTTGCATTCATTTTGATATCTGTTGAGCTGTTCATGTCAAGTATAGAAGTGTTTTTGAAGTATTTTGGTTTTTATTCTCTTTAACTGAACCACAATTATGCAGCCTAATCCACAACTCAGATAACTATTTTTCCAGTATGTGTGTGCAGTATGCTTATCTATACAGAAGAGAAATACTTTCCTTGTATATACATATATATAAATGCACACACACAGGCACACACATATGCACAAACACACACATTCTACTACTTGGCATGAGAAATTGTGTAAGACCATCAGCTATATCTGACTCTTTGTATGCCTGGACTGTGCAAGGTTGGATCTCCAGGTCCATTAATGTCAGATCTGCATATGGCTTGATAATCCAGCAGTAAATCATTTGTTCTAAAAAAGAAATAGTATCTGGCTAAATGTAGGGCATATAACTTTGTTTCATGAAATAACCAGGGCATGTGCTATAAAGTTTATGCCACCTGCAAGAGAACATACTGTGCCTCATCTGGCAGAAACGCTACCGGTAAACAGCTGCATCACCCCTCTGCTTTTGAAAAACTCAAAGGAACACAGTTTATACTGTGCCACTGAGTTTTAGCATGTGAATATAGTATTTTGGATCCTGCCCCAGAAAACCTGGTGCTGGATTTACTGACTCTGAAACACAGCTCAAGTACAGACTGGGTGGAAATGTCCCTAGGAAAACATTAAAAAGAAACAAACAAAAAAACCCTCCCAGTTTTTCTTTCCTCTCCAATGAGCAAAATAAAATTTGTCCAGAATTGTATCAGCTCAACTAATGTTAGGATAGCAGTATGAACTAATTATAGTAAGTTTAAAAAAGAAAACAGAATCCCAAAAAGTGAAAGACAATGGAAAACAAATACATATTTAAGAATACAAAATGGTTCAGAAACAAAGGAAAAGACTATAGCGTTACATGAACAAAAATAAAACCACCAGTTATTCACTGGTGGTGGTAATTTTCAGAATACAAAAACGAACAGGCTAGCAGTGATCTAACATGCCAACATTTGAAATTCAATACAAGTCAAAAGATGCGTATTTATCACATGACAATGCTGGTTGGGCAGTCTCAGTGATCACTGAGACACCCAGCATCAAACTTCAAGCTGCTGAAACTCTCCTTCCCCACACACAAAAATGCTGCTGGCTTCTGCCAACACTGTGTTTAGTCAGCTATTCGCATCCCAGCACAAGCAAAACTCAAAACCTGTTTAAGTATTCCATGGGAGTATCTAATAAAATGAAATATACTGACCTACAGAGCCTTCTTCCGAACTTGATTTATGAATGGACAGCCTAGGACAAAAAAGAGAAATGGACTTATTGATGCAGGCTTCTAGCATTTCATGAGAGCTGTCTGATTACAATAAATTATAGTTTCCAAACAACATATCATGAGCTGTTTTCTCTTCCCCTTTCTTCTCAACACAGCAAGTTGGAAACAAAAACTGAACCCACTGGTCTGGCCACAGTAACTGAGTTCGCCTCTTACACACGCCTTTTGTGACCAGTGTAGAAAAATATGTACCAACAGAAACCTATGGTTAAGGCAAAGTAGCCTAGGGATCTCTCAAAAAACCACTTTTTCACATATTTTTCCCCTTTCCACTTGTAAAACAGTAACTTGTCTGCCTTAGAAACTGTAGCACTGGGTTGCTGTATGTGTTTAGCTGTACAAAGGTTTTCAGCCTATTTTGATTTTTATCTGAACATGCTCTACAAATATGCACTCATTAACCTTTCAGAAGCCACTGTGTGGAACAGAGAAGCAGAGATTTAAAGACAAGGTACAGAAAGCTTGTGCAGATGCTATGAAGTGGGATCATAGATGACTGGAGACACAGCTTTTTCCCTAGTCCCCCCTGTGTGCTTTCCCACAAATGTGTAACTCCCTTCCTCAAAAGCTAGCAGAAGGGACTTATTTTAACAGAACATGGACTTTACAAACAACCCACTAAACCAGTAAGTAAATCTTTTGTTCTTGGTCTTTATATTCATTGAACCAGTCTTCCATAATGGATTCCACCTCAGTGCCAACAGTTCATTGTGGGATCTCTGATGAGACAACATCATCTCGCTTCATTGCCTTTTTTTTTCGTGTCTGTATAAAAGGAAGCTAATAGAAGTTACCAAATCTTGTCCTATTCTTTGAAGCTTTCCTATGGGAATCGCTATTTAACCATGCTGTGCCAAGCCTGTGAAACGACTTCTGCCAGCTTCAATGGCTTTGCTGGAGGCTTCAAGTGCAAAGCATTACTGCAGCGCCTTTGCCGAGCAACCGGCCCCACAACATGACAATGTCCTATTGTGCTGTGGCTGTACTGCAGCCATGCAGAGTGGAAACATGCATACCCCAGCATACCAAGAAGACCTCAAGCTAAATCGTTCTTTGAACGAGACCACATAAGAACACACACATGCCATACTCCTGTTACTGTCCACAGTGCTTGCACAGGCCCCTTGCATTTTCTTAGACCCCCAGAAGAGGGCAATGAAGAGTTTTTGATCAATTCAGTAAAGCACTTGAAGGAAAATTTTAGTTCAGTCCAGTTCAGAAGATGTAAGCATTTACTGGCCAGTGTTTTGTAAGCACGAAAACCACACTCAATCAGCTTGAAAAGGCATCATTAAAGGGGAAATGAGCCAGTATGAAGTTTCAGCTTGATTTACTAGACAAGGAGGGTTTGGCACAGTGCCACTCTGAAATGTAATCCCCTTCAACCTCAGACTGATTAGAAATTTAATCCAATATAAACTGCAAACTAATTGAACCAACCAAATTTCAGATCTGTAGTGCACCAAGCGGAGGGAGATATTTAGTGTTTTCCCTACCCTTGAACGGGAAAAGTTAATGATATAAGTGGTATGTCACCAAATGCTTAGTTTTTAAGAAGCCTGAATGACAAATGCAGGAGAAAAACACAAACCCCATGCTTTCTGGGTAGAAACTCCAGAAAAGCAAAAATCTGAAGATTTTCAACAAGGCCAGGACTTCATCCAGACACTCAACAGCAAAATCGTCAGCGAGTATTTTTCTAAATAAAGGTAAATCAGATAAAAATTATGTGGACTTGTATATGGCGACAACCAAGTAAAAAAGAAAGCCAAGGTCTCTTGGAACCGACAAAATGAATCCACTACATGTTCTGCACCTCAGCATAGACCTCAACCAATCAGTTATTCTGTTTATCTTTAATGAATTCAGTATCCATTAAATGTACCAAATCACTATCCTGAGAAAATTCTGTGTTAATGATCACAATTCTGTCTCAGTACTGAAATCAGACTCAAAGCAAAGAAGCAGCCTCTTGTGTTCTTTAGCCTCTAAACCCATTTTAATCCCTTTCTCCTCTCACACAGTTGCCAACAACAATACAAGTAAGTAGCAGGTGTAGCGGCAATGTTTGTGATGTGGACATCTGTTCATTGGGAATTAGCCTGAGGCCACCAACTCATCTCACACTGGACTCCAAAGAAGGGGAAGAGCAGTAGGAGCAAACTTCTGACAAGCCTGAGCTAAAGCGGGTGAGAAGAAAAGGATCCACAGCAAGCAGACCACCTTCTCATTTATAACTGATTTAAGAACTATGCTGAGTTTCATCAGAGTATGCAAATTTCAATTATCATTTCATGCATTCTCTGAAGAGGAAATCTTCCATGCCTGGGATGACCTTGAAAATGCTAACAGCTGGTCTGAAGAGATGGAAATGCCAACAGAACTTACCACATAGAGCCTGATATGGCACTTGCTTTTTAGTTCCACCAAACAACTCCGATGCTTAAAAATCCTCAGTAAAATCAATCAAGCATTTACTTCCTAGATGACTGGTGAAAAATTCCAGAGTATCTCAGAGTCACTGTATGTTTGATTTGCCAATTACACTCCCTTACTCTGTTAAAGCTGCAGCTCTTCTGTGAACGTGCACTGAAAGTGATTTGTGTTCTTCCATTCATAGACTGATAACTTGCACTGAAAGTTAATGATGCAGCGACACTTGGCAGAAGTTTCAGCACTGCATGTCTGAAAGGGAGCCAAATGCCATTATTCCACCATGGAGGCCTTCATTTTTGTTGTAGTCTGATGTACAACTTCATTAGCAAGCTTTCACATGAAATGTACTCTGTCACAGCATATAGCAGAAGAAATGTATGGGTATATGTTCAGACCAGAAGGAAGATTTATGGCCAGAGGGAAGGAGTACTTTCTTATCAAATCATAATCTCTGGAAGTGTGCTGCAGAATGGGCCAAAACTTTAATCCATTAATCTCACAAATTCAAACCCATCTCCCCATCTCTAGGCTGATACTTTGGGCTTCTTGGAGACAAACCGCTTAAATAAACAAAGGGGGGGGGGCGAAGTGTAATAGATTGTCTAAAAATGGAGCTACTTTTGGGAGTAACCAAATATTACTGCCTTAGAAAGATGATGGGTTTCAGTGGGGTTTAGTAAATTACATCAGACCACTCAGTGATCAGTGACACAAAATTTAGTAGCAACAGCCAGAGTGGAGACCAGGAAACCAGCTGCTTAGAAAGACAGGCTTAACAAAAATGAGTGTACATTCAACACGAAAATGTGCAAGTACACAAACAGGACTCACACAAAAGTCAGTCTTTCAAACACTGGAGTTTACAAGTAACACAGTATCTGGGGATACACCAAGTGAAAA
The DNA here is from genome assembly GCF_963264785.1 of Psittacula echo. NCBI lineage: Eukaryota > Metazoa > Chordata > Aves > Psittaciformes > Psittacidae > Psittacula > Psittacula echo. Next base: position 39,266,676 of record NC_137738.1, on the reverse strand, counting down.
AGGATGACTGAGATAAAAACCAACATGCCTAAAAGGCATAAGAATGGCAAATTCCAATGGCAGTACAAAGCATGAATACATATGGGAACAGCTGTACAACTGTCATTACTCAGGCTCAAGAAAGATGAATTCGAACCTGAAGCAGTAAAGAGAAAAACTGTTAGAATAGTCAGGGAACCAAACAGCTCATCTTATGAGAGAAAGCTAGAAAAGTTGTGCCTGTTCAGCCTGTCAAAACTGAAAGCTGCAAAATTACTGCCTATTACTAAATCAGGCACAGGAACAAGTAGACGTAAGCTAGGTAAAAAAAAAAAAAAAAAAAAAAAAATTTAGTATTTTCTAACTATTTGGACAAACTTCCAACAGTAGGTAGATTAAGGGAGGGCAGCTTCACAACCTAACTGCTTTTAAGAGGGATATTAAAAGATAAGAGACCAGACCAGAAGTCTTTGACAGCAAAGACCTGGACATGACAACTGCCTCTGGAGGGCACTTCTGTCTTTTCTTTTGCAGCCTGTGGGTTTGTATGAACAATAGCAAAGCCAGGCATCCAAAACAGTCTTTGATTCTATCTTTCTATAAAAGTGCTACAGTGGGGATGACCTTGCGATATACTTAAGCAATCCCTTCCATTTATATATTAACCCTCGAATCCTGGAGATGGGCTCTAAAACATGGAGTGCAAAGAAGAACCAATGCACAAATAGAATCATAGATTAGTTAGGGTTGGAAAGGACCTTAAGATCATCTAGTTCCAAACCCCCTGCCATAGACAGGGACGCCTCACACTAAACCATGCCACCCAAGGCCTCATCCAACCTGGCCTTGAACACCGCCAAGGATGGAGCATTCACAACCTCCCTGGGCAACCCTGGGCTCACCACCCTCACAGTAAAGAATTTCTTCCTTATATCCAATCTAAACTTCCCCTGTTTCAGTTTGAACCCATTACCCCTTGTCCTGTCACTACAGTCCCTGATGAATAGTCCATCCCCAGCATCCTTGTAGGCCCCCTTCAGATACTGGAAGGCTGCTATGAGGCCTCCACGCAGCCTTCTCTTCTCCAGGCTGAACAGCCCCAACTTTCTCAGCCTATCTCCATACGGGAGGTGCTCCAGTCCCCTGATCATCCTCGTGGCCCTCCTCTGGACTTGTTCCAACAGTTCCATGTCCTTTTTATGTTGAGGACACCAGAACTGCACACAATACTCCAAGTGAGATCTCACGAGAGCAGAGTAGAGGGGCAGGATCACCTCCTTCGACCTGCTGGTCACACTCCTCTTGATGCAGCCCAGGATGCGGTTGGCTTTCTGGGCTGCGAGCGCACACTGCAGCCGGCTCATGTTCATTTTCTCATCAACCAACACCCCCAAGTCCTTCTCCGCAGGGCTGCTCTGAATCTCTTCTTTGCCCAACCTGTATCACAAGCCAATTGTGAGCATATCTGATTATTAAGACATGTTTTAACTAGGCTGCACTGAACTATTAGGCTACAGCTTTCCCTGTTAACTCTGGATTGATTCTGATCTCAGACAGAAAACACTGGGGCTTATCTCACATACAGAGCAGTTGATTTTACAAGGGACACAGTCATATGTGCCCCGAGATGTGAATGTGTTGGTACACCCCTGAACTGGGAAAGGAAACAAATGACACCATGTGCTGTTTTCATGAATGTGCCTGTTGATTTTTGAAAGCTCATTATTCTCCAAACAGAACAAACATGGGAACTGAAAATGATGGGATTTCTGATGGGTTTTTGTTTTAACACTATTTTAACATTATTTTTGTTTTAACATTATTTTAAATGCAGATGTGCTTTAACACATGGTCACATCTCATTTATGGGCCATAAAATCCACAGGTGCATAGCACCATCTGATAATGAAGCCACAACTACTATGATCTTCGACAAACTGATAGTGGCCCTCTTATTCCTTCCCAATCACTATTTATAGCCCATTGAGGAAAATGCTTGGGATGTGATTTTCAATCTACAAATATCATGCACATTCATAATGGTGAATAAACTGATGCAAAAGTCCATGCTGGCTCTGCTGCAAAGCTATTTGGTTATCCATGAGCATTAGAAATGGCCCAGTCACATAATTACTATGAAAAACTGACAGACTTGTAACTGCTCCTGACTGAATACAAGATAATTTATCTAACTGGAGCTGGCACAGAGAAGAAAACAGGCCTTTGGTATTTTTATCAAATTTGCATGAACCTGAAGAGAAAGCAGGCCTGCAAGGCTCTGACCTTGCTGGCACCAGTGTGAGAAAGGGATGGAAAGTAAGGATGTTTCATTCAATTATCTTCTCATTAGGTTTCCATAGCAATGGCTCTTTAATCAGGTCAAAACTTTCTCAGTGGAAACAAACACTGAGCTACTTGTGGGCCATGCGTGCATACATGTATTTTCTACCACCACCAGAACGGAAGCCACCATGTCAGTCCCACAGGCTCAGTTGGGTGACTGGCAGCAGGCAGATGGGGCTACACCATGTATTTAGTAACTGACTGGTTGGTCCCAGCCAGGAGGCAGATAATTGCCAGCTAAAAACTCTTCAACAGCAAAGAGCAGGGCCCAACATACTGCACGCAATGCACCCCTGCTCTGCATGCATTGCTCACTACATGCTGTGTCGACTAGCTGCGACAAGTCGGACTTTCTCGTGAAAGGCACCCTTCATGCTTCCTCGTACAAAATTACCAGGCTTGGAATCTTCTTCCAGCTGCTCAAAGGCACACTGGTTTCCCTTCTCACGTGTCCCGGGTGGCGTTTGGCTGTCCTCTCACTCCCATTGTGTGGGTTATTGTGGGAGTTTCCTGCCCTACTTCTCTTGAGAAGGCTGTTTAAAGGCACCATGAATAATTTGGCTTTGACTAAATCAGGCCTCAAACAAGTGAAAACACGGCTGTATGCATTCACTGATTCTTTTTGATTCCTGCAAGCATGGGGTAAAAAAAAAAAAGTTACCTTAAACACAGACATCTCAAGAGCAAGCTCTTATTTTTCTTCCAATATTCCCTTCCATTTTCAGCTACTCAAAGGAAACAATTTATTCAATTAGTATCTAAGTGCAGACTTTAGCATCCTCAGTTTGGGAGATCTGTATGTTTTCTGCTTTCTTGTTCTCAGTTTCTGACCCCTCTCTGTCTCACGTCCTCTGTCAGCCCCACACTCCTATTTGCAGATGAGCTTACAAATACCTGCCAAAGTTAATTTTGACACCTTGACAAGTTGCCAGAATCAAACATGATAGAATTTAAGCACCCCATCCATGACCTGGAGGGATGATTTAATAACCTCCTGCATTCAAACCTGGACCTGCAGTTTGGATGCTGCAGGGAAAGAGGATTAGCAAATCTAGTGTTAAAATTATGGCAAACACCAGTAGATCAGTGTACCAAAGGCGGCAGAATTGAGGCTTGCATAAAACCTTTTGCAAAACGAAACCTGTTTTTAAAGACTGCTGCATCCACTGAAAATCACTGTGGAAGATAGGAACACTGAACTGCAGGGACTCTTATAGCCTTAGGGTGATTTGGAGTTCAAGTTTATACCATGGGACAGTGACTGACGATACTACAGCACATCCATCGCAGAAAATCCTTAAAAACAGATTCAGTCAACAGTCCCTCCTGCAGAGACAACAGCATGCAGATAGCAGCCACTTGTATTCTGGCCTCACTGGTTGCCTGCCATCAACCTCAGAGAAAGCTGTGATCCCAAGCAGCCTACAACTCCTCCTCTGATATTCCCAACAAGCCATCAGAGATCTGCCAAACTGCACGAACTCAGCATGTGAGGGGCTTAGTTTAAGTTGTACATCCTGCACGCACAGAGAGGATGACAGAGTCATTCACTTGTGTGAGCAGCTGAATCAGGGAGCTGAGGACACAGCTGCCAGAAGCACAGCAGCTTCCCCATGCCAGGGGAATGCAAAGCCCCTGAGCAATGCTGCCCTGTGCTGCCAGCACCCCACACGTGCGTGCTCTTCAGCAACTTCCGCTTGACAAGTCTGTTTCTGCTCAGCTCCCTGCTCTGGCAGAGTCTGAGATTTAGGTCCTGAGGATCGCAGAGTTGAGAACACTTAAACTGTGCTGTGCCGCAGGCTGAGGAGAACAGCCGGATGAATTGTGGCGCTTAATATGAAATATGACCGTTTACTTGGTCAGGAGCATGCTTGAGCGGAACAGAGCAAGAAACAGCAGGTAATTCACACAGGAGGTGTCAATTCGTAATACCCACTTCCACACAAAGGTGGTGGGAACACCTGCGAAACACCAGACACAGCCATAGTCGTGTTACCTCATGAGGTTTGCTTTGTCTTTCCTTTCTCTAGCAGCTGTAAAGAAAAATGAGTATACAGGGGTGACTGTATCGCATCCTATCTGTACGCAGCGCTCTTGAGTCTCGCCCTCTTCCACCTCTTTCCAGGCAGTTCTCTGATACACCACATTTGAAACTTGCCCAGAGACTGCTGGAGCAAATAGTGACAGCAAAGAGATCTATTTCCCAACAGGGAAAACACACAACTTCCCCTCTGCAACATCCCCAGTTCTAAAAACAGGATGAGAGTCAGGATGCAGAAGCATAAGTTCATGGGACTGGGTTTAACCTGGATTTCCTGGCAAACATGCAAAGCTCATCAGTCTGCCATGTAGACTTGAATGGTCAAAAATGGGAACAGGCTAAAAGCTGGATTACATTGTTTTAAATACTCTATTTACAATTATGAGAAAACCCTCTCAGTCCCCTGCCTGAGTAAACATCCTTGGGGTGTTGCCATCTCTTGGAAATAATAGGGGTTGTATATACAATACATGCCAGGATCAACATGGTATGGGCCTAAAGAAGCCATACTAACTCCTAAGAACATATTTACTGTGTATTTGTTACACTGATAATTCTTCTAGCAAATTAGAAGTCAGAGTGTCTATACAGGAACACCTGCAGTCCTGAGGAGATTTTTGTTTAAAATGAATACTATCAGTGTTAAAGATGCTGTTGCCACTTTAGCGAAGGCACACTGAGAATCTGCAAAGTTACACTAACACCACAACTGACAGCAAGACTTCAGTTTAAATTATAGGAATCTTGAAAAGGGCAGGGGAAAATGAAATTTATTATTAAGAGAAGAAAGCTACAAACGTCTCATTCCATGCTTTGTGTTATTTGCTAAATATTATGTGATTCAGAAGCCTGACCAACTGTTTCAATTTACGAAGCAGCTCCAGTATGGCCAAAAAAAAAAACCAAACCAACAAAAATCACAGCAATTGTGAGGCAAAGCTTGAACAAACATGACTTTGTTTTCTGTTGTTTACGAATAGCTTTTCAGGCCACATCAGTACCCTTGCTGTTATTCATATAAATCTTAGAGGCCTCTGCTACAGGGAAGATTTCTCTCTCTTTATCAGAATCAATTGAATGAAAACCATCTTTGGTAGTGCATTTATAATGCATACAGCAGGTTCATATCTGCAGCATTTTGCAGCTTCATCTAAATTAACAGGAACAGTGTTGTCAGCAATAGAGGAAGGTAGTATTGCTCCAAATGCCTTTTGGGGGAACAATGACTTGGAGTGACAAGCAACTCTTGCCTCCAGGCTTGTTTAACCCCTTTTTCCTCCTTCCAGGCACTACAGCTGCTCTTCTGTGTTAGTGTGTATCACCCACTAAGCAGATACTTGTTGAGCAACTTGCTGGACTGAGGGCACCAACTAATTTCACACTGGCTTTGAACAGACTGGGCAGAAGGGTTAGTTAATAAGACTCAAGGCAAGACTGAACATAGACTGCTTGTCCACACAAACAGGGTTTTTTCCTACCACAGAGCACCAAGGCTAATCTGTTTTCAGTGCGGTGTACAGTGGAGGCTGTCAGGCTCTCTCTTCAGTTGGGCACCACAGAAAAGGAAAAATCAAAGCAGGTTAAACAAACATAGCATCTTCCAGATTCCCTCAAAGGCTCTTTCTGTCTGGAATCTCCCAACTCTGGCGAAATTAAACAACTATCCAGGTGTGTTATTTTAGAACTTTAGGCCTTGGTAGTGTTAAGCTGCAGGGCGTGCAGGAAGCCACACTGGGCAAGGGAGCTACCAAGAGCAACCATGTTCCAGCCTGCCACTTGCCCTCTCCTACCTATCCCAACATGGGTTTTTCATTGAGACTGCTTTTACTTTCTGAAGCACTCCACTCAGAACATCAGACCAGAAACAACTCGCTTCACCTTAACATGAGAAAATGTATTTTCAATATTCAGACATACAAGTTTTCTTGGGCAAGCTCTTACTCAGGTTTTGGAAGAGTACTCACAACAACAGATTTTTCAGCTCCTGAAAACCTGGATGGCTATTTTAGGATAAATCTCCTTTTGCCCCTTGATCTCTTTGTGAATATTAGAAACTAATGCACATCTGCACTCAGTTTCAGGTTTGGCAAACTGGAGTCTTCTCAAAACAAAAGTAGTTTTGTAAAAGGTTTATCCTGGATCTTTCATGCAGCATGAGAGGACCGCAAAAGCAGCAAAGGGACAAGCTTTCCTGTCTCATAGCATGCCCACACAGCATATTCAAACTAAAGCCATAAACTAAACACTGAACCCAAAACAAACACACTGCCCTCCTATGAAAACCATTAAATTCAACACATTAGTAGCAAGTACAGATGTATCCGATTTACTTGATGTGGCCATTTTGTGCAGATCAATTTTATAAACTCTGCCTTAATGGAAGAGGCATTCCCCTGACAAGTTGGCTCTTCAAGCTACAGGGATGAAACCAGCATTGACATGCAGGCTGCCACTAATAAGCACAGGCCTGTATAATTTCAGTTTTGAATAATCTGTATGGTATTGAGTATATATCACCGATTATTTTCAACACCTTGACCCTTGTTTCCTATTGCACAAGTATTTTATGCAACCTGCCCCGCACCAGTTTCACATATATGATCAGGTTCATCATGTACACCCTTCAACTGACAGACAAACTCTCAAACAGGACACTTGAATTCTGGAAAGGTTCAAAAATCACAGGCCCCTTCCAGTTGAAGTAAGATAACAAGGTTGATTTCCTTTTGGTGAGGTAAATGGGCTCTCTCAGAGCAGAGTTGCTCAGAATATGTTTTCGTAAGACAGTGCCTTCTCACTCATTTATGGTACAACACATACACAGACACACAATTTAGGAAGCTGGCTAGAACCTGCAAGAGGAGCTTATTCCCAGTTGTGTGCTGTCCTACTGTGAGATCTTTGTTGCATTATTACCTGAGGAGGGATGATGACATTTACCCATGGGGAAGTGCTTTGAGACTGAGAGAAAAGTATTATGATTACAGGATACCCTTAGAGGCTTACTCCCCAGAATACAGTTCTTATAATGTTCCCCATCCACTTGGCACTTCTGATCTCATTAGAATTTTATATAAGGAGTTATCCTTGTTTCAATATCTGAAGCACCGCTTTTAAACTCTAAGCCTTCTAGGCTTTCAATGTTAACAGCATGTAACATGCGTCCCGTGATGGCACCCAAGGTAAAATCCACCTTATCTGCCCTCAGATGTTTTGAAAATGAGCATCTACCTCAAGCAAACAATCACTGTTTTCTCTGAGTAATGAAGGAACCTCTGAAAGATAATTTAATGCCTTCCAAGATCTTCAGCATGAACCAGCTTTCAGACAATCCCACAGGAAGCCCTTAAGCAGCCGTTCCCTACCATACAATTGACTCTTACATGGCTGGTGCTCAGGCGAGTCACATACTCGAGTGCCCATATTGAGGCAGCACCCACCACAGCTACATCTGGGACTGACACTCCTTCTATTTAACTAGCAACAGCAAGGGCAGCCATTTCTTACCACCTTTTACCTATTGCCATCCAGTCTTGAATCACTAGAAGATATGAAAATGTGGGACTATAAAACCTTAAAAAAGCATGTCACATCACGACTGAATTCCACATACTCCCTCTGAACCAGTCCAGCTGGCACTACCCCATGAAGTGCAGACAATTGGAAATGCAGTGTCAGTTGTCTTCATGCACTGCTGCACGTTGCCCTTAGCAGTAGGGATCCAAGATCCTGGGATCAAAGGAAGGAGGCGCAGAAAACAAGCACACACATTGCAGCAGGAGGTGACAGTAAACAGAAACCCTTTCAGTCCTCATAGAGAGGTTTTTATGAAGGACTACTAAAATTAAAGCTCCTTTTAACTTGGTTTTAAATTTAAACTTCATTCCCTTGGCACCTTCTTCAAAAGCACAGCTACAAGCCCAGGAGTGCACAGGAAAAGGAAAGTGATTTAAGTTTGTAACTCTCCCTTCCCCTCGCCTATCTTTTTTTGGCTTCATTTAGGTCTAGTCACAGAAATAATTTTTTAAGCAGGCTTAATTTGCACAGAATGTGAGATCAGGAATGTTGCTCAAAAATGACTACCAGTCATCTTCATGAATGCATATCCCAAGACCTCATAGCGGGGAGAAAAGATAACTCCCTTGATCTAAACCCCCAAACCAACAAAAGGCCAAAAAGAGAATGCGATAAGGAACAGGTTCCAAAACAGGTTTCATTAACAGCTGCCTGATCTGAAATCCTGAAACACCAATACAATCTAAAAGGAGTTTACTTGAAGGAGAAAGAAAATGTATCAAATTTTCCCTCCCCTCCTGGAACTTCACTTACTTTCTTTCAGTGTCAGGTGTTGATGCGGTACTGCTGAGACCAAGTGACTCCTGCAAGATAAGGCACACAGCAGTGAGAGCAGACACAAGAGCAGCCTTTATCCATTTCATGCAGAATATCAAATTGAAGAACAAACAAACAAAAATGGATTATCAAAATCAAAGTGTGTACCTCAATCTGGGATCGCAGCTGTAAAGATGTGGGACTGGCATCAGGTTTCTCCTAGAACAGAACAAATGTCAGGTTAATGAAATATCCAAATGTTAAAGAGAAGAAATCTGCAGGGGAGAAAAAGGGCATAAGAAACAGGGTAATAGAACCTAGGACTACTTCTAACATTCAAATGGGAAACATTGAACTCTCCAGAAGGAAATACTTTCAGGATAAATTTTAAAATACTCCAGCAAAACAGCTAATTCCATCCGTATCGCTGGAGAATACAGAATAAGGTAAAACTGCCAGACAGAAATGATTCAAGACAAAATAGAAAGAGGAATGTATTATTTTCACTAGGTCATCACAAAATTTGTTAGATAACTTCAAGTGCAATTTCCCACAATTTACCTTCAGGAAGAACACACAGGGAAAATCTGACATAAAAAGGGCATTCTCTGAGCTAAGAATACTGAGAGGATTCAGACACACGTCAGCAAAGCCAGTTTCTCACACAGAAATTTGTCAACAGGATAGAGTTTAAATCATCTTCCTTCAAACATCTAGGATATAACCATCTACTCCAGGATTTGGTTATCCAGGTTCCCTTTGCAGTCAATGTAGAGAGACAGGAACTCTCACAGAACAACTCACCCGATGGGTTTCAGCTGCCTGAAGTTAGATGAGGCAAGTCTCACTGGTAGTATCTAATTTAAGATTGCAAGCCAGCTGCCTAAAAGGCACATACTACTAACAAGCCCAGCTGAAGCCAATGGGAAAACTCCAATTTGAATGGAAGTAGAAATCATAGTTGTCAGTACACTTTGCTCGTTGATCTGCATGTGAAACCACAGGGGAACTTACTTATGGCTATTTTATTCTGATCCAGTCCTACCTCTAGTGAAGTTACTGCAAGTGAGTACTGTAATCAAAAAGCCATCGTAGCTGAGAAAGCAACCACAGTGGCATACACACTTTAAAAAGGAAAAAAAAAGGACATGAATTTATTCCTCAGTACTGGAGGTCTTTTGGTTCATGCATTCCTCAGCCTACATGTAAATCTCTTATCTCTGTGAAATTGTACTTCCTATGCCCTTTGTTTACAAAAAGGGTGACAAAATGTTCTTAAGATTTAATAAAAGAAAATTAGACACGATTTTCTGGAAATGAAGCCTTTTAATACTAAACAGGAAATCAGCACTGACTGCTATGAAGCAGTGTTGGATTAGCCTGCCCAGAAAGTCTGCAAGACCTAGAGTAGAGAGGAACCTACCCTGTCATAACCGGACTGACTCAGCTTGCATTGCTGGCCACAGCAGCCAGGAAGGCACAGGACAGCTCACAGCCATGTGTTTGCTAGTATATGAGGTTGACACAGGGTCAGCACCCTACTGGGGGATTTTGCCTGACCATGCATTGTCTGTGTATCTGCTTTTGCTGATTTTATAGCACAAAAAGGGAAATTAAGTCCTTGAGTGGAAGCCAGCATGAAAAGCTTGACCACATTCACTTACTGACAAATCCAACAGCACTCCTTTAATCACGCAGAAGCTGGACCAAGCCCAGTGAAATTCCACAGATGCTCACAGATCAGTTCTACTGTAGCTTCTGAAATGATTAAACAAAGCTACATATGAAAAACAGCCAGAACACTGAAGGTCTTTTAGAGTTTGCTTTATTTTGAAAGCAATCGCACTTCCCAGAGACCTCCACCAGACACATTTTCAGCCTCTGCAGTGCTTCTGGAGAAGGTGAAGGGTAGCCTCTGTGCAGAGACAGCACGGGTATGCAGTGTGCAATGGAAACTGCCTACAAGTCACTAGGTATGGGTCACAGGTCAGGATAAAGACATAAAAAAGGCCTATACCTGTGGCAACCACCTCAGCAAGTGTTTGAAGGAATTAACCAGCTCAGTGAGTTTCTAGTGGTACAGATTAGTAAAAGTTCCATTTTGAGTCTCAAACCACAGCCTCTGAACCATCCCCCTAGCCGTTTCAGTGAAAAGTGAAGCCCTTCTACTCCATTACACCTGCACATTCAAGCCACAGCTGACACATGCTAAATGATAACATCCTGCAGCAGCAGCAGCAAAATTCTGGATCAAGAAATTGACCTATGTGGGAAAAATGGTTTAAAAAAAAAAAGCATTTCAAGCAATAAATACTTCTATACATGAAATAATGGTGAAAGTGTCACAGTGCCTCAGGCAGCAGTGCAGATGTAGGTAAACACTCAGCTTAACTACTGATGAAAAGCAGCTTCAGAGAGAACACACTGCTACAGCACTCATATGTCTGCTTTTAGTATTACATAAGAAGGAAAAGTCATGCCTCTCAGCTTGTTGCCAATGCTGAAATCTATTGAACATAACATGTCACGAGGGAAGTGTTTGACACTCTCCCCTCTGCCAAGAGTAAAAACGAGCGTTTTTTTGTCCATCTCAAATACGTTGCATTCAACACTAAGGCTGGAAGCCACAGGGGGCTGAAAAACATTCCACAATGATTTTGAAAAACATAATTCATTAGCAATTACAAAGAAACACAGCTTTTGTAAAGCCCTGTAACACCAAAAAGCGAGGCAGTGATAACTCATAAATCCAACTGTAACAATCAGAGGCTGAATCCAGCGAAATTAAAGCACAAAGACAAAAAAAAGACAACGGGCTTCAGAGAAAGTCGATACAGAAACACACTGTTCTGCAGTAGGGAAATCAAATACCTTCTGATCAATTTTCTAAACAAGATGAAGCAGGCCCAAAACTACAGTAGTTGTTTCTGAGCTAAAAACATATTAATATAAAGGTGTATATATGCGATTGGGATACAGCAGGTTTCAGATCGATGTATTTTACACCCATTACCCAAATGGTAAAATAGTAAAGCACTCTTGTGCTGGCATAACTGCCTCTATACTAGAGCTCTTGCTGGTATAAACAGGATAAGCAAGACCTGCTGTCTTTGCCTAAATCTCTTCAGATCTGTCAGCATTGACTTTTATTGACAGGTAAGGCCAAAAAGAACTTTTGCGAGGAGAAATAATGATGCATTTCTAGGGAGGACTTTAAGATAGCTAGGGTGTTTGTGGCATCAGGAAGAGCTGTAAAGTTTCAGAGGGATGAAAAAAAACCCAAACAAACCACATGAAGAATGGTTAAATATGAAGGCAGAGAGGGCTCAGGACGTGATACAGGTGAGGGAGGTGTGATGTAAAGCCCAACTGACTACTGCCCAAAGCAAGGGGCCCAGGGAAGAGTCACCACTTCCCTCAGGGAGAGAGTTTCGGCCTGTGGGAAAATGAAAAGAGGAAGGAAGAAAATAAAGGAATAAACAAACAAACAGTAGTTTGTTACAGTGTTCTTTGGGGTAGGAACAGTTTGGTCAGCCAAGTACAGATTCCTGCCCAGCTGCTGGTGCTCCGGCGAGGAAGGTGATGACAGCTTATGGGCACCTCGGCCTCAGTCACCACCTGAACCCGTATCCTTAATTATTTAGGAAGTCAGCACCTCTCTGAAGAACATATCCCCCTATCACCACCCCGTACCTTGCTTCCCTGGAACTGCAAGGCCAGGAATGTAGACGGTTTTGAGGTGAAACACCACCAATAAGACAAAAATAATCAAAAGCAGCTTCTTGCCTTGAAAGCCATGGCAGAATATGTCAAACTTCTTCCTGAATATTGATGATCCTGTTCTGTTTTTATGTGCTCTTCAAATTCAGGATACACATTCCTCAGGATCAGTGATGGTATCCACTTCCTTCTATGAAACACTTTTCAGCTCTCACTAGTTTTTAATTTACATGCACGTAGAGCTGTACTATGTTTGTATTAAGCTTATTTGCCTTTTTCTCAATTTGTCTTCAATACTTTCAAGAACAACAAAAGATGTATTTGCTTTTTGAAAAGTGGCAAGGAAGGAGAAAGGGAATCCAGGGTAAGACCAATGCCTCCAGGAAACTTTTAAAGCCATGATATAAATCCTTTCAGACGTACCATGGAAAGAGGCTAACCCAAGTCCACTCTATGTCGTATTTGTACAGGATACTGTTTTTGTGCACCTGCATACGGGTATCTGTGCCTCCAGCATGTGCAATTTCAAAAGATCTATGCTGCAAATGAATGGAAGCATTCACACTGAATCAATCAATACACTCAAGACTCAGGGATCCTTGTGAAATGGGTTGTTACTCTAATACCGATGAACTTCTGCAATTATACTCCCTTTCACATCATCATTTATTGTGCTAGCAAACATTTAAAAACTCTGTTGTTTTCACTTTATGTTGCACTAAACAATAAGTTACCAATGAATTATTCAGGAGAATTATAGTGGAAAATACAAACTACGGTTTACTTTGATTTACAAAGGCCTTTTTAAAAACCCCGTTGAAATTCAGCAGTAGGTAAATCAGAAGCACTACTTATTAAAGAAATCACAAACTTGTTTTTCTTTTTTTTTACTACTACCACAGTTGCATGGGGTATCAGCAATGAAGTCCCAATGTATTTCAGGGAGAAACAAACAAACTAACAAAACTTCGCATTAATTTCATTTTGGGAAAGCAGTGACTTGTTTTACTTTGTTGAAAAGCAGACAGACAAAGCAAAAGTCACTGAAATTATCCCGTATGAAACAAAGCATATTTTAGTTAAAACTTTCCTCACACTTAATTTTTTTTTCTAATGTATGTTAAACTGACAATGTGCAGTGCATTTTGTGTCAGAAACTTTCATCATTACAGTCACTGTAATGTGAAATTGGCTATGGCAGTAAAATTAGACAGTTCTATTTCTTTTAATTGACACACCTCACATTACAGACACTCAAAACAAAACCCAGGTATATATATGAAAGAGATCCAACTCTTTTTGCTGGCTCCTTTAGCTGTGGTGGGCAAAACCAAACTTGACAGCACTGTGGGCAGATTCAAGACTTTCTCCCACCCAGCACAGAATTTATGAAAGTTTTAGCATTACTGCTCAGGAAACAGATTCTTTTTCTTTTTTTTTTTTTTTTTTTTAAGAGAAGTGAAAGAATTCTGTACAGAAACAGGAAAAATGGCAATAGAACATGTAACAGAGAGTTTAACTGAGCCACATTACCCCACATCCCTGGCAAGCAGTCTTATCATGAGGCTGTGCCCACATGCATAGTTACTGGTTTTCTCATCTTTCCATCAAGAAATTTAAAGAGCTTCCTGCTGCATCGTTACATGAAAAAAGAATTATGTCAAAGCTGTAAACATTTGGCAAAATGGATTCTTGCTTTCCAACTGGCAGTAAAAGTGTAAGTCTTTTTTCCTCTTTCAGAGGTTAAAAACATCAACAGCTGTATCACAGTATCACAGTATGTTAGAGATTGGAAGGGACCTCAAAAGATCATCTAGTCCAATCCCCCTGCCAGAGCAGGAACACCTAGATAAGGTTACACAGGAATGTGTCCAGGCGGGTTTTGAATGTCTCCAGAGAAGGAGACTCCACAACCTCCCTGGGCAGCCTGTTCCAGTGTTCTGTCACCCTCACTAAGAAGTTTCTTCTCAAGTTTAAGTGGAACCTCTTGTGTTCCAGTTTATACCCATTACCCCTTGTCTTATCATTGTTTGCCATTGAGAAGAGCCTGGCTCCATCCTCATGACACTCCCCCTTTATATATTTATATACACTAATAAGGTCCCCCTGCAGTCTCCTCTTCTCCAAACTATAGAGACCCAGCTCCCTCAGCCTTTCCTCATAAGGGAGATGCTCCACTCCCTTAATCATCTTTGTCGCCCTGCGCTGGACTCTCTCCAGCAGTTCCCTGTCCTTCTTGAACTGAGGGGAAAAAAATGTGAAGTCAAAAATGCAGACATCCTGAACTCAGGTCTTCATCAGCAGAAAGCCTTGCAGCCCCAGCTTTCAATCCATCCATTCTCAGTGATTAAGACTCAGTAGGCATTTCCTGCTGATTTGTACTTCCAGTTTCATGCTTTTAATCCAGTCCCCTTCGTGACTCCTATATTCATTATTTCATGAGAAGACCACAGTCAGAAAGGTGTAACAACATTATATATGCTGTGTATTTCATACAAACTTACAAACATGGAGGGCTGGTGGGGTCTGACCCCCATTTCAGCTGCTTTGACAGTGGAAACAGAAGAAATACAGATGAGAAAAGGTTTTGAACAAAACTTGTATCAGACAAACTTCTGCCAGCATATGGGGAACTGACTCTTTTCTAACATCTTTTTTATTACAATAAACACATTCTGAAGAAGCAGTTTCCTTCAGGTTCCTTTTAAAGAAGGCTCACTTAAAGCAGGAAAGAAACTGGTCATACTAGGAAAAGTTGTACTTATTTTTTTTCAAATCTGACTTTTCTAACAATTTAGAAAGCAGAATTAACATTTAACTTGAAACCAAACTGGTTTTGTGTACTATGCAGGTATGTGAACCTTAACACCTGAAAATTAAGATAAATAATATGAATTCATTCCCTAGAGCTAGGCACTGAACTGCTTGCTCCCAGCTTGCATAAACGCACTCCAGGAATGTGAGGGGGTGACTGAAGAGAGGCAAAGGTGGATAGTTGGATGCTAACTTCAAAGTCTCCTAGAAAGCAAGGGAGAAATTAATTTCTTGAATTAATTGTTTTCAGTTCTTGAAAGAGAACTGAAAACAAAGTAACCATATTAATGCAAAAAAGGATTAGCCCACAAATTGCTAGTCTGTATTTATACATCCTCCCTGCTATAAAAACTGCCTTTGATAAAGAGAATTTAAAATTAGCCATTTTCTCTTTACCTTTGAAATTGAAGCCTATATTTGATTAATGTTTTGGGCCAGATCCTTACTTAAGATTTCATCACAGGCCATCACATGATGATTATCATCAAATGGAATTTCAAATTAACTCTGATGCACTGTACTGCATTTTTTAAGCCCAAATACAACATGGAAAATTGTTCCCATCAGAGGGAGAAGTTATTACTGAAGGCCATTACGCCATTTGGCACAATTTTGTGTATTTATAAAGAAGATACACAATATTCTTGTTTGGCAATATTAAGACATGATTATTGTCTTCTCCACATTCATGACAGAAATCTGAATCTACACAAGTAATGACAGAAATATTCTTAATTTTCTCTTTACATTTAAGTAACTGGACTAGAAACTTTTATGCCATATAGGGAGTAGTTAACAGTAATGACCCAAGTGGTGGTGCAGCAAATGGAAGCTGTGTTCTCTGGGATTACTGCTGCAGCAAGTTTTGCTTTGAAGGGTAATGGCGTGACAGTGACATCTGACAGCTCCAATACTAATCAGCACAACTGCTGCTAAGGGGTTAAATTAAAGGCTTCAATCATGGCATTAACAGCTCCCGCTGTTGGGCCAGGCTCCAGCCCAGCTGCAGAGCTCCAGTCAGTTCTTGCAAAGCTCAGCTGTTCTGCTGAAAAGACACAAGTGGGTTCCTGCCACATAACCAGCACTTGGGATAGAAGGTGGGTTTTGCCCTGGTACACTGTCTGGACAGCAGAAACGTGGTTCTGGTTTCAGTGACTCTTCAATTTAAAGGACAACAAACTCAAATTCTGAGGATCTGTCAAGCAGCTGTAAAATGCTCCTTCTTTCCATTGTTCAAAGCAAAAGGCTTGGAGATTTTCCTCAGGAGAGGACAGTGGGGACCAGAACCCTCACCCAGGGCCACCTCAGCCTCCTGGTGAGATCAGGCTTGTGCGATCCATGGGGCTGACTCCCGCTCTCTCCAGCTCAGGAGCATCGCACTGCTTTCAGGCTAGCTCAGGACTGTGATGCACAGTTCTGCTTTGCCTCGTTGTGCTTTTATGCAACATGCGATTATCCCATCACAGACTGAGCCAAGGTCTTTTCCAAACAAAAGGCCAATCGCAGAATGAAGAACAAACTAAGTACCAAGAACTTCTGCAGAGAAAAAATAATTACAACACTTTATATGCTGCTTACAAAGCGTCTGAACCTCAGCAAATGGCTGTCCTTAAGTAACTGCAGAAAACTCAGACCTGAGTAATCTGCAAAGAAAGCTGCACCGTTGCTCTAAGCAAATCATCTGCAATCGTCATTCCACAAAAATTCACTGGAGAATTAAGAGTAAAGCCTTACAAATGATTCTCTAGTGCAACATTTTCTCCCTGTGGAGTTGGACTACATACCCACAATTCAGTTGCTTAGACCATTTTATTCCCTAAGTGGCAACTACAATGAACTTCTTTCCCAAGTTCCACTTGCAACTTCAGCCTTTCTCTCCACCAGACTATGAGTCGCACTTGACTTTAAGAAGGGTGCACAGAATTGGCAGTTGGAAACAAATGAAGCACAAGCATAGAGCTGATTTGCACTCTAAGAGCCACCAGAGTTTTTCAATGATGTAGTGCATACAAGTAACACATACACTTCATTCCAGCAAAGCCTGCACAGCTTTGCACTTCCTCATGCACCTTCTTATTCACCCTAATGACACAGTACCGTATTTTACTACTGAAGGAGTATTACAGTAACAGGTAATCAAATTATGGCATTAAAGATGCTGGCATGCCTTGCTTTGAATTTTTATAACTTGTCTTCTAAACATAAATGAAGTGAAATAAAGTCCTCAGAAACCAATAACTGTTTTTGTTGGGACCCCCATTCAAAACCCAGCCCCTTTACTAATAGCACTAACCATCATGCTTATCCAGCAGCACAAGAGTTGGCCAATAAATCACAGTCCTGATAAACTAGGTAAAACTAGCGAATTAAGAGAGAATGCCACACCTGCACTGCTGAAGAGGCGGTTAAGCCCTTCACATGCCCCAGCAGAATTATAAAAATAAATAATTAGAAGGAGGTCACTTAAAACTGTAAAAGCAAGAAATGCCTTTGCAACCCTATGTGCTGGTTTTGACTGGGATAAAGCTAATTTTCTTCATAGTAGCTAGTATGGGACCATGTTTTGTATTTGTGTGGGAAGCAATGCTGGTAACATAGGGATGTTTTCATTACTGCTGAGCAGAGCTCACACAGAGCCAAGGCCCTTTCTGCCCTCTCACCACCCCAGCAGTGAGCAGGCTGGGGCTGCACAAGAAGCTGGGAGGACACAGCTAGGACAGCTGATCCCAACTGACCAAAGGGATATCCCACACCACATGGTGTCATGCTCAGCATATAAAGCTGCGGGAAGAAGGAAGGAAGTGGGGGGCACATGCATAGTGATGGTGTTTGTCTTCCCAAATAACCATTATTTGTGATGTTGCCCTGCTGTCCTGGGGATGGCTGAACACCTGCCTGATGACGAACAGATGAATTCCTTCATTTGCTTTGCTTGAGTGCATGGCTTTTGCTTTACCTATCAAACTGTCTTTATCTCAACCCATGAGTTTTACTTTTTTTCTCCCCAGTTCTCTCCCGCAATACCACTGCAGGCAGGGGGAGTGAGTTAGCAGCTGTGTGGTGCTTAGTTGTCAGCTGGGGTTAAACCATGACACCCTGGAGGCCAGCTAGAGCTGCCAGCAAGCATGCTCCACATTAGGCCCAGCTAATTTAAGAACAATATAAAAGACATCTATTACTGTCTTGCTGCACTCGGGGCTTCATCATGACTCCTGCTTCATATAGCTAAGCCTTTCCAATCACCTTCCAAACAGGTATGTACATTGAATGGAAATAGACCAAAACCAAACAAATGAGATATTATGGGCAATGAAGTAACAAAGCAGGAGACTGGAAACCACAAAGAAAGCATTAACAGTCAGGACACATGTAGTGAAAGAAAGAGCAAAGCAGACTGTACACTGCCATTCTCATAGTATGAAGTGTTGAGCCAGCCCTCATCCTGGATACATATAAAATAACTGGAATAAAGAACCATCAGCAAACCATTAAAAAAACAACCAGCTGCACTAAACTCTCAAAGAGAAAGGCAGCAGTAAAGGTACAAAAGAAACATACACCTCACAAACATCCAGTAAATCAGACACACAAGCCCAGAGACTTTGGTGCCTCTTAATGACATTGCATTATTGCTACGAGTGATAACAACTCTCAATTGCAATATAAACCAAATAGCAGTCAAAAGCTTTAGACTGGGAAAAAAAATCTATTGAAGTCAAATCGTTTCAGTTAATAATTTGCTGCCAGGCTCCTTCAGTGCTGCTTTGTCAGTGCTGGTGAGGCCACAGAGCAAGCGCACTGCAAGCTGCCTGCCTGCAACAAACGAAGGGTTTGCTGCGGAAAAAGAGCGTGCTGTGTCTTGTTTCTCTTCCCTCCAGCAAATATAAATTACGCATGCAAACGTTGGTGAACAAATGACCAAACACCCCGCCTTTGCGAATGTCTGTGTAAGCATTGTGACTCAGTTTGCTGGTAGGCCCTCCAACTAAATTAATTCACTGTGGCAAGGAAAATCTGAGCAAAGTAAAATTTAAGCTGTACAAACACCTGCAAGAGTTTCTAAATGCCTGGGGTTTTAAAGCCAAGACCTGCTTGTTTGGGCAGGTGCTGCCACTGTTATGGGAGTGTCAATGGTACAAATTCCTCTCCTCTACTGTCTCCAGAAGGGAAAGCTGCCCTGGCTTCTTGGAAACAAGTCTGCTCCAATCACAACAGCAACAAAGTGTCTTGATTGAATTCTTAATTTATTTTTTTTTTCTGCTCAGGCTTCCCTTAGTACTTTCGGGTTTTTTTCCAGGTTTATGGCCCTAACAGAGTTTAAGTTAAAACAGCTTGAGGCTCTCATCAGTGCATA
Source organism: Psittacula echo (assembly GCF_963264785.1). Lineage (NCBI taxonomy): Eukaryota > Metazoa > Chordata > Aves > Psittaciformes > Psittacidae > Psittacula > Psittacula echo. The sequence goes on along the minus strand of NC_137738.1, from coordinate 39,247,093 downwards.
AACCATTTCTTTTGATGCTTTTCTTGTTTCAGACTGCTCCTCAATAATATTGTCTCTTATTCAAAGTTAGGTGCACTCTGTGAATAAGTGCATGCCAACGGATGCAGAATGGGTTTTCAATTACAATTTTAAGATTCTGTTAAAAACAAGTGAAATAAAGATAACACAATAGTAAACGTAGCTGAAACTACAGAACAATCTCCCATATGCCTCATTAGGCTTTCAAGGTACCAACAGGTCTCAGTATACGAATTAAATATAATGTACTGCTATGTGCTCAGAGTGCTATTTTCTTCAATAATGTATGGTTTTATGTGTTTCCACTGGCTTTCAAATCAGAAAGAGACACACAATACAGCTCATCAGCATTGAGTTTCTTCCTGGTCTTTCAAGCCTGCTCTTCATTTAGCTTAATCTATGATCATTCTTACACGTATATTTTTAATACAATCTTTCAGAGAAATTTAGGGGTTAAGAAAACAAAGTAAGCACTTTCCCTGGCAACTGTACTCAAGTTTAAACTTTGGCATGTTTTTGCATGTTTTACTGGATGGAGTCCTAACCCCACAGGATAGGGTATAAGCAGTAAGAGAAGTTAGTAAATAATACAGGACACCTCCATTTTTCATTGCACAGGATTGCCATTCCTTTAGAAACTGCAGCTTTCATATTTCACAATGCATAAGCTGCAGTTTCTACACAACCAACCAAGACTTTAAACAGATCTTTTTAAATCTGGAAAAAAGAGTAAAACACACTGTCCAAGCATATCCAGAGGCTGCTCTTTGTCAGTTCACAGGATCAGGTGAGGAAAGATGACAGGAGGATAGAAACTGGTCAGCACTAGGAAAGAGCAGAGGCTGCAGCAATCACAGGGAGATTGCCTGAAGTCAGTTTCATTATTCACCATTCCATAAATGCATGCAAATCCTCACACCCAGGTATACTCTCCATGCACTGAAATTCTGTAAGGGCTGCAATGACTGCTGAATTGGAAAAGAGGATGTAACAGAATACCTTAGACAACAAAGACCTACTGGTACTCTGCGCTTCTGAAAACAAGCTCTGAATCTTGATGAAATTGCAATGCCATAACCAGATTCATTCCTGATGTGAAGCAATGCTTCAAACAGAGAAGAAAAAAAACCCAAATAAAACAAAACTGAAAATCCATCCACCAATGGTTTGCTGTTAAAGTTTTTTCAAAGTAAATGACAACACTAGACCATGCAAGTTATACTTGTATTCATAACTGCTTTGATTGTTGTGGTTCCTGTCCTTGACAAGTACTCAATTCCAGCTCCTTGCAAAAAATGCATGGCAAATGTATATACTGAAAGAGACTTGTTTTCAAATCACTTGTAGATTGCTAGAACTTTAACATGACAAAATTCGTTTAAATAAGGTTAGAGCACTGATTTGACATGATGTTGATCTTTACACTTTTTAAACGACTAAATTGCCTCCCACACTTCAGCTTGAATTAGATGCTATTAATTACATAAACTCAATTATTAGCCTTTCACATTAACAGTTTTGTTTGCTCACTCCTTTAGATCTAATTAAGAAGCAACTTTTAAAAACACAATGTTGCATGTTTCAGAAGGCATGGACTGAAAGGATTCTCACTCCGCTGCTGCTGTCCCCCTCAATAAGACCTTGATGTGCCTGCAAAGATTCAGAATGCTGCTACTGTTTAGGTACTAAAATGTGAGGTTATCTCAGTAGATCACTCCCACTCCAGACCTTTTGCTGGCTATGCAAGATATCTGCTATAAAAACTGTTCTCCGTGGCCTTTGCCTATTTGCTGCTAAATTAATCTGTTTTCTTTGCACGTCCTTGGCTCCTCTAGCACTGGCAAATGCTCGTCTTTTATACCATCCCTTTCTATCACTTCAAGCCTCAGTGTCAGAGGACAAAAACACTTTGCAGTTTACTGAAAAATGTTAGCTGATCAGAATGAATACTTAATTATCTGTTCATTTTAATATCTTGAAAATCAGTTTCTTGGTAGCTATAAACGTGTTTGTAATCATTCTTTTCAATAAGCTTGAAAATAATGAAAACTGTTTTGGTTTGCAGAGTTAAAGAAAGAAGACCACTTCTTAAAGGCTGGCATGCACAGCTAATTTGAGCTTGTTTCTTTCTTGCCAACTGCATCTCCCATTTCTCTAATTCCAGGCGTACTACAAGCCATAAATTTTGATGTCCTCCATACTAGGGAAAGGGGAAGTAAAAGTCTTCAAAGAAGGGAAAAAAAAAAAAAGAAGTCTCCTGCAGAGTTTTCTTCTGCATATTTTGCATCTTGTACTGCCTTGAATGAAATATTCTTTTTAAAGCTGTTTTTACTATACACTGTCCTATCCATGGGACCTGCTCCCTAGGGTTTTTTCCACAGCTGCACACTTAGAGAAGTGATTTATGTGGTGACCATGAAATACACAATGTCCTGCTATTCCCAGGAAGAGAAAAAGTAAACCAAAACCTACTCAACCCTGAGACTGTACCTCCCACCAGACAGCCACTGGGTTCATATATGTCATACTATTTGAACATTCTCATTCTTACTGCTGAAGAGCAGATCAGCAGCTCCACAGGTAAAGTTGGGAAGAGCATGATGTGATGATCAGAAGGGAACATGGCACAAACCCCAAACACACAGGAGACTACTTCAGAAGATGGTGTCTCAAGCCTCTTCCCCTCAAGGAATTCAACAGCACGGTGCTATGCATCTGTAGATTACACTTAACACTACTCAGACTGCTGTGGTCTTTAACGGGCAGCAAGGCTCCTCACACCTATGCTCCTCCTGCAATAAGCTGGCTCAGTGCAGCACTGAGTGACTCTGCGCTCACCCAGCAAACCTACAAAGGAAAAAAATCTCTCCTCATTATTTTCATGTGGTCTGGCTACAAATACTCTGAACAAGCCTCTAGGATTTAGGAGCCTGAACTGTAATGACCCAGGCTGTCTTATAGGTGCCTGTTCTACCTCAAATTGCTAAAACCATTCACAACATGTCTCCTTACAATGCCTGAAGACAAAGTGGAAAATCGTTTGCTACAAAGATAAAAAGTATATCCTCTGGGGGCGGGAATCCAAACAAAAGAACTCCAAACCCTCCACAAACACAAGCACAGAAAATGAAGTGTGTTCATCTCCTGTGAATGACACTCCCAAAACAGTAAGAGAGAAATCTAGACACTTAAAATATTCAGTCTTTCTTTCAGTTCAGCTACTGATTTTCTGAATTATCTCAAGGGAGTTACTTAAACCCCTTGTGTCTCAATGTATTTGTCTGGAAACACAAATTCTTACCTACTGTACTTCATGGCTTTTTCAAAGTTTTTGTGAAGCTGCTTGAACAACTCAGAAAAGACGTACAGAGGTATAAATACCTGCAATTACAGCATGCACCTCCTTTCCTGAGTGCCCCCTGCATTCGCAGCTGATGGTCATAGAATCATAGAATAGTTAGGGTTGGAAAGGACCTTAAGATCATCTAGTTCCAACCCCCTTGCCATGGGCAGGGACACCCCACACTAAACCATGCCACCCAAGGCCTCATCCAACCTGGCCTTGAACACCGCCAAGGATGGAGCATTCACAACCTCCCTGGGCAACCCTGGGCTCACCACCCTCTCAGCAATGTGTCATCAACACATATACTGCAACCACAGCACACAGCCGGTGGCCCAAAGAGGACTCTGCTCCTGCAACCACCCCATTGCCAAAACCAGCCCTGAAAACCATCAATGAGATGATTGTTTGACAAAGCAACTACAAAACACTCCGTGACTCTCTTCCACTCATTCTCAAACCTCTCTCTTCGTAGTCTTCCAGGGATGTGCATACACATCCCTGTAAGTAGCCTGTATATTTTTATTAGACAAACTAGATTTTAGTTAGACTTGACCACTAAAAGCAAGGGGAGTTATCTCTAGAGGTCCAAGAAAGCAGGAGCTATTTTACAAATAGCCTTTCTGAAAGCAAAGTTGGCGAAGGTCTCAGCAAACAGATAAAGTCTTGCTGAGCCAGTTAAATACTCCACCCTACCTTATGCATGGCTATTGTCAGGTCCTTAATTTTTAGAATAAATAACCATTTTGAAAATCGTTTGGTGAGGAACAAAAGAGTATAACTGGTTTTTTATGACAATCCAATTCCCTGAAAACTTATTCTTCTCAATTTGCCCTCCTTTATTAAAAACATGCATGCCAAGCTGAGATAACATCTCTTACTGTTATAATTGTGATCAATGAAGCAATTAATGATTTGCTCTTTGTCAACTCTGACTCTGGTTCTGGATACACACGCACGAGCAGCCCTGCAGACTTCATGGACTGTGACTGCACTTCCGTCACTCACATAAAAAGCTCAACTGAATTGGCCAACTTAATTTTCCTCCAATTCTCCCGTTTTAAAAAACCCCAAACATTTAGTAATTCAGTTCCAAAAGCAGACTTTGAGGAGAATGCATCAGCAGATACCACCGTGCCCCTAATTAAACCAAAAACATATTTATGGTCTCCATAAATTCCCTTTGCAGCCATAATGTAATTGTTTCTATATTGCAATTTCACGGTAAACACAAATGTTTTCATGTTATCAGCACTGCCTTCCTGACTGCTGAAGATAAGGTCCTCATCTAGCAATGCAAAGGAGCCTTAAGCTGTCTGCCATGTATTGATGAGAAATGGTAACCACCCAGAGAGCCTTCTGCTCCTCCAGAAAAATCTCTCCTGACTGTACAAGAATATTACCTTTTCTATTTTAAGATTATTTAAAAGGACAACACTTGGAATGTGCTTCTCTCCTCCCCTCCCCCTTTCCTTCTGACCTAGCATCTCTTAAACAGAATGTCCCTAATTTTTGTTGTGACTCCTTCAGATAGTGATTTATGTTCCTTCGGTGATTGTTGCTTTCTGCACTTGGAAAGCCTTCACATATATCTGAATGAATGTCCTAAAATTTTCATCAAGTTCAGAGAATGAACATTGCCACATTCAACATTAGTTTGTTTTCCTGCAATTTTGAGAAAATTTATCTTGGCAAATGAAAATCCAGAAATGGCCAACAGCCAACTGTCAAGAAAACAGAGAAATCAAAAGCAGCAGAACATCCTGTATGCCAAACACCAGGAACACTCGCTTGTGTTATTTCTCAGTGTCACTGAAGAGGCATCATTTGTCACTAGTGAAATCTGGCCACTGCCCCATCACAGGCTTGATCCACACCCAATAAAGAGAATGGACTTTGTCAGCAGGTGCCAGATCAAATCCAAGTAACTTCCAGCAAATTATTTAACTTTCAAATGCCTCTGTTTAAGCATCTATAAAATGGATATTTTAGCATCCACCTTTGTGCAGTGCAAAGATGCAAATCATATGTAACAATAATCTGTCTTCATACACAGTAATACCACGGCATAACGGAAGTAGTTCCTCACAGCATTGTAAATACAATCTGTCCCCTTCAGGGCAGTCATAATACACTACCTGAAAATGTGTTTTCAGAATGAGATGTCATGATGCTGGTGAAGAACGGAAGTTATTTTACATGATATGCCCTTGCACTTCTTAAGTGATTTTTTTCAGACAATCTGAGATCTCAGATCAGGTGTTGCAACCTTTATCTGGTGTGGCTAAGATGCAGATTGGTTATGGTGATGCCTCATCCAAAACTGGGAGAAGGTAAATCATGGAATCATAGAATAGTTAGGGTTGGAAAGGACCTTAAGGTGATCTTGGGGTGGGCAGGGACACCTCACACTAAACCATGTTCTGTTTCATCCAAGGCTTTGTCCAACCTGGCCTTGAACACCACCGGGGATGGAGCATTCACAACTTCACGGGGCAACCCATTCCAGTGCCTCACCACCCTCTCAGTAAAGAACTTCTTCCTTATATCCAATCTAAACTTCCCCTGTTTAAGTTTGAACCCGTTACCCCTTCTCCTGTCACTACAGTCCCTAATGAAGAGTCCCTCCCTAGCATCCTTGTAGGCCCCCTTTCAGATACTGGAAGGCTGCTATGAGGTCTCCACGCAGCCTTCTCTTCTCCAGGCTGAACAGCCCCAACTTTCTCAGCTTATCTTCATACAGGAGGTGCTCCAGTCCCCTGATCATCCTCGTGGCCCTCCTCTGGACTTGTTCCAACAGTTCCATGTCCTTTTTATGTTGAGGACACCAGAACTGCACACAATACTCCAAGTGAGGTCTCACGAGAGCAGAGCAGAGGAGCAGGATCACCTCCTTCAACCTGCTGGTCATGCTCCTCTTGATGCAGCCCAGGATGCAGTTGGCTTTCTGGGCTGCGAGTGCACACTGAAGCTGGCTCATGTTCATTTTCTCATCTACCAACACCCCCAAGTCCTCCTCTGCAGGGCTGCTCTGAATCTCTTCTCTGCCCAACCTGTAGCCGTGCCTGGGATTGCTCCGACCCAGGTGTAGGACCTTGCACTTGGCATGGTTAAACTTCATAAGGTTGGCATCAGCCCACCTCACAAGCGTGTCGAGGTCCCTCTGGATGGCATCCCTTCCCTCCGGCGTATCAACCGAACCACACAACTTGGTGTCATCGGCAAACTTGCTGAGGGCGTACTCAATCCCACTGTCCGTGTCACCAACAGACGTTGAACAAGACCAGTCCCAACACTGATCCCTGAGGGACACCACTCGTTACCGGTCTCCAGCTGGACACCGAGCCATTGACCACAACTCTTTGCATGCGGCCATCCAGCCAGTTCTTCGTCCACCGAGTGATCCATCCATCAAATTGATGTCTTTCCAGTTTAGAAACAAGGATGTCATGCGGGACAGTGTCGAACGCTTTGCACAAGTCCAGGTAGATGACATCAACTGCTCTACCCCTGTCCATCAGTTCTGTAGTCTCATCATAGAAGGCCACCAAATTGGTCAGGCAGGATTTCCCCTTAGTGAAGCCATGCTGGCTGTCACCAAGCATCTTGTTGTTTTTCATGTGCCTTAGCATGCCTTCCAGGAGAATCTGCTCCAAGATTTTGCCAGGCACAGAGGTGAGACTGACTGGTCTGTAATTCCCTGGGTCATCCATTTTCCCTTTCTTGAAAATGGGGGTTATATTACTCTTTTTTGAGTCGTCGGGAACTTCACCTGACTGCCATGATTTTTCAAATACGATGGACAGTGGCTTAGCAACTTCATTTGCCAGCTCCCTCAGGACCCGCAGATGGTTTTCATCAGGTCAATACACCATCTTAACTTTTCATTTATTTTGTGTTAAAAGAGACATTTTACATTTGCACCATCCCCAAGCTATGAGTCTTCAAGGGAATGGTTTTTTTCACAGATTTTTGATATTTTACATTATTTCTACTGCTTTTTTGCAGAAATAGCATAGCTGCTTTCATAAAGCTCCTGCTCCCCATGAGGTAATAACATCCAACTCAGGGAGGTATGCATGAGAAAGAATAAGGAATATGGAAGGGTAAAAGGAATATATAGCGCACAAAGCACTCAAGGAAAAGAGAAAATGAAGCATGTGGGACAAAGTGAATGAAGAAAGGGTGCTGCAAGGACTCTTCTGCTCCAAGTACTAAAGAAAGAAAAGGCTGTGAAGCTTTGAAAAGATGCATGGGTGGAGTGAAACAGGGAAGGCAGAAGAGCATAGGCTGAACTGCTAAAGGAAGGGATGTAAGAGGAAGATGATAGGGACTAGAAAGAATAACCTGGAAAATAAAGATGGTGTCAATGAAGGAGTGTTATTACAGATAGATATGGAGGCTCCTCCCACAGCTTTGAATCTCCTGTAACAAGGCAGTATAGGGGCACTATGTCAAGTAAAGTATCTCAGAGGGACAGACGTGATAATTCTGGAACGACACAACTTCCTCGGGTATTTTATTCTACCTCCAATCTGGGGAAGAGGCAGACAAATCCAGTGTTGGTAATCAGAACCTTCCATCTGCCACTTATCAGCTCTGTAACAGTGGTGAAAATAAAATTTTTATGCTCAAACCCAGAGATAAAAAAACATCAGAACAATGTAAATGCCTAATGCATTTTAATAGTCAATGACATTCTCTATTTTGAACGTATCTTGCCACTCAACAGAACTGCATCCAAGTTGCTCTGAAGCTGCTGACAACAGAAGGGGTGAAAAGCCTTTCTGCAGGCTTATAAATTCTTACTCAAAAGGGTTTATCATGTTCTAAAGGTAATGAACCATGTTAAGAAACAGGCCCAACTTCTGTAAGCCCTGCTTACCTATCCAGTCCTCAGAAGAGCAACAGCAGCTATTGACACCAGGATACACGGTGTGATTTATGCCAAGAAAAGTTTCTTAGTACGATACATAAGATGAATTCTTGCACATGCTTATTATAGATACCAAACCACCAAAGTTGAGGACATGGACAGTCAATAGCTTCCTTAAAAGCTTCTAATACTCTACTTTTAATAAAAGGAATTATTAAAATTACATTAAATACTCATGAGTCACACTTGCTCACAAGAAGCCTCAATTTCATTTTCATTTTACTTGTAAAGACATCTGAAAGACCAATTGATGTAACACACACTTTTAGCTTTCCGAATCTCCTTTGGTGTTTTTATTAGCTGTTAAGTGAAATTCCCTCCAGCTAAAGAGGTGAGACAAGACCTAGCTCACATTGGATCAACCCATTTTGGGTGGGTTTGGGGTATGAATAGTTCAAAGAAGGAAAAATACAGGAAGAACAGTTCAAATAGTTCAAAGAAGGAAAAACTAAGTTACCAAGTCCCCTGAAATGCTCACTGCATTTGTCTCTCCTACAAACAAAAAGTTATCCAAACTAGTTATGGAGTTAAAAACAGTGATCAGGAAAAACAAACTTGAATTTTGCTAGAGGGTCAGCGGCTTGATTCCTTGTTAAGAGCATCACTCAAACGTGACATAAGCAAAACATGTAAAATAATAAAATAAAAAGTTGCCAAAAACCATAAAGCAGAGATTACTATTCCTACTCTGTTCCTAATAAAGCTGTTGAACCCTGTTTAAAATATTCATATTATTTAGCCAGTAAAGATTGATTAACTTTGCGGAGAGATGCCTACCTGGAAGATGAGACACTGGTAATTCCCCATTGCTACACCAGGAACTGTTTATATACGTGAATAGGGTTGATCAACAGATAAGGTTAAGATGACTACAGAATATTAAATTACAGATTGCTTTGCTTCAAAATAGAAGAGTTCAAGTTTCCTCGGGCAAATGAGAGAACCAAACTTTGGTTTTCTACACCACTGGATTAAACCACCACCATCTACTACTTTGCACACCATGCCCTTCATTTCCATACTTTCCCACAAGGATTAAAAATTAAATACTTAGTTTGGGGCCTAATGAAATAGCATGTTTTTACGACATCACCAACTGACATTATTGCAGTGAAACTAAGGCATTATTGAAGAAACGAGAGCCTGCTCCACAGTGAAGTAACAGCTCTCTACCTCTGTGTTTATATTAACATTATCCCTGCCATATGTCACACAATTATTTAATTAATTATACATTTAATTATATGTAGAGGCAAGATGTCAGGAAGAAGAGATGGCAGGCAGTGAGTTACTGATCAATAGAGCTAGACTCTTCACCAGACCTCTGTACTCCAGGTTAGGAACACTGTAACAGCCTGGCACAATTTTAACATACATCTGACTTTTGGGTTTTTTTTAAAGTGTGGTCTAGTGGACCTGACTTCAGGCTTGAGCCACAGGTCCCTTAGACTGTCATTCACTGCCCATGCACTGCCTAATTTGCTCATGTGGCCAGTATCTGTTTACAGCTACACTGAGGCAGACCCAGACTAATGCCACCATCTGCTATTACAATGGTTTGAAATTTTTCATGCTACTCTCTTGCAAACTGAGTTACAGAGGAGGAATTTGGGAATTACATAGGTGTATCTTCATCAGCAACTGAATCTCAGGGAGGCAAAGCCTATATTGGGATAACGGTGCTAAAATTACCAACCTCAAAAGATGCAACAAAGGCTAATTAATGTTTTTAAAGAGTTTTGAGGGTGGAAAGTGCTACACAAAGGAGAAATAAAACTATTTTGTGAGCTTCTGTGTAGGCCAGCAAGTGAAGGCTCCGATTATGTGGCTTTCCACAGTTAACCACATGAACGTAATAAAGCTACTCTGATGACTGACTTCCTTCTTACTTCTCATTTACATGACTTTCAGCACCTCCCACATGCTGCAAAACTTTAAAAGCTCTCTCTTCTGTCAAAATGGACTTGAGCTATGGCTTAACCTTTGCTGAATACCACAATGAGGAGAAATCTGGACAGGTCTGTGGAAGCACCAAGACAGAAAGCTGAGTGAAGCTTGAAACATGTGCCCCTTGGAGGTTAAAGGGAGATGAACTTCTTTCAAATATTATTTAATTTATTAGCCCTGTTAAAGGAAGTTTCCAATTTCTGATTTTTCTTTTGCTAGCTTTTTTTATCTTCCTAATTTATCTGGACGGCTTGCAAATAGAGCCTTATGAAAAGCTTCTCTGCTTTTCCATGGCTATATCCATTGATTCAGTAAGATACTCTTCCTGTAAACACTGCCTTCTTTACATCCTTAAATGAGCCTGGGTACACAACCATACTGCCACTGTTTTCACATGGAGCCTAAACCAAATTATTATAACTGTGGTCTTATCAGGAACTTCAACTGCAACAGGCAAAATAAACAAAAAATTACCAGTATGAGTTTCATAAGGAGCTTATGAATTCCAGATTTGGCTAATCATTTCAAGTCTTTCTTCTTCAGTTACTTCCTAATCCATGACTGATTCTGTTCATCATGCCCAGTAACGCAAAAAATCCACCCCTCTGATAAGGTTCTGAAATTTAATCCTTTAGCAAAATATTACCCATACATTTTCATGTACTTTCACACAATTCTTGTCTTCCCTAACTCAATTTGCTTGGCCAGCCCAAAAATACTTATAGTCAGGGAAAATCTGGATGTAGTAATCCCAAAATACATCATTCCCTTATGTAAGACACAGCTGCAAACTAAACTGTTGGGGAAAACTTGACATTAGAAATAAAAAAGGATATGACATGGGAGTCAGGAAGAAGGGTTTCCAGCTGACAGCCATTCCTTTTCATTATTCTGTGGAAAAATAAGCTGATCAACCACCAAAGAAATCACATGTCCTCAAACTGCTTGAGTTTTACATCAAAAACAAAATTCACAGACTATCTTATTTGAAACAGAGGATTTCCCTGTGTGCTTCAGGAGACACTGCTGAAACAGGAAACCTACACAAGACAGAGAAGATAAAACACAGAGAGATCAAAGGCCTGCCTTCCTCTAGGCGTCTTTGTTGAAGGACAGTCCTTCTGCTGTGGAGAAAGACATTCCAAAACACATCCCAGATGTACACAAACACTTGCGATGTGTTTCTCATTTTCATCAAAACATGCTCTCAATTTATTCTTGATTAAGAAGACCTTGTTTTTCCTGATGACCTGCAAAGCTGTCACAGTTTTTGTAAGTGCAGTTTTTTAATACCTCACTAACTTCAAGGCTTCTGTCTTGAGCAATATCACTACTATTTCTCAAGGACCCGTGGTGGTGTTCCTTTACCCAAGGGCTTAGAAAAAAAATGCAAGCTAGCACAACAATTAGTTGACATCATAAGTTGTAGGCAGTCACCTTCAACTCACACAGATGCACTGGAGAGCAGTGGTTGTCGGATGAAAGGAGAGTACACAGAGGCTGAGGCTGCCTGGGGAGTCAAGTTGAAGCTTTACAAGGACAAAGACAAGTAATCTAAATACAAGACATTACGTCTTCTAGGTTAATTCTTCTGTTGGTTTAGAGCTGCCACTGCATTATAAAAGTCTGACACTTTTCCGATACAGCCAATACAGCTGCAGTCCTTCCTAGAGTAAATCCATTCATCTGGGTATTTTGGAATTCTCCTAGTAATATGCGAATGGCAAGCTGGGGTGCATGCCACAGAAACAGTTCACCACAGAGTTTGGGTGTTTGAGGGGGTTGTTTGTTGGTTTTGCCTTTTCTTTTGTTGTTAGGGCTTTTTTTTTCCCCTCAGAGATGCACCTTCTTAAACAACAATTTAATTTCCTTTCTCTATTGTATCCTTTGCAATGAAATTTACCTAATGGTCCAGATAGAATGATGCTGCACAGTTCCATTTTTGCTGTCATCTTAAATTCAGAGGGGAGGAATGGGCCAAAAAAATACACAACAGGAGCTGAAGTTAGTCAACCAATTCCCTCCTCCCCCCAAGGTCCTCAGGCTCCAATGAGATTAAATCACAGAGTTAATACAAATCTAATCTGTCAGTTCCAGCAGATACAGACTGCTTCTAGCATAAAAGAGCAGCACAGTAGGAATATGTATCCAATTGATCTTAGGTTTAAAGGAAAAGTCCTGTTGAGTGTAAAAGGACAAGAAAATCACTACAGATGATGCTAAAAGATTAAGCATAGCTAGAAAACATCTATAATGCTAAGGAGAATTTCTCCCCTCTAGAATTACCTACCAGTTCAGACTACCAGAAGTGTGTTATCTTTTCTACTTAAACATAAATATTACTTTATTCATAACAGTATTACCAGTTCAGAAAAAAATAGCAATTACTTTGATAACCTGCTCTTCCCGTAACACTGACATTGTCAAAAATACAACCATTATCAGAAGACCACAAGTGTTAAACTGAAGATCACACTACAGAAAGCAAGGACCCTCTGAAAGTATGAAAAGGAAGACAAAGTCACCCAAACCACCATAGCTGCACAGTCTGCTGAGTCTCCAGCCTATAAACTCTGCCTATAAATAGATTTTGCTTAAAGGATTATTCATAAATGGACTTCCAACAAAAACAGTGGAGAGACTGAAGGAGATAATTAGCTTTCAGAAAGTAGAGAGATTTTTACTTAATCTGTTAGTGCTAAGTGGACTAAGAACTGTTTAAGAACAGTATTCACTTTGCTGTGTATGGAACAAGCCCTGCTTTATTTTCATGTTTAATGCTAGCTCTGTATTTAAATGCCTCTGCTGTCTTGGTGTGCGATACATGAGACACTAAAAATAGCCTGGCTGTTCCAGAATTTCCATTGTGTCTACCTTTGAAAAGCTCCATTAATGATGAAAATATTACTACGAATTGAATTAACGAAGATAAAGCATAAAATGTTGACAGACTAAGACTGCATGCAAAGTAAATCTCTATTACATATTTTCTATGTAAACCTACTTTGTGCATGTCATTCAGGCAAACCCTCTCTACTTCAAGTGGTACTGGAGAAAAACAAAACCAAAAAACAAATGCTTGAAAGTCCATGCCTTTTACTGCTACTTTTTCTTTTGCGTGTCTGCCTGATAAGGCCTGGAAACTCCAAAATTTAGTAAGTCTTATCTGTGTGTTCTCCAGCTCTTTTTTTGCGCTGTAGATACCTTTTTAATCCAACTCAGATGTTGTTCATACTTTAGAGAGCCTCTTACAGCCAGCAAGACGAAACAGCAAGATATAGAGGTCTCCTCTCAGGACAAGGCAAAAGCAGCCAGTATTGTATTTGCAAAGCAGAGCTGATGATTTCATGGCAGGGAATACAGTCTGTTTTAGGATACTGAGGGGTTTTTTTATGTATGCAAGATGCAAAGGACATCAGATGTGGCTAGAGCTAGGTATACAGCAGGCACGGGCAGACTCCACAAAGCTGTTGTGCATCCTAACTCCAGCTTCAGTGGCCAACCACCATGGAGATTTCTTAAATACAGATCAATCACTGACTGCAACAGTTCTGGGCATTTCAGTATCCTTCAGTGAGGGCTGGCTACTTTCTCAAGTAGTCTTGTGATATCACCAACCAGCACTACCTATCAGACAAATATATCTGTTAAAGCCAACTTACTCTACCACTCAAATTACTAATTATTTGACTTTTGTCACTTTCCTCTACTCTGCCTTGCTGGACACATACCACTTATCCATGATGACATTTTCTAGATGGTCAACTCCATTTGTAACCGAACAACTGACTGCTGAGCATCTTTCAAAACCACACATATCCAAGACTTCTAAGGACTACATACATTGTGAGCAGCAAAACAAGAAACTTATGCTGGTTATATGTTCATTTCTATTTTCTGACTATGCATATGTATATGCGCAGGTACTGTAAAAACACACTGAACTTTACCACCATGTACACAGAGAGATTCTGAACATTTCCCCCTTTTACACATCAAAATGAACTAAGTGGATGGAAAAAAACCCATAAAGGTATAATTGTGTGCTTTACAGCTTTCCAGTGGCATTCATTTTAAATATATGTAATTTACAAGTCAAAAGATTAGTGCAGTTTCTCAGTGCCACAACCCTACCTGTCAGAGTCAATCAGAAAACCTCAGGCTGTTCTTTGACTTCACAATCATCAGCTACAATACAGACCTTGGCAGCAGCAGTTAGCTGGCTGCTGTCAGTGATGGAGGAGACAACAGTTTGCTCCTTCACAGCTACATTAATGCTATTCTGCCCTGCTGACAGGCAAAGCAAACCTGGTTTTGTCAGTAAGCCAAGCAGATATGATCCTGAAGATACAAAGGAAGCAGATCACAAAATCACAGGATGTTAAGTTGGGAAGCACTTTAAAGCTCATCCAGTTTCAACCTCCCTGCCATGGGCAGGGACATCTTCCATTAGACTAGGTTGCTCAAAGCCCCATCTAACCTGGCTTCAAACACTGCCAGGGATGGGGCATCCACAACTTCTATGGGCCACCTGTTATAGCATCTCACTACCCTCACAGTGAAGATTTTTTTCCCAATATCTAATCTAAATCTACCTCTGTCAGCTTGAAGCCATTACCTCTTCTCTTATCCCTTGCAAAAAGTCCCTCTCCAGATTTTTTTGTAGGTCCTTTTAGGTACTGGAAGTCTTTAGAGACTAAAGTCTTTCTGCAGCTTTCTTCAGGCTGAACAAGCTCAACTCTCTCAGCCTGTTTCCATACAGGAGGTGCTCCAGCCCCCTGGCCATCTTTTTGGCCCTCCTCTGGACTTGCTCAAGCAGGTCCATGTCCCTCTTGTGTTTTGGATCCCAGAGCTGAAGGCAGTACTGCAGAGGGGGTCTCATGACAGTGGAGTAGAGGGGGATTCTCATCACCTTCCTCAACCTGCTGATCATGCTTCTTTTGATGCAGGCCAGCACACAGCTGGCTTTCTGGGCTGGAGCCACATACTGCTGGCTTCTTGTCAACCAGCATAACCAAGACCTTCTCCTCAGTGCTGCTCTCAATCCATTCTCCTCCCAGCCTGCATTTGTGCTTGGGATTGCACAAACCCAGGTGCAGAACCTTGCACTTTGAACTTCATGATGTTCATATTGGCCCACCCCTCGAGCCTGTCAATGTTCCTGTGGATGGCATGGTGTTGCTGGCATGATATCATCGGCAAACTTGCTGAGGGTGCACTCAATCCCACTGTCCATGTGGCCGATCCCAATACTGACCCCTGAGGAACACCACTTCTCACTGGTCTCCACTTGGACATCGAGCTGTCGACTGCAACTCTGAGTGTGACCATTCAGTCAACTCCTTATCCACCAATTGGTCCGTTCATCAAATCCATGTCTCTCCAGTTTAGAGATGAGGATGTTGCACAAGCAGTACCAAAGCGTCATCCTCACAGAGTCACTTTTCTGGCTGTAACTGCATTTTAGCAGATGTCCAGCTCAATATTACCAGTGATATATCCATTATGGCCCTGAAAATTCACTTATAGCTATTCCGACTGCAGTTATTCCTCAGCCAGAAAGCCACATGGTGCACAGGAATAGGCCAAATGCTAGGAAATGTGGGCAACTCCCATTCTGTTCACAAACATTAATGTCCAAACCCAAGCACATTCTCCATTACAAAAACAGAGGCACAATTCCAAATGCAAAAAGCAGTTATTGTGGTTAGGGACAACTAACAATCCTTGACGGAACTCCTATTTGGAAAAATACTCTGTGTTCAGCTTCATCTGCAGCTACTGTTTTGTTACAAGATATGCTGCTCTCCCAAACAATTTTACCAAGTGATTTTTTCAAAATTCAACTCCAGAGCAGGATATCTAGACTGAAATGGCCATGGTCTGATAGGAAAGGTTGGAGAGCTGATTAGAGAGCACAAAATATAATCAAGTTATCAACACTTGCTCCCAAATAGCTTAAAATGATCTCAACGTGTACAGAAGCAGCAATAAACAGTTCATATTTCTGTCCTTCCAGAGGACACGCTACAAAGGGCAATCTGGGCGAGCCAGTGTGAAATACATGTTCCTGGCAACGCTCTGCCAGCTCAGACACCTCTTTGTTACTGCACCGCCCTCCTGATGCAGTCTCTCTGGGCAACTTCTAGAGGACACTTCAACCCCTGGGGTGACCCATGCTTTGTTCAGTAAAAGCAGCTCCAAACCTAACTTTGGCCTTTCATGTTTCTGCTACATATTATTTATCACTCATACTGCATTTTAGAGGCAGACATTAGAACTGTCATCCAAAAAGCAAGCTGCAGCCTCCCAGCTATATCACAGCTGCTGACTGCCCGATCCTTCATGATTATAAAATCTAAAAGATGTATCCCAGTACCTTTTGCTTTATCATATTTTTTGCACATGGGACCTCTAGCTTTGAGATAGCTGTCAAGAGAGACTTACACCTCCCCTACCCCGCTCCCTTACTCTTTATTTAAACCCGATCTCAGTGCAGGGGTCGAGTTTATCCTATGGTACACCGTTCTCACGATTCAGTAACCTTCACTCCATCAAATCCCCAGAAGTACTGCCTACTTCCAGCTCCGACACAACCATGCTTCTGGGAAGAGAAGGTATATATACAGAACTGTCCCTCCTCACCCCTGTTAGGAGAGCAATGTACAGCAGAGCAAAGCCAGGCTGGACTAACAGCCCAATAATACTGGCACATAACAATTTTGGGGCTGCATATACTTGCTATCAGGTGCATGTATTTTGCTATCACAGCACATCTGAGAGATGCTCTAGCATATTCACCAGCATTACTCCCCACTCACTATTCCAAACCCTCTGCAAACACATCACCTTTCTTCAAACTGTAAAGAGAGGAAAAACATCACAACAAGTGAGTCACTGTTCTGAACTGACTTTCACATTAGTAGTTTTGCGGTCACTTTGACAGCTCCGCTGTTTAAACCAACTCCTGTCTGTACAGCAGATTATAAAAGAGCTTACTACTCTATCACACCAAAAATACATTCCAGTCAATATAACCACTTCCTGCTACCTGTGTACGCAAGTCAAGCCTGCCTACTTATTCATGAGAGTGAGTTTCAGCTGCAGTCACCGCTGTTTGGATGCTGTTGTTGTAGACATGACCTAATATCTACAGTCTTATGTGTTATCAGCAGAATGGCTATCTGATATCCAGAAACTGTATTGTAGTGGTGATGGATGTAGCAAAAATTGAGCACTAATTTAATTTTCAATTGCAATATCTTCTCTCTGACCTGACAGCTCAAGAAGTCATCACTGGACTAAGAGCAAGCAAACTCAATACAAGAGTCACTGAAAAGGAATCTCCAGATGTCTCTTCACATAGCCACTTTCTCTAACTGTAGCTTCTCTCAAGCAGAATGAGCTAGTGAATCACTCACTGATATGTCTTGGGTTAGCTCACATCCATTTAAACCAGCGTGAAGCTCTGCACCTTTGATGTGAGTTAATTAAGCTCATATGGCTTTCTCCAGCCTGGCTTCTGCAGCTTCGGAAGTGAAGGGAGCCAAATTAGGCCCATCTGTTTAAAGTAAGGGAGTCCTCTCCTGCCATAAGGCACACTTCATTACCCAGCACAGGACCTGCCTTCCACGAGTGCCTTGAAACTGGGTTTCATTTCTGCCAACAGCTACCCAGAATACCAGGCACAATGAGCATGGGAGTTTTTATGAGAACCATGATTCTGTGCTATCAGCTTCTTTGAACAGAAGCTTCAAGGGTCTGTCTACAAAGGGCTTTCCTGCAATAACCTTTTGTTTAACACTTGGAACTTCTTGGCAGCAACAGATCTGCACAGTACTTCTTTTTTTCCCATTTAAAAATAAAGAAGGAACTAGCAAGCTTCAGTGGGACAGAGGAGATGACTTTCTCTGCAGCCATTCATTGTGTAACTATAGTCTGTAGCCCATACAAGCTCTGGAAGCCTCTCAGCTGCTGAATTGGAATCCCAGTAAGTAATAGCCTTAAGTAATCCATGTCACCATGTACAGCTGCTAAAAAAAGACTCCATGCTGGTAGTCAGTACTAGGATACGAGGAAGCAAGGAAGCAAAGGTAGAAGACACAAAACTTCAGTTCCCAGATTTGTCTTGAAGGATTTGATCTGGTAGAGGAACTGCAGAACTGTGGTCAGATCCAATGCTGGCTCTGCCACAGTGCTATGCCTCAGTAGAGGTATTAACCATACTTTGGTTGTTATACAAAAGTCACCACCAGAGCAAAGCTATAAGTGACCAAAAAAAAAAAAAAAAAGACAAAAAAAAAAAAAGGACAAAAAAACCCAAAACAAAACAAAAACAAAAACAAAACAAAACAACAACAACAACAAAAAAAAAAAAAAAAAAAAAAAAAAAAAAAAAAAAACACAACAAAAACAATTCCTTCAGTAACCTGTTTTCTGAGAGACGAGACTTGAAGGAAATACCGGTTAAGTCTGTATGTAAACACATACGATACTGTTGGGAAACACAGACTTAGCACTGAAGACCTAACAGAGCAGACTTAGAAGCTTTTTTCTCTGTCACAGATGATCATGATGAATGTTATGAAAACTAACAAAGAAGTTTGCAACGAAAAAAGCACAGCAATCAGTAATACATATACATGTACCAAAAGTACTGACAAATATTTACTACTGTTACAGGACACTAAGGAAATTGTCCAGCAAGTGAAAACACATGATGTTTTTGCAATAGGCCTCCTAAGAGGTTCTTTCTTAAACCTAACAAAAATGAGGTATGGACGTGACCTATAGTCACCTTTAGTTTCAGCTAAAGTGGGAGTCCCCAGGCAGCCTACACAGCTAAACGGATGAAAAACCAGCTAGTTGGGCTTTAAGAGTAGTGTTTAATGTGCTGTACTTGGAAGCCAGGTACAAGCAGAGTAGTACAGGGGCCTATTCTGCTAGATACCCCAGGAGGAAATAGAGGGCACTCCCATCTAGGTAATGGATGATGCCCACCTCAGACTGCAGTCAATATGCTTGAGGGAAGGGCTGCTCTGCAGAAAAGGCATGGAGGACAGTAGGCTTAGCACAAGCCAGTAGCGTGCCTGGGCAGCAATGACAGCCAGCAGCATCACACACCATGTCAACAGCAGTGTAGTCAGAAGACAGAGGGAAGCAATTCTTCCCCTTTCCTGGCACCTCTCAGACCATTCTTGGACTACCACCTCCAACTCTACAATCTTGTGTGCTAGGAATGTGTTGATAAACTTCAGTAAGTCTGGGGAGGGCCACCAAAGTGCTCAAGGACTTGAGGCCTTGCCTTACAAGAAGTGCTGGGAGATTCAGCCTGGAGAAGAGACACCTTCAATGAGGCTTTTACTGGCAGCCTGCTGGTACCTATGGGGAGGTTATCAAAAAGATGGAGCCTGGCTCTTCACAGAAGTGGTGCACGGCATGAGAATGAGAGACAACAGTTATAAATTGCCACGGGGCTACTGCATAGAATATCAGGGGGAAAAAAGTTCATAGTGAAAACAGTCAAGCAGTACAACAGGCTGCTCAGAGAGGCTGCAAAGCCTCCATCCTTGGAGGTCTTCACACCCAATCAGATAAATCCCTGAGCAATTTGGTTTGAATTCAGTGTTGACACTGCTTGAAGTTGAAGGTTGGCTTACAGGCCTCTCAAGGTCCCTCCACTCTTAAGGCTTCAGTGACTCAATGTCCCTTGCTACAGTTTCTGTAATGCATAATAATGGAAAAGGGTTTACAAAATTGAAGACTGCTTACATTTGGGAGCCTTAAACCAGCATGCACCTTGGACTTCTGAGAGGCAGTACTTCAACAGTTCATACAGTGCAATTGAAAAATAGCACCACACAGTTTTGTTGTGCTCACACTCAAAGCATCTTGGAGCAAGGGAACGCTTTCATCAGACATGATCTTACTTCCAAGAGTTGAAGTTTGCAAGCAAATATGAGCAAGCAAAAGTACTCTAATTAAAGAAGAGCTAAGAAATGCAGACTCCAAGGCTTAATGAATCATAACAAACACTTAGAGAAACAACTAATCCTACTCATTTCCAAGTGTTTAATTGAGTTGGCTGAAATGTCTGGGTGTGTGAACACAATCACGTAGTTAATTTCCCTGTGTAGAACTCTTCAAGCTGAGATACTGATTCTTCATCTGAGGCATGAATGGCAATCATTTGTTATTGAAGTCATAATTTCTCTACATACCATATCAAGGTCTTGGGAAACCCTCCGTTTGCGCAGCTCTTCCATCCTCTCACACACATCCGTGAAACAAGTGTTATAGTAGTCTGCATACTGCTGTGCCAGGTCATCAATATTTCCCAGTGACCCATCCTATGGTGGAGACAGAAGAAAAAAAAAGGTTAATTTTAAAATTCTAATATAACAGTAACAGCACAACTCTGAGGCAGACCCCCTTCCTACACTACATCCAGCACACAGGTCTTGGGTCATCCTCTAAATCCCTAGCCCCAAGCATGCTAACATGCCAGAACAGTTTGGAAAAGCAATACCACAGCAGCTCTTCAGAAACAGGTGGGACCTTGCTAATTCCTACACAGAGACAGAAGGCAGGGACAGCAATTCACGACAGTGGAACAACATATCCCCAGGCACTATCTGCCTCAATTCCTTCCCACCCACATATATTCATATTCCATCTGGTTCTCCCAAGCAGCTGCCCACTTATCCAATAATCAGTCATTACGTACATTTTACTGACCTTATTTACTCGGGAGTAGCCCTGCTTCCTTTGACAATGACTAACAGCAATTTAAAATATTACACTTCTTTCCTATAAGCACAATCAACCAGACTGCAAACAATTCCAGCCAAATGACTTTAACAGGCACATTTATGCTGCCCACAAAGACACTCTGCTAGTTGGTCTTTTAAGATATATTGGAGGTAGAAACATGGTTTGCTCAGTCCCAGGAGCTAGGGGCTGCTAGGCAGGATTGCTACATTGTTAATGAATTGGCTACAGCCAGGAATCTAATTATAATCATCTGTTAATTATGCCTGAAATTAATATGTTTTAAATGATGGATAAATAAGGGGGAAAATGCAAAACAAAACAAAAAAGAGGCTGAATTTTAAGCAGCATGAGAAATCCTTCTAAACTTCAGGTAGGTATGCCATAGCAGACTGAACATGGGGGTGGGAAGGGGAATTACCCATTTTGTTTGGTACAACACGCACACACTTAAAATAGGTCCAAAAGATGGGATGGAGTAATTTTGTTTCTCTATCTAATTTATGAAAGAACATCCATGTTACTGTATACATTCTTTAAAAGGAAACAATCTACGCTATGCGTATATTCTGAAAGAACAAGAATTCAATGCAGAGCGTTGTTTCCTTGTTGCTGTTAACAGATGCAACACAAACTTATCTCTTGAATATTAAGAAAAAACTGAGCAATTAAGAAATCATTTAATGCTAATAATATATATACATTGCAATGCAAACTGTTAGCATACACGCTAGGAGGAAATCTTCTAATTAGAAGCCACACCTTACTATCCATACCAAATTGCCATTTGGAAATAATTATGTGGTCCTACTTTCAGGGTTCTTGACTATGCAGAAGAGGCAGCTCTGTTCTAATAAGGTAGTACTTCCCGAGAATTGAAAACACCCCTCCCCCCATTCCAGTTTAAATCAAACTGAAAGCCTATTAAATCTCAGATTCTGTGAAACACGCTCCTTTTTTAAAAAAAGGTGCAATTCCACACGTGCAATAGGTATCTCAAATTCCACATTCCCCAAATTCAGAACAGCCTGCAGTTTCTTAAAACTTCTGAGTACAGTACAGGTGGAAAACAACTTGCATGTCATCTGTCGGAGCAAGAGAAGCAATTTAACTACGCTAAATATGTATCTATGTACACACCCTCCTCTATGGAGATACACATACATATTTTTTACTCTTTTTCCTATCTCTCAACATGCTAAAGATCTCAAATAGGAGATTTTTCAGATATTAAAAGATCAGGTTCCTTACTGCAAATACACTTCTGGGATCTTCAGATTGTCCAGAGCTTCAGACAAAACAACTTTCCACATCGCTGAACAAGCATATAGCTTATGAGGACAAAACAATGACATTTTTGAGAGCACGACAGTGCTACCCTGCCTTTCTTCCAGAGCAGGGGTACCACCTGCTCAGTGGGCAGCAAGAATAAGTCTTCCTCCAGCCACCTCTCTGCCATCCCTCTCTTTCCAGCAAACTGGGAAAGAAACTGACTTTCTGCCTGTGAAACTGGACACTTTTCCAGTGGTCAAGGGCATGCTTGCTGATCCCACAGGCACAATGAGCTGCTTTCACTAGGTCTGCACCCTCAGTAGGGATAACTAATGCTACAGTGCTGTAACCCCAAAACTTAGCCTTTGTTTGCCTGCTGTTGCAGACACTAAGAAGACCTGTATGACTTCCAAAGAGATGGCATGACATCTGAATCCCAGCCACTTCATCGTAACATTCCTCTCAGGGTGACAAAAATTGCCCACTTTGGAGTATCTTCCCCAGCCAGTTTGTTTATTCCCTGATAAGATTTGCCAGGTAAGAGTATAGGAGCTGGAAAGAGTAATGATACACAGGCAAGAGGAGAAACTATCACTTTATTAGAACAATATGAAATTACCTCTCTACTTTATCATTCCATCTCCTTCTTCCATTCTGCAAACTGTTATATTTCATGCAGTAAACCTGCCCAGAAACAGGTACAACCCGTGAAGACGGCCGTGAGGGGTGAGGAAGGGAGGCCATGATGGGAGATCATGGTGGGAGATCATGAGGAGAGAACAGGGTCAGCCTTGAGGGGAGTTTGTGAGGGAGAGGAGGGGCGGTTGTGAGGGAAGATCATGAGGGGAGGGCAAGGGCAGCCATGAGGGGAGATTGTGAGGGGAAAGCAGGGGCGGTTGTGAGGGAAGATCGTGAGGGGACAGGAGGAGCCACCATGAGGGTAGAGGTGGGATGGTCGAGAGGGGAAACTGTGAGAAGGCAGGAGGGGCAGCCTTGAGGGGATATCATGAGGTAACAGAAGTGGTAGCAATGAGGAGCGACTGTGAGCAGAGAGCAGCGGTGGCCATGAGGGAAGATCATGAGGGGAAAGGTGGGGCGGTTGTGAGGTGAGCTCATGAGGCGAGAGCAGGGGCAGGCATAGGGTGTGAGGGGTGGCCATGGGCCATGAGGGGTAACCATGAGATCTAGTGGGAAGATGAGGTGTGGCCATGAGGCGTAGGAGCAGCAGCTATATAGCGTGGGCCACTATGAGGGGGCAGATGAAGGGTGGCTGTGACTGGAGATCATGAAGGGCAGCCATAAGGGGAGATCAGTTTGCCCTTAGTGACATGGTTTAGTGTTGGGTTTGACAGTCCTGGACTGACAGTTGAGCTCGATGATCTTACAGGTCTTTTCCAACTTAGGTGATTCTATGATTCTATGACTGAGTGATATACTACAGATTCAAACATATCACGTGAACTTCAGCTTATGAGAGCTGTGTGGAGCTGAGGCAAGGATAGCAGCACACTCCAGCACTTCTCTGCACACCTTCCCACCACCTCCTCTAGTGCATGGTCATGGACTGCTCCAGGATAGCAATGGCGCTGCGCAAAGGATCTGACAAGTGCTCATTTTTCACTTACATTAGCATGCAGTTTGCTGTGCTTTTTTTAAAGATGGTCTCTAAAAGGCTGAAGGCTTGCAACTGTTCCCTAACAAAATTAGCTCAATTACTAGACCCAATTAAAGCCTGTGGAACGCATGTGGCCCCACCGTCAGTGAGCACGTGACTACAAAGAAAGGCCTATTCACAAGCAACCCCATCCGCCAGAGCTGCAGTGTCCAGAGAAGTTGAGCTGCAGGCATCAGCCTGACCAACTGACAGAAGGAATTGTCAGTGCTCCGGACTCACATTAGAGGCTGTGCTCCAAACACAACTCATGCCAGCTCTCTGGGGAAGACTAGTCCTGTGTGAACACAAGCTTAATGTCTAAACAAAGTTGAAGGAACAGAAAAACCACAAGACCTTAGGAGATGAGAACTGGTAACTGAAACATATCGCAACTCTGCCATACACTTTTGCTGGGTTACCAGACCAAGGGCAGCTAGCTTTAGGAGATAACCATTCCACAAAAGCAGCACATAACCTCCTAGCTAGATGCAGACAGCTTTGGGGTTTGAAGTCTCTAGCTTTGAAAAATGAGAACAAAAATACAAACATTTGCATTTACAACTCAGCTTGCCAGGAAGTTGTAGCGAAGATGCCAACTGAATCATTTCTTTCTGTGGCAAAGAGCTTCTTTTAAGAGCTTATGTGTGCAGGTATCCAAAAAGCATTACTTTTGCTGAAAGAAACACAGAGATAACCAAATCAATCCAAGAAAGACAGCAAGTATTTCACACCTTGCAGCATCCATTCATGTGACATGTTAGGAAATGATGCCGTAACTTAACAAAAGATTATATGACTGATTTATATTACCTCTAATTTTATTCCTCTATATAGTTATATGTAGGAATCCTCCACCACCTCCTTTATTCCTCAAATGCTATTAAAAATATGGCAAAACTAAAAGAAGATGCTTTACTTTTCTAACCCACTGATAATGGCAGAGAGGATCTACTTTAGAGATCAAACTACAACTAATGAGATGAATTTTGAACTACGTCATTTTGTCTGTCCAATCATTGACTGCTACCTTGTCCAAACAATTCTAAACTCTCACACAAAATCACCACCAGTTTTACGTACTATTTTGGTATTGAGTATTTTAAAATATTTATACACAAAACATAAGCTCCAGCTTGAGAAGCTGTTCATTCCCTTACAGAGAGTCAAAAGAATTGTCCAAAATGTCTTAAAAATATCACCAGCATTGTTATAAAACAGAATAATAAAACCATAACTAATAATATTTTTAAATGTTACTGATGCATAATGAATTACATATTACGGATGCATAAAGAATAAAAGCCAATGTTAATTTTAGTAAGTTCCTTTTGCTTTCTTGCTTTCCTCATTTGGCTTGCTTATGATTTTTAAGATAATAGAAATAAAAGTCTTCCTATTAAGAGCCCTGTGGTTTTAATTTTAATACCAATACAACAGGGCCTAAGCAAACATGGTCATTTTAGTTTCACGGGTAGGAAAAAAAAAACATACAGTTATTTGATACCAAAAATCATAAACCAATGAAATGTATAATGTCTTCAGTTATGCGTCACTGTCTCATACTTCAAACAGCTTATGAGAGTAATAAAGAAGCTCCACAGCTTTCAAATTTATTCTTACCACTGTATCTGTAATTCAGTAGCAACTGATGTGCTCTTAACTGCTTTAGGTCAGTAATATTTTTAAAACCAAGACCTCATAATAAACTGTTTCTCATTTTGTTACAGATTTCACAGTTAAATAAAGCCCTACCATGAAGACTGCTTTGCACCAGTCATGTTTATTACCATACAAACTGCAATGTTCCAGCTATATAATCTCACAGATCTCTGGTGGAAAAAAAATCATGAGCAACACAAATAGTGAGCAGAAATATCATTCCTGAAATGCTTTAATTTATCTGTAAAAAATTAGAACATGTTTCTCCTAAGACTTCACTACTGCCTGACAGATTTCCATAGAATAGTCTCATAGCCAGGAAAGTAAATAACCCACTAGCTTTAAAGGATTAAATGTAAAATGAAGATTTAATAAAATATTCTAATGAAAACAGAAGTTACCTCAGATTTCTATTTTCTGTTGTCAAATGTGTTCCTAAATTTCCATCTTATAATGTATGCATGCAACATTTTTTGGCATCATAAAACACAGAGTAAATGACGAATTGCC
Source organism: Psittacula echo (assembly GCF_963264785.1). Classification (NCBI taxonomy): domain Eukaryota; kingdom Metazoa; phylum Chordata; class Aves; order Psittaciformes; family Psittacidae; genus Psittacula; species Psittacula echo. The sequence goes on along the minus strand of NC_137738.1, from coordinate 39,220,984 downwards.
CTGGAATTCCCAGAGAATTAGTTCTGATATGCATGTGAATACCAAAGGAATCCATCGGGATTCCTGTTAATGGAGTGACTACAAAGAAAAGTTGGAACGATTTGACACTTGTTATAAAGTTAGGATTTATCGGTCACTGCACATCAGTTAGTTTAACGTGCGGGCAAAATCCTTTGTATCTGACATCTGCAAGTGTAAATGAGAAAAATGTTCTGTCAGAGAGTTCTGCTGGAAATAAAATTAAGTAAAAATACATTCATATTTAAGAACTAGTAATAAAAAAACCCACTATTAGCTAAGAAGGAATAATGGAATTTACTAGGTAACATATACATTTCATGAACCTGCATACATACCAAAATACCAGGCACTGGCACAGCAAACATACTTTCTGCATAAATTTCCGTACAGAATAAGTTTTAGAAAAAGCTACCTGAGTTTGTGCTTTTCTATCTCAGATTCTGCAAAAAAAAAAAACAAAACACCCAAAACCAAAGCTACATATTCCAGCATATCCTACTCCCATTCCAATCTCTGTTAAGAAAGCCAGGAAAGAGGTCTTGATTATCAGATGTATGTGCTCACTCTCCAAGACATCAGGTGAAATTTATACAACTGCACAAATCTCAAAACTGTAAAAAAAGGCGTGCATGCCACAAGCCTGTTTGGTCAGCGAGACAGATGGGTCTCCATCTGCACATGGCAATGCGGATTACAGCACACAATGTACTATACAAGTTCCTAACTTAAAAACTAATCAGCTATGGCCACAGCACATGCATAAACTGGGAGGTGAGGAAGAGGTCAGAAACCGTAAGGGAAAAGATCTGACTTTAGTATAAATGTATGTGTAAAGTATGCATAAATGTATGTGTAAAGTATAAATGTATGTGGAAAGGGCACACACGAAGGGAAGATGCTCTTTCACAACTCTGCAATCATGCCCTAGCAAAGGCATATTTTTGACTTTCACAGCCCAAGATGAGAAAAATCCATTTCCATGCCTGAAACACAGGACTACTATGCGGAAAGTCACTGTAAACATTAGCAGCTTATTGCTGGCAGTTGGATCTTGACAGGGACGCCTACCAAAAATCTGTGGAACACAGCCCTGCATTTCAGTAATACCTTCGGTTTGGATAGCTGTAAGAAGTACATAAACGAAAGCCAGAACGCAGGCCAGAGCAAACAGGCTTGTTTGGGGAGGAGAAAAGGGCAAGAGGCAGGAGGGACTAAAAAGTGGTGAAATGAGAACATGTACTGAAAGGAAACATGTTTGCGCTTAATAAATAGTTTTCAACAGGACTTCATACCTACATAGCAAACTATGAGATGTTTAAAGTCAAGCAGAACTAGCTTACCTAGAAAGCAAAGGTTGCTCAGATTTGCATGGGACAATTTTGACTAAGATACCAGTCCTGGTTTAGATATTTTTCCTAACACAGGGTCATGAAAGCTTGAGTAACTCGTGCATCCTTCCCTAGGCAACCTTGAACCAGCAGCGTACCTCCCTGCACTGCAAAATATACTAATGCATGAATTCAGGCTACAGGTAATTAATCTGACACCGCATTTCACGTTCCTCCACAGCTCTTTCTAAGGAGGCAGATTTAAACCAGATCCAAACCTTCTCGAAATAAAAGAGTCACACCTACGTTTACCTCTCTGTCTAGGGCTTGTATCTCAATTTACTGCAGTAATACTGACTTGCATAATGATGACAGGCATGCATAAGGAAAACCTGTGGAGCTTGATAACAACTGTGGTTTTTACCTATTTCTGTTGCTCTTACTTGCCCCTTGGTAGCAATTTATTTTTGCCAGGATTAAGGCTGATGTTTGGCCTTCAGGCTTAACTTCAAAACAGTTGCCATTAAAACTGAACCGAACAAGCTCCTACAGAAACATCCTCTTCTTTTCTTAGTGCTTAGAAAGGACAATCTTCTATTCAGCAGAACTAACAATTCCACCATCCATGAAGTGACAGGTTCAAAGTCTGCCTTGGCAGTCAGCGAGGTCAGAAATGTGAATGAGACAGAAGCACGAGGCCAAGCAGCCCAGTGCTTGCCTTGATATTCAGGGTAAGGCATAAAATACTCAGTGTAGAAGTCATGACATTTTTATATTGAGAAGAGCTATTTTAGAGAATACTGAAGGGTTGTCATGGTTCCCTTGACCTCTCTATAGCTGGACACTGTGAGAACAAAGAGAACATATAGATGAAACCGATTCAATAGAAGACTTCCCATTAATTTTTATGGCATCTGAGGGTTAAGTCATTAAGCTATGTAGCTTTACAGACAGAGTTACAAAAATAGATCTAATAAAATTGTGTCAAGCTCTCTGTAGCATGGTTAAAACAGTTCTACATTCTGTACAATAAGCAGAATGCACAATGGTACAGTTTGATATCAAAGCTTTTGCATCAGTTACATGAAATAACTGATGCACCCAACCGAGTTCAGAGCACAGTCACCCTAGACCCAGAAACTTTGTATTAAACCACACAGCTGTGGAAGCTTTTCCTAATTCAGATGAAATCTTGCCCCATCTTTACATCAATACAAACTCTTCCCCTTTTCAAAATTCTGCAATTAAAGTGCACCATCAGCAATATAATCTTTTTTCCTCTAATTTTTCACTGTAAAGCCCTGAAATCTTTGTCAAGAAGGTGTAATAAAGCATCTCTGGAAAAGCAATCCAAATGCAATTTACATTTTTCCTTTTGAAAATTAAAATCAACTTGAAAGCACATATTGGGATCCCTCTCTCTGACATGCAACCAAGGAAGTCTTCTATGTAAAAAAATTAAAATATGTGTGTGTAACAAAAAAGTTGCATCTATGCAAATATACATTCCAACATACTTAAAAAGTAGGTATCTATCACAAGTAGAACCAGCTCTTTCACACGCTCATTATCTTGACAGACAAGATTACATGCAAATTTTATTCTTGTATTATAAGGGTGCTTTGAAACGTTAGTTCAAAGCACCCTTAATGTCCAGCTTCCCTAATAATAGTATGTTATCTTCTATCCTCCTTTTCCTGAGGTGATGTGCACTAAGCTCATCAAAATGTAACTCCTTGTCTGCTCCAACACCTGCCAGGCCACCACTACCCACCAGGCTGGTCAGCAGTCAGGCATAAATTATCATTGCCAGCTTGTAAAGCAGAGTAACTCCTCCTTCATCCACGTAACAGCTGCACCTGACATCACCTCTCATTAGTTTTGTTTCTCTTGCTCTTGCTGCCTCCTCCTGCACACTGTGCTGAGACACTTTCCTCAAATGTGTCTCTTCATGCACACCAGCTGCAGAGGGCTTCTATCCTGACACACAGAGCAGAAGCAAACGATAAAAAGAAGAATGGCAAGCATTAACAAGTGATACGAAATTAATATGTGATTAAAGCACTATCAAGGAGATAGAGATTAATTTCTGGTTTCAGAATTGAGACGTTTTAAAACACATTATGGGGTGGCTTCACGTTTAAGTTAGTCTAACAAAATAGATACCCAAAAGCCAAAAATCTTAAGCAGATAATGAAATAAAGCTTTTATTTCAGTGTGCTTGCCAGATCAGCTGCAATAGTGAAGGAGGTTTCAATAAAATTTGTGTCTTTTCTTTATATTTAGTAGTAACACAGCATGACAAGAACAAATCTTCTATAACAAAAAACCCCAAACCAAACATCAAACTAAAAGGAAACATGTAAAGAAAACAAACAACACCACAAAACAATACAGAAAAAAATCAACAAACAAAACATACCCACAAAAATCGGGTATTTAAAGACAAAAACTGAGAACAGCATCTCAGAGCAATTGCATAAACTCAGCAAGCCTAGTATTCCGCAAAGTGTTAAAGTTGCATGGTAGATTCAGAGAAAGCAAACTTTGGTCATGTTTATGTCCAAGCATAGTTAAAACTAATTTCTACTTTATGCCAGTAATCACTAAGAGGCCTTCCCTTATAGACAGGCATGTTGGTAAAACACAATAAAACAATAAAATGCAGTCATCTAAGTGAATGAGCCATAAACACTCTCAGATCCTATCTAACAAGAATTCTGCTATATGAAATTCTGGCTTCATTTTCAACTGGGGGGGAGAACAAAAGTGAGAAACTACCATAAAAAAAGGGTTTCACTATGAACATACTCTTAGGAGTATGCTGAGAAGCATTCAAAGGGTGATTTTATTTTAGGAATAGGCAATTATTATTCTACAGGTTTTGCAACTCTGCCTGTAAGTCAACCTCCACATATGAACGACATCCAGAATATTAATACCATCTATTGGTACACTAATATTCTGCTCCTATATGGGATTTTATTCTAACCTAATCTTTTTATCCTGTAAATGAAACATCTTAACATTACAAAACATTATGGAAAGGACTTACCCAACTTCAGATTTGTGAGTATCTGTTGCATCAACACAGCAGTAAAACCTTTATAGCACCCAATACCCTACATATTGACAGCTCAAGTTAATTCTTGCTTGAAACACAATATACATGGATTGCTAACAGGTATATGCATAAGGGACATACTAATACTGAATGTAATTGTCACCACATTATCCATAGCAAAACAATTGCTTGTTTAGTAAATTAAGTCTTTATCCAGTTTCTCGGACCTTAAGTAGTTTCTCCAAATATAATGCACTAGATTTGGTTTGGCTTACAAAATGGTTGTTTTTCTTTTTTGCCCTGATACTATGAAGCTCTTGCCATCTGTAATTTCCTTGTGGCAGAAATGGTATTTCATTCTGCTTTGTGCTAGGTGCTTTACAAAACCCCCAGTGACAGCAACAAGTACCTACTGACCTTTTTTCCTCTCTACTCATATACTTTTTCCCAGTGTCTGTAGAGAATAACTATCTTTACCTTAAACTTTGCTATGCTTCTCACCAGGACAGTTTGGCACAAGCAGGACATACCTTGCCCAGAAAAGTTCACTCAAAAAAACCCTTCTTTCTCTGTTTCCTCTGCCCATTTCCCTTGCTTCTTCAGTGTTCCATTGTGCACTCTGCACATCTTTATTTCTACTTCTCTTGGTCTGGGTTTTTTGTCCCACCACCACACTTTTCAAGAGCCAGGCCCAAGATCCTGAAAAGATCTTCTGCTTGGCCCTCCCTAAGGACTCCAGCGTCCCCCAGCCCACTGAAACCCAACAGTACTGGCTCTGGGATTCATCATTAAAGGAAGAGAGCCCTCCATCCTTTCCCTAATTTCTCACCACCTCAGCAGCCTCTCCTGCACCTCAGGGAAGGCACTGCCCAGCAAAGACTGGCGGGGATGCAGTTGCCCCAGGTTTCTTCTGGCTGGACATGCCAATTGCCTCATCTGACTTACACGGCAAGGGCTACAGGGCAGCACCTCACCTTTATTCATGCAGCACCCAGCTCAGCAATGAGCAACCCAACATTAAGAAATGCTGCTATGCCATTATGAAGCTGGGTGTGACAGTAAGTATCATTGCTTATTCCTCCATGTGCCAACCAAGAGGCTTACTTCCAAGAGACCAGCACTCTCATGCTATCCATGTAAGATTTTGGAAAGGGGGAAAGAGAATCTTGGAGTATTTCCCTTCACTCCAAAATCCAGTTTTACAAAGTGTGAAAAAATACTGTTCTGCACATTAAGGCATGACAAGGTCTCTCCTCTGTTTTGGGAGTAGGTACAGAAATCAGTTACCCTGGCTGCTGAGCCCAATGGTACAGGGTACTGTGCATCCTGAAGCCTCAACCCTTGATTTATTGCTGCAAGCACAGAGGGCAGCGTACCTGTCATCTGTGGCAAACCAGGATGTCAATGTTTAAACTGCCATCTGAAACTACTGCTCTTTTACTTCTTCCTGCTAGGAATTCATCAGCTTGCAGCCTGGAGGATACACCCAGCACTTCTGTACCCAGGGACTAACCTCGCCTTCACTCCTACCGCTTCCTGACAGGCCCTCTTTTACCAGGAAAGGAAACAACTGTAATTGAGCATGGCAGTAATCCATGTTTCCCCATGTAATGTTAGCAGCAGCAGAAATGGTTTCCTGTAGCTCCCGTTAGCCAGCTGCGCCCAGGCCCCCCTCACTGATGCTGCCCATTCTGCCTGCGCATGCTCCCCCCCCGGCAAACCTTGGCTTCTGCAGGGACTGGGTGTTCAGCGCTGGCACAGGTGCAGACGGGTTCCTGCTCTTTGGTGGCATTGATAAACTAGCTTAAATAAACACCCTGCATTCATACGGGTAATGTAAAACCCGAAAGACTGATTCTGCCCTGAAGCACTTCAGTGAAGCCTCAGCTTTTGACTCTAGCAAAGGTACAGTACTGTTAACACGCACCCTCCCACCACTGCAGGTAGCATACAGATGAACTAAATATAAAGCTACTCATGCAAAACTTCATGGCACTGGGCTCAGGTTTTTTATCACTTTAACTAAACATCTTGAAATCTCTTTGGAGAGTGTTTTATTTAGGAGCAGTAATGCACAGTTATCAGGGGGGTTTGGTTCATTTAATTAAGTTGAATACAATTACACTCCAGTGGGTCTTAAAAATGCAAGAATCTATTTCAATATTATTTAGATGCGTATCTTTTAACTACCACAGATTGCACAGGGCTTCATGTTTATATCAATTAGGGATATCAGCTTTGCAATAAGAGCTCTCTCTCTTGCCAACTTACAGTCCTTTCTGCTCTGGGATCTCGTATTTTATTTGCTCATTTCCCTTTATCTGTGTACAGTGAAGATGGGCTTTCTGCATTCCTGTGTGTTCATAATGCTTCATCATTGCCAAAGCACTTCCTAATTAGGCTAAATAGGTCACTTACCCAAATAAAAGAGAAGTATTTCTGCTTAACTACAGAGCAAATCCTACAGAGTCCAGGCTTCAATAACTGCGAGGTTGCCATATCTCCCAGGTGTTTCAAGGTATGTCTTTAAAGGGGCAACATGCACTTTATTACCTACAGGAGCTCATCCATAAGCAGGATGTTATGCGCTTAGTTTCAAGGAATTGCTTAAACCTGTGGGTGCTGTCAGTCCAGTGCCTCTGCCCACTGAAAACAGACACAAGGACATGGAATGAAGCTGCGTCAGGGGAAGTTCAGACTGGACACTAGGAAAACATTCTTCACTGATAGGGTGGTCAGTCACTGGAGCAGGCTCCCCAGGGAAGCGGTCACAACACCAAACCTGTCAGAGTTCAAGGAGTATCTGAATGACGCTTTTAGTCATATGGTTTAGTTTTAGGTAGTTCTGTGAGGAGCTGGACTCAATGATCCTTATGGGTCCCTTACAACTTGGGATATTCTATGATTGTATGTTGCTTTCACTGGAGACTTGAATGCATTGATCAGGTATTGCCATAACAGAGATGCACATCTAACTGAAGTGTAAAGCAATCTGAAGAGTCCCACATGGCTAAAGAGATCATAAAAAGCAGAAGCTGGCAGAACCCCAGTGTCAATAAAGGTCACAAAAGTCTCTACAAAACTCAGTAGCTGGTTCTGACTGATCCAAGGCCCTGAATCACACATTGAAAGACAACTGTAGATAAAAAACACTTGGACTTTGAGGGTAAGCCAAGTGCTCTATGCATAACAACTTGAACATCAAAAGAAGAGCATCTTGCTAACTAACCATTTGTCAGGAGAGTTGTCATGCCAAAGAAAAACATCTCACCTACCTGTAAAAGCAACTCTAACATGAGAAGAAAGTGTCGGAAGGAAGAAGCTTCCTCACAGACTCTCCTTCTGATATGAAGAGACTGCAGTCTTGGGGAACACTGAACCATGAACCCAGCAAGAGCACCAGGACAACCTAAGTAGAGGAGGCATCTGAGGCACCACAAAAACAGCAGAGAGTTCTCCGAGCAAAAGGAAGATGTTACACCACTTTTCACATTATGCACCATTCTCAGTTTCAAATCATAGTAAATAAGCTGCCTCACTCATAAGGAATCAGGACTTGAAGGGAAACAAAGATTTTGCTGTACGACTTTCTCAAGAAGAAAGGAGAACCGTATGTTTTTAGATGTGGTGATCTCTTCAAAGCTTTAAAGGTACAAACTGAAATGCAAAACCAGGTTCAGAACGAGGTACATGTGAACAAGGAGTCAGGGCATCAGATTGTGTCTAGCAAAATAGCAAATCGTGCTCTCAGCCTATTTTAGCTAACCCCTCTGCTACAAATTACCTATTTGAAGCACCTGCTGGCAGTACCTGAACAGCCTCATTTTATATGACTCATACACTCAGCAAAGATTACCCACCTATAGTCTGTATTTGTCTTTAAGCAAAACCAAAACAAGGTGCAACCAACTAGACATGAAGGCTTACTTTGCTCTCTGATATCCCTACTCAGCACCTGCAGTGAGCCCTGTCATTTCTGAACCAGGCTTAAATATCTATTATTTACTTCCTGTGCGCTCCCTGCCCATCCACACCATTCAGCCACCTCCTCTGGGCCTCCCCAAAGCCAGCCTGCGTGCTGACCTTCCCCTGCCAAAGCCTCAGTGCGTGCTCCAGCCATTTCCTGCCATGAAGGCAGCAATTCTTTCTTTCACATGATTCTCTTAAATCCCTCGTCCTAGCAGTTGCAAGTTACCCTGCTGAGCTGGGACTCTCTTTCCACTTTTCTAGCCACAGAAATACAGTTCTGGATACTGAGTCACTGCACTTCCATCCTTGTCAGCCTCCATTTCCTCTTTGTATGAGAGGATTTTCCTAAGAGAGGCTGAAGAAAAAGAAAAAAACCCACATCACTGCTTTTTTTCTTTTTTCAACTGCTCAAACACACACTGCAACAGATCTACCTAAAAAAGGCAGAAGGGCCAGTGAAGAGCTAACAAACCACTTTAGTCCCCTCTCTTTTTCATGACACTTTTCAAAATAAGTATCTGTAAGCATTTTGCAGTAGTTGTAATTAGGTTTGGCAGATGAAAATGAAAATTTGTATAGTCTTTTGTATTCTAAGTAAATTTGAGATGAAGATTAAAAACCACAGGTAACTTGGCAAGATGACCTGAAAAAAGTACTGTTCTGTCAGGGAGAAAAAGCAACTCTGAGAACATCCACTTCTTTCTTTTCTCTTAATTTTGCCAATTAGGAACTCAGCCTTCACATCGACCAAACCCAGTGAGATTCATCATGAGTAGGTCTGAAGAAGGATATGCAGAAGCACCTCCTTCCTCTCTCATTTATGCATGAACACACACCATATGTGGTATGAAGCTATTCTTCACTGTCATGCCAATATTCTGATGAAGTCCGTGACCCTATGTTCTCTTTTAACTTCCTGAGTTTAGATACCTTCATGCAAAGCTTCAGTTTTACAAACCTAAGTTTATCCATCTGCACGTATACACTCACGCCCAGACACAAAGTCTAAACAATATATTGCTGGATCTGGACTGAACAAGAAACAATATACAACACTGAGCCAACACATCCCAGTATCCCTTCAATTTAGTACATAACAGAACCAGCCGCCACAGAAGAGAGGGGCGACACAGGATTAGACTCTATTTCATGCCTCAATGCAAAATGCTCAGAATAAAGGTAGCCATAATCAAAGTGGAAAACAGATTTCTTTTTTTTTTTTTAAGGACTGACAACCATTTTGCACTACCTACAACTGGGCAGTCTCCACTGATGACACAAGAAATACTACAAACCTTCACACCAAACCCCTATGAACAATGAACTGGACACATCATCACAAAATAAAATATGATGAAAAATAGGCATCTTCCAATTTTTATTTGCACAGTGTGCAGCAAGCAAGGTGGAAGCTTCCACATACAAGCTGGACACCGACAGATGAATTTGGGTAATTAAGAAGAGACACCAGGAATTTGGCATTTTCTTCTATAAGGAAAATGACCCTAGAGAAACTTTACAGAACTATGGTATGTAAAAACACAAAGAAAAACGTCCAAAGAATTTGCCATGTATGAAGATTCACAACATGCCCTGCCAGCAGGAAATCTGCCTTTACTCAGCCCTTTTTCCTCAGTGAAATGAAAACAGACAGACCTAAGGAAACACATCCAGTGGGAGACGAGATGTCTGCTACTGCAGCCACACCAGTGTTCCACTGTGGTACCTGAATCTACCTCTGCTGTCAACATTTTTCAAGGGCATAAACAGCCTGCCCACAGCCTGCTCTTACTTCCGACAAAAACTGTGGCAAATAGCAAGTGACCTCAGAGACAGCAGGAACACAACAGGTTCTGTGGTGGTGATCCCCCACTGTTTGCTGCGCTGAAAAAAACCCACTCATCTATATACACCAGACATACATGAAACCCCAAATATCTCTTCTGAGCCTAATTAGTCCTCAGTTTGACACAAAGCACCATGTAAATCCAACACAGAACATGTCAGAAACCAGCCACCATGGATTTGTACCACAGGCACCGTCACCCCTGCTCCACTGCCCATCAACTGCTGTATTTCATGGTATACTCAATGTGACAGCTGACCATCAGCTTTTCGTTGCTTGTTTGACCAGAAATTTCCTAGCCTTACCAGTGGTTTTGGTTTTGAAATACAGTATCTTTATTAGTCCTCTGATAAAATGATGCACATGGAGATCTGTTCTCCCCAAGTTTTGTACAAAACATGACATATTCCCATAACACACTCTGAAGCAGTGAGGTTTTTTGAAGTGTAAACATACAGTCATCTTGAAGATGGAAATGTGAAGATAGAACTTGAAGACAGGAACCACGACTGACACACAAAGCACAATCTGCCCCCACCTTTTCCTGTGTTACAATTGTTATTTATGAATTCTAAGGTGGGAAAGAAGCCTAATAATGAAGTGGAAATCACAACCTGCAAGTTGCGGTCTATATTATGTATGAACACAAATACATTTATGTATAAAATGGAATTTTTCTTATTTTCATCCTTACAGAGTATACGTTTTAGTTTAAATGCAAAATACTTGTCAGCTTTCAGAGCTATCACACTAAGCTGGCCAGCCACTTAAAGCTCCAAAGCTCATAAGTATTAAAAATTATTCTGTATAGCCGGAGGCTACATTTAAGTCTATGCACTGATATTGATAACAACATAAAATAAGCCTAACAGGGACGGTGAAAAGAGATAAGCCTCAATTTAGCAGTAGAAAACAAGTATCCTCTATTTGCGCTCCATCCCTGGGATTGCAGTAGAAATTTCAGGTGAGAAATTTCACTCTTTCAGCTGAGTTGAAATACGCAGGAAGCTGCTGCTGGAAGACTGCAAGCACAAAATCCAGAGGATGAAAAGTGTTTCAGAACTGTAACATATACAGATAAACAGAGATAATAAACAAAGACAAAACACATCTCCTAAATTGTAAGTGCATATTCTACATCAATGACGTATCACTTCCAGAGGTATTTTGACCAGTATGATACTATTCTGGCAAGCAAAATACCTCTAAAAGCCTAAAATGCTTTTTTGCTGAAGTACGACGTAATGCTATGCAACCAGACCTGCCACATGTTTTTCGCACAAGCTCCAACTGTGGATGTACACTCACAAAAAAAAACTTTCAACAGTTCCATTGTGGTGCAATGAGCTCTTACGATAAGTGCTCTCAAATCCATGTTTTTTCTCCATCAAGTTAGACTGGGGTTACAGTCAAGCAGAGAGGAAGCTCTACAGTAGGGTCAACTTGATGCTGTCACTGAAAGGGCCAGGACACTCAACTAGTCTGAATTTGTGAAGGAATGACAGAAGTTGCTTTTTCCTTTTTTATTGAAAACCTACAGGCCACACACTGCTCAACAATTAAAAAAAACTTCCATGCTTAGGCTCATGAAGTTTTTCTATAAACAGAGCAGAAGTTAGACCCTTTATCTTTCATTTTTTTCTTCATCCTTTGTTTCCAACATGCCCATTAGCACTGCACAAAGCATCTTCAGTTGCAAGCGAAAGGGTTAGGAGCACCTTGCAATCAAGACATTGCTCATGTAACTCTCTGTTTAACATTGTAATAAGCATGGCAGTGTTTTCACTACCATCTATTGACTCTCATCACTGCAAAGCTTTCAAAGTATTGATGTTACTATATTAAATAGTTACCCAATCTCCCTACATACATGTTATAATTTTAACATTATATTAAATAGTTACCTAATCTCCCTACATACATACGGAAAGGTGGATAATACTCCAATACAAAATTTTAGTCTGCTGTTACCAAAGAGCAAAAAGCACTGTATATCATCATAAATACAGTGACAATAATGAAACAGAAAATGACGTATTTCTATTCTTGATAATTATGTTACCATGCTTGTAAGCTTCAACGTGTGTGTTTGCTCATGCACATAAGAACATCCATATCTTTTCCATCTGGAGGCCTGATCATGGAAACTGATCTGAATAGCATATCCCTGTGTTCATGCAGGACCACAGTGAAGCCAAATCAGCAAAATCTAATGGGCCTGTAGCAGGGTCAAGTGTGCTACAGCACTCCAACCAGATCACAGTTGGATCACGACATGGATACAAGGAACCAGCTCTCCATTTTATTGTGTAACTTCCCATAACAAAGCCTTGAAGTGTGCTTTATAAATCTTTGCTGTATGACATTCTTGAGCTTGTTCATCTAGTTTTCCAGTTATAACCTCCTTAAAGCTGTTCTCCAAATAGGTTATACAATCCCCACTCTCAATTTCAACCTCCTCATAGGAAACATGCCTCTAAAATTAGTATCTAGTTCAGAAATGCTTATCCAGGTGTCATTAAAACTTAGGCCATCAAGTATTTTATTACACTAATCAAAGTGCTAATAAAAATAGTATATTATAACTTTGTGCTTCAAAACACGGCAGTCTGCTATTACAGTAAGCCAGGAAAAGCATTCCCCTCGCCTCAAGAAGATCAAAGCAGAGCCGCGTGCCCATACCTGACCCACACCACAGAGCGTGCACTGCGGTGGTGGCAGCTCCTTTTATTTATAGAGTACTTACTTTCCATAATGGAAATCCGTGTTGTGAACTCCTGGGTTCAAATGTGTTTCAGGGAACTGTGCTGTATTTTTGTCCTGCCAATGGGACAGTTAAATCTCTTGATGATAGTGAGAAATAAAACCCATTCATACTTCTCTAATCACACAACATGTGTACCTACATACTTCTTTAACAGAGAATACACTTTTATGGCAGAAACTTAATTTTTACAGACTTGCACATATTAAATCCAATTCCATCTTTATGTTAATCTCCTCATGAAAAACCTGGACTCCAAACTCTTGCAAAGTTACCACAGCATTTCTGCAGTCACAACCACCACCTTCCTCCTCCCTCATATCACCAATAATGGCAGAATGTTCATTAGTCATTGCAATCAAAGAGGAAAATTATTATCAGCACTGTAGCTTAAAACAGGTATTGTGACAAACCACTTTGCTGCGTCATTTCATTACAAAGTAGTTCTTATTCATCCTGTGTCACCGCATCTCCTAAAGTCCAAGTACAATGTGTGCTCTACAATCATTAATACCATGACAACAGGGTAAATGGAACAGGAGAAATCCTGTGCTGCTCCATGAAGTAAAAGCTACAACCAGAGACTTCAAACGAGGAAGGGACACCCGGGAAGGCACAGGCAACAGGGCTGGGTGCACCAGCATTCTCTCCTCCATCATGCCACATCTAGAGGGAAAAGAAGTCCTGAAGGAGCTGAGCCAAGGGCCAAAGCTGGAGTAGTTCAGATGGAGTATGGAAGGGAAGTCCTTTCTTCCCTCTTACTCAAACTCCCTTGCCTTAGGCACTGCCCGTTTTGTCCATTCCTCACAACCCTGCGCCACATCCAGCATTTACCCTGCTCTATTGCACCCCAGTCCCTCTGCTTCGCTCACACAGCTTACCCTCATTGCTCCCATTTGCACAGCATCTTGTGCAATCAGCACTAATTTACATTGATTTCTTGACAGCATCAGAGTAAGTTAGATTCATCATTATCCAGTCCTGCAAAATGTCATTTGCTCTGATACATGCTAAAAATGTTTTTCACCTGACTATAGAAAATGGTAACCAGCATGCATAATACATCACATTCCATATAATAAAATTCCTTTAAGTGATCATTGTCCTGCATGTGCAACACTTTAATTTTCCACACCAATTTTCACATTTCCTTTCTGTTTAGAGACTGCCATTTTTTCACATCTACAAAAGGAAGAAGGCATCATTACAGGCAAATTCTGGTGATCTGATAATTCGCTGCTCTTAAAAGACAGAGCACTTGGTTGATCGACTTACAAAATGCAAATAAATACGAGGAAAAACGAGTATTTCCAAATGCTTGATAACGGAGCCAGTATTCACAGCAAACCAGCAATACACCAGAAAATAAAAATTTTGTCACCAAGAATCAAGTTTGTCTTAAATTTATAGTTATTATCTAGTAAACCACAGTTCATAGTAGACAAAGAGCAGGTATATACAAATCTTCCCTATTTTTTCATCTGCAATTCAAAGACCAGGGAAACCCAGAGTTTGATCAGGGCACCAGAACCAAAACCTCTTATAATTCCTGACTGTGTAGGGTCTTGTGGGGACTGAACTGTCTGATGGAGACATCTGTTTTATGTGACTTGACATGCAAGAAAAAGCCTGGACCAAAGGTTATCTCTATGAGCTGTCTTTCTTCATAAAGGTATTAGCATTGCTAGGCATAATGCTGCATGGAGATGAGAGGGAAAACAGATGCAAGAGATTAAGTTTCAAATATAAAACTGAATCCAACACCTCAACTGACACTCAGCAACTTTCTGGTTTGATTTCTTTATTTGAAAGGAATATTTCCTTTTCTTTTAAACAGAAAAAAAACAATACCTCCTACTCTGAAAAGCAGAGGCCAGGCCTTCTGGGTTTATCCTTATTGTTGCAACTGGGATATGCTTTCAAAATGTACTTTGAAGCAGAAGTCAGAACAAAAAAAGTTTTGAATCAGAATGTCCCAAAGTGCTTTTTGAGCTAACAACACAGTGCCACAGCCATTCTGCAACATCTCAGTAAAAAACTGGAAAAAAATTAGTATATTGCATTTTCAAAAGCAAGTTCTACCTGGAACAGCTACTTGGTTGCCTGCACTTTTCCACAGAGCTGTGATGAACACCAGTGGCTTCAGGTGGAGTGGCCTCTCAGTACCAAGCAGACATCAGAGAAACAGAGTCACCTGAATCAGACACTGGGAGAGCAATGGAGTAGAGAGATTTCCATGGGAGGTATATGGAAGGGCAATCCTGGGAGAAATCTGGGGCTGGTAGGAGCTGCCACAACTCCTCTCAGCAATCCTCCGACTGCTTTTATCAGTCACGGATCTACTTCCCCGATCTCTCCAGATATCCAGGCTCAGTATCAAATTCCTCTAGCCAAAGTATGTTAGTCAGTATGTAATTACATGTTATTACAGTAGTATTATCAGCTGGCATCCTTCTCTCTTGGTTTTTTTCTTTACTACTTTGATAAGAAATTCAAATAGTCACTGAAACATGGAAAGCAAGATAGATTATATATGTAAACAGCAGGGCGCCCAGTACAAACCCAAGTGAACTTTACTGTCGTCAAAACACTGTTCTCTTTAGCTCACAGGAGATGGTGGGAAAGCACTAGTTTCCTCTTAGCATAACTGCAAAATACTACCAAAAAATAAAGATCTCCCCCTTTTTTCACCTCTTTTAACTGTTTGAAACAAACTAGCTATGATGTTGAAATAAAAAGCTGGAAAGACTTCTAATTTCACTGCATCTCTTGCAATTTCCTCTGTATCTTTCTCATCTTGGCCATTGAAGACAAAAGCTCCTCACAGAAATAGACATTTTCTTCAAGAAAATCCATGCTCTATAAAAAATTATCAGAGTTCTGCTGGTGATTTCATTAATGTCAGGATTTGACACAGATACCTGTTCCAGCTATGCTATATGAGAAGAAAGAACATCTTATAAACAAGACAGACACTACAGTGTCTTCCCTGTACTAAGGTCAACAGCCCATGTTTTGAAAGCACATCTTTAAAAGAATAAAGTTCATTATTTTCATTTCATATTACAATTTGTTCTCTGATCTGATCACATACAAATCTTCAAACTCTTAGCATAAAAGAGTTTGCTATCTCCACATCAATACATGACTCTATGCCAAAAATATTCCTTTTTTATGGTGTTCCATTTTGGGATGCAGAGAATTTTCTGTATTCTTACACATGATCCATCTACTACAATCTCTCTCTGAAATCTTACTACACCTCCACCATCCATAGTCGCTTTGAGACACTGCAAATTATAATCAACCAGTACATTCCATCATGTGCTTGCTACAGACTTGAGCAAAAGCTTTTAAGTATAATTATGTTATCTAGTGAGCTCTATTAACAGCACAAATAGCTTTGAGGTGCTCATACCACAGCTGCACCTATGGAGTATTTCATTAGAATGAGTGCAAATGTGAAAAGTTACATTTACTTCAGCAAAATCCCAATACAGCTGCAAGTACACTCAGTATTTGTCAAGTAGAGAGAGGGTTATTATGCAACTTCAAAGTCTGTAAAATATGCTGATTACAAGCAGCACTTGAGAAATATTTGCTTCCCCTCCGGACCTGGGATCTGCCATCACAGGTTCCTGCTTAATGAGGTCCTATTTTAAGGAACCTATCTAAATGTACACACAAACAATGAAATGTATTTATCCACTGAGTGAGAGGGGCTCAGTTTGTATTTTAAGTAACTGTAGTACTGAATACCAGCTAGGCCGACTTCCACAGCCTCTCCTTCTAAACCTAACAGAGACATCACCACAGCCACCAAGGTTTCTGGCAGGGACACTGGGAGAAAGGCAACGCCTTTCCCTCTTCCTCCCCGCTGCTGTAACTCCTCCTTATGAGATGGGCAGAATCAGACATTTCATCATTTTTATGAAGACCACCTTTTTCACTGTAAGGACAGTGAAGCAGTGGAACAGGCTGCATAGAGAAGTTGTGCAGCTTCTGTCCCTGGAGGTTTTCAAGACCCGACTGGATAAAGCCCCAAGCAACCTTACCTGGCCTCAGAGCATTCCCTGCTTCAGCTCAAGGTTAGGCGAGGTGTCACCTGAGGTCCTTTCTAACCTGCATCATCCTACGATCATTGCTTAAGAATGCAATTTTCTCTCTTCAATCAACAAATTTTTGATGATCACCTTCTTTCTTTATTTCTTTCTGGTTTTCCCCTCCTAAGATCCTGTCTCTTCTCTCCTGCCTCTTCCTCTGGATAGCACATTCCTTTGGTAGCCTTCAAGCTGTTGCAGGTCCAATCTAGCCTTCTACTACATCAACCTCCTAGTTCCTAAAGCAGTTCATAGTGAATAAATCCACTGTTTACCTCTGTATTCCCTAAACCATTTTGGATCATGAATTACTGTAAATCCCAGGAATTTAAGACCCATACCCTCACTTAACTGACAATGCCAAAACAGTAAGTCAGCTATGCAGGCCACTGTTGTGGCCCCATGGACCATGATCAATAATCTACAGACTTTCATGTGGAAGCCACAAATCTGGTTTACTGTGTTCCTTTTGCAGTGTAGGTTTGAAAAGGACAAAGCTGTATGTACTACAAAGTCAAGCTGGCACTGGAGACAGCCTGGCACTGGATCTACTTCTTTCTCGCCTTCAGAGAGGGACAGAGCAATAAATAAGTTTATAGTCAGTTCATATTAAGACATGTTTTGTACCAATGGAGACCAGAAACTCTTTAAAAACCTAAATCTGAAGAAAGCTGACAGCTTGCAGAGACAAGAGCTTTTGTCTTCCCTCAGATCAGTTATTATTTGGGACCCAACACAAGGGTGTTCTTTTGTATTTGTAATTGTGTTGCAACACAAAACACTGCAGTAAGAAAAGATAATAGTGCTTGATTTTGTTTGCAACTGATATAAACCACTGACTTCACAGTTACCAGATGATTCCTTCCTATAAAGCAGACCAACTCTAAAAGAAATTACTTTAGCTTAGTTTTATTAGAAGACAAATAATGAAATAGTTATGCTTTCCCAGGAAGGAAACTAGCCTGTACAGCCAGGAGAAACTATTAGTTGTGTGAGAATCAGATATTTTTCTGCCCTGAGCTCCAGCATGCTAGGGTTGTTGGTCTGGCCTCCTCAAACACTCCTGCCTAGGCATCCAATAGCATTTTGCTCTTACTAAATGCAGTACTGAAACCTGCCAGAAAAAGAGAGAAAGAGGCTGTTCATGAAGTACCAACTGTGTGCTCCCTACAAACTGGCAGAACTGACTCTGTTTGCATTCTTAGATTAAAATCATTAACAGTGAAAGAGTGTATGCATCCGGGTGCTATTAAACTGAATGCCAAGTCAACAGCGAATTCCTATGAAGAAAAGCAATGGGGCAGGATTTTAATCTTACTTTGAATATTAACAATGAAGTCCATGTGGAAAAAAAAAAAAAAAAAAAAAAGCAGCATAAAATGCTAATTACATTCTCTGTGCAGTTCTATAATTCTTCTGAATTAGATCCTATGGGTTTACCATTCATTTTGTTAGCAGCTTTCCAAAAGGTTTTTCTCATAATATTCTTTAAAGTCTGTTGGTTAAATGTTAACAACAAAAAGTTAATACGCATCAAGCCTATTAATTTGCTTTTAAAATGAATAAACAGGCACTCCACTGTTGATTTCCACATTCCTGTATCACTGGAAAGCTGCCAGCTCCAGTACATATATAACATCAGTGTTTGTTTTTTTGCGGAGTGGCAGTCCTCGGCAGTAATTATCATCTTGCACCTAAAGTAAATATTATTCTCTCGCTACAAGTAGAAATAAAGAATTGACTCTTCCTGCATTTTGACTGTTTGCTATCCAGTTCGTCCTGTCGGTAAGCTACGTGTCCACTAAAGATAATTCCTTGAGCCCTTGTAACTGGGGCCATCTCCTTTGTTTGTAACCAGTGAATTACGAGGATTAGTCCCTCCTCAGATGATCGCCAGTGCAGAAACTCCACCAGCCGTAACCGGGCAACTCGCTTCCAAAATAACTACGGGGAGTAAAAGCAACACAACCAGCACCCGGGGGTGCAGTAGGGGCACGGGGCAGAGCTGCTGGGCTGACGGGCGGCCCTGACCCGGGCACACGGGGGTGCAGGAGATCCCCGGCCCCTACGACCCCCCCGGCACAGGGACGCCGGAACACGTGCGTGGAATATAAAGGCAGCAACAAACCAGCCTTTCACCAAAACTTCACCGAACCCGGCAGCACGCCGGAGCGCCAGGAACAATGCGCCCACGGACCGGCCCATACCGGCGCTCCGGGGCGCGTACATGGGCGCAGGGGTCCGGGGCGTCCTGGTGAACGGTCCCAGCCCAGCCCCGGCAAGTGCTCTGCGATGCATCTCCGCCTGGCCTGTAATGACAGCCGAGAAAACTTTCCCCCAACCCGCGCTGCAACCGGTCGCTGATACCACCCTCAGTCGTACCCATGGAGCTGGTGTTCCGGGACGCTCACGCCCGCCCAGCGAGGCCGCCCTCCCACTGGGTAACCTCCGCAGCAGGTGCCGGGGCCACACCGCCCACGACCCTTCCGGTGAGGACAGCAGCGCCCGCAGCCCACCCCTCCCCACGGCGGGCTCCCCCCAAGCCCGACTTTTCCCCCGGCTCCGTCGTGTCCCGTCCCGCCCGCACTCACCAGGATGCCCATCACGTCAGCCCACAGCTGGGCGAACACCTCAGACGTGCCGCACTCCGCCGGGGCGGCGGGGCCGCCCGCCCTCTCCCCCTCCATGCCCCGGCCCGGCCGCCGGCTCAGTGCGGGCTCCCCGCTGCCGCTGGCCGGCCCCGCCCCGCCATGCCTCCCCCGGCCCGCCCCGGGACGGCCCCGCCGCCGCTGCCACCACCCCTCCAACTTTCGGCCAGCGACAGGCCGGCCGGCGGTGCCACTGAGGCGCGGCAGGGGCGCCCACCCGGCGGCGGGACGGCGGCAAAGCCCCTCCTCTCCCTCCTCCCCCGCTGCCGGCTGATCGGCCCCGCACTCCCTGCCTGCCAGCGGACTCGCCCGGCGCACGTGGCCGCCCCGGGGCGGCAACAAAGGGCCCTAGCGCCTCCCCGGCGGGGTCCCGGCCCCGGCGCTTCCCCCACCCCGAAACCCGAGGGTCGGGCCCGGCGGGGGGCTGCCTGTTGCTGGCGAGGCTTCGCCGGTGCAGGCGCCTCACCTGCCTGCTGTGAGGTCCGACGGCAAAGTCAACAGGCTTTTTCTTCACCTCACGGAAAGGCCAGCTGGGAAATAAGCCGGCAGCGCTTCCTACGAAGCCGAGGAGGGAAGAGGTGCCCGGTTAAATCAAAGTTTTAGTTCAAGTACTGGAACCGCATCATTCTTTCTCCTGAGGAGAGACCCACCATCAATCACCTCATTAAAGGCAAAGCTCTCCTTGCAGAGGAACTGTGGAAACTGCCTCCATCTATGCCTCCTAGTGCTGCTTTCCTACCCCTCTTTAAAGAAATTAAATAATCACTAATTACAGACAGCTCCGCATCCTTCTTGGGAAACAGCTGAGTGCCCATGTACACACACACACACACACACACATTAAAGAACAGTGGCCAGTTAATGGAGGAAACTGAAGAGGTCAGCAGGAGCTGGGGACAGAGTATGACCCTAAGGCCTGGCCACCATCTAGCTCCCAGCTTTGCTGGGACCAGTGCCAAGGAAATCCTTTACACTTGGTGCTCATCTCTAAGCTCTGAAATGGTTGTATGTGTCCTTAAAAGCTCTTGTTTCAAGCTGCTGTCTACTGAGAGCAACTGTCTGGGAGGCTCTTACAGACTGCAGGGCACTGGCAGCCCACAAAGGCTGGAGCAACAAACGATACCATTTGCCTACAGGGCTAAAAATGGTTTCAGGAGAAGGTATAAAGCACTCATCTTCTTTCCACATTCCCACCGATGCTCTTCTTCTGTCCTCAAAGCTAAGATTGCTTATTTTATTCTGTAGGCTAGCACCAAAAAGCCTAGTAGAAATGCTTCCTTTCTGAGCAACTGGCATGCAAAGCAAGGGACAAGACTTTTCTAAGCACCCACAGAACAGAGAAAAGGAGGTGGAGGGCACAGGTAGTAACAAGAATTATGTTGAAAAAGTGGTAAAGAAACCACTGATAATGTAGATATGTGTACATTTTTCCTGACTCTTCTTTAAGATGCACATGTAGGACACACACTGTGTAACGCATTATATTACTGACTAGTACTGAGAAATAACGAAAGGCCCAAACCAGGTGTAAAATCCCTACTGATTGGTCTTTAAATTGTACGCAACTGTAAACCTATGAAATACGAGGATAAAGGCGTGCCAGTGAAGTATGTCAGTACTCTGAGAGGGCTTGCATAACTCAAAACTGGTTTAATTAGTTAGGGGTAATTTACTCAGTGACCCTCTGAAATCCATGTTGAACCACTTACAACAGTAATGTCAACCAACTTTCAAAATATCTGAACAAGGCACACTTTTGATGCCAGGATTTAAATATTCTGGGCTCCTCTTGTGCACAGTCTTGTGTATATGGTCTTTTTTATAGATTGGAGGCATATTTAAAACAAACAAACAACTGCAGCACAAAGTCTAAAACCCCCTCATTGTTTTGACTCAGGCAGCAATGATTAAGACCAAATAGGTGCAAGGGGCAGCACTCTCACTTGCCCCTCCCTGCCAGTGGAGGCCTTTGTTCCCCTGTAAGGTTGACTACACTACTTACAGAAGCAGGTCTTGAATATCTGCACTTTTCAGCCTTGCAGTGCACGTAACAAAAACTAGTTTATAAATTGTGGTGGTCCAAGAGCTGCTTCCTGAGTCGTGATGTCATCCTCTTTAGAGGAGGCAGCAGTTTTATCAGAGGAGCATGATGCATGGCTGTAGCAGTCTTCCCTCAGCCAGTTGACTTAAATTTATCTGAGACACAGAGCCGTTGATTTAAAAAAAAAACAGGGAGAAAAGGGAAGAAAAAAAAAAATCTTGCAAAATCACTTGACTCCAAGAGCAGTTCCTTTAAGAAGCAATTTGACATGAGAATCACAACAAATCCGTGGTAGTTTACAATAGCTACCACATTCTGTGGTCTTGCAATTACAGTATCTATTCACCTTCAGACATTTACGAGATGCCATTTTCCCAAGACATTCAATGACTATGACATACTAAAATATTCCCTGCTCTCTTTCCCTCAAACAGATCCCCTCCTAGGTATCATAGGGCTCCTCTATTTTAATGACACCAATGTCCTGCAGTTAGAAAACCTAAGGGCATTTTACAGAAAACAGCTGCAACAAGAGCACCCACTCACTGTTGCTCTCACATACACACCAGTGCACTGTGGACAGAAAGGTCCCTCCACAGAGCAGCTATTGGAGTTCCCTGGGGATGTTCTCCTGCAAATGTCTACACAGGATTTGGAAATGATCAATGTGAATGCTGTGAATCTAGTTTTGCCCAGTTAAGGCAGATGCATTGTGCATGGGAGTGTATCCTCCTGTCACACCATCAGCTACATGTGGGTGTGCAGTTAGTAAGAGTTTCCCACATCAACACACCAGGCAGGATTAACCAACTTGGAGAGTACTCTTCTGTATTCAAAACAGAGGGACTTTCTTCTAGAGCTGGATCCTAGCTCCAGCTTAAGGTGGCTGTAAGGATGCTCACCTGTCTCCTTTCTTTACTGTGGGCTCAGGGAGATTGCCTTCACCAGGCCAAACTCTTTCTCTTTGAAAAGCACAAACCTCAAACACAAACATCTGAGTCATTAAGACAAAAGATGACAATCTTTCTGTCCTGAAATAGTGTGCATTATCTCATCAGTGTCACAGAACAGTGACACAATGGTTTCAACAAAGCATTTAATAGCGAAAAATTGAAATATTCATCAAAATAAACTGGAAAAGCTGACATGCACCATCAGAATCAGACTATCACAACTGCGAGCAACTACATAAATGGCAATTTTATCCAAGAAATCTATACCACAAACAACCCCACGTACTTTGATATCCATTTTAAACTACATGCAAAAGGCTGGGAGATACCACATTGCCTTGAAAAGCAGATTGTGCTCCACAGTGTAATGGACACCAAACTTCACAGGGTCCTGATAGTTGAACTGAGGGAAATGGCTTCCTGCTCAGAGGCCTGGCAATTAACTCTGTGTGCGTGAGCAAAACACATGTGGTTTCTCAACATCACTAACACCACCCTGCCCAGTATTTCAAGCCTAAATCAAAACATCAAAGCTTCAGAGAAATAAATAAGCGAGTCATTGTATGCACAGAGGGTACAGGGGAAGAGAGAAATAAAAATTCCAGCTAGCCCCTACAGGTGACCCACAAAAGCCCTAAAACTCTTAACACAGGCCAATTACAATGCAACACACTGTTGGCAGTGATTTTATCTCCTTTCAGCTCTCTCCCTCTTCCCCCTTGGTGGAAGTCATCAAATTGAAACATGCAGTTTCACATCACAGCCTCTGACTGCAACTGCAACCCAGTTGCAGGCTCCAACCCATCAACTTACCATAATCCATCTTGGAACAATTTTATCTCATTGGCCTCACTACATCTTTTTGAAAGTCTCTAACATAATTTTTTTTAATTCTCATCTGTTACTTGAGCTTTATTTTCCTTTAGAATTATTTAAATTAAATTTATTTAAATAATTAAATTATTATTTCTGGTAGCAGGGTCCCTCAGAGCAGGTTTTTTTGTATCACTTATATCAGCCAAAGGAGCTGGCAGCTGCTGTCCAGCAGAACACAGGCATGCAAGTGGCCATTCCAGAAAGCTTCTAGCATGGGGTGCGATGGAGACCCACACACCCAACCCATCAGCTGTTTTGCCAATCAGGCACTGTCTCAGACACTCTTAGTATAAACTATAGGAGAGCGCTAGATCCATCATCTGCACTTGCACATCAGACTGCTATGTATTCCTGAAATGATCATGTTTTATCATCTGCCAGTTAAGTAACTACAGAAAACACACCTGATTTTGAAAGTGGTACAACAGCGGCTTTAAAATAGACAGTACTTAGACCATATACTCTTTGCTGTATAGTCAGAAATCCTTATTTATTCTTTCAGAGGTTTAGCTGTCAGCTCCCAGTCTCATTGCCAGCCTCATGACTGTATTATCGCATCAAAATGACAAGAGTACACTTAATATGCTCCACACAAACCAGATGTTTAATTCTGTCGGTAGAAAGCAGTTAGGAACAACTAACTGTTTTATTCTAAAAAAAAATCTGAACTCTCCACATTACACCCAATATCAGTACCCCACTAGATTAAAAAATAAGGAAGGAGACACATATCCCCAGTGAAATCATTCCAGTAGTCTTAACATTTCAGGCTAGCACCACACTTGGTAGGCGTACAAATACTGCTAAGCTTGGCAGGCTACAGTTAAAACACAGTGGCTGTGACTTTGAATGAAGGAAAAGAAACCTAAACACAGCAATTATCACAGCCCTTCTGGAAAGATACCTCTTGAAGCATAAGGAGAAAGGAAAGGTTCATATCCTCCTTTCCTGCCCACAGATGTGCTCCACAAAGGCCTCTTACATCCTGCCCAGTTCTCCTCCCCATTGTGGAACACAGCACTGTGTTTCTTAACTGGGAGGCAGCAGCACCAGCTCAGTCAGCGGAGGGGCTCCAGAAGCCAGACTGTGATCAGTGAGAAACACACATCCTCAGGGATACCTGCTTAGGTGCACAGCACACTGCTCCAAAATTGCCCACAGATCGGGACTCCGTCTGCCTCATGCAATGCCAGACACTGCCTGGACAATTTCCAAAATTTACTAAGATTCTTGCTTCTTCATATTACTTACTTCTGCCTTCTCCATCCAAAGTTAGCATCCCCTCTTCTCTAGCTGCACAGCAAACCCAGCTTTTATGCTTTATTTCCTGTCAACATTTAAATAGTTAGCATTAATTTTCTACTAGTTTTCTCCATCACTTTTTACAAAATGTTTCATAAACCTGAATTAAATTTTCAGACAGGAGTTCAGCATCCTTTGGGATGTCTAGGGGTAATCTCTACACTGTCATTCCAGGGGCTTGCTCAACTTCTTACTTTCTTTCTGTATGCATCTGCTAAAAAGGATACATACAACTCTTTCTTGTAAAAGACTTAGAAAATCCACAGAGACAGAACAATTTAGCTCAGTGTCCTTTGGCTGCTCTTATCCCAAACAATTTTAGAACTGGGAAAGTGAAAAAGGTGAAAAAGCAAGCCTTGGAACTGGGAATAGAACTTCAGCCTCTCCTTCTTCCAAACACAATATCCTTTGATTCCTTTGTTGAAACTCTTGTTAAATTACTAATGAAAGGAGTCTGATGATCTCATCCCAAATTGCATCATAAAGCCAGCCAAGAATAAGGTACAACTTGGTAGCATGTGATAGCTGTGTATTTCAGAGATGCTCAGCGCTGATGTAAATACCACACCAAGTTGGCTGTAGGAAGGTGGGAGGAGCACCAAGAGAGAATGCCAAGCTCACACAGTGGCTATTTTATTACTACTCACTTCATGACCAACTCAAATATTTAAAATAAGAATGGATACACCTCAGAGAGGATGTTTATTGCATCTCCCATTGAAAGGGAAATATCCTTCCTAAATGTTATACTGTCTAGAAAAAGAAACCCAAGAGCTTTCATCAATTTTATCTTTGCAAAAACAATCAATTGTGAAATGCAAATGTAGACCTCAAGGAAAAAAAAAATATCTGCCTGCTATCAATGAAGAGATAAAAGAGAGTCACCCCTGGCAAAGTATTACAGCCAAGCGCATGGGACACAAACATGCCAATAGTAGAGACTTA
The DNA here is from genome assembly GCF_963264785.1 of Psittacula echo. Taxonomy (NCBI): domain Eukaryota; kingdom Metazoa; phylum Chordata; class Aves; order Psittaciformes; family Psittacidae; genus Psittacula; species Psittacula echo. The sequence continues at coordinate 39,195,127 of NC_137738.1, read as the reverse complement.
GAGGAAAACAGAAGAGGAAGAATGGCTTACCTTTTCTTCCAGAACAGATGACTTCCACCCAAAAGTCACCTCCTCCACGTCCCAGCTAACACCCACTCCCCAGCTTACCAATTAAATATTGTCCCAAACATAACAGAACCCAAATTATTTCCTCAACTTTTTCTTTAATATGCCATTCTCCTGAAGAAGCAACATACACATGCTACCAAAGCCTGACTTTCAGGCCCACAGGGATTCAGTACTGAACTCAAGACACAGAAATCACATAGATATATTATTACTAAAGGAGTAGTTGGTCCTATTTAATGCAGAAGCCAACCAAACAAAGAAACCTGCCTGATGATCTCAGCTAGCCACAGGTGAAGATAATAGACCAGATGTGATTATTTGATATTCGTTTGCAAATCATGTCATCCTAAGGTCAATTCTCCCTACTGTAGCCACTTGAGAACAATGTCCTGGATTCAGCCTCTTCTTTCAGATCAATTTCTGCTTGAATAACTCCTCCTCCATAGCCAGAGCTTCTCCTCTTGCCTCCATCGCTGAAAAGAGCTCTCATCAGTAGGCACTGATGGATGTAAACCACCTAATCTTCTCTCACTTTCCAAACAGCTTCCCTGCCTTTCCTTTTAAAGGCTTCCTGCCCATTCCCCAGAGTACCAGATCACACCAAAACACAGGTGTCTTCCCTGATGCTGAGTTGCACTCCTGGGTTAGTTGACCTGTGCACACCCAGCAAGCCCAGACATGTACAATAACAGATAATTTATGGAAAAACAAACAGCAGTTGCCTAGTGAGCAGTAGGCAAGCAGTTGTGTTACACGTGGTGTTGCAATTTCTGCTGTAATGATAAGTGTTCAAAACTCACAGAGGTCATGCACCTGGAAAGTACACTGCCATTTAAATATAATGGACTTTTTTTTTTTAAAGTAAGACTTTTGGAGTGCTTCAGCTTCAATTGCCTGAGTCATCAGGGTGCATTTAGGTCACATTCTCATACTTTTATTGAAAAATAAAAGCCATAGTTTACATTTCCATTATTATAAAAACCAACAGCGAATTGAGATTTTTACATCACTTGGCTCCAGCTAATAGGATGTTAAATAAATCGTCAAGCTAGTGATGAAATCAGGAGCATTTGCAAGACTATGACAATGTAGTCAAGATGATAAGCATTCATTTCAGCTGTGGCTGTAAACACAAGCATGAGCTTGTTTCACAAAGTCCATGCTCTCCTGGAGGAGCCTTACTTTTCACTATCTTGCAAGCTGTACAATCATTCAAGATGCATGCTCTCAAATCAGAGTTTCAAATTGCCATGGAAAAAATATATTAAAACCTGCTCTGCACTCACTAAGAAGAGCTAACAAGGAAGTTGAGAATCATACCTGATCAGCACATTTCATTTTCCCTATATTGTTAATGACATGTTTCACTTCATAAAACTTCATTAAGTAATAGAGAAAGGAGAGAAACATCTCTTGGCAGCCAGGTACACCTGTAGCCCTGGAACTGTGCGTTTTACATCCATGAATTCACTGAAGGGGCATGAGACACTTACTACTTGTGTAACACAGCAAGGAGAGGGGGTAACTCCGCGAAGCAGCTACTTCCAGTTAGGGCAACTCAGCTGGAAAGCAGAGGTGCCTGTCAAACTAATTAAAGTGAGGAGAAGCTATCTATCTGAAACTCCAGCTTTTAAGCACTGGCTAACCCTCTCCCCGAATGTAATTTAAAAGAAAAAAAAAAAAAAGGCAAATAAGAGAGACAAATGAAAACAGGCTTAAGCATTGGTGAAAATATACCTCCAAGCTATTATCTTAATAAATATTTTGAGAAGTTTGTGAACAGAAGGATTATTGTGACTGTGGTGGTGTGAGTGGGAGGAATTTACCCTCCACAGCTCAACCAACTGCATCAATGATGATACAACAGCCCTCAAGGGCAATGAGCTAACTTCATTGGCTCAATGTTGATGAATTTTTACAAAGAAGCCATTTTGTTGAAGTATATGCAGAATAAGCTGGTATCTCTAATTCTCAGAAAAAATGAATCTTCATTTGCAAGGATTTAATAATTAGGCAATTCTGTCTGAAGATGGCCAAATACACTACTTCGGTATAATGTGTATCCTGTAGCAACATATGCCTAATCACAAAAAGTGATTTGGGGTTTTGAAAGTTGCTAATACACTTGATCCCAGAAGTGCATCACATATTCCTTTTGATTTCTGTGGGAAGAGGTGATTTATGTGAATACATTTAAACAAACAACTGTTGCTTGGCTGGATGAAGGTTATAAAGGGACTGGAAAGGATGCAGTGATTATCTGAAAGCATGAAGGGTGTGTAAACACCAAGGGAAAAGTCAGATTGCTGAAGAAAGCTCAAGAGGGTGTAACTCGGGCAATGAGATAAATGCATGTGTTTTTAAGCCCTGAAATATTGGCTCCTAAAACGATGACATTATTTGTGTATGCAAAAGAACCTCTGGTCATTTCAGAAGTCATGGCTATTTGTCACTGAGGACAAAATATGTGAAAGTGGACTAAAAGGAATGAAAGAAATTTGCTATATGGATGAAGAGGAATATGAGATACAGCAACAGTAACTCTGTATCTTGGGGCAAATCAGGTGACCTTCTGGAGTCACTTTATACTATCTGCCATCTCTGCCACAGTGGAGGCAGCAGGGGTGGGTGGTGAGCCTACAAGGCTCTGGGCTAGATACAAGCCATTAATTTCACATGGCTTGCAGCTACATGGAAGTATTCTGGATGTTTTTCATGGGTAATTCTAAGGGGTATGCTACTTGCGCAATCACCTAAGAAGTCTGAAAAGCCTATTTAGCCCTTAATCACACATGTGGCATTTAGGGAAAACATAAGCATATGGTAAGATGCCAGCAAGGTATTGGGCCTCATCTAGATTATTTGCATTACTCACCAACTTTCATTTCTTTTTAATAGATAAATTTAAAACTCCTGGAGATAAAAATCATAATTATAATTCTTGTTTAATATTTATTTTATTTGTATATACAAACTGCATGAGCAGACAGAGCTAAGAAAAGACAGTATTTTGACTTGTCAAAAAGACAGATTCCTTGCCTCCTAAAAGCTTTCTCCAAGTGTTGTGATACCTTTTTATCTCCTAGTATTTTCCAGGTAACATTTCCAGATATGGATATCTTATGTTAGAAATGAAATACAATTATTCTCTTGGGTAGTTGCTTAAAGCAGCTTTCACTGTATCAAACATGATTTAAACTTATGCCTTCTATTGCCTGTACTTTCCCAGATAGTGTTCAAGTTTGTCTGAAACCAGAAAGAAATTCAAAGGACCTAGTTATTCACAGCACCCTAAAACATGCACAATATTATCCTGATCTCTAACAAGTTCAAATGTATCCAAAGACTTTGGCAAGGGAGGCACCGTTTAAAAATATTTTAGCACCTACTATTTCCCAAAGAAGTGTGTGTATAGATACAGGCAACAGAGGTTAAATAGCTGAATTGTTTTTATACGGATACACGAGAAATGACTGTAACAGGCTCCGTGTATGACAGATGATTCATGTCAGTATCAAAGGGCTAAACAGTATTAGAGGCTACTTAGTGTGCTTGGTTTCATGTAAGTTTAACCTGTTCGTGTTCATTCAAGAATGCTCAAGCTTGGCTTAAAGATACAAAGATTTTGGCTGTGATAATGACTGCTGCCTTCACCTCTTGTTCTCACACTTGCACCTTGGTAATTACAAATGAGGACTCCTGAAGAGTAGAGTTCAAGAGGCTAAGGGAGGGCAAGCACAGGGCTGGAAAGATACACAGACAAGTTATATAATATTTCTTTTTCCACCCTATTATCCCGTAGGAGTTTAAAACAGCCAAATGGATTTGTCAAGAATTAATTGTGTCAAATCAATCTAATTTCCTTCCTTGGAGGATAATCAGTACTGGATAAGAAGTAGTAGCACATGGAGTACATATTGAATTTAATAAGGTTTCTACCTTATTCAACACAGTCAGCTGATGCCATTATAAGTGGTGCACAATCAGTTGAAAAGAACACTTTCAGAGATTAGTTTTCAGTGGTTGGTGGCCAAAGTGAAAGAATATATTGAGTGGAGTTTTGCAGGACTGTGTTCTTCAATATTTTAATTAACAGCTTGGTTGGTAGAATAGAGAATAAGCTCACTACATTTACAGATGACAGAAAGCTCAGAGAGCCTGAAAATAACTACTGAACCTGAATCAAATAAGTCACCTTGTTGCAGAGCAGCAAGTTTCATAGTAGGACACACCCAATATAGCCAGTACACAACCACCAAGATGTGTAGCAATCTGTATGCTGCTCAGCAAGTGCAAACCCTCAGCTGGAGTACTGCATTGTGTTCTGACCCAGCATGCTCTAGACTTCAAGACAGACATGCACTAATGGGAGAAAATAAAGAAGACATTACATAAATTAGATGCTTATGAGCAGAGATTGAAAGGACAAGGATACTTTATCCAAAACAAAAGATGGCCAATGAATAGGGTAATAATTTTCAAATACGTAAAAGCTTTGCTTCACTGAGAAAGAACTTCTCTATTTACTGGGGATAGGGCAAGAATGAACAGGTTTAATTGCAGAAGGGGTGATGTTGGCTTAAACACTAGAAAAAGCTTTCTAACTGCAAGGTTCATAAAGTGGTGGAATTGATTGCCTGGGGTCAGTGTGGTGCCTTCATCACTGTCTAACCTGTTCTTGAGAGTCTCTCAACATCCCATTATTTTGGTACAATTGATTCAGCTCTGGGGCTTGGGGTTGGCTAATTAACTTCTTAAGAGTCTTTCCAGGTTTTATTTTAGGGTTTTTTTAAATACTTCTTTTTTTGTGTGTTTTAATTCTTTACACCAGACTGTGACAGCCTTATGTACAGTAGCCAGCATTTATTCAAAAGGATATATGAGTGCATTCATGCCAAAAAGCCCATATACAATGCTGCAAGGTAGAATCAGAGCTTACAGGTACCACAAAGATACCACAAAGAGCATGGAAATGCTTTGTATGCCAGTGCCACAGAAACAGCCATTGACACATGGAGAACTGGAGAGTTTTTATATAGGTTATTTGTAAATTCTGTGATTTTGATAGTGACCTGAAGATCTATCTCAGAGTTTGCTACCACCTGGCCTGCTTTTAATATTGACATTTGCACAAGATATTTGAGTGGCTGTGGCAGCATGTAACTGATATGAGTGAGGATGACAGTTGCCAGAGGGACAGACTGCTGTACAAGGAAGCCAAGAATCTCAAACTCAACATGCTTCATAAGAATAATCTTAAAAATTACAGCTGCTCAAGGGCAATAGGTTTGTTAGTTCATTTATATTCCAACTGAAATGCATTAAATATTTTGTTCGGGTATTCCTACTCCTCTTGGTCATAGCCAATGACAATCACCATAAAATATGGTCTAGCTACCCTTCCAGAACATTGCCTGCTTTCTTCAAAGAAGCAATTTCTGGGGAAGCATATGTGTCTAGCAGGATTTAAATGCTGGAAGCACACTGCAAATGTGGCTTTCTTGTGTAAACCAGACCTGCCAAGGAGTGTACCTTTAGCAGAAGTTGCACTCGAAACAGTTAGTCTGTGTTTTTCATACAAGACATACATATGTACAAGAACTGAGCATGATGCTGGCATGCCAAGATTAGCAGAAATGATCAGGACAGCTACTTTCTTCTCTGAGACCTTCACAGGCATCAGCCTTTTGGAAATCCGCCTCTCACAGTGTCTGGAATCCCCAAACCGGGCATTAACAAGATCCCTCCTTTGGGAGCCTGAGAAGGGGAGGAAGCATGGAGAGACGTGTATTCACACATTCCCGGAGACAACATTACACAGACATCTTCATGTATTCTACACATATTCAATTACATATGTCAATCTGTGATTGCATAGACAGACAACACTGCTATTTACATTAAAATAGATGCACACAATAACATCTGTGGCTGCAGATACACCTAATACAATGTACAGTAGCCAAGCTAACAGCAAGTAACCAACCAGCCAGAATGGCAAATTCAGCAGCAAGAAATCATTTCCCTGGGTTATGAATTCACAGGAGGCTTCACAGACCAGTTATCAAGTTATCGCTCTCATTCCTCACCCCATAGTAAGTGAGTTAAGCAAGTTGCTGATTAGGAAAAAGTGCTCTCTCAGACTCTACAGCCCACACTTTCTGAGGCAGGATGCATGAAGAAAGTTAGTAAGGTTTGGAGAGAGTTACTAAGGTTGTGTCAATTAGATACAACAGGGACGTGGCATCCCATCTGCTCTACAAATGTCAAAGAGCTTCATGGCACCTGTCTGAGAGGAAAAAGAACCCCACAAGCAAAAGTTTACCACAGGTTTGTATACTCCTGTGAAACAAAGGCCTCTTTGTACTAGTGCCTTCTGCAGCAAAAGTTCTTTGGAAAAGTTTGGAATATTTTTTGCAGTGGTATTTTATATCAGAGGGTGAAAAAAGAGAAACATACACATACCCTTTCCACAGTAAATGCCTCACAAGAGTCATTTGAGTCATCAAATCACAAGAGTTCAGAGTGAGTTTTGTTCTAACTTTGAAGGTGTCATAACTGTAGCTAAAGCCTCCACTTGTAGGAAAACACTTCTTCCTCTCAAATACAAATGCTGAAAGAGGAATGAAGTTGGCAACTTCAAGTTTCTCATTTCCCAGCCTTTCCTAGTAAATTCTAGATTTGCACATTGCAAAAGGTACAATGCCAATCATACATCTCCCACTCTTTTCCCCTGGAACAAAAGCAGTTTCTGGAAAGAAGCAGCAAGAAGTTTCCTTTCTCCATAATCCAGGAGGGACTGGGGAGACCCAGTCTTTTCTCCCTCTGGCACTGAACAGAGACCATGTGTTCCTTGAAATCCCAGTGCTCCCTTCCTGCAGTCTCTCTGCATTAGCTACTTTTGCTCATGTCTGAAAAACTAGTCCAATTTGCAACAAGCCCAGAAAATTAATGTTAACATGGATATAAAGCAATAACCACAGCTTCCAAAAAGAGCTGTTTTTCTCTGTGGTATGACTATCTTCTGTACTAAAAAAACCCAAACCTCAATCTAAAATCATTAGTGCTTGGACTTTATGATAGCTGACAATTACCTTGGCAACTCTAAAAGGGAGCTCCCGCTTTTCTATGCAACTTGCTCTTACTGCCTGAACTGCTACCATGCCAGCCATCCATAATTCAAGATGTTATAATTCTTGTGGTAATAATGAGTGACAATGTTACTAGAGTTACCAAAGTCAGAGGAACATGTGAAGTAAAACGGGAGCTTTTGTCTACACATAAGGTTCTGGAAAGTCTAGAAATAAATAGCACAGGAATCAATTCAGGAAATAAAATGTAGTGAGACCATGATGAAAATTTTCCTGACAGGTGTTTGTGCAAATACACCTTTTATGCTTTCAGTTTCTGAACATGTTATTTCTTCAGATATTTAGCATTTAGCACGTATTTAGTTTTTACTACAGAAGCATCTGGACACCTCAACTAAAGAATAAGATTCCCACTGTACTAAACGCTGCATATAGCTTAAGGGCACTTTCATTGTACATTTGAATCTGAAATAGAAGGTGAAGATGCACAAAGATGAAGTTATTTGCACTGGGAAACACAGCAAATAAGCTACAGAGCCAAAAAGGAAATCAGGGTCTTCCTGAGTTGTGGTCCAGGGCACTGCTAACTGGACCACGTCATGCTCCTCATGATGTAAATAATGATGCACTAGTCCAGGATGCACATCACATGCTCCATGACTCTAAGAAAGCAAAGATATCTTAGGAAATGATCTGTTTTGCTGGACACCTTTTACACAATGAAGCATAACAGAAATAAACCTGTTAAAAACATTACAGCAACAACCACAGAAAATACACAGCTGTAAGCAGACATTCTTGTAACTGGGAAGGGGAAATGCTTTGTAATGAAGTCCCAAACCATGCAATGACGTGGGAGTGTTTTCTGGAAAGTAATACTTCTGTACTACAACGTGCATGTAAAATGCAGTTTCACAAGAAAGTGAACTGAAATATCAAATATTTTTAAAGCAAATTCTGTTTACAAGGAAATTTGGTATCTTAGTACTAAAAGCGTTACAGTCATCTAGAGAACTGTATCAGCACCGTGATCTTTCTGGAAGGCAGCACAGTGACAGGCAAGCATATTTCAATTGTATTTTCCATGTAAAATTATATTAATGATAATTACAGAAGTACAGGATACACTATATCATAGTGACCTGTCATCATTGTTTTCTGGCACAGTACTAAAGATGCAGAACCACGGAGTATTCAATTACAAATGCACTAATCTCATTTTATAAGAATCATAGCGATTCTTATATCAATCTCTCTTCATTCCAGGCTCTTGCATCTTTCAGGATTTCATGTTACCTCCCCATACTGAAATATGGTGAAAGGGGAGAAAGAGAAATTAGACATTTAGAATAACCTAGCTCCTGAAGCCCTTTCCATATCAGTATCAGTGGAGCAAGCAAACTAGTTGTGAAACCTCTACTGCTAATCTTCGCTGCTTAAATAGATAGCAGATGCCTTCATCTTATTTACTATCAAAAATGCAGGCAACAAACACTGTGAATCCACTATTAATTCCTACTATACTGTTTCTGAAGCTGTGGTTTTCAGCTTGTGGTTCATGGACTTCTGAGCCTTACCAAGTAGCTTAATGACGTTCTTAAAAAGTAATTAGGAAAATTTCTTATTTCTTAATAGCCTTAAATTCACCACACCAATTTCCATCTATGTCTAGACAACTTTATTAATACAGAAAGGCTGCAAATCACTTTTGCTGAGTTTCAACCAGAGTCTGAAACTCAACTAGGTAAGTTGTGGTACCAGATCAATGGTTAAACCTGCACAATATGCCATGGAAGCCACAGCTAATGTATAGGAACTGTTGCAAGCAAAAAGTTTGTGGGATAATTAGTTACTCTGGGGCAGCTAAGTAGTCCATTTAACATGGGAAAGTGCTAGTAGTTAGGTGACTAAGTAGCACAGAGCGCCCAAAATACACACACATTGCACTAAACCGCATAGGTTTTAAAGTAAGGACTAGGAAGCAATCAAGAGGAGAAGGTGGCCAAACTGTCTTTTAAGACATCTAAGCCCTTATGTATGCAGCAGTTTTCTCCCAAGTTTTTTAAAAACCAGTGTAGAAGTTTGTTTCCCTTTCTTAGGGTCTTAAGCCTCTAATTTTTGCCCTTCAATTTAGGAGGAGGCCAGACACTCCTAGGCTGACTGGGAAGTCCTCCTGCTCCTCCCCAGGTGCTCAGATGCCTTAGTGACCTCCCTCCATCCATAGATCTTTCAGGAGGGGCAATGTCGTGGTTTAAGCCCAAGCTGTAAATCAGAACCACGCAGTCTACTGCCCCCCCCACCTTTCTTCCCTCCGCTTCTGGAGGGACGGGGAGGAGAATCAAAAGAATGCAGCTCCCACGGGTTGAGATAAGAACAGTTTAATAACTAAGGTATAACACAAATCACCACTGCCGCCACCAACAATAACAACGACAAGAGAAATAACAAGGGAAGAGAATACGATACCGCCCGCCGGAAAAGACAGCCCGACCGACCAGGGGACGTGCCCTTCCGGGTAGCTCCCAGTTCCATCCCCTGGCATGACGTGCTGTGGTATGGAACACCTCCTTGGCCAGTCTGGGTCAGGTGTCCTGTCCCCGCTTCCTCCCGGCCCCTCCTCCTCCCTGGCAGAGCATGAGACTCACAAAGTCCTTGGTCAGTCTAAACATCGGTGTTATCAGTTTTTTGTTCCCAAGCCAAAAATCAAAAACACAGTGCTGCAACAGCTACTAAGAAGGAGAAAAAAAAAAAAAACAAAACTGACTGCCACTGCTGAACCCAGGACAGGCAAAAAGCTTCTCTTACAGAAAAAAAATCCAACCCAAAACAGAGCAGGAAACCCACACAAACAAACCTACGGATTCCTATGGAAAGCAGGAGAAATTTGGACAACTGGGCTAAGGGAGAAGGCACAGGGTCTTCCTAAGCATCCTCTTATACCCCACCAAACTAGTAAGGACCAGACAGAGAAGAGGGCCATACATGGACGTGTGTGTGCACATGCACACATACACATTGGGGCTGGATGTAGAGGCTATGCAGAGGATACTGCCAAGAATGGTTTGACTTCTTTGATCATGGGATAATGGCTCCAGGACAGATTCCCGGCTATTCTGCTGTTATCCATCTAGTGAAGAAAGACAGAAAACAACAAAATGAACTAAATTCTCCTCTCTTAACCAAAACAATGTAGAAACCAGTCAAACTCCAGAGAAGTGATGGAAAGGGGGGGGGATGGGGAAGAGCACAAAATCTAAAGAGGGAAAGAAGGGAAAAGAGATACTGGGGTTCACTGTAAGGTCACAAGAGGGACAGGAAGAAATAGCAGCTCAGTTTGGTGAATCTATTAAAAGCCTGTGTGCTAATAAAAGAGCTATAAGGACTCAAACAGGAGGAACTGGAAGTCTTAATGCATACTAAAGTATGAGATTTAATCATCATAACAGAAATTTGCTTAGAGCTCACACACGAAAGGTACACCTTATTAGAGAATGATAAGCAAGGGAGAAGCCTGCATTTTTATTTCAAAGGTAACCTATACTTCTCCCAGACTCTGGAAAGACAGAAAAGAAAGCCCTCTTGAGAATTTTGGGACATTAATAAGACTTTAGGGGCTGTTTACATTTTCAGAGGTGTGATCAAAACATCCAGTCTGAGGCTCCTAGAGGGCCAATAACCATCCTCTCCAGATCGTGATGCACAGCTCCAACTGCAAGAAGTGCCTGAGCCAGCAGAGGCCACAGAAAGTCCTGAGAACCATAAGCAAGAGAGAGCCATGTCATTGGCTAGCCTCTAATGCGCATGATGAAACCTGATTTCTGAGTTCTGAGACCGCACAAAGCTAGAAGGAGCTGCAGGCATAAGAGAGTGTGATTAGATGCACAGATGGATACGGAAACTGGAGAAATGGGCTAAGACAAAACAGGAGGCAGCATGTAAAAAGGACATATTGTTGCAAAATACTTCACTTGGAAAGAAATAAGTTAGGAGGATGAGCAGGAGATTGGAGGCAGCTGGCCCTGAGGCAGTTCTTACGAAAGGATCTGCAGGCTGAACATGAGTCAACTTATTTCTTGCTGTCACAGAAAAGCAACCATTACATAAAGATTTACTAACAGACAGCACGTAAAATAAAACTTTTGCTCTCCTCAGCATTGCAAGACCTCCATCAGCTGGGCCGTGAGACTCATTGCTGACACTGCACTTCAAAAAAGATCTGAATCAATTAAAAAGAGTCCAGAGGAAAACACCTTAAATAACCTAGAATAACCTAGAGGCCTAGTTTTATTAGGTCCACAAAACACGTCCGGCAGAAGAAACCAACTGCCTGGGATTTAGTGCTAGCTCAGTTGGAAAATCTTCAACCTAAGAATTTATGACGGCTGGCATTTCCTTGCCCCTCTGCAGACACATGAAGTTATGCAGACACATCCTTTTTTAATTTTATTTTTAATGTAAATGTAAATTAGGAAAAAAACCCAGGGATTTTTAGCCCTCTTGATTTTACAGTGCATGAAAACACATTTTCAGCATATTTCAAATACTGAAAGAACTGGCTTAAAAAGATACCAAACATATTGGAGAGAACATTTAATGAACTCTCATTATACTGGAAGCCTAACCTAAGCTTGAGCAGCTGTGATCAAGAATACTGCCTATTTACAATAGATTGTAAGAGGGTGAAAATTGAAAGTATTAAAAATAGATGTTCTTCATCTTTTATGACGAAAAGAGAATAAAAGCTATTTAAAAAATTATTTTATCTTTAAATAGACACTCTGCACTTAGAGATATATAATTCTCCATCTCTCCACCTTCATACAATGTTCAAGGGTTATCTTCCAAGTTCATTTAAACCAAATGCATAGCACCACTACACTGTATTTCCTTTTTATTTACTTCACCTATTTTCTCTCTTCAGAGAAATACATATTTAACTTCAGCCCCTTTAGGGCGCAGCAGCTCCCACTGATACATCAAGGGCTGCAAAATAGCCAAATCTTCACCAACCAGAATGACTCAAGTCCTGTTTTTGTCAACACTGTTTTCCTTAATAAGCCTCCTGAAAGCTACCGAAAATAGATTGTTAGTGCTTCTCAATGGGGAGGCATTCTGTATTTATCACCATTGAAGGAACAGTGAAACTGAACAGTCCGGATTTTTTTTTTTTTGCCTTTAATTTTAAATTCTTACATACCAGTAAAGTAGCACAGTACGCGAGATGATTACACTTATGGAAACCTGCTTATTTAGCTGGAACAAGAGTCTCTATTGTAACTTCTAAAGTAACCTGGTTCAGTTCTACATATAATTCTAGGAATTAAGACTATTAAACTTGAATTTATACCATCTATTATAAAGTGTATCTACTGTAAAGTACTATATACTATAAAGTGATACTTTTAAAATTGTTAGGATTCATTTGCTGAAGCATAGTCTGCATATTTCTGTGAAACTAAGCATATAATTGAACAGCTTCGGAGTTAAAGTTATAACTTGCTTATATAAAAGGTCCTGGCACTAAAAAAGTGACAACTCCTCATTTCAGTGCCAACAAAGAACTGTATTTTTACAAGCTTTCACACACAGAAAATGTATAAGTCACGATAAAAGTTTCAACTGAAAACCAAACATCTTCTGATTCTATTTCTGTAAAGCCCTTTGGTTTGACACCTAATTTAATTCCAAGAGAGTGAGAAGAGAATATTCTGTCCTATTGTGCTCTGGGATCTTAAAGCTCAGCATGTTGCTAACATCCGTGCATCATTGGAAACAGGCCTTGCATGCCCCCAGGCACTTTTTTTCACGTCTTGATTGCATTTTCTCAACTGAATTAACCCCCACCCATTTGGCAGACAAAAGGCTCAGAGGTATGCTCTGATTTGAAGGCTCTAGTTTGTAAGGAAAAGTCACTCTTAATTGAGATTTCATTTCTTGTGCCATCGCTGGGAAATACTAACAGCTTCAGTCACCCAATGAATTACTGAAGTTTTATGTTCTCCAGTATGTTCTCTGTGCCCTGAACAGAAAATTTTACCTAGTCCGAGGGAGCACATAGGAGCAACACTCAGTTTCTTTTGGCTCTAAGCCAAGGTGAACAGGTGAGATATAGCAAGTGAGAAACAATCTGAATTCAAGCTAAATTCATGAAGCATGTTTTTATTAGTATTTGAAGAAAAGAGAGAAAAAAACTTCATGACTAATCTTTATCCACATCCTGATGCTCCACATTCATATTTATTGGTCTCTTTCCTTTCAACTTAAACATTCCTCACCTTCATATTCATCCACATATTTTATTTAAAGGGATAAATTAAACCGACACTAAAATCTTATCTAATAGTCTATTTAATTTCTTACCTTTCTGTGATAGGAAGCAGCAGAACTGTTCACAAACAGTAATATCAGAAGTAATGCTTCTATTTCTCAGGGTGAAAACAGTTTGAAAGTATTTATTTTCAATCAGATATGTAAGGCCAGTAACTATTAAATTCCACTATAATTAACCATATGATAGCTTTGTAAAAAGCATCAATGTAATCTGCATGTAGTTTGGAAATAGAGGTAAATAGCTATAGAAATATATGAGGATGGAGTGATTTAAATGACTTACCATCTGACATCAAGGAATAGCAACTTTCTCAAGAGGGATTGTTAAGTTAGTTCTTCTTTACAGCCTAGACTATTCTCCAAAGCATCTGTGCCATTCACTTCTGCACCAACTTCCAGACCCAGTAGGGGTTAAAACTCCATCAGCCATCAAAACAGCACTTCATACTTCAGATAAAAAGCATCAGCAAGCCACACAGTCCCGTTCCTGAAGAGTCATGCCTCCTAAAAATGCTGGGTAACCACTCCCTAAAATATTAAAAGGTACATTCACAGGTACATACAAAGGCTCAGAGGAGCTGAGCCAAAGGCCTCACTGGCTCCTCGGCGCTACATTTCAAACAAAGGCAGAGCCACCCAGCTGCAGTTGTCCAGCTGCTGGCCTTCCTTTGACAAATACCTTTTTCCCTTTCTGCTAGATATGTGTCATTTCCACCCGCTAACGCTGACTGCTGAAACACTGGTGTGGTGGGGCTGCAAGGGCTCTCCAGCTTGCGAGAGCAGCAGCCAGCCCCACTCCCTGGCATCACCCTGAATGTGCCTCTCACCCAGAGGTCACAATCTTAGCCCCAGTGCCCAGCTCAGGCTGGTCCCTTCACAGCTTCCCTTCCAGCCTGGACCAACCCGAGTTATGAAAACTGCTGATAAGGATTGTACTGCCAATTTGTTGTGGCCCTCTGAATCTTATCTAGGATTAAATACAGCAAAAGCTTCGTAACTGCGCAAATGGAAGTGAACTGGGAGTGCAGAAAACAAGCAAATGTGTTGAAAATATGCACACACAAATTTCAAAATATATACACACACACACTCAAGAAAGATTTTACGTGTTAAGCCTTTAGAAAGGTCCCTGAATATAATTTTCTATAATGCCTTTTTAGTTCTATTTGGATGCAAATTAAAAAATAAAATACTCTATCGAAGACATATATCACTACGAATTCAAAAGGGGTAAAATGATTCTGAGATGGACTGCCATATATCAAGTCCCTCCACACAGTTGTAAGTCACTGATGTTCTTAGAATTCCTCTTTTCAAGTTAAAAATGTCATAACTTCTTTCTCACATGAGCAAAAATAGCACTGCTCTTTGGAAGTACTGGAAGGGCAGAAAATCATTTCCTACAGATGATGGTGATTGCGGTGATTTTAAATAATTTCCCCACACTCTATTACTTTCATTCACTCACCTTTGCAGCTTGGCAATCCCTGCATTTGCAAAGCAAAGCTGCGCTCTGGCAGCAGCAGCAGCTCTTTGCAGTTGCTATAGGTGGCATTTCCATCTGCAGCTATTAAATTGGGCAACTCCTGGAGGGTCTGGTTCTCCTGTGCTCCCAGGAGGAGAAAGGGGGCCCGACCTCAATATTACAGGAACAACCAGTGTGGGCTAGAGCTGCACACCATCCTGACCCCATCTACCATCCCTGCTGCTGTGGAAAGAGAAATGAGGGCTGAGATTGAGATGCATATAACAAACATTCATAGTCTTTAGGCTTTGGACAGGGATTTACACCCATGTTTACATCCAGCAGCAGTGGTCGTGGGACCAAATTGAGCAGGAACAGCTTTAGCCCATCTGAGGACAACACTGACTGTCTGAGGAAGAGGGAGGCAGAAGCACAGAGAGAAAGGGCAGCGGATGGGCTGGAGTGGGGTGCAGGAGGATTGAGGGCTATGCCCAGTAGCTGAGGATCCCTGGCAGGAACAACGCAGGAAGGAAGCAGGAAGCATGCTGTTGCCTGTTCTCGGGATTTCATTTCAAGTCTTGGGAATCTCTTGTTTTCATAAAAAGAAAAGAACCCCCCCTGTTTACTCCTTATGGTATCAGAGAAAAAGATTAAAGTTAGAAAACCTGAAATGCTTCCTTACACCTCCACAGGGTTTAAAATTTAGAAAGCAAATACAAAGACTTTACTGATCTATTTTTAACCTTGTGATTCAGCCTGATTCAACTATTTCAAATGTTTGTATATGACCACAGAGGGAACGAATACTTCTTAACAAAACTTCCATAAGCTTAATGTGTGTGTGTGTGTGAATTTCATATATGTTTAATGACACATGTCCAATTAGACATATGTATGCATTCAAAAACATGGCACAACTACTACACACTAGGAAATCAATAGCAGAAAAGGGGCAAAAAAAACCCCAGTAAACACTGCAGAATTCGTAAGACACTGTCAAACAGAGGGAATTTTTGGTTTTCAAGTTGATCGATTTCCCCACTGAAAGCGGAGCTCTACAACCTCTGCTGAACAGCCGCAATGCCAGAAAAAAGGCTTAAGCTTCCGAAGTTAAAGTATGAAGGGAGAGTAAGCCAGCAAATTACCTTTGGCTATTTCTCTCACCTTTTACCCATTAAAAATAACAGATGAACAATATATTTCCCAAGGAAATTTTATTGCTGTCAGTCTTGTAAAGTGCACTGCTGAGGACAGTCCCACTACACATGCTGCCTCTGCTATGCACCAAACAGTAAAGATGTGGAGGAAAGGGCCTAAATTTTCCCAAGGCCACACAAGATGTTCTTACAACTGGCCATGGTGTCCCCATGCCAGTAATTCCACATGTACCTCATGTCCTCCCAGTGTGGGCTTTTCTAATCCCTCCATGCCATCTACGTCCTCGTGTTCCTGGATCTGTAAGCACAAGACATTGACCCACGTGTGATCCCTTTCCCTCTGTTGCGCCTCCATCCCTTGACCCTCACTGGATGTCACAGCCTGTTCCAGATACAACATTTGCAGATCCCCTTATCTTCCCCCTCCACATCTCCTGACCAGAATGCTTTAATGCCCTCCTGTACCAGGACCTCTGTCTGTTCCCATTTACTTTTTCATTGGATGCCTGTCAGCTCTTGCTTCTGCCTTTGTCCATGTCTCAATCCAAAGATTTTTAATGCATCTGAATTGCCTACCAGCGTTCCCCATGCCTCCTCCTTCCGTCATGTAACCCTGTTCTCTTCCCTGCTTGTCCTCTCAATTTTCCTCCTCCCTGCTGCAAGAAAGCAGCACTACTGGGTGTCCAGGCACTGGCTTCCCAAACTGTATTGGAAGAGTGAGTAGGGAAGCTGGTCACCATTAATGGATTTGACTCTTAGCCACTTATTCATTTATCTGTCAATAAAGTTACTGTTATCTATTACCTGTCAATAATGGAGAGGTGTGCTGTGGGTCCCCTTAATTCCACCACTGTCTGTCCGCCTGCTTCAGGCCAAGAAACCCAATGATTTATGCTTAAGATTGTGAACTGACGTGGCCACACAATGTTTATGCTTATATTTATTTAAACATAAATTTATACATTACTTATATATTTAAACATAAACATAAATGCATTAAGTGTTAAATGTATTCAAACATTGTATTTAAACAATCCTGCAATGTTTAAATGCTACAGATGTGTAAACAGAAATGGCGTCCAGTTGACTGAAAGGTCTTTCAGACTGTGCAATTCAAATTGGTTTTACATGCAGTTTTGAAAGTGGAATAAGGATTTACTCCATGTGTCCCCCGGTGGAATCATAAGTGGAGAGATTAAAACAAAAATGGCCTGAAACATGCAAGAAATTATGTCTCTAACACGCAGAATTAATAACTAACAATTTCTAAATATACAGCATTTTCTACTTAATGTTCCTGATGTGTTCTTTCCAGGAGCAGGCTCAGGATAGCTGATTTGATTATGATATCAGTGCATCTCATTTCAGCAATGATGGCTTTATTGCTTGTCTCTTGCTATGGCTGCCCAGATCTGAAAAGTCAGTGAGGGTTTCAAGAGGTCACTCCCTGACCTCTTCCACAGGCAGGTCTTCCTGCAGCCATACCTCTTCCAGCCAGAGGAAAAGGTTGTTTCCCAGAATCCATGCTGGGTTTTCTGTGTCCAGCAGACAGTATGGATATCCAGTCCAAATGACCAGAAAAGGGCTCAAAATTTATCTAACACAAGCTTTTTAAAGCCTTACTGTGACCCTTGCAACAAACCGCTGTCTAAAAGCCCTGACAGATTCCTGGACCTTTCCAGCAGCCCTCTGGCCATGGGCTCCCTCCAGGCCCCCCTGCCCAGCATATGTCTATATGACTGTGCAAGCCCTGTTTGGTTAAGAAAAACTCTGCACCTTGAATGATCAATGGATCGGTCTTGGTAAGTGATTGCTTATTGCCTCTTGGATATTAGTCTGTGTAAAAGCCCTGGGCGAATCGATCTTGCCAGACTTTGGGCCCAACTGCTTTAAAAATACAACTGGGTTCAAGGACCTGGTTACAAAATGGTTCCAATTTGTAGTGCCGACAGGACCTTAATAGTATCCTATAGGCTAGCACAAGCCCTAGGCTGTCTCATTTGTATTATTCCTTGTTCTGCTTTCTCTTTCTTTTTAAATAAGGAACAATACAAAGAATGAGAACTCAAAATCCAAGTCATGCTGTCAGGAAGAATAATGGATCTATTCTGTACAAAAATGCCTGTATTGTTGGTTTGTTTACTTCAGCTGTTTCATGGCCATGCTGCTGTCAAGAGATCTGGAGACAAAGCCCCAGCTCTGAGCCTGCTCCCGGGTGCTGGGCAGGGAGATCTTTCCCCTGTGCAGCTTTTACCTGGGTGGCAAAAGAAGTCAGTGTCAGAGCAGCATACTCCACCCACCCCCACAAGCAACACTCAGGAGGGGAGCTGTGAGATAAATCAGAGACATCCAGGTTTCCCATCAAATCCAGCCCTTCTACAAGGATCTCAATGGCACATGGTGATATATAGGGAAAAAGCCTATTAAGCATTCAAGGGAGTTAGGCATGGTTAGTACAGCTCTGCACATCTGTGAAGAGGCTTAAACCTCAGTGTCTTTCACTGGAAGGGCGTCTCCAAACAGTATACTCTGCTTTTTGTCACCCCAGTAATGACTAATACACTGTCAGGATGTCTCTACTAGATTGATGACAAGGAGGGAGTTTTTTAAAGTCCCAGTTCAAATAAGTAACTCAACAAAAATAGTCCATTCCCATATAGCTATAGCAACCACAATCTGCTAGGAACTTTCTAAACAAAATAGAGAGTTACAGTCCTACAAAAAAATAAACAAGGATCTAAATAAGAACACAAAGACAATGGGTAAACGAAGGGGTAGACTGCACAACCTACAAAGAAAAAATCAGCACAGTGAACTGACATGCATATTCATGGCTGTGTGTGTTTTTGTTTTTTTTTTTGGTGTGGGTTTTGATCCCTTCTAAAACCTATTTTTAAGCAATTTTCTCAGTTTCTGGAATGATAATTAAAAAACAATCAAACAAACAAACAAAAAGTCCCAGTCTGGTTTACAAAACTCCAAGAATAGTTACATCTCACCGGCAAGTTAAATCCCAGACTGAAGAAAGCGATTTCCGAATCTCAGAACAGCCTATGTCCTGCTACTTTCTTCTGCTATTTTTCAAAGAAGACATTATTATTCTAGTTAAGCAATCTGAGGTTCTTAAAGAAATAGCATGATAGCAGGCCATTTTGACTAAACCAGGAGTGAGCGCATTTTCATAAGCAGTTTCTTTAAGTGCCAAGTCTAAATCTCCCCCACTTCCAGTGCTGCTGAATTAGCTGTGCTGCTGCCACGTTTGTGAAACAACGTGTCAATAGAGTGAAGGGAGATGCTCTCTCTACAATACAGAGCGTAACACAGCGGAGCTGTAAACAAGGCAAGGACCCAAAACAAAAACACTGAAACATTTTGATCTCAAATTCAATTTAGTTGAGTCAGCTTCATGCAGTGTTATTTTAATTCAGTGTTACAAAAATACGCCTTCATGCGAAATATTTTCAAATGCCTGTGACAATGTTAGTGTGAAAATTTTTTTAACTCATCCAGCTCATTCCTAGACGATGTTTCCTGCCAGCTACATTCACCACAAATGCTGTCTGGTAAATAGCAGCTGCAAAGGAAGGATAAGGATGCCAGGGTACACTTCAGTAAACACTCCTTCTCAGTAGCTTACTATATCCTGGGCCAAGCAAGCTAATAAACATTCACAGCCATGTTTAAAAATCCTCAGACACAGTAGGACGTTGCTTTCATAACTCCCCTGAAGGTGAGGAGAGGAAATCAAGATTAAAGGCATGCCTGTACTTAGCACTGCCTTTGTGTGAAGGGACGCAGTGAGGCGCAGCAAGTCGGGCCAGCAGCCTGCCCGTACCGTGCTGCTGCTCAGACGGCATTTGCCTCACATGACTGTGGCTGTGCTCGCACCATATTCCTGCAGCAGCACGTTGCACGTTGGCTGCACACCCAGGGTGGGCACGCTCTCCTGCCACCCATCCCAGGCCATTCAGGCTGCGCCATGCCTTCTGACTGGCAGCACTGAAATGCGAAGGCCTGCAATTAAACCGCGCTATTCTCATGTCACTTCTTGTTTCCTCACCTAGCCCGTCTTGTTTTCGCAAGCCAGCACCTTTCCCACACAGGCTGCCAGGCAGCAGGGAGGAGATAGGGGTGAAGGCTGTGAACTGCCACAGCCAGGCTGGCTTAGCACGTAACTCCTCGGCAGGGCCATAATGGGACCTCTGATGGACAAGGCTGCTGTCGAGCAGCACTTCCCAGATCTCAACCAGAAGCAGCTCCCGAGGGAGGAGTGCTGGAACCAGACAAGCCGCTAGCCTGGGATACTACTGGAGTCACCAAAAGCCAGGAGGAGAGGCAGGGTTTCCAGGATCCGCACCTGCAGGGACAAACACACATGCAGGGCAGGCAGCTCTCCCTGGGGAAAAGATTACTGCCCGCTGGCGTCACTGCCTCTCCGCCATAAGTTATCAGTCTTGCAAAGGCACTAAGGAAACTGCCGGTGTGAATGGCCCTAATCTGCTTCTTCTGCGGCCCCTGATAACCTGGGGAGCGGCCAGGCAAACAGCACACTTGCCCAGTGCCACGAGGAGCTGAGGCAAAACCGCCTTTCAACAGCCTAGAGGACGCAAAACAGCGGGATCTATCTGTAGCCCTGTGCAGGGTTATCCTAGAGCTACAGTGACCATGCACCCTGCAAAGCACTAGGTTGAAGTCCAAGTACAACTGTCCTGCCGGGGTTTTAGCTGACTCCGATGTATGCAAGAGCCAGATGAGGGGAGGCTAGCAGGCTGCAGTGCTATGCAGGAGCTCATTCCTCCCACATCACTACTGACTTCACCCTGCCTTGCCCTCTCCCTGGTATCCTCAGTTATACAATTATTTCCCAAGGTGGCTGTGAGCCAATTTGTTTGACTAACAAGGCAGTGAGCAGAGTAAGAAAATGGTAGATTGCAAAGAGAAGACAGAGAAGGTAAAGAGAAAGAGCATCATCAGAAAGTCAGATGACAGTTTCTGTCACACAAAAGGAAACAGGTTGGAGTGGTCAAAGGGCTTGGCCCATAACTAGAAGAGGAGCAAAAAGAAACAATAATAAAAAAAAAAAAGTAAAATAATAACTAGCAAAAATTGTTGCTGCTTCTCCTCCTCTTCTCCCATGTCTCCCCTCTCCCCCCCGAATAAATGAGGGGCAGAGAAGCAGACACACCAGCAACAATTCCAGAAGCTCACAGGGAGGAGAGCACACCTACCCTCCTTCTCACACCGTGGTTGTAGCCAAGTGAACTGCACACGGGGAGAACAAATGGCAAAAATGACTATTTCAACTTGATGAGCCTTTGCTCCACAGAACCATAGTACATCAACCCTAATGCTGAGTGAACCCACCAGCTCCAATTTCTCAGCAACAGTCTTGGACAATAAACGGGAGGTGTCAAAAGGAGACCATGGGGTTGATAGTAGAACATCATTGTCTGTTCAGCCTGAGGTACCCTGGTCATCAGGATTGCACTCCGTTAATTAAACCACCTAAACTCATGTACAAAAGAAACCCACGCTCCATGGCTTAGAAGCTTTTAGCAGTGATAACCACAGTTGTCACAGGCGCTGCTTGTATAATATGTTGAGACAGAGACTGTAAAAGCAGTTGACAAAAAATAGCTAAATAACACAGAAGCCCTGTAAGTAAGAGCAAGCTTTTCCACATACAGCAAAGTGTGACTCTCATATTTTACACTGCATTACCTAGATGCCTGAACCCACTAAGGACTCCATTTCTAGCCATGTCACTTTCTCTAATACTTTACTAACATTTATTACCTAAAATGTTAAAGTCCAAACAGTTCAAAACGAAGAAAACACAGAGCTGGAAAAAAACCCAAGGGTGTGAGAGGCAAGCAATCCTGTGAGAAGCTGCTTTGGCAGTAGACAAATAAAATACGCTCTCTCTGCATACAAAGACATAACTCTTATTTATGTGAATGGGAAACATGCTCATGCACCGAAGGGGGGAATAACTACCATAGATCAGTAGAACGACTGCACTGGAGATAGCTAAAATGAGACTACATGTGCAATGAATGTGAAAATCTTTTCAGCCATCTGGGCCATGTAATCTTTCACAGATGCTTTCAGAGCTGGATGGACCTTGTTGCCTCTCTGTTCCCTGACATTTCTCCAATGTTTGCAAATTGCTTTCTGTGGCCCGTAGGATGTACTCCATAAAAATTTAGTCTGTTCCTTTCTGCCATCGTCCCCAGTGTTCAAACGGACTTCTGTGACCAGTTTTCCTTCCAGAAGGATTCTGCAAAACGCCCTGCTCAATCACATGCAACCACCTGGCGGGTATTCAGTCCACTAATACATCCACACAGACTGCAGTACAACCATCACCAGAGATGGCTTCGAAAACCTCAAACTGCAAACAGCTTAACTCACTGTGTAAAAACCTTTTTCTTGGGTACCTGAAAAGGACACACCCTCACTGACTCAGTAAGATCAGAGAATCATAGAATGGTTAGGGTTGGAAAGGACCTTAAGATCACCTAGTTCCAACCCCCCTGCCACAGGCAAGGATGCCTCAGCCTAGACCATGTTTAGACCATCCCAATATCCCAAAATATTGAGATGTTGCTCTCAGTTGCTATAGTTGCCAAAATTAACCATCTCCTCCTCAGTGAAAAAAAAGACCACCACAAAAACAAAACAAGAAACTTGAACTTTTCATTCAGCTGCATCAAAGCAGTTCTGCAAGTATGAGATCTTTAAAAAAGTAGAGAAAACTGCATGTTAGACTGCATGAGCTACTGGTGGTTTCAAGTTTGTTAGCTGCATTTTAACCAACTGGATTTAGCTGGGGAGATTCTTGGTTTTTTTCCATTTCTTTCATAGCTGTTGTGCAGAATGTCAGGTTGCTGTCACAGAATGTGCTAACTCTTTTCTGGGGCACATAATACCAAATAAAATAAAACACTGAACATGCCCAAACCTACATTTCTGGTTCTAATTTGTTTTAAATATTTCTGAAGGACAACTTCTGTTCTGGCAGGCGGTATTCCTGGGTAGGAACTGTCTGTCCTCTGAATCCAGCATAAACAGAAGTCTGAAATACATGCTGTTCTGCAGGCTTGGGCTAATTGAGTAACCATGTGCCCAGTCTGGTTCAGGACACATCTATGTTGCCAGTTGATCTGGATCTGATGTTGCACAGACCTGATCTTAATGGCAAGGTAAGCAGGAGGGATGTCCGTGTGACCACAGTGCTAGCACCACCTACTCTGATAGTCACTTCTATTTGCATGTAGAGGTTTTAGAGGCACAAAGCTACTTCTGGATGGTATCCAACATAACATTGAAAAACCATAACCAGCACAGTTCATAGTGATGGCACACTGAGAACAGCCCACACAAAAGAAACAGATCTGAGAGTGTCTCATATTTGTGTACAATGGCTTCCCAATTTTGTACAGGCTCTTCAGGCTCACTGAAAGCAGCTGGCAATTTAAAACCTGTGCTTTTGCACTTCGTGCAGCTGGGACTGTGGTTCTTGGACCATTTCTCTGATGGCAAGGATAGTTTAAACAGCTCTGGCTCCCTTTGGACACTGGTGCCGCCCCACTTCTCTCCCTGTGCTCTACCAAAGCCAACTATTTATGCAGCTGTGTGGTAAAATATTTCAAGGAGCTGAACTGGGTGGGGACAGCAAAAACATGAAATAAAATTCTAAGCTATTTTTTCTGGCCAGGTTACTTATGTGTTCAGGTACATCAAGAAGCCACATGAACACTTCTGTTGGCATAGCCTTGGGTGGAATAGAGGAAAGAAGGAAGCCTGCTTTATGGGAGGTGTTATTCAAACAGCACTGCTCCTGGATGTGGAGACATGTCCAAAACACTTTCCTACACTCCTGAGAAGCGGGATTTGTGTGCATAGTTCAGGCATTCAGTAGTAATGACTGGGCCCCCTTTTTAAACTTTCCCTCCTTCTCACAGGGGTGTTTGGGGAAACAGGCTCATGCGGTTCTGCTAGAATGAAGTTAAAGCCTTGTAAAGCTAAATAAAGCTAGGCACCGTTTTTATAAGCTTGGTAGTAGTGCCCTGTGGAAACAGGCCGTGATTAACAACCATGGCAGTTTCTAACTGCATCTTTAAGGAGCATCCCAAGTCTGCCACACTGATATTTTTGAAGGGTTTTGAAGCAAGAATGGTCCCTGTTGTGAAGGCTAGACAGTTCTACATCTTTTAAACTCCAGCCATCAATGAGATCCAACTAAAGAAGCATTTTATATGAATCTGCAGGAAACTGAAGAAGTTGAGGCTTACTTAGTGACCTATCACAGTTACTACTAATCTTAATACACAAAACCAACTACATCTAACAGGTGAGCCTGACTCATTGCATACAGAAAAACTAGAGATTGCTGAAGAAAGAAAATATGTTTCCCCCCCCAAAAAAAAGAAAAAAATGTCTAACTTACAAATCACTGTTTTTTGAAATAACTAAAGCTTATCGGGAACAAGGCTATCTGTGACTCCCAAAGTTAGCCAAATTCCAAGAACCCGCAGTTCAAGCCTCTTCTCCCACCATGAGGCTGGCTAAAACTTCCCGGTGTCTCCTTGAAGATGGGCTGCCTCAATGACAGGAACTGTTAAAAGGATGGGGTGCTTTTCTTGTACAGCATCAGAGCCCACATGACCAAGTACAGCTGAAACCAAAGCAACAAAAAGAAAAGGTGGAAGTCCGAACTTCCTTTCATTTGCGATATGGAAACACACTTTATTTAAAGGAAGCAAGAGGTGTTGGACAGTCCAAATGGTTTGCAGCTAACTGAATCTGCTGCTCTCACCCTTTGAAATGTCTATCAGTTTTGCAGGTGGGACCTGGAAGACTATGGGGAAAGGAGAGCAGCAGAGATATGTACCTAATGTGACAGAGAGATCAGGAGTCCTCTTAAGTGGTGCACTGCAAGAGTTTTGAAATCTGTTAAGCAGTAAAGACCATATAAACCCAAGAAACTAAATACTTACTTTCCTCATCCTAGCACAGTTCACAAACAAAAAACAATTCACGAGCACTGCAAGCTCCTGCTGGGTCATTTTTAACTTGATTTTTTTTTCAGTCCGGAAACAATCACATACATGCAAACACAACACAAAAAATTCATTGCCCTTCATGTGTTGCCTCTCTTCTTATTTGGAAATAAAATACTTCTCTCTAAATAAACCATCACTCCCACAATAATCTTTTGATTTGTAGCAGCATTTAGGGACTTCTGAAGGAGCTTAAAGATGACACATAAACTGACATTTCTGTATGATAAAGTGAGACCGCTGCATTCAGTGCTGAAATCTAATCCTCTCCAGGGCAGAACGCAGCAACTGCTTCCCAGCCGGAGCACGATCACACTGCCTGACCAGCATGGAGGAAAGAGCAAGCAGCAGCCGCTTGGAAGTGTGCAGGACTTGGGCAGGAGGCAGCTACCTACCCCTGCGAGGCTTCATTTACTGTGGGGCAACAGAGCGAGGTTTCACAGGGCTCGCAGCAGCACAACCCCCAGCTTGCAGATGGTGAGCGGGACGGAGCATCACTTTTGGCCATGCAGGGCCCCCTGGAGCATGGGTTCAGAATTGGGACAGTGGAATATCACTGCCTAGGAGAAGTCCTGCTCCCTGCTGCAGGTAATTCCTGCTCTGACTTGAGTGATTCAGCTGTATTTCTGACATTGACTTGCTCACACACTGACCATGCTCATGCAAACCACTCACTGCATTAAGCCTGCATTTTAAGATCTAATTTTTGGTCTTGTTTTGGTGCTAAGCAATGGAAAGACATATGGCCTCAACTACACTACCATTCCAACTAAATCTTGCCAGCTTAACAGTTAAAAGTTTGAATTCTTCTATCTCTGAAAACACCACCACCTTCTGATTTTCAAAGCTATTTTAAAAGAGCAGGAGGATACTGCATATCACTTTTAACACGCATCCTGTCTTATCTGGAAGTGCCTGGTTCCTCACCGACTTCATCTGTTCCCACCTCATTGGACAAAGGAAATTTTGGATAGATGCGGCAAGTTGGCTACTACTATTTTATGTGCTACTCTCAGAAGCTAGCAAGGAACAACCGATTTGTAATGCATGTACCCCAGATTGTGGATGTCCTGCTCTTAAATACTGTAGTTTGCACTCCTTCATATCCTATCATGGCTTAAATTCATGTGCAAAAGGCAGATTTCAGGGCTGTTTTTCCATTTGGAGTTTTATACCTCCACAGAATATGTTTTCAAAGTCCTTGCAACAGCAAGGGCTGAATTCTACTGCTGAGGCAACTTCTCTTTTATTTTATTTTCACTAAAGCTCTTTCTCATATAATCACTATATTCAGTAACCAGGGATTAGCAAAAATACAAATATCATGAGAAATTTAATAAAATGAAGAGAACAATATTCACCACTTGTTCTACATTCCCACTGTTGCTCTTAACAGTGGATCTGGGCCAACAGTTTAGATAATGGAAAACATTTGCAAAGAGGTCTTCATGCATTAAGAACTTTTCATATAATGGAATTCAGCAATATTTTCCTGACAGTGTGGGGCAGTGCTTCTCCAGTGAGGTTTGCTCTGAGTGCTTGCACAACCTTACGTGACTGACAAAAGATCTGCTGGCTTAGAAAAGTACTGCAGTAGCCAAGTTAGTCCACTGCATTTTTGCACAACAGGTAGGAAAACTGTTCAAAAAGGGATATTTTTTTTACTTAGGGATGTAATTTCCAGTCCCCTGAGAATAAAGGAGAGTATCAACCATTTCAAATACAAATCTTGCTTTTTTTCTGGATTCCTTACAGAATACCTATATATAAGATTATCTTGCCAGATAAACTTTGACATATGAAGAACAGTAAATAATCATGCATGCCAGGCGACAGTGAAAAGCTGTATTTTTTTTTTCTTTAGTAAGATTCAGAGACACATCAGCCAAAACGTGTATTACTCTATGGAGTAATTAGTGGCTTCAGACTGGGCAAATACACTCCCTTGCACTTACATATCTTATACTTGAATCAGAGTGCAACCTGAGCTGTAAACTTCCTGTGTTTGGAGGCCTAAATAAGAAAGCACAGCAGATTAACTGTAGGGACCAGGAAATGCTTTGATCCACAGTTCAAGAGGAATGTAAAGCAAACATACTTTACAGAGACTGCTAACACATATAAAGATTCTGTTGTTTCTGTTTCACTAACAAGGTTAGCTGTTATCAGGTGTCTAACACCATTAAGATGAGAGACAAAGGGATGAGAATTCAGGTCAGACTAGGAAAAAGAAGAGGTTAGGCTACTTAGATAAATTGCATGTTTCCAAACAGGCTAGTTCAGGTTGAAATTTACCCTAAGGAAACCAGAAAATTGTCTTAGCAGTGCCACTGGACCCTCCTGAGCAGAGGGTGACCTCCCAGAGACAGTGAAATCTTAAGCACAGCACCTCATTTTGATGCCTTCCCTTTAGACAACACTTTATTATCTCTGTCATAAACTTCAAAATGTCAGGAGTAATTCCTTTGAAAGCTCTCAAATATAAATTCTCCTTGGGTTTGATAGTATGAAAAAGAATACATCTCTTGCAGACCAGAGAATTTTTTTGTTTTGACACAGCAGTAATTGCAATGATGCTCACAATAATGGCAAGAGAGAGAATAAATGTAACTCATTATCTTCTATGTTCATGTCCAAATGTGCGTCCATTCTGAATTTTAAAAAAATGGCATACTGCCAAACAAGCAGAGGTTTAAAATACAAGACATAAAGTATTGCAGAATACAAGAGAGTGTATAATTTACATCTGAGATCTTGATATTTGTCCTTTATATCATGTGGTCTATAAATTAATAAATGAAGAAAACCTTTTTGATAGCTGCCTCTAAGGTACTAACCTGCTTGCAAATCATTTGGCATAGCTGCATTAATCAATACACACCTTCCATTTTCCTTTAGAAATGCTGCAGTGATAGGAAGCCTTCAAAACTGTAAATAAAATAAACGTCTAATCCTGAGCTTAATGCATGAAAAAATAAGCACACAGACCATATGTCTTAAAACAAATACTTCCCACTGAAAATGAGGATCTTATTTTTTAAGAAAAATAAAAAAATCAGTATTCTAGATATGGATATGCATCGATACACGGCATATAGGAAGTTTTGGTGATATGGTCAATAAAAAGTCATGATCTGGTTAATTATCCTTATTCTTCTATGCTACATTCCCCAGACAAAACTAGAAAGCTACTCTCTGATGGGGATCAACTTTTTGAAAAGTTGAGAGTAAATTACTAGTATTGGCAATATTACCTTTGGCTGTGAAAAGAACCCCATTGCTGAAGATGGTTACAAACAGAATTAAACATCAAGGATATTCCTTGGATACTATAATGGTGGTTTAACAGGCATGAAACAAAAATTTATTCAACCAGCCAAACAACCAAATAAGAAATGAAAGCCCCATAATGGTAGACAAAACCCTGATATTGGTAACAAGTGTAGTGTAGACATACCCACACATGGCTTATGTTACTTCATTTTGTCAAGTAATAAAATAATATCTTGTTCTGACAAGATGCTGGAAAGTGCTGTGGTGTCACTTCAACAGGACAATTACGCATGTATTCAAGAACAAAAATGTGGTTCATCTCAACTCTTTATTTGATTACAGTTAAACTCATGCTTAATGCCATATCTTGCAAGATTGTGCTCTAGTTAGGTTCAAACAGGAAATAAGAGTCACCTGAGTACATGGTTTCACACTAGCAAATCAGCTGGTAGCGTCCATGGCAGATTTACCAGGGTTTGCAATAGGCTGCTCACCTCACAGCCAGTGGAGCCAGCTCACAGCCACTGATAAAAAATTCTGTAAAAGTTTATGTGCTCGTCCACACAAAAGCTTAATTATCTAATCTAACAGATGATGAATGTAGATTTCTCATGGAGAAGCAAACGAGACAGTACCCTTCCCTGATCTTACAGATACCAGTAACACTGGTTCACGTGATGGCACAGCACCTACATCACTGCATTGTTTCCCACTAATCTATACGGCACCTTTATTTGGCCTGTTAATGAGACCATATTTCATGTTAATAATTTGTACCTGAATAATTTAGTAAAATAATACTTGCAATTTCTGATTATTTGTCTGCTGACTATTTCTCCTGCTCTCTGGTTACAGAATAGAGATGACTAATGCCTGATGACAATCTGCAATGCTTGCAAGGCCCGGAGTAACTTGTGAAATTTCGGAGATTTTGCAAATATTTTAAGTCAGATTCTGAGAATACCAGATAACCTTAAACACACACACAAGTTAACTGTAGAGATAAAACAAAATAAATGTAGAGAAAGTAGTTGTTTTGGTTTTTTTTTTCTCACAAATGTTGTCATGTTTCTTCAGTAATAGCATACACATAAGCCTAAATAATAACGGTGCAGTAGATTTTCTTAAAAAACTTAATTTGTGCAGTGTGAAAACATTCAAATAACAGTTTTCTTCCTTTTACATAAGTAATGCAAAAAGACTTATCCAGCATGTCCCTATCTCACCCCCAAGAGCACTATCTCTCTGTCCTTTGCATTCCTCTGCCATAGTGAGATTGTCAGCAGCAGTGCCAATGAGTCAAAACCAAGGAATCTGTACTTAACTTTGATCAAAAATTAATTCAAGGACAAGATGAAAACAACCATCAAAAGATAACTTCCCATTCCTTCTGATCTGGAGTGATCTGGATATTCAGAGGTGGAAGAGATACCCACTAATCCACTTCCTTAAGTGACTCTCAAACTCAAATGGTTTGACCTATTGATGATCAGTTAATTCTACCAATCAACTTTTTTGGTTCTTCAGTGTTAGGCGAAGACAAATAAGCCACCAAAATAATAAAATTACAAATCTGGTTAATCATAAGGCAAAGAAGGTCCCATGGCATTCTGCAGTCATTTTTGGCATACATGGAAATCTGACATCATGTAAGGGATGCTGGCAGGTTCTCAAAATATAACAAAATTGTGGATCCTCCAAAGAACACATCACCTCCTGGCCAATACATCGTTACTTCAGTTATGTGAATCTCATGTAAAATAAATTCTCCTAACACCATCACAATATTTATGATCAATGAACTTAGGAAAAAGAAAGCGGTAGCTGACTAGATCTGATTCTGCTTCCACTTTTCCGACAGCTCTGGAAGAAAGAAATGAAGAAAGCTTCCCAGTGACTCTTATCCCAGCTTTCCAAAATCTTTTTAGCTTTCATTATTTCTCTTATAATGAATCAACAAAAATCCTTTTTCCACTTTTGTCAGCTATTTGGCTCTCTGTCCTTCACGTGGTTTTAGTCACTGGATGTAACCCATACCTCCTGCAGGGAGTCAGTCTTTGATTCACAGCCTCACTTCCTTAAAAAATAGACTTACTGCCTCCCACAGCCTTGTCCTGACCCAAGCAGACAGTCCAAAAGCAATCAACAAAGTGGTTGTCCCATCTCTCATCATGCTAACCACTTTCTGAACCCAACATATATCTATATAATTCAATTTTTATTTTTGTCACTGTTGTCTCACATGCCAAGAAGAGGCTTCATTTCACAAGCAAACACCAAAACAATGGACTAAAATAGCTAAGCAGTGTAACTTTCTTCATTAACTTTTTAAACAAGATGAAACAGTCAAGGGCAGCTTCAAAGTGAATGACTCGCTAAGACAAAATGCTCTATGCTTTGCTCAGTCACCTCTGGCATAAGCTTGCCCTTAAATACATCAAACTGCTGAGAAGTAAAATAAATGAAGAAGTAGAAAAGCCAAGAGACTTAGATAATAATCACAGTACGCTTAATATAGCTTTAAATTTTTCAGATACTGACATACAACATTTTAATTTGCTAAAATTGAAGGTTTATTAAAAAATAAATAAAATTAAAGGATGCTTCCTCTCATGAAAATAATCCAGGTCCTTCAGACATATGCTTAAAATGAGAAAGGGCTATGAAAAACCTACCTTGTTACTGGATTTTTATAATACATTTTGATGGTTTCCAAGAAGCAGTACTGACTACTGTGTTCTCCTTAGGGAGGTAAAAATGCTTATGATGTGAGTAATTTTTCAGTTCGTACCAAAGACAGATCAACCTAAGAACTATACTTCATGATTCAACAAAAATGTGCTTGCTCTACACAGCTGCAGCCTCTTGCACAGTGAGAACAAATCTAAAATACATTTTAGAGCTTGATACAAGGCTAACAAGGCACCAGCACGATTAGAGACGTTAGGCCGTATCTTCAGCTGAAGGAAGAGGCAGAGATGACCACTTAACTGACTGAACATCTACCACTTACCTGAGTGAGTCTGAAGCAAATAGTCCCTGATGATGTGCAGCACCTATCTCCTTGCTACCTGTGTAGTCCTCTCTTGAAGCATATTATTCCTATCTTATTGTCCAAGTAACAGTGTGAAGTATTTTTAAAGAACAGAACGTCTATCTCATATATCTCTGTTACCTCAAGGAAGAAATTAATTGCTTGTAATTCCATCATATTTTATTTGAAAATGTACTTCCCAACTGACTTATTTCTAGCTTATCAGCAACACTGATGTAACACTCTTTAATGCAGATCTGTTTTCAATTCAGGACAGATGCAGGCTATTTTTTTTTTTTTTTTCAGTCACAGGGATAATCAAATCACTCTTAGCATGGTGTATAAAACAGAGGAATCGACTCCAGAGGCTAATTTAGGGTTTCATCAAGCTGTCAGTAAGCATGCAGAAAAATTAGGGCTTATAAAACTAACCAATTTTAAAGAAAAAAGATGGGGTTTGCAATATATCCTCTTAAGAAATAAACAAAATGTTAAGCTCTGCCATTAGGTTGTACACTTTAAACGTGTTCTAACCAGCTGCTGTGATTGTGTTGTAGTGTAGTTGAAAGGCAACAGGCTTCAGAAGCAGTTATATGGTCTTGCAACCCAAATCCTGTTTCCAAAATTGATTTAAACACTAACTGCTTGAGTTTTGAAAATCAGGGATGGAGCTCCAAAGGCACTGAAATCCTGTTCAGCAGTATAACCACTCCTCCGTTTCTATCTAGCTTTAATAAATGTCAGTGATTCCAAAACTCTCAGTTATGAGAACTGAAAAGTATTAAGTATTTTAAAATGCCCTTGCATTATAGAAATACTGAGATCATACTTCTACAAGACCATTTGTGTGTGCTTTCTGCCTTCCTCCTGTATAGGACTAGTCAGCATGCCTAAGGATCAAATATGTACCAAAAAAGGTTTTGTGAAAAATAGTCAGAATTTCTGAAATGTTGCATAATATTTTCTGACTTTTTTCCAAAAGCAAAATATGCAAATTACTAATAAATGGTAATAAAAGTCACACAACAAGAAATATAAAGGTGAAGATGGATCAATTTCTCTTTCTCTAATATATTAAAAAATCAGCTTTACAAAACTAGCCACTTAATTGACTTTCCTTTGCTTAATAATAGAAAAATGAATGTATTTATTATATCAAGATTACTTGAATAATTCAAAAAATGACCTATTTCTTCTAAAATTAGGAGCAATGCACCACCCACTTAATACTTTTTAAGAAAAAAAAAAAGAAAACCAACCCACAACAAAAAACCTCCAAACCCCACAAAAACTCCAGGTTAAAAAGCAATGATGGTGTTTTTACTTAAGACTGTGATTTTGAAGCCCCATTTGCTCTGGAGTGCAGGCTTCAGCCCCGCAGCCTGAGTCACGTCTCTCTGAGTGGAGTCCTGCAGCAGCCAGTGCAGCCGTGCTCCCCATTGAAGGCAGGAGCAGGCTGCATGCACGCTCACTGTATGGCTTCCAAACATGCTCGCTTCTCAGAGGCTCAGAAGGGATGCAGAGCTTCCAGAAGGAAGGAGTTTGCGCTTGTCTCTCACTCACTGATGCAAGTTTCCTTCTTGAGATAGTCTCCTCTGCATCAGAGCTAGCCTTAGTCTTAAACTGGCTATTTGTAAAGCCCTTTGTTGGCAAAACCAGGGTTTCTCTGGATAAAAGAAATACAAATAAAATCTCTTCTTATATTGTTATTTGCTTGTGCAAATCAACGCTAGCATTTGTTCCATTGGGCTGGATCATGGCCTTGAGGAACCCTGTCCCCGAACATTCATGGTCTACATCAAAGGAAACATGAACTTTGTGAAGTGCAAATTTTAATGTGGTCCAGCCACAAAACCCTCAGTATTTATGCTCTGAAACAAAAGAGAACAGCACTTGGCTGAAGACTGGAAAACAAAGCAATTCCAATATCCGCATTGTTACATTGCAGATTACTGTTATTCTATCATTAGCCTTTTTGAAAACACTGACTAGTGCCAGGTCTTGATGCCTCAGCATCCAATTTTTCTACTTTGAAAAGTTTTTGCCTGCACTGGAATTTGCAGCTGGGAGGAATGGCCCATGAACTAATTCCATATGGCAAACTCTGGCAGAAGGCAAAAGCAGGAACATCAGCTGCCATCATGAACAGCTTGTCGGCCGAGTTCAGCTGCACTGGAGTGCCAAGCAACTGCTCGGCTTCCCCACCTCTCCGGTTTGGCTGGTAGACTCCATGTGAATTAACCTGAAACACTCAGTGCACTGAGCACAGTCTACCTACTCTGGGAAGGTCTGATCACAAAGGCATTATTTAGATCAATTCCTCCAGAAAGTGAAGATGTAAGGATACGTCTTTGCATTCTGAGAACCATATTCCTCAATCACAGACACTTTCTCTCAGTCCTTTAACTTGAGATTTACTGCTCATTTTACTGCTGTTTGATTTTTTGTCATAGACTTTTGAGTTTTTTCTTCTTGTAAAGAGCCAAATCCTATTCTTATTTGTGGAAATAGAAAAAATTTTTTGATTTCTGATATTTTGATTTTCTGGCAATTTATAGGTATATCCTGTCCTTTTTTTTTCCCTTTTTTTTTTTCTTTTCTTTTAAAGACAGAAATAGGAACCACTTGGTTAACTCATAAATACACAAAACACTTGCACATTCTTCAAACCTTCTTCAACCAATTCTTACTAAAAGTGGAAAGGTGGTACTAGGTTTAAAATACACATATAGCGTAGTTTAGGTGACTGAGATGGTTAAATCACCACGGAGGAGGACTGGAGTTTTTTCCTTTTGGCTCAAACCGTATTGCATGGACCTCTGGAAAAAGCTGAACCACTGTGTCTCAGTTTTCCTGTCCTCTATACAGTGTTCATAACATTTGTTCCCCTATCTTGCTAAAGTATTTGGAGGAATGCTTAATTAGCACACCCCTGTGCTGTGCTTTAGGTAATGTACATGGAAAGGATGCTTAGCCCGTTTTATTTGTTTGTGTAAAAGACGAACTTTATGGATGATGAAACTTTATACCTACCTGTTAAACAGTTATTCAGACAATGAATATGATCTACAGGTGAGGTTAGCTTCTTCCATGACTATGTGAACTAATTTTCCTGTCTACCCTCATGTCTCCATTGCTTCTTCAATTAAAGTATGTAAAAAACTCAGAAATTTTCATTTGAAAAAAAAGAACCCCTCCCCCCCAAAAAACCCAAAACCCAACCAACCAACAAACCCAAAACCAACGAACCCCAAAACTACAAAATCACACATCAATACAGTGAGAGACCAAAGGCAGCACTGATACAGCCTGACCTGAACAGTTGGGAGCCTTGCAGAAAAGCACTTGCTGTTAGACATCAAGTTGAACGTGGGCAGTGATGCACCCTTACCGTGTTGGAGACTAGCTGTATACCAGGTTGCATGAGCAAGATAAGGTCTAGGGAAAAGTTTTTTTCTTTCCTCCAGCACCTGAAACCATGTCCAAAGCACTGTGGCCAATCTGGCCCAGCACAGGAGAAGTACTGATAAATTAGAGAGAAATGCAGCAGAGGCCAAACTGTTTGCTTACCCTGAAGAAAAGAAGGCCGAAGGCACGCATAACCAGACTTCATCTACCAAAAGCAGGGGTGTAGAGAAGACAGAGGCAAACTTTTCTCAGTGATGCATGACAACAGGACAAGAGCCAACGGTCACATATTGCGAAAGAGAAATTCTGATTAGACACAAGGACAAAATTCTTCACGGGGAGCGGTTCAGCACTGGAAGGGGCACCCAGGGAGTTAGCAGAATCAGCAGGACCTGACCTATCTTTGATGTTAGCCCTGCTTCAGCAGGCCATTGGGACTAGATGGTCTCCATAAACCCCTTTCAACTTAAATTATTATGTGATTCTATAATATATGACTAATAAGAGGCATCATTAATGTTCCCATTATTTGCTCTCTCCTCTCTCTCTCCCACCCCCTCCTTTCCCTAAGGGGGACATTGGCTCGCCAACATGCACATAATGGTCTAAGAATATTCTCAAAAGTACACAGTGTCCATGTAAGGTGTCAAGTATGAAACACTGGTGCTGGCAAAGACCCAGATGCCAAAATATAAATTTCTAGAGCTCAGCTGGATTTTTTTACTTGTCAGATCTGTGTCATAACTGCTGTTTATCCACATTCTTCTCTGCTGACATGTATTTTCAGTCTTGCGGTCCCACAGATTTAGCAGGTCATTTTGTGTCTGTAAGGAATTGTATAATTAAATATTGTGATTTAAACCCTTCAAACACATTAATGTTACTTGCCAGTAGAGTTAAGCATGAGAATGATGATATTTTCAGGGTCTGTATTTATGCATTAGCTTTACATGTTTAAATGAATCTAAGCGCCTTGTAGGGCCTGTCCCTGCTGGCAAATATCTTTGAATTGAACACGATTCAGGAATAACTCAGCAGAAAAATGTATATTCCAATATCAGAAGGTCCAAATTTTGGAAATTACTTGAATGCACTATCCAAAATATGAAAACTTAGTATGGAGATAATACTCTTACTTTGAAATAAGCATGTCTACCTGCAGAAAGTTAACCAGAAATACTTTATCTGAAATAATTATTCCTTAATTATTACTGAGACAGTTATTATCCAGACAGATTAAATTACTCTAGAGCCTATACATGCAATTCAAGCAAATAAGATGAAGTTTAATTACAAGTAAGACAATCGTATTACTACATTTTAGAACAATTCCCAATTTTAAAGGCTGATAGCCTACTTTGGTTCCTTTCAGAGCAGATAGAGGATGCCTTCTCCAATGGACTTTTCAGGCCTTTCCAGTTCTCCCATTCCAGCCTAGGAAGACACATGACTTTTTTGGCATCTTATGATTGCCAGATAAATGCCAATGAGCTGTCAACAAAGCACAAGATAGCCTCAGGAAAAAAGTGAAATTTACACCTGTAGTAGTTATGTTGCTTTGAAGAAACCTCAGTCTGATATTTTGTATTCAAGGCTTAGCTCAGAGGTAGGCAAACTTTTATGGCCATGTTATTAACTCCTGAAAATAGAGCTCTGTAATAGAAATGCTGACAGACGCTTTAGTATAGCAGTGCTATTGGGCACTGCTATAGTCATGAGTTTTAATGAGAGCTGTTAATATCATCTCAATCAAAATGGTTGCCCTGGGCTGACATCTCGGGCTGTGCACAGGTGCTCTCAGCCAAGAATGTAATGAAGGTTATTACATTATCAGTGAGGCACAGATGTACATCCCGTCTGAACTCAAGGTGGTGTTATTGCCAAGCAGGCATCTCTTCCACCAGGTCCCAGGTCTGTTTATATCAATATGCTGTTCCAGCTCAGTGAACCCAAGCACAGCCTTCTGCTTCTCCGTGGCACCACCAGTGAGAGAAGGAGCAACTTTTAAGAATGCAAGAAAGATTTACCCCTGGCATGCAGGTGGATCACAAAAAATAAAACCAAACACCTCCAATCCTGGGTTAGTTTGCAATAGTCTTTGAACTTGGAATTAATGCAGTTTGACTGCTTCAGCATTTCAGAGCAGTTCCTCCTTTTCACCAAGCACAGTAACAATACTGGCTGGAGGGAAAATGCCCTCTCACATCTGTGTTCCTTCTTTTTTGTCTCATCTGAAATCCAACATACTTTTCATTGGATTTGCATGCTTTCCAAACCATGCTTCATGCTTTGCTCATTAGTGCTCATGTTCACTTATTTCACTATACAAATCACACAAGCAAGTCACATTTCTATTTTTTTAAAGCATCTCTTGCTTTTATAGTACATACAAAATATCCAGAAACATCCTGAGCAAGGGGATCCATAGTGGCACATGTGGACACGAACAGGTTACATTTCTGCTCACATAACACCTGGGCATTCAGAAGCCAATTTGAAATGAGCCATAGCCATCCTTCTTCCTTTGCCCTCCTAGGACCCCAGCCTGAGGGATGCAGAACTGCAAGAGGACTGATGTAAATGAGAAATGGCATCTCATCAGAACAAAGAGCATGTTTGCTTTAGCAGAGGAAGACAATGGCTCAGAGATCTCAGCTGGCACAGTGATGTTACTGTGCTCCCCAGAAGTATATGTTATAACTGGAAGGACTGATATGTAAGTAAAAGAGCCAAAGAAGCATCACAAATTCTATTGTATCAAAGACTGAAAGTGTGCATGCATTTCTGTATGTGTGTCTGCACACAGGAAAGAGAGCTGGCCAAGGCAGCCACTATTGTTCAGGCATCCTAAATGTAACTCTTGATGGATTCTCCCTGGAGGATGATGTATGTGCTGCCTTCCCCCTAGCCTACCTCTTCATCTTTATCCACTTCAGACTTTACTAACCAATGCAATCAAAGTGCTGAAGTCAAGCTATTTATGGTTTCACAATGGTCCCTTCATAACTTAAGGAACAGATAATGACAAACTCTCTTCACCAGACTGCATCTGGGATCCCCAGCACTGAGCAAACATGATAGGCTGAATGGGCTCCATGGTGAAATCCCTAGCACTTTACTGTGCAGGTGGTACCAGTGGTTCTCTGGCATTAAAATCTGGGCTCAAGAACCATCCTGAAAGTTGAGTCACTGCAACAAAAGGACAACATGGAGCTGAACCATGGAAGCAATCAAAGCAGAGCACAGGCTGCATTATGACAACTAAGGATAGAGGTAGGTACCTCAGAGACAGAGGTAGTGGTTAAAATGTGACTGGATCATTCAGCTCTAGTCCTGAACACTGCAGGTGCAAATTAAGCTCTAGCTCCCAAATATTCCCAAACAATGTTTGGAAGTGAACTGACAAGACAACCCTTCCTGGTTGCAGCAAGAAAAGAAATCAATGAGCTGGATGGTTTTAGCTTTGAAATAAAATGGCTTTAGATAATTACTTTCCTTAAAAAAACATCAGCCTTGTTCTTGTAAAGGATTAGATGACTGTGATAAGCAAAGCTATATTTAGGTGACCAACACTAAAACTGGAAGGAAACAAGATGAGAGCTATTGCTCCAGCCAAGCAGAAGCAATACTGCCACAGAGCACTGTTTTTAAATCAGGAGATGAGGGCTAGTGTTGTTTTGTTTCTAGCAAGAGTGAAGCTGCACTCCTTCATGCCTTAAGTGAAGAAATGTTCTAGGAATGCAGATGCTCTTGTTCTGCATTTCTCAGCAGCAAATATAAAGTAATCTAGTTTCAATTTATTCTGGCTACCCTAGCATGTTCCTGTATTCCTGTTACTGTTCAAGTGGAAAGAAGTCA
The DNA here is from genome assembly GCF_963264785.1 of Psittacula echo. Taxonomy (NCBI): domain Eukaryota; kingdom Metazoa; phylum Chordata; class Aves; order Psittaciformes; family Psittacidae; genus Psittacula; species Psittacula echo. The sequence goes on along the minus strand of NC_137738.1, from coordinate 39,156,377 downwards.
ATCTTAGTATGCACAGACCTCCCCTCTGCCAGCAGGCAGTCTATGTATGTAGGGCTATGTATCTAGGGCTATATTTACGCTTAAATCTAGCCCTGAAAACAGTTCCCCACAAGATTTTAACATTCTTGACCCATTTATACATTTCAAGGAAGACTTCATAGCAGACAGATAGCAAAGCCCACTGCAAGTGACCCAAATATATCCTAGAGAAAGCTTATGTTGAGAGTAATTACTACAAAGGAGTTCAGCTACCATGGTCTGAGTAACTTTCTACCTGAGGCTGAAGGGGTAATAACAGATCTTTGCTACTGGTGCTTCTCCACAGCTGTCACTTTTATTTGCCCTCTTTTTTTTGGTGGTCACAAATCCTGCACAGTATCTCAGCAGGCGGCAGCAAGGGGTGCAGCAGCACAGTCTGGTGCAGGAGGAAAGTCATTAAAACTTTCTAAATTGTTTTTTCCCTAATCATTATGTACATACAACAGGCAACATCAAACTTTATCTATAGCCAGTGCAGACAAGCACTTTAAAACAACAGCAGCAGCAGCAGCAGCAGCTCCCTCCCCACCCCAGTATAATAAATTGCTTAGCAGGAAATTAGACTGTGACTTCCTTAAATGAAATATAATACCCTGATTAGCAAACAATGCTCAGTTTAAAAATGGGGAATTTCCGGCTCAGTTTTCTTTGGTAATAATAATGAATGCTGTAAGATGATGATAGCACGTCTTAATGTCAAGGAAAGAGAAACTCCTGATCATAGAATCATTTAGGTTGAAAAAGATCTTTATGAAAACTGAGTCCAGCCATTAACCTAGTACTGCCAAGTCCACAACTAAACTATGTCCCTAAATGCCACACTACATGTCTTTTAAATATCCCCAGGAACTGTGACAAACCCTTCGGTGAAGAAATTTTTCCTAATATCCAATCTGAACATTCCCTGGCACAACTTGAGGCTGTTTCTTCTTGTCCAATCACTTGTTACTTGAGAGAAGAGACCAACTCTCACCTCACTATAACCTCCTTTCAGGTAGTTGTAGAGAGCAATAAGGTCTCACCTGAGCCTTCTTTTCTCCAGACTAAACAACTCCAGGTCCCTCAGTTGCTCCTCATCAGACTTGTGCTTCAGACACTTGACCAGCTTCATTGCCCTTTTCTGGACCTGCTCCAGCACCTCAATGTCTGTCTTGTAGTGAGGGGCCAAAACAGAACACAGTATTCGAGGTGCAGCCTCACCAGTGCTGAGTACAGGAGGATGATCACTGCCTTGGCCCTGCTGGCCACACTATTTCTGGTACAGGCCAGGATGCTGTTGGCCATCTTGGCTGCCTGGGCACAAGCTGGCTCATGTTCAGTTCCATCAACCAGCACTCCAGGTCCTTTTCCACCAAGCAGCTTTCCAGCCACTATTCCCCAAGCCTGTAGCATTGCTTGGGGTTGTGGCCCAAGTGCAGGATCTGGCACTGAGCCCTGTTGAAACTTAAACACATAGATCCAGCCTGTCCAGATCCCTCTGCAGAGCCTCCCTATCCTTCAGATCAGTGTTCTCACCCAGATTGGCATCATCAGCAAACTTACTGAGGGTGCACTTGATCTCCTCATCCAGACTGTTGATAAGTATTAAAGAGAACTGACTCAATACTGAACCCTGGGGGACACCACTTGTGACCAGCCAACAACTGGAGTTAACTCCATTCACCACCACTCTTTGGCGTTGGCCATCCAGCCAGTTTCTTGCCCAGTAAAGACTATGTCCATCCAAGTCCTGAGCAGCCAGTTTCTCCAGGAGAACACTGTGGGAAACGGTGTCAAAGGCTTTGCTGAAGTCTAGATAGACAAAATCCACAGTCTTTCCCCTTATCTACTAAGTGGGTCACCTTGTCACAGAAGAAGGTCAGGTTAGTCAAGCAGGACTTGCCTTTCAGAAAGCCCTGCTGACTGGGCCAGATCACCTGGTCGTCCTGTACGTGCTGCATGAAGGCACTCAAGGTGATCTGCTCTGTAACCTCCCATGGCTCTGAGGTTAGGCCGACAGGTCTGTAGTTCCACAGATCCTCCTTCTGGCCCTTTTTATTGATGGATGTCACATAACTATTCTATGATTCTATGATTCTATGATTTGCCAACCTCCAGTCAACTCGGACCTCACAGATTAGTAAGGACTACTGATAAATGGTGGAAAGTTGCCTTGATGTTTCACAGGGAAACATTTACTGAGGGGAGGGGTAGGTGGTGGCTTGACGTTCTTAAAACTTCTACATTTTGATTCCTTCCACCTCCCATGTGCATGTCCTTCTTCTAATAGTTTAAAAATAAAGGATGCAATCTGTATTCCAGACAGATTGCATGAATAATCTTCTTTTATCACAGACCAGCCACAACTGTCCTTGAGTAGCTAACAAGGAGCTACAGGAATTGCTCCAGCTCCTAGCTGGATGAAGCATTAGGTTTATAAATACATTCTAGCATTTTTAACTCAACTGCACTACAGCCTCTCTTTCGCTCCAAGACATTGAAAAGAAGCATGACATTCATCTGTATGTTGAAATAAGAGAAGAGGTGCCACATTTCTCAAGAATTTAGATCTGTACTGTCACACAGAAGACCAGTTTCTACAAGTATCCCACTGGCATCAGGAATCTCTTATTAATAATCTGCCTCTTACATAATCTGCTTTTCCTGGGAGCCCAGGCATGTAACCAGGGGAACTTCACTCTACATGGGGCCTGAAATGCGGAATGGTTCTGGAGCTTCCTCTTCCATCCCCCTGCAGCTCCTCAGGATCTGTGCCACTAACCTCTCTAATGCGGGTGTGCTCCAGCATTTTACTGGGAACAAAGGGGACAGAGGAATGGAAGGGAAGTGAGGCTGCTCTCGTCTCCCTCAGGAGTGGGGGCTGCACTCACCTCCCTGAAGGAAGAGCCAGGGTGGCATCAGTAGCACCATCCCACTTTGAGAGTAGACAGCAGAAAAAGAGGCACAGAGACAGGGAGAAATGCATAATTCACTGATTTTTTAGTTTTGTGAATGCCACGTTAATATTGGCACTCCTAGTTTCGATGCTGTCTACCAGCTATGTCATGATGGTGCCACCATATTGATGTGTGTCTGCCAAACAACTCTCAGGCTCTCCCACCTGGGTAGTCCATAACGGTTCATTAGGAGATGACTTCTCATGAGTGCCCTGGACCTGACAGTTGCCAGGGAAACAAACTTTATTATCAGTCCTAAAAGAAACAGCCACGACTTCCAGCTGAGTACACTAAAACTGGTAACTTTCTTGTTACTGTAAAGATTCTTGGAATAAACAGCTGTATGTAGCTGTCATAGAATCATAGACTGGTTTGGGTTGGAAAGGACCTTGGGTTGGAAAAATCATCTAGTTACAACTCCCTGCCATGGGCAGGGACACTTTCCCAAAGCCCTTATCAAACCTGACCTTGAACACTGCCAGGGATGGAGTATTATGGAATCAATATCAAAAGTGGCTGAGAAACAGCTTTTTCCTGAATTGTGGTCCAGGAAGACAATATCAAGAGCCATACTAGCCTGTGTTGCTAATATTTGATCAGTTACAGGCTGACACTGCATTTATTTGTGCTAGTGAAATAAAAAAAAAAGCAAGACAGAGAGAAAGACTGGCATCGAAGGAAATTCAAGTGAGATGGCTATCATGAAATCTAGCCACCCAAAGAGGGAGTACAGGCACATCCACATACAGAGTACCTACTTAATGTACTAACATGTTGCCTTATATTTCCTTGCCAACTTCTGGGATCTTCTAATTACGTTTTCCTGTAACAATACATGTAGTTTTCCTACCCCACAGTTATTGGAAAGACCTACATAATCCAAGAGTTAACAACCATTTCAACAGAGCTATGTCATGAAACGTGAGACCTTTTACAGATCTATGTAAGAGTGGTTTAAATTAGCTGGCAACTGTTTCTGTTGCTGGGAGTTTACACTGTATTAATTCCATGAAAAAAATCATTCTTAAAGTATGAATTAGCTATCCAAGAAAGTCTGTATTCTTCGTCATTTTTGATGGATTATGCCCAAAACAGATTTACCTTTCCTCACGGAACTTTCCTAGTGCTGTTGACAACACCACTCCTCTTTCTATCACTCCAGCCCACGTTTGGGGGTTGTGTTTTATTCCTTCCACCTTAGCCACATCCAAACCATCTCCAAGTCATGACACTTATCTCTTCAGCATCTTCAAAATCCCCCTTTCATCTCCATCCTTACAGTGCAACCCTTTGCTCTATCTCTCACATGTATCCCATTTTGATTACTGCAGCCTCAGTTCCTCCTTCTTGGCTTCCCGTGTGCACAAAGGCATACAAATCAACGTGCTGCCAAATAAACATGTGTTTCTTGCCTGAAAGTTTGATCACCTCTTTTCCTTCCTCTTCCCCCATCCCTTTCTTAGCTTCACTGTTGGCATCTCTCCAAAATCATGTCAGCACCTTCCAAGCTCAGTGTAATTCTGGGTCCTTTTAATTTATCTTCCCCTTGTTAAGCTTTATCTTCATTTCTTCCCCCCTTTCCTCCCAGCCTGCCAAGTTTTCAGTTTCCTTGTCTTTTGTCCCATAGCACCTCTTCTGCTCAAACTTCCCCCAAAGTCCTGCTTTATCTGAACCTGGCAGATCCACTTGCAACATGCTGCTTATGAAAATACATTGATTTTTAAGCTGTGCAAAGTAGTATTATTTCTTTTTGTCTTACCAGTTGTCCAAGCTGACATCCTCAACTGCTTAGGCAGTGCCAAGCATACAGCTGGCACTCCTGCAAATACTTAACGGCAGCAACCCGGGCTCAACGCTGAAAACTGATTAAATTATATGCTAGGGAATAGAGCAACCAGCCATCCACAGAATGCTGTCAAATGAGTGAAGCAAGCAAGTTGGAAGAAATTAATGGAAGAAAAAGTACTTCATCTCCTTTTAGTTACAGGAATTTTGGCTACTATTTTTATGAAGAGTTGCTGTTTCTTTTTCTGAAGAGTATAAATGTCACATCCTCTGCTTATGTAGCAAAATTATTGCATATATCACACCAATTAATTTCTCTTCCATATCTTAACTACCCTTATTTAGGTACCTACTCCTCTTTAAACTCTGGTAAAATCTATCCTAAAGCCACTGACTCAAGGGAGGTACCCTGGATTTAGCACTGTAAGTGTTAACACAAGCCAAACCATACTCTTATGGGAATGGGAGAAAATGTCTATGACTCAGAATACCTACCCAACACTTTATTTAACAATTAACATTAATCTGCTGCAAATCCAACTCAGAAGTTGCCCGTTTACATCCATACATGCACGAACATATCCATGTGTGTGGACACTCGGATTTCAGCCTCTCTGCCAGACTCCAGTAAGGCTGCTGCTTCTGTCTATGAGTAATTACTAGGAGTCAGCCCTCCACCAGGCTAATTTTTGACTGTCTCTTCCAAAGGCATTATAGTAAGAACTTCAGCCATTGTAGGACAGAAAGCCCCACACTTACTATTTTTATAGCTATTTAGGGTCTCAGAGGGGCAAAAAATGAGATTTGCTAAACGATCTATCTACTTTCCTAACAACTAGTGAACACTTCAAAAGCCCACTAAACAGCCACCTTTAGATGAGCAAGCTTTAGATACCTTAGGTTTGAAAATCTGAGCCCATGTGCCAATATCACATCACTTCCACCCTTTTCTCAACATAGCTTTTCAAATCCTGTTAAGCTACATGATTTAATACCGAAGAGCTATCAACTTTTACGAGCACAAGGTACCATCCTTTACTTGCACAACTAACAAATTTTAGGGTAGTTCCTAATACCCTGACTGTAGCAAGAGATGAGTTAAACACTGTTTGTGCTGCCAAAGGGGAGAAATTGCATCAATCCCCCAGATTTAAAACATCAGGAACTTTCAGTATTTCCTCTCTTAAGCATAAGGCAGCTGTTTTTCCTGGGAAGGTTTCTGGAAGACATCTGAGATCAATGCAAGAGGCTGGAATGTGGGACAGATGAGGAATGCCAGGACAGGACTTCTACTCTCAGGCAATACCCCTAGCTCTCCATTTAACAGCTTTCACAGCCCAGCTCAGCTTCAGCCCTTCTGAGCTCCCCAGCAATTTGGAATACAGCTAATCCTCCTGTCAAGGGGCAGAACTCTTCAGTGTGCACCTTCCTCCAGAGGCCAGTGGGCAAACACAGAGGGAGGAAGGAGGCCAGCCTTGGCAAGTGCCCTGCTCTGACACATCCTCACATGGTCACCCACTGCAAAACAACCACCCAAGGCTTCCGCTAGGAAGCGCACAGAGGGGAAATTTGCATGAACTGTAGATACCCAGTTCAGAAGGTTCAGAGTTTATGTGCAGGGACAGGTATCCTTGTGTGTACACGAAACACACCTACACTGTTAAAAAGACATAGCACGCATTCTCATGTGCACTTAGATTTGGGATTCTTTTAAAACATATCTAGAAAGACTCAGAAGGATAGAAGGTACAACCAGGGAATTGGGATTAAAATACTGTGGTTTATCGTAACAGCATGCTTTGGGCTCTGAGCAGATACTGCTGACAAAGAAGGACGCAAAAGGGCACCATGTGCTTTATGGCAGCGATATGTAGCTTTAGGTCATTTAGTTTCAAGGGAAAAAAAGAAAACCTATGAAAGGATACGAGTACATGAACAGAAAATATAGTATTTAAAACAACAGGAACTTATAAACTTTCATCCTCAAATGCGACTCAAACATTTGTTGCTCAGTTCCACAAAGAGCTTGCTCTGCTCTGTAGCAGCTTCTGGCAGGATACAGCAGCATGCCTCCTCTGATCCACCGCTAGAGGGGAATGGCATAAAGGGAGAGATGAGCTATTACATCAGATCATGCTGTGACAAATAATAAAAAGCTCCAAGTCTTTAGAGTTTTATTTATGTTGCACATTGATAGTCTACAGTGGTCCAAACAACAGGTCTCCTCTCTTATCCCCCTTCCACACCAAGGAAAAAAAGCCTTCACTGGGGGGATTTGATGTCAACTGCTGCCAGACACGTATACTAAGAATTGAATGTTTAGGGCTGATTTAGGTTGGTAAAACTCTGTAATTAAAGCTAGGTTGCACATTTCCCCCCCTGCAAAGCACAACCTTCTTCCACATTTGAACTCATGGACTGTGCTGGCAGAAGGAGAAGATCCAAAGGGCCCACTGGAGGCATGAAGATAGGAATGCGTATACAAAAATGACTTCATAAGAAATTGCCTCATTGTCTCATGTAACACATTTAAGAAATTCCTCCCGCAGCTTTAATGATGGAGTGGGAAGCTAAACCTCTTAGGAGTTCCTCCCTCTATTTACCAGAAAGGCAAGATATGGCCTCCAGTGATGAAGTGTTCCATTAATATTAGTGCTAGAGGAAATAAAGCAACTTAGTTGTAAACTAACAACCTCATCCTAATAACCAAATTCTAACAGAAAAGGCAAGAAAAAACCCTACTTTCAGCCATGCTGCCAACTCATAAATTAAGCAAATGACATTGGTATATAATTATACTAATTAGTACTGATGCCACGCAAAGACTATTTATGGATATGCATTCACCCCATTTTTAACCCTAAAGCCTAAATCTGAAATAGTAGCTCAATCAGAGCACACTTTGGAAATTCTGTGTTATTGTTTATGCTGTTGTAGATCTAACTTAATCAATATCATATTCTCATTAAATGCAAGGTCTGTTAAAGATGTTCATTTCACAGGCTCCACAAATGAACTCTATTGGATTCGTCTCATTACATTATTGCTCTGGGCTTGCATCATTAACAGAAACAGAAACAACATACAAGTTAAGTATGAGGCTCTATATATCACCTTAAAACTATGAAGTCACACATGATTATGGTCATAAGTGATTGAACTGGTAAAAGCTAGCATGTGCAGTGATTGCCAGATATTCATCGGCTCTTTCACATCAGAAAGGTTATCTGAATTCCTGGTGACCTTCGTAGTGCCAAAATGGAAGATAACAGAGATGAGTTCCCTGTTTCCCAGATGCCATACTGCATGGATTTTTTGTTTGCTATAACCAGAGAACTCTGAGAATACCATTTCTTACCCTGAATTTACCCTACAGCTTTTCATGTTCCAGTAATAAAAGACTGTAACACTGTGGTGCAGTGGATTTTAAGAGGTCAACACAAGGTATCTCAATATCCTGAAGAGATCAGCAAGCTCTGTATCTTGAACTACTAGAAGAAAGAGTAGACTTATTTCTTCTCTTACTCATTGGTAGCTAACACCAAGATGCATATTAAACACATGAAGAATGTCCCAGCATTATCTGTCTTTGAAGGTTGCCTTCTTATTTTTTATTGGTTTTAGATATGACCATACATTTGTATTTGCCATACCTACTACTGCTGTCTGTTAGTCTGTGTGTGCTGTTCAATAGCAGAGTATGACATATATGACACACACAGAGCTGTCTGGTTTACATCTGAAATAACCATGCATAGAAGAGCTGCCAAGAAGATTTTTCATTCATTTTGTTACAGTGTTAAGAGACACTATTGAAGCTTGCACTGCCTTGCCATTATCTGTTCACGTAAGTTTCAAGCCTCTAGCAACTATTCACTTCACCAGGTTTGGGGTTTTTTGTTTGGTTAGTTTTGGTTTGGGTTTTTCTTTCTTTTTCTTTTCCTAAAACTGGCCAACAAGGTCTGTGATTGTCATGTAATTATTTACTGGAAACACACATATGTATATATAGAGTGAGAAAATGTGTGAGCAGAAAACAGCAGAAAATGCTTCCTGGTCTAAATATTTTTCTTGATATTTCTGCTGACCATTTCCATGTAGCGTTCTTCACTGATTGTAATTGCTAGAAAATTGCATGTTTTTGCTTGTCCCTTTGGACAAATGGGCTGAAATTAGTGGTTGCAAAGATCTGCAGCTGACTCATTACAACATAAAGCAGGCGAATGTGGGACTTGGGGGTTTTTTGGATCTGTTATTTTAGGATGGAAATTGCTGAGTTGGCAGGCACTCTGACCATATAAATCAACAGCAACTGCATACTTTTAAAATGACACGGTGGATAATCAATATAATATGTGATGTTTAAGGGAAAATAGTTTTATTGGGGAAGTAATGCTAATAAAAATTCATCCTATGATACCTCTTAGGTCACTAAGGGTAAAGCCATAGGCATTATTTGTAACACCAGACAACTGGCTCTTTCTTAATCATCCTGCCTTTCTCTGGATTGCTTCTGGATGAACAGGATTGATATAAGTAACAAAGAGACCACTGGTATCTAACGGAGTTATTGCTTTCATCAGCACTTGAGGGGTAACATGAATACTATTAGAGTGCAAACCCAGAACAGATAGCTCTGCTATGACTCTTTTTTGAAGATCTTTCATCCATTTTGCAGCAAGAACTTATGAACACCTCTACAGCATCATCCCTCAAGTCTTCTGGTTCTGAGTCAGCTTTTTGATTAATGCTTTGATTAAGGAGAAGCAGAAAACCTGGAGGAATCATGCATTATTCCCTCTTCCCTGTGGTGGAGTGGCACAAACTGCAACTTCTCTTTCTGGAGGCATCCTAAGAAGAGGAGGACTTGAGGGGGCCCCTGTTCATGGAGTCAAGGTGTCATACCACACTAAGGAGCAGCAATTGTCAAGTCAAGACCTGGGACAAGTTCACAACATTTTATGCATGGGGGAAAGTTCAAGACTAACTTTTGCACAGGATACTAGGCCAGAGCTGACATAAATCTTTTTTAGGGTGGAGAAAGGGATGGTTAGAATCAATGCACTGAAAAATAGCGTGAAGTTTTGTCAGTTACGGATGCCAAGACACTTTCTGAGGATGGGAATTTTCAGAAAGAAAGGTATAAAGACAAGGAACAAAGCTGGGGTAATGCATAATGGGACCCACAGCTCTTTTACTGCCATTACCTGGAATAGCTTATATCTGTCTTGCTATGTGGCCCTGTATTCAATAGCTGATTAATGGAAATTGCTTATCCACATGTGGCAAGTAGCAAAGCAAAAAACTGCTCATATGTAAATGGAATACATGTTTTCTAGTCAGTGATCTCATAAGTCTTGACAAAACTGAAACAATAAAACCAAAATATTATTTTTCAATTATGATTTAAATTGGCAAGGTGAGCTAAAACTTGCCAAAGATGAGGAGCAGTGGGTTAACACATGGTAAAAACTTTTGTTCAGCAAATATTTTTTGAAACTAGAACTTACCAATTTAAAAATACAGGGGAAACCCCCTTTTGTTTTCTATTAATCATGCATTATGGAAAACATAGGGGTAGACAACACAAAGGCAACACAAAACTGGCTTCTCATCTTGAAGAGACCAAGGTGGCATTCAGTGCATCCCCTTCGGTTTTGACACCAGAGGTATCAAAAATTAAACAGATTTAATACAACCTATTTCTTTAATTCAAGAATGGGAGCATAGAAACAAGACAAATATCCTACAATAATCAATGTGTTTGACTGAAATGCTGCAAAGGTTTGGAGAAAGGGGAGAAGGAACAAAAATCAAGGGGCCCAGATTCCTGATAGGAACAGGGTAAGTATGCCTGAATTAAAAGGGACAAAATAAAATTGATAGATTTTGAATTGGAAAATATCTTCTGGAGTAATTTATTTATTTCTAACACTGATCTAACAGTAACAAACAACATGGGTTCAACATCTTTGTCAGCCACATGGACAGTGGGATTGAGTGTACTCTCAACAAGTTTGCCAGTGACACCAAGCTATGTGGTACTGTGAACAAGCTAGAGGGAAGGGATGCCATCCAGAGGGACCTTGAAAGGCTTGGGAAGTGGGCCAGTGTAGACCTCATGAAGTTCAACAAAGTCAAGTCCAAGGTCCTGTGCCTGAGTAAGGGCAATTCCAGGCACAGATACGCACTGGGCAGAGACTGGTTTGCGAGAGGCCCTGAGGAGAAGGACTTGGGGGTGTTGGTTGATGAGAACCTCAATGTGACCCAGCAGTGCGTGTCTGCAACCCAGAAAGCCAACCGTATCCTGGGCTGCATCAAAAGGAGCGTGACCAGCAGGCTGAGGGAGGTGATTCTCCCCCTCTGCTCCCCTCTCCTGAGATCCCACCTGCAGTACTGCCTTCAGCTCTGGGGCCCACAACATAAGAGGGATGTGGACCTGCTTGGGCAAGTCCAAAGGAGGGACAAAAAGTTGATCAGTGGGCTGGAGCACCTCTAGTATGAAGACAGGCTGAGAGATTTGGGCTTGTTCAGCCTGGAGAAGAGAAGGCTACGGGGAGACCTGAGAGCAGCTTCCAGTACTTAAAGGGGGCCAAAAAGAAATCTGGAGAATAACTTTTTACAAGGGCATGTAGTGATAAGGATAAAGGGGAATGGTTTTAAACTGAAAAAGGGTTGATTTGGATTAGACGTTAGGGAGTTCTTTACTGTGAGGGTAGTGAAACACTGGCACAGGTTGTCCAGAGAAGCTGTGGCTGCCCCATCCCTGGCAGTGTTCAAGGCCAGATTGGACGGGACTTTGAGCAACCTGGTCTAGTGGAAGGTGTCGCTGCCCATGGCAGAGGGTTTGGAACTAGATTACCTAGACTATTTGCTTTAAGTCTCCAGAGAGCCTCATAAAAAGGTACAAAAACTATTTTAAAGAGGAAAACAGGTTTCTTTCTAAAATATAATTCCCTCTTTGGCATTCATTTTTAGTATAGGAAATGGACGTAAACCAGATTAAGTATTTAGAAAAAGATTTTAAAAATAAAGTGCTTCTGCACCATTTTCTATGTTTTTTGCATTAACACCACTATTCTCCATTAACCAGAGGCAAAATAATTTTAATATAAGTGGCTTCACTGTTAATAAAACTAAAAGGAAGATGCTGTGGGAATTCCCAAATGCTGTGGGAATACAGCTTTGACTGATTTAATGAAAAATATATAGTTAGCAGCCTTAAGAATGACACGTACCCTGAATAAGATCTGATTATTGGTATGCCATGGACATCCAGGAAAACAACTGTTACTGCACACAAATTCTAGGTCTGTGCAAAAGCTACTCGTTTCTCTAATTCTCTTCCCAGCACTCAACAATATTGGCTTCTAAAGGCAAATTATCTTGTCATAGCAGTTGTTTTGCTATGTCTATTGCTACTGAGAATACGTACCATAAAAAAAATGAACAGGTAAAATAAAATTTAATAATCCAATGCATGTGTAGCTTAGAACTGGTTTGATCTTGGTTATTTTAAATCAAAACTTCAGAAAGACAGAGTAAGCAGTACCTGTTGATCAACATTTGCTGACTCTATGAAGTGCAGTGGAAACGACTATGCGTTTGTCACAAACTTGACACTCCAGTTCTAGGACTGTAATTAAACCTGTTATTTAAATTACACTTGCTCAGTGCATCAGCTCAGTTTCTGCCCACTCTACAGGACCAGACATGTATGTGAAGAAGCAAGAAAGCAGCTGGCTTTTGCTCATGTAGGTGGAGAACATTTTTCTCTAAGTTCAAAGGAGAAACTAGGCAAATCATACTTGCTGTACCTGATTTTGGATGAGATTTCCCCCCTGCCAAACTATTGTGCTGATGATAGATGCAGAATTCTTGTTTGCTGCAACTGTAACTCATTCACAGATTTTTTCAAGACTGCTCAACTGAGTTCTCTGCATTTCTGGATTCAGTAGGACCAGTTTTACACTAACTGAGTGTAGGTATCCAAAGCTGTGTGTTCAGCCATAAGCATCTATTACAGAAGGAAGAATAGCAACTACCACATTGCATTAATATCTCTAGTGGATCCTCTTGATTTCCACAGATTACAGCACCAATTACTTTTGCTTTCTAGACTCACATCATCTGTATTTCTTGTTCTCGGAGGATAAATTTTCCAGAGTTCAAACATTGTGGAGAACTATGAAAACCTAAATGTTATTTTCATAATTTCTACCACTTCTTAAAAGGAGTTTTTATCCCCAAATTCCTAGCAAAAGAAAAAAAAAAAAAAGGTACCAAAATATTATTTAAGGAGCAATAAGATGCACTTTTTAGTTTTCGAGAAAAAAAAGGGTTTGTCTTGTCTAAGTCTCAGATTCTAAACATACATAGTGGTGCAGCATGCACGCCAACCACACAACACAATGTTTAGCAAAGCTGCACTGGTGAAAATATCCTGTGTGATGTTTTCTCACCTAGCAGACTCAAGCAATGCAGCTCAGAAGGTGCAGAAGCAGCCTCTGTTGTAAGCTCAGTATGGTGTGTTTGGATATGTATTTCTCAAGGCTTTTCCCACGCATACTAAGGACTGCAAATTTTCCACTTCTTTTCCTTGAAAAATGAGTTTTAAAAGATCTGAAAGGAACGTATCCCTGAAGTTTAAAATATATGTTTGGCTGAGATGAGACTGTCTGGACCAGTGATTTCAAGGGGGGGAAAATGGGGAGAGATGTAAGGGAAAGAAAAAGTTCTCAGGGTCTCTCCTGTTTCTTCTCTAAAAGCCTCAGATTGTGACTGGCTGTAAGGAGAAGGAATTTCCTGACTTCAGCCTATAAATTGAGAGAATAAAAAATCCATATAAACTGAAAAGTGTAACCCAGCTGCATACGTACTCTAATTCCTTAGCCCTTGAAAAAAATGGTAGGAGGTAGATCTCCCTCTTTTTTTCATAACTACTGGCATAAATATGGATGAGGAAAAAAAGCTGGGGAGGGTGAGAGGGAAGTAAAGGATGGGAAAGGAAAACTGAAGTTATTCTTGCATGCACCAAGCAGCACATAGAATCTCTGTAAGTCAGGAATTACAGTGTCATGGCAAGCATTCCACCATCAGACTGGGGATTCAGAGGAAAAGGACATACAGAATTGACCAAAACTGATGTGTGAAAATCACCGGGTTAACTATTTCATCTTCTCTGTCAAAAAACTGATTTCTTCCTTGAGCTTTTTTTGTTTGGCAAAACAAAACAGGTCCAAATCATTGCACCGATTTAAACAGAATGAGGCCTTTTTTTTTTTTTAACCATTATTAACTAATACATTTCTGATCTATGTTGTGATCCAGCAATCTGAGGCAATATTTTGCTCTCAGAAGAAAAAAAGGGACCACATCTAAAAATTTACAAATTAAAGAACAACAACAAAGTGATTGAGAAATTTAAAAGCACTGGCATGGGGAAAAAGAAAATAAACCAACAAAACAGATTTTCAGTTATGCTTTGAAATTAGATGGTGAACAGATGCTTCAGAAAGATAAAGGAAGGCTTCTTTCAGGCAGCACAACTTTTAGGCAGCCTTTGGTAGGACCAAAAGGCCTCTGATGCTAGATGAGAGAGGTGAGATCAGACAAAAGCTGTGCGAAAGCAACGGTACTTTGAAAATGAGGGCCTTGCATGAGAAAGAGAAATCTTTTGAGAGAGTTGCCACACATATGTCCTGTTTACATAGAGCCACCTGCTTCCTACTACCACCTCCTACTGCTGCTAGCACAAGAGTAAATGGAGGGTCTTTATCTTCCTCTGGCTTAATGATCCTGTATTTCCATCATCTCCACTGACAGCTCCCAGTGCTCCACAGTTTCATAGGAATCATAGAATCATAGAATAGTTAGGTTTGGAAAGGACCTTAAGATCATCTAGTTCCAATCCCCCTGCCAAGGGCAGGGACACTCCACACTAAACCATGCCACCCAAGGCCTCATCCAATCTGGCCTTGAACACTGCCAAGGATGGAGCATTCACAACCTCCCTGGGCAACCCATTCCAGTGCCTCACCACCCTCTCAGTAAAGAATTTCTTCCTTATATCCAATCTAAACTTCCCCTGTTTCAGTTTGAACCCGTTACCCCTTGTCCTGTCACTACAGTCCCTGATGAATAGTCCCTCCCCAGAATCCCTGTAGGCCCCTTTCAGATACTGGAAGGCTGCTATGAGGTCTCCACGCAGCCTTCTCTTCTCCAGGCTGAACAGCCCCAACTTTCTCAGCTTATCTTCATACAGGAGGTGCTCCAGTCCCCTGATCATCCTCGTGGCCCTCCTCTGGACTTGTTCCAACAGTTCCATGTCCTTTTTATGTTGAGGACACCAGAACTGCACACAATACTCCAAGTGAGGTCTCACGAGAGCAGAGTAGAGGGGCAGGATCACCTCCTTCGACCTGCTGGTCACACTCCTTTTGATGCAGCCCAGGATACGGTTGGCTTTCTGGGCTGCAAGTGCACACTGAAGCCGGCTCATGTTCATTTTCTCATCGACCAACACCCCCAAGTCCTTCTCTGCAGGGCTGCTCTGCATCATATGATTAAGGCCCTTTTTTGGTCAGTTGCACATGGCAAAACCTTTCCAATAAGCCAAAGTGATCCAGCACACATCTCACTGGAGCACAGGCAGGAAACACCACACACCAGCTTCTGGAGCACATGTGCAGGGCGCCGCTGTGCTTGACCATCGCCTGGGCTAAAAACATCTGCTTGAAATTTTTGTATGCTGCATCTAAGATCTAAAATTTAAATACAGCTTTCTGGAGGTTTGAAAGGTAAATGAAAATGTCAGGAAGCCTGTAAAGGTGAAAAATACCCAAACCCTCTTGAACTGATGACAATTCCTTCTCTTTTCTTAATACCATTATATTGTAAATAATGAACTTCATTGCTAGTGATAACCAACGGCAAAGGAATGCTAGGAAGGAGCAACTTGAGCCTATTCATCTATTTGCAGGAGGTGGATTTGATAATTAGTTCAGAGCAAAAAAATCCTCTTTATTAGCACATTAATCTTATCTAAAGGTATTCACCTTTTTTCATATCATTTTATAGCATGCTATTCCATTATCAATCATTCAGTTGTAACACGCTAAGATCATTAGAACTTAATCTAGGCATTTAGGATTACTTCTCTACCATGACCAGCCAGAGAAACCCCTTTCTAAGCTCAGAAAGCTCTCAGGGTCTGCCTGTGTTGTAGAAACCCATTAATGCAAACCTTGCCTTACTTTGGGGTACTGGCAAGACGATCAGCCCTTCTTCTGATTTCCTCTCTTCACTGAGTACTTTTTTCCTAGTGGTTTTTGGAAGGAGCCCTCAGGACCACACTGCCAGTTTCTCTTTCCATTTCCCAAGGGAACTGTAAGACTTGGCTTTGCTTCGGTCCTTCGCTTTGGCAAATGCTTTAGGTAAGGCTGCCATCACATCTTTCACATAAAGATGCCAACCACGCCTAAGGGTGGCCAGATGTGACATGTTAAATGCAGCTAAGTTGTTATACAAAGGGCTAGGCAAGATTTAATACAAGCTGTGACTTCACTCATTAAGCTGATAGCGAGGAGTGACCAGTACGTGTGGTGACAGAGTGATTCCATCACCCCTGGCTTTGACTTCGTACCAGAGCAGTTTGCAGAGAAACGCTAAACGAGATCCAAAGGCAGGGTATGTCTAAGAAGGCAGAAATACTGTTTTGGTTTACAGATAAGCAGGACAGCATGACAGCTTGTTCTTTGCTTGAGTTTCAAATGCAACACATCAGTGCAGGGGGATGGGTGCTTAGATGAAATTTTACCTCTGCATCTCTGAAAATAATGCATATAGACCTGCATGCGGATAAAAAGACAGTTTTTACTTTTTTGCTTTTTGTGGCAATAATAAAAAGTATTGTAGAATTCCTGATGAGGTAAATGAGGGATGGGTATCTTCACTGAAGGTAGCACAGAAATTCAGCATCTGTGTGGGATCACAGCTCTGCTTTGTACAAGGATTGCTCTTAAACAGTTAAAAAAGGCACACACAAGATGCTACGGTACTATGTCTTCTCACACAGAAACGTCTGCTGCAGCTAGGAGAAATTAACTGACTTATCCCAGCACTTTCTTGCATGTCAATGTCTAACTTTCTAATCACAACCATCCTGCATAATATGGAAATTAACAGCAGCATCATATTCCAGTAATTACCAGAAACATACACATTCTGCAAGAGGGTGACATTATGTCATGAATTCTCTTGTCAAGAGGAAAAAAAGACAAAACATATCATACTTGTTTGAGAAGGCAACGTGATAGACTTGTCATGAGGGTAATCATCTATAGGAAAAAAAAATCCACTTCAACTTCCTGTATTTCTGAAAAGGGATTCATTTTCTGCCTGAGCTAATAATGAACATTTTCCTTCTATTCATCATCTTCAGTTATTTTCTCTCTTGAGATTCATTTATCACTAACTACTGAACCCAAGAAATAAGAAATAGGCAACATCCCTTTTTGAAGTAATGGCTTAGAGGACTATTAAATCAAGAGGAAAAATATGGATTTTGAAGATATACATTCGAAATTCTTTTAACAGCTGCACGTTTTTCACAGGGGATCTGCACTGCTGGCTTAGTAAAGGTATTTGGGAAAGTAAGTTCACCCTATGACAGCATAAAGTGTTGAACAGTAAATTGTTTGGGGATTTGGTTTGTTCTTTCGTTTGGGGGTTCTTCTTTTGTGTTTGGTTTTTTTTTTTTCTTTTTTGGATGAAACTCACAATAATAAAAGAAATGGAATAGCAAAAACAATGAGATCAATGACACAATAAAGTGCAATTCCTGTTCCAGGAATTAGTCTAGGATGATAGTTTAAGCACATTTTAAATGTAAAATAGCCCATGTTAAAGCAAATCATACAGATGCTTGAAGCCTTGTGAACCTTTCTACTTGTGCACAGGTCCTAGCTTGCCAGAGCCTCACTTGGGGCACTGACTGACTATTTTGCACTCTTGAGATATGAAGTGACTGCCAAGCTGGGGGCAATGGCCCAAAAGGCTTTTGCTGGTACAGTGGGGACTGAGGCTCCCCTGAGGGTTTTGGAGTGCCAATGTTAATGAGTCTTCTCTGCTGCTAGCATTCCTGCTCTTTGGCAGACCTGAAAAATGGGGCATTTCTGAAGGGGAAAGGAGGAAGGAAGACACAGGATTTACACTTTAATTTTTCCCTTGTAAGATTCTGGTGTTGCATTGTCTTGTTATCCCTAACCTTGTATTTTCCAACAAAATAGGCTCTCACATCATCAGCCTGTGGAAACACAGGAAAGAAAATCCCTTACAGATAGGGGACAGAAAAAGCAGGACTTTCTTTCTTTACTTTTGAATAGGATGGAGAGAAGACCTCCCAAAACTCCCTCTTACCTCATCCCTTACTCAACCTTTCCTGGCATGCCAAGTAAAAACCATACAAACAATTGCTGTTGGAGGTGCTTGCCTGATGCTAATGGATGCACTTTTGCAAGGTTATTGCGTAAGTACGTTCAGATCACTCACTTTGGTCCTGGCAAAGGTCTCTGAGCATATCAGCAACTCTAGCTTCCAGGAGGAGACTTCTGAGAGGTGTGCTTCAGCAACATCAGGACAGTAGAAGTCACATCAAGGTATAGGTTTCTGTCATCAATTGGTTCTGTACCTTCCATGCTGTCTCACTGGGATACTGTCCAAACACAGCTTCTTGTTCTGACTTGCTATGCTAAAGCAAGTGTATGGGATTTGAGAGATAACTCTCTTCGATTCTAGCTTGTTGGTCTGAAACCAAAATGCAGACAACACCTATGAAGTCCCAAAGTGAAGCAATTTTATTACGCAAGGCTGCCTCTGTGCAGAAGAGTCTCAATTTCAGTGGCTTGCAAAGCTGATAGTAAAGCACAGACCCTCTGTGATTTACTTCTACAGTGTTTTGAAAGCCATGGAGCAGCAGAAAAGAATGGGTGTAAATTCAGTCTCTGCATGTTGATAGTGTGACAATACGCTTTTTGTTTTTATGAAGTCAACAGTCTGTGTGGATGTTCCCTTAATTAAGCCAATACATCAGCTTTCCTCTACAGACAAAGCTCAGGGGTTCCCTGCTTAGGCAGCAGAGTCAGCTTTCAATAGCAAATTCTCATCTCAGTGCTACATGAACAGGAGGAGGAGCAGAGGCTTCAACATCTGGTATTAATGGCATCAAATCATGTCACAGGTCAGCAAAACCATTTTATTCACTAGGTGATTTCTTGACACTGATTGCTCTAACACAGAGTTGCCAAGAAGCCAGCTAATTGTAGGCAGCATCCTAGAAGTAAATACTCACAGCTGTTTCTAGAATTTTGCATAGTGAGTATTGAAATGGATTCTCTGCTTAACACAGCAGACAGCTAGCAAGAACAAAGCATGAAATCAGATTCCATCAATCCCTTACATTTGTTTATGCAATCCATTGTTACTGCTCACAGAACAGCTTTGGCAGGCAAAGGCCATGACAAAATGTAGCCTTGGTTTACACAGAGCAACTTTTCCCATCTGCCATTTTTGTTGTCAGTTGTTTTATATTGATTTCTCTCCATGCAGTTCCAAGTTTAACCCGGGCACAGCTGCATTGATCCAAGAAAGCTGAAGTAATTTGTCTCCTCAAGTGAAGCAGACATGGGGCAGGAGATGGTACCTATCACCATTTTTCTGGTAGGAATATGTTGGAAGCTCTTTCCTGTAGCACTGACATAGATTAAGCCTGCACTTACAGCTCTTCATACAAATATTTCTGGTAATTCCTTTTTATCTCTGGCAAGAGAGATGAAATTCATACTAAGGAGCATGTTCTCAAGTAACTCCTTCCTTCACATGGGAATGAGCTGACTCAGCGCATGAATTACGGAATCACAATTATGTGGAGCCATATCACAGGCTTAGATTTATACAGGAGATTTTGCATTAAATATAAGCAGCATTGCTTGGGCTGTACAATAAAGGGATTTGACCTGAATCTAGCTGGAGTCCCAGTTCATTTATTTGCTGAACTGGCACATGGGATGTGCCTACAGGTCTTTCTCAGTGGTCACAAGACCCTATTAATTTCTGTGGGGTCCCTTCTTCAAAACTCTTCTGGTCACTGTATAGTCATGAAAAAGCAGCCAGCATAATCATGGCAACAGAGCATCTCTCATATGTGAGCAGAGTCTGCTGACGGTGGTGAAGCAGAGTCTGAGATCTTGAACTGCTCACACCAAACACAGGGAAGAAAACTGTTGAAGTTAAAAACATCTCTCTGTATGATTACCACAACGGCATCCAAATTAAAGAGTTGTTGAAGCAGCGAGGTTTGGGACTGCCAGCCTAACTACCACTGAGGCTCAGAAAGTTCCTCTCAGTCCTTTTGTTTCTGTGGCACCTGTAGCCCTGACATGAAAAATTCACAGTGGCACAGGAATACTACAGATACATTTTAAAAAATAAAATGTAAATGATATAAATCATTATATGCTGTCAAGGAATTAATTTGGTTTAATTTTAAGCTTTTCAATGAGAAGGCTCCACTATAACAGTAAATGCTGTTAGAAAGGTGATCACTTCTATTCATAGCCACTATTCAGTGCACTCTGAAGTCAGATGAAATCCAGTGGGTTTTATTTACCAGCAAAGTGTCATGGCAGATAAACCGTCAACTGCAAGAAACCTGCAATTCTTTTTTGCTAATGAGCATTGTTAGATTATTGTGTGACAGGAAGAATATGCCCAGGGAATATTCCCTTCCCCCGAACATTTTATCCTCTCTGGAATATGCTTTTGCAAGATAAGTCATCATAAATACAATGTGCCAATTGTCTCACCCATTGGGAAAGAGCAGGTACACGAAAAACTTGGTGCAAATATGACAGAACCTGCTGACAGGCACGGACATGGTTTAAATGCCATTTCCAATCAGAGCACTATAGATAAAGGCCAGGCATGTAGCCCAATTGTATAATATTTGGAAATTGCCCTTTGCTGTTTGACAGGAATGACTGACAATGGTAAACTGCTTCTTACAATGTCCAATACAAAAATTCAGGAATTATCAAAAAAGGCCAGCATTTGTAATGCGGAATTTCAGACTTTAAACACGCCATCAATTAAGGGCCTGAAGTGATCCACATTTTAAAGGTCTAACTTTACCTGGTTTATTCTTCCAAGTACAAGCTCCTATTTTTTTTTTAAGAGAGTCAACTGATTTTTCTTGAAAGGGATTAAAAGCATGGTTCACATTTTCATTTTGCTGAGAACCCAATCAGAATGTCCCATTTTTCCATTTGGATAACTCTCATCAGACACAGCTTCTCTGTCTGCTCCCAAACCAAGCTGTCAAATTCATTCTTGCTCTTTGCATTAGCTAAGCATATAAGAAAAAAATTCCAACAGTTTCTAAGAGGAGAATTATAGACAGGATGTTGAGTGGTAAAAGAGGATATTTGGAATACCTCTATGAACATATACTTTGTCATTCGCTACTCAGTGCAGCTCCAGCTCAGAGTAATGGATTCTCTTACACAGCAGCAGATGTTATTGTTTGGATGGTAAATAGTCATAAGCCATATGGTGTGGCAGAAAAAAACCCTTCACACTTTCTCATATGGACAAATATTATTACTGGAAAGCATAAACACATCAATATATGTGTCTTTTCTCTGGGGAAACATGGAGCCTTCAACTTGATTCTAAAACAATTGTCACCTTCCAGATAAGCAGATTACCTGTAAATACTGGATTTGGATTTTTAGAGTTTGGATGACTTGATAGAAAACAAATGCAGGTGTGCAGTAGATACAGTGCTTTCACTTCCGTATATATGATGAAAAATAAACACAGAATATAAACTAAGTACTAAAATACGAGTGAAAATTAGGAGGAAGGGATTAAAAAAGACATATACAACTTCTGCGGAAAAATGTATTTCAGTACCTTTTGCCATCTACTGCTTAACTGCATAAAAAGCAGCAGGACTGTGGCTTATCCTGCAAATGAATCAGCAGTTCCTACACACACGTGAATGTGAACTTTCTACCAGATCAGTGATGGGTAAAGCATTTCAAATATAGGTGGATTGTGTGCAGATAAGAGTAGGCCTCTCAAACATGGTGGGATCTCTGCTTGGCAAGGAAAGCTGGTTACAGTCAGTGTTTTCAGAACCTGGAACAAGGAGAAGATGCAGCCTACTTCCTTTCTGTGCCCCAGCTTAAAAATCAGGCTTCCCCCCCTTCTAGACCTGTTGAGTGCAGAAGAAGGGTTGCTTTGTTTTTAAATCATGATTTCTTCAGTTTTCTGGTGTTTTTAATGCTATCACTAAAGCACTTTTGAGCTTCTTATTTTACTTCAAGCACTTTAATCAAAGTGTGATCACTCTTTCCATTGCATGGTGAAGCTGGCAACACACACAGTTACCTTGGAGTTCTTCAGAGCCAGGTTTCTGAACTACGTTACAAAAATCCTAGCAGAGTGGCACTGCACTTCATAATAGTATACACTGACACATCCTATTCCTATGGTTAGACAGACCCCATGAAGCCCTGGCCTGGCAGTTAACAGTTCTTCTGTTATATTCTGCTTCTCTCAGCCTGTTTCAAATGCTGCATTGACACCAACTGGCGCACCAGTTCTGAATTTGTATGAAGAAAACACCTTTGTTAAGAGATTTTGTTCATGACTAGCTGCACCCCAAATGAAACAATCCAGCAGACAATAAGACCAGCAGGGCACTCCTGAGCCTGCAAAAGTTATGCCTGGGCTCAGGATGCTGGCAGCCACCTATGAAGTCAAAACACCTTCCATATTCATCAGCCCCTGTTGAGAGTCACAGTTCAAACCTGACCCATAGATACAAAAGGAAGTGGCAAATCATCATCTAACAGGAACTGAAATAAAAAAAGCCCGAAACTGTCCACAAGATTTGGTTGCTCTGCATCAAACAGCCATCTTGCTCTAATGACCTCTCTCCCACTCCCTGATTTTCAATGTAAGATGGCTACAGGATTAAGCAGTTTTCCACCACTGTTACACTTTCTATCTGATATCATTACCCACATCCTGGTTATCATGTACTTCTTTACCAAAACTCAAAACTGGAACTGAGGTAAGCAAAATGCCTGTGACCAAGAGAACAGGTCCACTACTGTCTTTGATGCTTTAGCATACCCCAAAGTGTTTTTTCCTGTTTATCTTTGACAAGGGATGTGGCTAAGTCCTATGATCCCATATGTAACTGCTATCCTGACTCACTCTCACTAAGTTGGCACAATAACCCCATCCTCAAGACACATGGGGAACCAGCTTGCCAACTTCCAGAGCTGAGGTAGTCTTGCACAGCAACTTGACAATCCCCTCCAGATCACAGGTCAGAACAGCAGTGTTACCGCAAACCTCATTAAGAATGTGGACACAGACCTATCCATGTGACAATCAGCTGGCTTCTTCCACAGAAACACAATGCGTTTGCTATTTTATTTTGAAATTACAACCAGTATTTCCAGTCACCTTTCTTTTAAAATCCTTCCTGAAAATTACAGTGTTCACACAACCATAGCCCAGTTTTTAAAAAATAACTTATACTCCTTTGGACATTTTAAATTACTTTAAATAAAGCTGTGTTCAAGGGCAAAATACAATGAAGAAAATTGCATTGACCGACAGGAAATGCTTTGTGACAGGAAAACATCAGGACATAGATGCCTATTTGAAAATCTGATTTCAAGAGATCATAGAAATCTCATAGACAGAAGTTTTCATTGGATCTTCTTCATGTAGTGTTTATATAGCTCAGCTTTGTGTGCAGGGCTCTGCTCTTGAGAGAGAGAGATCACCCTGGAAGAGAACACAGTCAGGTGAAGATGGAAGTGCTACTATTCTGGGAGAAAGACAGTAAAAACCTCGGTCACTGAAAAATAAGAATGAAATGAGCTGCTCTCTTAGTTTTATTTTAAAGAAATACTTAAACCTGTTAGCAAATCCTAAAGGAAACATGTTCCCAAAGCCATCTGTGGACATAAGCCCATCTAAAATAAATTGCAAATATATGGTGGAAATAACTTCCATGCATGGGAACCCACTCAATACATATATTCAGACAACCACGAAGGTTGCCTTTACTCACAAAACTCTTGGTTTACAACCAGATTGCACAATTATGGCCTAAAGGTTTGACAGGATGATCCTTTCCACCTACAAACCTGCTGTACATTTGTGCAAATGACATATGCAAGACAGCAAAATGCAGAACTTCTAGCTCGCAAATTTGAACTAAATTATACGGATAAAAGTTAGCTTAACTTGTACATCTCCCAAATGGAGGTTATTTATGCACAGTATTTTCAGCAGTTGGACAGCCAAGTGGTTACTTTAGTTGCCTTTTTTTTTAAAATACGGTAATACAAGTAAGTACTTAAAAATTTGAAATGTTTCATATTAATCACTCTCCCAACTCCTGCCTATGGAGGAAAGATCTAGAGAAGGCTGCACCACTGTCATCAAAGACTAAATACACTGATGGAGCAAGAATCATAGCAGCCCTGTGAAGGAGACACAAATTACTAATATTTTAAAAATATGGAAACCTTACTATATGAATAAAGTACAACTCACTGTGTAGCAAAATTGGTTGCACAGTGGCTTCCTCAGAGTCATCTAAGGCTGCCTGTGGCAGTGCCTGAGATGATAAGCCAGACACACTGATTATATGCTTTACCAGCAAGATCACACTGCTTCTCTCCCTCAGAAAAAAAAGTGTTCCTTAAGTTACTTTAGAAACCTCCAGCTGATTTTTTCTTTTCATCAGGCTAATATGAATGTTCTGATTACCATCAACAACAAGAGAAGGCACAATAAAATTTACTTGCCCTAACCTGCAGCTATGCATATGGTTACCTCCTTATACTTAAGCAGCATTATTTTGTCTGGCATTTTTACTCTTATGGACAAAACTTGGGATTTAAAAAACCCACTCTCTCTTTGGATGCAACTGATAGTTCACAGACTGAAGCATTATTTGTACTTTGATGGTAAGAGAGAGAAACAAGAAACAAAAGAAAATGGCTACTTACAGAAGATGCAGAATACAGTTAATACAGAAAATACAGTTCCCAGAAAAAAAGAAAACATCATTAGTCATTTAAAAAGTTTTCCCTCATCTGAAATAAATTTGAATTTTGATTTAACTTTGCCTTTTTCTGTAAGTAAAAAAACCTGACCTCTTTATCTAGATAGCAATACCACAACTGATTTTGAAAATCTAGGTTACCATTATGCTAAAAGAGGCTGCTTAGACAAAATGCATCTATTTAATGAGCTGACATGTTTCCCTTTCAGAAGTCAGATGAACTAACTGTGAATCAGATTTGTATCTCAATATTAAAAGAGAAATCACATTCCACTTTTCCATGGAACACGACAGCAAGCGTGCCTGTTACTGTCTCACCCCTTCTTTAATCGTTACGTTATGTTTTCCAGCTAATAAAAACCATATAAACCTGCAGTCAGAATATGAAAATCACTTCCATCTTAGTTTTCAGAAACTGCTGAATAAAACTCAGAGCAAAAATAACCCCTTCTTCCCCACTCTCATGATTTACTCACCATCACTTTATTCCAAAACTCAGTTTCCTTTGATAAATGATCCATAACAAGGAAATTATTTCTTCCTTCCAAAAGTATCACTCCAATCATTTAAATTCCTGAACGAAGAAAAGGAAACATTGTGCTCCACAGAGCACTCTAAACACACGCTCTTGTTTTCGCTGATGCAATGAGGCTTCTAAGCAAACGATTTTGCAAGCAAGCTGGGTAGTGGCATTTTCCTTATGATTCAAAAGTGAAGTATGCCTCGGCTAACTGAATGCTTGCACAACATATAATAAAGGAACTCAAGGATTCATACGTGTCTCTAACATAATAATTTGTAAAACTTCAACTCATATTACCATCTATAACTCTGCCACACCTCAAAAATGATGTGCCAGATACAAACTTTTACTGGGTGCTATGTGCAGCCAAGAGAAAGATAGCTTCAAGCCAGAGGCTTGTATTTAAAAGTCTCTGAAGCGTAAGTCCCTAAGGTGTATGAAGTTACATTCTGTGTATGGAACGTAACCGTGGATTCCTGCTTGCTACGTACTGAAATATCACAAAGTTCATTGTAAGCCACACGTTAAAAACATCTAGTCTGCCACAATGCACTACTGGATTAATGCACAAAACTGTTGTGGCAGGAAGAAGTCACAAAAGCATAGTTAAATGCTCTTATAATTGGCACTTTTAACAATTAACACCACCCACCACCACTCGCACCCCCCATTTCATCCCCCATCCCCGCCCAAATTCCAAGAAAAGCACAGAATTTACAGTGTACTTTTTGAGAAACAAGGATAGCAAGATCCAGGCACAATCTAAATGCTGTCTCTTCTTTCCATACACACACAGACCTGTTTGCGCCCTGAGAAGAGAGGCTGGAGAAGTTCAGTAACAACTCTGCAGTAAATTGAAAAGGGGGGTGAAATATGTAAGAAGCTAATAACTGCTTGTTATTTGGGAGACTCCAGTGCAGGATTTGTCATTTATTTCATCTGCCTATCTTTAAAGCTTTTGGGCAGCTGCCTTCACAGACACACCTTGTGAAGGTTCAAAATCTTTCAAGTCCCAGACTAAAAATACCATTCCAAGCAAACAAATGCTGTTGCAGGTCTTTACCTGACCATTGAGCCCTCACCAGATTCATCAGGTAACCTCTTTTTCTTTGCAAGCTTTTTTTTTTTCTGACACATTGAGGTCTGAGACAGTATTCATTCTACACCTCTTGGTGTTTCCTATTGAGCTGGGACAACCGCACGTGCTGCAGCCCTTACTGCCTTGGAGACAATCTAGATGAGTGCTCTCCACAGCTCCAAGTTTTAATATTTCAAAGCTGATGTTCTCTGCCAAGCTTCTATCTTTTAACACTCTCCTATCTTTAACACCCTCCTATCTTTAACATCTTCCTCTGACACCCTTGCTGTGCTTGCGGGCTGTTCTTGTAACTAGGAGGAGTGGACAGGCAAGACCCAATGAGAAGGCAGGTGGAAGCTGGGAGCAGTTCCCAGGGGAACCCGAGCACCCCCTACCGAAGTCCGCCCATGGAACAGCATGAGGTGGTACTCATGGATGGGGGACCCCTCAGCAGCTGGGGTGGGAAACACCTACCTGGTGGTTGTCGCTGGGTAAGGCAGTACTAACGCTATTGCCCTATTAAATCATTAAAAACATCCACCTTCTTACACCGTAGGGAATTCTACCTATGTGTACAATAACCTAATCATATACATATAATAACTTAATAGCTATGCTATTATAGACTGAACCAGCTATGTGCTTTCAGATAGCATTTCATTAGATCAGTGGGACATCCATACCAGATTCTGACTGCACACTTAGGCCTGGGATATACTTGCACTATTTAACACAGCAATCAACATTTACAATCCAATGACCTGATTTCAGGTTTCCTGAGCCTATGTCATCTCCCCAAAATGCAGGATAACTTTGCATGCACCTTTAATCAGTACTTATTCCCAGTTAATCACTTCAGGTTTCTACTTATACAAACAAACTGAAATAAAACAAGATGCTGATCATCCTGTATCTGTCCAGAAATAATTACAAAGGATGTCATTCAGCAATAAATCTATTATTAGAGCTTTTCAAGCTCTTTGATTTGCAAAAGCTAGCAAACTGTTCCTTGTCACATGTATGTTTTCCCTGCTTTATTCTGTGAATTCTACAACTTGGCAAATGAACGTAATTCTTCTGGCATTTTGTGGAACACAGACATCCTTGTCTCACTACAAAGGATCCTTAACCCTCTGGGCTTTCCAGTTACAATCAGGATGTCTCCAGTACTTCATCTGTCATTCTGAATATGTACATTGAACCCAGAGGGTTGGAATTATGTCCTATCGTTGAGCTTCACTGTAAGCTCTAAGGAATGTCTGTAGATCCATTACTTTACCATGAGGATGTTACTTTATTTTACATAGTCATTTTGAGAAGCATTTGAATTTGTGTTACAAAATTTAATTTCCATGGAAAATTACCTCAGATTAGTTATTTCAACAGCTAGAAAACAATTTTAACAGTTAGAAATACTGTGGTGACAAACTGTGGTGAAAACATCAAGTGACTGAGTTCTTGGTTTCAAACTAGTATTTGGAGGGGGAGGGTGAAAGACAAGAGCAAAGGGCGAGTGATGGTAGCCTGGGCACTGCTGGATCCTATAAGTAGGAACTTGGGATAGTTATGGCAAGGAAAACCACAAAGGTGAAATGGCACACAGTAGAAACCATCTTTCAAAGTCTATTTTTTTTTCTTTTTTTCTCCCTTGAGTCTCATGCCACACAGCATAAAATCTTCCATCAGGATCATAATAAACATCTATCAAAGAGCTTTCCCTGCTACCTTAACAGAAGGCCAAATAATTCAGAGATCAGTTGAAGTTCAATTACATTTTCTGCAGTAAGCCAGAAAAAGGTGAGCAGTAAATCACTTTTATGTACCCTTCCTGAAGTTCTTTTATATTGACACCACCCCCAAAACATGGTTTGAACATTTTCACATGTCCATCATCTAATTTCATGTATTTGCCCGTACCAGGCAGAACCCACCCACCAACTTCATATTTTAATCTCATTAGCTTTGAAAATAGCTACATTTTAAGATAACGATCTTGTACTAATTTCTTATAAATACATTTCCTTAGTGCTTCAGCACACTTTACCTGCTACACAAATCTTTGATTTGTAAGAAAAATTTCTGAGGTTCGGTTCCCTTAGCAAGTTGTCCTGGGTTCAGCAGCAGCAGTCAGTTTTTCTTCTTCTTAGTAGCTGGTGCAGCGCTGTGGTTTTGACTTTCGGCCTGGGAAAAATATTGATAAAGCCGATGTTTTCAGTTGCTGGTCAGAATGTTTACCCTGACCAAGGACTTTGTGAGTCTCATGCTCTGCCAGGGAGGAGGAGAAGCCGGGAGGAAGCAGGGATAGGACACCTGACCCAAACTAGCCAAAGAGGTATTCCATACCATAGCACGTCATGCCCAGGAGGTAGAACTGAGAGTTCCCGGAAGGGCTGGATGACTGCGGGGTGGGGGTGAGGTACCGGTTGGTGAGCGGTTGTATTCTCTTCCTTGTTATTTCCTTTATCATTATTACTATTAGTGGTAGCAGTAGTGATTTGTGTTATACCTTAGTTATTAAACTGTTCTTATCTCAACCCGTGGGAGTTGCTTTCTTTTGATTCTCCTCCCCATCCCTCCAGGAGCGGAGGGAAGAAAGGTGGGGGGGGGAAGTGGACTGCGTGGTTCTGATTTATGGCCTGGGCTTAAACCACGACACAAGTGCAAGTATATTCTGTTTTTAATGACGTTTTTCTGAAGCAGACCTCAGTACTGTGGTCACATACTAAGGGACCAATCTTCTAATCTTCTTCAATTATAGAATCTTAGAACGACTTGGGTTGGAAGGGACCTTAAAGCTTATCCACTTCTAACCATCCTGCCATGGACAGGGACACTTTCCACTAGACCAGGTTGCTCAAAGCCCTGTCCAATCTGGCCTTCAACACTTCCAGGGATGGGGCAGCCACAACTTCTATGGGCAACCTGTGTCAGTGTCTCACTACCCTCACAGTGAAGAATTTCTTCCTAATATTTAATCTAAATCTACTCTCATCTTAAATCCATTCCCCCTTGTCCTATCACTACATGCCCTTGTACAAAGTCCCTCTCCAGATTTTCACATCTGGTTTACTGGGTGAGGTCTGGCTTTTGCTACACAAAGTATGATTGCAGATGTACTTCTGTTAACTGATGAAGTCTTACACTGGCACAGCTGTCCATCAGCCTGAAGGGTAGGATCTAAAGTGAAACTCTTCTATGTGCTGACACAAGCATATGCATTGTTAATATGACAGTTAATCATCTGGGGCTTCACTAAAAGCAAATTATGTGCTCCTGGAAAGCAAGCAAGCTGACTTGCAGCAGAGGTCTATGTCCCCTGTGGCTCTTTGGAGAAATGCCCTGATCATCAACTAAACTATTTTAACCTCTTAAGTATTAACAAAATTATTATCACTGTAGAAAGTGTTCTGTCTTCTATTCCTACACCATTGTGGCCTCTGAGCTTGCTCACCCTAGTTGTGATCAAGTATAGCTTTTAAACTGGTGGCAATGCGCAACACAAATATTTCTAGATTTAGTCACGCTGAATACAGATATAAAAAGGAAATTAAAACCAGAAACTATTGCATGTACCTACCCAACCATGCTCACCTCCTGGGCACAGGCAAAGCCTCTAATGTACAGAGCAACATCTAACAATGTCACTCCAAACAGCTGGATCAGAGCCTTGTCATACACGTGACCTGCCAGCATCTAACTTCCTACTTGCTACTGTCTATTTTATGAGTGCTGATCATACCTCCTGAACAGGGCTTGATCAAATTACTCCAGGATGTGACATCAGTAGTTTGATATTCTTCATCTTAATGGCCTTCAGCAACATTCAAGCTATGAAGCACTGTATACCAGGAGCCCAGCTGAATTACCAGCATCAGAAACCTGGCATACTCCTTCTCCAACTTTGTGCATGAATGAGTGCAGTCATGTCAAAGCCTTTTCTGTTGTGACGCAGTATGTGTCTCACTACATGACGCAGAGAGGAATGTGAGGTGCATTGTGGCCCTCACTTCACTCAGGTTTGTAAGAAAGGACAGTTCATAGAAGAAGATATTAGAAATTTGGAAAATATGTAAAGTGGCTGAACCCTTCTGATGTATGCTTTAGGGGAACTATAACATAAATACAGAATATTGCACAGTAAGAAGTGAAAGCACAACTAAAAGATTCCTAACCTGCAATAGTAATTTAATAATCAAGCCCTTATAAAACAACACCAGCTGACACTGGGAGCTGACAGTACGTTCCCAATCAGTGCTAAATAATGCATCCATAACAATTGCCTCTCACTTGATTATGTTAATGTAGTTGATACTAGATGCAATTCAAAGATTATTGAAGTCAATGACTGTTCTTCATTAATGACAATGGAATTTGAATCATATTCATCAAATTAAAATACAAGAGAGGAGTTAGAAGTGTAGTAGAGGCATAAGTAGAGGTCAGCAGTATACAGGTCTTCAGCATCAATATGTACCAAAACTTTGTCACATTCCCAGATATTTCTGCCAAAATGGAGAAGCAGGGAAATACTGCTTTTAGTTTAACTATTTATGTTTTTTTTCCTCCTTCATGCAGGAACAATCCTGCTTTTTGAAATCAGACTGCTGACAGGAAGCGTTACCATTGGTTTTTTCCTCTTTATAGACCGAGTATCAGAAAAGCCTCTTATGAATAAACATTTGCAGTAGCAGGTGTCCTTTCACAGCTGAAATGAAGCTGGGACATCAACTGTTGTGTAAGGTGGGAGAAACATTTAAGAAACACTGCAAGCAGAGGAGCAAATTGTCATTCCCCTGGATCGGTGCTCCAAGGTGGAGGGCAACACCATCTGCTACCTCTAGCTGGAGCCAGTCTAAGTCAAGCACTTACCTGTTCACACGCATCCCATGCAAAGATCACGACACTTGGATACTAAAGTAAGTAAAGCAAGGGTTTGTGTGGAATAAAAGAGCACACAAAATAGCCACTGCTTCAAAAATGCATTTTTAGCTATTGTCCTCAGTAGCTGGTGACTCAGTATTAGCAGAGTTCACCAGCTTGGACAGACTGACAACAGCAATTTTAAGCTTAGTTAAAGACTAAACCAGATCAGAACAAACCCCTGCTTTTGAAAATACTTGATTGCTAGCTGCCTTATTTTCATCTTACCTAAGTTTTTGTACTGAGGTTGTTGATGATATACACTGTGCTGTATGTTGCAGACAATGTACACAGAGGATTGCCACCCCAGAGGGAGAAGAGAAAAAGAAAACCTTTAGGCAGCTCTGCTACCTCTGCAGGAGTGATACCAGCAATCTCTGTGAAAAGGGGGCTTGTGCTTACATGACTTTCTTATACAGTACATCAATTTATGATTTGCCCATACTAGAAGTCAGGACAGAAAGCCACCGATGCTCTTTGATCAGTCGGGCCTACCCACACATGAACATGATGCATTTTTTGGAAACAAGGCAGTAAAGGTTAGTAATGGTTTTAAAAAAAGTTACCATTTCATTTAGCAAAAGAGATAGAAACAGAAAGGAAAAAAATTGTCTTACTCTGAACTTCCCAGTGGCTCTGTAAATTACATTCATGTTGCCAGCTTCCTACACTAATTTCTTACCCAGTATTAAGAGGCTGCTACCAATGATTAGAATTACTATCCTTAACCTAGAATCATAAGTAGCTTTCAGTCAGCAGATTTTGACTGGAAACAAAAAGGAGTTGATTTGTTCCTGTATAAAGTCCCCCCGTAAACAATGCTATTCCTCTTTCCCATTCAGACTTGCAAACAGAGATTTTCAAACATCATTTTCTCATGCTGTATCATTTTCTCTCTGACCACAGCAGACATGGCAGCATGAGAAAAACATGTTAGGTTGCAGCAAAGAATGATATGATTACCTGTCAAAAAATGACCCAGAATTATATAAAGCATATAAATAATCAGCAAGATATTTATCAAACTCCTTGACAGTACTGTATGAAGGGTAAATCAGGGTTTGATAGTTGATGAGAAAAAGAATGTCCAAGGCTAAAAGTCATTACAGTCCTGACCTGGCTCTTAGCAAAGGCAGTGGTTGTATCCCCATCCCTCCCCTAGCATCTGGCTTTAAGAGAACAATTTGTAGCAATATTGTTGGTCAGTCTCATTCTTGATTATCTATATATAATATCCATAGATGCTTTGATAACTAAAAATTACACACAAACCCCCCAAACCAATACTGTCATTTCATTAATGTAACTTTTATAACTTCAAGTTTTCTCAAAGGTATGTAACGATAGCTTTCTCTTTAAAGCTTCAGCTCCTGGAATCAAGTTATTTACAGTAAGCTCAGTTTTCATGAAGAATATAATGGTATTTTAAGTACTCAGTCACAGAGAAGGGACATAAAGTCTGATGCCTACAGGATAAGGTAAATAATACTGGTTTTTTTTTTTTTTTTAATACTTAATTTTTTAAATTTAAACATTTAAATATTAGCGATGGGCAAATGAAAATCTCTTAGCACCAATAGAATCCATGAGCATTTTGTTTATATCCACAGTTCTCTGTCACAACCCACAATGGATTCAGTTGCCTCATCTATTTCTGAATATCATAAACAACCCCAAATTTCCTCTCTTTTCCAATGTGCTTGGTTCCACTGATTTCAGAAAGGTAGTGCGGTATAGCAGGAAAGCACACAATGAAACAACTATTCTGTGCTACAGAGTAATGATCTTGCAGCGGTAAATACCTAAATACTGTGCAAATGCTACCAACTTTACACTAGTGATTTTTTTATATGAAGTGGCTGCAAAAAGCAAATAAATCTGTAGCTTCAAACATAGGCCTTCAAAAAAGACAAAGGCTCAATTTCATTTCAATGAATACATACTAGATAATTCAAAAGAACAGTTTGAATGGCTACATTCTTTAAGCTACATCATCGTCTTTATTAGAAGTATTTAATTTTTGGAAAAAAATTGCAAGTGAAATTATGATCATTAAGGCAGGACAAAATACCAGTTCTTTATGTCATGTTAAAGTTGTGATCTTGTATACAAGCAACTCATGCTTTCTTCTCCTCTTTAGCCTGTTTAAGTTGTCCTATGGTTTTCTTCCGTTTTTTCTTTCATTTCACTGGGGTTTTGAGGGAGGGGAAAGGCTGTTTGGCATGAACTTTTTCAGAAGACACGGTATTCCTTCAGGAAACGTTTACTTCTTTTAAAATACAAAAGTAAATAATGATGCTGATTCATCCCCTGTTACTGATGCTGCAGGAGCCCCCTCAAAGCCCCTGATCCCACTCTACAGTGCAGATTGCCATACCTACCCCTGCACCTCCAGACTCCTGAGGGTTGCAGCAAGGGCTGTGCTGACTCAAGCAAGTTCAAGAACTGCATAGGTGGAGTCCCAGCACATTGCCTGGGGAGGGGTGACCCCACAGTTAGCGGTGAACACCCAGCAACCCAGACACAGCCCAAAAGCACTACTGTCTGAATGCAAGGGACAGTTGGGACAGTTGGTAGTTGTTCTTTTTTTGTTTGGGTTTATTTTTTGTTTGTTTGGTTGGTTTGTTTGTTTCTTGGTTTTTTTTTTTTGGTTTTTTTTTTTTTTTTTTTTTTTTTTTTTTGTTTGTTTTGGGTTTTTTTTTTTTTTTTTTCCCCTTGGATTTGGGGCTTTTTTATCCTTTTAAGGGATTTTTTCGTATTCAAGTGACGAGGTGGTACAAGCTCCAGCAGTATAAACGTCCCGACACCTCCCGAGTGAAACCCAGCGGGGGACCGACCCCAGGCGGGCATCTCGGCCAGTGCCGGGTCGCGCCCCCGCCAAACCCAGCCCGCAGCGCCCCCGGTGGCCGCTAGGTGGCAGGCGGCGCTCGTTCAGCCGCCCGGTGGACGGCGGTGAGCGCTGCGGTCGACACACGGACGGACAGATGGACGGACAGGCAGACTGCTGCTGCACACTGCCCAAGAAGGACCTTTTCGGGCAGCCATTACAGGGTAAACCCCTGCCCAAATGTACAGGTACGGCAGATATAGCGTAAACA
This sequence comes from Psittacula echo, assembly GCF_963264785.1. Taxonomy (NCBI): domain Eukaryota; kingdom Metazoa; phylum Chordata; class Aves; order Psittaciformes; family Psittacidae; genus Psittacula; species Psittacula echo. The sequence goes on along the minus strand of NC_137738.1, from coordinate 39,121,840 downwards.
GTCATTTCTGCACTGGACGTGTGTGGATGAGACTTGCTACAAAACTTCCCAGAGGGCTCAAAGATAATTATTGACTCCCAGCACAGCTGCAGAAATACCATGTGTGGTTGCTTTAATGTAGCAAAGCAAGTTTTGAACAAAACATCCTTGCCATTGCTGTTAGCCCAGTCAGGGACCAAGCAAGAAAGAAGTTCCATTAATGATGAACCTGCTCAAAGCAAAGACCTGTGAAACACTGAATGTACTGTAGGCTTTTCCCTGAGTAACTAAACTGCCAAGGCATTGCAGATTTTGGGCACATTTGAAGAGTACTTGTTGGATTGGAGGCCCAGGCTGACTCTGCCAGTTCCGGTTGCCTCCTCACAGAAAAGCAGCAGTGATGTGTCAGTGGTCCAGAAGAGCACAGCACTGGTTTGATTTGCATGTGCATAGAATCAACTAGGTTGGAAAAGACCTTTGAGATCATCAAGTCCAGCCTTTACCTCAGGACTACCATGTCACGAAAGGCCTTGACTATATGTTAAAATAAAATGAAAATTAAAGAGATACTCAACCAGAGGCAGCTTTTAAGAGAAAACAGAGGTGGGTAAATTTCTGCCAAGTGTTGCTCCCCCCAAGCAGCTCACTAACCAGGGAGGGAAGGAGGAAAAGCTGGCCAAAGCCTGGATAGGGAAAGGGACTGGACCCAGCTGTTCCTGCCTGCTAAGCACAGCTCCATCAGTCCATCCAGTCTGACCAAGAATCAGACTGGAAAGCTTGTGTGACCCATTTACTGTTAAAAGCCTACGGTTTATCTCTCCCATTGCCAGGCATCTAATGTTGAAAAAGGTATGGCTGGAAGAGGGAACAGGGATGGCTGAAGATAAAATATTACTGTACCCTTCATTTTTATGTCAGGGATATTGTATGCCTACAGTTACACAAGCAAATACAAATTCTGAAACACAGAAGTTAACGTTTAATGTCAGCACATATGTATATTCACGAGGATCCCTTTCTTTCTAGAGCGTACAAACCACAGCAGAGCACATCCAAGCCTGTTGTAGGCCAGGGAAGCAACTGCTAGATTACAGTGCAGAAATAAATTGCCATTTAAGTTTCAATGTTGCATTTGGATGCCTTTTTTGCAGTTCTTTATGACACAAATTTGAGGCTATACAAAGACATTTGATTACCCTCATTGTATATCCTTGAGCTAAACTCACAATCTGAATTGTCCCATTTGAAATGAAGTAAAGACTGAATAGTAGGATTCATACAGCTGCTTTTAACAACTGTATAATAGAGTTCCCACATAAGAGACACGCTTTTTCCCCGTCAGACAGAGACTGGTGTAAGACAAGTAAGAGCAAATTATGCAAGCTGATGAACACACAAAATATTCAGTGGTTCAGGAACACCCTTCAGAAAAATACTAACCAAATAAATAGCTCTAGTCCAGACAAGGCCAAGCATGGGAGGGCAGTCCTCCCTCTCATTCCCCCCACCTTTTTTCTTTTTGGTATCCAACATTGACATCCAGTGCTGCCAATTTTTCTGAACCAGTTGTTAGCAAACATTGACAGTAATAGCAGAGCCTGTCCCGTGATGAACTGTGATATCTTGTACACTGAAAATACAACTTTATAACATCTCTCCCTGAATGAGGATTATCTTTCCCCAGACAGACAACCTGAGAAGTACCATGAACCTTCCTGCTTTAAAATCAATTATTTCTTCAGGTTGTAATAATCAAAGGTCACAAGTGGCTTCAAGGGGATTCATCCTTGTTCAGAAAGATACTTTTTAGTGCATTTAGACAAACAGAAACATGCTTTGGGTAGTTGAGGCTCTGAAAGACTGTACAGTAAGGGAAGACAAGAGAAGGAAAAGTGGATTTGCTCCAGAAAGCAGCCTGGCTGGGGAACGGACAGCTTTTCAGTCCCTATCTCCTGGGAAATTCACAGAGCTGAAGTACAGACCCAATCTCTCATCCTGCACAACCTGTGTAACTCTTCTTCTCTGAGGTGGTTAGCACATCTCACAACTCTTCCCAGAGTCACAGACATGCTGCTCCTCATCTTCACAGGGCAGAAATCAAACTGTAGAGATTGTCCTACCCAAGACCATACAGAAAGTATGGTCTATGCAAAGCAAAGACTTGCAGCCAGGTCACCCATGCTTCTAGCTACTCACCCTCATGCCCTTTCTAGCCTCTTCCTCAGTCAGGAATCACCCTGCAGGCATGAGGGGGTGGAAAAAGGGGTGGTAGGAAAGTGGGGTGATGAGAAACTGAGTTAAGTATCAAACATCAGAAGCCTGCTGAATATTACAGTTAAACTCATCTTTCTGTCAAATTGAATTGTGAAAGCAAGCTGTGATAGGAGGTTTTCAAAGGCAGCTGGAGCTTATATACATAGGAAAATTATTTGACTTCTGACTTGGAATGTTTATTTTCAGGGCGTTGATGGGAATGTGTGTCCTGCCTAAGGCCCTGGCACAGCTCGGCAATTGTTTTCACCATGAGCAATGCTGTCCGGAGCATCAGAGATGGCAACCACCTGGCACACACCAGCTGGCAAATGGCCTTGCTGCGCTCATAGAGCAGCACATTGCTGTGGGTACTCCCTGCCTGCGCACTCCTCCTGAAACACAAGTGACCAAACAAGGAGTTATATCCATGTAACTACAGCAGTTTAATGACACTGGCAAAGTTTCCCTGTAGACAGAGAGCTAATTCTGACTCTTTTCCAGGAGAAAATCACCCTGGATGTCTCTGCCCTTTGCAAAGTCTATGAGTGTTTACAGCGGCTGCACCTGCAGCAGGAATAACCTGAAACCCTGGACTTTCCAGTTCCTATCACTTTGGTTCAGAATACCCAAGTTTCCTGTGCTTCAACTTCTGCAGTGACTATTCTTCATCTCCCTGAATACTTATACTGCTTAAGAAATAAAAATAATATTATAAGATAAAAATAAATAATTAGAGACACAGACCACTCAATACTACATTTACCCCCCCAGCACCACGGTTAGAGAAATTAATGTCTTTTTCTCCACTGTTGTTGCAAAAGGCTGAAGTTTATTACCTATTTAAAGCTTTTCAGTTCTCCTTAGAGAATTTCAGGAAGCCAATAAAAAAACCTAAGCAAGCTGATTAAAACAAAAAACAAATCCACACAGTGCCAATGAGTAACATACATGCAGCTTCTTAACAGCACATTTGATGAAACGCACACCCGACTACTTCCAGCCTGGCTTTGGTCCAAAGCAGCCTGAACTGCAACAGCACATGCCAAGCTGTGCCACAGGTCCCAGGCAGGTGATGCCCTGACACTCCCACTTGTTCCTGCTGCTCTGGGAGCAAGTGACTGAACACATAGGCCCAGATGCTGTGCCTGACACTGTTCATGATTTAGAAGCGATCTTCAAAGATCAAGCTTCCTTCATGATTTTAGAAGCGGCCCAAGCTAGATCTGCAGAAACTTAATGCTAGATGTCATACTGACACTAGCATTTAGGTTATGACCTAGGATTTGACTGCTGCCCAGTCAGCCACTTTCAAGCAGTGCTGGGCCTAACCAAAAACTTGAACTCCAAAATCAGGCACACTGAATGTATCAAAGAGCAAATTTGAACTAATCCCATCAAACATATCCCATGTAATCCCATAAAAACAAGTGCAAAAATAATTTACATTGTTGCACCTTGTTATTTTCCAACTTGACGTAGTCAGTAGAGAGCAAGTAAAGTGAAGGTATCAGGTTTTACATACAATAGCTATGTCAACTGAAATTCAAAGTATGAACCTTTAATCATGAATATGTGCAACACTTGGACAACTTCTTTCAAGTAACAGAGGTATTTGTGGGGGAGAAAAGTCCTCATTCTCATAAGTCCTGAGAGTTTGGGCATGGAAATGGCTTATTAAAGGATCAGAGTTTGCTGGCACTATTCCTGGTTTGAAATGATGGTTTCTGTGCTATGAAAACATAAGTGAGTATTTGCTTTCTCTGGAAACTAGTTAGGGTTTGCTGACAGTTGAGTTTAAGAATGCATTATGGGATTCTTTTCCCTGTTTCTGTGTTTCTTCACAGGTTAAGAAAAAACCTGCCACCATTCAGCTCTAAAAACACATTAAGAAAATAATGGAAGTAAGCGTTGCTACGGGACTAACCTGAAGGAAATGGCAATATTAAATGAACATACTGTACAGTGACAAAATTACGAGGACCTTACATGCAATTACCACAATCTGCAGAAATACTCAGATTTTGGGCCAAACCATGATTTATACTACAGTAATTCCACTCATTTAATTGGACCACTCCAGTTCCAAAAAAAAAGTTTATTTTAAGGTTTTTACATTTCTCCCCATCATTATAACTTTCATGCATCTTTCATATAACAGCAACAACTTCAGACAAACATCATAATTCTCAACTCTCTGATGTTTCTTTTCAGAATAAGAACTATTTTGGCAAAAGTAAAAGGAGCTGAGATTTATGGGTATAAGGCAATGCCAAGTAAATCTCATCTTCTTACGATGGAACGTCATTTTTCATGGTGAACAATGATCAAACTAGATGTTCACCTAATATTTGCTTTTCCAGACCAGATGTTCTTGACTTTCTCTTAGAGGTTCACTGATGAATACAGATTTCAAGAGGATGACACTATAGAGAAATGCAAAGTAATTACTGCTTTTGAACAACCTTCCACTGGTTTTGGCTTTGAACTGGAAGATTAAAATATTCACCTTATTACAGCAAGGTGAACAGAAGAATTCATGTGCCTGCAGTGGGGAAGGGACGCAGAAGGGCTGCAACTACAGCCTCTCAGATACCCTTTTGAATTGGGGAAGTAGTTGCCAAAAATGAGTAAACAAGCATACAACTAACAAGCTGTTGCTGCTGCCATTACAGCCTCCACAGAAAAATGGGCACAAGATCCTTGTTAGCAGGTTTAGCAAGGGGTGACTAAAGCTGCTGGAAGGAGCCCAGCATGAGCACAGTCCAAGAGGCTGTCCCAGGGGGCAGCTGGACAGCCTGCCAGCTGGGAGCTCTACCACATTTTCACATGCAGCTCCAAAGCCTATAAATTAGGATTGCTGAGCCTGAAGTTAATATGTGCATGACTCGCCAATCTTCACGAGGGAGGAAGGAGTGACATCTCCAAGAGAGCTTGACGCTTTATGGAGAAGGGAAAAACAAAAAAGGTACTGAAGTTTTGTGCAGAATCAAAAGGGAGCATGTGCTTCTCACTGCTCAGCAGTTCACCTTTTCCTCCACTGTCATTTCTATGTTGGCTCCTTTTCATCCACAGCCTGATTTTGTGCGTAGATTTTAGCATGTTAGAAGCGGAGAAGATTCCTATCACTTGGGAACATGCCATTAAAGTGTATGTGGGACCATTTGTGTGATTTGTGATACTTTTATGAGTAAATCATTGGCAGTTGAGTTTTTTCACTAGTTCTCCCAATATACACATGGAGAAATTAAAGAGGGAATGATTTGACTCTACATACTTTGCCCTCGTTCCAGAGTCAATGTTAACCCACTCCAATCTGACTGCTTAGTTTTTCAAGCATGCACTTATTATTCTGAGGCATTTATTTAGAATTTAGATCAGAAAAGCTCACACATGTATAATCCTATTTATTGAAGGTGTTTCAGTGAAAAATTGAAGCAGAATTCCTTTCACTTTTCAACGATGTTAAATGTCTCTCCACTAACTAAACAGGTGGGGCATGATCCTGACTCCTGTCTTTCCCCACCAAAGTCAGCTGGAGTTTTACTATCAATGAGCTTTGGTAACACTTCATTACTATTGGGTAGCAATTTTATTCACAGGACTGTATACAGCAGAACTACAGCCCAATGTCTTGAACACTATTCGCTGATCTCAGTTAATGACTGCTAAAGATTACCCAGACCTTTAATTAGAGAGCATTTGAAATGGGAGAATTATTTCCATTTTTTTAATTTGCCTTTTTCATTGTTCTTCTACTATTCCATCTCATACTTCAATGACTTTTTAATAATAGTAATAATAATAAAAAAGTGTGTATTTCAATCGGGGTGTAGTGGTTTTAGATAGCTGGCCCTGAATATCAATGCATTGTCAAGATGCCCTGGTCTAGACTGTTCTGAAGTAATGCTTGCATTTCTCAAATACATTTAACCAGTCCTCCAGCAGTTTAACAGTCCCACCCATTTAAGAGAAGTGGGGTGTTTGGTTGGTCATATTTTTTAATCAGGCCTGCAGCTACTCCACAAATACAGTACAATCACAGTAACAGCTTCATTCCTAGATTAGGGAATCTGAAAAACTTACATACAATATGCACCACTGGAAGATAACTTTTTCTTGTTGCAGTGTAGAAGAGGGACAACAGACAACAAAGAGTTAAAACATGAGAAATAAGTGTATCCAGCCTGTGCCCACCTGAACAGCTGTAGGGCTGTGCTCTTTCTTCTGCAGCTGTGCAAATTAATCTTTATATCTCTGATACTCCTAATATAATGAGGGCATCAGCACTTTTTGTGTGTGTGTGTGTCTCCCCACTTTCTTTGCATCACAGGTACTAAGGAGTTGGTAGATTTACTGTCTGGAAGAAAAACAGTGAAGAGCAAATGCCAGCTTATGGTTTGTAGCTACATTCTCCTTGCTGAAACAACCTCAAGTATTCCCACAGATACTCTCTAGACAGTCTATGTCTCTGCTCTCTCTACAAATGCTTTTAACCTTGCCTGTCCTACTAAAAATTGCCATTAAGTTAGTCCTGTTAAGTTTGTTCAAAGAGCACATATATCAACTTTGGAAACTCTGACTTAATTAACTGTAAAAAAATGAATGACTTTTCTACTAAGAAATCCATTCTACTGAGATAAAGCTAAAGGCTCAGGAGCAGTTGCCATATTTCTTTACCCATATCACTGTAAATGCACAGTCTTTGATGTTTTCCCTTTCAAGAGAATTTTTCCTGCACATGGTATCTTATGTTTTGTATCCTCTACCAGAAGTACTTCAAGGTACTTTCAGTAACACTGTTCACTTTCATGAAATACATATGGAGTATTCTAAAATAAAGTTGCCACCATAATGCAAGGACTCAAGGTGCCTGTGTTTGAGTAACCTTTCTGAGCACATAAACTGTTTGCAGCTCCCAGTACAGCAAGTGCTTCCTTCTAACACCACCAGTGCAGTGCTCTGGCTTAGAATGGCATTAGCTGTCCTGCACAGCTGACAGCACAATGTGCCTCCTTTTGCAAGCTATCCCTCTGCTCAAGGGAAACCATCCTCAAATACAGATTAACATAAGCAATTAAATGGTCTGGGTAGACTTAGGTAGATCTAAGAAAGACAAAAACATGCATCTTCATCTCATCTCAAACGTTTTGTAATCTGGGAATTAAAGAGAACTGATTTACTATATCTGATAACTGAATTAGCATTGATAACAGTATCAAAAGAAAAGAAACGCCCATCAAGAAACTCTAATCCAAACCTTCATTACTGCAAAAGTTCAAATAAAAATGAAACAAGGAACTTTCCTTCATTTGGAGTTTTTGCAAAACCTAACCCTGACTGACAAGGTTTTACAAATGTAAAAGTTCCCTTTGGCCATCTTTACGTGCTCTGATTTATTACAGCTTTGTAGCTAATAATTACTTTCTAAAGGGAAAAGAAAGGCACTTTCAGTTTGTAAATTGTTGCTTCACAATGTGGAAGAACAGCAATAGTCAATATACCTCTCACTGAGGTGTATTGCTTTAATAAATTGCAAACTTAGGACTTAGGATTTAGGACCCAAGTCTTGGAAGGCGGATGCGGGGACTGTAAGAATGAAGACCTGTCCTGGGTTCAGCAGTAGCAGTCAGTTTTTTCTCCTTCTTAGTAGCTGGTGCAGCGCTGTGTTTTTGACTTTTGGCCTGGGAACAAAAGCTGATAACACCGATGTTTAGACTGACCAAGGACTTTGTGAGTCTCATGCTCTGCCAGGGAGGAGGAGGGGCCGGGAAAAAGCAGGGACAGGTATTCCATACCACAGCACGTCATGCCAGGGGATGTAACTGGGAGCTACCCGGAAGGGCACGTCCCCTTTTCTGTTGGGCTGTCTTTTCCGGCGGGCGGTATCGTATTCTCTTCCCTTGTTATTTCTCTTGTCGTTGTTATTATTGGTGGCAGCAGTAGTGATTTGTGTTATACCTTAGTTACTGGACTGTTCTTATCTCAACCCGTGGGAGCTGCATTCTTTTGATTCTCCTCCCCGTCCCTCCAGAAGCGGAGGGAAGAAAGGGGGGGCGGGGGGGCAGTAGACTGCGTGGTTCTGATTTACAGCCTGGGCTTAAACCACGACAAGACCCTAGGCCCACTGTAGGAGAGGATCTGATTCAAGACCATCTTAAAAATCTAAACGTACACAAGTCCATGGGACCTGACGAAATCCATCCGCAGGTCCTGAAGGAGCTGTGAATAAAGTTGCTAAGCCACTGGCCACCATATTTGAAAAATCATGGCAGTCAGGTGAAGTTCCCAACGACTGGAAAAAGGGAAATATAACCCCCATTTTCAAGAAGGGGAAAATGGATGACCCGGGGAATTACAGACCAGTCAGTCTCACCTCTGTGCCTGGCAAACTCTTGGAGCAGATTCTCCTGGAAGGCATGCAAAGGCACATAAAAAACAACAAGGTGCTTGGTGACAGCCAGCATGGCTTCACTAAGGGGAAATCCTGCCTGACCAATTTGGTGGCCTTCTATGATGGGGCTACGGAACTGATGGACAAGGGTAGAGCAGTTGATGTCATCTACCTGGACTTGTGCAAAGTGTTCGACACTGTCCCGCACAACATCCTTGTCTCTAAACTGGAGAGACATCAATTTGATGGGTGGACCACTCGGTGGATAAAGAACTGGCTGGATGGACACATGCAAAGAGTTGTGGTCAATGGCTCAATGTCCAGCTGGAGACCGGTAATGAGTGGTGTCCCTCAGGGATCGGTGTTGGGATCGGTCTTGTTCAACATCTTTGTTGGTGACATGGACAGTGGGATTGAGTGCGCCCTCAGCAAATTTGCCAATGACACCAAGCTGTGTGGTTCGGTTGATACACCGGAGGGAAGGAATGCCATCCAGAGGGACCTCGACACGCTTGTGAGGTGGGCTGATGCCAACCTTATGAAGTTTAACCATGCCAAGTGCAAGGTCCTACACCTGGGTCGGAGCAATCCCAGGCACAGCTACAGGTTGGGCAGAGAAGAGATTCAGAGCAGCCCTGCGGAGAAGGACTTGGGGGTGTTCGTCGATGAGAAAATGAACATGAGCCGGCTTCAGTGTGCGCTCGCAGCCCAGAAAGGCAACTGTATCCTGGGCTGCATCAAAAAGAGTGTGACCAGCAGGTCGAAGGAGGTGATCCTGCCTCTCTGTTCTGCTCTTGTGAGACCTCACTTGGAGTACTGTGTGCAGTTCTGGTGTCCTCAACATATAAAGGACATGGAACTGTTGGAACAAGTCCAGAGGAGGGCCACGAGGATGATCAGGGGACTGGAGCACCTCCTGTATGAAGATAAGCTGAGAAAGTTGGGGCTGTTCAGCCTGGAGAAGAGAAGGCTGCATGGAGACCTCATAGCAGCCTTCCAGTATCTGAAGGGGGCCTACAAGGATGCTGGAGATGGACTATTCATCAGGGACTGTAGTGACAGGAGAAGGGGTAATGGGTTCAAACTTAAACAGGGGAAGTTTAGATTGGATATAAGGAAGAAATTCTTTACTGTAAGGGTGGTAAGGCACTGGAATGGGTTGCCCAGGGAGGTTGTGAATGCTCCATCCTTGGCGGTGTTCAAGGCCAGGTTGGATGAGGCCTTGGGTGGCATGGTTTAGTGTGGGGTGTCCCTGTCTATGGCAGGGGGTTTGGAACTAGATGATCTTAAGGTCCTTTCCAACCCTAACTATTCTATGATTCTAAGGAAACATCTTTAACCCCGAGCAAAGCCTTCAGACCCCAGACAGCCACTGGACCACCACCAATACTTCATGCCTCACTGGAGATGAATGCTTGTGGGTAGGGGTGACAGCAAGCCATAAAACAGAGAACAAAAATTACAGGTGCTAAAGGACTCCATTCAGTTACTCTGCTTCCTGAAAACATAGTGCACGTCACAAACATATAAAAGCTATAACCAGATTATTTTCTCAAATGAGGCCTTGAGAACCATAATTTGATCATCAACATCTAGATATTAAACATAGTGGGGAACATGCAGTGGTATTAAATGAATCTGACCTTCCTTCCCCACATCAAAATAAATCATGCTATGGAGTTAGCAAGGTTTTGTACTTGGTTGTCGAACATGTCATGAACAAGAATGGCATAAGACGTGCTTTTTGCAAACACTGGTTTGCTTTGGGCAATTACTCATTCTCCTGTATTATGAGAGTGACGATTAAGCAATCAGAACTACTAACGATATCACATGTATGGGAGCTTGGCTGCAACCCTGCCACTGGTACAGAGCCCCTGGAAATAAGTATTTGTGATATTATGTGGGATATATAACTTGCTGATTTTATAATAACTGAATGTAATACTTTGTAAAATCCAGTACAGAGGCTGTTGAAGAGTGGTGCCTGACTAATGGATTTACAGAAAAGCAAACGCAAGAATACAGACACTACTGGAAGCACCAGCCTCTTGTTTGGTGCTTGTACATCTAAATACTTTTAAATCACATGAACTAACATGAGTCCTTTTGGTTTTTTTTCAAGTTGTAAGGACATTCATATTCTTGATTTACTGTTTTTGAAAACATAATATTTTATTTCTGTATGAAAACACTTTGAAAGTTTTACAGCTTTATACTTTGTGTAACAGCTTTTGATATAACCGGTCTGCCACTCATTAGAAGATGACCACAGAGAACATTCCTGAATCACTGGGCAGCCTGTGTATATGTTAAGACAATACTAAACTGCTTAATTTGACTCACTGCAGCAGTTTCCAATAATTAGAATAAAAAAGTGAAATAAAACTTATTACCATTTACTTATTATTTCTTTCAACAAAATACAAAGCAATTATCTAATCACTCTAGGAAAGACAACTGTTCTGAAATAACCCTTGTTCCTTCATTCCCTCCTAGTAAGTTGTTTATATTGTACCAGAAAGAGGTTCTAACACTTCTCAGATGGATAATTCTTACAGATCCTCTCTCAAGATGCTTCTGATCATTATTAATTTGTTTATAAATGGAATAAAAAATATTAGGCAAAAAAAACCCCAACTCAAATCAACATTCCTTTCCACAGAAAAATATCAAGAAAAAGTCCAACTAGACCAAGTAATTGAAAATGTGCTGAGAAAATAATACGTATGTCCCATGGGAAACATACCACCATTTTATCTTTTTCCCTTCCTTCAAAGACTGCAACTATGTACATTTTAAAATTTACTCCTGCAAACAGAAAGCAACTATTTCTAGGACAAACCACATAAAGTTCTAACTCTTTGCTATGGGCCAACTGTTTGCAGATAGCATTCCTAAAGGAATTACACCAATCCAACCAGCAGATAGAAATGAGGCATGGTTATATGACCGATGACTACTCGCTAATAACGCCTTGAGGCTGCATATTGAATATTTTATAATCACAAATTGCATGCAAACCAAAGAGTAAAACAAAAACAAAACCAGTGCAGCAATTCTAAAGAATAACCAAATTTTCAGAAATTACAATATGTTTGAGGAGATTTGGTGGGCAGACACAGAGGCTAAATTCATCAAGGAAATTATTCACTCAGCATTAGCATTACAGCTGTGTTTTGCCTCCCAAGACTTTTGCCTTTATTTGCAATTGCGTTGATTATGCATATGCAAAATATTTTATCTATTCTATCCATCCCTTTTCCCTCTAAACGATGCACTAATCTGTAATGACAAGCATGGTGCTGCACATGCAAAACTTGTCTTCTGTGGGGCAAGCAAAGACACTTGGTTCATAACTAGCAACTTTCAAAAATCTGAATGCAGAATGAAATTGATATAAATCTTCTCTAACAATGCAAATGTACTGTGTTGCACAAAAAGCAAAAAGGATGCTCTGGTTTTAGGAGACAGTTGTGGTACGTCAGCTGAATTCATCACTGATTATTCTGAAAGCATGACTGCTGCCACAAACTAGCACTTCAATTTTAATTTGTGAGCCTTGTGCGGGGTGACAGACATTTGCATAAGAGTGACAGTAACTTTAATCCCCCTATACCTTTGACTTGTGTCTTGGTTTCTCTGAATGCATTTCTAAATCAGCAAAGCTTCAGTCAATTAGGAATTATAATACTTCTTGGGAAAGAAAAAACGTTTTCAATCCCAATACAATTTCCCTGAAATAAATGATTTGCATATAGCCCAGCCAGTGCCAGTAACTGTATTAAAATGCCATTGCTAATTAAATTGTATCCTTTAAAGCCCGACATTTTTGAGCAGAAAAGGAGGGGAAAGTGTTAAATATATGTATAATTTTAAGCACTATTCTAAACACACATTACTTGACAAATATTTGCTGAATATCTCCTGACTAAAACACATAGTGATAGCTATTTTCCTATTCCCTCATACAAAAGGGCAAGGCAACAAAAGCAGCTGTCTGATTAGGCGCACTGTTGTCCTGAACCAATTACATTCCCACAGCAGACAGCTCCACTTATGCACCTGTTTTTAAATAGAAAGCTTCTGTAGCTCCCAAGCCTCATACAAGGGAGATGGGGGGAGAAACCATGAGTAAAAGAAAAAATAGTTCTTCTGAAGGTCAGCCTGCATTCCTTGCTCTCCACACTCACTGATTGCCTCTGAATATGAAATCTGCCCAAATCTTCTGTAACGATCAAGAACAGGGGGAGGAGATCCATGCTGAACATGTGCCACTTTCACTCACTTTTGAAGGAATATAATTACTGTGTTTAACTGACTGACTGACTTCCTTCCCAGAGCTTTTTGTGCTGAATGACAGCAGAGCTGAGAAGCCTGAGATCTGGCTGCTCATCCTGATTGCAGTGTGCCTACAGGTATTCATTAGCATGTTCCCACCTCACTCCTCTTCTCTTTTACTCTCCTGGCCAGGGCTGCTGTTTCAAATCCTGCTTGCAGCAGTGGTACCTGCGTACTACCTCTCTGCACTGCATGTTGACACAGGCAGTTCCTATTTACCTTATAGCCTTATGTGCTGTGCCCTGAAAAAATGGCTGCAGACTGAGAGCCCACATTCTGGTTATTTTGATTAGCTTAAATCCCAAGCCAGGACTTTTCTCTAATTTATCCTGTCCTATAGCTTCTGGTAGACACCTTTCTACAAGAAATGCACTACCACTTACCACCCACAATAAAAAGGAGACTGCTTATGCACTCTTACTATATGCATAAAGCTTTCCATGTAATAAGAAACATTTCTGTGGAGTATTTCCATTTACTACCTATCTAAGCACACTTTTTTCTTTAATATTAATAAAGTCTTAGTCTTTGCTTCATACATATTTCTTTTTAAACAGTATGAAGAAATCAGAATATATTGTTTTCTTATTAACTGAATGCATGAAGAAAAATGTAATTGAACTGATGAAACGGAATGGGCTTTGGCCAGGGCAGCTGTTCTGCAGTTTGTGCAGATATTCAAGGTTTTGTTTCAACCACTGAAATGAGAAGTGCCCAAGCTCCCATTTCCTTGCATACATAGCAGAGAACAACTAGATCTCTACCTTGACAAACACTGCCATACTAATACTTCAGAATATATACAGAATAATATTTTAAAATAATTATGACTGCTTTTCATTTTTCCATTTTGCCTTTACATGCAAAAAGGAGCCTGCTAATCCCTTCAGACATAAAGGCCAGCCTTATGAGCTTTGCAATAAGTATGGACAATAAAAATCAGGGCTGAAAAATTCTTAAACACTGTTTTATAAATGCTTTCAAGAGTTTGATTCTTCCAGCCTTAGCTCTTAAATTATCAAGTAGATACAATCACGTTATTTAGGCCCAAATATAAATATATATTTAAGCAAGTCAATGCTACAATCTAAAGTTGAACAGGCACAACGCTCCAGAATGTATCTGGATTACATTGAAGGATTCACTGTGTGGTTGAGCTGTCTCTCTACTGATGGTTGGAGGAACCTAGGATGCTTTTAACAATCCCAGTGCTTACATAGATTTCAGGTGGCTTTAGAGACAAGACCTGCAGTATCTGCTATATTGGAAAACAGAATTTAGATTCTTCAGTATTTTGGTCTCAAAACCACAAACTTTTACATTCAGATCCCTAAACTGCGATAGTTTAGGGACTACAACTACTTTGAAATGAACTTTTATATTTTAATAGGATTTACCTGGACAGGATGTCTGTAAAAATGCATTTAAAAGTCAGCCTAAACAGAGTCTGCCTGAAGGTAGTTTCTGAAGCTGAAGAATGACCTTTTTGAAAGATAATGCTATGAAAACAAAGCTTGCCTCTAGACTGTATTATAAGTTGTCTTTATAAATAATAGAAATGATTTCCACTAAAGATACACATTTTTAGAAAGCCTAAAATAGAGTCCGGCACAGCAAATTATTACTTACTGAACAAACTACGACATTCTAGTGTTGCTGTCCTTACTAGCCTTTGCTGCTTCTTTTATTAAATGACAAATATCACTCATTCTGCTTTTTACTCAATAAAGCAAAAGCAAAGGGTCACTCATTAAGAGAAGAGATTCTCATCCAGTCAGTCAAAAGAGCTGCTTCAAAAATCTCAGGAATAAACAGTACCAGCAAAAAGCTCTTAAAATATGGGAAACAATATAGATACTTTAGGAGTAAAAGGCTACACAAGGAAATAAGTGGGCCCATTTGACTTCAGCAAGGCTTCCAATACATCTTCCACTATATTCTTGAATCTATCTTAGGATGTTACAGCCTATTGTGGGTACAGAAATGACTGGCTGGTTGGGCTGAGAGGGTGATGCTCTGCCTGAAGGCTGGTTACTAGCAGAGCACTGCAGGGGTCTGTCCTGGGACCTGTCCTGGTTAACATCTTTATCAGTGACTCAGAGGAGGTGGTGGAGCTCATTGTCATCAGGTCTGCAGCTCACTCCAAAAGGGTGGGAGACAGCAATATGCTTGGGACCCAAACAGCCATTCAGGGGATCTAGACAGGCTAAAGAAGAGAGCTCACAGGTGCCTTATGAAGACTCAATAAGGCCAAATGCAAGGCACTGTACCTGGGGAGGAATAACGAGATGAGCAGAAGCCAGCAGTGGTCCTGTCAGCAAAGACAGCCCATGGCACCCGTGGCTATATGAACAGAAGCCCCATGGCCACAGCCCCCTTCTACTCAGCACTTCCTAGACCGCAGTTTTTGACCCTCCAATACACAAAAGACACTTCTAAATTGGTTGTTTATCAGAGAGCTACCAAATTGGTCAGGTCCTGGCACACTTGCCTCATGAGAAGAGACTGAGGGAGCTAGGCTTGTTCAACCTGGAGAAGAGACAGCTTTGTAGGATCTGACAGCAGCTCCTGGTACCTAGAGGGAAGTTACTGAGTACTGAGAAGATGGAGCCAGCTCTTCACAGTGGTGCATGGCAGGAAAATGGGAAAAAATGAGAAGTCCAGACTGGATATCAGACAAAGGTTTTCTTCACTGCTTGGACAGTGAAATAGTGGAACAGACTGCCCAGAGAGGGTGCCCATTCTCCATACTTGGAGGATTTCAAGATCAACTGGATAAAATCCTAAAGCAATCTCATCTGAGCTCATACAGTTCACCCTGCTTTGAGCAGGAAGATGAGTAGATGCCTCCTGATCTTTTTTAAAGCTGAATTATGCTGTGATATATTCAAAATACAACAAAGGAAAATAAGACCAATCTATTCTTGATCATTAAAACAATCCAAATTTTCTAAAGTAATGATAATAGCTGCACAATTTTGTATTCAAATCTCTTGTTGATAATACTTGCCAAGAAATTAGGCACCTTGCTAACTTCACACCAACTGCCATGCGAAATCTCACATTTTATTGAGAACATGGATAACTTAGGCCAACAGATGAGACAAATGCACTACTTGGAAGGAAGAATGCATATTGACTTTTCTAAAGGCTCATGATGAGATTATTTTGTTCATCTTTCTTTGTCTAGCAAAACTCAGTAAAATAGGGACCTTTATTGTATTTTCAGTGCCACACGTTATAAATTTGTGCAGCATATACAAGCTACATGTCAAATTAAATTACAGTAGGTTTCTCAAAGCTGCCATTATATTAAATGCAAATTGAAGGAGGAAAAAATCTGCTTGACTAGACACCAACAAACAAAGTATAAAACCCTATTCTTTAATACAGCCTGACACTTCTGAAAAAAATAATCTGTAAGCATTTTGTCCTGCAAAAAATATAAAATGCTCTTTGCATTATGTTTCTACACAAGGTTGTTTTCTTTTTGCAGGGTGGATGTTGAGTTTATTTTGTCATTTGGTAAATCAACCTCAAATACTGAAAGCTATGGGTTTGAAGTTACCAGGCAGCATATGGCCAAGACCAATATGCACAGATCAGAGATAGTTCAAATATTGTATCGCTCATTCCTTCCACAGACATGTCTAAGAGGTAATTTATACTGCCTCTATTTTAACATGGATAATATCACAACAGTGCTGTATTTAGATAAAGTAATTTAGACAAAATGTCCCATCGCAAGCTAAATCCCTAAATCAATTAAAGTCTAGAATTGTACTTCAAGAAAAACATATATTTGTAGTATTCAATCACTGAAAAACGAGCAACCTTGTAGCTCTCTTTGTAAAGAGAGATTTCCAGTTGCCTATTTATACAATTCGAGCATCATTCGTGCTCCAGATCATAACTAACACTCAGTACTAACCCCAGCAGTCCACATTAGAAAACAGAGAGATTTTATTTCCAAAAAAATTGTATTTTGTTCATCTGGAAGCACCAGTTGTAATCCATACATATCTCCAAGAACAGATGAAGTGATTGACAAATGCATAAAAATTGTTCTAGAGATTTGGAGATCTAAAATAGTTTGCAAAATCTATTCACATCAATCCTTAGATGAAAAGGATCCCCATGGTGCAATAGGTATTATTAGTTTTCTGACTGGGACACATAGCCTGTATATCTTTATCATATTTGCCATGTGAGCAGCTAACACAATCAGGAAGTACATCTTAAACAGCAAGTGGCATTTGAGAGGTTCAGTGACTCTTCATTAAGTTAGTGAAAGGAAACGAGTAGAATAATATTTTTTCTATTTTAATTATCTGCATACAGTGACTATTATAGCAACTGTGCTACTGTTTACTTTCATGGTAAAGATGATGAAATATTTCACAATGAAAAGGAAATAATGTTAGCTGAAATAAGATAGAGAGGAAATAGAGGAAAAAACCCTTGAAATTACAGATTGAAAGAAATACCTAAGAAGTCAATACCTAAGAAGTCATACTCCCAGTCAGGGGCTCTGAAGCACTGTGCACACCAGTGGCTACTGCCAATGTGTATCATACACATTGGTCTTTGCATTTTTAGGTTTGCTTGACCTGATGAGGTTGCTGCACTATCTGTATTTGACATGCAAGAAAACTATGCTGTGCATCTAGCATTTCTTTGTTTTGGCATAGCCAGCATGACAGCCTTCCTTTTTCATTTCGAGTGTCCCTTTATAGGAAATTATGCCTGAGTCACAAAATAAATTTGGCACACCGGTAGTAGGTCCTTGCCACTGGGAACAGAGTTACAATGATTTAATATTGTCCTTTTACTAAGCCTTTACCACAAGCTTCTGGAATTTCCCTTGAAAAAGTCTGTCCATCCAAGCTGCAGTACAAATAGTTGTAGTCAAGTGAGCATTAACTGAATCAAGAAGCCAGTACAATTAGCTAGCCAGCACTACTTGGCCACAGCAGCAAATGGCTGAGCATGGTGTAAACTGCATGTGTCCCAGAGCAGGCTTCCCAGGCAGTGCGTAACACCTGTCCCCAGGCTTGCAGCCCAGCAGGTCTGTGACCCACACCAGGCACAATGGTGGCAGAGTAAAGCTACAGTGCAGACACCATACAGGTCATGCGAGGCCCACCATCACAGCAGGACTCATGGTGTGGCAGAGGTGTGCCCAGCAAGGGCTTATAGCCTGAATCTGAGATTCAATTACAGAAACAAAACCCAGAAATTGAGAAGTTGGGATTCACCACTGAAGACAAGACCCAGTGCAGCCTGAGGACCTGGTTCCCTGTCTGAATGCTTTTTCTCCTCTTAGACTGCTCCAGTGGATAAATACTACCATGCTCAGGGAGCACCTACACCCATTTTTCACAACTTCTGCTTCTCTCAGATAGCATGTCTCTTCTTTCAGTGATATATGGGGATGGAAAACATCAGCAGTAAAAGATAACCACAATGTCTCAGCCTTGACAAGGTTACATATTTTCAGCAATTCACACCATATCCATGGGAGCCTGAAGTCACTCATTACATCTATCTCTTTTCCTTCTAGAATCATAGAATCATAGAATTGTTTGGGTTAGAGATCATCTAGTCCAACCTCTTTCTGCAGTGAGTAAGGACATCTTCAATTAGGTCAGTTTCCTCAGAGTCCTGTCCAAATTGTACTTGGATATTTCCAGGGACGGGGCATCTATCACCTCTATGGGCAACCTATTCCAATGTTTCACCACTTTCACTGTAAAATTCTTCCATATATATAGCTATAGCTTCATTATACCCTCTTTTGTTTAAAACCATGACCCATCATCCTATTGCAACAGACCCTGCTAAAAACTTTGTCTCCATCTTTCTTATAAGGCCCCTCTAAGTACTGAAAGGCCATAATAACATCTCCCTGAAGGCTGAACAAGCCCAGCCCTCTCAGTGCATCTTCATAGGAGAAGTGCTCCAGCCCACTGATCATTTCTGTGGCCTTCCTCTGGACCTGCTTCAACAGGTCCACATCCCTCTTGTGTTGGGGGCCCCAGAGCTGGATGCAATACTCCAGGTGGAGTCTCATGAGAGTGAAGCAGAGGGGGAGAATCACCCTTGACCTGCTGGTCATGCTCCTTTTGATGCAGCCCAGCATACAGTTGGCCTTAGGGCTGTAAATGCACATTGTCAGTTCAATTCCAGTTTTTCATCCACCATTACCCCCAAGTCCTTCTCCACAGGGCTGCTCTCAATCCCTTCATATCCTAGGCTGTACTGATACCGGTGGTTGTCCTGACCCAGCTGCAGGACCCTGCATGCAGCCTTGCTGATCCTCACCTTGGTGTTGTCTGCAAACTTCCTTAGGGTACACTCAACCCCACTGTCTATGTCACTGGTGAAGATATTAAACACTAGTGGTCCCAATATGGACCCTGAGGGACACCAATGATTTCTAACTGGACATTGAGCTGTTGACCACTACCCTCTGGATACAACCATCCAACCAATTCCTTATCCACCAAACAGTACACAATCAAATCCATATCTCTCCAATTTAGATAGAAAGATGTTGTGGGAGGACTGTGTCAAAGGCCTTACTGAAGTCCAGATAGACAACATCTGTGGCTCTTCCCTTGTCCACTGATGTATTTATTCCATCTTATGGAGGGCCACTAGGCTGGTCAGACAGGACTTGCCCTCAGTGAAGCCATGCTGGCTTTCTCAAATTACTTCCCTGTCCTCCATGTGCCTCAGTATAACTTCTACTAGGATCTGTCCCATGATCGTCCCAGAAACAGAGGTGAGTCTGACAGGTTGGTAGTTTCCAGGGCCCTCTTTTCCACCCCTTTTAAAAATGGGTGCAATGTTGCCCTTCTTCCAGTCAACAGGGTTTTCACCTAGAAGCAGCAAACAAGTCAGGTGGCTGCCTTCAAAATCCAAGTTCAGTTTCAAAGCTGCTCTTCTCCTATTCTCCATGTAGATGCGGCATGCCCTGTAATTCTCTGCACTCTTTTCAACTCTGCTGGCTGCAGCTCCATTTTCTCTGGAAGTTGCTTTAACACCTGCCTCTTGCGCCAGCCAAAACAACACCATCTGTTGCTCATCCTGAAAGGTCTATGAGCCCCAGTGTTCTGATTCACCTAAAATATAATGAAACCTTTCTCCCCGAACATGCAAGGCCCAGCAGCCTTCCCCGGGCTCTGCTGGGCGCTTGTCTTGCTCCCCTAGCCCCCTTTGTTCCTGCCTGGGCACAGGAACCAGACCCCTGCCAGCTCACGGCATTCGCTGCTTCAGGGGTCGAAACAAAACCTCCCCCAAAATGGCTTGCAAATGTGTGCCAAATCCGCAGCCAAGCCTACATGAGGTTTCTAATTGCAGTCTGTGGGACAGAGCATGACGTTTCAGAAGCCTTGTTACTCTACCATTCAGCTTTTCAACAGATGTCAGGGGGTAGGTTAGTGACAGGCCAGATTGCACTGGTAGCAGAAAGCACGTGCAGGACTTGGTGCCAAGGCTCACCTGCACTGCTCTGTGTTCCCCTTCACCCTGTGCTCCTGATCCCTTCTATATCCTTTCCAGCCCTTTCCTTCTCTCCTGCGGTATCTCAGGCCTCTTTTGTTTTCCCACTTTAAGACTAGTTGGCACTGGAGTAATTAACTCATTTATCAGGGTGATAAAAAAGGATGAGGGCAGGATGAGGGAGTTGATACTTCCAAGTACTACACTACAGACCATCAAGATGATTGTGAACACTTGTCTCAGGATTGTCTCTTATTACCTGAAGAGTTATCCTTTGTCTTACCTTAAAATTCGCACTTGTCTTACTTTTAGATTTAGCAAGTTCTGATTTCCTAGCAGTCTGAGAAAGGGTATTCTGTGGAATGCAAAGGTTCATACAAACCACCTGGATATTAAGGAGCGAGAAGTTTGATCCACTTTCATTAGCATGTCTCTGCAGATATTTTTATTTGTTGTCTTTTCTGTGTTTTCACCTCAAACTAAGGAGGAGAACTGGAAGTCAGCTAGCCAAACGTCCAGCCCAGTTACCTACTTTTTGTTTCCCTGGAGGAAGGGAAGGGTAGAAGTGGTCTAAGCAAAACTGGACAAAGCTCAAACAGTTCTGAAAAGAAACAAAATTCTGCATATTCTAATGCTCATTTGAATCCAGTGACTTAACCTAGATCTCATATATTACACTTAATAGATACAAAAAATAGCTTTCTTGGATTCAGCTTGGCTGAACAGGCAACATTCAGTGTGACATAAAACAACATAAAACCAGGACTAGCTAGAAAGTAGCAGTTCTTTCAAAGGAACTGGGTGTTGGAGTGCTCAGGTGAAAGTCAAAAGACATGAGCAATTCTTTCAATAAACAGACTTTTCTGCTTCATCCCTGGCTAGCACGCATTTCTTGTCCGAAAGTGCAGGACTGCAAAGCTTCCCATCTTAGCCACAATGAAGGAAGCTCACAGCTGCATGTGACAGTAACTCTTAAACACAAGCAATTATCAAGTAGGTAATGCTGCTGCCATGTAAGGTTACTTCTTCCCTACCTGTAATCTTCAGACTTTACATTAAACGCAAAAGACTATTGAAAGCTGCAGAACTCCTTTCATGAATCACGCAATTTGTGTGTGTTGGTACTCAGGGATGAGGAAGTCCGTATAGAGACATTTGTCATTTATGAAGGGTGCTGACGTGTCCAGCTGGCATGGTTTGGAGGTAACAGGGAAGACTCTGCTTCAGCCTTAGACAAATTACTCTTTTATGAGAATAAGGTTCCAGTTTACTTTACACCTGGCCCCGATTCTCTACTGTTAACCACATAGGTGAAATTTAAACACCTTTCTCACTGCAGCTTTGTGTCTACATCATCTGTGGTTAGTAAACAGCAATCATTTTTAATGTTCTTTGGAAAAAGTTTTGGCTGCATTTCAAGCATTTTTATGTATTCTCATCATGATCACTTACTTTAATTAAATTTAGGATAATTAACATTTTCCTTAGAGTATGTATCTGCACATTTTTTTACCCATGTTCCAGAACATTAGATTACATTTAGTAAAACCTTCATTGTAGCCTCGAAAACAACTGAATCACTGAAGGTCAGTCTTATCTTTATTCCATGCAAATAATAAATTATAGTGCATACAATAATGAGATATTTACTCCGAATTCTCAAATGGCATTTGGCTGGAAATTGGTTTTATGCAGCTATTTACTTCCATTACTATCTAAGATATACCAATATGCTTTATAAATACAGAAGGTGAGGTGAGTCACTAGCTCAATAAAGCATTACACTGTGGATCTGACAAATAATGGCAATCCTCGTGCGACTGTATTTATTTATTTTTTTTTGTTAAAAGATCAGAAGAGGAAAATTTGGTGCCATCAAAAAATCAATAGACACATCAGGAAAAATAAAAAATGCAATTATGGTCTCCAACATTTGCATATTTCAGGCTTAAGATTTATCCAATACATATTTAATATGCATATTTTAATGCCATTTCAGCTTTAGCAGATTGCAGCATTTCCAAAAGAACTATCATGAACTGTTTTGTTGAAGGAAAGCTTAATTCCTGTATCAGTATTTAAATTCACAGACTTCACCCCTGTATTTACAAGTCTTGCAAACTGATTCTCAATATAATGGTCCATCTGCATTCAACAGAACACTAAAGCAAACAGAAAAATTTCTGCTAATCTTAATAAGTTTATAAATGTGATATATTTTAAAAAGAACCATTACATAGCACTGCCGCTAAGATTATGCAAGGAAATTATTCGTATAAATGTCTTTGATAATTGATGAAACACATTTTAACAAATTTGCCCTAAGGAAGGCAGATTGATGCTTCTTTTCATACCAATAATTCAAGAACTTTTGGATTCCTCTCAAAATTCTCCATTTTGGTTTATAATCAGAACTTCAGTCATGTCGATTTTATTTTTTTTGAAGTAATGAAAAGGAGGAGATTGCGTGCTGGTGCCCTTTATTGAGAAGAATGTGCTCTAAAAATTGCTCTGTAACTTCAAACCAGGTAAAAGACCAACTGTTAAGTGTAACACTCCCTATATATTACAAGGTAAGAAGTGCTTATACTTAATAAACTACAAGAGACAGCAAAACCACAGGAAATCTAAATAATGCACTGTAACTCTATTGATCTCTCTATTATTCTTCTACTCAAGGTTAACCATCACTAGAACTACGAAAATAATTTTCCAATGTGTTTTCTAAATAGTGTGACAGCCATCATCTGAATTTATGTGAATTCAGTGCATGAATATTCAAAGCAAGCTGTCTCAACCCAGAACATCTTCTAGGGATTTTACACACCAGCAATACAGCAAACCCATCCTTTATCAAGGTGTAGGCTGAGCAGCAGTACAGTCAGAAATTCCAATTTGAACTCACAAATATTACTTGATACTTAATTATTTAAATAACTAATCTACAGTAGCTAAATATGTATCTGAGAAAAGTTCCAAATTAGCTACGGCTCCAGTGGTTCCTCTAAAATGGTGGATTTTATTATTAAAACCACATACCTTTTTGTCTAAGTGTTTCCACCTGTGGAAAGTGAAAAACATTCTGTGAGCTTTCTAACAATATTGAAATATTCATCCTCCTGTCTTTTTATGTCCCTCCCCTTTTATTTGAAGATGATTTTTACCTCCATTACCCGGCAGTGGTAGGCATTTGTAAGCAGAAACTTAGTGGTAGATGGGTGCCTCTTTCCTCCAAGCTTACATTAAGTCTATCCTGATTTCATGGGAGACAGGAGTCCAATATGCCCTGCAGATTATACATAAGAAACACAGCAAAAATCACACTAGAGCCTGCTGATGAGCTGACTGAAGGTGCCTTAGCCGTGGGTGAGATACAGAAGGGGCTTCTGCAGAGCCTGAGATCCCTCCCATGCACTTAATCCTGTCTGGAGCATGAGTTCATACTGTTCACCCAAGTCCCATGCAAACTGCAGATGAGACAGAAATCTAAATGTTTGTACAAAAGGCTCATCTTCCATCCTCCTCTTCTTATTCCTTCTGCATTCTGCCTGATTAATAAGTAAAATGCAGTTGTGTTATTGAGACAGACTTGAGATAACACCTGTCATAACAACCCACAACTGATTTCTATTTCCTAGTATTTGCTGATTTAACATTTATCCAAATGCTGTCTTTCAGTACTCAGTTGGTTGCAACATTTAATATTGCTGTAATTCATAACTAATACATAAATGTCTGCAAAATTAAGGTTTTAAAATAATGTAAACTGTAGTAACAAGCAGCACTACTGAGGCAAGTGGCAAACACTGATCATATACTGAGTTTTAACTTCCATATTTACAAATCAATTCAAACAAGTTCCTGCTGAGCAGCAGGCTGGCACTGCCCTTGACAACTGATGTCCATTGGTAGAGATCACTCAGAACAGAACCCTGAGTGGGGTCTGCTGGAAATTGCTCTGCTATGCAGAGCATGACACTTTATTAAAGCAGGATAACAAATGGATCAGAGATGTTCTACATTTGAATCCTGTTTTACTTGCTTAAAATAAAGTAACTATCTGAGCTTGAAGCAAAAGCAGAGACCTATCTTTCTGAACAAGATGGACTCCAAAGGAAAACTAAACTACCAAGAAAAGCATTATGTTCATGAGCTTTGATCATAATTCTTTGGTTTCTAAATCATCTATGCTTACAGAAACCCTCTGCTATTTATCATATGACAAGATCAGCAATTATGACACTTCTAAAGAGATAAAAAGTTGCCCTGAAGAATCCACATGGCATTCTGGTGGAAGGCTCTTTTTATCGGTCAGAGGAGTCACTACTAATCCTCAGACAGGTGAGCTATGGGAATCATTTCTCAGGAGGAGAAAGTCTCAAACAGGTGCGTCCTCTTACACTATTCCTGCAACACCAAGCTAAGGACTTGGTCCAACCTAGCTGCCTCTTCCATGAAGAACAGTTCGATCAAATCTATGATATCAGAAATTGCATGATGGAAATGGTCTTTCTTCCAAATTAGTTAGTTTCTGAGGATATTTTTTTCCTACACACATTTTGCTATGGAAACAAATAAACCAGTAGTATTAAAAGCAGCAGCAGCAGCTTGCCATCTGCTGACACATTTTCATCTCACACTGTTCTTTGCACTACATTTCATCTTTGCATTTGTATAGAAACATCTAACCATCCCCCGTACCTGACCTAGTATGACAGTTTCATGAATCTGCTTCCATGCAATGTAGGAAGTACAACAAGAAGTACTTCTTTAGCAATGCCCTGGTGCACATGCAGTCAATCACAAATTCTTGGGATTTTACAGCAGATTTTCCTGCCTGTAGAATGCAAAAGGTCATTGAAGCTGGAGAGCCATCACTTGAGCTGAAGTGCCCTACTGTAAGATCAGAATGATCTTCAGCTACAGCCGAAGTGAGGTGTTTAGAAGATGAGGTGAGGAGGAGAGAAACCTTGATGTTTGGAGCAGTAGAACATATTCAGGGTAATACAAAGTGGTGGTTCTTAGTGGCAGGTTTAAACAAAACCTGAGATTTGCTGGAAGGACTCACAGACACAAGTCATTCAGTGAGGAAACCAGGGAGTGACATTTTAAAAGCAAAAAAAAAGAAGCAAATTTGCTGTAGATAGGCAAGAGCAAGAAATTAGACACACTCTACGGCCTGGATGAAAAGGCAAGCACAGAAGTCTGATCTAAATAGTCTGTATCTTGCTTATGTTAGGCTGATGAGCTCTGTGCAGCTCTGCTGATGTCTCACAAGGAAGGAGTTCAGTCTCCCCTTGGCACAGAAGCTGGAGAACTACTCATTTGTTTCTACTATGGCATGGATACAACCTTTGAGACTGAGAAAAACCTTTAGGAAGATGTTATAGAGGGATCTTAAAATGATAACCGGGTAACTGTTCAGCTGGGGGAATTTTAACAAGAGTGTAATAAAGCTCTTACTACGGTTTAGTCTGATCTGCTAGAGAATCTTTTCTCCATCCAGCTTCATTTAAGCTTTTTCCTCCCTGCCTCTCCACCCCTTTGTCTCCAAGTAAATCCAATCAACTGAATAGTCATTTAGTTAAAATCCTCCGAGGGTCAGAGCCCTCAATTCCTTCAGGACTCTTACAGTCCTATCATCATTTCTTCAACTCTGTTTTTCTAGATCACTGATTTATGATTTTATGAAACTACTCCTCTGGTAGCATTTGTGTAATAGCCCATTGTGTGGTGAGCCTCACCTAGGTCTGACACGCACAGTTCCACATCAGAGTGTGCCTCTAACAGTCCACCAGAGCCAGAATCCACTGTGGAGAGAACTGCATCAATTTTGATTGTTTTATTTAATTTTTTTTCCACCCTTGACACAGAGATTAATGCTGTAATTCTCCCAAGTCTATTGAATAGCCTGGAGAATGTGCAAGGATCTAGCTGCTATCTTATAGCTGATAGCTGACTCTCACAGTAATGAAGTGTGAAACTGGAGGGCCCACTTAGCAGAAATTCATGCAGATGTTTCTGGCACTTGAGGATATCTTGGATATGCACAAATATCTGATCTAAAATGGGCTAAGGAGAAATTCTCACACCTATTGCATTTTGCTCAACTGAAAACTGCAAGGAGAAGGCACACACTGCTGGAAACCAGCATGAGACCCAGCCAGGACTTGCAGTAGCTAAGGAGAGAGAGAAGGCAAAAGCCAACACTACGCCGGTGCTGGAGGCTGCCATGAAAGCAGCAATTGTCTACAATGGGAAACTATGACAGCAGATAGAAGGACATCACAAGAAGTAGGTGGGATCTCATGAAGTTGTCAACCAAGACAGGCACTTTTTATACAGAAGTAGGTGGCAATATCTTTCCTACGTGCCAGAAGACAGGATACCATTGTGCTTGAAAAAGTCTCAGGTGAGAACCACAGCAGATGAAACCACTGAGTGTGAGGCACAAGCAGAATTACCACAGCTAAGACTGCTCACACTCTGGTTTTACTTCAGGGTAGCCCTGTCAGTCAACAAAAACCAGTGCAGGGCACCTCAGTAACTGATTATGTATTGCCATTTAGTTAGAATTGATGGATTGTTTGTAATTGTTTTCTTATGTTTTCCAATGGTATTGCTATTGTGTTTGGCTGGGAAATAAAAATGGGAGAAAGAGCTGTTAGTAAGTCCTGGCACGAGCTAATTGGAGCAACATATTATACAATACTGCTTATTACACTGCACTGCTCAGCTTCATTTTCTGATGTGGCACAAAGTACACGTGCCAAGAACCTTGGTTCCAAGTAATTATCCCCTAGCATGAGAACAAGAGTAGCCAGAGCAGAATTTGACAGACTTTAGCAAACTTCTAACTCCAAATAACTTTCTCCATTTCAGCTACACTCTAAGCAGCATTAAATGATGAGCTACAGGTTAAACTTTTGTCCTCTCTCAGAAAAAGCACAAGAGATTGAAAATCATCCATGTTAACAGACATAGTGTTTTGCCATCATAATTTAATTTTCAAGTATTGCTGGGATTGTGATGGTAGGCAACTGGAAGAGTTTGAAGGCCAACCTTTAAAAACCAAATTGCCTTAATGCAGTCCTTAATTTGGGATGTTAATAAAGTTGATTAATTTTCACAAACTTATATGAGGAAAAGAGTAGCTGAAAATGCTGTTTTAAAAGCAGTGACACTATCATTCTGGCTGTGTGGCCATGTAAAGGTATATTCAGAAGTATTAGGTTGCTGAAATTCACTGCCTGTTACTTCTTTCCTGTCTTGAGTATACTGCATTTAAATACAACAATGAGCTAACATCTGTATATTCCACAAAGGAGAAGGCTGATAAATATTAATGATCTTTGCTCCTTATGTATCTTATGAATATGAATGCCCCTTCATCTAGGGGCATCATCATAGAACTTTCACATAAATGGTTGCAAAGATCCCATTTCAACCTTGAATTTCCACTTTGCACATGAGGCCCCCACAGAGGGAAAGCCAACAGAGCACTCAATTGGCTGACATGTCTGACTACTGAAGAGCCTCTAACCCTCACAGAAGAGGCCTTTTCTAGACTGTTTGAACAACAGTGGTAAGATGAATTCTCTCCCTAAACAGATTAATTTTAATTCAGCAGCAGTGGAATGAGTCCTTACTAGATTGCCTTCAGATACATACATGGCCCCCTACACCTAACCCAGCAGCTAGCCACAATAAAACCAATGAAATAGATCAACAGTATTAAGCTATGTTTCACAGTGTGCATGAGAAAAGAAAACAGAAATCTCTACTGGTAAATAAGACCACCCTTGGATACACCAATATTTCTGAATATTTCTCAAATGCAAAATGCTTATTCTTGTCTCTTTTATGTACTTTTCTCCATCCCATTGCCATCAAGTTATCACAGAATGGTTTGGGTTGGAAGAAACCTTAAAAATCATGTAGTTCCAACTCCCCATCCAGCCTGGCCTTGAACACTTCCAGGGATGTGGCATTCACAACTTCTGTGGGCAACCTGTTCCAGTGCCTCATCAACCTCACAGTAAAGAACTTCCTTATATCTAATGTAAATTTATCTAACATATGTCTAATCATAACTGTTGAATTCTTTAACCCTAAGGAACAGAAATTGTTTTGGGGTGACACTAAGCACAAAATGCTTCTAACGTACCACCTCGCCCTTCATCTTCAGTGATTCCTTGGGATTTAGCCCATTCATAGCCAGGTGAACCACATGATGCACATGAGGGAATTTGTTAATTTACTTAAAGCTCCATTGTATTTGCTTACTTTATTGCTTTGTTATAAAAATACTGTTTATTCAAAATCAAGCCAAGATCCTGAGCAAATTTAAGTAATGCCTAAAGTAAAAGGTCACTCACGAAGGTAATCACACAACTTTGGACATCAGGAGTATACCTGCTGAGGACAGAGGAGTCAGAGCACACAACAGGGAACCTCTGTAAAGGCATCTGCAGATGCGTGAGGAAGCTCACATAGGTGATCTTCACACACCTCTAAAACACACGCACCTGTACAGAACTCACTGGCCCAAAATTATATTATTGTACCACTGTGTTTTCCAAGGCTGAAGAAAGCGTAGTGGAAGCCAAGGATTTTCTTTCTTAAGCATGCCACTAGCTACAGAACAGGCACATTTCTTACACGGTCATGACCTTATGGTCAGTTAAACAAGTTCTAGACAGATTCAATACTTAGGCTGTTGGACAACTTTTCTTTTGATATAGAATTTTGTCTCTTCTAAAAATGCAATTTAATGCAACTATTTCAAATTGCACTGATCTCCACCCTTGAAACATATTCCTTCTTCTTTCAATGGAGATATATGACAAAAAATAAAACAGTTGACTTACTGCAGTGTTCACCCCTCTACTATAAACAATTTACTGAAAATGAACAATGCACAGGCAAACGCCATCAAAAGCCTTTCAGCGAATCCTGAAATATTTTGATCTTTAAACCCTCCAAATTGAAAAAAGGTACTATCACAGTCCTCATGCAGATATTGGAGTAACAAAAAAAATGAATTGCATGAATTTTCAGCAATAGCATCATCATAAGGGCTGAAGTCTGTCATACTTACATGGACTTTTTCCCCCCTTTTTCGATAAAGAATTTGCTGTATAGTTGACATTGTCACCTCTCTCAATAAAAAAAGGCAAAAAAGTAATACATTTATATGTGTCTGCATAACTTCCAGTAATGGCTGAATGGTATGCTGGGAAAGAAAAAGGCCTTGGATGTCAACTATACTTCCATGCACAAGATGCAGGCAAACCCAGGACTGCTTTTCACCTGTAGCAGAGATGGGGCATTTCTTTTTCTTCTTCCATTAGCTTTGTCTCTAGGGTAACTAAAACCAGAGGTTACTATCAGACAGCTATTGTCTTTTTCCTTCTATCACTGATGCTTGCTGCTGAACTGAACTTCTAAATATCAGTTGCCATGGAAGCTGTGGGAAAAGCAGTATTACTCCAATACAGTTAAGAGACATGATAACCAAAGGCCCACATGATGGACTTTCCATCTACTTTGGATGATTGAGCAAGTCATATTGACAGAAAATACCAAACTGCCCAAACATTCTTATCTGCCAACATTTTCCAATACAAATTCCCTAGTTAAAACTGCATCCAGATTTTAATTGA
Organism: Psittacula echo; assembly: GCF_963264785.1. Lineage (NCBI taxonomy): Eukaryota > Metazoa > Chordata > Aves > Psittaciformes > Psittacidae > Psittacula > Psittacula echo. Next base: position 39,091,705 of record NC_137738.1, on the reverse strand, counting down.
AAACACGATTTTGCCTGGAGGCCACAGAAATGTTTCTGTTTGTTTTATTTTATTTTTTTTTTAAGCTTTAGAGTCATAATTACTTTGAAACTGTGTTACCACAGATAATTTTTGGTAAGCTGATTATTCAGCTGGAAAAGACATTTTAGAGATGAGTTTGACTTTGAAAAGCAAACTCAGATTTGAAAGGCGACAAACTTTATGCAATCATCATGAGGGATGAGAAATCACCACCACAGACCCAAGCCTACTAGCAATGAATTCAGATAGCAAGTAGCCTGCACAATAGACAGCAAGTTCAGAAGCTGAATATAAAAGAACTGCATTTTTGCATAAGACCAGCGTGTAACAGATGATTTAAACATACTTACAGTATGGACAGCTCTGTTAGGAACATATTTGTGTTTTATAATGAAGAGAAAATAGATTTCTTAAAATAGAACACACACTGTCCAGTTCTTTCTTTATGCTGTTACATATTCATGAGAAAGCAGTATCAGCACTTCCCTATCAGAGTAAAATTTGTGCTAGAAAGAAAAAAAATCAAATCTACAGCATCTAAACTATTCAGTGCAACCTCAGAATATTAAATTTTAGATAAAAATGGATGATGATATTTTTCACAATCTTCTGGTACAATGTCGGTCTTGCTGGCAAGATCATCAAAAGGTTAAACATTGCCTCCCACCCCAGTCCTGCAAACGTGAAGCCGCTGCAATTTTATTTTAAAAGATTGCTTGTATTTGACACCATTATACAAGTTAAACAGTCTTTCAGGCATGCATTCATATTGAAATTCTACACAGGATTTAGCTTTGGAAACTGTGCCCAGTTCCTGCTGGTTCAGAATCTAAGGCAAGTCAGACAAAAATTAATATTCCCACAGTGTGCCCCTATTTTGTCTAATCCAAGATGACTACTAAACTAAAATCCTAGTAAATTAAATAATGTCAGCATTATAAAACATATAATTTATACCCATTTGAACTTACAATACCCTTTTGATTAATCATTCCTGATATATTGTACATCAATAATTAAATGTCTTCCAGAAATGTCAATGCTTATCAGAAAATGACTTAGTTGGGAACACATTAGACTTGTAATTTACCTAATATTTATCTTTAATGCCTGAATTTATGATCCTATTTCTTACAAAGATTAGTAGTGAATTACATGTTTAAAACCTAGATCATGAACCTGCAGAGAAAAAAGAGAACGTGTAGAATGGTCTGAAGACCATCTGAGGTTTCGAAGGATAATGGAACGAGTGTTACACAAAGAATTATAGGAATAAATGGAATGGGTAAACAAAAAATAACAACATTTAAAAGACATCTCTTGTATATTCTAGGAGAAACATGATTTATTCAGTTGCCTACAACCAGGGAGAATAATCATTCTTGTCCTTCAACTGCAATATTCTCAGGCTAGTCATGGAAAGAAATATATTTATAAATTATCCGATAGATCTCATCCTGCTTTGAAAGCAGAAAGAATCTCTTTTTTTTTTTTTTAAAAAAAAGATAAATTTCTACTTCTTTTGAACAGCCACTACACAGAACTGACTTTTTAAAGAACTAATCTTGCAGAAGGATTAATAAAGGGATTTGGCATTTATAAGACTAATATGAAGATCTACAATTACATTAAACAGAACACAAATACTTCAAGGCATCCTGCGGTTAGGAAGCAACTTTCCCTTAGAACAGGTTATTCCATAATAGTCCACTGTGGGAGTTTTAGCACTTTTCTCTGAGATCTAATACTCTCCACTGCTGGAGACAGAAACATTGGGACAGATCTATAATTGTGCAGATAAAATCTGGAAACACTTTTTTTTTTTTATTTTTTTTTTATTTTTTTTTATTTTTTATTTTATGGTGAAGGCTGCTCAATTCACGACTTCCATTTTTCAAGAATTGCTCATACTTATTTTGAGAACTCAGACCAAACAGCGACTCAGCACTGCTGACAAAGTTGTAGGTGTAGCTGCCCTCTTGGCTACTGCCAGCAGTTGAAGTCACTTGTCAGCCAACTCTCCATAAAATGGCTCCTTTCAACAGGGTGTTTAAAGCAATGGGCACCAGTTGTACCCAGTGAATACCATTCACACGCAGAGCAAATGAAGCTTTAAAAATATAGGGCTCTCATTCTCAAAAGTTTCGTAATGGGAGAACACGCAAACTAACTACATAGAAAAGTATTTTCAAAAACAGGGAGAAAGACTATACAAACAGTATATGCTGAAGGGAGAGTATCTCTGAGAATAAAACCAGTTTCCAACTTATTTCTTTCTCAAGTGTGTTTTTGGTTATATTAATCACTTGGAAGTAGACGCAAATTCTGCCAAGTCAATATACTTCTGGAATATTCTTTTTTATCCTTCCCTATTTCTCAACCTGCTCAGAAACCTCAGGTGCAGACATTTATTTTTGCTCTTGTTGCTGCTGCTGGAATTCTAGGGGGTACTCATCAGCAAGTGTCAGGAAAGGCAGAGATGTATCTAATGAAAATGGAAGTTATTATAGTCTTGTCTGTATTCTCCTCAATTCCCCCCTTCACCTCCCCTCCCCCCAAAAAAAGGACAACCCAAAACAAACAACCCTAGTGTCAGCACGTCTATTTTGTAAAAGGAACCCAAGACATCAAACCCCCCTGAGAAATAAATACAGATATAAACACTGCACCTCCCAGACCTGGGGATTAAATATTCTGATGCTTGCTGGGAGCACGTTGCCGTATTCCCAATTCAGAGCATGAAGTACTGCAGGCACCGAACCACCTTTATTAAAAAAACAAATAAATAAAAACATCACACAGCAGAGCTCCCATCCACAGCCCTGCTGAAGGCTCAGGAGACTGCGGAACTAAGGCTCATCTTCAAAAGATCCATGCAAGGAGTGTGAGAGAAAAGTAAAGTGAAGGAGTGGGTTTCAGGAATGATTACTATCCCCCCTCCCCCATTTAATTAAGGTAGTGAGCTTAACATAAGGCTTTATCTACCTTTACCTAACTACTAGGGCAGTCTAATACTAACTCTTTGAACCTAACACTAGCATAGACCTATAAATATCAAGAACTGTGACACGTTGAAAAAGGGATAAGGATGACCAAATATTAGAAATGTTCCCTAATTCTACTTTGTCCTCCAAGACAGCAGTTTCAAAGCACAGGAAATTCAAATAATTGCTCTTACATTTTACACTGCTATTTCTGCCCTCAGACCAAACCCAGTCGGAATCTTCTCATCACTGTTCCTGATATACAATACAGACTCTGCCTAGCAGAAAGAGAAACTGATGGAGAAACTGGAAATACAGGAAAGGCAGCATTCCATAGTATAAACAACGCACATAAAAGAATTAAAAACAAAGGTGGAGGTTGTATTATTTATGACTTCTAAGAATTTTTCATGTGAGAGTATAAGGAATCTCATGTTCCTGGAACTAACACCTGTTTGACTTTGAAAATACCGAGTCATGTTAAGCTACTGACGTGGTTTAGAATATCCATCCTTGATTAGGGTACATTTTGCCAATGTTTATCACTACTGAACGTGGACACTATATTTCTCTCAATTTTGTCTGGCTTCCAGTTGTTAGACACATTTGTCAGCTGCACTGCAAAGCCCTCTAAGATCACACTTCAGTTTTCTGTGTAAGTTCTTTCTCAACTATTTTCTTGACTAACTGAACCAGTTAAGATCCCTTAGTCAGCCATTGCGAAGCTCTCACCTGAGACCTTCCCAACTTGACAGTTTCCTTCTTGTACTGGGGACATCAGAACTAGACACAGTACTGCAGCAGCAGTCATACCAAGTTCAAAATCTAAGGTTTGTGAGACTGCAGATTGCAGTCACCTTGTTACCTTAACAGATTATGTTCAACTTATATCTGCAGAGATAAGAGATGCAGAATTGCTGTTTTCCCTAGATAATTTCCCCCAATCATAGGAGGACTGCTTACATTCCATCATTAGAACTCTGCCTCTGCAAAGGGAGGGAAGATTTCATCCTACTTAACTGCAGTCACACATTCCTTGGTTTGCTCACCTATCAAAAATTTGTTTTGGTTAAGAAAAACCTCATCAGTTCAAAAAGTCTAACCTTGTTTAACATCATGACACAGGGAAGTCTCAGGGCCTTATGTTAAACAGCAAGGCATTTGCTCTGCCCTGATAAGGACAAAATATTTGTATGAAAAAGGGCTCTTCATGACAAGGGCTGACAAGACAGAGGAATGAAGGGACAAGTGGAATTAAAAGGAGTTTGTCAGCTATGCAAAGCTTTTCAACAAATTGTTGAACTGATGTTTAAAGGCTAAATGAAAAGTTTTTCTAGAGGCAAGGAAAATATTCAGCAAATTTCACAATTAAATGCCATGTAACCTTGACGTTGCAAACAATTACCCAAATATTTTACAAATGGAGTAAAAATGAAGGCATCTGGTGTGGAGAAAAACCACAATGTTATGAGGCTTAGACAGCTCTATAAAATACATTGCTCCCTTCTTGCCATAATGCAGGGAACAGATTCACAACCTAAATAATCAATTACTGCCTGGCTGCTGACAAGTTTATGGCACTTGGTTAGGCACTGCCAGGCAAGAGAGAAGGTGCAACCCAAAGACCTTCACTAGCGTGGTAATAAAGTGTGCACCCACACGAGGGGGAAGCTGAATCCACACCCCCACCATGACACTGACCATCCACTGCCAGGAGATGCTCATGCAAATGCCTGCAGCCTTTTGAAAATCTTAACATCTCTTGAGGCTTGCTGTGCTTGTGGCTAATGTTACTTTGTACTGGGACTCTAAAAAAGAAAGAGGTGCCAGCCTGGGGCCCATTGATTCTTAGATCCACCTATCAAGGTCAATGTGGATCAGCCTGAGTAGTGCTGAAAGTAGCAAACCTCATCCTTGATTTGGAGTGCTCAAAACTGATGAGAAGCACTTTAAACCCAAGGAAGAACATACTAAGCAAGTACTTCACATTGAATTGCAATGCTTTAACAATTCAGAACAACTGCAATCCTACATGCTGCAGGATTCAGCAGGCACCTGCTCAGGAAGGGATGCTTCAAATGTGTACGCTCATCTCCTAACTTTATGTACAAAGCAAAATGCAGTCCCAAGGCAGCTCAATTATTTCCTTCTCTTCTAAAAAAGGAAGTCACTAACAGTTCAGATACTATCTAACATTCAAAAACTTGGCATTTCTCCTTGAAGTTTTTAAGGTAAAGAAAAAGCCAGGGTTTTATGTTGTTATGTTAATTAGCTATCTTTTACATTATAAGGGAACTAAGCTGCAGGGGCTATACTGTAACTTGCTTGTGCAATTTCTTTTTTGGCTGAAGGATTATTTCTTTCCAACATATATTATTTTACATTTACCAGCAAAAGGATTTTAGCACACTCTACCCCTGCAGAGCAAAAGGCCCCTATATTCAACACTGCCCCTTCTCTCGTTTATTCATTTTTAACCAGCTATCATTCATTGTCCTCAGGCTGCTCATTAATTCTGAAGTTTAAAAGATATCCATCAGCAGTATCATAAATTCATAGCTACAACAGGAATGTCTCTCTCTCTAAGCATGACACTTTCTTTTACAGTTTAACCTCTGTGATTAACTCACACTTTTGTGTCTTGCAGCATCTTTTATGCAAATTGCAGAAATTCTTCTAGAAAGACCTTTTCTTAATATATGAGACATCCTTCCTTGCCTCTCATCTCCAGAGCACTGAGAAATCACATTGTCTAACTGGCAGCACAGTAACTGTGCGTGTGAATAGCTAGTAAAACATGTAAAAGTGCTTACATATTGGTGAAGCTTCAGTGCCGTGTCTGGATTAAGTAGGGCAGAAGAAGGTTAAAGCTTTTCAAAAACAGTCCATGAAGTTTTAATTAACACATGTTTTCAAGCCATCAGATTGTGACTTACAAGATGCAATTACTATTTGGACCATTAATTTAACACTCCCCCCAACTTGAAGAAAAAATGGTTAATATAGGAGATTGTAAAGAGGATTAGAAGGATTCAAACACCAATCTAATGAAAAAAAAGATAAACATTCTGCATTTTTGTAGACATCTGTTAAGTTTCACAAAGTGAACAATTTTCTGCTTCTCTACCCACAACTAAAACTCTGCCCCAAGTCACAGCCAAACCTGCTGCAGACAGAAGAAGCTTTCTGAGTACTTGGTGCCTACCTTCCCTCACTGCAGGTGAGCCCAAACTGCAACCCCACACCATTTCTATCTCCAGCTACCAACATCTGCCAAATTCAAGCAGGATGTGTCAAAGAGTGGAATTAGATACTAGCAATCCACAAACTGTGTAATCGCCAATACATTTACAGACTGATAGTGTAAAATAAGCTTGCTTTTCCTTCTTATTAGCAGAGATTATAGATGGCGCAGCAATAATAGTATAGAGTTACTGTAAACTAAAGTTGCACCCACATACTTACAAAAGCTACAACCAACATCTATGTTATAGCAGCATTAATGGTATCTAAATAAAGTGTGACTTCAAGTAGGGTAACTATTAAAGGCCCATTTAACAGAAGTTAAGCATACGAAGGGACAGGAGAAACAATTCCACAAGACTCATTCATGTTTCAAAACTATCAGTATGCCATTTTCCACCTCTCAGTGCTGTAATGCTTTACTACATATCATTGATAAAAATGGTTAAAAAACCATGAAGGTTTAGCTCAGGTACAGTGAAGAACTACTGTAGGCAGTGGTGTAGCTGCATTGCCAGAACTGCACAGATTTTCCCTACCTTTTTGTTTACTTGCAACTTAATTTTTGAATGTTAAACTCTTTTGAAATATCCACACATGACATACACAGCTTTCCCAGCTTGAGACCTTAGGCTGAACAGCTTGCTTCAGTTCAATTATTATTCAAGCACTGATAGCTTGCATTATCCTAGATGAAACACAAAACCAAGTGAGAAACAGATTCCACATAAAATAGCTTGTGAGCTAAAAGAAAACGAAATCAATCCTCAGCCTTTCAACTCCTTAAAGTGATAGGCAATAACAGGGCTGCCAAAACAGAGTAAACCTGAAAAGAAACATTTTGCTGCCCATGATTGAAAGAGAACATAAAAGGATGTCAGGTAGATAGATGCTTTATTGCTATTTTATATTTGAAACCAGCAAACAAGGCCCAGCTATAGCTGAAGACATGAAATTGCAACTCTTTCATCTATTTTAGGAGACCTGGATGATGCAGCTAACCTTGTTGGCTGATCATGATCACACCCTTCATCTTTCCTATACATTGATCAGCTGTTTCCTTTGACAACAACTTGTCACTAACACCTCTAGAGATTTATATTTATATGCATGTCCTTTTCTCCCCATTACATTTTTATTGCAAACAACCTATGAATACAACAAGTACGTTAGTAGGAAATATAGCTTCATAGCAGGAAGGAGCTGATACCAAGTTCTTACGTCCAGCAGGGGAAACTTGGCCTTTTTCCTTGTTTCCAGAATTAGGTCATCATAGACTGTAGTGGGCTGATGCTGTCTGGCAGCTAAGCTCCAACCCAGCCCACTCACTCAACTCCCTATGGCAGGGGGAGAGAACTGCAAGGGCAAAAGCAAGAAAAACTTGCTCTCATCCTTGCTGGCTGAATAAAATTAAAGAAAATAACCAAGGGCACAGAAGCAATCACTCACCAGCTCTCACCAGCAGACTGATGGTCAGTTAGCCTCCAAGCAACGCCTACTTTGGAAAAAACACCCACCCCCATATTATTGCTGTGCATGATGTTATAAGGTCTGCAATAACTCTTTGCTCAATTCAGGTCAGCTATCCTGGCTGCCTCCCCTCCCAGCCTCTTGCTCACCCTCCATCTACTTGCTGGGGCAGCAGTGTGAGAAACAGAGAAGGCTTGAGGCTATGCAAGCTCTGCTCAGTGATAGCTAAAACATTGGTGTGCTATCCACATTGTTTTGGCCACAGATCTAAAACACAGCACTGTACAGGCTGCTCTGAAGAAAATTAAGTCCATCCTAACCAGACCGAATACAAAGATTCATCCTGCAGCATCCTCATATTCTGATTGCTCTCTCCCTCAGCTCTTTCAGGTGAACAGATATCCAGACAATTCTCGGAGATTTTTTCCTAATTCTAATCTGGATTTCTCCAACCAGTTAAATGTTTTGGGGTTTCTTTCATTTTCCTGCAAACCAGTGTGCTTTACTGTGTCATTTTATTTTAATATAAAAAAAAAATCAACAAAGAAATAAAGGACAAAAATATGTATGTTCCTGACTGCATCAAAAAGCAGCCTGCTGAGTTAGTCTACAAAAACACCTAGTATATTGCCCTTTGATCTCTCCCATTTAACTGAAAAGCCAAATATATCAATACTCTTCCAGGTCAGTCCCATACTGAATTTATCAGAGAATTAATAACCTATCTGCACCAGAACTTCAAATTCAGTGAAAGGGAAATTGTAATCTCAGCTTTTTCCTTTTTGATCTCCCCTAGTGGAAACAGGAAGGAAACACTGACATGGGCCATGTGTGATTGGCAAAACTACAAACTGAGCTCAGCCACAAATGCCACTTCTCTTTGTCCAAGGGATGGATTCTCACATGTTACAGACCAATCACTGCATCTTGGGCTCTCCGAGACCACCATATGAGGAACCTTTTTCTCCCCAAAGAGAAACAAGGACTCGCTCTTGAACGGAAGCAGGCATGCCTCTGCCTGCACGCATCCGGTCTTCCTCTTTGCTTATTCATAAGAGGTATGACCATAAAATTGGCTGACCTGAGCAATAATGGAGGTGTGAACTTACATCTGTATCCATTTGGGTAACTCGTGACTGTGTTGACCCAGTTCTTTTTATTAATGCTTCCTCAGAGCATCAGGTAACGTGAGAACCTTCCAGTGTTGTAGAAGTGTCCTTGCAAGGATCTTGCCATGAATAAAAATGAACTGAGCTCAACTAATGACATATGACTACATTAACAGTCACAGGTTGCACAAAGAGCTGTACTGCACTATCATACTGTATTTTGTCACACCCTGACTCTATTCTGCCTTTTAACCTAGAGTAATGAAACCCATTTTTATTTCTATGCAGTCTATAATGCCAACCATTTGAGAAAACAAGTTGTAGCTGCCTGCTCTGATACATGAGATGCAGTTTTGTGATTAGCATATGCTCCAAGAGCAGTCCACCACACATTCTTGATGTCCTTCTCATGCTTAGGAACATAGCACTGAAAACTATTAGCTCCTTTTTTCTTAAATATTTTCTTTCTCTTAAGAAAAAAAAAAAAAAAAAGAAGGAAAAAATTAAAAAAGGCGTCAAGTTACCAGTTGTGAAACTTTCGATTTTGTTTAACATTTCATTTTTTCTCTTTAAATGACTCTTAGCTCAGCATATTGGGCAACTGCTTCACTTTTAAAGGTTAGCATTTCTGACTGCCAAGTGAATATCGCTACCACTTGCCAACACATTCAACAAAGTATTATACGCTGGTTTTACTGGGGGAAAAAAATAATCTTTACTTTCTCTCTTTGGCATATTGCCCAACTAACAATGTGAAAACCAAACCCAACATCATGGATAAAAAACCAGAAAATGGTAAAATACTAAAAAGCCTGGGGAAAAATGTAAATGAAAACATTAGTTTTTAAATTTTGCAAGACTTCTTAAAGAAAATTCCTTTTTCAGAGAAGATGTCTGAACAAGTACAAACTACCTTTTATAAAGAATCGTCAAAAAGAGCCTCTTTTAACAATTTAGGAAGCCCTAGATCAACCTTTCAGATAATCAACTAGGAAGGTAAAAGCAAAGCATGGCTGGATATCACACCTTTTTTTCTACTTACTTAAGGCAAGTAGGGAACAGCCAGTGAGTCTCCACAATTGGACTGAGAGTTGGACTGGATTTCTAATGCTAAATTGATAGGTGTTCAGATACTAGTGTGATAAGTAGGCTATAAATACACAGAGGCTGACAGCTTAAATAGTTTGCTAAAATAGACACCTCTAAGAGCTATTCTGGATAACCATTTATCTATCCATCCATCCAAATTCGCTCTCCAAGCTGTCGGTCTGAGTTTTCAGACAGGGTATTTTACCAGGACAGCTTGTTGAAATATAGCTCTAGAAGATATAACAGAGAGATAGGTAGCTAAAACAGATATGAAAGCTGAATTAGATACTTGGTAATACAGAAAGAGTTCCAGGAATCACGGAGAAAAAGGAAAACAGGGTGAGTATGGATGACTGAAGAACAAGCTTGCACCTTATACAAAAGAAACAGAAATAAAAATCCTACTGATGGCAACCACATTTTCACATAGTTTTCTGCTTTGGAAAGAAAGTGCCTTGAAAATCCACTTTCAAAATCACCCCAATCCAGTTCTCTCAGTAGTGACTGTGGTGCAGACCCACCAGCAGTGTAGGGTGTGCACAGGTCTGTATGCAATTTTCACCTGCACTGGTGCTCTGAGTGACAGAGAAAATCACTATCTCAGTTATTCATCTTTTTTTAATGTCCAACATATCCTTCAGCCCCCTAATTTATTTTTTTACTTTTCCCTTTCAATTATATTTTTGTGCAGTTTGTTGTATTCTTATCCTTTAATATTTGCCATGTGGCTTCAAGCTCACTAACGACAGTGCAAATATTCCAGTGAAACGTTCCTGCCGCAATTAAGAAACTGAATTTCCAGAACGCACTCCATCCCCACCTCCCACCCCCTTTCATCTCTTCACAGACTCATATTCCTGCAGAAACCTTAAAACAATTAAAGCCATAACAGGATTTTACCAGCTAATTGGAGTTCTGGGTCTTGAATAAGTTTGTGCATTCAGCAGCGACATTTTTAAGTAAATCACACTACATCACAGCTAGATAGCAGAAGACATTTAAAGGTCTTTTATATAATAAGTTGCTAGTTGCCAGCTGTTTTTCTGATCTTTATTGTAAATCCTTCATTGAAAGATTGCTGCCTAGAAGGCAGGAGCTGACAATGATTTGAAACCACTAGCCATCTCTGTAGATCAGATGCCATTATTACCAGTGGAATCAATTTTCCATTCACATGCTTCTATTCTTCCCTCTTGGAAAATCCTTTACAAGAAATAATATGACCATACGTATATTGATAGTTTATGGTTACATATGCTGTGCTCATTCACTTACATGTTTCAGCACAGCTTTCTACTGGACTCTATATAATAGGCATACATACTGTATCCTACCATAACACATGCTTTTTAATATACCCATCTTTCATCTAAATGATACAATAAAGGTGTTAATTTAGTGTATAAATACTGATATAGTCAACTGGAATTCTGCTCCTCCTTTAGTGTTTCTTTATTATTTTAAATATAGAACAGCATTATAAATATAAAACATACATAAAGTAACAGCTATTCTGGTACAACATTGATACTTAAGTTTTGTTATTATCCTATACAAATAGATTTGGAGACAGAAGTTTATGGATTTGCTCTGCAAAAAAACAGAACAGCAGGAAAAAAAGACTGTCTGCTTGGACAACAGAAAATACATGCAGTTGTTTTAAGCAGCTACTTTTAATTGGAGATGACATGTGAAGCAAAATAGAGGTTTTAAACTAGAAGATGACCAATAAACATTTTTGTCACTTCTTTTGATATGCTAATTTGCATCACAACACATTGTCTTCAATTTCTTGACCATCCATCTCAGTGAAATGGAAATACGGAAGTGCTGACCCAACGTAGATTTCAGTGAGAGGTCAAAGTTTTGGAATTCGGCACCATAGCCAGATAAAATAAATAAAATTATCTGATCACCATCCAGGAACAAGCCAAAGATCCAGGAATTTACACAGCTCAACACAAAAAAAGACTTAATGTGATATGTACATAGTTCAGACGGGGTTAATGTGTTTGTTTCAGTTCCTGGCTAAGCTTTTAACTAGACAATCTTGAGATAGCAAAGCATGTGTGCTTAGACAGAAATGGCAAACACATTATATATAAATGTTAAAAAAAACCACCCACAACAAAACAACAGGGAAAGTAGGTAAAAAATATAGAGCAGACAATACAATATTATGATCAAATTTATTAAAAATGAATCTTGCAGCATTAAAAGAAATACAAGTCACAGAAATAAAATAACCCAGTCTCTTGAAGACAGCAAATCATTACAGGGTGCTAAAGATTTCTTAGATATTAGCCCACCCTTAGGGCTTCTTGAACATAATCCATTTCAATAACTATTCTGTTCTCCATTTTCTAGCACAAACAATATTGCAGATTAGATCAAGGCAATTCTTATGCTAGTAGCATTGTTCTGCCAATACACACTATGGGGTATAGCTTGAGAGGAGTGAGTCAGTCAGTTGTAGCACAACCTGCTCATGAATTCTGCAGTCTGTGGTTTAATCTAAGGTTACAATATGCATGCAACAGTGAAAGAAGGATGAAGCTACAGGTTAGATGCAGCTTTTATCTCAACGGATAATAAGATTGATACTGTCAGGCAGTAGAATTTCCAAACCCAGAAGTATTTAATTTCTCTGCCCTCCCCAGTGACTTCTGTTCAACACCTTTAATTTTGCCTTCAAGTTATCAAAAATTTGACATCTCAGGTCTATAGCTTTAGGGCACTACATGGCTCATTTCAATATCCCTCTACACCATGTTCATGCTCAAGTACACGTAAGAACCTTGCTGCTCCTATCTTGACTGCTCTCTTCTGGCACTACACCATTCCTCATCTTTTCTTCTAGTAATTCTAGATTTCACTGTGTTTCTCATACATATTTCCTTTGTGCTTCACGTTCTTACTGTCCCTCGCATATGAGGTGCCTTTCCTGGGTTTAACTGTAGGATGGAGGACTTCTCTTTCTGCAAGGCTTGCTCCATCATGCCAACATATGGCCGAAAGGTGAAGGATATGGCTAGCACTGAGATGAAACCTTATTTCTATGTTTTACACTACTTACATAAACAGTTAAACAAGGTAAAAGGCATTGAAGAGCCTGAAACTAACGTTAATAATGCTATGTATATCTGGGTATAAGGTGTGATGAACAACAAGGGTACAGGGTGTGATAGAGAGAAAATGGAATTTCTGGAAGGGAAGCTGAGCTGGATTTCACTCAACTGCAAATGCCTGAAACCTGTCACCTGCAGAGGAGACTGCTGTAGAAAGCATTGTGGGACAGCATTATCAAACAAACAGTAGTGCCTTTAAGAGACATCTGCAGCCACCATTTTTCCTCTAGAAACTGGACTTTCTAAAAAATGTCTATCAGGAAACTACAAGCTGGAAAGCTTCAACTGGTCTGTACATAATCCAGAAATTAGAGATAGAAGGACATATTACATTAATCTTTCATACTGTGGCCACTGGTAGATTATTCCCTATTACATACTCCTGAGCTCTTTGTCCTCTGTAGCTTAAATGACTCAACTGCTTGGGCTTCTACCACTTCCCTTGGGAAACTTATCTATTCCACAGTCTAATAGATCTCACTGTCAGGAAATGGCCTCCATTTGCCTTTGCTCAATCTTATCCCATTACTCCTAGTTATGGTAGTTTTTTCCTGTTATGCTCTGAAACACCCTTATAATGGCTCTTACCCCAGAATCACAGTGGAATAACAGCCATAAATGGAAACCTCTCGCCTTCCATTAAGTGCTCCCGCAGCCTGGCACAACATACTAGGAGAGACAGAAGCAGTTGCAGAGCGCAGGACCTGACTAATGCCACCTGAGACAGGCCTTAGCACAAGGCTCAGCCATAATTATGGCACAATGGGACAGAGGGAACAGTGCAGGATAAAAGCAGTGTCAGCAGGCAGGGACACTTCCTTTTAACCCAGGCAGTCCGCAAGTTACATGCTCAATTTTGCAAATAGCCCAATTTTGTAAATGGGCATTAATCATCTTAGTGAAACGTCTCATCAGCATCAGCACTCCTGCATGGTGGGCCTGTCTTGCTGCCTTGCTCCACCCTTCTCCTCTTTTCTGCTGAACTGTAGCCAAACCTTATGCTGCCAACTGTATGACTAAACTTTCACTAGTTTAGGAGGTTCTGAGAACCTGAATCCAGTTTCCGGCACCACTTGCTTTTCAGCTAGGCAAAGGTGAAGATGTGCATTAACATAGTTCCCCAGTTTTACAAGGCAGAGATATTTTGTGCTAGTTAATGATCACGCTTTGTTTTAAAGACGTAAGTTGTTTGCTTTAATCTCTTATTGGTCTTGAACAGCAATGACAGCAACAGTAATGCAGAGACAATATGGATGGCTGCTAGTGCCTAGAAACCCCCAAACTGGCAGAGGAAAGCTCAAAACCATTGCCAAATGAAGAAAAGAATGGTGTACTCCAACAGATACAAGCCTTTTATCATCACGTGAGATGAAGATAAAATGTCACTTAGGTAATAGAGATGTAAGAAGTTGGTATCAGCCAAACCAGAATTTAACTACCAATTCATGTTTTCAGTGAGTTTAGGCAGCAAACTACATATAAGTAGTTTTATTTATACCATAAAAAGACACTATCAGAGAAAAAGAAACTTCACGCAGCTCAATTTCCTTTGTGTTCTAATTTAAGATGATTTCAGTCATTTCTGCTGCTCATCTCTTTATGTTCCCTTTAAGTGTTTTGCTGAGATTCTCTTACTCTGAAGCTTGGTTATTTTCAAGGGTATTTTTTAGAGTGTTTGTTTTGACTATGCCCACTAATTTCTCCTCAAGTCTCCCTGTGGTGTCTTTGGAAATAACTTGTATATTATAATCTGGGGAACGACAGAGTGAAAGAAAATACAACTACCAGTACTGAGGTGTCTGTAACATATTATGCCCTTTTAACAGACCTGTCTTTTATTAACTCCTTGCTACTTTGCTGTTTCATGTAAGAAAAATGAAGTAGCCAAGGGAGAGCTACTGGAAAATATATCATCAAGTTATGTTTTAACTCTGAATAAAAACTATCAAAGCAAACAGTATGTGTAAGGGTGCACGCTCACTCATACACAAAAAAATGCAGGTTCTTTCCAATGAAATTATTTCCCATCCACTGGAAGGCGTACAAAGTCTTTGAGTAGCAGGACAGATACCAAGCTACCAATTTAAAAAGGCCTCAAAATCTTTAAAGAAAAAGATGATCAAAAAAAGCACCTAAACCACATAAAGAAAGAAAAGCAGGAATGGTCCAGGTCAAGATGTCTTGCATTTGAAAGGCTGTGCAGGCAAAGGAAAGCAATGCTTCCATACTGCATGCTCCTGAATGCATTTTTAGGTACATTAAGAGAAAACTGAAACAAAAGTAAAAACATTCTCTTCTCTTTCTTAGTCTATTTCATGGAAAATGAGGAGTGATTGCAATTAGAAGTAGCCAACAAAAAGTCTAGAAAGAATTTGTTAACACAGAGCCACAAAACACCCACCATAATAAACTCTCCTAGTAAGTGGAAGAAATGGCTGGAAACATGAGTAATTCAATTCCTTATTAAGATGAGCTATTTTATAGCTACATATTCTACATCATGGTGATGTTTATTGACAGTCTGAAGGCCTAAAACATCTCAAGTCTTTTCTCCTTCATGCATTAGCAAACTCTTAGTTTTCCTGCACAGAAAGGTGACTCTTGTTCATACCTGAATTCAACCACAAAACTCCCATTATTTTCAGTTGACATAAGGTCAGGCCCATAAGATTCAACAAGCAAATCCTGATGTTGTATTAGAAAAAACATGCAGCACAACTGCTTTATGTTTTGGCTCTTTAGCTTAGCATGTCTGAAGGGCACAGCTTCACAATTGCTCTCATTTTCATTCATTTACAGCCTTGTGGGTTGTAAAGAGTGACAATGTTGTCTGGGCACCCTGTTCTGCTTCTCTGAAGCACACAATAAGGAATAAATACCATCCTGGTCATCTATTTCTATCTGCAGTAAGCACTTTTGATATATACAAAAGGTACCTCAGGTATCATTGCCCTCCTTTTCTTTGTTTACTACTCCACAGAAATCTGAGGTTACCCAAGCTCCATACCCGGCTCCCCAAGGCAAGATTATGGCATAGGGTGTGTGATCTGCACTCGCACTGAGTCTGTGCCACTGCAGAAAGTGGAGCCATTAAATTAGTGGCTAACTACCCTTTTCAGGATTTGATGACTTGAAGTGTGAATTCTCTGTCACACTGTTCACCTAGGATTTGCAAACTGGCTGTCTGTTTTTGACAAGAAAAACTGGGAGTGTAGTCCAAACTGACAGGAGAAGTGTATTTTTCTTTTTTCTTTTTCTTTTTTTTTTTAAAGCATCATTTCTTCCATTTAGTTGATATGTATAAATAAACATGAGGGGAACATTGTGGCAGACTTCATTATTAGCCTAGTGCAAAGTACTGTATTGCAAATGTAAACTTCTTTGGGGAGACTGCTCCTGACTGGCCAGCAAACCCAATCAAAATACAAATTTTGCTTCAGCTTGACCATATTATACACTTTATCACCCAGTGTCTTGTGTAATAAATGTTACTGAAAAGACTAATTTAGGATCTGAATTTATTTTAATTAGTCTTTGTAATACTGCAGCAGATGTTAGCTTGTATAAAAGCAAACCTGCACTTGTGAGGAATCTCAATGAGAAGGCCCCAATGTTTGATATTCTCAGACATGCTGCCCCAGATTGTAACAGCAGACAGGAGGGGAGTAAGGAAACTAAAGAAAGAACAAGAATTGGGAGGGTGAGAAGAAAAGGCAGCAGAGATTCATTTTGTTATAAATATGTCCTGTTACCAGTCACAGCACTGTAAAGGTGAGGCTGCAGAGCACCATTAATAACTGACAGTTGTTGTTAACTACCAGGGAACACCAGATAACCTTCCCGAGAATATCTATACCCCCATCTTGAGCAGCAAAGTAATGAGTCCCAGTGGAAAGAAAGCACTGGCCGTCTTTGTTGTAGCTATTGATCTCCTGATGTGATTTAGATAAGGGAGGAAGAGATAATGGCATTGATTATTCTATTTAGGAGCCAGACCAAGACTAAACTCAAGTATAACACATAAAGAGGAAAAATCGACACTCAATCACTCGTTGTCTGTTCTTTGCAGTTCAAGGCAATGCTAGGTGATCATGGCAACAGGGACACACATCTTAATAAAGATGTGGGGTTTGGTTTTTTGGACGTTTTGATGTAAAGTAACCTATGATGGAAAGTTTTTGTTTGTTTGTTTCTTTTTCCTTATTTTAATGAACACGCACTGTTTTCATAAAGCAAACCAGGAGCAGAGTAGGTTGTTTTTCTGCCAAGGAGGTTGATAGTAGTCATTGATGGAGATCTCAGGCAGACAGCAGGACTTGCGTAGCTAATTTTACTTTACACTCTTCTCCCCCGTTGTGAAGGGTATTCAGCTCAGGTCAGGTAGCTTAAAGGGAAGAATCTTAAAAAAAAACAAAGAATGCTTACACACACCCGCAGCAAGATGCAATTATTCTGACAGGCCTTAATTGCAGGTCATCTGGAGATATGGATGAGAGGTTCAGGCCTTGCCTTTAAGTTAAAAAGAGTCCCTGTCGCATGTAAGAGCAGACACTAGTGAGATTTAGAAGTACCTTAAAATATACGGGGGGGAAGAAAACCATTTCCAATCTTTTTCAAGCTGCTAAGATTAAACTGACTCTGAGTATGTTAACACATTACAGAAGCCACTGTTCCACCAAGGGAACCCAGTGAGGGGTAGGATGGATTGACAGCCATACTCTGTTGTTTATTGTCTTCCATACTCTCCCATATTCATTGGAATACTGCCCTAGACCTGAAAACCAACATAAACTTGTACTTTTATTTTTGCCCACAGTGGAGATTTTCAAATGCTAGACTGAGGTTCTCTTCAAATTGTGTGCATTTAGACTAAGTACAAATTATTCATCTTCTATTGGTGTGATTGACAGATATGCTTTGTAAAACATAAAATGAAAAGCAGATAAAATATATGATGTATGACCTAAAAATAAAATAAAAGCCTGTGTTCAGTTCTTAGACGTCATCATAAAGAAGTTTCTTTATATATTGAAGGCAGCATTTTCACCTTTTTGTGGCCCTAACCTTGCCAGCGTCAGAGCTGCAATCCGCATCAAGCAGAACTGGCCTGAAGATTTGTCATGGAAGTACAACTTACCTTTCAAAAATGAAATTTTAAAAGTCAATCCTTACAGTTTTGGATAAGAAAAGCGTGACTGGCTTCCTCATAGGTTTCCCTGTGCTGGGTGGTGAGAAAGACGCTGACTTTCCTGCACCTGCTATAGTAAGTTGATATTTTATGGAGAAGCTAAAGAGCTTTGAAGCATCAAAATTTCAGGTCCCAACTCAAGTTTTTAAAAAAACTAGAATCTCTGTATTTCCAGCATTCTTAGAGCAAACCTCCAAGATCTCATGTCTTGGTAAGACTGCTCACAGATGATTGCACAAAACCACAAAGCACTCCAGCATCTTTGTGCATTGTACTACTGCTTTTTCATTGCATCTCAGCAAGTTAAACAAGAATGGCATGCAGCTCAGACACAAATTACTGGCATTACCATGGAGAGCACTCCATACCTGCTCTTTGCTGTGTTAACACAGTCACTGGAAGACACAAGACACGAAGTATCCACCAGTTGCACAGAGCGCTGCACAAGTGATGCAAATCTGTATGGCAGGTCCTTGAATTACCATGGAATAGGAGAGCAGAAGTAGCAAGAATGACCAACCTCATGTAGGCAGAAGCACAAACTGCAAAGCTAAAACCACTCTCTAAAGCATTGCACTATGCATATCTCAAGCACAAACTTCAGAGCAAACAGACTGTGTGGGTCAGCTGGTTTATGGAAAAAACAAACAAACAAACAAAACAAACCAAAAACCCAGCCCAAACCAAACCAAATCTCTAAATCCACTGCCTATATATCACTGTAGAAATACTGACATATTGGCTGAAGGTAAAAGAATCACAGGTTTTCCTTTTCAAAAGGAAATTGATTGAACCATGCAGGAAAGATGGATTTACTCATTTCCTTAACACAGAAAATAGGATCAGTAGTGTTAATGTTCGAAATAAAAAGCACTTCTGTATATTTCCCTGGACTCCAGGGGTTGTTGCTGAAGAACAATGATAGATTTAATGGCAGCGAGAGGAAATGCCTGGTGTGAAAAAATACAACTTCTATTTTCATTACTGTAAATAAAAAGAAGAACATACACAAAATCATTGGCACAAATCCTTGTTTTTCCCATGTATAGCCATAAATATTACGAGTGAAAAGCAATTTATGTATAGTGCATGTAGGAATTAGATACAGGTTGAGGTGGCCCAAAAAAATCAGAAGTCAAATTCTATAGTTCTTTTGAAAGACCATTAGCATAAACCAAACTCCCAGGCATAAAACATACCAAAATTTGGCAGGACCCTGAATACCCAAAATTAAATAGCTTTAGTTCTGAATAAGATGGAACCCTAATTTCAGAGCATCTCTAAATTAACACATCTTTGTTGGTACAAGCAACTCAACACTGATCTGCTCAAACATTTGATTTTAGCTATAATTTTCTTCTGAAATTTATTTTAGGGTGAAAGTTGCCTTTAAACGTTCTTCATGCTTCTAGCAATTTGGAAGATGATTTTTTAAAGTGATAAAATAAAGCTGTGGCAGTTGACCTGTCTTTCAACAGACATAAACCAAGCCAAGCCATTAGATTAAACCAAAATCTGCTCCAGTAGCATCTTTAATTCCATTCAATTTTTTCCTTGCTCTATGGCTATCTGTGTTTTGACTATATCACCACTTCTTTTTCTTTTGCTGTTTGACAGGTCTTCCAGAGTTAGATGAATTATTAAAGAGATAATAAATAAAAATATTTTTAGAATCATTAAAGAAAAAGGTGAATTACTTTACCATTACTTTAGAAATAGAATCATAGAATCATAGAATAGTTAGAGTTGGAAAGGACCTTAAGATCATCTAGTTCCAACCCCCTTGCCATGGGCAGGGACACCCCACACTAAACCATGTCACCCAAGGCCTCATCCAACCTGGCCTTGAACACCGCCAGGGATGGAGCATTCACAACCTCCCTGGGCAACCCATTCCAGTGCCTCACCACCCTTACAGTAAAGAACTTGCTCCTTATATCCAGTCTAAACTTCCCCTGTCTAAGTTTTAACCTGTTACCCCTTGTCCTATCACTATAATCCCTAAGGAAGTCCCTCCTCAGCATCCTTATAGGCCCCCTTCAGATACTGGAAGGCTGCTATGAGGTCTCCACGCAGCCTTCTCTTCTTCAGGCTGAACAGCCCCAACTTTCTCAGCCTATATTCACACGGGAGGAGCTCCAGTCTCCTGATCATCCTCGTGGCCCTCCTCTGGACTTGATAGATTCATAATAGATTAATAACTTGCAGTTATAGGCACTAGAAATTCTAATACAGATTACCGATTTATACCATGATTCTCAGCCACTCCTAAGTTGCTGTTTTCAATATAAACTGTCAAAATAAGACAGGCAAATCCTAGTGGCAGTGATTATGTTTCTAGCAATATCTTTTGGGAATTATCTTCTAACATTTCTTTAATTTCACAAGAAGTATTTTTTTCTCCTGTCTTCTAAATGTCATGATTCTTTTTAGCAAGACCTCTCAGGTATACAGTTAAACACAAATTGGCTATCAGCGAAGCTTCAGTTAACAGAATTAACTGATGCTCTGTCTTTTGCTTAATTGTCAAGTAGGCACTGTGTCAGTTCCTCCAACTTCTACTTCATGCTACTGAATGGTCCTGTCTGACAATAATTAACTAGTCTGGGTAATTCTTTCAATTAGTTACAGAGATAGTTAATATCTAGAAAATACTTTTGTTTCCAGGCAAATGACATGTACAAGGGAGCTTCTAGTTCAGTTTAGTTGTAGTTTTTTAGCAAACAGTGGAAATGCTATGTTACTAGACACCTTTACTAGCTACACGGTCTAACTGGCAAATGCCATTTAAATCAGTTCCTTTCATTTAATGTTCCAGTCCTTTCTGGTTTCTAGGCGAGCTGAACAAACACTGAATCCATGACTAGAAATGTGCTTTCATGCAATTCCCTTGGGCCTACACTCAAGCCAGATAAAATCTGTGGAAACAACTATTCAGTGCTCACCTGAGAAAAGGTTCTGATTAAAATGCTACCATACATTTTTAAATGCCTAGTTTGTTTTAAGGAAACATACGCCAGTTGTCCTAGAACCATTCCAATAGGGACATGAGGGAAGTCATAATACTGTGTAAAATAAACCAAAAAAAAGGAGAGACTAATATTTATATGTTGAAGAGAAACAAAGGTACATCTTTCTCATTTTGAGAATTTTTGACAGGAAGTGAAACCTCTACTAGAAATTACTATATTCTTTCCACTTCTTAATCATTCTTTGTGGTAGATACCTGCCTGCTTACAGAGAGGGTGAAAATAACCACAGAAGAGACATTTAGTTTCCAAAGGAACCATATCCATATCTTTATTTTATCATAAAATGATGGCAGAATAATTCCAATGCTAACATTTCTTGAAACTCAGAGGCCATACAAATGACTAGCCCTATAGAGAATACATTACATATGCATGTGGTAAGGGCAATTGCAAGAGAAGATCACAAGACACCGTGTCTTAAGTTTAATAACCCATTTAATATTGCCTTTCAATTCCATTTCATGCTCAGTAAAGCAAGAATAACTGAGCCTTTCACTGATGTTGGCCTTAGACAAATGGCTTTTGTTTTGAAGGCTTTGGTTGCAATGCCTGATCATGGCTGACAATCAAGGTCTTGTAGCAAGAGCCAATGATAGCGTTAGAGGAACTGCTTCAGCACCTGAACAAGGATACTTCTTTAACAGGTTATTTTTCTTAATTAGGGTCATGCTAGCAGCTTGTGTGCCCAGAGAAAAGGTATGGTATGCACTGCCTTTGTGCCTTCCCCACCACATTCCCCCATCTTTCTTGTAATGAAATACAGCATCTGTAAATGCGTTAAGGGGTGAAAATGTGTGTGACATGCTGAAGTAAGCAAAACATAGTGCACTGTCCCATCAGAAAGGTTAATGGCAAAAAGAAGCAAGACATCTAAACTCATGACATGCTAAAAAGCCACTTTAAAAAGGTTAATGGTTCTTGCTCCCAGTGCCTGCTTAAAGAACAAACTGTGTTGGAAGTCAGCCAACCAAGAGGGAAGAATATAAAAAGAATGAGCAATGGCTTGAATCAAAGATTACAAATTGAACCCCTACCAGAGCAGACAGCAAAGGTTTACAGCTCAGTTGCATGCACAGTAACAGCATACCATTACCTTACACTGCTCATAAACAAAACGATTTGATAAGTAGATTGCGGAAACCGAACAGAGTACTGTATTTCGGGTCTATCCACACAGCATAAGCAAGAAGACAAGTCACTAATTCATCAGGAAATTCACAACATGTGTTTTATATCTGCAGTATAAACTGGTTCCAGCCATGCTACTCTAAGGCCTTTGAAGAATGGTAGGTGCCATGTTTGCTTTTGCCTTTGCATAACCTACTGAGAAATCATGTCTTTCACCTTGGAAATGGCAATATAGGCAAATAAAATTAACATAAGATAATATTGTAACAGTCTCCTTCATCCCACACTATCCTTACTTATAAGCATCTCAGAATTCAAAAGTAAAACGTACTTGAAGTTTGCTATAAACAACTACTAGAAATATGAAAAACAGTGCACAGGAGCAGTGCAGAGAAGCCAAAGCTTCCCAGGACAGTCTCAGAGAAAACAATTCACCCCAGAGAGATAAACAGTTGCCTTTAATTTTCACAAAACCCTCTTGTACAGGTTTTTTGGCTTTGTTTTTTTTTGGGGGGTGATTTTTTTTTTTTTTTTTTGTTTGGTTGGGTTTTGGTTTTGTTTCTTTGTTTATTTAATCCTCACTACCTTCAGGAAAAAGGAATAGCTTTCTCACTGTATCTGCACTTACAGCAGTGCTTTTTCCCTTTTTCTAGCAGTTTTCCTCAAAGCCTTTATCATAGATATTGCTTCCCTCTCTCCTCCTATACAGCCGTGTATTCCTTTGCACTCCTAGTACTTTCTGAGAAGATGACAGTTAACATAACCATGTATTCACATTTCCCAAAAATGTGATGCTCATTTACCGTAAGTTCCGTTACTACTTCTTTTTTGTAACAATCACCTGTGTTATGTTCTGTGCTGTGAGGAGTATACCACATTAAGGGGGAAACTACATTTGTGGAACTGTCTTTAAAATATGAAGGACAATATCTGGAATAGTTAAAAAAAGGTATATCCAACAAAATTTGAAGAGCGTATATTAATTCTCATGAAAAAAATACAGTTTGAGTCTACAGATGAAGTGGCAACTGTATCCTCCCTGCAGTGTTAGTACTGTTGCTATTAGCAGAAGACTTCAGTTCTAAGAGGGGTGCCACCTTGAAAACTCCTGAGTAGCACAGAACAAACAAGGTTTTAAAAGCTGTTACAATTCTGTAAGAATTTGTATGCAGCTTATTTTTTTTTTTTTAACATTTAACTTTTTTATTCTTTTATGCTGCAACAATCTCTACAAATTGCTTCAAATCATGTAAGACCAACTATCGCAACTTGTGAGTAACATCTAAACCACATCATGTGCGGAAAATAAAATACCAACTGATATGATCCTGTAATGTGATAAATCTCCCAGATCTAATCTGTGCTTTTGAGAAATGATTGACAATTCTTATTTGCTCTGAACTAAAGCAATCTTCCAACTAATCTGTTGGAACCAAATTCAATAGAACCAACTAATTTGTTGGATTAAAACCAAAAGGAAGACTATGGAAAGCGATTTTGCTGCCTTGTTTTATACAGTTGTTAATATTTTATGTCCCCTCATATTAGACGGAAACTTTTTTGCAACCCCAATTATATCAGATGTGACAAAGCATCTATTTTGAATGCTGTCCTCCTCTAACATATGGCTTAGACTTCTCAGAAAATAGGTGACTTTTGGATAGTTTATTAAAGCTCTCTCACCCCAAATTAGTGACAAATTTTAAATTAAAGTAGTTGAGAAGAAAGGACAAACTTAAAACTATCTTTTCCCTCAACCCCACCAGTATCTCCATTTTGTTAAAATGCATTTTCAGTAACTGGTTTGTTACTAAATTCAATTCAAATCCTGTGCACAGCTCTTACCGCCACTGCTGTGTGATTTTTCAATATCTTCTTAAAAAAAACCCCAACTAAATCAAAAACCAACCACCCAACCAAACAAAATGTAGTTTAATGTATGGTTACATTTTGTGAGCCTTCCTATTTTGCTTCAGAGATTTACCAGCTTGCACATTCGATGTTATATATTTTTCAAAGTCACCAGATTAAACCAAAACCTCCACAGCAGCATGACTGCACGTACTTTGTAAATCAGAAAGAAAAGTCATTAAATACTGATAATGTCAAGAAGTAAAGAAAATGCTATGATCAAGAGAGGGAACAAAGAAGAGCTAAACAAGCGGACCATTTGAAAGAACTACCTGAAATCATGTAATAGTTTTGAAAACAGTACTAAAAAGTGTTTATATATTTTTAGGCAGAATCTTCTTCAGATATGTAAGATCAGTTAAAAATCTAGAAAAAAGTCAAACTTATCCAATGCAAAGGAATTTCCATGACTGTTCCTTGCTTCTGCACCATCAGTTACATGCTTCATGGAGAACCACAAGTTTACATATAACCACAAACAGCCCCAAAATGATGCTGTTTCTGTGTTGAACTATTCACTGCAGAAATTGTGAATCTTTAGTTCTGCTGTCCACCTCCCAAGCATGGAGGAACTGTGTGCCAGATCTCAGCTGTGTCCCATGCCAACCCCAAGAGGGATGCCAAGGAGGGCTCCCTCCCACTATAAGCAGAGGGACAACCAAGCAGCTTTCCTGAGCCTACCTCACCTTTCTTCTGCTCTGAAGAACCCAACCCCAGACAAGCACCTGATGAAAATAAACCCTAAGTATAAGCAATTGCAGAGGGTCTTTTTAAAATAAAAATGACTTTTTCCACAAAACAATAAATGGGCTCAAAATAAATCAGGTTATTAAGGAGCATGGGGTTTTGTTTTGTTTGGTTCAGGTTTTTACCTAATTGCACTCTGAGGCACTGTTTTCCTTCAGCCATTGTAAAACACAGTCTCTTCAACAGACCTCAATCCTGTGCAGCCCATTACACCTACACATAATAATTTGGAAACAAGACTATCTGTGAATTCAGAAGTTCCTGTAGACACACATATGTGCCATCTAGTCATTTTTCAATAATAAAAATTAAATCCCATCACTTAAAAGGAGTACAACTTTTCAAGAGATAACAACCCATTTCAAAAAGCATATGAAACAGCACAGAAACAGGCAAATGCCTTTCACAATATCCAAGAGACTACGAGGCATGTGATAACATGAACGCGGCTATTTTTACTGACTTCTCCCTTAGCTGTTTTTTCCTCAATATTTTGATATTTCTTGGAAGTATAATATCAAGCTGAGATCTTTAGGGAAAACATGCACCATCAAGCATAATTATATTGACTTATGGTTTTGGCTGGTAACAAGATTTATTATCTTTGAGATATAATAATGTTATGGATTTATTGAAGTCAATATCTCTCGTGCCAATAAATCTTGATATTGGCAAGAGAAGTCAATGTCTACTTAGGATTCTTCCAATCATTGACAAAGCATCCTGTTAATAACAGATCTGTGATCATGCAATAAGCAGTTCCTCTGATGCTTCGTTCTGGCAATGCAATCTGTTTTACTCAAAAAGCAAGTTACTTTCCAAGTCCCATCACTTGCTTAGCTAATGATAATGGCTTTCAAGCATACAGTCAAGCAAGAGAGGGACACAAAAAAAGAGTATTGCTTCTCTACCTGGACAGTGGATGAATGGTACATTCCTGTGCTTAAGCAAGGTGGATTGTACATGATGGTGTGTAATTCTTGGTAGTTCCTTAGAAGCTTAGCTTAGTGAGACATTTTTTGAGATAGCTGCTTAGCCTCTTTTTATATAGAAAAACAAATTTTTCAGTGTGCTGTTTTGAATGTGAAATACTCTTGTAAAAACTTGAAAAATAAAATTAATATGGATACAATGGCCAATAACTGGAAGAGCAAATAAAAACTCTTTTTATTTGACAGTAGCCAAATCCGAAACTCCCAGAGATACTTTTGTTCAGGTCATGCTTGTTTGTTACATTTGCATTTGCTACAACAATGCTGTGCTGTACTGTACTTCTTCAATGTCAGCAGTGATATCTTTCATGTGAAATATAAGAATAACAACAACAACAATTTGGAATCTTTAATTTTAAAGCAACTTCTCTAACTTACTTCTTCACACTCTATTTCACTCCTGCTAGATTATTCCTTTATGTGACTGGTCATATCTTAAGACTAAATTTTTTTGCCTTACCATCCAATCTGACATACCTTCTCCTGGCAAAATAACCTCTTCATAAGAGGGAATGTATTTTAAATCCTAACTTGGTTTAAAAAATAAAAAATATTGAATTTGTCAAAACACTTCAAATATTTCAACACTGGTTTCTAATCCAATTTTACACTTACTAATCTCTTCAACAATACACAGTGAAAGTCAATGTCTTGATGGATCACTCATGGAAAACTGAAGTAATTACCCTCATTCTAATATTCCTATTTAAATGCATGGAAAAATGATTAGCTGAAAGTTCTTTATGTAGCAGAAATGGCATCTGCTTAATATTTATGCTAATGTGAAATACCTTTTACCCTAAAGGTTAGGGGTGATGCATGAATGAAAAATGAAACCAAATAAAAACAAAACAAATACTAATTCCTGCCTCATTTTATGATTTTTCCCTAAAGAGCAATTTTGGCATTCTTTCTTGGGCATATTTGGTTTCTTGGAGGTTTCTTTTGCCAGTAGCAGAATCCTATGAAAGTTTTGGTTGGGGTTTTTTTTAACCCCTCTCCTCCTCACCCTCCTTTTGCTGGTAATACCTATGAGACCTAAACTGGTTTTAATCCAATGCACTAAAGATGTCTGATAGTCTCTTTATGGCATATTAAAGTCCATTCTGCATATGAGCATGAGGTAAGAAATGGCTAACATTACGTTAGTATTGGATAACTCTACCTCTTCCCTGTCAAACAAGCTCAGTACAGGGACCCAAGAACTTCACGAGCATTTTGTCTGTTCCATTTCTATCCCAGCTGATCCGAGGACTTGCACTTCAATGAACAGTCCTGAATCAATTCACTCTCCTTTTATAGACTGTAACAGCAAAGCACAAAAATGCTCAGTGGTAAGGACCTTTCTGCCAGTCATTACAATCAGTGGGGTGTTATCTTTCTCTCTCTTTCCCCCTTTTACCCTTTTATGAGTTAAATAAATGAAAAGAAAGTATTAAAACTGAGAACTTGATTCTAGTTTTCAAATAAGTATTTGAGTTTAGAATTAGAATCTTAGTGGTTGAATTTTAAACCAAAAATATTAAAGAGATGGAGGTAAAGAGAGAGGATGTAGTTAGGGGTTAGAAGACTCTCTCCCTCCTCTTGTTCCTACATGAAATAGTGGAGAGAGGCCCGCTTCAGTTGCACTGTTTCCCTGATCTCTGACGTTCCCTCCTTTTGCTTACAAATGACTCAGGACTTCTTTACTTTTCTATTTTTCTTTTAAGATAAGCCCATTGTTCCTACTGTTCAGCTTGATAATGAAGTTATAAATGGATTAAACCAACTTCTCTAAGTTGGTTTCAAAGCTTCCCTTTAAGGGCAATATGGTTATTACACATAGCAACAAGGTAAATGACAACTAATGGAACTGAATTAAAGGTCGTGAATGCTTTGCCATGAGACTAACATGTTTATTCTCACCCACAATAAGAAATGAACATGATCCAGCCCCAAGGTTCACTTCCAGTCCCAGTCTTCCCTACTCCGGGGCTTGGAAAGGATGTAAGAGGTAGGAAAAGAGACAGGTTACAACTTTGAATGCAAGAATGGTTTAACACCTCACAGAAAATTTAAACAATGATAAGGACAGTGAAATGAAGTCAGACTAAGAAAGACTTTACTGAATGAATAATTTCTGAAAGACAAATGAAGTCCACTTTAAACTAGAGCTCTCTTTCAGCAATTCAAATGTACAGAAAAGATTTTGTATATCTTCCTATTCTCTATATTTTATTCTCAGTTTTTACAAGGTATTTCATAAGAAACAGAGTGTGAGTTTTACTTCACACTATGGGAATTAACGTTTTCTTTTTTCAAAGACCCACAGCCAGTGTTTTCTCTTGGTAACATATTTTTGACAATAGGAACCTTTTTTCCATTTTAATACTGTTTCAAACTATGTGCATTTATTCACCAAGAAAAATAAACAAACCAAGATAAAGCTTTTCTCTTTTTCTCACCAGCCACTGAATATTTTCTGCTTTGGGGGAAAAAGTGACGTGAAAGTTAAAAATACTAATTAGCAATGGTACAAGAATAAATTCCTACAGGACCCAACTAGAAAACACTCCCTAGGGAATTATCTTCTGTCTACAAACACTGGTTAGTAATTTTAAACCTATTCTGTGTATACCATATTAATTTTGAATTTTTAGCCACATTATTTCAAATCAAATGCCATGCGGAAGATTTAATACTGAATCATAACCATCACCGAAAAATTTAGGCTGGAAGCAACTTGTGAAGGTAACCCGGTCCAACCGTCTGCTCAAAGCAGGGATGCCTTCCAAGTTCAGATGCAATTTCAAACCTAGATCACATTGCAAAGGACCTGGTCCAGCCAAGTTTTGAAAATCTTTGAGGGTGGAGAGAGGGCATCCTCCCTGGGCTGAACCCTCACAGGGAAGACCCATCCCACACACACAGATACGTCCAACCAAGTGTCTGCTGCTACTTGTCCTTTCTCTGTGCCCCTCCAAGAGGAATCCGATTTCCTTCTCTAAAACACTCCTCCCCCACATATTAACTGAAAATTGAAATTATAACCCTGATTATCTTTCTCTTCTCAGCTGTAAATCCCACCTCCTCAGCCTCTCTTCCTATGTTGTACTTGCCAGCCTCCTAACCATTTTAATCACCCTCAGCTTTTTTTAGCTTTTCAGCATTATTCTTGTTTCGTCTTTGAAATGGAGTGTGATTAACAAGACCATGGATGACCTCTGCTCAGCAAATACTTCTGAAGTTTCGCTTTGAAATTCAGTGTCCTACAAGCAGAGCCCTGAAGGGCAGAGCTATTTGCTCTCCATAACTAGTGAATCTCCCTGTAGAAATCTTAAGTAACAGCTAGGTTAATATTACATACTCCCTGCCTAAATTTTATTATTTTACAGGGCTGATGTTACTGTAGACTACATGAAAACAAACATGACTTTGGTGTTTTAAGAACTGAAAGGAATGGTTTTCAGCACTAGCAACGCTGGGTAGTCTTCTTTGGCATATGCTAGATACTGCTTCTTTTAAAGAGCTTGGTACACTTCCCATAATCCATATTTGTTTTATTTATATCCGCTACTATTAACCTACACTTTTGTCTGTTTCTTTTAACTAGCTTGCCCTTCTGGTGATCCTATGGGAATTATCTGTCAACCACAGTCAGGCAGCTGCTGGCTCTCCAACATGTGACATGTCTCTAGACAGTAGGCTGGATCTTTATCAAAACTTCAATATACTACTAAAGGTCCTTACTCAAAACGCTACCTTACAAGGACTGAGTACCTCAAAAAGAAGGGACAACAGAAGAAGAGAAGATACTCCCCCCGAAAAAAACCCCAAACAAATAGGAGGGACTGTTGGGATTGAAACAGCAACATCAAGAAAAACAGAGCACTCAGAAGTTGAAAAGAGACAGGACTGATCTGTAGATTTCACTGAAAAAGTGAATTTTTTAATATATTTTTTAATCTATTTTTTATCTATTTTTTATCTATTAGAAATCTATTTTTTTATCTTCATCAAAGATAAAAAAAATAAAGCTACTAAAGTCTTGGAAAATTTAGAATTGAAAAATCAATGTGTGCAGTCCTTCAGAAAGAAACAAAACCACATGAAGTCTCTGTAGACACTGTGACTGTGTATCCAGCGACTAAATACAGAAACTTTACATTTCAAGGCCTAACACTCGCATGATTACCGACAGCAAGTTTATGAAAAAAAAAAAAAAAACCCACTATGTAGACAAAAGTTCAGTATAACTGAGGGTGCCTAGTGGGGAACTAACGTCCACTGAATTACTCTATGACCAAGATTTTATAATTAAAAGGAATTTGCAGAGTACTTACTATTGTTCAGAACTGTATCGAGTTTTTAAAATACCAACAGAAACATACACCTTAAACAACCCAATAAGTGTTTTACAGAGATTAAAAAACTCAGAGAAGAAACAATGCTGGCACACAAGACAATGTTGAAGATATCATCTGAACCAGGCATTAATATTTACACACAGAGATTACATTTTACTATTATTACTTATATTTCCAACAATAGCACTAAAAGAAAATATCACATTAAAATATATCAAAGAATGAATCAGGTCCATATGTGATCAGTGCACTAGAAACAGAAGTACCTAATAAAGGCTGTCAGCTCAGTGACCAGGACTCATAGCAATGTGCAATTTTAACCTTCACCATCAAGTCCCAGGCAGCTTCATTCAAAAGGTCTGAGGCATAACGAAGTTTAAGCTATTTTTGAAGCTGCTAATATGTAAAGGGATTTGAAATCCAGTGACAGGCCCAAATTTGGCTCTATTTAGCATACAGCGGCATCTTTAGAACAACGTGTCAACAGCCACAATTTCACTTTAGTCTTAATTGAAAGTCCAATTCACATTCTCATCAGAGATCTAACAGAAATTAGAAATGAACTGAGCAAGCAAAGAGAACCTGTTGAAGCTCATTACAGACTGTAAGAAAGAGCTCTTGCACATAGAATCATAGAATAGTTAGGGTTGGAAAGGACCTTAAGATCATCCAGTTCCAACCCCACTGCCATGGGCAGGGACACCCCACACTAAATCATGCCACCCAAGGCCTCATCCAACCTGGCCTTGAACACCGCCAGGGATGGAACAATCTCCCTGGGCAACCCATTCCAGTGCCTCACCATCCTCTCAGTAAAGAATTTCTTCCGTGTATCCAATCTAAACTTCCCCTGTTTAAGTTTGAACCCGTTACCCCTTGTCCTGTCACTACAGTCCCTGATGAAGAGTCCCTCCCCAGCATCCTTGTAGGCCCCCTTCAGATACTGGAAGGCTGAAGTGTCTAATTTTCAGAAAATTTAACACCCCCCAAAACAAACACACACACAAAAAAGGCATTTCCCCTGGCTCACTCCTCAACTAATCACAAGTTTTTATACAAATTTTAAGTTTTGCTTCTGCACATGCTTTAAGTTCTTTATCAGAACTAGTGCAGTCTAAAAAGATGACAAAACCCCCCCAACAAAACCAGAAAATCCTTCCGATCTTTGTTCGTATTTCTTCTTTAACACTTTGATGTTATTAATAATTTATTTATTCTGGTGAAACTGGTCTCTTTCACTACTTAGAATTAAGTCCAAACCCCTAACAGCATGACAAGTTTAACCATACACACCTAATTATCATTAATTTCTTAAGGTGATCAATTTTTTTTCAATGCCTTGTTTGCTAAAATGAGATTTTTAGATGGACTTTATTGTTATGTGCAACACTGAATTACAGTATCGGGAATAAAACCCGAAAATTTTTAGAAATAATGTTTAACATACTAGAATATAAATTAGAGCAACCACATTCCCTCTGAAATGCAACAGTCACAGTTGTTAGCTGGCAGCTGTAAGAGAACTGAAATACATAGCTCTCTAGAATATAAGCAACATGGATTAATATTTTAATTCCTCATGGAGGAAAGAATTCACACAATAATGAGCATCCCTAGAACAAATTCCACTCACTGGGAAATACAGGAGTTCACGTAGGAGGTTCAGTGTTCTTGAGCTATGAGAACTTATCTCACTTCCAAATCCTGGGTGTGCCCCTTAGGTCACCTCTTTCTAATCCTTTCAGTTTGACATTAGCAAGCAATAATCTCGTAGATTTAATACCCACACTATGCTGGCAGGTCATGCCAATTATGCCTGTTGAACCAAAGATGTCTAAAAATCTGCATTTTTAAATTCAGGTCTGTGATCTGGTAAAATGATTATATTTATCATAGAGCATTTCTGTCAGCCACTGAATTATGAGAGCCCCTTACCATGGACATTCTAATACAGACAGGTTTGTGAAGGGTTAAAAAGACTTTCATATAGGTGAGGACATTGCTCTATGAACTGTAAAATCAGTATTGAAAGCAACTTGGCAAAGGATCTTGGGCCCTGGATTAATTAAAGTTGAGCTTGTTGTGCAAGTAAATGGCACACAGTTGGGATTTGCTCTCTGCATAATTTACACATCCCTTATTGGCTTGCTCTCAAAGCAACAGAGACTAATTCTAAGGCAAGCCTTGCCTGATTTTGATTCAGAGGTCATGTTGCTGGAATAAAAAGAAAGAAAAATC
Organism: Psittacula echo; assembly: GCF_963264785.1. Classification (NCBI taxonomy): domain Eukaryota; kingdom Metazoa; phylum Chordata; class Aves; order Psittaciformes; family Psittacidae; genus Psittacula; species Psittacula echo. Next base: position 39,059,079 of record NC_137738.1, on the reverse strand, counting down.
ATGCAGTGATATTTTTAGGAAAGCTTAGCTTGAAGTTTCAAAGGCCCACACATTGTTAATGGCTGTATGCAGAAGAAAGGACATTTAGTTTGATAGGCTTCAGTAGAAGAGTTCAAGACTCTGCACACAAAATAAGTAAAAGATTAATAACAGTCTTAGTTCAATAATATAGTACTGTATCAGAGACTTTTGAAGTATTATAACTACTTATTTTTAAATTATTATGGTTATAGATCCTTGAGCAATCATCTGAACGTATGTAAGAAAGCTACTACAAATGCATTTTTACGTTAAAAACTGTATACGTCCAACCGCACCTTTTACATCTTGTGGGTCAAATGAGATCTTAGATTCAGATTTCTCTAGTGAAAACAAAAAAAAAAAAAAAAAAGAAGAAGTCATTTTATGTGCTCTTGGGCCCATGTGTCAGACAGTTTGATGCTTTCTGGCTTTCTACTGAGATGGTAAAGTTATGCTCTCCATCTGTTCTTCCATACACTGTTGAAGTTTGGTAACTGGCAACCCTCTTAAGTACATGGGGTATTTAACTACAGAGGGTCTGTAAGCTTTCTGCACTTGCTGGCAGAGAAAAAAATGTTTTCTAGTACTTTAAGCACAGAAAAATGAAAAAAAATGCAGGGTGTAAATTGAGCTCATGTCACTTATAGGAAAGCTACAAGACTATAATGTCATCACGTTTTAGACCAGAAGTGTACTTTTTAAATCATTTAAGAGTAATTGAAGATGAAGTTTCCACAAAGACTGCAAACACCTATATCCTTTGTTTAAAAAGGAATAAAATCCACATTTGATACAAAACACAAGGGAGAAACACATAGTTGCAGTTGTACCAAGCAATATCTCAGAGGCAAGGGACATAATCAGTGAGAGCTTCATGGTGGTCCAGATCATTCCATTCATATGGTGGTGTTAGCTCAGGCACACTGACTAGCAGAAAAGGAGGAGCAAGGAAGGGTGTCTACCTCACTTCTCATACATGCTTAGCTACATTAGTTTGCTCCCCACTGGGTTACAACTTATAGCCCAGGCCAGTGGTGCAAAGACTTAAGGATGCTTTATATGTTTTTTCCTCTGGCAATAGGCATCGGCCACAATCTGGCTCAAAACTGAGCAAGATGATACGTTATTCATGCCTAGTCTTGTGTTTGAAACATTAATGCATGAATGCAAATGTAGGGTTCTGTAAAGAACAAGAAAAAAGCTTATCTTTCCTTTAAAGGTTTCAGTGCTCTAAAATAGATACTGTGAAAATACACAAGCAAAGATGTAAAAAATATTTAAACTCAGATAAAGAACAAAGCAGTAAAGCAATTTAACTGTATAAAAAGAAGGCCATAAAAAGAATACGCCACTGAAAAAGATTAATTTTTTCTACTACATGCTGATCACAATCACACAATGAATCATGATTTATAACACAATCTTTGCAAATAGACTTTCTGCATCGAATTGTTCTAACAGGTCATTTTTTTTTTTATATGACTTCAGAATCCTCCTTTCATAATAACAAAACTTAATGTACAGACCTTTAGATTACTACTTGGTCATAAACCAAGGTGATTCCTCTTGGTTAAAATAAATTAATCTTAGAAAGACATTCTCCTCAAGATATAAGACATATTACTGACATAGATCCTACTGCTCCTTCTCTTGCCCTCTGTTCTGCAGGTCATTGCTCAGATGGAATTTCTGTTTTCATACAAAGTGACTGACATGAACATATTCACAGGCAACTTTTATTACATATTTTTCACGTGGCAGCAAGGGACTCAGTGTAGACCAGCTAGCATCTTAAAGGAAAACATCACAGATACAGTAATGACGTCATCTATACTGGTATTAAATTGTGGATTTTCCATAACCAATATGCTAGAGCTTAACAATCAGTATATCTTGTATTTTAGTTATGTAAGTACTTCTTTATCTAAAAAAAAAGAAGCAATAAAATGGTCAGGTATTTTCATATACTTGAAATACGTTTCAAGTGTCAATTTTGACCAAAGATCTTAACAAACATTTTGTCTACTCTTATTCAATTCTAAACCCATAGAAAATCCGAAGAATTTGCTGTTTGTCACACAACAGCTTTTATTTCTGCAACAGAGTTGAACTTAAAAGAATAATAGAGAATACAGTGGATTAAAAGGAAACCAACAAAACAACCAAAAATCAAAAGAATAAAACCCCAAATGCAACAAAACCCACCCTCCCTCAAAAAAAGATTTGCTTTGTAAAAACATTAAGTTTTACTTCACTAAAGTTTGACAGCATGCACTGATACCCTTGGGAATATCTATCTAGATTTAGATCTCTATTTCAGGTTCTAAAACAAACCCTAGATGTTTGAAATTAATAGAACTAGATGTGAAATCTCATTAGGACCCTGATTCTGTCAATTATAGTATTTCTAATACAAACGTTTGTTATTAATACCCAGTGTTGGATGTTAATGCTTTCTGCCACTTAAAGCTAAAACTTCATTGCTACAGACGGAACACATTATTGAGTCCATTCCTAACAATTCTCAGGTTAACAGATGTGAACTGCATTAGCTTGGGCAGAACAATAATAATCAGAGTGATGGATTTTTTTACCAATACAGTCACTTTTGGATTTTAAAAGAGGTATAGTATACGCTATTAGTTTCAATGGTCTGGAAAAGATTGAATATATTAAAAGGAAAACAACAAAAAATGAGAAATGACCCATCAGTTTATAAGGGTTTTTTTAACTAGTCTAGTACAAGAAAATCATAATTTTCTATCTGCATTTATTAGTCTTTCTTTGCATGCCATTACTTAGATATCATTACAGAGAACAATAAGACTCAAATAAAGTCATTTCAAGCAACACAAACAATTGTGTGAATACAAGTATGCCATCAAATAATGCAGATTTCTAACTCAATCATGGGTCATGTCCCTCTGTCTGTATCTCTCTGAAGAAAGAGAACATGTTCACTCTGACACAACTGAGGTGAGATGGAGGAGACTTGCTTCAGATTCTCCTTGCAAGGGGCCAGTATGAACAAGGCAGCACCACTCAATGTCACTTTCTGTCATGACCAGCTCTCATGCGGCAGAAGTTGACTACTGCTGTCATGCCCTTGACATCATGCCATAAATCACCACTCTTGTGGGCTGCGGTTCAGCTTTCTCCCTATATAAGTTTACAAACTGAACTCCTCTCTTTCTGTCCCACACCAATGCTCATATAAGGATGTCTGGGAGCGATAGGGGTGCCTCACGTAGACTAAGGACAATTAATGTGTACATGGTGTGAATACCAGCAAGTCAGTCTAGAAGGGATTAATGTGAATGCTTTGGACTTGAGGCACTCTGAACCTCTTTATTCTGCAAGCCAGAGATTAGTCACTAACCAATGATCTACTACTGCAGGTTCAATTTGTGATTCCCTTTTTCAGAGCACATCTTTCTAACACCAAGCTGTCCAGATTTAATGCTGTTGCACCTTTAATGCTGTTGCACAGTATATATGGATATACTGTCCAGCAGTATATCCATACTACAAAAAGAGATATCCCCACCATGACAAGATTTCTTTTAAAACTAAAACTGCATGTTTTCTTTTACCTATGCTGTTCTAGAAATCTATATTTGTTACTGCCTATCTGCATTAATAGTCACTTTGTGTTCCACTTCTTATTTTCCCCTTCAGTTTAGTGTCATCAATGCATTATATAAATATGTGGCATTTTTTTCCCAATAAATTATTACTGAAACTCTTCACTCTGCATAAGCAGGCTACTAATGACCAGTGACAGACTTGATAGATCCTCCTTCCTATAGTCAGTGCACTGCCATTGATCACTCAGCAGTTTTGGATTACTGCCTGTCAGATTTTCATCACAGAATCACAGAATCCCGAGGGTTGGAAGGGACCTCAAAAGATCATCTAGTCCAACCCCTCTGCAAGAGCAGGGTAACCTAGAGTACATCACACAGGAACTTGTCCAGCCGGGCCTTGAGTATCTCCAACGTAGGAGACTCCACAACCCCCCCGGGCAACCTGTTCCAGTGCTCTGTCACTCTCACAGTAAAGAAGTTTTTCCTGATGTCACATGGAACCTCTTATGCTCCAGTTTACACCCATTACCCCTTGTCCTATCACTGGACATCACTGAGAAAAGCCTAGCTCCATCATCCTGACACTCACCCTTTACATATTTGTAAACATTGATGAGGTCACCCCTCAGTCTCCTCCAAGCTAAAGAGACCCAGCTCCCTCAGCCTCTCCTCATAAGGGAGATGTTCCACTCAATCATCTTTGTGGCTCTGCGCTGGACTCTTTCAAGCAATTCCCTGTCCTTCTTGAACTGAGGGGCCCAGAACTGGACACAATATTCCAGATGCGGTCTCACCAAGGCAGAGTAGAGGGGGAGGAGAACCTCTCTTGACCTACTGACCACCCCCCTTCTAATACACCCCAGGATGCCATTGGCCTTCTTGGCCACAAGGGCACATTGCTGGCTCATGGTCATCCTCCTACCTACCAGGGCCCCCAGGTCCCATTCTCCTTCACTACTTTCCAGCAGGTCAACCCCCAACCTGTACTGGTACATGGGGTTGTTCCTCCCCAGATGCAAGACTCTACACTTGCCCTTGTTGAATTTCATCAAGTTTCTCCCCACCCAACTCTCCAGCCTGTCCAGGTCTCGCTGAATGGCAACACAGCCTTCTGGCGTGTCAGCCACTCCTCCCAGCTTAGTGTCATCAGCGAACATGCTGAGGGTACATTCAGTTCCCTCATCCAGGTCGTTGATGAAAATATTAAACAGCACTGGTCCCAGCACCGACCCCTGAGGGACTCCACTAGTCACAGACCTCCAGCTAGATTCTGCCCCATTGACCACAACTCTCTGCCTTCTTCCTTTCAACCAGTTCTTGATCCACCTCACTACCTGATCATCAAGCCCACACTTCCTTAGCTTATCTATGAGGATGCTGTGGGAGACAGTATCAAATGCCTTACTGAGATCAAGAAAAACCACATCTACTGCTCTACCATCATCCATCCACCTAGTTACTTCCTCATAGAAGGCTATAAGGTTGGTCAAACATGACTTCCCCTTGGTAAAACCATGTTGGCTACTCTTAATGACCCCCTCATCCTTGATACGTCTAGAGATGGTGTCAAGAATAAGTTGTTCCATCACCTTTCCAGGGATGGAGGTAAGGCTGACCAGTCTATAATTACCTGGGTCCTCCTTCTTGCCCTTCTTATAGACTGGCGTGACATTTGCCATCCTTCAATCCTCAGGCACCTCTCCTGTTTCCCACGACTTACCAAAGATGATGGAGAGTGGCCTAGCGATGACCTCTGCCAGCTCCCTCAGCACCCTTGGGTGTATTCCATCTGGACTCATCGATTTATAGATGTCCAGATTGCTTAACTGATCCCTAACCCAATCCTCATCTACCAAAGCAAACTCCTCCTTTATCCTGACTCCTTCTGGGGCTACAGGAATCTGGGGCCCCTGCGGAGAGTTTGCAGGAGTAAAGACAGAGGCAAAGAAGGCATTCAGCACCTCTGCCTTCTTTATATCCTCTGTCTCCAGGGCACCCACCTCGTTCAGCAGTGGGCCTATATTGCCTCTTGTGTTAGTTTTATCCGCTGTGTATTTGAAGAAGCCCTTTCTATTGTCCTTAATCCGACTTGCAAGATTAAGTTCCAAGGAGGCCTTAGCTGTCCTAATTGCCTCCCTACATCCTCTAACAACTGTCCTATATTCCTCCCAAGTGGCCAGCCCCTCCTTCCATAATCCATAGATTCTCTTTTGCCACAAGAGGTTGCCCAGCAGTTCCTTGTTTAACCATGCTGGCCTCCTGGCTCCCTTACTTGATTTCCTACCCATTGGGACACTCTGATCATGAGCTTGGAAGAAGTGGTCCTTGAATGCTGACCAACTATCTTGAGCCCCTTTACCACCTAGTACCCTTTCCCATGAGACTTTCCTTAGCAATTGATTGAAGAAGCCAAAGTTGGCCCTTCAGAAATCCACAATTGTGGCCTTGCTAGGTATTCTATTCCTCCCACACAGGATCCTAAACTCCACCAGCTCATGGTCACTGCAGCCAAGGCTGCCATTGACCATCACCACTTCAACCAGACCCTCCTTGTTGGTGAGTACTAGATCCAGCAGCGCTCCTCTCCTAGTTGGTTTGTCCACCATTTGCATTAAGAAGTTATCATCAATGCACTGGAGGAACCTCCTAGACTGTGAATGGTTGGCTGTGTGAGTCTTCCAGCAAATATCGGGGTAGTTAAAATCCCCCATGAGGACCAAGGCATGTAGTTGCGAGGCTGCTTTCAGTTGCCTGTAGAAAGCCTCATCAACTCCTTCGTCCTGATCAGGAGGTCTATAATAGACACCCACAACTGTATCACCCGTACCAGCCTGTCCCTTACTTCATACCCACAGACTTTCCACTTGCCCCCCAATCTGCCCCTGGACAGAACTCAATACATTCTAGTAGCTCTCTGACATAAAGGGCAACTCCACCACCTCTCTTTGCTGACCTATCTTTCCTAAAAAGGACATAGCCATCCATGACCACATTCCAGTCATGTGAGCTGTCCCACCATATCCATCAAAGGGTATTTAAATTTAAGGCAATTTGAAATATATCTCCACATGACATTTTGTATGATGTCACAGCACATGAAAATTTATTAAATCTAGATATCTTTGTCTGCCAACTACAATGATGTGATCGAATAAAAGGATGTAATGAAATACAGGCCATTGCTCTTCCGCTGGGTGGTTCCCCTAGCTTGTTGATGACTGAACAGATTAATTCTTGTCAAGCTTATGACTTCATCATAGTAAGAACTAAATTTCTGGAAAGAAAATGATATATAATGTAATATTTAGTAACTTGTGAATTCTCAGTTCTCAGTTACTTCTTACATTATCCAGACACAAGACTGCCACATTCATTTTCTGAAATGCTTCACCTTGCTAGAAGTGTGTAAGAGTTCACAAAATTCTAACAGTAAGGTCACAAATTCAAACCAAATTTATTTCTTATGATCCAGCCTTATAATTATAGGTGTATGGATTACTTGGAAACCTTAGGCAGTACAAAGAGTTTATACCTGCAGTCTCAAGTTTCATTTTTAATGTGGTTAAAAAAACATCCTAAGACTGAGATGTATGGAAAACTCCAAACCAGATATTTAAGTCTGGTGAAACTATAAGCTACAGGAAGCAGGCTTTAATAACGGAAAGCATTAGGCAGCCTTATTTCCTTGCTAGTTTGCCTAAAATTATTCTGTCAGAAGCAATTTGCCTATTTCCCCTTCAATACATATGTTTTAAAGAAGCAGGAACAATTATTTTATAAACTGCAATAACACCAAACTATATTTCAGGAGAGTATGTGATTACACTGTTTTACAAGAATTGCAACATAGAGGACAATTACATAAAGTTGGATTTGATCTGAACATCTCTAGTTGTCACTTCTGAAAGCAACTTAGGAAAGGTGAAATAGAATGTCAACACTTTAAGTGATCAAACTCAGATTTACAAGAGAATAAACGTTATGTAATGTTCTCTTAATGCAATCATTTATCCCTCTTTGCCTTCACCAACCAGTCCTGTGAATCGTCTCAGGCTCCTGATAGATTTACCAACTAAGCACTGACCAGATTTCACTGTGCCTTGTCCTTTCTCAAGGTAAGAGAAGACAACAAAACACTATGTCTGTAATATACTGTGTTTTTCTGTAATGTTAGCACTGACCAGTAATATTCAGAGCAGTCTTCTGACCAGTAATTGAACCAAAGAACAATAAATCTGCCTCATGTACTAGGCAGGCACTCAAAATATGTGACAAAAGAAATAGATTTATGCTACCACATTCCTTTATCCTTATTTAAGAATGGAAAAAGTGGCATAGCAAGACATGTGGCAACTCCCCTCTAACCTCTTGAGATGCCCAGCATCCCCTCATTCTGGATTCCTGTAAGCCATAGCTCGGGATATAAAGTGTTTGCTCTTATTCTGCAACCCCTCTTGCCCTGCCCTGGTGCAGCACAGTTTAAGCATATTTCTTTGAAACTGTTCCCACTGTCTTAGTCTGGTGTTTGGGGTTTTTTTTGGTTCTTCTTCACCCCCCACCCCCCGTAAGTGCTCCTTCAATAAAACATTTTGGCTCGGAGATAGGTATGTATCTGCTCTTCCTCTGCAGTTACCCCTGTTTATAACCTAGGTGTTAGCAGCTGTGTTCTTGGAGTCATCAGCCACAGCTACCTTAAATAATCTGTGAGTCTGAAAAAATACTACTTCAATGAATTTGCTGGCAAGGGGAGGCTGATGGTAGGGTGGACAGTTGGCACAAGTGCTTTATTGCAGACTTGCTCTGTTTCACCTACTGATTCTTCTTTCTTATAACTTGCCTTCAGGGAGGAATAAAATGCAAATCTTTTCTTCTGTAGACTGCAGGTGACACTGCAACAAGAAAAAAAACTTTCCTATCTAGACAAAATGCAATAATTGGAATGATCTCTGGAAGGTTATTAATTTATGTAAGAGAAAAAAAATAATAACTTCATTTAACTTGTAAAGGCCCACCTAACAGGGAAAAAATAATAAAAAGATCAAGGGCTGGCTTCAGGTCAGCTAAACCTACAACTTCCTTTTACAAAATCAAGTTCTATAGCAACACTAAAATTTTAATTAAACCCAGATATGTTTTGTAGTGTCAGCTAATGATCTATGGCTATCTACTAAACTTAGAAAACCCGATGGTTTTATAACTTGCTGTTTAATGATCACTTGGTGATCCATTTCCAGGTATATTGGTTCTCTTAAAATACTGGCTGTTAAGTAGAAGGTCTGTAAGGGAAATGCTTAAATACTGGTATAAAAACGTCTGTGATAAAACCAGAAGCTCTGAATTTCATGGTATTTTAATGCTGCCTCTGAAGTAATGGAAAAGCCATTTTCCAGCACTTGCTTCAAGAACTCCACTAATAACATTTTTCACAAAGGACCTATATTTTCTTAAATAAGTTATTGTGAAGTTATTCTAAAGCATTTAAAATCATGCAACTAGATGTGATCAGAACTTCTCAGCCTTTTAATTCTCTTTAATGGAAGATTTCTTAAATGATTTCTAAACATAGTTTCTATTGATACGCAGTCCAATAACAAGAATAGTAATATCAAGTTATTGCTTTAATATCACCTATGACTCAACTGTACAACTTACTCTGCAGTCTATCACCATGAACTAGTTGAAAAATCCATTTCTGGCCAAAGCTGAAAACTCATTTGGTGACTTCAGACAAATCACTGTCATCTAAACTTCACTGCAGAAAAACATTGTGCTGCCTGATACTTCTTTGCAATTGCCAGTAAACAAGGGGGACTTGCAGAGTGACAAAAAGTGCTGACAGAGCTGTGCATGAAAACACACACGAATATTCAGTGCTTGTCGGGAATATAGACAGAAGGAAAACAACTATCATAACGGAAAGAGCAGCGACTCTTGTCAGCAGCAATATGCATGTCCCAATAGCTCTGCAGAGAGGATACACCCTGTGCCCGATCTTATCAGTGAAAAAGTCATGCTACAACTACACAAGAGCCCACTCACTACCAGAGGCCAATTAACTAAACTAAGTTTTACTTTGAAGGCAGCAGTGATTATTATGCTGAATGAATTAAAAAAAAAAAAAAAAAAAAAAAAAAAAAAAAAAAAAAAAAAGTAGACTAGAAATATAATTAAGGGGATTCTTCAACAAATGATGACTTTCATTTTTCAAGAGACGCCTTTTTTTTTTCATTTCTAGCAGTGAATACATAAATTTATTTCAAGCCCAACCCATGAGGCCTGAATCTAATCAAGATTTAAAGTCTTTGGGCCTGAGGACCATGCTTCCTCAAAAATCATTCTATGCAAAATTATTCACGAGCTACCCTAACTGCTTTCAGAGATGTGAAATCTAGACTCTGTACTGTCTTCCAGGAATTTTAACTGAAGCTTAAGGGCCTTTGGATCTCCCTCATTCAATTTACCTAAAGAATATAATACTGTGTTCCTCCTTCTGATACACAATTGATAGCGCAATAGGTAAAGGCGCCTTCAGATGTACTCTTCCAAATCAAAGCCTTGTATCAGTGAACATAAAGGAGGAAACTGCAGAAGTTAACATGTGTTTGACTCCCACTAAGTGCTTCCTTCCCTCCATCCCACAGAGGTGTGTTTCCTTGACAAAAGAAATAGATGCAGCTTTTCTCCTCTTCTGGGGTGCCAGAACATCCATTCCCTGCATAATTTTAGCTCTTTAGTCTTACAAAATTAAAGAAGAAAACTACCTTGAAGTCTCCTGAGACACCATAAGGCAAGTTTAATTTAAACTCCTCTGCTTGTTTATCTGGCAGATTCAACTCTAAACAGTTGCCATAAAAACTGGCTGAAAAGATTCCAAAATATTAAAAACCTGTCCCAGAAGGAAATAAACATCTATTTTTAAAATAAAGTTTCACAAAGTCTGAAATTTAGACCCTGCATCGAGACCTTTTTCTACCAACTGAATACTCAGATGCAACATTTCCATGAGTTACTCAGTTTTCAAGAAGAGCAACTGAGCCACTGAAGTTCAATTTGTTCAATTAGTTCTAATTTGTTAGGCAACAGGTTTAGTAACCACAGATGTAATCAGCATTGGCCATAAAGTGGCAGAAAGACAGAACAACCATTTTCAAAGGGAAAAAGTTTTACTGAGATCAATATCTGTATAGAGTATCAGTTGCCCAGAAGCTCACCACCAACCTTCCATGACTCCACACCTTATGAAAACACCCAAAGGAAACAGGGTCAGTTTGAAACACAATACAGCAAAGCTACCATATTTCAATTCAGAAAAATACCTCCCCTGCTGTTAAAAATGTAGTTCAACATTTAATGTATTAAGGCTTCCAGTGAAATGCTGGTGACTGAAGCAAGTTGGCCAATTCCTCCAGTAGCTTGACAGGTATAAAATTCTTTGCTATTTTGGGCTGGAGTGGTTCAAACTGATGCCTGTTAAATGGTCATTGGCCCACAAAATGATAAAACATTACAGCATGATCTTGTGATTACGCCTGAATTCTGTATACTTGCCTCAGACACCTTTATTTGGGTTTTGGTTGGGGTGGGGTTTTTCTTTTTGTTGTTGGTGGTGGGTTGTTTTTTTTTTTGTTTTGGTTTTTTGTTCTGTTTTGTTTTGTTTTCCTTTCATATAAGTCAGTAGCAAAAGCATTAAATGTTACGAGAAAATGTTCCAAGTTTCAGAATGCAAAACCTTTCCCCCTTTATTAAGGTAAATTCAGAAACACTGAAGCATGATATATAATTTCCACATATACAGTCAGCTATATTCAAAATATGTCTAAAAATTGCCTCTACATTTAGATGCATTGAACATACAATAATATATATTTGAAATATCTAGATCTACCTATACAAATATTTGGATCTATTTTGTTAGCCTCATTCTCAATGAAGAGGTGAACCAGAGGTCACATAGAATTATATGGACAACATGAGAAAAGAGCCTCCTACAATTTATTTTTTTTTTATGGAATCTAAATTCACAATTCACTGATTAAGAGTCATGGAATTTACTAGTTTTGTTCATGAATAGAAAAATTGCAGTTATTTCATTTCTTCATGACAAGGCATACTGATGCAATACAAAGGCTAAATTATTTCTTACCCGCACAGCCACTGTAGCAATATTAGCTTCAAGTGTACATGAGTTTTTAGCTTAAAAGGTAATATACACACAAGATACTGGTCTAAATTATCTAGGCACAACATGGGTACCTTTGAACTTAGAGCCTTTGAGGGCTGTGTTTCGAGTACAGATTTATCCCCACATGCAATTAACTAAATTCATATGGGATTCCTGAAAAAAAAAAAAAAAAAAATCCTATGCTTCTGATTAATCAGAGATTTAAAACCCTGAACCTGTGTTTCCAATATTATCAGAGAAAAGTAACACATTCCTAAAGTTTTTAAGCTTACAGGCAAATGAAATACTAAGGAATTATCTGTGGACACAGAATAGATTTATATATAGATGTCAGACAGTACAGCAAGCCCATACACACAGCATAACTATACACTGCAGAAGATAAATCTGAGAACAAGCATTTCTTTGCTGCAGCCTCAGACCATTAGAATATTCTTCCTGCCTGGCTACACTTCTTAAATCTTTAAACTGCTCTGGCAGTGCCATCATTTTCTCACTAATTCAGAAATGGGCAGCACTTGGTGGCAGTATGATAGATGAAGAGAAAGGTCCAAGATGGATGGATAGCCATATTTTTGGTGCTACAAAAATAAACTGATTCAGTAAACAAGAAGTTTCCTTATCCAAATGCTGCCAAGGAGAACCTGACCTTTAAGGGACAGGCCTTTTGCTACATAATAGAACGGAAAAAAATGTACACAGAAAACCTTTTATTTTAAGGTTGACATTACTAGCATTTTCTATTTAACATACTACCCTATAACAAGAGGAAATTCCCTTGCCATCTAAACGGTCACACTAACAGTGATACGCTCAGTCTGACAAAATGACATTTTCGAACTGGGCAGAGCAACAGCTGAAAAACTGTAGTGTTTTCTGCAGACAGCAGATGCTCATATGGCTTTGTAGGCAGCCAGGCTAGTGGTAATTGCAATTACAGTGATCTTCTGTGCTTGCTTATTTTGGGGAAACACTGAAAGCAAGTGCTATATTAAAGAATCTGTGGACATTGACTGTACAAATGTTTTGATATACCATATTAACAATAAAATGACCCCCTTTAGGCCTCAACAGACACAGCCTTTAGCTCCAGTTTCAGAAAGTCACAGCCTTGTCAGAGCTTGCCCTTGACCTAAGTGGAAGTCATAGACTGAAAGACACAAATACATGCCATGAGAGGAAAAAACAGCTAACAGAAGAGCACACCCCTCCTCTCCCTCAAATGCATTGGTGATAGAGTCATGGTCTGGACATCAGCAAAAGAATTTTTTCCTTTGGAAAAATTTCCTTATGGAAGTGAGACTTACAGCCTTTCCAGGCTACTCATATACTGAAATGACAGTGTAAGACCTACACAAAATGAAAGGTGCAATTTATATCTCTAAATATCAGACTTATTCCTAGAACCTGGGAAATGGTTCATTTGACTAATAACTCTCCACTGCAAATCAGCTAACCAACAGTATTAGGAGTACTTAAAAAAGAATATTAAAATAGCCTGAATGCTTTAACATTTTTACAGCATGAAGTAAGCAAAGCAGAAAGAAACATCCAAATGGAACATAACCAAATCCAAGGAGAGAAACTACTTGGGAGCAGCAATATATATTAGAATTTATTTTTAATGAATATCATTGATTTTCAGACAGCTCCATGAAATGGTTTCTCTACACTCACTGCTCCCCAGCACTATCACAGTACATTTAGAGCTGCCTTAGAATGTGAGGAAAGACTGAAAATTGCTGAATTGTCAAGAATATATAATAGTACTGATAAAGGAAAATATTTAATACCATAAGGAAACAAATAATTATCAGGTTTCTTAATAAAAGATATTCCACATGAAGTTTAGACTACAATAACAGCTATTTTGAGAGGAAATTTCCAAGCAGAAAATTAGATGTTATATAAAAAAAATTAGTCTATGGAAAATACCAACAGATATGATTACTGGTTTCAAATATTTGCTGAAAGCTGTTTATTGACTGAAGATGCATCACTAATATAAGCAAACATTGCAACGACAATTCATAGTGAGTAATATAGACAGAATAAATCAATTAATCTTGAAATTAAAGATTTCAAGCCATTGATTATTATTTAAAAACACTGGAAATGAAATTTTCTTTAATACAAACACTGCACTTGAAGTTGTCTTCCGATATATCCCACATTCTAGCTAATTCTGTGTTATGTACAGAGAAGAATCTATTTCAGATAGATAAAAAAGAAATATACCCAGAATTCAGGTGTTTTTAGAATTTTTGTTATATTTAGTTCCAGTGAAAATCTTTCAAACTTTCAACCAAACACAACCAAAATTTGATTTCTTCTTAACTTGGAAGAAAATATGCTCATATAGATGAGTTAAATTTGGATACAGGCTATTCAAGAGACCTCTGGTTGTAAGACTGAACAACTGCCTTCTAGACTATGATTTAAGAAGAAAAATATCAAATCAGAACACTACCAAAAAATCCAAACCCAAACATAAAAGCAAGCAAAAAAACCCCCCTCCAACCCAAACCCAAGACCCATCCCCAGCAATCCTTCAGTATCTTCCTCCTGACCTAAAGAAAAGTAACTTTCCCTCACTGTTGGGTGTTCTGTTAACTCAGTCATCATTTGTGGGTACTCCTACAGTTTCCATTCCTGACAACAGTGTAAGGCAGATAATAAACAAGATGTGGCACATTGGCTGCTAACTAAATAATATATCTTTAAAATTGACCAGATACTGTTTTTCTTCACTATATATGTGAAATGGGGTTATATATCACATACCACCCCTTGGGATGCATAACGACTACTAATACTTAGGGGTTCTCCCTACTCCTCTCCCCTCCCTTAGAAGGGGGAGAGATATGGCAGAGAAGAAAAATAAATACATCTTAAAGATGTTGCCATGGTGAATTTAATTCTGCATCTACGTATTCACTATGGGAGAAGTCAGAATGCTGGACAAAATAAAGCCTTAACTTTCATAGATGGTTAAACGTTTGCATTTCACACTGTCTAGGTTCTTAGCTGAAGAGCCTGGCTATTTGTAGAAATGATGTTGGTCCAAACAGCTGTGGATGCAAGCAGAAGCAATATTTTGAACCAAACAGTACCCTGAGAAACATGATCCCAGACATCTCAGATCAGGCAAATAAATCTAATTGCTGGTTTTGACCATATTCTATTTGTCTCATTCCTAGGCTTCCTACTATTCGTAAACCAGCATTTTCTAGGCTTTCTGTGATAAAACTCTGGAAAAACTAGTCTTTAACTAGGGATAATGATACCAAGACCAATTCACAGTAGTATTGCCAATAGATTTATTAACATTTAAATGTTTGGACTGTGTAATGACTACACACCTTCAAAAATTCACAAGGATTTAAATTGTCTCATTTGAACAGGGTTTGAATAATGTGTGTTAAAGCAGGTATAGGGACTGGGCACAAAGAATGAACAGGAGAAAGGAAGAAAAAAGGAACAATCCTCCCTGAATGAATTAGGAATTTGGAGGTGAAAAAAAATAGTGTATGCAGTACAATTGCAATGTATATGCACAAGAATATTAAATGGAGACCTTGAAGAAAACCTTCACAACATTTAGCTTCTAAAAGCTAAATTGCATGACCTTAATAAGGCTACTTTAACACTGCTTTTGTGTATATTACATAATCCTAGTTTGCTTATGACTTATGCACACACTTCCCAAAGAAGTTATTATTCCCCCTCACATTATTATTTCACAGCACATATCTTATTATTTCTGTTTCATTTACACCTGGAACATTTTGGTTTATGCATCTGCCAGGTGCAAGATGAAAAGCAGATTACAACACACCGTACTATCACAGCATTTAAAGCAAGCTCATGTGTTTTTATACTACACTGCATTAAGAGTACACAGCGCAGATGTAGCACAAATAGGTATAACTGCTCTTGTCAGAAACCTTTACTGTCACCATTTTCTTCTCCTTCAGCTCACCTCAAGCTGATACTGCCATTGTCCCATGTACTTCCACAAAGCTATTCATACAGGGCAATGGCTGATGAAAGGAGTCCAGCAGAGCTTATGAGATATGAACCCTCCTCAAATGCTGCTGTGCTGGCACTGTGCTGGCTCTAGCACAATGGTGGGGATAAGGGTGCTGTGTGGGATCCTACCCTTTGTAATCCTGCATTTTTCCCAGCTCTACATCAGATCTGCGAGTGACCTTAGGCACCTCCCTTCAGCTTACCACAAGACCAGTTTCACTTATAGTCTTTGCCTGGCCTATTTGTGAATTTTTGGATGACAGATGCTCATTAACATATATAATGTCAGATATGATAAAGCAAATTTTGAAAGGAGCCTCTAGGTGCTACTATAATAAGAAAAACTTAGTCTATTCTTGATGAAGATAGGTCAGAGCTGTTGATACTTCATATGCAAAGCCCCAGAGAATTTAATATGTATATCAAATCCCCTCCTTTACTACTATAGCTGAAGAGAAGTTTTTTTTCATTTTTTTTGAATGCCTTTCCCTTTAATGAAAACATCAAAGAACTAAGGAAAACAAATTCTGCATTAGGAAGGCTGTGTCAAAAAACATTTCACTTGAAACAAGGCACCACACAGAGCTGACAAGATGAGAGATTTAAACACTAATTAGCATCAATTTCTTGATTGAATTACGATTTCAAGAAAATGTTGCGTGACCCCCTGAATTAAATACTATTTTCCCTTTACACATGTTTTTCATTGTCAAAATCAGTTCCTAGATTTATAAGCATGGATCGTACATTGAAAAGTTTTACTCTCTCATATTAGCCCATGTTTCCACATTTATAACCAAAGGCTGTGAGGACTGTATTAATCACAGTATTCATATTCAAGACCAGAAACTGTCATAGAGTATGCAAGGCACAATCTCTGTCACATTTCTATGTGAGAAACAACTAACTGCCTCATATATGCTGGATGGGCAACAGAAAGGATAT
Organism: Psittacula echo; assembly: GCF_963264785.1. Classification (NCBI taxonomy): domain Eukaryota; kingdom Metazoa; phylum Chordata; class Aves; order Psittaciformes; family Psittacidae; genus Psittacula; species Psittacula echo. Next base: position 39,042,312 of record NC_137738.1, on the reverse strand, counting down.
AGTTAAAAGAGAGTAAAGTCTACAAGTCCCACCTGATAAACAAACATGCTCTGGACTCCAAAAGTCTCCAAGAAGGCTCTACAGCAATGGCAAAACTGCACATAGATGTTTTTTTTTTTCCTACAGACTTATCACGATCACCCATTTGCTTCAATGATCAGAGAGACGTAGAGGTTTGCAAAAGCATTACAGGTTAATTCACATCTACCTCATGTAAACGCTTTTCTTTAATATTCATGTGTGAGAAACAGATTTCATAGATGAATGAACTTAAGGAGAAGTGGGAGCTATGAAAGCTTCTTTCTGTACAGCTTTCCCACATGTAACAAGAAAGGAGACTTACACAGAGTAGATGAAAACTGAGCTAAACCAATTTCATGATAGGGGGCCATACACAGAGTGAATGCTGGAAGTCTCAATTAATAAGGATTATAAGCAGGTGTGTTGTGACTGAGATGCCAGAACATCAGAAAGGCACCCAGGGGACTAGCTCACCTCTATTCTAATGAGGTTTCCCTGACAAAGGAGAAATATGATGATACGGGCAGTCTATATATAATTTATGAATTCTTGGCTGCATTATAATGTTGACATGTAATTTCTTTAAAGAGGAGTGTATGCCTGTGGGAAAGGGGACTGTAACGCCTCTCTGTGGGAAGCCGAATCAGGTGAAGTAGTTAACTCTAACATTGCTGCCCTGATCCCTGATTTCCTGCAAGAATGCTGGACCAGCTTTTAGACCTCAGTGGCTTTAAGGAAATGTAACAAACAGTATGAACCAAAACCCAGGATGCAAGGTGTTAGTTGATCTACCTGTGTGCTAAAGTGAGTATTTAAAATTTATAGAAAGTGGTAAATGAGGGTTTACTATTGACATTTCATTGCAAAAAAAAAACAACCTTTCAAAATAAAATACATAGTAATTCATATATACTAAGCAGCAAATTCTGAGCCAGATGATGCCAGCACACCCTAGTACATTTATCCAGAGGCAACAGAACCTCTCCTTACATTGATATTCAGAGTAAGATATGTAGAAAGATACTGTGGATTGCTGTAGTCCCTTCCCTACAGCTGGTGTTACGTGCTTGCTGCTCCAATGTCTTTTAATCACAGAATAGCTGTTTTCTACCCTGTATAGAAGGTTTGCCTGGCTTTTTAAACTAGTGAGCTACAAAAACAATTAGAACACTGTTTACCAGATCACACAAAATGCTCAAATGATACAGCATATTTATGCAAAGCACAGGCCTTGGAGATAAAAGGATTATTTCAAATTAAACAATCATGATTCTTTCTCTGCAATTTATACCACTGCACTGTGTGTTAGAATATTGAAAGCCTACATCAGGACTTCTTTTATAATGAGCTTTAGGACATCTCAAGAGACACATCTGTGACTCGTTTCAAAATATACAAGTTCTATGTTGCTGAATGATACCATGGTTTTGTCCTCTGGTTCATTAGGAGGCAATGAAAAAAAGCCAAAGAAAAATGTTTTGAATAATTGGAGGAGATAAAAAAAGAAATCAGGTGGCATAATGCCACGATTGTTTCAGTGGACCTGTCCTTCTAAAACGATTATGGATGCCTAGACCTGCAAGGAGACCTTCAATTATAAAAGTATAGTATAAGAAAGAAATCACAAACATCTCTGCATGTGGCTTACAGCTGACAAGCTTACTGTTGTGGATCACTGACACAAATAAGCAGCTAAATGCAGGCATTTATTCCATATGAAGTTAAACCCACACTATTTATGTTCAGCTTTCACTGAAGCTCTAACAGGTTCAAAGATTAAAATTGCCTGATATATTCCAGAAATCCTAAGAGACAGTACTATCATTTAGTGAGCAAGAACTCAGCAACACAAGAAATGCTCCTACCGTATTCTCATGGAGCAGTACTGCATTTTGAGGAAACTAATGTGGACAGATTAGGACTACATTCACTCTTTCTAGAGATAGTTTATACCTCTCGGAGAGTATAAAGTCCAATATTCTAGCCCTAAATGACAACCAAAACATCCGAGGAAGGAGGCTCTTTCTACTACTACAGTGATGTGGCTGCCCACCATCTTACTTTCCCTGTGCAATGGAAATGGATGGTGAAGGACTGTACTTCATCATATCTGGAGAAGACAGGTCAGGCTGTCAACAGCGTAAAATACAGTTTCATGTTGTCAACTCTCAGAATCCAGGATTTTAGATTAATAATAAGGCTCAGTTATGCACACAGAATACCAATACTTGCCCCACCCTGGCATACAAATCAGTAGCCCACTGCATAGAAACACAGTTAATTCTCAATTTTGATGCGTATGGGTTTTTTTAATTTTATTTTTAATTTAAGAAAATACAGCCATCCATACAACAGAAGTCACTTGATTTAACCCAAAGGATGGTAAGTATGAGAATTGTATCGAGATCTGCTTTCAGAACTGCCAATACAAGTAAACGAACACTTAATGTGGTATTTTGCTTTCATATGTTAATTTAGATTCAAAGTTGATACCATATATTTGAAACTTAAATAAGGCATAAAAAGGTTAAAAAATAGACTCCACTGAATAAAAGCCAATGTATCTATCTAGTTAAGCTACATGATATAATAAAAAAAATTTGACATCAAAGAAACTACCTCATTCAGGCCTTTCAAAATACTTGTCATTAAAAGATGGTTTGTTGAAACTTCAGACAGGCTAAATGTATGCCACATTTTGAGTGAAAAAATTACCCTTCCAGGCTTGCAATTACAACTGTATTTAGTTGTCATGGCAACCTGGCAACATATAGATGTTGTCAGATGAAGACATCAAGGGGCAGACAGCGATTTTCAAATCACCGCATGCCAAGTGTCATTTTTCACGGGTATATCTGTGTTCAGTTAGGAAAAAAATACCAAAAAATGGGAAATTGCCATTTTTAAACAATGTTTAAATAGCATTCAGATTGCAACACCCATACCCCATTTTTCTGAGCTATTTCAGTATTCATAAGGTTAGTGCCTGCTTTTTATTCTTTTTTCAGTTAACATGTTCCCAAAAATTAAGCATGACATGGGGAGATGAAAGGCAGACAGGTCAGGCTCAGTTATGAAGGTTACCATGCTTTGGTGGTTGCTTAAGTCCTGCCATTTTCCTCCTCCTTTTCTTCCTGTTTTAATTGTCCTGCTATCTTGACTTCTGTATTTTCACTCAGATGTTCTTTTTGACCAGTACTCCAAGTCCTTTTGAGACAGCAAAAGGAAAAATGGATCTATACTAAAAGCCAATGCTGAGTGTGCTGCAATGATGTGAAGTTCTGAAAATACTCCAGCTGTGATGTGTTTGTAAAGGTTGAGAAAGAATCCAGAAACATCCAGTACAAACACAGCTTTCAGTTCTCTTCAATAGGCAGCTCCTACTGTGATGCCATCATCTATTCTGGTATTTTCACTTGTACTGCCCAAGGTGGCTTTGTTCTGTTTTACATTACGGGTTTCAACAAAAGTTTTCCAAGTTGGTGTTCAGCTATTTTTACGGGCTTCTCATACCATAATGCTGTACTCATGCCACAACATATAGTAGCAGTTTGAAATGGATCAAGCCTGAAGATATGCTTGTGCATCTTTCCATGTGACGAGAGTGCATGCAAGTGTTTCTTGCTGTGGCTAGATGTGCCAATCCAGCCTAAAGTTTGCCTGACTACTAAATAGTGGAAGGAAGCAGAAAGCACACAATACAGTCTGAATCTTTTTTTGGACAAAGCTGTTCTTTCAGAGCTTTCAAACAAATTGGAACTGAATAGATTGTTCACCATTTACATAGTTGAGATGTTTTTGATCTAGTATTAAGCTGTCTCAAAACTCAAATTCATCAACCTTACCAAATCCCACCTTGCTAAGAATTTGCCTCGTTCATTGAAACACCTATGCAGTACAAAACTAGACACTGAAAATTCAAAATGAAAAAGTGTTTAACTCATTAGTTAAGGATAATTCAGTTACTGAACTTAACAAGTACAAATTTGTTATGATGAATGCCAACACAAACTTTTTTAATTGTTTTTGTTTTTTTAAATAAACTCAAAAGCTTTTTATTCTGTTATTGCTAAACACCTTCAGTAATCTGATTTAATAGAACATTGTCTTCTGCATAGGAAGTGCCTACAGGGTTTAATAACAAAAAGAATAAAAATTTTAGTTAGATGGATATAAGTACATACTGGAAAACAATTTCTTTAAATGGGAAACAGTTTTAGTTAGTATTTGTAATAAAAGCTTAGGTTATTCAAAGTATCTAGAAATTTCTCCATAAAATTGTATGATGATTTCTATCTTGAGATGACTGGGTTTGTGTTTTCAGATTTTCACTGTTAGAGTGCTGAAGTAGGATCATCAAGAAAGCTAAGCAGCGCTCCGCCATACGTCTTTTCAGAATTATGATTCAATATTGTCTTTATTTCCTTAACAACTGCTTCAGAAAAAGACACTGCTTTTATTGTTAAATTCTATCACCTCCCAAGCTTGTAGAAATGAGAACACTGATAAATTAGAGAACATTTTTTCTTCTTTTGTGTAAAGAAAAACAAACTTATTAGTTCAGCTTCACATAAGAGAAGGCCTACTGTGTGGCAATCACCATCACAAAGTAGAACTTAGGCCATTCCTTAGCAAACACTGCATAAGAGAAAAGAGAACAAGCATTGGAAGTAGGTATGCATATGTATACAAAGAAAGAAGCAAAGGTCTTTTATTAGTCCCAGTTTTATATTTGGACCACAGTGACATTTGAAATTTCCCTTTAAAATTAAGATATACTAGAGATTTTCTTGACATTCAGTAAATTAAGTACAAAATCTGGTCAATAATTTGATATTCCAGTCTGAAAGACCCTTCTGTTTTCTAGATGCTGATCAATCAGATGTCTATATTTTTTGAAATATTTTTCTGGAACTCATATCTGTATTGGTTCTCTTATATTTCTGATCTGAAGCAAAACAAAACCAAAAGAACATTAATGAATGTTCATTCATTCATTCATTCAAAAGAACATTAATGAATGTTCTTTTCATTAATGGTCAAATAATGAAGTATGCCTTTTTTTATGATCTTAACATGAAGACAATATACATCAGTCCTGGCTGTGTTGTGTCATTGCCAGTAAGAGAATCTATGAAAATATGGGTATCTGTCAAGCCAAGTTTAGCCTGAAAGAGCCATCTCATTTCATATAAGCCTCCAAACATGCATCAGACTAAAATGGCCCTCAGTTCCCTCTAACTACACTGGGCTACAAGTTGTCTCTGTAGGAAGTCAGTGATTAAGACTTTATGGGCTTCCATGGTCAATCAAAGTTCCTTGTTAATCTGTAGGTCACCTGGGATTGCATTTATTGCTTATACCATCTGAAGCACTGTAACTTTCCCAGCAGGTAAATACAGAGTTTCTAAAACCAATTTACCAATCTTTCTTAATTTCTTTCCATTAGGAATTTTAAGAGGTGACACCAACATTTTTGAAAACAAGGAACCTTAGCGCACTAGCAGATTTTATCCACAGTTTAAGGGTTAAGGTACAAAATGATCAGAAGAAATGCCAGACCTACCAGAAGACTCTTTTCCTTAGCTGGAGGACACAGGAAAATATAGCTGATTAAGAGGGACCTATACTTTCCAAGTAGGATGAAAAATTATCTGCCTGTATCAATAGAAAAAGATACAGTTCCAAAATTGAAACAGAAATAACTAAAGGCCAGTCAGAATACAAGCTATTCCTCTAGTAGGAAGCGGAAACAGAAAGCTCCCACTTGCCACCCCATCCTTTTGCATAAATAAGAAAATGACACCAGAGCTTGCTCAATCACAAAAAAAGCTAAACTTATAGTGAACTTTCATATGTGCTCTCTCTTCACTTCGGCTTCAGAACGTAGCCTGGCTGTAAAAGAGCAGAATATATCACATGAAACTGGAACACAAAGTACAAAAAGATTTCGCAAGAGATGTTTAAAACTTGAAAATCCTTTGTAAAACTGCTTTCTGCTAGAAAATAATCCATCAACATCTCTGACATTAAAGTTCTATTCATCTTGGATATAATTTAATAGGTCAACTTTAAAATGTTGAGACCAGCTTTGACAGTAAACACTTCAGAAGAAATTATAAAGGTATCTACAAAGAAATTCACATATGAGTTATGGCAGTACTATTAGCAGCCTTAATACATATATACAAATCTGTATGCATGAGAATATTTTTCACAGAGAAGAAAACATTTCCAGAATTTATTAAAACCAAATATGTGTTCTATAAAACAGTTTCTCCTCTCCCTAAACAAATGTGACCTGTCATGTCCTTAAAAAGCTGTTCTGACAAAGAAGAATCAGACAGGTGTTACCAGATCACAACAAAGTTATACCCAGTTACTCCAGTATGGAAGCAGGTATCTTGCATCAGACTTAAAGCATGCTCTGGAAGCTTATGTACCACCAAGATGTCCTCCACTTGTGGGTGCTGCCCTGAATTTCATCCTGCAGGATCTTGCCTAAAACTAAAAAGCTCTTTATAAACAGGGAGGGCATTGAAACTGTAATTTCCAGCTCCTGAAACAGAGCCTTGGAAGTGACAACTTCATGCTAGCTTCCTCCTTCTTCCCTCTGTACAAGTATCAGGCTTGCTTATCTTAGAGCTGCATACAAGACTAAATGCGTTTAAAAGTATATTCAGGATGAAATGAAATTGATTATTACATATGTGATTTTTTTTTTTTTTTTAACATTACCTTCCCACTTTATTCATGCATCAGAAACACTCACAACTTGCATATTTTCTCTAAATACTGGGAGAGATCAAATATGTTGTATTTTCAACAGGGGTTGTGAATAATTCAAGTCCCTATGTCAAATCCAAACTTCTCTTTCAAGGCAGATGTGGTGCTGGGACAAGCCAAACTCAGAAGTCTGAAGTATCACTTAAGGAACTGAAGTAACGCAGGGAAATGACACTTATGAGGAGTCTCGTAAATTAGGACCCCAGTACTTTCCAGAAGAGACAACTGGTCTTTTAACTCCAGGTCCAAGCAGTGCATACTGCCACAACTGTGGAAAACTACTGAAGGAAAGAGACATCTCTTTCTTCAACACATATTTAGAAAATTAAGCTGCTGACATACCATAAAAATTTTTTCTGTCAACATCTTTCTTCAGCTTGCATTGCTTTAACCCTTCCAAGCCATGCTGTGGCTTTGGAAGGCATAGGGGTCTCTGGTGTGATTTACAAAGACATCTTGACATAGGAAGTTGGAAATCATTTACATAGGACAAAGAAGTATTTACATAGGAAGTTGGAAATCATTTACATAGGACAAAGAAGTATTTACAAGAAGCAGAGGAACTTACTAGGCAGTCTCTCAATCCATTTGTCAAAGCACTTTCAGGACTGCTTTCAAGGCAGGTGAACTAATAAGCTCCAGCAAAGCAGCCACCAAGAGAGCCTTCTGTTTTACTAAAAGGATTTGTAGCCTTTCCTCTCATTCCATCTCCCATCAAAACACACATACTTTAACTTGCTGGCTCTTATCTCACTCTTTACTATAATAAATCAGAAGTTGGAAAAGCTAGTGGAAAGCAGAACAATAGGGCTGGAAACATGACCTTTGTGTGTAGTAATTGAAAACCACAGAGTTCAGAGTGCAGAATGAACTTCTGGACACATCTACGCTGGGAGCTTTGAAGCTTGAAATTATCCACTGTTATAACTCTATGCTTATATAGCTTTGCCAAATTGTAAACTGGGGGTGGGTTAAATAATTCACAGCATTAGTAGGTAATTAAAGGATCAAAAATACTATACAGATATACTATTACCTTATTTACAATACTGTAATTTTTTTCTCCTGAGTCAACCATTGTTTGTGTCACCTGTTAGAATGTATCCGTCGTAGAAGCGTACAGAAGCAGCTACTGAGACTGCAGTGCCTGTAAATAGCTTCAGAGGGCACCTGAAGCTATTTACAGGCACCTTTCCTTACCAATACTCCCACCATTATACTGTGCAGACTGAAATAACATTGGAAAGATTAAAAAAAAAAAAATAAAAAGAAAAAAAAATCCAAGCATAGTTAAGGACAAGGGTAACAGAGTATTTGAAACATAATTCCCTGTTACCCCCTCAGGCTCTCTAACTTTATTTACCAGTAACTATAGCTACTGATAATAGTAAATAGTAACCATTATATTGTCCAGGAACTGGTAACATGACTCAGCTGTAAATCACTTGACACTGCAACTTCTATGTTTGCTACCGTAAATTAACATCATGAGTAGTTTCTGATTCTGGCTTAACTCAGTTTATTCCAGAAGATCCTTATTCTTCACCCAAAGATTACTCTAGTTAGAAACCCAGTGTCTTGGCAACCTCTCAATCCCTTTGCCTGCTACACCTTTCAGTATTTTATTATCAAATCATAGAATCAACTAGGACCTTTAAGATCATCAAGTCCAACCATTATCCCAATATGACCAAGTCCATCAATTCCTTTGCCTTTGGAAAAAGCATTGTCTGACTGCAACGAGACTATTTATCACTAAAAGGCTGAATGCCTTTTTTTAATAATAAATTTTCTTCAATTAAAAAGACACTGTCTTCATAGGCAAATGAAATGCTGCTGAGGAGGAATTCTGTCTTCTGTGTTGCTCACCAGGAGGATCCTGAATATGGTACCTGGACATTTCTATATGAAGCAGTGCTAACACCTAGTTTCTAAAGACTTTTTTAAAAAAAAATTTAAATTCACTAAATCACAAACACTGTGCAAGGGAATGGAAAGGCCAATAAATAAATAAATAATAATAATAAAAAAGGTAAAACTTTGAAGAATTAGATTACTAAATGAAAACTTTAAGCAAATCACTGCAATTCAATGCTAGCACCACTGAAGTCAGTGCTAAATTTCAAATTCTGTAAATAAAATACAGAGATGGTTTTAAGAGAGAGCTAGGGATTAAGGCTTATAGCCATCTGCAGAAGTACAAATCATATCTGACCTCTTCAACCACAGACAGCAAGTGTATTTCTCTTCATCATTCACACCACAAAACATAATAATACTTATCCCCATTAACTTTCTTTTCCTTGGCATCTTCAACAGGAATAATTTTGTTCTTTTCCCCCATCCTAGCCTTTCCAAGTAAAAGCCAACAAGCTCATCTACCCCAAGTACTTCGACTTCTCCACTTACCCTGGTTATTTATTTATCTATAAACCCATTCAGACACCCTGGCATATATACTACATGCTCTTATCAGTTGAGTTGAAAACTATGAATGAAGATTTTTTTGTGCAGTAGACCAGGACACTGAAATATCTGTGCCATACAAGTAGAAAGTAGAAGCCAGGAGTTAAGTTTTGTTCACTTCAGAGTTCCAATTAAACTTTCCTGCCTCAAAGTGAGGGCTCCTACTTCAGAAATTTGATAGAATAAGCCATTTCAGTTTTTCCCAAGGATAGCTATGAAAGCATAGCTTGAATGTGGTTCTTTTACACCACCAACATCTCAGCTTTTCATAGGCATGTCCAAACACAATTTCCTAATTATTTTCTTATTGTGTAGTAGTGCTAAAATTTATAGAAAACAAGTAATTTGCTAAGAGGTTGGAAAAAAAGCTTGTTTTAAAAGTCAAATCAGAAATTTTCTTTTTCTATCCTAATGTGTGTATAGAGGCTTTTCATACTGGTGTTAAAAAATATATTTTCATTAAAATGTTAAGGCAATCTTTTTCAAGATGATATACAAGAGGAAATAAATTACATCTGCATCTTTGTAACAGTGTATTATGCACAGCAGTATTTTATTATGATTTTAAAGATTATATCTGTATTTTTTTGACACGGAAAAAAAAGTAGAACAAAAATAAGAAAATATAAGTCCACTGACTCAATTTATTTTGAAGCAAAACAACCCTTTTGATCTTAAAATCTGTAGCAGAACTGCACTTTTCCGAACAAGGAAACCATCAGGAACAGAACTGTACAAATATGCTGCCCATCCTCTTCAGAAGCATCTGTGAATTCACTTTTGACAGACAGCGCTGATTTTATTTCTCCTTGTGCTCTGCTTTCGTGTAGCAGTATTTGTTACATGTGAAAGCTACAGTACAGTGAGATTGTAATTTAGGCTTCTGTCATGCCAGTCTCAGATAACACACAGTTGTCTCTACGTTACTATCTTAGCACCATTAGTTTTATGCTTTAAGACCCAAGAGCAAGCTCTAAATCAGGCTCTAGTTCTATACTTCCTACACTTAGCAGTTGCACTCAATGTTGCTTGCTAAATCATCTCCAGCAATTCTGGTTACCAATGATTATGAACTGTAATGCCAGATGAGAGTGTAATGTCTGTAAGGTGTAGCATGTCTATACAAACCTTACTAACATGAGGGAAGCTGGAAAACTACAGAAACAAAAGAAAAACCAACTAAGAATCAAAACCCTAAGTACTGAACCTGGGTGGCCTTATTTCTATCAGTACAAAACAAAAAAAAAAAAGATAACAAAAGTAAAAAAGAAAAGCAGCATAAAACTCTTTGAGGGTAAAAAAAAAAAAAGTCAAATGAAAAATAATATAGCTTTTCAAACAGAATATGGCACATAAGCTGGGCCCCCAGCTACAGCAGGTAGGCTCACAAGTAAAGGGCAGTTGTCAAAACCCTGACATCAAAGTAGGGAAAGGAAACCAGAAATCCTGTGTTTAGAAATGCCATTGATATAATCTGCGTATCATATTTTATATACAATTTAAGACATACCACACAAGTTTAAAAAGAATAAAGCAGCTACATGAAGTTTCCCAAAATGATATGGGGGACACAAGAAGGAATCAAGTTCCCTGGTAGCATGTAATTTAAAAACCCAATAATTATTACAGAACAGGTACTAAGCTATGTTACTTCCTCAGACTTATGAGCCCATGTCATCCATAATTTTCCCCAGACCTCTGTCAGCATCTCCCACAATCTAAAAAACTTTGGAAGAACCATCCATGGTTCCTGCTCTCCAGGAAGTACACAGACCAGGCCTATAGTGGAGCCAGCCATGACTTTGGCACTGATCTGATCAGGTATTTGGAACGTGGGATAAGAGTAATTTTGAAGGAGCAGGCCTGCACAATGTAAAACAAAAAGAAAGTAGAAATGGTCTCACATGCCGATGTTGAAGGTTCAGCATGCTACAAGTTGACCCACTTGGAAAGATGTTGGGTCAATTGCAAGCCATTTGAAAAAAAAGCCAGAGTTGCTTTCTGCCATTTTATTCCCACTGATAAGGAAACAGGTTGCCACATGTAATGATAACAATATGAATTGTAGTGAAATTAGAAGAAGCCAGAGTTCAGAATGGAGTATAAACAAATACGGTGGTGATGTGGCTGAACACACAACTCATTTTAACAACAGACTACACTGAGGGATGGCTGAAGAACACAGCAGGGGAAAAACAACCAGGCAGGTAGGAGCGAACTCTACATCCCTATTTCCCAGCAGTAAAAGCAGCTTCATCAGCAGTTCAGAGGAAGGCTGGGCAGCATGAACTGAAGAAGCCACACTCTACATGCACATTAAATACTTTGCACAAGGCTTCTCTCTAGATTCAGACAGGTGTGCAAGTACTTGTAGGGTTTAAGAAGTACCAGAGAACTGGAGGAGCTGAGGATCTGTCATAATGCCCATGATTTGGGGGAGGCATATGAAAAGGCCAGGGCAAGCGGTAGGGTCACTGAAGGGCAGCTTTGCCGGTGCTTTTGCTGTTATGTGAAGGAGTATTTTCCCTGCCCTTTCAAAAGAAATCCCCCCTTTACTACAGCCAAATGCCACAAATCAGGACTTTTCTACTTAAAATGCCAACTGGAATAGAAATACATCCTTAACTTGATTATTATTTGTTTGGGTTTTTTCAACTCTAACATTTTTTTTCCCCCAGGAGGAGACATATTAGAATGCTTAAAGATTATCATGTTATTCACTGACAGTTAAGCGAGGGAATTTGTATTCTACTTGGCATGTACAGCAACTGACATAAAGCACAGGGGGATTTCTTCTTTTTAGTTGCGTTTTTTGGTTTGTTTTTTTTTTTGTTTGTTTGTTTGTTAAATTTCACCTGGTACCGGTTAAGTTCCCAAACACACATTTATGTATGTGCACATATAGTTACAGAAATTCTTCCCAAAGGTGCACAAGAAGTACCGTACCACTGATCTGTTGTACGCAGACTAGACAGTTACCTGGCCATAAGTGGAATTGATTGCAGTACAGTTCAGATTTAATATTCCAAATGGGATTGAAGTGAAATGCAAAATAACCCTTAAGATCAGCTTCTAATGTACTTGATGAACTTGATTATTACTAAGAGATTTCCAATGTATGTTTTCAAAAGTATAGACTTGATCATCCTTTAAAATATTCCTGTTTTGATACCACAGACAATGGATCCCTATTGACAAAATAACTGTACAGTCACTTCACTGAATGTTGTAAAGAACAAAATTCTGTTATACTGAAAATCACCAACCCCCCCAGATGAAGCTACAGGTGTTAGATGAATTTTAGAATAAAAGGCTTAGGCTTTTCCTTGTAAATGATCTTGTTCGATCTTCCATACATAATTCTTTCTTTTCCCATGATCAAACAATACATTTGAGAGTACTGAAAACATGTTGCTGCTCTCAAACAAATTACTTTTACACATTTACAAGTTTTCTGTATTTTCATATCATGTTACAATTTGATGTATTATTAGCTCCAAACCAGATTATTCTATTATAGACTCTTACATCATTCTTTATAGCTTCACTTCATTAAAAATTACAAGACGTGGTTATTATAGATACGAAGGCAAGCAGATTAATCAGAGAGGCCTTCAGAAGTGAACATTTGCACTTTAGAGATGTTCAGTGCATTACTGCATTTAATAAGCAAAGTAATACATTAAGCTTAATTTAACATACCAATCATACATTTATAAACAAACACATAAGAAAAGATTGTATTTAAGCACCCAGCTCCACACAAACAAACAAAAAACAAGATCTGAGAACAGTGTGCCTGCCTTTTTTTTTTTTTTTTAATTTTTGATTAGGATAATTGAGATCTGGTTAACCTAACTTCACTCAGGTTTCCAAGTGGAAAACAATCTGGTATTTCCACTTCTTTTCTGTTTGGCATCACAAACTTTGCTGTTTTGAGCTCTACTCCTCTTAACTTTCCTTACCCCAAAGGGAGCAAGAGTGAGAACAATCTGGCCTGCTGCTCTGTCACTTTCCTTTAGAGGAGATGATGAAGAGCTGATGGGAAAGCGCACGCTGCACTGTTAAACAAACATATATATTAGCAGACATTTAATACTGGAGCTGCCACTATGGCCACGTAGGAGGCAAAGTAATGCCAAAGGCATTCAACTTCATCAGCATATAGAATCCAAAAAAGTGCTGGAGGCACACCAATAAGGCAAAGTATGTGGAAATCGGGATCCTGCTACCATGGCCACTAGCCCTCCATGTGGTTTTTATGATCTGCTGCTGTTTCCAGGACCAATTCTGCATTATGTAAATAGATCATCAGGTTGTCTTGGGGATTATTAGAGCACCAAGAACCCGTGGCATTCTAAAGCATACTTTGTCAAAAATAACATCTTCAACAAACGGTAATTGCAAAGATGTATGTGCAATAGCATTGGGATGTCTCATTTCTTATACAAATATGCATTCATCACACTTAAATGGAATGCCATCCATGTCGATGATAGATGAATCTTTTCCTAAACAACAACTTTTTTTTTTTTTTTTTACAACACATTCCGGTGGCTTTCTAAATGTGCAATGCATTTCCCTGTGAGAATGTAAATAAATGTCTGACAGAGACAATTAAGTCAGCTGTCACTTCAATTTGCAGGACTAAAGCATACCAAAGATTATTTTGATAGATTTCTGTGCAAAGTATGAATATAACTTCATTTTCAGAGATACACATCTGCTGAGCAAATACATTTAATGGAAGTGAGTTTTGTTATCAGTTTTCTGGTATTGTCTCTCAACAGCAATGATGTAGCTGACTGAAGGCCATCATCTTTGACTTGGAAAAGAAACTATGGCTTTGAGCATATTATGTAATGTATACCTTATTGGCAAAATGCTGTGCTGTTTCTTTATTTGGCCTTCTTTTGGAAACAGTTTACTAGAAACAAATAATAGAAGTTTGAGAAGTTAATGATACTTAAACCACAGAATAGAAAGAATCTCAGCAAACAGGCATTTTTCTTTCTTGACTAGCTAGGAAAAAGGCTGAAAGGATACACAGCTTTTATACAACTCCTACACAACTCAAAATGTAAACAGGTGTATATTCATTCTAGCTGTTGTTGCTTTTCTATTGGTCAGAATATATCCCTCAGGAGTAAAGTTTATAAACCTGCCCTGCACTTTCCAGAACTGTGAAGCAAAATGAAGTAATAGTCAGAGCATTAACATGACATGCTTTCCAGCCTCTTCACTTTATTGTATTACTGTTTACGAGTATCATTCATTTTTTTCATGTTCATTGTGGAAACAGCTCTGCTATCTTCCACGGTCAGAAATGTTACGAAGGCTGCTAAGGTTAGAATTAGAACTATGGTCCCTTTTCAAATCGAATTATCCATATAATTAGAGAGGACATACATTTTACTCATACAAAATACTCTTAATGGTCCTCAGATTACTTTAAGAAGGCATTGCTCCTTAACTTTCAAAGGCATCTATGATTTCAAGTCACTTCCCTAACTCTACACAGTTACACTCAATTAAAAATACTTGCTAATAATTATAACTTGAAAACAAATTTAATTTTTCAGCAAAAAAGCTGTCAATTCTGTGTATCTGAATCCTACAAATATACAAGTTTTCCCATTTCTTTTTGAGTACACTCTTGTGGCACGCAAAAACTAGTTCAATAGTCAGGGTTCAGTCTCACCCAGCAAATCTATTCACAGGAAGTTTTTCTATGTCCAAATTTATACTTCACTGAAATCAGAAGGGGCAGAATAGTTTCAAGACAGATTTATTCTGAATCATGTGACCAAGACAAACAGATGCTTAACAAATGAAATAAAATAGAGCGTAGGCTGTACCAATGCTAACACAGTCAGAATAATGTCAATTAGCTTATTCCTTTGTAGGTAGCATTTTTTTTTTACATTGTCTTGTCAAGTTACACAAGATTTCAGCCTACTAAAAAACCCTTCAAACTTCTAAATCTGCAATTTTAATTCTATCAGAAGAAAGAAGTATAGAGTATATTTAGAGTTCTTTGAATAATAAAAATATAATTACGTACTTGATGAAATGTAAAGGTACTGAGCCACTTTGACATTTCAGGTGGATAGCTCCACAGACTACTGGCTTCAAAGCTGGCACGTAAAACTGGTGTCATTGAAGGGCACTAACTGTCTGTCATGTTGATTCTTTGTACAGTTTGAACAACAATCTTTGCAGATAATCAGGTGCATTTAAATAATTTACTACTTCTTTGCTACAATCACATCTTGGTAAAAACTAAATTCAGGAAAAGTAGATACACAAACATCTCTGATGATGAAGATCAATAAAGCAGGATACAAAACAGTAAGAGTTGCCAGTAAAAATGCACAGTAAAAAACAAAAGCAAGTATTAATTTTTATTTGCACACCTTCAGGTGCTTCATACCACATTCTTGGGAAAAAAAAAAAAAAAAGGAAAAAGAAATCTCTCAGCCACCATCTTCTTGATGGAAATAACTCAGAAGCAATCAATCTGCAAATACGCTTTACTCACCTTATCCGCTTTACAGATGTAAGAGTGTGCAACAGCACAGCAGATGGCTATCAAGGAAATGAAGCTGAGAGCAAACTGGTTGTAGTTGTTTTTGAAAAGTCACTTATCTCCCACAAAATTGATTCAACTTTTCCATAATGAAACCAACAGAAGCTGGTCATTTAAATAACTTCAAGAACCTGGGCTTTAATGAGTAACCAACATTATTTGCAGATAATGTTAACTGCTAACAGGTGCAGCAAGTGAGCAGGGAAGTAATTTCCGAACTGCTGAAACAAAAAATCCTCAGTACCAGCTGTCTTCCCTGAGTGCTGGTAGAGAAGCCCACCTTGCCACTGCAGGCACCCTCAGAGAGCCCAGAACTCGCCAGGCAATGAAAAGGTTCCCAAACATCCTCCCAAACCATGAGCAGAGAGAGGCTCTTCCAGAGGGAAATCTGGGGGAGGAGAAGCGTAACTACAGCTACAAAAGACTTGCAAAGTTGTAGTTAGTTAATGCAAATATTTATCTGTCTAAACACCTTCTAAGTCAACGTCCTATTACCTTAAAAAAAAAAAACAAAACAAAACACCAAAAACCTTGTCAGCACAACCAAATCCTGAAAGGAGAAGGAGTGAAAGAAAAATCAAGATTGTTTTATAGGACACACTAGATACAGAACAAGAATAAACTTCCTAATAAAAGGAGATACACTTTCTGAGCTTTGAATAGTCTTCAGGAAACAAAATTTTGTTAGATTTAAAAAGAACAGTTGTATGTACCAGTGCAGTCTCTACCATATAGTTACAATTAAAAAATAAAAAACAAAACCAAAACCAAGATCCTACACATTTTCAATGACCAGCAAAACTGACAGAAAATCATGTATGCTCACACAGACTGCTAGGAGTAGGTAGATTCAGCCTAGCTAAAATGAGTGTAGTCACTGGGGACTGCTAAAGACAGTGTGGGTGAAGGAAGACCTAGATGGAAACTACTACTCCTGAAAGTAAGGGTCAGGCTGGCAGGCAAGCTGCCAGGTGGTTTGACAGGGATTTTCCTTGCTCCTCAAGCCCATAGCCATGCTTCCACCACAAGTAGTTTCTCTCACATAATTATATATCATTACATTTGTAAATCAAGATCACCCTCAAGAAATTCGACCATGAAACTGGAAAAACCTAGGACTGATGAGCTGGCATTCTACCTACTGCACTTTATCTCTGTGTAGAAACAACAGGAGTTGAAGTGTTAGCAGCTGGTTGCTTCCATTTGACCTGATTAATATCTGACACTGCAGAGAGGCAAGCAGCATTTCAAGGTAGCAAAAAGTGCCCACAAAATTTCATGCCTGAGTCTGTGAACTCCTAAAGAAAGAACAAATACTCCCTTTAGTCTTCCAAACTGTTATTCTGCAACCGAAATTACAGACCACAAGTAGAGGGGCAGACTCAGAAGTTTTGTTTTCCAGTAAACTGGAGGTTGAATCAAAGACACAGAGCTGTTTGCAAGTAAACAAGTTAACAGAGGAAAGGTCAGATCATTAAAGAATAAATCTACTGAGAATTCTCCTTGTCACTGAGATTCAGCAGAGAGCTTTATATCTTGGGAATGCAGGAATATATAATCGCAGATGGGAAATCTGCCAAGAACAAAGTCAAGAGGAATGGGAAAAGAAAACATGGTCACCAATTCTGCCTGCTGATTTTATTATTTTATTTTAAAATACATGGAATAGTTAATTCTGTCACAATATACATTGGGGAGATGAGTCGAAGGCAGTTTACATTATTTTGGGTAATGTTAATATCTTTTTTTATGTGCCATTCTTGTTTTGAATTTGCTATTGATTCAGAAAATAATTATTAAAAAACCCTGTCTTGAGCATGAAAATAAGTGTTTACTTAGTATTAAGAACTTTCTAGTTTTCAAATCAAACAAATATAAGCACAATTCTCCAAAAGACCTACTGATTCTTCTTATGTCTTTTAAAAATTTCTGGCTCGCAGTCCAGAAAGCCAACCGTATCCTGGGCTGCATCAAAAGGAGCATGACCTTTCAAAGGAGGTGATCCTGCCTCTCTACTCTGCTCTCATGAGACCTCAGTTGGAGTATTGGGTACAGTTCTGGTGTCCTCAACATAAAAAGGACATGGAACTGTTGGAACAAGTCCAGAGGAGAGCCATGAGGATGATCAGGGGACTGGAGCACCTCCTGTATGAAGATAGGCTGAGAAAGTTGGGGCTGTTCATCCTGGAGAAGAGAAGGCTGCGTGGAGACCTCATAGCAGCCTTCCAGTATCTGAAGGGCCTACAAGGATGCTAGGGATGGACTATTCATCAGGGACTGTAGTGACAGGACAAGGGGTAACAGGTTCAAACTTAAACAGGGGAAGTTTAGATTGGATCTAAGGAAGAAATTCTTTACTGAGAGGGTGGTGAGGCACTGGAGTGAGTTGCCCAGGGAGGTTGTGAGTGCTCCATCCTTGGCGGTATTCAAGGCCAGATTGGATGAGGCCTTGGGTGGCATGGTTTAGTGTGAGGTGTCCCTGCCCATGGCAGTGGGGTTGGAACTAGATGATCTTAAGGTCCTTTCCAACCCTAACTATTCTATGATTCTTTGACTTGCTATTTTACATATAGAGTGTATGATCTGACCATGATCTGAGGTAGGCACCATTAACTGGCAAAAGGACACAAACACCCCATCTCATTATTTTGTGGGGGGTTGCATGAAAAACATAAGTATATAAAGAAACCTATAAACACTTATACATTGCTTTAAAGATTAAAGCCAGGAACGTTTTCCATGTTGCCTGATCTTCCTGAAGGCTACCTACAGAAAAGGGGCTAGGAGGGGAAGAGGAAGCACAACAAGAGCAGGGCAGCCTTGTTTTGCACTTCACCCCAATAGTCAGGTTCTCCACTCTAATTCCTCTACTTCCTACAGGAACACTTCAAGAAGCAAAGCTAAGAAGGAAGAATGTTCATGGAAGGAACTCATCTGTTTAGGGCTGGATTAAATTGCATAGAGGGAAGATGAGAAAACAGGAGTTGATGGCCACCTACCCACTTTTTCTCATCATTTTATGTGCTTAAGCACTTGTAATGTATCACCAAGACAGACACTGACAGGTTTGAGGCAATGCACTGCCATCAGAACTGTTGCTCCACCTAATTTTGAAAGGCAAATAAGGCAGCTGGGTAAGAATCTTTTCAGTTATCCACAAAGCTGAATAACAAAAATCATGCAGTGATTTTTAGATCATGTAGTGACTGTGCTACAGATTAAAGATGATGATGATTTCTTTGAAGAAAGATAGCATGGGGTGGTGGCGTTTCTTTTATTGGAGGTGTCTGGATAATTGGTCTTTTCCAGCAATTAAGGCAGAAATGTCCCATTTTTCAATTAAACAAGAACCTCATTTGCACATTCTTAGAGACATCAGGATACTCTGCCCCCTGTGTCTTTTAAATGATGCAAAGTTAACCTTATTTGTCCCTGCAAAAATATTTCACTTGCATGTTCAAACAAGTTGCTAGAACTCCCCTTTAATGGAACAAGGTAAAAATTTGTCAGCTACAGGAGGAGAAGTGATTGCAATCTCCAGTGCTGCCCTGAATTTAATTTCCTGCCACAGCTTCACAAGAGTACTGGGACTGGGGTGCACAGTTTTAGTTTAGTGGAAGGAAAACTCATCCAGTATGCAAGGTTTGCATATAAATATATGCATATAAAGCTTATATTTTATACCTAAAATTCAGGATTTCAAATGCAATAGCTTCCTCTAACAAAAACAAATTCTGTGTATGCTACTTGAGTAGTATTTTCAGATCGCAGAACCTCTGAATTATGTTTTGCCCTCCCAAAGCCTAAGGCAGCTGCAACTCCATAATCGTACTGCTCCTTGGGCTCGCAGTAAACCAAATCACGTACCTCAATATTTGCCTATTCCAAATAGCACATTTGAAATACACATAGCAAAAGAACAACTCAACTTAGCCTCCCTTTTGTTAAGACTTTCAAAGATACAGAAGCTGCTTGAACTTGCCTCTGCACTATTCAAGATGTCCTTGTATTCTATTCTATATCCGTGTATTCTAAAGATCACATGACTCAGACCTGGAGTTATGCATTAATTTCTCTTCTCTTTCTTTTTTAATCTCATTAACATTGCCTTCACCATCTCTCAAAGGTGCTACCCTAGTTCTCTCAGGTCTGCTTCAAGCCTTCACTCTGCTTTAAGCAGAAGCATTAACAATAGTGTTTATACACTGCATTATAAAATATCTGGTTATGTCATGTTTAAATATGTCACTTGATTCTCACATTATGCCAAATTACTGGCTAAATGGGAAGGAAAGAAGGGAGCAGCACTGCTGAATTGTCATGCACGTGTGGAAAAAGCCCCATGATTTTAAGGTCCAACACATTTTCCTTCTGCTGAACTGGGATCTATTTAAAACAAAATGATACATTTAAAAAGATTTCCTAGTGGATTCGATTACAGAAATAAATTAATGACTGCTATTAAATAAAACATTTTTGCACTGAATATTATGGTAACTTGATTTGCATAATTTAACAGTTGCAGGGACTTCAGGAAATAACAATGTAAATGAGTGCTGAAAGTGTACATTAATGAAAGAGGAGATTTTACCATGCGTAAGACTCTCCCCCATGATGTTATTCTAAGGTTATCTTTCAGTCCTTAATTACACTTGTATATAAGGTTAAAACAATTTGGTGTCAACATCTCTGGTGTCACTCCATTCTGGCGTTCTTAAGAGATATTTAGAATTTTCTCTTCCCATATCTTTTCCATAAAGGACAAATTAAGTTCTGAATATACAGACAGAAATCCGCACAGCTGACAGAAATTAAAAAAAGAAAAGAAAAAGAAAAGACGCCATTACTAATAAGCTATAAATAACATTTTACTGTTTCCTGTCAGGCAAACCCTGAGGAAAACAGATATTTCATATAATTTGATAAGTGCTTTCCTAATAATAATTGCAAAATAACAAGATTTTCACTTAAATATTTCATAAATCATTAATGAAAACGGTTTCAGTTGCAGTTCATAAATTCTACTTTGTTAAAAAAAAAAGAAATTGTAGTAAAATGCATAGATCAATGCTTATGTGGCAATCCATGATAGGATTTTTAACTTTTACATGTTTGCTGCAATACTCTGGAGTTACTTTGCTTCATAAACAACATTATGATTCTTTTTTAACATCCAATTTTGATACACAACCGCAGATAATTTTACTTTCAGTTTGACCTCATTTGCTGATGGAAAAAGCACAAAAATATCAAGATAGGATCCAGGCTTCATAAAAAGTTTAAGGCTAGATGGCTGCCCAACCAACATGTAAACTAGCAGATGCTTAGGTTCAGTGTCCTGCTTTGACAGCCTCAAATAAGGGCAGGTAAACACTGAGCTAAGTGCTCTCAACAGGATTTCAGTCAAATCTGAGAGCTCCAATTTAGCATGACAACGTGTCACCTCGAACTTAACTGCACACTGAGTTTGTGCAATGGACACTGACCAAGCCAAGTAAAACAAGTAATCTGAAACCATGTTACACAGAAGCTCACTATTACAGTTGCCCATAGTGGTTCTACTCACTTTAGCATAAAGAAATAAATCCTGCAGGATCCTGGGCATCTTCTGGGACTATACTGATTATTTCCATACAAATTCAACCCTCACTTTCGAAATTAAGAAATCAAAGACAATAAAAAAAAAAAAAACAACCACAAAAAACCCCACAAACTTCTTACTAAGCCTTTCAAATTAAATTTAATAGACTAAAAAGTGCAACAATAGGCTTCTGATCACAATCTCTCCAGACTGGACTTCTGAATTAATGCAACTAATGCGCTTTTTGCTTTATGGAATGCAAGTCAGACTAATCCCACCAAAAACAGGTAAGGTAAAGGTGACGTCATGGACTACAAGAGATCCCAATGCAATACAAAATGTCTGTATACAAAAACAGAAAAGTAACTTAGCTCTGATCGTGAAAACAACAAATTGGAAAGTGTAATCTAGCTATATGGGTATACCGGCTTTGTTACATACATGTTTGCACAGTTTCAAGACTTCAAGGTCATTATTTTAGTTCAATGAAAGACACTGGGTATCTGTCAGTGGAGGCTGACGTATCTTTTGACAGATATCATTAGCCAGCTTTCTGTAGAAAAAACACTACTTAGGAAAACCCCAATAGTGTAATCACAAAGAGCAAAGTTAGATATTACTTAAGAGATTAATGAAGTGGAAGTAAATTTATTAGAAGCAATCTGTCATTGCAAATTTCACATCTGCTCAAAAGACAAGATTGAGGGGTTGATTTTCTTGTTCTTTGTACTTTGCATTGTCAGAAGACTGAGATCTTATTCGCTTCATTCTTGCTCATAAGACATCTTGAAATGCAATCATTTAAGATAAAAGCCTAAAGAGCTTTTTCTGGAATCATATACTTAACAAAATCGATTTTGTTAATAAATATACAAACAGTCCACCAAAAACATAAAAGAAAAATAGTTCAAGAAATGTAACAAGCAAAAAAAAAAAAAAAAAAAAAAAGGCCAAAAAACAAAACACCACCACAAAAACCCCAACATTCCCCACCCCTAAATGGTC
Organism: Psittacula echo; assembly: GCF_963264785.1. Classification (NCBI taxonomy): domain Eukaryota; kingdom Metazoa; phylum Chordata; class Aves; order Psittaciformes; family Psittacidae; genus Psittacula; species Psittacula echo. The sequence goes on along the minus strand of NC_137738.1, from coordinate 39,019,864 downwards.
ACCAATCCAGGATTCTTTCTGAAAGGAAATAAGGAAATCTATCCCTTTAGCCAGATGGAGAAACCTTATGATAGCCTTCATCCAGGCATGCCTCAGAATCATGTTCAGCTGAAGTAACCTGCTGAGATGTTGGGAAATGCTTTCCCAACCTATACATACATATCAAATTTCACAGGTCTAAAGTAATTGTTTTGAACACCAAATCCAACATTTATAATAATAAATGTTGTAAAAAATGTTCTAAAAAAATATTATTTTGAATAGCTATTTTGAAACATAAGATTTTTAGCGTTTATGTTTCTGGTACTGCAATTTTACATTTGATGTTTCCTTTGAGCAGCAGCAAAATGCACCATTTCTGTTGATGTTTTAGCCTTAACTGTACCCTTTAACTTGTCAATTAATGCAAGAGAACAAGCAACAGGGTAACAGAAGTTGTAAGCTAAAGGTTTTTAAAAATTTTCATTTCTGAAAATAAAACTAAACTTGGTCAATTAGAACATAAGAAGCGACTGAATATGGAAAAGTGGCAGCAGAAACATTTACAACCTAAAAAATGGTGCACAAGAAAACCTGCAAAGCCAGAATAATTAAAATGTTTGCTGTTCATAAAGGATTAAAGATTTATGTTTCCCAGTTTCTGCAATACTATTTTGCTTTATTAAGGTTTCTCAACAGAAGTTTGAAAGCAACTTGAGCTGCAAAATGAATTGGAAAATGTTCAACATCAGCATTAATCCCAAATTCAGTTTTTAACATTTTGGAGATTGCTGCAATACAATGCAAAGTAAAAATATCTACCACAACTGGAAAAAAAAAAAAAAAAAAAAAAGCTTCATATATAATGATGCTAAGTACAAAGGAGCATCACTGGGAGTAAGCAGTATTAGAAGAATAAAGAAAACTACGAAAAATAGTTAACTGCACTTTTACAGTGAACAACTTCAGATGTCAGGAACCAGAACCCTCAAACAAAATGTAGAATAAAAGACAGGCATATCAATATGCCATGATCACTTGAAATGGGATGCAGCTGTTAAGCTGGTGGACTGTGTATTGGCATGAAAAGACACAGCACAGATTTGCCCTGACACTGGTATGACTTGCTCTGGCCAACCTCCTTTGAGATAGCTCTTCAAACAATACCCGGATTTATGTGTCTCCATTATTCTTAGAAAGGTTCAAAGCACAAGTATGAAAAAGCCTACACAAGCACAAAACCTGACCTTCACCTTCCCATTTTCTGATGTTTCTAGTCCTGCTTCTTCAATAGAAAACTAAAACAGGGTTGGAAACAGCATGGGGCACGGATCTCAATGTAGAATCTACAGTAAAACCTGCTTTCTTTAGTATGTTTCAAGAAAAACAGTATTTGTGTGCCAGGAATTAATTTATGTTTCTACCCAACAAGGAGATAAAATTTAAAAGCTGAAAACGTATGTAATTAGGCTTGACACTGATAGAACTACACTCTCAAGCAGACAGTTCATGCATAGCCCACTGGCTACTCACCAGCAGATAGTTTGTATACAACGTTACACACGCACACAGCTTCCTTCTCCCATTATTATGGGTATCATTGGCAAGAGATTTCTGGACTTTCTAACCACAAAGCCAATACTCAGCTAAAGGAAGAGAGATGACAATTCCCATGAGTTCGTTTATTCAACTTTGGCATGAAATATTCTTCCATTTGGACATTTTTCACTCATAGAGTTGTCAGTTTTCTGAGCAAATGTTTCTCTTAAGGGCAGCAAAAAACCCCAAATAAAAAATAATAATAATAATAAAAAAAAGCAAGCACAACTGGGTACTCTCCAGCTAATTTACAAACACCTGGAGTAAAACTGAATTTTACAAGTACAGTCTTTAACTACATAATGATTTTGCTTCATTTCTTTTTTTTTTCTTTTTCTCACAGAAAATGCAAATGGACAGTGCCAAGCAACAAAAAAAATAATCACAATACAAATAAATCAACCTAATTTAGTTAAAGAGATTAACTGCTCTTTTTTGTTATAGCAAAAAACTACTGGGAAAAAAAAGCCATTTTAATGAAGAGCTATTCTATACTAGCATAACCTCCTCTACCTGCATCCAAAAATACCATCAATATAAACAATGCTGTTGGCAAAGGCTAATTATGTTGGTTATGGTTAAAATACTACCACTGTATGTAATTCATTCTTTAGTCCAATATATAAATGAAAAACACATAGGATAAAGACCTGCAGTCACAAAACCCCCAAAACCCTGTAAAAGAAACCAAAAATCAAGCAGGGTCATAAAATTTCATTTCAAATCCATGACTGAATAGATGATGCTTGAACATGAGATCACAGCACTTTCAACTGGAGGTTTACACACATATTGCCATTCCCAGGTCAATGCCAGAAACACAAAATGATGTTTCTCTCTCTCCTGCAGTCCACTGCTTCATTCATCATACATCTGCTTAGACAAAACAACCCTGTGGAATTTGCATACCTGAAGTAGAAAATTCCTCCCTTATCATCTAAACCACAAGTTCCTAAAAACCAGTCTGTCCTTCCCTTTTACCCAACTACGGTATATCAGCAACAGCTAGTGCACAAAACAAAATTCAAGCATTTCTTTTTGCTCTGAAAGAAGCCACGGATAGGTATTCAATTTTTTTTCCTTGCATACACACATGCAATTTATAAAGTAATTTTAATTAAAAAAATTACATACAGCAATAAGTCTGAGCCACTAACAATCATAACAGTGCTACTACAAAGCGTTGTGAAATAATGCTAAAGGAGGTGAGGAAAACAACATTTATTACTATAACTGAACACATGAAATCTGGAAGACAAGCAGCCAAACCAGAAACACAAATAATCCACTTCATCTAACAAGCTTCTGTATTGTAAGACCAAACAAAACATAACAAAGCTAATGGTAAACCACAGTAATACAAATAAAAATGAGTGAGGATACCTGCAATTGATACAACTGAGCAGATCTGTAGAGAACAGATCATCTTCTGTATTCAAAACCACCAACAACTTGTGTAGGAGAAACAGCATGTATGTATATACACAGCCTTCTAGAAACCATCTGCTGCCAGTTGTGAAGCCTACTTATGGTGTTAATTTACACACAGCTGATCCCCATATTCATGTGATGGAGAACACTTACCACAGCAGTTAAATGTGTCCCCAAGTCATGAAGAGAAAGCTTCCACTTACCTACAATAAAATAAATAAAACAAAAGAAGATTAAAATAATGTATCAGGAAATCTGTTACAGATCTAATGTTTAGGTGAAGAAATTAAGTTTTACTTCATTCAGTTTTGACTCTCCCATCTTCTCCTCCTCCCACAAAAAAAAAAAGGTAAGAAATGTTTTGCAAGGGATAAAGAACTATAGCAGTCTGCACATGTACTACAGCCAGCACATACATGTAATCAATACACATCATCTTCAATATGCCTCTTATCCAAATAATGCTCTTATCTAGCATGTATTATCGAAGAAGGGGTAGTTTGAGAACACACCAACTGTCAACCACATGAAATGCTTAATGCATAAGGACGCTTACAAGAGAAGTTAGAAGGAGGAAAAAAGTAAAAGAACAAAGCCCTTCCTTTGCAACTGATATCACCTTTGAACTGCACCGCTCATTTTCTAAATTTACCATCATAGGCAGCATCTGAATCATGACGTTGTGCATTTAAATAAGAACCCTGAAAGCCTGTTAAGGAGAAACAGGATTTCCTACAGTGTATAGCTGACCATGTCATACACTTCTAATTCTCAGATGATTTTAAATAGATTGTATGTTTATATGCAGCTGTGCCCTTCTAATATAGACTTAAAGGGCATCCCTTTTTAATCTTTTTAACACAGCAAGAATGTTCCTATTATTTTGGAGCTAGAGATGCCATGTAGTTAGCACAAAGCTGTGTCACATAGCATAGCTGCAGAGCTCCTTTCATCATAAAGCTGTAGAGAAAAACAGATGATGTACCACCTCCTACTCCGGAGGGCCTGAGCTCCCCCTCATTGAGCCCCTGGCAGACTGGGGCACTTGCTCAGCAGCTCCACATCAGACTGCTCCTCCACTGAGATCCCCTGGCTGGGCATGAGAGTACAGATCGATGCTGGAACACTGGAGGTATTTTCTACTCGTACCCAGCATTCAGCAGATTTCACCTGTTACCCCCTAGGTAAAGCTCTTCGCTAACCACATTTTTTTTCTAAAACTTGTATCATCTGTAACTAATCTAAGACCTTTTGACAAATACATTTCCCTTCAGCCTTTCACTTAATGCTTGAATATTACTCATAGCTAAGAATTTACTTTTCTGTGTCCTTTCACGCAGACACTCTGCAGTGAAGGACTCCAAATGGGCTCTAAACAAATGCTCATATTTGGACAAGGAAATTCATATTCACAGTATATTTGACAAACCAGGACTAGGGACATTGAGTAAAGGTCAGACACTGTTTCTAAGATGCCTCTTATTTCTTACTGGTACAGGATAGTTAGAAACACAGAAAAACAGTTGACTTTTAACAAACATATATAAACATTAAGAATTACTGAACTGTATGCTGCAATCCTGGGAAGTGTTACCAAAATGTTTAACTTGGCTGGCTGTTAGAATGACCAGACTGCATCTGATACAATTGTGCTGCTGCTGCTGCTTCTCCTGGGCGGTGCTGCACATCAAGCTGTGCTTTACTCCTCCACAACACCCCACTGTTAGATCACCTAACAGGCTGTTAGAAAAATCCATATTTCACTTTAATTAAAATAAGAAAGTCAACAAAAGCAAAAAAAGCTAAAGCATCTGCTTTCCATACATTTAAGTTCTAGTAGTTCATGACAAAGCTTTTTGAGAGTCTGTCCTCTGTCTAAACTATGGCACACAGTGCATATTATTCCAATGTAAAATGTCCTATTACTGCATATATTTCACATATAGACTTCTCATTATAAGACCTCGTATCATCATTGTATTCATGATTCCATTATTATAAAAAGAACACAAATCAAACCCACAATGCACAGGTACTGAAGGTGCTACCATTAAATTCATCAATACTAGCAGGTATAGCTGTATCCAGAAGAGAGAAGCAGTGCTGCAAGATAAGCCTTTGGCAGGAATAGCTTTCTGTCAAGTTTCTGGACTCAGTCTCAGAGGAAGATAAGGACACCTCGAAATCCCAGATCAGAAAAACCTGTGCGTAAAAGTTAACCTTGCTTCAGAGCCACTTCGGTTTCAAGTCTACATGCTTTACCAAGCTGGGATTTTAGACAAACAAAAGCTTAGTATGCTATGTGATGAAAGCCATCTTTTAGTCAATTCTAGTTAAAAAGAGAGCTAAATCACAAAAAGTTATGGCTACTGCACATATGCAAACACAGGTTGTTTTAGTCCAAAACCAAAACAGTGCAAGCAATAAACAGGGAAGCTTTTCCTGCTCTAAAATTGTTTCTGTTATACTGCCTGTAACATAGCTAAACCTGTCAGCTTCTACATATATTTTATTTGAAATAAAATCTGTATTATCCTGATGTCAAACTATTCCTCTTCTGCCATTTCAATCCCAAGTAGTCAAGGCATCAATACATAGGGCACTGCCTAGCTGCTAAGGAAAACAACATAAACAATGTTTTTCTTTCTAGCAAGCATACGTGGAAGTATAAACCCTTAGTCTGTATTGTAGCAATCCATTTTTATCCTCCTTCATTAGATTCAGTTTAAAGGGATTTGTTTCTGCACCAACTTGCGGTGAACCCGCAAAAAAAATGCCTGTAAGATGGAGATAAGCTATGACCACAGTTGCTGCTCTGTTAGTTTGCTTGCATGGTGGATGTTTTTGTGATTATAGTTACTCCGCGATTTAACGGTAGGAGGTTAATGGAAATGTTACTTGCTACAGTAGCAGGCTAAATCAGTTGGGGGAAGGAAAAGAAATGTGTTTACACTTGAAGATGTCACATAAAACAGTGGGAAGCTCCCACCCCTGACACCAGAGCTGGCATGCTCATTCAAGGACTCATCTACATTATTACATGCTCCTTCACATTTAGAAATCTATTAATTTACAATTAGTTGTATTGATTTTATAGCAGATTCATAATTTCCATGATAATTTACGGGCTACTGACAAAATTAACTATGCCCCTTCCAAAGATAAGCATTATTGATAAAGAGGCCTTGGTACGAGTTACTGAACACACCACTGACAGTCTGTATTTTCTGCTGCAAATTCTACATTAATTACAGCAGAACTGATTGGTAGACTCTATCTGTTCCACTGAGAGTTTCCTCCCTCACTCCTGATAGTATCCACCAGCAGGAAATGTAATCAGCCACTGGAGATAATGTCAGTTCAGCCTTGGATGCCTTGTTAAGTTAGAGAGATTTAAAATAATGTAGTTATTGTGTATACCATCCCATGTTCAAGGGTGATGTGTTCTCAAAAAAAACCCAAACCAACCAAAAGCTATAAATAAAATCTGCAAAGAAATGCTGCATAAAATACAATTTAATCATATTTTGAGAGCTATATCTACTATATCTACTGTGGCACTGAAAAAAATGCCAGTGGGTCAGTGATTGAGAATGAACTACTTTTAGAATATATGCTCTATAAACCATGACAGTATATTTCCTAGAACAACAGTCATTGCTTATTGTTTTACAAAGTATTATTTTAATAAAATAGTAAGCCATTTTATAAAACAGGCTTTTACATATTAGTTCTGGCATGTTTTTGCAATTCCTCCACATTTACATGAAAAAAATTACTTCCAATAAAAATCAAATATCTCATTTTCCTTCTTTGCTCAGTGCTTCACTCACTGACAGTGTGAACAGAATTCCTTTCAATGTTGGATGAATCCCTTTCAATATAAAGTTGGTCACTACATAAAATACTTACTGCATGATTCAAAAGACCGTGCTATAGAAACTCTGTATCAGTGCTAATCATAAAATCTCTGCCAAAGACTGTCCACCTTTGAGAAATCTTTTAGTTCAGTGCATATCATAGAATCACAGAATGGTTTGGGTTGGAAGGGACCTTAAACATCATTGAGTTCCAGCCTCCCAGCCTCTTCAAAATAAAATTTCTCCCTTTCACTGACAGGCATTCAGTAAGTAACTGAACTTAACTTTGTAAACTCTCTGCATCTGGTACCTTGGCACCTAAATGAGCTATTGATACATATAAATATAAACTAAAAAATAAATAGCAAGCAGATATAACTTGAATACACAGATATATTTCACAAGAGTAAAAATATTGGTTGTGCAATGTCGGTGCTGGAACTTTTATCTCTGTGCAGCACCTGCTCAGTGAACAGTCAGACTTTATCTTTGTGAAATTATGTGTTAGCCTAGGTTGTATTTACGGCACCTCAACAAAACCCTGACAGAATTGTTAAATGGTACATAGTTAGTTATACACTATTCAATCACAGCAGAAGCTGAGCAGTGTACAAACTCTGATGAACTTATCTGCATCACATTAAAATTGTGCATATGGGGCATCAAACTTCTACATACAAGACCAAACAAGGAAGATGATCTACAGTCAATTGCATTAGTCCTCCATATAAGATCTTGAGTACTAGATAAGGCATGGACTTTCAGGGAGTAGGAAGAATAGGGAATGCCACGCCATAACTCTCACAAAGCAAGGAAGTAGCTGTAAGCTACACGAGCAGCTGCAGTTTTAATTTCTGAGCCCCTGACTTTGTAATGTCACTATGTCCTTTTAAACAGACTTTGTAAAGCTTTAGAGGCAGGGATCAACTTTTTTGTGAAAATGTAGTATTAGCTCACTGGGGTCTTAGAAATACTGCACAGTGCAAATAGTGAACAAAACAGTATCTTTTCCAATTACCTTAATACTCCTGAAAACTAGGTATCACAAAAAGTCCTTTGCTGTAAAAATGAATGCTGCTTGAGGATGAGAAAATGAAGGTCGTAGAGGTACAAAATAATTTTTTCCTGCAATATTTTGGAGCTTGCCAATTAGCAATGTAACCCAGATTATGACTGTCACTTGTGCTTCAAAGGCAGTCCCACCTGTCCCCATGTGCCATCATTTAGTGTATCTTTACCATAAGCAGGTAAATGAACTAATAAAATAAACATGATGGGAGTGTGGGGAGATCACTTGCTTTTGCTAGACCATGTCAATGCGCTAGATAGAATATCAGGATCTGTACCATCCAAAGATGATGTCACCAAGAATGGAAGAGAAATCAAAGGAAATGTTAGAGACAAGCAAAATTAAGAACATATAACTGAACATCAGATACTACTTCCGTTTGATGAAGCAGCCAATTTTAACACAGAAATTACCACGTACTAACACATTCCAAGTGATACCAGATAGTGCCAGGCACTTGCTATATATCAGCCTTGTAAACCCTCATTCTCTTTTGTGTGTGAAAATTTGTGAAGTGTAACATTATTCGCCAGTCTCATTTCTCAGCAGCATGCAGCACAGCCCTGCTTTCCTCTATCATCTCCTGTTGCCATACTCTTACCTATCTCAATAACAAATGAGCCCTCAGTGTTTACCCTGATCAAAATTCATAGCTACAGCTAACAACTGCGGTTCTGCACTCATCTACCAGAATAAAAGGCTGTGGGTCTGATTAGCGATCAGCTGGGCTATACATTACTACTAAAAATATTCCACGTTGCTACTGACAGTCACAGTTCATTTACCCATCATTGTGATAGATGCACAGTCAATCATGAGGAGAAGGTCGGGAGCCACTTAGACATACTTAGACCATAAAAAGGGGCAGTATGAACCTTCATACATAAATCAGAGAGAAACTCAGTGGACAAGCAATATCACAAAAACAAACACTGGGTTTATTATGTGGCAAAACATTACCATATGTCAAGGCCATCACACTTCAGACACAGTCTTCTAAAGACTCAGTAGATCAGTATAGACAGACAAACACATATTCAAGGCGTTTCGTCTGTACAGGGGAGCTACCAATCTACCCAAGAGTCAAGGCAGAAGATGCTTGCTTGGCAGGGGAGCTCAAAGACATGCTTTCTGCTGTTGCAGTTCCTCCTGACCACTCTACCAGGTACTATTTAAAATTTTGGCCATCCTAAGTAAGTTCATCCATTGCTGTTAAAGGACAAATCCCCTTACTGTTCTAGTGATGTAGATCATAGAGCTTATTTAAGTATTTCCATTGGGTTTGGCTCGGTTAGAGTTAATTTTCTCCATAATAGCTTTTACAGTACTGTATTTTGGATTTGTGACCAAAATAGTTGATAATACAGAGATGTTTTCCTTACTGCTGGGCAACACTTACAAAACGTCAATGCCTGAAAACAGGCAGCACACTAGCTAGGATCAGAGAAGCTGGAAGGCTGGATCAGTCACATGTTGTTTTCAGTGCAGGGAGCTATTTACACACATCACATCAGACTGTGATGTTACCTGTGAAAAGGCAGATAGCCACGGCAGCAGAGACCACACAGCACTCTATTAATACAGGAACCTGTTCAGCTCTGCATGGGTCCAAATGCAACAGCTCTGCCCAGAGCGAAAAGGCCAATTTATGGAACCAATGCTTAATGTGTATCTAAGGAGGGCAATATTGAGCTTCACTGTAAATATCACAAAGCTAACTCACATAGTTTTATGCAATGGTACTGGCACGTTAATCACAAATTAAAAAAAAAAAAAAAAAAAAAAAGGAGGAAGAGCTGACTGATACCAAGAACACTTTAGATCATCAAGTTGCAGAGCACTGCGGGAAAGCAAACAAATAAAGATCCCAAACCCACCTCTAAGAAGTTATCACAAATTTCCTTTTCCCACAGCTCGAGCCTGTCAACTCTGCCACATACCCCATTTAGAGCTAAGGATCAGCTCATTTGTTGCCTCAGATCTACTCCCAGAACAATAAACCTGCATGTAAATGGAGTGAAATTAGAAATTACAGAAACCCTTAGAGGTACTGCAGCTCCCTTCTTTTGTCTAACTTTCGTGTAGTATTAATCTGATTTGAATGCTGAACCCAAACCAGCTTGTGGAATGGCAAAGGGCAGCTGTCTGCAGAAGAAAACCTGCACAATTCTAAGGTTTTATTGACAGGAACCTCCACTGAAGTTATCCTTTGTAAATGTAAGAGCATTATATATACATTTAAGCTCAGTAAGCTCGGCATTTAATAAATTAGTGTGCACACACACATACAAACCTGCAAAAAGTTATTTCCTCACTTTGTTGTTTGTGTGGGTTTTTTTTAAGGAGTATACTGAATTTCTATAAATTGTACCGAAATGTTTACTCTATTCATAAATGGGTAAAAATAATGAAAGCTCAAGAGACCATACAGTAAAGAAAATGTCCTGCATTTGTAGAGAATCACACTATGTTTCTGAATATTCACAACTGCAATTGGTGTTTCTTTCAAAAGCATTCCAGATTAAATAAATGAAGCCACATGAGTCCTGTACGTCAAAATGCACAAAGCTGAGATAAACAGCTTCTCACTGGAGAGTGTTAAAAACGTAAGGTTGGAATAGAAGAAAGCGATATATAGGGATTCATTATGGGTTTTTTTCCACATAAACTTCAGTTTAGAAAAAACTAAACACATAAAAGAAGAATACAATTTTACAACTGTAGCATACACTATAAATTAAATCCTTGGAGCTCCTTCTGTTCTCCCTTATTCTGCCAGCACACGCATGCAGACTGTAATACCCAGCAACTGAGGTGTATGAATTCTCCATCAGTCCATACAGTAGCAGCATGTTTTGGAAACTATTTTCCAAAAGCAGATGCTTTGGGCTCACCTTTGCTGGTTAACACTTCACAGTAAACCTCCTTCCCAGACTCTTCTTTTACAGCTGATAAAGATTTGTCATCTGTGTGCTTGGAGTATACTTTGGAAAAGGTACAAGTACCTTGGTGACAGGGGGGATAAGAAAAAAAGTGTACCAAGTAACTTGCAGGTGTACAAATAGTCAGGACTACAGGCAAGATAATAAAATATGAAAAAAAAGGAAATAGGGCTTATAAAGTGTTGAGTAAGAAAACAACAACAAAACCCCCCCTAAACCCTTACCATACCTCCACCACTCCCCATAATAAAAGCTCAAACATATTGAAAGATACTACTGAGCAGTACACTCAATTATCAGCACACTTTCGGGATTTAGTGTTCCTTCTGCATGATTTTGGTTTTCGTTGTCCCATCTGTGAGCCAAAAGCCTCTCTAAAAGAAATAGTTGGGTTTGCTCTGCAATTTCCTTGTTAGTGACAGTACAGCTTGCCTAAGGAAACACAAGAGGAACTGTGTGGTGTTGCAACAGTCATATTTCAGACTGAAAAATCAAAACAAAGTCCTGGTGCCAACCAAAATATAGTATGAGGTACCTGCAATGAACAGGCAACACTATTTCTACTAACATACTCCCAGGTTTGTACCATAAAATACAGCAAATGTTTAAAACCAACTTTGTTTTCCTAATAGTTGATTCATGTAAAGAATTTCTCTTTACATGATACCTCACAAAGGTGTCTTAAGACTTTTTTAAATGTTTGTACAACTTTTGAATGAAAGATGATATAAAATTAGCAATATTGTTTACTTTAATCAAATACATAGTACTCTCATACAAATAATTAAAAATGGCTTTACCATTAAAGTTCTAAGTGGTCTTTAAGATAATGCAACCTATCTCTATTTTTGGAAAGCCAACGCAATGAAACACACATTCTTTCCTGCGCAGAAGATGCTGTTAGCACATAACATCACACCGCTTGCCAAGCAATTTACACATGAACTCAGCTCATGCTTCTGACATGCCAGTCACTTAACTAATTTAAGATATCTACATGGACTGGGGTGAGCAGGAAGGTTTATTGTCTTCACTCAAGGAACTTTAAACCAAAGCAGAGACAAGTTATGTTGCTGAAGGCCATAAAAAGCTGAAAACAGAGCCGTAAATCTCCACAGTTCTGATGGTGCATTGCCTGCAAAACTCTACACCAAAGGCTGTATCAAGGATTCATGTTTTTGAGGCTGTGCACATTCTGGGAAACAGAGCTCTTCTGATGAGTATTAGAAGGTGCTGCCACAATGAATTAAGGTATCAGTTTATAACAGAATGTGATTATTTCCACATGAGTAGGCTCAGAAAAGGTGTGATTTTAAAACATGATTACACAAAGAATTTTGTAGGGCTTTATCAGCAACACGAACTAAATCTTTATAGGATGGACCCTAAAAGAGCATTTTCCAATTAAGATGCCCACTGTGATTCAAATAAGAACTTCTAAACTTGCATTTACTATTTTCTCAATGTTACACCTTTAAATATAGTAAATAAAACCTGCCAAATGAAATAGCGCATTGCAAGAACAAAAAAGCCATATGTTCCTAAACTGTTTATCTAAGAACCAACAGGCATAGTTTTATGATTATCATGAAGCCCTATAAATTATAACATTATGACTTTAAAAATGAAAAAACCACAAGATTTGAATTGACAAGCCAAGTCATATTAAAGTGTAAGTGGCAATATTCCTAAGGCATGATATTAAAATTGATAAACACTGCTGACTCATATAATAGAAACCAATACCTTCAACAAAACCCACTGGAGCAGCAAGTATAGGAATTTGTAGTAGATGGTTAGACTCTATCTAGTCAAGGGCATATTGGCTGCTAAGGCAAAATAAAGCGACCATAAAGCTGGCTTCATGCTTTTCATCTGAATTTTGTTAGTCTGTCTTGCCCTGGTAGCTCAGATTTGTTACTTTTAAACAATCTGGTTTAATCACATTATAGAAACCACCTCAGAAGCATTAATGTGCAAGGAATTATCAGGAAAAACAAATAGCATACTTTACATATCTGCTCATTAAAACATAACTGGATGCTAGGGAAGTACCCCTTCAGCAGAGCACTCCAGAATGATGCAGCGCTTCAGAACAGAGGGCAGCAGTAATAAACAATTACTCTTCTATAGTAATGAAAAATCACTGAATTAATTTATAAAGAGGTCGCAAGCACTTCAAACAATGGCATTTCAGGTCACGTCTGTTCTCCATTCAAGAGCACCCATAATCAGTTATTCCCATGGTCATTTCCCCATTTTTCTGTCTAAAACCTTGTCCTCAGTGGTTTAAAGGTTTTCCAGTAGCTTAGCCAAGTGAATACACAAGGACAGAAAATATGCAATGGTGATGAGTACATGACTTCCTCCAGCCTTACCCAGTTTTCTGATAGCTTGGCTTGATCCAAATAGAGCCAAATCTTCAGCTCTTCACACTTCTTCAGAGAAAGGAAAGTGGATAAACTCTTTCTGATTTGCTACTTATTTTTTTAATATTTAAAGATACATATTCACAATGTATATAAAATACACAAAAATATATGCTGCATGGTTTTGCTTTGATATTGATGTAATAGGAACAGAATTGGGATGTATTTCAGAAATCTCATATCAGATTTTCCAAGAGGGGAAAACAAAGTAAGAATATCAACATTAAAAACCTAGCTGAAAGAGATAGTAGTAAGGAGAATTAAAAATAGGGAGCTACTTGTCACCTCTACCAGCATTAAAGATAATATTGCTTATGAAAAATCTAATTGCTGAATCTCTAAACATGGCATTTATGTACACCAAAAGACACTCCTCATGTCCACTGCAATTAGACCTCTTCCACAAGCTCTAATTTAGAGCTTAAATTGTTCGGGTTCACTAGCATTGAAATGCTGTTCCTAAGTATACAGTACTCAAAGTGTTCTTTGAAGTGTTTTTTTTTCTTTTCCTTGCATTTTCCGATTTATATTTTCCCCCCTCCTTTCTGAAACAGTCACTTTTAAAGGGTATTTTACAGAACTTGACTAGGTTGAAAAATTTTTGAGGTTAACTTTTCTATCACTTGTAGAAAATGTTGTTTGTATGCAGTTTCTAGCATGCCTGTTGCAAATGGATGCCTTTCAACAATATTTCCCTTTCCTCATCTTTGCAGTGACTTAAGGAGCAATTCATTGCGTTCTCCGGTTAGATTCAATGGTTTGTGATATGCCCAGCAGTATTCCCTCCCTGAGCTTCAGTAGCCAGCACATCGATGCATTTGCTTTCAAAAACCCTATGCTTCCAAGTTAACAAAACTTACAGTTACAACATTTGATGTAAAGAGTGTAAAAAATGCCTAAAACATTGTTTTTATGGTCAGGAATAATTGTTTTATGTCAGGAGTGATTCCTCTTTGTTTACAGAAGAAAAAAGGAAATGTGAAGAGGGAAGGGGCAAAGATTAAGATCCATTTTCATTGACTTTTCAAGAACAGAAAGAATTCTGTTGGTTTACTTACATCTGTCAAACCCTTTTGTCCTTCATGAAGCAGCATAGCAACTAACTTAGTACTAAGTTGATTTAACATTTTCAGAGTGCTTTGATATCCCTCCCCCAGCCCCACAAAGTAAGAGCTTTGATCTAGTTCTTATTTTGAAATATGTTTTCGACCATTTGGTTCTTATCTACAAGGATAACTAACATACAGCATCGTCTTGTAATGGTCTTGCATTTAGCTTGATTACCTAATGTCTCCATGGTCAAATCAATCATAACCTTTTCTCCAGCTCCTCAGTCCTCAGTGCCCAGGTTATCAGATTTTTCCCTCTTCTTACTTTTTATCAGTCATTGGAGTGAAGCCTAGGGGAAAATCATTGCCTTTATTATATCAATTCGTACAGCTTTATAGAATCAGTACATGTTTGGAGGACATGCACAAAATCCTGTTGTGGTCTATCCTCTTATTTTCTTGTTTATTACTAAGAACATCTCTTTCAGTGCTTTTAGCAAACATGTGCTGGCCTCAAACTCTATTTTCATTGCTGTATTTCACTCTGTGATGCTGATGTATGTCAGCAGCACTGACAGGAATATACTTACAAGGAACTAAAAAGACCTGAACAACCTACAGCCCTGAATAGAATAAATACATCCTAGTTAGAATTCCTAAGGGATGATAAAAGAAGTACTGTCTACCTTGAGTGCTTAAATAGGATTTTTTTTTTCAAGTAAAAAAACCTGCATAAATTCAGCTGTAGCAGTTGCATTTTAATGTCTTTTACTGCTGGATCAAAAATACAAAACACACATTCTAAAAAATTACCTTTTTTTCTGACCACAACATAAAGAGGTGTGATTTATGTGAATAAAAAAAAAAAAAAAAAAAAAATCAGTTAATATTTTGACATGGTTCTTGCTTTGCTGCTAAGTATGAATAATTACTCTGATGGTGATTTTCTTTGAGAAATAATACACATACACAAGGAAGCATGATACAACCTTTTCACAGGATCAGTGATACAATAAAGGAGCTGCTGCAGCTTAGACTGTCCTTCTCATGGCTCACATTGCACAGGAGGAAACTACAAACTCAAGTATAACCATACAGTTTTCAAAAGGAAATTTGAAACTATCAATAGCTGCATACATGCATGGCCCTTAATATAGCTATATAAAACACAAGCATTTATGAATGAATGAGGAAGGAACTGCATGAAAGAAAGAAGATGCTCAAATATTTTCAAATCAAGTGTGTGAAAAGTATTACTGTATTTCTGCAATAAATCCATTGTGTGGTGTAACATTTCATTGTTGAAACTATAGTCAATCTTTACTCATCTCATATACTGAAAAACATCTGATGGTCTTTTGCTAATTAGGAATAATGTAAATGTAAATGCTAATTAGGAATAATGTAATGTAAAACCCTTTACAGATAAGTCATAAGCCAAAGACCTAAACAAATGCATAGTGCAAGGAAAGAAGAATTTTATCAGCTGAAATGTATGTGGTATTTTCCTCCACAATGGATTTTTGATGTTACTGTCTAGCTTCCCTCACATTTTATTCTTTTCTGTTGGTTCTATGGACCCAAAGGAGTTTCACGTAAGTTACGAACATTTCAACATCGCTTTAAAACAAGATTTTAATGGAAAATGTGTTTTAACCATGGCTTTTATAGGTGCTTTACTGTAATACTTGCAACAAATTACCAGTATCTTATTTTTGAAGGCAACTTAATGAACATGACTTCAGAACATTTCTACTAGCATCTGTGTAGTTTCTTTGAATATACTGAACTGGATTAAGTCACGTAGGATGCATTCCCTGATATCCCTGAGCAAAGACTCAGGCCATCAGAATCTCCTACTAGTAGATGTGCTAGTTTCCACTCTTGTTTTCCAGTTCCAACTTGCCTATAGCTCTTAATTCTCAGTAGTCAAAAGAGAGGCTTTCGAAGTATGAAGAGCTGTTTTCACAGAACAGGATAGAAGAACTGAAAGAGCATGTACAACTTTGTCGTGGTTTAAACCCAGGCCGTAAATTAGAACCACGCAGTCCACTTCCCCCCCCACCTTTCTTCCCTTCGCTTCTGAAGGGACGGGGAGGAGAATCAAAAGAATGCAACTCCCACGGGTTGAGATAAGAACAGTTTAATAACTAAGGTATAACACAAATCACTACTGCTACCACTAATAGTAATAATGATAAAGGAAATAACAAGGAAGAGAATACAACCGCTCACCAACCGGTACCTCGCCCCCACCCCACAGTGATCCAGCCCTTCCGGGAACTCTCAGTTCTGCATCCCCCGGCATGACGTGCTGTGGTATGGAATACCTCTTTGGCTAGTTTGGGTCAGGTGTCCTGTCCCTGCTTCCTCCCGGCTTCTCCTCCTCCCTGGCAGAGCATGAGACTCACAAAGTCCTTGGTCAGGGTAAACATTCTGACCAGCAACTGAAAACATCGGTTTTATCAGTATTATTCCCAGGCTGAAAGTCAAAACCACAGCGCTGCACCAGCTACTAAGAAGGAGAAAAACTGACTGCTGCTGCTGAACCCAGGACAAACTTAAACTGATGTTGCTGGCTTTAATCCCCCAGATTAGCTGTCTGGATGCTTAGAAAGTATTTACAAGAGCAACAAGAAATTTTTTCATGCCAATTTAAGGAACAACAAACAATTACTTTAGCAGTCATAAAAGTAAACTAATAATGCAGAAGACTACTAAATCCTAGGAGATCAGTGAGGCTGATGTGTTGAATAAATTAACAAGGAAGGAGCAAAAGATTCAAGAGGAGGGAAATTCTTGAGCTCCTCACACAAATGTACTTAGAAAAATAGCAGTGACAGAACACTGTACCGTAAGAAGGTATCCAGTTATTGTACTGAATGTAGCATTAAACAGCAAGAAATTACCTTAAATCTTAACAGCTGCTTTTATGGCTACTTACTTTGCAGCTGAATTCTACACTCACCTTTCAGATTTAAAAGCTTCTTAAACTAAACTAAATTTGCAATAATACCACCTACTGTGGCATTCCTTCTCTGGGAGGAAGAGTTCAGTTCATAAGTATTTGTACCTCTCTTTCTATCCAGATTTCCTCTCTGCCATCATCTGCCATTAAATTTTAAATAAAGTGCAAAACAATTTTCAGTGTATGAGACAAAGTGAAAATTTTTCTCAGTTACAGAAATGGATTAAAAGCTGCAAGCTTCTGTCACTTTCAGAGTGCCTAAGGTTGCAGTATGGTCAAACTGCTAAGTAACTGCATCTTTACATAGACCTTCCCTCTACATTATGTTTTGGGAGCTAGCCCACAAATTAGTAACATTCAGATGGACATGATCTCAAGATCCTGCCAGGCATTCACTGCATCTTTAGACACACACATTTAGAAATCTTGTCTTAATTTCTTCAAGCTATTTTTTAAGAAGGGACATGGAAATCCTAAATATAAAAAGATGATCCTTAAAATACACAATCCTTCCAGATGTAAATTTCAATCAAGTAAAGAAGACTTAAATTTAATCAAATGAAGTCAACATCCTGGTTTTGGAAGTTGCCTATAATTCAGCAGTAAACCAGTTTCTTCTACAATGCACTTAAAAACAGTGTTCATTCTCATATATGACAAATTAACTTCAGTTACAGTACAGCGGCACTTCTAAAGCTACTAAATATGAAACCCACTGAAAGTCAAAGATTTTGGAGACCAAGGACACATTTCTAGCTCTCTAAATCAAAAGCTTATTCTCAGCAACAGCTAAGTTACAGTCTCTTTCCTTCAAGTGATAAACATTTTTTTACATTTCAGTGATGAAGACTGCCACCTGCTTTGAAGTACACATGGATCTTCTGCTTAGAGGACAAATAGATATTTACATTTCAAAACTAGTACACATTTTCCTAAACACAGATTTATGCACTTTATACACCATATGCAAATTAATGCAGAAATTTTATAAAGACATCGGATCACCTTTAAAGTGTGATTCCCTACTGTTTTATCTGTGTAAGAAGATGCTGTTTTTCTTGGTGCACATTTCTTTGAAGTTCTGAACATCAGCATGAAAAATACCACAAGCACAATGAGAAAATCTGCTCCGTATTTGCTTGACCACCACCCGAAGATACTCAGTCAGTGGATGGGGGACAAGCCTGCAAATTTTACTCCACTGGGTAGAAGTACAGAACTGTTGTTGAAAAAATACAGAAGTTGCACAAAAAACAGAAGACAAAAGATTTTTTTCCAGCTGCAGCTTCCTTATGCTGTGTGCTTAGAACTGCAAACCTCAATAACAAAATACTGCATATCTATACAGTATAGGAAAAGTAACAGAGATCAGAAGGACCCTACTTCTTATTTTCCTGACCTTCATGGACTTACATTTTTACCCACATCCTAATGCTTGTTTTCAATAAAATTTAATATAGCTTTCATAAAATGAATCAGCAAGAGAGAGGAAAAGATATGAGGAGTACTTCAATCAGAACAAAAACCCTACACAATCCTGTTTTGATTCATGTTAACACATCTGTGTGCACCAGTTACTAATTGAGTAGATTTTGCAATACTGAAAAAAAATTATTTATGTTATATAATTAGAGAGAAGGAACTGTATTCCATACACTTTTAAGGCATGAATATTCAGATAAGATCACTTCAGATTTGTTAATTCCCACACTGTTAGCACTCTTTCTCTGTAATTGGTCTCCTTACATAACCTCAGCTCAAGCATTAGAAAATGCAATTCCCCAAAGTATTAAGCATTTCTGAAAATTCAGGTCAGAGAAGATTTCTACACTTCAACATCAAAATTATATTTCCCTGAAACCTCACAGGATTCTATTTCTTTGAAAAGTTCTACTGAATTCAAGAGAAAGCAAAGTGCAGTCATCAAACCTTTATCAAGGCCTCATGCCTGCACACCAGAGAAGAATCTCAAAGAGAGAACTCTGTAAGAATGAGACATCTTAGGTGATGTGTGTGAAGTGAGGAAAAGTATCAGACCAATTTTCATCAACTAGACTCCATGAGTACTTTCTTTAATTGCAGAGCGCCTCCTCTCCACTTAACACCTTAGAAAAGCTATAGCAGATTTGATAGTTGGCTGAAGCATCGTTTCTCTAAAGTAGTATTAGAAATGCACATGACTAGAATCAAAAATACCCCACCCAGCCCTCTAGGTCATAGAACGTAGTATCTTATAGATGACATACATTACCACCAAGTGACCGTAGTCTGGTCACTCCCTTCAAAATTAAATGAAAATTAGATACAGAAGCGCAGAGGATGAAAAGCTATTAGGTTTTTATTAAATACATAAGTGATAGGTAAAAGGTTCATAGAAATCAATGACAAATGATATCACAGCCAAGTTCCTGCTAGTAATGTCAACTGATAAACCACATCATTAAAGAAAAACTCAAACCAACAACCCCACTCAAAAAAAAAACCACCAACAAACCAAACCCAGTAGGCTGATACTAATCTCACAATCTAGTGTGGTGGCTTCATGCAACTTGGCTTTTCTATTCTTTCTCTCTCTACCAAGTAAAGCAATATTACCTACATGCCTTCCCGGTTTTAGAAATACATGGAAAGGGCCAAGTCAGACATTTTTCTTCCAGCCAGTTGTACTCTTCTTCCCAACATGGGCTGGAGCAGAGCAGGAAAACCAAGACGACTACAGGTCCCAGGAAGACAGCAAATGAACAAAGAAACTGATATGGAACAGGATTTGGGGACTGTCAGCACTACCTGATGTTGTAGTATAAGTTCCCCATGAACTTCTGTGTTCAAAAGTAAAACCAAACTGACCAAGCAGCACAGAAATGATGATGGCATATCCCCTTAAACCCACTCAAAACTGTCCTACAGAAATATTATTGTACACCATAGATTGCAGTGTGCAGTCTAGGTTTATTGCGTATTTTAGAATCCTTTTTTATGACTTCAACTGAGACTTCAGCCGCCAGACAAAAATTTCACTATCCATCTATGACTCTGCTTCCAGCTTGAGAAAGATCAGCAGAGAATAAATGAAGGTTAGTCTGCTCAGTTACATAATTACTTAAGGGAAATTATATTATAAAGACAACTGAGAAAAAAAAAAGTCTATCAAAAAAGTGAGTGAAAAGCCCAAATAATTGCTCATTTTAACACCCCTCTCTGGAGATGCACTTACATAATCATAAAGTGTATAAATTAAAAAAATGGTGTCAGTAGATCAGAACTGAGTTTTTAAAAGCATTTGCACACTAGAGATACTGGAAGTATTTAACTATGACTTTCACACTTCTGCTGCAACAGCTGTGTAAGATGTGCTTCCTCACATGGCTTATGATCTGCACAGAATGCAGCTGTGGAGATTACCACTTCTCCTTGTAAACCCTAAAGGAACCAGGAATGCACCATTAATAACCTTTTTCTTAAGAACTACTGAGGGATCAAAAGAAAGTTTGCAGATTAACATGCCATCTGAAATGAAAGTGCTTTTTTCAAAAAAAAAAGCATTATATGTAAAATATCTATTCCGATATATATACCTGTATTTTTCATATATAATGTAGATACAAATCTGTGAGAAACTCCTGACGAAGTTCACACAGTTTGAAATTTGATCCTTCTTTCTTTGTTGCCAGCACCTTTGCATATTATTTCCTGAATCCAATGATTTCTTTCTCCTATCCTTGTGCTACTTGAATTACGGCATCTTATCAGTGAGTCAGTAAATTCCAAGCTTGCTTTTAATTTCCACTTGTTCCAATCAGTTAACTGTGAGTAAAAAGAAGAGCCTCCTTTTAGTATGGCGTTTCCATTTTCTGCCTCATTGAACACAGTCAGAAATTCACCTAAATAACCAAATTATCCTACCCATTGACAGAATCACATATCTAAGTGATTTAAGAGCAAACTGAAGTATTTTTCTACTCTTATTCTTCTTTGGTCTTCGCATTTGAAGGAGGAAAACAACTATGCTCTGAGTGTTGTATTTTTTTCCTCAGATTACAGACTTTTCCCTCAGATTCCTCAGACTGCTCTTCCGTCACACAATTCACTGACACTGTATATAGCTTCTATATCAATGCTGTGACGTTCAAGTTGAGAGCCACCCTAGAATTTTCGAATGGTGCCTTAAGAGGTTACAAACCTCTCTGTGAAGTACTGGTCCTGGTAGCTTTCATGTAGTTTATAACATGACATTGCACACAAACATTAGTAACTCTCTTTTGTACATTCAAATTACTTTGATGAAAGTTTTTCTTTGTTATTTTGCTTTTTTTAAGGCATAACTAAAAAGTGCAATAGTTTTTACTATAGAGCTTGCACAACATTAATTGTTCTTAGAAGTAAAACATACTTGAAGTAACAAATGTCTTTACTTCTGAGCTTTGAACTTTGGTCATGTCTCTGTCAAAACTTTCCTAAAAATCACATGCAACACCCCACCACTACTGGGACAGCAGTATCTGTAATGCTAGTATCAGCTAAATTAAATGTTTTTATGTAGAGAGGTAATATGGTATATTTTCCTGTAAAAAAGCTGTATCAGAAACACCACAAAACACATCAGCCTCTCAGACAAAAAGTTCTGTCTGAATTTAATTATACTGCACAGAAAAAAATTTCCTTATGTAAAAAGACTGAGATGTACAGGCTGAATTCCAGTCTACTTTCATATTACATATCTATGCATAACTTTATATGGCAAAAAGGTATAGATACTTTGTAGTTTGTGCTCCATTTACCCCTCAGATGATTTCAGACATTTATCTGTGGAGGTATTATGCCTGTTTGTCCAATACAGACATATCAGAATTCTCTTTATTAATAGAGCTTTTCTCTGTCTGCTAGATTTTTACCTGCGCACAACCAAATTTAAACAGTTTAATAAACAGAACCAAAAAACCCACCCGAGTTACTTTCATTTGATACATTAAACAAACAGAGAAGCTTCTCTTTTATAATTCCAAGCAGTTTATATACCATTGGCAGCAGCAGAAAGGTTGCATTCTTCTGCCATAAAGCAGTTACGGCATAAAAGACAAGCCCTCTCCAAATCTGTTGTATTTCTTTGACACTGCAGACAGAGGTATTCCACAAAATCTTAGGTAAAATGTGACATCAATAAGATCCTCCACAAAGCCTCTTGAGAAGCACAGTGGAAAATTATGAGACTCTGCCAGTCTCCTGCACAGAAACAGAACAAAAGTCACTGTCTGCTTCTGTGCCCCCCTGCAGTGGCATGATAGAGGTACAGCTTATGATGAATCACAGCAAAAAAATGCTATTTGGTAAGTACCCACAGAATAAATTGCATTTTTGTTCAGTAAAATCACTTGATAAATTGCCTTTACTGTGCACCTCTGGCTATCTTCACCTGCCCTCTGCCCACAAATCCATCTTTCTCTCTCCACTTTCTAACATCCCAGGTATCAAGCCATAAGGCACAGCTACTATTTGAAATCATCACCCATCTAAAAGCAAATCCTTTTTTCTTCCAAAAGACCTTAAAACCACATAGCAATTAACTCGAACACACAGAGGCATTAGTGACCTCCAGTAAGCAATGCTCTCAAACTCTGTGCACTTTGCACAGTTGAGGGAATAGTTAATAGAAATGTCACGTAACTTTACATGACTAGAGAATTACAACTTCTAGATTGAATTTTATTGTCAGTGGAGAGAAACAGACACTTCTGTTGTATTTTTGGCACTAACCTCAGGATGATCTTGACCACATCCTAGAAAAGCCTTTTACTCTTCACTGACTACAAAGGTAGTGGTCGTGGGGTGTCTACACACCACTTCACATGTGGGTGCCTGTGTTGGGAACATTTTAAGTTAGGTAAGATATCCTACCGTCAGTGTAAAATAATTAGCAAGCTCTGTCCTGTTTAGCATTGTTCTAAGTTACATAATACAGAAGAGCATATGGGCAAAATATAGTGACACCTTGCTTAGCAATAGGTAGAGGATCATAATTCACATACTATGTGTCCTGGGTTCAACTGTAACAGTTATTTTTCTCCTACCTAGTAGCTGATGCAGTGCTGTGTTTTGGCTTTAATCTGGGAACAATGCTGTGACACACAAAATACTTGGTGTGCCTGGAAGGGAGTCTTGCAATGACTGGTTACCAAAAAACTACAGCTTGAAAAAAACAAAGCTAAAATCTTCAATAAGCGTACTATCTCCACTTTCACACAAAAATAAGAAACCAATCTACAGAAAAAAAAAAGATGCTTAAGTATTGTCAAATGCTGCAAGGAAATATGAAATATTAAATGGTTTGTAGCAAAAGCCAATATTCTAAGATGATAACTCCTTACCATGATTGTTAGCAAATAACCCTCACAAAAAAGCCATGTTGGACAAGCGTAAAAGTCCTGCTCTGAAAAACATTACCACTGAGCAGAAAAAAAGCAACATAAAAGACAGCATGTGAAAGCATTTCTCAAATAGCACCTAACTCCTATGTTTCTTTCTCCCTCTTTCAAACACCATCATAGACAAATCCTTGTTTTACTCACCATGTTGTTTAGCAGGACGAGAAAGGCTCAGACATTTATTTAATATAAAAATGTCATTACTAGGAAACAGCTAGTAATAGAACTACAGTGGAGATAAGCATCAAACTTGAAAATAGCAAGTTTATTCTCTAAAATAACTTAATTCAAACAAAATCATCTTACTCAACATCTAAAGATAACATT
Source organism: Psittacula echo (assembly GCF_963264785.1). Taxonomy (NCBI): domain Eukaryota; kingdom Metazoa; phylum Chordata; class Aves; order Psittaciformes; family Psittacidae; genus Psittacula; species Psittacula echo. The sequence goes on along the minus strand of NC_137738.1, from coordinate 38,995,792 downwards.
GATGCTGTACCCCATGTAATAAGGCTGCTGCATAATCTTCAGGGGACAATCTTTCACCTAAAAGAACCCTTATCCATAAAGAAATGCCCAGAATTTAAGCAGAGCAAAGGCTTTATAAAGCTGACTTAATAACATTCAGCAGACACTGAAAGACCAGGAAGACTGAGCCAAAATATGAAAGAGGCTTCCCCTCCCCAAAATCTTATCAAGCAGCCAGCTGTCTGTAATAAGCGTTGTTGTAGAGAGCAAACAAACTGAAGATCATCTTTATGGAACCGTGAGCTTTTCAGTGCCAGCACAAAAGCTTCAGTTTAATGGGTTGTAAAGCTAGCTTCCCAATAAATGTAAGAAAATGTCATTCTTGATTCAAAACTGCATTTTGATAATAAGAATTATCTAATCAATTTGTGAACACGCTTTTCTTTTATTACCGAGATGAAATAAGCAAAGGACCATTTGTGGAATGGAGGTTTTAAGAGATTTTTCATAAGTTTCATTCAAGGAAGTGATCCTGTTATGGACTATACGGCAAAGCTTTGACTGACAAGTAGTGAAACATAAGGAGACATTTTCATTTTAGATGCATTTACTATCTGCAGAACCTGAATGTGACATATTATGTAATACACCAGTTCTCTTCCCTTTCCCACACATTCATCATCTTTTACCCATATTTAAAATACCACAGTGTGGTATATAACAAAATTATTTGCATTCACCCAGAGAAGTCTGCAATACATAAAAGGAACCATATAAAAAGAAAACTTAACACAGCATGTGCAGCATATTCTTTAGGTTTTGGCAGCTGGTTCCAGCAGAAATGACAGACAATTTTCCAAGTCACCTGCTAAAGACTGTCTTGCAAACCCAGCTCCTTGCTCATGCTTCTTTCTTTGTCCCACACAGATTTCATGGCAGATTTCATGTTCCTCTTTAAGACTTTGGTGCAAAAGTCTCTGCACTACTTACATGTGAGTGTTTCAGGCTATATTGGACCTCTGCCTTTTGGCTTTTACCACACAAACATCTGGTATTTCTCCAATACCATTAATCTTAATATCAGAGGCATAAAAACAAATATATCAGTATAAGGAAGATCTACATAGATAGTCTCATAACCTAAATGATAACAAGTAATTTTAGAGGGATTGATTACTTCAATATTTCAATAGAATATGCTAATAAAAAAGTATTAGAAGTGACAAAATTAGCAACTTCACTCAATGCTATCATTAAAGAAATTCAATCTACAGTTCACACAGTTATGCTGTCTGCACCAGGCACACACCGTTATATGGAGAAAGCCCAAATAACACAGACCTGAAGAGAGTAGCAGAATGTATTTCAAACCAGAGACTGCTGAATGTTTTGCATATACTTGTTCATAGGCATTTCAAAGTTTTTTTTAAAATTGCATCTTGAATAAAATTTAGTTTTAAAAGCCAGCCAAAGGAGGTTGTGCTGTAGATTGAAGCAAACTTCATTTTCCTCTCCCCTAATTTCCGACTAATATTTTCACAGAACTTCCTCCACCAGCAGCTCCCAGTGTATTTAATGACAAAGGCTAAAGAGGGAGGAAAGATCCCCATGTGAAGTTATTAACAAATACTGTTGAAGAATTACAGTGTCTGAATATCTGGGTTAAGGTCATACCAATAAAAGGGGAGGTAAATGGCTTTCCTGGTGGGCAGGTAACACAGATTGCACAGAAAACTTCTAATTAAGTCTTTACTGTACATTTTTCCAATGTTCCTTACTCCTTCTCCTGGGAATCCTCATGAAGGCGTGTATGGATGGCACCACCTCAGAGAGATGCAGTTTGAGCATACTGAAAGGCACCGAAGAACAACTCTCTGTACATAGAAGGTGGTCTAATATACTGGCACTTGGGTAAAGTGGAGAGAGCATTAGTTGTCAGGTTTTTTACACCTGAATGTATTAAGCAAAGTTCAGGAAGCTTCATAAAGGTTAAAGCTGCTACTGGATGACTGCCATTATGTAGCAGAGACCAGGCATGGAACCATGCCTAATTACAGGCCAAGTTTAATCCACCAGATGATCTGGCTGTGCGGAAGTCTGGCAGGAGCCATCAAGAAACATCACTTTGGGCTGAGAAGAGGCAGGCTCCAAAAGCTTTATTTCCTTATTGAAACATTTCTGCAAGTGCACGAGAAGGCAGTTTAAAAATTAGCTGTGTTTTCCATTCTAATGAAGCTTTTAAAGTACTGAATATTGGTGGGGAAATACAGCACATACCTAGAGCAAAGGAGCTACAATATGCTACCTAATGATGTGAACACAGAGTATCCTGAACTTGACTTCTGATTATGACCATTAGTTTTCCATATTACTTTATTATGCAGGTATTTTACACAGTATCTCTTGTCTTTGATAACCAGCAGTAAATGAAGGCAGAGTCAAGAGTTTCTGGAATAGAGTGAATTATTTCCTTAACTACCAGTAATCATAGATACTGTATTTCCACAAAAGCAGCATTAGCACTTGATGTATTTTTATCAAAAAGATAATGCAAGGAAGCATGAGACAACCTTTCAAACTACTCTCCACACTACAACCAGAGTGAAGTGGAAACACCATAGTTCAGATAATAGCAATGGCTAATTCAGTGTTTTTCAGCATTTTTTGATTCTTAAATACAGCTCCTTGTAAAAGATTAATATGCATGTATCTCTGAACACAGTGTGTTCATTTTATTCTTGTATTTCCCACAACACAGGTCTCAAAAGCAGGACAGGGAACCCCTCAAGGCTGCATATGCCCATTGGGGACAGCAGTGTGGGCAGGACAGCTGCTGCGCTCCCAGAGAGATGAGCCCACTGCCTCCCCAGATGCCTGATCGCTGTTTCACGCCTTCCCTCCAGACCCCTTCTTTGGCAAACAGCTTCAAGAAATCCCTGTGCCCAGGAGGTGTTTGCATACTTCTATACAATGCAACAAACTTTGAGGCACACATTTGCAGTGACTTCCTAAAAAACAAGCAAGCTACAGCACACAAGCTATATGTCATGGATATGTCATGTCAACACCTCACATGGCATCATGCCACAAGAGGAGCACTGTACTGCCCTGGGCATGTGCCCCATGCCCCCCTCAACTTTTTGGGGCCACCCTTTCCGGCCATCGCAAGAAGCACAGCCTGCCTGGCCAGCAAAGTCGCACACTGACCACCCAAGGCAGGGCTGCATGCCTGCCCCAAGCCAGGCCACCCTCCTCCTACCCACAGTCCAGTCCAATTATTATAACACCCATCCACTCGGCCCAAAGGCACCCTTTCAATCCTTTCTACATAACCAGCTTTCCCAAGGACACCACTATGGTCTCTTCTCACCCCAAGTGTACAGGGGCTTCACACCAGACCCTCTTCTCTGCATGTGGGCTCTGCAGGCAGAGGTGGGCTACAGCACCAGCCGTTTCTGAGGATGACAGAGATGGCGAACATGTCAAAGGCATGTGCCTGTGCTTGAACGTGCCTCTGGGGCAGCTGAGGGAAACTTGGGTGAGAGGGACATTCACAGAGCCTGTCTGCGCGGTCTCTTCACCAGGGAGAATGTGCATCCAGAAATATGGCCAGCTTGGTTGTGAGTAGAACCTTCTTTCCTGCTAGGCAGGAACAGCTCTCAGCTGCCTAGGGGATCAGCTCTTCAGGAGACAAGTCCTGCATTTTATTGACCTTTATGTTAAAGAAAGACTTTACCAAGCACCATGAAGACATAAACTGCATAAACACACCCTGCCACAGCTGAAATGCCACACCTGAGAGGTGAGATGTGGCAGTGCATGCACACATCAGCACAATATGAACACTTCAGAACGTCATGATTGCTCCTGTATGTCACTGACTCTCTTTTCTTCCCTCCTCTCATTGCCAGATTTCACATTTCTTGCAGCTCCCAGTATTTAATAGCTGTTTTTACAGTCAACTATGCAAAACCTGCTTGAGTTATACAATATTTCCTTGGTTTAAGATCCATCTCATGACTGCAGTGTACATGTAGGGAGGTTGTATGCAGCCAAGTAATGATTTGAAAAATAGGAAATGTAAAATATTATTTAAGTAGCTTGAGCATTTTAGTAACATTCTTGGTGAGAATGACCAGGAAATACATGACAACACAAACTAACGTTTTGAAAATGTCTCTTTGTGTTTTTGTTTTGAATGTTGTTGCTTGGTTGGCTGGTTGGTTTGTTTCCAAACACCAAGTAAAATAACTGAATGGTATCTGTTTTATCCAGTTATTAGAATTGCTCTGAAAAAAACATAAATCATGAAACTTACTTTCGTAACAATTCTTACTTAACTTACTTTTCACAGGCTGAATTCAGCTATGACATAAGCAGAGATTAACCTCTTTGAATGGCATCAGTGCAGAATTTTACCATTAGTTGTCTTGGTAGCTTCTCCAACCAGGCAAACCAACCACCTGTTCTACACCCTCCCCCCCCCCAATTTATGTATCAAACTGATATGCATTAATACTAGACTAACACACAACAACCTTTATAATGAAAAGCTCTTTAGAGAATGACAGGGCCAATCTAGCTCTGTTAGGACACCTATTGTATGTTTTACAGACTCCATTGTAGGGAAGGAAATTTGGACTGTGTTTGTCACTGCCTGACACTGGTTCTCAGGAGCCAGGCTCCAACAGAGATTGATCATGCTGACTTCTGGCACTGCTGCCTCTGCCCTCCAGCCTTCACATGTAATGGGTCATCTTGGCAGATGATGCCATTCTGCTAGACTCCATATTCAAACTCCTCCACTGACCTTTCGATTTATCTTGAGAGACTCGCTTTACAATTTTTTCTTTCTTGTTCAAGACTTTAGGCAGATACTATTTTGGTGCTCTCTTGGCATGTATGCTTTAATGCCACTGCCACTGGTGCTGCTGCTACTGCCAGCAGCACAGTAAAAACCATCACTTCTATAAATCAGTTCCTTCAGGAGCAATCTCAACGTGTCCAAGTGGACTGCAGGAGGACTACAAAGCTTTACACAGAAAACACAGCATTGCCTGCAAGGTCAACAGCTCCTCTTTTGTTCAGGTGGACTGGGAAGAACCACGGTGGCAGCATCAGCTAATCTGAAACCCAGGGCTCAGCTTCAGGCAAGCTACTTGGGGCTGTGGATGCTGGAGGGAGTGTGCTCCTGTGATTCCTTCCAGTGATGCTGCTCAGGGCACTGACCTCTAATGCTGAGGAGGGCAGCTGCCGACTAAAGCCTGTCTGCAGGGCTTTGCCTCAGTGGTGTGTGACAGCTACTGACAGCTAAGCTGTTTTCTGACATCTTTCTCACTCAGCTGCCCTTCTCTTACTTCTTTTTATGTAGGCTGTTTTGGTTTTGCTACAATGTTGAATATTTTAGCTGGGCTCTTTAAATAAACTTTAATCACATGGATGCAAAGAGGTGAAACTGAATGAAACTTAAACACAAAATTTTGCAAGTAGCTTTGATGTTCTCTAGCTTTTTATTTATAGAATACAGATTAACTTCCTTCTGTTAACATCTATTGTTGTTTTATAATAGGCGCTGCAAATGCTTTGATAAATGAATTGAAAGGGTTTGCTTCAGCTCCTGCTAGGTGCCCTGACTTACTGTAAAAATGTGTTTCCGATTAAGAAATGGAACAAGAAAATTTCATCTGATTTTGGACGGTTATGAAATAAAGCAATTGCTTTGAAGCTGTGAAATTTTATTTCTTTACTCACATGTAACACATAAAATTCAGCCTCAACCTAACCCACATATCTACACTGGACTAACACAATCAGTAAGTCCAGTCTGTAGCTATGTATCCTTCCTTATGTAACTACATTGTTCTGCTGAGACTCTTCACATCCCTTTTCTTCTGCTTCTTGCATTTCCATTAGCATCACCTCTTTATAATACATTGGAACATTTTGGTTCTGAGGTGAATGTCAGTCTTTTTTCATTAAACATGGACCTTTTTGAAATTTTCTACGGATGTCTAGAATCATCCTGAAGATGGCAAATATTCTGAGACTTCCTAGGGTCACTAGAAAGAATTACTAGTGAAATCTGTTATGAATAAGGCTACATATGTGCGCTGTAGCTGTAGTGGCTACTGGGTGGCTACTTCTATTTCACTTCTTATTTCCATGCAGGCACCTCATGTTGTTTTCATACCTGTTGCTGTTCTCAGTGCCACTGTTCCTAATACTAATGCTTTGGTCAGAGGAGGTTTTCAATTCAGTACTTTCACAAACAGACAGATAACCTGAAATTCAAATAACAAAGGTCTTAAAAGAGCAAAAGTGCTGAGGCACTTCATGTACAGTATAAGTGGAAGATAGTGACCCAGATCCATGAAGGATGTTTCACAAACTTCCAGTTGTCCCCACAAGCCATATCCATACCAATAAATTAAACAGGCATAGCCTCAGTCTGTTGGTAGGTACATAAGTAGTTACAGGAAAATGTCAGAAAGCAGTCATAGATAAAACACCCTTTTCAGACTGTAAGGTGCGCAAACTGCCATTTCCAATCACGTAGTTTTCAAATGACTTATCTTTTCCATCACTCTCCCTTTTGATCGTTCATTTTCTGGTTTCCCGTAGCTGCATTCAGGACATTGGTGAAGTTCCTTTCACTGAACCCAGATGTCCTCTTGTGAGTTAGCAATGTGCATTTGAGTCTTCTCAGGTCATAGGGGAAACTGAAGTCAGAACTGAGGGCACTGGATGAATGCTCCCAACTGTGAAGCTACATGTAAAGGTCGCAGCTTGGCTATGAAACAGAAAAAGTAGCTATTTGTCCAAACTCAAAAGGACCATTTTCAGGGATTAATGCTAGATTAGGGGTTATGATTTTCAATCTTTTAGAGTTCCCAACTCAAGTGTTCAAGATGGTATCTAATTTGTAAAAAAATACACTCCTCCACAGTATAAATTGGTAAATACTCTTATCAAAATGTTGGGGTTTTTTTCTCAGATTTATATGATCATATGACTATAACCCTTTGATATTTGCTCTTTCCACTAACTATAAATGCAATAGCAGTGTGACTCACTGCTTCATGATTGGCAGATACCACTCGACATACACTAAACCTTGAGTTACTAAAACATCTAGCATACTAAAACATTCTCCTGTGGGTTTGTTTTGTTTTGGTTTTGTTTGCTTTTGGTTTATTTTTTCTGTTGTTGTTGGTTTTATTTGCTTATTTTTAAAGAATCTCTCCTTCCAGCCTAGTAAATTCTTCTTATTTAGCTGATTTCATCTGCTAGGTGATTTCAGAATAGAAAAACATCTCTCTTTTTTTCATTTCTTTGTAGGCTTTTTAAACTATTCAGGGCTCCTTTCTTAGCACTTTTTCCATCTAATTGGCCAAATGAGTAAAAGGCACTCAAGTAATTAGTACATTCCTTTTATTCAAATTTAAATCCATGTCATTTTCAGTATTTAATGATTTCCAGCTCAGTTTTGCAAAAATAATATTTGGGGAATTGGACACGCTAGTTAGCTGCATTCCTCTCCTCTTTCAGCTGCTTCTTGCTCTTTTCTGCAAACAGAATGCTCTCTTCTCATCTCAGCTTTTTAACCCCAAGGACTTGAACTCTATTTTTAGCCTTTGTATGAGTTTCTAATCTAATGCATTTAAAAAACCTATCACAGATGTCTAAAACCTTGGAAGTAATTAATTAAGTCCTGCTATTTCCAGACTAAACCAAAACAATTTGTCCTTGCATGTAAAACGGTATAATCGAGTAGTATAAATGTTCTCCGGCCAAGCCTTGCTATGAATTATTTAGTTCATCTCTGCTAATTAAAGACCTATCAGAGGATTAATGTCTCATAACCTGACAAACTACTTTACTAAGTAACAAATTGTCCATATAATGACCTCAAACTAAATTTATATAACTAGAGTAGTAATTTGCATAAGTATACAAAATCCATTGAAATAGAGAATATTCTTCCTTGATATTCAAAACACAGATTATCAATCTGCATTCAAGAAAGCAATTTGGAGCAAATATAAATCTATTCTAGAAAAATTAATTCACTGGATGTCTAATTTTTCAACATTTACATAAATATTAGTTTGCAAGGACAGCTTCTATGAATACTGCAAAATAGCATAGTTATGCTAAGAAGTGGAAACATAGATGCCCTCATGGAAATATGACTTATTTTCCACTGTAATCCATGCAACACATCCATTTCCTGGTTATAGAACTTGTATTATAAACCTACAGCATATACTATACACTTGAAAGTGGTTGTGAAAAGAAAATAATGTCAGTGGTTCAAGAAAGCAGTGAAAGATGAAATACAGAAATACAGGTGAATAGAGAAAGACGAAATATTAGGTCAACATAGAACAACTGCCTATATTGATGTAAGGGGGAAAAGCAGGATGCAATGCTATGCTGCCACAAATCAAATTTTTAGAATTGTTCAGTTACCAAAAATTCATAAAGCTAAATACTAACAGTAAAACATATAGGCCATAGTAGAAAAAATAACATACAGTGATGCCTTATAAGCACCCCATCCATTTCCTAGGGTCCCGATCCTCTGTGTTTCCAGGACTAGAGGTCCAGCTCTTATCCAGTCTTACTGTTTAACTGGGACTCTGGTTTCTGAGAAAATTACTAAGCTGGGAGAAAGAGCAGTGTGGAGCAGAAAAATGAGAAAAGACAGATTACGAATAGAATCACAGAATAGTTAGGGTTGGGAATGACCTTAAGATCAACTAGTTCCAACCCCCAAATGGGGTACAGTAGCTGATATGGGGCTTGTTAGTGGCTCAAGGATTCAAGATGAAAAGGTGCACCAACATGGAAAAGTGTAAAACCCTAAAGGAAAAAGCCACAGATGCTGGTCAAGTGAGTTGGGAATCACTGGGTCACAGGTCTGAGCTGCCAGTGATGACAGTGATGAGCAGCAGTGATGACAGAGCTGGTGGCATACGGCAGCTCAGCAGCAATGTGGAGCCAGTGCTGGGGGCTGCAGAGGCTGACCCTTCCCTGCTAGGCTTATGCTGGCCGGAGGTGCAGCATGCTCAGCCTAAGAGCTAATGCTAATGCTTATGGACTGACGCTTTGCCTAACAGCTCATTAAATCTACCTATATTCTGTGTGCTAGTTAGGCAATAATTGCTTTATACTTTACGTTATATATATCCTGTATCCTAAGGCTTATACCTGAACAAACTGATCCAAACTGGAAAAAATGCCTGCCACTACTATATTTCTTCCCCTGAATACATGACCTATTTCTGTTAGGCACAGCAGATCAGACTATGACCGGACAACTTCTGAGTCCCAGATTTTCAGACTGTAAGCCAAATTACACATTATTTCTGGTTTCCTTCTGTCCTGCTTTTACCAGGCCACAGTTCTCTTGTCTCATTTTAGCATCTGCATAAGAAATTATAATCAACATACATATTCCAGTCTGCATATTCCATATTCCAAGACACACAAATAAGTGCTTAGAAAACATAGAGAATATTAGGTCTCTCTGTCTTTGATCCCACAAACTCTCCTTTAATAAACATAACCTTAACAGACAATGCTGAGCAAAACCCCCTTCACTCTTATATACATCAAACGCCTGAAAGAAAGATGAAAAATAGCCAGAACATCCTACTTGATTCAAAAATAAAAGGGAATAAATGAATTTGGAGCCGACTTCAGTAATTCTGGAGAAAGCACATGAAGAAACATGTTTCACTGAAGAACCCATAGCAGGGAAAGCTAGCAAATTCCCCAAATCCATAGGAAGTGTGATTTTAGTGCTCATCCAGAATCAAAAGTAAACCAGAAAACACCTAAATCAGAGTGAAATTTAAAACAAAACAGTGCTCCCTAACCAGTGGTTTAACAAGCCTCTCAATTACCTAACCTTACAAAATTGCTTCTTAGGAGGAAAAAGCCCTTTAGTTAATAGAACAGATGCCTCTGAAAATGGGGCACTAGTTAAACTGCATATATTTTAGTGAACTTAGCAGAAGAGTCTTTAGGGTTTGGTTTGTTTACTCTTGGAATAGAGCTTACATCTTTCAACACATAATAAAGGATTTTCACAATTCCTGCTTGAAAAATGGAAGAGAAGAGAAATAAAACACCTGTACCATACTCTAGACATACGAAAAAGTATTACAGACTGTTAAAACTACTGGAGAAGTCTATTTTTAAAAGTCAGAATAAGCACAATGCAAAATATCCTGCAATTTCTCTTGGAGTTAATGCTCAGTAAAATGTAGAGAATAACATAGAAAATATAGTGCCTTTAAATCAATTATAACTGTCTTTGTATTATCCACTCTCTATCTAAGAATGTCTTCAGTAAAAATATCCCTTCAGCTTTAGAATTCAGGAAGCATCAGACTGACTGTAGGTGTATATTCTGTGTTTTGTATAAGCTACAAATGCACACAAACCCTTCTGCGGAGTTGAATGGAAAAAAAAAAAAAAATCAAAACCAAAGAAATTTTGCAGGGTTCATTTTTCTCAGGGTCTCCATCATTATATGTCTCTTATACAGCTTGCCCTGTATACCAACTACTTGTTAGGAGACCCAGTGGCTTACCTGTGTTGTTAGTTTGGCTGAACCCAGTGTTAAAATGCACACTTGCTTCCTCAACTGGCTGTTAAAACCTGTTTATGATGTACCCAGCTCTACCTATAATGCTTCTGCTCTATCCCCACTACCATGTTCAGCTTGCCACATGGCACAGCAGCTTCCTAGACAGAAATTTAGGGACACTTCTGGTTAACAAATGATGCAAATGAAGACCAAAGAATTAATTTTTAGGGACACATTCCTGTGTAACCTCATCTAGGTGTTCCTGCTCTGGCAGGGGGATTGGACTAGATGATCTTTTGAGGTCCCTTCCAATTTCTAGCATACTGTGATCCTGTGATACTGTGACTTCATTACAATTTTAACTATTCCCAGGAAGAGCACCTTGTTGTCCTGTTACCTTTAATACCGAGATTCTATTTTAAATACTTCCACAGTGTATTTTCGATGTATTTTTGAAGGTTGGCTCCAGCAATTCTGGAGGGCACAAGAATTTCTTGAAAACAGCAGAGACAAAAAGTGACAAGACGAACTCTTGCGTTTTCAGCTGGGAGTTGCAAGGTCAATGCCGATTTAATTGAGATGCAGGTAGCACAGCTTTACCCAGAGGTATAAAAGAGAGAGATGCTACAAGGAGATCTGTTCTCATGAAAATTTCAATTCAATCAATATAAAAGCTATGCATTTGGATCAAAAATGGCAGGGAATCCTCAAGGACTCTTACAAAGAGCTCACATAATCTTAAAGCAGACTTTGATAGCCTGAGAGAGATCATTTTGCGGCTTTGAAAATGCAGAGATATCTGGAAAAAAATGTTGCTGGGATCTTTACTTTAAAATTAAAGTCAGGCAGTGACATTTCTAACTATTTTGAGAGCTTCCATGCTTATTTCTTTCTTTACCAATGAAGCTCTTCCTAGGAATGTTGCAAGTTCTCTAAGTCATAATGATGGTACTTGAAGAAACACGAGGCAAAGGTGAAGGGCTACTCTAGGACCAGTCAACATACGACCTTGATTAGAAGTTTGTGCTAGAAAAAGGTTTAATGTCCCAGTATGTTTTGTTCACATCTCTATGTGTGTCTCTCTCTTCTTTGTTTTGCAGTGTGTATTTTAAAGGAAGTCTTGACTGATTTTTGTCCTTCAAAGGTTAAATTAAAAACAACCCAAGACATTACACACAAACATTACATAGGTACTCTGTTAGAATTGCTGCATTCATAGAATCATGGAATGGTTAGGGTTGGAAGGCGCCTTAAAGATCATCTAGTTCCAAGCCCCCACCACAGGCACAGACACCTTCCGCTAGACCAGGTTGCTCAAAGCCCTGTCCAAACTGGCCTTGAACCAAGCCAAGGCACCACAGCTTCTCTGGACAACCTGTTCCACAGCCTTATCACTCTCACACTAAAGAACTTCTTCCTAATATCTAATCTAAATCTACCCTCTTGCAGTTTAAAGCCATTCTCCCTTGTCCTGTTACTACACACCCTTGTTAATAGTTCCTCACCAGATTTCTTGCAGGCCCCCTTTGGGTACTGGAAGGTTGCTATAGGGTCTCCTCGGAGTCTTCTCCAGGCTGAACAACCCCAACTTTCTCAGCCTGTCTTCATAGAAGAGGTGCTCCAGCCCACTGATCATCTTTGTGGCTCATCTCTGGACTTGCTCAAGCACATATACATCCGCCTTATGTTGGGGCCCCAGAGCTGGATGCAGTGCCGCACGTGGGGTCTCATGAGAGCAGAGTAGAAGAGGAGAATCACCGTCCTCGATCTGCTGGTCATGTTCTTTTTGATGCAGCAGCATCACCTCAGTTGGATGTGTTTTCATATAAACTTACACTAACACCAAAGCTGTTTCCTCCTGACCCCCTTTTAGACCAAATTACACAAGTCTGGACAAATGCAGGCCTCATAATAGCAGGTGAGCTGGTCAGAATACTGGCAATTTTATTTGAATTTGACTTGCAATTTTCTGAACTGGCTTACAGTACATGAAAAGATGTATACAGTGTATGCAGGATTTTACATTTTTACTAAATGCACTGTATATATTTACATTCGCAGTTAATATTCTACTCATTTATTACCTTCTTAAATGAGAAAGAGTAATTAAAACACCCAGAAAATACAGGAATTGTATATTAAATTATTGAGATTTGTGAATTATGACATTAAGTACCTTTAAGTTTTGTTACTGAAGCATTTTTACTTTGCTTTATTTATATCACAGCTTATTTTGGAATGCAGCAGCACTGAAAATCTCTTTGAAGAGACGTGTGTTCAAAATCTATGACTCAAAGCCCAAACCATTTAAAATTAAATAACTATCAGGGGGCATGTACGATAAAGTGAATATTAAAAAAAAAAAAATCTAAGCTTATTTATGCATTTTCTTCCCTTGTGTGGAATAAATGGATACGCAATTTGCTTCGGATTCATGTTTAGATTTAATCTACATCTGAAAAAAGGTTGCTCAATGGATTTCTGGGATAACTAGAAAATCAGACCAAATTAGACCATTCATTGTTCTTATCAGATTTGTCTACTCTTCATACATATATATACACACAGAGATACAATTATATATAAATCCTCCAACTCATTGTTCACTCTGCTATCACCTCTGGGTCCCACAAAATGGGGCTGTTGCATCTTCCCTACCGGACTGCAATGAAGTCATATGAAAAAGCTGCATCACCATTAGTTTGGTCACCATCACCAGTTACAAAATTTAAATGCTTGATTTTTTGGTTTTTTGGGTTGGTGGGGTTTTTTAGGGTTTTTTTAGGACTGTATTTTGCCAGAAAATGCATCTCATAAGTGGTAAATAGCTGATACAGCATAGTAGTATTTGTACATGCTGCATGTGTTTGAGTCTGGATGCAAAAGACCGAGAAACAATGGAGCTCCTTTGTTTGGCAGTACTGCAACCAATTACCATTATTTTAAACCATGGCATTTACTATCAGGAAAACTGAATGCATGTATAGCTGAGTCAAAATAATGCAGCCCACATGCCAGGGGAGAATAAAACAGGAGGTACAAGAAGATGGGGAGCTGTTACCTTAAATACAAATATTTGTGACTTCATGATTTTTCCAGGCTCGAACATTTCTGAGTGCTGTTGATTCAGAGGTGACTAATAGGGCTGGCACTTGTATAGCAGGCTTGAATCTGAGAGTATAGATGGCAGAAGAACTTATGAATCTTACTGAAGTAAAGCAGATATTGTGATGAGGCACAGACCTAATATACTTAATTAAATAGTAAAAAAGAAAACCCCCAAATAATCCTTTCCACTTAAAAATTGGTCAGGGCTTAAGAGTCACTGGCCATTGAAAGAAGACAGTAGGACAAGACAGATAAACAATATAGATGGTGTGAAATTTTAATTTGACTGACCGACTGCTTGAATGAAATTGTTAACACTTTGTCACTGTGACAGGAGACATAAAAACTCAAGACTTGGCTATGAGAGAAAATATAGCTACAACCTGAAATGCCAATTAAAAGGGGAAAAAAGTGCCTTTGCTTGTTATGGCACAGAAAGTAGTTCCCCAAAGGTATCACAAGATTTAAAATATGACTAGCTGTAAGTGACCTACCTTTAATTTTAACTATCAGCTGAACCTTTTCATAGCCTCAGAGGCTGTGAACTTTCATGCAACCAGAATCAAGTGCATTTCACGTACTTCCTAAAAGGCAGTTGTATCAGAAGACAAGTAACAACCAAAATAAAAATCACCACAGAAAGCCTCTCCCTCCCCAAGCAAAATAACCATTGTCCTTGTTCTGCACTGTAATATTCACATTAGACCAATTTTTGCTACTATCCAGCCAGATCAAGGCCTTTCTCATCCTTTCTCTCTCCTTCCAAATTTTTCAATTGACTAACATGAAACATTTATGAAAGAAGTATTTTGTCCAGTCAATCCCAGTCTCAGCCTTCTCGTAGAGGCTGAGACCAGGAAGTGACATGTGAAGAAACTGGACCTGTTCTGCAGAACAAACAGAAATAACTAAGATTCAGAAAAATTAATCTTCTTCCTTTATTTCTCTGTAGGCACGAAGTCATGTACAATCTGTGTCAGCCAGAAAAGCCAGGCCACTTGAGTCAATTTGATGCCTCAACATCTCATTTTGGGGAGTATTCACTGTAACACTAACATGGGACAATGGGATGGTAGAAGGATTAAGAGGGGGGGAAGAATGAGGCAGACACCCCTTGTAATTACTTCTGAGAGTCAACCAGCAGTCATGAAATCATATGCATTACTTCAAAAGCCATATTAAGAGTGAATTATTTGTTGTCCACTACAGAACTGTTTAAGATTTAATCTTTTATAACTGAAATCTAGTAAAGGAGCTGAAACAGATCCAAATCTTTTTTTTTTTTTTTTTTTTTTTGATGCTAGATAAGATGAATAGCAACAGTTTAGAGGAATAGTCTCCTTCCCATTAACACAATTTTAGGTTTCTTATATTGGACAAAGACCCTCTGGACACTTCTCATGTTTCACTGTCTCTGGTGGCTCTGCCAGCCCACACCTTCTCATTCGCTCTCAGAATTGCTCCTGTCCATGTTAGTGGTGCAGGGGGGAGAAGGGTAAAAGCCTCCAGTCATTCAAGTGTGCCTCCTCTTCTGGTCTTGCACCAGTAGAATAAACTAAAGCACAAAAGTACTGAGAACTGGTGACTGGTTCTCGCTCTCATTCTCACACATTCATTTTTTTTGTGCCCAGGCTCTGCTAAATGAAGGGGAGAAACGTCCCTTCCTTACCTGTCACATACCTTTTCAGTCTGCAAGGATTCAAGATTTTCTTTTTGCGTTTAATAGTATGTGAAATCAGACAAGAGCTATAGTAGCAGAATATTAAACAAAGAGAAAAACTGGAAGTGAAACACGTAGAAATAGGGAGCAGGTCATCATCTTGATCCTTAATCTCTAATTGAACCTTACTACTATCCCTAAAAATAATGTTAAGTCATGTAGAATATGACAGAAATGTCACCTAATAAAAAATAAAATCCCTTTAAGAATTTAAATGGCAAGAGACTTCAGCAGTTGACAATAGGTTTCTCCCAAAGGAGCAAATCATCTAGACAGAGGAGTCAGGATTACTGGAGCTAGCTGTCATGCAGCTCTGTGAACTTTCTTCATTTCTGTTAGCTGAGGGTATTGGCCCGTGCTGACCTTCTGTACTCTACTTGAGGCAATCACATCAAACTCCCTTTCTGACGAACCAATGTGAATGGCACTCTGCTAATGACTCTTCCTCCCACATTTCAAGATTTGTGACAGTTACATCCAAAGGAATTATGGACTCCATATCTTTTGCC
Source organism: Psittacula echo (assembly GCF_963264785.1). Taxonomy (NCBI): domain Eukaryota; kingdom Metazoa; phylum Chordata; class Aves; order Psittaciformes; family Psittacidae; genus Psittacula; species Psittacula echo. The sequence continues at coordinate 38,979,876 of NC_137738.1, read as the reverse complement.
TGTAATTAATGAAATCCTTTCAGTTCAAAGACCCTTAACTTTAATGCTAATTCAAAGGATATCAAAGTAATTGATAGTCTGCATGAATAAATCTGTGCTTTAAAATACTTAACCTTCAAAAAACCCATAAATTCATAATCATAGTGCCTTAAAATAGTGAAATCACTAATCAGAAGAAATTCCTGAGCGCTACACATACTATTGGATAACCTATATAAGGAAGAAGAGTTAATATCCTCATCAACTGATTTCACAGAGAAAAGTCAAAACAGCAAGTAACTACATCCTGCTTCTTCTATACGGGAGTTCTGCCTTGACCTCTGCTCAGAAAATTTCTGCTCAATGACAGTTTTATAGCTTGCATTTCCAACACTATTCCTGATTAAAAAAATTCAAACTAATTAGCATGTAACAACCAACATCAACAACATATGCTGGGACCTGAATGAACTCTCAATTTGTAAAATGTTCTCAAGGATGCTGTATTATTGATTAAAAATTAACATTTACTCTTGCATTAGAGCAATTAGTGAAAATGTGAGATAATGAATATTTATAATGTTAAGGTAAAAACTTGATCGTATCCTAAGACACTGATTTTGTGCTTAGTAGCAGCCAGCTACTTCTGGCAAGCAGATCTAACTTATTAGGTTTTCAGGGCAGAAGTTTGTTCTTTGCAGTCTATTTTACAGCTAGAGCCGAGAATGCAAGAAAAGGGCATTTTCCCTCACAAAAGCCAAAAGGCAGTGGCAATAGCACCAAATAAAGCACAAAAAGTCAAGCCAAGATAACTTCTAGTGCATATTCCCAAGTGTTTGTCATCAGAAGAGAAAGGTCAAACTGTCAAGTTAGCTAACACCTTTGATAAAGTCAACAGCAATGCTAGTTACAGCTTTGCTGTTTCAGCTCAGAAAAACAGTATGCGCATGCTGCGCTGCACTGCACACATTTGCTAGGACTCCTTTGATGGAACATGAGGCCATAGCTAGACACCTTTACTGTGCTGGCAAAGGTAAAATTTGGCCTGTCCTTCACTCTTAGTAATATCAGCTTATTTTTATGAGCTGTTCAGCTAGCTATGTACTTCACTGTACACTCATCACAATGGTTATAGCTATTAGCATTTAATATCAACTTTCCTCCCCTACAAGATTTAATCCTTCCATAGCCCCATCTAGGTTGTCAACAAAACCTTATTTTTTTGGTTCTCTGAACTCAACAGATTTCAAATGTAGCAAAAAATTATTAAAGAGATTGCCTGTGGACTTACCATACCTGAGGTAATAGAAAAGGTGCAAAACCTTGAAGGTATATATATTTCAGATATATTCAAAATGCAGAAATGAGTTATGTTTGAAGAAACACTTTAAAGTAGTTGCTAATGCTAGAAATGCTAACTTCTGGGAACTGCAACAGAAGAAAATACAAAGGAACAGCTGTCACCAGGACTTATCCTCAAGATCAAGAAAAACATTTTTATTGTGTCGCCCATGGTCTTCAGAAACACAGAGATTAATATTAGATAGTCACCAGGCAGGGAAAGCTCTACCTGTAAAGGACGCCATATCCTTTCAAAATAGAAACATATTACTAGCAACCCTTCATCTCCAGCCTGACTGGAAACCTTGGTGTACAGGCAGACAGGTATTTAATTTCTTGCTTACTTCTTTTTTCTGGACCAGATAGGAAATCAAACTCTCCTTGAGAGTTGCCATCTCAATCTTTCCATAGGGAACTGAGACTTGATGTGTTATGCTGAGAGCTCAAGGTCTTAAGTTCTTCATCAAAAAAAGATGCTTTTCTATTGAAGAGTCTTGCTTACATAATAGCCATGGCAGCAGAATCTGCTGATAGCAGCTGTGGATGCAATACTCATTTAGCTGCAGCCTTCACAGAAATGCTATAACAGTGAGAGAAAGGTTGTTAAAAGCTGTGTCTGTCACAAACTGAAGCATCACACAAAGCGGTTTTTTTTATAGCTTGAACCTCTCTGGAGCTATTAGCTCTCTGGTTTTTTGTGGGTTTGCATTTTGTTTTTTGGGGTTTTTTTGGTTTCTTTGGGGGGTGTGTTTTGTTTCGGGGTTTTTGTCTATAATAAGTTGCATCCATAAAAATAAAATGTAAAGGAATTCTAAAATTAGGCTACTATGTTATGTCTCCTCCTTTTTTGCTACTTCCATAGTCCTGCTCCTCTCAGGTAAAGCCACAGGTTCATAGTAATTGAAATATTAATACCCATTTCTCACAAAAAGGAAAGATTCGATGTTTTTATAATGTAACTCAGATAAACTTTTAACAGCACATTTGCACATTTTATTTTTTGGGGGGGCTGGTTAACTTTTTAAAGTATAAATAAGTTAATATGAGGAGTTTAAATTAAGTCCTTGAATGCAGAAATGCTGGGTATAGCATTACCAATCACAAAATAAAATGCTTAATGACAGCAGCTCACATCATATGCATTTCCTCTTGTTAACTTCAGTAGATATGCCCTATTAAAGGATATTACTTCACATTTCCTCAGTATCAACAAAACATCCAAATCTGTTCTTCACAGACTATAGTTTTAGCAGGGAAGATTTCTTACTTTATGTATTTTTCCTTTTTGTCACAAACCTAGTAAAATCAAAATTAGAAAAAAGCAGCGTCTCACCCATCACTTGATTCGGATAGGAGAAATCTGAGAAGTTGTAAAGTAAGACTGACCACCTGTGTGCTCCAGGATGATAAAGTGTTGAAACCTCCTGTTCAGTAGACTGGAGACCTCACCCATCAATTATGTATCTGCTGAAATCCCAAGTGGGTCAGAGATGATACTCAACTACCAACTGTTATGTACGGGAAAGAAGTGAAGCTGTTACAAGATGAAACACAAAAGATGCTTGAGGAGACCCAGACACCATATCCCGATACAGGCACAAACACCCAATACAGGCTCCCACAGTCTCTGGAATGGGGGCTGGAGTCAGGTAAAGAAGGGGACTCCCCAACATTGCCTTGCCTCCCTGGCTTGGAGGAATAGTGCCCCTAATTCCTTCAAGCGGGTAGGTAGTGTTGTGCTGCAGTGAGCTGAAGTTCCTGTATTTTTTTGTTGGGTTCTACCAGAAACTGAAAACTCTTCCCAAATATTATTTTGTATTACTCTTCTATGCTGCTAGGGGTTATATTATAGTTAATTACTTTTTACCCTGCACCTATGCTAATTTTGGAGCAAATGGGGAAAATAGTAATTCCATTTGCAATCAGGCAAGCGTCAAGGGACTATCTCATGGAACAGCAGAAATTTGTTACTGCTCCTCCATTCCCAAATTTTCTCTCTTTCATGATCTCATTATGGATTCCAAAGTTTGTTAGTCCTATTGTTCTATGCATATATACTACTACCATTTAATTTTTAAAGCTGTTTACCAAAAAACTTCAGATGCTGATAGGTAATAGATTTACACAAAATACTATTTTCTCTAAAATTTGAGTATCCAATATATCTGGAAAACATTCAGCACACATTTTTTTATCCATCACTATTTATTTCAGATTTTCTATTACATTTTCTTTGTTGTCTCTAGTTGCCCTACTCATTATGAGAATTTTTAATCTTTGTTCCATTTCTTAGATTTCCAATAATGCAGACTACTCCTAATCTATCTACAGTTTCTTTTTAGATACTTTGGATTCTCATTTTGGATGCTTTATTCTTAAATGAAATTATTAAAAATTTTTATAGAAACCAGAGGAATGTCTGCAAGTAGTCTTCTACTGTTCTAATTCACCATAGCTTTATACTTGAACTTTAAATTTAATGTGCATCACGGTATTATTGTTATTTAATCAACTTATGTGATGGCCATTAAGATATAAAAAAAATATAAAACATAGATAATAGACAAACAAACATTTCTTCGCATTTGTGAACTCAGAAAAAAACAGGGGAAACATATGGGACAAGCATTTTTCATCCAGAGGAATTCTGCTATGAAAATGTTTCTTATACCTTTAATGACATTTGTGGTACAAGGCTTTTGCTTACACTTACGCTTACCTTCAACTGTGCAAACTACACTGCTAATTTAAACAATTAATCTTAAAGCAGTATGGATCAGCAAGAATCATTTGCCAATATTAAATAATGGTAGAATAAAGTTTAATAACTTCCATTAAGCATTTTAAGCTCTAGTCAAATGCAGTACTGATAGCACTAACATATGGCCTTTGCCATCATGTCTAAATTAATCAGAGCCCATGTTCTTAGTGGGTTTTTTTGTTTGTTTGTTTTTTGGTTTTTGTTTTTAAAAGAGGTTTTATGGTTTCTCTTCCTTTAAAACCATGGTGATTTTAACACCAAAATAAGGAGCCAGGAAAGGAGGGTGTTTATCACCAACAAAACTAAATCACACTGAGGCAAGAGGTGAACACTCGAATAGTCAAGTGGTTCAAGACATGAATTACCACTGTGATAATTGACATCATTAAAACCAAGTCAGGTATAAAGCCAAGGCCACTCTGTTAATACCCTAAGAGGGACTAAACTGAATTGTGATTGTACCAACTACTGTTCCTCACTATTGCTCCTTAATCACCAGGACACACAGCTGTACTTTCTGTGAGTTTATTTTTGAATGGAGCTGAGTATACACATAAGCTACTGAAAATCCATGAGTCCAGTCCTCTGCAGTCCCTGTGAATTTTGATAAAATTGGGAACACCTTACACCTTGAAAAGCCATTATGTAGGTGGCAAGCTATAATTCCCATTTTTAGACTTGCTCAACACAAACTTTCATGGACAGAGCTGTAATTAACTGTAGGCTCTTTTTACTGGAACCAGTTATGAACTACTAACCTTTAGAACTATGACTCCTAACCTTTAGAAAATCAGCATTATATTCCAATTTCCACAAACTGTAATTTACTGTGTAATGACAGTTTCCCAGTGACACAACTTAGACTGTTGCTTCTTAGCTTAAAAAAAATAAAATAATCAAATACAAGCATCAAACCAGAACAGAACCTGAGCGATGTTTCAGGAAAACTGCTTTGTTATATTTCAAGTATATTCTACAGCTGCATTGCCTGGACTGACTCAACCCAAGGGTTTTGCTGTCTGATTCTGACTGGAATTACTTTTTTCTTGACTAATTCATGCCTAGAAACCTTCAGAATGAATTACTGTCTGGCCAGTGTCAAAGGTGTCACATAATATAAACACTTGCTTAGAGTTATCACTATTATATTTAATTTATTGAGATAAATAAGGAATCCCTTGGCACAACTAGTATTTTACACCATAAAGAGCAGGCTATTTTGACAACAGTCAGCATTATGGTTTCACGGGTAATTACTGACATAAATCAATAGATGCTGGAAATATTGATTATACATTCACTGTTAATTTTCTGGCACCATATCTTTAGGATATGTCCACCACATCTTTCACTTAAGTCTTCCAAAAAAAAGCCTGGAAATAAATACAGAATTTCAGAGGCTCTGGCAAAGATTAAATAATCAGTTAATGACTGTTCAGAGAAAACCTTTGTATGTCACTGCATCATCAGTCTTTGAATGATCCATGAAGTAATTTATTACCTCCTTCTCAATTAGTGTAAGATGTTAATATGGGTTAAAGGGAACTTTCCAACAAGATGAGAGAGATATGCTAACTGTCATAGGGCTTCCTGGTTGCATTCTTCCCAGTTCTGGTGAATGAATTTAACTGTCATCTCCACCTTTAACGTGTTCTTCTTTGATTGAATTGGGCAGGAGTAAAGATCAGCATTTTTATATTGCTTCATGACAGTAGAGGTTTTTAGCCAGAGTTTCTAGCATCGGGCAGTATAATTTCAGAAAGAGTAACTGGGGTTAAATGGGAAAGAGGATTTAATTATAAGGGGTAAGATTACAGCAATTAATTATAACAGAGATTTGGTGGGGTTTTGTTTGTTTGTTTGGGGTTTTTTTTGTGAATTAAGGTATATGCACGTATGTTTATGCCAAGGAGAATTCTGCCAGATGAGAAAGAGCGTGACTGGACATACTAATACTATAAGGAACCAGAGAGACACTTCGGTGCACACACACTAGGGAAGAGCAAAAGACGGCAAAGCAAACCCATCATGTTGGCAAGAGAAAAACTGGGTATAAGCTAAATACAAAGAAATTTAGTCTGGGAATTAAAAGGAAATTACTAATCTGTATAAGCAAGGGAGGCCACTGTTCTAATTAGTTTTCAAATGGAACTTGATGAATTTATTACCAATAATCCATCTAGCTGCAGCTGTAACCACTGGAAACTGAAATCAATTTTCCCCTGCTAAAGCACATTCCCTGACCTTGCTTTCCTCAAACACAGCAGTCTCTTAGATATTCACCCTGAAAATATGCAGCTACATACTGTGTCTGCAAGCACCACCAACCCTCTTTTTCTAGTGAGAATTCTCCTGGTTTAGAGAATTTCTTAGCCTTTTCTAAGAATTACCAGCTGTATTTGCACTGCCACTGTTCCAGTCTCTGCCCTAGGTCAAGCACATATTTTTGCAGAACAACCATCCATACCTTTTCAGAGCAGCTTTTCTTAGCAAGGCTGCAGAAGGACCACCTCAACAGGATGTACTTTTGATTAGACCTAATAGAGAATTGAACTGCTGATAACTGAAATTTTAGTAATGTAGACACTTTGCTTAGTAGGACCAGATGCAGGGGCCTTCTGGAGCCATTTCTCAGTTAAAGAGACCCTTATGTAGCGCTGAGCTGGGACCTTTTCTTAGTATGACATGTTTATTTACAAAAAGTTATTTGCAAAAAGTTATTTACAAACTCCTCCTTCCTCAGGCACACAGGTCTTATGCTTGTGTGTAAATGTGCTGATGCAGGAATACCCTCCCTTTGTGCTCGATTTTCATGATTTTCTGATTTTCATGAGGGTGTTAAGCAGTGTTTACCCTCCAAAGAGAGAGGTCATCATTGTAAGAAAGCTGTGATGATCACTGCCCTGGAAAAACAATGGAGAGCAACGGAATCCCAGTCATCTTAAAAGTCATTTAGATCTGTGTGTAGCACAACACAAAGTTTTCACTCCATGCATTCAATGACCAGTCAGACAAGAGCCTTTAGACTGAAAATAACACTATGATATTTGTCCGAATCTGAATCATCAATGTGCCATGTCATGCATACAGAGCCACATGTCTCAGTTTAAAATATATTGTCAGACTGCATATTAAATTTATTTAGCAGATTTATTTCATGAATTTTAAAGCATTGTATACTCATCTCTGCTACATCTGTGGCTGTATTGTGCTTGCTCTAAGAGTAAAAAACTGTGGATCATCTCTTTTTGATTCTACTGATTCATTCTTAAATCTGGGAAAAACATGTTGTATAACGACTGCTCTTTGTAATAATGACTTTCAATACCTTTTTGTGTGTACATTAAATGAAATTTTAACCATAGACCAAAACCGATTGATGTAATCCAGTTCATTTTAAAACACAAGTAAACCAAGTTCTTTCCAGACGGCAGCTTGATTCACTGTCTCTTCCTTGTATCACAGTTTTGCTGTACTTCACACTGAATATGGTAGACTATCTTTTTTAACTAGGGAAGTAAATGACATTTGTACTTTGTAGAATTTACCCCTGGCCAAATTCCATTACACCTGCTTTTGGCAATGTCATCAAATACACTTACAAATGTCTGTACAGAAGGGGATGGCAGCAACCCCACAACCCCAGCTGTGATCTTTCAAAGGCAACTAGACCTGGATGGAAGGAGGACAACTTGAGACATGAATTATTTTACACACTTGTACACACACCAACCCTCCAAAAAGAAGCTTTCCCGTTCAATCCTGGAACCATTCTAGAATTGAAAAGCAATTATGTGACTATTTATAATAAGCTATTATATGAGGCAGGCCATTTTTTACACATGCCAGGTACACGAACATGCTTTTATAGTCTGTCAGGTACTATCTCTCAAATGCTAAACACGGCTTCAGGCACAGTCTATGCAACTCTGTTTTTTACTGAAGATGAAGCATTCCTCTAAATCCAGGTGAAAGATGCCCCTGTAAAGAGACAACATCTGCATAATCAGCAGCTGTTCACAGAAAAGTTCTTGCTCTTGCAACAGATGGAACTACTAACGGCAGTGAGCATGGCCCTGCTGAGGAATATCTCCTCTGAAAATACTTGTTCTAAAAAAGCACCTTTTAGATTTTTCAAATCAAAAGGTACAACATCAAAGTTACTTGCAATTCTTACTTTGCAGTTCAATTTTGGTCTTCCTTCATACAGCTTGCTTTTCCTCTTACCTTTTTTACTAAAGTATGCAATGTTTTTGGTATTCATGCTCCATTTTTCAATTACAGTTGGCCTTTAAGTTACACTTTGGAGAAAGCAAAAATATCAACATGGGCTGTTTCAAAAAAAACTATTATACTTTTTTCCCCCCAACTTTGAATGTAAAATAAGAATGCGTATCAAACTGTGCATTACTTATAAAGCACCAACGCAACCACAAGAGTGTTATGATTGGTTCTACAGAACCTCTGCTAAATTCAGACTGTTACATGCTGCTCATTTCTGAAATACTCCTCCAATGGTTTCAGAGAAAGAAAGGGTCTTAGGCAGAAGATTCAATCCAGCTTGAGAATGTTTTGAATTCTTCTTTTGGGATGATAAATAAAATTGGTGTTAGGAATTGAAAAATTGTTGACATACAATTTTTCTCTGAGATGCATTGTGAACTGACTCAGCTGTTGCAGCCACAAAACAATAAAACATTCAAACATAACCTACCTCGCCTTCGGCATCATGTTTCATACCTCCCTCTAGAAAATTTCACTTAAATCTAAGATGTTTGTGGATTTTCTTCCTTCCCAACACAGCAGAAACATCCTTTTCCCACTAATCCCAACTTCAGATCAGTTTAAAATCTGGAACAGAAACCACAGACCTCACTTTAATGAGGAAATCTAGTCTAACCCCTATTTAGACATAGTGCACTGGCTATATTCCCATCTTGTTAACCACCCTATTCATCTATATCCATCAATCTCAATGGATGAAACAAGTACTGACACTAATAACTTTGCTTTCAGTTTCTGAATGCTGCTGAACTGAAGGAGAGCACATGCATCAGAACTCTCCTATGGAATGCAGGCTTTATCTTCTTCTCACCTGAAAATATTTTACAGTGTTTTCTACAGAAAGATTCTCAAGATGCTGCACTGATGTAATTTAACATTAAGCATTATTATCACCTGTGTTCTAAGAAATTTTCTGATACTCATTTCTATACAACTTGAAATTGCACAGGCTCCCTGAAATCAGCAGAAGAGGCTATTCTGACCTGCAAGGCAATGCTTTCTGAAACACCTTCTAGAATTAGAATTGTCTAACTATCTTGCCTAGAAAGCTTCAGATCAGTTCTCATGCACTATGCAAAAAGACTACCTGCTATATTAATATATTATGAAGAGGTGGAAGACTGATTGAATTCCTACCTTGCTGTATCCTCAATCATATCATTAACAGTACTTTCTTTCTTTCTTTTAATACTGACAATATCAAACCTACCTACTTCCAGCTTCCTATTAAACTGTATATACAATATAGCGTGTATATTATATATGTAATATCCTATGTACACTTACAAACAACCTATGAACACTGGTAATCCCTATCCATGGCTGTCTTCCATATATCATGCCTACTATTTACTAACTTCAAAGGCTCAAATGCTGCTTACAGAATCATAGAATCAAAGAATAGTTAGGTTTGGAAAGGACCTTAAGATCATCTAGTTCCAACTCCACTGCCAAGGGCAGGGATGCCTCACACTAAACCATGCCACCCAAGACTCTGTCCAACCTGGCCTTGAACACCGCCAAGGATGGAGCATTCACAACCTCCCTGGGCAACTCATTCCAGTGCCTCACCACCCTTACAGTAAAAAACTTCTTCCTTATATCCAATCTAAACTTCCCCTTGTCCTGTCACTACAGTCCCTGATGAAGAGTACCTCCCAAGCATCCTTATAGGCCCCCTTCAGATACTGGAAGGTTGCTCTGAGGTCTCCACGCAGCCTTCTCTTCTCCAGGTGAACAGCCCCAACTTTCTCAGCTTATTTTCATACGGGAGGTGCTCCAGTCCCCTGATCATCCTCGGGGCCCTCCTCTGGACTTGTTCCAACAGTTCCATGTCCTTTTTATCTTGAGGACACCAGAACTGTACCCAATACTCCAACTGAGGTCTCATGAGAGCAGAGTAGAGAGGCAGGATCACCTCCTTCAAAAGGTCATGCTCCTTTTGATGCAGCCCAGGATACGGTTGGCTTTCTGGGGTGTGAGAGCACACTGGCGTCTCATGCTCATTTTCTCATCGACCGACACCTCCAAGTCCTTCTCCGCAGGGCTGCTCTGAATCTCTTCTCTGCCCAACCTATAGCTGTGTCAAAATACTTATAACAGTAATTGCCATTTTTTCATTGACAGATCAACCACTAATAAATTTGAACTGTTTTTTAACCCAGCTGAATGGGATCCCACTTAAACAAGGCACATAACTTTGGGCAAAAAAAAATTCACATTTGCTAATCAAAAATAGGTTTTAGATTATCTCATTTAGCTGAATGTAGGCACTATCCACCTCCCTCTGCAAATTACGGTATTTGATCTTTGCCAACAGCAGAAGTACACAGTTTAATATGATGATATAGGACCTGTTGTGAGGTAACACAGACAAAAAAAAAAAAAAAAAAAGTCATAATCAGGTCGTAAATGTTAAAATGCAAAAGGAAGGAAATGCCTGTTATTCATCTTCCAGGCTGTATTCAGACATTCATGAAATTGAAAGTTAATGTACCAGGGACTTTCATTATCTGACCCATTCTATACTATCCATTAGAATCCTATAGTACTGGAGACAGAGGACCAAAATGTCACTAATACAAGATGGAAAAGGTCACAAAAACTAAGCATCAATAAGACATTACTTCTCTATTAAATTTCTCAACACTCAGCAGAAAACACACTTGCTGAAGCCAGAATATTTTATTATGTAATGCAGCTAAACTGAGAGAAATATATGTTTATCAAGGCAAAGGCATAATGGCTAGTTGTCAAGTGAAAATAATGACTTTTTCCTTCATTTCCTCATTAAAGACATTTTGTTTGTTTAAACAAAAAATATTGCATGGTTTGTTTTGCTTTTTAAGGTTATTTCTAACAATAGAAATATGTTGTTCCTTTGGCTATAGCAAAGGTTTCCTTTCATGCCCCTGAAAATACAATATTTATTGCTATGCTGTGAAGTCAAAACAAATTTGCTTTCCATTTCCTCTGGTAGAGTATTTAATTTATTTAAAATAGCTTTCAGTAAGAACAATATCCCTACAATTGCAACATCGTTTTCACATAGAAAGATGATGTACTGATTCCCTTGAGCTTTCTCCATCCCATTTTTCCCCTAATATTGTTGTCCAAGACACTCTTTACACATTGTTCATGCCATGCAGCTAAGAAAAACTCACAGTAGAAACTGGGATGTGTGATTCAATTATTATAAAGCAACTTATAAAAACACTCTAACTTTACCATTTGCTATTTCAGAAAATATGTGAACATCCACAATATTTAAGTACTGGAACTAGCTCGTTTGTACTGTCAAAGATCTTGGGACTCACTCAGATGATAAGCTTGCTCTTTATGCTACTCTACCCAATAACAGGCCAAGAGGAGGACTTCTCACAGTAGACCACTCATCCATGTAGATGATAAGCAAGCAGGCAGGTGGTTACGTACTGGTGGACATTGGGTCACAGGATTTCATTCACCACTTTGTGAGTTTTGGGGAATGCCACAGGAACTAATGGCTACAGCTGGCCAAGTTCTACCTTGATATATTTGTTTAATGGTGCTATGATTTTACAGTATCACCAATAAATACCTGAGACTGGGATAAATCTTTTATTATTTAACAAATACATCCCATTCCTTCAGCAAAACAATCGCTATTAAAATTATCTGAAAAGTTAAAAAAGCTGCCTGTAGAGACTGACTAGAGTACTTAACATGTTATAAAGAAGATACAAAAATGAAAATTGGATGACACTGAGGAAAGGAAATCATAGGAAGGAAATTTTCATTTGGGATTCCTAACAGCAGTCTGGAAAAAGTGACATAACGTACTACATAATTTAAAGAGCAACTCTAAACTGATTGGATAAGAGACACAATAGATCACTACTGTATCACCCCTCAATCCTTTTCTGTTAGGATGGTTTGAATTTCAGGTTAATGGAGCAAGCCAGATAGTGGCTGAAGAAAAGCCTGACATAATTTCAAGTCTGCTGGAGCCCTGGGATACAACTACCTCCCTCTTTCCTTCAAGCATCCTTAAAGACACCAAATATTTGCAGTCTTTAATTAGAGACTTGCAATCTCTAAGACTTTTTTTTTTTTTTTAAACCAGAAGAATAACTAGAAAAAGATAATTACAGCTAAAGAAATTCAGAGCTGCTGAGTGACAAAAAGTAAACAAAAGGGCTTGAAGAAAAACCGTTGCCTTGCCTTCAGCTCAGTGACTCTCAGTGCCTGTTTAAACTCCTTCCCATCACATCAGAGGGCACAGGAAAGCCCCTCTTAGTTTCATCAGCTCAGTGACTGGGCTTCTCAGTGCCCATCAAGTTTCCAGCTTTTCCCAGGTGTCCCTGCCTGTGCCACTGCTGAAGGCTCCTGCTGACCTGTTCTATTCTGCCATGAGGGACAACAGTGGGAGCTTGAAGTCTCTTGGGAAAGAGAAACCTTAACCAGCATTCTCTCTAGAAGACTAAACCTAAGGAATGGTGAACTGTTCAAAGGGAGATGCATCATCCTTCTCTTCTGTCTTTCCTTAATGATTTAAAATTCAGTATTTAACAAACATCTAAACAGTTCTATAGACCGCTATATCCAATTATGGTATTAATCATGGGGAACATTTAAAGCATCTGTATTTCTTTAAATTTTCTCACTGTTTAAGGAGGAGACAGAAGGGCACATTTTAGATAATTTACTCTTGCTTTGGTAAACACTTTGCAATGGACTGTGACACAAATTTTTATTTAGAAAGTTGTCTTTCTAACTGTGCCTGAAAGACAGAATCAATAGTAATGCAGACAAGGTTAGCAGTTACTGGCTAACCTCTGTCCAAGCTAGCAGGCCCGTGAGGGACATGGAATTTATGCAAAATCAAAGTTAATAGTGCTGAATAAATAAATAAATCCCTGAATCCATGCTACTTGATGTTGCCTCCCATCCAATGTGTTCATTTGTGATTCATTCATCAATGTGTTTGAAATAACAGAAGATAACTCAACAGTCCCTTCCCATCCTAATCACCTAATCACCATTTTCTTTTTTTCTTGGCAACACAGTAATGCATAATTGAAAGCCAAAATAACAAGCAATAATGAGTGTTTGTTTGTTTGGTGCTTTCATTTGTTTGTTTGTTTTATTTGGGATTTTTTGGTTGTTGTTGGTTGGTTGGTTTCTTTGTTTTCTGTTTTGTTTTACAGTACTAGAATTCCTTGAATTAAAATATCTAGATAAAATGGTAGTTGCAGCTCTGTGCCCACTAACCTTTAATAAGGGCTAGATTAAACAGGAGCATTAGGTGATATGTGTGCTCTTCCCGTAAAATTCAGTCTGAAGTTTTCAACTTTTTTGAAATAAAGATTGTTTTTCACATGACATCTTCTGCCTAAAGATGTGCAATTATGGACTGACCCTAACTCATAAAGATGGAAAACACTGAATTGCAATACAAAGATTTTAAGTTTGGCAAGGTGATTCCTTACCAGTTTATTCAGCCTTTGCTCATGACAAACTCAGAAAACCAAGAGAACATATCCAGCACTCCAATTCTTAAAGAATTGCTTCTCTCTTAGTAGATTACAGCAAACCCACCCTACATGTTTTTACATAAAGAGATCAGTATTATGGTACTAAGCATTAGAAACCGGAATCTGTATTTTCCAAAAGAAAATGACAGCTAAGATAACTCAGCCAGCTATGCTTCAATAGTAGGGCATGACATATTGTCGTTTTACTGGGAAGAAAGTACATAAGTAAAGCTTTGGTTTAGACTTCTTGTGACTGAGCCCCCCAAAACAGTTAACCACCACCAAAATAAACCAAGTAACTATAAAACATGCAAAATACAGTATTGCGCAATATTACAAGTTGAACAGGCTGTGAAAAACATTCAATAAAATCTCTCAGGATACCTATTTATTTATTTGACATGTTTCCATTTATTACTGTCACCATTTACTACTATTTACTTCAATTAGATCCTCATACCAAAATTCATTATAGAAGAATCTGGTACAATAAGGAATAATAAATTCTGTTCATTCATATGTTCTTAAATTATTTTGCTCCTATAGACCAAAAATGGTATCTCCTACCTTGGCTGCTAGTTCAGAGACTGCAAAACCAGTCACAACAATTCTTTCAAAATCTTGTGTCAGTCACAACTGAGTTCACATGATCCTGCTAGAGTTTCATTTAACATAACTGCACAGGATATCCAGACTGTAATTGAATGCTCTACTGCTGAACCCTATATATCTGACTGTGATTGACACTGAAATTGTGGGGTTAAGACAGACACACACACCTCCAGTCAAGCCCTGCTTCCAAACAGTACCACTGCAAGAAATGTGAACAGCTCGAAACCCTCAGCTGTGTTTAATTACCTGGTTTAAGGACTTGGAAGAAGAAAGATGGTATCAAGTCTCAGCCTAGTGACTGGAGAATTTGCCTAGGAAGTACAAGTCATGCATTTAAGCTCTCTCCTTCTAGAGCAACTTCAAGGTATTTGCAGGTTTAGGGACCACTTTCTACCTAATTTGTCAAAGGAACGCTGCCATGAAACTATTGAAATGCTTATCATGAGTTTTGCCAATCTACTAGGTACATAGGAGTATATCCATATTCATCCCAACTAGCAATTAACTGTTGAACACACATAACAATGTATGTCTAGTCACTTTTATTTGACATAAATGAGAATGAGAAAGAAAAGGATGGTCACAATTAAAGTGCATTGTTGGAAAAATCTACCACCAAATTACAGCTCTAACTCTTATCAACTACTGTGATACAAATCTTCATTACAACACATTTTTATAAATTACCACTATAAAAACCAAACACTTAACAAGTATTTAACAAGAAAAATGCTCATTCTCTGATGTCAGCCTATCTGAAATCCCAATTCTTATTTTATTCTTTCTTTATTTAGAAGAATACAAATCCTCCTCTTAAGGAGCATCATCTTCAGGCAAATATCGAATTCCTGTCTTTTTGAGGGGAGGAAGCAAGGGAGAGAGAAATGCTCAGTGCTGTAAGAAATCTAACCCATTTTGATCCTGATGGAAATTCTTAGGCAGATTTCACTGAAGTATCCAAAATAAAACGTATAATGGAAACTTCTACTTTAATCATGGAGCAAATACTGATGCCACAAGAGGAGGTTCATTATAAGAATATTACTTGGGTTACCCTGGCTCTCAGTGATATCCAGGGTGATACCATTTGAACTTTCTCACCAAAATGCCACAAGAAATAAAGGGAAGTTTTACAAAAATTTTCAAGGAGGTTACAGGAGATGGTGAGCAAAGACTGTCTCCTGTAGCAAAGGAATCTCCTTTTCTGCCTTAAACTAGAGCCTTACTCCAAATTAAATCCTGCAGGAAAAGTCAGGATCCCATGGTGCAGGCTGCAGCCCGAAGCACTTATGGGATCCTCTCTAGCTTCTTCCTTTTCCTTAGGTACAGGATAGAAATGACAGTTCTCTTCTAGTACTTCAAAGGATAAAGAAAACCTGCTACTTTCTAAGGAAAAGGCCCTCTCTCCCTCTGTTTCTGTAAAACTGCTCTGTTCCTAGGACACAGGTGGAGCTGTGCCATCTCAAGGAGACTTCCCTGCATGCCAAATTGAAGATTTCTCACCACACCCATTATTTAACTTCATCATTGTCTTCTAACACCACAGAAAAACAACCCACAGAACAAACCACCTAGACTTCTTTTTCCTGCAGCTGCCTTGCTATTCTTTCACATGATCTTCTGTCACTGAGCTGCACTCCTTATTTCAGCTGCAACAGCATGGGTAGGAAGAGAGAATCAAGGTACAAAAAAAGGGTAATACAGACGCTGCTAGAGATAGAAGTCAAAGGAGGAAGAAGTGAAGAAGCAGCTATATATCACAGTCTACAAGATGAGAACAAGGTTTATACTAACCTTTGTGCCTCACCCTTCTTCCTGGGCATGGAAAGGCAGTATCAAATAATTTCTGAACTGCTGAGAAGAAGGGGCACCAGGCTTAAGTAAAAAGAAATAAATGGTGCCTTGAAGGCCTGCTACTAATCCAGGGTGCAGTTTCATGCAACAGCAGAGAAGACCTGAGGAAGGAGTGGAGGCCAGCATTAATTTATGTGATTTGGCCAAGATACTAGAATTAACTGACTTCATTTGGCTGGGCACAATTCAATTACAAAAGGGATAAACTGATTATTTTGAACATAGAAATGATTTATTTCAGAGTAGTAAAGAGATATGGATGGAAACTAACCCCAGAAATGAAGAAGGGAGAACAGGTAGCATCACAGAGCATTTATCATCCCCTTTCAGGAAAACTGGCTTAATACTTTAACTCTTCAGGTTCAGGAGATTTGCCCCTAGGAAGAATCCTTAGCAAACAGCATCTATAAATATTTGGCTTGCTTACAAAGTCTTGGCAAACCACATTTCTAAACAAGCCAGCTAAACAAACGTTCCAATTTTGAGCCAGTTTGAAACTGAGCACCAAACGGTACACATAAGGATCAAATGACTGTGTGCAGTCATGTAACATGCAGGGCAATGAATGCTTGTTTTAAAGTATTTGAGTAATTTCAGATGCCTCACTAAGACCCTTCTGAAAATATGGCTTCCATATTTTATTGAATTGCTTATTTTTCCAAGTAGAAGATTTAATGCCAGATAAAGTCATGTGTGCATGAATTTTTCACATGTAAAGCTTTCAATTGCATGGCACCTGTGTTATAAAGCAGAATAAAGTACAGCTGTCTTGAATGAAATACTCCAATTGCCCACAGGTCGGATGGAAATAACTTCCTCTCCCCTCTTTCCGCTTTTACATGGTGAAAACAAAAATTAGCATCAATCATACACTGGCAAAAAGCTCAGAGTATTTCATTTGAGCAGACTGATGGGACTCATGTCAAGCAGATGTGAAACCAAGTGTACCAGCACTGAATAAGACTTTGCAGTCTTCTTGGCAAGTGAGCACAAGGGATGCTGGCACCCTCCTCCATGGTGGCAGTATGTTTAAGGTGGCAGGCAGTAATAATTCCATGGGGTGTGACTCAGCTTGTCACTTTCAAAATTTGCGTGTTATCCAACTTCTGTGTGAGAACAGCTGCTCCTTACCGAAGAAAACTGTATAGATAAGAAACATCCACAGCATTAACTTCAGACTCTATTTTCAGTTTAGGGTAAATGCCAGAAGAAAAGATGACATTGGTTATAAATACACCTTATGTCACCTTAAACTTAAGAGTGTGATCCTTATGTTCCTGAGAACCCATTCATTTCACCCAAACAAATCAATCTCTATTTGCAGTCTGAGCTAATTTGTCACAAATGCATTCACAAAAGGCCTTTATTCATCCTAATTCTTTCAGCTCATCTCATTTTCTCTTCTGCACCTTTCCCTGGCCAATGAAGATTATCTAATTAAGACTCCTGTTAAAAGTAGCACAGTGTTGGCTGAAGCCTTCCTTTGTACCCCTGCCAGTGGAGAATGATCGACATTAATAATAACCCATATTGTAGACAGTCCCAATAGTTAAGACAAAGCAATGGCTGATGCAGAGCCAGGAACAGCAATTTGAAACAGGCAGAGAAACAAAATGGGCCCACATACCTGGCAGCAGTAAGAATCCCTTCACTGATGGATAGAAATAAATATAAAGGCTGATATCAAAGTAATAAAACAACAATAATAACCCAAAATTATTTATTACAAGGCGAGAACACTGCTGCCTGCTCAGGCTGTGCTGTAAATGGAAGCCGACATCAATGGATGACTCTCAGGAAGAAAACATGACCCATTTTAATTTGGGAAGTGTCATTACATTTTTTCAGGTGAAAGCCATTAGCAGAGGTGACAATGATCTATAGCGAATCAAAAGAAGCAATAGAAACTCATAGTTAACCCCTCAGTCCAGTACATTTGCTACAGATAGTTATTCCCTTGCAAACACCAAAACGTCTTGGGAAGTTGAAAAACAGCAACAAAATCTTCTCAGAAATCAAAAGACTTATTGGGTTTATTAAAGAAGGACCAGAAGTGGTACTGGTATAATATTTTGTTTGAAGATAATACAATCTGCCAGTATTATTCAGAGAATGACTAGTACTGAAAAATAGGGCACCCTATCACAAAGAATGAAAGAGCACAGAATAAAAACCTGGAATAAAGTAAAATTCTGATGAATTGTGTTCAATAACTCCTAGAGAATCTAGTCACCAAGGGAAACATTTCTTCTCACTATTACCTGTCTTAATACAGCTAAACTTATATTGACATATTTAAGACAGATAATGTGCAAAAGAAGCCTTACAGCACATCCCCTATAAGTTCTATGGCCTCCAGTAAAATGTTACCATAGAAACACCTTTACCACAAGGAAGGTGTACTTTTGCAAGGGACTTGGGGGTAAACATTCAGATTCCTATAGCAACTGTTGGGTCCAAAGGCTGAATGAAGTACCATGAGTCAGTGTTCTGGAGCAGCACTCAGGAGAATGAATGAAAAAACAAAAAGAAAGAAGCCACCCAATATTTTCACCATTAGAACTGGTGATCACAGCTGATCGTTCAAGGCACCATCTGAAGCTGGAATATCTACAGGCAGTATTTTGAATTAAAAACTGTGTATGAGTGGGCTAATAAGATAGCGGAAAAATAAAGGAGAAAAGCAATGGATTAAAATGGCCATTTACCATTAAAATGGTGAATAATACAAAACCCTCTCAGAGAGTAACACCTATTGGGGCTTTATGGTTTTTAAAGTTAGAAGAGGGTCTCAAAATTCTCCAGACATGCTTAATGCAAAAAGAGCTACAGAGAAAACAAAACAAAACAAAACAGAGGGTTCTTTTTGCCTATCAGATTTCATACTTCCTAAGACAAGAAATTAATTTATTTTCCTGACACAGATTCAACCACCACCACTCACTAGGAACAGATCTCGCTTGGAGAAGACACTCATGGCCTGAGAGCTATAGTTGCAAAGGAAAAATGTGCACATGAGGATTCCAGATGCATAAGCTGTTAATATATACTAACTGTATAGGCCCACTATAACTGCTAATATGAAATGTTTGAATAGAAATTTCTTTCTTAAAAATCAAGGGTTCAGGGAACAGTGAGAGTGAAATGATTAAGCACAATATTTTCCTGCTGGAATTCTCTCTATTTATTTTTGCAGACTTAGTTTAAGAATTCGGGAAATAACATGCTGGGGATAAGATTCAGAACTGGAAGGAAAATGAAAGAATGCTTCTTCTACTGAACCCCCAAACTTCAGAAAAATAACATATGGATATAAATAACAGTACAGGAACACTAGTGCATTTCTCAGCTAAATTTTGCAAACTTATCCATTCTGGAGCACAATAAAGGTTAAGTTCCTTAATTAATACCTAGTCAAAAAATGTGCATATTTTCTGAGGCTGACTAGGCTTATTGTCTGGAAGGTAATCCGTCTGTTTCTTGTCCTGCAGCCTAAGATATGAATGTCTAGGAGTCTGAGAGAAAACTGCTTGTGGATGCTGAATTGGTATCTGTTAAAACTCTGATAGTAACTGAATTATTTCCTTTCTGTAAACTGTCTAGGGACTTTGTTATTCTCATGAATCCTACTGGATCTGATAAAACCACTGACCTTTTTGTTCAGATGTAGGCAATTGTAATAAATAGATGCCTATTTTCTGTGGTCTTTGAGATGATCTTTAATGAGAACTTGGAAAGCAACAAGCATTATATCTGGTCACTGTCAAAGTAACTTGAATTCCTTGAGAGCAAATACTTAAAAAACCTTAGAAAAAAAGTAGTAGGGCTTTTTTCTTTGGTATCTGAACTAAAACTAGGAATAGTTTTCTAGAATAGTCAAAGCTGGGAAGAGGATAAAGGAAACCTTCTGGAAAAATTACAAAAAAGCTGAAAAGTATCTTCAGCTGAAAGATTCTTTCACTGCACACAGATGTTATTATCAACAAGTTGCTTAAGCATTTCCTGTCACAATCCAGACACATATTGCAGACAGAAAAAAAACCAAAGAGAACAAAAAGCCATTGCATGGAATCAGACTACAATATGGCAAAATTCAGGAAGGACTGGTGACTCACAGAAACTACCACAGAAGGACCAGTTTCCTTTTAGGATGATGAAGAATCATGAAGCTTCAAGACATAAAACCAGGGAGGCACAGATTTTGTGAAGAAAACATTCTTCCAGTCATCTGGGAAGAGTCAATACTGTGCAAAACTCTCTTTCTGTTACAAAGAAACTTAAACACAACTCTCTAGAATCCCTTACAGAGGGGTGAAAAAAAAAGGTAAATATTTCAATCAAAAGTAGTTCATAGCTTTATCCCACACGGCCTCTTTTGTAGAGGTTAAATGGTTGTGGCAGTGAATCTCACTGACATAGAGTATTAGATTTTATTTTCAATGCTTGAAAACTTGAGAGCTGTTTTCAAAGGGAAAATGTATTATTGAAGCAATTGCACATCACCAGATCTAGTCCCCTGCTATACCAGACAAGCAGCTGTGACACATAATCCTGTTTATAACTTTATCAAGCATCATCCTAAATCTAGTTAGATTTCCCATTCCTGTTGGAAAGCTAATGCAGTGGTTGTCTCAGTACTTGCAGAAATTTTCTAGGCAAGAGGTACACACAACTGGCTGACATCTATTTGTTCTCAAACACGTCCTTTCCTTGATAACCCGCAATCCTAGGAGTCTTATTTGCAGTGATTTTAACATAATTTTCATCCTTCTTGAAGACAGACATGGCATTTCAGAAGGAACCCATCAACACTTTAAATAGTTGATACTATTCATCTTATGGCTATAAATACCTTATCATATGCCTCTTGCTATCTTGCTATGTGTTTTGCAAAGCTAAATCTCATCAGTATTTCATAAACATCCTATAACTCCCTAATGCACTTAAGTCTTTTTTATTCTGATGAGGGCTCAGAATGTAGTAGAAATTATTACTTGCTTTAGATACACAGCTTTGTCTTTTCTACTATTAAAATCCATCTCTTTTTATTCATTTCAGTTCTCGATACTACCCACTTCATCCTACTTGCTATTCAGCTCCTCCCCTGCATTGACATTGATCCCATTTCTGCTTTATCAGCAAATTTCATTTGCAAGTCAGGGTCAGTAAAGAGAATATTAAACAAGATTTTTCACTTGATGAACTCCTCTACTATCCTTTTTCCCTGAAATACTTCCACTTTCAAGATAACCCATCATACTGGGTAGGGAAAGAGCATATACATAATAGACAAAGGGTCAGGAATGAACTCGACTGCTTGGAGCCTTTTCCTGGAATAGCAATAAATGTTACTGTGGTATTGGTGGTACCAGACTTTTGTCTCATTCTGTAGTCCCACATGTGTTCCAGCCCTTCACTAAGCTACTACATTTTGTTATGCCAAACTCATCTCAGACTGACCCAAGCATGGGGACAGTACTGCAAACATTCCTCGTGCATGCTAGCAAAAGAAATCAGAGTACATGGGGAGAATCACCTCTCTCGACCTGCTGGCCATGCTCCTTTTGATGCAGCTTGGGTTATAGTTGGCTTTCTGGGCTGCAAGCACACATTGCTAGGTTATATTGAACCAACACACTCAACCAACACACTCAAGTCTTCCTCCTCCAGGCTGCTTTCAATCCATTCTCTACACATTCTGTATTTATTCTTGGGATTGCCCCAACCCACATGCAGGACTTTGCATTTGGCGTTGTTGAACTTCATGAGTTTCACACAGGCCCACCTCTCAAAGCTGTTAAGGTCCCTGTAGATGGCATCCCTTACCTCCAGTGTGTTGACCGCACCACACAGCTTGGTGTCACTGGCAAACTTGTTGAGGGTGCACTCAATCCCACCATTCATTTTGCCAACAAAGCTGTTAAACCTTACTGGTCACAACACCAACCCTGAGGAATGCCACTCAACACTGATCTCTACTTGGACATCCGAGTCATTAACCGCAACTGTTTGAGTAAGACCATCCAGCCAATTCCTTATCCACTGAGTGGTCCATCCACCAAAACCATGTCTCTCCAGTTTAGAGACAAGGATGTTGTGCAGGACAGTGTCAAATGCCTTGCATAAGTCCAGGTAGATGACATCAGTTGCTATTCCCTTATTCACCGTCACTGTACAACTCTCATAGCAGGCCACCAAATTGGTCAGGCATGATTTGGCCTTAGTGAAGCCATGTTGGCTGTCACCAATCACCTCCTTATTTTCCATGTGCCTTAACATATTCCCAGGAGGACCTGCTCCATGGTCTTCCCAGGCACTGAGGTGATACTGACTGGCCACTAGTTCCCTCAGTCTTCCTTTCTTCCCTTTATAAAAATGAGGGTTCTGTTTCACCTTTTTCAGTCAGTGGGAGCTTCACTGGACTGCCATGACTTCTCAAATATGATAGTTAATGGCTTAGCCACCTCATTCATCAGTTCCATATGAAACAGCAGATGCATCTCATCATGATTCTTACTTTCTAGTATCAATATTGTAAAAGGTTCAGATGATATTATACATCTGTCCTGGTTTAGCAGCAGCAGTCACTTTTTCTCTTTCTTAGTAGCTGGTGCAGCGTTGTGGTTTTGACTTTCGGCCTGGGGATAATACTGATAAAACTAATGTTTTCAGTTGCTGGTCAGAATGTTTACTCTGATCAAGGACTTTGTGAGTCTCATGCTCTGCCAGGGAGGAGGGGAAGCCGGGAGGAAGCAGGGCAGGACACCTGACCCAAACTAGCCAAATAGGTATTCCATAACACAGCACGTCATGCCCAGGATGTAACTGAAAGTACCCGGAAGGGCTAGAATGCTGCGGGGTGGGGAGCGAGGCACCGGTCGGTGAGGTGTTGTATTCTCTTCGCTTGTTATTTCCTTTATCATTATTATTATTGGTGGTAGCAGTAGTGATTTGTGTTATACCTTAGTTATTAAACTGTTCTTATCTCAACCCGTAGGAGTTGCATTCTTTCGATTCTCTTTCCCGTCCCTCCAGGAGCGGGGGGAAGAAAGGTTGGGGGGGAAGTAGACTGCGTGGTTCTAATTTACGGCCTGAGTTTAAACCACGACAACATCCTAGCACAACAATGTTCTGCAATTCTTATAGCTTTGCTGAAGTGGTTTTATAGCTGTGTAACAAAATATTGCCCTCCTGTCCTTCAATGCTGACAGGTTCACAACTGTTTAGCCAGTCCACTGGAGCTGGCAGGCCATTGGGGCGAGTAATTAGGCACACTCATTGCTTAGATAAAAGCCATTGCTAGGCTTAGTCAGATTGCAGATTGCAGGCTAAGCCAATCTTGCATAAATAAAAAGAAACTGGAAAGCAAAAAAAAAAAAAGCTTAATTGAATCTCTTCATATTCCAGTTACTTTTGCACCTGTGTGCCTACCCAGACTGACAGTACAGGTAATGGCAGTAAAAGCAGGTGTGGAAGAAAGATGGTCTCCAAACAGAAGGGAGACCAAATGGCAGCCATGCAGGTTCACAGACCATGCTACATCTTGCTCAACTGTAGTTAAACCATGAGGTAGAAAATGAAGAAAGGAAAATAGGAGAAAGCAAAGTAAAATGGAGAACTGAGATTGACTGCATCTGAGTGACCTTGACTCATGCACATGGCCTTATGATATACAGAAGTACAAATTGACTTTCAAAGCATGTTGGTCTGTTCTACAAAGATTCATTGTGAAAAATTTCGTTTTAGTTGCAATTACGCTACAGGAGTTCACACAGAAATTTGATATAGGCAAGTAAATTCTTGCATCTCTATTGCTCCTCTGCTGAATCACAGAAGCCCTCAGCTGGTTTACAGTGGCCATACAGATACATCCCAAACACAGCCAGGTTGGCAGCTTACAGAAAGTTAATTTACAGAATCTTAAGACTAATGGTAAGCTTTTCCTCTGCAGGTGAGACTCATTTTTTCGGGTAAGTCTGAGGACTTTACAATTTTGAGTTAGAGTTAAGCTTCATAGAATAGTTATAAACTGAGTTTTAACAGCCCTTACCTCTAAGAAAGATACTCATAAAATCCAGTTAAACACAATTTAATTTATATGAAGACAGAGGCTAATAGCATAATGGAAAAAACAGCTGTGCAGTCAATAGCCAAATGAATCAAGAATTAATCTAGGATTTTCATAAAACCTTGAAGAATTAGGCAACCTTCCAAAAATCCCTTTTTAGAAAAACAGGTAAAACCTACGGCTTCAAAGAAAAGTCAGTTGTCAATAAGCCTCCAAGAGTAGATGTTGCATGCAAAGAATAGATGTCAGAATTCAAGGTCAAGGTTTTAACTAGGTAGAATCTCTTATTAGCTGTTTTCCTTGGATACTAACCATTGTCAGAAAGCAATAATAGAAGTATAGAAATTACTAAAGTGTGATCTGAAAGGAGTTTCTAAATGAGAGTATCAACTACTAATACAGTACTTGATTATAAGATCCTCATGCAAAGGAACTTTAGATTTAAGGATACTCAGTGATTCAGAATTTTATCAAACACCTGCAAGAATAGGTTATAAAGATATGCAACACCTATCAGTAATTTCATTGTTTTCTTAACTATTATACTGATGCCCTTTTCTTTGATCCTTCATCGATTACATATTAGTATTATGGAATAGATAAAACTGAGAAAAGGCCTCTGTTTCATGTCCAATGTAGTCTTGCACAAATTTTTTTGAACACTGTGGCTGGAAAATACTACGTGTATGAAGAAAAACAACCCTCATGCATCAAAAATAACCAAACCAGCATGCATAATTCAGAGGAGTGGGGAGGTATTAGGTGCTTTTTAGAAATTACACAGACTATTGTTACTGGCTGTGTTAAAGGAGGTCACATCATCTTACAAATCAGGACACAGCTGCAAGAATCCTTTCTTTTCACCTGCCTCACCCCGCATTTAATCGTGAGGGCTTGTAGCTGTTCAAGTAAGAAAAGGTAAGTCATAACAGGGAAATTACATTTGGATACAATAAAATAAAGGCAGAGAAAGAAAGGTTGGAAACTGTGCCTCCCTAACAGAAGTAATCAGCTCCTAACAGAGGAAAACTAAAATGTTCTGTTGTAAGAATAAACACTTGTTCCACCACATAGCATTCATGGCATAATACTCTCTCCGCGTGCTATTCTTATGTAAGCTCCTCTTGCAACTGAATTAGAGAAACCAAAGCATGATTTTACTAATCAACATTTTAATTTCATATGTTGAGATCTACTGCTGAGAGCTATTTTATAGTAAACTACTCTTCCATAAGAGGCACCATTCTTCAAGTTTTACAAGTTTCTTTTTCTATGTCTATTTTTACCATCTACATAAATCAAGTTATAAGCACACAATCATTGACCTCTTTATGAAAAAAAATCTAATATGTAAATTCATTAGACATTCTAAGGTTTAGTAAATGAAAGTGACATGAAGGTCCCTTTTGCTTTTTAAGCTAATTACCTAATTGATGTATTTGCTTCATTAAGCTCCATATTTTTTTCTTTTTTCAAGTAGCAAAATGCTAGCTGCCATGTATTTTAAGAAGGTATCACTTTCAACTGAATAGTTTAAGCGACATTTTAAAGTGATGTTTCTTGGAACCTTTCAGCAAATAAGGGTTCATCAATTATGATTTATAACAATGGCATACAGATCAACGTTTTAAAAGTTGCACTGATACTATTCAAAAGAACACAAACTGCATTTTACATCTCAAATATCTTGACCCTAGTGGTGCACAACTGAAGTCTTTTTTCTGTTTCAAGATGTACAGACTTTTAAAGTGCAGCTTTATAGAGTTAAGAAATGAGGTAATTCAAGTTAATATTCATACTCACAAAATTACTATGAACATTTTTGCAAAAGAGAAAAATTAGTACCAAATAAATGTAATTATTAAAGTCAGTAAAAGAAATTGAACTATGTGTGAAAAGCCTTCTAACAGGTGAAAAGTCTTTTCAACATGAATTAATCATATCAGGATACGACACATATTCAATAGAATAATGGTTACTTCCTTATTTGAGCTGTCATAAGGATTATTATTGCTTTTCCACAACACTGTTCTTTTTGTTGAATTTTATTAATAATAGTATTGAATGCAATCATAAAATATCATTAAATGGTGTAGTAGCACCACATAAACTATTGAATCTGCTCACTAAAAATGGATTTAAACTTAGCAAAGAACAAAGCAGCAACACTATTTTACATAGCTTTGGAAAGTTACATTGCTGTTCCTCATGCAATTCACTATCCACTCTGCCTGTATCATTAAAGAGGATTACAGCTACTTTTCACTGAAGTTTCACCTTCAGAAGCAGATTAGAACACAGAATAGACTGTAAAATATCTTAGGTTTGTGGAGAGAAAACTGCTTACATGTAAGTGAATGGAATTTTCAGTCAGCCTTGAGTAACTTCTAGTAAGGTCTCCATATTAAGGCAGACAGACTTCCAGATACAACTGTTTTTTCCAGTTTCCGTAAACATCAACATAATCACACAGTATAGAACCAGGCATCACTGCTATATTAAAGTAACTGGAGAGGTAAAGGAGGTGCCAGAATTCAGAGATCAGAATGCAAAGGAATACTATTTTGGAGATAACAAAGAGAAAGACTATCTGAAAACTGCATTTACCATTAAGCGAAACCTACAAGCAAGGGGACCAAAACCTGTTTTAAATTTGACTCTTTTCAAACATCCTCATTTCATCCACATGTGCACAGGATGAAAGGGAAAGCCTGTATCTCTTTGGTGTGCAGACCAGGAAGGTGGGTATTCCCACAACATCCTTCCAGTCACAGTGTGGAAGGACCCATTGTCCAGTTAGATTTGTGTGCAGCCTTCTTCAAGGGATCTACCTTATTAACAGAAATTAGACTTTTATTGTGAAGTGTTCTGACACTGATTCAAGTTTCCTTAATAGGGTATGTGCTATGGCAACAAATCTGAAATCCATATAGGTAAACTGTTGCTGATTTATTCATAGCTGATTTATAGATTTTGCTTCAAGGGTCCAGAGGAATTACATTAAATCCCTCATCTATTTTACCAGATTTGATTATGTCAATGACTGTTGCCCCTCCTTCTCCTTTGATTTCATAGGCAGAATGAGAAGAGAGTGAATGGAAAAATGGAAAGGTGTATGTAGCTGAAATCTCCAAGCTTCTGTCTCTACAGACTTCTAAATTCACACTCAAAATACAAACCTGAAGGGCATTTTTATGTTAAAAAAATAAACGTGCTAATAGGATGCTCCAGTGCATGGCGTTTGAAAAGCTTAGCATAGTGTTAAAATGGTGAGTGCTGAAAGAACATAAACTTCACCAGTTATGTCATTATCCTGGCTCTTCTCTTTCCATAGTGAGTGCAGATGGACATAACTGTTCAGATTTGAGTAGACTAGGAATATATTGTCTGGATTAGAAGGCGGAATGGTATCACTGGGAGTTCAGTCAACTAATGTGTAGGAGGTTTCTGCTGCTTCTGAATAAATTATCAAAAGTGCAGGAGTATTTCTGCCCTAACCTGTAGCTTCTTTCCACTCTCTTCTAAACCCACAGCATCTACACAGGCATACAAGACAGAACTAGGTTTTGCCACTATATTGAGTAATTAGAGAAGTAAGGTCTTAAAAGATGTCAGAACATAACAAAAAAATATTTTGTTTGGAAGATCAGATGCCTGATAAAAGCTTGCACATCAGTTGAGTGGGTGGCTGAATCTGTTATCCCTAGGAGAGCAGAACATTCAAGAATGCCTAAAAATGCCACACAGAAAGGACACAGTAACTACATAATAATAATAATAATAAAAATTAAACAAAATCTGTATTTCCTTCTATGCTTTGTGGCTGTTACTAGGTTAACAGGTTCCAGGGTACAGAGATCCACTTCTGAAAAGAAATTCTCAGTCTGTGAGACCCAAGCACTAAGCCTTGAGGCTGTATCAACACCTGTTCTGTACACAGCCTTCTACTCATGGCTTTGGCTTTCCTTAACCCATCCCTCTGTATCTATATCTTTCTTGAGTCACCTACCTCTGCTTCCACTTCATCTGCTATCTTTTTCACATCTTGGTTCTGACAGAAGTTCCTTGCTCATACACACAGGCCTCCTGCTAATGTTGCCTTAATTCCTGCTCACTCTGGACCTTTACGGAGCTTGGAAGAGGAGATCCTTGAAAATTAATCAGCTGTCCTGGACCCCTCTTCAATCCAGAGCCATATCCCATGGGATCCTTCCAAGCAAGTCCATCAATAGTACCCAAGCAATTGTCCCTTGTTTGTAAATATGTGGTCCAGCAATGGAGGTGCAATGGTCTGCTTATGTCTAGTTATCCTACATGACATTGCATCATGAAGTTGTTTGTGTTCTGTGTGACAGGAGCATTCTTTCTTTGCCCTATCTCTTAGGAATCTGGCCATGAAACTCGACAGAGGACGCCTTCAACACTGGAGCCGGGGGGAGATCAGCGTCCAGGAGCCCCAACTCAGAGCAGCCAGAGCCACCGAGGGAGCCTCAAGTCCTTGACAGGACTTGCCCAGGAGCCGGCAGCTCAGCTGACGCGAGCAGGGACTCACAGGGGGCGGAGCCACGAGGAGCGGCACCAGCCCTGACTGGTTAAAAACCTGCCCCTGGGAGCGCAGCGAACAGGGCGGGTCGAGGCAGTTTGCGCGGGCAGGCGAGCGGGATGGTGAGTACTCGCCGTACAACCAGGGCCCGGCCTGGGAGTTCTGCTCTGGCTGCCCCGGCAGTGGCCAGCGTAGGCACCCAGACAGAGCCGATGAGAGGGGAGGCTGCAGTGCAGAGCTCGGAGTGTAGAGAGTGCCTGCACTGGTCTTGTGAGGGTGCACAATGGGCAGGGCTGCACTCGGTGCTCCCTGGTGGAGGTCCTCCTGCAGCAGGTGGCTGAGCTGCGGGATGCTGTCAATAGGCTGCAAGATGTCAGGGAAGCTGAGAGGAAGCAGGACTGCCTCCTCCAGGCCCAAACTGTGCAGGGGCCTCAAGCATCCCCTGTAGCTCATGGAG
Organism: Psittacula echo; assembly: GCF_963264785.1. NCBI lineage: Eukaryota > Metazoa > Chordata > Aves > Psittaciformes > Psittacidae > Psittacula > Psittacula echo. Next base: position 38,950,461 of record NC_137738.1, on the reverse strand, counting down.
GAGAGAAGAAGGCCTTAACCCAGGAAGCTGGGAAACGGTAACAAACAAAACCAACAGAAAAAGGAGGAAGAGGACAATTAAAAGCAAGGGGCTTCCTCCTAAATCTGTTGTCCCCACCCAGAACCGCTTTGCTGTCCTGCAGGGGGCGGATGAGGAAACACACTCGCGCCAGAAACAACCGGCTGATGCACTGGTAAAGAAGATCTCTACTGGTGCTGTGTTGAAAAAGCGGCAGGTCATAGTGGTAGGGGACTCTACTTTGAAAGGGACAGAAGCACTCGTCTGTTGGCCTGATCCGGTCTCAAGGGAGGTGTGTTGCCTACCTGGGGCACAGATCAGGGATGTTGCAGAGAGGCTACCTGCTCTAGTAAGTCCCACACACTATTACCTACTTCTAGTGATCCATGTGGGTGCTAGTGATGTAGATAGCAGTAGCCTGGAGAACATAAAGAAGGACTACAGAGCCCTGGGAGAGGTAGTTAGGGGCTCTGGAGCTCAGATGGTCTTTTCGTCAATTCTCCAGGATATAGGGGGAGACCTTAAAAAAGCTAGGAGGATTGGCCAGGTTATAAATGGTTAAAAGGGTGGTGCCATAGTCAGGGGTTTGGGTGTCTTGAACACAGGACCCAAGTTAGTAGGCCAGGTCTACGGGGGGCTGGTGGAGCTGCTCTGATAAAGAAGGGGAAGAGTGGTTTTGGTAGGAGGCTTGCCAGGCTGGTCAAGGTTTCTTTAGACTAGACATGTTGGGGGAGGGGGGCATCATTCCATCCCATCACACCCAGTCAGTTGCCAGCACCTATAGTAAATGCTCGGAACAAAATAGAGAAATTCAAGCCGCTCCAGCCAATGAGCCGGCTTCATTTGGAGCTCGGCTCAGATGTTTCTATACAAAAGTCCGTAGCATGGGGAACAAACAAGAGGAATTAGAGATGTGTGCACGTCTACAGAGGTATGATATAATAGGCATCACAGAAACATGGTGGGATGGCTCCTGTGACTGGAGTGTTGGAATGGAAGGTTACAGGCTCTTTAGAAAAGACAGGCCCAGCAAGGGGGGAAGGGGAGTTGCTATTTATGTTAGGGATAGGCTGGAGAGTATGGAACTCTGTCTGGGGACAGGTGAGCAGTCGACAGGGAGTTTGTGGGTCAGCGTTAAAGGGAGAACAGCGATGGGAGACATTACTGTGGGGATCTGTTACAAACCACCTGATCAAGAGGAATCTGCGGATAAAGCACTCTACACACAGACAGGAAAAGCCTCACAGGCCCTTGTTCTCATGGGGGACTTCAACCACCCTGACATCTGTTGGAGTGATGGTATGGCCCGGCACAAGCCATCCAGGAGGTTCCTCGATTGTGTGGAAGGCAACTTTCTTCTGCAAGTAATAGAGGAGCCGACAAGGAGAGGTGCCATGCTTGACCTCGTACTCACCAACAGGGAAGGGCTCGTTGGAAATGTGACGCTCCAGGGCAGCCTTGGATGCAGCGATCATGAGATGGTCGAATTTGAGATCCTCAGGACAGTGAGAAGAGCGTGCAGCAAGCTCACTGCCCTGGACTTCAAGAGAGCAGACTTTGGCCTCTTCAGGAACCTGCTCAGTAAGGTTCCATGGGATATAGCCCTAGAGGGTAGGGGGGCCCAAGACTGTTGGTTGATATTCAAGGATCACCTGCTTACAAGCTCAGGAGTGTTGCATCCCAACTAGAAGGAAGTGCAGCAGGAGGGCCAGGAGACCTCCTTGGATGGATAAGGAGCTGCTCAGGAAAATTCAAAGGAAAAAAGAAGCTTATAAAAGGTGGAAGCAAGGACAGGTGGCTTGGGAAGAATACAAGGATGCTGTTCGTGAAGCTAGGGACCAGGTTAGGAAAGCTAAGGCCCAGTTAGAATTAAACTTGGCTAGGGATGTTAAGGATAACAGGAAGGGATTTTATAGGTACATAGCAAATAAAAGACAGACCAGGGACAACATAGGCCCCCTCCAGAAGCTATCGGGAGAACTGGCTACCCTGGATTTGGAGAAGGCTGAGGTTCTTAATGACTTCTTTGCCTCGGTCTTCACTGGCAAAGGCTCTGACCGCACCACCCAAGTCTTGGAAGGCAGATGCAGGGACTGTGAGAATGAAGACCCTAGGCCCACTACACAGAGGCAAAAGGATGCTGGGGCATGAATTAGCAGGGCTCATTTGGAGAGCTTTAAACTAGATTCGAAGGGGGATGGGGTTGTAACTGGGCTTGTCCCAGTGGGGCAGCACTCTAGGATTGATGAAGACTGGGAGGCCTCCTATAATCCTAGGGTGAAATTGGTGAGCTCAGCTCCCTCCTTGAAATGCCTATACACCAATGCGTGCAGCATGGGAAATAAGCAGGAGGAGTTGGAGACCTGTGTTAAGTCAGGAGATTATGATCTGGTGGCAATTACAGAGACGTGGTGGGACAGCTCACATTACTGGAATATACTCATGGAGGGCTATGTCCTTTTCAGGAAAGACAGGCCAGCCAGGCGGGGTGGTGGGGTTGCTCTTTATGTGCGAGAGCAGCTGCAATGTACTGAGTTCTGTCCAGGGACAGGGGATGAGCGAGTTGAGAATCTGTGGGTGAGAATTAAGGGGCAGGCTGGCAGGGGCGATACTGTTGTAGGTGTCTGTTACAGGCCACCAGATCAGGGTGAGGAAGTTGATGAGGCCTTCTACAGGCAGCTGAGAGCAGCCTCACAGTCACAGGACGTGGTCGTCGTGGGGGATTTTAATTTCCCTGATGTTTGCTGGAAGGACTACTCAGCAACCCAGCCACAGTCCAGGAGGTTCCTCCAGTGTATGGATGATAACTTCCTCATGCAAATGGTGGATCAGCCAACCAGGAGAGGAGCGCTGCTGGATCTCATCCTCACTAACAAGGAGGGTCTGGTCGAAGCAGTAAAGGTTGAGGGCTGCCTTGGTTGCAGCGACCACGAGATGGTGGAATTCAGGATCTTGTGTGGTAGGACCAGTACAATAGCAAGTAGAATTGCAACCCTGGACTTTAGCAGGGCAAACTTTGGCCTTTTCAAGCAATTGCTAGGGGAAGTCCCATGGGCAAGGCTGCTTGAAGGTAAAGGGGCCCAAGGTAGTTGGTTGACATTCAAGAATTGCTTATTCCAAGCTCAAGAGCAGAGCATCCCGACATGTAGGAAGTCAAGGAAGAGGGCCAGGAGACCTGCGTGGCTAAATAAGGAACTGCTGGGTATGCTCAAGTGGAAGAGCAGAGTTTATAGGTCATGGAAGGAGGGGCTGGCTACTCGGGAGGAATATAAGGCTGCTGCTAGAGGATGTAGGAAGGCAGCTAGGATGGCTAAGGCCTCCTTAGAATTAAATCTGGCAAGAGGGGTCAAGAACAGCAGAAAGAGATTTTTCAAATACATGGCAGATAAAACTAACACCAGAGGCAAGGTTGGCCCACTGGTGAATGGGATGGGTGCCCTGGTGACAGAAGATACTGAGATGGCAGAGTTATTGAATGCCGCCTTTGTCTCAGTCTATTCTGCCGGAGGCAGTCCTGAAGAGCCCTGTACTCCTGAGACCTCAGATGAAGTCAGGTCACTGGAGCGGTTTGCCTTAGTCCATGAGGAATGGGTTAGGGACCAGTTGAGCAATCTGGACATCCATAAATCCATGGGTCCAGATGGGATGCACCCGCGGGTGCTGAGGGAACTGGCGGAAGTCATTGCTAGACCACTCTCCATCATCGTTACCAAGTCTTGGGAAACGGGAGAGGTGCCTGAGGACTGGAGGAAAGCAAATGTCACTCCAGTCTTCAAAAAGGGCAAGAAGGAGGACCCGGGTAACTATAGACCGGTCAGCCTCACCTCCATCCCTGGGAAAGTGATGGAACACCTTATCCTTGATGCCATCTTAAGGCATGTCAAGGATAAGAGGGTTATGAGGGGCAGTCAACATGGCTTTACCAAGGGGAAGTCATGCTTGACCAACCTCATAGCCTTTTATGAGGAAATAACATTGTGGATGGATGATGGCAGAGCGGTGGATGTGGTCTACCTTGACTTCAGCAAAGCATTTGACACAGTCTCCCACAGCATCCTCATAGCTAAATTGAGGAAGTGTGGCCTGGATGATCAGGTAGTGAGGTGGACTGCGAACTGGCTGAAGGACAGAAGCCAGAGAGTTGTAGTCTATGGGGCGGAGTCCAGTTGGAGGCCTGTATCTAGTGGAGTGCCTCAAGGGTCAGTATTGGGACCAGTATTATTTAATATATTCATCAATGATTTAGATGAGGGAATTGAGTGTACTGTCAGCAAGTTTGCTGATGACACTAAGCTGGGAGGAGTGGCTGACACGCCAGAAGGCTGTGCTGCCATCCAGCGAGACCTGGACAGGCTGGAGAGTTGGGCAGGGAGAAACTTGATGAAATATAACAAGGGAAAGTGTAGAGTCCTGCATCTGGGCAGGAACAACCCCAGGTTCCAATATAGGTTGGGGAACGACCTGTTAGAGAGCAGTGTAGGGGAGAGGGACCTGGGGGTCCTAGTGGATGGCAGGATGACCATGAGCCAACACTGTGCCCTTGTGGCCAAGAAGGCCAATGGCATCCTGGGGTGTATTAGGAGGGGGGTGGTCAGTAGGTCGAGAGAGGTCCTCCTTCCCCTCTACTCTGCCCTGGTGAGACCGCATCTGGAATATTGTGTCCAGTTCTGGGCCCCTCAGTTCAAGAAGGACAGGGACCTGCTGGAGAGAGTCCAGTGCAGGGCGACAAAGATGATTAAGGGAGTGGAGCATCTCCCTTATGAGGAAAGGCTGAGGGAGCTGGGTCTCTATAGTTTGGAGAAGAGGAGACTGCGGGGTGACCTTATTAGTGTATATAAATATATAAAGGGGGAGTGTCATGAGGATGGAGCCAGGCTCTTCTCAATGGCTAACAATGATAAGACAAGGGGTAATGGGTATAAACTGGAACACAAGAGGTTCCACTTAAACTTGAGAAGAAACTTCTTCTCAGTGAGGGTGACAGAACATTGGAACAGGCTGACCAGGGAGGTTGTGGAGTCTCCTTCTCTGGAGACATTCAAAACCCGCCTGGACACATTCCTGTGTAACCTTATCTAGGTGTTCCTGCTCTGGCAGGAGGATTGGACTAGATGATCTTTTGAGGTCCCTTCCAATCTCTAACATACTGTGATACTGTGATACTGTGATACTGTAGGAGAGGATCTGGTTCGAGACCATCTTAAAAACCTAAACGTACCCAAGTCCATGGGACCTGACAACATCCATCCTCGGGTCCTGAAGGAGCTGGCAAACGAATTTGCTAAGCCACTGTCCATCATATTTGAAATATCATGGCAGTCAGATGAAGTTCCCAACAAAAGGAAAAACGAAAAATATAACCCCCATTTTCAAGAAAGGGAAAATGGATGACCCAGGGAATTACAGACCAGTCAGTCTCACCTCTGTGCCTGGAAAAATCTTGGAACAGATTCTCCTGGAAGGCATGGTAAGGCACATGAAAAACAACAAGGTGCTTGGTGACAGCCAGCATGGCTTCACTAAGGGGAAATCCTGCCTGACCAATTTGGTGGCCTTCTATGATGGGGCTACAGAACTGATGGACAGGGGTAGGGCAGTTGATGTCATCTACCTGGACTTGTGCCAAGCATTTGACACTGTCCCACATGACATCCTTGTCTCTAAATTGGAGAGACATCGATTTGATGGGTGGACCACTCAGTGGATAAAGAACTGGCTGGATGGACACATGCAAAGAGTTGTGGTCAATGGCTCGATGTCTGGCTGGAGACCGGTAACGAGTGGTGTCCCTCAGGGATCGGTGTTGGGATCGGTCTTGTTCAACATCTTTGTCGGTGACATGGACAGTGGGATTGAGTGCGCCTTCAGCAAGTTTGCGATGACACCAAGCTGTGTGGTTCAGTGGATACGCCGGAGGGAAGGAATGCCATCCAGAGGGACCTTGACACCCTTGTGAGGTGGGCTGATGCCAACCTTATGAAGTTTAACCACGCCAAGTGCAAGGTCCTACACCTGGGTCGGAGCAATCCCAGGCACAGCTACCGGTTGGGCAGAGAAGAGATTCAGAGCAGCCCTGCAGAGAAGGACGTGGGGGTGTTGGTCGATGAGAAAATGAACATGAGATGCCAGTGTGCTCTCGCAGCCCAGAAAGCCAACTGTATCCTGGGCTGCATCAAAAGGAGCGTGACCAGCAGGTCGAAGGAGGTGATCCTGCCCCTCTACTCTGCTCTCATGAGATCTCACTTGGAGTATTGTGTGCAGTTCTGGTGTCCTCAACATAAAAAGGACATGGAACTGTTGGAACAAGTCCAGAGGAGGGCCACGAGGATGATCAGGGGACTGGAGCACCTCCTGAATGAAGATAGGCTGAGAAAGTTGGGGCTGTTCCCCTGGAGAAGAGAAGGCTGCATAGAGACCCCATAGCAGGCTTCAGTATCTGAAGGGGGCTATAGGGATTCTGGGGAGGGACTATTCATCAGGGACTGTAGTGACAGGAGAAGGGGTAACGGGTTCAAACTTAAACAGGGGAAGTTTAGATTGGATCTAAGGAAGAAATTCTTTACTGTGAGGGTGGTGAGTCACTGGAATGGGTTGCCCAGGGAGGTTGTGAATGCTCCATTGCTGGTGGTGTTCAAGGCCAGGTTGGACAAAACCTTGGGTGACATGGTTTAGTGTGAGGTGTCCCTGCCCATGGCAGGGGGATTGGAACTAGATGTCTTAAGGTCCTTTGCAGCCCTAACTATTCTATGTTTTTAAACTCAGTGGCACTCAGTCAAATCCTCAGTGGACCAGACAGCAAAAAATAGTTCAAATTCAGTGAGGTTTGCAGTCTACAGATTTAACAACACAGTGGCACCTGTCATACTGTTTCACTGTGCTCAGCAAACAACTTAAAATGGTCCATGCAGACTGACGTTACATTTCTCATTTTGATTCTGCAGTTATAATACCTTCATTTACAGTCCAAATTATGCAATGCATTAAAACATCTTGAAAGTGGGAAACAAACAAGAACCAAAAATTAGCTTCAGTAACCCTTGCTGTGTGGAAATTGAATGATAACACTCCCTGCAGGGGTGCAGAGATTTACAACTAATCATATCTGCTGGTACCAACCATTCAGATCCTGGACAATATGTAAATACTAGGCTCCCTATAGCTTATCTAATATTTTGTCTATGCTCACTTTCAGCTAATAGTTTTTTCCTCCTCAAAACAATTGTAAAAGCTGTGAAAATTTGGTTCAAATCATGTTTGAAGCTCTATCAATAAAAAGACAAACAATTTGGGGTTTAGCCCTACATGCAACATAACTAAGTTTAAATGATCTCTTAATTAAACCCAAAAGAAAATGGAGAGAAAATCTGTACTACACAACATGAAAGCCTTTCAAAAGTCATGAATGTTATCATTTAACATCGCTGTATGCGATTTCTTTTGATAAACATGAATTTAATAAAAGAAAAAACTTGAGAAGAATTTGGGGCTTTGAAGGGTTTTATCCATATTGTGCAATACCTCCTATACGTGGCATGATGGTAAGGTGAGTGCTAAAATCAGATAGCAGTTTGTAGTTCAAGAGCTGTGTGTGTACTAAAAGTGTATATAATTGGTGTGGTAGGGAGAAAAGAGGCAGTTACCATTACCATTTGCCTATCCTTTTGTAACTTTAAATCTCTCAGACCAATACATAATGACAAGAAACTCCAACAGATCTTTCCTTTTTTTCCAGCATCTCAACTTCTGATAAATTCCACAGCTTTTTGTTCAGTCTAGACAAAACACGGTTTTAGCAACTTCGCTTTAGAAAAAAGCTGATCTCACAATCAAATATATGTTACTTAAAGCAGACACACACACACCTGTTTTACCAAGATGCTGCCACTGCATCTTATCTACACATGAACATCCCTGTCATAACCAGCTTGCAACTTATGTTTCCTAGCTTCTCCTCTTCCAGAAGAGATGTTTCATGATACACTTTCACATAGACAAAAAAAACTTTTATACATCTTTCATGTTTTCTTTGAAAGATTCCTCATCTTTCACTGACTGAGTCAACATAAAGCTTTTTCTGGGAACCACACAGACTTTATCCTTGCTGGCTCCATCTCCCTTCTGCCTACACACTGCTAAACACAGCCACTTCCAGGTAAGTTTGAGAAAGTGAAAGAAAATAAAGTAAACTCATATGCTGGTGTGCTGTATATCACTTTTACTATGCAAATGATTGTTTAGAGAAGAATAAAAGGCTGTAAATATTTTGAGAAGTGGGCCCCTGGTGCCTCTTCAGTATGCCAAACGGCACCGTGTGCTTTGTAATTATGCAATATAGAGAATACCAGCTGGTTTGAATCGTTCTCAGGGGCTTTGGATGATATCGAAATGTTTGGCTCCCCCAGCAAGAGCCATAATCAAGCAAGTAATACCGTAAAGTCAGACCAAATTGACACTGAGTTGTTGGCTCTTAACACACTTTAAACCAGATGTTAATGCTGTACACTGTGATTTTAAAGTTTCTAGGGCTTTATTTTTCCTTAGATAAAGCATAATTTCTCTGACAAAGTAATGTTCTGGTATGCAGACACTCTCTCAGAAGTTGCATTTTATATTTTCTGAAGAGACAGATAGCCAGATGTTTATTTTCCACTGCTATGTCAAAGAATGGAAAGGGTACTTGTTTTGCTGACACAAAGTAGTGAGGAGGCAGCCAACACACACAATGCTACGTATGTGGCATGACAATTGCTTAAAGCAAAGTCCTGGGAGCAAACTTGTCAATTCTTGCAGTAGCGCTAACTGAGAAAAAGTGGTAGCTCCTTTTTTTAATATGTAAAAATAGGCAAGTGCCTTCATTTACAAAATTTTTGCAATTGGTTCTTTAGTGCTTAGAATTTCTCCAGAGCTCGTGGTCTTTAGCTCTTTACAAAAATGCAGTATGAAATTAATCACAAAACTAGAGTCTATAATATTATATCCACTTTGTGCAATCTAATCTAGAGGCTGAGAAATCTCACAAGTTGTTGGCACAGCTACTCCCCTACTGAAGCGTCACAATTAAACTACTCTCTTTCCATGGAGATCATATCTTCTTTCATCATAATCTTAGTATTTTTTACAGCCGTGTTGAGACAGCTTCAAAATTTTATGACAGGGCAAAGAGTTTTCTCCTTTTACAAATCACACCCTCCCAGGTCAAAGACCCTGTATGCTGAAGAATGAATCACGGAACATTTATCACGTTGTCTGTGCCTGTTAGTGAAGCTGAACGTAACTGGACAGGCTGCTCTTTCTGTTTACAGTAGCAAGTAAAAAGCCACATCACGCCTCCTGCAGGTTTCTAATGCAATAGTAGGATTGTCCTAACAGAAAACTCCACTTTGCAATATTGACTGGAGACCCAGCAATCAGCGTGCAGCTCGCTGTCCAACTGCTCAATAGCCAGTCCTCCTGCACAACTACTAAATATTTTATACAGTGCTCTCAGAAACTCTATTCCAAATTTATAATTCTCTCACAGTATAAGCCAAAAATATGTCCAGTCTGAAAGACCCAAGAACTGAAGCGTGGCTGCCATGTGTGACACCTGATCATGAGATCAGCCCATGCTCTTCCTCTTCATCCTTCCTCTCATCCTCATAGCCTTACCAGTTTGCCGCTCTGATCCCTTGACAGCCATTCTGCTCGTTTTAAGCTGTTTTGCATGCTGCTGTCTGCTCCAAGACATGGGAAACAAGAGTGCTAGGAGATTACAGGTTATGTTGAACAAAGCTACTGCATAAGTGGGAGAGTTCAGCAACTGCTTGGCTGAAAGAAAATGAGAGGAATGCAAAAATGTATTGACTGCCTACTATTTATTATAATATCCCTGAGACATTAACATAGCACAGATTTTGTATAAATAAGAAGCACTTCTTCACCAAAAAGTCAGTATAATACTATTTTATCTTCTTGAATAAGCATTAAAAATTGTTTTATGTATTATCAGTAGCCTCCTTCCAGATAGCTGTGTTAAAACAGCAAATAGACAAGCCCTTAGGTAACAGAAGTAAGCACAAGCAATTATGTTATCAGTTATTCAGATGGATAACTACTTTAAAGAAGAGAACACAGCTGCTTTAAAAATTAATAATATCTAGGACACTATCAAACTATAATGTCACTTAAAAAGATTTTTATGGCCTACCGGAGGAGTGGTTTTTTTGGAAGAACTCATAAAAATAAAGGAGCATTTGCAAGACCTCTATTTGGGTTACAGAAAGATTGTATCTGCATTTCAGGTTAGACTGCACTTTTAAAGTCACTTTCCACAACAATCTTCTATCCCAAATAAACTGCCCTAAAAAAAAGTGTGGTAGTCTTGTACTTCAATACTTAATATTTTATTTTCTATTGAGTCTATCTTTTTGAGATTTGAAGGCAGGTTTTTATTCAATATTAAAGAATGAAAGACTCTCTAATTTAGAGGACCATTCATGTACCATTTAAGATTAAAATTGTTACTACCAACCTGTGCCTTTTCAAGACTAAGATCCTGTGGCAGCTTCAATACAAGTAATTGTGAGAATTAATCTGGAGCTGATTGTGAGATCAGAGCTCTATTCTTGCTTCCATTCGTCCCTCTAAAAGGTACTTGTCTTCCAGGTTTCTTTCCCAGAATCATCTCCTGCAACCATGCTTCACTGATTGCTTATTATTCAAGGACATGACTGTGCAGGAAATTCGTCACAGCAGGCTCGAGGGGTGTTCCATTTATGTCTGAAAAACTGCAGGCTCCACAGCAATATGAATACAGACTTACCCCAGCACAGTAACTACAGAGCAAACAGCTTCTCAGAAAATATCAACACCTGACTTCCAGAGGGATCAAAAAGCAGCATGATTTTTGATTCACGACATGATGCCTGGCCTACTGATACAGGCATATTTAGAAAAGGATTTGCACATGGCAGCAATTTAACGACACTGTAGTTTAAGTTAGTAAAAGCTTCTTTCAAAAGATACAAGCAATTTCTATGTCAAATGCAAAAGCAATGTGTGATTTCTTGGACTAAACTGATAACAGAGTTGCTTTGTTAAATTTCATTTTATATCTGGTTTTGATATAAAAAAAAATCCTTTACTTTCATATGATTTGAACTGCTCCTCTCATGATTTTTAGGAGTGAATTCAATATTAATTAGAATATTCTCTGCAAATAACAAAATATTAAATATATCACTGCCTTGGTAAACCTAAAAATAAGCAAAGACAATCTTTATTCAAGCACAATTACATAGTAATTGAACTGGAACGAATCATAGGATAAAACTGGTTGATATTTCTCCTTTTCTACCCCAGCTCCCCAACGGCTCTAGCTAATGCCAAATCCACACCAGAGGTTTTGGCTTAGAAAAATGATAAATTAGGTGGAAATTACTTAGCTATCATTACTAGTAGGATGGCTGTTATTAGAAACATGAGGATGAGATCTAAAATCAACCAGAATCAAATCACAGACGGCAGGTATACAGTCATTATGAAAAAAGGCTTTAAAACGTAGTAACAAGAGAAGTCTTAACAATAGTAAAACCTTCCTTTATAGATGGAAATAATAAAGCTTCCTAACATGCTGATGAGGCTCAACTATTCTAATAATACTTTTATTTGCAAAAAGCAGAATGTGGTACTCATCACATGAGAATGATAACAGATCTTTTAATTGCGCGAATAACATAAGTGGATACATACTTAATGTGTGCTAGGACTAAGGATTACTAAATCAGCTGCTTTTTTATAATGACCTCCCAAAGCTCTATGGAGATATTTCAACCACTATTATCAGTTTTTACATAAACCTGGTGATACTCAGGAAATTTCAGAAATTCAGAAGCATGCTAACATTTCAAGGAAACAGTGTTGTGAATGCTGTGTATGATAAAGACCACCAGATATTTGGTTTCTGGAGGATGGGAATACAATTAAACACTACATTTCGGGTTGCATAATGAAAGTCTTGCAGCCACACCTAATTTTAGTATTTTAGGAGGTTATAAATTGGAAACTACAAAGCTGGGATATTCCTGGAATATTCTATTGGTTCCATTAGAACCACGTTAACTGCTAATTAAAAAAATAGTGCAACAATGGAGATTAGCAGTAAAGTGTACATTCAAATACTGATACGAACTCTGATATGGAGAAGGAAGTAGTGGTCAGAAGCCAGTTACTGAGAAAGTAACCACACCTAAGAACCTTCGATACACTAACAGAACAGGAGGTTTGAATCCCGGAAAATGGTGAAGCTGAAAAAGATTCAGAGAGAACATGAACTCCCAGGATAACATTCTGACAAGATATACTAAGACTCCTTGGGCATAAGCAAGGAGTACTAAGCAGAAATAATGACTTCACTACAGTGCTAAATTGACATGAGAGTATTTCATATGTGTTTTGTATCCATAATCCAAAACTGATTTTCAGAAACTGAAGAAATTTCAGGGACTACACTTTAAAACAATATTGTCAAGACATCTCTGTGTAAAATATTGTTGTGGTTTAAACCCAGCCATGCAGCTCATTCACTCACTCCCCCCCTTCCTCCCCCCACTCCTGAAGGGATGGGGAGGAGAATAAAAAGAATGTAACTCCCACGGGTTGAGAGAAGAACAGTCCAGTAACTAAGGTATAACACAAACCACTACTGCTACCACCAATAAAAATAATGATAAAGGAAATAACAAGGGAAGAGACTATAACACCTCACGACCCATCGACCAATACCTCGCCCCCACCCAGCAGTGAAGTAGCCCTTCCGGGTTACTCCCAGTTACATCCTGGGTATGACATGCTGTGGTATGGAATACCTCTTTGGCTAGTTTGGGTCAGGTGTCCTGTTTCTGCTTCCTCCCAGCTTCCCCTCCTCCCTGGCAGAGCATGAGACTCACAAAGTCCTTGGTCAGACTAAACATTTGAGCAGTAGCTAAAAACATTGGTTTCATCAGTACTGTCCCCAGGCCGAAAGTTAAAACCACAGTGCTGCACCAGCTACTAAGAAGGAGAAAAGATGACCGCTACTGCTGAACCCAGGACAAATATTCAGAAAGATCCATATATACCATACATCAAGAAAATGACTGCAAGACAATCAGATGAGCATCTTTTGGTTTTTATCTTATCCTCCTCCAGTGCCTCTATGCCATCCCATGCCTGAAAGATACCACTGCCTCATGCAGCAGTTCTGCAGATAGGAGTCACCCCACAAACAGTGGAGTGCAACCCCCACATGTATTCTCTGCCCACCTGTATGAAAATGGAGAACACAGACTGGACTTCTCTCCTGGAATCCCCTAGGATCAGGTTGCAATGGCCTATGTTAGCCCCTGAAAGAAGAAATGGATAGCTGGTGCTGGAGCCAGCCAGTTCCATAAGGAAACTGTCATGATGTGTTAACTGTGGGTACAGGCAGGTACCACACTGAGCCCAGGTGCTCGGTACTTCAGTCTTCCTGTTTGTGCTCAGTGCATCTCAAGCAGGAAGCAGCAGTGAGAGGAGCTTGGGGGAGTGCCACTGTGTGTCTGCAGGACCCATAAGCACTTGCTTTTCATGAGTAGGCAATTCAGTGTACCTGTGCTAGACAAACACAGGTTGCCTGACTCCGTTCAGCTGACTGACCAAGTTCAGGTAAAAATCTTACAAGGGAGAAACTAGTTGAAAATTAGCAATGTTTTTACCAACCATCTTTTCAAATTTTATTTCAGAGATGGGAGGAAACAGATTGGGAATATAGAAGATTATAAAAGGTGAAGAGAAATACATCTTTAGGTATTTCTGTAATTAATGTAGGACATTCAGCATTTGCCTTACAGATTCCCTGGAAATATAACAGTAACTTTGCATCACCATCACAACACCAACATCTCCCATGTGACTGCAGATGCAAGGCTTCTATCATTTGCAGTCTTACTGACAGTTACAAAACACTGCATTGTTATGGAAAAAACTAAATGCAGATGGGTTGGTGGGAATGGACTGTGACTGTTTATAAGTTTAATCGAATTCTGAGGTAGCATCTGTTTTAGAATTTGTCTTCTACTTTAATCTGTTTCTCCTCCTGCACACAGAAAGCTTGGTGAAAGTTGGAGAAATTGAAAGAAACCAGCACAATACACATTCATAGAATCATAGAATAGTTAGGTTTAGAAAGGACCTTAAGATCATCTAGTTCCAACCTCTTGGAGTTCTGTTTGTGATAATCTTTCCTTCCACCACCAGCACAGGGATCATACTGTTCAAGAAGCAGGTGGTTTAAGGGGTTTGATAGCTGATATTTTAGATGTTAGGCACCTAATATTTTTTGAGCATCTCGCAGAGGAGTTTAATCTCTTGGCCAATCATTTTTATGTCTACCTGTCCTACCTATTCAGCATTTTAGTTGTGCATTGTTGGAAGCAATAGCAGAACATTTCTGTGGCAATTTTTTTGTTGGAAAGGCTTTATTTATTGATGCCTACAAAGATCATTTTGCACCAAGTTAATAAATGAGGTTAGCCAATGTCCAAAGAACCATCTCACAGTAAGAAAATGGTCAAAATTAACCTTCTGGGCCACAGAGCTGATCCTGTGGCTGTGCACTTACTGCAGCACATACAGCTGCAGCTTTGAGAAGTGCAGTTCTACTCATAGCAAGGCACCTACACTTTCTAGAGAATCAGGAACATCCTTTTATCCCAGCAATACAGAATACGAAATCCACAAAGGAGAACAAGGAAATACTGGTCTCACTTTCATAGCTCTGCTGTGAGAAGCGTAATTTTCCACTGCTTACATTCTGGGTGACTGAGTGGGGAAGCAAAAAAGAGAGAGACATAAAAAAGTGTGAAGGATGATTTGGAGGAAAAATATCAGAAGGCTTCAGACAATAGGAAAATACAGTTTTAGCTTGATAAGGAAGGCAACAGAAGTTCGGTAGAAGTTGGGATTTTTTTTTAAAAAAGGAGATTCAGAGTCAAATGGTTAATAAACGGCCAATGCTACAAAGATGGTATGGAACATGTGGGTAGTTTAAGGAATAAAATTAAAGGAATTGGTATTGGATGTGATTTATAACTTTAAAAGGCTGACTGCTCAAGAGAGATGCCCAACGTACACAAGAAATGTATGAAGAATTTGAGCATAACTCAAGAAAGATCAGAAGCTAAACCAAAGATGCAGTAAGTGGAGAGAAGTAAGCATGTTGTCAAACAGAGATAACAAAGACTACCTGCATCCATGACAAATGGCAGAATCAACATTACCCAAACTAAAACCCCTAAATAAGCAAATAATTAATAAAGGAAAATATGAAGAAATTATATTTAACAGTAGTTGAAACCACGTATTTTCTCAGGACGAACAGCCACAAGTTTCATCAACTTCCAGAGGCCTTTAGTGTTCTCACCTGCTGTATTTTACTTGCTTTAATATGCTGCACACCTGCAGGCTAAAGGATATATTAACAGCACTTAAATATGTACGGTTCTCTCCAAATACTCATCTCAAATTGATTACTGGAGTATATATTTACTGCCTAAGCTGCAACTTAAATTACTGAAGGACTCAAAACAATCTTAGAAGACGATGATAAGCAATGTTACACAACAAGCTCTTATTGTTGTTTTAAACCCTGCAAAAGAGTAAAAATATCAGTTACCTGTTTCCACTGAATTAAAAGAAAATGACTTGACAATGTAAAAGGAAGAAAAGGCATTGTTTTCTTCCTTTTCTGGGTGTGCACTTGTAAAGCCATCACATTTTGTCATGATCAGAAGGAAGAAGACTCACTTTTTGGAAGAAGTTCTTACAATCTACTCAATCAAATATACCTAAAATATGTTTGTAAGTACTCATTTTGGCAGAGGTCTGAAAAGTTACTTAAGTCTCACTCAAGCCTGTGAGTAAGAAACTGAGACACTGTCACTCCTGCTTAGTCAGGCAGCTTCTGGGATTCTTTAAGCAGGGAGCTGTTACTGCTCTTTGATCACAGGTATCCATCAGCTTTTGCTAGTGTATTTCTCACATTTTGTATTCCTGCATTTCACTTTATCCTGTCTCAGCTTTTGAGTCCAAGACTTCCGAAATGCAATTTCTCTCTTTCACCACTTCAGAAGCATCCTGTTTGTTCAGTTACTCCCATCATGTACAAGTGCTTCAAACTTCCTGTTTCCTATTTTTTCCAGACTTTGGGATAATTAGGTTCATATTTAATTATAACTGAAAATAGCTACGTTCCATTAGAGACCTGTTTAGTTGTGAGATGTTGTCATTCTAAAAGCCTTAATGGAAGACTGCAATGGATTTAACAAAACTGGGTATCTCCAATGTAGACACCTGTAATCTACATCAGTGCTTCTCAATAAGGCACAACTTTGTTCTTGTGTCTCACCAGCAATTGAAGTCATCAGGCAGTTGAACTAAATGATTGTTGTAGATCCCCTAACTGAAATTATTCTCTTCTATTCTATTCAACCACTGCTGCTCTGGGTTGCTTCTCAGAAATACAAATTTAAGCTATGTACTGAAAACATGCATTAGCCATAATACAATGCTAACTACAAATAGTCATACTAAGTTACGTTACACTTTATGCAAAAAACATTTTTTCTACAATGCAATAAATAAGAAAAACATTACTGTAGATAATATATCCATGTAAATGACCAAATAATATTTAATATATTGAAAATAGCCTGTATATATGCAAACTCATTTTATTCTAGTTACAAAAGTTGTCTCTAATAAAGACACAATAAATGGCACATGACTGAAACAGCAACGGATTTTCTTCCAGCCTTGATTCAAGGAGGGTTCTCTACGCTTCACCAAGCAGAGAAATATGGGTTTCTTCCTTGCTTCAGACACAAGCAAGTAGAAGCTTCTGTATATTTGTCTCATGACAACTTTCATCTTAATACAATCTGGTCACAGCAACTACTGCAAAAAATTGCTTGCAGTTTGCTGGCACCATGGGAGACCATCGTTACTGACAAGATTGAGAAGTCCATCAATGACAATTCAGAACTCAATCTAACTGTGGCATCGAAGTGCTGCACTTTTTTATTACGGCTATTTTCTTGCATCTCTTTAATTCTTATTCATGTCCATTGGTCCTTGACTTACATTGCAATTCAATACAATAAAGGCTTCAGCTCAACTGAATTCAATCTCAGAAATCATCAAGAAGTAAGATTTATGTAGTAGTTTTTAGACAACTTTACAACAGCCACCAATTCAGCAAGGAGATGTAAGATTTTCTTCAGCAGTATTACTAAGATGTTCACCTATCTCCTCCACAAAGGAATCACACAGGGCAGTCTATCCTGTATCATGCTGTGATGACAAAAACTCACTTCTTCTGTGGATGTTTGGGAGAAACCAGTTACTACCTGTGCCAACAACCTTGTTTAACAGGTTCGTTTGATTGAAACTCATCTATCATATGGTAGGTTTTTACAGATAAAAACTAATTCACTTTTCAGTTTCATGATCACTCCAAATCAGACCAAAGCCATCAATGCTCTTAAAAATTATTTAAATAGAGTACAGAACTATTCCTTAGAAAACACGTTACTTGCTGAGTTTGCAAATGTCCATCAGAAAACAAGAACCAACACACACTATTTTTGGCTTTCTTGGTATTGCAAATGGTATACCTATACCTGCAAGGGAAAGATACTAAAATTCTAGAAACAGGACAATAGACACAGCATAAGAGACAAAGATTCATGCTGCCTTCAGCTGAAGTTGATGCATCTGTCGCTCCTGTGCTGCACGAACTCTCTTGTCTTCACCTGCAGTACAAATCTCTTGTTTCATACAAATCTACTATTCCATACTGTGGCAAAAAATTTTCTTATTTCTTGTTTTCTTTTATTAGCCTTCAGTCCCTATGTGGAAGATCTCTCAAAAAAACCACATCTCCAGTCTCTCACTGGCGTGTCTATGTCTAAGGGTATTGCTTTTGATTTTCATCAGTTACTGAAAACAAATCTCTTGAAATACACTCAATATACCTTGTTTCCAAATTTAGTGCAGATTCCTAATTTCTGAATATTCAACTTGGAGGATTAGCTAGGGATTTTGAGGGCTCTGTTTGTTTTTTATTTAATGTTGTATGGTCAGGCACAGAAAAGCAGTTTGGCATCAGTACATCACTGCAGGAAGGTGCTGAAGATAGATCACAAGATTTTTTAATGTATTTTTAAAAAAATATTACTTGGATGGCCTTCTTTTATAGCTTAAGGCTGGTTCCATCGCAAGTGAAGTCATCACAGACTAGGCTTCATTATGGGCATCACATTAAGCTATCATGTCATTAAACAGAGTGAATTAGGTCAATGCTAAGAAACAATTCCTCTCTCTTTCATCATTACATTACAGATATCCACAAAGAAATACCAGAGATCGTTGTCCAAAGTCAGTATTGGCAAAACACTAGCAACCCAGCAAGACACAGCCAAACTTTCACCTGAGAAAGCAATACTCTGCAAATGGAAAAACACATCTGTGTACTAGTATATGCTGACCTGTTCTGAACCATACATTCAAATGACTCTCAAACAAAGCAGCTGGCAAGACATATTCATTCTTTACATAAGAAAAATAAATGTAAAAAGCACAACAAATAAAATCAGGAAATAGAGTAAGTAGACATACAGTTCAAAAACAACACGACAGGGTTATTTTGCCCAAATTAATTACCTTATGATTTTCTTTCTTTTCTAGCCCTCATCTGTTTTTAATTTTAAGACTGTGAACTGTTCTTTTGTCTCTTTACGTTTCCCACTATGATCTTTTCTTCATTGAAATATTTGAGTGATAAAGTGAGACAATTTTTACTACTATACCTAAGACTTCTTTTTTTTTCCTTCTGGTACTTCTAACTATTCAATTCTTATTAACTTTTAGGATGTGTTTTCAATGTGTTCATTCATGTGTTCATTTACATTTTTAAAAAACACATAATTATACTGTGAATAGATAATTTCACTATTTCACTTTAGCTTACAGGCTCCTTCTTATCAGTTACATTTAAACCTGCACTGAACAATATTTACAGTGAAACGGTCAAAAACACAGTATATAAATATTACTATTCATACTAAGTTTTCAAACCTCACATTTGAGTATAAACTAATACATAATTATCAGTTTCACATGCACAGATAGAGTGTTTTACTTGAACATCCATCCCTGGAAATGTTCAAGGCCAGGCTGGAGGGGGCTTTGAGCAACCTGGTCTAATGAAAGGTGCCCCTGCCTATGGCAGGGGGTTGGAACCAAGTGATCTCTGAGGTCCCTTCCGGCCCAAACCGTTCTATGATTCTATGACTCCACAGGCTAAATGTGACAATACCTTTTTATCTATGAAAAAATATCATCAGACTGAACGAAAAATCTATTAAACTCAAAGTTATAAAATTAACTGTTCCTTAACCTGAGGTGCAATAGAACTGTTTAACTTTTCCACTGGAAAGACTTAGGTTTTGGCTGGGGTTTTTTAGTGTGAGATGTGTCTTTGTATGGGGCTATGTTGAGAGAAAAGTATTCACAGCAGTCAAACAGAGAAGGATGAGGTTAGCTGTGTTAGCTGTGTGGCTTTAGACAGTAAATGTACAACCTCTGATGAAAAACCACATTCACTCTGCATTTCTGTTCATTGCACCAAATACTGTATTTATAAAACTATCAGATAGCATGTGACAAATCTGTACAAAAATACTACAAGTGTACAAAAATACTACAAGTGTCTTCCACAGTACAGTTCAACATACTCTGACTCTTTTCCCCAGTACCACTGTATCGAACTGGGATATGCACGTGTGCTTAATCACAGATATGCAGAAGTTCGTATGGTCTCAGCCTAATCAACTATTCTTGAACATGGGAAAACAGTCACATAACCTAAGCTGTTTGGGCTGGACAAATAATTTATGTAGAGGGTTAACAAAATGCTAGAATATATTAGGAACTTGTGGAGTCAAAGCTAAAACTAAATTGCTTGAGAAACTTTTCCATATATCAGGAATATGAATAGAAAAGAATTTGCTACCCTTACATGTCTTTAACTGCTCATTCTTCTTCATGGCAACTAAAAACAGTCAGGACTTTTTTCCTCATTACATTAATCCTTTCTAGTCAAAACAAAGGTTCTGGAAACTTTTTTTCTAAGGGAAATGTCTACTAAAAAGTGTCCTGCCCACACATGGAGGAATTAACTGAAAGGAAAATTATTTGGTGAAGCTATCCTAAGTTTTAGGTACGTAGGTATCTTAATTTCAGTCACTCTTCAGGTGTTTCTGGGGTCAGTAGTTTATTCCCATCTACTACCTGTAAGATCAGAATCACGTCAGTGTCATGCCTCTATTACTTGAAGCTAATTTTGATTCTTTTTTTTTTTTTTTAATAAGTGTGAAAAGATAATAAATAATCAGACAATTAGAACAGTGAGAGATTGCCACTGTAGAAATATTAACACGTCTAGTCACTCAAGTAGGATAAAGGCTGTCTCTTTTTAACACAAATCTAATTAAAACCAGCTTACATAGAGTGCATCCAGAGTATGCTGAGACAATATGAAAAATATACATATTTAAAATCTCTGGATTTAAAACTAGCAAAGCAAAGAATGCAAAAGAATGTAGTAGGAGTACTTTCAAGGAAGTTTAGAATCCTAAGTATTTTTTTCTCTTTTGCGGGCAGGATTTTAGGTTATTTGGGCAAATTTGACCATTTATCTCTGGTCTATAAGTTTTCCCAGCTAGGTCTCAGATTCTGCAGACAACACCCAAGATGAGCAACCTGGCTGATATCATGACAAATATTATGTGATAAAAGAACTGGATCATTGCATAATTCTGCTCATTCTTTGAAAGATGTGGGAAGATCTCGTGAAGAAGCACATTCTTTATTAAGCAGGAGTCACTGAAAATGCACCCCTAAACAAGGGTCTCTCTCAAGCACTGCGGTGCAAAGCAATTTCTGAACAGCAGCTAGCACCAGGAAGATGAAATTACTAATCAGAGCAGGAAAGATGGAAACATCTAGATATACGGAAGGCAACTGAAAGAGATGCAATCCAAATTTTGTATTTTCAGGAATGGGTGCTGGTGAAAAGAGAAACCTGCAGAAAATAGTCTGATAGCAGCAGATTCCTGTGGCCTTGATGTGTTTTGGTTGGCAATCACACAGAGGGAGCTAACTGTGTAAGTGCATTGCATATAGCCGCGGAAAATCATACCTCATGTTAAGGATGACACATTTGTTTAAAAGCACATATGTTTTAAGCTTAAGGACAGAAGATAAGTTGGAGCTTGAAAAAGGCTTGTGACTGATCTAAGGCTGAAAAGCTATTGCAACTCTGAGAGCAATAACTGAGATAAAAGACCCAGTCTTGATCAGACTACAGGACAGAAATCTCACAGGCAGATTTTGAGGAGACTCAGAATTAGTCCTTTACAAGATGATTCTCATTTTCCCAGTGACAGCCACTATATTGACCAGGCTGAAGTTTCTGACCTCATAGGCAACATTAAAAATGCAAAGGTATCAGAAGGAATGGCTGGAAGCAAAAGGCAAGAGGAGCTGGCTCGATTTTAAATAATACCTGAAGCTTGCACAAAGTGCCAAAATCAGACACTGTAATGAAGCAAAAAAATACAAGGGATGCAACTTATGTTTAAGAAAGGATACCAATACGCACAATCAGCTGACCTACAGGAGTGGTGGCAGCACTGACTTTGTGACACCGTATAACAATTGCCTACGGTCATTAGGGTCCCAAAACAGGCATGCTGTTTATTCTTATGCCCATTCTTCATTTTCAAAAATGCATAGTCAAGAAACACTTCAATTTCCTAGCTACAAAATAGGTATCTTTGCATACAGAAAAGCAACTTAGTCTGTGGAGAGGTGTCTATCTGTCATCTGAGCTCTGGTGTACTTACCTCCATGGAAACTCCCCAAAGAAATAGTCTGTAGATGTGCTTAGAACATATCATTCACAAATTACTAAGGCAGCCTGCACTGACTGAAACGGGAAGGTCACACTGAGCAGATGATGCCATGCCTACCTGAGTTGCTGACAGAGGCAGGACCCCATTGTTCCCAACCTGAGAGTATTTGAATCCCACTGCTCAGGAGTGCCCTGCTAACCTGACGAGAGGGCACTACCTTCTCGTGGATCTGGGCAACCAAGAATGGAGGAGGTGAAAACTGAAGAGACAATGAGCATGAGAAAGGCTGATACAGTAGCTCCATTCCTATTCAAGAGTCATTGCATACATCTTAAAAATAGTTTTGAGAACAGGAAGAAGCAGCCTGAATTCCTAGCGGACTATGCTCTTCACTAGGTTATGAGTTGTGTACTTGACATATAACTTTAAATTTAATAGCCTACTATTACAGTAGACTATAGTTAGCAGTTTGCAACTACAATTCCCCAGGAAGCCGTCACAATAACTTAAAGAAGCCTAAGCAGCAGGTTCAAGTGCTCATAGTCTGGTCTGCCTGAGCATTTGACTATAGCAATAAAAAAACAGTAATTCATGAATGCTTAAAATTGCATTGGTAGGAGAGGACGGATCAAGGTCATACTTTGCATTTCTGATTTTATACAGAAGCAAAATATGCAGGGCAGCTCTCCAAAGTTTTACACATCAGTCAGTTCTGCTGCTGACCTGCTTAAAAACTTGAACTTTATTCTCATGGAATGACTGCAAAAACACTGGGAAGCTGCATTTTCCTTGATAGGTTAGAGCTCATCAAGAAATGTCCAGTTGCTGAGTTAGTAAGTTTTTTTAAAAAGCTTCTTCATAAAGCAGCTCTAATATTGGATTACTTCCAGTCTACATTTTTGACCCTTTGTTGAATTATGGGACATGGATTTTTCAAACAAAGCCCTTGCTGCCTACCATTAATCCTTTTGGGTAAGCAAATCAGCAAGCTTTTAATCACTGGGATTGACGCAACCACTCCTAGGAAAGCATCATGAGCCGTCTGCCAATTTCACAACTGTCAGATCCATGAGTGAATAAAAGTACAAGATAAACAGCATGGTACAGAATGCCACAGCTGAATAAAAAATTAGAACCATCACAGGGGAGACAGATTACTGCTTTATTATACTACAATCCGCAGAGCAGTTAAATCTCAACATACAATTCCTATTCCGGTAGTCTTTGCTCCAAACTGCAAGTCTAAGCATAAACACATTTCTGTGTATTATGAGAACAGAAGAATGCAGCCACATACCTAACAAATATAACATACATTTTTACAATTTGTTACTATTGTCTATAATCATATCTGAAACAGCACTTCAAAATAAGGAAACGCCTTTGTACCCTTCCCGCTCACAGATACTGCACTTTGTGTCCTATATAGTTATATAAACCCCAAACCGCTCAAAGGGATTTGAAATACTCTTTCAAAATGACAGGCCAATCTCACAGCAAAGTAGTTGCTGTAACTAGATGCAAAACAAAATCCAGGGCAGGGCTCTTCTGAAAGAGTCAAATATAGAGGGTTTCAAGGAAGGGTAGGAAGAGTCACAATCCCCCTCTGCACATTTGGATAGAAATTATTTATCCACTGTTTTTTTTCCAGCATACCTAATACTTCTAGAGGGAATAATAAAGCAGAAAACCCCCTAAACTATGCTGAAGTCTGAAATCACTAGGAAAAAAAAGATAAATAAAAAAGAGTAAGTCTAACCACCATCACAACTCATAAGAATCAGTGGTGGCTGCAAGCAGAACAAAGGAAACAGGTTGGAGCTCAGCTCAGGACTGACAACCAGTCTTGTGGGGCTGGTTGGCCTTTAACCACAGATTGCAACTGACAGGCACAAACTTCCAGTGGGAAGAGAAGATGGTGAGAAGCAATAAACCCTCCTGCGCTCGTTTGGCTGCTTCTCTCAAGCCTCTGGTGCCACAAAAACCAGCCGCTCACCTCCTTGGCTGGGCAGGCTCACTGCTAGCAGAGTTCCTCAGGGCTAAAAGAAAAGCCACTGCTGGCAGGGCAGAAGCAGGCAAGAATCTCTTAAACTGATGGTCAACCAAGTACAGCTTATAAAAGTGAGAATAAATAAAGAAGCTGCTGGCGAACAGCTCTGCCCTAAAGTTGAGAAGGGAGTCAACCTGGACCTGCAGCTCCTAGATGGGCTCCCAAGGCTAAGGCAATCAGTAGAAAGGCAGAAGATGACACACAGACCTGTAGTTCTGTCTCTGCCAGCAGCACATGGCAGCTGCAGCCACGCTCTGTAAGGAGCTCCACCGGCTGCCATCTCTTTGGGATCTTTCGAGACAGTGTACCAGGCCCCTCTGAATATTCAGGCAGAGGATGGCCTTGTTTCTGGATCCTGACTTAGAACAGGCACCAGATGAATTGGAAACACAGGCTCCCTCCATGATGCTCAATACAGAATGGCCAGAAACTGCTTAATTTACCTTCACACTATTCAGGACCCTCCACTGCAGCTGTGTCTGGGGGAGACCTAACTAGAGAGGCCAAAACAATGCCTGGGGCTGTTCCTGGAAGTGTGGAGGCCCTTAGCTGAGACCATGTCTTGTGCCTTTTTATTATCTGCATCTATGTACATATAGAGAGCACAAGGGACATTCTCACTGGGAAAAAAAAAAACAAAACACAAGTCACTGAACAGCATCCTAACAGAAAGTCCTCATTAAAATTATCTAATTCCAATTCTTAAAGAACATTAATGTACAAAACACGTACGAAACCTATTCCTATTAAAAACTGATGATGTTCACTTTAAAAGTGAGTATGACTTCAATAACGAAAGTGAATCAGCAGCCTAAGTGGCAACACTAGTACAGGAGGAAGTTATTTATTTACAGGAGAAAGTATTTATTTTTTGGCAACTCTGTCTGAGGAATCAGAGCAAATCAATCAAGAAGAGTTATTAGATGTTGACTGTCTAATATTTTTGAATCTATTGCAAATGACTACAATTTTTAATAACAGTTTGTTATATTTTAGGTTTAAGGCTTACTTGCTCCAGGCACTTCTTGGAAATTAATGACTAATGAGATAAATGGAAACTACAGTGAGGTATTTACCTTTCCAGATGACAGAAGTACCCCTTTGAGGTAGTTTATAGAAATTTTACTGCTATAAGAAGCTCAGGAATTACCATTTTCTGCTTTTTAGTGCAACTATTCTTGAAAAGTGCTACGGTTTTGTTTGCTGCAACCCTTTCCTAAAGCCTTTGAAAGACCTTCCCAATGTTCTGGGTCTTTCTGAAGGCTTTAAAGCTCTGAAATTTGGGACATTCAGCCTTGATTACAATTTTCTAATGTTCTGCCAACAGAACCTGCAGTTTTAAGCAACAGGGGGGACATGCGTTTTTTTAAATTGGGTCAGCTTGCTTGTTCCTACTGAAGCAAAGGCTTCAGTATATTCATGGAAGGGCCGAGCTATGATCTGGCTTCATGTTTGCTATTACCTTTCTAATCTCAGAAATCATTATTGTTAGATCTGTGAAATATTCATATAAGCAAACCCAGAAAGTCTCATATAGGCAGAGCCTTCCAAACTTCCACCTCTGACATTTTCTCAGTCCCTTTTTAATTCCACATCCCCCATTCAACCACCATTTCTTATCCTTTCTGCAAAATAATGGGGCCATTTTCACATTTCATTATTTGAATTTTTATAGTTTAAAATATATTTCCTATTTAAGACTCCTGCAAAGCATGAGAAAAAACCGATTATGTGTTGCAAAGTTCAATATCTGAAGCATAGAAAGGTTGAAGGCCCTTCAGTTAATACCCAAATCAAAAGAAGCCCAATTAACCTTTGTAGACATGGACCAAAAATGTAATGCTTTCATATTAATAGTGAAGCATTGATCTAACAGTGGAATCCAGGCTGCAGAATAAGGTGGTTTGCCCTATAGCGATTCGGATAGTTACATAAATTGCAGAGACACTAACCTTGCTCTACTCTAAACTCAAACCTTAATCAAGTCTTGTTCTCAACTCTGACAAGAGGAAGGAGAGACAGGCATTCAGTGTAGCTTTCCGACTGGGTTAAATCTGCTCTGCCACTCAAAGAAGTACTCCTGCATTCCTGTTTCCCCACCTTCCCTTGAATCAGTGTATCTTTTTTGCAACAGTACTAAAACTCTTGGGGGTGGGGTGTGCAGGAAAAGACTAACAGTAATTCTGATTCAACTTGAGACACTAAAAAACTGAGGAAGAGCATCAATTAAAGTGAGCATACTTGCTGGCTGGTTTATGCAAAATCCCTACATGGTCAAGGAAGTAAGTAGCAGAATCAGAGTAAGGATGTACAGGCAGCTGCCCATGCCTGCAATCAACATCCTGGTCTGTACCACTTGTGGTCCCAGCCCTTTCTTAAACTGACCTAAGTCCATGCAAGTCCTCAAAAGGGCATTTCCTCTCTCCTCCTCTGCATCCTCTGCTTAGTGCTTCTACCCTCCACTTCCCTCAGTCAGCCTCAGAGCTTAGGCGATCACCCACAGATTTTGAAGGGGGAGAGAGATTTTCACTAGATCAAATCTCTAAGCATTCACCTAAACAAGAGTCATTGCTACTACATAAGGTTATTTGTGATTTACTTGAAAGATGCTGGATACTTCCAGGCACTTAAATAAACATAATACATATAGTTTGATATTCCTAGTTCGTGTAGTGAACCACTACAAAACTATGATTTACAATCACTGTCTTCACATCTCAAGAGAGTGCTATGCCTTTTACTGGTGATTACTACTGAATAAAGTTACTTAGATGCTGAAAGGATGCATAAAAACCAATAGAGTTGCTTTGTGAAGTCTGAAGCCCTATTGTAAAACCATGAAATGCATTTCCCTACAGTTATTGTGAATATACTTGAAAAGAACAGTCTATTTTTTATGATAGAGTATTCCATGCCAGAAATAAGGAAGTGAAGATGAAAACTGCTATCAGATTAGAATCCCCACAATCAAGCACTCATTAGAAACTCAAAGGTACCCTACATGCAGACACACATGTATATTTCTTACATTTAACATCTTAAAGACTGCTCAGAGGGTGAATTTTGTATATCTACTCAAAACCCTTTGAAAACTTTCAAACACACCCTTACAGTAAATGTATGACCTTGTCAGCTTGTTCCATTCTACATTACAGTAATTTGCAATTGAAGATTAGACTGAGTAAAAGAACTGCCAGTCAGTGCAATTTTAGAGCATTCTGAAGCATTACGTAAGCAAGAGTAAACTTGCTCCTTCCATTATGTGAACAGGAATGAGAAGTGACACTGTGGCAGCTTCAGTATATCTCCTTTATTTTCTTCATCAAGGCTTTCTTCTCAGCTTTTCTGTAACTTGTGTACTTGCACAGGCTTTGAAGCAAGCTATTGTAAAACATTGAAATGACCTAGTCCTCTCTTTGGACATGCCTCTAACATGGGGCCATACCTGTTGCCTCCCATGCAACCTAAAGCCCACTGAGTCTGCCTAATGGTCTTGTGATGTCTTGTGGACCTAGAGCTCTCAAAAGTACTATCATTTCTGGCATCCCAGAAATGAGGGGAATCAGTCATCTTTCTAAGTCCAGAGACTCCCCTACTTTGTCACTTCAGATATTTGGACACATTCCCTCAAAATGGATGGATAGTACGTCTGGGAATCACAAAGTCACAGGATGATTGAGGCTGGGATGGACCACTGGGGGTCATCTAGTCCAACCTCCATGCTCAAGCAGGGTCACCTGGGGCACATTACTCAGGATTGCATCCAGATGGCTCTTGAGTATCTACAGGGAAGAAGACTCCACAAACTCTCTCTCTGAGCAACCTATTCCAATGCCGTCACCTTCACAGTAAAGAAGCTATTCCTCATGTTCAGGTGGAACTTCCTGTGGTTTAGTTTATGCCTGTTGCCTCTCGTCCTATTGCCTGGCACAACAGAGAAGAGCGTGGCCCTATCTTAACACCCTCCCTTCAGATACTTACATACATTGACCAGATCCCCCCTGAGCCTTTCCTTCTCTTGGCTGAATAGGCCCTGCCCCCTCAGCCTCTCTTCATATAAGGGATGGTCCAGAACCTTAATCATTCTAGTAGCCCTTTGCCGGACTTGCTCCAGGAGCTACACATCTCTCTTGTAATGGAGAGCCCAGAACTGGACACAGAATAGTCTCCACTCTGTGATCACTTATTGTCAAAGTTGTAATTAATACCTTGTCTGGTACTTTTGGCTCACTCCAGTTAGCAAATGTGTGATTGGTGAACAGCCTAGTTGTAACAGAGCCTGGGCACTGTTCTGAAAATGCTGTGTGGATGAGACCAGGATATTTTTTTTGAGGAAAAAAGTTGGCTATATGGGTGTAAACTCAGTTATGCCACTTGAGCTTAGGGCTAAGGAATGGGCTCCTTGCCCATAGACACTGCCCCTACATAATCCACGTGGCTGCAGATGTACAAGATGTTTTGCAAGAAGGCAAAGAATTGAGTCTTGGCAATCAGGTTTCTTAACTTTGTAACACCTCTGTTTGAACAAAATATATCAGGGAGTTTTCAAACTAAAAAAGAGCCATGGAAAGAGTATACTCCTTATGTGGCACAGATCCCTTTGCTAACAAGTTTCACTGGGCTGTGCAGCTGAGCCTGCCTAGGAGGATCTGGCTAACTATGACTAGTTCCCACTGGTGAATGTCAAGACTGCCTTCTCCATATTTCCTTCCCTCAAATACCCCCACATACATATTCCCCTTTATTTTCTGTAAAGAATGATTAATAAATAAGAAACTATCATGGTAATAGGGAAATGTCTTTCAAAGGCCTTTTATTACACAGTAACCACTTGGAGACTGTCACTCCATAACCTCCCAAACATTTGTGACAAAACTGTTTTTGTAAACCACCTCAACAGACAATGAAGATGACAGTGCAAAGGGAAGGTTGTGATGCAGAGCTAAGCCTTTGAAATAAAATGGCAGTTTACGAACCTGACATTCCTACCTGATTACAACTGGGTATGACTTCTTCATATTACTGAAGGGCTTTGTTTAGAATGTGTTTTTTCTTGATTTAACATTCAAAACTTTTAAAGGAAAGTATTGTGTTTTCTTCCTTACCCTTTCTTGATACAACACCCTACTCAAACATATGATTGTGGACAGTTTATTGAGAACTTTGCAGATGGATGGCATACACTATCCTCTTCCTGTTTGCTATACTCTTTTTAATAGAAAAAGCTTAACATACTCTCTAGAAGAACCAGTAACGAAGAAGAACCCTGTCTAGAGGAACCAGTAACAAAGAAGAACCCTGTCTCATGAGTAAGACGGAAGACAGTAACTCGATATACTGATGTGGTCAGAAAGAACTCTCAAGATTGGGTTTCTGTTTTAAAAAGTCATCCCTATTTCTTCTTTACCTTCTTCATCTTCTATTATGCTTCTAAATAAACCTTTATAATCTACACATCACTCCTGCATGTGAAAAACTACGTATCAGCTGTCAAGGAAAACACTTGTGAGGGTGCTTAAAATCCTCATTCTAGAGCAGCTAGGTTTCTGGAAGCACGCATGTACGTACACTAACCTAATAGCATGAGCAAAGAAAAAGACAATGTAAATTCAAAAACTAATCCTTCTTTAAAAAAAATGAAAAATCAAGCTCAAAGTTCCAATTATTAAACTATGTACTTTTACTCAGGCAAAGTCACAAATCTTTGTCTTCATTAAATGAATATAGATTTTAAGGATCATCTGTATATTTTGCCTAGCAAGCACCCACAGTAATTGAAGATGCTGTTGTTCAACAGCAAAGTGTTACTGCCTTGGTGGTGGAGGTTACTGTATTGACCTGCATTCTTCAGCCACTTACAGCAAAATCCAGCAGCTTAACCCAAGCCACATTCCAATGCCAGTATAAAATAAAACTACTTAACTTTGCACTGGCCTCACATGGCCTGTTGATGCAGCTGTCCAGCAGGAACAAGCAGTTGGTAGGTGGCTCAGCTTTTGCAGCTGATTGCTGTGTGACATGCACTTAAGATTTCAAATTGTAAAAAACTGGTAATTAAATACAAGCTTAGAATTTGCACTCATAATTTGCACTTTCAGAAGCAATGCTGCTCTCTGGAGCACTTCTTGGTCTAGTTTGCAAGTAGAACTGCTCACAAGTCTAGAATTAGTGCTTCAGACCTTTCTACAACTAGCCAAAATTAATACACAGGTTCAGAACTTCTAATGAGAAAAAAGAGGTTTTTTAAACACAGTCAGGGTATGGATTCCATTACTCAGTCTCTTCCTGCTACACACTCTAAACAAGCTAATTTATTCAAGGAAACTTTTGGTAGTTATGGGTTGCCCTGAGGCAAAAGCCCTAAGGAGATATGGGCTGCAGAATTAAAGCTGTGACAATCTGTACAACACGTGTAACCATAAAAAAAAAAAAAAAAAAAAAAAGAAGAAAAAAAGTGATAGAGTGAAATCATTGAGCATCTGAAAATCAAAAATAAAACTCTATTTTCTACATCAGAAGTTATCACTACAGTACTACCAGTATAGAAAGCTTATATGATTGAATTAAGCACGTATCACATTCAGACTGATGGAAATGAAGAACCACAATCTGTCTTGTCTGAACAGCAGCTTGGGACAATTTTTTCTAATAGTCAGAGTGGAGAAATGTGCTAGTGGGAGGGTACCTGAGGAAAAAAATGCCATTTTCAATTATTTATTTGGTTGGCTCTTGCACTACACAGCATAATCACTTCTATACATCATGAAAACTTTACTTGTGTTGTAATGACTTGGTAATAAGTCCAAATGCATTGGAGCATGATATAATATCCAAACCATTACACAATGTGTAAAAGATCATTACCTGGTTCAGAAATTATTACTGTAAATAGCATCGTGTGAACAATTAACAATCTCCACTGCATTTGTAAAATGACAAGTCACTTTCAGTCAGCCTATGTGCTTCTCTAACATTAGTGTATTACTGTGAATCAAAGACATCTTTACAGTTACGGCCAAAACTCTTGAAAATTTGCAATGTGTGAGATAATGTGGATGTCTTCACTGGATGTTGTTTGTTTGCAGGATAGGATACCTTAGATGCTCTCTGAGCTAGATATATATTTGATAATTTTCTGCTTAGCAGAAATAGTCTAGATGTAGGTCCTAGCTATCATATGCTGTCCATATGCTTCTTATCTACAATCAAGTACAATAAACTTTTTTCATCATAAAATAAATTTGTGGAATTTGGGGGAAAAGGCATTTAGATCAGTGCACAGGGAAGGCTACCTTTTCTATACTCTTCCTTAGGGGCAAAGGACAATTTCAGTTTTCAATACCACACAGTATACACCACACTATATACCATATTTCAATACCATACAGTTCCTTGTAAGTTTTCTTGAGAGAACAAAATCGATTTTTATTTTGATACTTTATGGGTTTGGACTCTAAACCATCAATGTTACTGCCTTTAGTGAAAAGGTCACGATTCCAATAACGGTGTCCAACTGATGCCAGTGTGATCCTCTACTTCCAAAAGACAGTGCATTCCTTTTAAAGATTGTTATGAAGTCAGACATTAAACCACTTAGCATTTTGTAACCCTTTTATGTTGAGCCTTTTACCATCATAATGTAACCAAGTTGCATTCCAACCTCCCATGCTTCACCAAAGCATCTCATTAATAAAAAACAAGAAAGGATCTTCCCCAGTTGGAGAAAATCTACAGCAAGTTTTCTTGACCTTGTCTGAAGTCCAGGAAGACACTACCCAGGGGATACTGCATAGGTACTCACTACAGTTACGGCATTTAAAAAAGTGTCAGTAGACTATTGGCTTACATGATTTACTTTTCTACCCCTTCCTTTCTCAAATGTCTCCATCTTAACTCTGAGAGTTTAGAAAACATACTAAATGCAATTACACTGGCTCTTGAGGTTTTGTTCTGTATTTCAAGATTTGGGCACATGTCTGTTTCTGAAACAGAATCTTGGTACTCTAATTACAGCCACAATCTGGGAATATTACCTTATTTCATTAAACAAATTCATTCAAATTGCCATATTTTATAAGTCAGACACAAAAAACAGATGTGGGTTCCTAAAGAAAAAATGGTGTGTTTATATATCTATAAAAATATATATGAGAAGTATAACCCATTACTCTTTAGACCTTCATAATACGTAACATCCAGAAATAACATGAAATCAGATGAGCAGCAAAACCAGTCTTGACAACAGAAACTATGTTCTCTTTCCACTGCCTCGTTACCCAAAATCCACATGACAGTCAAACCATTTTTTGAGCTTTGAAAAACTTAGTTATTTTTTTTCCTGTCAGCATTTTCTTTTTCTGTGATCTCCAGATCACAGAAATATCAGACAAGATGCAGCTCTTGTGGTCAAATTGATGAGAAGCAGAGAATGTTTCTTTTCAGTTGTGCTGGACTGGTTTGTGGAGTCAACAGTTCAGTGACTGAATGAACCTATAGATTTCTGCAAAAATATTCATTTGAGATTCTTCAAGAAGTAATAGTAGGAAAAGCAACACTTGCATTCTAGCATGTGCCACTTTGTATTAGCTAACAGCTCCATACAAAAGCTATGAAGAACAAGACCTGTTTTATACAAACCCACAGCCTAAACCACTACCCTCTTTTCTAAAAATAAAGCAGCTATTCCAGAGACCTAACCAGTCTGATCAATATGCAGCATGTTACATGACATATTTCCACGTGACATCCTTGTCTCTAAATTAGAAAGACATGGATTTAATGGATGGACCACCCAGTGAATAAAGAATTGGCTGGATTGCTGCACATAAAGAATTGCAGTCAATAGCTCAATGTCCATGTGGATGAGTGGTGCCCTTCAGAGGCCGGTGTTAGGACTGATCCTGTTCAACATCTTGATTAGTCCTTTCCAACCCAAACCACTCTCTCATTCTATGACTAAGGCGAAGCCTCCTCAATGCCTTTAAGGTAGTTCTGACCTGCTAGTTCCTATCCCTATTGAGTAAATACTACGTTACAGCTGAACAGTTCCTGGAGGTGCAATCTGAGAAGCCGTTTATGACTGCAGTCTTAAATCCACACAAGATGTGTGGGGGACATCTGTCACATTCAGTATGCTTTAAGCAGTAAGTTTTCATGAGAAAGCATGTGATCAAACTACATCCCAAAACAGAGATTCACTAAAGCAAAGTTGTGAAGCTTTGACATATAGCTGATTCATACAATCAAGCCAGTAACTTTTCCAGATTCTTGTTTCAGAGTGGGTGCTGAAACTTCGGGTGCCTTCTTCAGTGAGAGAAAATACCAAAATACTTAAAGATCACAGTGTGATCCCGTGTACAGATAAGCTGCATGATGCACCACCTCACGCACAACCATTATTTTTCTACTCTATAAATCTACAATTGTCTTCCAAATCATATACCACGCCATGCTGTAATTTAAATGACAAACTTTCCACACCATCTAGCTCATTAGTAAAAAAGCAAAGCTGAACTCTCTTCAACTTGCTCTATTTCTTTCATTAGCACAAAATTTGCTCTCTCACACTGCTATAATGTATATTAATGAGATATATTTCATTCATCTACTAATTTATAGTAAGTTTTTTATTAAAAAAAAAAAGGATTCTGAAAGGAAGATGCATGGTTACCATGGCTTTCACTGTTCGGTTTTTTGATCATCTGATAGTTGAGAAACACAGCAGGAGATGCTTTGTATCAGGGAGGTAATGAGGGACTTACCAAAATCAGAGGATTTATCTGTAGTTAGCTGTGCTATCAATAAAACAACTGAGATCCTGCTAAGGAAGCAGTTTGTTGGAGGCATGTAGCACAGTAGGAACACCATGTCTGTTTCTAAAGGTGACCTGAAAAAAATTATGTGATACTGCTGAGCTGTTTATTATGGGGCCTGTTCATTTTACAGGAGAAAGCCTGTCACACTCAAAAATTACTCCAAAATGTTACTTCGAAAGTCCTTGTTTGAGAAAACCTGCAGGAAGTGCATCCCATTACATGAAGAGATAGGGTCAGTAGATATGCACAGTAATGATGTAAGATATTACAAGTTTGCACACTGGAACAATATCACTAATCTTTTGCTTGCTCCAGTGGTGACACATTTTAGTAGGGCCTATTGCAACAGTATAGGGGTATAGTGGTAATGGTATTAAACTAAAGGAGGGTAGATTCAGAGTAGACAGAAGGAAAAAAATTTTTACAATGAGGGTGGTGAAACACTGGAACAGGCTGTCCAGAGAAGTTGTGGATGCCACATCCCTTGAAACACTCAAGGTCAGATAAGAGAAGGCTCTGATTAATGTGGTATAGTGGAAGATGTCCCTGTTCATTGCAGGGGGTTGTTGGTTTAGGTGATCTTTAATGGTCCTTTTCAACCCAAACTATTCTATGATTCTTTATTTCCTTTTCAGAAGATATAGATCAAACCTTACTTGCCCCTCCCATTCACTGCCATTATCTCAAAATACAACTACCTCAGGCTGTTGAATGACTCTAGATGTGGTCCAGGGGCTCAACAGATGTCACAGAACAGATGTTCATTGTCACAGTCTACCTGACGTTCATATTACTTTCTCTCATCTTTACACCTTACGCCCTTTAAATCCTTAACCCTGCCCTTTAGCAGAGAGATCTTTCTCTAAACATATGTACACTATACAGGCATTGGAATGCCATTCGGTGCATCTCAGGGATACAACTGAGGGAGATAAACAGGTCTTGTAGGCCAATGGCAGTTACTTCAATTGTAGAAATTGTATCAATTATATAAGTTATCACAATTATATTAATTCACAAAACATCTCCCTCATCTTTTTTAACTATGCTAGTTGCCTTCCACTAATGTAATAGGTGAGATGACAGAAGCTTTTGTAAATAAAGAATACAGTAAAATATATAAATAGCTACAATTCATCTATCTTAATTTGCTATCCAGTTCTTCAATAGTTTAAATTCATACTAATCTCCTCTTAGGCTGAAGATAAATATCTTCATCATTTCAGCCTTTAATTTGCTCAATATTCTACGATCTTCTCCTCTTCAATGGGAATGAAAATGCTATTACTATCTTTAATATACATATGTCTGTAAAAATAAATCTTCTCTCAATGGTATAGGCAGAATGCCTAAATGGCAGCTAAGCTACATTGCATCCCCGACTGAGGTTTGTGCAGCATAAGTTACGTATTTCACATTTTTGCTTTTGGAGGGTTTTGTTTGTTTGTTTGTTTTCACTTCATTCTGTTCAGCTCAAGTACTCATGACGCTAACAATCAAAGAGTTACCAGCACATTGTTCTTTATGGCTATGTTAAACATATATTGACCTTTAATTTTGGCTGACTTCAGTGATGCTGTAAATGACCATAAGGTCATTAACACAAAGAGATAATCTTAACATACTGGTCAAATACGTACTTGATTGCCACAAGATCTGAGGATAGATACATGGTTTTACCAGGAACTATAATGCATTTCTTCAACTTTCTATTTTGCCAAAAATGTCATCAGTCTTTTAAATGGAGAAATAGAAATGTCTGATGAGAGCATAACCCTCACAGAATGCGGCCCTCTGCACCAAGGTTATGCAGTTACGAAGATGTTTTTCCTCCATTAGAGCACAATGCCATTATGATTTATGACTGCAAAAAATTTTTCAAATTAAGACTTGTATGACTGTCTGTTTCTATTAGGGGTATCATAATAATATTTTTCCCTTTTCCAAACAAATGTTCTACACAGTCTAGCATCCACAAGACATGCACAAGGATGTGACAGTGATTAATTTCTGTTGCTGAATTCTTTATTTCCAAGAACTAATTTAAGATAGTCACCACTTTTTAATAACTAAAAGATATAAATTCTGCAGGGTATTTTTGCATAGGTAATTGGTAAAACATCTTCATATTAATGACCGTAAATTATGACTACTATATAAATCTGTCTCCTCTGAAGTTTCATGCAGAACACAGCAGTATAGGCAGCTGCTGTGCACTGAGGTATAAAATTTATATTATGAAAAGAGGAAAGACTGAGGGAGCTGGGTCTCTATAGTTTGGAGAAGAGGAGACTGAGGGGTGACCTTATTAGTGTATATAAATATATAAAGGGGGAGTGTCACGAGGATGGAGCCAGGCTCTTCTCAGTGGCAAACAATGACAGGACAAGGGGTAATGGGTATAAACTGGAACACAGGAGGTTCCACTTAAACTTGAGAAGAAACTTCTTCTCAGTGAGGGTGATGGAACACTGGAACAGGCTGCCCAGGGGGGTTGTGGAGTCTCCTTCTCTGGAGACATTCAAAACCCGCCTGGACACATTCCTGTGTAACCTCATCTAGGTGTTCCTGCTCCGGCAGGGGGATTGGACTAGATGATCTTTTGAGGTCCCCTCCAATCTCTAGCATACTGTGATACTGTGTGAAAAAGAACACATCACCACACTGCCAGAAGCTGTCTGAACAAATATAAATATATTATAAATATATTTTTTTCTGCTTTGATTTCATCCGGATGATAAAGTTCTGATGACATCACATAGAATTGAAATAAATTATATATATGCTTGTTGAGACTCATTGAATGTCATCTTCCCAGAGGAAATGGCAAAAGCGTAATTTGTTTGGGGTTTTTAAAAGTAAATTAGACAAACCACTGAAAAATTGCCTGGGTTGAGAACAATGGCGCAGAGGCAGACAGAAGGACAGGTAACTTAACAAACCTTCCCTAATATCTGAAAATTTCTCAACCTCTGGTCCTTCCTTAGCTAAAACTATAATCAGAGTAATTTAGATGCAACTGCAAAAATAAATGGTAAACTAACTCTCCACTGTTAAAGCAAGCTCATACAAAATTATCCGTGCTTCTACAGGATCCCTTCTTAAAGCAGAAGCTCATATTAAAAGATTAGAAAATTTTCTTGTCTAGTACTATGTGCTATACATGCTTTAAAACACCTCAATGTTCAGTAAGGAATTTGGTCCTATCATTTCTGTAGGTATGCACAACTGGTTTTGAAGAAAATATGTGAAGTTCTTCCAGGCAATGATGAACCTCAATCATGTGGATAATCACGCTTCTTATGAGAGAATATAAGCTTTTGGTTTCACCATTTCAGTCATCTGTAAATGACTAAATCTTCCAGAAATTATTTGGCTGGAGTCAAAGTATGCTGATATTTCATCCAATATTAGCATTTATAGGTTCATATTCAATTTTATCGCACCTTACAGAAAATTATAGTCCAAATATTTGGGTTAATAAAGGTCAAGATGATTTCCCAAAGTGAACATGAGCTGGAAAGAAGGCAAATTGAAAAGGAACGGAATCATCTGAAATATTTTGGCAAGTATCCTTTGCTAAGAACAACTTCTCTTGGGGCATTTAACCGTGACACAGAGGGGAATAAAGAAAAGTTCTTCAGATACCCTACAGCTGTTTCTTGTTGCGTATTTTACTGGGATTTAAAGATGACATATAATCACAAGTATTGTACCCATACAGAGTGAATTATTTGTACTGCACTATCTTTAGTTATATTGCAGCTCCTTTACAGTTGCACAGAAACAACAGGAGCTATGGAAGATAAAGGACACTGACACAATCACTTCATCACACCATACTTGGACAGGTACTGGTGATTAAAATCTCTCCAAATGTTCTATCCAAGAAACCTTATGTCAATTCTATTCATATTATTACCTGCCATTTTTTCTGTGTATAGTACTTTATGATTTATGAAAAAAAGCCACTAGGATGTTCCTGCCAAACAGCTTCTCTCAGACAACACACAGGACAGCAGAGACCTTGTGCGTGAATATGCAGCTGAATTTTAACAGCCCTGGAAGAGACAACAGAGAAGGGGTTGCAAAAGGAAGAAGACTCTCAGTCTACAGGCTAGTATACAAAACCATTATCCTCTGAACGTGCAAGTGCTTCCCAGATGTGCTCTTAATAGCATGATTGTGTTAGTAAAATTTAACAAGGAAAAGAATTCAGCTGATGCTGTGAGGAAAGACATGTTACTATTTTTTAGCATTCTGTCCTTTTAGCAATATCATGGGACTGACTTAGTGCCAGTCAGTCACGTCTTTTAGGGACTGAGTCTTCCTGGCAGTGACAAAGGCATTGTGTTACATTATTTTTGTACTGTAAAGCAATTTACCAGACATGGAGCAGCATAGTAAAAGAAAATTACAGTAATTCTCAAATTTACCATGATGAACGTACTCCTGCCTTAAGTACACACTGAGAATCACTGAAAGGAGAGCTCTGAATTCCAAACAAACCTTGACATGCTTCAGCCTGCAGCTGAACACACCCTCCTTCCTCTTCACTCTTACTCAAAGTCACTATGCTGGGGTTACCCTAGGCTAGACACCCTGCTGGGATCAATTTTGTCTTACTCCAACAAGGCTATTATGTAGGAAAATTTTAGTTTCCATATTGCTGCAAGTATAAACACCACCCTGTATTTGCAAACAATAATGCAATTAGAGGCTATTATAAAATAATAAACTCTGAACCATAATTTTGCATGTTTTCACTAAAAATGCAGATTGTAATTTTTAAGTACTGTAATTATTTCTTTTATCATTCCAGTAAAGCTTCACGGAAAAGCTTCACTAGAAGCAGATTCTACAAGACCAAATACCTTGAGAAGTTGCCATCATAAACTAACAGTTCCTGCCTGTACCTTAAGATTTTACAAGAGAAATATGCTAAAAGCCTTGAGAAAGACACAGATGGTGTTTCATATCAGTATGCCTCAGATTTAAAATGTAAAACAAAAAAAAAGACAACTTATGGGAGTAGCAAGGCTGCTTGCACCTATAACTTAATGTAATTTTAAGTATAATATCCATTTACTTTAAAGATTGTATCTTTAATTTTTATGCATAGATAGAAAAGCAGTCCAGAAAAGTATTACTCCAAAGTTAAACTCTAAGCCTTCCAGTTTTAAGTGAGAACTGAATAGACG
This sequence comes from Psittacula echo, assembly GCF_963264785.1. NCBI lineage: Eukaryota > Metazoa > Chordata > Aves > Psittaciformes > Psittacidae > Psittacula > Psittacula echo. The sequence goes on along the minus strand of NC_137738.1, from coordinate 38,911,406 downwards.
AGAACCACAGCCTCTGAATCTTAAGGCACAAGGCAGATCTCCCCAGGAAATAATTGCCACAGGTTTTCCTCATGCTGACAAGCAGCCAAGAGAAAAGAGTGACTGTGAAGATCTGGAAATGGATTTGAGATTGAATATAGAATTGTATATATAGACAGATATATTAAACATTTGTACATTTTATACTTACAAAGGTACTGCATGCATTGAAAAAACACAAGTGAAACTACAGAACATAGACTTGAGAAATATGACAATGAAACCCACTAAGATTTGAAGGGATTTTCACCATTATCTTCAATAGAACTGAACATATTATTTAATTCAATTTCTAAATGTTCTTTCAGTATTAAGATCAAAAGTACATCACAGTATAACAGTTTCCTGTCTCTTTTTAGCAGCAATATCTGGCAGCGGCATGAACAGGATTTTTGCCACAATCCTAGGCTCAATTCATTTATTAATGAAGTAATTTGTCCATAAGTATCTCTTGTTGTGACCAAAAAGCCTGAGCCCTTGCCTACTTTTGATTATGAATTTTCTACAAAATCTAGGAAAAACAGAAAACATAAAGTTTCCCATATCTGAGCACTCAGCTATTAAAGCAGTGAGAGCTTGTTGTTCACCACCCATACGATACCTACCTACCTATAGTACAGGGCAATCCTGAAGCTAAGAACACACCCCAGTCTGTCTAATTCTGGTATAGAAAGATGAGTTCTTGCTGTCCTTTGATTTGTATGTTTCATAGCAGTAGGCATGAAGGAGCCATCAGAGCAGCAAAAGAAAATGCTGTTAGGCTACTACAGTGCATTGACCTTCTACATAGCAGTAAAAAGTGGTTTTAATGTCTTGCTGTTGTTTTAATAGTCATTGGGAACATTTCATAACCAGTAATTCGATTTTAAAATTCTAACACATTATGCATTTATGATGTACAGGTCTTAATTAATATCTTTGGTTTAATTAAAAGCTTTGCCAAAAGATAAGTTCTCAGTACAATAAACACTTGGCTGCCAACACAATCCAATCCATGGCCACATGGAAAAAATCAAGCATAGAGTAAACAACACACTTACTTCCTCCTGAAAAAGACATTACAGCATGACATGTGGTGCGCACACACAGTGACATATTGTGTCTGCTCTAATCCTGGTCCTCTCACAGGTTATGCCCTTTCTCTGCCTTCTTATTGTCAACAGTGCAAACTCTAAAGAGACCATATACCAAAGTATTCATAATGAAGCTTTGGGTAAGACCACTACATATATTCCACATTTGGTTTGACCTTCAAGGTAACTTTACCAAGTAGAAACTTCATCATCAGGCAGGTAGAATTTGTTTAGAATTTAAATTAAAACTGGACAATGCAGAACAGGTTCTCCACATCTCCTACAAATACTGTCACTGCTCTTATTGTCCTTATGTGTATCCATGCATTCCAATTCAACTTGCCACAATCTTTTCACCTTTTTTTAAGAACCGTAATAGTTGAGCTGTTCATTAAACTATTTTCACCTAAAACATGAAAAAAAGTGTTTAATTTCCTGTACTTTACATTTATTTTTCTCTTTTATGTCTATCTGACTAGAAATCTTTTTTCACTCTAATGATATAATTTCCTTTTCTTATTTTCCTTTGTTACGCAATCTTTTATTGCCCTCAACTACCATTATTTCCCTATTTTGCAATTGCTGTGCCTATCGCTAAAGGTATTTCAGTTTCCGTCTGTGTTTTTTCCAGAACATCCCTTTTCTCTTTTTCCAGCATCTACATGGTCCAAGTCCTTCCTTTCTTCCATTAGTATTTTTTCCTATAACTGAAAATATATATGATCCTACTTTCACATTAGCATGTATTTTTCCTACTTTTCAGTTTTCCCAAATGTAAAATAAGTATCTCTTGTGAACTTCAAAATAATCCCTGAATCTTTCGCTTGTATGTATACCTGCCCTTACCATGTGCTAGAATTTAATCTTCTTCCTTATACGATTCCCATGGTGGCTACATCACCAAAGAAGAAAGGCACCACAGGAACCCTCAGGAAAAGTACAGATCTCCTAGCAGAATGAAGAAGAGAAGAAAGGCTGAATGAGCCCTTCTCTCAACAATGGTATGCTGGAGCACATTCTGTGATACCCCATGTGAGAACAGGTAATTAAAGCAACAGAAAATTCTGTAGGACAGAACAGGGAGCAAATAAAGTAGCATGCACATTACTCAGCAGGCATTACTGAGCAAGCCACAGAGAAAGTATTTTGGGATACAGACAGAAAACAAAAAGTGGACACCCTCTGGTGTACACAGAGAAAAAATTTATTTGAATATGAGGGTGTCTTCATTTGGTTGTGGAACATGACATGACACTAATGGACAAAAGCACACCCCGTTCTTGTCAGATTTCCAAACTAAAGGAAGAAAAAAAGCTCTCACTTTTATTACTGCTTTTGCTGCATTGACCATCACTAAGAAAATTTGGGAAAGGACAACTTGTGAGGGCAGTGTCCTGCTATATTTTAACTGCTGTTCTCATGTGGCTGATGAAAATAATTTCCTAGAGACACAACTGAATATATTTTCAGAGTGATTTAGTAAGATACGGCTGCCCACACAATTCTCACTCCCAATTCGGAGCACGAGCAAAGTTCCTTGAGATCAGCTCAGAGAAAGCATAACATTCCCAGAGTTCACCTTGTGGTCTGTCAGAGAGTTAAAATTTGCTATGCTTGGTTGCAAGTAGTTTACAACTGTCATTTAATAGTTTCCATATTTCAGGTTTTACTATACAAAGGGAAAACATCAAAATGAATTATAAATTATGGCGGTGTACAGGCTTTTCAGATCATTAATTGTTTCCAGTGGTTCTAGAAATGCATACTTATTTATGGCAAATACACATAGAATCATAGAATAGTTAGGGTTGGAAAGGACCTTAAGATCATCCAGTTCCAACCCCCCTGCCATGGGCAGGGACACCTCCCACTAAACCATGTCACCCAAGGCTCTGTCCAACCTGGCCTTGAACACCGCCAAGGATGGAGCATTCACAACCTCCCTGGGCAACCCATTCCAGTGCCTCACCACCCTCTCAGTAAAGAATTTCTTCCTTATATCCAATCTAAACTTCCCCTGTTTAAGTTTTAACCCCTTACCCCTTGTCCTGTCACTACAGTCCCTAATGAATAGTCCATCCCCAGCACCCCTATAGCCCCCCTTCAGATACTGGAAGGCTGCTATGAGGTCTCCACGCAGCCTTCTCTTCTCTAGGCTGAACAGCCCCAGGTTTCTCAGCCTATCTTCATCTTTCCTCTCATCTCACTTCTTATATATAATTGAGTAAGAATATGTTTCTGCTGCTAAATCTTTTAAGTACACGTGAAAAAAAACTTTTAAATGCCATAAAACAGCACTTGGCTATAAGACACTGTGGCCTTAAAACACATAACAAACCGAAAAGAAGGAAGTTTGGGGTTGGGGTTTGCTTTGTTTTGTTTTATTAAAAGGACAAGCATAGGAATATTTACATGTTGGGCCATCTGATTTAATTTCATTTCTTGTTGGCTAGAAAGAGCAAATTGCTTTATTTCATTTTCTAGCATTTGAATCAGAAGATCATAGAACAGCTGCAGCACATTCAAAGATGAGCCTTCAGCTTCTAAAATGAAGACTAAAAATGTAATGAGTCTTTCCTCGTAATGATGTTTATTCTCATTTTTAAGTAACTAGCACCACCACAAGAGACTATATAATACACAGCTGCATCATAAAAGTATCAAGATTATTTCTTTTAATAACTTAATTCAGGTAAATATTAAAGGACACATGAAAAAATAAGTTTCAAGACTCTTGTTCAAACTGGAACTGATCTGTGGTACACTTTGTGGGTGAGTGACTTGGAGGACATCAGCATTAAAAAAAAAAAAGGCATATTAAAGCCAATAAGAGACACATCCTGGTGAGCACCAGCAGTAACATTATTATGTATGATGTCTGACACATTCATTATATAACAATACGTTGCAAAGGCAATAGATAGGTTAGTATTGGTTGGTTGAGGGTTTGTTGGTTTTTTTTTCCATTATGTGCCACATTATTTGCGTATCATGCAACATTTATTTTACTAATTCCACTTTTTAAAATGCCATCCAGGAGAAAGTAAGATTTAAAGTCTGAGACCTTGAGCACTGGCTACCTCACTTTTGGATATTTACCTTTGAACAGCTTTAATAGCCAAAACAACTCAGTTTCTCTGCATTCTTGTGTCAAGGATTCTTGTTGCTCTGCCTTGTATCAGATTTAGTGAATTATGCAGCTACATGGTGAGTTAGTTCAGTTGGCTCATCCTGTGGAAAACGAACTCTGCCATCACAGAAAAATAGAAGGAACATTTTCTGATGGATCAACAAGATGTATCAACTCACCTTCTAGTGATAAAAATCACTTGATCCAATGCAAAGTAGAGAAGTGGGAACATGGTGTTGAGCAGGAAAGCAAACAGACTGCTCCTCTAATATGCCACTTGCCGCAAGGTCAGCAGAACCATAGCACCCTTTACATGTTCTCCCTGTACAGGCTATTCCTTAATTTTTACTATCCAAGATTTCTTCCTTGGCTGTGACCTAGAAGCACTTTCTGCTCCTTTTTCTGGGAAAGGTGAGATTGTGCCAAATGACTTCAGCGAGCTTACAGCACTCTTTGTGAACATACGAGCTTTCCGAATGCTGTTGTGTCTGTTATGAAATAGTTGTGCTACCTCTCCCAAGTTATCCATGATTACTTATCTTTGCAACTTTTCCTCTAATAATTCTTAAACCATATCCTTGCAGGCTGAGTAAGTGTGTAAAATATCTGATGAGAGGTGCTGCATAAATCTGGAAAGGCACCATTATTAAAAGGTCTTCCTGAAGTTCTCTTTACCGTCTAGTTACTGACACTGGAAAAATAGATGTACGAAAGGCAACAATGTACACCAGTTCCTCTGAGAGACACCTTGGAGCAGTTAGATCATTTAAAAGAACTTTCTTTGGAAGAAATTCACACTCCAATAAGATTTAGACATCCAAGGCATATAGGGCTCCTGAAGAACATGGGCCACTGTGAATAGATGGTATGTTGCTGTGAGAAAAACACTCCCTTTTTTATTTTCTGAAAATGGCTCAGTGTATTGCCTCCTCCTGTGAAATCTGTGATGGAGAAGTGACTGGAGAGAGCATCCTGGCTGGATGAAACAGAGACAAAATTTTCCACTGAGGGCTTGGATCTGCAGAGCGTCAATTTTTTTAAGTGGAATTGGAACTGGCAACTACATGAATATTGTATCTTTCACCAACTTTAGTAATGCAAATTTCAACACTGAACTAACTCAAAAGCTTGGCCAAGCTCCTGCACAGTTTCAGTGACGACACATCCAGTGCTGATGTATGTGGCCTGATAAGAGATGACTGGTGCTGAGATCAAATCTCCGGAAATCACAGGTGTCTGAGATGCTGCAGAGGAGGAAGAAACAGAGGCATCATAATCTTTTGAGATAAAGAAAACATTCATGCTTACAGGAACAGGTCTTGGAATAACGAGCCTAGGATGAAGAACAACTGTGCTTGACAACAACTAACTTGAAATTTTTCCTGGCTTCTCAGAAACAGTTGGTTTGGAGCCTCTAGCAGCCATAGCTTAATTGCTCAACTGTCTCCAGAGCTGATGAAGCTAAAAGTGTTTGTATGCTGCAGAAAATGGAAGGAAGGCCTAAAAGACAGGGAACTGGGGATCTGCCACAATGACTAAGGTAGCCTCTTAAGGGCAGTCAGTAAGAAGCAACTAGGTGTATAGATAAATGTAAAATTACTTTTTTCCTTCTAAAGACCAAGTTTATAGGAGCTCAAAGAATAAGAAATAAAATTCAATCAGAAAATGAGAATGCAACTGTCCTTCACATAAGTAAGCTCTGTCATAGAAGAGATGGAGCACATGGCCAGCATTTGGTCTCACACTAAGCTTGACTTGTTGGTCTTTTGTTGTGGTCAACAACCATTTCTTCACTGTGATGTACTCTCACAGTCTATGTGAACACTCATGTGAGAACAGAAAGGCATCTGAGAAACAAACACAGCTACAAGTCAACTAAGCAAATTAACACAACTGAAAGGTGGTGACTAATTCTCTTTGAAGTTCTTCTCTCTCCTGAATATATACTTTACCACAACACTACGGCAGTTTCATAATTGACTTCTTTCCTCAGCTCAGAGCCTCTGGTTACTATATACTGAGACTGATTTAACAGGGTTAATTCAAGGAAGCATTTTAGTATCATCTTAAAATACTTTTTATTCTTCGCTGCAGGACTTCTTTTAATAATGCTGTCCTTGCCTAACTTCCCCTCCAGCTCTTGTTTTGTTGCTTAGATAACTAGCACCAAAAGTCCCATTTGAGAATCCTAGACTTCCTTCTTCCATGTGTACTCAGCCCAAAGCAAGTGAAACCCTAGATCACATCCATACTGAAGAACACCTCAGATGTTTTTCTCTCCCTCAGCGTTTGACACAATGTTCACAGCAGTAAAAGTTCAGAATCTAGCATAGTGTTATTCCAACGGCTCAAGGTGTTGAATATGGTGAATATACAGGATCCAAGACTCAGGGAGAAATGCAAAAGTACAGTATCATTGTACTTCAAGTGAAGTGAAAAAATCAACTCTGCATTTTTCCTCACAACTGAAAGATGAATTGTCTTTGAAAGCGAGAAGACAGATTTCATTGCCACTTGCTACTGATCTGAGAAGACTGCAACATAGACAAAGCTGGTGACCATTTTCATCCTTTTTCTATTAACCAATGTTGGGACAGCTGACCTGGGAGAGGTTGAAATATGCCCTCAGCTTCTCTGATAATGAAAATTAAGTCATTGGAGAATGCTGAAAAGTGGTTGAAGCTATTCTGCACATTTTCTATGGGGTTTGCAGCTATTCCACAATCTCCAGCAATGAAGACCATCTCTGGATTGAGATTTGTGTTCTTGTGTTGGATGTTCACTTCTACAATGAGCAGCATACGTTCTTTTTCACAGTCTAAAACTAAGGGCAGCATCATCAAAAAGAGAAGAGGGAAAGGAACACAGGACTACTGATGAGAAAGTCCTCTGGATTTGACTATATGATTATACCAGGATCTAAAGTCAGCAGATGAGATTACAGGATGGTGCAGATGAGAACAGACCAGTTTTCTGAGGATCTTTCTGTGACTGTACCTTCTCTCAAAATGCCTAGCTAGGACTATCTTATCTACGACTCTGTAGCAAAACTGCACTTGTTCTGAGGAAGTAATTTGTCAACAGAAAGCAAGTTTTTAGATAAGCAAGGGTAATCTTATGCCAGGAATTTTCAACCGTAGCATCCATGGCCCAATACAGTAGTACTCAAAATAAATTCAGTCACATATGAATCAAATATAGGGTCTTTGTAGATATTCAGTCAAAGAAGCAGCAATACATGGATTGGGTTGTCCATATAGATAGAGGACCAAAAACCATCAGTCGTTTTTTCTTAATGCTAAGAAAATAACTAATTAATACTTTCTACAAAAAAGTAGTATTAAAAGTAGCCCAAAAATGTAAAAATTGAACAATAAAATCTACACGTTTAAAATAAAAACCTGTAAAAAATTTGGACTGAATATTCAAGAATGATTTTTCATTCAAAAATACCACAGGGCAGCCACAACACTGCCACAGACATCAGCATTAATGCATGGAAATACTGGATATTCTGACCTTTAAAATTAAAATTATCTAAATCAGTGCTGATTGTATAATGTCTACAAGATGCCCTTTTCCCCATCCTACCACTTTCCTGAAATTTAAAGAAAATCTAAAAAAAAGAAAAAAAAAAAAAAGAAAGATGAACAGGAGTGTCCTGGGTTCAAGCATTAGCAGTCATTTTTTCTCCTTCTTAGTAGCTGGTGCAGCACTGTGGTTTTAACTTTCGGCCTGGGGACAGTACTGATAAAACCAATGTTTTTAGTTGCTGGTCAGAATGTTTAGTCTGACCAAGGACTTTCTGAGCCTCATGCTCTGCCAGAGAGGAGGGGAAGCCGGGAGGAAGCAGAGACAGGACACCTGACCCAAACTAGCCAAAGAGGTATTCCATACCACAGCATGTCATGCCCAGGGATGTAACTGAGAGTTCCCGGAAGGGCTAAAGCACTGCTGGGTAGGGGGGAGGTATGGGTCGAAGGGTGGTGAGGTGTTGTATTCTCTTCCCTTGTTATTTCTCTTATCATTATTATTATTGGTGGCAGCAGCAGTGATTTGTGTTACACCTTATTTACTGGACTGTTCTTATCTCAGCCCATGGGACTTACATTCTTTCGATTCTCCTCCCCACCTCTCTGGGAGCAGGGAGAGGGAAAGAACGGCGGGGAGAGACTGCGTGGCTGATTTATGGCTGACTGGGTTTAAGCCACGACAAGGAGTTACACTTAATATTGTTTGCTATGGGTCTTTTCCATACTTCCTTCCATGCTCATTTTTTAGTATCTGCATTTTGTATATTTTAGGTATATTATCTCAGCAGTCCTCCTGAATGCAGTGAAAGAATTCTGTAAAGGAGAACAAATTACACAAAAAGCAAGGCTTTACACTACAGTTAATGAAAGAGCACTACTTATGATTGTAAAACTATATAGAAACTATTGTAAAACTATATAGAAAAAAAAATCACCAAGTAATTTTTCCATTATATCAAAGAAAGCCTCTACTTTCTGTATAATTATCATGGGGGGGGTTAATTCAGAACTCACTCTCCTAAAATGAAACCTCAACTTCTTAACAAATCACACACAACTTCCATACAAAACTAAGATCTGTGGTTTCAACCAGTTCCAGAATTATGTTATCAGTGCTTCTCTGGAACCACAGCAGAGGCTATCTGTATCTCCAACAGTCTGAAAGGGCACTGCTGTCATTCCCCTCATGCCTCGTATCAGGAATGTTGGTTGAGTGTTCCAGGTAACACTGTTACGTAAAACATGGGATGATTTTCCTGTTGCAGTCAAAGTACTGCAGTGCTGAAGTTCCATTTTTTAGGCAACAATATCTAACTATGAAGGAGGGAAAAGTAATGGCATAATATGACTAAATAACATAGATATTGTGGCGGGTTTTTTGTTGTTCTGAAAGCCCACAATATTCAGCACAGGAACAATACACTTACAGAGAGAAAATTCTTCTCATAAGAAATGTCAATACATTTTATTACAGTGACAGTGCAATAGCATGGCTTTGATATTATTAAATTCATAGCTTTGATAAACAGCCTACAAATTACCTCTTGAAAGGAGCTGCATAATAATACCTGAAGCGTAAAGAGGGGAAATTGAGTTTAATTAAGTGTTGTCCAGCTAAATCACATTGAGAAAAGCATAGGGAGGTGGGAAAAATACTCAGGACTTCAGCCCTGCACAGAGGTAGTAAGACAGAGTGGTCAGACAAAAGACTGTATCTAAAAATATGCTGAAGCTAGAGGGAGTTACACATCGTCAGTTTCTGATGAGCAAAAGCACACATCTTCACTCCTCTCCACATAGTTCTTTCAACATGCAACATTCATTTTCCTCCCCTTATACACAAAAGGAAGAAAAGCAATATCATAAACCAAGGAAAAATGCATGTGTCCTAATTCATATTTAATAGTTAACAAAAAATCCAAAGCTGTGCATTTAGTAGCCCAGCAGGAAAATCCTGGTGGGAGGAAATGAAATAAAGGCTGATGCAACCGCTGTAGAGAAAGCTGACAGTGTTATACTGGGCTTGGAAATTAATATTCAAACATATTTTTTGCAGAATTGCTGGGTATCGAGATTGGTGTGATGCTAAGTACTAGCACTGTACACCATTCTCCTTTAATATCACAATTAATAATCCAAGAGTACCACTGATCATCTAAAACTAGCAGCCAACTAAAATCAAAAGCAATGTACCCTAATAGATTTGGAATCTTTAATTTTTAGGAGTCCAACTTCTGTAGGAACTGGTAGATTCACCAAAAGCATGCTGCCGCAGTGCTCCAGTATTTACTGACATCTCACAGATTAAAATGAGCTACCATTCAAACTCTGTCTCTCTACTAGTAATCGACTCAGACCATTTCATTTTGCATTAATGTTCTATTGCCCCAAATAAATTAACTTTCTGAAGCAGAAAACAAATTAACAGTGCCCTAAATTTAGGGTCATTTTTTTAAAATTACTTCTGAAAGCAACAATTTGGCCATTGATAGGATATAAATTTCTGGGGGTTTATGACTGTGAGAAATAATTACAGCTTTTCTTTTTTCCTCTCTGATCCCTAAACTGGAATGTGCCTTCGATATACGCAAGTGTATATACAATGCCTAATAGTTTGAAAGTGCAGTCCAGACATGAATTTAATATGAGCTAGCTTCATAGGAAGACCATCCCAATTCCAATGCACACTAATAATCCAAGTGAGTTTGCGCTGAAGTCAAGGAATGCTCTGCAGCCAACTCTAAAGCAATACACTTGCCCTTTACAAACAAGCACGGGCAGATACTGTAACAACCATTGCAGTTTTGAGTTTGCATAATTGATGAATAAAAGCTCTTTAAAGCCCTTTATGCAACATAATCCCACAGAAATATTTCTTCACAGAAATTTCATGTTTCTTGAGAATGTCGATGGCCAAATGCTAACTTAAAGCTCCGAAAAGGCAAGTTATACTGCTTGTGCTTCTGCAGCTGACTCTTAATTGGAGACTAAGCAGTCAAAACAGAAAAGCAGTTCAACAGCAAATTGCCTGTGCTAATAATAGAAACAAGGCATCATCTACTAATTAACACACCAATAACTGAATATTGATTAGAGTCTGTCACTTTTAAAATAATTTAATCCATCTTTGCTTCTAACAGTCAAGACTGTTAAAGATTTGCAAGAAACTAAGGATCTTCAATTCAGGAATGCTTCGTCAGCTTTCCTGTTGTGTTCTGTACACTGAAGGCACATCCAAAATACCTTCTCTTATTTGATAATTTTTCCCTATTTTTCAGTTCCCAAAGAGAAAGCATTTGGGGTATCCTGAGTGCATAAAATTCATGCATACAATCTTGTTCCCATGCACAAAAGTAGATCCAAGTACAAAGGATTTAAGAGAAGTAAGACACAGTGAAGTTGCTAAATGGTACATCATTTATGGGAAATTTAGGATAAAATTATATGGGTTGCACAGTCAGTAACACAAAACAGAAGGGCTTTTTTTTTTCTGGGTTGTTTTTGTTGTAGTACATTCACACATCCCCTTCACCCCTCCAGTTATTTTATTGGAGTCTCAATTTTGAAAGAGATGGCTAAAGTATAAGCTGTGCCAAACCTTTTACGTGATTCCATGGAGCCATCAAATCCTGAGAAATGGCAGCACTTGAGATAAGGTGGAAGAATAATGTCTGGGAATGTATCTGCATGGTTAACAACAGCAACGAGTTAAGGATATAATCCTATTCCCTGCCTGGGAACAGAAAGGCCATTAATCTTCAAATGTTTCCTTCTTGAGAGTGAGAAGAATATAAGGATGAAAGACCAAGACTCAAGCCCAAACAGGAGAAATGGCAGCAAATGGAACACTTCAGAAATATCTCCTTTGAGTGGTTTTAACTCTCCATGAGTTCCCTCAGTTTTAAGTGTCTGTAGTCCTTAACTGTAAGGCCTCACAAAACCAAGACTGGTTATAATTCAGTTACTTCTAAAATAATAACAACAATCTTATCTTCCATCTAGTTTTCACCATTTCATGGTTTCAAGAGAAGTTACTTTATAAGTTAAAAATTCATACATAAGAAAATACGTCATATATACAGACGTGCGATTTGCCAAGATTTTTAAAAGGATAGATATTAATTTATTCAAAAATTTTTTAATTGATTTTTTTCTACATTTGTTAAAAAAGTCAGCCTAATTCCACCATTTTGTACTAAACCAGAAAATTGTGGTATTTGCTCCCCAGTTTTTGAAGTACAAGGAACCTGATAACTGAAATTCTGTTTACACAAATGAACTCTCAGCTCTGTATTCTCCAACTTGAAAGAAGTGCAAGGGCTTACCGAGCCATAATGCATAAAAAGCAATTTTTGTGGTTAAACGGATACTTCAGGTGTAACAAAATGAGTGTAACTGGTCAAATAAATTACTAAAGGCATTTTACCATATTTAACTAATAGGTCAATTCATAGGTATTCCTCTGTTATTCTGTATTTCTTAAAACACCTAGGTGAAGGGCTCTCTGTAACTTATGGAGCCGCTGGGGAGAAACTGGGACACATATCCCATCAAATACCCTTTTCTTTTCCCCTCACAGGAGGTTTCTTCTGTGCATGGATTTTGGGGAAGAATATTCTGGATGAAAAAGTCAATTTTTCATTAAAAGTCACTGAAGCTCATCTTTAAATTGGTGCCAAAAATGGCTCTTGCATTGCAACCTTTTGTGTCCAGATTCATCACGCAAGGAATTTTTACAGCAAATTCTACACCTCCTGCAAAGCATGGTTTAAAATGGAAGCTCCGATACAACATTAGCAATGGCCATGCTACGATAAGAGGGAAGAGAATACAATAATTGTTACAGCTTGCTAAGCTCCACCTGGAGGACCTGGTGGCTAAATAGATTACTCGCTGACTTTTCACCTCTGGGATTCCAGCCCTGACTGGAGTGACTGAAAATCATTCTGATCAGCCAAGTGAAAAAAGACCAAAGTGAAATTATACTGGTGGTTTCAGCTCAGTTCCCTCAGTGCTGTACCTTCAAATCACAAACCCACAGCACGTTGAACGCTTCTAGCAGGGGAGAAAGTGAGAGGCTTTGAGGCTTAATGAGCATGACTCCAGCTGCCTATATAGCTCGCAAACACCTTAACACAGACTATAACCACCCCATGCAAACAGGCGCAAAGTAGAATAAATGACTGCGGATTACCATACAAATTAATCAGAAGCAATCCCTTGTGAATGTGTAATGAAACGTCTGCATTGCCTATCACAATAATATAATTGTTAATCATATTAGATTAACTCTGACAGATGATGATACTTTAGTAAATGTTTAAAGAAAGTCTATAGCACTGTTTGAGCATTCCTATTAAAAAAAGAAGCCTTTCTATTTTCATTGCACTTGCAAACCGGAAGTATCCTAGCATATCCCACAACCTATGTGTGCAAAACTTACACTCAATTTAAAAACTGAGACTGAGGAACAGAGAGGTTGAAGTGCTTTATTCGTATTTTTAATGCCAGAAAAGTACATTATGATCATCTGATCTGACATTACACTTCCCACCGTCTCTGTACAAAGATGGACAGTGAGAGTCAATAAAGAGAACTGCTGTTAGGATGCAAGAATTCAAGATTTCAAACCCCAAGCTCAATTCCCTGTTAATTTATAGAACTAGGCATAGAAAATTTGCCTCGAGGCCAGTGTTTTACTGCAGATAAAAGAGTCTTGCCCTGTGCTGCTGTCTTTAGCTGTAGCTCAGCCAGCAAAGAGAAATCCCACTTTCTCCAGTGAGATAATTTAAATGTGAGAGACCTGGCACACATTAAAATGTATTGAAAGTCCCTCATTAAATTACTGCTTGGAAAGAAGCAGGAGAAAGACCTCTGTCATAGTTTGAATAATTCAGGTTAGTTGTTTTGTTTGTTTGGGTTTTTTTTCCTCATCTAAAATAATTTTATAAGACCACGTTTTTATGGCAGAACCTGCACTCATTTGCTACATGAACATGAGTGAAGGAATAGAAGAAACTGATTTATAGGCTGGAGCCAAGGTGTCACAAAACAGTCTGAAAGAATGCTGTCTCTAAAAATGAATATTTTTATTTATGAAATTATTATTTGGGGGCATCTAGCACGTTCTCATGATTTTCATCAAATGAAAAATCAATTGAGGAAAAAACAACACCTGTGAATTTCTTCTGGGGATTGGACATTGCTCCTCACTCAAAAGCAATGTTGGTTTTGCACCTTAGAGCTTTCTCAATTCTCACATCAGAGCAACAAACAGAACAGGAGTTCTTACAAAGCGGTTACAGCAGCTGAACTTCTGCTCATGGAAGTCTCTGACATTATTCTCCTCCACTACCACCTATCCATTTTCTACGCTCTGTTAATGAGATTAGGGAATATTAGCAAATATGCAACATTGGACTGTTGTGAAAATGTGTCAGAAAAATTTAGAAGTCGACTGAAACATCCTGTGTACGTGGAGGATTTTCAAATATGGCTCACTACAGAAGGCTTGATTAGCTAGATATGATTGCAATCACTAATTCTCTTCTTTAAGGTCATATGACTGCTCAGATGCCCAGGAAATTTCAATTACAAAGCAAATAGGCTGCATGTGCTCCACGACTGTTTCACTAACCTAATACTGAAAAGCCTTCATAAATACTGTATTTGCCCATAGCTCAGACAAGGAATTTCATGCTTTAGAACTCTGACTTTATTTAATAATAATTGCTTTATAGAATTTTTCATGGTTTATTTTAAAATGGTATACAGTATAAAACTGCTTCTAAAACTTTTTAAAACTTACATTTAATGAAATGGTATGCTAAAAGTCCTTCTAGAAACCTGAAAACACCTGATAGCTACTTGGTTATTGACAAAATACACATTTTTTCCAAATTATTCCATGTACTTTTTTGGGATCAGTCTTTCACAGCTGGGACCTGGATTACTTACTATAGTTCATTGAGTTAGGCTGCTACTGAAACCCATGTGACATTACTTTTCTCTGGCAAGTCATAAGCATTATAATAAAAACTGGTTCAGTGAGAACCTTGGTAAAAAATAGTCTGAAATTAACTGGTCTTCATACAAATACCAATATGAGACAAAGGACCTGACAGACTCTATCATAAAGGAAAGATCACATTTACTAATGACATTTACTGCTATGCAAAATTAAGGAGTTAGATGCAAGTTAATTGCATCAGATGTTTCATCTATTTCATCATAAAAAGTCTTCATGTACTCTGCTTTAGAAGAGCACCACCATAGAAAATGAAGTTATCATTCTTTTGATGCATCACCAGAAATTGAAAATGGCTTTTTAAGGAGTCTATTGGGGAACCAACATATTTTCCACGTTTTTTTTCATCCTTTATTTCCCCAAAATGGATTTTCTTATTGATTTTGGAGACATCATATATTTTAGTTCACAGTAGCCTGGCACACAGATACGTTGTTGGGCACATCTATTTCTTCACTCTCTGCTATTTAGATTTTGCATTACATAGTCATTCATCTCCCAGTGTGCAAGTCTGAATCATTTCCATCCGTGAAACCTATTAGTAACTTTTAGCTGTGCTTTCATATCAACTCTTTTTCTTACAAAGGTCAGTAAATCTTAATTAAAAATAAATATTAAAAAAATCTACTCAAGATTGTTTCAAGTAAGCCCCTAACATTTTGTTTCATGTCAAGAGAAACATACTTGCTTAATTCCTATTTTCCTATTTTACACTTGTAGCAGTATCCAACAAAATACTACTGCTCCAGAAAAATACAGCTAGTAGAAAAAAACCCCAAAACTCTTCCAAAGCATTTCTTCCAAACACACTTTCTTAGAATGGCTATCGTTAAGTCTGGCTTCATTCAAGAGCTAGTAATGAGTCAGATGCATTTTTCTCATTTAAATGCATGCTTGCATAAAGAATCATTATCTGTCAACATTTGTACAGAAAATGTAGCTCTCAGAACATGAACAACCTGGGTTGTGACCTACTGCCTGTGAATCAGATGAAAGGGTTTACTTAGAACAGGCTAATGATGCTGCAGGTTATTGCTAAAATGTTGAGATCTAGGTGCATTATTTTTCTCCCTGCCCGGATGCGAGATTACAACCCAGTGCCACATCCAGGTTTGCACTTCTGCACGCTAGACACTGTATTCAGTACTCCATCAGGGATATTGTTGACACATTGTGAATTTCTGTCTTCCTCTTCTGCAGAAGATCAACAGAGGGAAAAGAATGCAGCAGCACCCTTGGCACACTAGGCGGGCTTGTGCCTGTAACAAAATCTGCAATTTCAAATCAGGGCTTTACTCAGCAAAAATAGCCTAAGAAAAAGAGTCTGTATTAAGACAGGATCCCAGTTGTGATGTCATGCAAACGTCCTAACAATGTCCAACAAGATACAGCAGAGAGAAGAATATTTCTAATGAATTAATGTAAACAATAGGAAGATATGAGCTTGATTTTCCTGTATTTTATGATCTCAAATTCTAATGCATGTGTTAACAATATTTACCATGGTCTAGTATTAACATCTTAATTTTATGTGAACATTCTTTTTTTTAAGAATTTTTTTTTCCTATTCATCCTTCTGTACCTGCAGCTATGGTTTGCTGGGGACCCAACAGTTATCACAGTACCCAACACTGACGTACAGTTGTCAAAAGCAGGAGGCAGAGTAGGAGGGCTTCTGTTCAGAGCTGCAGCAGCTGATGTGGCAACAGGTAACTCAAGGCATCATTCAGAACAAAATATCTTCCAAAAAAGCAGCCTCAGCCAGAGTGCTTAGCAAGCAGGGAGAGTGGGAGGATGCCTAAACAATACTGTAAC
This sequence comes from Psittacula echo, assembly GCF_963264785.1. NCBI lineage: Eukaryota > Metazoa > Chordata > Aves > Psittaciformes > Psittacidae > Psittacula > Psittacula echo. The sequence continues at coordinate 38,894,789 of NC_137738.1, read as the reverse complement.
AGTTTATTAAGGGAGCCTTTTAGCTTATTTAGAATTCTTTGCAATATATACTAGCTTTTTTCCAGAGTCTTTGCACAGTGAGGACTGTATGCTGGCAATGGTTAGAAGCTCTCAGTCCCTGAATCTTTTATGACTGTGATGAGGTGCTTCAAGTGGAGGCATAAAAGTCAGCCCCATTAGGCAGCAGCGTCACTCCCACTAGGTTTCTAAGAGGTGTAATTCTCTTCTCTTACAACAACAAAAAACAAAACACCCCCCCCCAAAAAAAAAAAAAAAAAAAGAAAAAGCAAACCAACAATAAAACCCCAAACCAATAAAATACATTTAATATGCCAAGAGAAGACCATCTCCTACCAGCTATCTTTACTAGAAGAGCCCTTGAGCACCCTTGAGTTCGTTTATGCTGCTGATATTGGCAAGGCTTTGTTTTCCTCTTACTGTTGACTGTTGCTATTTTAGGGGAAATGCTGTTTGAAACAAAAGCACCTGTAATCACTGACACTTCATAAAGTGCCCTCAGGCACAAAAGCAGCTGAACAATGGATGCCTCCTCATACATTTGCATATATTTGGTCTCTTTATTCAGAGGAAAAGTTATTAGACATACATAATGTTTGAGAATGCCAATATATAAAGATAATTGCATGGTATATTTAAATTAGCCTCCCCCCTCAGCAACAGGATGGGTATTTTTAATATAGCATAAACAGAAATTTCAACAAGACTACACTCTCATGAACAACTGAGATTATAGCAAATACCAGCTCAGGCTGGTAGATGTCCAGACATTGCCCCTAATGAATAAACTTCATAAAACCAATAAACGGTAACACTCAATGTACAGCCCTGGACACCAGGTGCTACCCTTGAAGCTCTTAAGTCTCACTAAAATATTGATTTTTTTTTTTCTCTCCTGAGCAACAATACATTTTCACTCTGTTACTGATCTCCCTCTAGAATTTGCTCAGTTCAACGATCATCAGATCATTGTACAGGAAACTGTAACTGGTGGCAAGTTCCCTAAAAGCAAGTGTTCCTAATTCTCCCCCTCTCTACATAATAACTCCAAGAGCTGAAAAAGGTAGCAGCACCCAAAATAAGACTGCCAAATTAATTATGGACTTGAGCACTCTCTCAGTACTAAAAGTTCACAAATACTTTTATTTGGTATACTTCGCTAACCTAATATTCTTTTTACACCTGGATAAAACTCCAGAAATCACAATCCCCAGAACTACTGTAAAATTAAATAAAAAGGTGAAGGGAATACATGGCATTAACTATTCTTATGTATCAAATAGGCTCTCTTAAAAGAACAATCTAATTACAAATATGTAAAAATACTAATTAACTTCCACAAAAAATAAACAGGAAAATTGCAGCAAATTTCTACCACAGATCTCATACAGCCTACAAAAGCATTACCATTTTTTAGTTTTAATTAAAAGCATATAGGATTTATGCAATTAATTTCAGTGTACACACACAAAGAATTTGTATTTTTCTTTAGGAATACAAGCTCATGCTATATCCAAGTTAAAATGAAAGAAACATGAGTCCTTGGGGATATTACTCTTTTCCCATGGTATGAAAACAAATAAGCCTAGATTTATTTCAAAACTACATTTCATCTTTGAAAAGGGTTTTTAATAAAAGTGAGAGAATAATGGCATTTTATAGGAGGTGGTTTTTGTCACTCAAACTTGACTTTTATATCACAAGTACATTAATTAAAAGTAAAATATAAAAAAGGTCCTTTGCATTGATTTCACATAATTGTTCAATCTGATATACAGAGTTTTTATTCTTTTTAGTTTTTATTCTGTAGCACTAGAGGATCATTGAGTGTTTGCAGCTTCTTCTCAGTAAAGCTTAACCTGAGAAAACTAAAGACTACTGTTGATGTTGTCCTGAATGTGTTTGATGTTCAAGCATATTTTTATTTGAACAGCCAAAAAGTTTTGCTCATTCTGATAGACAAAAATAAGGAGATAAACCTGGAAGGGACCTCCCAGGGAGAGCAAGCAATTCCATCTTTGTGCTGATCACAGGTCCCTTCACAAGTCACCATTGATCCATTCTAAAACTAACTAGGTCTTTTGCTCCCCCTGCTGCTCTTGGCAGGTTGCTCCAGAACCCTATCTGTCTCATAGTAAGAAGTCTCCCAAACCAGATATACTCAAGGACAGTTATAGTCATTTTGCTGCTCTTGTGCTCCCACCACTAACTAACACCACTAACCACCACTGCTAACAAGCAGTTATTTCACCTCCCTGTCTGGTGCCTACCCCTAAAGGAGTAATCACACTCCTCAGCCTTCATTGTACTACGTTTAACAAGGCAAGCTCCTTTCGTTCTCTGCATGACAAGCTAAGCATTTCCTTAATTACCCTTGTTCCAGCTGTCCTAGTTCAAATTCATTTTCCATGAAGGTGGCTAAACAAAACCATCAGGTGAGGTCGCTTCACTGCTCTGTATGACATCACGAATGCTCTCCAATCTCTGCCAAAACACACTCTTTCCCACTGGCTAATACCACAGCCTGATTTATAGACTCAGCATGGAAGTACCTCTGGTACATGGGGTCCTAGCAGGTTTTGGGGGTCCTAGCAGGTTTTTTCTTCTTATTAATTTGTGATTGAAAGGGGCACCTCAGCCTGTAAGTCTAAAGAAAACAAGTCCCAGCACTTCTGTATCCCTAAAGCCACGTACACACTACACAGCACTAGAATCTAAGATTGGTCGTATCTTGTACGTCTTTGGCCGAAGGACACAATGATAATGATGACAATGACTACTGTTGTTACTATGAGTATTATTACTAATATTGGGGGGGGGGGCTTTTTCAATTCGAAGTACATGAAATAATGGGAACTCCATGTTGCAGCCACTACTGCAGTATTTTTTATGGCACAATATGGAGATCATGTGTCATGTGCAGCACAACGGTGCAATATGAAAGCATACAGAAACTTCTGAAAGTGCAAAGCCTGGGAGGGTTAGGTGATGTTAGTATGTGCTCATGTTTTCTACATGTAATCTCCACAAATTATCCTGAATTTTTTAAAACTGAATTTCATTACATTTTTGTTATTATAATCTCCAAGTTCTGGTTCTTCCCATCCTACTATCTCAATCCTCTTTGTCGACAGTCCCTCCTGATTTTGTGTCAAGTGCAACAGCAAATCACTACAACTTGCTACCATTTAATGAAAATATGACAAAGGCCATTAACTTCTTAATCTTTGGGAAATCCCAGAAATTCCACTGCTTTTTCCCCCTCAAGCCAGTATTTTCTTTTTCAATACAATCCACTGTCATCTCCTGTTAAGCCAGTTCTTCCACTTCATAAGATTTCACATACTAAGTCTCATCTTCCCCAGTTTTGCAAATAGCTTTTGTCACTCCTCTGTAAAAATAATTTGGTATGGTCCAATATTACTCCTGTCATTGTAGATTGCTTCCAAATTATTAATTCCAAACGGACAATCTTATTTGCAAATTTCCTCAGAAATCTAGGGTATAAACTATGCAGTTCTCCAGAACTGAGCATATTAAGCTCTGGAAATCCAGATGCAGTAACTCCCATTTTCACACAGTCAATCCTCAGCTCTTTGTGCTTAAGCTCAGTGCAGTACTACAGTATAGAGAACACAATTCTTCACTACTCCTTTATTTACAGAGTTGAAAAAACTTATTCCTAAAGTTTTACAAGGATTTAAAAGCAGCATAGAAGTGCCAAAATGAGTCTTTAGTAGTACTACAACTTCACTTTTATTACACCTTCATAGCAGAGTCTCTTCAATGCTGTCTTAATAGTCTTAAATTAAATAGTTATTTAAACATATGCTTTGGTTCAGAATCTCACAATAATGGTCATGTAGGTTCATAGCAATTAACAGATGAAGCTTTTTGAATTTTTTGAATCCTGACTCTACTGATGAGCTGCTAATGAATCCAAACTGTATTGTTAAAATATTAACAAAATTGACTTGATTTTTACATTTATATTGATATTATTTTAAGCATGCTTTAATGAAACAGCTCTAATACCTACCAGCAATGAAGTATTTAGGTGTAAGAATTCTTGATTTGATTAAAAATGTTCTCTCCCTTAAAAGCAAATGGTATCATGCTATCAATTCTTTATAGCCTGTTGCTGAAAGACATTTTCTTTCCATCACTAAGGTTTTGAACAACTAGATCATAGGGGTTTTTTTTTAAATAAACATTCTACTTCAGAACAAACTTCTCAGCTATTCTCCCCAGCTACTTCCAACAGCTGCTAAATTTGATGCATCTCTAATACAAGTAATTGAAAAAATGAAAGGTGAAATACAGCTTCTATCAGAGGGAGAGAGCAGATAAAGTAATATACTAATATAGATGTTTTACTATTTTACATCTGTGAGCTTGTGAAAGATCATTAGCTACAATGAAGTGGTGAGCTCCTGATTCATTCTGGGATGTACTCCACTTTCTGGCAGTTCAGACAGGTTATTTTTTTCATTTATTTGCTTTGTGGAAAAATCATATTTGTTCCTTTCATCCTATGAGAGAAACGGGTTCAACAGTAGCACATCTCCAAGAGGTACTACTGTCCTCCAGAAACTCTTAAACTGGGACATCAGATTCAGTGAAACTTTCTTAATATTGTAAATGCATTTGTGCTCTGAAAAAGACTATACAGAGGGAATTTGAGGAAATTTTTGCCTGTAGTTATGTGGCAGGGCTTTGTTTTTGTTTGTTTTTTTGTTTGTTTGTATGTTTGGGGTTTGCTTACTAACAGGAGAATTTTCTTTTTCTTCATTCATTGAGATGTATAAATATCCCTCTAAGAATATTTATTTTCTTCACCTCTTGTTCTCTCATTTAGAAGACACAGTATAACAAAAAGCGTATTCTGATTAGTATGCTACAAAATAACCAACCCCCTGAGCTTATTCTCTTCTCAACATCTGAAAGAAAAAGATATGAGCTAGAGGTTTTTTATCATTAAAAACTGTCTTTCTGTGCAGTCTAAGAGGCAGTTTACTTATTAGTTGTACACTATTTCATTCATTCCAGCAGCCTCTCTGACCATAAGAATTACTTATGCCTGTAAGACTAACACAAATGCTGACTTTCAAAAGTTGTTCTTAGACCCTCCTTTGCCAGTACCTCTTGACCTAGCTTCCTCTGTCTCTCTGGAATTAAATGAAAGCCATATGCTGAAAACATGTAACTTGAACACTCTTCCAATGTTAGCAACCTTATGACTTGCACTGACAGAACAACACTTAGAGGAAAAAACAGCTACTGTGGTGTCATCTTTATAGAAGCAATGCATACATGCTGACCTATCTTTAGTATGAAGCAGAACAGACAAATTGGTTTTGGAGACAAATCTATGAAGTAACCTGATGGATGTTCCTCTCCCTGTCACAAAGACAGCTAATGGTATGATTCTTTCGGAGGAGAACTATTCCCACATTTATATATAGGGATGTAAAAACATAGCCTATTTATGGTTTGACTGAGAATATCCATGTAGACAGAAACACATACTGCACCTTGCCAGATTTCTTTTCTGACATCAGATGCAAAGCAATAACGTGTGAATGTGCAGTCTGCACAGGAGGAGCACCTTAACAGAAAAGAAGAACCAACAAATGCTTCAATATCCTCCATCTCGGCAATACAGTCCAACAGCACAATGATTTCTGAGAAGTATAAATGCATTCTCACACAAAAGGATCCAGGAATCTGATTCTTTTATACCAGAAAGCTCTGGCTAAAGTGCAATCCCTCATTTTCAGCACAGGTTTAGTCGTACACGAATTTCTAAAGAAAAGTCATACAAAAGCGCTGTGACTTACAGAAGAGTTCTTTCTTACTTTAGCAAACAGCCATTTTAGATTTGCTCTGTATGTCATAAAATCAAAATCAATTAAAAAATAGCCACCTCATTCTATAGAAAACGGAAAGTAAAGTATCAGGTACATAAACACTCCTTTGAAATGCTTTTTCCTAAATAGTGAAGATTTGCACATTATCTCCACTTCCACTAGAGGTGGTGGGAATGCTGGTGATACTTTCAGAAGTTTCATCATTGGCATCTATTTTTAAAGAACCTTAATGATGTCCATATTATGGTAACTCCAACAAGTAAACCTATTTTGAAAAAACAAACCATTTTTCCCCCCAAAGATATGACTAGAGAAGATGAGACCTTTCATATATAGGTTGGTATTAATGAATTTGCATAAGTATCCGGTCATTATCACCTATAATTCTTCCTCTGTGGTTCACTGTATTTTAGCTACAGTTCCCAGCCTGCTGAGAATGGATGCAGGTTCACTTCCCCAGAAGGTGATCAAAACATCTAATTTTCTTTCAGTAGGAGCTTTTCTCACAAATGACTTTTTGCCTGAATGCCCTCTCTAAAATCTCAATAAAGCTTTTCACAGGCAAAATTATCTTTTACCGTTTATAGTTTCTTTTCTTTTAATTAATAACCCAGGATATAATTGCAATACGACATTTCAGAGAGTGCAATTATAGTTTAATAAACCACTCAGGGCATTTACAGGCAAAGTGCCCTAGGTTTCCAAGTACTCTGCATTATTTGCATACTCTTTGACATGCTTTGTGGCTTAGTTTGATGTGGCTTTTCTAATTAGAAATAAACAGAAGTTAATCATTCAGGAGGCAATGGGAAAGGGAGAGACAGAAAAATATACCTATTTCACAGATACATCTTAATTCCATGCAGTAATTCTGATATAACTCATCCTTTTTATTGTTTTTCTTGTTTTTCCCCCAAATAGACTGAAGAATTAGGGTGAGACTGACAAGGGGGGCGAGGGGGGGGAGGGAGGAACACAAACAACAAACAAACACAGAAAAGAAAAAGGGGTAATTTTAAAACATTGAGGGAGAACAAAAGTTCTGTCAAGTCTATGTATCACCTCTGTCCACACTGGGTTTTCTGAGCAATACCTTATAATGTTCCTCCACAGGGAACAATAAACACAGTTAGTTAACCAGATGATTCAGAAAAAAAGAATTTGATAAGGATATCACCCAAGTTGTAAATAGAATCTGCATGACTCATTTGTCACTTAAGAAAGTCTATTGGTATCATTCCATTACTCATTTCACAACATTTTGGGTCTAACGCCAGTGGGTATAATTACTTGGGAAAAAAGCACCACCAAATACCTAGAAACAAGGTCAGGTGTCCATACAACCGGAAGACTTTATTAAATAAAACAACTGTTCAGCTGTTGTCTTGCAAAAGCTTGGAAAAGATAAGCTGTGTGCATGGAAAGATACTGACACACCCCATAGTACTGAGTGGGAAACACTTGAAATAGCCATCCTGCTGAATAAATTCTGGTTTAAGGTATGTAATTTAGACTTCAAACTGCACTATTTCCCACAATAAGTCACAACCAGAACTGTCAAGGTCTTTAGATGCTCACTGCTACAGGCACTTCAGGACCTTCTCAAAATTACTAACTTTGAGTTAGTCATTTTTGATAACTTTTGAGTCCTCCTGAAAATATGATCAGTTTCTACTTCAGACTACTTCTGCAGTTAACTATTTTACAACAGAAATCTTTCATGATGAATCATGCTCTGAATGAGAAGAAAAAACAAGAAACAAGACCAACTCACTAACAAAAATCCTTAGGAATCTGATCAAAACCAGAAAAAAAAGTTATTTTTATCATTATAGCAATGATAGGATAGTGCACTATATATTATCTATTTTTTGCAGTTCTCTACTTGCCCGTCTTGTAAAAGCTTACCTTCAGATACTGATTTTCAACTATCATCCAAATAAATTTCTAATTGTTCTTACTAAATGTGAATTAATAAGCTAAGGGTTCTGCGCAGCATGCAGTGTGTCTTGTCATTCTTGCTGTACATATATTCCAGGTGCATCAACTTTTATTTATCTGACTACTTTCTCTTCACATTATTTAGTATTGTGTGTGCTTAAGTGTTCTGCTAAAATGGGACCTCAAGGAATAACCATTATTCACTTGGGCCCTCAACATTCTCACCACCAATTTAGTAATCTCAAAACAGAGAATTACAAGCACTGTGCACATCATTCAATCTAAAGAAACCTCAGAGTAATATACTAGAGCCTTGAAAGAGCTTTGTTTCACTTCTTTTTTTTTTTTTCGTTTGTTTTGTTACTGTCATTTAATAAAGAACCTTTCAAGCACAATGACTAAATCCACAGCTGCTAGGAGGACTATAGAAAAGCCCCTGACTACCAGGTGTTTACCTTATGCTTGAACTGCGAGACTTTCTTTTGCTAAATTCCCATGGAACTTTTGATGAAGTATCTTGGTTCAGAAGGTGGTCAAAAGGGGTCAGCATTTTTATAATGAGAAAAAAAAAAAGATGGGTTCCAGAAAAAGGAAACTATTCACTGTATGTGCTCATCTTCCCAGCACTTGTGGGAGCTGCTACCAAAGCAGATGGCCAAGAGAAGAATGAAAATAAAAGGGATGAAGAAAACAAGGAACCAGACGGACAAGCCAAGATGGTATTTATCTAATTCTTCCTGGTTCTTTTTTCCTGTTTCCTGCCTTCTGTCTCTGTTCCAGTCTGAAAATCAGCTGCCCTTCTTCAGGCCACTTTACAATTTTACAAGCAAACTAAACGAGCATATTAATTCTGCTTTCACAGGACTCCAAATAGTGAGCAAAATAAATGCTCACTTATAACAGCAAAAATGCTAAACAAAACATGTGTTTATGCCTGCAATAAAAGTGCTTTCTGATTATGTGATTCTCCCATCATATAAACAAAAAATCATTTCATAACAGTTCAAAGACACTTCTGAATTTATCTTCCTCAACCCCTGACCGCCCTTGCATTTTAACTCTGTTTCTGAACCTCCTTATTCCATTCCTGAAATCTATTCTAATATCATGTAAACCATTACTAAAAAGCATATAATTAGACTTAAATCAGTAGCTGGATACCCGGCTTATGCAGTGGCAAAAGTCAAGCAATTCCACAGAAATAGCCCCTGAGGAATATCCTCTGCTGCTGTACGAGGTTTTAGATTTTACTTTCTACATTTTGACTGATTAATACAAAATGTACCTTGGCATTTTTGCTGCTTATAATGCAAAAGGGTTGTAACATTCAGCAAGATACACTTACATTTGCCAAATACTTCTAATACAAACACTGTCTTAAATTTTCTGAATTACAGCAGCAGATTTTTATAAGGCTTTTTTTCTCCCCTTTGTTGGTAAAAGCAGTAGCTATTTAATGTTTTCTAATGAGAATTAAAAATCTGTTTATTTGATTTAATCAGCTCATTGAGCATTCTCTTTGTATCTCTAATCCCTTGAATGGGGATGTCAAGGCATGTGATAGCACATAGCCATGACAATAATCTCAGGAGGTTTTTCCATTGCTGCCGTTTATAAAAAGAAATGCATTCTAATGCTAAAGAGGCAGCTATCATTACAGGGGACATCTACTCCTCCCCATGCATAAGAACAGCAGCAGATGGCTTTAGGAAAGGAATTATGGAGGCCTTCAAGGCACAGAACCCATTTCTACCACTCTATCAACCATTTTTCTTCAGCCTCTAGGCTAAGAAGAAAATGATAGTTACCTCTTACTGAGTTCACCTTCAGAGCATCTTTCTATTATACCAGACTCCAAGGCTGTCATAGACCTACCACTCTGTGACTGAGTATAAGCACTATGGGACCGACCAGGAAAAAGAGCCTTCCATACCCAGTCATGGATAGCTTTCAGCATATGCATACACATATATACATAGCATTAGACTCTAAAGGAATGGCTGTGTGCATAAAAAACACACTCATTTTTACCTCAGAATTGAGCACCTTCAATTAGCTATTCCCGCAAAAGAAACTCTTCTTGGATATATTCAGTAATGGCTCTAGTGAAGGTTGCTGGAACCTAAATCAGGATAAATATGTTGCGGCTGCTTAGAGTTTCTTGCACTCAAAATGTAATATTGTTGGCCACAATTTGCAGATACACATACCTATGAGCTAGCTTAGAGAAAAATATGCTGCAAGAGCAAAGAAAATTTTTCATCTGGATATGAAAACATAGGCTTATTACGCACAAACATGGGGTTTTTTTTAAGTTTCCTCCCACTCCGGTGTCTCGTACACTACAATAATTTTTCCTGAGATTCACACTGCTTCTGTTTACAAACTCATCAGTGCCTGAAATTGCACTTCATAATAAACAAAAAAATATATTAATAAATCAGCAACATGCTTCAAAGGATTGTATAATGATGACTTGCATTCATTTGAATGACACGTCCACTCAACAAGGCACGTAAAATAAGTCAATCAGGCTATCTCGATTGCTTAGTCATTCTGTTTCTGAAGAACTACACAATCATTTCAAGTAAGGCGATTTTTGCTTCTCTTCTTAACTTAGTTAGATAGGAAGTTACCCTTCTTCCTCAAAGAGAGAAGATGACTTGCTTTTCCCACTCAATTACAGCTCTGAACTTCCAAAGAACAATGAAAAGCCAGGTTGCTAGTGCTAGCATAGAAGGACTATGAAGTCTTTCAGGGTTTATCACTGTCAGGTTTGAAGTGCATTTTGTTATTTTCTTCAAATCCAACAGCTACTCGCATTTGTGACGCTTTTTTTTATATTCTTTTACACTTTGTCTTATGTGGGACTAACTGCACAACTGAAAATGCTTCTGGGTTTTCTACTGAACCTTAAGTCTGCTGCCATTATTTCAACATGAATATTTATGTTTAAGCTTTACAGCTGCAGAAGCACTGTGAATATCAATCACAAAATTCCCATCTGAAAGTAGCAGCACAATATAACCTCTCTGAAGTGACTAGATCCTTACTGTCAGCTTGAGGTAGCAGGGCAAATTCTGTTCAGCTCTGTGTAGAAGAATAATAAATGCCTTAAATGCAGCAGGGTTACCTGAGAGTCTTACTCAGCAATACTGAGATCAGAACACATCTACAAATAGCAGCAGATGAGACAGCACAGTATATGCAGTGATACTTACCTGTTTGTGCCAGAGTTGACTCCGATCTAAAAGATGTACTAGTGCAGAACTGAAGAACTAAGCATAAAGAATTATGAAGTCCAAATTTTCATTGACTTCTCCTAGCCAATAAATCTCAAAGGCTGCAGAATCACTCACTTTTTTGTATGCAATAAATTGATGGGTTTAAGCCTTCATTTGCTAAGCACCTGATCATATAACCCAAAGCAGCAACCAAGGACCCTCCAAAGTATTTTTCAAAGACAGGATAATTTCCATACCACTGTTTTTAAGTGGCATTTAATGGCTGCTCAGTCATCAGACTGAAACTTGACTTTGATCTGATGTCCACTCTAAGGAAAGCATCTTTGAAGAGTGCATCCCCTTCCATCTGCACAGGCAATTTCACTGACTAGAAACAATTGCAGTTCCCCCCCAGAGCTGGTTCAGGAATTCAGTCACTATATTGAGAGAGGTAGATTTGAAGTCAGCTTGGGACCCTAACTCACTCCACTAAGTGAAGGCAAGACACCTTCTGGTAAAATACTCCAGGCTCCTTAAGCAACAGAGAAAATGTATGAAAGCAATTAAAGACAGCCTAAGTGTCATTTTAACCATGACGTAGTCTAGTAAGAATGGAATTATCTCACTGACACCTGTTGTACCCCCTCAACAGAGCCCACATACATAAGAAACTTTAAGGCAACAAATTCAGGCTGGTAAAAACATCAGACAGAAGGGTTAGCTTGTGCATGGAAGTGTGCAGAGAGGAGGAGCTTTTTCCACCAGCTGTAATGAATTCTGTGCTAGCACATTAACAAGCCACTTAATTCCATTCTGATTTATCTTTGTCATCAATTAGATAACTTTTATTTATGCCTTCAGGCTGTGCTGTGTTGGCATTTGCTGTGCTTTGTTCTCTCAACGAATTTATTAGCCAAAGATGTAATTTAATCAGTTATTTCAATTTACCACCAGTAAATCACATTTACCATCATTATTTCCAATAATACTGTTTTTCAACAATGTGGTGCTTTATCATGTCTCACTTTTAAACATTGTTTTCAATACTGTCAATCTGGTCACATTAGGCCTCCACCTGTGTAAGAGAATGTGCTAGTTCCCTTGAGGAGTAACTCTCTATTCTTCCACAGCATATCATGCATATCAAAAATATAATAAAAATTAATGTCTCAGGACAGTTGCTTGTTCTGCCGTGTTCCCATAACCCTAAAAAAGCACACAGATAATACAAAAGATTCAATCAGAGCACCATACATACGGACTGATCATTGAATTACTTTCATACCTCAGTTACAGTTCTGTTACTTTCTGGATACTGATCCCAACGGTCTCAGCAAAATAACTCAGAAGGCAAGCCACCAGATAACTAAACCTGTGTGAGTAGGGTAATAGTGACAAATGGTAGAGGAGCCACTGCTCTGTCTGAGTTGTTCCCCAGGAAGTTCTTATCATTACCCTGTGATATTTACGTTCCTTGGAAATCATGAGTGTGTCTAGAGCAGCAGCTGAAGTAGCCAAAAAGCAGTTACCATAACAAATACACCATCTAATTCCCATGGATATCATAGCTGATTACACCAAAGAGCCCCTCAGGTGGTTTATACATTGCAGTAGCTGCAGCAGGAAAAACTTTGTGAGGCTCCCACTCTACTGATGCTGATAACAGCCTACCATGAGGAACTGACAGCAAAAGGTGAGAAGGGCCTTAATTCAGAACACAAGTAAGTCCCTGCTAGGGATCTTACAGGCTCTGCAAAAATGGAAAGAGACTTTCTAGACTTCCTCTTTCTTGGCCTGTGGTGGCTTAAGGATATTCCTTGCCATTCTTAAAGCCTTAATTCCTTTTTTACCTGGTTTGTTTTGGGTTTTTAATACATAAATTAAAAAAACCCCAAAACCAAACAACAAACAACAGAGGAATACTGAAGAGCTTCCTCCAAATACATACAACATGCATAATTTTTATAATGCAGGCCAATCTGAATACATGACAGCTTTGCATGTAAGTTCAAGACACTGAGCAAAAAGGTGCTGCAACAATGGTCTTCAAAAGAAAAGAAAGAAAATCAGAGGAAATGAATGGTGCAAGATGAACAATGAATTAATTAGCACTTAAAAGATGTACTCACTTATTAAAAATGAGTTCTCTCATTCCAACCATTCATGATTCTCTTTAGTTGATATTAAAATTAAACCATTAATTACAAATTATTATTTTTAGATAATTTGATATGTATATAAACTCTGTTATTCAAATATCAAACATCTGGCTGTTAATAAACACTATTTTGTGTTTTATTGGTTGTGTTGTGTAAACTTTTTTTACTGTGATTTTATATACTCTGCTTAGAAGGAAAAGTTAACATTTTTTCAATCAGTACTAGGGGATAAATATGGCCTTCCTTAAAATTACTAGCTGATAGGGTTAATGGGTCTCAAAAATCTCATATGAAAAATAAACCTCTGTGAATAGCAATATTTTATACCCATTTTTATTTTTCATGAGTAAAGACTGTTAATAGCAGCAATGAACTCGATGTGTGAAAGTATTTCTAAGTATTGATTTGTTTGTTCTAAAATCCATTTCTTTACATGCACATTTATAATTAGCAAAGATTATGGAAAGCAAAGCGAATCTAAAACCTTAGGTATCGTTGAACAGGAATATGCTTTTCCTGAAGTTCAAAAGGCTTTTTAACGTTGTACAATGAGGAGAGGATGAAAAATCCCAATTCTTCAAATTAAAGAGACAGATGTTTAAATTCATTTGGTGAACGTGTGTATTTCCTGTAAAAAAGTTCCCTCACCTACTGCAGATCTCCACCTTTCAAGTATTTGCACTCATGCCCCAATAGCTTCACAAGGCTCAGTCACAATACTTCAAATAACCTGGGTCAAATTCTCAGATCCGACAACCTGCCTTTTTGGCAGGTCACTAGGGACAGATTGATGGCAGATCATCCCACCTGGCATATTTAACACTGACCTCTTTATCACACAATGTAACAAATATGTTAAAGATAATGTAGTCAGGGTTCTGTTTTACTAAGTATTGTAGTCAATTTATACACAGAAAAGACTCAAAGACACACTGTACTAGGCCCATGACAGCACAGACTTTCATCGGATTCAGGAGCTGCAGACAACTGTTTTTGAGCAGCTAGAAATCCAGGGTATTGTCTTTACTTGTTTTTGTGAATGGCTTTAGTTATCTGCCTGCTGTCATCACCAATCTGCAGCATATTCACAAAATGAATTAAGGTCCCAGGTTATCATTCTATGCAATAATAGAGCAAAATGAGCTTTCAGTTGCATGGATACAATCCCGTGGATGATCCTTTAAAGTGATATAAAGCCAAGGGGGCAAGAAAGAAAAACCTCAGAGGGCAAACCATGATACTTTCTTAAGCTTACTCCTTAGTTCAACAGCATACAAAATAGCGTAACAGACTTGATAAAAGTCAGAAGAATGAGGCATACTATCACACAATATAGCCTGAATCATCTCAGTGCTAACAAACAATGATTGGGCATTAAAGATTTTCAGAGGTATTATTACAAAGAATAATAACCCCTTGTGCTTCATCACTGCACTGAAAATAACATCCAAAGCCATAATTTAGATCTGCAGCTCTCAGAAAGCAAATTATATTCCATTCTCAGGAAAATTTGGCCAATGAAGTCAACTGTTGATCAAAGGTCTTACGTACTTAGGGTTTGTGTAAATGTTATGAGTCATATGAGGGAGCTATGCAGAACGCTAGTTAGTCCAACAAAATCTGGACTAGTAGGTGATCCACTTTGATACTTATAAAATGAAAAAGGTTTAATCAGAAGTAATCAAAATGCACAGCTAACACAGTGACTCAGCAGCTAAGCAGTTCATGACTTCTAACTGTATGCTGCCTCTTATCAATTCCTAATAAAATTTGTGTAAAATTTTTGCAAAGCAGCACAAACCTTTTGAGGGCATATGTCATGGTTTAAGCCAGTTGGCAAGTCAGCCACGCAGTTTCTACTTCCTCCCGGAGGGATGGGGAGGAGAATCAGAAGAATGTAACTCCCATGGGTTGAGATAAGAACAGTCCAGTAAATAAGGTGTAACACAAATCACTACTGCTACCACCAATAATAATAATGATAAGAGAGATAACAAGGGAAGTGAATACGATACCGACCGCCGAAATGAGCCCGACCGAGCAGAGAGTGCCCTTCCGGGTTACTCCCAGTTACATCCCAGGCATGACGTGCTGTGGTATGGAATACCTCTTTGGCTAGTTTGGGTCAGGTGTCCTGTCTCTGCTTCCTCCCGGCTTCCCCTCCTCCCTGTCAGAGCATGAGACTCACAAAGTCCTTGGTCGGGCTAAACATTTGGGCAGTAACTAAAAACATCGGTGTTATCAGCTCTGTTCCCAGACTGAAAGTCAAAAACCACAGCACTGCACCAGCTACTAAGAAGGAGAAAAAATGACTGCTACTGCTGAATGCAGGACAGCATAAAGAGCCATTACTATTCACTGAGGACACTGTGAGGTGGCAGTGTTCTGCATCTTGCAGGATCACACCTCGAAGTTTCACTTAAAGCCAGTGAGCACTGGACTGTCCTAAGACAGTCCTCCTTGCACGGTTAAAATACTAAGGCATCTTTGGATAGGGATGCAGTGAAAGAGCTCTAAAGTGAAAAAGAGGAATGAGGGCAAATGAAGAGAAGCATCTGTTCAGATGAAGACACATTAAAACTACACCATCCAAGAGGGACCTCGACACGCTTGTAAGGTGGGCTGATGCCAACCTTATGAAGTTTAACCATGCCAAGTGCAAGATTCTACACCTGGGTCGGAGTAATCCCAGGCACAGCTACAGGTTGGGCAGAGAAGAGATTCAGAGCAGCCCTGCAGAGAAGGACTTGGGGGTGTTGGTCGATGAGAAAATGAACATGAGCTGGCTTCAGTTTGCGCTTGCAGCCCAGAAAGCCAACCGTATCCTGGGCTGCATCAAAAGGAGCGTGACCAGCAGGCTGAAGGGGGTGATCCTGCCCCTCTACTCTGCTCTTGTGAGACCTCACTTGGAGTATTGTGTGCAGTTCTGGTGTCCTCAACATAAAAAGGACATGGAACTGTTGGAACAAGTCCAGAGGAGGGCCACGAGGATGATCAGGGGAGTGGAGCACCTCCCATATGAAGACAGGCTGAGAAAGTTGGGGCTGTTCAGCCTGGAGAAGAGAAGGCTGCATAGAGACCTCATAGTAGCATTCAAGTATCTGAAGGGGGGCTATAGGGATGCTGGGAATGGACTAGTCATTAGGGACTGTAGTGACAGGACAAGGGGTAATGGGTTAAAACTTAAACAGGGGAAGTTTAGATTGGATATAAGGAAGAAATTCTTTACTGAGAGGGTGGTGAGGCACTGGAATGGGTTGCCCAGGGAGGTTGTGAATGCTCCATTGCTGGCGGTGTTCAAGGCCAGGTTGGACAGAGCCTTGGGTGACATGGTTTAGTGTGAGGTGTCCCTGCCCATGGCAGGGAGGTTGGAACTAGATGATCTTAAAGTCCTTTCCAACCCTAACTATTCTATGATTCTAAAACTACATAGTCTCAGTCTGTCAGAAACAGTAAATATGTGAAGACAGCACACTGACTTCTAGATCATTGTTTGAATATGTTACTGCAAAATGAAAACTCAGCAAATTAATCTCCTTGAAGGGTACCCAAAAACTTGGGCTCCCAAAGGGTGAGATCTAGAAAACAATGTTCTTTGTAAAGGTGTATGAAACGGAAGCTCAGCCTAATTCACCATTTAGGCAATTAAGGAGTGCTTCTTCCAGCACTCCTCTGTGGCCTGTGTCAACCTCATTATTCTTAATAAAGATACCTTGATACATGTTTCATTTTCTGTAATAGTCAAAATTGGTGATGCTGAAAAAGCTTTTCAGGTACATGACCTTGTGCACACACATAACTGCAAGTCAGCTCTTGTTTACAAGTGCTAGTATTGTGTTACGCTGGCATCATTATCTTCAGCATAAATTGTGTTATAGATCTAATTTTTTCATGACTTATTTTTTGGATGAAAATTCTGTTTGTACGATACTACAAAAAAAAACTCTCCAGACAAAACAATATTGGCAGTTTTTAATTGTTCCAACCTATTGTTACTAATAGCACTTCATACTTCTGCCACAAGTCAATCACGGGTACCCAGGGGCTATATCAACAGTAATTAAATAGTTTTCTCAACATGCTGGTAAGATACCATGGCTATTATTTCCATCATACCAAGAGGTTACACGTCTTCTTCAAGAATGCAGAAACAAATCAGAGATTCAGATGGAAGGTTTGAATCCTAGGTTTCTGATTTTAGTGATGACCAACACACTTACTCTCCTGTTCCTGGAGAGGAGCTATCAAAAATGTTTATGAATAATCTGTTAAACATCTAAGAATGTGTTACACAGACTATCAATATCACTGTGCATAAATAGATGGTCTCCAAGCATTTCATCTTCACTCCAAGACAAATAACTTCAACAATAATGAAAAAGGAGATGTATCAGGAAAAGAAATCAGAGGTTAATTGCTATCACATTAAACTCTGAAACATGCTCCCCTTTAACCCCTCATGACAGATGCCAGAAAAGCAGAGGGAATCTGTCACAAGGGAACAAAAGATGCTAATTTGCAGATAAGCCAACTATAGTCTACAGTAATAAAGACAGCTCTTGTTGTTTCTTAATAACGAGCTGTCAAATGGCAGGATTATAGTGTGGTTTGACACCAAACTACTTCTCATGGAAAGCCACAGTGTTGTGACGATATTCACCTCCTTCACTCCACTGGGATATTTCAATTCCATTACTTATGAAATGGAACCCCATTTCCTAGGTAGTACAAACCAACTTTGAAACCCTTAACTTAATTCTGTGGTGCGGGCGGGCATGAGGGAAACCACTTCATAAGCAAACAAAATCACATTACTACATTATCATTTCTCACAAATAGACTATTCTGCTTGGCACCCTCTCTCTTTTTCCCCTTGCCCCAGGACACAACACAGTACTGTGCAGCATATTGCCTTATGAATCTTATTCAAGTACCCAATTATCCTGGTGCACCAGACTTGTCATTACCATGACAGCTGTGTGCAGTATGCAGTACATGCTGTCAGAGGTGAAAGATTGTACTCAGGCATCCTGCATTTCCATTACAACATGGAAAGTGAAGGGGAAGGAAGAGACAGTCACAAATACGCACACCTCCTTAACAAACAACTTTGCTAGAAATGCTGATTAAAAGCAGAGGTTAAGATCTTTTTTTTTTTTTTTAAAGGGGTAATATAATTGCCAGACATTCTGGTGCTGTCTCTGCCTCCAGCAAAATTCCTCCCATGTATTTTTTGTCATGATAATCAATGAGGTGGTGTAAGTACATTCTGAGCTTTTAGCAGAGGTGAATAAAACAGTCCATCAGCCTGCAGTTTCTACAGAAGTAGAATTAAGCTTTGTATTTTCTTCCTCTGACCAGTTTTCTTCTTTTTAAAAAGTAAAAACCCAGCCACCACTCACACACACAGACCCGCCTAGCCACAAAACCCCGAGGGCTGTTACTGCAGTAATTGAGCTGTACTGGCTCAGATAAGCTTCTAGTATAGGAAAAGGTACAGAAGTGATAGAGGACACTCGCCCTCTAGGTGAACAACACCAGCTGAGCACAGAGATCTGATCCAGGACACATCTGGGAAACTGCATTGTGATGGATCAAAGCTGGCACTCACATGGCAGGAGGTAACTGATATTACCCCTCTGAGCATATGTTCATGCAGGGTGACATATGCCCTCAGTTCCCACTGATATCAACGACAACAGTACCCTGCAAGCATCACAGTCAATATCTCACCAGGATCAGGCCTTTAAAGACAAATATGCTGCTTAGATGAGCGGTCACAGTTCATAAGAATGTGCTGTACATTTTCTAATCACATACAGTGTTCAGTACTTATGTTCTGCATCTCACTTCCTCCTTCCTAAATTATCCCCAGCATGCCCCTACCAGTTCTTCATGTGATCATGCAGTTCATTACAGCTGTAAAGAAAAACATCAAAAACATCCTTTTCTTCTTTTTTTTTTTTTTTTTTTTTTGGCCCACAACCTATCATTATTAGGAAACCAGATGGGAAAAAATCTCCAGATTAACAGTAGATAATACTAAGATTTCTTCTTCCCTTAGAAACTGATTTCCTATTTTAAACCAATGAATAATAACCTTGTAGAAAACAATAATTACAGTACATATAGCTAAGACAGTTAAGGATTCTTTCTAAAGACAAGCAGTCAGAAGAGGCTGTGTAATACCTCATAATTCAAAATTAATTTTATATACATTAACAGAGACAAATAGAAGCAACCTGAAACTTCTGATCAAGTATTGCAATATCAGCACTCGAGGAGATAGATCTTCACAGTCTCCAGCCTGAAACGGAGGAGAGCAGCTGTGGAGGGAGAAGGAAAGAAAACAGAGAACTCCCACTTTCCCTTTGCAAAGTGGGAATGAGGTGTTTATTACTTGGAATAAGTTGCTTGCTTTTCACAGGATGATATAACACACAAAGTTCCTGAAGGAGGTCTAGCATTAATACCCTGTTCAGACACTCAGCACTTTTATCTAGCTAGGGGAACCGGGAGTTTGAAGTTATGGGAAATCAGTGTAGCCTAGAGAGACACTTTTCATTCAGCTCTATGTGTAACTAAACGACAAACTTTGTTTCCTCGAAACAGCTATATGAGAGACTGCTTTTTGAAATCAGCATCCTATCATGAATAATGACTGCATTGTTCTCACGTTTGGAAAACACCAATGCTTATAAAACAATAAGCAATCAGATAAGCAATCTCAATCTTATTTCAGAGTTAACAACACAGAAGACATAGAAAATGGGTAGAGGGGCACAAGTACTGAAAGGTAAGGATTTGGAGAAATGTGTTTTTAAAAAAGGAATTAAACCACTCTTCAATATCATACATTTACTCTTTCAGAAGTCTGTTCCACTGCAAAGGCCCAAGAGCATCATTCTATCACCTCCTTAACAGTGTATTAACACCAATTCCTAGAATGGATTTAAGCCTGTTTGAAAAAAAGACCTTTGTAGAAGGGATGGGAATGATTACAGTGAGATAAGGAAGTGGAAAGGGGGAAGAAAAAAGGAAAGAATAAGAGCAGTAGCAATAACACAGTGAGTTCTACTCACTACTCAGAGTAACTCAGTGAGTTCTACTCTGAGCTCTATTAAGATGAACTTAATACTTGTGTCTTACCTGTAACAGCAGCTCTGACAAAAAACAAACCCAGCAGTTAATCTGACAAATATAAAATATGCATAATTTTTACTAGTTATGAAGAGTGCAGCTGCTTTATAGCAGAAGGTTATATATTTCCATATGGTTTAGATTATTATAATTTCTTTCAAAATCTGAAACAAACTAACAACCAAGTGTAACTTTCATCTCTGATAATGACATTTTTCTATGTAAAATGAACTGCTTTCATTTTAATGATGCACTTTTTTTTTTTTTTTGGCAAAAACCCCCAACTTATAAAAATTATAAATCTAGTTTATCACAGATTCCTAAAATAAACATTTCTGAAGTAAAGCTGCATAGTCAGATGCACAAAATACACCATTTTAGTGGTATGACTATGTTAGTGGTAAGAAGAAGCTATAAATTACCTTAATTTTACTACTAATCTTCCTCCCAAATTCCATCTGATTCATTAAAAATTAGTGAATCTTCTTCACGTTGCTGAGTCTTTGTAAACGGCAGCCCTATTT
Organism: Psittacula echo; assembly: GCF_963264785.1. Taxonomy (NCBI): domain Eukaryota; kingdom Metazoa; phylum Chordata; class Aves; order Psittaciformes; family Psittacidae; genus Psittacula; species Psittacula echo. The sequence continues at coordinate 38,873,913 of NC_137738.1, read as the reverse complement.
GGTTGGAGGACCTAACAACTATTCAGTCATGAGGATATGCTTCATAATACATGGATGGCATCTATGTGAAGGCTGAAGGAAGGCAGGAAGCTCTAGTCATCAGCTTTTTAAGGGCATTTACTGTTACTAAGTTCCAGTTCATTTTAGCTCTACAAAATTACTTCAGGCTTAAGATTTTTTCTTCTTATTATTTTATTATTCTATATCTATTTCCCTTCTTTGCATTTTGGTACTTCTGAGAGTTAGATCATCTGCAATTCTGGATTCCAAAAATAATTTTGATAGCCTGGGATCAATAGTCTTGAACAACACTGTGCATTTTGCTAAACAGATACGAATCTCTTCCTAATGTGTTACATAGGAAACCAGAGGTGCTAAATGCAACTTTTTCATTCTGAAAAGCAACACTGTAAAATTAGGGTATATGTGTCTGAGTCTTTCTGAAAAGCAAAAATAAACTTGCTATCTTGATTAACAGAATGAGAAATGCAGAAATCTCTTGACCATTAAAAAAAAAAAATAAATCCATTTGCTTGAAAGGGGGGGGATATTTCTTGCTGAATATTTAGTCCCTCACCTCTCTGCACACCTTATACCCTCAAAAACAGAAATTAAAGATACTGCTCCGGGAAATGAAGACCTCAAGTTACCAGAACTCATGGGACCATTCCCAGTCCATGTACCACTGACATCAGCAAGCTCTCCACATGTGAAGGAGATGCAGATGTACCACAGCTCAAAAACTTTCAGGAAGTTTCCTTATTTTCATTTTGATTAAAATCAAGTCTTTGGTTTTGAAGGCAAGCATATTATCCCAAACCTGAACTCTCATTACTATTAACAATAATTCAAATAACTAACAAAGTTATTCTTAAAATATACTTTAAAATTATTTAGTACAAAATAAAAAGCAATTCAGCAATGGAAATTATGACCTTTTTGATTAAAAAAAAAAAAAAAAGGAAAAAAGAGCATGTACAACTTAAAAATATCTAAAATAGTATTTCCCCATAATCTCAGTACACCTGTAGCACTATGTTGCATTCATACATCAAGTTAGCTGTAATTATTATTGTTGCCAACGTTAAAAGCTACTAAATAACGTACTAGATGTTAGTGGAAGAGGACAAAAATTGTACCCAAGATGTTGCACTTCAGTAAAACCAATAGTGAATACCATGCTTGCACAGAGAATTAGTTTAAGCCTTTCAAAATCCTTCTGTAGAACATGCAATATTGCTTGACTGTGGTGCTACTCAGTGCAAGATGTCAGCTGTTCCAGCTGATCTTGTACTTCAACAAGAGAAATGGCTGCATTTCACTGACTTCAAATTTCTTTTCCTTTCGTTTTCTGTTAATTTTTCTTTAATTTTCTATTATGTTTTATTTCAGTATTAGGCCTCCCCCACATAAACCCACCCAACTGATACCTTTATGTCACACTCAGGAGACCAGGAAATAGTCTGAGGAGTGTTTCTAGAACCAAATATGCTAATAAACTTTATATGTACTAGTGAAAATTCTGGCTGATTTATCAAACTGTTCAAATATGCCTCACGGTACTTTGTGTCTGTTCTCTAAACACATCTACATTTAAATAGTAAAATTAATCTCCTATAGCAAGCACAATAGTTAACTTCTGAGGATGATGCTTACACATGCAGAATGTTTTTGAGGAAACAGCAATAGTTTGGGGGCCTAGCACAACCAAATAGCTAAAGTACCTCCTGCCACGGAAGACTGACAGGCAGAGAGCCTTCACCACCATCATACACCTACTACTACAAAACTAGGAGAGTTTTGTTCGCTAAACCTGTGGTGACATCTATGTGAGGGTCAAAGCCTTAAAAGAAAAAATTCATATACCTGTAGGGGAAAGACTGCTGCTGCCTACTGCCTGAGACAGCATCAGGCACTGAAACAGTCTTCATTTTTTCATTGCAATTTTGTAATAATTCGAACTGGCAGAAGTTTAAAAAAAAAAACAAACCTAAATGCAACATCATATTAGAAAGATTTGAATGTATTAACAATGTAAGTCTTCCGGAAAATTGCCTTCATGCATAGACAGTCTTGTAATTTCCAGCTTTTCGGTTCTTCTCTTATGTGCCTTTTAATAATGTGGCATATTTAAACTGCCATGGGACAAAAACATTTATTAGCAGAAATACTTGATAGTAATAACGCTAGGATGAAATTTATCTTCCTTTCTTAACCGTGCTGCAGAGCAGCAGCAACTTGGTCTCTCCCATGCCCAAACTCTCTGTAGAATGGCTGCCAAATTTGTGTAGAAGGAGACATACCAGTTTTCCTGATCTCATCATCGTGACCTCCATCTCAAGCCCTGCTCAGATTGCACAGACATGTCTGAAAAGATGGTCTGTTCCTATGCAGTCTGCATAAGCTCCCCAAAATATTTTAATCTTCTAATGCAGGAGTATAATATAGATCTTTATCAACATGACTATATCAGGGCATGGAGAAGAAAAAGAAGAAATTGCTCTATCTGGAGTAGAATTTCATTCTCCAGAATATATCTATGTTGTCAACATTTCTTGTCAAATGTTTTTTAGTACATACTTCTGAGGAAAGATATTCTTCATTTTCTGTAAGTCTGTCATTTACGAACACTTAAAGAGGCAAAAATGCAACCCTGTTTGGTGCAATTGATATGCAATAAAAGTAAAAATCATTTATGAATTTTGAATCTAATCACAGCAAATTGTTAAGATGACTGATAAATTAGGATGTAGTTTTTTTAAGATTTTTTTTTTCCACCCCATTTACAGTAAACAGCACAAATGTCTCTAGCATTTAAGGAATGCTAAGGTTGTCTGGGAAACTGTTCTCCATTTAAACTGTACTGCTATTTAAAAAAGGAGAGGTGGTGGTAGAAGAAGAATTCTCCATATCAGAGGAATTACATCCAACAAATGGCAAAACAAATTGTGACATGTAGCACGTGTTGCCCAATTGCTTTTCAGTCACGGCTTAGGGCCAAGCATTGCTTGCCTATTTGTTTCACACTAACAGCTGGACACACTTATCCATGGTAAACTGCCTTCCTAATGAATTACGTTTAACAACATAATTTATAGATCTTCTCCAAAAACAAAACGGTTCACACTACAGAAACCTGAGATGCATGACAGGCAGAGACCAACTTTCTCTTCTTACAAGGGTCCACACAATGGAGGTGTGCACAGCAAGTACTTCTGGCCACATAAGAGATGGACTGTACCAGTCCTTTCCAAATGTAGGGAGGGAAGAAGGGAAGCATTCTAGCAGGACTTTCTTCAGCATGGGACTACAGCAGGAGGCACACACGCCTGCAGTACAGTGCAGCAGTCTCCTAGATAAGAGGCAGATGCATGAGCTTCTCTCTCTGGTGTGTGTGGTCACAGACTGACAGGAAAGTGCCATCCGTCAACCCTGCAGTATATTACCCTAGCTTGGAAGAAGCTGGGCACAGAAGCACATCTCATGTACTAACGTGCAAACTAGCAGTTTGCAGCTGAGCAGAATCATAGAATAGTTAGGGTTGAAAGATGCCTCTTAAGATCATCTAGTTCCAACCCCCATGAAGAAATGGTGCTGCAGAGGTATTGTCACAGTGCCTATGCAGTGTCTCAGCCACAGATGCGCAGGATGTTGCTTCTGGTATGCAGTTCACTTTTTTGGGTCTAATACCCTCTCCCCTCATGTCCATGCTTGTTCCTACTTCACTGTGACCTATAATTTAAAGGTATACTTTAAGACATAAAAAGTGAGTGTGGGGTTTAGCTTCTCTTTCACAAGAAATAAATTTTATTAATTTGCAGCAGTAATTGTTAGAGGGTTTTTTAGTTATTAATTTTAAGGACAGCATAAAAAAGATAGCATACAAATGAAGACTTATCAAAAGAACTCAAAGCTGTCAAGGCATACTTATTGGTTGCTGCTGAGTATTCAACTCTGAGTCCTTTAAAAAAATTCAACACAATTCATTAGCCATCTTCTAGATAGCAATGTTGGAAAGTTCCCAGAGTTCGAAATCTCAAAATCAAGAGGATGTCTTTTCCTTTTTTAAACAGTGTGCACAGTGATACATGAGTTCTAGTCTCTGTGTGCTCTGAAAAGGGGTAATGTTTACTGAGAACGTCTTTTTATCCACGCAATAGTCTCTAAAATTATCTCAGAATAGAGAGACAGCAGTAGCCTAGAAGAAGACTTACTAGAAGTACTCCTTGGTTACACCTACAGAAGTAAATTTTACTGTGCTAACAAAAGTTCCTGGGTACTAAACCTTACTTGTCTCTACTGTTAAATCATTAGAACATGCTTTTAGGCTGCAATGACCAGTGTGCTCCCTAACAATTTCCTTCCATGGTTCCAAGGTTAGTATACACTAGAGACTGTTCCTAATTGGCGTTCTGCCTATAGCCATGCTGCCTTCGCTTTGTAGGACATGAAAAGATTCTGAAAAAGTACTGTGAGTGTATGGATATGCCATAACAGTTTTGGCATGTTTAATTTAGTAATAACAGGGTGTGTCAGATAGAGCAGATCCCAGAGGTTGATTCAAATACATTCAGAGCAAGCTATTAATAGATACTATGTTCAGCAGAAGATAAATGTTTTGATTTTTACAGTACATTTACCTTTGCACAGCTGATGTGTGTAAATGGCTGACATAAATGAAAATAGGAGACACAATCCACTACTAAAGAAGTAAAAATTACCAAAAAATTGCATAGAATTTAGAGAAACTGTAAGTGCATTAAACTATATTTCTGGGCTTAGCCAGTGAAGTTTTATTTACAAACACAGTTAAGTTTATTACAGCACGAAAATAACATTTCAGGGTAAAGATCTTTGTTAACAGAAAGGACGTTCCTCTAGTATCAACCTTTGTATATTGGGGATACACAACCCCAGAAAAGAATGCATTACACTCATGTGGAATAAACCAACTAGTGTGATACAGTAATTGGTATGAACTTTTTTAAGTTGCTACATCTGAGCATTAAGTGAAAATAACCAGCACAAAAGCAGAGATTCAAGTAGTGCCCAACTCTCTGCTGCTACCAGATGTATACTGTCGGCATTGTTTTTACATTTTTAGGATATAAAGGAAATTTTGTTCTTCAGAAGAAAAGAGAATTGGCAACATTCCACCAAACGCTCTTATGTGCTGCACCCTGGGGGTCTGGCCAGTAACTTTATTTTTCTTTTGTTTTGTCTTTACATAAGGGTCTCCATATGATTTACCAACGTACCCATATGCCTTTTCTTTGTGCCTCCAAAAAAAGAATTTGGGATCTTCTTTTTTTTAACTAACAGAGATTTTCTTAACATTTATCTGATGTGAAATGAAAGCATGAAATGGAAATTATAAATAAATAAATAACTCTAACCAGCTTTCTTTTCACTCCTGGAAGCCCATAAATAGCTTAACTTTTGCTACTGCCCTCAATACTCAGAAGTTAAGTTCTAACTCTTGAAGTGCAGCAGATGATCATGCATCTCAGGGAATTTGTAAAAAAGCCTTCCAAACAGTATCTCATTATACCTTATGGTAAATTCCTCTTCCAAAAATATATAAACAGTTTGGAAAAAGCATATATGTCACAAAAAAAAAAAGTTTGCAGTTTTGCTTGCGTGTCTATCTTTATAAATACTGTTTTTGCTAAAACTTGAGAACTGGCCTTAAAAGTTACCAGTAACTACTATACTGCAGTTTAATACAGGCAAGTGTACTTTTTGTCCAAGTCACGGATCTGTTAGTCCTCTTTTTATTTATTTGCAGACAGTTGCTATATAGAAAGATGGAACAGAAGAATTCAAAATAAAATACCTTTCTCTTTTAACATCTCTATCTACTATAGCCTCTTAAGTCCATCCAGGTAATACTAGTTTGAACACTAGGGAGGAACTGTAAAGTGCTTACCAAAATATACAAATAATTGGAGATTTCAGATTTTAATATGGAGAATAAAGATGCAAGTCTGGAGAAACAGACTTTCTTGTATGGAATTAACTTCTCATTGTATAGTTTGAGTTTCTGTTTTCAACATCTCCAAAGGCCTTTCTAATGTATCAACTTCTGTTTTCTATCCTTCCTGTTTTGTTTTGGTTGATTTGTTCGTTGGGGTTTGTTTTGCTTTTTACAATTCCTATAAATACACCACTTAACCATCTTATTAGCCAGTGGCATCTTATATGTTTGTGTATACATTGTGTATAGCACCCGAAGAGATAGATAACATGTAAAAAAAAAAAAAAAGGATTGCCTTACTCATCTGTGGTGAACATCTGCAGCTGGTCAGCCATACTCTTAACAGTAGCAACTTTCATAGATAGAGAAGTTAAAATACCAGAGTTTTTCTCTTGAATCATAATAATATCTGACCTTCACTATTGTAGAAGAGCCCTTATACTACATATTGCTGTTTCGGTCTGACTGCATTTTAAACATTTTCTTTTCAAAGGTTAAACCCCCTCCATATAACTTCTACTTTGTAGAAAAATGCAAATAATATATAAGCACACAGAATATGACTTAGTATGGCTATCTTTAAGTACTGTTAGTTTGATTTTTCTACTGTTCTTTTTTTTCTTACCTTTTGTTTTTCTTTTTTTTTTTTTTTTTTTAATAACATGCACAATTACAAGCTGCAGCAGAAAAATTTTTGCCTCAGATTCCATATTCTGCAACTTAAGCAAGCAGGAAAAAAGTATACGGAGAAATCTAGAGAAAACAAACGCTTGATAATTTCAAAATATTCCTCTGACATCAGCCAAGAAGAAATAGCCCCTCAAACTTCAGAGGGACTAAGAGGTGAGATACAGACTGATGAAAAAAATACTCATTGAGTTTTGATTCCCCACACCCACACAAGAAAAAACCCTGGGGGAAAAAAAAAGTCAACTACAAGCAACAAGACAAAATAACTTTTTAAATTACACTGCTGCTGTGATTTGGACCAGCTCTTTGTGTTTGGTTAGGCCTTTGCTCTCAGAGAAGGGTGCTTCTGGCTGCACAATGGAAGCAGGTAAAATGTTTTAGAACTTGACATGAGGTACTAAAATGGTTTTCCTTTACTTCAAATTTTTGAGAGCTCTTTCTTCAGCCACAAAGCCTAGATTTCACTTGAACACAGCTTCTCCTTATCTCACTGACTTCTGAGACTTGAACTTTTTCCCATCAGTAAAATACATGTGGCTTTGCTCTAAGACATTTTTAACCTCACATTAAAATGGTGATTTAAATTTTCTTTCTCTAAACTCCTCCTGTGTTTTCCACAGGGTACACAGTTCTGCTCTGCACCATTCATGACTTCCACACAGTAGATTTGCCTTGTGTCTTTGTCCTATAGCTTGGAAAACTGAAGTGAAAGATGTCACACTTCCAATTATATTTTTTCAGTGTTCAGTAAAAACATACACAGGTATTATAAAACACTGCCACAACAGTATCTTTTCTTACAAACATATTGTTTCTGCTTTTCCACTTCTTTATGAAAGGTGACAACTCAACTGATTTCACCATTGCTTATACTTACAATCTGAGAGTTAATTTTCACTTTCCTCTTTCCCCTACCACACAGCTGAGTCACTCTGCAATTCTACTGCTGGTTGATTCTTAACATCTCCAAGATCCTGCCTGTTTTTCCTATAGACAAGTTTCTTACTCAGACCCTCACTGCATCTCACCTTGAGCACTGGTAAATTCTGTTCCTTGACTTGCGAAAAGGCTACCCTCATTCCATGCAAAACACAGCTGCAACAGCCATCTTCCTCACCTGTCGATTTGATCATGTCAAGCCACTCCCTCTTTGAAGCCTTCCATTTCTATCACATCAAATTTAAGCTTCTTGTCATCACCTTCAAAGCTTTAAATTGCCTGTCACTGTCCCCCTGTTCCCTTGACCAGTTTTCCTTATGCTTCAAGTTCCCTAGAGCAAAGAATGTCCTCCTTGAACACTTGTAAAGTGATTAGTTGCATGACAGAGGCTATTTACCACAAATAAATCATAAACAATAAAAATCACACCAAAGCTCATTTTTTATTTCACTGTTAACCTCGCAAGCTAATTCCTACAGTTCAGACAACAGTGACATAAATTTCACTTCCTGGATGACATCTCCAAAATTTCTAAATTATTGGCTTCAAAAACTCTCTTCCCCAGAGCCACAGAGAAAATAACAGTGTAGAGAGAGAAACATGAAGAATGCACAGAGATTTTTTCACTGGCAAAAGTGAGGACAAAAGAACCAAAATAAATTCACCTCAAAGGAGGCTTACACAACAACAAACAAATGGTCTTTTATTTCTAAATACAACCCTAACAGAGGGGTTTTATGACTTAAATCCCACCGTGAGTTAATTGCTCTCCTATATGCCAGTCTGCAGAGTAGCCCTCTGTTTCTCAGGTGTGTCAAAGCATGGAAGAAAATTTCACATGTGCTTTCACTGCTTTATAATATTATTCTGTATAGTAATATGGCTACTTTATGTGCTTTCTCATCTACTTTAATATAAAATTCATATCTGAGTAATCCATACATGGTAGTGCTACACTTCTGTGGTGCTTGGCTGACTGGAAGCAAAGAATTAAAGAATGGAAAAGCTGTGAGTCTCCTTGCTATTCCTTCACCAATTTTGATTTACAGTTTCCTACCAGTTTGCTAAAACTTTTTTTTTTTTACAAATGAGCTTTTTGTGGATAATCAGATTCCTTAACCTTAAATGCTGAAAAAATGAGACACCATTGTGCTTTATCATACAACAATTCTGTCCAAAGGTATGTTGCTCTGAATTTGAGATGAGAGCAACTTGGCTAACTAGCTGAAAGATCCCATGTCTGCTCTGAAGAACTTTCCTCTTTATATGTATTCCAGCTTTCTCTGTGTTAATTAAGACAAGCTAGAATTCCACTTGAGCTAAATGCAATATGTCAACATCTGCAATAGATTTAATTCCTTTTTTTTTTTTTTTTTTTGTAGCTGCCATTGCATCAAATGCCTGCTGTATTTTGCTTGCTCATGACAGATTTAAACCCCCATGACAGCTCAGCACAAAGGGAGAATTTAAGCTTTTGAGAATTCCAGCAAGTGCCACTGGCAAACCTCCTTAGGCCACTACACTGCCCTACAGCCTTCACATTTTCTCTGTGTCAGTGAAAATACCTGCTACTCTTACCACTACATTTTCCTCTCCCTTTTTTTTTTTTTACATAAATACTTAATTCACACACTGAAATTAGCCTGTAACATTTCTAGTGCATTAAAAAAATAATAATCTTATCTGTATGTATTAAGTTCATGTAAATATTTCAAGGAAGGCAGAGGGGAATCAAATGGGAAAAGATCCAATAAAATCTATTACACAGTTTTTCTGCAGCAGTTGTAATATTCAAAACCCTGACACAAGTCACAAAGATCATAAAAAAAATGACAGCAGCAGGTCTGGTGGACGCAGGACTCTTGAGCTAATTCCCAGCTCTCTGCTGCTACTGGCTTCTCTGCACCTCTGTTTCCTGGCCTTGGCTTTACCTGCTCCTCCAGTTATGGTGCTGGGGAGAAGTGACACATCATGACCCGAGCTGATCTGAAGTATGCTGTTACTGCAGAAGGAGCTCCCAGTTCTGCTAACACTTCTGTCATTTCCCTCCTTGATTCCAGCCACTTCATCTGCCTAATGTTCTTCACACTACATCAAGTGCTTGTCTAATTTTGCATCCGGTTAGAGCAATTTATCAGAAAAGAAGCCCAAGAAAAGGAACTGAAGAACTTTACACTGAATTAGCAAGTTAAAATAAAAGCTGGTTAGAGCCAAAAATAAAAGTTGGAGAGAGCCAAAGTTGTTCTAAAGGAGATGGGTAGAACTGTGTGATTAGCAGCAGACAGGAGGAGCAAGGGAGGACTCCTCTCTATACCTGTCAATGAGGACTCCTCTCTATGCTGAGGCTCTACAGCAGGCTGAAAAGAATAGTTACTGGTTACTTAGACCAGTGTTTTACTGGTAAAACGAAGGTTTGATGAATACCAGAACTGGCACAAATGAGTGGGATGCAGCAAAGAAAGAAAGAAAGTGGGGCTATGCAGTCAGCAGTGAGATCAACTTAAATTCCCATTAGGTGCTTACAAGAACCTCAGTTCAATTCAGTTCACATCTGCATTCATACAAAACAACTTCAAACCCAGTGAGGTCATTAACTGAAATTATATTGGAAAAATAAAAATAAAAAAAAAATAATAAAAAAAAAGAACATGCCAAAGTGAACATGCTGCTTGTAATGTTTGCTGAACTGGCCATACTCTTAGTAAGTGATAGCATTGGATGCATCACAGATTTTTCTTGGAAAATACCTCTGTATATATGACAGACCTTCAACATGAGAGAGTCCAACACAAAGTGCTTGCATTTAGAAAGATCTACAGGCATTGGAAAGAGACCCATAAATCCTTTATTTTTTGTTTCTAAACTACTTTTTGTTTAAGACAAGTAGGAAATATGTATCAACTTATAAATACTGCACTAACATAGCAATGTGTGGGACCTTGTTTAGCAAACTGATGCTCTTTCTGTGAAGATTTCTAACCCCTTTTAAAGGCTCTTCAAAGCTTAAATACAATTTGACAGTTTTCTTCCTACCATATGTGGAGGTAATGAATCTATCAAGTCTCTTGAGGCAGCCAGCAATTATCTTTGACATTAGATACAACACACTTGCATCTACCCACACAAGCATAATTTTAACTGTGGGCAAGAATAATTAAAACTTTGGAAGCTACTATGAAGTAAGGACAGAACAGCTGGTGAAATGAAAGAGCACCACAAATAGACTTAAAAAGTGCAACATGTTGAATTTCTCCTGATTGCCTTTGTGGCAGTTAAGGATGTGCAATGCGACAGTTTGAGCCAGTCCACTGATGAAAAGTAAAAGCATCTGCAGACCAACTAGCTCTTAAAAGATCCAACTCTCTCCAGGTCTGATGTATACCTCCTCTGAATATTTTGATGCCCCTTTGAACTCACTCTTCCCCAGTCTTTACCCTAACTGCAGGCTCCTCTTGGTTCTAGTTTTTTTCCAATTCTGGCTAAAGAGGCAAATTATTTAATCATAGCCACTATACACTAAAGGGTTTGGAAATTCTAATTAAAACCATAATAATAAAGGTACTGGGCTTGCCCACTCTTGTCTAATCTCACTGCTTTAAGAGTCTGAATGTTTCTAATGTTCTGGGGCAGGCAGAGTGTCTCTTGTTTTGTTGTTCTCCAGTCATGTTTGCACAGGATGGTTAACTAACCCTTGAAAACACTGTCTCACGCTGTCATGTAGTAAGGCTGAGAAGTGTCAGATGTTATTATTCAGTGATGCTTCCACAGAAAATCCAATGTCTCCACTAACTGGGACAACTTTTGAGAGACAAGCCAAATTGATGCCCAGGATCACCTTGCAACAGCTCTTAGGGACAAACTGTCAAATGCCCCTCTCAGCATGTAAACTGTCTGCTGTACACTGTCTTGGGCAAGCCTAGATGTGTTCTTGCTGCAATACAAGATGGAGATTCTCATACAAGATGGAGTGACAGTCTGACATATTACTGCCTTTCTTACTATCATTCTTGGAAATTGGTAGTTTCAGGCCTATGCAAGTTACAAGTAGACAGTGATTTCCACTATGCAACCCAGCGAGAAGCTTCCCATCTCTTCCTTTTCATCTTTATCTGGGCTATCAAGTCCTCAAGCTTACATCACAGGAGAAACTTTGACTGCTTTCTGCTCATTTCTCTCAGAGTAGATGGCTATTGCAGATAAGCAGAACTTTGCATCCAGACAGCTGCACATACAAGCCAGACTTGTTTACTGAGTAGCATATATTCTGTTTGTATAGGTCAGTGACTACCTATGAGAAAACAGAAAGCCAAGAACAAAATGCAGCTATTGATGTGCCTGTTTCTGCTCACGCCACCTCTGTCTTCCTTCAGCAGTGGTACAAGCCAAGCGCTAGACCTCTTCCACAGCAGTGCTCAATCCCACAATGAAGCAAAGCACATTTTTACTGTAGCGTTCTCATCTCTGTATGGAAACATTGTGATTTTGTATATACATTTTGCATTGTGGGGGAAGAGGGAAAAAAAAGGAGAAAAAAAGTAACACAGCGACTATTTTCATGAGACAGCATGTCTACACCACAGCTGAGAAACAGAGCTCTATTTTTAAATTACTTTTAATTTCCTTCACCCACTTCCTGGAACTCACGAATGCTAGAGACCCCTGAAGTCAGAGTTTCCTGGCACTGAACCTGCTTGGGTTACGCTCATTTTGGAAAAATCCCTGTTGTCAGCACCATGGGAATTTTTCAGACTTGCTCGAAAGCGTTGCTTCTAGTCTCAGCTCTACAAGACAGACCCCTCCCCCTCAGATCATTTCACAGTTATAATTAAAAAAAACACCATATGTTTGAAATAGACGTGCATAAATTAACATTTGCCTCCTCAGCTTATTAAGCCTTGAGAATAGCTATAGTTAAAATTTATTTTGATCGCCTTTACAGCTTTCCATTGTGAGAGCACGATGAAAATTAACAGATTTGATGTATACTGTGGAGGTGCATGTTAACTTTTGTGCCTAACTGACACAGCAACTGGAGGGAGAAGCAGGAACGGTAATTAACAAACTACCTGGATGTTGTGGCAGTGTTAATTAGGTACTGCAAGAGCTGATATAGCTCCATAACAATCTTCACTGAGGTAGTTGCTTCAAGCACTTCATAAGCGGTCTTTCTGTCAATCATGTAAAAGATTCCTATTTTGCTTTTTCTTTTCCACCCTAAACTATCATAACATACTTAAAAACTTGACACACAAAAGAATAAAGATCAAACTATACCTCGTCTCATTTTCTCTCTTATCAAAACAAACTCAATACTTGACAAGTCAGGCTTATTTAACTTGTACAGAATATGTCCCAGCTTAGCCATAATTAATTTTGGGATGATTTAACATACTGGGCCACAGGGCAAAACAAGAGTTCAGCCACTGCTTCCACTCAATTCCTCAGAGGTGATCTGTGTGAAAAACAAAAGTTTCTAAGAAATCCATATATTTTCCACTGCTAGAGAAAAAGGAGGCAGATCTAAGAAAGCAAGACAGATTTCTGTGGGAAAATAAAATTGTCAGGACTGTAGTCCTAATGTACCAAGCACGCAAGATGTGTCATGTCCACAAATTGTTGCACTTGTAGCTGGCATTTTAGAATGAATTAGGTGGGTGGACGGTTAAATGACAACAAGTACTGTATATCTTTAGCCCTCAAGGAAGAGAGTACTTCAGATTCCCTTACATGTCTTTTTTTTTAATCCTTTAGGTAATAAATTTTTCCAGGAAAAGGTCAGGCCAGTGTGACAGAAAATCATTCTGATTTGAAGGCTGTTAGGAGTCATGAAAGTAACACACCCAGCTATATTCAGCCTGGCTGGATGTGTGCAGAAACCTGCACAACCCAAAAACACAGGAGGAAGGAGGAAAAAAAAAAAAAAGTAAGAAAGAGAGGGACTGACAGAAAGAAAATACCTGCAAAGAAAATTTTATCAAAAATACAATCACAGCAAGAGGAGGAAAGAGAGACAACAGTACTTGCTTCTGAATACAAAGCCTCCCAATCACTTCTAGCCCCATTTTCTACCATATTTTTCTCCCCACACATAAAAATAGCTATTTCTTTAGAGTATTTTGTAACAAGTTGGGCTAAATCCATTTTCAAATGGCAGTAAAGGTTTCAAAAAGCATGGAGAGCCCAACTGTGAGGTGACTCAAATCTGCTCCCTTAAAACATGTTGACCAGAAGAGGTGAGCTAATACAGAGGGGAGATAAGCATTGGCAGGTTTAAAGCTCATGATAATGCAGTGATCTAGCTCCAAGACACGTACAACAAAGCTTCTTCGAAGACTTATTTCACTGCATTCTTTACCAAACAAGGAAATCTCCTCTAATCTGCAAGCAAAGGAAATGACAAGTGTGAACAAAAAAATGAGCTGGTTACAGACTATTCAACCTTAGATTATATTACTCTGAACTGTTAATTAAACTCTTTTTATAACTCTCTCCTGAGTCTGCCTGGGGCTATACCTTTAAATTACCTTTTAATGGGAAATTGATGTGAACAGCATGCAGCCACAAGACTAGCGAAATATGTCCCCATTCTTAGGATGTCTGCTGTACACATCAATGGACATGAGGGGTCCATGTAGAACTGGTCCCTCTATTCTTGGCTGCATAAAGAGGTAACCAATTAATTGGCTGTCAGGAAACGCATACAGCACTGTAGCACTCTGATGGGAAATAAGAAAAAGCATACACATCAGAGAAAAGAACACAAGATAAGCAGGTCAACTATCACAGAAGTGTCAGAAGGAAAAATTGCTACTGGAAATGCATGAACACAGTGGCTTATACTTCCAATTCACTAGAGTTATACTAAGCTTGGCCAACATGTTTATATGATGACATATATCACAATGTGAAATATTATGGAATAATTCCAAAAGCTTGATTTGCACTTAGAAGATAACCCATGGTAGCATATGTCAGATGAGTGGTGCAAATGAGATTATTGATATGCTATGCTGTTGCAAAAGAAAACTGAAATAGCTTTATTTTATAGTTTTAAATTAGGAATGTAGGGTACTGCTAAAGGTTTGATGGAATTTTCTTTCATTATTATGGCGCTTCACATTGCAAAAATATAGGTCTGATATTGGTAGTAGCTTTAGCATTTTAAAGCTCTTTTGCCAAAGACAGCATTTTCCACTAGGTCTATCCTGAGAAAATCCACTTGAAATACAAAGATATAAAACAGAAAGTATGAATTTATATCTATAAAAAGGCAAACTGCAAACTGTTTCAAATAGGTCACCATTAGAATGAAACAAAATCAAACTAAGTTGTGCCCTAATGTTGCATCACAGAAAAAAAAGCTTTCACACAGTGTACAAATGCATTCAGGGGAAGACTGACTCAGAACAACAGGACTGGCTGAAAACATTAAGAATCTACAATTTCAAGAAAGTAAATAGTCACCTTTTCTGAACAACAACAACAAAAAAAACTACATGAAAGATGTCACTACATGACATAAATGGTTGAGGTCTTGGTTGAACTTCAGCAGTGATATAAATCAGAATAGCTATGATGGGACCTGAATTCATAACACAATCACAGGTCAGGTCAGTGCCCCACCGCTCAGACATTCACAGCACTGGGGAAACAAACAAAAAATATAGCTCCAAGGAATAATTACTGAAACAGTATTTTTTTAAAATATATATTCAGCTATATTAAATTTTCCTATCCTTAACTGATAAGTTACTATACAGTACAAAAACCAAAAGCCAATGTTTCGGAGTTTGGGATTTTTTTCAGAATTGCTGGGCAGACTTTATACATTGCTAATAAATCCAAAACTACAAATCTAAAAATCTTGTTAAAGTTTGAATTCCATAGCAGTTGGTGTTTAGACTGAAATTAAAACAACTGCATCAGCACAGTGTCATGCTGTGCACTTCTGTTTAATGATTTCTAAATGACCATCACAATTTTAACTAAGAAGCAAGAAGCTAATCACATGCAGTAGAGCAGAAACAGGCCTAAGATCACAAGCCAAGCATCTTGGTTCTGCAACAGCAATAGTCATAAGACAACATTAAGGATGGACTACAAAAAAAAGTCTACATCTTTACACATTTCTGAATGAGCACCTATATCTTTGGTCTGAATATATAAGGGCTGATCATCAGATTAAAAAAGAAAAAAAAGAGATAATTCAGCATTTCATATCCCAAATCTTTTCCTCCTTTTCTTCCTCCTTAAGAAGAGCTAGGAGGAAGGGGAGTAGTAATTTGTTTTTCAACAGGTTATCAGCTAATTCCTACAGCTTTAGAGGGAAGAAGCAACAAGGAGGGAACCGTAGGAAATGGCTACATCCTGCTGACTCAATGCAGCTTGAAAAAAAAACCAAAAAAAAAAAAACAAACCCCCCCCCCCCAAAAAAAAAAAAACCCACAAAAAAAAACAAAACAAAAAAAGCCCCATTCTTTGAAGCAGGAATTCAAATGCTGAATTTTCTTCCCATTTCCTCAAGGAAAAGAAATGTGATATTTGCATGCAAACAGCATCCTCATGAATGATCATTTCCATACTCTGTTTCAGGATATTGACCTGTTACCTGATCTTTAAATTCCTGAATATGACTGTTGAAACATATTTGTCTCTACTGACATCATACTGCAATTACCAATAAACAGCATTTCTCTTGAGAGAACCTCAGTAAAGGTAATCATGCAGCATACAATAAAAAGTTAGGGGCCAAGTCCCCCTCCCAAGAAACGTGTGCTCTTCTTCAGAAGGTCACGACCACCCAAACAAATAATCTCAATAAAACGTAGAGTCAGTTAGCTAAGGATTTAGCCTAACTAGTAATTTTGAAGCAGATAAGTGGAACATTTTACTGCACAAAATCTACAATGTACACCTGGAAACAAAAGAGTAAGTGCACAGCACTTAAACTTCCAAGTGGTTAAAGGCATATGGAGACATCAAATAGGATGCAAAGGTATCTTGTGAGAATATTTAATCTAAGAAGCATCATTCTCATGGACGGGTTATCTGCAGTGGAATCTAGCTCTTAAACAACATGATTTTGTTCTTTACTGCCACATCCACTAACGCTGATAAAATACCACCAGAAGGATAGAAGGAACTTTACAGCAGACAAAGGGCTTTGCCAATGGCAAAGCTGAGAAAGTAACTTTTAGTAGACACTTATAATTGTAACAAGTAACTTTGTTTTTTTTTATTTAACTCGGCTGTAGTTCCAAATTACTTTCAAATGTAATCAAGCACAGTTAATTACTTTCAGCTACTTTTTCTTACACTGGGTATTGGTACCTATTGAAAAGAAAGATTACTAAAACATGTGGACGCTTTCTCACTCCCTCCCCCTGGGAAGCAGGAAGATTCAAGGATCCAGGAGAGAAGTGAGGCTGGTGCTGGCCACTGTTTCAAGTTGCACCGTACCACTCTTCCATTCAGCTGTATAAATGCAAGCTACAGAAGGAAAAATATTACTGATATTGCCACTGTGCCCAAGGAGAACATGCATGTTACTTGTATATATTTTTCTTGGGTTTGAATGCTGATGTCCACAGAGCCTTTACAATAGAATTTCCATTTCTTTCCCTTGTGGAGAGAAAGACTGGGGGAAGGAAAGGAAGGCAAAAGGGTCACCAGACTACATACAGAAATAACAGAAAACCCCTAAAACTAAAAGCTCACAATTTCAGACAGCTTTTAGTCAGGATAAAATACAAAGCACAGGAATAACTCACCATCATACTCGAGAAAAAATTTCTTCAGAAACCCCTACCTATTCTCTTCCCTCAGATCCCTCTTCTGTCACATCTGCCAGAGCTTGACAATGGCAATGCATTACTGCAGTAATATTCTCAGCCTTGGATTTTACAGTTTATCATGGAATGTTGCTGGAAATATACATTGATTCATATTTTCTCCACACATACTATTTATAACAATTCATTATTAAGCATGATTTACAGATGGACAGACAATAATAGAATGCATATTTTTAAAGTAACATTTTAGAAGTTCAGAATGCACACAGCATTGAAACGCTATCTTCAGAAAAGACTATGTGCCAGGATGAATGCAGCCACAACATAACAAGCAAGTTATGCATCCTCAGCCATCTCACATGCCACACAAACATACTCCATTCTCCCTTCTCCTAGATGCTAGCATAGATGCTCATTGCTTACACTCTCCTACTAAACAACATATATACCTGTCTAGATAGTTTTCTATGCAGTGATGTTATATACTGGTTTAGAACACTTCATAAAACCCTAGTCTGCTACCTTCAATAGCCATGTTAAAAACATCAGCTAACAAATATATATAAAAAAGGGAACAATGACCTGAATTTGAGACTACTGCCCAGGTACTTTTTAAGTCCCTCATGTTCCACGTACACAGTGAACCCTCCTCAAACTCAGAAATGCTCACAAGTAGCAGAGTTTTCTCAGGTGATGTTTAATTTGTAGGCACAGTTTACTGACCTGATAGGCTATAAAAATTTTTAACTAAAAAAAAAATATTTTTAGATTAACTTTCCCATAGGTTTCATCCCAATGCATTATGTGACTCCCTCTGCTACACTCAAGGGGAAGCGTGCAGAAGGCATGCAATACTAAAGGTTTTATCCCCATTTTGTATTACCCATTTTAAGATCGATACCCGAAGGACTCAAACAACTGGATAGTAAAACATGGCAGAAAGCCCAACAAAGTTATTGCCATTAGAAGAAAATAGTCTTAGGCACTAGAGGGAGCATCTGCCTTTACAGTCACTGAACAAAAGTTTCTATATGACTACAACATAGTCCATATAATATGCAAAACATGCTTGCATATTAAATAAAAAGTGCAAGTCCTACTTTGATCACAAAAAAAAAAAAAATTAGACAAATAAAGGAAATAACAATATTACTTAACTATCATTTTAAATGATGCACTTTCTCATGTACTTACCTTATTCAACCATCATTTTAAATTATTTTCTTAAAGTTCAGACTCTGAAAGTAAACTTTTTTGTGCAGTTATTTAAATAGCTTAATAGTGTCACAATACTAGAGCTTGCATTGCTCAGGAAATTAAAGCAATGACATTTTATTTTAAGGACACAGCTTCAGACTTCTGCAACGCAGACATCTACTTATTGGCTAGCTGCCTAGGCTCACCATGAGAGAAGGGCATTTCTGGGCTGTGATTCACCTGACCAGCTCTAGACATGTGTCAGAGGATGAACGTGTGAATCGTTTTCTTCAAGTGCCACATCTATGAACTGCAAAGGTAGTTGAATTCACATATGGATGTGTACAGCACAGATGATTAGGTCACAGGATCCCCACCCAAAACAAACAGAATACACCAGGCAAAAATATGCTTGACAACATTAGTGGATATAAATGGGGGGGTTGCGGGGGGAGGGGCGGGGAAAGCAGAGATTCAACTAATTCAACTTTGCTGAATTGGTAACATTAAGGTGGATCGTTGAAAATGGAAATTAGCTACATGTAGCACTACTACTATGACAGTCACAAAGCCTTAAGGAAACACAATGGCTACCAACAAGTACCATTCTCAGCAGAAGATTATATAGGCTGGTTACTTGGAGCACACTGGCACAATAAACTCGTACATTTTCTAGTACTGTAAAACTCTCCATTCTTGCTACATGCAACACATCTGGTCAAGAAAGCAAAGGAAGAGACAGAGCAGAAACCTCTTATTACAGCCCATAAGAAATAAGAGAACTTAAACATCTACCAAGCTTGCACACAGATCCATTTGAAATGTTAACAGTACTTTTTCTGCTGAAAGCAATAGGAAACAAAAAGTATCTGTCACCCATACTTCTCTTTAATGCCTCAGCTTTGCTATGAATTCCCTTGCTGAGTGGCAGGTATACATGCTCACTTCAAGATAGCCCTCGGCTCTCTGTCTGTCTGGATGTTGATGCCTGAAACACTGCTGAGAATCATAGCTTAGTTTACCTTATGCAGTTCAGTAGCCATGGTTTTAATATCTGACATCATGCTCCCAGACTGTGTGCCAAGCCTAGAGACAGGAAATTCTATTTTCAGATCCATCAAATTGGTACTGCTGCAGTCAAGGATATTAAATTATGTAGTTTTAATTTGTTGTGTGGTTTCTTACTTTTGTCAACAGTCATCAGCCACCTAAGACAGGCTGTAAATTTGGGGGAGAAATACTATCTCCACTTATGTCCTCCGAACAAAGTACAGTGACTGTGGTTCTCTGGAATTTTCATTAGAAAGCTCTTTCTTCCCCTAGGCTTGAAGGTCCTTGCTCATTTCTAGACAACAAGGACTATGCAGTGCAAAGGCAAAACGCAATGCCATCTTCAGTTATCCACCCAGATTAACAAAGTGATCTCCACATACGACTTTTGCTGAAACAGTGTAAGATACTAGAAGCCTCCAAAATCTTAACTAATTCATAGAATCATAGAATAGTTAGGATTGAAAAGGACCTTAAGATCATCTAGTTCCAACCCTGCTGCCATGTGCAGGGACACCCCACACTAAACCATGCCACCCAAGGCTCTGTCCAACCTGGCCTTGAACACCGCCAAGGATGGAGCATTCACAACTTCCCTGGGCAACCCATTCCAGTCCTCACCACCCTCTCAGTAAAGAACTTATTCTTTATATCCAATCTAAACTTCCCCTGTTTAAGTTTTAACCCATTACCCCTTGTCCTATCACTACAGTCCCTAACGAAGAGTCTCTCCCCAACATCCTTATAAGCCTCCTTCAGATACTGGAAGGCTGCTATGAGGTCCCCAAGCAGCCTTCGCTTCTCCAGGCTGAACAGCCCCAACTTTCTCAGCCTGTCTTCATAGGGGAGGTGCTCCAGTCCCCTGATCATCCTTGTGGCCCTCCTCTGGACTTGTTCCAACAGTTCCATGTCCTTTTTCTGCTGACACCAGAACTGCCCACAATACTCCAAGTGAGGTCTCACGAGAGCAGAGTAGAGGGGCAGGATCACCCCCTTCAACCTGCTGGTCACGCTCCTTTTGATGCAGCCTGAGATACAGTTGGCTTTCTGGGCTGCAAGTGCACACTGCTGGCTCATGTTCAGTTTCTCATTGACCAAATTCTGCTAAGAATGTTCAAAGCTGGAAGATCTTGCAAACCCGCTAGTTTAAACCCTGGTAAATCTCAATAAAAATTATTTGACCAAAAGGATTTTGAACATCTGTAAATTTCAGATCTTTTAAAGCATTTCTCTTCACATTTCGAACATTTTTACAGTAGTGTAGGAAAGCCTCCAAAAAACTAATATAAGCACCTATCATTAATGTAATAGGAAAAAAAAATTAGAAAAAACCACAAAAATTAAGCTTTAAAGGTACAATTTTCAAGATTTGGCAGATATACAGCGTTTCAGACTATAAAATTTCCCTCTATATGTAACAAAGTTTGCCTTGTAGTCCTACGGCCAGCTCCTCTGATGCTGCAGTAACAAAGCAGCCGGAAATTCCCATGCGCACTGAGGCCTGTTAGTCACAAAGACTCTGTCTGAACTGCAGGACACCTGACCCAAGCATGCATGGTTGCAGGAAAAAGATGAAAGAAAGAAAAAACAACCAGGACTAGTAGAAATTACTATATGGTCTAGACTTGTCCCAGCATGAAGCTGGGACATTAGAAGCCTCATAATTTAGAGATGAGCACAGGTGAAGAAACAGTCTTTCATCTTTCTCTCTTTCTCCATTCACTCAGTGTGAGCTCCAGCACAAACCAGAAGTGTCCAGCTCCCTCAAGTTATGCGTGCAATATATTCCTCATCCTGCAGGAGAAAAAGCTATTTTTAAAGTGCTATGTCAACTAAGATTCACTTGATAGAAGA
This sequence comes from Psittacula echo, assembly GCF_963264785.1. NCBI lineage: Eukaryota > Metazoa > Chordata > Aves > Psittaciformes > Psittacidae > Psittacula > Psittacula echo. The sequence goes on along the minus strand of NC_137738.1, from coordinate 38,852,412 downwards.
TGTGTACCCTGAGCAACTAAGACCCACAGTAACTGAAATCTTTAATTCCTATATGGATGGGAGACATGCTGTTGGCCACTGAACTGAGCCCTGAGGCAGACATGATCATGCTACAAACAGGAATCAGCTGAGGAATTAGACAACCCAGTTTCTTTCATTGTGGAAGTGAAACACAGAAGTTACCGTGATCAGTAATATTATTCTATGAAGGCAGAACATTTTAAGCCTAGGAAATGACTCCTTCCCATTGCTATCTGCTTTTAAAAAGCAGGCACAACTTCCTGTAACAATTTCCTAGGGACTTGCATATTTTGTTCTCTTTTTTTTTTTTTCTGTCTGACTTTTTCTAAAATATGCTAATTTTGATAAAGTTTTAATAAAGACATTTATGAAATGGTTATGAATGGTTCTGAACCACACATCTTTATCCAGAATTGTTCTGCTTCACTGTTGAATCTGGATCACAAAAATCAACAGCTATGTCCTGTGCTGAGTGTTTTACGAAGCACAGTAGAGTTAGACCAGGAGACCAAAGAAGCAAAAGTCACCTTTATGTCTCATAGATGTATTAGGATGCTTAGCGGATGCTCCGTAACTCACATGAGCTCCTTCCCCAGGTACTGGAGCACAGCTTCATACCCTAAAATAGCGAGAGCAGTGTTTCTGGTCCACAGGCTTCCACCCAAACACCATGGATTGTGCTATACGTTGTGAACGGGAAGCTACAGATTACCTACATAACTTCATTGCTTCTCCACTGCTGGTGCTTTAGGGAGGCAAGGGAAAAAGCAAAAAAAAAAAAAAGGGGGGGGAGGGGGAATTCTATAATTCTATTTTGTGGCAATTGAATTCCTGCCATGTTTCAAAAGCGAAGCCTTAGTATCTATACAGGCATGCTCTATTTTTATTTTGTTATCAGTGAAACCTGCTAAAGGCTGCACCTCTTCAAAGAAAGTTACAGATAACTGCTATTTTTCCACAAGCTCTGAAAATTACATAGGAGAGCCCTGTGAACCACTTTCTATACAAACTGTGGGATACTTGCTGTCTTAAAAGCAATGCATAAATATGTATTACTAGCTTATAAATATGTATTGTATTACAAATGAAGAAAATAACTAAATAGAAGACCTCATAATTGGTATGATCCTTTATTTAAAAATAAAAAAATTACAAAATTCCACAGAGAATTGCTTTTCATGTAAGCATGGGAAGATACTATAGCAAAATATATTCCAGTTTTGTTGGTTTTTTTTTTTTCAAATGTAGCATTTGTGGGTTTGGGGTTATCTTTTCTTTTGGTTTAGGTTTTGATTTTGTTGGGTTCTGTAATTTACAGAGAGACAGAATAAGCTCTCTGGGTTGCTGGGAGAAGGATGGAAGGAAGAAAGGAAGATAGGGCTTTTTGCATCCATCCCCATGGCTACAATGGTCACACAAGTCCACAGCATCTCACATTTTGATTATTGTATTATCTTTCCTTCTAAGGCTGGTAAATGCACCAGTGCACAGTTGTATCCATTTTCTCAAGCTGTTGCTTTGAGTATGCCATCCACATATTGAACCTCTCATTTTCTATTGCATTGAAAGAAGCACGTGTGGAAACATGATTGTAATTTTATGCAAGTTCTTATCAAGGAAGCTGATCAGCTATTTTAAGTCTGGCCATATACTCTCGAATTCATAAATATAAAAGATAAAATTAATTGGTTGAACTACCCTTAGAAAAATATGTATTTTGTTAAATTTATTCTGTCCATCTGAAATTTTCCCAGTCTGAAAAGATAACCACAAATCAGCCAAGTACAGCACACCCCTCAAAAAATGCTGTACAGTCACTGGTGAAAGAATCCCAAGCTGCTCAGCACTGAGCTGACTGGGTACTGATGTGAGCTGTCAGAAGACACACATGCAGGTCCATTAGGCTGTTGAATCCCGGATGTTAAGTGAAAACACCAGGAAGCTGAATCAACCAGAGAGGAAGCAAAAGTCTGAAGCCAAGGACTAGCCATCTAGAAAAGCTACACTTAATGACATTCTGCTTTAGTTCAGAATTAGGAGGCATAAGAATGGACTATGTGTATTTTATTTCAAAGAAAATTACACAGTGATAATATCAGTAAATATGGCAATTCATTTTTATTTTTAAGCATAAGGAGAATAAACAGATAAGGATTATAATGAATGAAGGAGGCTCATTATTCACTGAGGGTATCACCTGTATCTCAGTTGTTCAGCCTGGAGAAGAGAAGGCTCCATGGAGACCTTGGAGCAGTCTTCAAATATTTAAAGGGGGCATGCAAGAAAAATCTGGAAGGACTTTTTACAAGGGCATGTAGGTATAGGACAAGGGGGAATGGTTTTAAATTGAAACAGAGTAAATGTAGACTAGATTAAAAGGAAGTATTTCTTTCCTGTGAGGGTGCTGAGATACTGGAACAAGTTGCCTAAGGAAGCTGTGGATGCTCATCCCTGGCGGTGTTCAAGGCCAGGCTGGATGGGGCCTTGAGCAACCTGGTCTAGTGGGAGGTGCCCCTGCCCATGGCAGAGGGGTTGGAACGAGATGATCTTTAATGTCCTTTCCAACCTTAACTATTCTGATTCTATGGTTTATCTGTTAGACATTAAACAGCCGTATGGACCTACAGCAAAAGCATACTTTATAGATACTGAAGATCTCTCATTATTTCTTACCAGCTGCAGGCTGGTTTTCCAAAGGTCAGAATGTAACACTAAAATCCGTAATATAAGCATGCTACATAGATAGGGATTTAATTAGAATCACCTCCATGCCCAAGGACACAATCATCAGACTTTACCTTGTGTATTTGATGTTATTTGTAAAGATGATTCTGCCTTCATTCCCAGGCTTAAGACTGAAGAACTTCAATCTCAAAGGCAAGTTTTGAGCAAATGTGATGCTGCAGCCTGATGATCCAGCTCAAAGTGAGCCGCTTTACTCCGTAAAGAGAACCCAGAAAAAAGCCAGTCATCAGCTTTTTTGTTCCAGAACATCCTTGTGCCCACATCATCTTGTCTCCATGCAACTTTACACATGAAAGATGAAATTTCAGAGCTAGAAAGAGGTCTCTAATACTTCCATAGCATTCATCACTCTCATTTCTTCACACATAAAATTAATCCAGACTAGGGAGCTGTTTTAGAAAAGCATACAAAAGACCATGTAGGCTATGGAGAAGGGACATCACCTAGAATATTACAAAAAGTGACACACAGACTGACTGTATCTTACATGTAAGACAACACAAGCGTGTAAAGAAAGGAGGTGACCAGGGCTGAGGGTCTTTCTATGGGACCATCTATTCTTTTGTGGCAGAGGAAGATTCGTGTCTTGGATTCTATGTTTTCTGTTTTCAGGAGAAAAATGACACTGCTGTGTGTGAGTATAAAATACCACTGTTGTCTTGCATTGTTGTTTTGCAATTTAAATGAAAACAAAAGCAGACTTGCAATTCAATAACCTGAGGTTCTGAATTAATGAAAGCGAGATGATGAGAGGTGAATATAAGGGATCAGTACTAAAATTCTCACAAATAAAAATACAAAGATCTGAGAAACAATTTCCAAAAATATTCGATTATTTTAGTTACCCTTCAGTAAGGTCTCGAAATATAGTGCCACTTTCTGACAATCCACTGATGTATCTTTATTGAAGCTAAGTGTTTTATTACAAAATGAAAAGATAATTTACTGGGAGTTTATGAGTAAGAAATTATTTTACACTTTCTAGCCTCCCTCCCACCCAAATAGCATAAATGCCTCATTGTTCTCCCAAAGGCACATCTCTGGTGGAATATAAAGATGGTGCTTACAGCAGCATTTTGAGACAGTTAGTAGTTAATCATATGTAAAACTGTTAAAAACTAGGGGACCAAATAATTTTTAAACCTCCCTCATGCCTTCTGCAATTGTACCGTGGGAGTCTGACAGCCTGATGGATGGTGGGTCACAGTTTGGCAGAACACAGAGTGTTAGGTGACTGAGTAGGTAACAGAGGAACAACAGCATAGAAATTACAAGGGAGAAAAAGGCTTCAAAAAAAAAAAAAAAATCCTGCAGGAAATGTAGACACGTTTAAGCATGTCCCTCAACCTGCAAGCTGAACCAAGGGTTCTGAAAAATCAAGTATCTGGTCAGACTCGCAGAACACAAGAAGGGCAAGCACGGCATATTGTATTTAACATACGTCCTTACGGTTATACTCAAATGGGTTGAGTTGTCTCTGACTTGTCATGAGATTTAAGCCTTTCCTGCATTTCCCTTTTTTCTGTTTATCTAATGGGACTGACCCCCGCTTCATTTTTGGATTCTTTGGATTCCTATTTGATTCCTGTTTTGGGCTCATGTTCATACCACTCAAACATACGTAGAGCAGCCTGCAATTCTTACACATTTAAACCCTATTAGAAAACCAAACTAAGTGAGTAGACAGAATACTTTCTCTCATAGGAGCACATGTACTATGATGACGAGAAAAGCCAAACGTAACCATCATTAAAGGATGACCTCTATGTTCTGAACAAAGTGTCTGGATTTTGTCCCACGTAGAGTCCCTTATGAAGTGTTTTTAGCATTTCCCTCTTTTAGGCAATGGCTTTAGGGACTTAACTATTCTCAGACTCAAACAATATGTGGGAAAAGGGCCACAGTTTAGACTCCACCCCTGTTTCCAGTGGGAGAAACCAGCAGAGGACAGTTTGATGGTTTGCTTCTAGCACACTGCAGTTAGCGGTGCAGCTTCATTGCATCACTGATGAGCAACCTTTGACTTCTTGGCTGCCTGCTGCTTTCAGACATGAGAAGAACTGCATGATTTCAACAATCAAAAAACCCTTTGAAAGCCACACTGATTCCCCTATCACATCAGACAATAAAAGATGATACCTCAGCCTCCTCCTGAAATCACAACATATTTGAGCACAATTTTTTTCTAACTTGTTTTCTATTACTAACTTACTAAAATCAAAACTCCAACATTTTAGTGTGAGTTATCTATAAAGACTGTGAACCACATTCATCGACTTGCCTAAGAAGGAATAAGGGACAAAAGGAAGTCCAAAATCCAAACTAATTCACTTGAAGTGCTGGAAGTCCCGTCAATATTACAATGTGACAATTGAATAGCACGGCTACACACATAAAGCTATATCATAGAATCATAGAATAGTTAGGGGTGGAAGGGACCTTAAGATCACCTAGTTCCAACCCCCCTGCCATGGGCAGGGACACCCCACACTAAACCATGCCACCCAAGGCTCTGTCCAACCTGGCCTTGAACACCGTCAAAGATGGAGCATTCACAACCTCCCTGGGCAACCCATTCCAGTGCCTCATGTCTTTATTCTATATTATACAGTAATATTTTTATTTGTGTCACAAATAAACATAAAATTATTCTTCTTGGACATTCAGTATGTCTGAACATCTTTGCAGAGTACCTGGCTATTGAGTAGTGGAAACTCCCTTTTCATCTTGTACAGCGCCAAAAAAAACCTGTTAACACCATTTATTCCTCAACTCTTCACATTTTAGAACTAAAAGGAAGAAAAAATATTAATAATAATATTATTCAGAACAGCACATTCAGTACTCTGAAAATGCAAAAGAGAACATCTCTAAAATCTGACCATGCCACATAGTAGTAAAAAACATGTCTATGCTTACTACTCAGCTGGCAAAGAAGCTGCTTGTGTGAATGCCAAAGAAAACTAAATAATATTCATTTGGAAGCCATTCAGGGTTTCGTTTCACATGATTATAATGAATTAAATGCAGACAGGATTCACAGCATCAAAGTACTCAATCAAAATAAAACAATGAGAAAATAGGCAAGCGAGCTTGATTATTAAAATATGAACAATTATATCACAGAGCAAATAATTTTCAGTGACACAGAGGAAAACAGGTAAACTCCCTACATTATGCATTTTGCCTTTTGGTATTTTTGCACCTACTGTAGAATGAACACCATTTGTTTGAAAATATGTAATACTACATTAAAAAGTGAAAAAGACTTGACTGACAGAGAGGGACAGGGATTAAAATCCCTAAGGTTTACTAGCCTAAAGGCAGCCATGACAAACTGCTGCCAGTTGCCCAAAGCCTGCACAGCTACTCAAGCACACAATCCTCAAAATAGTCATATGTGGCTGAGGACAATCCCTGCTGTGCAGAGCTGAATTTCAAACTGGGCTCAAGAGAAGGGAAAACATCAACACAATCACACACCAGTCACTCACATCTTACATTCATTATCAGGTTTTTCAAAGGAATTCCCAAGGCAGCTATATTTCACAGAATTGAAGATTTAAAATAAAAGAAAAAGAAAAACCAAAGCAACTCCCTCTACTCAAAACTCTATTTATGTTAATTTATAAACCCGCAATAAAATGTATGACAAAACTGCTCAAGTAGATTTTAAGACAAAAACAGGGTTTGGAAAGTGAAAAACAAATACTAAGAGTGTAGGTAACAGGAATAATACTGCTACCAGGCAATTGAATGTCATCCAATATACAGGTTCTTAACTGAATGCTATATACTTGTAAAAGAATCTTACTTTCCAGGAAAACCTGCAAAGAGATTTTGATTTGCTGTACAGAAAGCATAGCGACCCATCTTTCCCTTTCCTCTGTGAAAATTCTATGTGTCACTGCAAGTAAATATATCGGCAGTAGGATGTGATATGTTAATGTCCTCTAATTTCCATTACTTCAGCAGAATTGATGTGTGAAGAAATTTAAAGTCTATGCATTAGATGGGTTAGTAAGAGCCTAGGAATGAATAAAATATGCAATTAGAAAATTCTATTAAAATTAAGAAGAGAATTTGCAGAGAAAAGGCACATTACATTCACGTGAATGGTCAGCTACCGATTTTTTGTGTGTGTGTTCTGGTGTCAGACTGAAATTTTCTTTAATAGAGTACCCTGGAAAGGGTGTGAAAAGATTAATAAAGACTTCAGGAGGATTTATCTATATTTTACTGATGTGAGTATAACATACCTGTTCACGAAAGCCAGCAGTAGTAAAAAATAAGGCAACATTTACCAGTAGATCCTGCAGAGAGTAAGCAATCCAAGCAACCCTGCATCTCTTATCAATACACTACACGTATAGATGAGTATGTTAAGTACACTAAGAGATGCTGGTTGTTTCTCCCTTTGTCTTACTGCAAGATATGAGTAGCCCACCTACTAGTGAAAACCCTTCTTCCACACTGCCCTTTTTCACTAGTGGGAAGTATTTAATAAAAAAAACCCCTGAGATTAAACTGATCAGAGCAGTTAGTGAGACTGACTACAGCTGGCAAAGTCATTGTCATTACCCCATTCTATGAATTGCCCATCACTAGCACAAAGGAAACATGGCAACTGGCAAACCATGGTTGTGTCAGGCACAGATGGGAAAGCTCCCTCTGTCTGCTAATTGACCGGGAAGAAAACTCATTAAATAGCATTTTTCACCTGTCACAGTCCAAGAGCAAACTCAGCAGCCCTCTTGGCTGCCCACCTGTAGGGGAAGGCATAGCTGATGCTACACTGGACTCTCTCCTGCTAGTAGACAAATGTCCTGTTGCTCAACACAAGAGCAATAGATCATCCCACTGACAATTCAGCTCCTGCAAGCCACAGCGTCATATGTATCAAGTTCTATCTCAACCACATGCAAAAAAAATTTTCTAACCTCTGATTTTCATAGCCAGTAAATAATGAATAAGCTAGAAGATGAGTTCTGTATTTTGTTAGGACTTTTCCCCTCCCTTTTAAAGCACTGTCAGCACAATGAAGTTTTATAAAAAGACATTTTGATTAAAACAAAATAAGAAAAGGCAGGAACTGGTTTTGTGTGACTTTTTTTTTTTTTTTTTTTTTTTTTGAAAACATCACCATCGCTATTATTTGCACTTATTAGAAAAGAATGTAAAAAATAATACTGAGAGATGTTATTTCTGCTTTGTGCTCTGTTTTATTAGTATGCTTAATTTAATACCAGCATAATTTTGCTAAGTCCAAACAACCAATGGCATCTACATCATTAGTGTAAAGCCATGCTAGACCAGCAAATATTTAACTTCTGTGTTACACTGGTGGAAAATAGAACAGGATTTGGCTTGTGGCATTTGCTGGACTTCCTAGACACTTGTGGTATTTCACTGGGTTACGAAATTTGCCAGTGGACTTAAACAGCAACTCACTTAAATACAACACGTAAAAGTTAATATATTATTTTAATGTTAGTTTCAAACAGAGAGGACACTGACACTCTATAAAGGAAGAGCCTACCACCATAATGATGTATACTCATATATAGACAACAAAACAAACAAAAAACCCCAACAAACCACAGAGTTGTAAAACTCACAAGGAATAATACATACATTTACTTATTTACTTCAGAATACAACAGCAATCAGCAGGAATGTGCAGCTGTCGTACAGAGACCAGAAGAGAAAAGGTAGTTTAGTAGTTCTAGGGCTTTGTGCAACCTCAGAAACACATGGGTGCCCCATCCCCAAAACACAGCTTCAAAGGGAGTTCCACCAGTTTCCTGTGAGCCAGATAAGTGGGAGAGCGAGCATAAATCAAATCTATAATCAAAATTTCTCCCACTGCTGCTCTTCCCATACCTTTCCCACCCCAAAGAAAGCCCCACCAATGCTTATCTGTACAACTGTATATCATGACTGGTCTCTCCTGCGGACAAACCTGTCCCTGTATGTTAAATGAATAGAGTTGCAGGAAGAACAGACTTTTACTTCAAAGGAGTGCTGCTTTCACAAGCTGTTTAACTACCAGTCTGTTTTAATTTTAAGATTTGCATGTCAACTCTAAACCACAAAAGAATTCTCTCTCATGAGCAATGGAGACACATTTTAGGGTGTTGACACTGACACTGAAACAACAGTTAAGACAAAGTCCCCAAATAAATCCTAATGCATGGAACGGTACTGTGTGACATTGGTTCTAAAAGAACTGATAACTCAGATACTTTTCTAATTCAGCACTTTTTCTGAGTGTTGTTCTCCTTATCCTGCCATTGTGTGCTTCCCCCATGCAACATACGAACTAATGATGTTATGATGAACATATGAACTAATGATGAGGAAGATGACTTACTTTCTGCCTTAGCCATCGATCATGATCTCAGTGTTGCAGAAAACAGGATGAGGAACAAAAGGATAGGCTTTCCTTTCATTAAAACGTTATCCATAGGGAAAGAGGGGAGAAGATCTGAAGAGAAGGAAGTCCGGTAAAACAAAAAGTGGGAGTACTGAGGGCCAGCCCAACAAGCCCGAATCCTGCAGATCTCTGCAATGAGCTCCAGCCAAGTATGGAAAGCTGCATGGGAGAAACTGCAACGGGTGGTCATTTGAGAATCGCTTCATCAGGCTACAGAGACAGAGATCATAAACTGATGCAAGGGAGAAGATGTCCTCAAAAGCAGTTTCATGTCAGACCTATCCATTGCAAGAGCATGCTGCTGGCAGAAGGGAATGGATCACAGATCACAAGGAAAGAGAGGTATCTATGGAGTAAAGAAGGAGCAAGTGCACTGACTCAAAGAGCAGTGCAGTCAATGCAACAGGCTAGGAAAAGGACATATGGTGCAGCAACCTGACGTAGGTAAGACAAGCAGGGTTCATTTACGGAGGCAAAGAGAAGGATGAGTGCCTACAGAAGTGATAGGATGAACACTAACTTTGTCCTTTTTTCTGCCAGCTCAAAAAGCTGTTGGAGAAATAATGAATGGAAAATAAGTAAGTAAAATTTGAAGAAATATTACCCAAAATGTAATTTTCCTGATTCACAATTCACATTTTACTGTTTGCCCACAAAACAGAACCCAGGACTAAGCTGCTTTCCCTCTTAAATTTCTCTCCATGAGATGTGATAATAACAACCATCAGGTTAGACCGAATTTTCCACATAGACTGAATTTGCCTATTTTTCTCCATTATGTCTTGCTTGAACTGACAACACTCCAAACAAAACTATTGTGTAAGCTCTTTGGTTTGGTTAGGCTGTGTAAAGATTACCACAATGTTATAAAACATCTAAAAGAAGCAAACAAAACCTCATATTGTGAAAAGTTACTTGGTCACTGCCATCCTATTTGAAATGCCTTTTTTTATTCCTCCCTTGCTTCAGATGGAGTGGCCCCATTCCGTTTTCAGATGTCAGACATGGTTAGTGAACACAATGCTGTCAAACTATAACGGACACAGATTTATTTTTTTTTTCCATAATGTGTTTTGTTTGTATGAAGAACTGTGCCAAGGATCTGCTAAGTTATATCATTTCCTTCAATGAAACTAATTTACAAGGAAAATGAATCATGGGAAAGGCAAAGAAGATATCAACTATTCCTTATCCACCCTGTTCCTTCCTGTATCTGTGCCTGGAAAAACCAAGCAACAGAAGCACAACAAACTAAACTCAGATCTGGTATAATGCCATTGAAGTCAGTGATGTTACAGCATGAATGAATTTGGCATAGTATAAATTAAATTTTTAACAATACCAGAGCCAATCCTAATAGGTAAACATTTGCCAATTACTTTACAACATAAAGATGATTTTTGTGCTAAAAGCACAATATGCTGTATCCATTCTAACTGGGAATTTGCAGCTAAGTAGGGGGTATACTGTGTACTTAGAGCTAAGTTACTGTTGCAGGAGAACAGCAGAATAACTGCTCTACGAGCTGCATGAAGGATTAGCAACAAGTATTGCTACAACCAAACAAAATCCTATCTTGTTTGCTACACCAGTACACAGACTTTAGGATTGCAGGGACAATGTCATAGCTATGATGGAGAAGTAACTACGTCTGGTATTTGCATTAGGAAGATCATCCTTTGGTACAAAAATTCTTATGCTTGATTTGTTCTCATGATTTCTGAGAATATTTGTCATTCATGTGAAGTTGCACGCGAAACAAAAAACAGAAGCCAAAACCCTACTGAAGCAAGCTCCCCTCCAAAACAAAACAAAACCCCACAAGACACACCCAAGCATAAAAATCCTCTATTATCAATGAAACAATTATACAGATGCTTTTCCCCCCACTTCAGTATCTCAGAAGTAGAAATTTTAAAACTGAAATTTACCACCTATTCAATCTTCATTACAAAGATAAATGACATATCACAAGCCTACATAATGCCTCTTTGATTTATTCTTTTCTCCACAGTGTCTCACTGCCACTAAAGTCAATGACAGAGAGCACAAATACTTGCAAGAAGAGGGGTGGTATGCAGGCCTGGATCAAAACCTTTGCTGATGGATAAATTATGAGAAATTAAAATTACTTATTTGGGAATTAAAGTATTTTCAAGTACATTATCATGGTAAGCAGCAATAAAACTAGTTTTGGGTTGGGGTTTTCTTTGGTTGATGGAGTCTTTTTATGTCAGTGAAGAATATACAGTTTCCCAGTTCCCCACTACTCACACATTCCCTTTTGCGGCACACTGAAGTAAAACCCATCCCCATATAGAAAATACCCACTGCGTCAATTTGTTTTCAGAACAATTGCACATTACCTGCCTTCAAAGACATATAAATTTAAACACCTATTTGAAGTATCTCAGAAAATCTTGTTCAAATACTGCCATTATTTAATGTGTGATCATAAAGCTGTAGTGGATTGCCCTCCCTGAGCAGCATTGCATGGCAAACCCTCCTCTCACCTGAGCTGTAGCAACTGTGCTTGCCACTGCTATCCATGGCTTAAAATCATAGTACATAGAAACTTCTACCCCATCTTTTAAAATTTAACAGATTTTAGATTAAGAATGTGTAAGAATAAAGACTATTGCGGAAATCCATCAACCTTCGTCAAACTGCAAAAAAGGTTTACATTTAAACTAAGAGATAAGAAAGAAACAGAGACGGATCAGCTACCATATGAAAAGACTAAAAACCCAAAACAATGATGGATTCCAGAATATGGACATATATTTAACAGTATTAAAAAAAAAAAAAAAAAAGAAAAATATGGACAAAAATCCCCCAAAACCACGCAACCAAACACAAAACCAAACAACAAACTTCCACAACATAATAGGAACAAAGGGCATTCACACAGTGCTCTTATGTATCCAAAGAGCACTTGAAGCAACCACACTTTCATTGACAACAGATGGGCCAAGCAGAAGTTAATGGCCTGTTGCACTGTGTGTCTGGCTGACGCTGGGGAACGACCTGCCAATGCCTCACTGACCTAGACAAGTCACTTTGTGCCAAAATTTCCAAGTCATCAAAATGAAGGCCAATGGCAGTAACCTAACAGAAGTGCTTTCAGATTTCCTCAGGATAAGCAGCACAGATGCCAGGAGCTAGGTGTTGTTGCAATTAGCAGTATGTCAGATGTTTTCAATTGCATGAGATGAACTACTTGGGACTAAAACACAGCCTTGTGCAGGACACTTCTGCAAATAAAATTGCTCTGGTCTTTATTAAGTGCTTAATCATAGAATCATAGAATAGTTAGGGTTGGAAAGGACCTTGACATCATCTAGTTCCAACCCCACTGCCATGGGCAGGGACACCTCACACTAAACCATGTCACCCAAGGCTTTGTCCAACATGGCCTTGAACGCCGCCAGAGATCGAACATTCACAACTTCCCTGGGCAACCCATTCCAGTGCCTCACCACCCTTACAATAAAGAATTTCTTCCTTATATCCAATCTAAACTTCCCCTGTTTAAGTTTATCCCTAGTTATAGGGATAGTAACATAGTTAAGTCTATCCGTTATCCCTTGCCCTGTTACTACAGTCCCTACTGAAGAGGCATTTTTTCTAAATTTGCAGTCCATGCAGGTCACAGCAAATAGGACACACTTGTACAGCCTGAGAAATAGTCTAAGAGGGAAACTTAACTCAGTTTGTACTCCTTTCCTCCTCATGCTCTGGAATAGAATAAAGTGTAGCAAGTCTGTACTATTGCAGTATGTTCCCTAATGCTCCTCTGATGCATTGCATTGAGGGGAGCAGAGCAAAAACTCTTCTGAAAGTATGTGAAATATACAATTCCGTAGCTGGAGGGCTTTCTCTTATAGGTCCGGTTCATATTCTTGTTCTCCTAACAGCAACTCAAGTAAGCGACAGCTGTAAAAGGACACCTCTACCCCTTGAAGCCATTCTCCATTTCTGAGGGTGGTTTACACTATCTCAGAAAAGAAATCTGAGCTACGCACTAAGTGTATAACAAGGGCTATAGTCCACCATTTTTCTTACTATGATATCATAAAATTTAGTGATTGTACTTCAAGTAAAGGACTGAGTCTAAAGATTATACACTAAAAAAAAAAAAAAAACCCAAGAAACATAAAAGTGAGGAATAAACAGGAATAGTTATCATTCCAAGTACTTTTCTGGAATTGCCAAATAGAAAAAAATTAGAAAAAAGCTTTTAAAAATTACTTCATACATGTAATACAGCAAAGTAAAGTAGAGTTTATGGCCAACTTAAAAAGGCACCAGATTTGCTAAAATAATAGTAAAAATACTCCTTTCATGTCTCTACTAAAACAACGTTTGATCTACAACAGCACGATTCCAAAGTATAGCACTATTTGTCTGGAATCTTATCACAGGCATGGACAAAGAAATGAAGGCATACAGCCAACAGTTACTGAAGGGAAATAAGTAACAGTATCTAAGATGTCTCCAAATATACACAACTATATAACCATATATTGGGGGGGGGGGGGGGAAGGAGCTAATCAATGCTTAGAAACAGCTTCAGCTAGAAATCTTGGCATTTACTTTTTATCCGTATAACATTCGCATATGCACACATGCAAAATCATGAGTAGTACTGAAAATACATTATGTTTTCTTCAACTTGTACAGTAACATGCTGTACCATCTTAATCATTCCCTAGGTATGTTGGCAGCAGGGCAACACAAGTGGGAGTTGCAATTGAATTTGACCAAATCAGCTTTTAAAGGTTTAAAAGGAAAAGTCCTGAAGGAGCTTATTATGTACAAAACTATTTGTTCTTCACCAGAAAACAAGTTCCTTTTTATTTAGGGGCCACTAAGGAACACAGCCTATTAATTCAATTCATTATTCAGAGTATTAAATTTAACTAAAATACTTTCTTAAATATAACTTAATAGTGATTTTTGCTGCATTATTAGCAGTAAGTTCACTTTGCTGAAATGAAGCATACACATATGTGGAGGTGATAACAAGAGTATGTATATTTTATTCCCCCCCCCTCCACTGAAGAAGTTGTATATTCCTCACTAGATTTTTCTCCCCAAGAACACACACAGTGAAGGTTTACCTCACTGAACTTCCTTATATGCCCTTTTAACATCATTCTAGGTCACAAGAATGATGCTTTTTTTCATATTTGTATTTGTTAAATTTAGGAAATTAACATTATTTAACACTACACAGAACATTTTCATGCGGTATCTTAGGCATGAAGCCAGCATCCTCCTACTTGCAGGTGACTGAAAACCACTAGCAAAATTATGTTACCTTTAAGTCCAACATGATCATCCAGAGAAAGAATTTTGACCCACAAAACTCATTAACCCTAATCAGACTTACTGCTAAATTCTTTCATATTGGACCAAACGTTTAAGAAGCATTTCCTAAAGTATAATGCTCTGCTATGTAGAATTAATTATCATTAGCTCTAAAACCACAAAAGGTCTCACTGACTTCAGTTCAGGGGTAAGCACCTGCACTGCCTCATTTTTAAGTACTCCACAACAACAGATCCCAAGCATTACTGTAAGTTGCCATTGATTCAGGACAGACTCCCACCATTGTATCTGAGCAGCATTGTTAAGCCAAAAAGCATGCAAAAACCTCACAAATCCCAATAATGAATTTCATCAGGATTCTCTTATTTTTATTTTCAAACTGAAGGGAAAGAAAAATAAAAATAACAGAATTTGAAAAGAAGCCTTTCAAGACTTGCTTGGTTTTTGATGATGGCTCAAGTTATGTCACTTCTACTTTCTGTCCTCTCTCCCCTGTCACCCCCCCCCCCACACACACCCCCCCCAAAAAAAAAAGCAAGGAGGTGGTCTGCTTAAAATATAGTTACTTAAAACAGGCTATTGTTTCCTTCTCCTCCCAGACCACCCAGATTTCCAATACTGAATCATCTTCACACTAGACAGATTAGTCTACTAACACAGCTCTTTGTGCAAGGCTTGCTTCTCTGCGATACATTTATCACTACTTACCACCATCACTGCATAAACAGAGCATAATGTGCTGGTTAAATGCATATGCTTAAGAAGAGACAGTAAAAATTGGGGGTGGGGGATGAGGGAAGTGAAATCTTAGGCATTTGGGGAGGGGAAAGCCATGACTAAAGCCCTCTCTGAAAGCTCTGGAGATTATGTTTAAAAATAGGCTTTCTTTTAGAGACTGTATGTAAGGCCCTTTATTTTCTTTACACATTTAGAGTTTGGGATCTTATATATGTAAGCTGCAGGGGTTAATCAAAATTTAAAAAGGAAATGGAAGTAATCGCATAATAACCTAAGTCCAAACTCAAGCATTTCTTGAAAATAAATAAAAGGGGAAAATGGACTCATGTTATGGTTTCTCCTAGAGATTATGGCAATACATAGGCAGTTTAAAAATACAAATTCTATTTACGGCTTCGTTATCTGTTTCCACTTTCAGTTCATGATGCTTCAGTTTCCCACCCAGATACTGGTATATTGCTACTGGTCTCCACTGTGCTTTGAAATTCACAAATGAGAAATAGAAGGTATGAAAAAAACTATGCTAGTATGAAAATGAAGTTAGTACTCATACAAAGAACAGATATTGCTTTGGAGCACAATTTATTTATCTAGTCTTGGCCATCTTAAAAAAAAAAAAAAATCTCCAGCCACATACCCTTCTTTTATTGCAGGAAAGCGCAGAGAGCATCTTCAGAGGTAGGCAAATAAAAACACGGTGTGGAGATGCTCAAGGCTAGTGCCTGTCCAGGCAGTTAAATTTAGGTGACTTGAAACTCATGCCAAGCCACAAATTAAAGACAAATTATATACATGAAAAACATGTCAGGCGTTTGTCCTTTACTCAAAGAACCACAATGGCAACAGTATTTTATCACATTTAGTATAAATAAATTTTTACTGTGCATATTCTTTACTAATCGTGAACTTGCCACCCCACACTTGATGTGACTGGCACAGAAACTATCCTATAAATCATAGCAGCTGCTCATCAGTGAAGCAGGGCAGGCAAAGGACTGCCTAAGGATGATCAAGAGACAGCACTTCTCTCTGCTATGATACGTAACAAGGAACATACAAAGACAGAGCTAGGTTTGAAGACATGTCATTATTAAATGTAATTAGTATCAGCACAGAGTTAGACTGGAAATCATGAAAAGGAGGAGAGGTGTACACTAGAATACTGTCAGTAATAATATTTAGAGTCTATCTGGATGTGGGTTATATTAAAAAAAATGTCTCTAAATGGTATTTAAAACCCAGGAAAAAAATCAGGTAGAAAATTATTGCTCTGTTGCTAATGGTATTTAATATGACACATAAGCAAAATGCTGCACTTCAGATGTTGGTTTTGTATTCTTAATCTCTTGTTCTGTGTCTTGTTATGAGTCTGAATGCACAGCTCTTCTTGGAAATACAGCTGCTTGCTCTTTCTTTGCATTACAGTCAGCATGGATATGATAACATGGCACAGTAAGACAGGTAAATAGGGGAGTGGTGATGTTCTGAGAAGCACGCAGGAACAGGATGAGTGACACTGACATGGGCTGTAATACAGGAAATTCCAGTGAGGTATTAGGAAATCAGTTTTCACAATGAAACAACTGAGCACTAGAATGAGGGCCTAGTCAAGTTGTTGAACACTCATCTTTGGAGAAACTAAAACTGCACTGGATGAGGCCCTAGCTATCTGCTGTAGCTGGTCCTGGTTGAAGTGGTGTCCTGGACTTAGGTCTCCAGAGGTCCTTTCCAACCCAAATTACTCCAATTCTAAATCACCTTGAAGTAACTTTGCTTTTTAAATGGCTAGTATTTCTAGGCCATCTAAAATTACTACAGTTAGCAAGGTATTATTGTTAGTCTTTCCATCATGCCTATTTCCCCAGCAGGTGTATTTTTGCTTCTTGGATGGACAAAGAACCCATGTGCCAGTGACTGGTGAGGCTGCCTTGAACATCTTAAGCTTGCTCAACAGAAAGTTATTTCTTTGTCACAGTCTTAGCATGCTTCCTTTCTCTTCCAGCCGTTTCCAGCTGTGGCTTGTAACTAGTTTTCTGCCTGTGAAATAATCAGTGGCATCAGTTCTTTGTGATAACTACATCACAATTTTGCCAAGTTGCAATTTTTAAAGAGGTTTGCTGTTCCCACTTCCAGCCTGCGCTTTGAATCCCTCCACATGCAGAAAAAAATCGTTTGTGCTTCTGTAACTCAAGTTTAACTGCCGAGACATAAGTTACTTATTAGGATAGGCTGTTCCCAAAAATACATGCCTTGAAATAGATTAGCATATAGCTAAAAAGGAGATGATTGATAGGCCTTCTGCCACTCTGATGGCTACACTGGCTCATACTAACTCTCCAATAATACACACATCCAGAAACTATGCAGAATTTCATAGCAATAGTATAGTTTCAGGGCTAGACAGTTGTTCCTCTTCTCCACTTATAGTACCAACATAACTTTACAAAAATGACCCCAATAGCAAAAGATCAAATGGCAACAGGTATTTCACAAAGGTTGAAGGTAATTTGTGAGTGAAAGTGTGCCTGCAATTTTTGCCAACCATTAATTTGCTCCCAACTTGCCACTATGGAAAAAGAGAAACCCAACCTCACAAGCATCCAACATTGACAACTGCATCAGATTAGGCTTTGGACAGTAAATTAGTCTTTATTATCATCATGATTGTTATTATGCTGTCTATTCATCAGCTACTGAGCTTTTGCACACTTCAGGGGAACAAGAATAGCTGTAATGTTACAAATACCAAACCCATCTGTGTAAGTGAGGAAACATAAAAGGAACAAAACAGAAAACAGAGATATTTAAACTAGGAGAAAATGCTCAAGTGGAGCAGTGGCTGTTGCTTGCAAAATATTTTAAGGCTAGAGTATACAAAAGCACATTCATATATTTATAACTGACTATGTCAATTGAGGGTTAGCAGTTTTTTCATGTCATTCATAACGATGTCTTATGTCCAAGAAACATAACCTTACCGTATTGTTCTCCCTTTCTTCATATTGCCAAAATTAAAAGCTATCTTAACACAATATTAATGCTAGACTGAGATGGAAACAGTTTTGCTGTCACACAAATATTTTTTTTTCCCTAACTTTGAATAAAACATCAAAAATCCAAACATGGCCTCAAGCCAAAAGTAATCCTAAATCAACTGAAATATTTTATTTTGATGGCTGTTTTGTTTTTTTGTTGTTGTTGTTCTACTGCAAATTATTATAGCTTTTGAAATAAACACCAAAGAGTAAAGCAGAACTATTTTATTTAAATAGTATTAAATTAGAATGTCACAACAATTTCAAAACTCCATCAAAAACATCTCAAAGCAGGAAATTCCTGACCACTTCCTATTAAGGCTGAAGCCAGGAAAATTCTGGTGTAGCTTGCTACTTAGCCTGGCGTTTGTTTGCATGACATGAAGTATTTCTATTACAGAACTGCAGTAAAGAGATAGCATTCCAAACTCAATCAGTTTAGAAACTGGAATTAACTGAGAGGTACATTTTCTAAACTATATTTACATAAATGAATTGTCAGTGAATCAGAAGATCTTAAGTAAGGAATAAAAATAGAAACCAACTGCCTGCACGTAGCTATGAGAAGCAATACTAGAGTATCTTATACTTTGATTTTTAATTCATTGCTTTTATCAGTACAAAAAGTATTTGGAAAGTGAATGAAAAGCTAATGAGCTTCTGTTGTATACTCTGGGTAGTGAGTCAGTCTTGCACACTAAACCATCCACAGGCATCATGAAATACAACAGCAAAGGATGCTGTAGATCTGTGTCTCAACATTGAATGAATTATTCTGTCCCTGGATCACTGCATTTAATCTTCAGATATGTTACAGCTGGTCTCAAGATTTACTGTTAATTCTTCAGAAGTACAGGATTTCAGACTGTTGCTGTGTTTTAGAGAAGACTATCTGGTAGAAGTAAAATCTTCAGCTCTTCAACCACCATGCTACACATACATGGACATGCTTGGCACATGCTGCCTCCTTTTTCCTGTATAAACTTTTTGCAGTTTTCAGATGGGGAAATGGTGTGGGCTAATGCTAATCATGAAGTTGAAGCATTTAGGTAAGCTGCAAATCCTGATTTATGATGGAAGTGTACTGGTTATTTTCTTTTGGACAGAGAATATGACTTTTTAAGTAACTTCTCTGGGGAAAAACACAGCCCCTGCAGAGTTGAGCTACCTGCTGCCTAGATTTCATTGTCAAATTTCCAGGCACTGTCCTTACTGTCCTGAGCTGAATACCTCCACACAGCCCTCCTCATCCACAGAGAAAGGAAGTGCCTCACAATGTACCCTCAGAAAGCAGCAAGCGGGCTAGGGAGATGCCAAAGTAGTACAATTCCAGTGAAATACTAAGACCTGAGCCCCAGTGGGCCCAAAACTAGATAGGAAAAAAAAACTAGATAGGAAACAAAGTACAAAGATGCCCACGTAGCACAAGCAACAATGTGTCCACTTACATAGCTTTGAATGTAGTCCAAGAGTTGGATGCACACACATTTAAAATCTAAAGTCTTGTTCATTGAGGGTTTTTTTTTTTAGATAAGTCTTGCAACTTTTTGTATGCAAAAATGCAGTTTCAACTGAGAAGGGTGCCTCAGCTCAGATTAAGCGTTGTCATCTGCAAAGCAGAACACTTTCTGAACTCAGGGCTTGCATATTCCCAGATGGAAGAGATAAATGACCTTCAATCTCTCACAGCCTTGCTGAGCATGGAAAGGCTGTGCCCCTCCTTCACATTTTGGGGTGGGTTTCCCCCCCCCTCTCTCCTTTTGGGCCTTACTGTGATTCCTCAGTGTAGCAAAATGACAGGAATAATCACATGGATACAGCAGACACTTTTAATGCCTAGGGGGAAACAGAGCTTCCAGCTTTCAAAGTTTTAATAATGAAAATCTGAGCACTAATTGGCTTGAGACGTGTGTCACTACACATACCTTGAGAACATGTTTAGGCTTCTAAATTTCTTTTCCTATCTAGTTTTGGGCCCACTGGGGCTCAGGTCTTAGTATTTCACTGGAATGCATGAAAATGGAAACAGCAGTGAGGCATCAGAAAGCAGTGTGTCAGTGAACATTTCACAAGTATGTACAGCGCATAAGATGCTCCACCAAATCCAAGAGTAATAAAGGACATCTTCTATCACATCATGTCCCAGACCAGAATCTTCTACATATTCAAATTGTTCAGCATTATGTATGCTTCAGTGGTTCCCAAATACAAACACTTTCACTTGCAGCCTGACACAGTCACGAAAGACTGAGGAATGGTGGCCCAAGACTGCACACATTTCAAAAGTCCTGTAGCAGAACTGGAAAATTCTTCACAGCTTAAATACTTCCTTAAAAATCCTCAGGGGATGTCTAAAGTATTAGGTGGTCTTACAGAATTCATAATGTTTTACTTATTAAATACTTAACAGAGTTATTATAACCAGAAGAGCAAACAACAGCTTTTTAAGAAACTTCATGTTCTGGAGAAACGTGAATGGAGAAACATTCTTCATATGTGACAGATCTCTGACACTTGCTATGATTTTGACAATGAAGTTCACATTGTAGGTATCTTTTAGTGCTAATTAGTCTCAAGCTACTAATAATGAATTTCAGTCCCTCCTAGTTTTACAGCAGAGTAAGAGCAGCACTGATGGCTACACCCACACTACTGGGGTGTTATCAGAGACCAACACACCCTGCTCCTACTATTTAAACAAACACACCACCTATTCCATATTTCTGGAACTGGGGGCGTGGGGGTGTTTGTTTGTTCAAGGTCATGTTTTGGAGAGCACTTTCTTGTAGTTTAACTACAGGAAGGATGAAATAGGTAAACTGCTGAATAGCAATTTCAATGGAATTGCTGGTTCATGTAAATTACCTACCCCCTGTGGCATG
The DNA here is from genome assembly GCF_963264785.1 of Psittacula echo. Lineage (NCBI taxonomy): Eukaryota > Metazoa > Chordata > Aves > Psittaciformes > Psittacidae > Psittacula > Psittacula echo. Next base: position 38,831,221 of record NC_137738.1, on the reverse strand, counting down.
TTTACAAACCAATCAAAATATTTTCTTCAGACAAAGCACTGCAATAAATTTAAATGAAAATAAGGACAACCACAACACAAGACACATAATAAGAGATCTGTGCACAGCATGGAAAGTATCTTATAAGTAAGAAAATTATGTTCATGCTTTAGAGTGCAGAATTTTCAGAATAACATAGGATATTTATCACTTGCTGTAGTACAGTTATTTCCAACAACTTAATGAAAAAACTCCAGTTATAAGTTGCTATTGGACTCAGTGGGAGTAAAAAATTAATCTGAGCAAAGTGTTTGATAAAACATGCATATTCTATCAGAGCAAATCTTTTATCACATCCTTTACTATAAGGAACACTTACTGAAATGTACATTGCAACCCTGCAAGAAAATTCCGCCCAATGATTTCTGGGGTGCATCACAAGTGTAGATGAAATTTAACACAGCTCTCATCAAAAATTATGTGACAAGGTGCAAATACCAGCTGAAGAGAAAAGATTCATAAATATCCTGCAAAATAACTTCACATTCCTTCAACAGACTGACGTTAAAGACCCTCATTGCCAGCAAGCTCAGAAAGTCTTTTTCTTGGATTTCTTCTGCTTACTAAAGAAATGCCACACCCAGAACAGCATATGAAATTACACCTTTGGAAAATGACATCTATCCCAACACATGGTAGAAAGTACTGCATAAAATACCTCTGCATCTTCTCCTGAGGGGTACAGTCCTTTGATCTGCTTTGGTCTGTGAATTGGCAGTTCCTCTTTCTCACACCTCTTCAGATCAATTTTTCCAGTATTTCGCAGAACTTGCCTGCCACTACAGTTCAAGCCTGAGTGTTCACACTTCTCAGTACAAGATCCTCTCATGTGCAGCTGAAACAGACAACTGCCTACATCAATGAATTGCTGAGGGCAGGAAAACAGTCCTGTCCCTGTTTTCTCATGCCAGAAATCCAAGGGGCAAGGTTGCCAACGGTGATGCCAACAAAGCTCACAAGGCATGGCCAGAGACTCCTTCTCAGGGGTGAAAGAGCCTGCCCTGCCCTCCTGAGTAGCTGGCCTTCCCCAGTTCCCTTATCTCTCTCTGCCTTTCCAGTAATTGCCCCTTACCTCCAGAAAGGAAAATTTCAGTTTTCCTTGGAGGAAAGATCCATTTAGCCCTGGAGACCTGCATCCTTTGCAGGCCCTATGTCAGAACCCAGCAACACTCTCACACAAGAGCCTCCACCACTTCCTGGCATACCCACTGTGCGCGTCCTACAGACAACAGCATGGCTAGGTCTCTCAGGCTGGACCTCCAGATGTCTGTGACCAGCGACCAAAGCAAAGCCATCTTAACACACAAGTAGCACTCACATTGCCTCTAGAAAAAAAGGCATTTCTACGTGAAACTGCGGATAACAGAAAGATTGACTGTTGTCTACAGGTAATCTAGGAAAGACCTCAAACAAGTCCAGCCAGCATCCCATCTTGATTCTCTACTTTCCCTCCACAAAAAAAAAAAAGGTCATTCGCTTAAGCAGGCCCCTTTTCTCAGCTCTCCATCACATACCCACCTCTCCCTGTCCTGTAGCTATCCAACAGTTCTCATACATTTGCCCAGGGGAAGTTTACTTGCTGATACTCACTTTTATTAGTGCATATTTTTCCTCCAACAGCTTCCTACTAAAATGAAGCTGCATACCCAAACAGTAAACTTAATAATATACCAGTATATTTAGTTATGCAATGCAGGCTCACCAGAGAGCAGTTTGAACTCATTGCCCCTGTATCACATCTGTGCTATGAAACAAATATACCATGAGCCAACCAGGAGAGGAGCACTGCTGGATCTCATCCTCACTAACAAGGAGGGTCTGGTCGAAGCAGTAAAGGTTGAGGGCTGCTTTGGTTGCAGCGACCACGAGATGGTGGAATTCAGGATCTTGTGTGGTAGGACCAGTACAATAGCAAGTAGAATTGCAACCCTGGACTTTAGCAGGGCAAACTTTGGCCTGTTCAAGCAATTGCTAGGGGAAATCCCATGGGCAAGGCTGCTTGAAGGTAAAGGGGCCCAAGATAGTTGGTTGGCACTCAAGGATTGCTTATTCCGAGCTCAAGATCAGAGCATCCCGACATGTAGGAAGTCAAAGAAGAGGGCCAGGAGACCTGCGTGGCTAAATAGGGAACTGCTGGGTATGCTCAAGTGGAAAAGGAGAGTTTACAGGTCATGGAAGGAGGGGCTGGCCACTCGGGAGGAATATAAGGCTGCTGCTAGAGGATGTAGGAAGGCAGCTAGGATGGCTAAGGCCTCCTTAGGATTAAATCTGGCGAGAGGGGTCAAGGACAGCAAAAAGAGATTTTTCAAATACATGGCAGATAAAACTAACACCAGAGGCAAGGCTGGCCCACTGATGAACGGGATGGGTGCTCTGGTGACAGAAGATACAGAGATGGCAGAGTTACTGAATGCCTTCTTTATCTCTGTCTACTCTGCCGGAGGCAGTCCTGAAGAGCCCTGTACTCCTGAGACCTCAGATGAAGTCAGGTCAACGGAGCAGTTTGCCTTAGTCCATGAGGAATGGGTTAGGGACCAGTTGAGCAATCTGAACATCCATAAATCCATGGGTCCAGATGGGATGCACCCGCGGGTGCTGAGGGAACTGGCGGAAGTCATTGCTAGACCACTCTCCATCATCTTTACCAAGTCTTGGGAAACGGGAGAGGTGCCTGAGGACTGGAGGAAAGCAAATGTCACTCCAGTCTTCAAAAAGGGCAAGAAGGAGGACCCGGGTAACTATAGACCGGTCAGCCTCACCTCCATCCCTGGGAAAGTGATGGAACACCTTATCCTTGATGCCATCTTAAGGCATATCAAGGATAAGAGGGTTATGAGGGGCAGTCAACATGGCTTTACCAAGGGGAAGTCATGCTTGACCAACCTCATAGACTTTTATGAGGAAATAACACAGTGGATGGATGATGGCAGAGCGGTGGATGTGGTCTACCTTGACTTCAGCAAAGCATTTGACACAGTCTCCCACAGCATCCTCATAGCTAAACTGAGGAAGTGTGATCTGGATGATCAGGTAGTGAGGTGGACTGTGAACTGGCTGAAGGACAGAAGCCAGAGAGTTGTAGTCTATGGGGCAGAGTCTAGTTGGAGGCCTGTATCTAGTGGACTGCCTCAAGGGTCAGTATTGGGACCAGTATTATTTAATATATTCATCAATGATTTAGATGAGGGAATTGAGTGTACTGTCAGCAAGTTTGCTGATGACACTAAGCTGGGAGGAGTGGCTGACACGCCAGAAGGCTGTGCTGCCATCCAGCGGGACCTGGACAGGCTGGAGAGTTGGGCAGGGAGAAACTTGATGAAATATAACAAGGGAAAGTGCAGAGTCCTGCATCTGGGCAGGAACAACCCCAGGTTCCAGTATAGGTTGGGGAACGACCTGTTAGAGAGCAGTGTAGGGGAGAGGGACCTGGGGGTCCTACTGGACGGCAGGATGACCATGAGCCAACACTGTGCCCTTGTGGCCAAGAAGGCCAATGGCATCCTGGGGTGTATTAGAAGGGGGGTAGTTAGTAGGTTGAGAGAGGTCCTCCTTCCCCTCTACTCTGCCCTGGTGAGACCGCATCTGGAATATTGTGTCCAGTTCTGGGCCCCTCAGTTCAAGAAGGACAGGGACCTGCTGGAGAGAGTCCAGTGCAGGGCAACTAAGATGATTAAGGGAGTGGAGCATCTCCCTTATGAGGAAAGGCTGAGGGAGCTGGGTCTCTATAGTTTGGAGAAGAGGAGACTGAGGGGTGACCTTATTAGTGTATATAAATATATAAAGGGGGAGTGTCACGAGGATGGAGCCAGGCTCTTCTCAATGGCAAACAATGATAGGACAAGGGGTAATGGGTACAAACTGGAACACAAGAGGTTCCACTTAAACTTGAGAAGAAACTTCTTCTCAGTGAGGGTGATGGAACACTGGAACAGGCTGCCCAGGGGGGTTGTGGAGTCTCCTTCTCTGGAGACGTTCAAAACCCGCCTGGACACATTCCTGTGTAACCTCATCTAGGTGTTCCTGCTCTGGCAGGGGGATTGGACTCGATGATCTTTTGAGGTCCCTTCCAATCTCTAGCATACTGTGATACTGTGAAAGAGTAAATTGCTATAAGTGTCCAAGAGGCAGGAGACAGAAGCTGACTGGCCCAGCAGTTCCCAACCACCTCCACTACTCATCTAGCCAGAGTACAAGCTCTTCCACCCATCTGTTCCACCTCTTGCCCAGAGAAGGCCAAATCTTTGAGATATTTTAAAACAGAGTGGACATTACAGAACTAGTGGTGACAACACGCAAGAAAATAACAGGCATATTCAACTGGGTGTAATATGAAGGAGAAAAGGGAGAGGCTGTACATACAGGGAGATATGCAATGATTTGTCACAGTCCATCCACCAACCTGACCTGTACTCTTCTGATTTAAGGAAATGAGAAAACACAGTAGCATGAAAGAGAAGAGACTACAATTTTAAGTCTTTTTGCTTTTTTTCAAGCAAAAGAAGAATAAGAACAGCTAGGACAAAGAGCAATGGTGTAGAGAAGTTAGAATGAATGTCCCCTGTCTCACAATAGAGGAACAAAGAGTAGTGCAAGGAAACTGAAGGCAGAGAAATTCATAAGCTTAAACAAAAAAAGTGATCAGTATTGTTTTAAAGGAAAAAACGAATCAAAATAAGAGCAAGCATATACCTAAAGTTTTGACAGCCATACGTAACTGGCACGGCCGTCAAGAATACTTAGATTTTGTGAAACCAACAAAACATTTTGAAAGGCTATGGAAGTCTCATGTTTTATGGTTTTAAACCTGTCTTTAAATATCTGTAATCTGAGTGAAAACAGTTGTGAAGAAGAAATTATCTGCCTACTGTGCCATTTTTACAACTTCAGTTATCTGATGCTGTCAAAGGCACTGTCAGAGCCAGGACACCAGCCAAGGCAGTACTGGGAACTGGTATTCCCGCTAACAAAGGGCTCATTCCTCATCACTGAGGTTTCCCATATCCATGGTTCCACAAACTCAATGATTCTCAAACAAATCAGAGTTAACAGACCAAAGGAGCAACTGGAAAAAAGGCTGTGATGCTGGAACTGGAGTCACAAACAGCAGAAAATTGGAAACCACTGATCTGCATACTGTATTTCATTAAGTATGCTGGATTTTGATTAAAATTTTAAACATGGAATTATGGTATACAGGATATAGAAAGAATATATTAAAAAAAAAACCACTTATGTTTTTAATTTACCTTTTTTTTTTTTTTTTTTTAATTCCTCCTGAACCAAAGGAGGGGAGGGAAGTATATAACTCTTTGGCTTAAGTAACTATTACAACATCATGACAGCTTCAGCAATTCATGTAAAACAAGAGCCATATCATTCAAAGTGAAAAATCAAGCCCAGAGCTACACTGAAGAATTCTGCCTTGGAACGGTAAGAAGAAAAACAAAACCACTGATTCCTGTCAGGTCTTCAGGTTTTTGTATTTTTAATATTATTGTTTTGTATGGAAACTTACAATTAACCCAGGCTTTGTTTAATGACTGCAATTTGTTTGTGTATTATCTCCAACTACAGATACAAGAACAAGCTATTTCAGTCCAAAAAGTTAATGAAAAATAAAGTAAGCCCTGTCCTTTTTGTATCATCAATAATTTGTTTTCACTGAATCTTGGCTGAAACCTCCCTACCTCCACAGAGACAAAAGGTTAACTTGAGTCTGAATATCCTGACTAGCTAGCACAAATGGCAGTGTGGCTTAAAGCCCAGGATCTAGTTTAAACCAAGTTAGCACTTGCCCATTTTGTAGGGAGAATACAAATAATACTGAGAATCCTCCAATGCCCCTCCTGCAGTCCCTACTTCCTCATAAGAAAAGCCAGTTTTCTACATCTGGCTGGCATAACCTTAGGACATCACAAATCTGTGGGACATACTTGCAGACTTGCGCTCAGTCCACACTGTTCATCAACCAGTATGATAGCTACATTTAAAGAAAGATCAACTACCCATTGCACATCCACATATGGGTGTGGAGCTGATCACACACAGCTATTATGCTCTAAATTCATGCTCTGCTACAATAAGAAACATTTGGAAGGAGGAGCTAAGGCTGAATTTTCAGAAATATTGAGGCTTCTGACAACTGGAATATGACTTGGATCAGCCAGTGGGAGCTCCAAGGCTCTGAAAATCGCTGCAGGTGGCCAGCTGCATCTGCAGACGTGAAGTGGGCTGGCTGGTCAGTAAATGGAGATCCACAGTCTTTCCCATCTCACATAGGGGAAGTTGGAGCAGCACTGGGGAAGCAGCAATGCTTGTCCACTTCTAGAAAATTCGTGCCTGTGAGAAGTTTTCCAGAATGGGCCCTGAATTTCCACATATGTCCATTCCTCATCTGTAGAGCTCTGTGTACTGCTTGCAATGTTCAGCTTTATTAAAGAAGTAGAAATAAGGCGGATTCAGTCAGTATCTTTTCTTTTTGTTCTCCTTTCACTGACACTGTTTGGGATCATATATGTTCCTATTTCAAGTTCTCCAGTGGCTTTTGAACGGTAAACACAGAAAAACCTGACCACCTACAGCAGCAGATCTACTTTAAGAAGGGAATGAAATCACACAAGATATAAATAAAAAATGTAAAACCTAAGAAAATATATAAAATCTCAACCATCTGTTTAATATGTTTATTAAATAAGTTATATACAGTAGTTTCTAGTTTTCATAGTAGTATTTACAAATGACTTTTCACCTTCCATTCCCTCACCATGTTTTACTCTCCAGTTAAGTATGGGCTCACATAACTTTCAATAAACTTTTCCTTCCAGATATCTGTCAGGCTGTGAAGTGCTATTCTCCCATGCTTCATAAATATGGTGTCTGGAAACTCATTATTAAAACCGTTTTTGTGAATGCTCAAGTTCTAATTCATGACTTCTCTGAAACTGTTTAAAGAAACCAAGATGTCTGATAGTCAAGAAAGTTGTTCCAATGGGCATGAGCAACAGATCTTTTACAACCTGTTAGAAGATGTGCCAAGACTAATTCCTTTCCTGTGTAATAGAAGCCACAGGAATCAAAGTTTCTGATCAAAGTCCAACACCTCAGCACTGCCAAAAGCTGACAAGCCCTTTTTCCCCTCTTTCCTGAAAACAACTCTGTAATCACACTGGATTTTAATAGGATAACTATCTCTTGGACTCATGCTGAACTCAGTTGCATTAAACTATGATTAAACTATATGACGGTTGCTACATATAGCATTACTTCATATATTTATTTTTAAAGTGTGCCGAGATTCTTACGCAACCTACTACCACAGTCCAGGGTGGCTTTTTAATGTAAATTTCTTTCCTTCTTCAGGGACACTGTATTAAGCATGGAACAAAATATTCCAGCAGTAAAGCGACAATTCTGCTGTACTTGTGAAATGCCAGTCCAGAATATATAGGCTAGATTTAATGAAGCTATTCTGTTGTGACCAGAGTAACTATGAAGAGATTTTAACGGTTGGAAACAAATTCTCCTGTACATTCCTTCATGCTGTGGAGCAGCGCAGTATATCTGCTCCTAACCATTCACAGCCATGGCTGTTGGGAAATTGTCATGGCTACAGAATTCCCACACCAAGATTTAGGTACTGAAATAATAAACTGACCATGCAAAAAACAGTACAGGTCTGGCAAAGTTTATCTGCTCATGTTTTGCATTCCAGCTCACACACAGTGTATTTCCAGCTCTCCAGTGAGGCACACCCTGCTGGAGGAGGATGTAACCTGGGGCCCAGTGAAGACTTAAAAGGTGAAAGTGGTGTAAAACTGTTCCTGAGTCCTGAGTAAGAACTGGCCTTAACAGGGTCTTATGTAGACAAAAGAAGGGAGATTTAAATGTATTATTACTGTACAGCCTTTTCACGCTCAAGCCAGAGAAGGGAATGGGGAGGAGTAAGGACATTGAGATCTGTGAGCACGGCTTGTCCACAGCTATGCCGGTACAGTGCTTCCTGTGGAAAAAAGGCACAACCACATGCACAGACTGAGCAACTCAACTCTTCACTCAGGAACTCACATGGACAAATGCCACTCCAGCCAGCCAACATCCTGCATCAGCAACACATCTAATTTTCTTAACTTCATGCCACTGTAAGGCTTCTGCCAGCTGTTCTCATACAAACTGTTAAAACTGCATATTGGTTTTGGATACATAGGTAACCTTGAGATGTTATTTAATTAGATGTGCTGAAGGAAGTAGTAGTTCAATAGCAGCATACTGGACTTCTAAACTTCTTATCTCTTGTATTACTGATTCAGTGTAAACCCACAGCAATATCCCAGAGGTTGCTGCTTATTCACTCACCAGGAGAAAAAGTAAAACACCGATCAAAAAGTCTAATTGTCCTGCAGAGGAAGAGCCATAATCATAATGTGTAGCCTAGGATGAACAGTCAGGACTTAATAGACAGAGAACTGCTCTTTTCCTCAGGGGGCAAAGAAACAGTTCCAGTTCTTCTGTTTGAGTCAAATCACTGTTAAATATGTGTGCCAATGACCTAATTCAGTTTTCTAAAGATGTATTACTTACGCAAGAGAGACCGTAACAACCTCTTCACAACTATTCCCAGTCAATTGCAGAGTTACATATTTGCAACAGGCACAGTGCATAGTGAAACTTAACAGTGAGAAACATGCAGAACCCAATTTAGCAGAGGGCGAATAGAGGCTCAGTTACATCTCAATTCAATAAAAACAAATCTATCAGATTTCACGCCACACATTTATGGAAATTTTAGCACCTACAGAGAAATGAATTAGCTTCCTAAGGCATTGATATTTGCAAATTTAAGATGTTATGGAAGCAGAAAACTACCATCAATAAATGATAACATAAACCTCTAATTTAGCGTTATTTTTCTTTTAAGCCTACCAGACAGGGGAAGAACCTATTTTCTCTTACAGCTCTCTCCACTCAGTAGTTATTTATATGCCCACAATATTCTCCTACTAAATAGGATCTAGCAATTTATAATAGTGGAATCATCACAGTTAATATTTTGAAGGAGTTTCTATGGGAAACTTCATTTTCACTATATGCTTGGACTTCTATAAAGAAGAGCTCTTGTGAGTCTAATGTGTTGATTCAGCTGCAAAATGCTGACATAAAGTCTTACAACTTGCTACATTGGCTAAATTCTCAGCAAGGACTAAATCACACGGAGGTGGAACAGGTTTGGCTACCATTCTCTCAAACTGTAATTTTGCAGCAGACCTGGTAAAACTGTCATTGCAACCTAACTGAAATATAACCATACGTTTTATGCCTGCCTACACCTACCCATGAGGTGCTTCTTATGATCAGGAACAATGAGAACATACAACCGACTCTGCTGTATCTGGTGATATTTAGGTCTGTTTGGAGCAGTTCCAGTTGGTCGAGGGCTTCCAGGGCAGAGCTGACATACACAACCTCCCAGCAGTCAACGTGTGAGAAAATGCTATGGGCTTGCACACAAGTTGAACCAGCTTGGTGTCAGAGCGTGGTTCATTTTTTCCTACTCATTACTGGCCTGATACTCTTCCCAGTCAAGCTCATGAGTTTTTCCTACTGATTTAAGTGGAAGAAGAATTTTAATCCCCAAATACTCTAATTTTTAGAAAATTTTCTCATAAAGGTAAAATACCCAAGCATCATAAAACTGGAAAAAGGGGAATTTTTCTCTCTCTAAATGCAGAAACCTTATATTAACAGAAACAATATGAAAAAAGCCCAACACTCTGAAAGTTACTATTTGCAATGAAAACGCTAATGTGCATTGCAAACCTGAATGGGTTTAACTCTACATGTTATATCTAAGATGTAGTGTTCACATCCTGGCACAACCCACCCAGCCAGGAAAATAATCTGTGCTTTGCTGTTCTGCCAACAGTTATTTTATAGCTTGAGCAGGTATTTAAATTGCTTCCCATTAGCTGAAGTATTAATTTAACTGAAAAAGCCAGTAGATCAAACTTTTCTCTTGGTGAAGTGGTCTTTACTCACCCCACACATACACCCTCCTCCCCACCCCTCTCCCCTTCTTGTGATGGCTGAATTTGCTTGGAAATTCTTCCTGGTGTAATCCTAGCCTGGGAGAAGCAAAGTGTATCCTCTCCCACTGCCAGTGCTGCTGTTTGGCCAGAGTGCAGAAAACTGTTAGCTCCCTTTGTACTGCTTAAGAGGAGGTACATTATCTCATACGGGGGAAGTTAAAAGTCACAACAAGTGATCATGTGCTTGATAATGTTTGTACACATGATCACCACACTTCCTAGTAAACTAATTAGGGTATTTTGGCATGCTTACATCCATAACTCTGATACAAGACATCTAAGCTTAGATATTTGTAAGAGAAATTACCTGCCATCATGAAAAAAAAAAAAAAAAGGCAGCATACAGCTAGAAGGAATTGAGGAGATGGGAAGCAGTTTTCCAAGTTACTGCCACTAAGAAACAAAAAGGTTGAAAAGAAGAGCTAAAATTTAGGTATGCCTTCCTACATACTTGCCTTGCAGCCAGGCAGGAATAATTTACTAACCCAGTGGACAGTGTAATACTGTAATCCCTTTGTGCAACCAAAAACTGAAGCACCAGCAAAGTATGCGGCTAACTCAGAATGGAGGACTACTTGGTTTTCCACAAAACCCGACATTCTAATGTGAGAGCTGGAATTTACTAAACTCCACTCTGCTGGAGTGTATTAAAATAATGTTTGAAAATGAGATGTGAAAACAAAAGCTTTTTAAAATTCCCATATCAAGTCTTAAAAGCCAAAACACTCATTCATCATGTCTTAGTATTAATGCTACCATTATTTATGAGGTTTCAAATAGGAAAGTACCATGGTACAGTAATGAACAAGAAAGTGGATAAAGACTGCATACTTCATGTACATAAGAGAAATAGTGAAATTCAAATTGGAAAATTAAAAATTATTAAAACTGTTTTCCTGCATTTTTCTTCAATTGCATGACAAGTAGCAAAAAAGGGTTGAAAAGAAATAATTTTTTTCCCCCAGTTCTAGAGACCAATATACCCTAAAAATGTCTCCACAAGTTTAGGCAAAATTCTGCAAATGCCAAGCCCTAATACACTGTTTTTCTTATCTCTTGCTAGGAGACACACAAATTTATGGTGAGCAGGAAATGTTCACTGTATCTCACATTGCATACTTCTGAGATTAGATGGGGGGGTGAAGGAATTCATGGTTACAATTTTCTTGAAACCTTACGGCCCTATAAAGCAGTAGCTGCACTGCAGTACATTGTTCCTCACACATACATATTAAAAACTTCCAGATACAGAGATGTGAGCTCATTAGCAAACTGAAGACACTAAGATGAAGCATTCTGAAAAGGTTATTTTCCCATTAATTGTTTTGACACTACAAGATAAAAAAATCTGAAGATACTTTCATAGCAAAGCAGTGTCTATAAAGCATTTTGTAAAGATAACAAATTTTATACATCAGATTCTGGTCTGGTTGCCCAAGATGCCACCTATTTCAGTTTGTCAAATAGATAACTAAAGAGCTAAGAAATTAAAACAGCATTAGTGTATTCTTAAACTTTTAAGATCTGAGAATTATTACAGATGTAATGTCAAACACATGCTTAGTATTTAGCTGAATTATTCTCAGTTTATCTGATGGTAATTAAGAATTCCCACGTACATGTTGAAGAAATCTAACTATTTGCATATTGCATAAACCATAGTGCATTAAGGCTTAATTAAAGAAGAAAACCCCACAGATTCATTTTTTCCTATCTAAACTACATTAGGCTTCTTTAAGGAGAAGTGACGTGATATCATGTGCAGCTTTTTATCTTACACAGACTACTTCATAATAAGCCTGGTGAAAATATCAAGGACTGTTTATATTTTGTCATCCAGTCATTCTAATTCCTTATTTTCTCTGTCAAGCACAATCAATAATTCATTTCAAAAATGTGTGCTTCACATTTGTTTCCAGTAGTCATTCCATTGCCATTTAGCTAACATGGAGATGGCCATAATCCAGTCTTGACAAGCACCCACCTCATTAATGCCTTTTTAATCATCCAGGATGACATCCCTGTCAAGTTCTAGATAAATGATGTCTAAGCACATTCTAATGTCTAAGCACAAAAGCATCATTCTCTCACACATTTGAGTATAAATGGGTTTATTATGGAAATCTGAAATTAAAAAGCAACGGCCAACAATATAGGAAAAAAGTAAAAGAAAGCATATAAAAGCAAGGGGTTTAGTGACATGAAGAGCCAAAGGGGTTTTGTTTTTGGTTTTTGTTGTTGTTTGGTTTGTTGTAGGTGAGTTTTGTTTTGGTTTTAGATTTGCTGGGGTTTTGTTTTGGTTTTTGTCCTCCCCTGTGTCACAAAAAGGTTTGAACTATTATTATTTCTTTTTCCTCCCACTGCTGCTGTTCCACTGTCACTGAAACACTACAGCACTGCTCCTTCCCTCTTGCTTTGCACATTCTGACAGCTTCCTGCACATTGTTGCCTCAGGGCCAGCTCAGGGTTCACCAGGAGCACAGCAAGATAGCGGCTATGATTTCTGTTTCAGTGCTAGTTCTTCAGCCACAAGAAGGAACTGCAGCAAAATGAATCCAACTTTAATGGTGTAGCTCCAGGCTAAAGCATGTTAAGTATCTCAGGGGGGCTGATATGTGCACAGGCTGGTCAGCGCTAGCAGAACAGAAAGATGCAGCAAAATGGTCACACACAAGTTCAGAGAATTCAGGAAACCTTAAAAGGAGTACTCACCAGGGCTAACCAGTCAACTGAGTTTTCTCTCCCTTGACTTCCTCCAGAAGTAATGAAAGAAGAGGACAACTCAGCAGGAACATAACTTTGATCCTTTGAATCACCCCTGGAAGAACTTGTCTGCCATTAACTACAGAGAAGATTATTCTCTTTCAATACCTCCTTTTTGTCTCTATTCAGCCCATGCAAGCAGACTTTAAAAGTTTATAATTTGGCAAACAAATAATGAAAGACATATCCCTGACAAAAAGGCCGCCTGCTCCTAAATGTCAAGGCTGTGCTCCCAATTTTGGAACTCAGTTGATAAAGCTATAAATAAAATAATATAATATATATAATTACATATAAAATAATAAAAACTGCTGGGATAATTTTAAATGTAAACCATTTTTTCTCTTCATCTCATTTCCAAGAACTGTTCAGCTGTTTTCTCTGAAATTTTAAAGATACTAAAACCAAAATTCAGCTGTAACAGAAAATTCAAACACATATACACAAATACATTGCTCAGTCCCACCAACTGTCTTGGCTGCAATAGGTCATTCCAGTGAGGTACAAAATTGTCTCAAGTCAAACAATGGCAAATTACCATACCTCCAAGTACTTTCTATATTAAGGGAAAAGTAAAAACAAAACAAAAAACCACAAACCAACCAACCAAACAAAACCCACCACACAACAACCCTCCTCCCACAAAAAAAAGACCCACCAAAAACTACAGGGATTTACTGAGGATTACTACATGCTAAATTCTAGCATCATGCTACAAGAAGTCGTGCAGAACAATCCATTCACAGGGTCAGTTTGCAGCACTAAAAGACATGCCTATCCATCAAAATAGCACCCCCTAAAGCTATCCCCTCCTTACTTTCCCCCTACCCCAAGAAAAGGGAGTAGCATCACAGGCACAAACACAGATTTAGCTGCATTTTACCAGATCCATTTTTACCTAAAATGTATAGCTTTATTACTGCTGTTATCAGAAAATGAGACCATATATTCACACCACAGAAAATTGTTAATCCTTAATTTTAGCAGCTTCTGTATTCAAAAGTTTAACCAAGTAAATGCATTTCATGAAGACATGCTTTTTTACTGTTTTTTAAATGTATTAACTGATCACATTGTACAGCTTTCATTATAAAAGTCTCCTAACATTTTCAGATCTTAAAAATGTGTTTAAAAAGCTATCTAGATTAGTCAAGGTAACACAATACTAATACTGCTGAAGGAAATTGCAAATAGAGTTTTCAATCTTTTTCTATATGCCACTTGTTTCAATAAAGTGCAACCAAGACATAATTTGATTTTTCTGATCATATCTGATGAAGCAACCTTTTTTGCTATTATCTGTGGTTGGCATTTGGAAGAGTTCATGGGGAAGCTGATAGCCAAGTGGTAGCTTCAATGTATTTTATTTTTTTGAAACATTAAAAAGAGTAACATTGTTAATACATTCATATTCACTGAAGGCTTCTAGACACGCCTTTGAAATAAGGTTTTGAACATCTGTCAGATGAGTAAAACTGCATATCTTCACATCATCTCGTCTTACTCATATTGGCTAAGCATCTACTCTTCTCACTCACACTGTAACTGAAATTGTACAACCATTCATAACCCCTCTTCCTTCTGCAAAAGATTATAACCCTTCCTTACACACAAGCATTTCAAAATAAAAAAAAAATAAAAAATTCTTGTATTTCACAAAGACCATGAGAAAAAGAAAATCCAGTGAAATATGGTGATACTAAAAGAAACAATAAACTCTAAAGAATTTCTGCTTTTCCAGATATAGTCCCTTTTGATGTTGTCCTGGGTTCAGCAGCAGCAGTCATTTTTTTCTCCTTCTTAGTAGCTGGTGCAGTGCTGTAGTTTTGACTTTCGGCCTGGGAACAGAGCTGATAACACCAATGTTTACCCTGACCAAGGACTTTGTGAGCCTCCTGCTCTGCCAGGGAGGAGGAGAAGCTGGGAGGAAGCAGAGACAGGACACCTGACCCAAACTAGCCAAAGAGATATTCCATACCACAGCACGTCATGACCAGGGTAGAACTGAGAGTTCCCAGAAGGGCTGGAACACTGCTGGGTGGGGGGTGAGGTATCGGTATCAGTCTGTGAGTGGTGAGGTAGCGGTTGGTGAGCGGTTGTATTCTCTTCCCTTGTTATTTCCTTTATCATTATTATTATTGGTGGTAGCAGCAGTGATTTGTGTTATACCTTAGTTATTAAACTGTTCTTATCTCAACCCCTGGGAGTTGCATTCTTTCGATTCTCCTTCCCGTCCTTCCAGGAGGGGGAAGAAAGGGTGGGGGGGATGTAGACTGCGTGGTTCTGATTTACGGCCTGGGCTTAAACTACGACAGATGTTTATTAGGTTCCGTCCACTGAACTTAATGGCATTGCATGAATATATCTGAGAAGGGAATTTGGCTAAAAGGGGTTAGAAAGTATGGCAGTGGGTCAATATTTAGACTTCTCTGCCAAGGGCAACAGAGTGTTGAATATTATAAACATTCTGCTGTGCTTCCGTATTACTGTATGCCAAGTTGTTCTCTTCCCACACATTGCCCATAAACCTCTGGAAGTAGAGGAGGCAATCTGGGGCTTTAAAGCAGCTTGCAACAGTTAGCCACTGAATGCCCCATTGACTGGGCATTTAATTCCTTTTACTTCCTCTAAAAAGCTCAGCTTTCTTGCAGTCTTCTACCATAGCAGATGCCGTACATATAAAATAATGCTCCCATACATCAGATTTCTAAAGTTATTCAGCTGTCTCAGAGCCTAATGGAATTTTCAAAAAGCACTGAGTAATTTAACATTTATTGATTTCAAATGAGGTAAGCATTCATATGATTACCTGTATCTGTAAGTATACTAATATCTATAATTTAACCGGACTTATAATGAGATCACCTAATTGGACACTCCAATTTTGTCACTGGTAGTGGTGTGACTTCCAAAGATGCTGAGACTTTGCAAATCCAAGTGACTCAGAGCTTTGCAGATGCTCAGCACTTCTGAAAAGGCAGGCTCTAAGCACACCTGCCCTAATCAGAAGTGGAAGGCTACCTTTGATCAACTATGCCTGACACAGCATGTTTGTTTAAAGTGCTGAATTATCACACACTGTATACTGAGGGAATACGCCTAAACAGGAGACTAAGGGTCCATCCATTTTCATTCAAAACTGACTGGGCATTCCAAGAGCTCTGTTTAGGTAGATTGGAAAAACAAAACACCATTCATATTTCAAGGATCCTTACCCCATACATCAGAAAACAGAAGGTTCAAACTCAGTTGCCTATAAAAACTTATCTCTGCCAAACACGGTGTAGCTGGCCTCCGTGCAGTCCTACTCCTTGAATAAATGGGACCAAAGGTACAAAACCATTTCTGTGATATCTACTTTTGAATTTACTTAGACCTGCTTGGAAAGTTAGCTGGAACATCACTGTTTCCCAGCTTTCAAAAGGATCTTGCTATTTGTGTAGCAAGAATCTACTGTAGTTGTGACAATCCTGACACAGTAAAAGCGTCTCTAAACTTGACAAATAGCATCAAAGGAATGAAACAGAGCAGGGTAGTGAGAAACGCAAGCACATAGAGTTTGACAGGGAGGTAAGACTATCATTTCTTAAAATAATCTCACCTTTGAGATATGCTTTTAACCTATGCTCTTCGGGGAGTTCTCAAGCCTAGCTGCAAGTGGAGCTTATTGCAACAAATTACGTACTTTGTTCATCCTAGAAGGAAGTTTCTCATTAAGTTGTGGAGATCATAAAACTATCTTTCTTCAGTGCTTACTGTGGGAATTTATAATAGCGAATAGATACCAACACGATAGGGAAAAGGTTCCGTCTTACTAAAGTAGTCTTTATTAGTGCTAGTGTCAGATGCAGGAATAATACAGCAGTAATAGCTATGTGGTGCTTTTTTTTGTAAGTAGGATGAAGAAGTTGGAGTAAATATTATAAATATAGCTTTGCCTCTAACATGAAAAGGGGAAATTGAGATATTAGTAGAGCCAAGACTAAAAAACAGATCTTTTGATTTCACTGCCAGGAGGAAACAATTTCAAAGGCACAAAATACGACATTTTCCCAAACTGTCTTGTAGTTCAGCATAAAGCGAAAACTTCTTGACCCATGTTTTGGACTGCACTGATTATCCTTGAATTTGAATCCATGAAAACACTCGGGCTGAGCTTGAACATCAGGAGTTGTTAAATGCTTTTATATTACAGACTATGTCTTAACATAGTCTTATATTTCTTGAACATATATTGTTCCTTTCATAGGCACAGACAACTTTCCTTTTCCATTCACAAATCATGTACCTTTTCAGTGACTACATAAACTGCTTACGTAAGACAGCAATATTGTCAATGTGGTTTTGTCTTCCTTTTAGTGCAATTTTAAAATTGCAAATGAAGAGGACAGTGAAAACCATACAGTTAGCTAGCTCTCTAAGGATCAAATACTTGCCATATACTTCCCAGACCACCAATAACTAGTGAACCATAGAGTGAAAATCTCAATGACACAGAGGAAAGTCAAGATAAAAGTATACCAATAGCGAGTTTTGCTCATTTCACTTTACTACTCACATGATGCTTAGCACTGTTCCCTTAAATCCACAGAATACACAAAGGCTAGTACAATAGCAAGTGACTGTAATATTCTAAAACTAGATAATGAATTGAGTTTGGTGGGGTGGGGGAAGAGTAGAGCAAGGTGGGGAGTGTGTGTGTGTGTGTGTGTGTATGAATGAGACAAACAACCAGTTTCTGATTAGCCAGATTCCAAAGATTCCTTAGTCAGAGAAAGCATTTAAGATGCAACTGTACAAAACTCTCTAACAACAATATAATTTGGTTTAAGGTTAGTTTCTCTTTTCTATTAATTGCATACATAGTTGCGGTATTGTTGTTGGGGTTTTGGGGAAAGAGAGACTGGTTTTTGTTTGATTTGGGTTTTTTTTAAACACTTACTTAAACAAATCAAGAAATAATTTTCACAGTCAGAGGAATATAAACAGATTATATAAATTACAAGAAAAACTCCAAATTACTACCTCTTCATCTGCCACTGAAAAAAAAATAATGACAGGGCAGATGTTTTAAATCCCAGCAAGAGAATTTAGAGGAACAGGAATACTGAAAATTCTTAAAGATAAGCTAAATAAAGCTTTTGCCCTTGAAGCAGGTTGAGGCTCTTCCTAATTCAGAAGAGTTTTATGGAGCTAGGTTTTCTATTTTCTTCCTTTAATAGATTTAGGATTTATTTCCTTGATTGTTCAGCATTCTTTCTATTTTCCAGTTAGTCCTCTTTGCTTGGTTAGCCACATACAGACAGCTACTGATATAGTGCAACTGTAGGTTTCTGCACAACATAACCCAGACAATAAACATTTGACAGTTACCTCTAGCTCAGTCTATAGCTAGAAACAGAATTATATCCCTGCTTGATCTTCAGTTCTCAGAATTCACCTGGAAACTGAGTCAACATAATCTCAAATCTCTGTATAATATCCATATTAATACTAAATTAAATGGACAGAAGCTGAAGGAACCTGAACAAGATGTTTCCTGAGTAAAGCCAGTTTCACTGAGGTCTGAGGTCCCACAAAGTTTTATCCAAAGTAGTTGCTTCATGTTGCAAATACTTTGTGTAAGTTTGATGTAAGGCTGGCAAAACTCAGCCGGTCACCTGAGTAAAACTACCTTCCCAAACAGCACAAGCCTCCAGCAAAATGTCACTATGGGCAAACTACAACTGAGAACATATGCCCTCGGCTCCTCTGATAGCGTCCTTTCCCAGTATAGCACTTTTCACAGCTTGGATGCATGGCACAGGGAAAAGCAGCCAACTTCGCATATGTTCCAGTAACACAGCAACATTGGCAGCTGTGGGCTGGCAAGTTTTGGAGTCTCATGCACACCAACACAGGAATATAAGAGGTGTGGATTACATTCTAGAATTTTTAATTAAAATGTATACAATTTTCTTGAGGCTTAAATTCTTCCTCCTTACCTTCTTTTATACCTGATAAATGAAAAGGCAGGGAATTTTAAGAGGAAGAAGTGAAAGGAGAGATATTGTCTCTGAGGAAGACAATATGCTAGCAAAATGCAGCTATGGCAGCTTAGCAGTTACATTGTAGCCTATTGTATGATAATTAGAACTGACGAGGTCATTTATACTTTGGCTTCTACAGAACAGAGAAGAAAGCATGATCACTGGTTTCATTACTTTTAGATGACTAAGATTTCATTACTGAATAAACTCAGACTGTTTTAGTTGCGAAACAAAAGATGCTAAATATCCAGCTTTAATATTTAATTTTGGAAACCTCACTTTATCAAAAGAAATTACAAAACAAGCAGACCAGCACAAACATGCACAGCATATCCTATGTATTTCAGTATGCAGAGGAATGCTTTGGAGTTTTTTGTCAAACCTGTACACAATAAAGATACGCACAGCATGTGATCAATGCACCTTCTAGTCCTGTGGGATTAACAGTATCACTCAAACCAGATAGGATGACTTTGCCAGACTTGACCCAAATGACAGCCCATTTTCAAGCTGCACTGTGAGGCAGCACGCCACAGATAAAACCACACCTTTGTGAATGATGAAGCTCACACTGCTTTCACACAGGTTGTCTCTGTACCAAAGACTGAAAAGGAGAACACTTAATCTCTAGGTGAAAGCAGGAGTAATAACTTTCCCTGTCCCTGAGCACATATAATTTAAAAGATGAGCATTTGGAAGGGGAGCAGGCAGGTTCACCAGATTTTTAGTAAAAAAATTTTGAACAAAATAGTGACCTTGGGCTCAGCAAATGTGTTCCCATTCAGTTGTGAGGAAATACTAAACACATCCCAGTAAATGTAAGAGTTCAGCAGCAGTACTGTGGTAAGATCATGACTTACTAGCACAATGTAAGTAGGTTTTTGAAATTGAAAGCAATTAAGCTATTTGCATGTTTATATGGTAACATTCATTTTTGCAAGAGCTTTTTCTGGGTCACTGGAAAGGAGGCATTTGAATAACAACCCCTTAGATTTTAATCATGTATTATCTATTCACAAGCGTGTCAGGTGGCTGAATGGAAAAAATAAACAATGATAATTTAGAATAGATTTTTATGCAGAGGAAAAGGTGCAATTCTTGTATTATAATGACTCCAGCTCCTGTTTAATATGCAACCAAACAAACGCAAGAGTCTAGTACTTCATTTATAAAAATTCAACGACTAGTATTGCTGCTCAAGGGACAGTATCTCAGTAGACATCTGCAGAGCCTACTGATTAATTAATAGATTAATTAGACAGCTGTAGTGTTAAAAAGAGAACTTAATTGTTTAGATTAATAGCCCTACTAATTAGTCCTAAAGAAAGTCATCATCAACACGTAGAGTTGAGAAAACGCTTACTTCCTAAATGCCCATCTGCATGATTAACTTCATGTTTCTAGAAGATATTAGCTAACTACTGACTGACTTGCAAGACCGTATGTGCCGCGGGAACATCCCGATCAACCCTACAGGTGGTGGCATTTCTGTTCTCTAGCATATATACCACTGGAGACAACTGCTATTAAAAAACATTTATCTATTTCGTGATCCTGAAATTTGGCACTGACATGGGAATCTGAAAAAAAAAAAAAAAAATTATAAACATCAAGCCTGTGAGGGGATACATAAACCAGGAGGCAGCCTATGAATACTACTTAATTTAAAATCATTAAGGTATGCAAATGACACACAACAGCAAAGAGAAGCCTATGCAAAACTATGACAGAGCTGAAGCATTTGAGAATAATCTTAATTGTCTTGTCTCACCAAGAAGATGTATATCCCTTGCTACAAAAGAAATACTGTAATTATATGAGGTGTTTTATATGAACCATAATCATCAACAATGTGTGACAGTCAGAGCGTGGTCTAATAATGAGCTAAAGACCTCATTGCAGAATGTTCCTGTCATCATAGTTGAATCTGACAGTATGACTATACATTGAGGAATATGCTAAGAATTCCGATACTGGTTTTCTTCCTTTGTGCTTAAGTTACCCAAATGTTTAACGGAGATATCAAGGGGTATAATGAAAATAAATGAATGATCTTTGTGAAGCACAAAGACGCTTCACTGAAATCCACCTTAAAAGCCCATGGAGAAATTAATAATCTTGCATTAAATACAGTTTAATTAGCATACAAAAATCTACTAGGGATATAATGAGGAAAAAGTAACATGTTGCACATCACACATCCAGGTGTTGAAAAAAGTTTACAATCAGTTTGGAAAAAAATATTTATGAAATAGCACATACATGCAAAGAGAAGAGAAAAAGAAGTTAAAATTGCACAGGTAGCCACAGCTTCATATTTTCTCTGTTCCAAGTGCTTGTTTCTGCAGCTGGAATATTTTCTGCATTCCTAAATTCTTTAGCTCAAGTCTTTGCATGCTGCTTGTTTTTTGAAAACTAGGTGTATTGGCAAAACCCAAGACTGAAAGAAACCACTCCACATCAAATTCTAAAAGCTACTTAGTTAAATAGAATCTCAGTGGGGAAGAGATATTAAGGATGTTTTTAAAATCCTACTGCATCACTTTATGTCCAACTCCCTGTGGCCTAGAAAGTCCAAAAAATCTCTTCATGAATGTGTGTCATATTATTATCATAGATTACATACCAATAAGAAAGAAATCTAATTAATTACTTAAGTGAAACTAGCACTTAAACAAATACACAGGATACTTGTCATCACTAGTTTCATTCAGTTTGCTTATTCACCTGCCATGTAATGCTTGGATATTACTGCCAAACACAAAATTCCTTCTCACAAATGACTAAAACTCTGCAGTTGTATGATACATGATAAATCTGAAGTTTCTTAACAGAACATTGGTCAAGGAAGTTCAGCTGATACTTGCCATTAACTTTTAGTCCTACCAAGCTTCCGGTTTTGCACAGCTTAGAAATCAACAATGGTGGTGGTAATAGACAATAGTTCCCTGCCACTCATATGTAACATATGTAACATCTTATACTTCCTTTCCTGCCTCAGTCTGTTAATAAGGTAACTGAAGAGCCTTAACTAGTGATAAAGAACTTGGTACCATCTCTGTGCTCTCAACCCTCCTATGTCTCTCAGCTCCCAATAGCATTTGCTCATAATCACATTATAGGCCAGACCACATTAGAGTACTTAGTCCCCTGTTTAACTCCGCAATACTTGTCTGTACAATCATGTAATTTCTTAGGGTTACAAAGAAAGCAGGGAGAGAGTTAAAAAAGAAGTAGCTCTGCAGACTGGGACAAAGCCATCCATCCACTGTTATACCAATCAATAACCTTTCCAAACATAATTATCTGGTTTATCCAATTACTGTGTAATACAAAATAAAGATACAGGTAGGAGAACAGAGACCACAATACCCAGGACTTCCCCATTAAAGCTAATTGTCTACTTGATTTAGCAGCTTGCTTTAAATTTATTGCACATTTCTTAGAACAACTGAAACTAGTTGAAGAAGTCTTCTGGATAACCTGGAAAGAAGTAAAACAAACCAAAGAAAATGAGATGGGTCATGCACTAGAATGAAGAAAAAAACAAAAAAAAAAAAAAGCAAACCAAAAAACCAACCAAAAACCAAACAAAATCACACACAAACACACACAAAAAACAAAACAAAACAAAAAAAACCAACAACAACAACAAAAAACATCCACAAAACAAACCCAACACATTATTACAGGCTTCTTTTATACCACATTTACAGAAAACAGTGTTTTTACTCACAGAAAAAGAACAAAATTCTGCACATGAATTTTAAGAAACAAGTCCAAAATATAGCCAAACCTGGTCAAAGGAACACTGTGTTACAGGAAACCACACTCCTGCCTTCTGTAAGTATTCCAAAAGTTAGCAAAACCACTCTAGACATAAGCAAACCTTAAAACTTATGGCAGAAGAAAATTCTTTAAGCAAATTTACTTCATGGATAAACCCCACAAATTCCTATTATATGGTGTTAGGGAAAGACAGATATCTATTTAGATTGCTGTGACTGCAGTCAATAAATGTATTTCATCACTGCTGCTGCCAGAACCAACTGTATACAAATATGCCTGACAAGCATAAAGAGAAGGAAGAGAAATTGAATGACTTATTATTTGCATTACATTAATAACTGAAGTGTCTGGAGAAAGATGGACCAAGTGGGATCAGCTGGTTAAAAATAAATCATCAATATTGAATTTTTTAAAATAACTTTTATCCATAACTTTCATTGTGACTTTTCACACTACTTTTTCCTTTGCATTCGACACCCTTTCCTCCTGATACCTATTTAAGAAGCTATCACTTACAGTTACCAAATCATACATTTAAGTTGCCACTATCAGCTCAAAGTAGATTATTTTCTAAGTATGGAAGAGCCTAACTGAATTGAAAAATAACTTAAGAATGTATAGAACCAAACTTCTGGAATTAAACACAAACTGAGGACATAAGTAGCATCTCTATGGTCCTTTCACTTTCTCTTTTTCCTTTTCTTTTTTTTTTTCATTTAAAAAAAAAAAAAAATCACCATAATTTAAATTGTGTAATTATTTAGGGTAGTACAGATTAAATCAGTTAAAAGACTTCTTCCCCCCCACACACACCCTCCCCCTTACAACTGAAGTATCAGGAAGAAAACCTTGAACTTCTAACTAAGTGCAAATGTAACTGCATTCAAACTTTAGTAACTAGTCAGCATCAGCAGATGACATCTGAACTGTCACCCAGCAGGTTCAAGCAAAGCTAGTGTCCTTGCTACTATTGCAAAAGCTTTCTATAATGACCTTTTTTTAAACATATATAGAATATATTGTTAACAATACAGTTGAAGTTATTGGAATACCTCTTGTAGCTGAATTATTATTAAAGTACTCTCTCCCTAAATTGCTCACATTACTGTGCTGTACTGAAAATAGCGAAGTGCAATAAAACCCAATTCACCAATCCAAAAAACGTATTTGTTTTCAGACAGGCTATTTTTTATTGAAATAGAATCAACTAGGTTGGAAAAGACGTTTAAGATCATCAAGTCCAATATACAAGAAATTAAAAGAAGTCTATATTAAGCAAAACAATATTCACAAAATAAGAAATTGAAAAGACCAAACAATTACTGTCTGGAGAAGAGGGAAATCTGGGACAGTGAGTTTTTATACCTGTGCTTGACTATAACAAACGCCTTGTGACACTAGTATATTTAAATGTGACTCTCAATTCTTTGCCTAGATACTAGTAGGGGAAAAAACAGGGGGTTGTTTTTTGTTTCTTGTTTTTTCTTTCTGTTTGTTTTGTTTTTAATATGCATGTCAGCCAAATAATTTGAAGTGTCAAAATGTACGTGTCAAAGTCAGCCTGCCTTCTCTGTCAAGAACACAGAGGGGATATGAGCATGTTGCCAATTTCTACAACACTGTCAGAAGTACTATCGGCGCCTTTTTTTTCTTTTAGCTGAGACATATGGTTAAGTGACAATTCAATGAGCATTCACTCTAATAATGTGTTCTTTGTAGCTGGGTGAAAAAGCTTAAAAAGCCCCAAAGCAAAAACAACAGGAAAATTAATTTCAGAAGAAGTGAAAGAACACGAATTGATCCCATGGTTTTCAGTCAGTTTCCCTATTTCCTTTTTGAGTGGTAAAACAGCTGTGGTGGCCTGGAAGACGGCTGATGCATTCTCACTAAGATCTGTGGATGGTAGTGCTCTAAACACTGTTAGGAAGGAGTTGAAGTAAATAAGAATCACCATCAAGAGGACATGTACCAACCAAGGTGACCACTGCATCTAGGTCTTCTGTACGTGCCCTCAAGCAGATGGAAAAAAGCCAACAGCTCCTCACCCCATCCAGTAAAAAAGAAAGATTTACTGCAAAATGTACTCTGTCCGTCTTATGTAAGAATGAGGGTGATAAACCAAGTCAAGTTGTGCAGGTATCTAAATAGGCTCTGCAGCAAATACCTTCCACTGCCCAGAACAGGGCTAAGTTATGCCCACAGCTGGCCCAGCACTCCTATTCCTGAGAACACAACTGAGATTTTTCTGGCATGAGCATGTGATGATTTAGTGATGTTATTGCTCACAAGCATTTAGAAGCAGATCTATTACACAGACCTACCTGTGTGATACCTTCCTGGTTTTATTCTTCTTTTAAAGGCCCATAATTGTACTCAGTGGCATTACACAGTTCCTAGTTCCCAAAGAGACCATAGAAAATTGAAGTGAAACATCATCATTAAGTCACAAGGATAATACCCTTTGTTCCCATTCACATCATGCTCTTCATGAAATGAATTCTCTGACTGTCCTGGGCAACAAATCTGGCCCTGCTAACAAGTAATACAGATTTCCATATTTTCACTTCTTTATATGTACATCTCAGGCATTTAACAACTACCTCATGGTTTTCAATAAATAAAGATTTAGAAAGAATGCCACTGTTCCATATGTCTTTCCATGGGACTTTCTGTCAAGGTATGACAATGGAAAATAAGTAAACCTGCACCACAAACAAACACATCTACATCTCCACTGCCACAGTTCATGGGGTTCCTTTAATGCGTACATTAAGTGCAACTTCACTTGACTGCCTGCTACATCTTCAGGTCATAAATGCATGAAAATATTAAAAACTACTAAAAAGGTTCTTTAATGCTTGCATTTCTCATTTTCCAGGAGGAAAACAAACTGCACTGGCTCTACAGTATGCTGTGCTATGGAGTAGTAGTACTGAACCTTAAAAAACAAATTAAGAAAATGTATATATCAGTTCATACATTTCCTTTTGGATTAATCACCACCATGTAAGAGATTGTCTTTGCACATTTTCACTGTGCATTACTTCCAAAAAACCCCCAAACAACAACAACAAAACCCCACAAAACCAACAACCAAGCAAAAAAACCACCAACACAACAAACCCAAAACACCACCAAAGAACCTGCCACCACAACAGGTTGGCTTATAAGAATGAAGTCTTCAAGTAAGGATCATAAATATCCAACATTTAATTCTTGATTCCCTTTGTAATGGTCTGAAGTTACATGTTCATTAGGGACTGTAGTGACAGAGCAAGGGGTAACAGGTTCAAACTTAAACAGGGGAAGTTTAGATTGGATATAAGGAGGAAGTTCTTTACTATTAGGGTGGTGAGGCACTGGAATGGGTTGCCCAGGGAAGCTGTGAATGCTCCATCCATGGCAGTGTTCAAGGCCAGGTTGAACAGAGCCTTGGGTGGCATGGTTTAGTGTGAGGTGTCCCTGCCCATGGCAGGGGGGTTCAAATTAGATGATCTTTAGGTCCTTTCCAACCCTAACTATGGTCCTTGACAAATAACTAGCAATAAAAATAAATAAAAAGATACATTCGAGAGAAAAGGTATTATTGCAGTAAAAAGTTCTGAAGCAACTATTACATTTAAACGCAGTTGCTTTGGATTTATTTCAATTCAGCTGTGGACAGTATTAAACCCACTGGAGTCCTCTACTTCTTGCCATAAATTTCAGTTTCTACATCTGCAAATCAGCTTGCTGCTGGAAGTACAAATAATGAGACTTACAGTACATGGGAAAATAGCAACAAACATCTCCAAGGCCCTTGAATCAGCAAAACTTTTATTTTTTTTTTCCCAGGATCTACTAAATGATATAATGAAAAGGAATGGAAGACATCTTTCTGAGTATAATTCCAGCCATTTACATTTTTACAACTAAGAATCTGGCAGAACATTTCCTTCCATTCAGGTAGCAGATAATACATGTGAATCTTCACAATACTTACACCAAAATGTTATATTATTCCAAATGCTGTGCCACTTAAACCACAATAATATGCTGTATCATAAAGGCTTAGTGAGTATGGCCACTTTAGGGTGATTTTCTCCCTCTCAGCAAACTGTTGTTGTCTATCTAATGTCATTTGTCTGTAGGACATTACACTGTTCTGGAAATGGTAACCCAGGATGGTTCCAGGTTCTGCTCCACTTCCCTTGTTAGATCTCTTTAATGATTTTACACTTATACACATGGTAGTGTTCATGCAGCTCTGTACACTTCTGAGTCAAAAGATAAACTTTGAGTCACACATGCAGACAAGCCCCAGACAAAAAACAGCAACCAAACAAAACCACATGCATTCTTACAGCTCCATGTTTCTAGGTTTTGGTTTGCTCTGTTTAATTCTGTTGGTTTTTTGGTTGGTGGTTTTTTTTTTTTTTGTCTCCCCTTCATTTTGTAATTCTCACATTCTGGAAAAGCATGAGGCAAAAATTATTTTGTCAGGAATTCTTAAATCCTCTTAAAATTTTAATCTCTCTTCCTCCTGCCCTGGCAATCCTTTTCCCCTTGAAGCAGGATGATGGCTGTTTCTCATACTGTAGCATGCAGCAGGGAAAAGGACAGATTTGCAGAGAAATCATTCCATTTCTGTACTACAGATTTCCATTGTATAAATTATCACAATAATTTATTCTCAGAAGCAGTAACTCACAGATTAAATGAATAAATACACAAAGTCAATCCCAGGTGAAATACAACATGTAAATTTTAGTTATGAAATACTTAAAAATCTAGGGTGCTCTGTAGCCCTCTGAGCTGATTAGTGATTAACATGGGAAAGCAGGAACCAGGAACCAAACCAGAAGCATGTCTGAAATCAAAGCAACATCCCACTGAGCTACATGCTGCCAACAGTGGCTGCAAAACCGTCTGTGCAGCAGTCACAGGATTTCTGGGTAAATAACCAAGGCCTGTGCCCTCTCTCAACTGAGTTGGCTCATAAGCATGACTGACAGCTTGCTGCCTTTAATGAACAGGAAAACTAGGTTTCCTTCCTCTGCAGAGTGGGGCAAATTTACCTCTATTAGAAATCATGACCTGCTTTCCTTACCTTTGCCCTCCCAATCATCCCACTCCCCATCACCCCACAAAAAAACCTTTGCATTTCCAAAGGTTTTCTTGACTCCTAACACCTAT
Source organism: Psittacula echo (assembly GCF_963264785.1). Classification (NCBI taxonomy): domain Eukaryota; kingdom Metazoa; phylum Chordata; class Aves; order Psittaciformes; family Psittacidae; genus Psittacula; species Psittacula echo. The sequence continues at coordinate 38,803,344 of NC_137738.1, read as the reverse complement.
CACTATCTTCTCTGCAGCTTTGTGTCATTCAGATAGAAGATTCAGATATGTTCTACAAGGCCTCACTGACAGAAGCTTTTATTCCCAAATGAAATGGGATCTTCCTTTTTCTTCTTCATATATGCTTGTATTCATTAGCAAAATTACAGTTTTCCACAAAACTGTGTCTACAGAACAGTGTCTCACATTCATGGCATGAACATCCTACAAATAACCATGCTGCCTCAGGACTGCTGGAGCCAATATTCACAGTGTGTAACTAACGCTTTTGCATATTACAGAATAAAGGTAACTCAGCTGCCTCTCATCTAACTATCTCCAACCTTTTTTTCCTCTTGTTATGGTTAGCAAACCTAGGAAAGACATTTTGATTGAAGGGGTAAAAAAAAAAAAAAAAAAACCAAAAAAAAACCAAAAAAGGCAGGAGGGTAATAAAAAGGCTGTTTCCTGAGCAAGGCACTGCTAGACAGGATGTGGAGGTTGCTGCAATTCTTCCTTGCTGTAAAGTTAAATTTGTCTCAATTTAGAGCTGACTAAATGCTGCGACTGGTACCGCTTAACTATGTGGCAAGATTCTGAAGTTTATATCCCATTCTACCTTCTATCTTCAGCAGTTTTCTCCAATCCAGAAAACATGTTTCCAGATAGATACATTTCAGTTCCTTCTGACAGCTCCTCTGAGAAGCACATCTCTGCAGTGGCCAGAGTAAGGCTTTTCCTCATAAGGCAGGGGAATCTGCTTCTGACACTCCTCCTAGAGATGGAACATTTTGCACAAGAGCTTGCACTGCAATCCTTGTACAGTTTCACAGCTGCCAAAGGAGAAGAATACTGTTTGTGATGAAGGTTTCTGAATTTGTTCCCTGACACAAGAATAAAAGTAGAACCTGCCACTCTTGATAGCTGCAATCTCAAAGCCTTTGAGTTCCAGCTCACCAGACCTCAAGCTACACAACTGTGGATTTCTCTCCCCCACCTTTAAGTAGTTTTCTAATGTTCTGGTGTACAGAACAGCCATTTCCTCCAGAGACCCCCTGTGACATCTGCTGAAACATCTGCTTAATTTTCTATTCTGTAAAATATCCACTAAAAAAGGACTAAAAAAAAAAAAAAAAACCAGAAAAAAAGCATTGGCAGTTTTTACACTTAAAATATAACAAAAGCACATAGCAATTGCAGAACTTTCAACAACTTGCTCTCATTTTGAGTAACACAGTAACATGCTTAATAAAAAGAGGAAGGTATACCTTAAAACCAGTATGCCTAGTGTATCCTATGACATTTACTTTTCTTTCTCAGTTCCAAAGAAAACATGTATGTATACACTATGCAACAGAAAGTGCAGAACATATCTCATAATGAGTCTACACTTGTGACACTGCCAAACTAAACATAATCAAAGGTAACTGAACACTACTGCTTTCATCATAACCCAACTTTCTTTCCTCACTTGTCGTCTTTCAGCACACACAAGGACAAGAACTCAAGGATTTGTCAGCAAAGGTCTGTAGCTTTCTGTGCTCTGCTTCATCCCTAGAAACAAAATCAAACCAATTGGTAGGCTTATTACATGCTTAGAAACAATTTTATAAGTGATTTCCATTTATGAAATTTTACAAGTAATGTGTTGATGGGAAATCGTATCTAGTGATTTATTTTAATGTAGGAGTCCTAAGCAAATTTCACAACTGAGGAAGTAAAGAGTTTGGTTTTTCGTTGTTTTTGGCTTTTTTTTTTTTTAATAAGAACAAGGACAACTTTATAATAATGAATTTAATACTTACAAAAGACATGGGTTTTGTAGTTTTAAAACCAGCGTATTTATTCAGGGAAAAGAGAGAATATAGAGAAATGACACATGTTTTTAAACTCGGTGCATCCTAGTGCAGAAGGATGACATCTAGGCTGTGAAGAGAATTAAGATTAGTGTCTTGTTTACTGTATGGATAGCAGTTACTAAAAATGTCACCAAGATCCCACAATGACGTCATGCAGTTCCTCAAATGTGACCCTATCTAACAGCACTGACACAGGACAAAGTTGAACTTGTGACCTAGAGGTTAAAAACCTTTCTATCTTCTTATTGACAATCTCTTGCTTTTCCCGTGCACATAGTAAAGGGAAAATGTGAACAGAGTAATCTGGCATAAAATTAGATGAAATTAGATAAAGTTAGATGAAGAAACACCTTCTTAGTAAAGCAAAGAAATGCTTTAAGGAGAGAAATATTAAAAAGTTACTCTTACAAAAACATTGTTCAAATGAAGTTTAGCACAGCTGAGCTTAGGAAAACACCACCTGCAGCTAAACATGTTTATACTTTTCTCCAAATCATATTCTTGCTTTTCTAGATCTGCTAAGCTAAGTGAGATCTGGACCACATAGGTTTTAAGGAGCTTTTCAGGTACCCAAAGTAAACGTGATCTATTAAGAACTCATGTTCTATTAAGAACTTTTATCACCTGAACACAGCGACTTTGGGGAACACCACACCAGGGGATGTGCTCCAAACACTCCAGCTTCCTGAGCAGTTGCAGTTCAAAACTGTCTGAGGATTTCTGGGCACTAAGCAGACAAACTCTCGTAAAGGCCACCTGCCAAGTTTCCCAGAGCATGGCTTACAGCATGATATGGATGTATAGCAGGATGCTACTTGGATGTGGGTCCCCAGATCCAGAAAATCTATTACTTTGCACTACCTCATTTAGTTCACTTTGCTTCAATAGTCAGCATTTCAAACCCTTCACCCTCCCATAACACTATTTTGAGCAAGTGGCTCAAAGCAATGGGTGTAAGTTGGACTCTTCTCTGCGCCAATCAGCATTGTACTACATACCAAATGTAAATTATAAGAAAAGCAAGAAACACTTTCTGCTAGGAAATCTCAGCTCTTCTAAAACAGTCAAAAGTGCTTCTGTTTTAAAACTCTGCCAATGCCTTCTCATGATTTCAGAAACCATATTTTGAAACAGCCTCAGGAAGAGCAAGTTACAATCAGCATAAGGAAATCAGTCATAAGCATGTAACTATGAATTATTGCATCCTTTTAAGCGTACACATATGCATTTTCTTCCCCAAAATTCCTAATGAAACTCATTTACAAGTGCTACGTCTCTCTTCCAAAACAGTATTTCCTACTGCAGAACATATTGATTTTCAACAGTGAGAAGCAAAAGAAGGGAGAAGTAATTTTGTTATTTTTAAAGTTCTGTTAGAACTTTAAAGACTAAAATCTGATGAGCTGTACCTTATTTCTAATCTATCTACCCTTATTAAATGGATCAAGGTGTTAAGTAGCTGGTTTATTCCTAAGCAACTGTTGATCCCAAGCAAATCATTGATTACCAGATTAAATCACTTAACACAACTTTTCATTTTCTAAATTAGCATTCTTTATGAACTTCACTGAAACAGACTGGGATTTTTCCTCCTTAAAGAAAAATTCAGATTTAACTATTAAGCAACACAATATGTAAAGCATCATAATATAACATGAAATAAAATATTAATTATATCGCAAGATTCTCTAAGTTATTGCCAACAAATCCTTAAGCTAACTTAGCAGGACGCTGAAGTCTCTAATAGAGGCAAACGCCAACTACAACGTTTTGGCAAGTGGTATACTGGAAGAACATTTTGAAATGCTGGGAGAAATAAGAGACCACATAAACTGTTGTACAAATAGCTGTATTTCAGAATACTTTACATAGTAAAAGGCTGTCAAATGCACAGCTTATCTCTTGAAATACCATCTACTTAATAGATCTATTAGTTTGATGAATTTGATTTTTTGCAATAATTTACTTAATATTGCTGTATAGATCTCAAGGGCGTCTCTGCTCTGGGCTATTTGTACACAGCACAAGAGAATTTTAAATTATCTTCTGTTTTAAACAAATAGCTTTAATATACATCTGTGCATGCTACATTCATCTTGTACTGCAGCTTGACATGACATTCCATTTGCTTGCTTTTTTATTATATGAAAAGGCTCTTTTTATCAAAGTTGTTGCATTGATTTTTTAATGAAGTGCACAGTTCAAAAAGCAGTAAAATACAGTGTTTGCAGATAGTCCAAGTCATTGTTCAACTAGATTTTCTTCACTTGACATATTTTGTCTGTGCACATAAGGGGGAGGCTTGAAGTAGAGACTAATCAGGCACTGCTTTTAATATCATTCAGAATGACATTGTAGGCAACTGCAGTTGTCATATGTTCAACTGTCTCCTGTTTTTGGGGATGAATTTAAATTCAGCCACACAATTTTATTTTCTATTTCCCATTAAATTTGTTCATATTTTTAAACTAGCAGAAAAACAAAGAACTGTGATGAGCTCATTCAGGGCAATACAGTGTTAGAGACACCCACTAGAGTGTTTTTGAATATATTTGCAATATTACAGCTCGGTGGAAATAACGGGCAAACCAGTTCTACGCTATATCCATTGAAACAGACATGACTTGGTATTAAAAGTTATGAGCCTGAATAAAGTCTTCAGAAACAGAAAATACAGAAATGACTTCTTGATGAACCAAGGCAAAAGATACAACTAACAATACAGTAATAAGTAGAAGAGCTAAATGGGCAAGGTAAAATGATGGAAGAGGAAAGCGTACCATATCCACACCATGTAAATTGATCAGTGAGACACAGGGTTTATCTGCAGTGACACAAGACAATCTGATTTAACTGTTCTTAACACAGACCAGGAACCTGAGAAAAGATCTAATTATATCAACTGTGCTACAAGTTTGGAAGAGCTGGTAACTTTCATGATAAACACCAGATGCTAATATGGCTGAACCCCTAATACACAAAAATTTCCTTTTGAAGTGAAAGGGTGAAGACCTTCAGGAAGGAAAAACCCCACAGAATATTCCATTCTATATTTACTTTTCTCTCTCTCCCCCCTCTTTTTTTGGTTGTGGGTTTTTTTTTGGGTTTTTTTTGTTTTTTTTTTTTTTGTTACGAAACCTAATTTCAAATTCAAACTCATGCACTTTTTTCCTTTTCCTTTTATTTTTCCTGTATTTGTAGGTTGCTGAGTTTTTCACATCATGGATAACATAGGGAAAAAACCCAGATCAAGCTACCTTATGTAAGCAATTACAGAACATGAGAAGGTGTAAATGGAAAAGCAGAGGTAGCTGGGATCTGTGCAGAGCAGTCCCCAGCAGCAGCTCAGGGTGGTAGAGCCCACCCCGCCTACAGCCAGCAAGTCTATGTGCGCTGTGGTTGAGCTAATCTCAAAACTGGATCATCTGCCCTGGGTTAATCAAAAAAAGACCATAGCAAACAAAGATATAGAAATACCATTTTATTTCACTCAAAACCTGAGTAGAGAAATACAAAGATAAAGTGGGTGAAGCGAAGACTTTCACAAACGGCATACGAATATTTAAGCTCTCCTTTTAGTAATCTAACATTTGAAAAAAATGTAACATTTTCTTTTCCAGAAAACCAAGCCCAGTTCTTGAACACCACCTGAAACTGTTCTTTAATGACTGTCATCTTTTACCGGATATTTATAGATAACATTACATTGAAAACTTTTTGTAAAAATAGAGTGGTTCTGTTACCTTAGAATTTTGTTTGGTTGGTTGGTTTGGGTTTGTTGGATTTTTTGTTGTTGTTGTTGTTGTTTTTGGTTTTTTCTTTACCTTAAAACCACTGAAAAATTGTAAACAACAAAGTGACATTTTATTTTGATGCAGTAACTTCATCAATGCAGTTGACTTCAGTAAAAAAAAAAAAAGAAAAATGAACACAAATGTTCACAAACACCGTATTAAGACTTTGATACATTATTTCGCCCCCCCCCCTTGTTTGTGCTGGTTAAATGCACACCCTTTATTACAGAAATGCACGCTGCCCCTAGGCAACCTGAAAAATGATTGATACTCACATTTACAATTTAAGGCTTCTCCTTTATAATTAACTGTCTTACAGAAAGTAGAATACGTATTAGAGACACAGTACCATGATCTTTGACTGCTTTTTGACTTCCGTGAGGCCAGACCTTAAATTATCTCACTGACATAAGATTATGTAAACCAGTGCATTTTGCAAAACATTTTTTCCTCTGAAATACTAAAAAATCTTTGAATTACCATGATTTGTATCTCTCTTAACAATCCTCAAGATAATAACTACTACTTCCACAGAGACCTAAAGATTTTAAAATGTGGGTTTATTTTATGCTGGCAATTCATAAAACAGTCAAATTCTGATCAACTAACACAACAAAGTGATTAGAATTTGGTATTTGTGGAAGTTACTAATTTTAAAAACTGAATCCATAAACTTAATTGAACAATTTTAATTTCATCTATCTAGTAAAGGGTGTGCTTAGTATGGCTAAAATAGAACAAGCAAGATTGATATAGGTTATTTTAAATAAGAGTATCTAATCCAGTGGAGGGGTGTAAAGATGCAAATTCAGAGCCTATTACTTAATCACATCCTAATACATGCATTTCAAGAACATTAAAAAGTTACTCATGCAAAAATCCCTATGCTAAGTTTCAGATCTTTTTTATTAAATTCTCATCTTGGTAAGTAGCATGCACTCTTTGCAAGTTGTCATGGAGTGATGCAACTTGTTTCTACAGCCAGATTTTCTTCTCTCTCGAAGGGGATGGGAAAGGAAGTGGCATGTGATGGAAATCTTTGAATGAGACACTAAGTCACTTTAATTTTCTACTCCAATTAACAGTAATTTGACTATATAGCCAAATAAATTCATATATTCTTCAGTACATGTTCAAATTTATTGAATACATATCTATTTTCTCTCATTAACCCACTCCCTATGGGGAATATTTCAGGTTTTGTTATTTTGCTTACTGCCTTCTGTACTTTTAAATCTCTGGGGCTTTTAGATGCAACACTCCAAGCACTTCTCCCCTCAATCCCTACCTCTTCCATTCAGAGGGCTGTACAAAATTAATTTGCCTGCCATTTCTCTGGGGACCAGACTCTACTTTTCAACCTACTGAGGCTTCTGGTACCAGACTGGGAGGGAAGGACCCACAGATGCATATGATTTGCTAAAATGTAGTATGGAGCTACAGAAATGAACGCCTGGTAACATATCATCTCACAATGGCTTTTGAAACAGAACTGTAGCTGTTAGGGGCATGCCAAAGTAGGTAAAACTGTGCCATGTTAAATAAAATGAGGAAACCACTATTAAGGCAGATGCTCACAAAGCAAGATATTTTGTCTTTGCTTCTCCTTCTTCCTAATGATAAGAATTAAGGATGTCTGTAGCATTTAGTGTTATTATGAGACTGGCTGTAGCTATAGCTCAAGTGACAGTTTTATTAACTTTTTTTTTTTAAATTACCATTTTGGTTTAAAACACTTTGGTCTACCTTTAAATAACTTATTTATGATAGGATCAGTATAATGCTTGAAAGATTATTTCAGTTGTAAGTCTGGGAATTATGGTTTTACACTCTTCATATGTCCCAGATGATTCCCCTTTCCTTGCTTTGCTCACATTTAGTCACAAGCATGATTTGCTTTCAATGGCAAACAAATGAATATTCAGGAGAAACAGCAATAACAAACACTTTCTTTTTTTTTCCCTGAACATGTGCCCATTGTCCAGTATTTGGAACCCAAATTTCTGTATAGAATTATCTCCCCTTTCATTGAATATACAGAACCTCTAAGAGCTGCCCAAAGCATGCAGGTTTTTTCCAAGAAATAGTGAGGGAGAATTGCTGCCACAGTTGGACTAATCTGTTGATCTTGCAAGATTAAAGCCAGTAAGCTATGGAATTCTGCAAGTAACAATAAATCTAACCAGTTATTCAAACTATACGAAAAAAATGTTGTTTCTTGTGTTGGTTTCACTACAACAATCATGTTTCAAGATCTGTATTCTTACAAGTGGCATCTTATACACGGAATTTGGAAATACTTCAAAGATGAAGTGTTATTTAGTGGAAATAGTGGCACAAGTAAAGATAGAAAGGGGTAAAAAAAAATTTCAGATTTATGCATCTGAAAAGGAGAAAACAAACTGCTTCAGTGTTACAGGTCCCTCAAAACCAACCAAACAAAAAGAAAACACAAAAAAAACACAACAGAGAAATACTTTTAGGATAATATTTAAATAAAACTGAAGACCCCACATGCTCTTATGTAAGCACTTGCATTTCAGACAAGCACCAGAATGATTTTCCAGGGACTGGGCAGATTTCTGTCTTCTTAGAGGATTTTACTGAATTAAGCCATTAGTATATGAACTAGCTGCCAAGAATGTTAAACACTTAGAAGCATTAAAACAGACAACAGTGACATGCCTGACATTTGGTTTCAGGGATGTACTATTTTATCCTGTGTGTATTTGAAAGAATTTTCATTTTTAAAATAATAAATGTTGTCTTTTTTTTTTTTTTTTTTTTTTTTTTTTTTATAAAAGTCATGATACAAAATACAACCAGAAAATATTTTTCCGGTCCTAAGTTATGTTTAAAAGTTTATTTCCTTCCTAATGTTCCAGTGGAATAACTTTTTGGCAGAACTAGCTGGAAAGTAGAAATCAGATCTAAATGCAGAATTAACCCATTTATTTCTGATCTGAAATTAATACTAATATTGATAAAATTTTGAAGTCTTCCCAAAGTAGTAAAGTTACAGATATAACCCTTTTTTATTCACGTTACCTTATTTGCCTTTTGATATTTATTATCCTGAGAAATTCAGGGGAGGTTACTTGAGAAACTGAAAAGTCCAATTTTCCTTTTTTTTTTTTTTTTTTTCAACTGGTTAACCTGTTTCTTTGTATGACTCTCCATAGCCCTTCTCCAGTTGGAAAAAGGGATAGCAGCCTGATTCTGCAATGTACATGAATGCACCATCCACTGCAGTCCTGTAGCATTTTGTTTTAAGAACTGCAAAAACAGAATATAGAATATATACATTTACCAAAAACTCATGTAAAATATGCTGTATTCAATAACTTCAGCTGATTACCATGGCAAGCAGCTATTGGCCCAAGCCCAAAGTGGAGAAAACAAACAAACAAACAAACATTGGCTAATATTGTTCAGTTTGGTATCACACTCCAGAACAAGAGGGAAGATGCCTGAGGCTTGAATGAAAAATAAATGTTAGTAAAGAATGTGCAACACATTAAATGGGGAGATGCTTGCAGGAGAGTATAAAATCAAAAAGCATAAAAGCAAAATAAACGTCAACAAACCAAACCAAACAACCCCCTTACAACCTACCACCACCCCTGCCTAAAACAACCTCCAAACTCTTGCTCTGGTTAAAGCTTCCTTTCTCTTCAGAAAAGCATTTTCTTTCATGCATCACTGGCATTTGTAGACCCTTAATCTACAGACAGTTAATTGCTAGGTGTATCAATTTTATTAGTACTCAGCAACTTTATCTATATCCTTCACTAGCTGTATTCATTACCATAGTGGTGTATTTCACCATAAATCAATTAGAAATTTCCAAAAGCAAATGCATTCCTTCCCCTAATCAACTGTTATTTCTATATTATAGAGGAGTAAAATATAAATTAAAAAACTCCATGTTCTACGCAAGTGATAGTTGAAACACACCAAGGATTTTTCAATTTTATATGGAGGTTCTGCAGCATTTCTTGGCGATGTTTAACACTGGGATTTCCAAGTCTAAGCATATGCTTTGGTATTGATTAAATGCTTATAGTTTGTTCAAAACCAGGTATCTTTTATTTCTGTAGAAACAGTATTAAAGATATAAATAAGTAGTAATGATAGGCTCCCACAGAGAAATTTTAAGAAAATGTCAGTCAGCTTGTTGTATGGTGTCTAACTATTCAGGGCATAGTAACTACCACCCGTTCTGCCCTTGGAACAATCTGGGGAAAGAACAGCCAAGTTCATTCCCCTCATGTAGATTTAATTTGGACACTCTCACTATGTCAGAAAGGTGAAATTATTTTCTGAATTGCACCTTCAAGGAAGTACATAAAAAGTGTTATTGCCTCCATAGCTGGTACAAATTCTCCCCAGTCTCATCTGATCTCTTTTATATATTCCCTCAACACCATGACTTACCAAGACCATTGTAAGCTCAGCAAGTGGGTTCACATGTGGTACTGACAAATTTTGGTTTGCATCCCACTGCCAGACTTAGCTCTACTGTTTTACCTAATCATATGCTAAAAACTGCTGCATGAGGATGGATAAAAAAGCACGTACCTCTCAGAAGGAAACAAAGATGTTTGAGGATATCACAGATCAGTCATTTATTACAGTAAAACTGATTCCTGGCAGAAAGTCTATAATCTACAGTTCTGTAAACATGTGCATGTGTGGATATGTGTATGGATCAGTATTTGTAATAATTGCTGAACACTTATGGAGCACCCACACGATTTCTACATTCAAAGTCATATGTTATCACTCTAAATCCCTCCTATCATATAGGGTCATGTAATTAAAAAGCTCAAGCCACTTAAATTGCAGTAGTCAAATAAAAAGGAATCACATAGAGTACTTCATGGCCAGTGGCAGCTGTGTGTGTTTTCAAACAATACTTCAGTTAGAGCCACACATACTGACAGAAAACAAATTATTTCTGTATGCATGGTTCTCAGCAATGACTTCACACATTTCATGATCATTTCTCCATTTAATTACTTTCCTTGGGGATTACTTTATGCTACAATACTTTGTATTCTATTTAATTTCAAAGGTTTTTGAAAGCCAGGACTCTTCCAGTATTAGGTTTCCTGCTTTTAGTCCTTCTGAGAGAGTCTTACCAAGGGCTCATTCTTTCTACCTTCCTCCAAAAAGGAAAATTATTTATATACAAAGAATTTTCTTCTAGCAAAAATTAACAAGTATCATAAACATCACCAATAATGGAATTCACTTCTACATTGCACTCAACTAAAAGCAGCTAAGCTAGTGAAGAACACAAAAATACACCATTTATTGCTGAAATTCACCCACCAAGGGAACACTGAGCATGCACTGTAAAATGTGTATAGAAGTTAAAATTATGTGTTGCATTACTGTGGCATATTTATCCACAACATTATAATTAATAACCAGTTGTCAACATTCTGGAGTGGTTTTGGAACACATTAAATATAGGATGCTTAAATACTTTTAACTTCTTTTTGTTAACACAGTTCTTTGAACAAGCACAACTTTTTTACATAAGCACTGTACTATTATGAATGCCTGAATAGGATTAAGAGGCCTTCTTGAAATGCAGAGACCCAGTGGATTTCATCTGCTATATAGGAAGCCAGCACTGTTCATGGGTTTCTCGAGTTTGTACTACATTCATTATCTTCAAGGACTGCTAGGTGTTGACAGTTTTAACTGCCTTCATTGGAACAACGGCCCCTGCAAAACTGAACATGAGCAGAATTTATGATTTACTGCCCATCTGTCAAGGCTGAAAGTCAGCCCTTCACAAATATGTGTCACAGCACATCTCCCCTGACTCTTCTCAGGGAGATGGAAGTGGGAAAGTCAGAGCCAGGAGTGGCAGGGGAATGGGGCTGGGAAAAGTACTCCCAGTAATCCCCGAAAGCTTTAACTGAATGGCCACACTGCCCTCACTGCAGGAGGTCACACAACCTTCCAAACACCAACAAAAATCTCACTAAGAAGCTTACACATAGTTTAAATGGCACAGAAGTTTGTGTCTCAACCTGCTGCTCTGGAGGAGTCAGCACAACTGCGTACTTTGATAAAAATTTTCAACAGGTGAAACTAGGAGAGATTCCTTAGCCAGTGATACGAAGATTTTTAGATTATCTCATGCTCTGTGCTGCCGTCCAAAAACCCAGGAACATGTTCCCATTATTTTGCTATGAAAAACAATCCAACATTCTGAAGTATCCTTAGACTTTTTCAATTTCCCCCTCCACTGAGAACATAAGCTTTGTCTATAGACCACATCAGTTTTGTTCAAAGAATAGTCTGATGTATTATCATCATTTTATGATACTTTTTTCATTACACTATTACTGGAGGTTACATTAAACCAAGCAACAATTTTCAGGGATTAAACAAAAAAACGAAAAAAAAACCAAAAAACAAAAACAAAAAAAAAATAAAATTCACACTTCAAATAATTGCCTGCTGGTGCCAGCAGGTTAACTCTGAGGTTGTTATTGATTTGGTATCCTACCAAATTATGAAGTGCAACCACAAAATGCTAGATGGATTGCAGAGAGAATTTCATTCATACATCTTTTAAAAATACCATAAGCAGTAGTTTGAAAAGAAAATTGTATCCTAAAATACTGAACAAAGGAAAATAAGAAATACAAAGGAAAAAGTAAATCAAAGTTTTAATACAATACAAAAATGGTGTTGTGTTGTTCTATACCAAACCCCCCACTACTATCCTTTAGTAGTGAAATTTTTGACAAAGAATAAAGTTTCAACCACACATAAGAAAATGTTTTCTCTTATGTGAAAGTGATAAGGAGACAAAAGTCAAATAATGATATGTTAAAACCTTTCAAGAAATTATGGCAGATGTCTACAGCATACATTATTGTATTTACTTTTTTAAAACATCCAAGTGAAATATAAAGCCTTGACATTTGCTCTTGAAGATAACCCTTTGAAAGGCCCTTCAGTCTCTTGGAACTTTTCTTAACCCTATTCTATTCTGTTACAATCTAAGAAAGAGAAGTCCCATGTAAACATATATAAGGTAAATAGCTTTAATGTCAAAAGAACAAGTCATAACCTCTTTTAAGTGTTTAAGTAACTGATGAAGAGGAGCCCAGAAATACAATCCTTCAAAGGCTTGTACTTAACTTTCTGTAATAAACATACTCCTACTGCTGGGCTGCTCACAGCATGTGTCAGGTCGAACATTCACATAATGTATCACAAAAATTTTGCTGTATTAAATTCATCTTAAACACAAACCCGAAGCTATGAGTGAAGAACAGTGTTTATTGAAGAAGCCACAAACACACACATCTCAGTAACTAAATATGCCACACGAAATTCATGAAAAAGGGAACTAATAACAGCAAGGCTTAATGGCTGCTGGAAGTGGTAGGAAAAAAGGTATTTAACCATCTTCTCACTGATCTCACTCCTTATTATAGGCTCTACCATTGTATTATGGATACAAGTCAGACTTATTGATCCCTAGATTCCAGGGTGCCCACTTAAGGCCTTTTTGTAGATGGGAGCCATACTAGCAATCTACACAGTAGCCATGTGGAACGGAATGTTACTCAACTTGGCCAGCAGTTCAGTAAGTTCGCATGTCACAGCCAAATCCCTTCAGTACCCTTTGGTGAAGGTCACCTAATCCTGAAAAACTGTTAACACCTCATCTATTCAGTCTCAGATTTACTCCATATTCACATGAAATTCACCTAGTTTCCTACAGGGCCAGCAGGACAATTACTACATGAATTTGATAGCAGTCAGACTTAGCTAGGTTATAATGAAAAGGGAACTACGCAATTTAATAAGGTTGTTGCTGGTGACCTTCAATGATCAGTCTCAAGACTGTTCTTATATAGTATTTTGCCTGACATGAAAAAAGGGGCAAATAGAATTTGTGAACATCACAAAGCAGGGGAGGTCCACCAACACACAGGACGGTCAGACTCACCAGAACTGCATGATCTCAAAGATTACTGTATGGAAAAAGGGCAGTTATAACACTTCAGAGTGCAAGGTCAGTTTATATCCGAACATTAGAGAAAAATCCAGAATATATACATCAAACTGTAATTAACTGTGAGTGTCAGCAGGACACCACCACCCCCAGCAAAAGCAAATATAATCCAGTGATGGATCAGTGAGGTACATACAATGAAAATATTTAATTTCATCTGAAGTAAATCCATTCTATGCATATGGGGTATTTATGTTAAGGATAGAAATAAAAGTTTAATCCCACTTCAGAATTAATTCCTTTGATCTCTGTTGGAGGCCAAGAATAACCAGCCTTACAGCTTTTTCAGAAAGGCAATGCTGAGACCTCTACTAAATCTTAAAAAAAAAAAAAAGGGCAAACCAAAAAGCCCACCAAAGCTCCAAACTTTATTGTATAAAGTGAGATTTCTCTTTTATTAACAAAACCTCCTCTTTTTCTTTCTTTTTCCTTCATTATTTTAAACTTTAGAGTTCAATGCTGTCATTAGAGAAAAAACAGCTTTGATTGAATTTTAAAATTGATTAACATTTAATCAAGAATTTTAATGATACTTATAGCGTATAATAAAAATATAACCTTGCAGATAATTAGAATAATTCTAGTGTTTGCAAAGAGACATGAGAAGCAAGCACTATATAAAGCACTATGCGCATACATATATGCTACCTGTCACTATTTTCAGTAACTGCCAGCTATTCCTTTCAGGAAAAAAAAAAAAAAAAAAGGGAAAAAATGGCTGCACAAGTAAGTATTTTTACTGGAAAGAAAAAAAAAAAAATCAGAGAATGGCACATTAAAACTGTGTTTTATTCAAAGATCTTCAACTGATCAAATGAGCACATTCAGGCAACTTTTTCTACTATTCATAAGTTTCATCAGCTGTAAAATTGTACTTTTTTCCATTGTAAAACACTTGAGATCTTCTGATGAAGACCTCTACATTATCAAGTATTTTTATTTTTCAGTTCACTAAATAGGCACCTATGTCAAGATATTACCAAATCTAGAGATTAAAGGACAAAAAAATTACTACATGCAATATTAAAAGGTATCCCCACAGCCTTGAGAGTATCACTGCTGAGATAATACAGGTTTTAAAAAAAAAAAGATAATAAAATCCAAAGCCTTGTAAAATAATTATTCCCACTTCGTAAGGAAAACATTTTGCTAGAAAGTGATTAATTTATCCCAAGAATCACCTACAGTTTTCTTGAAAAAGTAAATAAATCTCTCAGTTCAGTGAAAATAAATATTAATTTAGATTTGTATATATTTTTCTACTTCAGAAAAATGTCTGCATTGGCTGGAAAACCAAGAAACTTAAGTATGAAGTGCCCCTTTCTCAGCTCCCATGAAACCCAAACTACTGGGACAATACTGATACTGAGCAACAACGTTTTAAGAAAACAAAACTGTTTATCAGAAACAAAAGCCAGCAGTAGCATAGACCAAGTTTGTAATTACATTTTACAGAACTACTGTCTTCTCATCTCTGGGCAGATATCACTAAGCTTTGCTTACTTGAAAACACACACAACAAATGCATTTTTGTCAATTATGCTATTTTATTTATGCTCTATTACTGAAATTATGTATAACACTCAAAAACTTTTATTTGCTAAGTGAGAAAAATGGCTTTGTCATTAACAGGATTAGAAACATGAAGCAAACTGAAACGTCCAAGCAGCAGTCTCCTCAACATGTTTGTAAGCAGCATGGCAGCAAGTGCTATCTTGTTACAAAGATAGCTATCATTAACAAATATCACAAGACTCAGTACCAAAACAGGGAATTTTCAGCTTGCCACCTCAGGTCATAGATCCTGTAGGCTAAACTGAAGCCAGGTATTGAATAATAAATTCAGCAAAACTCCATTAGGTTGCAGGTCAGTTCTTTATCAGTAGTCTCCCAAACCACTCACTGTAGACAGGCTGAGAAAGTTGGGGCTGTTCAGCCTGGAGAAGAGAAGGCTGCGTGGAGACCTCATAGCAGCCTTCCAGTATCTGAAGGGGGCCTACAAGGATGCTGGGGAGGGACTATTCATCACGGACTGTAGTGACAGGACAAGGGGTAAGGGGTTCAAACTTAAACAGGGGAAGTTTAGATTGGATCTAAGGAAGAAATTCTTTACTGAGAGGGTGGTGAGGCACTGGAATGGGTTGCCCAGGGAGATTGTGAATGCTCCATCCCTGGCGGTGTTCAAGGCCAGGTTGGATGAGGCCTTGGGTGACATGGTTTAGTGTGGGGATGTCCCTGCCCATGGCAGGGGGGTTGGAACTAGATGATCTCAAGGTCCTTTCCAACCCTAACTATTCTATGATTCTATAAAGGATATAAGAACAACCCAAGATTTACAGCAATAAAACACTTCCCTGCAATAATGCTACCATGACTACTGCTGGGAGTTCAGGTTTTTGGGGTTTTTTTTTTTGGTTGGTTGGTGTGGTTTTTTTAAGTGGCACTTGACTCCCTCTCACATTGATCTTTTAGTTCAGGATCAAAACATAATCCATTTCTCCCCAGAAGGTTTCCCATGAATGGGAATTACTGTCCTTCAGCTGCAACACAGCAGTGCCTTTTAATTCTCTAATAAAACCTAGAACACCTAAAAGTAGAGAATAATGGTTTTAGAAAGTGCAATGCCCACTTCAGTAAACACTCTCAGTGTCAGTTTAACACTCAAGGAACATTTTTTTTCCATTCCAAAATGCCTCGATTTTCCACATACATGATTATTTTTAACCAAGTCTTCTTATTAAGATTTTTTTTTAGTATAAAATTTAACTGCATCTATTTATCTCTGTTATAGCCCTTCTGCCATCTGTGACATCATATTTCTTGAATTCAGCATCAGACTACTCATTTCATATGTTACCTCTTTGTGCTGCTGTACATGCATTCCAATCACTGATATTTTACCACTAGGAAAAGAATCTTCTGATTTCAAGACACAGAGGGAGACTAATGATAGAACCCTCAGCAGGACACTGCATCTCCTCAACACCAATCAGAGATTACATTTCCTCCCTTCCACTGCAGCAGGAAAGCACTGGCTGAGCAGTTCAGAAGAGATCCAAGTAGCTCAGAAAAAAACCCAGAGCCAATCACAACTCTGTAGTGGACACAGCAGTTGCAAAGAACTGGATTAGTATGCACCAGGAGGAAGATGCAAGATACTTGTTAACTCAGTCATCTGTGTGCCTCATTAAACAACTGGAGAGGAGGCAAAAGAGACAGAATATGATAAAAGCAATGTTATGTTATTAAAAAATCCTCCTCTCCGATGACAAAGACTAAATTGATTGGCACAACTATTCAAATATCAGTGCTCTTAGACTAATGATACAACTCTTCCACTGTCTTATCTCCACATGGACTTCTTAGAGGGCCAGGAGGCCCTCTAAGGACAGGCTAAATAGCCTCCCAAACAAGAAAAGGTTGTCATCTTCTCTGGACAAATGGAAATCGTGATAGCAGCACCATTCTCTGGTTGGGCTGCACTCCTTCCTAGTGTGTCAATAATAAGCATCTGCAACAAATTATCGAAATGGGCATATACAAAATGGGAGAATCTCATTCCTGAAACAGTCAAGATGAGGAGCAGCAACATGTGGAGATTCTCTGCACATGACTTACCCAGGTCAACTTAACAGTACAAAGAAAACCAAAGTCAGCAGTATAACTTGAAATGTCGCTGTAACTAGAGTAATCTGATTAGGATGGAAAATTCATCATCTGAGATCCCATGCAGAAGCCATACAAGGTCTGATTTGAGTTCAGAGCAATACCAACATAGCAAGTTGTGTGCAAACTGAGTGTCATACATTGTATATACTAGCTGCAGTGGACTAGTTGGTTGTATGGAGGAAGACAAACAATGGTAGGGGGAAAATCACTATTGTTCACCAGAGACTGGAAGAAGCTCTGGAAGCCACCATTTGCAACAGATCAGGATTAAAAGGGCTTTAGGGTATCAGCAGACAGCCAACTCCAGTCATGCAATGTCAAGACCCAAATTTATTATTACTGATATGTAAACCTTTAGGGTTGAAACACACACACAGAGTATACAGATGTGCTTTAGAAGGTTCCACTTACCTAAAGCAAGTCAAATACTTTATCTGACAGCATTTAGCTATCACCATTCAAACACGCAGCAAGGATAACTGTAGTATCAGTTTATATGGCACACCACAGCTTTATTTGATTCCCATAATATGAAACAAATTCTCAAAAAAATAAGCCATAATTAGGCACACGCTAGGTTTAGTACTTCAGCACAGGACACCTATACTAACCTATACTCCTGCCTCAGCCTTCCTTGCATTCCCTTTACTCTGCAGAATTTGCTTCTCAGTTTCCAAAAGAGAAAGAATAAACTTGTAATGACTTCTCCGGGTGGCCTTCACTCATATCTCTTCTGTCTCCCACATTCCTTCACTTGCAAGTCTTGCAGCAGCATCAACTTTTTTTTTTATTTTTTTTTTATTTCAAAAAAATAAACCCATGAACTTATCACTTCCCTTTTCCAGAACCTCTTCATTTCCAGGGGGGGTTAAAACAAGACAAAACAAACCCCCAAACACAATACATTCACCTTATGTACAGAGCTATTTAAATAAAATTATATACTCTATTATAAACTGACCATTTAAAACCTTTTTAAAAAACTATAATGAATGTTGCTATTTCTTGTGAAAAACATTAGAAAAAGCTGTAGTAGGAAATCCCACATACTTCAAATACTGCTTTACTCAAATTCTGTCAGAAAAAAACCCACAACCAGCTCTACTGTCTAATTAAGGATAACAGCAGCTGTTTTAAAATTCAGACAAAGGAAGCCACAGGCCCCTAAGGTTTTAGGATTATAATCAGGTGCAGAAAACTGTCTAAAGAACAAACAGGGGATGCAGACTCCAAAGAACTCATTTGTGTATTAGTGACAAATAACTTAGCTGCTCACAGCAATATGCACTTGCTCCAACAACAAAAAAACCCCAACACATTGTCTTCTGTAGTCCTTGTGAAGCAGAGTAACCTGTCTGTACCACTCTTCCTTATCCATATATGGGACAGGAGAATATTAAAGTTGTGGTCTGCTTTTTCCTCAGTTAATGTATTGCCTCCCTGCACACTCATGAGATGTCCTTGGCAAGTAATGATTTACTTCACCTGTTCCAGGAACAAGTTGATTGTTATAAATTACTCTGGCTTTCAACACCGCTTCTCCATCCATATGGCCCCTAGTATACACTCATCATTTATCTACAAGGTTTTCTGAAACAAGTGGTGCTGGTGAAGGAAATGCTCACACAGTAAGATAACATTTCCATCTATTTACAAGGGGCAAGATTTTGAATGAATAATACGTGTTCATGCTAAGCTTCAATACTGAATGTCCTAGGACCGATGAAAGTGTCTGGTTCCAAGTATCAGACTTTAAAATGGCACCTTTCAAAATTATTTGTAGGCCAATAACTGAAATAAAGAGTCTGTTACGTATTACTTCACAGACAAGTGACAGTACTATTGCTGCAGGAACACACCAGGCATTAACAAATGTAGACACTTACAGTGGTCACAACACAATTTCAATTTCACACTTGAAATTATGTAAGTCCCTGTCAGCTGCTGCCATTTCACAAATGCATTCTTTATTGCTATTTTAATAATTGTTTAGAACTTGTAAGTAAACAAAAGTATAACACAATGCCTCTACCTCCCTTTCACACCTTTGCCATACAAGCCTCAATGTTTTAGTTGCTGGTGTACTGCATTGCACGCTTTGATACTGCTTATTGAGAAACATACAAGCAGAACTCACACAATGCACAGACAGATCATTTGCAATCTATTAAGAGGGAAAGAGAGAAGCATGAGCCACTCTCTTTTTCACTTGTGCAGATCATGACATAAGTGAATATTAAAGGACTAATATATTTTATACAAGTCATCCTAGGACAAAGAAATGAAAATTCTGATTCAATAAGAAATGGAAGAAGTGATGGCTGTGATGCAGCTCTGCAATTA
Source organism: Psittacula echo (assembly GCF_963264785.1). Taxonomy (NCBI): domain Eukaryota; kingdom Metazoa; phylum Chordata; class Aves; order Psittaciformes; family Psittacidae; genus Psittacula; species Psittacula echo. The sequence goes on along the minus strand of NC_137738.1, from coordinate 38,783,644 downwards.
TATGCAGGATAAAGAATTAGCTGAAAAGCAGATAGCACAATGCTTCAATTTTCCTCGAGTCCCCATAAACCTATCTTGTGACAGCATGATTTACCAAACACCATGCCTTAAAATTTACAGCATCTGAAATACAACTCTATGTTTATTTCACTGAATATTGCTCAGCCTGCTACTTCTGGTTTAGTTTAAAAAGACACACAAGACAAATCAGATTGAACTCTGCAATGACTCCCCAAAAGTTCTGTACATCACATCAGGGACTCAAGTTTTGCAAGCACCCACCCAAATATACTGTCAGCCATACAGGCACACATACAGAATACACATTCATCTCTCTAGAAGCAACTCAACCCAGGAAAAAAAGCACAAATCCCTTAGACAGTCAGAGAAGGTTAGCATGCATTTGCAGTCACAGCAGCCTACTGCCTACCTAGTCTGCACATGTACTTGCTTTGAAAGGTCACTGAGCCCAGCACAGCCTCTGGCTGCGGGTGCAGAGAGCAGTGTACCACAGCACTTTGCCTCAGGTGCACTGCTCTCAGAGACATCAGAGAGAATACGCCGCTCTACCATCAGCAGAGTCTGCCCAGACATCTGAATCAGTGGCGAACACACCAGCTTCTACTGCTGGTGCTCCTCAGGGACCTGATTGCCATTCAGAGACTCTTAACAAGGCTCTCAAGCAACCTTCATGGAATTTATAATGTAAAAAGTTGACCAAAGCGGCTGGACCTTTTGTTGATAAGTTATATTAAAGAATCCCACCCAGTTACACCCCAGTCTCATATGCAGTCACTGTAATATAGTCCAAAGTATATTTGCCACAAGAAAAACTATTCCAATAAAGTTAATGTAAATCTTCCTATGACAAGGCTCTACATCCCAGCAGACATAAAGATCCCTTTTGCACGTGAAGAGTAATCCTACCTGCAGCTTCAGGAAATTCCATATCATCTTTTATTACTTCTGAGATTAATAAATAGTCAGTTCATCCTGTCTACACTAGTTTAGTCCAGGTACTTCAAATCTCCTTTCTGAGCCCAAAGGCTTACCCAGCAGTTCAACTCTGCAGAACAATGAAGCTTTAGTTAATTATGCTAATTAATTAAACTAATTAGGCAGCTTCAGCTAATGCATGTAAATGCATCTGGTTTCAGAATATTTCATCTTAAAAGGCTAGCATAATTCAGCATGACTTAAGGCTAACAGTAACTTTTATCGTAAGTGTTAAACAGCTGTAGTGGTTTGTTTTGCACAGGAAACTGTTGCCATCTTTTTCTCCCACAGAAAGCAACGCTCTGGGGACAAAACAGTACTTAATAAATAGAAAAGACTAAGCTCAGCTCCAGCACACTGAAAGTGCAATTTGCACAGCTACATACTGCATGTGCCTTGCTGTCCTGAAAATTCCCAGCAGAATTTCACAGTCAACACTGAAGTCTTAACTGTGATATTACTGTCATCTAGCTAGCTTTAACCTGAAAAGGCCTCATTTTGCCCTTGTGCAGGCAGAAGTCATGACTGTAATAGAGTCATGGGTCTACTTTGCCTTACAGACCACAAATACCTTACTCAAGCTTCACAAGCTAAACAATCAATATGGACTTAGCATGATGGAATACACTTTTGGCTTACATATGCAATCCTTTTGGAGTAGAATATTATAAGTACTTCAGAATTAAAACTGTATTAACATGTCTTTGATATTGTTAACATAAAGATTAGCTATGGATTACTATTGTCCCTTGAAGGTCCAAAGGCCTCAAATGTAATTTCTATCGCTAGGATGAGCTTCAAGTAATAGATTCATTTGAAGTCGGTCCATTTTCCATTTTGGTAAGCCATTCACATCTGCAAAGTACACCTCTTCCTCATCTTGCTACATAAAAGCACTCATTAAGAAGATATTAAAAAAAAAAATAAATCAATATTAGGGTAGATGAGCATAAGGCTGGAGAAAATTAAAGTGGCAGAAGGAACATCCAAACTGAAACTCTGACTTATATTCACTTCGGGTAATTACTAGAAGGATGAAAGGCCAACAGCCTTTTAAAATCAGTGTGAAGGCATATATTTTGGTAGAAAAAAGGTATCAAGGTCTTAGCAAGAAAGAAATCAACATGACAAACAACAACTATGATGAAATAAAACTAAGAGCAGCAGCATACTGGCAGTCTATCCCATTTTTACTTCCTGTTTATCTTATTTCCTTGTCATTAAGGAAATACCTCTTTTCCTTACATGGGAGTGTAGTGACATTTGACAAAGTAATTAAGAGAAGCACTATCATGATCAGCTGCCTTTGGTCTGTTACAAACACAGTCAATACACAGTTCATGACTCCAGCAGACGTTAACGCTTAACAGACTCATTGGGAACTTACGGTCTTACTGTTTCTGTCCTGTATTACATGGAAAACAGAATCTAAACAGAGAAACCACTGAATTTTTAGCAGCAGGTATTAACCCATCCAGCACAATCCACTACATAAATCAACAAATAAACCCCTGCCCAATGGATTTACTTCTACAAATCCACAGCTATTTTGAAACAGTCAGGCTTGAACTCTCTTGGCAAACAGCTGAAGAGCTAGTTTGAGCAAAGGGCTATCAGGGCTGTTGGCTACCCGTCCATCACTCATTACCCTTTCCAGTTAATGCTTGTCTAAAGTAACCCTGTTCACAAAACATGCATCTACAGTGCACAGGTCAGAGGGCCACATGTTTTGAGGCAGAGGCAAATCGTGAGTCTGAAGAAGCATTCATGAATTCCCTCATCCCTCATAACTTTGTCACTCACTGCCTTTACTCCATTTTCTAGTATTTCTTATGCCACCTATCTTCACATGACTGCGGGCTTGCCCTAATGACTAATTCAAGTGAAAACTAACCCGCCTCATAAAAAGAGGGTTTGCATGTGTGTATGTGTGCATGCTCATACAAGAGGAAGGTAGGACAGATTTAAAATTAACTGCCTTAAAAGGCTTTAAACAAAAAAACAAAACCAAAACCAAACAAAATAAAACAAAACCCAAACAAAAAACAACAAAACCCTAACCCAAAACAACAACCAGTTTAAACTGCTTGTAAAATGAGGGCCTAATTCTGATGCAGGCTACTTTAGCTAATGCAGTGAAAGTACAGTACTTATAACCTGATTTGGCAAAAGGCATCTTTAGTCATGAGTGAGCTGCAATCTCACTCAGCAGCTGTGAGGTCTTGCAGGATATATGGTTCCTGAGCTAACTGTCCCTCACTCTAACAATCAGTTTCTGGACTTCAAATGCTGGAGTGTTGTCTCCACAGTCGAAACCCACCCGGGCTTCACAGATATATCAGAGATTGGCTGCAGAACCTGGGGCCAGATACCAGCTAGGGATTCTCAGGTCCTCCAGCAAGAAGATGACAGCAAAAACTGAACAGAGATTCTGCTGGCTGGGTCAACTATCAGCAGAAACCAACAGTTCCTCAATCTGGAAGAATCCAAATGAAACATTTCAGACTCTTACTCAAAAAGTATCAAGCAATCTCTAGACCTGAATACAGTATGGTAGGAAAAAAACCACAAACAACAAACCCCAAACCCTTTTTAGGTGAGGATTTGGGCTTCATCTCTCCTGCCTTCATTGAGAAATTCTTAAGTCCTTGCCCATGATATAATAAAGATAAAATCTTGCTATTTGAATTTTCCAGTACACTCTGTCTTACACTATTATAACCACCCAAACAAGGCATTAAACTGGACTGGAAAGAATCTGCCAGAATGTGTAGACCTTAAAGCAATTAGTACTGAGGTGGTCTCTGCTACATTTTAAACCCCTTTTCAGATGAAGAATTTTGACAAGGAGAATTACTAAAGGCCAGCACTTCAGGATAATTTGCAAACAGTAAGATGAATACAACTCAGTGGAAGACAGCAATTGAAGCTTTAGTCAACTATGGATACCACATAAAACACAAACTAAAATCCTATTAACACTATTGGTCAAAAATAATAAGGACACTCTTTCCATGAAAGCTTGTAGAAACAAACCACTATCATCCAACAGTTCAGAAACTTCTCTAGTTTTGAGATTTTGAGTCAGTACATCTAACAAACAGCTATATAATCAGTAACTATGCAAGTACATTTTACACCGTGACTTGACTACTAATGTACCTGGTTGCTATCTTATCTTAGTTAAAATCCAGGTTTAATAAGAAGGGAAAAGTACTGCTAATGCTAATGCCCAAGAATGTTCTAAAGAAACACATTATTGTTAAAATAGCTTTAACTCTTATAGTGCCCAACTGCAAAGCCAATTCAGGAATAATACTCCGTGTTTTGATGCATGAAGGTAGCAGAAAAAAAGAGGAAACATGCAGGAAAGGAATAAAAAGAAAAAGGAGAAATGTGAGCAAAACTCCGCCATTTTCTTACCTCATTCCAAAGGTATTTAAAAATAATTTGCAGGTAAAATAAATCTTCCTTCTGTCTACATGATTTTAAGTGCTTGAAATTTCAGTATATTAGCTACCTTTTTAATGACTCATACATACCTAGATATGCATTTAGGATATGGAGAGGGGAGAAGAAAAGGACTTATTTACATTACTTGCTAGAAAGAAATTAGCCTGGAAGCTAACCTTAAAATTCTTAGATTACAGTAGAAACCAAGAGGAAAAAAATCATATATATATGTGACTGTGGCAGTTGTAGTCCAGGTACTTCATTTTAGTTGGAACTAATTTCCAACAACAAAAGAAAATAAAGGGCTACATATGTATTCTTTTATGTACAAGATTATAATTAATATAAGGTCTGCTTTAAATTTACTGTTATCTTCTATTAAAGAATAACTGATTTTACAGCTTTCTAACATGTAGCTCTTAAGCTCTAAATCACTGACCATAACTAATAAGCAGTGTAATAGCATGAGTATCTGAAGTAAAACCATAGACTACAATTTTCTTGATTGTAAATCATCATCATTTTTAATGCAAAAGCAACAGCAAATCTCTGTAATTACTGGGTGCATTTTGAATCACTTTTATGATTACTGCTCTATACCCATTAAAAATCCAAAACACTGAACTGCACAGGGTATAAAACTAGAATTATGATACACTACAAGCTGTAATTGAAATCCATAATTTTGAACACTAGTAAGGAAATTTATTTTGTTGCCAAGAATTGCAGCCCTGCAGAACTGACTTTAAAAACATTTACTTTACCTAAGAGACTGCTAATGGCAGGGACAATAGTAGTTGCTTTGGGGTATTTAAAGACAAAAAACGTGTCAAGGGGCAGATTTGGCAATCCTGCTTGTTTATGTAATCCCTGTGGCTATCGAAATCTCCAATTGAAAAAAAAAAAAAAAAAAAATCTGCTCTAAGTGTTACAAGAAAAAATTGAAAAGGCCAGCAGCGGTATACATGCAGTTTGGACCTGTAATTAAAACTTTGAAACACAGCTTGTAACACCTGGTATGACTTACCACCTACAGCACTGCCTAAGAACATTTCACAGAGTGGTGAAACATTATACATGAATTTAGTAAAAAAAACCCCAAGCAAACGAAAAACCCAAACAAAAACACAACGACCCTCCCCCCCAAAAAACCCAACCAAACAAAACCCCCCCACAACATCAGAAAGCCCGCATACACCACCTAGGAGATCTAACACATTTCTTCAGTAATAAAAATAAAACTGGCTTCTAGAAAATATGTTTTCTAGGAGGGGTGGAAATTAGAAAAATTAAATTAATAACAGGAAAAGGCTTTAATGTTTCTAGATAAATGAAAGTGTATGCTAGCTAGACTTCTCATAGAATGACAGAATAAAAATTCATATGGAATAAAGCCATATTTGAAAAATGGATAATACAAACTTCAGTGGGTGCAGAAAAGGGATATCAGGCTATTCATGAATTTGGATAGGCCAATTTACATGGACAGACTGGAAGAACTTTCTCTGTTTCAGCTATCAGAAAAAAGCCACTGAAGAGAGATGACTGCTCTCATCATGCTGGTGAATTTGAGGTACTCCCTGAATGGAAACTACTGTTACAATTCATCTCTATATGCAAGAAGCTACACCCAGACTGGAGACAATGCATGGGCTGATAGGCACCATGGTGGTGTTCTTTTTACATGGTAACCTATTTAGTCATTTGCTATTCATTTAGAAAAATAGTGATAAATAATAAATGAGATTTGGAAATTAGAAAACAATTCCTATTTAAAAAAAAAAAAAAAAAAAAGAAAAAACCCACCGAAATCAGTTTTGAGGATCTTGAAGTGTTTTTATTAGGATGAATGACAGAAATAAACTAGCCTCCTAAACCAAAAAGTTTCTCCACACCTACATACTGATGTCATTGTCTGCTACCACTGCTCAAAGTTTATTTTAGTGTAGGTAACAATTGTTTTTCATTCTGGTGGGCTTTTCGTAAATTCACAGAATCATATAAGGCACTGAAAAAAAAAAAAAAAAAAAGAACAAACCAAAAATCAGTAACAGACAGTCTGCAGATCCACCCTGCAGAACCTCCAGGGTCAGAATTTGAACAGAACCAGGTAAAAAGTCCACTTTGTCCTTTCCTCCCCTCCCCAACTTTAGCATGGACATTTTTACATGACCAGATTATAACATCCTATTATGAACCACAGTCATGGTTGAAGCAGCATGCTTTAATCTAAAAGTCCCTCTTCACTGATTTATAACTTCCCCTAAATTATTTCCTAATTTTCCCAAAGCTCCAGGCGAGGAGCAACCACACAAAGTATTTCCCCTCAAAGGAATATACTGAACTGTTTGTTTTCAGGAACAATGTGCTGAAAGTGGGTAACATCAGCATTATTTAAGAATGTTTTCAGCTATTTAAAACTAAACTGTTGAAAATGCTAAACTTCATATAAATGTATGTAGATGAATGTGTGGTTCAGTAATTAAGTGTAATCTCCAGTATGCTGCAGCTTGCTCTCTTCACATTATAATGTGCATTTGTGAATCAAAACATATTCAATCCATTAGAACAACAATACCAACAACACTTAAAGACACTAAATAGATTCCCACTGCATTAAGTGAAAGATCTGTTGATTGTACAAGTAGGGAGTAAGACATACAGCACTAGAGAGAAGCCGATACTACTTTTCCTCACCCCTTCCTTTGCTTAGGCTCAAGGAAACACGAGACTGCCTTGGCTTTGGTTTTCTCTTACTTACATTTAAACTCTCCTGGGCTTTCCCATGAACTTGATTCTTTTCAGCAGCACATCCCTCCCCATGGTTACCTTGCTGTGCCATCTTTCAGGATGCTGTGCATATGAGTGATGACTTGTTTTAGATTCAGGAGAGAATTTCCTCTCATTAGGCCAGATGCTTAAGCTAGGATAGTCAACTGCTCTTGCTTCTGCCTTTTGCAACATCACAGCAGGTAGACAGATCCTCATAATGTATGGACATCATACAGTGCAATTAATAAAGGAAGAGCCCTTCTTCAAAGATAATGGTATCAGAGGTTTCACTACTGAACTACTGTTGATAGAAGAGATTTACAATAATCCTGCCATGATTCTTCCATGTAAGGGACAGGTTAGGTTGTCCTAAAAAAAGGATGAAGATCCTAGGGATTAGAAGCATGAATGATGAGTTCCTGACAAAAAAACCAGCAAGATGCACAATGGGGAGAGAAAGGAGAATGCACAGAATGAAGGAAACTTGTGGTATTCCCTCCAAGTCTGTTCCTGTGTCAGTCATTTAATTGCTTATATTTGTACAGCAGGCTACTCCCAGGCCTTTGTCCCTGGCAAGTTGTGTAAATCAGAGCAAACTAATCAACTAGTTTGGGGTTTTAGTAGTTTTTTAGTCTACCCTCTCTAAAAGAAACAAGCCAACACAAAAAAATCATAACAGAACAACCCAAGACAAAACCAAAAAACACACTACAGAAAAAACACAGGATACCTATCTGTCCATTGCCAGCCCTATAAAAAGTCTGTGAAGCTTTTGGAGGTCTTGATGTAAGAGGAAAAATGTAGAATAGCAGAGGGAGATATTCTTTCAAGTATATTGCAAAATCCCAAAGGCCTGTGATTAAAAGCCACATTAGTCCTACCCCGAGTGACTCTGAATAGGGTCAGTGCCTATCCAGGGAAATGCAGAACAAACACATTTATTTTTACAATGACATGCCAAGTAGGAAAAGCGTTTCCAACAGTTTATATTTTTGAGTCAGACTAGTACACACTAAAGATACGTCCAAGGGTTGAGAAATTCAATCAGGATTCATGTGTGACCCCGGTACATTATTGTTTTCTCCAGCTACATCCTGAACAACAGAACAGATGCCACACAGCATTCAATACACACCAGGCCAGTTCCCTGGCAGCAGCCAAAACACACACAGCATTTCTCAGGATACGATTTACACTAGTGTCTCAAGGCCTTCCTTTGGGGACCCCACTTTTGCATGTGCACATTCCTGCAGTGCCTATGGACAAACTCTCCTCGGGTCCAAAGTGCTGAAGTACAGCATGGAGCTACCCTCAGTTCCCTCTACCCACTAGAAAACTAGGAGGAGCTGAAATGCAGAAGGCGTATCAGTGTCTGTGCTCCACAGACATCTTATAGATAGGGACAAACAGCTTTGCAAAGGAGTTCACCTACTAGGTTAAGTTTATGATAACAACTAAACTGGTGTGGGGGGAAAACTGGACTTCACACAAGGAGATGATCTGCTGTGTACCTTGCAGGTCCGCCTAACATGCTACCCTCTCCCAGAACTGGTGCTGTAAGTGACCCAGAGCAGTTACTTTTTAGGTAAGGGAAAATAACAGAAGGATGAAACAAACCTGTATTCATTGGAACAAGATTATTACACTGTCTAAGGAAAATCCCACTGATCCTCCCACATAAAAATGCTTTGTTATATGAATCAAAAAGTGACAAGATGTTTAACAGTCAACAGACTTGTCTAGAATTATGTCACATCAGCCTAATCTTTGTATACCAGACCACAAACCTCCAGGGGAAAAAAAATGAAATAAGTAGATGCCAAAAATCTTGAGTTTATTACGTCTTTTGATACTGTTTCACAAGACATTTGTATTAGCAAACTAAGGAAGTACAGCCTAAATGAAAATAACAAATGAGTATAAAATATGAGGACACCCATGCTAAAATTTGAGGAGGTATAAAAGTTTTTCAAGGGACTGTCCTCAGTACAGCAATAATTTTTTTAGTACTGATTTGGGTAGTAAAACAGTATTTTTTTGCATCAGCAGGCCATATTCCACTTGTGAACACCAGTGCACAAGGGGTTAGGCTTAGACTCCAAAATGCCCTTAAAGTGGAAGGAAAGCCTGGAAAATACACAGTTGTTTTTCACCAGGGACAATGGCAAGAAAGCACACCTGAATGAATCATTATGTATACCAATAATGGGAAACAAATGGCTCACTCTGCTACCTAAAGGTCTCTGAGGCTCCCGTTAATCCAAGGCATGAGTGAGTCAGCAATATCACAGCATTACAAAAAAGGTAACAACCATATGGGGGTAAATGAACCAAATCATCAACTACTAAGACAGATTAACTTACTTTCAGCCCAACACCAGCAAAGTCCTCACTGGAATACCATACCCAGACCCCTTCACATTGATGAGGGATAAAGTACAGAAGGGACCAACATCAAAAATGGAAAACTGGTCCAGAAAGTAAAACCTAAAAGGAGAATTAATGAGCCATCTTTATTTTAGCAGAGATACTTCAGTAGGAATTTGCAGCATTCTCAGATAGCTAAAGCTTACCACCAGAGGAAAAGAAAAAACCTCTATTTTCCATGCACCTGGCAGACATAGTAAGAAGTAAAAAGCTGAAATTGTTGCATGGAAGATTTAGGTAAGATACTAGGAAAAGAAAATCAAATGCAAAGACACATTAAAATTGTATACAGATTAATAGCCAAGATTAAGATCACCAATAATGCAACCTCTGTAAAGTTAGGCAACTGCTTGTCAATCAACAGTTTCCAGCTCACACTTGAGGAAAACATTTGCCACTACATCACCTCTATTCAGACAAGTATTTCAATCACAAAAAATTACTTAGGGCTGGTACCACCAACTAGCCAACCACCAGAGGGACATTTAATTCTCAAGGTGGATCTGACGTCACATAAGCAGAGCTGTTTTTAAAGCTTGGGCAATATCCATTTAGTCAAACCTTAGATATATTGAAAGGGAACGCATGGAAAACTGCTGCAACAATTTCACTGCCTTTTTTTTTTTTTTTTCTCTTTAGAGATACGCAGTTGCTTCAGTTCCACACAGCTCTGCCACTTATTTGTACATTGGAAAAGAAGCTTGCATTAAAGTGCAGGAGTCTTTCTAAACATAGTCTTCAGATGCAAGCTTTCATCTCCCAATATTTTCCTGTATTTAAAAGACTAACAGTATTGGGAAAACCAAGGTCTAAGCATTACTCACACATCCTGTTAGGATTTTTGGGGTTTTGTCCAGAATGGCAAAGTGATCTGAACAGGCACAAGTAATAGGCTAACAGGTCTACAAATGTGCGTGTTTATCAGGAAAGGGAGCAGAAATCAGATATTCTGAAGGAAAAGTGAGGGAGCATACGGGCAGACAGCCAGCTGAAAGCATCACTTTAGTTAAAGTCTGCCAATTTTCCACCTTTAGGACTGACCCAATACAGAAGTAAACCAATTTATCCACACCTGAGAAAATCCTGCCACTTCACTCAAGTCAAAGTGATCTCCTCCTTGGGGCACACAGATCCAAAACAACATGATACAAGCTCGCAGTCTAAAAGTAAGGCACCAATACTTCACATAAAGGATTACTCTTCTTAAATAGGCTAAAAATCCTTTTGAAAAAGCTATACAACATCAACAAACAATTATAGCACAATAATCAACTTTTGCAATTTCTTGCCTTCTAAATATTTGTAATTTTCCAAAAATTATCTCATTCTGACAGATTACATTTTCTATTCTGTTCTAGCTGAAAAATGGAAAACCATCCAAAATTTGACCACAGTGTTCAACAAACTAGGACTTACTTCACAAGTCTTGAAGAAACTGAAAAAAAAGAAAGGCAGAAGAGGAAGTGAGAGAAAACCAAGAAAGTAAAAAAACCAAAGAGAGAAAAGAGGTACAGATCAAATCAATGGTATTTGGATGGCAACAGTAACTGAGGGGAGGGGCACACACAATCTCAGCAGCTCATTCCAAAGAGAAAGGACTTTTACCAGTTCATGAAAATAGCAGCTAATAAAAGTATGATTAAAAAGACATTTAGATGAAGGCAAGGTTTCAACCAGAAACCACAATGGTTACATATTTTGATTTAGTACTTTCAAAACAGAACTGTATGTTCTCAGCAAAAACCTCACTCTGTTCCCAACAAAATCAATAGCAAAATTTCCACAGATATTTCATGATAGGGGTGATATGGTCAGAGCCTGCATACCTGACAGAATCTATTGTAAACATGCTTTAACTTTCGAAAATCCTACTAGAAAAGGCAACTGATAACACTTGCTGCTTAAACTGCAGAAGTTTACTCTTACATCAAAGAGCTCTTTACCTACAAACATACATGTTTCAGTTAAATATTCTGCATGTCTTTCTTTCAAGCAGCTAGCAAACATACCACAGGAAAGTACACAAAGACAAAAATTCAGTGCCACAGTCTGTTTAGGAAGCACTGCAAACCCCTTAAAGTAAAACCCAAGTATTCATGCATGCCCCAAACCCCTCATAATATAAAAACCACAAATAATTGCTCTGTTAGCATATTATTCCTTGTCTGTGTGATATACGTAACCACTAATAGGCAATTACTATTCAGGTAACTATCTGAAAGTCTACAGAAATGTTCGGTGGGTTTTTTCGTAAAAAACTGCCAACACTTTGCAAGACAAACCTCCACTAAAATAAAAAATAACTGGTGAAAAGCAATGCCATTCAGAATGGGATTTTTTATTTTTCAGCAGGTGCCAGAGAAGTAAGGCAATATATCAGCAAATAAATAAATCATGCAAGCTTCTACTGCTATTAAAGTTCTGAGAGGGGCTGTGTAAAGAAGCAAGATGCTAGTGATAACACTTGATAAATTCTGAAAATTCATACCAGAACTTGAACACCTTGTTCAATTTGAAGGAAAAAACAATGCTACCACTTCAGTTTAAAATAGCACATCTTTAAAATTAGACACTTATGAACTAGAAACTAACGAACACTTGAAGTGTATATCCATACTGCACAAACTATCAGGGAAAACAAGAAAAGAGTGAAGAGTATGAAATTTGAATGTGCTGAATAGAAGGATTAAACTGTTTTTTTTAGTTGTATAACAAATTCAAATTAGAGAAAAACATTTTTCCATAGCAAATATGACAAAAGAGGCACAGAGAAAAATAAGCTCTTGAAATTTCTTCGCTATCTTCACCTTTAATTCATATTCATCCTAAGTACAAAACTATTTCTTATTAAGATGATGCTCATTTCTTTATCCCTGTTGGAAGAAGCATACTCTGTACAAAGGAATTTTTGCCTTATTTTCCAAATCTAGATCAATACTATTAACTCTTGCATCAATTTCAGACGCGGAAAAATCCACGAAACAAGTTCTATGAAAACAATTAGTTCTCCTGGACAAATCTGTGCCCCTACCAAAACCATCACACACACACTGAATAAGGATGTACTGCAATGGCTTATTTCCTGTTAGACACCATAAGAATTGCTTTAATAAATCCAGTGGTTGCATAAGCAGTTCTTCTTAATATACATAAATTTAGAATATCAATTCTCATTCAAGGCAATTTCCAGCTCTAAAATGAAAGAATTCCTTAGGGAAACACATCAATATCTTACAACCTCCTCTATAGGTGAATGAATACCCACTATTGAAAGCTTATATGAAAACCACATGATTTTATAAGAAGTGATGCAGTATCTTGTAAAACACACAGTACCCACACTATCACATATTTGCTACAGTATCAGTACAAGCCAACTTCAACAAGAGATTCAAATTACCTCCCACTGTGATAACCTCTGCTTTCACTGATATGCATAAAACTTACCTGCAACAAGTAGTATTGCAGACGACCTGGATTACATCAGAAAAACAACCCAAACTAGTTCAGTTTTATGCAGTGCCACTCATACTTCAGATGAAGTAAATAACCACTGAAGCCACTAGTCTGGGATACCAGATACAAGCCTAGCTCAGCTGATTTCCATTGCTACCTGATAGCAATTAAGTTAGTTCCTCTCACTCTGCAGCATGTGCATGCTTTTCTATTGAAAAGAATAAAATCATTTTCCTCAGGAAATTATTGTTTTCAGGACCCAAAGTACCACTGAAAGGATAATTTTTCAACATTTCTTCAAACACTGAGTTTTAGACCACAATTCTGGGAAATAAAGTCAACTTTTTAAGAGAATATTGCCATACCCTTTGCTAAGGATAGTAATGTTACTTCTTAAAGAGACAGAAAATGGGTGACTGGAGTTTCTCCTTTGGTTTTGACATTTACTGGCAATGACACAAACTTCTAGTTACTAGCTTCATGAAGTATGGCCTTACTGTATGTAATTTTTAGAGCTGGACAGAAACCAGCTAGTGGTATTCTTGTCAAACTTCCCCTTCATCCTACTCCACAAGCTACAGAACATTATTTTTACCGCTGTAAATACCAAGTGCATGTGAAAATCCTCTCTGAAATACTCTCTTGGCAAATCTTTTTTAGAAGTTATCATAGGAAAATCCAATACATTTTCTTCATATGAAAATAACAAAGCAGGTGAAATCAAAATTACTCTTTTTCCAGATCTCTTGATAAGAGTTTCAGTCACATTTCCTTATTTTCTGCTTTTCTCCATTATCCTAAAATGAATAAACTTTCTTGGTTAGTAATTTTCACTCTTCTCTTTATTAACCCTTGAGTTTCTTTGATTAGTGTTTTAAAATCAGATTTCCTTGTGATGCTTGGTCTGATAGGAGAGAGAATGTAGACTAAGGGGCCAAAACAGTCATTCTTATCTTTAGGTTTAATGCTTTAGCCTAGGAACTAGCACATGAAGATCTGTGATTGACCTTCTTAAGCGAAAATTCAATTCTTGATGATTCTTTTCCTGGTACTTCCCATTCTCTAGCTATGGAAAAGCTGCTTCTAAACCAACAGCTGGAGGGAAACCTTAACTATGAGGTATGCAAAAGATCAGAGATGCATTTGTACAAAAATTCTCAATGCAGTACAACACAAGCAGTTATTTGTAGAAGACCTGTAAACAAAATTTGAAGAAAAACATTTTGCAACAACTAAAATATTGGACAAGGATTCTGAGATGCTGCAATTAGAAGCAATTAAGATGATCACATGACTAGACCTAAAACACTTATGTAAAAAAGCCCTTTTATCATCTTTGCACTGAACTCCTAACTTTCGATAAGATTACAGCTTATTTTTTTAATAATACATTCAGCCTTGCTTCAAAAAGACCAAATGAGTCCCATACATATGTTCGAAAGGGATAATGCATCCTCCTTTTCCTAGATCAATCCCTTCTTTCTGCCAGAGAACTGAGGCTAGAGGGACTTTGGATAACTGCAGCTTTAAAGTAACTGGTATTTTTAAGTTTGGAATTTCTAAGATTGAAGTCTAGAGCTTCAGTTTTACAAGAACAATCTGAGCTCAGCCTTCTGCATTGGTCAATGGGAGGGTAGCTGGGGACACCAAATGCAAAGGAGAGAGAAGTGATGGCCCCACTCTGCTGAGTGGGGAGAAAGCTTCTGTTCTCATCAGAGCATGAAGGAGGACAGAGAAGGATCCAAATTACAGCCTGAGATTCTGGGGTGGCAGGAGAGAGAGATGGAAGGTAACTCATACAAGGGCTTGGGATGGGATGGGACAAGAAAAATACAGTATTTTCTCAAGCCGTACAAAAAGGTATTGCTACATCAGTTCCATATTTCCACCCAAACAGATCATGGTTAACACTCGTCAGCTTTGTTAAGTGAATGTAGAATGGGGAGAAAAAGGTTAGAGAGACCTAAAGCAAAAGATGTACATTCCTGGGTGGGAAAGAGATTGTTCTTAGGGCAGAAAACAGTGTTTCTTGAGACAGACTTAGAGGAGACGATTTAGAAGTCAGGGAATGGGTAGCTCTGGGATACACTGAGGGCTCTGGAACAGTAAGGCTGGGAGATATGGAGCCCAAGGGACAGGAGCTTGCTAGTGCAGAGGAGTCACTCCCAGCAAACATCTCTGTCCACAAACCAAGGGCATTGCTGCAGAACTGGCTCCCACTACTAGTTTTGGTTTTTGAGGGCTTTTTTTTTTTCCTCTATGTAATACTGACTTATTAAGTTTTTGGTTTATACTGGCTTTTGGCCTTCTTCACAGCATGAAGGGCCTAGCTCCAGCTCTCAATGCCTTTTTCTGCTAATAAAAATATTTCCTTCCATGCATGTGAGAGTATGGCCAAGTGGCCACTTAAGTAACTCCGGGAAAAAAAACAGTACAAGCTTTTCTTAGTCCCCAGCTGAAAGGCAACTTTTTCTTTCCAGCTTTTTAACTCTTAACCACACTGAATTTACAGTGTGGTTTCTGAGGCACAGACATCAGAACTGGACTTAATTTCCCCATAAACTTATGACTGACATCATATGCAGTGATAATACCACATCCCTGCTTTGGGGTTTTTATCCTCAAAACCAATGCGTTCTTCTTGGGAAAAAAAAGTACTTGTGGAAGACATATATTTGTATGTGGTTGTAAGTTTATTTGCTATATATGACTGTCATAAGAGTACAGTTGTGAACAACTATGTGTACTTGGTTACAGCCAATATACATTAGTGAAGATTTCAGAGAATATTTACCAAATATTTATCCTAGCACAAACCTGTAAGCTATATATTCAGTCTGCCTTGCCACTATTCAAACTGCTAATGGTGATATTTAAGCCTTTGAAAAGTTCTTATGTTTGCATGCTACTGCTGTATTTTTATTGTTTTCATCTCATGTCATCCTGCTTTCACTCTCCACAAAAATTACAGTCAGTAAGGGTGTGCTTGTCAGCCAATTTAAATTTGAACACTTTACGCCAAACCCAGCATCAAATGAAATCACCGGCAAAATCCCCACTGACTTCACTCGGAGTAAGACCAACTGGAGAAGCAAGGCTCCCATGAGAGGCGTGCATCAGTCATTCACATCCTGCTGAGTCTGTGAGAACCAGGATGAGATACTATTTGAAGGCCCTTCTACTTGTGTTTCATGCGACACACCACTTCTCTTTTGTTTTGCAGAACTGTATGAGAAGATTTTTACTATCAGCAAGTAACAAGCTGAAGAGGCTGGATGAGTCACTGGAGACAGTTTTGGGCCAGCTCGGCTTGCAGACTGCCAGTGTCATGGAAGGTTCACCCAATTCTCCCCTTCCTGCTGCACAGCCATCCCAAAATAACGTGGCAGTGCTAAACATAGCACCGCTGTGCTCTTTTAATAAACAATGATTCCTGCAGCGTGTACAAGTCACCACATTTGTCAAGATAAGCACATCAACATAAATTGTCGTATTAGCCTCGACAAAGAGATTGAATCAGATAGCTTTGTCAAACACCAAGCAAAGGGGCTCATTCAAACTGACAAAGCAAGAAATTTAAAAGTTGAACCTACCAATCTAGCCTTAACTCATTCCGTCCTCTCCTGCTGCGGAAGAGTCTCAAACCAGTAAGGGAGCTCCTGTAAGTGATATAATAAATTCATTCCTGATTTGCAATAACAATATTCCTGTCACTTCAAACCCCTGTGCTGCACTTTTCAAAATTTCTGTAATGGCTGTTAGTATGTTTCACATTATGCATATGGATCTATATACCTCAGTGGTTAGGGACTCTTCATAATAACATATGCACAGAGGGTATAACTAACAGGCAAAATTAACAGGTATAACTAATTGCCATATAGACAAGTTACTGGTTATTCCTTGACTGCATTTTAGCTACTTACTTGTAACAAAGTTTAATCATAAGGCAATGGACAAAGACGCTGCAGTAGTGGGTCTCAGTCCTTCATCTGTCTAAATTTTTTCATTACTTTAGGCAAAGTCTTCAATTTCACATCTGAAATCAGGGACACAGCTGCTCTATATATTATGGTATATGTGAGATAGTGATATTGGTCATAAACAGAACTAGAAACATGTTCCAAAAGATTACTTCGCTGGTGAGAAATTATCTTGGTTTCTTTGGTATTCCTCACACATGGTTGGGTGTATGGGCTTCATCATCCTCCATATGGCAGAGACAGAAGCCCTGGGGGTGGGGGTATCAACAGAAATATTTTCCTAAAGGAAAATGTGTTTTCTCCTCAAGAAGACTTACAATCAGCAAACTTATTTAAAACAAGATAGGTTTATCGGTGCGCAGGAGTGAAACTGGCAGTTAAGACTTCTGCCACTCCAGACAGAAGTCTGACCGCATTGTGTCCTTTGGGGGAAGAAAAAGCCTTCAGGGAACTACACCATGCCAGGCCAGAGACCTGTAAGTTTTGCTTTTCATTCAAGCCTGGAGCTGTGTGGAGGATGAAGGAAGGATCCCCCTTTCAGGGCAGCTGCTGCTCGCAATGGCAGGCTGCTCAGCCCCACACAATCTTCAGAGACGAAAGCCACACACTCCCCTTCTCCTCTGCCAGCTCCCACCACCACCCGAGCTGAGAAAATACACTTAACACGGTCCTAGAAAGGGGGCGAGAAAGCTGTGGCACTGATACTATCCTCTGTCAGGACTTCACCTTTAATATACCCAAATGGGATCTTCCTCCCCTCAAAACTGAGAGATAATGAAAACCAGGAAGATTTACATTGAACATTTCCACAGGAAATTGAATACACTTTAAAATATTCAGGAACAATTCAAATGCAAATACAGCACAGTACTGTATTATTCATATTCTTCAACATTTTGCCTTAATGGTCTGACTGGAAGACGATCTTTTCCAGTTTGTTTTCTGTGAGGTTAATAAACCGGGACTTTAAAACAACCATCCAATATATGAGGTCCTGTATTTTCTTTAAAAGAAACAGAATTACAAAGTCAAAGGCAAATCCAGTGGTTTATTACATAAAATACTTTTTCACTTCCTGAACATTGCCTGTAGCTTTGCTAATTTATTGCCATGAAAATATTGTTACTCCTTAATGCACTAGTACTTTTGTCAATAGGCAGTTTTCCCCAAGGCATATTTGAGAATGCTCTGCTAATCAGAGTTGATGCAGTTATTCCAAAGCAGCCAGGTCTTTAGAAAAAGGTTTGTGTTTAACTCTAGCATAGGTGAGTGTTGTCATTCCTTTAAAGCACAATATTTTTAATTCACTGAATTCACTTGTGTAGATATCTGTAGCACTGAGTACATTATCCAGACTCAGACTGCACAAGTGTATTTTAAAGCAGTATTGCTGGCATCTTTTCCTCTCAACATTTAACTTAAGTGAAATATTCCTCATTTTGTAGTGGCAAGGATTAAATGAACATTTAATCAGAACCACAAATCTGTGCTGTATCATCAGCACAGAACTTACAAAAATGCAGATGGGTATTTAAGCAGATAATCACTTGGATCTGACTTTTTACTTTTCTACATCTGCTTGAACATTTGAGATTATGACCTCAAATACAGCTGAATTTTTAGTCTTTTTCATTAACATCACCATGACTGACAATGACATCACGTACACATACACATGTCACACTACAGTTTTATTCTCTCTAACAAATATTGAAATCTGCGTGAGTATAACTTTACTGAGGTTAAGTAAATCATCTTAATTGGTGTGGGAGCTTTTAATGCATGTATGTTTTCAGTCATTTTTAATGCATTTGCAGTCCTCTGCAGATGAAAAATTGAATAAAGTTCCTCAAGAAACAGGTCAGGCCATTAATTTCAATTAGAAATAGTAATGAAATTCCAGTAAACTATTAAATGTCACTTAATCTATATTTCAGATAAATAGAATACTTAATTTCTCCTGGCATGTTCCACAACAAGGCACCCTACTTGTCTTTATATTGACACAACTGGTGCTCCTCTGTTTTCCCTACCACAGTGACATTTAGTGACATTATTCCTGCTGAAACCCAGCATGGACATAATCCATTTTGCAACAAGCCCACTAAGGCAAGAAGTGTCTCTGTATGGATGTAAAGGCTCTGCTCCCTCTGATCTGGCTGGTTGAGACTAGTGCTACGCTTTTCTTTGTTCATCTTTGCTGGAATCCAGGGGGGCAGCTCATTTTGGTTTCCTTCTGCCAGTAGTTCATCCCCCCAAAACTTCTATATGGCAAAAGGACACTAATATTATTTCTACACTGGGCATAATTAAGTTCCTTATTAAGGACAGAATTACAGCCATCAAGATTATTTTTTTTTACGTAGCTATGTGTTTTGACATGACACAGATATTTCACTCGACCAAGAGAGGTACCATGGGTTCTTGCTTGAAGAGTACTCAGGCCCATCACCTCCACAATAAGTCTCTTAGATGTATGATACTTCTAAAGCTATCAGCCAGCAGCAGCAGGAGTGAAACTAAAACCGAAGACTTGGAGTATTAAGGAGCATTACCAACATGAAACGAAATCTGACTTCTGGAGAGTTCTCCTCAGTTACAGCTGTATTCCTTGGCTTATATCTGGAAAATACATAAGATGCAGTTTGAAGAGGAGAGGCCTCCTTCTAACTCTCCAGAGAAATAAGATGGTTTGTGATAATTCTCCATGTCTGAAGTCACCCACACACATGGCTTCAATTCAAAGTTTGTACATCTTTAAGGGATTTATATTAAGCTCTGCTAAGTAGTTGTTAGTAATTTCTGTTGACTGTAATCAAACTAAGTTAAACTAAAATCTACCATGTCAATATACATTTCTATCCTTCCCACTCTGCTGTCTCACCCTTCATCTGAAAATACAGCGACAACACTGGAAGGACAATGAAAGGATGCTTTTAACACCTCCACAGCCATATCCAATACTAATTTTTGATCCTTTGATGTGTCTATAGCTCAGGCAGCTGGCAAGAATGTATGAACAAGACACAGGAGCAGTGCTTCCAGTTTCCAGTGATGTTTAAGAAAAAAATAAATCAAAAATTGTCTGAGAACTACATAACTGTGTTCTTCAGGTAACAAGTAAAATGCATGCACATGTATGCATACATGCAGACACAGAGACATGCTCCTTCATTCAGATACTATTTTCCATTCATTGATATTAAGAGGAAAGGCTGTGTGGAGATCTCAGAGCAGCCTTCCAGTATCTGAAGGGGGGCTATAGCGATGCTGGGGAGGGACTATTCCTTAGGGATTGTGGTGATAAGACAAGGGGTAACGGGTTCAAACTTAAACAGGGGAAGTTTAGATTTGCTATAAGGAAGAAATTCTTTACTGTGAGGGTGGTGAGGCACTGGAATGGGTTGCCCAGGGAAGTTGTGAATGCTCCATCCCTGGCAGTGTTCAAGGCCAGGTTGGACAGAGCCTTGAGTGGCATGGTTTAGTGGGAGGTGTCCCTGCACATGGCAGGAGGGTTGGAACTAGATGTTCTTAAGGTCCTCTCCAACCCTAACTATTCTATGATTCTATGAAAACATGATGTCATTGTCCATGTAAGCCATGGAGGGAAGTAGGTGGCTAGTTAGCTGCCCAGCAGCACCAGAAATGCAAATAGATGGCAAATAGGTCAGTGTCTAGTGCCCTGCTCTAAAGTACCAGTACAACCATCTGTAGATGGACATGTGATAAATGCATATAAAACCTTGACACAAGCCTCAAGCCAATTCTTTAATACTGTGCACAGCAGAGAATGCATCTAGTTTCTTTCGACATGCAGAAGTCTGTACACCACATATTCTATATACAAAGTATAATACAGGTTGATTAAACTATGTCCACAATTTTCTAAAGTTTTTTTAAAAGAGACACTGTTATAACATGACTCTTTTCTAAATGAAAGCATACAGTATTTCATTTTTCTTGCCCTAAACAACATCCAATGAATAGTTTACAGTGACGTGATCTTTGCTATTCCCTTTAAGCCGTTTTGGAGATGGATTGCTACAGTGGGTGGCATTCAGGATAACACATGTTGAGCAACGACACTCAAATCTTGCCAGTTTTATGGTTTCTTACAACATGCTACGATGCCAAGTGATTCACACAGAGGAGATGGAGAAAGTTTTTCTATTACTGTAAAAAAAATGATGTTATACGCATTTATCATCCAAAATAAATACATTGACACTACAGGCTGAAATAAAACTAGGAAAGTAAGCTTGGTTTCTCTACTTCAAAATATTGCATTTAGATTAAACCTATTAAAGATGAGTGATGTTCAGTGTAAGATGAGCTTGCTCTGACACCCATCAAATTAAAATAAGGTGAGTTAAAGAAGAAACCAGCGCCAAAGATTTGAATTTCCTGATGTCTCATGCTGCCATCTGAGAAATTTTACAACTCCTATGGAGGAGGTATAGAAGAGAGAAGGTAGAGGATCCACTTGGTAAGACAGACCTAGTCACTATAAATATACACGAAGTCAAAAGGAAGAAGTAAAATGTAGCTATGCAGGTGAGTAACGTGCTGTAGCTATACTGATAAGCCAGAACTTCCATAGTTGTTCTTTCATCCAAGATACATACTGGTAATTTCAGAAAAGTGTTAGCCCAACGACATAACAGTTCAAAGGAAGGGGGGAAAAATCTCTACAAAATGATACAGTAACTTTTGGAAGATGCTGTACTTAGAGTAAATGTTCATGGATGTTTTGTTAGATTTGACCACTGTCCTATCAGATTTGCTACACTGCCTCTGACAATGTTATCATACAGATGTTTCAGGAAAAGAGAACAAATCATAGAATCATAAAATGGTTAGGGTTGGAAAGGCTGAGAAAGCTGGGGCTGTTCAGCTTGGAGAACAGAAGCTGCATGGAGACCTCATAGCAGCCTTCCAGTATCTGGAAGGGGCCTACAAGGATGCTGGAAAGGGACTTTTCATTAGGGACTGTAGTCACAGGACAAGGGGTAATGGGTTCAAACTTAAACAGGGGAAATTTAGATTAGATATAAGGAAGAAGTTCTTTACTGTGAGGGTGGTGAGGCACTGGAACAGGTTGCCCAAAGAAGTGATAAATGCTCAGTCCCTGGCGGTGTTCAAGGCCAGGTTGGTGCTCCGGAGTTCGAGGATTCCAGGTGAGAGAAAGAGACAAATAGAGAACTCACAACTAGTTTCTTAATATAGGAAAACATAGTGATAGTAAAGGATACAGTAAAGGATACTTCTGATGTTTGGTTATCTTACCAACCCCAAGGACCCTATGATAACAATCAGGAAACCAGCTCTGAGAATCATCATAGCAGTGCCAGGTGGCAGGCTCAACCCTAGCGGGCATCCCCACAGGGGCAACATTGACCTGGGTGGTATGAGGTTCTGCCTCCCCTGCATTGCATGAGGTTCAGGCTTTTATACTGACAAAAACTGCATACTCATTCTGACGGAGGGGGCCAGCCTATGTCAGAAGTGGCCAGCTATATCTAGAAAGGTCTCCAAGGGTTGAGACTTTGCCGGGGAGTTCTAAAGCGGAACTTTCAGGGTAGGAACCACAGCTGAACTTTCCAGGGAGCAGCCAAAGCAGGACTCTCCGGGGAGGAGCCAAAGTGGACAAACAGTACTTTTCTATCTTTGTGTGGTTTACCATGGACCATTACCTGTTGCTCCTGACACAGTTGGACAGAGCCTTGGGTGACATGGTCTAGTGTGAGGTGTCCCTGCCCACGGCAGGGGGGTTGGAACTAGATGATCTTAAGGTCCTTTCCAACCCAAACCATTCTATAAATATCTCAAACCAGTCAACTGTGCTCTACCTGAGAAGTAACTATTGGTCCTCTATCACCAAGCTCTTAAAAGACTGGAGTCCTGAAACTTGCTGCCTTATCAGTCTTATTATCTGCACTTCCACATTGTTACCCAAGTTGAATTTTACTCATTATACTCAGGTCTCCTAGAGCAGATAACTCATTCTCAATTTTAATTCCTCACATTTCTGTAAATCCAGAACTGCAGACTTCCCCACCACCTTGCCTCCATACCTTCATAAGCTTCTCAGAGGTAAAAAGTACCCAAAAGTTGAAGGTCAACTGCAACTGCTCAGTCTTTCTGAAAAATCAGACTTCAAATCATCACAGAAAATACAGGCAACTTGGGCCATCCAAAAACTTTGAAGCACTTCATTCTGAACTCAGAAGCAACCATGCATTATAATACCTTGTTTTCTTTCACAAATTATCCATGGTATTAGTCATTCAGTTCTGTTGTGTTTATTCTGCATATAGCTTTTTCAGCAGGAAACCTACAGAAAACTTTAGACATAACAATTTCTATCTTCCAAACCACATGAGTCTTAGACTTTAACCTTTCAAAAGGTAAGAATTAGGTAAATATCAGGGTTTTCATCAACCTGGAATGTACTCTTCCAAGACCTGCACTTTCCTGGCCTTTCAGCAGACCACGTGTCCTAGAGATAGACCGACCTGTCCTGGAGCAGCTGATGAACAGGTCTGACATTCACCAGTCACTACCATCCTCCAATAAATAAATCCAGGAAACAGAAGGAGTTGTTCCTCCAGCCAGATTACCACCTGCTTCACCAGCCATTTCGCCAACAGAAACTGACACTAAAATATGACCTTTAACAAAAGATTTAAAAGAAGCCATCACTCTCCAACACAATGGAGAAATTTCACAGGACAGAAAAACAAACAAACAAAACCCCAAGCCACTAAGCCTGCCTTGTCAATTTCTGCCTTCACGCCCCAAACACTCAGCCTGGACTAAGAGAACCGGTTAAGGTAAAACAGACGCAACACCAAAAGGCAGAGCAATGCTGCACCACCCCATAAATCCACACCAAGCCAATAAGCATTGGTGGATCTGACCTGTACTGGCCCCATTCCTCTTCACACCTGGCTGGTGCTAAGTCCTTATCATGTTTCCTCTGAAAATGCCACCACTACAGTAGGAGATGAACAGGACCAGGTCCCTCATCTCCAGCTGGATGCCATCCAGCCTCCTGCTGTCAGCGGGAGGCCCAGACCAGCAGCCACCACCGCCCCAGAACACCTGGGTGGCCCGGCCCCTCCTGAGGGCAGGGGCAGCGGGAACCCTCTTACCTTGTTGGAGTAGGGGGGTTTACTCAGGTTGATGCCGTCGCGGATGAGCTTGTCCCGGATCATGATCTTCAGCTTCAGTCTGGGGTAGGCGGTGAGCCCCCCGCCGCCGCCCGCCCGCCGCCGCCCGCCGGGGCGGTGCCGGGGGTCCGCCCCCCGCCGGGC
Organism: Psittacula echo; assembly: GCF_963264785.1. Lineage (NCBI taxonomy): Eukaryota > Metazoa > Chordata > Aves > Psittaciformes > Psittacidae > Psittacula > Psittacula echo. The sequence goes on along the minus strand of NC_137738.1, from coordinate 38,759,241 downwards.
CTCATCCTGCCCCACCACCCGCCGGGGGTAGCGCCCGGTGCCGGGGGGCCCCGGCCGCGGCGGCGGCTGCGGCTCCAGGGTGAAGTACAGCCCCGCCGCCGTCTCGTCCGCCTCCTTCAGCCGCCGCACAGCTTCGTGGATCCGGCGGCGGTGGTGGGGCACGGCCACGCCGATGGCATCCAGGTCCGGGTCCCCGATCTGCTTGCAGACCTCCAGGTCGTCGTAGCCATTGTCGACGAAGGACTCGGCGTACTGGGGGAGCTGCAGGGTCTTCAGCCACTCGTAGACTATGTTGGTGCACATACTGGTTCCAAAATAATGACTGCAACTTTCAGCACCGAAGCCAGCCTCCCCCTTTCCCCGCCTCGCCAAAGGAAATAAACCCACAAAAACCTGCGATGCAACTGAAAGGTCTCAAAATCAAGGTCAAGATACCAACAACCACCAGGAAAAAAAAAAAAAATTAATATCCTTAAAGCAGATGAATAGGGCACAGCAAGAACCGCTGAACAAATCCGTCCTGTTTATTCCTCCTCCTGTTTTCCTACCGCCAAGTACAGCCGCTTTCTGCCACCGGAGAAGGGAGCCTCGGACTAGAGAGAAGCGAACCGTAAGGGTGCATCCCCTAAAATCCCAAGTCGCTGCTGCACAACATCCACCCACTTTCTCTGGAAGTAATTCGCAGTCGCTGGGGTTTTTTTCCCCTCTTCCTTTCAGTGTTAGTTTCTGTTTCTGCTTGTGTCTCACCTTCCTGCGCTCTGTCGCATGATGAAGCTGTTTACTGTGGGGAGCTGCTTTGGTACCCGATCACGCTGGGGAGCACAGGGTTCCCGCACGCTCGGCCGGCACGGGCAAGGCTGCAGCGTGCGGTGCCCGCCTCTCCCGGCTCTCTCCCGGCAGCGGGGGCATGCGGCGGCTCTTGCTTTCCTTTGAAAAGGGTCCTTTAGGATTAAGAGTAAAAAAAAAGAAAGAAAAAGGAAAAAAAACCATAAGAATCCCACTCACTTTTCCGAGTTACTTTCCCAGTTCCCCTTCACCCCCGGGATGATGGTTAAACTCGCTTCACCGACAGTGAGACCCCAGACGGCTTTCCAACCCCACTTTCTCCGCGCTACTGGCAGCGGTGCCCTCTTGTTACCCCCGGGGCAGGGAGCCCCGCGCCCGGCGCGCACAACTTTCCCCGCTTTCCCCTATCCGCGCTACCCCTCCCGCCGCTGCCAGCAGCCGCCCCGGAGAGGAGGAGGATGAGGCAGTGGCGGCGGCGGGGCCGTGCGGGCAGCCAGCGCTCCGTGCATCCTCCGGCGGCGGCGGATGGCTGATCTGCGACAGGTCACTGGCACTCCCCCCTCCTCTCTCGCTAGTGGCGGGGCTTTCCTCTCCTGCCAGCGGTACCCCGGCGCGGTGCTTCCCTCCCAGATCCTCCTTCCTCCCCTACCCCTGAGGCGCCTGACACGCCGCCAGCAGATTTCCTCCGGCTCCTCCCGGTGCTCCGTGTGCGGCTTCTCCCCGCTCCTCCTCCGCGCCCGTCACCCCGCTGCCAGCCGCCTCCCTAGCTCTCCCCGGAGCCCTTTCAACTTTCCCCGCCGTCAGCCCTCGATCTGTGCCGCCGGCCGCCCCTGCCAGACCCGCCGGGGCGCAGGCACGGCAAGCCCAGCCGAGCAGCGGCGGGGGTTGGCTGCCTCCGCTCCGCAAGCTCTCCTGAGGGCTTGCCCGTCCCCTTTCCACGCGGGCACGGGCAGGCACCGCGCCGAGGGGGTACGGCCCGGGGAGCTGCACCCCCGGGCTCCCTTGGGACAGCCGGACAGACGGCTGTGGCGGCTGCTCCCCCGCGGGGGCACCGAGCCCCTTCGCGCCAGAAGGGAGACCCTTCGTGGGCAGAGCGGGGCTGTCAGCGGGGACAAACGTCCCCCTGCGTTTCCCGAAAGCGGCGAGGAAGGGAGGAAGACGCTGACCCCGCTCTCCCACCCGCCGCCACGGGCTGCCCGAAGCCGGCGGAGACGCCGCACCCTGCCCTCCGCGATGGGCCGGCAACGCCTGGCTCGCAGCGCCCCCGCCAGGCGGCTGCGGGAAGCGCCCCCAGGCGCGGCCCGGCCCCAGCCCGCCGCCACACCCGGACAGGCGGGAGTCAGAGGGGGGTGGCCGGGGATCCCCTCTTCCCTCGGCCACCCCAGTAGGGGTGAAGCTTGGGTCCCGCTGCCATTTTCATTTAAAACAAGTTGAAACTTGTTTTCTTAGGAAAATCCCTTTCCCTCAGCGGACCCTTCAGGTCCGACATGTGGGGTGAGAGGTAGTCAGGGCACTTCGGGCTGGCATTGCCTGTCGGGTCCACTCAGAAGGGGATGGGGCACGGGCAGGGACACCCCTGCTCAGGCTGAGGAGAGCTGGGGAACGACGATGGGTTACCCACCCTGCTTCCTCACAGCACAGGGGTGCCGGAGGAGGGACACACTCCCTTTTGCTATTTAGTGAGGTTTATTTGTAGCAGGTTTTCTGAAGGACCTTGTTTAGCAGGTAGGGCCACATTTGTCCTTGGGCCTTCATTGTAGTTCATTATAGGACTATGTGGTGAACTACCACGTAATAGCTTAGCAGCATTCTCACAAGAAGCATTATATTGCAGAGAGATTTGAAAAGGTTAGCTGCTTACAAGTGGTTAAAGTGCAGCCTCTGAGTATAAAGCCTAGAGATCACAGATTCATGTGCTAAAAGGGGAGAAAGGGAGGAACAGCATTTTATTCCTTTTAAATTTTTCCATCCCTCTTCTTTTAGGTATCTTATTTTCCTTCCAGGCCACATAATATATCAAACTTTCTTCTCAGGCCAGAGGCAGAGATTGAAGCAGCAATTATTTTCTCTTCACAGACCTGATGAAAGACTGACAATGCTGGAGAAATTAGCAAGGAGGTTCTATGAACTGGAGCTGGAATTGATGGTGTGAGAGATGGTATGTCAGGCTTATCAGGCTTATTGACAGTACATAAAGAATTATATCATTTTTATGCATACATTTATTTAAGCGTCTTGGAAGGCTGTTAAGGTATTGCAGATGTTATGGTTCAGATGCACTTAGTAAACTGCGGGTCTCCCACCTGTAAAAGGGTAGGATCCTTAGCCGTTTATGGGACAGGAGGAGAAGTCTGTCCTGGGTTCACTCCAAGGGAGTGTGGAGTTTGGCATCAGGTTACAATATTGAAACTTAGACAGGGGAATTTCAGTTAGGTATAAGGAAAAAGTTCTTTACTGTGAGGGTGGTGAGGCACTGGAATGGGTTGCCCAAAGAAGTGGTAAATGCTCCATTCCTGGCAGTGTTCAAGGCCAGGCTGAACAGTCTCAGGCGACATGAGGCATCCCTGCCCATGGCCGGGGGGTTGGAACTAGATGATCTTAAAGTCCTTTTCAACCCTTACTATTCTATGATTGTGAAACTCTTGTCTGGCTGTGTTGGCATTGATTTTAGTTTCATAAAATGTGTTCACCCTACCAGGTGACTTAGAAATACAAAAAACCGCCAATAATAAAAATAAATTGTTGTGTCCACCTTTAAAAAAGGACTGTCAAAAGTCCAGGGAACCAAAGACCAGTCCATCTCACCTCAGACCCTGAGAAAGCTCTGGCAAGTCTTCATGAAGACTTACATGAAGTTTTGGTGGGTAGTTAGAAGGTGCATTCCTTGGGGGTTGCTACTGGAGCTGGCACTGTACAACTTCTTCACTGATGGTGGTGACAAGGTGGAGTGCATCCTCAGCAAGTTCAGAGATGACACAAACTGGGAGGGGTAGTCAATATGTTGGGAAGCTAATTTCAGAGTGAAAAAGGAGGAAGGTGACAGAGTGGTGGAGCAGGAAATGGAGGCACATTTTGAGTGATAACAGCAAACGCAGTTTGAAAACCTCCTTTATGTACTTTTTATTAATTGCAAAGTTATCCTTAAAAATTATTAAATGCAAAATGTTCATTTCCAAGACACTGAACTGTGGTTTCAATCCAGCTGAAACCAAAGAGTGTGCTTGCTGATTGTAAGGCCCCATCTATCATGCATATTGCTTTTACAGAACTATTAAGCTAACAGGGTAGTATCACTCTGAACAGTATTCTAATCGTATTTCAGATTAATTTCAGTGGTGGAATATAGACACTGTATTTCACCTTAAATTTAGCTTGATCTGTGGTACACTATTTATATTTGTGTTATAAACACTAATTAAGGTTTTTATACATTACAAGATGGGAGAAGCTTTCCCTGAATGTATAGGGTTTCCTGACATACATTGGAAATAGGTTATGCTTAAACAGCTAAAGTTCTATCACAGAAAAGAAAGAAATCAAATCAGACTTATGAGAATATTGCAATGAGGAATTTATATGAAATTTAAGTGTAAAACCAGAATTGTTTACAAAACCAAATGTATCACCTAGTACTTTATATAAACAAAGCAATGTTTTAATTTTAAAGGAAACTTTAAAATACACAAAACAAGGAGCCCCTGCTCTAAATTTACTCACTATGTTTGGAATAATTTAATGCTCACTGAGACTGTCTAACTGGGAATGTAAAAGGATCTAGTTGAAGAAATATCCATTTTTCTCTGTAATGAAGATAAAATTATTTTGTGTTCAAAACAGAGCAGCTACTTTATTTACTGTGATGCTCTTTTCCCATGAGAATTTACAGACATTAATTAAAGATTAAGTCTTTTGTAACTAGATCACTTTCTGAATGCAATAGAGAAGGAAATTGAATAGAAATGGGAATAAATATCCAAAATCAAGGCTAGTAATTGCCTCAGAGCAAGTTCTGTAACCGGAATTCAGTCTAAAAATTTAGACTCTTTTTCCTCAATAACAAGAGAAAGTATAAGAGCTAAACTTCTTCCACAGACTAGCCAATTCTCTATTAACCACTCAACCTCTAACACTGGTTTTGTATGTCAATGTCAATAAGAAGGTAAAACAGAGCACAAGTACAACCCTGTTGGCCTCTTGTGGCAAAGATTGTCCTGAAAGATAACAAAATTATTCTAAATCAAACCAGAAATACACTTTATCCCTAGAAATACATTGTGACTGCTATTTTACCAGCTGCTGACAGACATGTGACAGCTCCCTATATTAGTTTAGAGTGGGTTTCTCTTTAAAAACTTGAAACGCTAAACAATTCTGATTACTGTTAGCTTTGAGACAGAAGGTAACACTGCCTGCAGTTAAATTTTAACTCTACTCAAAAACATTTTGCTTCACACTGAATGCTGTTTAAATGAGCTATTTATTGCAGGTAAATATAAGAAGAAATCCTAAATTATTACTAATAGTGTTTGTACTACTAGTTAAGTTGTAGAAGTCCTAGAAATACCAGCTGAATATTAGCACAGGGGGTAGGAAACTGATGAATGTTTACATCCTCGTAACTTACAGTCTAGCACTTCCATGTGATACCGTCTTGGAATCATAATGAACAAAAAGCTGAAAGCTCTGCTCACTTGGACATTTACTGTCAGCTTCTGTTGCCTTGCTATTATGAACTTCCACATACTTCGCTTCATGAAAAAGTGCTCCTTCATCGGACATATTCACAAAACACGAAACAACAATCTTTATGCAGTTTTCAAGTTGTTTCTTTTGTTGTTGCTTTTTTCCCAGTGAGAAATTGAATTTAGAGCATACAGCTACTGCCTAATAAAATTGAACTCACAGTCAGCATAGTCCTATTTTATAAAGAAATACATTTTATATTATGTGTATTATATATATGTGGATTGTGGAAATCCACAAACATCAGGCACCAGGTTTCCAGGACACCAAAGCATTTTGTGGAGGAAAAGAAAATTAATAAAATGGGCAAAAAAAAAAAAATTGGATCCATCATTTCTAACTAGCCTGTGCTGCTTGCCCTGAAACTTGTGGCTCTAGCTGTAATTACCAGCTGTAATTACTGTGGGACAGAAAGTGTACGTCAGGGAAAGGAAGAACCCTTCAACCCTTCAAGAATTATCCTCTCCATTCTAAAAGCATTCTCCAATGTTGTAGGGCTGCAAGGTAGGGTCCTAACCCCAGGGGAAATTAGGGAAAAACCCCGCCATTCAGTTCAGAACAGCTGAGGCTTCTCTGCACTCATGGAGCAGTGTTACCCATTCCTTTTACAGATCTATCAGAAAAACTGCCATCTGACAACCAGGTCCTGGTTTCTCCTGTGTTTATTTTTACTCTACCGCTCTTCAGCAACATATAGGCAAAGGCCCAGATTTATAAGGTGTTTAGGCAAAGATAGATATAAAATCATGAACTTTTTGAAATTATTCAAACCCCAAACTCTTTTAAGTACATAAGCATTGAAACTGTGTTCTTAAACTCTTTTCTGTAATATACAATAGCTAACAATGGAGACTGGCAGTTGTTATTACCCCCTGGCATATGCTCAGTTCCCTTATTCCGTGGCCTCTTTCTCTAGCTGCTCCATTAATCCATCCTTCCTCCATACCTATTATCCCAACCAATTTCCTGTAGTTCTGTCTGCCTCATGAACTGTGTTTTTCATCATCTCATATTTCCACAATTCCTCCCCTTTTCCTTCACAACTTGTCTGCTGAATGGCTTTTTTGTTACCACTCTTCACTTTCAGTTATTTTCTCCTTCTCTTGCTGTGTCCAGACCTAATTCTTTCCCCCTGCACCTCCAACAAAAACAGTCAAGCTGGAAAATTCCCTTGTAATGTTTGCCATGTTCACATATATACTTATTTTTCACTTAGGCACCTGCTACCTAGACAGGATATTGAGCTAGAAGAACTTGCTTGTCTGATTCAGCATGGCCATTGCTATACGTGGCTTTTGTGAAGGGTGAAAGCACTATCTTATCTTTCCCTTTCTCTCTTGAGCTCAGCTGCTGTAGAGGGTATAAGCACACAGAGCACCCTGAATGGCACTTGAGACACAAGGCATAAAAGCAGGAGCCATGCAAGGTAGAAATCAGAGAGAGTAAAGCAGTGAATGTCTACTCTATTTCTTGGTCATCAAACATAAAGTGCTTCCTTGTAGGAAGAAGTCAAGATTATTACACACAAGATGATTAAGGGAGTGAAGCATCTCCCTTATGAAGAAAGGCTGAGGGAGCTGGGTCTCTATAGTTTGGAGGAGTCTGAGGGGTGACATTATTAGTGTATATAAACATATAAATATATAAAGGAGGAGTGTCACGAGGGTGGAGCCAGGCTCTTCTCAGTGGCAAACAATGATAGGACAAGGGGTAATGGGTACAAACTGGAACACAAGAGGTTCCACTTAAACTTGAGAAGAAACTTCTTCTCAGTGAGGGTGACAGAACACTGGAACAGGCTGCCCAGGGGGGTTGTGGAGTCTCCTTCTCTGGAGACATTCAAAACCCGCCTGGACACATTCCTGTGTAACCTCTTCTAGGTGTTCCTGCTCTGGCAGGGGGATTGGACTAGATGATCTTTTGAGGTCCCTTCCAATCTCTAGCATACTGTGATACTGTGATTACACAGGTGGCTATCATGTAAAAATTCCTGGAGCCAAGTAGCGCTGCAGGTTAGCAGTCATGATTTTTCCTTCTAAAGATCTGAGCCCAACACAGCAGGACCAATAGTCCTGGAGGAGGAGGAAGAGAAGGAACCAGCTGGCATAAAATGGTACAGGAAGGCTCAAGCAAGTTAGGCCCTCTGAAGCAGCTAAGAAATTGGCTCCTGGCTTTGAAATAAAGAGTCCCGGTGGTGCTGGGACTCTAAAGAACCTCCACCAAGAAATTAGAAAGCTCCTGCTGTGCTATTTCAAAACAAGACAGGATAAAGTGTTTAGATTTATGCAAAAGCTTTTCTCCAAACAATCAATGTTTGAAAGAATCAAATATTTCCCCGAATTCCCCCCAGACAGCCCTATTCTGGATGAGTAATGAGAAATTAATCATCCTGTCAGAATAAAAGCTGTGAGACCTTTTAGTCATGCTCGCCCCTTTCTCTGTAATAGATTTTTGTCAGTCATTCAACTTGGTCTCCCAAAAGACAGCACTGCATCCAAGCTCCCACCTTTTCTGTGGTCTTTTTTTCTGGCTGGAACTCATTCCACCATTCCTTGGCATGTCAGGAGTCAACACATGTCACAGGAGCCCGACCCATCACGCCTGCCTCGTCTCTGCTGGCTCCCTCACCATTGCGCAGCACCAACTCAATCATTAAGTCAGTGTTGATTCCAGTCTTCGTGCAGCTGATACCCAGTATCATCCTGACACAGGCAGTCATAGCTGGTGCATCTGCAGGGTTTTAACTGGTTAGATGGATAAATACAAATCTAGCAGAATATTATAATATCAGGGAATTAACAAATAAAAGTTCTCACAATCATATGAATTCATTTACACTACATATATTTCTAAACTATAAACTAAAGTTGATATGACAGTATAATTAGAAATGCAAGGAAGAAAGAAGAAGTAACGTGTTTTCTGTTCTGAGACCATTTTTCATTGTTATAAAGTCATGCCGGCTAAAAGAACACAGAGTTTTTCTGTAGATACAAAATCAGGATGATGGGGTTTATCTCCAGGGAACAGATCCAATTTTATATTTTTGATGCACTATGTTTTAGTTCCTTTTTCAAGAAATACTAGCTCAACTGAAGTTTTCTGTCTTTGTATTACTGAGTTTTCACTTCTCTGTAGCATGCATGCAGTTTCCATTCATTTACAAACAGTTTCATTTGGGTGAACCCTCATCCATCTTTAAGCATCAGCTTATATTTGAAGTGAACGGCTGAGGGTTACAGACCTTGACTCCCTAAGGATAGACAGATCTGTGGGTTAACCTTTGCACTTCTGGGGGGAGAAGACAGGAGAAAGATGAGTTGTAAAGCAAATAACTCTAACATTTCAAATACCATGTGCAGATCACTGATGCTTGTTAATCACAGAAGTGTTGGTAGAAAGAGGAAGAAATATTTTCATCCCTTCCAGGCTTCTGTAGGCTTTCATGTCTCACTGCAGCTGAGTATGCAATGTAGGCTGTGTAAGTGAAAAGGCTGCATATGTGAGATGATCCAAGCTGTGATACCAACTCTGATCTAGGCATGGGTCAAACCTAATCTGGAAAGAGCCTCATTAACCACACTTTGGCATTTGCCAATACCTGATTCTTGTCGACATTTCAGGTTGCCAAATTCAGAAGACATAGTTGTAAGTCTATATAGCTCTGTCTTTTGAGCATCAGAAAAAAGCTATATCTCTGCTTGGTGTACCAAGGACATTCCTGAGTTCCCAGGTGTCCAGGTGAATTCTTCAGCTGTGTCACAACCTCTTACCACAGCAGAATTTGGGGGTCCAGATTATTATCTTTGCATTTACTCATATGGTAGAAACAGCAGTCACACAGCGGGAAGACAGCTGTTGCTTGTGTGAACCAAAACCTTGTTAAGATCATTGAGAGAATAGGACTCAGAAGTATGCCATGAAGCACACGCATCTAACCACAGCCTCTGCGTTTCAGTCCTGCTAATGATTTGAGACAGGTTAAATCATGTCTGCATGAAGTCTGAGACTCTGATTTGGAATTAAGACCCAAGGTTTGATCTAAATTTAACATTAATAAAATAATGATGAATTAGTTTCATTTGGATTAGTCAAATATCAAGGCAATTCCTCTTTCATTCAGGCCCAGCTGAAGATCCACGTAGAACATTATTGCGTCTTTAAACCAGTCTTAGCCTCATAAAATCAGCATTGGTTCAGACTGGTCAGCTGAAGTGACTGAATTATTCTGCAGAGATGTGCTATAATGAATTATTTTTCCTCTCTCCAGGTAATGTAAAAAGCCAACTATTTCTAGGGATGCCAGTAAGTAAATTTATGAGGCAATCTGTAGTTTACCTTTCCATCTTTAGACATGTAAGCTACTGATACAGGCATCCTTTGTCTTTTTATGGTGAAACTTCACCTTTCTTATTACAGGAAAAAAAATCAAACCAAACAAATCTTCATCCTCTCCAGCCTATGTAAAATGCTCTAACTCCAGTGCAGGGCTCATGGGTTTTGTCTTACAAGCTTTTAGCAAAATTCCATCTCACCCAAATGAGCTCTTTTACTTTCAGAAAAAGATAGTCCTCTATGGGTGCTTTCAATCAGAGCTTTAAACTCCCAAAGTCCCTATTTCATAGATGTTTTTTCCCTTATCCACTGCTATGCTGAGCTTTGCACTGCATATCTGCTGTAATTGCAGCAGAGATCATTGGAGAAGTGGCATGTTGTTGAAGTTAAGTAAGAGCAAGAGAAATGCTAATGATTTTTGTGAACTAGGTAAGGAATACAAAATGGAAGATACCATCAATGAGATGAAAGAAAACTGCAGAAGTGAAACATAGGTGTCTCCGTGGTCTTCCTAGTAATTCAACCTTAACACATGTGAATGCAATTTTTAATGAATAATTACTTTAATGAATAATTGTAAGAGAAATTTTGAAAGTGCTTTGTACCAAGCATGTGCATAAGCCTTTGCTATGCTGGAAAACTTCACTAAACTTCTGGAATAAACTAAATTTAAACACTAGCTTACTCCTATTTGTGTTGTATAGCAATGAACAGTATTATAGATGCCAAGAAAAGTATGTTAGGGGTTTCAGACCTCTGAAGAGTATGGAATGCTGTATTAGCTGCCTGAAGTACAAATAGAAAACTGGTTTGGGCTTTTTTTCACTCCAAACCAAAGATATTTAATGCTGCTCTTTTAATATTTGCTGATCTGACCTATGCTCCAACGTTCTCTGCAATTCTTCTGAGATGTGACACCCCTAAAACATAGCAGCAGTTACCAGTCAAATACATGGTTTCTGAACAGCCAATTCTGATGCTTAAAGACGAATTTTTCCATTAAAATATCACCACTGCTTCTCAGACATGGCTTTTGGGGGTTTGATTTATATGCTCAAATAAATGTAAGGAAGGATATGTTGCTTTATTTACTTACCTTCCTCTCAAGGAGTGGCAGACACCTCAAACTCGTAGAATTACACTTCTATTGGAAATCTTCCCCCAGAGATGGAAGCAGTATATGTGGTACTTATCTACTTGAATTTCATGTAATTGTATTAAAAGATGGCTGTAGCAAGGTCTTCTTCCCCCCTCCCCCCCCCCCCCCCCCCCCTCGCAAGCAACAAACTGCACAGGAGTATTTAGTATCATTTTGACAGTGCACATTTCAACTTAATTTTGGAGAATTTAATTTCATGAGGGAGAATGGAAAAGCTTCCTTATTTCCTCAGATATTTACTCCCAGAATGAACAAGGAAGAGAGAGGACTTGCAATCATTTTTGACATCAGTGCACTGTAAAAATGATAACAATACTTAGAAACTGGTAATGGCAATATTGGTTTTATATTTTACAATGGGAACACCACAAATTTATCTGCGACTATTAATAGCTATGCTAGTGAAGAAAAGTGCGTGACTGACCAGGGTAGCATTCTGAAGATCACTGAAGTAAGTTAAGCATTATAAATTGGATTCTGTCTTGCTTCAAAGAATTTTCTTTATCAAAAATATTTTCCCATTTTTAAAAGGGGGACAGTAGCAGTTTAGTTCATTTTTCTTGTGAAGTTTCAGAACTTGCTTTTGCAGACTGAGCTGCCCAACCCAATGCCATCAACAAATTATCTCAAGCACATCTTGAGCAGTTTTGCATATTTCAGCACAAGTTTTCTTTGAAAAGATGACTTACGTAGCTCCATCTGCAAGAAGAGGCTCCTTTGGGGAGTTTTACTTCAACAGACATTTAAATGTATTGCAAAATAGAAGCAGACTCTGAACCTCAAAGATTTTCTTTTAAAATGGTGATAGAGGATTGCTACAGAGGAGAGAAGGAAGGAGGAGTTAAGCATACCTGGAAAACATTACTGGTTTGAACTACTTCGAGAAGAATTTTTTCACTCCCTTGAGCAGATCTTTTTCTCCAAGTATTCCAGAGATCATACAGATTTAAAGCACTTTCAGATAAAGTTCTTGGCTCTGGTTACCCATTTCTGTTTTTATAACATAACATTCACACCACTGCATACAGCTTTACTAGAGACCACAAATAATTAATATTCGTAATGGTTTTGACAGGTTGAAGAGTAATCACTTAAGAGATTTAACTCTTTAAGTAAACTGCCTAATATTCTTTTGGTCTGTAGCAACCGTTTTCAATTCAGAATATTCAGAAATCATAAACTAGGTCGGATGTTTCATGACATTAATTTCATTCTCATGACAGCTCTTTCTTTTTTTCTTTTTTTCTTTTTTTTTTTTTTTGAGGGAGGCAGCTGAGTGTGTGTGTGTGTGTGTGTCGGTTTTGGTTTTATTTTGGTTTTGGTTCTTTGGGGGTTTTTTTGGGGAGGTGGTGGGGTTTCTTTTTAGAAAGAAAGGTGAGCTTATGACCACTTGCTTTGGAGGTTTTTGAGTTTTAGTAAACTTTGCACTGGATGCTTTGTCTAACATCCAGTGGGCATCCAGTTCAGCCTTATGTCTACTGTGGTTTTGAAAGAAATACTATCTGTCAGGTAGCACATGGTAGCTGACTTCCTCCTACCTGACTTGCATGAGGCTAATTGTGTTGAAGTAATCAGCACCTTGTCCAAGTCTGAAAAGAGGGACAAGACCTAAGACATTTTAGTTTGTTCTGGTGTGGCTGTTCAGGTTGAATATCTCCTCTTCTGTTTGTGAATGATTAGAAGATGTGGGCAGGTACATTAACAGTGAGCTGCCACTGTAGTCAATGTACACCAAGCCTGGCATGCACTGCCCTCTCTTCAAGCTGGAGTAAAATATCAGGTAATCGGTAGAGCATGGTAGCATGGTGGTAGCACATCCAGAGTTATCAAAACACTTACCAAACACAGATAAACTGAACTTTAGCATCTTATTGCTGTATTCATTAGAAACAATTAGATATTAGTTGATTAGCAGTTGGCTTTGGACTTCCTTGCTTCCCATTTCAATGCCAGAATAAGCATTCAGAGATCCAAAAAAGCTGGAGGAATGAAACTTGCTGGAAATCTGATCCTATCTGTGGGAGTGGCAGGCTGCACTAAGCCAAGGCTACCCTGCGGCTTCACTCCTCTTTCTGCTCTAACACCACGGGTGCTCAGCACAGGCACAGGGCTTTGACTGTGAAGCTGTTCCTGGGAAAGGATAGAAATAAGCATTACTATTCCCCTGCCTTCCCTCCACCACAAACAGCCCAGCAGTCATCTGAGTAGTAAAGACTTGTCATGCCTGCCTTCATCAATAACGAAGTGGGAATCTTGATTGCCATTGAAGAAGTATTTTTTACATTTTCACTAGGCTATAACAAGTATTTCAACTGTTCATTTTTGTTAATGTTGCAAGATAGGGTGTAACCTGCAGACTAACTAATTAAATGCTCTTTGATTTTGAGTGAAGTGTTTGGTACAGTTTAGACAACAGAGTCTAATTAGCGTTGGATGTTTAATGGAGCTAAAGACCCATGAAAAGCAAAAGGTGCTGAAATAAAAAGTCAGCGAGAGAGATGTGAAGATAAATGAAAGTAAAATAAGGAAATTAAAATAACCCTTTACTGTGCTAGAAATACCATTCCCTCAGAAAAAATCTATATTAATTATGAAAAATTGGTAAAATCTAGTCAAATGTACAGCTGCTTAGGGTAATAAAATTTGGAAAGCTGTCCAAAATGCATGTCAGCAAGCAACAGTTTAAGGTATTTCACACTATCTCACTGCCTTTAATTTCTTTCAGGCAACAAATTCACCCCAGTATTTTTGCAACAGATTAAAAAAACCCCGTATGTATTGCTCTGTGTGCTATGATTCACAGTCTCCCAGCACGAAATAGAATGTTTGCCTTAGCAACACCTTCTTCTGTCAGTAAACACAGCCAATTTATGATTTTCCTTGGCTGAGAAAAATGTGTATGCAACTTTCTACCAATATGCAGTTAAGTCCATAAACTTAAAAAACAAAATAAAATCTAAAGAGAGTGGTCTATAACATAGCTTTAAAACAATGATCTGTTATTCAACACACGTGTCCTCTCTAAGAAGGGATTAAGCTGAATGGTTTAGGAGTAACAAAGATTAGATTGCATCCCCAGCTCTGCTATGGCCCATTTAGTTTTCCAGCACCTCTGGTTCCCAAGCACCACGTTTTTTTTCTGCAATGGGGAATTAGTTTTAGGTTTAGGTTTTGGTTTGGTGGTGAGTAGTAGGGTAAGGATGCCTACAAGGGCAAAGCTTCCTGAGGAGAGACATGTGCCCTGTGCTCTGCAGCAGGCTACTTGGAACCATAGCTGTGGAATGAGCCAGCACAATGCAGAAGTGGTGCCTGGCCCCTATCAGATGTCGGAAACATTAGTTTGAGCAGCTCAGACCATATTTGTGGTTGTCATGAGGCTAGAATGAAAACGGTCTAGTGGCTCTGGAAGCCTCTCCATGCTTTATGGCCTGTCTTCTCATACCTTGCTACCTACATACAGTGTCAGACAATGCTTGCCTTCTACACCCAGCCACTGTGCCCTCTTTTCTCTCCCCAAAACACAGAAACCAGGACAAAATATTCCCCAGGGCTGGACTCTTGTGCAGCAGGAAGACATGCTCTTTGGGATGGCCAAAGTGGCTGGGCAGGGCTTGGTCCCCAGAAGATGCTCCAGTCATTGAGAAACTCACAGGGGAGTTTAGAATCACTGCCTCACACAGGCTAAACAGAGAGCCCAGCCTCAACCCCAGCAAGTCATGTATGACCAGACCCTCTGACATGGGCTCCATACCAAAGGTCTCCATGCCAAAACAAGGACAGTATGTTCAGCCATGCTACAGCTGTGTTTTCCTTCATGGACTTAAGGTAGGCTACCTTTTTGTATTGGGATTGTCATCCTGCATTGTAAAGGCCATCATCAAGCAGCTGCTGAGCTGCCTTCTTACATATTGCTGCTTGAAGCAAAGTCCAAGTCACAACAACTCCAAACTAGAACATCAAGAACTCTGTGTTGTTTGGCAATTGGTACAGAAATGACTAGCTGCTTCATAGCCCACCACATGGAACTTCTTAAAGCACAATGTCCATGTGTCTCATATGGAGATTTGTAGGTGGCTTATGAGTGAAAGAGGCCACAAAGGTTTCTGGGATAATTTTGGAAGAATACTTCAGTCTTAGAAAGCCAAACAGTTTTGTTTACATCTGCACTGCATCTACAGGCATGGAGCTTGGCATGAGCAGCCCTCTCATCACACCCATGTTTGCTTGCAAAAATAAATGGCTCATTCAAATCCACTTCAAAGCCAGGGCCTTAATAACAATTCATTTTGGACATCTGTATGAAAATTAACTGGATATTGGATCACATGCAGGCTACTGCTGCTACAGACAGGAAGTCTTGCACATACAGGGTGCCATTGCATTTCTTATCTTCCAAATTTCCTTGGTTACTGCTTTGATAAAATTGGTTTTCTTTTGGTCAAAACTAAACAAAACTATGTGTTCCAGTAGCACATGCAATTTACTTCATTTGTATATGAGGGTTCAGCCCAGGGAATGAGAATCGACCTAGTCCAAAGCAATTCTCCTGACTTGGGTATAGTCTGAAAGTTGGGTCTTTAACACTCTCTACAGGTATATTGCTATTGGGCAATACTATTCTCTAAAGCAGCTTTACTCACTGACACTGGGTTAAATGTTTTCGCCTTCGCTACTTGTCATCTACTACTGCCATTGTGGAGGAAAGGAAAGAACTGACTTAGCAGTGATGGCAGCAGGGTTTTATCCAGATCAGCACAGCACACAAGGTGGCATCGTGTGTTCCTGCCTTTTGCATCTGAAAAATATCCAATAATTTCAGCAGGCACCACACAGAAAAAATTCTGATAAGAGATTTGGAGAAAGGGGTGGTATTAGCAGCCTAAATATTGGGGAAAATTCATGCTATGCTTAGAGGCACTTGAAGGAGGATAAGCTAAGGTAATTTGCATATTTGCATTTAAAAACTTGTGATAGCAGTCAGCTGCCACCTTCTCCCATGCTAAGCCAAATCTAGCTTAGTCAGAACTAAATCACAGAAGATTTGGAGAGCAGGCTTAGAAACTCATCTTCAGTACAATGAAGAACACAACAAATCGGTGAAGGCTCTCATGTGAGTGGCTGAAATGAATGAAACATCGAGGTACAAGAAAGATATCTTCCCTGCAGGGTCTTGTGAATGCCGCAGAGCTACTGATACATAACTAACACAATAGCAAACAATAAATTCGTCAAAAGTACAAATTTATATAATT
Organism: Psittacula echo; assembly: GCF_963264785.1. Lineage (NCBI taxonomy): Eukaryota > Metazoa > Chordata > Aves > Psittaciformes > Psittacidae > Psittacula > Psittacula echo. The sequence continues at coordinate 38,742,966 of NC_137738.1, read as the reverse complement.
TTACATATTTTGGGGAATCCATCAATAGTTATAAGTACACTAAATTATAAATTGGATTTACTGTGGTACTTATAAGGCCTTTATTCTTTGTGTCTGGAAAGCTTACATGGATCACAAGAAAGAAGGATTTGTTTTCAGGCTTAAGAGCTCTTAGATTCTCTGGGTAGTGATAAAAGAGAATTGTATCTTACTATCTTTTCTTAAGGGTCATTTGTTATATATACAACAGAATTTCTTCTCTGCTAATTTCTTTAAAGTCTTTTTAAGTACTGTGACTTAATGACAGGACTCTACTGCCAACAGGAGAGTGGAAGTTGCAGGTGGGGGCTCTGTGTAGGTGAGTCCTAGCAGTGGATGGAAACTCTTTAAGGCCAAAGTTCAGCCTTAAGAGGTTGGGTACCCAAGCTGTTTCCAAGACCTCAGTCCAGAGAGTTAGAATATGATCACTAGTGACATCCTTTTCAATCTGTGCAGTTGATCAACAAAACCCCAAACAAACCCAAGAAACAAAACAACCAACCAACCAACCAAACAAACAAAAACAACACAGATTTAAAAGCAAGTTCATCTTCTGAAAGGCAGAGGGAGGAAGAAGAGACAGATTGCCCAAAGCCATGGAAAAGTGGCTTTCATAATTTTGACCACAACTTAACTAAGTCATTTGCCCTTGTGAGTTTCCATCTTATCACCTGCAACCTGTCAGACCACTTCTATTGTAATGTGTGCTGGCGAACATAATTATTCGGGGTGAAAAATAGTGTAAGAAATAATTACTGAATTACCAGGTGTATTTTCATAGAATGTAAAGGTTTTCTTTTCCTCCAGTGCCAAAGCCAATGAAGCCTCTGGAGACCAACAATACAAGTATTTCTTCTGGAGCAGAAGAAAGTCATGCCACTGGTGTCATGACCTTGTCCATCAACTGTTCTTTGTTTTCTGAGGTAAGTGAATGCAGTCCATTGTTTCCTGTTTTGTTGTGTGGAGATTTTTTTCTTTTTTCTGTAGAACTTTTGTTGATGCTAAAGGGGAAATGATGAAGGGTTAGCTCAAGCTGAGATTATGAGAAATGTGGAAAACTTTACTCCAAGGCTGTTTTTCATGATTGATTAAGTAGAAACAACTGGAGTGACAAGACTACCACTACATCTGCATGTCATCTGCTATTCACATGGATTAGTGCTGAGAAAGAAGAAATTAAATGGATGAAGCTCAGAAATGTAGGCAGTACCCTGGAACACTGCTCATGTAATTAGTTGAAATGAAACTCCTAGAACTTGAATTAATATCTGGTGCTGGGTGTTGTTTCTAAAGTCACAGCTGTTGCTTTATGAGGAAGGAGGCGAGGGAAAGGAGACTTCAGTGTTGCTGTTTGTGCTTAACTTGCTGAAGTAATACCAGATCTCTGAAATTAAATCACAGCCTCAAAGTATGGCCTTTTCACTGTCCATCAGCTCATATTGCATTGGAGGCACAAGGTTACCAAACTTCAAAAAACATACAAAAAGCCTTTTAAACGCTTACAAGACAGAAAGCACTGAGATTTAGGAAATAAACTTTAGCACCATTAAGGTCATTCAGATGAACACATCACCTCCTAATCCTAAAAAATTGAAGGCCATGTGAGATATGGCTTCAGGCCAGTTTAGTGATCAGACAAAAATAGAGGCAATATATCAAAACAAATAGTCATTATACCCAGCATGGACTACAGTTTCCTGTGTTTTGTCAGATTATTTTCCTCCCCCCGTTACTTTTCTCAACTCAGTGGCCCCTTGAAGACTTACACATCAAATAACCTATCTTGAAGGCAGGTAGGGCCTTTTTGCCATTGTCACCACTAGCAGTTTCCCTGTTCACTCTAACAGCTCAGCACTGCCTTTCTTCTAGCTCAGTTCTTACCTTTGATCCAAGAAATCTAAAATTCCCTGCACAAAGCCTTGTTGGTCTTTTGAAAGAGTGGGTAATACTCAAGTGATTTACTGACCCAACCTTACTATTTAGAAGAAAAGACAATACTCACAGAATGGCCAGAGCCCATTCAGGAGACTATTTTATACATGACCAAGACCAAGGAAAAGTCTGAAAGCTTCAGGGAATTTTAAGTACAGAGGCTTACAGGTAGCTGAAGAGTTCTGTGTGTCTAAAAGACAGTAATGGATACTAACCATGCAGAAGAACCAATAAGTACACTTGCAGTCACACATTTTGGTGTTCTAAAAGCCTAAAAAAATTGGGTTTTCAATTCACATTGCAAAACCTCACTGGGGGCTTTTAAAAATCCTAACCTCCAAGCCTGGCCTTCAAGTATGTTTCATCCTTGGTGGAAGACACTGGAGGTGCTTGAACTGTCAGAAGACTCTTAAGCAACAAAACCAATCAGAAAGTAAATGTTTTGGGTTTTGATGTGTCTTTTTTTTTTTTTGTCTCTCTGAAAAGACTCCTCGTTTGTGATAGAAACTCTAAAATGCTCAATCCTAATTAAGATGCAACTCTGATATTTAGGTGAAATGGAAAGAAATTGCATTACTATGTTATATGTCCAGCAAAATTCTGAAGATACTCTTCAGGCTCTGGAAGAGTCTCATGGGCCAGTTTGATAGAAAGGAGAGTGATGTTTTTCTTATCCCATTGACAGCGAGAAAGGCAGCAGCAATTGTGCTATTGAATTCAGACTACTGTTTAAGCTGAAAGTGTGAAATATGAGTAGAAATAGTTTGCATCAGTCAAAGCATTGCTGACCAAAGGACGTGTGCTAGACAGCAGAGATTACAGAAATTATATCACCCCAGGCCCTGCTGTCTTTGCAATTTTATATCTAACAATAGATCAAAGGAAAGGGTTTATGCATCTTGTTTGGTGAACAAATTGTCATTTGTATTTGTATAGTCCAGCAGATTATGGAATTGGGATTTGTAATCTGATCAGAACAAACACTCACCTCTGCAGCGCTGGGGGAGTGCCTGTGTTTTGTTTTGCTTCCTTGTCAGTTAGTTCAGGAGTAGGTCACTACAAAATGGTACGGAGATGACCAAAACATTTGCCATATTACAGGCTAAATACACAAGCCACTTCTTCGACCTGCTGTCTGGAGAAAGAGTTAAATGCAACTTTTCTACACTCAGTAGTTCTGGCAGGTGCAGGGATGTTATTCATCTGTGTAAGGACCTCAATCAATAAACTGTGAGACAAAAAGGGAAAAAAACCCTCAACCACCTAGCACAGAAAGCACAGAAAGCTCTGCTGAGGCTGCATTCAAGGTCCTTTTATAACATAAATAACAAAAGCAATTTTACGACTTGGTGACTGAAAGGACATGGCTGTATGAGCAATTATTAAAGTGGACAAAAGCAGATTTTCCCAGTATTCCTGTCACTAGGACTGTGCAAAGGTGTGGGCTGGAGGAGGCGACAGAGCGTTTCGTACTTGGCAGCAGGCTATCTGATGAAACGAGGGATCCTGGTCTTCAGGGTGAGCCCTAGTCTTCAGAGGTGGGAAATGCCAAGGGAATCAGTAAAAATAAAACAGTTTGCTACACTTTGTCTATCAAATTCAGCAAACGCTTATCAAGGTTTGTTTATTTTCAGGCAGAAAATTATTGGTTCCACCCTTTCGGGGTTGGAGGAGGGTTATCTGGGGCTGGGAAGCCGACACCAAACCATGGAACTGGAGACAAAACCTGAATATGGCAGGATCTGAAGAATGTCGGGTCAGCAGAAACTATAAAAGAGTGAGCAGGTAGGTGACTACAGAGGGAGCAGACCTCTAGTGGCAAGGGTGGAGCCTGGCAAAACATGCAGATGCTGGGAATTTGGAGATCATCTGAGAAGCATGGGTAATAGATTCCTATATGGACCTGCCAAGGTTCATATTCTTCCTGGCAGGAAGGCTGAAGGGATGAGCACATGGCTGAAAGGTATGAGATTCTGCAGGGGTAGCTGGTGATATGAGCTGCAGGGCAGAAGAAGCAGCAGGATGGCTATGGCAGGAATAAACCTCTGCTCCAGCAGGGGCCTGTGGTGCCCAGAACTACCCAGAAAGCCAGCCCAGGGCAGGCTGGGGCAGCAGTGCTAGTGATGGGCACTGCCACTTCCCACTGTGTGGGAATAGGGGCAAGGAGAAAAGGTCTGCCTTTTAACCAGAACTGCTCCTACAACTTACATAGAAAGCAAAGCTATTTTATCTTAAGTGGCTTAAATTTTCACTGCCCAGAATAGGAATGCAATCTGTTCTGACCTGTTTGTTATGTTTCAGGTTAGCATAAAAATGTATCGATCTTATATGCATGAACCGTAAAGGATTAGCATAATTTAGCATCAGAAGTTCAACTTCCAATCATAGCTGTCTGTATTTCTGTTCTAGATTTGAAAGGAGGAAAAAAAATAAAATCCCTTTGTTTTAAGCCAGTTGGTTTTCTATCAAAGGATTTCCATCAGAATAAACTGTGCTGACCCATCTGCGCACAGATCTCTATAGCCTGAAGTAGATTAACTTTCCATCTGCCATTATGCCAGCATTTACTAAATTTCCTATAATTTTTTAAAACCAGAGAAAAAGGAAATGGCGACCGGGAAACCTCCAAGCTCTTATCGTGGCTTAGCAGATTTTGGAGGAAGTTCGATGGAAAACGGACAGCAGGCCCAGCTTCTCTATCAGCATGGCTTTAACTTGAAACAAACTTTGTTAAACACTAGTTACCATTAATTCTATTTGTGAAGGTCCAGACTACAGGTATACACTCCTAATGGGTGAATAAGTAATTATAAGTAAAATAAACAGTACACAAACTTGGCCATGGCAACCAGGACATGGCAACACAAATTCAGAAGGAGGACCACAAACCCTTCAGCCTGACACAAAAGAGACTTTGCTGATGAGTGTGACAAGAAGGGTTGTGAGTGAAGTGAATAGGATCCAGACTGCCTGTCTCTGTTTTGCAAAAATCTGAATTAGCTTGTCAGATGGAAACCGTTAGGAGACAGTCTGATTATAATACTTTGAAGACAACTCAAAATCTCCTCATATGACCAACGTATTCAACTCTCGGGTGTTGTCTTAAGCGCAAAGCAGCTGTGTGAGAGCCCACACACTGCCATGGGTTGACAAACTTTACTTACCCTGGGGAAAACTGTATTTTTCAGAGTTGGTCTTACCAGGGGCATCTGTTCCAGCACAGAGTGCAGCATTTATGCCACTGTGCCACAGAGGTCTTGCTCTGAAATGCAGGAAAAGCACAAATGAGAACATAAAAATTGTCAGTACATTCATTTTCCTGGGGTCACAAACAATTGCTTTGCTTGACATGAAGACTTAATGTAGCGCCTCAAATCCAGGGAAAGGAAAGAAGTAGAGGCTACACAGTGGTATTTCTGGAATCTGTCCCTGGGAAATAGTTCCCGATTCTGTTTTTGCTTTTCGGTAATGACCTTTGATTAATTTATTGCAGGTTTCTAAATTACTTTTTTTCTTTGCTCATGATAGCAGTGATTATACCACAACAGGGAGGAAATCCAGGCACATGTTGCATGGACTGTGTTGTCCTTGGCTGATGGAGGAGGAGCAAGGCTGAGTTGGTGGTATCCATACCATTCCCACTTGTATGGAGTCCAGCCCTCCTGCCCTGCTCCCTTCCTCCCTGCCTGCCCCTCTCCTCAAGGGAGGGAAATGGAGCACCTCAGCCTGCCCAAACCATCCCGTGTCATCCCACAAAGCTGGCTTCATCCTTGCCTGGCTCCCAGTGGGATTGCATCTACCATTTCAAATAGCAGCTGTGTTGGCGCTGCAGTTTAAGCTTGCAATTAAATTGCTGGTTGAGGTCTTTCATTAAAAAATGCCATGGGATTATAATCACAAGCAATCAAATAAAACAGGACATCTCTAGCACAAGAGGGCTACTGCTGCTTGTTGGTGTGTCAGGGAAATTGTTCAAGTATTTAACAGCCATTACACCATTTACCTGCTGTGATTTAATGAGATCATAGCTCCACAGGCAGGAATCTTAGTGATATGTAGATACTCAAGCATTTGGATAGGCACTCAAAAGCAATGCTCAAACCACTAGGCTCACAGCTCACAGTGAAAGCTGCGAAAATTTGGTGCTTAAGTGCTCCTGAAAATTCCCAAAGAACCAAAGCTATACAGGTAAGCATGACCTCATTTCTACTAATTTCAAATAACATTGAGCAGACAAATACGTTGGAGGATCTGGTCCTAACTGCCTTATGGCATGGGGTATAAGATGGAGCCAGATGTTAAGCTTGTGCTTCTTTGTGTTTTCATTAGCAGTGACTGCTTGTTTTACTGGTGTACACAGGGGTGCTAACAGGCAAATTCCAGAATGATTTACATATGGGCACAGAGATTTACAGATCGCGCTTGGATTGACTGGCACACTGTTCTATGGTACTCAGAATTCAAAGAATTTGGCTCTATCACATCTACACTCGAAGAGAAACATCTAAAACATTGGGGTTTTTTTAATACCTGCCGAAAGAATTGAAACAAACAAGTTGCTACTTTCTGGCTGGCATTGACAAATCTACACCCTGTATGTCTTCTACCAGCTAAGAAGCTCTGCCATAATGCACAGAACTATGTAAATCTGGTTGGGATAGCATAGGGACACTCTGAAATAAAAACACCAGCAGCTCTGTGAGAACATGGTCCATTCCAGGGATACCATGTTAGCAAGTGGGAGCCCCAACCCAAATAAAATGCCTGAGTAGACATAAGCAAGGATGCGACATGATACAAACTCCACCAGGCTCTTTTTTTCCCAGGGAACAAAATGTGATATATTAACACCTGCGGTAGCTGCTTGTGGCAGAAATATGTCAACGAGTACTACTTGTATGGAAAGTCAGCACAACTCCTGTCTAAGCAAAATCATTTGAGAATAGGGTTTATCATAAGCCCCTGATGTTACACACTATCATACCAAGGCGATGAAAGACATAATTTCTTTTCTTCAGAACAACTGCAGGAGACATACTTGATGGGTTGACGGCCTTGCTACGTGGGGGCAAAATTTCATGTGCCTCTTTTGTCAGGAATTCATAAGTAATTATTTGCACTTGTTCATTCTGGAAGAGAGAAATTGTTTGCTTGTGAGCAATAATAAATTTGGCATTTTAAATATTTGATTCTCTGCTGTCAGAAAAATGTCATTACAAAAGCAGTTTCCAGTAGCTAAGATTTGCAATAGAAATTCAAGCCCTTTTGTGGAAAAGGTCTTGGATTTAAGGATCTCATCTTTTTCTGTACTGGAAAAATAAGTAAGAATGTTGTCTATTTAGGTGAATCTATATGCGTGATAAAAACTTTATAGGCTTTTCAACTGGCTATTAGATTTAGAATGAACCCATTTAAGCATCTCTATTCTTCCCTTTATTTGTAGCTGCAATGCTGGATTTTGCTAATGCACATGGTTGGTTAATGGGGTCACCACAACATTGAAAGAATCATTGTCAGAAACAGGGTAAATTGTTTTCTCAGTAGTTTATTGTTACCATTATTGTTTTGAGATGTATATCAAACAAAGTTACCTAAATTGCCTCTGAGAACCTCATTGCAATGTGATGGATTCCTGCAATCTAGCTGGAAAAACAGATTGCCTTGTGGTCCTAGCAGACTGTTCCGTTTCCACCTTACACACACACACACACACACACACACCCCACCAGTCATTTTGGATTATTTCTGAATGAAAATTTAACAGTTGTGCTACTTCACCTTCATCACAGAGCTGTGACTGTGAGTACTTCAAGCAGGCTTTCTATGGTTTTTAATAATTTCCCCGGGCAAGAATAATTATGCAGGTTATAATCATAGTTGCTACAACAGACATTACAGTAACCCTTATGAAGAGGGCATGCGTGTAAAACTGAGTGAAAATACAAGCATGCAAGGATAGATTGAGTCCTGCAGTAAAAACTTAAAGAATGTTTCCTCTGGAATGCAGTTATATAAGAATGATTTCTGATTTCCAACTGAATAGCTCCTTACAATATCCAGTCACATCTGCTTAGTTGTTTGAAAAAAATTACTTTTATTGCCTCTTCCCCTTGAGATACAGTACGTACCAATGCCATTTTAAAAAGTCTCCTTTCAGTGCAGAACCACATCTCGCACTCAGAAAGAGACAAAGACTCCTGCAAGCCCTTTCATACCAGCCTGGCTCTCCTTTCCCCCTGCACGGGCACACATGCTATAAGGAAGATCTTTCTCTAAATTACTTCTTTTTGTTGGACAACTTATTGCAAGTATCCAGAGAGGTAAACTGACAGGCAGCTGCATGCTGGGGCAATATTTCTGTCCTAACAACACTAGATGGACCCAGACATAGGAAACAATGTGGTATCATGTGATATTTTGGCTGAATATGACGCTTTCAATTGAGCATCTTCAAGCCTGCTTCAGCTTTAAATATGAATTTTCCAGATATAACAAGGATTTGACATTGACCCTTCACCTGACAGTAATACATTTTTTTATCTTTTAATAACATACAGCGGTGCGGCGTTGTGATTCCAGGAAGCTCTTTGAGTAAACAAATCATATTCACTGCCTAGAGACTAACATGCCTTCCCAGAGTCTATAAACATGAGAGATAAGCTAAAAGATAGGCTTGGAAAAGTTTTCAGCTACCTAACAGAATCTTTTTTTGGGGTACGTTGCTGCACCAGCTAGAAATTAATATCTAAAAAGATATTTTTAAAGGTAAAATTCTTTATACTGTTTCTTGACTTGATTTCTTGATACTATTTGATCCAAATGTACTGACGGCTTCAAATCAGGTCTCTAGCCCAGTTTCTCAGGAAAATGAGCTTTATGTGCTCGTATAGTCTAGCTGTCTATGCCAAGAAAATTGGTTTTGAACTTAAACTTCAATTTACAGTTTCACTTAAATTTCACATCATGCTAAAAGCAATCCCTTCCACATTCTGACTCATTCTCTGGTCATCAACAGAATGAGAAAAGCAGATGTACTTGTACTATCAGACCCTCAACCTACGACAGAAATGCTGAGGTATGGAGAGTTTTTGATCCAGTCTGAGCAGAAATGAGGGTGGGGAAGGTCACTATCACACAGAAATCAAGCTGTTAGACAATGATGCCTTCAAACAGAAAATGAAGACTACACCAGTAAAATTGAGGGATTTAGGAATTTTGATCAAAACGCATTTTTGCAATAGGTTTCCAGAGTTAATAGGCATTGCAGTGCAGATCCAATACAGGCATCAAATGCTGCACATACCTCTGGGTCCTCCCAGCAGAGAGCAGCACAGACTTTCCTTCAGATCCAATTTTGGATGATAGCTGCCACTTAAAGGGAACTTTGGTTGGCATCTGGTGGTAGGAATGAAACACGTCCAGCACAGTAGGACAGTAAAAACTTAATTAACTGTGGGCTAGCTTGGGAAATTAGCTGGCTGAGGGGAAGCAGCAAGATTCATCTGAAGTTTGTGGAATAACCTTAGTTAAAAAAAAAAACCAAAACCAAAACTCCATTCACTGGCACAGGTTGCCCAGAGAAGCTGTGGCCGCCCCATCCCTGGAAGTGTTCAAGGCCAGGTTGGATGGGGCTTTGAGCAACCTGGCCTAGTGGAAGGTGTCCCTGCCCATGGCAGGGGCGTTGGAACCAGGTGATCCTTCAGGTCCCTTCCAACTCATTCTATGATTCTATGATGAAATGTCTTAGATGAGGGGGCGCGGGTGGAGCACGTGCATACTCGCCAGCAGAGAAGGGTTTCCAACTATACATTTGGAAAGTAAAGGTAAAAAGACACACACAACATTGAAGAACTCTGGACTGAGCTTCACCCACAGTGTCTACATGTATGTCCTGATATTTCTAATGAGAGTTTTGGAACTGTGTTCAAACTGGAGGGGAGTATTTTTGTGTAACACAGTGGAGAATAATTACTGACAGATTGAAACGAACAGCATGCGTATTGTACTATTTATTTTATCAATTGAATTCCATGATTTGTTCCTCATCCTACAGTCTCGTAACAGCATTAAGTGATGATTGTGTGCTAGCATGGGTAATCAGAATGAAAATGAGCCTTTTTCAGTTGAATTAATTGTCTCTATTTATTCTGCTTCCAATTCAGTTTTTAGCTATTATTTGTAGTCTATTTAAGAAAGATTGCATCTCTTCTGCAAAACCACTGTCTTCAGCAAAACCACTGTCAGAAATAAGAGCAGTTTTACAAAAACTGACATAACGCAGCATTTCTCATTTCGGCTGGATGTGCCTTCCATACTTCGTTTCTGGCTTGAAAAGAAAGCCATTATAGTCAGATAATAGTTTTCCCAGCCAAAAGCATGCACTCATATGGAAAAGATTGACTGTTAAACTAGCAAAATCTGTAATCTACACACAATGACATTTCATAATAACAGCCTACGCTAAGTAAAGGCATTTTGTTTTTATTTTTAAAAACTCCTGAGAAACCACAGGATTGGCCTATCTGAGCCCAGACCAACAGCCTAATGTCTCATTGTACTTTTCACAAAAGCCGGCTTATTCAGTGCTAGAAAGATTGGGACAGTTGTATCAGAGTTGTTGCAATATGGCAAAGGACGCTATCTGTAAAACCTTCATCTTATGTATGAGCTGTACTTATTATCAGTCAACCATACTAGTTACTAAATGACCCAGGGCTCACTTCATTACAGTCAGACCTTGGTAAAAATCTGCACTGTTGCCTTCATTATGTATTTTATGGCAAATTTTCCCCTTGCTCCACCTCTCAGCCCCCCTAATGGGGGGTAATCACAGGTCTGTGTAAAGCATCCTCTAAGAAGCAAGAATTTCCTAGCAAACACAAGTTAGAGGTGAGTAGGATTACAGAAGGCGCAGCATCCCCCGTGTTTGACTCAGATTTTGGGTGACTCATGTGCTAGTGCTGCTGCTCCTGTCCTCTGGGGATGTCCTCAAAGCTTGAGAGGTAAAAGGCTCGTGTCCATAATTGGTCCTCTGTTAAACTTGGTTGGCTAGAGGATGAGTTTATATTGAAAAATAATAGCATGAGTTGGAAGAGTCAGAGAAGCCAAGCTGCTTCCTGCAGATCTCCAGCGATGCCTAATGTTTGCAAACCAGGACACTAAGTCTTGGCAAGCAAAGCCTGGTTCTGCTGTGCAGTCAGAGCAGTGACTGTCCCCACAAAGACCTTTCTCTTCCCTTCCAAGTGTGTCCTTGGCCCACCACATGCATCTCCAAACTTGCCAACTGCTCACCACTGTGTTGGCAATCCATAGGCTTCTTTTCTCCTCCCAATTCCTTCCCTATCCAAAACATAGCTGCACCCTGCCTGGGCTCCAGCAGAGCCAGCAGGACCCTGCCCAGGCCCCTCCTGTGAAACTCAACACTATGGAGCCAGGCACCTTCTAGCTGTTCCCTTCCCACACACTCCAGCACCTCACGGCCACATCTGCATCCTGCCACATCTGGGGTGTCCAACCCCACACCCAGAAGGGGAGCATGGAGGAGGGGCTGGCCAGCACCAGCCATGCAATACTGTACCCATCCCACCCTGCAGCCTCCCATCGCTCCTCCTCCCAGCATCAGCACCACGCTCTTCACCCACCTGATGGGAAAAGGGTGGATCTTCATGAAGAGACAGTCTTGGAGGAGCCTTCCTTTCCTGCAAGGCTCATCTGCCATGCCCCTGCTCCAGTGGCTCAGCAGCATTTATTCACAGGGTACAGCAAGCAAGTGAAACCCTCCACAATGAGCTGCCATGCTGATCCACACAAAAATGGAGGAAGCGCTTGGGGAAAGATTTCTGGTAGCTCACACAGAGGTTGGAAGAGTTAAATAAAAAAAAAGCCAAGGGTGTGAATCTTTTAAGTGACCCCATCAAAGAAAAAGTTTCTGGAGACCTGTATTTTAGTTATAGAGGAACTCCTTATGGGAAGTTTCAGTACAGCATACACTGCTTACTGTGTTAGTCAGGTGTACAAAAGACTAAAGGAAAATCCTATTGGGAAGACATACAACTCCCATTTGCCTATGCAGTAAATCTTCCAGTGGAAGGGAAGAGGAGTCTGCAATTTCAGTCATCCTTAATGCACTATCATGTACCAGCACAGCTTTTAATTAAAACTATGGAGCAGGAGTGAGGTTTATTTCACTCCAGAGCAGGACGGATGGTAATGATGAGAAGGGGAGGGCTCTTTACTTATTAGTTTGCAATATTACTAGTATGAACATCTGGTGCCCGAAAACCACAGGGCTTATTACTTACAGGGCACGTTCACTGCCAAGCCTGTGAGCTTGCTGCAGATCCCACTCTCAGTGACCTGGCAGCCCACAAAGCCCTTGTCTCATGAGTCTTCAGCCAAAATGTGACACTTTAAGCTCTGGGAATAAATGAAAAAAATCTGCTCCTCTGTCATGTGCATTGCCTTCACGGAGCAAGAGTCCCAGGGCAAGGCAGACCTACAGAACAGCAACCGTAAAGCCAAAAGCTACTTGAAGGGCACTCTGCAACTGATAATTTCTTCATGAGAGGGCGCTTGCATCTTCAGTGCCCTTTGGGCAGATGTCACCACGTCAGTGCACAAAAGGAAGCTGCACACACTGTGCCTTAGTTACGCTAAGCAACGTTGCCAGTTAATTTGAGCCAGAGCAGCACTAGGCTTTTTTTTGTTGTTACTTTCTCATGGAAAAAAGAAAAAAAAATCTATATAATGAAAACCTGATTAATTTTCACCTTTCCTGATAAAGAAAACCCAAAAGAAATCCTGTCTTTTCATGTTCGGTTCAGAGCCACCTAGGAAAACCTTGGGGGTCAAAGCCCTGCTGGTAGCATCAGAGCAGCCAGCAGGACAGCACAAGCGTCACGGAATCACCTCCTACCAACCATGAAAGGCAAAAAGCTCACTTTTATCACTTTGAGGCGGGCAGAGATCCTGGTCTGGATGCTGGGGAGGAGACAGCAATGTCAGATTCTTGCTCTCAGATTCTTCACTGCTGGCGGCAGAGCCCTGGGGTCAGTGCACTCTTCTCCCTGGCTGCCAGACATATCATCTAGGGCCTGTCACAAGCTGCAGTGCTGTTCCAGGTGTGACTGTGTCTGGAAATGCAGCCCACAATTGGCATTGTCTATATATGAAGTGATAACCGGGGTAATGTGGGTCCTCTGTCTGGTCAAGCAGGTGTCTCCTCAGGCATCATTGTCAGCCACTCTCTCTAGGCACTGATGATGAGACTGCCTGCTGCCTCACACACTCTTTTGTGCATCACTTCTAAAGCAGAGCCTGTTGTATACATCCACATCACAAAGCTTCACAGCAGGTCTCATTTAGATCCTTTCCTCTGGCTCCGACAAATGTCATCTTGCACAAGGCAGCCATAAAGATCATTTTGAAACCTGCTTCATAGTGCTTCTTGCCTCCTCCTGTGCTACCTTCCTTTTGCTTCCCTTTGTATTTGCCGCTTCTGGACAGCAGCAAACGCGATTTGTTTTTATTGCCTTCTCAGCACCCTGTCCCCTTCCAGAGCTAGTATTGCTCCTTTAGTGGGATGCCAGATCTCTCATGACTGGTGAACTATGCCAAACACTGTCAATCCTGGCTAGATTTTTCCAAACAGTCACACTTCACTTTTTCTGTGTTCTTGTAATATATATATATATCCACACATATATATACAGATATATATACATATATGTATATATAGCTCCCTATAAATGCTCAAATAGCCATTTTAAATGCATTTTAAATGCATTCTTAAAAGATTTCTTTGACACGATAGCTACAAAGATGTGGCAAGAAGAGAACCAGTGTTGTGCCAAAGAGCTCAGCCAAACCTCATCTTGTTTCTGCCCCCTTGCCTCTCTGACCTGAATCAGTCATTCTTTTACCAGGCTGAAACCTATGGAGCCAGGCTCATATCAACATTTGTTTCCATGTTTTTGCACCACCTGTAATGATAAGGTAGCAGACCATGAGTAGGCCTTTCAGTGATATAGCAATACACACAGCTCATGCTCTGACCAAGAGCAAATCATGACCTTATAGTTTATAATGCAAATGTAAAGAAGTTCCTTGGTAGAGCAATTAGAGAAATTTTAGGCTACTGCTTGCCATCAGTCTGATGCAAGACTGCAGCAAACAGCATTATCCACATCAGCATTGCTTTTCCCCCCACATTAAATGGCAAAGAGAAGGGTTTTCATGCTTGAAATTGGCTCTCCAGAATCTGGTACTGTCACTATTTATATTTCAGAAGACCACATCTATTCTTTGCTTGAAGTTCTGTATTAAATCCTTGGTAAACTACACATCCACTTCAGACTGACACCCTTTCATGTTCCCAGTATTGGAATACAAGGAGATAGCGAAGGGCTGCAGATGCAGTGCTGTCTGTGTCTGGCATGGAATGAGTCCCCAAGTGTTGTACTGCGCTCTACAGAGTAAACAGGGAGAGATTTCTTTTTTGTCCCTTAGGGTATAATCTGCTAAATACTCTGAAGTAGTTGTGATACTAGTATCAGAGACTCCTATCCAGCAATTATTTGATGTTTTTCAGTTCTGCTTTACCTGCAGGAAGTGAAAGCTTGCATTAAAAACCTAAACGTTCACAAGTCCATGGGACCTGACAACATCCATCCTCGGGTCCTGAAGGAGCTGGCGAATGAAGTTGCTAAGCCACTGGCCATCATATTTGAAAAATCATGGCAGTCAGGTGAAGTTCCCGATGACTGGAAAAAGGGAAATATAACCCCCATTTTCAAGAAAGGGAAAATGGATGACCCAGGGAACTACAGACCAGTCAGTCTCACCTCTGTGCCTGGCAAAGTCTTGGAGCAGATTCTCCTGGAAGGCATGCTAAGGCACATGAAAAACAACAAGGTGCTTGGTGACAGCCAGCATGGCTTCACTAAGGGGAAATCCTGCCTGACCAATTTGGTGGCCTTCTATGATGGGGCTACGGAACTGATGGACAGGGGCAGAGCAGTTGACGTCATCTACCTGGACTTATGCAAAGCGTTCAACACTGTCCCACACGACATCCTTGTCTCTAAATTGGAGAGACATCAATTTGATGGGTGGACCACTCGGTGGATAAAGAACTGGCTGGATGGCTGCACGCAAAGAGTTGTGGTCAATGGCTCGATGTTGAGCTGGAGACCTGTAACGAGTGGTGTCCCTCAGGGATCGGTGTTGGGATCGGTCTTGTTCAACATCTTTGTTGGTGACACGGACAGTGGGATTGAGTGCGCCCTCAGCAAGTTTGCTGATGACACCAAGCTGTGTGGTTCGGTTGATAGGCCAGAGGGAAGGGATGCCATCCAGAGGGACCTCGACACGCTTGTGAGGTGGGCTGATGCCAACCTTATGAAGTTTAACCACGCCAAGTGCAAGGTCCTACACCTGGGTCGGAGCAATCCCAGGCACAGCTACAGGTTGGGCAGAGAAGAGATTCAGAGCAGCCCTGCGGAGAAGGACGTGGGGGTGTTGGTCGATGAGAAAATGAACATGAGCCGGCTTCAGCGTGCTCTCTCAGCCCAGAAAGCCAACCGTATCCTGGGCTGCATCAAAAGGAGCGTGACCAGCAGGTCGAAGGAGGTGATCCTGCCCCTCTACTCTGCTCTTGTGAGACCTCACTTGGAGTATTGTGTGCAGTTCTGGTGTCCTCAACATAAAAAGGACATGGAACTGTTGGAACAAGTCCAGAGGAGGGCCACGAGGATGATCAGGGGACTGGAGCACCTCCCCTATGAAGACAGGCTGAGAAAGTTGGGGCTGTTCAGCCTGGAGAAGAGAAGGCTGCGTGGAGACTTCATAGCAGCATTCAAGTATCTGAAGGGGGCCTACAAGGGTGCTGGGGAGGGACTGTTCATCAGGGACTGTAGTGACAGGACAAGGGGTAACGAGTTCAAACTTAAACAGGGGAAGTTTAGATTGGATCTAAGGAAGAAATTCTTCACTGTGAGGGTGGTGAGGCACTGGAATGGGTTGCCCAGGGAGGTTGTGAATGCTCCATCCCTGGTGGTGTTCAAGGCCAGGTTGGATGAGGCCTTGGGTGACATGGTTTAGTGTGAGGTGTCCCTGCCCATGACAGGGGGGTTGGAACTAGATGATCTTAAGGTCCTTTCCAACCCTAACTATTCTATGAGTCTATGATTCTATGATTAATGACTACAGCCCACAAGCAACTTGCCAAAATTGGTGCATGCAGCATGGCTGGACTACTGCAAAGAAAACAGCTGCTTCCAGAATAATTGTAATGAGAGCAAGCAGCTGCATGTCAGATATTTAGAGCCAAAGTAACTACTGGCCTTTTACAACTGAAGGAAAGCTCTGGAGGTCAATGCAGCTTCCACTGATCCTGCTCTGGCAACAAATTACATTTAAAAATGTGTTAAAAGGAAGTCTAAGAGAATTGATTTCTATCTCCCCTGGTGCTTCACAGATTTCTTTCAAGAGATGCTGGAAACTCTAAAACCCAACCAAAAGCTGCTGTGCTTAAACATGAAATAGGAAGTATGGGTCTCCTATGTTCACAGCTGGAAATGACTCTGAGTTTGAGCATATTAGAGAGAAAACCTGATACAATGACCTTGATTAGTCCTTTTCTTACTGATTTTTTTCTAACCCTGTCTACAGGAAATAGATTAAAAAACAAAACCAAACAAAACATCAAACCAAAAATCCTGTCCTTCCTTATGTGAATTAGTATGTTGCAATATACAACTTGAACAACAGGCATGTGCATAACTCAGCCTGAAGACAGTAACTGTAATGAAGAGAAGCCTCACGAGGGCCTGGCGCACTGTGCTGTGTGCTTCAAGATCCTGGAAGAAAAAGCACTATAGGTGGTAGGTGACACTGACATTCAGATAACAGGTACTTACTGAGGTGGTGCCAAGAGACTTGCAGGTGCCCAACAGAGTTCGGAGAACCAGCTTGAAATAGTTTTCTGTTCACTCCCGCAGAGAAGACTGCATTCCACGTTATTCTCCCCAGGAGTCTCTTGTGCCACAGAAATCACAGTTAAATAAAATTTCTCATTATGTCTGCTTAATTAGGCAGAAGAATTGGTAAACTTATCAAAACATAAACACAGCCTGACATTTTGATTGCAAATGATCAACTCTCTCTGAAGCCCTGCTCACACTGTGACTGCAGCAAGATGCAGAAACACTATTATCTGCTCCAAAACACAACATCAATCTTCCTTCTCTCCACTATGGCTTTGCTACAATCCTCCATCACCCCTTCTGAGTAGCTTTGTAGTCAATCAACTCTAAATGAGTATTTGAGGCTAAAGGAGTGCTCCCTATGTCTCAACCAGCCAGGGGGTACAGCTCCCTCATTTCCAAGCAGCCTGAGTGCAAGTTTCAGCCTAGGCTGCCTCCTGTGGCTGACAAATAATGACATCTGTGCACTACAGCAACTGAGCAGAACTCTGCTACTATAACAAGTTACATATGCAAGCCCCCAAGCCCTTACTAAGAGAGCATTAATTACGCATTCTGAAAAACCAGCCAGCAAACTAGGTGATTAACTGGTGTCTGCTGACATTCTGCTCTCATGGTGTATCTCAGTGCAGGACTGTGGGGGAATGCATCCTATTTCCTTAGGCCAGATTGGGATGTCTCCAGCAAGGCTGCTACCTTATCTCCTAAGAGAGAGGAAACAGCCAGTGCCTCTTGCTTGGCCGACCCACAGCCAAGGGGGTAGCAGGAGGAGTGAGCAAACGTGATAATAGCTAGGGTGCCTCTGAGCACCTGCAGGACAGCAGGCAACAAGAGGTTTGGTTCCTCAGTCTGCACGAAGACTGCCTTTGAAAGTTGGGATACAAGTCTGGTCCCTGGGTTTGCACTCGGTTCTTTTCACTGCTTGACTTACAGTCCCTCTGCACCAGACCTCTGCTGCTCACTGTCATGTCCTTATGGGGCTTCTCAGTCTCCTCCTGGGCAGAGCTGACCAGGGGCCAGTCCCAGTAAAGAATCTGGATAAGCAAAACTTCCAGAGGGTGGCACAGTTTGATACTAACGGGCATATTATCACGTGTCTATGGGTCTTTGATGCATTTACAGTACATTGGCACTGGAACTATCATAACAAATGATGTGCAAAGCGATCAAGTTTTACGTAGGTCCCATCAAATCCCGGCTTTCACTAAACCAAGGGCCTTCCCTTCACAACCTCAGTCTGACAATCCCTGCCTCTTGTCAGCTTACTGACTATGTGCAGTCTCCTCTGTTCCCATAAGGAGGGAATTATTCCTACTGTGTTAACAGTGATGGCAGAGATTACCAGAGCTGGTGTTAACCTTAACTCTAGAAGGAGGCAGTGTGACAGCTCTGAACGTCTTCTGTCCAATTCAATTGAATATAAAACATTTTTTTTATTCCAATGCATCATCCTTTTTATAGCTCCATGTGCTGCAGAGCTTGAAGTTCAGAAAATGTAACTATCAGCTACTGGGGGTGTGTGCATGTGTGAAATGAGAACAGGAAGGCAGGAGAGGTCTGGAATCAGCAGACTTCCCCACAAATGAAACTACATCCTCACTATATCAAGCGCACAATAAAATAACCAAGTGCTGAAATATTTTACTATTTGACATCATGAGTTTCCAAAAAACTTCACTTCTCAGAATTGCTGCTCCAGCCTGTCTTCAGAATCAGTATTTCTGCATCGTTCAGAGCATGTTTACAAAGGTGGGTAGTCCTGTTCCCTTCCTCCACCCCCAACAGCAGAAAACAGAAAATCTAATAGACTACAAGCTACAAACTGCCCTGTGGCAAAGCTGAGCCTCAAAGAAAATAATACAGCATAGGGCAAAATAAAAAAAGACAGAGAGAGAAAAAAAAAAAAAAATCAGCTTAATTTCTTCTCTCCGCACATCCTGGATTTTAAATTAATGAACACTGTCAAGACACAAAAAAATACTAAGTCTGTACAACGAATGATCTTAACTTTTCTCGTAGCTTGAAAGTGTAACAGGAGTTCACATCATCACCACTGAGATGCACGTTTCAGGATGGTTTTAGACCTGCTTGGGAACATAACCACAGACAAACCATTTCACCTTTTGTGCTCCTTAGGGGCTACTTGCTACTGGCCTGGCTGCTAGTGCTTCCAGCACACACCGCTCCGCTTGCTATAAAGTGCATCTCAAAAACTTCAGCAAAATGAAAAAGCCTTTTGTCACAGGGAGTCACTGCATGCTCTGGCCAGTGGGAGAACAACTGGGTAGGAAGGAGTAAGCTCCACTCATTTCAGCAGAGATTTGAATAGTTTATTTTGCCCAATCAAGAGCCCTTCAGCATAATGACACATTCATATACACATATATGAACATTTTTTCTGAAACATTAATGTATAATACATTTTAAATTTAAAATACCAGCTGCACAGGTATTTTTATTTACAAAAATATTCCATACTTAATTTTTTAACTTTGTTATGATGACATAGTTCAGTTCAAGTACATGTAAGTAAAATAACTCTATGCAATCTAACATAGTTGTGTTTGTAACAGTACAGTTTGCAGTTCATATGAAACTATTTGTAGACAGATGGATTTGCAACCCTACCTAAAATGCATATTCCAGTAATCACCCTCAGAAGAGCTAGTGGGGCTCAGCAAGACTTAACTGAAGAGTAAGTTGCAATGAACAAAAAGAAAGAAAGAAAACACACGTACACACAGAGATACATAAACGAGAACTGCTACACATCAAGCATGCTTACCCACAATGGGGCAGTGTTAGAGAAATTTACTGTTTTTACCCTTCCCCCCACCCCACGGTGCTGGTACAATGAAACAGTAGCATAACTAGAAAGCAGCATGTTTTCCTAGTTCTAACCACTACAGATAGCAGAGCTCAGGTCTAAAATAATACAGTACTGCTTATTTACAATTCTGTTTTAAAAGGGAATATTTAAAACATGTTCCCACCCCTCTCCCTTTGCATCACCTATTTTACTGAATGGTAGTGGTAATCCACATACAACCCCTTATATGTTTTCAACTGAAACAGTTTAACTTTTGAGTAAACAGTTTAACTTCTGAGTTACTATTTGCCTGGTAAAACAAGTGTCACAGTAACCTACAGTTGTATGACTTAAATGTTTTGTGTGTTTACATGGAGAACTAAGAGAAATACTGATTGACACCTGACATTTGATTGTTCTATGTTTCTGTCTCTTTTCCCCTTTTCCTCTTTTAAAAAATGAACGCCCATCTCTTTAAGCCTAAACTTTAAGGTGCAAAAGAACCCAGAAGCACCATACACTCATCTGGTTTGAAACAGTAATCAAATAGACGATATACAACATATCTTTCTAGCACATGTAAGAAGAAATTGGCCCAGCTTAATTTAGCTTTTCAATGAATAAAATTGGTTTAGCTGATTCACCTACACCACACCTTTTTTCTGTTTACTTCTTCCCTCCCCTCAAACAGCACTTATTTCTGTCTACAAAGTATTTGAAGATTTTGAGGTCATAGCAAAACTACCAACATCCACCCAAAAAGATTCGTGTAAGTTACACAGGAAATTGGCTAGAATGAGAAAAGGTTCAACTGACGAGTTACCCTGCCACTCAGTGAGTGAGGCAAGGTGCTGCCCACCTTCCCCTGCACTAAACCCCAGCTGCTATCTGTGCTCACCTATGTTAAAGCACGGTAAGAAAGAAGAGGGCACTTCAGCCATAGGCTGAAAGTTTTCTCATGCATGTTTGGTATACAAAAAAAAATTCCTGATTTACATGTAACGAGCTGATGTATAATCAAGATTAATACAACAAGAAAATTAAAAGATTAATACTCAAAGAAAATACTTATTGGATAACCCTCACTTGTTTTGGGGAATTTTAAGAATTCAAGAAATAAAGCTAAAACATCTCTTTCATCTGTATACCTAAAAAAAATAAAACCATAGAAAACCAGTTGGCCACAGACTGCAGCTACTGAGATAACTTTTACATTGCGGTAGTTTTCTGAGTGCACGATCTGTCCTCTCCTTACTTAGGGAATTGTTAAAGAATGTTCAAAATGGGATGGAAAAATAAGTACGATTGTTTTCTGCAAAGCAAAATGGGCTATTTGTTTTCATTGCTTAGTAATTTTATCATCTCCATATGAGATATGAATGTATTCATAAGCTTAAAACAACTTCTTCTATGGATAATATACATACTTTAAGTACTTTGACTTAAAAGTTGAACATAAGTCTTTTTAAAATTAAAGGTAGAAGTGTACATATAAAAATTATTTAAAACTAAAAGTATATTCCTAAGCAGTATGTATAAATATAACAGATTTTATTGTAGTAACTAGTAACAAATGTGACAGTGTTGCAGTAATTTATAAACTGAATGCTGACACAGGATACGTGCCTTTCATTAGAGTCTATATTGTATATACATATTTTGCTAAGAAAACACACATTCTAAATGATAGTCACATAATTAGCAAATGTGCCTGAAAGTAATCTGTTCTAAAGTCTTTATTGAACATGTGTGTTTATATACAAATAATGAACCTGAACTGCACAAATGCAGAAACAAAATTAAGGAATAAAATACCATGATTGACTTAAAGTACAGGAAAAATTCAAGTTTAAAAGTTCAGGTAAGATCAGTGCCATTAAGTAAGCAACAAAAAATAGAAAAGCCAACAATGGAAAAGAGAAAAGGCAAATGAAAGGAAAAAGAGGAAATGAACTTGCTTCCAAAAATCCTCCTTTGGATGTAGCTTTCCAGCATCACCTGCCACACAAGTACTACCTCAGTCAAAAATATTTGCATAAAGACAGACAAGGAACACAGCTATCTATTACTATATTTTATATCTGACTGTTTGCTGAAGATGCCTGTGGTGTAACACTTTCAGACATATTTGGAATACACACATATTTACACAGACCAGCATTCAAAAGTTACAATTTGGCAGGACTAAGGTGAAAAAAAAGCTTCTTCTGTTTACAGTTCCTAATGAGACTCACTACATATAAACAGATAGGTAGCAGCAGTTTCTTACACTTCCATCAAAAAAATAAAAAAGTAATAGCTCAGTTGTATTTTATAGTTTTCCAGACACTCTAAAAAAGTTTCACACAACTAAAATGCTAGCGAAAAAAACAGGGGAGCTTCCCCCCAAGGATTTCAATATACTTTGCTGTACAAAAGGTGCACCACCAATAGCAGAACAAGATGCAATGATGTGTGTAAGATCATTTTCCTTCCACAGAGAAGGAAACAGGAACGTTTTAGACAAAAATTGTACATAGCCCCTTTTATTGACCAAGAACCATTTGTGCATTCATCTCATGAGCAATCATTAGTTTTCAAATCTATAAGCATGCTCTGAACATATGCAACAGAAGAAAGATTCAACTATGATAAATTTTGTAATACCAAAAAAGCCACTACGCTCTTCTTGTACTGGCAGATTGTCTCCAACTGCCACTTATTTTTTTTGCTTGCTGGTGGTTGTCAAATATTTCTTGATGAGAAGTATGCTTTCCTTTCAAGCCAAGATCATCGTCCATTGAACTGATACCACAATTTGCTGAAGAGTACTTTTGCCATCCTCTCCCCCAGAGCCTGACCAGACTAATTTTCCAGGATCTGTTGCTCTGAAATATAGTTCACCTTCACTGTGTCAAATAATAATCAGTCATCTCAATTTACATATGTGACAGAACAAAGGGAATTAAGTGTCAGCTAGGGTGTTTTATTTTTCGAAATGGTATGGATAGCTGTTTACCTAGTTTTCTCCTACCTGGATTTTTGACAAAATGGAATTGGTTTAAATATGCATTAGTTAGACACAAAAAGTTAACATGAAAAGGCAAAAACTGCATGGGAAGACAAGTCAAGTAACTGGAGTTAACATTGTCTCAGTAGGTATGGGACAGAGCCATAAGGAAATCATAATGCTGCTTGCTCAAATCGTCGCATTCTCATTTGTTCTTTGAACAGCGGACATGGTATGGCATGCCCTCGTACTGAGAACAGAATTCACTTGTCTTTTTTAATTGTGTTACTACACAAGGAATCAGAAGATTTAGTGTCTGCTACAAAGCCCAAACATATTTACCTTTCATTTGAAAAATTCATTAGGAACCATCAGTTACTTCAACATTTTGCATGTGTTGAGTGTTTTGGAAAGTTGCCTTATATATGTATCCGCAACATCACTTAACAATACAAATATAACCAAGGTTTTGCTTTGGGAATATTCAGAACATGTGCAAAAAGACCCACAAAGGATGTAATGCTTGGTGAAGCAAACCCAAAAGAATAATTTCAGACAATGTAGATCTATCTGCTTCTAAGTACTCCCTTTTATAAAACAAAGTCAGTCAGTAACTATTCCTGCTTTGAAGAAAAAGGTCTAAATAAATTTTTGAAATGCAAACATTTATCTTAAGGAATTCTCTCTTTTCAAAAGAGCTCGTCATTCACACTATTATAGCTTTAGTGCAGCAGCCATTAACAAGTTAGCTCAGCAATATTGTTTACCTTACCGAAACAGAACATTATTTCACAAATTCCTGAAGTTTTAGTGGACACTTACCATGGCCCACACTGAAAACACTGCTTCAGAGACTAAATCAAAACTTTAGCCAACTGGCTTTAGTGCTGGGTGGGGCTGAGACAGGTACTTGAAAATAGCTCTACTAGCAGGAATTTTCTAAACAATATACTGACAACTATTAGGATATTAGACGCTTGCCAATATTCATGCATCAGCACCTCCACAGAGTGTAAAACTTTGAAAACCTGAGTCCAAGATTATCTGATTTCATAATAAAGGACTAAAGGGGCATCTAGAATTTGAGTTTTAAGCAAAACTATCTCAGCTATTTTAATTAATGGCTGTAAAGATACATTCTGTTAAACATTTATAAAAATTCACAGCATGAATGGAACCCACAGCCAATTCTAAATGTTATACAAACTGAACCAACAGCTATTTTTGGCAAAAAAATAATATTTAACTGAACGGAAATTGAAGTATTCTTACCACAATGAAGATGTTACCACATTTCACATTGCACAGACATAACACAAATGAAAACTCCCAGCATGACACATTCCAGTCATATTATTCACTTGACTTTTTTAATGCAAAAATTGTGTTTTTTCTTGTTTTCAACTTCACAGAATAGGATGTGAATACAAGAATACTAGATCAGGGGTCCAAGAAAAGACTATGCACAGGTCAACTATGTATACAATTTTCAACAACACTTCTCCCAAGCTTCCAGCTTTCCCAATGAAAGAAGTGACAGCAAACTCTTCCTCAGCAATGATGGTAAATATAGTGAGTCCTAGAGAGGGTAAGTGTAAGTCAGCTACCGTCCAGCAAGACAAACAACTTTATTCCAGCTCTTGGACCCCTGATTTATTGCCTCTCCTCACAGGAGGGTATAACACTGGCAGCAATTACAATAGCACAAAAACTTTTGGCATATGAAATATTAACACAGGATTGACCCTGCATTGCCCCTACCCATCTCACACTACATTTTACCTTTTACTCTCTTTTCCACATGTTCTGGTTACCTTTTCTGTTCCAACTCTCAGCTAATCACTCAAGAATAAGAAACACTCAAGTTTGCTTTTTGTGTGTGTTTCTTTTAAATATAAAGCTCCTCAGTTAATGCCACGACTGAGGTAAAACAGTGTGTGATTTGTGCTAGGAAACACAGTATCCAATGGTGAATACTCCTTTAAATTTCAATGGTCCTGCAAATTAATGAGAACCCAAGATTTTTCCATCAGGACAAAATTAAGCAGATGTAATTGATGAGCTCATCAGAATTGGTACCACTTCTTGTCTTTGTACTTCAACATCATCTGAAAAACAAAAAAACAATCTAATTACTGTTTCTGTAACATACCAAAAAGTACAATGATACAAACAAATCATATGCTTACAAAACAGTATGAGAAAAGGGACTTCAGTAAGATGTCTCAAAAGTGCAACAACTTTGGTGAACAGCAAGGGTTTAGCATGATGAGTTTTCTAATGGTAGCATCACTGCTGATGATTTGGCCTCAAAATTAATTGTATCTCAGTAATGGAAATTGAGATGCACTTTTGGAAGTCTACATACCACTCAGACAGAGGGTATGCTCTAGACCAATGTGCCACAAGGCAAATACTTAACTATTAGGAGTAATGATTGATAGGTAAAATGGACCTCAGAAGCCCTTTAGCCATGTTAGTTCATTCCCTTTAGATATCTCTGACATGCCTTTGCATAAACTGGTTACTTGCAAAACTTAAGATTTATTTGATAAAGAATCACATTAATGTTCAGCATAACATGTAACAGACTCACCTCATGAGCGTGTTTAGAGAAAGAATCAGCACTGTAAAGCATAGCTGCGGTTTTTTCTTCCAGTTCTCCTAGTTTTTGTCCTCTTTCATCTAGTGCCAACCGGGCTCGTGCTAGTTCACCAACTACACCAGATGCTGCTCCTTTGACACCTTCAATACCCCCAGGCCCTGGAATATGCTGGGCAAGACTCCTTGATGCCTTTCCAGCTGCTGATTCTCCAACTACAGGCATTTACAAGAACACAATAGTGAGGCTTCCTACCATTAATACATGAACACCAATGGAACTAGTTTATAAAGAGGTGACATTTCTTTGCATGGACACTGAGTACCTAATCATAGGCGTGACTACTAGCAGTACTCACTACTCAATATTACTAGACATTATTTAATGAAACTAAGATTTTTCCAAACATATTTCCAACTCTTCCAGACAGGTTATCAAATAACTACCTTTCCACAGCTCAAGTGTGAAATTAAAACTCTCTTCACAGCGCTAACATCAGTCATCAACAGAACTGTGCTGGTAATGTGGTTTTTAGCAACACAGCTGACCTGAACTACCATACTGTTCTATCCTTGTGCTTCCTAAGGCATCTCTGCATAAGTCAAATGAGAAAAAAGAATCTAGCAAATGCACTGAAGTAGGATGGAGTTTTAATTTTCTCACTATCCAGCATAGTGTTCTCCAGGACTAGCCCCTTTCAGTTTAACAGGATTAAGAAATACCATGGTCAGTACTATGTATTCCATAAAGCTGAATAAAAATAAGATCAGTTGTCCCACTTCTTGTTTTATAATCTACTCCTGAATAAATGAGGTAAAGAAGCCTGTGAAAAGACAGTATCAAGCTTTTCTGATCTTTTGGTAAGGTGTACAACACAAAAGCTATGAAAAAGTATTTCTCATCTCTTTTGTTACTCTCGTCTCTGCAAATGTAGTATTCTATTATCACAGGTTAATACATTTCTCAAGGATCACTGGCTTCCTTAGACAGAAACACCAGAAAAATAATGAATACAAGAAACTCACAGAGTTCTTCTCTGTCGAGCGACTGTGCCCCACCTCCAAACAGGCCTTTAAAGAACCCTCTATTTGGTGCTTCTGGTGTTTCTACAGGAGTGAAGAGCTCACCCAACATTTCCTTTACAATGAAGAGACACAACAAAGCATACATTATTTCACACACAAATTAATAAATATTCTTTAAGGAGCAAACTTTGTGGATTTGAATTTCAAAATTAACCTGCCTTAATAGGCATCTGCCTTTGCAAGGCAACTTAGGAAATTAAAAATAAAAACACATTAAGAAATCTGTCCAAATCTATTTCACAGTTGCAGGTTTATAGCTCATGCAATTCTGTAGTGAAGAAACAGGTTCAAGTAAAGCCATATTTGCCCCTCTACAACTTGGGCAACACTCCTGATTTTGTTCTGTTCACATTATATCTACAAATAATCCTGTGCGGTACCACAGGAGACCTTATAGCCTGCATCTCTGCTGTTTCAGTATTCTATACAACTTCCAAACTGGAGCATGGTCAGAGTCTTTAATGTTAATACCTCTGAAATATAATAGCTTTCTTAAAGTACCCCAAGATAGCATTCTCCAGTTATGTCAGCTTGCATGTCCACCAACATCAATTGAACAAGGGAGATTTTGTTAAATGAGCATGCTGAGCAAGGAAATTTCCTCTTGATCAAAAAGGAAATTTAAGAAACTGTTTGAAACACAAAAGGATGGATGAAACAGTAAATTTAAGAGTAGAAGTGATTCATCCTCAATCAGACTCTACACTGAGGGAAAAACAAAAAACCAAAACTCAAAAGCCAAAGCTTTACAACAAATTAATGTAAATACCATGAATCCAGAACCAAGAACCTCAAAGTATATCTAAGAAAACTATTTTTTTAATTCATTACCTGAAGATTTTCACATGTTTCTTGACTGTAGGTGAGCCTCTGTATTTCAGTTGGTGATACAAGATAGAGTGCTTGTCCATTATTGGTGAAGCAGAATGTTCTGGCTATCCGCATATTGGTGAGTGGCAGGTAATATACATCCAACAATGGCCTTAAACTTGGCAAACTTAAGAAAAAGAATTAAAAAGTCCCATTAAATATAGCAGGATTGTCTATTATTAGACCAAATGGCTCATTTTTATACCACAATACATTATTTTTCTCTTCATTATCTCCCTAAGTACCATACAAACAGGGTATCATTTAATGCGATTACAAAATATCTCAAAACATAAATGAGACTTTCCAAAGTAGCACCTCAAAAGTGGAATTTAAACAAGTGCATCACAGATGTGTTTAAAAGCATCACTTAAATGATATCCTGAGTGTGCAAATTCGATTAATTTTAAAGCATTATTTAATAGTTAATAACAAAGTATTTTGATAAATATCTACCATAATTTTATAATTAAACATCCTGACTTTTCTCTCAGGTGAAGAATTTATCTTTGACTAAAAATACCATTCTAAAAGATCTCTCTTCAAGAACACTTGGAAATACACAGGGCAGTGCTTTCAAAGAAAAACAGAATTAAGTATCCTTAAAAAATCTTATTAATTATGTCCACCTTTCTTGTCTGACTGTATGTGTAAGAGGAAGTCCTCAAAGCAAAGTTTGCTTACCTTGTATTTTCTGAATCTGTATATGTAACCGCAGTACTTACTGCATCCAGCTACTGAAGGACAGACATAGCACACTCAGGCTTTAACAATGCTCTTGCTTAACAAACATTTTGTCTCTCAAAGTAATAATATATGCAAGTAAGAAGTGACTAAATACCTGATGTCTTGAAAAACAGAACCCAAAATAAACCACTGTCTCAAAAACAGCCCTTGTGAAATTTTTTTAAAAACATAGAATAGTTAGGGTTGGAAAGGACCTTAAGATCATCTAGTTCCAACCGCCCTGCCATGGGCAGGGACGCCTCACACTAAACCATGCCACCCAAAGCTCTCTCCAACCTGGCAGTGAACACCACCAGGGATGGAGGATTCACAACCTCCCTGGGCAACCCATTCCAGTGCCTCACCACCCTCACAGTAAAGAATTTCTTCCTTATAATCAATCTAAACTTCCCCTGTTTAAGTTTGAACCCATTACCCCTTGTCCTGTCACTACAGTCCATAATAACTAGTCCATCCCCAGCATCCCTACAGCCCCCTTCAGATACTGGAAGGCTGCTATGAAGTCTCCATGCAGCCTTCTCTTCTCCAGGCTGAACAGCCCCAACTTTCTCAGCCTGTCTTCATACAGGAGGTGCTCCACTCCCCTGATCATCCTCATGGCCCTCCTCTGGACTTGTTCCAACAGTTCCATGTCCTTTTTATGTTGAGGACACCAGAACTGCACACAATACTCCAAGTGAGGTCTCACGAGAGCAGAGTAGAGGGGCAGGATCACCTCCTTCGACCTGCTGGTCACACTCCTTTTGATGCAGCCCAGGATACGGTTGGCTTTCTGGGCTGCAAGTGCACACTGAAGCCGGCTCATGTTCATTTTCTCATCGACCAGCATCCCCAAGTCCTTCTCCGCAGGGCTGCTCTGAATCTCTTCTCTGCCCAACCTGTAGCTGTGCCTGGGATTGCTCTGACCCAGGTGTAGGACCTTGCACTTGTCATGGTTAAACTTCATCAGGTTGGCATCAGCCCACCTCACAAGCGTGTCAAGGTCCCTCTGGATGGCATTCCTTCCCTCTATGATTTACAAAAGATTAGTGCAAATGTGCCAACACTACATTAAGCAGGTTTTGCTGCAGAAACCATCTCCATTAATATCAATTCTAGAAACTGAAAAAGGCAGTAAAGGGGCAAAGTGAAGTCGAAAGGAATGAAAAAGAAAGCTGACTGTAATTGCAACAGTAAGTGGTTTTGGGTTTTTTTTTTATGATACTGAGATTTCTAAATGTTAAACTTGCATTTTACAGATTGTGAATTGCCTCTTAGCAGGAAACTTCATGTATGACAAACAAAAGAAAGGAGAACTGGTAACATGACTTTGGACACAAATTCTACAAGTAGAAAATAAAAAGCAATATTCTCTTATACGCATGTCACCCAGAAACAACACTTCTGCCATGCACGTGTCAAAACTAAGAATATTCCCAAGAGTGAGTTAGTAACAGGGGAGTGCTTTGCTTGAGACTGATGGAAACATAGAACATCCTTACAGCTTCAACACAAACCCCATAGACCAGATAGGACAAGCATGATACCCGGGATAGCATTTTCATAGTATCAACCAAATCTGTAATAGAATCTTAAGTCCCACCTAAACGTGTATCAGTAGATAAGTATTGGGCATCTT
Source organism: Psittacula echo (assembly GCF_963264785.1). Lineage (NCBI taxonomy): Eukaryota > Metazoa > Chordata > Aves > Psittaciformes > Psittacidae > Psittacula > Psittacula echo. The sequence goes on along the minus strand of NC_137738.1, from coordinate 38,713,312 downwards.
GGGTGTGATACAATCCTCTGACAGCTTTACACAAGCAGAACATTTAAGTCCTATTCCCAACAGCAACTGATTTTTATGAAATGGAGCTAATCCTTGGAAGTTCAACTTCCCTACAACGTACCTTAAAGATTATCTAGTTTCAACCCCCCTGCAATAGGCACGGATATCCTCCACTAGACCAGGTTGCTCAAAGCCCCATCCAGCCTGGCCTTGAACAATTCCAGTGACGGGGCAGCCACAGCTTCTCTGGGCAACTTGTTCTGATGTCTCACCACCCTCATAGTGACGTTCTTCCTATTACCTGATCTAAATCTATCTCCTTGTCCCTCTGTCACAACACGCCCTTGTAAGAAGACCCTCTCTGACTTTCCAGCAGACCCCCTTTAGGTACTGGAAGGCTGCTCTAAGGTCTCCCTGGAGCCTTCTCTTCTCCAGGCTTAACTGGCCCAACTCTATAAGCCTGTCTTCGTAACAGAGGTGCCCCAGCTCTCTGAGCATGTTTGTAGCCTTCTGGACACACTCCAATAGGTCCACATTCTCCTTATGTTGGGGGCCCCAGAGCTGAACACAGTGCTTCAGGTGAGGTCTCAAAAGAGCAGAGTAGAGGGGGAAAAATCACCTCCCTTAACCTGTTGAACACTCTTGATGCAGCCCAGGATACGGTTGGCAATATATACTATTATACTACTATACTACAACTGCTAGCAATTCATCTTGCCTCTATAGCTTGAGTTTCAGGCATTTAAGACAGGAACAAGCTACACAACAAAACAGTAAGCTTGAGGCATGGGCATGATGCAAACAGCTGCACAAAAATATGAGTTATGGTCAGGTATCAGCTGAAAGCCTAACTCAAACAGTATATTTTCCATCAGGGAACAAATCTACCTTTGAGACAAGCTTCTTCAACTCATGGACCTGTATCACACATTTGGATCTCTCTTTTGAATCAGGGTAGCTCCTAAACTTGTAAGTTCTCTCATGTGTTAAAGGCATAACTAACAGGAATGTATAATCAAAATTATGCAGACTGAAGTGTTAGAGGTTTATCAAAACTGAGTGAAAGTACATTTATTTCTTTTAGATCACATCCTTATGGAAAAGGAAGTGTTTTATCTAGCAGAAGACTTTTTTTTAATATTTAAGTTATTATCAAACTAGTCTTACCTAAAAGTCATAATATGTCCATTGGCACAGAAACATGCAAGGCAGATACTGTTACTCAACGATACTATGTCTCCACGAAGAACAAAAGAAGTCTCTGTTATGTTTTGTTTATAAATACAGTTCTGGGATGGCAGTGAGATAACTTTTGCTTGCTTTTCTGAACATATCACTGCATACTGGTTTTCACTGATTTCCTGAGAGGAAGAGGGGGACACTGAGACAGGTCGTCGCTTTTTCGATTTGTCTTTCTCATCTTTATCTTCAGGAACATTGTGTTCTCTCCAGGGTTCATGTGCTGGTGGGACCAAAGATCCTGTTGTATCCAGAAAAGCCATTCTCAAGATTGCCCCTTTTAGCCTCAGGATGGTTCCTAGAAAAAAGAAATCGAGCACATTTCTAAAACAGTTCTAAATTATCTTTCAGCTACAGAATATTCCTTTAGAAGCCAGGACAATGAAAAGAAACAAGAATGTAGGCTTGCTCTGTAGCAAAACAACATACCAAAACCTTCAGACCAGTGAAGCACATTCAAGAGCATGTAGGCAATCAAGAAAATGTTAAACCAGTTTTCAAGGGTTAAGAGTATCCATACTCCTCTGTTAACTTCAATAGAAATGTACACATTCATTAAGAGTGCCAAGCTGGAATGCATATTTGTTTTCAAGTTCAGTGTCACAAATGCAACTCATTTCAATTTCTGAGGAGGACACAGCGTGGTTGATATAAATGTCATTAGTCAAAGGTGAGCCCCTCTTTCTTTCTTCAGTACAGACAGGTTCAGAAACAAGCAACACGCAGGATTTTTTTGCCCTGCAGCTTCTGCTTGAATCCATTTCTCTAGCATAAAATGAAAGAGAAGTTTTCTCTCCTTACGGTTTAAACCACTGTCTCTGTAGACAAAATATTAAGCTAATAAATTTCTTAGTTTACTTGTTCACATGCAAGTAAAAACACAAACATTTGCTAAGTGCACAAAAAAAAAAATCATACACATCTTCTAATAATGGTTATGCTGCAGACCCAGAGATAAAACATACTATCCAATCTGCAGCATTGCCTTTGCTATTTAAGCAAATCTGAATACTGCTGCCAATACCATACTTGAGAAGCACAAATCACATATACAGTCTAGAGGCCATACTACTCCTAATCACTGTGTCAATCATATAGCATTACCGTTTGCATGTCCTGATCCATCTCCGAGAGCAAAGTGGAACACAGCAGCACGTTCTGCATGAGACAGTTGTAGCAGGAAAGCTAACTCTATGCCTAACAGCATATTCAGCAAACCATTAATACATAATTGCAACTGAATCAGTTGCTGTCTATCAGAAAAACAAGACAGAACACCTCTCACCACAATCCAAAGGAATATTTAATCACTAATTAAAGCTAGTTGTTCAATATATAACACTTAACTTGTATTCCCTTTTTATGATGCGGGAAAGCTCAAAGTCTCCTACCTCATGACTACAAAAGTAATAGACTAAGCATTTGAAATATTCATCTCTTATCCTATCTCTGTTTAACAATTACCAGGAACTATATTAAGGTCAGCAAACATGCTTTTCTCAGCAAGTATACACTCAAGTGGTCTTTTATATTATACAATATCATATTTTCAACTTCATAACTTTAAAACACTGGTAATTAAGTAATCAATCTAAATTGTTAACCTCAGTAGCTAGATTAATGGTGTATATATTAATTCTTAATTAATCCATCATTAAGAAAAACAGTTTCCTTATAAAATTATGAGGAACGGCAACAAAACATTATCGAAGTATACTTCAGCCCATTTGCTTTGTACATACCACTAGGAGAAACAATTACTGGCTGAAGAAGTCTTTGCTCTCCTCCTGGGGGTAAGTTCAGTACAATGACAAGCACTGTACCCAGCGTGGTCCCAACCCACAGGCAAGGGGAAGGTGATGTATCATTCTTTCTTGTGAAAGTTTCACAGAAATGAAGAGCTGAAATTGCCTCGCGTGACTCTTTATCAATGCTAGTTACACTAGAACTCCGGGATCGACTGCAAGAGTTGTCTTTGACATCTGAAAATAAACCAGTATTAATTAAAAAAAGAATGGCAAAATACAGGGTTTAAGAGAACTCAGAACCCTGTGGGGTTTTTAGTTTTGTTTTTTTCTTTAGCATGAAGTATATACTGACTACCTTTCTATAGTCAGTCCTGTATTCTTCCTTAATCATATTTCTTTTTGGCCCCATTTTTAACACTGTATCCTGAATATCAAGTGCCCAATCTTTTTTTTTTGCAGAGGTTGCCATTAGGAAATTGTCATGTTATGTATATTTCCGTCTTCTTGGGACGGAAAATAAAAACTAAAATAAAAATTACTCCTTTATAAAAATTGAATTACAAACCTCTCTGCCAATTAGTTCATTGATCAGATTAAGAAGCACTGGCTTCCATGGAACATGGTTTAGTAATCTTGAGGAGACGTAACTGTTTTACTTTAAGAAGTGCAGCAATATCCAGACAGCAGGGTAACATGCAACCAATAATGACTCACGATAATACTGTCCCGCTTTAGGAAACTGTATGAAGGTGGTCAGACAGGTTATTTTCACATACTCAAACTTTTAGAAAGATAAACATCAAATGCTACCAAATGCCACCTGGCACTGGTATGCAGCAAAACTGAAGACTTCCATTCTGAATACTGTACCTAGTGACAGAAATGGCATTAAAACCTTCAGGTCATCCTGCTTACTGCTTAGCAAATAAGGTTCTTGTAACAAAGAATGGATTGTAACATTAACAAAAGCTCAAACAAGTATACATGTTGCTTCATTTAACTGTATGCTCTCTGAACGGGAGGTGATGCTTAACAAAACAGCATGTCTGAATTTATCTGTGCATTCATGAAATAATCCTTCACTCGTCATTCCAAAATTTTAGCATAAGACAACCCTTACTGTAGAAGTTTGATGCAATTTTTATCATGACTTTGAAAAACTAAGTTACTGTTTTGGATCTTTGGGCAGGTAAAAATGCGACTGGCATCTTTAAAGCAGGATTAAGGGCTGAAGAACAACGTTTACCCACATACTTTTTGAAGTAGCACTGTGCTAATTCCACTAGATTGTTTCCACTTTGAAGAAAGAACATCTAATATGCATTTGAAAAGCATACAAACTAGATTCAAATTACTAAATACAGACATCTACTCAGCACAATCTGTCTTCTCAGATTTGTCTCATTCGTAAACAGACAAAAAAATTGTCCTGCCAAATTTTAGCTGTCAAATGTAAAACATATTACTGAAAGAAACTAGACTAATCACTCAGATGTTGACATCCTAGGTTTCCACATTAAAGGAAAAAACAAAACTAGAGTAAAACAATGAAAAACATAATTTGCTTTTATAATTCTTCGTATGACCACAACATCTTTCAATGCTTGTTTCTTCAGGCTTGAATATTTACTAACAAAGATTTTTCAGCTCTAACATGGATTAAGCAGTCTGAATATAATCATACGTTAACTGCAAAAGGCATAAAATTCAATGTGCATTTATTGAGTTGCATCCATTTGAGTGTTTGAAGAGCATGGGTACGTATTCCAGAAGAATTGGAATGAACAGGAAAAAAATCCATAGAAATTAATTTTCCAGGCAATATGTGCATTGTGGAGAGGGGACAACTCATCTGTATAACTGCTTTAGTGCATATTATTTATCCTGATATCAATAAAGAATCTATGTGGGTTTTTTTAACAGGTTATTTTCAGATGAAGAGGAAGAAACAACAGCATGATGATCCATTACACAACATTTCATTAGAAGGATGGAAAGATAAATAAACCAAAAAGATAGGACCTAGTGGTAAGGTACCTTAATCATCTGGATTACAACGTTGAAAAGCAATGGTATAATGCAGACAAGAGAACGTTCAAGAGAACTGCTGTTTTAAGAAGTAGAGGATAAATACAGAAGCACATATTTACATTTTTGTCTTAGATATCTAGGGAGGAAAAGGGATAGGTTAAAGATCTAAAGACAGAAAAGCGATGTGAAAAAATGAGATCATGGACGAGTAGATTCAAGGAGCTATGGAAAGAAAGAGAGAGAAAATGATAAGCCCAATGAACTCTGGAGAATGGCAGTTCAGTTGTCTCCTTAAGCCAGGAGATACGGCCACATAAGTGGAAAAAAAAAAACCTCACAACAACAAAACCCCCCCAACAACAGCAACAAAAAACACAAACAAGCAAACAAAAACCCAAACCCCCAAGCAAGCTGACAATCTTTGAAGAACACTACGCAAAAGCTTTCCCACCAGAGGAAAAGACAGAAGTAAAATAAATTAAAAAAAGAAAATGATAACTGCCTAAGAAATTTTTTTACAGACCTGAAAACCTGGAAGAATTTTTACGCAGAACAACATGAGGCATCTAAGTGCAGATATCCACACACATAAAAAGTCAAGTAAAACCAGTCAAAGGCTGTTACAATTTGGAAGGTACAAACTATTTTGTATTATTCCATGTGATGACAAAAAAAAAACCCAACCAACCAAAACCTACCCAAACCCCACAAAACAGAAAAAAAAAACCCAAAACCAAAACCAACCCAAAATATTATTTCAGTAGAAAGAACAGCAAATATTAAATCATGACGAAAATGCCAAAACTTTCAGGACTGGAAAATGCTCTTAGCATTCCCTTTTTTCCAGTCTTCAATAGGAAAAAAAGAATACTTCTAAGTACTAACTACTGTCAAAGAACTGGGGGTAAAATAACAGTAGAATTAGAATGAATTGGGTAATATTTAAATATAAACGCATTCTAGTTTGCAAAAAATCACCCTACATTGCAATCATCTCTAAACCATTAGTAAACACAGTAAGGAAGAACAAAAACATATTGAAAATACGAATATTTCTGCTCTTTTGTGCCAACAATGCCATAGTTAAATCCCTCTAAGCAAGAGGTTTAGGAAGATGAGGAAAAATTCCAAGTCCAGAGAAGATTAACAGAAGCCATCCCAGATTTAGACATCACAACCTGAGACAGGACTGAATTTTGCAAGAAAAAACTGCAAAAATGAAGATAGATTTGATGACAGCATCCAACAGCATAAGACAGCTAAAAAAAAAAATAAAAAAAAAGGATAGGGGGCACTTGTTATCCCTGTTCATTGTGGAAAGGACATGGAAAAGTTAATAAGGAAGCAAGGAAGATTGGTTAAGTAACAGGAACTTTGTCCAACTATAAAACACTGTAACTTTCTGTCTACTAGGATTTTTCTAAAAACTCATTTATTGCAGGCTCATGAATGGATGAGAGGTTACACTATCAGACATCTGGATCCTTGCCATAGCAATGGATTAAAGGATCTCTGAGATTTCCTTCCAACTTCACATTTCTCTGAGTGAAGCAAGCTGTAATGGTAAATTGTAAGTCAGGGTGGTCTAATTCAGTTTCAGGATATCCCAGCACCAGGGACTCCTTCCTTGCTCATAGCAGCAGTTGTCAGATACACAGTCCTGCAGCTGCCAGTCTGATTGGGGTCTATCTTCTGCTGGGGTTGTGGTAGCTATCCTGCTGCATGAGGCGGAACAAGCTATGGCAGGCAGAAAGCAACTTTCACGTTCAGGCTGCATCTATTGTTGTAGGTCTACAGCTGTCCCCCATCAACTTTAGGGAACAAGGCAGGGGACCTGGATCTGATCATCAAGCTGACAGTCAAAAGTACTAAAAATAAAATCATAAATCTACTCATTTTTATGCTGTTTTAGTTCTGCAGTATAATGACCTTCAGTACTACAGATTTCACAACTGAACTGCTTCTTTTATAAAAAGTTACTGTGCTGTTTCAAGAAAAATTAAATTCTCAGACAGGTCATCCATGCAAACAGCTCTATATTATTTTCATGTAGACAGAGCAGTCACAAGACAATTAACATTTGTAAAACTATGCACATCTATTTATTGATTAGAACTCAACATATCCTATTACTCTTAGATATTTAATTTTTCAATTTAAAATGTATCAGATGGTTTTAAATAGGCAGCAATCTCCATTATCTGCTTAGTCATGCTTTTGCTATCCTAACATTTCTGATAAAGTGAGTGACAGATGCCCCAAAATTATGATGAAAGTGCGATAAGCCACGTACAAGGACTGGAGGCTTACCTTATGATGACAGCAATAACATTTTGTATCTGAGAGCCCCCATAAAGAGTGGAATTAAAATTTTGGTTCTATACTTCAGATAAATATAACAAAGTCACAATAGCATACATGATTTAGGATACTAACGTACCCACATTCTGTAAAACGGTTTTAGTAAATATAAAATCAACTATGTAAACTTACCTAAATCAGGCTTTAACTCTGTTGGCAAACTTAGCTTCCTGGACATCTTTGCTGAAAAGTGAAGTATATCTTTTTTTTAAAATAGAATAAACATGATTCTGCTGGCCTTTATTTGCTTCTTCCCCAATATTTAATGTATCATTGTTTATTACATTAATAGCAGTACTTAACAGGATTTCTACTAAAGCAGGGCCTCACTTCCACAAGGGAGGGATGCAAAGTAAAACCTGGAAGATACCAAAATCCCCAAATACAGCATTTTGTGACTTTTGCCAAGCTTCATTTTTCCTCAGGCTTCAAGCAGAACTTGTTGGATCGGATGAATTTTGCTTTGGCTCAACCTCAAATTTTCTCTCTTCAGGTGTGAAGACAGAATACAGACTCTTGACTATTGCAAGAACATGCACTTAAATTTACATAAAGTTAGCATCCCATCCCCTTTTCTCCTATACTACTTCCTTATCACACATGAGATACTGAAAACACAGACAAAATTAACTTTTAATTATGCTAAAACATTAATGAACATGTGTAAAAAGTTACTAATCTGAGATGCAACGTGCAACCTTAGAAGAATGAATATGTTACAAAGAATAATTATAAAGTCAGCAGCATACAAACACTTGCAACACTGTAAACAAAAATAGCATAATTTTGATAATATTGCTGAAGCAAAAAAATAGAACTTGAACTCATCCCTTCCTTGGAAAATTTAAAATGCAGTACGATACTAACAAATGCTGCTAAAATAAAAGTACCCAGTAAACTAGTAGCCATATAGCCATCTTCCATCCTTTTTTCAACAATTACCAGAAAAGGAATAATTTTGATGTAGATTAACTACTACACCAGGGGTAGATCGAATTTATTTCCAGCCACAGGCTTGAATTCTGATATAGCAACTAACTCTTCACTATCTTGTAAACATAATACTTCTCTACTTAAAGTAGATGTTGACAATAGCTTCATAATTCTAGGAGTACCTTGTAATGGATACCTTGTAACAGTCACAAGGCAGCCTGAATCTTGCTGTTCCTCTCTGCTAAAAATGGAGTCTACTCATTCTAATTATCCTTCTAACTGAAATAATTCAATTTTCTACATATCCTGAAGAACAGCATGTGATTTAAAGTTACTTCCGCTCCTTCAAAAAGTTAAATACTTCATTGCATCATCAATTATGCTTATCAATATTGCAAATCCTAGTTATCTGAATAGTTGAACAGTTTTATTCCTGTCATACATCATAAAAATTTGAGAGTAAGACTCCAGAAATAATCTTATTTCCTTCATGTGTCAATGTTACAAAGTATATTCTATTTAAATTAAATTAAAATTATTTACACTCAGACTGAAATGCTAGTCACTTTAATTTACTTTAGCACAGGCTGAAATTGAAAAGGCCTGTTTGACTACATGTTTTCTATCCTCAACCTTGCATAGGCACTGGCATCTCAGGCCAAAACTCATATTTGTAAGGTTTCTGCCAAGGATTATTTGCAATAAGAACAACTTGTTTCAGATCAGAGCTTAAGTATACAAACAGAAAACTGTGGTAGAAAAAACAGCACTAGTGACCAGAAGCCCATCTTTTTGCTGTCAGCTTGAACTTACATCAGCTTGAAAAGAGATCATGAAACCTCATCTGAAATTGTGAATTAGAAATTCCTCATAAGACTTGTTTTCTGTCTTAGAGGTGTAAACTACAAAAGCTAAGATATTGAACAAAAGCTTAAGTATGCACACAGAAAATAATGTGAGTTATTTTTAGCTCTTCACATCCTTCACCATATGTGAATATCAGCAATAATTAACCTCCTCAGTCATGTTGAATACCAGAAGGGTCACTTTTAGCTTCTCAAATAGAAAAATTCAAACACACAAGTTTAACAGCTTGGAGAAAAAAGGCAAAAACCAACCCAAACCAAAAACACAGCCAAAAAAATTCCAGGTAATATAGGAGATAACAACAAGTACAGGCCAGTGAGTTGGATTCTAAGAATCAACAACAAGTTTTAGCTTTTTGTTCTTTCACTAGGCCAGCTGTGTGAACTATGTTGAAAAGGCAAAACAAATTTGTCAGACATCATTTTCTACGAACACTGAACTATGCCTTGTTAGTAGGATGACAGGACTCATGAATTGTTAAAAAGGATGTCATTGCTAGAAATCGTGAATTAATGTGATATGCAAAACAAAAAAACAACCACATTTCAAAGCATACGTTAACATGTCAAACCCTTCAGTAGTTCAAATGTAAATAGGAAACAAGAACCAATTTAAATAGCAGTAGTGCCATCTTGTGTTTAAAGAATAAAGTGACTAAAGATGCCATAAGAAAATGGGAGTACCTTGAACAGCTAAGCCATTTTTACTTAGTATAAAACCCCAAACTATAGTTGTATTCATATCTAGCTTACGGTTTACGATAGTTTTGGAAAAAACTATGCCTCAGATGAAAGACAGCAACATGCTAGACAACTTATACAACACAGAAAATGAGAGAAATGAAAGATAGGATGGAGATATACAAAGAGCACTCATGATTTTTTGCATTATTTTTACTGCAGATGTACAACAAGCTAAGGTTGATGGTGACTGCTCCTGCTGGGTGTGGCTGACCTCAAGTAGTAGCTGACAGACTTCAATATGTATCATGGTGGCGGCTGTTGCTGCAGCATTTACCGCCAACACTCCCTTTCTGCAGATGGTGTGAGACAAGGAGGCAGAGACTTGAAAGCTGTTTCACTCCTCCTGGCACACTGCTGATCAAAGCAACAGTGGCTATTTTGCTTGAGTTTAGGCCTACATTTAATAGTCCTCAAAAAACCTAGAGTCATATGCAGGTAGACACATATTCTTTCTGTTGCCAATTTATATAATTTAAAAAGTATCAGGAAAAGGCATGATATCAGAGAACTGTCCAAAAACGACATTCAAGATTCTTGGAAATTTCTCATAGGTCAGGCTTGAGGGGGCAGGTGTTAAAATACAAGAAGTTACCTTGGCATAGTGTGTTATATTGCAGGCGCAGCCAATTCAATGAAGAAAATTTGAAGGCTGAGAAATAACTGAACTATAAATAGGAAGTTGTGGCTTAAAAGTAATAGTTAAATATATTGGCAGTGGGTTTTCCTGACCCAATGCTCTACAACGCATGGCACATCAGCTTGAAAGCTGTAGAGTGATTTTTCACCTACTCCTTAAGGAAACGCTTTAAACCTTTTAAAAAAAAAAAAAAAAATCTTTAAAAAGTTTTTAAAGATTATAAAGGAGACAAGAGTTTTGGTGTTTTGACAGATAAGAGTACAGTTTACATAAAGCCTATTTAATTTCACATTTCATGAGAAATAACTAAGCACCTTAGAATTTGTTAGGCATAGCAGTTCCCAAATTACTCTGTATTTGACAACTACACAGAAGTGAAAGACTTAACATTACCAATTATCGAGATATTAGAATTGACTATTGTACTAGTGAAAGTACAACAGATTATCAATGCTGAAATCTAAATATGATATAAGAATAATAAAACCAATTTACATGAGAATATAAGGAGAGATGTACTGAGATACCCCAAATTAGATCGAAGTATTAAAACCACGACTAGCACTGCTTGAAAAAAAATTTAGGTGTGTACTTCAAATGTAACAAATGCAAGAAATCTGATGTCAATAGTAATAGCAGCAATTACAGAAGTTTGTATTAAAGCTACTCTGCTCAGATCTACCTACCAATGTTGTTTGCAATTGTTATTAAATTTACAAACTTCAGAAAAAAAATAAAAACAATTTTACTAAAAGCTATTTCAGATGTACTCTACTGGAACAGTTATGAAGCTCTTAAGAGTCTACAACATTTTGCATACATCTTTACTAAAGCTTATTCCAGAAATGGATGTTACAATACCTTATAACATCTGACCTGATTCATAGCTATCTAATCGCAAAAAAAACCCAACAAAAAAATAAAACAGGAGACCAACTGATCTTAACAGCATATAAGGCAGAACTGAAACATTGGCACATGAAGCATTTACATTTTGTTTTAATGCTATTGCTGCAGTGTTGGATGGTTCTTTAACAAAGCAAGAATTTTTGATTCTGTCAATAGTGATAGAAATCTGCAGAAATTAAGATGACTCAAGTAGAGACATAGTTTCTATAGTAGAGACAAGTTTCAATAGTGATTAAATTGATGGCTTCGTATTTCTAAACGCATGTGCATTATGTTGCCGCCTTACAGCCCTATCACTGCAATAACATTACTTTGCACTCTGTAAGCAGTATTCCCTTACTCAAGATCCCATGTGACAAAAGACAGGACTGATATCAATAGCAACTGAAATTATCAACATAAATAATTCTTGTTTTGTTTCACAATCCAATAGGTTATATTTCACATACCAACAAAGAACAGAAAGAACTTGAACTGATCGCACCATGTGTCAGTGCAAAAAGCTACAACCATGCTATATATATATCAAATTCTTCCATGTGAACACAATTGATGGTCAACAGTTTAAGTTCATACAACATGGTGATGTTAATGACAGTAAGTGACACATTTTACAAAACTCATTGTCCATTCACATTGAGTTGGCAATTCAGTTTAAAACAATCAAAACCACGCAACTATTGACATCAAAAAAGAGGTATTTTACTCATGTGAAAGAACTTAGAATGTAAGTTCAGAAAGAGCCATGCAGAATAAACATGCCGGATAAAGTAGAAACCATTGCCGCGAAAGAAAACCAAAATAAAACAGTTCACGGCATCAAACCACTCAAAACTAACAAAATGCAGATGAAATAATTTAAGGTTTTTTTTAACTTCCAATAAACTGTGTTACATAAATCACAGCATAGGATGACTGGGAGTAATTTCTGAATTACACATCAAATGCATTATTGCCTCAATTAACTCTGTGTTTAACTTACACTCCAAAGAATGTATTCCTTGCAAATAAATGTTTCACTTTTTTAGCTGGGAAAAACATTCATAATGTTTTTTTTAAAGGTTTCAAGCTGAAACAGATCTCAACAGCTCTATAGAATTGTCATTAGCGTGTTTTATTAATAGTGTAAAACATTACTCTGAAAAAAGTGTAAAAAATAATGAAGTCACACTTAAACATACAATGTTTCCCGCACAAGACAAACTGCCTTAAATTCAGAAGAGACTTCTTTGGGACAAAAAGGAAATATCACCTCAATAAGCATTTACCTAACATGCACAAGATGAAATATTGTTTCTTTCCCCATAAGAGAACTGAACATAAGTTCCTAGTTAGCCTGAATTTCCTTTAGAGAACATATTAATCCATGCTCATGTAAATGATACTCAAGTTGTTGTTTTTTTTTTTCAATTACAGATAAATTGCTATAATATATTAGTGACAGTCATTTGCTTTCTTAAGTTATATTCAGGTTTCTACTTCCTCAGAACTCATATTCCCTCACATTTCTGTTATCACTGCAGGGAGGGCTCAACATAGTAGTGAGCAAAAGGCATAAACAGTAGTTCAGCAAACAGTTTTATTGTTTCAAGTAGCTTCGACCTTTTTACGTGACAGAAATAAAATTAAATCCTCCTACAGTGATAGACCAATGCAAGAAATGAAAGCAAAATGACCCATTAACACAGTGATTATAAAATTAAAATAACCATATCCCAGTTAAGGAAGAACAGTCCCTTTCCCAAAATTAAATCATAAAGCCTCTCACCTTCATTTATTTAATGACCCAAGTGTCAGAAGCAGAGTTAATTTTCATTCCAATCATAAAAGGGTTCAATCTACCTGCATACAACATATTCCAAGGGCATTTTGTTGCCAAATTGTTAAGACACAAGTCTGGAGTTGGTATTGTGTCGCTGTTGGATGCATTAACGTAGGCACAGCTCTAGAACCATAATGGGGTGTATCTAATATATATGATCAAGTCATCATCCATATGAGTAAATAAAAACATGATACTACATCTTATCTTGACTAAAGTCATATGGAAATCCAACCATATGGCTATGACTGTAATGCATCAGAAACTAAATCAGTCACATCTTCTCAGAGTGTACCTTTGCAAAAGTAGTGGAATGATGTTGTGACTTGCACAGACTGAACTCTTAGTATAGATTAGAATATCACCCATCCAGAAAATAGAAAGTGCAATTGTAAAAATCAGAGAATTTAAACCACCAATATCCTTGATTTAAAAAATTCCTGTGCCCAATGTATTTAGAGCAGAAGCAGCCCACAGAATTACCAATTAGCATTAAGAATGAAAAATTAATAACTCGATGCTTTGAAATTTTAATTTTATTTTGGGTTTGGGGTTTTGTTTTTTTTTTTTGTTTTTTTTTTTTGTTTTTTTTTCTTTTTTTTGCTGCTGGGTTAGTGTTGCATAGAGTAAGGCACTGGATTAGGAACAGAGCAGATTTTTCCAATTCCTACCTATGTCATTGGCTACCATCTTGGAAAAATTTCTGCTTTTGGTCTTCACTGTAAAGAACATTTTAATAAAAAAAAAAAAAAAGATCAATTTAAGTGTATCAATGGATGAAAAAAAAAAAAAAAGACTACAGAAAAGAAAAATACTGTACCCTTTTCTATAAAATTATTCATTTTTTGATCATCATCAGAAGTGTTTGGTGAGCCAGAACCTATGAGTGAAGACAGAATGAAATGGATATACAAACATATATTTTTGACACAAAACAAATGTATTAATACAAGCTCTGAGTTTAAGGAAGATACAAAGATGTATTAAAAAGTCAAATACTGATACAGGTATTCTCTGTAGCTGTACTGGATACTAGAAAGTCCAAATTATTTTGGTATGACAGGAATTCTATCATATTTAGAACAAATTATAAAGCAAGGTACAACGCTGCACAGTGCAGCAAGTGTATTGCTAGAAATTTACCTCATTGAATAAAATGTTTATATCAAATAACTAGATTGCTGCCTTAACTATGAATCTAGTTTAACCTAAATTATGATTCACAGAACACTGCTGTAACAAACAAGGGTTTTTTCATTTCTTAATTTTTATTTTTTTCCCCTCTCCAATGCAGTAAGGTTCTGTTGGGCCACTGTTCAACTATTCAGCATACAATGTAGAGCCAGTGCTGCCACTTCTGAATCCTTGATACTGAAAAAAACAGTTGTTTCTATAGGCCACAGCTTGAGGCTTAACATTGTCACAAAATTAAAACATAATTCAACTAAAAAATTCCAAATCTCATTGGATTTTTATATCGTGGAAGTGTAACATAAGAACAGAATGCAAACTTTTTGGCATTCGTGAAGACAAAAACATGACAGTTTACAATTCTATACAATTTTACTATCTCTCTTGCATTTTCATAACTCTGTGTTATTAAAACTGTAGGATACTCTCTTAACTTGCATAGGCAGGTTGTCCCTTTCACAATCCTCTCAACTGTATAACCTCCCACGGGAGGATGTACCAGGGAAGTTAGCTTCCAATTCTCTTCACATGGGCACAGAAAGGTGGAATATTTAGCTCACTTCAGCAAATGCAGACTTCAGCCCAAAAAGTGGCTGGTCTGTTTTATAGATGATACTACAACAATCAAAATCTATAAGGTACTCAACTGACAATCCTGTCCTGCAATCTTAGAGCAAGTAACAAGCAAACTTTTTGTGCTAGTGTATTTCCCTCTTAACTAGAACACATTTAGACTGGAAAATATCAATTTAAATCTGGACTCTGTTCCGTATTTCATGCTCACTACATGCTATGCAGCCAATTTCTCCAAAATGTCCCTCTCACCTCTCCAAAAACTGAATGCCATTTTCAAGCTTCTTTACAGTCTTGTGCTCTTGCCCAGAAAAGATACAAAACTTAAAGCAAACAGAAGGAATTGCAGCTCTTCTCTCTTCATAAGCACCACTGAACAATTTTCATATCAGAGAGGTGCCCCCTGAGGGAGGTAAGGTATAGTCCCACCTTGAGGTCTCAATATTCTGTTTTACAGGGGAATGCAACAGTGGCTATCCTCCTCCACCTTTTGTTCATTTGCTATTTTTGGTACTCTAGGTTTACTTCTCTTCAGTATTGTGTGCGTAACCAAGACATTAAGGTAAACAGAGAGGTAGGAGAGGTAAATTGTTAAATTTAGTATTTTTCCATATACACCCTCATTTTCACCTTTGGGCTTGCTTTCATTGCACTGTTAGTGAAAATTGAGTATAACTCTACTTCAATTCCAAATTATGAAAGAAACTAACTCAAATAAAATAGTATTTTAAGTTTTAGTGGTACCAGTTGGAAGTGGTTTGGGCTAACATTTGAGTGATGCCGGAGAAGGGGAAAAAAGGATATAGATTAAGGGTTACAACACATTAGCTGTTCATTATACACATTTTATTGCAGTCTATCAGAAACTAGAAGTGATTCTGAGCAGCCCTGCGGAGAAGGATTTGGGAGTGTTGGTCAGTGGGAACTGAACGTGAGCCAGCAGTGTGCACTTGCAGCCCAGAAAGCCAACCATGCCCTGGGCTGCATCAAAAGGAGCGTGACCAGCAGGTCAAAGGAGATGATCCTGCCTCTCTGTTCTGCTCTTATGAGACTCCACTTGGAGTACTGTGTACAGTTCTGGTGTCCTCAACATAAGGACATAGAGCTGTTGGAGCAAGTCCAGAGAAGGGCCACAAGGATGATCAGGGGAGTGGAGCACCTCCCATATGAAGATAGGCTGAAAAAGTTAGGTTTGTTCAGCCTGGAGAACAGAAGGCTGCGTGGAGACCTCATAGCAGCCTTCTAGTATCTGAAAGGGGCCTACAGGGATGATGGAGAGGGACTCCTCATCAGGGACTGTAGCAATAATACAAGGGGTAATGGGCTTAAACTTATACAGGGGAAGTTCAGCTAAGATATAAGGAAGAAATTCTTTACTGTGAGGGTGGTAAGGCACTGGCTACAGTAGAAAAGGAATCTACCTTTAGATTCCTATACTGATTATCATTTTGCACTATATTGCAAGAGTGCACATATCATTTTAGGTACTTGAGTAAATCTGCAGTTTTATCCTCTACTCAACCTTGCGTACAGCTTTGAACGAAACAGATAAAGTTACATTTTACTTCAAAAGGTTACTCATATTAATAGTGAAGATAAGCTACAAATATTTAGCTACTACATGAAATACTCATCTCAAATACTATATATTGACATGTACTATTAAGTATTTACATGGCTACAACTTCAACTAGCCAGTATTAAACAAAACACTAAATAACATTACATATTGCTGAAGCTTTCGTTTAAAGTATTCATGTACAGTAGTAGCTACTAAATAAAATAAGATAGGGGGAGTGTTAAGTAGGATACCAGTGTCTGAAGACCTCAGATTCCAAAGAAAAATAGTAATTTACCACTAATGAGGAAACTGAAGTGAATTATCTCTTTTGACAGAAATAATCTTTACTACTTCTGAGGACACTGAAACACAACCACATGAACTCTTACAGGAATTTGTGCATGTCTTATCAGTGTTTCAAAATTCCATTGTGCAGTATGTTCCCTGAAGCATAAATTTCATATTATATTTCTGTTCACTTATCTTTATGACATATTCCTATTGCATCTCTTATATCAGCCTTGTTTTAAAAACACAGTTGTAAACCAGAAGATTCATTACAGCTCAGTTTGTGAGATGACAACAGGTTTTACATAATTACTTAACTACTAAGTGTTGACTTAAGTATGCTATCTTCTGGACAAATAAAAAGCTGAAGATCAGAGAAAGTTGTGATTACCTGAAGTGGGTGATTTGCAGCGGTCTTCTGGCACTGTTGTACCTTCATTAATGTCACAAAGACCTGCTGGAACACAAAAACAGTGTATAATAATACAGCTGCTACTTTATCCTTCCTTCCACTGCAGTTAGAAACTTCATTTAATAGATACAAACCAGCCAGTTGTGATAGAATTTTTTACGTATTGCTTGTTTTGTTATTATTTGGACATTACCCACAGTAACTGTAAAGTCAATTCTTTCTACTAGTTTTCTTTACAAAATAAATTTCCTCATTAAATTTGAGTGAAAACCATCATATTTTCAGCAAGACAGACTTATCAGAACACTTACTTATAAGCTATAGGTATATATTAAGTACAACTTGTTTAAAAAAAACCCCTAGAGTTATATTAAAAGCGTAATTACAAAAGACGCCAGATGAAAGAGGATCTTGAAGCTTACAACCATGTGTGCAGTATGATGAGTGAAACTACAGTGCCTTTTTGCAATTCTTTTCCCACTATAAAGTGATATGCTTTGCATTTGCTGTTGTGACATTCTATCCTCCAGTAAAACTCCTTACTGATGTCACCTACATAATTTAGGTTCTAGAATGTTTATGAAAATGCTCTTGCTTGTACAGAGGAACTGCACTAAATTCTTACACCAACCAATCTGATAATTTGAGTAACTGCAATGTGTCTCATTCTTTCCATTCCAGTGAAGGAAGTAAAGCATAGGAGTCCACAATCAGATGCTAAAGATGGAATTTGCCTCATAAAAGTCCTAAATATTTTTCCATAGCACTGACTAGAAATAGACAAGAATTTTTTCTAGTATTTTTTTGACAATAAAATGCTGCCAAGACTGCCCAAAATTAAGAAATCTATAGCTTAAACCATGACAGCTAGTAACATAGATTTAGGTTTATATAACAGTTTCCTTCAGCATGTAATACTTAACAGTAATAGTTAAGAAATAGTTGTTAAAATGAAGTTTGGCATGCACACAAATATTTCAAACAGTCAAAAAGCTTGAAAGGTGCAATGGTAATGACTAAGGCAACAAGGGCTTGCACATGCAAAGGCTGTCTATACAGCTGTTCACTACATGTTCACTAGTATATCTGTACATATATGTTAACAGATGACAAAAAATATGGGAACAGCACTACTCTTCCAGCAAAGCTTTAAGATTTCCAAATACAATTATCAAAGTTGTTAATTAAAGGAAAAAAAGTTCTCCTGAAATACCCTACCAATGGGCAACACATTAAAAGTATGTTGCATTCACATACAGTTTCTTTTATGCAAAATAGTCTAAGATTTCTAAAAGCACAAGCAGCTTGAACCTCAAAACTCAATGATTGATGTGAAATTATCAAGTGACCTTAAGCCTTGTTTAAGCCTACATTTAACAACATTGCAAGAGGTGATTTCAATTCTAATCTGTATAGTGAAATCCCAGATGAAAGCTATACCTTTCCACTACACTGGAGAAATAAATACATTGGTTTTTTTCTTTTCCTTTATCTATTAGTAAATCAATGAGCTCAATGGGATAATTGTGGTACACATTCTCTAACAATGTATTATTTGACCTCTGAAAGGAGAGTTTTAAACAAGAATGGGAGTTTAAATGTTATGTACTAGACAGGGTTGTGTAAAAAGATTTTTTGAAATTCCAGATGCTGGTCTTCCAACAAGCAATACAAGTTTTAGTAGCAATGCTGGGAGAATAAACCTGTTCTGTGCTTTTAGACAAAGTTGTGTTTCTAGATCATGCTTCTTCAGGAGCCAAACTGAACAAATCTAAGCACACAGTTCAGGAACTTATTTTCCCCTTTCCTGTAAGCATTTTCATTCTTTATCTTAATTTGAATAGTTTAACTTCTCACACTAGTTTTCTGAGGAAAACTGCTGCATTGACAGGAACAGCCTTTAGCCAAGAATGAAATCACACACCTGTACATCTGATTTCTTTGTAAGAAGTCTTGAGGCTATGATTTAATTTATATACATCTTAATGAACTACTCAGGTCAATTGATCTATCAGAAAATGCCCAGAATCCCCTAATTTTATGCATTAGGTAAAATTCACCCCACTAAAGAATGTGTATTATGGCAACCATTACGGACAAACCTTCGAAATCCAAGCATAGCCATCACTCCTGTTATCTAAGAGTGAAGAAGGGACAGGAGCAGATAAAAAGTAATTTCACCTCTGACTGTATTAGTAATTAAACTAAGCAGAGAACAATACAAATGATCTGAGTTATGCCTTTGAGCTATGAGGGTTTGTCCATGCCCAGTGAGAAGAAACTAGTGTAGCAATCTTTACTGCTCTTCATCTTGAGCCCCCAGGTATGCTAATCGAAGCAGCATGCACACTGGCAGTAAGATAGATTTCCTGGAAAAGTTCCCTGGTTTCAGATTTACAGCATACATGCAAATTGCTATGGATTACAAAAGCAAATTGATCCAAGAGTTTCCATTTCAGAACTGCAAAGACTAAAACCTGCTAGAACACAAATACATGGAAAACTGACATTCTAGTAAGTTTTTAGCTTATCTCTCTGAATCTAGCTGAAAAAAATTTGGAAGCCCCCAAAATGAACAAAAAAAAAAAAAAAAAAAAAAAGAAAAAATCAAATAATATCATTAAAGACAAAAATTACCTATGCTGCCTTAAAAACTCCCTAGAAGCTCAAAATTAACTAATGTATAAATTAAGTTTCATGACATTTGCCACGTTTTGCACCTAACCTTTAGACAGCTATATAGAATCACAGAATCATAGAATAGTTAGGGTTGAAAAGGACCTTAAGATCATCTAGTTCCAACCTCCCTGCCATGGGCAGAGATACCTCACACTAAACCATGTCACCCAAGGCTCTCTCCCACCTGGCCTTGAACACCACCAGGGATGAAGCATTCACAACCTCCCTGGGCAACTCATTCCAGTGCCTCACCACCCTTACAGTAAAGAACTTTCTCCTTATATCCAATCTAAACTTCCCCTGTTTAAGTTTTAACTCGTTACCCCTTGTCCTATCACTAGAGTTCCTAATGAAGAGTCCCTCTCCATTATCCCTGTAGGCCCCCTTCAGATACTTGAATGCTGCTATGAGGTCTCCACACAGCCTTCTCTTCTCCAGGCTGAACAGCCCCAACTTTCTCAGCCTATCTTCATACAGGAGGTGCTCCACTCCCCTGATCATCCTCGTGGCCCTTCTCTGGACTTGTTTCAACAATTCCATGTCCTTCTTTTGTTGAGGACATCAGAACTGCAAACAATACTCCAAGTGGGGTCTCACGAGAGCAAAATAGAGAGGCAGGATCACCTCCTTCAACCTGCTGGTCATGCTCCTTTTGATGCAGCCCAGGATACGGTTGGCTTTCTGGGCTGAGAGAGCACGCTGAAGCCGGCTCATGTTCATTTTCTCATCGACCAACACCCCCAAGTCCTTCTCCGCAGGGCTGCTCTGAATCTCTTCTCTGCCCAACCTGTAGCTGTGCCTGGGATTGCTCTGACCCAGGTGTAGGACCTTGCACTTGGCATGGTTAAACTTCATAAGGTTGGCATCAGCCCACCTCACAAGTGTGTCAAGGTCCCTCCGGATGACATTCCTTCCCTCTGGCGTATCAACCGAACCACACAGCTTGGTGTCATCGGCAAACTTGCTAAGGGCGCACTCAATCCCACTGTCCATGTCACAGACAAAGACGTTGAACAAGAACTGGTCCCAACACCCATCCCTGAGGGACACCACTTGTTACTGGTCTCCAGATGGACATTGAGCCATTGACCACAACTCTTTGTGTGTGGCCATCCAGCCAGTTCTTTATCTATCGAGTGGTCCATCCATCAAATTGATGTCTCTCCAATTTAGAGACAAGGATGTCATGCGGGACAGTGTCGAACGCTTTGCATAAGTCCAGGTAGATGACGTCAACTGCTCTGCCCCTGTCCATCAGTTCTGTAGCCCCATCATAGAAGGCCACCAAATTGGTCAGGCAGGATTTCCCCTTAATGAAGCCATGCTGGCTGTCACCAAGAACCTTGTTGTTTTTCACGTGCCTTAGCATGCCCTTCAGGAGAATCTGCTCCAAGAGTTTGTCAGGCACAGAGGTGAGACTGACTGGTCTGTAGTTCCCTGGATCATCCATTTTTCCTCTTCTTGAAAATGGGGGTTATATTACTCTTTTTCGAGTCGTCAGGAACTTCACCTGACTGGCATGATCTTTCAAATACAATGGACAGTGGCTTAGCAACTTCATTTGCCAGCTCCTTCAGGACCCGTGGATGGATTTCATCAGGTCCATGGACTTGTGAACATTCAGGTACTTAAGATGGTCATGAACCAGATCCTCTTCTACAGTGGGCCTAAGGTCCTCATTCACACAGTCTCTGCGTCTGCCTTTCAAGACTTGGGTGGCGTGGCCAGAGCATTTGCCAGTGAAGACTGAGGCAAAGAAGTCATTAAGAACCTACCTCAGCCTTCTCCAAATCCAGGGTAGCCAGTTGTCCTGATAGCTTCCAGAGAGGGCCCACGTTTTTCCTAGTCTTTCATTTGCAATGTACCTATAGAATCCCTTCCTGTTATTATATCTCTGATATAATATATTATATCTCTGAGGAAGCTACAACTTGACTGGAAACAAGCCTAATTAAAAATTACAATTTGAACTAGCTTGATATAAAGATGTAAAAATAAGAACTAAAAACAATTAACTTGGAAAATGGAGTAAAAAATCTGCAAGCTCAACAATCAGGCTTTCTGATTCAGTTCTGGACTTGGCTTAGCCATAGAATACGGTGGATTGATTTAATTGACATTTAAGTTAAAAATTCAAATATTTCATGTCTGGATCCACTTCAAAGGAAAAGGGGACAGAGAAAACAACTTGAACAAACAACTCCAGAAGAGTTCTAGACATGTACTGTCTTCAGCTTTGACTCAACCCCTGCTCTGAATCCCTTGTGGATCACATTAAAAAGATTTTTTTGGTATATAATAATAAAAAATTATAATAAAAAAAAAGTCACATGAATGCAAGAACTGTTTCTATTTTGTCAGAATCCTGAGCTGCCTCTGGTAGAACTAAGAAATACTAACTTATAAAAAGTTGTATTATATTGTACTAGCTGAGAAGTCACATAAAATCTTGTAACTCCCATCAATAGCAAGTTGCAAAAGAGTCAAGATTGGTGTCCTATGTGAACTTAATTATGTAACTAAGCAAGGAAAAACAGCAGCTGTCCCTAAATTTTGGTGCTGATTCATAAAATTGCCAATCGTTTGATAATTTGGTGCCAATATTGACTTTCTTAATGGCTCCTACTTAGTAAACAGTATACAAAGTAAAGGTCTCTAAACAGTGTAAGCCTACAGCAAGTATAGAGGTTTCATCACAGTATAAGACTTTTACTTACACACTTCATGTCTCTCAGCACATGGACAAAGTTGTTTGTTGTGTTTTTTTTTCCCTTCACTCTAATGATCTAAAGGCAAAAAGTTGACTGTTTTTATCCTTGACAAGCACCTGATGACACGCCTTCATTGAACACATATACTGCATGCTTCACAAACTAGAAATTGCCATCCAAAACATGAGGAATATACCTGGTATGAATCACCGATAAATTCCAAAACACGATCCCAACTGGGAGCTTGTATCTGTTGAGCTAGCCTGAAATGACAGTTTACAGTCTAGCTAGTGTAGAGAGCCTTGTCTCTAAATAGGTGCTGCTTTAAGACGGGAATCTGAATTTCTTTTCTGAGTGAAAAAAAATGACAGAAACATACATCATATATCATATTCTTGCAACACAAGTGAAGGGAAAATCTTGCATTTCCATTCATATTTTAGAAGATCTAAAACACTTACTCTATGAACCTCCAAAAAAGTCTTTAAATTTCAATTGGTTGACTCAGGACATGCCATTTACTAAATAACAAATATGTAAGCAGATAATGATGATCTGTTAAATAGACATTTTATTCTGGAACATACAGAATAGAAGGGTTCCTTAAGGAGGAAGGACCAATTCTTGCTGCTTTTTCTGAACAAAACCTATAGAAGTAGTTGAGTAACAGAACAATATTTTCCTACCTCCCCTGCCGTACTGTTATGGCTTAATTTTTAATCCTGCCAATCTTGTGACACAATGTGCAATAATAATATGCTGCTTTGTTGCATGCTGTTTGAACCAAAACTTGATGTAACTAATTAAGAACTTGTCTTAATGCATGCATAAGCTAGTATGACTTTTTTGTTTCTCCCCTTAATACCTTGTGATAGTCTCGGAGAATGGGAAAAATACTCAACTCTCTAAAGCAATCACATCAAGTACATAAGCACTTTCTAGGAAGATTGAGAAACTAAGTGCAAATACTACCTGAAGGTTATTAGAGCTATTCAGTAATTGAAAAAGTCTTATTCATAGAAAAATAAAATTTAGAAGTATCAAAATGCAACTTTTTTAAAAGATAAAGAATTAAATGAAGGCATAACTTGAAAAATAAAAGCAAGGAAGCATAAGTTCCTTGCATTTCTGAAGTGTTCTAACTCTACAGGTTCCAATCTTATAAATATAGCAAATGATAGTTCTTTGATATAACAGTCTTACTTGTGGAAGATTACACAGTAATATTGCTTTAAACTATTGAATTCTGGGCAACACATACATTGAAAGAACTACAAATAATGAGAAATATTAAAACTCTAGAGAAATTTTCAGTTTTTAAAAGGACTGTAGCTCCAAGCTAACCAAGGTATTGGCAGGACAGTGTATGGAAAGTGAATTAACAACATGGTTAAGAAACTAACTTTTGCACAAAACCTGTTTTAATCTATTTCTAAATTAAATAGTCCATATAAATTCAGCTTTACAGTCATTGGCTTCAGAAACCAGTTTTGGGACTTCCATCCATCTTTTGTTTCCCTTCACAATAATAAGTCAGTGGCAGGTTTTTAAAACTAGTCAGTGACTGGTTTTTAATTCTGCATCATCTTAAAGTGGAGGCATTTCTTTCATGTCAAGCTCCCTTTCTCCCTTGTCAGCAGGTGAGGGAAGACTGCACAGTAGTATTTGGCTGTTGAGCCCACCTTTTCTGAAATTTGTTTTTTCTTGCTGGAGAAAAGAATAGCAGAACTAACAGAATTGGATCACAATCTCAAGGTCTCAAGGTGTGTGTGTGTGGGGGGGGGGTGGAAATTACCCCATTTTTAAATTTTTTTAATTAAAAAATATCCTACAGGTCATTCTTCCCTTATCTTAGTTTTATTCTACCTTCCTTCATTAAAAAATGGGGAGAGATTACCTATGTCTGCCCAAGGGCTGCAGAAAACTGGCATCCTAGGGAAAGGAACAGTGTTATGCTTTTAAAAATCAGCTTTATGTTCTCCAAACTCTTGGATGTTGTGAATGATGGAGTAAGTCAGAGAAGCCCTCAGCTAAATCATGGTTCCAATAAGCTACCTTCTTTGCACAGGCACCTGAACTTCAAAACTGCTTGGAAACTCCACAGGGCTAAGAGATACACAAACACCTCCACTCTCAATCCCTATGAACAACATCTTTGTAGAAGTAAGTTTTCATTCGTAATAGACAAATAACTGCCTTTCACAATGTTAACTAATAATGATAAAAATCATCTAACACTGGAGTTCTGAAGCTTTTTCTGCCAGAAAGGGGCCAATCTAAGCTTCTAGTCTCAGATTGCAAAACACTATGATTGGCAACTAAGATCTCAGGTCTGTAGACATCAGTAACTTCTGAGACAGAATCTCCTTTTAATTTTGATATTTATTTAAAAACAAAATGCAGAGACTATCACAGTTGCTTTTTTTCCTTCAAATTTCTTTTGAAGATGCCATGAATAAGAAATACAACAGATATGTGATAAATTAGAATCAGTTTCTAAAATTGTAACAATTACTTGAAATGGACTAACAAAATATTTATGGTGAGTGAGCAAGTGAAAAATCAAATTTAGGTGTTCAAAGATATTTTAATGCCATGAAATGACTTACTTATATAAGAGGTGCGAAGCTTTTTCACAGACTCTGAATATAAGTTAGAAAGGCCGCACATGCAAGAAGCCACAGTCAGCATACCTTCATGAAGCAATGAGAAAAGGAAAGATGGAGACACTAACAGTATGTTTAAGACAGAAAAGCCAGCAGAGTAACTTCTATAATCAGGCTTGTAAGATGCTCTTGCCATGCAGATTGTTAGTATTAAAATGTAAGATAAAAAAAAAATATACGATTTCACGTAACAGTTATATTCATGAGCAAAAAGGACAATTCATGAACATCAGAGTTAGGCAGATTCAATACATTAAAATAACAAAAAACAAGAAAACAAAGCAAGTAACATTTGACACTCTAAAAAGCAGTTTATAATCCAAATGCATGAAGCAGGATTCAAGACCTTTATTCCTAAGAGGAAATAAAACAGTCAACCAGTAAAGTTATTTCTTTCTCTCAAAAAGCAATTTTTTAAATAAAGTGTTTATTTATTAGAAGAAAATATTTTACCTTACAGGATACCAAACATGTACATTCTGCTGTACATTGATGACTTTCACACCAGTTTTCCTCAGTAGAAATAATCTAACTGGTGCTAACTGGATCTTTTTCAAACCACTGATTTACTAAAAAGCATCTTAGAGCATCCATTTCAATTTCAATAAAACATTATCTAAAGAACTTACCTGGACCTTGTTTCAGATCTCTTAAAATAGAGCAACCAACACTAGAGCATCACAAAGCTTTTTGAACAGTTTATTGCCTATTGAAAAATAATCATATAGGGCAGCAGTGACAATGTTAATTATTCTGTCTTCAGCCATTTTGCAAATTAGCTGAAAAGTATTCACTACATAATGAGGACGAGAAAATAATTTAACAATACTGTGTTTTTCTTCTGGCAATAAAAAGTTTGGCATTTTGACTGCAAAGTCACTCTCCTCCTCAGCTACAAAGGATTACCCTTCAGTATGTTTTTAAATCAAGCCCTTTTTTCAAAAAAGATTTACTTTACGATATTGTATTTGGAAGTTTTTTTGTTTCATTTAAATCAAAGGCTTCCTCTCAAGCATAAGAAAACAGCATCCACAACACAACATGCCTTAGCTTATCAGGAACATTTCTAGTTAAAGTTTAAAATAGGAAGCAAAAAGATCCCAGCTGATATGTTTGCTATCTGCTAATATTAAAGGGTTTGTACAAGCATGTGATATAGGTACTAGGTTTATCAGAAATACCAGGATACCTCTAGTTCTTCATGCTGTGTTATTAAATGAAAATCTTGTACATTCAATCCATTGTACATGCATTTTCTTAACACACACATTACGCTGAAAAATAAGTAATGATACCAAGGAGTTTTGAAGGAAAAGTGAAGTAACAAACCTGCAATAATAACATTAGGGACAGATCAAGGAGAAAGGATGAAACCACAA
The DNA here is from genome assembly GCF_963264785.1 of Psittacula echo. Taxonomy (NCBI): domain Eukaryota; kingdom Metazoa; phylum Chordata; class Aves; order Psittaciformes; family Psittacidae; genus Psittacula; species Psittacula echo. Next base: position 38,686,562 of record NC_137738.1, on the reverse strand, counting down.
TGGAGAAAAGTATGTTTGTATTCAAAGAATATACACTAACAGCTCAGATAACCAGCTGTGCCTTTCTTTCCAGTTTAAACCAAGTTCTGGGTTACTCACCTCCAGATGGCTGCCGGGATTTTCGGGGAGATCGTGGCTCCCTGCGGTAAGGATCATTGGAGCCATACAGTTCAATAGTGCCTAGATTCAAGAGCACTGTCTTCTGGAGGTAATCGACCATGGCAATACCATTACAGTTTCCAAAAACTACTCTGGAAGAAGAGAAGTGGAAGGAAAGACAGTGCTAATCAAATGCTTATAAAATTTTATCTCTGTATTTGTTGCTGTTTATCATTTAGAGACTTCCTAATTTTTTTGAATTACCCTAAACTACACAGATTTATAAATTACTGTTTTAGAATTAAGTATTGTTTAATTGCTCTCATAAAAAACGCAGGACACTGAGCAGAACAGATCACTATCATTGTACTTGCCAACCTAACAGAGCCTTAAAAATTACACTCTTTGTCTATACAGTGTCAGGTGAAGAAGAGTGATGCTGATTTGTTTCCAATGTTACATCGTCAGCATATGCCACGACCGAAACCCAATTATTTTTTAAGCACAGGACACTGATTGCCTCTCTTGCATTGCTGTGCAGCTCATGTGAACACACATGGGAGTTTAATTTCTAATAGATAATTTTAAACCACTTTAACATAACAATGAAAAATATGCATAGATTATACTTACAAGCCGTACGCTGAGTTGACTGCTAAGCTGGTTATCTGTTGAGGAGGTTCTCCACTCACCCACACTAGCTGGATAACTAGCTCAATTTGGTAGCCTGGAGACTGCTTGAGAGGAGAATTTTTAACTCTGCAAAGTAAACAAAACATGGTATCTGTTTACGAATCTCCACACTCTCGATTTCTATCTTATGGGCTCAGAAATCATTGCATTTTACACTACACTGGACTTCAGAAAGTTGGAAAATTGCAACAACAACAAAAAAGATCAACACATAAAAGCAGCCATAAAAAAGCCACATTGGAACTGGTCATTCACTTCAAGGGCCTTTTTGATTCATAACCTTACCTAATTGAAAATTAATTAAGCAGTGATCACAAATATGTCATTTCTCCCCCCTTCAGAGCATGGCATTACAGCATTAGTATGCCTTATTGACTTGAATAAAGGCCATCAGTGTCTCAAAGGAGTTACCCATTCTTTTCAGAGTTCCCAAAAGAACTCTGATTTGAAAAATGGAAGGGGGTGAGAAGCACATGTGGAAGCTCCAAAGAGCACTCCAAGGCATCATACAAAATGAAGATCCATGAGAACGGGACATTTGTTTCCTGTTCCCAACATACAAAATAGTTCCCTCGGAGAGTTATATGAAAAAAAAAAAAAAAAATCAGATTTCTAAGCCTAACCTTAAGCCTACAAACAACTTCCTCAATTATTTGTAAAAGTTTTCATTGCTTTTGATTTGGTTATAAAACTTAAGGCTCTAAAACCAGGTGAAATCTATTCAGACATGCTTGGCCTAAAGTTAAGGAGACTCTTAAAACTAATTAATCAAAATTAAGTTGCCTATTCATTTCAATGGGCAGTAAGACTTACAAGTAACCATACTGTTGCTATTGAAAATGTTTGCCCTAAAGCATGGGCATCTGACTACACTAACATCTATGCCAAAGTTTCCTAAAGCAGGCAGCAGTCAGATGGTAAAAACACTCAGATTGTCTTTTATTTTTCTTTTTTGTTAAGAAACAGCTTGTGAAGTTTAAGGAAACCAAGATTGTAATATTAATTTCTTAAAACAGAACTATACTTTCAGATTTTTGGAAAACATTAAGAAAAAAAAATCACCAAATATTACATTTCTGTAATAATATCGAAGTACATATATTCTAATCACATATTCTAGTAAAGTTTCACACTCAAACATGTAACAAAATATACTTACTTTAAACATGGGACATTATCACGAAGTCCATCAGAGGAACTGCTACTAGTAGACGGATGAGACTGGGGAACAATGGATTGAGGATTGGAACCTGTGCCTGGAGTTGGTAAAGGTGGCACCTGCTCACCATCTGGAGATTCCATATCATTTATTTCATACAACAGACGTACTTCCAGCATCTGTGAATTAAAGAAAAAAAAAATAAAAAATCAGTAAACTCTGCCTTTCAAAAAACTAGGTATGAAATAAATGAAGTGCAACTAAAGATACTAATGACAAGTGACATCCAGGACTTTATTAAACTACCATGATATTTTACAAGGTAATAAACATGCAACCTAAACACAATGCAGCCTTCGGAAATAGAGTTATACTAACTACTACAGACCAAGTATCTTAAGATTGCTAAAACTTGGAAATCTAACCTATTTCCCAATATATAAAAATTTGCTGCTTAATATTGGAAAAAAAAAAATAAATACTGGATACAAGACCCATTCAATTATCAACCTGTGCAACCTAAGAAATTCTCAGTTATGAATATGACTTGTTATATGTAGTATGGGAATGCTAAAACTGAGAAGACTTGAAAGCATATAGACAGCTATAGTTTATACTGTTGTAGTATTGTACACATGGGACTTAGTTCCGTGTTTGATGTTGCACTGAACTAGATGATACATTTTAAGGAACTAAGTAAGTTATGATTTCAGACTTCCTTCTGCTGGATCTATAATAATATTGGTATTAATTGTAGTGTTGTGTAAAGGAAGTTTTCTGCTCTTATTCTTATCATCTGCAAAATAGAAATCATGGACTGAAACAAAGAACTAAAGAGTATTTTTTTTAAAGCATTTTTAGTACTGAATAGTTTGCTAGTCACTGATTTGTAAATATCATTTAGAAAAACTACTCCCTCAGAAGGGAGTGAAGTCCTACATAAGTAAACACTAGGAGGAAAAAAGTATGCCTCATCTCCTTGAACTGAAACTAATTTGAAGGGGGCAGAATAAGAGAGGGAAAAAACCAACAAAGAAAAAAAGCCAACTATATTACAGTTAATGTCTTGCTTGGAACATACAGTATTTTATAATTAAATGGCTTCTAATTAGCTTTCACCTCACACACTCAGGTAACTTAACCTGGCATGCGTGTGTCTGATTTAAAAAGGACTTTTTAAACTCTCGTGACAGAACTCACCATTGTATCTTACACAGAATAAAACAGTGACACAGCAAACTTCTTCATAGACCTGAGGGCATGTCTAAAATGCTTCTATTCTTCTAGTTTTGCACACTATAGAAGTTTTGTCAAAGCACATGGTAATTAATAGAAATCCAGGAGGAAAAAAGGAATCAGCTGCCTAGAAGCTTTGGAAATTTTTGAAATCCACACCTCTATCACTTTTTTTTTCCATTTTATTTTTAATACAGCCAAGTTTTGATCCACTATTTAGTTTGATAGACAGAACAAAGAACTATTATTGGCTGCAAAATCTGAAAATATTAGTGTGCAATTTTCACTTCTGCTGAATTTCATAATTTATGGTTTTTCCTCACAAAAATTTATCTCCTTGTTTTGAGGCCATTATTTTAGTCTGTTTCATTAATAAAATTAAAGACAATGAAACAGCATATTGCTACAGCAGTCTTCTTATAGCTAAAACCTACAAAGTTAAAACACAGTTATAGTAATTACCGGAATGATTTCTGTTGTCACTTCCTGCTTGCTGAACCTGTAAATAATGACATGTGCAGAAACTCCAGCTATGCACAGCATTCTACTTTCTGGACACCATGAGATGATCTGAATAGCATATGGATCTTCATCCACTATATCTGTGTTTGGCCTGTCATCTTTATTCCGTGATTTTTCAAATACTTTGGCTGTTTTTAGCTTATAGAGTACTTGCAGCGTTACTAGGGAAAAATAAAAGATAATTAGTTCTGATCTAAAAACATATTTATCTTGTTTTTTTTTTAATTTAGAAACTTCTCTCCATACATAAAGCAATTATATTCAACAAAAGAGGGCAGAGGAGAAGCACCAAATACCAGTGTCAACTCTGCCTGTGCAGTGCACCACTTGACCAACTCAGTATCAGTTAGTATTAAAACCACCACCATAAGCAACAAAAGCCAACACACACAGCCCCCCCAAAAAAAACCCCACAAAACCCCCCCCAAAACCGACAACCCAACACTTTTCCTGAGAGGTACATACTAAGCTTCAGTGTCAACTAACCCTCATAGCTTCTCAAGGCTTAGCTATACTTAGGTATCTCATACAATAACATCTACCCACAACTTAAGCTTATCTATGGCAGATAAGTGAATCACAGAATCCCAAGGGTTGGAAGGGACCTCAAAAGATCATCTAGTCCAACCCTCCTGCAAGAGCAGGGTAACCTAGAGTACATCACACAGGAACTTGTCCAGCCGGGCCTTGAATATCTCCAACGTAGGAGACTCCACAACCCCCCTGGGCAACCTGTTCCAGTGCTCTGTCACTCTCACAGTAAAGAAGTTTTTCCTGATGTTCACATGGAACCTCTTATGCTCCAGTTTACACCCATTACCCCTTGTCCTATCACTGGACATCACTGAGAAAAGCCTAGCTCCATCATCCTGACACTCACCCTTTACATATTTGTAAACATTGATGAGGTCACCCCTCAGTCTCCTCTTCTCCAAGCTAAAGAGACCCAGCTCCCTCAGCCTCTCCTCATAAGGAAGATGTTCCACTCTCTTAATCATCTTTGTGGCTCCTTTGTGAAGTTCCTTTCCTTCCTCCTTATAGCATTTCAAATACATGGCATCTCACTGATGTTCTCAGACTTAACAGGCTCCAGTTTTTATTTTGTCCTGTCTAATTAATCACCCTACATTTTTATTGATAATGTGTTCCTGAGAACTGTTCTAGTGAGGCCTTGCCACAGTTTAAAATTGTGGAAAAAAAAATCCATATTGGTTTTACATATACCAACTTGTTTATACCAATGATAATTTTATATTGTGCAAGGCTGGCACTGCAATCCATTAGACCTCCAGGTTTTTTTCCCAGAACATAAGTTCTGAGTATAAATCATTGAATAAAGTTGTCTGCAATGCTATTCAAGAATTAGCATTATCATTCTCAATTGTAATTCTAATTCTCCCTTACATTTTCTTTCAACTGTCTTGGCGTTGCTTTCAAACTTCACAGGTATGTGAATGCCCCAGATCACTGCCCCACATACTAGTCATATCATTAGGAAAACTTAGTTTCTAGCATCCTTCCTCCTGTTCCATATTTCCATGTTTTTATCTGAATCACACTTCCCCAGTTCATCTGTAAGACTGGGCTATTACAGAGATTTAAAAGTTTAAAAATCAAGATATGGTGTACTTTCAGTTTCTCCCTTAACAGATTTATCTGTTTTAGAAAGAAACTAGATGCATTTAACAGGATCTCCTTTTGACAGATCCTATACTGAACAGAATTTTTAAATACACTATCAATAAAAGCTGGGTTCCACCCCCAGCCCCTCTCATGGGTTCCACCCCCATCCCAAAATGAAATTAAAGCTCTCTAACACTCTGAATACTCCTCCTCCCAGTTTTTAAACATATACTTTGCATCTGTTGCCTCACACACCCACACATGCCACACATTTTGGAACCTCACCAGTCTTCCACAAGTTTTCAAAGACAACTGATAATGATTCCAAGATTGCTTCAGACAGCTTTTAAGTACCAAGAGTAAGGTTAGTCAGAACTAGATTAATTAAAACATCTAACTCTGTGTAGCCCATTCTGATTTGAATTCTTACTGCATTTCTCACTGTTTTGTATACCATTAGATGCAATTGACCCTCTAAATGAAAAGAAATGTAAAACAGTGTCTGATTGCAGGCCTGTTCAGTGTTCCACCAAAGGTAAGTCTCTTAACTGTTCTTCTGCCTTTCTTCACAAAATGGATCATTTTATTAGCACAAACTACTACTGGCTCCAATTCTCATTTTTAGATACTGTAATTTATGGGGAGTTGATGTCTTCAACACATGCTTCTTCTGTCTAAAAACACAGAAACAACCTACTGAAATACAATTGTACTAAAAAAGAATGCACCTCTATGCTCAATAAAGTGCTTCTAAAAATTTTTAGAACTCTTCCATTCTAGATGGCTCTTGGACTACCAATGCACTGAGGTGGTAAAAACAGTGAAACAATTAACTAAGAAATAACATTAATTTTATTTAATTTTACAATAATGTTTCCTATAGAATTACTGACTCTATACAAGGCAGGAAATAATGAGAATGACTAGTTGACAATTACATTCCATTAGAGAAATCAGTAAGTTTAGAAAACTCCTACTGCACAGGAAAAAAATCTCTACTGAAAACACTTACTTGCTGAGGCATCCCAAAACTTGATTGACCCATCAGCATGCCTATGAAATATTAAAAAATTAATAAGATGGTAAAAAATGGTTAGTTGGACTGTTAGACCTCTGGGCTACTGATTAGAAATATATGGTGAACATTCTATTTCTATTAAAATTCTTACTGACACTATTTTCATGATTTACTGGAAGCCAGTATTTTACAAACGTGCCCCAATTACTTTACACAGAAGGGATTAAAAAATAAACACACACAAAAAGTATTTGAAGGCTAACTCCCTGAAATTCCATGATACTAATGCTAATTTTCCATTTTAAATATGGATTTCAGTTACCTGCATTTCCCGTAAGCAGTTTGGTATACCTTACCGTGTGTTGTTTCTCAAAAGATGCTCTTTATTTGTCGTGACACTTGTAAAGGAGATGCCTACATATACGGTATTTCAGTGTAAATGAGTCACCTAACTTGTTTATTTATGCCTGAAATTAAGAATCAGATGACTTTTTTTTTTCTTCCAGGACTCTCTCTCAAAGTCTCTATAACTTACAGTATAAAGTGACAGTAATCCTCATTAGGCTTAATGGGCTGTTCTGGAAAAAACTTTAGAGGTGCTCTCACTTTCAGTGATGCACTGCATGGTTATAAATTAATTTTTGTTTATGCTTCTTAGAGTAGTATTAGAAGGATCAGTCTCAAAAGAGATCAAAACAAACAGATTTAAGTATTTAGTTTTCCTTTTTGAAATAAAAAACTTGGCTTCACTTTGAGAACTGAACTCAATAACTATTTGATGGGCTTCCTATGTTTTAGCACACTATGCAACTGTTTTCAAAGAATTAGAGAAGAAAAGAGAAGTTTTATCCTGACAGCAAGCAGATGTAATCACAATACCAAATCATAATAATCCCTATAAAACACCTGCTATTATTTTGTGCTGACATTCTCTTCCACGTTTTGCTTTACTTGCTTATTAATGCCTCAAGAAGATTATGCAAACGGCTTGTCTAGTGAACTTATTTCTTAAATTGACACCACACTTAGAAAACTTTTGTATAATACAAACAAAATATTCCCACTTGTACTTAATCAGCTAAGAAAGTTATTACCACACTACGGTGTCACTTACCCTGTAATAATTATCTCTGGATAGCTCTGAGTGATCAAACCCCAGTTGCCTCCACTGATGGGCCATTCCTGGAAGATTAACAAATACACTGAGGAAGAAAATATCATACAGTGCAAAGTTAAGCCATTGAAATTACTGCAGATACTGCAGATTCCAATATTTCACAAGTTCAAAAACTAATTAAGACATATCTACTCTGGGGGGGGAGGGGATAAAAAAAAAAAAAGTTCAACAATGGCTATAAACACCACCCCTGATCCAGGAAGTCCCTTAGCTTCCTTGCTTCAATATGGCAAGTGATGAGAACATATTAGGAAAGCATGGCTACAGGCTTGATATTTGCTATATTCTCCCCAGACATCTGTGATTAGTCACTGTCAAAGACAGGATAATGAGTCGGATGGAGCTTCAGTCTTAGCATAGCCACTCTTACGTTGTTTAGCACTGCTGATTTTCAGTATTTTCAAATACCTGTATGTATACCAGACATTGTACCTTCTTACTGTAACCTTGACGTTTCTGTCGAGCACCAACGGAATAGAGTGCAGGTATGAGGTCCACAGGACAATCAGCAAAATATTCACAACAGGTAACCGGAGATTCATGTATAGTCAAAGGATAGGGATTCTCAAATATAGGGTACCTTTGACGGATGAAAGGAGAAGAACTGTTAATCTAGGAAAAACTTCCTTTTTTTTTTTCAAAGCAGAAGTAAACCACTAGAGATTAAGTCTGCACTCTTTTCACACAGAGAAAAATCAATGCATACAAAATTAAATTATGAACAAATATGCTACGCAACTTAACTGCTCATCCAGTAAACTATCAAGACAGTGTAGTACTCTAGATAGAACTTGAAGTTTGTATTGTTCCTAGAATATTGCTAGAGTATTACTATTCCCTATAGTAAGCTTTTAAAAAATATAAAACTAATTTAATGGCTTGTGGAAAACCCAAAATTACCAAGTCGTAATTGTAGCAACGTGGAGCTATGAATTTGTTTCTAACTCTTCAGTCTGTTTTTCCAGGAAGAAAGGCAGGAAGACTCCACTTCTTACTGTGTATTATTATATGGTTCTTAGACAGAAAGTTGTCCCGCACTTTTCATAACCTACTCTCCTGGTTTCAATTGTAACAGTTATTTTTCTCATTCCTAGTAGCTAGTGCAGTGCTACGTTTTGGCTTTAGTCTGAGAACAACGCTGATAACACACCAATGTTTTAGTTGCTTGGTAGCAATTACCCTGATTAAGGACCTTCCAGTCTCTCATGCTTTGCCAGTGAGGAGGAGCACAAGAAGCCAGAGGAAAGCAGAGACAGGACTCCTCACCCAAACTAGCCAAAGGGTTATTCCATACCACAGCATGTCATGCCCGGTAATATAAACTGGGGGGAGTCACCTGGAAGGCCCAGATCACTGTTTGTGTCTTGCTGGGTATTTGCACAATTTCACTGTGCATCACTTGTTTATTGTGTTTTTTCCTGTTCCCTTTTAGTTTTATATTCTCTCCCCTTGTTATTTCCCTAATTATTAGTAGCAATAATAGCATTATACTGTACTTTATTCATTAAACTGTTCTTATCTCAAACCATGGGATTTGTATTCTTTCGATTCTCACGCCGATCCTGCCTGGAGGGGGAAACAGGAATGGCAGCTGAGCAAACGGCTGTGTGGTTCTGAGTTACTGACTGGGTATAAACCATGATACCTACTAGCAACTCCAAGATCACTTTCTAAAATTATAGATAACAACACCCAGTTACCAATTAGACGTTGTGTCACACACACAAACTCCCCACCACCACCTCCATCAGACAAGTGACACAGCCTTAATAAGGAAAAAAAGCCCAATAATTTCTTTTTTTTTTTTTTTTTCCCCCGAGAGGCAAAAGAGGTCACAGCTTCGCAACCCATCTAAGGGAAAAATTAGCAACAGATGAAAACATTCTGCAGACCAGTAAGTTTACACAGAGCTATTTGGAAAGTTACAGCAATCTTCTAAAAATTGAAGAAAAAAAAGGGCTTAATTTTAACAAAAAGTAACAAATCCATATCTCAGCACTGGGCAATAAGAAACTTCCTGTACTGGAAAAAAAAAAAAATATCTACTGGGTTCTTTTATTAAGGTGTGAAACAATTGATATTTTGCAAGTCAAACATAACAAAGACCAGTATGAATTTCTAAAAACAAAACTGCTGATGATTTTGTTTTTAATATGAAATGGAGTAAGCCTTAACATAATTTTAAATTTCAGGCACTGCAAACTATTTCATTTCAGGAAAAAAAGGTTTATACAAGCTTCTTCATTTCAAGTTCACTAAAACTTGTTTTATTAATGTTTCAGCATATGAATGTTGGAAGCATAATGCCATTAGTGTATCAGAAACAAGTTTTAGATACAGCATACGGCCATGTAACATTAGGAAAATCTACATGAAATTGCTCAGTAGTTGCAGAGATATTAGGACTATACTTGACCTTCTTTCAAATTCTATAGTCTTCATTATCTAAGGTATCACAATTGAGGATACATAGTTACAGGTTTTTGTTTTGCCGTAGAAGGATGTTCTTTAAAAGGATTTTTTGTTCTTCATTGATCACTAGATGCTTAATCAGGAACACTAGAAAGATCTTATCCATCTGGATCCCCTGCTATTAATGCCTTAGTAGCTAGTTGTTACTACCCATACTAATCCCAAAACCCTTGATAAAAAAAAAAATAAATTGTAGCATCTCAAATTTTTAATTGCCACTGAATAGAGTACACAAACTGTCCCAAGAGACTTTAAACTTGTTAGGAAAGTATTAATTGTGAAAACTGTAATAGGATATGACTTTTTATCTCTTACAACAGTAGTAAAACAGGAAGTAGACGTTACGATTCTAATTTTACATATATGATATTTATTGAATCAGTATTGAGCTACTTTAAGCAATAGCTTAACAGATAGCAATTAATTTGGTAATAAAAATCAGCAAATATTTATGTGATGACCACAACACTCAGTGTCAGCCAAAGTTACTTGGCTTATCTGAAGAGTTGTTCTCCCTGCTTCCTTAAATTGCAAGCCCTCCTCATAGCACTTCAAAGTAAACTTCAATCAACTTCAAAATAAACTGATACTTACAAAGTAGCAGTGATCTATAAGTAATTTCTGTCCACTGATCAACTTTGAAAAAGTCATATAATATTCTACTCATCTACTACATACTAACTTGGAAAAAGTCGACCTATAAAGTTTCACAGTTCTGCCACACCTAATATTCAAAATTTTATGTTCTCAACAGGAAGGTATTATGGTAAATTAAAAAGCTATAGAGCAGAACAGCAGGCTGATCACTACAGCCAATCGTTAAAAAGACTACACAAGATTCTTACCCATTTTGTGCAAGGTCAATCAGCACTAAGTCCTTTTCTAGGAGAACAACTACAGCATATGGTTCTTGAAAGTCTGAAAATAAGAAACAAAAAAAGGTGCTTACCAATAAACACAGTTCTTGCATGCACAATCTCAAGAATGTGATCAGTCCTATCAACTCTATCAAGCTGAGAGCCAAAAGGCCCCTTGGATGACTATAGTTGCCTTAAGATATTTTATAAACACCCCCCCCCCCCCCGAATATTCCAAGTTAAGTTTGGCAAAACAATGCTCTCCCTTTAATTCAATATTCTCAACCCGTTTCCAATTTGCTAGAGCCATTTAAACAGCTCAAACAAGGAACATGCAAAGAACTGGAATTAACAGCATTTCTGAGAACAACGTAATTACAGAACAATAACATTCTCCCACCCTAAAACTGCTTTTCCTCATATTCAGTGGAGTTTAAAGTGTAATTGCTTACAAAACAGACTGAAAGACAGCCTACCTGACACTAAAATAAGAAAATTGAAAGCCTTTCCAAAGTTTATCATGCCCTCAAATTCTAAGCTAAGTAGTTTTATACACTCTGATGGAAGGTGACAGGTAAAAACACTGGAGCCATTGGCAATATAAAACTATTAATATGGGACAAATGCCTAAAACCATCATAAAAAAAAATCCCCTTCTGCAGAAGGGAGATTACAGATTAGTGATGACCTTCATGTGAGTATTGGAATGAATAAAGTCATTAAATTTAAAAGTATTACTTGAATGCTAACTAAGATCTAGCATTGACTGGAAAGGTCTTATGTGCTCAGATATCAATAAACGTGGTGCAGTAGCTACAGCTTAGAACTCTAATACTACTTTTTGTCTGTACATGGAAAAAACATGCAACAACATGCAGTAAGTGGCAAAACAGGTTTTATAAAAAGCTTTTCTATTATTATGCTTTGGGAAGTAAAACATACTTCAGACAATAGAGATTAACAGATGTTGCTACTGCAGTGTGATTGCCAGGGGTAAAGCAGAGAGGTAACAGTAAAAAATACTCTGATGGGATACAACTCCAGAGAGAAGAGATCAAAGTACTGAGAAAAAAAATAAATAAATAAATCTTTACAGAGCCTACCATTAGGATATGGTGTTTCACAGAGGGTTAGAAAATCAACAATAGAATAATCCATTTCTAGCACAGCAGTACTTTTCCCATGCATAACTGTTAAACAGGGTCTTCTTCCTACAGTGTCATATGACAAGCCTCCTGAGAGAATGATGAAAGGCTCCCTGGAATAAAGCAGAGACACTTAGATCAAGCGAAGATGATATGTTAAAGGAGACTGGGCACTTTTGTAACCTTATAATAAAGTTCAATGAGATATCATTAAGCAGAAATACATTAAGAATAATGCATACCAGCTCTCCATGCAATGTGTAGCTTGGGTATGCGTTTTAAAGTTTAAAAACCAAGAATTAGAAGACTATAACTTAAGTCAGATATCTTTTCCAAACCTCTTTTGATATTGCTTATTTAACCAATCTTTGCAACTGTTTGGCAACATGAGATCGTTTTTTATTTTGTTAAACTTCAGAATTGTTTCTTTCTACTTAACTGCAGATTTGGATTTGCCAACAGCCCCATTTATCCATACTATATAATATTCCATCAGGATCAAGTACATTTACTTCCTGTACAGAATTACCCTAAATTTTGAAGGACGAACAATTTTTCAAACCCTGTAAAGCAATTCTGCAGCCACAATAACATTATTCTCTTGGAGAAGCAACCAGCTGCTTGATAAACTACAAAGATCTAATATGTTTTAATAAAGCAAAGACACAAATAAATACCCACAGTTCTTTCATCACACATTTACTCTATAGATTTTATTAATTTTACTCCCTACTACAATGCACAAACTTCAAGAAACTAGTATGTCATAGACTACTCCTACTGCATAATTAAATGCCTTGAGCATAGCAAAACTATTTCTTCTAGGCTTGAAAAAGAGATTAGAGGCTTCCCTTCAAAAGTTTTTTAAGTCTTTACAGAAACATATTTTTAAATACATCCATATTTTCTCCAATACGCACATAACACATAGTTTAGTATTTCATTTCCTGAAAAGCAAGATGAAATAAATACATTTGTTTTACTAGTGTCCTGGTTTCGGCTGAGATAGAGTTAATTTTCTTCCTAGTAGCTGGTACAGTGCTGTGGTTTAGCTTTAGTCTGAAAACAATGCTGGTAACACACCAACTTTTTAGTTGTTGCTCAGTAGCACTTACCCTGATCAAGGACTTTCCAGTCTCTCATACTCTGCCATTAAGGAGAGACACAAGAAGCTGGGGGAGCAGAGACAGGACACCTGACCCAAACTAGCCAAAGGGTTATTCCATATCACAGCACATAATGCCTAGTATATAAACTGGGGGGGAGTTACCCAGAAGGCACTAAGTAGTAGTAATAGTAGTATTATGTTGTACTTTTGTTATTCAGCTGTTCTTATCTCCAAACTTGTGGGGTTTATATTCTTTTGATTCTCCTCCCCATCCCACCTAGAGTGGGCAAGGTGGGGGCAAGCAAACAGCTGCATGGTACTGAGTTACTGGCTGGGCTGAAACCATGACAACTAGGTATTTTCTTTATTATCAAAAGTCATTACTCATTTTAATACTGTTTATGTTTAAAATAGGGCATAATACCTTTTAATGTGCAGGCCTACTGTTCATAAGCACGCATCTCAATTTCTTGAGCTATTATTGACTATTGCCTCAAATTTCAGGTTTTGTTTCTGGAGAAAAAATATGCACTTAGCCTGTGAAATTCTTCTGATCTACTCTTATGTTCACTTTAGGTAGGAAACCTACCCTTTCAGTGTCTACCTCAGAAGCAGCTAGCATATTACTGTCTGGAGAAAACTTATTGATAAAAAAGACATCCTGGAATATTGTGAAAAAGAGGCTAAATATAGCTTTTATTTTTTGTCCTTTCCTATAACACCATATTTCCTATACTAGTTTTGCATTTGAAATAGAAATGTGAAAGACTAGGTACATCTTTTTTCTTGAAAGCTGTGTATGGAGGCTTTAGTTTATGCGTATGTGCCTTTCATTATTTTCAGGCTTGGCTTAAGCATGCTCTGTTTCTAGCACTGAAGACAAAGCAGACTAAGATAAGCTCGCATTTTCTGCAGTTATTTCACAATCTGCCTGATCCTTCAGAAAGCCCTGTAACTGAGGAGTTGATAGGGTCAAAGAGTTCTGCTGGCCCAGGAAGAGACCCCACAGAACAGCCATAAATTAGACCATGGCTCCACCAAGTTCAATATCCTGCCTCCAAGAGTAGCCAAAAGTACATTTCTAGGAAAGGATTCAGTTTCCTCTGGGTTTATTTAATCTCAACTCTTCATATTGAACTTCAGACAATCCTTTATGGTCAGGTCCATGATGCAATTCCAAAAAAAGGACAAACTTTAATTTAACCTGATATTTTTCAAGATGTCAACAAAGAGGAAAATATTGGTGTGATGTACTTGCAGTATCTTATTGTGCTGAAATGATTTATTGCAGTAGTTTTTGTCTACACAAAACCACTTTTTTTTTTTCCTTTTTAACAATAATGCTGCCAGTACAAGTTGCAGTAATTATTTGACTTGTGGGTTCACAAAGATCAACTGACAATAACAAAGTGACAAATTTCAGTTTCCAAGTTTCATACATCACAGTAAAAACCACTTCTCCTGGTTTTATTTCTCACGGTAATCAGATTGCTTTGGGCAGGCTAGCCAGAGCCTGTATTCTTATGAAGCAAAGAATGGAAGACCTAAGAATAGATTACATGGATCCGTCACATGGATTTTTCACAGAGGGATCAAAGATTAAAGTTGACTTTAGTCTGCCAGAAAGACTAATACAGGTCTGTATATGAACTTTTCGTATTATAGCAAAACTGGATTCACCATGAACACAAGCTGTGTATTTTCTAATTAAAGTGATGTCCCTCAGATGTGATACATATTAAAAGGTTAGCACACACAAATTTTATGTAGAAATGCATAATTAAAAGAAAAATTAAAAGTATTGTAATTTATGTAATAGATGAGATAGGTAAAATTAATTCTTCAGGTTAGATCAATCTGAAACAATGGGAAACCTTCAACAAAAAGCAGTGCTCAACTCTTAGAGAATTGCTATGCAGCATTTTTATGAGCAGCTAATACAGAGATTCTTCTTTGAAACAGTTCTGCTTCAGCAGGTTTTGAAGCGATCCCTTTACACTAATTTTCTCATCAGTTAGATCTGTAAGATCACTTGGGAAACACTGTAAAATATTCACTAAAAATCAGAAAACACAGGATTAGGTCTTGCAGTGCATGAAAATGAAATAAAAATGAGAGTTGAGTGGCTCATAATCCTGCAGCATGTTCCTGCTCAATTTCAGACGTAAACTGTTAAATGTCAGCCAGTTTCTGGCAACCTGGATGTGAGGGCAAAGAGTATACACAGAAGTCAGGCCTTCGGTACCAGCTGGCTTCCTTTTCAAGCCGTAGATGGATCTGTCAAGAAGTTAATCCCCAGTAATACAGGTGAAAAATACTTCCAAAGGTTAGCATAGCTTAAAAATGAAATTCTTGAAGTACTAGTGAAGATAAATTACAAATTCATTTTGGGAAGTGTGCTTTTGAATAAAATACAACAAAATAGTATATTCAAACCAAATTAACAGATCAAGAAATTTTACTTATCTGAAGACCTTATTATTATTATTATAACCTCTAGGTCCCAATTATATACATCCATCTTTCTGAGGTACTGCTGTACAGTTACTCAATGACAGCTGCATTAGCTAACAATAACCTTTTGCTGTGTTTCACAGGGAGACTTTTGAGCTGTAATTTCTATTACATAGAGCTTTAGTGGTGAAGAATCAGTTTAGGCAATTTTACCATAATGCTAATATCAATCAGAATAAATACTGCGGAACTGAATCTGAAGGGGCAGGAAACGGCTTTAGGAAGCTGAAGAGCTTCTCTCTAGATTCACTTTGGACAGAAAAGTATGCTCAAAAGGCAAGATGGAAACCATTTCAGCAAGCCAAAAGAGTAATCTATCTTTGCAACTCATTACTTCAAAAGACATGGAGTATTTTAAATGAAGGGAAAAAAAAAAAAAAAAAAAAAAAAGATCGGAGAGCAATGGCATTCTCTGGGATTGGAAAATTATGCCACTTTTCACAAGGAATATATGAAGAAACTCGCCTTTTTGACTCCCTAGCCTGGGTGCAGGACGACTGTCAATAACCTTTCTACATGTTTTTCCCAGAAATAAAGCTACAGATATATTATTGTTGAGGAGACTTCACAGGCACTATGGGCAGCAGATTTAAGCAAAAACACCCAACAACAGAAAACCTACAAGCTTAAAAGATAAATAGGTAGTCTGTAAGAACCAGAAAAAACTTCCTGTCTTGTTTCCACAACTCCAGCTTCACAATGTGGAGAACACTGGAAAGCTAGGGGTGTAAAAACAGACCATACTAGGAAAAAGTAGTCTCTCCAAAGTGCTATGCATTCTTCGAAATTACACTAGCGTAAGATCCTCTTTGAACTGCGTGAAAAGTCAATTAGTTTTCACACTGTAATATAATTGCATAGAACAAACTTCAAACTCATCTTCTCCTTCAGAGTGACTATTCATAAACAGAAAGCTTTTGATTGCAGAAGTTGTAACTTGCTGAAGCTGAGACTACTTTTGGTTATCTGTATCTTTCTTTAGATCAGCTTTTAACATTTCACTTGAGAAAGGAATACACAGATGTAGACTGCTGCAAGGAAAATATGGCTTGCCAACTGATCATACATGTTCATACATTGGGAATTAGCCACCATGTTAAATTTCTTTTCACCTCACTTTTAGCAAAAAAAAAAACCCACAAAGACACTGCTACTATATGTATGTGTATACCAATATTTATAGCAAGATCTATTACATCAGTTAAGTAACAATCTTCAACAAATCTGAATGCCTGGAAAGCAAATGAAACCAATGCATAACACACACCCCACCACCCCCAAATAAAATAAAAATCCCAACAAAAACATTTGCAAGTAGCTGAACAGGTACGCATGAATATTTTATCTTTATATTGCACTTTTTACTCAAACGCTTTAGAAGACTTTAGAACCATAAATAAAAAGTTCCACTCAGTTCATGAAATCCTGCAATCCTAATTGCAGTCTTGGTAACAAAACATGCAACTCAAGATACTGTAATTCCATCTGAGCCTCTTGTTGAAATTACTGCTTTGTAACATTCTCAATGTGCATAATTAGGCAGAATTCACAGCATAAATTACTGCACTTTACCAGAAGAGCTTGTAAGTAGCATTTCTGGGGGAGGAACACATATTCAGAACTTAGAATATTTGCATCAGGCTACTATTTGCCAAAGTTCAGTTTTTCAGGCCTGTGCTTTAGTTTGTTCTTGCTTTATCAGCCTTTTTCTCTTTAGTATGCTCAAAGGATTGAGCAAAAATACACGTTTAGTAGCATGGAGGAAGCACGTAGATTATGCATTAGCAGTATCTTTACCTAAGATAAGGTTTGTAGGTAGTAATTTGTTCACATGTGGTCTTGTAGTTTACTCAGCAATACCTGCTTTACCAAAATTTTTCAGCTGTTTTGTCATAGCTCAGTGCCATCAGAACATGTATCCCAACAACTGGGAAACAAAGTACATTCCCAGGGAGCTACATTTATTTTACATACATTAATTTTAGATGCAAAACAAGTCTTACCCAGCTCTAGTTGTTTTATATTCCACCTTAAGAATAGGTTTACAGGGTTCTGGCTTCTTTCCATCCTTCAGCTGCTTTCCTAAAGTGAATTATTTGTTTACATTAACCTTACAGTTCCATAACCTGATGAAGAGTTATTAAATCCACCATGCAATTTGCAAAGTAGAACACTCATACAGACATATATTTAACACCTCTGAAAAATACAGTTTACCTTGGAATAATACCATTAAAGATTTGTTAAAATTCTCAATATATCAACTTAGAATATTTAGGTTTAGTCTGGTTTTTTTATTGGGTTTTGTTTGTTTGTTTGTTTAAAGCATGATTCAATATTTAGTTTAAGAAAAAAAAAAAAAACAAAACAAAAAAAAAAAAAAACAAGAATCCTCCCCTAAAAATAGTTGTTTTAAGTAGCCCTGGAAGATTTAAAACATATGTCTACATTTTGCAATTAAAATTGGTCAGCTTAAAAGTAAAATAAGGTTTATTCTGACTGTTCTCCTTGGGGGCTAAGATTTGAACATGAACGACCACTCCTTTACTGTGCACCATTAGCAACTAAAGCTTTACAGATACAATTTCCCATGGAGTCAACAGAAATTAAGAGTATAGTGTAAATATGCATCTTTTCCCTCAGAACATTGATGAAGTCTGATACAGCTACAAAGTTCTGCACAAAAAATTTCATTTGCAGCCCAAAATCAAAATGAAAATGTTTACTAACAGGTCAAAACAATAAAAAAGTCTCTAACCAATTTTACTACTGCAGTAGCAGTCAGGTTTTTATTTTTTGACTGCTACAGCATTATGTAGAAATGCCCAGCTTCCTTTTTCCATTGTAGACCCCAGCCAGCACAGTAAACATGGACTTGCTGAAGGCTCATATAGGTAAACCAGGATTCTTAACTTCAGTATCTCATGCTACAACTGTAACCTCACAGATTCTGCTATTACATTCACACTTAAGAATCTGAGGTAAATAAATTGCTAAAACATGACTTAGACACATGCACACCATACAAACCTGGCATTTGTATAGAACTTTTTGAATAGTGGCAGCATATTTCACAGAAGAACAACATGCAAAGTTAATTTCCTAGATTAACTCAAGACTTCTCAGAAATGGGAACATCTTACCAGATGCCAGTCTTACTCTATTACAAACCTTTCCAAGAATTTATATGGTAATCTACACATTTATACATGAAACAGACGCTTGCTTATATGTATTTTAAACAACATATGGGATTGTAATGGCAAGCAAAAAGTAAGCCCTGCAAAATATGCATCAGTTAATTTTGAGATCAAGGCTGTTGTGTGAAAGGTGAGCTTAAAGTTTAGAGCTTGGGACAGAACTGCAGTGATCTGGATTCTTATTTCACACTTTAATGAAGTCTATCAGAATTTGATATGACTTTCTTTTTAGTTGCACTTGCATTTTTAACACTTGGTTTTGCAAGAAGCACTTCTTTTAAAAATAAGTTCCCTGTGTTTTAAGGGTTGTCAAACAGTGGGTATCCATTTTCAGCTTACCATGTGGAGTGATTGTCTGGAATGGCTTTGTAGGAGATTTTACATTCCATATTGTCAAGGTACCATCTGAGTGACTACAAATGAATTGTTTTCCTTCATGATGCCAAGCCACAGAATGGATTGCCTATGAAAGAAAAATTTTAAACAGGATAGTATAAATTCAGTAGCTTAGTATAATTTTACCCTTATTCAGTGACATGTGACAGCAAAAGGAAATTAGAGAAAGTACTAATTAAATCATACTGCACTTAGAATGTCCTAATTTACCAATGGTAAGTTTTCCATTCCTAAGTACTTCTTTCAGACATACTTTGTTCACCTAAAATGCTGTCTTTACCGTAGTTACGTTTGACATGTTTAAGGGGAGGGAGAAAGATACTCTTCAGAGGGTAGTATTAAAGTATTTTTCAATAATTGGTAGCATGCAGAGAATATCTGAAAGCACTTGAACTTTACCAGCCAACATTTTCTTATTATTGGGAAAAACAGACTGTCCATAATAATCCTATGAAGTACTTATTTTTTGTAAGTCAAAGTTTTAAATGGCATTTCAAGATATCTGTGCAGGTAAGTACAAGAGGGAAGCAGGGGCTGAGAATATCAGTAAAATGACAATTGAAGCAATAATAAGATTTTGGAAATTATGATGAATTATGATGATCACAAAACCAAAACATTAGCTTGAATAAGCATTCTAATGTTGCAATGGTAGTTTTAAGGTATAAGAAAGCATAGGAATCTACTAGTATATCTTTTCATGAATACATAAGCATTTTTACATTCATAAAATTGGGAATGGAGTGACTAAGCCATGCCACATGAATGCTCATTGCAGAAAAAAGCTGACTAAATGAAATCTACTTGCTGCCTTAAGGTGAGGGAAAAGTAAACAACAAAGCAAAGAGTACAAATAAAGGCAAAGAGATGAACTAGTAGGAAAAGTTTGGTGCCATTTCTATTTCCAGCATCTGCATTAGTACACAGAGACATCATGAAACCATTAGATGATGTTCAAGGGAATTTTAGTTATAGGATTAAAGTATCAATAAGCAAAAATATAAAATATCAAAAACCCAAAGTACCTGTCTACTACCAAAAAGGTGCAGAAGAAAGTATTACCTTCTGGAAGTACGGAACTGTGATATCAGTCAGAAGGTAGGTCTGCCTCATGATAAAGACATAACTAGGTAAACTTAAAGCAGGAACTTAGTATGTGAAAGCTTACAGGCTGGTACAATGCCATCTTTTTAGTGGGTACCCTCAGTAGAGATTCTATCTGTAAGCAGGGTTTAGACTCACTCCAGTAACTCAGGTACCCAAGGGTTGAGTAGTAGGGAATCTTAACTAGCAGTGAAAGCTTAAGCAGCAAATCCCTAGATGAAAAGCAAATCTCACAAGACAGATCTAAGCTATCTTTGCCTAAACTGATTATACATAGATCAGATCCTCACATTTCATAAAATTACACAGAAAAATCAAGACAGTTTCCAGTAATATGATCAGAAGAATCCAGAGATTAAATGCCAGATAGAGGAAAATAACTACACAACATGAATTCAGACTCTCCAGTAATAACTTTTCCAACTTAAAGTAGTAAAAGAGCTGGATATCTATCAACTACAGACCAACTAAGTTTTGTATTTCTTAGTGAATTCTAGTCTTGTTCCCTATGTAGTGTGGCATCACTACAGAATTTATTAGAAGATTGCTTCAGTGTACCAATATTCAATCTACACATATGTAGTTCAGAAACCTAGACTCTCACATGAAGTCTCCTAGAGTCAAAATGAAATAGACTTGCTCACCCTGCCTGTAAAATGAATTTTTATTTAGCAAATATAAACAAGTAATATGAAAGATTTTTTGCATAAATATTGGAAATTCAGTGTTATTTACCAAAGTAGTACCAAGCAAATCCAGGAATCAGTAAGTTTGAAAGCACAAATTGCATTTCTAAAATCTATTTTCACTAAGAGAAGAAATTATCTATACTATTATGAGCAATACAATGTAACAAGTATGTTTTAAATACTCTACCATATGGAGTCTAACCCTGACAATAATAAGCAGCTCATGGTGTAAATGAAACCATTTTTGATACACATTTATATAAAAGTAGGTCTTAAGAACCAGGAAGAAGGCAAGTTTCATAGAATGAATGATAAATCGGAAAAAGGAACACTTTCTTTTTCTTGAAAAAGCAGGTCAAGAGGAAGGAAACCCAAAACCCCATTACTGTTGAAACATCATTAATGCTTAAGAACATAAAAAGATCTGACAAACTGAGCACAAAGGAGAAGGATGACTGCTATCACCTTACTTCTGCAAGGAACCTGATGGGATGGAAAGAATGCTGAAAGAGAATAATGAGGCCTCTGGATTTATGGCTATTTATCGTCTAGTTTTATAGAGCATCTGGCTATGTTTAGCAATGCAGTTATATATTACTTAAAGCATAACAAGAATATATTTTATGTATTTTTAAAATAATCCAACTAACAATTCTGTGGGTTGAGTATGGTAATCTTTGGTGCAGAGCACTATCCTTAGCTACTACACAATTCACATCTTTTTATAACGCTGAAAAACAAAGCCAAACCTGTAAGTCTGTAGCATAATGTCTAATGTTACAACAGGCTAGCATATTTACAATGACAATTCAGTAACAACAAGAAAGTACAATAACTTTAAGTGGCACTAGCTGGTCAGTATCGATAGCCTCAATCAGCAAAACAAAACTGGTAACTGAAAAATCACTGCAATACTCAAGAGCAAAAGTTTGGACATTTTTTCCATGATTAATATTAGTGCTAGAATACAAAGGAAAGCACAACATCCAAGGTAGAAAAATCAGGCAGAATCCACTGAGGCTGCACATCTATATATATCTTCTTCAACACTAAAAAGCCCTTAGGAGTAATATATTTTCCAGTATTTTACACAAAAAACTTACTGATCAAGAATAAAACATTTAAAGTTTTAATGATATTTCTCATTTTGTTTCAAAACTTCACCTAGTACCCTTTTTGTATAATAAGGCAGCAGTATGCTTAAATCAGCTGCTGCTGATTCAACTGTATCTCAAATGTTTTTCTGGAATATATCACTGGTCATATGGATCCCAGGGAGACAATTCCCATATAATAATTAATAATATATAATAATTAATAATATATAATAAATAATAATATATAATTCCCATATAATAATTAATAATAATTCCCAATGCAATCATGCACCAGTACCACAGAGGAACGTTGCTGTTTTTAAGGCACAACGCGTTTATATCCTTAAGAGGAGCTGTCTGCATAAGTAAGTCAACTCATGACCTCATTAACATTCCGAATCTTCCATTTATAAACATACACTGAATCCAGGGCATCTTTACTGGATCTTACATAGAAAATCCTCTATTAAAAACACCCCAACTTTAGTTCACTTAAATATAACTAAAGGTTTCTTATCAAGGGTATTCCTAATACCCTCTTCACTGTGATTCAAAGGTAGCTGCTCTGGAAGTTTTTTCAAAACTTTTGAGACAGTTATGTGTTTTCTAGGGGACAGGCGGGGGTGTCAAGTCTTTTTTGAATAATAAATCCAGCATGATTGACTTTGCTATCCTGCTTAAGCCAAAGCTTAACCAGAAACATAGAAACTAACTACCCTCGAGAGTATTATGTGGAGACAAGCTGTGCACAAAGGAAGCCTCACTTTCACCAGCTGTTCCAGAAGGATTATCCTGTGTGGAAAAGTGGCTGTCACACTGCATGCAAAGAAGGTGAACCTATCTGATTTTCAGAAGGAAACCTTGCAATGACTGCAACAGTTACCCGAGGGAGACTGTAGGACTCCCTCACAATCACAAGTAAAGTGTAATCACAAATAAGAAACTGAAGTCTGAGGAACAAAATTAAAAGCATTTATATGCAGGTCTCCTGCAGAAATATATTAAGTAAATCACTTACTTTTAAAGAGATTAATACACATTTAAAACACTTTATGCAATTTAGTTTCATGCCTGCAGCAGCTTGTCAATATCCTTAGAAATCACTATTATTTCTTGGTTCTTTAAAGAAGTACAAAAATCAATAACTCTAATACAACCTTACAACTTAATAGACAAGCTCATTAATAAAGACTCAAGTTTTGACGGTATTTTTCCCCACCAAGGGGATTTAACTGTTTCAATTCATGAAACAGCATATACATAAAATCCTTCTTCTTTCAATTTCTACAGACTTATTTTAACCCTACAGGTGATTACATGTACATCGCATCAGAACAGTTTGAGACCACTCTGTATCCTATTTTCCTGCAAGACAAGATACTACAGAAAATTGATACTTTGTTGTCAATACAAAAACTATTTCAGCAGTTTCCTCTAAGAGACTTTTTAACCCATTTTTCTAATACCAAGTCTAGACTACTGCAAACACAGTTGCTACAACTCAGAAAAAAAAAAAAAAAAAAAAAAAATCTATGTAAGCTGCTTTGCTTTTTTTTGTTTGTTTGTTTGCTTTGTTTTAAGTAATATGCACCTCGCTTGCTCTTCAAGTGTAACACAATCTTTGGCAAAATTTTGCTGTACACTTTCCCACAGGAATGCACCACAATCATGGAAAATTCCTTTCATTGCTCTTTGGATTTGACAATGATCCTTTTCTGTTTTGTGCCATTAAGTGAACTTTAAGTATACTGTGCATGACTGGTAAGGTCCATGGTAAGAGATTAGTTATTCTGCAAGCCACTGTTTACCATAGCCTATTCAGATTTCACCATCTTATTATGATGGTTCTTCATTTCCATAGACATGGAGAGTATTTTCTGGGTAAACTTAAAAGAGCTGATGACACTTACTCCTTTTCTACAGGTTTACTAACATATCCAAAGTATGGACAGTAACTTGGGAGTACCTGTGCTAACTCTCTTGTCAATAGCCTAAGACAGAAAAGGAGAAAAATGCTGTAATAGAAAAACAATATAGCTACCAAGATTTAAACGGCACTACATCATGAAGATTGTTTTGATGCTATGAAATGTGCAAGTGCCTAATGAGTGCATCAACATGCTTTGGTTTCTGGCAAGCCACGTATCAGCATTGCCTTTTTTTTTTTTTTTTTATTCACTCTCTTCCTCTTAATCCCACAGGCTACTTTGACATGTTTTTAATGCTTTAAAATAATCTCTTATACTCAGCTATGTACCAGAACATTGAGCCTAAAAATAGTAACCTATAATACATTTGCTGAGTTAATGCTATCAAAGCTTCCTTTAAATCAGAACGAAGTAATACTTGAAGAATGGCCTGTATTTAAAAAAATAGTTTTAGTTTTCAGAAGTTGCACTTCAATATTTTAGACGAAAAAAACCCCAAACAAACAACAAACAGTTGTTTGGGTTTTTTCCTCTCATGGCTGAAAGCATAGTATGAGAAATGTTTGCAGTATAAAATGTATTCCACATAAGAAATGCATGACTTTTTTAATCACCAATGTTTGAAAATAAAAGGCTTAAGGCTACGAAAAAAGAATTCAATCTTTATTTTTCCACAGAGCTTGCCTAAGACAAAAGGGATGTTTTGAGGAAAAGGCTTCAAAGAAACTTTCTAGAGAGAAGTTAATTCACAACTGCAGTTCCATTATGTCACAGAAAATTTCCTCCAATTTCTCTGGAAAAGAATGCTACATTTGTACATTCTCTTAACTAATTCTAAACATACAACATATTACTGTTGTAATAAAAAGCATACAGTACTGGAAGTTCAAGATCTCACTTGTAATACAGAAAAATCAAGAACAAATTGTAATTAAATGCATCTTCTTGACCAAAGTTTTTCGACTCTGAAGTCAGTATTACATGTTAGCAGAAAACAACTAATATTAGTTTCAAATGTGGAAGAAAAGAAGATATCGAGGTGCAGTCAAACTTATAACAGACACACATTAGGTTGTTTCTGCCTAGAACTGTCTGCTAATTACTCTTTTCTTGTCTGGAACTTAAGCTACTCATATCCTCCCTGAATCCTGCTCCATTTAGTCAACTTCCCTCGTTTCTGATTTTCCATTCTATTTTAAAATTCTACACAACTGAACTAGCCTGCCACTGAAAATTATTATTTGCTTACATTATACATTTACAGATATTTCATTTTTGGCTAATTATGTGAATTGCTAACTTACTCAACTAGAACGAATACGTTACCTTATTATAATAATTCCAGCAATGCCAGTCAGTGTTTTTTACAGTATCAGTTACGGTGTTACTTGTGTGGGACTCAAAACATTGCCCACCTTTCTGCAGTAACCTCTTTCAGCAAAAAGCTAGTGAGAATGCTTTTCTGTTAAGGAAGCCACTCAAAATCCAGCAAAATTTTTATTATTTGGCAATATTATTTCATTCTTGCAAAATGTAAAAAACCTCATGTTTCTTCTGTTTCTTAACATTTACATTCACTTACTTGAAACTCTGCTAGTCGAAAAAATCAGCAACACCAGTGTATTTATATGGGCCACCAACTAACCAGCACTGATTGTAATACAATCAGAAAGATAACATTATGGAGTTGAATTTTTCTTTCACTGACAAATCAAGGAAGATTCTTCATTTTTGCAGCTAAGTACGAAACAGAGGCACTGGAGGATAAAATGAAAGAAAACTAAAGCAGCAGCCCCAACTCACTTTGACTCACACTAAAAAGGATAGTTATATGTACACATAGCATATGTGGAATAATCCACTCTCTGCAGCTTCCTATTAATTATCGTTTCTGTATGTGACTGTTTCTGGACCAATGGCCTTGAGAGAAGATCCTGTTACAGCACTCTGCAATGGCACTTCTCAAGAAATGCCATATTCAATTCTACTAGACAAAGTAAATAATTTTATTTATATGCCATTCAGGCTAGAATCCTGAAGAACTTGAAACTGCCTAACTGTATCAAATCCAAATTTGAAAAATTGGACATTATTCTATTCTGCCTTCCCCATTAGAAGATTAGATCTAAATAACTTAACCATTGAAGAAGAAATTCCTTGTCATACATTGTTAAATGGATAAGAACCAACAAATTATTACGCATCCAGTAATTCTTTTCCCCAAAGATAGATTTTTCTTAAAGGGTAATCTGAACTCACAGAAAAAGCATACTTCAACTTTTAAGATGTCAGTGGCCAGTATTTCCTTTTAAGCAATTTTATGCATCTTGTTTCTCACCAATGAGAATGACGAGACTCATCAAGTTCACTCTACAGGTCTTCACTTTTCTCTCCCCTTTCTATCTATTCCCAACTTACGATAATGCACATTTCTTTACTAAAAGATCTGTCAAGAGACCTTACTTCTCCTCCAATAATAAAAAAACCCAAAACAACAACTGAACAACTAGATACATTCACTTATAAATCCTGTGGGAAATCAAAGATGAAACAGCTGAACTATTCACTGCTGTTTGCAACCTCTCAAATCAGGGCCAGTTCAGAAAGATGACAAGTATGGAGTCAATTTTTAAGCAAAGGGACTCCAAAATGTGAAGAAAAACAGAATAAGCAGCAGAGTGTTTACCCTGGATGAGCTTCTAGAAACTGCAATAAAGTTTTAGAAAAAGAACAGAGTTAGTCTACATGGGGATAAGTATAATATCTCATGTGGAAGTCAACTTGTTTTTTATAAAAGGAAATTATATCCAACAAACCTCTGAAAAATGTTAACAAGCATGTGGCTAATGGAAACACCAATTCAGTCTTCCACAAGTTTTTAAGTCTTTCAACATCTCTCAAAAGAACCTAAACCAAACAGATTAAGATCCCTGAACAGATGAATAATTGGTCAAGCTGAAACAAAGACAGACTGGCAGTAATTTATCAGCTCAAGGTAATTGGTAGATACCCACAGGGACCTGTGCTGCTCAGTTTATTCATAAATAACTCAGGAAATAACAGTGCTAAGTCTGCTGACAGTACCAAAGCATATTCAAGGTAGAAATCAGTATTCCAGAGAAGAACTGCAAAAAGACTTGAAATTTTTATTGTCCAACTATCTAAGTGTGAAGCACAGCATAAGTGCAATGAACTTAGAGCTGACAACACTGAAGAGAAAGTTCTAGTTTTATAGTAGCCTATTCTAAGGAAGTATCTCCTTAATGCTTACCACATCAAAAGGCTGATCCAGTATTAAGATCAAGAGAGAGAAAAACCAAAACCAAACATCATTATTCCACATCGTAAATTCAGTGTGCCCACATCTTGAATATATTATGCTGTTGTGTTTATCTTTTATACAACAAAGATGAAATAGAATGGTTAACAGCAAGAAAAACATGAGGTATAAGAACTTTAGACTAGATAGAGATACAATAAAGTTTATGAAACAAAATGACAGGGGGAATTAGATTAATGCAATGCAACTGAAAGATAGAAAACTGCTCTTTACATAATATACTCTGAGGCTTATACAGACGTATCTGAATAAGCCTCATTCAGCTCAGACATTCTAATATAGCTCTGATGATCTAAGGCTTAAACCACTTCAGAGACTGTCCCTTCCAAGAAACTCTTCATTGGTACAGCTAACACACAAGCATGAGTACTGAAACAGAACCACCACAAAACCCACAAAACTCCTGCCTTGTGAAAAAAGTTTAGCACAGAGCTAAGGAAGATACACCTCCTGTGATACAAGAAACAGGCCTATAAACTTTTTGATATTATACATATATAAGATATATATAACTCATATTGATACAATAAACCAGACATTTTACAATCAGTGAAATATAATTGAGACTAATTTTATGTTATTTCAGATAAAATAAATCAACTTGCATGTTATGTTGAGTGGTTTTTCTTAACCTCAGTCTTTCAAAAAGCCTACATTCTCTTAAGAATTATGCTTCAAAGAAGTAAGTGCCCTTCAATGCAATTGTCTTTTTTAAATCTCTCCCATTTTCATTTCAAACCTTGATCTTATTCTACAAGGAAAATGTGTGTTTATAGAAATGGCCTAGTGAGACTATTTAGTAGCTTCTTTCCCCCCCAGTGTTTCAGAATATGTGAGCGATTCCAAATGACAGGAATTGTTAAACCACCTTATTTCAACTTAAGACTCAAGCTCTTAATACAGGTGAAAGTCACACTACTCAGTAACACAAAAAATATCTGAAAGCCAGACCCCCAAACTAGTAAAGAAATCCAATCCATGCCACCATTCATTGCTTCACAAACTTCAGCTCTGTGCGTTGAATTCTTCTTATTCAATCTGAAGCTCCTATTACTCAAACTCTATGGTTCTTTAAGAGAAAGCTTAAAGTACTTGAAATTTCAAAGAGACGTATTGATTGAGCCACTGGTGACAGAAGCAGGAGGAGGAATTCAAACAAAGAAAAACATAGAAAAAAACAAACAAACAAAAAAAATCACTCTTAGATTGGGCAATTATATTCTCATAATAAGCAATGCAGGTGAAAAATGTTACCTCATCATGTGTGTATCTGTAATCTGCCTTCTTTGACTTCAGGTCCCATAACACCACTGTTCCAGATTCAAAGCCAATCAGAAGCTGCAATAATAAGCATATATATTAAGTCATTATATAATACTACATGTAGTAACTGCCAGTAGTTATGAAGAAAAAACTTAGTCAGAAGCGGTGAAAACAACTGACATTCATGCAAAATTAGGAAAGGAAAAAAAAAAAAAAAAAAGAAAGAGAGAGAATGCATTCTTCTGAAGTGCCCTTGGAAATCCCCTTGAGTTCCAGGCAGTCTAACATAAAACTTACCTAAGTGTAAGTGTACTCCTTCCAGAATAAAATGGGAATTGGTGGGGGTGGAATAGTGGTGGGAAAGATAACTTTATTGTGCATTTTCCTCACTGGAATTTATTCTGCTTAGATGTTCTGGAAGAATACACTATGCTTCCCAAAGTTCTAGATAATAGTTCATTGCCTATAAAGGAACTAAGTAATATAAGCTTTCTCCAGACGTTAATCACAGTTGAGATAACTAAGGTTCTTGGTGTTCCTTTAGCTAGTTAAAAGGAGGAAAACTAGAGAGAAATTAAACAAGATAATTTTCCAAATAAGCTTTCTGCTAGAAGTAAGATTAAACCATTTCTGTAGGTAGTCAAGATTCAAACTGCTCATAATAATTGGTCTCAGACATTCCTGCGTATCTAAGTGCTTTGCTGTCCTACCTTAAGTGACACTTCTCTTAATGAAAACAAAACAAGACCAACATAAGGTAGCAGTAACAGCCTTGGCACTTGTTACACAGAAAACAGCAACATAGCTTCATCTCTCATAGCTGCTGGATCTACTGTGAGAGCTTTTCTTTCAACAATGCTGCTACAGGAGAAGCAGCTCTTAGCATTAAGTAGCATGACTTCACTCCCACTGCTTTTTCCCAGTATGGACATAAAGACGAGTGGCTGGCTTCTGAGATTTACTTGCTGTTGAAACTACCTATTTCCCATGAGAAAACAGAACTGTGCTGAGGAGTGTCCTTCATATTACAAGTTAGAAAACATTATCTTCACACACATGGCACTGTAGTCAAAGCTAGAGCTGTACCTAGACATTTTGCCTGGACAATCTTTTTGGCATATTAAATTTTTCAAAGAATACAGTTATTTCCAGTATGAGATGTAACACATGACCAGCTTAGAGATACAATATTTGATCTATTTCACTGCTCTACAGCTAAATCTACCAAAATACCCTAAAAATATTAGGCATTTGATCTAGTCAAAGTGAATGTTATTTTTTCCTCACTACAGTGTCATTTATACTACTATTTAAATGATTTTATCATAAGCCATATTTTATAATTCTTCAATTTAAACAGTAGAAAAATCATGATGATTGGAAGGCTAATAGCATGAACAAATTTTAAGAGTGAGTATGCAGGACGTTCTTGCAACTGAACATTTTTTTTTCCAGCAATGACTTATGGGAAATGAGACGAACGTAAGGTCAGATTCTAAAACACTGGATGACAGACTGACTGATAAACCCAGTAATTCTTAAATTTAATTGACAATAATTCAGTATGGGGTGAGGGTGGAATACACCAGAATAAATAGATCATATGCCTTCTGAAATTACTATAGCTTCATTGCATTCATACCCTAGGGTCTCTGACTCTGGAATGTGATTAAACCCATTTCTACAGCGAAAACCGTTAGTTATGCACTTAACTGCACTGAGTTTCATCCCAGTGAAAAAGCTACTCCTGAAATTTTCTTTGTTTAACTGAAACCTCAGTTGTCTAGGATACAACCTTATAACCAGCATGCTATTAAAACATTCAAAGCTCTACTGAGATAATAGTATCATTCCCTCTCCAATTTTACCCCCTACTAAAACGGAGGAGCTTTTCACTAAATTAAAAGAAAGCAAACAAACAAAACTCTCCTGTGTATGTGGAACAGTAGTAAACAAAATTATTTTCTCTCTCCTTGAAGATCCTTCACAAGTGGGACTTCGAAACTCCAGGGTATTTCTGAGATGTTGTACTGACAAAAAAAACCTCTCAATTTAATTCAATCACTCGTGCCTGATTAATCTAAAGTAGAGTCATTAATGAAAATCAGTTTAAAGTGGTATCAAGGTCTCTCTGCTTAGGTTATAACCATACTTTTGTTAGGAGTCTACACACTTTTGGCAAATGTACATCTAAGGCTGCTGTTTTCAAATCCTTCTTTTGTATTTTGCTTTACTCCTACTGTCAAAATTCAGGAACCCTTCTCCTGCTTACTCTTCAGTGTGGACCAAGGGATCTGAAGAAAAGTAGACCCCATGAGCAACAGCCATGAGCATTTTAAAGTTTCTATAATTTCCATCACACTATTTTTGCACTCAGGTTATGACTGGGTTTTTTGGTAACATCTTATTTTTTACCACCATAAAGTTCCTTAATTTTGTTTTCAGGAATTTCTGCGATTAAGCACTTTTAGCTGTGTTTTCAAATGTTTCTTATTACAAGATGAATTCAATTATTCTATTATAGTGTCCTACAGTCATGTCTGTACCTTGCTTCATATTTTCAGAGCTTAAAAACTTGATTTAGCCTTTATACTTTCAACACTGTCCTCACCTACTTAATCCTTCCTTAAAAAACACTGGTATGTATACTTTAAAAAGAAACTCTTGCTTGAAAAATGTATTGAATAGTATTTAAATATATCCTACCTTTCCTTCATCCATTGGATTGTCACTAATGTGCACAATAGGTCCTGGGTGAGATTTGGATGACCTAAACAAAAAATATTTCCATTTCATAAAATTAAAATAAATTAAAAAAAACCCAAAACAAACCAAAACCAACAACAAAACAAAAACCAAAACAACATTTCACTGCCAAAAACTTCATCTCACCGTTACTGCAAGCAATACCTATGCTGCAGATACAGACTTCATGTAAAGAAGTTATTGACATGTCAGCATGGAGCCACCTGTATCTTCAAACCCATAAATACTTCCTGAGTATTTTTAGGCACTTAGTTCCTGGCTTTTTTTTTTAATAAGAAGGAAAAACTTATTTACCACTTATTTACAACACAGAAAAAATTTGCCATTAGCTTTATAATATCTAAATGTCTGTTGTTACAGAATTGACACAGTTGGATAAAATATTTTTTTTTAACGCTGGAAAACAAGTCTTTCCATTATTCAGAAACTAACTGCCTAAACTATGCATTTTTAACATAGTTAAGACATTATGTTGACTTTGCTATTGAAGAAGATGGACTAAAGAGCTATGTTTGTTTGAACAGCTTTTGGAAACTGATGGAATTCTCGTATGTTTAGAAGATAGACATAACATTCCAGAAACAAATTAAGAGCACAAGAAGAGCAGCACACAAGTATATATTTTCACCCATGAACCGCTGTATTTGCATGCACAATTACTAAAAAAGGAGGAGCAATGACAATAGCTGTAAAATATATTTTGCTGTTGGAAAAGGCCTATTTAAATTTAGATTTTTAGCAAGTAATTCTATATTCTGCATGATCCAGCCCTCTTACAATCCATATTTCTATATTTTGGTTTTTAACTCCAAAAAAGTAGAAGTGACACAGTAGCCCAAGTACCAGTCACATCATATTTTAACATACATTGTTTTTCCAGTTCTTTATCACCACAGAATTATTTTTGTCTATTTTTATATTGTCTATTTTTATATCTATTCCAGGCACTATGACAAAATAGTGTTATGGGCAGAAACATATATGCCATTAAAACATAATAACATAAAACATAACATAAAACATAATAACATAAAACATAACATAAAACATAACATTAAATCTTCATATTTATGAGAATAAAAAGTTTATGTGACTGTTTGTGTTTTGATCATGTATTTGCTGAAGGGAGACTAAGATGGAGGCCACTCTGGGTAACAATGACATTTCTGCCACTGACGTTAATAACATCTAGGACACTTCTGTTCCCTCCCCTCAACAGACAATGCTTCATTAAACTCACAGTTCAATGGCTTTATTCCACATGATGACATAGCCTGAGAGAGTAAATGATTCCACATTGACGATGTGAATGTTTCCTCTTTCGGTGCCCACATACAGCCATTTACTTTGGAAAGGCAGATGACAAAATGTTATCCTAAAAGAGAAGGCCGTCAAAAAAAAATTAAATAATATTTTTTTAGATATCCTAAACTTCAAGGCCTATGTTGCCAAAAGGCAGAAGAAAGGCAATAAGCAAACAGGAGGAAATAAGATAAGCTACAGGTAGAGAGAAGTAGCTAAGCCAGTATGTGACAAAATGAAGAGATACGCAGACGATGTAAAAACTCAGAGTAAAACAAAAAATAGAAACCAAGGTATCCTAAATCTAGCAAGTCATTCAGATAATCACACAGCCACCTTTGAAAATTATCATACTGAATGTGTTTGCTCAAGATTGCTGTCATTTTAAACTTAAAATACAGTACTCCTACGCTATAATCCATAAATATCCCTTTGAAATCTATCTAATTTCAAAGTTTTAAAGAACAAAACATTTTTAAAGTAGCCTAATGCAGATTAATGTGGTTTCAAGTGAGGAGACAAAGGCAGAAAATAAAGCATATGAAACACAAGTTGACATGTAACCAAAGTACTCCCTAAAAAGTAAACCTAAACCCAATCCTAAACAATTGCAAAAATAAAAGTAGCTTAATCTGGGGGCTATTTTAGTTAAATAATGTTTTAATAATCTGCCTTAGAGTCTTCTCTTCTAGAAAGAATTACCTGAACAAAATCCAAAAGCCAATGAAGGCTTCTACCAGCAGAAAACTTCTTTGACCATAGTTACAGTGCAAGTATTATTTGAAAGCTTGGTTATTTCTGTCTTCCTGGGTCCTGCTTATCATTTGTTACTTCTTCAAAATTTGTAAGTGTTGTAGTAACTGAAGTTTTTGAAGTACCTGATTTTTCTATTCAACAGAAATACTAACTAGAAATTAGAGTCTAGAAACTTTCTGGAAACTGTAAACTCCAAACCATTTTAATCTGACAGAGCCCAATAATGAAAGAAATTGCCAAACTGCTTGTACTATCAAACTTGAGCATTCATAAATGTTGCAGTGATAAGGTAAAATAATTATTCAATGGAAATTGTTCCGTCAGCTCTAATCCTTAGCTTTACAAACTTTTTGTTGTTGTTTTCTCCCAGTTGGGCTCCCTTCTTGCCAAATCCACGCATCATTTCACAAGCCTGTTAATAAGTATTTATGCAGAGAACAGCTTTAGACCCTTTGCATTAGATGCTGTATATGCGCACTTAACCACAGCACAAAAGAAAAGGCTTACAGCAGCAATGAAAAAATTGCTAATGGCTGAAAAGATTTTAGCTTATATTACAGGTTTCAAAAGTTAAGGCTTCTGTAGTAATACTACCTGGATCCAAAGTGTGCCACTTCCTTTCTAGTTAGGGAATGCAATTTGCTCAAGCAGATATTTAATTTCTCCATTTTCTAAGTTCCTTGACTGATTGTGCTTGAATAATTAAGCCAAAAGGCTGCACCAACTTTTTTCATTCATGTTTCACAGAAAAAGGGCTACATGCAAGACTTAAAATGCTCTTTCAACTCATCAAACTTACAAAGGTTGTAGCATTTTTACTAGGCATAGTAATCTGCAAACATTACAGGTTAAAGACTGAAGTGTTTGCAATATCCTGAAAAAAATATTTTATTGGAGGCTAAATCACATAGATCTGTACACACACTTCCTAGGCAGGCACCAAAACTTTACTGCCCAGGAACAGAACTTTCCCACTACAAGCACGTAATAGGGATGAGGAAAGATAACCAGCATGAAAACATAAACCCTCAGTATTCTGTAACACCACAGGGTTTTTTTTGTGCCAGCACCCCATGTGCCAGAAGCAGCTGGCACACAGATCAGCGGGATCTAAAAATGTGTCCTAGCAGCCAGAAATAATATCCAGGAGCAGGGTCATGGGCCTATCTGTCTTGATCTGTGAGTTAATATTGTCAGTTACAGCTGTCCAACACTTTCATTATAAAACCCAATATAATTCATGTCATTTAAAGGTGGGTAAAAATATAAGTTGGGGCTGCAACTTCAAGTGCTATAGCAAAAGGGCAATACTTCGAGTGTCCAACTTCTCAATGTTCTTTGATACTATTCTTAAATGTGCAGCCATATTCAGTTTGCTGTCTCCTCTATGCAAGGGAGATTAATTTTGTCAAGAATGCTCTGTTGAAAATTGGACTGAGGATTAAAGGGATTCAAACTTGTTTTGCAGGAATGGAAACAAAAGGTCAGGGTCTTCTTGGTGGTGAGGCAGTACTTGCTTATTTGACGCTTCACCAAGGATAGCTTACTTTTTCTCTGAAAAGAATTATGTCTTTTTTTCTTTCAGAAACCTATTTTTCTGTCACCACAAGATTAGAATAACATAATCCATCCATAACATATTTTAAAATCAACAGAAGTGGAAGCTGCCATATAATGCTCTAGGCATTTTTACAGGTCAGAGATTCTTCCTCTCTCCCTATGCTCATATGGATGCATACTTAAATGTGGAAAAATAAAATCGTGTTGGGAACAGATCAAAAAGACTACAGTCAGCCCATATAAGAAATTTTTGGAATTTTTTCTTGCACACAAACCCCAAGTGGCTGAAAACAATGTATCAGTTAAAAGCAGAGCACCATACTCTCCTCATGTATTAAACCATTCTGGCCAACTATAGTGGAAGCATTTATGAAAAATAATAGACCGGTTTTGTACATCTAAAGAAAAGAGACAGCCTAGGACTGTTTGAGCCAGTGATCACAGAAAGCAGCCTTCTGCAGGCAGCTCCTTCATGGAGCAACTGATTCCTCATGTTATAGCCAAAGAAACTTCAGCTAGCTCAGTAAGTATAGCATATTTTGTGAAGTGGATTGAACTTCAAGCAAAATCCAAGTATTGTGCAACAGCACTATGCCAAGTATTTCACTTCCCCATATCCGTACACAGAAAAAAATCCCTTTACAGAAAAAAGCAGCGCCTTAAAGAGATTTTTGGGTTTTAATCTGAAATCTACAGTATGATTTTAATATATGGTAACATTAGTGCTAAAATGAGGTACTGTTATGCAACGGTTTGGGTAGTTTTAAACTCAAGCTTACTTTTCCCTTAGCATAAAATCTTCCTCCTCACCACATACATATTTGCAAAGCTACTCCTTTACCTGCTGCCCCCTTCCAAAAATAAAACAAAACCCCAAAACCAAACCAACAACAAAACAATCCCCCCCCAAAAAAAAAAAAAAAAAATATTCACTTTCATTTCTGTGAAATCGATTTGTAAGAGTTCAAGAAAACAAAAAAATATGCAAAATAACCCAGTGGTGCACACACAGTGGGAAGCACTGATTAAAGAAAAACCCTCAAAAAAATATTACCTATTCTTACTATAATTAAAGTATAATTTGTGCTATTGCTTATGAGAGAGTATTAACAGTGACAGGAGAGTCTTTAAGAAGCCATATGTAAACCTACTGAAGGGATTTTCTCTTTTAACTGCAGACCATGTGTTTTTTCTTAAGGAAACAAACAAACAAAAAAAATCTTAATTGTGGTTGATTCACAAGGCACATCACAACAGTTGTTATAGCAAATGATAGCATTCCCTAGAGGAATTTAATTACAGAAATATCAAGAAAATTTATTAATGTGCAAGTTGGAAATCAGGCTTTTAAGGGAAATATTTAAGTAAAAACGACAGGCTGTTATCTTGAATGTATTATTATGACAACAGAAATCTTTCTAATTTAACTGTTACCTTTTCTTAGTCTACTGTATTATGAAGTATTATGTGTTCTTCAGAAATTTTCACTGCTTTAACAAAGCACAGTGACAAATGCTTTGATGAATGACAAACAGTGATGACACATTTATTTTTAAGTCACTAAAACTATTTCTAGAACCTCAGGCTATCATTATAGTAACTGTAATTACACTAGCTATAAAATAAAAAATTTCTAAAAAGAAAAGCAGTAAGCTACCAAAGTTATATGCTGCATACCTCTATATTCAACTTCTCATTCATGTGATAACCACCATGTAAAATCCAGAAGCTGAAAAGTTTAATTCTTACGTTAGCCCAGACTCCACATCCATGGTCTCTTATCAAGTCTTCAATGGGCATAAGTCAAGAGTGTTAGAATTACATACTGATGGAAGCAAGCAGTGGCTGTGACTTTCTAGACTGCTGCAAGGGGTCAATTTCCAGGTCTGGTAACGACAATAAGCTTAAAATACCTACCTGCACACAAAAGGACTGGAGGGGAAGGTGGCGCATGCAGAGGAAGAATTCCTCTTCAATGCATCCAAAAACTGTCCCCTGAAAGGACCATGTGAATAAATGCAGTATATCACAAAGACTGGAACAGGTACTTCAATTCCATTTATATCCCACAACAACCCTCCAAATACATTCACTTGAAGGGCTGCCTCTAAAGGGAGCTGAGAAGTACTTATGTTCAGTATCAGAGCTGTGATGCACACTAGTGTCAACATGGAGTAACGGGGAATCAAGAGCCAAGAACAGAAATAAAGCTGTCACCACTGATGTGATCACTATTAGGGCCATTCGGATAATTTTCCAGAAAAAGGCTCAATTTTAGAGGTTTTGTACATTGCTACAGGTGTTTGTACTCTTATGATATAATGTTCCTAATAGACTTCATGGCTTACATGTTTTCCTTTATGAGGTCACATTTCACCACTCCGTTTTAAGATGGCTTTTTGAGCTTCAGTTGTACTTGCCTCAGAAAAGGTCTCCACATTTTTATGCACAGACAAGTAGAAATGGGCTGCTTCATTGCTTGCAATGCTGACAAAAGACTGAAGCACACATGCCCTTTGAAGCAACTGTTCAGAAAACTAAGAAAATTTTTCATTATTGAAGGAATTCACACCAAATACCCCAAAGATCTGAAGGTCTCCTGCCACTAATAAATCCCCTGCACTGCATCTCCTGTTGGTATATCTGACATGACTCAAAAGTAACCAAATCCTTGGCATCAGAAGATGCTTGGGTAAGCTGCTTCAACACATACAGTTAAAGATCAACATTCCATCTGGGAAATTATGCTAACTTCTTGAAAGATGACAAAACTCCCTCTAATTACATCATCTAGTGGATCACTACTGAGTAGCATTTTTAAGCCCACCAATTAAAAGAAGGCTTTATATGACACCACAAATGCAAGCAGACCTGATGATCATTTCCTTTCACTTTGAACAAAGCAGTTTAAAATGTATAACAAAAAAAAAAAAAAAAAAAAAAAAGGCATAAAAATACCACCAAAAAAACAAACCCAGAACAACTTAGTTACTTGTTAAAAAACTTAGTTGTGTTGTATATAAAATTTGTACTTGGTATAACACTGACTCTGCAAAGACTCCAAATGTTTCTCAGAAGTATGGTTTGGATATGTATTTGTAATCCTTCTGTTAGTTACAATATAATCCTACCTCTAAACACACAGGGAAAGGGGAAAAAGTTAGCCCTCAAACAAAGCCTGGAAGTGAAACAGTGATGCTGATACACAGAGAGGGGAAGAAAAAACAAAAACACACAACCAAAACCCCCGAAACAGTATCTACCACCTGCTCTCACAGGCAAGAAACCTGTATGTCCTTCAGCTATCCACAAAGTGGCAGAATTCATCAGTTTATAAATTCAGTGAGGTCAAAAGAAAAATTGTCTTGCAACTAATACCTGCTAATACACAGGCTGGGTATAAAGTTACAGTATCTAACAAGATAAGGTATGTGCATAATAAAAGTTAAGTCTTGTTTATTAATACATAAAAACAGGTGAAATTTCTCACTCTGTTTACAGCTCTACAGTGAGTAAACAGTTTGTTTCAAACACAAGGCTCAAGTTGCTGTTTAGAGCAGGATACAAAAACATGAAAGCATAATTTAATAACTCATAATTGTGCAGTTTCATGCTGAGGAAAACTATTTAAATCCCACAAAAGTTGTCACATTAAAAATTAAACTTATCAATATATTCAATAATCGATATGCAAAGCACTCACACTAAATGCTCAGCTCTATTTTTATGCTATGATTCTGGTTCTTGTCTTTATGCTAAGTCACCAAATAAGTAAACTACTTCCTCTGGCATTAGAACAGGGAAACTGAGCTCAGGAAAGGTGCAAGTCTTACCTAAAGAAATTTTTCATATTTGTATGTAAAGCTAAATGGTTTGGGGTCTGGTTTGCAGCAAAGGAGACGCAGATCTGCCAATCCATACCACTTTTCTTCCCTCCACTCTCCCAATCCCCTTTTTTTTATTTTTTCTTATATCCGGTTAGACTGTCACTTCACAGTCTCTTAAATTGGTTCTGTGGAAGTCCCTGGCTCATTAGTGATGTGAATTTGACCTTTCACAGCACAGATCAGAACAAAGTGTAGTAGTTCCTGCATGGTAAGAAAACTAAAGCCAGACTGGGTATCTATCTTACAACATGCTTTCAATATTTACCCTAATAAGAAGTGTTAACTGTGCTTATTTCGCAGTTAATCTAGCCTAACACTTACATTAGCTACTAAGTCAAACCAAGTTTGATGCAAGGTTTGCATTACATGTGAACACACAATTTTATTACCTGTAGGATATTTACACAGGTATGTAACGTAAAAAGGTATGCAGATGACAAAAATTACATTATGATTCACTGAAGAAATCTTAGAGAAGTACAAAACCTATGATAGTAAGTAAGTTCACACATGGAATTTTGCATTCTGCAAAGAGGTACTAATACACTTAACACGCAAGCAACACCCTCCCCTCCTCCCCGTGTCAGCATCATTATGTTTGTTTTTTTTTTTTTCCTCTCTTTGGCCCCTACACACTACTTCCCACAGTCAAACAGTGGCCAGGCTTAGTATGACATGAGTTTAATATCCTCTAAATTTTGCTTGGCAACCAGAACGTGGAGCAGCTGCAAAACCCACACAAACACAACAGAAACAAAAGGCTAGAAAACTTGCAGAACAAGCTTGTTTAGCACTGTGCTTCTGACATCTGCCAGTAATTGCAACTAACAAATTTGTTATACGTCAAAAACTTCATCAATCACTGGTTCAGAAGACTTGCTTCAAATTACTAACTATCACTGGTACAAAAGGCAATCAAAAGCTATGAATCTATTCAATGGTCAGTTTCCTATCTATAGATACTCAAGTCACTTCAAGATTCCATAGAAAGCATCTTTCAAGACTATTAGCCACTACTTTGAAAGAACTCCTTTGTACAAATCTAAAATGCTGCAAGTTCCCCAATGAAGACATTATCCACAGCTCAGAACAGTCTGTAACGAACACAGAATTATTTTAATAGAAAAAGCAACTCTCACCACTCTGTTCTTTAAATTCCTGGAATTTTAAGGCTGGAGAAGCAGGAATTCACAACACTTTCCAGTCATATACTAAAGACTGCATTCAGAATTAAATTACAGGTAATTTAATACTCTAACTCAATTTTCAGGTAAGTATAAAAAAACCCCTTGACACTACACAAGCATTTATAAACAAGCTATGTCTGGTTTTTATTCCTCATTTGAAAGATGCTCAAAACAGGGCTGAAGGTAATCTAGTTTGGCTAGCTTGCTAACAGGAGAAACAAACATGAAAACTAGAAACACCGCGCAGTAATTCTTCCATAGGGCTAAACACAGGGAATTAGCCTGGTAAAAGGCTGTGCTAGAATACAGAATTCATTAACAAGTCATAGCATTATAATTTTTTTTTTTTTTTTTTTTAAACATACTTCAAGAATAGTTTTCAAGACTAGAATATCCTTTAATCTGGGTAACCACCTGCTACAGTTAGCTTTCAATGCTACAACCAACCTTCTAGTTCACATTTAATCCTCACACAGTAAACTGTGATTTAGAAACAAAAACGAAGAACTGGCTTGTGACATGCTGAGCTCAACTCCTATTAAACAAGACACAAATACTGCTTTTCTGCAATGTCACCAAGCATCCAGGTGCATAATTTTAAACCTTAGCATCTACAGAGTCCTAGAGCAAAAACCAATACAACTGGAATAGTTGTTTCAGTGATGGAGTCAGATTTGGCTTAGTTTCCCTCCAAGGACATTTTTTCCAATGTGTTAACTATTTATTTTTTTACCTAAACATTGCCAAGATACTGAAGTTCCCTACACAAGCTGGCAAATTAAGAATTTTAGAAAAATTAGAGAATATATTGCTCTGTTGTAGTGTTTAGTATTTTAAATAATTCCTTTTTGAGAAGTTATTTATCCTTATCAGTAAATCTTCATCCCATGACATAAATAATTTAAAGAATTTAGTTAATTAGGTATCTAACAACTTGGCACATGTAAATTGAGAAGACCCAGTGTGATTCATGAACTCTCCATAAACTTAGTAGGTAATACAATGCATATGACCTAAACAATGCCTATTTTTACTTCAAATTCACATGATATATCAAACCTATCAGGTATAATTACTAAGAAATCCTAGTGTTATAAAAGGCACCTATTTAGAATTATTCAATCGTGAAGTTTTGCAATTCTCTGAAGTTCAAAATCAAAATAACTCCTTAGTAATGAAATTGCACTTTATTGTATAAACTAGTCAAGAAAACATAATGTTTGAAAACAGTTAACAGTCATCCAGCATGACTTAAGTGGCTAGGACAATGTATGGTTCTGGGATTTTAAGTATTCTGGTTACTTCTATATGCTATTACAATGGATACTTTAATATTAAAATTGCTAGAAGAAGAAGAAGCCCATGTCTCAAACTATACCTTCACCACTCTTGGCAATTATGGTGCTCTCGCTATCTATTTTAGCAAGGCACAGGTTTTCCCCTGTCCAAAATTACTAACAAATTCAACCACTGAAGTGACACAAGTGACCTAGTTAGCAGCCAAGGTCCAACTGTGGTTTGAGGCTGCAAATCTGAATTTTATATTGACATTTAAGTAGGTGCTGCAGATGAAAGTCATAAGTGGGCATAAGAAGGGAAAAAATTTAGTTAGGATACATCACTGCATCTCATATAGTTGGAGAATACTAGTTAAACTAGAGGTTATAAATTGCATTTCTCTTCATTTGACCTTTATGCTGTGTAAAGAAACACAATAGCTCCCTCGGGGCAGAGAATTTTGCTCTGTCAAAGCTTTATATTTGGTGCAGAGCAGTTTAGAATCACAGAATGGTTTGGTTCTTCAGAAGCCTTTGAAGACCACCTGGTTCGGCAGAGACACCTTCCACAACACCAGGTCGCTCAAAGCCCCGTCCAATCTGGCCTTGAACACTGCCAGGGATGGGGCAGCCACAACTTCTCTGGCCGACCTTTTCCAGTGCTTCATAACCCTCATAGTGAAGAATTTCTTCCTTATATCTAATCCAAATCCACCCTATTTCAGCTTAAAATAATTATCACTTGTCCTATCATATCACTGTAGGTCCTGGTAGAAAGTTTATGCACAGTGATCATAGAAATAACCTCAAAAACGACTTAGGCCTCTAGCCCCAAAACCTCCAGTAACCTGCATTTAAGTTATTCCTGACAAATTTATATATAACTTGCTCTTTAAAACCATAAGGTTACTCCATAACCCATCAGTCTGTTTAGCACTTTGCTTCAACTTTAGACATTACATTAGAAAGTTTTACATAAATATTTAACTTCCTCTTTCTATTGTTACCCATTACTTAAAGCTAATTACTTCCTGCCCTGTTCAATAGAGGTACAATTCACAGACGATTCTGTATTCTTGCAAGTACCCTTTGAGCTCACCAAGCAGTCCACCTATGAAGCAAGCTGCTCAAAAGTAGACGTAGCATTCCAGCTGAGACTTCACCCATACCAGAAAAGAAGGACTACTTCCCCAAAAGGAAGGACTACTTGTTATTAAAAAAAATAAAAACCCTAAAACCAGAAAAACCACATTTTTACTTTTTTTTTTTCTCAGAAGTTAAATCTTCTGACTTTTAGAAATTTAAAGTGTCACCCTAGCCTGCTTACTACACTGTTAGTCTCTAAATTGTCAGTCAAAATCTATGTTGTTTTCAGCTTCTCTGATACACACAGGGGCTCTAACACTGCAGAATTCCTATTTTTCATCAAGTGAGAGAAAAACTTCTAACTAAAAAAATCGAACTAGATTTCCTGTTGTGATGTTGGTGCACACGCATAAACACATACGCACACACTTTCTCTTGTTCCAGAATTCCTCTGGAGACATACGCTGAAAGTTTTCTATCCCTCCACTTTTTAAAGACGAGAAAATTAATGTTCAACGATGCAATATGCAAAATGACAGAAAAGTCATTTCAGTTTAGGTTACTAGCGTGTCTATTCACTGGGTCCTAACAGCCTGCAATTCAAACAGGATGTAAATCCAGTTTCAACAGTGTAACGAGTTATAAACTGGACTGCATTAATCTTACAATAACACATAGAATGATGTTAAGGAGCAAAGGAATAATAACTAAATCCTTACCGTTCTCGGTTAAATTTGAGTGAATGAAGTATAGCAGGTCTCTTCTGACGTAAGTTCCACAGGTGTAAGGTATCATCAGCCAAGGCACTCACAAGAGCTCCCTATAGGAAAGAAAAAGTTTCAGTCAACTTATTTTCATAAACCTACTAACAGTATATCATCTTCATAGTGGAAGTACATTGCATATTTGCTACCAGGATGAAAAAAAATATTTATAAGCATGCACATCAACAGCATAGCACATATAAGGTCTAAGTACTAGCAATGAGATAACTGATGTGATCATGTCATTCAGCTCACCCACATTTGGTTCAGTGCTATACTGAGGGGTGATGGGAAAGAAGCAGCCTTCCCATGCATGATGTACATCAGTTCCCTCATGTCCAATCTCTGCAGAAAAACTACACAATGAATTCAGCTGCTAATATTTATATGCTGACAAAGCTAGTGAAGTTTGACTTCACCATTCCTCTGAGCTAGAAACCCCTCTACAAATCTGGCCTCAGCTAGCTCAAGAAAAGCACAGCTGTCACATCTTGGCTGCTACACCCCTAGAAAGAAAATATATGTGAAATTACTGAGGGATCAGATTAGGGATCATTGCTCAGCTCATGTTTAAAACAGTAACTATCGAAATAAAATGAACCACTCACTGAAACTGTTAGTACTATTGTAAACATTATTTACTACAAG
Source organism: Psittacula echo (assembly GCF_963264785.1). Classification (NCBI taxonomy): domain Eukaryota; kingdom Metazoa; phylum Chordata; class Aves; order Psittaciformes; family Psittacidae; genus Psittacula; species Psittacula echo. The sequence goes on along the minus strand of NC_137738.1, from coordinate 38,642,689 downwards.
AGCTAACCTGCAATGTTCATTATATGAATAAGTTTTCCTAGGAAAAAAGTTCTTGCTTCTAGCAAGAGTACTCTAGAGACAAAGATTTTCAGCAGTTAGTCCAGCATGTACTAAAAGTATAAAAAGAATTTATAATTGCTATTACTGTTTGCCATTCATGTTTAGAGGCACTTGTGTTAGCTGATTTTGATGCTTACTTACTGAGAAATTGAAGAAAAAACAGTCTCCTTTGAATTATGGAATATGTGTATCATTTTACTAACCTCATTAATCAGGAACTGAAGCTGAATTACTGCAGCTCCACTGTCATGTTGGCAGTAGCATTCAACTCCTGGCCGACCAAAGCTGGAATTGGTACCATTAAGGAATAATTGTTGTATGAGACATGGAGGGAAAACAAACAAGCAAACAAACAAAAAAAACAAACAAGAAAACACCAAACACCATAACCAACATTGTCACTTATACCACATTCAGACAAGTTAACATCTAGTTAGAGCACCCAACATATTTAACCACGTAGATCTGAGTGATCACCATAAAAAATAATTTATAAACACCACAAAGGAACACAAAAAAGTTACAAGGCCCATCTTGTTTATCTCCATGTAATATGAAAATTATGTATAATTGCTTAACTTAGTTATTTAAAGGATTTTTCATCAATCAGAAAATAACAGAATAATGAAGCAGTTACAGTGTTAACTATCAGAGCTAATATAAAAGGATGATAATCTAAATAAGCATCATAATAAAAATTATCAAATTTTTCAAGTTTTAAAGGAATCTTCTCTCCTTTTAAGCACTACTTACAGATAGAACATGTGAATAATGCAAAGCATGTTGAAAAAAAAAATCTGCTGCGACAGAGATAAACAGATCAACAGCCAAATATGGAGGAGTCAATGGGAAGTTATGGATAATATAAGTTTCCAAGATCTCTATATCAAGACTTCCTGTATTCACACCAACTATGAGATAACAAAAGCTTGCTCATTTTCCCTCTCATACATAAATCAGTTCTGTATTTTCATAACGAATATCAACTAAAATTGGAAGTAGCAGCAACACAGATTTTTTCAATTCTCCATACTCAATTATTTATCAGTTGCAAAGATTCTGTATTTCAAGTGTGGTCATCCCCCTTTCTTCTGATGCAGAATTCAGGAAATTGTCCAACCTCTAGGAGACAGGGCAGAAAAAACCCCAAGTCTAGATGAATTGCACAAAGTAGCCAGTATTTCATCATTATAATATGCCCAGCATTTCTGAAATATAATTTTCCAAAGAGCTAAATACCTCTTGCTAGGCACCTTAGTTTTTTAAAGAAAAGAAATCATTCCAAAGATGTATGCAAAACAAGGAATATAACATACAATTTGTTCTCTCAGTATACACTAGAAATTAATAAACCAGTACAATTCTCACCCATTCTGTATTTTTTTTCCATTTATTGAGAAATTGTTGATCAAAACCAAAGTAGATACAAATACTCTTTAAAAAAAGCCCACATGCATTCAAACTAGAGACAGTTGAAAGGCTAAAGAGATTATTAGGTCGCATGCAAAAAAATTCAAATATATCTTCGCAGCCTCTAAGTTGATGAGACAAAACATAAGCATATTTACAATGGAAACAAGTCTGCTTCAACACAGCAGTTGAACTTTTAAACTTCAATTGCATTCTTCTCTAAGGCTAATGAACCTGCATAACATCCAGTTAAGCGATGCACTATACAGATGTTGAATAATCCAGCAAACTTAATACCAGTTTCTTCCCTCAACAGAACTAGTAATTTAATTTTGTTCTGGCATGGAAGGGCTTAAAGAGCCAGCTTGCCTCACCTGTTTTTTCCCCCTTGAATTTTAAATTCTTATCTATATGTTTCTTGTATAAAGAAGTCATCTGTAGCTCACTGACAGTTTATACCTCCAAACTTAAAACTAGCAGAGGTGGGGTTATCCCCATAAATGATACCTTCCTACAAAAATTCAGAATACTTTTAATGTAAATTCATTGCTTTTGCATTAGTTATGCATTGACTACACAAATTGCCACGAGGGGAAAAAAAAAAATATATCCTCACAAGGAATACTGATCTTTCAGAGCTTGCTTCTTGTTTCAGCCTTGCTCTTGCTTCTGCATTCACTTGAATTAACAATTCTTTGCAAAAACTGACAAAAAGAAATTTCTATGAAACTCAGATGTTTACAGGAACTGAAACATAAAACTTAAGATTCCTCCAGCACATCCCTTGAACATCAGCTTCCAACATAATTAAATGTAGCCATTTTTTGTTCACCCACACAGTTTATTTGGAATTAAGGCTTTAGAGCTACCTTGCTTCAAAACAACGAAAAAACCCTGAAAACCAGAGAAGCCCAAGGATTCCTCAATTTACTTCAACCTTCAAACTATATCTCATGTTTTCTTCAAGCACTTCTAACGCAAATATTTATGAAAGCAATACCCAAAAAAAAAAAAAAAAAAAAAAGAAAAAAACGTGAACATTTCTTTAAATAACAGCAAAATAATTCTTTTACATTTTCAAGGACACCTGCACCAGTTCTCTCTCCAGAAATCAGTAAATATGCAGCAGTAGGAGTAAGTTTACACAAGCTTTAAGCATTCAGAGCAAGTTCATCTTTCTGACAAATTAGTGGAAGCCTCATATGCAGAACTGAAAATAGAGTTTGGCTTTTTTATAGCACTTACAGCTATCAAAAATAGTCCTTGCAGCAGTCACATTTAGTTCTTTTACCCAAGGATTATGTCATCTTCACTTTTTCACCTAGCATCTAAAATTATTCTTCTCATCTCAAATTAATATCATCCTAACCAGCATTAATCTTCTTTTCTAAAGCAAAGCATCCCAGTTTTGCAGGGTATGCTGAGTTGAAAAAGCATGTCACTTAAATGCTGACTGTAGAAGGATAATAATACATGCCCATTTCAGTACATGTTAAGCATTTCTCAACCACCCAAAACAGCCAGCATCCCAAGCAATGCAGTTTGTCCAAATCCTCTATATTTGCCTATGTGTGCTTAAGGCAAGAGAGCTCACTGTGATAAGCAGTGATCATCTAACTGCACAGTAGGCCCCAAAACAGGCAAAAAATAATAATGAATAATGACAAGATGGACAAAGGATTTTAATGTTGTAGACAGGAAAAATTCTCTGCCAAAGAGCTATGGTAGCTCTAGAGGAAATAGTCTGCCCTGAGCAATTTTCTAAACAAAGACACTTCCTTTCTTCTTCACTTCAAAGCATTTCTTTCTACTATTCCTGATTCATCCCCATTCCAAATATTAACAAACTGGATAAATTACTAGCTTCTCAGCTGTGCATTTGAATATTGCTTCTGTGTTCCCCACTACAATTAGGAAATTAACCCTAGAAAACACTAGTATTTCACTGCATGGTCTGTTTGGGGTTTTTTTTGGTTTGGTGTGGTGGGTTTTTTTTAAAGCAAGTAAGAGACAAAAGCTGTGGCTAAGAAAAGGAAGAGATAACGTACTTGTGTCCTACAGCAGCATTCATTTCCAAAACTACTAGAAGTGCACATCATACAGAAGCACAGTATCACAATTTTATATTGCATAAGGACACTGATTTACTTTGATTTGTGAGAAAAGGCAACAGTTAAAATATTTTTCCAAATAAGCTTCAGGCCTAAGCTTACACTCCCCTACCCTCCCCCCCCCCACCTCAAACAAAATTAAACATTTCAATTAGTGATGAGAGTTCTCTATGCAAAACATTCTTTTAAGAAGTATTACTGTTATCTACAAATTACCGACACTGAAGCAAACTGGCACACATCTGCCTTAAGAAGTCACATTTTGAAACAAAAAACTAATTCCCAAATATTTATGAAAGCCTTAGAAGAGCAATTTGGTTGCTTGGCTTTTTTTAAGTTAGTTTAAGTAGACCTAGGGAATATTGGGCTCTTCTTCACCTACAGTTCACCCATCTAACATAGGAGGCAGCTCCAAAAACCATAGCTATTAATTCAAGCCCTAACATAAATCAGTTATGAGACACATTTATAACATAAATTACATCCCAAACTATCGCCACACAGATAGTCACATCTTCATGTCATTACACTGCTATGAAAAGTTTTGATAGCACAGCACAAGATATGGACCATGTTCCTATATCAGATTTGTCACTGTTACAGTTTTTAAGACAAATCTGAAACTGTAGCAACTTTTAAAACTAAGTCCTAGATGCTTCTCAGAACTGCAGCTGCAACACCTCACAGTACTTACATATTTGACAATTTTAATGAAGAAAAAAAAAAAATCTCCAACTAGAGGAAAAAACATATCACTTATGTCAATTACATACAAAGCATTAAGGGTAATAGGTAACTCACAGTATTCTTATGTGTACCAGTCTGCAGCATGTAGTTCTCCAAGACTACACATTATACTGACACATTTTACTATAGTCATTGCTATGTAGCAGTTTTCCACTTTACTTACAGACAGCAAAACCATCACTTACTTCGCACACACTTTTTGGGTGCTTTGATTGTGGTGCCCAAGAACTGCTGCAACAGAAAAACCAGACAGTCATGGTGAGATTTCCAAACAGGAGTTGAAGTACATAAAGATCAAAAGTCTGTCTGGTGTTACTCACCACTGCCGAGTCTGGATACAATGCAACAACAGAAAAAAAGCAAAAGACTAACTTTACTACAAGTTACAGAGTACCATAAAGTCCACTTACACATCTAGGCAGGACTAAAATAGCACAAAAGCAGACTCATGCAACTTTCCTAACTTTCAATCTTGCCTGCACCTAGATCTAATTAACACTAATCCTTGCACATACAAAATCACGATCTCACAGAAACGATCTTATGAAGAACAATCTATCCATACATATGGGTATTTAGCAAAAGAGTTATTAATAAAATAAAATAAATCTGAAAGTACTACAGTCAACACTGTCTACAAAACTGACTTTTCTACAAACAAGACAACGAAAATCAAAAAAATACTTCTGGGAGCGTTTCACACTTCAGACCAATCCTGATACAGTAAAGTTTTTTTAAAAAATAGTGATATGATACAAGTAGTTTCTTTCTAAAGCTTTAGGCCTACATAACATTTTGCTGTGTTTATACCACTCAGCTAAGCAAGTCTTTATTCTTCCCAATGTCTCACTATTTCTGTCTGCAAAAGGATACAATAACATTAACATATAAGATTAACTTTTGTATATGTAAACAACAGCACTGTGGGCTTTAAAACTGAGACTGAAGTTTGCCAAGTAGAAATACTATCAAATTACTATTAACAATTTGCCATGGCAATTCCAGTTGGACCATTGCAATGAATTCTCCTTCTGCCAGCTAAGGAGTGTGAGAAGGCTATAAAACCGACAGTAAGGAAACAGGATAAGAAAAGGGAAGATGTCAGATACAGTCAGAAGACAGTGGCTTCAACTTCTGTGCAAATACAGTACCTGTGAGTTAACTGATATCTAGAAACAGCTTGACCTCATTAGGTGAACAGAGGCCAGTGTTACATTTTATATTTGGAAATCAAATCAATTGTCATAAGAGAAAAAAGAACCATAACTTCCAAGCAATAAAAGAAATGAAATAAAATCTACATTCAGCTTAATTCTGTTAGTCATAAGGACGACAACAATGCAAGGTACCTCAGAGATGAAGAGGCTAGGAACTCAGTCCTGGAAGGTTACCAAAAGATTTTTCCCAAACGTCTTCATTTCTCTTGGAGAAGGATTGAGGAAGACAGGAATATAAATTGGAAGAGATCATTTACGTGCCAAAACACTGGATATGCATTTTTTTTTTTTTTCCCCTCATTTTCCAGGAATCTTAACATTATACAAGTTCCCAAATGTTTTTTGGAGAGCAATGGTATTGATTGGTCTGTGTTTTTTTTGTTGGGGTTTGGTTTTTTATTTTTTAATAACTATGAAGGTTAAGAGGCTGTGTTCAGATGATCTGTTTGTCAAAAAAAAGAGTATTTAAGATGCATTATCATGAAATTATTTAATACCATTCGAGTTCAGCAGTTCTTAGATCTGGCACTCACAATGAGTTTATTCTTTCATAGGGAGGGGTGAAAGCATATAATTTGTCCTTTTTCTGTTGGGGGGAAAAGGAGCAAAACCAGGTATGGTGTTTAAACAGTTGACGTTAGATCTTATTACAAATAAGATATATTAGCTTAACAGGCTACAGCAAACTATTACTGCTGTTGGCCACTGCAGCTTTAGAAATTTCTGTGAATTTGTGTAGTCACAACTGCCTGGAAGCTGAATTTCTCAACTTCCAGACCAGCTACAAATAACATTAGTTCCTGCATAAATACAGATCAACTTCCTTAAGTATTCACTTTGTTTATAAAACAATACTCAGCTCCTTGAATCAGTTGGCTTCTGATGTTTAAATGTTAACTTAAAAAAAAAAAAAAAAGTTCAATTAATAGGGTAAGAAAGGAGCTCTGTTTTGAAAAATACCAAAGTACATAGATCTCAAAGTTCATTAACTAGTTTCTGTATACAAGAAGTTCCAGCAATTTCAAAGCACAAAACCACTTTTTTTGCTTAGAGTTATACATTTTAATTTTAAACAATTTTTGTAACTAGTTTGCATAGAAACCAATAGAGAATGGATAGTGAGCCATTATTTATTTCCAATCCATTTGCTAATAATGATAATAGCTAGGAGTCAAAATACACCTTAAACTTCAAAGCTGCTTACATAAACATGCACAAATACATTATTTCCCAAACAGCTATGAGAACTGCCAGCAAATTTTCTGTAAAGGCTGTATTTGGTGGAATTTTCTCATAACTGCCAGTGAGAGGCAATCGTTCGTTAGAACAAGATGTAATTAGTAGCACAAATGCAAACAGGATTAAAAATCTGTGATTTAAAAATCAAACAAGAAACAAAAATTGGTTTTAATTATAAGCTTCTATATGCACAACTCACAAATAGCAAAGCATGCTCTTAAATGAAGAGGTAAAAACATCAATTTAGACTAAAATAACATTCTATTTTTAAAAAACTAACAAGCTATAAAACTATAAGCTTTCCTTGATTTTATTCAATTTGCTTTCTGATCCAGGTTTTATGACCACGAGGTTCTGCTACTTTAGTCAAAAAGCTGTATTTCACCACTAATGAAAAAAAAAAAGAAAAAAAAAAAAGCCAAAAAAGGTGACTAATCTGGTACATTTTTGGGTGGGATGGAAGGGAAGGAGAATGATAGAACACAAGAGAAAAGAGTAGGAAATAGCATAATGGTTCCTCTGACTAAGCACGATGCAGTGAAATGGGTGGTAAACTGCTAATTCACTAAAGTTTTTTCCGAAGACCCTATGCAAACAAGTAAATCCAGGAAACGATGATATATTTTGAAAGATCTTAATCAAACGTCAGAGGCAAAATCTTTGTATTCTGTTGCAAGCTTCCAAGTCCTGCTCATCTGTCATCAATGTAAACCAGTTTAATTTTTGTCAAATTTCAATGTTATTACAGATATCCTATCCTTCTGGTAGCACATACTGCATTATAATATCAATAATTAACCAGGCTTTTACTCTTACGTCCATAGCTTCTTGGCCAAGGCTTAAGGCAGGACCATTCTATGCTCTTAGAAATGAGGAATAATTGGAGCAAGAATGATGCCTTTGCCCAGCATCCAAATATTTTATACAGACATTGCCAACAGCAGCATTAACAAATGTAATGTTCTGAACTAGATGTTAAGTGAATTTATATACCTATTTAGTTTAACTTATGAAAACACAAAGAACCATAGATATTATCTAATAAGAAGGACAATTCAACTTCGCCAAAGACGACGGCCAATCCCTGAAAAATCAATTATTGTTTGCCAACACCAGTTTCTGACTGCAAACCAGCTCTTTGCTAAGTTCAGAGGCATATCTTCATTCACAAAGCACAGTGTAAAACACCTCCCTTAACTCTCACCTGCCACACAAACCTTCTTCAGTTATTTTCAAGTCACTGACTACTGGATGTTCATAACAGAAGACTAAGTGTAACCAACTAGCCATTCCATCTTAACTTGGTTCAAATACAAGCCCATTCTTCAATCCTCTCCCTGCAAACTGAGTAGTAGCTAGACTAATCTGCTGAGTCCCAGTTTCACTGGTATCTTGTTAACCTTTTACATCATGTTGAGGTTATACAGAGTAAGACCTTAGGTACTATTACAACTTACATAAACTACAGTGGTTCCCTCAGCCCTCCTGATTCTCTGCTATAACACAGTTAATTTTTCTCTCCTTTTACAGAATTTGTTATTCTCACAGTCTTTCCTTTTGGCACCAATGTCTTATTTCTCAAATTACCCCTATTACTCATATTTTTATATCATATATTACATATATATCCCTACCTTTATACCCCTATTCATCCCTTTTAATTTTTCTCTTATCCCAAACCACGTTTTGCCCCATCTGTCGCCTTTATTATGTCACCTATCCAATTTATCATTCTTCATGTATCCACCTGTCCTGGGTTCAGCAGCAGCAGTCACTTTTTCTCCTTCTTAGTAGCTGGTGCAGCACTGTGCTTTTTGACTTTCGGCCTGGGGATACTACTGAAAAAAACGATGTTTTCAGTTGCTGGTCAGAATGTTTACTCTGACCAAGGACTTTGTGAGTCTTATGCTCTGCCAGGGAGGAGGGGATGCTGGGAGGAAGCAGGGACAGAACACCTGACTCAAACTAGCCAAAGAGGTATTCCATACCACAGCACGTCATGCCCGGAGATGTAACTGGGAGTTACCCGGAAGGGCACGCTCTGCTCAGTCAGACTCATTTCCGGCGGGTGGTATCATATTCTCTTCCCTTGTTATTTCCCTTATCATTATTACTATTGGTGGTAGCAGTAGTGATTTGTGTCATACCTTAGTTACTGGACTGTCTTTATCTCAACCCATGGGAGTTACATTCTTTTGATTCTCCTCCCCATCCCTCCGGGAGAGGGAAGGGGGAGTAGAAACTGCGTGGCTGACTTGTCGACTGGCTTAAACCACAACACCACTTTTGAAAAAGAAGGCATAAAAATCAAGTGACTAAAGCAGACAGAACTAAAGAGATAAAAAAAAAAAAAATCACCACACAGAAAAACCCCACACTAAACACTTAAAGAGTGCTGGCAGATCTGGATGAGAAAAAGGTCTCAAAAACCACCTTATATTAACATTTACATTGGTCACATGTATGAATTTCTCCCCTAGAGTTTGCTGTGGTCTCAGTACTGATACTAGCTTCTTCCTTTGGACACAATCCTCCAATACTTAACTTGTGGATGAGTCTTAAACCCACCCTTATGCTTCCCACACCATTTTGCCTTGTACCAATGATGGAAATAACTCTCTCTTCCACATAAGCTTCTGTAGAAAGTTTAGCTTATTGCTACGAGTTTTATCAATACAGTGATGCAGGTTATAGCATTTTTTGCTTTATGCAGCCTTTTGAAGTACTTGCCAGTAAAGTCACTTGTTGAAGTGCTAAGAGGGTCACAGACTAGAAGTACCAGCACTTCCATTATATAGCCAAAAAGTAGAAACTCAGACCCCAAATCAAGCCAGTAGATACCTCTCTGTCTATACCAATTTGACATGACAATCTGTCCCAGAATCATACTGCTCACAAGCTGGAAGATCTTCCAAATACCCAAAGTGATGTTCAGAAGCAGTACTGATGCTACTGCTTTAAGTATTTCAGCAAGCAGTGTCTAAGTCCCAATTTGAGCCTAATGCAATAAATGGGTCTTCAGAGAGAGTTTCCATGAAGTCTGCTGAAAGGCATAAGTAGAGAGAATTCCTGAGTGCCATTTTGAATGGATACAATTTAAGATTTTTACAATAAGACTCAAACATATATAAGCCATCAATAACTATCCTCTCAGTGCTATGATTAAAAAGGTTATATTGCAAAATACTGAAATGTTTTCAATTTTATTTTTGCCTCCTCAGGTTCCACTATTGCATCATAATTTTTAGGTTTTCAAATCCCCAAAGGAACTGATAAACTTATTGTTTCACTATTATCAAAGTAGTAGTGACAATTTCATAGATGTGCTCAAAATTGCCATTACAAATGAAAAACTAAGGTACAATTCAAGCAATTCAGTAGATGGCACTCTTCCATCAAAATCAAAAGAGGAAGCATGCCCTCACATAAACAACGGGTACCTTGGAGCTGCAATTCTTATTTTTAATATGCGAAACCAGTTCTTACTCATTACATTGTTTGATTTTTTCTGTGCTTTTCATAGAACTTACATGTCAAAATATTAAGAGTGATTACTATGTCTTGTTGAAATACATGTAATTTTACTTATTTTGTTCAGACATCTGTACTATTACACATAGCTCCATTTCACACCACAAAAATAGCTGCATATCACTGTTGCATGAAGTCATATTGTGGCTTGTGTTTACCAGAAAGCCGACTTCAGGTAGACTATTAAAAGGTTGACATTGTCCCTAGAAGGTGCTTATGCAACTTTAATTCCTATATACACAAATGTATTATGGTCATTTATTTTTAAGAGCTTATGCACTACCTCAACATCACTATTAAATGTTTTACATTATTTAACTAACTTTTTTAGAATAAAGTGTCAAAGAGACATTAGAGAAACCTAAATTGCCAGATAAAAAAGGCATTAAAACATGCAATTCTTCAATATAAAAATGTGAAGCATAGCATTAAAAGTAATGCTACACATTCCATCTTAGTTGTTGCAGATGCCACCAGAGATCTGTAGTTTGCTCTCTCTTAGTCTACGTGATGACTTCAGATGGATTCTTTTTTTGGCCCCAAGAAATGCATCACTTGACAGTGCTAGAGAGTTCCCATGAGAGTATAAACACAGAGCTACTGTTTTGTACAGGCTGTAGATGTCAGAAACAAATAGCTTTTATTAGTATTGGGAAGGCATAATTCAGACAGTATGGTGAGGTTTCCAAGTATCTACAGATCAGTTCAAGACTGCAAAAGGATGGAACACAGATCAACAGAAAAGCACAGTCCAAAGCAGTTCTTCTATGCATCTTTCCTGCAGTTTTTCTAGTAGACACTTTAACTATGAGATGGAGGGAAGGTATTACCTTGCAAATCCAGCTTTAGTGAGGGGTTGGGTCTGGTCTGGTTTGGGGTTTTTTTTGATAGTTTAGAGAACTTGCTCATCTTTTAGCCTTGTATGTTTCCAGTTCCTGTCAGATTCCAAGTAATGTCTGATACTTCAGGCAGTGCTCATCTGCTCTGCTATTACAAGAATGTTTTACTTGTTTTTCATCTGCTAGCAGTTACTGAGACTGAAGAGCTATTCTGTGAAAGTTGATAAAAAAAAAAAAAAAAAAAAAAAGAAAAAGAAGTCTTGTAGGTAATATTTGCTGTAAGTTTTATGAAAACAAGAAGATGAGAAAAGGGAAGAAACACAGATTAGGCCCATATCCCATCAAAAGGAGAAGGGTGGCAGCATTACCTCAACATCCTAAAATAGAGGCTCTGCATTAAATGCTGCAATCACAGGAAACATTGCAAGTGTTACAACACACAGGTAATTATACTACAAGACAGACCCATACGATAGCAGGTTTCACAGATAAAATGTCTGTTTCCTCTAGATAAAATAATCTAGAATTATGAATATCCACATATTACAACTCACTTCCTAGAACTAAAACTGTTCTGGTTCCAAAGAAAGGGAAATGCCATTCTCTTCATATGATGGCTTGGAGGAAATGTTATATAGAACACATTGGAGGAAATGTTATATAGAACACATCCCAGTTTTGAGACTGTCAAAGATGCAGAGCTAAACCTGTTTTGCTGCTCAGCAATTACAAGGTTCCTCCACAATCCTGTAGTTTAACTGAAATACCTGGCAATAATTCCCGCAAGAGTGAGATTGTCTTAAAAAAACATATGTGCACCAAAATTTATTAGTTTGACCTCTGACTTATTATGGATGAGGGAAGGGTTGAGCAAGTAAAGAAAACTGAGCATTTGTCTACATTTGCTGCATAGTCAAAGAAAGGCTGCAGAGAAAGAGTAAAGATTTTCCTTTCCACACAGTGTTGCCATCTCCTTCACTCCCACCCTGCTCCCCAAATGCCAAGAGAAGCCATTCACATTTTCGCTATTCCTCCCTCTTTTTTTAAATGATAAAAAGAAGGCAATAAAGAGCAAGTCTGCGCAAAGATGCGCTTGAAGACATACAGCTAGATTCCTCAGAAAATTACAACTTTCAAAATGACAGTTGTTCAAGCACAAAACTAAGGAAGTCAGAACTTTTTTTAAAGCAATTTGGTTCTCACTGGAATCCACAGCAACTTACTTACACGTGAGAACCACTTGAAAGTGAAATTACTGCAGCTTCACTAAAAGATAAAACTACTTAAAAACTTAGTAATCATACATCTTCCAAAAAAGTTACCTCTACCATCATCACCCTTCACAGTACTTCCCCAACAAATAAAAATTAAAATGCAATAAAATAAAAAACAAACACTCACTATTTGAGGTAGATTTTCACCACAGTCCAGAGCTTTAACAAGGTTTTAAATGTCAATGCCTGAAGTTACAGATGTCAGACAGGGTTTCCCACCTTCTGTAGGGAAGTTTCCAGCATGGAAAAGAGCACTTCAGAAGCTCCATAACAATTAAAACATCCAGGGATTCAGACAAAAGGAAAGTATTGTCTGGAACAGGACTCATCATCCAACCTCAAGGTGGTTTCTAAGCAGCAAATACCAATCATTAAAATTAATGTGGCATTATATTCAGACCTGCTTCGAGTCAGGAGAACCTGCACTGATACAATGTAATTCACTGCTTAAAATATTTTGATTAATCCATTTGTTTCAATGTTTCAGTGCCAGACAGCTTTTCAGACAGGCCAATATAGAAAATGAAAATAGTTTTGAAAGTTCACTTTTGTAAGACCTTTTTGTGTAGAAAGCACAAGTGGAAACCAGCGATGTAACTCTCAGCCAGCTTGTGCAACTCACTAGAAGTTGCAACATGTGGAAGTTTTACATATGCTCTGCATAATGAGGAGTAGAAACACAGAAGGCTCAGATAAATGCTGGAATACTAAGCACTTAAATTGGTATCTGTCAGACTAAACCTATGATGTTACACATTTACTAGAAAAAAACCAAAAACAAACCAAACCAAACCAACCAAACAAAACCAATCAAACAACAAAAACACAAAAATCACAGGGGAACACTCCTGTTTCCAAGATTTGGCTAGAAAAGTTTAAAGAGAATAAATACCATCTTTACAAGGTACATTCAAAGTTTATTTCTTCTTTCAAATGTTAGCATAGCAGAACAGCAGCCTAAAAGCAGAACAAATAATCCCATTGTATGTCTACAGTGGTCAACAGCTCTGTGTGAATTGGAATAAAATAAATAAATAAATTAAAACAAACTAAACAAAACAATAAAAGCATTACACTTCCTGATGGTAAAAAACTCCACTGAAGATAAACTCAAGTCACACGTACTAAGAGTGGGGAGGTAAAAAAAAAAAAAAAAAAAAAAAAATGTGTTTTCCCTTACAAAAAAGGGATCTTTACTGGCCAGCTCCACGCAGATTCACTTTAATTCTTTGAAGCACTAGAATTCTGGAAGTCTTTTGCTTGCAAAATATCTCAAGGATCATTAAAAAAAATCCAAACTGATTGATAGGCTAGCACTGCAACCTGAAGTCTGATTACTACTCACTTTTGCCCAATGAATGTCCAGGTTCCCAGCTTCAGCCTCCAGGAAAGGCTGAAAGAAGTAGGCTGATTAATCTAGAATCACCTACAAATCCTATACACATTCTGAGTCTGCTTGACTCACTAAACTTGGCAAGTCTGCAGAGAACAAGTAGTCTTCAAATTAATTCTGCAGAAAACAAAGCTGCACAGTCAGGCCAAAGAAACGTTTCAACAGAACCAAGCCTTATCCCTCCACACAAGCCTCATACATACACAAAGTTGACACTCCCTGAGGAGAGGTGAAAGAGAAAAGAGTTAAATCAGTCATTCACTCCAGACCACCAGAGATGGCCTCTTCCAGGATGAATACATTCTTTGAAACCATTCAGGGACAACAGCTACAATTAACTACCAGAAGCAGCCCTGTACAAAAGCACACCTGAAAACCATAAGATATATTCCTGAAGAATCATTTAGTGAGAAAAACAAATCAGTCAGGTACAGACTCTGAAAACTGCTGATGTGTAAGATAAAGTCAGACTAACTAGGTTTCAAAAGACAAGCAGAGATTATATCTATTAACAAATAATTTCTAATAATTCAAAATAGCAACTATCAAAGGAAAGATAACTTCATATAATCTCCTCAAAGACAAATGAAGAAAGGAACACTAACTAGCAGCCTGTTGTATGAACCCAGCATGAAGTCTTTTTTACTAAAAACCACTACAAACTGATACATGCATTCCAGACAAGCATCAACAAATGCTGAATGGCATTTATTAGTAGTCCTTGAAAAGAAAAAGGCAACCAAAGAAGTAGCATAGCAGATATCTGTGACCAGCACTGAGCTACTAAGATAGACTACTAAATATTTTTTAAAGTTCTTATTAGGAGCTGAAAATATACCCATAATGATTCAGTATCACTCAGAGAAAGCACTTACACTGATCATCTTTAAAGATTCTCCATAAATACAACATTAGACATAAAGACATATGTCAACATAAAGACAACACTAAGTATCTCCAACTGACTTTAATTTCATCAGAAGTGAACTCACTCCAGATTAAGTACATTTGTATAATTTACAGTTATATGTTCTTAATGTACTACAGCAGATAATGAGAAATTACAGACTACAAAGGATTTTCTACCTTTAGGGGAAGAGGGATTGGTAGGAAAAAAAAAACCAACCCTATGTGAACAAAGTTCCCAAACTATGCTTTTAAATATTTTACCTGTTTTATGACATAAATCTGCTAATTTAAAGTTTGAAACTAAATAAAATTTCAGGAATATTTTGCAGAAACAGTCTCTTCGAATAAGCTTTCCTACAGCAGGTGAGATTTTATTCCTAAAAATTCCAGTCCATTACTCTGCAGATTAGAACTGTAGTAGCATCTTTAGCCAAACAGGTACAACTACTGTAGTAGCATGCTATAACATAACATTGAAGAATGGCACAGAGTAGTTTTTCCCTTTGAAAACTTACTCAAGGTCATTGTTTTCTGAACTTGCTCAGCACTCTAACTGCAACAGTAACCTCCACTGCAGGCAAAAAAGCAAAGGCGAAGAACATTATCAGATCACTGTGTGATTACCACACTCAAGTTTTCATGCCAGCTTCCTTGACATTAAAGCTCACCACTGAACCACACCAACAGTCTGTGTTTCATATTTTACCCTATCATGGAAACTGTTTCATCAACTGTTGAGGCATCAGATAAATTTTGCTTAAGCAGCAAAGATAATTTCATTGCTAACAAACCACAGAAACTGAGAAAATTTCAAATTGTGTTCATAAAAAAATTATTGTGTGAAGTAATGAATTGAAGAAGTTTGTGCAACCATGATGTTGAACAACTTCATAGTTAAAGAATTCTTTCCTCCAACAGGACTCTGCCAGAATAAGAGCACAGGAGTCACTGTACTGGCTCAAGTCAGGTCCACGCAGCCCAGCACTGTCTTCTACAACAGCAATCCAACATTATTTAAGGAGAGTAAACAAGCCTGGCCACTTTTTGCAAGCCTATCCCCTTTCTACTCTCAAACCAAACCCTCCCAACCTAGTGGATTAGGTGTATTAGAGTTTAGTCCTTTTAGCATTTGTTTATTGAGCGAGTTTGTCCATTCTCCTTCCAAATGCACTGGTACAGCCTCTGCTGACACCATCTCCCACACCCACAAATCCTAGAATTTCACTAGTCATTGTATTCAAACTAAAAATCAGGGTTTTTTTCCTCTTTTAAATCAATCTCTCTCTTTTAAATCATTTAATGAATGCCCCTAGTTTTTACACTGCAAATTAGCTTAAATAACAGCTCAGCATATATTTTAATCAGTGTCCTCTTGATTTGACAACTGATTGTTGATCATTGCTGATCCTCTTGTAAGGCAGTCACTCCATTCACAAGAATTATAATTTTCCTTCTCCAAATCCTTGCCACTTGAAATGCAGAGACAAGGAAAACATAGGACTCAAAGTGAACACACCATTGTCTATACGACAGTAAAACGATACTTTCTTTAGTCACTATGCTCTTCCAAGTTTGCTAAGCAAGCTTGGTAACAAAAAGCAAAATGCCAACTTCCAGTAGCTGGTTCAGAGAAAAATACATATCCACTTATCCACCAATTTGAAGCTTTGTACTTTGACTGCTGTAATCTTTATGCCTCAAAGACAAAGTTTAAGCCAACCCAATTTTTTCTTTAATATATTGTATGTATTACCTATAATATAGTACATTAAATAGGTTTCTAAATATAAGGTAAGAATTATACATCTCAGGTAATATCAGCTTGACTTCAGACAGGTGAATTACTATGAAATGATAAACGTTTAGTTTGTAAGTTTTGTGTAAGTAGTATTCTTGGAATTGAAGTAATGTCTTGCAAGTTTCTGCAGCCTTACTAGGAATTGATTTCCTCCCTCTCCCCACCAAGTCAATCTTGAAGATAGAGGAAGACATTTGTAAAGGACAACTCAACGGTAATTGAGTTATGAAAACCTGTAGGTAGGTAACAACCAAATATTTCCCTCCTCCTGGTTTTAGAAACTATCCTTTCTTAAAAAGGGTTTCAGTAAGGTAAGAGCTGAAGCCTGTAAATATTCTGTCCAGGCCAGAGTGCACTAGACACAGATAAGTTAAGGTCACTTTTGAAAACTTAAGGGAGAAGAGCTTCTCCATAACTTTAACAAAATAGCAAGTATCTCTACAACTTCCGTCTACTGAAATGAAATGCAAGCAGCTTCTATTTGCCAGAGGAACTGGTGACAATGATCACCTCTAGTGTTTATTAGGCTGATACAGATGACCTTATCCTCAGGAGAAAGAGTAATAAAAACCTCATTTTTATCTATTTTATAGAGAAGACTTTTTTTAGTGACTACCATATACTCATATTTAAACCATACACCATCATATTTCTGGCCCCTTTGGAACTGTAATTTCTGGCACCAAAATAGAGCTAGCTTTAAATAAAGTCTGCTGCAAATACAGGTCAGTTCTGCTGCAAAGTTCAAATACTGATACATTCAAATATTTACCACTTAGCTCCCCAGTTATAGCTATGCACCAGCTGTAATGTCTACATAACTGCAGATCTGTAGAAGTTTATTTTTCTGTAGAGCTGTATTTGCAAACTGCTGTAACATGCATCCCTATGGCTGCTAGCACTATTGCTACACTGAACATGTTACAGGTAACTTTCCTGTATTGAAAGAGATGTGTTTACTAAGTTTTAGTCAGGTTATCTATAGAAAACTACAAGAGGTAAGAGAGGCTCCACAAATGTCATAAAAAAGTATGGTCTGGAAATGACAGAATGCACTGTTAGTTAAGCACAACAAGACTACCACAAACTACTGGAATTGCTTCTGGTTATGACATACCAAAATGCAAAACAGCAGTTCCTAAATATATTGCAACCAAACTTCACCATTAGCACCTTCTTACATGCCACTTCTCCCACTGGGAATTGCCAGCAGAAAGAACAGATCATCAGTTAGTAAAGTTTGCTCAGGAAATGCCACCTACTCCCCATAATTTCTCCTCCCTTCCCCCCCCCTTTTTTGTATCCAGAACAGCATTTATTTGATCAGAAAATTACTGGAAAAGTGTTCATGTTAAAAACAAACAAACAAACAAACAAACAATTAACCACAAAAAACCCACAACCAGAAAACAAAAAACACCCACACAGTTCTTACTATTCAAGCAAGAAGAGAAGCAATATTACAGAAGTTAGCTTCTACCTCTTCCTTACAGCATTCTCTAAAGCATCTGTAAATCCTATTTTTTATTTTTACTATTCCCTTTGGCTATTAACATAATTGGGAATATATTCACATTACTTCCATGTGTAATGCCTGAAAGAAAACAAGTAGAACAATCAAGTGCAAGACAGCTGTGAGTAATTGGTGGGGAGTGAGGGAGGGGAAGGTTTGGACTTATATTTTTGTTTAGATTTTTTTTAACTGAAAGATGGAGAAGTACAAAACAGATTTTCAAAAATGCTAGTATTTTTTTTGTGAGTAGCTGCTATAGCTGTTATTTGAATACTATTTTCTTTGGCCAGCAGCCCTAAATGAAAACATGGAAACATTACTAATAAGACTGTGTACTTTAAAGAGGTAAGCTACCCCATCTCTTTCTTCACAGGTTAGTAACTCACCAGGATTTCTTTGTAAAGTGTTATGTTTCCCATCTAATTATTTTAAAGAACGAGGGGATATTCACCATGCCAGCAGAAATCTCATTATACTTAGTCACTTAAATGGAAGTTTACCGCAGGCTTTTTTTGGTGACTTTCCTTTTTATCTGACATTTAAGGGCAGCTGTGAAGCTAATCTCACTGCACCAGTTTGGAACACGTAAAAAAGGGAATGCTAGGCAAGTTAGTGCTTAGCAGCCCATTCTGCATATTAATAAGCATCACTAAAGCTTAGTAACTGTACTTCTCATATCAACACTACAAAGTTCAGTCAAGAATGTTTTTCAACTGTGAAGATGAACATCTGCTCTGTTTAACAAGGTATTAAGACTGGATAAAGCATATGTTAGAAAAATACAGACATGCTAGCCCTATCAATTAACATTAAGTGATCACAAAAAAAATTGCATTCTATTCTTTTTCCCCTAATAAGCAAGTAAAAAAACCACAAATTGCTTTTATCCATCTGTTGCTGCTGATTATAAGTTGGTGCTACTAGGTGGGGAAACAATAGGACCTTTAGTAGAAAAGGTTATCAAACACATTGGCTACCAGCTGGATTACCGCTTTGTCTACTCTGAGTGTTAAATGTATCATTTTAACATGAACCAAAGATCTAATAATGTTAATCAAACACATACAAAGTACAAGCTGGCAGCAGCTTCAAGAGGCTATGCAATACAATCCCCTTCTTGAAATGCCATGAATCATACTAAATAAAGCAATAACTTGCTAAGCAGAAGTACGAAGGCCTTGTTTCCCTTGGATCTGCATCTTTGCTTTGGTTCTCTAGTTTCCAAAGGTAACACAGCTCCTGTGAAGCCCTTTCACAAGGCTATAAGAGCAGAAGGAAACAATTAGTTCTTGGAGAATCCATGGGAGCTACATTATAAAAGGGCGAGTTTGGTCTACAGTCTTCATGGTGGTGAACCTAACCTTTTCTTTCCAGTAATATTGCTCTTATGAGCACTGTCTGGTTTGAATGGGACAAAAAACTTACTCTGGACATGAAAGCAGTGCTCACTGCAATTGTATTATCTCAATTTTAGAAGGAAATTGAAGCTTCAAGTTGCCCAAACAGAAGCCAGGTTTTGCTACTACCTTTAAGACACAAACCAAAATCCTATGACATTTAGTAAAACAAATAAAGTAGCCTTTAGTTATTTCTATCAAGCTATAAACTTATCTACAGAACAGTGAGCTAGTAGTTGATTTTGCAACTAAAGTCTGAGGCAACACTTCAGACTGCACTTTTTCAAGTATAATAAGATCAGCATCATTGTTATTACACAAAAATTAAAAGTATTGTGTTTTAATTAGCTCAATCAGCACAACCTTGCATTCTTCAAAGTATTTAACTTTGCACTGTTTTCTATACTAGCAGACATTTCAAGTTTAATCTACTTTCACCACTCTTGACACTTGGGAAGTCAAACAAATGTAAAAAAAAAAAAAAAAAAAATATATCTGTAAGTACAGAACCACTGCTGGAGAGTAGAACTACTGCAGACAAATGGCTAGGGAAGATCTACTCCTGAATGTCAGTGAAAAGTTTCTACAATACTAAAAATCAATCTTAATTCAGCAATTGGTAGAGCTGCCTCAATACAAGCATTCCCTTCCCCCACCAAGAGAAACTTAGGGATTCAAAACAGACTAAGTCTTTGCAGTTAGTGATTAAGTTAAAACAACCAGTATGCAGATCAAGACTGCAAAGCTGTACATATCTCAGACAGAGGCAGGTTTCGAAAATCTTACCAAGGAGAGATTTCAACTGCAAGACAAAATGGTTCTCATTTGTGGTAGAGGGCCTTAAACTGAATGTCAGATCAGGCTAAATGATCACCACAGAAAAAGTAATTTCATGACAGCCTTGTAAAAATGAAGAGGAATCAGGATTTTCAGTACAAGTCTCCAAAGGCTGACAGAATTGCTACATATTTTAGAAATCTACTAAATACGAACATACACCACTCAACCACAGCCCTCACTAGTGAAATATTTCAATTTTAGCTATTTCCAAGACCTTCATTATTTCTAACTGTGCCTGAATTCAGTGATACAAATATCACTGCCAGAGACTTAAATTGTCATTAGACCTTCACCTGCATTTGCACTATAAGTGAACAGAAGTAGTAACTTAGTGTTCCCTCTGATAAACATGTAAGCAGTGTTATTATCAAATGCCTATGATAGAAGCATTGACATGAAAAAGGTGATAATACGTGATAATACTTCCAATCAAAGACATCCTGCGGCATATGTTTATCCACATCCACAGTTGCTCTTAGGTGCACCTGCTCCACCATGACCTCACCCACAGCCCCTTCAGAAGTAAAACTGCTGTAACATGGCCTTACCCATGGCTGCAGTCACTCCAGGGTGTACCTGCTCTGTCGTGGGCTTATCCATGGCCACACACTTTAAGGTGCTCCAGCATGACCTCATGCACAGCCATTGGTGATTCAGGGAGCGCCTTCTCCAGCATGGCGTTATCCTTGGGCCACAATCCCTTGGCACAGACACAACCATGGCCCCAGACACTTTGAGATGAACCTGCTCTGGCCTGGGTTTATCCATAGCCACAGACACCTCGGGGTGTCCAGTTTCCACACGGAGTCATCCACAGGTGATAGTCCCTTTGACTTGAGTTCACGCTGGAGTTTCAGCCTTCCTGTTACAACAGCATAGAAACAGCAGCAATGCCCTGCCCATCCGCCAGCCCACGAGCATCACCACTGCTGTTACCAGAACGTTCCCAGGCACAGCAGACTAAGATGAGCAGTACAGCAAGCAGCAAAAGCAAACAGCAGCTGCTAAGAAGCACCAGACTCTAGTATGCAGTAAGGCAAGAAAGCCTATGGCAATCACAGGGGCCTGCCAAGTGAATTTATACCTGTTATTGCTATTCAGCTATTAATATAGCACATTCCAATCAAATCTATCATTATCTCAAACCCTTTGAGTCCCATGTTGGGCATCAAAAAGATGATCATGGTTTAGCCCCAGCCATCAACTAAGCGCTACACAGCTGCTCATACACTCTCCCCCCATGGGATGGGGGAAAAGACTCAGAAAGTGAGAAAACTCATGAGGTAAAGACAGTTTAATAGGTAAAACAAAAGCCAAGCAAAACCAGGAATTCGTTCACCACTTCTCATCAGCAGGCAGGTGTTCAGCCATCTCCAGAACAGCAGGGCTCCATCTAGTTACTTGGGAAGATGAACACCATCACTCTGAACATCCTTTCCTTCCTTCTTTCCCTAGCTGTATATGCTGAACATTATGACATATAGCGTGGGCCAACACTTTGGTCAGTTGGGGTTAGCCATCCTGGCTGTATTCCCTCCCAGCTTCTTGTACCTGCTCACTGATGGTGTGGTGTGAGAAGCAAAAAAGGCCCTGACTCTGTGCAAGCACCACTCAGCAATAACTAAGACATCCCTGTATTATCAACACTGGTTTTAGCATAAATCCAAAACATGGCTCCCTACTACCTACCATGGAGAAAATTAACTGTATCCCAGCCAAAACCAGTACACCAAGTTTCCCAATGAATATAGCCATGGATTTAAGAAGTACTTTTAAAAGTACTTTTTTGCTTCTCTCACCACACCATTTACTACAAAGAATTCAGTCATAGCTTTCTCTGAGTAGGACTAACTTGCTATAATCTCATACATCAAGAGTTATGTGACTCATTATGGCATTTTGGACTTGCTTCATTTCAGAATATCCAAAGGTAGTTGATTTTCTTCATTGAGGGAATGAGGATTTTTCATTGAAAGAAATATGAGAGCTAATGATACCCTCATGAACTAAGTACTGGAAGAAATTACAAGAAATGTGGAGTGTTAAAAGAAACTGAATTGTGGTAAGATTAATGTATGCTTTAAGCATAGTTTTCGTGTTTAAACTACTCTGTGTGAATAGGGTGGCAATGTAGCCCATGAACTTTTTCATATTAACAGATAATCACAGAGTCTCTCTGACATGACACTTCTGTAATATTTTCAGTAGCTTTACTGCTGCATTCTTCCCAAAACAGGAAGATTTAAGTCCAGAAGAGCACTGATAAAGGTTGAGACTATTCTCTTCCATGTATAAATGCCAAACAATCCTGACAATCCAAAAAACAGTAGTTTAGTTCTACTTTGGTATATACACAGAACGGACGGTCTCACAGAATATTTTAGGTTGGAAAGGACCTCCATGTTCATCTGATCCCACTTAAAGCTGTGCCAACTTCAGCTAGATGCTCAGTTTGAAAAACTGAAATCTACTCTCTGCCATTGCCCTACTGCCCTTTCTCCAGAAGGAATAAAGAGCTGGTATACAGCTACTGCAAAAAAAGGAAACAAAAATAAAAGAAAAAACAAATACAACACCACACAACATCTCAAGCTGATGTTTGTCTGAGAGGAAAAACAAAACAAAAAACAAACAAAAACCTCTCACACAGTCAAACTGCCTAGCATAGACTGAATGATCTAAAGGAAAAGTATTGTTAATGAATATAATCACATCCCAAGTTTTAAATGGAATTTTGTTAGAGCTTCAGAGATTTCTCTAAATTGCCTGAATCTTTTGCTATTCATCTATAGTAAAACTATCCAGATGCTGCAATATAAACATTTCATCAGAAACTGACTGCATGGAACCAGACACCCAGGCTTTGAGCTATTTTGATCAAAGAATAACAATTGTAAGTTCTTCTCACAAAGGCCAGAGAATGGAAGTCACAGAAAGCAAGTTTTACACACCTCAAACATATGAAAACTTCAGCCATTTGCTTACATAAAAGTGATCTTTTACTTCTGAAAAGAATGGGAGGAAACTAACAGATGCTGACATTCAGAGTTACTGGGATCTTCAGATGTTTAATGACAGAATGACAAACAATCTAATTTTTCTCCTTCCCATGAACTGGGTTCACAACAGAAAAAAACACTCAACTTTAATTAAAAAGAATAAAGAGTTCCAGGCACAATTTCGTTTGTGTGGAAGACACAACACTTATTCCTCTTTATTCTCAAGCGATTTCTAGTGGAAATGGTCTTCCTTTTTAGCATTCACTCTATCAAGACAAAGTCTGAGCTTCAAGCTTCAAATGAGTATTTTTAAGGCATGAAACAGAACCAGGGATACTGCATTCATATTGGCAGACAATCAAAATACATCTCATTTGATATACTGTCCTAGTTTTGCTATTGAGAAATTAAAGCACAGAAAACCAAAGAAATTTGTTTAAGATGAATCAGTTAAACAGCAGGGAGCAGGAGAATTCTTTCAATTTTTCTGCTTTAGCTTCAAAGCTTATTCTACCTCCTATAAAAGCAAACAAAAAGGCTCAGCCAACTATTAGGTTCAGAGCCCTGCACAATTAGTAATTTAAAGATCTGATGAAACAGCATCCTAAAGGCAGACAAATTCTGGAAAAGTCCATCATGCCTTCTCAAACATCTTTACAGTTTAGATGCTACCCTGTCCAGATGACATCTAACTGAATGGCTTTAAACTGAAAGAGGGCAGATTTAGATTAGGTATTAGGAAGGAATTCTCCACTGAGATGGTGGTGGACATTGGAACAGGTTGCCCAGAGAAGTTGTGGATGCCCCATTCCTGGAAGTGTCCAAGGCCAGACTGGATGAAGCTTTGAGCAACCTGGTCATGGGAAGGTGCCCCTGCCCATGGTTGAGGTGTTGGAACTGGATGAGCTTTAAGGTCCAACCCAAACCATTCTATGATTCTAAAAGGACTTTAGAGCAGAAGAGTACAAACAATGGACAGCACGGAAGCAATGCTATTAACTATGAGACTGAACATGGTCAGGATGCCATAGGGGGAAAGTCTACCCAATTAAATCATTCAAGCAAGTTAAATCTTGAGTACATATACTCATCTTTTAACTTATTAGAAGGTTTTGTTATCTGCTGGGAAAACAAAGCACAGGCAATTATGCACCAAACTTCCTAAAGACTCTGGACTTTAGGAACTAAAAGGATGACATGTTCTGCTGTAATGGTTTGGGTGTGCACGGGGAAGAAGTAAAGTAGAGATGAACTTTTAACTACTTGATATCTAATACATTTGGGACAGAAGATCAAAAGGTGAAAGCCACCCTGGTAACAACAGCTGAATCCCTTTAAGTACGGAGAAAGTCAAAGATAGTGGCCTGCAGTATGAGACAGCTTAAATTGACCACTAGTTTGTAATCAAGAGCAAACAATTACTTCTTGTGGGAAACACATTCACAAGCATCCAGCACTGTGCAGAAGGTTGAGCCTGAGGCAGAACTGCCACACACAAAATCCAGGCCACCAGCCAAGACTCAAACACCTCAAGCAGCTAGAACAAGTGTCCTCTGATCAACACCACAAACTCAAAGCAACAACTCAATCAGTATGAGCAGAAGAGTGTGGGTGTATGCGAGAAATAAATTTAAGATTTTATGTCACTCAGCACTGTGCTTTTGCTCTTGTGCCTACCTCATCACTCAGTTTCCCCTGGAATACAGAACACAGAATCAAACAGCTTAACTTTCATCAACAGATTCTGATGTCAGGGAGAGGGTCACATCAGCTGGCTGTCCTACAATCAATAGTAGAACCCTCTCCAAGGTTTGTATTCTACTAAGCTATACACTTTGTAACTTTCCCTCATACACAGTAAAGGAACCAAAGTTGTCTGTAGCTGAAAATAGAACAGAGCTTCTGTTATGAATAGCTCAAGATGATCCTTTCTGTGGAGAGCACAACATACTTTATTAATTCAGGATAATACCTGAGCAATATCAGTCTGCCTCAGGAACACTTCCTTTTAAGTCACCTCACTAAATCAGAATTAGAAATATTTATAAGTGACTCTTGAAATAAACCCAAGGGTTTCTTTTTTTTAAAGGAATACCTGGAATACATCACAAGTTAAGCTATTGAATAACCCCATGCTGTAACTTTGGTGACTCATAAGGCTTAAGTTTTACACTAAAAGCAGTCTGCTTCTAATATTTTTATAGGCTTCTCTCCCTCTCAAAGCTACAAGATCTAGAACCAAACGCTGGTTATGGGCACAGAATGGCAAAGTCCTGCCTCTGGTACACTAGTTACAACTCAGCAATGCTCTCCTCTGATTAACCCACCACACCTAGAGTTGCAGACAAGAATATTAACACAGTAGTAATTCTAATGTAATTAGTGAAACATGTAATAGTGTTGATGTTATATTGTCTTTATCTCTGACTGAAAATATACTAAGTCAGTGAATTCTCAGAATATTTGCATCCACAGATTCTGGTTCTTCAGAAAAAACTTAAGTTCTATTGTAACTGTATCAATACTAGAAACAACATTTAGCATCCCTGTGTTAGAATTCTCTCTGTTCCTCCACTAGTAGTTACAGAATTCCCATAAAGAAGGAGCGCGATTGAGAAAATTCCCATTCATATTAATCTGCTCTAATCAATACAGGGTTTGAATTTATAATACTCAAATTGCAGACTATTCAAATACAGAGAACATGTTCTGTAAAGAGGTTAGCTGATAAACGACCCAAAGCCAATCAAGACTGTAACATTAATTTCTTCACATATTAATGAAATCTAAAACAAGATCGCTCATTCCTTGATTTAAAAATATCTTTAATACCCTTTCTAAAAAAATAAAAATAAAATTTGCTTCAAAATTTTTCAGATCACTTACTTGTAATAGGAAGTGAAAGCTTGACAATACGCACCTATACCTGAAGATGCAAAGAAAACACTAATATCCCAGATCTCATCTGCTGGCAGGCAATGAAAGAAGCGTTAGCATTCCTTTACTTCTATATGCTCACAAGATAAATGCAGAAGAAAACGAGGATTGACTTTACTCTCACTTTTAGGATTTACTTCTCAGTGGAATATCTCTTGACTGACTCTCAGTCTTTCCAGTCTGCACATTGTTTCAATTAAAAGCATTTTTGCAGCTCTAAGGAGTAAGTGGCTCCCACATTAATGAATCCTTGCACATAGCTTATTGCTCGTAAAAACCTTGTCAGGTAAAGCATCCTGTAGGTCAACAATCACTTTTTGGATGTGTTTTTATCTTTAAGCAACATCATGAAGTAAGCACCTTTTTCAAGTTTCAATCCTCAAAGAGTACTTTTCAAATCAGTTTCACTAGGGTGAGAGAGAGGCTGGTTTTACATCAGGAAAATGTCCAAGTCTACTCCTTCTGTCTGCACACCTCCATCCCAAAGAACAAGTAATCACGGAAGATGCCACTTCTGCAGTGTTGCTGGATTAGAAGGCTTAACATATCAGCTGAGGTTGAGGGGTTTTCACTAGTTTTTCCACAAATCAAGATCTGTACCTATGTACTAAGAAGCATATTCATCTTCAACATTTCAGCACAAAACCTCCCCCCTTAGGAAATACATTTTCTGTCATTGTTACTGCTTCCTCTCACAATAACTGTTTCTTGCCTAACAATCTTGCAGTACTTCTCTCAACTATTTAGAAAGCAATTCGCACTCTGAGATCTCACAGGTGTAGTCATGGATGAGTGCCAATAAACAGTTTTTTATCAAGTCATCATTTCCTGAACTGCAACATCATGTTGCCCAAAATTACAGGTAAGCAAGCTCTAAACAAGTGAATTTGATCTCTCCTCCCATCCGAATCCTTACTTTGAGGTCTCTCTTTTCTCATCTATTCTACTGATATGAGTATAATTAACAGCACCACCCACACTTCCTTCTTCATTTAAATCAACTCTGTCACCTTTTTAAAAGCAAGATTTATGGAGTTCAGGGTAGTTTCAAATACAGCATTAAAAGCAGTGTATGGTTATTACTGTTACTTATAGTTTGAATTAAGACATCATAATAGATATCATTATAGATACCATACAGGCTACTTCAGCATCTTCTTAAAGCTTCGAATTTGATACTCAAGCTCCAATTTTTTTTAACTTGTAAAACACAACCTTCTTAAGGCAATTAACCTTTCAGACAAAGTTGTAATGTTAGTGAAAGAAACAAAAAAAAGTTCGACTTGCAGACTAATGTAAGCAGCAAAGGGAAAGGAAAAGATGAGATTTACCTACAGTTTAAAGAGGATTAAGCAAATTTTTCTAGCAAGATGGCCTAAGCTTTCCTCAAAAGAGTCAAGAGTTCAGTCAATTTCAGGAAAACAGAGAATTTAATTAATTCCCTTCTGCTGAAAAGTAAAGTCTGGGCAATGGCAGTGTGGATTAAAAAAAAAAAAAAAAAAAAAAAATCTATGGGGCATCTTCTTTTAAAGATACATTTAAATACGTATGTTGTTACATGGCTTGGACATGGTATCATACAGCTATGAACATAAGTTCATACGTAAATTCACTTTCTAGTGAACAAAAAGAAGCAGGGTTACTGGTGCTTTATTCCATAAATTCATTCTGCTCATCTCAGTCACTTGGAAGCTACTAGTGAGACGGAATTCCTGTACCCTTTAGCGTCCCTCCTTGAAACCATCTTCTGGCACACAGAAGCAGTAGCAGGTAACTACAATGTTACAAAGCTTATCTCATGAACAAGACCAAAAAAACCACCACCCAAAAAACCCCATGAAGCAGCACAGAATTTTTCCATCCCAGAGAATACAGCAGAATAACAAAAGAACACTCAACCCAAGTCTCTAGATTTGCAGTCAGCTGCTGTAAACTGTCAGCATCCTAGTAACCCTCTACAAAATGTTTCTATTAACTTGAGGTAATGGGGACTGAGCAGCCATGCCTCACATCATTAATACAACTTGAACTGACACAAAGAACAACCAGAACAGCCAGGACACCCACCAACAGAAAACAGAGCTTTTTTTTCTCCCCTCCTGTGTATCTGGTTCCCACCAGACTTCTGCATGGTTCCAGCACATGAATCAAAACATTACTTGCATGAGGTGCACTAAATCCACTTCAGATTATAAAAGGATACAGCCTTAGTGCTCCAGTCTGAGTCCCGATGGCCAGTATTTTCTGAACCGGATCAAATGCCAAGGCAGAAGGTTGATAAGGGAAACCATGGCGTACAGTCTAACAAGTCAGAGCATCGCAGTAACGATAGGCCAAGCAGCAGACCAAAAATAAACAGAATCAAAATCATATGTTATTCAATGTTAATCACAATTAAAAAAGAAACTACAAAGCATTTTAACAACAGCATAAGATCTGCTATATTACACGAACCAAATATAAAAGATTGTTTTAGTCATAATTACCCTTTCATCCTTAATAATCAAGTGACAGTCACACTTAATGAAACTTAATTTGAATCTTACATTTCTTCTCTACAAAGACTGTATCAACTCAGCATTTTATTTTTCCATCTACCTCATTCTCTGAGTAACCTTATTTTCAGTTCTAACAAAGGTGCTAAGCTATCAAAATATGAGATGTTCCTAGGAAGTTTGGCAACAAAGCCAGACTCCTCATTAGAACTACTACAAAGAAGAGAATCAGAGCAGCCCCGTGGAGAAGGACTTGGGGGTGTTGGTTGATGAGAAGCTTAACATGACGCTTAACAGAGCCCAGAAAACCAACCATATCCAGGGCTGCATCAAAAAGAGCACGACCAGCAGGTCAAAAGAGGTGATCCTGCCCCTCTACTCTGCTCTCGTGAGACCTCACTTGGAGTGTTGTGTACAGTTCTGGTGTCCTCAACATAAGAAGGACATCAAGCTGTTGAAACAAGTCCAGAGAAGGGCCATAAGGATGATCAGGGGACTGAAGCACTTCCCGTATGAAGACGGGCTGAGAAAGTTGGGGCTGTTTAGCCTGGAGAAGAGAAGGCTGCATGGAGACCTCATAGCAGCCTTCCAGTATCTGAAGGGGGCTTATCAGGATGCTGAGGAGGGACTCTTCACTAGGGACTGCAGTGATAGGACAAGGGGTAACGATTTAAAACTTAAACAGGGGAAGTTTAGATTGGATATAAAGAGGATGTTTTTTACTGTAAGGGTGGTGAGGCACTGGAATGGGTTGCCCAAGGAAGTTGTGAAGGCTCCATCCCTGGTGGTGTTCAAAGCCAGGCTGGACAGAGCCTTGGGTGGCATAGTTTAGTGGGGGTTGGAACTAGATGATCTTAAGGTCCCTTCTAACCTTAACTATTCTATGATTCTATGATTCTAAATTACTAGACCTGCTTGCCTGAGAACCACTTCAATTTCAATCCAACAGGCCCCACGTGACAGTGCAACCTCTCTCAGCACATGAAAAAAAAAAAACAAACCAACAAGCTAAGCTCCACAGAACCAACCTCTTATCCTCTACTGCCTCTCCCTCCCCCAAACTAGACCCAAAATAGACAAAACCAAAGAACACCCCACCAAACAAAGCAAAACAACCTTCAAACATGGGATTCCTTCCTAGCATGAAGTTATTGGCACACTTAGCTTTTGGGTTAGCCAAGACTAATTTGGAAATTGACCAAATGGTAACTCCATTACACCTCTCAGGTTGCAATTAATCAGAACTGAGAACATAAGAGTGTCACCTACTTTGTTATAAACATATACAACGTAAGCCACACAGATGCTACCTTTGTCATTTCAAATACTTTAGGTTAAAGCAGAGTTATTTCAGGACCTCATAAATGCATAGCAAACTTCTGATATACTTTTAATTCACTGAAGTTGCAGTCATACCCTCCAACTCCCGTTTTTTCACAGTGAATAAAATCTAACTGGTAACAGCTCTGCTCTTTTCCATGCTTTTTGTGAACAACTTGCAAAAGTGGCACAAACACCTGCAATACTAGACAAAACAAGGAGGCGAATCCTCAAACAAGCTCATCCATATCGAGCTAGGCCATGGGTGCATTGTAAAGATAAAAACAGTTACTGATATTCAAATCAGTTTTTATTCCTCCTGGTACAGCTGGTGGATTAATTCGCTGCATCAGTTTCTGAAACGTGCGAGCACAAACCGCAGTTACTGTATCACGCAAAAGCAAATAAAAAAAACCAGGAACTTTTCTTCTGTCTCTGGAGCAGATCTGCAACAGCAGCATCGGCAACTTGGCAACACACTGCAGCGAAACCACCACAAACGTCTACAGCCTTTTTCAGGCGCAAAGGAACAGGAAAATGTACTTCCAAATAATGCAGAGCGACAGATTCCTGTCCTTCGGGCCCATTAGCAGAGGCTGCTACTCAAACGCCGCGATTATCAGATCTGCACTACAGCTAGGTATCACTCCTTCCCTCATCCATCCCACTCTTTCTACGAAGCCTTCATGAACACTGTCAGTATTACACGTACGAAAGAGCCTGGAAGACGACAAACCTTGAAACTCTCCAGGAAAGATGACTACGGAAATCCATTAAGACCTGTGCAGCTACACCCACCCCTTCCTTCCCTTCTCCCCTCGCCCTCCCTTCCCAAGTAATAAAATCAAACAAGTAAACAGAGCAGGCTCGGCGAGACCGGTACCGACAGGCAAAGCCCGCAGAGCCCACCGCGGCGGTGCGCCCCCTTCCCGGGCCGCCAGCCGGCTAGGGGCTGCAGCTCTCATTCACCTTGCAGAGCTGGAAGTGCTCGGACTGGAGCGTCTCCTGGATTTCGGTCTCCCGGTTCCCCGCCTGCTGCTGCTGAGCGGCGGACGACGCCGAGGCGACGGAGGAGACCGCCGTCAGGCCGTCCAGCACCTTTCTGATGTTGAATTTCCTCATGGTCTTCGGCGGCGGCGGCGCTCCGCGCTCTCCCGGCCTCGCCGGCGCGCTGTCACCGCCGCCCGCCCCGCAGGCGGCAGACGAGTCCCCGCCGGGGAGGGCGGTGCAGGGGCGGCCCGCGGCCGGTGAGCCGCGCTCTGCGCCGTGGAGCAGCGCTCCTCCTCGTCCGGGGGGACGGCGGCGAGGCGTCAGTCCGGCAGCGCAGGGGCGCTCCTCATCGGTGCCCGCGGGCTCGGAGACGTAGACTGGAGTCAAGCAAACAGCAGCCAGTCAGCCCACCGGCGGCGCCTCCGCCGGTCCCACACTCGCCGCCCGCGCCTCACCCGCCGGGGCGCACAGCTCGCCCCGGGCCCAGCCGGCTCCGCCCCGGCCGCCCCTCCCGCTGCCGGGGCTGCGCGGGCTGCCTTGCCTCGCCTCGCTTCTCCGCGAAGCCTCCGCGTCTCCCCGCGCAGCTCGCCTCACATCGTGACGGCCGCGGCCGCCGCTGTCATCTGCCTCTGCGTGCGTGTGCTCGCTTGTGCCGGTCCCCTCCCGCCGCCGCAGTCTCTCCCCCCCTCACAGGCGCCCGCCCCGCGGCTCGGCTCAGGCACCCTCCGCCTCCTCAGAGCTGCGTGCGCTGCCAGTCAGTCGCCAGCAGGGCTTCTCCAGTCTGCTGCCAGCGGCGGCTGCTGCTGCTGCTGCCTCCGCACTCCCTCACTACCATCCTCCTCCTCCTCCTCCTCCTGCTGCCACAGAGGGCGCCTCCCCCGCCTCACAACGCCTCACTCCCCCTTGCCTGACAACGCGGAAGCGCAGCGCCCCGGGGAGGAGCTGCGATAGAGATTACCACGGCGCCCTGCCTCGCAGCGGCGTGACGAAGGCGCATGCGCGCTAACAGAGCCGGCACCCGGATGTGGCACTGTCCGTTGCCCCCCCGCTGCTGCGCTCCGCGCCGCTCGGGGGCTGTAAGAGTGGGGCGTGAGCTGGGTGTTGGCCTCCGTCCGGGCGGAGCCAGGAGCAGGTAACAGGTGGATGCGCAGTCCCTGCTGCTGGCACGGTGCTGGAGGCGCACGGCGGCTCTCCTGTGAGCTGGGCTGCTGTGGAGGGAACCGCGGAAAATCTGCTGCGGAGCGGAAGGGGGGAGATGATCCCCATCCCGCGGCGTCCCGCGCATCGTAGCGGGTATGAGCCGGGGCTGGGACAGCGCCGACGGTTTACCCATGGCGCGGCGTCGCGGTGCGGCGGTGGGGCTGGTGCTGCCGGGGAAGCGGGGAGCGGCGGCGGGGCAGGGGGGCCATGCGAGAGGGGCGTTTCCAATGGCTGTAACAGTTACCGGAGGATGAGGTCCCCTGTACCCCTCCGCCGTGGTGGTGGAGCTGCGCGGGTGTCTGCTCACAGCCAGAAGCGGCTGGACGGCGGACGAGTCACTGCCTTCTGCGAAGTCACGGTCAGTCCCCGCCGTGCGAGGCGAGCCGCTGGAGTCACCACTGTCTCTCCATCCAGCCTTACGGCAGCAAAACTAATTTCAGCAGGTGGCACAAAGTTAAGCATGTCTTTTTGCTAACCACTGTCGCATAGTATTCCTTGCTCTGCTTTGATTTGTCTTTTAGTACTAGATTGTGGTTTTGGATTATCTAGTCAGTGTTCAGGTAACATACTACTATTTTCTCAGTGTTTGTTGTATTATTAGTATTTGCAACCCTTTCCTGAACTTTCTTTTCAACCAAAAAGAACTGGAAGATCAGTCATCGCTTTCGGAGGGAAAACTTGCAGAGATGTGATTCAAGACCTTGCCTCACATCTTCTAGCTACAGTGTGAATGCCGTAGCAGTAAAAGGCTTCGCAAACATTAAAATTGTGCTTTTAAGTGGTGTTTCCAGCCTGGTAGCCAGGCATGCTTTATTAGCACAGGAAATGTAAAAGTGCACAGAGGGATCATCATCATCAAAATGCAGCAAAATAGTTATAATACAAGCAATCATCATAACCTCAAAAGCAAAAGTTCCACAAACTCTTCTTAGAACTGTAACTCCATGTCAATTTACAGCCATGTTGCAAGCAGGTCTATGATGTATAAGTATTTGAAAGAAACCAAGACGTTTTAGGTGTTCTTACAGAGTGACTGAGTCATGAACTTATGGAGCTGTTCCCCTGTGCTACCAGGACTGTTGGACGTTCTCATCATCTTGGTAAAATGGGAAAGAATGCTTCCAGAGATGGCAGAAGTCCTAGAAATAAAGAATTAGACTTAAATAAGGTTCAGTAAGTTTCTGATATGAAAATCAACTTAAGAGAGAAATGTGTTCATTTTCCATATGTCTTTAACTGTCCATCATATACATCCATACAAACATGCCTAGTTATAACTTTCACAGCACAACTAACCTCGTTATTTATAGTAATATTAATCACAAAAAAAACAAAACAAAACAAAAAAAAAAAACAACCCAAAAAAAACCAAAAAAAAAACAGCAAACCCAAACCTCAAAACTGAATGAAGAATTAAAGGACTTTAAAAGCACCCTTTTTGCATACAACAGCCACTATGCACTTGGTCCTTGAATCCTTACTTTCACTGGACTGTATGTTTTTGGAGAAGAGGTTGGATTTATTTGTGTGTTTACATTAGCATCTAACACAAGGAGAACCGCATTCATTATTGCAACATTGTACCAGTATTTGGAAACTTTTAGGCAAACCATACCCACATGATTGAGACAACAACAGTTCTCTTTCCTCCCACTTTCTGGTTGATGCCATTCAACAATTCAGTGCTTTCTGGGACTTCAGCTCTTCCTGTAAAAAATTAGTGGCAGCCTTCCCTCTTACTGGGATGTCAGTGGGAACAGTAGTAGGCCTTTTAATTTTACAGTTCTACAGTTCAGGAGACATCCATTATCTCTGAGGATTTAGCTACTGTATTTCAGAGCTTCTCTGGGGCCTCCAGCTCTTACCCAATAACCACATCCTGTTTATACACGAGACCAATACTGCTAACCTCCTTACCTCATATTGCCCACTCAGACCTTCTGGCTTCTGATGCCTGAAGTCTCTTGCCAGTGTTTCATACCTCAGTCCAAAGCTCAAGTGTCTTGCAAAGCTGTGGAAGAAGCAATCAGGCCCAACTAGTTTGCATTATCTTTTATTCCACAATGACAGAGTCCAGCTGTGATAAGAGCTGACATTAGATGTTCATGAGTCTCTTAGCCCCCAGAAGTACATCTTCCCTGGCTACACAAATCCCTGCCACCAAATGAATCCACTTAGCTCTGGTGTTCTTTGTCCTCCTTTTCTTACTGATCCTGTTATTTATGGCTTCTAGAAAAGGAGAAAGAGGATCACTTGTTTCTTGGTCAGTATTCCACAGGTACCACACAGGCAACCGCTACTCCTAACAGGGACTTGAGGCAATGGGGCATGCAGCGTTGGCCTACATACCAGTGCGATCCCACAGACCATTAGTTGGTGCGGTTGTTGGATATTTTGCCTCAAGATAGTAACTTTACAGATAACTGCAGAGTGCAGCCATCACTGTGCTTATGGCTTAGGGTTTTTAATTATTATTATTTCTTCTTTTTTGTGGGGTAGTATACCCCCAGACTTAGCATGAAGAGGAAAAAGAATGATGGTAGTCCCACACAAGCCAGAATGAGCAGAAGCCCACCCAGTTATAATGTATGCTAATATTTTGTGGAGTAATCCCAGAACAGTGGGTAGGTAGTGAAGTGACAGGTTCATTCACAGTGATTCTCATTAGCTTTTACATAGGCCCCAGAAGTGTTACCCATTGCATCCATAGAAGGCAGTGTACTCCAGGTGATCTGCACACCATAATTATTGCACTACTCAGCATGAATGAGAAAACAGCCATCAGAAGTGACCTTCAGATCTCTGCTTGGCCTCTAACTGCGCTAAAGCTTTTGACAGTCAGTCAGTCCAGGCTTTGAAGGCTAACTGAGATGCTTACCTTTCCTGAGAACTTCTTAATGGTGCTTAGTCACTCACAGTGCTGTCAGGATTGACTGAGCCCTAGCCAAACATTTCCTTGCCATAAATAAAAAGAAGCTGGGAAACATTTCTGAACTAATCCTGTTCAGGTTGTTCTACTCAAATATATCGGACAGGGCAGTGCAACCAAAGATCCAAGTGAGTTTTGGAATCTGTCCTGGCTGCTGAAAAACTGCTCAATCTAGACTCTGAGCTGTTGTCAAACATCTATGATTATTTTTCCCCCACAATAATCTGCATTGGTGACAATCCTATGGAGGACTTCCAGCTACAGGTGAACTTTCTGATATTTTTACAGCTTAATTTGAATAAGCCATAAACAGGAAGCAAATTTAGAGTATGTGTCAATTAGCTGGTGATCTCCTAGAAAAAAGCTATGCTAGTACTTGCCATAACCTCAACTGGAGATGAACTGTCTACTCTTTGTAAATTCACCCATTTCAGAAACATCCTGATTGACTGTGCCTATACTGATTCGATGAGTTCCTGCATCTGGAAGCCTGTGTGGTCTTTGGCAGGCTCACAGATCATGGGCATTTTTTATTAAAGACCTATGGAACAGCTCGCACCCTATCTATGGGTGCCACTAGGCTGTATGGACACGCATGGCAGAAAGTGGGCACATACTACTCCTTCAGACTACACCAAGATTCCTGCACATTCAGCTCAGGTCAGTAAGAATAATGACAAGTGCATACGCTAGTTGCTGAAGTATGAATTGGAGGGGCTCTGCAGCACTGATCTGCACAACTAGTATAGATAATACACAAGTGCCTATGTAGCTGTTGTGTGTTGAGCTGGAGCATAGCAAAAGAAAGAGGCATGGCTGTTAGGAAGAATTTAAGGAATTGTTACCAGTTGGCCACTGTGGGTCTCTTACTACTGGCCACTACTAGTGGTACGTGACAAAAGGTGAATAGGTACAGTGCACTGGCAAGGGAGAATACATAAGGCAAAAGGAAAGAATGACAGCAGCACTATGCAATGGAAACGTGAGACTTGTCAAAGAGATTGCACAGCATCCTCCTTAGTAACTCACATCCTCCTTAGTAACTCACTGTTTGCATCTTTGTCCCACCACTGTCATCTTGAACCAAAGGCAGTGTCAGCTATTAAACTACACACAAAAATTTACCTTATCTAATGAAAATACCTATGTTTCTTTTTATCTATTCACCTATTCATATAGTCTCATCTTCACTGATGACACACAATCCCTTCAAAAAATGTTGTACTTTAGCATCCATCTTTTTTCATGAGATAGAAGCTCTTTAAATAAAAAGTAAGCAACACCAAATAAATATTTAAGAAGAATGTTAACACCACATCCTTTGCTTTCAAACTTACTTTCATTATTTGCAGCTGTGTCTGTAGTACCTAAGACTATATCATCTTGGCAGCATAGTCTGACTGATTTGGCTCCAGCCAATCCTTTCTTTTTATCACTGTCTGAAGGAGTAATTTATTTTTCTACTTATCCAAATCTTTGGCCAGTACAGGCACTTAACTAATTTTGGTTTTATGCTGTACTAAAAATGCACAGTTGTCTTTTGTTCATGCAGTCTGTCGATTTCTTCTACTTTCTGTATTGCATTTTACTTGAGCCTGGACCAGCTCTGTGTTAAGAATAGAGGTATGTCAACCCTAGCCTCTACCCTAGTCTACCCTATGGTATCCTATTCAACTCTACCCTGCTCTGCTCTCCAGCTTCACCCTTTTAGTTACAATAGCTTCTTCAGTTGTACCCTAAAAATTAATCTCTTGTGCAATCAAGACAGGCAGTTTTGGTGGCAGAATATTTCTTTTTTGTGCATGATTTTCTAGAGTATAGTGCATAACCAGTCCCAGGAGCAGGGTTCACAAGTCAGAATACTCCCTTTCTAAACGGATACTCTGTAAGCTGCAGAGATCATCTCCTTCTGCCACCTACCTTCCTTGTGTGTGTGTGTGAAAAATAAATCAATAAATAGAGGATAGATTCTCTTTCCATGACATTTTCCTCTTGATAGTGTCTGCTTATTAGGTGGAAGGTGGGGTGTCTCAAAATTCCCATTTTCTTGTCATGAATAAACACCACCATGACCAGGCAGCCACAGAAAGAGCTGTTTTGAAGTACAGTGTTGTGCATAGGCTCCTAAAATACACATCTGTTATACACTGGGTCTGATCCCTTGTCAATTTCTTCCATTTCTAACTACATTTTTATGGATACATTTATTTTTTTTTAATGTCTATGAATTAATCTCATAATGTTTGTCCCCCACTTGGACTGAACTTGTTGGGGGGTTTCAGTCTATAGATTTATAAAGAAAATCATTACTTATGCTAGTGGATTGTAATGATATACAGGAGGAGCGTGTAATACGTACATTCAACACTTAAGTTTGCTTAATGTGTTGTGCTTCTTCTTTTGATGCCAAAGCAAAATTACAAATAATGATACTAAGGAATATCTAATTTTAACTTGATCTATGCCATCACTTCAGCATGTAATTAACCTTATGTTTCCTTCAACGCAATCTGTGTACCTTCTTAACAGTATATATAATCTTAAACTACATCAGGAGATGACATGCTTTACTTAACTGATAGTATGGCACACTTACAATCAGTGCAAAACTTGCGTCATTATTTGCCTTGTATTGCTTCTGCAGTTTGATCTGTTCTGATGGATACTTGAGACATCTTAATGCAAAATCATAAACACAGAATAACTGAGGTGAGAAGGGATGTCTGGTGGACATCTGGTCCAATGGTCTGCTCAATCGTCAACTGAATCCAACTTCAAAGTCAGATTATGTTGCTCAGGGTCATGTCTGATATTTGGATATCTCTAAAGATGGAGATTCTGTAACCGTTACTACAAAATAAAATTACAATTTCACATCCCATGTGCTGCATTTCTGTTCCCTGATTTTACATTAATAGAAGGCCTAAGGTGGGATTAAAACTTCGTACATAGAATGCTAGTACAGGTTTTAAACAAGGTAAGGCTTTTATCTATGTAGAAAAATATGGGCTGATACTTTACTGAATAATGAATATTGTTTCATACGTATGAAACATTTTATGGTATTCAGTCAAGTATAATACAAGTGCTTCTTATTACAGTTCCACTCTAAGTAGTCTAAGACCTGTGTAACAAAGTAAATATGAAATACAATCTGTCTCCATTAAAAGGCAGCAAAATATTACAAGTTAAATCAACACAACCTTTATAAAATAGCCAAGTTAAGATGAAGTATGAGTGTCTGCCAAGTGAAGAAGTATTTTCTTGGACTAAATGAATTAAAGCTAAAATATGATGGACAAAACTAATTTATCCATTCTTAAAACATAATTATAGTGCTACAATTTAAAAAAAGTCTTTCAAATACAGTGATCTGTTTCTATACAGTATTTTGTATGAAGTGTAGCATTTCAGACAGGATCTTTCATCAGTGAGTCATTTTAAGACTGCCCACTACAAGAAAAAAAAAAGGCTCACATTTTATGCTGTCATTGTAATTACAGTGCATTAGTTGGAAGGGGATTCCTGTTGTACAGTAGTTTAACAATGTAGACAAGTACTCATTTAGACTACAGAAACATTAGGCCTTTGTTAAAAATGACTACTATTTCACTGGTATTTTTTTTTCTTACTTTAGATTAAAAGCAGTGAATTACATAAACTGCAAGACTAAGCACACAAGCAATCAAATGGACAATTCCTTTAATGATGTTGAAGCTAGAAGATCCAAAATGCATCCATGCATCATTTTATTTTAGGCTTTTTGGTTTTGGGGTTTGTTGGGATTTTTTCTTTTTTGATTGTTTGGATTTTGTTGTGGGATTTTTTTTTGGGGGGAGGGGGTGTTAAAGTGTATTTATTTTCATTCATGTTATCATTTTTCTGTGAATGTAAACCCTTCTTGTAACACCAGTTCAGAAACAATAATACCAGATACATATTTAAATTTTCTCATTAGCTCATTTGTGTGAGAAAAATTAAAAGATCTCCCATAAAAGCACGAGTATTCTCTATGGTTTTAACTGCATTCCAAGCATGGCAAACTACCTCATTCTTCATCTTTTCCCCTCCATTCCAACCAGTGAAATGCAAGGACAGCTGAGACTTCCCAGAGAAAATGGTAGTGCTCTCCAATTTATGAACATTATAATTTGAAATTAACAAGCCAAAGAATTGTTTCAGAGAAAGTAAATGGGTAACGAGGCAAATGGGTAGGAGAAGCCTAACATACGCAAGACAGATTCCAATTTATTAAAGTCAATAAGCCTGACAATTCTTATTTCTTATTGGAAATCTTACTGGATTCTGTCCCAAGACACTAGTCACTGAGCTTCTTGAGCAGGCTTTAGGTCCAGTTGGTGACTTACTTGATCTAAAACTTTCTGAAACCCTAACTGAGGCAATTGAACTTTGGCATGTAGCAACGGATTGAATTAAAGCCTAAAGGAAATTGTAAGCTTTAATTAGATCAGCTTAGCAGCCCTATAGAGTATGGCATTGTCCTGACCGTAATTTAGACGTATTGCTGGGATTAGATTCAGCAACTTGATGTAGTAACACGGTTTTGAGCTTTACTTCAGGCAAGGTGTGTAAGGAGTCATTAATATCTGCTCCTTCAAATCTCTGTGAGTCACCATCCTTTCTGCCATAGCACCGCAGTTAGAGCTGGTTACAGTGCCAATTAGGAATAGCCAATGTTTACTAATTATACCTATATTTTATAGTGCATTACACTGTAGATGCTCAGGCTGAAAAGACACTTCCTGAGAAACAGTGAGAGAAAGACTCTTGGAGCAGAAGCCCACCTTTTTAGGCAAGACAGATTAATGGGGAAGAAAGATTGTCTTAATTTTAGCAAATGGAAGTTGAGACATACACACAAGTAAAGCTGTGCTGGTTTAGCTGTGCAAGTGTCTGGTACAATTTGTACTGCTTCATACAGCTACGCCTAAATTACAATCTGCAGTGGAAGCTGTTTAATTTGCATTAGATTTACATTTTTCCCCTTACCCATAAGGCAAATAGCTGTCCTGTAACAATGTTGAGGTGTGTCTGGAGGTATGGTGGAGGCTGCAGGCATAGCCTGAGGGTACTCACAGCTCTGCCCCCTGCCAGGTTGAGGAAATCTATTTTCCTCTTCCCGTTCCCCAGCCGGCCTCACTCTGTCCTTTTCCTCAGCACACAGTGTGCTGCTCCTCCTGGAGGCTGAGCTGCCCTTAGTTACATGGTGAAGTCTTCTAGGGCGATAACGGCAGCTACGCTTCTGAATAGCACTTAAGCCTAACCAGTAAATACTAAACTCTAGGCCGTGAAGGTTTCATTGTAAAGGCAGTTCAATACACATTCTGTCAGGGCGCTGTGAGGGCCACTGTCCCTGGATCGTTGGTTGCCCATAGGACAGGGACAAGGACACTGGCAGCCAGGAGCCACCTCCATCTAGAAGCAGGCAGTCAGAAGCACCAGGAGAGCACTAAGGTAGTGCCAGTCCAGCACCAGTTCCAGCAGTCCGCAGTTCCAGCACCAGTAACCTCTCTGGGAGTGGGATGAGGCTGGGCTGAGATGTGGGGCTGTGGCGAGGCAGGGCCGTGAGGAGCTGGAGGCTGGTACTGCTGCCGCATCTCTGGGGCAGGGACCGATGGCCCCAAGGTCTGACATGGGGTACTGGACTATGGGGAGCCCTGAGGGGTCAGGCAGGGACAGTCAGGGCTGGTGGTGCCCCTAGGACCCTGACATTTTCATGCCAACATCGAAAGTAGCGATTCTTATTGGAAAGGCAATTTTAATTCATGTCCCATGGAAATCTTTTTCTGTATGTCATGACTATTTTTGTCTACAAGTTCAGCAAAAGCAAAAATGTTTAAAGAGAAAAATGTATCTCATAAATAAACTTTATATCAAATGTAAGTGAGTTATTCCCTTGCTGTATATTTAGTGTGGATACGCATTCATATTCCTGGAATGATTTTAGGGAAAAAAAATGCATAAAGTTGATTCATTCTCAAATTTAAAATTGGAAAACCTGGTAATAGTTATGTAGTTTGAGTGATATTATTAAAGCTGTTCATTTTGTTTCACTTAATGTGAAAAGAGTTTAAGATTTATATTGTGCAATGTCACTTACTTCATGTCACAGAAGTATATTGAAAGATCTTCTGACTTTCAGTCTTCTAACTCCCAAGCGAGAGCATCCATTTTTTTGGTGAGAGCTGATTTAAGAATAAAACCTGAGCTTCTCTGATCTGTGTCACTCACACTGTCTCACTTGTTATATCTTTTCATTTCAATGCATAGGTTTTGCCACTAAAATAGTATTCTCCTGTTTATTTCTAACACTACATAGGGACTTCATAAGTGGCAAATGAAACAGTACTTGTAATGAGTCATCCATCACAAATAAGAGCAAACAAGAAGTTTTCTTTTAATTGCTGTTTATTATTCACTGTAAGCCTTACATGGGTTTGGAGAACTATCTGTGTGTATCTTAAAATTAAATAAATGCTGCATTTTGAACACTGATTATGAAATACTTCCAAAATCCATTGTGCTATTCTTGTTCTGTTGTCTCCAGTCTTACCAGGAATAGCGTGTAGTCCCTAGCACTAGCTTTTAGTGTAAATTGTTTCCTTGAAATTGAGCAAATCCATCAGGGATTACCAATGTCTAGACTGGACATGAGTCTACTCACATTTCTACCACCTACATGTTCCTCAATTCATAACCAGGTATTTAGGAATTATCCACATATTAGAAGCTATATCCATGTCTACAGACTTTCTCCTGGCTACTCCATTCCGGTTTGGAGGAACTCCTAGACACACTATTCTAGGAATCCCCTAGACCCACATACCAGAAGCCACCATATACTTAGAAGATTTGTGAGGCTGCTCTATGTTTTGTTAGGTGCTTTTGACATTCCTTTGTCTATCTTACTGATCCTGCACTAAACACAGTTTTTTAGATCCAAGACTTTGGGCCATTGAATAGTATTTTCAAGGAATTATTCCCATATAAGCAAAATTTGTTAAAGTATATCTTTAACAGCTGAATTCATAATGCCTATGACATTGGAGCTTTCAGGTGTGGACAAATGTATTGAAAAG
The DNA here is from genome assembly GCF_963264785.1 of Psittacula echo. Lineage (NCBI taxonomy): Eukaryota > Metazoa > Chordata > Aves > Psittaciformes > Psittacidae > Psittacula > Psittacula echo. Next base: position 38,600,441 of record NC_137738.1, on the reverse strand, counting down.
GCATCTTCCAAGAAAAGGAACCCAAAAGTATCAGTTACACTACGATAAAATTTCAGAAAATATTCTGCTTTGTTTTTCATAAACTCTGAAATAAAGATTGTAATCTACCACTGACTAATATTTATTTTTTGAAGTAATTATGTGCACTGGTAGTGTTTGTGAAATAAACATATTACTTGGAAAAGTTAGGATACCACACCCTCCACAGTCAGAAAAACCTGGACATTTCTTCTGTATAATACAAAGTATGCAAATGGGTAAAAAGCAGTGTGACCTTGAGGTCAGTGATTTCCAGTTCAAATGGATTAACAGAGAAACCCATCCCAAGACAGAAGATGCTTTGGTAGAGGTCTTTTCCTTCAACTCCTGCTTTCTTTAATATGGAATTGTGAGTATAAGTACTTCAACTGACCTCAGCTGCCACAGTATCACGAGTGAGAACTATGACAAGGACAGTTAGATGTCCCTGCCCCCATATTTTTATGCATTTTTCTGTTAGTCTTGTTTTAGTCAACACTCATGTCCCTCAACTGTTCATACTCTCCAGCCTATCCCTAACATAAATAGCAACTCCCCTTCCCCGCCTGCCAGGCCTGTCTTTTCTAAAGAGCCTGTAACCTTCCATTCCAACACTCCAGTCATAGGAGCCATCCCACCATGTTTCTGTGATGGCTACTATATCATACCCCCATAGTCGTGCACACATCCCTAATTCCTCTTGTTTGTTCCCCATGCTATGGGCATTTGTATAGAGGCATCTGAGCCGAGCTCCAAATGATGCTGGCTCATTGGCTGGAGCGGCTGGAATATCTCTGCATCGCTCCAAGCATTTATTGTAGGTGCTGGCAACTGACTGGGAGTGCTGGGATGAAACAACACCCCCCTCCCCCAGCACATCTAGTTTAAAGAAACCTTGACCAGCCTGGCAAGCATCCTACCAAAACCTCTCTCCCTCTTTGTCAGACCAGCTCCACCAGCCCCCAGTAGACCCGGCCTACTAACTTGGGTCCCTTATTCAAAACACCCAAACCCCTGACTATGGCACCACCCTTTTAACCATTTATTAACCTGGTCAATCCTCCTAGCTTTTTTAAGGTCCTCCCCTGTATCCTGGAGAATTGACGAAAAGACAATCTGAGCTCCAGAGCCCCTAACCACCTCTCCCAGGGCTCTGTAGTCCTTCTTTATGTTTCTCCAGGCTACTACTATCAACATCGCTAGCACCCACATGGATCACTAGAAGTGGATAATAGTTCGTGGGACTCACTAGAGCAGGCAGCCTCTCTGCAACATCCCTGATCCGTGCCCCAGGTAGGCAACACACCTCCCTTGAGACCAGGTCAGGCCGACAGATGGGTGCCTCTGTCCCTTTCAAAGTACAGTCCCCTACCACTATGACCCATCTCTTTTTCCTGGCAGCACCAGCAGCGATCTTCTTTACTGGTGCACCAGCTGGTTGTTTCTGGTGCAAGTGCCCTTCCTTCTTAGCCCCCTGCAGGACAGCAAAGCGGTTCTGGGTGGGGACAACAGATTTAGGAGGAAGCCCCTTGCTTTTAATTGTCCTCTTTCTCTTTTTTTTTTTTTTTTTTTTTGTTGTTGTTGGTTTTTGTTGTTACTATTTCCCAGCTTCCTGGGTTGACAGCCTCCTCCACTCCTCCATGAGCTTCAGGGGACGCTTGAGGCCCCTGCACAGTTTGGGCCTGGAGGAGGCAGTCCTGCTTCCTCTCAGCTTCCCTGACATCTTGCAGCCTATTGACAGCATCCCGCAGCTCAGCCACCTGCTGCAGGAGGACCTCCACCAAGGAGCACCGAGTGCAGCCCTGCCCATTGCGCACCCTCAGGAGACCAGTGCAGGCACTCTCTACACTCTGAGCTCTGCACTGCAGCCTCCCCTCTCATCGGCTCTGTCTGGGTGCCTACGCTGGCCACTGCCGGGGCAGCCAGAGCAGAGCCCACAGACCGGACCCGGGTCATGCGGCGAGTACTCACCATCCCGCTCGCCTGCCCGCGCAAACTGCCTCGACCCGCCTTCTTTGCCGCGCTCCCGGTCCCTCGCGCTCCCTGGGCAGGTTTTTAACCAGTCAGGGCTGGTGCCGCTCCTCCTGGCCCCGCCCCCTGTGAGTCCCTGCTCACGTCAGCTGAGCTGCCGGCTCCTGGGCAAGGCCTGTTGAGGACCTGGGGCTCCCTCGGTGGCTCTGGCCGCTCTGAGTAGATGCTCCTGGACGCTGATCTCCTCCCTGCTCCGGTGTTGAAGGCGTCCTCTGTCGAGCTACTCACCTCAGCAATTGAGGTTCCTTTTATTGCTCTGATGTAAAAGTGTATGTGATAGTTGGAAATTCAAGGGAAAAAGATTTTAAAATTACTTTCAGTTTTATGAAAATGTTTGAACCAGAAAAGATTTTCTGAGATAATTATTGTGCAAATTTGCATAAAATCTGAGAACTTTCCAGTAGTGGGGTAACAAAAGATACAAAAATATTTGCTTGCTACACCACCAGATGCCAGATAATCTCGGTCTTCCTCACAGAACATTATGTTATTCATACATCAGACACAGTTCACAGTGTGAGCTCATACTACCAGCACTACAAGTAGTGTACTTGAATTCCTCCCCTGCTCCCTCTCCACAGCAACACAAGCTCCAATTTTACTTAATCGTCTTTCTCAGTGTCATAAAGATTTCTCTCCTCAAGGGTGTGTTCCTTTCTCAATCCTCATCCTGTAGCTACTAATGCCACATATCTCTGTCTTCTTTAAAAACACCTTTCACACATTTTTTTTTTCATGAAACACAGCAATACAAGTTGTCATCCTTGCCAATCATTTATCATTTTATCATTCTTTCTTTTTACCCCTACTTACACTTCGTCTGATATTATCTCAACTTCAGGCATTTTGTCAGCATTTTCAAGTTCTGTAAGATCCCCTTCCTCCTTAGATACCTAAATTAATTTCTGATACTTGTATTTCTAACTCTTATTATTTGCTTATTTTATTATTTTCTTCCATGCTGCCCTCTATGCATATACATAAGTTTCTGAAATCAATTTACAAAGCGGAGTAAGCCTCTCAGAAAGTCCTATTCCCTTCATGCAACCGCAGTTAGGCTTAAAAAAAAGAGTGAAAATGTTTTTTGTGTCTCATCATATATGATTTTCCACTTTTCTCATAGGGTATGACCTTCTTTTCTTTCTCACCACAGAGTAAACAATGCAGAAAAAAAAAATCAGAAAAAAAATAATGAGTCTGCATTGCTATACCGTACATACAGAAGTCTTAAACATCACAGGAGATTCTTTTGAAATAAAAGAAAAGCACTGTTTCTTTTCTGAAGTGTCTGTACACATAAGAATTATTTTAGGTGTCTGAGGTTGCTCTAAGAATACTTGTGTTGACATCAGGGATGCTGAGAACAGCCTCAAGGTGGAGATGCATTTACCTTTAACTGAGAGAACTCCCAAATAAAGCCAATAAAAGCACAATAAAACCCAGCTTTACCATTTTGAATATTTTAGTGAAATGTAGATTGTCAAACAAACTATAGATAAATAAAGACTTGGCTTGTCCTATTCAGTCTTCAATGATGTCTGTCTGAACAGCTATTTTATATATATATATTTTATATTTATATATTTAAATATATATATAAATATATATATTTATATATTTTATATATATATATAAAATCATCAACTAGACCTGCACAGAAGACAAAAATACAAAATAAAAAGAAACAGAAATACATATTAGCTTAAAACCAATAATAATTCTAACAGAATATTTCAAGATGTACTTCATGTATTGATATATTATAAATTTATTAATGATCTGGAAAAGGCAGTTAATGACATCTTGGTGAGAGAACTAGTCAAAAAACTTCACAAAGCTAAGAAGCCTTCTTAGAAAAAAAGACCAGCAAAATAAAATGCTGGTAAATTAATATATACAGTGGGAAATTTCATACTTAAATATGAATATGTATTACAAGCATCATGCCTGTAGAAAGCTCATGGAGAGTCTGTGCTTGGTAATAGCAAAAAAAATAAACTGCTAATGTGCAGAATCAATTGAATATATTTCTACAAAGATACAAATGGCATATTTAATTGAGAATTATTTTGTCATTGTAAACATTATTGTAAAATAAATATAGGTGAGTCTGACCTGTTTAGGAAAACCACAAGAAGATACTAGAGAGTAGGTCTACATCATTCAGGAAGGAGATGAAATTGAAAGGCATCACTTACACACAAATAATAGTGAAAGAGAGAAAGTTATGAGAAGGGAATGAGTCTAATTTATACTTGGTCATCCCAGAAAAAAATGACAAATATTTAACTAAGACTTAACAAATGAAAAATCGACAACAGGCAATATCTCTTATACTGCACAAAATTAAGTGTTGGACTTTAATGCAAAAAATTAATCAGCCAAGAGCACTGAAAGATTTTAAAATAAGATATTTGGATGATTAATAAGAACATTCACTAATAATTAGCTGGCAAGTTTTAAAAATTCTGCATACAGATGTTCATGACTAAATTAATCAGAATTTGGCAGTACTAAGGAAGGAATATCCACTACAGAGGGATCAGTTGCATTTCTTAATTTTGGAGTTTTTTCTAACTTCCTGTAATGATCAAGTTTTGTCAGCTGTCAGATACAGGATTATATGGACTACTGACTTAATTCTATTGGCATACTGCTTTTCTCCCAGTCAAAGTAGAATTTATTTCTTTTGTGATAGCTTTTTCACTTATGACTGAGTTTATTTCTGCTTACAACATTTATAAGTATCATACTTTCTTTACTCTTCGTAGAAACTGAAGCTTTCTGTAGGAGCCTTTCTGTTCCTGAAGTTATTCTCAGAATTCTGAAATTTCCCTTCATATCTTGCAACAAGCATTTCCTACTTTCAAAACATTGTTAATGGGAAGATTCATCACTTTGCAAGTAATATACATAAGAAAAATTCCCTCTGTTGTTTGTATGTGTTTGAGAAATTACATTAAACTTTATATATATCTGGCAAAATCAGTATCTGACATTTTAAAACTTATTAATGTTTGGACAAGAATCCTGGGAAGATGCTTGAAATTGAAGCAGCACATATGCCTGGGTGTCTCTAGGAAATTTTCATTGCTTACAAAGAAACTGCTTTTTCTGTGAAACATTTGCGGCGTTTCAGATTAAAGGGAGTTACGGAGGATGTGCACTTCTAAATTGAAGAACCTTTCAAAAGAACACTGCACATACATACAGTTTGTTAAAGATACTTGTATTATAGACTTAACACAACCATTCACATACATAATTTTAATACTTTGTGTCTGTTTTCTTAGCTGTGTTGAGCTTTCAGAATGAGCACTGGACTGGTTATTTCACTTACAAGTTTTCATATTATCATAATGCTTTTTTACCCCAAAACATTGCAATGAAATTCTCCCTTGAATTATTTGTTTCAAAGTATGCAATTATTATCATTATACATATACATTTTTGATATATGTATTTGGTTTTAAATGTAATTTAGGAGCATTGGGTTCCGTGAATGTTTTATTGTGCAGATTAAAAATCAAAACAAGAAGGAAAAGAGTGAATCAAATGCTAATCTGAAAAATCAGGGCATCATGCCCTGGAGGGTATGAGATTCAGGCCTTCAAGGGCAGTACATCCCAACGGTAAGACCACTCGTGAGAAATTTCTGACACCAGATGTGACTGAATTCAGCCCTTATAGGAAGCAGGAGTAACTTCATAATTGCTTAGATACTAGAAAAATCCCTAATTAGAGAGACAGAAAGCTTGGTGTTTGATACACAAGTTGACTTAAGTCTGCAGCTGGCTCAGAAAAGTTCTCTGGGAGTTATGCTGGAGCCCTCTGTTCTAGGCTGCCCAGGGCTGCAATTATACTCAACAGCAACACCTTAAAAGCAAATCCTCTTTCACCCTGCAAGTAAAACTCAGTGCAGAGGTAAAAGCTAATACATGGCCAAAGAACAAGACAGAAAAAACTATGTGCTCCCCCAGTGCCTTTCTGTTACCAAACTTCAGTCCTGTACTTGCTGTCAGATCTGGAATAGGAATGAGAAATTCAGAATATGTTGTCTAATGAAAAAGCACTGGAGATATTAAACTCACTATGAAAGTAGGAATCCCCTTGGATTTTTTTGTATAACCCACCAAACATATGAAGAGAAGGTACGTAAAGGAGCACAGTCAGTTCTTCTGGGAAGGGTCAAGAAACAAATCAGTTCTCCAGCAGTTTGGAATTCCCTATCAAAGTGCAACCCCTGAAATACAGGCCAGAAATATATTATGGTCAATGATGAGAAGACCTAAAAAATCAAAAAAATTACTTCTGATTCTTGCTGTGAAGAGACCTTCCATCAAGCTTAATGTTCTGTTAGTGTGTATAGTCCGAGTAAGACATAATAAAATGAAATCGTTATGTGTCTATACTTAGCCACCTAACACCATTTGAGATAGCTCTCTAAAAGGAACAGGTGCCAGGCAGGACAATAATTTGTGAATCCAAAATCCAATGTGTTGGTATCCAATGACAGCTGGAAAGAAGATACAACTATTGCATGCTTGAGCATGGTCAGCATCTTGTCCTTATGCAAGGAGGCATTAACAATTCTCAGCAGTAATATCTCTGATTATTAGTGTCTGTGCTAACTGTAGCCAGCCATGAAGAACATAATTATGGTGAGATGGTGCATAATGATGTAGGACTGAAATTTTTAATGGAAACTCTTTGTGTGACAAATGATGTATTAAGTTGGACTGGGTTTTTAAAACCTGCCCAATGAAAGAATCTCAGGAGTCTTATGGGTATGACCAATTTTACTGCCAACTTTCTCATAAAATGAAAAGATGACTTAGTGTTTAGAGTTTCCTCAGTTTGGTCTTGCGTCTGGTAAGGAAATTAGTTAATTTTGAGGGATGAACAGCCTCCCATATTTTTGTGCGTATGTTCTACTTTCCTAAATATGCAAAGAGACCAGTGTGGTAGTTGTTTCATTCTCTGCACTCTAAATTGTACTTCACAGTATGTGCAGTTGGGAATACTTTCAAAGAGAAACTTGTTTGCCTGAGGAAACATCCTTTCCTTCCATGAAATATTGACTGTGATTGCTTGCTAAATTTTGCCATGTTTACAGATAAAAAAGATGGTTTTTTTAATTGGCAGCAAACATACTACTTCTAAGATGTGAAAATCAAGACTGGCTTTTTACAGATACACATATCATGAAAATGGACCACCCCTTTGGCACCCTAAGCATATCAGAAATAGTTATTTTGGTTCTAATTACACTGTTGTAATCACACAGTACATAAGGAAGATGTAATAAATGTTTTAATTATAGGCAATATAGAATCTGGTTCACTTCCCATTGTCCTGTTGGATCTGTGATAAACTAAGAAATAAAATGTAAATTGTAAAAAAATTGATGTGATGCAGCTGACTAAAAGCAGATAATGCAGTTGAAGGGAAGCCTCATATTAGGTAGCAGAAAAAAAAACTATACATTAAATGCAAAACAAAAGTCTGAACCTAGCAAATATTTGTTAGTATAAGGCTGTTGCAAAATCTGAAAGTTTTGAGTATCTGTTCTACTTACGGGAAAGAATGTAAATGTGCTTAAATTTACCTCTGAAACAGCAAAAGACAACCCTTCTGAATATATTTTTTTAATGTTACTGCATAGAAAATATTGTTTGTTTTTAACTGATGCAATGCAAAAGCCAAGATGGTCTCAGTTAACATAAACACAATCTTACCACAGGCCATTGCCAAGCCTAGTAAGAATCCTAAAGACATCAGCCAGCATTGCATGCCCATGATACGCAAATTATAGGCACCAGAACCATTCTCACTATAACACAAATAAGTTTTCTGTCTTGACCAGATTTTAAGATGTCATGATTTTTTTTCTATGCTTGTGTCTGTAAGGAAATAGTCTAAATGCCAATGGATATTGGTGCTGCACTCATCAGTGCTTTAGCTAAAACAGTAACTGTAAGATATGTTATTAGCTCCATTTCTCCAAACTGTCGTATTTGTATGACAGTTATTTTTTCAGAATACTAACATTGACAATTTTGTTAGTAGACTCCAATTCTTACCTTACATGGTTGATTACCATAGCAGTAACACAGCGGAAGCCAATAGATTAAAGGTATTCAGCTGCCCTATGTGGTGCTTTCTCTCCATTAATTTTACTTAGCAGGTGCTGCACCGTTCTTGTGGGAAATGACGAGGCAGCGAAAGTGGGGACAGTAGGCACAGGGGACATCTTATGTGTACAGCATCGGCTGAAAGACTTCTTGACTTTTGCCTACTGTGAAAATACATTTCAGGCTCTCAAATATTACACTTCTGAAGGAAGGGTGACTTTTGTTTGCACCTGCCAGGAAAAAAGTGCCCTTTGTTTGCAGCCTGTCAATAGAATGACCTTTCCTTCTTGCCAAATTATGCTCACGAAATACACGTGCTTGTTTTCCCTTTGCTGCATATTTCAAGAATCTTCCAAATTTGTTTGTTCAATGGTCCAGAAGCTTTCAAACTGACATGAGAAAATACACGTTTTTGCAGACTCATTTTCAGTTGGACCCGAAGCAGCTGAAGCTAGAGATCAGCTAGAATTAATCTGTACTTAATGAAGAAAACTTGCTGAATTTCTATAAATGCTTGCCTATGACACATATCCAGAGTTACATAAAAAGTCTGCCATTTATGCAATCTGCTTTGGCAATATTTGTATTTGTATGCAAATCTTCTCCCTTGTGAAAATGAATAAATCAAAACCTTGTAATTGCCTATCAGATGACAGTCTGCACTTTGGAATGCGCATGGCTACCTCAAAGGCAAGAACAGGCTTCAAAAGCCACTTTCAGGTTTTCAGAGTTGGTCTAGCCAGCAATGCTTTCTTCCTGCTGTATTCAAAGCAGATGCTGTCTTTGTCTTTAATGAAACAGTACAAATGCACCATAATTTTATATAACTGCAACAAAAATTTAAAAAGTAAATTTAGATTATTCTTGCATGTGGGGGGCTATGTGGCAGATATAGATGTATTCAAATGACTTTTGCCTGTACTTCAAGTTCTCTGGAAATCACATAGCCATGTTAGCATGACATTGTACCCAAGCTGCAAATCTCTGCTAAAAAGAAACATATGTTATCCTGAGCACATGTTGCATGTTAACATTGTGATACTGCTTCTGTTCTGCATCTGATCCACATTCAGCCTTCTGGGAGCAGTGTAGACCTCCTACTGATCTCTTTCCCTTCTAAGAAGGTGAGATGCATCTGGCATCAGATCCTCTTCTGAACTGCTCCATAGTGACAGTACATTTCCTGTACCTTTAGATGATCATAAGGTCCTTTCCAGTCCTAACCATTCTATGATTCTATGTCAGCAGTATCAATTAGCTACTTTTGCACTGGGTAATGCCCGAGACTACAGCAGAAGCTCATGCATGTTATACTCCTGCATACAAGCAACCAGTTATGCCAGTTCTTTTTATTTAAGTGCCTTTAAAAGAACCAAGTCTCAGAAATGGCTGCCTGCACTTCCCCAGGTGTTTTTTAGGAGGCAGGAAATATGGGGTCAGATTTTTAGGACATTTTTTAGATGACTGCTCGTTTGAGGGGGGCAACACCTCTCCACTAAGGTGCCTGATTCCTGATGGATTTTAGCACGTATCGTGCTGGTTAGATTCACATGCAGTGCACAGAATGGGTTACTTGCCTAATTTGCCAAACAGGAACCATGGTTGCATTATATGCATCACATATTAATCGACCTGGCTTATCTCAAATGCAAAAATCTGCATTATGTGAATCTCATGAAAGTGAAGGGACATGCAGAACTCATAAATTTCATTGACCCAGAGGGAATGGGTTATACACCAAAGTCAAAGCAGTGACAAACAGAGGTGAAGTCCCTCAGCCTAAGCCTCAAAGAATAAAGTTTAAGTGAATTTTAACCAAACTGTGACATGCATGAGAAGCAAATGCAGGAACAGCTGTAGCAGAGTAATTTGTCATGCTGTGGTAAATTTGGATGGTGTTTCTGAACCCCTAGCAGCCTGTGGCCAGCAGCTGAATTCCTCTTGCCTTACATGTGGTGTCTCACAGAGGTGCACTGTATTAACTGTGCCTCTCAGCTGTGTTTTGATGAGAGTCATACTGCCCTTCCACCCTCTGTCAGCTGTATCCGGGCCTCTTCCAAAAGCATCTTAAAATATTATCAGCTTAACCAGTAATATAGAAATTATGCCAATGTTATTTACAGCCAAATATGTATTTAACACATGCTAAACTAACCTGTGCTTTCAGGCAATAACAGCTTTGATGAGGTAGCATTCTAAATTCACTCCCAGCTGTTCTTGTCTATGTCAATGGTCTTTCGCTGCTGCTTCTGCTCAGTGTATTCTCAAACAAATGGCAGCCTTAGCTGCATAAACTCTTCACTGAAATTGCTTCCTTACTGCAAGCACTTAATCATGTTGTTCCTCCGTGTTTGCCCTAGAACAGAAAGCAGCAAATACTCCCACAGGGAGAGAAAGACCCATCCTGGGAGGTGCAGGGACCATCCTTGAGCTTTTTGTTGTGGCCTCTCAACTGAGACTGCAGCCTGAATTGGGAATGTTTCTCCTTCACTGCATTCACTGCATTTCAGCACAAAGTGCCAGTGATTTAAAGCCAACCTATGAGGGCACAGCCCTCAAACTAGCATGGCCTGTTGCATTAGGAGGAAATTCAAGAAGTTGCTCAAGTGTTAGTTACTGGTTCCTGGGTGAGACCTGGTAAGACAATGCAAGTATTTCTAGTCCCTGAAGCTGACTTTGCCTTTTGAACAGACTGGATTACTTGGGCAGCTATGTTGGAAAGGCACAGTAAGTGAAGAGGCAGGAAACATCATAATCCTAGATACCTTCCAGTTGTACTTCTCAAGATTACAGTTTTATCACTTTCTTTCATCATCCACATGCCAGGACATGCATTCTTGGGGCAAGTGTTGTATCATTAATGGCATTTTCCCATATTACTACTCAGAGCTACATGGCGTTGCAGAGCTGTCATGTTTGTAGCAAGTGTCAGGCCTCAGAATGAGAATTTTGTGCCAAAATACAAGGTGTCAGGTATGCTCTGAAAATTGCCCTGAGCCATTCTGTCTACTAACTTAAAATCCTTTAGCATCTTCAGGACTGTGACTTGAGCTAAGGCTCTGAGCAGTTAACAAACTGGGATGTGGAAGCAGCATTTGGCTGCTAGCAGAAGCCGGCAGATGGAAGAAACGATATGTCCGTAGTGAAAGAAGGGGCATGGTCCACACCACAGTCATATCAGCACAGTGTCATCCCAAGCTCATTAGGCTTGTTGAGATAGAAAGCTTATTAGTTCATGCACATTGGCTTCCTTTCACAGCCAGACTGCTTCCTGAGGCTAAACTGGCATGCTGGCACATGTGCTACACCATATTGTCATACCAGCTAATTTGACAGAAGTTCAGACAGCTACACATTTCTCTCCTTGAGCACTGTAGCTCTGCTGTAGGTAGCTGGGAGGGTAAGTTGTGACTGAGCTGTGGCTTTTAACACTCTTACTTGGATGATGCTGATAAGCATTTATGATCCTGCCCCTAGTGTCTTTAAAAATCTAGTCCTAGATGTAGGTAGGTTTCCAGAGTTGACAGATAGCTGATAACAGCCTGATGACTGCAGGAATAGTTGCTTTTTTCAGTACAAGACACATTTATGTGGGCCACTTCCTTTACAAGATGTGAATTGTTCTTTCCCAGCTCATATTGATGCTCTCAACAGAAAGGTGCAAGTGCATAGATATAGCCAATGTGATCTTTCATAGACCCATCTCTTAATGAAAACCCCATATTACTGTTAGTATCAAGACAATGGACATTTTTATAACAATTTCTGGACCTTCAATTTCCTTTTCTTTGTGTGTTTTTTTTTTTTTTACCTTGCTTGTGTTCATTCTTAATTATGCTCAGGCTTCTTCATTTGTTAGAAACCACCATTTAGCAATCCATATCCTAGCAGCTATGACTTTAGCAGCCAACAGCTTGATGACTTTGCTTTTAGGAACTATCTAAAATACCTGCCTGTTTAGCAATTGCAGATTCTTTTTTTGCCATAGCAAGTAGCCTAGGAGTGTGCAATCCTTCAGAGATCACTAACCAAGTAAATAAAATACAGAGAGTCAAAAAGTTACATTCTGAACCAGAAGATGCTTTCCCACACTTCCCAAATGCTCTCCTTCCAGTTCCTTTCTGCCCCCTTGAAGCTGTTCTACCTCAGCATTCCTACTGCCTATTTCCTTCACTCTTCTCAAACCAGCTCTAGTAGCTCCACACAAAGATGTCATTTTGCCACCCCCAAAATGAGCATTATTACTTCAAAACTTCACTTCTTACTGCTACTGAATATCTAGATTTTTGGATCATGAATAGGGTCAGGTACATGTGATCTTTGTATTTGGATCGTAACCACAATACTCAACTGTGCAAATGCTTGTCTTTAATTTTGTTAATTTCTGTTTTCCACTTTCGTTCCCATCATTTACTCTCTTTTAGAGAGATCATTTTCCTCCTCTCATGTAAAATTAAAAAAGAAATTGCTTCAGAACTTTTAGAAAACTTTGCAAAAAAAAAAAAAAAAAAACAAACCCGACAAAAACCCACCCTGAAAATCTTTCCATACTGTTAATTTCACATCTGCAAAAGCAGATACAGAAAAACTCTACCACCCACCTTTGGTCAATAAATATCGTTACTGCAAACAAGCATGAATTGTAGGAGCTGAACAAATCAAGATGCGCTTTTGACAGGTTCATTTGGCAGTGTAGGAGGATATTCTACCATTCTAAAAATATGTTCTATTTTCACAGACATTTTGAGATGTCTCTGTAAGTTCTCTTACAGAAGATGGCCCAGGGCCCATATGGTACAAGTCAATTTGACAGATGTTATATAATAATCTTCCTTGATTAAACTAGTACAAGACATTCTCTTCTCACCAACCAAATAACAAGCAAGAAATACCCCTTCCATTCTGAAATAAAACACCACCAACTAGATAGACATGATAGAGCTAGATCTTGTTATAATGAGCAAAGTGGTCATGTTCAAGAAAACCTTGTCCCTCTATGTCATGGGAGGAGTATTATCAGATAAGGTAAAGAGACAAACAGCACTTATTAGTTCTAGAGCTTTTATCTGTGTATTAACTTGAGAGCCAGGTTATGGAATAGCAATATACACCAAAATAATTCCTTTAAAGGAAAGTAATAGGGAGAGAGGGACATATTTCTGCCCTGATAATAATTGAAGTTCTTTGCACAGAGAAACTGAAAGCAACTAATTTACAGAGAAAGCCTGTATGATATTTTGTGGGAATAGAAAAGGTCTTCACAGATTTTGTATCAGACATTGTGGGAATAAGATTCAGATATCTTTTGAAATACGAATAGGCAATTACTTTTTTGATCAAATCCATACACAGAAAGGGCACACTGGGATATCTTCCCAAGGGAGTTTACTGAAGTGGCCTTAGGCATCCAGCATCTTCTAGGAGCTCATTACAAATACCATCAAATAAAAAAGTCTTCAAGCTTTTCTTCAAGTTGCTCAAAACTGCAGCTGAATCTCCAAAGTTGTTGATGAGAGGGAAAAGGATGTAATAAGACCATGCTGCCAAAAAAGACAATTTAGCTCTGAAACATCTGTGCTGATCACCTAAATCAAACATACAAGAAAAAACCCCGAAATCTGACTGCCTTTAACGACTATGGCAGAAAAACCTTCCAGCGTTTGCACATAGACTTTTGATTTTCTTATACCAAATATGTTCATGGAGGCTGCAGTTTCTGGTTTTGACTTGTTTTTTGAGTTGTTAAAATTGCTTCAAACATTTAAATGTATTTTATGTGTGCTACATGTAGTTTCTGTGTGCAAAGCCTCACCATATTGTGTTTTGATTTGGACCTAATTTTACAAGCCTGCTTTTCTGGTACTTTACTTATATTAGTAGTCATGTGGGGATGACTATAATTCATTACTCTCATGAATAAATCTTTACAAAATTGGATCTTTAGTCTGGATCCAGTAAAACTGAAATCAAATGGCATTTTATACCATAAGGCTTTTGTGGATCTAGAACTTTGTTACAGTTCAGGATTTCTTTCTGTCCTTCCCCCAGATAATCATCCTATCTTGTTTAATTGCTCAAAACTGTATGTTTATATTTATTTTTACACAGCAACCTGAGAGAGTCAAAGCAGGAAAAGAAAATCCTCTGGTCTAGTGATAATAGCATTATATCTTGTTCAAGACTGTCAGTCAGAACTTTCGACTTCATGCTATCGATTCTGATGTAAAGGCATTTAAACATGTAGGAAGTCTCCCATTCATTTTATTGGTCTTGGCATGTTTGTCTAAGTCTCAGCTACAGCAACAATCTAGTGTTCATCTTGTATAAAATTACACTTCATCTTATTGTACCAAAACTCCTGGGAACTAATTACAAGTCTATTTTTATGCCAAGACAAGCATATTAAAAGTTTACAAATTGGGTGTATGTTTACTTTCCGTAGCTCACATACTGTGCTCTGGAGTATTACTCCCATATGCAAACAACGCCACAAATATAAATTGCGTAAGTGAATTCACTGTTTTCAGAAACAGCTGTTTAGTGTAGCAGTTACTTTGTCTCTTTTTCAGAAACAGATACTAAACCCCCTGAGCTAGTTCTCCTTCATGCGAGTAGCAAAGTGGAATACTGTAGTAAATTATTTTATTTATAATTTTTTTTTTATTTGAAACTAAGTGTCCCTTCATACAATGAATATATTAATGGTATTGAGCAAAATATAAAATCATGGACCTTATGTGTTTAATGCTAAGCATGTTTTTCAGTATTTTGATAAATGGAGCTTTCCCCACCTCCTTGTGAGTGGATGAGGATAAATTTGATTCTTTGAACTCAGAGTCTATGTTTTGAACCTCAAGGTATGCTTTAATCATTCTTTGAGAGGTGTTTTTTGCTTTTTTCAAATGCAAGGGCTAGGTATATTTTCATCTGTTAAAATAAAAACATGTGCACAGTTTATTTGGTAATACCAGATGACAGGATTTAAAAGAAACACCAGATGCCATGAGACTTACAATAAAACTATGTATTTCCAGAAGGGGAGAAGGAAATCATTGATACATTGCAGATAAGGGGAAAGAACAGTTGCGTGGATACTCATATCTGTGTACTTGACCTGGCTAAGAAAAACACACCAGATGTACAAATGTTAGAAGGCACAATGTCCCCAGTATCTTTATACCTGCCTGACAAAACTCCAAGCCAGCAACTACTTTCACCTCTCTCCAGCATTTGAGGCCATAAAGATCATAGACAGTGTGCAAGATCCATCAGCAAACACCACCAGTAGAATATTCAGATTTAAGCACTCTAATACTGTATTATTAATCTCGAAAATCAGTATTGACATTCTCCAGAATAATTTTGTGGAAAGAATTACTGTCTGTCCATTTTTGGTATACTTATTTTAGCAGTATTATTCGCAGCTGCAGGAGCAGTTTCTATCTAGGTGGGAATTTCAGAGCTGAGATCGCTGAAACCTAAACATCTCACAAAGGTGATTATTTGAATTGACATTAATGGATTCATATATAGTGATGGAATAGTCCACTGTATGTTGTAGATATTATGACATCTATACATTGTTCTGAGCAAACTAGAAACCTCTAAGTTCTTTGGAACAAGTAGCATTAGCATTAAAACCTTAGGAGGATTAATCAACACAGTTGAGCAGGGCCTTCCCCTGGGGGTGTGGTATACCTATTTAAACAGGCACTCCTTAAAATCAGTCCCAGTTGTACCTGTAGTGAACAAACAGGCTTAACTCACCGTATTTGTCAAACCTTAAAAAATTATGTCAATAGTAGCATGGCTGTTGCATATGACTTTTTCAGAAGAATTAACACTAGAAATCAGTGTTAGTTCCCTTAGCTATTGTTTCCGTAGACCTCATCTACACCTTTTTTGAACACTTGCAGGGATGGCAGCCTGTTCCAATGCACGATTATCCTTTTGGTGAAGAAATTTTTCCTAATATCCAGTCTAAACCTCCCCTGGCACAGCCTGAGGCTGTTACCTCTTGTCCTATCACTTGTTACTTGGGAGAAGAGACTGACCTCCACAATTCTTATGCAGAGACTGATGTGAAAAAATTACACAGCAAAATGATAAATGCTAATCAGATCTCATTCTTCATTCACTCAGGTCTTTCTCACAGTAAATTTCTTCCAGGGCTCTGTAAGCAATATTTGGCTTGCTGTGTTCATTAATTGTTTAAAGTAATGTTTATAAAGGTTTATTGTGATTAAGGTGTGGAGGTTTTAAAACAAAAAACTTGCTCATTTTTAAATACAAGCTCTGCTGTAATTATTCTTGCTCATAATTACCTCAGATTTTCATAAAACATACCTGAGACTGTCCCTAACATTTTTTTTATTCCTAATATCTGAGAGCATTGCCTCAGAGTACTTCGCTATGGCACTGACTTGAATAGCAGTGACGTTTTATTTTCCTGTGTATCTGAGACAGAGCTTGGTCCTAATTTAGTGTCAGACTGCACATTTTCTCTTGTGAAACCTAAATGTAATCAAATTGCATACAGTCCATCCATGGACCTGATGAGAATTTGATTTCTTGAAACAAACCCAGAAATTTAAACAGTCTGTGCAGAGGAAAGAAGGTTAGTTATCACCACTGAGGATGTGGGTTCCTCTCTGGCTTCACTTTCAGTGGAAAGATGTCTGGGCAAGTCACAGACAAGAACATTTCTCCAGTAACACCCAGCTATTAGGATGTTACCAGTCTCAGACTGGTTTATCCATGCAGTTCCGTGCCCAAGCTAACAAGCCTGCCCAAGCTAATTGTATGAGTATATTGACATACCAGAGCAATCCCATGGAGGCCCGCCAGGACGATAAGAGGGCTGTAGCGCGTGAAGTACAAAGGAGAGGTTAGGCTGAGAGAACTGGGCTTGTTTAGGCTTAAGAAGAAAAGGCTTAGGGAAGACATTCCTGCTACCCAAAATCAAAAGTTGACTCTTCTTGGATGTACACAGCCCAAGAAGCAATGAACCCAAGTCGGAGCAAGGGAAAATCTGACTCAGTCAAAGGAAAAATAAAACAAAATATGAACTTCAGCTAGGGAAGAATTTCTGACAGCATGGTCATAGCATATGCATAGAGATGCATTAAAATAAAATACAAAAAACACTGAAAGAATTTCAGGAATGTTTTAAAGTTCTGGGAGATGGCAGAACGTGATATCTTTGCATAACGTTTTAGTGTGTGTAGCATTTTAGGAGGTTTCTTGTGGCAAATATCTCTCATTCTGTAAGCCATATTCATTTGAATCCAACGAAGCCCTGGAACTACCAAAGCTCTCCTTTAATACTAATTTCTGCTACCTAGTTACTTAGGCTTTTATGAAGAAACAGCACATTCCTTATTTTTAAAAAACCAAAAATAGCTGAAAATCCATTTGCTTAACAACCTCTGTATGCAATTTCTGTTCAAAGGACCATTTCAACTGTACTTTGCCGATATGCTCCAAGTTCAGGTACTGTAAAATATTCAGTTACAGAGTTAGACATTTGTTTTTCCTGACTAGTTCAAACATTCTGAGATATGATGGTTTCCTGAGAATGAAATACTGCTACCTTGTGATCAAGGATATTGAAGAGGATTGCACGAATGTATTTCACTGGAAAGTAAAATGAACAGTGAAGGGACATTTTTCCCATCTTCTCCCAGAAGAAAATATTGCAATTATGATTTCCAGTAATGGGAAAAGGATATTGATGCTTTTTATTGACCCCTCATGATGTTACCTTAATTTCTATCCCTTTTCCTCAAATCTAATGCTTACTGTGCCACACCCCCATACTTCTGCAGCCATGGTCCCTCATTCACCTACAGTCAAATGTTCTTTGAATCAACCAATAGGATTTAAAAACTGTAGTGAATTCAGACTGAAATCAATTTTGACACCCATTTCATAACTTCAATCACAAAAGAAAAAATGAAAACTCTAATTTTCTCAGGAATTCAAACCTTTCCTACTACTTAAGATTACTCACATGGTGTGGAGCCACTGTAGGTACCTTCCACAACTCTCCCATTTTTTCAGACACATCTGATTCAGTAGGGATCGAACTAGAATACCTGCAGTCTAACAAATGATGTTGAAATTAGGTACACTTCAGAGTAATGCAGAAACTACTCTCCCAACTGTTAGTGGTAGAGCAATCAAGCAAAAAAATTACTTAAAAAGAGTCCTAACTAGGACTTCCTTGCCCTTTCAGCCTTTACCAACCAATGATGCTCCAATGTTTTAGGAATTAAAACCAAAGATGTTCCAACACAGGAAAAAGGGTGAAACCAGACATTAAAAGCTATTTAGGCATGAGATGAGGAGGGTTTACAAAAGTGTCTGAATGATTATGCAAACCTGTAGATTTCCCTGGTGCCTCTCTGTATCCAGAAGATCCCAAATAGCTTTACTAACCCAAGTCTAAAGAGCCAGTTTGCCTATTAAGCAATGTAGCGATATTCAGGTGACTGTGTAATTAAAATTTTATTACCGTGTACTTTATTTCTCATTAAGTTTACATTTTCATTCAACATTAATGTGAGCTAACTACTCTAGGCAGAATGTGAGCAAGTGCTATTATAAAGTATGTATTCTGCTTTGCTTCATATAGAAACATCAGGTGACATCAGTAAAAAGAGGTAGTAGTATTACAGGACAGTGTATGAAAGACACAGGAATTCACTGCCTAACAAATAACGCTACCTTTTTTTTTTCTTTTCATTAGGGAGCAGATATTTTCAAAGGAAACTCAGTAAAACCCAAGTAGCACCTTTATCCCATTTTAAAATTGCCCATGTGTTTATCCAGCATGTTTCAGTTTGCATTCTTAACCTAACGACTCTTCTCAGTTACTACTATCCTCATTTAATCTTTTTACCAACTGCTCTGCTACCTCACCTGTTACATGAATACAAAACATTTTCTCCAAACTTGTAGTCTGAAATATAGAATTGGAAATAGATCCTGTATGTTATTCTATTAAAAAAAAAAAAAAAATTGCTGTCAGTTGGACAGCTCTGAACTACAAATCTGGAGCATAAATAAAATCCAAACACCCTCATCTCCTTTTTATTTCAATAGCTCACACATACACATTATCTTGACCTCACTAACTTTATGAAATAATCAGTGGTAAGCTAGGCTTATAGTGTGGGGGATTCTATAGTGTGAAATTAATGAGCTGGATGGGATCCCTTATATTTGGGAGGCAGAAGGAAGTTCTGTGGGGAGGTGTGAAGTCTACTCATATCAGTGGAAATGTGTTGTGTGGGCACTGAGGTGCCTTTAAGAGGATTTCCGTAATCTGACATTTTCTTGCTTTCAGGAGTGTTCTTTGCATGGATGTCATACTTACTCAGCCCTGATTCAAACAAAGTTCTCTATAGGAATATGTACAGTGAGTAGTGAAACACTCAAAGTAAGGCTGGTGAAACAAGCCATAGGTTCTGATGTTACAAGAAGCTAAATTCAGACATGTTGCAAGCAAGCTCACAAGATACCAACTTTAACCTAGTGTGAATCTGGAGCAGAAATATTCTATTAGTCATCATTTCGACAGGATATAGTCCCTGCTACCTGGCAGTGTAGTATAAGTGGGACTAGAAGCATTCAAGACTTCTACTGAATTTATTGAGGTGCTAGCCTTGCAACACTGCACACAACTGAATTAATGTTATTCAAAAGAAGGTAGATTTGATTAGCAGAAAAGAGCAAAAGTTATGAAAATTTTTATCTGGATATATAAGCTGTGTAATATAGGTCTTTTGTTTTTGTTTTGTTGGTTTTTTTTTTGATAACTTGTTACAAATCCAGGTATCTACAAAATAAAGTTGTACAAATAATATAGAAAACCTAATGTTACAATCAGTGCTGACTTTGGTTGCTGTAACTTAAAGTCACCAATTTGTATAGCCAAGAAGGTTTAGGAATTGCTAGTAGTATGCAAAGTAGTTAAGGTGTATACAGGACATAAAAATGAGCAGCAGAGAGAAGAAGTAGTAAGGCTGGTGTTCAGAATTGTAAAAAACATAGTAAAAGCATATTTAGGAGAAACAGTCATTGTTAGAGGAGTTAACTTCCTATAGCATGATGTGTATTGGTGTTAGGCTGCACTCTTAAATTATTGAACAAAATTTTGTGTGCGGAAGAATATAGCAGAATGCTGACATTGCTATGGTGGGTTTAATAGGAGATAACTGTTGATACAATAAAAAAAACATTAACTTTATCAATGTCTCTCCAAAGTAAACCTTAGAACTTGTAATTATTTGAAAATAATAATTAACAGAAAAAAAAAATACTGACTCCATTAGTTTCAGTCTAACATGCTGCTCAATCATAAAACCACAGAACAGTTTAGGTTGGAACGGACCTTTAAAGGTCCTCTAGTCCAACTTCCTTGCAATAAGCCAGGACATCTTCAACTAGATCAGGTTGTTCAGAGCTCTGTCCAGCCTGACATTGAAAAGCTTCAATTTTACTTTTTTTCCTTGGCTTATGGCCTCTGTAGAACTACGAAGGCTAACTCCTTTTGCAGCACCTTGCGCAAAAAAAATTCTACAGCTGGATGGACCTGATTATAGGATGACATTATCTATATAGTTTTCCATTCCATTTTGTTTACATTTTAACATTTTTTTCATTTTAAATGTATTAAGATTTTGACTGATTAATAATGTACTGTTGAAAATATACTGAAGCAAAAGAATTCTTATCATGGAACTTTGATGAGTTTCTGGGTTTTTTTACAGATGTAAACATTTACTGTGATAAAAAAGACCAGTCAAGTTTTGTTCTTTTCTTACTCTCATACCATTTCTTTCCATAAGAATGTATTCTCTTCTTGCAACATAATTATTTATCTTCTTTGCAGACCCAAGCACATTATATAGTGTCACTGCTATTTATTTCTTTTTTACTTTCAAATATAAGACCGTCTAATAATAATGGAGTTAATTTGCCTCACTGAGTCATGGTATCTCTTACTTCAGTAAAGGAATTTTTGTGTGACAGATGGTGGAATTACTTCATTTAAATAAAAATTAATAATTTGTCTGAAAGACCTTTGCTTCTTCCACCTATATTTTTAGATACAGATACTTAATGCTCAGCACTGTAGCTCTCTTACAAGAACACCTTCCAAGTCATCTACAACTGCAGGAAGAAAACGAAGCTATTGGCTTCTATCTACAGGGCCTTTAATTGTTTAGTTGCTCAGTACATGAGGGTTTTATTTCTTTATTTGAAACACAACACCTATGGAAGTAGAAGAATAACTGGGAAGGGGGTCAGAAACCTTCAAAATTATACCAGACCACTTTGTAGGGAGTGTTATGGCTGGCCAAAAGAAAGCCACAAAAGAGAAGAAAATCAAAATCATGAATTGTTTGTTTATAGATGTTTCCATGAACTAAATATTCTGTGTAAGGTTAAACCGTAACCGTTTCACTTATGTATTAGGTCATCTCAGGACAATCTTTAAAGTATTGCATTTTTATTTCAATATCTTAGGTTGCTTATTCTAGTTTCTTAATGTTCCTAATTACACCAAATGAAAGTATCAACTTTATATGGGCATCTTTGAAAATGTCTGTTTCATGTCTATTGTAACCAACTTAGTCTCAAGTCGTACATACCATTCCTCACCATACATCCTTAAGAAAATCAAAAGGCTGTAGATTAACCAGTTTCACAGCATGCAGATACAATAAACAGCTATGATTTTTCAGGCTTCACATTTCAGTTGGAAGTTCTATATGACTATAAAAAGACTTTATATCAGAGTATGGTTCTTTTAATTATCCCATATAGTATATAAACTACTAGAAGATTAATCTTCCCAATAACATACAAAACATGCCCATCATTCAAAGAGCTACAGCTAATACCGTTGGTTTTATAGGTATGAAAAGATATTAGGTTCCAAATCACAACTGAATTTGAGCATTCATTGGAATTCCAAAATTCCTCTCATCTACTTTAAAAATTCATAAGGCAGCTGTGCTTTTCTAATTTCCTTCTTATTTTAGGGTTTATTATTCTGCTGACATTAGCCAAAATACTGTAGAAACAGGAACAGATTACTGCAATATATTCAGCTTATCTTTAATTGGTTCACTTTGGAAATGGGAGATTCTCCAAATAAACCTTATAAATCTGATGAAGTTCATGTTTTCTGCACTGACTTAAAGGAAACCACAAACTTCCTCAGACCATAAAACACCTCATAGGTGTTGATAAGCTACTAGGTCTCAATCATTTGTTGAATATATGCCCTTCTGTCTGTCCAGTATGCCCCTGACTTTCATGGGAACCTTTACACCTTATGATTGCATTTCTGTGAGATTTTCACTGTGAATAAAGGCTAGGTGCATTGTTGCTGGGTAGCTACAGGTATGAAGGTAACCTAGGAACATGTATGCCATGGTGACCTGCAAGTTACTCTGCAAGATCAGGAGTGAGGAGTTTATCAGTTACCTCATTCTCTGCAAATGCAATGCCCCAGAGCCAACAGAGATCAGAGAATTGCTCTGGCAGCAAGTTCACCAACACTTTCTAGACTTTAGTAGGATTTTCAGGACAAACTACACAAATTTTTTTTTCCGTCAGAAAAGTGTATAAAAAGTCATTGGCCTTAGATGAATTTTGCTGTCATTGGGAGGGACATGTACTATTATATTGTTGTTGAGAAAACTATTCAAATATTGTTTCCTTATTTGAACCCATAGCAGGAGCTGATTTACAGTCATGAGTTTAGTTACATGTCCTGGATAATAATAACTGCATTAGCTCCTGTGCCACTATATTAGACATTCTGTGTGTAAAATAAATAAGGAGCTAAGTTTGAAATAAATGCAAGACGAGGTCACAGAAAATTACAGAAAATTACAAAAGTTTCAAAAATCATTGTTATTCTGAATTCATACTCTGGCTGGCACAAGTTGAATTCCTTCTTGTGAATATACAACCCCTATAGGTGAAAGCAGGCATGGTGAGCCAGCCATTTCTCCATCCTTCTCATTTATCCTTCTCATTTATCCAGCTCTACATACAGTTAGTTGAAAGCATAATTAAAATAGGGTTTAACATAAACCTGCTAGTTCCATCAAAATTTGTGATTAGTTAATCTGCATGAGATAACTGGTGATGTGGTTACTTCTGCTATTGCTATCTGGTCATGTCTAAACCATAAGGTCTGGAACTTGATTTAGAAGTTATATGTAGTGTAACACTGCTCACATTCTTCAAAGATTTTTCCAAGGCATCAGCAGCTTTGCATAAAAGCCTTTCTGTTTCTAATGAGAGGACACTTAAATCCCACTCATTTCTCTTACTACCTTTCTATGCCTGTATTGAGTCACTGCTTATTCTTGTAAAATAGATCTGGCATTGCTGAACAGAGACTTTGCAATGAGTTTACAATTATGATTAATTGATTGTGCTTTCAGTCAAATATGCCAAGGATTTGTCTTTGGATGTATGTAATACACACAATACAAGCAAATGAATAATTATTTTATTGAGTAGAGTGCTAGATCTGTTGACGTGGATTCTCTTTGTTGGTATGCATTATTTTCCTTACTCACGTGTTTGCTGTCTGCCAACTCTATTTTTTTGTAATAGAAGAGATACTCTCATTTACAGTTTAACATTTTTAAAGCAAATTTTAAAACAGCATCTGTGAGTATTGGCTAGATTTTTATTTTGGTGAGATTTCTTTTATAGGCAAGACCATTCTGGAGTTTGTTGTCTGCAAAGGAAGCCCACCAAGAATTTCATTAATGAAAATCATTTTCATACTCTGAGCTCGCTCAGGAAAGGCCAAGTGAAATTTTACCAGATTTTACAAAGCTTTCACTTATGAACAAAGAAAGAGGAAAAGTTTTTTTTCTCCACTAAGATTATAAGGACTTAATGACAGAGATTTTAGTGAAGACACTTCATCAATGTCCTGGTTTAGCAGTAGCAGTCATTTTTTCTACTGGTGCAGTGCTGTGTTTTGACTTTTGGCCTGGGAATAATACTGATAAAGCCGATGTTTTCAGTTGCTGGTCAGAATGTTTACCCTGACCAAGGACTTTGTGAGTCTCATGCTCTGCCAGGGAGGAGGAGAAGCTGGGAGGAAGCAGGGACAGGACACCTGACCCAAACTAGCCAAAGAGGTATTCCATACCATAGCACGTCATGCCCAGGATGTAGAACTGAGAGTTCCCGGAAGGGCTGGATCATGGCAGGGTGGGGGTGAGGTACCGGTTGGGGAGCGGTTGTATTCTCTTGCTTGTTATTTCCTTTATCATTATTATTATTAGTGGTAGCAGTAGTGACTTGTGTTATACCTTAGTTATTAAACTGTTCTTATCTCAACCCATGGGAGCTGCATTCTTTTGATTCTCCTCCCCGTCCCTCCAGGAGCGGAGGGAAGAAAGGTGTGTGGGAGGGAAGTAGACTTCATGGTTCTGATTTACGGCCTGGGCTTAAACCACGACAGTCAACCATAACGTCTTTTCACTGATGAGCTGCGTAATGAACCCTGAAGCTATACAACATACAGGGAACACTAAATTGAGCAAGGGTCCCTAATGATTTTACAGTCTTGCAAACCCTAGCTTAAGTTACAACTTCAGAAGTGATTATCTTCGATTCTTGGAAAAAGGGTTCTCTAAAGGAAATTTGGATAATTTCCTCTGAAAAGAGTTATAAAGTTGCTGATTAAATAAAGATCTGATCACTTAGAGCAGACTACAGATAACTTCGCAAATTTCTTTTCTGCTAAGAGCACACTTGTTTGGTTCACACGTTACAGGTGGTCACAACAGAAATTTAGTTAATTAGAAATAAATTACTTTTCTGCATAAAATATTTGGTTAGAGTGGCAAGCCAAAAATGAAAGGAATAAAACTGGAACTTGCAAGAAATGAACTCATATTTGATTTAATATGATACTGGTAATCATGAACAGATTTAATTTTTTGTGTTTAGGAATGGTAATTATTCTTTGGCAGGATAAAAATCTCACCTCCATCTGTACAGATGAGTTGTACTAACACCAGAAGATTAATTTGTACACATGAGATGTACTAACACCAAGGAAAGGAGGGAAGTATAAATCTCTAGGAAGATGTATTTGTAGATATAGACCAACAGAGAGTGAAATGAACCCCAGGGAGATCCATTTACAAAAAGAAGAGCTGGGAATAGTAAATAGGAAAAATAAACCTCAAAACCCAAAACAAACATGAGCAAAACAAGGCTGAAAAGAGTATTAATTATATATATAAAGCTCATGACCTTTGAAAATTACGCATTGGCAGTAGATGAATGATGAAGAGATTTGTATTTCCTGAATTGCACTATATCCATAACAGATTTCCCTTGCTTCTATATAAAACAAAACACCTTTCCCCTTGGCTTTATGAATGCTTTACTCAATGTGGAATGAAACATCACATTAATTTAATATTGACTGACGTAGCCCAGCAGTTGGCAACTCCTTTCTACAGCTTTCCCAGCAATAATCTGGGCTGGAATTTGAAAGGTGCCAATTAATTACTTATTCAAAATGTGATAAAGGTTATGGCTCAGGACATTCAGATTTTGAAAACAGTTGTCTGGCTAAGATGAAGTGATACATTCTGAAGCCTTGGAAGTTTTACCAGTTTGCCCAAGTCAATCATTTTGCCTATAGAAAAGAATAGACTTGTTCCCTTTAATATGTATTCTTTTATGTTGTTTTAGAAGTGCTTGTTGGGGTTTTTTTGGTTGTGGGCTTGTTGTTATTTTTTGTTTGCTTGTTTGTTTTGTTGTCTTGTGGGGGGGGTTGTTAGGTTTTGGGAGTTTTTATGTGTGTGTTCTGAGAACAGCATGGATTCTCCAGAGTATGGCTTTTGAAATTAATTTCCAAAGATTTACATAAATTCTCAGAGGGCAAATCATTTTAATTTGAAGGAAAAGTCCTACTTAGCTGTGCTGCAGATTTTAAGTGAATAAAATTTTTCCAGGAGTAGAAAACAAACTGTTCCCAAACAAAGTCAGAGAATTAACACCATAGAACAACTACTATTTCTGAACACTCTGGTAAAGCCCCTGTCCCTATTATTTCAGAGTAAAATCTTAGAAGTCATTATAACTTTAGATATGTTTGATCAAAAGCAGAAGAGACTTGCCTGCATAGTGGGAAAATTGTTGAATCTGGAAAGCTTGGTAAATAAATCCCACTATAGGTAATTATGCAGATTAAATACACATCATGGTGTTGAACAGGCAAAGCAAGCAGTGCTGTAGAAAGAAATAAGGTCAGGAAGAGCTAAACTCTGTCTAGACCTAGCCTTTAATTAAACTACTCTGACATTTTCATCATTCATGATTAACAGGCCTTGACCCAGCAAACTCTGAGGTACATTCTTCAGTACGCAAGCAGTCCTTTTAAAGCAAATGATCCTATAGTTAAATTCAAGAATATATAATATTAAATAGTTTGTTTGATCACTAATGTTAGTAATTCCTTGTGTTGCTTGAAAGCTGGTGTAAGAAACTTTAATATATCAATTAAGAAGAAACCTTCATTTTTCTCCCATTTTCTCTTGCTATTTGCATTCTTCTCCATACCCACAATGTTAGAAACCACTCACCTGAATGGCCAGCTTGCCTTTCTCAGCTTCCTCTGTAGTTAATCAAGAAAGAAGCTGCTTTTTAAGGCAATTTGCAGCAGGAGTTATGTCTGGGTGGGTTGCCTTCTGGAACAGGGCTTTCTATCCTCTTGCTTACACAGGTTTAGAAGATTACCAGTTAACAAAGATGACTACACTTGAGTAGTTTAAGTATGCTCTTACCACAGCTTGAAACTACAGTGAAAATTGTAGACTATTACAAACAAACAAAATGGTCAGCACTCAACAATAAGAGAGTTTAACTCTTACCTTTTCTTGAGTTACAGAATTTTATGGAGATTTATGTAGTGCAAAACTCATATGAACATAGAAAGATCTTTCAATTCAGTGAGCTTGTGTAGCCACATGGCTTTTATTTCTAAATCTGGGGAGTTTTGCTGGATTAACTTTTCTTTTAAAATGTATTTATTTTTATTTTGTATGTGTGTGCCTGTACTGCCAGGTTGAATAAGACGGATTTTTGTATATTTGTGTAATCTTTGCAGAGATCCACACTGTGTTCTTGTAGTTTGAAGTGCCTGACACTGAGGATACGTCATATTCACAAAAGGGGACAGAATGTGTTTCCTGGATAAGTTACACTTTGTCTATTTGCAGTAATTTTTTGCCTTTGTGACAAGGGAGGGTTTGAAGGCTGCCTGTCGTCTAGCTAAGAAGTTCAGCCAGAATGTGTTGTTGCTTCAGCAGTCTTCACCCTTCTGCTTGCCCTCACACTGACATCAGCTTTTATTTCCTCCCTTCATTTATTTCATTACTATGAAGATGTAGTGGAAGATCCCAGTCTTGCCTGAGCCTCCATGACTAACACAGCTATGACTCCTCTTCCTTAATTTCTGGACATTAAGAGAAAGGGTGGCCATGACTTCCCTAGGCCTCTGTAACACTAATCTAGACAGAGAACTCACACTCTGTTCTAACAGGGTAGAAATGCATGCTCTTTCGGCTCTTCTTACCTCAGTTAATAAAAGGACTATCTCAAATATTTAAGAACATTTTAAACATACAAGAGTATCCCCTTGATGGTTTGTGCTGCTTCCACAGGCAATTTAAAAATTGATTCTTAAACATCAACTGGTTGGATGTTTCATTTGTTTTAGTTTATGCTCTTTTACTGCTATTAAGGACCTCAGCACTCCCAGCTGTTATATTAAGATCAGGGACATGGTATCTTGTTCTTGGTCTCTAGCTTACCCCTTCAATATTTTTTTCTGCCTGAGTACAGCTGGCTTTGTAGCAGAAGTGCATTCCATGGACCTTCATCAAGTAAAAATCTTGGGCAGAGGATCAGACCTGGGAAGTGAAAATATAACTATATAATATAATTACCCACAGATAGACAGAGCCTACTACTTTTTTTTTTTTTTTTTTTTTATTTAAGTGACTTCAGGACTTCAAGCTTAAGAAAATGGACTAAGAAAAGCTAAGTATTAGTAAGGATGTGTCACTGATACATGCTCTCCCACAAGATCATTCTTAATTTCCTTTCTTCTTTCCCTTTAGCAAATAGACTTTTTATTGGTTTCTGGGTCTCAGAGATCCCAGCCCACTTGCTCACTCTTATGACATGCACACAGCTAGCTGAAGAAATCCCTAAATCAATAAAATCACTATTTGAGAGAAAAGCAAAGAAAGAAATTGTTCTGGGAATGCAAGCAATATTAGAGCTGGTCAGAAACACACTGGGAATATTTTTTAAATCTTGCTTGATTCAACTCTTATTCAGCTGAGCTGAACTTGAACTAGTTACTGAACTGAATAATTTTCAAAGTATGTCAGAATATATATTCTACGTCAAACTCATGTATCTCCAAACACTTCGATCTGCAGATTGATGTTGAAACTCCAGTAGACAGAAACGTAAGAATTTTAAGTAGCAAATGGCTTGGCTCTCTGAACTCAAACTTACCTACTAAATGCAAACACTAAGTATTCAGCTATTATTTCAGTTTGCCATTTATCTGTTGATAATATGTAAAGCATGGTTTCAGCCACCAATAAATATTGAATTATCTGACTACTTTGCAAATATCATTAATGTCAAAACAAAGCCTAACTTAATTAATCTATGAGTCAGCAAATACCACTTGATGACATCTACTTACTATCTGCCTCTATCTCTAAAATATGTGAAAGACACAGTAGCTTGCAGCATACTGTGGTGTTTCCTTGCAACACAATTTTGCTTTCTCTTGCAGAGCTAGCTTGTATGGCTGCTTATGATTCCTTCCACTTCATCATGCAAAGATGGGAAGACCATTTTTTTTCCAAAATGCCATATGATGTATTGCTAAAAAAGTGAGGTTCCCGTGGTCTGAACTTTTTGAAATGCTACAAAGTCCATTGCCATATAGACAGTTTTCAAACAGTGCAGTGAAATCATATGGACGGGTGTGATCTTTTCTATTAAAAGCTCATATTTCTTGCATGAGAACAGGACATCCATAATTTGGAACTGTTTTCATGAAGTCTGTTGCCAGACCAGAGCGCTACTGAGAATCATAGCAGAATGCCAGAAAGTCAGTGTTTCTGCCATTCTCTAAGGTTACTTATAATGAAGTTAGGAAAGCTAAAGCCTAAATGAAATCTAATCTGGCCAGGAATGTCAAAGGCAATAAGAAGGGCTTCTGTAAGTACACAGATGACAAAACAAAGACTAGAGAAAATGTGGGTCCATTACTCAATGAGATGGGGGACCTGGTTATGCAGGCAATGGAAAAGGCTGAAGTACTGAATGCCTTCTTTGCCTCAGTCTTTCCTAGCAAGACCAGCCGTCAGAAATCCTAGGTGCAAAGATGTACCCTTGGTGGTAGAGGATGAGGTCACGAATACATAAGTAAATTGCATACACATAAATCCATGGGCCCTGATGGGATGCACCCATCAGTGCTGAGGGACCTGGCAGATACTGTGGCAAGGCAACTACTGATAATTTATAATCAATCACGGTGACTGGAAGGATTTCACGAAAACTGAAAGAAAGCAAATATCAACCCATCTTCAAGAACAGAGAAATAGAAGACCAAGGGAACTACAGGCCAGCTAGCCTCACCTTAATCCCTTCAAATATCATGGAGCAGCTAATCCTGGAAACCACTGCAGGCATGTTAAGGACAAGAAAATCATCAGAAGTAGTCAACATGGCTTCACCAAGGGGAAGTCATGCTTGACCCACTCGATAAGCTTCTCTGATAAAGTGGCTGACCCTGTAGATGGGGGGAAAGCATTGAATATTGTATACCTAGATGTCAGTAAGGGCTTTGACACTGTTGCCCATAAGATCCTTGTAGACAAGCTGTTGATGCGTGGGCTGCATGAGCAACAGTGAAGTGGTCTGAAAACCGGCTGAATGAGCAGGCCCAGAGATCAGCAATGCAAATTCTAATTGAAGGCCAGTGGTGTACCTCAGGGGTCAATATTAGGTCCAATCATGTATAATGTCTTTATCGATGATCTGGATGATGAGACGGAGTGTACCCTAAGCAAGTATTAGCCAAAACTGGGCTGATACAATGAAAAATGCAAAGCCCTGCACCTGGGGAGGGACAGCCCCATGCACCAATATATGCTGGAGGCTGACTAGCTGGAAAGGAGCTTGGCAGAAAATTACCTAGGGATTCTAGTGGACACCAGGTTGAATCTGAGCCAGCAATGGGCCCTTGCAGCAAAGAAATCTAATGCTATCCTGCAATGGACAAAGTATTGCCAGTGGGTTGAGGGTAGTGATCCTTCGCTACACAAAACATTAGCATATTGCACTCAACCAATCTAACAGAAGCAGCACTGGGCAGTTTTAAATTGGAAACTTCCTGTGTGCTTTGGGCTCCTGCCAGCTTAGAAGGGTGGAAAGCTCTTGGCAGGTTTTGAAAACACAATTAATCCCAGAAGGCACAGAT
The DNA here is from genome assembly GCF_963264785.1 of Psittacula echo. Lineage (NCBI taxonomy): Eukaryota > Metazoa > Chordata > Aves > Psittaciformes > Psittacidae > Psittacula > Psittacula echo. The sequence continues at coordinate 38,569,673 of NC_137738.1, read as the reverse complement.
CTGAGTACCACATTTGATCTTTAGTTCTGGAAAAGCTTGCTGTATTTGTAAAGGAGAAGAAAGAGATATTTTTATTAAAGCTGTTTTAAAAGGAAAACATGGCTTGTCTTGCAAAACATTCATGGGTTGGGATGATAAAAATAACAGTGAGTTTGCCTCTCCCTTTGGTTTATGCAGGCAAAAAATTAAAAATCTAAAAAAAAAATAAAGACAATAATTTTTCAAGTGTTTGACTCTTCTGTTATGAATAAACTTTTCAAATTCATTGTTTTCTTTTTCTTCAGAGGATGGTAGATTTTCAAACTCAGCATTACCACTAATGTCACTTGTGAAATACTAACTTGGTCTTCAGAGTTAATATCCTCAACTCAAGATGCCTTTGATCCAGTCACCCATACGCTTGTCCTTCATTTACTCTTTCTATGAGTACCCTTTCTATGTACTTGGGTCAGGTCACATTATTTTTCTCCATACTGCCTCAACACAAAAGCAGAAACAGCTGCTTTGGACATGAAAACCGAAACAGCTGCTTTCAGTTCCTTGTATTCCCATGGCTCCTGTATTCCCATGGCTCAGGCCAGAGCCACGTGTCACAGAGAGAGCAAATTTCCCTTCACCCAAAAGTCACGAACTGAATTATTCTTAGTGTGACAGAATGGTGGGGGCATTTAGTTGGAAACCTCCTCATGCATTGAACATGCATGTTTTGAAAGGCCTTTAATTTCTATTTGAGCAGTTTTCCCAAGGAACTGGCTCCCTTGTAAAAGAAACACAGTGGGGTCCAAGATGCTTAAGTAACTCACTGAAAATGTACTTTGAAAATGGTAAAGCACAATATTTTCCTTTAGTCTCGAGGTCAAAAATAGCTGATCTTTTTTTCCTTCCACTAAACATTCATTTAAAAGCAGACATTCACGTTATAGTATTATAGTTTAAAGGAAAAAATTTGGTATGTACATAAATGCTTCAAGGCACAGCTCTGTTCTGGAAAGTGTTGGGCAACCTTCACTTTGAGATTACTGGTAGCCTTATTTGTTATTTATATATTTCATGACAGTAGTTTATTATGTAAACAAATGCTTATCTCTAAAGCCTGGAAACCTTTTTAAAAAAGAAATCATAACCACAGCTGTATATATTTTAAGCTTAGTGCTCTTAATTCAGTCAAAACCCAGGCAAAATACTATTAAATTACTTACATATTTTTATCTAGTTTCTGCTAGGTATCATAGTTCTGATTTCATTTTTAATGATTTTTCATATTGATCAAAACTCTATTGCAAAACAGCATTTCAGGGCCTTCCAGCTCTCCTATTGCATGAACAGACCCAGTGATTCACCCAGGATGCTCATGGGTGTGAGGCTGCAGGAGGGCTGTACGCAAAACTAGCTGTGCAGCTTATCTGCCTTTACTGCATAGCTTCATACTCCAGTGTCAGAAGGTGGAAAGACTGCTGGATTGATTCTGTCTTATGCAATGCCAGCATCCTTTAATACTTCTATAGAACACCAAATTAAATGCCAGTAAATAATTAATAAAAATAAAATAGCAATTGTACTTCGATCATAGCAAGGGTGTTGTGTGCCAAAGAGAGGCAAGAAGTCTCTAGGAAAAGAAGAATGCATCCTTGCTTTGGAATTGATGGGTTTGATAGATATCAGCAGTTTTTATTACTTTACATCTAGTATGATGGAGGGCTGGAGGGTGGCAAAGGGAGAACACAGGTCCTGCGTGTAAAGGCGGCTGTGTCTGAGGAGGTGGCAGTGTTGTGTAACCACACTGACAGAGTGCGTCACAACATGTGACATGTGGCAGCAGCACTGCCTTAAATAGCTCTCACTGTCTTTTCTCCTCCGGAGGTTTTGAGGAAAATTTGGTTTTCTGAGTAATGTTTTATCCTTTCTAAAATCACCCAATAATATGGCTTAAACCCCTCTAGAGGATATGTCCCTGAGTTGTTGGAGAGGTTTAGGGAAGAATAGGTGGGGATCTTGGTCTTTTAAGTCCAGATGTTAAAAGTATATTCCTGGGACTATGGGATGAATACATGTTCATTAATCCTGGTGTTGAAACTGATCAATGTCCCTTCATGACCCCCACTGTAACAGAAAAGTGTCTGAAAATGACTAAAAATTTTCCAGTGATAGAGGATCCATTAAAAATTATAAAATTTTGGTTTAGTAGTTAATTGAATTTTTATTTTAATCATATTATTATTTTATCATATTATTATATTTATATTATTTTGATTATATATACAAAACCCTAAGCTTTGCTCTTGAAGGTTTGGGAACTTATCTGGATTCATCACATGCTCGGGATTTTGTTATTTATCTGCTAGACTTCAGAGACCTTATTACCACATTTCTGTTCTTGCTCTCATACTTACAGACTGCAACCAAGTCACTGCTTATCTCTGTGAACTAAATATATTGGGCTTCTTTAGTCTTTTTCTCCAGGAATTGTTTCTGCACAATCGTCATTGTTGTGATCTCTCTCCAATTTATCTGGGTAGTTTTTTATCTGTAACACCAAATTTGGACTAAGTATTCTACTAGTGGCTGTGCAAACAAGGAATACAGTAGAAACATAGTGTCAGTAGTGCTACTCTATAGTCTCCTTTTATTCTCTGCAGAACTATAGTGGCAATGTAAGTATGCTGAGCCCTCATGTCCAGTTCATCAGTGCCCTGAATCCTTTTCAGAGTCACTGCATCCTGAGTCCTACTTCCTGTAACCATGGCTTTCATTTTTTGTTTCTGGTTGAGTAACTGCACGTGACATTACTTGTTGGCTTCCCTCTTGACATGCAGAAACAGTCAATAACCTCCCTAAAGTCTGATGGGAAGCCCAAATTTCCTGAGGCCCAGCCTAGAGCCCTTTTTCTGCCCCCAGAGATATGCTTTAACTTTGCCAGACAGAAAAACCTGTTGCTCAATGTACTGCTTCTCTATGTCTCAGCTAGAGCCAACTTCACATCATAGATCAGCATTTATTACCAAACCTTAGCAGGAAATCTTATTTATGACTCAAAGTGAGATTTTGCATCTGGTCTGCCAGGCTTTCTGAGACACAGCCCTGTGAAAGGTTTCACTGCTGCTTAGACCCATTCAGAGTTCACATTTCACAAGCACTGGCTTCTTATAACGGAACTTATTGAGCCAGGACCTAGTCTTTCTATCTATTCCAACATCCTGTGTTAGAACACTTAATAAAAGTTGACTTTCTCATCTGTCTTCAGCACTCAACATCACCAGGCCAAGGACAGGACACTGGCTCTCTGGGATGGGGGCTAGAGTGCATCAGTAGTGTTTGGGTTTTAGGGTGAAGGCAGGAAAGTAGAAACCACTCAGGAGGAGTTTTCTGGTTTGCAAGCTATGCAGGTTGCTGAGGCCACGGATGACAGCTATGAAGAGAAAGGCAACTGCTGGGTGGATGACAACCATCATGAACAAAAATGTTCTAAGGGGCAGTAAATAAGGAACCAGTGATTGCAAGCTGAGAGCAGAGACTGAGGCAGCCACAGAGCAGAGATGAGCTTAGGCTCCCTCCCCTCCCTTCTCGTCTCTTATTTCCCTTCTCTTCTAACCCAACATAAGCAATTTTTTCTGCAAGCGCTCCTTGCAGACAGCATCAAAGCTGTGCATCCAGAAGGAAAAGGACTGCTGGAAACAGCCCGTAGCTAAGCTGTCCTGGACAAATAAATGTATTATTAGCAAACAAAAAATGTATGCTCTGGCCATTCAGCTGCTTAGGGGTGGTATTTGTCTAGTTCTGACTCTTTCTTTCCTTTTCCCTAAGATTGGCTTCAACACAACATCCCAGTCTTTTCTAGTAAACATGAGATATATGAAATGTAACAAAAGAAAAAGAAGGCAGTATCTTTCTATTTGCTTCCAACCTTCCCACCACTGCCCCCCAGCTTCATTTGCCATGCGGCAGCAGTTTTTTGTAAAACTTCTCTCAACACACTGCTCAGTGAATAAGCATTAATTAAAAGAATAAGAAGATGGAGATCAATGTTGATTTATAGGCAGAAGGCAGGGAGCTAAGCCTGAATGGATGCATAGCTCTGAAATTAAATCTGGATCTAGAAGTGGTCAGAAATAAAATAATGAAATGACAGATTCTTATAGTGAAAAAGTAAGTGCAAAATTCTGCCTGGACCCAGGATTTGCATCAGTCTGGTGAAAAGGTCAGGACTACACAGCTTTGAAGGATACTGATGGCAATGACGAGCAGGATGGGGTTACATCAGGAACAGCTGGTTCCTTTTCCGGGCTATGTTTTTTTACTTCAAGGTAAGAAAACCTTTTCTTCCCCAGTGTGCTGTCATGCAGTCTGCAAAATGTTCCCAATGATTTCTGAAATGGTTTCCTTGCAAGAGCTTTCTCCCACCTTTGCCCCTACAGGTTCTTCCTTTCAAGAACTGAAAGAATTCGTATTTCCAGGATTCCCTTCTCAACACAAAAATATAATCTGATTCCTTCCAAATTCTCCACCTGTTTATTCCTCCCTCCCTTACAGAAAATTAGTTTCAGAATATGACAGACACATTTCCACTGTGGTATACGAATGTCATACAGAGGGCAGTGCTGTCTTTTCACAGGCTCTCCTGCTTCCAAATTTTACACCACTCCTTATGATTTTTTTTTTTTTTAACAGGATTTGCTACTTTTTAAGTCAAAGAGGGATCCACCGCGGGAATGAATTTACACTGGCTTTGTGCCACCTAATCTTGAGAACTGAGACACTGAGTTTAACATTTCTGAGACAAACTATGATGTGTTATAGGCAGTATGCAGCTTAACTTCTAAGGAAGAAGAAAAGATGTTTAAATAGGGATGATTTAAATGAAGCAGTATTTAAAAATGACCTGGGCCAGCTGAAAAAAAACAACCCCACCCTCTCTTAGAAAGCAGTGGTAAAGGTTTGCTGTCTGCCTCCCAGAAGGGGTTTTTTTCAAATGACAAACTGTGCCAAATTCTGCTTCTCAGTCACAAAGCCCATGATTTACACCATGATTTAGTGCTTGGCGCGTGAATATCTGTGAAATAATGACTGAGCAGGCATAGCAGTAAGTCCCTGTACACTCTTAATGTTATGCAGTGCAGTTTCTCTAAGGGAAATAAGAATTTACACTGTAAGATATACCCCAGCCGCTCAAAGCACAGGTCCCTGGAGGCTCCATTAAATTGACATCATGATGAACATTGGGCTGTGCTGGTCTGTACACCAGCTCCCTTGTTTTGTGGCTTCTCAGCAGGCTCTTTCATTATTTTGAGGGAAATGCAGTCAACAGATTGAAGATCAAAGAGTCAAAAGCAAAATGTGAAATATCAACCCAGTCAGAAACGAACAAATGTCATTTGATTTTCTCTGCAGAGGAGACAGTCTAGTGAGAAATATGCAGTTGTACCTACTGTTTGGCACATACTTGGAGGTGTTTGATCACTTCCATCGCCTACTTGTCCATCAGCAGTTAGATTTGTTTTCAGGGCAATGGTAAAGGAGAGTGAGGGGGAAGCCAGTGTCACTTTAAGCTGTTTCAGGGAAAAAGCAAGAGATAGAGATGTTGCCCTCTTTGCTGATGGCAGTTGGTTTCCTCTTTTTGAAGCTAGAGTGACTAGCCTCCTTCTCCTTCTTTGTATTTCTGATTGCTATCACATTGTGCTCCTGTGTGCCATTCTTTTGGTGGAGTATAAAATGTATGTTCTGACCTGAAATTAGACAAACAAGAGAGGTGCAGCTTGCCCCACAGTTTCAGACATAGCAGAAATGGCACTAAACAAGTCTTCAAGGGCTATGCAGTGATAGTAAGCCCTGTCTTCAAGTGTTTGGTCCAAGTGAAACTGTTGTTTCAGTCCAAGCCACTGATACGGCACTACAGGAACCCCTTATCGGCACTGACAGGAGTTTCTGATAGCTAGCTGTGACTCCACAGCAGAGGTTTAGCAACAGGACTAGATGATCTCCTGAGGTGCCTTGCAGCCTCTTCTGTTCTGTCAGTCTGTATCCCCAGAGAGAAGCCAGACTTGGTGGGATTTTCTGTTTCCAACACTCTTGAACAGATACCCAGCTTTGATAAGAGATGCCAGAAACATTCTTATGTGAACAAGTAAACAAAAACTAACTGAAGAAATCAATGGCTCAGGAGTTTCAACAGGCTTTCCGCTTTAGCAATACAGCATTTAATTTCTCTGCTTGGCAGCTTTGTACAAACAGGTGGGGAGGAAAGCTCTGAGCTGGCTTAGCTTGTGTTTTTTGACACAGCCAAATGTCAATATTCAGAAGTGTCATGCAAATCAAAGCCTCAGATCTGAATGGCTCCATTCTTGAGGAAGTTTGCACAGAGATCCAGATTTTACAGATGGCTTCTATCTTTATGATGATCTGGCAAAGGCCTCAAGACTGAACCTCAGCATAGCCTAGAGCTGCATGCTGCAGACTGAACTTATCTGAAAATTTATGGCTGAGGAAAGAAAATGGTTGTTGCTCTCAAATGCAAAAATAGCCTTTCCTTGCACTGAAAGCTTGTGTTGTCCTAGTAGCCAATTGTTCTTACAATAAAGTATGTATTAGAGTGGCTGGCAGAGTAGAAGAAAGCCGCTCAGGTGTGCCCAGGACAACATATAGTGAGCAAAAGGGAAGATGCCATTTCTGCTTCTAGCTAGTAAAAGTTCATTGAACACTACTGATGGCTTTTGAGGTGTTGCATAAAGTCATCAGCAGTCCAAGAGAAAATCCAAGAAAAACAATCATAGCAATAAGAAAATAATTTTCCCTTAACACTCTTGTGAACAACACTGAAGGCCAAAGGAAAACATCAGAGGCAACTCAGAAGCTGAAACAAAAATCTGGTAGTGAGTATCTACTACAGTTTCCTGTCAAATGTTTCCATTCATCTGCATGAACCTTTTACGCAGCAGTCAAATGTGAATAAGCCGTGTGGAGTTCCTGGTGCCCTAAGGCCAAGCACATTAACAGCAGGCTTTGCATATATATATATATATATATATATATATATATATTTAAAAGAAAGGAAAATAGTTTCTCTGCATTACTGAGCTATGATTTCGCACTGAAGACTCATTCAAACACAATGTTACATTCCAGTTAAGAGGTTTTGAAAAGGATAGAAGTAAAGTAACACAAGCACATGCTAGGACACATATGCCCACAAACAAGTGATAAGGATGAAGTTACACGCCTAGGTTAATAATAGCTTTTTATAAATTCTCTCAGGCTAGGCGGTGTACTGAATTTACAGTCAGTAAATAAACTCATCTTCACTCCTGACACTAAGTACGTGTTCCCCTAAAAGGAGATGAATATTGAGATACTGTAAATAACCAACTAGTGGGAAAGGCTGGATCTGTACTTAGAGCACACAATTGGATCCAGTTCACCTGATGCCATAAGCCCTGTGATACCCCTAGATAAAGCGTTAACAAAATCTTTGGGGGTATAAGGATCCCTATATCCTACTGATTTTACTTCATTTTTTTCCAGATGCATCATTTTCTTCACTAATAAAAAAGAATAACGTCATTACATGTCCTCACAGCACAGATAGAGTAATTGCATTAAAGCTTATGAGGGTCTGAAGTGGAGATAATGGACACTGCATGAATATCGCACACTGAAAATGTAGCAGTATATATTGCAACCACTTCCTATCCACACCCAGAGGGGACTTTTCACAGGGGCCTAATGGAAATTATGTCAAATCAGTCAATTGCAAAAGTCAGCCCAGGCAAATTGATATATTATCTCCTGGTGTCCAAAGAGATAAGCACAAGAATTGTTATTCTTTAATTCTGCATGTGATTTTGCTGTGATTTTCATCACACCATTGAAAAGAAGGTATCTTGGCAAAATCTTAGCCCTGGTCCCATTGTTTTGGTAGTTTGAAGTGGGGAAGGGAAGGTGGTGAGGATCACAATCCTCATCCATTTTTCCAAATGTGAAAGTCTGTTTGGCCGCAGACGCACAAAGAATTCTCTTTCTGCCAGCCAGAAGCGGGTCACTGCTTGCTTACAGTTTGCCAGTCTTTTTATTTGCAAGTTATTTCAGCAGCTTTGAATAAGGATATCCTGTGGCCAGCTTGGCTGTGTCCATTCCTGCCCATTTAATTATTGCTTAGGCATGCCTCCAGGCCATCCTGCTTCTATCATGAGAAAGGCAGAAAGTGAACACTCCCTTGGCCTCTTGGCAGAGTTACTAGTGTTTCATGATGTAGGATCCTGTGTCATTGATCTATTCATGCACATGGATTTTGAATAAATCAGGCCTAAAATTGTTTGCAATCCAAATGAAACATTTCACAAAAGCATACATTAACTTTTAGTCAATCTGACTACACTTTGTGCAATCAATGCCACAAGGGAAAAAAATTTAGTGGTTATAAATTGTGAGGTGTGACATGCCCTTGTATGTGTCAACAGCTAAAACAATTATTTCTGCAGTAAGCAAATACAGAAAGTCAAAGAAACAGGGAGATTATCCTTCTAAACAGTTTCTAATAGCAATTTCATTTTAGCCAGCATATCTGACCTCCTTTTTTTCCATCTAATTCATTTACTTGATCATTTCTTATGGATTGAGTTTATGAAGAGAAAATCCTACGTATAGTTAGTGGGGAGCAGAGAGCATTTGAAAGAGACGGCAAAAGTTTTGAAAGCATAAGAAACCTTTGTTCCTAGCTTGAGTTCTTTTGTGTATCTTCTCTCACCCTCTATAGCTACATTATATTTACAAATAAACCATCAGACTGTTACTTGCTATGAAGAACAGATCCCATTTTCTTTGTAACTAACCTACTTCCTCATTCTATAATGAAAATGGATCAGTATAAATATGTTAATGCCTTTACCTGAGGCAGGCATTCGAAAGAAGATAACTGAGTGTGATGTACAGTTTGAGTTCAGAGCGTCCTGTTTCAAAGCATGCACAGATTTCTATTTTTGTAGAGCAAAGAAAAAACTAATGAGCTTTAGACATAAAATATTTGGTACCATCATGCAGCTGCTGTGTGCCAGAAATGCTGACAAACCTGTTTGTAAGTCTGCAACAACCACATGACACAGTATGATTCAATTCATGTTGACCTTTGTCTTGTTTGTGATAGAAAACAATTAAAATTGCCAGAGTCAACAGAGTGCAAACTATGTAGAGTAATTGGGTTTGGTTATCTATGCCTTTAACTGTATTTCTGGGTTTCATCATTCTGACTTACATGCACACAGAAGCTACTGAACCATTCATGCGTGCTCATGCGGAGATGTAGATTCAGTGTGTTTGACAGCTCAGGAAAATTATAAAGCAATGTTGTCAAACAATTGCACAGAAGATGCAAGAAGCATTAGCTAAACTGTCAATAAACCACAACATTAATGTAAATTATCAAATCAAATTCATTGAGCTAAAGCCAGTGTAAACATTTATCTTAAGAGGACAGCATTTGGATATTTGATGATTAAGTTGCCTTCCATGACAGCAGGCTAAATGTATAAATTATATTAATATTTCCCTTATTAACACAGTGTCTTTAAGTATTTATTCTGGAATTACTTGTCTAGGACACCGTATTTTTAAGAAACACCGTTATCACACAACAATGTCTTCCTTGCTCTCATAATTTCTGTCGGGTGTTCAACACAAATACAAGGTGAGGCCTCAGTGCTGGTGGAAGGTGATGACAGTGCTAAGTGGTATTCAAATGCACTTATATTCTTCTAGTAATGATGTCTTCCAATATAGGTTTTAGCTTTGAATTGGAATATTTTTTCACTGCAAACCTGTCTTTTATTTTCATTTTGTTATGTTCTTTTCTTTCAGGAATACCTCCGTATATGCTGACATTTTGTATTTGTCATCCATTAGACCTAGTAGTCTCTTTTCTTCCTACTGCCACGGAGTTCATTCATATAGCTATTTCTTTTTGTTGCTATACACTCTCAGACTTCTCCATCATGCTTCTCCCTGTAACATTCTATTCACTTACAAAAAGAAGTAAAATTTTCATGTTTTCATGTTTAAGCCATCATTGCCTTGGGTGCTTTCTTCCTTTTCTGCAGGAACAAGCAATGACTACTCATGTCATGAGTACAGTTTTATCTTTGGCTTGCTGAGCTTATCCAGGCTAATATCACTGTCTTTATGCCATTACTCCTCAAACTTTGTTGACAATTAATGTCCATCTTGTTTCCTAATCTTTGTTCTGCAGTCAGTGACTATTTCTGTTCTTTGTGACTCTTTTTTCCTAACGAGAGGAGATGGGGAAAAAATGATGAAGGGTATAACAAACTATGTTTCAGGTTTTTTAATTCTGGTAGTTATCCCGCCCTCTAAAAAGACAAAATTATAATCATGCATACAATAATTTACAGGAAGGATTACTTTTCCTTTAAGAAAATGAGTACTTTTGTACCCTTATGCTTCAGCACGTAAGCCAGTGATGAACTGATAGGATTAAACAAATGTTCCGTCTTATTTTTTACATAGTTTTCCCTTACAGACTTTTTCTAATCTTCTCTCAAAGCAGCCAAAAATTTTTACAGCACAAAAAAAACTGGAGTCTGATGTAAAGGACGGTTTCCTTGGACATATAAAATAGAAATGTAATGGGAAATCCCAGCACAAAAGTTAATAATGTCACTTCCTTAAGGGTTTAATATGAAAATGCCCTAAGCCACTTAATTCAAGGTTCTAACCTGTTTGTCTAACTGTTGCATGGGTAGAGACCGATTTGTAGGGAATACAAGTTGTCATTCAGAATATTATAGCATTTTGGTGCCTAATTCCTGGACAAAGACCCATTGTCCTTGGCACTGTGGAAATAGCGATCACAAGGCATCCTCTGCTTCTGAGAAAGCTTAGGCTAAGTGAGAAGACTAATAAAACAGTAAAGAAATCAAGTATTTCTTGATCAAAATATACTTGGAGCATGCTGTTGTCAAAAGTGTATAGGCATCAAAGGAAAATTATAAGGGAGATACGGAAGAAAAATAATAAGGTAGCTCTGTGACTAATCATAGACCTTTCTTTTAGAGTATGAAGGGTTCTGGAAAGAAACACAAAGACTCTATGGTTAAAGGTTAACAAGAGAAGCGGAGGCTGGCATTATATCTGGCCAGAAATCAGGATTTTTATAGGAAATGAGAATAAGCACATATGGCCAGAATGGGTGTCAGCAGTCTTACAGAAGGAAATCAAGCAATGTGGTCAGAGAAATAGAGAATAGAAGCCCAGGAATGGGGTGCACAGGAAAATCTCAGAGGTCAATATGATATATTAGGAAAAAGACTTTTGCAGCACACAGGGTGGGTGTGGGTAAGGTTGAGACTGCATTTCACAATGAAAGAGAAAAGGATGTTCCAGTAACTGACATGTGAGATAAGGGCCCTGCTTTAAAAAGCATGAGAAAGGCATTTTTTTTAGAAATGTAGTATAGGAATAATTTATAAATTTCTTACGCAAAGCAGTGTGAGAATTTTGAGAAAGCACCAACTTGAAGTACTCTTCACAGGCCTAAAAGACAAGAACAGGGGTTTAGCCACACTAAAAAAAATTAAGAAAGAAGAGGCAACTTTAAATCATGACCTGTTACATTAACATGGACTTTCCTTGCCTGCTGTGGCTTCTATTATTTTCTATACTGTAAATTATTTCAGCATAGCGCAAGCTAAACAGGAAGAATCTGACATCTGTTCTTAAAGGAGCATACTTCCCAGGAAGAAGTGCTCCAGAGATTGTTAGCTGTGTACATATTTAATTGTTTTGGAGCATAATAGCTGATGCAACAGATCTTCACATCAGTGCTGTCACATTAATTATATTCTCATCATACATCTTTTCATTGTTAGAGGTTTATATTGTATAGCTGCCTTTCTATGAATAGGCATTAATCCATACCTCTGCCCAAACAGAACGTGTCATGCAAGCATGTACTTTAGCTGCATATTGGTAATACTATTAGAACATATCTGAGAACATAAATATGCATATCTATATATTAAAAATATATTTATATATTCAAGTATTCAAGTATAAAGTACACTTTATACTTGAGTATTCAAGCTAAAGTACACAAACAAATGCTTGTTAGGGGTTCTCGCTATCTAGGGTACACCTGTACTGTCATATAAACTGCAGATCCCTCATTAGGTCTTCGTTAGAATTATCAGCTCATATTTATTTGTTCTTGAGTCCAGCTTTATAACACAAGGCTACATCAAATTTTTTAGTTTGTGTAAATGCAAGGGTCAATGAATGAGAGATCCTGGCGACTGTGCATGTCCAAGAAAAAAGCCAGGAAAGGTTTTGATAAAAAAGCAAACGTCTCTTGGAAATGGTCCCATTTTCATATTTGTGACACAACTCTACCAATATAATAGATTTTCTGACTCTTCTTGCTTACTTATTTTTTAGATAAGACAAAGGGGCATTCAGCAGCTCACATAATCAGAAAAAATAACCCCAAAACAACAATAAACAACAAACCAGAAGGTTTGTTCAGTTAATTGTTGAAGATACATCTGTTCAAAAGACAAATAGCAAATCAAAATACTTCATATACAGTGCTCTGCATCAAATCATATTATACAAAGCAATTATACAAGGCAGTGTGTGCTCGCAGCCTGGAAAGCCAACTGTACCCTGGACTGCATCAGAAGAAGTGTGGCCAGCAGGTCGAGGGAGGTGATCCTGCCCCTTTAAGAAAGAACTGGCTGATGGCTGCGGACAGAGTGTTGCAGTCAATGGCTCAATGTCCACAGCGAGACAGTTAACAAGTGGTGTCCCTCAGGAACTGGTGTTCGGACGAGTCTTGTTCAACATCTATGTTGGCAACATGGACAGTGGGATTGAGTATGCCCTCAGCAAGTCTGCTGATGACAACAAGCTGTGTGGTTCTGTTGATACACTGAAGGAAAGGGATGACTTGAGAAGAAACTTCTTCTCAGTGAGGGTGACAGAACACTGGAACAGGCTGCCCAGGGAGGTTGTGGAGTCTCCTTCTCTGGAGACATTCAAAACCCGCCTGGACACATTCCTGTGTAACCTTATCTAGGTGTTCCTGCTCTGGCAGGGGGATTGGACTAGATGATCTTTTGAGGTCCCTTCCAATCTCTAACATACTGTGATACTGTGATACTGTGACACCCAAAGAAACCTGGATGTACCATCAGGGACTGTAGCGATAGGACAAGGGGTAATGGGTTCAAACCTAAACAGGGGAAATTTAGGTTAGATATAAGGAAGAAGTTCTTTACTGTGAGGGTGGTGAGGCACTGGAATGGGTTGCCCAAAGTCATGGTGAATGCTCCATCCCTGGCGGTGTTCAAGGCCAGGTTGGACAGGGCATTGGGCAACATGGTCTAGTGTGATGTGTTCCTGCCTATGGCAGGGGGGTTGGAACTGGATAATCTTAAGGTCGTTTTCCACCTAAACCAGATTTTATACTCTGCTCTTTTAAGACCCCACCTGGAGTGCTGCGTTTAGCTCTGGGGCCCCCAACACGCAAAGGACATGGAGCTGTTGGAGCAGGTCCAGAGGATGGCCACAAAAATGATCAGAGAGCAGGAGCACCTCTCCTATGGAAACAGACTGAGAGAGTTGTGTTTGTTCAGCCTGGATAAGAGAAGACTCCAGGGAGACCTTAGAACAACCTTTCAGTACCTAAAGGCGGCCTGAAACAAACCTGGAGAAGGATTTTTTTGTAAGAGAAAGTAGTGATAGAGCAAGGGGGAACAGATTTAAGCTGAAAAAGGGGATATTATTATTAGATATTAGGAAGAAATTCTTTACCATGAGGGTGCTGAGGCACTGGCACAGGTTGACCAGAGAAGCTGTGGAAGCTCCATCACTGACAGTGATCATGGCCAGGTAGAATGGGGCTTTGAGCAACCTGGTCTAGTGGAAGTTGTCCCTGCCTGTGGCATGAGGGGTCAGAACTAGATTATCTTTAATGTCCCTTCCAACCCAAAACATTCTATGATTCTTTGATTACAATTCTATGATTCTGTGACATATGTAGTATTTCCTTTTAGGCACTAATAGAAGGCATCAAACCCCAGTAAGGGTCGGGGGAAGACTCCTCGAGCAGCATTTACCAGCATGACATGATTTTTGTTTATAAGAAGGTGTGAAATACCATAAAATAGTACCAGTTTTCAAGAGCAATGATTTACTGTGTATATCAGCACCTCAGTATAGTTTTTCACTTCAGAAAACAGGTTTTGGTTTTTAAAATATTTTGTAAATGGAGCAACAGAACATTTTCATAGTTAAAGAAAAATCCTTTTCATGTTTTATTAACTAAAATTTGCCAAGGAATACTGAGGTGTAGAACTCCATAGAGACAAATTTAGAGAAGGAAGATAATTTTCAGCTTCGATTATGCATTATTCTGAACTTAACAAGGGCTCTGAAATATGATACTTCAGAAAATAAAGCCCAAAAACTGCAAGCTAGACTTGCAAAACTGCAAGGTGTTTCAAAGGACTAGAAGAACTCTACTAAAGGTAAAAGTTAGAAAATCTTTAGCTCTACTTTAAGACTGGAAAGGTAAAGTACACTCCAGATCCTTCAAGCTCTTATCTCCATTGTTAAGTCTAAAAATACAACCAGTCTTAGAGAATCTGATGAAACTTCAGGGGAGTAAAGTTAAATATATGCCTGAACACTGGCATCATAGGAGTGAAATAGATCACAGCATTCCCTAGAACAAAATTTTATGAATTCAAGAAAATTCGAGTTTGCCATCTTCAGTGGTATATTGCATCAGCTTTAGGTTTTGCCATGCTTTCATGAGCATACCTGGGAAGTGCAGGCTCAAGAAATTCTGGTATAGTCCCTTTATTTTACCATACTGGTATGGTTGTTAAGACACATGTTTAGACATATATTTTGACAAATTTAGAACTTAGTTTTTGAAGGATTAGTTTTTGGCTCCCATTTAAAGTGACAAATTTATTTAGCCTGAATCTCTGATCCTCATATCACATCCAGCTGCTTAGCAAAAGTCTATGTGCTTTTATTGCCGCCTCTATTTTACATCTGTTGTAGAATAGTGAGCAGTTTGATCTTTCCTTTCAAAAAGCATAACACACTCAGAGCTTTTATTATAAAGTACTAATAAAATAAAGAGAACATACCAATAAAACATGGTGAATAATGGTAATGCAATAAATTACAAAGTAGCTTTTTACTTGCTTGCATTAAGATTCAAGAATTTTAGTTAATCTTTAGATATGCACATATGCACAAAAGTAATTTTCTGAAATACTAAACCATATGACAAAGAATTAATGGTGCCTTCCAAACAGGAGCTGTCAGGATGAAATATTTTTGTTCTAACATGGCTCAATTTCAATATCATCTTCATAAAAAAAGTTATCAGCCATTTTAATTTCTCAGGGTAAATATGTATACAAATCCATATATGTTACAGCCATTCAGTAATATTGTTCTTAAATCTTTAAGAGGAAAAACACTAACCCTTTTTGTCTTTACCATGCTGTTTCTCTGGTGGCACTCATACTGGTCTCAGAAAACACAAAGTCATTAAGTGTTACTTGAAGTGTCCGTAAAAGCTTGAGAATTTCTGTGAAAAGGTCCTTACAGGTACTATTTCTGTAGCACTGCATTTCCTGGAAATAAAAGTCATCAGTCTCAACATGTGTAAAGTACATATAACAGCATGTTCGTGCTCACTTCAGTGGGGACAGCGAGCTTTGCACTAGGTAATGAACTGGCCAACTTTAATCCTGTTTAGCTGGGGAAAAAATAAAGAATGGAGAAGAAATAAGTTTTTAAAATGTGCTTGTGAATGGGGAGGAGAGTATTGTCATGAGGAAGAGGTACTGAGTCACCCTTAATGATATCTGTTCAGTTTTCCTCTATGCAAGTCTGGTAAATCAGCATTTCCTCAGCTCCACATCTTTGTTACGGTAACGCTTTTCCTCCAGCCATCCTTCTTGTCTATTTTAACCAGGTACCCTCCAGTGTAGAGGCTTTCTTGGACATTTGAATGTCTTCCAGCTTGATGGGGGGCTGCTACTCTCCCAGGTACTCCAGGGACTGGTCTAATAAGCTGTTTACGTATGACTCGCAATTCAAATTAAGCTTTGTTCACCCCTGCTCTGAAATAGGGAGTGAATTGGAGATGATAGTTTCAAGAAAACTGTAACTGAGAATTACAGTTGACAAAACAAAGAAGATAGGCCAGGTCTCTGCCATTGGAGGATGTCAGGACTAACTCAATTAAGTATAACCGGATTACACTGGAGGAGAGGAATGGAAAATCTTGACTGATGCATGCAAAAATGAGCATTTGGCAGAGGAGCAGGAACCCAGGCTGCTTCTGAACTAAAGATTGCTGATGAGGTGGCTGTAAAGTTGGTTGAAAGGGGATGTTAAATGTGAATGAAGGTCAAGCTGAATCAGCGTATTTGTAGGGAGAACATTAAACACCAGTGAAGTGGCAAGATGAGGACAATGCAGATTAGCCTGTGGAGACAGAATTAGTTATGATGCTTTATCTGACTTGAAAGGGGAGAGAGGGGGATAATAACACTGGATTAGTAGGTCATAAAGAAGATGATTTCTTCACACTAGCATTAGAACCCAACACATCCATGCCAAAAAATGTATAGATGCTAGTAGCGTATTGGGTTTATAAACCCACATTATAGATCTCATTCTTGTGGTATCACCTCTTTAGTTTATGGGCTTTTTAATCGAAAACACTTCTTGAACAGCAATGCATATGCTTTCAGCTTCAAAATGGCTTTTGAATGGTAAGTATTCACCTGGCTTTGAGTTTACCCATTGTCACAAAAAGCTTATTTTTAAATATATTTCCAAAGCTATCAGTGCTTTCTGAGGAGGTGAAAAGCAGTCAGTTCAGAAGCATTGTGTATCCTGCAGTTTGTCCAGCCTGCCTCTTCTCTAAGGGTAGTGCATCAACATCCCTCAGCAGTAGTACCATTGCTTCTCAAACAAGAGCCGAAGGAAAGGAGAAGGGGGTCTGCTGAGGGTCCTCACACAGGGCTTGCCAATGTGCTGAGCAATGCTGGGCAAGCAATGCTGCTGAGAGGTGAAACCTCCTCTGGCAGTTCCCCTACCCCAAGAGGTATTTGGCCTACTCAGGGCACCCTGTTTGGGAGGAACTGATGATTTTCCAACTGGTCTCACAGGCTTCACCAAGCTGTGAAAGGAAGGCTGCCTTTTCATTTATGAAAGACTTTTTTTAGGGTTTTTTTGAGAGTCAGCCATCTCCCATATAAAGTCTGTTCGTTTGATTTTCCCTTTAGAACTAGAAACAGTCATTAATACAGAGCTGCTGTCTGAAGAGTATCTATACAACCCAAAATCTCCCACCCCATCCTAAACACATACAGCACTCGAATCATGTAATACCTGCCAAAAACCATGAAGAGTTGTTTTCCTCTTTCTCTTTCCATTAGGGCTGAGCCTTCATGTCCGTGTGAGCAAGATGTTTTAATATAAAACAGGAATTTGTTCTGTGTCAACATTTTTAACATGAATTATGGTGGCTGTGAAAGGTGTCAATTAGACTGACAAGCCTACAAGTGCAGGTCTTGCTCTGCATGACACAAGTAGTAACACACTATTTCTGTTACTGTATTGAGGCAGCCGTCAGAAACTAATCCAGCATGTGGTCTTAATCCTACAAGGTAGAATACATACCTTATATAGCAATTTAAAACCTAGAGTGTAATGTAAGCAATGAAAATTATCTGCTGAGCCAGGAGGGGAAACAGAATGATAGTGAGGATTCAATAATATTTAGCCTGCTGCCTGAATTTTAACAAGCATATCCTTTTTGTCAACATCAAGATGAGAGACAGAGGGAAATTTTTGGAGGCCCCCTCCTACAGCAGAGAAAAACATGAGATGACTGGTATTATTGGCCAACAGCAGAAACAGAGTCTAGGTAGATATTTCACAGCAGAGAAAGAGAGAGGAAAGTTTTGTAGTGGATCATAGCTGAAGTGACAAGTAGTGCTGTGATGATATTTTCTATTAAATAAGCAGCTTATTCTACCCATGAATGCAACCTCTCTGCCCTCCTCAAGACACTACTGGCAAGCCAGGAAAAAAGATTGTTGCAGGAGCCTTCTGGTCCTAGCAGGGGAAAAAGAAATTTGTCTGTGAGTGTGGAGAGGAGAGGTAGCCAATTTTTGGGAGGCTATGGAGGGAATAAGGGGAAAACTTTAGCTTTGATGCAACTTTAGAATCAAGAATAGAACTACTGTAAAGAGAAAATAGCTCCAGGATGGAGTAGTTTCTGTACAAGAAAAAATAGACTTGCCAGGAAAAGATTGGGAGCTCTGTTTTGTGCCGGTGATGGCAGGATATCCATGAAAAGACTCAGAGAGTCAGACCAACATTGAGATATGACGAAATAAGGAATAATTTAAGTTAACCAAGGTAAGCAGAAGAAATCACACAAACTATCTGTGTGCCCAGTTTCAAGGCTGCAAATGAGTTGAAGTGATATAAACAAGAATATCACTGCAGCTAGCCCATTCTGTGCTTAATTTGTCAACTGCAGTCATTGCTCTCCATGGCACCATCACAACCTCTACAGCAAATGAATGCAGTGTTACAGACTGAGGTGTATATGAGGAATAAGCAGCAGGAAAAGATTAATCCACCATTAACATTTTTGTCTCTTGGAGTGTGTGTGCCCAGAGAGGAAAAGATTCTACCCAAAAGTTGTCTTTAGATGCTATAAACATTTTATGTCCTATAACGTAAAATAAATCTTATATTTTCAGGAAGGTTTTGTTAAACTTTTTACAGATCTTAGTGAAAGTTTGATCTTTACTGTCTCTGTGACTTCTGTTTGACTGTGTTCTGTCAGGCCAGCAAAGCTAAGCTCAAGCTGAAAGTCAGTTGTGTCCTCTGCAGTAATAAGTACCATCAGTTGAAGCACAGTTCTTATCCCTGCATCACAGTACAGCTCAGCTCACTTTCCCATTGTTGCATTGGTTTTAAAAAAGAGAATATTTTAAGAGATTTTTAGGCAGAAAATACATGCCAATGGAGAACATTCATTCAGTAAGAATTACATGCAAATAGTACCAATTACTTTTGGGACCATAAACAGACTCTTTGCTGTACTTGTGATCAGTGCAAACACAAAGAAAGAAGCAAGTGCAAACCTTACATGAAGGTGTCTGCCATAAAGGACTTAAAATTTCACACTGATTCCACCATCTGAGTAGTCAGTGAAGGAAAAGACCTGCAAAGCGGTTTTTCTTCTGTGTATTCTCTACTTAGCGAAGGAGACCGCCTTCAAACAGGTATACATTTATGCAGAGGAGATACCGATTAGGATGTGTCCAAGACACCTCATGATAGGAACCAGACCGCTGACTTGAGTAAGAAGGGGTCACTGGAATGATGCGTCAAAGATAGTACCGCACTCCCCAGCTGATATACAAAACAAGATTGAATATAACAACATATTCCAATAAAACGCCGCCAGGTAAGCAGCACATAAAGGAGTTGCAATAACAGGGTGAAGTATAACTATTATTTTGGCACTTTTGTCTAAGACATTACTAGGACAGCATGTATGTTTTGTTGCCTCACTCTATGCATGGCATTTTCAGGGACTGCCTATTATTTGTCATGGCGTGAGAAGATGTGATCCTTTCAAGTAAATGGAAGATTATTTTCTTCCAGCATGCTGACAAGCATAACATGTTTTCCATGAGCTCTGGATTCTTTCTGTGAAGCTGTTTATTTACTAAGGATAATGCTGGACATAGCAAGACTAACTGTGAAACTGCTGCCATAACATATGCAAAGCTGAAAAGTTACTCTGTCCCTTTTGGATCTTTTCTACAGCATATAGGAGAAGGTTGATTTTTCCATGAGATTTTATCCTATTTTTTCCCTAGAGCTCTTTTTCCCAGAGCATGTATTTCCTCTGCCTGTATGATAATAATCATTCTGCATGGATACATCTGTGACCCAACGAGAAAGGTGAGTGCAAAATGCACAGCTATAAATTCTATTTAAGAATCAGCAGCAAGGAATAAAATGAAAGTAACGAAACTGGCCAGAAGGCACTGACATTAGAAGAGACTCTTAACATTCCTCCTTCCCCTTCCCATCTCACTAATGTTTGAAAGCCTTAGAAATTGTCCTTCAGGGTAAGTTTAATGTGCAGCAAATAAAGACTTATCCACATGACCCTCATTAGCATTTATGGGGTGTTGTTTTGCCTCTTGTTCTGGGAACCTTGCTGCTGGAGTCTCAAAGCGTAGCAGTGGAGTACAATTTATGAGTTATGAGTACAAGGATGGCAGAAGCTTCCTGTTGTCTTTTACAGGAGAGAACACTGACGGACAAGCATGTAGGAGAAAGCTTCTTGGAGTCACTGCCAAAAGAGCCACCATTTAGGCATTGTAGCTCTAGGCGTTTATTCATTTATTTATTTATTTATGAGCAGATTTCAAAGCATCTGCCATTCAAAAGGCAATGCAAATTTCCTGTTAAAGATGCAACTGCAACTCATACAAACCATATTTGAGGTAACTACAAAAAATAAACTTCTAACTGAATAGTAGTGAACATAGTACAGGATGCAGAGATCTGGTGAGTAAGGATTAGGGGGTAAGGCTTGCCCTGAGTTCCACTCCATCCCGATATAGCACTGCTACCTTCTAGGTAGCCCAGCTGAGAGACAAGAGCAGGAATTAAAAAATGCAAGGGCAGTTCAGGGCAAACTCTGGAAAGAGAAGGCAAAAGGAGCCAGCAGAAACATCATCTTCTGATGGGGAGGTAGACGTGTTTGGCTTCTGAGATGTGTCAAGAAGTTATCTGTGTCCCAATTGCCTTTCTTCCTGGCAGGTGCTCTGCAGATGCCAGCTGCATTACTGTTGCCATTGCCACCAAAGTGAGCCTGAGAGAGACTGCAGCAAGGCCCTGATGCTCCTGAAGAAAGAATATAATTGTGTGCTGCACAGCACAGCAGGGTCCTCACTCAGCATCCCTACGCTTCACACCTTTTAACTAGATTGTTTTATTCTTAAGGATTATCACAGTATCACAGTATGTTAGAGATTGGAAGGGACCTCAAAAGATCATCTAGTCCAATCTCCCTGCCAGAGCAGGAACACCTAGATGAGCTTACACAGGAATGTGTCCAGGCGGGTTTTGAATGTCTCCAGAGAAGGAGACTCCACAACCTCCCTGGGCAGCCTGTTCCAGTGTTCCGTCACCCTCACTGAGAAGAAGTTTCTTCTCAAGTTTAAGTGGAACCTCTTGTGTTCCAGTTTGTACCCATTACCCCTTGTCCTATCATTGTTTGCCACTGAGAAGAGCCTGGCTCCATCCTCGTGACACTCCCCCTTTATATATTTATATACACTAATAAGGTCACCCCGCAGTCTCCTCTTCTCCAAACTATAGAGACCCAGCTCCCTCAGCCTCTCCTCATAAGGGAGATGCTCCACTCCCTTAATCATCTTAGTTGCCCTGCGCTGGACTCTCTCCAGCAGGTCCCTGTCCTTCTTGAACTGAGGGGTCCAGAACTGGACACAATATTCCAGGTGCGGTCTCACCAGGGCAGAGTAGAGGGGGAGGAGGACCTCTCTCAACCTACTGACCACCCCTCTTCTAATACACCCCAGGATGCCATTGGCCTTCTTGGCCACAAGGGCACAGTGTTGGCTCATGGTCATCCTGCCGCCCACTAGGACCCCCAGGTCCCTCTCCCCTACACTACTCTCTAACAGGTCGTTCCCCAACCTATATTGGAACCTGGGGTTGTTCCTGCCCAGATGCAGGACTCTACACTTTCCCTTGTTATATTCCATCAAGTTATTCCCTGCCCAACTCTCCAGCCTGTCCAGGTCCCGCTGGATGGCAGCACAGCCTTCTGGCGTGTCAGCCACTCCTCCCAGCTTAGTGTCATCAGCAAACTTGCTGACAGTACACTCAATTCCCTCATCTAAATCATTGATGAATATATTAAATAATACTGGTCCCAATACTGACCCTTGAGGCACTCCACTAGATACAGGCCTCCAACTAGACTCCGCCCCATAGACTACAACTCTCTGGCTTCTGTCCTTCAGCCAGTTTGCAGTCCACCTCACTACCTGATCATCCAGGCCACACTTCCTCAATTTAGCTATGAGGATGCTGTGGGAGACTGTGTCAAATGCTTTGCTGAAGTCAAGGAAGACCACATCCACCGCTCTGCCATCATCCATCCACCGTGTTATTTCCTCATAAAAGGCTATGAGGTTGGTTAAGCATGACTTCCCCTTGGTAAAGCCATGTTGACTGCCCCTCATAACCCTCTTATCCTTGACATGCCTTAAGATGGCACCAAGGATAAGGTGTTCCATCACTTTCCCAGGGATGGAGGTGAGGCTGACCGGTCTATAGTTACCCGGGTCCTCCTTCTTGCCCTTTTTGAAGACTGGAGTGACATTTGCTTTCCTCCAGTCCTCAGGCACCTCTCCCGTTTCCCAAGACTTGGTAAAGATGATGGAGAGTGGTCTAGCAATGACTTCCGCCAGTTCCCTCAGCACCCGCGGGTGCATCCCATCTGGACCCATGGATTTATGGATGTCCAGATTGCTCAGCTGGTCTCTAACCCATTCCTCATCGACTAAGGCAAACTGCTCCGCTGACCTGACTTCATCTGAGGTCTCAGGAGTACAGGGCTCTTCAGGACTGCCTCCGACAGAGTAGACTGAGACAAAGAAGGCATTCAATAACTCTGCCATCTCTGTATCTTCTGTCACCAGGGCACCCATCCCGTTCACCAGTGGGCCAACCTTGCCTCTGGTGTTAGTTTTATCTGCCATGTATTTGAAAAATCTCTTTCTGCTGTTCTTGACCCCTCTCGCCAGATTTAATTCTAAGGAGGCCTTAGCCATCCTAGCTGCCTTCCTACATCCTCTAGCAGCAGCCTTATATTCCTCCCGAGTGGCCAGCCCCTCCTTCCATGACCTATAAACTCTCCTCTTCCACTTGAGCATACCCAGCTGTTCCCTATTTAGCCACGCAGGTCTCTTGGCCCTCTTCCTTGACTTCCTACGTGTCGGGATGCTCTGATCTTGAGCTTGGAATAAGCAATTCTTGAATGTCAACCAACTATCTTGGGCCCCTTTACCTTCAAGCAGCCTTGCCCATGGGATTTCCCCCAGCAATTGCTTGAAAAGGCCAAAGTTTGCCCTGCTAAAGTCCAGGGTTGCAATTCTACTTGCTATTGTACTGGTCCTACCACACAAGATCCTGAATTCCATCATCTCGTGGTCGCTGCAACCAAGGCAGCCCTCAACCTTTACTGCTTCGACCAGCCCCTCCTTGTTAGTGAGGATGAGATCCAGCAGCGCTCCTCTCCTGGTTGGCTCATCCACCATTTGCATGAGGAAGTTATCATCCATACACTGGAGGAACCTCCTGGACTGTGGCTGGGTTGCTGAGTAGTCCTTCCAGCAAACATCAGGGAAGTTAAAATCCCCCATGACGACCACGGCCTGTGACTGTGAGGCTGCTCTCAGCTGCCTGTAGAAGGCCTCGTCAACTTCCTCACCCTGATCTGGTGGCCTGTAACAGACACCCACAACAGTATCGCCCCTGCCAGCCTGCCCCTTAATTCTCACCCACAGACTCTCAACTCGCTCATCCCCTGTCCCTGGACAGAACTCAGTACACTGCAGCTGCTCTCGCACATAAAGAGCAATCCCACCACCCCGCCTGGCTGGCCTGTCTTTCCTGAAAAGGACATAGCCCTCCATGACTATATTCCAGTCATGTGAGCTGTCCCACCACGTCTCTGTAATTGCCACCAGATCATAATCTCCTGACTTAACACAGGTCTCCAACTCCTCCTGCTTATTTCCCATGCTGCACGCATTGGTGTACAGGCATTTCAAGGAGGGAGCTGAGCTCACCGATTCCACCCTAGGATTATAGGAGGCCTCCCGGTCTTCATCAATTCTAGAGTGCTGCCCCACTGGGACAAGCCCAGTTACAACCCCATCCCCCTTCAAATCTAGTTTAAAGCTCTCCAAATGAGCCCTGCTAATTCATGCCCCAGCACCCTTTTGCCTCTGTGAGATAAACCTTTCCCACGTGCCATCATCCGGACTGGAGCCTTATAAAACCAGCTGTTATCAAAGAACCCAAAGCCCTGCCTAAAGCACGAGTCTTGTAGCCAATTGTTTATGGACTGAATTTTCCCATTCAGTCCCACATCATCACATTATTTTTTATGAGCTGAGTACAGGATTAGGAATACAAGTGGAATTCAGATTTATAAGGTTTGGTCAAGAGAAACTGACCAAATTGTGCATTCTGCTGTAGTAATAGCCTCTCACTATGCAATGGATGAGAACAGAAGATCAAAAGTCCATTTTAAGGCTCTCTGGAATTCACTTTACAGATGCTGCTCTTAACATACTGCTTTTAATTATTTATTTTGTTTTAAATTTCATACTCATACTACCTTGCTTCTAGAGTTTGCAAGTCATGATTCCAGCTGGACAGAAGATACGTTACATCCAGGAAAAGAAACCTCATTTAACTTACATTTTAAAAAGTAGATCCTGTACAACAGACTTCTTGCAGCCCAGTTTTTTTCTGACTAAACTCAGCTAACACACACACTCATCTGAAGAGAATTTAATAGGTGTAGAAGATACAGATACTGTGACTTGATTCACAAGCAGCAATCACAGTAAAACTTCCCAGACTGGTTGCACGAACTATATAGTGCCAGGTATTTTGGGAGTCCCCATGGTTGTCCAAAACTGGATGTCCATACATTTTTATGCATGAAAACAAGTGACACTTTTTAATTTTCATTTGTGATTATTTGGTGTGCTTGCACATGTAGCTCTCAGTGGATGCAAACTGATTTTAAATGTAATGACATTGTTAGGATTTTTGGTTTTAAGCTTGTCCCTTAAAGTCAACAAACAGCCATCTGTTTTTGCAGACTTTTTAGTGTCCCATGTGCTTGTGACTCCTTGAAATTTCATCTTTTTTTCCATATGTATTTAAAAATTTATGTATTTAATCTTGAATCATTCCACTTAATACACTGAATAAAAAAATATTGCAAAGTCATCTTCATATAAAGGACCTGGAAGGTGCCTCCCTAGTTACCCTTTAAGACTTGAGCAGTTGGGTGGGATGTGAAACCCTTGGATGTCATAGTTTGCTATTCTGCCTGAAAAAAAGAGTATTGGCAGTTTGATACATGACAGGAGATAATGATTAGCTGCAATGTGGCAGAGAAGGAGGAAAACCGAGGACTCTGCAAGCAGCTATGAGATGGGAGCAGATCCCACCACTGGGGCTGTCAGGGGGGACCTGACCTGAAGCAGCAGCAGTTCCTTTCAGGCAAAGGAGGTTGTTGGCTGGCTCATTGGCAGGCCTGCCCTGGCCTAATGGAACAGCCTTCAAAGCCAGTACTGGCATTTTTACCAGTTGCTGCTGGGTATATAACTGGTTGGAAATTTTCTGACAGAATAATGTTTCCATTAAAGAGATAGTTCTATTAAAATTGACACATTTCACAGAAAGATGACAGCATTGATTCATTTGGACACTTCCCATTTGAAAAATGAGCCTTCTCATTTCAATTCTATGCTATGAAAACAGCTCATCTCAACTTTTGCCACTTTGATTTACTGTACATTTGAATACTAAATGAGCTGTTATATAGACATAACACAGATAGATAGTGTTCTGACACTAAAGTGACCTATTGATTTAACTTTGTGAAAAAGGCTTCACAGTATCAAAAGCAAACATTTTGATAGCAGATTCACACTGCAGTTTCCACAGCGTCTATTCATAGAAGTGTGAAAGATGGGGCCTTGCAAAGCAAAACAGAGAAATCAGTTTTGCCAGTGTAATGTGGCTAGTCAGGTTTCTGAACACCTCTGCATGGGAACCACTGATCAGAGATGTCATGTTCTGTGGGGCAAATACTTGGAGAAGGCTTCTGATTAGCATGAGCATCGCCCAAAGCTAAGTTAAGGAGCCAGCATGACTCTGGCTTTCCTCTCCACTTACCTACTGTCCATACACTCTGCTATTCTGAAAAGTCAGGGAGATGCAGGACTGACCACAGCTACTCATCAACCAGCCCTTGTGTCCTTCCTCTCTCCAATGACTTTCAAAATGGGATGCAGCCTATCAGTTAGTGGCTGGCCAAACACAGCTGTTAGAAATGTGATGTTGCAGCAAGGCTGCAGGACCCAGTGATGTGGCTGTAATTGAACAATTATGAATGAGGTGTAGGACATTTCCTGGAGAACAGATAACCATCTGGGAGGAGTTAATGGCCCACATTGTGCTTTGGCTCATTAACTGCCAGCAGATATTAATCCCCAGAGATCATTCCTGATGGAGGCTGGTGTTGCTGTTTGAAACAAAATGAGGCTGTATTGTTTTCTTTATGCCTACCTGTTTGTTCCCACCTGTGTTATGAGTTGACGGTCATCTCTTTCTCTTTGTCAGAGAGAGTCACAGGGTACTAAATCTCCTCTGTATGTCCTAGCAAAGGTCTTGAAGTGACCAGGTGGCAGTGGGCTGTTCTGGCACAGCAGCGTCTAGTTGTGCTAACTCCTGGCCCATGGGTAACCCCAGATTCCCTTATTGTGCCTTAGTTCTACATTGGCATGGGAGTTTTCTCTGTTCCCATAGGCAATGCAATACAAGTATGAGAAAGTGAATTGGAGAAAGAGTGACTTACGACATCTTTTAACTTATTCATGGAAACTTCAAGAAGTCCGGTAATTTTTAAGCTAAAATTAGTTATTCTTTAAAGGGAGCTGTTCCACAAACTGTTTCTGAGAAGAAAAAGATGTAAAGCAAATAAGCAGCTATTTTTAGAAGACATAAAAATATAATAACAGAAGTTATTGATGAGTGTACCTTTGTCACAGAAGTTCAATAACATTATCAACTAAATCACATCCCCAGTCTTACAGCTGCCCCACAGTAATGAAAGATAGCCTCTTATTTTATTTAGTCCAGTAAAAGAGATTGCATACAGTTTTATGTCACTTTTTTTCTACATTTTGAAGTTATTTCATTTTCTACTTAGAAGGGAAATACTCACTGGAAACATCACACTAAAAAAGTCAGATTTTCTCTTTCCAGCCTCTCTCCTAAACATACTAGGGACAGCTCTGGGAATAAGCATCAATGTAAGAAGCTCCTGCTGGTCTGACCACTGGGAATTACTTGAAAATCATTTCTTGTGGAACTCCATTGACCATGATAAAATTCCACCGAGGGTGAATTTGGTCCTGGCTACAAGGAGGAAGGACATAATCACTGTGGATACCGTGGTGCTTGCATCTGAACATTTGACTTACTAGTGGGTTTGGAACTGTTCTTTTTGTGCTGGGAACATGAGGGAGAATCACTAATGGCAGAAGTAATTAAGAAGACAGTGGCTAAGGGCGGCTATCCAGTGAGATATTATCTAAATGCTCAGAGCACTTGCCATGAACTCATTTAAAAAACTGCACTGTTTTAGAGCTAACACTTGAGAGAAATGCTCATTTGAATTACTTTGCAGCAACAGTGCTTTTTATATTAAATGCCATGTAAACTTAGACTCTTGTTGTAGAAAAAATCCACTCAGTAACACAGCTGCCTCTGAAAGACAAGAGGTTTGAGGGGGAGTTTTTGTTGTTCAGTTTCCTTGTACTGGTAGCCCTGTCAAGAACCGAGAAATTAGGCAGGGTTGGCCTTACTCAACAAGAGCAAGGTCGTTGTTGGGAGACTGAGTGGACTCCAGGCACCTGAGTTGCACTGGACTGGAGAAGTATAAACACACAGGAAAACAGCCAGCCAACCTAACATTGTTTACCTGATTTCACAAGGGAAGCTGCAGATGCACAAGGAATGTTTATGGGTACAGTTTTAACTCTCAGTAAGCCAGGCAGTTACTAAGACTGAGATTTCTTCACTTTTATCTATATGACTACATTGTATATTTTCCAAGTAAAGTTGTTTGCCATTTCATCCTCTAAAAGACCTCCTGTGATCTTAAAAGGTTGAAGAACACCTGGAAAGCAGCTAGGAAGGTCACAGCTTCAGTCTGTGAACTATGAGAATAGACACAATTTTGGACAGGGAAGATTTAAAGCAAGACCATTGAGAAAACTGGACCTCACATTTGGTACAAAGTCACAGAATAAAAAGGGAGGCTAAAACATACAACCCCAATGAACTAACTATTCCTGTGGCATAGTACCTGGCTGAAATAGTATGAGTTTTCATGTGGGAAAACTGGGGGATCGGGCCCAGTCAGCACGGGTTTGTGAAGGGCAGGTCCTGCTTGACCACCCTGGACTTCTATGATAAGGTGACCCATCTGGTTCATGACAGAAAGGCTATGAACCTTGCCTATTTGGACTTAACATTTGACACTATCCCCCACAGCATTCTCCTGCATGAATTGGCTGCTCATGGCCTGGATAGGTGGATTCTTCACTGGTTTGGAAACTGGCTGGATAGCTGAACCCAAAGAGTGGTGGTAAATGGCATCACATCTAGCTGGCAACCGGTCACTACAGGTGTCCCTCGGGGCTTGATGTTAGGGCCAGTGTTGTTTAACACCTTCATTGATGATCTGGATGAGCAGATTGGGCACACCCTAGTAAATTTTTTGATGACACCAAGTTGGCTGGGAGTGTTGATCTGCTGGAGGATAAGAAGGCTCTGCAGAGGGATCTGGACAGGCTGGATGGATGGGCTGTGGCCAATGGGATGAGGTTCAACAGGCAAAGTGCCACGTCCTGCACTTTGTTTGTTGACCACAACAACCCCAAACAATGCTACAGGCTTGGGGAAGAGTAGCTGGAAAGCTACTTGGTGGAAAAGTACCTGGGGATGCTGATTGATGAAGCTGAACATGGGCCAGCTTGTGCCCAGGCAGCCAGGATGGCCAACAGCATCCTGGCCCATATCAGAAATAGTGTGGCCAGCAGGGCCAGGGCAGTGATCATCCTCCTGTACTCAGCACTGGTGAGGCCACACCTCAAATACTGTGTACAGTTCTGGGACTTTCACTACAAGAAAGACATTGAGGTGCTGCAGCAGGTCCAGAAAAGGGCAACACAGATGATGAAGGGTCTGGAGAATAAGTCTTATGAGGAATGGCTGAGGAAACTGGAGTTCTTTAGTCTGGAGAAGAGAAGGCTCAGGGGGGACCTTA
The DNA here is from genome assembly GCF_963264785.1 of Psittacula echo. Classification (NCBI taxonomy): domain Eukaryota; kingdom Metazoa; phylum Chordata; class Aves; order Psittaciformes; family Psittacidae; genus Psittacula; species Psittacula echo. Next base: position 38,540,425 of record NC_137738.1, on the reverse strand, counting down.
TCATTCTCTACAACTACCTGAAAGCAGGTTGGAGAAAGGAGGTGGCTGGTCTCTTCTCCCAAGTAACAAGTGACAGGACAAGAGGTAACAGCCTCAAGTTGCACTAGGGGAAGTTTAGGCTGGATATGAAAGATTTCTTTACCAAAAGGATGATCAGGTATGGAACAGGCTTCCCAGAGAAGTGGTGGAGTCACCATCCCTGGAAGTGTTCAAAAACCATGTAGATGAGGCCCTTAGTGATGTGATTTAGTGGTGGTCTCGGCAGTCCTGATGTAAAGGTTGGACTTGATGATCTTGAAGGTCTTTTCCAACCTATTTGATTCTACAATATAAATATACTTACAGTAAAAAAAGAAAATAGATTGACTACTTCTCTCAGGATGCTATAAAATGCAGTAGACTACCATTACTCTCTCAAACTTTGTCAGTGTATTACAAGTAGAATGAAGACTGAACTTGAACAGCATAATATTTTGAGAGACAAGTAATAAGAAATTGATTTCTTTATTCTTTTTGTTATATTGCCTCACCCCATTTTTATTGTTTCTCTTCTAAAGTGCAAGAAGGTCTCAATATGTGCTAGTGATGCCAAAATACACTTTGGATTTAGAATTAATATTCTACCTTTATAGTAGAATAGTAATTTGAAAACTGTCATAAATGATATACCTAATGCCATAAAGCAGTTCTGAGAGTGGGTGAAGTGAGGGCTTGAGGCTTTTTTCTTTTGTATATTTCTTGACCGTTTATGGAGCTCGCACTGCCACAGAATCTTAAACTTGTGACTTTAAGAATTTATTCTCCTAATACTTCAGTGTTATTAGAGAGTGGAAGGAGCATGAGAAGTAACAACGTGGAGACCAAAAGTTTTGATGGCTTTCCTCAAGTTTTCTGATTGGTTCATTGAGAAAGTTAAAAAAAAAAAAAAAAAAAAGTATTTTGCATTTTCATTGACAAACTCCCTGAAGTTCTGCTTCTGCTTAACTCCAGAGCGATTTCTCTATCTCACAGGCTCAGTGAATATATTTAATTCCCCAAATTGGACAGGCTCCTCAATTTAAAAGTTTCTTGGCCATGGTGAACCAGACCTAGCAGCCATCCTCAGCACACTCTTTAGAAAACGCATACATAAGTACACTTGATCAGCAGCCAAAACAGTGCTGGAAGCTGTACTTGTTTTAATACACAAACAAAGAAAGAGGAGAATGGCATTGAGTATCCCTTCCTCACCATAAGAACACATGCATGTTTACTCCCTCCAGTAGTACGGAATATCCTAAATATGAATTAATTCACATTAGATTTGCTGTCTTTAGCTTTTGGATACACAAAACCTCCCAGCCACCAGGCCTCAGCTGATACAGTACTCCCATCCTGACTCTTGAACATGGCCCTCTGTTATACAGGTGTGAAATCACTGGGCAACAAGAACACATCTAACCTTTCAGAGCCTCAAAACACTAACTTGAGTACAGTCCCCTAAGACCTGTAAATACTTTTCATTCATGCATTATTTGTCATCAAATTCACACCTGGCTGAGGTTAGTTTATGCTAGTAGAACTCCCTCAGGGATGGATGTTTTAAATAAAAAAGAATTATGCCTTCTGAGTCTCCCAGCTCTGGGAAGTGATTTGGCAATCCAGATCACTACGCTAATGAGTCTAAGTAACATCTGGAGTTCTATTTCTAGTGAAAATGTATGTGATTCAGAAAAAAAGTAAGACTTAAGATAGAAACTTTTGTCTGAAACATTTCCTATTTACAAGTTCAATGCTCAAGCTATTGGAAACGTTCAACCAAAGTGCCAGCTTTCCCAGGGAGGAGAGGGTCATCCAAGGCTGTTGCAGTTTAAACACCAGATTCAAGACTGTAGGTTCAAACTGTAAACTGGAGTCATGGAAACCCAAAAGCTGAGTCCTCTTGCAGCTTTAGCCTTATGTGACTTTTCAACCATCCCAACTGGGTAGGGAAATTAATGAAAAACTATATCTTAGCTACATAAATACTTTAAGATGGATCTTGGTCATTCACACTAAGGAAGAATGACCTAATTTATGGTTAGCCACGTTAAGGTTAGATATCTGCTGTTGTCATGTACGTACCTCCTTAGCTGAACAGATTATTCTTGAGAAGTGCCTGCATGATTTATGGTAAGAGCCTGGGTGAATGACCTGTAACAATTTTTTGATGGCTACAGCTGGAAAAGACAAATCCCATTTCTTTGTGATTAACATTATCAAGAAGAGATGCTAAGGCAATGCTGTCAAACACCTGGTTTTCATCAAGAAGAAATCTACCATTGGCACATCATTTATACATATGCTTATTTAGGCCAATAGCCAAATGACACAGCCATAAAGTCAGAGATATTTCTCTAGCAAGAAAACAGTCTTAGTTTAAAAGTGGTGATGCACCTGGGCTAGTTGAAATTTCACTGTCAGTTAGGGGTTGTGTTGCTTTTTTTTTTTTTTTTTTAATGTGGGTTTTTGTTATTGTTTTGGTTTGATTTGGTTGTTTGGGTTTTTTTGTTTGGTTTGGCTTAGTTTTTTGCTGGTTTTGGTTGTTTCGGTTTTGGTTTGTTTTTTTTTGTATTAGAGGACATAAAAATGTTTTTCTGATAAAAGTCAGAAACCTGCTCTATAGAGCTAAAAAGCATGGCAAGAAAACCTCATCTTGAAATATATGCAACGTCCCCATGAACATTCACCAGACAAAAGGGGGGGAAGAGGGATTGTGCTGTGCTTTCACATATTGTTTGAGTATAATGTGAGAGTAACTGTCAATGACAGCATTTAGCTGGTTGAAAGAATGTGTTTTTCCAGTGTCTTCTTGCGAAATTCTGTTTTCCAGCAAACTCCTTAGATACCGAATCTCTCAGAATAGAGCAAATGGATTGCTAATACCTATGAAAACAAAATGACTGTCACCATTGATTAATGAAAATAATATGTGTGCTGGTAGGCGCACACTCACTTACCACATTTTCCATATACAAGTCCTAATCTTATATTTACATTCAAAAATACTTATTTTGCGTAAAAGGGAACAACACAAGAAGCTGAAAGTAAATAGACTGTGAAAGAATACAGTCTGCATCTCCTCTGCAACAGCCTGTGTCTGAACTAAAGATGCGATGGTAGCAATCTCCAGTTGAGATCAGATTCCTTGTGACTGAATGGGGTTACATAGAGAGAAGATCCTGATATTTCCTACACATCGTTACAGTCTTGAATTCTCCAGACTAGGAAAATCTTGCTTTGATAAAAAGGACAGATAACAAATTGATGAAAGTTAAGCATGAGGAAGTAACCCTTTCTTTGATCTTTTAACAACATTAAACCCTCCAACTCACTAAAATAAACACAGTCAGAGGACAGGACTGATGTAATTCACTACATCGTGCATGTTTAGACACTACAGATTATACCCCAGACAAATTCCAGCCATGTGCTTCAGTCTGAGGTTCTCTACCTACCAGTCTCAGCAACTTCCAAATGCAAGTCCTATCTGTAGCTCAGAAAACAACAAAAGCTATGCAGACAGAACAGTGGTCACCTCTTCTCCATCCCTTAACCCTGGATGCAGTTGGCACCAGCCACCTCACTGTGCAGATGGTGGCCTTCCCAGTCCTTCTGCGGTCCTTTCTCTTCCTTGGTACTCACTGCCAGCTTTCTGGTGAGAATCTAAATTAATTTATCTAGTGGAGTGGTGTCACCCTATTGTGAAGCTCTGCTGAATTGAATAAAAAGGAAAAGGAGTCAAAGCTGGAGGAACATGGCTGGGGTCTTTTTTTAATTCTCTGATTTCTGCTACAAGGCTGTGAGCATAAGAGCCTTGGGTAAATGAATGAGGTTTAATGAGTGCCTGCACCCAGACCTGCATTTGTATGGCACACAGCAAACAGCCTCTTTTGTCTTTTACGTATTTTGCTGAAACTTAGAACACAGGAAAATGGCAACTACTGATAGCTGAGCAGCCTGCACTTCCATAGCTGGCTGGGTCAATCTTACTTTCAAAATCTGAACCAAAATCTCAGATCTAAAATTCCTCTTGAACTTTGCAAAGCTAAGGCCCAGTGCTGAACTGAGCAGTGACAGACCGACATGAGCATATGCATTGGAAATTCTTGTCCTGTTCTGAATGGCTAAAAAAAGGAGCCATATGCTGTTTATGCAACTGCATAATAAAGCCTGCTTTTAAGTTTGCATTTAAGGAATTCAAATTCCTACGGTTTTAGTTTAAAAATAATTTTATATTTTGCACCGTAGTATTTTTTCTAGTAGGAATTTTCTAGGTTTTTTTTTTTTCTTTTAGAAGGAGATGTGTTTCCTCCATTTCTTTGAGTTCTTCTAACTTACAAGATAAATGTTCATGGATTTACATTTCGAGTGGCAATTTTTCTTCACAATGTTTTTGACCCAGACAAAAAGAGCAGAAATATCAAAGGTTTAAAGTTATTGCTAGAATTTTTCATAAGCGAGTTTCTAGAGGAAAGCCAATGTCAAGTAAAGATTCTTTATTTTTAACAAAGCTTGATTTTGGGTCTGGACTCCTAATGGAAATTATACCAAAGAAATAATAGGGATGCTGGAAAGCAGAGGCCATAAGCAAAGGAAGTAATTCAATTAAGGATATGGATCTGGAAGGACTAGGGTCATCCAAGGAGGTAAAGGTAGAAAACCTGGGAAACACAGTGAAACGACCCATAATCTGTCATTTTCTCTTTTGACTAGTCACCAGTTAAGAAGAAAACACTGATTTGGTTTGGCCTTAGAAAAAACACTGACTTTTGCAGAGGATCAATCATTATCAGTTCATTAAAAATCTCAACTCAAGTACCAGCCAGCAATCTGAGGGCTGCATATGTTTAACTTCACAGCCATTTTAAAAACAAATATCAAAGTCCCATTTTCCTCTGCCTTTTACAAAGAACCATCATTCTCCCAGTTACTTAAGGTAACTGCATTTAAGTAAGAATTAGGGACCTTACATGTACACACCATGAGACAGAGCAGGTGGGAAAGGAGTGGGAATTGGATGTGGAAGATAATTAAGGGCCTGGACTACATGTGTTCATTACTCCTTTGAGTAACAGTAACCAGGAATGGTATTTACCCAGGTTGGGAAGTTGGAAATGCTTTTTGGTTTGGAGGGCTGGGGGAGGTTGGAAGTCAACAAGCATAACCATATGGCAAAATAGAAAGCATAATGTCAAAACTTGATTTGGTTGTCATAAGAAAGAACCTACTCTTCCTGTACAAATAGTAGTATTTTGAAAGGTTTCAGTGGTTTTTTTGTTGTTGTTTTCTTGGGGTTTGGTGGGTTTTTTTGGGGGGGTTTTTTTGGCGGGAGGAGAGGGTTGGTGGTGCTTTCTGTTGTTTTGGGGTTTTTTTCCCTTTTCTCCCCCTTTTTTGTCAAGAATTATTAATTTTTTTCGGCTTTTGATTGCATAATCCTTTAATGCTTTGCTGCTTTTTTAATTAGTCTGTTATCACTATCTTTTAAGTAGCATTTCTGAGCAGTCCTGCGTGTCCTTTAATCCTGCCTGTTCATTGTCGCCTTTGTGACTTATTTTCTATGCATGTATTTTCTAGATTAAAACCTTTCACCATCCTTTGTGTCTTAAATCATCCCTTCGGCAGCAGAAAGAAGGTATCAGCCAGTAAGTATGGCAATTCTAACCTCAGGTATTTGTAGTCCGTGAAATATTGCAAAACATCAAAAGCACTTGAGCAGAAACTTTAAAAGCATCCAGAGAACATAAGCTAGTTTTAAAAGTTTGCCGTGATTGGTACATCTAATAAGCAATACCCTACTATGACCTTTTAAAAGCATTGAACACCTAGTGAAAAATACCAAGCAACAAGGATGCCAGTTTTTTCTGTAGTTTTGTGTGTGGCTTCTCTTTGAGAAGGAGGAAAAAAGAGAAGCTGTTACCTTAAAAGCACTCCGTTAAGAGGCACTCTGCAGCTGCAGTTGTGCCATGATGTCTTTGTCTAAATTAAACTGCAAATTTCTGCAATTACCTGAAGTGGTAAATGCTGAATTTTAAACCTTAGCCAGGTCTTCCGTAAACTGCTTCTGTTTCTGTGCTTTCAGGGAGTTCTGGCTTCTCTGTAACCACCAGAGCACAAAGAGAAAAGCAAAGTAAAGAGGTGAATTCGTTAGTTTCTGCTTCAACAACAAAGCAGTACTAGAGCTGCACCTTTTGGAGAAAGAAAACAGATACAAGACAAAGGGCAGGCTTAAGACAGGGCTTTCACCAGGAACCTGTTTTTAGACTTTCTGTTTGACTGAGCCATTGCTAGTTGGGTTTACTTTGGACTCAGCTAGACTGTTGTAAAGATCGAGACTTTGAAAAACCATTTGCATCAGGCACAGGAATTCTGAAAAAGAAAATCCCTGCAGGAGGCACAGGTAGTGTAAGTATTGCCTGAAACACAACATTTCAAGCAGCCTGGTGTGATAAGTCTCTGGAGCAACTAGTGTACATATATAACTGTATCCAAATTTGTACCTAACCCTGTGCCTTTCTTGGGGAAAAGCCTTCTGCCCCATGGCACACACACTGAGCCCCCCAGCACACACACACTGAGCCCCACAAACCATGCTTGCTGCTGGGCATCCATAGATATGCAGGCTATAGGGGCTGCCCTATCACTGTAGCTGCTACCCTGAGCTGAGCTTTCCTTCTGAAAAAATAAGAGACCAGAACTAGAAGCAGGAATAGCTGTAAGGCAGAGGCCTTGCTCCTATGTGGCTGGCACCTATCCTCACCAGTAAGAATGGTTCCCATTTGCAATTGCAGACCCCTTGCCCCTTGCAAATCTACTACAGCAGCAACAGTAAACCTGCTCCTCCACAGCTACAGAGGAAAAAGCTCTATTCTACCAACAATCATGGAGCTAGACTGTGCTTTAATGTGTTGTACTTTATTTACACACTTCTTTTGCTTGCATATATATTTTAAATGTTAATCCTCAACTATTTCTTTTAACTGCTTTATAGAAGTAGCTTCCTGATCTACTGTTTCCCTAACAGCTGTGCAGTCAACAGTCCTTTTACCATGTGAGCCACAATACACTGAGTTTGTGGCCTGAAAGCCAACCTGCTCCTGATACTCTATAGGAAGATTCTAGTGAGACTTTGACAGTTCAAATTGATGTAAAGCACTGTGGTCTGACTTGCTCTGGGTTAGCATATTCTTCTCATTTAGAAGTCCATAGCCTGCATGGCCTGTATTATACATGACATGAGCACCACTGGCCTCCCCTCCAGGCAGTGCATCAGCTCAGCAGGCTGCTGGCTCAGCTTACATCCTACATCACGTTTGATTTGCTGCTTCGGGTCTAATCCAAGTTTAAAGTTCAGGTCCTGTGGGTTTAAGGCATTTTGATTTTGTTTGTCAAATTGGAAATAATTTGTTTCCTGATATTCATGATCTGACTTCTTGTCAGTGTGTTAGCTCTTTATTTAAAAACCCACAATCCCTTGTTAAAACCAATAAGAACTGTTTAAAATCATTGCTAATGGTTTTTTGGGTTTTTGGGGGTTTTGGGTTTTTCTTTTTTTTTTTTTTTTCAGAAATATGGTGCATTTTAATCTTGGTCTTTGTACATAACTGAAACCAGTAATTTTGAAGGCCAACAATTCTGCGTTCATGACTTGTCACGGTAAGGAAGCTTGGTTTTCCCCAGTGTAAACACTCACCACTTCACAAAACTAGGCATTCAGAAAACCTCTACGTTCAGTTTGAAAATCTAGTTTGTTTGCATTGAGTTCTCAGTCCTGCAGTTCTTCGTCAGAGCTCCCTTCCGTTTGGGCCAATGGCTGATACCTAGCCCATTTTTCCTCTCCTCATTCCACTTCCTGCAGCTATGATTTTAAGCTCTTTGGCACAGGACATGTGTTTCCATACCCCACTGTTTGTAGCACACACTGAATGCTGTAGCTGTACATAGGACTCAGAAACATAAGTATTGATCTCAGTGTTCAACCTTCACTGTACCACTTCCAACACCAGCACCCTGCTGCAAGGTTCAGCGCTGAAGACACAGCTCTGATGCTGCAGGTGAACTGAAATTTTTGCAGAAAAAATTTGCTCCCAGCTGGAGCAAATGCAGACTCCAAGAAGGTGAACTATTCTTCCTCCAGATTGTTTTCCTCGGCCTGCTGTACACAGATATGGTTATGCAGCATAGTGCGTTACGTTAACACCTTTTGTGTGATGTTATAAGTCAGCAAGAAGCCAGCTGTTTTTCCATGGTACCCCTCATTTCTCTCCTGCTGTCTATATGATCGTGAGGTAGCTTCACTAGAACACTAGTACTGACTATCTTCAGTATTGCAGCAATACAGCTTCCCAAACTCCACTCCAGCTATAGAGACAAAGCTTTCACTATAAGAGTTGCCAAACGGAAGAAGGCACACTCTGTGCTTGTTTTTCAGGATTACACAAACAGACTTTTGGACAGATTTTCTTTGTGGGATCAACATCCCATTTAAAGTGTTCTCCTTTCATGGATGCTTTATTAACACTGGCACTTGGGCTTCTTAACTTGGCATCCTGTGCTGCCTGTGCACTGAGACATTAAGCAGGTTTCCTCTTCAGCTGTGCTACCTGTACACATGCAGGACCTGGAAGATGTGACATTCCATGCTAACTGCCATAAACCAGCTCTCAGACACAACTGCTGCTGGGGCAGCATGCTGTCCATCACTGCCCGCAGAAGCGCTTTTTTCTGCAAAGTCAGAACAAGCGGCAGGGAGCCAGTACTCTAGAAACAGTAGAAACAATTGCTTCAAGAGAGTTTTAAAAGCCACTGGAAACTTTTGAAGCTGGATCATGCCAAAAATAAGACAGAATAGAGTAGTACTCAGGGAAGATCCTGGGGTTCATATTCTCCCACCACCTCCCCAACATGCTCTGTCTGAAGGCAAGAATTGCCACACTCCTAGCAGAGTAGCTAGCACTTGCTACTATAGTAGAGGCACTTGCAGACAGGAGTGGTTTTCTGGACTCCTTAATACCCTGCCATTGTGGGTCTCTTGCAGCCCCCTCCCTGTCATTTGCAGGAAGGCTTTCAGGTGACAAATACCCAGCAAATGGTTACCAATATTTGTGTCTCAGTATTAGGAAGAGGAGAAGCTTTCTGCTGTTTCATGCTCATAGCTCATTCTCCAGAAAACTGCAAAGAGGAGAGATTGTGAAGATGTTGAGGGTAAAGGAAAGAAATAAGCGGTTCTGCAGAGAAGGACTTGGGTGTGCTGGTCAACGAGAAAATGAACTTGTGCCTCACAGGCAGAGCCCAGGCAGAGCAACCCTGGCTATGTTGCAGGGAAGAGCACTGCTTGCTCACTGGCTCAGCAGGGCAACTAGCAGGGCTGTGCTGGCACATGTGTCACTACCTGCCTCACCACTGTCCTACTCTGGACAGACAAATGTTGTTGACATCACCTGCCAGAAGAGGATTACATTCTGGTGGCTCAACATGCTGGGCAGGGACCTGCCATCTTACTGCTAGCACCTGAGCTTAGATATGCTAAGTGGCCTCCTAAGGGTTTAGGGGCCAGAGGAAAAATCTGTGCCATCCTTCCACAAACACTTTTTTCCTCCTGTACCTGACAATTCACAGTGTCAGAGAAACCGAAGTGTCATTTACTTCCATCATCAGCCTGTTTGCAGAGAGCAGATTCATGGTGGGCACTAAAGCCCCAGGAGGCTGAAGAGCCAGGGAGAAGGAAAATGTGGCACCTGCTTGAAGAGAATCTTGTATCTAAATCGTGTTGTTGTTTTGTTTTTTTTTGTGGACAGCTTTCAGACTGAAGCCAACCCAAAACTGAGTGGAATTTTCCCATTCAAGCTAGGAGAAGAAGTAAAGCACTCATTTCCTATAAGTTGCTCATATGAAAACCACAACTCACAATTGGATTGGAGAGGATTATTTTGGTTTATTTGCTCTTCAGAAACATCCTTTCTCATTTATATTTGTGTCAGATGCAGAATGGAGAGGTAGAAACTCAGACACAGCTGATGGTTCTGCCTCAGAAAAAAAAGACACCTGTTATGAATAACCTGGTGAAGCTCTAGCTACACAGAATGGTTTGAAAATAGCCTCTTTTCTGAGTTTTATTCTGATGTTCTTTTAATCTTGGAAGCATGTGTTTCTAAGAGATCAAAGACTGTTATTCCTTCACACATTAAAGTGAAAGAAGCATCAAGTCAGAGCTGGACTGAAAGACAATTCAAAAACAATATTAGAAGGTTGTTTCCTTTTTTTCTTTTTTCTTTTTTTTTTTTTTTTTTCTGAGAAAAGACAAGGTTTTCTTATGGACTATGCTTTTCGAGGGTGAGAATATCCTTTTCAGGAAATCCAGATACTGTGTTTGTGTTCTGCTACCAGTTCTGTGCTGCTATGACTGATTTATATTGGTACAGCCACTTTCCTCCAGTTCCTCTGTGTGACGCTGTGCTAAGACGACACAGGAGAAGCCCTCACCAACATTGCTCCCAGTGCAGCAATGGGTGCCCAGATCAGCTGTCATTCCTTTAGCCCTGAATGCAGAGCAGATTACATCAATGATGGGCCACACTTTTGGCACTTTTGGGCCACAGTTTAATGATCTTTTAAATAATTCTGGATCAGTCCTGATCATGCTTTCAGTCCTGGACAGTTATCTGAAGCCTTGATCATATTTAACTACCTGTTTACCCATTCCCACCAAAACATTAATAATTTACAAGTGTTCAAACATACATACACACATCTCTGAATTAGATCTACTTTAAATTCATAGCTTCCTTTTTTTTTTTTTTAATATAATGCCAACACACTGAATGTCTGCAGATATACTCTCAAATTTTGCTAGAGAACAGTCAATTCTGAACACAAAATGTTTCCCCTTATCTTTGAAATGGAAAATAACCTGAAAGCCTTTCCCTGGTAATAAACCAAGCTCCACAGCATGCATTTTGAAAAGAAAAAAAAAATTATTATTTCAGTATTCACAAAAAAATAGGCCTCATCGTGGTATCAAAAACAATACATATGCCTGAGCACAGAATATAACAGTATTCTCTTTGATGAATAGGATTTGCTCCATTTTTAAGCAGGAAGAGACTAATGAGGAGACACAGGCTGGCAAAGCAAACAGTATTTGCATTGCAGCTCCAAGTTATCAATAGGTTTTACCCACACACTATATTTTAATATGCACCTATGCCTGATAATTAGATCAAATTCCACTCCTTGACTAGCATTTTATCCTTGTTCTTCCTTATTTGTTGCCTTATTTAATTAATGGATCTTTATTTTATTCTTAGACTGCAGTACTTGTAGGGGGAGGAAGCATTTTGTTTTCAATTTAACAAGTCAAAACATATGTTGTGATAAAGTGTGGCACATTAAGAACAACTGGCTGCAGCCTTCTCCTGCTCTTTCATGTATCGTATTCTCTCTTCCAGCTTAGGAACACTTCATTTAAATTTAATCAGAAAAAAAAAAAAAAAAACAAAAAAAAAACAACCAAACAAAACAAAACCAAAACAACCCCAAACAACAAAACACGATTTGCTAGAAACCCACTAAAGAAAATAAACATGACCATTTAGAAGAGACTTCACTTACGTGTGAGGAATTCAGGATTACACGCAAGTGGAAGAGGCCAGAGATATCCAACAACCTGTGGACTGCCAATTTCAGCATTAGCTTTGTTTTAGAAAATTGGCCATTGCCTTCATGTAGCATCACCAGGTTGGCTCTGTTGTCATTACTTATTCTATGAACTGCTAGAAAAGCTAGTCTCCCTTAAGCGACTAGCAGTAATACATGACTACAGCAGTCCATGGGGGTTGGGGTGGGGCAGGGAAAGAGATCTTGAGTAAAGACTAGAGAATCTAGACTAACTGAAAAAGTGAAACAAAAATATTTGCTACTTAAAGATGTCTGATTTTCACTTGGTTACTAAAAGCGAATGCAAAATCTCAACAAAACCAAACAAAATCTGGTTTTATTGGGTGGCAGAATTTTAATGACATTAGGGGAAAAAAAAATTTCAAATCACAAGACTTATGGTTTCCATAAAGCCTTCATTTGAAGGCAGAGCTATTAAAAATAAATGCAAAATTTTATATAAAAACATCCTCCAAGATATTTCCCTTTTCACAGCATGAGCTCAAATTCATGCCATAGTGCAATTACACTAAACAGAAAAAAACCTCCGAATGTAGGATATGACTCAATCAAGCATATTGTTTCTATTATTACTTACTTTTGACATTTCTCCAGTTCCCACCTATAACTGCTTTTAAGGTTGTAGAAGTGCTGATTCAATTTACGAGTCTTTAGAGACTTCACTGCCATACCTAATTTACGCATAGAATCAGCTCATACTCCATATACAGACTGTGGCACCTTGAGAGAGGCAACTCATCAGCAATATACTGGAGCTCCAATTCAGTCTTTACAATGAGACTTTTCTTCCTGATGAGCTATCAGCACCCCATTTTCTAACATAGGCTGTTAGTTAGTGGACACAATTCTGTAGTTTTTCCCAGGCTGTCAGGGAGCACTGATGTCGTGGTTTAAGCCCCGGCTGTAAATTAGAACCACGCAGTCTACTCCCCCCCCCCACTCCCCAGAGGGATGGGGAGGAGAATCGAAAGAATGTAACTCCCACGGGTTGAGATAAAAACAGTCCAGTAACTAAGGTATAACACAAATCACTACTGCTGCCACCAATAATAATAATGGGAAGAGAAATAACAAGGGAAGAGAATACGATACCACCCGCCGGAAAAGAGAGCCCGACCGAAAAGAGGACGTGCCCTTCTGGCTAGCTCCCAGTTACATCCCCCTGGCATGACGTGCTGTGGTATGGAATACCTCTTTGTCTAGTTTGGGTCAGGTGTCCTGTCCCCGCTTCCTCCCGGCCCCTCACAGTATCACAGTAGGTTAGAGATTGGAAGGGACCTCAAAAGATCATCTAGTCCAATCTCCCTGCCAGAGCAGGAACACCTAGATAAGGTTACATAGGAATGTGTCCAGGTGGGTTTTGAATGTCTCCAGAGAAGGAGACTCCACAACCTCCCTGGGCAGCCCGTTCCAGTGTTCTGTCACCCTCACTGAGAAGAAGTTTCTTCTCAAGTTTAAGTGGAACCTCTTATGTTCCAGTTTCTACCCATTACCCCTTGTCCTATCATTGTTTGCCACTGAGAAGAGCCTGGCTCCATCCTCATGACACTCCCCCTTTATATATTTATATACACTAATAAGGTCACCCCGCAGTCTCCTCTTCTCCAAACTATAGAGACTCAGCTCCCTCAGCCTCTCCTCATAAGGGAGATGCTCCACTCCCTTAATCATCTCAGTTGCCCTGCGCTGGACTCTCTCCAGCAGGTCCCTGTCCTTCTTGAACTGAGGGGCCCAGAACTGGACACAATATTCCAGGTGCGGTCTCACCAGGGCAGAGTAGAGGGGAAGGAGGACCTCTCTCAACCTACTAACCACCCCTCTTCTAATACACCCCAGGATGCCATTGGCCTTCTTGGCCACAAGGGCACAGTGTTGGCTCATGGTCATCCTGCCATCCACTAGGACCCCCAGGTCCCTCTCCCCTACACTACTCTCTAACAGGTCGTTCCCCAACCTATACTGGAACCTGGGGTTGTTCCTGCCCAGATGCAGGACTCTACACTTTCCCTTGTTATATTTCATCAAGTTATTCCCTGCCCAACTCTCCAGCCTGTCCAGGTCTCGCTGGATGGCAGCACAGCCTTCTGGCGTGTCAGCCACTCCTCCCAGCTTAGTGTCATCAGCAAACTTGCTGACAGTACACTCAATTCCCTCATCTAAATCATTGATGAATATATTAAATAATACTGGTCCCAGTACTGACCCTTGAGGCATTCCACTAGATACAGGCCTCCAACTAGACTCCGCCCCATAGACTACAACTCTCTGGCTTCTGTCCTTCAGCCAGTTCGCAGTCCACCTCACTACCTGATCATCCAGGCCACACTTCCTCAATTTAGCTATGAGGATGCTGTGGGAGACTGTGTCAAATGCTTTGCTGAAGTCAAGGAAGACCACATCCACCGCTCTGCCATCACCCATCCACAATGTTATTTCCTCATAAAAGGCTATGAGGTTGGTCAAGCATGACTTCCCCTTGGTAAAGCCATGTTGGCTGCCCCTCACAACCCTCTTATCCTTGACATGCCTTAAGATGGCATCAAGGATAAGGTGTTCCATCACTTTCCCAGGGATGGAGGTGAGGCTGACCGGTCTACAGTTACCCGGGTCCTCCTTCTTGCCCTTTTTGAAGACTGGAGTGACATTTGCTTTCCTCCAGTCCTCAGGCACCTCTCCCGTTTCCCAAGACTTGGTAAAGATGATGGAGAGTGGTCTAGCAATGACTTCCGCCAGTTCCCTCAGCACCAGCAGGTGCATCCCATCTGGACCCATGGATTTATGGATGTCCAGATTGCTCAACTGGTCTCTAACTCATTCCTCATGGACTAAGGCAAACTGCTCTGCTGACCTGACTTCATCTGAGGTCTCAGGAGTACAGGGCTCTTCAGGACTGCCTCCGACAGAGTAGACAGAGACAAAGAAGGCATTCAATAACTCTGCCATCTCTGTATCTTCTGTCACCAGGGCACCCTCCTCCTCCCTGGCAGAGCATGAGACTCACAAAGTCCTTGGTCAGTCTAAACATCAGTGTTATCAGCTTTGTTCCCAGGCCAAAAAGTCAAAAACACAGTGCTGCAACAGCTACTAAGAAGGAGAAAAAACTGACTGCTACTACTGAACCCAGGACAACTGACCTTTCAAGACACATGCTTGGCTCAGTTCCACACATACAGACTCACTAGCTGTAGAGTGTAGACTTTGTTGATGGTGCAGATTATCTTCCTTGCTCCACTATGCTTTAATTACATATGCAGTTCACCAATCTCAAAATGACAAGAACACCTGAAGCCAATGGCATTTTCAAGAAATGCCATTTGTAAGGGACGGAGTCTATTATTCTTCTGAAAAATCTAAGTTAGACTGAACCAGAGGTACAAAAGATCAAGGCAAGAATGAAAAGCTGAAGTCCAAATGTATTCATATTTGAGAGAATCTTGCAAGTTTTTATGAACATACCCAAGATCTTTTAAGGCTATTATGTTTATTTTTGAATTCTGGTATAAATAAAGAAATGTACGATTATCTGATCTTTCATGAATTGGAATTACTAAAGCATTTGTGCAGCATTAGGTCAGGTTAAAATATGAGCCCTACAGGCCATGCAAGTAAATCAAATTCATTTCTGGACTATATTCTACTTCTTTTTAATGTGGTTCAACTTATTTTGATTCACTGTGAACTTTGATTTTCTCTCTTTCTTCTTGCTACCAACAAAGATTTCAGAAACTTTATGGCTTCCCTATAATTTTAGGTAGATCACATCTTGGCTAAGGAAAGATGCAGGCTGTGGTCTTAGGTTTTTGTATGTTTACTTGTAGAAGCTAACTAGGACAACATCCCATAATTTGTCAGTAATAAACAACAGGATTTATTCTTCTTTTAAACTACAACTCATCACACTGTTTCAAAGTACAGCAGTTTTTATCAGCGTCATTTGAGGTGCAAAACCTATGCAAAGAGGACCACCACAAAAAGTTTAAACCCTGTTCTTATCAGCTTCAAGTGTGCATGGCCTTTGTCAACTTTCAGAAAAAGGTGTGTGAAATATAGGTCAATTTTTATCTGGCTTTAGCAACAAAGCTATACTTTTGCACTGAATGAAAAAGAGGGTTTCTAAACTCTTTTGAAATCCTAATATTGTCAAGGGGAATACTTGATTTTATGAAACTTAATATTTATGCAAATGTTTTATAATGCAGCCCGCATATCAGGCTTTTGGAAATGGCACCACATTAGGGCTATGCTTTTTGTGGATGCAAATAGTTGGAGATAAAAGAGATGTCACTTTAATGCCAGAGCTATAGACATCCCAATGACACTGAGCAACTCTCAGACAGCAGAGAAAAATGGCATGTCTCTTTTTAAACACATAGCCTCATAAGTAACATGTACAAATGTGAATAACAAATATTGCCTTCCCTCAAGCGATTTGCATATTCAGAAAAAACACATCTCCTACACCTATACACACAAAGTGTTATATTGCCCCTGTGTACACTCATCCACTTTGCATGTGGTCTGGGTTACTGAAAATCAAGGAAATGGATCCAGCCATAATTCCCTTGTGAATGTCAAGCCAGATGGTTTATGTCTCCACAGCTGTGAAAATCTGCCATTATAAGGCAGATGTAAGAAGCACCTGCCTGTAAATCCTTTTCCAACTAATGCTCATCAGAGGCTCAGTGAACAAAGCAGCAGTACATCATGCTGCCATCTGCACTTACAAACCTCACTCCATATCTGCCCCTAAACAGGACTGCTTGGGACAGCTCTTACCCAAAATCTTTCTTGATCTTATTCTTAGTGGCTTTTGAGGTATCTCCCCTTAGCCTATTTGGAAACAAAAATTTGCAATTAAATTTTAGAGTTAACTGCAGCATATGCTCAGTAACAGATAAAACACTGCACTTCCAGAGCTCCTTTTACTCTGTTTTGACAGTTCCAGCACAGGTCCACAATTCAGCTATAATTCACCAGGAGCCACAGCTTTATGATAAGGTTGGGCTAAATTTTAATGAAACTTGACCAAGTTTTTCTGCAATATGGTTCCAGGAATGGGTATGGCTTATGACTGAGAACAACTGGTGACCATAGCTGAGTTTTGATGTGAGTTTGAGCTTTCATACTGGGCCCTGGATACAAAGTACAGGCTGAAACACTCAGCGCCTCTAGAAAGCTGAGATATCAATGTTTCTAGTAGAGCTACTGTTTCTTGTAGCACTCAAAAGAGATCTAGTGTCAGCAGGGTTCCTTCCGAGGTGCTGCAGATTAGAATAAACCAAGCGGCCATTTCATCACACAATGGAAAAAACATTTTCCATACATCCCCACAAAGTATTTCTACCTTCCTTGACCACCATTCAACAGAAGGACTGACGACAGCTTAAAATAAGGTTGTCTTTCTCTACCTAAGGCCTCAAAAAGAGTGAGACACACAGAATATTGGGAGAAGAAGAGATGAGTAAATCTATCAGACACAGGAAAGTCAAGATGTTTGAGATTTTGAATGCCGCAATATTATGATTAAAAACTTACAATGAAGTAGCTCTGTCTTAGCAGGGCAAATTTTCCTCTGGCCAGGTCAGACTGCCAGTATGTATCCAACTCACCTCTCCTGTTCTGTACTTGTGTGTGTATAATTGCTTAATCACAAATCTTGCATTTATACCCAAGTATTACCTTGTGTGGATTACTTTGTTTTTACAGTCAAAGAAAATATCTGATGGGCCAGTGTGAAGTTTCTTAGCTTGTTAAGTACTGATGCATTAAACCCTTACAGAAGACTAGCAAAACATTTTTTCTCTATCTTGGAGTTCAATAGAAATCTCAAGTAATTTCAAGTTCACTGAACATTTTCCCCTCCAAAATCAGAAAGCTCCTAGAAATTTTATCACTGCTTTGCAAATTCGTTCTCGTGCACATACTCCAAGCAGGAACGCAGCCTTTTGCCATTTTCATTACAGTTTTTATTCCAATATTCTTCAGTGAAAGAGTACTCTGATTGTCCAGTTTGCTCAGTCAAGCAGAGTAAGCCATCATAACTGCTGACAAAAAAGGTCACTTTGCTAGCATTTTGTTATTCAGTGTCTATTCTAAGTCTTGATGTTTAATTCAACACTAAAATAAGTAGGTTTGTGTTCTGCAGGCCTCAAAGGTGCCAAACTGCTTTTGCGGTCATTAGAATAGGTTGTTTGTTTTTTCTTTTGAAGGTGGTGGCTGAGACTCTTTGCATGTAATAAGAAATATTCAATTGTTATTCTGATGTCTGCCCGTGGAAGAACATACACACTCTGTCCTTCATTTCATACTCTAGATACAGATTAAGAAAAAACAAAATGGAAGGGGCTACTTTGTTAAGTAAAATCAATGGTCCCCATAGAGAGCCAGAGTTTATTTAGAGCTGTAGTCTTACAAATCAGTCTCACAGTATATTTCATAGTAGTAAGGTGTTACCCTCCACCACTTCGCCCAACTTCCTGGTCTCGTTGATAATGTTTTTTCTAGTTTGTTTTTTTAATTCACTTTGATACCTGAACCCAGGACACTGTGATAAAGACATTCTTCGCTGGCCATCCTAAGCAACATTGTAGTACTACAACTAGTCTGTTAAGTAATTGCAACTTGCTTTCCTTGGGCAAGGTGCACAGATCAACAGCACAACCTGTGTTTATCGTCTTGTATATCATCCTATGTCACTGAAGCTTTTCACTTCTGCAGGGTAGAAGTTTGCAGTAAGACCCTGCAGGCCTTTTGGATGTGCTTGCAGTACCATGAAAAGACACACACCCTGCTAATGCTCATTTTGATGAGAAAGAAGCTCAATCTTCCCCTCCTAGTAGGGATGCTAAAAGAGACTGTCCCTCCCCATACCCTTCTCCCACAAGACATCAGGCAAAAAATCCCAAACGACTTTTCTTTCTTATTTATCACTTTAAGTGGATCACAGGTAAGATAAAAGCTTGATTTATCTCAGATTATTCAAGCAGAAGTAGGTTTTACAGCTTCTCAAGGTACTATGCCGCACTCACATAAGGCTTTTCACTGTGAAGCACTGCAGGCTTCTGCCCAGAACTCTGCCTGCATGAGTGGGACTTCAGAGCACCAGGAAAGACACAGTCTCTAGCGGTTATGTGCTGGAACAGATTCCAGCTTCTACTTATGCAATTGTGGAAAGAGAGTGAACTGCAGACTTATTTTTAGTGGCACAGATGCACTTACCGTCTCTCATTGAGACTGGCATAAAGACACAATGGCACATTCCCAAACTGAGACAGCATCTGTCCTTATGTGTTTCTCCTCTCTAAAACAAGTCTTTCCTTCTTTATCACCCTCCTATTTTTAAGGCTGGGAAAGGGCAGCACATGGCTCTTGCCACCTACCAATCTAAGCAATGTTTGCCATACTGTTCTAAAACTAGGTAAAAGCAGCAGCCTGTGGTTGATTTCAAGCTCAATAACTTTATTCAGCTTGGAGCTGAGAAAGAAAACTTCCTCCACCTGTAAAGGCTTTCACTGAATTCAGTTTCCTCTGGGAATTTCTCCTGAAAGACATGTTATTTAAATCCACCAGCTGGGAGTCATCCTTTCTGCTGACTCAGTGCCTGCAGAGTGTAGCTGCTTTCCTGAACCCTTACAAGGCCAATCCACCTTGCCCCAAAGGGATATTTAGGGTAAAGGCATTTCAGCTATGGTCCCAAAACACCAATAGTTTAGTTCAGATTTGCATTAAGGAAAAACAAGAATGGGACACACAATATATAGAGATGAAGTACCCACAAGTCAAGCAGAAGTAAATACTTGCAGAAACTCATGTATTTGAAATGAAGGTACAGCTCAATTCATTCCTTGGAGATTTGGGGAAAACAACAGGCAATATGCCAGATTTACATGGGAAGTAGGGTCAACAGTGTTATCTAACTGGAGAACAGAAACATAAAGTCTTCATTTAACATAAGTTCCGTAAATTATGCTGGCAGCAATGAAGTAATTTATTTGGCTTTTCTTTTACCAAAACTTAAGTGAATTTTAAAGCAAAGAATCATTATTGATGTGGAAGGAAATAAGTAATAGCAAATGGGACAAGACACAAGGTGAATTTGTCAGTATCAGATCAAACTGATTTCTTTCGCCAGTGAGATAATTAGTATCCACACAGGGAAATATTTGGCCAACCTAACATCAGAAAATTATTTAGATTACTCCTCATAGGAAGTCGTTAATTAGACTGGAGAAGATAGGGAATGCCTATGAGTGTTATAAGCTGCAAGAAACAGGCTAAAGAGGGTGGCTTGGAAAGGCCTGTCAACCTAGATGGAAACAAGGCAGGCTGTTCCTCAGCAACTGGACTTTTGGTCTCGTCTTACATAATGTTCTTATTATTTGGAGCATGCTGGTGAAGTTTGCTGACCCTATGAAGCTGGGAGGCATTACAGAGACTTAATAGGGTTAGACAATTGTATTGGGAGAAATTGATGACTTTGGAGACTAGAGAAATAGAAACTGCACGAGAGGATGTCATTCCACATAGGAAGCTTATTCAGAACAGCAGCAAAAACTTCTGCTTTAAGGGATGGATATCAACTACAAATGATAGGAGAGGAGAAAGATCTTGCTTCCAACTGTGAGATAGTCACTGTTCTCTCTGGTGATTAGGAAAAGCATTTCTGTAACACTACCACAGTCAGACATCTTTACAGTAGGACATACTTTTTCCTGCCAGGCCTTTTCCATACACTCAGAGAAACAGCACATAAGGAGGCTGGCATTTAAAACACTGATGAACAGAGCACTCATTTTCCTTCATTTCAGACCAGAACAAGACCCATCCTTCCAAAATAAGAAGCTTCCTAAACACATTTCTGTCTCAAGGGAGGAGGTGAAAAAAAAACCCAGACGCTCAATAGGGATGATCACATTGCTTAATACATAATTGAAAGACTGCTGAAAGTGAAAAACATAGAAAATAAACCCTTCAGAACACAACCAGACACTGTATTGCCACCTAGCAGGATATGTAAAAATGGATAAGATTGACTAAAATACTTTTTAAGATTAGTGAGGAAAAGTTCTTGATTTCTGAAGAGAAGGAAAAACCTGAATTATTAATGAATTTGAGATACTGACTGCTGTTGAAATTGAAAGTAGGCCTGCAGACTCGGACATCTGGCCCTGAGCATGGCTATACTCCAAGTTTTGGAGAGGACAAGAGAGAAACTTTGGCAAGCAGACAAATACACCTTTCATACTTCCACCATAGCAGAGGAACCAAAGTTCCCCAGTTCTGTCTACTCCAGGGACATCCTATGGTGAATGTCGCACGAATTACTGCAGGTTTCAAAACACTTCACAGCTTCTAAGCAATAGAGTCTGTGAACTGATCAATCAATGAAAAGGTTAATCTGGTTCATAAAAAGCATTCAAAAAAAAAAAAAGAGAAAAAAAAAAGAGCTAGATAATGTAGATAATGACCGCAGTGTTTAATTGCCCAAACTCTTTCTGTTAGACAAATCCTCTGTTCACATTTTGCAACTTTAGCAGGTCTGAGCACATCACAGGCTGTTCAGGCATGGTGAGAGCTCCTTCATCTGCTGTGAGATGGCTTTGTGGGCAGTGGGACATCACATATCTGGGCATCAGAGGAGTACAGCTCTCCAGACAGACTGCCAGAGTGGCAAAGCAGCCTACCATTCACTGCCTGCTTTGTCATTGCAATAATGGAGCTGGTATCACCCCTAATGCCAAGGAAGGGCTCAGGTTTTCTGGGCCAGGCTGTTGCTGGAGTCATGTATTTCTGGCTATTAAAATGATAGGAAAAGAACCAACCTTACAGCAAGATACTGAGAACCTAAAGCTAAAGAACTTAAAGAACTGGAAAGGTTGAGGGTAATCAGCAAGACTTCTGTTTTCAGTGAGGGAGTTTCTCCTGTTTGGGCTTGAAAGCAGTGCTTAGTTCCAGAAGCAGAAAGTCTCTGAAGCCCAGGTCGCCACTGCTGAGGCCTTCAAGAATAGAGAAGCAGCATGGGATTGGTATGAAGTTACATTCATATGGGACTTAATCTGCCATGGGACCACCACTAAATAACTTATCTAGGATCTGAACCCCTTCTGATTTGAGCATGACTGCATTACTATTTTGAATGGCCTGTGCGAATTTAAACACGGAAAGAAAATACAGTCAGTCTCTGGTGACTTCATTGCTAAGGTGTGTCAGCCTCCCCAGACCTTCTTCCATTTATTGGTTATTCACTTAAAATTGCGCACACCAGAACTTGCAAGCCTAGGGAAAAAAACCCAAAATTTTGCAAGGCATTTGCACTATTGCTGATTATGTGACTATGAAAGAGTCACTGATCATTACATGTGGCATGAGCAGAAGATGTCAGTGAAAAACTGCAGTAGGGAAAAAAGACAAGTTGAACATCAACAAAAAGAACAAGGAATGGCGTCCCTGCCCATGGCAGGGGGGTTGGAACTATATGATCTTAAGGTCCTTTCCAACCCTAACTATTCTATGATTCTAAAATTTCTGTCTCTAACCCTCTGCAAGGTAAACACATCAAATAGATACATTTCTGAGGCACTCTTTGCTAAGTTGTCATTAAACACAGCAACTAATATTAAGGTTGGGTCTCAGAACCAACAGTTTCAGATTCATGGGCTGGCATACAGTTGCATGAGGTAGTGCAAATTGTACAACTGCCAGTTGTACAAGGTAGCACAGAATAAAGCTGAACTGTGCCAGCTCACAGTCAAACTTCTGATCAGAATTAGGTTAAAAACTTGAATTCAAGACAAATTAAATTTGTGCTTAAATTTCACACAGCATGTTGAAAACTAAAACATACTGAAACAGCTCCTTTTCACCTGGAACTGAGAAAGTTGTATTCTTTTCTTATACAGATGCAGACATTACCATCAACACACATGCAGAACAACACACCATAGTTGATGTAAGTAAAATGATTTTAGGAAGCCAGGCTTCTTAGATGTGTCTGAAAATCCCAATTGGTATCTATCTTCTTGTCCACACAGTATCACGACTTTGAAAAATCTGACCCCACACCACATTTGGGACTTGAATACTTTCAAAGTTTTACCTCTAAGCAGCATGTATCAAATTCAGACTTCACTTCTAATCCTATTGTTGTGAGTTTCACAGAAATCCTGGTGTCACTACCATTTATGGCCACGTTTTGCTTGAATTGAGCTTTAGAGTTTCTCTGTAGTTTGGCAGCAGAGCTCAAGCAGCAGAACAAGGACTGCAAAGTTGATACACGTGAAAAGACATTTTTAGGAAAGGGATAAGAATACTTTACAATTCAATAGCACGCTCACCTGGATCTGGGGCTTTGATTATACTAAGAGGCCAAGTGATGCAAAACACGATTTGTTTCTTTTCTTTCCCTTCAGAGATCTACACCTTATGAGTGAGATTATAGCAAAAGGCTTGGCGTATGAATCATTTATTTGAAGGACATCATTAGCAGGTTGCTGTGCTCACAGCTGTCTGCCTGTTCCTATCCACCTCAGTATTTGTTAAGGTTTTTATATTGGTTTCATTTTAGAATATTCCTTTATGTAGTTGTCTGTAGGAAACAAATCTGCCATGCATATTAGCCAGAATCTTTAGCATTATATACGTTAGTTGAAACTTCTTTTCCAAGTGGAGTGTGACAACAGCCTTTTCTTCTCCTCCACACTCTTTGTGGGGGGCTAGAAAATTCCTTAGTTTAACTGCGTGTAATCTGTGCTTTACAATAGTTCTAGTGCACGAGAACCATATATGCACAGCAGGTAAAGGGCTTTTCTTGCAAGAGTCCTCAGCATTGTTATTGTTGTAACACAGTAGTAATATTCAAACTCCTTTGCGGTGAGTTGAAACATAAAACAGTTATTTTCAGAAATAGGTTTCCACCCCCTGTCCCTGATTGCTGTTCTTGAGCAGATGCAGACTCATCGTGTTTCATTTGCTGATACACAGAGAAGTCCCTTGGTAGTACATGACTATATTACACAAAAAATGGGTAGCAAGTCTATAAACAGATTGCAATTCTTCTGCCTTGCTTATCTTTTTCTCTATCCCCTTTCGAACAGAAACCATAAAATCCAAGATAAAACCAGTATACAGGGGTAGCAAGACCTTGTGTGTTTGCACACAGTTTATTTCTGTGTGTCTCACTACAGTGAGAACTGAAACAAAACTATCACCAGAAACCCTAAAAAATGTTAAGCCTGGAGCATGTTAGCACCCAGCTCTCTCAAGGAAATGTACTTTACAGAATTAGAAAAAGATCACAAAGAGGGAATCCAAGTCCTGAACATACAGCAGCTCTGAGGTTACACCAGCCATTTAGGCTTGCATAACTGACACTGCTGTCCATCCTATACCTGGAGACTTTACTGCCATCATGCCTTAGCAGCAGATGGCAAGTGAGATGACAACTGGTTTTAGCAAAGCAGGTTTGAAATCCTGCTGTGGATCTCACCCCATCAGGAGGTACAGTAGTACAACATGCATGTGCCTACGGCTACTGCAAAAGTTTCTTTGATACTGGAGAAAGTTAAACCTGTATATAGACACTTACGTAGCCACTTGAATACTTGCAATATAGCTGCATGAAGCTCTAACTTTGTTACATACTAAGACTTGTTTGAATATACGACAAGTTGTTTAGCTGGCCTCGTACCAATACAGATGCACATAGTCTTAGAAAGAATATGGTTTCTGCACGCAGAGCAGAGAACTTCATAAATAATGGAGTTTAGCAGAGGTGTGATAAATGTGATGATTATCAGCATATATCAGGACCTTAAGATCATCTAGTTCCATCACTGCTTCAGCTTATTATGTCATATAGGACTACAAAAGCCCTACATGTATTTATTCTATCTGTGAAGGGCTTAAAAAACACCCAAAGGAGATACCACAGACATAGCAAGTCAATACGTAGAGACTGAAGTGAAATTAGGGAAGAATTAAATTTGTTCTATAAAACAGTTGAGGGAAACACTAAAACAAACCAACAAAACCAAAAAAACCAAAAAAACAAACAAACAAAAAATCAAACCAAAGCACAAACAAAAACCTACAAGACACAAACTTCAACCCTTCTTGACCCCCTTTCTCCCTAGAGATGATTTGAGCCTGTTCAGTAGCACAAGTATTGGCATTGACTGTGGGGCTGATTATATTGCTTCTTACTAGTAGATAGGGTCTCTCAAAATACTCATCTGTACTTTGTCCCTTACACAGATAGCCCTTCCTTTGGGAAAACTGGGTGGAGGAAAACATGTTGCCTCTCAGTGTCAATAGCAAAATGTCTGTTGTCTTCATCTGGGACAGGATTTCACTAGTTGTCTACCTCTTGCCCTTAACTAGCCAAGACAAGGGCAACTCACAACTTCAGCTAGGCTTTGGACAAATAAATTTATCATATAGCATTTTGTTAAGAAGACACAATGCATAAGAGAAGGGAGAACAGAAATACAACTCTGACACCTTGCATAGAAAAGGCACTCATCTCTGCACTGGTAAATACAGTCTGAAGTTGAGTGGAACCTGAGGTTCAAATGGAAAGTTTTTTGACTTTATGTGGCAGTGCTCAAGGTGTCTCCAACTCTAACAGCATCTTTTTCATCGAGTTTAAGTGCCAAAAGTCTCATCAGAATGAAGCATGATGACTTGGAACAAATCCTGGTAAAAAACTTCGGGAATCTCGAGTGGTTTTCTGACTGTTAGTGCAGTAGAAATGAATAGTGTGCCCACATGCATGTGCATGCACACAGATGTGTGTGTATATATATATATGTATATATATATAAATTCCTTTAGACTACAGTTCGCCTTATTCATGACATAACTGTTTAAAAGTTATTCCTACATTATTATCACATTTTTTGACAATAGGTCTAATTTATCAGATATGCAAACAATCTGCAAAACAAGTCAATCTGGGGACTCATGGTACTAGTGCTAACCCCAGCAAACTCCCAGATTGCTTCCAATTAGGAAAATTCTTGTTAGTATTGGAACACAGGATCTAGAAGGCTCAAATATGAGAAGAGATGAAGAACATTGCTTCTTGTTAATTGATTAGAGGCGAATGCTTGCCAACTGAAAGAAGTGTGAGTCTGTATAAACTGAACCATCCAGGAAAAGAACTTGAGCTATAAAAGCAGATTTGTAGAGTTCCATACTAAAATGTAAATCCTCCCCATTTTTCACCTTTCTTTGGTATCAATAACACATGGGTGTTTCAATCTTTAATTAATTTGAAATATATATTTGAAAAGCTGCTTTTTTATAATGACAACATTAAATTGTACATACTGTAATAAACACCACAAATAACAGTGCTTGCACTACCTGTTGTCCAGAAGTGAAAGTCAAGGAGATTCAGTTATTATTCTTACACAGTACACTAGTTATGTGTAATAACTAGTAATATTTGTATTGCAACAATAAAGGCAGTTAAAACAGGAACAATTAGGAGTTCAATATGCTACAAAAAGTTACCCTCTTCCTTACAAAGTGAGGAAGGTAAAATGCACACATTCTTATATTGTGTAAATATTAATAGAGTAGTGTAAATAAGTCAGCTTCAAAACATTACTGAAAAAACTATCTTGATCATCACCTTAAACTTTTTCCCCATGAATTTCTAAAACCATTTCTTTTTGCTTGGGTTCCCCATCTCCTCCAAACTGAGTACCAGAGCTCAGCTGTGGAGAACTGTGAAAGTTTTCAGTCACAAAAATCAAAGAAAGAAAGCTGTTGCATTTAGCCAATATACAGCCTGTTGTTTGAAACCAGTGATATGCACTTCACCAGATCATGGCTATACAGAGTAACAGCTAGAACCCCTGTGTCTCTCTCTGTACAGATTTATTTTCAGAGGCTTTCAGGTCCTCTTACCATTGCCACAGAGCAGGCCTGTCGGGCTTTTCCAGGACCACAAGCAGCTATTATTTAATAGGGACTCCAAGTTGGTCAAAGCATGAATGCAAGTGCTATGACTTCAAACAAGGTGAAGATTTACAAGAACAATTTTCCTAATAAGCAAAGAGACTAGGAGCAAAAGGATGCTCTGTACAACTTCATTGTGTTGCCTAGGAACAAATGCTTTTGGGGCTGTGTCTAGAGGCCAGGCCTGTCTTGTAGGCTATGCTGTGTTGCCACATTAGTTTTCCAGGCTGTACAGCTGCACTGTGATGGAGCAAAATGGCAACACATCACCGGAGCTATCAGCCCCACTCTCGGTGCAGCAATGTTATGTATTAACTCTAGGGCAAGCGATCCCCTCATAAAGGCAAACATGGAAAACAAACTCACGTGCCAGGCTGCTTCAATAGGTTACTGAAGGCAGAAGCAGCAAAAAGTCCTATTTTAGCACTGATTTGAAAGACATTTGGGGAAAAAAAAATAAAATAAAGAAGTCCCTGCTGATGTGGGATTTGTTTCTTCTACTCTAAAGCTGGAAATGATCCCATTAGGCTCTAAATCCAGAACATTGGCTGCTTCTTGTTTCGTTAGAGTGATCAAGAAGGAGCCTGAAACTAAAAGCATATCATTTCCCACCCCCTGCACTACTCTGAAATTGCATATCTCCAGAATGCTTAGCTCCAGAATGTGCTTTTAGATGCTGATGTAAAAGTTATTTTGTGGGTGAGTGTTCTGCGAACTTAATTAGCTGTATATGCTATCTAGATTCAGACCAGCCCAATCTTATTCACCTTTTTCAAGCAAGACCCTCTGAATCTGACAGGAATTAACTTGTGATATTGACTAAATAAGACAGATTTTATTCATATCAAATATATCAAGCAGTGCATGGAAAATTAAAGGTCTTTATTACAAACCCTTGTCTGTCTTCTCAACTGTCGTGACACCAATTATTTACTTAAAATTGAATTTTTAAAGTGTAATTTAGAATTTTATTGTCAGTTCATAAAGTCTACTCTTTTCAGGTCTGACTCATTCTTCCCACTTAATCTCGCAAGAGTGACTTGAGTCTCAACCAAAATACAATTTAATTTCCATGTAAATTAAATTAAGTATAATTATGTTTCATAATTACTACTTGTGTCTGAAAATGCCTCTTTCAGAAAATCAATAGAAATAATTTCTCAGCAATTTCTTCTTTGCAATTAAGAGAGACTTGGTTAAAAAAAATAATCCTACTAGCTAGACATGCTTTGCAGACTGTACTTGTGTATGAAATGATATCATCTGCTGCACACTAATTTAACTCATTCCATTTTACACTCAGCTTTCTGCTTTTGAGGTTTCTTGCCGGTTTATTTGCCTCACTTTTGAGATAGCTGTATACAGGAGACTACAGACACTGAGTCCCAGAGGTTTTTTGGTGTACATGTGTGTTTTTCAGCTCACTGGCAGTGCAGTTGGACATACCAGCCCCTACCCAACAGAACAACTTCGAAACAATCCTTTGTGCCATAGCTGGGATTACTGAAATAGGGAGATTAAAAAAAAAAACAACAACCAAACAAAAGCAGTATTTTCTGCTGATGACTCGTCACTCTCATTACAACTTCAGGCCAGAGTGAGTGATAATTCCCAGAGCTGGCAGGTGTTAGAGGCTATTAGATTTTCATTGCTGGAGAAGGAAGACTTCCTTCCTAAAGGACCTATTCCTGCCACATCAAGGGGGAAGCAGGAATCACTGTGAGTAGTGCAATCCACCCTGGGAAGAGTCTGAAAAGGTTTTCACCTTTCTGCATAAACAGGTGTAAGAGACAAGGCAGATATATTCTGTCTCTTCCCTTCCCAACCACCAAGCTTATTTGCTGCATTTTAAGGTTAATGACACTCTTAAGTGATGATTACACCACTAAGTAACTTGAGAAAGGGAGACAAAAGCGTAATTGTAGAAGCAAACTACTAGGTACTAACATTGCAGTGTCATTCAATACACGTTGTCATGGGAAGCTTAATGCGGCAGAGAGAATCAAGGTGGGAGTGCAACTCCCTCAAGAGCATTTTGTTTTTACCTCCAGAGTGCCTCCAAGATGATACGGAATGCCTTTTCCTAAGAAGCAGCCTCTAGCCATATATTTACCTCATCAGTCCGCATTTTAAGAGATTGTTTCAGTTTATACAAGGTTTGGGATGTCTCCCATGATCTTCCACACTTTCAGTCCCTTTGTTTTGCAAGGGAGAGAAGTTTTTTCTAGTAATCCTAGTAGATACATGCTCAAGCCTGAAGTTACTACCTTAGAAATGCCACTCTCTTCGAGAGCAGAACCTTTTTCTAGGAGCAGTTTAGCATTTTATGAAGAGAAAAATGTTGCAGTCATACACCAGGAAAGCTCAGGAAAGATTCATTTAAAGAAGCCAGGCATATTAACATGGGTGGACGTTCCATATTCTGTGTATAACTACTGTTCAGTATATAACAACTTTTTGATAAGGCTGACACAAGATGAAGCGTGTAAGGAATTCTATTGTGGATTATACATTGAGAGCACTGGATAACATTGATTTTGCATGGATTAAAGGTAAAAGATGGCATAGCATTACTCCACACCTGAGCAAACAGCATGCATTAAATATTAAATCAGAGTAGAAGTCCCTCGACCTACCTGCATAGATTAATCCTACCAGAGAATTGCTGAAGCCCTAATCCTGCAACTGCACCCCTGATTTTACCCACCCAGCTTAAAGCCATTAATGAACTGGACACATAGCCAGTGAAAAAAGAAAAGCCTGCTCCCCAGGACAATCTCTCACATCCGAATAGAGGCAACCTCAGTGCCTAGGAGGAAGTATTGGAAGTACTTTCTCCATCAACTACAGATGTCCAAACCAACTTGCCTAAGCTAGTTTTAGAGCACAAAGTTCAGGCAAAAAAAAAAAAATCCTCTTTCACCATATGCAATGCATGTCATAAATGAACAGTCTAATTTAACTTCAGTAAAAGTCCTATTCAAATGGCTGAAAATATCATAGCAGTTTCTCATTGGCCTATCAACAGCTGCAAGACATTAAGGCACGTAGCGCAAAAATAAACAATCTCACTGAAAAATAAACTATTACTTGCAACAGCATTAATCTGGTATTAGAATTAGGGCCCAAAAGAAATTTTAAGTTTGAATTCTACCACCACTGAAAGAGATGAGAAAGTCCTTATGAATCAACATCTGATCAAGGAGAAGAAAATAAGACAGTGATTGCAAAGTTTTCTATGAATGCCTACACACTGTATTATATAATACAGTGTACATACATGGAAGTGCTGGTCATATTGTGTCAAGACTTATTTACAGGAAACAATCATACTCCCTCTTCTTAGATGACAGCAGTAGCTGGAGGGACTCAGGCATATTTGCTTTGGTCTGGCACTGCTCTCTGAGGGGTGCCTGCAGCGGGTGTCCTCTGCATGACACCGTGCCTGCTATTCACAGCACAACACAGCGCTAAAAGCTGGTTCAAATACTCAGTGTTAGGAATTCTATTTTAGTGTAAGAGACGAGCTCACTGAATAAAAATGCCCCAACCTTACTGCAGCTAAATTATGTTCTGACCTTTCTGACATTAAGCATTTCAACAGAACCTGAACAAAAAAAAAAAAAAAAAAAAAAAAAAAAAGTTGGTTATTTTTTCCTATGAACTTTTTGGTACTTGTTCTGTGACACATTCTGACCACTTTCAGAGTACAGCCAGGGCACAAAACTTGCTGCTAATGGGCCAGTAGGATAAGGCATTAGATGTAAAACCTGTCATCACTAGGAAGATAACAGCATGTCTTCCTTTACTCATCTTGTTACTAGGCATTTTTCTCATCTTTCACAGGAAGACAAGGATATATGTGTAGTACACAAGAATTTGCCGACAAATCAGATGGACCTGTAGCATTAGAAAAGCAGATGTACAACAACGGCTTTTAAATTACTTTTAATAATTACATTTCAAACTCTGATGTGACTCTTCTGGTGTTCTAATCAGCCTTAAAGATGCAACTGCACAACACTGTTCTAGTTCAAATAGATGGCAATATTTCAAGATGCCCGCATGCAGAGAGCTGCTACCAGCAGATAATATTGTCTGTGTTTCTTAGTAACTGATAAAATTGTTAATTTATAAGCAGGAAGCCTGAGTAGCCTTAGCTTTATGTTAAGATCCCCCTAAAGATATGCTCCAAGACATGCCATATACAACCAGAGGAAGCAAAGCTGAGGTTAGACCACTACTCTCCCTAATTGCCTGTTTTAGAATGACAAAATCTAATAACTTCAAAGAAAATGACGCAGTTAGGGATTAAAATAATTTCTTGTGAATTTTAAAATTCACACACTCATCTTTTTTTTTTTTTTTTTTTTTTTTTTTTTCACTGAGGGCCTGTTTGGTGCTTAGCAACTATGAGCTATCTGAACTGCTCATTGCAGTCACTGCCATACAATGAGAGACTTAGAGAAAAACATCTAAAGGTTATGGAACAAGCTCATCAGGAACTCAGTTACTGCAAGTTATAAAAATGGTCCAGAATTAGCCAATTCATCCTATATGCTGCTACTGATTCAGAACAAACTCCCTTTCATTCATGTGTATGCATATTTTATATGCACATAAAATACAAAATACATATGTGTGCGTATATATATATAGGGTTTATTTTCCTGTGTTTCGCAACTGCACAAAGGACTTAAATGAGAACATAACTACTGCTGATATCTTGAACAAGTTTCAGTGTAAAAAAAGTGAGGAATCCTTGATCTGATCACTCAGAGAAAAAAAAAAAAACAACAAAAAACCCCACAACAAAATAAACAAAAAAACCCCCACACAGAAAAACCCCAAACAAAACCCACAACACTCAACAAAAACCCTTCCTCACAGCAGAAAAATTACTTGCAAAAAAGCCAGTACTCTTCGTAAAAATAAAAATATGATGAAAGACTAAGTATAGCTAAAATAATCGCACTCATACACTCAAACATGTGTAAAGCCACCATGTTGAAAGCATGGGTCCAATAAATAACATCTACTGATAAATCCTTGAGTAAGTAAAAGGATTTCAATATTGCTACATGGTACATTAACAGAGACAGCCCTCAGAAAGCTGAAGAGGTGTGTCCAGATGAGCTGAATAAAAAGGATCATAAATTCTTGCAGATTAAAACCTAAATACACAGTGAAGCAGACAAAAATACTCCGAGGCACAACTGATAAAAATAGATCTATTGCCGGTACCTTTTAAGTACGTAAGAAGCAGACAATCTGTCAAAGATTACAAAGAGTCAGTTGATCATAACTTAAGAGCAGAAACCTATGAAGAGAAGACACTATTTCTTGCACTGCTGTTCATTCTTTTAAAAGCTGGGAAGATTCTCATGTCAAAACAAAACTGGCTGGGGGCAGGTCTTCTGGGGGATTTATCTGGGCTTCAGTTTTGTATGTGTGCAGTTTGGGGGGGTTTGTTTTGTGAATTTCTCTTTTTTGAGGGGTGGAGGTATTTTGCTTTTCAGGTTTGTTTTTTTTTTTATTCCTTTTTTTTGGTTTTATTCCTTTTTTTGAGTTACGGAACAAATTGCCAAAACAAACTCAACAAATTGCCAAGACCAGATGGTATTCACCCAGGAGCACTAAAGGAACTCAAGGATGAAATAACTGAATTGCCAGGGACAGCACGCAGCCTCTCATTGCATCAGTACCTAAGGAATACGACAAAGGTGAAGTCAATTTTTAACAAATAGTTTCAATGGGACCCCAGGCCTCTTGACCTCATGTTTGTAGCAGGCAGGCAAGTGGCAACTTCAAGTAAAAAACAAAACCAAACCAGAACTAATAGATGCGAATAATCAACTTCAGAAGTCAACATGGCTTTGAAGACCAGTTACACCTCACAAAACTCTAATTTGAAGGGCACAAGAAACTCCATGGATAAGAGTGATAAGTGATAATATCTACCTAGATTTCCAAAAGGGTACCTTATTAAAGAGGTAGAACCAAGCAACTGCAGCATGAGAGAGGAAGGTGTTAGCATAGATAAGTAATCAGTAGAAAGTAGTGGAAACAGAGGTTAAAAGTAAACGGTCATTCCATGCTAACTACTGGTTGTACCTTCACTCATGCTGGTTTTCATCCTGTTGAAGGACCCAAGGGAAACTGAACAAAGCAATTTGTAAATATTAAGTTAGTAAGGATGAGGGCCAATAGAAAAACAGGGGGACCAAAAAGCTGAATGGACAATAAAGGAGCAGGGAAAATTCAGTGTCGGTGGTAATAAAGGATACCGAGAAGAAAAAGCACAATCCCAGCCTTCCCATATAAATAATGGCCCTTACCACTGAGCTGACCATTACCACTCAGTAGTGGTACCTTGAGAATGTAACAGAAATAGGAACATAATATATAACTATATAAATGTAATAGGCAGCTCCATGAAAACATCAGTTCAATACTTTTCAATATTTACAACCTCAAAGTTTAGACACTATTAGGTGATAAACAGAGAACAAAATGAAACCATTGTTATGCCATGGTTCATTTGGACCATGAATGTTATGTACAGTCTCCTCATATCTTGTGGAAGTCTGGTACAGATTCAGAGGTGCGAAGCAACAAAGAGTAAGGATACAAGATTGGACTGCTCAGTCACAAAATGAGATGAGCAAAGGGGCATACGGTAGAGGTCTACAAAATCACAAATCTCATGAATAGGTTGAAAAGGGATCATTTGTTTTCCCTCTTTGCCAGTAAGATAAATGAGGCATTAAAGAAAGCCATTTGGAGCCAGGTTCAAAGGAAACAATAAAGTGTAAGGTTCATTATACAACATTCCCTAAGATAACAATAATTATATCTGGGACAATATTTGGGGTTACCCGTCTTTGCACTCTTTTCACTTTTCCACATGCCACGCTGTAGTAGCTAGGATAGAAAGCTGGATGAATCCATAGTCTGACCTGTAGTCTCTTTTCTATTGTCATATATAATTCCGACACATCTGAACTAAGATTCAGAGCAGCAGTTTATCTGGATTTCCGGATAAATATGGTCACTGTTTACCACAACAGACAGCTTTTCAAGAAGGAGGTATCATGGATTTGAATACCATCTCTACAAAATCATGCGTGTAACAGATGAAGAGATTTTAAAATTAAATGGATCTCTTGAAATCAGAGATAATCATTTCACTGTGCTTTCCTCTTGGCAAATAACGATCAGATTTTCAGTAGCTAAATAACAGTAGAGCTTGTCATTTCACTGCAGCTCCCCAATAACACCCAGCAAAGAGTCTCAGAAAGGCAATGCTGATGCTGTCCATCCTCATTAATTAAATAATGTTTTAGATTAGTCCATCACACCCCTGTTCCCAGGAACAAACTGTTAAGTTGTTAGTATGGTCCTATCAAATAGCACCATACTGAAACCCCACGGTATGAGGTTTTAGGGTTTTGGTATGGTATTTTAGGTTTCCAGACCTAAGATGTTGCAGGGATTCTTGCCAGGTCAGTCTGCATATGGACATCCTACTTTCAGATCAAAGCAGAAGACTGCATTTTTCCACCAAAGAGTGGAAGGAAGGAAGGCAGGAAGGAGAAGGTAAGTAACTTCTTTATTCTTTAAGTGCCATAATCTGTACTCAAATTTCATGCTACTGTTGCATTTACCATCCCATATATTTTTTTCTTGCCTTCCTGTCTTGGTATCCTGGCAGGTCCTGTTCCTCAAACCCTTTGGTCTTCCCTCTCAACTGATCTAAGGGCAGTAGCCCTTCACTCATTTATTGCTCTGCTTGAAATGTCCCTCTTTTCCCCATTGTCACACTACCTGCAGCTCACCAGTGTAGAAAAAGCTATGGGTATCTGAAACAAGACCAATTTAATTTCATCAGTATTTCCTGAACAAATGCTAGAAAAGCTGGCAAATTTTAGGAATATTCTGGTATTTATAGACATGAAGTACTAGAAAGGCATGTTTCTAGGATTGGTATCTATTTAATGATCTGTTTTCAATTTTCTACTGTCCCTTGCATTTGAGGCAGTATGTATAGCAGAATTCTGAAACGACCTACAGATGTTATGCAGTCTACTCACCTTTTCAGATGGGTATATTTCTGGCTTGCTTTTTTCTGTTAACTTCCAAAGCAGCAAAAGACTCAGTTGAGACTATATGCTGCCTAACATGCATGCTATATGTCCAAAACTTGTGTGACCAGGAAAAGGCTGGCTGTACAGCATCACCCACTCCAGGAAATAGCTATGTGGCTGTGACTTGTATGTCACTGGTACGTAGTAAAGAGACAAGAGACCAGCAGTCTCAACACTCTGAAGTGCATTTTCTTTTGTTACAGATGAGCACTACAGGATCTTCTAATATAAAGGAGCTGTCTAGTATCCCTACCTTCCTCCATAATCCTCTAGAGATCCCATTAATGAAATGTGTGATTTCTGCAAAGCCAATGAGAAGCTGTGGATGAGGGAAGCTGTCTTTGTCCAATTTACAATCTCCAGTGCTTTTGGCAGCAGATTTGATCTTACTGAAATCCTGAGTGTGATGGAGACTGAAATCTTTATGCTATTAATATGCTATTGCTTACTTTGCCATGAAGTAATAATATACAAACTTTCAGGAATGGATCAAAGGGCAGCAAGAGGGATTTAGTCCAAGCTGATCAAGTAAGCTTCATGAATAACATAAGGAATAACACATCACCAACACCACATAATATCTGGAAACAAAAGCTATGTAAACTGTGGCAAATATCATCCAAATAAAACCTAATAATTGCACCCTCAAAAAAACCAAAAACCCACAATCAAAAACCAAAACCAAAAAAGCAACCCTAAAACCCCCAGCAAACCAGATTCTGTGTGAGGGCCCCATAATTTTCTCTCATTAGAGGATGCTAGAAATCTTTCCCTCATTTATCTCAGCGCCTATTCAAACCTCTTGGACATTGACTCAATACTAGCCCAGCTGAGCCTTCTTTCCAGCTTTCCTGTTCCTTGCTCTTGGGAAGTTCCACCCAATTAATGTTGCTCATTTTATGAACATGAGACCATTAAGAGTGTTGAGCTTTTTGTAAGTTTCATGTGATACATTTTGGCACTTACTTCTACATGTTGAAAGGCCCTTTTACACACCACTTGAATACAAATATTCTAGCCAGGTCATGCAGAAAATCCACACTTTGAGGTAGTTCAGAAATAGTATCAATTACTGGCTCACTCTCTGATTATAACACTATAGGCAGTTTGTAGAAGTAACACTAGCTTAAAAGTTACTTATCCTCTTCCTGCATACACCAATATATAAAAAATAATACCGCACATACACAAGAATTCACTCCAGTCACTCCTTCCACTACCAGGAGCAGCCTGCTCTGAGCACATCTGTTTCCTCCATTAATCCCTGCAGCACAGAAGAGCATCTAGAATTCCAGAAGGCTCTGGATCCACATTTAAAACAGAGTTCAAGGACTCACAGCAAGTTGGCCACTGAAAGCCTCTTCCTAACCTTGTGAGCAGGAAGTCCAACGGAATTCCATTGCTGCTAGAGGCACTGCTTCGCACATATGCAAATATACACCTTGCAGTATGGGTCTGCCTCACCATCCCATTCTGAGAGCTGAAGTATCCACTTCAGCCTAATCTCTTCCCACACCAGAGACAACCTGGCTAATCTCAGCACAGCCTTCACACTCCAACCTGCATCTATTGTTCTTGAAGGGAAAGGGGACATCTTTGTAGATGCAGCTCTATTCTGTTAGTTTAAGTGGGGGAAGAGGATT
The DNA here is from genome assembly GCF_963264785.1 of Psittacula echo. Lineage (NCBI taxonomy): Eukaryota > Metazoa > Chordata > Aves > Psittaciformes > Psittacidae > Psittacula > Psittacula echo. Next base: position 38,503,977 of record NC_137738.1, on the reverse strand, counting down.
GAGGGGGAAGAAAACAGAAAGATAATGCTTTACCTTTTGAACAATCAAGAAAATATTTTTTTCTGCCAGTTCGGTTATATGAAGCAGAAATACTGAAATGGAATTGATTCAAATAGAATTGACCATGTTACATCAGACTTCAAAATCCGTTAGCTGTAAGCATAAGAGCCTATATATTTACTTTTGGAAGCTTTATTTTAGTTGTTGGTTTTTTTTTTTCCAAGGTAAACAACAGTTAGGTGATTTAATCTCAAAGGAAGTGACATTTGGATTTAAGGTGTTTTTTCCAACAAACTGAAATGTAAAGTCAACATTTTCTTCTTGGCAAAAGGCCATGGATAATGATGAATAAAACCTGAGATAAAAATAAAATTGAGATCTGCATGGAAAAGATAATAACATTCCCTCTCAAAGAGCTTAAAGATTCCAAAATAAGAGGTAGCCTGTGTGTAAATAGAGCTTTAGATAGAAGGGCTAAGTATGTACTCTGTCCTGAGAAAGGGTTGCAAATCTCTTTTAACCAGACACTTAATGCCAGGGAAAAGACATTGTCAGTGGTGGAACTGAGGACTGAGAATGGGTAATAAAAATTGTTTTGGGTACAAGTGAAGACTAGGTCTTTTGTAAAAATACTCCTAAGAAAAAAATAACTCACCTCCACATCAGCTGGGTGAGTCTTGAAATGATTGAGCATCCCTTTTCTTTTGCAAGCAAAGTGGTTCGGTTTGGGGTTTTGATTTCTTTTTTCAATAAAATATGTTGAGAGATGCTGGCACAGAGTCATTCTGCTGTATTAACTTTATCGTAAAGCTAATGTGAAAAGACTACAAACCGCAGAACTACGCTGAACATTAAGACAGGTCAGGGAAACCACAATTTCAGAAAAAGAAAAAAAAAAAGCCCCTTCAGTAAATAAAATAAACATAATCAGGGCATCCTCTGTGATGAATGAAGGTCAGCTAAATGCAAACCCTTTTCTTCCACCTGTGGAGGAAGTGTCTTGTGGTAGCATGACTTAGCCCTCTAAATAATATCATAAATATAACAGGCTTCCTCATGCAACATAATTTTCGCAGCAGTGCACCACTCTGCTTGTACATATCAAGATTCTTGTCCTTGTTACCTCTTCCTAGTACTTGCCAAGCATTTGAAAAATAGAAACCTATTCCTGGCCTGTGTGCTCCCAATGGCTTGCAGCTCAATGGGGTAATCACTGTGCTACCAGAATCACAAAGGTGTTCATGGGAAGACCCGGGGGTTTTCAGCTCATATTCATGGGCACAGAGAAAAGTCTGAGAAATACTTGGGACAAAGCTTAAGAACTAACCCCACTGCAGCACCTTCTTAGCAAGGTGATAGAATGGGGTGTGATAATTATTCACAATTTCAAGGAAAACCACTATCACCCCCTGTCCCAAAACTGCAATCATATCCAAGTTGTTTAGCTGTATTAGAGAGCCTGGGCTTTACCTTCCAAAAGCTTTCTGGGCACAGCAGCACACATTTAGGTGCTTTTTCATTAAAGCAGCAAAGGTCTATTAGCATAATTGTCCCACTGTGATTTTCTTTTTGCCAGAGAACAATTGCCTCCCATATCTCTGAGCTGTCATCCAGCCTTACGAAAACAGCCTCCTGCGTGTGTCCCACTGAGTTTTCTAAGGCAATAACTCAGACTGGAGAGGTCAAACCACCACTTCAGTAGAAGATCAATTCACTACAATAATTATTTTCAGACAAAGCACAGAGTTCATATTTATGTCAGCAGAGATCATTGTCAGTATTACAACAGCTTGCCCTAGGATTTGCAGTACCACTGCACAGGATGAGGTACAGAACAAGCAACCCAGAAAGAACAACATAAATGAAGTCCCTGTGAGGTGCAAGTTGCAAGGGACTGAAATTAAACTCTGCATTTTTACTTTTGCCTTCTAGGAACTAATTTTAAGTTGCATGTATTAATGAAGTATGTGACTTTTGAAATGTCATAGTATTGGGGTTATACTCACTAAAACAGAAATCTAGAAGATATTTATGAGAGAGGTCACCTGCCTACACAAACAGGAATTCTGCCTGGATTGGCCTAGTACTATTAATGACATCAAGACAGGAAAGGCTGGAATGGCATATGGGTGACAGATGCAAGCGTGTAATTTGATGGTGCAGTGGAAAGAATTACTCAGTACATTATCAATTTAGTATTTTCCAATTTCTTAGGAGAAAAAGACCACTTCTGGTTCAGCCATTTAGAAGTTAACCTTCCTATGAAGGCAGTACATGTGTGTTGCTTTTCAAATGGAAGCTTTATGCTCTCTACAAGAAGATGGTTAGAAAGGACTCCATAAAGTCACACAGTCCAGCTTCAGTCCTGTCGTTTCTGATTGACATTTGTCCAACCTGTTCTTAAAGATATCCACAGTTTCCCAAGTCTAAGAAAGAATCTCATGATCTTTTAGATTGTTGTTTTGTTTGGGTTTGTTGTTTGGGTTTTTTGCCCTAGCACCAAAGCTCTACCTCTGTTATTGCAATTATAGCTCACTGAGGAAAATGCTCAATGAACTCAGAAGTCTTTACTCTATTTTTGAAGGGTTGGGCTCAGATTATTCCTTCATGCTTTGTAAAAACAGAAAAAAAACCCCAGAACACTCTTTAATGTAAGGAATCCAACCCGATTATCTCCTATTTTCAAGCTGAAACACTAATAGCCACATCCACAGAGCAGCTTATCTGGAGATAATGAATTTTTCACCCAACCAGGTTTCCTAAAGACCACATTTTCCTAATGTATTCACAAGAATTTCATGTGAAACCACATCAAAACGTATCCTCCCTTTTAGGACATCATCATACTGTCCAGCCACAACTCTAAGTTCACAGATAAATACTTAACGCTCTAGGTAAGTTAACTGCAGGCTATGGAAGGTGGCCAACACACCGTTGAAACTATTTTTCATTATTAAAAATGGTAGGCAATGACCCTGCATGTCTTCTTTTTCTTCCTCAATCTTGCTTTCACAGGATGCATTTCTTGGAAGGAAGCCCAGAAAGATTATGGGATGGTGTTTTACAACTGAACAGGTCCACCTCACTTTTTGGCTGGTGTATTTCAGTCCAACCCAGCCTCCTCTTTCACATCACTCAAGTTGGTATTTGACTTTCACTTGGCATTGCAAAGTGAGCAGCAAGCTTGAATTCTGAGTCATCTGGCAAGGATACTCTCTCCAAAACTGTAAGTTCAGAGGTACATCCTCTCCACCTTTCCTGTCTATTTTTCCATCCTTTCAAAGATGGATTTTTGTGGAATAGTGAAAAAGAAATCCTTCTATTTGGAAGTGAATATACAGCATGCATTTTGTTTTCAAAAGAGCATGGACTGTACCCTACAGTCCTGGTTTCAGCTGTAAGTTATTCTTCTCCTTCCCAGTAGCTACTGCAGTGCTGTGTTCTCAACTTTAGTCTGAGAACAATGCTTATAACGCACCAGTGTATTAGTTATTGCCAAGTATTGGTTACACTGATCAAGGACTTTTCAGTCTCATGCTCTGCCAGTGAGACGGGGCACAAGAAGCCGGAAGGGAGCAGAGTCAGGACACCTGACCCAAGCTATCTAAAGGGGTATTTCATACCACAGCACGTCATGCCCAGTGTATACACTGGAGGGAGTTGCCCATAAGGCCCAGATTGCTGCTTAGGTCAGGCTGGGTATCAGTCAGAGGGTGGCAAGAAGTTGTATTGTGCATCACTTGTGTTTTCTGAGTTTTCGTTTCTTCTCTTGTTGCTTCCTATTATTATTATTATTGGTACTCTTTCTATTATCACTATGCTTACTTTATTTTAGTTAGTGGACTGTTCTTGTCTCAACCAGTGGGGTTTACATTCTTTTGATTCTTTTCCCCATCCCACCAGGGGAGTGGGGAGAAGGATGTGATGAGCAAATGGCTGGGTGGTTCTGAGACACCAGCTGGGTCTAAACCATAAGACCTACATTAGTGTATATAAATATATGAAGGGGGAGTGTCACGAGGATGGAGCCAGGCTCTTCTCAGTGGCAAACAATGATAGGACAAGGGGTAATGGGTATAAACTGGAACACAAGAGGTTCCACTTAAACTTGAGAAGAAACGTCTTCTCAGTGAGGGTGACGGAACACTGGAACAGGCTGCCCAGGGGGGTTGTGGAGTCTCCTTCTCTGGAGACATTCAAAACCCGCCTGGACACATTCCTGTGTAACCTCATCTAGGTGTTCCTGCTCCGGCAGGGGGATTGGACTAGATGATCTTTTGAGGTCCCTTCCAATCTCTAGCATACTGTGATACTGTGTGATTAACAGCTTAGATATCAATCTCAATAACAGGCACAGGTTTTCTGTATATGTAAATCCCATATATCCTGGAATATTGAATTAAAACAACCTGAAAGCATAGGTAAATGGCATGTGATACCTGAAGCTAAGGTCCAGTCTTAGCTTGCTTAAATTTAAGTTACCTTAAAAACCAAGCAGTTGGTGTACCATCCGAAAGTATACCTGTAAGCACCTAAGAGGTGATTCTGCAAGATCTATACTTTCTGTAATTGAAAATACCTAAGGGCAGATTTACAGCTCACATGTCCTTTGCATCCTGAGGGAACCAGCTGAATCCCTACACGTTTTTCTATAGCTAAGTGAAATCCAAACAAAAGCAAAAGGATGCATTTTCTAAGAAGTCCCTTTATCCTCAGCTGAATCTTTTCTCATGCAAACAACCCACATGTATGTGCACATGGACTAGCTCACATAGCCATACCTCTAAGGTTACTTGCCCACCCCATGCTTTTACTGAATCCTGTACCTGTTATTTTAATCTGATTTCAGACACATGGCTTCATACTATGATTGCCTGAACGTTTACACAACACCGTTTTACTGTATGCAAAGCCAAGTCATGAGAGATTATTTCACTTGCAACGCATCCCGCCCTTTTCAACTAGGGTATATAACTATCTGACCTGTAGTGAGTCACAGGCTTAATTACCACCCACCTACTGTCCCCCTCCCCATTAGCAAGCTGCCTCAGAAGGAGAAGAGGCAATGTTTCTGACTCGCTGAATTCTGCACATGCCCTAGCTCAAATCATTAGCGGAGAAGGAGAAAATCTGGAAAATGCTCTTGTAAAGCTGCCTTTGTGCGCTGGTTTAGATTGCAGAGGGATGGGTCAGGTGTTGCTCCTGTTAGCTGTTATGCTCCCCATGCTGAAGAAAAACATTTTCTGACCACTGCTCACATTTTGGCAGCTACAGAAAGAGTCTACGACTGGAGCTAATGTCTGAATCTGAGGAACAGACTTGAATGAATTTGATTGTTTTGTCTCTAATACAGTAAATCAGATTAACTCTAGTTTAAGAGTGACGATTTATATTAACAAGTCATTTGTCTACATAACACAAAAAAAATATTCCTCAAGTTAGAAAAGGGGCATACTTAGGGTCACTAGTTTCAAAGTCTGGAAATGAATCAGCAGTTTTGATATTACACAGACAGACCAACCAAGCACTGCAGCAAAATATGGCCTGGGACAGTTCTTCTGCTTATGCCTCTCTCATAAAAACACCACGAGCCAAATCTCTTGTTTAAAAACAATCCTCTGATATTTCAGTAAAACTAGTAGTGATTCAGGATCACATGCCCTTAAGGCTGAGGTTTGCAAAATATCTGATGATACAAGGCTGTGCCAAACAGAATGGCTGTGAACAAACCTTCTCCAAGAAGGGACAGGGCTGAATCACAAAACAACAGAAACAGGAGTGAAACCCTATGCCTTTACCATAAACTTACAGAATACCTCTGTAAGAGATGTAGAATATTATTTAGAAAGGCTGCTCCTGAGCCATCTCCTTGGATAAGATAATCCTCTGCTTCACCTGGTTCCAAATAACAACATATTTCAAATCCCAATCAGAGATGTTGACAGAGTTAAAAAGTTCCATGCCATGCCTATAAAAGGGCTACCATTGTTAAACAGATGTCTCTGTCAGCACAGCTTTGATGAAAACAGTCTCTGGGGACCCATGAGGCTTGCTATGCCCCAGGTTTTACACACCCTAGACCTGGGCCTCCACATTTCATATGGGGAGTCACATCCTTCATCTTTATGGTATCTGAGGGCCTCACCAGAAAGGACTCTTTTGCTAGGGGTTGTCCTGGCAGGATGTATCACTTCAACTCCAGCCAGCTATGGTGTGCGACTAGACATTGGTGTAGAGCAGCAAAAGCACCAGCCCTGTTCAATCTCCTAATTGAGACTGCTCAGGCAGGCAGGTGTTTCTTGGTGCAGAAACAGGCCTTGCAGCTGAAGAACTGGATTCTTATTTGTACCCTCTGACATCTAAAAGCTTTGTCGTGAGCTCTCACATAATAATTTTTGTGCATATTGCGTCATACCCTCTTTAAATGTCGGGAGAGAGAAGAAGGCAGGATGACTTAAGGACTCCCTTTTAAGCAAGTTGGCTTGGCCATGAACCATTCACATTAACCCAGAGATATCTGATACACATCAGACAAAACCATGCTGACAACTTGTCCCAACTCTTTATTGCCCAGCAAATGACAATTCAGAAATTAGTACTTTTTCACTGAAGTAATGCAGCCATTCCTCTTGTTCTGCATTTAGATATGCAGTAGCTCCCCCTGAGCTACTGCCCATCAGCTGGCAGCTCTGACAAAAAGCCAAATAACTAGTTGGGCTGGGTGCTATCAACAAAATCCTTATAAGGCTGAAACAATCAAGTCCAAAACCCAAGCATAACAAGAAGAGTGGTATACACTATTTTCTCCAAATCCATAGCACTCCAGGTGATATCAAGTGGCTGTTGGAACAATAAGATCATACCTTTTTCATCTGCTCCAAAACACAGACTGAAAAGTTTAAGCATTATTACCTTGAAATTCTCATCCAAACAAATACAGAAGAACCATTATCTGGAAGGGCAATTCACTGGAAAAATGTGTGTTTTCCCCATACCCCTCCAGATTGTGGCCTCTTCCTTTTTGCACAGGAAGGCCACATTTCTTTCAACAAAATTACTGAACCAATCAAAATTAGGTGGGAACACACCCCAGAACTGCACATTGGCTGAATGGCATTTTAAAGGATTTTGTTTTAGCTCTTTGTTCATCAAAAGACAAGACAGAGAATGCTGAGAGTTTAAATACGTAATTGCCTAAAGGCATATGAAGGAAGCCATGCAAGTGACTTGTTTCCAAATGATCTTAACAGGTCTTCAACCTTGCAGGTTTACTGAACATATGCTCAGCATGTTGTGCAGCAGTGCTCCTCATATAATTTAGTAGTCTGTAAATAGATCTCCCTAGCATCCCATTCCTGCTCTTTAATGCCCTGTATATAGTTTTCTCTTATTAATTCAGCTAGTAGTTAAACGAAATTTACAGATAAGCTAGTGTAAGAAAATATTAATTTAAGATACACATAAATAAGAATAGAAATCTATTACACACTCATATTCTTCTTCTTTTGTGTATTGCAGCTCAGCCAATGTTACCAGTTTCCCTACCCTAATCAATGATGAAACAAATACGTAGCACAGGCAAACCTAGGACAGATGACAAAGAAGCAACAGATTTTTTTGCAAGCAGATTGAGAATTTAGCCTGTGCTCCTCCTGCTGTTTTAAAGGTCTTCTTTAGTCCTTCTGATTTAGTAAATTTTATAGCTGATGAACAATTTGCCTAAAGCCAAGAGCCTAAAGCATAACATTAATCAAGTCAACCATTAGAGCAGCCCTTATTTATTTTGCCTCCTGTGTTTTTCTTTTTAAACACGACTCCCCTGCAACATCCCTTGCAAACCAGAGAAGACCGTGACCACTGTGGTAGCAACACAATAGATTATAAACAGACTATAAATAGACTGTTATTTTTAGAGCTGTGCATTTCTTAATTGCAGATAAACTTACACAGTTGTGAGCACTTTGTGAAGACTCTGATGAAAGAATGCACTCTCCAAATTTCCGCAGGGCATAGAGACTCTTCATTTTATGTTGTGGATGGGCTGCTGACATTATCTGACAGAAGCAGAAACCCAGCAAGGCAGAGATTTTTAAATGAGAGAGGAAAAGAAGGAGCCCTATTATCTGCCCCCAGCTCCCAGCCCTGCTCTACCTGGCTCAGCTGTGGCTCACAGCTGTGAGAAGCTGAGAGTGTCCATCAGATCTCAGCCCTGGTTGGATTTCAAATTGCCTCTGATGGGACCTGGGTCTCTATGGAGTTGCATATACCAAAGAGAATTGAAGCCAGATGGGAACATCCTAGTGAGAATTCCTAGAAACCAGCTTTTGTCCTCACCAGGTGTAGAACCTGCTGATGATTTATGTAGCATGCAGCCTTAGTCAAATAATAAAATCCTTTTTCATCTTAGGAACAGTTGTTCTGAGACAAAAAGTGTCTGTGTGTCTGCATCTGCGTGCCTACTCATCATTAACAGACAGATTGAAGTGACTGATGTCACAATTTTAATAACAGAAGCCAGAAACGCCAGCAAAACATTGACAAGTGGAATTTGTTTACACAGGTTTTACAAGACCCTTAATAAAAAAAACCAACCTTAACAAAGACAGATGCAATTATTGAGAAAATTACTGGGTGTTATGCACTGTTTCTTTCAGTCCATGGCACCAGTGAGGTAAATACTTCAGACTGGACCAGTAGTCTTTTGAGATGTGCTGTTTCTTTCCAGGGAATGAATAACCACTGCTGACTGCCTGCGGCCTTCCCTTGCCAGCCTCCTCTGGGCACACTTCCCTGCCTGCTGTACCTGTCACAGCCCTTCTCATTTTCTCCCGGTCCTGCTGCCCCAGCAATGCTTCATGTGTGTTTCTACTTTGGCTTTTCAAGTGCTTCCACCATTTTCCTGCTGGTGGTTCTCCTCTTGCTTCCAAGGCCTTCCCCCTGCTAGAACTGAAGCACCCCTTTGGTTTGCATTGCTCGGGTTGCTTTGCACACACTTCGTCTTGCACTGCTCATCTAGTCTCTTCATCAGTGCTCATGGGCTTGGAGATGAGCTCTGTATCTCCATGTGGCCCATGCACCTTGAAAGCATCAGCCTCTAAACAGAGGATAAGTCACTGACACAAAGTATGTCTATTCACTTCGAAGTATTCAATTACTTACTCCTTTTTGCAACAGAGATACTCAAACAGCATGCAAACAGTCCCCTTTCTCAGGAATTTGAATAGTTCTCAAAGGCCAGATCTGTCTCAAGTGTTTTCTTTGGTTTGATAGGTGAGGTGGGGAGCCAATGCCTAGCTTTTGGCCAAGGACATTTCACTAGTAAATGAGCAGCAATGCAGAATTTATTCAAAGATGTAGCAAGCTTTGCACAGCTGTAAAAATAAGTTTTATCACTATGAGTAACAGTGCCATCTGCTGACTCCCACTGTAACCATATTGGGAGGATTCCATAATAGATAATTAAGCAATAAATTTTTCCACAATCCAATATCTTTTCACAGAAAACATCTGCTGTTAGAGGTTTTAAAGTCATCTTATAGGGTTCTAGGGTAAAAATAATTTTCAGTATTACTTCTCAAGTGAAGAAATCCTCATCTGTTTTCCTACGGACCTGAGAGACAGCAGTCTTTCATTGAACACTGCTCTGACGTCTGTAGGATATTTAAATTACTTTACATTATTACACAAAGCATTTGAAAGCTTTGCATAGCTGTCCCCAGTTTGCCACCTCTCTAAGTGATTTCCTGGGCCACATGAACAGAGTGCCTACCTTTCCAGATGGAAGCAGGACCCTTGAGGTTTGCAGGCAAACCCAAAACAGCGGTGTCTGAACTCAGCTGTTTGGAAGAGAAGCTGTTGCTTTTGGGGGAAAGAAATAAATAAAATATCTTAGTTGCTATGTACACTGAGCCTGCCAGTCTAAGGAGCCTAAAATCCCGTTGCTGGTCCCAAGGGATCCAACACAATGCTGATGCTGATGAGATCCATTTTAGGTGCCAGTCACTGAAGTCCTGAAGGCAGCCGCCTTCATGATCAGCCACATTAGCTGATTTTATTATGATTTTTAAGCTAGAGATCAGTTATTTTTCAATCAAAATGTGCATTATGGAGCATTGCTTTCTAAATAAGGAAGATTGCTTCTATACATGTATCATCCTTCGTCTTGCCAGAGGAAAGCTTTTTGTCTGCCATTCACTTTGCCACAATTAGTTTCATGCAAAAGATTCCAGAGATGAACCCCTAAGAAAACCAGAAGATAAAAAAAACGTAAATCTTGATGATGGGAAGCAGTATAGCTGCAAGACTTGCTGAGTCAACACAAATCCTCATGCAAATGACGTTTTATCACATATTTCTTAGCAGTCCGGAAGAATTTGCCTTTCAGCCCTCTACTGCTAGGCTGATGTGGGCTGGTTGCAAACAGGAGACATGATTTGCTGCTTCTCAGATGTTCCTTTCCTGCCACCCCATATGGCTGAGTAGCTTCTATGACTTACACAATATAGAGACCTTTGCCATGGGGCTGGCATCACTATGTAATACTATAATCAATTCCAAAACATTATCATATCATCATATCAAGTTTGCTAGACCCAAACTGGCAGAAACTGCAAGCAAGGCAGATTTACTTGTCTAATCTTTATTCTGTGTTAATATGAAAAAGCTTGAATGGGGTAAGAATATGTAAACTAAAAGGCTGAGAATAATAGTGCGAAAATAAAGAGCAGAAACTGCATGTAGAGTCTACCTTAAAGACTAGGGATAAATTTTGGGCTTGTACAGTGTTGGACTTTGTGTGATACAGCCAAAGTCTGAGATTACAAGGCCCACAGTGGTGGCTAGGGGTAAGTGTAGGAAGGTAAACAGCAAGCAAATTTCTGGGAGCTGTGGCTGCCAAGGAGAGAGTCATTGGAGGCTTTGGCAGAGGTTTTTGGAGCCCTGACTGAGATGCTGTTACAGCATTTATATGAAATAAGTAAGGGAAGACTGAAATTAATAATCCCATTGAAGAGAGACCTTGGACTATGTAGCCATGCACAGTAGCTTGCAAATACACTGGAAAAAACTTACGTGGTAACCTCTTCTTCTGGGTCTGCCCCACTTGAGTCAATGAGTGTTCTGCAATTCCTTCCAGTGGGTGTAGGGCAAAACTGACACCTGGCCAACGTTCATATGTGTGTATTGCTGCTTCCATCTGGTAATGCGAAAGGAGACTGCCTGCTTTTTATTCCAGACTGGAAAAGAGAGCTTGGGAGGTAGATTGAACTGTCATAATCAGTTTGATGGTACAGGAAGCAATAACTGTATCTCTGGCTTCACTTTCTCCCTTTTCAATACTATTTGCTGTGCACAGAATCAATCTCTGTTTATCAAGTTTTCTCCTCATCTGGCTTCCTCTTTCAAACAGGAGAGAAGGGAGGTTTTTGAAGAAGCCCAATTGAATAAACGCTATTTGAACATCCACTGCCAATCCAGACATGAATTACCTCGTGTCTTTCAGGCTGTCCTCCAGTAAGCACACCCCAGCATGAAATATGCTACTTTCTTTTCAGTGTGACACTTCTGACTCCTGTTACCCTCTGAAATCATTAGCAGAATTCATCTCTGGAAAGCTAGTCATGCAATTCATATGCATTCCTATATTTCTGTCTCAGCCTACCTTACTCTTCCACATCTCATGTCAATGTGAAGTGAGTCTTCAATTCATCATATTTTACAAATTAATTTTGGTTTATAATCCTGTTCTCCAGCATATGCACAGTTCTTCCCAGCCTGTACAACCTGCAAATTTAATACACTTACGGTGATGTCGCCTGTGACAAGATGCTGCTCAAGATGTCTCTGTGCTGGCGCTTTACAGATCCAGGCTGGACTGCCAGCCCATGAAATCACTTAGAGGGCTGGGAAAAAGCATAAGGATAGTTCTGGAGTGTGTACCCAGGCTTTCAGGGTAATGAAGTCTGTTCAGCAGGAAGCAGTGGGTAAGATCCAGTTCTGCCTACACAACCATATGATAGATACTGGTCATGCTGGGAGCTGTGGCAGGGCACCTCAGCTGATCCATGAGAGATCCAGGAGAATGATTCTGGAGTTCCTCCCAGGAATGCAGGAAGTGCCACATACCTTGACTTTGATAAAGTCCAGCCGAGACTTATTCCTGAGACACATAATTCTGCTCTCTGTTGGTAGTGATCCTGGGACCATGTAGGAGTGAGTGTGTGTGGGCCAGGTGCAGGGTGGATCTTCCAGGTATATTTGTGCATGTAAGGTTCAGTACATGTCCCAGAGGTTGGCCAGCTAGCCACAGAGGCTTCCAAGGACTCTTGTCAGTGGCATGGAGTCTGTCTCAACATCATTTCTGTGATGAGCGTATGATGTCTCTCATTAATAATCATCATTTTTATGTATTTTGATAGGATGAAGCACAGAGTTATACACTTGTTAATTTTACTGTCCTCTTCTAATTCCTCACAGAAAGCTTCTTCCTTCAGAGGCACTTTCATACCAAGCAGCATGACAGAGCATCCTCAGCAGCTTCTGAACCAAAGCACTTGAATCCTTTAATCTTCAAAACCCTTCTTTCTATGGTGACATTTATAGTGGTCTACTTACCTGCTTGTAGTGGTAAAATGTGTCCATGTTTCCTTCCTTACCAATAGCGTTCTGTCAATACACCCTGTTTAAAGTTGGCTCACAGAACATGATTGTATATCAATTTACATTAACAAGAAACTGGTGAGAAGGCACAATGGTTTGAGGTACTGGTAATAATTTTCACTCACTGAAAGAGTTCCTTTTCCTTGAATGAACTATAGCTGGGATTGTATCGTGATCGTTATCACTTGGAAACTAATAATCTCTTTTTAACCAGAAATAGAACTCCCTGTGGACCTCCTGCCTATCTGATGGCAAGACTGCTACCAGCTGCTTTGCATGAGTGAAATCAGTGTAGTCATGGTACAGTGAGTTCTGCTACTGTAATACAAAACCAGCTTTTGTGCAGATTCCTATCTGCAATATGAGTGACAATATTCAGTACTGTCTGTACGCAGTGAAAATTTTTCTGTAGAACCCATATAGCAGTATAACTTCCCTAATTTATATGCCAGTTAATTTCTCCAGAGAGAGGCTCAGCGAGCAGGTCAATCCTAATATCTATTGCTTAACAGAATATCTATATGATGGCTTTTGATCTTTAATGTAGGTGAAGACTGTTAAACACACAACACATCCTATACATTGTCTATTTTTTTAACAGAATATTGCAGTGGAGAGAATACAAAAGACAAGGCAGCAGTCAGTATGCTGTACAGGTGCTATTGTTCTGGCACAAGTGTTTGTTTTATTCTTGGCTATTTTCTGAATTCATCCTTTTGCACTTCAGATTACACAACACAGAATCAGCAAGATGACATTCTTCTCCCCTAGTACCTGTGTGTGATATTATTCCCCAAATATCCATTTATAAAGCTGAACACAATTAAATCAAAAATGAAAGACTGCATCTAGAAAGACAAATAAATTGTGAAAAAAACAACTTCAGCGACTTTAACGAAGAACCAACTCAATTTAGGAGCCACTCAAGACTTAAAACTGAATCCAATGCATGCAATTACTGCATACGCAAAAACAATTCAAGACTATAACACCAAACTGCTTATTCTGGAGAATTAAAAATAAAACAACAACCAAACCATAGTGAGGCAGAAATTTTTGCAACCCTCCACCGGCTCATTACAATCCATGAGTCTGGGACTTTTTGTTTGTTGGTTCTTGTTTCTTTATGGCATCTTCTGTAGCAAAGCTTGGCTGCACGGAAGGCAGCGCTTGGTGCTTTGCAACACCTCCCCCAGGTAACAGATCCCAAGATCCTTCATTGCTCCATCCATTTGCCACAGTAGTGATCATCTACGGTGCTTAGTACCGCTCCTTTATAAGTCAAACTTTCCACCTGAGAACTGTAGGGTGAGGTAGGAGCCCATGATGGGAAGACATGGAGGGAATGTTCATAGCTGCCAAACTGACCCTATTCTTTCAGTGTTCTTCCTGCACTGAAAGGTAGCAGCACTGTCCATGTGGTGATGTTATCCAGCTGCTTAGGTCTGGTGCTGCATGAAGAAGGGCTCATCCTCAGAGCAGGGCCATATCTGAAGTCGTCACCATGGTGCTTGCCGGCTTCTTGCTGAAGACAGCTTCAGATGCGTCCCTGCTCTGAGGCAGCTTGGGCCTCTATTTTTGTCCCTTTTCATTTGCTAGCGAAGTCATGAACACAAGATTATTTCTTCAGATGTCAGCAATACCCAGTGATTATTCCCCTGCTCACTTATAACTGTTTAGTAGCTGAATCACTTCCCAGCCAGCAATTGTGAGCTCAGGGATGGAGGCATCTGTTCACACAAACTGAGGTGTGGGAACAAATTAACTCTAGGTTTGGAAAGGGACGAGAGAGAAGGGAGAGATTTGAAATGTAATTATTTCAAGCCCTAAGGCATGCAAGGCAATCCAGGAAAATGCCCCCTACCACCCTGCAATGCTATTTGAAATGGGCTTCTCAAAAGCACACAGAAGCCATTTTTCAATGTACTAATAAAGAAATCACGAACAGCAGTAAAGTAGCAGGGTTGCACCTTATTGTTGTCTGTGCCAGTGTGGTTCAAATCTTAATTCTGTAGCTTGGCCTAAATAGTTTACCAGATCCTGTCGCTATATTGTCGTGGTGACATGATTTGATACTTGTTCTGGTGCAGAAAAGCTTTCACTGGTGTGAGATGATTAAGGACTCATCAGCTTGGAATTGCTGGGTTCTGCTGGCTGAAGTGCTCCTAAGCGTTTGAGCCACTAAGCAGAGAGCCCTGTTGTTTTTTTCCATTTCTTTTGCTCTCCTCTATGGCTGTTCGCAGTGTTCCCTGAATGCAACAGACTGCCTCTCAGCATCTGAGCTGGCTTCCCACCACTTCTTCTCTGATGGAAGCCTATTCACGAACAGTCCTCACAAGCTTTCCCCAAAGCTGTTATGTGGTCTGATAAAAGCTTCATGGACAAACACACAATCAACCACTTAAAAGCATCTTTTCCAGGGGAAAACTCTGCATTCCTGATGGCAATTTTCCTGAGGTTAATTAGAATATGTCCAATTTTCATCGTATTTCTATCATCACAGCTTCCCAGCAAGCTGCTATAAAGCAGCACAGACCTTTACAGCTCTTGCCTCTTACAGAGACAGCTTTAGATTTGGCAAGGGATGAGCAGGGAGGAGAAAGGAGGAGGCAAGGGGAGAAAGAAGAATGGTCAAGCCTGAAGCAGAAGCAACAGTGGGAGTTTGTAACCTTGTAGAATTCACCCTGGAGCCCTACCCCTGCAGACTTTCACACCAAAACCTTCCCTTGTAGACTAACGCACACCCCACTCCCCCCAACCCCATGCACCCTGCACCAGTGTTAGATAACAAAAAAGACCAATCCCCCAAAGAAACAAAACCTCTGATGGCTGACATAACTTCAAAATAACAGAATGGGGCCTCCAAAACCTATTTCTTGCAACACGCCTGATGTGGACAGCTTCAGGCTCTCTTTGAGACAATTGCCACATACATGTCTTTGGTATGTAATTGCCCCACCTGTGAATATGTAGCATCATTCCCTTAACCTTTTATATCTGTGTGCATTAGCATGAGGAGCTCTGAGGGATGGTTAACGATTTCTTG
The DNA here is from genome assembly GCF_963264785.1 of Psittacula echo. Lineage (NCBI taxonomy): Eukaryota > Metazoa > Chordata > Aves > Psittaciformes > Psittacidae > Psittacula > Psittacula echo. The sequence continues at coordinate 38,488,274 of NC_137738.1, read as the reverse complement.
CTTCCAAATCCACAGGAACAATAAAAACAGACATTTTGCAGTGTGGTTTGGGCTTAGGTTTGTACACGTGGTGGTTTGGGTCTGCATTTGGTTAGTTTTGCTGGCCCCTGGACACTGAGAGTCAAAGCAAAATGCTGTGCTTGCCAGCACATGCACGCTGTGATGCAATTAACAGTTACCACCTTTTTCCTTCGAGGTTAAGAAGTAGAAGCAGCAAATTAAATGTTGCTCCACTGCTGCCATTTCTAAAACCACAGGAAACTTACACACACAGCTGGCTCTGAACGAATTTTCACAGCAGCTCCTGAAAAAGGGGAAGAGCCAGTGGCTCCCTTTGTTAGTCCTGATAAGGGCTCAGGAAACAGGAGAGCTAAGCAAAGGTACAGGCCACAGCACTGCTCTTCATGGAGAAGAGAATAGGGCCTGGAGCCCCTTAGATCCAAATAAGACACATAACTGCAGTGCTGAGAACCTTGCTACAGAGAATTCTCTGCAGGGGCCTAATTTTCAACCTATGCTTTAGAGCAAGGCGGCAGAGCTGTAGGATTTGACTTCAGAGCGATAACCCTGTGAAGGACAGGCACTTGGTGTGCATTAGTACTGAAGATGAAAAGTTACTATGACTTACTGCTTTCCTCCTTAATTAATTGGTTTGATAAAATGAACTGGTGCAAAAGAAAATTAGACCTGTCTTCCCTTGCCTCTAGGCTGTAGCAGTACAAACACCTCATTCCCTGGCTGACAACTTTTGAAAGCATAGGGAAACTACTTTTTGTGATATCCACATTTTCAACAAATTTGGCCAAAATTGCCCAGACAATGAACAGGCAATGGGCAGAATTACTGGCCAACCTGAAGGCATCCAGGCCTTATCTCCACTGAAAACTAGTCTAAAGAGCTCTCCTGCTCAATGCAGGTATTTAGGTGAGCTCCAAAACTGAGTCAGAGCATCTGTGAGATCACACCTGTGTGTCAGTCCTCCACTTTGGTTCAGTACTGCAGACAGATAATTTCAGCCACTCAAATGTAAAGTGAACTCAGGAGTTTCGTGAACTAGATGGGCTTGAAATGACTTCCTACAGAAGAGGACTTTGCAAACAGGCACCTTTGAATTCCCATCAGCTGTTGTGTGTCTGCTCAAAGGTTAGGCAACTAGGGCAAAGTCAAGGGAGAAACACAAAACTCTTAGGAGGCTTTTTTCTAGAGTCAAAAATAAAGGTAGGAATTCATAGAGGATTAATATTGTTATAAGCAAAATTATTATCTTACTGGCACCTAGATACTTAGGTGTTTATTCATCTTTCACTGTTGATAAAGTTAATTAACAGATCTCAGGATAAATTATTTATTTACTGGAGAGCTGGCTATTTATATGATAATCACCCTCACTATTCATATTCAGTTGATTAATCTCTAGAATAAGCCAAGGTCCTGTGTGAATTAATAACAGCAGGTCCTCATGCTGGGTGGGGTACTTGTCAGCCCAAAACATCCACTGCTCTCCAGCATGCAAGCAATCACCATGTGAAAAGAGAAAGCTGAGTTTAAAAAATGAGAAGGTCAAAGCTTTGGAAGACCTCACAAATCTTTTTCATCAGGAAAAGAAAAACTATTGTCTTCCCTTGTTATCTTTGGAAAGGTTAGTTAATGAAGGCAAGCGAATTTGTGCTGATAAGCTGAGCTGGAACAGTACAGTGCTACTACAGTCAGAACAAGAAAACCTTTATCAGTTCTCAGGAAGCCTGTTTGTGAGCTTGCTTTAAAACAAAAGTATATCAGAAAAATGAACCAGAGAATTGGGGAATTAATGCCAAAACATAATAGAAGTCAACTTCCTGGAACTTGCCTGATCTGCAAAAATGCTGTGGTTTCCTCTGTCCAGACATAGCACAAGTGCTTCAGCTACACCTAAACCAGAAGTAACAGGAAAAAAAGAACACTGAAGAAAGCTGTTCTGAAACGTTCTGACATCTTGAGTGTACAGTTGGAATTGCAGGATATGGATCATTGGGCATTTTTAACTGTTTCTGAAGGAGCTATTTAAAGAGCTCATCCAACATCTTAGCTGGGCAGAGCTAGGCTGTAAAGTTTCATGCTGAAATATCTGGGATATTATTATCCAGATGATAATAAGCTGACAATTAAATTTGTGTTGATGAAATTAATATTGGATCACACGTACATTACATAATGATCTTCAGGGAATGATAGGGCCAAGGGGATTTAAGTCAGATTTGTTAATGTATTTTATTTCTGCCTCTAACAACACTGTATATTTTAATACATAGAATCAAAATATAAGCACATATCAGGAAAACTCCCCAGTTAAGAGTTTTTGTTATTGTTGTTTCCCACTGTCTTTCATTAGTCCTTCCAGGGAAACGAAGCCCCCTGGGCACTATGCAACCGAACAGAGCAGTCACCATGTCAGCAAACTTTGCTAGAACAAGGAATTCCACCAGTATGGAACTAGGAAAGCCTAGGTTTGCAAAGACTGTTGTCAGATAACCCATATCTATATATTTCCAGTAGTCCCATCATGGACCATAAATATTTCCTAGAGCCATATATACCTTCACTCTCCTTTCATGCTTGGAGATAGTTGTTAAACATCTGTCCATAAGACATTCTTCTTTGCTAACTTGGCATCAGATATCACTAGCTCTCAAAATTGTCCATGCAGCTAAGAGGAAACAAGACTCACCTACACAAAAATACAAGTTGCATGGTAGCTACTGGGAGTCCGCCTTACCATGGAAGCACCACAGAGAACAAAGCACTTCTTAACTGAGTCTGAGATCAACTTTCATTGTTATTACCAAAGAAAATTATGTCAAACAATCAAGTATATTTTACCAAATCAAATTGTTAAGTAGTGAAATAAAGAATTGGAAATGAACATTTTAAATGTAGGTACATTAGTACCTTAGTTTTAGTACCTTAAATTTCCCCCCTCTTCTCCCTTGTTTCTCTTAAAATATATTTCCATTGCACTCCTTAGAAACAATTTTTAATGGAAAACATATATTGTGAAACATCTCATTTGACTCATCACTTTTAACTCAGTCTAAGTTATGTATAAAAAGTAGACAAGTTAATATCATAGGCAGACTTTTGTTCTCTGGATTCCCCCTTTTTGTCATCGCTAACTTCAGGGGCCCTCTACTCACACATACTGCAACATCCTCAACCCCACCCTGTCCCACTACCACGCGTAGCCTGATCCCATCCCACCACCTCACCTGTGTTTGGCCTCTTGAATGGACAAAACCCAGCAAATAAGTGAAGCAACTGGGAGCTGTAAATGTAATGACCAGCCAGCAAGCAGCTGCCTCAAGGCTGCAAGGCCATGGCTAGAGCCTGCCTCTCCTTCAATGCAGGCTCTAGTAGGGTGTCTTTCCTCTGCAGCTGATCTTGGCAAAGACTATAGGAACTTAGTATCTCTGAGACATTATCCCTCAATTCCTTTGCCAAATTTGACTGAGGGGACACAGCTGATGGAAAGGAAGGGCAAGGGGAAGGAAGGAGAAAACTGGACAAAAAGAGACAGGCTGAGCTGTCACATCATCTTTGTTTTGACAGGATGTCATGGTTTAACCCCAGATGGTGACTAAGTACCACACAGCTGCTTACACACTTCCACCCTCCTTCTGGTGAGCTGGGGAGAAGAATGAGAAAAAAATAGTAAACCCCATGGGTTGAGATAAGAACAGTTTAATAACTGTAAAAAAAGAAATTAAAATATAGCAATGAAAAGGGAGACAACAAAAAGAGAGATGGGACTAAAACACAATAAACACAAGTGATGCACAATACAATTGCTCACCACCTGCTGACTGATACCCAGCCAGACCCCTGCAGTGATCTGTCCTTCCATGTTTTTTTTTCATTACAGGGAGCTATAGGTAAAGATGAAGGGAGCCAGCTAAATTCTTCATAGGCACATGTGAAGGAAAGGCCCTCACTGCCCTGCCCAGTTACTGCTCTGAGGGCAACAGGCACCATGGCATGTGCAAAGCAGCTCTGTGAGGCTTTCCTCTCCTGTTATGGCTGTTTTTCTGTGCTTGTCCTCCAAACTTCTTCCTGTCACCCCTGCTCTGGTTCTCACTGAAATGAATCACATACTTTTTGCATACTGCACATCCCCAGGCAAAATATCTCATGGAAATGCAACTACAGTTTAGTCACAGTCTGAATTTGATCCACTCAGGCACACACTATAGGGGAGGGGAGGGTGTTGTTGATTTGTTTGTTGCATATACACTGGCTGTTAATTTTTATTGCTGGGAAACTTTCTCTGTATAAAATCTGTGTGAAAGCTGGACTACCATGTTAAAGGAAAGTTACCAGATGGGGAAAATATGGTTGATTAAAGTGGCTGTTTCCATGTTTGCTCAGTGTTGTGACACATCTTCACATTGGGTAAGGTGATTGGCAGAGAAACAACAGCAGTGAGCACTGATGGGTGTATGCGTCATGTATAAATGCCTGGAGCTGAATAGGGCTCTGTTTCACAAACTTCACAGAGCTCCTGAGTCTGACTGATTGTAGGTTTTGCTGCAAAAATGAAGAAATTAAGAGAAAAATGAAATAAAAGTGTCACAATTCCTACTTCAGACTACTGAATGCAAAATGAAGAAAAAGCAGGAAGACTGTCTCAGGCAAGGAATTAAAGTTTAACACTGCAAGTACTCTATAGAAGGTACAATCCTATTTATTCCTGTTTATATTAGCTTCCTTGTCTCCATTCCAGGAAGGAAGGACAGCTTTCTTGTTAAACCTGAGTTTCCAGATCTATCACAGACATTGAGCATGATCTGGAAGTCATGTCATCTCCTATTCCTTCAGCACCCTGTCTATAAAATGTGGATAACACTTCTTCCCCCTTAGTCTTGAACCCTGCAAGTTTTCAGTGTAGTTTACCCCATGCAAGTGTGTGTAGATATATACTGAGGCAAAGACAGAAATATACAGACCCTGATTTTGCTGGTATTGTAAAATGAGACTAAAAAGCTTTTAGTAAGGAGCGAGCATGGTGGACAACTAATTTACTCAATCACCAGTTTACAAATGGACACCAATTAGATATGTAAGCACTGGTTCCCATGAGGTGCTGCTGCTAGCAGAGATGCAATGGACAGGTTTCCAGAAGATTTGCACCTTAGGCTATCTCAAGGTTTAAAAAGGGCTTGTTTCCTTATCAGAAGCATGGGACTATTAGCCATCCCCAGCTGCTGGGGTGGAAAGCCCAAACACAATCCTACCTAGACTGTTCCCTGAGTGAAGAAGCCCCTGCGCTGTTTACCCATTTGCTGTTGGACATGTTGGCCCTGTGACACAGAAGAACTCTGGCAGCTGGCCTTATCCTCACTGCACTGCTTATTGCAGTCATTGCTTCAGTCTTTGTGGATGCTGTACCAGTTGCTGCTTGCCTTGCCTCACACCCATCCTGAAGAAGACTGTTTTTCAGACTTTCAACCTGTACCCAGCCATTTTATCCCTTCATCAATAGCCTCTCATCTTCTAACTCTGCTCTCAACTCTTTTATTCACAGCAGCTAACCAAGAGCTCTTTTCTTCAGCCCAAAATATACCTCGATGTAAGGCCCTCTGAGGTCCACTTTGTATTTGCTGCTGGCCTGTGGCAAGGCTTGGTTTTGCATGGTCCCTTCACCAGGCATTGTTCATTTTCTCCATTCAGCTTTCTCCCAATAAGGCCCAGGTTTCATGGAAGGCCCTACTTTGTCCAAGAACTGAGATTTTTTCTGAGCTAATGTCAAGACAGAGGTCCCGGACTGGTTTTCCCCCCTGGGCTGGCACATCGCTGTGTGGGGCACAGCAGGGATGCATCACTTGGGAGGCAGAGCTGGGGCAGAGCAGGGAATTAAGGAAGTGTTTAGGTAAGAGTTTCTTCTGAGACAAATGGACCCCAGGTTTGTTTGGAGGAGATGCAAGACTCATCTGACTCTCTGAGTCTTGGGACCAGACTGCTAAGAAATTCAGCACTGAAGCTTGCACCATCTGTGAGCTGCTCTAGGAGTACCTGTGCATCACTGAATTCACTGAAGCAAATCTGTTATGTTGTTACACAGGGAATTAAGTGCCTGGATAACCCCGTGGGATCTCACTGAAAACACATGGCCTTACTCCCTGGTCCTGCATTTGCACCCAGTTGTTGCAACTGCAGCTAGCAAAGCCCTGGGGGGGCGGAAATCAGCTATTATGAAAGAATAAGCGTTCATAGCTCTTGCAGGGAACACCTGAAGGCAAGGAAGCCGCTCTCCGATTGCATCAAAAGCTGTGCTGAACATGTATGAGCAGTGCAACAAAAAGCTCTTCACTTGGACAGAACGGGGAAGCAAGGTAAATCTAAGAGGCGATGAGATGCATTTCAGAAGACTTCCCACAATGCAGTAATGAAGAGAAGTTTGGCTGAAAGATTGTGGAGGGATGGGACTGGCTTTTGAATTTCCTAAACGAAAATCAAATGAAATTAGGACAAAGACCTGAGAGTTTATGATATTGCTAAGCTGACATGGCTATCTGTAGACCTCACTGTAAAACATGAGAGAGTTTTGTTGTTCAGGGAAGATGGCTAACCTGGTGGCAGGCTGACAGCTCCCTGCTACCAGACCCCAGGGGCAGCATGAAACCTGAACAGCTGGAGGCCAAAACGAAGCACTGAGGCTGGTGCTATTGCAAAGCATGTTTCTGATGAACACAACTTTCAATCTCTGCCAGCAATGTTTTTGCTCCCCAAACCCCGCTTGATACCCAAAAAGCTACACTGCCTGGTGACAGGCTTTGGAGTGCATAATGATTTATAGAGGAATAACCAATAATGTGCAAACCTTGGTGGTGATGAATTTTATTTTAAATATTCTTATAAATGGAAGAATAATCAGAGTTGCTCTGGGGAAGTAATTTCTGAGCTTGCTGACAGGCGATAGCTTATGATCTTCCCTTAGAGGCCATGAAGTGCTTTCTGCCAAAATTATCAGTCCTTCAGACATTTTTTAACTTGTGTAAGCTAGGCTTTTCCTCTCGGGCTTGTTAGCAAAGGATGCCTGACTACTCCAGGCATGTTCCGAAAGGAAAAACACAGTATGGGATAATTTCTGTGCAAGAATATGAAACGTGATTTAACTTGGCTGCATGATGTCAGGCAAAATAATTAATTTCAAGGGAAACTTTGCCATCAGAGCAGTTGAATATTCAAATGTAGCCACTGGCCAAGAATTCGGTCACCAAGGTGTTCCCTTTTTGGGCTTACGTTTTGGGGCCTGATATGCAGGTGACAGACACCTTTCCCTTAACAATTCTCCCTCAGTCACTCTGAGAATCTTTGGCAAAGCTTTTTTTTCAGCATCACTCTAATGGTGCTTCCTTTGCTGGTGGCCTGTTAGCAAGAAGAAAAACGTGGTGAACGAGCAATGTTTTTAGTTGTTAAATAATCATTTACTGCTGAACTTTGCAGAAAATTTGGAAGAATGGAAACTATATGTCCAAAATGAAATATATGTCCAAGAAGCAAACCATGGGCAAAAATTATTAAAGTATTTGGTTCCAGATGTGCAGACATGACACAACACTCATTAGAAGAAAACTCAAACCAACAATAAAAGCTTATTCTGTACTGTCACACGTGTTTCTTCCCTGGTACCTATGCAAGGTGGATTTCTAAGGTGAGACTTGTGGTCTGCAGCTCTGTGGTCAGCCCTGCGCTGACACTCAGGGCATGCGACTTTCCTCCAGAGCTCACTTTGCGGCAAATGGGAGAGCCAAGTGACTGCATGTGCTCACAACTGGACAATCAAGGCACTGCGACTCTGGCTGGTGTGTATCTGGAGGTCAGTGCAGCATTTGGGGATGGACAATCAGCCTGAATTTGCTCCCACACACAAATAGCAGAACTGATGGGGATGAGTTATTTCATCTTTTTCCCCAAGTTCAGAGAACAATCTGTTCTGTTGCCAGGTCTATTTAGGCTACACAAATAGAGATTTCTCAAAACATCCTTGACCTTGCCACAGTGTTTTCAAACTGTTCACTGCATTTCAGTGAACAGAGACACATTCTGCTGGGAAATAACTGGGAAAAGAAGAATGTCGCCCTGGTGCTAGCAGCGGGTAAAACACTGAAGCAGATTTAAAAAATCCAGTTGAGTTTTATAGGGCTGATTCTATGTATGCCTTCTTTTGATACAATACTCTGCTCACTCTGCTGATAAGGGAGGTACCAGGGACTGGACTCCAATCAGCTGCTGCACAGCGAATAACACAGCTCGCATTGCCAGGACCCCCCCAGCTTTCAGTCAGACCCCTCCATAGCATGGCCTCTCATCATTAGCACTGTCCTCAGGGGAGAAAGTGCTTCAAATCTCAGCTGAAAGGTGTGTGACTGAACACCTGTGACAAGCAAAGCTTTCTGCTTTGGCTCATTATAGGGAAAGCATGCACATGTATATCTGACAGTCTCTGCGAGCCCTCCCCTGCCTCTTGCCACATCCCACCTGTGAGCAAGTGGACAACCCAGCCTCTCAGCCCACTCATTCAGCTTTTCTGCAGCACAGCTGAACGCCAGTTGCTTTGTGGCAACTCGCTCGCTGCAGCCTTGAACCAAACCCTGCTGAAATCCTGGGGAGATCTGCACTGATCCCGTGGCTCCCCACAGCTGGGAATAAAACAGCCCATCCTCCTGAAAATACACTCCCTTCTAGCCTGAGAATACCCTGTTTGGTTTTTTTCCCTGATCTCATTTATTTCCCATAACTACGCCTGTGATTAGTCTCCCTCAAACCCTCTCTCTCCCTCTTACCAGCATGCCCTGCCTAAGTCCTCCTGCAACGTTATCAGCTGGGATGATGAGCAGCTGAGCTCTCCGTATTACTGCTGACAAATGAAAGAGTGAGCACAAGCCCCGCCGGGTCAGCTCTTATGGGGAACGAGAGAGGGAAGCAGACAGGACGGCAAATGGCAAGAACCGGCTTTTGATCATCCTTCCCTTTGTAGCTCCAGGCATGGAGTGACGCAGGGGAAAGACCCATATGCTTCGCTGCCCTTGGCTTGCCAAGAGCCACTAACTACCTGGCTGATCTGAGCCCTGCCCCATGCACTGTTACACAGCCAGCTGGCAGCTTTGCAAAGGGATTCAGTGTTTTTCGTTAGATGGTTTGTTGTTTATTTTTTCCCTAACATGCACCCCTAGGATAAAGAAATACACATGACCTGACTGCACAAGGCCTGCTCTAGCAGAAAACACTGCAAGGCAGCAGGAGGTGAAGTGCCATTTGAAGAACACTGAAGCATGTCCTCAGTTTCTATCCCTAGAAGAGGAACTGGATCCTCAAATACATGGTGCCTGTAACCACAAAGGCTTTGGGGTCAGGAGCTAATCAGTGAGCAGCCAGGGGCACAGCTGGATTCTGCTCGTTCAAAAGCCTCACTGCACACTGGTGTGTCCTGTACTGCTGGCACAATATAGGATGCACTGGTCAACAAGAGCAAATCTAGGATTAGCAGTGTTCATTTTTGCGCAGAACACAGAGAGCATGGCACATAGCTCAGGAGGAGGAGGGTGATGACTGGGGAGCCCAGGCTTTCAGGTTCATCCACCTTTTTCACTGCCATACTGGCTTCTGGCAGCAGCTACTGTAGCTCACAGGATGAGCAACAAGGCACAAGGCAGCAAGTCAGCCCCTGACAATTGCAGAGCCATGCAGGAGTGTCTAGTTGATGGGAAGGGATCTGGCATCAAAGAAAGGAAACAGCACAGAGCCATGTGACAGGTTGGGGACAATTGTAAGTACAAGTGAAAAGGTACGAAAGCAGCTTTGGGAAGGGAACTGCAGCACCTTTTGCATTGTGCTGCTAGAGCATCCTTTGCCAACAGAGCAACCTTTCCTCATGGCTTCAAGGGTAGAACTAGAAATGTGCCTTTTCTTAAACACAGGAGTGCTTCTCTGGCACTGAACTGGTGTCAAGACACACATGGAACAACATGGTACCAGGGGTTGGTGCGACCAGCCACACTTTTTCCCTTGTCAGTTCTGAAGGGGCGTTGGGCACTTGTTATTTTGGGATGTGATTCCTCTGCAGAGAAAGAGTTGAGTTGAAAGGAGAAGCAGAGGTTTCTCTTCTATTGGCTTAGCCCACAAACCTTGTTCCAGCAGGAGTGAAGCGTGATAAGATGCTTTGGTCTCTCTATTTGTTCCACCCATGGTGGGAGCAGGGCTATGAGGTCATTCTTCCCACCTCTACTCAACTCCTCAACTCTTCTGACTTCAGCACTTGGGATTTTTCTTAAACCTCAGTTCTTGGTACCAGCTGAAAATATGGGAAGTTCACCTTTGCCTGACGAAGGATGGGTCTCCACTTCTGCACTTGGAAATGTTCACTGAGTACATTCAAGTGGATCCCAGCTGTGGGAGTAATTTTACAACATGATGATTTGCAGGCATTCAAAGTCTGCTTTTCCTCAAAAGAATGGCACAGCACCTTGAGCTGGGCTTGTTGCATTGCAATTACTGTGATGAACTGCCAGGAAGTGAAATCAGGAAAATTACACATAACCAGCCAGTATTTCTCCACCCCTCTTCATTACCAGTTCAGCCGTGTGTGTTCCTCTGCTCATGATGCTTCTGGTGAGAAGGTGTTTCTTCTTTTGTATTTGACCAATTAAAAGAGAATTACTATGCTCATGCTCTGCTTCACTAATGAATCTGGATTTATGTGTGACAGAAGGCAAAGGAATATGGGAGAAAATTTACTCTGAAATGCAAAGATCTTGATCCTCCAATGGACACCTTTCAACAAGTAAATAAAGCTTCAATCAGCCCTTTATCCTGTAAAGTTCTCGCTTAACTCCTGAGGAGTCAGGATGATGCTGTGGTCATTGTATCTCATGGCAGTGACAGAAAAACCTCAGGCAGAGAGCCACTAGTGTCAGTTGTTCACTTAACTGTGGTTGGCTCACATTATTTCCCATTAGCTGTGTAAAACAAACCCTGCAAGGGCAAAAGCTGAAATAAGTATTACTACATACATTCTGCATTAGGTTCTTGAAGTGCCACAGAAACAAAATGTGTCTCCCAATGTTCTGTATGGAAACCAGAGGGCAGACGGTGGCCTTTCTTTGGGTTCTTTCCACCACTAGATGACACTCGCGTCTCTTGCAAAGCATCCCGTGCCCCCTCTGCTGCGGCCTGCAGGAATGTTGAAATCTGGGATTAACCTGGTGACTCCCCTCCAGGTGGGAGCTCCCTCAGCGCCTCTCAGATGCAGCCACTGCCTGATTAATGCAAGTGGTTGCACATCAGGGAGCCTCAGTTCTTTACTGCACAAGTAAGGTGAGAAAAAATGATGAGTTGACTTTGCAAATGCTGGTTTCCTGCCCAAGAGAAGGAAGGTCATGTGCACTCAGCAAGAGGGTTTCTCCTACTGAGTTGTAGAGCATGGCTATGGATTAATGAAAGAAGGCATTGATTTGGTTGCTAAATGTATGGTGTGCCCAGGCCCATGTCCGGCAAGACCCCAGACTTACAGTGAAGCCACGGCCATGCTGTGCCTTTCACCTAAACACCACTTTCAAAAGGTCACGGTGCTTACATGGTATTACTGCAAATGCCCAAATTACTCTCTGCAAAATTAGGACAACTCCTTGCACCCAGCACTCTCAGGAGACAGAACTAATTTCTATATGCAAATGCTCAAATATCGTAGGGTAACATGCTGTAGCCACCACTACAATGGAAAACTTTTTGAGTGATACTTTCCATTCTGTTTTGTAGCAGAGCACTAGAAAGGACACAGGAAAGTGCTGAACATGGTGTTTAAGGACAGCTGTAACAATATTTCTAAAAACTCTCCATGAAGAAATGTCCATATACTTCTGTTTGTGGATATATACGCTCACTGATGCCCAGACAAATACTGAAGGGGTGACGACCTCAGTTCTCCCAGAAATAAGAGAATACAACAACATTCAAACATAGCCTGAGATGGCAGCCCTAACCTTGTCCTAAGATGGATTCAAAGAGGCTGGTGGGGCCATGCAGAATCCCACAGGATTGTACTTTCACAGATCTGCTTGCAAGATGAGAGATTTATTTTTTTTACAGCTTAGCAAGTGATTATAGAGATAATGGGTACAATTTGTTAGCAAGCTAACCTTTACAGAAACTTCCTGTTATGAAGATCTTCCTTTCGCATTGTGCATCTTAACATGAATAATGATAGTCTCATGAATTTTGCTATTTCAGGTTTCCCCTGCTTACAGTCTTTGTTTCCTCTTTTTCTGCAAAAAAAAGGAAAGCTGCTTCCCAAACACGTTTCCTCACTTGCAGTGCTGGCCAGGCAATTGAGAACTTCATTCACAATCAGTACACAGAGCTTTTCTGAGTATATAGTGCAGTAGGTAAGGAGATGAAGATAGATTTTTCCCGTGTAGGCGCTCCACAATAAACCTGAGTACTCACTTCTCTTGCAGTAAATCTACTTACCTCCATTTAATCATGATGATTAAGTCAATTAAAGATATCTTACTTCTCTGTCCAAAAACTAATGAGGACAAGATTTACAGGCAAGCAGGGTATTCTTGATACTGAATTACTGGACAGAGACTCAAGAGACTTCAGAGAGCTCCTAAATTTGCCAACCTGAAAAGTTTAGTTAAGACTTTTATAGTGCTGGACAAGTCTAAAAATGCTTCAGACCACCAGTCCCTTAAACCTTACTTTGTTCCTGTAGCAGAACAAAGCAAAAGCTGTATGTTTGACTAGACCTATTACTATAGAGGCAAAACCGGTCCATTTTAGGGAGCCAATTTACAGGAACAGCTTCTTTACTTTTGGACAAACCATGCTGCCTGTGAGAGATCCATTTCAAGCACAGCTCCTGCTGACTTCAGTGGGAAGCCGGTGTGAGTCAAAAGTGGTGGCTCAGTAGTGCACAGAGAAGAACAATCATAATTATAGCAAGAATTATAATTGGAGACTTTCAAAGTCAATCAGACAGCTTCTGCTAATATCAATAGCTGTCTGGTGGCTAAATTGCCTAGACTAATTCTTTTTTAACACCTCAGCCATAAGACTCATCATTAGACAAATGCCATTTCCTAATATACACTGCAGCTTAAATACAATGAGATCTTCAATCTGTTTTTTAATCTCTGTGATATTCTGTCTTGTTGCCCACATACTGGGGAAAGAAGTTTATTGTAGACAGAAGACTACATGGACTGTTCCCCCTCAGATAGTTCTTCAAGTCTTCTTGTCCCTGAGAAGTGATGGGCTCCTGCAGACCTTTGGTGCTTGCTGACATTTGTAAAAAAAAAGTAATAAACAAACCTTAAACCAAATGTAAGTGGTTTGCTGCAGCTCTCAGTGCTGCAACTCAAAACATTTGCTGAAAGAAAGTAGCGTACTAATGCATATCAGATTCATAAACGGAAGGAAAAGTTCAATAAGCTGTTCAAAACCCAAAGCATGCTTCAGCTTACTCATACAGTTAGCTACTCAGTTCATGCAAGAGTACTTGGAGGGGAGAAAACAGACCCTCACTTATTCCAGTCCTCCAGTTTCCTCTTGTAAAACATGCAGAGCGTGGATTTGGTGTCCCAGTTGAAAAACCTGTCCAGGATCAAGTAGATGCACATCCAGTGGAGCTGGCACTTGTACTATGTCTTTGTTCAAGGCTAGGGCCTTCATGTTGTGCTCTTTATTGGTGCAGACAGTGTCGATGCTGATGAATATCACCCTGAAGTTGTCACAAATATCTTTATGCTTGTTCATCCCTTGGATGTTTTAAAAGACAAGCATTGTACTCAGAGATGACAGCCCATGTTGTCAGAGCTAGACTCCACCACCAGTTAATTCAAACTGGCCTGACTTTCAGTGCCCCAATTTGAAACAAGTTCTTCAGCTCTTCACAAAATCAGGTCATTTTTAGTTAGAGATATGCCTTTTGGTAACTGATAGGGAACATTACGACCTGCCTTTAAACTGTAATGTGTTACAAAATTACAGAAACAATTTATGGGACAGCAGATACTTCCTTTTGCAAGTTACTGACTCCCAAGTGCATTATATCCTTATAATGAGTCAATAAAAGAAGTCACAGCTAGAGCACAATGAATGTCAAGTGGAAGAATGGACAGAAGGTATTTTTAATGATTTACTCCACCAACCTCCTGAACAAGCACTTTAGTTTTTGCAAGTTCACTGTACTACACTGTACAAGGTAAATGACTATCGGTATTTCAGCAGCACCTCTTGTACTGCAGTGAGATCAATACGGTGTGCCGGTGTCAGCCTTGCCAGAGGAGAAAGGTCAGGTGAGCAGTTATCTGGCCCGAGGACAAGCACTGAAAACAAAAAGTAGAAAAGTCTTACAGGACTCGGAGGCTTGAGGCAACCCAAGCTAGATAGAGGCAGCGCCTGCTTTCATGAGGCTTTGCAGCAGTGAATCCACTGGTTAGCTGAGCTGTGCTTGGGATTTATCGGGGGGCACTTGCACACACAGTCTCTGAACAGGCAGAGGGACTGAAAATCCTTCCAGTTCACACAGACTCATTCTCTTTTGAAAGTAGAACAGGGCAAGACAGGGCACAGCTTTGAAGGGCTTAGCTGGAAGCACTAAGCTTTTGTTGCTCTGCAGACCAGTGCCTTTCAGTTATTATTTTTTACTTCACTTATTTTTAGCACTACTCAAAACTGAGTACATATTTCGCTGTGGGGTAAAGACTGAAAACATAGCTATCCTTGCCTTCAGTCCCTCAGAAATAAGCTCAGCCCAGCCAGAAAATCAGCATTTCTCTTTTGTAGCTGCCAATGGCTCAGAGACTGCCTTTGGTGGAGTCTAGCCAGGACACGCATCTGATCCCCAACTCCTCATGGCTGCCCTCGTCCGCACCCCCGCTGTACGTCTGCGGCTGGGCTAGCTTGGAAGCGGCCCGCGGGTGAGGGCGGGAGCAGCCCGCACACCGTTCCCCATACTGGCGGAGGGGCGGCGGCCGGGCGGGTGCAGGCCCAGAAAGATCGCCCTCTAGCGATCAGTAGAGGCAAGCGCTGCCATGATTTCATGGGCCGCCGAACCGCCTCCGCACCGCGTCGCCGCCTTCGCTGCCGCGGCGAGCATTTGGGGCGCCGGGCCTTGCTGGTGCCGGTGCCTGCCTCGGGCAGAAGCCGTCGCACCGGGGACTTGGCTGGAGCATCAGCCAGCTGAACCCTGCGGGGGAAACAGCCGTCAGGGCCAGGGGTCTAAGGAACAACACGTTCTGGAGAAGAGAGTGGCACATCTGGCCATCTGGCCATCACATCTCTCCGCACAGGGTTTTGCGGAGCCTTATGCTTGTGCTGGGGTCTAAGCTAGGGGTGGAGAGACACTGCTTTATGTCACTGCTCTGAGAAAACAAAATAGATCTTGAAAAAAAATATACCTTGAGTTTCACAAAGAAACACTGAGAGTGCACTCAAGGTGTTTGCCTTGTTTGTATTTTCATGAGACTTGGAAATAACGATATAGGTAAAGGGTGTGAGATGCCTCAGAATGACTATAAATCTGTCACTATTTTCTTTTCAATAACTATAGCATTTTAGATTTTGACATGAGAAAACAGCAGAATCAGGACTACCCAAAAATTTATGAGCCATTTAGTAAGCTAGATACTCTCTTAATTACCTTATTCACAGTGTACTTTACCTGTTGGCATTGACACAATTCACATCTCATTTTAGAAATTCCTCCAGGCAACAACCATCATTATGAATTTTTAAAAGTGACTGAATGACTCAGCCTCCAGATTTGGTTGGCCAGAGTTCTGCATTGCCTCCATAGAACCCGTACTATCTTTGATACAATAAAAATGACTGTGGCACGGCCTTTCTGTAGGTTTGAGTTTAAAGTCACTTCCAGTTTTATCCATATTGCTTCCCCATCTAGCCACAGGCTGACAGTTTGAAAGCAGCAATGAATCCAGTGAAACCCATGAAAAGGAATGGAACGAGGAAACTCTGGGCCCTGTTGCATCTGGAAGCAAAGTACTTGCCTGGCCTGTCAAGGGTGCTGTCTTACCCTGTGTATCCTGCTGGTGAAGTCCTGGCCTCCAGCAAAACTCCAGCTGAAATTCACCGGGCAGGGATTCTGTCTTATAAAACAACTTGCACCTGATTTGCAATTATTCTGCACTGCATGCTGGCACTGTTGTACCAGTGCTGACTGTGTGGTAAATTATATAGATGATATACTCAGCACACATCTGCTGATAGATATGTGGGAGAAAATAATAGACCTCTAGTTCTTGCTAAGGTCAGTGAGAAGACAGAAAATAGAACGACATCTCACTTTGACTGGCTTTTCTGTGCATCCAGTTTGCAAATAAGAGGGAAATACATTCTTCTCATCCTAGCCAGGTTTTCAGAATTTTTTGTTTGTTTTGTTTTGTTTTGCAGTGAATAAATCAGCCTTTAGGAGAAAGCAGATATGGATACAGACAAACAACTCAAACAGCACTTGAATATCTCAGTCTATGCATAAATGGTATTTCAGAGCATCAATTATCAAAACAGTTTCCATCTGCAACATTGCAGCTGCAATGTGTTAAGCCACTAATATATTTGGGAGAAAAAAAAGAAAACATTCAAAAAAAGCTAAGATGCCAATGAAGTCTTTGGCACTGTTAACACTGAATAGTTTAGGCGAAAACTACTTAAACAAGTCTGAGAAATGTGCTTTTGGGAAACCTACTGTAATAACAGAAAAGCATCCCCTTGTTCTCCTCATGATGATGGCTTTCGATAATGGGAGTGAAGTGCTGTGAAACTCATTCTCCAAAGAGCAAGAACAAGGTGAGAGGAAGCAGCTTCTTGTTCCTTCATAAGCTGAATCCCACATCGCCTCATGCCACATTTCTGTGGTGTGAGACAGAAAAGTACAAGCATTGCTTTATGCACTTGTGACTAATTTTTGGTCTCTTATTCCATAAAAATATGACTCCTGGGAACTGGAGAAAGATATGTAAAACTCTGTGACGTACATTTTCGTTCCTTTGTCTATGCAGGTGGCTGGGAGTCAAGCAGCTTTAGTCTTTCCTTCATTTCTAAATCGACGATTATACCTTCAGCCAACAGCTGTCTTAAGGTTTCTCTGTAGTGCAGAGGGGCTGAAGGGGCAGAGTTGTGTGTTGTGGTCTCTGGCATGGGCAGAGTAGAGAAGAAGATGGATGGATTTTAAATTTTTCACTGCCCCTTTGCGTCCCTTTTGGCACTTCCTGCTTTCCGTAAGTGATCTTTCAGGTCCCTTCCAACCCAAACCATCCTAGGATTTTAGGAGTTACTTTGGGTTCCTCCTAGCAATGCTACAGCTGAGTGCTGTGACTGCCTCTGTGCTATGCCCATAGCTGATGTTGTCTGGTTTCTACCACTTGTAGAGTGTTCAGCCATGGGATGGAAATTAAGTCTAGGACACTCTAGGCCACAGAACAGTGGTCTCTTTAGTCAGACACTTCATTTATGTGACTGTCCTGGGTTCAGCAGTAGCAGTCAGTTTTTCTCCTTCTTAGTAGCTGTTGCAGCACTGTGTTTTTGACTTTCGGCCTGGGAACAGAGCTGATAACACCAATGTTTAGACTGACCAAGGACTTTGTGAGTCTCATGCTCTGCCAGGGAGGAGGAGAAGTTGGGAGGAAGCAGGGACAGGACACCTGACCCAAACTAGCCAAAGAAGTATCCCATACCACAGCACGTCATGCCGGGGGATGTAACTGGGAGCTACCTGGAAGGGCTGGATCACTGCAGGGTAGGGGGTGAGGTACCGGTTGGTGAGCGGTTGTATTCTCTTCCTTGTTATTTCCTTTATCATCATTATTATTAGTGGTAGCAGTAGTGGTTTGTGTTATACCTTAGTTATTAAACTGTTCTTATCTCAACCCATGGGAGTTGCATTCTTTTGATTCTCCTCCCCGTCCCTCCAGGAGCGGAGGGAAGAAAGGTGTGGGGGGGAAGTAGACTGCGTGGTTCTGATTTACGGCCTGGGCTTAAACCACGACAGTTCTTTTTTGGCGCCCAACGTGGGGCATGAAGGGTTGAGATAACAACAGATCTGACCAAGGCACAATGCTGATTTATGGGCTCTCAAAGTTGTTTCTCTTGATGTCACAGTTTCAGTATGCTGTAGCTTACTTAGAGCCGGTATTTGCTGTGTTAGTGTTTATCAAGTGTGGGTCTTGGGCTAAGGTTCTTGTTTCACTGTACTTCATGGTAATGGCTTGTAATACGGGCGGGCTCCGGCAGCAGGGCGGGATGGACGTGGCCGTGGACTTGTACCTGGCTGTCCCGCTGCTCTTCACCATCCTGGCCCTCGTCCTTGCCTCCGTCTTTGTGAGGCTGCGGGGAGCTGAGGGGGAGCGGCCCCGGGAGCCGGTGGCGGCCGAAGTGGCCCGGGAGAGGGGCCCCGGGGACCAAGCGGCGGCGGGAGCGGGGCCGGAGGCCGGGAAGGAGGCGGCGGAGGAGCCGAGCACCGCGGCCGAGCCCAGCCCCGCAGCGGCCGAGAGCATCCCCCAGCAGCAGCCCGCCAAGCTTCATGAGCCCGAGCCCCAGGAGGATGCAGGAGACCACGCAGCATTTCCCAGCGAGGCAGAGAAGGAAGATCTGGACTCAGAAAAAGGGAAGCTGGTGGTGAGAGAGCCGGCAAGCATAGCAGCATCATTTGAGAGTTCTGAAGGTTTTGAATGGCCTTTGGGTATCCTTGGGACCTGCCTGCTGATTGTGATGGGGATCACCATGTTGGCACACACACAGAGTGTGTTTTACGCACGGCCATTTTGTCTGATCCCGAGAGTTAAGCAGAGTCAGGTTTGGGTCTTGTCTGGGTTTAGATGACGATTTAGGGGAACCAAGAGGTTTTCCCCAAGGCTGGACAGTCATGAGTGTCATGGTGTGTGGACAGTATGCTCAAGTATCTAGTCCATTGGGCCCCTCCAGTGCTTTGGAAGCATCGGAGATGGAAGGCAGCTGTATGGAGTCCCCAACGACAAGTTGCAGAAACTGCTGAAGGGGAAGGTGAATTATTTTGAGCCTGATGGGCCCGTGACACTTCAGGCCATCAGGGCAGAGATGCAACACAGAGATAGACTCATGATCGAGGGGTGGACTTTGCAATGGGCCTCTCCTGCTCTGAAAGACTGTTACAAGAGATGGAGCCCACCATCATGGACCGAATGGACTCAGTAGCTTTATAGGAATTGGTCCGTGCACTAAGATAACAGTGCACTGAGATGAGAGTGAGGGTAGATGGAAAATGTGGGATCTGAGCATGATGTGAATAGTATGGAATAAGGGGTGGATACTGTCCTGGGTTCAGCAGTAGCAGTCAGTTTTTCTCCTTCTTAGTAGCTGTTGCAGCACTGTGTTTTTGACTTTCGGCCTGGGAACAGAGCTGATAACACTGATGTTTAGACTGACCAAGGACTTTGAGAGTCTCATGCTCTGCCAGGGAGGAGGAGAAGCCGGGAGGAAGCAGAGACAGGACACCTGACCCAAACTAGCCAAAGAGGTATTCCATACCACAGCACGTCATGCCGGGGGATGTAACTGGGAGCTACCTGGAAGGGCTGGATCACTGCAGGGTGGGGGGTGAGGTACCGGTCGGTGAGCGGTTGTATTCTCTTCCTTGTTATTTCCTTTATCATTATTATTATTGGTGGTAGCAGTAGTGATTTGTGTTATACCTTAGTTATTAAACTGTTCTTATCTCAACCCATGGGAGTTGCATTCTTTTGATTCTCTTCCCCGTCCCTCCAGGAGCGGAGGGAAGAAAGGGGGGGGGGGGAAGTAGACTGCATGGTTCTGATTTACGGCCTGGGCTTAAACCATGACAGTGACTTACTAGCAAGTTAAACCTTACCAACATTCCTGGAAGTGCAGCTGCTGTATCCCTCCTCACATGTTCCAGCTTTGCAATGGGCTGGCTTATACACAGAGCCAGGCTCTCTTGCTGTGCTCTGTATTTGGTCTTGTGAGAATGGCAGGGTGGTCCCAACTCAAGGGTAGCAGGGAAGGATGTCTGTGATGTCCTCCTACGTGGGTCATAGACCGACAGCATCCACTTCAGCTCTCTCAGGTACAGAAGCCTGGCTGTTGCTTTCTGTGGGTTGTGGTGCACCCACTGGCTTATCATGTGTAAAGCAAACACCTCTCATGTGCCCCTGAAAGAGTGAACATTTTGGTACTTGCCCTTAGGGAGAAGTCCATGTGTTGGGCAGAGGAGCCCAGGTTTCAGAGAGGAGTATTCACCGAGACCTGGCCCAAAGTGACACATCTTGCCTACATTTGTATGTTACCCCATTCTCAGATTAGCCTGACTATCCCTGAACTACTGTCCCTACCCACATTCTTACTGACACAGAAATTAAAGGTCCAGAGTCCTACCTGGCCACCCCATCTCTTCTTCTCTGATTTTGGCTAATAGCATCTTCAACACACCTTGCTTTTGTGCTATTGTCTCACTTCATACGATGCAGACTAGTTCCTTCCCTGATTTTCTATTTGCCTCTCATTACAGGAGAGATACTGAGGTGCTGGACTGTATTCACAGGAGGGCAACAAAGCTGGTGAATGGTCTAGAGCACAAGTCCTGTGAGGAACAACTGAGGGAACTGGGGTTGTTTAAGCTGGAAAAGAGAAGGCTCAGGGGAAACCTTACTGGTCTCAACAACTACCTGAAAGGACGATGGAGAAAGGAGGTGGCTGGTCTCTTCTCCCAAGTAACAAGCAACAGGACAAGAGGCAACGGCCTCAAGCTGCACCAGGGGAAGTTTAGGCTGGATATTAGGAAATATTTCTTCACCAAAATGATGATCAGGTATTGGAACAGGCTGCCCAGGGAAGTGGTGGAGTCACCATCCCTGGAAGTTTTCAAAACCCATGTAGATGAGGCCCTTAGTGATGTGGTTTAGTGACGGTTTTGGCAGTCCTGGGGTAAAGGTTGGACTTGATGATCTTGAAGGTCTTTTCTAACCTAGCTGAATCTATGATTCTTTCCTGTCTGTCATCCTTTGGGATGGAGGACAACATCATCTTGTTTATCTGCAAGTTACAAGGATATTTAAGTTATTGAAACATTACCTGGATATTGAATCTATTAGGGCAGATTCAAGAAATGAGAGAAAAAAGGGCTCTGGATGTGAGATTTCTTTCATTCTGCAAACTGCTGTGTGATTATGCAAAGCTGTTCTCTTATGTTTTCTGCCAGACAAAATATGTAGACACTTTTCTTGCCTTTTGGAGGGGAAATGCTGTGCATGTGCATAAATGCTGTGTCTCTTCCTTGAATTAAAATGACAGAGCTGGTAAATTGCACATTGCTGGGGTGAGCAGACTGGCAGCTCAGTACTGAGCCTGATTTCACAGCACATTGCTTGTCTCAGCAGCGAGGCATCCTGGAACGGGCTTGATCTGGTTTTTGGTCTGTAACTCATTGTGTAAATGCCAGCCAAATTAAAGCAAAGCAGATGGGACAAGTCATTTGAAGATTAATGAAGCTACTTGCGTTAAAAAGTAACTTTAGATATGTATTTTAATGAAAAAGATCCTTTCTAGATCATAATGGCTGGTAAAAAGAAAAGGATCAAGCAGTGAAAAATCGCTAAAGCTTGGCAGAACACACCTACAAAGAATTATTTGAAGTGATTAACTCTTCACAGAGTTAATCCTCATTAAACTGAATTATCAAGTCACAGACTTAATTTCTCTCTCAGGCACCTGCACTGCTTGGTGAATACTACAATTTTTTCCTAAAATGTAGAAAGCAAACTCTGAGAAATTCTTTAGGGATTACTCATAATGCAGTCTTAATGTGTTGAAGTTGTCATTTTCCTTTGGCATTTGCAGTTTCCATCAAAACTTTGCAAAACTTTTCCTGAACAGTGACATTTCCCTTTTTATAACTGGTTATACCTCACGTGAAAGAGAAATGAGTATCAGGAATCAATACAGTAAATGAGTGATTTTTGTTTTGCCACTACAGAATGCAGCTCAACCTTAAAGATGCTCTGAAAGATGCCCCCTGCTCTGAAGAATCTCTAAATCTTTATTTAAAATTTTAGCCAATCACAAAGGGTAATTGTAAAGTATTTCCTGTAGTGCCCTAAGCTCTGAGCTCAGTCTCTCAAACTGCATAGGTGGTCCACAGGAAGAAAGCAAGGCTTGTCTCATGTGCCGCTGTGCTGGTTTCTGAAACTGCCTCTTTGTGCAAGTCCTTAGCAATGATCGCATACTAAGAGACTGTTCAACAACATTTTAAATGCAGAGATCGGAATTGTATATGAGCTGTATATGTACATTTGTATATGTATATGAGTTGGAGGAATTTAAGATGCGGGGAATCACACAAGCACAAATTACTACCAGAGTATTGTAGACTGGCTCTGTAAGAAGCACACAACATTCTGCAAGAGACAGATCAGGATTTCTGAGCTGTTGGAGTAACCCATCCTCTTCATTTTTGTGCAGAAATGGCTATTGCCATATTCTTCTTCTGGAGTAAGACTCTGCATTTCAGGGGATAAGTATGCGACTGTACAAGTGACAAGATAACTAAATGGCATCATTTAGAGATTGTAACAGCTAGCTATCTGTACTGCTCTTCATATACAGAGTCTTTCCATGAACAAAAATTAGAAGCTGTATAAGTGACTGAAAACTTTCTCAGGGATGAGTTTCTATAAGAAATGTTAGAAGGCAACTGTTCAACCCCTGCTTCCACTCCCCCAAATCCAAACCCTCTCTTCTGTGACTTTAAGCCACCAGATACCTGGTAAATCATGCTTTGATGCACAGCCATCCCTCTATTGCACCTCCAAGCCAACTATCATCTTAGACGATCAAGCAATTATCTCTTGACTCGGAAAACCTTTCCCTATCTGTTCTCTTTTGTTCTGTAAAGAGCTTGACCCCCCATTTCAGTCCTTTGCTGAAGTTCTTTACTGAATAAGAAAGCACATAATTTCAAGCTTTTTCTTATGCCCCTACGAAATCTTAAAATGAGAAAACTATGAAAATTGGAATTGTGTATAACATGAGAACTAGATTTTATGATATGAATCCAAGTACACTGTGTCTGAGTTGATTACATATGGGGATGGGTTGTGATCATGCAGGTTATTAGCTGTATTTTTGACATTTAGATGTCAATTATGCTGGCTTTTGGAACTGGATTGATTTTTACAACAGAATGTCATTATAGTGCTTGCAGTGACATCAAGAACAGAACTTCAACTTCTACAGAAGCTCATTAGAGATTCACATAAGAAGACAACTAACACGTGCTATTGCCATGGAAACAAGACAGAATATTATGAAGCAGTAGAGCCCATATTCCAAAATAGAGAGGACAAATTCAGAGCAATTATAGCACAAGACTGACAGACTTCTTATTTGCAGCCTATATGGGTCAAAGCAAAACTTAGCTCCTGCTTTTTGAAATAAAAATTACCAGTGCAGTTGTAGGACTCTGGTTTCAATTCCTACTTTTCAAACACAATAGCTCAGGTCAGTTAGTTTAGTTTATATTGTGTGCAAGGAAGGAGGCCAAATAGAGGCAGAGGCACCACAGGAGGTGTGTAGGTGTGATGATGTACAAAGAACAGACACCACAGAATAGATAGAGGAATGAGTGAAGTTCAAGCCAGGCAGCAACATACTGATAAAACAGAGGTGAGCAAAACCAGCAGAAGGAAAACATCTGGTATGTCATTAAGGTGCAGAAGAAAAGCTAGTTTCAAATGCACTGGCTAGCCAGTGTCAGCATCCAGAATGCAAAGGGTAACATTTCTGTGATTTGCATCAAATAGGTGAGTATCCTGGTTTCTCATGCTGTCTAGATAATGAAATACTTTAGAACATACTGGACATACTGAATGTATACAATATGTAAGCAGTCTAACTTCCCAAGCTTCTGCTTGTGACTGTCTGGCCTGGAGATAGTTTTCATCACCGTAAGAGTTTTGCCAATTGTCTCCGAGTATAGAGTGCTAGCTAGTGAGTATGAATGTATTTTTGTGTGTTTGATTACTATACCCCAAATATATAAGAATTCTATGCTTAGAGAAGCAAGAATTTCATTCACAAACTGGTTCTACCTTGAAGAAACATTGTTAAATTGCAGTCGAAGGTCTAGGAACCAAGGGTCTGTTGTAATCCCTTTGAGCAAAGCCACCATGGCAAAACATAGCTTAGGAAAGATAAACAAAGAGTAATAGGGTTTTAAGGTGTATTCAACACGCCTTGAAAGTTGAGCCATGAGTTTGCCACTGCAGAGTTACTGTGAGATTCAAACACACTCAGGAGAAGGATGAAAGGGAAAAATATTATAGTACACAAAAGGCTTGTGAGTGCCTACAGAACCAGGCTTTGGGAAGCCTTCCGATGCCCACATATGAAAAATGTGGTATGCCACTATTTAATTATTACAAACTTCATGAACTGTCATCCACTTAAAGAGCTCATGTTTCTGCCAGGTTAAATGCCTTCAAAACTGATAGGTTACATTCACTGTTTTAACTCTGATTAATTCTTGAGTGGTTCTGTTTTGACTGGAAAAAGACAAGAGACACTGATTTGGGAGAAGAATCTGACTGGAATATGAATTTTTGCTGCAAAATTTTATTCCAGTAAAACATACAAACTCTAATAGTAGTGAGTACATTTATGAGAAGTAAATTACTGAACACTTTGTCAAAAAGAGTAATACTAGATCAATTTTTTCACTAGCACTAGTCAAAGAGAGAAAATGTGATATAGTTGACAAAAATATTGGAAAATAACATTATTTCTCAACTTTGCACATAGACTTTCTTTCCCAAATTATTTAATACAATTAAGCAGCAACTACTTCTTTTTCCCTGTATTTTTTTTGTGCTTTTTTTTCAGTGCCTCTTGCTCTGCTTGCATGGCTGCTTCCTGAGCTTCCAGCTCTTCTTGTTTTCTGCGCTCAGCCTCTAGCAGCTCATTGCGGTATGCTTCCCGAATATTGCGAATTCTGTCCCGTCCTTCATCTAAGGATGCCTAGCCAAAAACAAACAGCAACACCCCCCAAGTACATGAATCTTGGTTTCCTCATTAACAACTGCATTCTTCCTGTTGTGTTTCTCTTTGGAACTCTGTAAGTACAGGGAGTACATCTCTCCTTTTATTTCCATGTATATTTCTATTGATTTGTCACAGTGACACTGCTGTATGTCAGTCTTTTCAACATGAAGAAGAAGAGAAAATTCATTAAAATCTTTTAAAAATTGCTGGCATAATAAGCTAATTGTGTGAAAGGAGGATAGGCAACAGATTAGGTACCTGTCTGGGTCTAGTCCCTCCTCAGTTACTGGCTTGCTTTTTTATTTTAAACACATCTCTTAAAAACTTGTTTTCAGAAATGCCTAAATGGTTAAGAAGTTCCAGTCTTTTAAGGGACTAAAGGAGCTAAAATCACATTGACTGTCAATGAGACTTTGGGCAAGTTGGACTTCGATACTTCTGAAAACTTCTTCCTTTACATTTCCACCCTGGAAAATAGGAAAACCTGGATATCTCTATAGAGTTCTCCGTGGTCTAAGGATGAAAAAGATCATACAAGTGCTAATGAGCACAGTATGCATATTCACAAGTAACTCTCATTTTAAATTCATACTGTGAAACATCTTTAATGGGCATACATTCGAGAAAGAGACTAGAAACTACTCAATAAAAATTTGTGCTTCTAATATGTGATATGTTAGTCACCCAAAATCATAGCAGCATCTGAAAACCTGGATATGCATTCTTATTGAGATCAATCAATCACTGTTAGAGAACTATGGCTCCTTGCAGACTTGTAGTTAATATAAATCAGACTATCTGGGAACTTGTTAAGGATATGTTTTGGAGCAACTTCTGTAGTTAGATTGGTTTTTATTTTTACTGTCTCTTCTCCAGTTTTAAGAGCTCTGAATAGTCACCAACCGATTGCTAGTGGTCATTATATCATCACTGTGTAAGAATCATTTTGTTCCTGCTGACAATCAAAGGTAAAGCTGATTTTGTTAAGATATTTGTACTGATTTCATGTGCAATGCATTGCCTGAGTTAATCCTAAGAATGGATCCTATACTAATGCTACCAAATGTATTATTTATCAACATGGGGTTTTTTACTTAATTATTCCATATTTTTGTTTGCTGGCATCATGCATATTCCAAGAAAACTCCATTCTCTAACTTTGCTGTAAGATGCATTAGGATCAGCTCAGTCTCCTATGTAAATTAACTTGTTCGCTATTACTTTCCAAAAAGTTTTATACAATTCTATAACCAAAAAAAATAGCCAAACCAAAGATGCTTTATCTAATACGCATCTGGTCATGTATGTCAAATGCCTAATTTATTTCCATTTATAATTGTCCGTTTATGGTGATATTCTTAAATAGTGTTATTACAAAGACCTGTATTAAGAGAGTACTAAGAATATCATATTAAGGAAATTTTACAGTACTATTTTTTTTTTCCCCTAGAACCTTTAGTTTTAACCTTTGCCCAAGAACATTTCAAGCTTGTTCACTGTTTCTCATTATTGGTACTGAATACACAAATCATGAGAATGGTTCATCAAGATATGCACACTAGTGGTGGATGTCACAGTAATAGTTACTGGAGATTAATCTTGAAAACCTACCTGCAGATTCTCATACATTTCAAGTATATTTTTCTTCAGCAGAGCTCTGTCATTTTGTTCTTGTTTTCTTTGTTCCAAAGCCAGCTCTCGAAGTTCCTTAAAATGCTTGATTTTTTCTGCTTTACATATCTCCTGCTGTTGAATGATAAACTCATTCCTTAGCACAGGCTTTGACATTGTTTTTCTGAAGGAAATACAAAGATATTTGTCTCATTTCAAATATAGGTTTGGGTGATGTATATTTTGCTTAACACCTATATGCAAATATTTAGTTTATATACTCTAATGTCACCATCGTATGGTTAGACATGGTTAAGGAGTCACACTTTCTCTGCTTATATATGTAACACCGATGAGCAAGTACATTCCGAGGCCAGGTCTTATACTTGAATGCCTACTTTAAACATATTTGTAAAACCATGCTCATCTTTGAGCGTATGAAAAACTCCTACATGTGACCCTTATTTTTAATTTGCAAGAAATATACTCCCAGAAGATTTTGATATTATAATTCAGCATTGAGACAAACGTATTTTTATTTTTCTTTTTTGCTGTGGCATAATGGCAGCTAAGTGGATAATATATTTTTATAGTTGGACTTAAATGACTAGTGTAAAAGTCAAGGAGTTGAAGATAAATTAAATGCTTACAAGACTCAAGCCTATGGAAATATTTGGCCATATTTTCTACTGTTTTAATGTTATTCACTTCAATATAACACCAGTTTCCTGCTCAATTTAAGATTAAATTTGGAGATTTTTCATCATGTTCTAAGGTCTTTTGAAAATCAATGAGCTGCATAAATGCCACATTGAATACAAATGAACTTAAGCATGAACTGGTTCTACCTGCAGCACAGCAAACATGCAACTGCATGTTTATAGGCTAGGCAAGTTTACATCAACACAAGTAATAAATAATAATGTTTTGAATTAAGAATATAATTAATATAATTATTTCAGGTATTAGCTATTATTATTAACTGAACTTCATTTGTCAAATATATTATTTGAATCTCACATCACATCCTGGCAACCTTCATATGCGCTTCTTTCAAGATGACCACTGAAATAAACGTATTTGCCTGCACATGCATTTTCTTCAAATTTTCATGTCACATACTCATTACATGCAGTGCAATGATTCAGCACCTTTGACCTGTGTTACTTTAAGGAAAGGACATAATCATAAATTGATGTAGGAAAGCACAGATTTTAAAACACATCCATGCCAGGAAATCAAAGCTGAAAACTGTATCTTGATGCCATCTACACTTCTGCATTCACTAGTGAGTGATTTTGTGTAAACAACATAAAGGGCAGGTAAAATGTGGGCCAGGATTTTCACAGCAACTTTAACACACATATGATAGAATTGTAGCTTACTTCAATGACATGTGAAGGATAAAGTCTAAATTTACATCTATTACACTGCATCCAATTACAGATAGGATACACATGCATAAAATATATTGCGTTTAGTAATGTCTACATATGAAAATCTTTAGCCAGTCTTTCATTTTAGTAGTTCATTGGCAGTTAATTGTTCTTGCTGCAGTTTACCTCATGTAAGGACTAAGGTCTATAGGCTTCCATTTGTTTTGCTGCATTTGTAAGCTTGAGTCAGTATCTTGCGTTCCTGTGGTAACAGAATCTACAACAGAACAGATTAAACTGGTTATTCAGTTATGATAGGATGCTCCATCTAAATTATCACATAGTTGTGTTTTTCTTTTGGCTCAGCAAAACGCATTATTAAATGAGAATATGGGTTGGAGATGATATAATATTTCTGCCTTTTTACTTTGAACAGTCATGATAGAATCAAGGATGTTGCAAAAAACCCACATATGCTAGCGTGAAATTATTATACATATTTTAGCTAAATCCACAGTGCTCAAGAAAGTTTGTAAATCTAAGCAAGAACAATCAATTTCAAGTGTCTAAAGAATATAAGAACAACTTCTAATCAGCAAGGAATTCTTTTATTAAAAAAAACCCAAACAAAACCGAACCACAAAAGAACCAAAACACACACACACAGATCTGATTGTTCAGCTCTGGCTGTAGTTTAAAAAAATTATATTCCCTTTTGGTAGAGATTTAGCTTAGGAAATACCAGTCTAAAGAAAAAAGGTCCATGACAACCTAAAATTGTCGTTCTGAAGTCTTAGAGTTTCTTTAACCACACGGACAGTAACCATGTTATGCTTTAATGTAGCATTCTTACAACAAGATGACACGTCTGCTGTTAAGCATGACGCTGTACTGTGATTATTCCAATGCTTCCTTCTTTCTGTTCATCTGGATGTGCTGAAAATGCTTGTGAAATGTGATGAGATTTAATGATGACTGCAGTAGTAGTTTGTTTCCATAAAAACTCTCTTATTATCCTACTTATAGTAGTAATCAATTGAAACATTTAAAAAATACTACTGCAATTTTCTCACAAAAAAATAGGAAAATAGGTTTTTGAGCATTAAAAAAATTTACTGTCTGTATATTTACTGTCTATGACTGAAGTCCTTACCCATTGACTTAGAGGAAATGGTACTTTTTTAAGTTCCTTTGGAATGCAAGAAGTAACTAATGATGTGTTTGTCTAAGGCATAAGGTGAGGATTAGTTCTACTTTAAGTTCTGAAACATTTCCAGACGGATTACTTACCTGACTGGCAAAGTATTATAAAATCACAGAATAGTTAGGCCTGGAAAGGACCTTAAGATTCTCTAGTTCTAATCCCCCTGCCTTGGGCAGGGACACCTCACACTCAACCATGTCACCCAAGACTCTATCCAACCTGGCCTTGAACACTGCCAGGATTGGACCATTCACAGTTTCCTTGGACAACCCATTCCAGTGCCTCACCACCTTCAGAGTAATATTAATCTTAAGAATATTAATCACAGTATTAATATTAATCACAGTAATATTAATCTTAACAAATTATGTACTGGTCACAGGTTCTAGTTCCATGTACTGAAGCCATAACCAGATATAGTCACAATCAGACGGGGTACTATACTTTCCTTTTTGTGATGGCCTGCTCTCTGCATGATTCTCCAAAGAACAGAAACAACAAGCAGCTGTGCAGCTTTGCACTCAGTGCAGATTTTCATCAGAGTCCAGTAATTGCCACAGAATATAAAAAAAGACTGCATAGAAGTTGTAACCATTAAGTAAAACTAGGCAACACATAGGGAAGCTGCCAGGAAACTGATGCTACTCAGTATGCACATTTTGACACCTCACTTCCAGACACTGTCCATAAACAGTTTCCACGAGCATTAACAACGAATACACTCATTAGAAGTACTAGTGTCTTACTGACATGCTATTTCAGCTCCTAAACAATTTTTTAATATTTTTACACTAATGACCTCTGGTAACAAACTTGGAGTTGAGGGAGTAAGTATTTTCCAGTGAACTTCCAAAAATTTCAGGTTATTTTAGGGTTAGAATTCTAGTACAGAAAGACTGCATAAAGTTTGCTTAAGGGTAACTTACCAGGCTTCAAGAACTGTGAAGCTGTATCTGTGTCTGAAAATAGAACAATGCAACAATTAAAACAAAGAGGATGAAAAAGATAAGTGACTAAGCATGCCATTATGCATTTGGACACCTTTTATTGGGGCTGTTCTATCCCATTTACTATCAGTATTTAATGCAGAAGTCTTTTCTAAGGAGCTAGACATGATGAACATGATGAATCAAAGACATGCTCGCCAGAAAGTTGTACCCTTACCTCTTTCTCCTGAACTAGGTGTTATACCGGCAGTCTCAGTCCCATCTGTGGGCTCCTCTGAAGATCCCACAGCAAACTTATTAATAAACCGCATGCGTTCCTGAAAAGCCTAGAGAACAAAGTTTTAATCCAGATAACAAAACTTCTACTGAATACTTTAAATCCTAAGAATTTTCAAAAGTAGAAATCTGTAAGTGGTCAGTAAGACAGTAAATATTCAAATCCATTGCATTAGAGTTATGATGCTACTTCATATTACTGGTGAGTATATTTCATTGATCTATGAAAATATCGCTTCTAACAATAAGAATACTATTAGTGAAACACTGGGGTGAAAAAAACATACATAAGAAGACCACATTTCATGTCAGAGATGTATTCAAGCCACATCTCCAATAGATTATTTTTTTTTTCTGAAATAATAACCTGTCAACATTAAACATCCAATTTTTCTAGTAACATTTTGGAACCTTTATTTGTTTAGTTTTAATGTGTTGTGCAGAGGAGAAATAAGTTAGCATTAGTACTTAAAGTTCATCTTTAATTTCTATCAAGTGTGTAATGCGTATATGAATAAGAACCCAAAGTAAAGCATTGTGAGATGGTAGTTCAGTAAAACGAAAAGTAGGGAGTACACTTTGAACACTTCATGCATACTGGCTATATTTAGTGCACATCTCAAATGAGGAAATTATGCTGTCAATAATAAACCTAACACCAGAATGCAGTATGCAACTGTGCCTGGGGCTGGAATCAGAAATGATGTTACAGTTCCCATTGAATTAGTCCTGAGAAGTTGAATACTTTACTTATACTGAAGATCATCATACAGTGGAATACTGAAAAAACACTGATCTTTGGGCAGCTCAAAATAATTTTTGGATTCAATAAAAAACCCCAACAAACTACTCCCCCCCCCCAAAAAAAAACCACAAAACCAAACCAAAATGCAATAACAACAACAAAAAAAAAAAACCAACAACGAAATAAACCACCCCTCAAAAAAACTCCAACCAAACAAAAAAACCCAAAAAAACCTGAAAAGCTGAATGCATGGTCAGAAAACAGTCACCAATTGCACCTTCTCAGGGAAATATTTCCTCCTAAGAGCTCCTGAATTAGTATTGCTTCTCCAAAACAGTGAGTTCATACAGAGCAGCATGTACAGACTCATGGGTAACCTGCAACCCAGAATGAATTTGGGAATCCTGGCTGCAGGGACAGTTTGACTTATGATACGGCCAAGTGTTAGTTCTTCAAGAGAAATCTTTTTGGCATGTTTGCAACAGTGTATGTCTCAGTAGAATCTGTTCGTGCTAAACATTAAACACTTCACAAGTAGCAGCTTTGCGATTGCGTAAATGTAGTGGGCTTTCTAAGGATAAACTTTGTTTTGTAAGGTAGAATCTAAAGTCTCAGTGATCTACAGAAGTCTAAAGTAGATGGTCTGGATTCCTGCATAGAATTCATGCACAAAATCACTTTTGATTCTTTCAGCTGTGTAAAAATTCCTGTCTTCCAGAGTGGTGAAGAGGACAGCCGTATGAAGTCAGGTCTCTGTTGTGGCAGCTGCTCTACCACCACAGCAGCTCCTGGAACTTGTGAAGAAACATCACTACAAAGACTGCACTCTGACATTACCTTGATAGCTCTTCCTGGCTCTGCAGACTCCCATGCTTGTTTCATGGCTTTGATCTCATCTGCTCGCTGTGTGTCTTTCTTCACCTCCAGAATGTCTGCCTCTCTCTGTTCACTAACTAGACGTAAAGTCCAGTGTGGTTTGTTTGAAGCAGCTTGCTGAAAGTAAAGTATCATAAACATAATGTATTCATTAGTATACATCTAACACCACTATTCAGGATGAAGGTATTTTTCCATATCCTGGTAATTTTCATGACTGATATACATTTCCATTGATAGACTTTGACATGCATTACTACACAATCAGTGTCTGCCAAAGAAAGATTACTTGGCAATGTCTAGAAGCAATTTGAGGTATTTTGTTTACATTCTTCCCCCCAGTCTCATGCAGCATGCTCTACACTTCCAGTTCTTCTGAACAGTCTGTCTGAACAAGAATATTTTGCAGTGATTTTCTCATCTTATCTTCCTGTCCTTTTTCCTTTTTTTCCTGCCTTTCCAGTTTTCCTTCCATAAGCTTTTTACTAGAAGTCTTATTATATTTAACTAGGCTTTTTGTGTAGAAATACATCTCACTCTGTCTTATGAGGCATCAGGGTTTTTCCCAGTCACTTTTCAAACTCTAAATCACCTTAACAGATAGATTCTCCAAAACTGTGGGGTACAAGTAGTGCCTGAAATCTAGGAGACTATTCTGCTGTTTGGCTAATGAACGAGATATTGTGCTGCATATATTTCTGGAAACTCTACCATCTGCAGAAGATTTAAGCCTAAGATTTAGAAGTAAAGACAGGAGTTTAGCTTTTATTTGAGACTGAAGGTGAGCGTCTTCTTTATCTGTAAGCAGTCCCATCTCTAAACTTGCATCTGTTTTAGTGGCAGCCTGAAGAACTCCCAAGAACCAACATCCTAGAACCCCTAGCATACCCCATAACTGGAGCTGAAATCTGACACAGCCTGAATTTGCATTGCATTTCTACGGCCAACAATCTCAACTGCAGTCACTCAGATTGCTCAGAAAGAAGGGTTAAGGCACTATTCTGGAACTCTATATAATTATGTGTGGAGACGAATCATTGGGAAGTTTGCTGAACAGTACGTTTAGTCAACAAATCAATTCAGTAGAGATTTCTCATGAAAAACTCTTTGGAGATGCCCTCCTCTTGAACTACCTGCCATTAGGCAGCAAAATTCCCAGCAAAAGCAATACCATTAAATGAGGAGCTGTCTGTTTCTCCTTTGCCTTCCTTTAATCTGTTTGCAATCTGTAAAGTCAATTATTCCTTTTAAGGCATACAGGCTGGCAGTAGCCTTTCAGTCAAGCACAGAACACTCAGGTTATCCCACCACAGGTGAGAAGAATTTGCAGTAGGTAACAATTTTTCTAACACTGTATATCTGCAAGCTAATGGCAACTGTGACATATGAGATGGGAACTGACTATAGTTGAAAGACCTATTTCATCTCCCTGAGAACCCCTGAAAACCTCTACAGTGGTGGACGAATGGGACATGATGATGGTGAATTCATGGAATTCAATAAACCTCCAGCAGTGACTGAAATTAGGTCAACAAAAAGAACAAGTAATAGCTGCTTTATACATAAACAAAGAAATATGCAATTACATCTCTAAACACAGGATGCATGACTTTTACATGTGTAGCTCAATCTCAGGTGTAAAGCTAAAAAGGTGGCAAAGCAGGGCATACAGAAATGAAAGAGGATACGTTAGAAGTGCTAGTAATACTGATCTTGGTACAATGATGGCGCATTCAACAAATGCAATTTTTGATTTTGTTCTCACCTGAGATTCAGGTGGAGAAACAAGAGGTAGAATTGATCCTTTTTCTTTATTGGACTTCTCTTTTTCTGTCTTCTCAGATGCTTTATCTTTTGTTTTTCTGGTTGTTTTATGAGCACTTGCAGCCTTATGTACTTCAGAAAAACTGAGCGTTAGAGGAAGGCTGTGCTCCTCATGCTTTTCCCTATATACTATTCAGATGTGGTTATGATGTTGATGAATTAGGGATCCATTGTCATCCATAAATATATTTCCCCATATAATATCCAGCGTGGAATAACAGCACAAAACAGCCATACAGAAAGACAAAGAGAAGTCAGTTAATTAGTTGTCACTTTGAAGTACTACACCAACTTTTATTGTGGGACCAAGAAAGAGCGTGGGTACAAAATAACTTTTAAAAACAGACTTACAAGGTGGATATATTGTGACAGCTTTATCTGTCCTAAATAGCACTTTACCCAGGGCCTAAATGTGAGTTTGCCATGGTCCCTGCATACCTGTCACTGCATTGTTGCCTTGTGCCTGGGTCAGTCCAAAGATGGCAGTGTACAGGATCACAGTCTGGCTCTTATTTCTTTTATATAGTCTCATACAATCTCTGTCAGTGTTATGCACTAGACTGGTCAAAAGCTCAAAATAGGTAAAAATTAATGTTCTTACTATCTCATATGCTTATACATCTGAAAGTGTGAAGAGCAGAAGGGAAGGTACACCCCACCAGAAATGCAAGGCAGTTAAGGCAAAGAACCATATTTGAGATTTGATGGATATTTAAGAAATTGAAAATTACCATTCTCAGAACTATCTGAAAACATTTTGAATTAATTATTTTATCAGTACATGTATATGCTGTATGTATTCCATGTATGTGAATTAAAGGTACTGAGAATTGACATTTGTAGCACTTATTCTGCACTGTCTTAGCTGGGGGGAGTTGTTAACAACACTTGTTGCATATAATACTCTTGTTAAATAAGTAAATAAGCAAGTAAATAAAGAAAGAAATAAATGAAGCAAGCCTATATTAGTGTATAGTTTTAACAGCGTAAGGAATATGTCAACTGAAACAACCTGGAATAAATGCACAACACTATGAGAAAGATTAAAGATCTGAGTCTGAAATCTCTGTTTCCCTCCAACTTCACACTGCTTGAAACGCTAAACAAATGCTGAAAACCTAGATTTAGTCAATACAGTAAAACAGGGGATTTCTCTTAGAAAAAAGAGGAAATGAGTGGCTGTAAGATACCTTTCCTTTAATGCTATGCTTTTCTAATTTCTTTCCACTAAGGACAAATCATTGTGCTGCATGACTAATGAGCTTTGGACCAGATCTGCAATGTCATGGCCGAAGTTAACTGGATATATCAAATTGTAAATATTAAATATATAGAAATATATTCATAATACACATATAACTACACAAATACGATATAAAAGTGTATTACATCATACATTATCCATGTGTTTATATATAAATTGTATTATTCCCCCAGATGCTATTTAAACAATGTAAAATGGCACCAAAGTGCTAAGCTTAAATTGATTCAATGCTACCACAGTATACATTAAAGAATGAAAGCAAAAATTAAAGTGGTCTCCACAAATATTGAAGATAGTAAAAGAACTCCAGAGGAAATGCAAATAAGTTATAATATCATTACATAAATGGCTTTCCATTTAATTTCACATTATTATAACACATTAGCACTATAATTCAGGCTACTGTACATGCATTATTTAGTGAATTATTAATTTTTAAAGATAAATCATTTACGGTTTATAGAAACACTCAAGAGACATCCAGTGTTATTAGCTAAATGATATCAGACAAAGACTTGCTATGTTATGGGATACTACAAGCTTTGTCTGGCTTCTAGAAATATTCTACATTTCTGGATTTTAACATTTTGATCCTCTGGACTTATTCATACACTGAGAAGTTATTAAATAACAAACAAGCATACAAAAAGACAAGGCTCTTATGCATACACTGAGAAGTTAGCAAATAACAAACAAGCACATGAAATAACAGGGCTAAAATGAGGTATGCTGCTGTAACTCCAAAGGTCCTGTACAACTACACAAGCACAGCTACAGGCTGCGAGGAGACTGGATTGAGAGCAGCACAATTACGAGAAGGACATGGGGGTATTGATTGACAAAAAGCTCAACATGACTCAGCAGTGTGCACTTGCAGCCCAGAAAACCAGCTGTATGCTGGGCACATTAAAAGGAGCCTGACCAGCCATTCTCCCCCTCTACTCCACCTGGACTAGTCTGTTCAGCTCTGGGACTCCCAACATATGAAGGATGTCACCCATTGGAACAGATTCAGAGGAGGGCCACAAAGATGATCAGAGGGCTGGAGCATCTCTCCTACAAAGACAAGCTGAGAGAGTTGGGCTTGTTCAGCCTGGATAAGAGAAGGCTCCAAGGGAGACCTTGTACTAGCCTTCCAGTACCCAAAGGGTGCCTTCAAGGAATCTGGAGAGGGACTTTTTACAAGGACATGTATGGATAGGACAAGGGTGAATGGCTTTAAGCTGACAGGGATATTTAGATTAGACATTAGGAAAATATTCTTCACTGTGAGGGTGGTGAGACACTGGAACAAGTTGCCCAGAGAAGTTGTGGACACCCCATTCCTGGAAGTGTTTAAGGCCAGACTGAATGGGGCATTGAGCAACCTGGTCTAATGGAAGATTTCCCTGCCCATGGCAGGGGGGTTGGAACTAGATCTTTTAAGGTCCCTTCAACCCAAACTATTCTGTGACTTATGATTCTATGATACGAAAGCTTAGCTCCTTTAGCTAAAAGTTTGCTGCACTGCACAGGTTCCCCCAGCCCTTCTCCCTCCCTCAGCAGAGCAGGCAGTCTCCCCAGTTTTGTGATCATCTCCCAGATATTCCTGGAGGAGCACTGGCTGCAGGTTGGCACTATATCATGCAGCTCATGAGATAGTTGACTCTGAGGGAGTTGTGAATAGTTCCTCAGGGCTTTTCCAATGACAAAGCCAAGCAACTGCTTTGTATGGGATGTGATAAGAAGAAAGGAAGGCAGGGAGATGATACAGAAAGTAAAAGGCCATTCCAGCTCACAGCTCACATCAATCATCACAGACTCTCAGTGGCAGTTACTGTACATCTGTGGCACCAAGAAAAGCTTGGGCATCACACCAGTTGACAGTGATGACAAACAGCTAGTATCAACTCCGAAAATAACTTCTCTACCATTTTTCAATTATTTACTCGGAGATTCACTTAGTGTAATGCTGGAAGGGGCCACAGTGATCATCCAGTCTGATGTCCTGTGCATGACAAGCTGAACAATTACACTAAACGATTCCTATCTTAAATTTATAACTTCAGATTGCAGATTCAGATATCACAATTTTTTTATTTTTTTTTTTTTTAAGGCAAGATAGACCACTACTCCTGATTTATGAAATTCAGATTATTGAAAATGTTTGTTATTCATAGGTAAAATACAGAGGAGTCTTTTCAAGTTTTCTTTGAGAAGACACTATGCTCCCAGTATTTGAAATATAGCATTGAATATGAGCATTTAGTGGGATTACCCAGTAGATGGCAGAAATGACTCTTACTTGTCCCATGAAAGACTTTCAGATTTGGTTACGAAATGATTGAGAAATTCAGATGTTGCTTTTCCTGTCTCTGACTGGACCCTCAGTCAGAGATATTCTAAACAGATAGCAACATCAAGAATCTTTCTAACACTGGGATCATCCAGACATTAAGGTTGCATAAAAATACACTAGGAGAGGAGGAAACTACCACTGTGGTTGCAGTAGTAGAGTGGGGTTTTACAGCATGGCTTCAGGGTCTACAGGTCTATAAACTCTAGCACCATCAAATATCCTCAGTGACCTACTTTTTGACATGTCCTGGGCTCAGCAGTAGCAGTCATTTTTCTACTTCTTAGTAGCTGGTGCAGTGCTGTGTTTCTGACTTTCAACCTGGGAACAGTGCTGATAACACCGATGTTTTTAGTTGCTGCTCAGGAATGTTTACTTTGACCAAGGACTTTGTGAGTCTCATGCTCTGCCAGGGAGGAGGGGAAGCCAGGAGGAAGCAGAGACAGGACACCTGACCCAAACTAGCCAAAGAGGTATTCCATACCACAGCACGTCATGCCCAGTACAGAAACTGGGGGCAGTTACCCGGAAGGGTTAGATCACTGCTCGGGTCGGGCTGGGTATCAGTTGGCAGGTGGTGAGCAGTTGTATTCTCTTCCCTTGCTATTTCCCTTATCATTATTATTATTGGTGGTAGCAGCAGTGGTTTGTGTTATACCTTAGTTACGGGACTGTTCTTATCTCAACCCATGGGAGTTACATTCTTTTGATTCTCCTCCCCATCCCTCCGGGAGCGGGGGGAGGAAGGGGGGGACTGAGCGAGCGGCTGCGCGGTTCTGGGTTGCCGGCTCTGCTTAAACCACAAGTGGTGAATCACTACAGACAGGCAAGGTGGGAAAGAGAGAGGGAGAACTAAATACCCTGTTAAACATCTTGTGAAATCCTGCCCTTGGCATGAGCCAGCAAGTTCTCCGGTGGGAAAAGAAAACCTGTGGGAGAAAATTTTCCAGCTTTGGAGCTAAAAAAGGAATATTCCAAAGGACATTACCTCTACCTTTTCAAACCTGCCTCTGCTACCTAAGTTGGGCACCCTGTCTCCCTCTACTATTCCAGTTGGATAAACAGCCTTTTTGTATCAACAGCTAATACTCTTGAGTTAGCTGAAGGCAACATATTAAGTACATGCTGCAGACAGCATTCAGCACACACTGATAATTCAGTTCTGGGTTGTGACAGTTGCACAATAAAACTTCTGATCTTACTACGAGAAAAGTAAAACCAAAGAACCCCAAAAAGCAATAGCTGAAAGTCATGTATACAAAACAAATCTTAAAATAATTTTAAATAATTCTGTTCACGTAGTGAAACAACTTAAAATGCTATTAGCAGTTGCAAGATTCCCTGCTATTTTTTTCCACTTTCACACAAGAATTACGATCCAGGCCTTAGGGTTTTTCTAACTCTTTTTCCATTGAAGTCCTGCGCCCTTAACAGTTTCCAATGGAAATGAAAAAAAAAAAAAACAACGCAGAGACAAAATAATAAAGACTGTATAAATAATAAAATATCTGGCACTTTCTAATTTCTGTGTACTTGGGTTTTCCTGGTTAATGTCTTTTTAATGTTTTGTTTGTGCAATGAGCTCTTTAATAAAACATTTAATGAGATTTCATATATAATAAATATGACTAAATATTAGTCATGAAATAACTAACACAGTTCTTTTAAAAATTATTGCCAAACTGCAGTATTATGGATTTTGAAGAAAAACCCCAAACATCCACACATACAGAATTATCACAGCATCTGTATGCCAGAGAGCTTACTTTCTTCAAAAATGCTCTTAATAAATATTTTTAATATTGGTGAATACTGACAGAATAATAGTATGGGTCTTCATTTAGACGGAGACTAGTCTAGAAGACTTCAGTAAATGCTAATACAAAGCCAAAATATGCATTTGCCGTGATAAATTAGCTTTAACGCAAAACTAACTCCAGATGGCACTGTCGTCTTACATGAAATAGTGACAACTGAAATGGTGAAAATTTGTTGGAGGAATTTTCCACGTGGCTCATTGCAGCTTTCCTAAAAATCACAAGGTGAGAGGATGCCTTTTTGGCTACACAGCAACACTGCTATTATATGAATTGTGTGTTTGACAGCTGGTGCTGGCACCTTTAAATGATAAAGCTCAGTTTTCAAATTGCTTTAAGACTAGTTCACAATCAGAAAAAAGATTTAAAGATTGAAAGAAAATTTAATTAATTAAGGGTATTAGCAAGTGTACATATATAGAAGGAGGACAATGCAAATAATTTCTCCTTATTTCATATTTGAAAAATTGATTTATAGAACTATAATATTGATGATATTGATGATATTGGCAATTTAATGAATAGCGAAAAGTAGTATTTTAGGTTCTGTAGGAAATTTAGGAGTGAGAACACAGGCGAATTAGCTGCATATGTGCATGTGTGTATGACAGTCTGCACCAGCAGCTGGAGTAGGGCTGCAGCCCCAGGAGCTGGTGTGGGATCCAGGGGCCAGCTACGGGCAGACTGGGTGTTTAAGTCCAGCTGTTGTAAGGATCCACCTTACATATAGATACACACATACATATATATAAAAACTCTCTACTGGACTTCCATTCTGTCCAGCCAGAGAGGGAAGCAGGATGAGGCCACTGGCACTATCTGTGTTTGTGTGAGTGCTTGAGGTATCTGTCTGTGATCTGCATGGCTGGCAATGTATATATGTATATATGCAGTGTGTATGTGTTCTGTGTGCGTGTGCCTGCTGGGTCTACATCTCCAGCATCACTCATGGTTGGATGTGGAGTGGCAGCTGACTCACCTCTCTCGGGCTGTTTGATCAAGAGTGATAAATTTTCCTCTAACATAATTAAGATCTATATCATAAGGAGAAACAAATATGAGGCATTTATCTAATTTCTAGGATACGGACTAGTATTCTAACAGCTTTTAATGTGTGTTGGTTTGGGTTTTTCTTTTTTTGTTTGTTTGGTTTGGTTTTTGTGTCCTTTTTTTTCCCCTCTTGTCCCTTAACAAGAAATGCTAAGAAAATCTACAAAAAAAAGAAAACCTTCTTTAATTCCTCTTATTCTGCCTGGCTTGAATATGACAGCGTGGCCTTAGGGCCTTTCCTAGTCTTGCCTCCTGCCTAAATTCTTCTGCTACTAGTACAGAAGTAATACATATCCTAAACCAGGCCTTTTTTTTTTTTTTTTTTAACTCCTGTCAGTGCATTTTCTTAAATTATCAGCTGGCGTGTTTGTCTGGTTTCAGGAGAAATTCTGTGTTTGAATGTACTCTGTCAAGGCACTGTGCTTTTACATTACACTTCATCAGTCTCTGACCGTAGAAGCAGTCATACTTTTGTAGCTGTTCTAGATCCCTACTTAAAGTTAAGCCCTATGAAACTCAGGTGAGTTTTGCAGTGTATTCTTTGATTTCCTTATAAATTGTGAACTGAAGATATAGAATTATGCAATCAAACTTCATTTCTATGAACCACAGAACAAAGAGCTTTATTGCTTAATTATTTCACTCAAGTAGTGAATAAAAGAAAAAAATCATATGGTTGTGGCTTGTAGCAATACAACTTTTTTTAATTGGTAACATGATGTATTTGAATAAATACATACATTAACCTACCTTTGCTTTCATTTTTCTCCATTTCTTTCAGTTCCTGAACAAAGAGAGACTGACTCCGTTCAAGTGGCCAACTATTATACAGCACCAATGCTTGTATGATATATTTGTGAGACTGAAAGAAAATGCAGCATGTTAACACACTGAAGACATAACAATTATAGGAAGCATTCAAAAGTTCTGTTGGTTAGTAACCTATCAGCTACTGAGCTCAGCAAATAAAACACATAATTAATTTACAAGCTTGCACATTACAGTATTCACAAGAAGCTTAAAAAATTAGTTCTAATTCCACAGATTTTAATTTAATTCCTGTGAAATTAAACAATTACTCATGTGTTTATCAAGCAAAACTAAACTGGGCTATACAGCCTCAGGCTGCCCTGGGGAGATTTAGACTGGATATTAGGCACAATTTCTTCACCAAAAGGGTGGTCAAGCATTAGAACAGGCTGTCCAAGAAAGTGGTGGAGTCACCATTCCTGGAGGTATCTAAAAGACACATAGATGTGGTACTTGGGAACATGGTTCAGTGGTGGCCTTGGCATTGCTGGGTTAATGGTTGGACTTGATAATCTTACAGGTCTTTTCCAACCCAAAAATTCCTATTATTCTATTCCTTTAAGATTTCCATGTAACTTTTCTATGTATGCCATGTACAAAACCCAGAAACTTTGGTCTCTGATTTTAAGATCTACTACAGGCCTTTGAGCCCTTATACTAGCACTCCATAACGTCTTAATTTGAAGTAGAGGTGACAGGGTCCATGGGTTATTTTAAACATTGTCTGCACTGAACAGGAAATGATTCCATTTAAAATTTGTTTTCCAAATTCTAAAGCCATTTCTGAGTCAAAGGAATACTGGAATTTATTTATCTTTTTTTTTTTATTTTTTATTTTTGAATATATTGATTAAAATACATTGTTGCACTTGAACTCAATTATCAGGGAAACCATAGTAGAGAAACACTTAGTGACAGAGAAACAAGAACAGCTTTAGAAAATAAGTCCTGGATTTTTTTTTTTCCTGAGACAAATATTACTATATGATGTCAAGAAAAATCCACACTTTTGACATCCCTCTCTGAGAAGCTTGGCTCAAGTAGCAGCTCTTCTGTGTGTGTAACTAAAGCTTTCAGCTGACTGGCAATAGGTGTTTCTCTATTAAAACTATTAAAGATAGCTTTCTCTTACATCAAATTCCACAGAAAACTCATATTGAAGCAGCAGAAGTTTAACTTAATTTCTGGTAGCTTTTGGCCCTTAGCTGAAAATTATGCTATACTTGACTTGGATTTGGCAAATGAAGACCATTTAAAGACTGAATGTATCACCTTGATTTGAAACCAAAAATGACCCCTTCTTATTTGTTTACTCATACATGCACATTATCCCTCAGGATACCAGATCTCCACTTTACCAAAAGAATTATCAATACCCATTAATTGCCTTTTTGTTTTTGTTTTGTTGTTGTTTTGGTTTTTTTTCCCCCAAATCCCAGTGATTCAGAATCTCTTACTTCTTGTGGACTTCCATCCTTGTTTTGAAAGGTTTCCAAGACAGAATATTCATCTTCTAACGTAGGTGGACCTTGTCGTACATGTCCTGCCTTCACAGAAATTTTGGTGTCCTTTGAAGATGAATTATGAACTTTTTTTTTTGATCCTTTCACTTCTGATTCCTTCCTTGTACTACTTTGACTAATCTTGCTTGCTGCAAGATGAAATATGTCAGTGTTTGTTAATTTCCAGAAATACTACAAAATGTTGGTATGAGGTAAACAGATACCACAGTCAATATTCGCACAAGTCACACATAGTCAATAATGCTCACAAGGGTCCAATTGAAATTCCTTATTTCAAATACTATCCTGATTTTATTCTGCATGCAAATCACAAATCTCTTCAAAGGAAATAATGAGAAATTTGAAAGACTCCATATATAACTGCTGTTACTGTTTATAAAGTGTATCATTTTACCCCCTTCAAGCCCCACACTACTTTCCTGCACTAACCATGACAGCACTATGCTATATATTATATAATACAGATACCTTTGTGCTCTCTATGATGGAGTCTCTGTGTAACTAATCTAATTTAATAAGTTGTGTACACCTGTGGAAGGAGGGGAGGGGTGCATTGGCCACAGTTCTGGCAACTCCTACCCTTACAGAAGTCTCTGATGTCAACCTGGCACAAAGATCATAGCTGACTGAAGTTTAGAAAAAGCCAGTCTTGAAAGGAGCTATAGAACTATTTGTGGCCTGTAATTTATAAAGGTATATCACCGTTTCCTGAGGAAGGTATATAGGGAATAACTGAAACCAGGAACGTGCTAAAGAAGGGCTATCATGGAAGTATTAATCCAGAAAATATATATTTGTGTTCGTTTCTAATGCCACTGAACTCTTTTTGACTTTACTGAGGACAAGAAGCCTTTACTCTTCCCAAGGTATATTAAAGAAGCCAAGGATGATACGGTATCATCACAAGACTTCAAAAGAAAAACGTAGTTTCACATGTTTTGACAAAACATCCAGGAGTTAACAGAAGCTGACAGGACTAGCAGACCAGATTCAGCAAAACTTACTGGTGGTGTGTCAGTGTATAAATGCCAAATAAAATGTTAAGTGTGCCACTAGAAACTCAAAGGGAGTTATGAAATATAGCTTCTTATGGAAGTCAAATGCCACAGATAACTTGCTATCTCATCTTTCCTCTGTATAAGGCAGTGCTCCCTTTTTCCTAAGAAAACCAAAAGTCAGGAAATGAAAACAGGAACCTTTGCAGAAATGCTTTCTTCAAGATACCTTAAATTCCTAATCCCAAACTATGAGTTGCTCTTCTGCATGACATTCAGAATGTTCTTTTCTATCTCTGTGAAAACCTGCTGCAAAGAAATAATTCGGATTCCAAATGGGAGAATAACGCTAGACACAGACATTTTCCAAACGGGTAACTTGACTTTAGGCAACCATTTGCAATATTTGCATGAAGGTTTCTAGTCAGGAAGGATCTTCAATGCCTACTTGAGCACTGTTATCAAGGAACGGTGCAAATGATTTACAAAAAGGTAGCTTTAAAGAAGCGAGTCCAAGTAAATGTACTCCCTCTTGTAGTCAAAAGAGGTGAGCTCCCCTCCAGAAGGTCAGATGTCTGGGCTTTGGGAGCTGTGCGCTGCCATCTGAAA
Source organism: Psittacula echo (assembly GCF_963264785.1). Lineage (NCBI taxonomy): Eukaryota > Metazoa > Chordata > Aves > Psittaciformes > Psittacidae > Psittacula > Psittacula echo. Next base: position 38,443,932 of record NC_137738.1, on the reverse strand, counting down.
GAGCCTGCCTCTACCTATCAAGGTAGGTGGGTTTCAAGGGAGGTCGTATTTCTTCAGCTTTCATTGTCCTTCTCCTCTCTCTCCTAAACCTGAAGAGCTTAAGAATTAAAAAACTCTATAATTGTTTGCCAAGAGGACGGTCTTGCCATGAAGATAGTTCAGAATGGTGGAATCCTCCATAAGGATTCTACTTAACAATCCATCCATAATCATTCTGCTTTCCATGCTGCAAAGATGACTTATAGAAGTTCCCAAAATCCATCAAACATCCAAAATTATAGTTCTAGCAATTGTCACCAGGTGGTGGTGTGATACCAAATTACTTTTCTTCCTACCTACATAAATATCCAGTCTTGGTTTTCCTAAGCAAAGCTCTGATTAGAAGGAACGACTATCTACCTTTGATTCCAGATTCAAACACAAGATCTCTGAACATGATTTTTATACTTCGACACTGGATTGTACCAGACTGCTACGATGGAAAATAAAAGGATTATGAGCATCCTCTTCCCCATCCGTGCTTACACGACTGCTATGCTTGTACCAATAAAATGAGTTGTACTTGCAACATGTCAATATGTAACTCCTTTATTGACAAGCGAATGTTACAGGTCCATGTCATCGGCTACACCTCAGAGAGGTAAATATATTCAAAATCAAGTGTTTATTGCAGTTTTTTAGCTATAAAAGAAATTTAGAAACCATCTGTGACTGTAGATGAATTAAGAGGTTATGGGTGGGAAAAAGGAATAATGTTTTATTGGTGATACTTGCACAATAATGTCACTTAATGTCACTTCTGGCAACACAGTGATCAATTCTATGAGGGGCAGAACATATGTGATTCTGAATAAATCTCAAATGTGAAGATTGCCTTTCCTAACTAACAATTTTGGTGCTGATGGTATAGCAGTTTCTGATTATTCCTATTCTGTGAAAACACACTTGTTTAGAGAACAATTAGATGCTAACAGTATCAATCTTGTATTGAGTGTCAGTTGTACAAATCCCCACCTGAACTTGGCACTGGCATTTATGCAGGTCCCTACCTTGTTACTGTACAGGCCATAATTTCCTACTGCTGTTGACAATAGCAGAGAAACAAGAAACATGATTTTACAATGCCATAAATTGCACCTGCAGACATTCAGCAGGTTGGGCAATATGATAATGTCATATTGGTTATACTGAATACATTCAATCTTTTCATTTAGTTTGGATGCTCTGAAAATTTGGAATACCTACACAAAATGTCTGCTTTGAAATACAACAGATACCTCATATAGGAAAAGAATTTCAATGTTAAGGCCACTTGGTCTAGTACTGTAAAAATAATAGTAATAGTAAAAAACCCAACAAACTGTGACAGCCATTCTTTGCAAATGAAAACTCTCTATACACTCGCACACACTTAAATGGATTCAGAATATTTGTTTCACCTTCAAGTACAGTCTAAAACCATAAACTTTTCTTACAGGCTCCATTGCTGAATACAAACCTTAAATAACAACCTTTCTACTTTCAATTGGGTTAATGCAACAGGTATTTCATTGAATGATTCACAATGGATTAAAATAACTTTAAATTACCAGAAATTATTTGTATCATAGCACATAAGAATACGAGATAGAAGCCTAAGTGTGTGTCTGATTTCTGAGGATATTTTGTAAGGTTCTTCTCACCTATGCCCTCTGCTAGTCTGGCAAAGTCAAAATGTCCCTCTTACATATTCTGACCCATTCTCCCTCTTCCAGCACCTGTTGGAACCCATTTATATTCTCTTTCACCTTATCATGTTTCAGTCTGTGATCTTTGCCAAAAAGTCAGTTTCATGAAAGAAACTTTCTCCACTTTAGTGAGGGTAATGTGGCAATTTATTTCAAGAGTTGTGATGCTGACCCTGATCTGAGCTATTTTACAGCCTTCCTGCTGCTATTTCCATCAGTCTACTCGTAAGTTTATGAATCCATTCCCACATTCCAAAACCAGTACCCAAACCAGCTATTGATTATCTTGGTAACTCAGGCAGAATTATGACAGCTTATCCTTGAGTTCATTTAAAACCACAACATTGTCATCTAATGAATGATTTTAAGAGCATGGTGTCCACAGTATTTAATTTTGCATTTCTGGTTATAAGGTGCAGTTGAGACAAAAATCAAGATGCTTCATAAACATGATTAGATTACTAGAAATAATACAAAAAAAATTGGAAATTTAGATGAAACATTTTTCTAAAGGATGTTAGAAAACTATACAGCTCAAAATAGTGGTGATGAGCACATTAAATATGCTATTTTGGGCTCTACTGAAGTAATAAAATGCAGTATTTGAAAAATTTGTCTTTGCCTCAGGTTCTGAATATACTCAAACAGGCAGAAACTCATAGATCTACAAAAGATTTATTGTATAAAAGTCTTCATAAAAGAACTGAAGACTTTAATATCTTACAACATTGATTTATAGTGGTGTCCATGGAGAGTACAGTAGCTGACTTGTTTGCTTATAAACAACTGCTTTACTTAAGTAAACTTGTAATGCTTATGAATAATATAATTTTCAAAATGAAACCCCATAGATATAGTGAAAAATTAAAAATAGTATACTGTCTTACAAATAAAATGGAAACAGCTTAAGAAGTAAAGTGTATAGAAAACAGGGAAACAAACTAAAATTATGAAAGAAGTTAAGGTGACATGGCAGTAGCATCTGTGATCTGTTACATAAAAGATGGTACTTAATTTTTCTTAAGGATTACTTAAATGCCACAGGGACATTTATTGAAAATGTGCCTAAGAATTATATACCTCATTCAGCTGTATTTATTGCTCCTGAATAGTAAAATTAAACAGCATTTCAAAATGAAATGTCAATCAATTGCCCAAGAGTACTTTCATATGACAAAATTTTCATTCCTGTTTTCTTTTAGCTTCTTTAAAAAGCAGCAAAAGTTAAGGCTTTTGCTTTAGTCCCAACTTTGTCAAACAACAAAAATGCCAGCAGCAAACAGCTAATATTGTCTGATGGTAGCTCTTCAGTACTGAGTTCATTAGAACTAACTTCTGAAAGCCTGAAGAATGAAAGAGGATGTCTGGATAACCTAACTTTGCCCTCTGGAGTGTGCAGGAAGTTACCTCGCTGCATCAGAGGGGGATGATGGCAGAGTATTGCTACAGTCTCAAGCTGAAGGCTCTCTCCAATATGTCCAGTTGTAAATATGTACCTCCTTAGTTGGACAGCATATCCAAGGAAACTAGGTTATTTGTGTATCATCAAATAAAAAACCAAAACTTGAGCCTTCTCTACTAATTGATACCACAAGGTCACAGGAGGCTGAGCGAGGCTGGAAGACACCTCTGGAGATACTTTAGTTCAATTCCATTGCTAAAATGCAGGGTCAGATAGGGCAGGTTGCTCACGGCCACATCCAGGTGGGTTTTGATTATCTCCAAGGATGAAGACTCCAAAACCTCTCCGGGCAACCTGTTCCAGTATCTGATATCCTGAGAGTAAAAATAAAATCCCTAACAAAACCGCAAATCAAGCAACCCCCACCCTCCAAATCAGTTTTTCTAATGCTTAAATTTATTTTCTATTTTTCATGTTTTGCCCATTTCCTCTTGTCTTGTCACTGGATTGCACTGAAAAGAGCTTGACTTCATTTTCTTTACCTCCTTGTCCCTTATCCCAGTATTTACACGCTGTGAGGCTTGGAGGTAAAGTAGATTCAGAATGTTAGCTTGCTGAACTGCAGAGAGTCAGTTTTAACTGGTGCTAGCTGGATTTTTCTTAGCTACAATCATAAGTTTCGATGTACTTTGAGAAAATACATGAATTTTAGCATACTTATGAAAGGTGACCTTTGAACACACACTGGTTCTCACCTTCAACAAGAGCTGAGCTGACAAGACTGCAACGTAATAAATGGCAATTAAAAAACAAAGAAACAAGAAAAACTTTGAGCAAATAAATTTCTTAGATTCAAATGTTCAGCCAAAAAGAATTTTGTTTAATTCAAGTGTTCCCATAACATATAACTTTTTATCAGTATTTTAGTTACTATCACAAAAAAACAACAATAGCATAATAGCAAAATGGGCATTTACGCCCTTTATGCCAACTTTGCAAGTCTAGGGAAAGTAGCTCTTCCTTCAGTGTCTTCTATGAATATCGTTGTGAAACCACAGCAGAGCTACAGTCAAAACAGTAGAGTTTTTCTTAAGGATAAATATTATATAATTTATTAAGTGGTTTTTTTCCTTGTACTCTGAGCCTCATATGCTGGACGACAAGCCAATAAAACGTGTGCTGCTGCTAAAGGGAGGGATGCTCAGGACAGTGCATTTAAACCATAAGGCTTTAAACCTGTGAATTACCTACCATGTTCCACTGTCTGGGCATCTGTTTCCTAACAGCCAAAAATTTTTGAACCTTAAGATCAAACAACGGCAAGATCTTGAAAAATAAAACTTATTTCAATTCTCAAGGACAAGACAAGCATACGCATAAAAGTTTAAAAACTGAGAAGCTACTTCAATTATGCACAAAGTCTTTAGTCAGTTATAAAAGACAATCAAAAAACAGAGGAAGAAAATAAGGTTGGACACCTTATTTCAGTCAGTCCTTTCATTACCCTTCCTCATTGCTGAGGATGAAGGATTCCTTTTCATTGCTTAAAAATTTAGCTGATTTCACTCAATCACAAAGCAATTGAGGATTCATGGAAAAAGTAGAAAAAAAGTATTTTCTGTGGTTATCTAAAGATACTGTAAGAGTGCATATCCCTCAGTGAATAAAATTATCATGTACAGAATACAATACTTACATTGAGAACTCAAAAGCATTTCATTACTCAAGAAATTAAAAGCAGGGATGACTGCTTGTCCCTTTCCCGTGACACTCAAAATTTCCTCTTCATTATCTAGAACTTGTAGTTTAATGAACACATCTGATTTAGAGGTTTGTACCTGCACCGTAGCAATATGTGATGCTGTGGCTTTTACTGAATACCTGAAGAGGAAGAAAAAAAATGATAGCAATATAACCAACTATCCAACTATGCCAGAACATTCTTTCTTAGGAAAGTGCCTAAATGTTGTGCTGACCTGGAAGTAATTCTTTTTGAATTTGCTTTCCCATGATCTGGTGGGCTAAACTTCCTGTAGTAAAGTTGACTGCAGTGAATTTATGATAAAAGTAAGTGCTGCTGCAAAAAATAGGGTGTTCTTGCCATTTCTTTTTTCACTGCCTTATCTAATAACCACATATATATTTTCCCTCCTGTGGTATTACTGCTTGTTGAAAAACATGGTTAGCCAGATTAGGGAACTATTTCAATTAAATAATCCATTAATTAGAAATATTGGTACAAACTGTCAGGAGTCAAAGGAAAATATTCTAGAATTAAACTTCAAAATATATATGTGTAATCAGCTTTAAGCATGGCGTGTGTAGTCTGTAGTGTGTAGTCTTTTGTGTAAAAGTAAATTGATTTCGTCAGAGTCAGTTCTGAAGTCAAACTTAGCCATAATAAACTGATTTTAATAAACTTTAATAAACTAAAAAAGGACTAATAAAAATTAAATCATTACATTTTTATTAAATATGTTCTCCTAAAAGAATCAGCATGCACTGCAAGATGGAAATTGGTCTCATATATCAGAAAAGAAAGTGTTGTATTTCTGTATTATTAGAAACTTTATCTGAATACCTAAAAAAAAATAAATAAATCAAACTTCATGTCTCCTCCACACCAGCAAAATATTGATTTTAATACATTTAATCCCCCAATGTACTATGGAGTTTCAGTAATTGACATATGGATAATATTTCAAGATTGAACTTAGAGAAATGCAAAATACTGTTATTATGATTATAAAATTACAGTCTGTGTACTTCATACCTGTTTTTCATTAGGCAGTGGCAATATTTCAGAAAATAAGAAATGTTAAATTTCATATTGCACATTGATGGCCCCAAAAATTCTGATATTTGCCTTACAATCCTCCACTTCTAAGAAAGAGAACATACTTTTCTGACAGGTATGGTCCATATAAAAAGCAGAATTTAATAATTCTTCTCTCAATATTTACCTGAACATTATGTGCTTGTCATTGGGTATGTAATACTCTTTAATTTCTTTAATAGAATAGACATTATTTACAGCATCACGAGAGAGAAATGGGAGTGGACTATGAGAACCAATGAGCCGGAGCCTCCATCTTCCAGCTGTCACAGGTAGGTCACCAGTACGTGCTTCAGCCATAAATGTGTATCCTTTCTGAAAGGAGAAAACAAGCCATTTTTACTTGGAAATAACATTACTCAAAAAGCACTCCATGACTACATGCAACACACTTTCCATCCATGTTATGCTTATGAATATAACAAGCAAGATTCTTATCGTTCTATTATAGTCTAACTTATGAAACATCTCTTATTAGAGGAATCTACATTTGGCAAAAAATTACATAGCAAGTCAAATCCAATCTCACCTAACTTCAAAGCTGGCAGGTACAATAGAACTCCTGAGATCACTTTCTAACCACATTACTTGATGATTCTAAGTAGTTTAATAATATCTAATTTAACAAATATTAATGAGCTCCTTACTCTTTTATTTAAGGTTGTGCAGTACTCTAGTCTGAAAAGTCTTCTTGTAACATGACTGAAATTCAGTAATCATAAAATCATTTATTTAATATATTTTCTTGCTTTGTACAACATATGACTATGTAAATAACTCCCAAATAAAACATCCATACATCTCTAGCTTCTGTGATATTACCGTTCTTTGCCTTGTAAAGCCATTAGCAACAATATTAATCAAATTTTCATTTGTTACAAAATGTTTTTTCCCCTCTTGATACCAGAGCAAAACTGTATGTCTGATGATGACAGTAGTAGCAGCAGCAATAGTAGTAGCAGTAGAAAGAGTAAAAGACTGCATAAGTGAAGAAATTCCACTCCAAGCTCAGAGACAACCACATCAATACTATACTGTTGCTGGGAAAAAACTGGCCTGTATACCAGATGTAAGAAAGATGTGTATTGTAATGTGTTGATGTATTTGAAAACTGCACAACAATTTTGAGGTTATAGATGTTTCTTACTGAAAAGGAGACCACAGCTGAAGATAAAGAACCTAATATTTTGGCAATTCAAGCACAAGACAGTCAGCAAAAACTAGCAGTTCTCACATATATGAAAGAAAATCAGATAAAGATAAAATGTAAACATGCAAATTACTGCATTCACTGATACACCAGATATTCTAAAATGCCCCTTCATGCTGTAAGCAGTGTGAAATTATGGGTGGATTTAGAAATTTAGAAATCAGATTAATTCTGTGTTCAAATCTGAGGTTAAATTAACATTGCCCCTACTTTTAATAATGTCATTGTAAGTATAGTATTAAATATCAGAATATTAATGTCATTTTTATGAAGATGATTTTAGAAAAAAATCTGTATTATTTAAAAAATTATATAAACTAATTAAAAATGCACACAATTAATAATCCTGATGCAGATTTGTCTGCTCTTTATGAATCCCAAGAAGAGGAATATGGGGAACAAGAATATAATTATATTTGATTTTATTTTGTATTTGAAAAAAAAGAAGGCAATGTATTTCGTCACTTGAAAGGCAGGGGCAGGAAAAAAGGATATGGTGAGTGCAATATCAGTTACAATATAACAGGGGAACTCGGGATTAAGTCCCTTCTTCAAGTTCTCTAAGCTAGCCATACTAATGTGCTATTTCAAACATAAAATTTCATATTCCACCCAAGAAACAGTTCAGATGAAAATTCTTTAAAAGGTTTTCTCTCTTGGAAGTGTTTGAAATTTCAGTTAAAGGAAATCAGTATTTACCAGTAAAAAAGCTTTGCTATAAAAAAATTTATAATAACTATTCTATGTTTCTATGATTCTATGGTTGCGATTTCCGAACTATGCAATAATGCAGGGTTGTGGCTTCAGGACTACTGAAAATTTAGAATGAAAGTAAAAGAAATTATTCACTATTCCAATTTCTGCAGTTGTAACTGCAAGGCACTTCATACCCTTTACTCATTACAAGGTAATGGCAACCATTCAGTTGTGAGTCAGAAGAACTCATTTAAATAAGTTAGTTAAGCATACAGTTAAGTCCCGCCTGTTCATAACAAGTACACTTGAAAACTGAAAGGAATCTAGCCAGATATTAAAATGATTTCTGACAGCAGAGCAAACCACTTTGTGTTGTATACCTGTTTATAAAGATAATATTATGCAATCTTAATGCTCACTACAAACAGGCAGAAAAATTTGACTGAAGATAAAAATAAAAATGTTTGAGTGGGCACTTTCTGAATACTGTAAGGAATAAGCACAGTAACTCAATTTTGCAGCTGTTAGGAACACTGAGTGATCATCAGTCACTACTATTTAGTTAGGAAACAGATATAGAGAACACCATCAGATTTATGTTTCTTTCTCAAAAACCTTTGAAAGGTTTCATTACCTAACTGTAATGAAGATAAACTTGTTACAAGTGGTAAACTTGTTACCAATTGTAGGTAACAAGAAAACTTGTTACAATTCACTATGTCTAGAATCAGAAAGGGTTGTTATCTAATGTACCACTTACACTAACTTTCTGGTAAAAATTATTTTCATATGTCCTTCTATGGCTAATGAAGACAAATAACTGATCAGCATCCTGGATCAGTGTTCCAGAAATTGACTTCTATTTTCTAGACTAAATACGTTGTTAATGATGATTTCTTAAATTCTTATCCTGTTAGCCAGCTGAAGTTTGAGAAATACTTATCTCTATCCTTTCTACAATCTGTTCAAAAGGCATATATATATATATGAATAACAAAGAAGGTAGAATTAAAAAAAAAAAATCAACATAACAAACAAACAGAACACCAAACTAAAACCAACACCCTCCTCCCCTCTAAAAAAAAAAAACTTCCCAAAAAAACCCAAACAACTAAAAGCACAAGACCAAAACCAAACAACTGTATCAGCAGTAAAAAAAATTACCATGGAAGAAGAAAAAATTAATGCCAAAAAATTCCAAATAATGCAAAGCAAATAGTTAGTTTCTGTCTAGATCATAATGTCTGCAGAAAGAAGGTAGACATTATTGCTAGTATGCAAATTTTATGTTTATTGTCACTCATTCTGAAATGAACTTTAATGTGTTCCAAGTGCATCTCTGCAGCAGAATAACAATATCTGTTGATAGGATTTCCTTTTAGCTCTGTTGTAAATTGCTGATCCATAGTTTTGAAGCAGAACAACTAACTGGGGGGGAAAAAAATGAAGTATTTTTTTTTTTTCTGTAATAATACTGACATTTAGGAATTCAAGCATACTGCATGATTTCTTGCTTGATGTATTATATCATTGAATATTTTCTCAAAATACTGTTAAAAAGAAAGGTAACAGCCAGATTAAAATAATACCACTGTATTTTTCTCTCATAACAATTTCATAGCGTCATGTCAAAATATCAGTAGAGTTCTCAACAGCTTTTGCAGGTCCACTGAAACTGTGAAATATTTACAACTAGGAAAACCAAGCTAAATTGTACAGTATAAGGTTATGTTCTTACTGAGAAACTAGCAGTGGTTAAGAAATGTAATTAGAACAGTTAGAAAAATATAGCATACCTACACAATTCTGTTTTAATACTCTTAAACCAAAATCACTTTTTTACTGATATTAACCACATTTAATATTATAAAAGGTAAGTTGTGAGTTTAAGGAATAATAACAATAACATCTGCTTTAAGAGGGGTCTTCTTCAAAAAGGAAGAATAGGAATAAAATAAAAAGGGCCATTATCATTAGTTAATGACAGAATGACTGAACCTATCATGCTGTACTCAGGAAAAAAAAAAAGAATGTACCAGGTGGGGTAATGCATAACAAAATAAACATTTCCAATACTAAAACACTGTACTGCACAAAGTGTTGGTAAGGTCTTATTTGGAATATTGTGTATAATTTTGACATCTTTAGCCAAGAAAGGTGTGTTAATGGAAGGAGGTTTGAGAAAGAATTAGTAAAATCAGGGAAACTGAAAACCTATCTTGCAAGGCAGAACGAGACAGCTCTACCCTGCTACACAGGACAGATCTGATTATGAAATCTGAAGTAAATCTGAAGTTGTGATTGCTCTTTCCACAACCCGTCACTTTCCTTAAAAGCAGGAAGTAATGCTCACCACTGAGATTTCTTTAAGCATTCTGCCACTTGTCACTGTTGAATGTTGAATTTTCCTGTCTGGTGGAATCTACACCCCACCTCTAAGGATCCCAAGTTAATTTTGAGAGCAGCCCTTCTTATTTAAGTCTATTCCCCTAGCAGTAGCAGACACATTCAGCTAATAGTCCCTATAAACACTAGATAAGGCAAGTTCATTCTAGTGCAAAAAAGGAGAAAGGTCTGATGAAACTGGAAGTTACAAAAGAAAGACAAGAAAACTGCTCCTACAGTGTTAGACTGTAAATTACATCAATTCCTTGTTATTGACAGATGAGACTGAGAAGGCTAAAATGTGAACATGTCTTCACTAAAAGATCAAACTGTGAAGATGTGGCTAGAATAGTTAATATTAGCGGTAATATTACAGAGGTCAGAGGTAGGCCAGAACAGGAAGAGAAGTAGTAAACGATTATACAGATAAAACAAGGGTTTGGATTAGTTAGTCTGACGAATTTCTGAACTGTCTGAAGGATATTTAATTAACAGATTAAACGAATCACAAACCTCTTAAATTTATGTTAATTATGTTTGATATCTGATAAGGACAGATAAGGCTCTGGAAGAGTACAGAACTGCAATGCTATATTTTTTTAGATGGACAAAGTTGTCTAGAAAATTATCAGTCAGCATAGCTCCAACGGCTGAAAACATAATGAAGTAAATAATAAAACTCCTTGCAACTCCCTCAACGTAGCAAAAAGACTGAAAAAGCAAATCCTATCAAACCAATCAAGCTTCCTTCTGTAGGAAAGCACACTATAGGAAAGGAGGAGACACCTGTCCCTGTCTCTTTGATCATTCCTCCAAACCTATGGAAATGATGTCATAATGAAGAAACTAGGGTGGCTGTTGGACATCACATCCAGAAAGTACATATTCAAGGCTCCTTTTGGAAGAGTAGGATGCAGTTAGTGAGATTTTCAAAGACCTAACCTGATTCCATTCAACATTTTTATTAATAATGTGGATGGTGAAATGGAGAACATACATATTTAATTAGCCGATACCACTAACTAAGGAAGATTGTAACTTTAGATAAGAGAAAATAAGAATTCAATATTATTTTAAACTATGGAAATGATCTGAAAAAACAGCATTAAAATCAGTGGTGAAATACACTATATTTACTCAAAAATAACAAACTACAGGATTCAGTTCTTCAGGAAAGCACCTAGTGTTACATGACTCAACAATGGTGTTGTACAAAAAGACAAGCATCACAGTTGGACATATTAGCAGAAGTAAAGCCCAAAAACATGTAAGCTTATCATTCCTTACTCATTTGTATGGCCACAAGTTAATCCTTGATGCAAAGTTTAGTGTGCTTAGTGTTGGGCATAATAAACAGGAAAAAAACCAACAGCAATTGGAAAGAATCCAGAGGAGGGAGTAATCAAGAGTGCAGAGTACATAACTTGCAAGGAAAGACTCAGCAAACTGTATTCTTTACTCTAAATATAAAAAGGCAGGAGGAAGGGAAGCTGTGATGACACTTTAGAAATATGGTTATGTTTTTAAAAGCAAACTACACTAATGCTTCTGAGGTAACATACAGGCTTTGAGAGGCAGCACATCTACACTGCCAACAGCACAGGGAAGTTGGGATGATATTCCTCCACTTAGCATTAGTAAAAAACATTAAAGAAAATTAAGGCTATTCCTTCACTGTAAAAGGTTTAGCACAGATGCAGATCAGTGATAGTCTCTGTTCAAACTTGCTAAAAAATAAGGGCCACTTCTAAGTAGAACATTATGATATAGCTAAAAATGTTCACAGAATTTGGTTAATTGTTATTATTTTAAAAATTATCCTTTTCACAACAACACTTTTTATTTACCTTATTTTGGGGATAAACACAAGGTGCCACTTTGAAAAAGACATGGGGCATTTCCTCCAGTGTGTCATTATCAACAACATGAAGTCTAAAGGAAGGGATAGTGGTATACACCTTTGGCACTAAAAGCATGTCTTCTGGAACAAAAAATATTTCTCTAAAAGAAAGAAAAATTATAATTATTTCACAAATAAAACAACTTGTGTAGTCTAACACAAAGTAAAAGCATATATTTGAAACAGACTTCTGTAAAATTACATTTTTGAAGCAGGTTAGTGAAAAACCACAGTGTATCACTACTACTTCCTTGTACTAGTTCTATAGGGCTGTATGAAACTCACCTAAAAAGCATAAACCATGTATTTGGTGGCTGATCGGTGTACGACCCATTATAGTCAGCAAAAGACATCTTACACCATTCATCTTCATAACAAGGAAACTCTTCAATTGACTTACAGTTTCTTTTAAACATTTCTCTGGAAAGCATAAATTAATATAAATATTTGAATTAATCAGGAGGGCATATATATTTTGACTTTAATTTATGCTAAGCATGAAGAACACTGCTTTGTGCATGAATGTAAAACAATGATATAAAATGTGTTACTAAAATTCCTCTAGTAGCTGTTCACTCTCAAAAAATAACAACTCAGGTAGGAATCAGCTCTTTAAGATCTAATGGCTCACAATGGCCAATACTTACAAACATTTCTATCAGCCAGTCTAACCATAAGTACAACTGCATTGAATAGCCCAAAATATTACGGCTCCTACAAAACTTTCCTTCTTTTTTAAATTATTTAATAAATATCAGTTAGAACTTCCATTCATGTATATTAAGCTGTCATCTTAAAGCTGTGGCATCATTAGGAAATCAAAAACCCCTTTATTTAATTTTAAAATTGTTTTGAACAAGAAATGAATAAAAACAAACCCAAATAAATTTAAAATGGAATGAAAGACATTCCTTTCACACAGGAAGGAACTTAAGACTGTAAATTCAGAAGTTAGTTGTACGGCAAATAAGCTCAGAGGTGCTACGATGTTCTTCAAAGTTAGAGCTAACCTCACTGGCACCTGACACCATGAATTTTTATTTAGCACACGTAGTATCAAAAATTAATGTTTCTCTGGACAAAGCGATTTGAAGACCAGCTACAGCATTTACTGGCATGTGAACAGGTTGTTGCGTGAAGGACAGAAGACCGATAACAGGTCTCACTCCATCTTTTGGCTCTTTCCAGTGATTTTCTCTGGAGATTGAGTGAAATATTCCTACACAGAGGTGAAGGAAAGCATATCCTTTTCCCTGCCATTCCTTCTGTCTTGCATTATTCTTTAACTACCTGATTTCTGCACTAAACAGTATTGTTTACTAAGTATGTGTTTTGTGCTATCTTTTAATTGCTCTAATTCGAAGTTTGGTTTATATGGTTTACATAAAAGAGCTTAAAGAAAACTCAGAACATCCATTTTTGGTGATAGCTGTCTTTTGTGTCAAGTACGAACGTATTCAAATTGTTCTATTGCAAAAGTTTTATCCACAGATTTGGACAACGCTACTCTGATTTTCTTTTATTCCTATATAGTGATTTGAATTACAGAAACAATCTCCACATTCATGTTTTTAGCAATGGTAATAGCTGACCTTGACATTTAATTAAGGTGAATCACACAGTGGATGCAAGTACTGCCAGAAGTAATTTAAAGCAGAACAGTTTGAAATTTTAGACATGAAGCCTGGCAAAGGTTCCTTACACTACTGATAAAGAGCACACAGATAGAAAAAGCCCCTCAGAAACCTCAGATTTTTAATTCATTGAAAATAATAGTGGGAAAAACATGATGAGGTTACATGGGATGCAGAATGAGAAACAGGTGGTAACCCTAGCACAAACCAAGGTTTTAGGACATTTTAAACTGGTGTCTGTGTTGTAAAATGGTACTGCTTCTGGCATCCAGGAAGTCTGGGGTCAGAAAATGGGAAAACTTCACCTAATACTGAGCTTCCAAAACTCCTGCATGTGACTTTATTGGCCAAGGTGCTAGCTTGTTATATCAAAAATAAGTTTGTTGCCAGTTAAAAAATGAAACTCACATTAGTATGGTTTTAACACTGAAATGTATCCCCAGGGGCAACACCTAGGAATCAGACCCATAAGTCTCAGAATTCTGAAGGTAAACTAAAAACTGGATTAGAAAAAGGATTAGAAACACTAAAAAGTGAAATAAAATTACACCCCATGTGAGTGTTCCTGAAATTGCTGGTTTTGACGAGTAAGGATTTATACCCACAGTCAGTAATTATTGCCAGTTCTCACTCCTCACCCCTGGCAGAACGAACCTACTGCTAGATCAGTTGTGTGATGCTTGCAAAGAGATTTTTTTGAAGGACTTAATGAAAATACATGATTCCCCAAGTGTGTCATGCTTGCAAATGATTTAACAATGTTGAAATCAGAACTGCTATCTTGCAAAAGTTGTAATTAAATACCAATGAAAGCATCTTCTTAGAAATACAGCTATCAAGCAAGTACTACAAACAAATCTACTGATGTTATAAACTGTGGTATAATTACATAGTATAGCTCCCTTCTTCCTAATGTCAACTAGGATTCCTTAACAGAAAGCGTGAATCAAAATGCTTCGTTAAATCAACTGGCTAGCTGTTCAGCTAAGGAATCAGTATCAGATTTATACTTATGAAACAGCCTTTATGATATTAAAAAATTAAATACAGGAGAAAGGTAACAGTCTAGCTCGAGCTGTAGGAAAAAAGCCTGTAACACACATACCCGTTACAATTAGATTTGCTACAGTTTTACTCATTTAGGCCACACAGAATAAAGCACAGGATGCCTCCACTAAAAACAATCTCATTCCTTTCAACAGAGTTTTGTAATTTTAAAACTAGTAATGCTGTTATCATATTTATTTGTTTTGTGAATCAGCAATTTATGGCAATTCTATGGTACTGCTTGCAATAAAATGATTTATTTTGTGATTACCTTAACAACATTACAGCACACTGTTCAAAATTTAACTCAATCGCAGTCCACAGGTTTCGCAAAGTTTCTTTGACTTTAGCGTTTTCTTTAGTACCTGGAAATAATAAAATAAGTTAGAAAACAAAGTATCTAACTTTTGTATTGTTCTAAATATACACCTACCAAATACTTGTGAAAAATGCCACTCGTACAAGTAAATTGTCTTATGAATCACTGGTTTTTATTTGGAATTTTACAGAAGTCTCACTGAGCTGAAAACTAATTTCTCCTTTGACAGAGGAAATGCTATTCATCATCATTTTTGTACTTTTCAGCACTCCTACAACTGCAAAAATGATGTGGCCAATATTTTCTCCGATTTACAGTTTTTCACTGTAACATGTTGAAGTGATATGACATGATCTCTGTCCTTGCAGAAGATACTGTTCACCTCCCAGCAGCTTTCATTTGCAGATACTATGAAGAAGTAAGTATGTGCCTAGGCAATCTGTGTAGCTAAAAAGAAAAGAATTGGGCAACTCCAGCAAGTAATCCATCTCACCCAGGTTTGATAACTGTCAGATGACAGGATGTGTCATCTCAAGTTGCCTACTTCTATCCGCATGACACAAATGAAGACTGGGCAACTAGTTTAGACCTACTGTTTAACTTTTCAAGACTGAAGTTAGGAGGAATCCTTCTTTATTGCATGACAGAAATTGAAGGAGAAAAAGAAAAAAGAAAAACCAGAAAAGAAAAAAAGACGGGGGTAGAGTAATAACACTTTACTGCAATAACAAGTAAAAAAATTACATATATTGGGGAAAAGGGAGAAAAGAATAGACTGACTGAAAAAAACCCCAACACAATAAAGCAGTGTGAAGATAAAATCAGAATTAAAGGATTAAAGGTAATAAAAATATGAAGAAATCAGAGGAAGACAGTCATAGACAATGGAAGAAAAGACTTGGGATACTCACATAGTGCTCAAATGACAGAAAGCTAAAATCTAAACTTCAAAATAACAGCTTCTTGTCTCTGGGATTTGTAGGAATCAGTACTACTACTGGAAGTTTATAAAAATTTCTACGTAAATAAAAATAGAGGGCACTAGACTACTTAGCAGGAAAGCTTAAGCAAGATTGGACTACAGGTGATGATTTAGAGAGAGGCAGCACCAGCTTTACTAGTGAGGAGATGAATGTTCAAAAGATAGCTTGAAGAGATCATCTGCTGCAGGTTAAATATATAGGTGAAAGAACTCGAGCAATGATGGTAAATCAAGAAGCATCCAGAATGGGGATGGTTTACTAAAGAGGGAATGTGTATCTCACAATTGAGCCGTTTTCTTTGTCACAATCCTCAGATATTCATATACCATGAGGCTAGAAGGAAATGCTGATCTAACTTCTGTGTAACAGTCCCGTAACATATCAATTGCTATTTCATCATATATAAATGACTAATCCTCTCCAAATTTGATGAGTAACTGTTTGATTTTAAAGTTTTCACTAGTACAACACAGATTTTGGTTTATTCCAGTAAATACCTTATCCTCTTTAAAATTTTAGTTTAATATCTGCAAAAATGTAGGGAGGGTTGTCTTTCCTCTACTTTTTAGTACCATATGTGCCAACTAAGTCATTACTTGGCACATATGAACCTAACCGACTTAGTATAAGAGATCAGTGATTCAATTATAACACTACATTGCATTTCAGTTCATTTTAACTAGACATTAATTAGTAACAAAATCTTTAGAGTAAATATTTGAGTAAGTTGAAGTATGAAACATTTTTTAAAAGGCATTTTTAAAGGACACACCTGGCTTTCTGCTGTTCAATACTTTCCTAACATAGGTCCCTCTCCAGATGGCTTGAATTTTAAGAGTTGCTGCTGCTTCTTCTGAAGTGGGAATTTGGTTCTGCCAACTACTAAGGGTATTCTTCAGATAACTCTCTGAAAGAAGGAGAGGAGAATGAGCAACTTCAATAAAGCTGGAAGTCCAAAAGCTGCCTGCAATGAACTTAAAAAGAAAAAAAACCCCAAAAGCACAAAACAAGAGCACTATATACCAGAAACTGAGAGGTTTCTGCATAAAAATTCCAGTTATGATAAAGACATCACTTTTGAAATTTTGCTCTTATCATAAAATTAGACAAAATATACTCTGTAATTACACAAAGTCAGAGGGCAACTACTGTGCTAATTCCAAATACCAAATCGTTGAATTCTTACTTCTCTTTACAGACAGCTATTGCAGTGCACTTTTTAAAATCAGGTCTCCAAATGTAATTTCAAAATATCCTTTCAAACATGAGCCAACAGGATTTGATACATTAAAGCCTGACTCTGAATACAGCTTAAAAGAGTTTCACAAGATTTTAAGTCTCTCATTCTAGTAATTTTATTAAGTAATAATTTAAACACCAATGTTCTAAACATTGTATTCAGCCTTTGCTAAGGAGCCATGGAACAAAGATAAGATCTATAATGAAATGAGAGTTCATTCATCTGACTGCAACTTCCTGTTATCAGGGAGTTTTGGAGTAGAACAGAAATTAGCAGGTTCTGACAGGTTAGTAATGAGCTCTTTGAAGGCATCCTGGCCTAGAATTAGCATCCTGGCAGCCATCAGCAACAGGGTTTAGGGGAAGGGTGTGGAAGCAGCACTACAAGAAGCCAGAGTCAGGGAGCCAGCTTGAAACTGCACAGATACAGAGATACAGAACAGGGGCAGTGAGGCAGCGTGAAACGAACAAAACAGTGCTTCAAAAGTATGCACCAACAAACAAAAGGAGAAAAGTGAGAAATCTGCTGGAATAACTCAGGCAACATTGCAACCTACCTTAAGAAAAGATATTGCTGTCATCAGCCAGGAGATGACACATTTCAATCTAATTACTTTAATTGACTTTTATTAAATGTGGCTGTGCTCCCAACTATCATTTCTCATTATTGTCTCATTTCCAAACCTCAGAAAACCTATTTAATACATAGTGACTCTGAAATGTTACACAAGACCACTGTGACAACACATTAGAACTCAACAATATGAATGGCACAACCACTTGCATAAAATTTAAGCATATAATCACAGAATAATATAGGCTGGAGGAGACTACTGAAGGTCATCTGGTCCAATGCCACATCCAAACCAGGATTAACTTAGAGCAAGTTGCTCATGTTCTTAAGTAAATATTTACTTAACTAAATGTTAAATTGTTTCTGAATACACAAATGTAATAATTTGGATGCAGGGTCACACAGAAATCTATTTATTCATAGAAACTGTCAAAATTTATCCCAGATCAGGCTGAAAACCAGGAATGCTGAATGTTTTGTGAAATTTTATGTTCCTAAAGGCTAAATTCCCTTTTTCTTCTAACTTTTTAAAACAATGCCATAAAAACAAAAACATTTTTCTTTGTAACATACAAGTCAAAATAATGAGGTCAAAATTAAATATTTTGATCTTTAAAGGTTTTTTGACTTAATGCTTCTTAGTATTTTGTCTTACAAACAGAGAAGTACCTTACTGTGGAACGTTTTAAATGAACAAATATTACAAGATATACAAGAAGATATTTTCATATATATATATGAATAGATCTATAAATATACATATATAATATATATTATATAACTATATATGAATATATGATATATATAATACTAGAAGATGCTTCAAATTTGACAAATTCAAATGACTGAAAACTTATTCTTCAAAAATTTTTGACGTTTCTTACTCATTAAACAGAAGATATCCCGCTAATAATAAACCTGAAGTACTCAAAGCAGCCTAGTAAGACTTTCTTCACAATAAAATCAGCTGCAGTTTTCTTGTAACAGTGTGGATGAATCTATTGTAGGCAAAGTAACATGATGCTTTTTTTTCCCCCCCCAGAAATATCTATTTTGCATATACTGGAGAGGCACTTTAAATATTCAACCAAATAATGGCAAACTTTCCCTCACCCTTTACTGGAACTCAAGTTCAAATACAAAGTGCAAGAAATAAATATCCAGAATTATCTCTCCAGTCACACAAAACAACTATATCATCACTGCTCTTAACCTATGCTTCTGGAAGAAAGAGAAGTTTGTTCTGGAAAACAAGAAGGCAGGAATAGGAATTATCAAATATGTTTACACAGATAAAACAAGCTTAAGAGTTCACAGCTTGACTTCTAGATAACATTAAAGAAGATTTTAACAGAACTGCACACAAAAGTCACTCTACTTCCATCTTCAAAGTTGGATTTATCCATGAGAAAGAAACGCACCCTTTGAATTGTGCCTAAATGACTGCCAAGTGCCTGAGACTGTTTCAAACCAGTGCTGCAGACCTTCAATGAGTTAATGAACTCAGTTGGCTCACTGCGCAGGTTCAGTGAAACCAGGAGAAGGTAAACAGAGGAAATGTTCAAAAGAGAACAGGCAAGCAGTATTGATCAGTCAAGACTATGTCCCCTCATCTTGTATATGCTTTCTTTCCCAGGAAGCATCACATACATCTGTAAATACACCGTCTCATGACTGGCCAAATTTTTGCGGGGTCCCTTTATCTACACTCTTCCCAGAAGACCATAGAAGAGCCATGCCATGGAGAAGCACCCAGCTTCAGAAACTTCCATATTTTTGTCATGTGTTCACATGGCATGGTCTTCTACTTGCTTCTCATGGTTCATGTGCTGATTACTTCATTGGATGGATGGTATTTGGCAGACAAATAAAGGTGATTAGATCATCTTTGGGAGTGCGTTCTCAGAAATTCTACCAGGCATGATTGCTAACTGCCGTACATCACAATATCCTTGCCCTCAGTAAATCTTGAGATGAATTAAGCACACAGTGTAAAATGAATATGCTAATATAAAATCAAGGTGGCATTTCATGAAAAGCTCCAATTTGACCTAATCTACTCTCAGACACAAACAACAAGAAGATTTCATTCACCTGTTACAGCAATCTGATGACTGTTAAGTTCCAAAGGGTCATAATTCAAGTATTAACAAGATCTGAGCAACTAACCTGACAATGCATCAATACTAACATAGACCAGGCAAATCAGGTGATGCCAGTCCTTCTAGGCTTTCCTTATAATGCATTTTTAACCTGTTTTTACCTGCCATCTACCTGATTTTTTCTTGACACTTCACTTGATTTATGCTGTTTTGAATGCAGCTGTCTCTATTTCTTTAGAGTTCAGTGATGGGACCCAAACAAAAGCATACACTTATTCCAATGCAACCTTTATTAAGTAGGGCAAAACATACATCCAAGGTCAATAAAGCCAAAGGAAAAAAAAAATCATAGCCCAGTTTGATAGGAATCTCTTATGAGATTAAGATTTTTTTAAGTCTGGAAAAGCAACTAAATTAAAAAGAGATACTGGACACTGAAGGAAATCAAACTGAAACAGAATGTTCCTGCTTCATGTATTTATTCCACCTTTTTGATTCATTCCTCAAATTCTGAAAAATATTCTGCCACAGTGGATCTTGTAATCCAGTAATATACATGAGGTCTTTGCTACAACTTGTCAAATGTGTTAATTATTCAAATCTAATTAAAAAATGTCTTTCCTTCAACTGCTGACAAGTATTAAAGGTTTCTGGGGGGAACACAGAAATCAGTAGCACAATCATCTTGAAAAATGTGACTGGTGCTGGGGACTTCCAGTGGTGTGACAAACATCAACATGCTGACCCTTATACCCTTGCCATAGGATATAATTCTGTGAAAAAATACAATGAGTTCTGCAGTCATTCTGGCTGATCCTTCATTTCCAATGTCTCACAGACAAACAGCCTTAAGAAAAGAGAGGATTTGGAAGAAAGTACCCATTAAAGAGTAAGATACAAGTATATGTGCTTTCTTAAGAAACGAGTATTACATCATTTTGTCAGTAAAGCTATTTGTGTAAATTTTAATGAAGTTTTTTTATATTAATTTTTTGAAAAAAGCTGACTAATGAAATGAAATTAGTATAATTCTGATTGACCAAGGAAAAAGACTTTATACTGTAAGTTCATAATAACAGAAGGAAAAGCTAAGTCACCCTGAATGGACTTTAAATGGTGATGATGTACCTTCCTGCCAATTTTTCAGATAAATTCTTTTCCTGTAATAACGTAAAATCATATACATAAAACTTCTATTAATAAATTAAAATATTAATAGATAATAGTCTAAAAAGTTACTTAAACTGCAAAATAACACTCTTAAAAGGAGAAGAGCTATGTACTTGGATGCCAGAGAAATTTAATTCTAAATGCTTATGTCTCCAGCCTGCATGCAAAATGAGGCAAAGAACCCGTGAGATGAGAATTATGCCTGCTTATAAAAAATCTGTCTTCCAGTAGCTCCTCCCACAGTACCTTTGGATATACAGCATACCCTAGTCACAGGCCAGAGAAGAGGCTGATGGTGGTGTAGCTAGTTTCCCTCTAGGTGTAAGTGACTAGCCAGCTAACTAGCTAGCAAACATGATTATTGCCAAATAATAGGCTTAAAAAGCAAGCTAACAAGCAAGCAAGCAAAAACCAAAATACCCATCAAACAAACAAACAAAATCTCTCACCCTATCACCAAGAGATAGTTGTACTTTCAAAGGCACTAATTTGAGTCTTTCTTCACTCCCATTTTGTGAACAACATATGCATGTAAGGTCTTTTCAGCAGGTAATTTGAACAAAAGCTATGATGCGTAGTACATCAGGTAAAAAGAGCATCTGTAGAGATGCTTGTTAGTGCTTGTCAACACAGACAACTGCAAGTAAAGGAAGACAAAGGGCAATTTCATACACTTGAAGTGATTAGCAATACCAATACAGTACCTGAAGCAACAATGTCATCTTCAGAAACCTCAGTGTTTTCAAAATCCAGAGTGAAGGACCTGAAGGCAAATTTACAGCTGTAGGAAGCCTTCTTGCCTAATACATTTTTGATCAAATACCAAAATACACTATTGAAAACCTAAAACCAAAAAGAGGAAAAGCATTCAAAGAATGATTAATTTTTAAAAGCTGATTTACATTGTTTCTCATTATTTCAAAAACTTCTTAATCTTTTCTTTTTTTCATGTAAAAACTAAGTCTTCCTATATATAACAAATATACTACTTTCTACTATAACAAATAAAGTATCTGAAAAATAGTCCTAACTGTAGAATTATAATGCTTCAAGACAGCAATCAAGAGAAAACCAGTTTCATGCCCAGCTTATTAAATATAGGACTGACTCCCCAGCATAAGTTTCTATCATCCAAAAATATCTTAGTTTTTGTGAAGTGTGTTGATGGTCTTATACCAGAGCACAGAAGAACACACTATAATTACCATCATGACACTGGCATGCTAATTAAAGGTTTCAGAACAGAGACCATGCTTACTGAATTAGAAGGTGGCACCACAGGGAAAAGTAGAAATATATTGATGGTCAAGAGGGGAAGATTTGTTGTCCTATTTATAAGACTAAACGGATGGCTCTATTTTTATTCTGGATATATTGATGATCTTTAAAGAGCAGAAAACCAGTGTCTTTTCTTCTTCCAATAGATGGAAATTTTAGAGTACGTTTTTCAGACCTTGTTTCGTAATTTGAATTAAAGAACAGTAACAAATTCTGGAAAGACAATTTTTGTCTTTAATTGTCCTTCTTTTGGATTTTTCTGCTTTTGGAAAGGTTTTCTCCTACTTCCTTTATTTTGAAAGACTGAAGAATGGCAAAGAAAAGATCTACTTTAGTATATTCTTATGTCCAGAATCATTTTCACTGTTTGTAGTAGATAGGTAATTTCAATATTCTTATTCTTGAATCTCTGCTGGCTCAGTGCCTCTCATTTATCTAATTTATGGGGGTTTTTTATTGCTTTGGAACTAAATTTAGTCTTCTTAGAGATGGAGAGAGGAAGAGATATGTATATTCACGCCTACTGAATTTATCGTAATGTCCCTAAGTTTTACACTTATTTCATATGAGCACATACGTTTAAAATGTGTATTTTCATAGAATGGTTTGGGTTGGAAGGGAACTTAAAGACCATCTAGTTCCAACCATCCTGCAATGGATCCTGTTGCTCCAACAGCTTCAAGTCCTTCTTATGCTGAGAACACCAGATCTGTACACAATACTCCAAGTGAGGTCTCACATGAGCAGAGTAGAGGGTCAGGATCACCTCCTTCGACCTGCTGGTCATGCTCCTTTTGATGCAGCCTAGGATACGGTTGGCTTTCTGGGCTGCGAGCGCACACTGCTGGCTCATGTTAAGTTTCTCATGGACCAATACCCCCAAGTCCTTCTGGGCAGGGCTGCTCTGAATCTCTTTTCTAGCCATCCTGTAGCTGTGCAAAGGACTGCACCGACCCAGCTGTAGGACCTTGCAGTTGGCTTGGTTGAACTTCATGAGGTTGGCATTGGCCCAGCCCACAAGCGTGTCAAGGTCCCACTGGATCCCCTCCCTTCCCTCCAGAGTATCAACTGAACCGCTTAACTTAGTGTCGTTGGCAAGCTTGCTGAGGGCACACTCAAACCCACTGTCCATGTCACCAACAAAGATATTGAACAAGACTGGTCCCAACATCAATCCCTGAGGGACACCATTTGCTACTGGTCTCCAGCTGGACGTTGAGCCATTGACCACAACTCTTTGCATGTGGCCATCCAGCCAGTTCTTTATCCACTGAGTGCTCCATCTATCAAATTGATGTCTCTCCAATTTAGAGACAGGGATATCATGCAGGACAGTGTCAAATGCTTTGCACAAGTCTAGGTAGATGACATCAACTGCTCTGCCCATGTCCATCAGTTCTGTAGCTCCATCACAGAAGACCACCAAATTGGTCAGGTAGGATTTCACCTTAGTGAAGCCATATTGGCTGTCACCAGCCACCTTGTTGTTCTTCATGTGCCTTAGCATGCTTTCCAGGAGAATCTGCTCCAAGAGTTTGCCAGGCACAAAGGTGAGACTGACTGGTCTGTCGATAGTTCCCTGGGTCTTCCTTCTTGCATATTCCCCTTCTTGAAAATCGGGGTTATATTACCCTTTTTCCAGTCATCGGGAACTTCACCTGGCTGCTATGATTTTTCAAATATGATGGACAGTGGCTTAGCAACTTCATTCGCCAGCTCCTTCAGGACATGCAGATGGATTTCATCAGGTCCCATGGACTTGTGTACATTCAGGTTTTTAAGATGGTCTCGAACCTGATCCTTTTAGACAGTGGGCCTAAGGTCTTCATTCTCACAGTCCCTGCCTTCCAAGTCTTGGGCAGTGTGGTACGAGCACTAGCTGGTGTTCAGCATCTTTGTCGGTGACATGGACAGTGGGATTGAGTGCGCCCTCAGCAAATTTGCCAACGACACCAAGCTGTGTGGTTTGGTTGATACGCCGGAGGGAAGGGATGCCATCCAGAGGGACCTCAACACACTTGTGAGGTGGGCTGATGCCAACCTTATGAAGTTTAACCATGCCAAGTGCAAGGTCCTACACCTGGGTCAGAGCAATCCCAGGCACGGCTACAGGTTGGGCAGAGAAGAGATTCAGAGCAGCCCTGCCGAGAAGGATTTGGGGGTGTTGGTCGATGAGAAAATGAACATGAGCTGGCTTCAGTGTGCACTTGCAGCCCAGAAAGGCAACTGTATCCTGGGCTGCATCAAAAGGAGCGTGACCAGCAGGTCAAAGGAGGTGATCCTGCCCCTCTACTCGGCTCTCCTGAGACCTCACTTGGAGTATTGTGTGCAGTTCTGGTGTCCTCAACATAAAAAGGACATGGAACTGTTGGAACAAGTCCAGAGGAGGGCCACGAGGATGATCAGGGGACTGGAGCACCTCCCGTATGGAGACAGGCTGAGAAAGTTGGGGCTGTTCAGCCTGGAGAAGAGAAGGCTGCGTGGAGACCTCATAGCAGCCTTCTAGTATCTGAAGGCGGCCTACAAGGATGCTGGGGAGGGACTATTCATCAGGGACTGTAGTGACAGGACAAGGGGTAATGGGTTCAAACTTAAACAGGGGAAGTTTAGATTGGATATAAGGAAGAAATTCTTTACTGAGAGGGTGGTGAGGCACTGGAATGGGTTGCCCAGGGAGGTTGTGAATGCTCCATCCTTGGCGGTGTTCAAGGCCAGGTTGGATGAGGCCTTGGGTGGCATGGTTTAGTGGGAGGTGTCCCTGCCCATGGCAGGGGGGTTGGAACTAGATGATCTCAAGGTCATTTCCAACCCTAACTATTCTATGATTCTATGAAATGGCTAAAAAGCTCCAGTATGCCTTGTTGTTTTTTTTAAGACTGAGGCAAAGAAATCATTGAGAACCTCAGCCTTCTCCAAATCCTGGGTAGCCAGTTCTCCTGATAGCTTCTGGAGACTACATTATCCCTAGTCTGTGTTTTGTTTGCTACATACTTATAGAAGCCCTTTCTGTTACCTTTCACATCCCTTGCCAGATTTAATTCTAACTGGGCCTTAGCTTTCCTGACCTGGTCCCTAGCTTTCCAGACAGCATCCTAGCTTCCCAGGCAGCATCTTCCCAGGCTGCTTGTCCTCGCTTCCACCTTTTTTAAGCTTCTTTTTTCCCTTTCAAGTGTCCTCAGCAGCTCCTTATCCATCCATGGAGGCCTCCTGGCCCTCCTGCCACATTTCCTTCTAGCCAGGACACAACACTCCTGAGCTTGGAGCAGGTGATCCTGGAATATCAACCAGCAGTCTTAGGCCAGCCCGCCCTCTAGGGCTATATCACATGGAAAAAGTCTGCTCTCTTGAAGTCAAGGGCAGTGAGCTTGCTGCATGCCATTCTCGCTGTCCTGAGGATCTCAAACTTAATAAAGAATGCCACATTTGGAGCACACAGGAGATCCTTTTTTAAAAGCATAGCTATTCGTTTGAAGAGGATAACAACAATGTTAAGCTGTAATGCTGCTTCTGTAGCCTTTAGATACTTGTTTATTAAAATTGTTCACCTTGAAGTGTTCTTCAGCCATTCCAGTACCATGGATACTAGGAGGACAGTGAGTTAGTTCTAACTCCTTCAGGGATTTGGAAAGCTCAGGCTTACTGCTGAAATTATTTATCACATTTCCAATAGCTTTCAGGATAGCTGTAGCCTGTTCTATAAATCGGTAGCTCTCCTGGAGAGAGAATAAAACCAACCATTGTTAGAAAATTGCTTTAAAGCTGTGACAGCATACAAGCATTTTTTCTGTGATGAAGTACTTAAGTAATGCAATTGTTATTAAATTTTTAAACTATAAAAATCAATTGGGTCTCTGGTATTCAACAGCATATAAAAATTTCACGGACTTTAGCTATTGAAATAAAAACATTACAACACTTTAACAGGCACTGTAACATATACCTGCTAAGGATTTTATTTTTCCTGTACCATTAGCCCTAGGACACTCAATAAAAACCAAAATGCATATAGACACTTTTTACTGCAGTGATAAGAAGAGTCTTATTAGCTGAAATATGGAGCACCTCTTTTATCATAAGAGGACAGATGCGTATTTGTATCCCACTGAAAACAATGTCCAAACAGATGCTGCCTAAGGCACCATTAGTCTTCATCAGGATTTCTGTGCAAGAATGTGGACACTTCCCTGTAAATGATACTCTACAGAAAAATTGCTGTTTTCAAAAAGTGCAGAGTAGACCTGAAGATAAAATTACGTGTTATTGTCTTCATGAGGAATAGCTTTTCATTCACATCCTGAAGACAAGGGGATAGTACAGCCAGAAGATGTTTTTAATGGCCCAACTTTTTATATTTAAACTTCTTTGCTGCAATAAATCTGCAAAACCTACTTTAATGTCCTATTATTAGGACCCTACATCCACACTGCTGTGTAAATTTGCTGTAACACTCACCTTTCAAACTAGTTTTGCACAACTGTGCTCCAGAAGCTATAGTTCTTCTTCTCAGTGCCCATGACATATACTTGGGCCTACTGCTTGCCAAACAAATCTTGAAAACACAGATGACAGTGATATCTTTCCAGATTGTAGGCAACAAAGAACAAAAGCTATAGTAATTACTCCCCTGGGCCTCTCATCTCAGCTATGAAAAGACGTCTGAAGTAATAGTTCATTTTAGATACAAAAGCTGCTCTGGCACGCAGTGAGTAATAAGTGATCTCATGGGACAAAACAAACTATACTGATGTGACAGTTTATTTTCCTAGGTGGGTATTTTTTTATTATTAATTAATATCTCTACAAGTATTTTAACATTTTTACCACGTGCCTCAAAAAAGAGAGCTTATACGCTACCTCTGACATGTATTTCATGTAAGAGAGTACTTTTAACGTTCCATTTTATGCTGCTGTTCAAAGTAATCAGACTACTACTCAATACTTACTTCCACATTTCTATAAGACAGTTGTTGCAATAACCATCTGAGTGCCCGCTGTACTGTAAAACACAATACTTTTATGCACTCATCCATTTCATATTGAAATTAATAGTATAACATTAAAATATAGCAACTATAAATGAAGATCGAAGAGTACTTCACTTTAAAACTTAATAATAGTCAAAACCACCATTATCAAAATGCTTGACTAGTCCAGTTATGCATACCTTTTCAAGACATGGTATCACAGTATCCTCTTCTCCAAACACACATGGCACCATGCTACACAGACGAATATGGTGCCCTATGGGAGAACTTACTGTGAAGAGCAATATATGTCGCCTACATTCCAGAAAAAAACAAACAAACAAACAAACAAAAACCAAACATAAAGCACCTTAAGTAAAAAAAAAAATATATATATATAAAAAAAAAATCACAGCATTCTTAAGCTTTTGTTTTCATACATTTGGTAAAAATTAAATCCTTTCCTAGATGTCTGGCTCTTCAAATCCTGCACTTCTAACTCTTTGTTTTTCGAGGACCTCCAAACATAGCAATAGGCATGCAAGCAGAGAAGACACTATTATTTTATTTTTAGTTCATTTGTTTAGGGTTTACTTATATTTTCTATAGCAAAATAGGTAGCTTCACTATTTCAGATAGATATAAAAATCAAAGCTTTTTTGGTCAGGATTATAGTCAGCCATACTCAAAAATGTATGTACTTTTAGAAAGCTTGAAGAAGTGTTCTGGTCATACATTACTTAGATCATAAGTTCCATGTTTGCATTGATAAAGCCAGGAAAAATTAATGCATAATCATGTCCGGCTAGAAGAACACTACTTTTATGGACCATTTTACGTAGCAACTGTGGGCCAAACCACACAACTGTTAACTCCTAATGTAGCAAGCAACAGAAATTCAGTATGTCTTACTGCAATACACTCAGCTCATTCTTGTTTGCCTGTTCGTATCCTATAACGGATTCCAATCATAAAAGAAACCATTCCTAACTATAGTTATACAACACTGGAAATTCATGCTTTTCTTTCCAGTGAACAATGTTCTGCAGTCCCACTGAAACACTTGAGGAGCTTGCTGATATCCAAAAGTGAAGCTCCATGGTCTTTGTCAGAACAGCATTTACTTGGTCACAGCTTCAAACGGTTAACCAGAGATCCAGCAGTGAGAGGAAGAAAGGAGAGTCACCTCACCACGCACACTCACACTTTTAAAATTGCATCTTCTTGCAAGCAAAATTTGAAATGTCCCCTGGCCTCCAACAGACAGAGGGAAGAAAGTACCTTCCCCGCTTAGCAAATAATTTCTCATTTGGAATGAACTGGGGAAGCAGTCAATAAGCCCATTTGTCTCCACACCTGCTGCAAATTAAAACTTTCTGAAAGCCTGCTGGCTCTGCCTGGAGTAGGGAGAATACAAGGTGAGAAGCTCATCAATTTGAGCTACCTGTATCTCTGGTAGCTTTGAAATTTGCAAGTGCAAAAAAATGTATGTTTTGGTTTCTATACAGGACACAGATAAGCAACTCTGGAAAATACACTAAGATAATACATGTAGTGGCAGAACAAATAAATAAACACAACGATAATTTGTCCACTTTTATTCTAAATAAAAACAAATAGAGAGTACTATTAAAGACCTCTGATTTAATATCAACCTGATATTATTGTGGTGTTTTCTTTCTATGACTGTTTATTTGAAACCTTACTTGATTAAAAAAAAAAAAAAAAAATCATACATTTTTGTCTCATCTCCTTGAGATTAAACTGGTGATTCTCTATTTTTGGAAAAGTAGAAGGCCTCAATGAATTAGTCAGCAACTTTATGCTTATGGCAGTATCTGACAATGTCATCTTCCTTGTTTCACTGGAAGCATTTCCAGAAACTAACAAATACCAAGGACTCTCGCCTTTTATCTATTTCTTTATTTAAATAAGCAGTCAATGCTCTACACTGAATACTAGACTTACATGCAAAAAGAAATAAATTGTATTAAGTGCTATGTGAATGTGAAGTAAGATATGCAAACCTTCATGGATAGCCTCAGAATTTCTTCTATTATGTTTCACATACCTTGTTTCACAAAAAGCTATGAAACCTCATATCGTATCATCATGTTTTTACAGTTCCACTAAAAATCTTAATTCTTTAATTTTTGTCGGTACTCCAGGGAACATCTAAAAATAATTCTAGTCAGAAGCACTTTTAAGTAGAAATTTATATTTTAGTCTAACTTTTAGCAAGTCTGTGTGATTTTTCTTGCTAAATGCTCATATTTAAGAGTAAAGAATTCAAAAATCTTTATAAAGATTTTGGTAGTTATTTCAAACTCATAGAAAATTTGCCGTCTTACCAAATTCTAGCTATGAATCAGTTTGATATTCTAAAAACTTATGTTTTAGGAAATAAACCCTTAATAACTGTATAAAGTAAAAAAATCATCTCAAGCCTGAAAACTAAAGCATTAGGACAGAAATGAAGCCTCACACATACCCAACAGGAAGATTTAACACAGTAGCTTTGGTTGCAGATGTATGCATCTTTAACAGAAGTTCTCCAGGAGTCATGCATTTCCAAGAGAAACGTTCAATTGTCAGCACACCCTTTGAAATACTAGAAGATTCTTGCTTAGTACCTAGATTAAGAAAGAAAAAAATCCAAAAAACAGAACAAAACAAAAAACCCCAAAATAAAACAACAAAAGCCCGACACAATTGTGTGGGAATAACAGCAAAATTATGACAAAAACACTTATGCAGAATCTGTAACTACTTCACATTCATTGATGTCTTCATTTAGGCTTTGATAACTCAGAGAAAAGAGACAGTCAATTAAAATGCACAGGTGGTACAGAATATGGCTTATTTGTACTATTTACTAGAAAATAATGGGTAAAAGAATGTGTCAGGAGGATGTGTAAATCAGGCATCTTCCAAGTCACTTAAGGCCACTCTAAAACTACATAAAAACCCATTCTGTCCATATGCAAAGGAAGCAAACAGCCATACAAAGCTTATATTTATATTATAGTTTAATTATTTTAATGGGATGGTCAGTTTGGGTTTTTTTTACCTTTCTTGTGTTTCTATCTGCTCTACTCTAGATGCACTAAGATTATGTCCATGCCTAATGTTTAAATATCTGAGTAACTTAGGCCAACTGTCATGACATGCATTACCTTTTCTGAATGCCATTCTATTATCTTCGTAAAATACAAGTGATTTTTACTTAAACCATCCAAGCTATTGTATCTTCAAATAAGCCAGCTGTATAGTTAAGAGCTTAAAATAAACATACTTAAGTGCTTCAGTTTAAAAAATCACTTAAAAAATAAACTTTTGTCATATCACTGATATTGCCTCTTGATCAGCTAAGGCATAAAATAGCTTGCAAGAATGTTATCTGTAGGAACAGAAATCTTAGGAAACACAAGAAAATCCATACCAGAAATACACTGATTAAAAGTTCGCAGCAAATTGTAATAAACAGTAAAGCAAGGGATTCTTTCAAGAAAATATTCATCATCAATATGAAACAACCACAACTCTCAATCTGTGCCAAAATACATCACAGGCAAACACAACAGCACAGACATATTCATGAACGGGAAAACACAACACTAACATGCACTTTTCTGTGTTGAACTTACCTCCAGTATCATACCAGTGTACTAATGCAGAAAAGCTAACCAGGATTTCAATGGGCATCAGACTGTCCACAAGTAAGTAATAGAAGACTCGGTCATCAGAAAACTGCATAGAAAACCAGATATTTCTTCATCTTTCATTTTTCACTGAATGCTGTCTGCCTGGGCTTATATGAAATAGGACTAAGATTTTGGATATTGTGACCATACCTATGGTATGGGAAGCAAGTAATTAACTGTCATTACTTCCTATAATTTCAGATGTGTCATTTAAGCCCAGAGCCTCTTGCTGCATGTATAATAATATTCAGTTAAGCGAGAGATAAAAAGAGAAAAGTTTCTTGAATGAGAATATTATCTACTTTTAATTTATATTCTTCATATGTGCCTCAGTTTAGTAGTTCTTTTTGCCAAACAACATTCAATGGAAGACCAAAAATCTTTGGTGCTGAAACTTTCTGATTCTAATTAATTACAGTAGCTTGAAAGAATCACTCTTTTAATTTGTAACTCATGACTAAGTCTGCCTCATTTTTTTTTTCTTTACAAAAATACTATAGCATTTTTCACTCTCAACTTTAATACATAATTCCTATGCCCATATTAGAAGCTATAGAATGGTTCCCAGGAAGTCTTCAAAATTTGAAGGTCAGTGAGCTTCTTGGCTTCCAAACAGTTTTAATACCTGGTTTTTTACATTCTCCAGAGTCATATCAATAAATTTTTGGATTTGATCCTGGAATACCACTACTATTATCTTCATAGCATAATATAAAAGTTCTCTTTTATAAGTCTGGTACAGAATTTACCTAATAGTGTAAACACCACATTTGTATCAAGGTAAAAAAGAATAGAATGGTTTTACAACAAACAGTTAGGGTTTTGGCACAATAGCACACACAGGGTTATGTAATTTTGATGCTGATTATGGCTTGTGCAAGTTATTGTACAGCGATTGGGAAAATTTCTTGTGATTACAAATACAGAGAGGTGTGAAATTACAGGTATACTACAGTTATGAATCATAATCCATGTAGTTAACTTTCTCAGTACAGGATTTTATGTAAATTCATTTTACATAAAGTTCATGCCTGGAGTTTTTGTTTCAGTACTCTACAATTACACTTCAGTTACAGTATGAAACTACAGCAGGAACAGGATATTCAAGCATGCTGAATAATCTTCTGATAATATGAACTAATGGCAGGTTTAAAGAAATACAATAATTTCTGTGTAACTAAGGGGTATTTCTAATCCTGGCAAGAGAATCTTTTAAATTGCTAAAGGTCTTAGCATGTAAAGAAAAATGGAGTTCTCTGCTATAGAGACTCCCAATTCGGATTTTAGGTGACAGGTAAAGATGAAGGAGAACTGAAGGACACATTCTGCAGCTGAATCATCGTTACATTTAATTTAGTCTCTACACTGTTATAAGGTAGATTTAAATCAAGATAATGAGAGGATGGAGATCTGATTCATTGTAATCTATACTCTCACTAACAACTTTCATGACTTACATATTCAGTTTTTTATTATTGTACAATAGCATTCCATAACATTTTTTCTTGTCTTAAACACAATTAAATACTTCTGGATATTTGCCAGAAACTATTATCTTTGTATTGGCTACAGTAATATTAATGCATTATTATTTTTTCAGTAACAGCAGTTCTACGTGGTCTACTAATACCGCTCATCATACATGTAATAATTATGTAACACTGGTAAAGATGAAAAAGCACATAAAACCTCAATACAGTCAAATACCTTAAAATCCGTCTTCAGATAGTTATAAGCATACGTATGTGGCTTGTGGAAAACATACAGGTTTCTAGGGAGAAAATGAAATCAAAATACTTGTAGGAAAATAACTTTAGTATAAATGATCTATTTCAGGTAAATGTCTATTTCATAGCACAAGATACAAATTTTACTTTCATAAATCATACTCCCAGCTATTTAGCAAAAACAATTCAACATTTTTAGTTTCATAAAAGATGAATACAATTCATTTACAGAGAAAGCAGCTGACACTAATTTCTATCTTTGCTGCATTTCTACAGTTTTCCATTGGAGGTCAGGCCACTAATTTGTTCATAAATGGTAGTACGCTCATATTACTCTAAAACTTCCATGCCTATCTGAAAATTATTGTAAAGCACCACTATAAGGAAGAACAATTTTGTACAGTTTATTATTGTGTTTTTATAATTCTGTAGTGTTTGCACACCTTCAAAAAGCTCCTTAGATCATGACAATTTTTTCTAACCTTGATTTAACCAAAAGCAATATAAATGACTTTAGCTGGAACTGACAGAATCAGATGTTAACTCCAAAGTTTCATGTAAAATAAATGTTTTGAGTTCTCAGAAAATTCACAGGGATCCTTATCCATTGCTGACATATCAATTCCTACAACTCAAATTTTCCTGATTTCTTAAAAGTTAATAGGAACTCTGGACATTCATCTTATTTTCACTGTGTCTGAGATGTAGACATGTCAGACAAGAAAATGCTTTCAACAGAACTGACTGGTAAAATGAAAAATCTTAGGTGCCTAACTTCTTTCGAGTAATAAATTCTTCCAAGGTCAATCAAGATATTTTGTTAACAGCTACTTTATCAGTTTACTGTGAAAATAAGTAAACTCTCACCCATTTAGTTACAGGAATAACAAACTGATGAATGTTCTATACCTTAGTATTAGTGGTCTACAAAAGGTCAACAGTACTTTAACATTTGGCTAAGTAGTTAAAAAAATAATATTTTACATTCTGTCTGTATGACAATGTGAGCAAGACTTTGAAAGAAAATGACTTTGATTGTGATGTTTTTTTCTGAAGGCCCTATCTTCCTGGACCTGGGGCTTCCTAAAAGTATTCAGGCAAACCTTAACAAGTTCTAAAGTGATCTATGATCTTTTACTCCTAAAGTTCCTGTAGTGCTGGCTGGCATAAAAGTTAGACATTCTTCCTAATGAAGGGAACAGGGTTTAATATCTGCTCAAGAAAACTTGTGAAAATAAAAGCTTCAAAGAAGCCTCAGTTAAAAATTCAAATGAAAAGAAAAGAAAAAGGTATTTTTCTTCAGATGAAATTACTCTCCTCAGCAATGTCAGATTCTCTGAAGGATTTATACTGCATGAGACTTCTTAAATCTGAAAGACAGTAACTTAAGGTATGCTTAAGGATGCTACAACTACACTAGCTATTTTATTTTTGCAGAAGTATAAATGCCTTGGAATTACACTGAAAAGTACGCATCTAGTTGATCAAGCTGAGCTATACTGATGGCAATACATGATTTCAACAAGATTTTTTTGCCTTAGAATTGTGTTGTTCAGATGCAGACATGTCTACCCAGTGGCTGATGGCTTGGGTATAGTCCTGGGCTCAGCTGTAACAGTTTATTTTTCTCATTTCTGGTAGCTGGTGCAGTGCTGTGTTTTGGCTTTAGTTTGAGAAAAATGCTGATAACACATCAGTGTTTTACTTGTTGCTGAGTAACACCCCAGTCACGGTCTTTTCAGTCTCTTCTGTTCTGTCAGTGAGGAGGGGCACATGAAGTCAGGATGGAGCAGAGACAGGACACCTGATGCAAACGGGTATTCCATACCACAGCACGTCATGCCCAGTATGTAAACTGGGGGGAGTTGCTCACAAGGCCCAGATCACTGCTCAGGTAGGGCTGGGTGACTGTCAGTGGGTGGTGAGCAATTGAATTGTTCATCACTTGTGTTTATTGGTTTGTTTTCTTTCCTTTCCCTTTTTAGTTTTATATTTTCTCCTCTTATTATTTCCCTTATCATCATTATTAGTAGTAGTAGCAGTTTTATATTATATTTTGCTTATTGAACTGTTCTTATCTCAACCCATGGGGTTTACATTCTTTTGATTCTCCTCCCCATCCTGCCACGAGTAGGGGGGAAGAAGAGGGGAAGTGAGCGAGCAGCTGTGTGGTTCTGAGTTACCAGCTCAGCTTAAACCACTACAGGTATGTCAGCATCCTAATAGCTGCACACTCCACAACCTCCCATCTTCCACTCACATTGCCATCTAACCAGCTTTATGAAGCTGGTAGTTGTGCTCTCCCAAGACACAGTGTGGGTCAGCACCTACAGACTCACTATCAACAGGGACAGTACGTCTGTTCTGAAAAGAAGCTTTGGGACTACCCTGAGAGACAGTACAGTTATACAACGAAGATGTGTTGAGAAGACACAGTTTTTATACAGTCACTTTTCGCATTTTACCACTGTTACACTGTTCATTTTATGGAATAAAACCCAAAACCTCTGATCCTTACTGGAAACAAACACAGAAGTCTTCAAAACTAATCCAGATTTCCCTGGAAACAGAAGTCCTTTCTGACTTAGTTTCTTCCTTTGATTTATCCCCTGTTTGGATGTTCGTATTGGTACCAACTCTTTCTAATTTTCGTTTTGCATCAAAACGGATATTCTCATTTAATTCTGCAGAGATAAGGAGACACACAGAGCCAATACAGTGACAATATGTACATTAAAGTAATATTGTTCTTATATTGAAAAATTATCATAAATTACCAGGATATTTTCCGTATGTCTCAGAGTTTCAAAATAAAAACTAACCCATTAACTTAAAAAGTTCAAAAGGTAACTGAAACAACTGTATAGATATTTGTTGTTTCCGTCTGCAACTGCTTAAATATTCTGCCTCAATATAGTATCACATTTTAAACTGTGCACTAGAATCTTTAATATTAGCATGTTAGATAAACATATATGAGAATTATGCAAACCTAAACTCATCTATATAAAGGAAAATAAAACCCCTTGTTGAAAGGTCCTATTCAGTGAAAAGCTGATAGGGCAGTATCACAAAGTTTTTACAATCAATAGAAAATAAAAAATGCACAGAATTGTGGAGGATGCAAAGACCTACCCTTGCCTCTGGTACTTAAGATAATACTTTCTGTGATGTTAGTCACACAAATCAGTCTACTTTTAAATAGAAATAGATTTGACCTATATTACATGAATTTTCTTGTAGGAAAATCAGAACTACTGTCAGATTCATGCCAAATTATAAACACAAAAATGTAATCTAGATACATTTTGCAATCATTTAATTATTTTTAAAGTTGTGTCTTAATGTCACTTCCACTGCCTTTACTCTCTGAAATTCATATAAATAGTTGTTGAAGATGTTTAAACTGCCCCCCACCCACGTTTTGAGAATAGCTCAAAACAGCTGAAAATATAAGAACATAACAACTCAAACATGAACAGCTACTAATTCAGAATGTTTGCAGAGGAAAAAGACGAAGTAATATCCAAACAGACAAGGTATAACAAATGAGAAAGCTAATTAGAAAGATACCTCATGTATATTTAAATGTGCTTTGTAATATTTCATTATCAGCAAGACGCAGTGATGTGCTGGATAACTAATTTTAAGACACAGGTGGCTCTAAATCAGTTTGCAACAAGAACTGAAGAAAATGTAATGAAAGAAAATGTACCAAAGACCTTTTTCTCTTCCTTAAACTATGGAAAAACTGCCTGAAAGCTATAAAATCTAGGCTTTTCTTGGATTTAAGTTAACATGGGGTTTAGGCTTCCAGTGAAATAAACAGAGTGCTTGGCTTACAACTGTGCATATCACAGGCAGGATGATGAAGGGGCCACAGAATCACAGAATGGTTCGGGTTGGAAGGGACCTCTGGAGATCATGTAGTCCAACTGCCCTGCTAAATCAGGTTCACCTATAACTGGTTTTGAATGTCTCCAGAAAAAAAAAGACTACACAACTTCTCTGGGTAGTCTGTTCCAATGCTCCGTCACCTTCAAACTAAAGAAGTTCTTTCTCATATTTAGATGGAACTTCCTGTGTTTCAGTTTGTGCCCATTACCCCTTATCCCTGTCACTGGTCACCACTGAAAAGAGACTGGTCACCAGAGCAGAACTATGCCAAATGTAATCTTCTTGTGCCTCAGCGTTGCTCCTCTTTGTTCATTCTGCACATGAGTATTATCGGGATCAATAGGGTCAGTAGATCTCTGCAGCCTTCAAATAAAATATATGCTCCATCATATTTAACAGCCAATACATAAACATTTCTGTTGGTTATGTATGCAGGCTGGGGTCAGAGGGAAGACAGCTCTTCCAGTGCAGCTAAAGGAAAGCAAAATCAGGGTCAACAAAATGGCTGAAGTTTCCACAATCCTCTTTGAAGTAATGAGAAGTAATGAGAATCATGTGAGAATGTCATTAAAAAGTGTATTTTATCCTTTTTGATCTATGCAGTTCAAAGACAGTGCTGTTCAGAGCTTCCGGATACAATTATAAGAGAAAAGTAAATCAAACTTCTAACTATTGTTTACGTTCTACGCAAGTGCCATTTCCAGCTATATGAAACTGCAAACATTGAGTGATATAATGAAGATATACTTTATGGAATAAAATTATAAATAAATTTGAAGCAAAACTTAAGATCTGCTCAGTATAAAATAGTATTTTAAAACTGACATACAGAAGATAATTTTAGCCAATAATTTTCTGTAATTATTATATAATTAATTCCTTGAATAAATGCAAATCCTAATCAAACACAAAGGGATATAAGCTTATTATAAAGTTAAACACTGCAGGGAGCTTCAGAAAACAGAACAGCATATCTGAATTCAAGAATTTTATGCTACTTAGAACTCAAGCAACAAAGATTAATGTTACAGTCAAACCCAAGAGGAAAATGTAACTTGATGAAAAAGGGAAAACATTGAAATACAGAAGTAACAACAAAACATGCACTGTAAAAAAACCCAGAAGACAAATAAAACCAGATCAATAACTAAGAGCACAGCAGCATACAAACTAAAATAATTGATCCAAAAAGGAGAAAAGAGTAGCGAATGAACACTGATTAGCACAGTTTATCACAAAAATGACTATTGATACGGTAAGAAAATACTGTACTATAATAAAGCCCCCAAAATTATTAGAAAAAGTAATGCTCTTAACTGAGAAGATATATTTAAGATAATTTAGCATCAAATGCTGTCTTTGCTTTTGGTAAGCGCTCATCATTTTTCAAGCAGTGGCTCTTTACTGAGATGCTTAAATGGCAATCAAGCCCCTCATCAAACTGACTACAGTTTTGGGTAATAATATTTATTCAGTATCTGGATGCTTTGTATCTGGCTCTATGTGAGCTAGCTCTTTAGGAGAACACAATAAGAAACACATTAAAATGTTTGCTAGCCAAGTAAATGAAAAAGCATAAGAAAACACTTCCTTGTAAAGAAAACTTTCAAAATGGTTCAAAATTGAACTAAGCTCCCTGTCTCAGTTTTCAGTAAGGAGGGATAGACAGGCTGGCTTACTGGACTAGAGATACAAACCCAGAAATTTTCCGGTTTACAGCAGAAATTGCAAGAACTTAACATGTCTCTGGACAAATACTGAAACAGCAAGATTCCTACGAGGTAACTGGTAATCGTGAGAATAATGTGATATGAAAAGCAATTCCATCAGATCCAATATCTGCACCAAGAGAAATTGCAAATCACAGAAGAGCACTTCATCTAGAAAATACAACTGCTTTCTTAAAACAACTCAGAGTAAGCATAAAGGAACAAATTTTCATTTTACAACAAGGCACAATTAAATTATATGGTTTAAGACAATTTTTTTGTTCTGGTATATAAAACATTTCATTGCATTTGGTGAACCTCAACAGTGCAAAATCTCAATGGACTTTAGCAGTCCCAGTAATTTAATAAAAGTATGTAAAACTTTTATTTTATTTTTTTTTTTTTTAGCAAACATTAGAGGACAGAGATTCCTAAACTGAAAGGTTGAAATATTGAAAAGCAATTATTTACCCAGGAAAGGATTTGTTTATATGTGTGGCTTTACTTTTAAAGTAGAACTGATCTCAGTAGGAATGTGTTTCAAATCCTCTTCAAGTTAGCAGAAACAACTTTCCTGACGTTACACTATTCATATATTTAACTAACCCGTAACCAAACTCTGAAAATATAAAGTTATTGAATTAGCACTCTCATGCTTTGCAAAATTTGAACAATTTTTAGCCATATTAAAAAGTGTATCAAAAAATCCATACTCATGAATAAAACATTTTTTAAAAGATTTCTCTGTTTCTCTCAGTTTTGGATCATGATTCATGCTCTCAGTTATTCTGCAGAGTTGAAACACTCATAGTGAATCACTTGGAAGTAATAGTAATACAAAGTAACTCTCGTACGTTACAGTGCATGGCACAATGAAAAGCATTCAACCAAGATATATTACTAAGCCTCGTTTCCCAATTATTTTTCTTCCTTAATGATTTCTTTTTTTTTGAAGATGGGTTTAATTAATAATTAATTAAGATATTAAAAGGAATTGTATCTTTCAAAGAAAAGTAATCATGCCTCTACCACCTAATAGGATCATACAGCTCCAGTCTTAGAATCTTGTAATGACTAACAATATTTTCTAAGTAAAGTCAGAATAAAGGGATTTTGCTTATAGAAATGACAACATTTGGGTTGAGATGGCCTGGAGAGTGTGAAAACAACCCGAGGACAAAGGTTTTTGTGGCAGTAGCAATGTGAATTATTAGTATTATAGGCCAGGGGATGGAAACATGTCCTTTTCCTTGGTGGCGCTATGGAATCTTTTCTTCGATGATTACTTCTTGAGTACACTTTTGCATAAGCAGAAAGGATATCAATCAGACTATTGACACACACTAACTTCAGAATCAATCAATAGTGACAGCTACAAAAATACTCCAAGATCCCAATGTATTTAAGGTAGGCTTAAAGAGTCATCTACTGCAAACTACTATATTTCTATTAGGTTTTGGCATTGAGCTGTGACAGAATAACTGAAGCATATATTTCCAGCTCATTAACTTTCAGGATTTTGATACAGTGAGATTAGTCTAATTTAAATTTTTATTTTTAATGGGATGATATTAATAAAAATAGGGATACATAAGAAAAGACATTCAAACACCATAGTACTTGAATGGCAGAAGTCTGAATATAAACTTCAAACACACTTACCCTTATCAAGGGTCTCTGCATTTTGCTGCCCACGGAGGATGGTCTCCTATATAGTGGAAAAAAAAGACAACAAAACAAACAATGGCGCAATGGTGATTATAACCTTGCATTATTTTGTTAAATACTTTGGTTTGGAGCAGTCCTTCCTGAGATGAAGAAACAATAAGTTACCATTGTAGTATATACATTTTTTAAAAAGAAAATAGAAATAATAAAATTCACCATAATACCTACATATACATCACCAATAGACAGATTGATCGTTTTTCTAGAGATGTACATGTGATCTGGAGTCTGGGATAAAAGCTGTTCATATGCCTACTCCTCTGCTATAAGAAAAAAACATGTTCTTTGATCTTACTGCTATTTGACAGTAAAATAAGTTCTAAGAACTAATTAGTCCTATTCTGGAATGAATTCTGTTCTTTCCTATTCTACATTTCCATTCTTGGAAAGCACGTGGAGGGATGCTTTTCCAACAAGCATTTCTTACTGTGAAAGAGTACCCGACTGTTGACAGCAGCATGCCTGATTGCTACAGCATCTTTTTTTTTTTTTTTTTATTTTCCTATCAGCTGCATAAACAAAAAGTAACCTGCTCTTTTTTCATATTTTTAGCAAACAGCTTTATCCTGGTCAATCCCATTTCCAAGCTAGAGCTGCTGACCTATTATGAATGCAATATCCACTTGAAGTTGAAACCAGATTACACAGCTTTTCAGAAAGTCCACTTACTCAATTTCCAAAGTCAGGGTCCTCTAATTTGAGAGATTAAAATCTTTGAAACTGATCAAAATGTGTGCCTTGTCATCCTGCCTTTTGACTGCCCTCTTACCTGCAATATGACATACTCTGCGCAAGACTCACTTGCACTTCTTTCCCATTTCCACAGTTTCCAGCTTGTTTCCTATTCAAATGTGGTACTATTTATGGGTTAACTGACTAGCTTTGCCTCTGCAAAGACAAACATTAAAGCCTAAAAAACCTATTGCAAACAAATTTAGAAGCTTTTTTTCATCTCAGGACTCCCTTTAACAAGATTTGTCATCCATCCCACCACCCTAAACTCCTCCTATATACCCATCTCTACATGCGTCAAAGGTGCTAATGTAGGAACTCATAACATTGAACTGGTCAACATCTGGATACACAGACTGACTTTCTGTTCTGCATTTCAAAGAGGAGTTGTGGGAGCTCTACTAACTGGACCTGCTTTTATGCTTTCACAATACCATCTAAAAATCTTTGGAGGGGCAGAATGACATTACGTAAAGTCTGAGTAAGTTCGACTGGATAGCCTGTCTCAACAGTACCTAAAGTTTGCACAAGGACATTGTACTGCAACTCCAGGTCTGCCTCAGCTGTCATATTACATACTACTATTGCATACACAATATGAAAGGACCTGTAAATGCTTCCTTAGAGGAAAGCCTTATAGCTTTCTACTTCAATTCCTAGCTGCAGTAAGTCTTCCTGCAGCATTTATTCTACAGGACTTCCACAGGCCCAGAATGTAAGAACTTTAGGCGTCTGATCTTTTCTCAAGTGAATAAATTACACATTTAAGATTCTCTGTCCCAAAATAGGAAGTACCAAATAATTTAATCTTTATAATTTAACTGCAGTATTGTTTAGTGAGAGAATTTTAAAATCCCATTTTTCCACAGTGCAAATCCTAAATTCTATTCCAAATCTGGCATGGGTTTTTTAAAGAATGTTCATGAATCAAAGCTGAGACAGCTCTAATATAAACAGCAATTAAAAGACAAATACAGACATTGTTGAAATGTTAACAGTTGGTGAAAAATTTGGTACTTGAAATATATTATGTCTTACATGTCCATTTTTAAAATAATTTCTTGCTTTTCTAGGGCAAATGAGCTGAAAAGGACACAATATGATTTTGCAATTGCCCGTGTACTTCAGCTCCTGCTTCCAGACTTCTGTACATACAACTGTGCAAAACAAAAGGCAAGCTAAGATCATTTGTCATGTGACGCTGACAGTCACATCTCAACAATTGGGTTTGAACAATCTCTAGTAATACATGGACTATCTTTCCCCTTTAAATTGGGACTTCAGAAGTATGCATGCATAGAGCTGTCATATACCTACATGGAGACTACAACTTGCAAGATTTCAATATTGCCAAATTTCCTGTAGGAGTCACAGTATTTACCAATTAGGTACATGTCAACACTACCAGGCTTCTTCTCAAAATCCTGTGCATGTCCAAAGTATAAAAAGTATCAGATCTACTGTACAAGCGTTGGAGACTGTAATGTTTGCACCACAAGTCAAGCACTTTCTGCCAGACTTACCGTTCATGGACAGTACACATGACTTATGCTTCTAGTACAGACATGTGGCAGCTTACTATAGGGCTACTTTGTTGGTCTTAGCAGCTGGCAGCAGGAAGGCCCAGAGAGATTTATAAAATCCTCAAAAGCCGCTTCAACAAAATTTCCAGTAAAGAAGGAGAACGTACCCTGGAAAATCTAGATGATTAGTAATGTTACTTTAGCCAGTTTGAGCTGTGAAAGCAATCTAATGAAACCTGTGTAGAAAGTCCTGTAGACTCATTTACTAAAGTCTCTGGAGTGCACACATAACAGAGTCAAAAGCTGCCTGCTTCCCTGATGGTATGGGATGCGTCTATTACCTAAACCTCACTGATTCTGAGACAACTGGGAGTGTCAAGGAAGTTCTCATTCTGTTATGCTATTGCCTCAGCCACAGCAGCTAAGACGTTGGCACAGAAAGAGAAACTGAAGGCAACTTTCCACCTTAATGAACACACATTGCCTGAAAGATCAGCTCTGCTGCCACAGTATCTGATAAAGAAAGGAAGAAACAAAGACTTGAATCCAGCTATGAAACATGAAAGGCTGCATACAGTTAAGAGTCAGCGAGAGTTTATTTACTTATTGTTATTCCTGCAATCAATGCGAAATCTGAATGCAAAATGTGAAGAAAATTTACTGGTTGACTTCAAAATCTAATTTATAGTCTATTATGTTTTATAATCATTAATACATAATTTTAAAAATAATGACAATTCATAAATTTATAGCTATCTTGTACTTGATTTTTTTATAAAACCAGTGTCCTTTTTTACTGTAGAAATTATGCATGGCAAAACTTTTCATACGAGTTTTTCTGTAAAAATCACCAGTCACCTTCCAAAAAGAAGTTCTCTGGATATAACTGCAGGTGAAGGAATAAAGCTTCAAATACATTATTAAGATTGAAAATACATTTTAAATCTACCTTCAAAATGACAAAAATGACCAAAATATTTCAGACCCAACTCTGTATTAAATTTCAGGTTTTAGGTTGACTTTTGCATTGATAATCACTTAGACACAATCTTTGTTACCTACTCCTGAGTCACTCTTTTCACTAAATGGAACATCAGTTCTCTTTGTAGCTGTGATGTGGGAGAAAGTAATAGAGGTGGGTTTTGAAACAAGGCAGTGGAACAAAAGAACAAACAACTGCAAAGCAGTACATAGAGTGAGATACAAGAATTGCTTAAAAATACTGGATTACTAACTCTGTTTCTTTTTTATTCAGTCTGTAATGTTGGAACTGTCCCAATCTGTATAAGCAAGTAGATATTTGTAAGAAATATCTACAGAAAGATTCTCTATACCACAAATGTCTAAATGGACGTCCCTCTTCTCAAATCCCTCTTCTAATTCATGTGCCTAGTATCTCATGTATATTTTTTTTTCCCCCGAAAAAATAAGCAAGGAATTTTGATTTTGTGCAGATTCAATAATTGTCAAAACCGTAAAATTTGTAAAGAAAATACAATTTTTTATTTTCTTCCTAGCCTTCCTGTTGACTCAATATGAATTCACTGGGCTTATGAAATATATCATAAGAAGGATTAGAATAAGAAAATGCTTTTTATGACACAACAGGCTAAAAGGTTTATGGGAAACATGAAAAAAGCACACAACAAAGCATGCAAATTAAACAGACTTGACATCAGCTGCAAATCAGAAGTTAAGACTGACCTTGCATATATAAAAGCATGGCACTGAAGTAAGAAGAATAAAGTAAGCATGAACATTAAAGAACAAACGTACTGTATTTATGTCACTGCGAGAGAGTGGCGATTTTAATCTTTCTGCTCTAGAAAGT
The DNA here is from genome assembly GCF_963264785.1 of Psittacula echo. Classification (NCBI taxonomy): domain Eukaryota; kingdom Metazoa; phylum Chordata; class Aves; order Psittaciformes; family Psittacidae; genus Psittacula; species Psittacula echo. The sequence goes on along the minus strand of NC_137738.1, from coordinate 38,399,615 downwards.
AGCATTGGCAACCAGCTTGGCACTGAAGAAGCCACAAACAGAAGTCAGGAGTGTTCTGCTTAGGATTTCTGAATACAGCAATCAAGGCAGACTATTAAAATATCAAGCAGCCATTGCAAATTCTGATGGTAAACATACTTGGATTAGAATGTTGTTCCTTTGTTACTCTTCAACGTTTCCTAAAAAAAAAATCGTAAAAAGCTTTCTTCTCAAGAAAGTTGGAGACAACTTGTAGTAAAGAATTCATCACAGTGAAGAATATTTGAGTAGGCTTTTGAATAGCAGAGCTCCAAGGAAACACTATTCCAGGATAATATTTTTCTCAAAAATTTGCCAGAATTACTGTTCCAGAAGACTGCAAGGTACTGTGCAATTTACATATGATGACCTTTTTGCCTTTTTCCTGACCACAAAAAAGGATAAGGAAAAAAAGTGAAATCAAAAATCAAGTTCTGAAAATCACCTAGTTCAGGAAGGCATTATTCCACAAATAATTGTCTCCAGCCAAATGGAACAAGACATTTCAACATGACTTACACACATAAATTGCTTACCTTCCAACTGAAGAATAAAAGTGAGCTTTTCCATTAAAGAACTGGGCCTATTTTATGGAGTTTTAAAACAACAACAAAAAAACCCCAACAATAAACCATGTAACAGTGTGCTTCAAGATCAATTCAACTACCAAAAATACATACATTTAAAGATACTTTTCCTAATGCACATCCACAAAGTTTTCAGAACTGTAAAATAACAGGGAATGGGAAATTCAGGGCAAAAATGTTTGAAAAATTCAGTACTAAAGCATTTCCATTATTTGGCATAAGCAATTTAGGGACACAAAGGATACCATGTCTTTCAACTTCAGAAAGGACATCCAGGTCCTAAAATTTTAACTTTTATTTATCACTAGTCTCTGTTTCTTTGACAACAGACCTTTAGGAACTGTGAATCAGATATTCACTGATGTAACTTCATGCAGTTTACATTGGAGTGAACTGAAATATGCCAATTTAAATCTGCTGCACGTCTGGCACACATACAATTGCTGTATCCCAAAGATAAATCATATCTGCATTAAAGGTTTTAAAGCAGACATCTCCTGAATAGCAGTCGCACAGCTTAAATGGAGACAAAGTTGCTCACACTTGGTATTCTACAAAACAAAATTATGGCAATTAGCAATAACTTAGTGATTTGTAGATATCAAAGTTTCTCTTTCAGTGCTTGCTTTTTTAATCACTAACTGATTTTAAAAAAAAAAAAAAAAAAAAGGTATAGCTGTATATTGTTATTTCAAGTTTTAAAGATATGGAAAGAAAGCTATCCAATAATGAATCTTCCAGAGGTATCCACATAATTTTGTTGATTAAAAGACTTAATATGTGAAAGATTGTTCTGCAAGTTATTTGCTTTTGCATTCCATACAAACGCATTCCTACTTACATACTGCAACTATTAATTGGCATAGCATTTTTCGGCCGAGATTTAAACTTAGGCAAAGTAAAGTTCAAGTGTAAGTCCATTAGCTGCTTGTGACTTCTTACATTACATGTCTGAATCAGACTGCCCTCAGACTATGTCACACTATGTCTTCTTCCAATCATTTCAGATCTATCAATGTCTGTCTCTTTTGTATTTTCTTACTTTCCCTTGCCTCTTTTTGACTGCATGCCCTCCCGTGACAGACCAACCGTCTACAATCATATATTTCTTACACACTTGGACTAGAGGAGAGAATCAAAGTGATGCTCCAAATTACTTTTACGTTTCTAGCACACAAACATCTATTAAGATGTAACTAACTCAATCTGTATTTGTACAGCTAGGGAGAGTGAAGTTATGCAAACAATGTACATTGTATGATGCTACTTACAGCTCTTTATTACTTTGCTGTGTTCGTAATGATTTTCACAAGTTGCAATATTCAAAAAGACTTTTAAAGATGAAGTATTAATGAAGTACTAACTAGACTATTGCAAAATGTATACAAAATTCAGACTAGTTAAAAATATATTTTATTGCAAAGAATTTTCCTTCACTACAGAATTGGCTTATTTTAAAATCATAAATACCTAATAACTACATGTTCACATGTACATTTTCTATATAAACAATACATATAGAATTATTTAAAGAAACTGAATTTAAGAACTGAAATATAAAAATGGCTTAACAGCATACTCTGAAGAGGAAACATATAAATAGGCACTCCAAAAATTACACAGATATTTATTGCTCTTTTACTTCAAAATTTAACAAACTGAATTTTATTTTCTTTGTTGATGAAGATATCTCATAGCATACTATTCTTAACAGTATGTCTTTGGTCTTCAAACACATTTTATAACCCAACAGGCAGTCACTATACATCAACCAAATACTACATGTGTAACCCCCAAGTATATTTATCAGTTGGCCCCAGAAAAGGACAGTAATAAGGACAGTAAAGCCAAAATATTTCCTAGTGTTAGCAACAGGACTTTCAGAATTTGAGGAATAAATCATTACAAAATAAGGTTAAAACAAAAAGTGATGTGAAAGATATCTCACCCAGCACATATCAATATAACTAGAAATTGGAAAGGGGAGGGAAGTTACTTAAATAGCAGGGAAAAAAGCTCACTGAGAAGTCTTTAAAACCCTATATTTCAGTAGTAAGTATTTTCTATTTTGTCTCAATATCCTTTGGAATATAAAACTAACTCAGTTAAAATAAAATTAGGAAAATTATTACCTGAGAATCCTCTTCTGCATTTGAATGTCTCACACTTTGATTCATAGCCACATTACTGTCTCTCACATTTTCATCACTTTCAGTAACAGAAGGGAGATGGGACAGAGAATCAAATCCTTTTTTGAGGGTAGACTGTGGAAAGCGGCTAAATAATAAAAGAAAACTCAAACACTTTAATCCATACATTTACTTTCAAAAAGAAATTCTTCATAACTAATATGCTTCACATGATTTTGTCAAAATAATTTGTGAGTCTTTTATTTTACAGCCTGGTAGGGCACACAATAGCTATATATGCTTATCTTTCTGGCTTGACACTACACACGTATCTATGCTCAAAAGACCTGAACTAACCTGCCCTCTTAACTAATCCTCAAAAAAACAAACCCAAGTCAGCTGAGAAAAACTAGATGGTAATGCTAGAAATAAATAAATTTCTATGTCCACCAGACAAGAAAAAAAATAACATAATGTGGACCAGTTAAATGGGGGGGGGGGGGGGGGGGGGGGGAGGAAGTGTCAGAATAATTTTTGTCTTTTCCCTCAAAATGGGTCTCCATAGCTACCAGACAGCTAAAACACACGATAACCAAGGAAACCTGTGCAAGGTCTATTCTGGTTGTAGCAAAAGAAAGCTTTGTTGCTGACTTAGTGAAGGCAGAAGTGAAAACTGATGGAAATACAAACAACTCTTTGCTTGTTAAGTGAACTGGGAGAACAAGATCAAAACAATATTGCACATATGCCAATTAGACATAAATGTGTAATTGTGTTATTGCAGCAATAAAGAACAAAGAAAAATGTAACGTGTTATCCAACCCCCTTCCTAGGACTGAGATAATGAAATATCAAGATCTTTAGCAGTGACGCGGTAGCAATTATCTTGCCTTTGAGTGTTTCAAAATATTTTATTAGAATTAAAGCAAGAGATTAAAAATTTTTTCAGTCCCAGTTGTGCATCTAAATCCCTTATCTTACTTAGGCAGCTATATTACTTTAATGAAATGCTAATACTTGCTATATATTTTTGGTTACTACCTGTTAATTAAATCACAAGAGATTAAATTAGCTCATTGTCATGGAAACTTAGCACATTAAACAAACTGTCCTTGACAAAATGCAGTAAGTTGACCATGAAGCAATCTATTCAAGATGAAAAAAATACATAAAATATGGTAACATGCAAATAAGGGAACATCTTAATTATTACTCTCATTCTTTTAATAACCTATCAATGGATATTGCTTAGAGCATTTTTATGTATGTGTACTCCTACTATTTGAAAACAAAAATTAAGTAATTTAATGTATTTTTAACCAACAAAATGCAAATGCTGATACAACAAAATGTATCAGCAAAACAATACAATACAACACAACATTCCAAGTTAATTTCTTCCACTGAAAAACGCTGTTCAATACAAAAAAAAGCCAACAACCCAAACGGGTTTCTTATCAACCCATCCAATCACGATGATCAAAATACGGAAACTGCCATGTAATTTGTGCAGTTTACTTAGAGATGTACTTAGAAAAAGGTATACACACCTTAAAAATGATACACACATCCAACAGTTTAAAAATTGTTGTTGGACTCATTCTCAAGAAAATAAATATCCTCCAAAATAACATAAAACTTTTGGTGCTCACTTGGTATGTCATACATGCAATGTTTCCTCTGTCAAGAGTTCAGTCAGAATAAAAGAGAGGATATTAATAATTCTAGCAGTTGTTGACAAAATGTTCAACATCATAAGTTGAAGCCTGGCAGAAAAGCATTATGCAGTGGGTCATCGGAAAAAAAATCCAATATTTTGATATAATTAATGATAATCCTTCTTTTCTTGTCAGCAAGCAAGTATTATGCTGAATATTCAATGCTGACTAGAAGACATGTATACATTGATTTCTGAAACTTTTTCTCTAAGACACCCTGCATTTATAAAAGGGTTTATATATATATATTTATACAAGGTTTATACATATATATTTTCAAGGGTTCACAGGACTTCCCGTCTTTAACACAAGGCATTTATACAAAGGTGTGTTCTGAGCATGAGCTTCCTCACCTGAACTCTCAGGTTTCTTGTAATAACTATAATTAACAGAGAACAGCCTGTTTGATTCATAAAAATTAATTGCTCCATGCCAAATATGTGATGCCCATGAAAGTACTGACTGGCCAGTCAGTGACTTCCTTGTTACGTGCAAGAACTGAAAGGGACCAGTAGTTTGAGTTAAAAATAGAAAGACATCAGAGAATACTCCTATTTCTCATGGAAGTGATCTACTGAATATTCACTGGGCCTACTGAGTAGAGAAACTGGCAGTGTTTTTGCCTGACAGAGCTCCCAGCCCTTCGATGTCAGATGCCCTGAGAAGTGTGCATCCACCTAGGGACTGTCTGTACAGGGTGTAACAAGTAGAGACATACCCCTCAGGTGTGTGCATGTCCACCTCCTAGTGGGTTTTCTCACAGGCATAGAATCACACAATCATAGAATAGTTAGCGCTGGAAAGGACCTTAAGATCATCTAGTTCCAACCCCCCTGCCATGGGCAGGGACACATCACACTAAACTGTGTCACCCAAGGCTCTGTCCAACCTGGCCTTGAACACCGCCAGGGATGGAGCATTCACAAAATGCATGTAGATTAGCAGATTGTAGGGAACAGCATATAAAATATATAGCACCCCAACTTGCGTCTCCAACAGAAGGTGTGTGCAAATAGAACCTGCATGCCTAAATGAGAAGGTGAGCTTGTAACCCTCAATGCCAGGAGAGCATATAATTGCATGTGTATGCCTCTGTGTGCATGACTAAAAATTCTTTGCATTAGTTATACAAAGGTGTTCAGAAGTTTGTAGGTGTTTGTAAACATTTTGTAAGCATCTAGAATAGTGGTTTATCAGTTATATAGATGATACTGATCCTAAATGTACAGTTCACTGACTGACGATTATGCAACATCAAGAAATCAATAGATCCTGATTTGCTTTCAACTACATAATCTGACCAGTTTTTCCCTGTGACAGAAGTAAACATAAGCCACTGCACTTTCACAGTCAAATGGAGGAACAGTACAAAGCTAACGCTGAAACGACACTGAATACTTACATGTCTGTGGGTAGTGTAATAACATTCAATTTGTAATTCAAAAATAGGCTAGCAATCTCAACATGTTCTTCAGGCTTCTTTACCAAAGACACTGGAAAAAAGCAACTTGTTAAACATTAATTCATAAGAAATTTTTAACACTAGAACTTTGACAAATAATTTCCACAGGGGATTAATCAAACCTAAATAATTCTCAAAATATAATAGCATACATTTGAATCAAAGAGAACAACCAAGGGTGGCTTTAGGTGACATATCATGAACAAAAACCTGCTCAAAGCTCTGATCCTCAGCCTGCAGGGTGTTAAACTGTGCTTAACCTATGGAAGGTTATCCAACTTAGCTTAGAAAAACTATGGCAGTACACTGCTAATTTCCTGTTTATCTCATTACATAATGCTAGCATGTCTGCAAGACTTTCATACTCAAGGCACCTCATATCATGCATTTAAATCCATTGTGCAGTACAGACAAACCCTAGAACAAGTTTACCTTTAAAACTATGAGATTTTGCAGCAGGACTAGTCACATATTTCAAAAGTTTGAAAGGTGTTCAGAAGCTTTCATAGCTCTGCATGACAGAGCTTCTGCATTGGTTTGATAACACTCCCTCTTCATTTTCTCAAGTAGACTGCTTTTTTAGCCTGAAATTAAGACACTTCTCAAAGTGTTTAGGAAATAACAGGGCTAAGGGGAAGTAATACAAAATAGGTAAAAAAACCCCACAACCCAAACAAAACCAAACAAGTAATCCCTAAGGAAGTTCCATTGAAATTAAGCGATAAGATGATAAATATGGCCCTGGAAATTTATATATTTGTAATAATTAAAATGTTACTACACATTCATTTTGGAGGTCTAAGTAGACAAACCTCGGGGTTCAGATGACACAAGAGTTTTATTTTTCTGACGGAAAAGCTTCCAACGAGGAACTGGTGGTGGTTGTGGTGGTGCTACCAGAGGACAGGACCTTGTTCTAGTGATTAGGACAGGATGGCTATATATGTGGGAAAGTCCATACTGCCTTAGTTTCTCTGAAGAATCAGCCTATGAAACATGGAAAAATAACCCAGCTGTGTCACACCTCCTTTCTCATCGTATCTCTGACAGGAAAGAACAGTACGCACACAAAAGCATCTAACAGCTTGTGTAACAAATGAAACAAAAATAGCTCACCTGACAAGGCTATCCAAAAACATTCTAATTAGAATTTGATATTCAGCAGAAAAAGTATAATTGAATACTCATAAGTGTTTACATATATTTTACTTCTTATAGTAGATTCATCGTTCTTTTCAACTTATTTAACTGAATTCTTTTAGGTGCTACAGAAAATACACACGTGAAGCAGAATTAATATGTAAAAAAACAGTGACAACATTTTATTTTAAACAAATGTATTTTAAAACTTTTTCTGGGGGAGAAAGTCTTCACTTCATGCTGAATTTATAAAGCAGCAGAATTCTAAAAGCAACTGGCTTTTAGATAACTTGTGAAATCTCCATAATGTAATATCACTTTGAACCAATACATCATTAAACTTTTTATCTGCTGGCTAATTTAGAGAACATACTAAAGGCACTGCAGTTGACCTGTATACCAAATCCCTTAGCAACAGACTTAAGAGCAATTTCAGATGTGGACATTGAGTGGTGCTCTTTGCATTAAAATAATAATGGTGTAGTGCTTAACATTTTCATTACTGAAAGTTCTGTTACAAGATTTGTACATCCTTTGTATATTAAAAATACACCTCCTTTTACTTGCTAAATAAATCACACATAATTTAGTTCCTTAACATGCTCATCAGCAAGGCTCATTGGCAAATGTTCCTGAGGTTCTGCATTTATGAACTTTGCAGAGAAGGATGTAGATGTAGTTGTGGTTGTCAGTTATTTGAAGGGAGAAGAACAAATTTAACACAATAAGGCTGCTAAGGGAAGTTAAGGCTGCCCTATCCCTGGAAGTATTCAACACCAGGTTGGATGGAGCTTTGAGCAATCTGGTCTAGTGGAAGGTCTCCCTGACTGTGGCAGGGGGATTGGAATGATCTTTAAGGTCCCTTCCAAACCTAAATTATTCTATGATTCTGTGAAGGTATACAAGCAATATAACGGCTTCATTTGATCTCTGACTTTATAAAGATATATTACAGGAGTGGTGACTGGGCACATACATATTCAAGCAACTTAAAAATGCAATTTAAAACATCTGAGATTAGAGAGGATTTTGAAGACTACCAATTAGGTGCCATAAACAAGAACTTGTCAGCTGCTGAGTAGGAGACGTACCTGAATGACTCAATTATGCATTTTTTTCCATGTTATTTGAGCAAACTTAAGGCAATTAAGTTCAAGCCACATCAATCCAAGGACATATACACTAGAAAGCAAAGCTAAAAGGGATACTGCAAAAATTCTGGAGGGAAATTTTGGCACAGCTGCAGTTAACGATACAATTTTCTAGAAATTGAGAGAGCAATGATTATGCCAATGAATCCACTCTTCGAAACTTTAATTATTTCTACCAATGTAGTATATCTCAGCCCCCAAAGAAAGCTTGAAAATGAGCTTTTTTTAACCCACAAGAAACCCATTACACTTCTATATTTAATTTCTGTCAACTTCCATTTTTCTATCAGTCTTTACTAAAACACTGGTTTAGACACATAGATCCATCTGCCTCATCCTATTTGATGTGCAATGCCTCTTTTTCAGTACTCTCTATAACCTCACAGACTGAAGCCAAGTTTGAGACTCCAAGCAGGAAAGATACAACCTTATGTCACTGTTTCCAGTTTGCTTTCTGATGACTAGCATTACTTCTGAGGAAAAAGACACTACTGGCTGAGACCTTAAATTTAAATAAATAAATAAATTAAATCACAGAGAAAGAGCTAGTCTTCAAAACAGCATAAAATACCCAGCACAACTTGAAAAAAGAAAATAGTGCAAGAATTAAGAGCAGTAAAGCATAACACCTGCAAACCATTTCTGGAAATTTCTTTATTCTGTCAAGCCTATTGGTTTCCTGAGGAGGCAGCTAAAATTTTAATGTTCTAATTATGGTAAATATGATTTAAATGCACAAAAAATAAATCTAATTAATAATCAACTCAGGAAAGCCAGCTCTGGCATTATAAATAGCTTTCTGTAGAGTGTGAGTGACTAAGTGGAAATTTAAGCATTGTTTTTACCCCAGCTGCATGAAGTGCTGCACTCTCTCCAACTGCTTTCATCAGCTACAACACTAATGATAGAAATGGATATAAACATGCTATTTCTTATAGAACAACACATTGGAAAGTGTGTAACAGAGAATTTATGTTTTTCAACTAACCCCTAAAATAATTAGTCTTTCCATTCAGAAGTATCTCATTATGATACATTTTTTAGTCCTCATCAAGATTCTCCCAAGAGCCTTCAGCTCCTGGGATCCAGAGAAAGTGGAGTAAAACTGAAAAAATGAGCAGACTGCAGCAGAAAAATGCAGAAAATGCACAATCAGAATACAGAAGTACCAAAAATATAAATTTAACTGATAATCATTACCTAATGACTATTTCACTATATTGATTTTATTATTTTTGTTACAACATAGTTGCTGCAAAATGAAACTCCCTGATAATAAAATAATGCTTTCCTGTCCTGAGAGCATAGACTCTTACCATCTGCTTTAACGAAAAAACATCCTTTTCGAACAAATGTAGTGGTATACAGCCAGCATACACGACCATTTCTGGCTGGGTTGGCACAGATGATTCTACAGAGAAAACATCAACATGTTTTAGAACAGCATAAACAGTAAATAAATGTTGCTATACCTCACCCTAACTTATTCTGCTCTCTCTGCCTCATTTTTGTTATTTTCTTTGTCTGACTCTATTATCTCATTTGAAACAAGACCTCATTGTAGAGTACTTGTAAGAGAAGCCACGGATGGCAAAACCACGTTGTTTTAATCCTTACCTATTTTAGACTATCCGTGACTTTTGCATATTTTACTTCTTTTACACAGATGAAAAAGAAAAACTACAACTTACAAATGCAACAGGTCAGAAGTAGCTCTAACCATTGTTGTTCTATTTTTCTTCAGATTTTAATAATACTAGATACTAGCATAAAGAACACAATACACATCATCTGGGTAGATGAAATAAAAACATACTGATTGGTCAATAGTACCTAAAGGCTTCACACCAGTGAAAGCAAAGTTTGATCTTACTAACAAAAGTATCAAAAGCCAGAGCCCTGGCCACTCCTAGCAATGGATATTAAGAATAAGATTAGTTTGAGAATCAGAGTATTTGTTAACCAGGGTTATTGCTCTTACTTCTGTCAAGGAGATAGAATAATGGAGGTAATGTCAGCTGTTTCTGAAAGCGTGAGGGGGTGATCACATAGCTCTTACCCACACGCCTTTACAGAAGCTTGTTTTCCTGTAATTCCATCACAGGCAAGATGTAAAAGCAGAGGCATGTTCACTTGTTACTCCTAGAAATCTGTTGCACTGAGCAACCATGCAACCATCTCATACCTGTAACTGTTGAAGAAGCTATTGTTGATTACCTAATGATGAAGAGAAATCAAGCCTGTCTGGGTGACAGCCAGTTCACTCATGCTGAAGGGAAATCTAAAGTCTAAAAAATTTATTAGTAGAAATATAGATCTAAAGGTCAGCTCAAAAAGAAGGATATTTATTTCTCTTTATTGTTCCTTAGTAATCTAAGAAAGTATGTGAAGACAGGATCTCAGCACAGAGATTGTGGAAAACAGCACACCTGTTTTTCATTAGAATGTTTTGTCTTTGTTCCCTTCAGCTCCACCTCAAATATAGGACAATTACTTCCTACGTTTACTAAGTATGCAGCTGGAAGCTGCTCTAAGAATAGGTATTTTCTGTGAAACTGAATAAAACAATGCTGTCTGCATAAAAAGAAAAAAGTGAAAGGAAAATAAAAGGGAAAACAAAGATAGGCAAGTGACTGGAAATACAATTTATCAGACTTCAAACTGATTTATTTAGAAGGTATGCAATAGTTTTTTCTTGAAAAAGTAAGCTCTCTTTGCATCTTAAATATTCTTCCAGAAATTCAATTACTCAATTAAATATAAGGTGGTGGTATGTCAGACTTTCTTTCCAGTGGATTCTTACTATTTCCCACTGCACATTTGTGATTCCCCTGTTAATCACAGCTGTTGTGTTAGCTATGGTTTTCAACTTATCCAAAAGCAAGGCTATAATCTAGGTTTAATCTCAGTCCCTGCTGACATATCTGATCTGTTACAAATACATTAGTAGAAGCTACCGTATCCTACACATTACAGAACAGTACGTGCCACAAGGTATACAAATATCATTGCGTGTGAGAAGTATTTCTCAATTAAAAGTATTCCATCAAATACCAGGTGGAATGTAAAACTGTTATATTCAGTCCAGATGGGTTGTGAAATAAAACGTCTGCAGGGCAGACAATAAACAGCAATGAACAAATTATTAGAGCATGCAAATGATTAACCAGGCACACCATATTCACTTTAATAATACTATTACAATACTGGAAAGATTTGGTACATTATGCCAGTACCTTTTAAAAATAATGTATTCTTTGATCCTTTTTTACTTCACAAAAAATGAGGAGGACGTATGCTCTTCAGTGCAATCTGTATGGTGCTGTGGTTTAGATATGTGACCAAAACAGTGTTGATAACACACAAGTGTGTCAGCTATTGCTAAGTAAAGCTCACAGAGTATTAAATCCTTCTGTTTCTCATTCTACTTACTCAGCAAGTATGCTGGGGATAGACAAGGGGCTCAGTCCTGACCCAAACTAGCAAAGGTGTATTCCGTACCACAGCACATCATGGTCGGTATAGCAACTGGGGTGTTTTCTGCTCAGGGGCAGGCTGGGCTTCAGTCACTGGGTGGTGAGTAACTGCATTGTGTGTCACTTGTTTTGTACATTCTAAGATCATTATTACATTTTACTTTATTTCAATTAGTAAACTGTTCTTATCTCAAACCACAGCTTTTATCTTTTTCCAGTTCTCCCCATCCTACCAGAGTGGGGTGAGGTGGGTCGGGGAGTGAGCGAGTGTCTGCATGGTACTTAGTTGCTGGCTGGGGTTAAGCCACGACAACAATGTAATGAATATAAAAGGTTTTGCCATTTTAGAAATAAAATATAAATGATATTAAAAGTAGTTAGAGACCTCTTCAGAAATTATTCAAATTTATCACAGAAAGAAGCCCTCACACTCAAAAGGTAGAGTGAAAACTTACAGTAGGGAGCTAAGCGTGTTTATGGTGCTGCAAATGAAATACTTGTCAAGATACTTCCATTTAAAAAAAAAAAAAAAGGGGCAGCAAAAAAATTAGAAAAAGGTCATTGCACCAAGTAAAGTCATCGTTACAAAAAATTCCCAAGAACAATTTAGATAATTTTTACAACTACTGCTTCTGAAGTCTGACTTTAAACCTAGCCCTTAGTTTCTGGTTCTACTGTCCCAGGCCATTCTCTGCAGACCACGTGTCTCAAAGCCTGAAAGCTTTTTCTTCAGTGGCTATAATCTCGTAACAAAAATATATTTGAATTCAGTATTATTTCAAATTGCAGTTCTCTTTTCAAAAACAAATAAAAGCAAAGCCCTATGTTTTACATATAATTTGTTTGTAATTTTAGCTTCAAAAGAACAGGACTTACTTTCAGTTAAGGCCTGAAAAGAATATCTGGTTTCAGCAGACTGAAGTGCTAACTTGTGCTTTTGTTTATCTCCATCTCTGATTTTCTTCTTTCCAATTTCTTTTTGCTCTGCTTTTTCTATTAAGCAAGACAAAGATTATTTTTCTTTTTCAGGTAAAAATTTTTGGCCAAGAACTAATGTCATTCAGTTTAAAAAACATAAAAATAATTCTTAAGATGTAAAGGCAGATTTACTGAGAAGCAGCGAGGAAGACTTTGGTCTCACCTCTTAGTTAGTGCATAACTTTCCTGTCCCTACTATAATGTTTGCAACTCCTGAATTCCTGGCACTGTGTCAAATATTTTCTTCATGTTTTTGCTCCTGTGCATCAGTGATTTCCAATAGAATCTAACACAGATGAGGCATAGGTTCCCAACAGACACAGAAGAGTCTCCCACAGTCAGAACTTTCCTTCAAGCCTTAGAACTTAAGACTACAGGAAAATACATTTCCAATGAAAAAATCCCAAACATTATTAGAGCACCTGACAAGAGCTTACAAGCTCAGAGCTGGAGATTACAAAGCTGCATCATAACAGAACGCTTCCCTAATTCTTAGCTGTTTCATTTACTAACAGAATTTCTAAGTCTTGGAGAAGGTTAAATTTGCAAAGGTTTTGGGGAATAAATTACAGCACCCTGTTGGATGAATGACAGTGCTGTTCACAGTGACTGCATCCCTGTGTGTGTCCATTCCAAACTTTGAAACATCTACTACACTGATAGCAGGAATTCCTAACAAAGAATACCCCCCGCAGTCAGGTCTCTTCTAGAATTTTTATAACACTTTCAACATTAGAATATATTATTTGAGATTCAAAGTGAGAAAGGCAGGGATTTTTCTGAAAATCTAAGAAGAAACAGACATTTTAATATATTATTTGTACCTTCTAAAGAAATGAAATTGCATCTATACCTTCAAAGTATAAACAGCAACTAAAAAAACTCAGTCTCAAATATAATAATTGAAGAATATCATACTGGAACAAATAAGTTTCTAACCCTAAGTTTTTTTCATTTAAATGTAAATAGGATTAGAGGCTTTTGAATAAAATTGATACCTATATATATATATATTATATACCTATAACATAAACAGGTAGACATTAGAAAGTACTTGTCAGAACTCTCTGCAGGTAATTATACTTTGTAACAACCATTATGAAATGTATAATTTATTGATGGTCAGAGTAGTATGGCCTTGGGGAAGCTACAACTTCTCAGATTGTTATCCCTCTGCAAAGAACCAGTCTTTAGAGAAATGTCTATGACATAGGGCTGAACAAATCTTTGCCATATGAAGCTGTTTTCATAAAAGAGACTAGTATTTCTTCTAATGAGATCTATATAGTTAAAACAAAAGCTTTTTGAATTTATACCATTGCAATGTGTTCAATGAAACAACAACAAACCCACAGAGTTGCACGTGGCATAGCAAAGAAATACAAATTCAAAGCCAGAGGTTATGCTAATTTTATTTATGCTTGATCTACAAAGATAACACTACCTAAAATTACAAACCTTTGCCAATTTTATCAGCTTTCCCTGTTTTCTCAGGTTTCTCTGACTGCTTGTTGACAGATGAAACTTCATTTTTTAACTCTGAGACTTCCGTCTCTTTATGTTTTGTATCTGACTGAGCAGTATCAAGTACTGAAGCTTCCTTATTTGGCAACTTGAATTCTGGCACAACCTCTTTCAAAAAGCCCCAGACTTTGTCCAAGTATTCAACCCTTAAAAGAAAAAAAAAACAAACAAAAAACCCCAAACACATGTATATGTCAATGATAATGATATTTGCAGTAAGAGTGATTTTTATTTAGACAGCACTATACTGTAACTAACAGTCCAACTCTTAGAAAAGTTTTAGTAAATAAAACTCTTGCCTGGTTTTGTATAACAGTGAATTTCTTGAGACAGATTATGGACAGACTCATAAAGAAATAAATGATTGTTAAGGAAGCATGTACATAAAGCATCCTTTGTAAAGCTTTTTAGAAGATAAAAGTTGCAGTAGGGAAATTTGCAGACCACTTTGCAACTACGCCATGTAGCAACTTCATTCTGGCTCTGTATATTAAAAACCTTCTCAAAGGTACTTCCAAACTAGGTTTTACTAACTATTTCAGCACAGGTAGTTCCATGCCTTTTCCTCTCATTCCACCAGCTACAGCAATGTTTTTTTTCCATATGACATGACAGTTGCAGCCATACTGGTTCTCCACAGAAACCCAGTGATTCCAGAAATAATCTAAAACTGAAAGAATTGTTCAGAGCCATGAATAAGCTTCACTCAAGCTAACTGGATGCAACTTTTATTTTTTTTTAATAAAATAACTGATTGTACAATGAGCTAATGCCATTTTATACTATGCTTGCAAAGACTCCATGATATTCTCATTTTCTTATTCCAGAATATATTCTCAGTAAGAGCCAGAGTTGTGAATACCGATTTCTGCCGTTGCAGTTGTAAAACCAACTACATAAAACCCCAAAATTTAGGTTAGATTAATTTAGTCCATAGGCTACATACACAGTACTGGAAGACGCAAATATATTAAAAACCCCTAAACTGCAAGCATAGCTTGGGACATAAAAATTGCTGAACTAAGGACTAAAATAGCCTTTGACTGAATTTATTTAATACTGAAATATATAAATAAGCAATTATAACTAAGTAAATAATATACAGACAAAAATTGTCATCTATGTATTCATTAGAATGTATACATCAAAAGGCAAAAAAAAGGTAATTTGAAAAAAAAGCCTAAGATTTAGTGCCTGTAACTCAGTCATTCATACAGTAAAAAGAATATCAAGCTGGAAAATAAGAATGTCTGTTCACGAAACAGACTTAAAACATACAGGAAACAACAAAAATATTATAGGTTGGAAATAATTTTTGATTTGAAATAAATTGGAACAGTTGATATATATTTAAAAGGTGAAACACCATCCTAGCTGAAGTTGACTACTTCCAAATCTAGTATGTATACTTTCTATAACACATTCATATATACAGTTATTATTATTACTTGCAAACATTTTGTATCTGTATACTAGATGAAACAGATTTCTCTACCCTGTTTTCACCACAGTGTTTAATATTAGTTAAATTAATTTTATAAAGAATAGGCGTCAGCTTTACATGATAAATAGCTTTCCATGCAACCGTATGACCTACAAAGAAAAACACAATAAAACTACATTCCTTGAAGGCACATTTATCAAGTGCCAGAATTAAAAACTGTATACTTGCCACGATAGATTCTGAAGGATGTTTAGGTTTTAGCTTTATTTTTCATAATGCCTCATAGACTTAAACATTAAACAACTAATATGTAATTATTTAATAGAAGAACTTACCGGAGAGGAATAACTTCTGGTATCCATCCAGTCAGTGTATGTAGAACTGTAAATTCCTCCATCTCTCTATCTGCAGTTTCACATATACTGTAAGAGAAAGCAGACATAATACAAAATTATATTATAACCAACTCTCAGTAAACTCTGTATTGCTTTCTGTAGGAGCAAAACCACACACAAACAGAATAGCTTGTTGAAAAACAAGTCCTTACTTGCAATTTTAGTTTTTAGTTTTCCAAACCACTGCTGACTACTAGCCTATAAAGTCAAAAAATTGCTTCATCGGTACATCGGTACAATGGAATACTTTCAAAATTGCTAGCAAGCATACTATGTATACTTGCACACAGTAAAGCCTCTTTCTGCAGGGTTGGATATGTAGGTTTGAAATCCATCATGCTAAAAGGCTGATATGAATCTAGAACTTCCATTTCTTGAGCAGCTGCTCTAACTCCCAGGTTATTATGCGCAAGTAGGCTATATTTCGAGTGTACCAAAGTCCACTCTTTCAAACTGATAGTCTCTCCTACTCTCTGGAGAGACCTCTGTCTGTAGATCCTAAGAGGACTAAGGCTAAACATGACAGCACTTGGCCATGACTAACCCTTATGCTCTGAAGAAATTCAGCATTTCAAACATGTTTCTGCGAACAGTTTCCTAACAGGCAGCTCTAGGCAACTCCTTAGCCTGTGTAGATGTACTTTAGATCACTCTTCTTACAAACATAAATCGATATAACCAGAACATGGAAGCCTGACTACCCAGATCAGAGTTTTGAATTCTTTTCTGAAGCTTAGTCATTTAAACACCTGGTGTTTATTCTTCATCTCATAGAAACATGTGGCCATAATTGTGAATTACTGCACTATGACCCAGCTTCTCCTTCCCAGGTCAGTTTTAAGGAAATGGATCACCGTACAGTCCACAACAGAAGAACTGTAACAGAAGCAGCTTACAATACTCTAATTTCAGTGCTGGTTAAAGCTGATAAAACCTCATTAAAACTTCTTGAACATTTCCATTTGGCAGAAAACCACATGTGACGCTTTTCAGGAATAATGGCAAACAGATAAAGCAAACAGTACTTCAGCTTCTTTACAAAGTTTTCTGTGCATGAATTTACAAACACATCTAAAAAGGAAAGAGTGCACCTTCTGTAGTTACAGGGGATTTTGCTTTACTGATTCCTGGTGTGAGCCTCCAGAAAAGTGCATATGTGTCATTACAAAATTTTTTAGCAAAATATATTTCCCATTTATACTAAAACGACTTACTTTTTTGCAAATTCCATGTGACTTCACAAACCAAAAGTGAGATGACGAAACATACCTAGTATTGGCCAGCTTAATGATAGCTTTGGACAGCAACATTGGCCAAAGTTCAATTTCATAGACTGTAGCTGGTAGTAACAAATTATTCTCTTCATTGAAAGGCATAGTGTCATCCACAATGATTTTTCTCCAGCACCCCTATAATAGAGGAAGGAGGAGGAAAGAAGAAAGGAAACATTGAGTTTGTGGATTGGAAACAGAACATGTGGGTAAGAGAACTTTTAATAGGTTCCCAAGAACCCGATTCTACTGTAATTTGATTTACATTACAGATGTTTAAAAGTTTTCATATATCTGAGAAGCATGGAAACCATATTCTATCTTATTTAAGAGATTAATTAATTTATTCAGAGATTAATTTAATTGCATCTATTTCCAAATATATTTCCTTTCATATGTGTCGGCCATCATGTGCATGCATTCATTGCTGTTTATTCAGCTACCATGACAGATACCCAAGAAAAAGTGATGGTTTAAAAAAAGGCATGACTAAGATACCAGCTTTGTAATTGCCTCTTTAAGTCTTAGTCTGGAAAACACTTGTTATATAAGCAGTCTCTCTTGTTTCCCAAGAACTGCCTGGGAATGCTGGCTGCAGTGGTTAGTGTCCTGGAAAGCATTAAGATTGTATCTTATAAAACACTACAGGAGAAACCACAAAATGACCAAATGTAATCAATACTCATATTTCCAGGATAAGAAACAGGTAAGAAATGATACTGATGTCTTCAATACCAGGTATTTCATTACTTGGTTTAACTAGTATCCCACAAAATAATCTTACCTACCATTCTCCAGAAAAGTCTCTGTCCTAGTGATCAATTCATAATACAGTGGCTAAGGAATTAGTGGGGCAACATCAAGTACTTCTGTTAATTCACCCAGAAAATGACAAAGAATGACCAATAACTTAAATGTTCACCTTACGTTATCAGAAAGGGCAAAATTACTGCTGTTTGTAACTGTAACTGTGTAACATTTCAAGGTGAAATGCCCATCCATTACCTCTATATGAGTTCTACAGGTTTCAGAAGAAAACAAATTTAGGCCATATAGCAAATACACTCAAAATGCAAAAGAAAGGTGTCCTGGTTTAGCAGTAGCAGTCATTTTTTCTACTGGTACAGTGTTGTGTTTTGACTTTCGACCTGAGAATAATATGATAAAGCTGATGTTTTCAGTTGTGGGTCAGAATGTTTACCCTGACCAAAGACTTTGTGAGTCTCCTGCTCTGCCAGGGAGGAGGAGAAGCCGGGAGGAAGCAGGGACAGGACACCTGACCCAAACTAGCCAAAGAGGTATTCCTACCATAGCACGTCATGCCGAGGATGTAGAACTGAGAGTGGCCCGGAAGGGCTGGAACATGGCAGGGTGGGGGTGAGGTACCGGTTGGTGAGCGGTTGTATTCTCTTCCTTGTTATTTCCTTTATCATTATTCTTATTGGTGGTAGCAGTAGTGATTTGTGTTATACCTTAGTTATTAAACTGTTCTTATCTCAACCCGTGGGAGCTGCATTCTTTTGATTCTCCTCCCCGTCCCTCCAGGAGCGGAGGGAAGAAAGGTGGGGGGGGGGAAGTGGACTTCGTGGTTCTGATTTACGGCCTGGGCTTAAACCACGACAAAAGGTTAACATTTTTTAGGGTAAAAACCATTTCCTGACAGCCAAAACTAAATTTTTAAGATTTCCCAAGCTTGCAGAGGACCCAGAAATTGAAATGATCACATATTCATCTTCTCTTTCAGTAATAGCTGAAGTTTAATACAGAGACTAGTACAAGTTGAAAAGTAAAGGAAAAGATTGAGGAGATACTTGGTTTTCTGTAGCTCAGGACATGTTTTGATTCAGAGTAGTAATTCTGTACATGTAATTCTTAAAAAGCAATACTATTTTTTGTATATGTAGCATCAATTGCTTGCTTTTTATATTTAATAAATAATACACTCCATATCACAATTATTTTGCACCAGTAATAACCCTTTTACAGCATTTTGGTATTAACTCTAAAACAAATTACACTAGTTTAAGGAAATAAGACACCAAGAGAAAGAAAAATATGAGGGGCAGAAGGTTTATGGTTAGAAAAAGAAATCTGTAGGTAAGAAAAAGTGCAAATAAAGGACCAAATTCAAGTAGGATGTGGGGTAGAACTGAAAGAATTTCCTGGCAATTATGTGAAAAACTATCCAAGGTTTGATCTGGTGGACAACAATCCCCTCAGGACTCACCACTGCATTTTACTGAAACCCGTTCATTAGTCTTCCACTGTGCTTTCTCACCCTTTTCATTTAATTTTTCACTTTCTCCTGTGAAATCTGTTTCTCCTCTATCTGTACTGATATTTGACTTCCCTCGTTTGCACATTTTCTTTAGTCTCTCATCATCTGACCTTTTTTTCCCCATTTTTCTTTCTGTGAAGAACTGATGTACAGCCAAAGCAAAAGAAATGAAATAAACTCAAAGGCCCAAATCAAAACATAAACAAAGCAAAAGTGACAAAGAAACCAAAAAAACACCCTGATAACTCTAACAGAGACGTTGAAATGCAGTCTTTTATCATGTAAATACACAACCTCTGCAGCATTAAATTCACACACAGAATAATGTCCTCTGCTGAGGAACCTGGGTAACATAATTTCTGCCTTCTAAAACTCATGCAACTCTTATTCCATATATGAATGTAAGTTATTCCTTATGTAGAGGCAGTAGTAAGGGATGAGGAAAGCACAGGCATATAAATCATTTACGTGCTCTCCCTTACAGAAAAGTTAAGAGATTCTTCAGTTTTAACTACTTTCCCATTCCTTCCTCAGTTCTGGCTAGCTCTCATAAATCAATAGCTAACTGCATAAAACTTCCTTTTAAAATATCATTTTTGATCTATACTGTATTAGAACTGTAAGTTTTCCTTAATACATATACATGCTGTACGATTATTTAAAAATAAAACTAATATGCTCAGGGTTTTGTTCACTCTCAAGAGACATGTATCAAACTGCAACGTGCGTTAAGTGCAGCCATTCAAAAGCTCTCCCCAGTTTTATTTGTATTTATGTTCATTCCAAGAGATGGACAGATTTATAAACAATTTAACAAGGGGATGGAGAAGAAATCCCTCCTCACTTTTATTCACATGAAATTTTTGTAATATAACCACTAGAGTAATGGTTTCCAGCAGAGAAATAGGGTATGAGCAATTTTCCAAGGGTCATGGAAATGTTTGAGTAATTATTTTGTATTTGTAGCTGTAGAGATTTCTGAGAGAACTCTGCACTGAGGTGTTTCTAAGTGATGTGCTATATGCAACTGCAAGGCTCCCTCCACACCTCCTACATGAAACTCGGCCAGGTTATTCACCTGAGGCACCGACCTGCTGCTGTCCCTCTTGAGGAACATCCCCTGCTGCATATGATGCAAGTTCCTTTTTTTTTGAAGTTTTAAAAAAAATTGTGAGATGGGAAGTTTGTGTCCTCTCCTTTTGTAGAAGAACACTAATTAACTCAAACAATTGTAAACTGGAAACTTGCCACAAAGAGTATTAGGAAAACAAAATCTCCTCTCTCTTCACCAAGTTATATATGTATTCTCTTCCTCTCCTCCTGCATATTTTGTCTCCTTTTGTTACGCATTTAAGAGTGCTGTCCTTGAGTATTCCAACTGGCACTCTTACATTTCATCTTCCAAATAACTTCCATTAACCACAGCAGCACTTTTCACAAATACCACCTTCACAAAACCTCCTTCTCCTTATTTTTAAGAGTTCAATTCTCATACTTACTATTCCTCTTTTTTTAACTGCTTCCTATTGGCTGAGAACATCTTTGCAAGAGACCTCTACTTATTGCTTTTTACCATGGCTTAAAACAAAAAAACACCTCCAGGCTTTTTTCCCAAATTTTTTTAAATACTCCATCACATTTTAAAGATACCCATTCAGGTAAATCAGGTAAAATCTCCTAATAATCAGCAAAATTTTACATCATCTACGAAAAAGGAATATTGCCTTTTCAAGAAAAACTCTGTTTTATCAAGTTCTGAGTTGTATAAGAACCACATGAACTTACAAGGCATTTTTACTAACATGCAGCAACAATTTGTCAACACTTCAATTCCTAAAAAAACTAAAAACACCATATCCATTCAATAATAATAAACACCCTAAGCATTAAGATTTGCCATACTAGCTGCATAGACTTCTATATTGTACTCACCATCCAATAAAGTCTCACTACATATTTTCCATAGTTATTGTACAGTGGCATGTGTCCCTTGGTAGCTTTACATAATGCATAAATGTGTTCCCATGGTTTCCAAAAAAGCGTGGATGTTCCATTAGTTAGGGCCTTTCCATTATATATCCTCCAGACTATATAAATTTCACTTACAATCCATCTCATCAGCTGAAAACAGACACAAACAGGAAAAAAACGTTTCTTAGCTAACATCTGTTAGAAAAATAAAATCAAGTCACATTATAATGATCCAAGAATAGTAAGGATTCTGTTTCAGATTAATCAATGATACTAAAGTATAGCTATGGTTTAATGCAAAAATTAATTTCACTGGTAAAACCTTTATTAAAATCATTATAATATCTACCCACAATTACACAAAACTTCTTGAAACCAAGGAAAAGCACAATATCAGTTATGCTGTTCATCATTTACCAAAGGAAAACAAGGACATATGATTTCAAAATTAATTATGTTATAGGAGCTCTGAATTGTCACTTGTTTAACTATTTATTACTAGATATAGATACCAAAAATCAATATTGGCTTTAATACTTGTTATTTGTACTCAGTAAGAAACAATTCTAAATCTTAGTAGTATTATTTTAAAAAAAATTAAATAGAAGCTTTAACTAATCATACTTTAGTACATGTGTTTTTCTAGCATGCAGATTTCTGATGTGTGCTATAGTTTCAGACTGTTACAGTGATTTATGTAAACAAGAATGAGAATAAGCTTTTACTATAAGACTTTTTCCCCAAAATTAATTAGTGGTTCTGTGGACAGCAAAATTTAAATCCTCTGTTGTTTGATTGCTGCTTCCCATACAGTTTCTCTGGTGCTGAATTTTGAATGCAATTTGAATGAAACAGAAATTATGAAGAACTACTATATTCATGAAGGCATTCAGATGCCTTGGTTCTATTTACTTTCTATTTTTCCCTGATCTATAGGAATTCAGTAAACAGGTATTCAACTCTGGAGAGAAGGAAAAGATTGGCTGGGTGACAGACATTTGCACATACATGCAGGCACACCAAGAACATGACTTCAGGAAAGCTTGAATGAAAAGCATAAAAGCTACATTAGAAAGGATGCATTTGCTCTTATCGTTAGATGATATTATCCAGGAATAATTTTCATAGGGAGGAAGGAAGGGAAGAAGGGAGGAAGGGAGGGAGGGAGGCAGGCAGGAAGGAAGGAAGGAACGAATGAAGGGAGGGAGGGAGGGACAGAGGGAGGCAGGAAGGAAGGGTGGGAGGGAGGGAGGAAGGGGGGGGGAGGTGGGGGGAAGGGAGAAAAAAGAAGAAGGGATAAGGGGGGACGGGAGGGAAGAAAGGGGAGGGAAGAAAGAAGAAGGAGGAGGGAAGAAAGAAGAAGGGGGAGGGAAGAAAGAAGAAGGGGGAGGGAAGAAAGAAGAAGGGGGAGGGAAGAAAGAAGAAGGGGAAGAAAGAGAAGGGGAAGGAAAAAAAAGAGAGGAGAAGAGAAAGAGAGGAGAAGAGAAAGAGAGGAGAAGAGAAAGAGAGGAGAAGAGAAAGAGAGGAGAAGAGAAAGGAGGGGAGGGGAAAAGGAAAGGAGAGACAAGAAGAGTGAACAGCAGACGGAGGTGAGGAGAGGAGAGGAGAGGAAGAGAAAAGAAAAAGGGAAGGGAAGGGATGGGAAAAGAGAAAGGAAAACCGAAAAACAAAAAACCCCCACCCCACTTGTTTATAAAATCTCTTACCATCCTTGATATAATTTTTCAAATTCTGAAAAAGGGAAACAGTAATTATACAAA
This sequence comes from Psittacula echo, assembly GCF_963264785.1. Classification (NCBI taxonomy): domain Eukaryota; kingdom Metazoa; phylum Chordata; class Aves; order Psittaciformes; family Psittacidae; genus Psittacula; species Psittacula echo. The sequence goes on along the minus strand of NC_137738.1, from coordinate 38,376,313 downwards.
TTCACATGATTCTTTACCATTTTATTCCCATCATTCTTTTTTCAACTAAGAAATTTGACACAACTTGTTTCTTGATGTAGAAATTTGGAGTAAAATTCAAAAAGTTAAAAAAGTGAAAATGAAAGAAATTTTTTTTTAAAGGGACATAAATGTATTTCTACCTACCTCACTACAAAATATATGCTCATTTTCTGAAAGAAGGTCAAATGAGGCTTCATTTTTGACAACCACAGGAATCTAGGAGAAAGCAAATTAGTTAACTCCATAGCTAAATTATCTGAAAAAAAATAAATAAACACTAATGTTTACCAGTAGTGACATACAAAAATTAGACATTTAACAAATATTCATTAGACATCCGCAAACTAAAGGGCATCAATTTGCAAATCTTGTCATTGCTCTCTTATTTCTTAATAAAAATATTTTAAAATGTAAATGTTCAGAATTTTAAAAAATCATTATTCTTACCAGGAGATTTAAAAAGTATCAAATGAAATAATTACTTAAGTAAACTGAGATTTCTCTAATTTATTCACAATATTTGCAGATCTGTATTTAAATCATGACCGTAACACTGTCTCATACATTGAGATTTCCTTGGCTCCCCACCAAGACTCAAGGTATTTGTTTCTTCATGGTCAGCTCTATAATGGTATTGTCAGTATGAACACAGTCTTTATCAAACCTTTGACTGTATTACACAGTTTTGGTGACATTACTTGTTCATACAGGCCATTTTCTTTTTTATGCAGCTTAGAAATAACATACTAGGATTGTAGTTTATTGAACTAAATATATCTGTGCATCTCATCACTTATTGGTGATCATTTCTTGGTTCTCTGCTTACCACACTAAATAGGCTTGTTTATGCTTTCTTTTATGGTTATTAATAGATTAGGTAGCAACATGCATCATCTTAATAGCCTTTCGTCACTTGACCTTTACATTAATTTTTAACAACTTAAAAATTTCTACTAATCATAGCTTTCTGATTCAAAATATACTAGACCAAAACAAGCATCAAAATTTTAATCAGGTCTTAAAGAAAGCAAATGCTTTCTTCATAGTGCTATAAAGATAGATTTTAAAAGCTATTTTTAATGCAGATACATGTTTCCATGGCTTTCTGGGCTGCCAGCTCTGTTGTCTTCATCCTTCAGATACCTCTACTCAATTTATGCATTTTGGCAGCATTTCTCATCCAATCTTTTGGTCTTGTCAATTACTCCCCTGACCTCCTTCTCTCCTTCCTCTATTAAAATTAAACTTGGACCTGTTTAGTGTCTAGTTAATATCAAATGGAACTGACAAGCTGACAAAAGGAAAAATGACATGCCTGAAAAAGTTGAAAGGATGGTCAAAGTGCTTTAAAATTTTAAGCATTTAGCCTGAAGCAAAAATACTTTAAAACTTAGATCAGCAACAGCATTGAACACTAACCTTTGAAATGGTAGGCTGTTTATTGTCTTTGCAATTAATTTTAAAAATAAACTGAATAAGAGCTTTTCATAATTTTAAAATGTTATGGTTACCTTCCAGACAAGTACTGTTAAAGATGTGGAGAAGTTCTGTATGCAGACTGGCAAAATCCAATAGTTGAAGTAAGAAAAAAGTACTATACTTCTGGTATAGCTAATTCATGGTTAGAAGATAGATATTTACCTCAGATATCTGCTCAAGAGAAGCCTTAGTTTAGAACAAACAGAACTTGTCGTGGAGTCAAGAAGCAGAGGAGGCTTCGGAGGTTACACTACAATAATTGTTTGCACCAGGAAGTACTGGCCCATTGTCATCCCAGTAAGAAAGACACTCAGACGCCATGCAGTGTCATTTAAAATGCTGTTATTAGAGCTAACTATAAGGAAAGAGATTAGTATAGATAACCTTAGGTCCTTTTAGACACTGGGAACCCAAGCTATGCAGCATTAAACATGCCTCTGATCCACATGCAGCATTCTGTGCAGATCTCACCCACAGAAAAGGTTACCCCATTTTGGTATTATTGAGCTATGATAGGATTTGAGCTGTTACAAGATATTCTTAGAATAAAATATCTCTGTTCATCATTTCTACTATAAAACAGAAAGAATGTTCACGTAAGAACTTGCAATTAGATAAAAGCAAGGAGATGCAGGTGGTGTAATCGCCAGTAAGAAGTGGCAGCTGCCTGCAGGCTCCTCCCTTGAGCTGCTTGAGTTTATCCAGCAACCAGTGATTTCAGCCAGCACCATGCAGGCCTCAGGGCCAAGCTGTATGTGCAGTATCACAGTATTTTAGAGATTGGAAGGGACCTCAAAAGATCATCTAGTATGGGTTGACTGTTACATGGGTCAGTGACTTTTCTGTGTACAGTGGTCTCCTCGACTGGATGACTATGCATGATCAAGTGAGTTTTATCTACTGAAATAATTTCCTCTATCAGTTTTCCTCTGCTTGTGATATAGCTAGGCAAGCGTAATTTTTTCATTACAACCTTGCTTGTTTCTTACCTTATGTGCTAAAAACTCATGTGGACGTTTCCATGAATGTACTTTTAAAGATGCTGGCAACTCTATTTTCCCTTCAGGATCCTCAAAGAAATGCTACATAAAACAGGCATGAACAAAATGGAACATATTTTATTAATTATAGTATTGTAGCTTCCACAAGATTGAAAATAATATATTGCTCACACAATAATTCACTGAAGGGAAAAATTAGTACAAATAGAACTAATAGTATCTATAACTGAACTAAAACAGTGCAATGCCCAAAATGAAGATTGAGTACAAAAGCTGCTTGTATTGTTCTGAGAAGTCCATGTGATCTGCACTGTCTAAATAGATCTATATGAAATGTTTTCTTTCTTTTACACCTTTCAGAAAAACCTCTCCAAAAACTATTTAAGCTTTTAAGTCAGGCACTCTTCTATAGAGTTCTGAGTACTTTTTCCAACTCACTTATTTCTAAAGCTTTCTAAATTGAAGACTGAAAGTAAATACCTAACACCACACAAACAAAGCAGGTTCCATGCATTTAAAACTGCTATAGAAACCGAAAAGAGTGGTAATTATACAGCACTGTGAATTAGACCATTAAAGAGAGAGACTCATATAATTTTCAAACTTTCATTTCCAAAGTGATACTTATCCTCCGTGTGAACAGAGGACATCAGGATATATAATAACTTGTTTACTTAATAGCATAATGTAGGATGAAGAGATGCCTCTCATACTGCTGACTAAGAAACTAATTGGTTACATGGTTAGTGCCTTTTATTTGTGCCTGGAATTTTAAATAGCTTTTAGGCATACTATACACTGCTGTGTATTTCACAGTCCACAATGTACTCTATCTTTTACAGACCAAACATGAGAAAGAGTTTCTGGGAAGAAAAAAGTATGATACTTTGAGTACTTATTGATTAAAGGAAGGCAAAAGAAAATTCAGTACAAAAACATAAAAACCAAACACACCCTAAAGACTCCAAAATAGTATTTTCCCTGCCTTTTTTTCCTATTTGTTTCATTGTGTCAGTTCCTTTAACATATCAATCTGCAACAAATGATTTCAAGTACATAAAGAAAAAAAGCTAAGTTGAGGGGGAAAAAGAATCTTTTAGGAATACTTACTTTTCTGAAAACTTAAAGGAAGCCTTGTAGCCTAGACTATACAGAACTGTATTAACAAAGTTTATATTCTGCTTTCAGAGACATCCAACCCTGACTATACAGTGTAACACGAAAGTTTAGCACTTAAACTCTAGACAAACCAGAAAAAGAAAGCAGATGAACAAGGGGAGTGGGGGGGAAGGTGTGGCGGGGTGGGAAGAGACACCTTTCTTCACCTTACAAGTGAAAAAATACTTTAAAGAAAGGATACTGTAGGTTCAGCTGAATGACAAAAACAGGCTTAACATATCTTTTATTTAAGGTGGCTATAAGAGACAACTACCAGGTCTCAGGAGTTCATGGTTTATGCTTTAATGGCAGGAGCCTTGACCACAAGTTCTACAGGAAGCACAGGCAAGAAACAGGCACAAAAACCAGACAAGGTGAAATGTACAATCTCAGCAGCACACTGCTCTGCTCTAAGAGAGGCTATCGTGTAGAGACACTTGGTAAAAGGGCTTTAGCATTACAAGGAGAGAAATCACTTCCAATCAATTCCTCTTCCCACTCAAGAAAATAGGATTGTCTATATTCATGTTCTAAGTGTACTCAAAGGTACTGGAGGCCATGACTAATTCTGTTTCTAACTGAAACACCCTCTACAATGTCAAATTCTGGCCAGCTGCTTGAATCAAAAGAGGCCACATTAGAATATTCTTTAGGTCTGTAAATCTATCTGCTGTGACTGACAAATTTAAAAACTTTTTTAAACATATAAAAAGAGGCAAAGTTTCATACAGCCTGTGACTGAAGAACTGAATGATCCAGTAGCACCTCAGAATGCCTGTTATGCTAAAAAAGAAATATTGCAGTTACAATTATTTTTAAATTTTATCTATTATAATAATGTCTGGCAGACCTAACAGATTAGTGCTATATAAATGTTTACAGCACAGTCCAAACACACCAAATGTGGTAATGGAACAGAAGAAAGACACAAAGGAAAATTATTTACCTGTCAAGTCAATGGCAGCATTCAGTATAGAACCTACACCTCGCCTCTAAACAGTACTTTGGCCCCACAGGGGTACAATAAATTTATGCTTAGGATAAGAAAAAAAATAAAATCTAGAAACATATGCTAACGTACACATAGCACACAAGAATATATGTTCTGTATGTTCACACATTAGCATATGAACAATGCAGAACTTATATATAGATGATCAACCATGGTATTAAATTGATTTTAAATATCACTTTAAAATGATTAGTTTAAGAAGATCTTTAAGAAATAATTTTATTACTATTCTGCACAAAATGCAGATACATTCTGTAATGATAACAAGTTTGAAGGAATAAAAATCCAGATGAAACTTAAAAGTCATTCCAACTCAAATCATTCTATGATTCCATGATTAAAAAAAACAGGTTGAAGTGACCTCAAGAATCATGTGGGCCAACCTTTCTAGGCAAAGCATGACCACGACTAGATGTCCTAGCACCCCGTCTGTGGAGACATGGTTAGCAAGCAAAGGTCATGTTCCCATGTCTGAGCTTAATTAAGCACAGATTCTGTGAAAGTGAGAAAAAACACCAGTTGTGTACAGTTACCAGCAGTGGAAAAACCCTGGAAGTTAACCAATAGAGATAGAAGACCAGCCGGCCAACCTTGTAGCTAAAAATTGTCTGTGAACTAGGAGCAGAGACCTTGAGAGGAGGATGTGTATATGAGCAGGGGAAAGCACCGAAAGTGCACCTGGAATGTACCCAATGCTGTATATGCCAACCAATCACTACGGGAAGCTGTGTGTACGTGGCAGTTTGACACTATATATGCCCATTATTTGAGCACAATAAACGGATCACTTTTATCAATCATATTGATTGTGCATGTGTTCCCTCTGTGCGCGACGACACCCGTCCAGCCAAATCTTAAGTGTCCAACGTTGAGGAATCCATCACTTCCCAGGGGAGATTATTCCAATGGCTGATTGTTCTCATTGTGAAAAATTTTCCTCATGTCAAGTTGGAATCTCCCCAGGAGTTACATGTGCCCATTACCCCTTGTTTTTATCATGTGACCCCTTGTGAAAAAGGAGTCTCTGTCTTCTCTGTACCCACCCTTTAAATACTGGAACATGGTGATAAGGTCTGAACTGAGACTTCTCTCTAGGCTGAACAAACCGAGGTCTCTCAGCCTTTCCTCATATGGCAGGCTTCCCAGCCCTTTTATCATCACAGTTGTGACAAATACTCTATTAAATACAGGTACAAAAAATAAATTGGAAATAGCATATATATGTCACATAGCTTACTGAAGTAGGACTTTTCCCAGTTTTATCTTTCTCTTTTCCAGCTTTCCCAGTATCCCATTTTTCTGCATTGATATCTGCTTCGTTCCATTCTGGCCAAATAGGAAATCTCCACTTCTCACTGAATGACACAGTTACACTGGGAAACAAACAGAGGCATGAATAAAAATAAACAGTATATTAGGCAAGGGTAGTAGGAAGATTTTTATCTTTTTTTTTCTTTTTAATGTACTGTAATAAAAATGTTAGTGTTAGTAACTATAATAACTTTTTGTCACTAAGACAAGTAAGCCTATAGAAGTGCTAGATGGTTTTATTAGATATAAACCAACAAAATATGTAAATACATTTATATGAGGATTTCTTGTATTGCTGTAGTAAACGGGACAACTGAAGCACAAAAGCAGAATCCAAGGGCAGTTTCCTCCCTCTTCCTTTTCCCCTGCTTCAAGCCACAGGGTTCTCCTTCCTTTCCTCTGCCATTCCTAGCATTCATGACCCAATTCAACTCAGTCATCTGAAGACTTTCCTTTTCTCCCCCTACCCCCCCCCCCCCCAACTTCTTTAACCAACCAAAAGGAGTTTGTCATGGATAAAAGACATATTGAGGAGAAAGGAATCCCATTTCTAGGTACCTGTGAACTGTTAGACCAGTCAGTCTGTCCCCAGTCATCTTCATTATCAGGGCCTCTTGTGCTACCTGCACTTTCACTACCCTCTTCTTGGGATTCACAACTCACAGAAAAACTTTGCTGAGACTGAAGGGATTTTCACAAGACACAATGTGTTTATAGCTACCAACCAGCACTTGTAGTACCTGTGCACTTCATTTGTCCAGTATGAAGGGCTGAAAAACTGAACTACCTAGAATTAGAATACAGTAGCCCCTTCCTCCTTAACTAACAAACCTGGAAGGAGGCAAAGTATATGCAGGTCACATCTTAATTATATTCACTCAAACCCACCAGCAATAAAATATAGATGTTGTCCACTCAAAAGAAGAAAGGGAAGAAGCTGCTGGGACCCAAGAAGCAAACTGGCATAAAAAACTGAGTAAAAGGGTTCAAATAAATTGTATTGCATTAAAACAGATGGAATTTAACCGATTGGAAAAAAGGTCAGAATTTCCGCGGTGATACTCAGCAGAAATACAGTACTAAACAGAGACTTTTTTACTACTGGAGCCTTAACAATATACTTACCTTATACTTCTATTACATTATTTATATCAGCTATAAAAAGCTTTTTTTTTTAATAAGAAACAGTAGAATTCCTACAAATATGTCGAAGAGACCAAGAAGATAACAGTGTTTTGGGCTACAGCTGGAGAGTGTTTTTGCAAACTGGTGCTAAAAAATACTTCTTTTAAAAAATAAAGCTTTATTTCTGTAGAAACTGACATCTTCAGGAGATTTGAATGGGACAGCTTCCACTATTTCTTGTATTTCAGAACAGTTTTTTTCTTTAACTCCTGGCAAAGTATTGCATATCATATCATGTGGATATTTATACTGATCATCAGTATACAGATCAGTGATAAAACCATACTCACATTTTAAATCTCAGAATTCTAGCTTTCTCTTGACATTTTCGTAACTCCACGGAAAAAAATAAACCCTGATTACGATTTACAGCATCACTTTGCCCAAAGCATTTGACATTTCAGATAAACAGTCACTGTGTCATAAATTACATGCTCTTTTTTTTTTAGCTGCTATACACAATATTCCTTTATTATTCCCATATAGGTGCAACATTAATTACAACTACATTATATAGACAAACACAGATTACATGAGTAGTCTGGCTAGGGGTCTGTACCAACTGACACCAGAAAATACTATTACGCCTTATTTCCCAGAAGCAGGGGCAAGTCACATGGAGAAACAGTGCATTGTTCAAGTGTAGAGCAATGAAAATACAAAAGAAAAGTCTTATCTGGAGTCAAAATAATCAAAGGACACTAAAGGCAAGGAAAAAAGCTTCTGTAAGCATGCTGGCAGCAAAAGGAAGACCAAATACGGAAAGTGTATGTCCACTGCTCAGTGAAGCAGGGAACTTAGTGACAAAGTACATGGGAAAGGCCAAGTTACTCAGTGCCTTTTAGTGTCTTGGGTTTTGTTGGCAAATTTGGCTCTCAGGCTTCTCAGCCTATCAGTCTACTAACAGAGTCTGCGGGAGTGAAGCATTATGTACAATTAGAGGAAGGCAGCTAGGATGCACTTTAATCCAACAGGATACACACAGCTCCATGGGACTAGTTGGAATGTGAGCAAAGGTACTGAGGAAGCTGACTGGAGTCACTCTGAGGCTCCTGTCAATCACATTCAAAAGACCATGGCAATGGGGTAAAGTTTCTGATGACTGAAAAAAGACAAACATCACACTCGTCTTAAAAAAAACAAACGGCAAGAAGGAGAATCTGGGGAACTACAGTGCTTCAAGATACTTCAAACTCAAATGGACAAGGGACTAAGCAACCTAATCTAAGCTGGCCCTGCTTTGAGCAGAGAGTTGGACTTTCAGAGGTACCCTTCTATCAACATTTTTCCATGATTATTCTATGATAATGCTTTGTTAGTAATAATAAGGACAAAGACATGGTTAGTCATCATCTAGACAATAACTACATTCATCCACTCTACCAGTAACTCTTACTGGAAGACAGCTGTGAAAATTCAATGTCATCTGTGCCTTCTGCTGTGCAAATAAAAAAATACAGCTTCTGCCACTCTAAGTGTAAGGAAGATGAATTCTCTGGAGTGATACTTTGCTTTGCTTTTCCATCTTTGTGACCTCATTCATCTGTAAATGGCCTCCAGCCTCTCTCTATTATGTCTGACCTTTCATTAATGGTTATCATTTTTTTCTCCAGCATTTTCTGAAAGGCTCAAATGATGCTTCATTCCATATATACAATAATACTTAACAAGCAATTGAAAACCCTGAGGTGTTTCTCAGTTTCTTCTGATTACTAGGAAAGCCTATATCATTTCCAGTTGTTTTAAGGTATCTGCTGTATCTGTCTTAACTGCAACCATGAAGATCAATAAAAACTAGAATGTTAGCTGTACTGACAGTTCCAACATTTGTGATATTTGAAGTTCTACCTCTTTCAACATTGATTTAAATACAACTCCTGGCAGATTCTTACATATACTTACAAGCAAAACATGACAAGTTAAAATTTTTACTTTTTCTACTTTTTCCTTATTTCAGATGAAATATGAGTGACATACGTAATGATTTTAAAAATTCTAGAAATACTTCTATATTGTTTTATCTCTTCTTCTCCCTCTAGGTCTGCATTTGCTCTTTTAAATATTTATAGAGAAGCATGGAAGTTTCACTCAATAATAACGATAATAACAATAAAGATGTTCTGAAACCGTTCCCAAATAAAATCAAATATTAATTCCTGTAACTGCTGTAAGATTTCCTTTGGGATGATAATGGAATAATAAAAAAATCCATATTTTTTAAAAAAGTGAGATATGGAAAGACTTGCCTAGATTACTATCATGCTAAGACAGAAAATTTTACTTTCCAATGCATTTTGACATAATAGAATACCCTCAACACTAACAATGGGAGAAACATGAAAACAGTGCTATCTATGACAGATGTCTAAATTAATTTGGGGAAGCCCAATGCTCCTACTTCTCAAAAAGATTCAGTAATATTTTGGAAAAATTCTTAAAGAACTGCAATTTAATTGGACTCCAAATATAAATAAATAAAAAAGACATCTGAATTTATTAAAATAGTGTATTTGAGTAAGGCTATTAAGTTTCTGTATTACAAGAACTGAATAATATAATTCATTGAGAATTCTTTGAAGCAAACTAACAGACACAAGGACAATGCAAACCATTACTGGTATTTTATGCTCACACTGGATGGCTTCATTGTGCAATAGTATTTTAAACACTAATTTACTGGCAGACTTCTTTTTAGTCTTGTGCTAAACCCTGTAGGAGAAAAAGGAAGAATAAATTGCCAAATGAGAGAAACACTATGAAGTTAGCACTAATTCACCTCTGACCCTCCAAGCAGCTTCTCCAAGAATACTGGTACAACTGACAAAGTGCCAACAGGGGAAATAGGGAGCACCAGGACAGACAAACACAACAGGGAAAAAAATTGCAGGCAGATTGCTATCCAAGTTTTTCAGGGACTTAAGATTTAATAAAGAGAAAGGAAGAAGGCCCACATGGTACTGGAAATGTGTTCTCTCAAGTTAAACATAGTCAGTCTGTAGACATACACACTTTGGCTGCTCACCCACTCTGTAAGCAAGATCTTATCAGCATGGTCAATGGAGTCTAGGGAGCAAACATTTTCTTCTTAAAGTAGGCAAATCTACCTGTAAACTATTTATGACCATTCCTCAAAGAGAACCCAGCAACACTGAAGGGAGTCTTCTCAAGAAAATTACAGAAGTATTGGTATTTAGTTTCAGAACAGCTTAGCTACTTTTCCTTCCTTTCCCTGTACTCCTTTAATTCTGGTTCAGCAGACAATAACTCTGTGACACTATGCAGGTTTTTTAGAATTAAGTAAGACACCTTTCTCTCTTTTTTATTCGTTCCTCCAGATAAAGGTTTAATGCTCTCCTTCCTAACACTCCCTTACAAAAGTTAGATGCACCTTTAATCAATAAAACAAAACTCCAAAGGAAGAAAGAAAAATAATTAGTTTTTCCCTTTTGTTTAGATGAGCAGATCTGAGGTTGGCAATGAGATATGTTCACACAATAATTTTGATTGGGAATATTTGAAACAGATAAAATTGTTCTGTAGTTCTGTAACAATGCCAGTACTGCTTCCACAATTACTCCAAGGCTTTATGCAGAAATCTGGTTGGAGACTTGACAGCTTCAGCTTTTTCTGTCTCCATGTCTATACCTCAGAAAGTAGGAAAAAAATCCCAGGAATTCTACCACATCAATGACTTCTTCAGGCTTTCTGGTTAGTTAATTATGTATATGGATATATCTAATCTTTTTTATTCTGTCTGCAAACCTTGTCTTTCCTTATGACGCAGCTTGTGCAGCAAAACCTTTCCCTATTTTCATTAAGGCTTCATTTGTTTATTTCTCTTAAACCTACTTAAGTTTCAAAGTTTAAGATCTGCTTTCTATTATCATCCTAAGAAATCAATACAAAAGTTTTCATGACTTAGGACACTGTATGGAGATCTCTGCTTGAGGACTGAGAGGCAAAATTGAAAGCTGTTTTGATTGATTTAATGAATTGCTACCCAGCAGCTGAGCTACAGCTACTGTTTATACATCTGTTCTTAGCCAACTTCAACTGGAGAGTAAAACGCGTTTGCTTAAAGCACATTTTGGAGAATCAAAAGACCGAGCATTGGTATCTGTAACAGCAACTGTCAAAACAAACCAGCCATTTTATTTGCAGCACGATACATTTAGGCAGTATGGCATGATGAGGTATTTATATGTTAGCCTTTCTGTAGACAAAATGATTGTGAGTTTGCTCTTTATTTGATTCACTCTATTAAGAATTTGTTTATCTCCACAGCAGGGCATTTGTTGCTAAATAATTTCCAAAAGGCTATCACGTCATCCCATCTTAGTGCTCCCTGTAGGTGTTTTATATGGTCAAGGATATTACCCATAGCATGTTTTAAAGATTAAAAAAATAAAATCTGGATTTGATCATAGCAATATCCCAACAGAAGACAAAATCTATTTGATGCTCACCATTTTTACCTTGTTACCCAGAACGTTGCCAATCTTTTATCTTTCATTAAATACTATCTAGTCTTTCCATAAAATGTCTACAACCATTACACTGTAAATCTTACTTTCATTCAAATGCCAGAAAATACACTATTAGCATCTATCTAATGTCACTTACTACAGTTCTTAGAATGGCAATTAATTAACAAATATGATGCAGTAACAGGAAATGATATTTAGGTATCTGGCACATCAGTGAATGAGGCTCAGAGTTGAAACTTTTATCCTTCTTTCCTTCTTGAATTGCTTTGGATGCTTTGAACTCCTCTATATGTACAGAAGTAAGATCAATCTCAAGAAAGAGATGAGAGTGAGGAACCTAACATCTCATATTCCCCACTGGATATCAATGTTGGGTCACACTGAGATGAAACTTTTGGGCTCTTTTCACTTGCCAGGAGGCAGTAAAGAAACACGTGTCCCTTCCCTTGGATAGTTTGAGCAGTCAGAAGAAACAATTTCTGGTCCCATTAAAGGCTTTTATATTGGTAAAAAGAGGGCAGAGAACAGATGGCTCAGCTTCTCCAAACGTGCCCTGTGGGGAAGGTGCTTCACTTTTTCCCTTATCTTTTCAGAACTCAAAAACAACAGTTGCTGTTGAAGACCTCATTTACAGCAGAAAGTTCTTTGATACTCTAATCACTGAATTTTTAATTTTTTTTTTTTTTTTTTTAAGTACCATCTGAATATCTTAGAAATCCACAGCAGAAACCATAGCAACACTCAAGTTCATAAGAATCTAGAAAGGATATGAGAACATTCAACCAAGTATCAGTAACTGTACAAAAATTATTTGCTCTTTTCTTTCATACCTAGTGCCATTCTTCAGAAGAGGAATGGCCAGAACAAATCATGACCATACAGTCATTGCTAAGGCAATACAGTCTTCTCTATTTGTAGTATAGTCAGTAGTGATTACAAGATAAATCCAAAATATTTAGATGTTGTTTACTGTAACTTACCATTATTCATATCTTGGACACTAGAGCCAAAACTCAAAGGACTCTCTGTAGCTAAAATATGCTAGTCTGAATGTTCAGAGCTCTCATGTTTGGGAAGAGACTTAAGCCATGGATGCAGTTCAGGTACGATGAGCAGAAAAAATATTTGTAAAGCATCTAAGTTGCAATGATAGTTGTTTACAAAGCCTATTACAACAGGTTTTGTTGTCATTTTTGTGTACTGGGGTAGGATTTCTTCCTCAAAAAGCACATACTGCTGTCTGTGTGAAGCAAGATCAAACTGTGGATAAAGTGAAGAATACCAACTCATTATTCTTTATAGGCACATTATCTTTAAAGGAATCTGTAATCTGGATCACTACTTTCAAGTGTAATATTCTCATTTCTAAACATAGCTGATATCCTTGCAGGTGTCAGATGAACTACTAATAGACTTCAGTAGCTTGCCAAGAATGAGCCTGCTTCAAACGTGCACACATTTGCTAAGACAGAATGGTCAACCTAGCCTCACATTTAACCTTGCAAGTTAGAAGTCCACATGTTTTCTTATTTTTATTTGCCTGCATATTAATGGGAGATAGGATGTGTTAGAATTTTGGACTCTTTCTAACCTTCTATTTTTGCATTCTATTTTGCAGGGAGAAGAATAGTTTTATTGCACAAGCTATCATTAGTAACTGCCTCAAAGCCAGAAGCAAAATCAGGTGAAGTTACAGACTTTGAAAATACAAGTGTGGACACTGTTGCTTTCAACAGCAGCACAAGTCACAACTCTGTAGCCTGTGAGAGCAATACTAGAAAAGCTCAGCTGCTGTTTTCAATGGCAAGAGCTAGCTGTAGTAAAAGTTCTCTGCTCCTGATTCTATGGAGCCAGAGATTTGCTATCAAAAAGCTTTTAATAACGAATGGGAAAAATACACTATTTTACATATTTGAAAAACACCCTTGACAACAGAAGGTATCAGATGGCCTGGAAGTCATTCATCCGCCCAACCTTGTATGTTTTACCACACTGGAGGTCACTTAGACTTTAAAAAAAAAAACAACAGTGTGACTGAGCATTGGAATAGGTTGGCAAGAGAGGTTGTAGAATCTCCTTCCATGGAGATACTCAAAAGCCATGTGGATACAGTCCTGAGCAATATTGCTCCAGGTGACCCCACTTGAGCAGGGAGGTTGGACTAGACTGTGGCCTCTTCCAGCCTTAGCCATTCTGTGATTCTGTGACAATAGCTCAATTAAGAACTCCATTCAAGTACAGTCAAGGAAAGCAAATAAAAAACTAGGACACATTAGAAGCAGGATATCCAATACAAGAAATTAGTACAGCAGCACCGAGTATAATCAATTTTACGTCCTCTGTATGAAACATTATTTTTGGTTCAGTCACCCTGGCAATGTAAAAATAACTTTGGAAATTCAGGGACAGGCAGTAGCTTACAGCTTGGAGAAATAACAAAGCGGAAACACAGAAAATAGTAGTAGAAGTAAGAAAGTACTGCTTATCTCTTCTCATGACACAAGAAAAATAATGCATCTAACATAAAACACAGCAAATAAAAAAATGATAAAACACCTGACCTTTTAGTACATAATGAGCCAGCAGAACTCTTTTATATCAGATGTGACTCAGGTGAGAATAATGATCTATAGCTTCTGGAACAGCCTATCTGCAGCAGCACATACCTCTTTCAAACTCAGAACAAACAAAAAAGAGAAGAAAAGAAACATGCCACTTGGGGGAATCTTAGTTCCACTCCCCTGAGCTCTGTGTGAGAAACCACTAGCAGTTCAGTCAAAGACTTCCCACTTGTTATGGTTGCTCTCCAAAGCTGAAAGCTGAGGATCTCTTCCAATCTCTTCTTTACTGGATCTGATTCCACGAGGGAATCTGCAGTCAGGTTTCCCCATATAATTGCACAGCACCTTAGAAATTATGGAACCACTAACTTTCCTGAGTTTGTTTCTTCTAGCGCTCCCTGCTAAAAAGATTGAGCAGGCCTTAGATTCAGCTATAAGAATGCTGGTAAGATGGCAGCACCTCTTTCCACACTAGAGTTTGGTACTCAAGTATCCTTTAAGAACATGGCTTGTACTTTGCTCCTTTCTTTGGCATTTCTTCCTTGTTGGCTTCTGTAAAATCCTTTTGTGCCTTCTGTATGGCACCTGGATAATTAACTAAGAACTAAAAATCTCTGCATGGCAGAGCACATCAGTACTTCTGTGGATTTAGGTCAACTCATTTACAAAGCACTTAGCAGGCGTTAAGAAGAAAACCAGAAATCCCATTTCTTCATCTGTGGTTACAGAGCTCACAGGAGAAGCTAAAGACCATTCTGCTAAGTAAATGAATAATCCATAGCACACACAATCTCCAACATGATATTTTAAGATGCTCTCCAGTTTCAAAGCACAATTATTATTCTTTTGACAGCTCTTTTTCTGCTATATAGTTCTGCTGAAAGCTGCTTTTCCCTATTACACTGTTCATCATACTGTTCATTGTAATAGAAGCCTAGACTTGTATTGCAGAGTCTCCAACCTCATGAAGCATGTTTGCCTGCAGGATCCTCTGTCATTGCTTTGAGTTCCACAGAGAGAAAAACCTAAAATGAAGATCAGTAGGGAGCACAGCATTTAGTGTAATATTGCCAATGGTACATAACATTTTTCTGCCCATGAGTCCATGAAGTTTGAAATCTACAGATCGGGGTAGGCTAAGCTCTCAGAGGCTCATTGTTTTAATTAGAATTAACTAGGAAAAGCAATTTGAATACATAATTTCCTAATTAAAATGTAATAAAGTTAATAAAAAAATAAACTTAATGGTTGGCTTATATGCTATTTTAATGCATTTAACGTATTTACTTGGGAAATAATACCTTATCTCATCACAATGCAAGAAACTAAAAAAAAGTTAAAGGCAGAAGAAAAGGAAAAATAAGTACTAACAAACTGACTATATATACTGTATTTACATACTGTAACATTGCAATGAATGAAGCACAGGGTCTGAAAGCAAGATCTTCATCTTTCTGGCCAGAAAATGCTAACACTAAAAATTCTAGCTGTGCTTAACTCTATTTCTGAGACTAATAAAAATACTGGCCTTGGAAATATGAGCCATGTACAAAAAAATAGACCATAAAAGACTGCAAATGAAAAGCATATATTTTATGCTCAGGAAGGACAACACAAACTCCTTAGGAATGTCAATTTTTTTTTAGATTACAATTTAGATATTAGTACAATAGCACAATGAGAGTTTGCAGATGCACATTAATGCAATAAGTTCTGAAGAACAATGATAAACTAAAGAACTTCATCCAAATTGAGCCTAAGATCATAACATCTTTATCCACTAGCATTACTATGTCTGGAGAAAGTAAGCATGTGCCTAATGGCACCATTTGCTCAGCATCTCAGTGCATTTTTTTTCTGCAGATTTGTTCCATGACTCCACATAACTCTATATATTAAAAAATTAAAACTTACAGTAACCAACATGTGCGCTCCAGCACAACACTAAAAGCAACTTCAGGTTCTTGCTATTCCCAAACTTCAGTCAATCTAGCGAGCCCCACCCAAACACCAAAAAACGTCATCTCTTCAAGTCTATATTCTCTAAACCACTGCTGCAGCCTAAACCTTAAGAACAGTTACCCGAGGAAAACATGCTGGCAGTGGATAAAACCTCAATCACAAGCCTTGGCTGAATCCTTATCCTGGGCATATGGGAATTCAAGTATGAACTGGCAATGACAGTATTTTTTCTGTTCTTACTGGCCCAGCCTTTAATTTTAATAGCCAACATCAGGTAATCCTAGGCTTTGGGGTAGCAATCCACTGTACAACAGCAGCGCAGCAACCTGCTACTCATTGCAATCAATCAGGCACACAGCTAACCTTAAATCACTTCTTCCAGGCAGTTCAGGCTTCGGCCTGTCTGTTAAGGATCCATCATGTTAAGGATCCATCAGCAGTAAATATAGCTCAAAGTTACTGCTCTCCCTAAAAACAATTCCAGCATCACTCTGACCTTCCCCTCTGCATCAGTGACCTCTGCCTGCGCCACAATTATCCCTAAATCACTTGCCTCACTTGGCACTATCAACTCCTCACTTTTGTCCCTAATATCCCAAACCCTAATTCAGATAGAAGCTGATGGCTCAAGTTTAAAACAGAAGTTTGGGTTTGATGGCATAGAGCTTCACCAAATTAATTTGAAAAGCATTTTAATACATTATCCATTCTTACTAGCCGGAATCTCTTTTCAGTGCCGACAAAGACATCAATTCCTATTCACTATGACCATTGAAACCTGGGAAAGATCAGATTCTCAGTAGCCTCTAACGCTTCAATTAAGAAAAGCTATTAGAACAGCAGTTCTTTTGAGCTCCTCAGCCTGTCATCTCTAGCAACCTGGCTAGCTCCTGAAGGGAACTGCTACCTAATTAGAAAGGAGGAATGAAGAGACACCCGTGCAAAGTCTGGCTAAATGAGTCCACTACCTTTTGAATGAGTCTACCTGCTTTCTCTGTATGCTTCCAGGTTCAACTCCAGCACTGCAATATATCCACCAATAATCCCTGTTTGTTTTCTACAGTGCAGATGTATTCTGCTGACTGTTGTAAGCATTTATGGGGGAAAAAAGAAGCCTTATCTCACTGGAAATCAAGCAAAGTACTTTCAAGGTTATCAAAATATATAGTCCAGATGTGTTTGCACACATTACTCTCAGAGGGCTTCTGCATTAATATTATCCACAACAGTTGAAATTATGACACTGTAATTCTTTGTGGTAAATACTGAGAGCTCTCAGGATGATTTTTTTACAAATTATTTCTAAAAACTATTAGCCGTTCTTCCTTTTTATACTACTGATATTTCTATTCAGTAATTCAACTGAGAAACATAAAAGCGAGAGAGTAGTATTTAGTATCAAAAAGACAATATTAGACAAAAGATAAAATACTTTTGACATTTTTATCCCTGCAACTGCAAGCTGTGTTCAAAAAGAAAGCAGAGATCTTCAGGGCAAACCTAGGTTGCAACTACCACAGAACACCAAACTTTCAAGACAAAAATTTTCCCAGGCAGCCTGTGAACATCCATTCCTCTTTCAGATACAGGGATAGTAATATTACCTAAGTTCTCACAGACTTACACAAAATTTGTACAGTAGAAGCTGACAGTCACAAATGCACTGAACAAGTTTGGTAACAATGAACATAAACAGATGTCAAGGAAATATCTAGTAAGTAACTGTCATATCTCCAATGAACACAACTCCAGCCTTACAGTATTTGTGTTCCAATCTCCACAACCCACTAAAAAAAGACAACTTGGTAAGGGGCCTTTGATAAAACATTTATGATGACTACCAATACTTGCCTACTATCTGAAGAAAATCATTACCTGTGGAAACATAGAGCAATCTGTTCAGCACAGGAATTACCAATCAAAATGAAGACTGAGTCACAGGATTACACAGTACAGCATCATTCTCTGTTTCATGAGAAAATGGAGCTACCTCTTCCGTAAAATTTTCATTTCAAGACAAAATTTACAGGTAAGTTTAGAATAAGCTGTTACTAGCTTTCTTTGATTTAAATTAATTATCTACAGCTCAACATATGCTAAACCAACATTTTTCCTGACATTTTAAATTAGAAGGTTTATCAGATCAGCTGCTGAACTTGGAAAGAGATGCACTGGTCTTAAACCAACATTTTTTCCATTCATCCATCCAAACAGCCTTAACAGTATTTCAGAATGATAAAAAGTGAACAGGGATAGGTTAGTTGGAAAATTAGTATCAGAGTTGCTGCAAGTTTAGATTTTTCATATCACAGATTTTCTTGTTTCCCCTTTTACATTACCAGCATTTCTGTTAATAGACATATTAATATAAGAGTTAATTGATACAAACAGAAGTAGGTGTGCATACTAAAAGCCATTCTGTCAAATAAGATTATTCATTTTCATTTATTGATTTTTATTTTTTTAAAAAAGGATCACCTTATCTCTCCATATGCCTGAGTAACTTTCAGGACAGTAAGATGTCATTTGGAAATGTGTTCAGCACATACACTGAAATATCCTGTTTACAACAAAGGCACTCTATATCACAGTGGCAGAGCAGATAGACTCAAAAGACATGATACAGTTTAAACAGAAGTTATAGGCTTAATGAAAAAAAATAATGCAAGCTATATATTCTGTGTTATGGAAGTTTTGCATTACAATCAGATTATTGTAAGTTTCTTCCGTAGTCTAGTACCGTAAGTCACTAAGTCACCCTTATAACATTTTCAAACTACTATACTTTATGTAGAATAGCTTTAGTGAAGTGAGTAAACATTCCTGCCCTTCAATTGTAGCAAACGCTGAATTAACATTGGCATATGCTAGACATTAGTTCCAATACAATTAGTTAATAACCGTAGAACGAGAAACAAATCACGTCTCCTGTCCTTTAGGTCCAACATGACATTTCAAATACAATGCAAGCGTATCTCCTAGTTTGCATTTCAGAGGCCTTTCAATAAGCCTTAATAGCATTCAAATAGTTTCTAATTAAATATTCTAATCTCAGCTGACACTGGGAAAACAATTTGCTAATCTGATTTCTCCATCATGGTCTTATTTAATAAAGCCTAAAGTAATAATGTACTACAGAAAAAGACAGATACTGTTCTAGATATTCTAATACAAAACCTCCTGTCATAAGAATGATTCTTTTACAAGTTATTATGTATAATACAGGAAAGAATTAACAATTTTACTAGAAAAGCAGACTCTCAAAAAAAGACAGACATCTAAATTTAATGAAACAGCTTGAAAATCTCACAATGTAAGAATGCCTCTTAGGGGACAAAACCTGAAATATTGGATAAAGTCTTTTGGATAACAGCTCATGCAGTTTCATATACACTGGGAAATAAGAAAATACTTCTTTCTCTCTCGCAGTGCTAAAAACCAAAAGTGACAGTTCAGATATTGACAGACTAAATATATATATAAACTCCTTGAAGCAGTCAATATGAGCAGCTGCACGGCTGTGACCAAAACAAAACAAACAAAATAAGTTAGTAAGCAAACGGATGCAGTGAGGAGAAGGGGGGAATTAGAGATCCTGTCTGCCTGCCGCAACAGAAAAGTTATCAAAATGGCAATCAAGGTGTGAAATACAAACACAAGTATGAAAATAGGAAATAAGAAACTACTTTGTAGCAAAGGATGGATACAGAATAAGAACAAAGAGGCATTTGAAGATTGGTTTAAGAAGAGAAAAAAGTGATAAAACAGAAACCTTTATTTAAGGCATGAAAAATAAGAAAAGGGTATGAGCACATAGTTCTTTTTCATTTGAATCCTTCTAGTAACATACATTCAGGCGTTTGGATGAGAAAGCTGCTCAAAACACAGAAATAGAACTCCCAGGTCAAAAGTGAAACTAGCAGCAGTGAAAGAAAGTCAATGTTTTCTATTTATTTATTTGTCTTTGCAGGAAGAAGTTCACACACTCACAGAAATATACAAATTCACACAGTATACCTAGCAAACAGTGAATCATTTTAAAATATCTCAAGAGATGCTATTTACACTAAAATACTTAAGGAATTAATAGGAAGAATGATAATTTTAATACTTAATTTCCTCACATTCATTACAACATAAAGCAAGCACTTAAGGCTGTGTTTCCCTTCTGCAAATAAAACCGATGTGCTACCAGAGTTATTAACCATTTTGCCCCAAAAACTTCTGCTAGCACAGTTCCTCTGATAAAAACTGAGGGTGTGTATTCCCCAAATTACTGTCCCAAATCACAGTTTTGGGGTTCTTTTAAACCCAAACAGCCATTTCAGTAAACACTCAACTTCTGCCTGCTCCTGACCGTTAAGTCAAACACTTCACACTGCGAGCTGCAGCCAACATGCTGCCCCTCGCATACCAAAACATCCGCACCACAAAGCCAGTCACCCACCTGTGTACACAATGTGCCATCATCTCCTCGCTCCTATTGTTGCAACCAGGCCCAAGGCACCCAGACCACTGGGCCAGGTGCTGGACACACAGTGTATCACGCTGGTGGGATGATGCCACCAGGCAGGTGTGTGAGAATCATATAAGAATGGTTTGGGTTGGCAGGGACTTCAAAGCTCATCTAGTTCCAACTCCCCTGCCATGGGCAGAGACACCTTCCACTACTACAAGACACCACCCACCCAACCCATCCAACCCCATGCAAGAAGTACCACAAGAGGAAGAAAATATAACTTCCACACAGCCTTCCGTTCAAACAAACACAATATGCCAATACCCAACAACAGCCAAGCCCCACGCTATCCACTGAAACAGCTTTTAATCAAACATTCACTTGCGCAAGTAAACTTTCTCAGCGTGCACTCTTTGCAAGCACCGGTATCCAGCCTGCACCGGCGGCGACACGGCCGCGGTGCAGGAGGGCAGAAGGCGGCACCAAGCCGCAGCTGGCCGCCCAGCCCTGCCGGCCGCGGACCTCAACGGCCGCCCAGGCCTGAGAAAGGCTCCGGGAAGCCGCGGGGGCCCGCCCGGCACCCTGCCGTGGCTCCCGCGCACTTCCTCCTTCCCCCCTCGGATTCCTACTCTTTGGCGAAGACGCCCAGCGTCATGGAGCTGGGGCGGCTGCCCAACTCCTTCTTCTTGCTCCCCTTGGAGGCCATGGCGGCATGTCCCACCGCGTCCGCCGTGTTGCTAGGCGACTGAGCCTGCCGGAGGTAGCGGCCCCAGCCGGTCATGATCCGCGGGGCGGCGGCAGGAAGGGCCGGGCACAGACGCCCCGGCAGGTGCCGCCCTCAGGGGCACGGAGAAGGCGCGGGAAGGGTGGTCCCGGGGCTACTCGCTGCCCTTTTCACGTTGAAGGGACCAACAACCTGATGTAAAGTGCATTTGGGGAAATAGGCTTAGCGTTGAGAGTGATGACACACTGCTTCCTGAGCTCATGCACGGGCTTCAAGGAGCTTCCCGTTGACAATCATCAAATGGTTTGGGTTGGAAGGGACCTTAAAGTTCATCCAGTTCCAACCCCCCGCCATGGGCAGGGACAGCCCTCCACTAGACCAGGTTGCTCAAAGCTCTGTTCAACCTGGCCTTGAAGAATACTCTGAAAAAAAAGCTTAAGACATTTTCTAACACCTTATTTACAAATATTCTAATCACATGACTAAGTTTCTATTGAACAAGAGCAAAACTACCGATTTAAAATGGTAGCAATTTCCCCCCTCCCTTTTTATACCAGTATGTATCAACCACATGAGAAGGAAGCAAAAAAAAAAAAAAAGAATTGGTCCTGGAGCCCAGAGAGGTTTTTAAAGCTGGAATGTGCAAGTATTTCTCTTTTTTTTTCCCCTCAAAATGATGCAACTAATGAATTCCTGGTATGAAGCCTACAAGTACCAAAGTGAAGAGAGTTCCACCAAGGTCTGGTAAAACTAATATTAATCAGGTACTTTTGAACTGAGTGGCTAGTTGCCTTCAATTAAGCTAAGCAGACTTTTTCAGATACAGCCCAGAGATCATGTTATGGCCCACAACTCTTGTTTCTAACAACCTATTTGCCATTTCCAAATCTGTAGTGCATGATGAAAAATCCATAATAAAGCAGAACATATTTCTTCACTTATCCTTATTCAAGCTAAATCTTTTTGAAATATAAAAATCAATGAAAATTTATTTGTCAAATTGCAGAGGGCATGAGTAGATCAAAAGAAACAAGGAAATATATGCAGATGTGTTACTAGATGTGCTATCTAGAGGCTTATTTTAGACAAATGTCAGATCTTGATTTATATCAAGATGACAGAAGGCCAGACATATACTTCTAAATTTCAAAGTGGAAAATTCTTCCACATCCTTGCGCTTCTTTCACGATTATGTCCAACAGCATCCATTTTAAATAAGGTACCTTGGGACACTTCTCACTTGGGAACCAAGTAACCATTTCAGCTTTATTTTTTTATTTCCAAACTGAGCAGCTGATCTCTCTTCAACCAATTATGCTATCAAATATTGATCAGAACATGCACATGAATAACAGCAGAGACAGAGGTGAGTTCAAGCAGCTCGCTACTGCTTCAGTACCAGTGCAGGGCTATCAACCCCCACACCTTGCTGGATGCTGATGCAAACTTGCAGACTAAGGCTGGAACTTACAGGTCTGAGTTTCTGACCATAACACAGATAAAATCACCTCAGATCACAGTATCACAGTATGCTAGAGATTGGAAGGGACCTCAAAAGATCATCTAGTCCAATCCCTCTGCCAGAGCAGGAACACCTAGATGAGGTTACACAGGAATGTGTCCAGGCGGGTTTTGAATGTCTCCAGAGAAGGAGACTCCACAACCTCCCTGGGCAGCCTGTTCCAGTGTTCCATCACCCTCACTGAGAAGAAGTTTCTTCTCAAGTTTAAGTGGAACCTCCTGTGTTCCAGTTTGTACCCATTACCCCTTGTCCTATCATTGTTTGCCACTGAGAAGAGCCTGGATCCATCCTCGTGACACTCCCCCTTTATATATTTATATACACTAATAAGGTCACCCCTCAGTCTCCTCTTCTCCAAACTATAGAGACCCAGCTCCCTCAGCCTTTCCTCATAAGGGAGATGCTCCACTCCCTTAATCATCTTAGTCGCCCTGCGCTGGACTCTCTCCAGCAGGTCCCTGTCCTTCTTGAACTGAGGGGCCCAGAACTGGACACAATATTCCAGGTGCGGTCTCACCAGGGCAGAGTAGAGAGGGGGAGGAGGACCTCTCTCGACCTACTGACCACCCCCCTTCTAATACACCCCAGGATGCCATTGGCCTTCTTGGCCACAAGGGCACAGTGTTGGCTCATGGTCATCCTGCCATCCACTAGGACCCCCAGGTCCCTCTCCCCTACACTACTCTCTAACAGGTCGTTCCCCAACCTATACTGGAACCTGGGGTTGTTCCTGCCCAGATGCAGGACTCTACACTTTCCCTTGTTATATTTCATCAAGTTTCTCCCTGCCCAACTCTCCAGCCTGTCCAGGTCTCTCTGGATGGCAGCACAGCCTTCTGGCGTGTCAGCCACTCCTCCCAGCTTAGTGTCATCAGCAAACTTGCTGACAGTACACTCAATTCCCTCATCTAAATCGTTGATGAATATATTAAATAATACTGGTCCCAGTACTGACCCTTGAGGCACTCCACTAGATACAGGCCTCCAACTAGACTCCGCCCCATAGACTACAACTCTCTGGCTTCTGTCCTTCAGCCAGTTCGCAGTCCACCTCACTACCTGATCATCCAGACCACACTTCCTCAGTTTAGCTATGAGGATGCTGTGGGAGACTGTGTCAAATGCTTTGCTGAAGTCAAGATAATCTGTGATTCCTGTCTATTCCTCTGAATCCCTGATCCTTTCCTGTACTCACTGGATGTAGGAACTACTACGGAAAAGTATCCATAAACATAGGTGTAAGAGGCTTCCTGATCCCACTGCAGATGACCCGTGAGGTTTGTAGCATCCCAGCAAATATAACTCTTGTAATACAGTTACATGAAAGAAGAGTAACAGAAATTTGAGTGCATCTGCCTGTAAACATTTTGTGTGGTGAAGGTGAAAGAGGAGCGAGAGAAGTCAGAACAGAATGTATGTAAGCTAAGAAGTCCTTCATTCTTTGCTCTGTTAAATGACAGTTACTATATATGAAGTTCAAAAAGTGCAAAGTGTAATGGCAATAAACACATGTATCTAGGTGCTTTGTGAATTAAAAAAAAAGGCTCTCAAGGTTTGCATCCATCAAGTTACAACTTTTTGTTTATCCAACGACTCAATTTAGAATTTCATAATGTAACAGCAATGACAAGGGCAACTTGTTTGGAAAAAGAAGTTAATGTGAATTTTAAAAAAGCTAGTCTTCTAACTGGCAAAGAATCTGTTTGATCAGATCAGCTGTTTGACTGGCCTCGTGTCTCAAGCCATGAAATACATCTGACAGACGCTCCCTGAAGGGAAAAGTTGCTAGGGCAGAGGCAGCCTCAGAGTTGGTAAATGTGAAATAAATACAAAAGACAATAAAACAAAAATGGTCTATGTTAGGAACCCATTGAGATGTAGCTAAGCAAATACTAAGATAACAGGTACTGGTCGATGAATGGCTGATATTCTGGTCACTGTTCTTCTAAGACACCATTCAAAACACTGGTTTGTTGGGTTTTTTTACTTTTAAACCATCACATCATTAACTGCTATAGCCCACACAAGTCACTTACAGGAAAACAGTCTTGTCCTGTAAGGCTGTTCAGTCCCAAATATTTTGCACATTTTTATAGCTATAAATACTAGTTGGAGAGAGAATACTATGAACAGAAACACTACAAAAGCCCCTCTCAGGGGTCTTGAAGCTCACTTAACTCTTATTTTACAGAGGGTACAAGGATTCCAGAACAAGACAGGAGAAAGATTTTGCCTTAAGAGAAGGCCTGGAGTGTGGTAGAAGTGCAAATCTTCATGTGCAGAAATACCTGACAGGGAGGCTAAGGACACTCAGATTCTTCTGAGAAGTGCTCAGTGGTAGTATTAGAGACAATGTGAACATTGAAATACAGGAAATTCCTCTTAAAAATAGGATTTTTTGTTTTCTTTACTACGGTGAGGTCAAACACTGGAACAGGTTCCCTAAGAGACTGTAGAGTCTTCATCAAACGACATGGGCATGAGTAACTTGCTTCAGCTCTGAGCAGGGCTGTAGGACTACATGAGGACTATATGTAGGACTACTCTCAAGGCCCCTTCCAAGCTTACCAATTCTGTGCTTCTGCAAGTTTTCCATGAAAAAGGGTGAAAGTTAAACATAGAAGCTTCTGTAAGAACAAATACTGTATCTTCAGACATGAGGCTGCAGCAAAGTTAGACAGGAGATGAAAGTAGAATGGATTTTCTTCTGCTCTTACTTCCACTACTCTCTTCTGTTTATTTACTAAGTGAAAGAATAGGTGGGAGTGAGATAAGGAAGGTACAGGTCCGTGGGAAATCGTGAATGAGAGAGGACAAGGGTGGGTGGGTATTTCAGGAACAGCAGACAGTAAAGAAAAAGGGAGCTTGTGAGGAGATAGGCAATGCCTGAGAAAAAGGAAACCCTGCAGTTTTTTGATAGAGCTTTGGAGGAGCAGCCTGCACACACAGTTAAGAACAGCCAGATGCTGAGGTGGCATAGGACAGGGAACTGAACTTGAGCAAAACCATCCTCAGACAGGCTGAAACTATGCAGAAACAGCTCTGTTCTGTTAATTCTTAAGTCAGCCTGAGGTTAGTAAGTGAAGTGGGGAAATGGAATTTACAAGTACCTTGGGTAAACTGATGGGAGTAAGACAAGGTACAGGTAGAAAATTGCAACCAACTACATAACAGTCTTCTCCTAAGCACAGGACCTTCTGCCTACTGCTATTTCAAATATATCTTATGGTTCTGTGTCTCATCTGATCTTACCAGGGACGTATTTTTTCTGGCACTCCAGCCTCCGAATTTGACATGGTGCTAGAAAGGAGTCTGAAGAAGCCCAGCTAGGGTACCATTTCCATTGCTGGAGTAGCTTTTGATCACACTGCCATTTTAGAGTCTCTTTCTGGGGTGAAGACAACCCTTAAATATTTGGTAAAACAGTCAGCACCTGCCCAAGCCCAATTTAAATACCATTGAGCCCTATGGGACGCCTCAGGGCACACACCTAACTTTTAGCCAGTGTTTTCACAAACCGGGACCACCACAGTCTTAATCACCTCTTCACTTAAATATTGGGGGAACAGAATGTCAGCAGCCAGAGCAGGCAGCAAGGGAAAATAAAGAGAACTGGCTGGCACCATTACCTTTCTTTTGTAAATTTACATTTGATGACTTACAGCAAGAGTATCTTCCTATGTCAAAATGCAAGACTCCCTGGTTTTGATACTGTTCAAAATCCCTGTCTGAAGTTTGGAGTTTACAGCAACTGTGGTACTCCAGCTACTGGAATTGTTAGAAATGTGGATACTGACAGAGGGAGCAGTATTACCTTCTTAAAAAAAAAAAAAACAACAACAAAAAAAAAAAAAAACCAAAAAACCCCACAAACAAACAAAAAAAAAACCCCAAAAACCAAAAAACAAAAAACACACACACACAAAAAAAAAAAAAAAAACCCACAAAAACCCAAAACTGAAATCTTTGGCTAAATGATGTGATGATTGTAGCCTGAGGGATGGAAGGACATTTCTGTTTTTAAAATGAGAATACACTCTCTTAATGCAGTGTTAACTACTGAACTGTAGAGCTTATTAAATCTCTTACTACACCATTTTACTTTAGTACTTGTTAATTTACAATTTAAGGATGTAACTTTTTCTTCCCCCCTAGGAGATTTAAAAAGTTGTCTTGTAAGTTAAGGCATGGTGTAGATCATAGCAAATCCTTTTTAATAGTAACTTTGGTGCACTTTAAGTGAATTTGCAGTTGTGCATATAGGCTAAAAGCAAAAAGTTACACTATTTTAAAAATGAAAAATATCTAGCAATTGCTAGATAAATATTTTGTAATATGTGATTAACATTCTGCAAGAAAGTCAGGAACAATACCATAAATGGGTATACCTGTAAGATGTCTTCAAATGTATTTTTCCAAACTATCAAGTAAAATGAATCTGCTAAATGATAATAATAAAAGGCAACTCAGTTTACACTTTGTAACTTCTGAAACACAAAAATTACAGAAATCATTGAGACTTGTGCCATCATGTATATGACACAAGTACTATCATAACCATTTGAGCTATAGTAAGTCTCATCTAATTGTGCTTATAGCAATAATCCAGTGAAAACAAATGGCATCCCAATGGACAATCTGACTGAAAGCCCTTGTTCCTTAAACTACTAAGTATTGGAAGGCAGTGATTTTGGGTACCTTAAGCTGAAACCCAGTCAAAACCAACAATTGCTTAAGTTTCAAGCAAAATAGTTTGCCTGTATGGTGGGTTTACCCTGGCTGGATGCCAGGTACCCACTAAAGCTGCTCTCTCCTTGCCCTCCTCAGCTGGACAGGGGAGAGAAAATACAATGAAAGGCTTGTGGGTTGAGATAAGGACAGGGAAAGACCATTGACCAATCACCATCACAGGCAGCAGACTCAACTTGGGAAAATAAATTTATTTCCAGTCAGAGCAGGGTAATGAGAAATAAAACCAAACCTTAAAAACATCTTACCCCACCCCTCCCCTTCTTTCCACCTTCAACTTTACTCCTGATTTTCGATACCACCTCCCCCTCAGTGGTACAGGGGGACAGGGAACAGGGGTTAAAATCAGTTCATCACATGTTGTTTCTGGTGTTCCTTCCTTCTCAGCAGGAGGACTCCTCACACTTCCTCTTCTCCAGCATGGGGTCCCTCAAATGGGACATAATTCTCCACAAATTTCTCCAATGTGAGTCCTTCCTATGAGCTGCAGATCTTCACAAACTGCTTCAGCATGGGTCCCTGCCATGGATGTAGTCTTTCAGGAATAGACGGCTCCAGCACGGATCCCTCATGGGGTCTCAAGTTCTGCCAGCAAACCTGCTCCAGCATGAGCTTCCTACAGGGTCACAGACCTCCATGGGCATTCCCCTGCTCCAGCATGAGGTCCATCACAGGCTGCAGGTGGGTATCTGCTCCACCACAGACCTCCATGGGCTGCAGGGGAATCTCTGCCGTGGCACCTGGAACACCTCATCCCCTCCTTCACTGACCTTGGTGTCTGCAAAGTCGTTGCTGTCTCATATTCTCACTCCTCTCTCCCACTGAAATTGCTGTTGTGCAGCAACTTTTTTCCGTTCTTAAAGATGTTGTCCTAGAGGTGTTACCACCATTGCTGATGGGCTCGGCCTTGGCCAGCGGTGGGTCTGCCTTGCAGCCGGCTGGTATTGGTTCTGTCAGACACAGAGGAAGATTGTAACAGCTTCTCACAGAAGCCATCCCTGTAGCCCCCTGCAATCAAAACCTTGCCATGCAAGCCCAGTAGAGCCTGTACATATATGCATAGAATGATCAGCACTTCAATGAGCCAGATCCTGTCCAGGGAAAAAAACTGGAAGTAATCTTTTTGCACAATACAACAATTTCAGTGTTGAACATTTCAATGTTCATATAAATTCATAATTTATATCAATAAAAATAAGTTAAAACCCAAACTCATCTGCATGTGAGAGGCTGAAAGGCTATTCTTCTAGATGGATACTAAATATTACTTTTGATACATACCAGTAAAGGGCAAAGGAGTTCAGAAACGGAGTTGGCAGAAAGTCCATACTATCTTTAAGGAGATGTGAGCTTTCCAACAAGACTGGTAACTATGAGTGTAACTCATGCTTTCAGCAGGGTCATGATAATAAACAGGTTAAAAATTCGGGGGGTGGGGGGGGGACACCGCAAAGCAGAAGTCTGTATGTTTTACCAAAAGCCTGAACACTTTATTTCATTTTCTAGAAGTCATAAAAGATAGATAAGAATCCCTTAACATTAAAAGGCCATATGACAGGTAGCAGCTACCTTTTAGTCCCAGTTATAATTTAAGGGCAATAAGGCCATGAATCCCACATATTCTAATTTCAAGTTATAAGGACAGGAATCTAGTATATTTTAATTTCATTTAGAGTTCAAACCAAATTATGATTTACCCAGTGATATCTTTGCAGAAGGATGAAGGAACCAATATTGAGATGCTGGCCCTCTACTTGCACACTTCCCAAGCCAAAGCTACCTGAAACACCATCTCTACCTAAACAAAGGAAGTTTTTAAGGTACTTGGGGCAGGAAGCATTTTGTATGTACATCGACTGAAATGATAAAATAATCATCTAGCAGCATTTATCATGAGAATGTAAGCAACATAGGAAGTCTAAGCTAGGAATTTTCACCAGAAACACTATTGTAGTATTTTTTGCCTGTTTAAACACAAATTGAAACAGACGAATGAGTTCATAAACAAAAGCTTTATGATGGTAGTGAACAATACAGGCACAATTTCTTTCAAATAATCTTCATTACATAGAGCTGAATTTATTATGTTCCTTATTTAAAATATTATTGTGCTGTAGGACAAAACTCTGAAGTGACCTTTCGCATACTGCCAAGTGAATGATGTATTTTAATTCTGAATTATTATTTATCTCGCTGGCATTTTCTTAATATATCTTTTATACTCCTCAAAGTATACTGCTGCCCCCACTTCTTAAATTCTTTTGCAATTCATAATGTGAAGGACAAAGGCACACACACTTAGAATTGTGTGTCTTTACCAAATAACATGATCTGTAATGGGAGAAAGGGGGCCAGTTCTCTGTTGTGGAACCAAGGTCACTAGCAAGATGTTAAGAATGGAAAGATAAGGGAGAAACAGTTTTTAAGAGCAAAATGTTTCACCATTCAATATCATAGTTATACAGCACATATTTCTTTTACAACTATTTACTCATATCTCCATATATCAAATGGTTACTCATGCCCTGAGTCTGTAAGAATGACTCAAACTATTCCCCGGCAATTAACCACTACAGATGAATAAGGATTTGTTCAGTTTAAGGAGACTGAACACTATTGCAACTCCATAGGTCTGACACAGAGTTTAAACAAACAAAACTGAAGCTTGGAATAGCTTATTTTTCTTTTTCTACTACTGCAGTTAAGACACACCTAGAAAATCCCATACTGAAAGACCACTAATTGCTCTAACTCCTTTCTAGTTTTCTCAGCAATTGTAATGCCTCATTAAGCTTTTTAAATTAATGGAGGCTGACTCTGCATCAGCTGCACAGATGTACTGCACAACTACAATCCAGGAAGACTATATGCCATCTTCAGCCTTTATGAAATCAGCTGATAGAAACATGACAGGGAAAACACTTTCTTGAAGCACCAATTCAGATTTTTACTTAATGTTTTCCATCTCAAAAATGTCCTTTAAACATAGGGACTAGGAAGTCAGGTACTTGCTCATTTAAGATGGGCATATTTCAGACTGCAAGAGATAATGAAATAAAATAGCATGAGGCTTCTGTTCATCTGAGTGAGATGAACTATCACTTTATATATATTCTGTACATGTAAAACAAATTATATTTGACACTTTTTGCTCACTTACTAGCCTGAAGTTACATTGTGTCTCTCTAAACTTACACATATCTTTGCAAATCAAAGATTTTCAGTTAATTAGGCAAGGGCTTCATAATTAGTCTGACTTAAGCACTTTTCCATAAACTACAGTCTTGGTCTCTTCTACTGGGAAGATGCTCCCATTCCCTTCCTCAGGCTAAAGTACCAGTCTTGTCTTATAGTATTCATTTTCTGGCTGTATCAGATTTCCTGATCCATCCCACCAGTCTCAAACAGTAATGTTTCCTTCCAAGGAACATGAGCAAAAACACTCTAGCACAAAGGCAGACTAGCTATCTATTAAAGCTCATCTGAATTATCTGATGATCCTAAGCTAATAAAACCCAGTTTTAGCTTTTACCACAGTAAGGCTTGGCATTTTAAGATAAGCCTTTCGCGTATGAACTACTAAGAAGATAAAGTTGTTTCCAAATGTGAATGAAAGCATTTGTGTATATGGTGAAGATTCATATTATCAAAAGCAAACAACGACATACCTAAGATGCCCAAATATATTTATTTTTCTCTTAAAAACTACATTATTCTTTAGGAAAAAAAAAAAAAAAAGACAGTCTAGAAATCTCAACACAGATTAAAGTATACCAAATCTGGCACATACTTCATGCTGATGTTTAAGAAAACATCAGCATCATCAGACCAAGCAAGATAAGACTTCTGAACTCAGCAGCAATGAGGTACCAGGACAAAAGAAACCCTTAAAATAAAGGGGAGTTCCAAAGCCTTTCAACCAAGTAGAGCCAGAATTCCAGAATGTATTTAAGAACTGTGAAATCTCTCTAATCCTTTTGATCTTCATTTGCTGCTAAAAATACATGAGTTATAACAAGGAAGCAGAAGCATCTCAGTATACCAAGTTACAAACTGGTAAAGCAGTTCACCAGCTCCAATTAGTCAGAAGAGTGCAGCACTGTTCTAAAATTGAAAAAGATAGAGCTTGGGGCATGGGGGAAAGGGTTTGATAGGCTAGCAAGAACCAGTTAAACTATTTGCTTCAAGACCTCTCTCCTTTCTCATAGTATTCAGAACTACCAAGACAAAGGAAAAAGCAGCAAGTTCATTATCACAGAACAGTAAGATACTTAATTTTGCACTCTTGGTAAAGCTTTCAGTGTTAGTGCATGAAAAAGTTACTGGATGTTTATTTCTGGATGTGCATATAGGTGAGATTACCATAACTATGTGGCAAAAGTTCAACTGTATCCATTAATGTGTTTCATATGTAAAGTATTAGGTGAAAATATTCTGCCTTAAATGGCCAGACATGTATTTTTGTTAGTATCTCTATAACCATGCCTTTCCCTTGTTAAATACCATCAGTTACAGATCTTGTTCTTAGTGGTAAAAGCCATCTACTTCACTCAGTCCTAGTGAACACACTAATATACCTCCCATCTGTCACTGGCCCCTTCAGTATTTCTGGGATGTCTCGATCAAGGAGAACTAGCAATGAGACAGGTTCTCATGGAGGGGGATAATAAATAGGGACATATGTGTAGGTGAGAAGGCTAAACTGGGACATTACTGGTGAAAAAGGAAAAGTTTACTTTAAAGGTACAAATACCTGTTCAGCTAAAACCATGACAAGTGAGTCCTATTTGGAATGTAGCATACATCCTAGAAGCAAACTAGACACAGAATGTTATCTTTGTTCCTTTTTAGGAGTGTAAACACTACCTTATTGTCTCAGGTAAGAAGACACTAGTAAGACTTAAGTTTAGCCACTCAAGCAAGTAGAGTGATAACTCCCAAGATACAGTTTCATGCAAAACAAGAATATGTAAACACCCACAAAATCACCTATTTAGATAATACCAGACAGCCCATATGAATTGTCACAACGCAGCACCATAGCAGCAGTTTGATTTAAGGAACAGTCTTGCTGCTTGTCCCATCACGTTTACTGAACAGTGGTAGAATTAGCAGCACTGTGATTTACTCTCTGCTTTCAATGGGTCTAGGTCCAGTTTTGGTTTCCCCACATCATTCTCTTCATTAGGAAAGGTTTTGTAGTTGGTAAGGATGTTTTCCACCAAGAATCGAGCAGCTTCATCTATGTTGATGTTGTCCTAAAAATGTTGAAAGCAAACAAGTGATTTTTTTGAAATAGTAACACATTTCCATTAGAAGCTGGCTAAATATAAAAACTCTTCTATAGTTTCATCAGCATGACAGAAACAGCTTAGATGCATCAGGTCACTGCTCATACACTTGCTTTTTGAAAAAAGTTACCGGAAAGGTTTGAGACAAAGTTATTCACCCATATTATTAATAGGACACTTCAAGTCTAATCTAACAGGCAGTCAGGGATAACTGTCACCTAAATTTCTAACACTCGAAACGCCAAAATGCATTTCTGCATTAGGAAAGATAATAGACAATTAGACTGTTCATAGTAGCGTTCAACCTTTTGGAGCCTTTTTCTGCTTCTGCTGCAGTTTGGATGCACTTATTTATGTAAAAGGACTTGATCTGCCTCAAAATCCCAGCTAAATCAGCATGCCTCTTCTAGCCACATGTGCATGTTTTGAACAGTACCTTCACAATACACACTTTTCTTTAGAGCGTATGCAGGACAGCCCTATTAAATACATCACTAGGTATCTCAGTTACTGAGAGGCCAAGCTAGCCAGTGCCAAGGGGCCTTTGGCCACAGCTTTGATTTGGCTGGGCCACCAGGGCTCACTAGAGGGCCACCATGTTTGGAATTGCTTCAGTTACAAACAAAACACCACTCCAGAACACTCTTCTCTTTACAGACTCTACATGAGCAAGGCTTGATCATGAGAACATTTGACATGTTACTACTGCACTTCACAAGCTTGTGGTTGTCAGCCACAAACTGCTTTTTGGCAGTTTGCAGATAGACACCTTTCCATTCTCAGAGAGGAGGATAACTCTCCTCATTTTGGTGTGA
Organism: Psittacula echo; assembly: GCF_963264785.1. Lineage (NCBI taxonomy): Eukaryota > Metazoa > Chordata > Aves > Psittaciformes > Psittacidae > Psittacula > Psittacula echo. The sequence continues at coordinate 38,342,576 of NC_137738.1, read as the reverse complement.
CGATGTTAATAAGATACTTCCATGCATATTCACACTCTGCAATTCTTTTGCCTTTAATATTCTCCCTAATCTGTAGAGAGTGGGACCTGTATTACTGATGAATAGACTGAAGATTCAAGTATCATTTCCAGCAGAAAGGCAAAAGCAGATTATCCAGATACTTAAGTGGGCAGGAATTTAAAACCATAAACTGATTTGGTATGCTTGGAAAACAAGAAAGCTGTCCTTAATTTTTGCTAAGCTTTTTTAACTACACCTCTTCAGAGTCCTATCAAGTCAAATCATAACTGAATTAGGAGTAATATTGTCTGGACTTTTCTCCACACCAAGAACCTTGTTTGACATTGTCATATCTTAAATGCCACCTAAAATACAAGCTGTCAGTATGCTTCCACATTAGGTTTAGTCCCTGTGCTACTTGCATTTATTTTTAACCCACGCTGAAGTTCATACATAGCAGTGTTATGGACAGGTGAAGCTCCAGGGAAGATATGACCCAAAGCAGAATCTTGGTATTGAGTATTAGGAACCTTACAATGGGATGTTTTAGTAATAGGTGGGTGTGGAATTTGGGAATAATTTATTCAAGTGCAAACAAATGATTAGCTAATTTAACAAATCCTGTCACTGTGTCTTCATCCTTAGTTTAAAGTGATCCAGGAGAGGCTTATCACTTTATTTCCTGATTATTCTTCCAGACTTTTTACTTTTAATGAGTTGTCTAAGCATCATTTTGTGCCAGTTCATCAGCAGCAGTTAAAGGAAGTAGGCCAGCCAAGGAAAAAGAGAGATTTTGAGGTTTAGCTTTCCATATAAATGAGTTATCAGCCAGACCAATAACTTGGTCTGTCAGTCACATTGTTTTCATACAGAGACCTTTCATTTTAAGAATCTATTGAGTTTTAAGGAGCTGTTGAATTTCATTTCCAGCTAAGCTACTGCAACCTCATCTGTGCATTAACCAAGTCTGTAGAATAAAAGTGTACAATATATGAAGATCTGTTTAAATAAAGCAGCTATCTTAACCTAAGTTACTATACAGAACAGTTTGTTTTTCTCCAGTTTAGCCCTGACACTGCCTCATAAAACACAAAATGCTTTAGTGACATCACTGTCCAGGTAGGTAGTATCAAGTGAGCAAATTGTTTGTTCCCTTCTAGTCTTACCACTTCCTACAATGCAACAGTGAAGACAGAAGCTGTAATTTAAAAACGTGCACCTAAAGATTACTTATCTTTGACAGTAATATTAACATCTAAAGAAAAACTCTGATCCTGATGCATGCAAGATTAAAAAAAATAACAAAGTTAATTAAGGTTTCCAGTTAGTTTTAAGGTTCTTTGAACTTAAGACATAGTTCTAATCTAAACCAAATATGCCACAAGCCTGCACACCACTTCCAACTTTTCCTGAACATTGAAGACTTAGCTATCACTTGCTATACTTGATAATTTTATTTCCTATATGATTATATTTATCCATTATTACACTGACACTTAGAGGTAAAACATTTACTTATGCTCACCTTGGCAGATGTTTCAAACCATCCAACAAAGCCACCTTCTCTGCAGAACTGGTCCATTTGAGAGGGATTCTGGCTGCCATCTTTCTTCTGGTCACACTTGTTTGCAAGAAGAACAACAGGGATGGGGCTGCCATTGGGAAGTAGTACTTTACTGTCCAAATCATGCTTCCATTTTAAAACAGCCTCAAAAGTAGACCCTCTTGTGACATCAAAGACCACAAAAGCCCCAACTGCCTCTTTGTAGTATACTCTGGTCATATTTCCAAAGCGCTCCTGGCCTGAAAAAGAGGACAGTGACAGAATATATTTATATTAAAGCATGAACTGACTTCTATACTAGGTTAGTACATACAAATTTGGGATTTGTGTCTAGTTGCTTAGTCCATACAACATTGCTACTTCTATCCTAAGTAAGCTCACTGTAACAGCTATTATGTATATTATGCATGTGACAAGTCAGATGTTAAGAGCCGTTTGCAACCCCAACTAATACTTTGGAATATTTTTTTTTTTTTTTTTTTTTTTTTTTACAACTTATTGAGTAGCATTCTTTGAGAAGTAATGCCTACAGAAGAAAACCACTACCAGCACAGCTATACACAAGTCATTCTTTCATCAAAAAAAGTTCTGCAATATTTAGATATAACTCTATAGTTACTTCAGCTAGAAACTTAAGCCAACTCAGAGCCTTTTTCTGAAGTGTGAGTAACAAAGGTTTCTACAAGCTCCAAGACTAACAGCCTTCAAACCATCCTCTGAAGAAGTCACCTATATTATAGATTTTTCTTTATGGACAAGCTCAAAAGCAGCTAGTTTAACAGTTCTGGCTAAACCTGGACTATCGGTAATAATGGCCAACTATAGGAACTCCACAGCAATCCCAGAATTTGAAACAAGATTATCAGACTAGAGTATATCTATTCACAACAAAAATCCAGAAGAAAACCAATGGTTAGTGAGCATAGTAAACTAAAAAAGCCTTTTCTTATTAAGTACAGCTATTGTAGTCAGTATGCTTGAAATGTAGAATTAGAGTGCCAGTTCAGTTGTTACTCTGTTCAGAAGGTCAGACCATCATGCTATGTTTGTATTTGAGCATGCACAGCAGTGACAAGTGCTAGCACATTGTTTGGAAAGTTCAGGCTACCAAAATAACTTTCTGCTTTGTTCAGAAGTCCTCATTGGGAGCGGTCATCCCTGCACTTTATAATTTAGTTTTACAGTGTATCATCGCTTCAGCTTTTAGTGTTTATGCAATTTTAGTAAAAGTTTTAATTGGAAACATAGTTGTTCTCTGTTTATAAACACTGAAGTCTGCCTTTGATTAGCAAGGACAAACATTTACAAGAAGTGGATATTAACTTCTCAGAGCCAGAAATTCATTAGGTGAAGGAACTTGACAAGGAATCCTGTTCAACAGCATGCCTCATTTCAAGTTCAGTACTTCAGTGTACACATTAGCTCATTCCCTATAGACATTTTCAGAAAAGGCTGACTAAGCAACTGTTAGAAATCCTGAAAGCAGCAGCAGTGAAGTTCCAGAGAATTATAAACCTGACTTGATTTCTGTCTGTTCAGCTTTAAAGAATGATGCTGCACAAAACAGCATCACTAGCTCGCATATTCTAAGGAGTAGAAATTATACTTTAATTTCTTCACTACCAGCTCATTATCCTCTGTGTGATAACAAGCAACATGCAAGAGGAAAGTTCTTCCCTCCATATTCTAAGTTCAAAATTTGCAGCAACATTTATGCCATGGATTCTAAGGCAAACAAGCCAGGCACCAAGCCTGTATCACTGTGACTATGTCACTGGAAGAGACATTGCTGGTTTGTGTCTCCTAAACAGTGTACACAGAACCTGTATGCAAGTAACTCGCATGGTCTCTCTAAGCCCTTCTAGGCTAGATTCTTAAGCCTAAAAGGTGGTTTTGGCCTGCGCTGAACTAAACTATACTTTGTACTCTATAGCAATCACTTAGAAAGCATGGGCTTCAGCTGTCAAGAATTATTTAAGTATTATTTCTAGCTGGTTTTATGATAAAATTCAATTTTTGCTCTTATGAGGTTTAGATTTGGAAACATAATACATATTGTTCAATAATTTAAATTTGGATGAAAGTAGAAAACTGATGTGCATATCGGTGTGAAAGCTTATCTTATTAGATTTAAGCTTTACATTAGGAGGATTTTACACCCCTTAGCCTTAAAACACAAAGTTCAACACCTCTATAGTATTAGATTAATGCCTTTTAATTGGTCAAAGGCAGCACTCATACTAGAGTGTCCTTTCCTACAGTAGCCCAGACTCCAAAGCAGTTTATTACAGAGCTACTTTCACCTCTAAAATTAACCACCACTAAGAATAAACCTGACCCACACACTCGCTTACAACTGCTCTTCTGATCTATCTGGAGGCCTAAGGAGGAAGGATATATTCTTCCTATTTCATAGAAAGAAGACAGAAGCAGTAACACATGGCCTGCCTAAGAGGTAAGTTAGTTTTGTTGTTGTAAAAGGTATATGGCATGAAGCAGGAAGAGAATTCAGTATAAACTGAGTAGACTTACAGTTCTATTATTACTGACAATGCACATACTGAGCTTCTTATAGGAGATGCAGAGCATTCTAGACAGCCTTTTGAAAATTTAACAGGACTTTCATGCAAAGCTTTAGCAAGTGCTCTTCTTGCAAAAACACCCATACAGAAAAGGCAAACTGTACAACTAGGAGTCTGAACATCATTCTCTATTTGTTATTAAAACTAAATGACTCAGTTTTTGCCATGCTTAGTTCAACCAGGGATTTGTCATTCCCTTTCCTACGTCTAGCAAGTTTTTGCTCTAATCATTTCACTATGTGTGAGAATAGTGCTGAGCAGTGCAAAAACTGGAACACACCCCCAGAAGGGAAAAAAGACAAAAAGTGATCAGATGAAACTAGACTTAAAAACTCTAGTGTGTATAATCATGGAAGGAAGAGGACAGGAAGATAGCTACTTGCTTACTACAACAGTATGGAAAGGATATTATAGATTAATCACACTGGTAGGTCCAGTGCCTTGACTTACACCTGAAGGTACCACAAAGGTATACTTTCCCTGTGTTTTAGGGGTTCAGGTGTAGATGATGAGCTAAGCTACAGGGCAGTCACAGGGATCAGAGGTTTTGCTTAGGGGTATGGAAGTGCTGCATGCAATGTCAAGTTCTGCATTCTCTAACCACAAAGTTTTCACATATAAATGACTCAGCACATATTGCCACCGTATTTTCCAGTAATTGCAGCAACATTAAATGAAATACTTGCATAATGTGATGCACCAGGAACTAATACAGTTCCCTACAGCATAGCAAGCATTAAGTTTAGTTTAAAACTCTATGAGAGCTTGGGAACTATTAGTTTAATAATAAATTTCCCAGTTTACATTGTAACAGGGGTCAACTGTAAGCTAAAAACTACATGAAAAAAATTATAGCCAGGTCTGACATAAGAAGCTTTATCTTTGTCCTTCACTGTGAAATACAAGTTATTGTTGTAAGATTCAGACAGTGCCAACCTTGCCTTCAAGTGCATTTTAAAAAGAGTTTCTACAGCAATCTTTGCCAGTGTAAAGAATAAAAAAAGAGTCTTATTTATCACAGCAGTGTGACCTATTGGAGCAGTTTCTGCTTTTAGTTAGCTGGAGATACCCTATACTCCTACCATTATTTCTGCTCTTACTCTTAACTCCTCCTATGTGGTGGAAATTGAGACTAGAAAATGCAAGTTAAAGGTACAAATGACTGATGGATATGCATGATACAGAGTTTTTGTCAGAGTTCCTTCTCCTAGGCTACTTACTATACCTAGAAGTCTTAATATGTAGTTTCTATGGACTAACAAGGACTTACTCAAGGAGAGTAAAATGGCCTAGCTAGCTTCCCAAGCTATACATTTTTTTGCCACAAAGGTGAATTTTGGTTTACCTCTGTCAATACCAACAATATATAAAGAGTTCCCCTACCTTGTAAAAATCTAAGCTTAGTTTTATCTGAAACCACACAATTCTAAAATCAGAGTTGTGTTAGTTGCATTTAAATCCTCAACATCTCATCAAGAGTACTGGTGAAGAACTGGACAAAGTTCGTCTTTTGCAGAAGAGACTAACAGTTCTGGCATCCTCCAAAACTGCATCATTAACAAGGAAGAAAAAGATGACTAAGGGTCATAAAAGCCTGACAACTGGAAGAATGATGGAACAATAATCTCTTTCATTGAAGTAGCATAAGTTCAAGTAATCTTTGACAGGCTAATCAACTTAATGAGTGGCCAGAGCTCAAAAGCTGATTTTACCAAGTTTGGCAGTTCCACATCAAATAATCTTGAACTACACGTATATACTCTAGACTACAGTCCCCCAAAAGTCAGTGCACAACTAGCTGAAGAATTTTACTCCAAAGTTATTTGCTGCTAAGTAGAAGACCAATGCAATGAAGTTTTGCATTTTTTTCCTGGACCAAATAATAGAGAGTTGTCAAGAGTGTGATAAACAGCAAAGTCCTCTGTTTATGAAAAAGCCAAGCAACTCTTGCCAACAGTGTCCTTCAAAAAGCTGAAACTCAAGAGTTCAGTTAGTTTAAAAGGAAAAGTTCAACCTATAAAACCAAGCCAAAAGAACTTTCCAGAAATACTGCAGCAGTGAAGAAAATGGTCAAGAGGCTTAGTGAATCAAGGTAAGTGAGTTCAAAATGTATAAAAGTAGCATCCTGCTAGCACGTTTCAGTTACTCTGCTTTTCTATCAACAGCTACTACACACTGCAGTGAACTCAGGCATCACAGGATGCTTATTAAGCTATAGTGAATGTTGTAATAAATCAGTTTTAGTCTGGGAATACTTGAACATTCTCTTTCCATTGTGAGAAGGGTTGTTAGATCAACTATTTACCATGGCCACTAATAGTCACTTAGTCATGCCAAAAATTCATAAAGGGTCATTAGTGACAGTCAAACTAACTCTAATTTAACTGCCAACACCATGGCTCTGAAGTCCTTGCTATCAACTACTCTGACCTTATTGGCCACACAGTGTGCAAGCACAGGGCCACTATTTAGGCTTCAGTGCCAAACTCTACATGTTAGTTGTTCCAGACAATTTCCAGGACCATGAAATTTTTGCGCTTTTATTCAACCTAGACAGGAACAACAGTAAGCAAAACCCCTTTTTTCCAGTCTTCATTCTGCCACAGGAATGCCTAATTTAACAAGCACTCTCCTCCCTGCTCCAGTTGTGCTGTTTTACAACAGATTTTTCTCCAGCTCCCTGAATTTCTCAGGTCAGGCTTTCACATAGTAACATCAAGGAACTTCTGAACAGCAGCTCCTTATTTGTAATTCCAACTCTCAGTAAAGTTCATGTCATTCTGTATGGTAGAGTTAAGCTAAAGCACCATCCAAAATGGGTGGGCATGCAGCCCAATCCTCCAAGTTATAACTACTGTCACTTTCAAAACTCACCTAATTCCTTTAGGAGCCACAGGAAAGAACAGACTACAGTTTGGATGCCTGTTAGCCCTGATTAGCCTGGTGGAGGTTTGGCACGACATAGCAAATATCCAGAATTGCCCTGAGGATGCATCTCCCAGTTCTCCAGACATCTAATGTACATTTTAGCACTCCCAGGGTCAGGTGCAAGCTGACTGAGGCTCCTTTTTAGACAGATATGAGTATGTTGCTGGCAAGCTACCACTGCTGACGGCATTCTCTCCTCTCCCCAAATCAGCACAGCTTGTCCCAGAACTGTCTTACCCAATTAGGTCGAATCTGTTATTCAGCAAGAAGTAGGTTAACCAAACCACTATCAATATTACAGGACATGCTCAAGTGTGTCTACCTGCTTTTTCACATGGATAGCAGCCTTAGATTGAGTAGACAGACTCAGATTGTCAGTACTTGATAGCTCTCCACTCCTCACTCTCACCCATTTAAGCTATTAGTGCAAAGTTGCCACACGTTTAAACCACAGAGGTGTTAAACTATACTAGCACCCCTAGCCGATATTAGAAACCTCTCGTTTAAAAAGCCACAGCTAGCCTGACTTTTACTTTCCACCACTGTGAAAGTGACATTTGATATTTGTGGTTCTGGTGACAGACACCATAAGGTTAAAAAGCAAGAACTACAGGAATATATCTTCCTGTATTAAACAGTACTAGAAACACTTTTACCAACTGCAGCTCTTAGTTTCTAACAGACAAAAGCAGCCTCAAAAGATTCAAGTGAATTGCTAGTCCTTTCTTGCTAAGGGTGGTGTGGGAAATCTGACCACTGGATGGTCCTGTTCCCAAAAATAACTGTCCCAAATCCTTCAGAAAAACAGATTTCAGGGGAAAGGTAGCCAGCCCGTTAATCCCTGTTCAATTTACTCCCACTTTACCTTTGATCCTCTGGTTACGTCTGCATTAGGAATTTGCAGAGAGCCACTGAAGCAGTTCTGTTGAATGAGACTGTCAGAGGCCTGACATCCACAGTATACTATATACAGTATGTATGAGAGACTGTAGTCATTGAAAAGCTGCTGAAAAATATCAGTTCAGATGCTGCAGTATTTTGATTGTTTAGATCATAGTGTTTTCATGTGTTCTTAGAAGTCACTATTTCATTCTGAAACCATAGGAAGCAGTTTGCTCTAAAAGTTCCTTGCATAACACAGCCAGTTAGTAACCTAATAATTTGTTAGCTACCCAAATTTTTAAAATCTGTGACTAGTCCTGCCATTTGCTGTTTGCTATCACTATACTTTATTCTAAAGCAGGACAGCCCTGTTCACTACCAGTGAAAAAACAAGAGCACCAAGGTGCAAGAAAAAATGTTCCATCAGGAACACTGCCCTTACCTATAATCCCAGGAAATGGAAAAAGCACACCATTATCCTTCACAAAGATAGAAAGCTTTCCTCAAACAACTGCACAGCTTTCACAGGGAATTTTACAGCAAAACTGATAAACTTTTCATTGTTGCCTGTAACCTTGGGCTAACCTAATGATTTAAGATGGTCCAAACTGACTTCAACAACCTACTATCTTGCCTAAGAACTTTAAAGGCAATACTCTCCACTTATGGTTCAACAGGCTTTGTCCTGCATCAAATGTATTCTATGTACGACACCCATGTTTGTATCAGAAAAGTTTCAACTGTTTTGCTTGCATCTTTACTAAACAGAAAATTAAAGTCCCTGACCAAGCACTAGATATCCATCCCCAGAAAAGTAGATTTTAACCACACTAAATGACTTCTACTTCTAAATGCAGCATGTCTTAAACTCTCCTTTCGTTAGTATTTAGAAGAAGTTGACATAGTCCAACTAGAGCCAGCAACAACATGAATGGTACTTCCTATCTTGTTTTAACTAGACTCAAACAAGTCATCTGCCAGAGTTAACCTATTTCATGCTTGACACCCTCTAATCCATCTCCTTTGGTGTGCTGACATGCAGCCAGAAGTGTACTGACATGCAGCCAGAAGTGTACTGTGTACTTAACAGTGATGCTGTATGGCACTACAGCATTTCACAGCATACAGGAGAACAATTCTAAAGTCAGTCTGTCTCAAGAACAACTTTATCACAAGACTGAAAAAATGTTAATCTCTAAAATGGTCAATGTGTCATGGCACATTGTGTGTGATCAGAATTTTGTATCAAATACCTGCTACCCTACCCAGCACTCTAGCCTGGGAGCAATTAAAGAACAAGTTCCCATAAGCTGTTTGCAGTGACACTCAGGCTACTTTTTACCTTATTATTTGAAAAGCTACTAAAATCCATGCAATAAGGAATATTTTTTCATCTTCTGCTAATCTAGAAGCTACTGCTACTGAGTTTGCTATACTTTCTCTGAACAGAGTTAAGATATTTATTTCTAAATAAGCTCCATAAACCCCTGAAATTTCATCATTTTTCAAAGCATAATCTTACCACACCCCATTTACCTTTGTTCTATGTCCCTATAGCCAAAGGAAAACTTTGAATATCTAACATTCTACCACAGGTAGCTGGAAAAGTATGCTGTGCTTTGTAGTGTCTGCTTACTGCTGGTCTTGTTAGCTTTAACATATGCAAGAATATCACAAGAGCTATTCCTATGCTTTCCCAGGAAAACATACAGAGAATTTCCTTTACTGTAAATCACTTCCTTCCAATGTGGCATATCACACTTCACAAGTTCTGAAGTGAGTATTTGGAGATAAGAGTTTACAACACACTGCAAAAGCAAGGCAATACTTACCACTGGAGTTCAAGGACGATATTTCCAACAGTTGTGAGACTACTAAAGGGAAGAGTCTTACTTTATACAGCATGCTGAAGCCTTTTTTGGAACCAGCGAGCTAAGATTATTTTCTTTCCTGCATTCCATAAAACGGGTACTCCTTCAAGAATAACCCCTTTAACAGCACTTGCCAGCTCCAATTGTAATCGTGTACACATGCTTCAGTGACACCCTGTCCCAGTGCACATATAAAGAAAAACAAACTAGTAAGAGCCAAAGTAGAGATGTAAATAAACAAGGTGAAGACACCAAGAGTCTGAAGCCATAACACCGACAGAAGCAAAGTTGATAAAGGTCACTGTATGTTCATGTAAACTCCATACATTAAAAATGGAGTGCATATATATAATATATACAATATTTAATATTGTATATATCAATGTCTCTGAAGGGTAATAATGCACCTGACTTGTCAAACCAGCTTAATTTCTGACTACTTGAGTCAGTCTTACACAAAAGGCAAGAATTCTGCCAATACTGGTCTCACAAAATCTTATGATCAATATGTTAGTGATTTGTGCAAAGACTTCTAGCTTGTTTTATAATCTGACCCCAAAATTAATTATGATGTGCAATATATACTATTTTGCAAACTGTCTGCTGTACTGCGCAAAAAAATTAGGTATTGTTTCCCTTTAAGGTAGCTTCTCCCTACCCATTTGATGGATACACATCCAATCTTTATTCTCTGTATCAGAGTGCTAGGGAAGAATTTTTACTGCTATCTTGTAAAAAGCATAAAGTTTGAGCAACCACTATACAGGATATAACCTTACGTATTTGGCTGAAGCTCCATCTATTCCATAGTAATTAGAAACTCAAGCACTAAGTGCATTTCCATTGTTTATGGAAATTAAGAGTATCCACAAGATCAATACAGCAAGCTTTCTTTTAAGCCTGTACTAGATCAGGTGGTCTTCTAAGATCACATCTTTAATCCCATTTCCTGTAGGATACCTAGAAAAACCTACAGAGAAATTCTAAGCTTATTTCCAAGACACAAAGAACATGTGTCTCAGGTCTACCATATAACTGAACAGTCCTATCTTGCATCAAAGTTACCATACGCAACTGCCTTACAAGATCAAATTCAAGACAGTAACATTTCCTATATGCTTATGGAATTCCACCAGCACACAGGCTTTAAGAAGTTCAGTTCATAACACAGTACTCTGAGTTGCTATATAATACAGCACTAAGCACAAAAACCTTCACCAATATGAATGATTCAGTACCCCACTAGAAAGATAAGGAAATTGCTTTATCAACAAGACCATCAACAACCATACCTGGCTTGAAAGGATTTCATAAGAAATTACTTAAGCAGAATAAATCCCAAAAAGAAAGCATGTTGATATCCAGAGCCTACATCCAGAGAGGTCTAAGGGCTAGAGAGACACTGATACAAAACAAGCTTAACATGTTCAGCACTCATTTGGATACTTAGCTGGAGAGCTCCAAGCACAGCAAGTCATTCTGAACTAAAACCTCATAACTAATTTGGCAGTTCCACAAGAGTCACAAGAAGGGACACCCACAGATTTCCCACAGAAGGGTGGTTTGTAGAAGGAAACATGCAGTACTCCAGTTCTGTTTCTTGCATCTACTGCTCCAAATTAAATATTTAAAGTCTTCCAAAACGAGCAGGCCTTCTACTTTCCTCCTCTCACACTTTATCTGCTAGTTTTGCATGTTTCCAGCCAACATCATTAAGTAATTTTCCTCACATGAGATTTACACTTAAATGTGTACGAGCAGGAAGCATTCAGAAATCAGTCACAGGTCTTTCAAATCTTTATCATCAGTCTGGAGACTTAATCACAATGACTGGGAGTTTCCTGACCTACCTCAGCTGTTTAGCAGAATGATAATGCTCCCATCTCCACATGAAGGCAGCTGCTGCTGCTGGAACCTCCATCACCATATAAACTAGAGAATAACCTCAAATAACTTAAGATTTCTAAAAAAGTTCAGAACACGAGTTCTGCACCCATTTCTGATGTGGTTATTCATGCATATATTTTTCACTCATTAGGTATCCTTATAAGTGCGTCCTGGGTCCAGCAGTAGCAGTCATTTTTCTCCTTCTTAGTAGCTGGTGCAGTGCTGTGTTTTTGATTTTCAGCCTGAGAGCAACGCTGCTAACACCAATGTTTTTAGTTGCTGCTAAGTAATGTTTATTCTGACCAAGGACTTAGCCTCATGTTCTGCCAGTGAGGAGGTGCACAAAAAGCTGGGAGGAAGCAGAGACAGGACACCTGACCCAAACTAGCCAAAGGTATTCCATACCACAGCACATCATGCCCAGCATATAAACTAAGGGGAGTTACCCAGAAGGGCTAGATCACTGCTAGGGTCAGGCTGGGTATCGGCGAGTGGTGAGCAGTTGTATTCTCTTCCCTTGTTATTTCCCTTATCATTATTATTATTGGTGGTAGCAGTAGTGGTTTTATGTTATACCTTAGTTACTGGACTGTTCTTATCTCAACCCATGGGAGTTACATTCTTTCCATTCTCCTCCCCATCCCTCTGGGAACAGAGGGAGGAAGAAGCAAGGGGGAGTGAGTGAACAGCTGCATGGTTGTGAGTTATGAGCTAGGCCTAAACAAACCACAACACAGTGAGAAAAAACCACAGCTGGAGGCAGGTTATGCTTGGATTGTCTTGCCTCCACCCTATGCTCACTTGTACTAGACACACAGCTAAGCAATTTTTATACTGTTTCTTTGTAGGAGTTGCCATTCTAATCCCTATATTGAGCTTCAAAATCTGTTATGGGTAAGGACAAGTTGTTACGAGACTATCTAGACACTACTATGTCTAAGCTCTCCATACTTAGGAGAGACTGCTCTAAAAACCAATTAAAGTACACACCTCTATGGCACAGCTGTATGTATGTATATGTAGGAAATGAAGGAAGTTTTCTGGTTGCCCCATGTAGACTTTCAGGGATGCATTAACACTGGTTAAGGCTTTCTTTAGATCTTATTTAAAAGAATAAGATAAGTCCGTAACACAACAAACAAGTTGATGACCTGGTACATAGAAGCAACTTGTCAGTCTTCTGAAATGCCAGTAGCATGTATGCAGGCTGAGAAAAACTGTAATACTCATTTGCTTGAAACTATAAGGTTTTTCACATATAAGTACACTTTCTCACATACTGGAACAGCCTGAATGCCTTTGAAACTCAGCTACCAATGTACGTAACAGTTCACAGCTATGTTTCACAGAAGGTGCATAGCTACCAAGCACTTCAGCTTTCTACAGGAGATACATCATATTCCATTGAGACAGAAAATGTTATCGGGTGCAGTGCTCTTGCTTATGTAAGTAAGAAGGCTTGTATTTTGCCTTCATTATCTTGCTTTGCAAGTGCTCCTTTTAGTTTAAGGGTTTTTTCTCTGCCATGAAGTAAGTTTTAGAATGTCCTCCTCCCACACCCATTGCTTCCTGTACTCACTTTCTCATGGCTTCCTATAGATGACAGCAAGTTAACTAACCAAAGAAATTAAAAGCTTAACATCTACTCACATATCTAAAACTTATTTGTCTTCATAGAAAAAATGGGTTATTCCAGCTCTTCCTCAACTTAGTATTTGAGCAAAATACTTCATCTGATATCTCCATTCTCTTGAGGACTGGTATTTACTTTTAACAAGTTAGAGTTCAGATCTGCTCAAGGAGACAGATAAGAGTTTAGTAACCAATTTGTCATGCTACAAACCTTATCATTCAGCTCCTAAAATCTTGTGTAGAGCTTATGTAGAATACCAAAGAACAACCATTCCTATTCTGTTCTGCCAATTTCATAGCCACATTCGTCAAGCTAAAGCATTACTTCAATTTTTATAAACACTTTTACAAAGAAATTCTGCAAAGTTCATGCAGAATAGCTCAGAGCTTTAAAAACATATTTGTCTACTAGCTGTCATTAGTGACATTCTTGAAGAGGAGCCAAGCTCAGGTAGTCATCTATGACTTTTACCACCCCTGCCCTCTGGCAAACTTCAGGTTCATACAGGCTGGTCTGAATGACAGTGATAGTCAATGTGATCATAAAGGAGCAGCTAAGACTACTCATTTGATGGTCTTGTTAGATCAAAACTTTATGATGCAGAAAATCCTTTAAGTGTTCCTCCAATTTTGACAGAGTTTCATCAATATGCTATATTTACCTCCTACACTAAGTTGTGGTCAGTGCAGTATAATCACTAAAACAGCCTGCTTGTCAAACAGGAATCTCTACTGTAGTGAAATAAACTTTAAAAGTACTTCCCTATCATTAAGATTCCTTTGTTTTGTATCTCTTCAACACAATGACTCACTCCTATCTCCTATTTATTTTTCCAGTTATTTATGTCCTTTGATCAAGGGGGTTAACCTGGTTCTAACACTTTCAGACTGTATCCAGGAAGAGGTTTATCATAACTCCGCATGTCAAGATAAAAAACAAGAGTAATACCTAAGGGCACTAACATTTAGAAGTCTTGCTCCTGTATGAACATGCATGTAATCTGTTCATCTTCTTTCAGAATACTTCATGCTGCAACCAAGCTCATTTGACAATGACTGATCAATCCTGTTCCCAAGCTTCTTCACATCCATTATTCAAGAAGCTACAAACTATCTAAAAATTAAAATGCCCAAGTTATTTCTGGAATACACAAGTCTACCTTTCACTGTTTACACCCCCTCCCTTTTGATCCTGCTGCAGGAATCTGCATTACAGTGTACCTTACAACAAGGCTATCTCCCACTAGAGAGAGGAAAAAAAAAAAAAAAAGGCAAAGCAGTGTAACACTGTCACACTCTATTTGATAGAATTATCTAATCACTAAAAAAACTCAGCACAAGAAATTAAAGTTACTCAGGAACCTGCTGCATTGCTATACACAGCACAACATTCACCATTTTGGCTACAACCACACCAGAAGTCAGCACAGTATCTACATTATAATCTTTAGCTGATGACTGAACTACATGGCTAGTTCATATCATTAATTTAGGTACAGAACCTTAGATTGCAGCACCCAACTGTTTGAGAAAAGGTTTTTTTATTATGAACTGCTAAGTACAAGCTGTATCTAGTAAAAAATAACCTGGTTTACTATGCTTAAGGGTTAGACTTTAATTCAGAAGCCTTTTAAGATACATCAAAATCAATTCAGAATGCCAGAACCATACTGCTTGTAAGGAAGTCACATGTAACAATGCTTACCATAATATGTGGATTTCCTGAAGAGATATAAAGCTGTTTGTCTGCATACATCAGCAGACGAAGTTATCTACATGAGCTGCTGAAAGCCAGAAGACAGTTGTGCTGGTGAGTTAAAAGGGAATGACTATCGCATGCTCAGATACTTTGTTACAGACTTCAATAAAGTGCTTTAGGAAACATGTGCTATGACTATATAAAAGCCATCTTCAACCTGGTTCTGTAACTAATAATTTCCATGTAGATCTGTTAACATCCTCAGGTATTTAGAAATATTCATGAATATAGACATAAACAGCTGCAGAACACATACCCAGGTCAAGGACTTTGTGTCACTATCTTAAAACTCCAAAACTTTAAAGATACTAAAGTCCCCTTTATTTTAATGATTAACACTTAATTGAGATGTAAAGTTATATAGGAGTCTGAACTGTTACTGTCACACTGGCTAAGCACAGCCCAATCAAACACAGGACTACTATTACTTCTCTTTTTGGTCTTGTCTTTCAAGCAGGAGACAGAATAGCCTGAAGTACCAGATTCAAAATAACAGTTTGTACTGCAAATTGCAAACCAGTTGCATTTTCCTTTTTCATTTTTACTAGGTAAAAACTAGTCAGGAATTTCATACAGAATTACACCACATAGTAAAATACAAAAAAATTATTTCAGCAACAGGAAAGATTTTAATTCTTCAATCTATCAATATTAGCACAAGCCTCCAGGGATTTATCAGCAGCCCTTAACTCACTCTTCACTTTGCAGTGTCCAAAGTACACTAAGGGCAGTAATAGAGTGAAAAATACCATATTCTAGATCTTGACATTAATGCATGGGTATATTGATAAGACTTCCCATAACCTAAATAGATCTGTCCAAACTTTATTACAAATTACAGCTAAGTTTCTGCCTAGCCTGTTGGAACACACTGCTTTGGCAAAACCTACCCCAGTCTAAGAAACCAAGGGCTGGGGAGAAGTTAAACACAAGTGTGGCAGCCTGCCAAACCCCAGGATCCTGATAGTCTCCTTTCTTCAACCTTTGGAACCCTCAACCTGCTAAAATACATCCAGAGCATTGTGGCAGCTTGCACCAATACTGTTAATTGATTTACAGAAGTTAAAACTGATTCATAAAAGGTACACACAAGAAAAGAAAGCTTGCCAACACTTTACTGGCTCTCCAAAACAGCAATTAGAAAATATTTTAGTTTACCCTACAGGTCAGCAGCAGAAAGATCTTTGGTATGTTCCAGCATATGGCAGTGAGAAGCAGGCTCCTTAGTCTGAAGAATCATATCTGAAGTATTTTGAAGCAACCTTTAGAGCACAAAGGCCAGAATCTAATGTTCAACTGATCTGTCACAGGATTACAGCAACCATGTTACACTTCCTCTTTTCCGAGCTTCCACTTTGTAAGGCCTACAGTTCATGGAAACAGTAACTACCAGTAGCTATCCTACTGCCTTCCAGCAATGTAAATTTCAACACCAGCATTTGAAATAAAGTCTACTTTTTCATATCTGAGGAGATATCCAGAACATGGTGGAGAGGGATGAAGACAGCTGCAGGTTAATACCTGGGCTGCACACAAAACCAGAAATGCAGTACTAGCTTGAGATGATTAAGGATTTAAGTGGACAGACTTCTTACAAGACCACAGCAGAACAAAATTTGTTCTGTGTCATTTAAGACCACAGCATAAGCAAAGTTAACCAGGATAGGTATATAGTTGAAATCTTTAAAACAAAGGAGTTGAAGAACAGTTTAGACTCATACATAACAAAGGAATGATGTGCAGTTGGGAAAATTAACAGGGCTTTCTTGCTTCCATGTGCTCAAAGTATATTTTTGATACACAAACCCATGATTTCCATGGAGAACTAAGTATACCATCAATCCGCTTCCCTTACTCCATGTTGCAAGGACACAAGTTACTTTTACATTAAGTAGGTGATGTCAAACATATAAAGTTTGAGCATACATTCTCTGAGAACAATTTTATCTGTTTGAGCTACCTTTAGCCTGTAAAGCATGCTTACTAAACATAACCTACTTGGAAAAGACATTTATTTTTCCTGGAAGTGTTACAGAACCATAGCCATAAATGAATTTAAGCAATCAGTAATAACCAAGGCCATAAGCCCTCAGGCACATGGGTCAGGAGAAGCAATAGGAAAAGGAAGAGTGAGCGAGGAGCCGCAAAGCCAAGAAGCAGAGCAAAACAGGTTTCTGAGAACTACTTTAAGAGCACACACAGCCTATAAAAACTCAAAAACTTCACTCCCACATTGAGACATCTCTCTACTTATGCCTCAAACGCAGACAAAAAGGGTTGCAGGCAATAGGGAGAAGGAGAAGACCAAGACGACAGGCTTCACAGTCAAAACATCCTTTCCTCCGCAGGGCCAAAGCCCCGGGTCGCCGGGTTTCACAGGCCTCTGAACGCCGGGGCTCAGCCTGCAAGGACAAGCCGGGCCCCGGCCCTTACCTGCTATATCCCAGAGCTGCAGCCGCACCAGGGTCTTGCTGTCCCAGTTGATGACTTTGAGCGCAAAATCCACCCCTATAGTGGCCCGGTAGTGCTGGGAGAAGAGCTGGTGCACGTAGCGCTTGATAATGCTGGTTTTACCCACGCCCAGCTCCCCGATCACCAGCACTTTGAAGAGATGCTCCCTACACTCGGGCACGCCGGAGCCCGCTCCTTCCCCGCCAGCCATCCTCGGCCCTCCCTCGGGGCCCGGCGGGGAAGCCGGACTGCCGGGGCCGGGACTCTCCTGCCTCTCGACTTTCCCAACCGGCAACTTTCCTCCAACTTTCCCCAGCCTGCTCCCCGCTGGGCCGGCCCACGGAAGCCGGAGCAGAATGAAGGGAGGGGAAAAAGAGAAGAAGGGAAGGAAAACCCCCACAACCACCTGACTGCAGTCACAGGACGCGGAAACTCCGCGGCCTTATAAAAGCCCGGGGGAGGGCAGCGGGGAGGGGTAGAGGGAGGGGTTCGGCCCGGCCCGTCGCTGCGGGATACCGGAGGGTGGGAAGGGGCGGGTAGGATGGAGGGTTTTGGGTGCCCGAGTCCGAGGTAGACTGTCTTGTTCTCCCTAGGCTCCAGGGAGAGCGGGGCGGGGAGCCGGCTGTAGAGGGAGCTGAGCCTCAAGAGGGGGCTCACACCGGTGAAGTTCCAACTCCCTACGGGTGGCATCCTCTGCCCCCTGTTACTGGTTTTCTCTCGATAAAGTTTTCTTGCCAAGTTTTCTCTCGCTAAAGCCTCGGGAGCGCCCCTTACTTGAAAACACTCGGGTTGTCTCCTGTTTGGCAAAGCACATTATGGCAAAGAGGTTCGTGGGACAAAGGACTTTCTCATGATGTCTGTTGATAAGCACACTCCAGTAACCCACGCTCGCACCCACAGTCGCGTCCCCATGACCAGGCTTGCTGGCTTCCCCACCCCAAGGAGCTAGCATGGGGCCCTGTGGGCAGAGGGTGTTTGCACCGTGGGCACCTCCCGGCACTTGCACACCCTGCAATAAGACTGGGAATTGCACAGCGGGGAAGGGCGGTGCTGAGCTCGCCCTGGGCAAACAGGCTGAGGGCCGAGGCAGCAGCAGTGACGTTGTGTAGGCTGGCACGCCGAAAAGGCTCAGGTAACCGAGGAAGAAACCACTTCCTCATCTGCAGGATTCCCATGAAACACAACTAAATTTGGTTCCTTTCTGTTCCCAAATTAATCGAGTCTAATACTGTTTATCACTGTTAACACGTTAGACAATGAACAGCTACATTGTTAGAACCCGACATAAAACGAGCTTCTTTGGACCATGTAGTACCATGTGCGCAGATTGTAGGTGCTGGAAAATTAACATGCTCTCCAAATGAAACACCCAACCCCAGGCATCTGTCCTTGCAATAAGAGGATGAAATTGTGCAGCTAAGTGGTACTGTCTTCATCCTGTAATGTTTAGTTGTCATGTACATTCCTCCACAGATCTATTTCGTGCCAGAAAGCAATGAGGACTGCGCCAAAAGGGGAGGGCTATGTGACTGTCTCAACAGCTCATGTGCACACAAGCTAGGAGCCTAAGAGAAGATCTGATTAGCAATGGAGAGATGCTTCCCATGGGAAACAAAGTAGTGGTCAAAATATCTGGCAGCTGATCCATTATCAATCAGTTGCTCCTGATTTTATTATAGTTTACTGCATATGCTAACTCCTTTGTCATGCTCTATATTAGTGGTTTCAATCCAGACTTCCTCAGCTAGCTTGGAGTGTGCTTACTTCCATGTCTCAGAAAGATGCTGCATGCAATGTGAAGGGCAGCAGGTGAAGAGAATAGATGTTTAGCAAAATGAGGCAAAAAAACTAGTGTTCTTGGAGAAAAATTGTGTTTAGACATTTTGGTTTAAATTTGTTAATTTAAATTGTCATGCTATAGGAACTTCAGGACAATTGTTCTAATTAGTATTTACTTTCCAGCAGCAGTAACAACATCAGAATATAAACTAGGGGAAGACCTACTCAAAAATTAGATTTTCTGGGGGGGATGGAGGGTGGCACAGTGCAGCACAGGTTCTCTGGCAAGAGGTGAGTTAGATAAACAAGCAACATTCTCATTATCTGGGAAGTTGAAAATGGATGCAAGACAACCTTATTACAGGTACATGTACTTTAACCATGTGGGTTCTGGTTAACCTTTCTAACTGTATCTAGACTAACATCTATCTGTGTGCACAGCTACGGTCCATTCAGCCTGGGGATTTGGCTGGCATGCTCTGAAGATCTCTCCCCACGTAGGTGCCAAAGTTGCTCTCCTTCTTGCAAAAAAAAAAGGTAGGATGAAAATGAATTGTCACATGCTCACATAAGGACATGGCTGTGGTCTAATACACATGCAGCAGCCTAGTTCCTCAGGCTCAGATGCAGTCTTTGTGTCTTCATTTCCCATCTGTCAGACAACGAGTATAGTACTTTCCCACCTTACAGAAGAATTGTGTTAATTGATGGCTAGGTACAGTCTGCCATTATATGGCAAGCAGTGGAATGCTTGCTTCTTCTCATAACATTAGAGAAATTGTTTTCCCTTGCACAGATGGGGTAGAAATTTTAGGCATTTTCTACCATTTGTTAGGCCTGCCTCCTACCCTTTGTCCTACATGCCATAGAAATTCATTACTCCCATTACTTTCTTCATTCCTCCTCCTCATTTTGTAAAAGTAAGGGAACATTGATGTGCTAGTTTTGGCTGCGATAGAGTTATCGTATCAGACAACTAAGTGAGCACTGTACTATTGTTAGTAAACTGTATACAAGTACTCCAGGGTACTTAAACTTCTGTATCAACAGCACTAAAGAAGCAGGTTAATTTTTTTCTCACATACTGATTTTGGGCAGTTAGAACCAACATCAGTATCAAAGAAGTCCATAAAAGTCATGATCTGTTCACAGAAGAATCACTAACAGATACATGGGCAAAATCTGGCTGACAGTTTTCTTGATTAATAGTTTGATCAGTACAAATTATATTACAGTGCGCCAAACATATAGCAGTAGATCTTGCCTGAACTAATAATTTGCCTTAATTTCATTATTATTCATTTTGTTCAAGCTGGCTTATATCTGTGTGGAACAGCTTGGAAAAAATCAGTCATTTGCTGTCCTGTTATTACTGTTCTGTCTCTCTGTGGTGCAGTATAATCAACCATGTACAAGGTTATAGAACAAAGTATAATCACCACCTGCCTAGTGCAGGGTAGGTAATATTCATACTGTGAGATAATTTTCAGTGTCACTTGGTCTTCTGCATATGATTCTACTTCTTAACTGACTCCCCTTTACCAGTTGAACGTCAGCAAAAACCCTCTACTAAACAAGAGTTGTTGGCATCGTGGTATGGTAGTTGAGATTACAGTATTGTATTTTATGTTCAGTTGCCTACAGTGGGACACCAGGAAAGGATTATTATGCCATTTTAACTATCTTATCTGGTTAGTTGCCTTTAAATAAGATGCCTCATATTTCAAATAGCAATTGTAAAACCTGTTTGTTTTTAATTTCCCTGCACCAGAGATATCAGGATTGAGGAACAGAAAATGTAAATCTTACAAAACAGGCTTTTGGTATCCTCTCAATCTGAAGGCTGAAGGTTGGTCTGAATAAAAACTAGCTATTCTTTTTACAGTTGCTGTTTGCTGGTGTTAGACTGCCCATCCACTGAGGTCTTCTACTAAACTATCAGTTTGTCCACATCAGAATATTGGCTTCTAACAGCAGCTGGGTTCGAGGAACTGGCTGCTCACTGGAAATGCTTCAGAACTTTGAATAGCCTAATGATCTTTACACAATGAATACCAAAGGACTGGTGAAATAGCTTCGCTTGTAAGATGACATTGTAGCTTCTTTTTTTCGTGATCCTTAGTGTCTTTTTGTATATCTCTTCCTTTGAGACTGCTTCTTCTAATCTTTCCCATGTTAGTCTCTCCTCCGCTTCCTCTACAACACTATTTTGCCTATCTCCCTTCTATTTTCATCATACCAACTGTGATTCTTTAACATTTTCCCTTTCTGTCTCTTTTTTTGTTTGTTTACTTGTTTTCTATTTTTATTTCCCTTTTCCTCAAATGTTCTTCTCCTCCTGACCTCAGTTTAGGCCTTTTGTTTTTGAATATATTTTTTTTCATGATTTCTCCCTTTTATACTCACCTTCCCATTCTGAGCTTTGTCTTCTCTGAAGCGAATGAGGGATTCTTCATGTTTCTTCTTGTCAGCCTGTGGTGAGGAAAGGACAACAGCAGGTTCAGCTGGTTAGTCAGGCCAGGAAAGCTGCAGGAGGCACATTATTGCCTGAAGCAGAGGGATGAATTTTGTTTACTCTTCCCTGTAGTTGCATTAGAAGTGAAATTCATAGCTGAAGGGATGGTGTGAGTAGCTGGGAAAGTGGAAGAAGTATGACACATGAAAGATTTCTCTGTGTGCATACAAGGAAGCACAGCTGCTTGGACACTGATCAGATTTGCATACCATGTTATCCCTGTGCTTCTCTGATCAAGTGGAGGATGCATAGAACACTTCCCCTGTTCTGCATAGCATTTCCCAAAAGTCAAGGGAAAAAAAAAAATCTGTCTTGTAAAGGAGTAGTGTTATAACAGATTGTACTGCTTGGAGCGGCGTAGGTGACTGAATGCTTTCTTTTAACAATGGTTTTCTAGGGACATGTCCCAGACTACTGCTTTTAGTGACAGTAACATACAAACAGTAGAGATCAAGGTAAGAAAGCGGGGCTGGGAGTCTGTGAAAAAATACTGCTATGGTCAAGTAAAACACTGGGCAACAAAGCATATACACATGAAGACTGAGTTAATGTGACATGGAACTTTATGATCTACAAATGCATGCTTGGGTTTTGCCCACTGAAAATATACTCTCCACCAGTTACATAAAAGCACCCATGAACAGAAAGCTAAGATTATATGTTAGTATTACCCTGTCTGGGGCTTCACTTCCTACGAGGCAATATGATACACTGTTGTCTCCTGACCATGAATTTAACTGTATTATGTGGGCTTAAACTTGTAAAGTACACACAGCCTACATATAGGACAATTCTACTGGTAGTTGAAAGATGTGGTTGCACAAATACAGATGCTGTCTTTATGTCAGTTGTAAAATGTATCTTGGATGCCTGCATGAAAAACTACTATTAGTCATAAATATATATTGGAAAATCTAGAAAAATAAATATTAAGATTTTATTAAAACCCATACAATAATGGTCTATACAATAAAGTAATGGGTGCATGCTTTTGTCTGGAAGAGGAGGAAAAACCATCCGTGAGGAAATCACTTCAAAAAATGACATTTCCCAGTCTTTGGCCAGCATCTGGGGAGGGCCCTTATGGTCAAAGACAGAGGCCTCTCTCACAAGGCCTGGTGGTCTTGCACAGAGGATAAGATAGTCTCCTTCAGACTAACTCATATGCAACCTGTGCAAATAAAGGGTGTGAAGTATGGACTGCTGTCTTTACCTGTCAGTCAAGCTTACTTGTTTCCCATTTACAGGCTTCCTGTTAACCAAATTCTGGGCTGTATTTGTTTTACAGTTAATTCTGTTCTTTTAAAAATCCTTTTGCACCTTTTCTGTTATTGGGAGGTGAATGCATACAATACTGCTGGGGCTAGAAAAGGGACCAAGAGACTGTCTTATCTCTGGCTGTGACTGCAACACATGATGTGAGGCAAGCAGTAGTAGAAGTGCTACAGATCTGATTAACTCTTCCTTGACTTCTTTTGGTAAATCTCTAAGTAGACAACAGGCTGAGAGAAACAGCTTTTGAATTCTCTCCACTGCAAATATGTTTTCTTCTTCTGCATATGGGAATGGTAAATCCTTTGCCTTCATTATAAGCACTCTAAAGAAGATAATGGTTCAATATTCTAGTATTGAACCAGTGCAGTGATCCCCAGGAGTGTTATTGGCAGGCAGATCTGTGGTGAAATGGGAGTTCTTGTAGGACATCATTGCAGGTCTGAAGATGGAAGGGGGGGAGGGAGGACAGCAATTGACTGGGATTCAGGTAAGCGAGACAGAATAGTTTGTGAAACACCAAGATAATTATAAAGTCTCCCTTCCCTTACTAGCAGTCCACTCCAGTTTGTATGGGGACCTTATTTCCACAAATGCCCCCCCCACCTTTTCCAGCATTCACTAGTTTTCCTCCCATTGTCTTCAGTACTCCCACCCCCTGTGCTAGGAAGCAAACAGAAGTTCTCCCATGCAAGGCCCTTTCCCATCTATAGTGCCTCCACCAGATCTCTTTCACAAAGTCATGGTCATTTTGATCTCTCGACAGCACTGAAGACTAGGTAATGGCCTATTTGATGTTGATTAACTAATGGCACCTACAGCTGAATATCAAGGCTGTGAGCCCCTGAAGGCGGGGGTGAGGTGAGAGGATTTAGTCTAGCAGCAACTGGGAGCATCTCCAGTTGGGCAGAGGAGAAATCTATAGGGGGCACCAACCAGACATGAGCTGCCCTAGGCAAACACTTTTCATTTGCTTTAAACCAGTTCTGAAACTGAAGTACAGGAAAGCGCTAGAAATTCCCAA
The DNA here is from genome assembly GCF_963264785.1 of Psittacula echo. Taxonomy (NCBI): domain Eukaryota; kingdom Metazoa; phylum Chordata; class Aves; order Psittaciformes; family Psittacidae; genus Psittacula; species Psittacula echo. The sequence continues at coordinate 38,318,430 of NC_137738.1, read as the reverse complement.
TTATGTTTATGTTGATGAGTCAATACAATGTCTGGTAGACACAAGCTAGATGCATCTACCTTAGCAAACTTTATTTTGCCAATCATATTAGCTTTTTTCTTTTTTCCACTCAGCAATCTTTGAAGGTGTCATGGTTTAAGTGCAGTCAGTAACTCAGACCCACACAGCCCGCTCGCTCACTCCCCCCTTCCTCCCCCAGCCCCGTTCCCGGAGGGACAGGGAGGAGAATCGAAAGAATGTAACTCCCATGGGCTGAGATAAGAACAGTCCAGTAAATAAGGTATAACACAAATCACTGCTGCTGCCACCAATAATAATAATGATAAGGGAAATAACAAGGGAAGAGAATACAACTGCTCACCACCTGCTGACCAGTACCCAGCCTGACCCTAGCACTGATCTAGCCATTTCAGGTAACTGCCCCCAGTTCTACATCCTGGGCATGACGTGCTGTGGTATGGAATACCTCTTTGGCTAGTTTGGGTCAGGTGTCCTGTCTCTGCTTCCTCCCAGCTTCCCCTCCTCAGAGCAAGAAACTCACAAAGTCCTTGATCAGACTAAACATTACTGAGCAGTAACTAAAAACATGGGTGTTATCAACGCTGTTCCCAGGCTGAAAGTCAAAAACACAGCACTGCACCAGCTACTAAGAAGGAGAAAAATGGCTGCTGCTGCTGAACCCAGGACAGATGGAAAGCATGGAAATAACATATTTGGAAGACTGATACAGTTTGTGACTACTGTGACTGTGTGAGAATGAAGCCTAATTGCTCTACCTGTATTTGCAGACAAAACAGCATTCAGGTTCATCATTCACTGAGAAAAACAGGATTAGAGTGCCACTGAAGCTATTTGTCTTCTTTCCCGAGTGTCCGCTTCATCACAGTGCCACACTTCTTGACCTGCCTCTGGCTGTATGTTCCTTGTGTGCCTTCCTGAGGAGCAGCACCACTCAGCTGGTGGAGTTCTGGCAGTCGGGAAATGGGGGCTGAGTGCTTTTGGCCGCTGGCTGATCAGCTGAAGGACAAAGACAATAGCTTATCTATGTTGCTCTGGTCAGCTCCCAAGACATTCTTGTCCTTCAGACTGGCATGACTCTTGGGTCAGTGCCAGGTTGCATTACTGTACTGCTGCTGGCCTGTGTACATTTTTCTCCTTTTCACTATAGATATTTATCATATATTGCCATAATTTTACTCTCATTTGCGGTAATCATCTAAAACACTGCTGCCTATTTTCTGCATTGTTAGCAAAACGCTAAACAGAAGCTACTGTCAGTTCAGTCTACCTAAGCTGCAGCATTATTCCTTTGACCTCTGTTTATTCTGTGGAGAACTCATTGCCTACACATCTCCAAGCTGTCTGAACACAGAAGAAAATAAAAACCTCAAGTTAGGCAGAAGTCCTGGCAGCTGAGTATCTGTGTTAATGCTTATAATACACTTTTCTAAAAGATAGCTTGCAGGATTATTATTTTTTCCCAAAAATATTATTGTACACTTACACATACCTAATGTTTCAAATGCCCAGTTCATCAGTTTTTGCTTGTTTGGCTTGTTTATTTGTTATGTTCCACAGGTAGTGAGAGAGATGAACTAATTAAATTAATAAGCCCTATCCATATCAGATCAGGATCTTGGAAAATTTTTTGCTATCTGACTAACGATCAAACTGAACATTAGGTTGTAAATGTTGCTAATTCCATAAGCAGCAATGAGCAGGGAAAAGGGCGTCTGGCTTATTGTCTACTAACAAGTTATGCTAGAGAGTATTAATGACTGATTATTACTTGTTAGCTTTCAAACTACTGCCAAAAGAGTACATAAAACTGCCACTGGGTTACATATTTGGGTTTTAGGATTGTTCGTCCAACTGGACAACTTGGACTGCAATTACAATCTTCATCTCACTTTCTATCTCACCACAGTAACATCAGTTATATGGCAAATCTCTCTACTTCCAAACAGTTTGTTTTGTGAGCACTGCCTGTTTATGTCAGAGAGAGCATCTGGGGGCTTTTAACTTTACATAATTCACAAGCAATTAATTCAGCACAGACATCTCACAGTCCAGTCATGATGGTTCCCTAGCAGCCTATGAAACAAGCTTTGATTTGCCATAGGATTTCCAACAGACATTTGTCTCTAAGCTTACTAAAGGTGACTAATCATCTTGATTAGGAAACAGCAATTGCCTTCTAGTTTAGGAATCTGGAAGATAGCAGGTGTTTTCCTGGGCTTCTTTGGGTAAGGGAAGAAGCTTTCGTCCCAGAGTGCTTCAGCTCAGTGTAATTGATTTTCCTGGGGCATCTTAGAGATGTCATTGAAAATTTAAAAGATGGCAAGTATGGTGAATTCCTAAAATTGGACCAAGCCATGCTGCAAGGAAATCTGTAAGAAATGGGATATATTCAATTACTGCCAATTTTCAAGAAATGAAGGAGAAGAAAGACTAACTAAAGAGGAAGAAAGAGGAGACAATGTGCACATTTGTGCTTAATTTCAGAACCTTGAGTTTCAGAAAGTCATCGCGTCATGAAGAGAGTCCCAAAACACAAAAATTGTACTAGGTAAAACCACAAAAGAGACCCTGACAATTGTAGCAAGTTCACAATGAAAGTAGGAAGGCAACAAGAATTTTAGGACACTCTGGACTTCTTAAGAGATTCTTTAAAAAAAAAAGCAAGCCACGATGTTTGTGTGGCCCTCTGTCCTCATTTTCTCTTTCTTCAATTCCCCTTTTTATTATTTTCTTTTATTTTCTTCTGGTAAAATATTCTACTAAAGAAAATTAACTTTTCTAAATATCTTTTTAAGATACTCTGTTAAGTTTACAGGTCACAAATTTAATTTATAGGAATGAAAAGCTCCTGCTTAGTTGAGAAACACTGAAGTCTGTGGTTTGTTCGTGTGTTTGTTTAATCTAATTCTCTGACTGCTGGTAACAACCTCAACAATTTCAAAGGTATCTAATAGCTTTTGTCACAGAAATAGTTCTTAAATGTTAACCAGGTTTCAAACATTCACACAGCAAATTCAGTGGTCTAAAGTATTGCAGACAACAAAGTGCAAGCCCACTTCTTTCCATGCTCTTGTAGCTCTGTGTCTGCGATTTGTCTTGGTGATGGAAATACTAAGGTCCTCACACATAGCTTGCAGATGGTGGACATTTTCTTCCTAACAACGACCTGGCTCATCGTAGAGTTCAGATATCAGCTTTTCTGAGCTACTTCTGGAGTTTCTTGCTGCAATAGATGCAAAACACTAAGGAATCCAGTTCTTGGGAGAAGGAAACAGAAAGAGTTACAGATTGCAAATACAGAACTTCCATTTAGAACAGAAGGCATTTATTTAAAATGTCCCAAAGCTAAAGTCAACATTACGTCCTTTTGCTGGACTTAGCAAATGCTTTCTTTCTTACATGTGATGGTGTATGTGCTGCAGATCAGAGAGTTTTTCTGCCAAAACTGGTTCTCAGATGTGCATGAACTTTTAACAACCATAAACAGTCTTTTCAAATAGCAGCTTGTCACATGACATGTCATAGTTACAAACCGAGGGGTTTTTTTGTTTCCTTCTCTTTCCCCTAAATGAAAACATTTATTCTGGCAGCCTCTTATGAACTACTTCAAAGAAGTCTTCTCAAGTCTTTTTTTCCCCCGTTGACCTACTATTGTGCTTCTTCCATCCAGAAAATTTTCCAGTATGTTTGACATTTGATTTTGATCTAATAGCAATTTTGATTTTTGAAAGTAATAATGTATTTCAAGACTCCTGATTCTAGTTTCAAGTATTGTTTAGTTTATAGCTCTCAACAGCAGTGAAGACCTATTTATAAAGGGGTGAAGGCTGGAGCAAATTTAGTACATTTTGAAAGCTACAAGGCTGACAAGAAAACCAGTCTTAGTCCAACACAGTACTTAGGATATGCTTAGTGTCAAATATGTGAGTTGGTGTAGCAAAGCTGAGATGATACTTGAGGCTCATGCCTCAAAACTAACATTTTTTAAGTGCTTTATTAAATGACTGCTGAAAGAGCAGAGTCTCCAGGTTGGCCACATGATGCAATGGAAATTTCTCCCATGCCACTCATCTGCTGGACTGAAGAACCCATCGTCCAGTGATCTATAATCTCTTTGTTTAAAACACCATCAGCTGCTGCCCATTCTACACAGAGCAAATTCTAACCATGTGGGGTCACTCTGGCAGGTACTTTTAGCAGACTATTTTTGCACAGTACAAGTGACTGAAACTAATTTTTTATTTTATTAGGAAATAATGTTCCACTTGAAAACCCAAGTATTCCAAGTTATGAAATGACAGAAATGAGGCTGTCCATCCAACTTTAATTTGGCATATTCTTCCCCTGTTCCCAGCTTCATTTGGTATAGTGGGGTATGCTTAGGAAATCCAACATATGTTCACTATTTTTATCCTTGTTACTTAACTAGTGGTTATACCATGGAATAAATGTAGAACTATTCTTTCCTCATGATCCTTTCTGGAGTATTCCTCACAACAGTGCCCAAATTTATCATAAACTTTATATTGCTGCTGTGAGAGGAAATATATCTTGTTATTCTGTATTTACCATCCATGGATGTGGATTCCATGGATGTGGAACAAAATGTCTCTCTGGAGGCCATGTGGGAAATCAGTGGGAGAACTGGAAGTGGAATATGGGACCCAATCCAGTGCTCATTCTCCTGTATCAAAAAACTTTCCTCTGGGCACTGCCGAGCAGCCTCAGCTCTCATCAACTTTGCAGTTTTGAGCACTCATCATGCTTGTTCACACTCTATGTTCACACTCACAGCGCTGTTAATCTTAAAAAGCTCAGCCAGCAAATAAAAGCCCAAACAGGCACAGAAGTTCTGCTCCTGAAGCAACAAAACCAAATATGAAAATTAAACAAGTTTTTCAATGAAATGATGAAACCGAATGAAGTTTAATATTTTTGCTGTCCCAATTTTCACTTCCCCTTTCTCACTTCACAAAAACAGCTTTCTTCCTTGTGACTCCTATTGCATACCTCTGGGGGAGATATCACTTGTGCCAGGGATGGCATAGAGCTATGCTTGGGCTGACTGTCAGGCCAGAACTGGTGTGACTGCTGATGGACTGGCACACTACTGCCCAACAGAATGTGGGATGGACAAATTTCATCTGCTTCCCTGTGGTGGGATTTGGGCGCATATTATAAGTCCAGTTCCTGACTTTTTTGAAACTTATCACAACTTACTTAAGGCTGTAAGCCTCATTAGGTATGACTGAAATGAACCAGCTTGTTCAACATCTAGTATAGCAGGGACTCACGAACAAATGAACATGCAGACAGTGTAAGCATATGCGCCGTCTTTCCTTGGCAAATCAGGAGCAATATCCATTTCCTACAAAAAAATCCTCAATAAGAGGTTTCTAGCTCTGCAAAAGCAAAAAATACCTGCAGTTACATAAAGAGGTTTTTCTCTTTCAGCCACCTTTATATGAAGGCTGCTCAGATATTTTCAGGGATAATGGCAGTATAAAATCATTGGTAGGTAAATGAAAGTAGAGTTTTCTTTCAGTTTTCATATTGTTAACAATATGTCTAGTTTAAACTAGACAATAGTGTGCTAATGTTTTTCAGACACAAAAATATACACTAATTGTTGTTTGTTTTGTTTTTTTTTTTTAAATCCTGAAACTAAAAGCTCTGTACTTAAATACCAGTGCCTGGTGTCATAAAGTTTCTTTAGATTTTCTGATGCAATATGCCTGTTGGTTAATACAATTTAGTTTGCTTAAACTTGTTAAAGAATAAAGGTAAAATGTCCAATGATAATCTCCATATGATCAATGCATGTTGATTGTTCATTTTTCTGCTAATATGCCTTCCTCAGTATATCTGAAGTGCATATTGTTCAAATTTTAGAAAATGGACCCATTTCCTATGTTTTTCTAGAATGTAGACATTCATGGCATAACAGCCTAGACAGATAATTAGCCAACCCTTCATCTTTTTGGGAACAGATGGTTTTGGATTTGATGTAGTATATGCCCCAGAGATTATTCAGATGAGATTTTAAAATTTACGGCTCAATCATATGTGCTGTGATTTGCAGGTATTTTGAGTGGCTAGAATGATTGAACACAAGAAAACTCTGGCCTTTAGTGGAGATTGGCAACACACTAGAATAAGTCTGTGTGAAAGACATAAAAAACATTGAAGTCATCTGGACCTTCTCCTAGTTCATCATTGACCGCAGGTCCATTTGCTGTCTATCTATCTCATTTAACGCTTTCTGTTCTTCCAAATAGTTCTCAATGATCACAACATGCCACTGAATTTTCATAGAATTGGGTTCTAACTTTCAGTGCTTCTTGTGCCATTAAATAGTGCTCAAAGTTTGGATGAGAGCCCACTATCTCTGCCTGCCTTAAGATATCACTGTATTACACCTGTGTTATCCATTTTCCATTCTCATTTCATGAAAACTATGAAGAACTGTGACAATGGTCATTTGGAGGCTTTTGGTATCTGAGACAGTATTTTAAACACCCCCAAAATGAAATACTTTAATCACTGGGTTTTAAGTTCATGCAGCCTACGTACAGAGGCTTCAACTAAAGACTGTAGCATACGTGTAGCATATAATTAAACTTCATCAATGACACCCACAGAACTCTCAGTGGAGAATCATCTCACAGTGGTGGGAATATTGGCAGTTAGAAGGGGATATTCCTGCCATTGTAACTGCTGAGAACTTGCAGTCTACATTGCACATAGAGAAGACAACAAGGTAGGCACTTCTCCTATGTAGTGAATTTTACAATCTAAACAAGGCTAATGGACAAGTTGAGAAGAATTATATTATGATTCTAACACAAAACACATTGTCTATTGATTTATTTTGCTTTGTTTTGTATTTCGCAAATAAATAAAACTTCACTCCCTTAAGTGAATTGGGATTATGAATGTAATATTAAAAAGGGAGTTGTAAAGAGGAAATGTTCTCAAAGAATTTAGGGAGCATATTATTTGGAGAGAAATTATACAATAGGCATGGAAGCATTTAAAAACATTTCCACACAGCATGACATGCTGCTAGGTTGTTACTCCTTGCCAGCTCTCCCTATCTGCAGTAAAACAAATCCATTCTACAGCTAATGCACAAAACATGGTTGTCCTTTCTTTTCACTTCTCCTTTCTGCTAGGAAGGACTAGCTGGACTAGGAATGAATTCTTTTTTTGAGTTACAAGCCTTACTTGATGTATTATCACTGCTTGACAATGAGTTTCTTGAACTGTAGGCTTGGTGTGAAATGAAATGAGCGGACTGTGAAGATATGAAACTTCACACCAGAGGATCTATTTCTTTATGTAATCGTTCATTTCTGCTCTGCAAGCTTTTTGTTGTATACCATGTTTCTCAGCTTTGCCACCCTTAAATTAAGAACAAGCCTGCAGGGACTTATTTCTGTTTAATAATGATCTCAGTAAAATGAGCCTCATAAGGTATAAGAAGTCTATAGAGAGTGTAAATCTTTCTCACATTTAAGCTCTTCTCTGTAAACTAATCACATTCGCTAATTTTACTCGTTAGAAGGTGTAGTTATTTGAATGAATCAATTACTCCCTCAGTTCTAAAGAGTGATAATCCGTGTTCTTAATTTAAAACTGCTTACACTACAATTTCCACCAAACAGCATGGAACGGTAAGGGTACCATGTTTAATTGCAGAGGCAGAAATCATTACTTATGTGGCTCAGGGCTCCTGTTCTCACAGGATAATTTTTTTTCCACCCTTTTTGGAGTTCACTGCAAGATCAGGTTATGATAATCTTTCATTCACAGTATTGCAGTTTTTCTCAGTAATGTGACAACTCACTATGACCTGACTTACAGAAGACTGAATTGCCAATGACATATCTAATTATCATGTTACTGTAGCATATTGTCATTTCATTACCTGTATTCAAAGTTTATGTGCGCACATCAAAGTGTTGCAGTGCAGTCAAGAGGAAAGCCATAATACTGTTAATTATTTTCCGTATTATTGTCAGGCAATGATATTTTTTCAAACTGGTGAAAGCAAACTTGTGCCAACGTACTATGAATGTATTTTCATTCCAACAACACTTACATACCTCCCATTTGTGTGATCTTTCCCCACCCACCACAGGCAAAATGATGTCCATGCAAAAAGCTATTGCAACAATAACCACACACCAGTTTTCTCCCATCTTTCCCGTCTTTTCTCCTGAAAGTAGAATGACGACTGATATTTTTAGCTATTTTGAGACACTTCGAGTCCCGCATTCAAATTCTTTTCCCTACATACTGACAATGTACACAAAGCAGTATCCCCACACACATAAAAAAAAAAGACACAAGATATTCAGACATGAGAAAGGTTCTGCTTTTATGTTCAGCTGTAGCAAAACCAACACATTTGTAACTTCCATTGTATATGTCAGACAAAAAGTGTTCCTTGTCCTTTGTCTTTTCACCATCATTTTTATGACTTTATTTGCACAGCAGTGTTGGCTTTGGAAAAATGGAGGATGACAAAATTTCTGTTTAATAAAAATCTCTTTTAAACTGTTATTCTGCCTCCCTGACCTCCCTACATTCCTTTCTATTGGCTAAAATTGGACAAAGATCTGCTGATGTGAGGCCAGCCATTGCTGTCCTAAACAGCTTTTGATATAGAACAAAGCATTTGACTTCTTAATGGGATAAGCTCTAGTTTTACAGCAGTCAGGTCAAATACTTGACAAGTATTCTGAGAATGACTAATGAATGATGGTTGCTGTTTTTTACAGGCCGTCCTAACTGTTTTACTGTGAACTACCAAGGTTAGAGATGGATCTGAATCCTCTGGATGTGTCCAGAGTGGACACTGCTCCTTTGGATGGTACGTCTAGTGTGAGATGCACAGCGTAGCAGTGTCAGCTGGTGCTGCACAGTTATGTCACCTTACTGGATTACATCGTGCAAGCAGGCCCCCTTGGCAGATGTAACTGTGTAGCTGATGTAACGAGACCGGCAGGGAAGCTATTCATATATGCCAAGTTCCCACTCAGGGGCTTTGCAGAAAAAGACGTATTCACAATTCAAAATTTTAATATTGCTTCTCCCATCAGAATCTGGGTGTGTGAAACAATAAGGACTGTCGTGTCTAATCACATATTCATAAAGTATTGTTTGTATACATCAAGCCATCTGTTCTGATAAGCTTTTTCCGCCTATATGTCAATTCAAAGCAAGACAAGGTTTTGATTATCGTTATTTATAATATTACCCAAGTTCTCTCTAGCATGCTGACATCCACTTGTTGTGATATGACTTCCCACAATGTAAATTAGTTACAGCAGTATAATCTCTGTATTGCAAGCATGATATCCTTGCCTCACCACTCCCAAGTGATAAGGGGTGTGCAAGACTAGCTCAGCTGCTTCTGCCCTCCATATCTGGAGGGGAGCTTTGAGGAGCCAAGGCAGTAGCTCGTAGGTAGCCTGTGGAAAAGAGACAGGAGCTGAACTCACTGTGGTATGCTACTCTGAGCTTCAGGAAGGCATTTCTCAGGTGGGGCTGAGCCACACAAAGATGAGAATCAGTAGTTTAGATCAGGTCATTGCTTTTGTTCTTTGCTCTATTATTAAACTGCGTGAATAAAATTGCATACTGCACACTGTGAGAATGAATATTTCAACCTTTTTATTTTTAAATTTCTCCTGGACTCAGAGAACACAACAGAAGTATTTTGTGAAGAATAAGGAGACAACATGCCACAGGCACTTCAAAGCAAAAGGGAAAACTAAGACACGACAAGAAGCAAGTACCAGATAAATGAAGCTGAGATTGTCTGAAAGAAGGGAATGATTGAAAGGATTCAACAGAGATGCAGAGTATAATCTAAAACCTATGTATTCAGTCTTTCCACCAGGCACTGAGCTAAATAAGCTTTGGATCAGGCCCAGAGAGACATGTCACCCTCATCAAAAGTTTTTACAAAAGTATTTTGATTCACTCACTTAGTGAATGTCCTTTCCATTTCTGGAGTTTATTCTGCAACGTATTGTGCATATGTTACTGAGAATTCACAACATCCATTTTAGTCTACAAATGCTCAAGAAATTGCAATGGGCACCTTAAAGAACTGGATCTCAGATACAGTCAAGAAATGCAGCACTTCACAACTGAGATGTTATCAGTCTTATCTTTTCTCATATGAGAAAGTGTTAGGGAACCTATGGTGATGTAGCAAGGATTGCAGAGGAGGTCCAAAAAAAACTTAGAACCAGGACACAGCGCTGTGTTGTAACCACTGGATGATCACAAGAGTATTCAAGGTCAGGCAGCATTCATGCATCTTTAGGTGAGTATTGTGTATACGCCTTCTGATGCTTTTTAATGTTCTCATTTTCGTAAGAAAGATATTTACTGCTAAAGCTTGTAGGCAAAATGACAGTAAGAAACTGGACTTCTTATCACTGAAAAAAATCTTAAAATTATTAAAAACTGAAATACTGCTCTGAGCATACAGAAGTAATTTCAACATGGAAATATTCACATGCCGATGTGATTCCTGTATCTCTTAACCTAAGTGAATCACAGTTTAATAAAGTGAAGACTCCGTGCAGTTTAATGAAAACCAGTAAGACAAAATCTTGACTGCATTATGAAACTAAGGTCAAGATAAAGTAGTTTTAATCTGAAATGGCTGCCTCACAAGAGTAAAATGAATGCTTTACTCAGTTTTAAACACACAGAGAAGCTCTCTGAAAATACTTGATCTGGAGATCAATTTCTAGTTTCTCATCATTCATGTAATTATTACACAAGAGAAAGGCTGTTTGGTTGCACTTTAGTGATACTAAATCTATTATTATATTAAGTCCAGCAGCACTTGGAGGATGGGCGTTTCACTGTGCCAAGTGCCATACCTGAAAGAGTGAGGGGAACCCTCTCTCCGCCAAAGAGACAAAGGATTATGAAGGATAGTTTTTCTCATCTGGTAGAAGGTAAAGTGAATGGCAGATGATGTTACTTGCAGAAAGTCAGTTGTCAGCAGAGCAAACAGTGGTAAACTGGATTTTCAATTCACTTGCAGGCTGGATGAACTGATTTTTTTTTTTTTTTTTCTTCCAGAAAAAATAACAATATAACCAAGATTAAAAACCAAACCAAACCAAACATTTTGAGTAATCTAAACATTTAGACATTTAAGTAGAAGGAAATTTAGGTAAAAGACCTTTAAATCAGGAAGTTGAACCATCTAACTATTGTAATGTTAAGAAAAATACTAACACAGAATTAAGAGTTTCTTGAAAGAGGCAATATAAAATGTTTGGGGCTGGGTTTGGTTTTTTCTTCTAATTACGTCTACTTGCTCTTTTCTTTTTTTCTCCTTGGACCAAATAGCAGATTATTTAAACTACATGTGTTTATAACATGGATATGTACCCAAATCAAGTATTTTTGAAGAAAAGGTATGTTTATTTGTGAATAGGAGGTAAACTTCAGATCTAGGATCTGAAGGTGGCACCAGTGCCATGCTGACCCCATATTCCAAGGCTGTCTTACAACCTTGGTCTTTCAGCAAATTCTATACGTATTCTATATGTATTACCTGGTACTTGATAATATTATTTTTAGATAGCACTGACTATTTAAGAAAAGAGTTTTGGTTGGAAACTAATTAGTTGAAACTGTAAGAAATCAATGAATTATATCAGTTTTGACAAAACTTTCATGAGAAAATAGTTGAGCCTACTGTAGCTTTTCTGTTCAAAATCAGGATAATATTTCTGGCACAGAAGGTGACTGCAATTTAGTGTTTGGGTTGAACACTACATCATGCTGAAAAGAACTGTACTGAGTTAAAGGGCAGGGTAAAAACAGATAGAGAGGAATTGTTTTCTGCAGAATCACTGATGAGGATCATGGTGAGCATTTCGTCCGAGCACGAGGGAAAGCAGGAGGATCTGAAAGCTTGTTTTCTTCAACAGCAGTTTGATGCAGGCTGGCAACTGTGGTCACACCAGGCCCACGCAGAGCCCATCCGCTGCTGCTGGACGTTGCTGCTCTCTTGGCTGTGCCATCTCCTGTCCCTGCCACATGTGATGGATAATCTGTCACTTAAGCCAGGTTTTGTTTCCTGCACCTGCCTCCTCCTTTTATCTACAATGTATCCTGAGTCTTTGTATCAAGCTGCCAACAATTTTTTTTCAAGACATCAACCTCTTGGCAAGCTTTGGAATCCTGTAGTGTCCACAAAAATGAATAAGCAGAACAGCCTTCATAAATTAAAAGATTTACACACTTTTAGGACAGTAGAGATTATTCGATCAACTAGTCTGGTCCTGAAATCATAACACCCATTCAGTAGTGAGCCCAGAACCAATTTGAGCAACTTGGAACGTAATAATCTGCTTTGCTCTTGGCATCAGTTGATTTGGAATTGTGGAAAAATACTGATGTATATACCTCTACTAAGGAGAGAAGTAAGTTATAAACCAGAGAGGACTGGAAAACTCAGAGTTTAAGCATAACCTACAGCACTTCCAGCTGTCTGTCTTTTTTCTCCAGATGTCTGACACTATCTAGGTCATTCTGGCACCCTTGATCTAGAAAATATTTTGAAATTTGAAGACTATTGTCTTGGATGAAAATGATGCAAATGAGATAAGGCATAGATAGTGCCTGAAACTAGGGCCAGTGCCTGAAAAGAGCAGGCACTAAGCAAATCACCATCTGCACAGCCTGAAGAATAATAACACTGAAATGCTAATCTATGGATTGGTGATGCTATCTGCTGTGGTTTCCAGCAAGCTTTCATTGAATTTTTAACTGCAGCTGATACCTATTGTCATGTCTCCTCTAAAAGAGGCCAGAACAGAATTAAATTTTGCCTTTGTGCATGGCACTAAAATACACAGCAAACTCGAGATCATCGTGTTCCCACCACTGTTCAAGTACAGTCCTGTGCTCTGTCTAACACAGAAGTCTTTCAATTTCTTTAGCTTGCCAATCTCAAACCAACCAGTTTAAAGGAATAAGGAATTCCATCAGCTGGTCTGGTCAGATTTTTCTTATGAAGAAGACATTAAGGAAGATGCCATCTCAACAGTGTTTAATATGAGAACTTCTGGAAATTTTAAGGAAATAATCTTTTTCAAACACTGGACATTCAGTAAATGAAATATTTCCACATTGCTTTTCTTCTTTTCCTCTGCAAAGCAGTTTTCAACTAGCTCAGATTTTCTGTCTCACAGGATCTGGCAATACTACAATTTGTTCAATCTACTGTGAGAGTTTTTGAAAGTAGTCTGCAATGTATTTTACTCTGCACAGCTTTAAATACTAGCTGCTGTGGCTTGCCTGGCATTTTTGAAACAGAGAGCCAACATCGTATGTCTGAATTACTTCTTGACATTACTGAGCAGCAGCTAATCCTTCAGCAGCTTTTTTTTTCTGTTCCAGGAAACTGATTTCCATAGGATCTGACTGCGGCTGAGTTTGTGCACTTTGTTAAGCTTCTTTCAGTGCTGCCTATGCTTGAGGGGCCTTAAGGACAAAAACTGGTGAGACCCTTCTGCGTAGAGAGGGAAGGGAGGGAGGGGCTTAGAAAGGGAAAAGTTGGGGGCGTCCCCAGGTCAGAGCAGGTGAGGCAGCACCAGGTCGTGGCAGATGGATGAGACTATCTGGGATGGCATTGGTCATACTGCCCTTCTTCACTGCCTGAGCGTGGATGATCCTCCATTATCTACCCTAGAAAACTAAACAGAACTAGTACAGTTTGTATCATTAAATTGTCTGCACAGTCCTTTCTTGGCATGATTTTTGGTGCATGTCTATGAGGAGTCTCCCAAGCAACTCCTGCAAGGGCCAGCATGGGCTGGGAGCCATAACCAAAGGCAATCCAAGTACGACTACTTTGTGTTGAAGAGTAGGGGATTTTAGCTGTAGGGATTCAAGCTGAGGCATGCCAGTATGCTTCAGGGCCAGGGATCAATCAACTCTGACTTATTTTGCTTAGCATCCCTGTAGCCACTGGGGCTGCAGCAGACAGTTGCAAATGTTGAGTTGGCAGGTACAGAAGCCTGCACCCCTTCCTGCTGTGTGGAAAGCTGCGTGCTACTGCCTGACATTTAGACCTAACAACTATACTTATCACATATGCTCCAGGTTTCAGACAGTTTGACTGCAGACACCATGCTTGGAACACTGCTGGCCTGCTCCACATGACGGCTGCGGTGAACGTGAAGTGAATTTGAAAGGTCATATAGTATCCTGAAAGCAAATTCCCTGGAATCGGTCAAAATTAGGCATGTGGGAAGAAGCAAGATCTCACCCACATCATCTAATCAACATTCCTGTCAGAGAGGCTTGTCACTGAGAAGACCTTCAGAATGCTGAGCAACCTGCGACAGACTTTATCCTTACCCAAACTTTGGTGCAAATCTGAAAACTCAGCTTCCAAATTCAAGAATAAATTGCTGTCTAGGGAAACATAGATGGAATAAAAATGATTAAGAACATTAGCATGGGTAAACTCCGTGTGTTCCTCTAGGAGGCTTGTGAAAGCAGTTTGTGAGCAAAAGTTAATGGCCTTTTTTCTATAGTATTTTTTTTATTATTATTATTTACCACCCTGTGCTCTTTAAATCATGTTTTAAATTATTCCTGTGCTTGTGTTCTGAATTGACTTCCAAAAAATACTGATACCATTAATAAAAATGGTAGTGCAAATGTCGCTGTTAATTATGTATTTTGGTCTGTGACATTTGCATATTAATATTGCAATCTGTTGAACTGACATCAGAAGGACAAAAGCTTTTGACGGCTGATTTTGTTCAGCTTAGATGCAAGTGATACTGTGTTTTATTAACAATCCAATGACATCTGTGCCTTTTTCAATCCGCCTGTGAAATTAATTGTCTTTTAGCTAGCAGAAGCTGATTTCTGACTTTTCCTTTTTTTAATTTTCTTTTTTCCACCTGAACACCAAAAGAGTGGAGCGGCTGAATTAAAAATTGAATGCTTGAATTGTGGTCTAAATTACAGCACATAATTTAAGCTACTCACCTTTAATGAGTCTAGCCTTAAAATGTAGAATGGTGTTTTTTTAATAAAGAGGCTTTGAATTACTTAATCTAAATGACATCAATGTTTTGAAAGTTCTTTTTTTTAGACAAAAAAGAGAGTGTAAAATGTATTTCTCTCTACTTATTATGCAATCTGTAGACAGGTCATGTGATACATGCCTCAGTATCTCATCATTAGTATCACGTGGCAATTTGGAAGCACAAGCTGTAGGTGGGGGTTCCAGCAGTTCTAAGCTAATCTCCAAAAGCAGTGAGACCATCCATCATATTTGTAATAGCCTCAAGTTCAGTCTAGACTGGCCATTTATCTTTTTCTCAGCAGGTGTTCTAGCTAATACACTGTCAATAGTGCTATGATAAATCCCAATTTCCAAATGCTTACACAAAGACCATAAACATCTCACATTTTCTTATGTCTCATAGATTTTATCAGGATTTTACCTTCTGCTAAACCCACAAAGCCCCCTGACTTCAGCACCAGCATTGGCAATAATGTACTTTCCAACCTGCTGCTGCAAATGATGAGTGAGGCACATCAGATCCCTCCTTTATTCTACAGAAAATGGAAGAAATGAAACCATGGCATAGAGGGAACATACAGGTCTAGCTACAAGTCTTTGCCTGCAGAGGATACAGTAAACTCAAAGGATTCAAACTACAGATTTCGTCAGGCAGAGACAGATTCAGATTAATAAGTAAACCACTCTAAAGCAAAACACTTCCATAGTTTATTCATGGAAAGTGATGATAGCTTCTCAGTACTAAGGAATATTCCATGTGGATAATTTTAATTGTGCTGAAAATTCATTTTCCTCAAATTAATCAAGATGCACAGTTCTGAGCAGCTTTGCCCAGAGATACTCCCCTATGCACATTCACATTCTGGATAACGTATCAAGTTTTACGATTAAATATTTTAATGGAGCAGTCAGTGTCTACTTGGCCTGGAGACATGGAACATTCTTTTGCTTGTTTATCCTTTCATTTATTTTTTTGAGTTGTGATGTGTCCTATGATATAACAAAGTGGTAAAATATCACAGTGATTACAAGAGTTATCATTTCACAAACTGCTCTCAAGCTTCCCTTGAATGCATTTTTTCACCACCCAAGGTTACAAAAACCCAAAACAGGAAGCCCTGTTTTCTGATTCTATGTATTTCAATCACAGACCTTGATACAACCTTCACCAAAAGAAACCCTGTGAGCCATGTTAAGCTTACATTTCAGTTTTTGTCTTCAGTCACTTGGCTGACCCTGATAGAATTCCTCCAGTAATCTTCCTGTGATGCTTTGCATAGAAAATCTACACCACTTAAGTATTTGGAAAAATTTTGAGTAATTGGCAAAATAAACTCAGCTTAAAATACTTAGAAAATCACCTATTTCCTTCAGCTGTTATCCCACATGCAGCTGTTAAAGTGTCCATTGTGTTCAGCCAAAATGTGCCTGCCAATGCATTGATATAGCTGTGCTAGTTTTATCAGCAACCTCTATCACATTAGTGACTGCTTAACTGTAGAGGCAAGCTCAAAACTCGAGGCTCAGTTCAGAATGCTGAACTGAGTATTTGTTGATAGTCACTGGATATACAGAATATTGTTGGCTACTAATAATGTTCACCTGCAGGAAGATTTATTCTCATATTAATCTTAAATATCATGTGCTGAAATTAAATCCTTATTCATTCTTGGTCATTCCATGTGAGACATTTAGATACTTAGAATCATAGAATAGTTAGGGTTGGAAAAGACCTTAAGATCATCTAGTTCCAACCCCCCCGCCATGGGCAGGGACACCTCACATTAAACCATGCCACCCAAGGCCTCATCCAACCTGGCCTTGAACACCACCAAGGATGAAGCATTCACAACCTCCCTGGGCAACCCATTCCAGTGCCTCACCACCCTCTCAGTAAAGAATTTCTTCCTTATATCCAATCTAAACTTCCCCTGTTTAAGTTTGAACCCGTTACCCCTTGTCCTGCCACTACAATCCCTGAAGAATAGTGTGCATCCCCAGCATCCTTGTAGGCCCCCTTCAGATACTGGAAGGCTGCTATGAGGTCTCCACGCAGCCTTCTCTTCTCCAGGCTGAACAGCCCCAACTTTCTCAGCCTATCTTCATACGGGAGGTGCTCCACTCCCCTGAGTGGACTTACCACGGACTTCCTCACTGTCTCATCACAACTTACAAGTAGCTGAATGGCAGAGCTTTTGATGAAGTATTTAGTCATGAGGAAAGGATATTGATTTGTTGGTTCCAGGTCCTCATTAAAAGGTGCAGAAGACAGCCATGTAATAAACAATAAGACAGTATGAAGTTAGTGGGTCACCTGACCACTTTTCCAAGCTGCTAGGCAATTTCATGTTATGGCCAAAGACTGATTTTAGTAGTTACCAAATTACAGTTACACTTGCTATTTAGCTTCATGAAGCTAAAGAAGAAGAAGAGAAGAACCATCTGTGCCTTTAGACAGTATCCCATTGCCAGATATTTATGGTATTGGAAAAATAGGAATCTCAGACACAAAGGCAAAGCAACAGTTATTGAGGGATTGCCATCTTGTCTGTAGTCTTCATGGCTGTGCCTGTTTGAGTAATTTAGTGTTTTTTGAATAGGGTTTTAGACATATATTGAATGAGTTTGTGTTTGTGTGTGTATGTATACACAGATAATTTTGTCTTACTGGAGACTTAATCCTTTGGCAGTCAGTTCAGAAGTGCTTTGGAGTGCAGCCAAGTTATTACTTTCTGAAATCTTTTTGAAGTTCTTCTTCTTTGAACTGTGAAAATACCTAATTTTTTTTTTCACCTCAGACCATCTTTTTCTTTTCTTTTTTTTTCTTTTTTTTTTTTCCTACAAAAAGGGATCCTGCCAGCTTTGCCAGCCTTGCATTATATAACAACAAGCATGCTTTGTGAACAGCCCCTGATGAAAAGAGGTCTGGCGTTCAACTGCCTGTGCATATTGGCATCCTATGGAGAGGATGTGCTCAAAGACTCCTTACGGATGACCAGGGTCTGTGCATCACTGAGAGATAATAAAAGACTAGCTGCTTAGTGGTGTTATGAGACCACACCATCTGATAAATGACCTTTTTACAAAGAGTACTGGATGTGGGTGACTTACCTGTATTTCCCAGTGACTCTAGATCCAACGGTGATTAGATGCACCAGAGAAAATGGATTCGTACAAGAGACTATTTTCTTTCTGTCTTCCAATAACAGAAAGCTCACCTATTTGTGCAGGAAGAGAGTTCTCTATTAATGTAATGCAAAAAAGTGCCAGGCACCCTGCATATAGGGTAAAGTTTTTCTTTCAGGAAGAAGAAAAGAAAGGAAGCAGCATCTAAGCGAAGGATACAAGCACACATTCTATTTCTTCCTGATTAACCCCAGTATCACTTGCTGTGTTCTTGTTAATTACATAAAATGCCTTTTTAAAATTTTTTTTCCTATTGGTTGATATTTTACTTTTTTTTAAGTTCAGATGTGTAAAAGAGGGGGGAATTGGGCTATTTCTAAGCTGATGAAAGGTTTTATTAAGATACTTAAAAATCCTGACATTTTGTCCCTTATTTCAGACAGGCTGCTAAAGCATGAGATTTTACAGCATTTTCTCTTTTTTCTCCTTATTTTTCTTCCGTGAGATGCTTGTCTGTCTTAACAAGTACAGGATACAATTTATCCCATTTTTGAACCATAAGAATATTCAGATTTTTTTTCTTTTCAGATTGCAGATGGGAAAGGGTTTTTGCCTGCCATGGAGAAGTTTGCTGAATTTTATTTTAGATGTGAGGAAAAGAACAAGTTGGCAACACCAATTATTTGTCATTCGTAAATGATTTATTAGGCACTATTTTATTGTTACATCTATCTGCATCAGGTAAGTAGCGCATCCTCGCAAATAATGTGAATTATGAGTTAAAATATTAGAGCTTTTTGGTGACCTCATAAATCAGTCTTTTATTTCATACAAGCAGAGATACCACAGACCTGACAGCCCTTCTGTCCCCTTCTTACCGCCTTCCCCACTGCAGCTTACACTCACTTCTACAGGCTTATGAAACACCAGGGCCCCACTGCACATGCATGTAGTTAAGCCAAAGAGAAATGGACATGCCATTAGGTGGAACAGGGCTGGGTATAAGGGAGGAGCTTGGGAAAGAAGGAGCTTTCTGAGTCTTTGCTGCATATTTTATGTTGGTTTGTGTCTTGCATATAATAACTATGCACATGACACTATTAAAAGCTACTGCAGAATCCTCTTTGCTAAATGGATGAAAATTGGCCTTATAATGGGACAGAATACCAAAATTAGCACAGCCTAGCAAAGGAAGTTGCCAGATTTCTTAGATGAACTATGCCATCCAGAGGGACCCTGCTTGTGAGGTGGGCCAATGCCAGCTTCATGAAGTTCAACAATGCAAAGTGCAAGGTCCTACACCTGGGTCGGGGCAACTGCAGGCACAGCTGCAGGTTGGGCAGAGAAGAGATTCAGAGCAGCCCTGCCGAGAAGGATTTGGGGGTGTTGGTCGATGAGAAAATGAACATGAGCCGGCAGTGTGCACTTGCAGCCCAGAAAGCCAACCGTATCCTGGGCTGCATCAAAAGGAGCGTGACCAGCAGGTCGAAGGAGGTGATCCTGCCCCTCTACTCTGCTCTTGTGAGACCTCACTTGGAGTATTGTGTGCAGTTCTGGTGTCCTCAACATAAAAAGGACATGGAACTGTTGGAACAAGTCCAGGGGAGGGCCACGAGGATGATCAGGGGGCTGGAGCACCTCCCGTATGAAGATAGGCTGAGAAAGTTGGGGCTGTTGAGCCTGGAGAAGAGAAGGCTGCGGTAATGAGTTCAAACTTAAACAGAGGAAGTTCAGGTTAGATATAAGGAAGAAGTTCTTTACCGTGAGGGCGGTGAGGCAATGGAACAGGTTGTCCAAGAAGTGGTAAATGCTCCATCCCTGTCAGTGTTCAAGGCCAGGCTGGGCCTTAGGCAACACGGTCTAAGTGTAAGGTGTCCCTGCGCATGGCAGGGGGGTTGGAACTAGATGATCTTAAGGTCCTTTCCAACCCTAACTATTCTATGATTCTATGATAAGCAAAAAAAAGTGATTTCTTCTCATTTGATTAATTGTAGTGGCAACAAAAGCCCAAAATAACACCATTTATATTGTCAGGTGATTTCCAGATGAATAATTTTTCTTTCATCTAAATAGCATACAGTCACAATAAATGTCAGGGGATAATGGATGCATCTAGATTTTCAACCAGACTGTTTTGCAGTGGCTTAGAACTGCAAGAAATACCCTACTGAGCAGGAATATGAACAGCAAAGTTCCTTTCATGTTCTGAATTTGGCTGACAGTTACTCCCAACATGTGTTGCTGAGGACCTTGGCATTGCCTGAAAGCTTTACAGCATCTCCTGCTCTAAGACTTTACTTGCAGCTGCTTGAAATTTTGTTAAATTGTTTGGGTTGTGTTTTTCCAACAGGTCAGCCAGTCTCAAATTTTAAAAGGTAAAATAAAAGTTTTCATCTTATCAGTTAAATAAAACCCTATACCATCCAACAGCTTATTTAACCAGCACCAAAATTCAGTCTGAATTTGCTATGAGGATCAGGCCTGCAGTGTGTCTGCCAGAGAAGAGGGTATGAGCATTGAGGTCTGGAGACCAGGACCCTCTTCCCTGAGCAGGGAGCTTAGGGAAGCAGACACATCTAACACAGTGATCACTTCTTCCAGAGTGAGCCACAGGCTCCAAAACATATTGTAAACTCACTGGCAAAGCGTCCCACCACCAGTAGCACTGGGCTATCAAGGTGAGATTCCCTTACTGCCATGCCAGTACTGCAAAGACTAGGCAATGAATCAACACAGCCCAAATCCTGAGCAGCAGGCATGAGGCTGCCAAGGCTCTGCTGCCCAGCACAAACCCCAGGCTGTGTTTCAGCTTGAAAAAGGTGTTAAATTCTGCCAACAGGAGCAATCTTAACATGCACAGTCTGCAAACTTAAACTCTTAAAAAGCCTAACATTGTTTTGTTCCCTTTGTACATCTGAAGACAGCTTTTAAAGATGGTAGCAAAAATGATATTTCCCATGGGCTACTTTTCTATTCAGAAACAGGATGAACTTGTTTTAGGAATGAATCAGGCTCATGTGGTAAATGAAAATCATGTAGTAAAGAGAGGATGATTGAGAGAAGGTAGAAGACTGCCTTTCATCAACTTAAAGCATTAGGCTTGATTTCCAGCTTTGGGCAGTCATATGTGGTACTGAAATAATAAAGCTGTGATTTTATGTATGACTTCTATATAATATTATAATGCTATGTAAATTGAAGTAGCTTGGCCAAACTGAGGACCCACAGCAAATGGTTTACCCTTCTTTCTCTTAGTTTTATATACAGCTTTGTGTGACTAACAGTGTCCTCATGTCTCATAGAGTTAATAAAATAAAATAATTTGAATGATTTACCAAGAGCTTGCTCACCTTCTCATCAGTGACGAACAAGAGAATATTGAGAAGCAGCTATCTGAGCACATTCCATCCCTCCATTTAAAGAGAGGGAGAGCTCCTGTGAAAGGCAAATTGTTATGTGGTGACATAATTAAAGGCTTTGTCCTAAGGAATATCTAAAAAGAAATCAGAACCACAGGTGGATAAGCAGTCTTACTTTGGGCATGACCTACTTTTATAATGCTAGATTTGGGGCTAGATGGTACCAAGTGACATTAGTGTAGCTTTTAATGTTCAAGATGAGTATTGATGAAGAATCACAGGGTAGAAAGAAGAGAATCACTTCTCTTTCTGCTCAGTGCCGCAGGTTCCCATTCATGCTACAGGATCCTTCCCTTGGAGAAATAGTTTGAAATATCTCTTCAGAAAGACACCTAACCCATTAGAATTTAGATCAACAATGCAAACTTTATATATATGTTTGATATCTGTAACTGCCATTAACTTCAGAAAAAGATGAGAACTGAAACAGGCTATGTATTATTTTTCTTTTAATGTCAAAATAAGAATTTAGTGCTTAGCTTTAGGAAAATATTTGCAAATGTTGGTGTTAGTATACTATGCATCAGCCTCCTCACCTGCCAAAAGGGGAGGACAGTGCTACATCCCACACAAACATACTACATTACAGACAGATAGAGTGCTCACAGCCTCCCAGAAGCCAGCCTTCGAAGAGCCCAAATGTCTTGTACCAGGCTGATATAAACCTCAGAGGCAAAAAAGACCTGGGACTAAGCTGCTTATACGTCAATACAGTGTTTTGTGAGATGCCATGTCATCAATTAGAAAAGATCTCAGAGGCACTTGTGAGAGAGAATGCAGATATTCATGAGGCTTAAATCTGTCTTGAGTAACTTCAGTGTTTCAGAAAGGTGAGAAAGTAAGCTTCTTTACTCCCTCTTAAATTTCCCAGTGAAAGTGCTGCTTACTAGCAATTAAAAGGTTGACTCACGTCTCTTAGTTATAAGATGAAGACTGATAACTAGTTTTTGCATGGCTTGAGGTGATTGTCAATGAAGACTAACCACACAATCAGTAATGACGAGATATTGTCTTACAAATATCAGGCTTTCTGTCTAGGGGCAAAATCTCTCTTTTCTCCAGAGAGAATTAGCTTTAGACTATTTCTTTCTGTAGGGCAAACATGCTTTGATCTTATGCTGAAAAACATGGTATTATGTATTTCTAGGAAAAGATACAATAGCAGGTGTGCCTTCTAGATGAGTTTATGCAGGGAATTCCTTTCAAAATAAACAACACCTAGTCTCCTGTTAAAGATTATTTTCCTTTGTCTGAACCTGTTTAAATGCATATTAGCCTCTTATGGCAGATATGAGTTGCCCATGAGAGAGCTACCTTTTGGAAAAGTTAGCAAAACTGGGCTGACTGGATGATTAGAATCAGGCATTTAGCTCACTACATCAGGTGTTCAGCCCTAATTAGGCAATGGGAAAGCCTACATACTGCATCTTTAAATGTAGTTGCTTTAGTAGAGAAGAAAACATGATGAAAAGCCTTAGGAAAATGCTTATA
Source organism: Psittacula echo (assembly GCF_963264785.1). Taxonomy (NCBI): domain Eukaryota; kingdom Metazoa; phylum Chordata; class Aves; order Psittaciformes; family Psittacidae; genus Psittacula; species Psittacula echo. The sequence continues at coordinate 38,295,279 of NC_137738.1, read as the reverse complement.
ACTGGAGAACCCTCTCCCTTTTATTCTTTAGGTCAAGCGGTACATAACGTGTGCAACAGCTGATGTAAGAGCTGCAATACAATTTCTACATATACCTCACAGTCTGCAGGAGGCTTTTTTTTTTGCAATATGGTAAACTAAATAAGTGTTTTGCTGCCTGAGTGGTCCTTTCCTTGGAGGGAGTGATACAAATTCCCTTTGAAGAATTCTACAGATGCAGCGATACTTTCAAATGTGGATTAAAGAAGAAAAAGACCTTTTGCCACTATATCCTATAACTTTTATATTACAAGCTGGACCCTGATTCCTCTGTCCTGGTCACTTGACATTAATCACCCTTGTGAAATTTGGGTGTTTGGGCATCACTTAAAAATTTTAAAATAGCTCAGATTTCCTCAAGTAGCATAAGATGGAGAAATCCTTGGCATAGTGTTATTACAACAACACTATGATATCCTGCTAAGCTTTACTCTTACCCTTTGATTGGACTGAGCCTACAGCATTAGCAGGAGAATCCTGAAATAGCTCATAATGTCTTAGTTATTAAGTCTGGTAACCAATACGTGTCTTTTAAGAATTAGCTCCTCATGCTGACAGATGCACTTGTTGCCTGGTAGGGCTTCTTCTCTTCTGTGTTTTGCTTGTTTTCCAAGTTTTGTTGTCTTTTCCAGTGTGATCCACTGTGACAGTGGGTACAAACTCAAGAAAATCCACAGCTGACAGGAATATCAGAGCTTGGCCCATCAAGGACAAGACAAAAAGATCTGATGGACAGAGTGCACTACCTCTCTCATTCAGCCCAGTAACAACTCTGGATTTCTGTGATTTCACCAGGATTTCATAGATGACAGAGTGAAACAACTCACAGGGGCCATTCATGCAGCCTCTCTTCCTTTGTTTCTATTACTGTGTGCTGTATGTACAACACCCACACCTTGGATATTGGCACTGCTGCTCTCCCTTCCCAAACAGGACAGTGACAGCGAACCACTGGCAGGAGCAAGCACTGGCTCAGATTTCAGTTTGCATTTTGCTTAGAGTCCAGATAAAAATGCATCAGCAGAGACTGCAAGAGCAAGCAAACAAAATAACCAGAGTGCCACAAACGCCTACAGGCATCTTTTCCCAGGGAGGGAGAGAAACCACTGGGAAGAGCCAGGGCTGGAGCTCAGAAGGGCCTGGAGGCAAAAAGGTGACGAGGCTACCTGAGCTGCAGGCTGTTCTGACATGGGAGCAAGTCTTATGGTCACACAGACACCCTCACCTGGGTCCCCTAAAGGAGGATGACATGGAGAGACTGCCCACGCTTGCCTTTTTCAAAGCTCTTTGTGCTAAACTGCCCTCACCTGTGTCTTGGTTGCACTGGTGAACAGTACCTGTGAAATCGCCTGTCTTGAAGGGCCTGTGAGGGCTCTATCTGTCCCATCTGATATCCCCAGACTGCCAGTGTGGGGACCTTGTCTCCTGTGCACAGGGGAGATGTCCTGCTGAGGGATGTGCCTGGCCTTTGTAAAATACTGTTCCAGAGCTACCTGCTTTTAGCACCAAGAAGTCTTTGCGTGGAAAAGTGTCTTTTTTCTTCATTCAGGCTTGCTTCTTTGTGTCGCAGGTGGAAAGTTGTTTGTGACAGGAAGACAAGGGAAAGTCCTGGCAATTGAGCTGAGGAACTGAGGTTGAAATGTAAATATTGCTTGCTGTGGTGTTTTTTATCAGTGCATGTAGTTCATGCTGCTGTGAGCAGAGGTGCTGAGGCTCCTGCAGCCAGCACTGCTTAGAGAGCTCTAAATGCAGAAAGAAAGCACATACGAATGTCTCAAAGTAGTGTGCTGTGCAAGGAAACTCATTCACTCCCTGGGTCCTGATCTTGCTCTGGCACTGTGCGCTGCCTGCTCTGCCATGGACAGGGTGTGCCTTGCACTGAAGATAATGACACCCATCTTGAAAAGTAGCAAGAAGAAGAAAAAGGCTTTGAATATTTTGTAAGTGTTGGTAACAAGAAGTGGAGAAAGGTCTGTGCACAGTGGCTATTGAAGACAGTGATACCTATCCCCGCCAAAAAAAACCCAGCAATAACAAGGAAAAGGCTCTGTTTTGCACATGGTGGTACTGCAGTGTTGTCAGGTGGTACTGACAACACAACATTATGCTGGAGCTGGGACTTAAAGTCTGGATCTTGCTGGGAAAACTAGTTCTCCTTACACCTGCTGGCATTTCTGTCCTCCTGGGGATTAACTGTACTGTGGACTGTGGCCTTATTTGATGATTTATATGGCTGCAGCACCTGAGCTACCCCAGCTGATGTGTGTGTCGTGTCTTCACTTTGTGTGGTCTTTTTATTCCACAAGCTCTCACAGACCTCCGAAATCTTCCTTTAAAACTGATCATGAGGCAACTAGAAACAAAAAAATGAGGGATCTCAGCCAAAACTATAAAACTAAATGGTGAAATATCCACAGCTGTGCCATGCATGCTGCAGAAAGAGGCTGGAAAAGAATGAGCAAGAGTGAATTGGCACTGCAATGGAGTTGGGAAAGAGAATAAAAGGGCTATGGAAATCCTCATGTCTTTATACACCTCTCTCTTGTATCCAGACCTAAAATGGAAAGACAGCCTGAGTTTTCGAGGTTATCTAAAGGATTTCCATGCCCAATTTTTCACTTGTGTCAATCGTAAACTGGCACCCAGCTCCCTTATGCGGTTTTGAAATATCCCTGGGTAGACCAATGTTCCAGACACTGTTTCAGAGTTTGAGGATTCCAGGTTGAGAGAGAGCATTGTATATATTTGCATAGCATTGTCCAATCTGTCTGTAAAAGACACACAGGGTTCCTGAGATGCCCCCAGCGAACATCCAGGAAAGAAGTAGTCTCCCCTGCCTCGATCCAGGCACACGCCCCCAGGCCCAAACAGCCACATGGGTGGCCTGCTGGAACACCAGAGGGTTTAGATGTGAGCTATGGAGCCAAACAGAAACCACAACAATCACAGTGACTGTCTTCAGTCACTATAAATTCCATTCTATAAACAATCACTCCTCAGGCTGTTTCCAGCCTGACCTTGCACCCATGCACACAAACACTCCCTGGCCTGCTCAAGACCCAGGTGCACTATCAGCCATTCTTCTTTAATTATCCATATGGCCGGAACAGGACGTCTTGCGGTTTGGTTTTTTTATGTATCTATCTCCTCCTATCCTACTCTCCCCTTGTCATGAACAGCTTTGTCCAAGCCCAGCCCCAGTAAATCCCCTAATTGGCTTAGCTTTTCAATCACTTGTTCAATGGGGTTTCCTTGTTCTGATATGGGCTTTATCCCATCCACCCCGTCTAGCAATACAGTATCTGCTCCTTCCTCCATGAGGCAAACTAGCCAATTCTGGGGTTTCTCCCCTGGCTTCTGCTTCAATTTATCCAATAAATTCTTAATCTCCTTGGGACTATAGTCTGCCAATTGGTCTGTTCTTATTTGTCCATTTGCCCTGGTAATCATCTTACATTTAAACACAGGAGCTGTGCAGACTCCTTCATTTTTCATGTCTGCCTCCGCTTTGGTATTTGATTCTGACTCACTGGTACCCCAAATATCTCCATTCCATGTCTCAGGGTCCCAGCTGGGATCAGACACAGGCACATGGACCCGTGGCCCCACTGCCCTTGAACCCTTTTTATTGCACTGGTTTTTGGCGACACAGACAGTGTATTTTTCTGCTAAGGTGGCACCTGGTTTTTTTTCCTAAGTCTCTCGCACTGCTCTGCGTTGGCTACAAATGCCTGACTCTGTAACAGCACTTCTGCTTTAACCCTTTCTAGCTCGAAAGGTAAATCCGCTACTTGTTGCTCCAACTCTGTGTTCTTATCTACCATCCCTTTGTAGGCAAGCAGCAAGCAGCCTGTCATGCATCTGGCATGACTTGGTCGCTTCTTCGAGTGGATATGGGGCGTTTCTACAAACTCACCCCAATACTTTAACACTCCCATGGGGTCCTTAGCTCCCCATGGCTCAGGTCCTATGTTAGTGCAAGTCTCTATTTTATCCCACAATGTGCTGTACAGTTCCTGCATCCACTCTGGCCACTCCACAGGAGAAGCCATGGCCCGAGGCTCTTTCCACATCTTTCTCCCATTTGTTTCCATCCTCCTCACTGTCCGATGTACTGCAGATGTCTCCATCCCATGTTTCGGGATCCCAGTCTGGTTGGGTTACTACTGCCCATATACGCGATCCTGTATCCGCGCCTGGCTTTGGGCATCTCCGCCATTGCCGCACGGTCCACACAGCATATGATGTGGCAAATTTCTCTAGGTTTTCCTGCCACCCTCATGCTGCTTGGGTGGCGGCTAATGATTGTTGTTGCATTACCCCCCTAGCTTTTTCGGTTATCAACTCTTGTTTCAATTGATCTACCTGTTCCTCTAGCTCTTGAAGTCCCTCCCAAGTTACTTTAAACACGCTAAGTAGGGCTTCTCCCATGCGCCCAGCATGTTGCAGGAGCTCTTTGGGATTTGTTTGTGGGACTTCCACAAACTGCCCCCAATACTTCAATAGATCAAGGGGATATTTTTCACTCCATGGCTGCAGCCCCACCTGAGTATAGGTTTTCTCACCTATTCCACAACATACTCTACGGCTCAGGTGTCCATCCTGGCTGTTCCACTGGCAGGGCACCAGGAGCCAAATCGGAGGATGGCTTCTTTTTGAACATGGCTACACAACCCTATCACAATGAACAACAACTAAGACGTGGCATGATCCGATAGCTGTGCACTCCACTACATGGCCTCACTCTACTCATGTTATCCCAAAATATTTCTTACAGTCTCTCAGACTCAGAATCCCATCCTCGTCACCAACTATGTTCCAGAGTCAAGGATTCCAGGTTGAGAGAGAGAGGCAAGACACAATGGATAAAAAACTCCAACTGTTTATTACTACAGGAAAAGATAGGGAGGAAGAGCTGGCAAAGGTAAAAGAAGCAGTGATGGATATTTTTGGTGAGTGTTTATCTTACTAACCCCAAGGACCATGTGATGATGATCAGGAAACCAGCTCCAAGAGACATCATTGCAGTGCGAGGTGGCAGGCTCAACCTTAGCGGGCGTCCCTGCAAAGGCAACGTTGACCTGGGTGGTATGAGGTTCTGCCTCCCCACATTGCATGAGGCTTGGGCTTTTATGCCAGTGAAAGTGCACACTCATTTCAATGTAAGAGGCCAGCCTACATTGGAAGGAGTGGCCAGTTATGGCTATTTGCTATGACTGCACAGTTATCACAAAAGGGTCTCTGTTCGGGGATTTCCAAAATGGACTGCAGGACTTTTAGGGGATTTTGGGGGAGGAGCCACCATGGACCATTACCTCATGTGTCTTGCAACTGATATAAGACTCCCTTTTGCTAACAGCGGTGTTAACGCCCCTATTTTCAAGGTTTTTTTCCCACAACCCGTGACAAACAGAACTGTTCTATTTTTGTGTATTTCACCACGGACCATTATCTAGTGTCACTGACAACAGATAATTAGTCGCTAAATGAATCAAGAGCTGAACTGGGAACAGATCTTGGAGCCAGACTATGATGAACCAAGTTTGTCCCCAACAGCATGATTCCTATCAGTCTGCCCTGGCACTGGGCCCTTGGAGCTGTGCAAACTTTGCTCTCAGGGACAACAGGAGGGAAAACTTTCTTATTGTATGATTTTTTCAAGCTAACAACCATATTACCCAAGCACAAACAGCAGGATGGAGGGCAAGGCATGCAGCGTAGCCTCCTCTCAAGAAGGGAAATACAGCTCAGAAGGAAAATCTCTCAGTGCTACTGGGGAGTTACAGCTTGAGAGGCACTTCCACCCTGCAGCTGGGCCAAGGCTGATGCAAACACACTACACTAAATAAGAATAACAAGCAGCAGGAGCAAAACGAGAGATATGACAAAGATCCTCACAACTGCAAAATGGAGCTTGGAGCGGGAAATGAATCTTTAGGAAACTCAAAAGTTAATAGCACAGGTTCTGGACCAGCTTTTCAAGGAAAGTGACACAATCTAGGACTGAACACTGATTCATATACACTGAGGATGTCAGCACTTAAAAGCTTCAGTTTCTAAATTAGCATTGCACAGATGCACATGAAAATCCTGGCACAGTTAATAATGTTCTAGGTATTCCTGGCATTATGTTTAAGCAGAAAAAAAAACCCCAAACCAACACTCCCTCCTCCTTCCCCCCAAAACCAAACCAAACCAAAACAAAAAAACTGTCATTGTACCTGCCAAATTATTAAAATATAGTTGAATTGTTTTGCTTAAAACACACTCATTTTTGTCTTGTTCCCAAATAAAAAGACATCTATTTATCAGTGCATTTTTAAGTCTAAAAAGCATATTAAAACCCTCCTTTACTGTAAGTTTCTGAAAACATTGCTCAGATTCAGTTTCCGTTAAAGCCATCAATCCCAATGGTGTTATTTAAGAATTTTGCTTTGATAATTTTTGCAGTTTGTCTATTTCAGGGTTAACTAACAGGAGCAGCTAAAAGAGTGAAGATCCAACTCTTCAGGTCTGTTGGAATTTTGTCAAAAGAGAGGCTCTAGCTAAAGTCTACACTGCTGGCTCCACAGGACAGCCCTGCCTGCCTTTCTTGTAAGGGGGATAAAAGCAAGTTGTTCTCTCTCCTTTGCTCTTTCTTTCCCCTGTGTCATTAAGGACAGCAGAGGTGTGGTGCTCAGACCTTCCAGCACCAGCAGCTTGGGAGCAGTAGGGGTCTCATGAGACCCCACTTACAGTACTGTGTACAGTTCTGGTGTCCTCAGCATAAAAAGGACATGGAACTGTTGGAACAAGTCCAGAGGAGGGCCACGAGGATGATCAGGGGACTGGAGCACCTCCCGTATGAAGACAGGCTGAGAAAGTTGGGGCTGTTCAGCCTGGAGAAGAGAAGGCTGCGTGGAGACCTCATAGCAGCCTTCCAGTCTCTGAAGGGGGCCTACAAGGGTGCTGGGGAGGGACTCTTCATTAGGGACTGTAGTGATAGGATACGGGGTAATGGGTTAAAACTGAAACAGGGGAAGTTTAGATTAGATATAAGGAAGAAGTTCTTTACTGTAAGGGTTGTGAGGCACTGGAATGGGTTGCCCAGGGAAGCTGTGAATGCTCCATCCCTGGCAGTGTTCAAGGCCAGGTTGAACAGTCTTGGGTGTGAGGTGTCCCTTCCCATGGCAGGGGGGTTGGAACTAGATGATCTTAAGGTCCTTTCCAATCCAAACCATTCCATGGTTCTATGATTCTATGTTTGAGCTGCAGGTGTGATTTTTCCACTGAGCATATGCTCAGGGAGTGTACACCCACCACAGACATTTGCCAGCACTTGTGGCTGGGCATTCAGGAAAGCAGTGGCTCATCACCCTCCAAAGTAGGGGCATTGGATTGACAGGTCTGCTTAGCTGTAGTGGGGGACTGGTCTCACCTCAGCCTTCATGCAATCAATTGGAGGGGAGCTGGGGAAACAGCTCTTGTTAAACTATTAACTTCTTTAGAGCCCATCCACAGCACTCAAATCCCACACCTCTAGGTGCTGCTTGCAAGGAAAATACGTTACTGGTGAATTTCAAAGACACCCTGTATAAAGGAAAACAGGGAGTTGGAGGGAGCCAACCACAGACTTGTCTACCCCAAGCCAGTCCTGCAAGACCCATCACCTTTCCAGCAAGGATATCTCACAGATACCTGTTCCCGGTGCAGACTGAGAGCAGCAGCACATGGAGGTAAGAGCTCCATACACCATACCGTGGTGTAGGTGGGGGGATAGATCTCATGCCACCTACATATTGCATGCTGTGCAATAAATAAGTGGGTGGATTGAATGTCATAGATACATACCACTCCTAAACTCTTATCTGTCTGCACTCATATCTGTGCCAGCTGCTTCTCCACCTACCTAGAGGCCTTTTGGTTATGGAAACCCAAAACTCACTATGATATTTTACTTCTGTAGAGATATATTGCTTACACCCACCTATGAAACCGAGTAGATAACAGATGCTCTCCTGGTACCAAAGAGTGACCTGTTCTCTCAGGTGAGGAGCAGTCCCTTTTTGTGTTATTTATTGAGAAACACAAGTTGAATTAGGAAAGGCAAAGAATACCTTGCTTATTTTTTGAGATGGATAGATGCAAATGGAAATGACAACCAGTCACTCCTCCTCTCATCTATCATCTCTGGAAGCTTGTAGGGTTCACCAAAATGTATGGCTGGCTCAGATACGGGGCCTGTGGTAGCACCACACACTTGACCGGATGACATTCCTTACCTCCCTTTTTGCTAATATGCCTGTTGGGACTCATGTAGATAAAAATAGGCCTCGATATTCACTACAGTGTCTGCTTCTCCTTCCCAGTGATTTGCAGACAGGTACTTGCCAAGTGTCTAGTGACTCATTTATTTGGGAAAAAAGACGACCACAACAATACGATCTGCAAAACCACGCTTTTCCCACTCCCATGTAAGAAACATTTTTAACAACCACTCAGACCTTGTGTAGAACAGCTATTCGCAACCTGCTTCTCTGTTTTTCCCTAAAGAGTGACAAATACAACTGCAGGGCCCCAATTTCCATTACCTTTTGCTTCTTGTAGCCACCTACTCCATGCAAAGTAGGTGTGACACACTAGCCTGGGTCCAGAGATCTATCTTACTAAGCAGAGCTTGGGCAGATATGCATGGACCAAGCTGGTGGAGTTGCCAAGACTGTCCTTGGCAGGAAGCTGTGAACTACAGCTCAAGTACTTTGCTGCTCTGTGATCCTGGACCAACCATCCATTTACCCACTGCAAAGCTATTTTAGTCGGGCTTTTTTAGCAGTTGTGAAATGCTGCACTGTGTGCTCTGAGGTGAGTAGCTGCTGTGTTACCCTGAAGATGTTTTTGTAATTAAGTCCACTTGATCAGTGGGACCTTCACTAAGACATAGATAGACTAGAAAAAAAAAAATCCAAAACCAAAAACAACCAAACAACCAAAATACAAACCATAACCTCCTCAAAAAAAAAAAACAAAACACCAAAAAACCCCCAAACAAACAAACAAAGAAACCCCCCACCCCAAAACCAAAACAAGCATGCCTCTACAAGCAAAGAGATCAACCTTTTGAATCTTTGGTACTTACTGGTGAACTTAAGGTCATTGTCTCTACTCCACCAGTGCAGTACTTGTAGGCGGACTGGCTCCTCAGACGTGGGCTTTTGCAAGGCCAGACCCAAAACAAGGAGCCCCTAGAAGCAAGCCTATTTACAAGTATAAAAAGAGCTAGACTTTCTATCTTTAGTGCCACTTGGGTCTGGAAATCTCAGCAGTGCTCCAGAAAAAGCATTTATACTCTCATTTTACTGAGCCCCAGGCTGAAGCACACAGCAGGAGTCGCCAAAAAGCCACAATGTTTGTGAGCTGCAGAAATGGAAGCAAGAATCCCAGTACTTTGCTCTATGCAGAGGCAGTAAAGGAAGGAGGCAGAAGATGCCTGGGATGGATCAATGCCTATTACTCATAGCTGCCAAAAAACATATTTGAGTTTCCATGATGGAAGAAGCTGACATCTCACAAACACATGAAGTATTTCCATCGAAGGGCTTGTGTTACCCATGTCCTTGGGAAGCAAAATTTCTTGTCATTTCCCATCAAATTCTCTTCTACAACATGTCCACCTGAATGCATACCTACAGTGCTCCTGAGTTTTATTAGGAAGCAAAAAAGCTGGGATTTGTTTACTAAATAAAAATCCTCCAGCCTTCCACCGTCTCACCCATATGCCACAATCTGATCAATACCTACCTCAATTTGAGCATCGTAACATCTCTCATACATGATGCTGAAAAGCCCTGGAACAATTAATTGCTAGACATGACTATTTTTCTATTTGGAAAGCAAAAATTATCAATCTTGGCATTCTATTTTTAAATAATAGATAGAAAATATTTATTTTACAGCATTTTCAAGATCATTTTGACAAAAAGGCAGTTTTCGTCAAGCATCTGACAGACCAAAAGAAAGAACTTTTACAAGAAGCTTCATAGCTCATACAACTACATACAGCAGGTGAGTTCTTGCTCTTTAGATATATTTATGTATGTGTACGTTTCCAGTTTTAACACTTACAAACTAAAAGCTTATATACTGAATTTCAGGTAAACTACTCATGATATAATTACATTGCAATAATAAAATCAGTGCTTAATACGTTCAAAACAGACGCATATGAAAAGAATATAGTACCTTGCCACATTGCTATCTCCCCATGTATACAAATCTATTATGTTTCTTTTTCTTATCTACCTAATTTCTTCAAAGACCAGCTTCCTGTACCAGTTCTGTGCTTACTAACAATGTATAGTTTTGGAACCAGCACAACAAATCTTATACTAAAATTATAAGAAGATAGAATCATTGCAAGTGTGGTGATTGGCAAAGAAAATAAGATTTTTCTCATTGCTTTAATGAGTAATCAGCATATTTGAATTCTTAAACAGAAACAACAACAAAAAATATCCCCCTAAAAGGCTCAGCAGACCAAAATCAAGCAACTGACTCTCGATTGTCTTTAGTTCATTATAAAGACATCAATCTACTGACAAAGACCGTATCTTTGGGCAAAATAATTTCATGCTTTCCACATGCTTTCCACAATGATAGCAATCGGCCACTAGCAATATTGAAAGGAGCAAACATCACGAAAAGAGGATGAGCAAAAAGATTCTATCTGGTTTTGAGCACCAGCCAGGCCTTTGAATACCACTACTGTATAATTAAAGAAAAAGAAAAGAGATTTGGATCTCGGGAGGAATTGATGACTGGCAACAGGATTTCTTAAAATTCATGTGAAAAGAAAGAAAATTAGTAGAAATAGGCTGAATTCAGAAAAACCCTGATAGAACACTCACAAGAAGCATGATTAAAATCAGGTTTTGCAACTAGATTAACATGAAGAGATTCCTTAAAAATATCTTTGGAAATAAAGTGTAGAACTGTGGGACATATCCTCATCTAAACTGAACAGCACAATCGAAGTTCATAGCAGCTAAAATCCTGTCCTGCATATGGATAATATATACATCTATAAATAGGGTAATAATAAGTATAATGAAGTTCAAGCCATAGCAATTAGGCCTGGACTTTGAACATGCTGGCTACTAGGGAGCTTTGGATTAGGCCTATCTCTAGGAAACACATGAGAGTGGAGGAGGGGGAATGAATGACAGAACTACAGCTGCCTAGAAGTAACCTCTAAGATACAACATTGTAAATTAAATAGAAGATGTGAAAGCATATGGAAAAAACATGCAACTAAACATCATGAAGAGATTAAAAGAATTGTGTATAAAAACCCCTTGGAATTTATGCACACATTAAGCACTGATAAAATTTCCTGTCTGGACATAATTTTATTTTAAATTATCTGAAGCAACAGAATAGTTGAATTACTCTTCCTTTCTCACCTTTATACTGGCATGCGCAAGATTTCTAAATCAGATTTTTTCTTTTTTGTGTTTTCTCTTTTTTTTCATTAACCACACACTGCAAACATGTAAAATAACAAGTTCTCGATGCACTGGTTATTAATACCATATGTTTACTTCATAAAATACCTGCAAAACAAAGCACCCTATTTTAAGGGTAGCAACTGTTTCAGCTTGTATATGAAAAAAAAATGTTAGCACAGCATACAAACCTCCAAAGTTCTATTGAATATTTGTAACAATGTGATATAAAACATGATTTAAACATAAAAATATTCATAGTATATAAGACAATCTTCCAGTGGTAGTTACTGGACATTACACTCCACGCATACCATACACACGCATACAGAAACATAAAAGTACTCTCACTCTCTTGCTTCAAGACTGACTAACCCTGGTATGGAATTGCCTTTCTTTCAGAGTAATAGTTGGTGCTCTAAGTATACAGCTATTTCAAATGTATCTGATTCCAAAGTAACACAAAGGAAAGATGTAATCACAGGGCAAGTACGTTGCATTATGAAAAGTTAGTCAATAAATATTGTTCTGCTACAGGAAATGTTGTGTAACAGTTTAGCCACATGGTTTGCAATCTTATATAAAAGGGCAGTTTTTCTAAGTCCTTATCATATTACAGCAAAGGCTTTCTTCAGAAACTTCTTGAGTCTTAACTTGATCGTAGTTATCGCTTTGTTCACAATCATAGTTAAAAAAGCCCAGATCCCCCAAAAAGCAGCCTAGTATGAAGAACAAGTTCTTCAGACAAAAGTCAGTAAGAGCCATGTGCTTTCACATTATCTCAGGTCCTCTCCCCCAAACACATTACACAGTTATACCACCTACAGAAACCAGGAAAAATATATTTATGCCTGTATGTCTCATATACAAGTAGCTTCGCTCCTCCTCACCGTACGCTGCCCTTGCAGCTCCTGGGTGTGTTGCTTCTGTAGCAGACGGGCAGCAGTCGTGAGATGTGCTAATGACTTCTCCAGGTCACACTTCCCAGAGTCCTTTTCAAGCATTGCCAAGAGAACGTGTGTGTCTAAGTGTGATTTTTTTTTCCTGTGTGTTTATTCATTTTTTGCTATAGAAGTTGTCTCTTGGGTTTGTGCTTTGTTATTGTTTCCTATCTTTTTCTCAAAGTACAATATTTTCAGTTTTAACAGCTAGAGAATGTTGAGCCCTCAGAACGGATTTTTTATTTTTTGCGTCCTTTCAATTATTTAAGTGCAGGATGAAGTTTTTGCTCTGTCATACGTGACTTTGTTCTCTGCGTCTTCTCCCTCCAGCCCTTGAAGACTTGTCTCCCTGGGACTTCCCAATGGGCAGCTGCCAAAGGCCTTCTCGTCTTGTCTCTTGCAGTGTCTACAGGGTGGACGAGCTTTGCTTATAATCCCTCAGGATGACAGAGGCATAGGTCACATCTGGGGGTGTGCAGAGCACCGACTCCGAGACTGGGGAGCTGGGCACGGAGCTGCCTGAAACCACCGAATCCCGGAACGGGGATGGGGGTGTCAGTGCTGGAGAGTCTTCCAGAGTCAGTTTGCTGGTCGCCAGCTCCTTGTCCTCCTTCTCTGGGTTCTTCCCGTAGACGTATCCCTGAATGAGCTTCAGCTTCTCGCTCTCCGCTTCCTCAGCCGGGGGAGACAGCGGCTCCTCGCTGAAGGCAGCCACCGGGAAAGGGGACAGGGATGGCTGCTGCTGAGGAGGGGGCTGGTATGGGGGCCGCACGCCGTTCCCAGAGCCTGTCGTGGGGAGGACAGCATTGAAGTCAGGAATGCCAGTGGCAATCTTGTTGACCACTCCTTGCAGTTGGTCCATGAGAGACCGTGGCTGCAGAGGTAGGGTCTTGGGGGACTGCTCAGGCAGGAAGAGGTGGGTCTCCTCTGCTGTGTCCTGCAGTGGGGGGGTTGTCGCCACCCGCCTGTGCACCACCATGGAGGGGCTGCTGGGCTGGTTGAGGCGAATGGGCTCTCTGTCTCCTTCCTCCACTACATTGTACAGAGTCTTACTGCTGATGTCAGTAAAAGTCAGGCTCTTGCTTTGGCCATGGTAGCTTTTAGTGAGGGGTTTGATTACCGCTGTCTGATTGCACCCTGTCTCCTGGTTCTTCACATGCACTGAGAGTCTGTGCCAAGTGTGTTCTCCTTGGAGAGCTTGTCTTCCACCTGGTTCAGACCATGACACAGACTTTCCATTAGAACTATGAATAAAATAAAGATAGGTTTATTTTCATTTACATTATGCAGACATGGGCAGTATAACAAACAAGCTTACAAAAATACTGATTGCTTTGCCTCAGTAATAAACCCCCCTCCCTCCAGTTCTTTATCTCCTCCCAGAAACAATAATGCCTTTTAACAGCAGCAATTACTGTGATTTACATCCAAAGGCAATTAGTCCATGCTGGTTACCCACTCTATAGCCAGCCTGGGAAGCCTAGCCTGTGGAAAGAACTCTGGGAGGGCTGGCTGTATCTAGGTTTGCTAACCCTACTTTGCAGGGGGAAGAAAAAAAAGGGGGCAAAAGTCACAGGAAGTGCTTTCATTAAGAAAGGACTGGGTTCATTAAGAACCCAGGACAAAGCCTCATTTACAGCTTATAAGAAACATTTCCATATTGTTAGAAGAAAAACAACACAGCCATAGCCTTTGGAACTCTGGGTAGAGAAAGGAATTGCTGCTAACCCCTCCTTTCCCTTTTATTCCTTGTCCCTGCTTTGCACTTCAGAACAGATTAGGTATTACAAAAATGAAGGACTCCCAGGGCCTCCATCAGGTAGGAGGCAAACACACTGCTTCCTGAGCAACTAATATTTACAAACCAGGATAAAATGCTGGGACTGAGAACAGTTGGTCTGTGTGGGTGGAGGAACAAGCAACGACACAATCGTGGTGAGTCGAACTCTGCGTCCTGGCTGGATCCCATCAAAACGCTGGGCTGTTTGGCTGACTGAGGACCTGAGGGCCAGGTCTGTCCCTGAGGAACTGTAGTTCTTTTGCATTTCCCTGTACCTCTGCAGGGAGCAGCACTTGAAGCAGAGTGATACCTCATTAGCAGCTTGGTGGGACAGGAAGCTGAGCGGTACTTAAGAAGACCAAACAATTGCTTAATTGCAAGTCGAGCAGTAGAAAACATTCACAAATTATAAGACACATAAATATACCTGAGTGGAAACCAGAGAGGGAGAGAAGTTCTGAGATGATTTATATCTCAGGGTTTCATCCCTCAATAGGCAGAAGTAAACAACGGATTAAATTTCAGACCCTGTGATTTCAGCGCAGGTGGGAGGCAATCCGGGTGGGAGGCTGGCACAGCCGCGTTGCCTCCTGCTACTGCACGCATCAAGGGTGACTGCTCCCCTTGCATACAGCCTGCAGTATTGTTCCAAGTATTCTGTTTTTTCTTGCTCAGACTCCTGTGCTTCTCTTTTTCAGGGAGTAAATAATTACCAGTTGAATTTTGTAAAAGAAAAAAATAAAAATATCAAAAGATCCTTCAGAGCTGGAAGAAACTGATACAACACATATAATGTAATCTGGCAAAAAGGAAAAGAAATGTATGTGACAATGTGGCACTTTCCAGCTGAGCAGCAAATATTCCTGGAGAAAAAAAGAATCTGAGATGGATTCAAGCTGGGAAGTTCATCTCCAACTCCAGACTCTAAACACTGGACCTGTGACTCACCACTTCTGTGGGAACTGGCTCACAAGAAAGGGCCCATCTAAAAAATTCATAACCCACCAAAGCATGTAATTGGTAGGACCTGGAGCAGTTTGAATTTAGATCTTTAATCTACAGGGAAAAACATCAAGTTCCCAGTTGAAGAATGAAACCTCTATATTATACTTATCAATGAAAATATAAGAATGGAGGTTTAAAAGCATTCCTGTTTTGATCAAAATGAGCTGTGGTATGACATTTTTTTGAAGTGCTATAGAGATAAGCAAATGAATGTAACTGTTGGGCGTGAAAGATTTTTACAGTAATATTTTAACATATCAACATCTACAAACTCTTCACACAGGAACACATTTGTCTGCTTTAACTTCAAAACAAGTCTTTTTTTGTAGAGAGGAAAATAAGTCAAGTGGTCTCATATTGTATGTTGCTGATGCTAGAGCTTACAAATACTGCAAAGGGCATTTCTGGAAAAAAATAAAACAAACAAAACCAAAACCAAAACACCAGACCAAACCATAATGATTATCTGCTGTCTCTTATGCTAAGTCCACTTCTGCATCATTTACTTCTTTATATCTAGATCCAGTGCATCATCTCACTTTTGAATCTCTCTTCACACCATCTGTTTAGTCTCTATCTCATTTTGTTCCCAAGATTTTGTATTTTACATCAAAGGCAAGCACTGCTATTTTAAGGAACTCACTACTTCTGTCTTCAGCTCTTCCTCCTATTCAGTTAATTTTCCTCTGCCTCACTCTGAAATTCTGCTCTTCTGACTTCTTTGTTCTGTAGCACTCTCCATTATGTACTTAAGCAAGCCCAAGTCAATGACCATACTTAAACTGTGCTGGGACTGCAATACCCAAACATGAACAAACCACTTAATCAGGATTTGCCTGTTACTGGGGAAGGCTGGTGCTGCCAAAGCACCTTGGTTCTGCTTGCCATACAGACCTTACTTGTCATGACTCTGATGGCCTTGTGACAAACAGCTTTTGAGCCACAGTGGCTCTCTGTAGGGTCAGTCTGGTAATTTCCACTGAGAAATCTCTCTTTTCTGTTACTGTTCTCCATAGTCTCGTTCCAACTCTTTACCTCAATGTGCTGTGTCTGTACACCATTAGCCTGTAAATATATCATGTTTGAGACAGAGTGACAAGACCGTCTTAGAAATACCTGTGCTCTGTCTTGCTGGGCAGCTGGTGTGTAGTGATAATGACATTGACACATTTGGGCAAAATTAACATGCAAGAAAAAGGCTAGTTATGCTGGAACAAACACCAGCCATCTCGAACGGTGTTAATTGACATTTAGACAAAAAGTGAAGATGGGACTGGACAAGCTCAGACCTGAACTGGGTCTCAGTGAGACAGGAGTCAGCTCACTTGTGCAAGTGATGATGACAAACCTGACTGCATGTGGGATGCATGATCACCATTTGCTAAGTGATTGTCATCTTCTTTTTTGAAGGAAGCATACATGGGAGAAGGTGAAGATCAAAATAATCTGCCCGATTAATGGGAGAAGGGATGATTTTTTCACAAAAAGGCAGGAGAGGACACCAAACCTGATCACAACCTGGGTATTGAAAACGTGATGTTCAATTGCACATGACCAGGTGGGACTATTTCATGTTCATCACGTATTTATTTGCCTTTCCAAGCTTTCCCTCTTCTTTATGCAATTTCCCGTAGACTTCGCACTTACTGCCTAGAAGTGAACTCCTTGGAGCCTCAAGAGATCTTAAGGTTTGTAGTTGTGTATACCCAGTGTAGCACTTCAAGTACTATATATTCAAATCTTCGCATCTAGTCTAAATGTTCAGACAGGTTCTTGGATTTCCTACATGAGATAGGTTTACTTTTTCTCTATAGGCAATGACATTCATCAAATTTAAATGCTGTTTCTCAATTTTCACCACAGTTTTGTCTAGAGTTTTTGTATTTTGGGGAAATAGGTATAAGTATATTTCTTGTGTGAATTTTTATTAGTTCCATGACTGCATCTGTTGCTATTTTTTGTAATTCAAAGTGTTGCTTTTAATACATGCATCAATCTTTACAACATACCCTCTGCATGTCTCGGGGCAGTCATTTTCAGATACTTTTATAGACACTAAGCAAGCTGAAAAGCAGCTTCAGTCCTGAATACTTACTTGCAGAAAGTCTTTAAAAGAACTGATGTACCCAGGTCTGAGACTGTGGCCCAAAATACCCCTGCACAGCTATAGGACATGCGGGGCCATGGAGAATTACATGAACTCTCAGTCCCTTGTGCCCGAACCCTTGTCTTTTTTGTCTTGAACATTTTACACATAACAATCTGTAATTGACACCGCATGAAATAAACAGAGTGGTATGTGCCTTGATGAGGTTAAAGCAAAGGAAGCAAGTGAAAGCCACCATCCAAAGCCCCTGTGCATTGGTCAAAACCTATCCCAGCCCAAACAGCAGTTGCTGATGGATGCCATCTTAGGGAACCCAGCAGAGGAATTTCTGCCTTGCCCACAATAGCGCAGTTAGCCATCCACAAGTTTCCTCCAACCCTGCAGTCACACAAGAAGCAGTAATGAGCCTGAGAAAAGCTCTGTCCTGCTGCAGCCTCACTGTTTCTAAGAACCAAGCTAACAAACTTTAATACTAGCACCTGCACTGCAGTGTGTTGCGGGTGCTTTGCTGGTATCTGTAAGGTCTCTTCTATTATTGTCTGGATTTCAGTAAGGCCACTTGGGCATTAAATGTAATGCTTCAACATATTTGAAGTCCTACAACTTTAGCATGTACCACAGATCTTACTTGCCTAGCTCAACAAAGAATATTATACTGACAATGTGTATAAAGGGCAGCATTATAAAAACATTATAATTGCTACTATAAAATTTTAGTATCATGTGAAATATAGAAGCTACGGCACACTTCAGTCGTGCATCCAATTACTAGCAAAGAATCTTTGATTCACCACTCTGGTCTTCAAGTGTTTTGGAAAAAAAAATCAAATAGCTACTATAGTGTTGCTTAGAGAAAACAACTTATTCCAATAGATAATACGAAGTTCAGGATAATAAACAGTCACAAATAGCACGCAAATTCTTTCAGTGTTCAAGTAATGAAGATCAGAAACCTGCAAATCAAAGTGAAATTAGAAAATGCTCTTACTAGTGAATAATTTTTGAATCTGTTTGTTATTAGTTTAATCCCACCAATTATTCAGAATGAATACATCCTACTGGATCACCTTTGTAATTTTTTAAAAGGATTTTGAAGTTAGTGCACAGAAAAAGCATGATGCAAATCACCATAGATGCTCTGATATCAATGGAGAAGCGCATATATGTTATTTGAAGATGTGTCTCATGCTGCACATTTGAATCAATATATATGACAGTACAGCCAATGACAATACTTGAACTAAAGAGTTTATTCAGATGGGATCAAAAAGGAGCACAGCTAATAGAATGTGAAAACTGAAAATTACAGTGTTCTGAGCAAAGGGACCTGGAAAGCTTATGAACACAGGAAGAAAATGATAGAATGAAATTAATTTAAGGAAAGTGTAGGTGGGTAAAACTAAGACAAAATAGTCTGTAGGACTGGAAGGCT
Organism: Psittacula echo; assembly: GCF_963264785.1. NCBI lineage: Eukaryota > Metazoa > Chordata > Aves > Psittaciformes > Psittacidae > Psittacula > Psittacula echo. The sequence goes on along the minus strand of NC_137738.1, from coordinate 38,276,495 downwards.
GTGAAGATCAACAACCTTTGAAACATATTGTAGCAAAAGAAATGCCGTGGAAAAAGATCTAGAGCTGCTGTTGAATAAGGAAAGCTAATTAATGAGCTTTGAATAAAATAAAACCATAAAAATAGCACATGAATTCTGTGTTCTCTGCTCAAAAGCATCACACAATGGCACAGAGATTAGGAGGTCTTTCCTATGATTGCAGTTCAATAGTAATTAAGATGGTTGGAGGTTTTTCCTTGCTTTCTGTAATCCTCTGTGGTTCTGATGGAAAATGATTTGGGGCACCGCATTTTTACCAGAAAGATACTGACGAACTGGAAGCTGTATACAGAACAGCAACAAAAAACAAAACCAGCATCCAAGACAGAGAAGAGAGTGCGTGAGAGAAAGCTAAAATAGCTGAATATATTGTTTGATTTCAAACATCCGCAAGGCGCTAGCACCGAGTCTGAAAGGTGTTTTACCTAGCATATAGAGGCATAAGTGAGAGCCCTAGATGAAATTACAAAAGGACAAATTATACTGAAAATCCAGAATATTTCCTAATCAATAGCAGTATCAGAGCAGCAACGAATTATGAATGAACTGGGTAAAAGCCTGTTGCTCTGCATATTTGATGCCAAAAAAGTGCGCAGCCCTTGCAGAGGCAGCGGTCAATGAGATCTTTCTCCCACTCTAACTTGTCAGATTCTCTCATATACTTGGGAATGAAATAAACTTCCAACAATTTAAACAGTGCTTGAAGAGCCATCAGAATTGCCTTAGCATGCCAGCATTTTGGATGCAAGCTTAGTCGAGTTGCCACAGGAAGCTTAGTCGTTAGGTTCCTCATTTGTAATGTACAGCTCTCCCTAATATGCTGCAGAAGATAAAGCAGCTAGTAAAGCCTGTGGCTTTTCTGGGTGTATCTCAAAGTTTCCATGGTAACAAATGTGCAGCTTCGGAAGAAAAGAGCCCTGAAATGCAAAGCTGATGCTTCTGAGTTTTTTAATATGATAATAAATATTTATGATTCTATATTTTCATGATTGTGCATTTCTGAACATCTCCAGGATCATACAGAGAATGGAGACAACATCTGGATTTTCCTCAGGAAAAATTCAGACTCACAAACTGCTGCAATTCTGCAGTTCTAGAGACTGACACTCAGATGTGAGGCCAGGCAGTGGTGATGGGCAGCTGGTGATATGACAGACACATGCCTACTGCTCAGCCTGAGCTGGGCTGCCACAGGGAGCTCAGGCAGACGGTTGCTGATGCAGGATGTCCCCTTCCCTTGGCCACAGTGCAGTGCTGCCAGGCCTCTGAAAGCATCAGACCTGGCTGGAGGGAGAGGGAAGCTTGTGGGGCAGGGATGCAAGCAAGCTCCATGCTCAGCAGCTCTGAAAACCTCTGCTGCTTTTCTTATCTGCAGCTGCCACAAGCATTTGAAGCCCCATTGACTGGTTGGATCCCACCAGAGGTGTTTCTCAGGAGCTCATGGGGATAAGGATTTTTTTTTCCGAACTGAAAAAAAAAATCCCAAGCGTTGTCATGCAAAAAGCAGTAAGTTCAGCCTTCCCACTGCTCAGGCGTTTTACAGCTTGTGCCCATGCTTTTTGAATATAAGCTGTTGTTGCATTCACCTTTGCCTCCTAAAGGTACAACCTGTGTTGAACTCCCATTTGATCATTGGTCTTTCCAGACAGACAAGGGGCTATCTATGCCCTAGGAATCTGCAGCACTTTTTCCAGATCAGAAAAGAAGGGCAATATTGTTGTCAGGCTGGAGGCTAATAACAAAATTTTTATACTGCTCTTTACACTGCCTTTGTAAAGTTTGCCTTTCAGGGTGGCAAATGGTTGCTGCACAGGCCCTGTAAAAAACACTACCTTTACAAATACCTGATGCATTGTACACATTTCTTCTGATCTGTTAATCAGAGTGGCATATTTGATTGAATTAGGATCACTGCTACCTGTCCACAAATAGCATAGGCTCAGAGACATATACAGAGCTAGAACACTTTGTCGCTCATTAGAGGAGCTACACAGCATCTCTGGCTCTAGAGAAACCTTGCTGCTAAAAATGCTGTGTCAGTGGATCCCAGGCAGCTTTCCTCCTCATCACCGCACAACCTTCCCTGGGGCAGGGAGCAGGACTGTTTCACATCTGCAGTTTATCAGACGAAAACAAGCATAAATCCTTCCTGGAAGAAATGAGGCGAGGCCTTTCTGTTTCTGCAACAGCTAGCATGTTTTCTCCACAGGGTTTGTGCTCAGAGAGGGTGGTGTTTGCACTTGTTTCTGAAAAGCTGAATTTTGCTGTTGTTCACTGAACAAGGAATATGCAGAATCTGAACATCTTTCAGTAATTATATCAAGGAAAATTTCTCTGCTGCTGCTTAAATATACTTTAGGGCAACTGCTCCTAGGCCACATTCTGCTGGTTTTATTTACATGTGCCTGCTCACAATTTCCCTGCTCTGCAAATCCCACCAAACCGATGTTTTCTGTGTTCCCTCTGCTGGCTCTGCAGCAGCAGTTCACTAACAAGCACAGTCAGCAAGAGCTGTGCACAGCAAAGGTGTTTTGCAGTGAGACAGCCACTAGGTTGTTTAAAGCATGCAGGATAATGTTATCTCCATGAAAAACTGTAAAAAAAAAAAAAAATGACTAAATGGAAAAAGAAGATAAAATTAGTACAAACAAACAAAAAGGATGCATTTGCAAAGATGTAGGAATTTACAAATAAAATAGAAGTCTTAAAAAAAAAAGGCTGAAAAAAATATATTCAGTATCCTCTTCATCACATCTGGACAATCAGATTAAGGCATTGTGCAGAACAGGGGAGATAAGCAAATTTCCCATTTTTAATGGCATGCAACACATTTGTTCCATCATTAGACATGATAAACCAATGAGAAAGAGAAAGCAAGGGATAAAACCACTCTTTGTCATGCAGCTTCTCTTACACATTCACTGCAGTGTGGGATTTTTCAAAGCTGCACATGTGCCGACGGACACTGGCTGGTGGGCGAGAACTCTGGCTGCCTCTTCCTGAAGATTGAAAAGAAAAAGACACCCAGTGAGTGGTTATACACATGTGCACACATGGTGGCTATACCACTCAATAGGGTGCCTGTCCCTGACCTACACCTAAGGCCCACTCTGGGCTTTCCCATATTTTCTCCTCTTGCTACCTCAACTTCCCCATAGATTTCTCCTTGATTCTAGCATAGTACTCTTTAAAATAGGTTTATGGTATTCATGCCTGCTTGCTTTCTGAGCCCTGATGCACTTTACATACCAGATTGCAAGGGCAGATGTGCATCTAGCTGTCAAAGGGACTTGTTCCCTGGTATTCCCAAAGGAGGGTGAAATGATGAAAAAGGCGCATCTGCCTTTCTCATCTTATTTACAGTAGTATTGCCAAAAGGTTTTGTTAGTGAAGTTTGCGCTTCCTGCTTTCCTGAATATTTTCTTTCTTTTACTTTTGAGCTGCAGCTGAATAGTCACTAGCTTTCATTATATGTAATTTCACTATATGTGCTTCTCTTTTTTCAAAGAAACATTTGCTTTATTGAGGTAGATGCAGAATGAATAGTCTCCTTGATGCTCTATCTGCAGGGCAAATTCAAAAAGAGATTGCAGATTGTGGTTTTGGCCATTAATGTAAGACAAATTCCACTTTATTTTTCTCCTTTTCCTTACCCTACCAAGTGGATGCAAACTCTCATTTGCCTTCCTCAGAATCAATAAAAATATAAACACACGCGCGTGCTTTGACAAGAATCTCAGGTAATTTTGCACATGGAATGTATCAATGAATTTCTGCAAAACAAAATTGTCATTGTATTGCAAATAAAATGCAAATCAAAATTCAGCATTTCTCCCCATTAAACAATCATAGTGCATGCTTGCCAGACTTCTGTTTACCTCAAAACAACAGATTCATGAATGGTATGTGCAGGTACTACATACTCAGTACAGCTGCTTATGAGCCAAACAAGCCATTCTTCTCACCACATACTAAAGCACAGGAGCACAGCATGATGTACACAGAATGCATGCATACCCATTTTGGAGAGGTAGATGCCTTGAGATGACTTCTGAACTATTATGAATAAAACACAAATAAGACACTGCTGAGCAATTTTGTAAATCTACTCACTTTGAAGTTTCTAGAATTCTTTACCAGGTGTAATGGGATCTCTGAGGTTTGACAATTTGGAGGCAGTCATAATTAGGAATTTAGCTACTATGCACACCCTATTAAAGTTACAGAGATTATTAAGCTTTTGATTATACAGAATATCCAACACTTCTATAGGCCTCCTGTTTTCTTCATCTTTTGACAGAATAAGAGCTTTCTACTTTAAGTTCTTGCTTTTTTAAGAGTCAGAAATTAGTAGCTTATTCAGTCCACAGGAGCTAATTTTACAAAACAAGTAGCAACATGCAGTTGATTATCAGAGAGAAAAAATCCAGTTTGAAATGTATTTCGCACACACGCAGTGCTGTATGCACAACAGAAGGCACACAGCCATGAAGAGCCTTGCTCAGGGACCCTGGAAAATGTGGAAGACTTTTGCTTTGGAGCACTGCTTGGGACCTGGATTTTTCTGAGTCAACCAGCTTTGCCAGCTATCATCCACCAGCTACTGCGGTTTGCTGTCTCTTCTGGCTTACTTAGTTGCATCCCTTGCTTCCCCCCTTGTTTTCCTTCTTACTCAGATATACTCCTGGAGTGAGTTCAGAGCATTTTGCTCTCCAAGCTTTGAGCATCTGTAGGTCTTGTTATGAAATCTTCCTATGTGAAAGAAAGAAAAAAGCCTGCTTCCTCAGGCAGTCCAAAATGCTTCCTAACATGTTCAAAATACAGTAAACTCTTTTCTTACTGTGGGCTGCAGTTGTGTTCCTCAGCCAAAATCAAACACAGATATTACACATAATAGAGTATGCATCCCTCAAATGCCTCTCCGGTTTGCATTTTGTGGGAGGCTGTTGTTAAAATGCTGCCAAGCTCCATCAAAGCAGCGGTCTGACTTTTGGTCAAGATCAAGGTCAAGACCAATCCCCATGTGGTGATATACAGCATATACACTACAGAAATCAGCTCTAAACCTCAAGGTTCATGCTTCAGTAGAATTTGTATTTATAGTGAAATTTAGATTTACAGTGTTATGGGAAATGTAGTGCAAGTGCTGATTATGCAGTGAATTATTTTGCAATTGTCAAATCATTGTCAACTGCATAAATAATGATAAATAATAATAAATGTTTTGAAGCATTCCATTTGAAGTATCCCTGTAGACTTGCTTTGTCTTACTAGTAGTCTGTGCTAATACTGCACAGCCCTTAATTCAGAATTAGTGCCCAGATCTCTGTATCTCTCTTTTTTTTCTTCTATTTTTAATTGGGACAATTGTGATGCTTTTTTCTCCCAGCTTTGCAGGCAGCAATGGCACTTCACATATATTTCTCTGGTTACCAAAAAAATCACGTAGCCTGCCCATCTTTACAGTATGAGCATTAAGGGGTCATTTTTGGGGCAGTCTTCTCAAGGGCAATTCCTGCTGAGTGGTTATTTGTATCTTAAGCCCAGAGGCAGGATAGATCTTCTGTGCATTTGAACAAGGAGTTGGCATACCATCATGAAAGTGTCTGAACTGCTTTCTAATGAACCCCTGGGTGAAGTAACAGGGAGTCTGGCAGAGGAAGCAGGGTGGCATTGCAGAGAGTTCCTGAAAGAAGTGGTTTAATTGCTTTACTTCATGTTCTTTGAAGCAGAAAAATGCTTCTAGCCAGTCCTTCAGAACAGGGTAGGTAACAGGCCTGTTGAAATCTGCAGTGAGGATTATAAAGGATCTAAGGGAATAGTCACTCTTGCCCCTATTTTTTCTCTTAAGTGTAAATGAATCATCCCACGAGGCAAACAGCTGTGTCAGGATTGTAGGAAAGTGTAAATTAGTATCTGTAGTGATTTATATCTGAACAGCTGTGAAACTAGAAATGTTCACCTCCTGCTCTGGAATTACTCTCCCTGCTCAATCAGACTCCCCAGACTGACACAAATTGAATGAATCTGTCTGGTGTCTAAGATGACTGAAGCACAGGACACTGTGTTACTATCATTTGAAGCCACAGTCAAAGATCTTCTAAACTAGACATTGTCCAAGCTGTAAAAAAAGCTTTGCTGTTCCACACAGTCAAAAACACATAGAAGAGCATAGCCGCAGATTTTATACAATCCAATCTAAAACAACTTACCATCAATAACACTTAGAAGAAAGCAAGGTGAGGAGAAAATTCAAGAGAAGTGCTGATGTCATAAAGCTGAAACTTGGCGTGATAGCCCTGAATCATCCCCTAGTTTTTCAGAACTTACATATAACCCCTAGCTTTTAACACAGGAAAAGAGGATCCTTGTGCCAGGTACTCTGTGGCACGCTGCCATCACATCCTAGAGTTGTTCCTGCTCCAGCATTCACACTGACTGTCCTCTGCACTCCCAAGGAACAGCTCAGCAACACCAAAAAATTTCTTGCCTGCTTCTCACCTCTTCAACCCTCTGGCAGTGTGGAAGGTGACTGGGGAGGTAAGCACACTTTGTATGTAGAACCAGGTAAACTGGTTCTGATGCACCATTCTAAAGTACTCAACTCAAATCAACCCAAATCCTCTTACTCCTTTAGATCCAGCACCTTCCTAGGCAGAAGCATGTTCATCTTCTGATGTTTGTGTCCTTGAAAGCTCAGGCTTTATGTATGGTTGTCATGGCTGGATCAAAAAATATCTACATAAAAAGAAGCAAGACCATGTCCTCTTCCTCTAGGAAGAGGACCTGAATTTTCAATACCTTTTTTATGAGCCAGGACCTATGTGACAAAAGATTTCTGCAATATATATTTCACTAAACCAGTAGATGAACTTGGGAAGATGCACAGGTTTTTGGTACAAATTCATTTTTAAAACACAAGTCCTGAATTCCAGACTAAGTGATAGCTGGAAATAATTGCTCTCAGTTTTAACTTAATTATGCTAATCAATGGTGCAATGGCCATATTTGGAGACAAAGAAATCATTAAGAGCTGTGGAGCAAAGAGTACTGGAAGTAGGAGGACATAGGGTCATTCATGCTTGGCAGGCAGAGTGAGACATACAGGTAATTATCATCAGTGGAGGACTGATGAGCAGGAGGAATTTCAAAGCACACTCTCTGTGTCGAGTTATAAGCATCTGCTGAAGGGTCATGGTCACCAAGGAGAACATAGTTCCAGTAGGATGCCCAGAGAGACCCAGCTTGGAGCTGCATGGCTGGGACAGTGCAGCTAAGGCCACGTTTCAGGTCACCGCAGGCTATCAGGAGCCAGCTGTGCACCCAGAGGAGCACTCCAGCCTCCCCGGCTGCTCGCTCCTGCTGCTCTGCCTGCCCCTCCGTGCCAGCACAAACCTTGGTGCAATTGATCCATCAACTGACAGGGAATGTCAGGGGTGGCTAATCTGGGCGACAGCCAGACCACAAAAAGAAAGGGAATAAAAAAAATACTATCAGTTCCCTGCTCCAGTTTGCAGCATGGATGTCTAGGCTCTTGTCCCTGCCTAAGTGAAGTGACAGCATGGGGTAAAGGAAGGCTTTGTGTGTCAATTCTGGCTTAGGGCAGCTTAGATCTTTTGTGAATTTGCAGGCTATGATAGCCCAAAGTGGACACAGGTAAATCTCTTGGCTGCCCAGGATGGTGGCAGGAGAGATTTTTTGGGATAATGTATAGAACCCTAAGGATTAAGAAATGCACATAGCTTTATGTTTCAGAGGATATGGGACAGTAAAGGAGGAAGGACTACTCACTGACTGGGGACAACAAAGATGCTTGGGGCCACACTTTGTACCCCGTGGGAGTCTGTATCAGAGAATCATATAACGGTTTGCTTTGGAAGGGGCCTTAAAGTTCCACCCCTCCTGCCATGGGCAGGGACACCTTCCACTAGACCAAGTTGCTCAAAGCCCTGTCCAACCTGGCCTTGAACACTGCTAGGAATGGGGCAGCCACAGCTTCTCTGGGCAACCTGTGTCAGGGCCTCACCACCCTCACCACCACTAATGAAGAATTTTTTCCTAATGTCTAGTCTAAATCTCTCCTTTGGCTTAAAGCCATTCCCCCTTGTCCTGTCACCACACGCCCTTGAACTGCCCAGGTAAGCAAGCTCCCACTGCCCAAACATGTCAGCTCCCACTACAGCCCCATGAGCCCACACTGTGTACATCTGAGCTCCTTGTGGAGGTCCTGGGCTGCCTCTGGGTGCTCATGGCACTGCGGGTTAGTGCCAGCTGGCCCAGCCCTTGCAGCCCACGGCTCAGCTCAGCAGTGTTAACACCACCTGTGTGCCTAATCTGCTCACTGCGTACTTTCTGCAGTCATCTGAGCTGCTGTGGCTATGCTTTCAAGAGTAGCCCCTTGTCAGTCCTTGTCCATCGGCTCAAAGTAGACAAACCCTCCATAAGACTCCGGGATTTGCCTTTCTTTCTTTGGTCGGTTCCTCCTTGGGTATTTTGCTGCTGGCTGTCTGGTTACTTGGTTGTTTTGAGGCTTTGGGATACAAAAAAAATGAATACTGTGGAATAAGTACCAACTTCCAGACAATCCTTGATCTGCGAACTAAAGGCTTGCAAGCCAGCCAAAAGAGGCTGAACTAAACTCAGAAATTACCCGGCTTGTGTCAGGAAAACAAATGGCCAGAAGAGAACATAATAGAACATTTTCCATGGAAGCAGAGGGAAAGACTAACAAGAGCTTTAAGTAAGAAAGCTACAGAATCAGACATTCCTGGCTTTAACACACTAAGGAAAGATGAATAGTGCTGGGTAAAGAGGATATACTAGGTAGAAGGTGGCTTGCAGATGGGCATTTAAACTGAGCCTGTGATTCTCTGGGACTGATCAGACTGAAACCACAGATGCCAGCAACCATCTATGAGTGAGAACCTGCTAGAATCGTATTGGGGGCACTTTTTTTATTAGAGTTTAAGATCAGCTTTGACATCTCCAGCTGTGTCACTGCAATACAGCTGAACTAATCTAATGATTTGCTGCTGAAACAGGCAACTTTTACCCTGTTCCTCAAACCAGGGGCAGCAGGGGCACCTTCTCCGGTGCTGACATTAGTGTTTACATGACCTTGAGATCTGGCTGAAGGACAATCAAGCAGACAACAATTCACTTTTTTTCTCCCTGGTAAGGTTAATTTTACAGGGTGGAAGAACACATCCTGAACTCCACAAAAGAACCACAGAGCAGAGAAGGGGAAACAGCTTAAGTGAGATAACTGAAGCAGCAAGCTAGAAATGGTAAATTTTTTATAATGTAGTAATAAGAAACCTGGAGCTTTTCAAGTGGGTTTTAAAGTGACAAATTGTGTGATTACTTCTAGCCTGCACATTTTGCTGTTTACAGTGATAATGTCTTCTAACTTTTGCTTGTCAGGTGTGGGAGGCTGAATGCCAGAGCTCATATATGCTCTGAAGAATTAGCTGACTTGTTATTTCGAAATTAAATAGTCTTTAACAACTTTAACGTGGAGGCAGATGTTCTATTGATACAATATACTTTCGTTTTCAACCCACACTTAAAGTGATTTCTTAGAGTCCTTTGGCATAGCAGAGAACATAGTTTCTGTCATTGGCCATGATTATTTAGTGACAATGTGACAGGTGATGGCTTCTGTGTGGACACAAAATCTGTCGTAGTCTGTTTTGCAGACTTCCAGATATGGATCTAGAAACCCCAGACAAACATCTGGCAATGCTGATTGGCAGATCCATTCGGGGTCATTGGAGCAGATAGCTAAGAACTGAGACCAGAAAAGAATGTGGTCAGATCTCTGCTCTGCGTATAAATGGTTCTCAGTATGCTTGGGGCAAATGGAAAACAATATCGGAAAAACAGGAGAAAAAAGCATCAAGCCATACTAGCCAAAAAAAATACAAAAATAAAATGAAGTCAAGCAGGAAGCAACGATGGAGATTTTGAAATTTCTTTCTCTTTTCTTAACAAACTCTTAAATCACTGCAGAGAAAAATAAAGAAAAGAAAGTTGCTCCACTACGATACTGGACTGAAAGTAACGCTGTTTAATCACAACAAAACCCTGCTCAGAAAATTTAATTTCTAACAGGATGGAAAACCATACGTGCCTACAGTCCCTTAACAAACATGGACCATCATCTCTCTATGGGGGTGTGATCTGCCTATGAAATACAAAGTCTTGCTAAGAATCAGGTACTCTGTCATGCGCTTGCAGCATCTGCAGTTTGTCTTGCAGTGTTTTGTTTTGTGGGACATTTCTGAGCAAAGGGGAGTGCTCATCACTGGCAGGGATAAACTCAGTGGACAAGCCAGAATCAGCAATGCCTTTCACATCAGTGCAAGAGGTGACACCCAAGAGTGCTGTCCTCTTCTTGGGCTTTTATGTGATTGTGTGTCCCTAAGCATGGAAAAGGATTAAATAAATTAGCAGTAGTTCTGTATTTCACATTAGTAACTGCACTGAACTGCTGAGATGAATCAAGAATGTTTTTCAGACTGCATCTTAATTTAAGGAAAAAACCAAACCCCTATATTAACTGTATATAGATGTGTATAGTGCTTGTGCTGTTTTCTAGCTTTATCATTATGCAGAAAATATCAGAGGATCACCTGATATCTGTCAGTGCTCAAAGTTTTGTTCACCTCCAAATTAGCTCAAAGATGTATGAAATCACAAGATGCCTCAGAGATCCCTGCAGAATAAACACTTGCAAAATATCCTGTGTGTTTATTCTAGCAAGTATTTGTACATGAATTACTGTGTGTTTGTGAAATGCCACAGCTCTCTTTGCTTCTGCTGAGAGGAGGTGAATAACTGAGGCACAGGGCTGAAACATCACACCTTTCAGGACAGGAAGGTGGTAAAATGAATTGTTGACTTAGAGAAAGCTTTAAGTAGTCTCTAGAAGAATTGTATTTCAGTTATTTGTTCTATTCCCATTTGAAAATGCTGAATTATATAAATAAATGCATTTAAAAATTTTATTTTTGACACCCACCCAACCATGGATTAGTGGTATTTTTTCTAAGTATGTGCTTATGAGAATTAGAGTCTGACTTTTACGTGTAATCAGGGAAATATACAAGGTTTTTAGATGCTTATCTGGATGCAGTCTTCAACACCTATTCATTTACCTGACACTCTTAAAAGGAGAAGATTTCTTCCTTATTTTTCTCACAGAGAGAATTCTAATGAAAACAACGTGAAATTTGGCACTAAGCAGATAAACATCTCTTTTTTATACCTACATGTGAATGCAACTGTTTGTATCATTCACTGTTAAGTTGGTGTATTTTTCTTTCATCTTAACTGAATTATTATAACTACGTTTCAGAATAAAAATGACATAAATAATATATACAAATACAAAAATACAAGGAAATGTAATAAGTGATCCAGTCAAGCAAGAAATTAAATTACAAGTGGTGTCCTTATTCCTGTGTTTTATGCCAAGAAAGATACAAGCCTTCCCCAGGATTTCTGTAGTTCTGCTTTTTTTTCCCTGCAGTCAGGAAGCACAGATTGTGGTACAAAACTGTAAAGCTCCCCTCTGATGTGATTGTGTATCTATGTGTCATTGTGTTTAAGTATTGAGATTCATTATACAAGGCTGCCTGGTGCTACAGCAGTGCTCCAAAGTAAAACAACATTTTGTGGTTCAGCATCTTGAGAACAGCAAAACAAGAGAAGAAGCTGTAAAGCATAGCTCTCCAGGAGTCATTTGTTAAGAACTAGGCTGCACTCAGAGACCATTCCTTGGGTTTATGTCCTGTCAAAATCTCCATGGAGAACAGAGTTGAGAATATCCATGAAAGGAAAGTGGCAAAATTGGGGACTTCTGAAAAAGGGAGGAAATTACATGAATCTTACACAACAGCCTGTTCATCTAAAGGGACCATCCAAATAAAATGTGGCTCTGACTGGTGACAAAGAAGCAGGATCTGGATGGGTGCCTAGGGTGCAGGTACTGTGCCCTGTAAACTAATTCAGTATAACCTGGGTTTTGTCTGGGGGTGCAGGGGGGTTATTCCCATTGCTCTTACTGGGAGGCCACTGCAGAACCTCATTGTTTTTCTAATTTCTTTCTCTTATTATTACTTATTACTATATTTAGTCTTAAGCAGCCTCTGTTCAGTCACAGAAGGAAACCCATATGGATAAGCCTAAACTGCCAGACCTTTTGCCTTGTACTTGATGACAATTGTCCCAGTCACATCTGTCCCCACTCCTTTTCCTTAGCTTGTTTTAGGAATGACGTGGGATTGGTTATGCATGTGCTGGGACTCCCTTAAGCTGGGATAATTTGCAAGGAAAACTTACAGGGCCTTATGTAATCTTGCCCCTTATTTCTCATTAAAAGGAATAAGTAAATTCTCTTCCTCCAGACTGGTTATCCTGCATATATATACACAGGTACACAATTTGGTATACACATTTGCCATGCATGGTTTTTAAATAAATATGATTTTTAGTATTCATTTAAACAACTAGAAAGAATGTGAGAGTGGAAGCAGCATAGGGTTATTTATCACTTATTCTGTGTTTTTTTGGTGCACAGGACAGAACTACATTATCTCTATTAAAGCAAATGCAAATTTAAGGCTACAGAGGACAACATTAGATGTAATTATGTAGTTCAAATTTAATGGACAACCCAGAAGAGATTGCTATTGTATTATTAAGTTTCACACTCCCTTATTTTTGTTTCTTTCCAATTCTTCAACATCAGTGTAAGCGTCCCTTTGGAAACATGTAACTGTCTTCTGGGAGTTTTAAATATTCACTTAAATCAATATACTGACAAGGACTGAACAGCTTGACTGAGTGCTGAATTTTCTTATTTGAAATTCACATCACACACATGAAAGAACTGGGTAAGAGATATTACCTGTCACAGTGCTATGTCTTCACAAAATCATTAATGGCTTAAGCCCATGAAATAGCCCAGCAGAGCCAGCAAATGTACCAACTGCTGCGAGAGATGTTTGGCATTAAAACCTTCAACTGTCCTTGTGAGCATACAAGATGCTTTCCAAAAAATTCACTGCCACCTCAGAAAAGGGTGAAGTTCTACACTGTATAGCAAAGCTAGGCAAACAGCAGGGAGGGCTGCAATGGGGAGATGAGTCAGGCCAGAGCAGGGTGCCATCCACCTTTCCTGTGACAGCTGTGACACCAGGGAGCCACACCAGCGCTGCCACATCTTCAGCCGCACTGTGAAGGAAGCAGACTCCATGATATGCCATGGGTGGGACGCAAGGGCAAACCAAGTGCTCTGTGATTGTGGAGCCCTTTGCCCTGCTGGGGAGCTGGCAGCTGCAAAGACATGCACCCGCACTGCGCCTTGCACCCTATAGCGTCACTGCTCTACAGAGTCAGCACCAAAACCAGGGCCTGGACATCAACATTTAATTGCTAGGTTAACGGAGAGATCACATATCCAATGACAAATTATTTAAATAAACAACCTGTCCTTTATAATTTTTCTCTCCATCTTCTTTTTCTTTTTAATTGTTGCATTATTTCTCAATTGCAGGAGCTTAAAACATTTCTGTTCTTTCAAAACTCTCTTCCATAATATGCCTTTCCACTCTGGGGAAAATCTCAGTAGGACGGCTATGCAGGCCCAGCATATTTGGGGGTTGGACTAGATGATCTTTTGAGGTCCCTTCCAACCCTTGGGATTCTGTGATTTAAGGGCCTTCTTGAAAGTGCCTTGGAATTTGGTATTTCGCCAGGTCTGTAACAGTAAAAATAAAGGGCTGTCTTATTGTGTATTCAATACTACTACCAGACATGAGAAGCTTACTTACTGCATCAGTCTTCTAATCTGCAAAACAAGCTAGTCTACCATTTCCTTTTAGATTCAGCAATTTTCTTTAGACTGTTCTGGCAATGCTGTAAGAAGATAAAACTACACTAGACAGTAATCTGTACAAGCATTTAAAGATAATTCTTATATGCTGCAGGCTAGGTGACACAATTTAGGATGAAAAAATAATAGTTAAATATATTGTAGACTTCTCAGATAGAGCTTGTGTCCTGAAGTTCAGGAGTTTAGCAATATATTCTCTTTTATACAAGAAGGTACAATGATGACCAGCTATTATTAATCCTCCTTGCACTTTCCACTAAATCTTCTTGTTTCAGATCTCTTGATGCATTTTAGCCAGACAGAGTGAAATGTTTCTTATGCAGCTGTGCCAGGTTGGGATTGTTTTTGTTCAATTTCACAGACTTTAATGTGCAGAGCTCAGGGCAAAAACCACTGTTTTACTTATATTAAAATTGTTTTTGTGTCTTCTGTTCTCATTTCTCTCTGCTCTCCCCTTATCTCCATGTTCATCTGCTTAAAGATAGCCTATTGACTACATGGAGTAATAACTTGAGAGCAAAAAGACAAAATACTCTTAGCATCTCTTCCTATGACAAGGCACTCAGGTCAGATCAAGTGAGAAGCTGTAAAAGATCTGTTTGTATGACTGCAACTGAACATGCTGAACATTTACTCTCTGTTTCTGGAAGCTCCAGCTCTTGCCATGCTGCACTGTGCATTTGCCTCCTCCCACCGTTACGAGAAAACAGTGAAACAAAATGTCCTGCCTTCTGGACCTACTTATGCTAAGATTCCCCTCGCTGCATGTCTGTGGGAGGCTTTGAAAATGAAGAAGTTGAGGAGCTCGAAAGCCTTTGTGGACTACAAGTCACCAAGTTAAATGAGTCCCAGAAAAAAACAGCATGTCAGCACAGCTTGCTCAAGATGAAATGGCAACTCAGCAAGTCAGTTTAAAGAGAAAGAGTAACTTAATAATACCTGGAGATAATTTTACAAGCAACAAGACAGAAAAGCAGATGGTTTCCTAACCCTTGGTAAGCAAAAAGGCACCTATTTCTACAGGTAACTGAAAAACCCGATTCTCAGTTAAAAAACTATGTGTAGGGACCCAGTACAGAAGGAGAGAGGATGAAGAACAGGAATAGGGTCCTGTAAAGTAAGCAGGGAAAACATACTATGGGATGTTGAACAAGTGCGCAAGTCCATGGGACCTGATGAAATCCTTCTGAGGGTCCTGAAGGAGCTGGCAAATGAAGTTGCTAAGCCACTGGCCATCATATTTGAAAAATCATGGCAGTCAGGTGAAGTTCCCGACGACTGGAAAAAGGGAAATATAACCCCCATTTTCAAGAAGGGAAAAATGGATGACCCGGGGAATTACAGACCAGTCAGTCTCACCTCTGTGCCTGGCAAAGTCTTGGAGCAGATTCTCCTGGAAGGCATGCTAAGGCACATGAAAAGCAACAAGGTGCTTGGTGACTGGCTTTGCTAAGGGGAAATCCTGCCTGACCAATTTGGTGGCCTTCTATGATGGGGCTACAGAACTGATGGACAGGGGCAGAGCAGTTGACGTCATCTACCTGGACTTGTGCAAAGTGTTCGACACTGTCCCGCATGACATCCTTGTCTCTAAATTGGAGAGACATCAATTTGATAGATGGACCACTCGGTGGCTAAAGAACTGGCTGAATGGTCACACACAAAGAGTTGTGGTCAATGGCTCAATGTCCAGCTGGAGACCGGTAACGAGTGGTGTCCCTCAGGGATCGGTGTTGGGACCGGTCTCATTCAACATCTTTGTCGGTGACATGGACAGTGGAATTGAGTGCGCCCTCAGGAAGTTTGTCAATGACACCAAGCTGTGTGGTTCGGTTGATAACACTGGAGGGAAGAGATGGGATCCAGAGGGACCTCGACACGCTTGTGAGGTGGGCTGATGCCAACCTTATGAAGTTTAACCATGCCAAGTGCAAGGTCCTACACCTGGGTCGGAGCAATCCCAGGCACAGCTACAGGTTGGGCAGAGAAGAGATTCAGAGCAGCCCTGCGGAGAAGGACTTGGGGGTGTTCGTCGATGAGAAAATGAACATGAGCCAGCTTCATTGTGTGCTCGCAGCCCAGAAAGCCAACCGTATCCTGGGCTGCATCAAAAGGAGCGTGACCAGCAGGTCGAAGGAGGTGATGCTGCCCCTCTACTCTGCTCTCATGAGACCTCACTTGGAGTATTGTGTGCAGTTCTGGTGTCCTCAGTATAAAAAGGACATGGAACTGTTGGAACAAGTCCAGAGGAGGGCCATGAGGATGATCAGGGGACTGGAGCACCTCCCATATGGAGATAAGCTGAGAAAGTTGGGGCTGTTCAGCCTGGAGAAGAGAAGGCTGCATGGAGACCTCATAGCAGCCTTCCAGTATCTGAAGGGGGCCTATAAAGATGCTGGAGAGGTACTCTTCATTAGGGACTATAGTGATAGGACAAGTGGTAATGGGTTCAAACTTTAACAAGGGAAGTTCAAGTTATATATAAGAAAGAAGTTCTTTACTGTGAGAGTGGTGAGGCACTGGAATGGGTTGCCCAAGGAAGTTGTGAATGCTCCATCCCTGGCAGTGTTCAAGTCCAGGTTGAACAGAGCCTTGGGTGGTTTAGTGTGAGGTGTCCCTGCGCATGGCAGGGGGGTTGGAACTTGATGATCTTAATGTCCTTTCCAATCCTAACTATTCTGTGATTCTATGATTCTATGTTGGGTTGCCTGATGCTTTTTATTAAAGACATTTTGAGAGATTCTTGGTCCAAGTGACTGCAGGGTCACTGCTTGGAGTGAGTGCCTGTGAGAGCAGCCTAGAGGCATGGACTGCCAAAACATGATAAAAGTATAAATAAAAAGCACATATTTAGAAATATTTAAAAACAGCCATTCATTCTGAGGGCAGGCAGCTGGAGGAAAAATAACTGCATGCAAATATATTAAAATTACAAGGAGGGAGGCAGGTGTTTTACACTTAAATGCAGAGTCCTGGCCAGTTAGTGAGTCTTGCTAGTTGGCCTTCCTATCAACCCATGTTTTGCTACACAACTCATGTTGACAAGTAAATCCTTGCTTATTCTGATTCAAAATGCACTAAAATGGTGTCCAGACATGGGGTCTGAACCCTAAATTTAAAATCACTTATATGTGAAGACTAAAGCAGCAGCTAACTATCACTACCAAACCCGGAGCTAATTACCAAAAAATGCACAGTGAACTTTTTCCCTCTGGTCCCATCTGCAGCACTGATTCTTCTCATGCCAATGCAGCCCACAAGAAGCATGGGAAAAGAGTTGAGCCTTGATGTGTGCCTGGACTATAGAAAAGCAACACAGCTGACTGCAGGCTACAGGCCTGGCTTCAGCCTCCTGCACATTGAGTGTAGTCCCTTTGAAGCAGTGGCTGGAGGTGTTTCCTGTGAACCCTCCTCAAGATCAGCATCTTTAATGTCATTGGTTAGTTTTACTGCACTGTTATAGTGTGCACCCATTTCTTCCCTCCCCCTTTATTTCCTATAACCCTGATCAAGTGATAACCACCAGTGGTGGTTTTAATGGATGAATCTAGTTGTGATGCTGCATCTAACTCAAAGTGAATTTGGGGAGACAAAAAATGAGCACAATAGCCAAGGGCTAATTTGAGCATCTACCCACCTAACCACAGTACTGGTCAAAGTCTGACTCAAGTCAAATTTGGAAGAAACTAACTTCTGCAGTCAGTATTAAAACATGATTATGAGTCAATTATCTTACTCCATAAATAGTGGACAGCCACGGCTTGCTGAGCTATCCTGCACAGCAGCAGGCTGTATGCCAGAATCTCTCCTTTAGTAGGAACACTTCTCAAGGTTACTTCTTGAGGTTGAGAGAGTCCTTATCGCATCAGGTACTTGGTAAGTCAATTGGGAATAAGTGCACTGAAACTTTGAAATCTTCGCTAAGTGATATAAAATGTTGATTGTATACACATACAATCCTTTAGACATAAACTATTAACATAAGTCTGGATCCAGCTGCACTTAAACTCCCCTCTGAGAAGGAGCTGAGAACGCAATTTCTGAATCTCATGACTCAATGGGAGGGTCTCCTTGATAGTTTTGTCTTATCCTGTCCTCTTCACAGTAACTAATCCATATACCTTGCAATTGAGTTTTGTTAAACCACTGTCACATTTACTATCAAATTTTCTAAATAGCTGTTTCATATCAATAAACATATTGGTATTTCTGTCTTACGAGTGAAGTGCGTCACTCCATCAAAAACATGTATGTGGTACAGAAAAGTGATCTGCTTCCTTAGGGAAGCGGTTGTACAGGTTCTGTACAGGCAGACCCTCATAGACCAAAATATTTGTGGTCAAGAAAAAGACTAATAATCACAGCAGGATCCATATCCAAAAGTTAAAATCTCACAGCTGGGAAGATAACAAAAAAATATTAAAAAGGCTCTCAAAAAACCACTGCTATATCATCATTCTTTAACAGCCAGGATCTCATAATATCATCAAGCAGCAAACTCTAACAATAAATGTCCCCACAAAGCCTTAATAAAGGCAGATATCACTCTCTTTTCATCTCTCCTGATGGAGCTGTTCCATTTTTTATGCATATTTAAATATTCATTTGACAAGAGGGAGAGACTGACAGTAGCTCAGTACTGAAGATAGTCGCAAGGGATGTCTCAGACCCAGATTCAAGCTCTCTCATGGAATAATACAAAGTATTTCTCTAAGGTTTGCATCAGAATTTTTTAATCTGTTCCAGGGCACATTGCTGGTCAAGAAAAAGAGAGAAAGGATAAGACTTGCTCTGGGACATTGCATAGTCCAGTTATAGAGCGTTCACCTGAGAAGTGAAGGAGGTGCTCTTAACCTGAGTGCCTTACCTAATGGCTGTTGGAGTACAATTCCCTCAAACTTTCCCAATGCGTTTATTCCTCCATGGGAAAAAAAGAAAGTCACCCTGGCCCAGGAAGGATCCCTACCATCTGAGCCAAATTCTCTGAAACATTTTGAGAGGTCAGAATTTTTTAATGGAAAACATTCTACTGGAGAGTTCCCAACCACCTCTATTTAAAACAGTGCTGGCTGTAATTTCTCATAGTTTAATTCAACCAAGATACAATTCAAACTCTCATGACTGTATGTAACATCTTCAGAGTTCAACAGATCGATAAATTCTTTTTTATTTAAGTGAAGACCAGCATTACTAAACAATATATTTTCATTGGAACTCTGCTGAAAATGCAGCTGGGACAGACATTTTTCAAGAGGACTTTCTGTATCAGCATCAGATGTAGCTGAAGATTTTGAATTGACTAATAGAATCCATATTCATAGTCTTCCCTGGTTAATTCTTTTGCTCTGTTTTAGGAAGGAGAAGAGTAGCTTGGCTTGCTCTAGTCCCCAAGCTACGCTAGTTAAACTAACAGCACCACACTGCATGTGAGCACTTTATTAAGGCTTATATAAGTTTGACTTGCCCTTGTAAATGTAAAGTAGCTTCCATTTTTTAAAACTAACTCAATTTAACTCTATATCTGCACACCAATTTAATTTAGATGTATGCCACTTTTCTGTTTAGGAATTGGAGTTCACTGGATTAGCGGAGGGGAGCTTTGACACAGACAGAAAAAGAGATGAAGATTGAAAAGTAGGAAAAGAAAAATAAGCTAGTAAGAGAGAGGAGAGATAACAAGAAACTGGGTGGAAAGCTGTTGCAAGACAGCCAGAAATCCTTTGAGTAAAACCCTGCTGGCCACTAACAGACAGAAAAAATATGGCCATAGGAAGAGACAATCACAAAAATCAAGAAGCAAAGCAACATACCCAGGGATCTGAATTGCTGAAAAACTGGCAAATAAATCCCAGATTTTGATAGGAAATTTAAAAAAAAAAAAAATAATTGAATTATCTAGGCACTTCAAAGGCTCCAGCAAATTCTACTTTTTCCTTCCTGGTTTTCTCAGAGAATCACAACTTTTTATCTATGTCAGTACAATGTTTTCACAAGCTTTGCAATGGACTCTGCTAGGAATTAAAATACCCTCCAAAGCCCTGGAATTACTTTGTGCTCTCTTGTGACTTTATTTCCAAAGCTGTGTGGTTTTATACTACACTACTTTCAGTTCTTCATGCCCATGTACAGAGAGGTATGCTGTCCTCCATCAGTAAGCCTAGCATGCCTCGGTATCTGTGCTGGTTTAGGTGAAGAACATAGTAGTAACTGCATAAGAGGTTTAGGTCAGAGGCTGGGATTTTGCTGTGCCAAAGATCTAGAGGCTTGACCTCAGACAAAAAAAGCACATTAACTAGGTGATGAGCTTTTAGTTTAGAAGAGCAGTTTAAAACTATGTAGGGCTTTTTGCTTCATGCCACTCACACAGGCTCAACAGAGAGGTCAAGAAATTCTTACTAAAATTATGCAACAAACAAATGGTTAAAAAGCTCCAGTATGCCTTGTTGGTTTTTTTAAGACAAGAGTGCTGAGGGGGATGCTCAGGTTTTGAACCGGATGAAATATTTTTCTCATGAACTATAAATAAATTGCATTTGGATCATTGAAAGTACAATATTATCTGGTGAAAGTAGAACACTATGCACAGCAAAGAACTAGTTACTAAGGTTCTTATGATCTAAAATACTGAATAGTCCCTTTTTTTGTCAGACATCATCTTAAAGACACCATCAGTATTAGCCAGAGATTACACTGCAGACACCACACTAGTTTCTTACAGCCATCTAAGACCCTATTCAACTTCCATAGTAAAAGGAAGGTGGATCAGGCTCCATCTTTCTGTTTGCATGGAATACAAGCTCTTGAGCTGCAGAGATTTTTGGCCATCTCCCTGCATGGGGGGCTTCCAGGGGTGTCTGCCACTGGCAGCTCCCTCTCTGTCTAGCTCAGTAGCTGGCAGTCTTATAGCTTCTGTGGCACACTGAGCTGTACATTTGGGTTACTTATATCTCCATTCACTTCTCTTCCACCCCCCTGCCTGGCAACAAAATAAAAAACCTGAAGTAGCATAAAGATTAAATTGATCACAGCGTGAGTTTTCTATGGTATCACCTCCATCCTTATCCCTTCCATCTTCAGCACACACAAAACCATTTCTTAAGCAAACTGAATCAAAACTAACTCAGGTGACTCATAGAAAGCTACAGATCCCAAAGAGCTGGAGATTAACTGAATTCTAATAATATCAAGAAGCTCAGAAATGTGGACTTCACTGTTTTGTTTTTTTGTTGTTGTTGTTGTTGTTATTTTCATAATGTTTTAATAAGGACAAAAATAATCTAAGCTCACATCTTGCCCTATGGTGCTTCTTTAAAGATTAAAAAGCAATAAGATAATAAAGAATGCAAATGTTTAGACAGCTGCTTATGGAGAGATGCTATTTGAAGTAACAATTCTCTCTTCCTCTCTGCTGCAGCTGGGCTGCTTTTAATTATTAGCAAGGAAAATAACAGGTTCAGTAAATGTGAGTGCAAGTTCATTTTCACCATCAGTTGGCTTCTGCAACTTTCACACCAACACTGCATTTGAGAATATGGACAAGTTTACACTAATGATGATTACTGCTGCAATTCTAAATATTAAATAGAGCACAGGGATAGTATGAAGGGTGCTTTTGGATCACAATCATGAGGACTATCACAAAACACTACTTTAAAAATTAACATTCAATCCCCAATTTTGCACACACCCCAGTGGCCTTAACAAGGACATGTGATTTACAACCACTCAGACAGAGATTTCTGGTCCCCTTTTCCAAAAGGCTGCAATAGCACCTCAGTTTGAACATGAGGCAGAGCAACTGCACTTAGGGGCATGAGATCCCGATCATATGCACGGAGAGATGGGAGAAGCTGCAAATGGAGCTTGCTACTCTGCTGCTGCCTGACCTGCCCCAGAAGTAGAGGGAGTTGGGTGCAGATCTGCCTTTCGAGTAGAAGAGAAAATAAGAAGCAACATGTCAATATCCATCTGAGGCTTAAATCTAAAGGATCATTTTCACCTTTTCTGCTACATGTGAGATGAAAACCTGTTACATACCTCACTATTCAGTAGACTACGGTAAACCAAGAGAGGATGGCAAAGAGAGTGACATATACAGATAGACGTATACCTGCAGTCAATCACTTACTTTGGGTTTCCAGCCCCTGGCTTCTTTCTCCGGAATATGTTGAGGAACGTGTTGGACTTGCAAGGTGCCTTGCCATCCCCGACATGCATACGCACCACATCTGAGGTGGTGAAGGCACTGCGGACATTCCTCTCAGGCTTGGCTATGATGATATACATCTTAGGAGTGAACATGCACCCCAGTGCCACTGTCACGCTCAGGCTCACTGCAAAACAGGTGGTGATGATCTTGTAGTTGCTCCCAAAATAGATAGGCACAAAGGCCAGCCAGATGATACAAGTGGTGTACATGGTGAATGCAATGTACTTTGCCTCATTGAAATTGGCAGGCACATTGCGAGTCTTGAAGGCATAGTACGTGCAACTCATGATGAGGAGTCCATTGTAGCCCACAGGAGCCACGACACCTAAGTTGCTGGTGTTGCAGATAAGGTAAACTTCCTTAATGCTGGGGTAGGAGAGGATGGGCATCGGGGGCTCCAGAATGATCAGCGTGATCACCAGTGTCAGTTGCACACTGATCAGAATGGAGGCAATGACCACTTGGGCCCATGCGCTCATGAAACGTGGCTTGCGAGTACAGATCTTCTTTTTGCTGCCTGCCAGGATGCGTGCGATGCGGTTGGTTTTGGTCACAAGGGCAGAATAGCACATGGCAGAGGAGAGACCCACCAGAAGGCGCTGGAGGTAGCAGGATGTTGTGGTGGGTTTAGCTATAAGAGTGAAAGGGCAGACATAACCCAAAAAAATGCCAGCAAGGATAATGTAACAGAGCTCGCGGCTGGAGGATTTGACAACAGGGGTGTCCCTGTAGAGCACAAAGATAAGGGTGACAAACATGGTGACCAGGATCCCCAGGCAGGAAAAGACCACAGCCACAATTGACTCTATATTGCTCCACTGGAGGTACTTTACAGGGATGGGTTCACAGCCTGCAGTATACAGAAAAGAAACAGAGTGTTAGAAAGGTAACTGCTTGAAGAACTAACTTTTTTTTCCTGGCTCCCTATAGTTTATGCCTATGTGCCATGGATTATCAAAACCATTTTACAATGGAGTGAACTGCAGCATGGAGAAGTTTGGAAGAAATATATTAAAAAAACAGCCATGAGTTTTGGGTGTCCCAAATGTTTGTTTATTGTCCTACAAAGGGAAATCAGACTGGGAACATTGTTTTGTAATTTTTCTGGAGATAGCTGCTGACAAGCCCAGCATGTCAAAGGCAGAGCTGGAAATAGAACCCAGACAAACTCAGCCACATCCCTTCATTTCAGACAGAAAGGATTGTTACAAATCAGAATGGGTAGATTTTTGACCTCCTCAAACTAATTTATTTTAATCTTTATCAAAATTACTGTAACTTGACCCACTACATTTTTGTGAAGGTGATTTTATAAATAATAGAATTAATTAGAGATATGCATGCCTTCAAAAACACTGGAAAAGCTCTCTTTTATGACTAGTGCAGATATGCAAACATATGTATCAGTTAATATGGTACTTAACTGCTCTTTCTCACAGTTAAGTTAAAGAAGTCTCTGGCTACCTGCCTCAATGTGCTGAAGATATCATAACAGCAATAAACAGCAATAAACATTACAGAGAAAATAAAATCATCTGTGTTAATATTATGGTTGTGAAACTGAAAGCCTCAGTTCTGGCATTTACTCATTTCTGTTCTTGACTTAACAGTGCAAAATGCTTTTAACATGTTTCTGTATCCCAAGATAAGTATCCAGATGGCCTTCACTACTTTTTGTTTTGGTCCTACTCCAGTTTCTCTTGGATCCAGCTCACCTATTGTGCCTTTCCTCCACCTCGCAAGTCTTTCCCCCTAGTCCCTCACCATCCTCAACCCAGGTCCCTTTCCAGTTTAATTTCTTCCTAGCCAGTCACCTCTCCACCCACGTCTCCATTATTAATACTTCCAGTCCAGCTTTGCATATCCTGGACCAGTTGCTCATCACTTCTTCCTGTTTGGGTTTTTGGACATGGCTGAGAATAGCAGGGAAAAAGCAGTGGTGTCAATGAGCTTGTAAGGGAGGCATATTTTTCCCCTCAGTTTTGCTGCTTAATCTTAGCAAGAGCCCTGATAGTGTGATAATCAAAAGTCATGCTCAGCCTCTTCCTCATCAGTACGGAGTATATCTGCAGTAACCAACCTCTGTGAACTAAGAGCTTCCGAGGCCACAGTTTTGGCCAATGTCTTCCACAGGGTGACATGAAATTACCATCTGATATCTCAACCAAAATGTGAAGTCCTTCCTTCCAAATAATAGAGAAGTAAGCAGAGGCATGGATCAGAGTTGAAAAGTTTTACTGTAACCTCATTTTGAGAAATAAAAGAAAAAATCTTTAATGTTTAAACAAAAAAAAAAAAAAAAAGAAAACCAGCCTGAGGCAAAGTCATGACATGGAAAGATTCTGCTTGAACGTGTAATGTCTGCCAATGCCCTATGAGATGAAAAAAATGTCTTTTAATTCTGTGCCATTTGTCTCTAAGAGTACTGGGCTGATTTAGCTACAGGTAACGATGTTACAGTTACCTGAAATATCAAGAAAAATTAGAAATGATAGTATGTGTAACTAGAGGTTTTATTTTATAAAGAAAATCAATTCTATTTTGCCCAAAGTGGTTTGTTCAAGACTCAGATAGGTGACAACACTTGTTCTTCCAACCACTATTTTTATCGTGAAGTATGAAGGAAAAGCTTTTTATTAGAAGTGGGAAGCTCTGGTCATTGGCCAGAGCAGCCGTGAGTAGAAGCTGGCTTCTTCTTTGATTTAATAAAAGACTAAGAATCAGAAACTTCTGTTCATTGATTCACATGCAAAGCTCTTCTTAAACAAGAAACCAGTCTGTGGTTGCTGGAAGGGTTAAGTTTAAATGTGGGATTTAAGCTTAGCAGCATCAAGCCACACTCATATTATTCCATTTTAAATGACATTTTCAGAGCCTTAACCCTGATTCAGGTGGTAATTAAGCCTATCGATTGCTTTAAACTTATCCTGTCTAAGGTCTCAGTAATCTGTTCCATGAAATCAGTGTAATTCTTGTGCACCAGCAAGCCCCATGAGCCAAATATGCTACAAACACTGCAAAAAGCTGCCTGCACTGCTTATATCAGCAAACAGTTGTTGGTTGTCAGCACCTGTGAAGGTGGGTCATTTCCCAGCTAGGAGAAAGTGGGCTGGAGAACCTTGCTGAAACGGGGGGAGGATATCCAGGAAATGGTGTTCTTACAGGTTTTTAAAAAACAACAATTGACAAAACCCACAAAAATTCCCTCCCCCAAACCCCACAAAAACTAACTCAAACCTCAAAAAATCAGAGAACTAATGGCAAAAGCTTCACAGTTAAAAGTTTCCAGTAAAAAGCTGTTTTGCAGCTTTCACCTACCATTTTCCCTGCACTTTAACCATAAATCGTCTCCTAGAGCAGAAGGCTAATCATTTTTTTAATTATTTTTTTAAATCATATTTATACTGCAAGGCCAATAAGACAATCCAGGATGTTTTCTGAGGTCGTTAATACATCCCAGGTAACTGATGACCCCAAACCTTTATGATTCATTTCATAATAACTCTATAAAACTTCCTGTCTTATACTGTTTTATTGCTTATTTAAGATGATTTATGTAAACTGGGTGTACTACTTTGACACTCATTCTTCTTACATTAGATTCTGATACTATAAAGATAGCTCTTCTTCTTGGCACAAGGCCTTAAGGTACTGGTTTTAGTGACTATTTGTCAGGTCAGGATTTTATCATCTGTGGTGAGAAATCATTTGTGCCTGCTGACTCCAATTCACTGAACAAATATTTATGGGGAGCAATCTAAAAAGTAATGTACATTTAAAAATAAAATCTAAATGTCAGGAATGCTGAGCAAGAGAGACTGATTTCAAATGGAGAGAACAAGCACCTTGACAAGCGTGTCTTTGGAAATGGGTTAGTATGTGCTTTACATGTCTTAAAGGGACTAAGGATTTTAAAGCCTCCATCTGTGATGGAAATTGGGACTGCATAAAACTGCATACATGTTTAGCATTTAAGATCTAAGGCAAAGGGAAAAACAATCTGAAATATGAGATGTTAACGTCTGTGTCTAGATGCTATGGTGACTAGCAGGATATGAAAACAACACACAAAAGCAAGCTATAAAAAACACATTTGATGGGAGAAATCCTGGCAAGAAAAGATAATTTCAAATTAAATGGTACTGATGGTGACTCCCACAAAATTCAAGAGCTGGAGTTTATCTAGCTCAATCTCCTTTTTCTAAAGGTTAGGATGGCATCATGTTCTTTTCACAAATTCATACTTTGTACTGCATTGCAGGTAAATGAATTGCAGGGGTTAAAAAAAGAAGATTTTCCTCAGTAAGGCAGAATGAAGAAGCTGTGCAGGAGCAGACTACCATTTTGATGTTCTCTAGGAAATCAGTTGATGGATATGCTGTCATTTGGCTGATGCTACTGTGATTTTAGAACAGCAGTAGTCCAGTCTCCTTGCTGAGAAGAAACACAAATCAGCAGGTCATCTACTGATTTCATTAAAAGTTATTAGATTGCAACATGCCCCTGAGATTTTTTCTTGCACTGATGCTTTCCTCAACTCTTTTCAGCAGTGCCTGTCATTTTGACATGCCCCCTTTTGAGCTATATTGGGCAGCTGGTAGCAGCGAACAGTATTTGCTCAAGTGCACATTGATCTCTCACTATGCTCTTGTTCTGCTTTATTGATTAATAAGAGGTACCAGTTTTCTTCCCTGAATAGTGGATACAAACAATTTCATGAACCTCTAAGACTAACAGAATCCAGCGGTCTAGGGATATCTGCTTTAAAATTAGCAGACACTGGTGTGCTAGGATGTGGGAATTGAATATAAGCTTTCCTAGTTGTAAGGACATTTATGAAGGGTGTCAGGGATTATCTGGTGTCTATTAAGGCAAGACATTTTTCCATAATTGGGGCCCTTACAGAAGGTATTTTTCAAGAACTCCTCTTCCTACAACCCACTTACACAAAACTTGAAGGGGCTAAATGATCACTGAGATTTCTGTATCTTGACAAATCTGTTTCAAGTAGGTTCAGTTTCACACCGTGAAGAAAAGGAGGGGGCTGGGTTGTGGTGAGAAGTATGGAATACAGGCAGATAAACACACATTTGGGACATGACCATACCTTGTTTTCCATAGAAACCCAAAATAGACAATGGATCAAGTTTCCCAGTTTATTGTGATTAACACTATATTTTTATTTGGAGAAATGTCCAGCTTTCCCCCTCAAAATAAATCCTCTGAAAGCTCACTTGGCTTCAGTGACTAGCTTAACAGTATCTCTTGGAAATATTTAATCAAGATTTGAGTACTTCCTTTATGTGTTAAATGCTGCAGCAGCATCTAGTTGCCAGCCAGTCATGTTGAAGGACAAAGACATGATAAGTTGCAAATCTGGTCTTCGGATAGGTGGTCAGATTGTTTCTCCAACTAGAATGATGCTCTGCTGAATACTGTCAGCTAGATTTGCAGACGCAATATGGGGCAGAGGTGCCAGAGGTCTTTTATAATAAAAAAGCAAACCCCGAGATCAAGGTGGTACTTCTCAGTGCATTAATTCTATTTTCTTGGGCTAACGGCTACTGCAAAGCCCAGGGCAGGCGTGGAGGTTGACCTTGATACAAAATAACAGGAAGATGCCATGGCATACAATTCATTCAAAGTATATACACAGGAGAGACCAATTCTAGCCTTTTCTCCTTCTTCTACCAGCCTTTCTTAGGATTTTTGCTGGTGAATGCAGCGAGAGTGACCTTTATACCAGGCAAAGTCTGGTAGTCAGTCACTAAATGGCCTGAAATCCCAGAGAAAGTATTACTAATTGCATGGTAGGAAAATCAGAAAGAGTATCAAGTCAATCTTACAAGGATATACTGAGCTCTTGTGATAATCACTGATAAAATTGCACCAAATGCTGCTGAATTCATTAGTACTCTTAACAGCTTTATCAATGCTTATGCTAAATGAAGAGGAGGAACAGACAGATAATGTCATTTCTTATTAGTAGAAATTTTATCATCTCTATTGTCACTCTTGTTGAACTAAGCAAAAAGATACAGCACATTTCATCCATGCTAATCGGCACTGGGGTGTGTGCTCAAGCATGTGCCTTTAATATCTCTGTATGCTGCTACCTTACTCTCCACCCCACACAGTTCTCCTTGTGCCGTACAAAATGGGAGTGCACATCCCTACCTGCCAGGTCAGCATTTGGCCACCAGCCAAGCTCACAGGCTTTACATGTGAATTCATCCTGAACAAATTCATTCTCCTTGCAAGCAGTGCAAATCCAGCAGCAGCTCACTTCTCCTTTCCTGATCACCTGTAATGGAAAATCCATCCTCAGCTACAATCATCCGTAAGACAACAGAGAAGCCCCCTCCCACCCCAGCAAACAGATATGACCTGCACTGCTTGAAATATGACAGGATTCCTGTGTACAGCACATTTCAAACAACAAGAAAACACAAAGCTTGATTATGTATCTGCATATTAAAATTTGTGCTTAGGAGTTCAAGAATAATCTCTAGGGACAATTCTATTTTGTTTTGGGGGCACAGCGCTGAGTTGAAAGTACAAAACCATTTTCCCTTTGGTAAAGAGGCATGGTGAGTGCTATATTTTCAATCAAACTTGAGAAGAGGCATAATCTGAGAGATGGTGCAGGTCAGGACAAGTAGGTCAGCCCACACTTAATATATATTGCATAGTAAAAAGCAGTAAACAAGGTCAAAGGTTAGAACAAAGAGTGATTCATGCATATATATGTATAAACACAACCATATGCACACACACATAAATTCCAATTTATATGGAATTCTCTGTGGGACTCATTACACTAGTGTAAATAGAAATTCAAATAAGGTCAAATTAATATATATACTGCTAAAAGGACCTAATGGGTCCTACTAGAAAATAAAACAAGTACGTGGTGACTAAGAGCATGCTTGGAACAGCTCTTTTGGAGACAAATGTCCCTGAAAGCTGTATTTTTCTCTGCTGTGAAAGCTGGTGAGTGCAATGTTGAGAAGATGGTTTCCTTGTCTTGACTCTTAGTTTCATTGTGCTGAGGCTGAAAGAAAGATTAAGGATATCTTGAGCTCTTAGAGCAACAAAGACTGGCTCAGTTTGCCAAAAAGGAGGAATCTAGCCATCTCTGTAGCATCTGCCTATCCATCTATATGCAGAGCTAAGTGTAGTAATGAGATACAAAATGTTTGTTTTATTGAATGCTGGCTTTGTGTGCTTTTTTTGTTAACATTTCCTCCTGCAGTCTGTGGAGAGAGTCCAATAGACTTCAATGGGAGCCGAAAGTGGCATTTTGTATGCATGGTGTTTACATATACACACATACACAAACTGCACAATCACAAAAACACAGAAAAGATGTTTTGGAGGGTAGTTAATACTGATATTTGTTGAGTATGTCGCTATGCTTTTGCCAAATCATCAATCACTTATTGATTAAAGTAGCAATATAAAATTAAAATGCTGTGAATGTGTTTATGAAATGAATTTAGAAAGGAAGGTCAGCTCTAAGGTGATTTTCCCAAATGGGCTTTTTGCCATCTTAAACTTAGGGCATCCATACCATTTTGACAGTGGTGGAACATGCCTTTATGTCATCCAAACATTGCAGGTGGCAAATTATTTGTTGCCTGATACAAGTGCTACTGTGTGGTAAACAGAGAGTGATTTCATTTGTGTTCCCATACCTCCTGTTGTGAACATGGGATACAAATAGGCTTCCCCCCCTTTTCTTGTAGGTGTTATTGCTGGAACAAAATACTGGATTCCCATGGGTCACGTTATTTTCAGGATCAGCCCCCAAGTGAATCACAGCCACTGAGTGTTGTAGGCAATGACTAAGTGAAAATCTTGTTGTTTCTTGCATAACATGAAATTCAATTCCTGTCACACTACAAGATTTTGCATCATTACAAAGGGCAATTTCAGAAAACATTGGCCTGTATATGGGATTGTGAGAGTATGATGTTAAACTAGGGGTCTTTCTATGCTTTTGACTTTCCTAAAGGAAAGGAGGTCGTATCCCTTTGCTTGAAAGAATCTTGCTTGGGTTTAGGGAAAAAAAAACCCTAACTGCTTATTCACATTTTTATAGCAGAAAATGTCTGTGTCACACCTTAATCTGGCCCTTCAAGCAAGGCTCACTGCACACCGATCGGACCATTCCACTCTTATTCATCTGAATCCTGTAGTCATCAATGTTGAGCACACCCTCGTGCCAGGTCCCAATGAGGACATAGTCATAGCGGTTGGGCTCTATGTATTGCAGGTTCATGATGTCATACCTGCAAGGGAAAAAAGAAAATGAGTCACTGTCCTGCAGCACCAAGGATAAAAAACTACCTTGCCATTCTTCTTCTGCCTCCTTAAATATTCGTGCCATCCCTTAACACCAGGGAGCAGAGTTTCACAGAAACACCAAATACTGTAGGATTTGCAGCAGAATCACAGGAAATGACAGCTCTGATTGCCACACAATTACCAATTGCCTGCCCTGCTTATGTAAAACTGTGCCAAAAAGTTGTGCATCCAGAAGGGATTGCACATCAAAGAAAACGAGCTCTGCTAAAGATGCACATGTAGGTGCTGTCTGGTGTGTTTTTCAGCCATTTTTCAAGATGTCTTTAACATTCAGTTGGTGTCTACATACAGGTTGGTTGCAGCATAGCCACTGCTGGAACCTCTAAAGTAATCAGTAGAAATACTCTAACTAACTGAACTGGTATGTCATAAGTTAACTGTAAGCACTAGTTCAACTACTTATATTACCCAGACCAGTGATACTGTCAGGAAAAGTTAGCAACTAAGGCATAAATTTTACTTCTTCACCCTAGACAAGTAGGAGAAGACTTTCAAAGGTTAATGTAAAGGAAGGGTAAAACACTGTTACAATAAACATTCAGCTTCCCTGCCTCCATCATTCCCTTCCATGTGTTGGACCTGATGTGACCTTACTGCTAATTGCTTGTTCTTTAACCCACAGAATGTGATTTGTGCAAAGCAGTGATTAACTGTGGTGATTTCTTAATAGAAAATAAGCAAGAATGGGAGAAAGAATATTGGAGAGTGCACAAAAACGAAGAACCACAGAAGAGGCTGGACCTACAGCCTGGCCTCTTAAGATGAGAAGGGAGAGAGCCTCATTTAAAAAAGGATAAGAGAAGCAGTGCTGAGAACCAAAAATCAGCACTGGAACCAAAATCATAAAGCATCTTCTGTTTCTCAAGCCTGAGAGTTACTGCCTTGTTTTTCTCTACTGGATTGTCTGAGTCTCTGGGGAAAAAATCTTTTGTTTGTTACTAATGTTGCTAATCTGTATGTGCTTTAGGAATGAAAGGTAAGCAAAGTATGAGGCATAAATAAAACTGGGATGCTTGGTTGTGAGCAAAGAGAGACATACTTGTTTCTTTTCCCTTCTGTGGTTTAAACATGCAGAATTTAAATTGTCTCTGCACTTCACAAAGGAAAGAGGTACTCGAATTAATCTCTATATGTCTGTTTTTCTTAAATGAGCCTTTGGGATTTCTCTAGCTAAGGACAATTTAAAGAAGTGCATATTTACAGCTGTCTTCAGAACTCAGTCTTGCAAATACGCATACTTGGACAATGTCAGCTGCCACTGAAGAGCTCCACTGAATCACATGGGAAAAGGGGTTCTTGTGACTGAATTCAATGAGGCTCCAAGCAGAAGGCAGCTTCATTGATTGGCAATCAGCTACTAATTGAGCGGTTGCTTAGAAAAGGGGTAAATTTCAAATTCACTATGAAAAAATTCCTTCTCATATCCCAGTTCTTGAAAAGAAAGAACATAAAAAAAAAAAAAAAAGAATACTTGTTTCAGGATTGTGAAGAACCAGGATAGCAAGAAGCAATAAAAGCCAGCCACTTTTTAATGAAGACTCAACAGACAGGAGTAAAACTGAGCAGGAACGTACATGCCTCTTCCTAGCAAGAAGAACCTACTTGGATTTCAGTATGACCTTATATTAGTCTGATACAAAATCAGTCACTCTGGGCTGGCAAATTAATTCAGGAAGGGAAGTGAAAGATTACAAAAAACCTCACATTCCTTTCATGGAATTTTTAAGCCTGCACAGATTGTTTTCATTTTTGCAAAAATATATCACAAGACACAGAGTGGCGTTAATGCAATATCAATCAAGATTGGCGATTTCAGGGATATGGTTTTAGGTTGAAAGCCATTCTTATGTTTTCTTATAATACTGTTCCCTTTTCTATCCGCTATCTGTCAAAGAATGAAGTATGCAGACTAAAAGCTCTTACAGAGTCTCGCATATGACAAGTTGTAGTACAATGCTTGCAACTTCAATATGCAGCTTGAATTTTAAGTGGGGAAAATGTGGTCTAACACACACTTGGTGTACAGAGACATGCTTAAGTTCTTTATCCTTTCCTTGTTTTCCTTAATGAAATATTTCTGCTTTGAGTAGGGACAAGTTCAGTGCTGGAATACTTCCTCCCATCCCCTTGCTCACATATGTACAGATTTAATAGTTTGCGGCTAATTAGCCCGAGCTAAAAATTATTATCCCAGAAGAAGTGTGTTTGACAGTAATTATGAAGCTTCATTTGAAAATGAACTCTTTGTTTGATATAAGAACAAGCTCTCTGTCATATTGGGAAATGATGGGACCAAGTAGATGGTGTCATATGAACAAGTTACTTGTGAGGTGATCCAGCTGGTCACAGGCACAGTCCTACTCCGGTTAGTCTGAGCTAGCTGAAGTTACCTTTTTCCGTAGCCATAATACTAAACTGCCATTGAGGTTTGCATTCTGAAAGGCAGAATGGAAACTGGCAGTGATGAGCAATGCTGGGCTGTAACTGGCCAAAACAACCACCCATGAAAACAAACTTTAAAACAACCAAGCATATTTGAAAAAAAGATCCTCTATATACAAGTTTGAAGTCTTGGCATTATTCATTAGATAATGTAGTCAAAGCCCTGGGGTTGATAGAGTCGCCACATCTGAAGTCAGAGCAGCTACTGGAAATTTTGAACTAGGCTTGAATAGGTCTACGTCCAACTCTAGCTGTGGTAAAACAAACACCAACATTGTGAACCTCAGCATTTCTCCACGCAACAGAGGTCCATTTTAGGGATTAAAAGTTCTCCTGCCCATTGTTGCATAATATTTTATGGTCAAAGACCTATGCAAATTGTTTGTCCTAGAGAGTTAAGTTTCTTCATACCTGCCAGGAGCTGAAAGTAGGCAGTCATCTTAGAACAGGCAAGAGCTCAAAATGTATCTGTCCCTTGCCCCTTGTATTGGACAAAAGAAGGATGTGGTGTTGACTACTGCATTTCTCACGCCTTCTCAAGCCATTTGTAGGAATCTGAGTGATATGATTACTATTGAAAAAGCAAATGGGAGGTACTCAATGAAAGTTAAAACGTCAGCAATTTTACCACCGTGTTCTTAATGACAGTATAGTGAGCACATACTGTTGATTTTCCAGTGTTACATTCATGTAATTTTTCCCAGAGGCAGTGCAGTCAGTTAAGTGACTGAATTTGTGCCCTTCTGATAAAGGTCTGCTTCACATTTCTGGATAAAACCTCTTCAAATAAAAGATTCTGCTCAGAAGAAATAAGCCTTTGAAAATATGCTTCACGTTTTCTAATCTCATTTTGATAAAAGCTGTAAACCATGAATTGAGCCTAAGACAGAAAAAGTTACATTTAAATTATTAAGGTTTGAAGAAGCTGTAAGGGGTTAAAACCGGAAATTATGTCAATGTCAGGCAAACATAACTACAGGTATCTCTGTCTGCTCTACCCATGATTGTAACTGGGAGCTTGTGAGTGTCAATTGCTCAAAGAAACTCACGGATTTTGAAAATATGGTATGAGAAAACTTGCTGCCTTCTAAGAAGGAGGATGGATTTACTCCATCTTGTGAAGATGATTTGTTCACGTTATATGGTAAAATTACACCAAAACACTTTTTACACATTTCTGTGACATTCCTGCACTGGCATAGAAAAGCTAAGAAAAAAAAAAAAAAAGTAAATTTCAGCTCTGTGCTGTATTTATGTGCTGTACGTGGCGTTTATCTTTCCATTTTGCTGAAGTACAAAAATTCTTTTGGGTATTGAAACGGTGCTATAGTCAGTTCACTCATCCACAAAGAGCTTTTCCATGTGGAGCTGTGGGAACACTAGGGCTAATCTGGAGCTAAATAAAATCTGCATGGGTAGAAACTACTGCTGCCATACAAAGATCTGACAGACTGAACAGATTACATTTCATATGCACATTGCCATTCTATGATATGATATTGCCCACAACATAAATGCCACAGACTGACCTGAAGATTACAACCTAAATAACAGAAAGTTTAATAATTGAAATTTCTTGTCCAAACTTGCTAACTCCAGCAAGTGAAAATATAAAAGACAAACAACAAAAAACCCCACCCTACCTAAAATAACTCATCAAGTTCTAAATAGGCCAGGGAAAAAGAGAAATGAACCTTACTACAGGCCAAAATGGTGGATGGAATAAATTCTGAAATTCTGACCTACTCAGAGAAATACCCTGACGTAAACTCCCCAATATTTTGAACTCAAGAACTGTTCATTTTAATTCTATGCTTGGTGCTGATGAGAACAGCCCAGGTGACAAGGTAGTAAATAAGATCTGGGCTAAAACTAGAAAGTTACACCAAAATATGAAACCAAATAACTAACAGGCAGACAATGCAGCACATGCAAGGCTAGAGTAAAGCTTTTATGGAGATAAATAGTGTATAATAAACTCAAAGCTACACTAAGCAGTTATTTCTCTGTTTTATTTAAATTATATGTGCAGACTTGATTTAAGCAGTTGTGTCAATGAGTATGTGCTTGGCTGTAAGGGAACTGCTTGCTTCTACTTTCAAAGTCTGACCTATCTCACCTACATCTTTGAGTAAAAAAATCTGAAGTATACAATACTCAACAAGGAGGTCAATCTGACCACCTTTTTATTACTATTTAAATATAGCAAGCTATTTAAATGTATGTACTGTTTAAATATAACAAGCAAATGGCAAAAATGTTGATCAGTTCTGCAAATAAAGAGCTGCTTTGAAGGCTACTGTGTCTTATGAATACTCTTCGAAGGCATAGGCTGGACTGAAAACTTTTGTTTGTTCCAGAGTTCTCTCTCTGCAGTGTTGGTGCTCAGATGCATTTATGCAGTAAGCCCAAAGATGGAGTGAGAGAGTCTTTAATAACACTTTAATAACTGAGTAGGAAAACTAACTCCAATGAAGTAACCCCTGAGTAGGTTTCAGTTAATAATGGATTGTGTACCTCAGCAGCTAAATTAAATTTATTTATAAATTAAAAAAAAAAAAAATCCATTTGGGAGGTGTCACACTTAAAATAGCCCACAGAACTAAATGAAGAAGAAAAGATTTCTGTCAGCTGGCTCCTGTAAAAGAAACAAAGGTGACAGCCAATTCCCCAGGGTTGCTGCCTCACCCACCGCTCAGGTACGCAGTGTGTCTGCAAGGGAAGGGTGGACCGTAGCAGCTACTACAGCTGGAATTCGTTAGACCTCAAATGAGTGAATCACAGCACATTCTGGCAAATAAAAAAACACAACACAACTATTTTCCTGCTCTGCTCAGACCTATCTTTAAACTCTGGGACAACCAGTCTTATTTAGACTGAAACAAGGAGAGCATGCAGGAGTTCATCAAGCAGAACCACTTCAGAAATCTCCATCACTAAACCCAGCAACCTTCCCCCTTCCCAACATCTGATTTAACTAGTTGAGGCGAAACATGTCTTTACCTTCCAGGGGCATCTCCCTTTTCATCAAACCAAACTTCTTCTCCAGAAACACCAATGAATGAGGATTTGAGGAGGAACTCCAAGAGCTTGCTGCCATCAATTGGCTTCATAGCATCACACAGCCCAACATGTCCAGGGCAAAGGGAATGATGCATATTTTGTAGCCCGTGAGCCATAGCGTATATAGCATTGATGACAAATCCCATTTTGCTGTCCTGTACATAGTTTTCTTCTAGGCTCTCATTGCCTACAATAGTAAGAAAAAAGTGTTGGTATAAGCAGAGATAAAATAACATGAAAATATAAAAAAGCGATGAAACAAAGAGTTTTTCTTACTTCTCTTATAAAGCTTTAGAAGCATAAACAATGTGCCAGCCAAGGATTTTGATTAATAAAAAAAAAAAAAAAAAAAAAAAAAACCACTTTATTTTTCACCCAGAAATCTTTAATTCATTGAAAGAGAAATGCCCCATGAGAAAGTACCAGTTTAAGCAAATTGTCAGCTTTAATTTGTTGTTTTTGATTTTTTTCCTTGTCATTCCACAGTGCTCTTTCAGCTAAGAAGGGTTTAAACAGCCCAACATCAGAATGATACATTTCAGCTAGAACAACTTTTAAAAACAATTTGCTTATAAATTTGACTTTTTGTCACATATAAAGACTTTTACTTTTTTCAAATCTCATGTTTTAGAGGGCCAAAAGAGCCATGTCCCTTTCAGTGTTAATAAGCAAACAACCTAAATCAGCATCACTTCTCAGGTTATCAGAAATAGCCATTTTAGCTAGAAGTAGTAGTAGATATGCCAATTCGGGATTGCTACAGAAAGTAACATGAAGTTTGTAAGGCTGAAACACTTTTTATGTAACTGCAGCATGAGCAGACACTGAAGTCTCTGTCTGTTGATGAGAAACGATGTGACAGTGAAGGTTTTCCCCAGACATAGGTTTTAGCTCTGATGGGTTGATGTGCAGGCACTGCCCAAGGGTGCCATTTGTGACTGCATTTCACATCAGACCCCGCTGGGTCCTGGGCCCTTCCCATGTTTCCGACATGAGCTGCTGAACTCTGTCAGTGCTAGCCCCGAGTCACAGCAGACCTGTGCTGCAGGGGTCCTGAGGGAGCTGGAAGTAAGAACATGTTTCCTTCCCCCTGAGTCATTCTATCACAATATGCTCCAAACTGCAAGATGCTTTTATCTGTAGACCTCCCACGTTACTCAGTGTTTAACAGGCACTTGCAATCCAGTCTCTGTTACTTTGTCTAAGTAACACCTTGTCTACACTAGGAAAGTAGGATGTGTGAGAGACTAGGTGTTAACTGACACTTTTCAAATTCAGGTTGGAGAAGACAGTTGTCATTTTAATATGAAGAAAAGGGGAAAATCTTCAAGTTCACTGAAACTTTCAAGTTAAAAAAATAGTTCCTTCCCCTAATGTAGATACAATACGGCTTTCAAATCAAATCATGAAGTCCCTCCTTACATTTATCCTTGGAAAAGGCTCTGATTTGGTAAGTCTTCTTGGCTTGTTTGCCCTGTATCAGCTGGGGATTCATTATGATAGCAAAGATCCCAAAGGCAAGGATTTCTAGCTTGCTTTCTCTGGGTGTCTCTCACACAGGACAGTGATTGCAAGTGGGCAAGAAAATATTGCTTCAGTGACCATTTTCCAGATGAGCTGAACACTGCAAACAGCTGTAATGCTGAATTAAAAAATCATTGTGAAAACAGCGTAATCTGACAGAATGAGCTCATGTGCTCCTCTTGCTGTCATACATTCACCACCAGCACCACCAAGCAAGGAGCGGCTGGAGAAATGTTCCCTAAAGGCAATGTATCTGCCACTTTCTTTGCAGGAAAAGGTTCATCACTCCCATTCAAATTGTGTGAAACCAATACTATTCAGATCCATGTTCAGAAACACAGCAAGAATAGAAACCTTATATGTAAGATGACAGAATATTTATACAATAGGAAGCAGAGAGTATGCCAGTGCATTTAGGTACTGCATATAGTATGCACGGCATAGTCTAGATGCTTGTTGACTGAATATGTTAATGTGCTATCCGAATATACTATCTCTAGGTGTGTTTTATCTGCTGGTTAGCCCCCTTAGGTTTGATACACTGTGAATTTATCACTGACTCTGCTTTGTTGCAGATAGAAAGTGAGTATATCACCCATCCCTATGTGAAAGACAGATGGAAAGCCCCTGTTTTTAGTACGCCTGTCCTCTCTTGTGAAGCTTCTAGGCAGCAAGTTGTGGAAGAGATCACATGAGTGATAATGCACAGTACTCACTGTTAACTGTTTTCTACCTGAGAGTTTATCTCAGATACTTCCTTATTTTCTCAGTTAATTAAAAAAAAAAAAAAAAGGAATGTGACACTTGCAGGAGATGATGATAGCTTCCACGTGTTTCCTGAGGCAAGCATTCATGTGGCTGCTTGAAGTAGAAAACTACATGTAACAGAACTTGCCAGCATTTAAAAAGAGGCGATTTCCCTCAAGCACGTATTAACTCAGCAAAGCATGCATTTGATTTCTCATATTTCAATACAATATGCATACCTCAAGAAAAAAAAAAAAAGTGATGATGGGAGAATTTGCTTTTGACTAATCAGGAGTGAACGTGTAGTTTACATTAGGGCTCCATGCATATAGTCTCACTGCAGAGGTGACTGCCTAAAGGTCACCTGTAAATAATTGTACTGTGGTGGAAAACAACATGTGAAGTATATGGTAATGAATTGTCTACAGATCAGTAATACAAACATCTCTGTATGCAAATAAGATATTTTTGAGTAAATCCAGTTTGAGAAGTCATGCTTTATCTAAACTTAACTTCCTGCAGTCAAAATGGCTTTCATCTCATTTTCATCATTAGCAATTATATTATTAGCAATGATTATAGAAATTATTGATATACTTCTGTATTTGAGCTTGTAAAAATTTACTTAGGATGATCAGTAAAAAATGTGTGTTTATTTTAAAACAAATGAAATCATGTAATTGTGTTCATCCAGAGACAAAACAAAGGCAATGTTCAATTAAGTTTTCATAGGACAGCACTTCAATAGCTGCAAGAACTATTATTATGTTTGCTGTGAGGCTTCTGTGTAAAGTTATGCTTATCCTCAGTAGGTCTTTGAAATATAACAAAGGGCAAAGCAGAACTCTGGACTGTGAAACTTCTATTTTTCCTTCCTCTTTCATCCTTTGGAAAAAATACCATTGATCTACAAGACTCATTTGAACATTAGGGTTTATTAACATTAAAAATAAAAAAGTATTTTGCTAGGTTTTGGTTGGGTTTTTTTTAAAGGACCTTAGCTTCCACTAAGAGAAGGAAACTTTTGAGCCATGTGAGTACTGAATTAATTAAAGTCACTCAAATTAGGCTGTCACTTTTTTGAATGACCTTGAAGAATTCAGGTGTCCTAAATTTCGTACTTACTTATTTTTGTATTGGATAGAATACAAATCTTCCTCTAATAATTTCATTTTAACAGTTACTCAATAGCCTCATTTTTTTCTTATCTTAGTTTTGGTTTTAGTCTTTGTTTCTGTCAGTCAATCATAAAGCTGAAAAAGGAGGGGTTATATACACACATACACTACTAAAACAAACTAACCAAACTAAACCAAACAAAACCCCACAAACCCAAATACCACGCCATGGCTGCACACAACTGAAAAATGTTTCCAACGCTGGGAAGAGTAAAAGCTAAGCAGAGGGGGAAGAAAGAGAGACCAAATTTCATGAAACTCACTGTGAGTCTTTCCTTTTACCATAGTGTGCCTCACATCTAATATCAGCTTCAGCTAGGTCCTTTGAAGGACCTGAATGTAAAACAACCATGAATTTAGTCTAGTGCCTTTGTTGTGGAGTCACTGTGGAACTAACAGGGTTCTCAAGAACATAGTGGATATTTGTGCAAATCCTACTCAACGAACTGAAGAAAAATTATATGGTGAGAATTA
The DNA here is from genome assembly GCF_963264785.1 of Psittacula echo. Taxonomy (NCBI): domain Eukaryota; kingdom Metazoa; phylum Chordata; class Aves; order Psittaciformes; family Psittacidae; genus Psittacula; species Psittacula echo. The sequence goes on along the minus strand of NC_137738.1, from coordinate 38,236,549 downwards.
TGGCTAGAAAGTATTTAACTTGCATGTATTAGGATAGGAAAAGCCTATGTTAATATTCAGTAAGACATTAAGAACAAAAGATTATTCATTTGCAGTTCTCAGAATGAATAGGGTAGGAAGGAATTTGGGATGGAAAGAAATGCAAAAACATTTTGATTGGGGACTCTGATCAACACCTAGCCAGTTGGTAAATTTTGAACAAACACATATTTGATGAAGAACACAGTCTGTTCACAGACGATTCCTGATTAGAATAAAAGGCAAAATCTGTTTAATAAGATTGTTATAAATTATAATGTTTCATCTGGAATAGGCAGATTTATGGTTTATTACTAACTGTTATCTGCTGAATATTCAAGCTCACATCCAGTTAGCAAGTATTATGAGAGCTATCATCTTTTCTGGTGGTACTTACAGAGGTCTGAAAATCTTAGATGCAGTAGCCAGGTCAATTTCTAGTCAGGCTTTGGCCCTTGTAATTTTCTCCCTGCAAAACCTCATGACATCTTTGTAGTCCTCCTGAGTTGCCTCCCCCTTCCTCAAAAGGTCATACATTTTCTTTTTTTCTCCTGAGTTTCAGCCAAAGCCCTCTGTTCAACCAGGCTGGTCTTTCCTGGTGGCTTGTCTTTTGGCACACTGTCAGTAATGGCTAATCCCCTGAATAACCATGCCAAACTAATATTCTATGAAATAATTTTTGAAAGGGGTTTCATTTGTTTAAACTCTTTTGCCATTATTGGTTCAAATATTTTACAAATATTGCCAGTTCACTCCCTCCTACATTCTATTTATAACATCTCTTACATTATCTAACAACAAAGATAACAAAATTATTTAACAATTTTCACTTTAAGGCACTGCAAAATGAATAACAGATTATAAAGTAATTAGTAGAACAATGTGTTCAAAACCTGTGCACTGTCTTTTTCACTTCATGTCACCTTCTTAATAACAAGTGTGTTCTGTTCATTAATGTTTTTATGGCTGAATAAAATCCTCACGTCTCGATGGTATAAAGAGAACTTGTCTACGCTGCTGCACTCGTTACCATAGAATCATAGAATGGGTTGCATTTGAAAGGATCTTAAAGATCACCTGGTTCCAACCCCCCTGCCATAGGGACACCTTCCACTAGACCAGGTTGCTCAAAGCCCCATCCAATCCGTCCAAAGGTAAGTCACAGGCAGCAAGTCAGATGAGTAAAAGTTTTCTGTATGGAAACATGCAGACACCCATCTTTTTCATCCCACAATCAACTGTAGAGCTACAAGAACTTTTGAAGTTCTGTTTTCAGAAGTAAGTGGCTGTTTTCCAGACAGTTCCAGATGTAGCTGACTGCCTATGAGGGAAAGACAAGGAAATGCTACCTGGTCACCAGAACAAGCAGAGCTGTAGGCTTCACTTGTTGTGGACAGTCTCAGTGACCTTGCTGTCTCTATGTGCAAGCTAGTGTGACCACAAACCATTTGTGGCAAAATGGCCTGTGTGTATGTGTGCTTTACCAAGCCAAAGGAGGATCAGAGAAAAAGAGGCTTTGTTTCAATCTCAATTAAAAAATTATTTGTAATTCTCATCAGACAGAATGATAGGCTGAAAAATCTGTCACAGACCATAATAAATGCTTCATTCAACAAATAATCCCATTGTGGTAAATTATTGTTCTTGTATGTCTTCTGCTCCCAGGAAACAGTTATTACACTGTATTCCAACAAAAGAGGACCATGTAGGGAATGGTTACCCCTTCACTTCCTACTTTGATGTCTGATATTTGCAGCAGGGAGGCAAGTTCAAGAGGCAGCAGAATACAGTGGAAAAGAGGAGAGATAGGACATACAGGGAGGATGTAGAAGAGCTATCAAAACCAACATAAGATAAAACAGGTAACTCAGTTCCCATTGTATGTGAACTATCTGACTGGATGAAGCTCCACTACTTCTCAAGTAAGTGTGAAGAAGGATGTATCATTTCAGAAAAGGCATCTTTCCTTAACTGCCTCTTGAACATCATGTCACCAGTCTATACGAAATAACACAGCACTCTCTGTAGACTTGCACATTGCTCTGCCCTTGGGCAAGAAGAGAGGAAGCAGAGCTTTCACTGGGACACCTAAAGGAAGGAATATCTTAAAATATGCAGGTTCTTCACCAGATTCAGAACATGCTGACAAACATTTGGCGTCTTACAGTACTCGTGAAGCAATAAATGGAGTTCACAGGGTTACAGACTTCATTTTCAGGATGTCATTAAACCAGAAAGGTTTTGCTTCCATTCTTCAAATCATTTTTATTTCCCCAAGTGAAGAGATTCAATTCATGCAATTACATTTATTTTTCCCTGAAAAGCTAGGATACAGTTACAGTTGCCTGTTGAGATACACTGCTATTTTTTCTGAGTATGGGGAAACACATGGGTCTCTCAGATACTACTGCTTTGTTACATCTGGAGAATGTTGCCTTTTAACTGGGTTAGTGTACTTCTATTCTTGTATTAAACTACAGAAAGAAATGAAAGCCATTAAAAGATGAGTATTCATGGCAGGGGGGTTGGAACTAGATGATCTTAAGGTCCTTTCCAGCCCTAACTATTCTATGATTCTATGATTCTATTCAGCAGAAGCTCCTCAAATATTTGCACTAGAATTCTCTAAGGCATTAACAGGATGCTGATTGCAGCAATATTTATATGCAGTGGTTTATTTATTTTCACTAGCAATGTTAGTCAAATAACTAATGAACCTTCTACTCCTGAAATAAAGTTGATATTAAACTTACAAGGTTTTTTGGGGGTTTTACTTACTTTTACCAACATATTTCACAGGTGTCAACTCAATGGCTAAGGGAAACCAAAGCATTAATTCAGCTGTCAAGGCACATATTCTCCTTCATTTCAGAAGTCTAACACCTAAACTTTAGAAGATTACTCCGCTTTTAGACATACTATACATGAACAGTATCTTCAGTTTACTTCTCTGTTTTTGTGAGGATGCCATATTACTCTTCAGTGTTTGAAAAGAAGTGTCTTCCTTTTGCCTCTCCTGGTGTGTCAGAAGCAGTGGGGAAAGATTTTAATTAAATTTACTTTCTTGGTTCTCCATATCATGTTATGTAAGCACATTAGGGTTTTAAGAGCTTAGTGTCAAAGACTCCGGAATGAGGCTGGCATACACAAATACAAGAGTGCCACAGCAAAGCAGAAATATTATGAGGAGAAATGACTGTACAAGCTGCTGACTCACTCATTAATCAGATGCAGGGGGACTCTCAGTCACTAGGCACTGGGCAGGAGACAGGGGACTGAGCAGCTCTGTGCCAAGTCTGAACATGCAGATCCAGCCAGAGAGCAAAACAAAAGGAAACTGATCTCTAACTGCTCCTGTATTTCCCACTCTTTGCTTAGCAGACACAAGAGTCTGAAGCTCACTTCCCCTCCCGACCCTTTCTGCTTCTCTCCATGGACATTCAGACTCTCACACAACTATAGAACTCCAAGAAAAGCAGATTTAACATGTAAACACCAAGTGGCAATGCACATAACTCATGCTCACACTGTGGGAGATGACAAAGCTGTGTTTGAATGTGCCTGTGCCCAACGGAGCAGAAACAGCTTTCATTTTACATCTCCTTTCTAGTGAACCAAAGGAGCTAAACAGGAGATAAGACTGTCGTTTCCCAAAGGCTGGCTGCAGCGTCAAGGGAATGCAAAGACTGGGTCTGCCTGATCTCTGTAGGTGGCAGTGCTGGGGTGAGCTGTCAGAGCGTGTCTGGGTGAGATACTACGTATTCACAAACACTCCTAGCTGATGTGCAATGCTGCAGCCTCTCTCTAACTTTGGAAGAGGCTAGAGCAAAGCTGGAGGCCTTTGCATCAGCTGGCAGTGTGGCTTTGCAAGCACTTCATCACTGGAAGGGGAGACAGGTGAGAGCAAAACATGCTTATGATAGAGAAAAAGTTCATTCTCCCCTTTTCCATAAATCTGCATTGTCTGTCTCTTGTGTTGGCTAGCAGTAAAAGAAAGGACTCAAAAGGGAAATACAATGCAGCACCTGAGGGCCATGCTAACAACACAGTTGTCTGCCGCCCCAGGAGAGGGCTATCTCTTCCTTCACTAGGCTGCCCTCGGCAAAACATAGTTCTGTATCAACACAGGTTTGCCATCTACACAGAATGTCCCCTTGCATTTATAATTATTATCTGTGAGAGCTGAAAGAAGTCAATCAGAGTCAAAAAGTTGCAAGAATATGTGTCCACAAAAAGTATTTATAGCAACAGGAAAAAGAGTGGGAAACTGGATAATAAGCACAGAACTTCCTCTACAAATTAATATATATAAGTACATGCTGTTACATGTAGGTCTGAAGAGATCCACTTAGAGCAGATGGCTTGACAGAAGCTTACCAGCCTAATAGAGCTTCTGTATGGGGTGACACTATGGCCTGAAGCCTCTGTGTTTCTTCCCACTGGGCTAAAATTCTTCATAAGGAATTTTACTTAAGAAAAAGCCAAGGGTTTATGACCCTATGAGGATGATTTGCTGAGATTCTTTCTCCTCTAAACAAGCTGAAAGCTGGCATTTGAAACCTTTTCTGTACATATCCACTGCTATAAGCTGCAAAAAGCTTGGCAGGAAATTTTAACATTGCTTCTCTTTGTTGCTAGTGTTTAGTGGAATGATCATGATGAAATAGCTCTGCAGTGAAGACTGTGTTTAATAAAATAGAAACTGAAAGACATACAGAGTATATCTCAATGCAGTGTAAAAAAACCAGTCCTCTTCAAATCAAGAATATCTGTACCTGTGATATTTGTATGTGTTGTTGCAATGAGATCAGCTTGAGAAATACAATTCACAGAATGTCCAACAGTGAAGCAACAGAACCAAAAATTGACAAGAAGGTTAAGTTTTAAGGTTATTGATTACTTCATTTTGGCTATTATCTTAATTTCTGTCCTTTGGAATTAATAGGCTGGAAAACAATAGAGAAAAATAAATGCCCCTGTTTGAGGCAATCAATTTCTGCACCTTGGACTCTCTGGGAAACACAGCTCAGTATCAGTTCAAATGGTCTGAAAAGAAACATGACTTTGCATGTATTTGTGCCATCCCTTTCATGGCCGAATACACGTGCTGAACTGGGACTGTAGTTACAGCTGCCATAAAATGCATATAAAATTATGAACATTCATTATTATGCACATTGTACTGAAGATGTTTGGAATTATTTCCATAGTGAAGTAAGTATGATGTAAAGATATTTAAGCTATTTTATGATCGTAGCTTAATATGATCAGTATTTGGCCCTTCTAGCTTCTGGAAACTCATCCCCAAATAAAATACTGTGATCACCTACTGGGAGAACTGACCAGAAATCTGGCATGGAATGACAGCAGCTTCTTAGTACCTTCTTCGGTAATATTCAAGGCTTAAAACTAGAAATCAATAAAATTCTGCATGTGATTCTGGACTTTGGAGGCCCATCATGTTGGAAGCAGTTTACGCTTTTAAAAAATCTACTCTAATTCAGATAGGACATAATATTCAATGACGTGTTCATTGTAGAAAAAGGCAACATAAAGGATAATCTGAAGTGATTCCAGTGACTTTCTTACAGACAGAGAGCAATTATTATGAGAGCTTGACAAATAATTATTATGACTAATTTGTTTTCCTTAAAAGCTGGACTGTGTACAAACCGCCTGCAAAATGACCACAACGTGTTCTATTATTTATTTGAAATTATTATTTAACTTCTGCAGGAAGGCATTATTTCTCTGCTCCTATTTTAATTAGAAATGAATATTTCATCTTATAAACAAGAATAAAATATGCCAGCTGATTTTTTTTTTTTTGTTCCTTGATTGAATGCCTTGCACATGTAATCAGCAGACACTGATTTCGAATCCCAATATAGCATTTGAAATCTATCTCATTGTTTCATTAGCTGACTAAAATTTACTGCTGACAAAAGCATTTGAATGGTCAAGCTCAACCTTTGCATTGAAAGGACACAGGCAATAGCACAGTTATTCTAATGGAAAATTCACAAACCAGGGGAATGGAAAGGAAGGCTTTTGCCCTGCCTGATCCTGGGCAGAGGTCATACTCTCATATGACATCACGATCCTCCAGTCCCAATTAATTCTTTGACTTTGATTCTTTCTTTTTTGAAATTATTTTCTCTTCTTTTCTTCTGTCCCCTTTCCTGGGAATATGACAACAGGGAATTTAATTTGTTACACTTACTGTGTATTCTATAGCTTTTTCTGTCACTCTCAGTCCAACAATAAACCTTTTCTGAACCTCTTTCTGGTCCCATAAGTGCTCATGCTCCCAAAGCCTCAGGTACCTTATAATACCTTATTATCACAGAGACCTTGAATCTGCCTGATTCTCTTGCTTTCTTTACAGACTCCCTTCAGTGCCATCCTGAATCCTGACCCCAGTCTCTCTCAGGACAGAATTCCACAGAGACCATTTTCTACATGACCCTAACTCCTGTGGAGAAACAATTAAAGAGAAAGAAAACCCAACCTTCAGTCTTCCCTTCTCCCTCAAGTAGCTATACAACCTTGCTGCCTTATTCTCACACCTCATTAAAGACATATTTAGAACTCCTATTCTTAACAGATCTGTTATTTGGAACAAGTCTAGCGGATAATGAGTTGCGCTACTCTTACATGAGACAGGAATGAACATCCTTGCAATCTAATTCATTTACAAATGTAAAGAAATATTTGCAGATTTTAACGTTATTTGGCTAGCTTTAATCATGCTTTCACTCCTAAAAAAACCCACGAGCAAACAAACAAAAATTGAGTCAGATACCCTTACAGAATCCTGTTATAACACACAATGAAAAAATTAAAAGCACAGAAAATAGGACTGATTAAATTCCAAGCGTCATGCTTTTCATATGAAGCCCAAGACTTTACCTGAAAGAGACAGAACTCAGTAATTGTGCTGCAGCTTTCAGAACATTAACCACCTTAGATACTTAAATTAGGAACCTGAATACATATTCAGGCACCTAATTAACTGACTTGATTAATACCTGAACTAGCTGGTGTTGATTTCTATGGGAATTATATGAGAACAGTACCCTTAAAAAACAGGCCAATTTATCTAGGTCTCAGAGCATGCACTCCAGGAGCCTAATTTTGGGTATCTTCATCAGAAAATGCCGGTTCAGAGTTGAAAAAAACCCCAACCTTCACGTGAACTATATCATTACTTCTGAATGGTGCAGAGAAATCAGTAGAAATCTAGTCTTGGTATATGTTAAAAATTCAGCACCAGGACAGCACCCAAAACTATGAGTCAGGGTCTTTAGATCAGAGTGAAAAAATATGAAGAAAATAATAACATACACATTTATTAAATCATGCTTTCTGGAGATCTGTGTTCCTCTCTACCATAAAGACAGCAACTGGAAGAAATCACATACAGTCTTTTCTGGTCATTGATTTAGACATGTAAACATCTAAGTACTAACTCACGGTTGTGAGTATATGGGCATGAGATACTGAAAGCTTCGAGTCAGGATCTCATGTTAACAACAGCCCAAGTGCTCCCCTCATGGTAGGATACCAGTCCATGGCTGGCTGGCACAGGCTAGCCGGCCTAACTGGTCTTTTCCTATTTCAGATTCCAGTGGGTCTGTACAAGTCTGAGGAATAGTCAGGAAAGATATCTAACATTTATCATGCTTTAAAACACTATTGATTTAAGATGGTTTTCAGAATTCTTGCATGACAGTGTACCACCCACCAGCCAGTACTATTGGTTTTCTTTTTCTTTTATTATTATTTTAAAAGAACAAACCATTTCTTCCTCACCTCTGTTTTCAATGTTTAAGTGGTATTAAGAATACCAGCATTTGCTGCCCAAGCATAAATCAATTTGAAAACCAATGTGTCTCACCTCTGCAGAAGTATAGCTCCCTCCAAATCAATCCTTTGCCAAGTTTACTGTTTTGCACTGTGGTTTTGTTGGTTTTTTTTTTTTTGTTTGGTTTATTTTAATAGACCATATCCTCACATAAGGAACCTTCTGTCTGAAGGCTAGTTTCCTGGAACCACATGTCTGCATGCTGATAGGGTGGATTTCACACATGCAATGTGAGTAATTGCTGCACATCCAGACTACACAGCAGCCCTGCAGCCATGTAATTGCTCTCAGGAACTCCCTTTGCTTCCCATAATCTAAAACAGCTGCTGAAGGTGCTCTGGTAAAGTGGCCTCTGTCACTGTAAGTAGTGCCTATTTGAACCATGTTATAATTTAGCTGAGAACACTCACAGATTTTGGTTAAATTAAGCGTAGTTTTGAAATTATTGTTAGGAGGATCCAAATATTTGCTTGTAACCATTGCAATATGCAATACGTTAATTGCAAATATGCAGATCACAATCTACTTTATGTTCCCCTTAACTGGACATACGCCTAGAGCTGTGTTCAAGTACATTATCACAGAAAAGATTCATTTTAAAGCTAAGCTAAGATTAGAAGCTTCTGAGTGACGAATGCACGAGGACAATGCATCTCTGATTAGCAGCGAACTACAGCTAAGCAAATCAGAAGATAAAATAAGTGGCCTTAATCTTTATTCATACATTAAATTCAATAAAAAAAAACCAAAGCAGTATGCTTTTGAATCTGAAAGAATTTTCAAGGTATTCATTTTAGTATAGCTCCTTTTTTCCTGGGTAGAGCTGAATGTGACAATGCAGGAAAAAAGGGCTATTAGCACAGCCAAACCCAAATTATTCAAGTACTTGAGAGCACTTGAGATCTCACAAGAAAATGAGACCCTGTCATGTGAATTTTTAGACAAAATAAACCTGGAAAAACATGCAGAGTGAACTGGTCTTTGCAGAAAGTAGACAGTACACTGTATAGCATGATGTGTAGAGTGCTTTGATGAGAACAGCCCTGATTTTTCCATTGTTATATAGCTCAGCCCGAATGCAGAGCTAAATTAGAGGTTCAAACTTGCAGATTCCTCCAAAGCTGCTTTCTATTATATGACTCTCAAAAATCTGAGCTGAAGGAAATCTTTGGAAATTGACTTGTCTCACACCTTGCTGCGCTGCAGTGGCCCTCTCTGGCTCAGCCAGCAGCCCAGCCTACCTGCAGTAGCTGCTTTCTCTATTTTTTCCTAGTTCCCTCCACACTACCAGACTCCTGTCCCTCCCCACACCCCCCAGTATGAGTGGGAAAATAAAAATTTATTCTGGTGGTGCTACTGTTTGGAGCACACATCTTCCACCAGGTTATTCCCCCTGTGTGTACCAATATAGCTTATTCTGAGTAGGACAGTTTGTGGTTTGTACAGTTCAAGTTTTACTACTCATTCTCAACATCTATTGTTCTATACCACTGCTTGCCCAAGACCTATTAAGAACTCCCACGTTTATTTTAAGACCTCTATTTTCTATTTTTCAGAACATATCCTTGTTCACAGAGGGTATCTCTAGGCTGCAGCTAGACCCGTGTGAGTGAAAGAATCATCTTGTGGGTTTGCATCTATGTGTTAGCCTCTACTGTATCTCCTTTGTACCCGTATTTATGGGGTAATGCTGCCATAAGACTGGAAGCTGAGTTTTGAAACTTCCACCTACAGGTAGATAAGGAAAGGGAAGATAGGATCTAACAAAGACCAGGAAGTGCTGTCAGAAGGCGGTTGGCCTTGTTTTCAGCTCAGTTACCTGTTATTTCATCTGGTTTACTTACTGACCTGGTTAAATGCTTATGTATAGGCTAATTGTTCTGATGTGTGACCTGCACAAGCAGTTGATTTCTAGGAATAACTCAATTAATTTAATTGTGTGCTTTCATCCTCATCATGCTCCTGATACAAGTTCAAAGCACCTGTGGCTGTCTGAGCAGTCACGAGTGCCCCGTTGCTCTCCAGGCACAGGAGATAGGAGCTCCAGGGAGGCACAAGGGAGCATGATTTATGTGTCCTGTTCCTTTGCAGCACCATCAGTTTACTAATGTTGGAGAAGACTGAATGTTACAAGCCTACCTAAGAAATTATTTAATCCCAGAAGCGGAAGCTTTGATTGTTAAAAGACACAATGGAAAATGTAGGTGTAAATACTAGATTCAGAAAGCTTTTGTCGTATCCTGCTGTAACATGTATGTGTTCTGCAAACTGTCTTCTATGCTATTTACAAAGGTATGTATGTATATCGCTTCTTTCCTTCATTTCATGATGATCTCATTTTTACAGAGATCCTAAAAGGGGAAAAATATTTATTGTTATTGTATTTTGATTGACAGCTTGGTTTAGAAGAATCTCTGGGAACATAAAATTTTAGATAAATGTAGCTGCTGTCTTCCAAACACACAAATAAGAACTTGGAAGCAAATGAACAAAAATCTGGCCATCTTCTCTGAATAATTCATATGATTTATCACAGATAAACACATTATTAGTCTTCCTCTTCTTTAAGCCTTAAAAGCTGTCTGTCACCTTGTCTGGGAAATAAAATGAGACTACAGCTCTCCTGTCTTATTCTGCTGCAAAAAAAGCCTTGGCTAAAAAGTGTAGCAACTAGAGTTCTTTCAGACAAATTGTCTCTAATAGGCGGCTTCATTCTAAGCGCCCATGAAATTGAGATGATTTTTGATCACTACTGTGGGATGGCTCCTTGGATCTCGTGTCTCATGCTGAGAACAAAGACAGTGACACAGGACTCAGCTCCTCTACTGCAGGAAACTAAGTATATATACAAAGTATATAATTCAAAGCAGGAGTTAGGGAGGGTAAGTTGCAAGACACATAAGGTACAAGCTACTGACATGCCATGACATCTTGAAGAAGTTATGGCATGTCAATAGCTTGCCTCCTTCTTCAAAATCTTATGAATGTGTCTCCTATATACTGCACAAGTGATTTACCAGCAGTGAATGATCTGACAGAGTGTGCACTCAGGCTATTGTCTTATTTTGACCTATTGTAGCAAAAATAGCTCCTACCATAGGCGTGTTTGCTGATGCAAAGTTTCATGGGACAGGTGGTCCAAGGGGAGCCTTGCAGATATTGAGATTAAAGTAATGTTCTTAGAAAAGCACTTGTGAGCACTGCAGAATGAGCCCTAATAATGTCTGCTGGATGTAATTTGTCCAACTTGCACAGAACCTGAAACACTCTGATAACCACTCAGATCATCTCTCACTAGAAATGCATTCACCCTTTCAACAAAGTGTAGGAAAAAACCAAGGACACATCCTGGAGTGCTTTGTCCACTGATGGGAAAATGAGGGCCCCATGTTATCTGATACAAGCCCACCAAAACTAAGATAGATCTTGAGAAAAAGAATCCTTGAGTAAGTGAAACTCTGAACTGCATTACTGATAGACTGGATGTGGTCTGAAAGATGTATTATCAAAGTACAAAACCGTCTAAGGGTGAGAACAGGCAAGCCATCAGTCTTCCTGTCTTCCTAATAAGTACAGTCAAGCGGAACTTCACAGAAAAATACAAGAAAACAAACACCATAAGAGGCATGAGTAGACACTCCGTAGATCTTCTAAAAAGATATTATTATCCTATGCCAGAAAAAAGCCCAACCTCACCAAGACTGCAAGGATTCTATCTGTGTCTGGATGAGACAAAACCTGTTACTTTTTTATGAGTGGATGGCAATGGTGACAAACACTTAAGGATACTTTTCAGAGAAAGCGTAACTAGAGACAAACGGGTCAAGCTGGCTCCAGAAACATTTGTTGAAATTATTTGATTTAGTAGCTTGGGTATAATGTCCCACCAACATAACTGTACTACTCCTATACTTGAACTGGCGTTCTTGTAACGCTGCACTGCTTTTTGTATGTGCTGCTGTGTGGGTCTCTCATACCTGAAATACCTCTGCACCATGCTCATCTCTTTCAAATTATGACTATACCAAGCAAAGTGCATAATTCAAGGTCTTTACAGTGACAATGCAATCGATATTCCCTGCAATTTTTGTCTCAAGAAGTATGACACTGCATTATTCATACCAAAGCATAAATACCTTTACTGGAATGTTTAGTCTTCCTCACAAGCTCTTTTCCGCTACCACTATTATGCTCTACCCATGATTTGACAAGCTATGAAGATATATGCTGGAGATCAAGGGTGTGATGAAAGCTTATGTCCTCTTTCTAAGCAAGTTTGCTGATGCAGAAAGAAGATGGGAAAAGATACAACTTCTTAGAACCAAATTTGACACAAGAATATGGTGGCCATACTGATCCTTGGCAGTAATGAAGACAAGAAGCATCCTGGGTTGTCTTGATAGCACAGCCAGTGACTGGGGCATGTAATTACCTCCCTACCACCACCACCATTTACTTTGCACTCATCAGACTACATCTAGACTATTGCATTGGGGATTCACAGTTTGTATTTTCCAATACAGAAAGACATTAGCAACCTAGAGCATATTCAGCAGAGGGCCATCAAAATGATGCAGAGCTGTAGTCCTTGCCCTTTGAAGACAGGCTGAAGGACTGGGGCTTGTTCAGCCTGGAGAAGAGATGGCTGCAAGGGAACCTTACAACAGCCCCTCATACCTGTGGGGTGGTTATTGAGAAGAGAGAGACAGGTTCTTCATGGCGAAGCACGGTGGGAGTATAAGAGACGACAGGCAGAACTTGAAAAAAGAGAGCTTCAAACTGGATATGAGGTAAAACTGTTTCACATTTAAGCAGTGGAACAGACTGCCCAGAGAAGATGTACCACCTTCGTCCTTGGAGGTTTTCAAGGCCCCAGTGAATAAATCCCTGAGCAACCTGGTCCGAACTCACAGCTTACCCTGCTCTGAGCAGGGGGTTGGACTGCAGTCTCTCTGAGCTCCCTTCTGAGTGATTCTGGGACTCTGGCTGCGCTCAGACTGATCATCTGTAGTTCTTTTCAATCAAGACAGGAATTAGCAGATAAACCAATCATTATGGCATGACCAAGGCATAAGTAAGCAATCTACAGGGAACTTGGACCTACTTCGGAAGAAACCCAAACAACTACATTTCTTGTTCTTGTCCACCACAAATACATTCACTGATAAATAATCCTCCTCAAAGATCAATTGAATCAATGCTTGAATCATGAATTGCCCAGTTTGCTTCACTTTGCTCTGCTGAAAAACGTCTGTGCTGATTGCCTGCCAATGTATTTTGTTGTCCCATCAGATGAACTGCTGTGAGCATAATCTGATGTTTGTATCAGTTCCATAACCAAATCCATAACTGTCGCTTGTGGTGCAGAGAAACACTCATCAAAAGTCATTTACATAAACTACAACCATTGTATTATCTGCCATGAGGTGAATAAGGCATTCTGTAAAACAGTAGTTAGACCTCTGTACAAGTGTTTACACTGCTCTGGATTCTATACCGTTTCTGCAAGAGTGAGACTAGCATTTAGCTCTGACCTGTGTGGGCTCAGCAAGTCCAACGGAGAAATATTTGCCATTGTCATTTTGTGGGGAGAAAACCACTTCCATTCAGGCTATTTCTGTCAGATCAGGGAAGAGAAAACATCCTACTGAACTGTTGGAAGGGCAGCTGAACTGTGTATGCCTGACATGCAGTCTATCACCAGTCTACCACTTGCTGTCAGGGTACAATCTCCATGCAATTTCCAAAATGTGGAAAAGGCTGAATTGTCTGAAGAACAGAAACAAGATGTGACTATTGCTTGGGCTGTGTGCTAAGGGAACTTCATGTCAGATACACCTCGATTTAGGTAGCTTCTTAGTATCTTCAATTCAGAAACAGCTTTTTGGTTTTGTTGTTTTTTTGTTGTTTTTTTTTTTTCTGTTCATGCTAAAACAGTCTGATCTGTCCTGGCTTTACATCCCCAGGGCATGAAGAATGGTGTGAAATCACAATGAGTCAGGGGTCCATGCAGAGTTGCAGGATATGCTTTGTTTTCTAAAGAACGTAGCTTCTATATGGAAAACACTGAAAATACCATAGTGGTATGGACAGTTTATGAACTGTACTGGAAGTGGTTTGGGCCTACTAGATATCAAGGAAACTACAGGTGAATGTTCATGGACAAGTATCTCTTTTCTACTGTGGTGTGTTGACCTTGGCTGGCTGGCAGGTGGCCACCAAGTTACTCTCTCACTCCCTCTCCTCAGAAGGACAAGGGAGAGAAAATAAAATTAAAACCTTGTGGGTCGAAATAAAGGGGGGGTTAATAAAGAAAAGCAAAGGCCATGCATGGAAACAAAGAAGAACAAAAAACTTCTCTACCTTCATCAGCAGGTGATGTGCAGATACTTTCTGGGAAGTTGGGCATCAGTATGTAGTAGTTTCTTTGGAAGACAAATGCCCTAATAATGAATGCTCCCTTCTGATCACCTCCTTTCTCTTAGCTTTCCTGGCACAGCATGACAGTACATGGTATGGGAACTCTGGTCAGTCTGGGTGAGCTGTGCTAGCTGTGATGCCTCCCAGCCTCTTGCCCACTCCCAGCCTACTGGCCTTTGACAGAGGAGAAGGGGAATTAGAAGTGGAGGGAGCCTCCATCATGTACAAGCACTGATCAGCAGTGGCCAAAACACTGGTGTGTTATCAACACCTTTTTAGCTGTAAATGCGAAGCACAGCACTATGAGAGCTGCTATGGAGAAAGTGAACTTCATCCCAGCCAGATCCAATACATCTACATACAAGGAATTTTCTAAATGAGAGGCTTTTGGCTACAATATTAGCAAGGAATTAGTCAAAAATAGCTCCCAACTCATTTGGCTGCCACCGAAGTATGAAAGGTAAGTTCTTTAATTTTTGCAAGCAGGGATAATCCAAAAGAGCGGTCACTGCTACTCTTGATGACTATCTTCTTTTCCCAAGAATTTGTGCTACTACCACATAGACATAGGTCATCCAGATAAGCTATTCTGAAAACATGGAAAATTGTTAGGCATCCCACAGACTTCACAGAGTAGAATGCCCTTGGACTTACATCCTTCCAGTAGTACTTAATTCAGAGAGAATCTTTCCCTCCTGCAAAATACACATGTATATTCAGAGCTCAGTGGAACATGAGCATTCCTGAAGGACAACATCAGTCTTCTCAGGAACTGAATAAGGAAATCCAAGCAGCAGTTTTAGTCATCAGAGAAGGGAGATTTCTAGGAACAGGCTTTCCCTTGCTTCAGAGAGAGTCTGCAATCCCAAGCTAGTGCTGACTCAACAGTAACAAGGTGTGAGAAATTGCAAATGCAGCAGCTATAATTGCTTGAGGAGAAATCCTTGCCTATCCATGAATGCTAAAAATTGAACTTTACATTCCAGTGGAAATTCTGAGTAAATCACTCAGTAAACTGATTATGCTGTATATGAGCAAATTATACTGGGCAGACAGCAATTGAAGACTCTCAAATACAGACTGCGATTAATCTCCTTTTCAAAATGGATAAGCCGAAGTATTTTTTAAAATTAAGGTTGTTGGAGAACACTTCCTTTTCTTTTGTTTCTGGGTGCTCCTAGGCGACCTACTGCTAGGTAAACACAAACACACGATGCTCCCTTAAATATCACAACTATTTTGTCCTTGCTTTTCCTTTTCATTAGATAGTTTCCTGAGACGCTGACTCTCCAGATATGGAAGATGAAGTTGAGCAGTCTGCTGACTTTGAAAATTAAGGGTCTGCTTTGCTCTCAGTAAGGACTACCAGTGCACTTCTGGAACACAGAACAGATCAGGACCCAGAGATGGTGACTGCACATGCTAATAACATGCATGGAATCCTGGGACCACAGAGGACTCAGCTTTTTCCATAATGCAGGACCCCACTTACCTTGTTACAGGAATATTGATGGAATACTGTGAGGTAAGAGTGAAAGCTCTTAGATATAATGGAGTTAAGGTGCTTGATACCAGTATTGAATACAGATAATTTTCCTGGCGTTATGCAGTAGTAGGGACAGTACTTAAATTTGCAGTACTGCAAAGAAGTCAGAACTTTGTATACTGGCACTTTTAATGGGTTTCAAATTTTAGTGCTTATTATTTATTGAGCAGCATGGATTCTTTCCTTCAAGTTTGTGCATGGAGATACTTTGCGAAAGAGGGAAGAGGTAATTCAGACTCGTTTTTGTAGAGAGTTTGTAAAAAGGTCTGCTTCCAAACCTGTGAGAGGTAAAGGCAGTGGTTTCTTGGCATCGTCTACTATAACTTCTTGGAGAGAAAGGCTCCACCAGCAAGCCTTGAAGCCGTTAGCATTTGAAATGACTTTCTTAACCTTGCAGAAAGGTCATATAAAAACATGTGCAGAAAATTCTGGTGGTGCCAGACAGTCACCAAGTCAGATTTGTGCAGTTAAAGAAAAATTAATACAATATTTTACTGCCCCCAGACTTGCTGGGGACATGTAGGTCTCTTGATTCTGTAGGTACACCATTACTGGGAATAGATACTTTCTGGTGCTTCTGTTTGGTGGTTTGAGATGTTTATGAACTTCTTAGTTGTGTGTGATAAGCCTGAGGGTTATCAGTGATTCACTACCAAATTTAAGAGCTGATTACTTCTCAGCAAATCCTAAGAGGTACTGCACATTTTGAGGCTTCATGCAAAAACTTACAGCTTTTTAGAGGAGGAAAAGAAGTCTGGGTGACTGAATTGTGACTATTTACTGTCAGAGTCTACCAATGTAGACAAATGGGCTCATATTCCACTAGTATCATCAGAACGTAGCGGTTCCTGTCTCTAATACCTGAAATCTTGAGAAGCATAGAACATCATGGCAAGATGTAATAGTACCTCTGCAGCACTCTTTCCAGTGTCCAGTGGCCTCAGGCCTGGGATGTCCTGAGCCAGTCTGGGGTGGTTTTGGTTTAGTTTGTATGCTTGCTTGCTTTTCTACATAAAATGGCCCTCATTAATTTTCTTCCATGAATTTAACTGGTTTTTGGCTCAAGTACAATTTTAGAGTCTACAGCAACCACTATCTGAAAACTCATTTGCACATTCAGTGCAGAAGTGCCCCATCTCAACCATTTTGAACTTGCCAGCTGGTATTTGTCTTTGATGCAGCAGATGAAGAATGACTATGCTGGTTCAGACTAAAGTTTTTAGTTTCATAACTGAACAGAGGCTGTGTAACAAACTAGCAGTGTTTACAACAGCTGCAGAGAGTCCTCTGAAGGAAACTTTTTAAAGAGTATCAGCATGAAACTTATGTGAATGGAATGAACAAAGCAATGTAATTTAAAGTTTCTTTTCTTAAGAAGGCAGTCTATGTATTTGCACTGTGCATCAATCATTCAACCTCTCCTTAGTAATCTTTGCCCTTGTTTGCTTATATTAACTCCTTTGTCTGAGCTGAAGCAGTCTCAAAGCCAATTAAATCTATATACCATAAATCAACATTTTGGTAGAGTCCAAAGTTAATGACTCCTTCGAGTAAAAAATATCAGTATAGCCTCAATATTGATTTAGCCCATCTGTCTTGCTGTTACCCACTCAGCACCCACATGGGCCAGCCCGTCTGTCCGTCAGCAAGTCAAGCAAGTTTTGAGTCAGTGACTGTGTCTCATCTGTTAATAAGATAACTGGGGGAAAACAAAAGGTAGCGTGGAAGCTGTTGTTAAGTGTTACTAATGGAGAAAGGAAGAACTAGAAACACTATGAAAATTCAGCTCAGAAGCGCATGAAGACCAATTGAGATTATTGCTATTGGATAGAAGAGGTGGAGATGTAAAGAATAGGACAGAAAGTCAGGGGAAGCCAGGCTTTGTTAGTTTTCTTTCTAGTGCGGTAACTTCCTTACTATCAGAGTGTACCTTTTTGACTAGAAACATTTGCAAACTACAAACAAAATATTTGCAAAAATTATTCAGCAAGTATTTTACAAAAATCTCAATTTACTAATAAATTCCTAAAATATTTTAGTTTATTTTCTCAGATTCTACAATGAAAGAAAACTTGTCTATGCACAGTTACACTTCTTTTGTTATAAGGTGAGATCTAGTTCTATCTGTAAGACAGTGTGGTTTTTAGATGAATGCTATATAGTGGAAACATATTATAAACTTGTCATTCAGCTATTCAGAAAAGCTGACTTTAGAAAAAATAGTTTAAATTTGTTCCTACTTTTGTTAAAACTTAATGGTTACTTATTTTTTAAAAGCCATATTACAAAACTGGACACTCTTGTCAGCCTCAGCATAGGCCTAAAACATGAAAAGGAAAGAAGTCACTCTGTCACAGAGCAGAACTAAACTGAGAAAAGGCTGTGGAACCAGAGCCAGACATACTCCTGCCAGAGTTGGGATTTATATTTGTACAATTTGAGGTTGGCACTTTTCACTGGTGATTTACATATTAAACAAAAAAAAAAAAATACAACCCAAAACTGACAAAAAAAAAAAACCAAAGCAAAACAAAAAAACCAACAACTTTTTGCCAGAACAGAGATTCAAAGAGGAAATAGTTGACAGGTTACCAGTGCAGTTCTTCTGGAAGTTGGGATTCTCTAGTGGGTGCCCTGGGATGCGGCACTGAAATCTGTGCTGCCAGAACTCAGGAAACCAGGGGTTGCGGGTGTTGGTGTCCAGGCGCAGCTTCAGATAGTAGTCATCAAATGACAAGACCTCTGGAGACTGCAGTTTGATAGTGATGCCTCCATTTGCTTCAGGTTCATAACCTTCAATGACTTCATCTCTGTCTGCCCAACCATCACTGAAAAGAGGCAAAAAAACACTTATTAAAGACAGGAAGCTTGTTTTGAAAAGGCAACCAGCCAAAGGCAGGCCAACACCCTCAGAAGCAAGTGATTTAGGGGAAATCTAAAGGTATATCTAAAAGGCAGAGAAGGAAAAAAGAAAGCACAGTGATGGAGACCTGTAATGACCAGTCTGACTGATTTCATCCAGAGTCCTCACTAACTCCTCTGGAATGATGAGGACTTATTCTTTTCTCTCTTGAAAAGGGTTTTGGGCATAGCTTCTGTTGTGTTGTCTTTGTGACTGAAAAGATTCTGCCTTATTTAGGCTGTCTTGTAAGGGGTTGGAAATGGAAAGAATTAATATTGATGGAAAGGAAATTATGGAACGAGCCAGGATCCTGAATGTTTTGCGGAAGAGATATCAGCATGCATGGATCATACAGCTAGAAGAGTAATTCAGATCAAACATTAAGTGAGAAATACACTGTGTTGGGAGCGAATGGAATAGGAATACACAATAAAGTTGACTAAACTGAAAAGAAAACCACATGTTATTCACACACTGCATGGGATGTGTGCTAACACACACTTCTTTTTTCTTTTTATTTTTTTTAACAAATAACGTTTTTCTATTTTACTTCTTTTTACTCATGTAAGAGATACTTTCAAAAACCTGAAGATAAAACTCTTTCATGACAACATTATTTTGTAGAAAGCCTATTTTAACAAGTTCAAACAAAGTCCATTGGACTTAGCATCTGAATTTTAATTTAGTATTTTTAACAAGAAGTCCATTGATTTAGTGTCATTCTTCAGTTCTTATTAGGATCCCCTAAGAACACTGCTATTACAGTCTAATTTAAGTGCAAATATAAGTTAGCTATTGCTTAATTTTAACATGCTAGACATGTCATGGGAAAAACAGATTATTCTGGCACTTCAGATCTAGCTCCATCCACTCAGAATCAAATCAGTGGTACTGCTGCAGTGAAAAGCAGACAGATAAAGCAGTTGTAGTGGCAAAGAGCTCAAGGAGAAAAATGTGACAGAGCACTAAGAGAGAAATCTCTGATTCACCCAAAAGAGGCTTGCATTCTGAATTTCAGACAGACTGAAAAAAGCCTCTTACACAGAAGAGTCATGGACTGCAGCACATAGCAGCTAAAGGCATTTATGAGACACTTAGCAGATGCCTGGGACTCCACATGGAAAACAGACAAGATTGAAGTAGCAAGCTCTGTCTTGGAAGTAGCAAGTCCTAGTCAAATAGGTGTAAAGTGACTGCATTGGGCACATGTGAGTCTTTGGTCCCTAGACACCAGACTGAACAGTTGCATGATTTAGCTGACAGTTATATAAACTGTTGCATCTGAGCTGTAGGCACCTAGAAGAAAACAGCAGGTCTCCATGGAAATCCTATGTACTGAATGTTTTCCATATGAGACTCACGACCCAGGCCTCTATTACAGGAAGTTATTTAAGACATGAGACATCGGCATCCTATCTAGTGATCCACAGATCCTGTTCAACATGGGCCCAGGGACTAACAAACCTATACTTCAGGATGGCATTACATGGCACCTTTGAGCCAGGATTTCTTCTTTGTTTTCACCTTCGCCAAGGCCTTGCAGTAGAAGTGCCCAGAATTTCTGGGCTTACAGATCACTGACCAGTATCTTCATATAGCCAAGCAGCATGAGATACACATGTATGCGTGTTGCATCTCACATGTGGTATGAGAGTGGAGAGCAGGGCTTGGCACAGAGAGTAGGTCAAAAGGAGGGAGGCAGCGATGTCAGCGATAGGACTCCTATTGCGGAACAGGGGTGGGCCTGATGTGGTATCCCAAAGTGACTCACTCCAAGAGGCAGTATCCTCTGGGTCACTTCTTCCCACAGCCATCAATGCAGGCTTATCCAGCACCTGCTTTTGTACCTGTATAGCCCAAATGATAACCACGTAGCCTCAGCACGACAGCTGCACCTGAACTGCAACACGAGTGCACATTATTCAAAAGCCACAACTTGTTCATCCCTGCTCCCTGCCCCAACAGACTTGAGTTTTGGAGAGAGAAAAAAGCCACAGCTCATCCTCTCTGCATCTCCCCACTTGTTAGTTGTCCATATGCTAAGAGCAACTAGTAAAATGTTCAGTGAACCCTGACTGCCTCATGATAGACCACAGTCTTGGCAACCATACAAAAGTAAAACCTCGAGAATGAAATTTGTGGTTTTCACATAATTCAAGCCATAAACTAGCACAAGAGAAAAAGACATCATATTTATTTCTTCTTATGTGGGAAAAACAGCAAGAGGTCACTCTAACAGCACAAGTAATTGAGTCTTAATTGCATGATTACTTCATTATTTGTCACAATGTTTATGGCTCACAAACTGTATACTCAAGCAGAAATATTAGTGAGTCAAAAAATTAAGTTAATCAGGCCACTTCTTGCAAGACTTTCTAGAAAGGAGCTAGTTTCTTTACTGCTTAAATTTCTACCAGCCAAATATTTGAGTGAATTATTTCCCATCCTCTGTAAGCTTGGCTTGGAAAATTGCCACATGCACTCTGAAGGCAAAGCACAGCAGCTCCACAAAGGCAAGAGAAAGTATATTTCAAGTTCTCTGAGAACAGCTGATAGAAAAGTTCCCCTAAATTGGAACACAGGTTCTCACCTAATGTTTCTTTGTCCCTTTCTGGCACCAAATGCTTTTTGTTCTCTTTTCAACTTCTTCAAATTGTTAAATATGTCTGATACATGAAATCCATTTTGCATACAGAGAAATGCAAAGAAAAGGCACTGGTATCAGAGAAAAAGTTCATATGTGTTGAAGTTCATATGGGAGATTTGCTCCACTTTCAGTAAGTCAAGGAAGCAAAAAGGAGTCCTCTGGTCTCTCAGGGGAGCCCTGCCATCCTGGCAGTTGCAGGCTGGCTGTGCTGAAAGCTGCCCTAAGGGGCTGTGCAGCTGTACCAGGAGCCATGGGAGGACTATTAGAGACCTAAATTCTTGTTATAATCTCTGCCCATATTCCTTTTTACTGTTTATATAAGAAAGAAGGGTTGTCTGGGAGCTGTGCATCCTTAGTGCCATATGGCTAAATGGATAGCGTTTCAGAAGACAATGTTAAAAAAAAAATCACATTTTTAATGCAGGGCAACAGCTCAATACTAAAGTCCAGATGACAGCGTGCGTGTCAGTGACGGAATCACAAGACCAATAGCTACTTAAATGGAAAAAATAAAATCTCATTTTAAAAAGCAGCGCATAATATTCCTTTGTTGTCAGAACTGAGTACTTTCCACCTACTTTCCTTCTTTTATCCTGCTGATTTGCAATAGCACCACACATACCATTTCTTGCAAAACTGCCTTTCTATGTGCCTTTCCCGCAGATTTCAGGAAGTGGCCAAAAATTATCACCCAATCTGCCCTCCCTGATGAGTGTCTGCTGTAGGTTTTGTGTGGCAGTCTGGCCTTGAAACGTGCCAGGTATCTTGTGCAACAGTTGATCTGAAGCTCTGTGAGGGGGCTTAAAGTGTGAAGACAGCAACAGTGAGGGAGGGAAAAGCACGTGGGTGTCAAACCAGCAACCACTCTGTTCACGCTTAGGAGAGAAAGAACTGCTTTTGTTATGTTTCTGTGGTGTTTGTCACAATCAAAATGGTCACTGATATTCCACAAGCTACTCTCAGTACAAGTCCCAGTCTGGTGGCTGACACTCATGATGCCAAATCCAAATTTCAGCATTCAATCACGAACAAAAATCAGGCAGAAAAAGAGAAAGCCCAGAGCTACCCCATCAAGCTTCCGAAGTCCTACTGCCCATTATCACAGGTAAAGTCTGAAGAAAAAGAAAAATAAAAAGCTATTTTTTTTTTTTAACCAGTTCACTATTCTGTTGAAGTGTGACAATGGACATCTCTGAATTGTGGCTTAAGTACCGTAGCTTCCCTGTGTTTCCTGACGTGCAGTCACATATGTTCTTGTGACTTGAAACACCAGGAGAAATCCAATGGGTTTCCAATTTCCTCTCTTCCAAACATGAACACTGTCAGCTGCTTTTTACAAGGGCTGATGAGACAACCAGCAATCAGGCTTTCTATTTTCATCTGCTCAGGTCTTAACTCTTAAACAGCAGCAGCTCTGCTCTGTTTCCCAGTACAGCACCCGGAGAATTAACATTCCAGATACTTTTTCCAAATAGGTAAACAAACATTAAAAAGTACACAGGGTATCATTCATGGGGACCACTTGCCCTGTGATTACTGTAGGAGGTGGCATCGTTTCACAAGTAAAAAAAATGAAATGTTTGTCAATCATGGACACTGACTGACAATTTGGTCCCTGCACCTTTGTAAGGTTTGATCTGACCACATGCTCCTTTGTGTGGAGAGCTGCAGGATCACATCGTTTTGCATTAGCTGAGGTAATGTTTTCTTAAGAAGTTTGCATTCATGATAAGACTTTTTTTTTTTTCTGCTGTATTGGCAAACTCATGAAATATAGAAAAGAAATTAAGATCAAAAAACCCTTTATAAATTCTATATATTCTATGCAATAATCCTTCTGCCTATGGTAGATACTCTTGTAATTGTAAAACCAAATAGATCAATCATATTAAAATAATTTCCTTTTTTTTTTTTTTTTTGGACAGGTTCTGTTCCTGCACTAGTAGGGTTTTTTTTCCACTTTGAAAACAATGTTACATATAGCCATACCTATGTAAATGGAAACACTTGTTCTGCACTTTCAACCTTCTCAGGAGTTCCCTGCAGATATCTCACTCAAGTAGGGTAACAGGGCACCAGGTGACCATAACTGTCACACAAAAGGATCAGAGCCTGTATTCTTGCCTTTCTCTCCTTTCCACAAAACTAAAGCCCATGTCAATATACCTGCCTTGTCATGTCGATACACATCCCCATAGAGCACATTTCTGAATGCTGCTTTACCATTGCTCTCAAGGCTGCCAGCTGGCCTGCTGTTATATTAAATTTCTATTAGACTTAAATATGAGGGTAGCATCACTCAAAGAATTCAAAATTCAATAATGTGTTATGCCATTTTGTTATATATGTCAATACATTCAATTTTAATGGCAATTATTATATGCTGGATTATGTAAATAAAGGGTTGGGCATTTTAATTGGAAAGTACTTTGTGCAAAACCATCTTGATGTATGGTGCTCAGCGACTGCTTATTTAGAAGCTCAGACACTGCTTATTTAGGGGCATTTCAAAATGTTACAAAACCCTAAATAATGATAAGTGGGGTTTAAATATTTATTATTTGGTTCTGATAAATGCCAGTGCTGTGGATTTCCAGAGCTGGTCAGACCTGGAAGCGTGCAAATGTTTTCTGTTTTTATACAAGTCTTTTCTGACAGCATTCCACTGGAATATCCAGCACGGACTCTCCTGCCTGCAAGCAGGAGTTGTACAACTGTGACAGCCTCCTGCCTGTTCTTCTGGCAGAATGGACAGAGCCTCAGGGCTCATCATAAGGCCAAACCAGAAAGTATCACTGTGACAGGCAAAATAATTTCATAGGCAGCTCAAGCAAAAAAATCAGTGTTGATACTTGATACAAGCACATGTGGCAGAACCAGGCCTGAAGTAATTCACAACAGTACTGTAGCTGACTGCTCAGCTGCTCTCTTTTGGGAGTACACTTTTAAAACAATTATTTCATCAGCCTGACATACTGGAAAAATAAACATGGTTAGCTTGTTGTAAAGGAGGATGGACCTATTCTCTGGCAACAAGGAGCTCTACCAAAGACATTCAGTGTCTGTATAATACATGCCTCAAGCACAAGATGCCATGTAAAGAAGATTGAAACTGTCCAGTATCCACAAGTCAGCACACAGCAAAGTAACTTTCATGTTTAGACCTGTGCATTATCAGTCAATCACAGCAGTCACTAGAGTCAGCTGCAAGGCGCCGACCATTACTGTTATTGAGCATTATTTCAAACATGAGAAACAAAAAGCCATTTTCATGTTTACTCAGCTAATGCACCAGTACTACATGTTTGCATTGAAAGGTAGGAGAGCTTTGCCAAACCATGAATTCCTAAAAAGCACAGCTTTACTTTTACATGTATGACAAGTCTTGGCAATCTTGAGATAAGTCCCATGGCTACAGATAAGCCTGTATCTCACTGCTAACAAGACCAGGCTGAAAGGATCTACACTGTTATGCTATAACCTGAGACTTGCTGAGCACTGACCAACCTCCTTAAAACCAGAAGAATCAGATTTGCTAGATTTTCTCAGCTGAAAGAAAAAATGAGAAAAAAATTAGTTTTGCTCCTGCAGACATGGATGGAGGTAAGTAGGAGTCATCACCTTCTCGAGGTGCCTGTCTTTTGCAGTAGGCATCACAAGGTACTGTGGGATTTTTACCTGTTCTATTTCCCCACAAGACTGAGCTGGGCTCAAATGTACCTGGAATTCCAGTCTCTAGATTTATCCTAGTTGTTTGCTTTCATAGGTCTGTCCTGACAAATCAGCTGAGAGCAGCATGGGAATATCAGCTCTGCACGCTGGAAACGGGAGGAGAAAACCACTGAAGCTCCTTCTGGGGGGGCAATGGAAAGTAAAAGAGAGAGAGAAGATTGCTGCCTTAACAGTCTCCCACACACACAAGAGAAGGAACAAGAGAAGCATTTGGTGCCAGACTGTGCAGTTACTGATTTTAGACTTACAAACCACACAGTGCTACTATGCCACTGTGGGTTGTAATCCTGCCATTATAGATTGAAGAGCATGTCAACCCTGGTCAGGGGTTAGGCTGGACAACACTAGAGAGCACCAGCGTGATTCAGGAAGAGAGAGTATGATTTATCAGTCAATCCAGCTCCCTTTGAGATAGCTACATGTACCCATCACGTTTTCAATTCTAATGTCCTACAGGAGGTGCTATCTTCTGAGACAAATTGGAAGATCAAGTTTAAAATAATTCCCAAGGCCACTTTCTACAAGCACTTTGTCATATTCCTTTGTAAATTTTCTGTTCTTGAGAGGTTCTCTTTCACAACTCCGCATATGCAATTTTTTGCTTCCCATCCATGACTACTGAAGGAACACAGTCACAGTAGCACATTAGTTCTTACATTTTACACAAGCACAAACTGCTGCTGAGGGCTTCCAAATTTTATTTAGTGAATCAGTGGATTTTTTTGAATGAGTGACACTCTGTGAAGAACCTAAGTTGACAAATGATAGGTCATTATGTTTCAAATGATTATCATTCACTTTTGTGTGAATTTTCAGACTTTTTGCACCATTCATTTAAAAAATGTAGATTATAACCTCACAGACCATGATGGATTGTATTTTGCAAATATGTATTTAGAAAGGTTTTAATTATCATATGCAGTGCGTATATTTGCATGCAATTTACATAATGCAATTTAACTGCCTATCATGCAGGCGTTATCTTGGGGAGTCTTTACTGTGAAGATTCTTGACACGTTTGGCATGTGCAGCTTTTTGTCAATGTAGTTGCTGCTTTTATGCAGGAAAGGTTTTACCATTCTCAAGGGTTCACAATGGTGCATATCTTGGAAAATCAGCAACCATACATATATTCCCTAAGGCAATAGCTGATTTTTCAAAAGTTGTACACTTGCTTTCACCCAAGAATAACAAGTGGATTGAATCCTTGCTCTGCATATTTGAAATTCACAACGTGAGACATCATGAAAGCTCAATATCTTTTCCAAATGAAAGCACATGTGTAGGGAACAAGGAGAGTATCCGATTTTTAAACAAACACTAACGAATAGGAAGCCTTAATCTTATCATTGTGCTTCATTTAAGGTGCTCCTGGGCTCCAATATGTGCAGCCAAATCCAAGATTTTTGACATCTTATTAATACACCCATATCTGAAAATAGAAAGGTTTATCTTTGCTTCTCTGTATGAGTTCCTGGTTGTTTTTTTTTTTATCCCTTGCTGTTTTTGTGCTGCAAATTAGGTGCAAGAATACTCTACTGAAGAATGAACACGGGTAGTAGGAGGCAGTTCCTGCCATGGAGAACTCAACTGCAGTCCCTTTTCAGAGAGGATCTTTAGAAAGAAATATTCTTGTTAAGACTTCTATTTTGCATGAAAGTCTCACTGAGCTCTTCTCTGTGGAACCATATAAAGGCATAAAGGAGAATAAAGTGCTTCCTACCTCTACCCCAGCCAACTGCAAACTACTCAAGTCTTGGGGTTGTATCTGAAGGACTGGAAAGATACCATGTAAAGAGGAAACAGGCTGGAAATAGGTGGAAAGGTACAGGTATACACGTAGGAAAGAGAACAGGTAAATACATGGCCCTCTCTGCTCCATGCCACTCTAGCAGACTTTGCTGGATGCTTGGATTTGAATTTGTTGCACTTCCTGAAAGATTAATTCATAGATGTGTTCCTTAACCACAAGCACAAAAAGAGACAGCACATTTCCTTTCTCCTCTCCTTATTTTGTTTGTTGTGGTGCTGAGGAACAGGAAAAGAGAGAAACACCTTAGAATCACATTTCCATCTCATCAGTGTGCTGAGCTCAAAAATACCTGGATTCAAGCCTTTAGATTTCTCCAATATGTTGTCTTTCATAGAACAGTCCACAATTTTCCTTCTGTGGCTTATATTCTTCTGCAATTCCCTCAAGCCATTCCTTATTGCAACCATTTCCTATGGTAATGCTTAAGAGAAATATACACAGAATTTATGGGCCTTTTCTCAAGGGAAATCATATTTCAAATATGCAAATCTAATGAGGACATCTTAAATCTTACACCAGGTTGCTATTACTGGTTGGTATATATCCTATTTCCACACCTGTGCAAGGTTTCTGGAATTTTATTTCCACATTCATGGTTGAAAACTGAATTTTTACACACATGTTTATGTAGGAAATGCTTATTTTTGTTTTGATAACCCTTCAATGAAACCATGTTTGCAGAGGAAGTGGTAGCCATAGGGAAGAGCTATCCATTCAATACTAAAGCATACTAACATGGGCTTCAAAACATCAGATTGAATAAAATGGATAACAAAAGGTTAAATATGATTGAAGTCGTGATAAAATCACAAATCCTGTGAAGCTATTAATCAAAGTTAATATGTAGTAGAAGAATATTTCCATAAACAGCCGTTTCTGTTTCTACCAAAGTGATTTTAAATTTGGCCATATCTGCCATTCTTTCTTTTTCATTTTCAGTGTTAATTGAACATTCAGATTGCTATGAATTTTTATGAATAAGATAATTTCCACTCAAATATTCTTTTTTGGTTTTCTTTTTTCACATTTTTAATTATGTATTGATATGTAAAATATCCAATTCATACTATGTCAGTGAGTCATCCAAGCACCTAAACTTTTCCAGTAAGAGAATCAAGTAATACTTTAAGGCTTTCATGGAATAAGTAAAGTAAAATCATTAGACTTCAGTAATCTACTAACACTGCATTTCATTGTGTCTGTAATGAACAGTTAATGAACCACTCAAAAACCAAGAAACCAATTAATAAACTGAATAATGGAATCACCTGAAAATTAAGCAATCTTTTGACAGTTACTGAACGTTAAAATAGGTGTCATGCATTGAATATTTTAATAATCTGCTTTCTTCAGGCAATAATATTATACTTGACCTACAGAAACAAATATAGACAATTTTAAAAATACATAGAAGTATTAGTGATTTACACTTCTGCACTTAATGCTGTCTTGAAGTCATAAAAGTTTATTCATGCAGCTACACAGATATGAAAAAAAAACCTAAGTACAATCATCTGCCTATCTAAACCAAACTTAGTTCAACATCATTCAGCTTGAAGAGCTGACTTATGTCACAGCAGAAGCTCTCCTTCTGTTTTCAGGTTTTTTGAGTGATTTTTAAGATCTCTTAAATAGAGACACGAAGTGGCGTTTTCTTAATGTTTCTGTTTCATAAACGCTATTACTATAGTCACCACAAACATGTAATACATATGAATATAGAAGAGAGAATGACCCTTCTGACAACAAACTGGTCCAATTGCCATTTCCTGATAATCAAAAAGAAAAGGAAATTCAAAGCCATGAAGAAGTTGACAAGTCCCTTGTCCTGGGTTCAGCTGTAACAGTTCTTTTTCTCCTTCTTACTAGCTGGTGCAGTGCTGTGTTTTCAACTTTAGTCTGAGACAGTGCTGATAACACACCAATGTTTTAGTTGTTGCTAAGTAATGCTTACTCCAATCAAGGACCTTCCAGTCTTTCATGTTGTGCCAGTGAGGAGGGGCACAAGAAGCCGAGAGGAAGCAGAGATAGGACACCTGACCTAAACTAGCCAAAGGGGTATTCCATACCACAGCACATCATGCCCAGTATATAAACTGAGGAGAGTGGACCAGAAGGCCCAGATCGCTGCTCAGGTCGGGCTGGGTATCGGTCAGCAGGTGGTGAGCAATTGTATTGTGCATCACTTGTGTTTATTGGGGTTTTTTTACCCTTCCCTTTTTAGTTTTATATTCTCTACCCTTGTTATTTCCCTTATCATTAGCAGTAGCAGTAGTTTTGTATTATACGTTAGTTGTTGGACTGTTCTTATCACAACCTGTGGTATCTACATTCTTTCAGTTCTCCTCCCCATCCTTCTGGGAGTCAAGGGGAAGAAAAGGGGAGCAATCAAGTAGCTGTTTGGTTCTGAGTTACTGGCTGGGCTTAAACCACAACACTCCAGTGCTGTTGTTTCCTTTACTCTATAGATGAATTATGTGAATTTATTATCAGTAAAAATACTGTTGTGGGACAAATGTAAGAACAGCAGTCTGAATCTTTGAATAGTTTGTATACAAGGACTGTTAGTTACAAAAAAAATAGAAAAGAGGAAGAAAGAAAAATGATGGAGAACACAAAGCCAGATAAAGAGCTCTATAGATTTTGCATATTACAACCTGTGACTTGTAAATGAAAGAAGATTGCACAGTTGCTACTACTCCCAGAGAAACCTGGGATGTGATTAAAAGCCGAACAGGCACAGTGCTTTCAGCTCCTTCCTACTGTCTTAGAATGGAAAATTGTTTTTCTAGGATGCCTTTTACCTTCTACTGATAGCCACCTGTGCTTAGTCCTCTACCTTCCTCTCTTCTTGACTCCTGGTGCATTAAATCCCTTTATTTCCCACCCCACTGAGAACTGAAGCAGCCGTAGGCTTAATGTACCCAAATAAAAGGAGTAGACACAGAAAATAGTCTTACAGTAGCCTGAGCCTTGAGGAACCAGCTATTCTACATGGAGCAAATGACTTATCCTTAGTGAATACCATGAGACAGAATCTGAATCCTCTAATTGTGATCTGGTAGCACTTACTTAGCTGAGGGGCAAAACAGGATAGATGAGATTGCTTAGCATTAGTAAATATTGGTCACTTAGAGAAAAAAAAGATTATGAGGATAATATCAAGGTGACTTTCATCATCAGTCATCACCTTCCCAGAAGGTCCATGGCAGGGACAGCATGCAACTGTTGGGAAAGAATGCAGGTGTGAAGATATTTGGAGAGGTTTTTAAGCAGGAAGAGTATATTAATATATAAATACAGATATATAAATATATTGGTGATACCATAATTTTCCAAATTACATTCTAACTAATGGAGAAGTGGGAGAAGGGAGGAAAAGTCATAAATTATAGGACAGTCAGTGCTATTTGAAATATAAGTAATCCATAATCTATGCTATGCAAACTAATCCTATTTCCAGTTTCAGAAAGGAAAAATACTTAACCCAGTGCCCCATTTAACTACATATAGGAAACAATGCTGATGGAAAGAACAGCAAGAAACCCATTTTTTATTTGCAATACCTTTATGAAATGCACCATTGTGTTTTTACTTAAAACAGACTAAAAGAGTAACAGCTCTTCACCAAATTAATCTTTATTTAAAATCAGACTCTGTTTACTTATTAATTAGAAACAGTCATGTATCTTGAAAATTTGTGCTGTGAACTTCACTCCGCGGTTGTTACTGGAGGAGGAGGGAGGAGGCAGGAGAGCTGAGCAGATATAAAATCTGTGCAGTAACTACAGAGGTAAGCCAAAGGGGAATATGCATAAACAGGAATGAACTCTGTTTGCCAGTTTCCATTCTGTGACACTAGTCCTCTAACTCTCCCATGCTGTGATAGAGGGTCAATGACTGTGTCCTGTACAGTGACTCCCATTACAACCAAGTAAGCCCTTATCATTCTGCCCTTTTCTCTTTCCCATCTGCTTGTTTGTTATCTTCCCAGTTATTTTTCAGTTCTACATTGCATGACTTCCACCTTTTCACACTGTCCAGCTAAATGGGACTTCATTTAATGAAAGACTCTAAATATTGCCATGATTTAAACGACAGAGAAACATAAAACTCCTTGCACGAAGAAAAAGACATTTTTATCAGCTACTATTTTTTTTATGAGACAGTATCTCCATATGCACAGCCAGTGATTGCATACATTTTAATCCCTAGTGAAACAGAAGAAAGAAGGATGCCACCAGATGTTAAAAAGTATTAGCTGTGAAAGGCTAGCATTGTGTTAATCGGAACTACATCATTTAGGTAGAGGAAAAACAGAACTGTCCCTGGAAGACTGACCCAGTACAAAGAATAAGATTCTACAGCAATGTTATTTATTTCCTCTGCTGCATTAGCATCAAGTTTATCTGTGCTACAAGACACGTGAAATCAAATACAATCTAAATTCCCAGTTGTGTTCTGAATAATATTTTCTAAAAGTAAATACTTGAAAGATTTTGGTTTGTTCAACCTGGAGAAGAGAAGGCTCCAGGAATATCTTAGCAGTACTTACAGGGGACCTACAAGAGATCTGGAGAGGGACTTTTTACAGGAGTATGTAGTGATAGGACACGGGCTAATGGCTTTAAGCTCAAAGCGGGTAGATTTAGCTTATATATTAGGAAAAAGTTCTTCACTATGAGGGTGGTGAGACACTGGTAGATGTTGCCCAGAGAACCTGTGGACACTCCATCCCTGGCAGAGTTCAAGGTCAGGTTGGATGGGGCTTTGAGCAACCTGGTCTAGTGGAAGGTGTCGCTGCTCGTGACAGTGGATTTGGAACTAGGTGATTTTTAAGATCCTTTGCAACCCAAACCACTCTATGATTCTGTGAAATACATCCATTTTCAAAATTAGAACTTGATCCAACATTGGTCAAGGAGATGCCTGAACTGCATTAAATAAAAACACTAGAATATCATTAAACTTTCACCTGGAAATCAGTTATGACTAGGAATCTATATTTTTGCACAGGGAATAGAAGGGAAACTGTGACTATGTTGTGATGATGGAACTAAAATATCACTCCCAAAAAAACAGCCTTCCGTCTATTATAGTCATATATATATATATATTATATACATGTGCCATGTAATTCTGTCAGCCAAAAAAGCAGAAAAATAAGAAAGGATTTTGGGAG
Organism: Psittacula echo; assembly: GCF_963264785.1. NCBI lineage: Eukaryota > Metazoa > Chordata > Aves > Psittaciformes > Psittacidae > Psittacula > Psittacula echo. Next base: position 38,204,422 of record NC_137738.1, on the reverse strand, counting down.
AAAAAAGGAAACGCACTTAGTGGACAATGAATATTGGCTACTTCAGTTTTTACTACCTTGGTGGGGAAGTCCCTACCTCAGGACTCAAAATCCACAGGCATCAATGAATTCCAGCTTAGGACTATCTTTTCTAATATCCAAAGAGGGCAAGGCATGCCCTTGTTATGTGCCTGTCCAATCAATGGCTAGAAATAGCAAGGATTATTTTTCAGGGAAGGTTTGACAGAGAAGCATCTGATGGGAATTAGTTTAATAAGATAACCTTTTAAAATGGGATCTCGAGGAAATCCTTAGAGAAGAACAAACGAGTGTTAATTTGATGGCCTTCTCTGTAGAAACCTTTCTTCTCTTAAAAGAAAATAAAAATGAAAGTAGTGAAGTTCAGTAGGGACACAGATCCGTTTTGCTCTTTTTTGGGTTTTTCAAGATGAAATCCCAGAGACTAATTAACCCAGACTAGGAGGTTTTTGTTGTATTGAAATGTAAGCTCATTTGAAGCCACTGAATCCACACAACAGAAATGGAAACTGATACTGCTGTTCCTCTTTCCTCTCTGACACCACCTTTACCACTCATCAGGTCATCAACATAAACCCACCAATATTAGTTTACTCTGGTTACTAGCTGCTTTGCAAAGAACTTTATGTTTCCTCATTTATTAAAAGCAGAAGCAAAATCAGCAAAAATTAATAGTTTTTACTGCCTTGGAAACTGAGGTGAGGAAAGCTACCTATTGTACAACAGTAGCTTCTTCAGTGTCTAAGCTAACGCATAGTACAAAATGACATAATACTTCATCCTCAGAAGTGTTTTGTAGTGTTGAAGTGTTTATTGTTGGCTCTTCACATCTTATTCAGGCAGATTTTCCCTGTGACATTTACGTTACCGATAACCCAAATATTTGATGAGCAGAGACTATGAAATTGCAAGACATGTTTACAAATTAAGAGATATACAATATGCGACATTTTCAGAAAATTTTTAGAGTCTTCATGGCTTACATGTGACATTCTTTGAAGCTCTCTTTGGAACCATAAGCGTTACACAATTCTTTTTACTAAATGAAAATGAAGGTTCTGATACTGATGCATCCCAGAAAGACAGGACGCCAGGCTCTACTTAGCATGTGTTACTAAAACCCCAATAATTCAGCTTTTTAGTGGCAATTCCTTTGGGGCATGCATCTGAAACAGGCACTACTGTCCCAGCATTACAGAAAGACAGCAGTTTCCAACATTGCAAGAATGTCTGTGATAAAGAGTAATCGTATTTATTTTCCCAAGGTGAAAAGAAAAAGAAATAATTTCTTTTTTCTGTTTGAAAAAAAAAAAAAAAGGACTTTGGAACTAAAAGTGCATCTGAGCTCCAATGTCTTAAAATTATGGACAAAAATAAAACAAGGTGGAAACAGTATTAGTGATTGGTTTTACTCTTCAAAATACTGGGACTCACTACTGCATGATGGAAAGTTTATGCTGAAAAATTGCTGTTAATTTCAAACCTCACATTTACATAGAAATACAGCCAGAATTCTTCTCATTTGCCCCTCTTTACGTGGACTTGTCAGAAGCTTATACTCCCCTTAATGATCTCCCTCAGTATATTTTTATATTGTAATTTATTTACATGCAAAACAAATTTGAATCTTTCTTCTTGCTTCCTAGCATTATACATCCTTGACATTATTTGTCTGTTTGTTCTTTTCTGCATTTGATTTCTTTCTCCTATATCAGCAGCTATATTTGCAATGTCCTTCAATACTTTCTAGATGTCTGTGCGTCTCATCTTCGTTTCTCTTGAGGCAGATTTACACAGCAGCTAGTTTAGTCGTTTTACACTTGTTATTCTCTATCTTTATTCATGAATTTACTTCCTTCCTGCTATTTATTTTTTCTCATTGCAATTGTATAAGCCTTTTTTGAGTTCTCTGAACACACTAGCTCTCTCCTTCTATATGTGCTGTAATTTCCTTTCTTTGCACATTGTTCTTGCTTGGCTTACTGTCATATCCTTTCACTTGGCAGAAAACAAGAATGCTCAAACATCCAGGCTGAACAACACATACTCTTCATTATGCACAGCACCTTATTGATTTGCATTTCTTATATATATTTTGAAATAATTGCTCTTGTAATTTATACTGCAAGTTCCCAGAAGATAAAAAAAAAAAAAAAAAAAAAAAAAACAAAACCAAACTTCCCTTTGGAATTTCAGTATTTAATTTGAAATAATGAAAATCAGAATTAGTGCCTCTAATACATATTCGATTAATCTTCAGGCATATACGTATTACTTAGTACTTGAGGGGATGGGAATCCTGAACATACAGTAACTGTAGGAGCATTGCATGCTTTAAGTTAAATAAGTTTGCAAATACCTCCCTTGGTTTTGAGAGGAATTAGCAAATTTTTTTTTGTTATTTCTGCATATTTTTATATGTTTGAGTCTGTATTTCTATGCATCTGTATCTATCAAAAAAGAAAACTGGTTACATATTTACTGTAGTAATTTCTTTCAGAACAGCCCCTGTGCTCCCCAGCTACACAGAGATCTCACTGCTCACCCCAGCACTGCTCAATTCCTGTTAGCTCATTCAACACCTGCCTCGAACTTGGCAGGAATAGTCTAATGAGTGCCAGTACACATGCTGCCATGCCTCCCCTCTGTTCAAATGGATTTGCTCTTGGATGGGAGGTGGAAAGAAAAACTACTGGACATTACTTGTGGCAGTGTATCTCCAATATACAACATGCCACAACTGAAGATGCAGATTTTAATATCCTGCTCAGTTCTCATCCTTGTCAACTCAAAATATACACTAAATTGTTACCATGCATGCAGAGTGGTCTGGGTTCTTGAAATGGAAAAGATAAAAACTGAGATGACAAAATCAGCAAGACATGAGAGTATGGAAGTATATGTAATCTTAAAAAGCCAAGGGAAGAATACAGGCCAGTGCTACTTGTGGCATCATGAAAAATACCAGACAGGCGTACAAAAAGAGTGGAAAGCTGTACTGGGCAGTGTCAGGATGATTAAATGTCAAAAAAACACCCAGTCTTCATAGGAGATCAGTGATAAAAATACCACCTCATGAAGGTTGAAAATAGCAGAATAACCTTACAGGAATAAGTGTCCCACTTTCCTGAATGTGACCTGTAGGATGAATTACAAAATCTTAGCATAGAAATCTGAAGATTAGAAAGACAGCATGTAGCTATAAGTGAGTATGTACTGGACTAAGGATCTTAAAATACGTGACTGAGGAAAGTCACAGAATAAGTTCTAATCCATTTAATAAGCTTTAGATGTGAAAGGACAGCAGCAACAGGTAGAATATCTATAATGTGATGCTATATTTAAAAGTAGATGACATAAACAGAGCAAATTAAGAGATAATAACTCTCCACCAGCATTTTTGTTCCCTTATGACATAGAATTCAAAGACAGTTTGGCCCACTTAAAAAGATCCTAAAATCTTTATAAAGGTTGTAGCCATAAGTAAAAGGGAACAGATAATAAAAATAAAATGAAAAGCCTGGTAGTGTATTAAAATCAAATTTTTTCATTTCATGAATTCATAGTTAGAGTCATTCCATAGCTGTAGTTCAAGACATACAGTAATTGTGAGAGCACAGATATGCATATTTTTTCTTCTCCTAGTTTTTTATTCTCCTCCCGAGTGAGCTGACCTAGTCAGCTTAATACTCAGCCCCATTTCCTCCTTCAGATGAAACTTCCAAAGCCTGTGGAGTTTGTACCTGAAAGATCTTGCCTAATCCACTTCTGCTGCTTTTCACTGTCTCAGAGGTGCCTATGTTCATAAAACTAAAACAGTTTCCTGGAGGCTGGCAGGAGTTTGAAAAGACTCACCAAATTCCTAAGTATTGTATTAAGGAAGCAAAGTCTCACATTTTTAACCTGAAGACCACAGATTATAACCAACTGATGACTAAATCTGGAATTAAGGAATTTAAACTGCAGTTATATTATGTCTTCTCAGAAGAAATTCTAAGGGAAGGAAGACGGAGCACATCCTCTGAGAGGAGAGAAAATTACTATGTGTAATGATCTACTGTGCCCTGCCCAGACCTAGGAAGCGTTACATTAGGTTATGCAGTACTGCATATGTATGTACTCAATCTGAAATGTGAAATTGAATAGAAAGCACGCTTGGGAAGAAAGGCTTCCTGACAAACATTAAAACAGTCTGGAGTAAGTACTGAATGCGTGCATGTTGCCATTTATATATGCTAAGCTAAATGAATTTAAAACAGATAGAGCACCCACACAATTTTTTTCCAAGATGCTGGGGCACCATATGATTATTCATTTATTCTTCTTTATTAAATGGAACTAAATTCCCAGAAAGCAAATGTGTGAGATCGTGCTAGAGACAGCTTTAGTGTTCCTTCCACTCCCCCTCCCTTCGTTTATTCCAGGATACACTCTCACACCAGACCCTTTTCTGAAAAGTTGTAGTAACCACTTCACTGAGTGACGAAGGGAACCACTATGAGTTTCGAGACTGCACTAATCCATAGTCAAGGATAAAGCCTAGTCTGACAGCCCCAAGGACCAAGCAGAGCACAGCTGATATATGTAGCAATTCACTAAAATTTCTGGTACCTATATGATAATAAAACTGCCAACTACTCTGAAAAATAAAAGCAGCTGAATTTGAAGGTTCAGTTATACAAGTATTTATGTGGATTAAAGTCCTCCATAATGTGGAATATAATATAGAAAATAATGTAGAACTTGTCATCTGGGTCTCAAAGTTCAGAAGAAACTGAACTTTCAAGAACCTATTCCTGCAAGTTTGGTTGCAAGTACAGCAAAATAAGTGCTCTTCTCAGGCATGTCCAGATTATAAGCAGAATTGCAGACATGCAAATACTGCATCAGTTAATATTTACATTTCCAACCTGAAAAGGACAAAAATGTGTAACAGATATTGAAGCTGAACTACTTTACCAAGCCCTACTCAAAAATCAATAGCAAATATATCTTGCAATTGCTGGCTTAGAGAAAAAGGAGTTATTTCAGGGGGAAAAAAAAAAAAAAAACACCACAGAAAAAAAAACCCACCAAAAAAACCCAACATAGAGCAAGCATCCACAGGTCTAAGGTGACAAAATCCAGTCAGCTACGAGGCGGCACAACTATTAAAGGCCTGTTTCTAGTATTAATAAGCTTTTAAGGTCAATATGAGGTTTCATATGAAGCCAAGGTAAAGATTTTTTAGAACAGTGCTAATGTGTTAAGACAGTCAAGATTTTCAGATACTGTCCCTTGGTCTAATCAGGGTTTTGTAAATAACATGTTCATAAAGACCTCATAAAGACAAAATTGGCTGGATTTGACCTTTAAAAATCCAAGAGGTGTTAGCTGACTCAGAGTGTCATTTTTAACCACCAGGGATCTCATTTGCAGATGTTCTTATCATAGAGCATAGTAAACCAGAACTGTTAGATCCAAAGTTAGCAAAATATGCTTGGACTAGTAACATATGAAGAGGAAATCATGCATAGAAGGAAACGGTAGAGCAAAAGCCTCACATATATTTAGATGTGAGTAATGTTATTTCTGTTTTAATGTTATAAAAATTCAGGACGTCCACAGCTTAACAATGAAAGCTCGCCATCCAAATGCATCATAATAAAATCTTGATGTGACAACACTACAGGAATTATGACATTATTGTTATTTTCAATGCTGTATAGCTGAATCTGATAGCATCATACTGAAGCAAAGAAGGACATACCAAAACACAACCTTCCGGGCAAGCTGCAAAGTAAAGCAGGGATCTCAGAACCTGAGATGCATCCAACCTATTTCAAGCCCATGAAACACAAAGCATGCAAATAAACCATAATAACACTTGATTATAAAAATAATGGTCTACAGCCATATCAAAAAAATGCCACCTACAAGTAGTGGAAAACAAGTAATTTTCCATCACATTAAGTACTGAGAGAAAGCAGAATCCAAAGAAAAACATAGCAATGTATTTTCAATTTACAGAAAAAAAACCAACCCATCTTTTGATGCTCTTTTTTGTCTTTGATGGTCATTTCAACAAGGGTTTATGGAAAGAGTCTTTCCTGTTTAGTATGCTTGCCTGGGTATGTGTGCCTAGGGATTTCATGCAATGCGGTGTGTGTATAGATACACTATGTATGATCACAGCTAACTAGCAGAATATAAAAGTATAATAACTTCTGCTGAATTTATCAAGCTGGAATCACAGTGAAGTTCTTGTGATTACACACTTCAAAGGGTTTTCTGTCTGCACCTCCAAACAGTTTCACCAGATCACATGTGCATCAGTATTAGGATTAGGAACCAAGTTTGAGTTAACCCTTTGCTTTCTATTCAGGCTCTCATTTCTGACAATTGTCTCCTAAAGGCCAAGTTCATCTTCTCTCTGAAACAGATGCCAGTAATCTTCCCAGTCAACAAGGTCACATTTTGAGCAGCCTGAAATGAAAAATCTGGCAAATTGTCCAGATAAGGAAATTGAACAAAAATTAAGAAATAAACCAACCAAACCATCCAGACTTAACATGAGAAACCCGTACCAAACTGGCCATCATTGAAGAACACAGATTGCTTGAAATGTCTTATACTTTCTAATCCCACTGGTAACAGCTTCAAGCAAATCCTTTCACTCACCTAGTACATCCCAAGCACTTACTGAAACTTGGGCCGACATCTCTGTTTATCACTAAAATTGCCCGTAACTTGGAAAAATACCTGTGTGGATGGAAATTGTCTGCTGTTTACCTCCAGCTCTTATTTTGTTTTAAAATGTCGCCCAGATCAGTTCTGTAATTTCTACTATAACAGCTGCAGCAGATAGGCTCCCCTTCGCAAAAATTCTCTGATGATCTTCTGTTTGCCAGCTCTATCTTGAAATTTGTGAGGGTGTACAAAATTTTTACTAGACAGTTGTCTGAAAATATGCCAGTAGTTGATGCTTATGAAGTCTTTAAAGTAGGCAAGGGCCACAGAGGGCTCTTGTCCAACCCCCTGCTCAAAACAGTCAGCTCTGTCATCACTCCATGCTGAGGCCAAGTGTTGGAATTAGGGTTAGAGCTGGGAGTTCAAAAGAAGACCTCTTTGGCAGCTTAAAAGACTCCTTAATCCTAACAGTCACTGTTATTCACCTAAGACGGTATCTCTGCTTCTAGGGTTTGCTGGCACAAACATCTAAGAATTACACCCCCGTCTCCAAGGAAAAAAATTTCTAAATCAACAGCAAAATCAAGTCATTAATTAGATTACAAGTTCCTGAACACATCCCTGCCCCTTTCAGGATGCACAACTCAAATCCCACTCTGAAGACAGAATAGTCACTTTTGCAATGGTTAGGCTTAGGCAACAAAATTAACTTTTCAGTTACCTCTAAACCTTAAAAAGACCCCCCACCTCCCAGTTCTCAGATTTTGCAGGATACTAAAAGAACAGAAATTCTTATGTGAGGTCAACTTAAAATTGCTGTTCAAATCACAATGTTTTGTTTCAGTTTAAGTTTAAAATTTTTATTAATTTTTTCCTCCCTTTTAACTCAGACCAATTTTAAATAAAAATTCCTCTCAGATTCTAAAGACAGAAGTTTCATTTAGAAGACTCTTGAATTAAAGTAGTTCAGTATTTCATAGAGAACACATTTCCGTTAAAAAAATTAAAAATATTTGCTTTTATATCCTCAAACCAAACGTTATCTAATGGTGTATTTCAAATCTTCACAAATTTCTATGCATTTTTTTCCCCCAAAATGCCAGCTTCAGTATTAAAAATTAAGAAAACCACCTTCCAACGCTACTCATGTGTCTCTGTCATTTGCATAGTTATATAATATGAAGAGCAATGAGTTTACCTTCATAACACCCTTGCAAGATGCGGGGGGGTTAAGTTATTTCTCCTCTTAACAGAAGCTGAACTGAGACTTCAGAGGGTAAGACAGTAAGTACAGAGTAATTTAGATGCCCAATAGGGACAACTGGGACAAAATCTTTCAGACTACCTAGGTTTATTTTTTTTAATCTGTTCTATATGTGTTTTCCATTGATTTTTATTGCAACTGAATGCATTCAGCACTTGTGCAAATCACACTCCAAGGCTTCAAAGCCTGTCCACCTGCTGAAATCTAATACTAAATTACTTGCTCAGCATCACAGAAATGTGATGGAAGTGCAATGCTGTGGCAGAGAGGGATTTTTAAAAAAACTTTATCATAATTGGTGGCATTGAGCTGCCTTAAGTAACAGGCTCCCCCTTCTTCTCCTATTGTCCTCTGCTTTGTTTACTACTTCTGTGATATTTCAGTATTCCCTGAGGCAGAGTTATTCCTAACGGCATTTGCCTTCTGACACAGCTGTACTCATACCCAGAGGAGGTTTGCAGCATATACTAAATAAGGTTGTTTCTTATGGAGAAAGAGCCTTGTGGTTAAGTAATTTAATAGTGCTTCACTGCATTCTTAACTTCCAAGTGATTTACTTCATAACTTTAGGAATAAACTCTTGAAGTAGTTCTCTGTGTGTACATCTGTGTGTGTGTGCATGTGCGTATCATGGATGTCCTCTTCTTCCAGTTATTTCTGCTCTTTTTAAGAAAGTATTTCCCAGCAACCCCTTTTAATAGAATATAATAAGCTGTATGATATCTCCTCTTGTGAAACCATATCAGGCAAGAAATAAATTAAGGATTTGAATACAGCTTTGATGATTCATACATCTTTCTATTCTTGCACAGTCACGTTCCAGATCCTTTTCAGGATTTCATTATTTTTACACTGGTAAGGATCCGCATAACAAGAAATCAGGCTAAGTATATGCAAGCCAGCATAAATAGGTATATGATATTGAATATGTACATTTTGTCCCATATTCCATGGGGAATCCATTTGATCTGTAGATGTAATCATTGGGTGAACAACCTGAGTTTTGACAGCTCAAAAAATTAAAATGGAAAGCCCATGTACTATGAAAAGGTCTATCAGGATAAAATAATAACCTCTGCTCTTTGCTTAAAGTTTTGCATGAATGAAATACGTCCAGAGGTGCTGACAGATACTGATATGCTTGGGGGAAGATATAGGTGGCAGTTAGTCCCTACTTTGATGGGTAGCATCTGCCTGCTGGTGGGCAAGGAGCAGCTGTTGGACTTGGTTTTGCTTTGGCTTTATTCACTGGACAGACAGGTTGTGCCATACTAGCATTATTAATAAGTATTCTTATGTATTAATAAGTAAGTATTAATGAGCAAGTGCATTAATTTGGTCTTACATAACATTGTCATATATTGCCCCCCTAAGGCTTCTAACCCTGAATACACTGCCTACAGCCATATGCTCCCTATAAGAACACAGGTCCTACTTAATTGCATGTTCTCTCACTGGCTGGTAATGCCCTCTATGCTTCACGTCACTGAAATAAAATCCCCTATGCCATTGTGAGGTGAATGTTTATTGTTCCATGTTATCTAAGGGCATTTACCACACTCAGCTCAAATCATCTTTTTTGTTTCTTTGCTCATACCGTGAGACTACTCCAAAACTCTCAGCACTACACCGTAGACTGACTGCCATGAAGATGAAGAGTAAACTTTGAAAAAAAAGGTGAAATTAAATGGGAAAACAATGCTATGTGAAAGTAAAATGCAGGCCTTAAGCTTGGAACACTTAGTTTCATGTTCTGAGTTAGAAAACAAAATTCTCAAGGAAGCATATTTTTTTTTCCTAAAAATCTACTCAGTTTAGGAAAATATTGGTTCTAATTATCCATGTGAGAAAAACAGAAGAAAGAAAGTATTGCTTAGGCTGTAGCAATTAGGAAAAAAATGGTGTTGGGTTTTATTTGTTTTCTTCTTTTGACTTCCTTTTCATTGTTGAATTCTGATTCTCATTAGAAAAATTAAAAAATTATTTTCTTCAAAGTGTAGTAAAGGGAAAAAAAAGAAACACTATTCCAATCCTTTATGTAGGTTACATTCTTTTTTATCAAATTAGAGTTGATAACACGACAGGGACCTAGCACTTTCAGATCAAATCTGGCTACCACTGATGGTAATGAGCAGATTCTTCTTTTTAATAGGAGGCATGCATTGGAACACTCCCTGAGATTAGGAAGTTTGCTTTCAGATTTTTCTATACTGCAGCTTCTGATGCCTTACCACCATTTTCTGCTGCTTTATTTGCCCTTAATGAGTAATTTTATCTTTTTTATGAATGAGTGAAATGTTTGCTTTAGTAAATGACTACAAAATAGGTATTATGCTTAGGCTGATAAATGTGCACGAGAATTTTGCATACTCATACCAAACAATTACTAAGTAACAATGTCCAGAAATATTTTTCTCTTTCTCTGTACTGACTGCTACAGGCTGTTTTCATGACTTTGTTGCTATGTACTCCCACCTCCTTAGCACAAATTTAAAGCTGCTAGTCTTGACTCATAGTAATATTGTGAGAAGAAAATCAAATTCTAGCTGCTTTCATCAATACGAGGATATTTAAGGAAGGGATCTAACAGGATTACAGCTGATAAATAAACACCTTCGACATACTGCTTATGGCTATGATAAAGAAACTGATTCTCAGGTGAGATGTGCAAGTGAAATTGTTAAAAACCCACAAAACTTACTGCCTTTTTTTGGTGTGTTATCAACTAAAGTTAAAAAACCCCAAGCACTTTCTGCATGCTAAATGGTGACTATGTCAGTTTCCAGACACGGTAATCAGCTTCACAATTTCTTTTAACTTTTTCATAAGTAGAAATATTGACACTATCTGACAGTGTATTTAGCACATCTAACAGTGACAATATGCATTTGCTTTTTTATTATTATTATTTTAAGAAACATTCGAAGCTTTATTTGAAGATAAAATTTAGGGAAGGATCTGATTATCAGGTTGAAATGCTTATGTACCTCTCAGAACAGACCTTAAGTTTTTGGGTTTTGTTTTTTGTTTTTTTTTGCACACAGGCCTTTTCTTTTTCTTAAGATAATGGCCACAAACCCAGTCCAGCTTACAACAGTAACAAAATCCAGTAATTTAAATAGCCTATTGTCTAGCAAATAGGGTTCCTCCTATGTTTATCATTCAGTCTGTAGGATGGATTTTCAAAATAACACATGGAAAGTAAAGAGAAATTAAGCTATTGTGCTTCCACTAAAATCAGCAGGATTCAAAGAGCTAATACCTTGGACACTGCTTTGCAAACGTCATGATGAGACTCAATTGACTGGGCAATACAGGTATCTGGCAAAGGATCTGGATTTCAAGGTTACTGAAACAGCATGAGCTCTCGCAACACCAAATTACAATAGGTAAAATCAGAGATCATCCAATGCAACAGCCATCCCACAGAACTAGCTTTCAGGACAATCCTCTGTATACGAACTCCTTCCTCTGTGAACTGCCCTTGCCACTCAGCAATCAAATGACTAAAACATGTAGCACTTATGCTCTCTGCAGTGGTCTTTGTGAGCCAGAATCAATTTATCAAACGGGATGTGTACAGAATTCTCTTGCTGATGAAAATGATTTCTGGATAATACCAGTACAGAGAGATATTTATTGCTAGTTATTCCTTTCTTTATCTAGGGAAAGAATAAATTGAAAATGAAGTCCCAGGAACCATTACAGAGTAATTTCCAAGGAGGACTTACCCTTGCAAACTTTTGCTACGTATAAAACTAGAAATCACTTTTTGTGTATGAGAGAGAAGCTTGCAGCATCTGCTTCCGGTTGGATTGAAGATCGAGATGGTCCTACAGTTGTAAGAAGGTTGCTTCTCCCTTGGAATACTCCCATTGTTTATGTTGGCAAACACTATAATGCATGATGAATATATATTAATGATCAATAATGAAGCTCAAGAGCACCTACAGAATACACCTTGCACAAGGTTTGAAAGTGCTATATAAAAAAAAAAAATAAACAATGCATATGAGTGAAGTTCTGCAATAGAAGGAGAATAATTATGCCCAGTCTGCCTGCCCCACAAAGAACTTAGTCTTTCTATTAGCTTTTGTAACACATTAAACATAGAAATGCTGGAATCTATGAATATGTGGCTTAATTTTCTAAACAGAGCAAATGTTAAAGAATATGAAGATATGGGACTGGATTCAAAGTTCCATATCTAGACTTCGAGAAATTCAATTATGACTTTATCTATTGATTTGAGAAAGCACTGGATCAGCCTGCAAAACCAGAAGCAACCTAGGACTATAGTGAACAGAAAGTGGCATTCAGACTACATGGCTGCTGGTAAAGCACATGGAATTAAGTAAAAAGAAATCAACACCAGAGAAAGTTGGAAGCAAAGGTAAAAAAAAAAAAAAAATCATAATCTGCCAATAACCAAAGCTTAAAAAGTAGATGTATTTGTATCATATGTTCCCTCTTTTAACAACTGTTGAATGCAAAAATAAAAGCTGAATACTAGAACCAGAAAGAGACCTCTGCTGAGTGCTGGTAAATCACAGCTGCGGCTGGTATGCTACACCAAAAAATTTAAGACTAAGAAAATATTAGCTTATGTGTATATTTCTAAGGAATTCTGTGGCAGAATTTTCTCCTAGTTATTCAGTACTACAAAAAATTTTAAACACATTTCCAACTATGAATATCAAGACATCTTTGCATTTAATTGGGGAATTTCGAAGATGTTACTTCTGATATTGGTCTAACTCTGCAAAACCGCTCCATATCGACAGACCTTTATGACCCTGCAGAGACTCGCTGATTTCAGTGGTTTTCCTACAGACCTATTCAATAGATCACTATTACATTACAAGTTCAGGTCTGTGCTCAGCAGAATATTTAAGAGCACACTTAAATCCATACTTACTCATCAGAGCACGCAACTTTAGGCATATACTCAAGCTCCTCCAGAATCAATATGACAAATGTTTTACTGACTATGGGTAGGTATTTCAGTTAGGACATTGGCTGTATATGCCATCACCTTCTCATTTTTCTTCTGTAGCTAAAAGTATGGAATATTTATTGCGACTCGTATCACTACTAATTTAAGAGAACTGGTTAAAAAATTGACAGATTATATTGACCTAATACATTTATATTTTCACCTTCTAAAAAGTTTGTTGGAAACATAAATCTAATACAGCATTTTTGATTTTTCACAGGATTTCAGTATGACAGCTTACTATTGGTTTTTTTGTGTTGGAAAAATTTGCTAGAAACAAATGAAAAGATGAACCACCTATTTGCACTGTCCACTTTAAAAGAAACACCAACTCTCAAACTTTATTCAGACAAATGCACATGGGACTAATTTAGAAAATGAATAAATTTTAATGAGTTTTTTTAAGGCTAATTCAATAGTAACTTACTCTGGTTTTAAATTAGAGCAAATGTTATGAGAACAACAGAATACCTGAGGTTAGAAATAGAGTACAGCTGGGACTGTTAATTTGAAAACATTTCCCATGACTAGCTAAATACTGACTTTAAAAAAAAAAAATGTATATATATATATAAAAAAAAAACAAACAAAAAAAAAACCAAAAAAAAAAAAGAAAAGGTGAAATCTTCCATTTTGGTTACTTAAAATGTTGCTAGAAAAAATATTACATGCAGAATGTCTTTAAAGTAAGATATGTGCCTTCAAATCTAGAGTTTGAAAGAAGACATCATTATTTCTATTGGTAAGGAAAGTGGAAGATACATGAAATACCTCAAAATTTATTTTGTGGTTTATATATTTTTAATGCAATTGGTTTGCAGCCAGATGAGGATGCTGCATGAGTCTGCAAAAAACACAGGCCTTTGGAAAGCCAGATAAAAAATACAAGAACTTCTAAAAACAAATAATCTACAAACTATTAAAAATGAAGGAGTCTGAGTTTAATATGATTCTTTCATAAATTGCATATAACTGCAGTGTAAAGTAAAACAACTGTCCTTTGTTCAGAATAAGTGTCAAAAGCAGTTACTCTCCTTTTTGCAGTAAGATAGATGAAGTCTGTGTAAAAATCAGTTTTATCAGTCACAGCACAAACTGAAGGCCAGCTTCATCTCTTTTCACGCTAAACATGTTATAGTGAAACAGTTGTCTGACTCCTAAAATCTGCGTCAGCATTTCAATGTCTCTTTTTAGTTCTATAACATTTCATTTAGAATTGTTAGCATATTGGTTGTGTTTTGCTACTATGTCAGTTGCAGAAGTAGTTGCAGTAGGAAGTAACACAGAACTACAAGTTGCCTGATACTGCTACAACACCTTAACATAGTATTTGGAATAGTTGAAATAGATGGAAAAAAAGAATTTTTAAACAGCCAAGGACTGTAACTAGTTAAAGCAGATTGAAGGTTTTCATCTTCTTGTGTCTCCTGCTTGTGGTGTAACAAACTGGTATGACAGTCACATCTAAGTGAGACATAACGGATCTGCACAAAACTCACTTTCCAGCAGCCAGAAGAAAACCCCACCAGCATCTCATTATACATTGCTGTGTGATAATCTTCAATAATTGTTTCCCCTTCCACTGAACAGACAGGTAACTTTGTGTGAAAAATGTACAAAATACTGCTGCAATGCTGACAAAAACATTTTTTTTTTTTTTAGGTGAGTAGATTGCATTTATACATTAGGACAGCAGGCTTCAATGTTTGCAAAACAAGCAACAGTATGCAGGCTGCAAAGAACACAGCCCCTATGATTACCCTCTTACCCCTGCAAGTTTGAACAAAGTTAATTATCAGCTTTGTAGTTTGCAGGTACAGCTGAAAAGTCATTAAGAGACCAGATTTTCTAGCCAATATTATACTCACGGCAGAGGAGAAAACCTCAGCTTACCTTAAATAATGTTAATAGCTAAAGCAAAACAGCTCAAAATTCAGGCTCTGCTCTTTAAATTTGCACCACTGAGGGCAACAGGAATACTTCAGTGCTTATAGCAGCCTTACCAGAATTGTAGGAAACCTAACTGGGATAAAATCAGTGTCAGTGGTTGAAAACTTAGATAATAACGCTTTATTTAACCCTCAAAAAGACAGACAAAGCTCCATCTCAATAGATTATTTTTAACATAAAACTGGCAACAGCAGAAGTCTAAAAGTCAACAAAACACTACATTTACTTTGACCTTTCTGTGAATGCATCATTATAGAACACTCAGTGCTATAGACGCAGAAAAAATACGTTTCAAAAAAACTAATTAATTTATTTGTCATTACTATGTGACTTAACTTCCCAGAAGACCTTTTTTTAAGTGTTGAACACATAAGAAGAACCTAAACAATTGACAGAAAAAATTCTGTCCGTAGCTCCAAACCTTTGCATTAGCAAGACTGCATAGTTGTTAAAGGTGCATTCAGTGCTCTTTCACAAACTAATCACACAATTATCCTTTTCACCACTGAGTTGTGCTATATAAGGTTGACCAAGATCCTTCTGGCCTAAGGTATTGTTAGTCTTAAAATATGCCAAATAAGCGACCACAAGCCTCTCAGCTTCAATGCTGAGCCATGTGACAAAAGCAATTCAACAAAGAACTAAAATATGTGCAGCTCTGCATGCCTCCCTCTTACGGAAAAGAGAGCAGAGTAGATTTCTATTAGAATGAAATTAAGAAAGGATATGTTAAACCAAGAATACTGCTGACGTCAACAGGGAGCACTCAGCAGCCAAAGGAAACAAGACCCTTTAAGTCCACTACAATCTTTTATATATGGTTGTGTTTTTTTCTGGTAGTCTGAAGACTCAAAGCATGAAAAGCCATCAACTTTTAAAAACTCACTGCTAAGTCAGACCAGAAAGATTAGGAACTTGCCAGGAGCTGGACTGAACTCCATCCCAACTGAAATGTACTTCCAAGATGCTACAAGACTGCTTTAGTCATACACAGAAGCACTCTACACAGCAGTTTAAAAGCTAAAACAAACAAGGAAAATTACATTCAATGACAAAATTCTAAAGGCACATGACAGTTATACAAAATGTCATGATTCACAGAGAGGGTTCGAAGAAGACTCTGTGGGCTCTGTTCCACTCTGCATGGAAAAGCAGAGAAATGATAGATCAGAGCATAAATCTGGGACACTTGAAGCTTCACCTGAGCTCCAAGATCCTGGAGCATCTTCAGGCTCCAGGACTCAGGTGAATGTTCTGCTTGTTTCTGGCTCTGTAGTGGGGACAAGCAAGGCCTAGGATAGACCTTAGCAGCTATCCTAAGTCCTTACTGCTTCTGCTCTGCCCCTCAGGAAAGCAAAGCCACACATACCAACATTTGTTGCTCCTACTCTGATGTCTCTGTGATGCACGGACTTGAATCACCATAATTACAAGACCAGGTAAGGCAATTTTATGTGTATGTGCACATCTACCTTGACAACTTCTGTGTTGGAGTGCACTTGTTCAATAGCAACGCTGTAGTCAGACACTTTTCTCACATTATTCATGTCTCATCTACTCATATTTCCATTTAGAACTCTGCTAAAATATTTCACATGCCAAAAAACCATGTGAAACAGTGGGAGAAGCATTCCCTACCACAGGTGGCTCCCAGCATGCAAGATGCTTAGATTGGATGTTGGGGGAAAAAGTGTGACCCAGAAATACAAACGCAAACACTGAGGGCTTCTCGGAGTCTACAAACACAACTCTCAAAAGGAGTCATGATTCACAGCATTTCTTTGGGGACTGGTACACAGTTTTCATCTTCTGTGCATTTGTTTGGAAAAAATCAGCAGTTTTGCTGCTTCCACTCTCAAACTTGTGATAAACAAGTGAATTTAGGAAGAAAAAATAATCTTTTTTCATTGACCTGAATATGCTGTTCCAGAACATTGACAGGTTGTTCTACTCCAAATATCCCTGTGAAAGAGACACTCTGTGGCACCAAAAATGTGTTGAGTACTAGAATGGCTGGTCTTCTGTATATCTGTTATTTCAACTTTATTTATTTTATTTTAGGGGCTGGAAGGGGAGGGTTCAGTGCTGTTCAGAGCTTAGTGCAAATGCAGCAGCTCACCAAAACTGTAAATGTAGGCTGCTTGGCAACTGCTTTCAAAGAGAGCTATTTGCTCCCAAAGAGATAAGCTGTTATTTTTTTGCATTTTAAATCAAAAACATTAAAAAAAAAAAAAAAAAAAAAGGAACTAAGGAAAAAAAATAAAAAGGTAATTACTTCACCCGCTAATAATGTAAATGGTTCCATTATGCACACACAGTGGTGATGTGCAAGGTCTTCCTGGTTACCACTGTACGATTTCTGACAGAGAACCTGCAGCAAAGAAGTTGTTTTCTACTATAAACGTAGTCAAGTGGAACTGACATGTCATACCAATCCAGAAAAATAAATTACATGGAAGACAATGTATCCCACAGGAGAAAACCCCCAGCTCTTAGAGACCAAGGTCAAACCAGCTCAGTTTTCCTTCTCTAAAAGTGCTTGCCAGCAGCTGCTTTGGGAAAAGCTGTAATTTCCCCCATGTACCCCCACCCAGCTTTTAATGCCCAACTTGGAAAAGACTGTGAAGGGGTGGTGTGCTCAGCACTGTTCCAGTGCCCACCTCAAATTGCTCACAGTGCAGCCACAGGGTAGAATTAAGCCATCATGATCCCTAGTGCCCCTCTGGCTCCCATTGGACACCTGCAGGCCCAGCACTGGGCTCTCTACAGCATCATTACAAGAGACACTGGGGTCCCTGAAGAAAACACCACCTATCTAGAACGCTTCCACATATTCTCACACATCCTTTGTACCCACCCCGTATTTACACATCTGCTTCTACACAATAAAAATATCGCAAGTGTAAGCAGAGTACAAAGCATCTTTTCTCCTTCCGTTCTCCAAGCATCGCTGTGGAGATGGCCCTAATCCTACCGCAGCAGAGACAAATAGCATTTAAGGAAGCAGAAGTGATCAGTTGTGCATCAAATCCCTATATCTGCTTATGTTGTCTGTCCCAAGCCACAGTCTGACAACAGCAGTAGCAGTTCCTGGCTTGATTAAAGCATAGTAGACAAATAACTGATTTATGGTTTCTCATTAAAAAAACACAGAAGATTGTACATGGAGTTTGGCATATCTGGCATTCTAGAAATAGAGGAAAGATAATAAAATGCAAGCATACTTTAAAATACTTCTATTAAAATGATCTTTCATCTCTATTCATTCTTAGTCATAGTTGGCCTTTCTATAAATATTAATTCCTTGGAGTTACAAAGCTTCTTACTTTAGTGAGCAATAACTGACAAGCATATGTCCTAATAGCACTCAACACTGAGAAGAAAAATTCTAGAGCAAAAGAAGAAATCTTTTCAGGAATATCATAAAACTTCAGATTTGTTGGGTTTTTTTAGTTGTTTTTTTTTTAGTAAAACTTGACTTGCTTCTGGATCTTCTTACTAAAACAAAAATGTTGAATGCAGAAGAGGACTTAGGTAAGATTACAAAGATGCCTACATAAGATTAGGAAGCTTGCCATAAAAAGACATATTCAGAACATCAAACTTCCCAATTCAGAGTAGGGATCTGAACTGGCATTCAGGGTGCTGCCTTTTACAGAAAGGAATTTCATTACCATGCTAGTTGTTTTGAATTTTTCTTTTTAACTTACAGTGTTCATAATGTTCAGCTGAACATTAGAAGTAAATGCTCAATGAGTAAATGAGATTTGCTCTAAAGCCTGGCAATCATTGCTAAACACACTGCTAGAAGGCTCCTTTCTAATTATTATTCTTTTAGGTCTTTATACAAGTGAAACAATCTCAGCAGGAGAGGATGAGAAGCTGGGCCATTACATCGCCTGTAGGGCAAACATCCAGATTTTTATACTGCAAATATCATCCCCAACAAAAGCAAAATGCCTTAGTAGAAGAGTGGAGATCTTCAGTTCGCATCCTTCCTTCAACTATAACATGTGTAGAAGCAGTCTGATTAACCCTAGATGACTGACCTAATGACTGGATTATAAACAGTGTTAGCAGTTCATCCTAGCTTTGTGAATGGCATCTAAGTCCTCAAACACTTTTTTCAACCCAAAAGTATCAATCAAATTTAGCTCACCAAACTTAAACCAAAATTAATTTGGGGTTAACTGAAACTGATCTTTACTGTGCATTATTTATTCACTGCTCATAAACTACTGAACCCTAGAGGAGGCTGGTAGCGGTACACCTCTAGTGTTTATGGTTTGTACCAGGCCTAACATCATCACTATTTGAACAGTTGAAAAATGAATTTTAACTCATTGGTGCCACTGTTGTTAGTACTACTGTTGCAACTGCACCTCTCAACCATTTAGTAGGAATCCAAACGACTGTTTGGTTTGTGGATATTGAACTTCTTTCTTGGTGGCAAAAGCTTTACGGCACACTACTCAGTTTGAAAAGACCCTGCTATTGCATCATGCTTTCACCATTGCTGCATTGCTGCTGGAGAACTTCTGAAACCTGAACCTTTGTCCAATCCCTTATGCTTGAATTATGCCCAACAAAATGTCACCTGAAACTGAAGCCCAGAAAAACAAAGTAGCAATGATTGCTCAAGACAAAGATATCACATGTCCATAGGTTCCACTATTTCCACCTGCCTCTCTTTTCCTCCTTAGCAAATAAGTGACATCTTTAAACTGCCTTAGCTGAATTTTGCATGGTATGGCTTTGCTCAGACAATGAGCATTATGTTGCAGCACCATAGCAGTACTAACATCAGCTATTACTTCACTTTGCAAAGAGATTCCGTGCAGAAACAGGCACACTGAAGGGACTGTAAGATGATTCAAGTACATATTTGAAAATTTGTTTGGGTTGCAACTTGGCATGACCTCCTTCCCTTGGAGAAAAACAACGCAGGGCAGACGTCCAATTCAGGCTACAGAGGCTAACTTTTAAAATGAAAGCTCTTAAGGTACACATATGTCCTCAGGCATATACATGTATATTGATTATGTCTATTTCGAACAAGCAAGAGTCAGCTGAGTATCTGCAGAACAAATAGAAAGAAGGAGAATTGCTGATAAATATAAATATGTATGTTTGAGTAAATACAATTAAAGTTTAAAATCGCAGGCTACAGCTCTTAAATATTCTAGCAAGAAGATGGAATATGCAACAGTGTAATATTCTTCTAATACTGACAGATGACTAGAGGTTAATAGTAATCAGATTTCTGTCTGCCCTGCAGACAGTAAAAGTTCCCAAGTCAAAGCACAACGACTAGCTCAGCTCAGCTAGACTTCTGAAAGATTAAGTCACTTGAAAGCACTGTATGAATAGAGTTAGCAGTTTTCATTTAATCTACCTGGAAAGCTTTGAGCACAGTGAATTTTAATATCTGCTGCCTAGCAAGAAAAAAAAAGAAAAAAAAAAAAAAGTAGGTATAACTCAATACAGAGGCCAAAACTCATCAATTAGGCCTGAGTATTTTACATCAAGTATACCAATTGTGCTGCCGCAGACAAAGTCTGTATTCAAGTGATGGTCCTGAATCTTTTTCACATCCAAAGCTGAGCCACTGCAGCACAGGTCACTTTGAATGCATGTAGATTTATCTTTTTAAATTTTCTGTGTAAGAATGCAATTCTCACTATACTGCTTTAAACATTTTGCAGTTCCTGATACCCATATATTATATTTCTGGATCACATTTTGAGATTATATTTGAGGTTAAAATTTGCTGAGAGGAACCAAGATGCACTCACCTCAGAAAATATATTATGTGAAATGTTTTTCCTGATATGGTTCCAACAATATAAGGAGAAATATTTGCTGATACACATTAAAAACAGTTCTTAAATGAATGGCCCTGGAGATTTGTCTTCACATTTTGTATGAAAAATATAAAGAATGCCCAACAGGACTACTAACAAGAAACATGCAATTTTATTCCAGATGAGAGATGAGTAGGATTTTCGGTTTGTTTTTCTTTTTTTTTTTTTTTTTTTTGGTGTTGTCTTTCAGAAATTATTTTCTGTAACTCTCTACATAAATATGTTCCATGTGACTAGAAGAGATAGCAGCAAAGGTAAATGCATAGAGTCATATAGCTGTGATCCTATGCAATTTTGTCATCACCCTGCCAACAGGAGCAGTAGTATCACTAGAAAAGCTTATTATAGCCACCGTTAGTGCAGAATCTGTAATCAGTGCAGCCGACTTTTAATTTGTTGGGGTGTTTTGCAAGAACTTAATGAGTGTACCAGACATTAGGAAAATCTAGTGGCGTATATGCATCAGATGGGCAACTGAGTAGCTGGCTGGCTGCCAGGCCTCTGAACACAGCAGTGGTAAAGTTGCAAGAACGTCTCAATTCAATTTCGTCTTAATCTAAAGCAATATGCAAGGGAGGTGCACAAGGGACTGTGGTGAGAAGTAATGAACTGCTGCTCCTTCTGTGCAAGTCATAACTGGCTCTGACAAAGCCAGCAATGTTTCATCAGTGTGGCCCTAGTGTCAATCAGGTATCAGGCACCTTAGTCCCCAGGGTTTTGTTTTATCTCCTCATAAAAACTGTAACATTAAGAAGTGTAGCATGTGCTGTAGTTACTTTTTGAGACAGCAATTTATATTTCAGATTGCAATTATTCCAGAATCTGCTTGAACAAGTTAAGAGATTTTTCCCAGAGCTGGAATTAGAGTAAATATGCATCTTTTTAGAATAATCAGCCCTTTATAGTGCACATGTGCTTTCTAGGGCCAGATTCAGAGCACTGATAGTGGTCATTCAAATTCTGTGCTGAAGAGGAAAAAGAAAAAATGAAAGAAAACGTCAGAGCAATTTGGAGTTCTAAAGTTAGTTACTATATGTAGAGAGGTGTAGACATCTCTGTTGGACAGTTGAAGGCTTCCTGGTGAGTTCTGAGCCAGTAGAATGAACTGGATATGAACAACCTGGTCTTCTCAGATGGCACCTGTTTAAGACCTCTCCAGGCAAGCAGGAGGCACTTGGATGGCAGAATATGATAAAGCAGGGGCATCATCCACCTTTGCACACCTAAGCTGCTGATAAAGCTGTTCAATCAGGCAGTGACAAAAACCTAGTTTCATGTTGTACGAGATTTGAAAAGCCCATATTCTTTGGCAAGCGTGTATTAAGCCATGGGTGAAGCCAATAGGCATTCTCAATTTCAGTTGGCTCAGGTAGAGCGAAGTGTGGAAAAGGAGCTAAGAACAAGAGCATGCAATGCAGTCCATGTCTGTAGCCTGCAATTAGGCTATAAGTTGAGGGGAAAAGAGACTTTTAGTTCTCACTTGCTGTTTCCTGCATTATTTATGCATTTTACGTGGGGTTTGTTGGGGTTTTTTTGGTTGGTTGGTTGGTTGTTGTTGGCTTTTTTTGGTTTGTTTTTGGTTTAGGTTTTTCTTTTTAATGAAGAATGAAACAAGCCAGGAAGTTCTTAATTCAAACTATTCAGAACTGAACTTTCCCATTGCATGTTAACTAAAGCAGACACTCTCTATACCATGAGATTTCAGAAATATTTTTAGGAGATGGAAAATGTGTCTCGACGTAAGGTTGTTTATTTTTTGTCTCAGAACCAATTCAACAACAACAAAAATACAAAAAAGGGTAGGTACTTCCTTAACATAGGTGTAAACTTTTTTTTTTTCATTCTCATTGCACAGTGTTTTATGTGTCGGATTAGGCTTTGAGCAACCTGGTCTAGTATGAGATACCCCTGCCCATGGCAGGGGGTTGGAACCAGGTGATCTTTAGGGTCCCTTCCAACCCAAACCATTCTATGATTCTATGTCTGCTTAAAAACTGTAATTGCCTCTCAAATGAGCTGAATATACACTATGCCAGCTCTAAAACATTAACATTTTTATAAAATTATTAATTACCTGCAGCTAACTTAACCTTCTGGCAATCAGAGGCACACCTGCTAGTAAATGTATTCTGCATTACTTCAGCAATTCCCTCTGAGGCTTAAATAAAGAACCTGTGTTTTGATATTGGTTTTACATTTGGATAACATTCAGACTTTAAATCAGAAATTTTTTAGTTAAGTACCATCCCTGTATGTAAGCTGGCAGTTGAATTTGTTTTCTTTCCAGTAACAGCCTATACTGAACATAGATTTGTATTTCAGCCTAAGTAAAAGGTAGTAACTAGTGTTATCTGTTGATAATTGAAAAATAAATGTTCCAAAAAAAGATGCTTCAGTCAACATAATGCATGAATTATGATTTGAAGTAGTACAATTTCAAATACTGACAATCATTTTCTGCTGATATCAGAATCATTTGATTTGAGGGATAAAGGAGGAAAGAAAGGTGACTGAAGCCTGGGCTGATCAAACACTATGAAATGGAGCCATCCCCCTTGTGTTTGTCTTCAAAACATAAGCCAAAAGAAGCTGTTTCCAGCCTCCCAGGTTGGTGTGTCATCAGACCGTGGAAGGATGCTAGTGTGGCAGCACTGCTTCCAAAATGGGAGGAACTTCTAACCACTGGACCAGTCTGGGTAACATCCCTGAAAGGAACGTTTCATTCATTGCTGTCTCATTTGTGGATGTCTGTTCTTCTCAGCAGTCACCCTTTCCAGGTCAAAAAACTTTCACCAGTTTTCTAGCATGAAACAAGCTACATAAACCATTTCCAACCTTCTCATAGTAAAGAGGACAACAGTTTGATTAAGTGAAAGCACCTGGATTAGGTAAGAATTTTTAAAGAAATTAAAATCAAAATTAAATACTTGCAAAGCACAGGACTTTGATCAGCCTGAAGCATCTTTCACAGAAAACAGTTACTGCTAATTTTCTACTCTTAGCTGGAATAAAGGCTTGCTGAAGTGCTCAGAAAACCAGAATTTCTTCTCTTTCAGACCACCGTTGTAAAGCTAATTGCTGGAAATGCTGTTAGGTGATATAGCAAAAGGACTGTATTAGCTTTTCTCAACTGCATTTTTTCCTTTTCAGGATGAGCTATTCCAAAGCATCTTGCTTCTGCTTCTCAAGGATTTCTCCTGTTGACAGGAGCATTTACATGAGAATACAGAACAGGCACTGAGTGACAATGTGTTGAGGCTCATGTAACTATCAAATTAGGTTAGATTAGAATAGATGTCATAGACATACAGGAACATAACATGCTTACTAAGGCTTCTGCACTAACAAGTTTGAATATTTACTGAAAACTATTTAAAAATAGTATAATGGTCTGTTCAAATTAGGCATTTTTTGATTTGTTTTTATATTATAAAGGGAAATTATCATTTAAAATGTTATGACAGGTAACTCCTAATCAGTTTTGTTCCATCCCACATTTCTAATGGAGACAGGTTTGAGAAAATGGAATACATATTGCAGCATATTTCTCACTCTGTGTTGCTGTCTCCGGTAAACACACACACCTATGCATACAGGCACTATAATATGGTAAAACAAAAAAATAGATTGACTACTAATAAAAATATCTATTTGTTTTTAATTTTTTATGAGTTACAGTCAAGATGTTGTATGGCTGAATCTCAAACCTGTAAGACACACGGGAACAAGCTGCAAATCTCATGGCAACAGATAATTCCTATTTGAATAAATGATATGTAAAACTCAAGAAGTAGTGAGAGGAAGACTTGTCCAATGTTTTGCTTAGACATAAAAGGAAATGGGACAATAGACATACAGCCTACCAACTAGAAACCATCTGATCCAAAGGTGATGGCCAGGACACTTATGAAGAGTGGAGGCACAGATACTGATAGTATTCTTTGCTTTGAAGGTGGATGAAGTCACTCAGCAAATGACATTTTGAAGATGCTTCCAGCTAAAAATAAAGAATTGCTTGAGATTGCAGAGATACAAATTTGTGCCCAAGCATTCATGAATTGATACAGAACACTATCAGAAAACAAAGGATTGAATGAGAGCTGCTGCCCCCATTGAATGAGCCTCAATCAACTCAGGGAATAGATGTATTTGTAAGATAATGTAATGTATAAAAGTGTGAAAGGTGCCATTTACTGAGAAAGACAGTGTTAAATGCACGAACTTCTGGTGCTGTGGAAAATGGTAAAAAGCGTACAACTCTTCAATAACAAGAAATATTGAGCAGAAGCTGTAGATCAATGGCATATGTCAAATATAGAAATACAAAAAGCAGTGCAGGTATGAAGGGATAAAACTCAAATTTAAAGAAAAAATAAAAACAAAAGAACAAAAAGATTATGCAGGACCATTTGAATGAAGATTAAGACCATTATTTAAACAGCAAAAAGGAGGAAAAAAAAATGAAAAAATGCCACAGCATCTTTCTGACCTCTGACTTCAGTAAAGGATTAATCAATGATAACCACAATTTTAACAAAACGAAACAAGAAGAGTTGATGTCAAGAAAAGACTAGCTTCTGGAACTCTAAGATAAACCTGCTACAAGGTGTGATGAAATTTACTCTTGAGTACTAAGGAATGGAGGGAGGCACTCCCTGCGCTAACAGTTGCCTTGATGCATAAAGCATCTGCTAAAAGATGGACAACAGCTTTAGCTGAAAGTGTAAAACCGATACAAGCAATTTATGCTTTGGCTAACTAATACTGAAGACATGATAAGCTTCATCCTGAAGTTCACTTCTAACAGCTGACCTCAGATGCTTAGCCACAGAAATGTGTGTTTAACTTACTGAAGCAATTATAATGACCAAATTCAAATATCAGTACTAGAAATAATATGTCTTTTACCTATTTTCAGCTTAAGGTAAGAGCAAGTATAATGGATTTCATCTAGGGAGAATACGCAGTTTCAAATAAAAATGATGTAAAAGAAGATAGAAGACACAAGATGTACTGTAATGCATTAAACACTAATGACATTCCCTGTCAAAGGTTTGATCAGGGACATGCTGTAAGCAGCATTTTTTGTGACTTTGAAAGACTAAAGCAAGGTTACCATCTAGATTTAATATACAAGGTGTCTAGTACTTCAACACTTCTTTGCTGCATCAGTCCCTGATCTATGTTCATTTTCAACTCTCCCCTTTATTTTGTTGCTCACATAACATCCCTTCACATCTGCTCACAGAGCTCAAGTCCTTATCCAACTGCTGCTTAACTTTTCCTTTGCTTTGCTCAATCAAAACTGTACAACAACCTTACTAGTTGGTTGACTTCATCAGTTAGAACGCATGACCTTAATCAGTTGACTTAATCATGTTAGACCCAGTTCCTCTACCGGGTCCTCTGAACTGCAGCCAACTTTTTCCCAGTGTTCCTTGTCATATTAGAAAGCTCCTTCCCCTCCAACAGACTTGGTACCCTGCTTTCCCACAGGCTATTCTCTACTTTTCTCCCCACGGTCATTCTACCTATCTTTCTGCAAGTATGCTATCTTCTCCACTTGTGTGTTCCCAAAAGCCCATCCAGAGCTTGACAACTTTGCAGAACTAATCACAGCACTATCAGAATACAAGAGAAAAGAGACAGGTCTCTCACTATGCTATGACTTTGATATGCAAACTGTAATTTTACAGATATCTTCTCTTTGTGTCATCTCCCTTCTTCTAGATACCTTCTATATTATGACACTTTCTTTTCTTTTTTAATAAGCCTTTTACATCAAAGATCATGGCATTATATTTGCACTTTCCCATTCCTGCTTGTATTTTTTTCCCCAGACTAATGCAATAATAGGAATGCTGAGCCATTAAAAAAAAAAGAAAAAAAACCAAACCACAACCAAACCAAAAAAAAAAAAAAAGGAACAACAACAACAAAAAAGGGTTCTGAATCACAGTGTTAGGGTACAGAGGGAGGTAGCTGTTGCATTCAATATTAAGAGAAAGAAATCAAGGCAGGACTAGCTAAGGCAACCTGGGAGCCGAGGTAGGGCTAGAAAGATACTGAAAAGCCAAGCTGGAGAAAACTGCTGACTCGCACCTAGGACTAGAACCTAAACAAAGAGCTGTGGACATCAGGCATCTGCAAAGCAGAGATTGAGAGCAAGAATAAAAGAAAAGTAAGATCAGGAAGTTAAGGCCAAAAATGGAAGCAAGTAAGAAGGAACACAGGGCAGGCACATTGCAGTAGTCAGAAGAAAACCTATGTACCACCTTGAATCATAGCTTGTCCAAAGCTTCTCCTCTGGAAGAGTCAACAGAAATGCAAAAAAAGACAAGCAAGGAGCTCATATTTCTCCTTCCCCATCATGAAAAAAAGCACAGAGTTGTTTGAACGATAGAGACAGAAAGCATGTCCAAATAGGAGCCACATATCTCTAAATACAGTCACCAAACAGGCTTAGAGTACTACTGATTAATTAGCAAATTTATTTTTTTAGAAATGAATACACAAACAAAGGGCAGACCTGAAAGACACAATCACACTTTGATCACAAACACCAAGATTTTTCTTAATAGATGTATGGAAATAGCTGAGAAAAAGATAGTAATTTTTCAGACGCAGGACAAGTATAGGAATACAGTAGTGAACAACTCCTATCAGAACGACTGAAACTTTTTAGTCTCAGCTTGGAAATGGGGGCCTGAAGATATCCAGCCCAGTGTAAATCATACCAGGCAGCAAGATATAACTAACACTGAAACCCATAATTTTGGGGGAGAGGAAAATATTCCTACCAGAAGTGTTATGCAGCTCTTCTCTACAAACTCGGCAGAAAAATATTCAATAATATTGATAATAAATTAATAAGAAATTATAAAAAATTCTCCTAGACTTTGACTTGTCTTTTCACTTGACCATTGATTTCTAGAGAATAGTTAAAGGAAAATGATAGTTCCACCTCCTGTAAGAAAACAGCTTCTTTCAAAATTCGGAGGTAAACCAAGCCCATACTTTCAAGGGTAGCCAGCAGAGATGAATATCAAGCAGCAACTGTTGTATCCAGTGTTGGGTTTGCACATCATTCTAGGAGCTCCACTCTACACAGCCAGCCAGGTGCTGGTGAGCCAATGACTCAGTCTGAGTAATTATTTGCAGCAAAAGAAGTACAAATGTCTCCCAGAACTTACAGCTAACATCACAGAATTTTTTTCAAGTTGACTGCAAACACAAAAAAATATTTTCAGTAATTATCTACATTGTACCTGTTTGAAAAGAACAGGGTTTGGCAACAAAAACCTTCCCCCCTCTTTCAAATTATTTCTTGTGGTTACTATTTTGACCAGCCAGGTATGAGTCCTTTTCTTCTTTGTAGTAAATCGTTAAAGAAGGTGGAAACATTATTCATACTAGCAATTAGATGATTCAATGTTTATTTGCATCTAGTATTAGTGACAAGATGATACACATTTTAGCTAGTTGTTGAGTGATGACTTCGTTACTGGCCCACTGTAGTTGCTATAGAAACATAACTTGATTTTTCACAGGCCAGGCAACTGAAAAGCTTTAGAGATTTGCCTGTTTCTGGTTTTCATAAATGGCTTGTCAGCCAAAGTGTGAAGTCCTAATACATTTTACTTTCTGAAGAATTGAAGTATTGAAGAGTCACTTATCTATATCCTAGGAGTGGATTTGATAAGATCACTAAATTTTTTTCCTGCAATTCAATCCATATAAACAGATCATGATACTAACCAGGTGATCCTCATACTGGCTTAAATAAGAAAGTCCAAGTCATGGGGTTTATACCTCGCTATTGCATTTACATTCAGATGTTATCAACTGTATGCATACTTCCCCACTGAAACACTCCAGTTTATATATCTTAACCTGTGGATACATCTCAACCATATACCTGAAGAATGAGGTTTAACCATTCCATATGAAAATAACATAGTAAAGGGGACAGTTGTAAAGGCAGTAGGAGCAAACCCAGGGGCTATGCTTGGGTACTATTACTCCCTTACACAGCAATGCATTATATTTTCATCTGAAAAGCAAAACTTGAGTTTGAGCATATGAAACTCCAGGTAAGTGCTCATACACAAAAGTCTGTTAAAGAATGGTCTTAGCATTGCCTCTTACAAAGGAGTGAACTTAATGTCAGGGCTGGCTTTACTGAGCAAAGTGCCTAACTCAACTGTGCTCTTAAAGCAAATTTTGTCATGCAATGAATGATCAACTGGAGAGCCTTCCTGTCTTTACACTCGCCCTTAACAGCTCTGACCAGCTTAGCTCAACCTCAAGTATATTCATTTGCCTCCACAGCTCAGTTCAGTTTAAAAAGGAACGACATTAGAAAATCAAGCATCATACATTTCAAGCTTTCATGCCATGATGATACTCCATCATTGTCTTCCTAGACTGAGTGTTAAATGGGTTTCCCAAGTGAGTATTTCTTTTCTAAGAAAGAAATACATTTCTAGTGAAGACACTGGCTTTTGTTTGTTCCAGAAATGGATCCTAAACCCACAGGAAACATTCAAGTAATTATAAACAACAACCAACCTAGCATATCTGCACTATCGTTATTTAGTTCAGAAATGTCAAAAGGAAAGGCTACATTTCGTTTTGTATTGCCAAGTTTAAACATTCGAGCTTAAGGCTGAACAAGCAGCATCGCATTCCTTTAATCACTGAACTACTAGAAAGCAGCTTATTAGTATTTTCAAATGGAAAAAAAAATGCATTATATAATTTGCATGCATGCGTAGTAGTCCTTAATGGTTTATTAAGGACTACCAAGCTTTAAGCCATTCTGCAAAATGAAACAGGTAATTATTTGCCTTGTTTAAGCAGATTATATTTGAGTTTTTATTCAAATAATTGCAAAGAAAGATATCCTATATTCTATTGGTTATAATGTGTTACTCTCTCACTGGTGAATAATTACATGAAGTTTCTACTGCAGTCATCATGCCGACTTCAATAATGAAGTGTTCAGCTAAATGAGTAAAAGATAGGACCATGCAATGCAATTTTCTTTGTTTCACATTAATAGAAGTAAAGCCTGTTGGCTAATATTCTATCAGACTTTCCTATGACGAAAATTAACAATATAAGCCATTTTGGTTACACACCAAAGGTGAGAAATGTCTTCAATTTTGGAAATTCTAAATGCCTACCAAAGAAAGATCTAGAAAAAATGTCAACTCATACGTGATGGCAGTGAAGCCATCCCTGTGTACCCATGCTTTTACTATGGCATTTAAGCAATGCAACCTCCCAAAATGAATAGTACAGAATGGCTTGGCAGAACAAGGTGAGAAATAATTTATTCTCCCTTCAAAATCCTTTTGCAAAACATGCTTCCTCTCCAGTTTAATTAAAACCATCCAAAGCCCATTATTTCTTTTTTTAATTTGTTTACATTATTTATTTAATACTGAAAATATTTTATTTATGCAGGTTGCACAGGTAATTTATTTATAACAGAGGTTTTTTAAGTAAAACCTGTGAATTGCACATAAGATCACCTGTGTCCATAGAGAGCTCAACTGAAGTCTCCTAGATCCCATCTTAATGCAATGAATCTTTGAGCTGTGACCTTAATCATAGCATTTAGCTTTTCCCTTTAAAGAGGGTTCAGCTGCAGAGGGTGCCACCAGTTATACCATGCTGATTGTAGGTGTGTGTTGCCCATTTGTTGTTTCCAAATTACTGAGTTGTTAATTCCCATTGCTAACACTAAAAACTTTGCTGTGGGCAAAAGGAACACACCTTATATGCAAACCCAAGGATTTATTGTCAGTTTAGTTAATTTTAACAGGTTGATCCATTATTTTTAATCTAGTCAAAAATAACACTAATATTTTATTAAATACATAATATAGTATAAAATGTAGTATAAGGTATTACACATATATAATTATCCACAGTTTATATATATCCAAACTTTCATGCCAAACTTGATGCTTTGTCCACCTTCTTAAGGTCAAAAACTTGGCAGTGTGGGAGGGGGGAAAATATGGGGAATCTTCAGTATCCAGAGAACTTTTCCAGGAGAATGATAATAATGATATTTTCTTCCTCCTCATTCAGAGTAATTTTTATGTTTGCTACACCTCCAGCTTGTTTTTTCTTCATTGGTCTGCAAGCCCCCATTGCAAGTAAATTCACTGTATATTATGGTTTTGGGTTGGTTTTGGGTTTTTTTGGTTTTGGTTGGTGTTTTTTTTTTTACTGTTTTTTGCTTTCTTTGCTATCCCTGAAACAGGCTTTACCAAGCTCACAAGGCTGCATTCCTTTGTTGGCCATTAGTGAGGTGCTTATAGCCCTAGAACCTCCAGTATTAACCTACACCTCTGCTATCACCCCATGCCTCTACTGCTCTGCGCTGCAGTTTATTCTAGACTCACAAGTAGTCCATTCCACACACAATAAGCACTTTTTTACCTTGAAGAAATAACAGTAAGCATCATGACCACACAATCACCGAGAGCTAAACAAAGGCTAAAAAAGTAGATAACTGTCATCTGGTCATAAGGTAATTGGTGCTGCTGCAAGTCTTCAGGAAGGGGAAGACAAAGCCTAGCAGAAACCTGTGGCCAGTTATAAGCAGTACCACCACTAAATTTACTGGGCTACAGGGATACATAAGTCATCTGAAAAGACAAATATAAGACTAGCTGTTGATTTCTAGGATAGAAAAAAAATCAGCAACAGATTTCTAGTAGAAAGTAGATCTGGAATGTACCTCGAAAGCCATATGTGAGATAAAGCTGACAGAAATACATGCTTGCAGTTAAGTGTGCTTGCTCTTCTAATCTTCTATTTGATCCTGCATAGCTACCACAAACCCACATCAATTAATTTCACTGCAAGATGCCACTTTATCTAAAATTTTTCATTCTACAGTGTGACAGGTAAGATCTACAATTTTTCACTCATGGCTTTTATTATCTTGATGGTTCTATGTTGTTTAACACCATCATGTGACTTCTACCATATATGAATAGTACTTCCAGCTGTTTGCATCACCTTCCATCAATGCCCATCTCTATTTTCATTGTGTACATATAAAATTTTAAAAGAAGCTCATAGTATGCTAAGTCTGTGATTAAAATATTTATGAATGTTGCATAGGTGCCATGGGAACCAAAAAGGGAAGCTGTGATTTGTATATCCCCCAGGTTGCTAAGCAAAGAAGCATCTTTTCCATTACAGGCTGCACAGCTGCAGGAAAGCTTTAGGGAAGATGCTATCTCTACAGAAAGGAAACCCATAGGTTGTCAGGTAAGAATAACTTATTCTAAGCTACATGAAAGTTTTCTGTTTAAATGTAGGGGAAGCCTGGTGAAAAAAAAAAAAAAAAAAAAAAAAAAAAAAAAAAAAAAAAAAAAAAAAAAAGAGGGAGAGTGTATGCTGCCAGAGACTCCAATTTATTATATCAAATTGTTCCTTATTCTATTCATACTGTATGAAAGAATATGTTTATCTTCACCCTGTAGTATTGTCCTTTATAATACAGGATTTTGCAAAAGGTAGTCTTATGAAAACTGAATAGGAAGCCAAAAATATTGAAACGAAAAGTCCTTCATATCCAAGACAGTCATGTCTAGTATATTTGACCTTTCAAACAAATGGTTGATATGGCAACAAAAAATATTCATAGTGTAAAGATAGAAGTGATAGTATGGGATATATTGTGTATTCACACAATCATGTGTATTCACACATTTGCATGTATTCACTGTCAAAAATACAATTTGAAGCCTCTGTTATTTGCTTAGTTTTAAAGGCAGATGCTCCAAGCCAAATAGATCCAATAAAATTCTTCTAAGAAATGATTGTAAATTATTAACCACTCCCCCCAAAGCAGTAAGAAACATAGTTTTCTGGCCAGTCCCACATAATTTAAGTTGCTCATGTTTGTGAACAGAATTTGGATATAGTTTGTGATTCTGTATTTGGCCCGGTTTCTAAAATGTCACTCCAGGGAATTCTGACATTGAAGTAACAAATTATCAATTCTAACACAAACACAGACACCTTTTAGGTGAATATATATAATTTTAAGTATCAAACAGAATAGTATTTATGAATACCTGCCCTCACCTCAAGTTAGCATCAGTTATAGCCTGACATACAAAATCCTTTTGATATGATAAAGCAAAAGGCTTATCTAGATGTTCTCAGAGGTATATGACACATCAAGGAGTCACCTCCTTCAGATTCCATTCACCCATTTAGCTCATTCATGTCTTGAACATGCTGAACTATAAGATGTCAAAAATGTCATCAGGGTATCATTTAGTCCTCTCACACTGAACAATACTGAGCATTTTATTGCTTGTAACTGTACCAAGAGCACATACCAATGGATGCTTAGGAAGTTGTGCTCGTTTTCACCATACAAAAAGGCACATCTCTCTGCTGCATTTCACATAACGATCTTAGCCAACAACACACATCAGCAGTCTTGAGCAAAAGGCATCCAGCACTCTGCTTGGCTGAAACTATACTGTGCCATTTTTAGGGACAGTCCAAAAGGCTAGTGCCATCTGGGTCATCACCTTTTCTTCTCAATCCAAAGGGCTACTGTAAGCATCAAATACAAAATCCAGCATCTGAGTTCTATTGGGAGAGAGCACGGTGCATATATTGTGTTCTTATATGCTAGTAAAAGGCATCTCAAAACTGTCATCTACCCTCTTTACAGAAGCAACTAAACACCCTGGTGTTGCTCTTAACATGCTTATCAAGCTACTCTTATTGAGAGCATTATCAGTGCCATGAAAGGTAACATCATGTCAATCACACATCAGCATTCACTATCCAGCCATTTTTGTTCAATATAAGGATGTCTTACTTCACTGCTATGTTACTAAAACACATTAGATCAAGCAGTCAATGTGAATTTGCTTTGTAGTCTACTCTAGTAATGGAAACGCTCCAAGAAAACTGGCAAAAGATGTAGTTTGTGGTACTTGGCAAGATAACACGATATGGGAAGGCAACACATCTTCAGCGAAAACAAACAAATCAAGAACAGGCATTTCATCACTTTCAGAACTCATTAGCTCAAAGGAATTTAATTCCAATTCCTGTATAGGCTCGGTATCGCAGGGGTGGAGTAGGGTGCGGGGGGAGTACAAGACCTCTTGCTTTGTTGATTATTTATGTTTCAACCTTATTATGCTGTAGTGGGTAGTGGCTGCATCATGTTTTCTATTTTGAACCAAATCATCCGTCACCTCATCTTGGCCAAGGCTATTACTGTATTTGACTTCACCTCGTGTCAGTGTGCATGTCCAGCAATGAATCTCCTTCAAATTTAACAGGCCTTGCTAAGGTATTTACTAACTGTAAAAAGAAAGACATCTCCACCATTTTAAAAGCATTTCCAACCAAGATCAGTATCTACTTCTTTTTAAGTGCAAATACAGTGCTGGAAAGCTGAAGGAATGGTGAACTCTATTTGCAAGCCTAATTTTCTACATTAAAGAACAATATCATTTTTATCTTTTCTTACATCCTTATTACACTGAAATTCATTGCACTTTTCAGATCATGCAATAAGGAAACCTTTTCCTAATGGGTATTCAATACTAAGTCATTTACACTAACTTATTTCAGTAACAAATTAATTTCAGAAGCACCACAACTAACAAAGCACTGATTTCCTACCTAGTTGACTTTCGATTTCTACATAGCCTCTCAGTGAATAACCACAGATCCTCCTCTAGCTCCGTCCTTCCTTTGATCCCAGGCTCAATAGAATTACCTCGGGCCCCATCCATGCTGACTGCCTGGCCAGGGATGAGGTCATGCTTGGCAAGCAAGAGGCAGAAGAGGTAACTTTAGCTCTCACAGAGCTAAGGACACTGCTTTGGGGAATTCCCTCTCCACAGATACTGATTGTGGTAATACGGGTAGGAAATCTAATCCTGAAAAACTTTACTTGTCTGCCAAATCTCTTCGAAATTGGCCAAGAGGCTCAATACTTATTCTAGACTGCCTGATAGGCAAGCAGATGGCCTGATCATATAGAGTGGGTTTTTTCCTGTACAGGCTAGGATAAGAAAGAGTGAATTTCAGCTGAATAAATTTCCCTTTCACATTCATTTTTAGCACTAAAATTTTAATAGCTAATTATTCAGATGCTCATCTCTTCCAGATCTAGATTTGCCACTAGAAAGCATGAATGTCCATAATGTAACAGTTATATTACATTATTAAAAAATGTACTTAGAAGTTTTTTTGCTTTTCTTTTTTTTCTTCTTCTTCGTAAGGAGAGCTGTGTGTGAAGTTTAACAGCATTCCATAAGACTGTGAAATAAGAACTTCAGCAAGCTTATAAATGCAATCATTCTTGCTAATGAAATGTTCCTGATTCTTAAGCTTCCCCAAGAGACAGTCAACTGCTCTTTTAATAATTATTCTTCTTTTTCATTTTTAAGGATAAATGAATGTTAAATGTCTATTTTTCCATTTGCAGCTCTCAACATTATCCAGAATTGTAGCCTTTTACAGAATTATTTTATGTAGTATTTTTTATTACTGACTGATGGTACATTTCTTGCTAATACCAGATACATCAATTCAGAACCAGGTTGTGTACCTATATTTTGTCCTCCCTCTCAACTTTTTCCTTTGATGGCAAAGAGGTTTCTTAATTAAAAAGAAACGTACAATGACTGGAAAATTCTTAAACATTGATGGAAGAGACAAAGAAATCTGAGTAGTTTCAAATAATTTCTTTAAAATAAAAAAAAAAATCAATATCCATGAGAACTGGATAGTTTAGAGAACTGTTGATGAGATGTGAAGACTTCTATCAGTATTCAGGTCAAGCCTTACTACTGAAAGTAGAAACCTTCTGATCAGATCGCCATCTAATATGCATCTTTTATTGAATGTTTATTGATGTGAATCCAGTTCCTCGTGAAACAAAAGCAGTGCCATTGAAACTCTAATGTAGTTAACATATCATTTGGTATCACTATTGAAGAGGCCAAAGTCTGTTGTCCTCTTTCATTGGGAGCATTATATTGTCGGTGTTGCATTATATTTGTTCATTCAGTAAGGGATGTAGATTTACGCTATTTTCCCTCTAGTATGCTATGTGACAAGTAACTTCATTTTTTTCCAAAAATTATTTAAAACCAGATTAATATATTCCACTTAGATAGATAGTATATATTTATCCCGTGATCTTCCTTATATAACAAAGTATCATTTGACTTTCAGCATGTTTTCACTTCAAGAGGGAAATATACAGACACAATCAGTATTCCTAGATAACACCTGAATACACAGATCTTCTAATCTATAAAAACAACAAAGCATTAACACATAAATTCTCACAACAGTCCTGCATACTGTCTTTGAAAACAAAGACAAGAAAGTACTGCTATGCCCACTTCACAGACTGCAAAAAGACCAAGCATTTGCAGGAGTGGTTTGCTCAGGAACAAAAAGTAGAAATAATGACAAACAAGTATTTCCTTCCTACCAAGCTTTAGCTAAAGATGACCATCTCCCTTCTCTAGAGCTGAAAACAGCTCCCCAGCCTGCACTCAGAAAAATTAGATAAGGAAAAGTAGCAATACAATCCTAAAACCTTGGAGGAAAAATAGGCCAGTGTACTGTAGCCCATAGCCTGATTCGGCAACAGTCATTGAAGGTTATTGCTTCAAAAGGTCCTGGAATAAAAACCCCCAAAACAGATTTTTGTGCTGATGAGAATAAGCAGTTGTTTCTATTCTCTTAATAACTATTACTCTGTGGTTCGTGATGTCCAAACTTAAACACCCTAAATCTCCTGAAAGTCAGCTGTGCTAGAAACGTCAAGCAGCGATTCAAGAAACCATTCTGTACTAATGCAGTAGCAGCTAAGCACAAACACAGAATTCAGCATTCAGACAGTTTGTCTCTGGACTGGGTCTTATCTGAAATTGTAGAAACCTTGTTTGCCACAATCTTCTAGCCTTTTAAACAAGTAGAACCCACAGTGTGTGAACATACCCAAAAACCACCAATCTCTAAAGTATGATTAATTCTGATGTATTAGAAGGTTAAAAAAAGTCATTTGATTGCATGTGCTGTCCATTACATATCTAAGCAGTCTACAATGCCATAAATGAAACACTTGCCTGACTGCAAGGCATAAAGATTCTTTTATGCAAAGCAAATACATATTTAGCCAGGCTTGATCAGCATCAGCAGTTGTTCCTGAATTGTGGTTAGCACAGCAAGGTACCTTGCCAACACCTACCAACTCTGCTTCTGCAATACCTCTGCTCATCACATACACTGACACTCCAAATACATTCTCTGGGTTCAGAAGTCATTGTATCAGGTCATAGAATGGTTTGGGTTGGAAAGGACTGTAAAACTCATTTAGTTCCAATCCCTCTGCCACAGGCAGGAATATCTTTCACTAGACCAGAATGCTCAAGGCCCTGTCCAGCCTGGCCTTGAAAACCGCCAGGGATGGGGCAGCCACAGCTTCTCTGTGTGACCTGTGCCAGCACCTCACCACTCTTATAGTGAAGAATTTTTTCCTTATATCTCATCTAAATCTCCCCTGTGTCAGCTTAAAGCCGTTCCTCCTTGTCCTGTCACTAAAAAAGAAGTCTCTCTGCAGATTTCTTGCAGGCCCCCTCTAGGTATTGGAAGACTCTTATAAGGTCTTGCCAAGCCTTCTCTTCTCCAGGCTGAACAAGATCCTGCTTCTACATGATGATCTGGTAAAAACGGAAGGTTAGGGAACAACTGATGTGAAATAATCACAGCTGCAGAAGAAACTGATAGTTATCTAAACCTCTGTGCTTGAGACTTTGACAGGCTTACTCCATTCTTAGAACATGTTAATTAGTACATGCTCTCCAAGTTTCTCTCTGCTACTCTTCTTGGCACACAGAAAAAAAAAAGTTGAAAATTAGTGTTAATTCACCTTATAAATTAGCACATACACAATGGGGAAGCGTTGTTTGACTATTTTCAGTTTTACTAACTTCATAACACTTGAAAAAACAAATGCTAAACTCATAGCCATGTAAAATTGTCAGCCAGTAAGAATCTTGCATCAAATATAAAGCCATGATGTATTGATGAACAGAGTTTTTCATTTTGATGCAACTTTTGAGAGTTTCAGCTAGTAATCAAGAAAGTGCTTATCAAGATTTTCTTATTTGCACTGAATTACAGCATAGATGGAAGGTATCTTACGAGAGACAAACAAAGAAGGAAGATGGAAGAAAGGAAGTTGTTGCTGATTGTAGATCAGAAGCCCTGTGTTAAGCATATAGAGAAAAACCTACACCTGAGGGTGCTGAGTACTTCTGAAATCTCTCCTGCACAGCTCAAATCCCAACCAGCATGACACTGGTTAAATGGAAAGACAAGGAAGGAGAAGTGATAGCTTGTTTCTCAAGGTAGAAGAGAATTATTCAGAAGTATTTGTGAGTCGGCCATATGTGCCTAACAAATGTATCTTTTGGCTCTAGCAGTACAAAGGGCATTGTGCCCTGCAGAGAATCCCAACAAACGGACAAGGAGACCTTGCCTGAGGCATGCGGGAACTGAGCAGATTGTACCTGGCCAACACCACCGAGGTCACTGATATTTAAAATGGCATCAGCACATTTTATGCCAATGGCAGCCCGAAATGTGCAACTGTACACCAAGAGAATCTTTTTATAAAAATAAATAAATCAAGAGCATATGGTTCAGTGTTTTGCAAATTTTGATTGGCGAAATTGTAACATTGGGGAACCCTTCGGAAACAGCTGCTCCTAGCTACAGAAACGATGACACTGATAATATGCTGTCTTTGCTGTAAATATCACCCTTTGTTCCTCAAAATGCAGGGCTGCTATTTACATGTTTGTTGAAGCCAAGGTTCTGTTTCTCCTGTAGGTCAGAGCAGAAGATTACTTAATTATGTACTTTTATGACAGAAAATGACTGATTCACATCTGCCTTCATATCAAAATATATCTGTCTTTCATCTAACTATATTAAGTGTATTAAGTATGCATAGTCTGTGTGCTGGTGTAAATGAAAAGTGCATAATCTAATTTTCTAATGTAAACAATAGATTCAGAAAATTAGTCATTTTAAACTGAAAATTAGGACACTGTTCTGCCTAATAATTTGCCGTGTGTATTCATACCACAGCTGATTGTCAATCTGAAGCCAGATTACTTTTCTATTATCACAAATATAAAACTAGCCCTTAACTTCAATATAGATAAAAACCTAATCATAAATCTAGGCACTGTTGTCTCTCTAAAATATCCCAAGATTACTTCTGACATTCTTTCCCTCTGAGAAGCTTCAAATTGCTAAATTTTAGGAGCCAGTATAAAATGCCTAACAGTTTTCAAGTAAAAAAAAAAAATTGAATAGAAGGAAAGTTTAATATAACACATGAGCAACAGGTTCCATCTCTGCACACTTGCAAGCTTCAGGAGCTCTCTAGCTTTTAACATGAAGCAGTTGTTCTGTGCCACCCAATAGAAGCCGCCAACCAAAAAGGAGTCCAAGGGTATCAAAGCAGTTGTCCAAGGCCCCAGGAATACACAGAGCTCTCAAGAGATCCCCCTCTTGAGCTTCTATGAGGACAGAAAAGCCTCCAACACTGTTGGCCCCAGCTATGAACCATAGCTTCCTGAATTGCCACCCTTGGGCCAGTAGTCCCCTTCCCAGCAGTGGGCTGGAGTAAGGTTTCAGAAAGAAACTCTGTGGAGACTATTTCAGGCTGTGTTTTCCCTGTGAGTCACTTCAGCTTTTGTCAGGGATTATCAAGTACAATTACAATTATGTCATCTAGAGAATCTTCTGTCTTTGGAAACAAAATCTTCCCATCTCACAACTAAATTTGAAGTTATCCAGAACAAAAATGTCTCAATACCACAAATCTACCTTCTGTTTACATACCAGTAGAGAACTTTTGTGGTACTTCTGACAAAGAAAGTATGTAAATTACACAAGAGCACCTTTTCTAACATTAAACTTGTTTTGTGAAGGAGCACCATGTTAGTAGGGGAGCTCCTAACATGACTTCTTACTCTTTGCTGCCTTTTTTATACAAATCTATGCAGACAAGAATATTGTCCCTGCCCCTGACCATACAACCCTGAGAAGAAGTACAAGGGCAGAAGGAGGAAGTCAATGTAGGAGGAACCACCACATTTCCCAGAAGACAGACATGATCCAGTATAAACAAAACTGCACCAAAAGGTGACCTCCAGCTCTCATTTACTCCATCAGGGACCCCTCTGTTACCAGAGTGGGAAGAGAAATGAGGTTGCTGCCACTTTATTGACAAAATTCCTTTCTTCCTCAGCAACAGAACCAGTGTTGTCAGCACACGATCCTTTTCTGCCCTCAAAGGCAGAAGTGTTTCACAGAAAACCTGTTTCTTTCTTTCTGTATAAACATTTGCAAACCTCCATGCCTGATGCTGGAATTAGAGACCTGAGTTTCTATTGCATGACTTTGGATATGTGTTACACCTGTAGCCAGTTGAGCAGAGAAACAAAGGGATGGAGAGAGAATCATGTGCCTTCTGCAGGGAGTTCAGAGGCAACTCCTCTCCTTGCTCAGGTAATGTGGAAAGAGCCTTACCTCCAACAGGAGGACTGTGAGCCTGAGCACAGGCTGGTTCTCTGTCCCTCTCTGGTTCTCTCTCCCACTAGCTGATAGACGATTGTATATGCTTTTCTGTTGTAATGCATGTTTGCAGCTGCCTGGTAGGAAGTTGTTTTTTTAGGGAGTGTTCATTCTGTGTTCTCCTCATGCATATATTTTTATGAATATTGATGAGAGAAACCACTACTTCAGTCACATACCTTATACTCTACATTCTAAGACCGGTGTCAGACAGAACTGATATTTTGCACAGAACTGCTTCACACTCTTACAGAAAACTCCCTTTGGCCATTTTGACCTAGGCAAAGCCCTGACCCCAAAGACCCCAGACATCTTGTAAATAGTTTTGCCAAAGATGAAGTTCCTTAAGGACAAAGGGAAAGCTTGAGTAAGGTTTTTAAAGCCAAGTCACTATCCTATGGGGAGCCAATGCAAACAGATGATGGATTTCATGTGTTCAGGGTATACCATGCAGCTGAGAAAGTGCATTACTGTAGCATTCCATGCTCCTAAGGGCTTGAGCCTATATAATTATTATATTGTGTTTGTGGAGTTCAGAGAAAAAGAAAAAGGTTTGTATTACTATCATTATCCATGAGAAAAGGATGGAGTCCCAGACTACTGAAAAAGGTGGGAGATTTTGATTTGTAGAGTCAGCAGGGATTTCAAAGGCATTACTAAAACTACAAAGAAATTGATGAATAATACATTGCTGGAAATTACATTTGTGGGGAGATCAAAATTATTCACCAATTTGGAAAGCATGGAGGGTTAAATATTATGACAATTTGTTTTGACATTCTCTAGAAGAAATAGTTTCAATATTTTCAAAACAGGAACATTCTGACATTCTATTTTGAAATAGCATATTTGTTTTGAAATTGACACAACATTGCTCTGGATTTAACAACAATGTTTCAAGTTGGCAAAGAATAAAATTTTTCTTCCTGCTGAGAAAACAAACTATTAAAGTAATTAAAAGTTGTTTTGGATCAGTATGAACATTACCTCCAAAGTGTTCAATTCAGCCACTAAACTTTCAAAAACATGAGAAAATGCATCATTCCTAAAAAAAAGAAAAAAAAAAAAAAAAAGGGGGAGAAAAAAAAGCAACTGGAGATGCACACTTTTCAAAGACCCTGCCTCCTTCAAGAGGGATATAAATTACTACCTACCTTGTGGGGGGATTTTAGTTATACAGCAAGGCTACTTCTACTTCTCAGGCTGAAACTTTGTGGCAGTTTCATTTAAATTGATCACAGAGCCTTATATTAACTATGATATGGAATAATGCAGTCAATATAACAGTTGATGTCTTATTTTTATGTTAAATTCAATTTATTCTTACAATGTCTCCACTAGTTCAGCTTTCTCTATGCTACACTCAGGCAGTAACAATGCACCAGCTTTATTTTAGAGGCTTCCAGGAGCAGATACATGGAGAATCTGGGTAAGTAAGGGGCATGTACATGAAGGTCTGCATGCCTAGTGATACAAAACGTGATTTGGGGCTAACAGGAAAAGTGATCTGACAAAATACCTAGCAATGAAACAGCAACTTTTAGACTGTAAAACCTAGGTCTGCAGTGTGAACTGTAATCTGAAAGTCATAGACCACATGGGACTCTGAATATTACACACGGCTCACAAAAATAGTTTTCTTTAATCCAAATACTCTGGCTTAAGGTAAACTTATGTTTTTAAAGGAAGAAGGGATAGATTCTGTATCACAACTTTCACTGGCCCAAGACAGGAAAAGGAGGAGCACAACTGGAGGTAGTTCTCCATCACTTTACAGTATCTGGTTTTGTTGTTCTGTCAGAGAAACAAGCTTTACTCAGTGTGCCCATACAGCCTGAAAGAATAAAAGCACTTTGATACAGACACTTTCTCTTTCAGGCTCCCAGCGAACCTCTTTACACGGTCATCAGGACAAGCGGCACAGCTGCTCATGCTGATCCTGAACATCTCCATTTAAGCAGTGAGGTCATGACCCTCATGGATTTCAAAAGCGGCCTTCATACGTACATGCAATTTATCCTAACACCTCAGCAAGTCTCTTTTTAAAATAAGAAAAAAAAATCTCCTCCTTGGTGCTTCATCTTACCTGTACATTCTTTCCATTTCATTCAATTTTAAAATATTATTACCATTTGCATCAGTTGCAGTGGTGACCAGCAAACCCAGCTATAAGCCAAGGTCTCCACTCTGTGTATGCATAGACCTGAAAGATTGTCTGCTCCCAGAACATTTGTTGTCTGCAGAACCTTCAAAGTCCGCATACTTAGAAAAAGACATGAGGTAAAACATGACGTTATGTCTAACATAAATGATGAAAATTATTCCAGGTAAACTCTTGTTCCCTTTTCCATTAGGAAGGCTTGATTAAATCAAAAGCCAGCAAATGTAAGGTACACAGAAGACACCCTCTTATATCCAGACTAATGTATGGAACTCACAGATACTGCTGAGCTTTTGTGGAAGTAAATAGCTTAGGAAGCTTCAAATAAGAATCAGACATTGATAAACAAGCACAACACCTGTAATTTCCATACCAAGAATGAGAATTACTAGGAATGTCAATCACCTGGCCTGAAACAAATCTGCTAGTCAGCAGATACTCCCAGTAGATATGCTCCTTTATACAGGAGCAAAAAAATATGTGAGTAAAAGATCTTCATTTGAATCATAAGCACTGGATGCTCATCACTGACAAACACAATCCTAGAACACACAAACATTTTTCTGTTCTAACAGTTAAGCACTTTATATAAGAAAGTTATTCTCATTTCACACTTCTTCTAACAGCACTGTTGTCCAGAGGTTTATTCATGATTCACAGCACCATGAAAACAGAATTCAACTCTTCTTGTTTTACTGGAGGGCTTCAGTATCAAGAGAAGCATTCGTGTATTGAATACTGATAGGCTAGTAGTCCACCGCTTTCTCCAGTAATGATTCTGCTTTCACTCCATTTGTGCAATTTACAGAGACTCTGCTTGTTTCTTAACACACCTCAATGTGGATCAGAAAAAATAATCATAGCCTGAAACCAAAACTATTACTCACCATCTCTTTCTTGTGTACAAACTCTTAAAATTAATTCTCTCCCACTTCCCCATTCTATTTGCCTTCTTCCTACAATGTATCTTTTTCTC
Source organism: Psittacula echo (assembly GCF_963264785.1). Classification (NCBI taxonomy): domain Eukaryota; kingdom Metazoa; phylum Chordata; class Aves; order Psittaciformes; family Psittacidae; genus Psittacula; species Psittacula echo. Next base: position 38,160,838 of record NC_137738.1, on the reverse strand, counting down.
ACATTTTAGCACTTCTCCTTTCTTAGCCCTTAACATTTCCCACTTCTTAATTCTGCCCGCCTTAATTTTTAATTCCAAATTAACCCCTCTACAATGGCTGGAATCCTGCTGGAATAGCAGTTTGTACAATTACTTAAAGTCTTTCCATCTAAGAAGTTTTTTCACAAATATAACAGCAAACAGAAAGAAGAAGTCAGTCATATTTGGACAACAGCTCTCTTAACAAACATTATTGCACTCTATTATCCTCTATTTCTATTCTTATGCTTACTGGAGAAGGTGGAAAGCTTCTTGCGAAGACTTTAAACTCTCTATTCCCATTCTGAGTTCATTTAACATACATTGTAATCACACTGCTGAGACAAATTCATTTGAAATGCATGCAGATTAACACATCTAATTTTGTTCTCTAGGTGTTTCTCTGTAAAATCTTCTTACTAAGTGCCGTTCTAAGGCACTGGCCTTAGAAGTAGTATTTTCAATAGAATTCAGCATCTGGTTTGCGTGCTTATGTTATGTTACCTCTTAGTGAATCTTCACATTTACTTAGTTTGTAACTGAAAATTGTCAACTACCAGCCTTCAAAGCCAGAGCAGCTGCTTAGTTTCTCTTTATACCATTGCCTATCCTCAGAATTCAGTTTTAAAACTTTTATGATAATAAGAGACCAGATTCAAGTCAATTATCTTTACAGTATTTCAGGACTGTGAAGGCAATAGTGGTTAATACAATAACAAATACTTCATACTGTGTTTTTGTAATGCAAAGTCCCACCAAGAACAGCTGAAAATAATGAGACAGTCTTTTATAACTAGCTTTGTATAGCTAGTTTTGAGGTGGGGGTATGGGGTCCTCTTTTTTTGACTGTTATTGCACATCCACAAACAAGAAAAGGACATATAATTCCTCAATTATTAGGTTTATTTAACTATGGCTTTAGGTGAAACTTCCAAAAAAAGCAATCTGCCTAACATAACATGAGCAAACAGATAAGGCAGAATAGTTGTGAATTTAATCTGTTCCTCAAATATCTCCATCATATGAGGATTTTCAAGAACACATTTTGCTTATCTCCATTTTTGATTAAGAAAATACTACAGCTTCTGCTCACTGCACAGAAAAGAAATTATGCTGACAGTGCGGACTTTTTACTACAAAAAATAAAAGCCCATAATGGTAAGCAGACGCTGAAGAATCCAGTAAACTAATTGGCAAGAAATTCTAGGGACAGGGAGACCATGAAAGCATGGATGAAGATGCAAGGAGCTAAATGCAGCATACAAGGAATAACTAAAGAATGCGAATAATGCATAACAATAAAGAGGCATATAAAAGCATATTCAGAAATGTAGCAGGGGAAGAGTAGAGAAAATGCAGAGATTTCCTATTAGAAATAGCTGCTTACAATGATTTTTGACCCACTGTGAGAAATCAAGAGAAACCATACCTGGAGTCACATTCAAGTTGTCATTTCTGAATACAGAAGTGCTTAAATCTGACCTATTATGCAGCTTTCCTAATCCTCATGTTAACATGCAAGTGCTGATATTGAGCCTCCTCTTAGCAATGCCCTCTTTGGATTGAAACCATGGAACTCAGTTTATTCTGTCAAGCAGAAAAATAACACATTCCATTTCTACTAAACTAAACAGTAGTATATTTTTCTTCCTAACTATGACTTGTATTGCACCCCTCCAGTCTTCGAGGAAAAGAGGGTCAGGAGGAAAAAAACTTAAACTTACTCCTCACAGAATGAATAAATACAGCCAAATCACCAGCATGGAAAATAACAGTTATGAGCCCTAGGTACCAAAGCTTTCCCACAAATAGCTCATAGTGAATAACGTATACAGTTTAAAGTCAGTTAAAATAAGTGCCAGGTCAGTTATCAAGCAGCAGCGAATTTACAAGGCTTCAAAGTAAAACTCGTTTTTTTATTCTCCCTCTCAGAGGTACAAATAACTGAACTAAAATGCAGATAGTGACTGAATTGAAAAGTGGGCAAGAGTTGGCCAGTTCTGCAGTCTTTCCTTCCTACATCAAACCAGACTGGTGAACCTGAAGAGGCAACAGTAACATGAAAGAGCTAGCTTTGATTTTGTGAAACAAGTTCTTGACATCACATCAGGTCCTAAAGCGCTGTTGTGCCTCAGAAATGGAAAGGATTTGGTTTTGCTGAAAATTTCAGCAAGAAAGCATTAGTCTAAGGATCTACCACCGTAGGCCAGTTGCCTTGATTCCAGTTTAAATTCAGCTTTAGAAACATTATGTATTTGGCCGTCAGATCACAACCTTTGCATGACCTAAAACTTCACACTGTGTGTTCATACAGATGCTTCAGGGCTACCCTCTGTTCAGATGAATTAAGCTCATCAGACTGCCGAATGCTGGATGCATTTTCCAGCCTTGGAAAGGTACCAGAGATTCTCCAGCAAGGCCATTAGATTGAGGGCATTTGTGAAACAAAAGCAGGTAATGAATGAAAAGCAGGTAGTATATGGAAACATAGGACCTTTCATCACAGCCTTGTACACTCCTCTTTATTTTACTTTCTCTGGTCAGTGAGCCAAAGGCTTAAACAAGCAGTAAATTGCTGCAATGAAAACACAGCCAGCTGATTATTCACAGGAGCTCCAAAGCTTTTCAGTGACTGTTCTCCAGGATTCCATAGAAAAGTGTTGAAATTGCAACAACTTTTTCTTTGATGTGCTTGCCCTGTCAAAATATGTTGTTTGTATGAACACAGCTAAGGCAATTCTGATCACCTTCAGTCAATAACTTAGCCTTAATGGCAATGTTTTCTAGCTATTCAAGGACTGTAACTGTTACTAACAGTGATAATACCTATTTCTATCTTGGAGCAGGAAATGTTATTTTTATACCAAGACTTGGCATGAAAAAAAAATAATTATTCTTAAATAATAATAATGAGTAAAACATTTCAGGAGAGGTTCATTTTTAATTTCTGTTTTTCTTGCAAAAAAAAAAAAAAAAGCTGATTATTTTCGTGGTTAGAATTAAAAAACTAAACTTTAAAAAAAAAAAAGCTTTATATTTTGAGGGATGGCTTTGCTCATGTATTTACTAGAACAGCATTAAGTTACACTTCTATTTGAGCACCGAAAAGCACCAGAAATAAACTGCAGAAATTCCAACATTAACAATTATTAGGTTATATTTCTACTAACACAGTTAAAATAAGAAACTGGTTTGTTTCCTAACCATTTATATAAAGAATCCCGGTATCACACAGACACACTTGGAAAAGCATGTCCCTAAGTGAATTACGTGAAGACCCTTGAGTAGCATTATTCAAGACGATTCACATAAAATTCACAGCATATTCTTCCAGGTGAGCAGCACCGAGTTCAAGATGCTCAGGACAGTGAGAAGAGCGTGCAGCAAGCTCACTGCCCTGGACCTCAAGAGAGCAGACTTTGGCCTCTTCAGGAACGTGCTTAGTAAGGTTCCATGGGATATAGCCCTAGAGGGCAGGGGGGGCCAAGACTGTTGGTTGATATTCAAGGATCACCTGCTCCAAGCTCAGGAGTGTTGCATCCCAACTAGAAGGAAGTGCAGCAGGAGGGCCAGGAGACCTCCTTGGATGGATAAGAAGCTGCTCAGGAAAATTCAAAGGAAAAAAGAGGCTTATAAAAGGTGGAAGCAGGGACAGGCAGCCTGGGAAGAATACAGGGATGCTGCCCAGGAAGCTAGGGACCAGGTTAGGAAAGCTAAGGCCCAGTTAAAATTAAACTAGGCTAGGGATGTTAAAGATAACAGGAAGGGGTTTTATAGGTACATTGCAAATAAAAGACAGACTAGGGACATTGTAAGCCCTCTCCGGAAGCTATTGGGAGAACTGGCTACCCTGGATTTGGAGAAGGCTGAGGTTCTTAATGACTTCTTTGCCTCAGTCTTCACTGGCAAATGCTCTGATCACACCACTCAAGTCTTGGAAGGCAGATACAGAGACTGTGAGAATGAAGACCTTAGGCCCACTGTAGGAGAGGATCTGGTTCGAGACCATCTTAAGAACCTGAACGTACACAAGTCCATGGGACCTGATGAAATCCATCCGCGGGTCCTGAAGGAGCTGGCAAATGAAGTTGCTAAGCCACTGGCCATCATATTTGAAAAATCATGGCAGTCAGCTGAAGATCCCGATGACTGGAAAAAGCGAAATATAACCCCCATTTTCAAGAAGGGGAAAATGGATGACCTGGGGAACTACAGACCAGTCAGTCTCACCTCTGTGCCTGGCAAAGTCTTGGAGCAGATTCTCCTGGAAGGCATGCTAAGGCACATGAAAAACAACAAGGTGGTTGGTGACAGCCAGCATGGCTTCACTAAGGGGAAATCCTGCCTGACCAATTTGGTGGCCTTCTATGATGGGGCTACGGAACTGATGGACAGGGGTAGAACAGTTGATGTCATCTACCTGGACTTGTGCAAAGCATTTGACACTGTCCCGCACAACATCCTTGTCTCTAAATTGGAGAGACATCAATTTGATGGGTGGACCACTCGGTGGATAAAGAACTGGCTGGATGGCCGCACGCAAAGAGTTGTGGTCAATGGCTCAATATCCAGCTGGAGACCGGTAACGAGTGGTGTCCCTCAGGGATCGGTCTTGTTCAACATCTTTGTCAGTGATATGGACAGTGGGATTGAGTGCGCCCCCAGCAAGTTTGCCGATGACACCAAGCTGTGTGGTTCAGTTGATACACTGGAGGGAAGGGATGCCATCCAGAGGGACCATGACACGCTTGTGAGGTGGGCTGATGCCAACCTTATGAAGTTTAACCATGCCAAGTGTAAGGTCCTACACCTGGGTCGGAGCAATCCCAGGCACGGCTACAGGTTGGGCAGAGAAGAGATTCAGAGCAGCCCTGCAGAGAAGGACTTGGGGGTGTTGGTTGATGAGAAAATGAGCATGAGCCGGCTTCAGTGTGCACTTGCAGCCTAGAAAGCCAACCGTATCCTGGGCTGCATCAAAAGGAGCATGACCAGCAGGTCGAAGGAGGTGATCCTGCCCCTCTACTCTGTTTTCGTGAGACCTCACTTGGAGCATTGTGTGCAGTTCTGGTGTCCTCAACATAAAAAGGACATGGAACTGTTGGAACAAGTCCAGAGGAGGGCCACAGGGACGATCAGGGGAGTGGAGCACCTCCCGTATGAAGACAGGCTGAGAAAGTTGGGGCTGTTCAGCCTGGAGAAGTGAAGGTTGCGTGGAGACCTCATAGCAGCCTTCCAGAATCTGAAGGGGGCCTACAAGGATGCTGGGGAGGGACTATTCATCAGGGACTGTAGTGATAGGATAAGGGGTAACGGATTAAAGCTTAAATAGGGGAAGTTTAGGTTGGATATAAGGAAGAAATTCATTATTGTGAGGGTAGTGAGGCACTGGAATGGGCTTCCCAGGGAAGCTGGGAATGCTCCATCCCTGGGGGTGCTCAAGGGCAGGTTGGAGAGAGCTTTGGGTGGCATGGTTTAGTGTGAGGTGTCCCTGCCCATGTCAGGGGGGTTGGAACTAGATGATCTTAAGGTCCTTTCCAACCCTAACTATTCTATGATTCTATAATGCTCTTTTTATCCATACTGATTATAATTTCTCACCATAGTTAGCAGGGGCTAGACTGTAACTGCAAGTTGAACCATGAATAAGGAATAGAAATTTGTAGAGACTGACATGTGTTGAGGTTCCAGACTTTAATATTAGCAATGGTTCTTATTACTAACAGTAATAATTTTCAGGAAATGAGCTGATGTTGTTAGGTGTGACTATCTTCATTGACAACATTTTAATTAACTGGCAATTTCAGTTAGACTTTGAAAGAATATGAGAACTGATCATGAATTATTGCAGCATTTCATGGAATCTACCTGAATTTTAATATAGCAATTTAAATCCAAGGCCAGCTAAACCTCTGATTATATCTAAACACGTATTTAAATACAGAGTCTTCCATCAATTTGGAGCATCAATAGCAACAGACTTATCGGTAACAGTCATTCTGAGCATCTTTGGCTACAGAGGTACCAGACAGATAAAACAATCCTCTTCCTGCTGTAAACAGCATGAATAAACCAACCTTTTGCTGCTTAAATGACTATCTTTCTATTTGTCAGCATGTTACTTGTGTTGCCACCTTTATTTTAGGCTTTCAAACCACTCTATCACTCAGACTACCCTCCCCCAAAAGAATCACCTCATAGCATGCTGATGGTTTTTATTCTATCAATCATATCCATTTGGCATGCTAGATTACTACCAGTTTTCTTAACACCACATTTCCACTCATAGCAAGTTGGCATAAAACACTATAATGAGCAATACTGTGCAGTATCTACTGTTTTTGCCAGGTTTGTAAGACCCAAACTTACCTTAGGTAGTCTAGGCAAGCAGAAGGCATGGGGATTTTCCCCATTGACAATATACTGTTGGCTTTTGCTGATTCTTTTGTAATCTCTTATGTACTTAATAATAGCTAATCATATTGTTTGGAAGTTGAGTTTGGTCCTGCAAAGCACTTTATCTCCTTTGGGAGAATGTGGACGTTTCTCACTGATTTTTCATAAACAGGAGGCAGCCTCTGTCGTGAATGAAGTCACTGTGCACTGGAGAGAGTACTGCATCTTTTTTTCAGTTGTCTTACTTACAGCCATAGCATCCTTTGACATTCACCTTCTTTATGAAAAACATCTCAATCTAGCAGCAGAATATTCAGTCAGTTTGTAGGTAATGCATGAGCCACTGTGACCAGCCAAATGCCCACCCAGCCACTTGCCCAATACCCCTAACTCAACAGGACAGGGGTTGAAAATAGAATGAAAAATCTCATGGGTCAAAATAAAGACAGGGAGGTTACTTAACAGCTACCATCACAGCCAAAAGAGGCTCAACTTGGAGCAAATTAATTCAATTTATTGCCAATTAAAATAGATTTGGATAGTGAGAAACAAAGACAAATTAAACTGACACCTTTGTCCACAGTGATCTACTTCCCTCAAATTTATAAGATTATCCCTGAGGAGATACCTTGCCTTCACACTCAACTGGAGCCACCTACAAAGGTTTTGGGTTGTTGCATTTCTTCCAATTTCTTTGTCTGTTCCCTGGTCTCCCACTAGATATCACAGCTTCTGGGCTTTCTTACCTTCCAGTTCCTGACTTTTCAGCCTCAGCATCCCAGAATCTGAGCAACCAGGCAGCAATTCATTCACCTGGCTGGCAGACATAATCTTTCCACATATCTTGAAGCTCACTCAGGGATCTGATGATTTCTGCCTTGAGTAACTTCTGTCACCTCCTTCTCCTGTTTCCTTCCTGAAGGAGCAGCTTCCTGATCAGACTCTTTCTCCTCCCTGACTAATCGATGCCATGGACCTGTCAATTTCTGCTTCCAGTTTTTCTTTTTTGACTACTAAGGTCATTACTGTAGATAATGATTTGGGTCCCTGTCCTCAGATTCAGAGACCTTCATTCCTCTGCATTAATGAAACTGAACAGGCACCCAGTAGTCACAGTGCTAGTAACTGATGGGTCTTATTTAGGTAGGCAACTTTTCTGTCAAGTAGTGCACAAATTTAATGGTACTACATATGTTTGTTTGGGCAGAGAATGCCAGGCTTTGGAAGGTGATAACTGCCCTTGGAACCTGCCCAAATCCTCTCACACACCCTGTCACCCAGGGACTGACCACATCAGGGCATGGTTCTCTCTCAACTCACCAACAAGCTGTTTAAATTTACACCCAAGTGAAATCAGGTTCCACACCTCCAACAATGTCGGACAAAACTGAACACCTTACACTGACAACGCCTTGCCAATATTTTAGAAAAGGTGAAGTTAAATGCCAAAAACCACCATTATTAATATTGACTTGTGAAGGGAAAGCAGTTAGGAAAAATTCCATTACACTATGCATCCTGAAAGCTCTGACACCCAATATGAAAAAGATTTTGTTAGATATAGGAGAAAAACCTGACCCTTTGCACTGGGTTCACAGCAAAGAACCCAACTGTAGCTTCACTGCCAAGAGTCCAAACTTTCAGGAGAAGCGACCCTACCAACACTTAAAATTCACAGTTCTACAACAGCCCCTAGAGCAATGTTAATGGAGACCATTAAATATTGGAAAGACTATGGAAGTAAAGATATAAATACTCCTTAGTAAGTAAAATACATACTCCATTACCAAGTGTTTTATTGAAAGACAGCACATGCACCAATATACGCTTTCTTTCTAAAGTTCCTCATTCAAACCATTGTATGTAAGAGTTTGAGAAACTGTCAAATTACAAAAGACCATTTTCATTTCCAACCATCTAACATGTCTCCTCTCCAATGATCTCAGAGTAAACTGGAGGATTATTTTGCTTATTTCGTTTGCTTTCTATTACCCACACAGATGCTGGAAAGTCAGTTACATGCCTTGTCCTGATGTATCATCCCAAGGGATAGAGATAAGATTCATCCATCTTGCAAGATTCTGACAAAACCTAATTGATGCTTATTAAGTAATATAAAACCCAGTGGCCTGCATAAACATGATTAGACACATGATGTTGAGCATCTTTCTTCCTAATCTCTTCACATAAAAACTAATTTCTGCTAAAAGAGCTATCCCATCATTTCCCTTAAGAATACAGTTTATTTTCTAGCATAATTTTTGTCTTTGGTTACTCCAATACTATTCCAATCACTGTTTTAATACAAAGCCATGATCAGTTCTTGCCTTCTTTCCCTTTGATTACCAGGCACTTTTTAAAGCTTTATCATCCTTACTTTCATAGCTTAATAAATTTTCTCACTGAATTCACCACTACATTTGGATACTATGGATTTCTAAACATCTGCCATTCCCCCTTATATTGTAACCTGTCCTGTCTTAATCCCAGCTTTACTCCAGATTCAGAAATTCCTTTTCTTCTCACTAATACAAAAGACTCCTATTCCAGTACCAAGGAGACTGAACTTCTAGTTAGACCTTCACAAATTTGGGAATACTTGCTTAGATACAGCACAAACAGGGTCCTAACTCTATGCCTGAGAAGAGTCAGACCACCCCAGAAAGTCCCCAGTGTCTGATGACCCAGTCCTGGCTCAATGTAATCCCCTGTAATTCGCAGTGCATCATTCCCAGATTAAACAGAAGTCAAATTTCTCAGCTCTCTTTCCGATACCTTGAATTTAGTTAAGCTAAACTTTTCCTGTCTGCTTTGATCAATAGCAATATTGAAGATAGAGTAGGAAAAGAGCTATTTAGCCAGGTGTCCCTTTGTAAAGGCTTCCTCTTCACAGTGAGTCAGAGCAGAGTATGGCATTGATACAGTGTGGCTGATAATAAACCTGTCAGTAAATTAAAGGCTTTGTTTAGCTCATTATTAAAAAAAAAAATAAATAAAAAAATCTTGATTTCATATTCACTCCCACTTCCCTCCATTAAAAGAATGCTCTTAGAAGGCTTTTGTTTTTTTGCTTAGCTGGCTACTTGTATAAGAAAAGACTAAACAGCATGTCAGAGCAGTGTTAATGCATGCCTTGGTTGCTATCATATACCAATGACCAAATCCACAGCACCACAGTTTCAGTGCAACTTACTTATGAATAAGTTGGTTAGATTTGCCACTTTTTAAAAATCAATTAGGGCAGTTCAAAGAAAATGTCTTTTCTTCTACCTCTGCAAATATGCATGTGCAATCCCTGTAATACTTTTTATTTCAACCAGCTGCTGGGCACAATCCAGACAATACAAAGCAATAGGCAGCCTGTTTTACAATCAGAACATCCCACCCAGCCCTAAAAGGAGTCTTCCAGATTCAATTGTCAGTACAAAACAAGGGTATGTGAAAACCTATCTGAAAAACAATGTGATTTCCGGAGAAATTCCATTATTAGCATTTAATAGGTGAGAATTTCTGACAAAAAGTTCAGAGCAATGGTGTTGGACAGATTCTAAGAGGCTTCTCAAACAATTGAACTAAATAGAGTATCATAATGCTTGATAAAGGATTGTATTCAAACTTTCAAGCTGAAATGTTCCATGTATCATGGAGTATGGGATCAAGTAAATGGCCTAATAGGAAACTAAGGTTTGCACCACCAATGTACCTACGGTTTGTGCTTAATGTAGGAAACGGTTTTCCTTTGTCTCTATGTATAGACAGTGACAAGAGTCACCAAAAAACAGGTCAACAAACACCATTACAGAGTGACAATACAAGAAGGTGGCACAGCATTGCTGAAAGCTACAGGGCATTTACAAAAAGACCATGGATGCTTTTACCCAGACCAATTTTGTTATAGCTCGTTTCTTCTGTTCACTGAAAAAATGTGCTTAGTACATGTCAGTCCTGAAACATTCCATTATTCATTTCAAACTATGTGTATTGAACGATGCAGATGCACATCCACAAGTCTAGAACATAAGACTATTCTCAATATTGCCTACTGTTTTTATTTTAATGCTGATGGTTTTCCATATGTGCTACATCTTATCTACACAGCCTTCTAGAGATATGGCTTCTGTTCCAAATAGATTGCAATCCAAAACTGGAACAAAAATGAACGATGAAAGGAGAGAACCATTGATTGCTTTCAAATAATTACTTAGGCCAGATTAGCTATATGATTGCTAAAAATCATAATCGTAGAGTTTGAGGAGCAATACAATCAGGGAAAGACCAATATTATAGCACAGAGCAAAAGAAGAGCATCCCAGTGATGACAATGTCAGACACAAAGACTTTAGGGGGGGAAAAAAAAAAAAAGGACAAAAAGAAGTCCGATAGATCAGAATGGCAACAGAATTAAAAGGCAACAGAAGCTAAGTAGGCATGGAGACAATAGTCAATGGCTTTGAAGGAATGGTGTTTAAGAAATAAATAAGAAAGAAGAGTAAATAGAGGGGTTAAAAAAAAGATATCAATCTAGCAGAGAAGACAAAACGTCATTTGAACAATATTCATCAAAAAAAAAAGACATAAAGGCATTGCAAAAATTAAGGTGAAAGTCAAAAAAGCCTCAAAATATGAACCATCACAAAAATGGAAATGTTGATATACTATATGTGATAGAATTAAAATGACCATATTTCAGTGAATATCTACAAAAATAAACTCTAGAACTAAAAAGCAACCATTCCCATAAAGACAGCCTTTGACTGCCGAATACACATCTGCACTGTTAGTCTGGTAATATAAAAACACATATACATACCGACCTAGCCATCAGCAAGTCTGATGTTTTAAAAAACAAACAAGCCTGCATAACCTTGAAGCTTTGGCTTTCAACAGCAAAGATCAGAACAAATTGTACAACTGAAAATGCCAAGTTGCAATCACAAGTTCAAGTAAACCAAACCATTCAGTAATTCAGGGTTTCAAATTACCAGGAATCACTATTAGTGAAACACATGAAATTGTCTCACGCATCACACTTTCAGATCACATTCTGAAACCAGAATTCTTCAATCCCTATTTTGGTTCTAAAATCCGTGTATGAAACATTTCCCTAGAATGCGCAAAAAAACCCCTAATGCCATACATCCATATAAAAGTGTTAGCAATTAACATTTACTTCAGCAAAAGTTAACACCACTGATTAAGTTGGCACACATCTTCACATCCCTTTCTCAAGATCCGCTGTACCACCTTTCCACTTGTTTTCATTCATTAGGCAAGTGAACACGGAAATTACAGGCAGCTTGAGTGGCATGGTTCTGAAAGGAAAGGACTACCTTCAAGACAAGAGGAAGAGGACAGGCAGAGAAGTCATACTCAGAGCCTTACCTTCCAATCAGCAGGAACTCCCCAAGCACTCCGAGGCGCCTCATGGCGATGAGGATCCCCCTCACTGTCATTCCCTCGCAGAAGCAAACCACCACTCTAGCCTTGGGTAACCTTTCACGCAGCTTGCGGAGCAAGCGATCAAAGCTCTTTTCCCCAGCATTGCTGTAGATCTTGTCAGAGTGAGCAATGCAGAGACCCTCTTGGGCAGCCAGCTCTTTGAAGGCTTCCATTCCACTTTCCCCATAATTTCCTGTTTAAAAAAAAAAAAAAAAAAAAACAAAAAAAACAAACTTGTATTATATCATGCATTTATCCAATTAAGGGGGTCATTCACAGAAGGAAAAGCAAAGGAGACCCACCAAAGTGAACATACTGAGCTCAGTGGAGCAACAAGATATCCATGTAGCAGAAGGTCTCAGTAGACCTGGAGACTGCAAGTTACATTGATTTACCATTGGTTATTAAAAGCAAACAAGGGATGGATAGGTAGAAAAGGGGACAAGGACAGCTCAGACAGTGAGAATTAAGTCTTACCAACATTCCTATGGCAAAAATCATAGTTGAGCTAGTACAGGAAAACAGTCACAGTAAAGAGAAAAAAAGGCTTTCATTCCAAGACGTCCTGTACCACATGCAGCCTTTGCTCATAAAAATGAAATAAAAATGGATGTAAATTTAACATACACTGATCTGGTACCATTTTTAAAGCCACTTACACTAATCTGACTGACCAGCGTTCATGACAGTTAAGAATTCAGGCTTCATGGTTCTCTTGGAATAAAAGACTCTATCTGTAAGAACTTCAGAAATACCTCTTCATAATACAGAAATATTTGAACTTCATGGCTCAAACAATACCAAAGCTGATTCTCAAATTCTTTTCTATGCTTGCATTCAGGAAGCTAATCAGCAGCTTTACGAAAGAACTCAAACTGACTTCAGCTATGGAGACAGGTGAAGTCTCCAGGGTTTTCTTAATATTTTATGCCTGCCATGAGCACAGGATTGATGATGAACATCAATTAGGCAAGAGGAGCAGATGGATTACAAGTAAGAATCTATTAAAAGCAACAAGAAATTGTTCAAAAAGAGAAGCATTAATTTTATGCTATCCACACCTGTAATGTTTGCCTAATTTATTGAGGGAATAACATCAGATATGCTGATCACTTCTAGACACAGACCTTTGCAAGCAAGGGGTTACTGAAGAGATCCATCATCCCCCCTCTGCAGAGATAGTTTGAAATAGCAGATTGCAAAGAGGAAGACTTCTGAATCACCCTAAACTCCTCAAAAAAAAAAAAAAAAAAAAAAAAAAAATTAAATTCCTCAAAAGCTTCAGCCACCAGAGAGAAAATTCAGCAACAGACTGACTTGGGCGTCCATTGTAAATCCAGTAGAAATAAGTGCAGTTTTCCAGGTATGTGCATTGTTTGCCACAGATCAAACTACGACAGCCATAGTCATACTAGAATGCAGACAAACCTGCCACATGTAGTGTCAAACACAAAACCTCAGGTTCCTCAGCCTTTTGCACTGAACTGCCCTAGATTCTCACAAACTTACAGCACAGCTAAACAGCCTCTTTTCCAGTCTGTGACTCAACACCAGATACAGCAAGCAGGTCAGTCTGCTTTTTTGTCTGAGTCAGACATACGCCAGACTGGGAGTAATGCCATAGGCCTGCATGGCTTCATGGAGGGGAAAAGAGAGGAGGAGCTGTGCCCAGTGCGAACACACCATCCACCAGCCCCCACTGTGGGCTCAGAACTGCAGTCCCATTCAAGACCCTGTACTTGGGTAAACGATGTGGCCTCATATAGGGCTTCTCATATGCCGAGAAGGACACAGATGGAGACATTTCCATATATTTATAGGCCATAACCTGCAGTCATGGAGGGTTTTACCCCAGGACCTGAAGCTGGACAGATTGAGCCATACTGCTTTTATGACTTGCCTTAGGTCCCAGATTTAGGCAAGACAGCCTCAATGCTGACTTGCCCTTACCAAGCATCTTACACTTTGGAAGGAAATTAGGATGTATTTCCCAATTTTATGGGGAACTTTGTTCAACGCAGACTTATCTGAAAGCAGTAGGATTATTCTTAAAGACTTCCCTAACGTGAGCAGGGGGAACTAAACAGCATCTTGCTAGATGTTTAGGCAACGCATATTAGAAAATAAATGCGGCAGGGCTCCTACCAAAATTCTAAGGTAGGATGGGATTTTCTCATACATCAGTACAGCACTAACTCTACTCTAAGTCAAGCTCATGAGTTCAAGAAATAAAAAACTAAATTCACTCGGAATTATTTTTCTCAGCTTTAATTTTGATGGAATAACAGTTATCTCAAACACAGTCACACCTATACTAACAGTACAACAGCCTACCAAAACATATGATGAGAAAAAAAAATTGTTGCCTGTAGATTCTCTGTGATAAAGAGCCTAGAAGGAAAAAAGCTAATTAAGATCAAGATCAACATGAGATAAACAAAAAAAACAAGGCAGAAACAATCGGCGGAAACAATCTGAAGCTGAAAATGAAAGCATTCTATCCCTTCTATGGAAGTAGTAGAACAGTTTTCCAATAGCAGCACAGAAAAAAAAGAGGTCTGATGTCTGGCTGGATCTTGCTCAGCTCACGGAAGCATTATGTAACATAGATGTCTGACAGAGAGAGACAAGACTTGACAAGCCAGAAGGTCCTCTCAAAGTCTATTTATTTGCCACACTCCCAAAGTGGGACAGCACACTGTACGCCTTCCTCCCTGCAGGGGAAAGGTTAAGGGAGAAAGCAAACATATAACAGATACATTGTTCAACACACGCAGCTACCAGGGCGTGTACAATGTAACAGCATATATAGAATAGGAAACGCTAATTAATTCTGTGCAACAGCCAAGAACATATCCATCTGTACCAGCTTGGTGGGTACATCCATTTCAAACCACATGCATGCAATAGCTGAGAGGGGAAGCGTGCAATGAAAGAAATCTACACAAGGTGGTAGTCACTGAAGAACTACAACAGGGCCATGGGCTGAGGACCACTTTTCCTTTTAAAGAACCATTGAAGAAAAGATCCAATCTCAGCTGCAACCATTTTTTGTTACAAGGATCAGCTGTGAAGAGCAGGAGTATTTGTTATTGTGAGGCTACTAATAACTGATTTTTGTTATGACCATCAACATACTTTGAGCCCCACAATACTGTGCTAATTTTTAATGATTTTTCTGTTTACTAGCTCTGTTCAATTTGCACCATATTCAGAGAATCAGACATTTTCCTTGCATACTTCCAGCAGAGTCTGTACAGCAGTATAAAGGTAAATTCTAACCGTTGTCATGGCTGTAATTTTACTAAGAGGATTTTTATGACACTTTTCTCTGTGTCAAAGACAGCTCTGCTTCTCCACTGCAAAAGTCCTAGAGAAGGCCATTCCTGAGAGGGATTCACGTATCTAAAGATGCTGGTGAGAGCTACATATTGCAGGAATTATTCCCACTCATTGCATTCTGTGCATTAAATATCCTAACAAAAAGCATCAAGATGCTGTAGTAAAAATCAAATATGTTATCTTGATCAATAGAGGAGACAAAAGAAGAAATTATCCAAACTTTAGCTTCACAAATTGCTCCTGTGAGACAGTAAGCATTACATTTATGCCACAGCTACATGAGCAGTAACACTATCTGCTTGCATTAACTCTTGAGCAGCACGGGGAGCAGAACCCATGAGCTCTATCTAGAAGGTTTATACTTTTCTTAGCATTATAGCTGTTTTACAAATTTGCCCCCATTCTCTTCATCATGAGAACCATTTATTTTTGTTTTATGAAATGAAGCAGAGATGTAACCTCAGCAATGATGTATTTATGAGAATCCTGGAGATTGTCACCTTAATGGATGCAGAGAGTGTGGGTCTTCTCAAATCACATGACAGAAGGTACTGTTACAACCAAAACATCATGCCGCACATAAATCAGTGTCTGATTTCATTCAAAGATAGATGAGTGGAGCAGCATAAGGAAATACGAATTGTTCAAATCTGTGCTGCAGAGAACATTTCCCTAAAATATAGGATAGCAGCTGTTAAAAAAAACCTTGAAGAGAAAGAAAATTATAAAGAAAAAGACAGAGTGGTCTCTCTTGCTCCGCTTTCAGTGTCAGTAGAAAATATCAACTAGTTCTAGATAAACCCCTTTAAAGACACACATACAAAGCCAACAACAACCCACAGCAGAGGGTTGTGCCTGGAAGAATGTTCTTAAATATCAAAAGACAGGGAGCAAGAGATAATTCACCTAACTTCTTTCATAAGCAATATCTTCAGGTGAGGTCACCTATTCTTTGCCATTAGGGGCTTATTTGCTACATTTATTCCTCTAAACAGCAGCAGTAACCACAACCTAAATGAAAGGTGAACACAAAAAAAAAATATACCCTGCAAACATAAGCAAAGGAATCGCACCAGTAAGACAACAACAAAATCTGTCTTCACTGCAGTGTACTACAGAGGCAAGTCGTACTGCAGTAAGGTCCCCCTTTCCACAAATAACAAGTGAGAAAATATTTAGTGTTCTTTTCTTTCTTTTCTCAACATTACGATCTGTTTATTCACCTCTCCCAAGCTTATAGACATGTTGCTGAAGGTATGAAATTTGTTTCAACGCTCACTATTGATTCACATCTCTTCCTCAGGTAATTAAATGCTTTTTAGTGTAAAGAAAATAAGAGGTGAACAGGAGGACCACATGACATAACAGCAAGGAGTAACTACTCACAAGCTTCTTTACTGCAAAGGTGTATTATTTGGGAAGAGCAGAACAAGGACATGATCCAACTATTAAGTTATTTCCTGGCATGTTTCAATAATCAATTTGTAAAAAATAGCAATAATGTTAAATATGACAGTAACTGTACAGTTATCAAATACAAGTCTAGGAAGACTGGATGGTTTTGGACCACGGAGTAGAAAAAAAAAAAAAATTAAAAAAGAAAGAAAAAAGGCAAGAAAGAATGATAGTTTTCTTTCCTATAACATCCTACTTTTCCCTGTGCCACAAGGGCATCTTTGCATATCGACAGTTAATAAGAAATTATTACCTCATTTTAATGTATGCTTTAATAGATAAACCATACTAGTCACATGCATAATCTTAGTCCATTGCAAACTAAACTTAGAAAGTTCACCCATCAGATTTAAACTCATATGCTAGTAGTAGATTGGGAGCACATATATAACCAGCTAATGCATCTCAGATAACAAGCAGTCACTGTCTCAATTTTAGTAATTTCACCATTTACATGCATTGGTCCACACATTTGATTGGGAGAGCTAAAAATGAAAGCCAAAGTCCATGTTTATTCCCTGAACGTAGCAGCCTGACAAAAAATTAGAAGTTGTAGAAATAGATCTGCCCATGTGTGTTACTTTGATATATCCCAGGCATAAACACTATACTCATAGAAAGCAGCTCTGTTGGCACACAGCTTCCGGAGCCGTTGAACTGTCACCATTCCTCCTCCACCAGACTTTTCTATCAGTGGGGAAATATCTTTCTCAAGGCTGAAGTTACACTGATATCAGGAACATTTTACCAGTTATTCCAAAGAGGATTTGTTTCCTTTTTCAAGGAACCCTCTTCACTTAATGTTGACTTTGCCACCTAAAGTCCTTTGTTACATACTTTCTTTTCAGAGCTCAGATAGTTTTCTCAACATAATTTTCTTTTTTCACTCAGTATGTATCACCCCTGGTGTTTTTAAGCCACAACTTCAAATCAGACAAGTTAGGCTATGAGAGCCTTCACAAACCCTAAAGGACTGACCAATGCACAGTATCTTATTGTGCATTGGTCAGTCCTTTAGAGTTTGTGAAGGCTCTCATAGACTCTCACAGACATAGGTTCTATTTCCATTATCAGTCAGGACAAAACAGAAGAAAAAATACCAAAAGAAAAACCTTAGTTTTCCCAGTCTAACTGTAGATCTTAAAAGGAAAACTCCACCTTTTTTTAATGTAAGTAGTCTGCAGATAAATTAGCAAAAAAAAAAAATTCCTTTACAAAGAATGCTGAAGTAGCTATTTCAATTTCCCTAAGTACAGTGGCTGTAAAGAAAAGAGAAACAAATCTTGCCAACATCAATCCTTAAGGACAGTCTAATACAGGTTGAACATCAAAGGCACTCACAACAGGTATTCTTCTCCTGTAGATCAGGTAGATTGTCCACTGCTCCCAACCACTTGAATCAAGCCCAGCCACCCAGTAACTCAGATCTAAAGCTGCTTTTTAATTACCTGTAGGTCATCATAGACCTCCTCACCACCACCTGCATGCCTCCCAGGCAAGCTCATGGCTCTCTGCAAGCATTTCCCTTATATTTTCCCTTGCTATTTTTCTTCACTGGAAAGACTTTGCATTGACTGGAGGCCTCACTGTCCTTTAATTATGAAGAGTGCAACTTGCTATTAGGAAGTAAAATAGCACTGTAAACACTGCCTTCTTTTAAGCTTTTCTTTTAAAGCTAAATTTTCTGTGTTCTCCAGAGATTTCCAAGCAACTGCACTCTAGCCTTATGAACACCAAAGGGATGTGTTAAATGAATGGACTGAGCCATCCTTAGTACGCATCACAGACCTCTGCCATCTGTGCTTGCAGCATATTTTCTTCGCAACTTAAGGACCTTCTAGAAATTGAGTAAAACTGAGTACAAGGGAAAAAACAAAACCAGCAAATTGAAGGGTGAATTTAGATGATTGTTATAGCCAGTAAACAATACACTATTCCTACCATAATCCAACTTTCCAGAGAAATTGAACCATATTTCAAATAAGAAAATCTACGTTATTTTATTAAACACTAGCTTACATTTTGTCAGTAATTACAAAGTATGAGTATGTTGCTAACAACTCACCATAGCTATGTATTACCTCAGTAAAGAAGACACAAACAAGAATAAAATTCTGCTCCTGAGTAAAATGGTTATATTTAAGCCTTCATCCTGATTGAGGCAGGTGCATCATCTTGAATCACTAATTGATATTCTTCTCAGAACTACAAGCACAGGTGAAGTCAGCCCTGAGGTAATGAGAGAATTAGTGCTAAATGACACTCCCTTAATGAAATGTCAAAATGTGGTTTTTATGCCAGTGTTGTTTTCCTAAATGTATTCAAAGACTACACCCAGTGCTTATTTATTATGTGCCTAACAAGGAGTTTTAGACTTTTATATTCTAATGGAACAATTTCAGCTCCTCTCTGCCTTATCTACAGTACTTGTAACAAATTTACTTGCTCAACTTTGTCTTTCTGTTCATGACTTATCAGTAAGGAGCTTCCGTTTTCCTTCAGAATGTATCAAAAATAATCTAGTGATGTGTAACATTAACTGTTGGCTAGTTGTCTTGGGTGGTATTGGTTGAACAAAGTGTCACAGATTTTTTTTATGTTTCTTGATGAGGCTGGAAAAAGCAAACATAGAATAAAGTTTCAACATTCCTAGGTGTAACCTCTGGGTCTTTTTAAACTTGCTATAAATATTACAGTTAATAAAATTATTTACAAAACCAGTTATAAATAGAATACCCAGAAGGGACATCAAAGTAGGAGAACAATAGTCTCCTGTTTTTTAATATGACCCAGGCATTTCAAAAAGGAGGAATGAGTACACACTCACTTCTGCTCATGCTTTGGCAATCATGAAACTAGGTTAGCTCACATTTCAAGAACAAGATTTAAAACATCTTGAGCCAACCTTGAACAATCAGAAATTTTGTACACAATTACTGTACTATGAATGAAGGTTTGAACACAACGGAATGGATGGAAATTTAAAAACATATTTCTACTGGTTGCCTGGTTTCTGAATCTAAGGGCACAGCACGATCAATTTCTGACCTTTCCCTATGATTTTGAGAGTTAAAAATGGCTATTTCATTTTTTGAACCAAGATACTTACAAACCATGTTTTCACAAACTGGGATTTACAGGACCAAGTATCATGCAATACTCCATAAAGAGTCAGCAAGACTATGGATACTTCCCAATAACCTACATTATTAACGGCTTTAGGAAGAACCTGTAAAGTGTATTAGAAATTAGACTGCTTTTTAAAGTGTATTTTCTACTCATTTTCTTGTTAAAGAGAAATTAGTGCTCAGACCTATTCCCACTGAAGCACTTGATATCAGTGACTAATTTTTAAAAGGGCTAAATAAACTATTGCATTTTATTCCTTACTGTCTATCAATACACATCACTGAAACAAATATCCAAAAAACTACTGACCTGAACTATAACACCAGAGCTAAATCTTCATGGCCCTTAAGGCAATTTTGGCTTGTATAGGATTTTTAGACACCAATACTTTCTGTTTATTGAGCCATAGCTCTAGACGTGAATTATATCAGGTTTGGAATAATATCTAAGCAATAAATTTTAATCTTCTGTCTGAAACACTACGCCTAATCATAACTTATCCATCACCAGAGAAACTGTCCATCTAAATAGAATAAACTTATGGGTTTTGTTGCAAATGAGAAAATAGACTTCTTGATGTATGCTTTATCAATATGCCTGGATATCATAATCTTACTATTCAGAAGAAAAATGTGTGATTTTAGAAAGAATTGCCTTTTAATTTAAATCTGCTTAGCAAAAACAGTGGCTTGTTTGCCTACATTTTGATGAGAATAAGTGTAATTTCTTAGCATTATCTGAACTGTCTACCCTCACTCTCAGTCTACTTTTGGTTTTTACTATTATGACCAATCATCTGCAATCGATTATATCATCACAGCTGGAAGAAACGCAGAATAACATATAAAACAATTTTGCCTCTTGGATTTATACAAGAAGAAAAAAAAGCAAAAAATGTTTAGATGCTGAATCTGAAATCTATAGATAAGAAGCAAAGCCACACTTTTAACAACTTAAGAACAAGGACTGGGGAAAGAGAGCTGGAACACATAAGCAAAAGTAAAGCTTATCTAAATAGAAAAGTTTCATTTTTACAGAATCAACATTTTCAAAAATATTGAATTTAGCTTTATAAATATTTTTCAGTAACAGCCCCCCTCCAAGAAGAATTTAGTCAAAATATTTCCAATCACCCCTAAGCTGAAGTCCCAGTTCTGCAAACACTGTCACAGATGGTGACTTGACTACGCACAGTGATGCTTTAAAAGACTTAGAGCAAAAAAGTTAAATACATAGCACAAGTTTTTGTAGGATTTGAGACTCATAGAAATAAATTTGAAATAAATCCAAAATAAAGCAAACAAAAAGATCCTAATTTTGAATTGTCCTCTCAGCAATAAAGCTGAGGTGAGATATTCATGCCAGCATTTCCAATTGAGCTCATAACCTCAAGTATTAACACAATATAAATGTTTGAATTACACAATGTTAAAAGGCATATCCGATGCTGGTTGGTGAAACATTTGAAATACATTTCCCCACAGGCTACATTTCTGAGATAAAAAGGCTACATTTCTGCAGATGAAAAGGTAACTTAAAGCTGAGAATCCAGGTGGAGCTAATATAGGCAATTCATGTAAAAGCTGTATCACCACAAGCAAAGAACAAACTATTAATTTACTTTGCGTAGCTCCCACAGAGGTAATATGAAAGAGTGAACTTTGGAAGGGCAGACTTGTGAGACATTAAAAAAGAAAGGCTAAATGCAAGTAGGACACAGTAATAAGCCTGGAAACATGAGATATTGTAAAGCACTTAAGAATTCATCTTCTCTGAATTGCTTATAAGCTACAGAAGCACAAACTTGGACTGAGCATAAGCATTACAGACTTAGCCAAGCCTGCAAAGAACAAAACTGTCACAACTGTCACAAAACTATCTCACAAGACAGTTAGCAGCTGTTATCTGACCTCACGAGCCAGGACTGACCTACTCCATCCACCACTGTGCTGCACACTGACCAAGAAGTGTGGCAGTTTGCATCTGTAGAGTTTTGCCAGGTGGCACTCCAAGAACAACACCCAAGGAAAACTAGAAAAAGTCCTTCCGCACCCACACCTGCACCCAGGAGAGCTCGCAAATCACCTCCTGCACCCTCTGGACCGAATGTGGGAAGCCTTACAAGAGAGAGACCCTTGCAGCACTCCAGATGCGGTTCTTCACGCATTGTGCATCCCTGGGGAGATCTGTGCAATGCTGCTGTATTGAGCACATCCAAACCTGTGAAACAGTTTGTTGGAGGGAGAGGAGAAGGACCCTTTGCTGGGTTAAGAAACAGAATAATTCATAGAGAAAGAATAAGAGATTGTTGGGTTTTTTTCTTGTACATTGCAATTCACTTTCTCCACGCCCACAGCCCTGTGGCTTACTGAGAAAAGACATCTGGGTGCTCTCAAGTTGTAGTCATCGACAAGGTCCCAGCAGTCCCCTGTTCCCAGCTCAAAACAATCTGAACCCAAGCTTGTCATCCCAGCTTGGCTTCAGCTGCTCAGTCCTCAAATAAACACCCCTGGAAAGATGTGCTGGGGGAAGGGAACTGGCTGCTGTCAGAGGGTAATGAAATACCCACAGCCTCCTGCTAGCACCAGGGAAGATGAGCACAGCCCTGCTTGCTCCCACCTCCCTATATTGAGCACATCCAAATGCAGCAGCTATTAAGGACAAGACAGCTATGCTTACACAGTTTGCTGTGTATGAGCTCCCCAGGAACATTGTAATTAACTGCTGTCAAAGCAAGCTGTGAGATGGCAGGCTGTGTGGAACACTTAGGTGGCCTACCCACCTCGGCTTTGGCACTTTGCTGTCAGCACAGAAGCAAGGCTTTCGGCCTCAAAAGCAGCCGAAGGGTAGCATTGACATGCCTGGCTCTGATCTCACAGCTGTGGGAGCCAGGAAAAATACGTCTGCAGCTGTGTATGAGAGCAGAGGTGCTCAGGGACTGGGCAAATCCCATTTACATGCTAGGGGAATTAGACGGTGCAGAAAGCATTTAGCTGTTTCATTATCAGCAAGATTTCTCTGTTTCTAAAATGCTGCTGTGTTTTTCACCATCTATGTGTTCAATAAACAGCAAACAGTGTTGTTTTTTAAAATATGGTCTGAATGCAAATCTTTCTGTATCTCCTTTGAAAATGTTTGGAGCCTCAGAAGGTAATATTGAAATTAGCCACTGCTCATTTCCTTTGGTGCCATCAGCTCAAGACTTCCTGCTTGCACAGACAAAATATCAATGGGGAAGAGAGTGAGAAAAGACTGCTAGTGATAAATAAAATCATACACAAACTGTTGTCACAGATTTCAGCATATTGCTTTTATGGATTCAGCTCAAATCCCTCTAGGATGCTTACTCGGAGGAATCAGGAGGTAAGAAGGTCCCTCATGTAAGCAATATGCACAACTTCCATGGGCAATGCAAAGCAACTTGTTCCAAGCTGTTACTTTCCCATACGAACAGAGAGTAAAAGGTGCTCACCAAGGGCTGTCTGGCCCTGACTGTATTCTGTTAATGGTGATTGTTCTGTTAATGATTCTGTTAAATGATTATTCTGTTAATGGTGGTCTCTCTTTCACCATCACTGCAGCCCCACATAAGGCAAGGGGTGGTGATTTTGATGTATTTCAGAGGGAGAATACAAACGCAGAAGGCTGCTTTTGAAATGTCAGCCTGATGACAGGAATTACTGGCACGACTGTGAGCAAGCTCATTCCTGCAAAGTCTTTGGCAACAATGAACCTCAAAATCATAGAAAGAATTTGCATGAACATATACTACGTTTGTTAGACTTTTCTATGGGCCTGCCTCCTTCTTAACAGGAATTAGGTTTTGTATTTTATGTGTATGAGATTTTGTGTCTAAGATTGTTTTATCCTTAAAAACATATCCCACATTGCTATGGTATTTTCAAAGGAACTGCAATCTTATACATCTATCCAGGTTTTAATATATCAGAAAAGCATATGGTTAAGCATATTAACATACTATGAGGAGACAAGGAGACATGTTAGGGAGACCTCAGTTTTCACCTTCAATAACTTGACTATTTTTATGCTGTTGTAAAGCTTGCTGAATGACACAGTGAGGGCCAAAATCTACTCTGTTTTGAAGATGCAGACTTCACTGATTGTATCAAGAGTTACAGGTATACTGTCATGGTTTAAGCCCAGCCAGCAACCCAGAACCATGCAGCCGCTCGCTCACTCCCTCCCTTCCTCTTCCTGCTCCCAGAGGGATGGGGAGGAGAATAAAAAGCATGTAACTCCCAAGGGTTGAGATAAGAACAGTCCAGTAATTAAGGTATAACACAAAACCACTGCTGCTGCCACCAGTAATAATAATGATAAGGGAAATAACAAGGGAAGAGAATAAAACCGCTCACCACCCGCTGACCGATACCCAGCCCTACCTGAGCAGTGATCTAGCCCTTCCGGGTAACTGCCCCCAGTTTATATACTGGGAATGACGTGCTATGGTACGGAATACCCCTTTGGCTAGTTTGGGTCAGGTGTCCTGTCTCTGCTTCCCCCCGGCTTCCCCTCCTCCCTGGCAGAGCATGAGACTCACAAAGTCCTTGGTCAGAGTAAACATTACTGAGCAACAATTAAAAACATCGGTGTTATCAGCGCTGTTCTCAGGCTGAGAGTCAAAAACACAGCACTGCACCAGCTACTAAGAAGGAGAAAAATGACTGCTACTGCTGAGCCCAGGACATGTAAACAACTGCAAAACCAGGCACTTTGGGCTAATATTTTGTATTTTTAAAAAATGTTTTTGCAACTTGATGCAGAGAAAGGCTAAGGCATGAAAGATATATAAGTTTGTAGATTTTAATAAATATTAGCAAAGTATCATCTTCTAACTTTTGCCTTTCTTGGTTCCAACATTCCTATATATATTCTTTGGGTGCTTGATACCTATAGAGAGGCAAAGGAACTGTGTTGCCAGTATAGTTACAGCACTTCAGAAGGACCATGCTTAAAAGCAAAAATGGATAGTTGATCAGGTGTGTTCATAGGCTTTTGGGAACCTAGGAGATAAACTGATTCTCTCTTCTAAGGTAAACTAATTTAAAAAACCCTCAGAGTACAGAGTGGGAAAATCTAAGAAAAAACCCAGAAATCATTACTGGACTCTGGAGGACCATCAAGTACATCTTGTTAGTGAGTGAAACAGTCAAGGCAAGATTACCAAGCAATCAAAAAAGACAAATGGCCCTGCAAGAAGCTTTTGAAGTCTGCTAAAGGTCAGTTGAAGTGAAAGGTATATAATTGTATTCTTTTTTTTTTGACCCCTGAAAAGGCTGTATTTTGGCTGATGACTATTAGTATAGTATTTTTGCATAAAGATTTCCATTTTTAACTAAGTAGTTTGCCTGCCCTAATCTTAAGTCAGTGCTTTTTGAGAAATTGCAAGCTCTTATTAATTTAAAACCAAACTTTGAAATGGTGTCCCATTAAAAAAAAGCCTGAAATTAACTTGGTTGAATATCTATTGATTTTATTTTTAAAAAACAGAGGCTCAAGCTAACTCTTGCTGAAAAACTCAGGGTTGCGGGCTTATACGGTGCCTCTGAGAATTCTTACAATTTAGAATGGCAATACTTCCAAACTGTCTTATTGCATCTTCCTTAGCTTACAAAGAGGGCATATCAAACCAATATGACATGCTAAAAACAAAATTAAAAGATTAGAAAGCAAACAAAATGGAACCTAATAAAAAATGTAAATCGCTAAACTCTGCTGGAGGTAAATGCAACTTCTTATTTAAAGATAGCATTCTTAAAACATTATATGAAACATTACTGCAATTATTAAAGAAGAAAAAATAGGTGAACTGTTTATTTACTGAATTAATATATGGGAACCTTCTAAAATAATTTATTACATAGCAATCTGCAGCTAAAGGAACAGTATCCGATGATTCTTTTTGTCCTCTCATCATCAGTTGTGGGCAAAAAACACACTCAGAAAGACAACTGAGTAGCTAGGATCTCAGTGGCACTGGGACCAAGTTTGGTGACATAATACTAATGCACCTGTCCAGGGAGAATCACCTCTCTTCATGGAACAATGCATTGGCCTCTTAACTAGTACAGTGGTTTTGTAGCTTTTTGCCTTTTATTGCTTGCTAAAAGCAGTTGTGGCTGATGCTTTCCTTGGAATCACTTTCATTCAGTGCGGTTCATAGAAACATAGAAGGGCATCATAATGTAACATAACATAATGTAGATCATAGAATCATAGGATGGTTTACACTGGAAGGGTCCTTAAAGATCATCTAGTTCCAACCCCCCGCCATGAACAGGGTCACCTTCCACTAGACCAAGTTACTCAAAGCTCTGTCCATCCTGGCCTTGAACACTGCCAGGGATGGGGCAGCCACAACTTCTCTGATCATCTTCTTCCAGTACACCACGACCCTCATAGAAAACATCTAAAGAAAAGATCAGGAATAGCAGGACCTTCACTGGGACTTAAATTGTGCTGTGATGAGTTTCACTTGGCACTTCTCAGACACAGATTAGAGTTCAATAACCAGCAGACAAACATAATGACTAATAATTATGTCTGAAATACATTGCTGAAGTAACTCTGCAAAAATCTTGTTAGAACATGTCTGCCAGCCTTGCTTTCAAGCCTGCATCCCAAAGACAGCTGTAACTAAGGTTTTACAAGACAGTAAATTGCAAGAGTTCCCTCCAAGACACTCCATCTTCTGTTAAATCTCACCAACACTTAATATAAAATAATGCTTGCATTTGCAATGGAAAAAATCCAACTGAGACAGCAAAGGCTGCTAACAAAGTGATGTTTTAAAAGATCACATCACACATAGCCTGGGAAAAGAAGTTAGACACTACAGTTTTCCTTGGCAGTGTTAATCAGATTAATTGCTTCATTTTGCTTACAATCTAAGAAGTTAATGGTTTTGCTATTTTTGTAGGTAGATATCTGCTTACAACAAAAAGTATCTATGATCAAAAATAAGCAGATTTAAGAAAAAACAGAAAACAAATCTGAATTATCTATTACACTGACATCATGGGGGGCAGGGGGGGAGAGAAACATCACTTCCTGAATTGCATCCACTTTATTCACTTTTTGTTATAGATGTCAACTCTGTCAGAATATCATCTGTCAAAATGAATTAGTGGAAAATTTAGTACTTCACTTTTAATGAATGGCATTTCAATTTCCCTTCACCCTCTTGTTAGCACTTGATAAATGCTCTCTCACAAGCACTGCCGCTCTTCTGACATGATGCCTGCGCTCCGATCTAACAAATCTAAAGAAAGTCAAAGGCAGAAAGCCTTCTGTTTTTCTTAACATTTCTTGAGATCTCTTCAAGCTATTTTTGTCTTGACAACTTAATTTCAGTGGATTAGTTGTTTTGTTCCCTCCTGCTAAATAATGTTTTATTTTGAATGGATATCTGTATTAGCAGAGATTAATGAACACAAAACAACATGTCAATGAAAAATATCCAGAGCACTTTTATATGTTCATGTCTGTATACACAACAATAAGGGGGTGAACTATTTTGTCTCTTACCTATGGGGTGCTGCGGAAAAATTTTATTGAATCATAAATGACTGGTTTTCTTCCTTTTCTCATAGAGTTAAGATCTGTCATAAGGCTACACTGGGAATAGACATTTCCCCTGAGATATCTGCTATATTTACTATCCTTGACAAACATAATATGCCTTTCTTCAATGCAGAACGCAACTGCAGGCACAGCTAAAGGCACAACAATGACTCAAGTGGCCCAAATGTTGACTGGGCAAACTTTCTGAGCAACACCATCAGAGATTTGCCATCTTCTGAACACACACAGCAAGAGCCATCTGCTACACAGGAGTCTGTCACTGGAGCTGACTCAAAAGTCTGTCAAAAGCATGAGCAGAAGGGAAGAGGGGCCCTGGGATGTAGTACTGGGTGAAAGCTCCAGAGCAGCAGGATGGTAGCTTCTGGCAGCTCCTGAGATGGAAGTGAGGAGCCCTGACCACTACTCCTGGGAGCTGTCACTCCCAGAGCAGAAGCAGCAGCTACTCTCTCATCAGTTATCTGTTGCTCTTAATGACACCAACCAGCCCTGCCTGCCAGTCTAAGCACAGACAAACTGGGTAGCAGAGCTGTGCCTTCCTCTGCATTTCCCAGGATGTCCTGCCAGCCATGTTCTTTGCTTAGATCTGAACTGGCCTTCCTATCTTGGAAAAAGAGAAATTAACACCATTTGGCTACAGTCAGTAGTATGAGATTCCAAAAGGTAACAGAGAAACATGAGAAGCTGGGAACTTGAGAAAAGAAAAGAAAGAAAGAAAAGGATACTAATAAAAGATAACAATGATAGGCCAGTGCCAGAAGGGATTCTGCAGAAGAGGGAGAAACATTTAATAAGTTTTTATCTTCTGTATTTTGAGAAAGAGATAGACAATGTATACATACCAGAAGATGATGATGGCGTTGATGGTGATGATGAATGATGATTTCCTTTCCAACTCAGAAGGAAACCAAAAGGAAGCTCCAAAAGACAGGCATTTTAAAATGAATGTGTTCAGATAACTTCAGAGAGAAGCTGCTGACGAGCTCTCTGAACTACTGGAAATTATTCTTAATAGCTGTCAGAAGTTGTAAAGTGTCAGAGGACTGCAACAAAGGCAGTGTGGTGTAATACTTCAAAAGGATACACGAGTTAATCTGAGTAGCTGCAGGTCTGTCAGCCTGAAATCCATTTTGGACAAAATAACTCAGCTGACATGGCAAAGGAAAAAAATTAAGGGAGTGAGGCAATATAACAGGTGACATTTGTTATGTATATGTGGAAACTAGATCTTTTAAATTCAGTTATCCAAAATGTCTTTTCTCAGTGAACATGCTTAGTTATTAAAAATAATAATGTCAATGCAATACAGTCAGATTTCCACAGGACATTTACCTTTATTTTGCATTACATTTTGGCTATAAACCTAGAATGATAAGAATCAGTATTGCATACATGAAATAAGTTAAAATCTCGTTGGTAGGTAGGTTTCAATATATACTTGCAGTGGAGGAATACGCATTGAATGGGTGCCTCTTTATTGTGCCTCATAAGGATCTGTTCTTAGATTTTACTAGTTAAAATTAATCAGTGACCTGAAAAAAAAAAAAAAAATACAAAAGCATTACCAATAACATTTGCAAATGACAGAAATGCTGGGAAACAAGCTGCTAATGCAGCATGATTGAGGTGATTCAGTAAACTGGGCATAGACAAAGAAATATGAAGTTAAATATACACATAAATTTAAACTGAGGAACTAAAAATGCTACGCATACAGGACCTTGGGGTACAGTCCACAGGATTGCATCCCAAGGACTCAATCATGGGATGCAATTACTGGTTTGGGGATTATAATAGATAAATACTGAAGGTTATGCTGTGGCTAAAAAAAGTAATAAATTGTTTCTTAGCTATGTAAATAAGTGTGATACTGTAGTAACAGAAGATCATACTACCTTAACTCTATTTCTCAGATTATGACTGCTTCTGCAGTAATAACCGGTACTACAAGATATTGAAAAACCAGTGAAGTTTCAAAGAATAGCCATCAAGACCATGAAAGACAGGAAGATATAACTTAAAGTGAGCTTAATTCTTTCAGATCTCCTTCTTGGATTAAAT
This sequence comes from Psittacula echo, assembly GCF_963264785.1. Classification (NCBI taxonomy): domain Eukaryota; kingdom Metazoa; phylum Chordata; class Aves; order Psittaciformes; family Psittacidae; genus Psittacula; species Psittacula echo. The sequence continues at coordinate 38,131,399 of NC_137738.1, read as the reverse complement.
AATAATAATAATAATAATAATAATAATAATAATAATAATAATAATAAAAAAAAATCTCCAAAGCAACAACCAAAAGCAAAGCATTAAGCAGCTTTTAATTGTAGAATGAATGAAATTCTAGAATAGCATTCCAAGAGAACTATTGGTATTGAGGAACTTACCAAGCTGGATTATAAAATGCCTTAAGTGTACACACGCAATTACAATGTGGAGAGTCCATAAAGAAGATGCTTGAAGAATCATGATTTTGAGTTGGACTGTATCTTGGGAAACTTCTGCTCAAATGGCACCAAAGTTGCTTCTATTCTGCATTCCTAATATATGCTTTCTATTTCAAAACTGTTGAAGTTCTTACAAAATCACAGCTTCCAGAACACTTGGAAATAGGTTAAAAATACAGAAACTTTTAAACTTAAGTGTAGCAAATGTCTGCAACATTTATTTGTAACATGTCCGTATAAGTTGTCAGCATAGTTGGTCACACACATACCCAGACTACATGAGCATGAACCATCCAACCTGGGAACTGTCCTTTAGAGTGTGCTGGGCTGTAAATCTAGGTTAAATAGCATTAAACTTCTAAATACTTGGCTAGCTAGCTACAGTCTGAAATGCTAATGCTATTATCTCTACTGTGTTAGCTGTGAAAGCTCCAATACGCCAACATTACAAACTCAAGGCTTCTGCGGACATAAAACTTTGAGTCAAGCAGTTCAGCATTTAGAGCACTCATCACAGAAGTGGGCAATTCAGGTTCAGTTTCAAATAAGAGGATAAGAAATCACATCTTTTACACAGGAGAGTGGCTTAATCACTGAAATATGAAGTTTCTTGAGCTGGGCTCCACTGGATCCAGCTGCAACAGAGTTAACTTTATTTACAACAGCCTGTATGGGGCTATGCTTTGGATTTGTAGCTAAAACAGCACTGATAATACACCAATGTTTTGGCTATTGCTGTACAGTGTTCACACAGCATCAAAACTTTCTCTTTTTCCCACTCTATCCCTTCCTTCCTTCACAGTCATTAAGCTGGGGATGGGCAGGAAACTCGATGGGGATGCAACCAGGACAGCTGACCCAAACTGGCCAGGGGGTTACTTCTTACTATATGATAAAGCCCCAGCAATAAAAACTAAGGTAGAATTGGAGTCTAGGCTTCAAAGGGGATCATTGTTCGTAGACTGACTGGGAATAGGTCTGCATGTCAGATGTGGTGAAAAGTTTCTGCTGTTTCACTTGGTTTCCCCCCTCTCCCTGATTATTAAGCTATCTTTATCTCAATACACAAGTTTGCTTGCTCTTGCTCTTCCTATTTTCTCTCTTTGTCCCATTGGTATGGAATGGGGAGGAGTGAGAGAGTAGCTGTGTGTGGTTGTTCTGGGCAGGGTCAACACACCACCTGGAACAATGAACATATAAAAAGTCCTTGCAAAATACAACAGTGTAATATTTCAGACCAATACTTCACAAAATCTTATTCCCATCTTCTCAGAGGAAAAGTCGATCTAGAATCTCTTCCAGTCAGTGTGATCAGTGAGATAAGATGTAAAATAGGAACCACCATCATGTTTCCCTCCTTAGATCTTACTAAGAGTGCCCCACAATAAAATAGTTTTTTAATGTTGAAAAAGTTTATTTTCAGTTGTCCAAAGCACTTTTCCCATAATAAATAAACAAATGAATTACTTGTCTTTACAGCTGAGCTGTAGCCAATCACCATTTCAAGGTGAGGCATAATTAAAGTAAAACATCCCCATTTTTTTTGTTTCTCTTCTTCGTGTAACTTTGAAACATATTTGGATCCCTTTTGTCTACTGGGTCTATTCCTAATTAGCAGTGAAACACAATTCCTTGATTCATGCAGAACTTGAATTCTCTGAATAAAGTCAAAGTTGCAGAAATTAAGGGCAAAACATCTGTGCTTGAAGGTGTGCATTATCACCACCATCTTGTTCATTAAAATGTATGGAGAACATCCTTTTTCCTTTATTCTAAATAGCAATGGTCTTTGTCACCACAAAGATAATTAGTAGCAACATAAAGCCAAGTTTCTCTGAGACTGAAATTCAAAGGCACATTACCATGAAGCAATTCTTTATAAAGATTTACATTTTCAGAATGTACTTCTGAAACCTTTCTATATAAAAAATACGTCAAACTGAAGAAATATTTTTTCTCTTAAGAGGGTGTACAGGCTTTCCCTCAGCTCCCCTGTTTTATAAGCCTTTTTCTTCATATATATGTACATTTTGCTCCTATGCATGTACATTTGCATTGAAATTGTGTAATAATTATACCCAAAACTTCTTCCTACAAAAATCAGTGGCAAATCTTCCATTTACATCAATGGAATGAGGTTGAAAGTGAACTCTATTTTTAGATTAAAATAACTTACAATAATAAAAGGCTAAATTTGATTGGATTGTAATGACTACAAAGACCCAGAGCTAGAACCAGAGCCAGTTAGAAGATTCCTGTAAGATGTTTCTCCCTTTGGAAGGTACTGATTCAGCAAAACCCAAATTATTCCACAAGAATCTTTTCATTTCAACAAATTTCACCCCAAATCAGTGCTGTTTCATGGAAACTCCATGTCACCTTCTGTGTTCTCCTGACTGCACAATGAAACCTGCCTGCAGAGCAATGAAGCATACATATCAGTTATTCTGAATATGAGCTGTAATTTGTAGGGTTTCTTTAAATTTCTGTTTCTCAAAATATAGCGTATTCTGAAATTTAAGCTAGTATTTGTTAGAGGTTAGACCATTTAAGATAGCTTCCTTGGAAGTTAAAGATTGTACTTAGCATAAGGAGGTTGGCAGCACTGAACAGCCAGCAGCCTTTTACATGAGAAGTCATTGTGTGATGGTGACACAGAAGTACCTCCTTTCTTTTTCTGCTTTGTGTATTATTTTCCTGCATGGATTATGATAAAAGAATTGTCTGAGCTTGTGAATTTAAGCACATACAAATCAGCACTCTAAAAGTGTTCACTGAAAAAGAGAGAAAATAATCCAGGTGACATTTACCCTAGTGTAATCCAGTTTGTGGCAAATGAATAATAAAAGCAAAACAAATGAAATACCTAAAAATGCATCCTAATTCTTATATAGGCAAATACAATGAATTTTCAGCATCCAGTCAACTGCCTACTTAACTTGATCTTCTATTCACTAAATCCTAGAAGATAGCCAGTCTAATCAGTTATTTCAGAACTCCACTTTAAATTAGGGCACAAAGGGGCAATTAACTTTTACCTGTCTCTTCAAAGGAGCACATCCAAAATCCTGCCCTTTTTCTCCATCGTGCTGCAACCTTTCTTTAGTTAACCCACACATCAGTTCTCATAATCCTTTGATATGCACAGTTCTAAGGCTGTTTGGTTTTCCCCTACCCTTTTGCACTACACAGACCTTTATAAGACTTACAAATGTTAGTTTTATTGGTAGAATGCTTTTTTTTATGATCAGGTAAGCACATTGTGCTTAATCTTGTAAGGCACTGGACAGTGCTGTGATCTGTGCAGTCTCCAGAAACTGTGTCCTGTAAGTGTGCAATTAATTCTTGCTCTCTACAATTCAAGTGCTTAAAGTTATTTACTTATACTAGCGTCCACATGCCTCTTGGGATCAAGCAAGAGTATTATACACCTTAACAGATCTTTTCATAGAGTCAGATGTGTGGCTAAATTTCAGTCCCATTGACTTCCTTAAAGCCATGTCATGGTTCTGAATGTAAATACAGATGTATTTCCAGAATTTTAAAGAGTATTTTATTATTCATATGTTCTCAGGTTATAAACTATAAAAAGCAGTGATGTGACTTTAAATATTTGTGGTACCAGCACATTTCTACTTCACACTTCACAGGCAACGCTACAGCTGTGATAAAAGTGGAATACATTATTTCACGTGTTTGGGCTCCATAGGAAAGGCACAAGTAGGTGTGACAAGGACAATGAGTTTTCAAACATAGCAATACTCTTAAGTTTTCTTGTAAAAGGACATTAAGAAATTCATTGCTTGAAGGGAGAGCATCTATAACATACTGATTGTTTCTCAATCAATCAGAAAATATTGATGCCCATATTTCTCTGTTAAAATCAAAACAAATATTCACAAAATTCACCACTTAATTCCCTTCTAGAAAACCTGCTGAGTAAAAATGTTGATTACCCGAGCTACCAACTTCTTGTTTTCTCCATAGTGGCATTTTTATTATTTATTTTGCATGGACTGTCAGATGAATTATATCATTTTATGTACAAAGGAGCATTCTAATTAATAAGACCATAGAAAAATGTCACTGCATCCTTCTGGAAAACTTGCTGTTTTCTTCAGTCACAGGGGCCGACATTTATGTCACAAGTAAGCAAATAAGTGTAGTATAAAATCTGCATGAAACTGAAGATTTCCCCCAAGCAAACCAAAATAGGAACTAAAGGGCTCTGTAATATAATGGTAAAATGCATAACAAGCACCAACTGCTGGTAAGGGAACAAATACTGACTTAAAATAATACATGTAAACTGCAACAGTGGACTGAATGTGACTGAGGGAATTATTTTGCCCTGAGTTTCTCTTCCTCTACAGTCAGTATCAACGACACAGGATATTTTGAATTTTCTGAAGCAGCTGAGCAGATGGATTAACACATGAACATTAATCTACTCTTTAAATTAAACTTTTTTGTCCTGCCTCCTTACATAATCAAAACTACCCATAAATCAATAAGATTTAATGTCGGGAAGAACCATCTTCATATCTGACCACCTGTTTATGCCACTCCATACATTCACTCCAGACCCCACTGTGCCGTGTTCAGTGGCTTGCATTTTAAGTGAAACTGTTCTGGAACATCTGCAGCCAATTTTGGTTAGGCAACCTCAAAAATCTGAAAGCTCATTTGTCCCAGTGTCCCACTATCACAAGTTAAAATGCTTGGTTTTTTTCTAATTGGAATTTGTTGGCTTACCAGCAATTGGTGCTTGCTATGCATTTAACCATTAGGATACAGAGCCACGCAGTTTCTGCTTTTTTTGTTTACTTAGAGGAAATAAAACATTTTTTGATAAATCAAGCTGTATCTCTTTGACAAACCAGATAAACTAAGATGGTTTAAATTCCTGCTACAAGGCATTTTTTTCAGCTCTCAAATAATTTAGAGTTTCATCCCTCTTTTATATTTTAGCTTTTTTTTTTTTTTTTAATCTTGGCAACAGAACTGAAGAAAGAATAGCAAAATTTATACTAATAATCCTTAGAATGAGGTGAAATTCCCACTCTCTCAAGGATGACATTAGCTTTTTGTATTTTGGGTTGGGTTGGTTTTTTTTTTGATGCAGCTTCTCTATAGCCATATAGTATATTTAGGACTTCTTTTAGGGACAAAATTCTCCTGTATAAGTTTGAATATGTGCTTTGTTCTTGTATTTATGGTTAACATCTAACTGTATTAAAATGCATTTTCTTAGATTGGGCCTCACTTCCTAAGAGATTGGAATCTTCCCTTTTCTCATCATTAATTGCCATTTCACAAATCTGCATATCTTGTCAGCAGTTATGCTTTTTATATCATTGATTAAGACAGTGTGGCATTAGACCACTTGTCAAGCTTTGTGCAATACAGTAGACATAATCTCATTTGATGGTCATTTTCTATTTGCTGAGGTCAGTGTGATGAGTTTTAATTTATGAGACGTATGTTTTTCTGACATTGCACAGTGCTTTTTTAATAAAAATATGCTGTAATAGTAATTCAGTGCCTCACAGAAATTCAAGATATTTCATCCACACTGTTATCTGCAGCTACCAAGTTTACACTTTTATCAAGGAATAAAATCAGGTTTCCTTCGGAAGACCCATTTTCCATAGAGTCATACTGATTAGTTTTAATTTAATTTACATTTTTTTCAGCTGAATCCTGAAGCATCACCTTATTACTCTTCTGGAGATTGCTGTCTTGGTAGCCAGAGCTGCCTGGCATAGCTCATTTGTCTTTTGTCTTTGGATTTTTGGCATATCTCAACACTGTCCATTTTTGATTGTTCCATAATACACTGAAATCAATATTCATTGCTTCACTCAACTTCATAACATTGGGTTTGCACTTTATTGGCCTCATGCTGCGGACTTGTACCTTTATTACATCTTTATCCTACCTTTTTGTAGGATGCCAATAATGGGGGACACCATTATAGGCATTGGTAGGGGCATGTGCTTAACAGAATATTGACCATCTCTTTCCAAGGTCAGTGACAAATCCAGAAGGAGCTCCTGGAAAATCTTCCTGTTATTCTCATAATTTCACCTACTGGTTGGCAGTTTGTGGGAAGAAGGAGGAATTCAGGCTCTGAGTGACTGGCACTGGCACTGTGTCACTTAGAATGCACAGACTGATCTGTCCAGTGTCAGAGTTCTGGTCAAACTTGACAGTGGTTTGAGTCAGGCAGGTATTAGAGGAAGGCTAAGCCTATTTACAAGGAAGTGCAGTGTGAGGACCACAACTATCATGCCTTGAGGGGGAAAGGAATAAGAAAGGACTAATTGATACCCAGGTTGCCAGGGCTGCTGCTTAGTTCATTCACCCCTCTCAACTTTCGTTCCAGCAAAGCTACTGCCCCAGCTCAGACTTTTGCTTCATATAGCTGTAGAGTTTTTAATCTGATCCTAAATATGAGTTTATCCTTCCAAGGAAATATGTCCTGGCAAATAAGGATATCCTCTGAGAGAATGCTGTCAGCCCACTTCTTGAATCCATTCTGAACAGTTCAGTAGGAGTGAATTTTAACTTTCCAGTCTCTCAAATCATCCTGCCAGTTTTAGCAATGCTAATAAAATAACATTCCTTTATATTACTGTCAATATACACTTCCGCATATTTGGTGCCCAGGCAAAAGACTGAGATTTACACATGCAGATCTTGCATTCAGAGAAATACTCTCTCACTAGGAGGATCACCATCTTTCAACACCCAGCATGATGATCTAGATGCCAAATTTCCATTTGCTAAAGCCTCTCCACAGTACCATGTGGGTTAGAAAGGCTTATATAAATAAGCATGAAAGGTTTTCTCACTTCCCGACAATTAATTACAAATTTATCTTTTATATTTTACTCCACAGAGAAGGAGACATTCAGTGTTCAGTGGAGCCTGGCCAGACATTTTAAGAAAGTATTTATGAACACTTATTCAGATTTCAAATAGCTGTCACTTCAGCAATATTCATGCCTAGTTCTTATTGCTGTTTGCCAGGATGAGTTTTGTTTGAAATGTTTGGGAAATTACAAGTTTGTATAAATCCATCTGTATCCACAGATGAATAAGGATGAAAGTTGCCGGTCAAAAAAATGCAAATTGTGACTGAATTTAAGAAGTTTGCTCCTCAAATGATTTCCAAAGAGAAACAAGAGTTAAATTCAGTGGGGAATTTGCATGGGAAGAAGTGAACTAGATTCAGCCTTCTTCTAGTTGGAAGAAAAAAATTATGTGTATGAATATCCTGTAATATCTATGCAAATCCAACAAACACAGTTTGCCTTCACACCGGTTTACACTACTTTCAATTGACTATGAGATTCTTCTAGCTGTGGGATTCGCCAGCCCTGTGGATTTTTAATGCTTTCTGAGGAATGTCAGCCCCATAACCTGAAAAGATAACATCTGATGACCATGCTGATCCCCATTCAGGATCCATTGGACTCAACGGAGAACCACCAACTAACTTCAGTAGCATTGGATCAAGATGCTCTCTGCACCAGTATGGAACATGAAGTTCTTTTCTTTGTCTACCAGAACTGCCAAATGCCTATCCTTACCACAGTTCTATCAAATTCCAAAGGGATTTACAAGTCGTTGCTGGCAGTTAATATAATTCAAACATACTTTAAGAAATTCATTTGTTTATAAATATTCAAGAGGGAATACAAATGGAAATCATTCAAATGGAGAACCATGGCATTTTGCAACAAATAATATGACTTTTCAGAAAAATATCTGTCACACTGGTTGATACAAGCCATCTAGGCATTGGCATGTCACAAGAGGAAAGGACAGCTTGTGATGCACAGTGCTTTTCATTAAAAAGCGCCCCATGTGTCACAAAACGCTATTAACACACCCTGGCTCTGTGTGTAGTACTGCCAGACTGTAGGTTAGATAATGGAAAATGAAGGCAAATCTCACATACTGTGTACTGATTTCTTTTCCATGTGTGTTACTCATCTGCTCATTGAACTCACAAAAGTAGTGACTCTTGATCTGATCTTGATCTACAACTATTAATCTAGTCTTATATGTTACAAGACCTTAGTAAGACCTAACTACGCAAAAAACAGTCTGCAATTGTATCCCTACTTTAGTCATATTCGGACAGAAAAGAAGAAGCTGCATGCTAAATTAAAAAAAAAAAAAAAAAAAAAAAAAAAAGGGAAGAAAAAACAGTACACTAATATTTAATTTAAAACAAAATAGATTATATAACTATGAGAAAGCTAAGTTCAAGGACATTAAAAGGAACAGCCAAAAAAGTGAAATGCTAACAAACTACATGAACACCACTCAGAAATATATGAGAGGCTGAAAGCCAATGCTCCAAACCAAAGAGAAAAGCCAGCATGATAAAGCAAAAAAGTAAATTTCCTAAAGCTATTAAAATGAAACAAATAAAATAAATAAAAATAAAGCAAATACTTTAAAAAGTCTAAATTGTATCCTAATGAGGAAAAGAGAACAGAGTATACCTTGACAAATGAAATATAAAACCACAATAAAACAAGATGAAACAATTTTGAGACATAAAGGCATAAAATCTAATAGCCCACCAGTCTTCAAATATTCCAGAAACGGGAAACTTGCCTGATATTCAGTGATAACCAGCTACATAAAAAGAGCACATAGGGAAGACAAAACCATAACAGAAAAGTCTAATTCTCTCAGTCTGCACTGGCTGTGAAGGTGGATAGAATGGTTCTTATACAAAGGTCATTTCTTATGTAGAATAACACTGAACTGTAGTCCCAGAGTGTCAATAGAATGTATTTTAGAACAAATCTGTGAGATAGACTTTAACAAATTGCCCAGTACCAGCTAAATTTCTGCTGTGGTATGTTGCTACCAGTTAAACTGGCCTTAGCACCGAAACAGATGGAAGCAGTAAAGTTGGGTAATTTTATATTTTCATATACTAGTTTTAATTTTTTAACAGAACTCAAGAGGCAGTACAGAGGTATAGAGGGTAATCTAGTGAGCAAAAGACAGGTATTTTTTCAAGCTTCAGATATTTCTGCACAAAGCAATTGGTAGGAACTCTAACAAAAACCAGTATTAATGCACAAATAAGTAAATATGCCATATTAGGGAAGAATGAAACATAGCTTTTGCAGAGAAAATACATACCTCAGAAGTTTATTAGACATCTTTGTTGAAGCAGGGAACCATATGAATGACAGTATCACTATAGAGTACTTGGAATTTAAGAAAGATTTTATGAGGTTTCTTATTAAAGGCTATGACAGAAATACAGATAATATGGTATAAAACAGAAGGTCATGGATTAATAATTCACTAACAAATGGGAAACAAAGTGCAAGAAATAAATTTGGTATTAAGAAATTTAGAGTAACTCGCATGAGGAAAACCCCATGTACCATGTAACAGTCTCTGAAGTAAGCTTCACCATTTAAGAAAAATGTTTTGTTGTAATTTTAAAGTATTTTCTGATAGCATCCACTCAGTTCATGGTGGCAGCTAAAAGACTACTGGAAGTTTATTGGGAAAGGTCTGAGAGCATTACTGAAATTATTACTTCACAAATGAGTTTAACTATAGTGTACCCCCACTCTGAATACCGAATATAGCTCTGTTTCCCCACATTTCATATTGGATGTAGAAGCACAAATTAATAATCAGGACTAACAAACAATGAGAAACTTTGTATGAATGTATGAAGGTAATGCAGTCATCAAGGAATAGCTTTAAGCAAATAATAGGAAACACTTGCTCACACAACATACAACACAGTCATAGAATTCATAGAATCATAGAATAGTTAGGGTTGGAAAGGACCTTAAGATCATCTAGTTCCAACCCCCCTGCCATGGGCAGGGACACCTCATACTAAGCCATGTCACTCAAGGCTGTGCCTAGCCCGGGCTTGAACACCGACAGGAATGGAGCATTCACTACATCCTTGGGCAACCCATTCCAGTACCTCACCACCCTTACAGTAAAGAACTTCTTCCTTATATCCAATCTAAACTTCCCATCTTTAAGTTTGAACCCATTACCCCTTGTCCTATCACTACGGTCTCTAATGAAGAGTCCCTATAGCCCCCTCCAGCATTCCTACAGCCCCCCTTCAGATACTGGAAGGCTGCTATGAGGTCTCCATGCAGCCCCAACTTTCTCTGCCTATCTTCATGCAGGAAGTGCTCCAGCCCCCTGATCAGCCCTGTGGCCCTCCTCTGGACTTGTTCCAACAGTTCCATGTCCTTTTTATGTTGAGGACACCAGAACTGCACACAATACTCCAAGTGAGGTCTCACGAGAGCAGAGTAGAGGGGCAGGATCACCTCCTTCGACCTGCTGGTCACGCTCCTCGATGCAGCTCAGGATACGGTTGGCTTTCTGGGCTGCGAGCACACACTGAAGCCAGCTCATGTTCATTTTCTCATCGACCAACACCCCCAAGTCCTTCTCTGCAGGGCTGCTCTGAATCTCTTCTCTGCCCAATCACAGCTACCTGTGCCTCAGATTGCTTCAACCCAGGTGTAGGACCTTGCACTTGGCATGGTTAAACTTCATAAGGTTGGCATTGGCCCACCTCATAAGCATGTCAAGGTCCCTCTGGATGGCATCCCTTCCCTCCAGTGTATCAACCGAACCACACTGCTTGGTGTCATCGGCAAACTTGCTGAGGGCACACTCAATCCCACTGTCCATGTCACCGACAAAGATGTTGAACAAGACTGTCCCCAACACAGTTCCCTGAGAGGCACCACTCGTTACTGGTCTCGAGCTCGACATTGAGCTATTGACCACAACTCTTTGTGTGTGACCATCCAGTCAGTTCTTTATCCACCGAGTGGTCCATCTATCAATTTAGAATTGATAATTTATATTTCTCCAATTTAGAGATAAGGATGTTGTGCGGGACAGTGTCAAATGCTTTGCACAAGTCCAGGTAGATGACATCAACTGCTCTGCCCCTGTCCATCAGTTCCGTAGCCCCATCATAGAAGGCCACCAAATTGGTCAGGCAGGATTTCCCCCTGGTGAAGCCATGCTGGCTGTCACCAACCACCTTGTTGTTTTTCATGTGCCTTAGCATGCCTTCCAGGAGAATCTGCTCCAAGACTTTGCCAGGCACAGAGGTGAGACTGACTGGTCTGTAGTTCCCTGGGTCATCCATTTTCCCCTTCTTGAAAATGGGGGTTATATTTCCCTTTTTCCAGTCGTTGGGAACTTCACCTGACTGCCGTGATTTTTCAAATATGATGGCCAGTGGCTTAGCAACTTCATTTGCCAGCTCCTTCAGGACCCGCGGATGGATTTCATCAGGTCCCATGGACTTGTGTACATTCAGGTTCTTAAGATGGTCTCAAACCAGATCCTCTCCTACAGTGAGCCTAAGGTCTTCATTCTCACAGTCTCTGTATCTGCCTTCCAAGACTTGAGTGGTGTGATCAGAGCATTTGCCAGTGAAGACTGAGGCAAAGAAGTCATTAAGAACCTCAGCCTTCTCCAAATCCAGGGTAGCCAGTTCTCCCAATAGCTTCCAGAGAGGGAAGTCCCTAGTCCTATTGTCCCTAGTCTGTCTTTTATTTGCAATGTACCTGTAGAGTCCCTTCCTGTTACCTTTAACATCCCTAGCCAAGTTTAATTCTAACTGGGCCTTAGCTTTCCTAACCTGGTCCCTAGCTTCCAGGACAGCATCCCTGTATTCTTCCCAGGCCACCTCTCCCTGCTTCCACCTTCTATAAGCCTCTTTTTTCCTTTGAATTTTCCTGAGCAGCTCCTTATCCATCCAAGGAGGTTTCCTGGCCTTCCTGCTGCACTTCATTGTTATGATACTATAGAGACTGAAGTATAAATAGGCACAAAAAGGGGTTAGACAAATTCATAAAGGAAAGGGTCATTGGTAGCTGGTAGCCCCAGTTACTAAAGTACTGGAGTTGTGAAGGTATGCTCTGTTCATGCCCTGCTGTTGCTTCTTTTAATATTCAACCCATTGTTTGAGGACTAGTACAGCAGTTTTAATATTTCTTTAATTTTGAACAAGAAGCAGCAACAGCTACGATTGCTTCAAAGATCACAAGACTCCTGCCACCTCTCTCAGTAGCCAACTTTGTGCTGCATTAATAGGCAAAGCACATCTAGAAGTTGTTCTTTAAGCCGTACATTAATAAGAGGAGGAGGAGTAATAATAATAATAATAACACTTGGGAAAAGCTACATTCTGAAAAAACAGCCAGCAAAACCTAGCTGGTTATCCACTGGATGACATTCATTTTCTGCACACCTCTCTCTACCCACCTCTGATCCCTTAAGCATCTGTTAGATACCCATAGGTGAAGGGATGGTTTCTTTAGGCGAAATGCTATTGTAGTTCATGTCCAGTTAGTTTCTGGCCCTCCCATTCAGACTGCCAGCACAGGTGTTAATTACTGCCATCTGGGATGGTGGCTTATGCTGTGAACACCTGCCATCCAGCAAATACACTGAAACCTCACTTTGTTTCACATGGGTCAGTAAGCACCAGTTAGTAATGACTTTGGTATTTTTCTGGGTTTCATGTGGCAGGTGCAATGCTTCTGGTTTCCCACTACAGTTACCAGCTCACTGATGCACCACACCCCTGAAGGATTTTTCTCAATGGGTGACACTACTTCTAGTTATATGATTTCACTTCACATAGCTTTTGGTTTCTGTCCACAAAACCTAAGGATAAGTACCTTCGTATTATGAACCATATGCTCAAAGGAATATTTTAGAGGCATTTTCACAAAGCTTTTTGAGAAAGCCAAGATCATTTAACATTTTTAAATTCAGTATTCGGTGAGACAAGAATCCTGCAGGAGTTCACAAAGATTGTGGGAAGCAAAAATCTGAACACAAGGGCATAATGCAATAAAAAAACAGAAGTAAAGTGCAAATGAACTTATGGTGCTGACTGATAAATACGAACTCTAGCAATATCACTGAGAAGGCAGGCACAGAAGTTCGGTGAGTCCTTTGAGCTGATTTAACTCATGCAGCTGCCAGTTGTGCAGTTGGAAGGCTATATTAATTTTTAAGTTAGGAGTACTGCAAAGCAATATATTTTGAGGAATTTCTCCTGACCTCTCTGGTGCTGGTCACCCACAGTAACTTTGTCAACATCAATCCATGTAAATGATTCTCCCAGTACTTTCCAATAAATGTAATTAATGCATCCAATGAAGGGAGTGTTCTAGTCCCTACCTGTTTTCAAATTAATTTCTGTCGTCTGTGGGACATCTCTCTCTCTCTTTTTTCCCTACCACAAGGGATGCAAAAAGGACCGTTAGTGAAGCTAGTTAAATAAAGGAAAAAATTGATTGGAATTTGCATTTGTGAACATACATCTCAGGCACAGTTCACAACACTTCATGAGGTTAACCTTTAAGAGAATTTTTGTAACTGTTGGTACCTATAGAAATATTTGTAACCTCTGAAATGTCAAACACATGAACTGGTCTTGCTGTTCCCTACTGCCTGACCATAATATTATCAGAAAGTATCAATCATCAAATGACACTGTGGAATTAATAATATAACATTGTTAGAAACAGCTGTAGGAACACCTCGTGAGAAATTAAACACAATTGTATGAAAATTATTCCTTTGAGCTATTTGATGGATATTGCCCCATTTATCTTTGAACAGAAGCATTATCTTCTATAAAGCTATTTTAGTGAGTTCTACTGAAAGAATTTATTTCCTGTGAAATCTGCAATAAAGTGCAAGATCCACTCACTTCCATCCTCCTTCCAACATATATAACCATGCTTATGAGTTTTCTGTATGTTACTAGCGTGGATAGTGTACAGCAGGTTATCAAAAATCATTGTGAAGATAGTCTACCTACTATCTACTTTGATCTGGAAGTCTTTACAGCTGTGCCATCTGCTTCATCATAGTTAATTTTAAGCCTTGTACTCAAGAATAAGAAACAGCCTGGCAACACAAATCTGACAAAATTGATCAAAATCAGAAACATCTTAGTGCTCTTTAAAATTAATCCATAAAGAATCAAAATTTGGTGCAATTGACTTAATCATTCCATTTCCAAAGTTGCTTCTACAAAATCTGCATGTCAATCTGTTGGAATGGAAATCTGTTTATAAAGGGGTATGTGTACACTAATGCATAAGAATGGTCCATAAATTGCAAAGAGTACTCAAGTGGATCTATTCTGCACATTCAGATTTTGTTTTCACAGAATCAAAAATCTCACATACATTTCATAAGGTTAACACGTATGCAACAATTTTAATTAAAAGCCAGGCACAAGCATTAAGTATTTTTATTTTGTTATTCAGAACTTATACATTTGGGATATGAAGTGATAAAAAGGCTTCTTACACCATCATCCCTCCTGCTTCATGTGTAAGAGGAACAGCTAAAAGAGGGATTTGCAGACTCGGTGCTGATCACTAGCCAGATTGTCAGCATCTTGTTAATTCTGGAAGCTGGTGTAACCTACAGCAATCCCACAACCACTCTGCATTTTCTGAAGACGACCTGATCACCTTCTGTGCCCACAGCATCAAGACAGCAGAGGTCATGTCTGCCACGTCTTGCCTTGTCCTGAGGCAGCCCAGGGGCTCTCCTCCAGGCAAGGAATAAAGTGTTCCCTGTAATTCTTCAGAGTTTTACCAAATAACCAGTGTCTACCTGGTAAATTGAGAATAATACTTGACTCTGAGGTTATCTCACTGAAGATCAGACTATCTCACTTGGAAAATACCTTAGGAAACGTAACTCCTTCTGCCCTTATCACACTCAGGATTCTGCCCAACTTAACACATGAGCTTTTGATGCCTGTGATTTCCATAGGAAGCCTTGGCTCAGAGTTAGGCATCTGCTTATGTGTGTTTCCAGGTAAGAATGACTTCCAAACCTAAGAGCTGAGATGCACACACATCATGAACTCCAACTCTGAACTACCTTCGAAGAATCCTTAAAAAAAAATAATAGCCCTGGAAATGCCTTGCAGCTACTATACAGTCCCACAGCCTTCCACCGGCAGATGCACAGATTTCTCACATCGTTTAATGACTGCTGCCCACTCTGGAAAAAAAATGCACTCTTGTGATGTGCAACTATGCCTAACTGAGATACAGAATGAAATAACCAAACATAGTAACCCGCCTTTCTTTTTTCTTTAATGAGGGGCTTTATGTGTCAATTTTAACCTAAAAGGAGAAATGTGCTATGTGGGCCTTTGAAAACAGATCTCACTAGGCTGAGAAGTTTCTACTCAAGTGTAATGTTTATACTTCTTAACAAACAACTGTGCAAATGTGCAGTTATGGCATACCTACATGCAACTTCATGTACTAGTGCGTAGATTGTATATATGAGATTGTATATAGTCAAGTGTCGTCAGCATTAATTAACACCAATACTAATCCATGAAGAATAAACTTCCACATCAAATGCAAAGTAGGATATTGGGGACTACTTAAAGACACCATGCTACATGAATGACTATTATGTTCATTCTTACAGCATGTGTAAGCTTCACGGTAAGAAACATGGGCACTGGATTCTGTGGTATTTATTTCTGATTTTCATTAAAGGTATAATTAAGTATGTAAGACTGGTATTGTTTGGCGTATTCAAATAACTCCAGCTAGAGTATAGGAGGAGAGGAAGGGTAAACAGAGGAGCTGGAGGGTTCAGACTGTCTGAGAAAGGGCTTATCACTGCTAGGCTTTTTCTGTGCCTCTGCCCTGGGTCAGTGTAGACCGAGGAGCATACCTGCTGCACCTGAGGAGCACACTTGCTGCACAAGAGGCCAGTCAGCGCAGTGGTCTCGTTGCATCCCCTTGTGGTTGGGTGACTGCGGGAGCTGAGAATTGTCCACACCCATGAGAACGAAAGGTTGGGGAGGAACTAAACACCTTTTCTGCTCTCAAGAGGTGGCCAGGCTGGATCTGGAGTACTCAGAAAGTGACACAATTAACTTCCTCTCACTGTCAACCTGTGCATTTCCTAGAAACACGTCCCTTTCTTGCAGTCCTTGCTGAAGTGATTTTCCAACCCTCGAATTCCTTCCAGAGCATTTTGCAGCCCACCATAAAGACAGAGTAGAGCCCGATGAGTAAGTGTGGAGGAGGAATGTTTCTAACTGCGCTTTATCCCCATATTTCCAAACATAGCATGGATGGAGCAGCTCCTGCTCATGACAACTTATTATTCAGAGTGCCTTTGTGTTGTCTCCAGAAAATGATCCCACCTTTAGGAAACCAGCAAGCAGATCTCTCACAGGAAATGCATGGGATTTGAGAAAACAGAAATTTAACAGTTTTCATGAATATTAACAGAAAAAGAAAAAAAATTATAAAAGGTCTTTTGAATACACCCAATAACAATAGGAATGGGGTTAATAACGTGTCTTTCTAGAAAGAAACAGAAGTTGAAGCTTCATACACACTTCCAGTGGAATCTGTAACTTGAATCTAACAATAAAGGCATGGCAGATATGGATTAATAATAATTTGAAAAGCTATGAATCTCGAGTGCACCATCTGCAAAGTCCTTGTGTTGTTTCCCAAAAGCAGACTGTTGCCTTGTAGGGTAGAATTGATGCATTGTTTTCAAAAGTATCACCTCGAAGTCTATAAAAATATCTTGCAACAAGCATTTTTCAGCAGCCAGTAACGTACTCAATAAAAGTGGATATTTAATCAAAATTTCTCACAGTCAATGGCTGGAATCACAAGTTATAATGATCTTTTTAAAATGAATGAATAAATAACCTTCTTAAACTGTTGTCTCTTTCAAAAGAGGTAAGTCCTGCTAATTTACATCTACAGAGGGAGAGACGAAGGGTGCAGGTCCCTGGAGGCAGCTCCTCAGGCACTGAGAGATAGCAGAGATCCCCCAAGTGCCTCAAAGGGAGAGATGGCAATTTACATCAACAAAGAATTAGCCTCTTTCATGTTTGTTTTTCACCCTGGCCTTCCACAAGTTCTAAATCTATCTGTCAGCAATAGAAAATCTTAATAGCTCGTGTTCAAATCTTGCTAGCAGTTCGTTTTCTCATCTGAATAGGGCATAAATGAACTGCAAATGTCAGCTCATTGCTTCCTGCTCTTACTCTCCCCTCGTCCTCACCCCAAATTGCAGCACTTCTGTTTTAGGTGTTCAGTTTAATCCAATTCATCTTTGAATGTTGAGTATGCAACTCTTCCTGGAGATTCTTTTATTTATTCATCAATATGTATGTTCTTCACTCTTTTTACTTAATCATTTCTGTGAGAATGAAAGGTGTGGAGTCAGCTCAGGAACCAGAGGGAATCATAAATCAAATCCTTGTAAGAGACATAATCAGATGAACAGAACAGCTGCAAAACTATAGCAATAATGTGGTCAGGTTTGCAATTTTGTACTTAAAAATCCCATTTTGAGGATCGTAACTGGACCATAGGAATGTCACAATAATAGATCGCAAGACTTAGCTCCTATCAAATGCAGTTATTTCTGTCATTTATGCTGGTGCACCTAGCCTGGCTATAAACCAGCATTTCCTTTTTAAAAATACCCTTACTAGTGATATTTGGTTTTTGATATTTGAAATCGATAAAACCTGTTGACTACGAACAGAGCATACAGAGCAGTGTTTTTCATTGTTGCTCAAGCTGCATAAGAGCCTGCTTGGCCGGACCCGCTGCCAAACTGAACGCTGTCTTTTCCTCCTGGCAGGACCTGGCTTCGCAGGGGCTACGTGGACTGCAGGGGGATTCTCCGATTTCTTTCCCTGCGCTCGCAGTCCCAGAAAGCAGGTTCACACGCTGCCCAGTTCGCAGCTAATCCGGAGTCCCTGCCGAGCCCTAACTCGGCTTTGCCCAGCTTCCCGGGGCGGCCGCGGCTCACCCGAGCCGCTGCCAGCTGCCATCCCTTAGCTTTTATTGAGACATGCACGAACCGCTCCGTGTCTGAATGAGGACGAGGGGCGAGACGCCCGGCAGAAGCCTGATTTCTTGCGGGCTTTCCTGCGCTGTTGACCCACCACCACCGCTGCCCGCAGCAGCGGTGTCTGAAGCCGGAGACGCCGCCGCGACGGAGAAAACTCTGTCAGTCCGTCCGCCTTGTCCACTCACCACTTCTCCCCTTTCACTTTAAGGCCCCCTCGGGTGGCAGCACCCGGCGCTCTCCCCAGTCTCCCGGCGGTGACCCTCGAGCCCCCGCGGAGGGCGCAGCGCCCCAGGGCCGGCCGGGGGAGGGCTCCCGGGGAAAGGTGCGGGCTACCCCGTACCTACCTTCCGTATGGACGGCGGAGACGTAGGTCCAGTTGTAACGCTTGACGATGTCGAGCATGGCCCTGGCTTGCAGCGTGTCGGACGGAACTACCCTGAGGAAGTATTTATAGAGAGTTTTGTCGCTCAGGTCGATGCTGGTGGCGGAGTAAGCGATCTGGGGGATGTCGAAGAGCTGGAGCAGGTTTTGGACTTGGATAGCGACCGAGCTGGAGCCGGGGCCGATAACTCCCGCGATGGGCTTTTTCACTCTGCCCTGGGGCTGGGGCTGCGAGTCGGAAACGCAGCGGGTGCCTCCGTCCCGATCGTCCCTGATGGAGATGAGGGAGTCCCGTATAAACTCGATGCTCTGCTCCAGGGCCACCGAGGAGTGCCAGCAGGAGTCTCGTATCTCGCTGCCCAGGGTGATGTTAGGCAGTAGGACGGGGTCAGCGTTAATTTTATCCAAAGTGTGAAACATGGCTTCGACTCTCTGGATGCCGTACTGCTCCCGGATTTCCCCGCACTTCCTCTCGGGCACTTTCTCAGCCGGCGGCTGGTGATGGACGGAGAAGAGGGCCCCGATGATGACATCCCCGTCCATCCGAGCTACTGACCGCTGCGAGGAGGCTGCAGAGAGAAGCACCTTCCGCCCGACGCTCCTGGGAAGCACGTCCATCTCCAGGAACAGAGCAGGGAAAAAGACCAGCAGCACGCCAATCATGGTGTTGCACGATGTCATCCAAACCCAGGTTATGAATTTCACGGGCTCCTCTTGCCTGCACATGCTTTAAGGACATGTAGGAAATGGCATGCGCTTCCCCCCACCAGCGCCTAAGTTGCTCCAAATAACATCACAGCGAAGTCTTACAGCATCGCTCTCGAAGGTGCCAAGGCAGCCGTCATCCTACTGACTTTTAACCTGCTGGCATAGAAACGGGGGTTTAAAGCAGGCTAATCGGGAAAGCCATGTTAAACCAGAGCTCGATAAAGCAACCCCATACAGTTCGGTATGACTGCTTTCGCAAACATCCAGGGCAATTTGAGGGGTAAGCCTCTCGAAATGAAGTTTCACGAGGGATTAACATATGTCTTTATTTGCCTTGACATACTCGCATATGTTAGGTTTATCTGGTCTCGCCTTTCAAGCCGAGGCGGGTGTTCCCCGCACCTTCCGCAGGCACACACACACACCCGCCCTCCCAGGAAGGTGTGAAAGCTTCCCAAGGGAGTTCGCTCATCGGACAAGCGCCTTAGCCCGGCCCCGGCGGCCCCTGCCCGGGAAATGGGGTGACAAGACCTTCTCTTCTCACGTTCTGACTACCTGAAAGCATCTTCCTCAGCTCAGGAAATTCCCTGCCCGGTAAAGAAAGGGGTGAAAAAACATAGCGAGCAATCTGCCCTGCCAGCGACGGGAAATGTCATTTAAAGGTCAGCGCAGGGAGGAAGAATTACTTTACAGTTTAGATTAACTTTTCCGCGTGTAGGGGGCAAAACTGTAATTCCGCCAGGCACACACATATGCAAGCGGTCTTAATACATACTAGTTACTAAGGCAACGGCGAGCAGAGTCCTGATGTGCCTTACCGGCACGCCTGCCTTTTGCAGGCAGGCTCCGAGCGGTCACCGGCGGCCACGCCGGTGGCTGGGCTTGGAGGCTTGAAACGCCGCGATGGAAATGGGGTGGGCGGCGCGGCCGCCGCTGCCGCCACCACCGCCGCTGCCGCCGCCCGGGGAGCCGGCAGCGTGGCAGCGTCGGGTCCCTGTTGCACCACGGCGCCGTCAGCACCCGGGACAGCGCCGGCAGCCCGCCCCAGCCCCGCCGGTTTCTGCCCCGCTGCCCACTGGCCCTTGTCCCGGCACCCCTCTGTCTCGGTGCCCCCGTGTCCCTGCCCCGGCCCCGCTACCGCCGGCTCGGCAGCCCGCCAGCACCGCTGGGCGCTTCCCCAAAACTTCTGCCCTCCTCCCGGCGCTGCGGCCGCGGTCCCACCGCATGCACACACACACACACTCGCACACACACGCATCCTGAGACACGGACCCCGTCCGCGGCACGCACCGTCCCTGGCCGGCCGCCGCTCTCCCGACCCTGTGGCGGGCAGGCGGGCTGGAGCCGGGGCCGCGGGGGTGCTGCCCACCGAGCGGCGCGGAGGGCTGGAGATGGTCACGGGGAAGGCTATGCTCCGAAGAGAGCCGTCGTCCTGGCTGCGTGTGCACACACGCCCGCAGGCATAGCCTCCTTAAGTCTGCTCCCCGGGCAGCCCCGAAGCCCCTCTCCCGAGCGCCTTCTGCCTGCTCGCCCGCCCCAGAGGCAGCCCCACCGCTGAGCCCGGCGGCCTACTTGGAAGGTCCCCCCGGGGCCGTACCTGGCCGGGCAAGGCGGTGGCTCCGTGCCCGCCCGGAGCAGCGGGCAGCGGCGGCTCTCCGGCCGCCCCGAGCTGGCGCGCTGGCGGCGGGGCGAGGGCTGTGGGCTGGGCGCTGGTGCCCTCTGTCTTCAGCACCGCTCCACCGCAGCGAAAAAAACAGGTCATCCCGGGCTCATCCATTATCTCATACGGTAGGATAAGTCATTCCCCCCCCTCCTTGATTTCTTCGGCTATTGTCTTGTAAGCGAGTAAGGAAGCCTCATCCGGAGCAGGCTGCGGCTGCAAGAGATATGTTTCTTCTCACCTCTCGCGGCTCTTAATTCGGTATTTTCTCGCCACAATTAGCAAGAGGGAGAGCAAAAGCAAGAGATTGCTGCTGCTCGAAGGGGACCCAGAACCATGCTCGGGAGATCCGAGACAGTGAAATGTGCCAGTCTGCTACACAGGTAGGGTTTCTCTATTAAAATAAATATTTATACTGAAGGAGAAGAAAATACTGCAACAAGATAAATCACCTGTAAGGATAAAGGCATTGAAATTACAGTTTTCAGGTCAAGATGAATCTAAATGAAGCACGTGAGAGGCATGTCAGATTAAAATAATACCAGATTGAATATCGTAATTCAGACGACCTGCTTGCATCCCTAACACAGGTCTCGGGTGTTTTACTTGACTGTAGAAAAGTTAAAGTTAGATTACCTCCCCACTGGGAACTCTATAGATATTTGCCCTACTTTTGAAAGAAGAGGCAAGGACAAACATTTAACTATTGCTCATTCAGAGAAGAGTTTGCAGTGAACACTGCCTCAGGGGTGTCTTCTCCCTCTGTCAATATTTGAGCTTGTTTTACTGTCACACAGCTAGCTATTTGCCTGTGCTGTGGGTTTATTCATGAGGCATGTTCATTATGGAAGACCCTGGCCAGAGATTTGCTGGTGCTCACTCTCCCTGCAGGTCATGTTTCCCAATGAGGGAGCCAGGGGCAGAGGGGCTGCCTGTCCTCTGCCTCTGGGTATGAGGCTGACCCAAGACACTGCAAAGCCAGCCTAGTGCCTAGGGCGGCTCAGACAGGACTGGGCCCGGACAGGCTTCCAGACGAGCATGTAGAGGGTGAACAAATTCCCTATCATCCACACTTTAATAATTAAACCCTAGTCTCTGCCCTTGACACAATGAACCTGCAGCATGCCAGCAAATTATTCCAGTGGTTAAGTGAAAGGTTTTCTCCACTGGCTCTCACAGGGGTTGCATTTACAAATGCTCCCATTGGTCCTTCCCAACATTTAACACCCTGTAGCCTTCATCCCCTCCAACCTAGCACTCACTAAGACAGCAGGTCTTTCTGCTGAGGCTCATGCACGTCTGTCACACAGAGCCGTTCTCCTTCCTGTGACAGTCTAAGCTTTGCTGAGACTGAAGAGTGGGTTACCAGGTCCTGATGCCCAGCCATGGCCTTAACTGCTGCCTTTCCAATCCTTGCAGCACCAGGTACAAGTAGGTAGGAACTGGTAGAGGTCTGGGGCTCATGAGAAGACACCTGGTATGTCACAAGGCTTTAGGAGAGGTTAGGAAAAGAGGGCAGTGGGACTGCAAGGTCTTTGATATACCCCAGATCAGGGGGAAGAAGGAAGTGGGATGGCTCTGGCCTTTCTCCTATATATCCCAATCCTGCCCCAGCACACAGATCCAATACTTCTGCCCTCAGGAACAGCTCATGCCCTCAGCCCTGCTGCCTTCCCAAGTTTCTTAACATATTGTTCCTTTATCACTTGGTAGCCCCATCCTCGGGGCACTACACAGGACTGCATTTTTTTGCAGAGATATGAATTGCCATAAGACAAGAAGAGGATCAGGGCAAGAACAGAACAGGAGCTGATGCTGGCTTGTACACAATGTTTGCTTTCCATGGGAAATTACCTGATGTTGAGTATTTTTCCTTCCTGAAATGGAGGAAAAGTGAACAATTTTCAGTCTCCCATGTAACACAACCTAAAAATCACTTGGCAGTTGATTGAAATATTTTGATGGCATCAAAAGTGTTTTGTTCTGTTTTCCTTTTAAACATTTTATACAGTGTAGGACAGTGTATCATTATTTTTACTTCAGATTAAATCAATCAGCTTAAAATGGAAGTTCTGTTCCAGTATTTCTTTAGAACTCATGGTTTGGGGTTTTTTTCTCCACAACAGACATACTCCCGTTAAATATTTTTATTTTATCAAAATGACCTCTTTCAACAGAAAATTTTCTACTGGAAAAGTTCTGGTCAGCTGTAATGAGAAAGGCCAATGTATTGTAGGAAATGGTTTGAAAGGAGGGTTGTTTGGGGTAGCAAAGACTGAAGCTTGGAAACCTGGTTTGCTAAGCCCCCGGTTTTGTTTTTTCAAACACAGCTCCTCTCTCCTCTTTTTCCTGCCAAGAGAGAAAAGTCAAATTACTGTCTAGTTGTGCAGACTCTCCAGCTAAATTATTGGGGAGATTTAAAGCTATTCTGCAAGGATCAATGCCGCTAAAATTATACAATTTTATTCTGCCTTGGAAACAAGCAGAAAGCTCATGTGTTCCTGTCTGAAGTCAGCTAAAATATATACCAGCTATTTGATAAATTGCCTATAGTCCTTTCTATTCTGCTCACGCAGATGCTTTCATTTGAAGATTTACAAAAGCCACCTACTATATATAAACAGTGTGCATGCCAAACATGTATAGGTAGCCCTCTGTAGTAGATACTGAATTGTTTGCTCACAAACAAGGATTTGGAGTCATCTAGCAGGCTTGTTCAGTCAAAACAGGGATTTTAATCTTCCTAATATATTCAATACATTTTCTCCTTTTCTCTTAGCAAAGCAAACATTTCTCATAGGTTTTAATTTAAAACATGTGTCATCTACAACATCATTTTCACCCTCTTTCTTATATTTAAACTCTTAAGTCACTCTATCTGTTAAGAAACAAAGCAACAGCATTTTAACATTTTTGATTACTTATACTTACTGCAACTGCTACGAAATGAACATTAATGGATCGATGTCAGTATATATGGCGCTTCATAAAGGTCTGATTGATCAGCTGTTCCTTGCACTAGTAGATCCATCAAAATTAAATAGGATTAACCCATGAAATATAGGATTCTATGATAGTTAGAAACTAGCAATACCTTCTACACAAGCCTATGATCATATGGGGTTACTCTCCCCTGCTCCTTTCTGACCAGCATAGATACCCCTTGACCCCAAGAAGCCCTAGAAATTTGAAAGCTTCCATTACTAGTCATCAAACATCCTCTCATTCCTTTTCTCAAATCACAGTTATCTTGAGCATATTTTACAAGCTTAGGAGATTTCACATCCTTTTAAAATAACCAGAATTTCTCTTCAGACATTTAGTCAGGAGAGAAGTGTCTGCCTGGTTATGATTTCAAATGTCTCTCAAATAAGTGTGAGATCCAAATCAATGAAAAATTCAGCATTCGGGGATGTCTTGTAAATTTTTTACACTCTAAGGATTATAGACTCCATGAAGTGATGGATAGACTCGATTTATTCAGACATTCAGCACTTTTCATCTCTGGCTAGCAGAGCTGTTAATAAGCTAAGATTAATTCTTTCTACATTTTTAAATAAGTAACTGATTGCTTTTATAAAACTCTCAGCTGAAGTGCTTAGTGCCAATTGTTAAGGGGAGAGACACCGGAAAAGCGTGCTCCAGAAGAGAAAATGTCTAACCTCTCTTCAGGGGAACTCATCTCACAAATTATTTCTTTGCCATAGACCCATGCTATCCGTGCAATGACACAGTAGCCAAAAGCAGCTGTTTTCCCTTCATTAAAGAAAGGGCATATACCTCAGAGTGGAGAGTTCCTGGGTACCCACTCTTGTGAAACCAGTAACGAATTTTGGAGCTCTGATGGCTATGGAGGTGCTCCCAAAGAGTGAACAAAAAGTCAACTGAATATCTCCTTTGATAAACAACATGACTATGTGGTCCTGGATAAATAACCGTTACTTATTTCTTAACTGAAAAAAATGTACTTAGGGTGCCCTCTAGGACAAAATGTTACAAAAAATCTACATGTTCTTACACACCCCAATTCTATCCAGCTCAATTAATATCGATAAAACTCTCTTGCTATGAAATCCTCTGATTTCCCTGAAATCATCCCCTAAGAAACAACCTGCGTAAATAGATAAATCTGTGCTGGGACTTGCATACCAACAAGCTTATGCTACATCAGGCCAAAGAGAAAAGTGCATTTCAAAGTCAAAGGCCCACAGTTCCTGAGCTTCAGACTATCCATTTAAAATCCATAGACTTCTAATTTAATCTGGGAATGTTGGTCTGAATCACTCTGGCTGAACTTGCCAGACAGGGACTTAGGTAAGTGTGAAAAGAGAGACTATATCTTGGATATATGGGCTTTCATATGGATTAACAGGATAGGCCTACTTCACTAGATTGCAACTAACAAACAGGACAAGGAATTTAACTATAAGTCTACTGTATGGAGAAAGATTTGTTTCCCACTCTGTTTGTGGGAAATATGGCTAGCCGGAATTTTCTACTGATTTTCAAGGACAGCTCTGTGTAAAGCCATCTGCAGGAATCCAGTCTGGTATCACAGAAAACTGCTAACACCTACATATGGAGAGAAAGTCCTTGCTGTGTAGATGAGGGAAAGATGTTCTTGCTCCCTCCCACCATCTCAGATTTCAGGCTGGAGCTCTGGGTCAGTAAGCCCTTACACTGCAAATTTTAGTTACAAAAGGGACAAGTAAATTGGGAAGATGGAAAGTTTACTCCCAGACTGCACTACAAAACAACACTGCACATCTCTGCGCAGCTCAGAGGGAAACCTGCAAGTACCCAGTAACTTCTGAAATTTCCCCAACAACTACAGGTAGCACTGAAGAATATAGCTCTGTATTTACTGCCTGCTATGAAAGAAGAAAAGGAAAAAGTCACATTGAAAATCGCAAATGTCAGGGTTGGAAAACGCTAGCAGTCTTTTTTAAATGGGAATATTTTAAGCATTACTAAAGAATCAAAGGAGGTTTTGCAAGTATCAGTTTAACAACCAAACCATGTGTAACAAATATCTGTCACATTTTTAAGAATCTTTCCAATGATAAAATTAGTGGGTCAAAAGTGTAACTTATGCTGAATGTTCCAGAACATTACTTTTCCCATTTACAGTCTATTGCTGTTTATGTAACACTGTACACAAGATGCTTTATCAGCTTCCATAAATACCTATTTTTAAAGTCTGCAATAGCAAATAAAGAATGAGAGAATGGAATACCTTAAAGATTATAGGATTTTGTGGTGACCTTTAACTGAAATGGTCTCATTATTTACCCTGCACCTTCTTTATGCATTTACATTTGTTCAGGATGGATGGAAAGGATGCCTATAATATCACTGCCATCAAACTGGTTGGCTTTTATTCACTTTGCCCTCACTACAACTGGGTGTAAATGAACTCAGAGGTGTCAACTAGGGGAGCTTCAGATCTATTGTTCTAGTTGCACAATCATTATTTTTATTATTTTTCCAAATGTAGGTAATTGACAAAATAGTACAACATTGCATAGTTAATAAAATAATAGAAGTCTGCTTGTTTTGGCTAGGATACAATTAATTTTATTCATAGTAGCTAGCATAGGCCGATGTTTTGGATTTGTGCTGGAAAGAATGTTCATAATATAGGGAACTGATGGCTACAGCAGCACTTACACAGAACCAATGACTTTTCTACCTCTTATACACGCCACCAGCGAGCAGGCTGGGGTTGGACAAGAAGTTGGAGGGGACACAGCCAGGACAGCTGACCCCAACTGACCAGGGGATATCCCACACCATATGCCATCATGTGCAGTATATAAAGCTGGGGGAAGAAGAAAGGAAGGAAGGAAGGGAGAATGTTCAGAGTGATGGTGTTTGTCTTCCCAATTAACTGTTATGCATGATGGAGCTCTGCTGCCCTGGAGATGGCTGAACACCTGCCTGTCCATTGGGAAGAGGAAAATGAATTCCTTGTTTTGTTTTGCTTATATGCACTGCTTTTGCTTTACCTATTAAACTGTCTTTCTCTCAACTTACGAGTTTTCCTACTTGTACTCTTCCAAATCTTTCTCCCGTCCCACTGCGTGGGGAGTGAGTGAGCAGATGTGTGGGACTTAGGTCCTGGCTGGGGCTAAACCATGACAGTCACATGTTTTAAAAGGGTTTAGAAGAAAAGACACATCTCAAAGAGGATCTGTGGTTTGAAATACATTGAGCTCTAGAGATGCGCATAAGTGAATTCAAGGGGGTTGAGGTGTCATGGCTTTGATCTTTTTCGGATTCCATTGGTCTTGCTTGGGTTACATAGTGTATAAGCACTATGGAGTGAGCAAAGTGAGTGAACATAGACAAAAGAAAACCTTGTCTAGATTTACATTAGGCTGAATGAGAGATAAAGAGGTATTGGCAATGTTCTGCCTACTTTAATAGACACAGAAACCCATTCTACACTGAAAAGGGAAAGGGAGCAGATAAGTATTTTTGTAACACTGCTTACATATTTATATCTGTGCTCACACTTTTCATACTTTGGTCTGAACCTAATGGTTCAGTCAAGGAAACTTGACATAAAATACTAGCTAATACTGTATTTATGTTTAATACATAGCTACTTCTTAAAGCAAAGTATACAGAACAAGAATCTGATACTCAAAAATGGCATGAAGATATGGAGTGCAAACTTCAATCTCTATTTACAAAT
This sequence comes from Psittacula echo, assembly GCF_963264785.1. Classification (NCBI taxonomy): domain Eukaryota; kingdom Metazoa; phylum Chordata; class Aves; order Psittaciformes; family Psittacidae; genus Psittacula; species Psittacula echo. Next base: position 38,103,783 of record NC_137738.1, on the reverse strand, counting down.
GGCTTAATGCATTTGTTCAAAAACTTACCACCACAAAAGCACCATACCTACAAAATGAGAAGCTAGTTCAAAGCATTTAAATTGGTTCTTACTAGGTGTTTACCCATATTCTGACATCTGTACTATAATAAAATCAAGAATAATATTGGAGAATTTATGTTTCTTTTAAGCACTTCTTTTATTTATAGTCATCATGAGGAATTGCCTTGATAATAGAATTTGCACACAGACTATCATTTTGACTTTCTGCCCAGGCAAAGCATTTATGGAAGCATTTCATTACTTCAGGATCTATTAGAATCATTGTTATACCTCTCTTTCTTCTCACTTCCCTGATCATATCCTGCTGTGGTTTTGGTGATACATTAATTGCTTTTTCTCTCTGATTTCCTTCTGGTGAGGTGGCTGCACTCTCCCACTGGCTCACTGCCATTTCAGAAGTGCCGAGACCTTCATTCTCACCTGGGGTGTCTAGCTCCTCAGCCACTAGCTATACCTGGCTGGTCCTTTGGGTGTTTCAAATCCCAGTTCCTCCAGAATCAGGCTTTCTTACTCTTGTCCAGCTATGCAATTCTACTTGACTTGACACTGAGTATAACACACATACAAAAAAAATGCCTTTATTGAGTCAGGAAAACAAACACCAATCATAACACCACCACTGGTGATGAAATGGTTGAGATCCAGCTGATCCAGCAGGTTGAATTCATTGCCTGTGAATGCTGGTCCTCAGTCAATATGTTTAAATGTTTTCTATCTTACATTTCCACCAGCTCTTTTTCTTTTGCCACCCTTTATCTAACTAGGCAGTACTTCATTTACACCTCCAGTCCACTTATCATTAACTGCTCATGTTTGGTTCACGCATTAGATCACAGAGCTTCAAATATCATACTTGGATGCTTGCACTCCTGCATATCTTCCTCATATGTTCTTATAAATTTTTTGTCTCTTGCTGAGCAAAACATAGTTATAAGACACTAACAGATCCTGATTTTCTATAAACATTGGAGTAACAATGTTCTGAAACACCAGACCCTCTCATATGCTTTGAATTGGATATTAAGAGAAAGGATGCACCTAAACCCATTAGTTTCTTTTAAAAATATTACTTACTGTCTGTAGCCATGGTGTTGAACTGAAAATTATCCAAAAGGAAGGCCAGAAGCAGGAAAAAACCCGAAGAGAAGAATCTCACACAGTCTTAATTAAAGAACACTTTTATCTTTGTTGTTTAGGGAAATAAAGCCAGTGTGTTTACTGAGCCTACTGCCTCCACAGCCGACAAAATACCAGAAAAAATGAAAGGAACACCAGTGTGCAACTAGTGAAAAAAGGCAAGAAATCTGAAAAAGTCTCAAATTAAATACATTTGTTCAAGTTTTTGAAGGTCAGTAGTTGACTAGAAGAAGTAGACCTACCTAAGTACCCACACTGGGGGACACACAGGTGAAATAACCAGCAGTGGCAACCAGGTGCCCAGATAGCACAGCCCTGATTCAGCCACAGAATGGGGTGTGTCTAGTTCCTCATGGAACCACTAATCCCCTCATATATGTGAATCGTGCTTATAGATGATGAATTGTAACTCACAAGGTGATTCCTGCAACATGATTAGTAACATATAGATGAAGGGATGGAAGAGTACTTGGCTGAAGTGCTGCGCTGTTATACTGAATATAAAGCACATAGGCGACCAACACTGCACTAAATTGAAAGAACTCACTTAAAGGAAAATTTCTAAATGGCAGTTAATTGTACTGTTTAGAGAATATCCGCATATTCACAATGACAACTCTAAAACAAAGCGTCCTCATGGTTTTCAACTTATGTTGTGTAAGCACATAATAATTTCATGGCATAGCCTTTTATTTTTACTCCAGAGTACAGTTTCTTGATGACTATATCATGTGCTTGATTTTATAGCATATGCTTGTTGTGTTTTTGTTTTCCTTTTTCTTGGCAAGAGCTTCTAAGAAGACTTTTTCATCATCATTGCACTTTTTCTTTAGCTACAAAGCATAAGTCACCAATAAATTACCCCAAAACAGCTCAACTAATTTGACAGCTGCTGTCACTATAGTAATAGGCAGCTATTGTTTTCCATGTCTTCATTTAAATTCAACAGACACTTGCTAGTGCTGCATATAAACATCTTAATTCCTATTGTGTTTCTTATTTCTAAATAGTACCTGCACTTAGATTATCTTCTTTGCCTCATGTTCAAATCTCAGGAAACTGGCTTTTTCAAATCTATTATTAGATCTCTCAGCCAAATTGAACATCTTATGTCCTAGCTGGCTTTCATTTTTCTCTAAATTCCAGCCACTGTCAACACAGGCAGTAAATCTGCACATCTTTCTTTCTTCTTACTCTCCTTTACAAGGCAATACAGTATGTGCCACTCAAATATAATTTATATCATATTTTCAACTTGTTTTCTAATTCATCCTAAAATTTGAATGTTCAGCCTAAATCTGCACTAAGTCTTCCCCCTTTGCTTTCATTTTTGTGGCTACATGTAAATAGATTGATGACACACTTGTAGAACCTAATCCCAAAGAGTATTTGGACATATGCTCAACTCCACTCTAATTTAGCACAGCTTTTAAGTTTGTGCCCTCAGTTTTCTTTTTAGAAACGGAGGAAGAGTGTAAGGAGACGAATTCAGGGATATGTGGTGAGAAGACTGCATTCAGCTTCAGTTGTCTAGTTCTTTTTGCTTATTAATTTCTAATATAGTAAAGGCCTCATGAATAAATTACAAAAAAAAAGGTCTGCACAGTAAACATTCAGAGGAACTACTATTCTATGAAGAGAGTACCACATACATGTTTTCCATGAATAACTGCTATGTTTTCCACCCATGTATACACTTTATAGTTCAAGACCCCCACAGATGAATAGAGAGACATCCTAGACTAACTGCTGTTGCAAGGACGACCTGATTGATAATACTGCAAGACCACAGTTCACATTGATTCCTTGAGGTTGCAGGGTATATATAAGAGTGTGGAAGAGTTCTAAGGGGTGTTAGAAAAGAGTCTCTTAACATTTCACAGCTGTAAATTGTACTTTTTAGAATGCTGAGATTAAATTGTCCTATCCCTTTGCCCATTTTAACTGTCTTGGTTGCACATTTGAAATGTGGGTGAGAGGAAGCTGTTATGCAGTTTGATGCTATTTTTAATCTTATAATGTAGATAATATATTCAGAAACCTTTTCTTTGAAGGCAATCTGCATTCTGTGCTGTTAGAGAGTATCACATCTTTATATAGTTTATGGCATAATTTCGATTAGATGCAGTTCTTACTCTGGGGACAGAAGCGTGTAACACCTACAGTAATTATGGTAATTGTGTATCAGAAGATGGCTATTCAGGAGACTGCCATTTGTTTAGCATATAATACTTTGGGCCTATGAGATAGGGAAGTGTCTGCATTTAAGAATAAAGTCCACTTTAGAGCAGATTGTACTTTACGTTACATTACACACACCTTAATGATTGCTCAAATTGAAGTTATGTTGCTCCAGACAACACTAACTTCACCAAAATCCCTTGGAAATCCAAGGCATAAACAGGGAAGAACCAGCTTGGCTCCTCAGGGAACCACTTTGCTTGTGAAGAAGCAGATGTGGAAAGCACATATTGCTCCAAAAAGTCAAACCACATCAAACTCTCATTGGGCTAACCAGGCCCTACCCTGAGCAATTTTGGCTGTACCAAATCAGGCAGAACCGGAAAATGCAACTGCCTGGGCAAAACCTTCCTCAGAAAGCTCTCAGGTGGCAAGAAGCTGGGACAAAAAGTCTGTGAGGGTTTGAATGGTGTGGATGCTACCTTTTGTTTTTTCCCTTCTCAAATGATGGTGTTTATTGGCTTAAGAACAAGGAACAAAAATTTGAAATGATACTGGAAGTTGCAAATAATTTTGGAGTTACCAGGGAAGCAAAGCAGAACAAAACTTGGCATCCAGGGTTATATCACTTTCAGTGGGTAACTTATAAATAACATTGTGGATGGTTCTCTGAAAATAACCCAGCCTTTCTTGTGTTACCAGCAATGTCTGCCTTGAGGTCTCCTGACACCACACTCATTAACAACACACTGACCTGCTCCAGGAGCTGGACCTGCCTCAGGAGCAGCAGCAAGTGCAGAAAGCTCACCTGACCCTTCTCTTTTTGTGGGACCTCACCACCAGTTGAACACAGCACTGCCACACTTCTCGTCAGTTGGGTTAAAACCGGATATCACAGGTATTTCCCATAAGGTTAATCTTTTCTGGAAGGCTTCCTGATAAATGCTGTTTCCAAGTACAGGAGAAAGGAAAAAACATCCCTGGCCTGTGGTAGAAGCATCTGCATTTCTCTCCTTGTAGAACAGATATTGGAGGGCTCCCTGGGGCCAGTGGCAGCAGTGAATCCCAAATGGGGGGGTCGGTTGGGGCAGGGCCTGGCAACCAGAGCCCATCCCACCACCCCAGCTGGGAGCGGGGCAGTAGGAGGTAGAGCCTCAGGGGTGGCCAGGCAGGGACAGGCACGACTGGTGGTGTCCCTGAGGCCCTGACAGACGTACATCCACTTATGCCCTGGGCAGAAGCCAGAGCTGTTACAATTTCTGATAAGCCATAAACAAGATGCTTATGAAGCCAGAAGATAAGCATTCCTTGTTTTGCTGATATCTCTACACAAAACATTGTAGTATTGTTATTTATATCCTATGACATCTTAGTCATTTATCACTTTCCATCTGTGCTGCAGACCCAGGACTACTGTATCTATTAGGAAATTCTACAGGTCCATAAGCATCCTAGGAGAATATTTTTTTTGCAATGCTTTTGTATTCTGTTCTTATTGCCTAGAGAAACAAACTGAAGCTAATGAAAATATACTTTTTTTATAAAATAATACTTTGTTGAGAAAAAAAGGAAAAGACATATTTTGCTCTGACCCCATCATTTTCTCTCACAATAACTTTTCAAGTAAAAGCCTGTTCTCTCATCTCTTTGCACCTTCTAATTACCTCCTCAATTAAAAAGGTGTATTTTTGCTCAAGCAGGGTCATGAGATGCAATATTTCATTATTTTATTGTGTGATGAGGGTTTTTTTTTTGCTGAGACTGTGTTCAGTGATGCACAGTCATTTCTGCTGATTCATTTCCTCAGTCAGAGAAAGTGAATGCTGTCAACCCCAGCTATGAAGCATGCATAGTCCTGTGGTACACAGATGAGTAATCATGCAGGAAAATGCCTTAGAACAAAACAAGTGAAAAAAACCCAAACTAAACAAAACAAAACCCTTAAAGCACTGAAAGCAGGAAGGAGATCAGGCTGAAGGAGGGTTTATTATTGATATTTGTGTACAAACTTAGTAACTGTAGTGCTACATAACAGATTATGCATCTACCCTAATGAGAGTACAGTAGACATGAAATAATTTCTTTATTATCATTTTATAGCTAAAACACAATCCATGCAGCTGAGTTTGCATGGGGAAAGGTGAAGTAGAGAGTAAAAAAAAAAAAGAATACACAGATATTTGACATTAAACTATTAAATTACAAATTTCTGTAATTGAAAAAGGTATAAAAGTACCAAAATAAAGTACTTACACTACTTGCACCACCCGTGTTGATTATAAACCAGGAACTAGAGTTGCTTATTTACACAGGCTGTTCCATTAGCTCCCACTAGGTTGGGCTCCCTGTGGTACCATGGAGAAAAACAAAACTAAACAAACATTTGGGGCCCCAAACTAACTTCTCATTGCTCATTTTTAAGTCTTAGGCAAAAGACACATAAAAACATAGTTTGATTAATATGTGTAGGTGTATGCATTACTGGAAGTACAATCACAATTTATATCCAGAGAAAATATTCTTTCTTATTAGTTAAGGTTGCTGCCTTAGTGAGGTAATGCCTCAGGCCAAAGTAAAAGGTCAGCTCAGGGATGATTCAAGGGTGCCTCTCTACTACAGATTTACTCCAGGGATCCACACTGCCCCATATGGAAGGGGGTCTAGAGGCCCCTGGTCTCATAACAATTCTCCCTGAAGAGCAGTACTAGCCTTGTATCCCCACACTCAGGCCTCTCCTGTTCCAGATTTGCTGTGCCTTTCAGAGAAAAGTTATAAGGGACCAGGTCCCACTGCAGCACAAAGCAGCCAGTTCTGCTGCCCAGCTGAGAACTGCCTTGCTGCAATTCCCTTGTGGGGTAGTGCTGCATAGTATCTAAAGACCTCACATTACTGCAGAGAGAAATATTCCTATGTCTTCTACCAGAAATGCTGTCTGGCATTACAACATCCAGGTAGGGAGTAACCACCTGGAAGCACTGGGCAGCTTGCTGACAGCTTTGCGGTACCTCCTTGGCTGTTTCATGCCCTGTGCAGTCTGAGCTTCAGCACTGCCTGCTCATGCAGGTCAGAATCAGCACAAATGCTGAGCAGTGTGGTATACACATCCTACCCCCATGTACAACCAGGTGTTTTTTCTGAGTCAGTGTAATAATCCAAGTGGGCTCGAAGATGAATTTTGGACATATAATTAAATAAAATACTCCTTTAAAGAGAATGATTATTAATCTTCTGCCATGAAGCTCCACCAATCTTTATGCACTAATTTTAACATCAAACCTTGTTAAACCTGAAGAAAACACCTGCAGAGGCAGATTTTCATCAGTGTTAAATAAATACACTGGTTTGTGGCTTGAGTACTGAAGATCTCTCAGTACTTCTAATTTTATAAACCAAGGAAATAAAATCCCTGATGAAGTGCATAATTTCTTTAACAGAAGATACAAAGACTGATTCTTACTTTTTTATGAGAAAAGTTGCCAAAGAACATCGTCCCAGAAGACTGCATGTTTTTGTTTCTATTTCAGTTTGAATTGCCCTCTTATCGAGTGCAGACCACAGATAAGAATTTTGCATGAAGATGTTTGAATGGGATTAATTTTTATATCAGAGAGTCAGCTGTAAATTCAAATCTTCTCTTGCCAGAGTGTGAAGATAAAGATTTTTCACCACCATGAAAAGCATCTCTAACAGGTAACGTCTGAAATGTTTATTGTGAGTGTCCTTCAGCTGTCCTCCAAAAGACTGTGCCACGTATTACGTTATAAACATCTATATTTTCAGCCTAAATTTCCAAATGCTTTTGCTGATTTTATAATTAAATTTAATTCCAGTTTTATTAGAGGGTTTGCTTTTTCTCCACTTTACACATTTTTGTAATGTAAAAAAAGGCTCATCAAAGCAATGAAAACACCTTATTTAGATATATATTTAAATAACTCCAAGAACTGGATTCCAAATCCTACATAGTAACTCTAGATGGTGTCCTAGATGCAATGACATGGTTATTTTTTATTTTTTTTTCTGCTCCATATTTAGATAGTCTTTTTAAGTGTCCTTTTCTCTTGTAAAAGGGAGATGGGCTTAACTCCCACCAGTGACTGATCAGCTGCTACTGTCAGTCCTAAGGTCAGGTGTATCACCTGGTTTTCACAAAACCAGCACGCACTCAGCTGAGCGGCAGATGGACAGGGGGAAACAAGAACTGTGCATACACGTGAGCTGAGACAGATGGCCTGAACAGCGTAATTCCATGGGGTGCAGATAGATTCCTCCAGGAGATGCTGTGTTTAAGAGGCAGAAGGGCATAAGTCATACACAACTTCGCTATTTTGAAGAAAAAGAACTGCAGCCCTGACTAAGCAAAAGAAGATAGGCTTGTCATTCCATGGCCCCTTGGTATTGTTCCGTGCATGCTGGTGAGTTAGCCTACTGGCTCACATGATTGCTTTTGGCACACAAAAATACTCTGCTCTTTGTAACTCTCTGAAAAATATATGTAAATCTACTCTTTTGCCTGAAGCAGTATTATGCACTGTGGATGGTAGCAATTATATGATAACACTTTAAAAGTCCCACTATGATCGATAAATTATTTTAAAACACAAAGACTAAGGAAGTTGTGTACAGCTGAACCTATGAACATAATTTCCTACTAGGGCACAGAATACTGACCACAAGTTTATTAATCCGGAATAGACTGGAGCCATATTATACCTCCACTGGGGTTCATCTTTTCACTTCTATCATATGGTGATTTCTATCTATAGAACTCAAAAGATTTTCCCTACTTGTTAACCAATCGATTAACAGAGTGAGTGGCTTTCTACCTCATTTGCAGAGACACAGAGATGCTCAGTTAGCACTTCTGTATAATGTACAATCATTGTAGTACAGGGAATATAGTCTATCTGCCCACAGTTTTATTCTTTTGCTGCAACCATTCACATTTCCCACCACCAGAACCAACCTGGAGATAAATGCAATTTTGATTTTCTTTAGAAAACTTCTGCTTGCCTTTGCAAATAAAATATAAGTGAAAAGGACTCCAAAACATCACATCAACTAACATACGGTATTATCTTGTCTGTTGTCCCTCAAAACAAAAACCTCTTTGTAAAGTAGATGTCACCTGCTTTTGTTTGCTTACTCTTTCTGGGATTTAAAATTTGCTACTGAGAGCAAACGGCAAATTTTATCCATAGCCAAGAGAGGCTACATTCTTAAGTGTTGCAAAAAAACCCAGTCTCATTTTATGTCATATTCTCTCCTCTTTATATTGTTCCTTTCCAATTCATTAAATTAAATGGAAATTATCTTCTTTCATACATTCAAGTTCTTTAGAAAAGGAGAGAAATTACTAAGTACTAATCACTAGGATCCTTAGTCATTAGCTGCTGAACAGAAATGGGCATTTTTTCACCTGCTCTCAACCCTTATTTCAAAATACAGCTTGTTTATCCTGAGAACTAAGGAAGATATTTCCTATAGAATGAGGATAAGAGAAAAAGACAGGTTCAGACAGAAATCATTATTCAGAACAGTCACTGTCTTGATGCCATTGTATTTTCCCCTCTTCTGAAAGTAGAAAAGTTCCTTTCTTTCTTACTAAGTTTTATGATATCCAAATGAGAAAATAGAGGTCACTTTCACACACGCTTTAAATTAAAAATCTTTAAAAACCACCACCACTATCAAAGAAAGCACAAATCCCAACCCTGGAAAGGAAAGCATTAAATAGAAGACATGCACAATACAGAAATACAGAAGTTAACTAAAAGACAAGAACTTTTTACGCGATACACAGCCCTGTGAATGGCCTGTGAACAGAGCTCACTGAAGCATGGATTGTTGTCTGCTATTTCTATATGGATTCTTGAAGTCTATGCTGTTGGAGCGGTTTCTAATAATGGTGATTTGACTACCATCTGTCACATATTTTTCTTTCATTCTTTTCCTGCAGGAGAATATGTAATGAAATGTCTTGGTTCAGTCACTTTTGTCTGTTCTTTTTTGTGCAGCAGTGTATTGGTACTCGAGAAGCCTGAGTCAAATAAATGCTCTTTGGGCTTTTAGGGGGAAAGGGGAAATGCCTTGATGGTCACTAGTTCCTGGGGAAGCTAGCGTAAGGGCTGGATGAGATAGTTACTGTTAGAACATTACTTCTGTAATGTGTTTTTCAGTTTGAAAGAGATTGGGAAAATTTCTCTGGATGACTCGTCAGCTACTGGAAGCAGAGTGGATGGAGCCTGTGCTAAAAGTTTAGTGCTCCTTCAGAAATTCAGAATATTCACTCTCACAAACAGCCTTGTGGGGGGTCACAATTCTGCACTGAAAAACTATGTTGCTGTCCGGGTAGATGCATCACATTTAAGCAGGATTTACAGATTTATAATGAAGTACGACAGCACAATGTTCCTTGCTAGCTTTATTGATGGTTGTAGATCCCAGGACATTAATAAAGCTGTTCCCTATTACTAATCTTAGGATCAGATTGACAACAATTATGGATCCTTATTGGAAGGCTTTTAGGCTACACTTGTGTAGCCTCTATCAGGTACGCCAATGAATATCGGCCAGTTCCTGTGCAAGTGGCACAGCTTATATTGTATCCAAGGCCTTTTGGAAGGAGCTGTGCCCCGTCTGCATTTAAACAGGACTGATTTTCCACATTACAAGAATCCGGAAGCCTTTTGCGTTTCTATCTCAGTCACATCTTGATGACCTCTCCATATCCTTTATAAAGGCACAGGCCTGATCTAACTCTTGAGTCTCCTGCTGCAATAACCAGACAGTCATCCAACTCACTGCCACTGGTGCTAGTATTCTTGGGAAAGCCTAACACCAGAGGCCTATCTTGAGAGCCATTCAAACCTCCCCCAAAAAGGCAAGCAATCCACAGTGGACCAGGTGAAGTTACAACCATAGAATAATTTGGGTTGGAAGAGATCATCTAGTTCCAACCCCCTGCCATGAGTAGGGACACCTTCCACTAGACCAGGATGCACAAAACCCTATCCAACCTGGCCCTGAACATTTCCAGGGATAGAGCAGCCACAACTTCTCTGGGCAACTTGTGCCAATGCCTCACCACCCCCACAGGGGAGAATTTTTTCCTAATATCTAATCTAAACTTACCTTCAAGTAAGGTCCCGACCATGTAACCCAGTAGTGCCTTTGCATGGGTGTTGCAGACTCACAGGTGCTACATCCTTGGTTAGAGACTGCAGGCAAGGGGGGTTGTTTCACCTGGCAGACTTCCCTTTTCTTTCCCATTTCATTTTTGATAAATCACAGACTTCAAGTGGAGGAGGATGAGCAGCAGTAAGTAGTGGGATTTTCTCACAGCATCAGGTTGTCAACAGCAGGTGAAGGACACTTGCATGACAGGTCCCACATTTTAGGTCCTACGTGGGGGGAATCCACGTAGGATCCAGACAACATACCATTTTTATGATCCGCTCACCATGATGGAAATTATTGTCGTCTGGCTGCCCTGACTCCCGTCATCAAAAGAGAAGTTCACAATGAGAAAATCTGATGTTCATATATCGCAACGTGAACCTGGATGTCACCTCTTTAGAAGGAGTTGCCTACCCAGGCATATGGCTGCATGCCAGGAGGTGGGAGTGAAAAATGGTAGCTTCACAAATTCCTAGACAAGCTCATCAGCTGCTCACTATGTTACTCACTGAGTCAACAACTAAATCCCAAAAGGCACATCTAGAAATATAATGCCTTCATTAAAAAAATAATAAAGAAGACGATCTTTTAACAAGACCCTTTCATCAGAAGAAAGACAAAAAGCCTCCCAAGGCAACTCTGTTGGCAGAACAGGCTGTATCATGCATACCCAGTGTGCCAAGACACAGCACACCCAGAGGCATGGATTACTTGGGGTGGGATCATAGCATGGGGACACGTGGTGAGCCACCCCAAGGTGATCCAGGTGTGACCTTAAGCTTTTTGAACTCACAGGACCTTCTTCCTACTTTGAGTAAAACTAGCTTTTTTGCCATTTCTCCCCCAGTTTCTTCATAAAGCTGCCAGAAAACTTGCTTGCAGTAAAGCTGTGCTTGCAGCACCAGCAAACATTCACAAGCATTGGCATCCTTGGGGTACCACCAGCCCTCACTGTCCCTGGCTGGTCCTTTGGGACTCCCATGGACGCCATACCAGACCCTGGGGCCATCAATCCCTGCGCCAGTGATGCTGCAGCAGGGCCAGTCTCCAGTTCCCCACAGCCGTGACCAGTGGCTCACTCTTCATCCCCTCAGTTGCTATTATTCCAGTTACCAACCTACACTAGACTGTCTTCCTTTGAAGAATGTCTCTGCTGCGCTGTAATCTACTGGTGTAATGTAGGACTGAGAAATGATTTTAAGTGAATTTCCATATAGGAATGCCAAATGCTCATGTAGCAAATGGAACACCGTAAATTAAAACAGCCAAACCACCCTGGCATATGGGCCAACATTCTGATGGCTCCTTTTACCACTGCACACACCAGTTTTGAACAAGTACTTTTCCCTTCCAAAAGGGTTGAAACTAGTGGAAAAATCAAGCACAGACAAAGAATTAATTCATTTGTAAAGGCTAATAGTAACAAATGGTTGAAAGGACTGCTGCAAGGAAAAAAACCAACACCTTCTTACTGTAAATGTCTTCCCCACTTGTGTATTTCCAACTGTTTCAAGTTTCCAAGTGTGGATTTGTGTATTTCACAGAAGATAAATGCTTGCACAGTTTTTACTGATCCGTTTTTAAAAATTCATTAAACTAATTTTGCCTTCCTTGCTGTGCTAACTGCCCAGAAATCCGCTCTTCAAATCACTCGTGTGACATGACTTAACAGACCTCTGTGTGCCTTCAGTATTTCACCCCTTGGATTGCTGCAAGGTTTACACCATCACCGCTACTTTGAGAAATCATTTCTGTCACCTCTCCCTGTATGCTACTGATACAAGATGGTATCTCTTCTGCTCCATCACAGTTTCTAAACCCAACAGACTTTTTAAGGTAACAATGCAAACAGTGCTGGTGAGCGTACCTGTGTTTGGAGTCACAGAGCCAAAACGTTTTCATCTACTTCTCCCCGAGTGGACTTTCTTCCATCACCCCTTATACCAATCCCCACTGCAGAGACCTGAAACACCTCACACACACAATGTGGGACTTTAACCTGCCTAATACCTTCCAACCTCGTTCCTCACGAGCCTAACCTTGATCGTTCCCGTTTCGCCTGCTCAGGCTTTGCCTAGGGCAAGCAGACCCAAAATCCACACGCAACCACCCCCTCCCCTCAGCCACTAACTCCTGCGCCTGCGCACGCCACCCAATGACACTATCGCCTCAATGTCGGTCCTCCCCCGACACGCCCCGCTGCGGGCTGAGCAGCGCTTTTCCCGCCCCTCACCGAGGCTGATGGCCTGCGCCTGCGCTGCCGGTCGCTCTCCCGTTGTTCCCTGCGCCGCGCCTGGGGCGGGGAGCACTGTCATTTTCCTCCGGTCGCATTGGCCGACGGCTGGGCCGGGGTGGGTGCGCGCGCACTCCAGCTCCCCTGCCCCCGCCCTGGAGCTCAGCCCGACCTCGGCAGCGGTGGAGGGGTGGCGAATCCCTTTTCTCTTCTTTCCCTCTACCGCAGCTGTCAGCCCGTTGAGGGGGAACTGTCCTGAGTGGGAAGGACCCGTAGCCGCTTGGGCAGCCGCAGCAGCGTTACCCTTTCGGTACGTTGGTGGCGGTCGGCTCAGCTCCCCTCACTGGTCCGGCGCCAGGGGCCGCAGCGAGGACCACCCTAGGCTCGGGATGGGGGAGGCCGGCCCGCCCGCCTGCTGACTCGCCCTACACAGCTAGTGGCCTGCTGGTGCTAGCGCGGCCGGCGGCGGGGTGGCGGTACGGCCGCGGCGGGGCTAAGTCCGACCCGGGCCTGTGCGAGCGCCCCTGGGTCCTGCGGGCCAGCCGCTCGCTTCTCGCCTGGCTTCACGGGTCGGGGGTGCACGGCGGCGGACGGGCTAGCGGTAGCTGCCTTGACCTCTCCGGTGGCAGTGTCGCGGAAGGTGAAACCTTCCCGGTCTTTTCCTTCCCGAGTTCTGAGTAACTTTACTCTTTAGGGGAGACCTGCCCACCTCCCGGGGGTGGAGCGGGGCGAGTGGTGAACGGCGGCACCGTAAGTGTCACCACGGCCGGGGCCCCTTGTCTCGGCCGTACCGCGGGCACCTGGCAGCGCTGGCTTCGGTGCTGCGTTACCGCCGGGCCGCCATTGGTGACTTCAAGTGCTCCTGCTTGCAGGTTTGTGCCTTCGCGTCGTAGACATGGTTGTTTCCTGGCCGTAAGAGTTTAAAACCGATCTACCCGAACAGAGCAGCAGTTCTCTGGAGTTTACACCCCACCGCCCCGTGCTGAAGTTGGTGTGCACATGCAGGCCTGGTGATGCAGGAATCATCCTCTTTGGTTTGAGGGCTATGTTATAACATGCGTGCTCACTGTTGGGGTTTGCTTCGTTTACTGTCAGCAGTACTCTGCGTGGATGAATAGTATTTTGAAAACCTCAAATGTTTCCTTAATTCTGTTGAACATAGATATCAAAATATTTTCCTGTCTTTGCTGCCAAAGACAGTGCTGTAATATGAGGTCATGCATTGCTGTGTTCAGGCTCCTTATAATAAAAAAAAAAAGTTACTGTTTGAGTATTTGAGTATGAGCCTGTAGTTTTGAATATCTAGTTTCTCAGATGGGTCTAATATTCAATAATTTGCTTCTTCCTGTGTATTGTTTAGCATGTGTACTTTATTTTCTAGTATTTTATCAACAAAATCTGTTCACTGCCGAGGTTCAGTGAAGGAGTTGGACATGTATCTTTCCTTAGCTTTGCAGTTAGTCAAAATCAGTAGTAGTCTGCTGATTGATCCCATCAACATGCCCACTAGAATAGGTAAGGACTCCTCTACAAGCAGTTTTTATAGCTAAGTCCCAAGATGCACAGTTTCCTGAGAAAATCAAGTATTCCATACTAGGAAGCAATTCTGTCCTTCTAAGGATGGAACTTGATAGTTTTGGCTCTAAACCATGCTTTATGTAGTGTCAGCTTCAGACTAGCCCTGTGTAAAGTTGGCTTAAAGTTTCATCTCAGTGTAGGCTTTGAAAGGAAGTATTTTGTATATGTATTTTTTCCATCCCCATATCTCCTATAGCTCCTGCACTTTTGTTTGTGGAGTTTCTTTTGCCATCTCCCTCCACCCCAGCCTTTGAGAGATTCCAATGCTTGTTTTATATCTGTCCCCCGAGATTCCAAGCAACAGCTATGAAATGTAGCATTCTTATTGATCTTTGTAGCTGTTTGGCAAAATGGTGAGGCACAGTACAAGGCAAATGTTTCATGTCCAGCTTTGTGTGATGACACAGGAACGGGGAAGGTTTTGTGAAACTAAGTATCTTTAGAACAGTTAGATTTCTTAGTGCATATATCTCTGTCCAAACCTTTTGCAAGTTTAGCGGCTACTGCACTGAAATTTCCGTGTGAGTATTTGATTTTGTAACATTGCTGACTAATTTATTTCATCTTGCAGAGACTGGAAATTCTGTTGAGAAAACGACAAAATGAGTAGTCGTCGAAAACGTGCACCTCCGTCAAAAATAGATGAGGAGAAGAAGAAAAAGCTCTGCTGGAATATGCATGAAGACCGGAGAAATGAGATGATAACATTAGATGATGAAACGACTAATGAGAACCATGTTCCAGGTCCAAGCACTTCTTCTGCGTCCTTCATTGTTATAAATGATGATAGCACTGATGAAGACCTTGTTCAAAAAGAAGGCAGTGCCACAAAATCTGTTAAGTTTTTGACAGTTAATGGTGAAGACGACTCTTACTCCATCTTGACTCCTGTGTCAGTACAGCTAAATATTATAGTCTTGCCCTACCGTGTGGATGGGTCGTGGAAAGCTTTGCTGGGAGAATTTGCTCTTCATCTTTCTTCTGAGCAAATTCTAACTGATGAATTCAGTGAAAGGAGCTTTACTTTGATGAGAGGAGACTCTGATGATCAGCTGCAGGTCTGTGTTCATGAAAGAAGTGGAGAAGAGTACAGTAATGAAACAAAAGAATACCTGAGGGCTTATGAACAACGTATTTTAGTGGAACCAACTTTAGGCAGTGAAATATTGGAAGGCTTGAGATGGTTGCAAAAGAAAAAGATAATTGGACTTTATCAAAGACCTGGAGAGGCTCAAGCTTTAAAGGTATGGGTTCATATATTTGTTTTGCATTTTAAAAGGTTTTTTTTTGTTTTCTTGAAATCTAAAATAAAAGCCTATGAACAATGAGTTCTGGCAGCTATCATGTATTTTTATAATGTGCTGGAAATATACAATTTCTGTGTGCTTTTGGAAATGTTTTCATTGTTTTTCCAAAATACTTCCTTTTACTGTTGTACTGGTCATAATGTAATACCCAAGGGAATTACAGAAGCTTTTAGCTGCAATGTGCAGTATCCTCTGTAAGGTGATTTTAGTAGATTTATTGTATCTGTCTACATCTGCTAATTTTCAAAGCATCATTGTTATTGTCATACTCTTATGTTTATAATAATCTTGTCATTCTAGCAGTTAATGAAATGATTAATCGTATAACCATTTCACAGGTTGGAATTTACCTTCTGGAAGCTGGGCTAAGTAAACCAGAGTTTCTCAGTGATGGAGGTGGAAGACCCAAGAAAGCTAATCAGCTGATTCAAAAACTCATGGAGAAGTTCTACAGCTTTTTAATTCCAGGTAATGTGATTCAGCTGAATCTTGATGAATAATTTTTGTGTCCTTTTTTGTGGTAGTTTTAAATGTAAGGGAAAATATTAAGTTATTCCTGGCATCTGGAACAAGGTTTTTTTCAACATAATATTATTAGGTAATTCTCTCCATATTATTATCTGACCATTGATCATATGCTAATTAGTTTAATTACTTTTTCAGAGTAAGCGCAATTTTCACTGATTCCTGTGGGTTGTTTGAGCAGGTCTACAGTAGTTTGTCGAAGTTACACAGGAACTCTTTAAAAAAAAAACCAGGAATTAAAGTTGGAAGGCTTTTGTTCCTAGTTTGATGCTTAACACACAACTGAGGCAGCAGAATTTCTGTTCAGTTTATATTATAAAGCAGTTATAATGTAAATTACTACAAAATGCATTTTTGTGATAGTTTTAAGAACACACCAAATTTACAAATTTACAAATATGGGCCTTGTCATCATTTTGGAATTGAAGGTATATCTGCTACATTATATGCAGTAGTGATATGGATTTTTAGTGTGATCAATGACCACTTTATGTTGTAATGGCTTAGGAAACTGGAAACCCAAAGCCGTGGTCTTGTTCCTAAGTGTAGGATGTATTCAGAATGTTAGTTGAAGACTGACTCAGTAACATTGACTGTTATATACTGAGTTTTGGTGGTTTTGCAGAAGCAACAGAAGGGTAGCACCCCCTGTATAGTTGTACTTAATTTCAAAAGGCAAAATTGTATAAATAAAAAATAAAAAATAGGTAGCTTGCTAAAGAGAAGCTAAAAGGAAAAGGTAACAGAATAAAATCTGTACATCCTCCCCCACTACAAACAACAAGCATGCAACTATCAGAAAAGACTTGAGATATACCAAGAGAAGATTCAGCCATCCTGGACTCATTTGCCCTTCAGGACCGCCTCCCAATTTGGTTCCTGAACAGGCCAAAGTCTATTCTCTGGAAGTCCAAGGCAGGAGTTCTGATGACTCCCCCTCTTTATTTCTATGAGATTAAACATCTCTTATCATTTTGTTATTGTTATGCCCAAAGCAGCCTCTTCAGTCACCATGCAGAAACTTGATGAGTTTTGAATATTTATTGTAGAGTTAACTGCTTTTTTGAAAAATTTCTTTACAGAGTTTTCGTTTGTTTTAGCAAGTAGTTGGTTTTATAGTGGCTTCTATCCTGTATCTGCTGTATAGTATTACGTGTTGCTTCTTGTTGCTTCAGTGAAAACACAAGCATAGATCACATGTGGATCCAGGTAGCTGCTTTCTTAATATGAAAAAACCCATGGTCTTTAGAATAATAAAAAAAAAGGCTAAAATATTGTTTTAGTTGCTATTTGTTGTGGTTAACGGTGTTTCAGAGCTTGTTTTCCCATAGTGTCATGGAACTATAATATGACATATAGTCATGGTAATAGGATATACGATATACCATTTTCCATCAATTTTCTTAAGAAGAATAAATACTTTGTACAAATAAGAGGTAGTTTGGGTTTTGGGGTTTTTTTTGCCTTTGTATGGCATGATCATTACCAAATGTGAAGCAACAAGTTTTCCATATATCTAGAATAAAGAGAGAAAATATTATATTTTCAGTGATGTAGATATTCTTACACAGCAATCTGGAAACTGCCCTACAGATAAAACAGAAAGATCCTATTACAGATGCAACAGCAGAACTTCAGTTCATTGAAGGAATTAATTAGAGTACTTGATTATGAAACATATCAGAGAAACTGATTTTTTAGATAGTACAATACCATGTGTTTCTCAAAGGTAAAAAATACTAAGATGAAAGCTAAGTAATTGAATTACATTTTTAACTAGTTGAAAGAATAATTAAATATTCATTGTTTAGTACGTAACTGAGAGAGAGCTAAACTTCCTTAGCAACCCTTTAAGGAAATCCCTATGGTACATAGAACCATTTAATTGGAAAATGAAATCTTTGATAGAATGAGCAGAACAAGAAAGGTATGGACAAAGCACATTTAATTGTATGGAAAAACATTTTACTTTGAAGTATTTTGTAGTCTTTGCTTCCCTGTAAAAGTCTGGATAAACTTAGTTTATATAGATGTCAATTTATTATGCTCTGAAATATGATATTTTAAAACTTATTTTAGCAAGTATAATGATAGGTGTCATTATAGATTGACTTCACTAATCAAAGTTATACTCTGCAATCACTCTCTATTCTTTCCATGAAGTAAGGATTGTGGAACCTTGGACTGGTTTCTGTAGTCTATAAAGCTGCATGCTCTGCTTGGTACTTTTTGTTTGGCTGGAATGTTGTGCACATGTCCACATGTGCACTCTGGTTGCCTTCTTTACATTACAAGTCTTTATGTATACAGTTTTCATGGGTTTATGGAAACTTCATGTCTTTCAGAATTCTTTGCCCTTGTGAAGCACTGGAATTGTTCCGTTGACTTTTAAAGGATTAGGGAGGGCACTGATGGATGCCATACGTATACATATCAGTTCCTGCTGTTTTGGAAACCATTCTCTGCCATTCATTTGAATGAAAGAAACTCTTACTTTCCCTGAGGAGTCCTCATAGTAGCCCTGTTTTTTAAAGGGGGCTTTAAGATTAAGCTCTCTGGTGTTTGTATCAGGTGCATCTCTTCTTTGTTAGCATTAGATATCATAATTATAATTTGATTTAATTGTGCCTGCCACTAGCTTTTTTCTCTTTTAATCAGTATATTATAATTTGAAATATACTTTGAGATCACATTTTGCTGAAAATGCCAGCCTTTACTTGCTTGTAAATTTTTTTTGAGAAATATTTTGCAAGGTGGCTTTACCTCCACTACCAGCTAGGGTTAGTATCTTTCTTTGAACTGTAGAGCTGTACAGCTGTTTTATTGGTACCGATATTTTTCATTTAAGACCTGAAACACTGTTAAAATGTGTCCTCTAAATCTTTTGTTCCCTCATCTTATGTCAGTTTCTTAAGATGCTGACACTCGAATTTTTCATTAATTTTTGTTCTACAGTGCCTAAGTTCTGTGTATGCCCATATATCCAAATTATATGAAAAAAAATATAAGTATGAGGCCTTCTTTCCTATATGGTAGAAAAGAAGGGTAGGCCATCTGTCCTAGAGGGTACATGCTTCTCTTGAGGTGAGATTTTAATTTTGAAAGTATGTCTTGTCTGAAGTTTTGTGATGATGCAACTGGTGAGAATTGTGTTGTCCTACTGTTACAATTTTCTTATCCAGATGGATAACTTAAAATTAACATGAAAGCGCATTGAAGAGAATCTCCTGTTTTGTTTTGGTTTTAGCATGTTATTTTATCAAGAAACATTTTTTTTTTCATTAAAAATTTGCAAGTCTTTGACAACCCACTACGTTTTCCCCCTTTCCATGAGTCTGTCAACCCATGTTAACATTT
This sequence comes from Psittacula echo, assembly GCF_963264785.1. NCBI lineage: Eukaryota > Metazoa > Chordata > Aves > Psittaciformes > Psittacidae > Psittacula > Psittacula echo. Next base: position 38,084,244 of record NC_137738.1, on the reverse strand, counting down.
AAATCTGAAATGTGAGTTATTTGTGATTCTGTATCAGTTGGAAATGTTCAGTGGAAGATGTTTATCAAATAAATAAGGTCTGACCATTCTACCCCAAATTCTAAAGGAGGAGCTTTGCTGATTGTATATACCTCTGTAATTACCATAGCATGTTAATCTTAACTGTCAGGAAAGTAGTGCACATTGTTTCCTAATGCTGCTAGCTGATCCAGGTGCAGTCATGACAAATGTTTAAATTATGTTTTGCTTTGCACACTTTCATATATTAACTAAATATGTTGCAGCAAAATTTCTGAAATGTTGACCAAAGTTGACTGCTGATGCTTGTCTTGAATTATTTGCTGTATGCAGATGAGCTGGAGGAAGATGAGGAAGAATCTGATGTGGAACTAGAGCGACAAAATATTGAAGAGCTTTATGACTTTGTAAGGCACACCCATCAGCAGGATATGCAGTTACTGAGAGAGGATGTGCAGCATCCTGCATTAATTCCTATTCTGAGGCCTTACCAAAGTGAGGCTGTGAACTGGATGCTTCACCGGGAGAATCTCAGAAGCACTCCAAGCAGTGGTAAGTATATGGGTCTGGAAAACTTGCAAGTGGCTTTGTATTGTCAGCAGTAATGTTTTCCTGCTGTTTAATTAGAAGCTTTGTTAAGGATTCCATTACTAATTTTATAAAAGCTGTTGATTGTGTTGTACACTAAATGATAAACTAAACTTTGCTTAACAGCAGTTGATGTATCTTGTTGGTCATTAAGCACTTTGAAGTTAGACATCAGCTTTTTGTCTTGAAATGTCACAATAAGGCGGAGCAATACTAAGCAGTGTGCTGTAGAGAAACCTCGTAACAGTAATACGGACTCTTTCTCCTTAGAAAATGCACTGCACTTCTTGTGGCGGGAGGTCATCACTCTGGATGGAGAAAAAATCTACTATAATCCATTTACTGGCTGGTATGTTTTTATAGTTAACCCTTTTTCAGAACACCTCAAGGTAATTATTTGTGAAAACCTTATTGGCAGATTTTACGTGGAAGATGTAAGATAAATTGTGACTGTTGTTTTTCAGTTAACAGCTGAAGAATTAGAACAGTGATATTTTAAATTTTGTGTGGGGAAAAAAAAACCAGCCCCAAACCCTAAACAACCTTCCCCCCCCAACCCAACCAGTCTCAGCTTAGCTAATAAAAGTTAATGCCTCGCCTTCCAAACTTTGCCTTGCTGAAGCTATGCTGTGCGTGAGCCCCTGAACAGATACTTCTATGTCATACCATTCTGTAGTTACTGACTCATTTGGGAATGTGCTTGAATTTTAGTATTATCCGAGAATATCCAGTTGCTGGACCCCAGTGGCCTGGAGGCATTTTGGCAGATGAGATGGGTCTTGGAAAAACAGTAGAAGTGTTGGCTCTTATTCTCACTCATACCAGACCAGACATTAAACAAGATGATCTGACATTACCTGAGGTAAGAAAACCAGGATATGATTTAGTATGAAGAAAATACTTTTCAGAACTAATGCACTTCTCTTGAGTTTATTGCTTTCTGTTCTATAGAAGTACAGATTTAAAGATGGATTAAATTATAGTGAAAGTTTTTGTTTTGTAGGATGTGATACTTGGTGGCATAAATAGTAGAATGGTTTGCATGAAAAGTCATTGGTAGTTTGCCATGGGTGTTAGCAGGCAACTGTGCTGTTAGTAGGCTGTTTGTAGTTTACACATGCTCCAGGAGTGTACTAATTTAATATGCAAATTAGTCCAGTATGTTGGAAATCATTCTTCCCTTCATTGTATTGATGAGTACCATTAGACATATGGTCTGTGCTAAAACAGGGAGAATTTAAACTCAGTGAATAAAGATTTCTGTTCCCCCTCTATTTCATACAATAAATGGGTTTATTTAGCAACAGGTTTTTTTTCATTTTTTCACTTTCCTTATGCATCCTGTGAAAACTTAGCACTTTCACGAAAACAAAAAAATATCTCTGAAGGGAGAAAACCTTTATCCTAAAGTAAACTCTTACTGCTTCTGTGGGTAAGAGTTTTGAATCAAATCCTTTTTAATTGATAGCAGACAGTTTCATCGTACATCTGTTCATAATGATCTCCTGCCTGTTTGTAATTTTATCAGTTAAAAAGCAATTCTCAGAACAAATCGATACTTAAATGTATCAGAGGGTCAGCACTGAGGAGTGTGAAGAGGTGAGTATTAGCATTCAAACACATGGACATCAACTAGCAACAACAGCTAGAGACCATAGCTTTTGGAGAGCTGGAGTTATCAAACTGTTTCATGGTATGAGTAGTTGGGACAGGCATCTTAGCTAGTGTTTTGGGATCTTGAACAGAATAATATGACACTGCCTGTGGTTAAAAGGCACTGTTCTTCTCATCCAGAAGGCCCCTCGTCATCTGTATTTTTCTGCCTTTAAATATAAAATATCTTTGTGTGATTTCCCAAAGGGAGAGGGGAAAATCAGCTTTATTCCTATTCCAGCAGACTTTCTGTATGACTCCTGGCTTGTGTAAACCAATGTCAGAGTTATTCCAAATATTTCAACTAATTGTAGGGCTCAAACAGCATCTGGAGTTTTATTGTGTTTACTGTTTGCAAAGCAACCACTTGGACAGGGCAGATAAAGTGTCAATGAATACAGCTATAAAGCAGTTAATCACAGAAATATTGGCACTGTATTTGTTCCAGCTTTGGGATTCTTTTTTTATATCCCAGTTCTTGAGTATGCATCTCCTTGAATTAAATTGCTATTGCTGAATCAGTAATAATAAATTTTTTGGCTAATCCCTAAAAAGAGAAACTGACTTGTTCTACAGCTACTAGGGTTTTTCAATCAGTATTGCTTACTTCCTTTTGTGTTTCCAGTTATGTATTAAATACACGTTTTCCTGCCTCCATCAATAACCTTGATCACTTACAGCTATGGATTCCTGCAGCTTAGTTCTGAAGTCGTGGAGGACCAAGCAGCTTGCAGGGCTTCTCTTTCTATTCTCAGTGTAGGGTGCTGAGCACCGTTTGCCAAGAAACTGGACCAAATGGGGTATCACTCTGTACACTAAAAATTAGCGCTCTCAGCACACATCTTTAGCAGGTCATGCTTTTATTTTCAGATGTGAAAAGATTAATGGAGTTCAGAATGACTGTGGGGAGACATCAGCTAATAACTATTTAATGTTGTCTGTATTAGGGTAAGCTTGTGAACTTCTTTGTTCCACCTCAACCTTTAGAAGGAAATAAAAAGAAAAAGCCAAGGGAAATGGAGCTTAAATTGAAGGAGAAAATACAATATCCCAGTAAGTATTCATGATGACTTTTTTAATACATTTCACTTTTGGCACAAGTTTTATATTGGCCACTGACTATATGAGTTCAAGGCTAATCTTCAGTTCTGCAAAATGAAATTATTGATTTGCTGAGCACTGTGATGTGGAATTGTATGCTACAAACAAGTGATCCACACCTATAAAATTACCAACTCAGAACTCTGTGCTACAGAGCTCCATGTAACTAAAAGTCATTGTAAGAGAGTTTATGCATTTAACTGAAATACACTCTTTTTACAAGCTTCAGTATGAAAACTGAGTGACTTATTTCTGTTGCTATTAAATGTTATCTTAGAATCATTGAAAAATACCGATTTTGTTGGGCTACCTTAAGTAGCTTTCCTCAAGTTGTCAGGACTGCTGCCTGTCTTTGTGCTCATCTAAAAAATGCAACAGTATTTAGAGTTCTGTTAATATGCATTTTCCAAGGTAACTTTCATTTTACCTGAACAGTAAGTTATTTTGCTTTGATTCTATATATAGGCTTACGAGTGATGATATTAGCAGCTGTAAAGGAAATGAATGTGAAGAAAGGAGCATCCATTATTGCAATCTTTAAGTACATCAGTGCTATATATAGGTATGATATACAGAGAAATAGACGGCTTCTCAAAAGAACTCTAGAAAAACTGATTGCAGAACAAGTAGTAGTGCAAGTCAAAGGACATGGTCTGGCTGGGTCTTTCAAGCTGGGAAAGAATTACAAGGAACAGAAGAGGCGAGAAAGAACCAAAGAGCAGGTAAAACATGCTGCTGTAGTTACTTCAAAGAATGTTGCAAAGGCAGATCTTTTTTCGATCAATTGCATGCTAACCTGAGTTGCATTGTCTGCATGCATTAGTTCAGTGAAACTGGCTTATTGATAAAAATGAGTAAGACTGCAGCATTTGCTTTGACATTCAGGAACAAAGAAGCAAAAATCATAAGTAGATCAAATTTGGGGCTGAAACATTAACTTCATCTGGTGTTTATATGTTCCAAAACAAACAAAGGTAAGGAGAAAGTCTGACATTCTTGGTTAATTTTACTTTGTAGATAGCAACGACTTCAGAAAGCATTCAGAAGCAGCAGCTGATTGATGCTAAAACTCAAACCAAAGAGTCAAGAAATAGTGATGTCACTTCTGAAAATGCCCTTAAAACTCCTTTACGGGTGGATATCACCATGGAAGAACATGATTATTGTACAACTAGCAAATATAACAGGAAATCTGAAGCAGATGATGGGAACTCTGTGAAAGAGAATGATGTTCAGCAGGAAGCTGTGGTCCCCAAGTCTGCTGATTTGCATGGTAACCTCCTTGTTTCCAGTGATGTGAGCAGTCATCCCAATGGTGGTGTTTCTAAAACTACAGCTGATGTCCAGCAGGAAATCCCAAAGGATCAGTCCTCACATTCCCAAGAACTTGCTGGCAATAGTGTGCAACATAACAGTTCTGTATTTCCATTTAATACCTCTGAATATCGTTTTGAATGTATCTGTGGTGAGCTTGGATTGGCTGACTATAAAGCTCGTGTGCAGTGCTTGAAGTGTCATTTATGGCAGCATGCGGAATGTGTAAATTACAAAGAGGAAAACCTGAAGATCAAGCCCTTCTACTGTCCTCATTGCCTTGTGGCAATGAAACCGGTTTCCACAGGAGCAACTCTGATAATTTCTCCAAGTTCTATTTGTCACCAGTGGGTAGATGAAATCAACAGGCATGTAAGATCATCTTCTCTTCAAGTTCTGGTAAGATTATATAGCTTCATATTCTAGCGAGCTATTTTATCAACACTTGGGGCTGTCTCTCTGACATTCTGTATCACATAAAGCTCAGAGGTTTCCTTGTCCTTTGGTGTCAGAATTCTACGTTTCTCCATATTAGATGTGTGTTTTGGCATCACACAGTGCATTGGTGTCCCAGAAAGACTGCATTTAGTTCTTCGTTTTTTCCTTGTTAGTTGGTTACTGAGAGATGGTACAGTGGACTAAGTATCTTTATCAAGTGGAAGCAAATTTTGAACAGTTGTAACCCCAGGTGATTTCCGAGAGGGAAGGCTATTTCTGTGGGGTTTTTCTCTGAAAGATTACTAAGGAATTTAGGCCTAACTATAGGTGCTTTGGAAGCGTCATCTCGGTGTACATTTACACCCAGGCAGCTCTCTGACAGTTGGTTCTCATTTCATTCCAGATGAATACAAATGTTTCAGTAGGTAACGAGTGTGCTTTTGAATTTGTATTTCTCAGGCATTATAAAACAAGTCTTCGGCCTTGGTGTTTACTGAAAATAACACCATTTCAACTTGGACATTGTCTCTGACATCTGTCATATTTATTAAGATGCTGCTCTTCTGGAGACCATGTGTTGTCCTTTTAGTTGATTTCTAATAGCTCTATCATTAAAATAAATCCAATTATATGTATGGTAACTATGGCTATATAGGTCTGGTTTTTTTGGTTTTTAATATAGCTACCACAGTATTCAAGGGTAGCCATTATCTTTTCATAATGATGCAGTCAAGTTTTGTCCTTCATATTTTTAGTAGGCAAGAATTTTGTGTAATGATAAAGTGCTTTGAGAACTGTAGATCCCTTATATTTTGAATAAAATAACAGTAGTAGTAGATTGATAAAGAGAGGAAGCTTTGTATTCAGGGATATATCTGGTACCTTCAGCTATTCTGCCTACATGCCCAATGTATAAATGAATTCTAGGTTTCCAATAAGCCATTTGTGTGAGCAGTCTAATTAGCTTTAGTGCAGCAGTTAACAAATGTGTAAAATTTGCACAGTTTTCATAGGACCCAGTCCAGGTTTTATACCAGATTTGATGAAAACTGTCAGAAATAGATTTACATGGTAACAGTAAAATAGCTTCAATAGTAAATGTCAGTACTTTAAGCTGTGCGACACCTTCAGTTCAAAGGCACTGTTTTTGTTTTCTTTTAACAGCCAACTGTAAGTCATCCAGACTTGCATAGTGCAGACATTTCAAAGAACCAGCTTCCCATTTTAACAGGCCTTGCATTGCATATGAAGGGTGTTTTTTATTCTTCCAACTGCTTACAACCTGTGGGAAATTCTAATGGTTTTATATAATAGAATAAGAAATTAAAATTTATTGATAGGTCCTGCTTTGTGGCAGGTTGTCTTTTCCTGTGGCTCTGAAAACAACCAAAACCTGGCCAAGTTATAAACCTACAGAAAATCTGTTCATAAACACTTGGAAGAGATCATTAGACTTCAGCAGCTATTTTTTGATTCTTAACAGATGCTTCATTGAGCATGCTTTTCTTTTTTATTTTTTTCTATTTCCCCTCATCCCCTTCTTTCCCTTTCGTTCCTTTGCATTGACCTGGATGCACACATGCTCCATTGTCATGTCCTGGGGCTGAAAGAAACATTTGACAGAAATACTGTTGCCATATGAACAAATGTAGAGGGAAAAGTATTATGGGAAGACAGAGTTAATTAACAGTGAAATTAACAGTGAAATCATGTGCTTGTCATCAAACAATAAAGAGAGGTGAAATCAGCTGAGGTTTCCTAAGGTCACCTTGATTTTGGTATTTTTAACTATTAGCTGTGTGAATTAAGAGGACATTAAAATTTGTGACGCTCAGAGGGACTGAAAGATGGTATGATCTTTCTTAAATGGTAAAAGTGTTTGTAGGTAGTTGCAGATAAACACTAACCAGGCTGATCCATTCTTATATAATAAATCATGAACTCATAGAATGAGAGAGGACTAGAAAGATGCTAGATATCTGAAAATGAGACTAGAATAAAGATTCTTTCTAAAAAAAGATTGGGAAATGGAATATTGTGATTAATAGTCAGATGAGTGGCAAGAAGTAGCTGATGATAAAATTGCTGAAGTAAGCAATGGGTGCCTGTAATTTTTAAGTAGATTCCTGAAATAACTTGGGAGCAAGAGAAAAAAGTTAGTATGAATTTTATGTGTATTGTACCACACAGTGTTTGAAATCTGAACATATTTTTGTATTTAAGTATATTGGGACTCAGTGTGCTGTGTTTATTTTCTTTAGATATATAATGCTATCATGAGGAATCATATAGTAAAATGTTCAGTTTATCTTATTTTTTTCTTATTTAAACTGCTGTATGTTTCTGAAAGGATCGTGCTTAAAATGACAAGTGAGATAAGAGAAATACTTCTGCTATTAGAAAAATGTCAGTGTGAAAGGTTTATAATGATATTCTCTTGGTGCGCAGGGATTGTTTCTTACTAGGGTATTCCTTCTGTCTTACGAGTCTCTGTCGAAATCATTTTTGGACTTTAAAAATTACCCAGAGTATCACTTCTGGTTTTTAAGTATTTCACTGCATACATCTGTCTTTACCTAATCATCCATGAAATTTTGGGAGCAATGGGAAGAAAGGTAATATGTCTACAGTAAAGGAGAGGGCCAGACATATAACAATGACTTAAATACTGCTGCTCCATACAATGTTGCAGAATACTTAATCTTGGAAACAATTGTTGGAACAAATAACTTGTAGAAAATGCTGAAGTCCTCTCCTTGACAGGAGAAAAAAAAATACATTTTGTGAAGGTATAAATAATCATACTTAAAAATTTTGCATCAATGTCTGTATTGTATTTATTATCTGTTACTTACATGGATTTCCCACCATGCTGCTGTAGGAATACAGGTTTTACGAAGGGTTTCATATTACATGAGCAACAGTGCTAAAAGCATGCAGGTATTAAGCTGAACTGGTATTTTAGCATTTTTATTACAGTGTCTCTTACCTTCATTTTTTGCTAATGTGTTGTTGAATACAAACCTATGTAGGTGTATCAAGGTGTGAAGAAGCATGGCTTTTTGCAGCCACACATGCTGGCCGAGCAAGAGGTGGTTATCACCACGTATGATGTCCTTCGCACTGAACTGAACTATGTGGATATACCCCACAGCAACAGTGAAGATGGGCGCCGTTTCAGGAACCAGAAGCGGTATATGGCCATTCCAAGCCCCTTAGTAGCAGTGGAGTGGTGGAGGATCTGTCTTGATGAAGCACAGATGGTTGAATGCACTACTGCAAAGGTATGACATTCCCGGTCATGCCCTTACTTATCTCAAAAAGGTTTTGACAAGTTTATTGTAAATTATAAAGTAGACTTCCTGCTCCCCCTTTTAAGTTCAGTACACTCAGATGATTTGTCCTTGTAGCCTGTTCTTTAGAAGTGACATTTTTGTTGGAGATACTTACTATTAAATGATTCTCCTTTTGGAATTCTGGCAGACTGTGAAGTATGTCCAGCTCAAAAAATGCTTAATCTATACCGACAGTTTAAAGAACTAGGTCATCATGTATATGGTGTTTGATAGTTTCAAACAAGACACTAGCCTGTTCACTGACATGGTTCAGAGGCATAGATATGTCCTTTGGGTGTAGAAGCTAAAATAATCAGCAGTCTGTCTGCAAACTCTAAGGCTGCAGTCTGCAGAGGGAGATTATTTTAATTGGTATTCATCCATTTTTTTTGCCCTTTGCCATTTTGCCTTATGACAAAAATACTACTTACATAATGGATTACAGGCTTTAATTCTTTAATTTTTTTTTTAACATACAGTTTTGTTTGCTATTTGCCTTCTGTGAATCTGTACTTGCACTTGATTACTTGGAAGTGGATATGGCTTTTCTCTGCTTTCAGTTATCTTCAAAAAGATCAATAACTTCATACACATTTTTATAATATATTATACCAATGCTGCTTATAGGTCTGCTACTCTTAGGCACTGAAAAGATGTTCAGACTTCTTAAAAATAAGGTGGTTGTGTTTTCAGTCTGTATTCTGCTCTGTTTTCGCTTCCCTACCATTACTTCTATCTTCTTCTGCTAGGCTGCTGAAATGGCACTCCGTTTAACTGGAATCAATCGCTGGTGTGTCAGTGGCACTCCTGTGCAGCGAGGATTAGAAGGTGAGGTTGTATGTAGCAGTGTCATCTGTGGGTTTTCCTTGTGCTGATAATTAGATTGTGGTTTCAAGCAGTTAAAATGTCAGCTAGACTTGCTCTGAATTCATTAGGTACTCTTGACTTGGTAAGCCATAAACCTTAAGCATGTGATAATGCCATCAATAAATGCATCAATATAAAAACTGCAGACCTGAAATCTTTTTATCTCCCTGAGTTAGACAAATACTTTGGGGAGAAGAGAACCTGTGTGTCCAACAGCTGACTCAAGTCTGTTCTTCAGTTTTCACTTAGCAGAGTGGGTAAATATTAACCCTTCTTTCTTGCAGCTAAAGATAGTCTGCTGTGGTTATAGAACTCTTCTAACTGTCAAATACAGCAAGCAGGCTGTATTTGCTTTTTGCAAAGCCCTGTATGAACTACTGTGGGCTTCAACTGCCATGAATATAAATTCTAAAAATCGTTCTAAAGCTTTATGAAGCTGTCTTAAGTCCTTATGTAAGGAATTAATGAATTGAGATGTGGGGAGTAGGGGGTTGTATGTTAGCAGCTGTCATTTATCTTGTCTTTTTTGTGAGTTTCTGTGAGTCTCAGTTTCTGTAGACAGGCTTCAGACAGAGACAAAAAAGAAATGTAACTAACTTCTTTATCTCGCTATGTTCTTTGATGGATTTAGGAATATGTGGTACACATTGAGGCAATGAGTTTGAAAGCAGATAAATCAGTGTATCCATTTGTGTACATTTGTGAACTAATATTCAGATACCAAACTATAATAAAAGCCAATATTGTAGATGAATTCAATATGGAATTGTGGATTAAATTTATAAATGCACATAACAGTACTGAGAAGTGAGAATACATAGTTAATAAAGCAAAAACTATAGAAGGAAGTGATTGATTTGACAGTCATAATTAACTTTTTCAAGTCCTTATGTGTGATAGTGTTGATTTAATACATAACTGAAATATATTGTCCATAATACATGTTGGCAAGGTGCTCAGGCTATACATGGGGATGAAAACTGCTGGCTGATTTGAATTTGTGCTGCTGCTGCTGTAATAAAGTGGGCTAAGACCTTTGGGTAAACAATTGCATCATGCATAGAAATGATTCCCAGGATTTTTTTTCCCCTTGTCTAGGATGTATTTGGTTAATGTCTTACGGCTTTCAGCTGACTACCAGAATTACGATAAAGCTAACAGAATGGAGAATGTAGCCATAAAATCTTTAAGAACTATCCATAAGATACCATTATCTATTTCTGTTTCTGCATTGTCCACATGCAGCATTTAAATGTGTGCTTCAGTATCTTTCCAGTAAGATTTAGATAAAAGCTTAAAGTCAGTATGTCCTTATATTTCATCCCCAAAATTGATGAGTTTCTGAACTGGGCAGAATGAGCAAGCTGTATTCTCTCATCAAGTAAGAAAACAATAAAAGTTGGGTTTGCTAATTTCTTATGCATTAATAGAAAAGTGAGTCTTCTGAATTCCAGCACCTTTTAGGATGGTGGGCAACTGACAGTTGGTGCACAGCAGGCTGTGGAGTAATGATTCCAAGCAATATTGTTTTAGAAAAACCTGGCAAACTTGGTTAACCATATGCGGTCATGTCATTTCTACCTCTCACCTCTGCTCTGAATACATTTAAATTCATTGCTCTATTTTGCTAAACTTGAAATTAGGGAAGTGTCTCACAAATAGTTACATTCCAGCAAGTTCTATGAAAATCTAACAGCTAGCTAAAGGAGAGAATCACTACCTTTCCCAATCCAGTCTTCTGCCTTAAATTAGCTGTTTTGGTGAGGGAATGACTGGAAAACACGTGGAAAAGCTATCAGCCAGAATGTAGTTGCTTTTTGCCTAGTAACCTTTGTATAAATTTTTTTGGGGAGGCGTATTGTGAAGTATTAAAACATAAATATTGTACTAAACCACTTTATTTTCTTGGCAGATCTGTATGGATTAGTCCTTTTTCTTGGAATTGATCCTTACTGGGTCAAACATTGGTGGGACCGACTTTTGTATCGACCTTATTGTAGGAAAAATCCCCAGCCTCTCTACAGTCTAATTGCCAAGATAATGTGGAGATCAGCAAAGAAGGATGTGATTGACCAAGTAAATTAGACTTTTTGGTTTTACAATTCCTGAACAACATTTGTAATAGCTTTATTTGCAAATTATTGATTTTCTTTTTGAATTGCAGATTCAAATCCCCCCTCAGACAGAAAATGTACATTGGCTTCACTTTTCTCCTGTCGAGAGACACTTCTATCATCGCCAGCATGAGGTGTGCTGCCAGGATGCATTGGCAAAACTCAGGAAGATTTCAGACTGGACTCTTAAGCTTAGTAGCCTAGATAGAAGGACTGTGACTTCTATTCTGTACCCTTTGCTGCGGCTGAGGCAGGCCTGCTGTCATCCACAAGCTGTTCGGGGAGAGTTCTTACCATTACAGAAAAGGTGAATTTCTGTCACTTCTTAAATGGCTTTCTTTACACAAAGGAAAGCCCTGGTTGTCCGCAGCTGTGCAAGATCTTGTACGGTTCTCAAACAAGCCTAATTTTAAGCTTTTTTAATGTGCAACCATGGCATACCAAGGTATGTGACCTCAGAAGCTGAATAGGATGCAGAGGGTAGTTAGTATAATTCTTGTGATAAACATGGTACTGAAAGGCAGTTGTTTGTGCAGTTACGCATTAATCTTACGATGCTTATGGATGTTGCAGGTGACAGATTGAGTGCGAAACAAACCAGATTCTTTTTCAGTTTTAAATAAGCCCACTGATTTTCTTTTGTCTCTTACGAAACTCATGCTCATAAATGAGAAAAAACAGCAAAATGAATGAACAGAATGGGATAATTTCTTTATTTCAAAGAAAATGTTAATGTGAGGCTGCAGAATTTGTAAATGTAGATCCAAACTTGAAAGCTGTTCAAATGTAGGGGGTTTTGCCATTTCTCCTCCCTTTCCCCCCTTTTTGTGCATGCTTTGAAGATCATTTTCCTCAGAAGTGCCCTGCAAAAACCAGTTGGTCTCAGTCTTCCTTAGACCAAAAGTATGTTGCTAGAAGTCTAGTAGCAAAATGTAGCTACTACTTTTCCATTCAATATGGGGGGTTGTGAAAGAACAGGCTGTTTCCATACCAGACTCTCACCTTGTTTCTTTTTTAAGCTACATGTGGGGAAGAACTTGAACTTCTAACACTGCTGATGTTATTTATAGTGTTTCCTGGTCTTGTACATCCATTCTATTCAGTCTCTTGCTGTCCTTTTATGAAGTTTTGTGTCCTACTCCTTCCCCTTTCTCATACAGGGCACTACTTAGTAATGCCTAAGCAGCTGTAATAGACTTTGCCCTTTTTCAGCAGGGGCCAATTTGTTGTAGCATTTTCTGTCTAACAGTCTGCTAGTGTGGAAGCAAGGACTCAAACATGGAGAAATCAATATTCCCACCAGCCTATAAAAGATTGCTTGCATTAAAATGAGCAAGTGGAGTAAAACCGAAATGTGTAAACTGGGCCGAGTATGCTGGGGACAGCTTAGAACTGTGTTGATTTTGGTGGAATGGTTGTGGAGAGACAGCTGCATAGTAACTGTGGTGGAAAAACTATCAATGAAAATGAATTCTTTCTTTAAATTGTATGTACAAAGCAAAGTCATTTCCCAGTGCCACTTAGATACCTTTTTTTTTTTTTGTGAACCAAACTTGACTTCAGCAGTGAACATTCCCAGAGCAGAGAGGTTTGTCTCCTGCCTTTGGTTATGTGTAGGAGAATAATGAAGCAAGGAACTTTGATGAATAAGAAAAATTTAAGGAAACAATGAAGTTGATGCTGGAGCACATGGATAAGACAAACTGGCCTGAAACAAGAAAGCTGAGTTTGGTGTATATTCTCTGTTAGATGACTGGTTTTGATTTGGGTGGAGTATTTTTTCATCTCTGTCATGAAAGCAGTAAATAAGAACATATACTCAGCAAAAACATAGGCCTCAAAAGGGAGATTTCTAGGCTTCCCTAGTTAGAGCAAAAAACGCTTCTTTTTTGTCTTAATTGGCAGTCTCAGGCTATGTATCAAATTGCATACTTTATATGTACATCCTTTTGATTTTATAGTTTTTCTTGAAACTGCTGATGGTTTTGAAAATGAAGGATAAGTATTAATGGTAAAATTATCAGAGTACGAGCAGTGTGTGCTATGTGTATTTGCCAACACCTGCACAACCCAGCTAATTATAAATAGTGACTATATTGATTTAGAGCCTGCTCTAGTTTAGTGCTGTAGGGTAAATTCAAAGAACAGTTTCTGCAAATGAAACAGGGTTGCAAGGGGGTAAAATAAAAGTCTAGTCAAGGATACTCTTCCCACATAGCTTGGGCTGAGACTGCACAGAGGTTATGTCACCTCTTGCTCTACTCCACAGCATTAAATGACAAATAATAATTTCTTCTCCTGAAGGTGAATGAGGCTGAGGAGCAGAGTTTTGGGGGGAGGATTAGTGTCTGATCTCACAGCAGCAATTGATCACTGAAACAGCTTCAGGGCAGCTGTTGTAGACTGTTGTTGCAGTTTACTCTCCTGTCTGTTCACATCAGTCTTATTTCTGCCTGGATTGTTTGTCCTTTGGCCTTACTCCGAGCTATCCTTCATGCCTCTTCCTTTCTTCTTTTTCATCTCTGTTCTTGCTTCTCCCTCTTATCTCTCCATTTCCTGTTTTTTTATGTTAAACTAATTCTTTTCTGACTGAATTCCTCTCATGAATTACAAATATTACAAACAAATGTAGAAAAGGAAGTTTATTATTACTAATCTTCACTATTCTCATTTCACACATTTTCCTCTTTCCCTTGACACCTCGTGAGTTTTGCATGTTTAGATTGGTTGTAGGGGGAAGAAATGTAGTCTCTCATAGCTGTTTTAATTTTAACAGCTTGTAGCAATATGAGGTCTATTTTTGCTTGGTTTCCAGTTTGCCGCTGTAACAGAGCAAAATATTTTCCCTGTGAAGGATTGTTTTAGTTAATTTTCCTCTTGCTTTTATTTCTTTCTATTTTTAGGAGATGTCAACCTCTTTTTCATGCTCAAGTTAGGCTAAAGCTCTAGCTGGAAGAAAAGCTGACAACTAGGGTTTTTTAATGAGTAAATACATCTTGAATGAACATTTGCACAGTATGTTGGATGTGTGTAACAGTTTCGTGCTGCACAACATGACAGTTTTACTCTTCTAGGCTTGTGGTTTTGTTTCACATTTGAGCCATTTGGTCTCCATTTCAGCACCATGACCATGGAGGAACTGTTAACATCTCTGCAGAAAAAATGTCGAACAGAGTGTGAGGAAGCTCACCGACAGTTGGTGTGTGCTCTGAATGGCTTAGCTGGTATCCATATCATTAAAGGTAAGACTGGATGGCTGTAGCATACACTTTACCTCTTTTAGTTTGCTGATTATGGTTTAGATGCCACCATGTAAAAGCAATGGCTTTTCTGAATTCAGGGGAAAAGCCATATTGAAATCTTGGGAAACTAGAGAGGCTTGGAACAGTGTTCATAACAAGATACTCATTCTAGAGGGAGAAAAGGTGTTTTGTGCATTTTCTTGATGTCTCAGAGTATTTCTGGCTTTTTTGGTTTATATTCCTTCTTAATTCTACCATCTATGTGTACTGGGAGGATAAAAAGTTATACTTGTGTAATTATATTTAACCTGGTTTTGTTTATCAGTAATGCTTTCTGGGCGTTCTTTGTGCCCTCTGCTATGCAAACTGCTACACTGATTGTGGAATCTCATTGCTGCTGCCTGCTATATAGCTCTGTCAGTGTAGATTTTGACTGAATTGGGAGGGGAAAAAAGCTTTGAATAGGAAACAAAAATAATTACATGCATCTTGAATGTCCCACTAAACAAAATAATAATAAATTAAAATTACTTAGCCATGAATGTGAAAAAAATGCCTCCTTGCCAAGTAATAAGTCTTCTAAAGTTGACAGGCTGCTTGAATTTCTCCAGCTCATGTTGAAGTCTTCTTTCAAAGAGGAGATTTGCCTCTTCCATTACTTGTCTTACAGAAATACTATGTTTAGATTCTCTAGTCTGTAGTTAGTAGGTTTAAAATGTTGTTTGTTATTATTGCAGGATGGAGATCAAGTTTTTCAGCCAGAATTAAGTCCTTAAAAAGATCTCTGCACAGATTAAATACTTCTAAAATATGCTAGTACAAAAAAATAAGTTTGGCTTTTTTTTTTGAAAAGCATATTGATGAAATTTGCATCTGGTGAGGAGCAAAAGCAGGACTGAGGCAGTTACTGGTTTGTAACTTCCCTCTCCCTTACCGCCAGCATTACTGTTAAACTCAGTCACCTTTATCAGCAAGGAAGAAGTGCACTTTGTATATAAGAAAAGCCATTAATTTATTGTTACTGTGATTGAAATCTTACAGGTATAGTTGCTATTATCCAGATCTAATTGTTACAGAAAAAAGAATAATAATCACAGTTGTTTCTAAATGCTTGTCCTGCTTTTATGCTTACACTTTCTACTGCGCTTTGGAGTCCTGAGGTCAATGGTTTCATACTGGTGGTGGCAGTGCTATGGCTAGTTGTCACCACCTGGAATTCTCAGGAGGCGTAAGATTTTTCATGTTGGCAGTTTCTTTTTTCTTATTCAAAGATCCAATTTGGGTCATTTTTATGTTTGCTAGCACACTTTTTACACCTTTCTCTGTCTTCATTGGACTGCAGCTTCACTTTAACATCAAATTTAGTGTACATGATGCCTTTTATGAATGTTACATACTATTTCTTTGTTCTCTTTGTTGCCCCTAAAACCAGTTTTGTCCAGCTCTCTGCATTTCTTTGACTGTGGGTGAGTTGTTTATAGCCATGGCTTCTGTATTCACTGCCAAGCCTGTGTACCATCTCTTAGCATTCCATGGCTGTACTCTACACTTCATCCTATGTCTTTACTTTTCAAGGTCTCTGCTATTGTTACTAGGCCTGTATTTCTCTACACTACATCATTGTTTAAGTTGTAAATATCCCATTCTACATGACATAACTGCTTATTATTGCTTTCTATATAAAACTGTGGTTGTACTACACAAAGACAAATGTTAAAATAAAAAGAAAAATAATTATACTGGTGAATTAGACACCTAATGAATTAGAAGAACTGCTGTCACAGCTAAGCCAAGGGAAAGGTCCAGGCAGGTTAAAAGAAACTCAGACGAGGTCTGACAAGCCTCAACTTGAACCCTTTCAAATTCAGGATAGCTTTTGGCCTGTTACTAGTAATGGCAATAACATTTTGCAGGACTACAACCTTAAAACTAGCAACAGTTTCAATATAAGAAATCTTGTTGAAAATAGGGTTGTTACAGATATGTAAGATGTTCTTTCTTTGTTATCTGTCTTCATGCATTTCATGTCCCTGTACTTCCCCATGGTCTTCTGAGCCTATTACTGGCTAAGTACATTTCTGTCAGTTGAGCAAAGAAAATAAAAATAATTTATTTTTTTTACTGCTTTTCCATATGCAACTTCAATTTTTTATTGCTGCTTTTTGTTATATAATCTATTTTCTGAGAAGTGATTGTGGTGTTAGCAGCTTACATCAGTAGTTACGCTCCCTGCGTGTGTTTAATCATTTTTACCTTTCTGAAGTGTGACATAACTTTCATTGTTTTCACTGGAAGAGTGAATTATGTATTTGCAGTGTGAATTCAGTAATGCATCACTGCGGTGAGTTGTAGATGATTTTATTATTTTTTTAGTTCAACATGTGAGGTTTCTTTGACTTATGCAACTGTGAATACATATTTTAAGATCAAGATCTTGCAGTCACAAAAGATACCTAATTTGGAAACTGCTTTAGTCTTTGTAAAATATAATACTCTGTCTTTTACCAGGTTTTGGGGGAGGGCGGGGGAGGAGCAGAATGAAAAGGGAAGATTTGCTTAAAGTCAAGCAGATTTTATATAGCCTCTCTGAAAGCATCTTAGTATGTTACAAGTGATGGCCAGTCGTGGTTGCTTGTATATTAAAACCCAACACAATACGTGTATGTTTTCTGTTCCTCTTTTAATTCAGGAGAATATGCATTGGCTGCAGAGCTGTATAGAGAAGTGTTACGATCATCTGAAGAGCACAAAGAAAAGCTCAAAACAGATTCCTTGCAAGTGAGTGAGCATTCAAATGTAAAAATAAAGCAACTAGTAGTTAAGAACTGGAATACTTCAGATTTAGTTTAACAGGTCAGTCTTTTCTTCCTCCCAGTGGTGTGCTGAATGACTCCTTCAGCCTGCTGTCATTGTCACAATCTTTAGATCAGAATCTGTTTAGTGACCTCCCTGTTTCCTTTTTTTTTTTTTTTTTTTTTTTTTAAATCTACTCGAATTCTAAGAACTTCTGCTTGTGAGTGTTCATGATATTCCAAAAGCAGTGTATGATCTCCACCTGCTGTTCTGCAATAAACTCAACAAGCTGAATTCCTAGACTTCTGTATGTGGCTGTGACTGCTCACATTAATGGTATTGGTTTACATCCAGCAAACACCGGATGCTGGGCTTGCATTGAGAATGATAAATTTGCCAAATGATAGAGAATAATAAAATTGTTATACTGCAGAAGATGTCCTCTGACAGGGAATTAAAACATGAGAAAGAATCAAAAAGAATTTTCAGGTAATAATATTAATGCATTTTTAATACTATATTAAAAATATAAATATATTTACCTGGTAAAAAAGCAACGGTTCTCTGAGTAACATCTTTATATTTCTTCAAGAAATAGCAGTTCTAAATTGACCAAAATTCTCTGAAGCATAACAAGATACCCAAAATGTTAATGATGGATAAATAATAAGTGACCAGTTGTCTATTTCTTTACTTTGCTTGCTTCACTAAGCAAGTTATTGTTTGATTATCCTGCATGTGGTCATCTGCTGGCTCCATTGTGCTTCTTTGTTCCTTCCTGCTCCTTTGTGACTTCCCAGAGGCATTTTCACTTAGCGTAGTCATATCAGCATAAACCTGTTAAACTGCTTAAAACAGGATTGTTAATTAAGCTGCTTAACTGGCTTATGCAATCCAATAAAACTTTTTTTCCCCCTCAAAATGTACACTATGTTTGTGTAATAAAGCTCAGCTTCTGATGAGTACATCCCAGTTGTGTAGGCTTAGCTCTTTAAGACAATGACAATTCACTGCTGGCCAGTGCTCTTTAGTGGCTGAGATAGTGACAGGACAAAGGTGAAGTGAATCTAGAAAGTCAGAAGGTTTATGATAGTGGTGGTTGTTAGTATGATTTTGTGGGACATGTTCAGGCAGCATAATATTAGGCATCTGGTTTGGGATATATAGGGGGAACATAGGGAACAGGAATAAAATTAGCTTACTTTAACAGTTGAGTTTATTTTCCCAAAAAAAGAAATAAAGGTCACGTTTTATTCAGTCATCTTTTATTTCAGGTAAGTGAAGAATATGGAAATTGAACCCTTGGAAGCTGTTTTCTTCCTTATACTTTATTTTGCTTTAGATAGGCTAAATGAATGGTCTCCTTATAATGTACTCTAAGATAAATAATTTGTTTTCCATAGCAGCAAAGGGGTGTTTTAATTAGAAGGGTGAGTATGGAATGGACAGAAGCATAGAATCATAGAGTGGTTAGGGTTGGAAGGGACCTTAAAGATCATCTGATGATTTATGTCAAACTTGCATCCTGATTTACTTTTGAGGTGTTGAATAAGAATTTTTTAATGTTTCATTTTCTACCTCAGTAAAATGAGGAAAAAAATGTTTATTTTCTTTGTTAATCTGGATTTATCTTACAGAGGGGAAAAAAACCAACTGATTTTAAATTAATACTATTCTTTTGCTATATGCTTTCACTGCTGTTTAAGCTTTTCCTGTTGAAGATGTTGCAATGTATTTTTTCATAATTTCTGTTAAATTTGTATCTATTTAGAGACTTCATTCTACGCACAATTTGATGGAATTGTTGGCAAAGCACCCAGGAATTCCTCCAACTTTGCGTGATAGCCGACTTGCAGAAGAGGTAAACGTTACACATTTTTATATAGATACATTTTGAAGGTCACCTTTTAATATTTTTTTTTATGCTTCAATATTTTATCTAACTAAAAAAAAAAATTAAAATGGCTTTCAGGTTAACTTACATACATTTCCTTTCAGGTTAGTAAAATCCAGAGTTGTTTAGTGTTGAAGATGAGAGCTTAAATGTACAGTGAAATGCTGCTGTTCTCTCATCACCAAATGTTGGTGATCTCTTGTTATGTTTTGAGTGTTTCATAGAAGTCTTAATAAATTTTATCTCTGAAAAGTGATTTCCCCACCCCGCAATGTTCTTGTTGAAATAACTTAGATAAATGTTAATGATAGACAATACATCATCCTGAATTCTTAGGAGTCCTTTATTTTCTCACATTTATTTCCTCATTTTAACTGCACGTAGTCAGTCCTCTTTAGGTGAAGTTTATTTTTCTTGGATAGGTGCCTTCCATTCCAAAATGCTTCCCCATCTCCTAGTAAATATAAGCTACTACTGCCTATTGCACCTTCTCAGTCATGCCTTGAAGCTGTTTTTCTACCTCTCTTTTTGGTCCTGTGTGTGGTACTGATAATATCTTCTTTGAAACCTTCTTCAGAAGATCCTGTTTTGCAGTGTTCTTTATCATATAAAGTTTGCCAGTAGCATCTGTCCAGACTCTTGCTGTACTACTTATACGGTACTCACATGGTCTACAGCAACTGGTTTACCCTCCACTCCTGTACTGCCTAAACGTCTAGAAAGGTTGACAATTTTTGGCCAGATGAACAAGTCACTGTGTGTTACTTCCTCTGTGCATAAGCCTGCTAACTATATCCTTAATTTTGACTAGGGAAATACCTGGTAAAATAGCTGGGATCACTGTTCTCAAGTGGTTACTTGTAGTGGACATATAGACTCCACATTGTTGTTATGGCATCATTTTGGTCGAAAGGTATCTTGGCAAGTCCCTAGCTGAATGTCCTGGGTTCAGCAGCAGCAGTCAGTTTTTCTTCTTCTTAGTAGCTGGTGCAGCGCTGTGGTTTTGACTTTCGGCCTGGGAAAAATATTGATAAAGCTGATGTTTTCAGTTACTGGTCAGAATGTTTATCCTGACCAAGGACTTTGTGAGTCTCATGCTCTGCCAGGGAGGAGGAGAAGCCGGGAGGAAGCAGGGACAGGACACCTGACCCAAACTAGCCAAAGAGGTATTCCATACCACAGCACGTCATGCCCAGGGATGTAGAACTGAGAGTTCCTGGAAGGGCTAGATGACTGCAGGGTGGGGGTGAGGTACCAGTTGGTGAGCGGTTGTATTCTCTTCCTTGTTATTTCCTTTATCATTATTACTATTAGTGGTAGCAGTAGTGATTTGTGTTATACCTTAGTTATTAAACTGTTCTTATCTCAACCCCTGGGAGTTGCATTCTTTTGATTCTCCTCCCTGTCCCTCCAGAAGCAGAGGGAAGAAAGGTGGGGGGGGAAGTGGACTGCGTGGTTCTGATTTACTTCCTGGGCTTAAACCACGACACTGAACCTCCCCTTCAGAGCAGGGTCAGCATTGATTTCTGACCAGGCAGTTCAGAGCTTTGTCCAACTGGGAGGTTAAAACTTCCAAGGAAAGATATTTCGCAATTTATCTGAGCAACCTGTTCCAATACTTCATAATCCTCATAGTTGAAATAAAATTCACATACAACCTCCCATTCTAACTTATAGCCATTATCCATCGTTCGTTCGCCACGTACTTCAGTAAGGTGATGCCTGGCTCCTGATTCTTGGTGATTTCCTTCTGGCTGCTGGAAGGCTGCTATTATGTACCCTCTTAAGCCTCTCTCCTCCAAGCTGGACAAGCTCAGTTCTTTCAGCCTCTCCAGTTATGTGGTGATGATCAGTATCTGTCTTATTATTTGGATATGTTGTGATATTTTATCATTTTAATGCAAATTCTATGCATAGGTAGCATTTTTCTGTTTTAATTTGCCTTTATAGAAATACTGTCCAGTTTTCCATTGTCAAATAACTAGTAATTTTGCAATACTACCTTCTCCTGATATTATAAAGAGGAGGTAGCATGTAGGTAGCTAACCATTTTAAAATAATATTGTAGCTGCGGAGTTTTTGCATTTTCAATTATTCCTCATAAATATGATTTGTGCATAATTTAGGCTCTCATTTCCATACAGGCAGAACAACTTCGACAGCATTATATGAGTAAATCCAATGCAGAAGTTGCAGAAGCCCATCAGGCCTTACAGCCAGTTTTTCAGACCATTCGGGAGCTCCAGAGAAAGGCAGGTACCTCTTAAGTATTTAGACTCTGAATTCTGAGATTTATTTTTTTATATATCTATTATTTTCATCTGTTTATCCAGAATACCAGCTGGTTTTTATCTCTTAACAGTTCTTTGAAGGCCTGTTTAGAACATGACTTTGTCAGTGTGCTTGCATGCACACACCCAACCCCTAAACCATGTTCTGTGTTCCCCGTGTAAAGAGGCACATAGTACTTTATGAGCAGATGGTTAAAAACAGAAGCACATCGTGGGATGATTCTAGTACAGTTTAAGACCATGCTTGATTTTTATATTAACTGTGCTTCACCTGTAAATAACTTGCAGATTTTGGGCTTGAATAATTTCTGTGGCGTATTAGGTAGTATTTCAGTTGCTTTCAAAGCAACTGTCCTTTGACTTGCATTTAGTCGTTGTGCTAAGGCTTAATTGTGTTTAGGCAATGTGACAATTCAGGTTCCAAGGAAAGGTGCAATTCCTGAATGAACTGGTGAACACCTGAGTGGAAATGCTGCTTCTCACTTGTCTAAAGAAATGGGGGCAGATGGCACATGAGGAAGTACACTTCTGCATTTTCTTTCACCTTTGAAAATTATAAGGTCACTTCTGTGTTGCTTTATTAATCTCACAGAAAGCTTGCTTTCCCTGATTAAAAGATCCTTTTGTCTCTTCTTGAGAGAGAGAGAGAGAGATGGAAAGAGGAAAGTTTTTGATTACAGTATCTCTATGTGGCCATTCTGTGTAGATGGTCTTGGTGAATCTGACTCTACTAAAGCAATTTTGAAGGTGCAGCAGTAGAAAATGTAGAATATTTCTTAATCATGTATTCACTTAAACAGGAGAAGAAATATTTTTTTAAGCATACTCTCATCTTCCACTTTCCATGAAATTTACCGGTTTTTGTTTGAGTGTGACCTGAGGAGCAGTATAAACCTCTGCTGAAATGAGTAAAATAGTTGTTGTTGAATGTTGATGGATAAATCTGTTCTTTTATGTACAGATACATTCAGGTTCTCCTTGGTGGTTGGATGTCATCCACACAGCAATACAGTATGCCATCGATGAGGAGCTTGTTCAGCGTGTGCAAAATGAAATAACATGCAACTACAAACAGCAGATTAATAAACTCTCCATGGCAGACAAGTAAGAGAATAGCTAAAATAGACTAATGAATACAGTTAAGTCTGCTTAAGTCCTGTTATCAGTTTATGCTAACAGTTGCAATTAAATAGCAAGCATTTTTGCTTCAAAGCATCTGGGCTGCAATGAAGTTTCAAAAACAGTCTTCCAAAAAATGTAGCTAGATTGAAGTCTTGGAAAGAAAAGCAGAATTACAGTTTTCTCTTAGACAAGTATTCTTTTAAATGTTCCTTTGTATTACCTAATGTGGTTTTAGTCTTCTGTACTCATACATCTGCTGAGCAAGAAAGATTCCAAGTTGATTGCGTTAAAATTGAGTAACCTCTAAAAGAAACTGCCTTGCTTAAATGGAAAGTAGACAGACAATATCAGAAAATCCTTATGTAGCACCGTAAAATAGCATAAATGCTTCTCTGAGGAAAGAATTTTGGCTTGGTTTTGTTAAGAGACAGCAATACCACTTTTGTGTGCTATTAAAGAATAATGAATTGGAAGGTACATCTGGAGGTCACTTAAACCATTCCCCATCTTATAGATCCAGGCCCATGCTCAGATTAAGCCCAATCAGGTTGTACAGGAATTTGTCCTGTTAAGTTTAGGGTATCTCCAAGGAGGGAGATTACATTTCGTAGCCTCTAGGTGAAACCTGTTCCACTATTTGACCTATTTGGTGGAAAAAAGAATTAAAAATCCTTCTATTTAGTTAATATTTCCTATGTTGCATTTTACTGCCTCTTGTCCTTCCATCACATGCCTTTGGGAAAAGTTTGGCTCGGTCTTCTCTGTACCTTCCAGTTAGATAGATGTAGAAAGCAATAAGGTCTCCCCTGAGCAATCTGATTTTAAGGCTGAATAAATCCTTTTCTCCCACCCTTCTCTTGTTTCTTCTGTGCTCTAGCTCCGTAAGTTCATCACAGAAAAGGGAGACATAGAAGAAGAGTGCTCTCACAGTTCAACTTCAGACAGTTTTCTCAGATACATGAACAATCCTTATGCTTTTAAATAAAATCTTTCTAAATCATGTTTTAGTTATATATATGTATATATATAAATTTATTGAAATGCACATATGTATGTATATCTAATGTGTATATAAAATGTTGATGTGTGCAGAAATTTAGATACTTAAAATACGCACAGATTTTAATTAAATACATAAAGATGTGTACTCCACTGAGACTACTCTGTTATCACGATCCCAAATTATGCTGAGAAGAAAGAAGGAAATTCTCTCTGTTAAAATGGATATTGGGGGCCATCCAGCTGGAAAGTAGCTTTGCTTGGGGTTCTGGAGAATGCCAAGTTGACCAACAGCCATCTATTTGTCCTTGTGGCAAAGAAGGTTTATGGTATCCTGGACTGCATTAGACAAAATATTGCCAGCAGGTTGAGGGGAGTAATCCTTTCTGTCTACTCAGTGCTGTGAGTCCACACCTGGAGTACTCTGCCCAGTCCTGGGCTTTCCAGTACAAGAGAAACAAGGACATACTGGAGAGAGCCCAACAAAGAGCCAAGACGATGATGAAAGGACTGAAGCATCACTCATGCCAAGAGAGGCTGAGAGAGCTGGGACTATTCAGTGGTTCAGGGGGATCTTCTCAAAGCTATCTGTAACTCAACTGTTTCTTTTATAAAATAAGGATAAAACCTACTTCCCACTTAATTTGTTCTGGCATGTGCAATTAAAAAGTTAAAAACCAGTGTCTTGTGAAGTACTACTGGTCAGTGGTGAAAGCAAAAAATTCTAATCTGCAGTTGAGTGTTAGAGATGGTTAATCCAGGGTATGGTGTGGGAGATTTTTATAAATCTGGAATATTTGGCAAATGGTAGTATTAACAACAGACTTATGAATGAAATTTACATGTATTTTCAGGCCACCTGGTTAGGCAAACTTGTTTATTTTAAAATACATGTTGCTTGAGCAGGTCATATTAAATGCCACACTTTAGTAGTGTTGTTAAACCTGTGCTTTTCTTTCCACACTTCACAAAAGGGATGTTTTGGACTTAAGTTTCCATGCTGAGTAAAACCACATTCTTGTAATATACTTTCTTGTACATGAATGCATGAATGACCTTATATGAATGGTGCACTCTCAGCAAGGTACCTGTGCCCACAGGAAGAATACAATATGGGAAGTGCTTAACTGGTGCTCATGTTCTTACTCCAGTCATGACAGTCAGTAAAGTTTTAGGAAAATGGTTCACTGTTATGTCCACTTAATAATTTTAACTTTGAAAGCTAACTTGCAAAATGCAGTATATTTTTTGTGAGCAGTGCATGTATCTGCCACGAATTGCATAGGTGCATTAAAATTGAGTTTGGTAGCCAATGGATGCAAATAAGGATATGAGTATGCACAGTTGTTTACCTTTAGTGGATTTGTGTTGTGGACCAGAGTGTTGCAGGCTTGCGTTGACTGCTAATATTCAGTTGTATGTCTCAAATCTTGGAAGGAGTCTTTCTATTCTGCAGATATCAGGCATCATCTAAGGGGATTCAAATAAATGATTCTGACAGCATTAGTAGTAATAAGAGTTTGCTTATGATATGAAATTTTATTTTTTATTTTTAGCTATTTCCGTTCTACTTCAAAATACTGAATGAAGTTTGGATTCAGTGACTCAGTGTACAATTAGTTCCTTGTTTCTTTAAATTAGATTCCGTGACTGCAGAGGCCTTCAATACCTGCTCACAACCCATCTGGACGAAGTGAAGAAGTTCCAGAAGATTGTAAGAGAAGCAGTGAAAAACTTAGAAGGCCCTCCCTCTAAGCAGGTTATTGAGGCGGCCACTATCTGCCATTTGCGACCTGTTAGACTTCCACTTAACAAGTATGTCTTGAAAATAGAAAATATACTTTAGAAGTGTATTATTAAATTCTTTTTGAAATAAGATTAAAGTCTTTATTCTGTACTCAGGGTTTGTATGCACACAGATATCGCAGATCCATTTGTTAAGAGTCATGACCTTACTTTGGTTTTATTCTTAGAAAATCTTTTCCTGTCGGTTAGTATATTGGTGTACATAACAGTGTTACATTGTTCTTTTTTTTAAGGACTTTGTGTGGTTTTATATTTTGGAATAGGGAATTAAAGGAATTACTTTGATTTCTGATTAAATTCTGAGTGCTTCAATCTGAGTGTTTTCAATCTTCTGTATTACAGCTGTGTCTTCTGTAAGGCTGATGAGTTGTTCACAGAATATGAGTCAAAGCTCTTTTCTCAGACGTAAGTTCATAGCTTTATAAACTTCTCATTATAAAAAGAAGTGGAAGTTGGATTGTTCTGTATTTTCTACTTTTAAGTGTTCTGAGATAAACTATGAAAAAATTACAGCAACTTCTTGCCAATGGCCTTGATAGCAATTTTATTCATCAGGTTTAATTTTCTGTGTAAATTTAATTTTAAAAAGTTGTGTACAAGGAACTAGTACATGCCACTTTTACTCAAGTTGCTATATGACCATACATTTTCAATGAAGTATTGAAGTATTCAGAAAGCTTCTGTACAAGTGTGCTAATTAGATATATATTCCTATTTGTGCAAATATTTATTTGCAATCCAGTTGCAAGTGGTATAATGCCGTACTTGTTCATAGATTATTATATTTTTTTGATTCTGTATAGTTCATAAAGTAACAACAACTAAAGCAACAATGGAGGAGATTTCAGATAGGAAATCAGCTGTGAGCTGAGAGGTTGCACCAGCATATGAGAGAAGTATGCTTAGTGGACAGTACTGAGGCGCATAGATTACAGCCCTCCGTATGCTTTCTCTTTGACTTTTACCTCTTATATCCTTCACAGTATCAAAATTGGATTAAAAAATCTTGAGGTCACTGAGAAAACATTTTGAAAAGTCTTTACCAGCAGGAGCTCTGTTGCATAATGATTGTTGGAAGCATTAGGAAATGTTAGTGTGTTTCTGAATCAGCGTTATTTGTCACGAAGGGAACTGGGGAGCTGTAGTGTTCTTAAATAGTCCAAGTATTCAGCAAATTTTGCATTGGTGTTTACCTACAACTCTTGCTGATTAAAGGAGTCAGAATTGCATTTTTAAATAAATGTTGACAATCATTAATAGCTACTGAAAGATAATTAAGATGTATAAGCCTTTACAAAAGGTATTGATGATTTTGAGCTGACAGTGGCCTATATAGTGGTTTCATTGCTGGTACTTAAGTCACTGTGTTCAAAGGAAGCTTTTGGGATATCAAGTAAAGCAGTGGTGTATGTTTGTTTGATTTGCTTTATCATTTAATCAAATACTAGAAGGCTGAAATATATGATGAATAAGTAGAAATAAATGTGCAAGTACAAAATCAGTGATAAGTATCGTGTTGGGTTTGGTTTTAAGTGTCAAAGGCCAAATGGCAATATTTGAGGAGATGATAGAAGATGAAGAAGGGCTTGTCGATGACCGTTTACCCACCACAAGCAGAGGACTGTGGGCAACCAGTGAAACTGAACGTGCCTTGAAAGCTATTCTCTCCTTTGCCAAAGCTCACCGAATGGATGCTAAGCTAACTGAAGAAGGCAGTGTATTTCTGGAACTCTTTGAAGCATGGAAAAAGGAATATAAGGTACAATAAATGAGACAGTGATGAAACAGCTGTGAGGTCTCTTTAATGTAATACAAACAAATTGAAGCTGAATATGAACAAATCTAGGTTATATTCCTGAAATTAGGGTTTGTCTACACAAAACGTTTTCATAGTGTTTATTTTACAGGGTTTGATTTAAAATGGTTTAATATGATTGCAGAGTTTGTAAAAGCTATACTGGCTCCTAAGCGAATTAGTAAGCATTGTAATTGCATCTAGTAAGACAGTATGCAGATACAATTAAATGTGTTCATTTAGTTAAATCAGAATAGAGCAAGACTCAGCAAATTGGTCAATTCTGTAATTAAGTTTACCTTCAGTCTTGTGCTAGCTACAGGTGTCCTTTCACTGTTGCTTTGTTTCCTGGATCTTGTTTACTACACAGTGTAACCTGAAATAATTAGTCTCCTGTTGTTTGGGTCAGAGTGCTACAAAAGTATACTGTCACTTTTTTTTACGCATAGTTGTGTATCTGTGTTTCCTTGCAGTGAGTACATGCAAGTGATGGAGAAGGGGGATTGCTGTTTCACACAACGGGTCTCATCCTATCTTAAAACCTAGGGTGCAATCGAAAGTGTTTCCCCTTGAATGCTTCTCATTTTTAATTAACAGACTTCAGCTTCAGTAGAAAACTCTTGGTGTGCTAGTGCCAGGTTTATTTGACTCATGTGCTCTGTTTTGGTTTTGTGATTCTAGGAAATGTCACTTGCTTTTTCTAAGAGGTTTTGAAAAAGCAAAGATACTTCTTGCAGAAGTATGTTATTCAAGAATTTAAACATTTGTTGTATTATTATGACAGAAGAAGAGAAGATACATAAAGTAAATCACTTGCTACAGTATCCTGGATTAACTAAAGGGAGTTTAGTCAGGGGTTTTGGGTTTATGTGCGTTGGGTTTGGGGGTTTTTTGTTGGTTTGTTGTGAGGTTTTTTTTTTCCCAGAAAACTTGTTTCTGATTACCTGCTCTCCTCAAGTTGGTAGCACTACTTAGGAGAATCTGGATCGGCCTTAAAAAAAGTTACTACGCTACAAAGTAACACAGTGCAAAAGGTTTTTAAACAAAATAACATCTCAGTCAGCATTTAGGTATTTGATAAAGTTGTTAAACACCTAATAAAGTTGTGCTGCTCTCACAAAGCCAGGTCACTTGCTTATGGTACCAAAATGCAGACTGAAGAATACTGTCTGTAGCTGTTCTCATGATTCATCATTTTATGTCCTCGGCTTGTAGTAGTTCACAAAAGGAGGAGACTGTAAAGTAACTAGTTACCAAGGCATTGCTACGTGTTGGGGATTTTCTGCTGCAAGAAGGGAGCATGGTCTCTTCATGTCCTTTTACTTCAAGAAACAAATTTGGGACTAATAGGCCAATGACAATGAAAATAGTGCCAAAATGGTTCCATCTGTTGTGACTTAGAAATGTGAAATCAATTGGCCATACTACTCTAATCTAGATTGATCTACAGGGATGATACTCTGTAAAATAACCCTTAAATCTAAAACAAGCTGGGGTTTTTGTTGTTAGTTTTTGTTTGGGTGTTGGGTTGTTTTCTTTGTTTAGGTATTTTTAGAAAAAGTATTTTTGCTTAGTTTCTCCTTTAGTTTAGTTTCTTTAGTCCTGGGAGAGTAAGCTCCTTTCAGGTTATTTTCTGTTCTTATCCTGTATAGCTAGGTTTAATACACAGTAGTTTTATGTTTGTAATCTAGGCTTAGCTCAAAACAGATTCTTTGGTAGTCTTTCCTCAGCTAAAAGAAAAACCCAAACAATCAACCAGCACACCCCTCAGCAACTGATTGTTTAGAAATATCTGTACAACTGAAAAATCAGAAATCAACAACTGGTAAACTAGTAAGTTTTGGAATTTGCAAAGAGTCTTAGAATTCCAGTAAGATCACTGAAGAGGGTTTTTTTTGTTTGGTTTTTTTTTTTTTTTAATATAATATGTAAATAGTTGAAAGCTTGGGAAGAAATATTTCACAGTCAATAATTTAAAATTATTGTCAATAATTTGCCAACAATTTTAAAATAATGTCGGCTTATGTGTATATTGACAGTTATTGCCATTTCTTTTGTAGAAAACCAGAATTTACATTGTGTTGGTAGAATTGAATCTGGTGTTATCTTCACCTTGTGCTTGTCCGTGCCTTTAACAAGACCACTCAAACTGTTAGCATTTCTTTAAAACATACTTCATCCTTAAGAAACAGTCTTTGTAGTTAATCTTTTTCCTTATGTTATTCAGCATTTGTCTTGCAAGGCATTTTCTTTCTGAACTTTTAGTTGGATTAGTTATTGTAATAGTTGTAGAAGAAATGAGAGACAGCTATTTATAGTTACTCATAAAGAGAGGCTGGAAAAGAAAGCAGGCAATGTGATCTCTTATACGGTTTGTTTTCCTTCATAATTTGTTGTTGTGTATGAATTACTGTAAAGAAATATTATCCCTTATTCCAAAAAGATTTTCACAGTGTATGTTGTATGGCAGAGTCATACAAGGGAGCTCAACTGAGTTTTGCTACTAGTTCGGGCTTTTCTTACAGTTACTTCATGAATATTGGATGGTACTTAGGGATCATGTCTCTGCTATTGATGAACTGGCAATGGCTACAGAACGGCTGAGAGTGCGTCATCCTGATGAGCCAAAACCAAATCCACCAGTTCTCCACATCATAGAACCACATGAGGTAAAGTACAGAAAGAAATCTTTTTTTCTGAAAGAACCTACATCTTACGAAGATAAAATCTATATCTAAATTTATGTGTAGGGTCTGCAATATGCCTTTGTTTCCATTTCAGAAAGCCACTGGTGGAGTAGAGAGTTCCTGTCTATTTCTACATTCAGTATATGGGCATTTTTGAGCTTGTAACTCTTACTTTGATGCAGTTTTCTCAGCCTTTTGACTGTGAGAGTGGCAAGTAAGACTGTTGTCCTTCCAGCATCAGGGGAATTGCTGGGGGACTTTTCTTTACAATTGGCCACTTTTCCAAGCTGGTGGAAAATTAAGTTGACCTGTTTTCTTACCTGTATTACTACTTTCCATAAGGAAAAAAACAGAGTGGAAGCCTGGAGGCAGGCTGAGAAAGTTGGGGCTGTTCAGCCTGGAGAAGAGAAGGCTGCGTGGAGACCTCATAGCAGCCTTCCAGTATCTGAAGGGGGCCTACAAGGATGCTGGGGAGGTACTATTCATCAGGGACTGTAGTGACAGGACAAGGGGTAACGAGTTAAAACTTAAACAGGGGAAGTTTAGATTGGATATAAGGAAGAAATTCTTTACTGAGAGGGTGGTGAGGCACTGGAATGGGTTCCCCAAGGAGGTTGTAAATGCTCCATCCTTGGCGGTGTTCAAGGCCAGGTTGGATGAGGCCTTGAGGGACATGGTTTAGTGTGAGGTGTCCCTGCCCATGTCATTGGGGTTGGAACTAGATGATCTCAAGGTCCTTTCCAACCCTAACTATTCTATGATTCTAAAAGACAAATATATTTTTTTAAGTATTTTGGAATTTCTGAGTCACTTCTGAGACATTTTCTGTTTATGAACGTAGAGAAAATGCTGGGTTGATTTAACCGCCTTATGTTTTAGGGTTTTTTCCACCAATAGAAATATGTTTTCGATAGAAACATTTTGTGCTTTTTTTCTGTGAGATTCAGTGTTAGAAGTGCTTCTTTTCTTTATTTCTGTAGGGAAATAGGTGTTTAATTTGTGTATTAAAGCAATTTTTAAAATTGATCACTTTGCTTAACAAATGTTTAACAAGGTCTAAGATTTATGTATTTACAACAATAAAAGAAACATCTATTACTACTTTGGCCTTCATCCTTCAGGCACTTGCCTCTTCTGCAATATTGATAGCTACACCCCTGCCAACTGTAATTCATCTAAAAAGAAGTCAGCTTGATATTTCTATCATTTTACAGGTTAAATGAAAAGTGAAAGCTTCTAAGAAGTATGAAGAAAGTAATAAATAATTTCTTGCACATTGTTTTTGGAACCAGCAGTAGAGTCTAGGTTCTGTTTATCTGTAAGAAGATAGATGATAAATTGAATGAAATTTCAAAGGAACTTCCATTATAATAAGTTATTTTAAATTGGTTTTGTCTCTGGGAAGAACCAATAAAGCAAATAAAACAATGAAGAGCAAGTCTGTGTACATCCTGGGTCTCAGCCCATTTCATAGTGCTGTGTTTGTACCGGGTACAGGAAAGGAATAGATAATTTTGCTTGGGGAGAAGCATATCTTAAATTTACAGCATGAGCTCTTCTTCTGTTTGTCCCCGGTAAAATATTCAATTGAATTTTGCCAAAAAATAATTTAAGCCTTATTGTCAAACTTTTTTTTTCTTAATATTTTCTTCTTTTAATGCATGTTTCATACTGTTTTCATAGGTAGAGCAAAATCGAGTGAAACTTTTGAATGACAAAGCAGTTGCCAAATCACAGCTTCAAAAGAAGTTAGGACAACTTCTGTATCTCACTAATCTGGAGAAAGTAAGGTTTATGCTTCTTTGGTCTTTACCAACGCGATGTACTCTTATTTACCTAGTATAAGAAACCTACCATTATTGTTTGGTTTTTTGTTGATTTGTTTTGGGTTTTTTTATTTAAAGCTTACATTTTAAAGAAAATATATTTTCTGTAAAGATTCATTACATGTGGAAATTCAGTATGGTGTTCTTTGCATTACTGTGTAGTTACAAAGTTATTTATTACACT
Organism: Psittacula echo; assembly: GCF_963264785.1. NCBI lineage: Eukaryota > Metazoa > Chordata > Aves > Psittaciformes > Psittacidae > Psittacula > Psittacula echo. Next base: position 38,052,177 of record NC_137738.1, on the reverse strand, counting down.
ATATATTTTGGCTATTTCCTTAATTACATAGTTCTAAAACTATGAACTAGTTTTAGATGGTTAAAACTTTCTCTAAAACTAACTGGGCCATGCTTAGCAGAAGCCTTATAAAATGATGTACCTCTCAGCGTACCCTTGCTATTTTACAAAGAGCTTACTTTAAACAGAAGAACAAGCAGGTCTGTAGGTTAAATAAGTGTAAAAAAAACCAAACAAACAAAAAAAAAAAACAAACCCAAACAAATCCCATGTATTACACATTATTTTAATTACAGTGTTTAAGTACAGTAATGCTTAACTAGACATAGGTAAGCATGATTAATTATACTTGTGTTTTTACAGCAATGTGAAGCTGACAAATGTCATGAGTTTCTTGTTTGAAGTTGTATATTACCAGGATTTTTCAAAGCTTCTATAGAGATGCAGATGTGATCTGAAGAACTACAATATGAACAGTGCTTTTTTTACTTACCATTATTTACATACTTTTGTAACTCCTCAGGATAGACTTTATTTGTTAATTAAATGATGTTTTTTAATTTGCTCACACATGTTTTTTTTTTTAAGGACTTCAGTATTTATTTTTCAGAAGCTTTTTTTAAATATAGAATAATTGTAGTTATTGAAATGTATCAAAATGTAAAGTTTATATTTATTTTCTACTTACAGTCTCAGGATAAAACTACTGGAGGAGTTAACCCTGAACCATGTCCGATCTGCGCACGTCAACTGGGAAAACAGGTAAAAACTTTAGTCAGTGCCTTTTGTTTTCAGAACATCTTTAGCTAGGTCTGAGTCAGTTGGAAGGTCTCAGCTGACATGTGGATATTCTGGGCCTGCAAATGAAGAACAGATTCTTCAATGCAATCTTTTGTTTGTAATGCGTTCTGTCAAAAAAACATTTAATCTCTCTGAAAATCTTATTTCTTCTTAAATCCAAAGATGTAATCTAGAATTTAACAATGGTAAAAAGTAACTTTCTTGAGGATTCTTAATAAAGGCTAATCTAGAATAAATGTATAGATAGACTCTTGCAGAAGGCCAATACAAACATTTGTGTAATTCTTTTAAAAATTGTGTATATACTTAATCTGTGTACTTAATCTATACATTAAGAGTCATTACTTTCCTCAAGTTTAAAACTGGGCAAATGCAAGAAATTAATAATAAATGCACAGAACTTCTATGGATCATTAATCTTTCTGTGCTGGAAAACTTTGAAATCCAGGCTTTTTAGCAGCTGGGAGTGCAAAAAATCCTAAAACCTTCCAATTTTTATCTGACGAGTTTTGTGAAAGTAATGTTTCTATGAAAATGTGATTTATCACATATTAGTATACTGGTTTTCTTTTGCATTGACCCAAAACCGATACTGTGTGTTGTTTGTTTAATTCCCTGAACAGTGGGCAGTGCTGACGTGTGGACATTGTTTTTGTAATGAGTGTACAGCTATCATCATAGAACAGTACAGCGTTGGCACCCGTCGGAGCTCAATTAAATGTGCCATTTGCAGGCAGACCACATCTCATAAAGAAATATCCTACGTCTTCACTGCAGAAACCGCAAATCAGGAAGATGATATTCCTGTAAAGGTATGTTTTGGGTTGAGCTTTGTGGCCCAAGCTTTCAGCTGTGTGTATTTGTGATCCATGTTGCACACTGCATTTAGGCAGACAAATCCACTGTGTAGTTTAAAAAATAGGTTTGCTTTTATAATTTGTGTTTATGACAGATACGGTTCTTTTTCTTTTGAAATATGTATGCGTGGTGTATATAGGCCTTTCTTATAGCGTAATCAGTGTTTTTGCATCCATCCCCAAGAAAGGATGCATGTTATCCTGTCAAGCAAGTTTTTTTGCTTGGTTGGTTTTAGGCTTAGGGTTTTCTTTAACTTGCACTTTTCATAGCTTTCAATAGTTTTGGGAACAAAACATGAAAGGAAACAGTGTGAAAGAGGGTAACTTTTAATATCTGCTCTTTAAATGTGCCTGAGACAAGGATGGATTACAAAATTACGGAGTTGTTAAAGTAATGCTGTCTTTATGTTGGGGGGGGACAGCTTTTGCTGAGCTTTAATTATGAATTTTTTCTTTAAGCATTTGACACTGGGTAGAAGTACATGCTGTTTATAGGCAGGTGATGAGGGTAGGGTTTTTTTGTTAGTGCATCTTGCTTATCTGCATTTTAAACCTGTTAGTATTTATTAAAGCCTCACTTACTGGATACAGATACCTATTGACTAGATGGTTGTTGAGTAAAGAGTGACTTGTGGTCTTAAAACAGGTTCCTGCCTGGGCAATTTCTTTCTCAAGGCTTTCCACTGACAAATGTACAGCTCTGTTGAAAACTGGTGGCTGTATTTTCCTCAGTGATTTTCTGTGTTTACTCCTTTTACCCTGGCTTTCTGATGAGACCAGGTCTTTTCACTGAACAATCTTAGATTTTTCCCTTAATTTAGAAACCCATTGGATCCTTGCAAAGGCCTTGACAGAGAGTCTGAGTTTCAGAGGTAATTAATTTTCTGTGAGTATTATTGAAATAGCCATACACATGAAATATGTCTCCTACTTGGCAAAATACCATGGCTTGCCTTTCCCCTTACTACAAAAGGTATTTTAAAGTTCAGGTCTTTGGGAGAAACCTTATATGTAACTGTTGTGCCTTCCTAATGACAAAGGTAATGAACCTATAGACACAAATGCACAGGAAATCAGTCCTAATTGTCCTGTTTCATCTCCTTTTCTTGGTAACAGAGGGTTTTCATTGGGTTGGAGGTGAACTGGAGAAAGAGACCGCATGTCCCAGAATCACAGAACTGTACTGAAGTCAATGCTACCACATAGCTGTTCAGACTAGTTATGTCAGCCTCTCTGAAAATTGAATGCCATTTTATGAGTAGACGCTTTTTAACTCAAATGGTTAGATTTGAAGTAGTTGACAGCATCTGGCACCAGGGGGAGTAAATAGGCTGTATTTTTGAAGTGCTAGTTATTGGGACCTTGCCTCATAGGTGTTTTTAACAGATTATTTTCTCAGGGTTTGGAGATATCACCCTGTTTCTAACAGCATTTCAAATATGTTTCATAAATTACATTACAAAATAAATTCATAAATAAAACACAGAAGGAACATGGCACCTACTGTCCTGCGTAAAGAACTGTAGTGTTTTATTGAAGTATTTCTGCATCAAAAGCTTAGGGCAAAGCAAAAATCTGAACTCTGTATGAATTCCTGTGTCATCTTGAGCAAGGCAGATTCTTATTTCATGAAAAATTAAAAATTCCTACTGTAACTTCTCTGTATGTGCTATCAAAACAAGCAGCACTGTTAATTTCTACCTCATGCTCGTTTAAGGACAGTTAACAAAGAGTAACTAATTTCTTATGGTTTCTATAGAACACTGAGGTTAAGATTAGTATCCTGCAGCTTGAAAACTGTGTGACTTATTCAGTGTTTGTATTTTTTTCTGAACTTTCTCAGTCCCTCTGTTCTCTTTCAGTATTGTACCTCTCTTTTTTCTTTTCTTCTGTTTTGTCATATACATCTTGATCTTTATTGTACCAGCACTAGCCATGTTAAGTTAGTGCCTTACATGCAGAAGGACTACTGTAAATGGGAGCATTTCATACTGAGAGAGAGATTACTGGCATCCCTGCATGTTTTGGTTCTGTAAAAGCTTCCAGTGTCTGGTCAGTGTTACCGTGGGTATTGCCAGGCTGTCATCTGAGACAGAAATTCTTTGTTAGAGGGTAATTCTGATTCAAATGTGTGCTGTTCCATAATGAACTAGGACTAGCCAATCTGTTTATAAATATTCAACAAAATTACAAACTCAAGGTGTATGGGGTAACATTGTTTTTTAAGACAGACTGAAAACCAAGAACTCGGAATAGCAAAAGTGCTTCTCTAAGTTTCATCTTTCCCTAAAAATTGAGAATAAAATTGATTATTTTTTTGTGTGTGTATGCTGTGAACCAAAGGTATGGAGAACTTTGAGCACTTAGTTACCTTGTTTAAAAAACAGAGCAGACTGACTGCAACCACTTTGATCTTAGTGCTTTTCTTTTTCTTCAAAGTCATGTTTGTAACACCTAGGTCACAGGAAGTCTGAAGGATAGAAAAATCAACAACTAATTGTAGTGGCTAAAGCTACTACCTCTTATAGCAGGGCAAAATAGGACCTATGGTAAGGTCCAAAAGAGTCTCTGAGGAAACGACAGAGCTGGATGGGGCTTTGAGCAGCCTGTCTAAAAGGAAGGTGTCCTGACCACGGCAGGGGGGCTGGAAGTAGGTGATCCTTAAGGTTCCTTCCAACCCAACCATTCTATGATTCTGTGACAGTCAGAGCAGATTAGCCAGAATTGTCATCACTGAATTAGAGATGAATGGTATCAGGAAAGCACGTAAATGACCCTGGAATACATAGGAAATACCAAAAGTTAGTCTTCAATCTGTAAGTGGTTATGATTGGCAGGCAGCTGCCATAGGAGTGCAAATGCGTTTTTCGTACTTGCAGATTGTAATACCTACTGACATAAGCATTTTTAATTGTCTGACTTTTAGAAACATTGTTAATTTCTAGGTGCAACAGAGATAACATGAAAAAAGCTGGTTTTGTTTCTATGTCTATGACAGAGTTGGGATCACTGTGGAAACCCTGGGAAATAACATGGTACTGCTTATTGCAACCTTTGGTAAAACAGGCTGCAGAAAGTCTTTTATATGCATTTCTGGAGCATTCATTTAGCTGCATAACATATGAATGACCAGGCAGTCCAGCATTGTTCCCCAGCTTGTGCTTAGACTGCTGACATCCTTCCCCGACAATTCTGCAAGCAGCATAACTTCACTAAATTTGATCTGTCATTGTAGCAAGCCAACATAGTTAATTCAATGGTCAGAGAACAGGTGCAGACAGAAATAAAACAATATCTGTCCAGCTAAATCTAGCACAGCTTGAAATTATTATGCATGTAAGAACTAGTAAGGAATTAAATGAGGGCTTCGTAAAAAAACAAACAAACAAAAAAACCCACAACAAACCAAACCAAAAAACCCAAACACCCAATACATTAAGTAAAATTCCTGTAATACAAAGTGTGCACTGAAGGAAATAGAGGGAGATACTAAAGACCTGTTTCTCAGAATCCTCTTGCCAATGTAAGGGTAAAGGGAGAAGTACAGAAATCAAAGTGGACAAGAAGTGGAATGTAATATTGGGTTCATTAAACACTGAAATACTTCTGAATGCAGAATCTGAAGATGTTTTCATTGCAGCACACACTCCTTCAAGAATTAATTTAATTATATTTACCAATTTCTTTTCATTTTAAATATAATTAACAAGCTTCATAGTACTGAGCATAAGTTTGGTGCTGCAAAGTGCGAAACAAAAGCAACAGAAATAGCAGTCAGGGTTTTTCATTGCCAGCTTTCAAGAGGTGTGAAGGGATGGAAATTTAAATATGCATTTGATAGGTTCTTTAAAGATTGTGCCACTAAAAGGGGCCTATAAGGATGCTGGGGAGGGACTCTTCATTAGGGACTGTAGTGATAGGACAAGGGGTAACGGGTTCAAACTTAAACAGGGGAAGTTTAGATTGGATATAAGGGTGAAGTTCTTTACTGAGAGGGTGGTGAGGCACTGGAATGGGTTGCCCAGGGAGGTTGTGAATGCTCCATCCTTGGCGGTGTTCAAGGCCAGGTTGGATGAGCCCTTGGGTGGCACAGTTTAGTGTGAGGTGTCCCTGCCCATGGCAGGGGCATTGGAACTAGGTGATCTTAAGGTCCTTTCCAACCCTAACTATTCTATGATTCTAACTTAAACCTCAGCAGGCCTACCTGGCAACTGCAGTTGTGTTTGGTTCAACTGCACTGCTTGGGCTATCCATTCTGCCTCATGCAGAACTAGACAGGTGTATCTGTGTGGTGCTGCATTCTTCCCTGTACTGTGCACACTGTAAGACACCACTGATCCTACAGTACTGTGTTATAAGGAAAGTATAAAAGCAATTCAGTGCTACTTAACCTGCCCTTCCTCCAGTTTGCTAACTTTAAATTTGTGTAAGATATGTATAAGTCCTAATATAACAGTATTTATTAAAGTAATAAATGTGGAAGGAGTTGTTTAATATCCTACTTTACTAATGTTATTCTTTAACTTTTCAAAGGGAAGTCACTCCACCAAAGTGGAAGCTGTGGTCCGAACACTGAAGAGAATTCAATTTAAAGATCCAGGAGCTAAATCCTTAGTTTTCTCAACGGTATTAATCACCATTTTCTGTCTTGTCTGTGCATGTGTGTGAGTTTAAAGCAGTCATAGTGTTTTCAGGAATTAGTTTAGCTACCAAAATGTTGAATCACTCTGTACAGCCACTTGTTTGTTTTGAGAATTTGTAGGGCAATTCATGTGGCTGGGACATGAACAATGATGGTAGTCAACAGATGTAAAAGCTTGTTTCTTTAAAGGGCAAACACTTTGATTTGTATGGGAGCATTGGAAATTCTATGTATTTTAAAATGTAACATTCAGATATTTTTGATACATTGTAGAACTGGATTTGTGATGGCTACTGATTTATATTCAAACTGATCTTTTTAATTACATTTCTAATTTAGTTTTACGAAAGATTCAATTTCTGGCACACTAATCTTTTTCTCTCCCCCCCCCCCCACCTCTCCCTCTTTTATTAATTGCAAATTCTAGTATTTTGAAAGGCCTTTTTATCTCTTTCTTCGGGAAGTTAATTAGCATCTCTTAGTTGTCATTGTTGTTTGTAATGTTGAGTTTCTTTTACTGTGGTTTTTTGTGTTTCGTGTTTTTACAGTGGCAAGATGTGTTGGACATAATTTCAAAAGCTTTGTATGACAACAACATGATTTTTTCTCAGATCAATGGAATTAGTAAATTTCAGGTACATAAAGGATATTTTTCTTAAAATTAGTCTCAGTGGGGAAAATTACAGTTCATAAAAGTCTGTTTGATCCTTTTAATTTATTGCCTCATTTGAGAAATTGAAAAAGCAGTGAATTTGTTTGGCAGAAGCTTTGATCTCTAACTCATTAATTCTAAAAATCACAGTCACAGGCCTTTGGAGATAAACAGTGCATTCACTTTTGAGAAAGAAGCATTGGCATGGATGTTAAGGATGAGACACCCTGATCAGTGCTGCAGGAAGTTCTTGCCTTCCTGATATCTGTCAGATATCTGTTTGGGATGACAGGTCTTGGATCAGTCAGTCTGCAAAATTATCACTCTGGGGCCTATAGTAGCTGATAGAATTTCTTGAAAATAGAGATGTCCCCGCAGTCTTTATTGAGGAGCTTGTGTCATACTGCTGTGATGTTTGCCTTTTAGGAAAATCTCTCTGCATTTAAATACGATCCCAACATCAATATTTTGCTGCTGCCTCTTCACACTGGTTCCAATGGACTCAACATCATTGAAGCAACTCACGTTCTGCTTGTGGAACCCATTCTGAATCCTGCACATGAGCTACAGGCTATTGGCAGAGTACATCGTATTGGCCAAACAAAGTGAGAGTTAAACTTGTGTTGAGTGGTTTAGGTATGGTCCAGAATAGAGCTGCATATTAGAATCAGAAAAATCTAGTTTACAGAACTTCTCAATTATGGAAATGAGGGTATTCATAGGATTCCTATTCTTAAAGATGATTGTGTAGGGGAAACAAAGATAAAAATAAAATGTTTGCTGAAAATATGCAACATGTCTTTTAGGGAGTTCTTTTGTACTATGGGTGTGAGATGCAGAATCAAATTGCATTCAGACATTTAGGAACAATGTAGGCTTTTGAGTCCAAAATCCTGAAAACCCTTGTTCAGCTGTGCCCTATTTTATGTATGCCGTTGATACCTTAGTTTTCAACTTTGAAGTTCTGCTTGTAAGCATGTCCAGAAGTGTCATAGCTTTGCAGGTCTGAGTAACTCACTATTTATGTCATATATGGCAAAGTTCAGGCATGGCCCTTCCTAGTTTCCTTGAGAGGCTCCTTCTAACTGGTCATTCCCAGCTCCAGATTAGGAACTGGGTAAATTTTTTGGGGGGGTTGTTTTTTTATTGGGTTTCTTTTTTTGCATTTTTGTTTTGTTTTTTTTTACAAAAAGAAAGTTATAGCACACACTCCTTACAACTGATTAGTTTTTAAATCACAGTTATGCCCTCACCCCATCTAGATCTTCTTGAAAACGTTAATGAGTTGCATATCTTTTACTTGCTTCAGTGTTGTAGATTTTATATGCGTTGTTCTGAACACTTAACAAAGGTTTTGGAAAGTGTCCTGAGCAGATAAGATATGTAAGTTTTTCCTTGGGTTTCATATCACTTGAAAAAAACAATAAAAAAACCCTGTACATGAAGAAATAAAATAACTGGAATTAATTCTAAAATATTATTACTCCAGAATAATAGTGGGGTTTGTGTTCTGGAAATGGAGGCAACGCAAGAAGGCGTGAATGAGCATGTATGTGAAAGAATTCTTATGAACAGGTGGATATTTGGGTGTTGGTAAAGATTTTGAATTAACATTGAGGGCATAGGAAAGATTGATTGCAACAGCCTGCATTATAATTTTACATGATGCTGGCACATAAAGATCTGGCAAAAGCCTTGCAATAAACCCAGTAAGAATGTGTGCTGTAGTTCTCTAAGAATAAGACTTCAGCAAGGCTTATTTGACAAAGGGCTATTTCCAAGTACAGTGAGCATGAGGGAATATACTCTGTTTAGTTTCGCTGGTGCAACTATTACCAGGTCACTGGAGTTCTTATTTACTTCTCTTTTCTTGAGTAGATCTTTGCCATGAGTCACAAACTATTCCCCCAGCATGCCTCTGTGTAACGTTATCTGCCAAAGTTTCAATTTAAGATCTGAAAACCATCCAAACACTTTCAAGAGTTCATATCTTGAAAGATGTTTATACTGGGGAGCCTGGAGTGATTTTTCGTTTTTATCTTTGGAGCTGACTCTTTTCTATTTCCCTTCCTTGTCCCTACCACTTCATTTACTATTGCAGCTTTCTTTTTGAAATTTAATTTCATAATGGGAGTTCTCATTTTGGTTTATATTTATTGACATTCTGGGCTTTATGTTTTACCATGTTCACAATTTCATGGTGACTGACTACAATTACTGACTTTAAAACAAAAAATTACAGTATTTTGCCATCTTCAAAACCAGTATTGTTAAAGCTCTTTTTTTTTTTTTTTCTTTTATGGAATGAGCTTTAACTACCCATTACACTGAGCTCTGTCTCTTGGACTGACTTGTGACAATGCAGCCTAAACATTGTATGCATCCAATGGGCCTAAGTAATTTCTTTAAATGACACGCTAAGCTCTTGAGGACTGTTTGTTTATAGTGGGGACACAGAAAGCAGAACTTTGCCCAGCATCTGTTTTTGGATTTTAGTTAATACAGCTTATATTCATTTAGTGTGCGATCCAGCCATGTGTGGAAGTGTGCACTCTGGGAGGCAGTAGGCATCCTTAAATGTCAGTGGAAGTTGTTAATTACCTTGTAAAATTTCTTTCTTAAAATGCAGGGACATTTTTTCAGCACTCTTACAGTAATTGGTATGAGACAAAAATGTGGTCTTAAACTTTGACAGTAACAGCATAACTTCTGCTCACTTCTGGTCTTGTTTTCTCTTTCTAAACGCATTCAGATCTACCATTGTTCATCGGTTCCTGATAAAAGCAACAATAGAAGAGAGAATGCAGACAATGCTGAAAACTGTAGATAGAAGGTATGTGTTGAAATTTTTTTAAAACATCATTATTGCACTGAAAATGAAAAGATGGTTTTCAGCCACACTTTTATGACAGTTAGCTATGCATATCTTGCATATAAACTTCAACTGTTCTCCTTCCATGTTTTGACTGACAAAAAAGTTTTATGACTGGAAAGGTTGATCTTCTAACCTGGTTCCAGTAACTTGAAGCTTAAGGTATTTCAATTGTCTGGAGAATATTTTGGTTTCATTTTGTATATTTTATTTTGTAAAAGCCAGATTAATTAATAAATTGCATGTTATGATTTATCTTTGCGCTTTATCTACCTCCATTAGTATAAAAGCATGGCAGTTAACCGAGTAATATTAAGCCTGCAACTGGAGCAACAGCATATGTTATAAGCTCTAATCATAGAACATAAATCCTTTCTTTCATTATTTTTAAATTCTACAAACCTGGTCTGTCAGTGGTGTGTCACACTGGTTGATTTGCAGTGAGTACAAGTGTTGTCCAGATGCTAGCACCTGAGTCAGTCTGGTGTGCAGGCACAGAAAGTGGTTTTCACTGGTTATCTTTTGAAAACTATAAGCAACGATGGACAGGGAGTGGGACAGAAATGGTATTTACATTCTTTATGCAGAAAGTACGAGAGGTTTGTACCTCTGTTACTGGAGGTTTGTACCTCTTGTACAAATCTAGAAAGAGGCCTTACTTTGAGAAAATCAGTAATTTTTTCACGGTTTTGGCTGTTACAAGTTATGAGACTAAAAATTTATGTATATCTTTAGCTGTAGTTGTGAAATATTTTAGCTTTAGCTTTGAAAGAATGATTTAATCAGTTTCCATATCTGTAAAGTAGCCCTGCTTTTCAGATAAAGTAAAAATACAATGGTTGAATGATCCAATGATTGCTAGTGTGTTGAAAGTAGGATCAAACCTTATGCTTGGAAGCTGAAGCCAATCTCTTCAATGCTAAGAGCACAAAGTAGATTATTCCACGTTCTGCTGTTTCTGCAGTGTTTGGTGTTGACCACTGCCAGGGACAGTAGATGGACTTTGTATCCTACGCAAAACATGCAGGAGAAGTAGCTGATCAGTGTATGTGTATTTTCCCTGACAGAAAGTGTGTTTTCCTGCTGAGCTTCAAGGTTGAAGGATTACGGGGCTCTGAACCATGTGGTCTGTCTTCAGTGTAAACAGCTTGTTACTTAAGTCAATTCCTTCTCTGATGTCTGCATTCAATTTTTTTCCCGCAGCCACACGAGTTCCTCCATGAAACAGTCAGAAGCCTCAGTTCTGACAGTGGCAGATTTGGCTGACCTTTTTACAGAGGAAACTGAAGAACTTGAGTAAAAACATTGGTTTGGCCTAATGAGATCAGGAAGTACCTGACTTAATAAGGACCGGTATATAATCCGCTTGATCTGTCATTCCCATGCTCATCATCTAGCATTTGTCCCTAACAGAGCTACTGGAAATTGAAAAGTCTCAGTTGTTACTGTGGCGAATTGTTACTATTCTGTGGTGAAATTCTTAGCTGCACACACTTCTGACAGCACTGGAGAAAACTTGCACTTTGCACATTATACAAAAAACATGGACTTTATTCCCAAAGAGCGATTGAGCTGGATGCTAAAACTGAGATCTTGGGCGCTTGTTTTGAGAGGATTTTTGCCATCAGCTTTGATTGGCTAGTAGCTCAGTCTGAGAGCAGAACTGTGTGTGGATGGTTGGGTGGGAAAGGGAAGCCGAAAAACACAAATCTAATTTTTTTCTTACTGTACAAAGAATTGTTAGAAAGACTGTAAATTAATATTCTTCTAGAAAGGGCTTGGTACCATTTAATGCAGAGTTACTGAAGACTTATTGTAACACTTTAAATGACTGATCTTTACTAACAATTTGGATATTTGTATTAGTCTTCTAGATGTTCATAAACACTTGTGACAGTAAAAAAAAATCCATTGTTAATGCTTACTCACTACAAAATGATGATAATTAAATTATGCTTTTTGTATGTGTGTTGGTCTGGTAATCAGTTAAATAGTTGAACTTACTATGCGTTTTTTCACTTATTCTTGAAGCCATGGCTAAGTTAGTGCTTTGTTAAGAGAAATCAAAGGCATTTGTTACAGAATTCTTTTTAAAAAATAATTCGCTTAGCTGCTGACCATTGTAGAACCATTTGGTGCTTGTGTACATTTTCTCACCCTGATTTTGCCTAGTTCTCCCCCTTAAAGATGCAGAAAACTAAATATCCCAAATAGATGAAATTGAGGCAGGCAGTCTAATTATTAGGTACCTAGTCTAAGTTAGCTAATCAATGGAGAGAGATAAAACTTCTGTGAAACTTCATCCTTAGATATGTAAAACCACTCTACCCCATCTCTGTTGACAGTAGACAGTTTAGAAAACACATCTAGGCTAACTTTTAGACTGCTGAAAGTAGGCAAGATAAATTTTAAGCCTTTTGGCATAGGTTATTGATACACATGTACATAACATCATTTCTGAAGGTATTACAGAAGCAAGCTCAGTTATGTAGTTGATGTGAAACACAATTTTGTGGTTAGAGACTGGGCAAATGTATATGCATAAGTAATGGGCTACTTGCCTCCAATTACACTATTTACTGTTTCAGCAAACGATTTCTGTGTATTTTAGAAATCCTACTTGAGGTTGAAATTAAAATGAGTCCTTTAAGATATCTCATCTTAGATTTTTTTTTTACTCTAATCATGCCTGCTAAATAGATGTGCTGTATAGTTATTGAGCTTCTTGAGATCTGTTTTCAGTCATATTACATTTGAGTTTCACCACTTGGGTATTAAGCCTGTCTGTATGGCAGACAAGTTTTCTGCTGCTGACAATAAATGTGAATAGAATCTACACGAATAATATTTCATCAAGAAGTGGGGTTTTGGCTTTTATAGGCTGCCTTCCTTCTGAACTGATTAGGTACTTTACTCTAAAGACTATTTAAATATATTTACAGACGATGTATCTTTATTTCCCATATTTGCAGTATGTTCTAGTGTTACACATTTTGTCTTTGCGATTAGTGATGTTTTGCTGATTACAGTTTGGAGCAAGGGAAATAGAATAGACAATAGGCTTTTTTCAAATGAGGTTTATCAAATGATTCACACAGACACTCTGGCATCTTCATCCTCGAACGTATTGAGAACTCAGCTGACCCTGAGCAACCTGATCCAGCTTCGAAGTTGGCCCTGCTATCAGTGGTGTGTTGGACCAGATGACCTCCGTGGATCCCTTCCAGCCTAAATCATTCCACAGTGTAGTGCAGATCATGCTGTACAGACACTCCAGGAACTCTGAGGGCAGCAACATTCCAGTTTCCTCATCATCTTCAGAGAATTTTAATATTGAACAACATAATGTGATTGAACAAGGAGCTGCTGTTTGTCTGAGAAATCATCTATCTATGTTAAAAACTGTGGAAGCACATAGTTTTTGCATTCATAGCTCCCTTTTTAAATAACTAGATGTGGGAATAACAGTTGTCGGTGAATGTGAGAGGCAAACTGAAAAATATCTGGCATGAAAGCTTTCCCAAGCTCTGCACATTTTTGGTTTATTTATATAAAGATGATGGCTTCATTGTTTATTTACAAAAACATGGCTTTTGGATTCCTAGTGAAAAGCATAGCTTCTTGTCAAGCAGGGCATAATTCTTTAGTCCTGACTTACTTTTTTACACTCATGTAACAGCATGAGATGCCCGAGAGCTGGTTCCAGGCACTCTCCTGACTGCCCTGGAGCACCAGGACCTAAAGCTCTGGAAGTGCAATATTAAACGTGTACACTAGTTGTGTTAAAGCATCTCTTGAAATTGGAAGGTTGAACCATGGGAGTATAGCAGTAAAATGGATTCTTCAAGTTTCAAATAATACTAAGTACAGAGACAAAAGAATTATTTTGTAAAAGAAACCAAACTGTAATTTACCACTTTTTCCCATTCTTTGCAACATATTTTCTTTGACAAAGGTTTTCTTTCAGAAAAGACACCACTTGAGATGAACTTTCTTTTTCCTGCTAAGGGTGCAGCTTGTACATCTGCAGTGCTTTTCTCTTACCAAAGCACAGTAAGCCTGTTTTCATGGTGCTTCCGTGATTTGGCTCTCTATCAGGAGAATACTCTTTGAAACAACAGTATCTTGGCTGAGAAAAAACTTTTCCCTATTGTAGTAGTTCCAATATACTCATAGAAATGGCATTTTCCACACAAACCAGAAATCTATAAATAGTGACTGCAGTGTTTACATAATGTTCATGTGAAAGTACCCATAGTCATGTACCAGATTCTTATGTGTTCTCCTGCTAAAACATGTAAACACGATCTGAGTTGACAGTGTTGTTTATCCAGACAATCCCTTTAAAAATGAGGCTGCAAGTGATTCCAAAGACCTCAGTGCTGACCTTTCATCTCTTTTGGTTCCATGACAAACAATGTTGGGAATTTTTTGACTGGAGTTGGGAGAGGATTTCAGGACAGGTTTTTCTCCCTGCCTTGTAGTTCAGTGCCTTGTAGAACTGAATTGTCATCTTATTTAGGTGTCAACAACATGAAGGTGTTAGAAACTGAGGAGTGGATTCCCTTAAGGTGTTAAATTAAGCTCTGTGGATCTTTATATGACTTTGTAAATTAAGGTCCTCTTTGCTCTACCTCAGTCTATGGCAGGAAAAGGTTTTAATCTTAACCTTTTGGGTAACTGTTTAGCACACTAAAGTCTGGAAAACACTGTAGTGTTCATGCAGGTCAGATACTACAAAAGAATATTTACCTCAGCCTGTCATACATATTAACTTTGCATGTTAAGTAATGGATGTAAGAGTTGATGCTCTTTGTGAGGTCTTCCAAAGCACTTTTCTGCAGATGTATTCTAATTGTCTGCCAGTAGAGCACCCTCTACTTCAAAAGTAACTGTGCTTCAATAGAAATGTGTGGGGGATCCTACAGAAGAAAAGATGCATAGTTGTTTCTGGTTAAAACCATACGGACATATTTTCTCCTATGAGATTCTGTCTGGCTTAGTGGCTGAGGTTCGGTTAACAACTCTCTACTATACAGTCTTTGCTCACACAAAGAGTGCTGTCCTTTTCCATACCATTCTGCAATCCCTATGACTACATTATGTTTTCCAGGAGTCCCAGAATGATGTAATTAGCAACTGGGCCTCAGTTAAACTGGCAGGGGAAAAGTCTATTGGTCAGTCTTGCAGTGACCAATGTAAGAAGAATCAATCTTGAAATTTATTGTTCCCTCAAAGCAAGTAATTAGATGAGTTTCTAAATCTGGTTGTGTGGTTGAGTTTTTCTTTTTTCCCTGGATATAAATAGAGCCCATTTCTGAAGCTTAATCTGAAGAGTTACTGCTTAAAATCTGTGTGATAACCTTTTCTATGGAGTGAAAGGCTATTTGCAGAGCTGCTGTACTGGTGCTTTTCTTCCTTTTTTTAGTTGCCTGAAACAAGGTCTTTACAAGACTATATACTATAAATGTAAATTAAAGGAATTTTATAATGGAGGAAAAAAGGAGGTCCAAGACATCCCTGTCTCTCCCTCTGTGTGTCTTTGTGTCTCCCTGTCTCTCTGTTTGTCATCTCATCCCATTCCATTCCCCCCCAGCTCACTCAGAATGTTACAAAGAACATTTGTGTTTGATTAGTAGAAGTAGAGGAAGAGTCAAAATCCATGGAATGCCTACAGTAAAACTCACAGAAAAAGTGTTGGAGATAAAGGGAATTTTAGCCTGGTATGAACTCTTCTTTTGTACCCATAATGTCTTAATTTACCATTATTCTTCACCACTGTAGAAGCAGATGTTTAATTTCAGTCTGTTAACTGGTATGTTTCTGGGTTTATATTGTACAGCTGACATAAAAAAAAGGGGCCTGGTAATCTACTGAGCAATCAGTGAAGCTTACAAGTTTTTAGTTGTAAAGTTGATAGATTTTGGATTCATAAAGTGCACCTGAACTACTATCACAAGTTCCAGTGCAATCAGTCTTGTCTTCTCTTCTTTAGAGAAGGAAGAAAGAATAGGTAATTATTGACTCACTGTAGTACTGAACTGAAGTTCCAAGTAGATATTCTACATATTCAACAGTCATACACCATGTAAAGGGGACAGTTAGTTGTACTTGTAGCTTTCAAGCACCAGGGTGCTGGTTGACAGCAGGTGCAATGTGAGTCAGCAGTGTGCCCTGGCAGCCAAGAGGGCAAATGGCATCCTGGGGTGCATTGAATACAACAGAACCAGACAGTCAAAAGAAGGGATTATCCAGCGGCATTCAGTGCTGCTGCAGCCTCACCTCGAGAATTGTGTGCAGCTCTGGGCCTCACAATTTAAGAAAAATGTGAAGGTCCTTGAATGCATCCAGAGGAGGGCAACAAAGCTGGTGGAAAGGGTGGAAGGGATGTCCTTTGAGGAGAGGCTGAGGACTTTGGGCTGATCTAGTTTGGAAAAAAGGAGGCTTTGGGAAAAGGGGTTTCCCAAGTCCTATGAATGGCAAATCTTGGTGGCAGAGTTTCTGATCTGTTTATTAATATAAAATCCATTTCCTGCTCAAGAAAGGATATTTGCTCACAAAATGGCAAATAATTATACTAATTATTTTCATCAAAAGGAGCGTGACCAGTAGGTCAAGCGAGGTGATTCTCACCCTCTACTCCACTCTCATGAGACCCCACCTGCAGTACTGCACTCACCTCTGGGGCCCACAACAAAAGAAAGACATGGATTTGCTTCAGTGAGTCCAAAGGAGGACCATGAAAATGATCAGAGGGCTGGAGCACCTGAAAATTGTTCCTGAGAGAGATCTTTGAATTATGTTTGAATTTTTAATTTTTAAAATGTTTATTATTTATGTTACTATAAAGTCTATAAATTGCTTTTTGATAGAAAATTATTTCTTTTATATAATTACATATTGACAAATACTTTGTCAGGTATTTGCAAGCAGTTTGATGTCCTTTAATTCTAGATTTCAGTGTGGAAACAGGGAATAATTGAATTGTTCTAGTAGCAGAATAGTGAAACCAATCGGCTTTGGCAGTGGCAAGTTAATGACTCTTAAGAAAGCAACCCATGGAAGAGAAAAGAGCAGTTTTCAGTTGTGTTCCAAAACTGAAATTTGTGGATGATAAGCCAAGAAAGAATATTATGTTTACCTGCTCTGTTCCCTTACATTATATAGACATTGTAATTTCAATGAGATAATTTATGTAGAAAAGCTGTATTTTTATTTGAAAGTTACCAGGGATGGCACTAATCACACTGTGAAGGTTTGCAGCTATTTCAAAGTCTCTGTGAACGCAATATTTTGTCTTTTATTATCCTGCTACTGAAATAATAATGATTGTTGTAGTAGTCATTAAATATCCTTTTCTTTTGGTCTTTCTGGTTTGTGGAAAAGCAGCTGGTGCCTCTTCTAACAGACAGTGCTTAAAAATTTATGTTCCTGTTCCTTAGTGTGTAACTGAATTGTTTGATAGATGTTACCTGTTATATAGTACCAATTAGTAGGAATGCTCTGCACATGTGAATAATTGTTATTCAAAATTACACTTACAATATAGAATACAAATAGAAGCCCAGGAGTCATAATCATTCTTTTCAGTGCGGTTGGTTGAACCCAGCTCCAAAACTGCTGCCTTCTGGAAACAGCTAACACTTCTCCACAGCAATTCTTCACTGCTCCCTAGAGACTGTGCCTGTGACATCTCCTCAATACAGTCACTTCTGGGATCAGTTGTATCATATTTTCCTTCCTCGAACTGTAAATCAGTCCTGGTCAATCCCAATATACATAGAACTATTTTTAAAAGTGTGGTATAATTGGGAGACCTCTTTGGCCCAATGCTGTATTGCATTTCATGTGTTACTAATTCCTTTTAACACTGTCAGAAATGAATAAAAAATTCAGATTGTGTTCAGTTTGTTATACCTAGATAGAACCTAAAAAATTATGAACATAGATGATGTGTTTCAAAAAAACAAACTTCCTGACAAAACATGAGAAATTGTATTGAAAATAAGGTACCTGAACTTAAAAGTCAGCACTCCAGCAGGTCTTTATTTTTCTGGACACTATACAAATGCTTGGGGTATAATCCAAAGTCCAAATCCAAAATGCGAGATTTTCTATCAAGTTAAATGATCTGTGGACCAGTTACACAGGGAGAGAGAACCTGCAACCAAAACACACAGAGGTTGCAAAGGCTGTGAGGGCAGTGGAGGTGCTTGCCCAAAGCCAGATGCCAGCAGAGAGATGAGAGCCCTGGCCTCATGGGCAAGCCACCTGAGCCTGCAGGCAGCTAGCTCCAGCATGCTGGCACCCGGCTGCCTGTGTCATACAGAGCTGTTGGCACGGTAAGTGTTGGAGCCATTCAGCACAAGTTGTTGTGCGTGGTGCCTGCTGGCACACAACAGGATCCTGTTCCTGCTCTTACTGTGGTATTGTACATTGATGCAACTCCACAAAGGCTCTTGTGACTCTCTGGGTTGTTCCTTGTAATGCTCCCTGTTCCTAAGTGTCATGTGCAGGCAGAGCAACATGGTCTTCTGTGTCCCCAACACCTCAGCTGACAACTTCCAACAGGCATCCTGCACTGTGCAGCAGGTCAGTCTTCCTCAACAGATGCCAGTTCTAGCAATAATGTGGAAGAAAGTGTGACCTTGGAAAAAACACATTTATTAGAGCACCAGAGCATTTTATGACCTGATTGCTGAAATATTTATGCTGGAGATGAAGTTTTTCTATTGAAGGGCAGCACACCAATAAAAATGCTGTGAGCATTGATCAAGTGTTTTACAGATCCATTTTACTCTGGAATAAACAAGTAACAAAGTGCTAAGTATGTTAGAGGAAGGCACTAAGGCTCTTTGGGGTCCATTTATTAAAGGATGATCTTACAGAAAGTCCATGCTGGGGTCTCATTGAATCAAAAGGGAAATGGCTGGTGTGAATGACATACAGACCTGTTTTGATGACACTATCTTACAGCTTCACCTGTACCAGCACTTGCACAGAGGAAGTAGGGGGTGTGTGAGTGTCTTCTTTTTTATTGTTTTCTGCCTTGCCAGAGAGATATCTCTTTGGTTTTAAATACTGTAATGTAACGTACATGGTGAGAAATGAAAGGTAGGATTTCAGTGGAGTCTTCCTGAAAATATCTGTTTCACACTGAGGTTTCACGGTGAAGGAGTCAGAAGACCCCTCTGGCTTTGGAAGCCTTTGCTGGCCAGACCTGGGGCTCATGGGGATGTGGTACCTGTAAGCATATGACCGAAGGCTGGGGAAGAACCTGGGCAGTGGATCCCTCCTGGCTGCTCTGCAGGGATGTTCCCTGTTCCAATTCCACAACCTACTGCCAGGAGACCCTGGTTTGAGGAAATGTGGGTGCACACTGGTGATGACTAGGAGCTGTCATCTTCATTCAGGAAGGCAAAGAACAAGGGAGTGTGAAGTAGAGCTGCAATGAGAGAACTAGGAATGCATGCATAATGCTTTGAGGGGCACCTTTTTCTTCCTAACATACACACAAATAGAAATTATTGTTTATTTCCCTCCCTTTGCTTAGCTATCCATGGTATCCTGAATAAGGAAGATGGTGTGTTAATAGAACAAAAGTTGTTAGGTGTTCGTGTGGCAAGGAAAATGAGAAAATCTGGACATCTGACAGCTAGAAGCTAAACAGAAGTTGCAGCTGGACAGAAAGGTCAAAAGTTAAGGTGAGCCACTGGCCATTCCTGAGATGTTTAAACAAGTTGGTTCCTTTGGGTAAGTTTCAGTATCTGGGGACACGTTTTGCTGTCAGTCAGTCCACTGTAAATCTGGAGCTTTAATGGAGTTTTTCTGTGCTCGTGCCAGTACAACTCAGAGTAAACTTTGGCTCTAGTTACATCCATCTAGAGCAAGCTGCAGCTTGCCTTATCCACAGAAGAATTCCTGTTGACTTCATAAAGTTTTTCATGAGTTGGGACATCTGGATTTAG
This sequence comes from Psittacula echo, assembly GCF_963264785.1. NCBI lineage: Eukaryota > Metazoa > Chordata > Aves > Psittaciformes > Psittacidae > Psittacula > Psittacula echo. The sequence continues at coordinate 38,032,406 of NC_137738.1, read as the reverse complement.
TACAGTAATACTTAACATTGAGATGTTGCTGTAAATGTTAGGATGTTTACAGAAATGAGAGACAAATCAGACCCCTGCTAACTATTTCAGGTTAGGAAGCATAAGGTTTCTTCCAAGAAAAATATCTGAGCGCTCTAGTGCAGCATCTGCTCCCAGTATTCTCTTCTGCAGGAAAACCTGCATTCAGGAAGATTAAAATTAGCTTCCCTGGATTCCTGCATAAAACTGTCAGCTTGAGAATCTCCTGTGACTAGCAATTGCTAATTGCGCTAACTCCCTTTAGTGTCAGAGAAACTGTAATGGGCGCTGAGCAGCTGTTTCACATCCCTTGGGAGTTCCAGCCTCAAGTCTACCCTGAGTCAGGGCATGCATAGTTTGATAATTAAGCCCTCATCCTCTGTTCCAAGCTCACAATAAGTGAGAAATTGAGGACGGCGATGATGATTATTTAGCAAGGGAGAGGTTTCTTTTAGACACCCTTCCCTTGTACCTGAGTCTGAATTTTGGAGACTTTCTGAATTAGATGCACTGTATGGTTACACTTCTGTTCCTCAGTTAGACCCCTCTTTAAATACAAATTGTCCATCCAAAGCAGAAACTGATTTAGCCTGTTTTTTCTACCTCTGGCAGCTCATGATCCACTCCAGCGTGTAAATTTAAAATGAATAGCCACCATGACAACTTGGAAGGTATTAGCACATAAAAACCTTCATGAGTTGCTTCAGTTACACTAAGAACTTGTCATAAACCAGCAGGAACTCACTGTCTGCAATGTGGCAAAAGTGTTCGCAGGTCTCTGTGCCAGAGGTTAGTTGGCAGAGAGTGAACTGCTGCTGCTGAGGTGGAATTAACTGGCTGCAGCTTACATGGATTGGTCAAGTGGATGCTAAGCCAGTGACTCAGTGGTAAACAGAGAGCTGGGGCTCTCCCTTTGCAAACCCTGTGAGCACAAGAAATTATATCCCCTTCATTTTGCAAAATACCAAAGGTTTTATGAACAATTTCAAAGGCCATATAGAGAACAAAAGGTTTTCCTCAGCCTGGCTGGTGTAATTAAAATGCTCCCTCACATGATTCCCTTCTTGGGATCTTAGCATTAGCCTTGAACCTGAGATGTTGCTGGAGCTCTGTCCCTGGTTTACCCAGCAGTGGAAGGACAGTAGGACTTGCTGGTGCTGTTTTCAGTAACCCTACTGGCATGGCTTCACTTGCTTGGGAACTGAGCCCCAGGTAACAAGTCGCATTCAGGTAAAAATCTCCCCTGGCTGGAGATCACCTCTTCCACATCACCAACTGGACGTATTGTTAACAGCAATGTGAAGCTGAATGTTATCTATCTGCCTATTACTAATCCAATATTCAGCATTTCCTTGTTACTTTCCAGAAAGACTTCATATATACACTAAAGGACGAGAAAGACACAGCAGGACCTTCCTCTACCATATAATTTTTCAGCTTAGGGGCTGCTCTTCCTGCATTGCCAACAGGAGGAGAGTACTCCAGTCTTCTCTGAAAATGTCTGTATGCCACCGATCCAGTGCTTCAGGAGGTGTTTTTCAGATCAGCTCCTCTGGTACTCAGCATTGAGCTGCCTTGCTGCTTGTTCACCTGTGAAACAGGGTGAGCTGTGCATGGGAAGAGGGTATTTCAGAGAGGTGGTTCCAAGGCATCATGTGCTGTCAGAGTAGGCACCTCCAGACCCTTCTGGTTCCAGCAGCTTTTTTTGGCGGTTCATCAAAATTAGCATTTCATACTGAGGAGTAGGAATGCCTCTTCAGTACCCCAGTCTGTGCTAAACATTGCACTCTTCCCTATCCCATCCAAAGATGTCAGTATTTACAAGCTTCTGGGGTCTTTTGGTATCTCTGCATGTACCCAAGTCAGACTTTGCACTGAAATAGCCAAGTGGTGCACACTACCTTCAGCACCAAGAGGGTCATTACAAGGAAGAACCTGAAAAACAAACTACACTTTCCCTAATACAAACTCCACATAAGGATTTGTTCCTTGCACTGTTTGCTAAAAGCTGAGCAGAAGTGTCCTGCATCTTATGGGAAAAACAAAGGATGTTCCTTTCCATTCTGTCTCCTTTCTGGGGACACTGTGTCCCTGTGCTAGGCACAAATGTGAGGGGAGAGGTGCTCCAACTCTTGCACACAAGACATTCTGTATCTCCACGAGCCAACTTCCAGATCCCCAGAATCTATGTTTAGCAGCACTAATGAAACCGAAAATAAACACCTTGAGTTACATTTAACAGGGTTTTTTTGGTTTTTATCCTTTAACTGTTTCTCAGGCTGATGCACTTGTTCCCTCATTAGAATTCCAGGGCCACAGGGTAGCTGAGCTGTTCCTTGGTCAGCTGCTGGTCTCAGCCTTAACTCTGTGCTGTGGCTGTGATGCCCATTGGTAAGCTCAAAGAGAAGAACCTGTGGCATTACTAATACTGGAGTATAGTGCAGGCCTGGCTTCTTGCTCAGTCTTCACTCAGGCTGTTCTTCTCAAGAAGGAATTGGCATTGGAGAGGTTTGCATTGCTCCTATTTAACGTAATATCATTCATTAAGGAACTTGCCGGTGGGTGGCTTGGCTACTGAAAAAGAAGACATCAGGCCATAAAAGTTGCTTAAATTATTTTTCAAAGAAAGTTTTTGGAGGTGCAAGACTTGCCTTCAGGTATTTCACAACTTAAAAATTGGCCTATGTTAAAGAAAAAAGATACAGTAACAGAGTTGTTTCAGTGATGGAAGTTGTTTGCCATCATGTATAAAAGGTTTATTGTATCTCTGTTGATACCAGTGGAACAGGCACTAGGCTGGTCCCTAATTTCAGTGACCATTAACCAGCCGGGTGTGATAAGGTGTGAGGCAGTAATTACTGGTTTTCTGACATATTGTTCCAGTGATCTCTGAGTTAGTGAACCGCTCAATTAAGTTAAAGCATGATAAGATTTCATTAAGATGATCTGAATTACCTACTCAAGCAACCAGAGATGAAGGCTTCCAAACCAAGCTTTGTTCCCTGAGATGTCCATCCCCACTGCATTTGTTTCCATGAATGACAAAAACTGCTAAGAGGTTGGCAAAACAGACCCAAGGAAACATTCCTATGAACTGCTGACTGCTTCCCTCAAAGGGTACATGTTACACTAGTGCTGACAGCCATGCACATACAGATCTTAAATACCTTTCATTGATATAAAACGCTTCATGCAAGTCCAGACTTTGGACTTTGGGTCAGAGATTGAACCAAACATGATCCAAAGGAAATAAGTCTTTTCCTAAAAATAAAACCTGTGTATGACCTGGACTTGTTCTGTACTACATACAGCATCACACATTAGGGGCTCATAAAGCGTAACTTGTAAGTTGAGAGCAGAGTTGTTACTCTACTCCTGTTTCTATAGATGACCTGGGACTTCTAGGAAAAATACACTTTAAACATCATATCCAGTTTCTGTAAAAGTTTTTTCTAGAGCCATTTTCCTTTGAGAGTGCTAATCTAAATGCTTTTTTACTGCTAAATATCCTTTACTTCACAGTAAAGGATTTATGGGAAAGCTGCAGTGAGTGGCAGGAAGTACATCACAGGGAAGAAAACATGGCTTACAGAATAGAGTGGAAGCATTAAGACTCTAAAGAAGAACATTCCTGAGGTTCTTGCTGGAGCATAATCCCATGTTAAACTGACTGGGAATAAAATAAAATAATTCTTAAATTTAAATTTTTTTTTTTTTTTTACTTTTTTTTTTTTACTTTTTTTTTTTCTTCAATCAGCATTTTCTAAAACCTTCCACTTTTATAACGAAGATGCTATTCCCTATTCAGGATGAATATAAAAATCAAAATATTAGGACATTATGAAAAATTGGCATTCTGGCTCTTTTTTTCATTAACTGTACTTATTTCATTGTACTTTTTGTATCTGAGCCTCAGAATAGTTGTGTTTCCACGTGAATTTCAATGCAGCAATCCTTTATTGATCTTTAAGTAGACAGGATTTTGTTACATCTGAATTAGGATATAATATGATGAAGAATTAACCTGCACTAGGCTGTACAAACTCAAATGCTTAATTTTTATGTTTATACAGAAATCAGTGAAAGCCTGCTCTGTACCAAGGATCTGACTGAGATAGAGATTCCAAGTACCTTTTTTTTTCTGAGAAAAATCCTCCAATTCTAGTAAGTTCTCATTCAAATTAAAAAAATGGGTTATTTTTATGCCTTCAGCTGTGGGGTTTTATGCTTGTAATCAGTTTCCTTTAATTTCATCTCAGTAAAAATTACATATTCCTGTAGTCAGGCTCACTGTAATAATGTAAAACTTACTGAATTTGGACAGACAGATCATGCTAGACTGTGGATGTCACAGGAGAAGTGCCCCCACAGTACAGTGGGCCCTCTAGGCTTTAATCTGAATTCAGATGTCTCACTGGACACCTTCATGTCAAAGGAAAGAACTCAAATTATAAACCATTTATCTTTAATTATTTCTTATCCCTCCCCATCCCCCGTTAAATAGTAATTAAAATAGAAATTGGTAATGTTAATGCAAAGAGACTCCAGGCTATCAACATGGCAAAACACCAGAATATGTCAGAACAAAAATAGCAAACCAGCATCCATCCCATCACTTTCAGCTGTTCAGCTGCAAACATCTTCAGCTTAATGTTGTCTGATCATCACAAGGGCTTGACATGACACAGCAAGATCTGTTTCCCATCTGACATAAATCAGCAGGGGCCCAGAGAAGTCAGATGAGGAAGATCTTCCCTGATGGCTCTTTCCAGAATCAGTGATAAGAGGTTATTCTTGTCATTCAGTATTGGTTTCTGAAGGGCTGAGGATGAACCAGCAGGCCTTTGTCACTGTCCCCTCCAGCAGTAGCTGGGAATTCTACTGAAAAACAAAATTTTGTGTGGCAAGAAGGGGAGCAGAAATACACAACTTCAGGTTGAGTTTTGCAATGTGCTCCAGTCAAAACTAAGGAGAACAGAATTGTGAAAATACAGAAATATTTTGCATTGATATTTCAATGACTTGTTTCATGTTGGAAAAGTAAAAAAAACTATTTCAATGTAATCAGAAATAAATACATTAGTTGGCTTTAAAATCACATTTCTCATTTTGCAGAGGAAAAACTGAACATTCAAATTGATTCAAAATATTCCTATTTGTTAGTCTGCTTGTTTTATAAGAGATAAAAATCCTACTAATTTCTATCCAGACAAATTCTTTTTGGTGATTTTCTTTCTTAAGTTTAGAAATTGATTCATAAAAAAGTCTTTAGTTGCCCAAATATGCTGACAACACTGAAGTTACTGGAAATGTCATCTGTTATTTAAGAGTCATGGTTTGGCCTCAGCCAGCAACTATGCCCCACGCTGCTGCTTACTTGCTCCCCACTGGTGAGATGGGGGAGAGGATCAGAAGTGTAAAAGTGAAAAAAGTCGTGAGTTGAGATAGAGAGTTTGATAGGTAAAACAAAAATACCAACATTGTTTTCAGCACAAATCCAAAGCACAGCCCCATACTGGCTACTATGAAGAAAATTAACTTTATCCCAGCCAAAACCAGCACAGTAAGAAAACAGCTTTGCAGCATAAACCAAACAGTAAAAAGGGAGCAATGTTTATACTGGAGCTCTCTAAATCAAGCTCAGAGGATTTTATTATGGCTGCCTTCCAGCTCGGAGGATCCAGGAAGATGATTAAACACAAGAGATTTGCTCCTCACAATTCAGCAGCGAAACTCCGCAAGAAAAAATCCCAGTGCTTCTGCCTGCATTACTCCAGAGCTGTGTACAGAGCCTAAACAGGAGCTCTACTAAGCTACCAAAGAAATTCTGGGTAAATTGGGATACAAATCTCCTGCTACTTAGTGTTCTCCGTCAGTGCAGGTCCTATCCATCAAGTGTGCATCGTGTGCTTCTGCAAGCCAGAGTTCTCCATGCCGTGGGTGAAAGTTTGATTCTAAGAAAAGACCCAAGCCGCCATTTCAAGATTTTGGATCCATGTTCTTTCTGCTGTAGTACACAGCTCTTTATTTACTTTATTCCTTAGGACTGAAATGTTCTGTTTCAGACCCTGGAATACATGTATAGAAGGCAATGACCATCTAGCTATAAAATGAGCTAATGCTAACACATTAATAGGCTGCTAAAAATGATAATTTCATTCCAGATCTCTGATTTACACCTGAATGACCCTGAAAGCCATAGTACGGAAAAAGGAAATATTTACGTGCTCAGCATTAAAACCAATTTGACAGACTGCAGAAGTAAAGTAGTAGAATGGGCAATGGCCTGCTGTTGAAAAGGAACCTTTTTTCCCCCTGCATGCCATGCTTATGTCTTCTGGTGCTGCAGCTGAGGTGGCTTAAACTACAGAATAGCATACATATTTGCCGATGAAGTACAGGTTTCTGTATTTTCTCTGGCTTCTATTGCTGCTGCTGCTACTAATCCCTTATTATTCACTTGAACATCTGTGAGGACTGCAGATGTGCCCAGAAAATTTTATGACCGTGAAGAGTTAGTGTAAACTTCATGTACCATTTGAATAACTAACATCATTAGTAAGATATTAGAAGCATTAGGCAGTGAACGCAAGTATGCCTGTTCTACAAAACTATAAATTTTCTTTAAAAGACTGACAGACACTAAGCAAAAAGCTGATGTTGCTCAAAGTCCATGGGAATAGATATTTGTATAGACAAGAACAGAAACTTCTTACATGTGCAATTTCATCATATACATTCAAGAAAGAATCTCACAGGTATAACGCCAAATTGAGAAAATTTACCAAAGGTGTAACAAAAGAAAAATAAAACAAACAAGGCACAGCAGCTTTCTCCACTTACATTCCTTGGATTAATAGCCATGATTATAATTTGTAATGTGAATTAATGAAATGTGGGAAAAAAACAGGATAAAGAAATGTGTGTCGGGGAAAAGAAGAGGAAAAACACTTTCCCAGAAGCCAGTGCATTCTGCATGTGGAAGGAAGAGGCATGTGAGACTGAGTTTTAGTTTTTGAACACTATCAACAAAAAGTGATGTGTACTTTTGGCTCCACTACCTTACACAGTGTTAGTTTAATCATGTCTGGCACCAACTGTTAGTTTGAAATTACTTTAATGAATGCTCATTTTCTCCTCTTGAGGTGATCTGCTTTGAGAGCCAACAAAGCCTGGCTCCTTATGGATTTGCATGTCACCTGCCGCCAGTCCGCTGCCATAGCACTAGCCTCTGTCAAGCACAAAGTTTTGTTTCCTTTCAGGTTTTCTGGAGCATCTACCTTCTGCCAAGCATTCAGAGAATCCTCCCCAGAGCCCTTGGGCTGGAAAGAACCCTGGAGACCAGCTGGTCCCAGCTTCTGTTGAAAGCTGGTGCTTATCCAGGACCTCATCAGGATAAGCCTGGAGTGTTCCTTCCATAGACATTTGCACAGTGATAACCCCAGCAATCTCTCGTATCTCTTTTGGTACTTCACCAGCCCTCCACGCATTCGCCACCCACACCACCATGATCTGCTGCCACATGGGAGGCAGCATGAGGCTGGCAAGATGCATCTTCACTGGGCTAATGTGCCAATGGGGCTGCCAGCAGCCCACTTCCAAGGGGGAAAATGAAAGGGAGAGAAATGGCCCTTCTCCCTCTCAGCACTCACAAGGTTTCCCTTGTCCATCTGGGTGCTGTCCTACACATGCCATGTGTGGAACCTCACTGTCCTGGGAACTACACCTCTCTCAAAGATGGCTGAGGGTGGGCAGCAGGCCCAAAAGCCACCAGGTACTGGCAGGCTCATGGTGTGGTGCTCTACACAAACTCCCTGTGGCTCCTGTCTGTGTCTTTGGGTGCCTCGCTGCAACATACTGAACTGCCCTTTCAGGTGTACTAGGGTGAGAGCCAAGGCAAGCCTGGAGCCTGTGCCTAAGACCCCCCTCAAACTACCCCATTCCAAACCCAAGCTGTGCTTGCAGAGCCATGTCTAGGCTGTGCCCTAAGGCTGGGGGCCCTGATGAGCAGAGCAGGCACCTGCAGCTGCTGCAGTGCCTGGCAGGGGGAGGAGAGCTCTCTCTTCCCATTTCTGTGCTAACAAAATAAATGTCATTGTTATTAATAATGATTGCTTTTAATGGAGCTGTGTAGTGCACAATGATAGAAATGTTCCCATTATGAAGGTCTGAACAAACAGCCACTGCTGACAAATCTCTTTGTCTCCTAATATTTCTTTACTAACTTTCAGACTTCCGATGATGCACATACTATCTTTGTAAATTCTCCAATATAGTTGCAAGAACCTTTATGAATATTATGTTCGCTTATCAACACCCTATTAGCTACCTGGCACAACAGCCTGATGGGGAGAACAGAATTGTTATTGACATCAGATAATTTCATTTTTCCTCCTAAGCTGAGCTAATGAACTGTTCTGTTTAAAGATCCACTAAAAGAACCAGCAAGATTAATTCTAGGGATGTTCCTCACCTAAAATGAGTGCCTTTGCACATGACCCCTGTAATAAAGAATGAGGCTAGCAGAATTTGTTTTGGTCTGCTTCAAACTGTAAGATCTCATGTTCGATTTATGTACGTATGATGCTTAAGTGTCTTAGCTTCAGTTGTGGCCTCTCTCCAGGCCATGCAGCCCTACAAATTTGGAACATATTTACTGGGATCCTGTAGATCAAAGTCTTGCAGTCAGAAGGCTCTTGAGCTTTGCCTTAGTTTGCTGCAAAGATTGTGACAAACACCTACAAGCAGCGGGTCAGACAATGTCCCTAGGGAAGGGCAGACAAGCCCCACAGTGAAAAGCCTCCCTCACATCCTCAGCATGGCTTCTATCAAAATGCACACACACACTGGCTGCTGCTGGGCCACAGACACTAGCTGGCCTGCGTTAGGCATTTCAGACATGAACAGTGACTCAGACTCACGGGACAGGCCACTTCTTTTTGTGGTGATCTAGTGCCCTGTGGGTTTGAGCAGGGAATTTCTAGGTCATGTGTTGGACAAATGGCCATTGGTCAGACATGAAACTGTTGTACAGCCCATGCAAAACACACTGGGGGCAACTGGCTGTGCCAGACCTACCCTTGAATCTTCAGTGCTGAGAGGACACATGCTTGCATGGACCAAGGGCTTTGGAAGCACCAAACCCAAGCACCTTACAGTGCCTGCATAGAGCAGTTACATGGGGACAGAAAGGTTATGCTGGCTGTATCGCGTTTGACGTGACAGCGTGAGCAGGTCTGGGCCAACTTCCATGTTTCTGTGAAAAGTTCAGCGTAGCCTTTCCCACCACAGATCCTGACTCAGCAGAGCACTGAACTCATGCTGCAGTTGATGTGCACGTGTCCTAGTGACTGGAGTAGGATTTGAGTTTTAGTTTCTGTCTTTGCTGAACTGGGCTCTGCAGCAAACTCAGTTTCATGTATCATCTAGCAAATAGTGGTATTAGAAGAGTGTGGCTGGCACCACTATAGTTTGGAAAATACGCTGGTTCGTGTGATTTTAAAGCCGTAATTTTGTTTCTTAAAATAAGAGACTCTTCAAAGAAACAAGACAGAAATTAACAATTAAAAAATTAAAGCACCAAAATACGGACAGATATAAAGCATGCAAAGAATGACTTTTCAGTTCATGGACTATCTCACTCTAACTGTGTGACTGATCTGAATCATTCACAGAACAATTACATTGAATGCAGAAAAAGAGAATTTCTCTGTCTCAATGCTGCTATACAAAGACCTAAAGTTTGAGGACATATGGACACTATATTCTTTTTAACTGTGGAGGACAACTTTTTTGTTAAAATCAACTTGGTATGTTATGTGATTGTATTGGGTTTCTGTGGCAAGGTTTTGGTAGTGGGGGAGCTACAGGGGTGGCTTCTGGGAGCATGTGCCAGAAGGTTCCCCTATGTCTGACAGAGCCAATGCCAGCTGGCTCCAAGACGGACCTGCTGCTGGCCAATGTTGAGCCCATCAGTGATGGTGGTAGAACCTCTGGGATAACATAGTTAAGAAGTGGGGGAACAAACCAGCAACTGCAGCCAGAGAGAGGAGTGAGAATTCAGTTTTTGCTATACATTCCCATGTAATTTTATTCCAGAATTTAAGAATGCATTAAAATAGTAACTAGCTAATGCAGATGGGAAAGAAACTTTAAACACATTAAGTAAATGTAGATTTGCATTGTGATACCTCCGTAAACCTGCACAGAGCACATACATCTGCAAGGATCTTGCAGTTCATCTCTATGAATTAGTAAAATGAAGATTGATAATAATTTAAATATATTACCTTTTCACTGATGATAATTGGAGCGGAAATGCCAAGCTAATGTGTTTATCTGCCAGTAATGAACGGAATGACAAGCCAGGGATGAGCAATAGCTGGTGCTGCAGACTGCAGTGACAGGGACGTGGGCTGCTGTCTGACAAACTATCAGCTGCTCTTGATCCAGGTTAAGATATTGCTGAATTACTATCCCCCAGCTGCTCATAACATCTTCCTCTCCAAACCCTCATCTCTACCAGCTCAGCTGAGAGCTCTGAGGTTACAAAGGGAAACAAGTTTTTTAGATAGCAAAAGGTACACTGAATTTAAACCACTGTGTAGAAGCAGGTTACTGACCGATAAGCCAGACAGGCAAGTTAACAGAAGCTGTGCCCACCAGCAGGTTTTCTTACAATGTATGCTCTTTCCCTTAAGGCTTGCAGCTGCAGGCATGTAAGCCTTCGTGTAATTTTTGGTGGGAGCACTCAAATACTTTGTGGAATGAATCCAGAAACATGCATGCCAGTAATTTTAGGGTGGCCTATCTTGCAATTTTATTCTTCAATTTCAATAAAATGATCACCACAGCTTTAAGGGACAATTTTAAATTTTACAGTGTGCAGAAAAGCTAACATATAAAGGCTTGAAAAATAAAAAGAGAACCTGACCATTTGAGATACTGAAAAACTTGTTCTCTGAGGCATATTTATTTAGAATAGACAACAGTCACTCTTCCCTGCCCCTCTCCAAGTATACTACTTGTTTCCATATTTCATTAAAAATGCTAACCCATGAAAACTCAAATCCAAACCATTTTGATGCAGGATGGCACCATGTTTCCTGCAGCTACAGTGTGATTACTTTGTAATTCAATTGTCCTCTATAGATAAGATTTTCTGGCTAAGCTGCATTTTTGGGGGAATATGGAGCATATCATGAACTCTGCAATAAGGCCGGAGGGGGTTTATACCTCCCATTATGAGTCAGAGTTGTCAGTAGTCCACCTTCTGATAATATGCCAAGTAGTAATATATAAAAAATATTTTGCCAATATTTTTCCATTAAATATTCTTTCTTTTGTGTCAATCAAATTGTCCCAACAATAACAACTCCCCCTTTTTTCCCATTGATGCTGAGAGCTTACAATACTGGATTCTTCTCTATTGACATGCAATGATGTCAAACATGCTTTATATTTGTACAGTCAAATATTTGCAGCAAGTCACATACAAGAAGTGACTGCAGATAAAATTAACTCAGCATTTCACTTGAACACTTTTTTTAACAAGTGTTAAACCACTTCTGAGGTCTTTGTTCACTCCTAGCATTAAAATATATCAGTATCAGCAGTGCAGCCTCAGGAATGACGCCAAGGAGATAACCAGCTCTAGCCCCTGCTGCAGGCCCCTCAGCCACCTGGCTCCAAGTAAAGGCTGAGTGCCTGGGAGGGATCTTTGAGCACCAGGCGAACAACAGGCAAGAGAAGATGCAAGAAATACTGTACAAACACACCTGAGACAAGCTGTTATACAATAACAGCTGATGGCCAGCGCCGTTAGAAGGATGTTGTACTACAGAGACCACTTTCCCTAGCCATCTTTTATCTAGCTATTCCACCACCTCAAATTCTGACACCCCATGACTTAATTTACCTTAGGCTATTCTTTCTACAGGCAGACACTAGTACTTGATTCCTTTTGGATGTTCCACCTGAAAGGCCATATTTACAAAGGTACATCTTCCTCTATCTGAGGCTGAGCTGGTGTATATTTAGATGCCTCTCAGTTCTTAGAAAAAGATTTTCTAACCCTTCCTCAGGAATTTTCTACTTTTGTTTTTCCATTTTATTCTAATGCTCACAGAAGAAAGAGCAGACATAAGAATGGGAGAAATCGTTTTCTTTGTAGTCCTTCACTTTTTCTATCCTCAGCAGAAACAAAACCGATGAGCAATCAGCAAAGCCTTTATTTCAGCCTTACATTCACAGCTGGATAGCAAACTATTTAACCATGATTAAAGAGGCAAAAGTCCCATCAAAACCGATTTGTGTTTTGCCTGCATTATTTGGACTGATTCTTTACATTATTTCTAGAGCAGCTTATCCAGTGTTGTGCATAGAAAAAAAAAGATCTGTACTGATGGTACCTTACGGGATAAATTACACATTTGTAGTCCCAAAGGAAAACAAATCACAAAGACTTTGTCTCTCTCTGGTAAGACAATGTAATGCAGTACCAGAAAGCACACAAAGCTACTTGTTCCTAGAGGAGTTATAACTAGGTGACATTTACAAGCATTCAGCTAATGAATCATGGGCTCTTGAAACAGGAGAGGAGTTTTCTAATGGGAAAACTGTAATATTCCATCCACGACAGATTCTTTCATGCTGTGGAATACTATATCATTATGATAATAGCAAGAAGATTTGTTATTCAAAGCCCAGAGGGGAAATATTCTGTAGATCAGAAGAGAAAATATTGTATCATATTCTCAATGTTTATGAGATACCATGCCACAAAATACAATTATCTACTTGATAGGTTTCAGGTGGTAGAAGTTTAGATATTAATGACAGCTACCTCATGACAACAAGGTTTTATGAACTAGTTTGTTTCTTTAAAGACATTCCATTGTCAAATGCCACCACACTGACATTAAACAAGGGAAGAAATCAAAGCAGAAGGCAATACAACATTTTGGAAACGGACTCAAAACCAGATGCTAGGTCTAAAAGTCACAAGATTGCAAATGCACTCAACAAGCAAAGTCTGACAAAAGCAATACTAAGGTTTGCTTCTACTTCTGGATATAAATGTCAATTATTGCCGCAGACTTACATAAGTTGTTCCACACAATAGCACAGACTTCCATTAAAAAGACAAAACCCCCAAAACTTTAATATGTGATCCTATTAAATCACTGCTTAGTTTGTCTTGTGATTCAAAACCTTGGCAACCCAATGTCATCTTATTAATAAAATACTTTTGAAGGGCATAAATGAGGCATTTACCATTGCACCAGATTTGTTTTTCCTAACAGGACCTAACCTAGCTTCATCTAGAACTGAGGAAAAGGAGAAGATTATGGCACCATAAGGAGGGCACATTCCATACTAACCATTGCCAATGTGAGAAAAAAAGCCACCTCAGGACACATATAGAGAATTGGTCTTAATTTGATAATAAGGTGTTGTCCAGAAGTGGTTGTCTTAAAAGAATTTGAATCTCTTTTTGTGTGTATGAGCACTAAATGTGTTGTGTTTACTTATCCATATGAATAAAACTGATGGGGGAGGATAAGAAAGCCTGAAAAAATCATGGCCAACCTTAGATCTTCTTCAAAATGTGCAGCCTAATAACATCAGCATCTATTTGCTGTAGTTGATTCCATTTTCTCTTTGTGCAGTAAAGTAAATTTTTGCCACACAGATTTTTTACGTTTTGGAACAGTGACATTGAGTTCTTAGACTAACATTTTGGCAGAGGCTTTCCTCAGCCTTACCCAGTTGTTAGCACTTATGAAGTCTAATGTCCTTGAATTTAAGAGGATTCAGCCCTCCATGTCCAAGCAAGCAATTGGCCTGCTGTAAGAAAATCTTATGGCTACAAATGAAGTCCTGCCTATTGACTCATTCTTCAGACCTCTTTCTTTGGTATTGCACAGTATCTTTAACTGGGGCATTCCCAAACCTCCAGCACATGTTTTTATGAAGGGGAAGAGATAGCTACAGCCCTAGTAACTTTCCTGCACAGCTGTGACTGGAGGAAATTATGGGCTGAGAGCCCGACCAGTGAAGCAAGGTTTTATTTTTGTCTCTGCAGCTGACCTGGATGTTCAGTTCTGGGTATGTTGCAAGGGTGTGAAAGGGGTAGAATTTCTGAATCTAATCTGTTTTATTACAGATGGTGAAAGTTTTTCTTTTATTCTCAGTCTTGTTTTTGAAATTCACTCTTTTTGGAGAACTGGACCAGGACAATGCCATGCATATCAAGATCTTTCTCCAAATGACTGAGCACTTTCAGAATACCCTTCCCCATTCCAACCAAGATGCTGAGAGATTCACTAGTGTTGCCCACTGGAGTTTTCCAGCATCATTTGCAAGAACTTGTTTGCTATATATATATATATAGGCTGGACAGAGGGAAGGCTTTGTTCTTGGAAGAAGGGAGTGTGCAGGATAACAGATTTGATCTGTAATTGGAGGGAGAAGCATTTAATTGAAGGAATGGCCTATCTTCTCTTTGCAGAGAATCTTGGTGAAATCAGCCTGTTTGGAAAGAGTGGAAACTAGGGAAATTACCATAAAAGGCTGATTTTACAAATAGCTTAAAAATATACTGTCACTGTACTTCATTTTAAACATAAACTTCTAAATTCATTGCAATATGAATGGTAACACCCTCTACCGAGTAGAATTGGTCTCTTCAAGATCACATTGACAGCTCTGTGTCTTTCACTGCTATGCCAAAACTGCCTCTGATTTATCTGCTTATGTTACATCTGTCATTTTTATCCTGAAGAACCAACAGTGCACTAGCCATTCTTTGAAATAGCCACAGTAGTTGTCTTGCAGCTGCCAGTCACCAAAACATAATCCATAACTCAGAATTTCTGATGTGAAAATTTGCTCCATCTGAGAATAAGCTCTGACAAACAAAGAATTATCTTTCCATATAACATACAGAAATTCTATGTAATTCTATACAATATATAAAAATTTTATATGAAAAGATATTATATAAAATATATAAAGTAGACAGAAATATAAGCCTACATAAGCAAATATGGGTATTTCTTTTTGTCATATCTACAAATACTAGGGACCAAGAAACAGAAACTTTCAGGCTCACAAAGTGAAATATATGTTTCAAGCCTGAGCTCAATTCCTAAAGTACCTTCCAGTATGTCTTTTATCATCCTAGCATTTCACACCAATATGCACAAGTAACTTTTCCCATTTTCGATATGACCAGCACTGCTGGTAACAGCTCTGAAACATAAGTATGGTCGGGAGAGTCAATACAAACCCCACGGTATAAGAATAAAATGCCGAACTTTAAACCCCATTAACTTACTTTCATTGTTCTTTTGCTGAGTGTATCCCTTGTATAACTAAAAGCACGTGATTAGAAATAAATTCTCAGACAAACTGCTAGTACCTCTTTCTGAATGAAAAACTGCTTAAACACTTTTTGCTAGAATTACATGGATTTTCAGTGGTAGAAAATGAACTCTGGTATAGTTGTACTTGTGCAAGCTGAGCCAGGCTGTCTATAGCTCCAGGTCTCTGCCTGCAGGTTCAGGCCACTATTGACCTCAAATGACTCTGAATGAGCCTGTCTACAAAAAAGTTAAATGTTCCACTACAAGTTCTCTGGTAGCAGATAGTCCTGCTTTGGCTGCAGGACAAGCTATGTCTTGTGTCTCTGGGGTACAAGATGTATTGGTTTGCATATATAGGTGTCAGAGCTGTCTCTTAAAAGAAGATAGTTCGTGTGTGGGGCCCCACAGAGTTGGTAGAGCTGTTCCTTCCTCTATTAGCTTTTGTTTTTAAGCAAGAAGCTTTGTGCATGAATTGATTTTTTTTTTTTTTTTTTCAGAGAAGCACATACAGGCCTGATAATTTGCCATTTCTTTTATCAGAATGGTACTAACTATGGGAGTACAGAGACTTGTCTCCATTCCCCACTCATATGATCTCTTATGGCACTGTTAAGCGAAAGCTAAGGACCAACAGGGAAACACCTCCAAGAGAGTGATTCATAAAGCAGTTCATTAGAAATAAAGAAGTTTTATGTGGCCTGGTGCAAATCACCAGTATGTTTTTAAAGTAAAAAATGTGACACTGCTTAAAAATTTTATTCTTATCACTGTTTGAGGAGACTAAAACTGAAGTCTACTGTAACCCACACAACTTAAATGTACTCATGCACACACATCATGATGAGCTTGATTTGCTTGCCAGTGTACTCTTTTGGATTAGCACGTATGTGCAGAACCCAACCAGATGTTCCTGTATGATTGATAAATATACTGCTTCCTCATCTGTCCTAATGACTGGGAGCAACCATGCCTTCCTGTCAGTAAGCTGTGATAATGACTAAACCTAGGAGTTTTGAGACACATAGAGTTGATAGCTTACTGGGGGACCAACCAGCTGTAATTGCATTGCAGTTAGTCACAACTCTCCTTCTGCCCTATCATGATGCTGCCAAAGCTAGAAATAAGCTATGGGGTTGCATAGCAGTCAGTTGTGTGTAAATATTTTGACCCTTGCTTCCCCTTGTTGCCCTCCATGGCACCCCTAAATTCAATCATCTGTAGTAGTATCACTTGACCTTCAGCTCCTTTCCCCTCTCAGATAAAACACTGAAGTGGCATTTATCACACCACCAATTCATTTTTGTAAAGCAAAAATTAAAAGAAATGAAAAGCACCAGTGGCTGACTGAATCTTGGTAAGTCTTCTGAACCAATCACCTGAGTCACTGCTAGCTGATATTTTACTTTCAAAATACCATAGCTCTCTAATAGCATCTTTATTTCTAAAACAAATGATGTAGTTTGGAATCACTGAAAACAGAAAGGTCACGTGGTACAGCAAGGCTGTCTAATAAGAATGTACCCAAACATATGGAATAAATACAAATATTAATAGATAAAAATTGCTGAAGTGTAGCTATACAAAGAACTTGTTAGTGCCAAAGTGTTAGAAATCCAATAAATGAGTTACATCTTTGTTATTTTTATTTGTCTAATGTAGAACTTCATGTCCCCTAAACCCCAATTTTGTGCTATTAATCCCAGGAGATGCAAGGACCCTTCTAAGCACTGCTGCTTCCAAGCCAAACTTTCCATAAGCTCACGGAGGTCTTCTTGGTGCTGTCATGTCAACAACTGCCACAGCTCCTTGCAAATGTGGCCTCAGAGGGCCCAGCTCTTCCTTCTTTCCACTACTTAGACACAGCTCCACCAGGTTCCCTCTGATTACACTGTTATAAAACCTATGCAGCTTAAGGAAGAATTCAGTCCTAAAGTGATGTCCAGCCTAGCTGCCATCCATAATGAAAGATACAACACCACATGGTGCAAAGTCTTCCCTTCAGACTGGAGACTTTGGACTGGAGGCAACCCCAACCTCAAGAGGCAGTGCTATATCCCAGGTGACTGTATCCTGCATGTGTATATGGCACAAAACCATTCTGGGCATCTTTTATTTACAAGACCATCACTGTCCTTTTAACAATCCCACTCTTTCCTCCTGCCTGAATGACAACTGAAAGTAAATTGAAAAGTAAAGAGAATGTGGTGAGACACAGATAATTTTTGTACCAACTCACACTCTGTCCTAGATTATTAACTGTTTCATCAGAGTTTCAGGTGCAGCAACCCTTCTCCAAGTTAAATGAACTACTATCCATTATTTCTGTACTGTCATTTTGCTTCAGAAAAGGTCTTTTTATAAATCCATTTGAATTGGAGAAAACTGATCTATGCTAAGATCATTTACTATCATTTAGATCTCATTGGAAGAGGCTCCTCTCTAAACAAACACTGCCTATTGTTCTCTCTCCAGATAAAACCAGACTTCTGCCAGTTGACAGCTTAGTCCCTGGGGCAGTAAAACTGGTAGCAGTTTTAATCATAATGGGACTCTTTGGAGAACTTTTATTTCAGCTAAGAGGAGGAAACCTTCTACACCAGTGCAGCTGACTATGACATAGTTTCACAACTCAGAAATAGCCTCATCATCTGCAGATTTCTCTGTAATTTCTCATAGTCTTTGGTTTAGATTATCACAAGAAATCAGAAGATGCCCCCTCTAGTTAACCATTAAGTTTATGGTTTTCATTTTGAGATAGTTGAAAATGCCACAGAACTAATGTTTCAATATTTTATTTCCTTTCAATCAATGAAGTTCACTAATAGCTGAAATATATCACTGTAACTTATTACAGGTATATTGTGGTGTGGGTTTTTTACCTGTGAAAAACTCCTCCAAACATAACCACCATCTGGCAGTTTTCATTTTTGTCTTAAGAAAAGGGTGGTTTTGTGTGAATTCAGTGCTGAATGACTGCTTAAATCCTGGGACATTGATTCAAACCATTAACGGCATTACATTTCAAAGATTGTAATGACATATTGATGTATTCATTAATGCATCCTCTCACGAGATTTGCAGACAAGTTGCCATGCAATAGCACATTATTTTTCTCCACTCAGAGAAAGTATTGATCCTTTCAATCTTGTTATTTCATAAGTCTATACCAAACCAAGGGAGTCCAATTTGTCAGGATTAAAAATTTATTAACTTGAAGGTATTTATAGCCCAGTACCTGGGTCAGAGCACCAAGAATTTCCATAAAACGTATGTGGCACCCACCCAGCACAGCCTTCATAGTGATAACTAGGTAGGTGGGCAATTATGTTGACATTGAGACATCTGACCTGCTGTTGAGGTTGATTTTCCTACTGAAAAGCCTTCTCATGTTAAAGAAAGATGGAGTATGACAAACCACCGCCAACCCCCAAAATTCACATGAGCTTCTTCAGCAGCTTCTTTTATAATCCGTGTTGCAGATGTTCTAAAAGATCAAATGTTACTATCAAAAAAATTCGCAAAAGAGAATCTGATTACTATGCTACTTCAAGACCCTATGCTATTTACGGGCTTTTTAATGACAGGAGAGGTATCTTGTTAGAGAAGAGAGGCTTTTCTTGGAAAGGTATAAACATAAAGGCATTAAACTCAGTATGAGATTTCTTAATGGGCCTTGGTTGAAAACACAAACCCAGGAGGTGCAAAAAACTTCTCTTGAGGTCTCTGTTGTGTGAAAACATCCTGCTCTCAAACTTGTGCAGTGCAAATGGCGTATGTGGCTTTGTGGGCAGATCTCAGCTGTTTATTTTTACACACTGCTAAATACGAACACTCACATATTTGTAAATCTACTTGCAAATGCATTTCGGAAACATTTGCAATTTTTTCCCTCTATATCTCCATGCAAAATGAATTTCCAGACACAAATGCCTGTCAGTGAAAAACTGCAACTGTCAGAATTTTAAACTAGAAAGTGCTTAAATAATTCACATTTATTAGAAAGTGACAGCAACAGATTGCACCTTCTACAACCTTACGAACAAATGTGGTTTATTTCACATACAGGTACCAGCTTACAGGAGATTATCTGCACAACTCAGCAGATGCCTTGGCATTTGATACAGGCTTTGCTTCAGGTGAGAGGAAAGACCTGAATTACATTGCCAAGAATCAATTTACACTTCACTCTTCTGTTGAGTTCAGTGATAGTGTCATGTACAAAACAATACTGGACCAGACACAGACATTCATTTTCCATTTATGAGTAATCAGAATGAAGTTTCATTCATTCTGGATTTAAGCCAGTAGAAAATAGCCTCTCCAGTTGTTCACCCACTGAATCCTCAAAGACCTTCTGGCTTGCAGGTCAACGGTACTAAGCCAAATTGTATGATTACAGCTTGCCCGATTACCTTAAATAGCAGTTCATGAATGGTTGTCAGGTAGGTAGAAGGGGGAGTTTGGGACTATGAGCAAGTGTATGCACTAAAGCATTAGAGAAGCAGCAGATTCTTCCCTAAGTGACTGAGTGACCCGAGGAGTCTCAGCTGAAGTAGGAGAAAAGAAATCCAAGCCACAGGAATTCATTTTCCTCAGTCAAAAGAAGCAATTAAAATAAAAAGCCCCACTTCTGTCAAAGAAGCCCAGTCCCGGCACAGAGTCAGAGACAAAAGCATTGCAACACCCTTTGTAATTAATACTTTACAGCAGGTTGCTCTCAGCTGGAGAGTATACTCCATTGTGGTGAGAATAAGCAGCACAGCAAATTTCACCTGTCCTGCAGAAGGTATTTCCAATAAAAGGCAGTTGCGAAAGCCAGCAACTGTCCACATGGATTGTGCCCAACAATCTATATAATTGCCTGCTGACCAGATGGAATTATTTTGCTTGGCTTCTCTGAGTCACAGAGCCAATCCCTACCATCTTCTGGAGCTCACCTGGCTAGATGATTATGTCCTGATCCTGTAATCAAACCTATGAAGGAAAAAAAAAAAAAGGGCCTGTCCTCAGGATCATGGAAGATCAAGGATGTAGAATAAGGGTGGGGCAAACCTGAGAGTGCTTATTATAGGAAGAGCTGGCAATGATGCCTCATATTAAGGTAATCTTATGCTTTGTCTTACATACCTAACATGGAAATGATGGCTTACAGCTTCCTTTTGTGTGCTCTTATTTTTAGAGTAAGAAAAGGTAAGACTCTCCTAAGATGCTAAATATCCAAACTTCCAACAGGCACTTTTTACTTTCTCCTCACCAAACTTGGGTTAAGTCCTAAAAGATTTTGAGATTATTTTGTTCAAGGCTAGGCTGGATGGGGCTTTGAGCAACCTGGTCTAGTGGAAAGTGTCCCTGCCCATAGCAGGGGGGTTGGAACTAGATCATTTCTCTCAAACAGAAATCTACACAGATGGCAAGGAAATAATGTCTCTGGAAACTTGGTGCAGACAAGCAAGATTTTCAACAGGAAGTTAAATAATACTATTTATTGTGAATTAACAAATTAATCCTCACAGTCTCTAACTTCAGGGGGAAGAGAAAGGGTGAGAAGTTTACACTAGTATCTTCTGCTTTACTCGCAGCATGACAAAACACACTGTACCCCTGCAAAACATGTCATGCCTATCAGGAATATAGACCCTCGCAGCTGTAACACCCTGAGTAACTCCTGCCAAGTTACAGCCTTCTAACCAGCTGGCTTCCATAGTCTGAAAATTGGAACCTGCAAAGGAAGGCTCAAACCCTGCACCTCTGACCTCTGGGAGCAAGTTCAAGTTTTTGGCAGAAGAAACAACATTTTGCTCAGTGACATAGAAGCCTGCAGGGTCACCATAACCCAAACACATTAAGGAAAGTGTTACGCAAACGCTGACAATAACACCGCAGTCCTCATGGGGCCCTAAGTGAGCCGAGGGTGCTGTTCACACACAAGGCAGCAGTTGTGCCCCCACCCGGGACACACCGGGTAACCCTGCTAACATGACACCGCCTGAGCAAGTCAGAGCGCGAGCCACCTTTCCCTAGGACCACTCCCCGCCTCACACCAACGGCAGCCAAAGGAAGCGCACGAACCCACTTCAATCGCTGACACCACCGCGCATGCGAGGACTTCACAGGGGGGAGTAGGCAGCCACGCGACATCCGGGTATTCCGTCCTCGCCCCTCCCGCCGAAGAGCTGCCGCCAGGGAAGAAAGGCCGCGCGGGTGTCCCGCGCGCTCCCTCAGCCTCTTGCCCCGCCCCGCGCGCTCGCTCACTGGCCCCTGCGCGCGCGGCCGTTGGGGGCGCGGCCGTTGGGTGGTGAGGCACGGCCGGGTTGGGAGAGGCGAACGGAGCGCCGCGGCGGAGAGCCGGGCGGGGGGAAGAGTGAGGCGCAGCCCAGTCTTCCGCAGCCCTTCCGCGCCCTGCTGTCTGCCGAGCGACGGGGACGGGTGAGCCTCAGTTGTCTGGGACTGGCGGGGCGAGCCGGGGCCTGCGCCCCCCGGCGGGGCTGTGTCCCGCTCCTGGCCGGCGTCGGCTGCCTGGCAGCCGGGTGATAAACAAATGGCGGCCCGGCGGGGGCGAGCAGGGCCCGGCGCCGGCTCGGTCACAGCCCCGCCGGCCTGACAGGTCACGGCTGGGAGGTAGAGAAGGCCGCGGGGGGCTTGGTGTGCTGCTGCTGCACCCATGTCTAGTTCTCCCTGCCCGGCCCCCGCGCGGCCCTAGGTGCTGAGTGTGTGCCGGTGGTAAAGTGCCATGTAGGGTGACCGGCGTCTGCCCCGCCCCTGAGCTTATTCTGTCCGCGGGCCCGCTGCCGTCGGGACCGGACGACGGCGGCGGAGCGAGCCTGCCGCTGCCTCTTAGCCCGCGGTGCGGCCAGCGCTACCCGGGGTGTTGCGGTAGCACGCTGGAAGGGGTCGGGCCGGGTTCTGCCCGATACTGTAGAGACTGCAGTCGCAGCGTCTCATTCTTCATGGAAGGAGAGGGGAAGAGGGCAAATAAGCCAGAGGTATTGCTGAAATCCTTCTATAGTCGTTCCTGTATTTCGAGTAGCTGTGTCAGACCATACAAGAGGTGGTGGTTTGTCGTCTGGCAATGCTGTTTTTGATGGCTGTTAGTGATGTGCCTTGGAACCTTTTTTTCTCTCCTTTATGAAGATAAAGAAGGTTGCGTAGCTGTAGTCCGGTAACCCCAGGGGTCGTAGGCAGAAGCGTATAGGGAGATGACAGCAGCTTGTTGAGCAGCATGCATGTTTAAACAGTCGTGTGGCCTCACTTCTAAAAGTTCTAGCGCCACTGTTGTTCCCAGCAGGTCTTCTGAATTCTCCAGGGAGAAAACCCGTGGGCTGGAGAGACGGTTTGCTTTTGTTCTGTGAAGTTCTACTCGGATTTGGCTGAGGAGCTTTTCATAGTCCTTTTTTCCCTTTGGCTGATTATGTTGTTAAAATGCCAAAGTAAGTGTGTGTTACCTAGTAATCCAAAACTGGGCCTGTGCTGCTGTAGGAACAGCATCATTTTTGCAGCCACTGCCTTCTGCTGTGAGTTAATGCCATACACTTTAACTTGTGTCGTGGGAGGGTTAAGGTTCATGCATCCCTGCTGATAAGGTTGTTATGCTTATTTATGATATTTCTCTCTCCAACCCTCTTGCTGAAGGACAAAAATATTATTAAAAAAATTTTGTTGGTAAGCAAGTCGCATACCTAGAAGACTGAAAAATGTGCTGGCACCTTTAATCTGTCTTCCAGTCCATATATGTGTAAATATTTGTGGATAATTTCTCCTTAGTGGTCAAATTTCATCCGTAGAAGAAATAAATTGAAAGGATGAATTTGGGTTGTGTTGCAGGCTCAGACTTTTTGTGTGCTCTTTGTCTTACTCTTTTCCAAAGTTAGAAGGTGTTAGAGAACAGGAATCCCAGTAGAGCAGGTGTAGGCTATCCAAAAGCAGGGTTTTACTTTGCTGCTTAAATATTGGTTCTTTTGCACAAAAGTCTCCTTTTACTCAGTTAACTTCTTAAATTTGGATTATATTTCCCTTGCCTCCTACTTTGATGTTAGAAGTCTAATAGACAAAATAAGTGCTTAGTTTAACTAGCAATATCTGGTTGGAAACTTTCTGGTAAGATTTCTCTACAATTTTGGACAACCAATTTTTGACCTAAGACCTGAAGAGTATCTTATAGTACCTTTGCACTTGGAGACTAGTAAGTCTCCACTCCCATAGCTGCTATGGATTTCAGCTTTGTAACAAACCTATGCTTTGTATTCAGTCCAGTTGAACTAAAAATAACAGAATTTCCTTCATACTGATAGACTCTATTTCTTTGGTGAGATCTATCCCAAATGGGACAAATGCTGTTTGCCTCTGGCAGTGAGATCCAGTGATATAGATATGGGAGGAGGGAATAATTTATCTAGTGATTATTGTAATGGTGACAATTCTCTTTTTGTTTCCTTATGCACAATAAGAATAAAGCTAATGAAAGTATTTGATGGTAAGATGGTTATATTGTATAAGGAGTAAGCATTCCTAAAAAGAGCATAAATAAACAAGTAATGACATTATTGACGGTTACAGAAAAAACCTATGTAGGCTGTCCTAAGTATCTCGGCACCATCTAGTCTCAATATTGAATAAAGGAAAAAGACTGAAAAAATCTTGTAATACAGACTGGTCTAAAACAGGCCAAGAGAATTAAAATTACAGGGGAGCTCTAGGTTCTTGACTGATTTTGCAAGCTGCTGTTTTTAGTAATTTCTGAGGTGAGGCTTAATGTCTTGTTTTAAATATGTTGTGATCTGCTAATGCTGCTTGAATCTACAATACCATGAAAGTAGTAGAACATCTGTGTACAAGTCAGTCTGTAGAGCATCTCAGTAGACTGTGCTGTTGTTTACCAAATGCCAAAGATTGATCTAAGCTCTTAATGTGCAATCATGATGGTAAGTTTAAACTTTGGGCATGAGAACAAGAGGTGCAGTGAGGTAAAGTTCTAGTTGGCTTAGATAGGTGGTTCAGGCAGGTCGTTGAATAATGATAACTGATTCAGACTTGGTTACATAGGTGCTGGGAGGTGGCTGGTGTTTAGTTTGTTGAAGTTTAAGCTTTGTATTTGTCTGTTTAGAATCATCTCTAGTAGAAGCTGTAGTTTTACACAAAAGTCCTATGTGACAGAAATCTGTTGGAATGACAGATTCTTTGCAAGCAGGATCTTTTTAGGACTGTGCTTTATTGATGTAGCTGTAATTGCTCTTTCAAAACCTTGTTTTAGCTGAGTCACTATTGTCATCGACTATGGAATGTGTTCGGATGGGAACGTTCAGCTGGAGTCTTCGAGGGAAAAAGTAATAGCATCAAGCCTGTTGACATTTGAAAAAGCAGTCTTAAGTGATACTAGAGATCAGAAATTGATGACTCATTGTGCATCTTAAAATCCTACACAAACTTGTAGTGCAGATCTTTTTTTCTAGTTCTTCATTCAAGTTAAAAACATAATTAAAGAGCTGGTATAACATGCTCATTGAGATGTATTCCCAGCTTTCTATCATCAGCTGTTTGAGATAAGTGAGGTTTTTGTTTAGAAAGTAGTTTTGCTTTTTTAACTGGATTTTTTTTTTTGTTTTTTTTACTATTTTCTTTGGTTTTAAAGCCAAACAGCCTGGAAGGGGAAAAAGCTGAACAGGTGCTGCAAAAAACATCTTGTATTTGATAGGAAAGTAAAATACCTGCAAATAGAATAGGTTAAAGTTGTTACTACTGTCTTTGTTCTTGATCTCCTATTCTTTCTGCTCTACTTATAATTTGTCAAAATATTTTAGGACAAACTTTATCTTTTCTACTTCAGTATTATCTGGTGCAGTATATGTGTGTGTGGGGTGTCTTAAATTTTTTTGCCTACTGTCTGCTACTGCTGTACAGTGGTCAGGCCATCAAGGGTGTATTTTTAATAGAAAATATAACCTTATATGTACAGAGTACATGAGATCTACATTTCAGTCTGGGATCTTGTGGAGAAGTTGGGCTTGTGTTCCATTTACTTTAAAGTTTTCTAATTTTGATGTGGGAACTGGTTAAACTTGTGTAGTAAGACCTGAAGCAGTGTATTAACAAGATTTTTGGCCTGTTCTCTGTAAATATACAGAGGTCAGGAATTCTGTGGCAACATGTATGAATTAAAATATTATGTAAGAAAAAGGATTTATTTTGGGTTTCTTTCAAGTGGCTAAAATTACCTTTTGTAATACAGAATGCATTATTTTTTTGCAGTAATTCTGTTTTTGATTTCTGAGAAGTGGCTTATTTTCTATCTTTCTGAAGGATTTGTGAGACAATATCTGGAAATAAGGATAGTATTGTTCCTTTGGGTATATCACTTTGGTTTCATCTTTGTTAAGTTTTGATGATAATCCATGAGCGTGAACACATAGAAGAAGTTATAGTAAAGTAGCTTTTTACTATTAAGCAAGTACTTAATAAGTTCTTCTGTCTGAAGACTGAAGCTAAACAAATTTTACCTATACTTAAATTGTTTGTTGTTTGCTCTTTGGATTTTTTTGTTTGTTTGTTTTTTTTCTCCAGCTGTTGCAATCTTTAATTCAAGTTTGGGTTTGTTTTGTGTTTTTTTTAAGTGGTTCCTGGTAGGCCAAACCAAAGAATGAAGGGAAGTAGGTCAGAATAGTAACTTTTAATAATCTATTGTAGCCTTGAATATAAATAGGTAATCATCGAGTGTGACTAACAGCTAGCTATAAGCTAAAATGACAGAATTTAGGTTGCACTTGCAAAGGATGTTTAAAACTTGTTTATTTTTCCATAAAACCCGCAAAATATTTTGACATTTGTAGCTCCAGATAGTGTAAGCACATGACCTTTTCAGAGGATTGGGCCATAGGGAAAGCAATCTGTACACCTGAAATGAAACCTTACTTCTGATCTCCTTTCTTGCAGAGCCTGCAGCAGTTGATGAGTTGGACTGAGGTCAAGTTCAGAAGTGCTTTACACATGAAATCTACTGGCTCTATAGCTGATTCTGCCCTGTCACCATCTCAACAGGTAGAGTGCTTTTGTGCCTGAGCCATGCAGTATGTGAAGCTGTTCCTAGTGTGGTTGTCCTGTGTCAGTCAGTGTGACCAAAGGCACACTGAAGCCTTCAGTTTTCTTTGGGGAATGTGTCAAGGAGACAAGAACGCATGGCAGATCTGTCACAAAAGTACTCTAGGGAAAAGCCTCGTAGGTTTGGTTTTGATTTTTAACACTCACAAAGTTTAGTGAGAGAAGAAAGTTTTCTGTCATTCCATCAGAGCTTCTGTTCTAAAATGGAACAAAGATATATGGGGCATTGATGGAGTGTCTACTTCAGTCAAAGCAGTGTTTTGCTTTGGGTTATTTCCCCTTCTGAAGTTCTTCCTTTTTTTTGTTTTTGTTTTCTTGCAGCTTCTGTAATAAGGTGCTTGGGGCAGGAGTAGACATGGAAAACCTTTCCTTTATAAGATTGACATAAAAAGTTTGCTTCCTTATAATTCTAATGCTCACTATTTTTGCTGTAATTAGAAGTCATCTTGGTTTGGTTTTGAGGTAGATGTATAATTTACACTTCAAAAAGCAGTTAGTATATACTTTTTCAATGCTAGATCACAGTTAAAACTACAGTCTTTCTAGAAGTATGTATCTCTCTGAAGTTTTTGCAATGAGAAGCTATGTTTTGGACCTGACCTTTTTCTGCTGCTCTCATGTAATACATACAAATTGCTGTAGACTTATGATGATAATGGTAGTAGTAGCGTACTACTTGTATGGTAGTTTGGTAATTGAAGCTCCTTCTTGTGTTATGTGATTAACAAAAAAATAGACTCATTTTAGCATGTCAAATATGTGCAGTCGTTACTGGGACAGCAGATGCGCTCTTTGTTGTAGATGAATTTATGTTTGAGAATGCAGTAAAAACTCATCTATCCAAAAATTTTGGATGTAGTTTTAACTTTGTTGATCTGCTTTGTTGTAACAGAATTCAGGGCTGTCCTGATGAACCTGACGCTATGGGGCGGTAATTTGTATCCTGTAAGGTTGAGATTTTGTGTGGCGTTGGAAAGAATTCCACTGTGTGACGCAAATTAGCGTAAAAAATATAAGGCTTCATAAAGTTCCTGTCAGGAACTTCTCTTTCAAATCAGAGGAGAAAAAAAAAGACCAATTGCCTAGTATTTAAAATACTAAATTATGGTCACATGTACTACTCTATTAGCTGTGCAACTGAAGCATATGCTTTTAGTCACCTCTTACTCATGTTGTTTCACATTAATGACTAGCAGTTTGTAATGTTGTCTGTTCTTATGAATTTACCATTTTAGAGTCATTGGAAATTAGTGTAGCATTAGGTTAACTTCACCTTATGTCCCTGTTTCTGGCCTTCCCAATGCTATGGAAAGACATTTAAGCAGGATTTGAGGAACCAAGCTCCCTAATATGAGGATAAAAAGCTTCACTGGCTTTGGAGAAGCCTCAGGATGGGGTTGCTTAACCTCAGATTTTGTAGAATCTTGAGGATCAGAGTTAGAGCATCCTCAAGCAGGGATGCCTACTAGTGGTTACACTTGCCATTTACCAGTTGAAGTGGTGTGTGAACCTCCAGTTCATGTTTTTCACTGATTATTTTGAAACTAGTGAAGTCAAAACCACCTCAAACCAGTCGACCCAAACACCAGTATAGGGATGTTGGTGCCAAAAAGGGACCCAAAAAGGCAGCATAACCTGAATAACAGAAAGTTAATGTGACCGTGCTACTGTAGTAATAGACTGAGGTATTGGTTTTTTAGGTATAAAAATGGTCACACTTTTTGTGCAGGACAGGGATGACAAGAAAAGCATGCATGCTAGGATATAGAAAAATCAAATAGCTTGTTCAATAATTATCCCTAGTGCTGGCAATTCTATTTTGGCAGAATATTCTACAGCGCTTTTTTTTTTTTAATTTATTTTTTTATTTATACTGCTCTTTACCTCTTGCCTTATTTTTCCATACCCCATTTCTTTCTTTTTTTTTTTTTTTTAACCACCTATCACTTAAATGACTCTCACTTGGCCATTTGCTCTCTGAAAGTTTCTGCAGACTTTTTAGTCACTCTTTTAGCCAGACTTGGGTAAAAGATGGAAGATTTAGAAATCTGGCACTCTTCTACAATCTCCAAAACAAAAGGGTTTTTTTTTTTAGAATGCTTTGCATATATTTGGCAGCTTGTGGGTGGATTTGGATGCTCCTGGGAGCTTAAACCTGTAGTACTGCTTGTGTCTGTCTCTTCTACTTCCTTGAACATGTAATTTAAGAACCTGTTGGCCTATTTAGTCAAATTTGAGAAAAGGAAGAGTCTCAAAGATACTTGAGCTTCATAGGTTTGGTGAATAACAGGTAGCTGAGTAATAGAGGGTTCCAGGAACAGCAACAGTTGCTGTGACTGCATATCTTATTGGGACCAGAGAATTCATATAGGCAGAGTAAGTAAGCAGAGTTTGGGTTTGATAACACTAAGTACAGCTCCTTATACTTTGTGGCATAGAAGAAAGAGAGAGCTCTCACTTGCAACTGAAATATTGTGTAGTGACTGAAACCCTTCTTATGCTATTTTAATGTTTGTGTTACAACAGCAACTGAAAATCATGTGCCTGTAGCAGCTGGAATTTTAATCCTTTTAATTATGATAGATTTTCAAAGCATGTTCTGGCTGTTTTGGTCAGCTGACTGTATAGTATGTACAATAACATCAAGTGATTGCACAAATTCTGAGAGCAGTGGTCGCCTCACTGGAACGGGATGTATTTTTAGGTCTCTCTGCTAGTAACAGTCAAGTGCATGTACTTAAACATCTCATATGAACTGAAGTTACTTGCTGACACTACACAATCAGAAAAGGACAGCTGTTCATTCTTGCTATGGTCATTGATCCGACACTATCTTCTCACCAAATTGTGGCAAGGAACACAATGGGGCATAAATACATGTTATTGATACGTATATTAATGGCAAGGTTTTTCTTCAGGTCAGTAATGACACTTTGCTAGTTCTTTAAATTCTCTGTATTGGAGGAAATTAAAGCACTTTGTTACCTTCAGCAAGAATTTTCTTTCATCTCCCCTTTACCCAACAGTTTTTTCCTTTACAAGGCAATGTTTAGGAAGAGGGTGTAGTACGACTGTTATATTGGTTATGGTTCTTCAAAGGAAAATGATTAATGTGTGGATGCTTTTAATCAATGAATCCAAGAGGTGCTAAGTTCCATGGTTCAGAAAGTTAGCTTACAAAATGAGGTGACCATTTGTAGATTAATGAATGTGCTAATTCTTGAGGTCTTATCCATTTATTTCATCAGTTTGATAGGGTCTTATTTTCTTTTTTTTTTTTTTTTTTTTTTTTTAGCCTTTGGACGATTTGCAATTTGATAATCGGGTTATATCAAAAGACTTAACTAGTTTAAACAGTCCAGGAACTCATGACTGCCCAAAACAGCTGTTGAGCTTGAAGCCCAGGTATTAAAATTAAAAATGCAGAAGAGGACATTTAATATATATATGAAAGGACTTTGTAGTAATCTATAAATAAAATGTGACATTCTGAGTAAATTGAAGTTCTGCAGCAGGTGCTGTGAAATTAAGGCTTGTAAGCAGGACACATAATTTTACTGAATGTCCTGTTGATGGCCTACTGTTGTCCAAAGATATTTTCAATTACATATTTAGTTAAGGAGTCAAAGGATTTGAATTTTAAGAGGAATGGCAAACTAATATTAAACTTCTTAGTGACCAATAAAATTTGTATTTTTGGAAACTGAAAGAACAGGTTACTTGAGCTATTTAATGGAACACACATAACTTCATAAAAACAATTACAGACATCTGTTAATAGAACTAAATTAGCATCTACATATTGGTAAAACATGGTATTTTAGTGTCTGCTCTGGCTTTCTTGTACTGTCTGTTAGTGATAGATGATGTTTTGGTCAGGCTTTGTCTTCCACACTTCAAAATTCCATTTGCTTGTATGAAGTCATTAAGTTTTGATGAATATTAGCTTATATCTGAAAGGAGTCCAGGAGCCTGAGAAAAGCCAGTATCATCATGCAACTCTGGTTTCACAATCTGACTTGTAAAGACCAAGATAGTGTGGTAGGGAGGAGGATGTTTTACTGTCTTCATAGAATGTTCTTCTGTGTAAGCTCACATAGGCTATTTAAAGGTAGTAATTAATGATGGTTGACTAATTTAGGGTATGTTTACACAAATGGTGCAGGCAAACACGAGCTCAGTTGACTGCATTCTGAGCTGTCTGTATACAGGCCAGCTTTGGCCTAGAAGCAATAGAACAGTGCTAGCATAACATAGCAGTGTGTGAGCTAACACACCTGGCTTCTGCTCCAGAAGTGGTTCACTTCTGGCCATCTTAAAAGTAAGCAGGGCACACAGCTTTTTGCAAAGTAAGTAAAAAACCAAACCAAACAAACAAAAAAAAACCCCAAAAAACCCGAATCCCAAAAGTGAACCACCAAAAAAACCGTTGAAACCACTGAACATATTTATGGATAACTGATTAAATTAAGCCTTAGTGATACCAGACTAGGCTCTGTGAGGGCTCTTTCATTATGAACTAGCAATTGTCTTTGTCAGGGCTGTTTCCATTTTGTGTTAAGCACTTTAAAATACGCACATAACCTAAGAGCTTCCTTTTGATCTCTGCTTACCTGTTGACTTAAGGAAAACTAGAGTTTGGTTTCAGTATTGATGTAAAAGTCTGAAATTTTCTTTGGTCTAGCAACAGATAGACTGCTGTGTTTGGCAGGAATTACATAGAGAGGGCTTTGCTGGAAGAAGTAAAAATATCTCCAGATAAGTCAATTTTCTCATTTTAATTCTTTACTGAAAACATTTCAACTCTTTGCAATAGTTGTTATCTGATTTAATATGCAAGCTGAAAACAAGTTATGTGCCAGAAGGGTTTCATAAAATGTTTATCCAGTCAGTCAGTCACTGAGTTCAGTAACTGATGCACTTGACAATTTATTCAAATCTTACTAGGTATATAAACATTAAGGTGAGGTGAGGAAAACTCAGCTGTGTTTTGCCTGCTAAGTGTATCACATATGCTTCTTTGTTAGAAGTGTTCAGGAGAGTGGGTGGCTAAAATATTTGAGTTATCCAAATTATGATGGATGAGGGGGGATGATGCTACTTAAAGTTGGTATGAATTTCAAAGCATTAAAAAAATACGAGTGAGTGAAGTGTCACATAGATTTCTATTTAAATGCTTTAAATTAATTAAAGAGTCTAAAAGGCAATTTTGTTTCCTCTTACATTCAGTTTGAACAAAAGGAATAATATTAAGCAGTTTTATTTTTACAGTTTAGATTCTGTAAGCATTTATTTTTCAAGGAAATTGCTGGAGGGTGGGAAGTGAGGAAAAGATAGAATTGAGCAATATATTTTTGACACAGTGTTTTGAGATTTGGCTTTGTGCAAGTCATTCTCTGATTTTTTTCTGAACTGCACTCCCTAGTGCTATCAATTCTGAGGAGTTTGTTGGAGCATAGGGAAGAGATTGGTCACTTGTGTGAGCCTGCACTCCAGCTGATGACAGTTCCAGAGCTTCTCCAAGTATGTTACAAAGACGCAAAGTTTACTCTCTTCTCCTTCACCCCATCCCTCCTCCCTGCCTTTTTTTTTCTTTTTTTTTTCCTCCCATTCCACCACAAAGGATTGAATTTTTTGATTGTGTCAGTACGTTTTAATATTATGCAGTGAGTTTTGTTTGGATTTTTATTGCTCTTTGGTCTTGTAGAGTTGTTGAGATACCCTTACACTCAGAACTGCTGGTATTATCAGTACAGGTGTAGGATGCATTAAAAAATTCACCTTTTGTGGGTTGAACTGGACGTATAGATAAGACCTTGTTGGGCAGTAAGTTTTATGTAAAAGATTTCAGTGAAATAAGAGGACTTAGTTAATGCATAGTATAATTGCTACCCTAGGGCAGTAGCTACTATAAAAATAAGGGAGGAGCTATAGGCTATGGATGAAGAAGAATGAAGAGCTGTTGTAAAGGACTTTGTCAGAAGCATGGAACAGGGGACAATGGGACACAACAGGGAACCGAGATACATTCTGAGGGCTGCCGATTGCTTTCCACAGAACTGCATGAGGAGGGCATCAGAAGTTTAGATGGTAGCAAGCAGATCAAGGAATAGGTTGCCTCTGTTTCATTTGGAGAGCTGGAGATGAGGATGAATCTGGCTTCCTTTATTTTGTCTCCTTACTCTGTAAAACTGTGTGGTTTATGATTTTAGGTAGTAGGCCACAGAAGCAGTAGGGGAAAAACAATATTTTGTTTTCATTGAGTCTTCCATTTGTAAGGGGAAGGGGAAAAGAGCTATTCCAGAGGGATGACTATACAGCGTTTTTACCTAATTTGCATGTATTATACCTGGTGAATAAATGCATGGACTGTGTCTTGAACTCTGGTAAATGCGTATCTTTAATTTTCAGGTGAACCTTTAAATACCATTTCTTTGACATAAAATGTCACATTTTCTTAAAATGGCTACTGATCAGCTCACATTGTGTTAATATATATCTTTCTGTACATGCAGAAGATGAAAAACTGCAAATAATAGTAAATATTAACAATATTGAGTTACATTCTGTACTTCTGTCTCCTTTCTTTTTACTCAGAATTGGATTTACAGTCATGGAGGAACATCAGCAACATTTACACTGTGTGAACTGTGTCAGCCGTCGTTGTATGACCAGACCAGAGCCTGGCATTTCCTGTGATCTGATTGGCTGCCCATTGGTTTGTGGAGCAGTTTTTCACTCATGTAAAGCTGAGGAACACCGCATGTTATGTCCACTTGAAAGAGTGCCTTGTTTGAACAGTGGCTTTGGATGTCCCTTCATAGTAGCCCGAAATAAAATTGCTGATCATCTAGAAGTTTGTCCTGCAAGTGTGGTATGTTGTACCATGGAGTGGAATAGATGGCCAGTCAGTTACGCAGACCGAAAATCTTACGAAAATCTGAGTAAAGATGTTGATGAAGTGGAGCAACTAGATATGGCTTTAGCCCTTCAAGACCAACGAATGTTATTAGAATCACTTAAAGTAGCAACTATGATGTCAAAAGCAGGTGATCAAATACCAGAATCCAGAGAGCAAACCTCTGTCAAATCAAGTGCCCCAGATACAGTGCATTCAAATGGTTTAATGCCTGTAGATGAAGAGTCTTATGGTGCTCTTTATCAAGCTACTGTAGAAACAACAAGGAGTTTAGCTGCTGCTCTGGATATCCTGAACACTGCTACAAGGGACATTAATATGTTAAGTTCAAGCCTCTGCAATTCACCACAGGAAATTGAAGAAGATACTGAGATTAAAGAGCAAGCTTCTAATGGCATTATTAAGGATAAGAAGTCTGACCATGAATATCCAGATGAAGATAACATAGGAGCAGTTGGGGGGATAAAATTTGACAGCCTGAGTCAAAACTCACAAATGGAGCAAAATGGTTCTAGTGATATTTATTATGATGTAGTGCAAAAACATGACTTAAATCTAAACCTCAATAACTCCTCGGTTTTGTGTAATGGCTTTCATGTAGAAAATGAATGTTCAAAGGTGTTGGACCAGAATGAAGATCTTGGTGTATCTAATTCAAAACCATCCAGTGTAGCAAATGGTGAATGTACTGCTTCTCATGATGATGAAGCATTACAGTCTTGCAGCTCCCTCCCTGTAACAGCACAACTTAAAGAAGTAGTATCAGCTGATCACTTAATTAATGGCAGTGTTAATCATGTACTACTTCCCCATAATGCTAATGAAGAAGAAATGTTAGAAAGACAAGTGGAGCAAGAAAGATTGAGAAATGTAGATGCATTTTCCCTTTTACGGCATCGATCATACAACTTCATTGTTAACAACTATTGGTCTACATTAAAAGAAGACAAAGCTGTTGATACATCAGATTTGGAGATAACAGAAGATCCTATGGGTCTTCAAGGGATTGATCTAATCACTGCAGCTCTGTTGTTTTGCCTAGGAGACTCTCCCGGCGGTAGAGGGATATCAGAAAGTCGTGCTGTTGATGTGTATCGCATTGACTTTGGGACCCAAACGTTTTCTCTCCCATCTGCTATACTGGCCACGAATACCATGGTGGGGGAAATAGCGTCAGCTTCTGCATGTGATCATGCCAACCCACAGCTCTCAAATCCAAGTCCATTCCAGACCCTTGGACTGGATTTGGTATTGGAATATGTGGCTAGATACCAAACAAAACAGCGTTCAATGTTTACATTTGTTTGTGGACAGTTGTTTAGGAGGAATGAATTTTCATCGCATTTTAAGAATGTGCATGGTGACATTCATGCTGGCCTTAACGGCTGGATGGAGCAGAGGTGTCCTTTGGCATATTATGGGTGTACATACTCTCAACGAAGGTTTTGCCCTTCAACACAAGGGGCAAAAATTATTCATGACCGCCACTTACGGTCATTTGGAGTTCAGCCTTGTATTTCCACAGTATTAGTAGAACCAGCAAAAAGCTGTTTAATTGGACTACACAATGACCATCTGAGTACTCTACCTTTTGAGGTTCTGCAGCACATTGCTAGTTTTCTAGATGGTTTTAGTTTATGTCAGCTTTCCAGAGTGTCGCGTTTAATGAGAGATGTATGCGGAAGCTTGCTTCAAGCACGTGGAATGGTGATACTACTATGGGAGAAGAGAAGGTATGCAGATAGAAGTTCCTGGCAGATAAAAGAAAAGGTAAGTTATTTAATTCTGAAGGTGAAAGGGAAAGTGTTAAATTGGTCATGTCTCTGCTTTTTGCCTTAATGTTTTCCTTGATCACTGTTGTTAGTCCTGTTTTTTTGATGCAATATCCCTTCAAGAAAGAGCTTGTTGTACAGAACAGCAATTTGTTAAAATTGATAGCAGGTTTGTTCAGTCTTTTCCACACTTGAAGAATTAGAAGTACTGCTGGTCTAGTTTCTGCTTGATTTAAATAAATGAACTTCTTTTTCCCAAGATTTATAAATACTAGGTGATTACTCTTTAATATCAATATTCCATGAAAGTGCAAAAGTTGCCTACAAAGTTTGCTTTTTTTGCCTTACGCTGTTTACAGCAATTTTAATTTTTGCTATCCTGTTGAGATCCTGTCCATTGCTATGATATTGAGTGCCTTAAGGATGTAAATAATTCTTAAAACCTTTGGGTGACCTTTGTACAGTGCAGTTTTCACCATCCCAATCTCCCCTGACCTGCAGTGTTATCTGCAGCAATCCTTTAGAATTGCAGAAACTGATCATTTCAGAATGATTGTTGTGACTGGTCATGCAATACTTAGTCATTTAACTCCTGATTGCATCTACTTTGTAGATGGTAAAATTACTGCCTGTCTTTTTTTGCCAGTGTTCAGAGTTGACTTGGAATCTGACTCGGGCAGAGACTGATAATACAACATTTAGCATTGTATGTTTTGGTCATGCTGGTTTTTAGTATCATTTATAGTAGATGTAAAGCATTGCCTGAAAGCATTACAGCATAAGGATTTAAATCCTGCTCTGAGTTCAGGTACCTTAAAACATTGTGAGCCTAAGTGCAACTTATTTTCTAGGTTTGGCGCTTCAGTACAGCCTTCTGTACTGTGAATGAGTGGAAGTTTGCTGACATCGTAAGCATGGCTGACCACTTGAAGAAATGTAGCTATAATGCTGTAGAGAGAAGAGAGGAGGCTGTTCCACTGCCATGTATGTGTGTAACAAGAGAACTCACTAAAGAAGGACGTTCACTGCGCTCTGTTTTGAAACCAGTACTTTAAATATTGCAACCACTCCAATTGCACATACACTCAAGCACCTGATATAACCTCGGTAATCTTATGTGACACTTTATTAATGTACTAAAGATACTTTCTAGCTAAATCTACTCTTGTCACTGTGTATATAAAGTTTGAAGTGACATTTATTTTTTATAATACTGTTTAGCTGGAAAGTAATGAAAGTTGCCTTAATGTTTGAAAAATTCGGAACTTGCTGGACAGGGTAGTTTTATCTAACTTATATAATTTAAGAACAAAATCCTAAGGTGTGTTTTCTGGTTCACTGGTGCCCATGTTGCTGTTGACAACATTTCAAAAATGGCCTCCAAATGGTATGCACATTTAGATAGGAAACACTGAATTGTACTTTCTGTATTAGGTCTTTTTTTTTTTTTTTTTTTTTAACAAATTATAATCCAAATATTTGAAAGATAAGGAAGAATTCAAAACTTTGTAATAGAGATCTCAAACACAGCTTTTAAGCACGTCTTTTCTCATTACATCAGTGTTCTAGTGCTCTTCCTAGTTGACAGGTGATCTAGGATGAGCTTTTTTCTGAAGTTTTTGTTCGTTGTTTTTTTTTTTAGCAGCAATCTAAGCAAACTCAGATTTAAAGCAGCTCAATTTTTAGTACAACTTTCTTTTGACATGTCAACAATGATTATTTCTTTTCTGAACTATTAACAAGTTACTTCACTTTTGGGAGCAAAACTTTTAGAGCTAAAAACATGGAATACTAGTTCTGCTCTTGCACCTACAATGATAACAATTTAAAATGTTTTTCCTTGTCCTGCAGTTGGCTGAGGATTAAATTGCTTGAGGATTCAGAAATTCAAAGTATGTGATGAACTGTTACGAATTTATAATGCAGCTAATGAAGCAGCTTTACTTGTTCTGTGGTGTTGTGAGATATATTGTCTCCTTTTCTGTTAATCTGTCTATAAAAATGCTGCTTTTTTTGAGGAGCATTTTAAATTACTGGCATATATAGCAAATGTATCATCTTCATAAGATGAGACATAATTTGTTAATTGCATAAGGCATATCAGAAATACATGTTCAACCACATCTGTTAAGCAAACAATTCCAATTTGCTTCCAGTCTTCCGTAATAAAAGATCTCACAAAGTGTTTGCGAACAGAGAAGACATGCTATGAAAAATGGCCTGGTATAGCAAATCTGTAATAACTTGAACCGACTTTCCAACTTGTGTATTAATTTTGGTGTCTGTAGCCTGTTGCACTTAGCAACTGTGCCACAAAACTAAAACAGAAACAGACCAGAGCTTGGAACAGAGAAATACAGATTGTATTTCCATTATAGGACAAAATAAGAGATTAGTAACGAGGAGATGTTTACAAAAATGGCTAAATTTATTACTCATAATTTCTGTACTGGACACTTGTTTATGGCTACTCTGGCTGCAGTTCGCAACTTTGGTATCTGTGCATTTCCCATTCTGGGTCCAGTCCAGCTAAACATTCACTGCCTTCTATCCAGAGTGCTACAGGTGCCCAGAAAAAAATCAAATCTACAGTGCCATGAGTTGGAATTAGAAGAGCTTAAACAGCCTTGGCCTTCAAACTACATGTTCTTTTTCCACAATTTCTCTTTGTTTATTTTGTTTGGAGAGAGGAAAGGAGAGTAAACCCTCTACAGAAGTTAGCAATATTTGCAATAATTCTTAGCTGTTACCACAGCTATCTGGAAAGGAGTATCTAGATTCATGTGTAAATCTGACTACATCAACTGCGTTTTAGGTAGGGATTTTAAACACACACCCTACCCCCATGCTTGTTGTCTTGGTAAAATGCTCATTACCCACAAATTCTTTCATATGTGGCAGGAGGGAGACTTTCATCAGTTCTGTTCTTTTAGCTCTAATGGCTCCTTGCTGCTGCTGTCCGGTGTTTAAAAGTGGTTGTGTGACTGGAAGGATCCTGAATGTTGAGGAGTTTATGCTTGCGTTTATGGCTAAATCTACTTTAAAACATCTGTTTTGGGTTACTGGTATTTTTTAGTCAGCAGGGTGGTGGTTTTGGTACTTGGCGTTCTTTGTAACTACCCAGAACCCTGGTAAGTATGGTAGGCAGGTGTGTGTCAAGGTCGCTTGGGGGAAGAGGGTGTTAAGTTAGAGGAACTAGCGTTGATAGAATCTTGCTTGTAGCACAGTGCAGTTCTACATCTAAAGTGTCATCAGTTGTTGATCTATTAAAATGATTTTTTTAACTACTTGGTGTTCTTCTTAAGAAATAACACTATTTCTCAATACATGCACTTTTGTTTTCAAATGTAGATACAGGCTTTTATGTTAAATTAGTTTATTTTTTATGAGAATCCAGAGCTATTAAAATACCAGTGTTGTAAACAAAATCTCTGCCTTGTAAACCGCTCCAAATGCAGGAATACAATATAGTTAGGATAAAAACTTTTTTTTATACTGCTATGCAGTTTGTAAAACATCTGTGATATATAGTCTATGAAAATGTGGCTTGTTCACATTTGCCCTTCAATTTTAAAAATGTTGTATCCCCTTCCTGGTACATCTTCCTTACAGCATATATAGACAGCTGTTCCAGTTTTTCTTTTACTTGATACCACATTGCTACTTTGTTTAAAATACTATGTTTTCAATCATTATGCAATATTTTTTTGCAATGTCTGTTGAAATCCTAATAAAACTTTTGGAGTTTCTCTTTTAGTATGATTGTACTTCTTGTAAAGCTTAACGTCAGCCTCCCAGTGTTCAAACATGGTGCTCAGTGTCTGTCTCTAGGATTTCACTAAGTACTCAAAAAATCAAGTTACACAAAGGAATCTTATTTTCAAACACTTTAAACATTGCACAGTTTGGAAGTGATAAATATATGTTCACTTCAGTATGAAGATCAGTCATTCGTTTTTATACTGTACACCCATTTCTACTGCTTTGGTCCATTATGCAGCATAGATTCCCTTCCACATTTAAAGATTTAACTATAACACTGAAGACTTATATTGTGCCTTGTAGGCTTGTTTTAATTGTTTTTTTTTTTTTTTTTCTGAGTAATAAATTAGAATATCTGATCAATATGAAGAGAACTGTTATGCAAAGAACATTTCCAGTATGTTGTCTCATGAGTGAAGTTTTCTACAGAAAGTTGTTGCTTAAAATGGTACAAAAGATAATAGTTGTAGTTCAGACTGACTGTGGGATGGCAAAACCAAAACCTCATTAAAATAGAAGACTGTCCAGAAATTGGCCTTTTGCCCTGCCAGTTGCTAGTATGAGTATGCTAATAGCCTTTACAAATAAAAATGGACCTATAATACATAAATTTGATAATAAATTAATCTAAACTCAGTGTTGTGGTGTGACTCATGTTTTTATTTCAGCTGTTGCAAACTTGTGACTATTTTACTTATTAGGCCATGTTAGCATTTTATTTTTCTCTCTCCATAAGTGGATTAGATATTCTGCTGTACAAGGAAATATTTTTTTGTTTCAGTTTAACTTTCTTGATGCTTAAAGTGTTCTAGAGGATCTGCATGTGTGCTGTAGCTTGGTTTTGTGAGAGAACTGCTGCTAAAGCTATATTCATAGGCTCTTACCTGCTGATTGTACTTTCCTAAAATGAGATTTAAGTTCAGTGGAGAATTCAGTACTTGCTGTAGTATCAGAAAGGTGATTTAAATTCTTTCAGTCAGTATTTTTTCCAGATGGCTTTGGTCATCTTCAGATGAGCAAAATCTAGTGCTTATTTACAGCACTGAGGGGAAAAATGGCATTTGGGTAGTGTTTATAAAGAGTTAAGTCCTGTAAAGCAGAGACACTTTGAAGAATGGAGTTCTCAAAGTATGACTGTGCGGCATGTGGTGAATATTGCAGCAATAATCCAGACTGGAGGGGAAAAGTGAATGGAGAAGTAGGCTTAAAATAATGAAGACATCCAGTCCTAGCGTAGAGATGCTTCTGAGGGACCGTGTGTGTGCTGGAAGTTTGACTTGTGCATGCTGCAACTGTGTTTTACTGATTTATCAGTCTTTCCATGATAGCAAGAGTTATCATGTTGCTGCTGATTGATCTCTGATGTACTTTAGTTGTAAACTGTTTCCAAGTGCTGCCTGCATTCCTGAATCAAGTATTGAGTAGGATTCAGTCCTCTTTACTGAATGTGAGATATGTTTTCGTTGTAGCTTCTACATGCTGGTGGTGTCAGAGGCAATATTTGCTAAGAATAATATTAAAATAAGGTCCTTTGGATATGGAGGATTCATCTGTGTGGTTTCCATCAGTATTTGCCTGAAAAAGGGAGCAAAAAATGTGTTAGGGAATGCAAGGAGCAAAATAAGAAGACTGCTAGCATTCAGTACAGCTTGCTAATGGCCTGGCAGTCAAGAAAATGTTATTAATCATCATTAGATGCAATATGAAATGTGACAGCAAAACTCCATGCCTCTGCCATTTTGACAAAACAAATTCTGCAACACATGCAGTAGTAGGTATGCAAACATAGCCTCAGGAGTAGAAAAATGCATACAGAATGAGCATGTATGATTTTAACAGCAAAATATTGGGGAGGAGGGGAAGCTGGAATTTTGTGAGTATGAGTTCACATGAGGCTAGATTTGTACAATCAGAAAATGTGATTTCTGCCTTGAGGATATTTAAATGTTCTGGTGCTTAGTTTCATACTAAACTCTGCTGGTATTTATTTAGAATAATACTATGAATGAACTGTAGAAAAATAGGAAAAGTTGCAATGACCATACAAAATTATTTGCTTGACAGTGTCATCATGTAGTATCAAACTGAGAATTTTACAATATAAAAAACAGAACACAAGAAATAAAAGCATGTTTTATAATCTAAGATTTACTTTCCCCCCCCAAGATATGTTTTCAAGCATGTAACAAAAAAGCTATCTTCGAGCTTATTGTGATTTAAACAGAATTCTGCTAGCAATACAAAAGCTGGGTTGCATTAGTATTTTCATGTGAACATCCCAACAAAGGGGTTGGCTGCAGAACAGAACTAATCTGCTTATGTGACTGGTTAGCAAATGAACAGTCAACGACCTGGCAGGAATGTGTGTTGGACTTTGTTCAGAAGTGTTAATGTTTGATTGTTATGTGTTGTGTAATCTTCTGAATATTGTGTACTCTTTAGTATTGTAATTATATAGTTGTGTTCCACCTGTCATTCCAGAGGCCTTTGCAGCAGACAGGAAATAACGTGCTGCTTATAGAGTTTTGAACCTTGGTTAAGGTAAAATATGACTGTTATGAACTGTGGCAGTTGTTCATGAGCATCAGCCATCTGGAGTTTCACATCATTGCATATCTCAAGAGTGAGGGATGAGTTGTTGCGTAAGCAAGGTGGCTTACTTCTAAGGAAGACTAATTTTGTGTGGTATCTTACTGTGCACGTTTTTTGTTCATATGCAGGTGAATAGGATGTTCTGGAATTAATGGTGCCATAACATTAACTTATCAAGTAGGATACTTGAGTGTTCACATTTCAGGTAATTTGGAATGTGTGCCGGATGGGTATCACAAGCTAATGTTAGCCAGTATTGAAACCATTATCTTTTCTATCCAAGGTGGGGGCAGATCTCTGGATCATTAAATCTGTTTCTGATCATCTGATTAGGATACCTGAAGGAAGTCTCTTTTTTCAAAGTGATAAAGAAAGAGGCAGATTGTAACAAAAAAAAAAAAATGTTCTTATTCTGGCTGAGGCAAAAAACCTCTGCCTTATCTGTAGAACTTCCTCAAGTC
Organism: Psittacula echo; assembly: GCF_963264785.1. NCBI lineage: Eukaryota > Metazoa > Chordata > Aves > Psittaciformes > Psittacidae > Psittacula > Psittacula echo. The sequence goes on along the minus strand of NC_137738.1, from coordinate 37,990,426 downwards.
CTGCTCCTTAATTTAATCCATGAGTTCTTCTGTGGGTACTTCTCTCTGAGCTCAGCTCCTCTGGAGAGTGAGTCATGGCAGCTGAGCTCATGTTGAAAGAGTTAAGTATGCCTGTTCTTCGCCAAAATTATTAAATGGAGACTAGTAGCTTGGTTTACTTTGGTTAAATTGAAAAGTTTCTCTTCAGTGCTTAGGTATGATACAGTCCATGTGATCCTTGGTTATTGGTTGTGGTCTAAGAATGGGAAGCTCGCCAAAGAGAGGTGGAGGTTAGGAGTGGGAACCTCTGTGAGAAGAGACTAGAGGCTGCCCCATGCTAAACACAGTTGGTTCTAGATGACTCTGCAATGGACCCACTACTGGCTGAAGCTAAACCCATCAATGAAGCTGGTGATGCCTCTGAAAATGTATTTAAGGAAGGGTAAATAACAATGTGCTGCAGCTGTGAGAGAAGAGTGACAAAAATAAGAGCAACAGCTCTGCAGACACCAAGGTCAGTGAAAAAGCAAGAGGATGAGGTACTCCAGGTACTGGAACAGAGACTCCCTTGCAAACTGATGAGACTGTGGTGACTTGTTTCTCAGGTGTGGTCATCTGCAATCAAAAGGAGAAATGTGTATGGAAAAAGGACTCTACTGTAGTCACTGGAAGACTCCTTGAGATGTATTGTCCATATGCATGTTTATGCCATTTCCAATGGGGCTTGGAAGCTGGAAGGAACACAGAAGGGCTTGGGAGGCTGACTACTGTGTTGATTTGCACCATCTATGAGATGAGGAGGTCCTGTGACTCTGCAAGGTAGGTGGGCACCACCCCTGCTATGTGAGAGAGTAGGACCTGACCATGTTATGAAGGTCCTAGCTGAGACTAAAAAGTACTTGGTTTTAAATTATTGAATGCATATGCACTCACATTAATAATTAACAATAATAGCAAAAAAATTTGCTTCTAATAGCCAAATTTCTTGATTCCTCTTAAGTGGTTGAACAGTTTTGACTTGGGGTTTTGATCCAGAGTACGTGTTGAAGCCTTAATTGGATCTGTCATCAGGGTTGCAGTGTTAATAACAAAGCGGGTTGTGTGGTTTAATGTCATTGAGCAACATCATTCAACTGGAAAGCTGTAATTCTGTTTTCAGGGAAAAAAAACAGGTTTTCATCTATATTTTCCTTCTGCTTTGGAATGAAACACAAAGATTTTGGTAGGGTTTATGAACCCTAGAAAGCAAGGAAGCAAGATGCAGATGTTCAGAGTAACAGCTGAATGGTCAGGTCATTTCATATGTAGAAGATCCAGTCTCCAAATCATGCAGTAAAGGAACATTCAATAGTAAGTTGCTGTTTCTCACATCATAATCACTGAGAGCTGCTTCTGAGTTCTTTCTTGCTTTCACCTTTCTCTCATCATAGAATTAATGATGTTAAATTATTCCACTGCTGTCTTACACAGAGAAACCTGTCTGAAATAGTTACCATATATAGATGTGTTAAACAAGGCTGGACAGAACATCCATAGGTGAAATAACAGTAAGAAATCTTCAAATTTGGCAGAGATTATGGAATAGTTTATGCTTTCGCAATTAGTCAAGATAAATTTTAAGTGGTCTTTAACTTTGCTCTAACCACAGGTACATTCTCAGCAACAGTGGGCTTGAGAAGTACTACTAAAGTAGTTAGAGACTTACATTACAGCCGGTGTTTGGAGCATTCTGTTTGAACTTTGAGCTGCTCTTACTAAGACAGAAGTTAAATGAAAAGCTTTAGTGTTAATTAGTTCCTCAGAACAGCACACAATGTGGTCGAATATTCCCTGGCAGTTGTGGTGACCTGACAAGAGCGCAGGGAAGAGTTTACAAGTGGTCAACTGAAGCATGCTGTGCTACTTTGGATCTTGAGCCAAGTACCTGATGTTTGCATGAAGATCATATTGAGAATGTTTTTCCTCAAAGTTTGATGCAGTGTATCAGGTTAGAGCAACAACTTGTATCCATGGAGGTAAAAGTTTAGAGTTGCACTAAAGCTGAAACTAAACTGAGAGACCAAAGAAAGCCGGGAAAACCTTAGCAACTGCACATCATTATCTGGAGACTCATGCTTGATAAGGCAGTTAACTTCTAGACACACCTGACTACATAGTTTATAATTGCAAGCTATTGCATTATAATGAGTTACCCATTAATCAGCTGAGACTTCATGGTAGTGTTAGCAGATGTGTTATACTTTGCAGCTGGAGCAGATTGAGAGACTTTATCTGGTTATTCACCACAACTTGGCTAATGATACACTATTCAACAAGTAATTTGATTGAGGAATTGCCACATGGTACCCTAGGAGCCAAAATCTGGTCTGCACTGTCAGTGATCCCATCGTTGCCAAATGCAGTCTCTCACCAGATTCACTGCTACTTCTGTTTCCCTCTGTGGCATTAAATGCTAGTCTTGGTTTTTTTTACATCACTGTAAATGGGATTAACAATAGAACTAATGTTGGTTTGTTGTTTTTGGTTTTTTTTTTTGTTTGGTTGGTGGTTGGTTTTTTATTTCCCCAAAACCACTTTGATACTGATATTAGCAACCTTTAAAGTTACTGTTAGTCTTCAAGTGAATGTTCTGAGACTCATCCATAATGCAGCTTGGGTGAGGAAAAAAAAACCAACCCTATTTATTTATTGCTCCCTATGAACCATATAGATGTAATCCCATTGAAATGAAGCGAGATGCTAAAGCTCTGAGTACAGTAATTCTGTGAAATTCATGTAGAGTTAATTACTTGCATAGTTGGATCAATATATCTAACGTTGCTTTCTACTTCTTTGAATTTATGCAGGTAGTAGTGTTTGAGCAAAGGTGTGCAACAGCAAAACAAGTATTAATAAATACAGTGTAATAAAAGCAATACAAACCCACTCATTCTCTAGCAGTATGGACAGAAACCTTACTGGAACTTGTTTGCTTAGGAAGGACTACCAGCAACTTGTTTATATGACTTAGGAGCACTGCAGTGAAAACTGACAGCTGGATTTGTTATGTAAACACAACTTTTACAGAGTTTTTGAGTTTTTTTGGTCTCAGGAGAATAGTCTGAAGTTTGCTAGCTACAGGGAAGTAAGTGCTGTACATACTCATGTTCTGGCATGAGGTAACACTCTTACTAAATTTACACAGAAGAGGTATTTGAGGGAAAATTACTAGATTCAGTTGACTTTCATGTGACTTTCAGATTGTTCTAATCCAGGTCATGCTGGTTGCTGCTTAAAATGTCTCAGTGTTATAAAAGTATGTCTCAGTTCTTGAACAGAGTACTAGTTCTCCAAGTCTGAAATAAGTCCTTCTAGGTGATAACGTGCAATTCATCCATCACTCTGCTCAGCTGCCAAGTAACAATTCAGCAGCTTTCCCTTTTATAGTTCTCTGGTTGATTACATGTCCCGACAGAAAAAGTTGTATTTGCAAGCATTTGTGAAAGGCAGAGAAGAATTGCAATGTTAAAAAAAAAAAAAAAGAGAAGGTATAATATCCAAATCAGCAGCTGAAGTTTAATTAGACCTTTAAAATTCAAACTGATTGTATGTGAACTTCAGTGGAATTCAGAGAGCTTTGCAAAGCACATGGCTGAGAGCAGCAGAGGAATGATTAGCCTGTCTTGAAGTATACATAGTCTGGACAGTGAGCAGTTTCTTTGCAATATTCCTTTTTTCTTAATTTCTATTCTTTTCCTTGGAACATTCTAAAATAATATCCCATTGGCTGTCCACAGTGAGAGTCCTAATTTGCAGTTGTATTAGCCTAAATTACCTATGTGAAAGACCATTGTTTTTTAATAGCTTTATAAAGGGCAATTAGTTTTGTTTTCATAAAGCCTTAAGTTCAAACTTGCACCAATACCCAAATAGATGGTTTAAAAGGCTAGAAAATGAAAGGTGTATTTCCAGAGGGACTTAATACTGTATGCGCTGATAAAATCAATAGAGGGTTTATCTGTTGGTTCATCTGTTATCTAGTTTATCTGTTATCTCTAATAATTAAAGTTTTAGCTTTAGGCTTCCAAATTTGAATGCTTTTGCTAGAGATAGAATCACTTTGAATCATTTTACTGGTAATTGAAGGCACTGACACTCAGTGGTTTCAATTTTATGCTTTTTAAAGATGAAAGAAACACCTGCCTTCTAAGGTTTAGTGTTTAGAAATGTTGGAGAACCTTATTTGGTAAGACAGATTGATTTAACTTTCCTACAAAGAGAGGGAGACCAGAATGATACAAACACTGGTTTGTGCTGTCTTCTTAAAATTATTTAAAGAAAAAGCATTGGAAGATAAATCTAATTTAGTTGTTCCAACAGAATGTGCCACCTTAGCTCAGTTACTTTGGCAGGCAAACAATGTTGGGTGCAGCTTTTGCAGTATGAAGTCTAAAAAGATGTAAGTCTTATGCTTGTTTGGCATATGATCTTTCTGGAATAAAATAACACTGAACGTGTTCTTTTTCAGATGGTGATTGTGTATGAACATGGATAGGGCAGCGATTGCTATCTTGCCTACAAGGCTTGGCTTGGGTATGCTGTACCATGGATGATTCTACAGGTCACACGTGGCAGCACACTTGGGGTTTTTTAGAGGTATCAAGGTTGACAACTTTGCCAGACTGTTTACTTCTGTCCCACAGTAGAATCGTAGAACAGACAAACTAGTATCTGTAGTTGCTAAGGGAGCATGCAGATCAACATGCAAATAGTGAATATGTCTCTTGTGTGCATAATCACTTCAAAATACAGTTGAAGAAAGCCCTGTGAATTATTTTAGCTTGTTTATTATTACATATCGATAGAGTTTATGTAGCTTGGAAGAAATGGGTGTATAGTTGAGGTAATTCAGAAAACCAAAGTAAAGTAAATTGACTGGTCTGTTATACTTGAAAGGCATGGTCAGTAGCTCACTTAATGAACTGTTCCTGGTGTGGAGGAACTGTGCAATAGTGTTCACTAGGTCTGGGCTCATACTCTCAAAAGCTCCCATTGTGGAAGCAATTGATTATCACTCTGATAGCTTTTTGAAATGCTGAAGGACAGTTTATTTTGTGTGCCACTTAATGCAGTCAGGGTAGTAAATATTTACAGTATCAGTGATCACAGAGGTAAAAAGTTACTTTATTTGTAGATTCATACTTACAGTAGAACTGAAAATACAGTACTTAATTGTTGCTTTCAGTTTAAGTAATTAGAAATGTGGATGCTTACAAAGGAAATCTAATAACTGCTGCTCATCAAGCACTTCACTGTGCTGCCCTATCAATCCAGGCTGGCCATCATGCCAGTTTAATAGCTCTATTCCCTTTCCATTTTCCACCTTAAAAATATTTTAACCACTGGGATAGCTGTAATCAGTGATAAATTAAAAATAATCATAAATTTATGCAGTGTAAAGAACTTTATTAAACAAGATTAAGCTCTTGAGCATTTGGAACAGGCTATTCTACTACATGTGTTTATTAAAGAGCTGTTACATGCTGCAAAGAATAGTTGGTTGGCTGGCAGGAAGTAAAAGAGGGCTTGAAATTTGCATTGAACAAGTTCCATGCAAACTAGTTCCAATAATTCATATATAAATATATCTTTAAACACTCCATTTTATTGTTTTATGGGTAGGAACCTGAGAAGTGAGAGATCAGATCAGGATTTACCCTGCAAGATTCCCCGACCATGAATTTGTTGTCAAGTAAATACCAATTCTAATAATTTATGAAAATAATTCCACTTGCCTGGAATTTGAGGTCATCAGTGACACACTCAAAAACTATTAAAATTTTGGCCAAATCAGTGCCTGTTATTTATCTATGAATCTATGAACTTTTCTATTTAGGTTTATCTCAGAATAGGAAAGGCTTTTGGCAACATTTTATATAGCAGTAAACCTTCCATAATGATCTTAGCTTGAGAAAACAGTGTCTGTGTAAGCGCACAGATGACTTAATGTCTACAAGTAAACCAAGAAGGAATATAAGTGGGACAGTTTAGATCTAGGTGCTAACTTTCAGTAAACTTAAAAACACTTTGGGGGAAAAAAACACAAGAAGTTTCAAACAGCTTGTATATTTTCATGCAGTAAGGAGCAAAAAGTACTGAGAAACATCATGTCATTTGAAGATGGAAATGCTCACAGCTGTTCAAGACAATGCAGTATGCATGTGTAATACAAGCATAACTAACTCTACAGTGTGTGCCACTGTACTTCAAAGGCTATTGTAATGTTGTTTGTTAACATGACCGATCTATTTTTAGGCTGATCTCCAAACTCTGTTATTCCTTCAAAACAGGTGAAGAAGGAACTGCAGAGTGGTCAGCTGGTGACTTTGGGGCCAGCTGTGGCTTCCATGTTGGCATTGCCTTGAGGGATGGGCTGTGCTAATGGGAAGGCATCTCTGTGTGACAACTTGAGCTCCAGTGGAAACAGGTCACTATGGATCTCAGCAACATACACACACCAAATTAAGTAGTCGGAGTCCCCTGTCTATGATCTAGTCTCCAAAGTATGTCATACACATCTTCTGGCTCTTGGCTGCAGGCTGTTGCCATGACCTGTGGAAGGTTGCTAAGCTGCAGGCTGTTTACACACTCGCTCTAGCCTCCAATCCCTGTTTTCAGGGGTTTCTTTGTGGCTGGATGAAAACAGTGTTTGTTCCTCAGCAAGGATTATTTGTGTCAGGTAAGTGAATTCAGTGAAGCTTGCTAAAGCTCTTAAAAGAAAAGCAAGAAAGGTACAGTTGAAAAAATGGTAAAGACATGAAACCAAGAAGATGAGGGGGCAGCAACAATGCACTGGATTGATACAGTGATACAGCAAAATATTCATACAAGGAAATAAACTATTTCTGAAATATTGTTGATCATACATAAAACACTTGCAAGAAAAAGTCTCTGTAATGAAAACTAAAGAATATATTTTTCTTAAAGTGGTGACAGGAGTATAGCATACTAGAACTTTGTATCAACCAAGAATTTGGTGGGGGTCCAAAGAACACTGAAACTGTGCTTGATTACAGACGGTGCACTAGACTGGAGGCACAGTTACTTGGGTCTGAGTGCATCTGTTTTTGAAAGTGGAAGGATTATGTAAGTCTCCACAAAGAAGGCACATTCTTCTACTTAAAACTTCACCTGTCATGTTGCACATCAATTTTGGGTCAGACTGCACCCTACAAACTAATGGAATAAGTTTTTGGTATTCCACACAGCCAAGTGTCTGGTTTTACACTAGGTCTTGTTTCGAAAGGGCTGAAACACTTCCCCCCCCTCCACTCCCCAGCAGGTATTTTAATGGGAAACTTAATATGTCATTGGTGGTAAAAAGCTGTTTTCAAACAATGTACCGTATAATGAGTTGGCATTGTAACAATTTACAGTTACATACTGTTTTTCACACAAGCAGCACAGTGCAAGGTACTCTGCAGTCACTGAATCCTTCTTCTCCTATAGGAGTTTATGCAAGCCCTCTTGAGTAAATCCTTGGTCCCTCTTCTGTCCCTGTGAGCCAGACAGAAAAGCCACATTGCCAGAACTCTAGTTTGCTTGGGCACATACTACCCTCATGAAGGCACTCCACAGATATGTGAGGCTGGCCTGGAGCACCCTTCTAAGAACTGTGTAGGTCACTTTGAAGCAGGGAAGGAGCTGTGTGCTGGGCTTGTCTGTGGTGTTTGTTGATACCTGGACATTGATTGGGGCTGATACAGCATACTGAAAGGGCCCTCTGTTTCAATATGTTGGGACTTTCTCCAGCTCCCAAAACATTTCAGGCTGGGGAGGATGAGAAATAGGTTTATGTTTTTATTAGGTTTTGAGAAAAAGAAACCTACCAGAACAGTTATTCCTGTATGTGTTCTCATAATGTTTACTGTAATGTTATTGCATACTCATGCTGCCTAGTTACTTCTAAAAATAACAAACTTATTTTTAAGGCAACAAGCTATATAGAACTCCGTGCAAAAGTGAAAATAATCTCCTGTAGCATCCCACCTATTGTTACACTATAATTTTCCAATGCAATTCCTAAAATGGTCAGTCATGTCAGAACTTCTGTAGCTTTGTCTGCATAAAAGGCTGCTACAGGCACTAAGCAGCTAAAACAGTTCATGCAGTTATCACTGCTCTGACACAGCACCGCAATCTAAAAAGTAAGAACAGCAGTGCTTATCTGATAACAGGTTGTTAAATTGCTTAGTCTTCACGCTATAAAAATAAAATCTCAGCTTTCTTTTTCTTAGCTGCTGTACTGTCCAATTAGAACAAACAGTGGAAGTATTAGTTCATACTCCTCTCTGAATTATCACAAGGACAGTTAGGCTTGAATTAGAAGGTTTGGATCCACACATCACTGATTAGATTTACTAATCATCATAATAACTTTCACTTAAAACAGTGGTCTTAAATTATTTGCATTAGACTAGCTGGTTTTTTATTTAGTTCAATCTGAAGAAACACAGGCTGTGTAAATTTTTCAGCAATGAACATTTTGCCTGAATCACTAATACACCTAAATCAGCTTATCACGATACAATGTTTTTCCTTTTTGCAAGCAAGTCTTTACAGTATGCTGCCTTTCTCTCTTCTATAATTAGCACAAAAATTTGGAAATTGCAGTAACACTTTGTCTGTATCTTCGTAAGAAAGAAAATTACCTAAAAAGGGAAGAAAGGCTAGTCTAGGAAGGAGCACAGCTAATCTAAACATCACCCACAACTGGCAATCAGGGGCACTCCCCCACTTTCCCTCCCTCCCTTCTCCAACCAGATCCTTTCAGTATCTGTGTTTTGGTTTTGTTTTTCAAACTCTGTCTTCACTACACATTTCCCTACTTGGAAATATCATTTGAAATCACCGTACAGCAACAACAGACAAAGCTGTGCCAAGCAGCAAACCGGCCCACAGTGTAAGAAGGTTTGTCATCGGTAAAGAACATGTACTCCACAGACATAGGCTACCCCAGCATGGAAGTATTAAGCTCATTGGTCGTTTTAGTTGTATTCATGCTGTTCTGTGTGCTATTGCTATACCTAGTAGGCACTTTCCAAATAACAAAATTATGAAGAAAAATATGACTTTCCACTTGGAAAGCTGAATTGTGGACTCCTGCATACTGTTTAACTTCTTAATTAGGATTTTTGTTGTAATTTCAGACAGCAGTATTTTATCCAAGTTTCCTGAATGTAACAAATAATTCAAAACTCTTAAGTTTACAAAAATACCAGAGCAATTTTATGGCAGGAAACGACAGTATTACAGGGACTCCTGTAGCATATGAAAGCCATAACCATATCTTTCCTGACTGGTCAATCATCCACAGCAACGAGATTTGTATGAACGCCGATCTCACCATTAGCATTTCAGTAGGGCCCTATGCAGAAAGTTAGATTTCTGATTCTGCAAAAATTTAGCGCACAGTAATAGAAAATGCCTTTAAGCATGTTTTATGTGTACATAAATATAATCACAGCTCCGATTTTTGTACATTCAAAGTTTTCTTTAGAACCCTCTTATCTACAGCAATTAAGCAGAAAGTGAAGATGTAACTGTTAATGTTAAGTTGGTACACAGCCTCAGTGATTACTACTGTGAAATCTTCACTGCCTGCACACAATTTGGATAATAAACCAGACATAAAGGCTAATTATCTGGAAATTACATAAGGCTAAACCTCTCAGTACGAATCAGGAGAAATCCCACAAAGCAATTGATTCTTACAGAGATGCTAATGCTATGGAAAAATAATCTGGTTTTTCATACAATTCCTCCTATGTCCCTGCCCATGGCAGGGGAGTTGGAACTAGATGATCTTAAGGTCCTTTCCAACCCTAACTCGTCTGATTCTACATAGTCAGTTAGAAACATAGTCAGAATTGCCAAATAGCTGGTAAAATACCAGGGCAAATAAATTGAAGGCTTTAAAATATATCTGGCACTAAGCATCAGTGCATCATTTACTTAGATTTGTGGTGATTTGAGGCTTCCACTCCAAAGATGCTGTAGGTTAAGTACACTGCTAGACCCTAAACAGCTGTCAAGGATACAAAGGCACAATGTTTATTATTACAGTTCAGTCCTACCACTAAGATGGTAGCTTGTTTCTTCCCACAGGAATGAACAATTAACAGTAGTTTGAACAGTTAACAGTAGTTTCTGGAACAGTTAAAAAGCAGCTTGATCACTGGGGTTTGGGCCCCTTTATGCTAGATCTTTTTGATGGGACCTGTAAGGCTTGCCAAGTTGTAAGCAGGACTTAACAGAGGAAAAAACTTAGAAAAGGAAATGGTTGTATTTAATTTTGTGGCTGTAAAAGATGACTGGATTCTAGGGAAGGCTTTTAGGTTTCAGAATTTTGTTGAGGACTGCAGGGGAAGAGCAGAACACTGGTCTGGCAGTACTAGGATAAGGAGTCACTTCGACAGAGGAAACTAGCCCAAACCTTATGGTAATTACAGCTCACCAGTCTCAGATGTAATGATAATCCGTTTTATCCTGTCTACAGCTCTCAGTCCACTATTTGATCAATAAAAATTGCTCTTCTATTCCCATTACCCCACAGCCACGGGACTTCTGAGTCCTAAACTAATATCCAGTTCTAGTTTTTAATCCCAGTTTTGCAGGATCCAGAATTAAATCCAATTTTTCAGCCGTTCTTGTTTGATCTCTCAATGCTAACCCTAATCTGAACTAGGGTTTTTTTTAGGAAAGAGCAGGAAGTCAAGCTTGTCAGTTTCTGTCATCTTTAACTGTAACCTAGCACTCAATGTCGGCAGGCACAAAATGGATTAAGGCAGAACCTGGAAAAGAAATTGGCCAAATTATTTATAAAGCTAGTATTTGGCACATCAGAGTCTAAAGAACAATTTTTTATATCATTCAAAATTGTGTACAGGTCTAAGATGAGGACTTGGTACTTAAGGTTTGACTAAAGGTACATAGGTTGCTGGTTTTATTTTACATTGAGGCTTAGCAACAGCCAGGAACTAAACTATCAATCAGATGTATTATTGGATCCTAAAGTTTCTTAGCTGAGACTGTGACTGGAATGAACAGAAGCATATGGTTTTATCTAGACACAATATACTGGGGTGCTTTTATTGCTACTGGCAAGCTTGAACTGTGGGATAAAACCCCATAGTTTGTAGTTACATTCTGTATTACCCATAACACTAAAATTAAGGTGTATGGTAAAGTGGTAGAAAGACAATTCTAAACAGGTTATCTGTAACTCAACTGTCACGTTATGGAAAAGGGAAGACAAAAATGTAATGTTCTGTTCCACAAAGACAGCAGTGCTACAGTGAGGGCTGGTACTAGCAGAAATGCATGGAGCACAGCCAGAATTCCCTTAGCTTTGGTGATGTCTGAACAAGCAGTGGTGTGTCGCTCACACAAGTTCAACGAGGGTCACTGAAAATGAGCTAAAGCACTCTTAGAAATAAATTTGGCAGTACATACACTTCAGTGTGTCATTGCCCCTGAATGCAGGAAACAAGCAGGCGTCATTTGAGGCAGGATTCCTTTTGACTCTTTGAAAGGCCTTCATCCTGTTCACACAACTTGACCTGAAGTTACCACTCCTCTGTTTCTGCCCTTAAGAAGTTCGTGAAATGGGTGTATTCGCACAATGGACCTATCAATGGCTGGATTGCATCCTCTTTCTCAGTCATTCTTTGCAAGCCCTTAATATTGCTGCAAGTAGCAGCTGCCAAATTACAGACAGAAAGGCAAAACAGAGTACTTGGGAGTTAAAGAATTCTTTAAAAAGCTTTCTAACCTTCCCAACATTTCACGTTTCCGATCTCACAATTGGCTTCCCCGCCTGCCGAGAAGATACAAACATCCTGCATACCCAAGCGTTGAGGCTAAACCTTGTTTGTAACGCTGCACATATGGTGGTTATTTAATGACATTTGCTGTGCTAAATTAAGTCTGGGCTCCCTAGAGTAACTGCAGTAGGTTCATTTAACGAAGCGGTAACACATGCAAAAGCCCGTATACATAACGTGCAGCCACTTGCAACCTGGAATCCCAGTGTGTACTCGCAAAGGTAATCTTCCACTCCAGTCCCAACTTTAGGACCCTATCCGGGGTGGGTATCGGTGTAACTGCCAAAAGTGTTCTGGGAGGGAAGTCCCCTCTGCTACTTGCGCGCACACACGAAAACCCCTGAACGACAAAACGATACGAACCTCAGCCCAGCCCCACCACCACCGCCGCCTGCCCCAACAACCGGCGCTCCGGATCCGGCCGGAAGTGCGGGCCCGACACGACCCCCTAGCGGCGGCGCGCCCCAACGGAAGAGGCTCCGGTCAGACGGAGGCCGCTGCCCGCCATGCTCTTTCGTTTTGGTGTGGTGCTGCCGGCGCGGATGACGGAGGGTGGAGGCGTGCTCCTGGTGGCCGGCTCCCGGCCGGAGCTGGGACACTGGGATCCGCAGCGCGCCGTGCCCATGAAGCCGGCGCGGCCGACCGCCCCGCTGGCCGGCCAGGAGCCCGCGCTGTGGCTGGCAGAGGTGATGCTGCCGGACCAGGACTCTTCTGACCCCTTCTGGTACAAGTTCCTGCGGCGGCAGGGCGGACACCTCATCTGGGAAGGTAAACACGCGCACTCGGGACGCGAGAAAGTGTTTGCGGGCCCCGGTGGCTGAGCGGTGCCACCGCCTTTGTCCCGCCCAGGGGAGGGGTTTGGCCTGGCAGGCTGAGGCGGTGGCGCTTGGTCGTTACCTTCACGTCGTAGGGCGGGATGGGCCTCAGAGCTGGGCGGTAGGCTTCAGCAGCGCCGCCTCGTGCCCGGCGTCCAGGAGCATCGCTCAGGGGCCTGCTTGTCACGGGCAAGCAGGCCGTACTCTGTGCCTCCGGCTGTCGAAGGAGACGGCCTCCTCCTGTACAGTGGGTGGCCTAAAGCCTGCTTGCAGGTAGAACCTCCTAGCCTATCGTGTCGCTAATAAAACCGTTTTTAACGATATGATGCGGGAGAGTGAATGTGGAAGGCAGCTGCTGTTCTAGGTTAGTAAAAGGTCTTGGAAACGGTTTCATTATCTTTTCGTTACTTTAGGCACCCGTTGTCATGATGAAGTTTTGGTTCTTTTTCCTCTTTGTTTTCCCACAAGTAAAGATGTCAGAAGAGCCTACTTAATACATTAAGGTGTAACTTTATTTCAGTAAGCTGAAATGTGCTGGTGGCATTTTTGGGCTGGTTAATTTTGCTATTGGAATTGATTAAAACAAAAAACAAAAAAAAAAAAAAGGAGAAGTTCGAGCCTTTGTGCTGTTTCAGTAGTACTTCCACGGAGATTTTCTCCCGTGTTGTCAAATGTTGAGTAGCTTTAGTCAGGTGTATTTAAGTACGATAAATAAAAGAGAACATGCATACAACTGAATGCTAAGTCAAATAAAGCGCTAAATATACCTCTTGTCACAGGAATGGATCTAACTCAGTGAAAGGAAGACAGATGACTAGGTAATTTGTGAGTGGGTTTTTTTTTAACTTACAAAATAGTTTTATAATCCATATACAAAAATAAAACATTGTAGAGCAGTTGCTCTTCAGCTGTTTCTTAGGAATATATGTCACACTTTTAAAGTGCCATTCTGTTGCATAGACTAAAACATGCATGTCATCTTAACTGTTCCATTTGTTTTTTCTTCTCTATACTAATAAAAGACTGTGCTAATAGTGCATTCACAGAGGTTTACATCATGAAGTACTGTTTACACCATGCATTAGTAACTATTTTATTTTGCAGCTAAAATAAATAGCGTACTCTGCCTGTTTAAACCATGTTTTTCTTTTGCAGAAATGCAGGAAAAGTGACTTTATGGAATAGAAATCTTTACATCTTTCCAAGGAAGCAGAATTGGGTCTCTTTTGAAGGTGCTGTTGTACATAACATGCCAATGATACTGGTATATAAAAGAGGTCCTCACCATTCAGAGTATAGAATTAATAATAGAGTGTTCCAGTCTGTAGGGAATCTGCAATTGTAAGGTGATGGTTACTGTATAGTTTGGAAGCAATGATACCTCAAGGTATTGTCCATACCTGTGACTGCGTTTTGTAAATGCGGTCTGAATAATAAATATACTCTGTTTTGGCAGTAGTCCTACTGCTGCAGCTTTAAGATTAACCTGTGTGGAATTTTGTTCTTGCCATGGTGAATGCTTAGCAGTTTGAGCTTACTTAGCTACAATGATGGAACACAAATGGGTGTATCATTCAAATGCAGAAGTGGTTTTTAGGCATTCATATCAACTATTGTTTTCTAAGTTGTTATTTACAGGAAAAAAAACAGTGAAATTTGTTGTTCTTCATGTATTATATGACGGGAGCATAAGAATGTTTTTCTGTGCAACAGTTAAGCAATATCTTGCAGTCCTTTTCTTATGTTATTTTAATGATTTTTTAAAAATTATTTTTTCAGCTGTAGATCAATAAAAGTTTTGGCTGTCATCTGTTTGTTCTTGAAAAACTCACAGTTTGCAAAGGCAGTTGCCCTTTCTAAAATAAGAAAACATTTTGGTGATACACAAATGCTCTGCTTTGACTTTTTAGTATCCTGTGTGTTTAGGATTAAGATGTGCTTTGGGAGACGTATAGCAGTTATGGAACATCTGCAGTTTTGAAGACATGGTTGTGAGGGATAGAGGAAAGTGCAGAATGATACTTGCTCTAAGTTTATGAGTTGAGGCATTCATCTGCAACCAGAGAAACTCCTGTCCAGTTATGGATATCAGGTGTTTACTTATATGGATGTGAAATAATGTGCCATGTTTAAGAAAATTACTCCCCAAGTTTTTTATTAGTATGCCTTGTGTGAGAATTCCACTACTAATGCATATAATTTTTATAATACTACAGTGCATGTTGCATCAGGTGTTTTGCATATAAATTTAGTTTGTCCTTAGAGCCGTTCATGTGCAGTGGGGAAACTGAAAGATGAAGTGAAGGTATTTGTTTCTGTGCTCTAGAAGAGTCAAAGTCATGGGTCAGTGTTGTGTGGCTTTTGGGTTCTGTCAGGTGGTTTGGTAGGAGCCTTCAGGTGAGGCTTGGCCTGTGGGAGGGCTTTGTTGCTTGTGTCTGGAGGGATCTAGTTCTATAGGAGGAGGAGGTGGGAGAGAAAACTCTTGTCCTTCTGAAGGGTCACGTACTTACTCTGCTGCCCCAGGTGACAGTGCCAGTCTTCGTCCAGAGCCTGTCACTTACAGCCATTGGGCTCTTCTGGCTCAAATCACACAATTTCTGTATGGGCTCTGGCCCAAGTGATGTTTCTTCGGGTTTGGTGCTTTGCTTACCTGCTGAGAGTTAAGCTGAAAGGCCTGTTACCCAGGAGGGTTTTCAACTGCTACAGTATCTATGGAAAAACAGGTTATGTTGAACTTCAGAATCCAGGAATAGGCTTGCCCATTAGAAAAAATAAATGAATGTATATACCCTGGTTTTGGTGTGTGTTGTTTTGTTTTGTTGTGTGTTTTGTTTTTTTTTTCCCTCTAGCTACATCCCATGTATCTTTCTGTGTGCTTTGTTTTTGATCTAGATTCTTCAGAACTGGTTTATTTCTCCCTTCCAGCATGGAAAGTGAAGGTATATTGTTCTTACTGTCAAACCTAATAAACACAAGATGAAACTTATGTTTAAATTTGTTTTTGTGAGTTTGTTTGAATGCTTGTCAGTGCCTTTAATCCCCTTTAGTCTAGTCTAAATAAACTGCAAGTACTATACAAGATACATGCTCCATAAAAGAACAGGAGAGTTACTAAGGCTATGCCACAAACTGTATTTTGAGATGCTGGAGTAGAGTCTGTTGACACCTTATGTTTTGTGAAGGGGTAAAATATATATATATATATATATATTTATATATATATAAAAACAAGCTGATATTCTAAAATATTGATCCACTTTCACATAACGTAGTTTGATGCAGTTGGTGCTTTCTTGAAGCTAGACAGATGCCGTATTGCCAGTTAAAGATGAAAAACATGGGCAGCCTACCTTGTAGTAGTTTGTACAGGTGAGCAGAGCCTTATGCATTCCAAAAGACCCATCTCTAGTTTTGGGTGGGGGAAGGAGAAAAAAGGTGTTTTGTTTACACTGACCTGCTGTTGGGTTCTTGGGGGCCCAAAACAAACAGTACAACACAGTTCAGTTTAGAAACAGCTAGGTTACGCAGCCTGTGGCTTGGTATCTTGGCTTTCCCACATCTGCAGTTCATGCTTCTCTGAGCTCATTCGTTACATTTTAAGCTGTCTGTTGGACAACAAACACTTATGATGGTAGTTCAAAAGACTTGTACATTTATGGAGTAACAGAGCTTTTAATGATACTGTAATTAGTGAAAATATCAGAAGTAAAATCTGATCATGGCTTTCAAGGGTTGAGCACTTGATTGGCTGAAAACATCTGTGATAGTAAAATATTTCATTTTTGAAGTGGCAGTGTGTTGAAACTGAAATCAATCTTGTTTCTTGGCCTCAATGTGAAACTAAATGTGTATAATTCTTTGAAAGCTGTATGGGAAGTTAATACAATGGTGAGATTGTAACAGAATAAAAAATTATCTATGGCTAAGCCATTAGCAAAAAGTAAAAACCCTTTAAGGCTGTTTTGGAGAAGTACAGTTGGATGCAACATTATTTTTCTGTAACTGAGATACATCTCTCTTTGTTTCTCAAAGCTAATGTACAGATACTCAAATTAGGTAGCAGTTCTATTATTAAAAAAATGGAGAAAAGAACCTGAAGCAGATAACATTTCTTCATACCTCTGTTAATGCAGGTATTTTATGTAGTGTTGTTCCCACTGGGTGTCGCCGTTTTACCTGCCGATAGCCAGTGAGTGCCTAGGATTTTGCAGCTACTTCTGCGTTTCATCAGTATCCAGTGTAATCTGCTCTGCTTTTGAAAATAATGCAAAAATTGCTTCCCCCATCCCAGTCTTTTTCCGAAGTAGGTAGTGACTAGGAAGGAACATAAAGCACAACTGGGTGTTGATAGCTGAATAATTGTGCGTAATATCCATCTTATCCATGCAAGGCTGTTGCTTTGTGGACAATACTAGATGTTTAACACTTTGTGAGTGAGGAAACTTTGTGCGTAAAAGTGGATTACTTTGAAATTTACTACCCAATATGTCTAATGAGTAGATAGAAACTTTTGTTTACGAAGTGCAGTAGGTCCTGATGTTTTGTCCTTCAAGCCCCTCAAGACATATACTTATTGTGGATTATAGTATAATTAATTGGGAGCAAGTTTTTCATTACTTCCTTTCTGTGTGTCGACATCAACCAGTTTATACTGAGCAGACTACTGAAGATCAATAAAGCAAGAGAGTTGCCTATGAAACTGCAAAATTAGAAAAATAAAAATAAGGATACCTACCAAATCCAGAGGAATGCATGTGCGTATGTGTCGTTTCCTACCCACAAAGATAATAGGAGGCCTGCTCTGACTGCTGTGAGAACCTAATTAGAGCACTTGTCGTTATAATGGTAAGGTTAAAAGAAATGTGTTATTTATTCAAAGATTTAATTTACCATTGTTCCCATCCCCCACTTCACTCCCTGCCCTCACTTCCAAGTGCCAGCAGCATGCAGTATGGGTTGAGAGTTTATTTTCAAGGGTGAGAAGCACTAAGAAATTATAAGTAAAGTAACTGGGATAATATGTTGGTTAAGATTTTTGTGATGGTTACTATTTTGATGTAGCTTGTTTCCTGCCTGTAGCTCAGGTCTTTTCTGGTATGGTAGAAAGTAACAGTAATAGACAGTACAATGCCATAGACTGTTTCAAAGCAGTTAGGAAGACTGTATTACATTAAACATTTTGTTGCTATCAGGCATTTTTCTATCATCTGTTTCCTTTGTTATTATTTTCTACCATCTCTCTGAGAAGAACCTCTTTCTTCTGTCTGTCTGTTGGGTTTGGGTTTTTTTTACACTTTTACATGAACTGAATTCCCTTTAATTGCTTTTCTCTGTCTTAATCTACATAATTAGATTGGGCATTTGCTTAAAAAGTGTTAGTACAGTAGCAGCTCCCACTCAGAAACACCTGTGTCTAAGCAGACCTAGAGAGAGGAATTCTTATTTTCTCATCTCTGCTTTAAAAAAAAAAAAAAGCCAAAAATGGAAAAAAGGCCTTGATTAACAGCATTAAGCACTGAGGAGGGCTTTCTTGTAAGCAATTTAGTTATAATTCTGGCATACTTTTGAAAATCCATAAAAAGAATTCTCTTAGGAGTAGACTAATAGACTAAAAATCTTGAATTCAGCCTGGATTTTCGTACAAACAAAAAAACTTGTTTCCTTGGTTATATATATCAGCCCTACCAAATGAGAAGTTGAAAAAGTCTGCTTTAAGTCTGGCAGAAAATAAACATGCAGTGTATGATGCGACTCGTCTTCTGCTTTTTGGAGATCTCTTTTGGGCTGGCGAATGCAAGGAAACATTTCTGAAAATCAAACCAGTCATGAAGGAGGAGTTAGTGAATTAGGTGCTGCGAATTAACGATTTTGTCTTATAACAATATTAGGTATTTAAGTAATACAGTAATTTCACTTACTGTGCCAGAATCTAATGGGAAGATGGTTTATTAACAGCAGGAAAAGTAGCATTAAAAAGCAAAATAAGTACGCTTTTATTAAGCATGCAGGTAAGGGTTAGTACATGGCATACAGAATTCAGATGTGTTATTTGGCGCTATTTATCTGAGGTGTAAAAACAAAGGGCAATTATTCAGGGGCTTTGCTGAGACTTTGGGAAGTGGGACTCCAGTCTAAGAGCCTGTGGCAGACTCACGCTGCTAAAATATCTGGCCTCACTCAGTTCCAGTGAGGGGAATCCAGCCTCCCCTACTTCTTTTTTTTTAACAATCAGCAGCAATTTGGCCTTTGTGGGATTGAGACAGGTCCCATTTCAAGACCTCAGAGACTGAATTTCATAAAGACAGTTAGGCAGCAGGGAGACTTCTGTGACAGAAGCTGGTGTAAAGGTTAAGTGAATTTTAATATTTTGAGTATAGTGAAGGAATCTCAATTAATGTCTGATAATGACACCATGCAATAGCACATTCAGGTAACCGAGCTGTGTCCAAAATAGGACTTGAGGATATTCTTCACTGTAATGTTGGTATGAAAGATACGTAAGCTAGCAAATACTTACTCTTTTAAATCCTTCATTTCTGAGATTTTTTTTCCACGTGTTTCCTTTAGTTCCTGTTCTATTACTTTTTTTTTTTTTTTTAAAAATCTTCTATTCCTTGAGCTCTCCCCTTTCCTCTGCCCCCAGAGTGTTGATAGTGCTTATGATGTTACTAAACACCTCCAGGGGAATTTCTAAGCATGAACTCAAGCTGTTCGTTTACCTCGTTAAAGGACCTTGTTTAATACTGCAAATGTAATTATGTATAATATTTAGGCATATTTAAAAATTTTACTTGTCATATAAAGTCTGCTGCAAAATGAATGACAAGTATTGTAAATTTTTCCTCTTACTGATTTGTAAATAAGTGATCTGAAAATTGCCTGGATACGTGCTGTTTGGGTTTCTTAGTTGCCATTGAAGCTAATGTACATATACAAGGTTATTTAAGTAGCCACCTGGTTTTTCGAAGGTAGCAGTGAACTGTGAAACATGCTGGCCTTCCTGGCGTTTGGAGGTTTGGAAGTTGTACACCTGTGGTTTAGGGTCTGCTTAAGGCAGGGATAAGATACACATCAGCTCTGTGGCTGTTGCTGTGCCCTGGAGTTTCTATATACCTTCCCTCACACAGTAGAAAACAGACAAATATTAAAACTTCCAGCAAGGTATGCAACCAGCCAGTGGCTGAGCAAGCTGTGACTGAGCAGTGTACTAGTGCACTCTCTGCAAAGGAGACAGTGAAAGAGGCAGTCTTAGTTATTTTTTCATTCATTTTTTCGTTCACACTCAATGGTGCTGAGAAATTTCATTGACCCAGATTTTGCTCATTGTCTTTAAGATTAAGCTGATAATTTCACCACTGAGTCTTCTATGCAATCTGTGTGCAGCTGTCCTCTCTGTCAAGATGAGTCTGTGCTGTTGGCAGAATGCTGGATTATACTTTTTCATCACTGCAGTAGAGCTGTAATAAAATACTAAGTGAAGGTTTTTCTTTGCATTCTGTAACTGTGATTTGATCAAATTTCAGAAGAGCCTCTTTTGGTCCCTGCTTATCTTTCTTCTAGTCCTTGGTCTTTGGACATCTTTTTCTTTCTTACTGTATCTTCATGTTTTTCTTCTGTTTTGTTTTCGTCCCTGTCTTTTGCCTGTGCCATGTATCAGTTATGTGGTGATCTTTGATTTTAATCTTTTTTTTGGTTGTTTGTACAACCAGATTCCTTCTTATGCCACTTTGATCATTATTCATATGCATTAAAGCAGGAGCCATACGTGCAGTCATGCAGGTTTTGAAAGAACCCTCTGTGAAGCTTGAGCTGCAAGTGGGGCTGCTTGGTTACTTTGAACTCCATCAACAAGTGGGTTGAAAAGCAACGAGAAACTTTATATTTTAATACCTAGAAACTTACTTTTGTGTTTCTCTTTTAGATAAGCATTTTTGCTGTGGAGAGTCACAAAGATAGAATTTAAATAAAATCATTCTGGGCTTTATTGAAGGAAAAAGGTGATACCCTATCGATTAAACTAGGACCTGTATCTTTTGACAAACACTTATGAATTCTTTCTGTTCTTTACTTAGGAAAGTCGACATGATCAATCAACAAGAGAATTAGTACTGTTCAGATATTTAACTTACCCTTTTTTATCTTTGAATTTTACATGTTTTTAAATGATTGTGTATTTGTGTCCCCAAAATAATTAAACCAATGTTTTGCTACTTGGAATGATATGAATAAAAACAAGATGAGGAAAAAATACTGATTTAGAAGTGTCTTGAACTGTAAAAACTTGTATTTCCTGTTGTGTATTGCCCTTTCTCAAAGGGCATTTGTGCTTGTTTTCATTTCTGCAAAGGTGAACAGGTGGGTGGAAAACATTTGATTTTCTTTACTAGGAAAGAGGAAAGTTGAAATGCTGTTGAAATTCCTCCAAATCTTTGAGGTTGCACAATGATTTCTTGACTACTAAAAAAAACCCCCAAGCTAATCATGCAAATAGTTGTTTATTTCATATTAGAAGTGCCTGGATGCCTACCCAGTGGTCTTGTGGTATGTGCTGTGAGCAGCATGTGAGTTCTGAGACAGGAGATCTTCCTGTCTCACAAGATGCAGGTGAGGAGGTGCACAGATGCTGTGCCTGAGCAAAGTGTTTAAATGGGAGTTGTGATGAATTTCTGCTCTGGAGAGTGGTAGAGTCATGGAGGGTTTATTCAGAGTTTCTTGAAGTCTTTGTAAAAGGTTTGGGTAAGGTTGGGGACAGTATTCAGTGTAAGGGGACAGATATATTTACATTAAGAATTTATGCTTCAAAGGGTTCGTTTGGGTGAGAATTTGCCTTGCAGCTCCCTCAGGGATTCTGCAGTACATCCTCACATTCAGCACTCTCTGTTTCAAGCTCTTGCCCTCCTAATGAAATCTAAAGCACCCAACTTGTAAAAGGGATGCGAATCCCTCCAGCCGTTCAATCTCTGCATGAGTGTAATGTGCCTGGGACTGCCAGCGGTGCACGCTTTGTTGTTGGTTAAGATGTGATGTGCATTTGTGGTCCTGGAAGCATGTTGAATTGCAGCAAATTATACCCTGCACCTTCTCTGTTTGCGCTATGCCAGACAGTGGTGTGGAGGCACCATGGCAAATGTGGTTTCCTGGCACAGTCAGGATAGCCTTCCCAGCTTGTAGGTGGGGCCGTTTCCAAGCTTCAGGTGCAGAAACTAAACTTCAGCGCTAGGTCTTTAGTTTTGGTAACATACTTTAGGAAACACTTTGTGCATTTGAGAAGTGAGCAATAAAGATGAGCATGGTTTCTGTGAGGAAGGGCTTCTGTGTCTGACTTCTTAGCAAAGTCACTTAGAAAATCCATAGGTGCAGTGCCTTTCCAGATAAAGCAGATAAGGGGGATTTTTTGAGTACGACAAATGTAAACTTTAAGTGGAGTTAGAATCATAGAATCATAGAATAGTTAGGATTGGAAAGGACCTTAAGATTATCCAGTTCCAACCTCCCTGCCATGGGCAGGGACACCTCCCACTAAACTGTGCCACCC
The DNA here is from genome assembly GCF_963264785.1 of Psittacula echo. NCBI lineage: Eukaryota > Metazoa > Chordata > Aves > Psittaciformes > Psittacidae > Psittacula > Psittacula echo. Next base: position 37,968,233 of record NC_137738.1, on the reverse strand, counting down.
AAGGCCTCATCCAGCCTGGCCTTGAACACCGCCAAGGATGGAGCATTCACAGCCTCCTTGGGCAACACATTCCAGTGCCTCACTACCCTAACAGTAAAGAATTTCTTCCTTATATCCAATCTAAACTTCCCCTGTTTAAGTTTGAACGCGTTACCCCTTGTCCTGTCACTACAGTCCCTGATGAATAGTCCCTCCCCAGCATCCTTGTAGGCCCCCTTCAGATACTGGAAGGCTGCTACGAGGTCTCCACGCAGCCTTCTCTTCTCCAGGCTGAACAGCCCCAACTTTCTCAGCCTATCTTCATACGGGAGGTGCTCCAGTCCCCTGATCATCCTCGTGGCCCTCCTCTGGACTTGTTCCAACAGTTCCATGTCCTTTTTATGTTGAGGACACCAGAACTGCACACAATACTCCAAGTGAGGTCTCAGGAGAGCAGAGTAGAGGGGCAGGATCACCTCCTTCGACCTGCTGGTCACACTCCTCTTGATGCAGCTCAGGATACGGTTGGCTTTCTGGGCTGCGAGCGCACACTGAAGCCAGCTCATGTTCATTTTCTCATCAACCAACACCCCCAAGTCCTTCTCCGCAGGGCTTCTCTGAATCTCTTCTCTGCCCAACCTGTAGCTGTGCCTGGGATTGCTCCGACCCAGGTGTAGGACCTTGCACTTGGCGTGGTTAAACTTCATCAGGTTGGCATCAGCCCACCTTACAAGCGTGTCAAGGTCCCTCTGGATGGCATCCCTTCCCTCCGGCGTATCAACCGAACCACACAGCTTTGTGTCATCAGCAGACTTGCTGAGGGCGCACTCAATCCCACTGTCCATGTCACCAACAAAGATGTTGAACAAGACCGATCCCAACACTGATCCCTGAGGAACACCACTCGTTATTGGTCTCCAGCCGGACATCGAGCCATTGACCACAACTCTTTGCTTGTGACCATTCAGCCAGTTCTTTATCCACCGAGTGGTCCACCCATCAAATTGATGTCTCTCCAATTTAGAGATAAGGATGTCATGTGGGACAGTGTCGACCGCTTTGCACAAGTCCAGGTAGATGACATCAGCTGCTCTGCCCCTGTCCATCAGTTCCGTAGCCCCATCATAGAAGGCCACCAAATTGGTCAGGCAGGATTTCCCCTTAGTGAAGCCATGCTGGCTGTCACTAAGCACCTCCTTGTTTTTCATGTGCCTTAGCATGCCTTCCAGGAGAATCTGCTCCAAGATTTTGCCAGGCACAGAGGTGAGACTGACTGGTCTGTAATTCCCCGGGTCATCCATTTTTCCCTTCTTAAAAATGGGGGTTATATTTCCCTTTTTCCAGTCGTCGGGAACTTCACCTGACTGCCATGATTTTTCAAATATGATGGCCAGTGGCTTAGCAACTTCATTTGCCAGCTCCTTCAGGACCCGCGGATGGATTTCATCAGGTCCCATGGACTTGTGTACGTTTAGGTACGTTTGGGAGTTGGGAATTGGTGTGGATATGAGCGGCTTCAGGTATGAGCAGGCATATCTGGACTCTGCATACAGGCAGTCTCATGTCACTTCTGTCTGCACTGGCTGCTTTTATCTCTGGTGCCTAAGCGGAAGGTAAGAAATAAGAAAGGGCAGCCACACATTTATGAAGCACTGAGAAGAGTCAGATTCTGCTGAGCTTGGTCCCACTGCCTTCATCACTGTCCTGGTTTAGCAGTAGCAGTCATTTTTTTTCTGCTGGTGCAGTGCTGTGGTTTTGACTTTTGGCCTGGGAAAAATATTGATAAAGCCGATGTTTTCAGTTGCTGGTCAGAATGTTTACCCTGACCAAGGACTTTGTGAGTCTCATGCTCTGCCAGGGAGGAGGAGAAGCCAGGAGGAAGCAGGGACAGGACACCTGACCCAAACTAGCCAAAGAGGTATTCCATACCATAGCACGTCATGCGCAAGATGTAGAACTGAGAGTTCCCGGAAGGGCTGGATCATGGCAGGGTGGGGGTGAGGTACCAGTTGGTGAGCGGTTGTATTCTCTTCCTTGTTATTTCCTTTATCATTATTACTATTAGTGGTAGCAGTAGTGATTTGTGTTATACCTTAGTTATTAAACTGTTCTTATCTCAACCCGTGGGAGCTGCATTCTTTCGATTCTCCTCCCCGTCCCTCCAGAAGCAGAGGGAAGAAAGGTGGGGGGGGAAGTGGACTGTATGGTTCTGATTTACAGCCTGGGCTTAAACCACGACATTTCTTTTTTGGCGCCCAACGTGGGGCAGGAAGGGTTGAGATAATAACAGATCTGACTGAGGCACAATGCTGATTTATGGGCTCTCAAAGTTGTTCGTTTTGATGTCACAGTTTCTGTATGTCGTAGCTTGCTTGGAGCCGGTATTTGCTGTGTTAGTGTTTATCAAGTGTGGGCCTTGGGCTAAGGTTCTTGTTTCATTGTACTTTCTGGTAATGGCTTGCGATACGGGGGGGCTCCGGCAGCAGGGCGGGATGGACGTGGCTGTGGACTTGTACCTGGCCGTCCTGCTGCTCTTCACCGTCCTGGCCCTCATCCTCGCCTCCGTCTGTGTGAGGCTGCGGGGAGCTGAGGGGGAGCGGCCCCGGGAGCCGGCGGCGGCCGAAGCAGCCCGGGAGAGCGGCCCCGGGGACCAAGCGGCGGCGGGAGCGGGGCCGGAGGCTGGGAAGGAGGCGACTGCCGAGGAGGGGAAGGAGGCGGCCGCGGAGCAGCGGGAGGAGGCGGCGGAGGAGCCGAGCCCCACAGCCGAGCCCAGCCCCGCGGCGGCCGAGAGCATTCCCCAGCAGACGTCTGCCGAGCCCCGCGAGCCTGAGCCCCAGGAGGATGCAGGAGACCCCGCAGCGCTTTCCAGCAAGGCAGAGGAGGAAGATCTGGACTCGGAAAAAGAGAAGCTGGTGGTGAGAGAGCCTTCAAGCACAACAGCTACACCAGCCCCAGTGACAAGTACAGCAGCATCATTTGAGAGTTTTGAAGGTTTTGAATGGCCTTTGGGTACCCTTGGGACCTGCCTGCTGATTGTGATGGGGATCACCATGTTGGCACACACACAGAGTGTGTTCTACCCACGACCATTTTGTCTGATCCCGAGAGTTAAGCAGAGTCAGGTTTGGGTCTTGTCTGGGTTTAGACAATACAAGGGGACCGAGAGGTTTTCCCCAAGGCTGGACAGTCATGAGTGTCATGGTGTGTGGGACAGTATGGGCGAGTATCTAATCCACTGGGCCCCTCCAGTGCTTTGGAAGCGTCGGAGATGGAAGGCAGCTGTGTGGAGTCCCCGACGACAAGTTGCAGAGACTGCTGCAGGGGAGGGTGAATTATTTTGAACCTGATGGGCCCATGACACTTCAGGCCATCAGGGCAGAGATGCAACATAGAGATGGACTCATGATCGAGGGGTGGACTTTGCAATGGGCCTCTCCTGCTCTGAAAGACTGTTACAAGAGATGGTATATTGAAAATGTGGGATCTGAGCATGACGTGAATGGTATGGAATAAGGGGTGGATACTGTCCTGGTTTAGCAGTAGCAGTCATTTTTTTTCTGCTGGTGCAGTGCTGTGGTTTTGACTTTTGGCCTGGGAAAAATATTGATAAAGCCGATGTTTTCAGTTGCTGGTCAGAATGTTTACCCTGACCAAGGACTTTGTGAGTCTCATGCTCTGCCAGGGAGGAGGAGAAGCCAGGAGGAAGCAGGGACAGGACACCTGACCCAAACTAGCCAAAGAGGTATTCCATACCATAGCACGTCATGCGCAAGATGTAGAACTGAGAGTTCCCGGAAGGGCTGGATCATGGCAGGGTGGGGGTGAGGTACCAGTTGGTGAGCGGTTGTATTCTCTTCCTTGTTATTTCCTTTATCATTATTACTATTAGTGGTAGCAGTAGTGATTTGTGTTATACCTTAGTTATTAAACTGTTCTTATCTCAACCCGTGGGAGCTGCATTCTTTCGATTCTCCTCCCCGTCCCTCCAGAAGCAGAGGGAAGAAAGGTGGGGGGGGAAGTGGACTGTATGGTTCTGATTTACAGCCTGGGCTTAAACCACGACAATCACACACTCGTTTCCTCCCAAAATAAACAACCACATCAACAACCCTGGACTAGAGAGAGAGCAAGGAAGTGGTGGTCTTTGGACTGTGGTGCTGCTGGTCACTGCCTCAAGCTTGCTGTCCTAGGCATGGGAAAGTCCCCATGCTCCCGGGATCCAAATCCAGCAAGATTTTTGCATGGCCTATTATGGTGATGGAGGGGAGAGTAAATGTTTCACTTTGTGTGCCAGATTTTTGTCCTGCCTCTGAAAGCTATTTTGCTTTTGGCAGGAGCTCTTCCAGGGCTTGCGAGAAGTCTTGGGCTGACTGTTCTCAGTCAAGTCTGACGGAGTCACATAACTTTACCACAGATGAGATGTAAGGAGTCTACTCCATCAGCAGAGCTAAAGGGGCTAAGATGAGATTAAAGCATATCTTGCCTGGATGTACATCATACCATGAGGTTGACCGTGTCTTGCTTCAGACAGAGGAAACTGGAGAGTAAAGTTTAAAAAAGGTAGGGGCAGACCAGCTAATGATTTCTGCTCATCAGCTGGGCTGTGCCCATTTTCCTAGCTGTATACATTCTGCAGATATATAACAGAACATGTAAGTGATGCTGATTGTTTTCTATTTGAAACATGGTTTATGATTAGTTACCCTGAATGAAAGCTGGTTTCATTGGGTGGCTTTTATTTTTATATTAAATGGTTCTGGAAGGTGAAAGAATGCAGTCTTTAGCTCTTTTGTAGCAGCTCGAAATTATTGATGAATTCTACATTACTCCTCCAAACATGTCACCTGGCTATACTTATGAAACTGTTTTCTTGCATTGTGTTATGGAGTCCAAAATATTATGGTTTTCCTGTGACAAACTGTGCTAGCAGAAGCCTGATATGAACTGATACAACAATTTCCTCCGTTTTTAAAACTTATTTGTTAAATGTGTGTTGTGAAACATGCTGTGTAGAGAAGCACCTATGTATCATTTGGATGATACCTGGGTAGTGAGATCTTGATCATTTGTGGTAATTGCCTTCTTTCATAACTCTTGCAAGGGGAATAGAGAATTTGGCTTCCTGAACACAGTTCAGTGTGATCATACTGTTCTCTAAATTAGTATTTCTTTCAGATGGTAGCACTCTCGCCTTCCTGTCTGAAATTATAATGTTGTATTTGTTGAGTATATATTTAACTATATATATTCAACAAGTAAATGTCTATACAAAATATATATACACAGCATATATATCTGTATGTTGAATGTATATTCATATACATTCTGTTGCACAGACATTTCAGTAAGAGGGTTGTTAATTTATAGATCAGTATATAACATAAGGAGTAGTGAAAAGCTATGCAATTCTCATTAAAAATGTTAGGAATGCAAGTAGTTAATCTTTACCTGAGTATCACAGGCAAAACAGAAACTTAACTTTTTGAGATTCCTGTTTGAATTTAGGCCACAGTGGCAAGGTGAGGTTGAGTGATACAGAGTAATCAACATAAATACCAATTTATAAATGACAATTAGAGAAGGAAGCTTTTCAGAATGAGATTTGACAAAACCTGTTTGAGGGAACAAATCAAACAAGCATCTCTTGGTAATTTACTCTTGGCCCCGCTTTTATGGGGTGTTGTAGGCTGGGTAAGGAATGAATGGTGGTGAAGGTGAAAAGGTTACAAAGCCAAGAGTTTTCTGCCATTTAAGAAGGCAGATGATAGAGAAGGAAGGGGAAAAAAAAAAAAAAAGCCAAGAATTAAAGCTGGAGAAGGAGAACGGAGAGTAAAAGTGCCAAATGATAGAAGTACAAGCACCTCAAGCAGCCCCAGTTGTAAATGGGAAAGTAGGAATTATGTACTGGTGCAGTTGAGATCATGAAAACAAAAGAGTGAGGCTTTGTTGTCTTGTAGGACTGACTAGTACCTTGAGGAAGGAAGAAATTAAGCAGGAGGAAGAGGTCATAGGTTGTGATTGCTAACATTTATACAGGAACCCTTGTGAGAGAGGAGGAAGAGCTGTGAACAATGGAAGGAGCAGTCCTTGAAGGAGCCAGAGTGGGTACAAGGGCACCCACATGCAAGATAAAATAGGGTTGGGAGTAGCAAAAGAGGCAGAGATCCTGAGAACATGGTTCAAAACTGCCAGCGGGCAGTGAGGGCTGGCAGCTGCGTGGGGGCTGCAGGACACCCCGTGGGGCTGGCAGTCCCAGGCATCAGGCCACCTACCTGGAGCCTGGGGATGGGACCGCAGCTGGGATGGGATATCTGCCCATCAGCAGGTGAGGGTCAGGGTCAGACACAGCCTTGTGATGACAAGGCAGGGCCATGGTGATGTGCGCTGCTACAGACAGTTGTGAGAGAGTAAAATGAGGAGGGCAAGATGTGTTATTTGTGGTTGTAAAGATTTTGAATATGACAATTATGAATATTATTTATGACAAATGTCATAAACATCCATAGGTTTTGTTACACTGTTGTATTTATCAATGTAAACTGCTGTCTTTAAATACTGTTTAGAAGTGCTAAGAATGTGCAAACAATTAGAAATGTGAGATAAAAATACAACGGTGATGTTTGTAGCTTCAGGAGGTATATACTTACCTTGCTCACCGTATTTATCAAAAGCTGTGTCCTACTATTGCATATGATGCCTAGTGGTTCAGCAATACAGAGAAAATAGTTTTCTGCTAAGTATTTTTTTTTCTTTTTGGTAAATAATATGTCACAATTATGATAAAACACTCTGTGTGTCATTTGGAAATAAGGAGGTTGAGCTTCAGTATTTAATATCAGTCTTATTCTCTAATCATTGCATTAATACGTCTCCCAAAATACACTTGCTCTAGCAAATTTCCCTAAATGTGGTGCTTGGAAGCGGGTCATGTATTCACGTGCAGTGTGAAATCGAAGATACTCCTTTGGGCTTAATTTTACTCAGAAATGTTCTGACATCATTAATAATGTATAAGTGTGAGAGTCTTACATAAAAAGAAAGCCATAGACTAGGTCACTTATAATCTGCACAGTAATTCCTACGTGGCAATTAGTATTACAATAAGTATGTAAAAATGGGGGAAGGGGGAGAATATATATATGCTGAATTTTTGGAGGCTAGATAACCTTTTATTGACACAGCCCAGTTCAATTGAAGATGCTTATTCTGTCATGGTTTTAAAAATTGGTTTTCTGTACTAAAGCTCACACTATTGCTGAAAGAGTAGAAGAAGGGGTAATGGATATTAGGTTATGGAAAACTAAGTAAATATTCTTACTTTAGACAAGGCTGTTTTAGGCAATTGTGATCACTCACAGATGTGACCATCTCTCTCTGGGTCACTTTGGGCAACTTTTACTGTATATGAACAAACTCTGTAAGTGGGACATGTACATCTGAAGAGTACAAAGCAGCTGTTTATTGGTTAGCAAACATAAAATATGGTAGGATTTAATGAACTTCTAGGCTAGGCATCAGTGTGTGTCCTGTGCAAGACAAGACATCCAAGAGTTTTTGCTGCCAGTCAGCTGTGGATGAGGTGAAGGAGGACCAGTCTTCTCTGTTCCCTGAAACAGATCTTCATCGCTTCTGGGTTGCTGTCTGCCACCTGCTTGCTTTTCTTTGAGATTTGATCCCTTTCCACAGAGGTGTTTTTCATCCTGAACCCTTAAGCTGGTAACAAATCCAGTGTCACCAGTCCTACCTTTGTTTATGGTTTTACCTTTCTGATCTTGAACAGAAAAACTCTCTGCTTTCTCTGATGTCTTTCTCATAGCTTGGCAATTTCCTTGGGAATAAGCCTGAGGCAAGGTGACACTGCTGTACTGTGTCAGAGCTAGACTGTGCCACAGCAAGCTGGACCCCCCCAACGGAGGTCAAACAGCAGAAACATTAAACACCGAAGTCACATATTATCAGACATCAAGTGAGGAACTGAAATGAAATTAATTATTATTGAAATTTTAAGTGCCACAGTTGATGATTTGAGAATTTTATACAGCTTTAATGTTTGGGATTTTAAAAATAATTTGAAATTTTGAAAAACGCTGAACACTTGCTTTGTGGTAGTGCTTCTGTTACCGCTGTTTCAGATGTTAACAATGTGTTATGAGAAATGCACTTTGAACAGGCAGCAAACACCACTCCTCAGTTCGTATCTCCTGCAAATCTTTCGGAAGATGTACAGCCTGCAATTGTCCTTTCTTCTGTTTTAGGTGATGGGCCCCATCATGATCGATGTTGTGTTTACAACCAGAGCAACATAGTAGATGGAGTTTATTGCCTCCCAATAGCACACTGGATTGAAGTCTCTGGACATACTGATGAGATGAAACATACAACTGACTTCTATTTTAATATTGCAGGACATCAAGCTATTCATTACTCCAGGTAAAAAAAAAGTGCTGGGCTTGGCTGGTGTCGAGCATTCAGACAGAATACTAATAGAGTAAAGTGAATTTGAAGTACTGAATGGCAGTATATATGTAACACAAAAGTTTAACAGAGATTCAGCACCTCTTTGCAATTAAATATATCTTTTGGCAATAAGAAAGAGAGATTCTGAGTTCAAGGGTACCTGCAGCCTGTACAGGTTTTTTTGCATCATATCTGAAAATAAGTAGTTGCAATTTATGGATAAATTTCTGAAAACCTGTCATTTTCAAGTGCTTGTCCATACACACATGTAAATCTGCATGTATGTAGTGTGTTTGGTTTGAGATTATTTTGCTGAAGATCATCTCCTAGGAAGCAAAAAAAATAAATTCCGGCACCAGAACTTTAGGGCATTACATTATCGCTCATGTGCAGCAGTAACTGCTCTTATAGATGATTTCTACTTCTATGCATGCCTTTAAAAAAATACTGAACTTAAACAAGTCTTAAAATGTTTGTACTTCCATGCTGTTCACTTGAGTCCACTGCAGCACCAGTGCAACATCCTGACCTGAATTAGGAGACAGTAAAGCTTAAAGAGAAGAGGGCACCTACCCTTTAGGGATGCAGATAAAGCACATGCTGTATTTAGAGCAGCAGACTTAGTGCTGGTGTTTAAGAAAGAGGCACTGAAGAAGTTGGGGCTATTTGTAATTTTTTCCACATCTCCCATCATGGATGTGGCAGCAAGTTTGTTGGCTGATAATGGTTGCATGAATGCTGACAGCCCTGATACACCATGTGCAGCTGGTGGTGGTTACAGAGGAGTTAGTGATCCCAAAGGGGTATGTATTTTTTAAAGAAATCAAACCACCTCTGAACTTTCATTAGGTCTTAGCATTGTGTTGTGTGAATGCCTCCAGATTACCATTGCAGCTACACCAGCCTCACTGTCTCCTCTTTCTACTGTTTGGTCTCTACCCTCCCACAGGGTAGGAAGCAGAATTGGCTGTTTTCTTGTCAGAGTTGCAGTGTATAAGGGAAAGATTTCATGCCCTTACTATCTTTTGGAATAGTATGGATTCATGAACACTGTTAGGCATATGTAGGTATTCTTGTGGCTTGATACCTTTTCCCTGAGGCTCCTTCAAGCTATATAATACACCTGACAGACTGTACTATTATCTGTATCTTAAGCATCCATTTCCAGCACCCTATCAGAGAAAAGATCATGTTTATTCCCAAGCACAGATTTGTCAATCCCAAATAATCTTTGCTTGGCAGAGGAAGTTTGAGAGAAAGAAGAACAGCTGTCAGAAAAGGAATATCAAAACACCAGAGGCTAACTTATCTTTCTTTCCAGAGGCAGCAGTGATCCATTTAATACTGCCTTATCTGCATGACTATATGTTTCCAAGATTAGGCGAAAAGCTGCAGATTCTGCTAAAGAATATCTGAAGAAAATTTTCTGAGTTGTGTAGTCTTTTCCGGCTGAGGATCCCCTCCTCCGTTCCCCTCTCACACACACATACCTTCATTGCAAGGCAACCTTTTATGTACATCTTCAGTAATTCTTATCTCAGTTCTTTGAGCTATATTAAGTGAGCATATCCGTTAACAGTCCTGCTGCATAATTATTTTTAATACTTTGAAGATATGCAGCCTTAAATGACTTTTTAATTATTAACAGTTTGGGTCAGATTCACCTTTCTGCTGGTTATAAACAGCCTCAAAATTACTGGTTAATTAAGATTTATATTTTTTTTTGGCAGAGCAGCTGCAGTGAGCTGATGAAAATGCCTTTATTTTGTAATAGATTTATTGATTCAGAAGAGAAATATGCAGATTAATATCACCAGAAATAAAATAATAAACCTCAAACAAAAAAAACCTACCAGAAAATCCCCAAACAGAAGCAAAGAGCCAGTCCCTCTGCTTCTGTGGTTAAAAGTATGATCAGAGCGAAGTTATCCAGCTAAGGTAACTTTTCCCCATGCAGTAACGGAGGCAGCAGTACCACGGAGAGCTTTATGAGCACAAATTCTGAGTCCTGTCACTGGCTGTAGGATCTTTACAGAACGGTGGTAGCTGGAAAGAAATGATTTATCAATGGAAACTTTTGAAGTAAGCCCCTTCCCTATGTTGCTCCACTTAATAGGATTGCCATGTGTGAATTAGCTGGAGAGGAGAGTTTATCTCTGTGAAAATGGCCTTCTGCATGAACCCTTGGACTGATTTTACTTGTCGGCTGTCTGCTCACAACAATTAGAAACAGTTGCTCAGAGCTTCACTACCACCTTGCTGCTTCAACTTGAAATGGGCTGCAGCAGGATGAGGAGAGCGGGCTCTCTGCTGTTGCCAAAAGTAATTTTGAATCATGCTGGGGGTGATGGGAATGCTCTGAGGAATCAGATTTTTCTTGCTCAGTATAGATGTATTCACTCATTGAATTCAGTGAGTAAATTCAGTGAATTTATGTTTAAAGTTATATTTAGAGAACTCGCTTTGTGTTGGTCATTTGGGTTGGAGAGTGTATGGTGCTTTTTTTAAGCATAGCATGATCTGAATGATTGTTTTTTTTAATGTGTGATATGGAGCTTGCCTGCAGCTGCAGAGTCATGACTGATACCTCCCTGGTGTTAGTGTTCACTTGTTTCGGACATATAATGGCACACATCACTGAAATCTGATTCAGAAAAAAAAATAACAGCTCCTTTCTCTTTTGTGTTAGATATTACTGCAATAAGATGCCTCCGAATTACCAGAGAGTTCACTTAGGTCACAGTAATTTTCCAAATTAAATTAGACTTATTGTAATCTTTTCTGGGAGAAGATAACTTCAGAAAATTTATAACTCTGGGGCATGTTAGCTCTGTTCCAGTTCCATCTGTGAAAGGTGGAACTTCCTAATTTATAGCTGTTATATGCCTTATTATTTATATAAAGAACGTCTGCAGTTCTTAGAAAAAAGGTATTGCATGAGAGCAAGGGAGAGAGTGACAGCTGAAAATAAAAAACCTCAAAATAATATTTGGAGACAATGATGCTTGATGGCAGAATTAAGTTAGGCGTTGTGGGAATGAATAGTACTGATAGGGAAAGACATCTTCTTACAGTTTTCCATTTTCAGACTAATTTTAGATTTCTAAATCCACCTCTGTTAACTAGTGAGTTTGCACAGTTTTTGCCTACTCATTCAAATATGCTGTATGACCACCACCTCTTCATTTTAGGAGATACACTTTGATGCCATCTATGGTGTCTAATTTTTTAATAATACATGTTTCAAATATACTGTCTTCATAACTGTCATTCATTGTGTATGCTTTTTGTGGGTCATGTCTCCTAAATCTGAAGAGGAAAAACATTTTTTACATCCTTTGCGTGTAAAATGCCGCTAAGCTAGATTCTGTAAGTTCCCCAGTCTGTTCCTCAGACAACAATGACAATTATCTCTAACTGAAATATTATTAGAGCTGCTAAACATTTCAGAGGAAAATACACGATTAGCTTTAAATGTGAAAGCATGTAACAGAGGAGTCGCTGTATGAGAGTAGCCGTGGGACCTGACAACAGTTTTATGAGGTATGCTTTTTATAGTAGCTTTTTTGCACTTTAAGTCATTAAAGCTATTAAATACTAGTATTTCATGTTTATGGAACGAGTGGAATGTTCCTGTAACTGGATATAATCCAAGGAATCATGAAGTGTATGAACGTGTTGCTCTCATCAGTGTTTATGTGCCTTTCCATTGAAACAAAATAAAGCACAAGATAAAAGAAAATAAACCTTTGTGCTTGGAAATACTATTTTTGTTCATTTGTTTCTTGATGCTTACAAATCAAACTTAATATATGATGTAGTCTTTGCAAATGCTTTGTAGCTTGGTGGTAAGATGGTTTCCTTCTACACTGCCATAGTAATGCAGGTTATAACCTAAGTTAAATGTTAAGTGGGGATGACCAGGAAAGTCACATAAAAGGTGTCCTTTTGTTTTATATTAATATGTTAATGTAGATAGGTGAGTGGATGAGGAGTGATCCAGGGCAAAGTCGAGATATTTCTTGTTTACCTTCTGGAGGCACTAAAACAGCATTCTGCTGATGAACACTGAGTTTCCTTTTGCCTGTAGTAATAATTCTGTGAATTACTTTATTGACATGCATCTTTCATTGGGGTGGAAAAACCCCAGCTGGTTGAGTATGTTTTTGTATGAGAATCACTGGAGAAGGGAAATAATGTAACTTCTATTAACTTATTTGGGTCATACGAGGCGCAGTTATTGCTATTTGAATGTTAGAACACTGCTGGTATTGATGAACATAAAGATATACTTCAATGCATCTGTGGTAGGACTCAGCTTGAGATTGACATCACTAGATTCATATGTCTGTATACAGCAATTCAGCTCACTGGTAACTAGATGTCTACTTTAGAATGAAATGAAGAATTGAGTTGCTGGCGAGCTCCACTGATGATGCTTATGAGATCTCAATTGGTTTGTAATGAGATATTAAAAATCCTGTCTGATTGCTTGAATGTTGCTGTCTAGTGTCATCTGAGATACTCTAGAATTTCCTCTCTGGACTCCAGCTACTGCGCAACAGGAACATAGTTTCTTATAGCTTGTTGACCATACCTGTAAACCCCATCCAGCTGTTCCAGATGCTATAGGATGTCTCAGTTGTGAGTGGGAAGCTGCCTTTAGGCAATGCATTGAGCATTGCTGTGCTAAAGACACCCTTTATAGATTACCAGGGCTTGGTGTCTTCATCTTGATCTTGTATCCCATCCCTCAGCTCTATTAATGAATAATGTCCGTCTTGGTGCAGTTTAAATTCAGAATTACCTTTGAATTGTGTCACTGGAAAAAATATTTTTATTTTTACTCTTTAACTTCTCTTCTGACTTACCAGTTTTAATTCATTCACAAAATAAAATACCCTTCAAAGTGTAATTATGAAATAATTTTTTTATTACTGAACTATAAAAAAAGCTTTAAAGAGGAATCTGTCGCAAAAAAAAGCCTACAGTGCAGTGAACTATGCTACTGTAGTAGAAAGCTGAACTGATATTTTATGCCTACATTATGAATTAAGTGAAGAGGTGATGATGTCTACAGAGATTACCATAATTAACATTAAAAGCTGAGAGCTAGCTGTCCCCTATGCCTAAAAGATACTTGTGGTATTAGAGCAAAAAATAAGAAATAATGAGCTCCTGAACAAAAGTCTTCAGTTGTATTCCAGTAAAATGATCCTGATTAAAAATACTTAACATCAATAGGAGTTTGCCTTTTCATTTCAGTACTTGGGGTTCTAACTTTAAAGTTATCTGCCCATTTTATACTTTAAATGATGAAAATATTTTAAGGTACATTTCGTGATACGTTTATCTCATAAATGAGGACATTGGCCACTGATTTGAATATTATTTTTTTTCATACTGAGCTATAGTCTTAAACTTAACTAAATTAGAGCCATTGTTTACTTAAAAATGGGATTCATCTTTTATAGAATGGTTCAAAGATTAACTCTATTTTTTTGTCACTTGTATATCTTCATTTTTTTCCTATATCACCCTCAACTGGAGCTGTGAACTGCTCTTACTAGTCTCTGCTGTGAATAAAATGGATTTTATAACAGTGTAAGAAGTGACTTTTAAGCAATTTTATTATTTAAGTTCTTGAAAATTAAGACAGCGTGAGGAAGTAGGAGGAGAGAAGACAAATTATAAGCTCAGCATTTCATCTGGTTTTAAAGTCCTTATTTGTTTATTTAATTTGGATGTATTTCTGTGTTGGGTAACAAATGCTTTTTTCTTCCACATTTGTTTACCATCCAAACAAAAAGTTTCTTCTTTCGTGATCTCCCTACTCTGTGCCCTCCCTAACAATGGCTAAAAACTTGAAAACTGGTTCTGCTTTCTAAGGGTTGTTACATTGCATGAACACGATGGCACCTGGCTGGGATAACCTAAGCTGGACTATGAAAGAGTTAGCTACAAATCTCAGTCCTGTGAACTGTGAGCAGAAATAGCATTGTAGGCTGTACATCAGTACAGTCACAAACCCTGGTGCCTGCGTAATGCTGTGGGTGAACTGGGTTGTGGGAATCCACTTTTCAGTCATTTTGGTTTTCTGAGTGTTATCAAATAGCTGTTCTCAGCATATCTCTTGTTCCCTCACTGTGACCTACAACCTAGCACTTGAAAGGAGCTTGAAATGGGATCTCCTGGGATGTCAGTTACTCATTTCTAATTGCATTTCTTGTGAGTGCCATAGTAACAAGCAAAATCTGGCTTTAGAACAGGTGATGTAAATTTTGCCAGAAGAAGAAAGTCAGAGCTTTTAGATTTAAGATTTTTACATGACTGTCTTCAGTGTTTGAACTCTGAGTATGACTTCTACCTACAGTGACTGGTTTCTTAAATCTCATGAATGCCTGCTAACCAGCATGCTGCCAGGTTTTTTGTGTACTGTGTTGGCTGAGGGACACAAAATATCATCTAGACTTTGGAATGACACTGTTGAAGTAATGGCTGATGAACAGTAAATTATCTATGAAACAGTGATAAAATTGTGGGAGGGAATGATTTTGCCAGCAAATGGGACTGAAATATAGCAAACTTGTGAACTATTAATGTTTTTATGTCAGTGATTTTTTACATGGTGGGCATCATTAATATTCATCAGCTTTTCTGGGTGTTTACTCTTCTTTCTATAAAGCTACAATGTATACTGTCATTATTGATGAACTAATAACTTTGAACAGTTCATACGTATAATCTGAGTAACAGAACATTTTATAAATGTTTTAATGTGGTATTTTACGTTGCATTAGATTATTAGAGCAATTAGAATAATACGTGATTGCGCAGTAAGAGTACAGTGGATTTCACTTTTGATGAGAACTAATGTGTTTGTAATGAAGGACAGAATATTTTCATGGTTAAGAAATTACTAAATCCACCAAAGGAATGTCTAGCACTCATCTGTAGTAGAAAGAGATGGCTTCCACAGCACCTTCTTATGTCTTGTTTGCCTTCTTAACTCTGTTACACTCCTCATGAGGGAGAGCAGAGTTGTGAAGTTCTTTCCATGCCTTATCCTTGCAAAGAGAGAGAAAGGAAATCTTTTGGATGTTACAGATCTGAAGAAGATTTTTTTCTTTCTTAATCAATTCTGAGTCAGACTCAGAAGTAATGTCAAGGACCTTCAAGCTGCCCTGTGGCTCAGCCAAGGAAGAACCAGTTGGCATCCCTGAACTCTGAAGCAGTATGAGTGTGCAGTAATTTCCTGAGAGTATTGCTATAAACCCTAAACAATAATGCCCACGAGGCAAAAGAGTTTTTGCAGCAACAAAGCTCCTCATGTACTTCTTTCTCACAAGTTAACGTCATTTTGTCAGTCACAGGGCTGAGCTTTATGAGGTGTGTGCAGTGCTGCCCCTGGACTGTCCCAGTGTATGTGGCAGCAGGAGGAGGAATGAGACCACAGCCACAGTCCTGCTGCTTGGAGCACCACATTGGCACAGAGCTCTCTGAGGCAGCATTAGACATGTAATTTCTCTGGAAACCAAATAATTTCTATGTATAAATTATACATATAAAGTACACTGAGCATGGCTCAATGTGCCTCTCGTCAGCTCAGTGAATTCGGGAAATATAAAAAATTTTTGAAAACCTGGTAAAATGTGGGTAGCTGAGTTGGACTGAGCGTTGTGAGGTGGCAGAGGGAAAGCTGGAAATACTGGCTGCTTCATGGAAGCAACTGGCTTTTATTCCCATCTGAGGAGCTTGTGGCTTGCAAGGTGCTTTAGAAGAAAACCTGAAATGAGGGCTCAACTCAAAAGAGGTAGTAATTCAACCAAGTAATTTCTAAACAGTGAGTGGGCAACAGGACACAACAAGCTAAAGGGGAGCTTAACATGCTGTCTGGATAGTCTTGTGAGTTTTATCTGGATTTTTTCCTGAAGTTTTCTGTAGCATTCTGCCCTTCATATGTGGCATATGGAATGGGCATTTGATTGAGAGTTATTTATTTAGAGGGATAATAATTTAGGAATAAATATTTAATTAATAAAAAGGCAGCAAGCAGAGGCTGGCTACTGATGGGAAAATGAATGCCTTTCATCAGCTAGCTACAATGGGTAATACTTGCAAAGACGCTTGGTCTTTAAAGTAGATCTTTTCATAGGTGTGTTGCTGCATGAAATTTCCTTGCTTCCTAAGAAAACCTTACAGTTCTGTTGACACAGGTAGCAAAAGCTAGAAGGAAGATTGGAAATCCTTTATGGAAAAACCTTGAGGAGTAAACACACTTACTTGTTCTGTTTTTCTCTGTGGGATATAACAGACAAATGTTGATAGTCTAGTAAATATGAATTTTGTGTGGGGTATCACTTTTAGGGAGCAAAAAATGTTGTTGCTTCTAATTTCTTTTTCTGTTTTACTCTGCTTCCCTGCCCCTTGTCTGTATTTCTTCTGGAGGTCTTCAGCCTTTTTTCCTGCCTTTTCACTGTTTAACATTCAGGCTGTCAGCGAGGGAGTAAAGTTCTGTCTCCACTGGAAAGCAATTTGCCGGTGTTGCTGACTGTGAATGAAATTGACTGAGATTGTGAAATCCTGGGCAATTTAGCTCACAGCTGGGACATTGGGGAAGGGGCACCATCACTCTTTCACCAAAGATGATGTTCCAGTTATGTTGCAGATACTTATTTCCTCTTAGCTTTTTCATTCATTTGTTAGGTGCTCTGTAATCACTGGCATTTCTTAATATAGTTTATCTAAAGATAGCAGAAGCTCTTTCTCAAAAACAGAGATTGTGTACTCAACCATATTGCTATTTAGGTTACCAGGAGGGAGCGAATTCAGGTATTTGGTTGTTACCAGAAAAACTTACTAGAAGAACTCCATAATTTACAGCTGGTGAAACTTTTGAACAAGGGACTTGTGTTTCCAGTGTGGACCCACTCTGTCTACGCTTCCCATGGTTTTTAGCAGGCACCACTCCCAGCTTGTTTGCTAGCCCAGCAAGCCTGTAGCTGACTTTTATGGAAGAAAAAGCTCAAAACAAGAGAGTTTGCAGTTCCCAAAAGCTGATAGTTTATTACCATCAGATAGTTTATTACCACTGGCTGGTTGGTATCTGCTTGCTCAATGTATTCCCTATTTCTGAAAGAGATAACCTGTAAGTCAGAAAAATTGGAAATAAACAACTGCATAGTTGTTTCAGCTCAAATGAAATGGGAAAGTGTAAAAGATAGCTCAGTTAAACCAGTAGCAAGCTGAAGCTATTAAGTTATGAATTCTACCTCTATTTTCACTAATTTTCATAAATGCTAAGAGATATAAGTGCAAGTTATTATGCTTAAATGCTTTAGATATTCACAAGATAATTTAAGAAAGCTCCACTGTATAAAAATACTCAGAATCCTGTTTAAAGGATAAAAAATTATTTATTAGAAAGGAAACGTGAATGTAGCTCTAGTTTCTTTGAAGTTTGTCTCAGAGACATAAGTGTTTTATTTCCCAACAGCAAATAGAAATTATCAAATTGCTGCTGTATTTTCCCATATATATTTCTCTCTCTGCAGGAAAAAACAAAACCACGAAGAAATGAACTGTGTCTTCCCAGGGAACATATTAAGAGGCTGAACTGAAAATCTCTTTTGCCCTCCTTTACTGCTTGTACTTTGGGAAATTTAATTTCAGGGAGTCAGGTACATAATTCCTGCTATTGTTCGGAAGTTTAATGTATGCCCTCTTGTGAACTATGATAAAAATTGAGTCAAATGTCATAGACATTGCCAAGTTATAAGAAATATAAATTTTCCTTTATTAGTTTAATAGATCATGTTTTGTAAGTTTAAGTGGAATGCCTTTTTTCTTTGAAGTGAAACACCTAATAGTAGAATGATGATTTTAAGCATGCAAGAAGAGGAAAAATAGGAAATATGAAATTCAGTTTCAATACATAGACAAGAAAATGTAGAATCAGTAATGAAGTAGAAGCTTCCTTCCTCCCTTCCCCTTCTCTTCTCCCTGCCTACCCGCCCACCTACTTTCTTACCTACCTACCTGTAACTTCAAATGAGTGATAAGCAGCAGGAACAGGATGGTAGCATTCATGCAGAAAGTCCATTCATCATCTGTGGGCCAGCAGCAAGACTCTCCATGGCTGTGTCTTTCAGTTCTGGATCTGGATGCTAGGAACTAGTATATACATGTGAGTGTTGGTGGGCTTCTAGAGATTTTAGTTTAGTTTATCTAGCTTCTCCAGGACTGCCTTTTCAAAACCCTCCAGGCACTTATATCCTGTGCCTCTGCTGTCCCAAGGTGAAGATCTGATAAGGAGGATATACAGCTTCTCTAATTTCTCTAGCATTCCCTCTTTCTGCAGTCCAGCTGCCAGGTTGAAGGATTGGCTGTGTGCAAGCCATTCCTAAACCCAGTGTTAGCTACTGCTCTCAATACAGAAGACTGAATTGCTCAGCTCCCTGTATTAATGAGTTGCTTTGATCTGATGAGATGAAAGGAGGAAAAAGCTTCTCAAATATATTTGAGTTCTAGGTAATAAGGCTATCCAGTCTGAGTAACGATTTACAAATTTACAAAGTCAAGCTTCAGCCAAGAATGTAAACACATTTACATAAACTTTAGTGGCAGTAGATCACTTTAATACATTCGTTCAGATGCCTGCAATTTCAATTTCCAATCAGGTGGGATGATATTGCTAGGAAAAGAAAGAAATCTTAAAAAATGTCCGTTTAAAAATATAGACAACCCTTGGTAATCTTTGGGCTCCAATAAAACCCACAGCATTGCTCATTCATGGGATTTATGTCAAACGGGGTTTTTTTTTTTTTCCCTTTAAACATCCCAGACTTCTTCAAAAGATCCCACTCTACTTTGCAGTTTTGTGTTAAGAAGTCTTACACAAGCCCTTCTGAGGCCTCTCAGTAGCACTGTTATAGTCTCAGCCTCAACCTTTGAGGCTGGTAACTCATCCACAAGGGTTATTAATTTTATGTTTATAATCTAGTAACCAGTTATGCTGCTAAAATGAAGTTTCCTGACAATTTTATTATGGTAGCACCAAGCAGCTGTTGTCCCTTTGATTTGACTTTATTGTGGGAACACATTATTTTAGATATTTATGTAGCTGGCTGTGGTGTGTATTGATTCCTTTTTTCTCGGTATTTCTAGGATGTTGTTCCCAGCCTGTGGTACTCCAGAATATGTCTGTCCCTCATTAAAATTAATGCAAATGAGCTTACATGGGCTTAGAAATTCTGATAAATAGCCTAGCTGGATTGAACACAGATACAGAGCCCATCAGGACTGTTGTATTTGGATGGTACCAGAAGGGGTGGATGTGCTGCTTCCTCTGGCTGTTGCAGTTCTGACGGGATTGCAGCATTTTGTGCGTATGTGCATATGCTGCCATGTGGATCACAAGGCCACCTTGCTATAAACTGTGCTTTGCAGTTATGCAATTTTCATGAATATGTGCTTGTTTCTGAAGCACTGGAATGCATTTCCATTGGATCTGTTATGCTGCATTTTGAAAAGTGGTCTTTTATTGTTTTCACAGTCTAGGTTTCTAAGCAGCTGCTATAAGTAAACTCTGAAGGAAGACAAAAGATATTTTTACCAGCAATTCCTGAAACTTTTCAGGCACTAAAGTTCATGGGTAGCAGTTTAAGTTAATTTTGTTAAGATGCTTTAACTTTAGGATGCCAGCAGTGGCATCATTCCCATTGCTAAGCATTAATGTCAGAAATTCTCATTCCTAATGCCAAGAAATTCATGGCTTATTACGATCTGGCTTAGTTTAGCAGCCTGTTGTTCTTGTGTTTCCAAGTATTCTAATTCAAAACAAATGGGAATGTTGGCAGCCTAACAGAGACCTATGTAGGAAGTAACCATTGGCAACCATGACTGCATGAGACAGGATTCTGTAATTGGAGCATTTAAGTATTAATCCTCACAAGCCAATGGAGGAGTCCTTTCCACGTTGTTCAGTGCAAGCCTTGCAACTTGATTCTCAGGCTGAATTTTTGTGATTGGGACATTATTTTCTTCAGATAATGTTTATACAAATGAAAGTATGAGAAGAGTAATTTCCTACAAAGGCAAATCCTGCTTTCTACTGTATTCAGTCTGTTCCTTAGGGATCAGTAGAAACCTCAGGTGTATGTTTGAAAATAAAGTCTGACTAAGTTCTGTAGGGCTAGATCGGGACACCCTGTCCTACAAAGCACTGGTATGCTTGTGAATAATTAGTTTCTTATCTCCACAGTAGAAATATGTAGTGAAATATGACATAAGATGTTTCACTTTGAATACAGGGAGGTTAAAATTTTATCTTCCACAGTTTAGTTTTGGCCATGTACTTAAAATGCTCTGAGACCAAGTTATTTTAGGTTATATCTAGAGTAGAGATAAAATAGATTATAAAGAATGTATAAGATATAAATTCCTTGGCTTTAAGCTTTTTAATGGGATGAGGTGAATGAGAGGGGAGAACAATTTATAGCATGTTTTTTTTTCCCTATATAGATTCAAATGCACTACAAGCTTAATGAGAGCAGGTCCATTGAATCTATTGGAGCATGCACACTTATTCTAGAGACAGAATTAGATAAATTTGATCTTTTGTCTGAAGAACAAAGATGGTTTACAATCCCTTTTGCACTTCCATTTCCCAAGGGGGCACAAGTCTGGAATATGTTCTAGTCCTGGCATGGAAGAGATCAGCTGTATCAGGCTGGTTTATCTCATCTATCAGTAACTGACCAGGCTGTGTAGCTTTTAGGACACTGCAGTTGAAGCTAAATAAATTGGCTTGTAAGGAACTCTGTGGCTACCATTGCTTGACTTCTGGTGTCTGAGATAGGTAGAAAGCATAGTTAACTGAGGACTGAGAAAGAGGCTATATTACTATTTGGAAAAGACATTCATGAATTAGTACAAATGATGACAAAGAATTATTGAAATTGAACCTGCTTTAAGATCAATGGATATTAATTGCTTCTGAATGAATTTAGAATGTAAATTAGAACAGGGTTTCTGACATCAAAGGAATAATGTCTGAATTCTGGCATGACCTTTCAAATAAGGCAGGCAAGACAGGGAGGGTAAATTATTTCAAGATGGAGCTTGATAAAGTAATATAGGTGGTGAGCCCAAAGATGGAAATTAAAGTTTATGATTATAGTATCATAGATCATAGTCTCAAAGAGACCTCGGAAAACATCCAGTCAATTTCCTTGCTCTGCCTTAGTCTCAGTTACATTTAAATCATTCCAAGTTTATCCTGCCTGATCTTAAATATCATCCCATCTCAGTGATGAGACTGTACAGCCCTGATAATCTCCATTCAGTTACCTCACTATTCCTACCATTAAAAAGCTTTCCTATTCTTAAGTTTTCTTAGCACAATGTAATTTCTTCTTGTCCTTTCCACAGCAGACTTGGAGAATTAATTAGCATCCAGCCCCTTTATAGCCATCTCTTAAATGCTTGGAAACTCCTACCCTGTCTCCCAGAATCACAGGGTGCTTGAGGGTGGAACATCTCAGTGTTTTCATTTTGATTTTAACCCTTGGTTCTCTCAATCTTTTATTTGAAAACTTGCCTTCTAGATTTCTGATTGCTCTGGAACTGTCTGCTGGGCTCTTGAGGTGTTTCTCTTCCTTCTTCGCATTTCTCATGATGGTGGTCTACTTGTACTGAATACAATAGAAGGATTATTTTGCAACTCTCGGGCGTTGTGCCACTGCTTATATGTCCAAGTATTACTGTCATTTTTGCAGTGTGGAATGTGGTTTCCGTCCGAGTTGTCTAGGTGTTTTCATGAAATACGTTCCCTGCTGTGGCTGGGTGTAGGGTGTTAGACATGCCCTTGGTCTCTGCAAGCTCTCCTTATATGGTGTTTTTGTGAGTTTCTTCTAATAAAGCTGTAATGCTCCCTCTAAAGGAATGTTTGGGGTGGTTGTGAAAGGGGAGAAGGGTTCATAAACAGAAAACTTTGGGGATCCATTTAGACTAAACTTCTTTTATGTGGCTCGTGTCCTTCGTTCCCCGTATCCTTGGGGCATTCAAGGCTAGGACAATCCATAAAGCAGACATAGCCTACAGGCCTCCCCCGAGTAGAATCCACCAGAAGGAAAGAGTAGGAGAGCTGGGCTGTGCTTAGGCATTAGCATGGTTCCTCCTTGTCTCGTAACCTGAAGAGGGCTCCATACCACCTGCTGTAAATGCAGATCAGTGGGTGAAAAGGGGTCAGCCAAGCCCTTTTGTGCCATCAAGCTGTTGCTATGGAAATCTCATCCTAAGACAGCAGAACCTGAGGGCACTGTACCACTGCTTTGTAGCTGGATGTCTGGGTAACCTTGTATTTCAGTTATCAGTTTGATATTATTCTTAACTGGTTTTATTTAGGACATGGTCAGCTTGAGGTCGTATCTTTATGGCTTATTTGCTCTGCGTATCAGCAAATGAGGTAGTTTGATGCCATATTCATGCATAAACTTGAAAATGTGAAATAAATCAGATCCTATTAAGCATAACACTCAGAATTCAAGGGCTTGAGAAACTTTGCGTATAGCTAAGATGACAAAGTGTTGTTCTAAAGTGATAAAAGCAGGTGTTTCTTTTTAGTTTCCAAGTCTGCTCCCATGTGAGAGGCTAGATAAGTGGTCCAAATTATATCTAAGAAGAAAATTTGCCAGAGCTTAATTACTTTTCATCACAGTGCCAAATAAGAAGAAAAAAAACCCACCTTGGAACTACATTGTAGTCTGTTTAATTCTCCTCATTTAAAGCCCTGAGGCAGAATTTTTAACTTTACAGTAAATTGCACTCTTTCAGTGGTAAAGCAGAACGAATTTGTAAGCAACAACTTGTGCTCCTTCTACATTGCCATTGAGGTAAAAGCGTTTTTTTTTTGTTCGAAAACATAAGGAGTTTTTACAAGGTCTGCAGCTGTGTTGTTTCAGTGTAATATGGTTTTATCATTAATCAACACTTTCCTCTGATGACTTCTGCTAAGGTTATGGACATTTATTCTATCATTATTGATTAAAGTGATTGTATTCGGCCTGGGCTATTAGATCTTGGTGTCCTGTGAGTTAGACGGTGGTATCATCTAACTTTGCTTCCTACTCTGGCCAGTAGTGCTTTTCTGCATGCTGGGCAATTGAGTGCATCAGACTGTGCTCAGTCAATCCTACTTAAGTCAAGCCTTTCATCACAAAGCCTCCATCAGCTTGTCTTCTGCAAGGAGACTTTATCAGTAAGTCAGCAGAAGGGATTAAGACCACAGCCATTTAGCCAGGTGTGCTGTGCAATGTACAGTGAAATGTCAGTGTTGTAGCCCCTCAGTTCCACATTATTATTTCATTGGTAAGGAGTGTTTTGCTGAGAGATCGCTCTGTCCTTTTTTTAAAGCAAATGTAATGAAGCCAGAATTCTTGTACAAGCCCAAACCTCTGTTGTAGTATCTGTCTATGTTGTCAGTATCTTAGAGGAAGATTGCAAGAATTAAAAAATGGGGAAAAAAAATCTGCCGTTTTTCTCAGCTGTTGGTAGTTGCTTTTTTGGTGAAACTCTATGGAAGTTGCGATTCTTTACTTCTTTAATGCAGATAAAGCCAGTTGATTTGCCCGTCCCATATATTTTACCTTTAAGCAGTCATCTAATTCCCTCTTAAAGCTAACATCTCACTCTGCCCTCATATGAAAGTATTTTCTCAAGAAATAGCTGGTATCTACTGTATTTTGAATGTTTTAATTTTTCTTTATCTTTTTTTAATACAATAAAAAAGTTAATAGAAAGTTCAAAGTTTGAGTGCATGGAATGAGATCATTGATTTTCAGAAGGTTACTGTAAATTTTCTGTTATTTTCAGTTCACTTCTTTGTACAGGCAAATATTACCACTTTCACCTCTCTATAAAGCAACACTTTCACCAAGCGTCACTGCAAGCATGTACTGTTTCCCTTTCTAACCGTTTGTAGTTAGCTTAAAATCCAGTGATGTTTATGAGTGGCTGAGATTATTTATTCCAAGTGTGCAGTAATGCATGATGCATTACTGAGATGCATTCATCAACTGTGAATCTCATTTGCTCCTTTGCTGTATATTCATTTAGTTTTATTTGATACCACTGGCAGCAGTAACTAATAAAATCTTAAATAATTCTGTTTTGGGCAGATTTTACTCTCTCCTTGAGTAGGCTCGTCTCTTGTGAGAGATCTTGAAAACAGAATTCCATATTGAATGTAGGCCAACAGTGTCATGCTGTAAAAGGACAGTCAGGGAACTGTAAAGAGGGATGTAGCCTTTGAGGCACAGGAAGTAACTAATCTTCAGTTGTTAGAAATGGTGAGACCTCTTTCCAGTGCTAGTCATAACATCTTAAAAAGATGTTGACCAGCTGGACAGTCCAAAAGCAAAGAAAAATCATCTGGTGCTTTAAATATGATGAACAAGTGTGTGTGTGAAGAATAGAAGACTGTGTGGATGTGTTTTAGTAATTTTCAGATAGGTGAAAGGATTTTGCATAGCAGAAAGTAATAATCTGTTCTTTTTGTCCATTATGGAGACAAGAAGATGTCAGTGTGACCCGTGACTGCACTATTCATGTTGGACTTTTAAGAAAATGTTCCTGAAGGTGAGGATAGTCCTCAGTGTGCTTTCTACGTGTCAAGCAATATTTGGAAGTTTTCAGATCTTCCACTGGAG
This sequence comes from Psittacula echo, assembly GCF_963264785.1. Classification (NCBI taxonomy): domain Eukaryota; kingdom Metazoa; phylum Chordata; class Aves; order Psittaciformes; family Psittacidae; genus Psittacula; species Psittacula echo. The sequence continues at coordinate 37,943,088 of NC_137738.1, read as the reverse complement.
AGCAGAATTTGGTTGTTTGAAATTCTTTCTGTGTTTGTAGATGCTTTTCAGGACATTAGATAGTAATCTAAGTAATGTTTCTAGGTTGCTCTGACACAAGTACAGGAATCTCATCTGATTTCTAGCAGGTGCTCTTAGTATTTTTACTGTCACAGGTTCAGAAGAAAAGAAAAAGAAAGGCCCAGGAGTGAAATGTCTAACTTGGTTCTTCAGGGAAGGCATGTATGTACCTAAGAATAAGCCGTTACATGTTGTTAAAAGGATGCCAATGACAAAAGAAGGAGCACATGCAGGATGGTAGTTCTGAGTCATCATAATCCAGTGGTATCAGTGTTTAAAGTGATGTGTCTTGTAACAAGGCAGAGAGTACAGAAAAGACAAAAGAGCATCTTAGCTACAGCTGGTAGGATTTCCTATATTCTCATTTTGATTATGTCCAAAGCAACACTTTTGGGGAATCTCTTCTGTGTCAAATGAGAGAGAGGGAAAGAGAGATAAGAGGTTTTTTTCTGCCATCCGTCTGCCTCCCTTTATTTCTCATCAAACATTTGGTCTTTAAAGTAGTTTAAATTTAGTTAAAAGTGAAAAGTGTCAATACAAGCTTTTGATTAAGACAGATCATAATTTTCTGTTAATAATCTAACTTATGAAAACATTCTGAAGCAGTTTCTATTCTAGTACCATCAGGGAGGGGAAAAGGAATGCACTGTAACTGAAAGCAGTCCCCAGTAGTTACAGTGCTGCAAAAACCAGCTCTGCATTTTGCTTCAGGCCTACATTCCCCTTAGGCTGCTTGCTTGTAGTGGTGTCAGGGTAATAGCACCCCATAGTGCAAAAACCACTCTGTATGCATATGAGCATCACAAAATGCTGTGGTCAACTGAATTATGTATGTTTCTCTTCTGGGGATGCAGAAGTTTTCTTGCAAGATATATGCAGCTATGGTTGCATGCTACACCTTAAGGAAATAAAAGCATTAAGGGAGGACACAGCTAGTGTTTCAGCTAAATTGCTCTATTATATGTATATATTAGCGCTCATCTTGCTGTCATCAGATGCTTAGTGAGATCTGAGGAAGGCTGGTGAGACAACTAAAGTGAGTTGGAAGCTTTAACATCAGGCTGCATCTTGACCTGGCACTGAAGGATGAATCAGTCCATCTCTTCTTATTTAAAATAATATGCTGGACCTTGGTCAAAAATATTACTGATATAAACAAATGGCATAGTTGATAGATCATTCTGTTGCTAATATAATACCTGAGTATTTTTCCTTATTTTGGTAAAGTCCTTTTTCTTGATTAAAGTTGGCAGCTATAGGGATAAAAGGATGTCTGAAATACTGTAACTGATAGGTGTTCTAATGAAATATATTCCCCAAAGGCTTGAATCCTACCCTTTTCTGTGAGAGCTGTGACTCTTCAGAAGGGTTGACTGATTTTAGGAGAGATTGTAAGACACCTGCTCCGAGTACGCTGATGATTGAACAGATCTGGAAGCAGTACCTGAGCTTCCCAGCTTACAGCCCAGCATTTTAAGGAAATTTGAATTTGCTGCTCATTTGCCTTAAACCTTTATCAACAAAAGTAACACAGGAGGTGCTTAAGCAGCAGCACAAGCATCTGCTTCGTTGAGGAGGAGTTTTTTGCCCGATGCAGTAACATGGTGTCTTCCCTGAGGCAGGTTACCCTCCCTGTGAATTAAATCCCTAAATCTAAAGTTGCTGGCCTGGTGATCATGAGGTCAAGCATTGACACCTCTCCTTGTCAGCTCCTCTATTACTTGCAAGAGGAAGTTGTCTTCTACACAATCAAGGAACCTCCTGTTTTGCTTGTACCGGGCCATACCATCCCTCCAACAGATATCAGGGTGGTTGAAGTCCCCCATGAGGGCAAGGGCCTGCGACCGTGAGGCTGTTCCTATCTGTCTATAGAGTGCTTCATCCACACAGATTCCCCTTGATCAGGCGGTCTGTAACAGATCCCCACAGTAATGTCTCCCATCGCTGTTCTCCCTTTAACCCTGACCCATGAACTCTCTGTCGACTGCTCACCTGTCCCCAGACAGAGTTCCATACTCTCCAGCCTATCCCTAACATAAATAGCAACTCCCCCTCCCCGCCTGCCAGGCCTGTCTTTTCTAAAGAGCCTGTAACCTTCCATTCCAACACTCCAGTCATAGGAGCCATCCCACCATGTTTCTGTGATGCCTATTATATCATACCCCCATAGACGTGCACACATCTCTAATTCCTCTTGTTTCTTCCCCATGCTATGGGCATTTGTATACAGACATCTGAGCTGAGCTCCAAATGAACCCGACCCATTGGCTGGAGTGGCTGAAATAGCTCTGGATCACTCCAAGCATTTATTGTAGGTGCTGGCAATTGAGTGGGTGTGCTGGGATGGAACGATGCCCTCCTCCCCCAGCACATCTAGTTTAAAGCTTTCTTGACCAGCCTGGCAAGCCTCCTACCACAACTGCTCTTCCCCTTTGTCGTCAGAGCAGCTCCACCAGTCCCCAGTAGACCTCGCCTCCCAAATCGAGTCCCATGTTCTAAATACCCAAACCCCTGACTATGGCACCATCCTTCTATGCATTTATTAACCTGGCCAATCCTCCTAGCCTTTTTAAGGTCCTCCCCTTTATCCTGGAGAACTGACGAAAAGACCATCTGAGCTCCAGAGCCCCTAACCACCTCTCCAAGGGCTCTGTAGTCCTTCTTAATGATGCCCAGGCTAGTGCTGTTAATCATGAGCACCCACATGGACCACGAGAAGTGGGTAATAGTCAGCAGGACTCACTAGACAAGTCAGCCTCTCAGCAGCATCCCTGATCCAAGCCCCTGGTAGGCAGCACACCTCCCTTGAGACTGGGTCAGGCGGACACATGGGTGCCTCTGTGCCTTTCAAAGTAGAGTCACCAACTACTTTGACCCGCCGCTTTTTCCTGGAGGCGCCAGTAGTGATCTTCTTTACTGGTGCGTCAGCTGGTTGTTTATTTGTCAAGGTGTGCGTTTCCTTGTTAACCCCCTGCAGAACTGCGAAGCGGTTCTGGGTGGGGATGTCAGATTTTGGAGGAAGCCCCTTGCTGTTAATTGTCCTCTTCTCCTGTGCCATTAAAAAATAAGGATTGGGATGCTAATCTTCCAGTGCCTCAGATTCATTTTCTCCTTAAGGATGGGAAGACTATTTGCATCTACATTGATTAAATGGAATACATTTGTTGTTTCAGATGCATTCACAGTGAATTGTTATAATTCAGTCTAGCGTGTGTAGGGTCCTGGGGGAAAACAACCAAGTGCAATATATAAATACATGATTAAAAATAATTTAAGTGTGGTGACAGCTGGAAAATAACCATAGAAGTTGAATCTTTGGTAGATTTTGTGTAAAAGGGGAAAGGTGAAGAAAATCTGAAACCGAATTCTGAATTGCAGGTTAAACTGCATGCTGAGTATAGGAGGAAAAAATTTTTATTTGACCACTGAATTACAATTATTTTTAGGAGCTCTCATCAAGAGGCCTTGTTTATAGAATGTAAACTTGTAACTGAGTAGTCCTCTTTTTTCTCCCAGTCCTTCATTTTTCCTAGGATTTAAAGCGAGATCAGATTTAATCAACATTGTCTGTTACCACTGAAACTAAAGTAGAAAAGGGCAATTGAGTCATCCAGTCAGATCTCCTCCTAAATAACCTTTGATTAACTTTTTATTTGTGGGTGCTTAAGAAAACAGTTTGCTTGCGTCATTTTTCTTTGACTACCAGACCCCCCAGCAAATGAAACCCTAGAAACCAGCTGCTGTGACATTGAGGTGTTTGATTTGTGTGAGAGGGTTGTGTCAAACTTCTGCTACTCTGTTTTTTTTAGTAATTATGCTGCATTTTAGAAGCTGCCAGTCTGCAATGCAAGGTAGAGAACAGCTGAACAATTAAAACTTGGCTGTAGTAAAGCACTAATGTGTTTGTAACACATATGTTCACCTTTCAGAAAGAAGCGTTCCATATTTATTCCATGGTAACAATAAATTGTTGTTGGTTTTCTCAATTTACAAGTCAAAAGGCAAGTTTTTAGTACATCGGCCCTCAGTCTGGGCTTCACTGCCCACTTGCCATGTACCAGCCCCATGGCAAATGCCGTATTCAAGGCGCAACACCACATACTGGTAGAGGAAAGGTCCGTCTCAAAAATGCCCAAAATCTAGCACAACTAGCTCGAGCATTCCTGCTGACCAGAGAGGTTAGCAAAGGTGCAGATTAGAAAACTTAATTTGAAAACAAGCCTCTTAATATTCAGTTTATAGTTATGTCAAAATCTGTTGAGACATACGATAGTTTTATGATAATTAACAATGGGAAATGATAGAAGTCTTGAAGTTTGATTTAGATAAGTACCAGAAATATGGATGTTTATCCATCCTACACATACCTCTTGACCTTTGCAAAGTTTCTGGTTCTTCAGACCTTGAGGAAAGCTAGGCATGTATTCTCATTCTGCATTTTGTTCCCGCTAGACTCCACGAGACCAGAGAAAGAAAATTACTTATTCATTTTTGAGTTTCCTCACAGAAGGGTACTTTTGGTTGTGAGTGTTTTGGTTTGTTTTGTTTTGGGTTTTTTTGGTATTGTGGTTTGGTTTCTTTTGGGGGGGGGGCAGTTTGTTTTGGTTTTTGTTTTTTTTTTTTTTTTTTTTCTGTTTGCTTTACTCATTATTTTGGTAGCTACAAAGCTGGAATAGATCTATATGTTTGGTTTAATAACATAATTCAGGTCTGGATCATGTGAATCTTTTAGGTCTATTTTTTTGGTGCAAATTGCATGAATTTTCAGAGTTTTCTTATTCTAGTCTGTGAGGTTAGTAAGCTTCTGTGGCAAGCTTAATGATGGATGCCTTGGAGACCTGTGCACTAATTACGCTCTAATTTTTTCTCAGACTGTCTAGCTCTTTGTGGTAGGTTGTGAACTTGATTCCCAGCATCAAACGTTACCAGCTCAACTGTAATGAAATAAGAAGCTGCTTACTGCATGACATGAAAAGGCTGCACTTAGCAGTTTTCGTGTGGTGATGGTAAGCAGGTTTGGAGCCGGAATGATGCTTGGCAGTTTCCTTGTTCAGATATTCTAATCAGTACCACTGCAACTTTTTCTCAATGCCAGAATTCTGCCAAACATCTGGCTGGGAAGTTGCCCTCGGCAGCTGGAGCATGTGACCATCAAGCTGAAGCATGAGCTGGGTGTTACAGCTGTGATGAACTTCCAGACCGAATGGGACATTGTTCAGAATTCCTGGGGCTGCAACCGCTACCCGGAACCCATGAGCCCTGAAATCCTCATGAAACTGTACAAAGAGGAAGGTCTTGCCTATGTCTGGATGCCAACCCCCGATATGAGCACTGAAGGTGATAATGCTTAGGCCATTCTCGCAGTAAATTAATACTGCTCTGCCAGTTTAATGAATGTTTTGGGGCTGTTGGTTTTCTTTTGTTTAAGTTTTTGCATAAAAAATATGGCTAACACACAAGGTACAATTTCTCTGTGTATTGTCTCTAACAAATCATATTTTCTTCTAGGCAGAGAGGCCATTTAAAGTACTCTGTGTCTGATAGTGTATGTGTGTTTGGGTTTAAAGCCATGTGACATTGATAACTGTTTGACTGGTTTTGCTTTGAGCTTGAATTCAGCCCATGTAATGAAAGTATGCTCTGTATGTGGAAAACTGCAAGCTTGCACAGCAGGACAGCTTGCTATCCTTGCTGGTTAAAAATGAAGAGACAGTGCTGTATGTCTGTCTCTGCTATTCCCTTTTCCCCTAGAGTAGTTTTTCTTTAGCTGTAGTACCCCAGTCTGATGATTTTCCATACAGTTATTTATATAATTATTTGTAATTAATTTACAATATGCATAGCACCTGATGTTGTAACATAAATTACTATTTTTAATTCCTCCATTGGAATGCTCAGTTCAAACTCTTGTTTCCAACCAGCAGGTTAGAAAGTGTGCATGTTGTCAAATGAGTAACCTACCAGCAGAAGAGAGTGCTTTCAACGGAGTGAAATACTGCTGCCACAAATAGAGCTGTCATATCGGTAATAGGACATCAGGGGAGAGAGGAGCCCTTAAAACAGGGATTTGAAAGGGCTTAATGTCAGTGCTAATCTGTGCCATGAGGAAAAGTTAAGCTCTGATGTTTCAGTTCCCAGGGTAACAGGGAGAAAAGGCATCAGAAAATATGGTATATTCATCCATTTGGGAGTGAGAAAAACTGTGCTGTGTTGTTTAACCATATGCTTAGTACACAATTTAGTTGTATCAGTATTAGGTTGATAGGAAAATACTCTTTTGCTTTCCCTCCCTTATTATTGATGTAAAGGCCTTTATTGCAAAGTTTTGAAAAGCAATAGTACATAGGTAGCTTCACAAACCTCTGGTACTAAAAAAAACATTTCATTTTTGGCTTGCTAACTTTAACGCTATGGAAGATGCGCTGTTTGACATAGTTCGCTACCTTGTCTCAGTTCCTGTGAAAACAAATATGCCACCCTCCCAGTGTTAATCAGAATGTATATTTAGAGACGACTTTGGGCATTTTATAGATTTTTTTGTGATCTATGTTGCAAGAAAATACTAAGTTAGGGTAGAAGGTCATTTGAAAAAAAAAAAACCCAAACCCCTAAGTATGTCAGGTTTGCCATTACAATTCACAGTTTGTCAGGCTGTGCAGGCATAATCTCAACCATGAGCCTAACTTCCTCAAATGCAAATCAACATGTCTTGTTTTTAACCTTAGGAAGAATACAGATGTTGCCACAAGCTGTCTGCCTCTTGCATGGGCTACTGGAGAACGGACACACTGTCTATGTTCATTGCAACGCAGGTGTTGGCAGGTCTACAGCTGCTGTCAGTGGCTGGCTGAAGTATGTGATGGGATGGAGCTTGCGGAAAGTTCAGTACTTCTTGGCTTCCCGGAGACCTGCTGTCTACATAGACGAGGAAGCTCTTAATCGTGCTGAAGATGATTTCTACCAGAAATTTGGGCATCTTCGTTCCTCATGCAAAATACAAGAGTAGAAAAGCAGAAGTGGAAAAGGAAGGTGAGGAGGAATCCTTACATTTGAACCCCAAGGACTTAGAAATCATGAGTCAGACACCTGCCTCTCCTCTTCAGATTATAAACTTGTCATAAAAGTCGTGAGAACTTTGTTAAATAAGTGCCTTTGAGTTTTTTTTATTTGCTTTCTTTAAGCTGATATGATTCATGTTTTTAAGCCTTTTGCTGCAAGTGTGAGACTTAGAAACTCTGCAAAGGGTAACTAAGATTTACTTTAACTGCTTGCCTACAGGAACTGAGGTTTTAGGGTATACACTGAATAAGATATGAGGTGAAATAGCTAGGCTTGGCAATATTTCAGTGACAAGAAAGAGAAGGCATTCTCAGAAAAACAGATACAAAGTTTGACTAGATGAAGGTTCAAATTAGGATGGATCTGATCATTGTCAAAGCTGCTCAGTTGTTTTAGGTGGAGTGTACACTATTGAAGTGTTTTCTGTTGATTTTGTAGACAAGCAGTGTTAATGAAATAGACCAGAAGAAAACTCATTTTTTAACTCAGTTTCTTAACCAAAGCTAATGTCTAATGCAGTGAATTAAAATTTGCTCTCTGCCTATCTAGATAATGTTAAATACTATGAGTTATAGATATATTCTTTTATGCGATCGGGATTATGCTGGGATGTGTCATGAAGAGAGGAATCAGCTCCATTTATTGCAGTCCACTCTGGTGCAGGCAAGGACTGCTATTTATTACATTATCCTAGGCTGTGAGATATCTATCTTAAAGATATATTTTGCTGCTCTGGTCCTTGCAGTGCTGTACAGTGGTTTTCCTATGTGCTAAGTCAATCTCAGCAGTAACCACTGGGCTAAACCAGGAACTATTAGGAACTATATGACAAGCCTTGGCACATGATTGACACCACAGCCTCTGTGTTGTTGGTCTAGATTAATTTATGCACTATAGCAAAAGTCTCTCCTTGTGCAAGCAGTGTACAGATGTTCACAGATGCTAGGTTTACCCAGTTGAAACTATCTCTGGGGTGACTGAATGAATACCTTCCCCTATAGGAGCAAAGAGCAACTCTGAGGAGGTTTTCTTAGGAGCTTAGCCTCAGTAGGCTAATGCTGGCTTTTGGAAGATCCCTAATGTGCTGCTTAGTCCCTTAGCTAAACTGAGCTGTGGCACCAACGCCTTCCAGCCCTACTCAGGTAAACCCAATTTGCTGTAGATTAAGTCTAAAGAGAAGGGAGAAAAAGCATTTCCTAGGGAACAGAGGGTTAGCAATGTATAAACATTAAGAAACCTAATTTCTATAGGTTTATTCTTCAGTGAAATCTCATTTTTTCCACCCAACTTATTCCTCTAAAGACCCAGTCAGTGCCAGGGTAGTTTAGGTGATATATATTGATTATCTGAATACTTAATGGAGAAACTATTAGATATGAACTGCTTATGGAGAATGTCCAGAATAGTATACTACATTTTATTTATCCTATACTTCAATCACCTTCAAAAGGAAGATATTTATTTAAGTTATTCTATGTGTGTGGTTTTGATCATGACTTTGTTTCTGATTTTTTGAAATAATACTTCCTGTTTAGAAGATGGATGAAAGTCATTCTCTGTTAAATAAATACATTATGACAATTTCAGGAGCCTATTTTTTCATATATCTTTGTTTCCCAATTTCATGAGTAGCAAAGAGGGTTGTGACTGATATTTCTATATAAAGGTAGGACCAGCCACTTTAATGGTAACAGCTCATTTCTTGTCTGCTGTGGTATGCCAGTTTTGATGGGCTGTTGTGGAGGGACTCTCAGAAAACAGCACAGCAAAGATGTGTGAATGATGTGGCACCTCTGGCACCTCCAAAGGCAAAAGAAAGAGGTTTCTTCTCCTAGCCTGATGCAGAGAGCAGAGGGAATGCATCAGTGCTGCTGTCTGATTGTTGGGCTCTTGTGTGAATGTGCAGAGCTACAGTTGACTGTGCAGGAGTTACCTTGTTTTGATTGAGTTTAAGGTAAAAATGGTGACCTTTTGCTAGCACTTCTCCAAATCAAGTGCCAAGAGGAGGATGATGTCATGAGAAGTACAGAGTAGAATTTGCTTAAGTTTATATTTCTGTTGAGATGGATTTGAAACCCCAAGCTTAAAATGTGTTTCCAAGCATCACCAACAGACAGCCCTTTCCGTCAGATGCAGCTTGTAATATATGCTGGGACAAGTACTTGTGGGTTTGGTTCTTGTTTCACACCTAACTATATTTCTCTTTTAGGCCTGTTGGGACTGAACAGTGCAAAACCTGGCACAAACAAGTAAATATATGACTAAGTAGGTATAACTGTGCTGTGTCAGTTATTGCCTAATTCTGATTTTATTGGAAGTGGAAGCAGACTGGTGCGTTTTTTATAGAGCAGGAATTCAGACAATACGGAAGCCACAGATTCAAGGAAGCCCTAGCACGAGATTGTTAATTCGTTGTTTATTGTCATTTCAGCGAGAAGTTGTTGATTCATTGTTTATTATTATTTCAGTTTGCTTGACTGCTGAACTGCTGGGGGCTATATCATATACAGATTGCATTAGCTGGTGAACTGCATGAAAACAACTTGCCAACATCATGTTAACAAAGAATGCAAAGAGATACCATGGCTTGAAGCCCCTTTGTGCCTATTTGTACCATACTTCTTTTCATGATGGCCACCTTCCTGCCTTCCTCATTGGAGGCCACCCTGTCGACTAACATTCATCCAAAGCCTTTTCTGTTGAATGCAACTAGGAATATAAATGCTAAAGAGATCATTGCAAGAGGCTACGGCAACAGAAAAAGCAGTCATATAAAAATATTCGATTTCTCCCACTGTATAATTAGATGATAAATCTACATCTAGAGATTATCTATTAAAATTCCAATTTGTAATATGTTCTTATGCTGATTGGATCATTAGCTCTTCCCATAGACTAGTCTCTTGATGCGATTTGGATGAAGGGATGAAAACAGTCTGTTGTTTATATACTTGTATATTCCCTTGCTACTTTAGTCATAAAGTGCTACAAAATTTAGAGAAGAATAACTCTTACAGAAAGAAGCAGATAAACAGTAAAGGTTTTTTTGGAGTAGGTCCAAGAAGCCAAACTAATACACAGATGATAATGGGAACCAGGTAGAAATATTTTGATAACTCATCACTGAAAAGCATCACTTGGGAAAAATAGTTTTCTGCTGGTATGAGCATCTGTATTCTCTGCCCTGTTAGAGACAGGTTTTTATCGCTGTGAAATTAAAGAAGAAAGTGGCATTTGCTGCACAAACTGGGAACATTTATGAGTCCAGGTACTTAGAGTATCTCAACGTCATTGTTAGTGATTTTGTAACAAACACAGCCTTTGAGGTATGAGTTGGACTTTGAGTTGTGCAGTTTTGTGAATATTTTTCCCTTTGACTGGGCTGGCTGGCATGACAGTTGAATAACTTCCTTTCTCCTTTACTCCTTACTTATTTCACACTTTCAGCTTTGGTCCCTTTGGCACTCATCTGCTCTAGCTGCTTAGGTTGTGAGTCTATGATCTTCTTTCTCTGTACCACACCAAGCATGGTGAAACTCTGAATGTGGCTGGAATTGCAGGTTTTATACCAGGCTGTACTCCAGAGCAGTTGGAAAGTCTGACACCAGAGTTGTGTGTGCTGCATAAAAACATGTGCAAAACAATGTCTGTGATCTGGAGTGGAATTAAATTTTGAGACTGACAGCCAAGCATTTTTGTTCAAAGATAAAGGAAAGAGGTTGGTGCAGGAGGAGGTAATAAAATCCCAATTTAAAACAAGAATGCAAAAAACCAGACTTACTCTATTGCCTACTATGATGTTCTTTTTGAGTTCTAATTTATAAAACCCTCTGACTTCACTGGTCTGTAATTGAGAAAAAAAAATTATCTGAAGTAGCCATAAACACTTGCCAAAACTGTATTATCCTGTTGCTTCTTTTATTCTTCAACATAGAATTGCAATGAGAGGTTTCAAACTAATGATAAAGTTAAAAAAAAAAAATAAATTATTCTTTAAAAAAATACACTGGGGCTGTGCAACAGGAAGCATATGAAGAAATATTTAGATGCATAATAACTATTGCAAAAGCATATATTTGGCAAGCAAGCCCTACCTTCTTGAGGGATAATGAACCTCAGGCTGCCCTTAGCTAAAATAGAATTGGATTAATGTAGCAAAGGACAGAATATAGATGACTCTGTCCAACTCTAACATTCTCAGTGGTAAATCAACACCTCTGCAGTATTTCTTTAAAAATACTCTGCTGGAAAATAATGTGGTTTATTTTCCTCATGTATATAACTTAAAGGGAAAGGGGCTGCTCTGAGGGAGCAGACTGTGGAGTGGTGAAAATATAACGGAATTCTTTTTCTGTTGCTCAGCAACACAATGACATCACCACCAGCAAGACCAAGCAATATGACTTCATAATTTACCTTCTTCCTAAATTAACAGAGGAAAGCAATTTTTTTTAAGTGTAATGACATTATCATATATTAGCATAATTGCATGATTGTGATATAAGCAACCCAAAATACATGTTGTTGGCTCTTCAGTTTTGCTAACAGTGAATCTATAGGGTATTTATTCTTAATTAGACATATTTTCCTCTTGGACAGCCCTTTCACCTCAAATTCCTTCATTGAAGTCTTGACTGGTTGACAAATGGTTTTGTGGCTAACTATTGTCACATTTGTAAAGATGAGTAATAAGTATTTTATTAAAACTTTTTGTATATCAAGGCTTGTCTGAGGATAAAGAAACAAGATCTGTTATACTCTATAAATCAAGGATGGTGACACTGTGAACCTTAGCCCTATATAATTCAACCTTTTTGTGCTTAAACAGGTTGTCTTATTTGGGAGATTGAATTTATAAAGATTGCAGGATAATGCCTGTGATTTAATAATTACTTCAATGCTGATGTTATATTTGCATGAAGAAAAACAGAAGGCCTGTTTATTCATGAGCTGGTAAAACATCAAATGATATCTCATTCTTGATTTAGATGATGTGAGGAAAAAGCATAAAACAGCAGCCAAGAAAAGATTTCTAATGCTGGGCAGGTTTCTATGGTCTTACTTAATGTCATTATAAGAAAATTTATTTTGTGGTAATGCAGTTTCAGCAGGGAAATAATTAACAGGCAGGCCATCATCCAAGGGTAGCAGCCATTGTTAAAGCTGGGCAGCCAGCCCGAAGTCACTGCAACAAATCAAATGATGAGAATGAATCCAATTTTCAGAAATTCAATGAGATACATAAACACAGAGGTTAAAAAAATGTATCTAAAGATTGCATTTTATAAAGAAAAAAAAAAAGTAAAGTATAAAGCTAGCTAATGTCAAAGGAAAAAATATTTTGTAGTGGGATAGCAAATACCACAATTCACTTGAAAACATAATCAATGTGTTAAAGTATAGCTGTTATTTAAAGTTCATTAACCAGTTAAAGGGGTACCACCAAACTATTTAGTTACAACATTTAGCTATATAAAGAAAGAAATGTGGAAGGGTAAGCTCTGAAGAACATAGACCAGTTGGATACCCTCTCTTGGACAACTAACTCATGGGATATACTCAAGCTGGTGAAGCTTCATGAGCACAAAAGTGGTTGATGGTGCACTGTAGTTTGGCAATTAAATGCCTCACATAGAGATGTGTTCTAGTGCCTCCACCCACAGCGGCTGTGTGGGCATGTGTGAGCACTTGGTCAGATGCTATTTCAAGTACTTTGCAACTCCATGTTAACATAGTCTAAATGGTTGGCTGAAATTTCACTGTGAGCTCCTTGCCCATGGCCCCGATGTACTTCCCTGGCACGTGTGTGAGTATTGCAGTTTGATGGCACTCACAGGCAACACACAGTCTAACAATAAGAACCAGAACTCTAATCCAGCCTTATTCCCAGCTGGGGAATCTTACTCAACTGGAACAGGTTATGTGAACAGATGCTGTCATCTTCAGTCAGACTTACAGTTTTCTTGGTGTCTTATATGCCACTTTCCATCCAAGTGATCTCTGCAGAGAATAATGATAGCAGTCATGATAAGGTGTTCTCAGCACCACGGAAAATCTCATTTGTGGTGTGGTTTGAGGTTTTTTTTTATTTTTTTTTTTATTTTTTTTTTTAATATTGCTTAATTTAGATGCCCAGCTATGGGCAACTAAAATAGGAAATGCTGTTCTGAATTTTTTACATCTTCTACTCTTCCTAAATGGTTAAATAAATGCATTGTTCTGCAGTAATTTTCATGCAAAGGACTAAAAAGCATTTGATAATAAAAGCATTTCATAAAAGCATTTCATCTTTCAATAACGAGATGTACTGGACCACCAGAGAAAGATTTAGAAGCAGGAGTAGGAAAACAAGTGAACTGCAGAAAGGAGGTAGTCTGCTAAGATGAGACAGAGCAAGTGGTCAAGTGGCCTTCGTTCCAGTGGTCTCATGTCACATGAAAAGCCAAGGAGAAAGTGAGGGCTGGTGATGGAGCCTGAGGACAGGGAGGAGAGGCAGTCAAGGCAGAGCTGTGTGATCCAAGAGTGTCTGGGAAATAATAGCCAGGAACTGCGGCAAAGGCTCCGAGGTGAGCTGTGAGCAGGGCTTGCTCCCTGGGGGCAGCAGTGTGACCGCTGCAGTCACATAGAATCATAGAAGTTAGGGCTGGAAAGGACCTTAAGATCATCTAGTTCCAACTCCTGTGCCATGGGCAGGGACACCTCACACTAAATGATGCCACCCAAGGCTTCATCCAACCTGGTCTTGAACACTGCCAGGGATAAAGCCTATGCTTTCAGAGACCTTCTTGTACCTTTTGAGAATGCTTGCCAGGAAAAGAAGCTTTATTGGAGCACCCACTGCAGTGCAATACAAAGAAGCAGACGAGAGGACACTCATGCAGCAGCTTCTGGCTGACAACTCTGCAGCCCAGCTCTTAAGATATTTTTCTTTCATCCCTGGAAGACAGGATGCCAGGGCCCTGACACTAACATCATTGCTTTTATTTCAGTGCACTTGGAAATACCTCATTCAGCAGTTAGCAGACACAAGCACAGGGGCTGGGGAAATGCGACAGTGAGATGCAAATGCATCTCAGCACCCTCGGATCACCATAAGCACGATATCCACAGGAACAGCAAAGCCTGGCAAGCTATTTTAAAAAATCTGCCAAGATCATTATTTTTGAGAGGAAAAAATTTGATTAGGTCTCTCTTGATTGCTGGGAACATGACTTGAGTACACTTTCAAAAATGCTGAGTTCTGCCATTCGTGTATTTCTGCTTATGGAATTGAAATCAATAACTTAATTTTAGCTGTAAACATGGTTTTATTTTGGTTTCCTGAATAGCAGTGATTTCAAGGTGTCTTTCAGTGGCACCATGATTTAAAGAGGAAAACACCAAAAAGAATCATATCAGAAGTTGATATAAATTATATATAGAGAGAGGGTAATTTCTGTGTTTTTAATGATGATCATCCCGGTTTATTTGGCATTACTGAGCTTAGAATGTGCAGTTACCTTCTTTTTAATTAACTACTGTTTTATATTCCAGACTAAAATGTATGCTTGGGTAGCACAGAAAACATAAAAAATAGCTAGTTTGAAATTGTTCCTGAAACTGCTATGGTTCTGTGCTGCTGAAAAGATCCAGGGTTCAGTATGTTAAAATTGGTGTTAAAACCCCCACACCTGTAAAAAAACACATTGGTGAGAAATGCAGAAGTTACCGGAATGTTTATCATCTGCTTTTCATTTGACAGGGCAGAAGAGAAAATGATTTGGAAAAAGTTCTTAAAGAAGACATGCTTACACACATCAGCATTCCTTTTCTTCCTCTTTTTAGCAGTGGATTTGGGCAGAGGATCTGCTGCTTCTCTTCCTGTTCTCTGAAAGGCTGTGCTAAGGGGACGCCTCCTTAGATGGAAAGTGATCTAACAAAACACTTAACTGCTTGTGGAAATTTAAGGTCAAGAACAGTCCTGGGGATTTCAAGTTGAAAACTTTACCCTTGGTGCCTGAGTGGTTTGCTGCATTCTGCACCTTGATATTTGATGAGGCAAGTTCTAAATTGGTGCATTGCTGCAACCAAAATGTCCCCAGCAAATGCTGTGGAGTTCTGAGCCATTAGAAAAGGATAAGGGCACTTGCTTGTTACATGGCTGTGACTGAAACAAGCTGTGGAAGGTGGTAAAGTGAAATCACTTCATTTGTCAAGGGAGTGGGTGATAATAGATGTTGGAATTACATTACAAATACAATATCTCACAACTGTGTTGTGCACACCAATGGAGTTGTTTGAGCATCTGTGTTCATGTGCCACACACCTGCCTAGAAAAGAGATAAAATGAAGAGCAAGCCTACCAAAGATCAGAGTTATCAAGACTGCAGATTACAAGAACGAATGTGTATGTGTCAGATACAAAATGGCTGGAAACACAAATGAGCTCTGCAGTGTCTTGGGGAGAGCCTGCGATTTTCAGCAGTATTTCTGTTGTGTTACGCATGAGTGTGGTTTTATCTAGTCTGTACATATTTAATCTTGCACTTTTCTACTTGCTTTCTGCCTCTGCTTCTCCTCTTATTTGAACCAGACTCAAATGCTACATAAATTTTGAGGAAAATTCTTTGACTTTTGGCATTTTTATTCTCTGTGGGCTTCCTTACCCTATCCTGGTAACTGCTTGTTCCAGACTTGACAAATACCATATCAAGACTGTACCTGCTTCAATGCCACAGCTCCTTCTTTACACCTGTTCCTTCATAGTTCTTTAAACCTGAAGCACAAGACCACATAATGATTCTGCGTGGCTCTGGATTGCCTCCTAGAGATGTGCAGAAATCATAGTAGATAGATAGATAGATAGATAGATAGAAATCTCCCTACTGAAGAATCTGAAAACTACAGCTGAGCATTACTTTTCCATCAGTCCTTCTAGATGTAATCTGAACTAATGTGCTGTTTCTTCCCACACTGGTTGCTACTCAGGAAACCCTTATGTTTCCTTCTCCTTCAGTGAAAAGACCTGGTCTTGAAGAACAGTTGGCAACTTGCAGTGGTTGTGAATGATCTTTTGGTCTCTTCAGCACACAAATTCTACCAAATTCTGATATGTGCCTGGGAGCCTTTAGGAGCTGCATACTAGATACCAGAGCTACAGCAGTTTCTTGTGAATGGATCTGTGCTTATTTTTATATTTTTCTATATCTAGTTCTTTCAGTGCCTATGTTCTGGCACAGATGTGTTGAAGCTGTTCACTGATTACAATTAGTAATCAGTATGGCTGGCAATACAATTCCTTCAGCTGGTGTTCATGGCAGTTCTGCCACCAGCAGAGTCCCTTGGCTGCACAGGAGCAAATTCCCCAGCTGCAGGCAAGTAGGCGCATAAGTGGGTACCTGACCCTGACAGAATCAAGCTCAAGGTTATTCTGCTGTTCATAAAATATTGACTCGGGTTTTTAACAGTTAACACAAATGCTAAGATAGGCAGTCCTGTTTACTAGAGGTGTGTTGGCATTTTATAACCTAGTGACTTCTGAGAGGCGTTCCAAAGTGCTGCACACAGTAAGTGGGCTGTGTTGAGTTTGCTCTATATCTCAGTTATCTGTATTGGAGGGAAAGTGGCAGAAATCCAAGGACCTCTGTTTCATGGTGGGTGGAGCTTCAGCAGGGCAGTGGCTGGCTAAATGAGGATAGTTGGTGAACGCTGATTACCAACAGCTTGAGATTGCTTTGATTTATACTTGGTGTCTTCCAGGGGTCTGTAAGAATGGGATTTCTGACTTCTGGGGTGAACCCTAGGCCTACCTTGTTTGTTCGGCACAAAACCATGAGTTGTGTCCATGGGTATCCTGGAAACAGTGTCTGAGACTTAATCTTGTTTTCTGTGTTTTTAAAGCAAGGCTAATTATATTCTTGTCTCACAGGCTATAGCTGCACAGGGTGGTTCACTTACAGAGCAGCCTGCATGAACACTGAAGGTTCACCCAGCCCAGCATCCTGACTTAGATGGTCTGCTACACACTGTAGCACCACGTTATTTTGGTTGTTCTGCAGTGCATCTCACATCCACTGGTTTTTTGTAGTGGAAGAGTCAAAAGTATAATTAATCTCTTCTCCACCTTCTCCATCAGAAAAGCATGTGCTCCGTTAAGCACAAGCATAGCAGAATATTAAGCACTTGATGAAGTCCAGTGGGAAAAAACCAAAACCTCAGCTGAAACCTAAACCCAAGCTCATTTGCAAATGCTTTGCTGAGTGTGAAGGCTCAAACAACATTGCTGTGTAGCTAAACTCATTTTGGTTTGTTTTAAAGTGGAACGCCTTGCTCTGAGCCTTTGTTTAGGTGTTGACATTTAAAAGTTCGCTTCTAAACCTCTGAGTTCCTTGAGACAAACTTTCTCCTTCTATCCCTGTTTGTTATCTGCTGCCTCAAAAACCTTCTGGTTTATTACATTATTAAATAAAGTGTGCATGCCATTCCCACATAGTTTTCATTCTTTTAACTCTTGCTTACCTTTGATTTCCCTTTGTTCACTGCGCCTGGTCGGAGGCCACCAGCATGAAAAAGGAAATGGGCACCTGCACTCATCTGGACATCATGCAGAGGTCTGAAGATGCCAAAATCCTGCAGGCACCAAATGGTGCTTCTGAGTAATTAACCAACGAAGTGAAAGCATCATTACATTAGCATTGCCTTGTGGCTTCTCTGGTGCTTGCACTACTGTAATTCTGGAGAATTGTTTTATTTATAAAAATCTTGATGCATATATGCATAGATAAAAGACCTAAAAGGCCTATGGAGGTTAACTTGAAAGAGTAAGAGTCCTGAGGTATGTGCCCAAGCATGTTTCTGATTAATGCCTCCTAAATGCCTTATTCCAATCTCGATCGCTTTCCCGAAAGCTTTATTTATATGTAGGTGACCTGTAGCAGTTATGTGACCCCAACCACAGAGCAGGCAGAAAGAAGTTTCTTAATAAGCTTTTTTTTGTGTTGCCAGCTAAAAGCTGAATAAAACCATGTAAGTTTTAGATGAGGCTATATTGCTGGGTGTCCCAGCCCCCATGTGCCACCTGCATGCTGACTGAATCCACCTGGAGATACCTAATAGAAAATTGGAGGGCAGAGGGAAATCTGATTCCTGCCCCTAGCTTGGGAGAACTTCAGATAAGCACCTCTGCCTGCCTGGGACACTTGTCTTTCGGGGTGGTGGGGCGTGGTGTGATGGCTGAAGTGTTAATTGTGATTATCCAGGGCTTAAAATAGGCTTAATTCACTCTTTTGCCCAAATGTTTCAAGAACATGTCTCCCAGGATGTAGCCCTAGGTGCTGAGCTGTATTGTATGTGAAGAAAATTCATGTTAAAGAGCTTTAACAAACCAGAAACATCCTGGAGAGCAGGAAGGACATTACCAGGTTCCTTATCTCCAGTCCCTTGGTCTCCAGATCTCACCATCAACATCTCTGATGTCATCAACATCTCTTTCTGGCCCAATGAAATCTCAAATCTATTCTGCACACTGGTACAACTCAGGCATGATGCTGGGGCTGGTGGGGAGTGGGTGACTTGATCCCACCATACAGCAGTCTAGCCTAGAGCTTATTGGTAAAGCAATGTTCAGATTTTATGCTCATTTCCAAAGGAAGCGTTCTTATGAGTAGACTATTATGCCAAAGATATCACAATAATCTCTGGTATTTCAGAAAAAAACAGGAGAAGTGGTAGCATATGCTCACATCAGCATTTGAGATACCCACAACCAGTAAGTGATATTTGTGCTCTGAAGCGTAAAGTCTCTGAAGTGTCTGCAGTGTTGTAAATCCTGTCGCTTGTGGCTGATGTATACAAGGTGTGGAAGTGCTCCATGCTGGCACTGCTGGCACCCTAAGGGAATTTTTAGATCCTAGCTCTTTTTGAGGCTGTCATCTGTCATGAGAATCACAGAATCACAGAATCCCAAGGATTGGAAGGGACCTCAAAAGATCATCTAGTCCAACCCCCCAGCAAGAGCAGGGTAACCTAGAGTACATGACACAGGAACTTGTCCAGCCGGGCCTTGAATATCTCCAACGCAGGAGACTCCACAACCAGAGCACAACCAGTGCTCTGTCACTCTCACAATAAAGAAGTTTTTCCTGATGTTCACATGGAACCTCTTATGCTCCAGTTTACACCCATTACCCCTTGTCCTATCACTGGACATCACTGAGAAAAGCCTAGCTCCATCATCCTGACACTCACCCTTTACATATTTGTAAACATAGATGAGGTCACCCCTCAGTCTCCTCCAAGCTAAAGAGACCCAGCTCCCTCAGCCTCTCCTCATAAGGGAGATGCTCCACTCCCTTAATCATCTTAGTTGCCCTGTGCTGGACTCTCTCCAGCAGGTCCCTGCCCTTCTTGAACTGAGGGGCCCAGAACTGGACACAATATTCCAGGTGCGGCCTCACCAGGGCAGAGTAGAGGGGGAGGAGAACCTCTCTTGACCTACTGACCACATCCTTTCTAATGCACCCTAGGATGCCATTGGCCTTCTTGGCCACAAGGGCACATTGCTGGCTCATGGTCATCCTCCTATCCACCAGGACTGCCAGGTCCCTTTCCCCTTCACTACTTTCCAGCAGGTCAACCCCCAACCTGTACTGGTACATGGGGTTGTTCCTCCCCAGATGCAAGACTCTACACTTTCCCTTGTTATATTTCATCAAGTTATTCCCTGCCCAACTCTCCAGCCTGTCCAGGTCACGCTGGATGGCAGCACAGCCTTCTGGTGTGTCAGCCACTCCTCCCAGCTTAGTGTCATCAGCGAACTTGCTGAGGGTACATTCAGTTCCCTCATCCAGGTCGTTGATGAAAATATTAAACAGCACTGGTCCCAGCACTGACCCCTGAGGGACTGCTCTAGTCACAGACCTCCAGCTAGATTCTGCCCCATTGACCACAACTCTCTGCCTTCTTCCTTTCAACCAGTTCTTGATCCACCTCACTACCTGATCATCAAGCCCACACTTCCTTAGCTTATCTATGAAGATGCTGTGGGAGACAGTATCAAATGCCTTACTGAGATCAAGAAAAACCACATCTACTGCTCTACCATCATCCATCCACCTAGTTACTTCCTCATAGAAGGCTATAAGGTTGGTCAAACATGACTTCCCCTTGGTAAAACCATGTTGGCTACTCTTAATGACCCCCTCATCCTTGATACATCTAGAGATGGTGTCAAGAATAAGTTGTTCCATCACCTTTCCAGGGATGGAGGTAAGGCTGACCGGTCTATAATTACCTGGGTCCTGCTTGCCCTTCTTATAGACTGGCGTGACATTTGCCATCCTCCAATCCTCAGGCACCTCTCCTGTTTCCCACGACTTACCAAAGATGATGGAGAGTGGCCTAGCGATGACCTCTGCCAGCTCCCTCAGCACCCTTGGGTGTATTCCATCCGGACCCATCGATTTATAGATGTCCAGATTGCTTAACTGATCCCTAACCCAATCCTCATCTACCAAAGCAAACTCCTCCTTTATCCTGACTCCTCCTCGGCCTATAGGAATCTGGGGCCCCCGGGGAGAGTCTACAGGAGTAAAGACAGAGGCAAAGAAGGCATTCAGCACCTCTACCTTCTTTATATCCTCTGTCTCCAGGGCACCCACCTCGTTCAGCAGTGAGCCTATATTGCCTCTTGTGTTAGTTTTATCCGCTATGTATTTGAAGAAGCCCTTGTCCTTGAGGGACAAAAAAAAAGTGTATTTGGTGAATCCCTGTTTTATTCAATAGATTTCAAACATTAGTAAGAAAGAAGAAAAAAATACCCAACAAACAAACAACCAAAAAAGGAGAAGAGGGAAGGTTGGGTGCCATCTCCCCAAGTGGGAAATGTTTCCTTTCTTCCCCTTCTTAGCCCATATAAGATACTCAAATACTGCCAGCAAAAGCTATAGTTCAAAATGAAGAAAGATTATAGGTTTGTAATGTAAAGATTTTGATTTTCCTATTGTTTTTTTATTCTTCTCCCCAAATGAACAAATCATTTGAATGAAAATTTAAAGGAGAAAACTGTGTCTTTAGTTGCAGAGCAGTCATTGGAAACATCAGTTCACCTGTGGTTTTCTAAAAATGGCAGCCACAAGAGAAAGAAGAAAAGGAAAGAGAAAGGGCATGTGCCTTTGCAGCCATTCCCACACTCTTCATCTGCCATCCTCAAACAGCTTGTGCCATGGTGGGAGAATTCTGAGCTAGGCTGAAGTCCCTCAGGAAATGTGTTTATATGAAAAAGAGGCCATTCAAAATCATGACCTGAAAGTGGATGTCAAGGTGAGAGACGGTTTTTTTTGGTTGCTGTGGGAGTTCATTGCAATCTGGGAGAGCTGTGCCATGCACAGATGGGCAGTGCCGTCCTGGTGAGAAGCACTGGTGCACCAGAGGAACAGATTTGAGGGCAGCCTCACAGCAAACACTGGCTCCTCATCTCAGAGCTCCAAATGATTTTTAAATACCGTAGGCCCACTCTGGCCAGCTCCCAAATGGGGAGAGCTTGACAAGGGAGCCCAAGAAGCTCCAGTAACATTTTTCAGGGAAAATACTTCACTGTGGAAAGGGCAGGTTCCTGGAAGACCCATCAAAAAGTGCCTTTTTCTTGATCTCACTTTATAGAACAGATTACAGTATGTTAGAGATTGTGCCAGGGCTACATGTCCCCAGGGCACCACGTGGTGTGAAAGCAGGTTTCCTCCATCCTTGTTCATCCTTTTACCCTGAAGATTTCAGGTCATTGACCTCAGCAATGCAGGATTAATTTCCTTTTTCCTTTTTACATTTCCAAAGCTGGGTAAAAACAGTACCTGTAGAATTCCTGATTTCCTTCTCTGGTTTTGAGCAAGGGCAATTTGTTCAGCTCTCTATCTACTGAGCAGCCAGTGCAATGAGCTCGCCTTGCTGCTGGAACTGCATGGCATATCTGTAAAGCTGGTGTGGGGATGTTGGGAATACAAACACTGAGTATGTGTCAAGTGCTTGTGGAAAAATCCGAGCAAGCCTCTCATAATCTGAAGTATTCTGTTTCAGTCAATATTCTCTGCACTTGAACTGGTCATTCCTGGGCATACTGTCCCTTATCTGTATCATTTCGTAGTCAATTCACATGAGAATGTCAAGCTGGCAGACTGGGAATCTTCTCTGTAATATGTACGCAAAGGAGAGATCTGTAAACCTGACAGGAGGCAGTTCATTGCTTCTGGCTTGTCTAGAACTGGTGAGTTGAAGAGTTGCTTACTGCCGGGATAGGGAATTAATACCCTGCTACAGGTAGTTGCTTTGCTCAGGATCATAAAGATTAACACACGGAAACATAATGATACCCTGTCTTGTAGTTTAGGTTAAAACTTTCATTGATCTCACTGGACTTTGTACTGCTTTGAATGGGCAACATCTGGCCTAAAAGAAATAGGAACATATCCATGTGAAATAGATGCAGTGTAAAAACTGAAAAGTAAAGGATAAAGCTAATAGTAACACTTTGCCAAATACATTATGAGTTTGAATGTTGATCTACACATCAACACCTTCTTTTATTACTGACTAATGTGCAGAACTGGGACTCCCAGAACTGTTGCAACAGTGTTTATATTCTTTTCTTAAAGCATCTTCCAAATTAAGTTGGATTCATCTCTGTCTCCTCTCTCTCTTTCTCTTCTCAAATGTTCCCTTGCTGTACATTTATTGAATTTTTAAGTCACTGCAGTTTTTTATTGGTCTTTGAGAAAAAAATTATGCAGCACCCACATATGGGTTTGAACAGCCTAACTCGTAGGGCTTCATCTTTTAAGGATGTGACAGTTTTAAAGAGTTTTACTTGTAGGGCTGTTGAAGGTTTTTTTCCTGCCTTCATGACAGTGTTCCTCTTTTCATGTTTTTAAAATGGAGTTTTCATTTTCATTTCTACTGCTTGAGGAAAATGAAATGGAGCACCGGGGAAGGTGACTTTCCTCGTTCAGATTAGATTGGTGCAGTTTCTCATAAAAAAGGAGAAAAAAAAAAGTGGCAAGCTAAAAAAGGATAGAAATGATGAAGTACTTGACAGTGCACCCATATCAGTCCTCCCAGATCTTAATTTTTGGGACGATGAGGAGTTTCTGAGTTAGTCTTTCGTCAGACTGTCAGGACATTATTTTCCCTTATAAAGGGTAGTTTCTGTTTGCATGTCTGTGGAATCTTCAATCCCAAAGGACTGACAGCGCTTCACCTTCTATCCATCTGGTCTGTCTTCACCCTCTATTGAAGTAAAGCTGCCACAGTCTCAGAAGCACAAATTGGAAATGTGTTTAATTGTGTATAACAACACTGTCCCACAGTGAAGGACAGCAGCAAAGCAGAATCCAGCAGTCGACCTTCAGATAAAAGTGTAGCTAAAAAATGAATATTCAACTAATATAATTTTCCAAAACTAGATCTCACTTGATCTCATCCGTTACCTGTTTTAAGCTTTCTTGTGTTACCGGTATCATGTGGAAGGTGTATGGTCCACCTGTCACAACTTATAGCTAGTGTTTTTCAAAATTTTAGAGGCAACTCATTTCTAGTTGCCTCTAAATTTGCTTAGGTAGGGTATGGTTTCTGAGTCTCAGAGGTGCTCATGTCCTTGCAGAAAATCAGTGAGTACTGATGGAGCCCAGCTCACATACTCATCCCAGCGAAACACAAGGTTCCCAGATAGCCCAAGTCAGGAATGTCAAATGAATGGTTGCTCCTGAATATTTTGACCTTTACAGCAGTATCCTGCTAATGCATGATGGACACATGTAATAAAATTGGTCAGGACCATAACAGCCTGTTCTAGCTAGGAAGGTGGTTCAGGACTGGAGGTAATGACAGGCATTCAACATAGCTGTAGTTTACACCTACTGTAAATGACAGAACTTCTAATGGCATAATAGCAACAGTATTCTGTGACTTTAATTCAGCAAGTGGATGGTGAGTGATATAATTTTGTGTAGCTTCTGCATTGCTGTCTGCAAGAAAACAGGGCAGCAAGCAAAGCAGGCCAGAATATACTTTCGATGTGCTTGCTTTTCTCAGGTGGAGCCTATTTTAGTAGTGAAGGGAAGAAAATGGAGCAGTGGTGTGTTGACAAGCATGGGCAGGGCTTCTTGGCAAACAATCCCCAGAGTAAATGGCTTGTTACATGGAAAGATTTCAGCTCAACTAGCTGAAATTGCAGGGAAGAATGTTTAGCTAGTATAAAAAGAGTTTGAAGGACAGAAATTTGTTGAAGTCAGTGAAGTGCTATTTGTATAAGGCAGGTTAAAGTAGTAAGGTCATTGTAGGTAGCTTCTTGAGAGTCCTGTTTTCACCAAGGCTATTCTAACTTAATAACACCCTGCACATTCATGCTGAGGCCATGTGTGTGACAGTGTGTGCTCTAGAGTAATCTTTAGCATTGTCCATTTTTCTAATTGTTCCTGGACGTGGTTTTCAGGCAAATCAGTCTGCTGAGGAGATTTGGTATTTGTGGTAGCAGTCCCCTTCCCTACCTTCCAGTCATCTCTAAGGACTCATTTGGTGATGTCTATCACATACAATTATGTTGGAACCCCATTAATTAATTAATATTAGTTGCTAATGGTTAGGCAATTAATTGCATTTGGAAGAATATAAAATTGAGTAAATAACTTCAAAGTGTTGAGTCCTATTTGGCAAGCTAATACAGCTTATCCTGCCCAATTACACTGATAAGATTTTAAACTAATTGAGCTCACACTGTGCCTCTCCATTACCTGACATTCAGCAGCACACAAAGATTAAAGGGATTCAGGGAATGGTGTGCTTGTAAAACCAGCAATAGTCACTCCTAGTTCTCATTTAAGCATAAATGCATATTAATTCACAACTGAACAATACTTTATATGCAGGTTGCTATAGAAATGAGTATTTTGAGAAGTTTGGGACTTTTGCTGGCATTTCAGGTTAAAACTTACACAGGACCTCATTACACAATGGCAGATGCATATCCTGGAATCCAACCGGTTGCTCACCACAGCCCTATAGGAGCAGAGGGCTCGCCATACTGGATTAAATCATTTGTTCATCTAACTTGACATTTTGCCTTCTGCACTGACGTTCTTGAGGAAGGTGGAAGGCTCCCATAATGCCTATTACCTATCCAATTATGTGATGTGGTGTAGAGGGAAGAAATCTTCCAGAGCCCTGCAGGCAATTAGCTTACACCCAGAAGAGTGATATTCAATTACCCTTATTATTTCAGCATGCCAAGCAGCAAGAGGTGGTTAATGATTGCATGAAATTATCCATCCTTTTAAAAAATTCTACTAAGACTTACCAGAACATTACGTTGCATGCCAGTAAAACCTGTATGAGGCCAACTAGCAGCAGTAAAACTGGGGGAAGGTAAATGACAGATTATTCACATGCATGGCAAAATTTGGTTTTTTTGAGCTTCTTGTTCATACCCACACAATCAGTCCTGAAGCACATTTTACAGGATGATAATTTTCATCCAGAAGCAAATCTATTACTCTCCCCTACTGCAGCTCCTGGCGTGTCATTTGCTGTACAGATCTGGCTATTTTTCAGAGCAGGTTTTGGGCTGCCAAGCTCTAAGCTTCTGGTGCAGCACTTTGAATTCAGAAGTTGATAGTGACCATATCCATGGTATGCTGGTGTCTTGTGCCAGTCACCAAACTCCCAGTAAAACACCCTATAATAATGGAGAGGATCTGATAAAATCCTTCAATGTTGTGAAGAAATGCTTTTGGAGGATTAATTACTTTTCATTTAATAAGAATGGGCAGCTGAACTAATTAACAGATAACTCCTTTGAGAAGAAAATGGAAGTGGCTTAGCCAGAACAAACTAAACATTGAAAATTGAGTTATCTTTCAACAATTGTCTTTTAAAAAATTTTGCAATAGGATTTGAACTTGGACAGGCTTTTCTGCTGTCATGTAAAACGAGGACCAAAGATGCCAAGCTCCATGTAAATTACATAGCAGGACTGTATAAAAACATCGATCAACAGTGACTGAGTACTATATCAGACCATACAAGAGAGGAGGTAGTAAATAATGAGTATAACTGCCATGAGAAATTATACATTTGATACCTATTTAAACCAGACAAGAGATCTGGGCTGGTAACTTTGTGTCCTTCAGAGAAAGCATAATGGAGATGATGACAAAATGAATCTGCATTTTTGATGGTACTAAACAAGTGAACTTTGTCAAACTGACATTAGAAGTGGGCTGCAGGTGCGATTTCACAAGAACTTCAGTCTCTGAAGGATACGTACTCTGATTAAGATGGATTGAATCATTACTTATTCAGTAAGAGACAGTTAAGTTCTTCCTGCTAAAACTTCAAGCATAAAACTTTATCCTTAAGGCTTAAAGAAATTAACTTCCTTTTAAGTGTAAAACTGTCTGCTAAACCAAAACCTTGGTGCTGGTAGGATGGATGCGTCTTATGGCTGTGGATCATCAACCAAGTATTTAGGGTGTCAGAATGTTAAAATGCAGTCTCACTCACCAGTACTGATTGGATCAAGTGTGTACTCTATAAATATCTCTCCACTGATGTCCTTATTTTGGCCTTTTTCACGTTAAGTAAGTAATCATTTAATTCTACAGCCTTTACAGAAAAAGACTATTTGACTAAATGTACTTTCAAAATGGACTATTTTCAACATAGGGAATGTGAATTTTAGTCTCTGAAGCGGATGATGGTGTTTTGGGCACAGTCTTGGGATTCAAAAAGACGGTGTCATAATTTATATTCCCCAATGATAGAACTATTGTTCATGGCAAGCAAATGCCAGCTGCCTCTTCATGGGTCCCAGCAAGCACAAAGACAAAATATCACTTTGCCACACTCCATTATTGCAAAATTATTTTCCTTAATATCTCTGTTTCCTGTAGCAGGGGTAGGAAAAGTGAGACTCATCAAGTAAAAATACTTTCTTTTTCATACAGGGATTAAAATTTCAAGGTTTGTTTTCAATTGAGATAGTCTTGAATACCTACAACTGTAGCTTATTGAATAAAATTAGTATAAACTAGAAAAATGGGTTGTCTTACTTCTCTTATTAATCAGAGGAATAAATTGCATTAAGATGCTGACATTTCCCTGGAACTGAAAACAAATAATTCTGTAAAAAATTTGTAGGAAGTAACACTGAACTGCTGCAGCCTTCTAGCAAGAGCCACAAACATCAGAGGTAAATGAATAATCACCAACAGAGCAGAACAGCCATTAGACATAATGATAGAAAACCTCCTTTCACACTAACAGACATCAACCTTTCTGTGCAATTATGAGTTGGCAGAAGCAAACAATTGGTTTTAATACAAGATAAAAAACTATGAAAAGAACCCGACTTTTTGCTTTGAGTGGACCGCGAGTGAATTCAGCTTCTCTGCTTGGAAAAGGGAACGAATGAGAGCATGCCCTTTGTGCACCCTTCAAATAAAATTCAATGTCAGAAAAAAATCAAACTGTTTTAAATTCTTGCTTCCTAAATTAAGCAAGAACTACTGGAAATGTCCAACTCGTCTGCAGTGCTTTTGAAGCAAAGCTAGTAGGACCTCTCAAGAGAGCCTTTAGGTTTATGTCCCTCATGAGGGGTGAAGAGAAATGGGCAGGGTGTTGATGAACAGCAAGAGCAGGATAAGGGGAGCACTGCAAGTCTGTGTCTTCATCCATGGTATCTATTTTACTATTGACTTCTTTCATATCCCTCCAATAAGAGAAGAGTCATTTCATGTCCTGTGTGGCCTAACATGCTTGAAACACTATTTGGTTTAGTATTTAATTATAGGCTATTTTTGTTCTGTGAAAGAAGTTGCCAAAGAAAGTGGAAGATGTAATTTGATGGGCACATGGTAAGAGATACTGGCAAAAGAAGGGACAACTTAGAAAGGGAGGAAGTGTGCTAGAGGCAGAGAGCAATTGATCTGCTCAGTGTCACAAAATAAAACCAGGGTGATTTCCCTGTGGGTGCCTTTCTTTGTGTGTTTGAGATATGGAACTGTGGAATTTACCTGGTTTCCTTTTTTGTTGCTGTTCTAAATTTCTTCTAAATTCTAATTCCCACATCCTAAATTCCTCCAAAACCAAGTGGATAGCAGTATTTCTCTGATCGCCATCTTTAACTGGCTTCAGCTAATTCATATTGAGAATCTTAGAAAAATACAATCTGTATATAGAATCGCTGAGCCAATATATGGCATATACAATCCATATATGCCATCACTGACCACAAGAGGGGTCAGAGCTGCATTTTCTCTTTGCTCTTAAATGTTGTTTGGTTTGGTTTGGGTTTTTTTTCGGAGAGAAAATAGACTTTTAGTTGAAGTCCTCCCCATAAAAATGAGAATAACTGGACTTTTAGAATAGAAGAAAATAAATTACATAGTGCCCTTCAGAAACAGTTTCTGATTTTTGTCATTCCAAGCTAAAATGATGGTACTGTCAGTCTTCTAAATTTTAATTGAAACTTTAGGGCATTTTGAAATTTCAAAGTTGGAATTTATCATCATAAAATTCCTGCAGGGAAACAGTTTCCCATAGAATGATTGACAGAGAACAATGCGGTGGCCTCTCAGAAGTCAGGCTATTCCATAAATTACAATGGAAAAGGAGATACCTTTTTTAAAAAATAAATGTATTTTGACCCTTCTTGCTTTTTGTAAGCTGCATGCTAATCTCTTTCAAACAAAAGAGAAAATGTTACCATATCATATAGCTGTAAACCATTTGTTCTATACTGAAAGAAAATATACAGGGTTTTAGTTCAGATATTATATTATTTTTCAGCTCAGTTTCAGAAAAAGAAATAAAAAGGAAAAAGTTATTTTTCTCTGCTTCTAAAGGTTTATCTTATTATGCATTAATTTATTCTCTTGAAATCCAGGCCATTTTGTTGTGTGGAAGGTTTAGTTTCAGGACTTCAATAAAATGGTAGGTTGCCCAGATGTTTTTCAGTCACTATTTGCATAGTAATATTTTACTGATGTAGGTCCTGTACTCACACAGCTAAACTCACCTAATAGTATATGGAAATGAAGAGAAATATGAAACTTGGCTTTTTAGGCAATCACCTTCAGAGTTTCTAGAAAATTCAGGGGATCTGCAGTAACCTGAAAGTGTTCAAAAAATGTCAGCATGACAGAGGTGAGACTTTGTCAGAAAAGCTGTAATCTGTATTTCTAAAGCACTGACTGGTAGAATAAGCTAAAACAAACCAGACTTGTTACAGGCAATTGAGGAAATAATATTCATGCCTGAAATTACTTTATGTGCTGAACTGCATCTTCTGACAGCTGTGCTAACAAGAAGCTATTGCCTGTCAGGAAAGTGGTCATTGTTATTTCTACCTCATCCCTAAACAGGACTAAACAAAGTCTTCTTGACTAAGTATATGCAATAAGAAGCTGCCACAGAGTTTCCTGACAGATGGTTTTGGAAGCTCCATCAGTCCTGGTGTGAGAGGAGTATCCATCCGTGTATCTTACTAATTTCATATCCAGTATGTAAGGTATTTCCACACATGTATGAAACTGGTTTATAAACTTCCAAATTGTATATGCAGTTTTATGTGTGTATAATTTTTCAAATTATATATCTGGAAATTCTCAGTGGTGCCAGAAGAGCAGTGAAGTTTTCTGTTTTCTGTGTAGTTCTCACAGCCTGATACCTGAAGACCCAGTGCAGTAGCTGCTATGTAAGAAAGCAATTTCTACTGATGACAGTAGATGAGTTGAAATCAGGGCTACTTGTCTGAGCTGTACTTGGCACAGAGATTTATTTGCAGGAGGGGAATCTGGGAGGAAAAAAAATAATCTCTTTATATAGACCTATCATGCAGTTTCTGTTTGAATGAATGTACATTATTTCTAAAATAAACTAACATTAAATAACTTTCCTGTTATACAAAATTATCTTTCATGCCATTAAATGTTTTTGTCAAGTTGAAGAAGTGTAGTGAAATACTGTGGAATATGTAATTTGATTATGATTCTTTATTAATGCTTTTAGCTGTAATTTAATAGCATGGTGAAAAGTGCTTTATTGCCTAACTATGCAAAAATTACTTTTCTTGGTTGGCTGGTTTGGCTTATAGTGTTCACTAAAGGAAGTTCTAACACAAGTGCTTGACTTAGCATATTAAGGTATTGCTGTATGGGAAAGCAGTTAAACATTTAAGCATTTCATTGAACTGAAACCACAGTGTAAAACGATATTACAAATTGCCATAGGTATGTACATAATGCTGGAGTGGATGGAAACGCTTAGAAAGAAATGTCTCAGAAGAAGTGGGAAAAGATTAGATGATGTTCTTTACACCAGAAAATAAGGAAAGATAACGAAAGATAGAACACAAATTAAGTGGTTGCAAATCACACTCTGTTAGCTGGGATTTCTGCTGCAGGGATGCCAGCCAGCTCTTACCCACCTCTGGTGTCAAAGTCCTTTTAAAATGCTGTTGAATATTAAATAGACAAACTAAAAAAGTAAAATTATTTGGAAAATTAATTTATTCTGTTTATGTTGAATTCAGTGAAGTTTTTTCAAAAGGTAGGCTTTTCATTCACTATACCTTCTCTGTTAGGTTGCAGCAAAGTCTCTCACAGTGAGCACTTGCGTTAATCAGGTACGATGGGTAACTGACCTGTCTTTGTGAAGTCTGACACTGGAAAAACACAAAAGAGAAATAGAGAAAAATAAAATGGGATAGAAATAAAATGTAAGAGCGGGGATGACAGTGAACCTGAGATTTTAAAACCTACTTGAGTTTTAATAGGTTGGGCATCCTTGCAGTCAGTTTACTTTGTGGGTGCACTAAGGGATGATGCCAGCACCTCTGAGAAGGAAAACTAATTGTCTGAGCTCCCTGGCTGTCAGTACTTGCCCTAAAAGGTGATCACTGTGACCCTTGTCATAGCAGTGTCAGAGAAAGATGTGGTCCCTTGTCACTCCCGGCTGACCACAGTGGCAGCTGAAGTAGTCACCTCTGTATCAAGGCAATGTTTAGGTGCATCAAACACAATTTGCAATTCAAAGATTTTCTCTTCCTGCAGTTGCGCTAAATCAGGACCCCAAGTGAATCCCTGGAGTTTAGTTTTGCCATTGAATTCTCCCTGTATCGCCTAAACCAGAGAGAACCACTTTAATTCTGCTTTATCAGGAAATGGCTTTATCAACAATTTTACAGGACACGTTTGCAGGTTGAGCTTGATTGTCTATTGCTTTTCACATTTTCATTCAGCAAGGCATTTAAAACTAGAAAATGTTTATAGCATTTGCATGCCCCAACTTCAGAGACTTATGTGGGGATTTATAGTGTAAACAAATACTGAAGATCCTGGCTAGAACCCCTCCTGTGAAATTTTACTCTTCTTCTACTCTCACATTGCATTTAACAGTATGTAAGCTCTGCACAAAATCAACTTCATGCAGGTTTTGAGCTTGGTTCTTTTATTGGAGAAAAAGTATCTTACTTTCCCTGCCAAATATACGACACTTTCCTTGTCAAATATAAATATGTGTAAATATATGAATCCATATTTTATATATATTTGCTTATAATTTTTTCATATTGCTAATGGATGATGTAATTTCTTACTTTATGCAATAATTCCCATGGGGCCAGATGGGATCCACTCAAGTGTTCTGAGGGAGCTGAGCCACTGAGCCACTTGCAGTAATCTATCAGCAGCCCTGGCTAACTGAGGAGGTCCCAATTGACTGCAGGTTAGCAAATAACTCCGATGTCCCATCAGAAGGGCCAGAAGGAGAATCCGAGGAGCTAAAGGCCTGTCAGTCTGGCCTTGGTGACCTCCGTGTCTTGCAACAGATCCTTCCTGATTGCTGATGATTTCTGAGATAGATTCTTTTCCCCATGAGAACAAACTCTTCATAAATAGCTTTTAAAGATTCAGAGCTCTTCAAATTTCAATGGTGTGCAAGGCATCTCCTACAATAAGGAGTGTTTTGTGTATCTCAGGGCTACCACTGGGTGTGCCAGGAAAGAACACGTAAATGCTGTGGCCGGAAATGAGACTTGTAACTTCTAAAAATGAAGGCTGCAGACTTCTCTTTTTTATGTGTTCTCACTTTCATGTGTGCTCATTCTCTTTCTTTAAGCCTCAGCCTCAGGATCTTAGAGGTTTAGCAACACTTTTGCTAATCTATGTTACCTGGCACTTTCTCCATGGTAGGTATTGACATCACCCAGAAACCAATAGGAAAGTAGTTTGATATTTGAAGTTAGATGTGTTACTCATATCAGTAGCTCAGAGACATTTGGTAATAAGACATTGGTGCAATAGATTTGAAAATTTTTAGGTTGCTGATGGCTTTAATTTCAGAGGGACTGAGCAGTAGGTGATTTGGTGGTTTTGTTTTGGTTTTTTTCCCTCCTGCTTTTGTGCATGTTAAAGGTTTTGAAACAAAGATCTCTCTGGCATTATACACTCAACTATGATGGCTCTACTTTCCACAAACTGGCAGCCCATTTGTCTGTCACCATTTGCTGGTTCACCGCCACATCAAGAGCTCACTGCTAGCCCAAGAACCAACAATTGTCAGCAGCATCAGTTCTCCTTGCTAAAGCAATCATGACATTGGAAAATTCCTATTGCCCTCATCTGTCTCTAATTTCTGCATGATTTAAATGTGCGCTTGGCCCTGATGATTGGCTGGGCTGTGCTGCTGCCTTGGGCACCAATCCCTGCAAAGAGCAACAATTTGTTCTCAAGATCTCAATAGCCCTGGGCTGATATTTTAGAACCTGTTCCAAAAACTGTAGCGTGATGACTCTTTTGAAGGTCAGTTTTCCTGAAACGGACACAATACATTCCTAAATCTCTGTGGAGCCATGGATATAGAGATGAAACATGACATGAAATTAAAGAACAATGTCACCATAATTAAGGCACCATAAGGCAATACATGTATGTAAAGCTGCCTTCTTGTCTGTTTCTGCTATGACTGATTTACTTTTGAAATCTCCGACTCTGTTTCCCAAAGTAAATCTCTTAGTCAATATTTTCCTTCTGTTGTTTCCTGCAACCTCCGTAAGTGCTGGACTAAATGCAGAAATATCGTTTTCCTCATGGACTTCTTGTATTGCTCACCTCAGTATATGAATACATCATATATTTATTGTCATAACAACTGTGTAAAATTGACTGCTGTTGTCACCCTCGATTTACAACTGGGATGCTGAAGCAAAAGGTAGTTAAAGTGACTAGAACAGCTAGCAATCATGTAAGGTCTGAGTGATGAGGGGCACTCAGGAGACACCTGGGTACTAGTCTTCAGCACTCCTTGCTTTCTGCCCCTTCTGTTGCTCTGCTGCTAAGCAGAATCATCCTCTCCTATCAACTTTCACATCTTGCTTCAATCTCTGGTGGCTGCAAAAGCCTCCCTCCTAAATGTAGGCTGTCCACAAAGGCTGCGGTTTGATAATCTCTTGTAAATTAAAGCTCTCCTTATCCAAGGCAATCCTACTGACTTCAGTAAGAGTAATTGGACTTATTATTAATATTATTAATAAACAGGAAAAAAAAACAAACAAAGGAGTTGGAAATATATTTTGTATTGCAGCTTGGCTGTGAAACAAATATGCATTTTATAGCAGTCAATTCATATTATACTGACTACTAAAGCAAATGAATCAGATGACAAGACCTGCACACAGGCTCATATTTGCAGACAAGAAGTCTAAGCAGGGAGTGAAGAACTGTTCTTTACTGTTTCAAGAAAACACAATGATCAAGCTTCAGGGCTTGCTGTTGGATTAAATCCACAAGTTCTGAAAAATAAGGCATTTCTTGGGCCCAGAATTCATCTTCTTGTCTCATTATTTATTTGCAGTTTGTATATGCTGAGCTGAGCAGACAATAAGGAAATGATGAGTAGCACTGAGTTGCAAAGAGGAGCCTTCCAAGGCTGGGTTGTGCTACTGTTTGGATGTGGGAAATAAGCAGGAGGAGTTGGAGACCTGTGTTAAGTCAGGAGATTATGATCTGGTGGCAATTACAGAGACGTGGTGGGACAGCTCACATGACTGGAATATACTCATGGAGGGCTATGTCCTTTTCAGGAAAGACAGGCCAGCCAGGCGGGGTGGTGGGGTTGCTCTTTATGTGCGAGAGCAGCTGCAATGTACTGAGTTCTGTCCAGGGACAGGGGATGAGCGAGTTGAGAGTCTGTGGGTGAGAATTAAGGGGCAGGCTGGCAGGGGCGATACTGTTGTGGGTGTCTGTTACAGGCCACCAGATCAGGGTGAGGAAGTTGATGAGGCCTTCTACAGGCAGCTGAGAGCAGCCTCACAGTCACAGGCCGTGGTCGTCGTGGGGGATTTTAATTTCCCTGATGTTTGCTGGAAGGACTACTCAGCAACCCAGCCACAGTCCAGGAGGTTCCTCCAGTGTATGGATGATAACTTCCTCATGCAAATGGTGGATGAGCCAACCAGGAGAGGAGCGCTGCTGGATCTCATCCTCACTAACAAAGAGGGTCTGGTCGAAGCAGTAAGGGTTGAGGGCTGCCTTGGTTGCAGCGACCACGAGATGGTGGAATTCAGGATCTTGTGTGGTAGGACCAGTACAATAGCAAGTAGAATTGCAACCCTGGACTTCAGCAGGGCAAACTTTGGCCTTTTCAAGCAATTGCTAGGGGAAGTCCCATGGGCAAGGCTGCTTGAAGGTAAAGGGGCCCAAGATAGTTGGTTGGCATTCAAGAATTGCTTATTCCAAGGTCAAGAGCTGAGCATCCCGACACGTAGGAAGTCAAGGAAGAGGGCCAAGAGACCTGCGTGGCTAAATAAGGAACTGCTGGGTATGCTCAAGTGGAAGGGCAGAGTTTATAGGTCATGGAAGGAGGGGCTGGCCACTCGGGAGGAATATAAGGCTGCTGCTAGAGGATGTAGGAAGGCAGCTAGGATGGCTAAGGCCTCCTTAGAATTAAATCTGGCCAGAGGGGTCAAGGACAACAGAAAGAGCTTGTTCAAATACATAGCTGATAAAACTAACACCAGAGGCAAGGTTGGCCCACTGGTGAATGGGATGGGTGCCCTGGTGACAGAAGATACAGAGATGGCAGAGTTATTGAATGCCTTCTTTGTCTCTGTCTACTCTGCCGGAGGCAGTCCTGAAGAACCCTGTACTCCTGAGACCTCAGATGAAGTCAGGTCACTGGAGCGGTTTGCCTTAGTCCATGAGGAATGGGTTAGGGACCAGTTGAGCAATCTGGACATCCATAAATCCATGGGTCCAGATGGGATGCACCCGCGGGTGCTGAGGGAACTGGCGGAAGTCATTGCTAGACCACTCTCCATCATCTTTACCAAGTCTTGGGAAATGGGAGAGGTGCCTGAGGACTGGAGGAAAGCAAATGTCACTCCAGTCTTCAAAAAGGGCAAGAAGGAGGACCCGGGTAACTATAGACCGGTCAGCCTCACCTCCATCCCTGGGAAAGTGATGGAACACCTTATCCTTGATGCCATCTTAAGGCATGTCAAGGATAAGAGGGTTATGAGGGGCAGTCAACATGGCTTTACCAAGGGGAAGTCATGCTTGACCAACCTCCTAGCCTTTTATGAGGAAATAACATTGTGGATGGATGATGGCAGAGCGGTGGATGTGGTCTACCTTGACTTCAGCAAAGCATTTGACACAGTCTCCCACAGCATCCTCATAGCTAAATTGAGGAAGTGTGGTCTGGATGATCAGGTAGTGAGGTGGACTGCGAACTGGCTGAAGGACAGAAGCCAGAGAGTTGTAGTCTATGGGGTGGAGTCCAGTTGGAGGCCTGTATCTAGTGGAGTGCCTCAAGGGTCAGTATTGGGACCAGTATTATTTAATATATTCATCAATGATTTAGATGAGGGAATTGAGTGTACTGTCAGCAAGTTTGCTGATGACACTAAGCTGGGAGGAGTGGCTGACACGCCAGAAGGCTGTGCTGCGATCCAGCGGGACCTGGACAGGCTGGAGAGTTGGGCAGGGAGAAACTTGATGAAATATAACAAGGGAAAGTGTAGAGGCCTGCATCTGGGCAGGAACAACCCCAGGTTCCAGTATAGGTTGGGGAACGACCTGTTAGAGAGCAGTGTAGGGGAGAGGGACCTGGGGGTCCTAGTGGGCGGCAGGATGACCATGAGCCAACACTGTGCCCTTGTGGCCAAGAAGGCCAATGGCATCCTGGGGTGTATTAGAAGGGGGGTGGTCAGTAGGTCGAGAGAGGTCCTCCTTCCCCTCTACTCGGCCCTGGTGAGACCGCATCTGGAATATTGTGTCCAGTTCTGGGCCCCTCAGTTCAAGAAGGACAGGGACCTGCTGGAGAGAGTCCAGCGCAGGGCGACAAAGATGATTAAGGGAGTGGAGCATCTCCCTTATGAGGAAAGGCTGAGGGAGCTGGGTCTCTATAGTTTGGAGAAGAGGAGACTGCGGGGGGACCTTATTAGTGTATATAAATATATAAAGGGGGAGTGTCATGAGGATGGAGCCAGGCTCTTCTCAATGGCAAACTATGATAAGACAAGGGGTAATGGGTATAAACTGGAACACAAGAGGTTCCACTTAAACTTGAGAAGAAACTTCTTCTCAGTGAGGGTGACAGAACACTGGAACAGGCTGCCCAGGGAGGTTGTGGAGTCTCCTTCTCTAGAGACATTCAAAACCCGCCTGGACGCATTCCTGTGTAATCTTATCTAGGTGTTCCTGCTCTGGCAGGGGGATTGGACTAGATGATCTTTTGAGGTCCCTTCCAATCTCTAACATACTGTGATACTGTGATACTGTGACACATTAAGATCAGCAAAACTTTGGTGTCTCTCTTGAGGGGGCTGTATCCTACATGAAGGACTGGATACAAACTCTGCAATAGGGCTTGGAAGACCTACAGGGGCAAGGTTCATGCCTTATTTAGCTATTTTTTATAGTTTTCCCCTAAGCATTTTTTACCTTTCACTGCTGGAGTTGGGACAGCACACTAAGCGGACTCTGCATTTTATATTGTGTTTGGAGGTAGGGTCAATGCCTGCATTTTAGTCCAACCTAAACTGAAAAGTCACAGCTATTTTTATAGCTACATTAAAAATAATAAAGCAAAAGTGTAGTCTCCATATCCCTTGGTTTATAGCCAAAGTTTTAAATATTTACCAAAGCTATTTGATTCCTGTATTAGATCATCTACTTCTGATGAGAGGTGTGAAAAGGCACTGCCAAGATAATGGCAGAACTGTATGCCACAATGTCCTTAATCAATGAGAGGGGTTTTGCTTCCCCCTAGACTTGCATGATTGAGTTACAATTTAATAGGAAATATCTGTCTCATGATTCAGAACACACATTATTCATGAACAAGTATGATTAATGACCACAGTGATCAATACAAACTTCTACAGTGAATATCCATATATTCTGATGTTTTCCAGTGCAGGAATGGGAAACCATCTCCTTCTAACCTTTTCAGTAACATGCCAGTCTCTCGGATATCTCAATGCTAGGTGAAAATGCGTTGTGGTTTTTCAGGTCAGTCAGGTAGCCCAATAAGATACTTTGTTTGGCTGAATTTTAAGAGCTCTGATCAGGTAGCGATCTTAATCTTTTATTTCCATGCCTGCAACTCCAAAAAGACCTGTTGTTTTAATTTTTACTGCCTATGTAAAATCCAGTGTGCTGTATGTAATCAAAACCCAGGAATTTACACTCAGTTCAAATATAGTGATTTTCCTTTTTAAAAAACAGATGCAAGTAGGTGAACAGTTCAACATTCAAATAAGGGAAAAGACTCTACTGCTTCCAAGAAAGAAAAAAGTGATTGACAAGAAGAAATAAGAAGAGGGCAGGAGAAGAAAGGGGTGGCTACCTTAAGATTTAGATTTTCAGTTTTGTCTTGTTATATATTTGTTTGTTTGTTTTAAGAAGTGATCACAAGCAATTCGGAAACAAACCAGAAAACAAGACACCCTTTCAATTACATGTTCCCACTGTTGCCAAGTCCTTTCATGCTAGAAAATGCTTCAGACATTTAACTCTCTACCATTTCATACCTTAGACAATAAAAACAAGGCCAGAAACAGCCAATGGCTGTGCTATTGTAAAATGGTTCAGCAAAGATTAGAATGGGACAAAAGCTCCCTCTAGGTGAATTTCTTCTTTTTGCTTGGAAGGACCATGGCAGTCTGCTTACCTCAACATACCTCATTTGACAATGGTAAATTGCTTTTCTAAAAGAGGATTTCAGAGAACAAGAAAGTGCAAATAGGGTCTTGTGAAAATAAATCTGAACTACCAGCTTGGAGCACATAAGCTTCTCCAGCAGCACACTGAGTTTCGCTGTGGTCTGTGTGCCATCTGCACACCTAGGAGATGAGGCTAACACATACCCATATAGGCACGGTGTCTCCTGCCCTCATTTTAGAGCAATGGAAATCACTTGGAAAGAGCAACTGATTGCACACTGCAGGTCTTAGTTAACTATATTCCACTTTCCTCCCACCTGTATGTTGTGTACCTCTACTAACCCATATGATCCCATGCTATGCCATGTCCTGGGGGACGTGGTGCAAGATGCCTGCTTCTTCACTCATACCTTCCTCCATCCCTCAGCTGCACGCTGTTGAAAAGGTTGAGGGGGAGCAGTGGGTTTCAGGAAAGTGGTGATAGCTCTTTACTGTGGGGAGGTTAAGCAATGTTAGGACCTTGTTTGTTCAATGTAACCTTCCAGTTATTTGAGAGAGACTGCTACTGTATTTTAATAATGTTTATGTAAACAAGTCTCATATCAGAAAGCGTGCCTTCCCGCAGCTATGAAATCGTTTTTTGTGTTTCTAATTCTGAAAAAAAGCCCTCAAATCCTAAAGGGAGTATTTTTAAATTTAATAAGCTGGTGAATTTTAAAAAGAAATAAGGATTGAATTTAGAATATAATTGAAAACTGTCCTTTCTGAATCTGGGAACTTGACACTATCAGGGGTTCTAGGAGAGGAATGATAGTGAGTAGCTGACCATGTTTTAAAATTTATTGTGAGCACAACTGAACTTTGCGCAAAGGTATAACCCCCATCTCCGCATGCATGTGAATAATCTGCTTTTCTCAACAACAAGGGATCAAGATGCTGCCTACCTTTAATAATTAAAGACCCAGTGACATTTTCTACAAGCTTAGTTTTAGCATTTGTGTTCTGGCAGGGCTCCACTTCAGCTAATCCAGCCTGACCTATGTTTTCTGCCACTTTACTGAGCCCTGTGGCTCTGTGGTATAGTAAGACTGCCTTTGTGCCAAAGTGAGAAGCCTTTGCAGAGATGTTTTAATTTTCATTTTCTGTTTGTCCAATGAAAGGTAGAGATGATGGGAAAAACAAAATTTTTACCTTGAGGGAATGTCCAGTATTTGGGGTTTTGTTTTTTACCTTCGAGCTATTTCATTATTAATAGGTGAAATAGAAATATTTGACACAAAGGTGCTCCTGAAATGAACTGAACCATTTTGGAGCAATGAGCAATTCTGGCTGTGCTATAACAGTGGGCCATTGGATATATAGTTTAGGCAGTACATCCAGAGACCATAGGGTCATCAAGTACTTAACAGTGGCACTCATGAAGCACTGAACAGCTGAAAAAGATGCAGAAATTAATGCTGAAGCCATGCAGATAAGTCGTAGGAGAAGAATAGAATTTACTATTTTCATCCAATAATAAAAATAGTAAATCAAAATCAGAATTTTGGTAAGGGAGTTTTTCTCTGTAACCCACATCTCTTTGGAAAAATGGCTTTAAACTTTTTTCCTGTTCAGTTAAGAAGCCTATTACCCTTTCCAGGAGAACGAGTCTTACCCACGCTCCAGCCCACCTTCAAGAGAGAAATAAACACTTGCTGTGGCAGGTGTCAGATCCCATAAGACACACTCAGTCATGGCCTTCTTTTTCTTTATCAGAAAGGTCTTGGTCTTTGTTTTGTTTCTGACTCTTTGAACACAGCCTTGGGACTTAATAAGTCTTGGAGACCAACCAACTCTTGCAAATGCAGCCAAGAAAGCTCTTGTTGAATATACGCACCGAAGCTGTCTCAGGCAGGATGCAGAATTTACTGTCACTTTCAGAATATGTTGGGGAGGGGTTAACCTTTTGGGTGTATTTTAGTATTTCTTCAGCTTTCTTTGAGCATCTGTCTAGACAGTGTACACCAGTGGATTGTTAGGGGATGCTTCGGTCATAGGGCTGCTCACTGGAGGGGACTGCACAGACCCAAGTGATGTTTTGCCTTTTCACCATCTCAGTGGGTCAGTCTCATCAAACCTGGAGAAGCAGTGGGCAGGGAACCACACTTTGGCCACAATCCTTTCAGATTTATTCTGTTGTAGCATGTTATCCCCAGAGGCCAATAGGTCTGTAGTCTGGAGTTTGGTTCATTTGATTGTCTTGCATGCTAAAGCAGGGCAGCAGGGTGGTTTCAGGAAGGAGACAGGCAGTGTGCTGTTCCTCATCCCCCCTTTCTGTACTCAGGGTGAAAGCACATGTCTGCAGTGAGAAGAATGAGTGCAAGTTATTTTCACGTCTCTACTTTTTGTCCAGCCAGGGTACCACATGGTAGTCAGAATAGCCTGAAGGTTGGATACTGTGCTGTACTCAGAGAGTAGGAGTCTGATAGAGGTTAGCTTTGCTTGCTGTCATGGTTCTTGCTGCTCATGTTGTGTAACTTAAAAGCCTTCAGACAGCATTATAGTTGGGTCTCACAAGGCTGTGAAAAAGTCCCTTAAAAAGCTGGTAGGTGTCCTTCCCTGGAAAGGTGTGACAGAAATTACACAGGAATGCCAGAGAGAAGGCTCACTTTGTATGCTTCGGCAGCTGGCACCCACCTGCTGTGAAAGCTCAGCCGTTCTGCTTGTGCTACTGGGCAGTATTGAGGCATCTTAGCCTCACAGGACCATCAGGTAATTCAGATTGGAAGAGGCATCAGGAGGGCTCTAGTCCAACCGATGTGCTGAAAGCAGGATTAGATGAAGTCAAAGCAATATGCTCAGGCATCTATCCAGGCAGATTGCCAGAAAGTCTCTTGTCGTTTTTGACAAACGAGTAACTCTTGTTCAGGCACTTCTGTTTTTGAAAGCAGTAATATTCTCAGGATGCTGTGACATAAAAAGCAACAGAAAAATACTTTAGTGAAAAGTCCTGTATAAATACAACCAGAAAGTACATACATGACGTGGTTACATGCTTTTTCTTCCTGTGCTTTCCTTGTTCCTGCGCTTTTCATAGAACTAGCTAGAATTCATCAGAGCCAGGAGCGGCAAGAAAACCAGTGGGAAACACTTGTATTTAGTAGGTAGTTTAGTAGCTAAAGCCATACTACCATAGTCAAATAATGATATTTGTTTGAATCATTTTTGGAGAAGTGTTCTGATCCTCTGTCCTGCTTCCTTTCTCCTTATAAGTAGTATCCATTTAGAAAATACCACATTTGATTTGGGAGATTTCCTAAAAATAGCTCACAGATGCACCTACATCATGTACCAAACCTTGTTTCTGGCCTGGAGATTACTCCCACTACCTTCCCATACTCATTTGGAACCCTTCTTTAGTTTTGTTCTTTCCTCCAGGGACTAGCTTTAATTTCCATATCCTCATTCCCATTCTATATATTGCCTTCACTGTCAGTGCATTCACACTTATTGAAAATCTGGGTAAACTGTTCTTTAGTTTTGGGATCACACCTAGAAGATCTGTAATCTACAGGTTACCAATCATCAGGACTAGAAAGCAGATTTTTTCCCTTGTTTGCTTTTGCTGTATATTTCGAAAAGGGCATTTTGTTGTTTGGTTTTGTATCCTTGCAGGGTCTAGCTGAGATCTATTGGCAGTTTCGTTTTTTTGACCTTGTATGTCTTAACCTATGAAATCTAGCTTTACTTACTCATCTGTCCTTTTGCCTTTCTAGTTCTTGCAAGATTTTTTTTATATCTTTTGCTTATATCTTTTTTCAAGTGTATAATATATTTTTAAGTATCCTTTTAAAGGAGGATATTATTTACATAAGTGTCAAATCCATGTCTGTAAGTTTTCCTTCTGGCTGAGGATAAATTTTGCTGTTGCTTTTAGCTCTTCAAACAGTTGAA
Source organism: Psittacula echo (assembly GCF_963264785.1). Taxonomy (NCBI): domain Eukaryota; kingdom Metazoa; phylum Chordata; class Aves; order Psittaciformes; family Psittacidae; genus Psittacula; species Psittacula echo. The sequence goes on along the minus strand of NC_137738.1, from coordinate 37,900,847 downwards.
AATTCCTTTCTCCTTCTACAGTCAAGCTGCTGTATCACCTCAGTCCAACTGATTTTATTAATCAGCTTTCTTAGCTTGTTTAAATTTGTTTTTCTGAAATCCAAATCCTTATCTGAAGACCTACTCCTATTTATTCTCTGATTTTAAATGTAAGTTGAATCAATTTGTGATCATTCTGCAGTTACTTTCTATTATTCTGTTCCATTAACCATCTCTCTCTTAATGCCCTTTTCATTTGCTGAAATCCCACAGTGTAACATCTCATTGACTGCCTGTAACTGTGATAAAGAAATTTGTTGGTTACTATATCCATGAATACCTTGTATTCTGGTATTCATATAAATACTGGTATTTATACCTTCTGTTCTTCAGCCAGTATTTTGGAAATTCAGCCTTCCTATAACACTACAAGTACCTGTAGTATTTCTTTCTGGAATGGAATGAAAGCTCTCTGTCACAGCCAGTCAGACCAGTTTGAAAGCGCAACCTCTTCACTTATATTAAAATTCAACCTAAACCCACCAAGCACCTTGACTGCTGAAGCACCACTTCCAGTTCAACTTCCAGTGACCTTACCTACATGTAATTCTGTAGCACCAAACATTGTACAACTTGACTGCTCCTATTACTGAAATAGTGCTATCTCCAACACCTGCAGAAGGTCTCCTTCTGAGAAGAGATTTCATCTTCAGCAGAAGTGTCCAACTGTTGAAAAAAAAGACAACAAACACCCCCCCCCCAGGAGGAGGGGGTCTCATCAGCAGTACCAGGGACTGGCAGTCCTTGTTCATGCTCATGTGTCTGTATGAGGACTCACGGGCCTTCTCGGTGCACCCTCCCTCTTTTTTGCCTTGCTGTGCTAGTTGCAATAAGTTTCTGCAGGTAATGGGCGGTGGTGAATTTTTGCAACACATTACAATTACAGAAACACATGTGCTCAGTTTTGCTGTGCTTAGACACTGAAAATGCACACGATTTATTATTGTAGCTACCGTCGTAATTCACCTTGTAAGCCTGGCAGTGCTGCTGTCACCCATAGGCTTAAACATGCGTCCTGGGCTGGTTAATGACCTTTTAAGTGGACAAATCCTGACAGATCTGTCTCTGTGCTTCACAGCAGGGTGTGCCATACTTTGAAAACTAGCTGGCTATCCACTATGCTTCAAGGGTTTCTTTTTCTTGTCTCACTCATTTTTCCTACATGTAAAAAATAAAGCTGCTTACTATCAGAAAGAGACATTAAAGCTTTAGAGAGGGTCATTTGGAATGATGAGTCCAGGCAGAGCCTGGGTTGAACCCTGACCTTGTTCATCAGTGGCAGGTGGTTGCCATGGGCATGGGTCTCAGAGGGGCTGGAACTAGATGATCTTCAAGGCCCCTTCTAACCCAAACCGTTCTATGCTGCTATGATGCTATCAGATATATTGCTCGTGTCTTGCTTGATTTAACTTCCCCGTGGGTATTTAATTGTGGAACTGCAGATGGCATAAGCAACTTAAGCTAAAACAGAACAGCAAATGATTGATTTGTTCAGCAAACACTTTTCAGTTGATTGAATCAGTGTTTAGAAAGCCTAACTATAAAAAAGGTCACAGAAAGATGACTTGAAAGGTTATAATGCATCCAGATTTAAGACAATTGTAGTTGGATACTTTTTAGGATTGTACACGGCTGCAAAGAAACTTCAAGAATTTTGAGAAACCCTTTTAGTATAATATTCTGAGTTTCTGTGATTTGTTTTTTAAGGTGACAAATTAGAATCCCTGAAGCTAGAAAGCTTGGTGAAGTATTTTTAGGCTTATGATCACAGTTTCATTTTCCTATGCAAAAGCTAGATTTTTAAAGTCTTCATGCATTACAAGGTAGGAGAAGCCAAATAAGCTGAAAAACTTCAGATCAGGATGGTAGAAATTCAATAAAATTCTAACTTTGAGGCCTAAGGGATTTTTTTGATATTTTCTTCAATAAAAAATAATTTTAAAAAGTATCAAATACTCACATCCAAGACCAGGACACCATTTTACAGTTACCAAGGTGTCCTCAAAAATGCCATCTTAATATGGGAAAAAGATAAGAACCCTACTGTGGCCAGGAGGATGAGAAAGCACTGTTCTTTGTGTGCAGCCAAGATGTGGTTAATATAATCTGTCATAGGCATTTTGCAGCATCTAGTCTGTGATCGTAAAAGCTTCAAATCACATTCTTTGTATGATCTAATTCCTGCTTGTCTTTGCTGTAATCACATTTCTCAGAGCTGTAATTTCTTTTTTTGCCTTGTAATTTTTGTTCTGAGAATGTATTTGCCGAAGGAAGAAAATGTGTCTGAGACTACAGTCTATTGTGAAGTAACTGTCAAGTAACAGTATTATTATTAAACTACAGTAACTTGAAATACATTCCCATTAGAGAAAGAAAGGAAATATGGGTTCGTTATGGCTTGTATTAAAGTCTTTTTCCACTGAATATCACTGTGGCCAGGTAATGCTGGCTTACTTGTCCATAAATTCTGGCCAAACACAAACTTCTCAGCTGTAGTTCTGAAATGGACCTGTGTTGTCATAGCCTCTCTCAAGAGCACTCTGACACCTCAGGTAAAACCTTCACTGCTCCTAATTTCTTACAGCTCAGAAACATCTGCAGGTGCTTTCAGTGACAGGAAAAGTTGGAGGAGTTACTGTGTGGTAACCATTCTTGCTTTGAGTTTGACATGCTTTGAAGATGACATGGGGTACGTGCTATTTGCTTCTTTTAAGGTTAGATTTCAAATAGAGATGAAAGGACAAATTGAGATCTGAAAGTAATTACTGAGAGCAGTTCATAGCTGCTTTTGGACACCTGCTTGAAGCCCTTAGTGCTGACTTCAAATGGGTTAATTCTTTTCTAGAGGCCAGTGAGATGCTTGAGGGCTGGATTTTGTTAAATGAGAAAATGAGTCAGTTCTGGAATAAAAGGCAGGAGTAATGGAGGGAAAAAATAATTAAAACACACACTATAAATAATTGCAACCGCAGAGAAAGGACTCTTCTCTCATCAGCATTTTCCAGTTGGCTTATAACAAAAAAAATATTAGTCCACAGATTCACCACAAGCTTATAGCTTTTCATTAGGCTATAAAATGGTTTAATGTGCCACTTATTGTTTTCATAGTTGGTATCTAACTTTGTTGGTGTCCTGGCTTCATCATAAACAGTGTAAATTTAATACTCATATATATGATTATCAACTTTGCCTGAGCCTACACCCTCATCTTTCTTCCCCTTTGCTATCGCAGTCACAGAAGCAGTACAGTACCTCTAACGAGAGCAACAACTGTTGTGGTGTGGACTTGTGTTCAAACTAATCCCTCATCCAATCCTTTCCACATGAGTATTTATGTTCATTGGAAAAGAAACTTGGAGGGAAACTTTACATCAACATAATAAACTCTGGGAGAATGTCCCTGTGAGTTAGTTGTCTATGGATCCATTGTGCTGTTCCCATACCTGCTCATTTTGAAACTTTCTTCTGATTTTTGTGGGGGGCAATTTTACATCCCCAAATAAGTCTTGACTCATAGTTTTATTGCAACAGAAGGAACAAGTATTATCCCAATAGAAAAATAAGTATGCGCAGGAGACTTACTAAATGAAGCTGCTTGGCGGGGGAGAGCCATAGTGACACCTTCTGATAAGGAACATACCATGGACATTTGGGTTTTCAGTTACTGCTGCGTGACACTTGTTTGAATGCTGTCAAAGCCATTATCTAGTGCCTGTCACCCCCTGTGCCAGTGGGAGTGCATTGAAAGCCTTTCTTTTCAAAGCATTGTAAAGTGACTAATGGAAGAAAACAGGAGGAAAAAGTCACTTAAAATGTGTCGTTAACATACAGGTGCAGAAATGCCAAAGCCTCTGAATACACCATGGGAGCACATACAGTGTTACATTCATGAAGGAGACAATGAGTGTTTTATAACCAGCTCACCATGTGATACCTAATTAGCACAGGTACTCTGATGAGTGAGGAAGACATAGGAGTTAAACAGCTATCAAGTGGAAAACTAAACGCTGACCCACTATTCACGCAAGAAGGAAAATATGCCTGGACCTGGAGGTCTTATACCTGCATTTAAAAAAGCAAGCCAGCATGTAACAGAGAACATACCTCGTGTATGTTAGAATCAAAAGCCAAAATATTCAGTAAAAGTAACTGCTTGTACTTCTACAGTGTGTTTCACACAAATATTCCAAAGCATGTCATCATCTCATACTGCCTTTTCATCTTCAAGTCCAGCTCCAGGTGTGCTACTGCTTGCACTCCCCCAACAAAGAGAAGGTTAAGATGCAGAGGCAATCTTCACAGAGAAGATGGACGATCTGTATCATCCCTGAGATCTTCTCCATCACTAGTATCAATGTTATCCATTTAATAAGTGAGGCACTGGGGATCTTGATGTCTGCTTTCACAATTAGTAGTCACTCAGTGTCAAGTGATTACTGCTTAAGGCAAATGGTTAAAAACAGTTTAAAAGCCAATGTGGGTGACATTGTTTACGGTTTATGCCAGTTTGAGTAGAAACAGGCAGGCTGATCTGTTCAGGTTCTCTGTGTCTCAATGAGATTATCAGGGACATAGTCTGTTTTCTTCCTGTTAGTCTCTGCCAAGTTTCTGTAAACTCTCTGATCTTAAGTAAAGCACAGAGAAGATAAATTGGCAAAACATCTTAGTATTGATAAACCTGTTCTTGCAACTAATGACTCAGCTGCTGCTATCTGACTCTCCAAGTAAGTGTGAACCTGAGGTTTTCCTGTCTCTGGCATTTCACCTTTCCCAAGGTCAGCAGCTTCTTCATGACCTTCTTGATTACTTCACATAGATTGTTTTAATTCCCCTCAAAACCAGTACTTAAGAGAACAATACTTTCTCAGGAAGGACAAAATGCAATCGAGTATTCAGAGAAGGCAATTTGTGCCTTTTAACACAAGGTCATTTTCCCAGGGGATGGATTCTGATGTTTGTACACCCCCCAAAATTATTTTCCTCTGTAGCAGGATCTGGCCCTAAACAGTTCATGGCTCTGACACATAAGGAGTCCACTGTCACTAATAACAAACAGTCAGGTATGAAGAATGATGTCAAAATACACCTTTTTTGGAAACATTATGGTTGCTGTTTTGAAATTTCCTTTTGCTCCAAATAATTTGTCTTTGTCTATTTCTCCTTCACATCCTTAAACCCAGTTGCTACCTGAAGATCACTAGTATTGCTAGTTCAGCAACACCTTTGAGGTCCTTTGGCACAAGAACAGCCTTGTTCCAAACATCAAGAAATTCTTGGATAAACTTACCCACAGGACTTGTTTATGCAGTATCACATACTTCACCCTGGACCACAATACTTGTACCGTTTTTATGTGATGCCCATTTCAACACATAACTGTTCCTTGTTGCCCGCTATACAGCCACATGCATTGCTGTAAATGTTCAGGCAGCTGTTGTCACAACACTGGTGTTCTTCCAAGACCTTTTTCCAAAGATGGCAACTGCCTTAGCGAACAGGACCTCATCTATCATGTGATTTCTTAGGAATTCTCACTGGAAGTTTTGTAAACTTTCTGATGTCATGGCTGGAAGAAAGCCTATTCCTAGTCAGAAAAGCACCTAAAGCAAGTCTCATAGTCATCCGCAACTCTTAGGGACATATGGAACCTCAAGTGTGAGTTTATGAATTTTCCTGACTTGGGGATCTGGATGAAGGGCATGTCTCACTGATGGCATGTCAATTTTAATAATCTGGCCACATGAACATCTTTCAGTTTTATCTGAAAAGTCCCTGCTACACTATTTACTCATTTCTGTCTTTGTAAAGTTTTCTTCGTGAGGGGAGTCTGTCTGCGCTTCCCCTGCAAACGTATTTTTACATGGTAGAAATGGTCATCACGTTTTTTTGCCTTGACCAGGGCACTTATAGTCTGAAAGTTGTAATGTTTGTTGTTCATGAGCACAAACCAAACGTAGGCTTCATGTTCAAAGGTGTTAGGTGAAATTGTTGAAAGAGCCAACCACAAAATTGCCTAAGGCTTGTACTTCTCAGAAAACAGGAAAAAAAGTCTGTCTTTAGTTTCCTGCAGTCTTGCTGTTCTGTGGAGCTTGTTCATGTCGTACTTCTGTCACAACACTAAATCCAATAATGTGGTTTCCAATAATGCCTGGAAGTAAATTAATAACACAGAAATTAGAGGAGTTATTGAATGTAATTAAAATGAAAAGTTTCTATCAGTGCTGATTTCTCATTGTGATAATTGGGGACATAATGTTTAAACTGAGAAGAAGCAGCTAACTAAAGTTTTTCTGTGCCCTGGACTGCTCACATGCAAAATATACCAGGAGAGCATAACAGGTTTTTATGGGCAGTAAGGAATGCCCTCTCTTTCTAGTATATGAGACATACTAAATAACCAGATGAAGGAAAAATACTGAGGTCATTATGAGAAAGAGTGGCAAACGGGGTTGAAGTTGTGATAAAATTAAGTTGCTGACCTGAGCTGATCTCAGTGTCAGTCCACTAGCTTACACAGCTGGAACTGACACCAACATTGGACTTGGGATTTTCAGTCTTTCTCAGCAGCATAATAATTGGAGAGGTTTTTTTGAAAGTTCTGAAAATGTTTAAAAATTACCAAAATCAGTCCAGTCTGGGCATAGGCTTGAAGCTTGGTGGGATTTTTACAATACCAAGTGATCTGGAGGCATAACCCTAACAGAAAACCAGCAGAACACACATTTTTAATCACCTCAACAATTTGGGAGGTCCCAGGCTGGTGCTTGGGCAAGGGCAGCAGCAGTTAGTATGAAACAGGAACAATATTTGTTGAAATTCACTTCATTTTATTTTAGCTGTTCAAAACACAGCATATAAAATAGGCTAGTTGTCTATACTCACTGAGTAGCTGATGCAGAGGCAAACACTATTTAAGATCCGGCCCTCCCACCACTCTTAACAATCTTAGGATGAACCAAATTGATTCTAGCCACAGAAATAGACATTCTTAATGGAGTGAAACTCATCTGACAGTCTCACTGACTGAAAACAGAGCCAAGGGCAAGCAACAGACCTCCAGAAAAGTAGGCATCTAAAGTCACTGAGATGAGTCCTGAGATAACTCTATTTCCTGTACTTCATTCAAAGCAGACTTCTCCTTGATGAGTGTCCTTCCATTTTCCAAGCTGATACAGATGCTTTTTTTATTTCCTGAAAGGATAGAAGGAATAGTGAACGCTCTGCTAAGGACTGTTCTGATACTGTGACCTGGAGCTTTGTTATCCTCCTATTGAGAGAGTCAGTTTTGCTTGAAGATTTAACAGAGAGTGCATTGGACATATTTTCTTAGTTTCTTTTGCAGACCTGGTAAACCAGTGTGAAACTTGTCACTCTTTACTCAGAGAAATATGGAGTGCTCTGGATGGGAATAACAGACCTCAGCCCAAATCCATTTGCAGGTTTTGGGGAGACACAGGCAGGCAAGAGTGCTGTCACTGTCTGGCGTAAACCTGACTGCTAATTACTACCTTTCACATGCAGTGGAGGTGTTTCTAAAGAAACAATATTAGAAATGCTGCTCCCTAAAGTCAGAAGCAATGTTTTTATTTGTATAGTGCATGTCTTATATTAGAAATCAAGCAAATTTCTCTGAAGGAGGACATAATTAAAGGAATGAAAGCCCCAGGTCAAATATTTCACCACTGTGGTCCCCTGTACTTGCTGCTATAACCTTAGCTTTAGAATGTTAAAAACTCAAAAAGGTTGGGGGTTGAACCCATACATTCTTCTCTGCTTTTGATGAGCAGACTTTGGTGCCACAGGAGAGAGCAAACCTTGCCACTGGAAGCATCCAAATGAACCAAACTTTAAAAAGAGTCCTTCAAACAGCCCAAGAACCCTATCTGACTTTAGCTATACATGAGTATTGATGCAGTCCCTGGGCTTGTGATAGCAGTAATCCCATATGTGATACTAATTTTACTCTTACAACATCCTTACTTGTGCTAACTGAAACTTGTTAGCATGAATTTTAGTCTTATGAAAAGTAACTGGTGAGGATGTGGCCAAACTTGCGACCAGTTTTAATGGGGTTTTGTCTCACTCTGTTTTTTGATGCTCAGATCTTATTGTTTTTAAACTGTCTGCAAATCAAGATCTTTGTGAGAGTGAGAGCTAGAACTAAAAAACAGTAAACCAACTTGCTTACAGCTTAGCATACAGATTCTGTGGTTGTGTGTTTTGTATAGAGGTTTCTTCTTCTCAAGAGCACACATCTTGCCATAATATCCTTTAGAAAACACATCATTAGTGTAAAATGACTAATAGGAAAAAAAAAAAAAAGAAAAAAGAATAAATAAAGCTGCACATTACTTTGTTTTCAAATGCAGTTACATATACCTTTTTTCATTTCTCCAGATGCAGAACTGGGAAACCAGAGAGAGTCCTGGTCATTAGGCAAACATGGCACAGCATAATCAAATCTATCTAATCTTTCTTGTTCATTTTGCACTAGAAGAGAGGAGCAACAAGCCCAGTTTGCTTTGTGCTCAGTAGAAGTGAAACGGTATGGGAGCTCTGCCTGGGTTTTGAAGCTCCAGAGTACTGGAGTGCAGCCAGGCTATTCCAAGGACCCTGCAAATGCATAATAACTTTAGGGAAAAAAGAGTAAGGGTGTGATTTTGTTCATGGACCTTGACAATATGCTGCTAAGAGACAACTTAGAGTTGGCACTGATAAAAGTGTCTGTGTGTGAATCGTCTGCAGTATGAAGGTGCCTGGTGAGCCACAGGGTTCAAGAATTAACATCTAGCCTGTTATTCCTTTTTTTTAGAGAAAATAGCTGGTGTTTTGTCTTCTGATTGCCAGGGAGAGAAACAAGAGCATCACAGTTTGTCCAAATGTCTCAATTTCCAATTATGGGAACATAATATTTGTCACTTTTTTAGCTGCTTTTACACTTTAGCTAAAATTAATTCTGTTAAAATATTTTTGTCTCTATTAGAGTTTATGAAGCTGATGGATCCTTTGAAATGAGTGGGAGCCTAAGGCTGTGATATCAGTGCTGTATCTTACTGCCTTTTTTTAAAAAAAAGAACCTGTCACCAATTTTTCACAAGGATTTTAGTGGCATGAGAGTAAATAGAGATCAATCTCTTCCAGTTTTTGAACCACTGACAGTTAACCCTCTTAAAAGAAATTAGTCCGTGCTGTTGCAAATATGTAAATCTCCTAGCTGAGATGTGTACCTTCAAAGACAGCTATTATTATCTTTACCTAGTCAGGATTGTTGTGCAGGCAGAGAAAAACATAAATCTGAGTAAGCCCTTGCTAATGCTGTTTGCATACTCCTTCACAACACATCCCTTCAAAATGACTGAACTTGTCACCAGCTGCCAATTTTCATCAAGAAAACCCTTTCATTAAGTTCACCACAAGCATTTCTGAGCTGCGCTCACAGAACTGGCTTTGAGCTTCTCAGTCTCTAGATGGATCAAACCCTGCTCTGGGAATGTCTGTCCTGTTAAAACTGCCATTGCTTTTCTACTGCTTCAAGGCTTCTGCTGGTCACCTGGAGGGAGTGAGAAGGAGTGCTTTGATGCATAGGTTGTTTTTGCAGATGAAAGCGGAGAAGGTGTTTTGATTTCCTATGACCCACTCTTCTAGTAGCTGTTTGCTCAGTTCTTAGAGGGATCCAGCATTTGGTTAGGTTTTTCTTAGTGCCTAGGGTGATAAATGTGGGACAGGGATGCTGTGGACCATTGTAAGCTGGAACTCTCTAGTGCAGTTGCCTGGAATGAAAAGAGTTGATCTTATGTTCTTAATGTTTCACTTTACACAGAGTGAAAATACACTGTTGTTTTATACTTGCTATTTTAATGACCATTTTTTCACTCCCCATCAGTGGAATAGGAGGTAGTTTGTGAGTCCAAGCTATGCTCATCTAGCAAGAAAAAAGGCTGTTTGTCAAGTTTTAGGTAGCTTGCTAACAACATAGAAACTCTTAACTAGAATTTACACCAGCTCTGTTGTTAATCCAATGTTCCAGGCTAAGAGGTTACCCAATTGTGTTTGAGGGTGTCTGAATCCAGTAAGGGAGGATGGAGAGTTACAAGAAAAGTCAGATCTGCAGCATGGGACCATTGGTGGGCAGGGGGAGGATATGGAAGAACAGCTCTGAAATGGCCCTGCACTCCTCTATTGAGATTCTTCGCTGCCTGTGCAAAAGAGGCAAGTGTTTACTATATTTCACTATAGCAGGGTATGAAGAGTTTAGTGACTCCCTGATCTCATATGGGAAAGGGAAATAATCCTCAGAATTAATATATATTACTGAGTGTGGCCTGCAATGAATTACATATGCACATAAATATCAAAAATGACCCATTGCAGATATTTCTAAATAATATCAAAAAATAAATGAAACAGAATATTTGATTGCATTGTGTGCAGAAAAATTATGAATAAGATTCATGAAAATTTATCAAATACATATTTAAACAAACCTCTGGAAAAAAGTAGAACAAGATTTTAAGAGATTTTGCAATGCAAATAGCTATTCAAATCTGCTATTTTTTTGGTATTATGTTGCAACTAGAATGTTTTACTGGTTTATGAGTTTTCAACCTGCAGTCCCAGCCCTTGGCTCCAACTGTGCAGAGCTGAGGTCACTCTTTTTTTGCTTCATGTTAAAACAGAACTTTTGCGGAAGAATGGAAAGGATTGTGATGTTTTCTTCTCTTGCAAAGCAGAGACAAAATTTGGCAAGACTAGAGAAATGCTAACAAAGATTAAATTATCTGTTCCACTCTTACTACAATATTCCTTCCTTCGCTCAATTCACCATTTTTCAAGCAATTTTAAAATAGCATGTTATCTGTGGTAACAGCCATGGCTATTTTTTTGCTTTGGAACAGACCATTATTATCATTTAGTCTGACCTTCTGGATATTATAAGCCATGAAATTTCTCCTATGGATTCCACTGTCTAATAATCTGTCAGAGAAGATAAATGCTGGGTAGAGTTTATTTCTGTATTGACTGGCAAATTTCTTCTGTTCCAACACAGAAATTTCAGAAGACTTTCACCCTGGCCTGCCACTTGAGTCAATGCTGATAAAATTAGATCAGTCAGTCCAAAGGAATTATTTGTTTTCGTTCTGAAGCACTGGATGACATTTTGCTTTTATTCAGTTGCAGGCTGAAGTAAATACCAGTCACATCCTTGTTTTGGTGCACTGTACTGCTCAGGGAGCTTGGAGACTGAATTCACATGATACTACAGCCCACCAGTGCAGCTGCCCAGAGTAATTTTCTCTAACATGCACAAAGCTGACAATGGGCCAAAGGTTCAAATCAAAGTCTTATCTCTGCAGAGTCATTTATAAGAGATATTAAAGCCACTCTCCTCCTGAGTAAAGACTCAGGGTGTTCAATAAGTCAGGTATAAACTTTGTCATCTCACTTCATCAAGACCCATTTTCTTTGATTACAGCTGAAAGGGCAGAGGAGCAAAGTAGCTCTTCACAGAGCAATTGCTCTTCCTTGAGCAATTCTCTTGAATGCAGCTACCTAACTATGAGATGGTTGTAATGAAGGTCTGCACATATCCATCTGGCTAGCATTTGCCTTTCTGATGTCTTATCTGTCATGCAATTGTATTGAATGGGATGGAAAAGAATATAAATTGAATGGAATAGAATAGTAATGGAATACCCCTATACTTCACTGTGGGTTCCAGGGAGAAGGGAACAACACGGTGTGGTCAAGACTCAGATATCAGGCTATCCCTGAACCACCTCCCTTGAAGAGCTCTCCCATATTTTTGCATATATTTCCCATTACAGAACCTATGCTTAGCCACATGTATTGTTCAAGTCCAGGTTTACTCATCATGTTTGATGTAGGATGTGACGTGCATTCATAAATGTAATGAAACGATCACTAGTATTTAAAAAATGAAGATTATAGATATTGTCTTCTTACCAGTAGGGACTGTGGGCAAGAAATAGCAAGTGTTGCAGAGGAAGTACTGTCAAGAGGGTCTGTTTCACTGTTCAGTGGAAATTCAGTGGATGTGGTAGGCAGTACTGATTTCCCATGGGTTTAAATGGACTTACAGTCTGTCCTGTTGTGTGCTACAAGGAGCCTATCCAAACCATCTGCAATAGAGTTTAAATTAATATCAATTTTTTTAATAGAAATTTTACACTGATTTCTACTCTGCTCTACTGATTTTATTTTTTGGTGTGTGTGTTCTCCCGTCCCTGTAGATGTTCTCACATACTTCTTGCCAGGACAGGCAAGAGCTTTTCCATTAATAACTGTGGCTCCTGTGGTCTCTGTTTCCTTGACAGAGTTTTGTTCAATAGCATAAAAGTCCAGCTTCTACTTTTAATACTTGCACTTCACTGAGCTCTATTTTTTGTCATGTTTTAAATAAATACCACCTCCTTCCCCAGTGTTTTCAAACTATCCATACAGTTTAATCTCCTCAAAAGATGTGAGCACCTGAAATTCTTTAATTTTTCTGGAGCCTTTGGATTTAATATAAGACACCAGCATGAAACTTAATGGCATATGATATTTCAGAGGCCTGACTAGATGATCTAATGAATCCTTGTGGCTTTGAACACTGAAGCTCTTGGATCCTCAATTTGCTGATGACTACCTCATATAAAATACAATTTAGAATAAAACTAACCTGACCATTCATCATTTGTTTTCTTAATGGGAGAAAATTATTTCATTGCAGCAAAATCACACAAAAAGAGGTTTTGCTGGTGCACCTTTGATTTGGTGGTGTTCCTTAACCTGAAGCCTCATCTTTTATGAAGGATCAGAGCCATTTTTCTATGCTGGATCATGACTTCAGGCCTGTATCACCACTGATATGTGGAATGTTCTTATGAATATAAAAGAGAGCAGAGCTCATTTCTACAAAAAGAAAAACAAAACAAGGCATCAACGGCAATTTCCCTGCCAAAAGGAGTTCTAATATTGAGTGATGTGAAAGCTTCAGGGAGAGCTGTGAGGATCAAACGAAACCTTCTAAATAATGACAACAACAATAAAAATGTTGTTTTAAAACTTCTTAGAAAGGATGGCGGAACTAGGAGTCAGAAAATGTGGGCTTAGAATAGCATATCAAGCAGGGAAGCCTGAAATGAGGTGTCACTAGACTTTGGGTGTTCAGATCCAATTTTGAAAACAAGCTTGCCTAAAGCTGTCCCCAGCATATCAGCAGCTCTGGATCAGGTGTATCAGGATACTGGTGGCTTCTACCAAAACTGCTGTGTAAGCCTGAACCAAGGCACAGGGCACAGGTGTCCCCTGGAGGGTGCATCTCATGGTGTGGCTGAAAATGTGTCCCTAAATGGGAGCAGCTCCTGTGGGAAACATAGCTGATGGCTTGTTTCCATCCCTGTCATGTAGCTTAGGCAGCAATGCGAGCATTTAGCCAGCAATGCCTCCTCCCTCTGAGACACTTCCTTTTCCAGCCAGTGATGAGGTGCCTTGTAGACTGCAGAGGATCTTAAACCCAGATTAGAGCCAAGATTACAGAAAAAGTCATCTCCGCCACAAAGCAGCATGCTGTCTGTGCTGAGATACAGTGGGAAGCAGAGGCCCCTGTAGTGAGCTCCTGGCAGATGCCTGGGCATCTACCTGCAAGCCCATTTTGAGAGGGATTTATAGAGAAAAAATGTTAGATATTGAGAAAAAAAAATGACTGTAGCCCAGTGTATTTACTGTCATTTTTGTCTCACTGTTTAGGACACTGCCTGAAAGGTGCTTATATTCCTTCCCCCCAGAATGAAACCAGTAGGAATTAACAAGCAGTGTCCTGTCAAGTGCAAACCATAATTTCTCCTCCCTGCTCCCTCTGCTTTGATAAACAGCTGGATGAAACATGGATGCATACAATCAATTCTGTGTCCTCTCAAGGTAGGTTCTTTTAGTCTGGAAATACATGACACAGTTACTTTTTGAGAAGGACTTAGAATTGCTTCAGAAAAGTCACCCGTGTAGCTGTGACTAAGTTCATTAAACAAGATATTGAGCTTACTGACCAATGACATGAAGAACATCATACTGCAATGAACTTGCGTGATGATTTTGTTTTGACTTACTCACTCTTGAGTCACTCTTATAACCATGTTATAATATATATAACCACTCTTATAATCATGTTTGTTACTTGTAACAAAACATTTAAAATTGGTTTTTGTTTGGGTTTTTTTATTATTATTTTTAATATCTTTTTTTACATGCTTAGTTACTATGCATGAAGTTATTGGTTTTACTAAATGACCCAAGTAAGGTTAAAATGCAGTAAGATTTAATTTTTAGGATGACAGATACACATATGCACACACACCATTACTGCCCTTGTTCTTCTGGTACATTTGTGGCCAATAGTAAATATTAATAGCAATAGTAAATAATAGTCATAATAAGGAGAATAGTAATAAAACTCCCCTTACCTGGAAGATGCTGAATAATGTCACCAGTCATATTATGCATGATATTTCTTGTCTATGAATTGACACAAATGACTTTATTAATGAATAAAATGAATAAAATTAAAGCAATGTGAAAAGCAGAGATATCCCCATTATTTTTCCTTGATTATTTTGTAATGGACACAACTTGGCACATAACTCTTTGCTACTGCTTTCCAGCATCTGCTGCTGGTATTTGTATTTATTCACTCATTAGGACACTGAGTTAAATTGCTTGTTTAATTTGGTGGTGCTTATTCTGACTTTCTAAAAAGTTTCTTTATCCTTTGAACGAACTTTTCTCTCCTCTCCCCTCTTCCATTTGGGAAAGAGCAGAAAATTATCCTTGAGTGAAAGTATCCTTTTGTTTCCTTGTGTTGGGATTTGCATCTCACTTCTTGCAAGAGGTTATACAGCATATTCTGCCTGCCATCAACTTCATGATGATATGATGCTTGATGAAGAACATTTGTACTGTAGGAGGTGTGCACATTACTTCATAGTTTAAATAGAATCCTGCTCATTTGCCTGCTGCACCATGACATTCAGAGGATGATATTTTCCATTTCTGTGGCGCTTTCCTGCATTTTATCAGTTATGGTGACAAAAATATGTTTTTTGGAAAATGACATGAAATGCTCAGCTGATATTAGAAAGAATTTGTGGAGGAGTATGCAGCATTTGGATATTCTTGGCTCATAGCACTGATGCAGTTCAGCTTAAACACTGAGTTCATGCCAAAGTGATCTCCATGGACTTTTTTGTTTTGACACTTGTGTAATGGGACCCCAGACCTTCCATTTCTGAGCTTTACTCAATTAAAACACACAGTATACATAGTTTAGTGATTTAACAAAAAATGAAGTGTCTGTCATATCAGCTGGCATATCAGTTTGGTAGTCCAATAGAAAGCTGGGAATGGGTAGGAAAGCCCCAGCATGGGGGTATGTTGATGGCCCCTTTCCCCTGCAACCCACTGCATGTCCCAGGGCCAAGCGGTTCAGCATTGCGGGAACACAAGCAATGCACATGTGGATAAGACCTCATCTTCCTTCTTAAAAACCTGGCACTCTGACAGGACAAAAATAGCTTGAAACTGGTATCTCACTTGTATACTGGTTTCAGAACGTGATCATAGGGTGGAATAACTCAGTACTGCTGCCATAGAGGTTGTGCCACTGGGTCCTTTCCCAGTCACCTTTGCTTTGGGGTTGGCAAATCATTTGTGCCAGCATTCAGTGAGCTAGCTGTGGGACTGAACTGGCTGAAAAATAACCTGAGAAATTAATTGCTCTCAGCCACATTCTTTTTCTGATTCACAGTGTGAGTGCAAATTGCTGCAAGGAGTGAGTAGTCTGGGGATGAGAATGAGCTGCTGGGAGTGGGAGGTGAGCTGGATGCTGGGATGGGAGACGCCGGGATGGGAGACGCCAGGATGTGCTTATTGAACAAATTCCAAAAACCAAGGATGCTGAAATAAGTTCATGTGATAAGAGAAATTGGGAGGTGGGGGTGTACATAGAAAAACAGCTACCCAAAAGAGGACCTATAAAGTTACAGGAAGGAATTCTTGCTGTGGTGAGTGAAAGTCAAGGAAAGTGGTAGCCCTTAGGCTTTGCACACCTATGTGCTTAGCTTTCAGCCAGGTCATAATCCATCATAATTAAAACAATGTAAATTAAAATAAAGACCAAGACATAAAATGTAAGGAAAAAAAACCCCACCCACCTAGAAAATAATGATTTTAATTTTCTCTATTTCCTCAGAAGATATAAAAAAATCTTTAGAAGCAATTGGTACAATTCTCTTTTTTTCTTTTCTTTTCTTTTTTTTTTTTTTTTAAGCTCAAACAGGCAAAAAATCTTTCAGGTTGTCTTCCTGATGATTAGTTGAACATCTTTCACAAAATATGCTTGCAATTATTTATGACCTCTAACCATGCAACACCACGCCAAAAAGTATTTTCATCACTTATGCCTCTTAAGAGGCAGAAAGAGACCAGAGAACCACCTCTACATGCAGGACTCAGAGTTTTCGACTCACTGCACAAACACGTTGCAGTGCAACAGAAGTAAACCCACTTTATCCATTCCATCAAATATCTACCCCTCAGCTTTAATCCACTTAGATTGGGTTTTGTCATCTCTTTAAAAATTCTGTCCTTCACAATGTATGATATGGATATTCTTTTTATAGAAAAAGTAATTATGGCAGTTTTCCAAACGATTGCAATACCACTGTGCCCTCAATTCCCAAGGGCCCTCTCAAAGAATTTATTTTAATCCAGAAAAAGATTACAAAGGTGGTATAATCTGTCTGACTGAAATTGAGTATTTAAATTTATCTGGGGAACCACAGTCCATCAGCCGCTCCCTCTCTAAGCCCCAGTGCCAAATGGTTCTAGCAGGTCAGCAAAATTGTTCATTTTGGTAGTTTTGGTCACACCAAGCAAAACTGGCCCAGCTACGCAGCTAGTGTAAAGTGACCCGGCAGTTACAGGAGTGATGCTGATTTATGCTGGCTAAGAAGACTATTAATTATATTCATTTTGCTTATCTGTAAAGCCCTTTTCTGAAATGAGTGCTGATTGTCTCTCCACTGTAGAAGCATGCCAGGAATTGTAAATTAGCCATGTGTAGTGCATTTGAGGTAACACAAGGGTTTATTTCCTCTTGGTAAATTGTTCAGCTTTTATTGAAGCATATTTTGTATGATCATCAATAATATCCACATGCTTTGTACCTAACGTGTTTCACTTCTTTAGCACATTTCAGTTAAGGGTTTTAAAATAGGCTACAAACACTAATGAACTGAGCTTTGCAGCGCTTCAGTGAGGAAGGTAAGCAGCATCACTGCAGGTCTGCAGATCAGCAAACTGAGGAACGGAGCAGCTTTCTGAAGACAGCACAATAAATTTCAGATGATGGTTTCTGCCTTTCTGCTGGTACCTCAAGTCTTTTTCCCCCCTTACTTTCCAGCAGTGGTGGTGGAAAGGAAAGCAGCTTGCCCAAGGCTGCTGGCTGCATCCCCAGGAGAGGCAGGGTGCTGGATGAACCCAGGACTGGACACCACCCACCCCATGGTTCAGGTATCCCTGAGCAGAGATGGCCCCCCTGGCCTCATACCCCTGCTCTCTCACCTTGCCCTTTCATGCCATGACCTGCCACACCAAGCTCTGTGATCCCTTATTTATGCTCTTGTCAATGTCCTCAGCATAGTGCATCCTTCCAATTCTCTACTCTTGGCTTCAGCCCTCCTTGCCCCAACCTTGCTCTGCTCCCCCTAACTCCTGCACTTGGGGTCTTCTCACACCCTGGCATGCATCTTTGCGCACTAAATAACTGTAGCTGTAAACAGAATGGAAATCACCCCAAGTGGGAAATCTTCAAGACTCTTTTTCAAAACATATTACTTCAGAGGACAGCTCTTTTGAGACCTCCAAGCTGGCATACCATAAGCAAGAGGGTCCTGGTGTTGGTGGAAATCTCTGTCCTTTATCACATTCTCTGCATGTGAGAACCCATTAGGAGTAAAACAATGCAGGATACAATCGAGCAGAGCTCTGCTATCAAAAAACCAGGATTGTGGGCCACAGACATGGCCCCTGCCTGCCACATCTGTCCTGGGGCTGCTGCTGGTGCAGCTTCCACTCAGCCAATGCTTTTGAAATGAAACCATGAAACCATCTATCACCATGTGTATAAGTGGGGCCCAGAAGCTGCAGTCCCCTCCCTTCCTGGGCTGCTTGTTGCTGTGCACAGCATCCCAACGACACTATACAGGCATGCATGTCCATGCAGCTGTACAGTTCTCCCTTCTTCCTCCTCCCCTCACCAGTCAGACCAGGGTAGTTATTTCTAACCTCTTCCCCCCCTTCTAGAAATCCGGCCAGATGGGTGCATCCCAGGTTCACTCACTCATCCCACACTCACCCCAGAGTTCCACGTCAGAGTTCAGTGGCTCATTTAGCTATGTAATCTTCATGGATAAACTGTTTGTACAAGTCCACGTGGCAGAGAAGGGGGAGACAGTATTTAGATTCTCAAGCCCAAGTTTTGGTACTGTGGCATGGGATGTGCTTTATCAGTGTCTTGCCTCGCTAATTTTCCAGTGTAGCCTCAGCCAGGACTAGTTGTGCAGCTGCTTCCTCTGCTTAGAGACCCAACCCTCTTGCACTCATCGTTGTGAATTTGTTAGACTTCTTGAATTTGCATGCCCAACAATGTCTCTCTTATTTGCAGTTTCTTTTCTTGAAGGGACACTAATTGCATAATTTCAGCTTGCACTCCCTTATTTTAGATAAAAGGAAACAACAAACCAAGACACAACTGTGTCTTCTATAAAATGCTGTCAACAGCCATTTTACATGACAATAGTGCAGTGAGAGGACTTCTAGAGGTCTAGTAGTGTGGTACCCAGGATGCTAGCTCATTACAAGTTTTCAGAGTTACATGGGGAAAACTTTGCCAGTCCACAACTTTCCTCTTACCCCAGGACTGAAGCATTGTTGCACTAAAAGGAGCAGCACAGATCAGCTCTGGCTGTACACCCAATTTTTTAGCAGACTAAATATTTTAATAACCTGCTACAATGAATGCTGCCAGGGAAGAAAGAGGATGAGTTAATCCAATGGAGAAAGTTTTATGAAGAAAACAACCATGCAGGGGTTGTGAAATCAAAAGGGAGAGAATACGTTTGAAACAGTGTATCATAGTTGGAAATAAAGCCTTCTACTGCTTGTGAGGGCAACAAGCATTGATATTTAATGCCACAAATTGCAGCTCCCAGTTCTGTACTTCTCAATGGGCCTGTGAGCTAATCCATGGGAGTGCAACAGATCTCAATTCCAACCTTCATCAAAAAACATTGCAACAGCTTTTTAGAGTTATGTATTGCATTAGTTCTTCGTCTTTATTTTCTCTCTGGTGAGAGACCAGATTTAAAAAGTCTTTAAAAGTCAATAGTATGTTGATATATACAGCAGTGTTATATTTAGGAGCCTTGGAGAGGATAATGAAAACTCCATTCCCAAACCAATGCATGATTCTCTCCTGCAGATTTCAGACAGCAAGGATTATCCGGTTCTATCCATCACAACTACAAACAACCATAGACTAGGTAGCTGATTAGTCCAGATGAGTCTACAGAGTATTGAGCCCATACGCATCTCAGAAATCAAGCCAAACAGTACTTTTTGCTGTACTCCACTATAAACCTCAGTTCAGCCATAAAAAACTTCTGTGTCACATAGAAAAAGAGCAGCATAGTCAAGGGTGTGTTGGCAATGTCCTAGGTCCCATCAATATCAAGGAAATGTTTTACATGGAAATGCTCAAAATTATTCTAAAAAATTGACATCAGCTCCTACTGCAGAAAAGGCTGATGCTTTCCTACTGTTGTCACCAGTACTCGTCAGTCTGAGATACAAATATTCCATCTGTCCACTGAAGATTTTAATCTATTTCTACCTTAAAAGAAGTTCATGAAGCAGCTTCTCACAAGTGATTTGCTCTGAATATGATTTCCCCGAATATTTTTTTCCTTCTGAGGAAATATTAGCATCCATTCTCTTTGTAGTGATGTAAGTTGCAGCTTCAGGTTTGACAGATTAATAGATTTCCTTTCCCAACCTCTTTTTACTTGTTTGTAAACTGGGTCTTCTCTTTCATCTTTTCTTCAGACTGAATGAACTTCAGAACTTCCCCATAAACATTCAGTGTCTGAAACTTTCATAATTTCTTTTGCTTGCCCTGATTTAATTTCACCTGGTTGCTGTTGTGTCGGTGTTTGGGATTTCCAACATTTGCCACATGCTGAATACTTGCTTAATGGAAATTTTTGGTAAAAGAGTAAGGAGGAACAAATGAGGGGAAAAAAAAAAAGATTAAATAATTTATTTTGCTTGTGTAAGCATACATTTTGTTATAGATTAACAGCTACATATACAAGAAACATAAGGGCCTTCTTGGGGAGGGTGACCAAGGCATTGAGAAATACTGGCACTATGAGGAAGCTAGTGCCAGAGCCCTTTTGCTCAGCCAAAGCATCTATCAGCCTTGCCTACCCAGGCACTGCTCTTTGCTGACAGTTTCTTATAGCAAGGTGGGCTCCAGGGAGTGTCATGACAGAAAGGTTATTTCTACAGCAAATCACAGAGGTTTGCCCAGTGCCCTCCGTCTATCAGGGACCTTGAAAAGGAGGATGCAGGCAGCACCTAGGTCTACATTCTCCTACAGAGTCCTTTAAACAATTTCTTCAGATTTCTTAGATGGGGTTCTTTTTTTTTTGTATAATTTATGCAGCTCTTTCTGGTTTGGTTATACTTTGTATCAATAGCTCATGTTTATTACAAACCAGGCACTAATAAAAATGTCCTATTGAGATTATCTGGCACAACTCTTCAAATTTCAGACAAGTACAGTATGTTGTTCATTAGCAGATGCAAAATTTTAAGAACTTTTTCAACCCTTTCAAACTATGAAAAGATTACATCAATAGCTGGTTGGAGAGAACAGTTGAATTATCCGAAAGTGATTTGTTATCTGCTATTTCCCCCAACCAGCTGTTGTATTTAAAAGCCATCAGTCTCTTGCCAGGTTTCCCCTGCCTCTCCAGATCCTCTGCTCCATGTTCCCTGCCCAGCCATTCCACCTCTCTGGCCCCACTGGTAAAGACTTTGCAACATATTTGTGTCTTGAAAGTCACAGCTGCAAACATCTGAACCTGACAGCTGAATAGTGCAGGAATGAATCACACACCCTAGATGTCAACATTTTTTTGTGCTGTGAGTTTCTTTGAACTGCCTGAATGAGCATGTGAAGAGAGAGGTATTGCTAACTATAAGGGATTGAAGTGACTTCTGTCTTCAAAGCTTTGCCACTACCTGTCATTAGTTATGTTAATTCAAAGGGAGGAGAAAATGAAACCTTTTGACTGATGAGAATACCTTGATAGACAGTCAAAACCTTTCCCGGAATATTAAAAATGGAATATATGAGATTCCTCTCCAAACACCAAATTAAGCAAACAGATCCAGTCCCCCTGGAATAAGCCAAGAGTTCCTCTCCAGCTCCTCCATCATAAAGGTCCAAAAATCTTCATGAAAAGATGAACCTATTTAAAATATGAACTACTCAATTAAAAAAAAAAAAAAAAAAAAAGAAGCTTCCTTCAAAAGCTTCCTTCATAATAGATTTTATTGATAGTTGTTAAAATGGAAGTCCAAGAAAGTGCTGCAAATCCCATAGAAAGGCTCTTGGAGGACGGGATGACTTAAGGAAACAAAACTCTTATTGTCTTGGCATTCCTGGATGCTCTCTGCAGAATCAAATGCAGACTTTTGTTATGGTTATTACGGTCACTGTATTACTTCCGTAAGCACACTCAACACAGAAAGAAGTACAAACTAATCTGGAAAGTCTTTATCCTGCATAGACTGAGGGCTTGAGGGGAATGGAGTCCCAGAAAAGATCTCCATGTAGGTGATCTTTGCCTGCATGGAGAGATTTGCCTGCACTGCCAGATTTATTGTCTAATACTCCATGAAATTTCAGAAAACCTCGTTGTTGTATGAGGTTTTCTGTATTCTAGATATATAGTTCATATATGTATATCATATGTATTTATTTAATACTTGTATATTTTTGTATACATGTATATGCATTTCTGTGTTATATATGTGTTATATATTTATATATATAACTATATATATTCAATATTTTGTACATATATAATATATATCTGTATTACATAAATGAGAAATCTGTATTCAAAATCAAGACTTGTATGAAAAAGAAAAATCCATTAACATATTTTAATAATGTGCCATCAACAACATTTAATCTCCCAAGGGAAAGCACACTATATAATGCTTATTTTTCCTTGTACAGAAGGACTGAACAGAGAATAATGTACTGCTGATCAATA
This sequence comes from Psittacula echo, assembly GCF_963264785.1. Lineage (NCBI taxonomy): Eukaryota > Metazoa > Chordata > Aves > Psittaciformes > Psittacidae > Psittacula > Psittacula echo. The sequence continues at coordinate 37,878,402 of NC_137738.1, read as the reverse complement.
ATTAGAATGATAAATGCCTGCAGAGTTGTTCTATCACATTATAGTGACAAACATTGATTGAGAGGTGGACTTCCAATGACAGCTGTAATTTTTTAAACATAGGTAGTAGCTATGTGTATTGAGTACACAGGCTTACCAAGATACTTTTTCTTTGAAATCACTTAAAATCAGAATAATGGGAAATTGTTAAACTGAGCAGGTGTTTACTGCAGAAAAGGCAGCCTCAATTATGTGAAAAGAGATTAAATCCTCTGAGAAAACTTATCTAAAGTGCAAGCTGTAAACTTTCTGCAAAATCTTTCTTTATGTCCACCCTTACTGAGTCAACATTGACTTCTTAGCAAGGAAACACTTTATAGCTTAGGGCATGAAAAGTGAGAGCTGCGAAGTGTAAAGCACTGAATTGAACAGAGCTGTGACTGAGGATACTTAAGACAAGTGCAAAGTCCTATTTGTCTCCTGTGGAAATGGAGACAACTGGTTTTGTGTAGGTGATTGAGAAGTGACGTATATCAGCCAAGCAAAATCCAATGTATTTTCTCACTTGGTGATACAGATGCCATGAATTCTTACTCTGCTTGCTTTACGGCATAGGGCACAAGGAGGAGCTCCTAGAGGCCATCTAAATCTAGTTGCAGACCTTCTTCTTTTCATAAAGAAGCAATAAATCATCAGTAATGTTACCAATGAATTCACATCACTAATCTGCATTTATGGATTTACATCATGAATTCATAGAATCGTTTAGGTTGGAAAAGACCTTTAAGATCATCAAGTCAAACATTAACCTAGCACTGCCAAATGCACAGCTAAACCATGTCCCCAACTGCCACATTTGCGCATCTTTTAAATACCTCTAGGGATGGTGACTCAATGACTTCCCTGGGCAGCCTGTTCCACTCCTTGACAACCCTTTCAGTGAAGACATTTTCCCTAATATCCAACCTAAACCTCCCCTGGCACACTTGAGGCCATTTTCTCTGACATTTGTTACTTGAGAGAACAGACCTACCTCCACCTACCTCACTACAATCTCCTTTCAGGTAGTTGTAGAGAGTGATAAGGACCCCCCTGAGCCGTCTCCAGACCAAACAAACCCAGTTCTCTCAGCCATTCCTCATAAGAGGAACTCTCTCATAAGAAGAGACCCTTCATCAGATTCATGGCCCTCCTCTGGATACAGTCCGGCACCTCAATGTCTTTCTTGCAGTGAGGGTCTCAGAACTGAACACAGTATTCGAGGAGCAGCCTTACCATTAGTGCCGAGTACAGGAGATGATCACTTCCCTGGCCCTGCTGGCTATGCTATTTCTGATACAAGCCAGGAGGCTGTTGGCCTTTTTGGCCACCTGGGCATAAGCTGGCTCATGTTCAGCTCTGTCAATTAACACCCCCAGGTCCTTTTCCACTCAGCAGCTTTCCAAGCCTGTAGCACTGCATGGGGTTGTTGTGACCCAGGTGCAGAACCTGGCATTTGGCCTTATTGAACCTCATACCATTGGCCACAGCCCATCAATCCAGCCTCTCCAGATCCGTCTGCAGAGTCTTCCTATCTTACATTACCATGCTGCCGTCAGGTTTGTCTCTGGCTAGCCTGGTTTTAGCCCTTCCTCCTTCAAATCTAGTTTAAAGCCCTTTCAACAAGCCTTGCTAACTCCTGTGCGAAGTTTCTTTTCCCTCTTTGAGATAGGTACACCCTGTCTGTTGCTAGCAGGCCTGCTGTCATGTAAATTGTCACATGATCAAACCCGCCAAATTCTGTTAGTGACACCAGGTTCTGAGCTGGCTCTTCCTGTTTCTTCCTTTATCATTCCCTGCAATTGGACAGATAGAGGTTAACACTACTTGTGCTCCCAATCCCTTAACCAGTTGCCAATGTAGGATAATGTCAGTGAGAAGCATCACAGGCTCTAGGTCATTTAAGGTTATGTATACACTCAGGGCTACCCAATTTTATGTATTCCTAGTGGGACTGAACAGGTCTCTGGGATTTCTTCTGAGAACAATCCCAACCAATTCCACCCTATATTTCATTTTATGTAAATCACTGAGCTAGGATTGACATTTCTGTTTATGTCCTAGCTAGTGCAACGAAGGGACTTAATGTATAATGAAGGAAAGGAGTGTCTGAATTCTCCAGTTAGAGTTAGAAAATTACTTACCAAGGCTTATTTTCTCATGCATTTAGAATGTAGGAGCATGTCACATGAGGAAAGGATAGTTTGTACTATACTAGATGTCATTTGGAAGTTTTTTAATGTTACAAATAATATAAAGTAGTAATTCTGCCAGAGTTCCCTGTCATATATTTTGGCTTATTCTCATTACCCACCTGCAGCTCATGTCATATTTTCCTGAGTTCCTTCATATTCCAGTTACTCCCTGTCTCCTACCAATTCCAATTACCCTGTGTCTCCTGCCACCTCCTGGATAGAAGAATGATACTAGCAATGGCAATAAAGATCCTTGAATAGAATGAATTCTCTATGAGTATGTGGAGTAACATCCAGATAAAAGCTGTGGTGGATGTCTGTTAGGGTGTGTTTTTAACAGCCTGGGACGGATGGTTGCTCAGTTATCCAAATTCCAATTTTCTTCCCACCCTGCACAGTTCCAGAATATTCTTTCTTTGGAAAGCCTTGCTGAGCACTGCCTTCCAAACCTTTCTGGCTATAGATTTTGCAATAATTTGAAAGCAGCATACAGCTTAGCTGATAACCAAAACTGCAGGTGATGCTTCTGAAGCCCTCATTTACAGAGTCAGGGATATGGATTTACATAAGGACAGCTTTGCAAGTTCACCTTTTCCTTTTCTAATTAACCCCTGTTTGCATTGTACTTTGCATGGAGGTTTATTACCTGTTTTACTGATTAGTTTTGGTAAGCTTCTTACTTTGATTAGAAATAAAAGGTGATGGTAGTCAAGGGAAGTTTCAAAGTGGCAATGTTTTTGCTTTGCAAATCTGTATTTTGAAAGCCATGTGGGTAACGCTTGGGCTTAGTAAATGCAGAAGCTATAAAACCTTCATTGCTCCTTCTAAGACTTTACAAAATAATGTTTCTTACTACTGTAATATTTGCCAGAAATTATATTCATAGTATAAGCAGAAAACATAGGGAATTTTAAAAGAGTATTTACCTTTACTTATTTTTAGGTTCAGAATAATGCTCAGATGCATTCCTACAGAATAATTATATCATAATCTACACTGAAGAAATGCTTTGGAGGTCACCTTGTCTAGCCCCTGCTCAGAGTAGAGTTAGATGTAATGTCAGAGCAGGTTGCACAGAGCCATTCCCAGTGGAGCTTTGAAAACCTCCAAGGATGGAAATACCCAGACTCTGGCCAATCTGTTCCCACACTGAACCACCATCACTGTGAATTTTTCCTTGCATCCAATTGAAATTTCCCTGCAACTTGTGACTGTCACCTCTTGTCTTTCAAGTGTGCACTTCCTGGGAGAGTCTGATTGTTCATATCCTCCCCTTAAGGGAGCTGAAGATAGCAATTAGATCTCACCTATCTGTCTCTTTTCCAAGCTAAGCAAACCCAGCTGCCCCACTCTTCATCATGCTCCAATCTGTAGTCCTCTTTGTGGTTCTCACAGCTGTATCACAAGTGATACAATAAATAAGTAATGCCTGACGCTTTTTGCCAGGTTTAGGTATGAATGCAGTTGGAAAACATGACTTTAAGACATCAATTTCTGGAATATTTAATTTCTGGAGAGATTTTTTTTCTGACTGCTTGTTAAAATGTTCAAAGTCCTGTGCTCTTCTTTTTTATCCAAATCATCTTTTTCTTCTTTTTCCTCACCTTCTTCATCCCTTTTATATTCTCTCATCCAGCTTGCAAGCAGAAAGTGGAGAGAGGAGGGGGAAAGGGTATAAGGGACAAGGAAAAATCAGTACATCCACTTTAATTGTCTAGTCAGGTATAAAAATATTCTGCAAACATTTTCAATTTCTGTATTGAAAACATTTCAACCAGCTCCAGCAGTTTAGCTGGAAATTGCCTAAGGTAATTCTATCATGATCAGGAAGATAGATATCCTCATATCATGCATGTTTCCCTGGGTATGATGTTTGGCAAATAAAAGAAAAATTGTGGCAGATGAAAGTGACATGTCCTTTCCCAGTTCTCATTGTCATTTATTAGCTGGAACAGAACTGGTGGATTGCTTTTCATACTTTTTTTTTTTTCTTTTCTTTTTTATTTCTGATCTTTCCCTCTTATTTAAAAGAATAAAACCCAATTGGGCTGGAAACCCTCTCACAACCTCATAAAATGCCTCTGCATTATACTGCACATTTTCTTCTGCATTCTGTTGGTTCTTATAGCATATTTCATACAGGAAAGCTTTGGGAAATGTAAACCATGATTGCAGTATATTCACTTTTGCTCTTGAGAGACAGTGTATTTAAGCAACACTCATACCATGATTCCTAAGACCTATTTCTAATCTGTCAATGTCTCATTTTATAACCTTGGGCAAAACTTCTCTCTGCCCTTCAGGCTACTCATCCGTTATATAAGAACAGAAATCAGAAATTCTTTAGGGGCATTATGAAACTTAATCAATATCTGTAAGTCTTCTCTGAGATGCTCAAAGGAAATGTTCCCGAAATGGACAGTTTCTACCAGCGTACATATACCCTATCAACGAAAACGTTCTGTAATATAAGCATTATCCTGAGGCAGGAAATAGGGATCATATGCTACACATTTTGTTTAATTTACTGTCTTCTGTCTACTAACTACATGAGTAGAGACAATCACTGTCCAGTTTTTCCAGTTCATGTGCTTTTGTAAGCAAAAGCAAACAGTGAAGAAAGTATGGTCTGACATTGCCTTTGGGGCTCCACTGGGCTGCCCACTTGCTAAAAGCTGGGATTTACTGGTTTTCTGCTGACTTACCATCAACTCAATATATTGATTTGCCATCTCTCTTACTGGTTTTGTACAAGACAGCAGGCTGAGGGAAAAGAAACTCCAGACTAGGATGCCCTCAGTATGAGGAGGAGCCTACTGGATGTGCAAGGTATAAAGAAGAGATGAAAAAGCAGGAGAAAGCTACTTAACTGAGCATGTTTTATGCCATGAGTGCTTTATTTATCATAATGAAACACTCAGTACCTAGGCCAATGGGGTAGCCCAAGACAGGCATTATTTATTCTTTTTCCTTTGCTAAAACTCTCAATATTTAGATATGCAATAGTTTCTGGTACTCATCACTAATGGATTTTTTTTTTTAAGCTTTCTAAAGATGAATTTCCGTTGGTACTGGTGTTGAACATACATTGAAAAGATACATTTGTTTATTGTTAACCTTCATGTGACAAAGCTGTTACTTGAAAAAAATATGTGTATTTGGGGCCGCAGAAACAGTTATTTACATCTGTGTTTATATTTCTCTGTTTCTTTCAACCTTGGGTATTTAATTTATCAATATGAACACACTGTCCAGAAGAAAACAGATTCAGTTTTGATAAAATTGCTGGATAACATTTTAGCTTGAAAGGCATTTTCCAGAGGTGGAATACTCATAATTTGTCATAATTAACTGGAAAGCCTATGATTTTCTTGAATTTTGCATAGGCTTGCAACATTTATAGAAAATAGACATTTCATAGCTCAGGGCTTTCATAGCTTCCTTTAATTATGTCAGTGTGACGAAACAGCTTACTACAACATACCTTGAAGTATATAGAATATGTATATATTGATCAACAAGTATTGATCTTTTTGGACAAAATTGTAGTTACATGATTAGTTCCTACACTAGATGGCAAATGGAGATACTTTTCCACATTTTTTGAAAAGCTCCAAAACTGACCCAATTAAACTCAATGTACAGTGTTAAACCCCACGAACTACTGCCACCTACTGCTGTATTTCTTCAGGAAACATTATTGGAGTACAGTTTACAACACGTTTGCACTTGCCAAGAAAGAGAGCTGAGAGGTGGAGGTCACCTTCTGAAGTAGGTGAATTTTCAGTCCTCTTTACCAGTCTGCCTGCAAACATGAGTGGCACTGACAGGGATGATTGATTGCTGAGCTTTTTGTGGGGTCTCCCAGATCATACCTGTGCTGTTTCACAGCCTGGTTCCTCTGAAATTCTTGGTTTTTATCTGCAGGCCCCTAAAACTCTTCCAGTTACTCACACCGTCAGCCTCCATTTTCCTCCAGACACAGAAAGTGCACTTATCCCTATTTTCTAATGTGCTCATATAGGGTTGGCAGTCTTTTCTTTGGGATTAACACTCCTTTTCCAGTTCCCCAGCACGACAGTCATTTTGCTTAATGGGATTAACTCTGTCTGACCTTCTTCAACATTGGTCAAGTGCACTTGCCTCATCATTTGCCTTATTGCCACTTGTCCCTTCAGTTGCTGATAGGGTTAATCCAAGTTACACAGCTTCTCCAGCTAAGACAGCATTCAGAAAGAAACCATTCTTGGAAAAAAGAGGTGCAGGGAGAGCAAAAGTCTTCTCCCAAAACACTGATCTAAGTTACCCTTGACATGCAAAGGGTGTCATTTAAATCAAAGAAAACAAATTAAGTAATAGCAAAGTTTTAGTTTAAATAGCTATGAACTGAAGAAATCTGAAGTATGGCAGCCTGACGCCTGCATTTTGCTCTGCCTTTTCTTAAATTACAGTGACAGTTTATTTCAAATCTAAAATATTTTATTGCGATAATGTTAAGGATTTATGTGATATGCTGGTTCATCTCTTTTAGCAAACCCTCTTCCAGGCTGAGATGTGGGTAAAAATGTGGATCTAAGTGGTCAGATAAATTACATTAATGGTATAATGTACACAGCTTTTAACTGAATGATGATTTCAGCTGCTAGTCTGATGCTTGTATACATCTTACTCCTTTCAGTAATTCAGGTGATATTCGGTTGGGTTTATAGTGCACTTCATTTAGATGCTTTATTTATCCAACAGACTTGAAGACAGGAGAACTCAAATGGGAGGGATTTGGAAAGATAAAGAGATAAGGCAAAACCATATAAGTGAAGGATCTAGGGGTTTATCTAAGGAAAATATCAATTGATGTGCACAAATTCTTTAATCTTAAAGATTACAAGGCAATTCAAGCTCTTACTTCAGTTTTCATTACAGCTCAATAACCACTGCTCCCTTCTTGAAGTGAACAACTACTTCCCTTTCTTTTGGAGGGTCATGTTATAGTGACCTGTGTACACCACACACTTCCTTTATCTCTGCATCTTCTGCAGAACCACAGTGAGTGGAAAAGAGGCAAGAAAATCAGAAATCAGGGAGGCTCCTGGCAGAGGCACATGCAAATGAACAAGAAGAAAGGTAGTGAATAGGGAAAGAGAAGACAAAAGGGTAGCTGAGAGGGGCTAATAGACTAAATAACCAATTTGTTGTACTTGGTAAATTGCTAGCAAGATGACAGTGCTGTCTTTTATAAACAAGATCTTTGATGTGAGATATGCAAAAGCTGCAGCTCCTGCCCCAGTATATATCCAACAGATTGCTACTTTTCTTAACCCGATATGAATGCATTTAACCTGCTGCCTGTAGCATGCTAAGCAGTTATTCTCACTGGCCCCCATCGCCATCTGCTCTGAAGAGCCTCTCTCATCATGTCTTTTCCTGTTATCTGAAGTCTGTTCATATGATAGGGGGAACTGAGATGAAAGGTTCATGGCCTCAGCGAAGTGTTGCCAAGTGCACTCCAGGAAAATGGAGAGGTTTTTTGTGTCACTAATCACAGAAGAAAGGAGGTGTGTGGTGATGTTCTGGAGATGATAGGGACATTTGTTTCAGAAATGCACTCCAGGCCTGAATCTAAATACTAAACAACATAAAACCACCACTGAATGCAGGTTTGTAGAAGAGACAGCTACAGGCTGTGGACCTTACTGAGGGGCAAGGAACAATAATGAGTTGCTCAGGCCGGTAAATCTTACAGATCTCATTCAGTTATACATATTGGGCACTTATTCTGTTTTTTACTCTTTCCTTATATGTGGATGATACTCTGATTTATGTAGTGAGATTTAAGAGGCTTAGTTAACTACAAAAGCCTTATTCTTATATCAGAATCCTGAATAGCTCTTTATATATGGTTGGCTTTCTGTGAGCTTGCAGGCCAGAAAGCCAACTGTATCCTGGGCTGCATCAAAAGGAGCGTGACCAGCAGGTCGAAGGAGGTGATCCTGCCCCTCTACTCTGCTCTCCTGAGACCTCACTTGGAGTATTGTGTGCAGTTCTGGTGTCCTCAACATATAAAGGACATGGAACTGTTGGAACAAGTCCAGAGGAGGGCCATGAGGATGATCAGGGGACTGGAGCACCTCCCGTATGGAGACAGGCTGAGAAAGTTGGGGCTGTTTAGCCTGGAGAAGAGAAGGCTGCGTGGAGACCTCATAGCAGCCTTCCAGTATCTGAAGGGGGCCTACAAGGATGCTGGGGAGGGACTCTTCATCAGGGACTGTAGTGACAGGACAAAGGGTAACGGGTTCAAACTTAAACAGGGGAAGTTTAGATTGGATATAAGGAGGAAGTTCTTTACTGTTAGGGTGGTGAGGCACTGGGATGGGTTGCCGAAGGACGTTGTGAATGCTCCATCCTTGGCCAGGTTGGACAGAGCCATGGTTTAGTGTGAGGTGTCCCTGCCCATGGCAGGGGCATTGGAACTAGATGATATTAAGGTCCTTTCCAACCCAAGCTATTCTATGCTTCTATGATTCTATCCTATGACAAGGAGTTGCACAGTTTAATTAAGCATTATATTTAAAAGCGAGTCAGTAACTTCTTTGTATTGTCTCTCATTTCCAGCTTTTCAGTTTGCTGACCCTTTTGTTTGTTTCTGTTTTATGAGACAAGTTTAATGGAATTTTCTAGATTAACTTCTCTATGTTGCTCCTTATTTTGGATGTTTTGCCCAGTATCTTTCATAAGACAATAATGAAAGGAAGTTTGAAGTTGCTGCTGTTTATACTGCATTTGAAATGGACTTGATTCTCACTCAGATTTAAGGATTATGCATATTTCCATTGTTCTTTGTAATTAAATAGCATTCAAGATATTATTTGAACATTTCCATTGCATGGCCAGTTTTAGTCTCCAAAGTCTTTGCACATAATTCCTGCTGAGCCCTTCCTGAGTCTGGATGACAGTACAAGGCACAGTACTAGATGTATAAGTGACTCTCTGAAATGATTAGTTTTATTTTCAGTCTCTTTCTCATTTACCACTGAGCTGATCTTTGCTTTACTATGTGTCTGTGGAGGAAGATGTTGTTCCTTAATCCATGCTTATTTCTTTACCGTAAAATTATCGCCTATGAACTGCCAATACCAGAACTTTCTGGGTAACCGAGGAAGGGAGAGCAAATTCTGTTTAGAGCCAAACTGACTTCAAAACTTTTTTGACAGTAAAATATTACATGGTAAATTGCAATATGTGCATATATTTCTTAAGGGTTAGTGACTAGACATATACCTGAAAAGATGAAGTTATGGTGCTGCTTCCCTTTTGAGGTATTAAGCTATTTAAGTTTAGGTTTTCCTACCATTTCAAAACCAGTAAAGAATCCATGTAATGCAGTCATAGAAGTATTACTCTCCTTCCTTTTTTCCTTTCAAGTTTAAAGGAAGCTAGAATTTAACTTCTGTAGTTTTCTAGAAAGCTAGAGAAGGAATAATGTCCTATGTATGAGATCAAACAAACTGGGTGGGATACTATTTCTTGTGGAAGGCTTTAGCTCTGCTGGAATTTTGATTGCTTTTGAGAGGTATTTGTAACCCTTCCCCTTCTTGCCATTAAAATTCATCTAACCTTCTCACCCACCACACATCCAGCAACAAACATCTGACTTTGAAATCAACAGGCCAGTTACCTATTGGCCATAATCATAGAGACTGTCACAACAGTCGTAGCATCATAGTGCCGAAGCCCATCAGAGGAAAAGGCTCTTGTACTCAGATCATAGGCCAGAATTGCTGGTGAATACCCATGTGTTTGTCTGACACGTGAATCAAATTACGCTCCTGTAAGAGGTGCCCAGAGAGAGACATATCTCATTAATTATACATGTAAACTGGGATCTAGCAACATCTTCTGAGGTTCTGTATTGCAACCTCTGGTTTTCTGATGCTGTCAGCAGCTTTGCAGTTCAGCAGAGTGGCAATCTAATTAAAATGGCCATCAAAGCAGAGCTGAAATGCATTAAATGGATCCCATTAATGTCATATTTAATTTAGTGTTTGGCGTTGAAGATGTGCATTACTGTCCTTTGCTAGGTTTTCAACTTCTGGACAACAAGTTTTATAAAGATATTTACATCTCGAAAAATATAAACGCTCCGTTTACATATCTGATAGCTCTTCTGTTTTCTCACTCTCCACTTGATACGTTGCAGCTGGGTTGCCAGCTACCCCGTAGCTGCCTCTTCAGAACATCTTGAGAATTGTTGAAGGGGTGGTGCAATGGCACCAGCTTTTGTTGTTTTTTCTCTCTGTCCTTCACACCATTTTTTTGGGTCCAACTGCACAAGTCAGTCTGGTCTTTTCCATTTAGGAGACATGCTGGGATGTCTGGATCTTCTCTTTGACCTGCAATGCTCTGGTTGCTGTGCACTAAGATTAAGGAAGGCTGAATTGAATTGTAATCTTTAACAGAAATAGTCTGCTATTTCTAGAGGTCAGATGAGATGTGGAGGGAAGTTTTCACATTCAGGCACTACAGAATTACTTCTCTGTTCCCAGAGCTGTTCCTTCTTGTGTGATAGGAACAAAAAAGAAACCTGTCGCTAAAACCAACCCATACAGAGGAGAAGGAGAAAATAAAGGTATTCTAAAAGGGTATCATTACTTTATTTTTATTTCTCTTTTCCAGATGTATGTTTTTTTATTTTAAAGCTTAGATAATAGTTTTGTGAAATACAATGGAGGAAAACATAAACCTAAATAAAACTGTTTTACTAAACTTCATCCAAACCACAATTGTATAATATCAGCGTACATGTTCACAATGTATACATTGCCTTACTGTAAAATAACATCTAACCTGTCTAAGTCTAGTCTCCACTGAAACAATATTAATTAAATTAGCACCAGTAACATTTCAATAAGTTGAGGAAATCCAATTTTGGAGAGGGGCAACAAAATAGTTCTTTTATACTGGCATGATAGGAGTCTTTAATATAAACATACACTAAGAAGTCAGTTTCTAAAAGGAATAAAACTGTTTGAAAAGTATAAACACTGTATAACAGGAGGAACAAATCAAGCGACTCAAGCAGTGCCCATCTTAAAGGAAGGGGATGAAACTCAGTGAAGACTCAGCTGAATGTTAGGGTATTATATTTTACAAGTTCAGGATTAGAATGTTACTCCAGAAAAATCACCTAGAGCAAGTCTCATTCATTATTTAAAAGAGAATTGAGGAAAAAACCCCATGACTTTTAAAAACTATGTATGTGTCTCTGAAAGACAAGGAGACTAATTTTGAGCAAGTTAATGTCTTCTTTGTTGTGAGAAGGATTATATGGAATTAGTAGTTCACTGAGACTGTTTACTAGGAGAAACAGAGGTGTGCTTAACCCATATGAATTAGTCCACTGTAGTATACTAGCACAGCAAGTCAGCTTTGTAATAAGTGTAGACTGCCTTTCCAGAACGTTGAGCTTATACGTGAACAACCGTTGGACATTTTTGTTATATCTATACCAGTAATTGAAAAAGGAAGATTCCTAGAGGCTGTAACTCAATCATCTGTACTATAAAATTTTTACAATGGCATCTGATATGCTTTAGGACCAAAGCTCAAGCATTGCTACTTCTTTGGGGCTTTGGGGGCAGAAAATGTACTTACTACAACCCTGAAATTTTCCAGGGGAATGTGTCATTTCAGCTGTACCATTTGTAAGTATTTTACTAGCAAAAAAAAAAAAAAAAAAAAAAGTATTGTTTTCTGGGTGAATTGATCTTAATTTAAGTGGTTTTGGTTTTTTGGTTTTGGTTTTTTGTTTGCTTGCTTGTTGTAATTTCTTTTTTGTGTTTTTTTTTTTTTTGTTCTGGTGTGTTTTGATTTTTTTTGTTGTTTTTTGGGTTGGTTTGTTTATTTGTTGGTTTCTTTTCAGCTGTTTCAATGAGCTTAGGTTACAAGAAAGGAAGGTATTGTCATTGGCTGTGTGAACTATATTTTTGGCAGTTCTCAGGAACTTCCTGTCAGAATTCTGCAGTCAGATTAAAGGAGAAACCAATGGTGATTTTTCTCTTAATCTGACTTAATTCTTCTTCTGTGTGCAGCCTGTGTAAGCTTTTTTATTTATGTATTATTTTCTTTACCAAAGACCGTGTTTGTACTCTGATCTCATTGATCAATCCTGAAGAGTAAATTTCTCTTTGGACTAAAATGTATTCATCTAACTGTTGAAAAAACAGTAATTTTAGGTCCTTGACAAAGATATTCTTCCATTACCAGTACCAATGCCATATAGTTGTTATGGAAAAATATTAAGCACACCGGCTGACTGACTGTTAAGACAGAATATGTTGGTTTCCATTTGGTTGGTAGGATTTTTGCCTTATCTACAATTTGGTAATTTTAATTGTAGCAGGAAAAGAAACAAATATGTTCTCCTCTCTGCAATCACAAACAACTTGTTTGTGATTCAGAAAGAGAAGTTAAGGTGGGCCTCTCTTTCCTTCACAGTTTGTTTGCTTCCTGCTGTTTTTTTAGTTTGCTTTTTTGTTAAACTTGCCAATTTTGGATGCATTTGTCAATCACATATGTTCTGTAGTAGTCTCTAAAATATACTAGTTTTCAGGTGATAGCATGCTTTCATGGATTTCTGTATGTACATTCCTATCCTTTGAGAGGGGGTATGCTCATGCTCTGTTTGTCCAGAGAAATGACCAGGTTTTGATCAGCTGTAGAGGAAGAAGTGGTCCCTAATGGTGTCCAATTCGAATAGATCTGCCAGAGAAACCATATTTTTTTCTCAGGAAAAAGTGCCTCGGCATTATCTTGGATGACAAGCAAAAACACATGGGAAGTAGAATTAAACTACTCTTAGTGATTATCCTGTTGCACTTTCAGCATATTTTGGGGTAATCATATTATGTTTGCTTCTCATTCTAGATTCAGTGAATATTCAGTAATGCATGTGAACTGTGATTAGATCCAGTCCTCCAGGGATTACACTTCTCATTGCAGGTAAGCAGGCAGCCAGGACTAGTGAATGACTGCAACATGAGTTAGAAGTTTCAATTATTTCCTTTTCTGATGTTTTTCTCCTGTAGGTAATACTAGCACAAATAAAGTTCCAACTTATCTCTAGCTACCAACACCCTAATTAGCCTCCTGTAGCTCAGTATAAAACAGGTGATTTATTTCATACTCTTATTATAGTTTTATTGGAGACAAGTGTCCTTGAATCCAGTGCCCTCTGCATGGACAAATCTGACACCTCTCTACCCTGTGATGACTTTCTTAGACAAATTTCTGAGGTAAGTTTGGCAAACGTGTTGAAAGAGAGAGCAATTTTTCCTTTAAGAGATGGGAAACTAAGCATTGAATTTAAATTTTCTGAAATGTGTCTAGGTGTACACTGAGCGAAAACAGCTGAAATATTGTAAGTGTTATGTTATAATACAACAAAGAACTAAGTAGGAGTAAGCGGAATATTCTGACCTGAGCTGACACTATTGGGTTCTACAGAAACCACGGCAATGCGACCCCTCTTCTCCCTGTCAATGCTTACAAAGATTATCTTGCGTTGCTTCTTACAATTTTTCTCTGAGTATTTCCAGATACTTTATAAACACAGACAAATCAAGACTTGTAAGGCAATAGCTCTCTGTACTGTAACCATACATATGATCTAACTGTTTTCTTTATATGTGTTGTAATAAGTCTCACAGAAACTGGTCTGGAAAGTGCTTTTGTACGTAGCAGCTGTCCTAGCCCATGCTGGTGGCGGGAGATGTTGAGCTTCTGAGGGTGAGAGCAGCAAGCAGGTATCTGGCACTGCATTCACATTTCTTTGCAGGAACAGTTTCACTGATTGTTAAATTTGACGCTATGTGCTTATGTTTGCTTTCTGTGGTCAAAGAAGTTTGAGGCAGGATCTAGGTTGTCTGATATTCAACAGATACAATGGGTAGCTCTCTTTGAGCCTTTTCCTTTCCAAACTCATTGAACTGCCACTTAAAAGAAAAAATATGCATTTAAATTACAATACTTCTTTATCAGACTCACTAATTTTATAGTCCTACCTAATTAACCTCATGTTGCTGAGTCAAAATTTTGACCACAGCTCTGTCTAGTTACTTCAGCCACTGTCCCATGGCTGTGATGTAATTAAGCATTAAGGCTCAAATTGCTAACATCAGTTTGTCAACAGAGCATGTCTTAGAGTGACTATATGGCATGAAACCAAATAATTCACTTCCAGACATAGCTTATTAATGGTACATGGATGGAAAACAGCTTCTAGAGACAATTAGTGGACAAAATGCATACAGATAATTCAATGTTGTTGTCACAAATATTTTAAAAATCTGACTGTTCAGGTGTTTGAACACCACCAACACATGTGCTGTAAACTGGTGCATGTGAGTGATGCTCACCACCCATACCATCACTTTTCTTGGGTAATGAGTACACAAGGCCATAAGGCCATTTGTGTTATGGAGCTCCTCACTGCTAGTGATGAAACCGGTGCAGCACCAGGTCACACCCAGCACCTACAGAGTTCTCCTTGCTAGTTTTAATAGCCTAAGACTGCTTGGAGTGGGAGTAATTATCTGTAAAGAAATAGTGTTCTTCTCTAAGTAATTATGGCATATCATACCAGTATATGAAAGCTTTAACACATGTCTCCCATAGTGCTAGTAAGTTCCCAGCCTACTGGGTTTATCCAGTCCTATTTTTCCCAGCACTGCTGGAAACTTGTGTATAATTTTTATGACTATTGTAATTACAAATTATTTCCTACTCTGCTATTGTGGAAATATTTTCCTTTTGATTTTAAATAGATATGATTAATTGCATCATTCCTCATTGTCCCATATAGTAAAATACTATTCTTCCTCAATAAAGGAAGAAGTTAGAAATTTTTGGGCCTTCTCCTCGATTTAAGGTACAGGTCACAGAGGGATTTTTTTTCTTTGTTTTAACTACTATAAAAATATCTGTAAACGCTCGTGCATTGCAGAATAATGTTCAAAACCAATGTTCTGTTGTAGTGAGGGGAAGAGAGCTTGAACAAGGAAAGAACGCTGTTTCCTGCAAACAAGTACCTTACAGTGGTAAGACAGGTTGATAACTAGGGAACAGCTGAGGTTTAGATTTGCTGTTTGCTTATTTTTATCTTTGCTGTATGCAAGTAAACATTGAAGAATAATTTTTGAAACATCCTAGGTTATTCCCGAAACCCAGCTTAATCATGATGTGCTTTTAAGTCTTTTGTAGACCAATGTTGATTATGAGCTCTTTCAGTCTCATAAGATTCCAATTACATCTGACTGGAGTGAAAAAATAAAAAGACATTTTCAGTCTCCTGAGAAAAATGTTCTCACAAAGTACCTTGACAGAATGTGAAACATACTGATAGGACTGTAATCCCTCTAGAACCAGAAGCAGCAAAGGCTGTCTTACAAAACACAGTTGGAAAGAAAAGAAACAGACACTTTAAATCACCCACTGACATGTAACAGGACTGTAATTTCTGTGGGAAGCAAGAGTCTGAAGTTCGTTTCCTGGGTCTGCCTGGGTATTCTCATGGCCACCTCTGCTTTCCTCAAAACAAGGCTAGCTGAACTGGTTGAAGATGGATCACTTTTGAGGCTATGTTGGGAACTTCGGGGCCAGCAGCTACAAGAAACCTGTAGGATAGAATTTCTCACTAACCTAATGGCTATGTTGTTTCACATGAAGAAGGGAACACAGGTTTTGTTCTCTGCCCTTCCCACATGATCAAAAGAAAAGTGGGAAACAAATGCATTGGCCAAACCTTGATAAAATATGGTTAGTTTATATAGAGGTAATTCAAGGGTCGATATTTAAAAGGTTAGTGTCTCTTCTGTGACTATTTTGTCTCACACTAGGAAGTATCAGTAACAAAAAAAATAGTTTCTAAGTAAAGTAGAAAGTTGAATTAAAAAGAGTGAGAATAGAGACAGAATCGAAATAGCTTTGAGAGAACTACCTAGCATTATTAAGGAAAATATTTAAGAGACAGCTTCATTGCAAATAATGAATTTGCCTGCAAACTGAGGGGTTTCATGAGTGAAATAGGTCAGATTAAGCTATCTTTTGAATAAATTATATTGAAGTTGTATGTATTCTGCCTCTTAAAATAATAGTTTAAGATGGAAAGAAAATGCTAAATAAGTAACACAGTGGGAATAACATTTACATTAAGATTACATTTAATTACAGCAAAGATGGAAATTATGCACAGAGTTTTACAGCTGACTTAATTCTCAGGGCAGTCAACACAGAATGAATTAGGATTGCTTGCAACCATGACTTGAGAAGTCAGAGTCATTCATGATGAAAAGTGTGGTGAGGGTAGCAGAAAGAAGTGCTTCACAGGATGGGAAGATGAGATGGAAAAGAAGAGGAAGGCAACAGGAGAGAATGCAAGAGGAAAAGGAGGGGCAAGCAGAGCTGAGGAAAAGAAGCCCCTAAGTAGCTAAGTAGGTAAATATGGATATGTGTAGTAGACTCTGTTAAGTCTGCATATGAAAATGTGTTAACACTGAGACCTGATGGTACTTACCAGCAGTTTCAGAATTGCTGTAACACTTTTCATATATTCCTCCCTGTGCCAGGCAGCTGTTGCCCCAGGTAAATAGCACAGGAGAGAGAGATGCAGGGGAAACCTCACAGATACATACCTCCTCTGCAATACACGGTGAAATGAGAGCTGCCCAAAAAGGCAATGGAAATGTTTCTCCAGAGAATCCTCTGTTGGATGACTACAGCCCCCATATGTGGGTGGTAGTGCAGCTGCAGTAATGAAGGTTGTAAAATATCTCTTCAGTTTAGAAGAAAAGGAGTAAAAATATGCTTTGCTTATTTAATCTTCTAAGTGTATATCTCAGAAGTCCTGAGCTAGGTGCTTGAAGACTTTATTGATTCTCAACAGAAGTGAACTTGCCACACTGACATGCAGACAGCTGCAAGCAGGTGGGTGATTTTCTGTTTTCATAAAGCATAAAATAGTCTAGAGAGCTAGACATCTTGCTCAGCATTTCTGAAAGTTTCAGATGAGTATAAAACTGACTGCTCAGCCTGTTATTAAATCATAAAAGTGTGCTTATTGAGTATGGATTATGTATGCACAAATTTTTTTCTGTCCTGCTTACCTACAAAGCTAGGCAGCCATCTAGCCATATATATGAGCAATGAAGGCTTAAAGGGTACAGCTCTGCTAGCATATTCACAGAACTGGGGTAACTGTTCATATTTGTGAACATGGATGCCTGAAAATGCATTGTGAAATCCATGCACAAAAAGCTAAAATTAATGCCTTATGCCATCATAATACTCTACTCATTTGGAGAACCAGTGTCATGCAGAACCTGATGTTGGAAGAGACTTTATTTTGCTCCATCAAAACTCAGCGTTGATAGTGAAGAGCTACAGCGTGAATTCTAGGCACATGGGTATTTTATCCTCAGTGATCCTTTGGCCTTTAGTATTTCTGCTGCTGTGTTAACCATAGTGGAGGACTCAGTGCAACAGCAACTGATTAAAACCAACCTTTGTCGCATATGGTACGAACAGCCTACAGTCATCTGATGATTAAAGAATTTCTATCATTATGCAAATGTAGCATCTCAAGACTACCTTCCAAAAGGTTGAAAAATGCATTCTTCTTATCAGCCCCCTGAGCAACTACTACTGCTATCACTAAATTGCGTTAGAGGTGCTGCCTGGCAGCATAGCAAAATTAGAGGTTTCTCTCTCTGTATAGTGTCTTGATATATGGTTCTGGATATACAGCTTGTACTTGTGGCTCAGAAATAAAGTTTTCAACATAAAAAAGGGTAGTGGAGTGCTGAAATGGGTGACTGAAAGATACTTCTGAATCTTTTTTCTTCAAGCATACAGACTAAAAATAATTCTGCTAAATTTCCATGTACGGCAAAATAAAGACAACTTGTAGTCTGATGAGACAGAATTTGAGGACAGATTTCATGGAGTAGTTACTCTGAAATCCTTAAGTTTTGCTTTAAATGTGGGAGATTCCAATAACAGGTACAATGCATTTATAAATGGTATTGTTTTTTAGCTAGTACTACTGGAGTAGCATTGCTGCAGCTGTACCACTGTGATTTCAATACTGTATTCACCTATGAAAAATAGAAAAGGGATCACCCACTAAAAAATACCTCAGGCATCCACCTGAATTTCTGGTTGTGGGTTGTTGTTTTTTTTTTTTTTTTTTTTTTTTTTTTTTTTTTTTTTTATGAACTTAGTATTGCAAATGCAGGATTTTTTTTTCCTCAGGTGAAAGTATTTAGAAGTATTAAGAAGGTCACATTTTGGGTTAGCCTTTTTCTAACTAACCTGAAGGTCTTCTATCTATATTAAGCACTAGAGGTATGAGTCTAGGTTTTATTCTTTTTCCCCTTATATTCGTTCAGTGCAGAGCTTTCTTTGCAGCCTCAGCCCTTCAGGACATCTTAAAATAAATTTATTGGGGCAAGGAGGGATTTTGCTGAAATTGTGTTTTGGGGCATTTCTGAGATGCTCTAGGCATTTAAACCAAGAGAATAATTTAAGCAGTCACATCCTTATTCTGCGGGCATGCTTTCCACTGAATTACTTTGAGTTATCATATCTTAACACAGCTTTTGCTATCATATTAATTTGACTGACTTTTCAGGAACTTTCCTGTAAGATTCTTCCTTCAAAATGTTTGAAGCTTCCAATGACTCAGATGAGATTTAAAGCAACAGAACTAATTTTAGTAGCAAAATTTTATCAGTATTAGATACATGTAGCTATGTGCCTTCTGTTCAAAGACTCTTACTCTCTAGGCTAGCAATAGAAATGTTTAGAGCTGGTGCTTTCATATCAGCAATGCAAGATGTGTTGTGTGCTCAAGAGTGCAAGCAGGAGTGAGTGAAAAGGCTAAGAACATGGTATTGGAGGAAGATGGTCCTTTGGGGAACTGCATGTGGAGTAATCTCTAAAATCACACATGAAATTTCTCTTGAAGAGTGTTATTTGGAGCAGGCCAGGAAAGAGTTAAAAAGCTGCTGATAAGCCATAGGGATGGTTCAGGGACCAATGCCTGAGTTCTCTTGTCATCTTTTATTTAGTAAATAGCCAAGATGCCCAAGAAATCAAATAATATGGTAATATAAAAACATTACTGGCGTTTATGAGCTTTCTTTCCAATGCCAAAGGCATTAACTAACCCAGCAACAAGTACAGTTTTATGTTACATGATCCAAAGCCTGAACCCTGACTCTATGTTAAACTACAGACACTCCATGTAAATGAGTATGATTAAGGGCTTGGCTTTACTCTTATATGTATTTTCTTTCTATCCTTTCAGAATGTGCAGAACCATTCAGTTTATTGGATGGTTGATGTTTTCTATTTTGCAATCCCTGACCTTAATTGCATCCTTAGTACTAATGTTACTATTCTCATCACATCAAAGACTATTGTAAACCAGAATATAACACCCAGACTCAATTTGTTCTTTTTCTGAGTTTTTGACATTTATGAGATTCTTAAATTGCTTAAGTGTAACAACAATCCTAACTTTAAGTTGTATCCTTGGATGAAAATCTTCTACTAAGAGAGTGTAGCAATAACTCTGAGATTTTTTCTATGTGTCTCTGGAAACTCCAAAGAATCATGAAATAAATGTGCTTTTGTGTATTTAGATTTTTCCAATTTATTTCCAATCACAATCATTACCCTATTATCACTAAAATGAAAATACAATAAAAGTCTTTATCAGAATAAGTGCTCCTCCTTACTCTGTAGGCTGAGAACAATCCAGGAATAAAATAGCAGGTTTAGACTTTGGATTTCTTAACTGTACCCCATAGACCTAAGCTTAGTTATAGATAGTGCATCGATATTGATGATAAAAGAGAACATAAAGTCTCAGATTACAGTCCTAGTGTTAATTATATGTTAGCTTCAATCCTACAATAAGAATTCACAGCACTTATTGTTTACTGGTCACAAACACTACTGTTTAAAAGGACAACGGAGAATCAAGTAATGAGAGAAATCACATTTTAAAAGAGAATATATTTGAATATCCTAGATATGCACAAGCCTTCTTATTGTCATCAAAAGCCTTTCAGAATTCAGAAATAAACAGACCACCAAAAAATCTGCATTTGCCAAGCTTAACCCCAAAGTAATACTGACTGCAACCATACCCAGAGCAGAAAGTGCTGTTTCTAAAAATTGTGTATACGTTAGTCCTTACCAGCACCAGCCCTTGTCCAATTTCATTAGACCAGGTTTCTTTGTTGACTTTCTTTGGGTAGGGAAGCAGCCAAACGCTGCCTCAAAGGATTTAGTAGCATCTCATTTTCCTGTGACAAATGCTGTTGCATTGACTTTCCCATGTCAAGGAGTGTGCTGAACAGAAACTTCATTACTGTCTGACAGCAGTGATCATGTATGTCATTCTGTGAAATGGGTACAAATAGTGTTCAAAGTGACATAAAAATCAATGACTTGCAGGTTGGGGGCTGCCTTCTTGATTTGGAAGCCCTTGCTCAGTAAAATACTTTATTTAAACATTCATTTGTGGATTGCAGTTTAAATTACTGTTACTTTTGCAGTATAAAGTTGTATTCAACCATTCGTTGCTCCTTGCTGCCTTTCAATCAATAATTTAAAAGTACTTTAAAAGCCTTTATTGTGTCTCAGGTTTAAGCAGTCATGATAATTAATATTGTCATATGTAAGAAAGAAACCTGTTGAGCTGTGAGATTTGATAGCTACCTCAGATTCCTATCTTTTTCATTTGCATTTACTTCTCATCTATACTTTTTTGAGGTTTCAATGGAAATTGTCACAGAGAGAGAAAATTCTGATTATCTGAAAAACAGTCCTCTGATGGGTCTGTAGGAACACTTTAAAAAAGAGCTAGAGAATATTAAATAGTTTATAGCATGCTGATATGTTGTGCAAAGGTTTCTAAGATTAACTTCATGCAAAAAACTTAGAAACTGTCAGTAATCAGAGTGACCTTTTCTCACGTAGTGTCACTTACATACTTGTTATGAATGGATTACTGAAAAAAAATATATCCCAGAACTCTGACATCACCTTTTGTTTGTATTGATAATTAAAACTAGGTGCAGTTACAGAAAGCCTATAAAGCTAGAATAAATTATAAATTAGACCAGTAAAAAATAATAATACAACAATGTATAAACTGACTTGAAAGATGTACAGGGTCTCCTAGGTTGCTTTCACCTCAGTGAAGTCATTACATGATAAATATCACACAACAAGTTAGTAGGAGAAAGAGAAGTATTAATGGCACATTATATGATGAAAGAATAAATCCTAAGTATAAATAATATTGAACATTAATTTTATATGGACATGTCTTCTATTAGCTCCATAGTCCACTACTCTTTTGACAATTTTTGTTTAAAGAGATACTTAGTAAAATCCTGACTTCTCAAAGTTTCCAAGTGATAGCTTGTTAGACAATATTGTTCTGTTCAGGTTGAGAAAGAAATGAGATAATGAGGTTTATATTCACTTCGATCCAAGATTCCAGTTTTAGAAATGAACTTGAAGATTTTGTGCTCTGTGCCATAAAAAGTAATTTGTCTTTTTGTAGAGCACTTGATGTCAGAACTGGTACTTTCAGTTAGTCAGGCATAAAGAAGTCTGATTTCAAATATATGATGCCATAAATCTAGCCTGTGAGAACATCATGCTGACCGTCTGGCACTTTGAAATACTCTGTTTTTCAAAGCACTTTCCAAACCTTTTAACATTTGCAGATGGTGTTTTGTCACTATACCTTATTTCTGTTTCTAAACTAAGAATTAGAAAGGTAGAGGTTGGAAGGGCCCTCCAAGTATCACCTAGTCCAATCCCCCAGCTCAAGCAGGGTCCCTGACAGCAGGTTTCCTAGGACCATGTCCATTCAGATTTTGAGTATCTCTACAGATATTAGCGGATATGGATGGCTGAAGATACTTCATGTATTGCACCTACTCCAGGGAAGGTCAACTCAAGTGTTGTGGTAATGGTCACACTGGCTTGTGGGATGTGTGCTCTGTTAATCAGAGGAAATGCAAACACTGTCTCTTTCAGACAAAACCCTTATCCTCCTGCCTCCAAGCAGCACTCCTTTTCCTTCAGGGACAACCACAGTATCTGTCAGCCTGAGGCATGGCTACAGCAAATTTCTGTATGTGGTGTCTGCTCTGACTGTGGGCTGGTCCACCTTCAAACCTGAGACTGACTGACCTGTCTGCACTCCTACCATGATGGGTGTTGTGATGGCAAGCACCGCAGCAACTTTCCTTCCTAGTTGTCCTCCTGAGAAGGCTTTCTCACTTTTTCCCATTTTTGAGGTCACCACCTCAAGCAGTCACGAGGAACCATGATTCTCCTTTGAAGGTCTCCGTGATTGTTTGAAGATCAGCCTGAACACAGACTGAATTCAGGCAGACTACAAGAAGAAATACAGATGCCAGGGGTCCTGGAATGGAGGCCCAGCCTTTCCAGCACAGCGTTTTTGCAGCTCTGACCATCTGGACTTTCTTACAGACAGTTTCCATCTGCCACCTGCTTGATGCCCCAGTTTCTTTTCTGATGTTGATCCCATCTGGTTATAGCTCATGGTTTCTTTTCCTGAACTGTAGCAATAGCACAGCTCTCTAACCAGGCACTGTGCACATTCCTACACAGGAACTGTCCATCCCCTTTGGAACTGCAAAATTCAATGCAAATAAAATGTTTCTTGATGCATTGGATCACCAAGGAATAGCAGAGTAT
This sequence comes from Psittacula echo, assembly GCF_963264785.1. Lineage (NCBI taxonomy): Eukaryota > Metazoa > Chordata > Aves > Psittaciformes > Psittacidae > Psittacula > Psittacula echo. The sequence continues at coordinate 37,855,387 of NC_137738.1, read as the reverse complement.
GAACAAAGAGCCTGATGAAATATTGGCACATCTCACAGTCCTATGAACTTGGCACATCTCACAGAACTACTATGCAACGTATAGGAACAATTGCACCTATACAGAAACAGTTTTTACCATGACACCTAGCTAAACCTAACATTTATGAAAACACTCCATAGGAACTTATATGTGGAAACTAACTGGGCATCATTATTCTCCAACTGAAAATACCTCACACTTTGTCAGCCTCCCTTTACCAGCTTTGGTGACACTGAAGTTTAAACTGACCCTGCAGATATAAGCATGTGGTAGTATTGTGGTTATGCAAATGTCAGTGTTATGTTAATGGGCTCTGCAGTGAAGCAAAAAGAACTGATAGGCATTTCCATTTCTAAACTATTAGTTGTTTATTAACATGGAAAGAGACAGTCTAGGAGATATGAACAACATCCTTTTCTTAGAGCCAGTGTTCCCAAGCCGTCTGCTGGCCTGCCTACCTGTGATAATCATCCCTTGTCCCTACCAAGTTTTGTGCTGCACTATGCATGACACTTTAAATGATTTATCGGACTAATCTGCACTTTTCAAATAATTTTACATGCCAATTAATTTCAGTTTATGGTTAAGCTACCCTTCCACAAACAGCATTAAGGAAAGACACAGATAAGCACCAACTTTGACAGTTATGAGTACATCAGAGAGGGTGCCTAGGGCTGCTGGGGTAGAGTGTGTGGTTTGGGGAGGTGTAGGAAGGGTGTTCATGAGAGGTGTCTGAACTTGATAGGTTTGCAATAGCAGCAAGGTATGCAGCAGTGTTATTGTTTGTGTGCATAGCTGACAGGCAGCAGGGAGTAAAGGAGAGCAATGTAACTGAGACCTGCTCTTCTGGGGGATGCCTGAGAGAGTGGGAGTAGCTGCACGGGTTGTTTGAGCAGTGGGAGCCAGGGAGATATACTTTTTACCCCAGAAGTTTTGCCAAACCTGTTCTGTGTATTTATCCTGGCCACCTTCTAGACACTGCCATGGCTGGGAGACTGAGTCCCATCAAAGCAGCAAAGGCAGCCGGGAGATCAGCAGGCGGTTGTCCAGATGTAGCAGCTATCACTACAAACTGAGCAGAACTTAAACAGCATAAAGTCTGGAGCATAAACTTCCTGTTCCTAGACTTATTTGTCAAATAAAAGGGAAGGGAGAAAGGCAGAAAAATGTTGCTGCCTCATTTTCAACATCATTTATATTGTGAAACTGCAGATACCCAAAGCACTGTGTGAACTGGACATCTTTGAGCTAAGCCATTATAAAGACTCATCTTTCTTATAAAACTCTTTCCAAATGATGCACTCAAACCTTCTTCTTAAGAGCTTTTGACAGATTTAAATAGTAAATTGTACCTCCAGGGACGACCCCTTCAATCAAAGAGTTCCAGCTTTGGATGCTTTGGATGCTTCAGAACGTTTCCCACCGGCAGCTGTGACCAGCAGTGCATCCCCCCATTGTTGTCATCGCAGCCTCTTCTGCTGCCATGAGACAGGTGGCAGGCTGTAGGGAGGGCTTCCTAAAAAGCTGACAGATAACTTACAATGCGAAACATGATGATTAAAATGCACAAAATTGTGCAAAACTCCAGTATCTATGAAGTCTTTAGGAAAGTCATTGCTGGCTTTATTTTTTTGTGATTATAAGTGGCCTAGAGTTGCTCTCTACCAAGCTAATTTTTCAGGTTATCTAGATGTCTGTTTTTATCCATCGTGCTAAAATGTCTGTGGCTTAAAATTAAAGAGATATTCTCAAGGCTGGCAGATTCAAAGTAAGACGTATTTTCTGTGCTGATTGCACTTCAAAGTCCTTGTAGCATGCTATACTGATCGATTTTTATCAAGACCAGTCAATTCTTTTTATTGCATCTGTCCTTCTGAAAAAAAAAAAAAAGCAGTGTGTGTGTAATGAAAGCGGAACAGTTGTATGGAGAAACTGTAGTTTATTACCAGTCTTCCATGTGACCATTAGGGAAAAACAGCACAAACACAAACTACCATTTCTGGGAAGGTATAGACTTTATCCTCTTTCATTTTTCTTACTTTTTTAAAGGAATTCAGCTGCGCTTATCAACACCCTTACACTGAGAAAAGTCTACATGTGAGGGTTTTTCATTTGATGGTGTGCACTGGGTTTTTTTTTGTTGTCAGATACTATGTGCAAAACATATTTTTAGTGGTTCTGACCACTTGCAATATCTAACAACTTTTGTACATCAAATGAGTGCCTGATAGAGATTGAACAATCAAATCTCTATCAAATCATAGCAATCTCTCACAGTGAATTAAATCATGATCAAAGTTTTCGTTAGCTTAATTTGGGAAAATGCTGAAGCCTTTTAATTTCTTCCTTAAGGGCAAAATATACGTAGTTCTGCAGGTTAGAGCAAGGCTTTAAACAGTATTTCTGTTGGGTTTTAGACCTTCAGAAATGAAGCATAGAGAACCCAGCTTGTTCTTAACTTTATCTGCCCCTCTGTATCAGAGTAACTAATCCTTCATAATGTTGTGAAGCCAAATGAGAAGTCTCTTAATCAGGGTATTGGACTAAGGCCAGTAGCCTCTTAGGAAACTTTAAAAGAAGTTGACACCAACATGTGGCCTCCATCAGTGCCCTGAAGCCCCTTTACCCGTATGAAGTCCCAATAGCTTTTTAAAAAATGAATATTCATATAAAGTATACAAGGACTTGGAGTGTTGCCCAAGATATTTTCTTGGATTTTACACTTTTTACATTTTTTGAGAGGAAAGAAAATCAGAAGACTCAAAATTATGATATGTATATTCATTAAGAATACGAATGACATTTACAAAATGTTCTTCTTTCCTATAGAATCCACAGCCCTATTTAAAGCCAAATTAAATCTGTATCATCCTCATGACCTGTCTTGGGAGGCAGGAACCTGGGCCTTTTCCATTTCATCAGATATTGTAACATATTTCTTTAATAGTGCATAGGGAATATGTAAATGCCATTTCTGTATGAAAGAAAGAGAATATAAGCTAAACAAAGCTACTGAAATCATGGATATTTAATGCTACCAGAAAGCATTAGGCATTTGGCATAGGAATAATAAATTGCCTTTGTTTCTTAGGCACTTACAGTGCCACACTGATGTAGTGACAGAGCCCTTCAAAACCTTCAGTGTATTCATCCTTACAAAACTTTGGTGAGGAAAGACCATCCCTTCATACTGGAAGGACAGAGAAACCATTATTTACACAGAATCACATGAGGACACTTGTGCGTCAAAAAGACTTGAACTAAGTTACCCACATCTCATGTTAGCAGCCTAGCTGCTTTCCCGTCTTCTCCCCCTTATCAAGAAAACAATTCTTTTTTGCAACCAGAAATACTATGATAAAATGTAAGCACAGAAAGAGGACCTTACACAGGAAAGATACCAATGAAACTGAGGTACTGGATTCTTTAGAAAGTCACAAAGTTTCTTAAAGATTTTGGGGACTTTGTGCAGCCTTTGGGTTTGCCTACTAGCACTGGTAAAAGCACTGTCTCGTGTTTTGCAATTTGTGTGATCAAGCCATCTGTACAAAGGCAATCAGTCAACCCTGTTAGGGACTTATTATTTCCAAACACTGCTGGAAGAGTGGCAGGATCAGACAGGGTACAAAGGACTGAGGTTCAAAGACAGAAATATGGTGTGAGTGAAAGGCTCGAGGACTTGAGTATTGATCAAAATCAGGAGCAGACAGACCAATAACAGCTTAAAAGGCAGAATAGCTAGGGACAGAGCAGCAGGCAGTGTGAAGCAGCAGAGAAATGGTTTAGTGCAGATGAAACCCTTGAGACAGCAAAAGCCTTCTGCCAGGAGCAGCGAAAATCACAAGGGACAGGAACCCTAGGTGAGAAAGCAGACAAAAACTGGGCTAAGCCCTGCTACTAATAGACGGAAGAGTCTTCACTGAGTATGATGGGAGAAAGGGAGGTCAGTATTGAAAACTGCTTTGATGACATGAGTTTGGGTGGATGAAGGGGTCTTCCCGAGGAAGGCAGTGAATGCAAAAACTCTGGGAGGGGAAGAAATGTCTCTTGCTCACAGAGTACCACAGATCAGCTTCTGAAATGAAGCATGCTGATTCCGCCAGTATGATGCATGGAAAATACACATGCAGTTTTGCGATGCTCTTTGCTTTTTTCTGTGAGCACAGGTGTTGCAGCTGCCTGCAGCCAGCCTTTCCAGTTGCTGTTGCCCATGGATCCGGAAGAACCCAAATTCACCTACTGCATGTTGCTGTCTGCCTGGAACAAAAATAACCCCAAAGTGTCCTTGCTTTCCAAGCTCTGAGGTTGAATCTCCATTCTCATTCTTCGGCTCCAGTGCCTCTAAACCATATTTCCTCCTCATGTTTTAAAGGCATGATGTTGTCCAATTTCTCCTTTCTTTCCTTTGATTCTTTTTTTTGTTGTTGTTGTTATTTACTAGCCCATTTCCCCTGCTTTAAAGTAAATCTCTTAATTTGCCATTTTTATTCTTCTTTTTTTCCTGTACTATATTATAGCCTAATGAGATTTCCTATAGTACAAATGAAGACTTCTCTTATTTGATTCTGTCTTATACCTCCAGTTAAATCCTGTGTCTCAGCAGATGACATCTTTAGCTTCTCAATCACTTGGAGATATCTCAGTTTTCTTAAGTTCATTTTAAGCCACTGCATGCATCATTTATTTGGCTCTTCTTGTATCATCCAAAGTCTATACTGTCATTCTACAAAGCCATTTGTAGAACAGCTTTATAGAGTGGTAAATGTCACTTATACCTCTGTGTTTGCATATATTTACATTTAATATGTAAAGGACAGCGGAAATAAAGTTAATCCTTAATATGTGTGTAGCTATGTCTTTCATAATAGTGTACTCCAGTACTTCTTCACAATCCTACATGTGTTATTATTGCACTTAATTTAACTCTGACAGATGTATCCTGCTGAGGTGTATGTCCATATTCTGGAGAGAGAGAATATGACTTTTATTGGTTTGTAAAGTATCATACTTCTAGTGAGCTTCAGAGCTGTATGGACTCTGCAGTTCTTCTACCAGCATTATTAGCATACATTCTATATGCATCATGTAGAACATTTTTAGTGTGTCTGTCTTACCATGATCAGCTGTGGATATGGCACTAGCACTCCTGGAAACTGAATATGCATATTTTCTACCTCTACTCATCAGCATCTACATTAAGATTTTATGTATCTCTCTCCTGCTTTTTTTTTTTTTTTAGTGTCTTCTCCAATTTTTGTTCAGGAAAATGACTTGAATTTTCAGCTTTTTCTGTGAAAAAAAACTGATGGATTTGTTTGCTATTAATATCTGTGATTAATAGCATGCTAAATGTTGAAATCTTAGCTAAGTGAGATAAATGATTGATTATACACATATAATCCTTTAGATATACACTGTTGACCAAGTCTAGGATTAAATTTGGATCCAGCTGCACCTAAACATGCCTCCGAAAAGAAGTTTAGAACACAAGGGGGTCCTTTCTGAACCTCACTGACGCTTGTAACATCTCCCAAAACAATGCTAATCCAGTCATAGTTCTGCTAGATATCTGAGATAACATTCAAAGACTTCTCTAAGCCAAGAACATATACACTGCTTCTCTGAGTAATGAGTCAGGACTGATAATAAGGAACATCAGGCCCCAACCCTTGGATGACTACCCAAAAGAAAATGGGCAGTAATTAGACAAAAGTTAATTCTGGCAGGGGGCAGCATGACCACGGACTCACAGCCCACTGACTCAAGAGAAAAGAAAGACAGCCTGCATGCCTGATTAGCATGAGAAATAAGAGGGACCTCTAACCGGTAAGGGATGGCATACTAGTTAATGAACAAATTGCATAACTCTCAACCAATGGATATTGATTTCTTTGTCAAAATGTATAAATAGCTTAAAGTTACAGTCATCAGTGTGCTTGATTTGTGGAGACTTCCACTGAGCACCCTGCATAGAATAAGCGTCTCATTTCAAAAACTAGACTATGATTCTTTGTTTAGAAAGCCCCAAATCAGCAACATCATGACTCAATGGGAGGGTCTCCCTGACAGTTTTGTCTGACCCTGTCCTCTATGCAGTAACTAATCAAGTGTACCTTGCCACTGAGTCTTGTTAAACCACTGTCACATTTACTATCAAACTTTGCTAAGTCATGGTTTTATATCAATAAACATGCTGCTGCTTCTCTCTCACAAGTGAAGTGCATCACTCCACTGCAACAAAAGGAGGTAGCTGATATTTTAAGGTCTCCTTCTTCATTGACTATGGGGCAAGAACAGAAAGACTAACTTCATGTGGCTATAGCTAGTAACTAGAGTTATAACTTTTAACCATTGATAGCATTCTACCGTCTCACCCATTAATGAGACAGTAAATTGGTTTGAAGCAGGTTCTTACCTCTAGGTGTTTCCCATTCATCCTGTGAGCAGCAGCAAAACAATCTGAGTGCACTGATGTTCAGCAGCAATTGTGAAACAGCTTAGGAGCCTTTAGAAATACAGATCTAAAGAATAAAGTCTTCTGTTCTGAGATTCCACTGCAGTTGGTGTTTAATATAAGAATAAAGTATTTGGTCTTTGATTTCGTCATAAGCTGTGCCTGGCCATGAGGATTTATTGAGAAATTATTACATACCCTCACCCTGCTGTTTTCCTGCTAATTGATAACTACTTTTTGAAAGCTGTCACTTTCCCAGTTTGTCATGCATTTAACAGGCACTATGAAATTATTCCAGAATTTTAGTATTATAACTAGTGAGCCATGAGCTGCTGAATGAAAAACAAACAAATAAACAAACCAACATTGAAAATACCTCTTGTTTCTTTCTCAGTAACTTTAATCAGCTAGTATTGCTGGACTCATGCTTTGTGCACATAGCTACATCTCTGAGTGACATTAAATGATAAACTGGGATCTGGCCTTGCAGCCTGTTCCATGCAGGCTGTGCTATGTTCATGCAAATCCCTCTGAAAACAGGAGACTTCTGCATGCTTGTAACAATTTACCTGGGCATAATGAATTGCAGAACTCCTAATAACAGCCCTGATCTCTCCAGGTCTTAATTTCCAGTATGAGGGGTAAAAGTAATAATATTTCTTGCCCTGTTGACTGCCACTGGAACATTTCAGTCAAGATTATGTGTTGGAAAGTGTGCATGAATGTGCATGAATGTACAAAGCACTGCTTGAGAATTCTCTAAGCGTGTGAATGCTGCTGGCATGGAAGTCAATAATAATGAAATAATTCAGTAAGACAAAACAGGAAGTTCAGAATAGTAGGAAATGTTTTCAAGTGAAACAAAAATTGTAAATTTTTTTGTTTATTACACTGCAAAATGCTTCTGTATTTGCTGCTTTCTGATTTACATGCAATTGTTCACAGTGTGTTAATTGAAATTGATTGCTTAAGTACTACTTAGAAAAGCACACTGGAACATGTCTTGCAAGGGCATTTGGCTACCCTTTCTCATGTGCAGGTATTTAGAAACCTGACCACAGTTTTGGAGCTTCTCGTAACATTTGTCCAAGTCTTCTAAGTTTATTCCTTTTCCCTGCCCTTTTAGAATGTACATAATAAGCCCAGCAACAAATACCAGGTTAGATAACCATATAATTTAAGGGTTTTTTTTCTCCTGAATTTTGCCATATCCACAGAGCTAGTAGCAGCTGACAGCATGATTAGTAGGTTATGCACAATTTTGATTAGCACCAAGTATATTTTAATAGACAAGTCAGAAGCAACCTGGAAATGTTTGTAATTGGGAAGATAAATTCAAGCATGAGTACAGAGAACATACGATTATCACAAGTATGCTTCATGTAGTCAATTTTAAGTTATTTCATTCCATGCACTCTTCTAAAAGTAATCACAAACACTGCCCAAACTGCAGTTGCTCAAATGACCTGTGACTCCAGAGTATTTACAATACAGTTCACGCTTTAGCCAGCAAAATGTCATTGAAAATGCCATGGGAATGGGAAGCTGAAAGCTGAAAAGGTTTGATATACTTGTAGTAATAATTTCCAATGTTTTCTCATTATTGTCAAGTCTGTTCAAGTGTTCAGCGATACCATTTGAGTTTCTCCCTTCCTTGTTTAGCCTTTTTAGTCTTTCAGTGCATTTTTAGTTCTTGCAGGTCAAAGCAGTTAAAACCCTTTCTTTTTCTGTTGTACTTGTCTCACAGATCTTGACAGCAATTGCAGTGTGGTGCTTCTGAGGGCACTGTTAATCCTCAGAGTACTATCTTGGTTGGGATGCAACAGAATACCAGTTCCCAGCTCAGTCCTGAGTTTCACAAAACCCAGAATCCTTCTGCAGTCTTTCACATCTGTGATCTGTCACAGACATCTCTAATCAGCTTCCTTCTTCAGGCACAAAGGGACACTGCTATGTTCCATGTTTAAGACTACTTTCAGGTCAATGGCTTTCCCAAACAGATATAGCTAGGGTGTTACATGATGAGAAAAATGGGAAACAGCAAATACATTACAAAGCCTGTCACAAAATGCTGAGCCAGATTGTTTGAAAAAGTGAAAGAAAACCTAGTCTTGGTTTGAACTTTGCTGCATTTTGAGCAATGGGCTAAACTAGATGACCAACTTATTTTAATTGCTAATTTCATTCTAATTTTTCCATGGTCATTTATTGTGTGCCCAGAAGTACTCAGTTTATTTGGCTCAGTACAACAATCTCTGGTCAGCCCAGAGACACAATCATCCATAGAATAATAAAATCATTTAGGTTGGAAAAGGCCTTTAAGATTAGAATCCAACTTTTAACCTATATTTAGAGTCCTACCTTGAAGTCCCTACCTTTAACCTGCTGGACTATCAAGTCCAGCACTCAAACATGTCCATAAGTGCAACTGCATATATCAAAACAAATTTTTAAGGCTTCCATTGAAAATTCTAGATTAGATTTAGAGAACTGGCAAGTTGGGTTTTTTTAATTTCATAGCTCAAGCATGTTATCCTTTTTTCCTTGTTTTACCTTTTGAGCAACACATTCCTTTTCAAAACTGTGGGCATCTTATGTCTTTGAATTTGCCTACAATATAAAATGTGTCCTTGGGCAGATTTCCCCTCCCTGAGCTAAAACAACTCACAAAACCAATCAGCTTTTAGAGCAATACATGAATCATTGTTAGCAAGCTCAGAAAAGACATATAATTTTTATGACTTGTTAGTGTTCTTTTGGTTTGCTTTTTGCATAGCTTAATTCATGCAGAATTGCCGAATGTCAGTTTGAAGGAAATAACTTTACAGGTGTGCCAAAAATAAAGTGAAAGCACTTATACTTAGGATGCAATTTCTTCTGTCAGTGTTATAGGTTGACTTATCCTTCATTATAGAATTGGGTTAGTCAATAATACTATTTTCAGCTCAACCTTCAGACCTGCTGCTACATGTGGACTTCGGCTTGATGCTTCTCTCACGTGTCCTGGTGTAAAAAGATCATCAAAGTCAATGAAAATTTGAAAGTCTCAAAGTGAGAGTGAAAAGAAAACTATTCCCTTATTCTTAGCATCTGTTTAGTTTAAACACCTTGGAGAAAAGCCAGGAGGCATTTCAGACTTGAAAAAGCCTGTCATTAATACAGATCCTGAGGCTGCTAATATGTTGGTAAAATACTTTCACCTGTTTATATTGCCACCATTATTTAATTTGAGAAGAAAGAAAGTTCTAGTCTCAGTGCATATATTGGTCTATTGTGATCTTTGTTTTCATGTGTATATAGAAACTCTAGAATGGAAAACCTTCCTAGAGGTAAAACAGAAAAGTAAGAAATGAGCTTTTAAAATCACTAATCAAAATGAAAAACAGCTTCAGTGAAGGAGGATGAGCACAGGTATTTATTGTACCTCATCCTTTGTCTGACTTATGAAGTGACAGATCTATCATTTTTTTCAATATCTTTTCCAGACACGGCTCAAGTCACTGGAGACATAGATCTTCCTTTCCTTCTCACAAATACAACAGATATTGGACTCAAATGCCCATCTCTTTGATTTCAATCAGACAGGAATTATTTTTAGGATCACTCCACTGGTAGCAGACCATTTTCAGCAGTTTAGCTGGCAGGACTCTGCTGGGATGGGAAGGGTTGGCAAAAATGCCATTCTGTCCTGAGCAGACCTTTCCCCTCATCTCTCCATAGCACTGGGTGGCAAATATGTTCTTCCAGGGATCCGCTGGGGGAAGTGAGAGTGTATGCCCTGAGCCAGAGATGACTGGCTCCAGGCCAGAGCAGGGGCAGCAGGGACCTGAACAGCATAGGGGAAGCATAGGTGATATAGGTGACAACATACTTCAGTAAGTATTAAACTACCAGGAGCTTTGCTCCGAATAGAAACCTCAAAATTGATAAGAAGGTCATTTTAACTACTGAAATGATTAAACAGCTAAGTGAAACTATTAATCAGAACATCTTTGACGCTAAGTGGGAATAGCTCTCTAGGGATTTTGAAAAACCTGGACCTTGGGCATTTGAAAAAATATTATATTGGTGATCACTTGCATATGATTTGACTTAAATTCTGTTTGATAAATAGCCACAGTGTTTCTCCTGCTTTTCATCCAGTAACTAAGAGATCCACTGTTATAATTCCATGTTTTCTATGGAAATAATTAATATAAAACCAGAGATATTTCAATAAAGGCATCCACATACAAGCAATTGCAGGGATGCTTAGTCAGTGCAGCTGTCAGCAATAAGGCACTGGTGTGGCTCTCATTTTGCCCTTTCTATCCTTTTATGTTGCTGTCTTATAATATTTACACTTTAATCATGTTCTCCTTATTTGGCATTTATAAACACAGAATAGAATCATAGAATAGTTAGGGTTGGAAAGGACCTTAAGATCATCTAGTTCCTACCCCCCTGACATGGGCAGGGACACCCCACACTAAACCATGTCACCCAAGGCCTCATCCAACCTGGCCTTGAACACTGCCAGGGATGAAGCATTCACAACCTCCCTGGGCAACCCATTCCAGTGCCTCACCACCCTCTCAGTAAAGAATTTCTTCCTTAGATCCAATCTAAACTTCCCCTGTTTAAGTTTAAACCCGTTACCCCTTGTCCTGTCACTACAGTCCCTGATGAATAGTCCATTCCCAGCATCCTTGTAGGCCCCCTTCAGATGCTGGAAGGCTGCTATGAGGTCTCCACGCAGCCTTCTCTTCTCCAGGCTCAACAGACCCAACTTTCTCAGCCTATCTTCATATGGGAGGTGCTCCAGTCCCCTGATCGTCCTCGTGGCCCTCCTCTGGACTTGTTCCAACAGTTCCATGTCCTTTTTCTGCTGAGGACACCAGAACTGCACACAATGCTCCAAGTGAGGTCTCAGGAGAGCAGAGTAGAGGGGCAGGATCACCTCCTTTGACCTGCTGGTCACACTCCTTTTGATGCAGCCCAGGATACGGTTGGCTTTCTGGGCTGCGAGTGCACACTGAAGCTGGCTCATGTTCATTTTCTCATCGACCAACACCCCCAAGTCCTTCTCCGCAGGGCTGCTCTGACTCTCTTCTTATGTCTCATGAGAGGCATAGGTCTCCTATGCATGGTTAGGGCTCCATTCATATTTTGGGTGCCACAGAAATGGTGTGCGTGGGTTAGCAATCAGATTGCTACATGAAAATCCTTTACGACGTCCATTTTAAAGCCTCTCACGTTTGCTAGTACTGTATTTATTCATAGCTGAATTTCAGCAGAATCTTTATTGAAACCCAATAAGTCAAACGTTATTTAAGTAGCTTTCTTAGTTCTCCCCATGGCTTTGATTGCTTTTGTCACTGTAATACTCTTCAAAATGTGGGCAATAATAGCAAAAGAAGACTTCCTGGAAAGAGATGCTTGGTGGAAGGGGAAATTAGGGGTAAAGAAAACAGCCTACATCAGTGACGTTGCTTATTAATAATCATGGGAAAGCCAGAAAGTACAAATATGGCATACATAACTAAGCCAAAATCTAACATGAGCACTGGCTCACTTCAGAAAGTGCAGGTTCTTTCCCAGCCTACCACGTGACTAACTTCACATATCCAGGGTATCTTAAACAAGATTCATATCTCTAAAAGCAAACAGTGATAGTCACCATCACTGGATGCAGAGATATTATTAATATTGATAGAAGGTGCTTTGAGTCAACCAGATGTTCTTCACGGGAATCATAAATCGTTTGTGTTCCTCTCTTTCTCTGCTGGTGTAGGGCTGCAAACAGTTTTCTCTAGGCCATTTAATTGTCCTGTCAGTATAGGCTTGGAAGCCTACTAATTCATGAGCCAGTAAGTCTGATTTATAGTGCATGATGTCTCTAGTGCAAGATAGAAGAATATGCTGTATATCATAGTAGCATTAAAATTCATATATCAGAGTAAACACTGTTCCTATGCAATTTTTTGTCCTTTCTTCCACTGTGAATATTAGCTTTTGTTTACACAGCACAAGCACTTGCCTGAAAACTGGATCAAAATTGAAATAATTTTCAATATATTGAATGTTTTATTCCTTTTACATAAGCTTCATGCAAAATTAACAACTACAACAAAATAACATAGACTCTCCTTCTCCAGGTATAATGAGATCATTGTTACTGATGAAATTTGGGTCAGTGAATATTGCAGTGTTCATGCAGAAAAAATTTTAAACAATGTTGGCAAATAACTAGTCTGACATCCCACACTGTACAGATCACAGAATTTCAACCAGAAATTCTTGTCTCAAGCGTATGGCTTCTCACTGAGCTACAGTGCATTGTCTCAAAGAAGTCTGCATACTTTAACCACCTCCATCTAATGCCATGCCAAGAAGTGCCTAGTGTTCAAAAATACTTAATATTAATGGGCTTCTAAAGGCAAAGAATATTATTTTTAAAGCTATGAGTTTCAGGAATAAGAGACTGGGGCTGACCTAACTTCTGAATAAGCTGTACCCAGCTGGCAGAACCACAAAGACAGCATTTCTAAAGTGAATTAGGCACTAAGTACTAACTGACAGTTATAGCTGCCAATTTACTGTAGGATCTGGAAACTTGCCCAGAAGGCCAGCACAGTGAGAGCTAGTCTTGCTTGTGGCACACTAAAGGTCAATGGAACACATGCCCTAAAAGCCATAAGTGCTTCTGAAAAAAAAGCATTTTTTAATAACTCCAGTGAATAATGGCTTTTTTATGTAGAGGGGTGAGGCATCAGATACACATCAAGATGCAGAAGCAACCAAGACTTTGAGGTTGATTTGCTTGCATCTTACTAATATGCCTACATGAAGATCATTCTCAAAGCCTTCTGTAACAGTTAAGAAAAATTAAAATTTGACTAAAATACCGTTGATTACAAAAAAATAGGCTACTGCCATCACACTGAAGAATATAAGTAGGAAGCTGCAGACAGTGGAAATCCACACCACGCGTTTCCTAAGGTACATTTGAGACAGGAAGTGCCCCTCTGCTGAATCCAGAAGTTTTAGTTAAATCCAATGGGAAGAGCTTGTTTGTAATACAAAAAATGGAGGAACTCAGGAGTGTAAACAAAGCTAATCAAAAAAGTGAAACACCATGTGTGCCAAACTGAAAAGGGAATAATCACTAAGAGGAATAAGCACTTCTGCTTACTAAAGCAATTCTGCTTATTATTTAACTATGCTATTAAGCATAGTTAAAATTTCTTATGTTGAAGGAATAAACAGAGAACAGAGGTGATTAAAAGGATGTTGACTGATCATTCCTGAAAAATTATGGATAATAGCTAATGCTGCTGTAAACAAGATGAGCTAAATATTTTGCCTGCACATTATAGAATTTTTTTTTGTTGTCAAAGGATAGGAATTTGAAGTGTTAATAGTTTAAAATAATAACAACACAACAATAATAGAATAGTTAATCTTAAGGGCTGACCAGCAGCTTCTCATTTTCATATCTAACCTGAAGGAGATCATCTCTTGCAACAGCAGGGATCATTTATATAGTAACGAATTCATTGCAAGGAATCTTATTTTAGAAAATGTATCACTTTTCCCATTCCTCTACCTATAGTTTTGAATTTTTTGACTTCTTCCAATCAATGAAAGAAACTGTACTGCAAACCCTGGAGAATCTACAGTGCTGTATCCAAGCAATATATGCAGGAAGAAAAAGAGTCTGTTTTTCTTATTTCTCCTACCAATAACACATGTGACATTGCTGAGAGCCAAAGCATATGTGACCATATTGACGATTTTGTTTTGATGTTTATTCTCAGCTCCCTGTTGCAGGAAGGCAAAGTGGAAAACAGTTCCTTACTGGTTCCAAGCTAGTTCCAGCTGGACATGAAGATTTCTGGTCATATCTTCAAGTTGGCCTTCCAGCTTGATGATGAAACTGTTTTGTACACTGTAAAGAACATGAATCACACATTCCAGTGCTGAACCTTTATTCTGTGAAGGAACAAGCATCTAAATGCACTCTAAATCTTGAATCTTACCCATGCAGTTAATTTTTTATTGCTATGGCTGTACTAGCATTACTTATTTGATTTAATTCACCAGCTAGGACAGATGAAGAAACCATGAGAGTTCAGAATGGTGCCTTGGCACTTAAATTGTATCAATGATGTAGAAAGATTATTTTAAGAATAAAGTTGGATACTACAGAGGAAAGCAAATAAACTTGTAATTCCTTTCATGAGCAGCAGAACTAAAGAAACTTCCTTTCCAACAGATTTCTGACCTTAATTCACATGTGTTTTCTTCCTGCAATAAACTCAGTCTAATATTTAGCAGTATGTAAATAAGGAACATAGCACGTATGGTTTTCCAGAGATGAGAATGGCAGCAGATCAGCTTTTTTGTAAGGTTGCTACATTTTTCTTCAAAGGAGATACTACCTCAAATCTTGCTTCAACAATAAAACCCATAAACTGAAATCCCACTTCCTTTTTAATAGTCTTACCCATATAGGTAGTTGTTGAGACGAGACAGTAATCTTGAAGAAATGATCTCTCAATCATTTATAAATAAAATGACTTCTTTTGTTTCCATCAGTTTCTTATCATTGCAGGCAAACCAGAATGGAAAAGTTCATTGTTTTCCCACCGTTCAGCTGCATTCAAGGCCAGGGATACATTCTGAGGCTTCTTAAGTTTCTGAAACAGAACTTCTAGTTTTATTGTAATTTTTCTACAAATTAATTATAAAAATACACAAGAATGTCACTTGAGTGTGTGACAAGCATGTATGTGCTTCTCTCTTTTATACCAGTTTAATTATTTTTTATTCCCAATGGCAGATAATCCTTAATCTGTGTAATCCAGGTATTACACCTAACATGTTGCTGTTGAAGTGTCTGCTACATATTGATAATGAGTTCGATATATATGTTCAGTTATAGACCGTATTTGGGGACCAGAGGAAGAAGTACATTTTTCTAGACAATAATGGAATAAAATAAATAAAACTCACTGAAAAATACTAATGAAGAAATAACTAGGATGAGGAACTGAGATCCCAATTTACAGTTAAGTGGGTTCCAGGTCCTTTCTGATAACTACTATTTATTGCACAATTTAAAACCACTGCACTTTCATCTAGCACCAGGTGTTCATTACTTCTGAAAAATCTGATTCATTCTGCTCATGTAAAAGCCTGTCTCATGAAATATGAACACACTTTTAATGTTAACTTGATGTGTACATTACCAAATGAAGGCTTTATTTCAATTCTGTGTTCTTGCCTTCCTACATTCTGTACAGGTTACTTTCCCAATAGGAATGCTGTCCTGGGTTCAGCAGTAGCAGTCAGTTTTTCTCCTTCTTAGTAGCCGGTGCAGCACTGTGTTTTTTACTTTCGGCCTGGGAACAAAGCTGATAACACCGATGTTTAGACTGACCAAGGACTTTGTGAGTCTCATGCTCTGCCAGGGAGGAGGAGGGGCTGGGAGGGAGCGGGGACAGGACACCTGACCCAAACTAGCCAAAGAGGTATTCCATACCACAGCACGTCATGCCGGGGGATGTAACTGGGAGCTACCCGGAAGGGCACGTTCTCCTTTCGGTCAGGCTCTCTTTTCCGGCGAGCGGTATCGTGTTCTCTTCCCTTGTTATTTCTCTTATCATTGTTGTTGTTGGTGGGAGCAGTAGTGATTTGTGTTATACCTTAGTTACTGGACTGTTCTTATCTCAACCCGTGGGAGTTACATTCTTTTGATTCTCCTCCCCATCCCTCTGGGGAGTGTGGGGGGGGAAGTAGACTGCGTGGTTCTAATATACAGCCGGGGCTTAAACTACAACAAATGCTCACCCAGAAAAGGGAAGAAGTGACCAAAAGACTTTCACTGTGGAATACATCACTGAGCTGAACAGCAAGAAAAAATATAGCCAAGTCAAATGCTTCAGCAAAAAGGACTCCAATTATACTCTCTAAAGGTGATTTGGGAAGTGAACAAAGCTGTGCATTAAAAATACGATTCAGAGTTCACACAGAACAGCAGCCTATTTTCAAAAAACAAAAGCTTCCCCTTGCTATCATAAAAAGAAAAGCTTGCTTGGAGAACAGGAGCCGCAGACACAGAAGTGCAGCAATCCTTTACATCAGCAGAGGACTTGACTCCTGAGTTCTCAAAGTTGTTTAAAAATTTGGGAATCACTTTTTTTCTACCAGAATGTCTCAACCTTCCCTGTGGGCAGAATGGCACAATTGCTTTTCAGCTCATAGTTAGCACTACAGTGTAAACCAGGTTAGGATTATAAGGAAAATGGAATGTGTTACGGAAAATGCAGTGCAACTCCTCTAAAGCTATAAATCAACCATTTCACAACTGGGATGCACAGCTGGCAGATGCACAAACTGACTTATGCCGCAGTTATATTGTTGGTGACCAGTGTGCCTCCACAACTTTTTTCTGTCAAGTGCTAGGTTGATCCAATCAACTGAATTTACAGAAGTGTCAGTTCATTGAACCTTGACTGCCACATTTCAACTATGTTCTCACAGACAGATAATATCACACATTCCTCAGATGCTTGGACATGAGAGTCCTCCAAAACAAGAACACGTTTCTCAAATACAAGGTTGACTCCAGAGATGATCTGTTTATAAGAGAGGAAACTGTAAAAAAACCCCAAAAGTTAATCACAATACTGAGTTACATCTGACCATGTTTCTTGCTTTCTGAAATCTTGTAGTGAAAATAAAGCAAAAGGAAGGAGTTACAAATAACAACGAGTTTGTAAAAACTTTTTCCTTCCTCTATGCTAAGTCAAGCAGCCCTTTAACCCTCCCCTGTAGAGTGGTGTCGTGGTTTAAAATCAGCCATGCAGTCTCTTTCTCACTCCCCCCCTTCCTCCCCTCCAGCTCCCAGAGGGATGGGAAGGAGAATCGAAAGAATGTAACTCCCACGGGTTGAGATAAGAACAGTCCAGTAACTAAGGTATAACACAAACCGTTACTGCCACCACCAATAATGATAAGGGAAATAACAAGGGAAGAGAATACAACTGCTCACCACCCGCTGACTGATACTCAGCCCGACCACAGCAGTGATCTAGCCCTTCCAGGTAACTGCCCCCAGTTTATATACTAGGCATGACGTGCTGCGGTATGGAATACTTCTTTGGTTAGTTTGGGTCAGGTGTCCTGTCTCTGCTTCCTCTTGGCTTCCCCTCCTCCCTGGCAGAGCATGAGACTCACAAAGTCCTTGGTCAGACTAAACATTACTGAGCAACAACTAAAAACATCGGTGTTATCAGCACTGTTCCCCGGCTGAAAGTCAAAACCAGAGCACTGCACCAGCTACTAAGAAGGAAAAAAATGACTGCTACTGCTGAACCCAGGACAGTATCCACCCTTATTCCATACCATTCACGTCGCGCTCAGATCCCACATTTTTCAATATACCATCACTCTTGTCTCATATATATATGCATATATATACACCCACAGAGAGAGAGAGAGAGAGATCATTCCTTAGTGCATGGATCAATCCCTATAAAGCTGCTGAGTCCATCTGGTTCATGATGTTGGGCTCCATCTCTTGTAAAAGTCTTTCAGAGCAGGAGAGGCTGTGTGCAGTGTTCACACTCATGAATAACCTGGGCAATAGTGTCTATTGCTAAGTCCACCCCTTGATCATGAGTCCATCTCTATGTTGTATCTCTACCCTGATGGCCTGAAGTGTCATGGGCCCACCAGGCTCAAAATAATTCACCTTCCCCTTCAGCAGTTTCTGCAACTTGTTGTTGGGGACTCCATACAGCTGCCTTCCATCTCCGATGCTTCCAAAGCACTGGAGGGGCCCAGTGGACTAGATACTTGCCCATACTATCCCACACACCCTGCTACTCATGACTGTCCAGCCTCAAGGAAAATCTCTTGGTCCTCCTATATCGTCATCTAACCCTAGACAAGGCCCAAACCCAACTCTGCTTAACTTTCAAGATCAGATGAAATGATTGTGGGTAAAACACACTCTGTATGTGTGCCAACATGGTGATCCCCATCACAATCAGCAGACAGGTCCCAAGGGCACCCAAAGGCCGTTGAAAACCTTCAGAACTCTCAAATGATGCTGCTGTACTTGTCACTGAGGCTGGTGTAGCTGCTGTGCTTGGAGCTGGAGTAGCTACGCTGTCTCCTGAGGTCAGAGTTTGAGTAGCTGCTGTACTTGTCACTAGGGTGTGTGGGAATGTCTCTCTCATAGGCTGACCACCTGAGGAGGGGCAAAAGATGTGTAATTGCTAAACACTTCCATTATATATCTCCCAAAGTACAGAGGTGGTGACCACACTGGGAACACAAACCAGATCAGTTTCATGATGGATGATTCTATTGTATTACAAGCCATTACCATAGAGTACAATGAGACAAGAACCTTAGCCCAAGCCCCCCAGGAGATAAACACTAACACAGCAAATACTGACTGTAAGTGAGGTACGACATGCTGAAACTGTGAGATCAAGAGCAACAACTTTGAGAGCCAATAAATCAGCATTGTGGCGAGTGACTATTAATCTGAAACAATGAATGCTTATCACAAATGTGTTAGACACACTCTGATCAGATCTGTCATTATCTCAACCCTTCATGCCCCACGTTGGGTGCCAATAAGTACTGTCATGTTTTAAACCCAGACCCATGCAGCCGTTCATTCACTGCCCCACTCCCCCACATCCTTCCCCTGCTCCTGAAGCAATGGGGAGGAGAATCGAAAGAATGCAACTCCCATGAGTTGAGATAAGAACAGTCCAGTAACTAAGGTATAACACAAATCACTACTGCTACCACCAATAATAATAATGATAAGGAAAATAACAAGGGAAGAGAATACAACTGCTCACCACCTGCCAACCGATACCCAGCCTGACCCCAGCAGTGATCTAGCCCTTTCTGGTAACTGCCCCCAGTTTATATATTAGGCATGACGTGCTGCGGTATGGAATACCTCTTTGGTTAGTTTGGGTCAGGTGTCCTGTCTCTGCTTCCTCTTGGCTTCCCCTCCTCCCTGGCAGAGCATGAGACTCACAAAGTCCTTGGTCAGACTAAACGTTACTGAGCAACAACTAAAAACATCAGTGTTATCAGCACTGTTCCCCGGCTGAAAGTCAAAACCAGAGCACTGCACCAGCTACTAAGAAGGAAAAAAATGACTGCTACTGCTGAACCCAGGACAAGTGGGAAGCTATATTGCCAACACTGACTCTTTCAGCAATAGTTACTCTTTGTGTTTCTTATGTTGGTGATAGGTGTAGGAACTCATCTTTTCAGGTAGCGATTAACTTTTAATTAAAAAGCGTCTCTTTGGGTAATCCAGTTAGCTTTCAGTTTTCCTATTTGGAAACTAATTTTCTTCAATTTCAAGCATTTTTTGTATTACATAAGAGACAATTCACATAAACTCTTTAATTTAATGGGGCTTTGGAGGAATGAATAATTACCAGGGTGACATGTTCTGCAGGGAGAGATAAACCCTAATGCAAATTCAAACTGCATTCACACAGAGTCTGTCCCAAATTCTAAGGTAAATCTTCATTGCAGGATTACCCTTTCTTTTTCAAACAATGTCTCCTAACATCCTGATATAAAAGCTTTATCTTCTCTTTGCCTATAATTATATCAGTGAACTTTAAAGCAAGCTAAAATCTGAGCAGAATAACTCAGTGTTCTGTAGTCTTGTAACATCATCCTACTGTTCCAAGGCTTTCGTTTGCTGATCCTGCTATTCACAAAATTTCTTTGCAGCATAAGCACTAGGCTGGTTTAAAGCACTCATTTCCTACCTGCACTTTATTCCATTTAACCTCTTCCACTTCACAGTTTCCAGCTCACCTCACCTAAATTATACTAGGTGCATACCCATAACAGTGATCCCAAAGGATTTAGTCAGATTGCAGGAAAGAAATATGAATTTGGGAGCCACATCAGAAGAAGGACCAGTATGGAGACACAGAGAGCACTCTGAGGAATGGGATCTGCTTGGTGGCTGGCTAGTGTAGGGCACATATGAAAAGCTTTAAGGTGGACTTAACTGCAGCATCAGCCAGAGATTCTGTTTTGTAGAGCAAAAGAGATTTATTTTCTTGCTATCTGCTCTACTAATTATTCCAGTTCATTGAGCAAACTCCACATTTAAGGATCCCCTAGAGTTTAATAACAGTATGTTCAGTGAAGTGCTGCATAGACATACCAGCTCTGGCCTGGCAGAAGCATAGCTGCATTAGTCCCACATTCCACTGGGGCTAGTTATTTTCTTAACAGTTGAATTCAGCCTGGGCACAGCACCACTCTGCTTTGGCTCCTCTGCTTTTAGCTCCATCACTAACTTGGATGCCTTTCAACATTACTGGACTGCAGAGTGTAAACAGGCCCCAAGTCTTTCTGCAATTCTTTACGTATTAAGATGTGCAAACAGAGAATCCCACCTTTTCCTTCCCTCCCAGGTTCTTAGCCAGTAAAAAAATGACTCTAAGGGCTTTTCTTCATGTGTCTCCACCTATTGCATTTCTCTTCATCAGCTGAACTCTGCATAGTTAGGGTTGTGCTCTCATTGTATAGAAGCATTGTGGCTTGAAAAGCATTGCAGATCACTCCCAGGCATGAAATAAGGAAGCCACAATGAGGTAGTGTGGGATGAACGCAATAGATGGAAATGCTTCAAGAGGGCAGATGTCAAAGAATAATTTAACTGCTTCAAATCACCTGCCATTGTAGCCAATTTCTATGTACTGAATATACTGAGACCCTTAGGAAACTGGCATCATTAGACTCAAATCTAACCTTTGTCAATATCCCCTCAGTAAGGCAATGCATTTCTTTTTCCCTTGACTCCTTGTATTTTACATGAGCCCCTTTCTTTATAGAATCACATTCTAATTCTTGCATGGTCAACCCTGAAGCAAGACTAGTGCCGACAGAGCTCAAGTCTCCTTGGCACATAATTCAGAACATTTGGACAAGATAGATTCATGAATTAAAATAGTTTTGCAGCCAGATAAAGCCATCTCTAGGCAAATAAAAGATTAGCTGCTGGCAATTGTTCCTATTAATTAAAATCTCTTCCTAAATAAGAGTCCTTTATATTTTTGTTTGTTTTGCTAAGTGCTTCAGCCTGTCTGTTACAGTTCTCATCAGACTATAAAGCTGAGAGAATTTCTTTTAATCTGTTGTGAAAAAGTTAATCTTGAAATTAAAAAAAAAAAGAAAAAGTGAGGTTTTAGTTGTTTGGGTTTTTTTTTTTCTTTTTTTTTTTCCTGCAGCATAGAGAAAACATCAAATAAATGCTTTAAGTCATCTTTGCATGTCAGTATAAACAACAGTAGGAAATTTCTGCCCATGTAGCTGGGAGTATGTTTTTTCTGATAGCTTCATCCAAGGCACCAGCTATGTAAACTCTGAGTCTTAAATAATTGGAGGAAAGGGGTAATTAAAAAAATCCCCAGAAAGGACTTTTTTTACAGAAAAACCAGAAGAAACCAGTTTAAATTCCATTTACTTCATTTCAGAGGCCATCTTCAAAGCTGTTAGTCCTTTATGGCTCGTTCAGTTCAGAGGAAAAATGAAGGCAAATGCAGAAAATGTAACAGCACTGCAGATGCCAGGGTGATGGCCAGACAATCTCTAGCAATTGTTACTAAGGCTGAGCTGATCTTCAGTCAAATCACATTACCAGATACTATGTGCATCTCACAATCTCCCTGCTCCCCTGACTGCAGCTAAAATGCATGATCTTACACCAACTTTACCATGAGCTAAGATAGCACTTTTCATCTTGCAGCAAGCTCAGGATAAAGATGTGTTCATGCCTGTGACTGCAGAGGTAACTTGCTACAGCCATTCAGGCACTCTGTGGTCACTTGTCTGTATCAATTGGCTTATCTACACAGCAAATTTTTTCTGGTGTAGATGTTTCTCCTTGACTTTCTGCATGAACACCTTTGCAAAGATTGTCTGTATTTTTAATCTATTTCTAAATTAAATTAACATAGAGTATATCATATTAATCTGACTAGATCAATCTATTTTTTAACTTTTATTTAAAAAAAACATTGAAATATGGAGTTAGCAATCCTTCTTCAAGTGCTGCTTAGAGAATGACTGATCACTGTTCACCTTTTATTGCTGTTCTGTAAAATAAAGGCATGCATTGTCAGTTTTCCCATTGCATGTTAGCAAGAAAAAAACTTCTCCTTACATTAACCTCCTTACAAGGATTTTTCTGTATAGAAAAGATTGAACATAGAATTTACACTTCTTAGGCCAATAAGGCTCATAACATAATAAGGATTTTGTTTGGGAGTCTAGTTTTAAAATTAAAGGTGCTGTTTTCATGTTTCTGTTGAACTGTTTCTTCAGAAGAAACATGAAGCCGCTGTAACTCACACATCTAGTGCATATGCGAATTTATGTCACTCTCTTTAGCTATGTGGGTGTCCTGGTTTAGCAGTAGCAGTCATTTTTTCTACTGGTGCAGTGCTGTGTTTTGACTTTCGGCCTGGGAAAAATACTGATAAAGCTGATGTTTTCAGTTGTGGGTCAGAATGTTTACCCTGACCAAGGACTTTGTGAGTCTCATGCTCTGCCAGGGGGGAGGAGAAGCCGGGAGGAAGCAGGGACAGGACACCTGACCCAAACTAGCCAAAGAGGTATTCCATACCACAGCACGTCATGCCCAGGAGGTAGAATTGAGAGTTCGGGGAAGGGCTGGATCATGGCAGGGTGGGGGTGAGGTACCAGTTGGTGAGCGGTTGTATTCTCTTGCTTGTTATTTCCTTTATCATTATTATTATTAGTGGTAGCAGTAGTGATTTGTGTTATACCTTAGTTATTAAACTGTTCTTATCTCAACCTGTGGGAGTTGCATTCTTTTGATTCTCCTTCCTGTCCCTCCAGAAGCGGAGGGAAGAAAGGTGTGGGGGGGGAGTGGACTTTGTGGTTCTGATTTACGGCCTGGGCTTAAACCACGACAGTGGGTATTCTTGAAGTATGGTCAGCACAGTGATGAGTACAGGGATCTGTCTGCACACTGCCTGCCTTGCAAATCTGAATTATAGGCTAGTGGCTTTCTCTGTGATGGAGCAATTACAGCTGTTCCTTGTGATACTTTTAAGGTTGAAGGTAGATTCCCTGGCTGAACCATGATGAATGACAAAAAAGAATAAAAATGTGACAATAGGAGATGTAATTTGACATTTAAGTAAAAAAAAGATTTGAATTGTGCCGTATTCTGGCACACTTTCCCAAAGGAACTATTAGGCACAGGACAATGATTTAATGGTTTCTGCAGACCAAAGGCTGCTCAAACAGATAGGAAAATGAGTAGAAAAACCATGTGTCCTGGGTTCAGCAGCAGCAGTCATTTTTTCTCCTTAGTAGCTGATGCAGTGCTGTGTTTTTGACTTTCGGCCTGGGAACAATGCTGACAACACTGATGATTTTAGTTACTGCTCAAATGTTTAGTCTGACCAAGGACTTCCTGAGTTTCATGCTCTGCCAGGGAGGAGGGGAAGACGGGAGGAAACAGAAACAGAACACCTGACCCAAACTAGCCAAAGAGGTATTCCACGACACCATGTAAAGGCAGAGTTTCAGACATGTTCTTTCTTCATGCCATTCCTCCTGTGCTGTCATATGCCTTCAGTGACATTTAGTAGCAGTATTCTTCTTTCCTGAGAGCTGTTTGTGAGTTTTAACGATACAGTCCTTGGAACGTTGATGTTGTAATTTGTTGCCACGACAATAACAAGGATCTTATAAATTAAGCTCCCATGAAGTCTCCATGCCTCTAGACAGAGGCTAAGAAATTATACATGAAACTTATGAGAAAATATGAATTTTCTTTCAAACCATCAGAAAAATAGGGTTTGATGATATTCCAGCAAAAAATTGAGAGTTTTACACTGATATCAATGACAGCAGTATCAAGGATCTTGTCATGGAGATTAACATGCAAAAACAAGAGATGTGAGCAGCAAAAAACCTCTGCAATCCCTCATGAAAAATCCTTTCCTGGCTTTGAATGCTTTTGCTGTTGTTATTACTTTCCTACGTGAAAAAGAGAAGAGCTAAACATCAGAAAGATTATATTGTTTGGTGATCTCTAAAGGGTATCATTCTGCTTTCAGTAAGACAGATCAGGCTGTTTTCTTCACTTGAGGAAGTCAGGTGGTCCCAGAAAAGCTTTTCTTGCAATTATTGCCTGCTAAGACAACTACAGTAGCAGAGTGCCAAGTCAAATCAACTGTTTCAAAGGGCTTGACTTTTTCATGCTTAAGTTTGAAGCATTAGGCTGTAAAAGAACGAAACTAAACCCAAGAGTCAGCAATTATTTCCCAATTTTTTCTAGGTAATAATTAGAAGAATTGAATGCTTCTCACTGAATGGCACAGCTAACTTCAAGACAGTCAGTCGGGGGATGTTAAGGTACTTAGGGTATTTATCCTTTACAGCCAGGGATTCTTACTGTGGAAAGAGAGAAGCTCTTTTATAAAACTTTTCAGACATTGATCTGAAAAATGGCCTGTACTATTGTACTCATGTTGCAGAAAGGAAAATGAAGGCACAGGGATATAAGCAATATTTTCGAAGTTAAATCAGAAGGATGGTACTCTGTTACAGTATCATGGATGTCAGAGAATGTGTCTGCTCTTCCAGGCAGTAATGCATTAGCAGGAAGTAAATGCAGCACACTGCTCATTAGGCATACTTTCAACATATCCAGTGCATTGAGAAAGATCCAAGAACCACAGGAAACAGAAGTTGACAAAGTGCTACCTTTCAGCAAGAGGGTTTGTGTGTGCATGCTTCCAAAGAAGTCATCATTATTGTACAGGTGAATATGGCATCTTCTTCTTAACAGCAAAGCTATCACAGCCCACATATTCGATGTGCAGTCCTCATAGTGAGGGTCTTGCAGTGATGTCGGTGGAAGGGTTGAATGTGCAGTGAACACACACCACCACCATCAAGCAATTTATTGTTCATCTATGAGAACAGATTTTTGCCATCAGTGTTTTAACCAAGTTACAAGCCAAGATATATGTTTTAAACTTCAGCAGTTTTCCACGTCCATGACAGATATTCTATACAGATTTATAGGGGAGTTTACCATTGTTCTGTCCATTTCTCACATTTTATATTTCTATATGTCATCTTGACTTGAAGTTAAATTTCTGCTGTCTGAATATCATATTTCTTACATTCTCAGAAAGAAAAGAATAAAAAGTAACTTCAAAACAAAAGACAGGAAAAAAAAGATAGGAAGACAAACGTTTGCAGGGATAATAGAACCAGCCTTTAAGAGAGAGAAAATAATTATAACCATTACAGTTTGGAAATCAGTAAAACAGTAAGTTGCTCTTTTATATACAATGATGGAATAAATCTAAGAGCAGAATTCTCGGTATAAGATGTGAGAACAAGTACCTAATGTGAAGGAATTCTTGTTCATTAGGCTTAAAATGCCCATTTTTTCACCTTTGAAGAAGCACAGTAAAGTATTTTTAAAACTCTGGATGACTTAAATAGACTAATGTACCTTTTTTTTCCCCTATCACAAAAAATATGCAGTTTCTTTGAGCTGTTCAGAGGGTGAACAAGCATGCCTAAGCATCAGGCCCATTTCTTAGTTTTCCATGTAAAACACCGATGTTTATTGTTCCTTCACCCTCAGGGCTGCCATCTGCAGGGTCTTCCAGTGCTCCCATCTGTAGGGTCTTCCAGTGCTCCACAGTTCCTTCGTACTGTACTGGTCAATGCCCGTGGGAAAGGACTGAACCAGCTGATGAGGAAGCATCTGCTGTGGTACTGGTAGCATGGAGAAAACACGCAGCTGTGAGTAAAACGCAAAAGCCACCAAAAGCACTACCTGCCAACTGCCCTGCAAGCTCTGGGAAAACAATGAACTGATGAGAAGCAACTTGCTGAGCTGAAGTGCAGAGAAGACTAAGGTAAGTTTGTGAGGAAGATGCAAGGTTTGCAGAGGTTGACCATTATGTAGAAGATAGCCACATAAATACTTTGGTAAATAATGGATACTCTGAAGAGAATAAGACAGATCAGCTCACAAAACTAATCCAGCAATATTACTAATTATTAGCAGTAAGCCACTGATTATTATTATTGTTACTTCTAATCATTACTTTTAATAACTGCAACCTGAAATTCCTTGTCTTATTATCTCCACATATGAAACAGCAGATACTGAATATGTTATATTTAGAATTCTCCTTTTCACCGAAGCCTGTAAAAAAATCTTATGAGAATTAGGCGTGATAGTAAATTTGAGTTTGTGTACCTTTATTTACATAGTATTGACATTTTAATAGGTATGTAAATTCTGTGGCCAGCTGAGGTTTCTAAATTTCACAGATGTAGAGCTAGATTCCATTGGTTTTCATTGCAGTTTCTTTTCAATACACCCACCTAGAGAAAAAAAAACCAAAAACAACCAAAAAACCACAAAACAAACAAAAAAACTCCAACCACCCCACAACTGTTTATTTTTTTTCCCAGTTTTAATATTATTGTATGAGTTAATCCCCTGAGTGTCTTCAATACCAGAAATTTATCATTTCTACTATCTTTCCAAGATTGTAATTGAGAGTGAAGGGTAAGCTTTTCCTTTGGGTTTAGATTCAACATAAATATTAACAAAAAAAAGAAAGAAATAATGCAAACAGCAGAATGACTCAGTGAGGATAATGTTCTCCTACTAGAAATATTACATGAGTGAGTCAGACCTGCTGTGGTGGGCCCATAGTTCATTAGAGAAAAAAAAGACAAACAGAAAACCCCCACTTTTGGCCCTTGGTTCACAATGTGACGGGAAATGATATGATATTAAGCATGCAGCACAATGAAAGAAAACAAGGAAAAAAGTTCCACAGATCTAGAGATTTCAACACATTTAACAGTCAAGAGATGACTACCATGTTGCCATGATATCCTTGTATAAAGTAGCTATCTTTCCTTCTTCCCTAGCAGCAGTAGCAGAGTAATGTAAAATAAAGAAATATGATATGTATTTCATTCAACTATATTTTTTCTTTCTTTTTCCATTTCCAACTTTTCTAGTCCCATTTTTTTTCATTTCTGAATTATTTTCTTATCGGCTCTTTTGATCTCATTGTATTTTTCCACTTCAGTTCAGAATTTCGTAATTTATATTTAAGAAGTTGAACTGTATTCTGTTTTAAATACCTTTCTTTTTCACAGTCATCTGCTCATTCCAGCTTTTGTCTTCCTTTCTTTTCTTTACATCATCTTTATTTCTGTATTATCTGGCTCTGTTTCTTCAGCTGCACCTACATCCCACTGTTCATCAACCCCATTACAACCCCATCTTTCTCTGAAATATTCATATGTAACACTTTACAAATACCCAGCACCCCAGTGCAAGACAAGGACATGTTTTTTCCAGGATAGGAAGGACCTATCTTTTGTTTTGATGGCTTACTTCGATATATAGTTTTAAGTCTTATCTTTGCTGCAGCATAAAAAAGATATTATCTTTGCAAAGCAGGGAGGTAAAAAAAGAATTGCAAAAAAAGATATTACAATTTTGCCAGGAGACGCTTGGGCTCAAACAATATCTCCACTGTCCTGCTGCTTGCCAAGGACCAGTTATTGGAAAACATTACACATACACTTTGCATTGCCAACTACTGACTGGTCCAAGCAATTTGGTGGTACTATGTTACAGCAGCACATACTGAGCAAAAGTATAAAATATTTTCCCCAAACAGGGTTTCATTCTTTACAACAGCTTTTTCAATGGAAAATTCATAGCCTGAGTTTTCCAACATGTTATAGTGTTTAGAGTGCTTAGATGGAGACAATAACAAGGAACCTGGTTTTCAAAGAGCCAAGTCTTTTCAGTGTGCCCAGCAAAGAAGAGATAACAGAGAAGACTGCATACTTTTAATAACGAAGTTGTAAAATTGTCAGGATTTAGGGATCTGAACCCAGCTCCCTTTCGATCACCATATCAATGGTATTAAAGTAAAAATCACCCAGATCAATGAAGAATGAATTTCGATGAAACTGGACAGGTACAGAAGTGATAGAATCAGAACTGGCTTCAGCATGTAACAATCAATACCACACACCAACTTTCCTGGTCTGAAAGACTGTTATGACTGATGGAGCCCAAAGTCATGGATTATATGAACTCAGTGGACATTTTATAAGGATAGACTATAGACTAAGATCAAATCATTACGGAGCCTACTGAATGGGAGTCACAGACCTATAGGTTCTTTTTTTAAGGTTCAACCTATGTCTTTTCTTAAACAAAGGTTTTCAGATATACTGCAGCATAGACTCACACTAAGGTAATAGGTCAAGCAACTAGCAAGGAAAGATTTTACATTAGGAGTCCAGGGGTTTGTTTGCAGTCTTCTCACTGTTAATAAAAACTTGCAGAGTCTGAGTACTGCTTCAGTGCACCCAGCTCAGTGCACAGATTCTTCTCCTGTCTCTCTAGAGGATAGATAAAGGTCCAGACCTAGGATGATAGAGATGGAAATGGAAGGCAGGGACTGTCATTCAGGAGTCCTCTCAAGGGATCATTAACCAGCCCAAATCCTCAATGGATCCTCAAGCATCCTCAAATGGGACAATGTGTTGGTATTTGCTCTTGAGAACTTAAAGGAAGGCTCAAAGAAACTATCTATGTTCATGATACATATCTGAAGGGAAAATAAAATCAGCGCTGGAAATTAATTGCCTGGGAATGGGAGGATAATGAGAAGGGCTGTAGATATGAGGACATTTTCAAAAAGTTTTTTGTTTGTTTTTTGTTGTTGTTGTTGTTTTTTGTGGTTTTTTTTTTTTTTTTTTTTTTTGGCATATCAGACTTTCTCCACACTTACGATTTTTGAAGGAAAGGGATCTTCTGAAGAAGATAGAAAAGGAATCAGATTTATATGAAGCCATGGGAACAAGGTGAAAAGGTGGCTAATGTTGCTTCAGTGCTTGGAAGGGAAATGGTAACTCTAAAGTTCTTCCTTTGGAGTGTTATTATTTACACCTTCTGTGAGAAACTGCCACCCATGAGTGAGTTTTTCCTGTTCCATGAAAAAAATGAACAGTGGAAATTTCAGTATCTTAAAATAACTCTTTTTGTCATCCAAGACCATCAGCTGCAACATGAATCAAATAATCTGATTGTCAAATTCTGCCACCTTCAATGCAGCCTCAATTGGAATTCTCCTTACACCACAAAAGCCTCCGTAAATCCAGCCAACAAAAACTGATAAATATTTTGTGGGGTTTTGACAATAAAAAAAATATTCTGCATCTGCTTTAAAATAGGGGTTTTTTTTAAGGGCTCATGATCAATCAGATTCAGGTAGCTGTGAGCTCAGAGACTGTGATCAATGGCAGAACAACTGATATATGTCCTGGTTTTCTTAATAAGTCTCTAAATAGATTCAGTAATGCATTTAGTTGTTTAAATATTCATACCTGTTCCCCTACAAGCAAGCTTTAATATGTTCAATTTGAAGGGATAGACAAACTCATAAACTTCATCTCCAGCCTGAAGTGCCATGTCATTACTATTTCCTCCTAAGGTACTGGTAGCAGCTCCATGCTGTCATTTTGCAAGTTGTATTAGCCAGAAGTAAGTTAATTATTAGCTGGAAGATAATTTATGATGTGCTGTGATGCCTCACATAAAGTGTTGCTTGGAGAAAAATAAAAAAAAAAAAAAAAAAAAAAGGAAAGAAAAGAAAACAAACAAAAAAAAAAAAAGAAAAAAGGAAAGAGGAGAGATCCTCTGGCATTACATTTATATTTATGGATTCCTCTTCAGTTTACTGCTTCAGCTTGTTTTTCTAAAAATGCCTTGGGTTTGTTTCACCTAAAATACACTATAATGCTTATAACATTAATTTGCTTAAAGTGCCCCTTACTCTGTGACTATTCAAGTACAAAAGTGGGTGCCCACAGCAAAACTTGAGTCATAGTCATAGCTGAAAGTCATGTGTACAATCTGTTATCTGTTCCTGTTCATCAAAAGCTACATCAAGTCACCACTGTAACCAAAGTTACTCAGGTTTTTTGCCTGGTGTCTGGATTTGTAGACAAGATTACAGTATG
The DNA here is from genome assembly GCF_963264785.1 of Psittacula echo. Lineage (NCBI taxonomy): Eukaryota > Metazoa > Chordata > Aves > Psittaciformes > Psittacidae > Psittacula > Psittacula echo. Next base: position 37,824,783 of record NC_137738.1, on the reverse strand, counting down.
TCCTTGCAAGAAGGAGGAAGCTGGCCGTGGGCAGTTTCAGCAAGGGATGCTCAATACTGGAGTAGTCACCTGGTCCCCTGGCTTAGGAGCAGAAAGTTCTGGATAACGTGAATGAATTATTCCTGTTTTATTGCTACTTCTGATGTCAGTAATGGTGTGTTAGCATGACAAATTTTAAGTCAAAAGTAAAGGTAACAGGGTAGATAAGTATCTGACCTGAGAGTAAAATATCCGGTCTGCTAACACAACAGCCCTTCACATCTTTCACCACTTAAGTATTCCCTGACAATTAGTAACTGTTGGAGAATGTTGACAACAACCGGACAATATTAGTATGGTATGGGGAAATAATTCCACTATTCCTGTGCTAGTTATAGCTTCAGAGATCCTGCCTTCTTGGCTTAGGGCAAACTCATGACCTATAATAGGCAGCACTTTTAAATGCAATTTTTTGGCATCAGCTCTCTCTCTTCAAAATGAGTTGAGCTGGAATGGATTAAACAGCGATGTGTGTAAAGAAGATGAATAAATAAAATGAAAAAGTGGCTTTGTCAGGAAACAGAGACGTGGTGGGACAGCTCGCATGACTGGAATATACTCATGGAGGGCTATGTCCTTTTCAGGAAAGACAGGCCAGCCAGGCGGGGTGGTGGGATTGCTCTTTATGTGCGAGAGCAGCTGCAATGTACTGAGCTCTGTCCAGGAACAGGGGATGAGCGAGTTGAGAGTCTGTGGGTGAGAATTAAGGGGCAGGCTGGCAGGGGCGATACTGTTGTAGGTGTCTGTTACAGGCCACCAGATCAGGGTGAGGAAGTTGACGAGGCCTTCTACAGGCAGCTGAGAGCGGCCTCACAGTCACAGGCCATGGTCGTCGTGGGGGATTTTAACTTCCCTGATGTTTGCTGGAAGGACTACACAGCAACCCAGCCACAGTCCAGGAGGTTCCTCCAGTGTATGGATGATAACTTCCTCATCCAAATGGTGGATGAGCCAACCAGGAGAGGAGCGCTGCTGGATCTCATCCTCACTAACAAGGAGGGGCTGGTCGAAGCAGTAAAGGTTGAGGGCTGCCTTGGTTGCAGCGACCACGAGATGGTGGAATTCAGGATCTTGTGTGGTAGGACCAGTATAACAGCAAGTAGAATTGCAACCCTGGACTTCAGCAGGGCAAACTTTGGCCTTTTCAAGCAATTGCTAGGGGAAGTCCCATGGGCAAGGCTGCTTGAAGGTAAAGGGGCCCAAGATAGTTGGTTGACATTCAAGAATTGCTTATTCCAAGCTCAAGAGCTGAGCATCCCGACACGTAGGAAGTCAAGGAAGAGGGCCAAGAGACCTGCGTGGCTGAATAAGGAACTGCTGGGTATGCTCAAGTGGAAGGGCAGAGTTTATAGGTCATGGAAGGAGGGGCTGGCCACTCGGGAGGAATATAAGGCTGCTGCTAGAGGATGTAGGAAGGCAGCTAGGATGGCTAAGGCCTCCTTAGAATTTAATCTGGCCAGAGGGGTCAAGGACAACAGAAAGAGCTTGTTCAAATACATAGCTGATAAAACTAACACCAGAGGCAAGGTTGGCCCACTGGTGAATGGGATGGGTGCCCTGGTGACAGAAGATACTGAGATGGCAGAGTTATTGAATGCCTTCTTTGTCTCAGTCTACTCTGCCGGAGGCAGTCCTGAAGAGCCCTGTACTCCTGAGACCTCAGATGAAGTCAGGTCACTGGAGCAGTTTGCCTTAGTCCATGAGGAATGGGTTAGGGACCAGTTGAGCAATCTGGACATCCATAAATCCATGGGTCCAGATGGGATGCACCCGCGGGTGCTGAGGGAACTGGCGGAAGTCATTGCTAGACCACTCTCCATCATCTTTACCAAGTCTTGGGAAATGGGAGAGATGCCTGAGGACTGGAGGAAAGCAAATGTCACTCCAGTCTTCAAAAAGGGCAAGAAGGAGGACCCGGGTAACTATAGACCAGTCAGCCTCACCTCCATCCCTGGGAAAGTGATGGAACACCTTATCCTTGATGCCATCTTAAGGCATGTCAAGGATAAGAGGGTTATGAGGGGCAGTCAACATGGCTTTACCAAGGGGAAGTCATGCTTGACCAACCTCCTAGCCTTTTATGAGGAAATAACATTGTGGATGGATGATGGCAGAGTGGTGGATGTGGTCTACCTTGACTTCAGCAAAGCATTTGACACAGTCTCCCACAGCATCCTCATAGCTAAATTGAGGAAGTGTGGTCTGGATGATCAGGTAGTGAGGTGGACTGCAAACTGGCTGAAGGACAGAAGCCAGAGAGTTGTAGTCTATGGGGCAGAGTCCAGTTGGAGGCCTGTATCTAGTGGAGTGCCTCAAGGGTCAGTATTGGGACCAGTATTATTTAATATATTCATCAATGATTTAGATGAGGGAATTGAGTGTACTGTCAGCAAGTTTGCTGATGACACTAAGCTGGGAGGAGTGGCTGACACGCCAGAAGGCTGTGCTGCGATCCAGCGAGACCTGGACAGGCTGGAGAGTTGGGCAGGGAGAAACTTGATGAAATATAACAAGGGAAAGTGTAGAGTCCTGCATCTGGGCAGGAACAACCCCAGGTTCCAGTATAGGTTGGGGAACGACCTGTTAGAGAGCAGTGTAGGGGAGAGGGACCTGGGGGTCCTAGTGGGCGGCAGGATGACCATGAGCCAACACTGTGCCCTTGTGGCCAAGAAGGCCAATGGCATCCTGGGGTGTATTAGAAGGGGGGTGGTCAGTAGGTCGAGAGAGGTCCTCCTCCCCCTCTACTCTGCCCTGGTGAGACCGCATCTGGAATATTGTGTCCAGTTCTGGGCCCCTCAGTTCAAGAAGGACAGGGACCTGCTGGAGAGAGTCCAGCGCAGGGCGACAAAGATGATTAAGGGAGTGGAGCATCTCCCTTATGAGGAAAGGCTGAGGGAGCTGGGTCTCTATAGTTTGGAGAAGAGGAGACTGCGGGGGGACCTTATTAGTGTATATAAATATATAAAGGGGGAGTGTCATGAGGATGGAGCCAGGCTCTTCTCAATGGCAAACAATGATAAGACAAGGGGTAATGGGTATAAACTGGAACACAAGAGGTTCCACTTAAACTTGAGAAGAAACTTCTTCTCAGTGAGGGTGACAGAACACTGGAACAGGCTGCCCAGGGAGGTTGTGGAGTCTCCTTCTCTGGAGACATTCAAAACCCGCCTGGACACATTCCTGTGTAACCTTATCTAGGTGTTCCTGCTCTGGCAGGGGGATTGGACTAGATGATCTTTTGAGGTCCCTTCCAATCTCTAACATACTGTGATACTGTGATACTGTAAACAAAGTTGTCTGCATATTTTAAGTTGACAGGAAAACACTGACTTGTAGAATTACTGCATAAAAATTGATAAACAAATTTAAAAGAAGCAAAGGTTGTTTACATTGTTGAAATGATTTTAATTTATAGAGTGGCTCTTACTGAAGAAATCAGAAATGCCAAATCAACATTCATTTATTGACAATTAAAAATGAAATTTAGCTTTGTGATGTCATAAAGTAATTTCTTTCTTCCCCTTAATAAGTGAAGGTAAGCACTGTTTTGCAAAATATTCTTGTTATGCTCATTGATTTACTTCTTTGGTAAAGCTTGTTTTTGACCAGTTGTCATAAACACAACCGAGAACTGGATTTACAGTTTGAAAAAAACAATAAATATTTGTGTAAAAAAAATAAATCTTTTATTCAGGAGCAGAACATGCTAGTTTCACAAACCAACATGTGAACATAGAGAAATGAAATGGAAAGTGCTTACTCAGAAAAAGGATGTGACAGTCTTAGAAGCCAGAGAACTCACTTCTGAGGCATTTGAAAAAGATCTTAAAGTGGCAAAGCACTACTGATGTTCCCAAAAGATTTTTATTCCAAGAGTAAGTTTTATGAATTGTAAACTGATTTTTCTGGAGTGAATTCATAAGGAGAACAATTTTGAAAGTAGTGCCTTGGGGAGCTACATACGTAAATCTGTTGTTTGCTGACAAGATTTGTGAACAGAAGTCCCCGTGCACTGTGTTACAGGCTGAGCTCTGAGAGGATTAAACACACTGAATGTTTCTTTTTCAAGCCTTTTAATGTTTATTCCTTTTTTTCCTCCCATGTATTCAAGATGAGACCATCTTCATAGCTAGAGGAAGATGACTTGTAACGAGGTCCTTGTGAGCTGTAGTTAGTAGGTTGCAGGTAATTTCTCACTTTAATGTCAAATCTGATGCAGCAGTTATGCAGTTTGTTAAATCCAGAGCAACCTTAGGAAGTCAAAGAGTTATTCTAGAGCCCCATTGATTCAATGTAGAAAATGAGAAGGATCCATGACTATGTCCTTAAAAAGGACAATCTAGAACAAGGCGAAACCAGGAGAGAAGAAGCTGACCTTGATCTCCACCTCAGATTCTCCAGGGGAGCAAAGCTGTCCTCCCTAGCCTGCAGCACAGTGACAGGAGGAAGAAGGAAAAGATGTAGAAAGGGTTCCTTCCAAACTCCTCAGCACCAAGTGTGTGCCTGTGAGTAGGGATGACTGCAGCTGTACGTGATTGCTGAAACATGCCTGTTCACTGCCTTGTAAAGAAAATACAACCCACTGGTGAACCATTTAGTAATACTTCAGTGATCTACCTGGGTTTTAAAGAAAATATAAGACATCTATTATTAGGCTTGATTGCCTTACAACATTTGAAAATGTGTTTTAGAAATCAGTAGTTGAAGCGGAAGGTAAAATTTACCCGTTTTCCAAAGGCCAGTGCAAAGTTAATGTACCATTTACTTTCTCAAAATAAGTTTAAGTCAAACTTGCAGTTTCATGCTGGCCTTTCCCAAATGGATGAGCTTCAAGATCATTCAAATGGAAAATAATAATCTTAAAAATGAATAGTCTAATAGAGAAAAAAGAAGAAGTTTCTTGACATGGTGAAATAAATAAAATCCCCAGCTAGTATTACTGAGTCAAATTTCTGTAGAGAGTTAGAAAAAGAGGAAGCATATTTTTGCAGCATCACAGCTGGAAAACTGAACAACATGTTAGCTTGGAAGAGATGCTATATTCCAAGTAGAAACAGCCTTGTAAATTCAAAAAGCAACCTAAATATGTTAAACTCTTCTTAAATGAGATTTAATATTTCTTCAGTAATTCCAGGTGAAATAAAATATTTATTTTAAGTTCTCTTCCCAAACACCATCCAGCTGTTTCCATGATGACTGCTTAAAGAGGAAACAGGCAGAAATAATGCTAGAACACTTCTGAGTGGCTTTTATTCTTGAATGCTGCTCCTCAGGACAACTTTGCCCTTGCTCCTGTCCTCATGTACTCATTTCCATGCAAGAAAAATGTCACTGTTCTGAGCTAGTAATATATCAATTTAGAATTGGTGTAAAGGGTTGTTTCACAAGGTGTCAGGTTGACAAAGGATCACAGGACAGCAAAAACCAATCAAGGCTATAAAACAGAGCAGTAGCAGATAGTCTCTTCTAACTGACTTCGGGTTACATGCTAATGGCCAATATCTTCACTGTTGTCTTTTTATGTATATGTACATATATAAATATGTATATGTATAAACATTTTATGAAGCTTTTTGTGTTAGACCCACGACTTGAAAGGGGCTAGCTATTCAGTGTATTTAGCACATTCTTCATCTGCATAGTGTCATCTATTTAATTAGCCATATTTTGAGAGATGGTTATTGGTTCTAGTCTGTTTTTATTGACTGCATTTTAAAATAATTATCTTGGGCACATCTTTGAAGTTTTTCTAAAAATACCCCAAGCCTATAAATAATAGATCTTTCACTTGATTCCAAAGAGTAAAACATTATTCAGCAGGGTCTTGTTTCTTTAAAACTTAGGAGAAAGCTCCTAGGAAACTAACTTTTCAGAAAGCTGTGATAGTATAGACAGATAAGTGCACAGGACTCTGGTTGTGAGACTCTACACAAGGAGGCACTTCTAGGCTCTGCCACAGACTCGGAGCCCCTTGCTATGCTCTCGAGATATCACAGCCTGTAAGTGCATGAAATAGCGGAGGAAAAATAGCTAGGTCAAAAGAAACCAAAGAGTCTCAGAGCCAAGAAGTAGCTGCATAAATGTTCAATAGCAATGGAAAATGTGAATTATGAGATCTAGAAAAGCTTTGAAATAATTTGTAAACTGTGTGCAGACAATTAAAAGAAGGATCTAAGTGGACTGGAAACAAAACCTTAGTCAAGTCAGCAGTTTCTAAGAGTCATGCATTATTGTGAAAACAGTTGTGGATCTGTTACAACAGTAAAAACCTGCAACACAAAATTACATGTATAAAAGACTACATGTTAGAATACATCCTTTTATCACATGCCTGCAACTTCTTCTGTGTAGCTTAATCATTTAGGTGTCTGCATTCTTCTCTTTTTTTTTTTTTTGCCTATCTTAATTTGCAAATAAAATTAAAGAGAAGAAAACAAAAGATGAAGACAAAATTCAAACCATTTGGGAAGTATCATAACATTAATTTCTGTTTAGAAGCTAATAGCTTTGCTGCTACAAACTGTACTGGCCTCATATCAATTATGCCTCGTATCTGATTAGAGTATATTATACATATATATATATACAATATGATAATGAATATAAAGCAATCCATGAACCTTGTTAGACTTAACAGCTTGAACAAAATTGAAACCTACAAACATTTATTTGAAATTTATCCAAACATCTCTATCTTTGAAATAAGAGCTGGCAATATCATTAACATAAGCTTTACTTTTAGATTTCTCGTATTGTCTTGTGCCTTTCTGATTAGAAATACCACAAGAACAGCCCTTTCACACCATGTTTTGACATGACTTTTTTCAGTCTGTCTGGTAACAGGAATCTGAAAATGGGAAATAAAAAGAAGTTAGTATTATCTGTCTGCAAAATACAGTTGTGTGACTCAAGTTAATTCCTGTGTTTCTGAACCTACTTTACTCACCACATCACTCTCTAGACATCTAGTGAACAGAAATCCAGTTTTTAAAGTTTTCTTTGCACATTTACAAGCATACACATTTTCATCTGGTATACATGTATCATTGGTGCACTACCTATATGCACAACCAAATATTTTGCACAAGCACAGGGAACATAGGACCATAGGTACACACATGCACAAAGTCTGCTTTAAAATTTTTCATAGCTTTAAAATAAAAGGAGTGGCAAATGCTAAGAAGCTTTTGTCATGGCTGGTTGACTGTGCCAGAGCCTGGTGTTCCATAATTTGCTGCCAATTTTCTCGGGTGGCAAAGCTCCTCTTTCCGTTCCCTGACTCAGCAAGCAACGTACTACTTTCAGAAATAGGGTAGGCAAGAGTCCATGGGTCTGACAGATTAAGTATATTAATAGGAGAAAAGTCACCCTGAAAAAGTCTGCTTTATAACAGCTCTTAGAACAAGATGCTGACAACTTTTCCTAAACACGTCATGCTGTAAGTACGGTCTCACAGATAATGCTTCAGTACTTGAAATGAATGTCAGTATAAGACAGTTTAAGAGCAACAACCATTCTGCCAGTGTCAGACTGCAGGCAGTGTTATTGCACACAGAACCTAGAAGAAACACAAGGTTTGTTTATGAGACCATTTTCTGAAAGATTTGCTATAGTGTGCCATATATACAACTACTCTTCTTATGAATAAACAGAAGTATCTCTCTTCTAGCATTTTAGAAAACAGTGCAGAAGTGACATATGACCTGAGGCTCAATTACTCTTTTAAAAGAACAAAATCTAGGCAGAAGATCCACTCACAAAAAACCCTTAAACTCTAGACTTTGTGGTGAGAGGAAGAGTTCAGCAGGTAAGCTGTGGTGGTACCTTCTTTTCTCAACAAACTGATAAGTGTAGGAAGCAGGTGATTCCTCACAACTTGTTACATTTACACCTTTAGAGAAGCACTCTTCAAGTTGGCCTTACAGAACACCCTCTTTGGAGTCCTTTTTCTCTCCAGGGTTTTTAATCAGTGTATCTTGTTCCAAGCTGCTCAATTGTCCGCCATTTCCTTTAGGAAAGTACGGCACAGTCTCTTGAATACCACCTTCAGGTACCTAACTGTGCATTCTGTGGCATTATTACAAACATTCAGTACCATATTCCTGTCATTTTTGAGATTAGGAAACAAAAAGGCTTAGTGTCCTATGTCTTTGTCCTGGGTTCAGCAGCAGCAGTCATTTTGTTCCTTCTTAGTAGCTGGTGCAGTGCAGTGTTTTTGACTTTCAGCCTGGGAACAGCGCTGATAACACTGATGTTTTTAGTTGCTGCTTAGTAATGTTTACTCTGACCAAAGACTTTGTGAGTCTCATGCTCTGCCAGAGAGGAGAGGAAGCCAGGAGGAAGCAGAGACAGGACACCTGACCCAAACTAGCCAAAGAGGTATTCCATACCACAGCACATCATGCCCAGTATATAAATTGGGGGCAGTTACCCGGAAGGGCTAGATCACTGCTTGGGTCGAGCTGGGTATCAATTGGTGAGTGGTGAGCGGTTTTATTCTCTTCCCTTGTTATTTCCCTTATCATTATTATTACTGGTGGTAGCAGTAGTGGTTTGTGTTATACCTTAGTTACTGGACTTTTCTTATCTCAACCCATGGGAGTTACATTCTTTCGATTCTCCTCCCCATCCCTCCAGGAACAGGGGGAGGATGGGGAGGGGAGTGAGCGAGCGGCTGCGTGGTTCTGAGTTGCCAGCTGGGCTTAAACCATGACAGTCTTTTTAATGATCACAAAGCAGGCAGTCCTCAGTGAACTCTGTGAAAATGATCCAGAGATACATGAAATCACATAATCACAGTCTTTCCATTTCATTCTATACTGGAAAAAAAATCTAAAAGTGGAAATACAATTAACAAGTAATTAAATATCCCTGGGCACTGGATGAAAATGTAGAATCTGAACACACCTCAAAACCACTTTGATTTCAGTCAATCAGTGGGTCATGTAAAAAGTTACTTCATTGTGAAATGAAAACCTTGCTCACACAGTGAGACTAATGTTTCTTTCCAGAGGCCCCATATGTGAAGGTCTCACACATTTGCTTGTGAGATTGTAGCACAACACCGTGTGCTTGAGCTGGGCAGGGAGCCTGAGGTACTGTGCCTGCTCGGTGTCCTTCCTCTATCTCTGTGGGATTGAAGCTATTCCAGGTAGTTGGACCATCTGTGCAGTCTAACACATTTGTAAAGTGCAGACATCTCTCAGCATAGTTTAGGCTTTCATCAGAGGTATTGTCAGCTGTCAGGTCCAAAGGAAGGTGCCTTCCCAAAAAGGGATGAAGTTTGACTTTGATGATACCTCTCATCCAGCTGGAACACTATCAGTTTGAAGTTTGGACGAAGCAGAACCACTCTCTCCACTCATATTTTGTTCTCACCCAGCTGACAGTGACACTAATTCCAAAAGAATTGTTGTCAGATGTAGCTATTAATATGCTGTATATTTAAATACTGATTTGTATCCAAAAGCAGCTTTTGGCTCTCTTTGACAGGCACTTCCTGGCATGTATTGCTATGGTACAAAAGATACTATCTGCACATATTAATAATGTGCACACATATTCTTAGCTAGAAAATCTCACATAAAATGAGCTAAGTGAAAACATTGATGCCAGAGCAAGGTAACAGAGGTTGCTATTAATTACTGTATGCTAATTGAATATTAGTCCTGAACTATGCAGAAATTTCGCCTTTAATATTTGAATAATTTATAATTAATAATACAAATGAACTACATGAAATAAGGTCATAAATGTTAAGAAATAAAAAAAATACGGAAAATTTTCAGGAGAAAAATCATATAAATTATTTGTTGAATGTAAGATAACTACATTGCTTTTACTTCTTGCACAGACAAACTGAGAAGTCTTTCTTGCAGAAATACTGATTACTGTTTTACTTGGTGACATCTTATTTGGCAACATCTGGTATGCAAGGTGCAGGAAATAAACAATAAGCTTAAAAAAAAATAAGCAAACTTTATTGAAAATTGACTCCATGTCATGACACTTCTATAATGGGTATACAAGTGATTATCATTTGTGATGTATCATCTTATTTCTTCCTGGTTATAGGGGAACTGGTATTTGTGAAAAGCAAGAGAATCACACAGGATAAGAGCGGGAGTTAACAGAGGTGAAATTTTAATTTAGGAGCTACTTCTCAATTTGCTACTTTCATTTTCCACCAAATAAATAATGCAAATAACTTCTGAGTATTTAGTCACATTCCAAACAACCCACAAATTCCACGCAAATTCTGAAGCTCCATTCTTGTTTCAGTTTGGAATAGGTACGTATTGCAAGGCTTTGAAGGTCAGAGTAAAAATACTGAAGAATATTTTTCACAGAGACAATGTTGCAGATGGAAACAGAATTTTGCCTTAAATTTAAAGTTCTTTATTTTAGCAGATACTATTCACATTCTATTTATAAGCTATACATTTTTTTCCTTATATGAGTAAGCAACGCAATAAAATATCCTGTTCACTTTATCATCTCTAAGTTTCTAGTGGATTTTCCTACCTTTGCAGTTCAGCATTTACAGACTTCTCAATTTGCCACAAACTAGACATTACCAGGGGAAAGACCTGAAGAAAGAGTTAGAATGGAGAGAGAAGACTTTGCTCCACACTTGCTAACACTCTATTCCTGCCCTTACTTCAGGGTTTAGTCTTTAACATTAGAAACAGATTTGTTGAATTAATGAGACTTTTTGCCTTTGTTAAAAAGCTGCCTTTGGTGGGCTCTACTAAGGACAAGTCACTTGCCCTAAATTACGGCTTGGACCATATGTGCAAGGACCTTCCACTGAATGTTTGTGGTTTTTTTGTAGTGAGCATTCTATATGGAGATTATATATTCAAACTATTGCTTAAAATGGCAGATTTATTTTTATACCCAATCTAACGATGCCAGTAACTAATTATGTCTGATTTTGATGGAGAGGTACTCGATAAAATGTACTAAAAGAAAACTTCTGAGAATGCCAAGCAGAGAACTATTCAAAGCCTGTGCTGATGTTGCAACACAAAAAGATGTGATAGCAGAATGTGTTCAAGCCAAGTCTTTAGAGGGAGTACTGTGAGCTAACAGCAGGAAACTGAAATTATACCATATTCACAAGATATGTTAGCTGTTGAATAAAGGCATTATATCCAACATATCCCATCTGAACATCTGAATTCTAGGCATAAAAGGTTCAAAGCACTTTACATAGCACATTGCACATGTTTACCTAAGATTGTCATAGGGGTTTTTGTTCAATGACAATAACTCCAGCAATAACTTGGAGGAAAAAAAAATTAAAGAGAAAAAGGTCTTCCTCTGCAGCTGTCTTTAAGACTGTTTTGTTTTTTTTTTTAAAAAAAACCAGCTGTGTTCTTTTCTTTTCAATTTTCTCTAACAGTCCATTTGTCTTTCCTGTCCCCTTTACTCCTGCCTTCTAACTCATGCTCTCCTTTCTTTGTCTTCCTGAACAATTCCTTCAGCATGTTGCTCCTTTTCTTCTTTGCCTTAAGGCATGATGTCGTAGACATCACTCCTTATCGTTTTCTCCTCAACATTCTGTTTTGGATGGCTGCTGGCAGACCATTGATCCTAGTTTTTCTCCTCCTCCTTTGTAAGAAGTGCAGAAACAAACCAGAGGTATTCCCAGCTGTCATGTATGGGCTTCTAGATACTTCTTTGCAATCCAGAATTTAGAAGCAGCTGAAAGTACCAATTGAAGAGCCATTTGACCTCATGGATCACCAAAATACTTAAGACAGTGATATAAAGCCTTGGGTGTATAACATTAATAATTAAGAATAGGAAAATCTTTGTCAGGGTTTGTTGTTTTTTTTTTTCTTCCATAGCTTATACCAGTGTGGAGATAATTTGGAACCACACAAAGTGTTTTGTCTACGGGTTTTCCTCTGTCTTACAGCTAACTTGAGAAGCTGGAAGAATCTGGGTTCCACTTTGTCTTCCTGGTTTAGTCAGCAAAGCTGTATTTGCTGTAGCTTGTTGCCTCTCTTGTCTAGTGTGCTTAAGCCCAGGGGAAGTAAAGCTGTTTTATGTGTAAGGATTAGGGAGAAATGGTAGAAAATCTGGAGTAGCCAAAGTGCTATTGTATCCTTGCATTCCATGACAGCGGGAGACAGCATTTACCAGCTGTAATTGCTCAGGATTCGGTGAAATTGTGTAAGCCCCAGGAACTGGTGTACAACTTGTGCAGGAGTTAGCTTTCTCTCTCCTGTAAACAGCTCCCAAAGTAAGTCTTGGTTGGTCTGATACAGTAATGGCCCTCTTATCTTCTGCACTTGTGTATGAATTTATTTTCATTTAATGTCTTTCAAATTACTTGATTCAAAAGCAATTGCCACTACTCTCCAGAGTATTGAATTATGATAGTAAGAATATACTCCTAGTGCTTTATTCATGACATAAACTAGAAATTCAACCTTCTCTCCCCCCCCTTTTTTTAATCAGTGGAAGTCATTGTAGCCCTTGCAAATTTTACAGTGTAAAGTACAACATTTGAATGTCTTTCAAAGCTCCCCTATGAACTGGAATTCACTTATAAAGCTAGAAAAAAAAGGAACTGTAAATGACACTTGCTGAAGATAAAAACTTTCTGCTGGAGTCAGTGGGAAATCGACTACAGGACTGTAAAAATTAAAGTACTTTGGTGTAACAGCATATTGATTTCCCACAGTATTTAGTAATGTATATTGACACCTAATAATGAAATTCATGCAGGTAACCAAAATTAACATCCTAGATGTATTCAGGAAGATTATTTTAAAGAAAAAAATAATGATAACAGAATACTAAGGTGGAAATTTTTAATTTTTTTTTAATTCCTTTAATGAATATTTTACTAATGTTTTCAATAATACAAGAAATGCAATACTAATCATGGTCAAGCTGTTGCTGAGTATCAGAGTGTAAGCAGAAGGAACCAAAGAAATTCTGCAGATAGATTTAGGACTGAATATAAGCAGCAAGGAATTTCATTAACTCCTAGTTCTATGAAGCCTATTCTCTTATGGGACTCTCCAATGTGATCCCCACATATAAATTCAAGTACAAAGTTCAGATCCCAACACTGGGGTAAGACTGTGGGCCTCTGCAATAAAGACATCCCTCTGATAAGCGAGCATCAAATATTGTACCTTCTTCTTAAAAGCAGGAAATGTAAATTAGAATGTAATTAAAACACTGAACTTACCTTTTCCTTTCAAACAGTGTTCTTCATTAATATAGTAAATTCAAAGTAGTTCCTCAAATTTTTATGGCAAAAATAAGCCAAATGTAATTCAGAAAGCTAAGTGATCTGTAGCAAAATATGCAAAACTCCTTAGGATAAGTTTGCCTGGACATCTAAAAGGTTATGTGCAAGCTTAGCTGTCGTGTGCACTGGTGATCTGTACACACGATGTATAGCGACTTTGGCATGCATAATCACATAGATTAGTCCAGTTATCACAGACCAAAAGATCATAAGGATATTTTTGTCAGAAAAAAGGAGCTCACAAGAAGGCCGTACTGATTAACACTTTTGATAGGCTTTGTAAAAGGAGGGGCGTCTGTTGTGGTTCTTAAGTCAAATATAAAATTGAAACCCTACCTGCAAATCTCCACGTGATGAGATTGTTAGTTATTTTTGCTGTATTTTTCCTCCTTATAAACAAGGCAGTCTATAAATCTTAGGAAAAAACAGAACTTTAAATATTCAGCTCTGATTATTTTGTTAATTTTCTGACAACCCAGCATGATACGGGAAGCCTTATCAGCAGAGGCAGAAGATAACAACAAAAAAAGCTGGTTACAATCTTTTCCTCTGAGAAATGTACCCGGCATTATATGTGGAAACAGTGATTTATACTAGTGAAAAACAGCAAAGGGACAACAGGCATTTTACCCTTGACTGCCAAAGAACACTAAATTCATAAATAACACACATAGAATGAACAAGGCTCAGACATCAAAACACGCAAATTCACGTGTCTATTCTATTTAAACAGAGCTAAGTAATTTTTAATAAACCTATCTGTTTATTGAGCATAGGCGTTGAAATTCGCATGCTGTATATATGTTGCCACTGGGAACCTGGGCATACAGAATTTGAGAAATATAAATCATATCAAGAATTTCCAGGACCAACTCAAGCAACATACATACTTTATCAGAACACTGCTGCCACAGCGTATCTGCTTTCATAGTTTATATTGAGCAGGATACAGAATGTAAATATATGCAATCCATTGATGCATGTCAATGAGAAATTGCTGTAGAGCGTGAGCCATTTGAATGACTAGTAAGAAAATAAGACTGTCATGGTAAACACAGTAAAAATTCTAATATTCTTTTCCAGGCATTTACCAATAGTAATGAATTAGACATGCAGATAAGAGAGTTTTCTTCATTTCAGAGACGGGTACCAAAGCACAGCCAGCTTTAAACTTTCCTCCTTCAGTAACACAACTCCTTGGTATTCACATTTTCATGCTGTGTACCACAACCTGTGTTGCCTGAAAAATGAACAGTGACTTTCATAGAATCATAGAATAGTTAGGGTTGGAAAGGACCTTAAGATCATCTAGTTCCAACCCCCCTGCCATGGGCAGGGACACCCCACACTAAGCCATGTCACCCAAGGCCTCATCCAACCTGGCCTTGAACACCGCCAAGGATGGAGCATTCACAGCCTCCCTGGGCAACCCGTTCCAGTGCCTCACCACCCTAACAATAAAGAATTTCTTCCTTATATCCAATCTAAACTTCCCCTGTTTAAGTTTGAACTCGTTACCCCTTGTCCTATCACTACAGTCCCTGATGAATAGTCCCTCCCCAGCATCCTCGTAGGCCCCCTTCAGATTCTGGAAGGCTGCTATGAGGTCTCCACGCAGCCTTCTCTTCTCCAGGCTCAACAAACCCAACTTTCTCAGCCTATCTTCATATGGGAGGTGCTCCAGTCCCCTGATCGTCCTTGTGGCCCTCCTCTGGACTTGTTCCAACAGTTCCATGTCCTTTTTATGTTGAGGACACCAGAACTGCACACAATACTCCAAGTGAGGTCTCACGAGAGCAGAGTAGAGGGGCAGGATCACTTCCTTTGACCTGCTGGTCACGCTCCTTTTGATGCAGCCCAGGATACGGTTGGCTTTCTGGGCTGTGAGCGCACGCTGAACTGGCTCATGTTCAGTTTTTCATCGATCAACATCCCCAAGTCCTTCTCTGCAGGGCTGCTCTGAATCTCTTCTTTGCCCAACCTGTAGCCGTGCCTGGGATTGCTCCGACTCAGGTGTAGGACCTTACACTTGGCATGGTTAAACTTCATACGGTTGGCATCAGCCCACCTCACAAGCGTGTCAAGGCCCCTCTGGATGGCATCCCTTCCCTCCAGTGTATCAACTGAACCACACAGCTTGGTGTCATCGGCAAATTTGCTGAGGGCGCACTCAATCCCACTGTCCATGTCACCGACAAAGGTGTTGAACAAGACCGGCCCCAACACCGATCCCTGAGGGACACCACTCGTTACCGGTCTCCAGCTGGACATTGAGCCATTGACCACAACTCTTTGTGTGTGGTCATCCAGCCAGTTCTTTAGCCACCGAGTGGTCCATCTATCAAACTGATGTCTCTCCAATTTAGAGACAAGGATGTTGTGTGGGACAGTGTCAAAGGCTTTGCACAAGTCCAAGTAGATGACGTCAACTGCTCTGCCCCTGTCCATCAGTTTCGTAGCCCCATCCTAGAAGGCCACCAAATTGGTCAGGCAGGATTTCCCCTTAGTGAAGCCATGCTGGCTGTCACTAAGCACCTCCTTGTTTTTCATGTGCCTTAGCATGCCTTCCAGGAGAATCTGCTCCAAGAGCTTGCCAGGCACAGAGGTGAGACTGACTGGTCTGTAGTTCCCTGGGTCATCCATTTTCCCCTTCTTGAAAATGGGGGTTATATTTCCCTTTTTCCAGTCATTGGGAACTTCATCTGACTGCCATGACTTTTCAAATATGATGGCCAGTGGCTTAGCAACTTCATTTGCCAGCTCCTTCAGGACCCGCGGATGGATTTCATCAGGTCCCATGGACTTGTGCACGTTTAGGTTTTTAAGATGGTCTCGAACCAGATCCTCTCCTACAGTGGGCCTAGGGTCTTCATTCTTACAGTCCCTGCGTTCGCCTTCCAGGACTTAGGTGGTGCAGTCAGAGACTTTGCCAGTGAAGACCGAGGCAAAGAAGTCATTAAGAATCTCAGCCTTCTCCAAATCCTGGGTAGCCAGTTCTCCTGATATCTTCCAGAGGGGGCCTACGTTGTCCCTAGTCTGTCTTTTATTCGCTACATACCTATAGAATCCCTTTCTGTTATCCTTAACATCCCTAGCCAAGTTCAATTCTAACTGGGCCTTAGCCTTCCTCACCTGGTCCCTAGCTTCCCGGACAACATCCCTGTATTCTTCCCAGGCCGCCTGTCCCTGCTTCCACCTTCTATAAGCCTCTTTTTTCCTTTGAATTTTCCTGAGCAGCTCCTTATCCATCCAAGGAGGTCTCCTGGCCCTCCTGCTGCACTTCCTTCTAGTTGGGATGCAACACTCCTGAGCTTGGAGCAGGTGATCCTTGAATATCAACCAACAGTCTTGGGCCCTCCTGCCCTCTAGGGCTGTATCCCATGGAACCTTACTAAGCAAGCTCCTGAAGAGGCCAAAGTCTGCTCTCTTGAAGTCCAGGGCAGTGAGCTTGCTGCACGCTCTTCTCACTGTCCCGAGGATCTCAATTTCAGTTGCAAACTACTCCAATTTCACAGAGTTCTAACTATCTTTTACTTATATGTCTAAACCTTCAGCTACACTGCTCTGGCTGGCAAGGCCTTGTGATAAAAAATTTGTACCACGACTTCTTTCACTGTCCTCCTCAGAATGACTTGACCAAGACCCAAATGTGAATGATTGAGAACTACAGGGGAATAAAAACGACAGAAAATACTAGTTTCTGAATCAGTGCTAAGAAATCTTAGCTCATTTGGATTGCCCACCCTCAACAGATAGATAGTTTATTTGGGATACTAATAACCAAATATTCCTAAAAAATAATGGGAAAGATTAGAAACCAACATCCTTTAGGCCACAGAGGGCACAAGAGCATATTTCAAGAAATTCTGAAGCTGTCATTTCAGAAGAAAACTGCTCCTTGGAGATGCCCGTGAGAGCAAATAGAAAGGATCCTGAACCATGGCTTCTGACATCGTTTGCACATTAGATAACAGGCAATATGAAGGAGGTGGCCACTGAGATTGGACAGCATCAGTAGTCATAGTTGATGCTACCAAGAAGAATTACAGGCAGGATGCTACACTAATGGGTACACACCATTCACAGACTCCAGAGCAGAGTGGAGTTTACCCACAGAAAAGCTTGCATGTAAAATGATATATGGACCTTGGTTATTATATTTCTTTTGAAATATTTCTAGGTTATTATATTTCTTTTGAAAGTTTTTCCATTTACTATAGGTAGGAAGCGTCTCACTCCTTGCACATGAGTGTTACTTGCATGACCAACTTGACTTGCAGGAGAATAAATCAGTTAGTCTTTGGCCTTACACATGAAACACAAATGCAAACAACCCCCCAAACAGGACAATCATCTGACTGTTTTAAGGTGGGACTGCCCAGAAATCATAATTTCATTTGAAATTTCTCAGTTCTGCACATGGCCAGTTGATGAGTTAGAATAATCTCAATAAAATTGTTCTTGTTTTCACCTTATCCATAAGCTTTATTGCTAGTCACACTCCCTTGTTCTGCCTTTCTGTAAAGTAGAAGATAGCAAGATTTCTGTCTTCCTTTTAGCTTGTACGATCTCTAGCAGAGGAGATCCTGTATCAAATATCAGCTTTGGTTCACTGACCTAGTCCTTAAGAGGTCATTTCTTTTTCCCCCACTGTGTTCAGTGCAGTTGCCGATCAGCTATAGCTTTAGATATTCCCCTCCAAGGGGGCTGAGAGCAACCAGGCAGGCCAGTTCAAAGAGGAATCCCAATCCATTCTTTGTTCCAAAAGGAAGAAAGCCAATGTCTTTACACCAAAGCTTTGCTTCAGAAGAAAAAACAACAGCAGTTTTACTCTAATCTTTAAATCCCCATCCAGTTCCAGTAAAAAAGAAAAATTAAAAAAGACAAAACAATGACTATCCAGAACAAAGCTCTCAAAGGGCTTTCCAGCTCTGCAACAGCTTTACTAATGATCCACTCTCATCAGTTTGTCTTCCTTTCTTTATTACTTTCCTGCAGGCTCATTTTCAGTTAAATTAAACCTTCCAACTCTTGCTTTTTTACTGTCACTATGTAAAAGAAATGCTATGGCCAATCTTTAAAGAAATTCTGAAAGTCTTACTGTCGTTTGATTCACGATTCTTCATGTGATGCCCTGAGCTGGCAGCTACAGACGTCCAGGTTCCCTTGCCTTCTTTCCTGACCAAGACTCTGTGCCACTCAACTTTGGAGTACTTGGGTTGGTGCTGGTTACAGGTGTCGCACCCCTTTCTGAGTCCTTTTGCCCCATTAGTAAAACACTGACATGGACTCTGCATGGTACAGAAGAGTTAAGGAAACAGAATATTCATAGCCACCTCCCCACATCACTTAGAGTAGCTCAGCACATTTAAAATATGGTCCTCCCAGCAGCTGAAGCAATGAAGCCTGGTTTCTTGCAGCTGTATCACCTCTCTGGATTTACTGGTACCTTCTAACAGTGAAGGCACACTGGGATCCTTCTCTCTCTGTTTCTCTGGGAACATGAAATTTGTAAGAGCTACTTTTGAGAGAGCTGCCACACAGATTTGAATACAATTGTCCAATGGATTTATAAGGTTTTGGGTAGAGACACGTTATGTAGATGGATAACATGATGACACAGATTTTATCTCCTTAGAAGAAAGATTAATATAGTCCTTCAGTATTTCAGATGTCCCACCTACAGGAACCATAGAGTAAAGAAGCCAAGCTGTTAACCAGTGCCATTCAGTACCAGGTGTGAAATACAGTAAAAGAAAATATCTAACTATGAAAACAAAACCAGACAGGAGCAGGCAACACTTGTGAAGAGAGTATGTTGATAAAAATACTGAGGATGAGTTAGAAATTAAACCACTTATTGTTGATCGATGAAGCCAGGAAATCAGCTGTTCATTGGAGCAAAGCAGGACTTCCGTAATCAGAGTGGATAATCTAAAACATGTCACTGCAAAGTGGAGAGGGAAAAGATACTAACCCAAGAAGATGGACATTGTTCATTTCAGCTGTCAGGATGAGAAAGTGAAAATGAAAGAAGCTTTCAACTTCAACAAGAATCTCTTTCAAGTTCCTGACTGAAGAAGAAGCACTTTGTTACCTGGAAAACTGACCTTTTCAGGGTCTTGCCTTTCCTTTGCTTGCATAAGCAGGCTGAAAGAGAATTTTAAAAGGTTCCTGCAGCTTTGCATGTCTGTTTTTTACAAGCATTGCCCATAAATTGCTTTCAGATAACTAAATAAATGGAAGAAAGCCTGGGTCCTTGCATTGTCCCTTGATTAAACATTTACTGACTGCTAATTTAGTAATTATTTACAGCTATAAATGATTACTTCAGATGCAAGGCAGTGAAGACATGGGGTCAAAATGTCTTTGCCATCCTGTATGCTCATATAGGATTATTAATCTTTGTCAGGAAGCATCACCCAGTGATTAATGGTAAATTGCAGAGGTTTCTGACAACTGAGCTCCAAAGACTGTAGTTGAAAACTGTTAAATGCCTATTAATACCTCCTTTGCCCTTTCTGTACCCATTATGACTATAGATAGCTATTGAGGAATTGCTGGCTTTTTGGCTTGCAAGGTTATTCACCACCCATCTGTCTCCTCAACAGGGTCACCATTTGAAGACCCTTGTATTGCCATTTGGGTATTAATGAGAATGCATCAATGGGTCAGGAACAGCTACATCCACAATCTTTTCCCTGTCCATGATTCACCATGGTAGGTGCTCTCATCTGAAAGAAGCTCAGGTAAAACAGGCTAGATCATGTAAAAAGGGAAGATAAAACATTCAGTGTCAAAGGAGTACAAAAAGGATGAAGACGGTTGCTTAATGAAATCTGTGCAGTAAATTTGTTCTGCATTCAGATAATTTTAATCCTATTCTTAGAGACTATATCCAAGGCTGTCTACTTGGAAAAAAAAACCAACCCAAAAAGCCAAAACCAAACGTAACCTCTTTTTTACTCTAAACTTAAAGAATGCCCATCCTACTCAACTGTATGATGCTATGGCAAAATGGGGTTAGGGAAAGCATAGAGGCAAACTTGCAGAAGAACTCTACTGTGGCTTCTCACCTTACTAGGATAGGAAGGAAACAAAAAGACATTTTCTTTCTTCAGGAAATGTTCCCGGTGAATCTGAACCCTTGGATTTTACACTGTAGTACTGGCTGTCTGTGGTTTTCAAACCACAAATGGGGTTTCAGAGTAGGAAGGCTCTGCACGGTCAGCTATCTACTCCCTTTGGTCAGAATGTCTGTGCTAGAACACAGATTGTGTTTGATGAATGCGCAGGAGAAGTTCTCCAAAATATGGTTAAGATATTAGGAAGGAAATGTAATAGTGGCTGGACGTTTAGGTATCTTGCAAGGATATTCAAAGATGCCTCTGCATCTAATCTTTGTTGGATACAATGTGATTTAGGTACATAAGTACTTTGATAATCTTTTGTGACTATATATGTAATATTTTAGGGACCTAAATATATTTTGAAATTCAGCTCCTACCAGCTACTTAAGGCAAAAGACCTTTCAACTATGTGTTTGCATCATTGTACCTCTAGTTAAGTAAATTACTCTCTGTTCCCACAGTAAATTGAAATCCTAATTTTACATCTGGTTCAAGAAAAAGTCATGTTTGCATAATCCATAATGTACCTTCTTTTAAAATAGTAAATGAGGAGAAGCAATCCGTATCTTCTTTATCTAAACCTCTACTGAAGATTGCTATGAAAATGCATGATCTGAAACTTTAATTTTTTTAGAAGAGATTTTCCTGTGTCTTCTAACATTTCTCATAAATGTTCTGCTGGAAAACCGCAACATCTTCACATAAATAGTCCTTATGGAAAGATGCTGTAAGCACTATCAAATTAGCTGCCATAGAATTTGGCCACTTAGTATTTCTGCTGTGAATGTCAAAACCATGCTGAGTCACTGTTAACTGATTGAGCTGATACAAGCAAATCCATCAAGTAAGTCATTTGTTCACATGTTGTTGCTGCAAGTCTATGAAAACTGAAGAGAAGGCTGTGTGGAGACCTCATAGCAGCCTTCCAGTATCTGAAGGGGGCCTATAAGGATGTTGGGGAGGGACTCTTCATTAGGGACTGTAGTGATAGGAAAAGGAGTAACGGGTTAAAACTTAAACAGGGGAAGTTTAGATTGGATATAAGGAGGAAGTTGTTTACTGTAAGGGTGGTGAGGCACTGGAATGAGTTGTCCAAGGAAGCTGTGAATGCTCCACCCCTGGAGGTGTTCAAGACCAGGTTGGACAGAGCCTTGGGTGACATGGTTTAGTGCGAGGTGTCCCTGTCCATGGCAAGGGGGGTTGGAACTAGATGATCTTAAGGTCCTTTCTAACCCTAGCTATTCTATGATTCTGTGATTATGAAATAATCAATCCCCTCAGCAGCTCAAAATGCTGTAGTAGAAATGAAGTTCTGCTAAATTTCTATCAGTACTGGCAGAGTGACTCCTTGAATGCTCCAAAAGATTATGCAAGAGGGTAATTTTCAATGAACATTACATTCAGAAAAGCCTGCATAACTTTTGAAAGAAAAGACATAATCCAAAGAAACTGGGAAGACAATAATATAAGCTTATTTGTCTGTGGCTGTTCAGTATCCTGTAAAATACCTGTACAGGTTTGAAATCTGTGGACTACAATATGTGTCTGGCTGTCTAGGTACACCTAACATATTAATGATACAGAAATGCCTGTAGATTATAAATTATTTAGTGACAAGGATATGTGGACAGCATTATTCTATATTATTCATTATGGGCATGTCAGTATGTGAAATACATAATTCTATAACGTCACAAAACCTGTTCATTAGGATTAAGGCGATGCAAGACTCACCAGAGATTTGCTAAAGGCCAAAGCAATCAAAGCATTTCATGCTGCATAGAGCTTTGCTATACGTATATTCCAATTCTGTAATTCTTGTAAGCTTCACCAAAAGTAAAAACACTGAGATCATAAATTGACTGGTCACAGCCACCATCATTTAAATTTTGCATAAGTTATACTTGACTGGAGTAGGGCTTAGGTCAAAGTCACACAGAAATGTTTATATATATTGATCTAGAACTGGGCCTTGTAAAAATCAAAATAAAGGTGATTTGGGAATAACAATACATGAGTCTGGTTTTCTGCTTTCTCTTTACTGAGAGAGGCAAACCCTGAAGCTTTATTATTTTGCCTCTGTTTCACTGTATACATAGCATATACAACTATATAAAGCAATATAGAATTTAGGCTCAGTGTCCTCTGAACAGTAGGCCTTACTAACATATCATACACTGGTGTAGAAAACTGGCTTTACAGAGGTCACAGCAAAACTTCTATTGATGAAAAAGGGCACAGATTTAATTTCTGACGGTTTACTCTGCCTTCTGTCCTCTCATGGTAGGAATGAGGCTAATGAAGGCTGGTGAAAAATGACATTAAATGTAATGAAAATAAAAGGTTGTAAAGGTTGGGCTGTTTTTTCTAGTTTGAAATAGTGTTAATTAAGTGAGCATTGTCATGAACAGCCTGTGCATTGTTATAAATAGAGCCGATTAAATAATACTGGAAAGCAAAGCGAAAATTCCTGAAATATTTAATATAATTGTATTCATTTGTAAGAAAAACTAGTGCATGCTCTTTAAAGTATGGCCTTTGGAAGTGGCAACAACACTCCTGTTTCTAACAGTGTTAGCAGTGGAATGAAACATCAGCAAAAAAGCAGTACTACAGTAAATTTAAAGGTTTTCCAAAGATTTGCATATTTTGTATTATGATTTAAACAATAGAAATATAAACCCAAAAGTATTACAGAGACTTGCAGAAAGGCGAAGAATAACCTAATACAGGAAAAATTAAGCATCTAGCTCAGAAGGAATTGTAAAATAGAGTTAAATGATACCACTTTATAAAGGCTTTTGTAAGGCAGAGAAGTAACCAGTTAGAAATATAAGAGTGCATAAAGGAAAGCAAATAAGGTGAAGAGGTCACCATTTGAAGAATATGAAGCCCGGATGGAAGATTAATCAAATTAAGTTGAACAACAAACACAACAACAAAAGCACACCAAGCGAAGGAGAGAAACTGTTTAGGAAACTACAGCATGAACATACCCTTCAGGTCAGATACATTTATTGTTAATGTGGAGCTGAGCAAGGTCTCTCTTCCAGTCCTGGTGGGCATTTACCTATATAAACAAAAGACTAAGAGGCAGCTCTGTGAGGATGGTCTAGAGACATGGCCTTTACTGCAGGGACATTTCTACAGTAGTTCTGTTTACAACAGTCATTTCAAAAATGGTTTCCTAGAGGGCAAGGAAGAAACTATTCCTCACACAATATTAACTTGTCTTGAGTTTGGATGTTATATATTAACAAAAGACATGCAAAATATGTATCTGTATTTGTTACTTTTCCAGGTAGGCAGCTACTACGGTTGCCGTGGGATGTCCCAAAGGGTAGAATGAGGTGACATCACATATGTGAACAGCTTAAAAAGCAGCCCATATATTGCAAAGGAGAAAAGATAAAGGTCAGCAAAGCAATTTCTCCAAGAAAGTGACTCATACTGCAAGAAAGTTTGAGACTTATTTCTCAGCACTGCACTAATCAATGAGAATTAGAACTTTCATTAAATCCTTTTTTTCCCTTGTTTAAAAACACCAGCAAAGGAAATACAGCAACAACCGGTCATCCCCATTAAGTTAAATTCCCACCTGCCAGAAGATGACATTTTGGACTGTAGATAGGTCCCATTGCTCTCAAATTGCTTTGCTTCACTACATTAGTTTGCTAAAGATTTAAAGGTAGCACATCTGGCGCTGTCAAAAGCACCACATATTTCCTCATACTCAGCTGAATAAAATTACACTGGAGAAACCCAGTGCCATCAAGTTTCCGTGGTGACTACTGGCAGATTGAAAGAGGCAGGAATGGAAAGGAAGCCTTAAAGAGGTCTTTGCTGAGCCAAATGGCTGAGGCTGTTTAAGGGAATGAAAAGAACTAGCTCCTCAGTGCCAGAGACAAAATTCAACCAGCTAAGAGCCTGATTAATGCAGTGTTGCCGAGAAAGCTTTCCCAGGAGAATGATACAAAAAATACATCATTAGTCAAAACTCACCTGTCATAGGGAACAGAAATAGAGAGTGAATAGAGAGTGAATAGAGAGACAGAGGAAAAGCAAATGCTAATGAAAACATAATAGACTGTGAACCCAAAGAAAAACTTTAGAATTACAGTTTAAACTGTCCACATTTGGTTGGCTTAACATTACGATTACAAATGGTACTTCTGATCTTCCATCACCTGTTATTGTCTGGGACCCCGATTTGTTCCCACTGGGTGTCTGGCTGTCAATGCCCAGAGTTTGATTGATTAGTGTTAGCAGCGATAGAATTCTCCAGTGAAAAACTGCCCCATCCTAGAATTTACCAAAACAAAGAATTGGCAAGATTGTGGACTTAAACTTTCTGTGTACAGTGTAAGAATTTTAAGTAAGTATGAAAACCAGCTTTATAGGTTATTCTGGGTCAAGGAAAGATTACGGTTACATCATTTGATTTGCTGCATAGTTGAGCAACTACAATAGGCAATTGCACATTTATTTGACTTTTTGTTATGAACTACATAAATGTCAACATCAGTTAACACGTGCTTTCAGAGTCTCCAGGCTTTTAGAAAAGAGAATATACTGTATTGATGACAGTAGAGGGCTGAACATAAATGCCGTAGGTTTAGAGATAAAGGGGATAATTACATAAAGTTAATAATTTAAAAAATTCTCTGTATGCCCTGGAGCCAGCAACAAACACATCTTTGTGAGTGCAGTTCTGCATGTCGCAGTTGCCAATTATTTGGTCTATGACCTGTTCCTTAGCTACAATAAAAGCCAACAATAAATTACCAAGAGAGAAACTGTAAACTGATGGTCTGTACTCAGAAGCTGTTCAGAAGATCTTCAAAAGAATGAAGTTTTCTGTTTATCTGATCATAATGGGATTATCTCACCATTCTTAATTTCTTTATGTTCAGTCTAGAGGGACTGCAAAAAAACCTCTGCCTTTACCTAAAGCATTTATACCACAGATGAGGACAGTCCAAGAATGGCACGGACTGTGAATTCTGGAGTATTAATGACACAGAGGGTCTATTTTTAGGGTAAAATCACAGTTGCATTGCCTTCATGAATGCAGCAGGTTTACAAGGTGGATCTGAGCCAATATTTTGCTTTTATATGCAAGTGTGGTGCAGTATGAGAAGCTATTGTAGGTCTGTCTTTTCCAATTACTGAGCCTGCCTGCTTGTGTTTATGCTCAGACTTTTAATACAACCACCGTAAAAGATGGGCCTGAGCCCCGGAAAACAGCATAATTTCTCTTCTGTTACAGCTGATGATCAAGTACTGAATAACGCATTCCCTGCATTTATATTAGCTTTTTCTTTATTTTGCTGCCAACCTCTAGTTGAGAGCTTACCCAGCCCAGCAGCGTAATCATACTGCTTCTGCTTTGACATTCACCTTTTGTTGTTCCTTACAGCTGTGCAAAATGGATCTCGTGGAACCATTCTGAGCAAGACAATATTTAAGGCTCCTTTTCTGTACAAGTGGAGATGACCCCACTGACAGCAAACAGCCAACAGCAGTTTCTTAATCCTGAAGTACCATTCCACCAAGATATTAATGGGAATGTGGGGGTGATGGGTGTTAAGTGTATAACTTTCTGGGGAATGTTAAACCTCTAGTAGAATAAGGTCAAATTCAGCCAAGCCAGTTTCCCTTTTTCTGTACAGCTCTACTGGGACTTGCACAATCACATAATGATTGCAGCGATCCCCACCAGGCCCTGTTATCTCAAGCAATTGCCCTGATTGCTCATCCCTAAAACTAACTTTGCAGTCAGCCACTCTTGCTAATCTCTCTATCTCTCTTACTAACCCAGGGGCAGAGAAAGCTGCTCCTGTTCATTGTGATACAGCTAAAAGAAAAAAAAATTCTAATATCTTCTTTATTATCAAAATGTTTTACTGTTTGCACAGAGCCCTGAGTAGCATATTAACAAAAAACATGACCTTCCTGTCCAAATAATAACATACACAAAGACAGCTCCTTTTACAGGGCAACGGGAACAGTAGGTTATGAGTGATGAAAGTCTTCAAGGGCACTTTGTTTGAAATGTTGCTATGTACTTTCTCTGCCCTAGTGCAGACACACTACTTATCGCTCTAATTGAATCAGTGACGTATTCTTATATGCAAACATGCACATTGGTATTCCTGGAATGCTGTGAAAGACATAGGGATAAAGACAAGTAGGTCTGTACTGTCTGGCCTGTTATGTCAGTGTCATTTAACATACCTGTTACTCTACACCATACGTACTCTAACACCATGCTATGGTAGCACAGTATGAGATAAAGTGACATTGTGATATATCTGGATGTGTTCCCTCTTTCATGGAAGAACCTTCTTTATGCGACAGAACTTCAGCAGATATAATAACACATTTCTCTTTGGGCTCATACAGAATCATAGCAATTTCCAAATCCTGAATAACTGACCCAACCATTATCTTGGTATTTCATTTTTTTTATATTTTGTGCAGTTTTGCATAGTTTTCCTGTATGTCTTAATGTATCACTTCATTGCAATGACCAAAGGAAGCTTTCCTTCTCATTTAGAATACTTAAAGCCTCGAACTTCAGTATGAAAATTGTGTAGCCCTCTTTGGGGCTGAGAAAAAACTTGCCACATACTTTCCACCTATATAAATTTTATGGTCTTTTCAATGATGACTAGGTGCATGGCACCAGAATTTCATCTTCTTTTAGGTCCCTAAATGCCAAAAAGAGGAGTTCAAACATATCTTGGCATGTAACCTTTCTTGCCAGTAAGATGTTTAGTATATCACTAGCTAGGTTTCTGTTGAGAAGCACCCAAAATAGTGCTATTGCGTACCACACTCTTCAGTAGAAATCTAAGTGTCTGACCTGCAAGCTCTAGATCATCACAAAGGGGCAGGTGCCTGTGTGATTATCAAGTAACATTTGGGTAAGTGCCTAAAACATGAGGTTAAGGGTAGCATCTCTGTTCCTTTCGACTGCAAAGAAAGCTGAATATCTGGACAATTTAGAAGTAACTTCACGTATTTTGAGATCCCAGGTTTTGAACATTTGAGGCTGGCAGCACTTCGAATATTTAGTGTCTGAAATATGAGCTCTGTACATTGAACACAGCGGGTTATTTCAGTTCCTCTAATCAAATTGGTGTGGGCTTTTATTCCCTGTAGATAGTCTTCAGTCTTCTAATATCCACAGACCTGTTGCTCAGTGAATTTATTTGATAGATATTGACAGCAAGTGAAACACCAAAACACGGGTGAGACAAATTCGTACTAAAAATGTGAAAAATAGCGGAGGGCTTCTTTTTTGCATTTATTCATCTCTTGCTTATTGGGGATGAAAGTGGTTTTCCCAGTAAATAAGAAGAAGTTGATATAATATGTGACCATGTGATTTATGATCATCTGTTTCTCAGCTGCTGGGGTCCAAATTCTAGAATGACTTCAGTCATCTTGCAGCATCCACTGATGAATACCTCAGAGGCAAGTACTCAGATCAGGAACTAGCTCTTCTCCAGAAGCAAAACAGCTAGAAATAGTTGTGCAGAACTAGACATACTTTCTGATAATCCTATAAATAAAAAGGGAACATAGTAGGAGAAAAATAGACACACTATGAAACAAATGTACTCCATGCCATCTCCAGTCCAGCTATCCAGTGTTGGGTGGAGGAGGGGGAGATTCCCTGGACATTTTAGTTATAGAGTGCTATTGAAATTAAAAAAAGCAAACCCAAACTGAACAAAAACCAACATCAAATACCCAGAAACCCACATCCCTATCCAATTAATATGAGTAAAATATCAGCTTCAGAAAACAGCCTTTCTTGGAATCATTATCCCGTCTCTGCATGCACTTCTGGATCAGAAGTTAGTGACCAAGGAAACTGGATTATTCAGGCTGAGAAAGAAACCTCTTATTAGAAACCTCACATCAGTCATGTGCTACTTATGCCAGATCTGGGATTTTTTTAAATATTCTATGTTATCTGGAAACACATATTTAGAAAGAAATATATATCAGACAAAACCTATATAGTTGCTTAACTGTAAGTCCATAAGATGTTCAACCTTCTACACAGAATAAAAGATGTAATGGAGAAGCAAAAGGATGTCTGTTTGCAAGAAATACAGAGTAAGAGCAAAATTACAAACAAACTGAAAAAAAAAAGTATTTTAACATGAATTAAATATCTCATTACTGGACTGAGAAGAAAAACCTCTGATTTTTATTTATAAAAAGTGCTTCATGCAAAGAATGATAACAGAAAGCTGCATTAGCAACTTCTCCTATGATGCCTAGTGATTAAGCCATTATTTTCTGGTAGTCACCCTAATCTGATTTTCCAGTGTATTGTTTCCTTTGTTATCTATTATAATCTATTACACACACATATAAAACTAGTGATTATTATAGCAGTGACTTTATTAGTTCATTTCAGATTTTGTTTGTTTTGCAGAATGTAATGATTTTAATCCTCATTTAAATACATTGATAGTATAATCCAACAGCTAATTATTAGAATGCATGAGAAATTATGATTAATGACAAAAAAAAAGTCTTTTGTCTCTTTTAAGTATCTATTGTCTGTCTACTAACTATTTTAAAGATAGTGGGGAAAAAAAAACCTTTTAGACAAAAAGAGAATTCTTCTCCGTTGCAGATTTGACACCATAATTAGGTTGCTTTCTTGTCAGAAAGATTATCAGAAGGGCATGTGGGAAAAATGTATTATCTAAGTAACGATAACTAATGAAAAGAACAGTGAAATAGTGACAACTTTTTCTATTTTAGAAAGGACCATTAGTAAAAAAATGCTGCTGCTGCACTCCTAGCTCCAGGACTCCAGTATTTTTCACTTGCATGTAATCAGAATATGACTAATACTGCAAAAAAAGATTTCATCAATAATTCTATAGCAATTTTTCATGAATTTCCACCAACTGCTTTCAGGCTGAACTTCTATTACCATACCGTAAAGTAGCAGATCTTAGAACAACATTTTAAATTACTAGATGTGGGAAAACTTGGAATTCTAACTGGAATATTTCCTTCCTTTTTTTTTTTTTTTCCCCCCAAAAGTTGCATTTATTTTTATAGCACATATAATACCATCAAAAAAATAAATAGTAGACTACCTTGCCTAGAGAAGCTGTGGTTACCCCATCCATAGCAGTCTTCAAGGCCAGGTTGGATGGGGTTTTGAGCAACCTGGTCTAGTGGAAGGTGCCTGTGACAGGGGAGGTGGGATTCAATGATCTTTAAGGTCCCTTCCAACCCAAGCCGTTCTATGATTCTATGATCTTCCTAGATTAACAAGATCCTTTGTAAATCAAACAAGCATTTAGGTAGTATTTCCAGTGTGGTTTTAGACCTGGAAACAAGGAGAGCTTTTGGTTTTTCCCATCTGAAGTGAGAAAATGGAAAAGCTATCTTTGCTCACCCAAAAGTGGTTCAGCACTTAAAGCTCACCAGGATACGTGACAGAGCCTCTTGGGCAGACTTTTTTCTGTTTAATTACATAATGTGATTTCTGTTGAGGGACGGGGAAGTAAGCCAGCAACATATGGTAAAGCAGACAAAATATTTCATAAAGTAAACTCTTATGATTGTGTTTATAAATTAACAGGCAAGAAAATATTATAGGCTTAGGAATCCTACTTTTCCTTCTTGAAATTTTAAATTGCTTAAAAATATTTACCTTTGTGAAAACCTCAATTATAACTTTTTGTCCAGTGTGAGAGAAATTCCTGCAATCCCTTCTGTGAGAGATGGCACATGTAATCTTATACCAAAGCCTGTTCATGGGCTTAACATATTGCCCAGTTTAATTTTAATGCTTTTGGGTTTGAAAGATAGATAGTTTCATATCTGTGGGAATTGCTGTACTCCTGAACCTAAAGATAGCAGCAAAGGACTGAAAACAGTACCCATCTGCACTATCTTGTCACTGTTTGATAAGACTCTGAATCACAGGTAATGTCCAGATACATACTGAAATTAAAAAACAAATCATTATGACCAGTCTATTGAAGAGCTATCGGAAAAGCAAGGAAAGTCTACCTGTTTTATCAACCATATGCTGTATTCCTTTTTTTCACTTTCTCTCCTCAGTCCTTATCTACACTTATTTATTTGGGAAAAAAAAAAAGAAACCAACCCAAAACTCTGCTGATACTGCCAAAGCTATCATGCTGCAATGTGACTCTAATTCAAGAAGAGAGAAAAAACCCTCAGAAAAGGTTAGGTTGAACAGCTTGAAATTGTCACATCTCCAGTTGTTATTCAATGCAGCTGTGCCCAGGAGATGACACCTGTACCCAGAATGAATTAAAAGGAAAAAATGCAGTCCAGTGAAGTATTCAGGTGCTAGGAACTGAGAATAGGGATTGATAAAGAAAGATGAACTGCTTCACAGTCATCCTTGAGAGAGAGACATTAATGAGAAAAGATCAAGTGTGCTTACCATACCTGCTCAAGTGAGAGATATGGACAGGCAGCACCCTCTAATGAAGAAAGATCATTTAGTGATTGCAGATACCTGAAGTAAGGACACAAATTGTAGGAGGAATCTAGGTATCAGTCTTACAGATCAGACAACTGCATGATTGAGCCAGAGGAGGGAAAAAAAAGAGTTAGTGAAGATAGATCAATGCACAAACACAAAAGATGAAATCACATATTAAGTATAGCCTGAGAGAAAGGCAGAAGCATTCCATTTACAAAGCTCTTACTCAGGTGAAAACAACTTGAGCTTTTTTCCAGCACACTCCCAAGATCTACAATGCGAAGTTATTCAAGTACCTACTGGATATCTGGAGGAAAAATTAGTAATAGTTGGAAAAATACCTTGGGTGCATTGACAGGCTAGAGTAATATTACAACAAACAAAGAGACAAACAAACCATTTCCCTTTCCCAAAGCCCCAGCTCAGAAGCTGTTGGTACCAGGTATCATAATAACCAGGGCTAAAAACTAACAATAGATCAGCTACTGATTCAGATTCTGCTCAGCACAGAACTTCCTGGCTCATAGTGCTTCATTTCAGAGCTTCAGAAAGAGCAGACAAGCCATTCTGCAGCACCCTGGAGAGTATACCACCACAACAGTGAGATCTGGCTCTCCTTCATGAACAGACAAAGCCAAAGTCTAAGCAAACAAAGCAGAAAACGGTTCATACCACTTGTGGGTCATAAGCCCACAGTCAAGATACAAACAATGCCTTAAAAAAACAGGTTACAAAAGACAGATCAGGGCAGAAGTGGAGGAGAGCTGAGTGAAAAAGAACTAGAAAGAGAGAGTAGGGAATCAAATAAAATAGTATCATAAAGTATCTTTCGGTCTTTCCACAGTAGCTTCAAGCTTCATTTAGAGTGATATTTCTTTCTCTCTATCCTTCTCACATACACACACATCAGGCAGGAGCAGAAGCCCGTGAAAAATATAGGATTTTATTTCTACCCCACTATCATAGAGTTCTATCTCCTAGGGGACAAAAACAATCTCCATGAGAGATTTTCCCATGCGTGAAATGGCTTTGCAAAGAAATGGTATCACAACAGTAGCTATCGAAAGACTATGTATCCATGAGAGGATCATCCTGTATTATCACATTTTCTCTTAGCAACCCCAAACAGTAAAATATAGAAAATTACGTATATATGATTCCTTTTCTAATATTGTCCATACTGCTCAGGGTATATTTACCTACTCCACACATCTTGGCAAAATGTGCTGAAATATATAGATTAGGCATCTTTTCCTGCTGTTATGATCATTAACCAAATGTGTTAGGCAGGCTACCTGAAGTAATTTTCTTCACTGCTACATTATCAAAAAACCCCTAGTGTTATATTGTGTGATAAAATTAGTTTAGGAGTATAACTTCAGCCAGATGCAAAGTTTACAAAGCTCTGAAGAGCCTAAACTCCTATATTTTTAGTGATACAATTAAATTATCACTCTCTATGGTTCATGAGCAACCAGAATTGCCTTCAGAGTCCTTCTGAGAAACAACTTCCCATGAGCAGTAAAACAGTAAAATGCATTGCTCTCATTCGGTCCCAGTTGGGAAGTAGATTGCTTGCATAAGAATTATTTCAGAGACACTTCACTTTGCATTCATGTGCTTGCAACTTCACATAAACTACCTAAAAATGACTTTTTTGGTGACATTTTCCTACTGTCCCACAGGCAGAAGCATATACATTTATGCATAACTAAAATTAATGCAGCTCATTTACATCAATAAATCGGGTTTTGTGAAGTAAATTTCAGTGCTTGTGTGCAAAAGTATTACTAGATATATTGCAAGTTTTCCAGATACTGATGGTGATGACCTTTCTTTAAAGAGTTTAGCACTAGAAGGGGGGGGGGGTTCTGAGGAATATTTCTGAAAGATGTTATTAACTTTTGCATTGCCTTATTTATTTTTAAATTATTGTTAGTAGGAGGAAAATTTAAGATTAATTTTTAAAGCTATTTTCAATATGGAAATTATAGTTTTATAGCAGATTAATCTCAGTTTTTTGAAAGTTGTTTAAATGTTAATTTAAAATGCTGTTCTGCCTATTTTGGGACAAGATGAATATGTTTTAAGTGTTGACTTAGAATATTTTAGACACAAATGAAAACAAAATAATATTTAACTGTATTCAACAAAATCTGAACTTTCAACAGCTCATTGCTCATAAGAAAGTTAAAAAAGAAATAGAGAATCCATTCACAACAGAGAAGACAACACTCCAAAAGTTCACACAGGAAAAAATGACTCCTGAAAATTATCAGACAGAAACCTGTTTCGACATGACATCTGATCAAAGTTTCTAATTAAAAGTCCAAATGAACATCAGAATCAACTAATAATTTCGTCAGCCAATTAGGGAACCAGTGATTTCACAGGGAGATTACAAAATCAATGAACAGGGAACTAAAACTTTTTGATTTAAAGTATTTCTACTACTAATTGAAGGGCACATCTGTCACTGGCTGTGTATTGTTAAGCAGCCCTTTTTGGTTCCCTTCACTTGCTATAGCAGTGGAGTACAGCCACAGTTAGGCTTCTCTGAATGAAGACGTACCAGAGACTCTGTACTGGCTGTGTGCCTGTCCTCTCAGGCTAGGATATTCCTATCTCATTAACTACAAATGCTAAACTCCAGGACTTTTCTTGCCAAAGGTTCATCTAGCATAGCAAAAGAGAAAAAGAGGGATTCTTATGAGCTGAAAATTGAGAAAAAGAAAAATCAGAAAGACCACATTTTGCCTTGAATATCCACAGCAGTGAGCGCAAGAAGTAGCAGAACCCACAGAAAGCAGTTAGAGGTCATTATTTATTTTAAACCAAGACTTTGTTTATTTTGTACCACTGCTGCAAGGGTTAATAAAGCTTTATTTACCCAGTGGTAATTCTCTGTTTATGGGCAAACCCTCTGATGCACAGTACCGTGGCCCTCCACTTGGCTCATCACTGCTCTGCCAGCTTCTGACTGCTTAAGTACTTGTACTCCTTATTACAATAATTGGTAAAATTGATTACTAAAAAATTAAAAACAGTTGTGAAATTCTAACATACAGTTTCAGTTAAAAACTAATTTTTATTTCATCTAATCTTGTTTCCTATTAACAAAAGTATTTCCATTAACAACAGCCTAGTATTGAGGATGGAATGTAGATAGGAAAGATATTTCTTCTTCCTGGAAAATCAAGTACAACCACAGAGAGCATTACAAGCCCATAACTGGTAGGGAGTGTATATGAATGAATGAGTAATGCCACATTGCTGTAGTCTTAGTGGGCATTTATATTCACCTTCTTTTCTGTGAGTTAGGACTTCAGAAATGCAGTGCAAAACCCAAGAGGTTATTATGATGCATCGTTGGTACCAAGGGGCAACCCAGAGACCTGATGGGTAGCTCTGCGCTACTTCCTGTCTCCTGTGCTGAACAAGCACTTTATGTGGTGTTCACCTAGCGTGATTTCAGACATAAAATTTGAGTGATGTTGCCTGGTTGTCTTCATAAACAAGAGTGAATTAAAAAGCATCTCCAAGTATTTACTTGTGTATCGTTTATGTATGGACTCTTGGAGTTGTTTCTCTCTCTTCATTGACTAGAGAGCACCTAGACGCCGAAATTACACTAAATTAATCCTTGCATCATAAAGGCAGGTAAATGATTCTCATTTATGTTACATGTTGATGGCACCTAAGCCAGTCTCAAAAATCCATTGAACTTGAGTGATAAAAGGGGTAACATTTTAGGCTTGAGGAGCAAATGTTCAATAACAGAAAAGATAGGTATACCCATTTTGAAAAATGTGTGTTCCCAGCTTCTTCTTGCAAAACCCTCTAGCCACTTAAATAAAGAGAAGGATATAATGTTTAAGAGAAAGACCAACTTCAGTTTACAGACAAATGGCAGAAGCAGCTACAGACACATTTTTGGATGGATGTCAGTAGTAGGGGCTGACTGACGCACTCTTCATTGCTGTCCCCCAGCTTATTGTAGGCTCAGGGAGCAGACCTTCACTAAAAGTACAGGCGGATTTTTGAAGTTGATTATAAAATCTGCCCTTTCAAATTTGTTCTGTTTATTTTGTAAAATGGCTATAACATTCATGTAATGTATTCATACTTTAAATCTGCTGCAATTATTTTTCCTGCTACTGCAGTACTTAATAAAACTTCTATCATGCCACTGGCAAGTTGTTAGTGATTTATTTTTATTAAGGAGAAGATAAAACTCTGAATGATTTTAAAAGAATCCTTTTATTAGTAAGACTTTCTACATGCCATATAATAAAATACCTAGGTACCTAATATCTTAGAGAGGAAAACTGTAACAAAGATAGTTTTAGATAATTTTATTGACTTATACTTGGCTGCATTATCACATAGACTGGTGATTTTCTGTCTAGGCTCTTGGGACCCATGGGAGCTATATGAGCTTCTTTTACAGGACACATATGCTCTCTCTACAGCATTCCTTAAGTTTCATGGAATTATATTGACAGCTGTAAATCAAACCTGACTGCATTAGACGGTGCTGCAAAAGCAGTAGCTTAAATCCTCAACTAATTGTAATGACCTTCCAGCCATGGGCTTAATGATTGTAACATCAGACACTGAGTACAACCCACAATTTGCTGTGCTGTAGGAAATAGTAGTACACAAGTCATATTGTATTTTTGCCACAAAATTACCAATATCGGCACTGAATAACAAAAATAAGTGGGTGGAGACATTTTTGGGAAGGCATTTGCTTCTTTCCACAAATAGATGCCTTCTAGTTTAAGGCTGGGCTCATGTAGTCTGCGGCTACCCACCTGCCCAAGATATAACTGAATAAATATTAAAGATTTGGGTGAATTCAAGGAAGAGAAGACCAGGGAATTATCACCAGAGCATTGAGCACTAAAAAATCACACTTCACGAGAGTCTGAAACATGCCACCCACAGTTACTGTGGTACCTACTGTATCTTTACAGCAGCTCTACTCATATTCTATTCATTCTGGCTTTGCTCAGAAAAAGCTTGAAAAAAAAATTAAATAAGAATAAATTTATTTTTTCACCAATGCTCAACCTTTGATAAACCAAGAAAGTAAAAGATTTTTGCAACTCTGCATATATTTTTAAACACAACTCCATAGATTTTCAGTCTTATTCCATTGAGCTTAAGGCCAGAAGGGGTTCTTAGATCATCTAGTATTGCCTCTTATATATCTCAGGCCACTACGTTTCACCCCTTTCTCCCTTCATTGAACCTGGTACTTTGTCTCTTTGAGTGTGTATTCTACGTATACCAGAAAAGCAATTACTGTTGATTCGAAAACATGAAAAAGACCATCCAGCAGTTTCTTGATTGTTTTTTTTTCTCATAACTCTGAAGCATCTTCACTATTAAATTATTTTTTCCTGTCTTTATTTCTGAACAGGAGCCAAGGACCAGCTCCTAGCTATGCTATTTCTTTGTAGACACTGAATAACCTTTTGATACTCAGTTGGCAGTTGGTGATACTTAATTAAATTACTTCACGTTATTGATAAACTAAGCAAATTCAAGTATCCAGTCCTTTCCCTCTCCTGCCTTAGCCCCTCGAGAGTAGAAAGCCAGCACAAGCAACCAAACTGATTGTTCAGGCCACTCCTTTCCCAGCTGCCTTCTCTTCTCCTCTACAGGGTATTTGCACAGCTGGGTGCTGAATCAGTCTGAAAACAGCCTGGTCTAAAAGAAAGAGAATAACCAAGGGAGGACACAACACAGACTACAGGTCTGAAAATGGTAGGCTTGCCCTTTTCAGCCAGTGCTCTAGTTTAAGTCAACTTCATGTCTTTATCATTCATTTTTATTTCATATTTCCCATCTCAGATTTTTCAAAATCCCTCTTTAAGTATGGGCTCAGGAGGTGGAGGTAGCATAAGAATATCACTCCTCCTAATGACTCTTGCCAAAGTGTCTCCTATAAAGAAAAATATATGCTTACATTTCCCATATATCATGGTTGTGCCTGTGTACATGTATAAAAATTAGTTCCAGTCTCTCAGATGTTGTTTAATATATTTGAGACTGGGAATTATTTCTTTCCTGGATATACTTTTTTTGAAATATTTCGTCTTGCTCTTAATCATTTTCATATTATAATGAAGGCAGAAAGGCAAAATTTGGTGTCAAAGAAAGTGGGTTTTTTGTGGCAAACCATTTCGTCATATATAAGTAGGAAAAATATTTATTTCTTCTCACATATTCTTGCTTTCTCCTTCTCCTGTTTGAAAATTGTTGCTTATGTATTTGAATGATGAATTTTCCCTACTGCATGCAGGAAGCAGTCTGTAGATAAAATATTCACACCATCCTCGAAATTATACATACTACATTGCTGGAAATGCAGAGTACAATTTTTGTAGACAGAATTGGAAAGAAATTGCGAAGACAGCTTACAGACCTTCACAGCACCATCAAGACTACCAAATACAGATAAAAGACAATGTCCCATATCTCCTCAGTTTAATCAGGCACTTGAAAATTCTGATGAAGGAACCAAAGTGACTGCTTCATGCCTCACTTCCACAGTGAGTGAAGGGATACAAAAAAACCCAGTTTTATATTGCATAACCATTGACAATCATGCCTCTTGTGATTAATGCTGGAATATCTTTAAATCAAGGGGGTTATCTTCCCCTAGAGTTTATGGTTTGGCTTTTTGTTGGGTTTGTTTTTCTCCCCCACCCCACTCTATTACAGCTGCAATCTGTTAGTTGTCTGGCTTACTCACTACTACTCAGGTTTACAGGATTCCTTCTAACTAGACATCCTCTGATTGAAAGCTCTTTCAGTGGTCTTAATTTTTATACACAGAAGCCTCTTAAAGGGCAAAGTTGTGCCTAAAAATTATGTAAAACCGGGCACAATTCACTGAAAATAGCATTTGTATGGGGGTTTAGAGTGATTTTGTTAGTCTTATAATAAAGATCAGGGATGCAATCAGATGTGCATAATTTATACAAAAAATTGATGTCCGCTGTGACTACATGCAACCACATTTTGACAGAAACTATAAATAAAGCCTGGGCATAAAAAGTTCAACCAAAGGACCAGGGCTGTCCAAGCAAGAGGAAAATGCTGCCACAGAACTGGCAAGAACTGAACTATTTCTCCTATCCAGTTCCTAGTGCACAGGTGTTCACACCAACAAAAAATGGCTTTTCTTGGAACTGACCTCAGAACTGGCTTCTCATTCTGTCCAAATAAGCAAACTCCTCTGTTCCACATTGACGTGTTAGCCAGGAGAGGTACATAGGAGTATAAGCTACTCACTCCGCTAAGAGCACTGTTTCAGTTTTCAGGGCTATAAAGAAATTTTACCACTACTGGATTTGAGACAAAAAGCAGATGAGAAGCACTATTCCAAATATGTGATGATTTTGTACTGCCTCTTTTTAAAGTAATGAGACAGGATTTGAAGAGAACAAATATCTTTTGATTAGGCAATAATAATAAGCAAGGAGATGATAATAAGCAGGGGAAAAGGGAGATAAGAATGAGATCTTTCTGATCTAAAGAGTAATCTAGTTTAATAAGATATTGCCTGTCTAAAAACTTTTTCTTGTTTCCTTTTTTTTTTTTTTTTTAACCCAAAACCTCTAACATCCCATCCACATATTGTGGAATAAATTTCCACAGAGACTCAGAACCAGTTCTGAAATCTCTAATGGACATACTGCAGGCTCTCATATTTAAACACTGTCAAATCCAGACTTCTCAGGGATCAACATTTTGTGGCTCGTTGGTTTAAGAGTAGAGCAGAGGAATATCCTGTTGTGTGGAAAGACTTCCAATGGCCTTGCAGCATTCTGTAAAAATAGCTTCACATTATTCCTTCACATACAATGACACGAGACACAGGGAAAAATTGGGTTGTTTTCCCACGGGTCATAGCTGCAGCCTAATTTGAAATTAAGAAGTAATAGTAATAAAAGAGTTGCATACTAAATGGAGCAAATAATGACTAGCCCTAAGAGTTTATATTTATCTATGCATAGTGGAGCATGCCTTGTCTGTTAACCGTCATTATATGAAAGCAAATGGCCATAATACTTTTAAGTATAGCCATGCAGTTTCAAAGCATCACGAAAAATAAGACCGCTCCTAGGTGAACCAACTGTGTCTGTCTCCCAGACTGCATATATATCAGTATCATGTGCATCATCTCCTGGCATGCTCAGCAGTTTGTAGCCTGGGATAGATGTTAGGATATTCTCACACAATTCTGCTCATTTGGGAGATGAGACAAAACATTCAATTAACTTCCAAGAGAAGGAGTTTAGACTAAAGATTAATTACTGAGAATACTGAAATCCACTGTTCTAATTGCCACGATAAGGAATGTTTTAAAAATCAGGATGTTAGACCAATAATATCTTTTCAATGGAAGTTTAATATTTGAGTATCTTTGGCTTGGATTAGGTGGATAATAATGCAAATATTTTATATGTGTGTTAGATTTTAAACTCTGTACATAATCCCAATTTATGTAAGATATAGCATGCATCTCAGGCTATAGATCTATTTTTAAAACAATCATTTTGAAATACCAAATCATGGCATTACAACACTTCCTGAATAACACATTTCTCATCTTCATATATATATATATGAAACATATAGATAACATATATATTAACAATATATATGTATATTAACAATATAAGATTGTTGAATTATTTTTGACACAAAACAACTCAGGTCATATAAAAAGAAACTTTATGACCTTTTTGAAATACACAGTGAGCTACTGGACACTGCAGATAAACAGTGCATCTGCAAGGGGAAAAAAAGTTATGGTTGCATAGATGGAAAGGAAATCCTGAGTCTCAATTCGGAAGATCTGAAATGCAATATAAAAGGTATCAGTCATCTAAA
This sequence comes from Psittacula echo, assembly GCF_963264785.1. Taxonomy (NCBI): domain Eukaryota; kingdom Metazoa; phylum Chordata; class Aves; order Psittaciformes; family Psittacidae; genus Psittacula; species Psittacula echo. The sequence continues at coordinate 37,784,918 of NC_137738.1, read as the reverse complement.
ACCTATCCAAAATTTGCCAACTAGCTTGCAGCCACAAATTATATGATAAGAGAATGGATTTTGTGTATTATGAAAGAGGGAATGAGGATGAAAAGATATTCACTGCAAAATAACAAAGCAGCAGCTAGGGGAAATAATCATTCAGCCTTCATAAAGATGACTAATAACTACCTGTCTGGTACAAATAAATACAGAATCCCTAAATTTTGTCTCAATGACTGTTTAAGTCCTCAGCTTCTGCCTTCTATTGTTTTCAGTACAGAAGAATCAAAATCCATGAAAGCTGTCCCATTAGCACATCTAATATGTTATGAAACAACCTGTTAAATGTTGCCATAGAACGAATGAGAATGAAAAGAAATAGCTAAAAGCCATTGAAAGGGGAAGCTCCATGGGAGATTGTATTGCACTCAACATTACAATATATATTATGAAAGCATTGGACTTTTACAGCATCACTTGTGAAACAAAGTGCTCTTTTCAGGTGACTCATATGATAAGGATACTCTAATAACTGATACACTTAAACAAGGTTGGAAACAGAGACTCCTGTGTGCACACTGCTGAATAATGTCACTGACAGAGACAGATGAGAATAAAATTCCAGCAGAAGTCATCCTGAAGTAAACGGAACACACAGGAAGTTTTGTGATAGGGAGACTAATTTCAGAGAAAAAGAAAATGTATATATATGCTATAATACAGATAACACATGAATCATATTTCTATCAATGCAAACAAATCCTTCTACAAGCTTGAGTAGGGTTAATAATATGTATGCAAGCTTTTCAGTCAGTTAGTGGCATTACATGAAGTAAAGTGCTATCTATTGCTAGAGGAGCAAGACTGTAACTTGTTGAGAGCGCATTCAATCCCACTGTCCATGTCACTCACAAAGGTGTTGAAAAAGACCGGTCCCAACACCGATCCCTGAGGGACACCACTCGTTACCGGTCTCCAGCCGGACATTGAGCCATTGACCACAACTCTTTGCATGCGGCCATCTAGCCAGTTCTTTAGCCACCGAGTGGTCCACCCATCAAATTGATGTCTCTCCAATTTAGAGACAAGGATGTCATGTGGGACAGTGTCGAATGCTTTGCACAAATCCAGGTAGATGACATCAACTGCTCTGCCCCTGTCCATCAGTTTCGTAGCCCCATCATAGAAGGCCACCAAATTGGTCAGGCAGGATTTCCCCTTAGTGAAGCCATGCTGGCTGTCACCAAGCACCTCCTTGTTTTTCATGTGCCTTAGCATGCCTTCCAGGAGAATCTGCTCCAAGAGCTTGCCAGGCACAGAGGTGAGACTGACTGGTCTGTAATTCCCCGGGTCATCCATTTTCCCCTTCTTGAAAATGGGGGTTATATTTCCCTTTTTCCAGTCATCGGGAACTTCACCCGACTGCCATGATTTTTCAAATATGATGGCCAGTGGCTTAGCAACTTCATTCGGCAGCTCCTTCAGGACCCACGGATGGATTTCACCAGGTCCCATGGACTTGTGTACATTTAGGTTTTTAAGATGGTCTCGAACCAGATCCTCTCCTACAGTGGGCCTAGGGTCTTCATTCTTACAGTCCCTTGCGTCCGCCTTCCAAGACTTAGGAGGTGCAGTCAGAGACTTTGCCAGTGAAGACTGAGGCAAAGAAGTCATTAAGAAACTCAGCCTTCTCCAAATCCTGGGTAGCCAGTTCTCCTGATATCTTCCAGAGGGGGCCTACGTTGTCCCTAGTCTGTCTTTTATTCGCTACATACCTATAGAATCCCTTTCTGTTATCCTTAACATCCCTAGCCAAGTTCAATTCTAACTGGGCCTTAGCTTTCCTCACCTGGTCCCTAGCTTCCCGGACAACATCCCTGTATTCTTCCCAGGCTGCCTGTCCCTGCAGCAAAGTTTTCTTAAAAGAGCCTAAGACAGAGAAAAATGCCACACAATTTGCCTCTCTTTGCTCAACTGCAAAGTTTTTCTCTAGAACCTAGGATAGCGTAAAGCAGCTTAACTTTGTGCTTCCTTAAAGACTGACTGTATCTACTTCTGCTGCAGGGGCTTTAGCCCCTTCAGCTCCCAGAAAAGCTCCACAGCTCCCTTGGGTAGTAACATCCTGACACATGGTCTCAGCACTGGGTACAAAGGACTGCAGATGGGAACAGACAAAATGGATGAATTCTAAGACATTCAGCAGTAAGCAGTGAATTGCCAGGTTAAGGATAGTGATGTAAACAGATTTTTTGTGCGGGATGAAACTGAATGTGACACAGTTTTCTGCAAATGACCCTCTCTTAAGTTGTTCTGAATGTGACCTTAAAGGAAATTTCCTGTGGCTATATTTAAAAAACAAACAAACAAACAAACAACAAACCAACAACAAAAAAACCCAAACCAAAAAAAACCCAAACCTGAAAACCAGTCACATTTCCAGAAAAACATTATGAAAAATACAAAAGTTTTTCATTAGAGGGGAATCCAGTTGTAGGGTTTACTTGCCAGTACCAGATGATACTTGGATCTTCCTGCAGAATATGCATAAGTAAGAAGGCATTCTGGAAAATACACAACCTACCAATATTCATGATTACACTTTTTTTCCCCACATCATATCAATCAAAAGCAGGGAAGTTTGACTGGCCTGTAAGGATTAATTTCAGCTACAGCTGAGGTAGAGTTTTCCAAAATCTAAAGATTAAATATTGTAAAAGCATCTCAGCTACCTTCAATTTTGCAGGACACTGATATGGATAAACAGCATGACAAAGTGAGATATGAGTGTAAAACAGACATGATTCCTGCCAGCAGGACTGCAAAGGCTGCTTGCGGTAAGATGGCTAAACAGAAAGAAGTTAGAAATAACATTATCAGTTGCCTACCAGACCTAGGAACCAGTGTAAGTCTGATAGGACTGCTGTCAGAATTGTTATGCTTGGGGAATTTAATGAAGGTTTGTGTCTATGAATGATTATTGCAGAAAAAATAATTTGGATTGCTGTTCAGTCTCGCTCAGCTCTGATGTGATAAACCACAAGCAGAATATGAACAGGGATTAAATTTCAAATACAATCAGAATGAAGAAAAAAACTTGTCACCTTGGGATAAGGCAGTTTCCAATAACCAAGAGCCAGACAAATGGGACATCCTTTCCTGCTACAACAGTCCCTCAGCTCCCTGACAAGAAACACATAGGCACCTCTGGGTAGACTCACCAGAAAACAAGAGGTAAAATCAATATGTATTAAGTTAGACACAACTGCTAAAATTAATAAGTTTTTCAACAAGAACCATTTCTTTTGAGCTCAGCTTGAGTCCCTATGTTAGCTCGGAGCTTAGGGGAGCCTGTGCAGTCATGCTAAGCTACATTTCTTTTCTTGTAGCCTAGTCTGATTCCCTGAGTTGCTGGAGCATGTCCCACTGAGGGAAAGGATTATCAAAACTTGCAATTGAATTCTGGTTTTGGTGGGTTGCCAAGGTAGAGAGCAGTGTGTTACTCGCAGGGAGCTAAGCTTTCTGAGAGATACACATATTTAGACGTTCTTGTACTTTGCTCGCTGTCACCCCAAATACCTTATATTTGAGAACATCGTCTTCCTGTAGTATCAGTACAGGTTACCTTACCTCAATTCCTATAATGGTTTTACAAGACATTTTTGGATTTTAAAAGTTTTAATTTCTGTTTCAAAATAACCATCTTTTCTATCTTTAGGTGTTTAAAAGAATTAATTACTGTGGATAAATCCCATTCAATCACAAGCAGTGATTTTTATTTTCACAGGATTTAGTGTGACCTTAAAGGAAATTTCCTGTGGCTTGCTTTTTTACTGCGAGTAATCATGCCCATCAATTCACCAGTATAGTCAAGACTAAATAGCGGTGGAGAGCATAATCACTGGCTGGTGTTTTTAGCCTTTTTTAAAAAAAAAATTACTGTCAAGTAAGACAGACTCACACAACTGAAAGTGCCCTGATTCTATTGCTTCAGTGCTTCGAGTACAGCTACGTTGACTACCTTGTATTTCACTGTCTTGAATCATCTACAGGAATCTTTACCACTTTGCTCCTGCCCGTGAAGAGCTAGGATGCTATGGGCAGTGTCATATCTGTTCTTTCTTGGGCCTCACCATTTTAGCTGCGAAAGTCCTGGAGCTGCAAGCCACAGGGATTGCTGTTCAGGACAATCTGATAAGCACAATAAATAGCAATGACATGAGCAAAAAAAGCGCAGTAGAAGTCCCCATTAAGATAGAAGAATATTCAGCTTGCAAAATCAAAAGCAGGAAGTTTTAGAAGTTAAGCTAGACTACGCAGAACTTTCCATCCCTTGTGCATTTGCACTGTGATGTAGCTTTAATTAAATTACCATATTTTATTGTTTCCTGTCTCATTCAATGAGCAAGGACTTAATCAGTACATAACATTGCTATTCGTGGTATAGCCTCTGGTCTTATTCTCCACACATCAGTTAACTCTAGAATGACTAGAAAAATTATTAATATCTTTATGGTGCCTCTTGCAGTTTAGATAGGCTGTTCAAAATGTTCATCAATAAATATCATGTTTGTGAGAGTAGGTAACATATCCAATTTACAGGTAGGTAAAGGAGCCATAAAGAAATTAACTCTCAGTATATTTAATATTAATCCATTCAAATCAGAGCTTCAAATTATTTTCTCTAATTATATTAGAAATTTAGTTCCAGTTATTCATAGCTTGCAAACATGCCTTTTGGAGTGCTGAAATCCCCTTAATACATTTCTTTTGCATAATTTTCCAAATTAAAAAGCTGTGAGAAAAAAGCCAGAACTGTTACTACATGGCATCATAGTGATGCCTGCATGTGTCATCAGAAAGGTTGGACACGTTGGATCTGCCTCACAGACCTGTGTTTCTTGAGCTAACAGAGTACCTTAGAAGAACTTAGACGTTATCTTTCTCTGCATGCACCTACATTAGAGGGAGCTGGCAAACTTAATCATGGGGGATTTCCACCTGTATTTGCTAATGGTAACAGGGTAGTGCTCTCATAAATGTATCTGAGATACTTGATAAATATGGATGAGTTTTTCTTGTGAAACTAGGCAATATGAATCACTCCATTCCATAGCAAGAGAACTGAAATGCAGACAGATGGCTTTTAAGCTCCCAAAAATATTGAAAGTGTCCTTTAAATTTACAAGCCTGGTCTTAGTTTTTCCAGAGCACTTAAAATGCTCCATCCTTGGCGGTGTTCAGGGCCAGGTTGGATGAGGCCTTGGGTGGCATGGTTTAGTGTGAGGTGTCCCTGCCCATGGCAGGGGGGTTGGAACTAGATGATCTTAAGGTCCTTTCCAACCCTAACTATTCTATGATTCTATGATTCTATGTTAGTGTGTGGTCTCAGTTGTTGATCCTCACTTGGATATTAAATGGTGAAATGTGATAGAAGTTGCCAGGCAGTGCTATAACATTATTTGCCACAAAGAGTCTTTAAGAGGGAACGTGAATACTTTGTAGTTTTGAAGATCCTGAAAGAGTACTGTAGCTGTGAATCTCTACTCAGCATCAGCTAGTGCTTGATCATGTTGCAGTATTCATGGTCAAGACAGAGACTTCTCAGGCCTGGTAAGAGCACTCTGGCCTCTGGTATGTCCTAAAGGACTTTCAGATGTTTTCTGTTACCAGACATATTCTCTTTGCTAGCAGTAGCAATCTGTCCTGAAGAAGCTGATATTTCTTCTTTCAGTCTCTCCCTCCTACCTCCTTCTCCCCCGCTGCCCCTTAGCATTTAGACTAGTTTTATCTTTCCCATTTACAAATATCTCACATTCTGCTTTTGACAAAAGCTTAAGTTCATTGTAGGATGAAATACCAGTTTGGTGAGGATAGGATCTTTTACTTGAAAATATAATAATACCTTTCATACATCTTGTAAGTTCTGACTTTGAAAAGATGTAAGATAAATCTTCACAGTATTTTAAAAAGAACAGTGACAAATCAAGGCTAAAAGTTCTCTATAAGGATTAATTATATATTTTAAATAAATCATATTAAAGCTGAAAAGCTTTCTTAATGGATACATTTGAGGCAGTCTTCTCATTCCTTTTAAACATTGATGGAGCTCGAAGGACATATTGAAAAAAGGACAGAACAAAAGAAGTTAGAAATCGAAAAAGAAGATGTTCTGAGATCTTTCAGAAAAAAAAATAATCAAGAAATATAGTTACCAAAGTGAGAGAGAAATACTGTTTTCCTGTGCATAAGCTGGAATGAATAGAATAAATTAATACATTGAACTAAGTTAATAAAAGTAACACTAATGATACTAACTAAATTTGAATCTAGCCACACCATCTAATAATGAAGGCATGAAAAAATCGTTTGCCTCAGCCCTATAAGAAAAAACAAAAGCATACTTAGCTTATTCCCTCAACCAGACAACATTCATCATAGCTCTTTCCATTCACCTCTGTGCACAACACCACCAATTGAACAAAGATAAAAAACAGCAAAACCATCCCACCCAGCACTGCTTCTTAATCACCCAGAGCCTGAAGAAACTGGCTGAATCACTACCAAGGAATTGCATTTTCAGTTTCATTTTTATATGGAAAGGGACTGAAGGCTGTTGTAGTTTCAGATGTTAATGGTTTGGCCTGGTATATCATGGGTTATGTACTCCAGAAGGTAAGATAGCCTCCATAAACAAGGAAACAGTGGAATTAAATACGAACTTCACTGGAACTTTAACCTTCCTGAATATTTATTGGTTTGCTTGCCTCAAGAGAGTTGCCTGCATTCCTTATTTCACCTAGATAGTTTAATTGTTTCCTCACTTTCACAGAACCTAGGTAATACCATTGCCTTTTACTGGTGAACTGTTTGGGATATTCTTTAGTTATTAGGAGAAAGGGTCAGGACCCTTCTTGCAATTATTTTTCCCAGCTACAGCTTTTTAGCTTGCTTGCTATTTACTAGGAAAAGGCTGTATCTGTCTAAATGAATACTGATTTGGGGAATCAGATATTTTTCTCCGTTTAAAAGGGAATGATGTTCTCAAAAGTGCAACCTGGCTGTGAAGTTTTACAGCGCCACAGGGAGCACCATTGTCTGCGTTGTGTCCTAGATTTTTCTTTTTTTTCTTTTTTTTTTTTTTTTATTTTTCCTGCCTGGAGTTCTGGCACCTTCAGGCTTTTGCCTGGCTGTAGACTTTGGAGGCCCACCCAGCAAACCATCCTCCTAGAAAAGCTGGCAGAGACTATTGCCTGTGGCACCACCAGAGTTCCTCAAAGCAGAGATGTTTACAAAATATTTCTGTTTTAATAGACCATAGAATTTCCCTGTAGCTCTGGAGGGTTTCCAGTTTCCTTTGGTATGGATGCCATTTTACTAGATGGAAATCCTTGGCTCTTTCCCAAGAAGTTCGTACACTTACTAGCTTGAATTAACTTCAGTTATTTAAACTAAAAATATTCCTCTTTCAAGTTATCTCAGGCTGTGCCTCTCACCATTCTCTAATAGGAGGCAGCGTAATCTATCCTTACCATTGTTTCAACAATTGCAGAAAGATCTGGGAAATGCTGTATGAAAGCTACCTGGAAGCCTGTGTTAAGGTGATCAGGCTGATGAATGAGCAGGGTCATTCTCTTCTTTCTTTTCCCAACCTCATTAGTATTAGGACTCTTGGTTTTGGCTGAGATGAAAAAGAGCCTTTTAGAGCACTTTCCCCTTTTCGTCATGTCCTCTGCCTACTTCCTTCTTCAACACTCTTCCATTAGGAATAATAATTCTTTTAATTAAAAAGTACTGAACAAGGCCAGCTCCAGTTCTTGCCAGGCATCAGTCCGATGATTTGTACTGGCAATTTATCATCTGAGTCACTTGCCAACAGGGACAAAAGTCCCTGAAACTGACCTCTCCACAGCAGGCTGAATTTCATTATGCTATTTTTCCAGTAAATATTTGCTTTTAAAGAGGAGAAGAAATCGTTAGAAGTAGGTTAGATACATCTCAAGCACTCAGGGATCATTTTTACAAACTTAGCTATACCTTTAATACTCCCTAGCAGATAACATTTACCATTCTTTGTATTCTGCATATTTTAACTGATGTAAGTACCTGACTTCCAGATCATTTAATCACATTTTATAGCAATTTTATTAAAAGTGGTTGTTAATATCACTCTTAATTAAGCACAGTATATCTGAAGTATTGTCATACTACCATCTTAGGAAATCTCAATTAGAAAAATGGTTTAGCATACAAGGTTTGAATGTATCTCTTTTCTAAATCTTTTAGGTCTGAAAAACTGGCCTAGAAGACTGATGAAAATACTTTTCCCAATGATTTCTGTCATGTCCTTCTTACATAAAAATAGCCCTCCTGATGTTCACTCATTTTTGTCCCATGTCAGTAGAACCAGAGAACTTTGAAGAAAGAATATAACTAGAAGGAACAAAAATTGTTTACTTTTTCGAATGCATTTAACCACTTGCTTGATTTGTTCAGCCAGACCGAATGGATGACAACACAAGTATGTTGTTTACACAGATAAATAAGAGGCGGTTCACTCATCTTAGTATAATCTTCACATGTAGTCTTAGCTGGTGAGCAGAGAGGCCCAGTTCATCAGTTCAGGTGAAACTACGTCAGAGAACTGAAATAGGAATATGGTACAGCTTTCCACAGAAACACCATGAGGCACATGAACAGCACTTGTATTTTTGCTTTCCAATGTCCAAAAAAAAAAAAAAAATAGAATATGGTCGAAATCTCAAAAAAAATGGTAATGACAAAATACATGAGCAAAATCCTGAAATATTATTGTGGTCTCCTGAAGAGGTCTAGCCTGGGTTCTCAAAGCCTTCATTTCCTTTAGAGGGCTGGTTGCCTCCTCATTATATTTTTCCTGTGAGGGGTTACTTATGTTTATAACTAATATATAAATTTACAAGGTGAATATTATACTGTTTCCTAGGAAAATGCAATCTGAAGTCATTTTCATGGAACAAAAGCTTTCATGAAAAGATACTTTTTTCTATGACTTTTCTCAGTCAAAGTAAACATCTTTATGTCAAATTTTGAAATTAATGGAATTTTTATATTAGTTCTAACATAACTTAAAAACTCATATACAGACTGCTATCACATGGAGTGTTAGTATGTCCTCAGATTAAACCCCAGAGAGGAATAATTTCACCTGTAAGTGAAGTTTAAACCCATAAAATTTCTTCACCATTTACTTCCTGAAAATGGCATGCACACAAGTGTTCATAATTGCTCAGAACCATTGCTTGATGCCGGCTGGATCAGCTTGGCTATAGTAAGCCCCCATGTCACACAATCTTAGGTGTCCGCCATGTAGATACTAACATCTGAAATAGCCACCTAAGGCTCCTGTTACTTTTATTATCATGATTTTTTATCCATTGATAATTTTTTTTTTGCCACTTGACTCCTCTTTGACTGTGTAAATATTTTGAGGTAAATTTTGTAATTTCTTGGAGCAATTACCCCATTTAAAACAATGTCTGTTTCGGTATGATAATCTTTAAAACTTGTGTAATTAGTTATTAATTATTATGAGAAAGTATTTACTCTATTACCATGTTTGCTAAAATATTAAAATACTGTCATAAAATGGAACTGTGGTTTATGTCTATGTACAGCATGCTGCAACAGATAACTAGCTGCAAAAAGCACATTTTTCGTATACAACTGTGGAACACTGGCACACGATCAACAAGTATCTCATTATGCTACTGCCATGCAGTATGTTTTCCCTTGTTACTAAAGCAATCTGGAAGTATATTTACATAACTATAGGTTCTGATTGCCCCCTTTATCATAGAGAAGATCATTCTGCTGTTAGTCCTCTGCTCTTATTAGTCCAACTGCATCACAGTTTTTTGCAAAAAGTACTGATGTGCTGTTGCAGATCAATCCTTTCCAAAACCTGTTTTAGTAGTGACACAAAAGTGACCATAAGGCATCCATGCTCAGTGTCCTGAGAAGAACATCTACACCAAAATATCCAACATGGAAGTGCTTAACTTCAGAAACTGGAGCTAGGTAAAGCTGAGGAAGCTGATAAAGAGGATATTAAAAAGGGGTAGTTAAATGGGTAACCCACAGGGAACATATTCCAACCCTCAAAAAGACCACTACAGAAAGGGTTCTCTTCTCCTGTTCTCCTACATCACAGAAAAAAAACTTAAAACAATGTCTAAACAGGAAAAACTGAAAGTAACTTGTACATCGTGGGATTCAGCTGATTGAAATATTCTGAAGAAAATCTTATCGAAGTTGAAAAAAAGAAAACTAAAGGCGGCGGCCAGAGGTCTACCAAAAAGATGATGAGGTGATAAACAACCAGTCTGTAGACAAATTAAGGTAAAAATAAAGTGACAGCAATACAGGAAAAATTGTTTGTATCTGTGCTAACATCTGACTTTTACTGAAAGTCAGAATATATGGTTGCTAAACTAATTGTTGTATATAATGTATATATTTATATATATTATATATATATAATATAACTTATATATATTATTATATATATTATTTATATATATTATATAATATATATATAATATATATATATATATATAAAAAATATAACTTCAGCTATCCTTGGTGTTGGAAAAATGGAGTGTGACAAACCTGACACCAGTCTTTAAAAAGAGGCCCTGTAGGTATCCCCAGATTACAGTCCAGTAAGTCTGATGTTGTTACTGGGCAAAATGACAGAAACCAAAGCAAAGAATGTCATCAGTGGGCACACGGACACACACTGTAAAGAGGAAAGAGTCAGCATGTCTCTTACAATGGAGAGGGATGTCTGCCCATTTTTGTCAGCTCTTTCAGTGTATAATTATGCTTTTTACATATCCCAGTCTATGTCTTACTGTTGGTAAAATTTATCTGTTGCTGGTTCTTGATTTTAACTAATGTCATTCATATTTTGACAGTTCTGATGGGCTATTCACATTTTCCTTATTCCCCTTAGGTGTATATGACACAAATACAGATATGTTCATTGTTTCCCTCTGCTCTGAGAAAATAAATACCTTCTTTCACACCCAAGAGACCACAGTTCCATGTTTTTCATTCTAATAACAAAAAAATTCTCCATGTACTTCAGCCAAGGAATAAAGAATTTTTGTGAACTTAAAATGCTCTAACTAGTTAATATAAGAACATCAGGTGTTCTACGGCATTTTGCAATTGTCATCAGAAAGCAGCCATTGACAATTGCAAACTGTTATTATGATAAAAAATGTATGCCTCTGTAAACAAGTACATTCAAAATTATGGTTTAGACACTTTGAAAGAAAGTGACAAGGGAGGGAAAAACAATCATATATCTGCTCTAGTCAAAAAATAAATTCTAAAGAGCCATAAACTATAACAAACTGAAAGTAATTTTAAGTGTTTCTTTATGATGTTTTACTGGAAGCAAAATCTTGTCTTTAATAGAGAAAAAAAAATTAAAAAGTCTTCTCATTAAAGATATTTTCACAGAAAGTTTTTTCCTCCTAAAGAAAAATGTTTTTTCTTGAAATTGTTGAACAATTTTAATTATGTTTGGAATTCTTGCTGCAGTTTTCTTCCATCCATTTAGTGAAAATATTAACGTCATCCCCAAAAAACTTTGCATAGAGATTTCCTGAGTCACTTCCCACTTGTTTCTTACCTCTATTATTACTGTGATCTGAACATTAAAATAATCAGCTTATTTTTCATAATATTTATGTATATATGTTTTGTGCTGCTGGGGCTCAATTCTTTATTCAGTTGATGAATGGTATCCATTACTATCTCTGTGAATCGTGAAATGAAAAAATTTTGAAAAGCCAAACAGGTGGTGATATACTGTAACTCCTTTATTCTATTTGAATTTATCTAAACATTCCAAGCCCTGTTTTATTTTCTGTATAAAAAATCGGCATGATTCACTTCTTACAACTTCAAGAAAATGCAATCTCACAACACAGCATTTCTATTCATAGCGTACAGGATGTACATGCCAAAACTGCTAGAGACAGTGAAACTGATGCAGGAGAGGGATAGAATGAAGAAAAAACCCTTTATTTTTTGCCTTGCTTCTGAGATGGCTTCCGGAATTTAATATTTTGAAGAATTCTGCATATATCCTTCAGAAATCTTGCACTGCAAGTCTGGATTGTTTGGAATGGTCAGAAGCTGTATTTGCCCATATAATACTATCCTGTCATCTGGGTACCTGGGCTTAGTCATCTTGGCCATTTCTCTGACATAGAAACCTACTGTAAAGGAAAAAAAGGAACACAGTTTCCTGAGTCCAGTTTTGCTTGTGCCACAAGCAGTAAGGCATTTCTCAGCCTGAAATGAAAAAAAATAGCCCTTATTTTCCAAAATGAGCAGAAACACAGGTTGTTTGTTTTGAAAATCTCTTCTAGACTAAAGAAAGGGGGAAAGTTCACCACAAATGACTGCATGGAATTAAATTTATCTGCTACAGGACAGAGAGTTTAGCAATCCCTTCTGAGGTTTCAGTCAGTGGTGAGCAATATCATGCTTGATGCTTTAATATCAAACTCTGACAGCAGGAAAAAGAAGGATATGGAATCAGTGATGTACTAAATTAAATGTGACCTCTCATCTCACATTCAACTCAGATTATCTAATTAATGTTGAGAATATTGTAAAAGTCTTAATAAACCTAAGCTGCAGGTAATGAAAGACATTTTTAACATCTTCAAGGATAAGGTTTTTGTGAAGACAGGAACAGAGCAGTGTTGTGTACCAGTCTGCAGCCAGAGAGTGCCCCTGCTCCCAAAACCATGATGAGGTCAAAGACTCTAACCAAGCAGCTAAAGGAGAGCACGACGATGTTCAAGCACAGAAACACATGTAGACAAACCACGAGCATATAAGGCAGTGCTTGTACTTAATTGAAACTAGGTAGAGGTATCAAGTCTGAATGATTTATCTCAGTGGGTAAAGTAAATGACATAGAAGCAACATCAACTTGAAAACTGAGGGGGAGTTTGGGGCAAATTTTGGAGACAATCTAAATAGGCCTCCACTGGCCTCAATACGGAGAGCTCAATAATCAATAAATGCCTTTCTGGGTGATGCTACTTACATCTTGTTCTGCCTTCAAAAATTGTTTAACATGCGAGTCTTTCATTTAACTCACCTCTCACTGCAAAGTCTTTACCAAAGATGTCATAGGATGTAACTTCTTTTAGAACAGGACTTTCTGTGTGGCAGAAGATGCACTTGACAGTGGTCTCTGTGTTAGAGGTCTAATTCTCAAACACCATTTATATGTGAACACAGTGTGCTAAGATCCAGCTTGTGTAAATGATGAAGGTAATTCTTGTTTAAGAATATTTCCGACCAACCTTTCCTAGGTACAGATGATCAGAAGGGTTTCAAAGCAATTAAAAATCCGTTTCAATAGTATTCTGTTTTAAAATGCCACCAGGGACCTTTTCAGTCACTGCTCTTAACACTAGATTCTCGGCTCTCTCTATCTCTCTCTTTTTAATAAACATTTTGGTTGTCAAAATTGACTTGGCCTGAAAAAATACAAATTTGCCCTGAGGACCAAGGAGAATTTTTCTGCAGAGTATAAAGCATGTTGCCTGAATTTTCAGAGCTACAGATCATTAAAAATAAATTACTCCATTTGAATATTTTAAAAGCCATTGCTATAAAAATTAGAGGTAGCTCTGAGGCTTGTTTTTAACTTCGGAAATCACCATTAAAAAGAAGAAATAGAAATAAGTGGAAGCATATGAAAGCTTGTTTATAGTGCCTGAAAGATTAGTCGGATGCATATAACTTGCATGGGTCATTTGTATAACAGGTTAATAAACATTTTGTGTGCTGTTTTTACTTGCCTTTCTATTTGCTTGCTTTGATAGAGATAAATGGAAAACAAGAGGAGTTGTTACTTTTTGGTGCACTTGAACAAATATCCATTTGTCCTGGCAAAGTCAATTCAGGCAGACTGGGAAGAAAGCATTTTCACTTCAGAAGTAGGTACCCCAGTCATAGCTTTTTCTGCACAGTGTCATAAATTAACTTGTGAAAGTAACAGAAGTATTTGTGCAAGTCATAAACCTTCTCACAGTCGTTCACCTGCCCACCCCTGCTCACCTGGATGAGTTCCCAACAAGCTAAGGGTATCTGTATCCAAAGAATTTTTGAGGACTGAACTGCCTCAGCTCTCCTTGGGACAGCTTTAGCTAGCAAGCATCACCTGCTTGAGAAAGCTGAGAAAAAGCACCAAAAAAAGGCAAGGCTGCCTCTCCTTCTTCCTCTCAATCACGGTACAGGCAGGAGCAGGTCAGGAATCTGCAGGAGACACTGATCCTCCCAGTAGAGGCACCACAGACTCCCAAAAAGTGACTGTAGAGCCCATACTGGACAGGTAGCTAAGTGAGATACACCATACTTGCCCAGCAGACCTACTGCTTTTGAGTGGGTTTTCTGCCTGAGCAGCACTGACACAGCAAGAAAGATCTGTATGTCTTGGAGCAGAGGCAAGGAGGAAAATCTTTGCTTGATTTGCAACTGTATTGTTTTTCAAGGAAGCAGATCTTATCAGAAATATGCAAAGAGATGTAGAGAGGAAAATAAGGGAGTAAAATTGATCCCTGCTTTCCTGTTTGCCCTCAGGTGGAAATAAAAGTGCAGATAGCTCATTTTGCTTCTTTACACATTTTAAGATAATTATCAACCCAAACCATTCTATGACTCTATGATCAAGCTGCAAAAATATTTGTATTATAAAATTGAAAAAATACTTTTTAAAAATAAAAAAGTTCATATGAAAAGCTAAGTGAAACAACTAATTACAGTGATGAGCATTCAGAAAAGAAAATATGCCATCATCTACCAAGGTCCCACACATTCATGCAATTTTACTTGCTCATGGGTGCTCTTTGGTCCTTTCTGGAATATTTACAGAAGGGAAATATATATAACCTTAGATGTATTCTCCAGCCCAAACAACTTAGTGAAAAACTCAGGGCACAAAAAGATTTCTACAGAGAGATAATGTGGTGATTGCTGCCTTTGGAAAAGAACATGTGGGTTTACATTATTGGGAAAAAGGAGAAACTGCCATGAGGGGTAAGGGAATCAGCTTTGAAAGCACTTACTCTACAGGGCAAAACAAAGCAAGAAGTGACACAAGCGATAAGGAGGTCACAAGAGGTGGTAAAAGGTGAAGTACAAAACTAGCCATAAGCAAAGACAGATGTAGGAAGATGGATATTGTAAAGCCCAGTAACTTGAGTTTGACAGTTTACTTGTGGCCAGAAGCCAAAGGAGAAATTCAAACTTTCTTTGCTAAATGCGGCATATAGAAACATATATTTGTGCTGGGAAACGTGTAGTGTACAAAACACAACACAAAACCTGTTAATGGACAAAATATTTTGGCATGTTTGTGCTTTTTTTCTAGCTGTATGCAGCCAGCTTACTTTATGAAAGGGAACCTGCAGTTTGCACTGCAGCTCTAGGGTTGTGATTTGTAGAAAATTGTTATTTCACATGGCACTTGTTATTAATGGTTATAGTATTTGTTTAATGACTAGCTTCCTATTTTTTCCCATGTTCCTATGACAGCAATTATCACATTGTTTTAGGTATTGTGATTTGGGATGGTAATTTTAAAGGGTGTCATTTGCTTCTGATTACTATATTGTTTCATATGAATGACTATACTTCATCATGGCATAGAGTACTGTGACAAGAGAGACCAGCTACTGTCTTGCCTGAGGTTTGGTGAGGGGAAGGAAATTAAATGTTAGCATGAAGGAAAGCTTCTGTTTAAACACAATTGCCTGCTTGGATGGCTTGCTTGGAATAGAACACTCTCAGATGATCACTGCGTTGTGAAGATAGAGACAAACTGAAGAGTGTGTCTTCCTAAAGACTGATTTTTTAAATCCTCACAAAGGATTTAAATCTTAAAAAAATGCCTGTTGCTAAAGTTGCCTGTGGTGTGGAAGTAACTAAGGTAATATATGTTTATTTACATGAAGTAACACAGACAATACTGCATTAATACTGTGTGTCATTATACTGTTATGTGATGCACATAAGTTACTCTCATATATGGGCTTTTTTCTATTTCCTATTGTAAAGTATATAACATCCTAGGCTAATGAGAACTATATTGCATTATATCCTTCTATGTTATATATGGCATATTACAGGTGGCTACACTATATACTGCACTATCCTAAAATGTTAAGTACAAAAGCTGAGAGGTTTCTGAAATAGCTACTTTACTTGTATAATCCAGTCTCTTTATCAAAATTCTTTCAGATTTATGTCAGTCATGCATGCAGAATATTTTCTCAAGATATTTACTCCAGCAGAAAATGAGAAAGAAAGAGTGAGCTTGGATTCCTGTCTTCTTTCTCTCTTCCAGCTGTATACTGAAGCAATAAAAAGCAATTTAGAATTGCGTAATTATTCTGCAGCCTTGGGGAACAGCATATTGACCCTTTCTGTTCAAATAGTGAACAGTTAAATCAGTAACGAGGTATTTCCTTTGTTAATGGTACCAGAGCAGTCTGCTATAAAAAATGTCACCTGATCTTCTCAGTCCAGCATGGCACCAAATATCTCCAGCCATTATGGACATATAATTTATAGCAAATTACTTCATCACTATACCAAGGTGCAAGAAATACTTTGGAACTTTGTGCTTTAAAAAAAAAAATTAAAAATTCAATGCATCCTTTTCACCTAGCTTGACCCTTCATGCTGGTAAATGCTGATGAGCTATTGGCTAAAAGGTGTAAGATGAATGATCAAATTCCAGTGAAGATCACAGACAAAGCTACTAAATCATTTGGAACATCAAGAGGTAATGAAGTAATACAGTGAAGAATAAAAATCAGTAGGGCTCAAGGAGTTCATGTTTTGCTGTGCCTTTTTAGATTTGCACAGCTGTTTGACACGCATCTGTGTATGTGGCTTCTTGCTACCTCTACATATGAAATATCATTATTGCTTCCTAAAAGGCCCTTCAGCAGTCAGAATTGCTGGCATGAATGTAAAGACACTGAGAAGCACAAGAGCATCATATAAGGAATTTTAAAAACACGAGCACCACAAATACCTGACTTGCTCAGTGATCAAGCTAAAATTAAGCAAGAACCATGTGAATGAGGAAAAAGGAAATGCCTCTTCTTTGCTATTTCAGGCTCAAGATGAAGATAAAATACCTAAGTGATGGATCTCCATAACCGCCAGAACATATAATAAAGCAGAAAAACATGGCAATGAGAAAAGAATCAGTCTTGCTGATTTCTTAACATTTTTCTACTTCAAGTTGCCCATCATTCAGTTCAGTCAGTTAGCAGTGGACAAAGATGATGGGAAAGACAAAACCTCAGAAAAAAGAGGTAGTAAAATATGATAGTATCTTGAAAATGTCAGAAATGGCTGTGCTGAAGGAAAGGATTTAATGTAAATACTAAATTCACTGTTTGTTTTGTGAGGTACTGCCAAATCACTTTGAGATAGGAGCAAAGCAGCTACTGCCAAACTACTCTGGAGATCTTCCTTTTCCTAATTGTGAGATGGGATATTTATCCACATCTCTGTAAATGCTGTTGAGGGTATTTTATTAGTACTGGAACTTTCTAACAAAAGGATCTGAAAGGCCTTCACCGCTACAGTACCACCACTTTTAAATAGGTCTCCAGCTAGTGCCAAACTATGTCCTTCGGTTTACAATTTATTTCCTTGACATTTTCCATGGAAAATTAAAGTTTCTGAAGTAGGCTTTTTTATTTTCTTCTTTTACAGAAAAACACCTGGTTCTTCACAATTAAAGCTCAGCAACTGGAAATAGTTAGGCACCTTGGATGGCATTTGTTTCAAGAATAAGACTCTAAGATCTATGGCTCAGTTCAGATGCTTAAATGTGTCCAGAAGTGCTCTTTGAATTACCTTAGGATATCTAAAACACCGACTCAGTGGCTGCAGGTATGAACATAGCCAATGGAGACTAGCAAGCAATTTGCCTTTCTCTAAAGGACACACCTAGAACTGAGGTTAGTTGTTTAAACAAAGACAGAGAGTGCTATTTAAGAAGACCTAGGTTACCCCTCCTGTCCTTCAGTAATCTATGCAGAAGGGCTCTGGTCTTTCATAGGTCCTGCCTCACATCTGCTATGTGAATGCCTCAGAAACTCCAGGACAACTGAAGAGGTCAAAGCACCTCTGTCAGGGCGACTACCCTGAGTACAAGATCTCTATTGACTGTATGGAGAGTTTAGATAGCTATCTTGCATGTAGACCCCCAAAAGGTAGACATTTTTAAGTGTCATGGTCACAAACGGGTTCCCAACATTTGTAGCTGTGGGTGGAAAATCCTGAATTAACATGCATCGAAAATGCAGTCTCCTGAAGCACAGTACTGTTGGTGTGATCACACTTTGCTCCAATTTGATTTCCTCTTGCTTTGTTTTTCTGAAGAGACCTTGTAAGTGGTGTTCTCAGGACTATTTTTCAGTTAACCTCAAAAGCGGTCCTTTTTCAATGCTGACATATCCAAACTGGAGATATAAAGAAATGCTGGTACTGTCTGCCTGGGTTCTCTCAAACTTAGCCTTTGAAAGATTCCCAGACTAGCTTTAACTAAAGTATGTGTTGGGCTTTTTTTTTTTTTTCCTAAATAACAGAAAAGGTGAAAATCACAGGGTTGGTACTCTCCTGCAGTAAGAAAAGCTGTCCTTAGAAGAGCTATCAGTGTCCAAGTAACAGCCATTTGTGTCCAAGTAACAGCCTCAGGCACTCTGTTCTTTGACCTCTTTCTCTTAAGTGACTGGAAATGTTCAATGACAAATAGGAACATTATAAATCCCCTGAAAAAGGCTGACATTAGTGACGATGGAGCTCACAGTGTGAAAGTCACAGAGTATGAGACTGAACATACCTTAGGCAATGATGCTGGCTCTCACAGTGCTAACATCAACCATGGCATGCACAAAAATTCCTTATAACCAGCAATAAATGATAACACAAATGCCTGAGGACAGGTTCTGGGAGCTGGTAATCCATTCTAGTGCAGATTGTGAGCATGTGCTCAGAACAACTACCAGTTCACAAGGCAGAGCTAAGATATATCAGCCTCTTTCCTAAGACGGTTGTTAGCAGAGGCTTCAATAAAGTACCCTGAGAGCTATTAATTCTTATCCACTGCCTGCCACTGCGGCTTTTTACAGTGAAGATCTGAGTGACCTGCTGTTTCAGTGCTGAATACTGTCCAGCTGAAATGTCAGGGTTTCAAGTACATTACACGGGTTTTACTTTGTTGAGTTCTCACCTTTCCTGGCTAAAATTTGTTGCTTGAATAACTAGGAGTCAAACAAGTTTTGAGTAATATGAATGATGCTGCATCAATACTCACTGTGGAGACATCTTTTCTGTCACTAATTCTAGCTCTGACGTTTATATTACACTTTCAAGCTATGTAGGGTATACCTAGGAGAGGTGAGAGCAATTGGTTAATTCCTAAAGAGTTGTCATTAATTATCAGTGACAGATGAAGAGGTGAATTTTTGAGCTTCATTCAGAACACAGACACGTTAAATGAGGGGTTTGGAAATTTGAATTTTACTAAGCAGGATGCAATCCTAAGGCTTCAGCAATACATGGCCTACTACAAGTTTAGTCTTTCTCAAAACTCCCATAATTTGCAATTTTATTGACTGGAAAGCCAGGGACACTTTTTTTTACTTGATCTCATTAACACAAGTGAACTAAAACAATACTTGAAGCATAATAGGGACACACACTGCTGTTTAAATTGCAGAGCTACAGAGCCTCAGCAAAAAAAGGCTAAAAAAGGAAGTAAGAAATGCAAAAGAAAGTTAAAGCTGGTGTGAATACCATAAGTAAAGAAAGTAAAATAATATCAAATGCATAATTAGAGCAATATAGAGCAATAAGAATGTAAGCCTTCCTGTTTGTCCTTTATAATTTTTTACATAAATATTTTAGAAGCTGTTCTTATTTATTTGCTCTTAGAATACCACAGCAGTACATACCAAACAAAACATTAGGAATCAGTCATATGCTTTAACTTGTGCATGTGATTTCTGCTTGGTTGATGTCTTATCACACTGCTGTTCTTTAGCATCACTGACTTTTGTCTGAAAACAGTACCATAACCCTTTACATGACTCTTCTACTCTTACTGTCGCCAATGCTGTTCTACTCAATCCACTTCGAATTGCAATTTAGGATGGTTTGGAACTTACATGTTGCTGCTCAGTTCTGTTTTATGTTGGGCTAGCAATTCCAGGAGCACACAATCAAGGATTTAACAAATGGAGCACCGTAATACATACCACATGATGGTATAACAAGCATGTCTAGTACATAGGATAGTCATGGGATACCAGTGATCGAAGTCAGTTGCTCAGCTAGTCTCTCCCCTACCATAGGCAAACACAATATTGCTAGCAATTATTTAGCTTCTTCCTATAAACCCTTCTTTCCTTCTTCAGCATTTTCACTATCTTCAAAATTCTCGTATTTCTCTCAGGATGAAATTACTTTTATATCAGCTGCATTTCAAAAACACTGAGTTATTCTCAGTCCACATCACATATGCAGGGATGGGAAAAACATCTAGTAACAAAGTTATTTGAGAAAAGTTCTTTTTGTACAAACTAACAAAAAAAAAAAAAAAAAAAAGAAAAGTACGGGCAATATCTTCAGAAATCCACCAATAGAGCCAAATCCATTAAGAAACAAACCTGAAATGAGTATAACTCACATAATATATCTAAAATTTCTCATATTTCCACACATGAAGAGTGACAAGTCCCAATGGAATTAATGGCATGTATTTCAAATGCCTTCACTTAGTTATTTTTCCCTTCAGGTGTTCATATGTGGTTTTACTAACAAAAGGTTACAGTTACTTAATTTTTTACATTTCAGATAAAGGCTGTGGTTAATTAACATGTCATCTTAGTAACGATCAACTGTTTGTGACAAGATGTAGGCAGTGGTTCAGTGGTTTCCACTATTACTTTTATGATAATAGATGTCAGCATACCACTTCACATACCATGAGTAGTGCAGCAAGTCACTTATTAAATTAACATTAATTTAAGAAGTTGCACCATGGTCAAGTTTTAGGCAAACAGAACACTTTCTAAAGTTTAAAGAACCAGAGGAAAGGAAGAGTTGGCCTGTTTTCTGGTTAAGCTTGTAACTATTTCTTCCCCTAAAACTGACTTGACTGATTAAGGGAAAAAATGCAGGTTATTCAGTAACATGGAACACTTCATTTGGCATCCTTAAGTCAATGAACACAGAAATATTTACCTTATATTCTAGGTGAACATGTGAAAAGAGCACTTCATTTAAAATCAGTTTATTATATATTTACATAATTCTTCTATTTTTTTCTAATTCTTCCCAGCTAGTTGTCACATTGCAACTTGATAACGTAATACAGAAATCCAGCAGAGCAAAGGCAATCAGAGATCTGTTCTTTATTCCTTAACTGAACATATTTACATTTAGGAGAACCTTTATTAAATTTCTGCACTACAATCTGACTTAGGTTCTCACTAATACATTTACAATGAATTTTGTTCAAAAATGAACTAAAATTTTTCAAAAATCCAAACCAATTTCAACTAAGGAAAACATAAAATTCTTGTCATTTCAGTGATCAAATGATGGGAGAGAAAATACATCACATTATTTTCACAACCAGAGGCATATCATATGTAATACCTACTAAACAGTTAAACAGCCTAAAATAACCTACCCATACTACCCAACGGATACCTAAAATAAAAACATTTGCAGAACGCAAAATTTTGCATGAACCATTTTCAAACAGAAAAAATGGAATTCCACAACCCCTAGTTGTCAGAACATAATATAATCTAATTTGTCGTTGATGATGCATGCATCTGTCATGGTTTAAGCCCTGTCAGCAAGTCAGTCTCTCTCTCATTCCCCGCCTTCTTTCCCTCCCCCTACTCCCAGAGGGATGGGGAGGAGAATCGAAAGAATGTAACTCCCATGGGTTGAGATAAGAACAGTTTAATAACTAAGGTATAACACAAACCACTACTGCTACCACTAATAGTAATAATGATAAAGGAAATAACAAGGGAAGAGAATACAAAACCTCACCACCTGCCGACTGATAACTCACTCCCACCCAGCCATGAACTAGCCCTTCCGGGTAACTGTCAGTTACATCCTGGGCATGACGTGCTGTGGTATGGAATACCTCTTTAGCTAGTTTGGGTCAGGTGTCCTGTCTCTGCTTCCTCCCGGCTTCCTCTCCTTCCTGGCAGAGCATGAGGCTCAGAAAGTCCTTGGTCAGACTGAACATTCTGACCAGCAACTAAAAACATCGGTTTTATCAGCACTGTTTCCAGGCCGAAAGTCAAAACCACAGCACTGCACCAGCTACTAAGAAGGAGAAAAATGATACTGCTATTGCTGAACCCAGGACAGTCATTTAAGATACTCTTATTTATAAAAACTTGGGATGATTTATCACAGAATCATAAACTATATTTTTTCATATACAGAGTACATGAAAATTGCTTTCTCTATCATTGTGCTATTTTTTAGAATTTAAATAATTTACTGTAATCTGATCATCAAGACTGGTCTTGCAATTTTCCAGTGTCTCATTTTCTGCATGAGCTTCTACCAAAAAATAAAATGCACATGAGTACTTTTTTTCAGGAGAGATTTTTTTTTTTTTCAATCAAAAAAAAACCCAAAACAAAAAATGTTTCATAATTACCTCTTCTGTGTTTCTGGAGTCACCAGAGGACCTTAAAAAGGTTTTGTTTATTATGTTTAGGTATTTAATCAGAGGATACCTCTTTTCCAACAAATTATTTCCTTTCTTCTGTGAAAAAGCACTTAAAAGTCTTTGGTTTCATTGCAGCAAATCCAGCAGCTTGCTTTCCATTATACAATATATTCTACCTATTAGATGAGAAGTGCATGAAAAATCTTTGAAAAGAAACAGAGGCAAAGCAAAAGAAGAAACTATTTCTCACAAAGGTAATTTGCCAGTTGAAACTAGAAAGAAGTCATAAAGTGGAAATATTTGTAGCAACCTGCAAATTTGCTGCAAGATATATTTACTTTCTCCTCCAGAATATCGCAAGTAAAAGTAAATGATCATTTTAGCTAATGATGCCAAATCATTCTTTGAATTTTGTAATTGTAACAGTACTCTTCTGATCTATAAAGCAAGTCAGGCTTGTGAGGAGTAGTGGGAAGTACCTTTTTGAAAATATATGGAACAATTTGGGAAGGTGGACAAGGTTTTAAGCACTTAGAATGCAGAAGAAGATAACAGATTTTACCTACCCTAACAGAGACTTGATTCTCTTCCTATACTGTGTAATTTTTCTGATTTTCCCTTTGGAATTTTTCTGCTCAGCTTTAGTGCCATAGACAATAAAAAGCAGAAATCAAGTTAGACTTCAAACAAAGGTTTTCAGGTTCTTATTTTTTTCTGGTTGGAGCTGGTTCAAGCAAGTAGGTTGCAATAGCAACATGAAAACCAAATATCTCTAATAATGTACATTTAATCAACACACAGGGTCATAAAAGGAAAGAGAAAAGATATAAATGCACAAAGGTTCTGAAGTGCCACATCAGGTCATCTTTAAGTGACTAAATGAGAGGTGTGAAGAAACAAAGGTCTCTGTAAACCATATTACTAAGAGTTATTTCTTGTGATTTATATTCAGTGCTCTGTCACAAAAGGGTGCTGTTTACCTCAAGAAATTCTATGACTCAGAAAGCAAACTAGTGACATGGGGTCTAGATTCAGAATCCTTGACTGGGTGCAGAAGTAGTTTTACAACACGACTAGATCATGAAAGGTCAATGGGCAACAACAAAAAAATAAAAATAGACCAAATAACAAAAACTAGGATGGTAATTCTCTCTAATTACACTCTGTTTTTCTAGCAGAGAACTGCAAGAGGAGATACTTTTTCTATGACTCTATGAAAGCATAAATCACTTTCTAAGTCTGTCCTGTTCAGCCTTTTTAATGCCTGGCTCCCCTGCATTTTTTTAAGTTATCCAGGAGCTCCCAAAACTTTTCAGAATATACCAAAGGCCATCCTGGGGGGAACTGTGCAGTTTTCAGTTACAATCTAGTAACAGTTTGGTGAACTTTTCACAACTGTTTGCTCTTACTCCCCTCCCGTTTTGTTAGTGTATTTGAAAGCAGGAGATAGTGTATAGTGTCACTCTTTATTTTGCTTGGAATAATTTTGACCCATCTCCTGAAGAGCTATGACACCCTCACTTACAGGCAATAGGTCACAGTTTAAGTAGTACTGGTTCAGACACACAAAAAAAGCCCCCCCCTTGACTTCACCTACTGGTCAGAAGATCTCACTAGGCAACACATCATCTTTGTATGAGAATCATACTTTAGCTTTATTTTTGGTTCTGTAGTGTCAATAATCAACCAAGTCATGGTATCACCTTGCACAATTCAGGTAACATATCACACCTATGTGATTTCCAGCTATCATACCATTCGTATTATTATGAATCATATGAATGACAAAGCACTTATTAAGTTGTATTAGGGGAAAGCGTAATATTCTCATATTCACATAATAGTAACAACCATATATTATGCAATCAGTATCATGCAATTGTTCCAAGTTTACTATCACGTATTCCATTGTTTACCAAAGTGCTGCTTCTGCTTCTGCTTTAATATGGTTTAGATCTCCACTCACTGAGGTTGCTTACCCTTACGCACAAGAAATAAAAGAGGCAATCCTCCTAACCTGGTACCATTTATAGGTGTGGATGTCTTTAAAACCATGAAAGACAATGGAGAATGAGAATCTAGTAAGTCTCTAAGGGCATGAGATATGGCAGCTTCACAATTATCCCTCTGAAAGGCAATCATAAAAAAATGACTTCTTTCATCACATCTCAGAAAGTAAGAAAAAGGAATCTCTGTGAAAACTTCTTCCAGAAATGTCTCTTAAATGGAAGACATACCTTCTTGCATTTTGCCTAATTCAGTTCCTAGATGTTGTCTTGGTTTGTGTCTTCATAATCTTGCATTTTCCTATGCAGGATGACTATTGTACTGTTTAAGAGAGAAATTTTCACCTTCACTTCAAGAACAAGTTACTCTGAATAAAATACCTTTACAGTTTTACCATCAAAATGTTTCAGGTTCTGCAAGGCCATTCAAGTTCCAAGGATTTTGTTTAAAAAGGCTGACTTAAAAATGAATATGAAGATTTTAAAGTGAAATTTCTATTAAAAGCTCTAAAATTTCCTGGTTTCGAGTTAATGTTCTTAGGTGGATGTCTGCTTCTTAAAGTAAATGCCATTTTTTCCCAATACACTTGTCAGTAACCATAAAAAGCTGGGGAGAGCAGAAAAAAAAGAATAATTAAAGGACAAACCTGCCACTTAAGATTATTATGAAAATAATACTTTTTAAAACTAGCTGAAAATAAGTACTAATGGCCCTAAAAACCGTCAGTTATGAAAGCTGATACCTGTAATCCCTCTTGCTGAGTGTCAATATTAGTGTTATATTCAAGCTCTGAGTAAGAAACAAAATATCAAGTAAACATTATATTGGTCAGACACTGTTTTTCAAATGGTAGGCTTTGATTTGGTGGAAATCAACATGAATGGGTCCAAAACTGGAGAGGGACTCTTCATCAGGGACTGTAGTGACAAGGGACAGGGACAAGGGGTAATGGGTTTAAACTAAAACAGGGGAAGTTCAGGTTGGATATAAGGAAGAAGTTCTTTATTGTGAAGGTTGTGAGGCACTAGAGCAGGCTGCCCAAGGGAGGTTGTGAATGTTCCATCCCTGACAGTGTTCAAGGCCAGGTTGGACAGTGCCTTGGGCGACATGGTTTAGCGTGAGCTGTCCCTGGCCCATGGCAGGGAGTTGGAACTAGATGATCTTAAGGTCCTTTCCAACCCTAACTATTCTATGATTCTATGAAAACCCAGAAGATTATCTTCATGGTCCCTGCCAATTCGGAAACACCCCAGGTGGAGAAAACAAATATAACATTAGCAAGACTTTCTAGGGAAAATAATTATATGGTATTGCCATGGCTTATTGTAAGAAGTTGAGGCAAGTTAAACAGACTCTCATCCTGCATTGTTCCACATACAAGTATTGCCTGTTTTACTATTGGCCATATTTTGAGTTTTTATAGCCCGAAGGAGAAGCTAGTGACACAAAACCCCACTTGAGTTCCCACTTGAGTGGAGACCAATGTGCACTCTGCAGAATGCTCACAGGCAATGCCTTCTTTGGTAGTTATCAATCCCATAACAATGTATAGATCCTGGGAACCGATGCACTGCAGGTGGCAAGCAGACAGAAGTGGTGCCTTGCAAGCCTTCTTCATCCAAAGTAAGATATATTGCTTCTCATAGCAAGTGATTGTAATCTTACAATGCAGCTTTTTCTTAACAGCCTTCCTGTGGAACTCCATACTTGCACACTAGAAAGCTTGAAAGTAGAGAGAGCAAAAAGCTTGGCCAAGGAACTTAAGTCAATGGCAAGAATAAAAAAGCACCAATCATATTTTTTCTTTTAGGAGGTTCATCTAAACTTTTTCCTGTTGGCTTGATGCTCTTCCCCATTAAATAATTAACTTAGAAGAATAAAATAAATTGTCAAGAAAAGCTGAAGAGAAACATCATTGCCTTGTGAGGCAACATTAAGAGTTTGCTCCCAGGAAATGGATGATGGTGCTTGAAAGAGCCACCCTAAAAATAAATCTACAAGGAAGTAGTCATCTTTTCCAAATTTGGCATTACATGGTTATCTGTGAATAACTGCTGGAATTCAATATGATTTCCCTCAAATTGTTTGTAAAATAGTATGTCTGCTGCCATTTCCTATTATCCTGTATAATACCCACAGAAGTAAATGAAGTTCAGTTTAAAAAGAATGTATGCTCTAAAAAAAGTTGCTATTAGAAGATGTATGAAGTAGTGGCCAAAAGATCTCTTATGTGTTACTAACAGAAACTGCTATCAGTAATTCAAAATAATAATTAAGGATATTTTGTAACTTGTGTACAAAGTCAGTAATAGCTCTTCACTATCAGTAAGAGCTGATAGTTCACACCGTCCTGAGCCAGCAGGATTGCACAAAGGAAAGTGAAATTAAGTGTATAGGTCATTCACAGCTAAGTGCCCAACACAACAAGTTGGAGCCAACTGTAATGCAAAGCAAACACAGGGTGCTTCCAGCTGACCAAAGGCTAAATCAAGAATCCAGGAGTGCAAATATGACTTACGGCACTTTGTTCTTGCTTCTACTGTATGATGCAGAAAATATACGTTAATAGCACTCATGGGTCTAATATAAACATATATATATATCAGATAATTATAAGTCTACCTCATTGAAAGGAGGAAATGGCATTTGCATTCATAAACTCTGCTTTATCTGTGCATACAAATAACTGCATAATAAAAATATGGCAGAAATATAAAAAAAAATGTTCTTTCTCCAACAAAGATGTTTCTCATTGAGCAATTAACTGATTTTTTTCCTCTGCAACGTAATACAATTATAGGAAATTTTATGGCAATAACACAGTATCTCTCAGCATAAAATGGTTAGAGGATAAGAAATCAAAGACAGGAGAAGAATAAATGCTAGAGGCATAGGTCACTTGTTATGGTGTAGAATGTACTAACTACATGAACTCTGTTGTACGTCTCAAACTCCCTATCTGCAAATAAGGTCAGATGTGCATTTCCCTGAATTTAGGCAAATTCAAAGCACCATCAAAATAAAAATTAAAAAAAACCAAACCAAGACAAAACCCCCCCCCACAAAAGTCCAGTTCTACTAAGGAATATTTCTCCAGTTGCAATCCATTGTCTATTTTCCTTGGTCATTTTTCACACTAGAGCAAAAATGCTGTAATGATAGACAACAGCTGCATTCCTGAGCATTATCCACCCCTTCACTTCACAAATTGAATATGACTGTGCAAACAACTCTAAACATCAGAACGTAAGTCAACACACATAAGTAAAAAGCAATTGAATATTCTATTGCGAAAATATTGCGATGTCAGATTACTCAGTCTGCAGATACAAAAATACTCTGTGTTTGATATATGTGTCTGTTGATGTTTAAGCATACTGCCTTTGGCAAGAGGATTAACATAAAACCATATAAGTATACTTAGCTGGAAAATGAACGTTTCTGTAGCTTTTGGTTTGGTTTTGGTTTTTGGTTTTTTTCTGCAGTAAGCTGATCTATTTGCCTTTAAGCCATTAACAGTTAAGACTATCAAACTGCTGTTCCTGAAGTGCCTAAAAAAGCTCATTATTGACAAGCACAACATAGATGCTTTTGATGCCATTTCTCTTTTTGTCTTCAAGTTTAGTGAGCAACAAAGGCCCCATTAACAAGGCAGCATGAAGAAGTAAAGGGTGAGAAAGTGAAAAATTGAGTGAAAGAAAGACAGACACCAGGAAAGTCTTAGCTTTGTGAATTGCACCAGTTTATTAGCAACTACTTTCACACACAGATGTGATATTTATGTTGTGGAACAGGTGAGCAAAATCACCATGAAGAAAAGGCAACATTGAGATTGCAGTCCATTAAAAAGTCATTCTTTGAACGGATTGCAAACAGGCCTGTGCAGAGGTATAAAGCTCTGTAGTTTCTAAAAGCCTAAAAATAAAATCACTGTAATCAATGAGATTTTTTTCAGCAGCTTCAACCAAAGTTTCGAAACTTAAATGCATAAATTCCTCCTGCTTAGGCAACCTCCCAGAACAGTTGACTATTCTTGATGCCAGTTCCAAGCAATAATGTGATCAGTGCCATCAGACTTTGGGAACAGATTGTTTGCACATGCACCCCATAATTCCCCATGAATTCCCTATGTCCCTTCTATTTTGTCCAATTGTTTTGTGTGTCTTCAGCTTTATTTCACTTCTCAGAACTTAGGACTTCAATTCACTAGAGTAATTCAAGGTATAGTTAAGCAGCTTCTTAAGTCCTTTGACCAAAAATAACTGATAAATCAGTTTCTAATCTCTCATGTGGGAATCTGCAACTTTCCACTGGAGTCTGCTCTGGTTGGAGCTGCCACCTTTGGCACTGCTGCAGATCAAAGGCATATGTTATGAGAATATTTTGCACTAAATACTTAATCTACTGAGCCTACTTAATCTACTGAACCTATACCTTTAATACCTGAAGTTGCTCCTTCAGTGTCCCACAAAGTCTTTCTATGGGAATAACGTTAGAAACTTTCATTCGCATTTGCTTTTCTTTACTGATTCTTTGTGTTAAACGCAGCTTAGATATTAACAGACTCTAAACAAGAGTATATGAACTCACAGACGTTACTTACATGAAATAAGCTATTTAGTCTGCTTTTTTACTATTGTTTCTACAGAACACCATCAATGTTTCAAGTGTGCGAGCTGGAGTTCACATCAGTATATGCTCCAGTATGTAGCTATGTTTCCATTGCAACATGAATATTAGTAGCAGCCAAAGTTAACACAGGTCTTCCACTTTCAGAAATGTTTTCAAATGCTTCAGCATTTATGCTGGTAAAGCTTAGTCTCTGGTCAATGGAATGTACTCTTCTCTTTATAAAGCTTTAACTACATTTTGTTGTAATTTCTCAAGTTGTCTTTTTTTTATTTCTCTTGTGTTTAAAAATAACCATCTCTAAGCTGTACCTTTCTAACACTCTGCAGGCACTGAGGCAACTCTGAGCAGCCCAGTGTGTTTTGTAGACTATATTGACAATTAAAAGGCACAGGCAGCGAAGAAAACTAAGCAGAGAGATTCAAAACTTATGAATACCAGAATGTGTTTCATGGCAGTCCGTCAGCTTCTTCCAGCTGGGGTTTTGCATCAATAGTATTGCATAGGATGTGCCTTTGATGCTGTTTTTTCAAGCAGACAAATTCAAAGAGTTACACATCTGGAACGCTTTGCTGAGCAAAACACGTCTCTTAACCACTGGCCCAAAATGTAGTTCCAGGCAGAAACCAGTCTTTGTTCTTTTTTAAAGACCTGACCTGACTCCAGCCTCATGCTGAAAGAAATTCACTCCTTGCAGGTCTGGTTAACAGGGCCCAAATCTCTAGAAGAAGGTGGTGGTCTAAGGATTAAAATTAATCTTATGTTAAGACCCTAAACCTTGAATAAAGTCTTGAGTTGCTTTTCAGCATTTTAAATAGAAAGTTACCACCATGAGTTTGCTTTAATCTTCTAATCATTCAATAAAATGTTTCCTGTCATTCTTATGGATGGTTATTGGCTTTTGTTTGCTGACAGTTTGTTTTTACACTGGTTCCTTTCTGAGGTGGCCTTGCAGAAAGCAGAAGCTGATTCTGAACAAGCTACTGGGAACTGCTTCCACAGCACTGGCTGCACTATTTTCTGTGAAATATATAGCTCCCATTTACAAGCCTGTCTCAAGTTTATCCCTTTAATGAAAAATGAAGACATCAGAAAATACTCTCTTTGAACTGATCAGTCGTTGTGTTCAATTTTCTCTTTAGTTGCTCTCACCATGTTGTCAGTAATATCGAAACAGACACTCATATGCATTCATGCACAGAAGTGAATATGTTTCTGCAGGAAGTATTTACGGAGACCTAAAGTTTACTATACTTCCTTTTTTTATGCTTAATGCATCAGGGAACATTTGCCAAATACATACTTTATCTATAATTCAAAATTAAAATGAGTCCCAAAAGCTTCAGAGCCGCATATCACATGAAAATGGGATTTTTTCAATGTGGGAATCTGACACTGGCTCCTCACTGGATTTGCTGAAATTAGAACACCACAATCTTCAGAAAAGTTGGAATAGGACTCTTACTTGTATTTTTGCAGATAGTGTCTTTCTACTTTGTTCCAAGAAGCCCAAATTAATCTGTCCCTAATTAGCAGATACTAGTTTTGCATAAACGCTTAATATGTGGAGCTTTAAAACCTCTTGTTTGTTTGGCTTTATTTTCAGATTATGTATTTTTGAGGACTAAAATGCAAGAGAATTGAGACCATCTGAAGGCTGAAAAAAAAAACTGCACACAGGAGAAGATCAGACATTAACTCCTCCCAAGACCCAAGCAATTTGTTCACAAAAGTACAGAGGAGAATGTGTTGAATTTTCTCATTTTGTAGATAGTGTTTGTAGGTAATGACACTCCAGTGATCTGAAGCACTGAAAAAGTGGATGCTTGCAGGTTTGTAGAGTATTTCTGAGAGTGGCAACCTTCAGACCCTACTTGCCTGCCTTGTGAGTGGATTATGCCACTCACAGCTCTTTTTCACTGGAAAGCAAATTTTCAAAGTGAAGGAAAACAAATCCTCACATCTCTAAAACAGAAGAGGCCAGGGAGCCATGAGAGCTCCTCTGCTAATGTTTCACTAAGAGAAGAGATAGAGTTGGAGCTTATCAACCGAGGGATAACTTAAAAGACTTCCCCTTCTTTAATCTTAAAAAGAACTTGTTAATGCTTCTGTACATCAGCAGTATGTTTCCTGAAGAATTCATGGCTGCTGTTATGCACCCTCTCCCTAGAAGCAACTTGTGTTTAAATCTAAAGTTCATATTCATTCCTAAGTGTCACTGCAGCAAGTAAATATTAAATGCATGGAAACACTGCATGGAAATACTTTACATCAGTTGGTTGCTGGGAGTATGTTATAATACCAATTTGTAATTCAGAAGACAGATGTTTCCAGCACTGTGTGGTAACAGCAATGTCAGCAGTCCTTAAAAGAGTAGGGAGCTTTCTGCTGATAAGCTGCACAAGTTCAGATCATCAGATCACTACCTCATACAGTATGGTCTGAAGCTTGAACTGAGAAGTATCTCAAGATATGCTACTATGCACATTGAGAAAAGGTGTGCTCAGCCATCTGTGTGCTGCTTTTTTCTCTTTTTTTCCATATTACATAAAATAATAAATTAAGTCAATATCAATTAGGAAAAGAAAAAAAAAAAAAAAAAAAAAGCATCCCAGAAGATTTAGCAGTGTATTACAAGAATTTGTAAGGGAAAAGAACACCTATTTGAGAAGGCATGTAACTGCACTTTCATAAATATATCTGCAATGGGAACCCTTGGCAATATACCTGCAATAGGAATCCTTGCTTGAGAGAAAAGCAACTCTGACATTTAGGTTATCATGACTTCTTGACCCTATTGCAGTGATTTATATCAGTTACAAATTTTTCTCAGACAGAAGACATGCATGGTTATTATGCCCTAAGTTTGTTACAGGAGTCAAGGTGAGTTAAGTATTAAAGAATTTGTGTTTAAACAATAGATCAATATCCCAAATGTCATGTGAAATATTTGTGGATAAATTTATCCATTAGATAATTTGGGTTCTAAAAAGCATAACAAAAACCAAGCCCTCTAGCACTTTCTCCACAATAGTTGTACATTTTAAATCTGTTGGTTGTATTCTGTCAAGACAAAGTACAAACACAAAAAGAGCAACAAATTGCTGGCAAATCTTTATTTTTACGAACTCTTCTTTAAATTAACCAAGCACAATAACTATGGCTCTTGATTTCTGCAGAAGTAAGCATGTGTTTTCTTGGAAAAACCTTAATGCACCCACTCACGCTACACTTCCAAAAAATACATTGTGAATTTTAATGAATATTGCATTTCTCCCAGTTTTTGTTAGTATAATGCTGTCCTCTTACTGTGGGAGCTAGAGAAAGAGTATTGTGCTTTCCATAAAGCAAAAACAGAATTCAGGAAAACATCTTTAAATTCAGTTTAGCAAATCAAGTTTTGGAAATTGCTTGCACTGTACACTTGACAGAAGACACCACCAATTCCAGATGAACTACCATGCAACATGTCTTGGTCTGACATGTTACTTGATTTTACATCTGAAGAACTCCACTGAAGGAATTTACTCAATATTCATGGAATCATAGAATCATGGAATCATAGAATCATATAATCATAGAATAGTTAGGGTTGGAAAGGACCTTAAGATCATCTAGTTCCTACCCCCCTGACATGGGCAGGGACACCCCACACTAAACCATGTCACTCAAGGCCTCATCCAACCTGGCCTTGAACGCCGCCAAGGATGGAGCATTCACAGCCTCCCTGGGCAACCCATTCCAGTGCCTCACCACCCTAACAGTAAAGAATTTCTTCCTTAGATCCAATCTAAACTTCCCCTGTTTAAGTTTGAACCCCTTACCCCTTGTCCTGTCACTACAGTCCCTGGTGAATAGTCCCTCCCCAGCATCCTCGTAGGCCCCCTTCAGATACTGGAAGGCTGCTATGAGGTCTCCACGCAGCCTTCTCTTCTCCAGGCTCAACAAACCCAACTTTCTCAGCCTGTCTTCATACGGGAGGTGCTCCAGTCCCCTGATCATCCTCGTGACCCTCCTCTGGACTTGTTCCAACAGTTCCATGTCCTTTTTATGTTGAGGACACCAGAACTGCACACAATGCTCCAAGTGAGGTCTCAGTAGAGCAGAGTAGAGGGGCAGGATCACCTCCTTCGACCTGCTGGTCACGCTCCTTTTGATGCAGCCCAGGATACAGTTGGCTTTCTGGGCTGCGAGCACACACTGAAGTAGGCTCACGTTCAGTTTCTCATCGACCAACACCCCCAAGTCCTTCTCTGCAGGGCTGCTCTGAATCTCTTCTCTGCCCAACCTGTAGCTGTGCCTGGGATTGCTCCGACCCAGGTGTAGGACCTTGCACTTGGCATGGTTAAACTTCATACGGTTGGCATCAGCCCACCTCACAAGCGTGTTGAGGTCCCTCTGGATGGCATCCCTTCCCTCCAGTGTATCAACCGAACCACACAGCTTGGTGTCATCGGCAAAATTGCTGAGGGCGCACTCAATCCCACTGTCCATGTCACTCACAAAGGTGTTGAACAAGACCGGCCCCAACACAGGTCCCTGAGGGACACCACTCGTTACCGGTCTCCAGCTGGACATTGAGCCATTGACCACAACTCTTTGCATGCGGCCATCTAGCCAGTTCTTTAGCCATCGAGTGGTCCACCCATCAAATTGATGTCTCCAATTTAGAGACAAGGATGTTGTGTGGGACAGTGTCAAAGGCTTTGCACAAATCCAGGTAGATGACGTCAACTGCTCTGCCCCTGTCCATCAGTTTCGTAGCCCCATCATAGAAGGCCACCAAATTGGTCAGGCAGGATTTCCCCTTAGTGAAGCCATGCTGGCTGTCACCAAGCACCTCCTTGTTTTTCATGTGCCTTAGCATGCCTTCCAGGAGAATCTGCTCCAGGATTTTGCCAGGCACAGAGGTGAGACTGACTGGTCTGTAGTTCCCTGGGTCATCCATTTTCCCCTTCTTGAAAATGGGGGTTATATTTCCCTTTTTCAAGTCGTTGGGAACTTCACCTGACTGCCATGATTTTTCAGATATGATGGCCAGTGGCTTAGCAACTTCATTTGCCAGCTCCTTGAGCTCCTGTATTAATACAAGTGAGATAAGAAGCTTGTATGAATGGATCTTAGTCAATCATTGAGAACAGCAAGATGCCACCATATGGAATTCAGCTAAATTGTTCTCATAATGGATTCTATTAATTGAATTAATTTTCATGTCTAAGCAGTATCTAAACA
Organism: Psittacula echo; assembly: GCF_963264785.1. Taxonomy (NCBI): domain Eukaryota; kingdom Metazoa; phylum Chordata; class Aves; order Psittaciformes; family Psittacidae; genus Psittacula; species Psittacula echo. Next base: position 37,750,255 of record NC_137738.1, on the reverse strand, counting down.
GGGTCATATTTGCAACGATCATCCAATTTCGTAATCAGCAACCAATTTAGAAATTCAGTATTTCTTGCGTTTTTGAGTGCCACATTTTAAATGAGTAAACTCAAAAGAGCCACATTAATTTTGCTTGAATGACAAAGATAATACAAACACAACTAGGCTGAGAGGGTCACCTTTTGTCCCAGACAAACTTTATGGATCCAGCATATATTGACACTGAGCATACACCCATATTATGTTTTGTATTCTGTGAGAAGTAGTTAGCCATATGAAAATTTTTATGCTTGCCCAGCATTAACAAGAATCTACCCTTGTAACTGAGAGCTATTGTCAGCAGAAATGTTATAGACTTAACTAGCCTAATCTGTGAGTCTCCAAAATAATTGAGTCATTTTTCTGTTGGTTTTGTTGTGGGGCTGGTTAACAGTCTCCAAAACATTCAGTATGCTTTTCATGCTAATTATTTCTCTCTCCAGAGCTTCCAGACTGGCTTTCAACAGGCACTAAATACATACCATGAAACATTTTAAAATTAATAAATGTTCCAAAATCATCTCTCTACCTGAAGTCTGAGGGAAAATAACCTAGAAGCCATTCCTCTAAATGTTATTATTGTACTGTGCTATAAAACTGCCTTTGAATGGAAGGCAGAGACTTCCTACAGGCCTAAGGGAATCTTGCTATACTGTCCAGAGAGGAATAATCAGAGGGGTGAAAGTGATTAAAGAGTTAAAACTAGATAAGAGAGAAAACGGGAGGGAAGGTTCTTGAGAGACATTTTTGGTTTTTTGAAAGGGGAAAGAAAAGGCATAGCACACACAAAAGCAGTACGAAGGACGACAAATGAAGCCCAGCCAGACTGTGAGGAGTGCAAGGAAAGGTCTGAGTATGCTCAGAGATTATACCTTGCCAGTTACCATTCAAGCTGATAATGAAAAGGAATCCTCCTGCTCACCAGAGGTCCCATTCACCACACTATCTTGTTTGCCTTATCTCTAGGCTAAGAACAAAGATTTCCAAAGACATACATCAGAAGAAATGCTAACAAGATTACAAGACTATGAGTGATGTGCAGATTAATCATTAGTTTGAAAAATCAGACTTGAAGAAACAAAGAGATTAAATTAATGTAGAGATAGCAAATCTTTGTGGATCATCTGCTCTGTTTAATTAATTTATAATCAGAAATTAGGTTTTTCAATTTATTTAGGATGATCATATTAAAAATTTCTTACAATATTAATCCAGGTAATGAGGATAAGAGAATTCTATACCCATCTGAGAAAATAAAATATTGGAAAGTCTACAGAGTAAACTTTATTCTGCAATGATTTGCTGCTTCTAGTTGTGACATGCAGTATATTAACCTAGAGATCTAGCAAATTGGGAAGTGATGAAAACTAATCTAATTTAAAAGATGTGTGTTTCACAATGAGAAAAGTTCAGAAAAAATACTGCAAGTAAAGTGAATAAACAGATTTCTTTTTTATTTCTTCACTGTTCAGTCATTTATTTATTTGACCAGAAAACATTCTTATTGCTTTAGGAACTAAACAAAAATTTAGTTGAAACAAAGCACTGTGGCATCAATGTCATAATTTGAATATAAAGAAACAAAAGACATATAAAGTGTTTCCATTATGATTTTTTATATGTGTATGGAAGTACAACTATGCTTTAAAATTCATTGGGGTGTATAAATAATATATGGAGGGGAAAAGAAAAGTCCCTGAATTGAATATAAACAGAAATAAAAGATAGTGGACCACATTGTGCATACAGAAACTGATCAGGTGGACAATGGGCAGTGCACTTATATATCACTAAAGATGTCTTTGTTGCATGCATTTCTTGAACTGTTTTTCAGAGGAACATTTTCTGAAATAAATGAATCCTGAGAAAGAAATTTGAAGATTAGCAGGTAAAAGACTCAGCAAGGAAGAGAAGGCAGGATGAAAACAGCAACTAAGGCTAATAAAAAAATGAAAAATACATCACATTTTAAAGCATTAATGACTCAGCTATCTGAGAAACAACCCATGTTGCCTATGGCCTGTCTTAAAACACAGAAGCAGTTAACCTGGGTTTGAAACTGGCAGCCTGATGTCTTGTTCCAAGATGATATATCAATCAAGGACAGAAACAAACAAGTCTTAGAGAATGTCAGATTTGAGAGCAAACTCCATTTAAAGCATTAAATTATAAAAGACAGTATCTCAAGACTTGTGTAAAGAAAAGGCTTTCTTTTCTGGCAATCATTGACTATTTTATAGACATCTTTAGGAATCTAAACTCTCAATTCTAGACCTATAAAACTTGGCCTATGATACTGTGTAACATTAGAGCTAATATAAAGAAGTGGTATAAAATAAATTACTGAATTATTATTAAGAAATTTAAACTGCAATGGTATTAAGAAATGGTTAAAATACCATTAAGAACACTAAGTAATTTTATAAAATAATACAAATAGATCTTAGGAAAAGGATAGTAAGGAATGCATATAGTATTTATATGCCTAGCGGGTTTTAGACTTGCTAATACATATGTGATTAGAAAGCTGTGAAGATTAGAAAGCTGTGAAGATAAGAAACAAGACTGAAGTTGGGCCTTTTTACAGTCAAAAGTCAGTTCACACCGAAGGAGCAGCACATGGATTTATTTTATGGAGTATAAGAATACAATGGATTAGGAATAGGCACAAATATTCAATTATTTCATTAGCAATTAATTTGGTTTTGTAAGAGTGAATCAGTAGATTGAAATAATACTGATTATTACTAAGAGATAAGAAAGTGCGTATTCTTCTACATCAACTCCATAGACAGTTTGGATGTTTCATTTTTGCTATACTGAGCTGACCAAAGGACCAGACACTTTTTTTGGACCACTCTGTCACCTTTGAGGCTAGAGTGCATGTGGTGTATATATGGAGTGAAGCTTCCAGTTAGTTCTCTCTAAAATGGCTTTATTTCATATGCCTCAAAATTGTTCTACAAACTGAACTGAAATTAGGGAATTTAACATTATATTACTGCTCTGAAACAAAATACAAGTTAATTTACCTTATATAGAAGACAGTTTTTATATAAAATAAGATTATATATTGTTAGCAATATTCAACTACTTCAAGACAAGTGTTCCTCAAGGATTCCCATTTACAGATGTCCTAAGAATTTATTTATAATTTTATTTCTATACTTAAATAAACTAGGTAAGGTTTTTCCCCAAGTGGGTGGTCATCTGATAGCACTCTTTAGCCTAGTATTTTTCCTTTTAATCAAAACATGTTCTTTTTCTTTGGCATTTTGCATATGTTCCTAGAGTTGAAACATACCAGGACTCCCAAACTACCTGAGATATTCCATGTCTTCTTTAAATCATTTTACTGAGTGTCTCAAAGCATTAACTAGAATTATTTTCTTGTTATAAAACCTACATTCTTGAATTCTTTCTGTTCCCAGCTGATATAAAAACAAAGCAGGCCTTTGAAACAACAAGCCCAACAGTAAGTTAAATCCATTTTCCCCTTTCCACAGTAGCATAGAAGAAAGATAGCTTTGACAATGAAATACTTTGTGATTCCAACTGCATTTCCTTTTTGTTTGGAGGAATGTACAGGTGCAAAATACAAAAGCAACTGTCAAAAGACTTGTGCAATTACATGTTCCTGCTGAGTTAAAGGGTTATCCTTAGATCAGTCACCAGAGCAAGCTCATCTGAGTTTCTCATGGGTTGATTGATGAGAAAGTGCTGTTACTCTTACAGGTAAAACTTCTTCCTCGGTGGCTTTAAGAGCAATTCAGTTGCCTGAAGACATCAGGATGAAGGACACTAGTTCTAAGAGCTCAGGTTTTCTTTCTTAAGCCTTGGAATTCAGGTTTAAGCCTGCTAAAGTATAACTCCAAGGTCTGCCCAAGGTTAAAGCTGAATGGCAGTGAGTACTGAGAAGTAACCACTGCCATCAGCAATCAATGTCTTTGCAGATTTTTGCATGGTTGAGCCATAGTACTGAATGCAAAAGAGAATGGACAACTCCTTTTGGTGGCCTCAGATCCAAATTTATTCACAGTGAAACCCTACTGGTAACAGTATTCACAGGACAGCCTTAGTAAAGAGAAATAATTGTTAGTAAAAAGCAAGTTTTCCATGTGAGTAGAAGCTCAGGGCTCTGATAATCACTGCTTGATAAAATCGACAAAACTGTCTTCAAAAGCCAAAAAATCAAACTGGTGTCAGGTTCAAAATCAAAGATTTATCTGCATCTATTATTTCTTATTTTTAAATGTGCAGTACAGAAAGCATATGATACAGATGACAAAGTGAGAAGTTGATGGTGTTGCTATTTCTTTTATTTTGTAATATAAATCCATGAAAAGAGGATTTGCTTCAGAGAAAGAGGGAGACTAAGACATTTTTCCCATTTCTAGAAATGGAAAAAGCATGTGGCTACAGTAATTTTAAATAGTGAGCTTGTCTAGAGTTCTCTGTGCCTCTCCAAATTATTTAAAACAATATTATTGTGATATGAAATGATTCTTCGGTATTTTTAAGTTTTATTTTTAAAGATATTTTTTCCAGATATTTGTAAGAAGATACAAGTGTTTTGAAGAGACTTATTTTCAGATTTTAAAAATCTTTTTTCTCCTTTGTATAATCTGGTAAGGTAGAAGTGTGAAAAGCAAACATTTTTATGATTTGTCTATTGATTTTTTCCTACAGTAAAAGGCAGGAAAAACTACGGATGCAGTGAAGCAATAAAATTCTTTGTTCAAACTTGAAATAGAGGAATTATTCTTGTAATTCTTAGTTGCTTTCATGTAGTGCAAATAAAAATCTTCTGCCTTTTAAACCAATTGTTATTATGGCTTTTTATTCTATAACACATAAAAAATATTAATTATATAAATTTCTGTTCAAAACTTTTATAAAGTCACTACAGATATAAAAAGATAATAACACCAGTTCTATGGCCTTCACATTTACAGATTTCTATTATTCTTACAATTCTCATTGCTTTAGAGAATCATATAGGATCTTTCCAGCAGAGAACTTAATATCCACATATGTCTGAACATTTACTTATCAGAGACTTTTTCATTTATTAAATAAAATTACCAGCATTATATTTCAAAGTAATAGACTTTAAATCTTATGGACCTGTAATTTATGTGAAATATTTAGCAGATATTTCCTCTAAGTTTTATGTACATCATTAATAAGTTTTATCTTTCAAAAAAAATTGCTACACAGTTCAGTTAATTTTTGGTATGTATTCTTAAGGCATTCTTCCAGAATTAACCAAAAAGACACATTGAAGACTCTTGATAGTAACACAGGTCTTTTCAAAATACTATATTAAATTCTGGATAAGGTTAATAAAGGATCTTAAAATATATCTTTTGCTTACTCAGAATATACCCTCCAAACAGGCTATATTCCTAGGCTGAAAATACTAATAAATATTTATTTGTCATTTGTTTTGGCCTGGAAAATGCATACAATTTGCAAGATAGCACTGACTGATAGAAAAAGATTTCTAAATCATGGGAAATATCTGTGCTTTGTAGCTTTAAAAATGAAGTTATTGCAATTATTTTTAAATACTCATTGCCTAGATAAGCCCTTTCAAAGCAAATGTCCCGTGCAAATATCTTTTGAGCTGGTAATATCCATACTTAGACAACAAGTCTACCAAATGGACTGCTCTAAGCTGCCATGTAACTTGACTTACCTTGCTGAAAATCTATGAAATCTGATAAGGTAGAACAGATGCTAAAGCCTCGACAGATTTTCAAGTTTTCCAGTACATAGTAATACTGTGTTGGAACTAGATGATCTTAAGGTCCTTTCCAACCCTAACTATTCTATGATTCCATGATTCTACGATTCTGTGATTCTATGAGTGGACTATATTTTATGCATCATGGAAGAAATCATTAAGCAACCTTGACTACATACTTACATCTAGGTAACATTTACTAGGTTTTAGGGAAGAGCTCTATGTTTAAATTTCTGCTCATGCAACATCCATTAACACAGCAGAGCATATTTTCACTTGCAAACAGAACCATTTTCATGAACAGATGTACAATATTAGATTCTCATTCTTCTAGCCCTTGTATTTGTTTCAGAAACCAACGCTTTTAGTGCACAAATGTAAATATATGGGTAAACTCTGGTGTTAATTAATAAATCTATATGAAAGCCAATCTTTGCTTGAAAGATTGGGAGTAATATCCTAGCTCTAATGAATCCAGGAAAATATATCTGAGAAATATATAATTCTGGAAAGAGTCTGGAAAAGTAATAAAATTGATACAGCCAGAACAGACCAGCTTGTCCTCATATCACATGGAAATAGGAGAACTGCTATAAAACACAGTGAGAAAAATTCTCATGAGCTGTGTATCTTGATTTTTGCAAATCCTAGGTAATATAGAAATCCTGGATAATACAGAAATTTCAAGACTATCCTGAGTAGTAGGAAGTTCATTATCCTTAGCAACAATTGCATAACTGTCGTCGCGCACGGAGGGAACACATGCACAATCAATATGATTGATAAAAGTGATCCGTTTATTGTGCTCAAATAATGGGTATATATAGTGTCAAACTGCCACGTACACACAGCTTCCCGTAGTGATTGGTTGGCATATACAGCATTGGGTACATTCCAGGTGCATTTCGGTGATTTCCCCTGCTCATATACACATCCTCCTCTCAAGGTCTCTGTTCCTAGTTCACAGACAATTTTTAGCTACAAAGTTGGCCAGCTGGTCTTCTATCTCTATTGGTTAACTTCCAGGGTTTTTCCACTGCTGGCAACTGTACATAACTGGTGTTTTTTCTCACTTTCACAGAATCTGTGCTTAATTAAGCTCAGACATGGGAACATGACCTTTGTTTGCTAACCATGTGTCCTGGGTTCAGCAGTAGCAGTCATTTTTCCTCCTTCTTAGTAGCTGTTGCAGCACTGTGTTTTTGACTTTCAGCCTGGGAACAGAGCTGATAACACAGATGTTTAGACTGACCGAGGACTTTGTGAGTCTCATGCTCTGCCAGGGAGGAGGAGAAGCTGGGAGGAAGCAGGGACAGGACACCTGACCCAAACTAGCCAAAGAGGTATTCCATACCACAGCACGTCATGCCCAGGGATGTAGAACTGAGAGTTCCCGGAAGGGCTGGATCACTGCGGGGTGGGGGCGAGGTACCAGTTGGTGAGCGGTTGTATTCTCTTCCTTGTTATTTCCTTTATCATTATTACTACTAGTGGTAGCAGTAGTGGTTTGTGTTATACCTTAGTTATTAAACTGTTCTTATCTCAGCCTGTGGGAGTTGCATTCTTTTGATTCTCCTCCCTGTCCCTCCAGAAGCGGAGGGAAGAAAGGGTGGGGGGGGAAGTGGACTGCGTGGTTTTGATTTACGGCCTGGGCTTAAACCACGACACCATGTCTCCACACATAACCATGGCTTAGACTGATGACATGTGTGGGCAATTTTAAGCTTTGTAATTTAAGAAAAATATGAAAAATTACATAGTTTTGAAAGGTAAAGAAAATTTCACACCAGGTAAAAGCATGGGAGGAAAAAGGTAAGTAGATAGGTCTGCATAATTCTAGAAAACACTCAAGAGGGAACTTTAACACAAACTAGGATCTCCTTCGAGTTAACGTGAATACAGAAAAAGAATTATTCCTAGGTGAAGAAGAAGGCAGGAGATGGAATCACAGCTGGACACTACAACATTTCATGTGCAAAAGACAAACCAGACAGGATTTAAAACATTTTTAGAGAAAGGCATAATCCTGCATAGTATTGTGTAAGAAGTCATCAGGATGCATGATTTATATTATTTTCCCTGTCTCTTCCTATCCATAAATTTATTTCATTCTGTTTCTCAGGGCTTTGAAGCCCCATGGGCCCTGCCCAGCCTCCTCTGTGGTCTCTTCCAGCTCTGCTCCCACCTGCTCAGTGGCCAGTGGGCCAGTGGCCTGTATGTTGTAGCAGTCTCCCAGCAATCTTTTGGTTTTTCTCTCTGCTGGCTTTGTGCCGAGGACTGACAGCAGCCTGGCAAGAGCTGGAGAGCTAATAATCACAGGCAACCAGAGGAGGGTGGAAGAACCCGCGTCTTCCCTGCCAGCTCCGTACTGACCCTGTTTCTCTGCTGGGTCTCTGTGAAATAGCAGCAAATTGGTGGAGAATGTCCTGCTGACTTGAGTGTCAGCAGTGCAAAGTAGGCATCTGATGCCTGTGTTGGAGTACTAGTCATGCTTGCTGCAGAGCTAGACTTGCCTCATGGCAAGAGCAAGAAGTCAGGCAAGGCAGAATGCAGGTAAGTTTGTGTCCCTGGTAAATGCTGTGTTGTGTGAGTGTTGATAGTGACAACTGATTCAAGCAGATAGCATGTGGAGAGGTTAAGGTTATGTGCATGTTTGGTGTACTAGGAGGTGTGAGCACCCTACCTGATGGAGGACAGCATGTCTGATAGACTCTCAGAAAACCTAGCTGGGCTCCAATTTACTGCTTTGTGAAAACATCACTAAGACATTGCTCCGCCAGAAGGCAGCTAGGAAAGGGACCACAATCTGTGTAAAGACCAAAATTCTCAGTTCCTGACAGTGGGGTAGGGCAGGAAAGCATGTGGTGTTTTTGAAATCTCTCTCCACGTCGGGGTGCCATGTTTCGTCAATGCTAAGCGCTGCTTACTGTATTAGCCAGCTGAGGAGCCCTCAGTACGTTCTGCATTGCCTTTATCCCCTCTATCTTTACTGTGATCAGCATGGTTTCCTGTTTCAAGACATTTGTTAAAGGTGGATTCCTGAGTCATGGCTAGAGGGTTGCGCTTGTGTAGCTGATCCTTTTTGGACTTTTTTAAAATGTGACAGAGAAAATGTAACATAGTCTGTGGAGAAGGCACTGGCCTTGAGTATACCAATCAGTGCCATCAGCTCTCTCTACACACATCACACCTCCTCACAGTATCCTGCTAGAGACAGCATTCTTCAAAGTTCAACAGGACCAATTTTCTATGATGTTAGGCCAAGGATGAAGCACATTGGCAGCTGGAGAGGTTTGTGAGACACAGAAGAACTACTTGGACATCTTTGGTGGACTAAGAACAGCAGAGCTCAGTCAGACCTGGCAAAAGTTGCATCTATACTTTGTAGTCAGTGTGGACCTCAGCATGCCTTATGTGCTGGTCCTCATCCAGATTTCCCCAGATGAAGAAGTACTTCCTTTGCACAAGAGTGGAACCCAGGCATGGACCAATGTGTATGAAGCACAGGACCTAGAATGAAACAGCAAGCCCACCAGCACAGAACTGCTCAGCCATGGAGGACCTGTTTGAGCCCCCTGGGTTGCTGTGAAGGGAGACAGCATTTACCGCTGTCTCTGGCAGAACCCCACCAAGAGGACACTGTGCTAAGAACCCAATGGATGTGCAAGGGAGAGAGAGAATAGAAGGTTTTGCAAAGGTTTTTGTAATCTTTAAAGTGTAATTTTGGAAAGATGTTAATTGCTTCTCTGAGCTCAGCTATTAGGAAGGTTTATTTTTAAAAGAGTCCCCTGGGAGCTATAAGGCAGGTACTGTTGCTTTTTCAAAATAAGCCATTATATTTTATGTTTCAGATTGGATCAGATGGAAGAGTCATTACCCCCATTTTTAATATGGTTCTAATGCCAAAGGACTCCTGGTTTCTGTGAAACACGGTCAGGCAGTACACTGAGAAAGAAGTGCTGCGAACTGGAGTAGAAAAAACATATTTTAAACCATCCAGGTATTTTCACAGATAAGGATACTCCATCTATTGCAAAAGAAAACTTTCTAACAGCACCAGAAGGATTTTTATTCATAAACAAATTCACAGTATCATTCTTTCATCCTTTGGATGGGTCTGTCCAATGCTTGCTCTGAATTCCTTAAGGCAGTTTTCATTCCCAATTAATGCAGGGAATCATTACCATATTAGACATGCAGTAGAAGAACTGAACCCTGTATATTGAACAAAATCAACTAACCTAGAGAAGTTCTTCCAGTGCCTTTTAGAATCAGAAGCTAAGTTGCACAAATAACATGATTTTTACTGCATCTTTCTCTTGGAACATGGACAGCCCTTGGCTTCAGTAATTAAAATGCCAGAGAAGATCTAATTAAAATTTTAAAATTAACTAGCTGAGAATTGTGGCACTCTGCAAGTGAGTTGCTCATTATTTCATTATACCTGTTCAGTAACATATATTAACAAGTTTTCAACTTGAAAAAGACAAAAGCCTACATAGCTGCTTTTTCCACTTCCTAGTAAATACTGGTTCTTCAGTACCAAGAAAGCGTTTTGTAATAACAGAAAAGCATGCAGAATCACAGTCTTCATGGTGGAAGAATATCTTATATGGTGAATATTTCATATAGGAGAATATTTTTACATATTTGGAAAAACTGATTTCAGAACTAAAGCCTTAAACCATTCTTACTACAGGCAATGGAAAGACCCCCAGCTGTGGACTGAGCACAAACTGCATCCACTGGCATGACCATGCCAATGGATCCTGACCTTGAAGGAAATTACAAGGTATCGTTTACCAAAACAAAGGTCGTTCCTGAGCCGTTTAGCTTCTATTCAAGATCCACATTTGCCAAAATTATGAGAAACGGTGCTCCTGATGGAGAGCACACTGTTGTGGCAATATTTGTTCACCAGGGCAACTGACTGCATACTCTCTCTTTTGATATTTCATGTCTTCTCCCCCACTCCCTTCTTCTGAAGAGCCTAGGGAAGTGATTCTGGGCACCATAAAAAAATCCACGTTACTGGGTGACTTCACATCCCTCACTGCTAGTAAGGCTTGTCTGTGTCGCATCAGGCCCAGGCTGCATATGCTTTCACACCAATAGATTAGAACAGATAAACTATTTTCAGTGATCCTTTCTATTTACTATTCTTTTCCATGAACAATGTTGCCTCTGGGCTCTGTGAAACACCGAAGTGAAATCATGTGCAGCTCAGACAAAACAACATAGGCATCTTGTCACACAAACAGTGGTAGCCTGAGGCATCACACATATTAGTCACAAAAAGCTGAAATGGGAAGCATAAATAGACTTCTTTTTTTGAAATTGAGACTATTGCTTCATCCACAACAGGTCATTAACCAGAAAATTTTAACAAAATGTTTTCCATTCGAAAAACATTACTTAGGAATAAAAAGTATGGAAATACAGTCCTAACCCCTGGCATTAATCTTACAGAAATTAAATATTTCCACTTTTGATTCAAAGTAGCTATAAATTATTTCCATATTTCTTTGGAGATAATATGTCCAAATCTTATCCCTGATGATTTTTGCCTGGAAAAATTACATGGACAGATGTATGATCAAGATTCTTTGTGTATTCTTATCCCATCTGTATCTAGAATAATACAAAAATGTAATACATTAACATTTAAGTATTTCCTAGAAGAAGCCCTAAAGTACAGAATCATATAAAATTTTCCTTTTTTAAAGTTCATCAAACTTCATAAAAAATTGGTTAGGTCAGTAATGTAATCCATTCTCATTTTCTCCAAGTAATTTCAACCAGAGCTGTCTACGGATAAGTAGGTCATTTTGAATTAAAAGAGACTCTGGGAACAGTTCATATAACGGTAGAACCCAGAAGGGAAGGTAAAATCACAAGTGTATGCTTCTTACTTGTGTCTGTAATTATACAAGATTACTTTAATCCCCGATGTACTATTATTAGGTTATATTAAAGAAATGCTGTGTAACACAGCTGGTCAGAGTCATTATTGCACCAAGGACTACTGGTGAGAAAATGTGCATACCTGTATTTACATCTATTTGTACAGTAAATAATGGGTTTGAGTTTCATAGAGTCTTGCAGCTCAGTTATGATGATCAGACCCCCAGGAATTGATAAATATCCTAATTAGGGCTTCCTAGCAGCCTTTGTGTAATAAACAAAAAAACCCCGTGATTATACACTGCTTTTTGCAGAGGGTTTGTGGAACGCAAGTAGCAGTGGCAATCCCTGAGTCACCACACTTCTTCACACTACTTTGTTTCTCTCATCCTCACTCCCACCCCACCTGTTGTCTTTATGGTAGAAAACTGCCACCAATTCCCTTCAGACTCCCAAAATCCTTCCTGTTTTTCCCTCTGTTTTTTCATTACTCTGAATAGCAGCTTCTTCCTGCAGGCTGGGTTGGTTGCTGAGTGCCCTGCACACACGAAGGGTGTTTTCTTACCTGTTGCTGTACCAGCCAGGAGGCAGAGAACAGCAGGAAAACTCATGCTCAGGTCTTGCAAGCCTGATCTAGAGAGGGTCTTTCACTCCACAGAGGTGGGCTGTAGCCTGGCCAGGGCAGAACACCAAGGCTGCCCATGGTCAATGATGCACAAACTGAGGCAATGTGAGCAGGGCTGCATGATGGGGCAGTCTTTGTATTAGATTGAAGTTACTGAAACCTACCATTTTATTATCATATTTTTCATTTATATATCAGCCTAAGGCATAGAGGTATACTTATGTGTGGGCAGTTTGACACATGCATTGCCAGAGAAGGAGAGGAAGAGAGAGAACAAATTTCTCTAGTGTGATACAGCTGTCTGCTCTTACCTCATTTCTATACCAGTTTCCCCCCAAAGATACAATTAATTGATTCATCCCTAACAAATCCACAAGGTGACCTGTAGCTACAGGACAGCTTAGTTACCTGAGAGTGGATGCTATCTGAAAAATAAGATTCTTTTTGAGAACCTGGGTGTGAGATGAAGAAACTGTGATACTGAAAAAAATAAATAAACAATTAACATGCTCAGAGACAACAGCAGCTTACAAGTAAAGTTCCATATGCTACAAATACCCGCTTGCTTGAAAAGATTCTTTTAAAGTTGACTTACAAAGCCCAAACTCTTGAAAGTATGCTGACCTATTTGCTGCTGCTTCAGTTCACATGCTAAGTCCCATGATGAGTTTCAGTCTTCAGGCTAAAAACTTCCTCATTTATCGCCTCTTGTTTTGCCAGCTGGACCTCCACATCACAACTATGTGCACACAAGTAATTAAGGGTACTTTAAATATTCAGAAGCCACTTCCTCCACATACCATCCTCTACAAGGCCATAGGAAGTGTCTAAAAATAATTGAAAATATGGGTTTTTATAGCAAAGAAAGTAAGGGTTACATTCTGTCATTTGAGGCCTAAGGCTTTTTATCCTTAGTTTTGAGGACTTGAAAGGTATGCTCCTAGCAAATGAAAGATGTGATGATCACCTAAACTGAAGATTCAAGAGCTAAATTGCAAAATCTGAAGTGAAATCACCAGGAAAAAAAGAAAATCTAACTTTAGGTGCTTTAATCTTTGGCCTTCTCCAACACACTGTCTCATTTGCATTTGGTTAGGGACCCAGCTGCAGTTCTTCAGTTTGTTCAGTCTGGTACCTTAAACTGCATGCACTGACATGGAAAATAGCACAGTAACTGCATGGAGAAAGGCTTCCCTGCTACAGAAGTGGTGCTGCCAGGGGAAAAGGAGCACAATTTTAAAGCCAGAAAAAAAACCTTGGAAGTGCTTTTAAGGCAGGTAGTGCTCTAGTCCCCCTGAACACTGCATTTTGTCAGTGACTTGCTTGAGCATGATGGACAACCAGGAGCTTCACTGCGGCAGAGGCAGTCCCTTTTGTCTTTCCTGTGCCCTCCATTATAAACTGTCAGCTCTCAACAAAGCAAGGTGTAAAGGGTGCCTCCAGGTGAGTGTTAGGACATGAGCTTGATTCACCTCTGCATGAGGATAACAGTGGCACTACACTGCCTGGCCAAGTGCTATGAGTCACCTCAGCTCCTCTCACCTGTCCTTCAGAAGCAGATGGCCATCACTGCATCCGAACACATAGCTCAGCAACACAAGAAAATGGATGAGGTGATTGACCACAACCAAGATGAGGATGTCAGGTTCTGAGATGAAACAGATATGAGCTCCGGATGCCAGATATGAGCTCAGGATGTCAGTACTCATCCGTGAGTCAAGCAGCTCAGTGAGGCTTCAGCCACATGTGCCTCTTCTATGTCTGCTTTGTAGGCCTGCTTGGGCATCCACTATACTCACCACACCAGCTGTCACATCGTCCTCCCCTGCATGCCTACCATTTCTGCTGGGGCCAATTCTCCTACCATGTATTCATGAGTTCTGCTGCAAAACCTGAGTGTCTTAAAAGCGATGGTGTGACAACACAGATATGCCTCAGTGGATTTCTGCATCTGGCATTTAGGTGATAGTGCAAGTGAGAATATGAGTTAATTTGAAAGAAAATCAGAGGGATCAAGTAGAAAATTATTGACATACAAAGACTTATTACTGCTAGTGATAAAACATTCATGAGAAAATATTTAAACATCAATGTGTCAAGCCTTTCTGCTAATCTAGGACAGCCCATTAGGATTTGCTGTAAACAGCTGTCAACTTTTCCATCAACAACTTTCTTCTGCCTTTACTGGTAGCACATCCATGATCAGGTACTAACACCCTAGACACCAGAGCAAAATGAAAGTACAGTTAGAGCTGTGTAAGAATTTTCCCTAGTCTTCAAAGGAGGAAGCTGAGAGGTGATACTTGCCCAGAATCAGCAGGGAGTCTGTTAAACTAGTAAAGATAACATGAATCCCTGTGTTAATGATCTTCTAGTTAACAGTCATCAGCTTCTTACTGCTATCACACTAGCCTCACTAGAGGTCCCATTAGCAAAAAGCAAACTCCAGAATTCTTAAAGATGTTGAGAAGTGGAGGGGTCTAGAAAAGTCTTCATCTGTCCTGAAGAAAAGCTACCTTCAGGAAAGAAACAAAAAAGCTTCTTTATTTCATAACCTTTTGCAGCAAAAATTGTTTCTGGACAGAGTAGATTAACAGTAAATCATTAGAGGCAATTTAGCTCAATCTTTCACAGCATTACTTCAAATGACTTTTTAAATTCACCTGAAATTTCTCTACGTGCACTCTGAGCCTGATTTAATCTTATGCTTTCCAAGCGCTGCTGTGTGTTTAATTTGAAGTCAAGTGTTACACAGAATTCATGTGTCTGCACTTGGATTGTTTCAGTTGCTTTCTCAGCATGTAAGTCGTGGTTTGCTGGCTGCTAAAACTTCTCAGTGAAACAAAAGTCAACTGGAGATTGCTTTAAGGGTACCACAGAGGATAAACAGAACTGAGGCATCACACAGAGGCTGCTACTCAGATTAGTATTAGGAAGGGCCATTAGACCATGTAGTCTTATTCCATGTATATCATGAGTTTTTGTTTGAGGACTGAAGAAAATAGAATTTGCTGTTGTTGTTTATTTCAGTGATTAATCACATCTTCTGATAAACATCGGTTCAACTTTCCCTTCTGGCAGTCCATCCTAGGCTCAACACAGGTCACGAAGAACCACTTCAAAAAAGTTGTGCCACACCACATATGCCTTTGGATATGCAGCTGTGAAAGCATTTCAATACGGTTTAGCATTGTTTAGAAATTCTTATACAAAATAATACAAGAAAAAATAAAATCTTAAAGTTATAGAACATTTTGAGAGGAAAACAAAACTCCTGCTGAACAGATGGAGCAGATAAAGCAAACTTGATAGCTACAAAATTATTTTACTGCAACCTTTAATTCTATGGCAGTTATTGCCAGTGCTTAGAAAGATCTTCAGAGTAAGAAAAGAAATAAAATCAGGTCTAGGGTTTGGGGAATTTTTTAAAGCAGCATGCCAATTTTGCGCCAACTTTCTGGAACAAAAAACTGCTAGCTGAACACATTCTATACAACTCATAAGTATATTCCCAACAATAAAATCTTGGTTGTAAGCCTAGCAAAAAGAGATTGAACCGAATAAAATGTGCTTTAACTCTTTCATGTTAACAAGTCTCTGCTTGCAGTTATTTATGGATATGAAAATTCAAGTCAATTTGGAAAACATCAAGATAAATCTCTGGTGAAACTTTGCATGTGGCAGAGCCACTAATGATAGCCAGGTGATGGTGATCAAAAACTTTGTTTTTCTGAGTAATTACAGTAAATAGAGATATCAGCTGTTGCAATGCTACTGGATGCAGGAATACCTTTGTGTACTCGTTGAAGGGTAGACCTGTTATACAAATAAAAAATCACACTCCACTTGATAAAATAAAAGTATTGTTTTATCACAGCTGTTAAAGAGGCCCAAATTCATCCCTAAATTATACTGGTTCCAAGTGACTTACAAAGTATGATTACAGATGATCGATGTGGAGAATGAATTGCAGAACAAGGCGTATCATAAGTTAGAGGTTCTAAATTGAGTTGGTGATCAGAATGAATTCGTAAGTTAAGGAAACAGCTATCGCTTCAGGTAATTCAGAGCAATTCAAAATTGCAGCCTTCTGGAAATCTGGTCCATTAACAGAGCAATGCGAAAAGACGCCTGCTTGCAGTGATATGTGATTATGAATAATGCACTGTAAATATTTGTAGTGCCTATTTTGATTACAACAAGTTTTAACACACACACACACACACACCCCTACACCCCCCCCCCCCCACACCCCCCCCCCCCAGTATCTTTGTTGTAAAGATCCAAGGATATTTGTTTGCCTTAGATCTACATTCCTACATCTTATTCTCTCCCTTCATTGCAGTGGATTAGGTCTCTTCTAAGAATGTTCTGTATTATTAATGATACATTTTGACTCGTGAGACTTGACTGCAATATTTCAGATGTTCTGTGTTCTGGCAGTGTAGTGAGTGAGATGGTGTTGTGGGAAGAAGCTGTCTGCATTGCAAAAAAGGATTGACAGAATCATACGTTCCCCAGTGGAGATTGGCACTTCTCACAGTTGGCATTAAAAGATGTTTATTTCTCATTCAAATGGCTGCCTACATTAACACCCTCAATAAATAAAAGGAAGTTCCTTCCCTCACTGCACTGAATGTGCTGTTGGAAAGCAGAAGAATTTTACATTTTAGTTTTGAAAAAGTCCCAGAATAGATAGGCATTTTTTTCTCGTAGACATGCGCCAGTAAGTCATAGAGTATGTGTACAAGACTCCTAAGTCCCTCTGCTTGTCTCACTGCCATTGACATACAAATACTGAGGCATACTGGGGCTCTACACATGGGGCAAGCACGGGGTTTTACCAAGAACACTCACCAGCTGCCAGCCTGGCCCTGAAGTCCTGCTCCTCCAGGGCTTTTCAAATAGAGGCAATGTCGTGGTTTAAGCCAGTTGGCAAGTCAGCCACGTAGTTTCTACTCCCCCCAACCCCCTCCCCCCCCCCGAGGGATGAGGAGGAGAATCGAAAGAATGTAACTCCCACGGGTTGAGATAAAACCAGTCCAGTAACTAAGGTATAACACAAATCACTACTGCTGCTATCACCAATAATAATAATGATAAGAGAAATAACAAGGGAAGAGAATACGATACCGCCCGCTGGAAAAGAGCCCGACAGAGCAGAGGACGTGCCCTTCTGGCAAACTCCCAGTTGCATCCCTGGGCATGACGTGCTGTGGTATGGAATACCTCTTTGGCTAGTTTGGGTCAGGTGTCCTGTCCCTGCTTCATCCCGGCTTCTCCTCCTCCCTGGCAGAGCATGAGAGTCACAAAGTCCTTGGTCAGGGTAAACATTCTGACCAGCAGCTGAAAACATTGGCTTTATCAGTATTATTCCCAGGCCGAAAGTCAAAACCACAGCGCTGCACCAGCTACTAAGAAGGAGAAAAACTGACTGCTGCTGCTGAACCCAGGACAGGCAACCAGTTCCCACCAAGCCAGAACTCCATCCTTTTCTCTTGCACTGCACACAGACAGCTGACTAAGTTTTGGTATGTAGGTTCTAAAGAACATAACCTGCCGCAAGATATTTATATGTTTAATCATCACCATCATCTGCTCTGTGCAGCTGCAAAAGCTAGAACATCCAAACACAAGTTAAAGATGGATCACATTTGTAGAAAGGAATCTCCCTTATTTACTCTCTGCCTTTGGAGAAGTAATACAGCTTAAATCTCATTGTTGCCTAAATCCATTTACAAAGATAAGAAATGTGGGAGGAGGATTTGTAACTAGGACTGGTTTTATAAGACTATGGAGCCAATGCAAGATCCTGAACTTGGACTTCTTCCCTGGTGCCATGGAAGCAACAGTGTTCCCATACACAGCAAATGGTAGGACCTGCTTCCTAGACACCTCTGACACATGTAATGTCAAAAGAATAAAAGCTAAAAACAACTGTTATAAGTTTCATATCTGACACACCTATTTGCTGAAGGAAGATTATACTGTGGTAGGAAGTGCAATTATCATGAAGGTACAGAAATAACCAGTAAAGTGAGGTACTGTAACGAGAATTAATACAAAGCTGTACAGACAGAAGAAATTACAGGAGAAAACCAACCCTATCTGCCTTTGAGTTTCTCAGTAAGGTACTGCAGAACACAGTACTGTGCTACCCAGTAAACTGCCTATTCCAAAGCTCTGACTTAACCTATTTTTTGTCAAGTAAGTATTTTTGTCATATCTTGGAGAGATGTTCCTTTTCCATGTTCAGGAGAAAAAAAATTAACTGGCATATCAAAACTTTCCTAAATATGATTCATTTTGCAAAATAAATACAAACCCAAGCAACTGAAAGAACCCAAATCCCCCACATGAACAAGAGAAAAGTGCCAACTGCTTCAGCGGTTCTGTCCTACAGAAAGTGGACATGGCACAGGAAGCCACACTGCCCCACTGTGCTCCAGCCTTCCTACCACCAGCAGTACAAGGTGCAGACATGTCTCTCCTTGACTCTCCACAGGCTGTGCATAAACTGTTGCAGCACAGATGGGAGAGCTGTCACTCAGCCACACTTCTTGAGTTCATCTAGTAGTGGTTATGGAATGTTCCTGGGGACACAGTTCAGTGTAGCTCACACCTCTGCATTCCAAAGGTCTGCTCCTAAAACACTCCATGAGAAGAGGACAGAGTCAATCTTTGATGCTAAAAGCAAGAAGGCAAGCTTCAAAATTCACTAAACTTAGCATGTTTGCTCTACGATTTTAATTCTCCCGATTTCATCGCTTTGCAGCGTTATCTCAGTTACAGCTTGCAGTAATTTACCAATCAATTAAAATACGAAGAGAAGCTATCACGAAAAATGTTTTAGAGCTGAACTGAGAGGCTAAATCAATTCTAATTTGAGGAGATATTTTCTAAATACATAACGTTAATTGGAACAAAATTGTCTGAAATGAAGCTTATGTTGGATATTTTTCACAAGTTTGACTTCTTAAGAACAATTAAGTATTTTTTTTTACTTTTTATGATAATTATACAAGTCATCTGTAGCTATCATGTTCAGTCAAAATAATCTCTAAGTGTGCACTATTTGAAGAAGAGACATTTATAGTTATATTAACCTGTACATCTGATTTGCAGTCCCTGTCTTAGAAAACCTAGAAATTGGATCCTTACCATACCCAAGTGTTAATTTGCATCGAATGTGAGGATCTTCAGCCTCTTCACCACTTATTTCACCTGACACAGCAACAATGGTGGCTTGGACAGTTTACTAATTTTTGTAGCTCACATTCTGCTCATTCATCCCACTCCCCATGGCTATTGCCCTTACACATAGCAGTGACTCCTGCAGAATCATAAATTAAGTAATTGACAATCAAGATAGCCTTCAACTATATCTGAATTTAAAGGTATTTTCTCACAGATCTTTCTGTATAGACAGCGTTACTGGTTGGGCCAGCCAAAGAGAGGCATCATTTATCTATACTACATTTCGCCCTCTCATCAGCATAAAAATATCTAGAAGAGGGAAGTGACTGGCATGCACAGCAGTTCTCTAACAATCCTGTTAGCATCAGAAGTGATACTACTGATACTTCATAAATATTTGTACAGCTTCATAACAAAGGGCTCCTAAGGAATGGCAAATTGTTTTCCAAAAGGAGAGCTGAAAACTCTCCACTACCCAGCTGCAGTATCCATAAACCAAAAACCAGGAGTAACATGAGCCCTCTAACCGTAGCCATTGCAGACAAATATTGATTCCAAATGCTGCTACTGTGCTAGTTGTTTCAATGCAGAAACAGCAAAACTTTTACCCTATTTACAATAGCTTATCGACAGGTCAGCAAGCATCTTGAATAAGCAGGGTATGTGTTACACATCTCGGCAGCAGGGAGCCAAATGGAGACACAGCTTCTCCAAGCAGAATATTTGCTTAGCTCTGACGCTAGCTGAGCAAGCAGGACTCTTATTTTAAGCATTATCAATGGCCCTTGGACTTCTATTGGTATTATTAAGTAGAGCTAGCACTAACAGGACAGTCAAAACAAGAACTTTCCTCCAAACCATTTTTTTTACATGTGCATGTATGCGTATCATGAAACCATATGAAAATCCAGGGACAACTACCTAATGTTTGGCTTGCATCAGAAAGTATCACATCTGGCTTCCTGGTGGAAACAATATTAGTAATACAACAGAAGTACCTGAGGACTCCAGGAAACACGCAGCTATTGCTTTACCTGTTACTTTAACTTGAATGTGTGTCATTTTTCTGATACCTCTCAGCAAGGCAAAGCTATGCTGAAGGGGGTGCACAAGGCTTGCAAGCTTCAAAATATTTTTAAAAAATCACATGGGACTCTTGCTATACTCATAATAGTGGAAAAAAAACGAAAACCCAACCCCAAATTAAAAATGCAGTATGTAAAGTACTGAAACCCAGCTGACTTCTGCTGGCAGTGTGACTAATCACTGCTCTCTGGCATTTTTGCACTGCTGAGTTAAGGGAATACAAGAGGTGACCTTTCTTCCACTTCATTCTCAGAGCCTCACAGAGAAGCAATATGCTTGTCTGGGCACAGCAGGCTCTGTGAAAGAAGGAGCGGTGCTGCTAGGACCTCTGAGATCATCTAACCAGAACGTGACTACCTAACTAATAGACTGTTGCTCTCCTAATGGTGGGGTACTGGTGTTTCTGGTAACATTTGCACTGCAGATCTGATGGCAGCAGGTCTCTGAGGTCCTCCCTTCCACAGCCTCTATTGCACTTTGGTTCTTTGGGATTTGCTTTTGACTCCTGAGATGTCAGTGCATGTGCCCAGGCTTATTTCCCGTGCCAGGTTCCTGTGTCTCAACTCTGGCTCTCTGCTTTCCTTAGACTGACTCTGTTATGGCCTGCTGGGTACAGAGACGGGGACATGGACCTTGTGGCATGAACCATGGCTGCGTGCCCCCATGGATGTGCTGAATGCTGAAGCTCCAAACACTGACTTGCTCTGAGCAAGGAAGAAATAAGTTCCTTTCAAGCACACAAGTGGTGTCCTTGCTCTTTGCTTTTTTGCAGATTACCTACCCACGCTCACCACTCGTGAATTTCTCACTTTAGCTACAAAACTTAAATTTTTTACGTCCTTTGTCCCACCCAGTTGCTAAATGTAGAATTTATAAACCAGAACATTTTAGGTATCAACAGGTACCCAGATTCAAGAGTTTAAGATGAAACACAGCTAACACATTGCTCATACACACTGAATAACCAAGAGAGCAGAAGGTAATGAATATTGCCAAATACAACTTGAAAGCAAAGTCATTCTTTTCATTTGTTCTCTTTTAACTCATCAAAAATTATCTCCTCAGTTCTTCTACCCAAATTTCAGCACAGTATCTAATACAATATATAGCACAAATATTTATTACATCTATGTTAGAAATCCTTAAATAACAGGTTTTATAAACAAAGGGGCTGACCTAACCTTACTTATATCTATCCTCCAAAAGCATAGCATTAATGCAGAACAATAATCCCAGCCATATATTTTGAATTGTTGGTTTATTTTAAGTTAAGGAGAAAAGAACTAATAGAAAATTAGAAGCCTTTACTTACCGAGTGGAGCACAGAGTGGTACTCCTTTCTCAGCTTTGCTTCATTGCTTTTGCAGAAGCAAATATTATACAAAGCATGTTCCCATCCATTAATACTACAAAGCAGCTAGTCTAGCATGAAAAACCTGGTTATAGATAGCAAGGTATCTCCAGTGTCAGTATTTATCTACTGCCTTGGAAAAAGAAAGGTTGTTTTTTTCTAAGCTCTAGTACATACTTCCAGCTCTGGAGCAACCTGAATAGCATGCTTTAGCTTCAGCTGTCTGGTGATCATCCAGATCAATGGAGTCTGGTGAACCTTATTTGATTCATTGCACATAATCCTGGCTCCTGTGCTTCGGCACAACCTAAACCAGATTGCAGCAAACAAACTCATCTCAGGACTGTTAAAAATATGAATCCAGCATTTTATTCCAGATATACAATGGCTCATTAGATCAGTTTTTCCGTGCTTAGGACACTTCTGTAGCATTTTTGACACATTTGAGGCCTTGCTGGCCTAATGCTGTCACTCAAAGAACACTGAGAAAAACCCGAAACAGTTCCTAAAAGTGGATGCAAAAATACCATAATACGAATACTTTTCTGCAAGGTATGTCGTATATAATTTACATGGTGATAGGTGTGACATTTCCTTGGAACCTGTTTCAGATTATCACTAATTTTTATTCATCTTTTTGCAAACATAAGTGTACAATTTGCATTTATAGACTTCAACTAAAAAATGAAACAGTATCTTTACGTTACACATGTATCATTCATTCCTCCAAGGTAATAATTTCGACTTGATTAGACTACACTCAATCAATTTAGATCAGTGGAATTTAGACTTGCTAAATTAAATTTATAACCCATGAGGGACAATCTCTTCAGTGCTGTCTTTTACCCTCATCATCAGAAATATGTTTAACCAAACCTTGGGGAATAAAGATCCCAGAAAAAATACAAGATAATCAAACACAGCACCAAACTGTTCCAAATTAATGGTCAGCCCTAACCAGCTGACATCACTGACTGGGAACCCTCCACACAGCCCAGGGAGATTGCAGTGCCAGCATGGTGGAAAAATCATCTGCTGTTTGCTGAGAAAAGCAGAAGGCTTTCTTTCTCTGAGGCATGCTCTAATGTGAGTTTTGAACTGAGGTGAGTTTTCCCAGATGTCAAAACAGGGCTGCATCATACATCTCCAGTCTGCTTTAGTCACTGCAGGGATTCAGCTTTACTGTGCAGTTTGGCCATCAGCTTCTCTCTTCTCCCAGAAAACAGGGAAGTTGTGCCAGAAACACACAAAACCCAAAAATTTGGTAGTGACACAATCAGTTCTGCAAGCTGTCCTAGTTCATACAAGCCCTGTGAAGAGCTGCCCTCACCTCAGGGCACTCTCAGCATCCAGGGCTCAGCCAGCTCCCAACTGTGTCTGATGAGGCAGCAATTAGCCCCTCCCTACTTCATTTTGCCCTTTCCTCGTGACTTTCAGGTTTGTGTGCAAGTCTCTCTGCAGGAATGGGGCTGATGGTAAGATGAGCTAGTGCCTTCCTGTGGGATGGGAAGGGTGATGGTCTTTGGGTCTCAGGGGCTGGGGAAGGCAGAGGGGAAACAGCCCAGTCTGGAAGGGCAGTGCACAAAGGCTGGGAGATTGGTTGTTTCTGTGTGGCAGCAATTCTTCTCTTTATCTTCAGGAGAGAGAAGGTGAGGAAGTGGTATCTGATTATATGTCCCTTATCTGGCACGGTAGAGTTTAAACTGAAAATAATTGGTTGTAGCTGCAGTAAATTCTTGTTGTTTGTCACTGTGGGTTTGGTACTTTGTAGCTTCAGATGCCAGCGCTGACGAATTGTAAGGTTTACTAATATGAAAGAGGGTTCTGCATTTGGTACCTGCCTGTTTTTTTATAGGATGAAGTTACAAAAGTAGATGATACACAGTTGGGGCTTCCAGAGAATATCTACTGCTGCAGGGCAAAAGCTGATTCCTTTCAGGCTTTACCAGTAATAGAGATAAAATATACAGACTGTACTAAGATGAAATCATGCTGGATTTATAGGTATGGATTGGGATTTAATAACAAATCATGTGCTTTAGGAATATTGTATTTTTCTCAAAAAAAAAAAAAAAAAAAAAAAATCCAGCCCTCTGGCTTGAAACAAGGAGTTGGTAAGAACAGGTTTCTTTATCTGAGTCTGATGTTGTTGGAACTGAAGCCACCTGGGGAGTACTCATAGCTGTGAACTTTTGATGGGGTGAGAGACAAAAGACTGCCTCTGAATCTAACTTACACTGTAAATTGGGTCTAATCCCTCTTTAAACCTTCCCCTGACAGCCAAACAGTTCTAGGGTTTGGCTCTTTTCTGTCTTAAATGTATTTGCAGTACAGACACTTCAGTGAAAGTTCTGTTTGTGCTGATGTGAATGGGGAGTTGTCTCTTCTCTTGACTCCTTCACACCTTTAGTATCTTTCTCTTATTTAAACAAGAGCTGGAGCTCACAACTGGCAGATCTGGCAATGTATGAGGCTAAGCTGATATTGAGTTTCTCAACAGCAAAGCAGAAGTGCAATCTGAAGAACCTTTTCTCAGCAATTTTTTTACTGAGTGGGCTTCAAAGGTTTGGCTTGCTGTTGGGCAACTAGGGAGGAGAGTAGGAGGAACTGTAGGAGTGCTTGTGACTTAAAATGGAATAATTTACCCTTGGAAAATATCAGCTCTGTGTCGATCTTGCTGTTATTTTCCCCTTACAGTTGCAATGAAGGTATTTCATGTTGTGTCTTGATCACAAGTTGGAGATAGGGATTTAAGTTCTGGTAAGACCCTGGGGGTCAATTGCAAAGGACATTTTTCAGCCTAACAGTTGTCTGATGCTGTGGGGTCCAGGTGAAAAAGATGCCCTCAAATTGGTAAATTTTGTGCAGCTGGGCATGGTACAATGCAGTTGGCATGCCCACGCCTTTGCCTGATACTGCTTTGGATCTGAGGGCAGCTGAAGACTGTATCAGTTGTCTAACCCCTACCTTTTCCGTGTCTCCCTCCCTCATAGGGATATCCACATGACAATAATTTAACTTTCTTGAAGCTCAACTGCCTCAGGCAGGTGCTAGATGGAAAAATAAACTTTCTTTTACTTTATTAGCATATCTTACGTCAATCAATTTAGTACTGTGACCCAAAATTGATAATGTATAGTTTGTAGTAGGAGTGTTTGTTTTGGTTTTGTAATTTTATTATCCTGCTTGTAAAGATATCTTTCTTTATCAAAATCTGAAAGGATTTTAGCTTTTTTATATTACCATCTCTCTTCCATACTCCTGAATAATTTCCAGAGTAGCGACTGGGTTCACTTACAGCTGTGCCTTTAGTGCACCTACAACAGTTGAAGGAGAGGTGGCTGGAACATTCTGTCTCGCTGGCATTAATGGTGAAATAACAGGTTCATGACACAGCATGCCTCTGGTTGGTTAGAGGTGCTACTCTCAAGCAGGAAGGTAAAAATAAATCTGAGTTAAGCACTCCATACCAAATATGACTGGATGAATGAAAGCTATACCAGCGATTTTGAAACTTGGGAAACCAGCACGCTTAGGTCATACCATCCCTTCCACCATGTACTGGTGTTTAGAATCCTCCCCTCTGGTGAAGAGGAAGGCAGAGAACTTCCATAAGTAACAAGCAAGGAAGGCAAGGGCTGAAAACATGCTGTGTTTCCTGCATTATGGGTAAAATGAAGGATAGGCATTAGAAAGCTGGTGCAATGATTCAAATAACTGGAGAAAGGGTTGCTTTTGGTTGTTTCTAGAAAGCATTTCATTGAACAATGTGATTCTGTGCTGCTTATTTTTTTAACTGTGTACAAAGGCTTATTTGTAGCATAAAGACTTCTGACAGTCTAAATAGGAAGCTTTTTAATCTTAAGATACTTCCACAGACAGAGTGGTTGGAGGTTGGACCTCTGGAGGTCAACTTGTCCAGCCCCCATTGCTCAAGCAGGGACACCCAAAACCAGTTGCCCTTGATGGTGCCCAGATGCTTTTTAAGTATCTTTAAGGATGGAGAGTCCACAGCCTCTCTGGACAGCCTGTGACAGCGCTTGGTCACCCTCACAGTAAATAAAAACGTTTCCTGATGTTCAGAGGGAGCCTCCTGTGTTTCAGTCTGTGCCAGTTGCCTCTTGTGCTGTCACTGAGCACCACTGAAAAGAGCTGGCACCCTCCCTTTAGGTATTTATATACACTGAGTTCCTTCTCCAGGCTGAATGATCGTGAATCTCCGCCTTTCCTCATAGAAGAGATGCTCCAGTCCCATAATTATCTTTTTGTTCCTTGGGAGTTCACAGTTATAAAAACTAGCATAATGGATGGCAACCCAAGCATCTGATGCAGACTATGGGTGATACAGAAACTAGAGAGTAATTAACTTGAAATAAAACAGATTAGTGAAGAGATCTTCTAACGTGTAAGCATTAAATAAATGCAGACAAGAAATGACTGGGTTTTGCATAGTAGTAGGCTCTTTTATGAAATGGATTAATTTCTTTCTGGACTCTTCAGTCTACACACCTGACACATGGACTCCCTTAGGTCTTGTTTTTCTAAACGAAACAAACTGATCTCTTTCTTCCCAGCAGGTGTTTCTGCTAGGGGAGCATCCTGGAAGTTGATGTTTACAATGAATATTGGTCACCTAAATGTAGCTGCATTTATCTATATAAATATTTAATGGGATAAGGGAGTTTGTTAAAATGGGATGGGTAGCTAATAGAAAACTAGCTACATTAAATCAAGCCTGCCTTAAACTTTTGTTGTTAGTTTCATTAAATTACCTGGTTAAGCCTCAACTCATTGCTTGCACAGTGGTTAAGTGCTTACCCCTGAAATGTCTTGTAAATGCTTTGACATGGATTGCTAACTCTGGACTGCAGTATGTCATTGTGATAAGACTAAAAATATCTCCCAGATAGATAGAGCTCATAATTGCTGCCATGTATCCATCCTTCAATATTTGCAGCATAAGAGGAACAACTTGAAATAGAAAGCCTCTGAGATTAATTCTGCAAGAAAAAAAGCTTTTAAGTACCACTAATTTTGAGGAGAACACTAAGAGTTACAAGTATGAATGCACTACCAATGAACAGAAAGGAATCATGAACAGGTATGAACAGACACCATTGTTTCCACTAAAAATAGGATAAGGTAAAAACCTTAAAAGCTGGGGGGGGACGGACGGACACACGGACGGACGGAGATGGGGATGACGACAGGGGGTAAAGCACACCAGAAACAGGATTAATATTATGGTGTTTAGGCTATTTTTTTATTTTTTGTTTTGTTTTTCCCCTCGTATGAACATGTCAGTATTGTCGTGTGAAGTCCTAGGCAACCACACGTAAGTTCTTAACTCCTGCAAGTGAATAGCTAGAACCCACAGCCAGAGCATAGCTTTGCTTTTTAGAGTCTTTGCAAAAACAGCATCTCTGAAAAGGCTGTCCCTATGATGCCATACAAAAGTGCTTGATTTACTTTTGTCTTTATTTTAATCAGATTCCATTTAGACACCATGTGTCTAAATTTACTGTATGTATGTATGTACATTTGCTTGTGTGCTGCCAACAACAAAGGCAAAAAATCTGGCCCAGAATGTCCTTAATTACCCACTGGCAACTAATTTGCTTGAAATTTGGCTTTCACTGACACTTTTGTAGTTACATTAGTTGTAAATATGCTTAAGTCTGCTGAAGATTTCAGAGGCAGAGAGTGGGTTTGCCAATCCATTCTTTGACTCGTATCAAAGATAAGTATAATACAGTATGGGTGGAATAACAGGGGGAAGGATGGACTCATTACAGGTGTGTAATGTAGTACAGACTGACAGAGCAGCTTGTATATTTTTGGATTGAGGAGGTGGAGAGTGATGCCTGTCTATTCCCAAAACACTTCTAGGGCGTCTTGGGAGAGAAGGAAGATATAGCGGTAAGGAAACTTTTAGCAAAAGCAACTTCTTTGCTGCGTGTTGAAACTCCTTGCTCTAATTCTAAACAGAGAGGTTTATCAGGTTTGCTGTACTAACGTACTTTAAATTTGCCTACCCAACCGTGTCAAATAAAGAGATTTTTGGGAGCCAAAAAGGCAATTCAATCCCTGACAGATCCTGCACTTATATGTGTAGAAGATGGTTTGTGAGAAAAATAGTGTTTCTTGCATGTCCCCACTCAGACACGAATACAGATTGTATTGACACTAAAGAGTAACTCACAGATGAATTTTTAATGCAGAGTCAGTTCCTATATGTCACTCTAAATACTTAGCTGAAGGCTAAACATAAATGTTTGCAATCTTCAATCAAGAAACTTTAGTGGGGATGTGGGAACAGGTAATTGGCCAAATTATTTACTGACTTTGATATGAATGTTTATTTAGTGCTTGGTTCCCTGGAGCTAAAGGAGAAGATAATTCCCCCAAACCTCAGTCGCTGTTCTTTCTCCTGCTCTAAGATAAGGGCACATTTCTAAGGTGATTATTACTTAATTACCTACATTATGCTGCTAATACCCGCAGATAAACACAGCTTTCCTTTTTAGGTGTTGGTGAACAAGAACATTCAGTGATTCTGGATTGAGGCTGAGGGAGCCCAAACTGGGAAGTCCACTTTCCCTGCCTTGCCCCGTGGTGGGGAGGACAAAATCTGTGACAGGGTGGGAGCCCCAAGAGGCTGGTGGTGCCTCTCCAGTGAGCAGAGACTGGCCATCATGGGGAGTGAGCTCCATGGTTGGTGCCAAGGCAGCATAGCAGCCAGCTGTGACCTTTTATTTATGTATTTATTTTAAATTTTATTGTAGATAAACGTTTGCTAAGCTGTCATTGGCATAATCGAGTCCTGTTATACATAATTGTCTCCAGTGTGTGTGTATGTATGTGTATATATATATAAAAACTGAAATAATGCCATATCATTATCTGTACTGTTTCTTGAGCCACTACTTACTGGAAAAGTTGTCCACATCATTGAACTTTTAGATATGCTGCTTTTTAGTATTAGTATTTCTGATGTTGCCTTCTCACTTCTGCCAGTCTAGCAGGGAAGAGTAAATGGGTGTGGAATATCTTGGTTTTAATCACATCATTTAATCTAATTCTTTCCTAGATGGATACTGTTTGAGAGGGGCATAACTACTACTATTAGAAACTAGGAAAAAAAAAAAAAACCACCTTATTTTCTTACACATCTGTGTATATTGGCTGTTCAGGCAAAATATATTAAGAAAAAATCGTTCTCACCATTTAAGCTGTTTACTGCATTAAATAAACTGCCATATTTTATCCAATCTCTGCAGAAACAGATGTGCTATAATCTTTATCACTTGTCTTTCTTTTGCAGCTGGGTTAAAACATAGCAAGTATATGCAGTGGCTGCAGACAAAGTTGAGAGGCTTAAGCTGCAGTATGTGTGATAATGTATTTTTCAAACATCTTTGAAAGGTGGGATTATGCCTTCCTGGTTTGGTTTCCATTGATCCACAAAGAGCCCTAAGCCCAACAATGTCACGAAGAGATCTGATTTGAGAGTGTATGTAATTAGCCTTAAAGAAATTTAACTTAGTTGTGAACTACTCGATTGTTATTCTAAGTCAGACTTTCCAAGAAGCTTTTGATAGGAGTGTCACCGAAAGTCAGGAGAATAAAACTCCTTAACATCAATGTATCTTTCTGAAGCAGGCACTTCTTTATTGCAGAGCTGGATGCTAGATGGAATTCCCATAAATCAAGCATACCCAATTCTGATTTAATAGTTACATTCATACACAAAAATTACAAGATGGGACACTCCTGGTTACAATGATTGGTTAGTGATTTGCGCACAATTATAATATCTGCAGTGTCATTCTTTTCTGTTACTACACTTGCATGGGGGAAAGGTCTTCATCTGGGCAAGAGTTTTCTCAATCTGTGGGTGTGTTTTTTTAGTATTATAACGAAGGTAGTTTACTGTAGGTCATTTTACAAGTAAGTTTTGTTGCCAAGTTGTCAGGCTAGATTTCTACCTTGCCAGGTTGTCAAATAACTCATCCTATATACAGTAGACCCTAGATGCTTTGCTAATGCTCTAGAGAGTAAGGACTAAGGCTAACATGTCTCAAAGAGGGACTTCAAGTAGCACAGCAACCGGTGTTAACAAAAAGGCTAACTTCTTAAATCAAGATGTTCCTATAGATAACTTCCATAATCAAACACAAAATATAGAAAGATTCAGTAAAACTTAATCTGCAACAGGAGCATTGATTTGGACAAAGAAATGGAAAGTGTACCAGTTTTGTCCACTTTATAATGATTTCTAGGGTGTGGGAGATAATAAAGTGAACAACAGCATTGGCAAAATTATGGATTTTTTAATTAAAAAGCTAGGTGTGGTTTGGGGTGTTTTTTCATGTTCAAATGCTAGTGATCTATGTGAATGGAAGAAGCCAACCAAAACCATGTATTTGAGTCTGTGCCTGCAAAAGCAAATCTAGAAGAGAGAGATGAGAGTGGCATTTGAGGACATATTATCTCCAAATCACCTTTTCTAAACAATGTTAAAAGTACTGTGATTTGTAGGAAAAGAGAACCAAAGTGTCTGCAATAACAAGAATGTAAATAGTTATCAGAATGTCTTTGCCAAACACCACCAACATCTATACTAAGCAGGTTAACCTTGAAGTCAGTTCCCTCATGTATCGCCTACTGCCTTTTCTGTGGAGCCTTATACGTTGTCCTGAGGCAATGTGATCTGACAGCAAAGGGGGGGATGGCCTAGAACTGTAAACTGCTGATTGAAGGGAGTGACTAGTCCCTTCTATCTGGGGAGACTGGGGCTGAGGTGCTGTGTCCAGTTTGGACACCTGGCTCAGGCCCTTGCCACGAACTGGGTAGCACAAGCTGCACTGTAAGAAACCAAATGAGAGTTCAAAACCGAGAAGAATTCTCTTTCACTAAAGCTACTGTTAATTTTCCTTCCTCAGCAAATGAGCAGACATTTCGGGGAGAACAAAAGGCAGATGGATATGCCATGATATATCTTATGTACAAAGGCTGGCTCATCTCATACTAAAGTTAAATGTTGCTTTAACTTTTATTTTATTTTTTTAATGCAATTTCAACTACCTTTTACTTTTCAGCCTGCAAGCATCATTTACAGAAACTGGGATTTAGGGGATGAAATAACATTCTTATTCTGCTCACGCTTCAACCACTCAGGTTTTCCATTTTTTCACATCTGTATTTTATAGAAAATTGATAGGCGCTGTAATTACAGCCTGCTGAAGGCAAGTAGGTCAGAGTTATGCTTTCCATTCCAGAGGGGCTGCTGGGACTGGAGAGACACAAATACAGCTGGACAGTTTTTCTTCCTGTGTGCCTGTCTGTGTTGCAGCCATTCATTAGGCTCCTCACGACTGTTCACCAAAATACTTTCAGAGGTATTGAACAAAATCCATCAAAGCGTCTGTGTTTAAAAGGAGCCTCCCTGCTCACGTGTCATACTTCTCTTGGCAAAAGATTTCTTTTCAGGGCGTCATGCAAGATAGTGCATTGGCTCAGAGTTATGCCAGCTATTGAGGGAAAGTTTCTTTATGTGCACCGATAATGATTTCCTGACATAGATGACTAAGGACCTGGTGAGGGCAGAGACCCTGCTGGACCTCCCACTCTTAAAGAAGGAACGAGTAAGGGGCGTGAAGGCTGAGGGCTGCCATAGCTGCAGTGACCGTGAGATGACAGTTTAGGATCCCAAGAGGAAAGGAGCAAGGCAAAAAAAGCAGGGGCTTTAGAACAGAATTTGCCCTGTTCAGAGACTGGGAGGAATATAGGAATACTGCCCAGTTCTGCAGGGATAGCATTAGGAAAGCCAAAGCCTGGTGTGGGATATGAAAGGGTTCCTGGTTTTGCAGGGGTGAGGTTACACACCAAATATTTTGGACTGTAGTTATATGAGCTGTCCATTGGACTTCCACTTCACCTGGGCTGGGATTCAGAAAGCTACTGTATTTGGTGAAATGATTGCCTATTTCCATATAAAATTCTGGTGGATGATCAGTCTTTCCATTTATATGGCCTTTTTCCCAAACTCCATTAAATCTAGCTTATAAGATACACAAATTGTTGGTAAGGGATCCTGTCCTTTACTTGCTCATTTTCCAATGACTTTAAATCACAGTCAAAGAGGTACCAGTTACTGTTGGGGCAAAAAGAATTCCATCGTGCAGATGAAGTGTTGCTGCAATGCTGCTGTTTTTTCTGGTTTGGGGTTTTGGGTTTTGTTGGGAATCTTTTGGTGGGGCTTTTTTTGGTGTTTTTGGATTTTAAATCAGGCCACTCTTTCTAAATTATACCAAAGTGTAAACATTTGTACATTCTCCATTGCTTTATTTAATACCAAGATGGGTTCTATCCCCAGAAATAAGATTTGTAAGCAAGCCATGGACATCTATCTTTGACCTAGTTACCCTAGAATAAGATTTGTAAGCCATGGACATGTGTCTTTGAGCTAGTTACCCTAGGCTCTTCTTTTATAGTTGGGAAATAAGTATTTCTGAAGTACAGTTTCTCCAAGGTAAATACTAGTTATTAGAGGCCAAAAACCTAAGCACTTTCAGTGCCTATTTGAATGTATAAATAGTGTGACTAACAAGAGCAGGAATAGTTCAGCTGTGTTTCAGAGATGGCAGTGAGATAAGACAGATAGTGTTATGTTTTGGTGTCGCTTCTGGCAGCTCCTCTATGGGTGTCTCAGGCAGAAGTACTTGAAAAAGCAGTTGATGAGAACACCACCTTCCTCATCTGAAGGCAGCTGCTGTGCTTGCATGCAGCTATTTCTAATGCATAGATATAAGTTGCAAAGAGTGTAGTTTTTGCTGGCACAGCATGGAAAATTTAAGTGTTACTAAAGACGAAAGGTAGGATCCCAGAGACACGTGAGCCAAGGAAGGCTTCACCTTTGCTGGCTACAGGAACATTCCTTGTAGCTGACTATTACTGGGAGCTTTTTTGCTTGTAAGAAGGATGGATTCTGTTCCTGCTCAAATAACTTTTTTTTTCCTACTAAGTTTATTATTTTTTTCATACCCCACTGTTATTAATTTACACCTCAGCTGGATTTGTAAAGACTGATTTTGTTGCTGCTGTTGTGGGAACAGAATTCTCAGCCATATGGCATGACATTTTCATTTTTGTGAGACTAGGGCAGGATCTATTACTCAGTTTTGCAGTGCTGCAAATGTTTACCTTCAGGAAGGGTTTTCTTAGGGGCAACTCTGTACTAAAGCAGAGAACAAAAAATAGATGTAATAAGCAAACTCTCTCCAAACGGCAATTTGTACTGTTAATGTTTAAAAGAGTATTTTGATCATTTGCATAAATCCATAGCTTGCCCATTATGGTAATATAATTGTAATTGGGCTGAATTTAGCTTTTTTTCCCTTCTCATTTTTCAACTGTAGAAATAACAGAATAGAGGAGAGAACTCCTGATCCAGGACACTCAGGTGTTTGATAGGAATGTCCCTGTGCATGCTGACAGTTCTTGTCTGGGTCCAGTATCTCTTACCAAGTGGGGCTGGTTGTCTCATAATTTAACTATCTGTCTAATTTATTGACATTTGAACAGCTGCGGAGCCTTGTCTTGGTCCAAAAAGAATGACCACCCAAGAAGAACTGTTTCATAGCGGAAATTCCCCTAAAGATGAAGCCCTGATAGTACAGAAACTTCTGCACTCTGATTTTAATTATATGGATCAATCTTGCATCTTCTCCGAGAAAATGAACTTATCTGATAGTAATGTTTCAGCTCAAGGGTGTTTTGTAATAAAAATGTAAGCAAATACGCTATCAACCTCCCCATCCATTCTGGGCTGCATGAGAGGGTGTCTCTCCCAGTTCGATGGATAGGTGTGCATTTAGGACTAAAAGCTGCTTGGAGCAAGAACCTAATTCTTCTCCTAAAAAGTATCCTGTTGGCTTTATTTTGCCTGACAAAACAACAGCATGAGGCTAGTCAGTGCTTAAAGGAAAAGGCCATGCAGAGAAGTGAGGGAGTACATACCACTGCATTGCTTGTTCAGGACCAGAGGCTGCAATGGCCTCCTGCTGCCCTTCCCAGCTCCCTTGAGAAAAGCCCCGGGGCAACCTGGTGGGATGTGGTGCATCTCTATTCCCCCCAGTGGGAGCCAGGAACTTCATGGCACAGTACTAAAGGGTGATTTTTAAGCTGAGTCCCTTCCTCACAGGTGACAGCATTACAGAGCTCTGGCACCGGTTACCTCAGAGATCAGGATACAAAGGGTGTATATTGTAGATTTGAGCACTTCAGTAAACTGTTCACAAAGATCCATACCTTTCCTCTGCTGCCTTCAACTCGAACAAACAACATATAGTTAAAATGTTTACTTTTTTAAAAGACAGATTTTATTGTTTAATAGATCCTTTAATCTAGCTGTCTCCTCTTTGACACATTTGTCATTCTAAATACAGAATTGACTCAATAGATAGCTGCTTCTATAATAAAAGCCCTTGTTAACTGCTGAATCACTTAAATGCCATGTAAAAAATCCAATTCTTTCCTTGAACTTATTAAGCATCTTTTCACAAATTGAGGGAAAATGTTATTACTTTGACGCCTACGATTCGCAATTTGTTAGAGTTTGAAAATAGTAATATTTTAATGAATAAACTAATACTATGAGGAACCAGAATTGTTAGGGTTGTGGAGACAGTAGTTCTAATACATCTCATTAAACCAATTTGCATTAGTTTAGTTTAACGCAAATATCTAAAACCAGCACATGGTAGGGCTGCTGAGTTCAGATTTCCTGATTGAATACCTAATGCTGTGCTTCAGCTGAGCATACTGACCAACTGAATGTCATCAAAACTTGAAGACTAATTTACAGTTCTAATATCTGTCAGGGTTTCATGCATTATTGCTGTTACGTACTATGTAGTATAATGTTTTAAAATACAAGCAGTCTGCTTCTCAATGATCAAATTTTATATCTGTCATGCAACAGAGAAGTGTTCCAGGCTAAATCATTAAAGAGGGAAACCTGGATAAAGTATGCACAGATTTGTGGGGAGAAAACACTGCTTAATCTCATTTATATAAAGGCAAATCACGCTCCAAAAATGCTAGCATATAGTAATCATAGAATCAAAGAATGGTTAGGGTTAGAAAGGACCTTAAGATCACCTAGTTCCAACCCTATTACAATACCGTTAAAAATTACCTTCTTAAGAATGAAGTTTTCAGCATTTAGCAATGAGAAGTGCCATCCTTGAAGACCACAGACATCAAATGAACTCCATGCTGTTTCTCATGTTACTGCAATATATTCCTTTATTTATTATTGTCTCAGAGGAAGAATGTTACAATGTAGTGTTTGAAGCAGCATTTACTTGGCAGCAGAGGACAAAGGGTGCATACAAACACAGGCAGAAAAACAAACAACTTTATACATAATCTCATATTCAGAACAAAAATAAAAGTGACCAAATTCACTATTGAGAGCTTCTTTACTTATGTAGGGGGGTATTTTCAAGGATTCTTTACCTAGAGAATGATGTAGCTTGATAAAAGCAAAGTACTTTGCAGAGAGCAGAATATAAAGCTATTTCCAATACTACTCATGAAGATAGGTCTGAGGTAGAAAGGTGGTCACGGCTTTCCTCTTCTGTAAAATGTGTGGGGTTTGTCTTCTCAAATAACTACGCTACTTTATTTTGTTGTTTTTTGTTTTTTTTTTTAATAGGTGAAGCATTTGTAGGAGCCAGCATCTTCTATTCCTACCTTGACAATTTTGCTGCACTCACTCAGAAGTAATACTTAGCATTTATATAGAGCTTTTCAGACACTTAACTAAGCAAGCCCTACAACACCTTTGAGAGGTAAGTACTATCATCCCCATTTTACAGATGGGAAAACAGAGGCAGAGTGGTTAAACAATTTGCCAAAGGGTTCAGAAAGAACTGGCACCAGAGTCAATGCTGTGCCCAAATTAGTCCCTGAGCAGCAGCACTCCAAAAGCAAATACTGAGGGTGCATGACAGTCTAGTTGGCACCACTTCACAAAAGCACTAGAAATTCCTGACGTGCTGTCTTATGTTCTCTAGCATTCTTCAGTAGCAGTAGAGAATTTACAACTCTTCCAATACCATTTTGAGATTTATTTTTTTTCCTTCGGTAATAGTTAAGAACAGCACTGTTTTGTTTCTCTCCACTATACATGAAATATATTGCATGCAATTTTACCAATTAAAGGTATGTTCTGAAATTAAAGCAAGCGCCCATGCAGCATCGTAAACTCTGTGAAGGCATTAAAATCTCTTATTAATAACTTTAAAACTAGACATCAGCTGATCAGTGACATAACTTTCCCATAATTATCCCTACTAAAAGTACATAAATAAATTATTTCAAAGACAAAGTTAGTTGCAAGATTACAATGCCAAATGGTAATATTTAAGAGCATTGCAGTTATTAAGAAAATGCTTCATCACTAATAGTATTGGAAAGGGCTTTCTAATTGTCTCTTCATCTCCAAGAGGCTGACACAAGAAGGGGATCTTACAGAAATGAGCTTTACTTCACAGACTGTAAATTTTAAAACTTGAAGCAAGTTTGGCATAGAAGGGAACAGCAAAGCTTTGTCTCTGAACAAAGCTGGGAAAGATTACACTAACTTAGACCTTAGTATAAACAACTTAAGCTATCATCTAAGTCCTCTTTTAGCTATCTCCTGATTCAAAGTAAAGTAAGGCTTAAAAAAATAATCCTCCAAATGGAGTGTATTGGCTGGAAAAAACTAAAAGTTAAAAATACCATTTTGGTGGTGCATGAGGATGATGACTTGAAATGAGAGTTTACCTTGTTTAACGGAGTTAAAATACTGCAGCTTGTACCCAACAGCAATTTTTGTTAACTAGTAACAATAATGCAGATTATGGGAACTTCATCCTGAAAACAATTGAAGGGTATTCTGAAATCTGTGTGGTCAGATGGTCAGCATATAAGTAATCAGTACAGAGTATTAAATGTGTGATAATACAACTAAGGGTATTTTTACAACGTAAAAGCAAAGATCTGAAAGGAATGTATAAATGTAACATTTTGCTCCAAACTCCTTATGCAGTTCTCTTTACGATTATCAAAAAGAACATATATAAAGCCCCTGCCCCTTTTCCCCGGCTGTATATTTATACAAATCAGTGACAAATACTCCACCGCTCATTAATTTACAGTTGCATAGAAAGGGAAGAGGAAGAAAAAGAACACACTTCTGATAGTATAAAACCAACATCCTTGTCTTTGGGTATTCAGTGTTTTACTATTTCAAGTAGAACACACAGTCAGAGCAAAAGGCATGTTCCGGGGTCCCATGCAGTCTTCTGATGAAGTGGAACTTGCAATCGATGGTTTGTAGAAAAGGGTTTTACTGCACATCAGGAAGCACTGGTCAATGTCCAAATGAATACTTCACATTGCCTGTGAGAAATAACCATGCCAGTACCACATTAACACAAACAGAAAGCTGCAACTACTCTGTGTTCAGTTCAGTTAAGGACACTGATGTCTTTTTGTAAATATCCCATATTTAAAAAGTTAAGATGTACTGGCCCAGGACACAGCAAATCACTGAGGCATGTACTTAAGGGAAACCTAACTTTACTGTACTGCAGTGTTTAAAATTCTTGTTGAGTAAGGCCCAGAGGATGTCAGTCTACAGAGCAGTAAGTATGACTTATAGACTTTCCATGCCCTGCACCAGTAGAATAAAAAGTTTAGGCAACTGTCCTATCTGAAACCGAAGCAGTAAAAATGGAGAGTATACAGAGTCTGGATTTGGACTCAGCCCCTTCAAATGTGAAGCTTATTTCCAGTTTCCTGTTTCAGGATTCTGTTTCTGAATAGACAAATGTACCTTCTCTAATAATTCTGGAAGGGTAGATTTGCAGTAAGACCATTTGGGAATAATCTTGGATCTAAAAAAAAAAATAAATATGCTTTTCTGGAAGGTTAGTATTATTCACTGATAAGACAGAAAGTGCTCTCTGTGCCTGCTTAGAGGAAAGTTTTCTGAAAAATGACAGTTCAGTTCATTCTCATAACTTAATCCAGATTGAAACACGGAGTCTGAGTTAACTGAAGTGTAGAGTGTGATTCATCCCATTCTTCTCAGAAATTCCTGTTTGGGAAGACAATCCTACTATCCAAGATATTGCAATCCAAGAAAGTACTTGAAGAGCAATATTTCTGAATTTTTAGATATTCATTTTCTGACCTTGAAAACTGTGGATTAATCATAGAATAGTTTGGGTTGGAAAGGACCTTAAGATCATCTAGTTCCAACCCCCCTGACATGGGCAGGGACACCCCACACTAAACCATGTCACCCAAGGCCTCATCCAACCTGGCCTTGAACACTGCCAGGGATGAAGCATTCACAACCTCCCTGGGCAACCCATTCCAGTGCCTCACCACCCTCTCAGTAAAGAATTTCTTCCTTAGATCCAATCTAAACTTCCCCTGTTTAAGTTTGAACCCGTTACCCCTTGTCCTCTCACTACAGTCCCTGATGAATAGTCCCTCCCCAGCATCCTCGTAGGCCCCCTTCAGATACTGGAAGACTGCTATGAGGTCTCCACGCAGCCTTCTCTTCTCCAGGCTCAACAAACCCAACTTTCTCAGCCTGTCTTCATACGGGAGGTGCTCCAGTCCCCTGATCATCCTCGTGACCCTCCTCTGGACTTGTTCCAACAGTTCCATGTCCTTTTTCAGCTGAGGACACCAGAACTACACACAATATTAATGGACAAGGTGAAGCAATTTGGGAGACTAAACAGACTCTTTCCCCACCACTTAATTTTTCTGAATTCTTGCACCGCAATTTGTGATAATCTTTAAAATTAACAATGAAACTTCCTAAGAACTACGCAATGACACAAGATTCTGTCA
The DNA here is from genome assembly GCF_963264785.1 of Psittacula echo. Classification (NCBI taxonomy): domain Eukaryota; kingdom Metazoa; phylum Chordata; class Aves; order Psittaciformes; family Psittacidae; genus Psittacula; species Psittacula echo. The sequence goes on along the minus strand of NC_137738.1, from coordinate 37,711,387 downwards.
TTCCTTATTTGTCATATATGGGCTTCAATATCAACCTAAACCTGCAGTGAGTGTTCATCCTGTATTTGTTACTTACTTATAACAGAAATTTAACTGATAATTTATATCAGTAGGATTTTCAAGAACAAGTATCTAAATATTAGATTGTTTCCACATTTTTGTGAAGGTAGCCAAATTTCTCCTTTGGACTTGCAAAGTGGTTTCCTACTGGGAGAAGGCAATTTCATGTAATGCCTAAGATGCTGTGTGACTCGATCTGACTCACAAAACTGGAGCTATGGGCACCATGGCACACGGACATGGATGCCTGCAAGAACCAGCTTTGATCTTGCAAGCTGATGCTGGCTTGAAAGTAATTGGCCTTGATAGAATCAAGATGATTCCATCTGATCAGCATCCCAGAACTGCACACCATAGTACCTTGGTAACGCCTGAACTAGCAGGAATTTTCTGTTAATTGGGAAATTCCAGAATTTAGCCTTCCTGTTATATTGGTCCAGCTTCCACAAAGACTTCTAGGGAAAAATACAGGGAAAAAAACCCCAGCCACTTTGCTTTAACGGAACTTTTCCACTTGCTTTACTTTGCTTCCAATGACTACGTAAGTATGTAAAGATGTCTCATACCTGTGGTCTGCCAGTGAAACTTGCTGAAAATAGAGAAAAAAAAAAAAAAAAAGAAATAAATTTACATTATTATGCATCTTGGCAGTTTAAAAAAAAAAAGCCAGTATCGGAAGACTATGAACTATAGAAGAACAAACAGACTCTTATATACAAAAAATTAAATACTTAACTAGAAGTGTATTGTAATGGTCTATACATAATTTTTTTCAAAAATTTACTTTTAATAGATCTGCAGCATTATGGAATGTGTAAATGATACGAATTGTTCGTTTTTCACCACTTGCAACCATATAGACCTATGAGTGTATATTATCATATTGTCTGTTCAGAAGGCTCTTTTCTGGAACACAGTCAGATGCACAGGCAAGACTGCTGCACAACTGCCTAGTTCTGAGGGCCAACCGCATAAATAAGAAAGGAAAGGAGGCATTATATCCATAATCAAAGAATTTGGAGAATAAAAACCAGAACAAACTCAAAACCACAATTAAAAGCAGCACTGGCCTTACTAAATGAATAGTTGCTTCATAAGGGGTATTTGGAGTAAGCAGAAATACTGATTTCAAGATAAATTATAACCTGAAACCCATAAAAACAAATATAGCAAATTAAGAGGACTAGCTCTATTACACAGTCAAGATGTGATAAAAATAATCTATGAAGGACTTCAGATGCTTGTAACTCCTTAATGAAAGCTGCGCCAAGCTAGGGAAGACGTACTGATAAGGTTTGTGAAAAATAGCTTAATAAAAATCAAATTAATAATGGACACCACATGTTGAGCATGAAGGCTATTCTAAAGAAGTTTAAGTTGGATATAATTAAAAAAGGGTAAGGATATTATTTTTTAAGGTTAGAAATACAGTGATGCTCTTGAAACAGATTGCCTAGGGAGTTTGTGGAGTCTGCATCGTTGAAGTTTTACATAAGAGGTTAGATGTTTGTCTGTCCAGAAAGACTGATCCATCTCAAATGCCCACAGGAAAAGATAATGATTAGATGGTCTGTCATGATCTTCCCTAGCAAAAATAATATAATTTAATGTACTCTGTTGGGAAGGCTAGACTAATAATCCTCATTCCAGGCTTCTAAACCAGTATATGAATCTTAAATGGTTAAAAAGATATAATCCTAGTAAATCTCCCAAATAAGATATGTTACAGAATGACTGAAGAAGACCAAACTAAGTAGTACCTACTAATTGGGGTGTGCTGGTTTGGTTTGACTTCTGCAGCAGTACGCCAATGACAAAGGGAAAAATACCTGAAATTTGGAACTGTGAAATTTGGAACTTTCTTTTAATCTTAGATGCTCAGATTCACTTCACAATATGAGAGGATGTGGAGCCACAGTTTTCACTCACAGTTCCCTCCTGCGAGTATTATTTAGGGTACTGTTGAATGGATATTAGGGTTTTGGTTGTTTTTGGGTTTTTTTTCTGTGTTTCCTGGCTGCAGAGAACAGCCATCATTATCAAGCTTGCCCTGACGTAGGGCAATTTGCCCTAAATTGGTTCAGGCCAAAAGACCAGGTAGCTGTAAGCTCCTTACATGTGCAAGACAGGAATTTGCAAAACAAGGAATTGATACTCTAGTTGCATTTTCTACTGATTTGTGAACACACACACACACACACGCACGCACCTGCCCTTGAGTTGTACTGAGTAGCTCTAGTAGCTGTTGAGTTCAAGACATGATGCTCCTCAGAATCAAATCCTTAACTTGCAAAAAGATGGGCTCTGAACTATTGAACTCACTGAAAAATCTCAAAGGACAGCTGAAACAAGCACTGTTTTGCTAGATCCTAATTTGCTTTCTCAGAATGTGTGAAGTGCTTCTTCTGTGCTGCAGTTCTTCTCAGCCAAGCAATGGACGTTAAAGAGATAAAAAGGGGTATTTTAGCAGGGGTTCACAGAGTTTACAAATGAATAGAACAGCCTCAATCTTGATACTTCCAAAAGGACTGGACATAAACACCTTCCTTCTCACCTGTACCTTTTAAAATTGACCATTCATGATTACACTGCATTTGAAACTTGAAAGTTTAAGAATATATATCAAAGTTTTCACTACTGTTTTTCTAAGGCAAAAGAGCTGAAAATGAAGATATATATATGCATGCATGTATTAGAAAAAAAAAAAACAATCCCACACATGAATAAGAAAGTTGGCACTTCACTTTCCCTGCCAAACCAAACAATCTGTATGAAATACTGCTGGAACTAGAGAGGTAAGGCCTCACTTTTGTAAGTGCAGTGACACTCTGGAAGGAATAGGAATAGTGGAAATGTATGTCAGCTGACATGCTAATTGGTTTTCCTTTTGTTCTCTAGTTAATAGACACTAAATATCAATTTTCAGTGCATTTAAGTAGGGAAAGGTGTTATGTGCTGTGTTAACAGTATTTTCCTCTGGTCACTTAGTTTAATAACTACTTCAGGCAGCCAGGATTGGGGTATGGTCCCTCCTATTACCTAAGTTTTATTAGAGAAATCCTGAATCTACATTCATTTAGGTTCCACATACAGTTTGTATCAGCAGCCAATGGAATTCAAGGTCTTTTTTCCCTTATGTGGGCACAGCTGAAAATTCCATATGGAGCTTCTCTTATAGTGAATCACTTCTACTTAAAACGTTGAGAACATTCGTTTGTTTACCTTCACAAATAAATAGTCTCTATTGAGCAGCTTTAAAGAAGTGAATTATTTAGCTTGTGTATCCTGAGAAGTAATCTCACTAGAGAGATTTTTTCCTACTCAGTATGACAAGAATGACTTTTTTCTTCAAAAGACTGCCTCAAATTCAATACTATACAATTCAATACAAGACATACTTTGTTACACTTACAGCAGCAAGCTGGAAATGTGCTGTTGATTTGCTCCATAACATCTGTTAGATCTGTGTTGGTATCATGAGGTGGAACTAACAAGTCATCTGCAGATACAACAACAAAAGACACCAAGGATTTTAGTAAGGAGAGGAGAAGAAAGAGGAAAAGAAAAAAAAATGGACAAAAAACGTTCTGAAACACATTGTCATCCAACTTTCCAGTTAAATGCTTTTTTATATTTCAAGGGAAACCACTACCTGAAGCCTTTGTAACTTAATGTGCAGGAACTGTCATTGATAATTGCCAGCCTTGGGAGAGGAGGTGAAAGTTACTTTATTGATTTGCAGCAGAACTCATTTCTCTTTTATTACAGCTTAACTCTTGCATCCAAAATTTAACTAGAAGAAATTGCCAAGAAGAAGCAGTATAGAAGAATTTACAGTTAAAATAAATAAAAGGTTTACAAGACAAGGGCATTATATTCTGTAGCTGCTCAATTAAAATTCTTTTCCAGTTTTCAATGATTTGTTGTGTAACTTTCAGGCTAATATACACCATTATTTTTGGGGGGAAAAAAAACCCCAAACCAAACCATTTCTCTTTTAGATGAAATGGCTGATGCGATTTCACTAGTGTTAAAATCTTCCTTGCCCTTTTTACTTTTTAAAATGCTGCTTAAAATTATCTAAGGGAATGGTTAGGGAATACAGCTGGCTCTGTTCCTGGCAGTGTCATTAGACGGCATCTCTCATAAATCTACCATAGCATTAAATCAGACTTGAAGAAGTTCCATGTTTTTTCTGATAAATTAAAAACACATGTGAATGTTGAATGACAATTTTCTGTATGCAAGAGAATAATTTCTTGGATTTCACATAAATAAAATAATTTTTTTTAATCTATAATACAAAGGCTTGAAACCAAAACAGGGATGAAATTGCACCTAAGGTCATTTGAGAATAATCTTTTATTTTTTCCCCCTGATTTTGAGCATTCAATGCTAATTATTTCACTAATTCCCAGTGGAATTACTGAGTTCTGATATTGGAGAATTTAAAATAATCTTTCAAGAAAGAAATCCCCTCAAGCGCAGAGGCTGTACACTTAAATACTCCATAATTCCTAAAGATGTGAAGTCTTTGAGGGGTAGGATCATCAAAATACCAGGATAAGCAGAGGATACATAGGAATTTTTAAAACAGCCATCAGGAAGCTTTAATTACATGTTCTGGCTGTTTGTTCCTGTATCAGATAGATTCCTTGGGTATATGCATGCACTGTAGGGCAAACAGCTGCTGGCTGTTTCAGTCCAGTGAAATCTGGTTCCTCCTTCAGCAGGGATCGATTTGCCCAGTAAATTCACTTGCTCAAACTGGATGGGATCAAGGAGTCTATTGACATAAATACATAATTCAGTCATGTGGATTCTTGTGATACTGCAGCTGTTTGTTTGCAAGTGTGAGGAAGCAACAGCTCCAACTGTAGTTCGCCTTGTTCACAGTATCATGATAAAGATCAGTTCCCTTTGACTTAAAAATCTTTTCAGAAAGATGCCAGCAGACCTATTCAGGAGTCATTTACAGACCCACGAAGCACATGATCTTATTAAAACACTTACCTGTCTGATGAAACTGTGAGCTTGTCTCTTGCTCTAGTGAGTAGCCAAGGGCAGAGTGCTGGGGCGAAGCACACGGGGAAGCGCCATTAACCCGGGAGTCAGTCTCAGGCTACATTAAAGACAATAATACCCAAATTTAGATAAATTGTACCTAGAGAATTTAATTGCAGTCTTGTATGAGTCATCCCACTCCTTTCCTTTTTTATGTGCCCTTTCTTGTTTTTTTCTTCAAACTATTGAAAGTTGGCTTAGGTCTATACAACCCTTAGAGGGGGAAAAACCAAACTGACAACCTGTTGAAAGAAAATTTAGACTTAAGTGTAATTCTTATGAGACTCCACTTGATGGTCTTGCTAAAAGCAATGGCCTGTGGCAAGCATGCACCATAGAAAAATGATGTTATGTACAACACAAACGGTCTGTCAAGGCACTCAGTCCAGCTACACAGAAAGACTATGCAATAGTATTATTTGGGTTGTATATATGTATATGTGTGGATATATATGTACATATACACGTACACAGAGGACATTCAGCTAAGGTCCCTAAGAAGCTTCACTAGGATGACTGATCATGCTTAGAAACAACTGTTCGATCGTGAACAGTTCTGCAAAACTGCTTCACAATCAGGCTAAGCGAAGACAAAAGATTCAAGAGAACTTTGTTAAATCTAAAAAGTGGTAGCTAGCTATCAACTCCTGCTGACACTGTTTCTCAATAGCGTGGTGGATACCAAATTTGGAAGGAAACTGTGTAATATGTAATCTCCAGGCGTACTTTGAAAAGTGTGTTGTAAGCAAGCCTTTTTGGACTCTTAAATTCATCTGAAGAGTCAAACACCTAAGTTCTATATTACATTTAGTTGTAGCCAAGTATATGCTTGTGATTACATGTAAGTATACATATATGGACACAAAATAAGAAAGACCATAACACTTCTTCACTAATAACAACTCATAAATATTGGGAGGGATCGTATTCAGGCATTTATTTTCCTCTTTGCCTTCTTTCTTGTGAAGAATCCTTTGAGGAAGAGAGTAGTAATACAGTATTTGAACTCCAGAAATGACTGTTCTGAATGAACAGAAACGTGAAATAGTATTTACATCTGAGGTAGTTATAGAATCTCAGCTGAAATGCTTGCCCCTATCATTTTCTCTTTAAATTGCATATCATCAAATTTCTTTCAAGCATCTTAAAGAGCAGATTAGGTAAATTTGTCAAAAAGCAGATACAGAAATAATAATAAAAAAAACCCATGACTTAGATCTTTTTGAAACTGAGACTGAATGAGTACCTAGAACAGCTATGAGAGTCGATAGAAAGAGGTAATAAACAGAATGGCAGTACAAGTTTCCCCTTTGCAGCTCACAGCCTTAAGTGCAACATTTGATTTTTTGAGACAACTTCTAGTTTAAAAAGAAAAATAAAAATCTTCAAAAAGCTGAAGCTTGTTGAACAACGGAAGATGTTTTTTCTTCCATATACAGTGGTGAGAAACAAAAGAAAATGTTCCCTTGAGCCCTCAGCAATTATTTTTTTTTCCTCCTCCAAATCTCATCTCTCTTTGAGCATGACAATACCAACTTCCAGTTTTGACTTAAAGAATAAATCAAGGAATATTGTTCTGCACACAGAAGACAAATAAAAATGGAAATGTTTTCAATCCAGTCAAGGGTTTTACCATCAAGATACTCCTATGAACAGTGAATGCCTATCAAATAGTTAAGCAATTTGCTGTTCAGTATCAGAATTCAACCCGGCTGCAGAGTCTAGGTAAAAGAAGTGTGGTGATTTTAAATAGACCAAGCCTGGGGTAACTAACCCCAGGGAATTCTGTATTGCCAGGAACCTCTGTTCAAGAAGAGGTTAGAGCTATAATGGTAAAGAGATGAAGGAAACTCTCCAATGGTTAAGAGTTATTTTAGTACAGAACAACATGGCTAACTCCAGCAGCAGAGTGGCTGCTTGCCCACCCCTCACAAACAGATGGATAGAGAGAATCTGAATAATCTAAAATGCAAACTTGCACCTGGACTGGATCTCTGTCCCTCTTCAAGCAGTAACTGTGGACAAATGGTGCACAGGTGACTGAGGAAGGAAGATCAGCGCTGTGCTTGACTTTATACAAAACTGTAGCATAGCAACACATAGGCTAGATCAAGTGTAGTGAAGCACTATAAAGTCAAGATTAATTAGGATAGAAAGGAGATGCCTACAAACTTAAATGATGAGTTAGTAGTGAAGGTTATTTAGTACCACTCAGGAGTACTATTGCAAATGACAAAAAAGCCTTGCAGAGCACGCGGACTCTTCACAGTGGATAAACTGAGAGCAAACAAAACATACTTGGAATATTTTATATTGATGTACCATATATTGCTGCAGCAGGCAGAATGAAATATTCCAGTCTGATTAAAAAAACCCAGACACCACAAACGAACAAAAAAACCCCCACTCAAACCCAAACCCCGTATCACCTTCTAATAAGAGGACAATGTCTGATGACTTAATTTTCATTTAAATATACTGATATTACATGACATAGTTCCAGTGACTGCAGTAACAGGCAAAGTGAAAACAAACCAAAACCCACTTCTTCCAAAAACCAGGAAAATACAGTTAAGCAGATGAAGAGTGAGGTTTGGAGCAGAAAGGGAAGGGTTCTGCTAGTGGCAGAAATGCCTCAATATAATAATCAGATACTGAAAAACATTAAATGAAAAACAGTTGAGGATATAGCTGCATGCATTTACATGATTTAACAGTTTTACTAGGAGAGAACCCAAAGGCAAAAATGTAGAAAATCATGTTCTACTTGACCCTAGTTGAATAGCCCTTCAAAATGTGATCACTTTCATTATCAAGTCCCTACAGGCATCATGGAGTTTATTTAGAACAACCCATCAGACAACCCATGAGCCAGAAATAATAAGAAAATCAACCTAGATGCTTCTATAGGCCTGATGCTGCTTCCTGAATAAATAAAAGCAGGGATACTGGGCATGCTTCTATAGGGATGAGGGAGAAGTCCAGTTTCTGTGAGTTTTTGAACTTTTATGCAAAACCAAAATATGAAGGGATAGATAAGTTCTTCTGAAATTGAGGTACTTTTCCTGTATTACAGCAGTTTTTTAAAGCTTTTCAAAGGAGATATTTATTTTAACCAGTTTAGACCTACAATACTTTATTTCACTCTGCCTCCTACTGGTGTCTTTCCCAAAGAAAAGCCTGAAGCGTTTTCTGGCTTAATGAATAGATGAGACATACCCATTCTTCCCTTGACTTCTGTTGCTTTTGGTAAAAAACAAACCAAACCAAAAAGGGGTGTGATCCTTCCCCTGCCCCCTCCCCAAATCACAGAAAACCTCAGAATTGCCAAAATTCCCTTACTATATCCATTACAGAAGTTTCTTGTTCCATACTTATCCTCTCAGCTACAAAAGAAACAGTCTCCTATACCCTTATAAAGTTGCTACTCTGTTTTAAGTTGGAGAGGGAGCTACAGTCCCTATTTACGCTGCCTTTGAGTTTGATCATGTAGCCACTGACAGATGATTTTAGCTCCCATTAACTTCATTATCAAATCCAATATGAAATCTCTATTCAGTAGCTCAGATCAGCAGAGAAAAATCCAGACAGACTTTAAATGCTCTTCATAATAGGTCTTACCTCTACTTTGTACACGCAGTATCTAAAAGGGTGGAAGAATAAAAATTGAAAATGGATTCTTTTCTTTTTTTTCCCCCCTCTGTATCATTAACATGTTGGCATCAATGTTGTCACATGCCAGTTCTTTTTCACCTTCCTCTTTGGCACTATAATCAATCAGGTAGAAAAAATGACAATGCTGTGTGACAGCTACCAATCCTTTGGGCTTGCTGAAATAAAAATAGTATGGTAACCTCAGAATTGTGACCTGAGGTAGGGAAGTGTGCAGTGAGGATGCATGCATATTTCTGCTAAAGGTGCTCTATAAGAATGTCACAGAATGCTCTCATCTAGATTAAACAGCGACTGCAGAAAAGTTTCTAAGTTTCATTAAGTCTCTACCCAAATATCTGAGTGCAGATAGACTCACTCCACATCTTTTAGAGAAAAAAGTCTCAGCATTTTAGATTCAGTGGCTAGTTATTAACCCAAAAAACAGTCGGGAGCCTAAGTGGAGAAATGGAGAGACTTACTGTTAAGAGGAGAGAAACAGAGATGCCATGAAATGCCAGTCATAGCAAAGAAATGGCTGTAAGACAGTTGTGTCCTTAAATACTAGTAATTATTAATACAGGAATTACAGAGTTGTTATAGGTTTTGATGTTGGGACTTACAGGAGTCTTCAATGCAAATCATCCATCTCATTCATGAGAAAAGGTATTCCTTATATTGACAAAAAAAAAATAATTGGGACAGCAAATAAAAGGAAAATAAGCAAATACCCTTAGATCCTCAGCTGGCATCTGATAAAGTCCTTCCCCAAGCAGTGAAAGAATTAAAGACTTCCATAAACAGTAATGGCGTGGGTGACAGAAAGCCAAACTGCTGAAGAATGGTCATTTTTTTCAGAAAGTTCAGGGGGCAGTAATGGGAGTCAGTGCCGCTTCATAATTGTATTAATGTCAAAATAAAGGAGTTGTAAAGAACATATACTAAAAATTTGAATTATTTACAAATTCTGAATCCCGTTGAGGGGAATAGCTAAATAAAGCATGTAAAAAGGCATATTGAAAACTCACAGATACATTACAAAAGTGGTAATGCAGACCCTCTCATATACTTGACTTTGTACCAGCCACTTCATTAAAAGAGAGAAAAACAGGAACAGCTTAGGAAATGGCACTTGGAATAATCAGAAGCATGGCATGACTCCCACAGAGGCAGGAGATTTTGGACAGGAATCAAATAAACAACAGCATACAATAAATGAGGTGTAAATGATCAGAAATACTGAAAATAGTCAACTCTGATTTACCTTTCCCTGGCAGAAACCAAAAGCTGCAGAATGTCCAGAAAAATCCAAAGGCAAAACTGATAGGAAGAAACTACTGCCGCTCTGCCTGCTCACTTCAACACACGACCCTAAAGGTCCTAAGAGTGTTACAAGGATACTGAAAAGATTACAAAATTATAAGACTAATCACAGCTACATTAAAAAAAAAAAAAAAAAAGGAAATTTTAAAGTGTGAACATGTTTGTGCTAAGCTGAAAGCAACTGGGGATATGGCAGAACTTTTGGTTTTCTATTCTACAGCTGTTTCTTAGCAGATTTTAACCCCTTCTCTGAAACACTTAGTATTGGTCATAGTTCTCAAGATCCTTCATGAATTACTGTTAACGGTTACATCAGTTGTTATCTTACCTGTTAAATATTTAAGCTACTCAAATACTGATTAAAGATGCTGGAACAACAGTAACAATAACAAAACCAATCTGCTAGAGGGGTAGAGAAGCCACTGGAACAAATGCATCTTAATGCAGTCATGCCAAAACTGCCTAGGAAAATCACAGTCAACCAGTGAAACAAAGAAACAAACAAAACTCTTTATCACTGTAATGACAGCGTGATCTACACAGCAAGAGCTTATGCCATTTTGATACCTGGTTTATGTAGTCTGCTTCTTGGCTTAGTTAAATCCTCTACAACATACAGCCAGCTGCCTTGACTTACTGTACTCTGACCTGAGTGTAATGATCGGTTAGGACAAAACATTCATATGAATTTCTCTTCATCATTCGAACTTTCACACATGATCTACAAACTAACATCTCTAGCAACACCTTGTAGATGCTGCTGCTGTTATTTTTATAATCTAGATGTGCTTATTCTGGCTTCAAAACCAATCAACATTTTTGCCCCCAACAAAAATCCCTAAAAACTCTAGTTACTGACGTTTGCTAAAAGGTTCTTGTCTTCTGCAAATCTTATGCGCAGATTATTTTGCTGTAGCTTATTGCTCTTAATATGCTACTGAAGAGGAACTGGATTTTTAATGTAAACAAATTGCTCTTTTGCATTTTAGATGTATTTTTGGCCATCTGTCTTTGGCACGCTAAGAAAGGTTTCAGTGACTAATCATGACAACAGATTAATTATTTAAGGAAAGATGGAAAGCTGAACTCACATACAGGGTGCAATTGGCACCACTACTTGGAATAGGGTATATATAATTTTCTTTCCCTTGCTTTTTAATTCATTAAAACCTAGCAGCATACCCAAGATACAATTGTGTTCTCATAGGGATGTTAATAACAGTATTAATAATAAAATCACACTGAGGGATGAAGAGGTACCATAGCAATGGTTACAGGGAAAGTCAAGACAATTTCAGAAAGGAGTGCTCTGGGAAGATTAGCTTCTAGAAACCTCTCCATTGCCTGGCCTAGACAAAGCCCTTCCAGTGGTTATATTTTCCCTTTCTAAAGCAGAATATTATTTAGGATAATTGTTATAGTAAGTGTTCATCTACCTGCTCAAGTAGCTGCCGTAGCCGGTGAAGCTGAGACTCCAACTGTTTATTGTGATCTTCCAGTATTTGCATCCTTGCTTCTAGGCGACCTTTATGTTGCCTTAGGAGTTTAGCTTCAGCAATGAGCTCAGCATCTTCAGCATGATGAGGTGACACAATGGAGTCGGGAGGTGAAGCAAGAGGGTTTATTCCTCTATGAAGATGTTGCTCCTTTAGTTGCTCATATTCTATCTGTAGACTCCTGATATATTGAAAAGAGGAGGAGAATGCTGACTTGAGCAAATTAAAATAAAAAAAACTTCCTAAAACTTCCTTATATCGAATGATATTATCATCACCTCCATCTAAGAACACAAGTAGCTCACGCAAAAACAATGTCTTGACTTGTAGTTTAGGGGGTAAAACCGCCAAATTATAAACCAAGAAAATAGAGATGAAAATAAGGTATTTTATAACAGACCCACCCTCTTCTATGTAACAATTAGGCTCTGCAAGACATATGCCTTGACTGATTTTATATGTTTGGCTAAAATCATGACTCCTAGGTCCATCTCTTCTCATCTCCAACTATATATAGTACATGCATGACTCAGACAATGAGGTGAAAATTCAGACACCAGGTAGGATGATTATGAGACCTTTGCTCTTCCTCAAGGTCAGCAATGATGCGCTCCAGCTCCCCTCGCTCTTCCTTTTCCACTGACTTGAGTATCTGAGCAGGACTCTGTGGCTGACTCACAGGCGACTCTCCTCCCAGCGTCTGACAATACTGCTGGATAAGAGCATGCTCATCCTCTCTAGAACAATGAAACAACACAGATAAAGACAGAGCAGTAAAACAATTTATTATGTGAGCAAACATCTTTGTCAAGCTGAGGGGTTTTGTTTTTTTGTTTGTAAAAAAGGACAAAGAGAGCAGGAAATAAGCCTAAAAAATATACCAGGGAAAAACCCAACCAACACCTAAGACAATACAAAGGAAAAAGATTGATCTGTAGCAGTGTAAAAGACCAGTTTATTTAAATGCATGCATAAAGAACAAATGCTCCTGATGGTTTGAAAAGAAATAGTGAAAGTAAGAATCAGAGATAGTATAAACCAAAGATTACTGATCTGAAATGCCTTAAAAATACATAAAACCAAAGAAGCTATCTGGTAGGGTTTTTTTGGTTTGTTTTTTGTTTGTTTGAAGTTTTTTACTAAAAATAGGTGATATTTTTAAGTCTTTAGGAGATTATTTTGGTGCGCTCAATTTACCTAATAAAATTAGAAAAAGTTTGCCACTGAATTCTCCAAGAAGTCATAAAATAATGACTCACCCAGTATCTAGCTAACACTGTGCATTGCACAAAAGGACTGACAATGCTGCAAAAATAATGCTACAGGTTTTGAATTAGCATTATATTTCCAGGGCTTTTTCCCCATTTTGATATACATATGTGATATCTTGAAACTCTTCAAGAGTAGTTTATCCTTCTACTTAATGATGCAGAGATAGAAATAAACTATAACACTGTCCTCCTCCTGACTCACATAGAAACTACCTTCTGGTAGGGAGATACAGAAGTCCTGACACTTTCAATTATGCTATAATGCCCAAATGAGTTTGCTTTTGTACAGGTGTCCCTTTCTTCCCCAGTTGCCAGATTCTGTCCTTAAGTCAGATGGATATGAAGTGAAGGATACCATGTACTAAAAAAAGTTCACTTGCTCAAGAAGGATAAATCAAGAGCAGAAAAAATATATACTATTGTCCTGGTTTCAGCTGTAACAGTTATTTTTTCTCCTTCCTATTAGCTGATGCAGTGCTGTGTTTTTGGCTGTAGTCTGAGAACAATGTTGATAACACACCGACGTTTTAGTTGTTGCTAAGTACTGCTTACCCTGATCAAGGACTTTTCAGTCTCATGCTCTGCCAGTGAAAAGGGGCAAAAAAAGCCAGGATGGAGCAGAGACAGGACACCTGACCCAAACTAGCCAAAGGGGTATTCCATACCACAGCACATCATGCCCAGTATATAAAATGGGGGCAGTTACTTGAAAGGGACCTATCGCTGCTCAGATCAGGCTGCTTATCGGTCAGCAGGTCATTAGCAATTGTATTGTGCATCACTTGTGTTTATTTTTTTTTTCTTTCCCCTATTAGTTTTATATTCTTTCCCCTTGTCATTTCCCTTATTATTATTACCATTATTAGTAGCAGTAGCTTTGTACTATACTTCAGTTATTGGACTGTTCTTATTCCAACCTGTGGTGTTTACATTCTTTTGATTCTCCTCTCCATGAAGGTGAGCAAATGGCTGGGTCTAAACAATGTCAACTCTTCATATTTGTAAGAGATAAATTGCTGCAGCAGTATGAATGCTGAAAGAAAACACCCCTTAAATCTCTTCTCTGCTTGACTACAAAACAGAGACTCCATACTTTATGAAGTCATCGTATGGGAGAACAACACTAAACTATTTCTCCTCAAGGATAACTTTTCACTATCTACCCAAAGCTATGATGTGGTCTTTCATTTTCTGACTTGTCATCGAGATTTGAAAATCTAGGCTACTACAATCAAACAAATGTGCATCAAGTAACACTATACCTAGAAAACCAAAACCAACCAAACAAAAGAAAAATTATGGCCTGTGAAAGTTCTATACACTTTAAGAGTTCATGGCATTCTATTCCACATTAGTTAATTTATGATATAAAGGTTAAAAAGAGGTACGAACAGCCCTGGTTGCATATCACTTTCCTTTATCCTGTCTTCTGTAATTAACTACTGGGTTGCAAAAAGTTTACATGTGAAATTGAAAAAGGAACATAATTAGTGAATTCTGCTTTTAACAATGAGTCAAAAGTTTAAGGGAAGCAACGTACACTTACTTATTTCTCATCTGTCTTGGCTGCAGTCAGTACTACACTCATAAGAAGAAATGACAATATGGATCTTCCTATTCAAATGCATAAGTGTAATGAATTTTTCATTAAGTACAGATATATAATTAAAATGTGATTGAGGTTGTAGGTTGTATGTGCACTTAAGTCCCTCAAAAATATAGGGGATATCTCACAGCGTTAGCTGAAAAAGAAACAGAACAGTGCTCCATTTTTTACCTAACCTACAGAAAAAAGCCTCTAATTGCTTGCTCTTCTCCACTTCTTGAGTGATCTCAGGGAAACTCATCATCACTCTCTTTGTTATTTTGTATTAGTCCAGTTAAAACTAAAACAAAGGCCTAGTGCAGTTAATGGAGTTTGGCCCAGGTCCTAATGTGATCATGAAAGCCTCATGGTACTTTCTCCACCCTTTAACCATCTTGATAAAAAAAAAAAACCCACCCCTTACTCAGGTTTTGCCAAAGTGATGTAACTAACCCTTTTTGAGGCTTCAAACCATGGTACATAGTAGGGCTACTAACAAGAAGTGCACAGAAATAAAAGTGCTAAAGCAGACTGCAAAGAGAATACAGCTTTATCATCCTGGGTTCAAATCACTGTTTTAATAATTATGTGGTACAGTGTAACTACACATACAGCCTTCTTTTGTGCAAGGCTGTTGATGTTGTCAAGAAGGTTCATGGGATCAAGCAGTTTAAGTTACAGACTGAATATTGACCAGTCTTTTTTAGGCATCACACCTGGAAGCTGAAAGTAGATTTTTTTCACATGCTGGAAGAAATGCCTGAAAACTTGAGTCTTCCGAAGGAAAAGTGTTTTTTTACCATGTGTTCCACCCCTGGTCTGTCTTCCAAAATTACTAGTTCAAAAAAACAGAACTTTGAATGTGCAGTAACAAAGCTCATGACTGAATTAACAGATTCATTAGCAACAAGGGAGTCTCAAGGCAGGGCTTCAAAATGACCTACAACATAAGGGAGTGACACATGCTTTATGCCATGCAAACACTTTCAGTTTGAGAATCTGTGACTCCCTTCAGAGAACTGGTTAGAGATGGCAATCAGCAACCAAAGTAAAAGCACAACTTCAAAACAAATTCCTCATCCTTTCATGGTGGTTATTATCCTGAAGACCCTGCATTCTTTGAGAAAAAACTAGAAGTACACAAAGTTATTCAACAGCAAAGACTGCAGTTCCTTTTCAGCGTTTCAGCACAGTAGAAAGCAGTGAAAATGATGTCTCAGGTCAGACTTACAAGTAATACATCTCAAAGGAAAAGAGCAGCCCAATTAGGAAATCCAGAGAAAATGGCCTTTGTAATATCCTATTCTCTTTGTGGATATATATTTTCAAGAGTTCTG
Organism: Psittacula echo; assembly: GCF_963264785.1. Classification (NCBI taxonomy): domain Eukaryota; kingdom Metazoa; phylum Chordata; class Aves; order Psittaciformes; family Psittacidae; genus Psittacula; species Psittacula echo. Next base: position 37,695,600 of record NC_137738.1, on the reverse strand, counting down.
TTCCAAAACATGCATTATGCATAGAGGAAGCAAGAGGCAAAATTCTATTTGCAATAAAAATAAATATAATTTTCTTTCCATCAAGACTATGCTGTGGAAAGAAAAATTCAGATTTCCCAACAGTCAATTTTTATAATTGTATTATTTTAATGATTCGTAATGATTAAAAAAGAAAACTGCAAAATGAAATTTCAGATGGCAAAATGGGAATATTTATGAACACACTTCACTGATCATTTTCATTTTTCCTGTGGCTCCATGTTTTCTAGTCAAAGTAAGCATATCTTGCTTGTAAATAGTATTAATGCTATGTAAATAGTACTAATGCTATGTAAATAGCATTAATGCTATGTAAAAATTGTAAATAGTACTCACGCTATGAGAACAAGGTTCAGAAGGTACTCCAAAATGCTTTGGCTTTAACTTACTTGCCTTCCTAATTTTAACATCAAGTGGAACTAATTTCCCATTGTGACAAGATGCCTTTTAACCACTTCTATCATGTTGAAGTATTCAGACACTACATACTGGAGCTCCAATTTGACTTATGACACATTATGTGGCAATGCCAGCTAAAAGTACCACTGGCCTTCACTGCTTGTTTCTACTCCTGCACCTGAGTGCACAGCTCCCTAAGAAAATTTCAAGTGTGCTCCAGCTCTACCTTTAGCTGGGTGTAAAGTGGCATCAACAGTGTTGTAGACATTAAGATAACTGGTTTTCATGGTTTAAGCCCAGGCCGTAAATTAGAACCACACAGTCTACTTCTCCCCCCCACCCCTTCTTCCTCCTGCTCCTGAAGGGACGGGGAGGAGAATGGAAAGAATGCAACTCCCACAGGTTGAGATAAAAACAGTCCAGTAACTACGGTATAACACAAACCACTACTGCTACCACCAATAATAATAATGATAAAGGAAATAACAAGGGAAGAGAATACAACACCTCATCAGACACCAACCCATACCAATACCTCGCCCCCTACACAGCAGTGTGCCCGCCCTTCGGGAGTAACTCTCAGTTACATCCTGGGCATGATGTGCTATGGTATGGAACACCTCTTTGGCTAGTTTGGGTCAGGTGTCCTGTCCCTGCTTCCTCCCGGCTTCTCCTCCTCCCTGGCGGAGCATGAGACTCACAAAGTCCCTGGTCAGACCAAACATCGGTGTTATCAGCTCTGTTCCCGGGCTGAAAGTCAAAACCACAGCGCTGCACCAGCTACTAAGAAGGAGAAAAAATGACTGCTGCTGCTAAACCAGGACACTGGTGGTAAAGACATTAATCAGAAAACAGCTATTTAAACATTCAGAGATATAAAGAAAGTATTTATACTACTGCAAGGGCAATTGACTTCAGTATGAGCTGGATGGGATACTTCATACATTACAGAAATAAGAGAGTTACATTCTTGTCCTATTTTCCTAGCTAACTGGATGGGGCTTTGAGCAACCTAGTATAGTGGAAGAGATTGGAATAAGATAATCTTTCATGTCCCTTCCAACCCAAACAGTTCTATGATTCAATGAAATTGTGAGACAGAGCTTTTTGTCAGCAACACTATTCTTTGTTTCAAAGACTTCATTTTTAACTTCTGCTCATCTTCACTTGTGAGGAGGCCAGTCTGCTTTAAAGAAACAAATGTTTTTTGAATGAAATAAAGCCAAAGAAAATTCATCACAACAGTCTAGCCTAAACATTTAGAACTCCATAATGTATGGAGAAGACAACATGAAGGAAAAAGATTTTCATTCAATGTATTTAAACCAGAAAACTCATGTATGAGAGCATTAGAATGTTTGTGAAGAAGCTGGACATACTGGACTATGACTTTTCTTCACTGTCGCAGAATGGACTCAGTCGGAGATCAATGTGATCAGACAAAGCCGTTTATTGTAGAAAACTAACTCTTTATATACTATTTCTTAAAGTTGTTTTCACTAACTTGGCACATTGTGATTGGATACATATCTGTGAGGCCCTTAACAACTAACATATAATTGGTTAAGCACAGGTGTGAGAACCTGACCTTCAAAGTTTTCCAACAGTCCTCAATTTAGCAACTCAGTAAATTCCAGCTCCTTCTTATCTTGCTGGGATTCTCACTCCCAGTGCCTCACTCCCATCCTCCTTCACCTTTAGTTGTTCCTTGGTTCATATCGAACTCCATGTAGGCACTTGCTGATCTGGGTATGTGGCTGTTCTTTGCCAGAAAATCATCCACACTTCACTATCTACAAATATTTTTCTGATTGAGGAAAATATGTTTTTTAATGGAATTCATATACCTTTAGGGGAGGCTAGGGGTAGAAAAGCTTAATTAAGGAGACAGAAGTAGTCATAATGACATTTAAGACAACAGGCTAGTTGAAACCCAAGGAATTTTCTTGAAGAATGTTTTCTTAATCAAATGACATATTGCAAAATATTCCTGCAAAAAACCTCAACCTCATGATGTTTAACTCACAGCAGAAGTTCTCTTATTGTCATTCATATGTAGAAGACTTCTTACACATACTCTTTGGAGCACAGAGTGTTAAAAATACTGTTAACGAACTTGTGAACCCGACAAGACTAAAGCAGTAACTTGTGCAACTATGCCTCTGTTCTACGTTCACAATAAACTGAAGGTATCTTGAGGACCAATAAAGATAAAATTACAGAACAGGACTCCAATTACGAGTTCAATCTGAGCTGAAAAAACGTGCATCCACATTTCAGATTCCTCCTTCAGATTCAGTTTATATAGAATGATTACACCATGCTCATTTCTATGTCAAAATGTATTTAAATAATAACATTAGAGCTGAACTATAATCCTAAATTCCCAATGTTCCAGCTGTAGGTGGCATATAATCCAAACTGGGATCCAAACTTCCTAGCTCTGTAGATCACTGGAAAAAATTTCTTCACCAAAAGGGTTGTCAAGCACTGGAACAGGCTTCCCAGGGAAGAATTTGTGAGTACTTCAGTATTTACCTTAGTAAAATAAGGCACTATTATCTGGAAATAAAATGGAAGATGTCATTGGGTACAAATATACTTTCTTGTTCTCCTAGGCCTCTAAATCTCTGCATACTTTGTGTGGCAGTCCCATTTTGACAAGAGGACTGAGACCCAAATTCAGAGGTCCCTCTCCCATGTTGGCATACAAGTTTGCCATGTTCATTGTTTTTCTTAAACAAAATGTCATTTTTTTATAGGTGAGCAGGGAAATAGCATTAAAGTCAACAGCTAATTTGCCAGTAAAAATTAAACATATAGACCCCTCTTTTACCTTTGGGATAGATGGTTGTTTCGTCTTTGTATGTGAGTAGACTCATTAATTGCAAAATAAACAGCTCAATCAAGCGTACGGGCGTTTAGCTGCCTTGAAGTTTTCAGCTTTTCTGCCAAATGACAGTATGGGGTGGTTTGGTTTTTTTTTGGAAGGGAACTCAAAAGGGAGTATTTTGGCTGCATTTCTCTCACTGATGAGCACGCCAATGACAGAAACACACAAAAACAGTTACACATGAAAAAAGCTTAATTAGTTATGTAAATAGAGTTAAGTAAGCAGGAAAGAGGAAACATTTAAAGGTGATTACATGTGCTTCTCAGAAGCAAAGTATTTTAAATCACAAATTGTTAGTACATTCATAGGTAGAATAATTTCATTATTCGATTTTAAAAAATAAATGAAAACATTATTGAGAACACAAGCATTTTCTAACTAAAACTGAACAAGAACAATTTCTGCTTCCTCTATAAAAGGATGATGCCATTCACTAATAAATTAAAAGAAACAGAGTCCTGCTACACTGATTTTATTACTAAAACCAATGATACAGTGAGGTTAAAACATTCATTTATTTTTACACTGGAAAAAATCCCGTATTTAATTCATCAGTAATTCAAAGGGTTCTGTGCTTCCCAGATTCATCAATGTATTTTAATGAAAGTTTTTAGAATAAAAGTGACACATAATAAAAAAAAAATTGCCTTGATAAAATTATTGTAGGGCTGTGTTTGTATCCCCACATATAAAGAGACGATCAGCAGCCAGCAAAATTAAATAGAAACAAGTAACAGCAGCACTGTTCAGGTTCTGCAGAAGCTTCAAATTATAGATGATTTATTTTTCAACAAGAAAATTGTCATGGGAGTGGGCAGAACCTTTTGATCCACTCCATTGTCCGCTTTGACACAGGATTTTTTTTCTTTATGCTGTAATAAAAGCAGAAAAGGAATACCAACTAGAACTTACAGAGTTGTGACTTTTTTCCTGTCACGTGTAATATCCACACTTTTGAAGCAGAATGGTTGACAAATGTAGAGTTCCCTTACAACATCAGGTGAACATCACCTGTTTCTACAATTGGTGCTTGGAATAATGAAATTTATGCAGGCATCCTTGTGGTCATACTTATTAGCGATTGTCACTGGGACTAAGTGGGTGCTGTGTTACAACTTATGAAGTTTGTACCATGCATCTATAACCAAAGCTCCTAGCAGCCTTAATCAGTTACTTACACGCTTCCTGTGGTGGAGCTATTGTCCATGAGGAAGGAGCCATTGGTCCTTTCCATCTGTGCGAGCCTGAAAGGCAGAGAAAGACCACGACTTTCAGGGAACAAACATGCTGCACAATTTGAACAGAGGCAGTGCGAAGATCAGTTCTGCTTAGAAACAGCTCAGATATGGCAATCTTGGTACATATGAATAAGAATAAACTCCTAGATTTTGTGTCAAAAACCTATAATCCATAGGACTTTTATGAGAAACTTGTACTACGATTAACTAATTCTACTTGCCAAACAACAAAGAACAAGTATATTTTCTATCTGTAGTATAATTATCGTTAGCATCACCACTACTGTCATGGTAAAATTAGTTAAAGAGATGTTTCCACAGATGGTTTTCTTTTTGAATTTTATAAAGCTGGACTAACAAAAAAGGATGAATACTTTTTAAATATAGCACATGCAACATCTGAAATTATGCTTGGCAAATAGCATCACACTGTGGACAGACAAGTCCTGGAAAACAACACAAAAACCAGTGTAATTACAGAGAATCACTGCCTATGCTTCCTTGTTCTGGAAGGAATTAATCTAAAAGGACTAGATTATTATATTGTATATATAAAGCCATACAGCTCTTTAAAATCACAGCAGAATTTTTCTGTCTTTTCAGGTCTCTAGGAAAGATATACCTTATGTACAGTAAGACACATACATAAAAATCTAGGAACACTCAATGATGTGCACATATATTCAACTGCACCAAACAGAGCTATTTCCTTTACTATAAAGATATCTTAATTTCACATATATTTTTGCAAGTGTGTTACGCATTATTATAGGAATCTTTAAACTTCTTTTTGAAAGCAGTGTGCAAGGCCCTAAAGAATTGGGAATTTTGGTGTCATCTTTTAGCATGGAGAAAACTTGCACATCTGTACATTTATTAATATTCCTCAGGTTTGAATGAAGATGATAAATGAAAGCAACACACAGGATGAAGTTGTATTGATCACCTGGTCCTACCTTGGCTGGGGTGGGAAGTTGTGCTCCAACACCTCCCTTGAAGGTAAGGACAAGCTCCTAAGTGACTAGGGCCACTTACATCATCTCTGCTTTGAAGCATTTCAAACAGATCTAGTTCATGGTAACATGCCTACAAGTCACCTATGTAATTCTGCAACATTTTCAATTCTGGATAACAGACAATAGATTTAATGCAACTATTTTACATTTACTATGACTTTATTCAGAAGCTAATGATTTTAAAACATTTTACTTACTTCTGATTACAGAGAATTGTATCCTTTTAATAAATAATGTCCAGTAGGATATATTTTAATAAATAATGTCCATAGTAGGGTATATTAAAATCTGCAGGAATCAATCACAAAATGCAATTTACTGGTGAGAAACTGTGAATCTCTTACCTGGTAGCATACTGCTCTATCCTGGAGTGTGTGTCATCATGAAACAGCTGTGGAGACTGGGAAGGACTAGTTTAAAAAAGAAAAACACAACAAAATAAAAAGAACATGTCTGAAGCAATTCATGATATAAACAACATTATTTTTAAAGTAAGTTAGACTGATGACAAATAAATTAATTCACAATATTGACGAGGGGGTTATTGTTTTGGGTCAGCCATGCCCTATAGCTCATGCACATCAGATTAGTCGCAGCTCAGCTAAAAGAAAACAACTAGTATATTAAGCTTTCAGAGAAAGAGATTCTGCATACTCACTCATATTGCTCTGGCCACATACTGATGAGAGTGATAGGACTGTAAAGAAGACCAAAAAAAGAAAAGAAAAAAAAGAAAGACACTATGAAACAAAACTTTAGTGCCATTTAAGCAAGAGAAAGCTGGAGAAACATAAAATATTTTAAGCAGAAAACCACTCAGATTGAGTCAGCAACAACAGACCTCCAAAAGAGACAGCAACAGATACTGTCATGTATCACGGAGAGACAGGAGATTGACTTACGAACTTTGTTTTGTTAAGTAAAAATAATATTTTGTGTTATTGGTTCATAAACCATAATGAGTTCATCTGAATTCTGCTCAAGTACCAGAGCTTTCATTTTAAACTAACTAGAAAATATATTTACAAATAAAAAAATTGTGTGTGTGTGGGAACAACAACAAAACCCCCACCATAAGTCAAAGCTATCAGTGCTTATTTTCCTTCTGCATAAAAATAATCAGAGGTAAATGCATATTATATTACATTCTGACACTTGACTATTTAGGATTTTTTTTATTTCCTTTATTTTTTTACTTAAAGGAATGTATTACTGAGTTTTGCCACCCGCAGGGGAGAGAACCAATACCAGCAGTTTCCTCAGCATGATGCTGGCAATTTATCTGTATATTTCCCACATGACTGAACCAAGAGAGTTTTATCCTGACCTGTGATTACATTTTTGACATTCCAATTTCTGGCATCATTTGCAAGCTTTCAACGCAACAAAGCAGCTTTGCTTTCCTGTGTTGGTGGCAGCCGAAGACTGCCCTACTGAGTAACATTTTAACATTTGAATGTGTGCTGCTTCCTTAGAAACCAGGCCACCATTAATGCCAGTTTTCAGATTACTGCTAATGCACAGGTTTTGTTTACTTATTGTAAATAAAATACACAGTCCTCCAGTCATGAAAACAAAGTGTGTACAATGGCACTGAGCTTTTGCATGCAAGCAGAGCATACATGTTGAAGCTTCACATTGACTGTTGCTAGCTAAGTAGTGGTATGTTCAGGGAACATGAGAGTACTGCAGACTCCAGGATGTCAAGGAGAGTCGATCCATGAAACTACTTCTAGTGCCGTGTCAACACATCTTAATTTTGCTCTTTTAAGAGTGTCCTTTGCTGACAACTACCAAATGAGTAAATCAAGTGGAGTAATTCTGCCAGCACCATAAATAATACTGTGGAGACACTGAGAGCGCTCTCTTTTATTAGTCCGCCTATACCTCTGAAGCCTGTAATAACCTAATTAGCTCAGAGATTTCTAACTCCAGAGACTTTAACATAACCAAATAAGCAATGAAGTTCCAAAAGCCCAGTTTCCCCCAAAATTCTCTGTAAAACAGCCATTCAGACCTGTCTAACATTACCTGCTAAAGTCCACGGCTTTATGACAAAATGATTACAAAAATCAAAGTATAAAACATTTTACTTTTTAAAAAACAGGGAAAATCTGCAAATAATGCAAAGCAATTAGCAGAAAATAATACAGCACAAGGCTGAACAACTGCTCTTGATTATTTCTCGGGTTTCACTTTTTTGTTTTTAACGAAATAAGCTGGTCACCCGAGAAGCAATTACTCTATAATCAAGCTTACGTCTCCAGGTTGTCACCCTCCAATACTGTTTGCACAGGTAGGTAGCCAAGTCGGGGATGCTTTGCAAAATACTTCTTTGACCGGAACTTATTCTTCAGCACCTTTGTGAAGTCCCGTACATCTTCCCCAGATGTTGTCTTAAACAGTTAAAAGAAATTAAAATTAACATTGCTAAATAGCATTGATATACTAACGAGCTACTGTCCTGAAAAAGGATACAATAAAAAAACCTTCAAAATGTTAATGATGTTAAAATTCATAGAATCACAGAATGGTTTGGGTCGAAAAGGAACTTAAAGATCATCTACTTCCAATCCCCCTGCCATGTAGGGTCCTGAAATATGGTACAATAGTAATAATAATGCATCTACAAATTCTCTTCTACCAGAAAACGGTGAGGCTTCAAATTCCGATAAATGCACTGGAATCGATTACTTAGATAATAAATTAGAGAAAAAAATGAAACGGGTTCAAGTCTTAAGCTAAATATTTATAACCAGTCTTATACAACACAAAAAAATCATATTTCAGAAAAAAATAATATTTCAGAAAAATACAAGTCAGTGCCAGATACAAGGGCACCCTTAGCCACTGAAAGCCAGTTTCAGTGGTACACTTATACCACTGAAAGCAATCTTGACAAATTACTCATATACATGAAGCTTGTGACTCACCCCACCAACAGAAAAACTTGTTAATGGCTCTGTTGAAAAAATCCCAGCTAACAGTAATGGCTTGTTTTAAAAAATCAAAACCAACCAACCAAAGAAACCCCAAACAAAAACCAAAAAAGCAAACAAACCTAACCAAACCAAACCAACAACAACAAAACAAAAAACCACCAAAAAAACACCAAAAAAAACCAAGAAAAAAAAAAACCCAAAACCTCAGCAACTTCTTTTACAAATACACTCTTGCAAAACTGAGCACTTAGCCCCATCCCTTCCCTTCACCCATGAATTTCTGTTGTTTAGAACAGAATTAAAATCAGTGCAACTGCTTTAAGAATTAATTTAACTGGAAATAATCACAGCAATAATGGCAGCATTGCTTTGGTAATATTATTCAGTTACCTTCTGCTGCAAAAGCAAGGATACAAGCAAAACATGCAGGCATAAAATACAAGGTGAAAACAGCAATAAAGAGATCTGCAGGAAGGAACAATTGTATATAGCATGCCTCTAAAGTTTATGTGCTTACAGACTGTACTGAGTATTTAAACAGAATGGTTCCCATCACATGTAGAGTTACTATTAAGCATTTCCTCTTGCAACTGCAGTAAAGTGGCTATTCACGTCCTGTTTTGGCTGAAGATATGCAATGGTTTCTACAGATTTCCAGCCCAAACCCTGTAACAAACTACAGATTGTATCTCTTTACCCTCTGCTTTGGGAGAAGCCTGTTAACAAAGATCCTAGAATGGATGGATATCCATAGGGAAAACAGCATGAAAGACTTCATTTTTGTAATTTTTTTCTATTACATACTACAAAGAGGCCTAGAAGCAGGCAGGCAAACTATTCTCTGATTATATTCTCATTGGCAAAACATAAAAATGCTTCCCTATTCACCTACATATTTTAATGTATGTATAATGTATGCAGTTACAAACTGTATTATGCAGATCAGACGAGCAATAAAAATAGCAGATAATCAAACTGATGTTGGTAAGAACTTCTTACATGAGACTTTAACAAGTAAAAACACACTGAGAAAATCTGGGACTATGATGTGTTTGAACCCCCAAATTTTAATACAGGTGAACTCAGGAAGGGCTCACAAAATCATTCTCAGAAAGCATCTGCTCCAGTCACTGCATCATCCAAACAAGGAACACGAGGCAGCCCAAAGAGCTGCTTGTTCTCACGCAACAGTAACTTCAGCAGATGGAACTCTGTCCCAAGGCCAAGGAATGAAAGTTTTACTACCTACGCATTATAGAAATAAATGTCTACTGAGCTGCCAAACTTTTTCTCTGGTGTATTTGTTATTTGGTATGACAGCCTGACCCAGTTCCTTGGAAAGACTAGTATGAATTTGTACTGACTTACAACAATAAATACTAACCAGTGATATTTGAGCAAATTTGGAAGAACTATTTTAATTTACATGCAACTAAGATGCAGCTCCTGGAAGTATTTAGTCTAATTTTTTTGCATATAACCACACTACATAATCAAATCCAAAATTATGCCAACAGATATGTACTACAATATTTTACTTTCAAAAATGAATATTCAGGCACTGTTGTGTAGGATCTATCTACTAAATTAAAACCAACAGGTAGCTTGTATACTTCCTTATATCATGACATCTTTACTATTTCCACACAACTCAATAGCACAAATGCCACCATAGTTACACAACTACTTCAAAAGCAAAGAAAAAATATCCTTTCCTTCACTGAAAATTTCAGCAAAAGACCATGCTTTCAAACTTGATTTAAAATGTCAGTTCTTAGAACAAGACAAAGTTCAGGAAGGAATAACTAAGATCCATGGCGGGCACACACAAATAACTAAAATAACACCCATAGTGGAAGGTCTCAAGGTGAAAATCTGTAACAACTGACAAACTGGCATTAGCACTCTTCAGTATACCAGCCAGGCATAAATGGAGTCATAAGTCACAATTTAAAACCAGATAAAATTCCTTCTAAACCAATACAAATTTAAGAAACTGGGATTTACATGGAAAGCAGTGGAAAAAATAAAATGCTGAGCCATGGTTTTTATATGTAAGTTAAAAAATCCCAGTTAGCATATATTTTTAATATATTAGAACAAATCTTTGTTAGAAAAAAGCACCATCAAGAATGTAATAAGCCAGCTAGAGAGAGTTCTAAATTAACTCACATTTAATATAAAAATTATAATAAACATAAATATAAAACCATATGTGAATAAAGAATATACAATATTTATCATACCTTTACTTGTATTTATTTCTTACTATAATATTTTTTTCAAAGAAAAAATAAGAAGTGATAATGAAAGACCAAACAATTTCCCATTCATTTCGCTGCACCTACCTTTGTAAAAAGACTACTCTCCATTTAAGTCATCATTCTCCTAATTACATTTCTTATGCCACGTCTAACATAAAAACAAAGAGCAGTTCTAATATACATGAGTATAGAAATAGAAATTATATTGATGTCATTTAAAAAGACTTTAGTTTATTCTTTAATAGAAGCTCTAATGAGAGATATCTGAATTCGATACTCTTCAAATGCATTGGTAAATCTTAAGGTTTGCAGTTTAACAAACAAACCAGCTCCTTTTTTACATCTCCATATTTTTATTTCTTGACATTTTATTTATCTGTAACATTTGGTATAATTTGTACCATAAGCCTGACAGTTCTTGATGGAAAACAAAATTCTTAGATCCACATTGGGTAAGAGCTACAATATGCACAGCTATGATGATAGCTGCAGCTTAAAGCAGCTGTCAGCTAGGTCATGGAGGCTGGCAAACTCCTCAGTGTAAGATGTAAAAGGAGATACATCATTCCTCTAATTTTATTTTTTGTTTTTAATTGATGCTTAAAAATGCAATTCACCAATAACTCAGATACATGTTTAAGTGCATACATTCATTCTCATTCAACAAAGCATCTCACATCCCTCAATTAGAGGCATGAGAGAAGATATCACAAAAATTAGGTTATAAAAGACATAACAACTGTATTTATGGCTGTCACTGCCACATCAGTGATGTTTGCACTGTGTAACATGGTGAAGATTATCCTTCTGTGACCACTTTCAAATAGAGGCATTTCACAGAAATTCCTCACCAAGAGGAGAGATTGATTAAAACTGTGCGTCCATTTTAGTTTTCTCCAATGAAACCAAGCTGTAATTTCAAGAGTAACTAATTTATCTCAGAATTTAGCAAATTAAGTTGCAAAAGGGTAGCAGATCACATAAGCCAGCTATCCAAGCAACCATAAGAATGAGACTTAGAGGAAAGCACATTGCCCAGCTGCTATATATCAAAGACTACCCTGACAGCAGAGCTATTCTCACGGCAAAGGGTAATCTATGAACTCCACAGCTAGAAGCAATTTTCCTCATGCAAAATAGAGGGATTCAGCCATCTCTGCTACTTTCTTTCATCTTCCCCCCAGAACAATCTCATTTTGATAACAGTGAAGCGACATGCTTGGTGCATTGATAAGCATGTCAAGATGAAACTACTGACTTACGTCAGTTTCCTATAAAACACCGAGGCCGCTTATTGTTCAGGGATGTATTTGTCTTCTCTGGATGTCAGTAGCAATTAAATTTTCAGCTGACTTACCTAGAGGAGAAGTCTTAACAGGTACAATTGCAGATAAGCTTTATTGTGCCTGAAAAGAAATTTTCAGTCTAGGGTGAACTATCATTCAATCAATAATTTCTGATGTTTTGCCTCTCACATTCTGAGCTCTTTCAGGGAAATAAAATTCTGGTCATCTGGAAGATGAAGGGGCTAACCTTTGCTGCCATCGTTTTCTATAGAAAGGCTACAAAAATACAGTTCTCAAAATAAGGAGCTGTGCCAGGTGAGTGTAGTAGTACAGAACTGCAAAAATTGATTATACTCTGAGGTCAGAAAGTAAGAATACTCAGGATAAAATTTTCAGAACTGCTGGTTTAATATTTGTACATTACCTCAGAAAAGCTGCATTTATAGTTTTACTGTGGAATACAGGAGCTGTGAAGTGGAAACAGTCTGGAGAAAAAACCTGGTGCAATAACTATTTCCATCTGAAATTCAAAGGACCATTGGTACAGAAAGCCACATTGATATAACGGAAGTATGACTACTGAGAGAACTGAGATAGTTTTCATTCCAAAAAAAGCTAAAAATAAATCATAAAGGTACTTATGTAACAGTATTCCTGAATTAGATGCTAGGAAAATCTTACAAAAATTTTACACACATCTTTTGAAACATCTGTATTAAAAATCCTTTTTCTCCTTCTTTTCAGAGAAAGAGTATTTAAAGGTGAACCCCCCCCAAATAACTACAATGACTCTGCATTTCTACTACCTAGAGACAGTAATGTTTCCAGTTCATTACCTCACCCATCTCTAAATCCTGAATGGGGAAAAGAAAACCAACAAAACTCCTGAATTTCTGCATTTCAAGCATCAAAAAAACTAAACTGCAAGCTAGGATAAATACTAAATGGCATTACAGATTAGGATGCAATAACTACACATATATCTGGTGTAAATAGTCCTACTCTGAAATTATGAAGCAATTCTCACTTGATGCAATTATCATTAAACTCATTTAAATGCAGAATTGTCCCCTTGCAAATTTAATTTTAAAACCAGATTCCTTAGACCTTCTCCAAATAAATTCAAATTTAAGTAGAAGTAACTGAGCTTCTAAGAAATTCCTTTATACACTAAGACTGAAATGCTTACCTGAAGATAATTAAAATGACTTCCCTTCATCTGTGACTAAACTCCAGCTCTAAATGATAGCTTTATTAACCAGGGATGTATTTTCTTTCCCTAATTATTGCTACTATTCTTGTTATTAACGCATTAATATACATTAACAGTAAGAAAGAGAAACTAGATTTTATCAATGCAGTTTGACGAGTACATGTATTTGTACTCTGCTTTGCAACATCAACCACAAAAGTAACATTTTTAACACCAACAGACTTTAATTTGGTTTAAAAGAGAGCATTCTTTCTATTCAGGCTGTCTGTCCTATAATATAATGGATTCTAAGGAACAATTCATTGGCTTTTGGTACCTTCATTTTATTTTATTTTGTTTTTTCTCCAAAGACGCAGCTCTCTTGCTTTTTTTGGGCATTATTCCATTTAAACATAAGCTATTCTAGTAACTCACTGGAATTCTTGGATATTATCTTGCATTAAATGAGTTCAATATGTGGAGAGGTTTAGCAACAAATAAGTACACCAAATGTAGAACATTATTACAAATAGTGATAACAAAAAACAATGGGTTCTTCCTGTGAAATAGATTCTTTATTCCAAACATAATTCAGATGAGATTTGTTAAAATGGACTGCATGTAGGTATTGATTATGGAAGTTTAACAGGCATATAAGGAGCTAGCAGAGCATACTTCCAGCAGAACCCTAGAAAAATTCCCATAAACTCCCATATTAACCTTCTAAATTAATAGGGGTCACATAGGTGCTGGACCTCTGGACCTCTGATTTTGCGTGTCGCCTAAATTATATGCCATATCTTATTCTGCTCTACTTTAAACTGCCTCAATTTCCTTCCTTTACCTCCTATACATTTGCCTTCCCTCACTCACTTTAATCAAGAATGTCATCTTATTCCCTTTAGTATTTCACAGTGGATTCACCTCATCCCTCCCATATTTCATGGAAAGAAGGGACTTTTGCCTTAGGTCACCTTATTTTGTACTTAATACTGCTTTAAAACTATATTCTTTCTGCAGCAGTAACAGAAATTTTCATTATAATACAAGCTGTTCATAGTCCCAGAGACAGAGGGGATTCCAACCATTTCCAGAACGTATTTTTCTGTATGAATGACAATATTGTAAATGAAATGCCTCACAGCTACATAATGTGAACATGTTTAACAAGGACTGAAAATTTCTCTCAGATATCAAATCTTCTGCTTCTAGACAAAACTTAGAAGTCATCAGAAATAAGCTGTCCTGTTCTAGGGACAGTACCATACCCTATACCAGATGTAATCTCTGTATTTGACTCATGCAACAGGAAGGGTATCTTATTCTGTGGACTGGCAGCATTATCTATTTTGACACACCTTACACCTTAATTCTTTAATTTTCTGTGTCTTACACGCAGTAAAAAATTTTATTTCTGCTCCATGACCATGATATAAACTAAAGATGAGGTTTGAGAGAACTTTACAGGGAGGGAAAAAAGAAAAAAGAATCTAAGAAAAATATGTCTCAGACATGCTCATATTGTTTGGGGTACATTGGCTAAGGAGGCAAGTAAGTGATCAGCATCAAATTGTGCCTGAAATTTCATTAGGAAAATATTGTGTTGTAAAATTGATTCTTGTTAGCAAACCTCTCAGACCATTTTTGATTAGAAACTGTCAATTCTGTTATCTTTTTTTTTCTTTTTCCCCAGCTACACACCAATTTTTAAATATCCCAGTAAACAGTAATTACTCAGCAGAATGAAACATGACATATTTCTAACAACGTTTTTCATGAGGCAAACAAATACTGAACCTGAAAGCAAAGATTATGCACCTTAAAAAATACTAAGGTATATTAGTAGAATATTAAATATTCTTTACTATGATATAGCAATAGTAAAGTGAGTCCCTTTCCTCTGACATGTTTGCACCAATATAGACAGTGCGTGTGCATGTGCAAGTATACAAGTACTTCAATTATATTAATATTCCAGCATTGTTTTTACAAAACAAATGTAAAGTTCAAATCTCTCAGGAGGCGGATACTTCTACCCATTCCCACATAATCCACACACCACCCACATGAAATCAGCAGCACTAGCAAAGTCCCTGACGACTTCCAAAGCGAAAGGCAGAAAGACAGGCCCTACTAAACATATAAAAAGAAAACCTGGCAGACCATCCAAGTAACAGAAGACTAAAAAAAAAAACCATTGAGACTTCAAATAATGCAAAAACAACCCCTTAGGAACAGTCAACAAATTGGCACTCACTGGTATACAATACTCCACCATCGGGTAATGCAGTTTATGTCCTTTTGCTGTACGGCCAGAAAAGAAACAGCTCTGACAGACGTCATAGTTGAAATGTTTTAAGCTCCGGTACCTATGGGGATATTAAACAAAGCGATTAGAGCTTCCTAAGTTTAGTTCTAATATTTACCTGGTACTAAGCCTCAAGAAGGCAAATTATTCTCTGAAATGGTATCATCTGCTTTTCAGCAGCAGCAACACAAGGACACAGTAAGTTTGTTGGGATTAGTTTAGGAAGCACCTTCAACTGTGCGTGTGTATGTGACCAGGACATGGCACAGCCAACACACATTGCAGCTGCAGACCCAGGGGCAGTGGTGCCACAGTAGCAGCTATGTGGGACACAGTAAACCTGTAGCCCTCTTAGTCCAATTCACACAACCTTCCTACACTAAACAGGTCACCTCACTGGGTATTTAAAAGAAGTTCCTGCCTCTTATAGCCATACAGAGAGCCAATGTCAATCATCTATTGCCCAAATTGCTTTACAGCAGAAAATCTTACAGGCATCAGCTTCATAGATGGAGCATGAAAAATTATAACTTTAACATTCAGACTCACTTAAAACTATACTGCTTTAGTTTTCCTTTTCCTCTATTTTGTATTCAGATGGTATCTCAGAAAAAACATATATAAACCAGACTGATTTACTTTTATATGTTTTTACATATACCAGTTAGCTTAAATGTTTGTACATAATTTTGATGCTCAAAAATTCTAAACAAATTTCAGAAAATAAAACTCTTTGAGAACTCATGAATTATAAAAATAACATAAAAATAAGTTTTAAAAATTATATTTATTTCCCTTTTTTTCTTTTTTAAGAGCATGCATATGTATAAACAAGGTTACAAACTTATCCAGTATTCCTCTGTATTAAATACAGCCACCAGGAACATAATTTTTTTTAAAACAAAAGCTGACTAAAGCAACAATTCAATTCCAGATTCCGCCCACTGCTTTTTATATTATGGGTGTTCTGTGGATGGGGTTATATCATTTGTATGAAACTAAAATGAGATAACTGAACCGAATTGAATAGCTACTGAAAGTTAAAATTTAAATTAAATTGCTTCTTGAGAGCAGTTTTCAGTACCAATCCACATTTTTCCCCAGATGAGTTTTATGTTTTGTTTTGCGAGAGAATGTGTGTCTATAAATGTAAAGATTCACTTTTAAGGATGCTGATGCACCTGTTTATAATCTTTACTCAGAGCCTGTCTATTAAATGGCCACATCTACCTTCTGCTAAGACACTAGATGCTTCTGTTGTTGCAGATCTCTAAATACGTTGGAGAAATTGTTTAAAATTAGCCATTCCTTTGACTTTCATTCTCTCCTTGTCTATCTCTTTGTCCTCCTTCTCCACACAGAATATTTCAGAATGTACAAGATTAAACTTAAGCATCTAAAAGATATCTGAGCTGGACCTTTGTCACCCTATGCTCCCTCAAGCATTAAGAAAAATAGGAACATTTAGCATTTCATCTCCTCTTAAGAAAGGCAACAAAGTTGGAACAGATTAATTACTTTTGGAAGCACTCACATATCTGTATTTATAGTAAAAGAAGAGGGTTGCTAGCTCAATCAGACTAATGCCTGCATGCCTAAAGCTAGATGAGATGAACCTGACCTTAGGATTCATATTGTTACCAGTTAAAACATCAGAAAAAAGGAGAAACAGAAAGTATGGGGAACAAAACTTACCTCATCTGCCTAGATATCTAAAGAAAAGTCTTAGAATCACTTACAAGAAAGCCTGCTTTATATCATTCCTAAATAATGCACTCAAATACATGACCACAGCAGAGGAAAAAGTCAGTGATGTTTAAAAAAAAAAATATTTTATACACTGGAGTAATCAATTCACAAATGCATTTTAGTTGTTACAGTACTAAAGGTACCAACTATCTCATGCCCGATGATGATAATTCATATTTAAATCATACTGTTTAGGAGAGGAACATGGAGAATATCCCTAGTATCAGCTGTTTATTTTTTAGAATTCACAGCTCCCTTTGAACAGATGGAAGTTTGATTATGTTTAATGCTTTAGACAGGATCTGTGCAAGTCTCATCACAGTAACATATCAATGTTTCTGCTAAGCAAGGAAAGATTGGTGTTGAAGGGTGTTTAATATTGCTTGGCATGAGTTAGTTTCCTAAGCCTTACGCAGGAGAGCAGGCAGACAGGACACATCTGTTTTTTACTGATCAGCTCCTTTTATTCTTGCGATAATGGAACACATGGGGTTCATTTATACTTCATTTGCCATCTATTGGTTCCACTAATGCCAAAACACCTGATGACAGCCTGCCCTACATACTGGTCAGTAAAAGGACCATTGGGTGTCTAGCAGTGGTACTGCAGGAGCCAGAAAGGCAATAGCTCATGTCAAACTGTGGCCTTGCCATGGGTGGCAGATCCCATGGAAAACGGTGGAGAAACAAACCAAAGAATTGTACTTGTTGGAAGACTTAAAAGTGGATATTTTCAGAGAAGTTTTGCACCCAGTTCCTCTCCTCTTACCTAAAGCCAACAATTGGACACTCTTTACAGATGTTACATTTGGCCTGGTGTTTTGCTGTTTCTGCAGCTGCCACACGGTGTAGAACTGGTAGCCATACCATAGACTGTGGCTCTAAGCGCATCCAATCTATAAATTGCTTTACAGTTATTTCTGGCTTATTGTGGTTCTGTGGAGAGAAAAAAAAAAACAAAAACAAAAACCCAACCCCATATTCAAATTAAGGAAAGCACAACAACGACAAAACCAAAGAACACGTACAAGCAGATTTTACTTCAAACTCAACTAAAAAAAACCAACAAAAACCAAACAAAACCAAACCACCTGTGTCAATCCTTTCCATGCCACATTAATGTAAAACCAGCTTCAGGATACAAGAAAAAACCTCAAACAAAATTCAGATAAAGAACACAAGTTAGTAAGAGCATAGAGCACTAAACAGATGTGGCTGTGACAGAGTAAACAGATGGTAACAAAGATGGAGCACGTAGTAAAGGAGTAATGAAGTCCATAGTAAAGCCATCTTTGAAAGGAAAGGAATTGAGAAAGAAGTAAGGGAGCATGAAAGGGAAGGATTTTCTGCAGTTCAGACAGGTTGTCCTTTGAGTTAGAATCTATGCCAGACTGCTAAAAGCCAGTAAAATCTACTAATTGCCATGACATTCATTCAGGTTTTTTTATTGTGGTTTGACCCCACAGTATTCTTTCAAGACAGTACATTAAATCCCCCCCAAAATGAACAGGTACATAAATAAATAATGAGAAAGAAATCTGCCACTTATAGGAAATCACTGCAAGAATATGGCACAGCTAAATTATTAGCATGATTGTTTTAAGAAGCAAACATGCTTCCATATTCTCTTTAAGTTGCAACCACTAGAGGAGGCTACCTGTAAAGGTGTTATATTCACAAATGCATTTGTGATATATTGTCAGCAATAAGAACAGACATCATCTTTCTGAGCTCACTGGAAGTAACAGAACACAACTTAAAATGAAAGTTATTCTTAAATGTTAACATGTGACAAGAAGCAACATCAGGCTTCTTAACCTATTCTTAGATCAAGTAAATTTTGCTGGTAAGAGAGAGTGGCATGAAAAAAACCCAACCCAACCCAAAACAAATCCCCCACTGATTTCCCCACCAGCAAAATACCCATTTTTACTAGTCTGAGATAACTGTCATGCATCTGCAGCCTTTCTCTATGCTCTTTTAATGACCGGGGACTAAACTTGAGCTATTCACGTGACATGAGGGATGCAACCTTACCATCAGGATAATCATAATATCACTTAAAGTAATTAAACACTACCTTCCTAGTGCCCCTCACCCATAATTGAACAGCATGGGCGATGGGGCAGATCCTTGAGAGATATAAAGATCATTCCTCTGTGACAGAAAAAGCCTGACACTAGCAAATGAATAATATATTTCAGTATGACTTGAGCCACTTGAGGCCAGTGACAGATACATCAAGAACCATCCCTTATTCTCTGAAGCAGAAATATTAAAACCTCAGAGGAAGTTTTACATGGTTAATTGATGAAACCAACTTCCACAAATATCTACCAAATTACTCATTATCTGGACAAACACTCTTCCATTTCCAGTCATCTCAGAGTCCAGAAGTGAATCTAATACTTCTGAAAAAAAATAAAGTTATTACAACTGAATTTTTCAATGCATTGAAAATGTAGAAATGTCTATGAAAGAATGGCAAAAGAAAAATGCTCTAAAAGTTCACTATAACATTTAGTGCTTGATTCAATAAAATCAGAAATATTAAACTCGGTAGTTTTATATATGCCATAGTGAATTTTTAGTCTATACATAATTTCTGACAATACTCAAAATCAGCCACTTTGACAGAAATAACACACTCAAGCAGCATAGTTATCACTAGGAAACAGTCGGAGCCTTAGGTATCCCTGACAAAGTCTGAGTTGCGCTGTGTTCCATTACATCCCCTTTTTAATTCTCATCTTCTTTAAACAGACAGACACTCCTTGCAGCCTAATTAACCCCCTGCATGTAGTGTGGAGCGGAACAGCAGGCTCTAAGACAGCTTTATTCCATGTTCTGATTTGCTGCATAAAGGCTCACAATATGTGAAAAACTATGCATGAAGTTTCATGCAACCACAAGTTCTTTTGTCAGTAAAATAATGCTAAATAATTTTCTGATGCACAAGGACAAAAATTACTATCAACATCATCCTCTTGTTCTGCTGAGATCATGTCCTGTTCCAGCAGGGAAAATCACGTTGCTCTCACAGTATCAGGTTGCTTTGAATGATGCAAAGCAGGATAATTGGCTGCTACAAAATTTTTTAACAGCTTTTAGAGCAGCCAATGTTGTCGAAACCACAAAGATTTATATATGTTTTTGCTAAATGTAATTTGTTTGATCCTCTCCTAAACCATAAACCATCTTTTAACAGCGGCATTTTCACAATAACTTCCTACATTTAGTTGCAGGAGCATATTTATTTCTGTTCAAAAACTCAGTGGACATTTTTAAATTAATCTCTTATTTTTACAGCATGTGAAAATGAACCTTAACACTCCAGGGAGAGGGTGTTTTTTTTTACATGAAGGTCTTTGTTACCTTACCTGTTGGAAGCAGCTGCGCACGCTGGGTTCAATGTTGCTGCCACCAAAAGCTGCCACTTCCCCAAGCTGCCGTGGGATCTGGATAGCATCGTGAAGCAGCAGGCCCAGTTGCCTCTGGTCACACATTTCTGTGGGGCCTGCCACCTCCTTGAAGAGATCTGCAACACCGACAAGAGGCACCAGATTGATTTAATTTCCATGTATACCATTGCATTCATTAGCTGGCTTGGATTAAAGCTCTAAGTAATTTTAAAAGAAAAAAAAGAAAATTATACTATTCCCCTAGTTTTCCCCTACTGTTTTCGGCCATAATAACTATTACTAGGTTAGAAATAAATGAAAGCTGAAAATTCAGTCTGACTGCACTTCTGATTGCAAAACAAAGCTTTGTTCAGAAACACTCAAGAGAAACTCTTTTATTATACTGTGTAAATTGGTTTGCTTTTCATTTGAAGCAATATCCAAGCTTTGCCAGTGTGCTTCAGGAAGTCTGGTCACACTTTTTATCTTGACAAAGGAGGCTGAGGCAGAAGACAGGATTTTCACAAAAGAGAAATCCAGATGACTGAATTAGGTTTTAGAGGTTCTTGTACTTTTCTTGCCTAGTCAAACAATGCTACAGCATCTTCAGCACTCAGTGGTAAGGAAAAAAGCCCCACAGAGAACAGCAGTGTCAGAACAAGTACTGCATGGCTGCAGGCTCATCTGGCAAACCCAGGTCCTGGCTAGCTTCTTCAGCTGCGGCTGGGATAGTTTTCCTGTTTCTAAGTGTTAGTTTGAAAAACCTGATAGGAAAAAAAAAAAAAAAAACAAAACCTGTTTCATTTTTTCTGTTTGCATCAGTCTACAGCAGAAAGAGGCACTAAAAGAAAAACAATTCATTAACTGCTTTAGCTGGGAGGAAGATGAAATCATTTCCTAAGCCCTAAAACTTGGGTTGATTGGGGAGGTAGTAAAAGGAGGAAAAAATTACATGGCAGGAGAGGAAATAGGGAAAGTGAATAGCTAGGGTTGATCCAAGTAGGAAAGCAAATACCTTTGAAGAGCTCAAACTCGATCAAAACACTTCACTTAAAAAAAACCCCAAAATTTAACACTGGCAGCTGTGCCATGACTAGTGAGTGTCCATATGCAACAGAGTTCATGGATGCTATCCTCTTTTCCAATAACCCTCAATGTCTTTGATGACACACAGGAGCAGAAGCTCCTAGGCTAAAGGTATGGAAAGCTGAAATATTTTTGCTTTCTGTCCTACCTCCTTAAATTACCTCGCAATATATTCCCTAGCCAAGGTGAGAGCAGCTCTCAAGTGGCAAACATATAGGAAGAGCTCATTTTACCTCTGACAGGGAGCACTCAAACATACTCATGCCAGTGGGAAAAAGGACCTCATACATCACCCACCAGCAACATCAGAAGTCACAAACTCTTAAATGGAGTTTGTTAATATGTACATACTTACATGAGTTTACACATAAAATACATTCATATAAATGTTAAACTGTATATGGGACTCTACCAAAAGTGCAAACAGAATGATTGGGGAAGTGAAAGAAAAGATTATTCAGACCTGAGCCACAGAAAAAAAACAGAAGCAAGAAAAAAGTAAAAATAATCAGTTAATCTTAAATCAAATTCAGCCTCACACTTCTATTTCCAGGATGACAGCCAATGGGATTTAAACTGAAAAACCTGTAAAAATGTACAGACTGGTTGGTATAGAAGGGGACACTTGAAAATGTTGAAAAGTTTATTAGATTCCTTCAAAAATGGTAATAAGATAGTAGTGAAATGTCCACACACACGTTTTATGTTGAATTGTTAAAAAACAGGATCCACATTCTTTTTTTTTTTTTTTTTAACTATCACAGTGTTAGTTCCAAATGGTTTGAAAATTAGGAACATAAACATAACTAAAAAAATTACATTCCAAGGATGTTTTACATCACTTGAAAACTGAACTGCTTTACAGCTGAGATTGGGCTACTTGAAGTAGCCCTATTTCACCCCAAATCCTGTATTTTTAATGCAGTAAATTATACGACCCAAAAATCTACAAATCTATACACTAAATACACTAAATAAAACTCCAGGTGTGTTTTCTGTTTCTGCTGTCAGCCTGGGCTTTCTGGATTAAAAAGGAGTTCAGGTAAGAGTGAAATGCACACAAATTTATTCCCAGTTATTACACAGTGATATGACATCTCTCCACCTCTAAAGCTGAAGAAAAGGGAGGGAAGAACAGAATTCCTGTTGCTCCTTAGGAAATTCACACTCTGAGACATCATTTGTCTACTGATTGCATAACGAGGCATAAAACCTGCTGTGACTAATCACACACACAGAGAACTTTTACTGTTGCAAACACTTGCTGATATGATTAACTTTCACCTTCCTAGAACATTTGAGACCACTAAAGTTGAGTGACTAAAATTTGCATTAAGCACCCATATCTGGGGATATTGCTCTTCCTTCCAAGTGACTTATTTTTTTGAAACCACTTATCATTTATAGTTTTCTCTTTAAGATCTAAAATGGCTGGACTTGATCTCAAAGGTCTTTTCCAACCTGGCTGATTCTATGATATGAGAAAATTTCTCAACAGTAGATCAGTAGTAGGGTGTGACAAAATCAAAACAAGCAAGAGAGCTCACACCAAAGATCAGTCTGTGACACAGCTTGTGCCAGAGGACCCTGAAACGCTAACTGCAAAGCCACCAACCAGTACCTGACACCATTACTTCCTTTCTCCTTTGGCAAAATTTCTTTCTGATCAAAGCCTGGCCCACTGATCAAAAGTTATAACAAAAAAAGGATGCTTTATCTGACTATTAATCCTTGGCTTTCAGAAGCCGAGGAACCCTTTCAATTTCAGATGTATTTCAGGTTGAAGTGAGACTTTTTCTGTACAATTTTTTAGGACTTGCTACAGCAATCTTCAGGAAAAAGACCACCATGTGTTAATATAGATTATACAAAACTGCAGCCACCATTTTTATTTTACGACCAGACACAAAGCAACAACATAATGAATCTGACCTCGTAATCTCCTTGTTCTGCTTCAGTACCTGTATTCAGTAACTGTAAGTACATTAATTCATTACTGATAGCAATTTACTGTGTTTATTCACAAGTTTGGTTTGGTGTTTTTTTTTTTTCAGCCATCTTTTTGCATGTTGTCATTCTGTAATCCACAACCTCACTCCTGTATTTTTTGAAAACCTTTTAATTCACACCAAATGGCAGATTACCCCCTGAATTGTCATTACTGAACAAAGATATTTCTGCCAAGCTCCTTTAATTATGGATTTATTCACAGATATGTCAAATGAGGTAAAGAAACTAAAACTCCCAAAGGCTCAGTATACCAATCAGATGGCCAAAACATGATCTTACGCATAAGATACCTGTACTTCTGCTCAGTGTTAATAGCTAAGATTACAAGATTACCTACAAATGCTTTTAAGAAAAGCTGAAATTGTTGCAGAGCTCCAATGGTACAGGGCAAACACAGTCTCTATATATTTTATATGTGTTTACACAATGTGTCAAGTAACTACTGCAAAGAATAGCAATTTTAAGATTATGTGGATAATATGTAACTGTCCATCTAGGATGCTCTTACATAGTGTTTAATCTCTTGTTCTGTGTTTGTCAGGGGTGTTTGCCACAACGTGAATTTTCTTCAGCTCCTGCAATTATTTTTGTGAAATATTTTTATACTACTCAGAATTTCTCAACCTTCCAAAATTACTTAAATAAACATAATATAAACTTTTGTGGTGCAATTCTGGCAGAAAGCATGCATACTGGAAAACTATTTTCAGAGTTCAGATCATCATTCTCATACATCACAAAATATGACTGCTGGATTTTGATGTATTTCCTTGCTTTATCAGATGTATTCACCCATTCCAATCAACATTGACTTGCTTGATTTTTCCCCCAACAAAACATACATACACACAAAAGACAATAGAATCAGTCAAGGAGAATACTTCTCTAGCTTCTACATGGTTACATTCTCCTTGCTTTTGGGGAGAGCAATAACATGCATTAAACAATGCATAACTGACATCAATATTTTCCAGTCAGGATATAAATACTACTTTCTCTCTCACTGATGATAATAAAAAGCAACAATTCTATTTTACTTACAAGAAAAATGCCTTCCTGCAGGCATGAGAAATGTTTTACTACAAATTTTTTCTACAATGTGTTTTGTCATAGTGCATGACTTCATTATATAAAGCAAGCATTTTATAAAATACATTCTTCCTTACATCTGTATTTCTCTTCCAGAAGGCCCTTAGAAAGAGACATCAAGCCAATTTTCAGGGACTGCACTCGAATTTTTCCAGTTCGGCCACTGCAATAATAAAGATAAGAATTTAGAACAATTTAATTTTATTTCATTCCAACTCAAGTTATTAAAAAATGCAAAGGCATTGGTGAGTTCTACTTCAAATGCACTTCAAATCTGAAAACAAATTAACACTACAAATCACATTAAGAATTCTTCCCTTAAAAAAGCTCAGCTTGCCTTCTAAGTGGTTTACATGTCAAAACAGTTTGTACTACTCCAAAAGGGTAGACATTTAGCTCTGTAAAGCTCTCAACATGATTTAATAATGTGGAATACAGAATAAAAAATACACAAGCACACAGCAGGAAAGCCTATTACACCGTGTGAAACACAAAGACTGCAAAATAAAACCGTGTACTCATATCACAGTAATTCATTGTTTTCACTTCATTTTTTCCTTTTATGTTTAAAATGCTTTACTGTACATGTATACCAAGACATAAACAGCCAACCACATGCAGTAATTAAATAATGTGGAGCTGTTGTTCTTTTTAAGCAGTGTTACTGCAGGTTCATCTTGTCCAACATGTCAAAAAAAAAACCCAAACAGAAAACCCAAACCCAAACCACTACACATCAAGCCTTAAGCAACTTGAGAACAAGTAAGTGGTAACAAAAACAAGTGATTTTAAACCTGCAATACAAACACTGTTCAAAAAAGTACTAAAGCAACAAACCCAGGGCACATGGAAAAGGACAATTTTAAAGTTCAAAATATCAGTGCAGAAACACATTCTTAAGAGATTGGATAATTTCTTTTTTCAAAGATCATAAGCCACAATGCAATTTGTCTTTAGCTGAGACATAGCAAAAAAAAAAAAAAAATCATAAGAATGGTAGTTAAATTGTATATATTATACACAGACCCTGCATTTAAAGTTATTTGGAGGTTTCACCAGTGAGTATCACCACAAATATTACTTTGTTCCTTTCTGTCATGTAAAAGTGATATATCCTTTACTTCTGGAGTGGTTATTAGGTATCTCTTTCTGTCCTATCTATTCAACATATGGTCTGCTGTCTGATTTACTTCACAAATGTTGGGCTGAATACAAAATTATTCATTTACTCCTGGGCTCTCAGTAAATTAGCTAAGCACCTTACAGATATTAATGCATTTTTCTTCACAACCATCACTTAATCTAGTGAGAATAGACAGCATTATCTTTTCCATTCCACAAGCTGGAAGAGAGCTACAGAGAAATTATTGCCAAATTAATCAAAAATGCACATTACTTTTACTGCCTAGCTTGAAAATGTGGACCCAATTTTCCAGAATGTTATGAAAGTGCCACCTATTTCATACATTCAATCCTAGCTTTGAATTACCTTTTTCAGTCACTGACACTACATCATTCTGGCACACCTTAACATGTAAATGGCTCATTCTGCAACCTTGATGAAGTTCTGTGTAAGGTTGTCTTGTGTTATAACTTTGTATTCAATGGAAAAACAAAGCTGGATTCAGCTGTGATTTAACTCATGACTGACTACAGCATTTGCTTGTTAAAAGCATAAGCTCAGAAAAACTTTGCAGCTAACAGGTCAGGACACATATATGGAGGCTTCAAACTTCTCCAGATTTCAGTAGATTGCTATAGGGACTGTGAAAAACTTCCTTTGCACAAAATCAATTTTCTCAATAAATTATAAAAACAATTACAAAGCCTGCAATATTTCATTTTTCTAAAGAGCAACATATTTCCCACTAGCCTTTTTCTTGGAAACAGATAATTATTAGCACTATAATTATATACACAGTAAAAAATGGCACACCAAAACCAAGATTTCCCTCCCCCCCAGCCTGTAGCTGTAGCACTGACACTTCCAATTCAATGGCTTAAATTTGCCCAGCTTAGGCAGCCACAAAACCACTGAGGTTGGGAGGGACTTCTGGAGATCACCTAGACTAATGCCCCTGCTCCGTCAAATAAAGCAGCTATTTCCCAATCATATCCAATTGCGTTTTGAATATCTTCAAGGATGGAGACTGCACAGCTTCTCCAGGCAAACTGTGGAACTCTTTGATCACTCTCACATTAAAAAGAAAACCACAACTTTTTCTTGTATGTTCAAGAAGAATTTTAAGTCTGTGCCCACTGCCTCTTGTCCTGTCACTGGGCAGCACTGAGAAAAGCCTGGCTCCATCTTCTTTACTGTTCCTATCAGGTATTTATGCACATTGATGAGATCCCCCTGAAATGTCTCTTCTCCATGTTGGAAAGTCCCAACTCCCAGCCTCTCCTGATACATAAAATACTTCAAGTCCTTAACCATCTTTGTGGTACTTCACTGGACTCATTCCAGTTTGTCCATGTCTCTTCTATCCCGGACCCAGCACTCCAGATATGTCTAACCAGTCCCGAGTAGAGGGGGAGGATCACCTGCCTCTCTTGACCTGCTGGGAAGGCTTTTCCTAATGCAGCTGAGGACACTGTTGCCCTACTTTGCCAGAAGCACATGTTGTTGGCTCATGTTCAACTTAGTGTCCACCAGGTTGTCCAAGGCCTTTCCTGCAAAGCCAGTCATCCCCCAGCCCGCACTGGTATACGGGGTAATTGCTCCTTAGGGAGAGGATTCAGCATTTCCCTTCATTGAACTTCATGAGATTCCTGTTAAGCCCTTTCTCTAGCCTGTCAGGGTGTCTCTGACTGGCAGCACAACCATCTAATTATGCTGTGTGTGATAACATTTAAAAATTAAAGCCATACAGCTGGAAAGTTCAGGAAAATTTTTAATTCTTCAATTAATAAAAGATTGATGGGTCAAGTATTTAGAATCAAGTGCCAGCACACCACTTGGATTCACTATAGCAATACAAGCATGCTTGCTATTAAAAGGTCAATTGATAAGACCACCTGAAGCAGCTCAGATACGTTTTGCTCTGATCCTGATAAAGGGAAGAGTGAACCATTATACCTCTTTTAACAGTTGTCCATTCTCCATTGATACAACAGTGAAAGGCAGTATCAAAATGGCACATTATTGACCTCTGATCTATCTTCAGATGAAACACGGTAAAACCATTATAGATGCTTGTCACAGGTGCTTTTCTTGTTTACTAAAGTCCATTTGTCCCTCTGGATATATGTGAGCCCTCTTTCCACAGGCAATACAAAGTCTAAGGATTCATTAACCATACAGTGTGATGCTGACATTCTTCTCCTTCCTCAAATGAACTGTAATTTTATTGTTCTAGTGGGGAAGAGGAAAGCAAAGAGAGGTGATGGGAAGGAGAAAATAAACAAATCCATGCTTTTTTAGGTGATTCTGTTGCCTCTGCATATGCTTCAGGGAGGCTCTGGCTTATATGCCTTCATCCACTGCCAGTCAAGAGGTAGCACAGAACCCAGAAGTCATTTAACTTTTAAACCTGACAAAATAAGTGTTAAAAGGTATGCATCATTTCCAGGCATGGTAGGAGAGTGCGCTGAAAGTATATAGAGGAATAGTTTAGTGGGAGAATCAGCTAACCAGACCAAGGTCAGGGGCATAAGAGGGTACCATGCTACAAGAGTAGAGGCTGGACTGAGAGCACATACACCTTTGGTGCATAGCTTGAACTCTCCATCCGAGCAGAGAGAATCATTCACAGCTGTTTCAGAGATCCAACACAGCTGCAGAGAACAAAAAAAGCGACTTTATATAAAAACTAATGACTGTCACTACTATACAACAACAAGTAAATGAGAGGGGAAAAAAGGTAAGTTAGAAATGGCTCTAGTATCAGAAAAGAAAGTAAGACCACTTTTATCCTACACCTTACTACAGGGGATACTGGAACTACAGGATGCAGAAGAGGAGAGGAAGACATGATAGCTAACAGTGGCAGTTGACACAAGCTATGCCCCATCAGTTCCCTTGCTAATCCTGTAACAATTGAACTCCAAACAAGTGAGACAACTACAATACCAACTTTTCTACATCAGGTGAATGGAGCATTTGGGATTCATATAATACAATTTAGTACTACTTGGCTACAGGAATATCTCAACTGCAGAACAGTGTGCTAAATCCTAAACCAAACATTTCTGCTTCTGTTCGAACACCTTAGAAATTTAAAGACAGACATTAGGCTGGGTTTAAACTATCAGCAGGTATGTCTTTCAGGAAAATTAGCTTAGCAAACTTTCCAAAAGCTTTCCAAAATCATGCAACCATCATATGCAAGCTTCATTCCTTTTTCTTACGTCCTAACAGATTCAGTACCAAAGACTTATTTGACAGGCAAACACGGTCTACACCATAGTCAAAACAGAGGCTTGTGACACTTGTAAATTATAAATGTACTAATCAGGGTATAATTAATATTAGATTGTTGCATACAAGCATACAAAACTATTGTTTAGCAATAATGTTATGTAAGTATTCTGCAGTACCACAATGGCACAGCCAGATATAATACATGAGCACTTTACCTAAGTATGTGAACAATGTGAATGCCAAAAGGGCATACAGTGATGGGCACAGCTTCACACAGGAGTTAGCCAGATAAGAAAAAGTTGCCAGACAGAGGACAAGATTAAGTATAAGAGACTGCAAACAGGAACACACAATAAAGATGACTGACAAATCAACAGAAAACAAAGTAAGCAATATCAAACTCAGAGGAACCCTATGTTCCCCAGGGATGTGAGGTAATAGCATAAAAGCATCAGGCACTAGCAACGAAAATTGGAGGAGGAAAAAGATGAGCCCACTTCAGTTCAGACTTCTCTTGTCAAAGAGTTCTCAAGGCTAGTCAACATTGACATTGTGACTAAGGACTACCACAGACTGCCTCTATCGATTATCTACAGAACCCAGCAACAGAAGGCAGTCTGTTAGATCTCTGCCTCCTCGTGATCAACCACAGAGAAGTCAGACAAAGGAGCTAATTTTCCTTTTCTACGGCCGTGTCCTTTATAGAGCGCTTCTTACTACTATCACAGCCTGCTAAGCTGCTCCCGCAGAGTCCTCTGAGTCAAGACGGCTATCATCAACACAGGGAATGCAATTGGAGTGCACACAGAAAACTTCCATCAGCTACCATCAAAACCAAGGCATAAAGTCAAGGCTGACTGAGCAGGTCTCTCTCTCATCCTTCTCATCCCTCAGAGGTTCAGATTTTGCTGAAATTAACTCACTGGTAATGCCTGGGATATTAACTCAGCAGGGTGCTAGAATCTGCCAGGTGTACCAGTGCCACAAGAAATAATAAAGTTGTAATCCTTCAGGCAAAGACTGGGCCATACAGAATGATCATGAAAGATACCTTTGATCATACGGAAAATGTTAGCATTAGTGCCATAACATAGATACCCTTCCTAGACTAATGTACCAAAGAAATTCAATTTAAAAGAAGGCATTATCAGAAGTATACTAACTTCAAAAATCCTGAGAAAATTTAAAAGCTGAAATACAAGAATTCAGGCAAACATTGCAAGATGTTAAGAATAGTGCGTGTGAAAGTTTCTTCATGAGTGATTCTGATTGAAATAGAGTCATCACCCACAATTAGCACATGTATTCTATATTATGTATGACAGATTAAAATATCTGAAACAAATTATTTCAAGGGCGTTAAGATATGCCATTAATATTGAAAGCTATCAGTTCATATCATATAAATGATGTTTGGAGATTTTAGCAAATTTGATAGTATATAATCCAGAACAATAACCACTGGCTATTGCTGTTGGATGATTTAAACACTGGCCTCGCCAAATGATTTCATAGAGCAATTTCTTTCACAGCTATCTTTGTAAAATGCAGTGCATTTATTTTTAATAAATCTCTAACAAAACCAAGGAACTTTAAGTGTGGAAAATGTTTATACGGCAGATGTTGCTGCCTGGAACAACCTTTGAGTCCTTGAAGAAGTGAAAGTCACTGAATAAATTTAATGTTTCTCTCATCTACACAGCTTGACGAATGAATCATTCCTGATGTGTCAGAAAACATCAGAACACAATAGACTTTTTCTAAAAATAAACTGGTTCTTTTCAAGGGCCAAAGACATCCATAGGTAAGTCAGAAGAACTACTTAGTTTGCCATCAATCTGTGAATCGGTAATTAAATTTCAGGTTAATAGCATGCGACCAACATGGTTTTTGTAGACAGTTTAACGATTTGAAACATAGTATATGTATAACACCAATGCAATAAACAACGGAAATGCCAAGACACAAATTAGCTCTTTCCTAAAGGCCAATTTTGAAAAAAAAAGCAAAACAAAAACCAGCTTAAAGTTGGCGCCTATTCTTTCAGCATTATTTTTTCTCCTGGAATAGATTTGAAAGGGGAGCAAGGAAACAGAGTGTAAAAGATAATTTTATCTCAGAAAACATTCATCTTCTATTTTTCGAAGTTTGTCATGGTATTAAAGAGCAATATTTGAATGCCAAAGCATAATACACAGTCAGCACATCAGTGATAACTTGTTGTATGTACTCTTTTCTCCCTTTCACTCTCCCCTACCACAATATTTAAAATAATAAGAGAAAAAAATATGCACAAAGTACAGGAGTACTGGCATGTAGTCCTCTGCGCAGAGGAAGGGGAAGAATGCAAAAAGCTGTGAACTGTTAGAATCTGGCACTGATTGAGTGAACATAGTGAAGATATTGCACACATCAACAAGTAACAGCTGTCTCGTAAAGCCAGGTGTAAGAATTTCTATCCTTATTCAAGAAATAATTTTGCCCTTTCCATCTTCAAACAGAGAGAAATGAAAGAAATTTGGTAAATAACCTCATGCAGCTTAGAAATTTGGATTTGTAATTCTGTGTATAACTCCAAACTAAAGCACCTATCCAATTAGACTAACTAAAGCAACCACTCCATGTATTGCACTATTGTGTTTTTAGTCAGCTGCAGAAGAGTCCTGAAATTCTGTTGCTCAAGCAATGTAACTCAATACATCATATGAAATGGAGAAGCTGATAGAAACCAAGTCTTTTCCCAGTTTTTTTACTATGGAAGGGCAAGGACAATAGTGAACATCACTAAGAAAAATGAGCAATAAACTCATGACTCAAAATCACAACTAAATAAAAGCATACTAACTTTAGGTCATGCAGGCTGACATAGTGCAGAGAGGTCAGAGTCTGACATTCAGCAGAAGAAAGAAGTGTCTGGGGACTCAGAAAGGACTGGCCAAAATCATGAGGGGCTGCTGGAGTGGCCTTTTTCATATCCTCTGAGGATAGTAGTAGTATAAAAGCAGTTCAAAGTATAAAAGATAGTTCAAAGATTTGAGCAGGACAGCATAAGAAACATTTCGTTATAAGCAACTGCACTTCCATTACTAAGACAAAAATATCAAAAGATGTAATTTTTCATTAAAGAACTTCTCAAGGTTTTATCATTTTTCTATTATCATGGACACTTCCTCAAGAAAGTAACTCAGAAAAATAGACAACAGTCCCATAAGTCTAGCATTTTTGATATATCACATATGCAAAAATCACCAGAGTTCTGCCCCCATGGTTTATACTTTGTTAATACTATATTAAATTCCTGGGATACACACTGTGTATAAAGACTTCTTACTTACCTATCATATACATTGAGTAGCCAGTTAAGACACATGTCTACACAGAGAGGAACATTCACCATATCTCTGTGTTTCTCTTCAAGTCCACTGTAGATGGTTGTGAGACAGCTGATCACATCCTGGACACCAATCAGTTGGTCATTTTGACTCAACTTGTGCTGTTTGAAAACTTCACTTGTTGTGTTCAGGTCCAATAAGTCCACTAACGAAAGAGGATTAAAAAAAAAATAAAAATTAAAAAAGCAAAAAGGTGTAAGATGCATAAGAAATGCTTGAGCATAACACTTATAATACTTGTTCATGTGCATATTGCAGCAAATGCTGCAGAAAATTAGCTAAGATACAGATTTCATTAAGTAATATTATAGTGAAAACCCCTTCTCTGTGATAAGTCAACAGCATTTTGACACTATATATTTAAAAAACCAGGATCAACAAGAACACCATAATGACACTGCACAGACTGAAGAGTATTTAAAAAGCCACTGAACTAATCTCTGTAATTAGAGGATCCTAACTTCAGATGTACACACACTGGCTTAGAGGATTCTTCACGTTTACCATAAAGCTGAATCCCATTAAGTGACTATCACTTTTGATTGCATCAAAAAAGAGCAAACTGTTCAGTAACAATGTTCTCTTAAATGCAGTAAGAATATTCTGAGGCCTAACTAACTGAACAGCGGTTGCTAAATTCGGGCCCAGGGAAATTATTTGTTGTAGTTTTCTAGAACATTAATGCTATGCTTTCATGGAAAATATTTTGATCTCCCTTATTACAGGATTCTTCCTATAAGCAGTTGGTCATGTGATGGGTATCCTACAGGTGAAAAGGGTTTTGCTTCCCAAATCACACAAATATGATTGTGAAAATCTGGGGTTTGCATGGTGAAAATAAAAAGCTATCAACAAGCTCTTCTAATTCCTTTTACAAAACAAAGTAGAAAAGGGGAAACTTATTTTGATATTAAAGAAAGAATAGTGTAAGTCAAACGGTGGTATAAACCTCTGTGACAGTTTTTAATAGAAGAGGGGACTTTAGGGAAAGAAAAAAACAAAGTTGAATACATTAGTACCCTTGCTACGGCGTATACAACTTGAAGTATATTCCAAGCTCATACAGAGCTGTTTCTGGAGTGTCAGTAACACATCTACACTATAAATGTCACTTCTCAAAGGAAATGAAACACGACAGTCTCAGAGGTGTTGTAAATTGCTCTCCACCAATAATGTTAAATAAGGATCCCAAAAAGGCAGTCTATGCAAATTAGGCAAGTCTAGCTTGGGCTGGAAAATAAGTTCATCAGAAAAAGTAGGAGGAAGTCAACACTAACCACTATGAGCATATCTTTCAAGAACTCAGTGATCATCTACCAAAAGATAAGGTTATGTGTCAAAAGAAGTTTCAAAGAGGACCTTATCACTCTCTATAACTACTTGAAGGAGGAAGGAGAGAGGAGGTGGCTGGTCTCTTCTCCCAGATAACAAGTGATAGGACAAGAGGTAACAGCCTCAAGCTGCGCCAGGGGAGATTTAGATTGGATATTAGGAAAAATGTCTCCACCAAAAAGGTGATCAGGCACTGGAACAGGCTGCCCACGGAAGTGGTAGTGTCACCATCCCTGGAAGTGTTCAAAAACTGTGTAGATGAGGCCCTCATATATGGTTTAGTGGTGGACTTGGCAGTCCTGGGGTAACAGCTGGACTTGATCATCTTGAAGGTTTTTTCTAACATAGCCGATGCTATGATTCCAAATCCCTTTTACCCAGTCTACCCTTCCTCACATCACTGTAAAATAAGAACTGCTACCCTGCAGATCTTGCCTTTCCTCTCCCTCACTGACACTGGTACATGCTACTCTACAGCATCAGCATCAGACTTGCAGGGGTTTTACATTTGCTTTATCTTTTTTTAATTCCCTCCCTCAAGCCCATCTCTCAGGATGCAAACAAATGCCAGTTATATATATTTACCAAACAGGCAGAATGCTAATTGCTGCAAACACCTTGCCATTAGTTTGACCTGAGGTAGCCAAAGTATTTGACAGTACACTGCACCATTATCTTCTACAGTGGCTGGAAAATATGTAATATACTGGAAAAAGTTCTCAAGCATATTTAAAACCAAAACAAAACCACCAACCCTACACATCACAACATGACATAAACTATTTTTTTGTGAATCTATTATTTCTGTAAGTTTTTAAATAAACTGTGTTTATGCAAATGGGGAAAAGCTAACCTGAGACTTGCATGCTTTTGCTGGCATGAAGCCTACTATACACAGCTTTTAGTGCATTTTTGCAGTACCATTTTGCATCTGTTTGAATGTACCGAACACCCAGTCTTGCTGTTAACCACCAAATGGACACAAGGGTAATTTCTGCAGTGAGGAGACTTTTCTAAAGAAAAACTATAAACAGAAACCACATCATTCAGCAGGGTTCAAGCAGATATGAGTGACTGACTCAGGAGCAAGTAGTTACATGCAGCTGATTTGAGGTTGCTGAAGTTCTACAGAAAATAGGCAGGCATTGCTATGGAGCTTTTGTATCAGCAAGACCTTGTGAATGATAGCAGTTCCTTTAAAAGACTGCATGGCTAAGCTAAGTCTACACAGTTCTTGCTTTTAGTCTGGTGCGCGACTTAATCTTCATTCCTTAACCTTGCTGATAATCCTGTTAGCATTCATATATTTTAAATCACCCAGCAGAGATCAGTGACAGAATTCTGAATATACATGACAATTTTGCTCCCTTTTTGTCTTCTAGTACT
The DNA here is from genome assembly GCF_963264785.1 of Psittacula echo. Taxonomy (NCBI): domain Eukaryota; kingdom Metazoa; phylum Chordata; class Aves; order Psittaciformes; family Psittacidae; genus Psittacula; species Psittacula echo. Next base: position 37,660,215 of record NC_137738.1, on the reverse strand, counting down.
ATGCTTCAGTATCTGGGGCAATATAATTTCTTGAAAACAAGCTAAAGTATGCTGCATGAGAATAAAATATGACAGTCAGGGTCTGGTGCTATATAGCTGCCCAGTACGACTGCAACACAGGATACTCTCTCTGGCCCCATTTTTCTTCTGCCACAGTGGGAAAGTGCTCTCAGTATGTCTGTCCCACATAAACTGAAAGGGAGAAGCTAAGAATTTGTTCTTTCCAGCCTGCAACATTTCTCAGCTTCCTGAAAAATAAATACACTTAGGTACATATGCACATACTAGTCTCTGCAGGAATCTACCTTCCAAAAAACAGAACAAGACGGAACTTGACTACTTTCCCACTTCTAAAGGGGGGTGGGAGGGAGTAACTTCCCCAGAACCATGGGGTTTTGGCACTTATCAAGACCAAAGACTCAGAAAGGAGAGCTGGCATCAGCAAAGTTTTCCGAAGTATAGTTCTCAAATTACATAACCCTGAACCTGCTTGTATAGCACTAATATTGTGTCACCAGCCCTCACTGCAAAGTCAAAATCCATCATGTGCAAGCGGGACTGTGCATCCTGCTTCAGGTGTGCCCTTGGAGTTCTCAGCAAAAAGGCCTCTGCAGCTATACACATGCTGAGGCTGTGACAGCAATTTGTCACATTTTACAGTTTACAATGACCTCATTTTCTAGTGATTTGTTTTGACATTTTCTTTGCCTTAGCACATAAGCCTTTCTGAAGCATTTTGCATCCAAACACCTTTAAAAAACATCTACAGTTAAAATTACAGGAAATACAATGGAAGACTACAGTAGTAGATTAGTAATTCAGACCAGAGAATGAATGGCAGGGGCACAGAAGATGATCCTTTTCCTATCTTAAAACCACCAAGCAACAGCCAAAACCAGAATTCTTAACAGGGCTTAACCATTCTCCCCTTCCTCAGGGAGGAGGTGCTAGCACATGCTGTTTTGGCTATCTCAGAAGTCATTCATGGGACAGAAGGAGGTCAAAAATCATCACAGTCAAAGGGAATTTGACCTGTTCCGTAGCAAGAAATAATCAGCTAGGCAAACAAAAGGAACAGCACTGACTGCATTTCTGAAGGTGGTCTTAAAACTGTGCCAGATGACAAGCTCCTGTTACAATGACACATACTATTGGCAAGTCTTCCTGCCATTTTGTTGGTTGACAATTTGTCAAGGATGTATCTGGCCCCTTGTTAAACATGAATATTGTTAGATTTAAGTTGACCCTCCCTTCCCAAGTACTGTAGAGAAACAGTTTGTCTCAAAGGCCAAACTCACAGCACAGTGCTTTCTGCAGTCTTCGGATTTTGATGGCTGTACGGTAGGCAGAGAAGCGTACGTTGTTCAAGTCAGCTGGAACAGCAGAACAGAAATATGAGCAGCCCTAAAAATAATCTGGAAGTTTCCTTTACATGTGAATTTCACATTTTGGAAGGAATTTGATATCCCTTCTCTTTTCTGCAATGAATTAGTAGGATAGAACAAGTAAAACAAACTGAGAAGTTGGGGCCTCAGTCCATTCCAACTTCAGGGAAAGCCTTGCGACTCTTGAGAGTCCAGAGCCTTCAGAGACGGGCACACCAGAAATCCTAACATTACCTTGGTGCATGTAGTACATATACAAGAGTTTTAATACATATTAAGCAGTGTTAAGTACTTTCCAGACAAGTGCTCAAATACAGTATGTTTCTCAAATATTTTACAGCTCCATCAGATAATATATAAGAAACAAAAGGCAGCAAAGGTCAAAGTAACAGAGACAAAAAGAGTTTATTTAAGTCACTATTTCTGTGCCTTGCCTTTGTAAACAGTGCTTTGAAAGGGACAGTAAGATAACCATAAGCTCTATTTCAAAAACAGATGAGTATCGTAATATTTTTCCTCACTTCACAGTATTTTACCCTTTTGTTCTTTAGAAAGGGACATTTCACAGTAAATGTAGATGTTAGCAGGGCACATTTAACTAGTTGTACCATCATATGGGCTAGCCTTTACTGAAAGCGTAGATGTTCTGCTTTATTACAAAAATCATTTCACTGCAGAAGGCATCCTGCTTTAAACACACAGACAGCCTGCATCACTGGATAATTCCTAGCGGATTTAAAGAGATAAACAAGATAACTGCATTAAACAACAGAGTCAGAGCATATTGTTCAGAATTAAAAGTACTGAAAGGCAATACACATGACATGATCAAGGCAGAAGTTTTCATGCAAAATGTGTCTCATTGCAAGGTGGGTAATGCTCTGTAACACACAACTGGGACATGGTCAGCAATCAAAGCAGGTTTTACTCATGGAATGAACATCACATAATGGTTTATTTTAAGAAATTCACTCACCTAAGGACTGGAAGAGATCAGTCATTTTCGGATGATCCCAACAGGTTGTCTGTGTCTCATGACTACAAAGCAATGAGGTAATCAAAGTTTCAGGTAACACACATATACACTTCCAAAGAACAAAACCCCAAAGATATTTTGTTTTTCTGTTTAAGTGGCAAGAAATCCCTCAGCTCTTTAACAAAAATGCATGATCCAAGTCACTTAGCTCCTTGATTTTTCAACCAAAAAGTTAGACAGACAACAGCCTGCCTGTATTTAACAATATTTACTTTTGATTCTAAGTGCGACTCTGTCAGCTGAACTTGGACTTTGCAGCGAAGAGGCACACTAACAAGGTAAAAATGCAAAATCTCCTGGTGCTGTAGCACAATGAAAGTATTTGTAAAATCATTGTAAAAATAAAAAGCACTGAGGTTTTATTTCTTTGCACATCTGAACACATATCAGAACACATACAATGATTTTAAGTTTTACCTGTAATACATCACAGGACCATTTAGGTTGGAAAGGACCTTTAAGATTGAGGGCAATGGAAACCCTGATCACCATTCACACTCCCAATGAATAGCTATTTTCATTTAGGGGGTGTGTTCTACACAACTGCTCACAGAATAGATAGTGAATAGGCAGCAGTACTTAACCCATCGTTTAGCACTGCTGTTTCAATTCACCACAGTTTCAAGTATGCAGCTATAGGGGTCAAAACTTATGTCAGGTCTACTGAAATCTCCAATTCCTTTCTACAAGCCACATTTTTCTTGTATTTATCAATATTAATTGCTGAAAAGATTGCACAATCTTGCCTCACAAAGTATTTACATTTGAATTATAAAGAGAATTAATTAGGGAAGTTATAATAAAAAGATCATAGCATTCCCTTTAAAAACTAATGATGAAAAATATATGATGCTAGGTTAGCAAATCTAACAGCAGTAAGCAGAGAACACCATGTATTTCACCTTTGTTTCCATTTATAAATTGTTAATATGCACATATTTCCCCACCACACACACAGAGGTATGCAGGTTTTTCCACACATAGGTTTGCAAATAATGACTTTTAATGGCACTTTGCCATTAAACGTAGCGGACTGTATTTTCAGTTGGAATATATAAATGGCTGTATCTCAGTGAGTGCACAGTAATTTGCCATCACCAATTATTTTTTTTTTTTAATTAAAAACTCAGTGAAGAAAGTACCCTTTTATACCAGGTAGAACAAAAAAAAAAAAAAGGGGCCAGAGACAGGACATGTACTTCAAAGGGAAGGTAGGCTCCAAGCAAAGTAAGTGCTGAGGGCCCTTCTTTACATTACTCTTTGATATTCACTAGTGGACACTGCATACAATAGGTCTCTGAACAGGGGATATGATCTTCACTTTACACTCCATGCACTAGTGTGACCTTTCCAGCTTTAAGTCTGATCTCCACAGTCAGCTTTTCCCCAACATTAGGCTTAACTCTCTGAAATGGGTCCCATTTGTATGTCTGGCACCATCACAACTTTGTGAGGTGTTCTTCATGTAAGTTCATAGACAAAATATGTATTTCTTTTTTAGTTTAAGTATAAATAGGTATAAACTTTTGGGTATAAACTTTTTTTAGTTTAGGTATAAATCTTCTTTTTCCCTTCTTTGTGATTATTCTCTAAAACAATTGAAAGTAGGGAGAAGAGAGAACACATTTTTCCTGAACTTAAACTTTAATTTGGTTTCAGTTTGATAGTATCACATGAATTGCATTCATGTTTCAAATTCTAAATGAGGTTGCTAAGGCTCTGATATGCTGAACTCCAAAGCTAAAACATACCAGTATCTAAATCAGTGTTTCTGCAGTTTCTAGAAAGAAACTTTTGAAACAGCACTATGTTTATCCTTGCCAAGAAAAGAAATTTGAGAAACAAGAAGCTTGACAATTACTTTCCTGGAAGGGGCACACCAATCAATCATCATGAAGACAATAACAAAAAAGGATGTATCTAGGTGTGATGCCATGCCAAGGTAAAGGCAACTGACTGTCCAGCATTCTCAAAACACCTGGCATGAAAAACCTACAGTATATTAGAAAAACCAACAAACACAGCCTCAGTAAATAGAAAAATACAATGGGTCATACTGATCAATTTATTAAATGATCTCAAAAATAGTCCTGAAGCTGCCAAATATCTGCAATATCATGTTAAGCATGCTGCCATTATCATGGTGACAATTTAGAATTTATTTCTATTGACAAAACCCATTGAATTGCCCACTGAAATGGATCCCATATGCAATCAGTTTAATAAAGCCTGTTTTAAGGAAATTGCTTCATCTCAACTTACCTGATCAAAAACCCTGCCCCCCCAAAAAAAACCCCATACTCCCCAAACCAACCAACCAAACAAAAAGACCAAGTCCAGCGATTTTACTATGAACATCATAAGTGAAAAATATAAAATTTTCTAAGAAAAGACTGAACTAAAACACCTTCAAACTTCTATGTGAAGGTAGGTGGCAGTACTGTGACAGAAACTTTAAATATAGGTGTATGTAAAAATACATTTAACTAATTTAAATTCTGAAATATTAGTGCAAACACTGCATGCGAACAATATGCAATTTAGCTGAGTCGAATCCTGTTCACTGCCTTAGAAACTATAATGTCAAAATAAGCCATGATGGCAAGGACTTTGCTGAATCACAGCCTGTATTCCTCAGTTAACTATTTTTTGGCATTAAAAAAATATGTTTCCATGAAGAAATCTATTTCCTACTTGTGGGGTTTTGTTAGCAGCAAATGCCTCTCTACATGAACAACAATGGACTGATAGCAGAAGTTGATTGGAAATTACTTTTTCGTTGCAACAAATTTTAAATTTTGACAGGTACAGACACCTTTTCTCTTATTTAAAAAAAAAAAAAGAAGTTTAAATACCTGGATAATTTCTAGCTTTTCCCTCTCTGTGCCCTCCCAGAAATATACTGACATACTCCAGTATGCATCTGTAATCCTTAATTAGGATGTGGGCAGATTTAATTGCAATTTGGATTCCAGGCTCTAAGTAATTTATAAACCCATATGTAATGAATAAGAGGTGGCATTACCAATCAAACTTAATTTCCTTAAATCAGGTTTTCAAGAAACAACAGTTTCATTATTGAAACTGTCTGCTTTAAGTACCCAGTTTCAGCAGCAGCTTTATCTGAAAGACTAAAAATCAGTTCAATTGTGACCACATGCTGTGCAAAAATGATGTTATTTATATTTTGTGCATGATTAACATGAAACAGGAAAAGGTGGAGATACCCAAAATGTCTGTATCCTGCATTATCATTATGTTTCTCCATTTAATGTAGTAAATACATGAAGAGCTAAATTTTCTCTTTACAGAAAAACACTAAACATGAAATTTATACATCATAATGACCAGAAAATACTGTTGTTTCTATTTTTGTTTGAAAGAGAAATACATTTGTATCAGACTGTGTATAGACTAATGGGTTTTGAAAACTTGTAACACAGTTCTTTTGCATGCCACATGGATTATGTGAGAATGGAGGCCCAATGAACATCATTTGGTGGAATTCATCCAAGGTTGTCTGTAATTACCTAAAAGTCAGTACTACCTGACAGCTGCTAAATGACTATACAAGGTGAACATGATTGTGCCAGCCTAATCCCAAAACACCTAGCAAGGAGCCATCCATAACAGCTAAGCAATCCTGTACGGTGATCCAGCAGAGAAGAGGAATGGGCTCAGGGTGACTGAATAACCAGCTCAACAGCCCGTTCATGTCAAAGGAGACAGCAACTCCATTGCTGTGGGCAGTGCTACTACCACCACTGAATATATTCCATGGATAAGCTTCACTTAAGGCAAAATTCACCCAAGCCAGACTACTCTGGACAGACCTGAGGAAAAAAACATGTGACACAAAATTTAAAGAGAGCTGTAGAAAACAGGAGAAGAGGGAAGGAATCAGTCTCAACAGCGACATTTCCTAATGCAAAGTTTTGTTTGATAACAATTTTGTAATATGTAGGGACTTTTATGTGGATGCAAATTGATTTTCACAGGAAGAAAAAAATGGGTGTGCAGACAACTTTCCTATGCTACAAATAAAACTGTCAGAGAAAGAACTCATTTTATTAGGCGGTCCAAACAGGAGGCATGCAAGACAAAGTGCTTTCTGGTGATTTGGTTTGTAAAGCAGCTCTTTGAAATAAAATCTTTCTCTGCTGTAGCTACGGTATCTTTTGTGTTAGACGCAAGACTAATGCAAGCAGATGATGCACTGAGAAATGTGCTTAGAAACTTTACAGTACTGGGTGGTCTGTAGCAGATGAGACAGATTTGATGAAACTGGGGGAAAACTTTCTGACCACAATCTCTCAGCTCCTTTTATGCAAGCTCATGACATAACAACCTACTCAGAAATACATGCATCACAGTAGCTACGATGGCCTGTCAGTGATTGCCCAGAGTGTAAAAGCAGACTCGGATGTGCTCATGAATCAGAGAAGCCTGTGATACTTTGCTCAGTAAACACAAATAACATCAGACCTACAAAAACAAGGAAAATGACAAAGAAGATTACACACTTTGTAGGTATTTTACATGCATGTGTGAAAGATGTCATTGTTAGAACAAAGGACCAGAAACTGACAAGTTAGCAGAGTTGCTAAACCAAGGTAAGCAACTAAAGCAGTATGCAATCCATTCTCAAAAATGCTCCAGTCATTTCCTGAAGATTTCCAGACAAAATAATTTTACTACATCATGAAAAGAGCTCCAACTTGATTCCTCAGGAGGCCATAATTTTCCATAAGTCCCAGAAAGTAATTAGATAGAATTGGATGGATTGTTTTTACTACAGAGACACAACAGGAAACTTAAGAAAATCCAGCCCTGTTATCTGCCAAGAAAGTGAAGAAATCCCATTTTCTATATCTGTCTATAGAAAACAATCTGTAACTCCCAGTGATAGAAAACTAAACCTGCAGAATCTAATGGAATAGCGGAAATCTAAATTTGGAATGATGCTAAAGTTAAAAGACAAAAGATGACAGGGTAACTGGGGAAAAAATATAAGAAGTTTATAATTCTTAGTCACCTCACTGAACTGCAGAAAAGACTCAAAACAAGCATTAGCATTTAGCCAGGAGCAGACAAATCTACTGAGTCTTCCCTCTCTGTTACAACCACTGTGGTAGTTCTGTTCCAGGTCGCAATTACACTCACACCAAGGCGCATCTTCTCTGGGAAATACTCTACTAACTTCAAGAAGAACTACCTGTAGAGTGAAGTGATATTTACCCTGAGTGAAAGCAAACAACAGTTGGGCTCATTATTCATCTTGCATGCAAATGGGACTAGATAAAAAGAACTTTTCAAGGTCCACAGGAGCCCAAGTTACAAGATTTCATTCTGTGCAGCGAGTGGCATAAGGGATTTCTGCTACGACAGAAGTGAGAAGGTCTACAGAGCATTAACACAAGTGGTGCAAACATTTAACATCTTCCCACTTGATTCAGTCAGTGGAGAATTAAAAGTGTTGCACTGACTGAGCTACAAGAGAATTCATTCAGTGTTATTTTTTAGTGGCTAGTATAAAAAGTCGAAGTTACTCAGAGTCTCTCAGCTCTCTTCCGCAAAACTTACTGATGCAGTTATAAGCCACATAGCAAAATATGCATCCATGAATAGTTTACAAGATGAAACAGTGTAATTTAAAGTCTAAATGCATTTGTGCATATCTCAGTAACTAAAAATAAACATTATAACCATAAAATATACCAAATTTTAAAAGCTACATATTAATGAAGTGCTCTAAAGCTTAAATGACAAACATTTACCCTTGCAATCTGTTTCTTATCCATTATGTTTGCTGGCAGCTTTCTAATTATAATTGGCAAAGATAATCCATGTTAAAAACACTTCCTGGTTGTAAATACAGAGCTGAGAAACAGCTAGCTTGTCACTTCTGATCTTTAGAAGCAAGAGAACAGTCTGGTTGAAACTAAGTAGTATGTCTCCAGGTATTGGCAAGCTGCCCATGGAGTTGTGGAGGGGAAAAATAAAATTCAATTCCTTCTTTTTTAGCTTTTTGTCTACATGAAAGAATACTAGAGACAGATTTGTGGGGGTTTTATCATTTCCCAGCACAGGCAAGGCCTAATGCTGTATTGATAATCACTGGCAAACACCACAAGATCAGACACTGAAGCAGTACTCTGGCATCATCATGTTAAGCTGCTTTCTGCTCCTGTAATCAATTTGCATAAAATGTTACCTGAAATCAAGATCTTTACTGATCAGTAATGAATCAACAGTACTCAGAACTCTGACTTTGCTGCCCCTGCCAAATATCAAATGGCATAATGTCTCCACTTTACAAATGTGCATGGTGCTTTATCTAGATACAGATTTTTTTTTTTCTTTTGTTTTTAAGCCCATTAGAAAATACTGTTTCATGAAAAAGAGTTGGCATAATGCATTGCAAGGCTAATCTATAGTAGAGGTTGGTGGAACAATTTATATGCAGATATTTTGAAATCTCTCCAGAGAAAATGTACTATTGCATTTCTTTAATAGGAAACAAAGATCAGCATAGGAACTAGTAATTGAAGAAACTCAAAACCTGAAACCTCTATCACCTTTCTCCGCAAATTATTTTTTTTTTTTTTTCCTTTTCTGAGGGAAATACTGATATAGGAGGGGGATAAAATAGGATTTTTAAGATGTCAGTGATGCCAGCCTCTGCAGGATTACAGAAAAGTAACCAGGGTGACTATGGAGTTTGATACTGATCAATTTGATGATTACACCAAGAAATTGCTATCCTTATATAATGCCCTGCATGAGATTAAACTCACTGTGACCCTTTCTGTATTACCCTTTTGTTTCTTCTGCACAATACAAATATGTAATAATTTATAGCATTGAAAGGTACACAGCTGAAGAACACTTAAATTACAGATAAAAGAACAGTGAGAAATGCCAGGGTAATTATATTTTCTGCACATTGCTTGCAGTTCATTGCGTTTTCCTCAAAGATGTTTAATGATCATACCTAGTGTTTCCTTTATTATTCTGTTTCTCTTCAGAATATTTTTATTGAAGTGCTATGCAATATAGGCTTTATTTTTTTAATTTTCTGTTACAGAACCCAAGCATGACTTACCTGTGTGATTTAAATAGTTATAAATGAGCAGCAGACAACTCTATTAAATCTCAAACCTTTGCAAACCAATCTATGAAAAGTGTATTTAATGGCAAGTTTGCCAAACCTTGTGCTCAAACTTCACACTTTTGTTAATAAAAGTGCATTACCAAATACTGCACCTGCTGTGCTGTATTCTCCTCCATACTACTCAGTAGTCCCATCCTCTTTTACAAAATATGGAAGAATAAGCTTTTTCTGCTTTTTAACAGCATTGAGATCTTACAGATTCAGGTAGCCACTGATTGAATTCTACTGTGACAGCGAAGACTGAGACTACAGAAATACAAAAACTCCTATCAAATGTTGTAAGAAAAAAAACCAGGACGCAAAAAAGGCTGAATAAATCACATCAACAGAGGCAAAGCCATTTGGAAAATGCGGTTTATGCAGTAAGACAACTCAAGAAGTGAAAAAGACAGGTTAAATCATGTGTGTAGGTTCAGTTCAACCAAGTATCTGCCACAGCCCAGGCGCACACACCTTGACAAACCTGGGCTCCTTCTTCCAGCCAAGCAGAATAGCAATTCTTTCCAAAATATCCCAAATCCAGACTGCCTCTGTCTGAACTTACGGGGCAGAGGAGTTTGTACAGTGGCTTGTTAACCTTTCACATACTTCTGTTGCCTGATTAAATAGAACCCCAGAAAGGGCAGACATGCCAGCCACTACTAAACATGGGTGGGGAGAACAAACTGACTACAAAGCCACCATGGTGCTGTGGCATGCTAAAGACCTCTTTCCCTGAGACACTCCTCTCTATGTGCGTGACTGCAAGTTACCTCTGGTATCAGGAAACAAACAGGACAAATGTTGCTCATCTGAAAATGCAGCCGTCTTGCATCTTTTTGACATTCTCCTTACAGATCCATTGCTTCCTAAAGTAATCCCCTCCTGCTTTCTAGTTGCAGTTCCCTACTTTTTTTTTTAAACTCCATTCTATGTGTGCAATAAAACTGTGAAGAGCGCAGTACTTTATTTATTGTTTTAAATACTCAACAGAGGTAGAACTACATCATCATCTGCAGCTATGTCACTTTCTGAATATTTTACATTTCTCCTTCAAAGACACTCATAAAAAGCAATCAAAATGAAGTAAGGGTACGAATTTATGGTTGTCTAAGAATAGTGTATGTTCTCATTCAGAATTAAAGTAGCCTGACTTCAGTAAGCATTTATTTCCCTTTCAAAGTTAATTTTTAAAAATTCACATTTTTCAGCCGCCAATCACTGAATGATACTTTTATTCTCCTAGTTCTGGCTTTTTTTCTCTCCTTTGCTGTAAAATGAACAACTGGTACCTTAAAAGTTCTCCTTGAACATACAAGTCTTGCTGTAAAGACAGTAAACATAATTGTTCTTGAATGACAGTTATTGAGGCTCATCATAATTTTCACTCATGTTTTATAAAGGCACCTCATTCAAAGATGTTAGTAAAATTAAACAAAAAGGAGAATTATTCTTTCCCTCTATCCCAGAATTTATTTCTATATTAAGAAATCAATAAACCATTAAATCCTGATGACTGTTCTTTTGAACTGTATTACAAAAGCTCATGTAATCACTACATTCAATTAAGTTTTTCGTGTTGTACTGTTATCCTCTTTTCTTTAAACTATATCTGAAATTTGGGAATGGAATAAAAGAATATTTAAAGCTAAGAGTACTCTCCAGCCTGATCATACCAAAGCAAATGAAGTTCAGAATCAGTTCTTTTCCATTTTGTTTGTCACAGCTCTGTGTTTTATCTAGCTGCTGCTGCCAACATCGAAGTTAGATCAGTAAGCAATAAGAAGAGAAGAAAACTGCCAAGGTCATGCTGCTTGTCAGACTGCGAAGCTGCTGAAATTCAGTATTCCTCCTCATGCTTTTTAAAATTAATAAATCCTACTGGCTACATGTAACATCATTCTTCTCTTTCAAGACACAAGAATCAACACATTGCATCAACAGCATGTATCATGTTGAAAATAGGGAAAGATTACTGGGAAAGTCTTCTTTGAGATGCAGTAGTTAATTTTTTTCACTTCATCCTCAAAATAAACCAGTGGTCTCTGTTTTATAAAGACCTCGACACTCACAGAACTTGTGCTGCTCTTGTGCCCCTTTATCAAACTTCCTGTGCAAGACCATTATAACAATTTCTAAGAGATGCTAGGGTTTGTTTCTGTCCTGGGTTCAGGAAAGTCAAAAACACAGTGCTGCACCAGCTACTAAGAAGGAGAAAAAAATGACTGCTACTGCTGAACCCAGGACAGTTTCTCAGCCCTGACTGGCTTCATTTCTCAATCTAGCTCCAGGACAGCCGACACATTACTATCAGAACACGTCCACTGTATCAGGGGATACTTTGCCACCAAGTTACGTGCATGTAGGACTGCATCTGCTGCACACTCTGGAAAGACCTACTTTCTTCTGAACTAATCATGATAAAAAAAAAAGATATCTCAAACCCTGAAATCTGGCTGAGGTGGAGTAAGGTATACATGAAATATGGTAGTTAAAAATCTTTGCTTTGCTCAGCACAGATCAGAGGCTTTAACCTTAGCTTGTTTTATCTGTTGTGGTGGTAGGACTATCCACCCTATCTCTGTCTTCTAACTGTGAATGTGACAGGGAGCTCCACAGATCTCCTCACAGTCCAAGTCACACTTAGTGAACACCCCCAAATTCAGCTACCAGCTCTGATGAAATAAAGCAGGAACATGAGTTGCCATCTTTCAAAACCCACTGAGCACATATCCACAAAAAAAAAAAAACAAAAAAACAAAACAACCACCCCCCCCCCCAAAAAAAAAAAAAAAAAAAAAAAACCACAAAAAACCAAAAAAACAACCAACAAACCCAAACTGTTTCAGGATAGTTTTCCTCTTGCTCTCTGTAGTTTTGAAACTTCAGTGCTTTCTTTGAATTACTGCTGTGATCATTTTCATTGATCACAGGGGTGATATTTTCACTGTGCTGCTGCTTGAGTCTGGGCAGTCAGAATGCCTCCACATCCAATCTCTGCCCTCTCCTCTGCCAGCTGGTACTAAGTGAGGAATCTCTCCTCCTGGGTGTCACAGCTTTCTGTTGCTTTTTGCAGAACTTCTCAGCAGAGGTACAAATCCCTTTATAGAGAATCCAAGGATATGCACAGTAGGTTTTTCTTTTTTTCTAGTTACTACTTGGATCCTTTATAAAAAAAATAAATCTTCATATCATAGTTAAAAATCAACCGCCACACCTCAGGAATGATAACAACAGATTTGATCAACATAGATTTGCTGGTACCTGCTCTTCAAAGATCTCAAGCACTCATAAACTATTTGAAGCACAAATTGTGACACTTGGATTTATGACAGAGCAATATGCAGTAGTAAAAAGCCCTCACTGATGTTCTTTAAGAATGAATGATCTGCAGGTCCAACTCATAATCATCCTATCAACTTCAAAAACCTACATTTTTTACAATTTCAAACCAATAACATTTTAACACAGATTTCCTTCAGCCTTAAACGAATTACTCTGGGTCTGGCTTACTATACACTGTACCTTCTTAAAATTTCATTTACCTCTCCGGCAAAAAGCTATCCTTCTCTCAAAGCTGCAATCTTTGACCTTCGAAGTACTGGCAAACAGTATATGAATAAATATTGATGGAATGAGAATACCCAAGTCAAGGACTGCTCAGAGTAGAACACATCAAAATCTCTGCACTTCCACAACTAAGTATTCCCTACCATTTTCAAAATAAATACCTCAATCATTGCTCATCATAACCAATGTATTTGTGCAATTTTTGTTTATATTTGCATTAATGTTAAATTTACCTTAATATTAAGCATTATAAAAACTTCCCTAAGGTAAATAAAATAACAGGACAGTCAATACATCTTATTTCTGAAGGAATTTTGTACAGAATGATGAATGTGCTCTACAGATATTAGTCACCACTGTTCTGCTATAGGTTATAAACATTGCATTTTTAAATACATTATGTATTCAGCTTTTTTTCCTTTACTCTACAGTATATTATACTCTGGATGAGCCGCACACATAAGCACAGGCCTAGCTTGAATACCAATACCATATAACACTGTAGCATCTCTGCTGTTTCCTATCTGAGTGGGCTTTTATGTTAAGGATTGCCATTGATTTCTTTTTACATATTTCTAATTTATACAATTTTCAAAGCAATAAACACAAAAATACATGTTATATGCAGCATAATACTATGTAGAGAAACTTTTGATAACATTTGTAGCTATTATTCAGTACTTATGTTTTTCTGCCAGGTTGCGGTAATAAGACCCTCTGTTATGCTTAAGGAGAAAAGAATCAATGCAAACTTACTTGATATAATAGGGCACTTTGTTATGTGAAACAGATCTCTGCCATGGAAACTGTACTGAGGCTGAGGAAATAAAGAGAAGGTGATTATTAGAAAGCACCTTTAAAAAAAAAAACCCTAAATAAAAAAAACCCCTATCTTAGAATCATAGAATAGTTAGGGTTGGAAAGGACCTTAAGATCATCTAGTTCCAACCCCCCTGCCATTGGCAGGGACACCTCCCACTAAACCATGTCACCCAAGGCTCTGTCCAACCTGGCCTTGAACACCGCCAGGGATGGAGCATTCACAACTTCCCTGGGCAACCCATTCCAGTGCCTCACCACCCTTACAGTAAAGAACTTTTTCCTTATATCCAATCTAAATTTCCCGTTTAAGTTTTAACCCATTATCTTTATTTTATGTTTTTATTTTACAATTAAAATTTCCCAGACAACTCTCAGTAATTAGAAAATCAGCTGAAGAAAACAATGTCAATCTGTCAAGATTATTCTAGGCAGCTATTTGAGGCCAAGCCGGAAAACAAAACAAATGTGGTGATTCTACTTCAAAGAAGGATAATATATTCTGAGCAAGCAAGCTATCCATCTGATGAAAATGGAGACACTGGTTTTCCTACCACAATACAATTATTATCAGTTTAAGGTTTCAAAAGAAATGCTTTCACTACTATAATTAATGCTCAGCAACAGAACAAAAGGGAGAAATATCAACCTTATTTTCATTAGTTACCAACCTTAGCTCCCATTTGCAACTCAAATAAATATTGATTAACACTGTATCACCAACAAAAAAGGCATTAAAATCAGTCCTTGGACTCCTTGCTGAACAGTAGTAATCTTTGCAGAATTTATGCTAGTCTGATACACAAATACCATCCATAACAGCAAGAAGCCTTCTGCACACTGAGTTCCAAAAGGCATGAAGTCATACATGACACCATGATTCTGCTTATTTAAAGATCCCAGGAGAGAATAGGGGAAAAGTGTTCAGGCTAACAGGACTGCTGATGCATAACTTAAAAGTAGCTATTTACTGAAGAACCAAAGGTACATATGTGTCCCACCAGAAATTATCAGACTAGTACCTGGTGAATTAGGGGTTTATTACAGAAGAAACTCACTTCAATAGATTCAGTGGAGAAGAAGAGATTAAAAGAATGGGTAGGAATAACTGATCATCACAATGGGATGAATTTAAAGCATACACACATGCCAACACTTCCAAGACAAAAAGCCTACTCCTTAAACGCCACTTCTTAAAAACCTGGTAAAGTGAGACACAGCTTTGACATACACTGGATCTCAAGTAATTAAACTCTCAATGAATGTAATATTCTTCAAGCATGGCTCAATTTAGAGTTCATCCCTCTTTAGGAAAAATTAAAAAAAACCCATTTGAAAATAACTCCTCTCCCCCTAAGACCTCTCTCAAGGCTGCAGTGAAGACTTCTAAACTGTGTATGCCCCATAGGCTGGTGCTGCTGCAGAGAGGCAGGTCTCTCCCTGCTCCTGGCTGGCTGTCCCCTGAGGGGTTTAATGGCTGTCACCTCTTCCCTGACCACACAAAATTTCATGGCTTATAATTTAAGAAACATTCATTTACTGAAATACAGATTAACTGGGAAGAATATTTGGGAAACTACAGGAACCAATGAAGCTACATTATTCACTAGGAAAAATAGAGAAATCTCCCTATCACTACTTAAAGAAGAAAATAACATTTGCAGTAAAGAGGTAGATAGTTACCGGGTAAAGTTTCTTCAGTGTTGCAATTTGGCAGCTATGGTGGCACTGGTACTACTATACTAATAAGTCAGCTAACTAAGAAGAAAAATCTGGCCATAGTTTGCTTACATACAATTTACGTGCTGTAACAAACTATAGATATTTTACACTGACACTGATATAGACTAAACAACATAATAAATTAAACCATTAGTTATTACAGGCCAAGTCATACCATGCCTATTTTGGAACAACCTTTCTAAAACCATTGCAAGCTCTCTGCTGCATGAAGCTCTGCAAAATGATATTCCCATTCTTATTTAAAATTAGTTTCTTGATGAAAACTGAACAGAGTAGTTACTGATTCTGGCATTCACTAGCAGGTCTGCAGATATTAGTAAGGCTGGACACTACTTAAACATGCTCTGAGCAGGCCGCTTGAAGACCTGGGCTATTTGTTAGGGAACATGTGGAGTTAGCGCACCGTGGATCTTTCAAGACTACGCAAAACACCACAGAGATGAGTGGATCATGGGTTTTAGAAAAAAAAAAAAATAATTACAAAAAAACCCAACAAACAACAAACAAACAAAACCCAAGCTATTGTATCTAAAAGCAAGAGACAGCAAAATAACCCCTTTGCAAAGAGTCACGGATAATAAGGATTCTTCATCTTTACCTGTATTAGGGATGCGTAAAATTTACTGATTACTAACTTACTTGCAAGGAACTCACTTTCCATTTCAAAAGCACTGAAAAAAAGAGCAATTGCCTACAACTGATGGAAGGGGAAGAATAGCTTAGATAAGAAAGGGATCATAGACTGTAGTGGCCTACTGTTTTACCTCAGCCTCCTATCGCAGGGCACTTTAGGAAAAGCCAGTATCATATTGTTTGCTAAACTTAAAAAATATTCTGAAGCACTTGCTTAGCAATGGTCTGGATGAATCCATGTAATTGGTGTTCAAAAAGCTCCGAAAGCAGTAATAAACACTGCACTGTGCCTTTTTAGTAAAGAAACACTATTAGCCACTGCTCAGATAAATGGGACTGGAATCAGGGTGCTAGATAATCTCATCTAGATTGCCTTCCCCATGAAAGGCTGAACCTGGAGAAATTATAAGGTCCTTCATAATGAATCTGATGAACAGGTAGAAAAAGTTTACAGATTAAATGACAACTAGGGGCTATTCATCTGAAAATGGAATGATGGCAAGCTATAGTCTCTTGTTAGGATTTGGAGCAAGAGTAACAGGTAGGTGAGGTAAATTGAAAATAGCTGCTGTCAGTGCAGCTTTGGTGATATAGATTTGTATAAAACATACATATCATAATCACAGGTTTAGGAGTTTGAGATTATTTTATTCAGAATACTTCTTTACTTGTTCCTCACAGAAGTCATTTGTGGCTGCTAAAAAGGTTTGAAAAATTTCATTTAGAATACACGCTATTTCAACTTGTCAGGATAAAACCTTCATTTTTCCAGATTTAATGATTTTTTTTATTACTTTCCTTTGAAGTTACTGTGCCTGACTTTCACTTAACAGACTTCATATAAAGTTGTAGGTATTAAGTTCTGTAACTCTGTATAGTTCAAGCTTTTAAAACAGGTTTGATTTTTTGAAGAAGTTTTTGCTGTAGGTTGTGGGGAGGGAAAGGTAATTTGTTTTGAGCAAATAATTTAAATGGATAACTGCGTATTATTTGGTTTTGGAGGAGTGCAGTACTTACTTGGCTATAGCTCTTTGCGGTACCTACCAACAGGCATCCTGTTCTGTTTAACTTTCCATTCTTGACTTTTGTATGTAACATAAACCAAATGTCCCCTTAAGCCTGGAGAAGATGCCCTAAGCAAGGCTGAGGCATGCTGATAAGTCTCTTTGGAAATAATTCTATGAATGTCTTATCTAACAGCAAAGCCAGTTCACTACACAGTCTTTTGAATACAACTATTTGTAGTGGCATGCTGTAAGGTAAATCAAGGAAATGATCCAGGTCAAGGCAAATAGTACCAGCCAACCTTGCCTGGAAATCTTCCTGTTTTTCATGTAGACTTTTTCACTGATTTTCCCTCATTCCAGTCACCTGAATATTTGCATTGGTCCAGGTGAAGTGAACAGACTTAACAGTGACACAGGAGTGAAGTCAGGAACTCCACAAACCACCTAGAACAGGGCAAACTGTGTTTTCCCTATGTTACTTCCTAGTCTGTTTTAATTACACAGACTAGACTGACTACTCTCCTAAACAATTAATCTGGCATTTTCCAAGAGTGCCAAAGGTACCACTCTATCTATATCCTTTTTACAAATTATTATGTACGTGTACTGGTGTACTGTTGAGGTTATAAGCTCAAGATTGAAAGGGCTACAAAACCATGGTGGTAACACTATGCAATACTTCTAGTGGGGTTTTAAAAAAACTCAACCAAAAATATCACACACTTCTAAAGTTGTTTGGCTTGTCAATTAAAAAAAAAAGACAAAGTGGCTCCAAGTATTGTTATTTAGCGTAAGAGCGCTAATATTTTAAATACACTGCATGTTGTTTACCATGATGTTTACTGAAAATCTAGTCAATTCAAGAAGAAAACATGGTTATCATGCAATTCCAGAATAAATTGAGATTTATTTATTTTTTGAAATTACATTAGCTGTTTAGCTATACAGTGACATACAGCACTTGAGAATCTCTGGGACAGATCTGCTCATTTTTATGCTCACTTCCCAACTCCTGCAATAAATTTATCTTTATTATTGAAGCCTCCAGTTAAAACCAGAGACCTCATTGGGCAAATGTTTTATATCATGAGCTCTGAAGCCGGCAGGTAAGCTAGAACATCAGAAAGCCAACACAGATCTTGATATCGCAACCTATCTTATCTACAACAAATCAAATGAGAATGAGGGAGCAAAGGCATCTGCTTTTGCCTTCTTAGTATATGGAAGATTGTAGGCTTACAATTTTCACTAGAAAATGATGAAAGGACAAGGCTTGAAGAATTGAGGCAGGCATGCTTTCTGCACCCCATTATTTGAGGTTCCAGGAATGTATGTCATGAAGCCTCTAATTCCACAAAGCAAAAGGAAACTGAAGAAAAGGGGCTGAAAAGATGTGGTTATGAACACATAAAGATTCTGGAACAGCCAAATGTCAGACCTTGTAGCAAACAGAAGACAAAGAATGAAGTAACCAGAGGTGCAACAATAACTCAGCAAGATATTGCAATGAGAAGCACACTAGTGAGAATGTCAGTGGAGTTATGAAGATGAAACTCCCCTAGAAAAACATGTAAACAATAACATGGTAGAGGAACTTCCTGTTTCTCAAGCCATAGGGGAATCTGGAGTAAAGAGCAGTCGGTGTCTGAGAAAGCCATCATATCTCACATGCATCTGTTAAGTCAAAGAACTTACTGGAAAGAAAGTGCTGTGATGCAGGCCCAAAATCTCGGTGTGCCTCCTGTAACTGCTTAAGGCGATCCTCTACAGACATCTGCACATAAACACAAATACACAAAATTCATATTGCGCTTACTTTGTAACACCAGAACCATGATAACAAAACCAATTATTTACATTAATTTTTACTTATATAAATTTAGGCAGTCCATGCGTCATAGCACTTATTTGACATCCACTTATTCAAGGCTACCGTTTTCTTTCATTGGCTTGATGAATGTCATGTTCATATTCGTGCAGTGTTCCGTGAGAGTACTGCAGATCAATAATGAATAATAGTAGGTTCATGGTGACTATAGCTGACTGCTGAAGTTTCTGACCTCCTCCCAACCCTTCTGTTGTCCAAATTTCCATAGTCAGCAGGTCTTAGTTTGATTGTACTGATCTCACAGCTGCCTTTCCAGCATGAAACCATTTTGAAAGATACTGCTTCACTGGCTGACATGGTCTCCTCCTGGTTTATTAATTGAAACTGCACTAGCAAACTGTCCTGGGTTCAGCAGTAGCAGTCAGTTTTTCTCCTTCTTAGTAGCTGTTGCAGTACTGTGTTTTTGACTTTTGGCCTGGGAACAAAGCTGATAACACTGATGTTTAGACTGACCAAGGACTTTGTGAGTCTCATGCTCTGCCAGGGAGGAGGAGGGGCCGGGAGGAAGTGGGGACAGGACACCTGACCCAAACTAGACAAAGAGGTATTCCATACCACAGCACGTCATGCCCAGGAGGTAGAATTGAGAGTGCCTGGAAGGGCTGGATCACTGCGGGGTGGGGGCGAGGTACCGGTTGGTGAGCGGTTGTATTCTCTTCCTTGTTGTTTCCTTTATCATTATTATTATTAGTGGTAGCAGTAGTGATTTGTGTTATACCTTAGTTATTAAACTGTTCTTATCTCAACCCGTGGGAGTTGCATTCTTTTGATTCTCCTCCCCGTCCCTCCAGAAGTGGAGGGAAGAAAGGTGGGGGGGGTAGTGGACTTCATGGTTCTGATTTACGGCCTGGGCTTAAACCACGACACAAACCCAGCAGCAGTTTAGCTGCTTGGTTAACTCAGTTTGAGAGGACACATACACAAAAAACCAAAAAAAAAGGAAAAAAAAGAAAAAGAAAGCCACTACCATATTAGGAAAGGGAAGGTCTGATCTGACACAACAATTTTGCCCCTCAGGAGCAACTCATTCAGCCCAGAAACTGATGCCCAGGTTTTGAAAATTCTGTCCCACTTCCCTCAGCTAGAGAGGTGACAGATCCTCCATCCTTACCCTAATTCTTTCAAACACTTAATATCACCTAGAAGCCAGGTAAAGAAATAAATAGCAACTGACTCACTGTATTTCCTACCAAAAACAGAGTGACAAAGTGCAAAAATTGATAAATGAATTTTTAACTGATGTAAGAAACTTCATTAAATCATTCACTGAAACTGTGCATGAGTTTGAACTGTAATCAGGCACACTGATTTACCTTTCTCAGACCATTTAAGCACAACAATCATAACTAAGCAATATGAATCTTTCATACAGCATATCCTCTTCTGTTTTATAATGCTAAATGTACTATTGCTCACATCCTGTTACAGCTTTACCAATACTTAAGTCACTTTAAGTGAAATTCCCTGCTGAAACTTAACGCTCAAACCCAAAATAAACCAGCATTCACATAAGCTGGAAACACAGCAGAAATATGTACACCATTTCTCAGTGAGTGATTTATGCAGTAAAAATACTGCTATAAGACATACAAAATACCATGCAGCAATAGTTCCCCTTAGTCTCCAGAGATTAATGTCTCCCGAGTGAGTAAACTGCTGGGACAGTGAGTAAACTGCTGAGAAAGGAAAAGTTTTTTTTAAGCTACAGAACGAAAGACAGCTCCCTATGTTGCTTTGGTACCACTAGAGTAACACCTTAAAGACAGAAATAATGGACAAATGGTAATAATGCCTCTTTTTAAGAGGAGCATCCCTTCCCCCACACCTACTGTACACATTCAGAAGAATACCTGTAAAAGTTTCCACCGCATATTAAGATCATCCAGTTGACGAGACATCTTTAACGATGGATAAAGGTCAAGTGGAGACAGCTGACTGGACAAATCATTCACCGTCTTAACTTTCAAGTTGATGGGAGCAATTTCTTCTCTAAAAGCCTAAAAGAGTAAGAAGCATTCATTTATTTTCAACAGACACCTGAGCAGCACAAAAGGGTGCTGAGTTGCCCAACATGGCAGCTTATGCTAAACAACTCAAGTACATAACTCAGCTCTCTGGCAATGAATGATCACTCACTTCAGTATTCTTATTAACTCCTTCACTCCTTTATATACATCCTTAGAGAAAAGAGTATGATATTTACTCAAATGCCCATATCCAAATTGTGCCCAAAAACAATTTAACTAAGTTTTTAGTGATGCCATATAGTTTTAGAACTTTTCTTTCCAAAAAGAAATACATGATCCTCTATCAGGAGCTTTAGCAGTCTACCATGTGTAAAGTGCTCTTAAGAAAAAAATGCATGCAGTAACTACAGTTTTCCAGGATTAAGCAGCTGACAAAAAAATCAATTTAAAAGCTATTATTGAATTAGCAAAGCATGGAGGAATGTATCTTCTAAGGAAAAGGAGTACAATGTTTTACCTGGTTACAGCTGTAGAGTAAAACTATTACAATGATTAAAAAGAAGAAAAAGGTTTATTGAATTTAATGGAACTAAATACAGTATTAAGATAAAATTGATGCAAATTTTAGTTACAGTTGAAGATGCATCAAACGTCTTGCTTGCTGTGAGTTGTTAACTGTTCAATCCTATAAACGGCTTGATTAAACATCATGCAACAAGCCAAAAACAACTAGAAAAATATTTTCTTTAGACAATTCAATTATTTACCTCCCTTCAAAATCTCTATCATCCCGCCCAGGAACAGAAGGAACCTACTGACAAGCAGAAGCCTCTGTTCCAGAAGCATTTGGCTTCTGGACAGCCAGCAGGG
The DNA here is from genome assembly GCF_963264785.1 of Psittacula echo. NCBI lineage: Eukaryota > Metazoa > Chordata > Aves > Psittaciformes > Psittacidae > Psittacula > Psittacula echo. The sequence continues at coordinate 37,638,144 of NC_137738.1, read as the reverse complement.
CCATACTACTTCAGCAGATGTTACAGTTTTTTGAGCAGCGATGAAAATCTAAAAGACTTTGCTTTACTCTTCTTTATAGAATAAACCATCAAGATATGACAAACCACTTCTTAACTTGAGAACAAAGAGCAATTCAGCACCAACATCTTATTGCTTGCTTTAGTATCTATACTAAAATGTAAGCGGGGGAGGAGATATATCGCTTCTCAGATCAACAGCAGTCTGGATATAAGTCAGCTCTGTTTTTGTTTTAAAGATTTTGGTTCCATTAAACCTGAATGTACAACAAAGTTTGGAGAAGGAGGATGCTTATATTGATATACGTGAAATAACACAGACGTGTGTTAATTTCATAAGTCCACAGGCTGTGTATACATAGAAAGAGTATTCGCAAAAAAACTGGTTGTAGCCCACAGTTCTTCATTCTTTTAACTCCAGTGTCTCATGCTGAAGACATAGATGGTCAAGTACATGACCCCAGGGTCCTCTAATGTTTTGCTATATTCATTCTTGAGATTAAAAAGTGAAAAGCTAAAATAGGTAATAGATGTGTGAAGTCTGTGAAAGTTAAGGAACAGAAATTAAAATCATGTGCATATTTCTGGATGACTGAAAAAGCTCCCAATGTTTTCTAAGAAAGCTATACATGATGACCAAACAGATCTGACAGCTCACCACTACAAAAAGGAGGGGAGCCTACTGTCAACTGCCAAAATGATAACTGATTCGGCTCAATCATAATCCAGTGCTCGGGCAAAGATCCAAACACACCCATAGCCTAATTATGGATTAGACAGTATTTCTAGAAAGAAAATATTTAAATCCTAGAACACAATCTTTTTCATTTGATGAATGTTATATTCTGTACACTTCTATAGCTTGCTGATCACATGTGCTTATGCAATCACTTAAGCACTATAACCTGCACATGAGAATTTAAGTGTACAATGTGTATAGGTACCATAACTAGGGGTAGTAGAATGTAGGGGTCTGACTCTCACACAGGCTAAATATTTCCCAGGAATTCCATACTTACTGTAGTTTTCTCAATGTGATCTGGTAATGAATCTATGAGCAAGTCCCCCACAGGTTTCCAGCCATTCCTCACATTTTCAGCTTCCTTCAAGTCAGCATCAAGGTCATCCATGGCACACTGCAGGTCTTTCAGTTTTTCTAATGCTTTGTCCACTTGTTTCTGCCAGATACTGGCACTGGCATTTAGGTTCTCCCATTTCTCTTTTACCTCTGATGACTGCTTACGCATAGCTTTGGCAATTCTCATAGCTTTCTCCTCAGGGGTCAACTCTGCAGAGAGAAAGAAAAGTTACGCTGTTTATTTCTGCTCTATTTGTGCCTATTCAGTGTTCAGACAGTGCTCCTGAGGTACATACTCAAGCCAGTAAGTGCAGTGTTAACTGATAATTTATTTCAGCAGGTACAAGGTAGAAGACAGTGTACCTTGCCATAACTGAAATAAACTTTAATCACTCCTAATTACAAAATAAAGTTTGATCAGAAATCAGGAAACTATTCTTACTTCCATGTATTATGATAGCCGCAAAGCAAAGGCAGCTTACTGCTGGTTTGTCACTTCTGAAAGCACAGGGGGGCGGAAATGGAAGATCACTCTTCCCTACCAGAAACTGCAATAGACAATCTGGGCACCATTTCATGTAGAAAGAAGAAAAAAAGTGCTTTGTTCTGGATAACTTACCACCACCTTTCACCCTACCACGAGGATGTCTCGCACTAGCAAAAACCTACGTGTACTGAGTACTATGTGTTGAGTGGTTCTGCAGCTCTACATTCACTTTTCCATGTTAACACCAAAGTCCTAAAAGGCTGGTTTAAATAGGTTTAGCAAATCTGAAAATGTTTAGTGAACCTTTTGGGTGAAAAAGAGCCAAGCTTACTGTGCACCCTTTCTCACAAACTTCAGGCTTATGTGTCTAAATCCCACGCAACTCAGCAACCACGGAAATCCCATTCATGTTAAACAAAGACAAAGTGGGCATACACACAGCCTCAGGATGTAGTCACAGCAGATGATACTGATTATTTCAGTTAATTGCTTATATTTAAATCTCCAGTCCCTGCAAGACTTAAAAAAAAAAAAACCAAAAAAAACCATTAGAATATGCTCAATTTGTTGCTGAGAAGGGCAGGCACATTTTTCCCAGATGTAAAAGTAACAGGGAGTTGTTCAGATCAAAGCTTCTGCCCACCAGATCTATGTATTTTTTAAAAAAGTTGGCCCATATTAGTCTTGACACATGCTAGACTACAAATACTAAAAGAGTATTCAGCAACACAACCAGATGCCATCTGTGAGGAAAAAAATATCCAAACAAACAAAGAAACCAACCTCCTCACAACTAACCTGCAATGCTTAACCACATGTGAAGGGAGATAAATTATATATGTAGCCCTGGGATATAGAGAAATGGCAGTAACCCACAATTTGCAATACTGGCAGACCAAAATAAAGATGAAAACCAAAGATATGCTGTGACAAATTATACCTTGTCTCTCGAATTCCAGCAACTCAAAGTAGAATAAACTATATCATAGGACAACACAGTTCTGGTATGATCTTTAGCCCAAGTTTGCAACAAATTTCAGAAAAAGGAAAAGAAATAATGCTTAAGTTCTAAACAAAACTCCCTTTCAGATAAAAACTGTTGTTTTAAACAAAAAACAACAGCTACAAATTGCTTATATAACAATATCAAAGAAATTGTTACTGGAAGTAATTTTGGAATTACACACTGTTGATAATATACCACTAATGAATGAATGAGAATCCACTACGGTCCCTACAAAGGGACCATGAGCAATCTAGACATCACTAAATAGCAGCATGCAGGCAAGCTGCAGCAAATGGCAAAGACTGAGGTTGAGGTATCCTATGATACAGCTATAGGTTGAGGACAACCAGGCCTCAGGTGTAAAAACTGCAGGACTTTAAATGAGGATGAATGGAGTACCTAGCATTGGAATGCTTTACAAAAGGAAATGGAATACTGAGCTTCATTGAAAGGCAAAAGAAAATTGCGGACCCGGGGAGAAAGCATCCTTTGTTGGCATCTCAACCATGTGAATACAGGAGACATTATACCCAGAAACTGAAGCAGAAGTTACATATATGCAAAGCTTCAACCTACCATTTTTATCCAACATCATGTGCTTACATCATACGTTACCAGAGCCACAATGGCTTAACAGTTCTAAACTAGACTACTAGCAGGTTATTTAAAATGATCAGTCACTTGATCGGCCTTGTCACTTGACAAGGGACATACTGAAAGCTTCAGTAAGAGCTGAAAATCTTGCAAAACTTTTTGGTTATCTATAAAGGTACTGACACAATAGATTCAATGAATGCTGCTTGCCCCAGTGGAATCACTAAGAAAAAAGTGGCTGTAGTAATAAATGGGAATAGAAGAGGGGAACAGCAGCCTGTCTTTACTTGTCTGGACAGTTAAAACAAGTCAGCTTTACTCCTGACAAGCTGGCCACATATTTTGAGAAAGGAAAAGATTCAGATTGATAGGGGTGAGAAAAGTATCCCAATAGAACTGGAACCCAAAACATTTGTCAAATCAGTGTCATTGTACATGTACAAGGGTACATGCCACATATTTTATTTCAAAACTATTAATTCACTGTGAGACTGCTTTATTTTATAAAAGCCTTGTAAGTGCTTGTAAACGTGCCCTAAAAAGACATTTGCTAGGGAAAAAGAGCTAAACACACATTTTTATGAGCTATAATACCATTCAGCATCTATTAATTTCAGACAGAAATACATCTTGCATAACATTTGTGTTTTCCATCATGACAACTCAACTTATTAATGAGCAGCATATTACTTTTTTTCCAAGCAGATAACACATTCTCCAAGACACTGGCTTTATAGCACAGAATTGTAAGCCTCAAAAAATTACAGTGAGAATTTTCTTCTGTAAGTTTGGAACTTGTTTCACCAGTCTGTTATTACACACAGTGGCAGATAGTGCGAAAAAAGGTTACACAGTGGTTGTTGCTTTTTTGTCCTCACTTCATATAAAGTCTTCCCAAAGATCAGCTTTTCCTATAGCCCCCTCTTTCTTTTTTCTTTCTTTCTTTTTTTTTTTAAATGGTACTTATTACATTATCTCCACTTCAGCAGCTGCGCAGAAAGTAAGAAAAGCCTGTATTCACTGGACCATCTGTTTACCAGAGAGGAAAGATATTATCTGACCTTGCAGTCAGGGAGAAAGAACAAAAAAACATAATCTGCCTCTGTCATGGGCAAAACTTGATTTTAATAAGCTTTTTTCTTTTTTCACAAACAAAATAATGAAAATACCAAAAGCTTTTCTGTGTCTCTATCAGAGACAGAGTGCCACGGATGGGAAACTTTCAAGCCTGAACTTTACAGCACATAGCTTCCTCACAAGCTTACGTATTTGGAGAATACTTACCCAGGAAAGTTATCAGTAAAGAAAATTCTCCTTGCGTTAAGAAATTATCTTAGATCTCAAACTATTGCTGGCTCTAGTAGATCTGATTCTAGGCGACTGTGCTTGATCTTCATTATGTGGACTTCAACTAGTGATCTCCCTCCATCTTGCCAAAATTGCATTAATTTCCTTTCACTTTTGCTATATTCTTCATAAAATATACTAGAACTGGACCTGATTTCATGCCTACTCCCTCTCCCATTATGTCAAACATTGTGTCTTCTGTGGTTCAGTCAAACTTTGCAGCAAAAAACAACAGGTGACACAGCACTGTAACCATTATGAAAACTTTCAGGGCATTTGAACAGACACAATGGCACCCTGTCAAACTCCTAAGCAGAAGAACCAAAAGCAGTACTATCGCTGAATGAAGTCTTTAGCATCACTCCAGCAAAAGCATTCTCTGAATTTCTAACAATCTGGACAGAAAACTTAGTTCTGATGAGATGGGAATAGGAAGCTTAAAGAACTAGCAGCAACTTTTTTTGTGTGGAAATGTGGCAATTAGTCAGATTCCAAGAACTCAACCATGCAAGCATAACGAAGTATGTCACCTTTTTCTCCTATTCAAATATCTATTGCACATGTAGTTAAAGCAGAGAAAAATCACAGTCATTTTCATCTTTATCCATTCAGGTTTTCTTCTATGAAACTTGACCATTCTTCAAACTAGATGTCGTGGTTTAAGCCCAGGCCGTAAATCAGAACCACAAAGTCCACTTCCCCCCCCAACCTTTCTTCCCTCTGCTTCTGGAAGGACAGGGAGGACAATCAAAAGAATGCAACTCCCATGGGTTGAGATAAGAACAGTTTAATAACTAAGGTATAACACAAATCACTACTGCTACCACCAATAATAATAATGATAAAGGAAATAACAAGGAAGAGAATACAACCGCTCACCAACCGGTACCTCAACCCCACCCCGCAGTGATCCAGCCCTTCCGGGAACTCTCAGTTCTACATCCAGGGCATGACGTGCTATGGTATGGAATACCTCTTTGGCTAGTTTGGGTCAGGTGTCCTGTCCCTGCTTCCTCCCACCTTCTCCTCCTCCCTGGCAGAGCATGAGAGTCACAAAGTCCTTGGTCAGTCTAAACATCGGTGTTATCAGCTCCATTCCCAGGCTGAAAGTCAAAAACACAGTGCTGCAACAGCTACTAAGAAGGAGGAAAAATGACTGCTACTGCTGAACCCAGGACACTAGAGAAACATAATTAAATAAATAGGGAATGAGGAAAGTCGCTGCAGGATAAAAGACAGATTACCTTTAGTCTGCCGAAGATAGAATTGTAAAAGCATAGAAAATGAAAGCTGTTAACCTCATGTATGATGAATACTTCTGGAAAGGGCCCAGGAGTATGGGCTCCAGATAAAGACAAATGAGAAAAATGCTAGCAAACATACATATCCTTCAATAATGGTTGTTGATTTCCCAGTGGATGCTAGTGGGGAAGACATGGAAGGACGAAACAAAGAGAAAATAGCTTCAAGTTAAAAGAGATAATTAAGTTGTCCTATAGCATCTACCTCCAGAAAACCCCAACAGATTACAGCAATCCTGAGAACTGTGAATTTATCCAACATAGCCAATGTAATTTGTTAACATAATCAAAACACACAGAATACTTCTCACTAAAATCAAGCCACCATTTTGTAATAAATGGTGTGATCCAACATGAATTCACAATACTTTTGTATAGCGGAAGCCCAACCAATGTTTGTGTTACTCCAGAAACATAAAACTCAGTTTTACTCTGCTCCTGCCACAAACCCAGAAAAGTCCAAATATAACAGTACTGTTATAGCATTACCAAGCTACTGTGTCTTCTTTCAATTCCTGCTGAAGAGAGAATACTAGTGGAAAGAAGGCTATCACCACAGTATCCCAGTTACTCTAGCCAAGTAAGGAACTAATCCTATGTTTCCAAAGCACTGTGACTGCAGATTGTGACAAGCCTTCTATTTCTTCTAAAGATCAATAAAGATTTTTTTCCTGGCACAGCACATATGGCAGGTAGCTCTTCAGCAAGGCTGTCGGAGACAGATATACATCCCCTAACAGCATTTCAGAACAAAACAAAGGCATCTATTTTATTCCAAAATGATATAAAACCAGAAAATAGCCAGGCAGCATAAAAGGTAGGGCTCCCTGACTTGATAGCATCCTATAACAACAAAACAGGTCTTTGAAACACCCATGTTCTGAAATTTTTGAACATCCTAAGCAAGTTTTCCTCAGCATGTTTCCTCTTCTATACACTTTTTGTTTAATATTCTGCAATTTCCAATTTGCTTTCTCGAGGCTCATTCACAGTGTTTTAGAACCATGTTTGCTCTAGAGTATAAGAAAGGAATTTTCTTTCAAGCAGCATCCTAACCTTTGACATCCACCAGTCATCTGCATTGCTAGTAGCATAACTGAAAATCCTCTTGCAGACAAATCTTTACTGGTTTCTAGAGTCTTTAGAACAAGGCAATAGTTAAACTTGAAGAACATGGCTTCTACCTGGGAAGCATCCTAGTATTTCAGCTAAAACTGGACCATAACAGAGCATACAGTTCAGGAATTAATATAACTCTGCTTAAATCCTGAGGTCCTCATGGTTAAAAAAAAAAAAAAAAAAAAAAGAAAAAAAAAGAAATCAAACAAAACCAAAACCATAACAAAACTGACCACTATGGCCTCAGGCCATCCTATTTCCAATACTCAGCTGTTAACAATTCAGCTCAGCTGCATAGCAGAGAACAAAAAGCTATTCCAGGTGTGTGTAATAGCTAGTTTTACACAATAGCTTACGGACAGACACAAGTGTTTGAAAATAGAACAATTGACTGCTATATACATTAGAAAACAGTAAACTGCCTATTTCCGTTTTGATTTTCCTTGCTAAGAGGAAAAATTATGGCAGAGAATTTACCTGAATTTGCTCAGTGGTGGGAAACAAATAAGTTTGACTTTTATTTATGTCTGAAAGAGGTGAGTATGTTGTCTACAAGCTTACAGTAAGTATACGCATGTAGTTCATTGATATCTACTAATATATTTCTCCTATAACACATGCTATTTATGGGGCTTCCTACACTTTCAATTAAGAGGAGGTAACACATGGCAAATGCTTAATTTTAAATTATGTGTTTATGACAACAACCTGTGCTACCAAACAGCAGGTTTCAAAGCTAGGAAACTGCTTGCTGTAAGAAAACTAGAAGCTACCGAAGGACATTGACAATACTGCAGAATCCTGGAAACAGTCACTACTGCAGTGAGAATCAGTGTGATGACCTATGGTAATATGCTAGGATGTTAGTTTATGTTATCTTCTAAAAAAAAATATCTCCACTTCCTCACTGCAGCAGTGGAATTTTAAGGACAGAATTTCAGCAAAGCCATTATCATCAGTCTGTAGGACCCTGGAGACAGAAAATATTATTTCTCATTTCCTTTACGTTTCCCATGGCCTGTGTCCTGGGTTCAGCAGCAGCAGTCACTTTTTCTCCTTCTTAGTAGCTGGTGCAGTGCTGTGTTTTGACTTTCAGTCTGGGGATAATACTGATAAAACCGATGTTTTCAGTTGCTGGTCAGAATGTTTACCCTGACCAAGGACTTTGTCAGTCTCCTGCTCTGCCAGGGAGGGGGGGAAGCCAGGATGAAGCAGAGACAGGACACCTGACTCAAACTAGCCAAAGAGGTATTTCATATCATAGCACGTCATGTCCAGGATGTAACTGAGAGTTACCCGGAAGGGCTGGATCACTGCGGGGTGGGGTTGAGGTACCGGTTGGTGAGCGGTTGTATTCTCTTCCTTGTTATTTCCTTTATCATTATTATTATTGGTGATAGCAGTAGTGATTTGTGTTATACCTTAGTTACTAAACTGTTCTTACCTCAACCCATGGGAGTTGTATTCTTTCGATTCTCTTCCCTGTCCCTCCAGGAGCGGAGGGAAGAAAGGTCAGGGGGAAGTAGACTGCGTGGTTCTGATTTACGGCCTGGGCTTAAACCACGACAGTTCTTTTTGGCACCCAACATGGGGCTTGAAGGGTTGAGATAATGACAGATCTGACCAAGGCACAATGCTAATTTATTGGCTGTCAAAGTTGTTTCTCTTGATGTCACAGTTTCAGTATGCCGTAGCTTACTTAGAGCCAGTTTTTGCTGTGTTAGTGTTTATCAAGTGTGGGGCTTGGGCTAAGGTTATTGTCTCATTGTATTTTATGGTAATGACTTGTAATACAATAGAAAAATTGATCATGAAACTGATCTGGCTTATGTTCCCAGTGTGGTCACCACCTTTATACTTTGGGAAGTATATAATACAAGTACTTAGCAATTACACATCTTTTTTCTCCTTCCTGCATGGTCAACCTATGAAGGAGATGTTCTCTTACCCTCCCAGTGCCCCTCCCAGACCGTTTACAGCATCGTTTGAGAGTTTTGAAGTTTTTGAGTGGCCTTTTAATATTGTTGAGACCTGTTTGCTGATTGTGATGAGGATCACCATGTTGGCACGCATACAGAGTGTGTTTTCTCCACAACCATTACATCTGATCTCAAGAGTTAAGCAGAGTCAGGTTTGGGTCTTGTCTGGGGTTAGACGACGATATAGGGGGACAGAGAGATTTTCCCTGAGGCTGGACAGCCATGAGTGGCAGGGTGTGTGGGATAGTATGGGCAAGTATCTAGGTCAGTGGGCCCCTCCAGTGGTTTGCAATTTCACCACTGAACAAGTGCAAAATCCAGAAGAATTAGTAAAACACTTAAATGAGGTGTGCTGTCATCCTGGTCATACCAGAGAGGGACAAATCATGTCAACGTGCTGGGGATTTGCCTATGCTTACCGGGCCTTGTTCAACACTATCCAGCACCTTCAAAAGGAAAACAATGTCCCTGGATCTGAGGGCGAAGCAACAGACAGCGCAGCTACTCCAGCTCCGAGCACAGCAGCCCCAGTGACGAGTACAGCCACTACTCAAACTTCGACTGCAACAGACAGTGCAGCTACCCCAGCAACAAGTACAGCCGCTACTCAAACTTCAACTGCAACAGATAGCGAAGCTACCCCAGCTCCAAGCACAGCAGCTACACCACCCCCAGCAACAAGTACAGTTGCTACTCAAACCACAGTGATAATGACTGCAGCTAAACCAGAGGACCAATTCGTACCAATATCAATTGCCCCTGTACGCAAGAGAAAAAGCAAAAAAGGCAAGAAGGGTGAAGCAAGATGAAGAAACAATGTATTCACCACCCAGGCCACCATCTGATCAGGAGTCATCATCACATGACGAAGAAGAAGAAGAAGAGGTGACTTCTCGACCTCGGACCTCAACTGAGCTACGGAATATGTGAAAAGATTTTACCCGTCAACCAGGGGAGCACATCATCACCTGGTTGCTCCGATGCTGGGACAATGGGGCCGATGGTCACGAACTAGAAGGTAGAGAAGCCAAGCAGCTGGGATCACTTGCTAGAGAAGGGGGAATTGACAAAGCAATTGCAAGAGAGAAAAGTCTTTGGAGGCAGCTCTTGGCAGCTGTGAAAGAAAGGTTTCCATACAAGGATGATGTTATGAGTCGTTTGGCCAAGTGGACTACTTTAGACAAAGGCATCCAGTCTCTGAGGGAATCAGCCATCGTAGAGATGATCTATCACATCAAACCGAATAACGGGGATATACCCATAGACCCAAATGAAGTCGAATGTACACGACCCACGTGGTGAAAACTTACATGGAATGCACCCTCATCGTATGCCCATTCATTGGCAACAGTAACCTGGAATGACGTAGTACCACTAACAGTGGATGAAATGATTCATAAACTCCGAGAGTTCGAAGACAATCTCACCCCTTCCATCATCTCAGCTGTGGAAAAACTGTCCCAGGATCTCAAACAATTGAGGGACGATCTATCTGATTTATCCAGCTCCTCACGCGTACCAACACATGTCTCAGCTATTAACAACAGGCGTCCTATTGTTCAAGACAGAAGATATAGAAGGCATATGCCACGGGCCACCCTATGGTTTTACCTGCGGGATCATGGAGAAGACATGATGAAGTGGGATGGAAAACCTACTTCAGCTTTGGAGGAACAGGTGCGTGAATTGAAAATAAGAACAAGGGTCAAGGCTGATCATCCCATGAGAGCTGCAGCTTCAGTCTCTGGTGAGCAGGTTCCCAGGTGGAGCGGAAGAGCTGATTTTACTCCAGCTCCTGTGATAACGAAGAATAATCCCTTTCAACACAACTTAGGTGTCCAACGTTGTGATGACTGTTAGAGGGGCCCTGCCTTCAGCCAGGTAGAGGTAGGGGACAATCGGATTTACTGGACTGTGTGGGTCAGATGGCCTGGCACATCAGTCCCACAGAAGTATAAAGCTCTAGTAGATACCGGTGCACAGTGTACCCTGATGCCATCAAGCTGTCAAGGGGTGGAACCCATCTATATTTCTGGAGTGACAGGAGGATCCCAAGAGTTGACTGTACTGGAGGCTGAGATCAGCCTGACTAGGAGGAAATGGCAAAAGCACCCCATTGTGACTGGTCCAGAGGCTCCATGCATCCTTGGCATAGACTACCTCAGGAGAGGGTACTTCAAAGACCCAAAAGGGTACCGATGGGCTTTTGGTATTGCTGCTTTGGAGACTAAGAAAATTGAGCAGCTGTCCACCTTGCCTGGTCTCTCAGAGGATCCTTCTGTTGTGGGGTTGCTGAAGGTCGAAGAACAACAAGTGCCAATCGTGACCACAACAGTGCACCGGCGGCAATATCGCACCAACCGAGACTCCCTGATTCCCATCCATAAGCTGATCCGTAGTCTGGAGAGTCAGGGAGTGATCAGCAGGACCCGCTCACCCTTTAATAGCCTCATATGGCCAGTGCGAAAGTCTAACGGAGAGTGGAGACTAACAGTAGACTATCGTGGCCTGAATGAAGTCACACCACCATTGAGTGCTGCCGTACCGGACATGCTAGAACTTCAGTATGAACTGGAGTCAAAGGCAGCCAAGTGGTATGCCACGACTGATATTGCCAATGCATTCTTCTCAATTCCTTTGGCAGCAGAGTGCAGGCCACAGTTTGCTTTTACTTGGAGGGGCGTCCAGTACACTTGGAACCCACTGCCCCAGGGGTGGAAACACAGCCCTACCATCTGCCATGGACTGATCCAGAATGCACTGGAACAGGGGCAAGCTCCAGAACACATGCAATACATTGATGACATTATTGTGTGGGGCAATACAGCGGAAGAAGTCTTTGAGAAAGGGAAGAAAATAATCCAAATCCTGCTGAAAGCTGGTTTTGCCATAAAACGGAGTAAGGTCAAGGGACCTGCACAGGAGATTCAATTTTTGGCAATAAAATGGCAAGATGGACGTCGCCAGATGCCCACGGATGTGATCAACAAAATAACAGCAATGTCTCCACCAACTAATAAGAAAGAAACACAAGCTTTCTTGGGTGCTGTGGGGTTCTGGAGAATGCACATCCCAAATTACAGTTCGATTGTAAGCCCTCTCTATCATGTGACCCGGAAGAAGAACGATCTTAAATGGGGCCCTGAGCAACAACAAGCCTTTGAGCAAATTAAACGTGAGATAGTTCATGCAGTAGCCCTTGGACCAGTCCAAACCGGGCCAGATGTAAAAAATGTACTGTACACCGCAGCCGGGGAGAATGGTCCTACCTGGAGCCTCTGGCAGAAAGCTCCAGGGGAGACTCGAGGTCGACCCCTTGGCTTTTGGAGTCGGGGATACAAAGGACCTGAGGCCAGCTATACCCCAACTGAGAAAGAGATACTGGCAGCCTATGAAGGGGTTCGAGCTGCTTCAGAGGTGATTGGCGCTGAAGCACAGCTCCTCCTGGCACCCAGGTTGCCCGTGCTGGGCTGGATGTTCAAAGGCAGGGTCTCCTCTACACATCATGCAACCGATGCGACATGGAGTAAATGGGCTGCACTAATTACACAACGAGCTCAAATAGGAAATCCCAGTCGTCCAGGCATTCTAGAAGTCATCATGGATTAGCCAGAGGGCAAAGATTTTGGAATGTCACCAGAGGAGGAGGTGATGTGTGCTGAAGAGGCCCCACCATATAATAAACTATCAGAAAGTGAAAAGCAGTATGCCTTGTTTACTGATGGGTCCTGCCGTATTGTGGGAAAGCATCGGAGATGGAAGGCAGCCGTATGGAGTCCCCAGCACCAAGGTGCAGAAACTGCTGAAGGGGAGGGTGAATTATTTTGAGCCTGGTAGGCCCATAACACTTCAGGCCATCAGGGCAGAGATGCAACATAGAGATGGACTCATGATCGAGGGGTGGACTTATCAATAGACACTATTGCCCAGGTTATTCATGAGTGTGAACACTGCACACAGCCTCTCCTGCTTTGAAAGACTATTACAAGAGATGGAGCCCAACATCATGGACCGGATGGACTCAGCAGCTTTATAGGGATTGGTCCGTGCACTAGGAAAAGAGTGCACTGAGATGGGACTGATGGTATATTGAAAATGTGTGATCTGAGCATGATGTGAATGGTATGGAATAAGGGGTGGATACTGTCCTGGGTTCAGCAGCAGCAGTCACTTTTTCTCCTTCTTAGTAGCTGGTGCAGTGCTGTGTTTTGACCTTCAGTCTGAGGATAATACTGATAAAACCGATGTTTTCAGTTGCTGGTCAGAATGTTTACCCTGACCAAGGACTTTGTCAGTCTCCTGCTCTGCCAGGGAGGAGGGGAAGCCGGGATGAAGCAGAGATAGGACACCTGACCCAAACTAGCCAAAGAGGTATTCCATACCACAGCACATCATGCCCAGGATTTAGAACTGAGAGTTCCCGGAAGGGCTGGATCACTGCAGGGTGGGGTTGAGGTACCGGTCAGTGAGCGGTTGTATTCTCTTCCTTGTTATTTCCTTTATCATTATTATTATTGGTGATAGCAGTAGTGATTTGTGTTATACCTTAGGTATTAAACTGTTCTTATCTCAACCCATGGGAGTTGCATTCTTTCGATTCTCTTCCCCGTCCCTCCAGGAGCGGAGGGAAGAAAGGTCGGGGGGAAGTAGACTGCGTGGTTCTGATTTACGGCCTGGGCTTAAGCCACTACAGCCTGTAACCTTATCAACAGTATAAGGATCTAAGATGACAAATATAACTATTCCATAGAGAATTATAATTTAAATTTTTAGATCTAAGTTTTGTCCTATATCATGGACATGTGACAAGAAAGCTAAAAATGCAAGCATTTCCAATTTCCTTATTCTGAACATCTATAAAATTCAGCAGCTGGCCTGCTGGTTTATCAATCAGCTCCAATCAGTCTCCAAACAGGCAAGAAGAGTGAGAAGCTCACTTTTTCACTTTTATTCCTGTGGAAACATGGCAAAACAAAATCAGAAGAAAGGACAGATGGGAGATAAGCTTAACTTAGAAGGACACTTCCTGAAAGCTAAAGAACTGTGTTTAAATGCGCCAGTTACTGCAGGGTACAGTAAGAGGACAACACAGGAGGCATAAAGCCAAGATGAGAAGAAAATAAACAAGGCTTGCTCATAACCTGATTTTACATTCTTGTGATATATTTGAAATTAGCAAGAATATTATAGACAATAATGGGTTATCATAAGACATCCTATAACTAATATTCTCTCTGGAAGGAACAATGAACGTATGTATGCACAGGTCCTTAAAATACGTCTTGATGAGTCAAGTTCAAAACTGATTCTAATCAGTTTTCTTCTAAATCTCTCACATTCCTTGTCCCTGCAACAGTGCAAGAGGCGAAAAGAAAAGATAAATTAGTGGATGGTGAGAGATAGGTTGAAGAAAACAGAAAAAAAATCATTTACAACTTTACCCTCTGCAGGTTAGAAAACCCTTTCCCCTAAACACCCCTGCCATTACATGGGTGAGAACTAACCTTGAGAAATAGTGATTTTCCAATTAATGTGATTATGACTTACAAAGGTTTTGTTACTTGTATGTTAGAAGAAGCCAAACCCATGTTCAAATCATGACCGTACACTGCTGTGTACCGCTATGTGCTGTGCACAGGGTCTCTGTGAGGGGCAGCTGGGGTTGCCAGCAATTAAGGTGCTAGGGATGGCCAGCTCCAGCTGACCCATCATAGGGCACAGCTGAGGCCCTCATCCACACTGGTGGCACCTTAGGGAATGTATTTAGGATACAGCAGAAAACACCAGAGAGAGAAGAGGAGGGAACAAAAAGGAGAAAGAGCAGAGGGAACACCAGGGTCCAAGGAGAAGGAACAGCAGCTCCACAGCAGATACTTCCCAGGGAATGCCCAGAAGAGGTGAGGAGAAGAGAGCAGCAGTGAGAAACTGCTAGGCTGCCTGTAGACGCACCACCTTCCCACACCACTTGCTGCCCTGTTGAGGAGGCTGAGCAAGACCTGTCTTCATAACAAGAGTGAAGGAGAAAAGGAGACAGGAATAAAGGAGTCAAGTTGAGCCTAGGAAAGAGGGGAGGAAAGCTATGGTTTTTGTGTTTTCTTTTTGATTCTCACCATTGAACCAATAATTAAATATTTATTTTAAATGTCAATAAATAGTTTATTTTCCCCAAGCTAAATCTGTTTGGTCCACAGCGGTAGTTTGTAATGGATCTACATTTGTCCCCATCTTGACCCATGAGCTTTCTCAGTCCTTTTCTTCCTATCTTCTGCCTCTGTCCCACTGAGGAAGTGAGGGGATGGAGGGGTGGGAGTTTGGCTGGTATCCCATACTAACCCACACACCACGTGCTCAAAACAAGAGTCTATGGAACTACTGAGTGTGAACAAAGAAGAGGAAAATAAGTTCAATGCACATCTATGAAACTCTCCAGCCTGAACATATTTGATCGTTTTTCAAATATGATGACTAGATAAGAGATACTCATACATCAGTTACAGACCATCTGCCTGGCCATTATTGTTATGCACTTTAGCACGGTCATCAAATTCCCTGCTATTTTGTTATCACTGCCATCTGTATAACTAATAATAACAACAATACTACAATAGATTGCAAAACAAGAATTTATGATGCAACTCATTTTCTGAAGTCTGCTTTTGCTCTTTCAGACAGCACTGACTCAATCACTTATATCAACCCCTGCTAGAAAATTAAGATTTTACACTAATAACATTTTATGGATTGGCATAATTTGTGTTGGGTTGTTCTATGGCTTTTGAGAGGAGAATCTGTGACTTCAAACTTTTGTGTGAAAAAATGAGAAAATATAAACCAAACATTGCTTATTTTTCAACTGCAGGGTTGCTTGTGATTTAGACCAAAACATTAGAAATGCAATGTATCAAATAAGTCTGAGAGTAAAGACAAATCATTTTTTTGGGAGTCAGGAGTTCAAAAAGGAAGTAGTAAGATACAGTATAGCAGCTAAGGTACAAGAACTAATCACAGGGAAAAATGACTCATTTGCTTTAATCAGCAGCTATTCAAACTTTATCTACAAAGCTGAATTAGGGAATATGAAACCACATTTGCAAGGAAGTAATAGAAAGTACAGATGCAGGAAAGATCAGTAGTTTCCACTGAAGAAACTTTAAAAGTTTGCTATGGAGATGTATAGAAAGATGTATAGAAAGATGTATGAAGGAAAAAAAGCCCTAACTCCTGATACAAGCAGCTATAGCATAATCTTGCAAAATTATAGAGAACAGTAAATTATTCACGTCTTACAGCAACTGATATTGTTGTAAAAATAGATTACTACCTTTACCAAGAACAATTCTTATGTAATTGAAAGTAAGATTTTATAATGTTGTAGCTTATATCAGAAACATAATTCTAGGAGTTAATTACGCAGATATTTGGCATATTTTTCTATTTTTTGGTTATGAGGGTGGGGGAAAATTATGTAATTGTATGTGCATCCTTCAACTACTATTCTGATTACACTTAAGGTGCATATGTTATCCTATTAAGAAAAAGGAAAAGACAGAAATAATGACTTTAGTGTTTTGAATCAAAAATTGGAAAAGGAAATTCAGATTTTTCTATTTGTTCCATTAAAATGTGAGCACATGTAAAGCAGAGTATGTTTTGAGGCTAAATCTTTGAAATAAAAGCAATCAAGATGTGACTTGGAACATTCGGAAGTCTAACCAAATAATCAGGATATCAGATATGTACTACAGACATGTAAGTCCTTTTTCTCTTGTTTTAACCATTTCCAAAAGTAAGTATTTTCTGACCTGTTTTGGAATGCAAGCTCCTTCTTGGTTCCTCAGGCCCCTCAATTGGTTGATCAGCAAGGAAAACTCGTGCCTGGTCCACAGCATTGAGAATGATTTGCTCTTTATCCTTCAGTTCACGCCTCAGTGCCTTTTGGGAAGGAAAAGAAGAATGCCATTTGTAACGTGATCTTGTAAACAACAGATACCATACCATTTTCTCTGTTTTCACCTCTCTGACCAGATCTATGAATAAGTAATAACCAACATGTCATTTAGAATGCAAGATGAAATGTAAATTTTACAAAACAGAAATGGCAATGAATTAATTAAGACTAGAAGGGTAATTTTTACAGAATTGACTTAAAGAACTCAACACAAGAAAGATGGTGATGGCAGGTTTCAAAAACACATAACAGAAACTACTACATTTAACTTCTAAAAAAAGAAAAGTAAAACTAAAGGGTTTATTGCTATGAACAGGACTGCTAATATATCCTAGATTACGACAACACACTTTTTTCTTTCTTGGCAGCTGGAATAACATAAAATTCCATCTACTGAAACTACAGAAGACAATTTTACAACTGCTAGAAATAACTGCAAAAGTATTTTACGTTCCTTTGAAAACACTTCCTCTTATTTGTGTCCTCTATTTAATATGTTTAAAACTTAGAAGATACATAACTAGAACTTCTATGATGATAATAAGTTGAAAAAAAAAAAAATCCTTCAAATTAGACAAAAATATTTTGAGCCTTATTATGCAGAAACAATTGAGCCATATATATATATAAATAATTTTTTATATATATATAAATTCTTTAAGATATTTTCATGGTATTTGAAATTTTGAAATTCATTTCAGGTATTTTTTCTCCAGCAATTATGACTTTTTTTTAAAGGGTTAAGTGTAACCACCCTTTTTAAAAACAAACATTTGGGCAGAGAAGAGATTCAGAGCAGCCCTGTGGAGAAGGACTTGGGGGTGTTGGTCGATGAGAAAATGAACATGAGCTGGCTTCAGTGTGCGCTCGCAGCCCAGAAAGCCCAACCTCATAGCCTTTTATGAGGAAATAACATTGTGGATGGATGATGGCAGAGCAGTGGATGTGGTCTACCTTGACTTCAGCAAAGCATTTGACACAGTCTCCCACAGCATCCTCATAGCTAAATTGAGGAAGTGTGGCCTGGATGATCAGGTAGTGAGGTGGACTGCGAACTGGCTGAAGGACAGAAGCCAGAGAGTTGTAGTCTATGGGGCGGAGTCTAGTTGGAGGCCTGTATCTAGTGGAGTGCCTCAAGGGTCAGTATTGGGACCAGTATTATTTAATATATTCATCAGTGATTTAGATGAGGGAATTGAGTGTACTGTCAGCAAGTTTGCTGATGACACTAAGCTGGGAGGAGTGGCTGACACGCCAGAAGGCTGTGCTGCGATCCAGCAGGACCTGGACAGGCTGGAGAGTTGGGCAGGGAATAACTTGATGAAATATAACAAGGGAAAGTGTAGAGTCCTGCATCTGGGCAGGAACAACCCCAGGTTCCAGTATAGGTTGGGGAACGACCTGTTAGAGAGCAGTGTAGGGGAGAGGGACCTGGGGGTCCTAGTGGACGGCAGGATGACCATGAGCCAACACTGTGCCCTTGTGGCCAAGAAGGCCAATGGCATCCTGGGGTGTATTAGAAGGGCGGTGGTCAGTAGGTCGAGAGAGGTCCTCCTTCCCCTCTACTCTGCCCTGATGAGACCGCATCTGGAATATTGTGTCCAGTTCTGGGCCCCTCAGTTCAAGAAGGACAGGGACCTGCTGGAGAGAGTCCAGCGCAGGGCAACTAAGATGATTAAGGGAGTGGAGCATCTCCCTTATGAGGAAAGGCTGAGGGAGCTGGGTCTCTATAGTTTGGAGAAGAGGAGACTGCGGGGGGACCTTATTAGTGTATATAAATATATAAAGGGGGAGTGTCATGAGGATGGAGCCAGGCTCTTCTCAATGGCAAACAATGATAGGACAAGGGGTAATGGGTACAAACTGGAACACAAGAGGTTCCACTTAAACTTGAGAAGAAACTTCTTCTCAGTGAGGGTGACGGAACACTGGAACAGGCTGCCCAGGGAGGTTGTGGAGTCTCCTTCTCTGGAGACATTCAAAACCCGCCTGGACACATTCCTATGTAACCTTATCTAGGTGTTCCTGCTCTGGCAGGGGGATTGGACTAGATGATCTTTTGAGGTCCCTTCCAATCTCTAACATACTGTGATACTGTGATACTGTGAAAGCCAACCGTATCCTGAGCTGCATCAAGAGGAGTGTGACCAGCAGGTCGAAGGAGGTGATCCTGTCCCTCTACTCTGCTCTCGTGAGACCTCACTTGGAGTATTGTGTGCAGTTCTGGTGTCCTCAACATAAAAAGGACATGGAACTGTTGGAACAAGTCCAGAGGAGGGCCACGAGGATGATCAGGGGACTGGAGCACCTCCCGTATGAAGACAGGCTGAGAAAGTTGGGGCTGTTGAGCCTGGAGAAGAGAAGGCTGCATGGAGACCTCATAGCAGCCTTCCAGTATCTAAAGGGGGCCTACAAGGATGCTGGGGAGGGACTATTCATCAGGGACTGTAGTGACAGGACAAGGGGTAACGGGTTCAAACTTAAACAGGGGAAGTTTAGATTGGATATAAGGAAGAAATTCTTTACTGAGAGGGTGGTGAGGCACTGGAATGGGTTGCCCAGGGAGGCTGTGAATGCTCCATCCTTGGCGGTGTTCAAGGCCAGGTTGGATGAGGCCTTGGGTGACATGGTTTAGTGTGGGGTGTCCCTGCCCATGTCAGGGGGGTTGGAACTAAATGATCTTAAGGTCCTTTCCAACCCTAACTATTCTATGATTCTATGATTCGATGATTCTAGGTAGTAGCCTATAATGTTTCCTACAGGCCATTTTCTTCCATTCAGGTTTTTTTAAGTTTAAATCTGTCCCACCTAGAAAGAAGCTGGTTTGCGTCTTTACTTTGTATTACCTTCTACCAACAGAAACACAAAGGAAGGTACTTTAACTATTATTAAAATTATATGCTTAATTTTTCCAATAATTTTTTTTTTTAGATCTCATTACAAAATCAAGGCTTATTTTGTTAACACAACCTGCTCAGGCCCCATTCCAGCTTAAGAAAAGGAGTTCGTCAGTGTTCACAACATTATACAACAAAATGAGTGATTTCCACTACAGAAAACTGTTGAAAAAGTTACTATGAATGTCTCATAAATGCCACTTTCTCTCTCTCACCAGTATGTCTCTTACTGCCACAAACACAAAACCCACTTACCTCTTGACTTCAGCTTAGCAGTAGGAAAAATGTTATCCCCCCCACCTTCTTTCCTGCTTTATTCCTTTATTCTCCTTATCTTCCCAAATCCTTCAATTCCTTCTCACTTTAATTCTGCTCCAAATTAAATAAAAAACCAAAACTAACATTAACTACTCACTGAAAATACACTAGCCACTGAAAATACACTAGCCTCCATTATATTTAGGAACTTGCATTATAAAGTCATATCTTCAGTAACCACTGTTTTTATACAAATAACCCTTTTCAGAACAGTGTTCTCTCTACATGCTTTTATATAGCAATAATAAAAATAAATCAACTAAGCCCTATTCTATGCAGAATTCAGTATATACTATGTTTAATAAGAAACAAAAAATGCAATTTAAAACGAAGCCCTGCTTTGTAAAAACAGTATTTTTTTTACAGAAACTGAAGTATTGTAAAAGTAACATTCCTGAAGAATCCCTGCAAATCAGCACAGTATGTATCAATATTTTAATTTCACATAGCATACGTCAGAATAAGACTCTTCAAAATCATCCATAATTTACAAATCATGAAAACATTCTCTCTACAGGAATCTATCTCAGGGCAGGAGGAGGACAGGAAGCCACTATCACTACTGTGCAATTAAGGCTCAAAAATTTCCCATTTTAAAGACTTTTGGTTAGTAATGTCTGTCTGAATGTATCATTAAAATACAAGCAAAATCTTGAATTTCAAAGATGTTGCCAGAAACAGAGAGGATTGATAACTTCAGTGTGAAGTAGGAAATCTTTCTAGAAGTACTTCTTTTTTCCCCTCTCCTGTTTACCTTCACATAGGGTGTTCATCAGTTTCTCCTGATCACCCTCAATAAAACTTCTATCATGTTTGACCTAAGAGACCTTGTATTTAATTCTTTATATCCCTGCCACTGAAATTGTTCAAATTGAGGCTGACAACACAAAGAATTTAAGACTTTGGCCCCTCATCAACTCTAAGTCATCCATGGCATTCTTTATTAACTTATCCTGACAAAAGAAGTCTTTCAGAATGAAAGAAATCTTGTACATGAAATCATAATACTGAAGTGATTTAGTAGTAAATAAGAGTATTTTGAGCACACCATAGACTTTCTACATTATGCTTTATATTTTTTTTTCTTATGCCACAGATGCAAAAATAATTTCTGAAACATCCACTCAGACTTGCATAACTTTATTCTTTGTTTCTTAGCAAAATTCAATATATTTCTCTGTCTCTTTCTGCCACTAAACAAAAACAGCAATGAAAGTACATGCTGTGAGAATACCCAAATATATCAACAATACTCTCCTGTCCTTCCAGGCAAACCTCTCTGCAACAGAACAAAAAAGAAACCTACTTATAAATCTAATCTTGAGCTCAAATATCACCTGTCTTGAGTGAACTGAAGAAAGATTTCATTGGAAAAAAAAATCACATCTACAAGAACACTACAGACTAAAAGTGATAAAAACCCAGCAAAGAACATAAAAGCTGCAAGACTGAATTTGATTATCATATTACAGATTTGTATATAATAAGAAATGCAATAACATATTTTGGTGTTTTATTTAGTTTTGCAAGATATCTCCCCAACGCCACTCAGAATGGGTGCACACCTTTTTTTGTCATTAAGGACGAAAATCGTTAAAACATTCGTAGAGCTTTGAGCATAGCACATGTTCTGCTAGAGGGAGAATTCTTTCCCTGTAGCTAGCTATACTTTTCAGGGAGAAAATTAGGAGAACATTAATACTAGAGTTTTGGCATAGATTAAATAAATAATAAGTGATGATATGGCAAAAGACTTGAGGGGCATCTGAAAACTTGTCACTGAAACTGCCTATTAATAAGGTAAACTCATGAATGCTAGTATTTATTTGAGCCCTGCTGGGCATGCAGATGAGAAATGAAAACGTGAACACTGAGCACAGAGATAGATAATTATTTTTTCCCACATAATGCTACTTCATATTTATAAAAGTACAATGATATTTTAAAGCTATACCGATCATACAAAAACAGGTTGTATGTAACCTTGGCAGTAATTCATACCACCCTATTTATACTACAAGTCTAAATTAGGTAATGGTTTAAAATACAAGCTTCACTTCCATCAGTAATCCAATAGGTGACAGACGACCATATGCAACATCTACACTTCCAGAAGTTCTATACATTTGCAAATAAGCCAGGACATGGATTTTAGATTCCTGGAGAAGCCAACGCTAATTTTAGACATTCTTGATTGTTATAAAAGAAGCAGAAAACCTTGGAAACCTAAAATCTGGTGAGCTGATGCAGTGTCAACACAAACAGTTTTCAGAGCTGACCTTAAATAACACCAGCCAAGAATAATTAAAAAAATCCTCCTCTGAGACTTGAAAGAATTCTTCCACTGGCAGATGGACAAGAGCTCACAAAACTACACTCTTGAAATGTTTTATTCATCATCACACAAAGCAACAACTATGAACAGCATCACAGAATTCATTTTGCAGTTATGAGGGACATCCTTCAAGTTAATTGACTACGGCAGAGTAACCCAGGGCCCCACTAACACAATCCTCTCAAGGGAGAGAACAAAAAGTGTTAGGTCCCTGATTTACAACCATTAGCCAATTATTTACACTCTATATCTATTTGTTCCTCTTTTAGTAACTATGAAACATATTTTTCCCATTATAACTTTGGAAATTATATACCATTTATTCTGTTATGCAAAGTTAATCTAAACCATTTGCCCTCTTTTCAGTGGAGATGCTTATGATTTCTAATATAAAAACAAACTTCTCACAAGCTAACATTTTTTAACTTAGCATCTGAATTTATAGACAAGGGATTTGCCTAAACCAAGGCCTTCCAAAATGTGTTGGAAATGCTTTGTAGCTACAGCCTTTTTCACTCCTGAAGAATTAGAAAGCTAGAGAAACTTTTGGTATTCATGAATTATTTACACTGTTTAGTGTATCCTGTAAGCACCTATTTCCTTCAACTGTATCTTAAAATTACTTTCAGGCATAGTAAGTGGGCTTCCAAAATTATGCAATGTTGATTTACAGCCTTTTTTTTCTCTTTTGAATTGTACAGGCTTGCATAGAATAATTCAAGGCATAGATCAGCTTAATAGTTCCAACAGATGAAGGCAAAGCTAATTTCAAAGAAGACACATGGGATGTTTCTTAAAACCAGAACATATTTAAATCAGTTCTTATTATGCACTCTTTCAAGGAAGTAAAGATGCACATTACTGTAACTCATATCAGTTTATCACATTGTAGCTTTATGTGCCAACCAGCAGCTCCTGTAGCATTTAATTAGTCATCTTTATTCTGCACCTGGAGCTTGGAAAACTGTTACTTTTATACACTCAAATGAAATTTTTTAAATCATCTGCTGCATTTAATAGAATGGGGAGAATAAGTTGGATGACTGAGAAAACCTGAAGAATGGAAAGAGGGATTTTTTTATAAAGGTCAGAGATCAAAGTTGTGACAAAGTCTCTACCGGCTGCCTGCATCATTAAAGAATCAACTAGAAAGAAAATAAGTGTAGCATGTTTAAAATCTGCTCCTTCATGACAAACACTATTTAATATAACATATATACAAAAAATTTCAAAAGTGAGTATTCTGGTCTCTGGACTCATCTCTATAATAAAGTCAGCTTTATAATGTATCTACCCCAGCTGATACAGAATATAATCAAATAAAGAGAAATATTTCATTTGAGATCATAGAATCATAGAATAGTTAGGGTTGGAAAGGACCTTAAGATCATTTAGTTCCAACCCCCTGCCGTGGGCAGGGACACCTCACATTAAACTGTACCACTCAAGGCTCTGTCCAACCTGGCTTTGAACACCGGCAGGGATTGCCCATTTACAGCTTCCCTGTGCAACCCATTCCAGTGCCTCACCACCCCTACAGTAAAGAACTACCTCCTTATATCCAACCTAAACTTCCCCTGTTTAAGTTTGAACCCGTTACCCCTTGTTCTCTCACTACAGTCCCTGATGAATAGTCCCTCCCCAGCATCCTTGTAGGCCCCCTTCAGATACTGGAAGGCTGCTATGAGGTCTCCATGCAGCCTTCTCTTCTCCAGGCTCAACAGCCCCAACTTTCTCAGCCTGTCTTCATACGGGAGGTGCTCCAGTCCCCTGATCATCCTCGTGGCCCTCCTCTGGACTTGTTCCAACAGTTCCATGTCCTTTTTATGTTGAGGACACCAGAACTGCACACAATACTCCAAGTGAGGTCTCACGAGAGCAGAGTAGAGGGACAGGATCACCTCCTTCGACCTGCTGGTCACGCTCCTCTTGATGCAGCCCAGGATACGGTTGGCTTTCTGGGCTGTGAGCACACACTGAAGCCACTCATGTTCATTTTCTCATCGACCAACACCCCCAAGTCCTTCTCCACAGGGCTGCTCTGAATCTCTTCTCTGCCCAACCTGTAGCCGTGCCTGGGATTGCTCCGACCCAGGTGTAGGACCTTGCACTTGGCATGGTTAAACTTCATACGGTTGGCATCAGCCCACCTCACAAGCGTGTCAAGGTCCCTCTGGATGGCATTCCTTTCCTCCAGTGTATCAACTGAACCACACAGCTTGGTGTCATCGGCAAACTTGCTGAGGGCGCACTCAATCCCACTGTCCATGTCACCAACAAAGATGTTGAACAAGATTGGTCCCAACACCGATCCCTGAAGAACACCACTCATTACTGGTCTCCAGCTGGACATTGAGCCATTGACCACAACTCTTTGCATGCAGCCATCCAGCCAGTTCTTTATCCACCGAGTGGTCCACCCATCAAATTGATGTCTCTCCAATTTAGAGACAAGGATGTCATGTGGGACAGTGTCAAAGGCTTTGCACAAATCCAGGTAGATGACGTCAACTGCTCTGCCCCTGTCCATCAGTTCTGTAGCCCCATCATAGAAGGCCACCAAATTGGTCAGGCAGGATTTCTCCTTAGTGAAGCCATGCTGGCTGTCACCAAGCATCTTGTTGTTTTTCATGTGTCTTAGCATGCCTTCCAGAAGAATCTGCTCCAAGATTTTGCCAGGCACAGAGGTGAGACTGACTGGTCTGTAGTTCCCTGGGTCATCCATTTTCCCCTTCTCGAAAATTGGGATTATATTTCCCTTTTTCCAGTCGTTGGGAACTTCACCTGATTGCCATGATTTTTCAAATATGATGGCCAGTGGCTTAGCAACTTCATTCGGCAGCTCCTTCAGGACCTGCGGATGGATTTCCTCAGGTCCCATAGACTTGTGTACATTTAGGTTCTTAAGATGGTCTCGAACCAGATCCTCTTCTACAATGTGCCTAGGGTCTTCATTCTCACAGTCCCTGAGTCTACCTTCCAAGACTTGGGTGGAGTAGTCAGAGCCTTTGCCAGTGAAGACCGAGGCAAAGAAGTCATTAAGAACCTCAGCCTTCTCCAAATCCAGGGTAGCCAGTTCTCCCGATAGCTTCTGAAGAGGGCCCACGTTGTCCCTAGTGTCTTTTATTTGCAATGTACCTATAGAATCTCTTCCTGTTATCCTTAACATCCCTAGCCAAGTTCAATTCTAACTGGGCCTTAGCTTTCCTAACCTGGTCCCTAGCTTCCCGGACAACATCCCTGTATTCTTCCCAGGCTGCCTGTCCTTGCTTCCACCTTCTCTAAGCCTCTTTTTTCCTTCAAAGTTTCCTCAGCAGCTCCATCCAAGGAGGTCTCCTGGCCCTCCTGCTGCACTTCCTTCTAGTTGGGATGCAACACTCCTGAGCTTGCAGTAGGTGATCCTTGCATATCAACCAGCAGTCTTGGGCCCCCCTGCCCTCTAGGGCTATATCCCATGGAACCTTACTAAGCAGCTTCCTGAAGAGGTCAAAGTCTGCTCTCTTGAAGTCCAGGGCAGTGAGCTTGCTGCACGCTCTTCTCACTGTCCTGAGCATCTCAAATTCGACCATCTCATGATCTCTGCATCCAAGGCTGCCCTGGAGCGTCACGTTTCCAACCAGCCCTTCCCTGTTGATGAGCACGAGGTCAAGCATGGCACCTCTCCTTGTCGGCTCCTCTATTACTTGCAGGAGGAAGTTGCCTTCCAGACAATCGAGAAATCTCCTGGATTGCTTGTGCCAGGGCGTACCGTCGCTCCAAAAGATATCAGGATGGTTGAAGTCCCCCATGAGGGCAAGGGCCTGCGAACGTGAACCTGTTCCTATCTGTCTACAGAGTGCTTCATTCACACAGTCCTCTTGATCAGGCGGTCTGTAACAGATCCCCACAGTAATGTCTCCCATCGCTGTTCTCCCTTTAACCCTGACCCACAAACTCTCTGTTGACTGCTCACCTGTCCCCAGACAGAGTTCCATACTCTCCAGCCTATCCCTAACATAAATAGCAACTCCCCCTCCCCGTCTGCCAGGCCTGTCCTTTCTAAAGAGCCTGTAACCTTCCATTCCAACACTCCAGTCGTAGGAGCCATCCCACCATGTTTCTGTGATGCCTATTATATCATACCCCCATAGACGTGCACATCTCTAATTCCTCTTGTTTGTTCCCCGTACTATGGGCATTTGTATAGAGGCATCTGAGCCGAGCTCCAAATGAAGCCGGCTCATTGGCTGGAGTGGCTGGAATATAGCTACATTGCTCTGAGCATTTATTATAGGTGCTGGCAACTGACTGGGTGTGCTGGGATGGAACGATGCCCTCCTCCCCCAACACATCTAGTTTAAAGCTTTCTTGACCAGCCTGGCAAGCCTCCTACCAAAATTGCTCTTCCCCTTCTTTGTCAGAGCAGCTCCACCAGCCCCCAGCAGACCTGGCCTACTAAATTGAGTCCCATATTCTAGATACCCAAACCCCTGACTATGGTACTACCCTTCTAACCATTTATTAACCTGGTCAATCCTCCTAGCCTTTTTAAGGTCCTCCCCTTTATCCTGGAGAACTGACGAAAAGACCATCTGAGCTCCAGAGCCCCTAACCACCTCTCCCAGGGCTCTGTAGTCCTTCTTTATATTCTTTGGGCTACCGCTATCTATATCACTAGCACCCACATGGATCACTAGAAGTGGGTAATAGTATGTGGGACTTACTAGAGCACGCAGCCTCTCTGCAACATCCCTGATCCCTGCCCCTGGTAGGCAACACACCTCCCTTGAGACTGGGTCAGGCTGACAGATGACTGCCTCTGTTCCTTTCAAAGTAGAGTCCCCTACCACTATGACCCATTGCTTTTTCCTGGCAGCACCAGTAGTGATCTTCTTTACCAGTCCATCAGCCGGTTGTTTATGGTGCAAGTGTGTTTCCTCATTAGCCCCTGCAGAACTACAAAGTAGTTCTGGGTGAGGACAATAGATTTAGGAGGAAGCTCTTTGCTTTTAATTGTCCTCTTCCTCCTTTTTTTGTTGTTACTATTTCCCAGCTTCCTGGGTTAACAGCCTCCTTCTTTCCCCCATGAGCTACAGTGGATGCTTGAGGCCCCTGTGCAGTTTGGGCCTGGAGCAAGCAGTCACTAGAATCATAGAATAGTTAGGGTTGGAAAGGACCTTAAGATCATCTAGTTCCAACCCCCCTGACATGGGCAGGGACACCTCACACTAAACCATGCCACCCAAGGCCTCATCCAACCTGGCCTTGAACACCGCCAAGGATGGCCAGTCCTGCTTCCTCACTCCACATTTACCTTTTATTGCTTCATACTTATCTATGTGGCAAGAGAAATAATGGAGAAAAATGGTGCCTAATATAATCATTAACACTTGGGGATATAGAGATGCATGCAGCACATGGGACCCAATCCTACATGTTCTGATAATTGGTGACAAACAGTGACCAACACCAGAATAAGGAAAGGAAGGCAAAAGTCAGAGTGGAAAAAAAGGAAGCCGTTTGCCTCCATAATAAATATATATTGAGTATGTTATAGAATCATCATAGAATTACAGAATGGTTTGGGTTGGAAGGGATCTTAAGGATCATCTAGTTCCAACCCCTCTGCCATGGGCAGGGACACCTTCCACTAGATCAGGTTGCTCAAAATCCCCTTCAATCTGGGCTTGAACATCTTCAAGGATGGGGCAGCCACAACTTCTTTTGGCAACCAGTGGTCTTACCATCCTCAAATGGACACAGTTCCCATGCTTTTCCACCAAGGATGGAGGGAGCTCAGATATGCCCCTGCATCCACGTAAGTGAGGTTCATACAGGTACAGACCTGAAAGCTGGAGGATTATTTTTTGTTCAAATAAAAGAACTTCCAACAGAAGTCTAAGTTTTGTAGGTTTATTCCACATCACTTTCACAAGACTTCTCAAAAAGGACCAAAGACAACTGGGTGGCAAAGGCTGCATTTTTGTAAGTTGTCTCAGTTTATCATTTATCACTGTTGCTGTAGCGGCAATACAGACTGTCCAAACAAGGTGGCAACTACAATGGTTCAATGTGAGAGTAGACCTGGAAGTCATCTCCAAGGTAAATTCCTTTTTTGCCTACATGCACAGGGAAACTAAACTAATAATTTTCCTTCCCAGTCTGGTCTATGGATGAGTGCATGTGCTCATGGGTATTCACCAAAATATCACCCACCTCTGTATATGCATTAACAGATATGAATTACATGAAATAAGCATCTATATCTAATTCTCAAAGCATTTCACAATAGTATAGCCAAAGAGAAAGAGGACGGAAAGTATGCTTTAGCACCTACTGATGAGACTTACCGACATGAAATATGAACTGTTACTAGCACCTTAAAAGCTAATAAACTGACAATCTCAAGCTGTGTCTATGAATTTATATAGTGACACCCTAAGAAAGGTTAATTGACTTCCTTCTGAACTTTTTAAAGTAGCTCAAAACCAGCAAGGTCAATTTCTTCTTACAGCATTTTAAAAACAGAAAGGGACATTTTGAAGTCTGTTTGGAAAGTTTTCAGTCACCATAACCTTTCATAGACTTTGAAAGGACTCCTTCATGCACCAGAAAAGAATCCAATACTACATTGTACTGGCAGAGGTAAACCTAATTTTCATACAGATTTCATAAGAAAAGACATAGAAAGTTATTCTTGAATTAAAGAGTACAATGCTACATTTTTTCCTAAAACATAAAATGATTTTTTTTTTTTTCACACAGTTAATGATTCGCCAAAAACTTCTGTAGTCTTTTCTGAAGGAAGAACTGTTCTAAGTCTTGCATTCCCTAGAAATGCTACAGGATCTAAATCCAACTAGAGAAGAAGGGAGACACTGCTTAATTGAGCAAAGGTTACAAAAAAATCAGGCATAATGAAGTTCATTAATGTCTGTCAACAATCTTACGTAAGTGGATTTCATAATTCCTAGCCCACCAGAATGCAACTTTGGTATTTGTGTTTCTAGGTCAATGATAAACAAGCCTTGGTTTTCCTGAGAAGTTTGGAAGGCTCAACAGAGCATAGTCTTAGGCACTGTAAAGCATGGAATGCTCACAGCATTTTTTTGTAATTATTTTTATTTTTTGTTTAATATGATTTAGAACTAACTACATTGAAAAAACACAACCAAGCCCATACCATAAAAAACCAAACCCATACTGTGCATTCCTGAGCAGTTGCCAAAGACATTATCTTCAAAACAGATTTTCTAAGACAATATTATTACTGCTCTTTACAGAAAAGTTATCTGAAAAGACAGAGATCTCTCTGTGTTAACACAAATTCCCCACCGAATGAACTTCTGAAATCCTCAGAATTATAGCCGTTCTGGGTTTCTCAAAAAAGGTTAGTGGAACCCTGTCGTGATGGGTTTATTAAACATGTAGCACACGTTCACTGAACTGGCTTTGTTGGGCCTTTTTTCCTTCTTCAAGAAAGCCATTCTTTAATGTTAAATTCTTACTTTGCATTTTGCTGTACTAAGACCGAGCTCTATGTTTATGGCTAAACTTACTCTCTTATCAATGACAATATTCACCAGGACTGTTAAAGAGCCACCAATCTGTAGGTTGTTTTATGTGCTCTAGGTTTTTATTGGGGAAAAAAAATAATAAAAGTATCATATAAACAAAATAGAACAAAATCTGCTAGAATACAAGGCTTCTTTTGCTCATCCAGACTGTTTCTAACTTAACTGAGCATATTGTGGTCTAAACCCATTGTAATAAAACAGCTAAAAAAGCTACGATAATCATTACAGTTGATGGCTTGGACAAGACAACACAAATGAATAAAAAATAATAGAAAAAAACTATTACACAACAGCAGTAATCAACCTGCTAGCAATAGAAACAATTTTCAGGTGCCAAACTGCCTGTAAATACACATTCAGTTTTACATCAAAGGACTATAATGTGCTTTTGGTGAAGGAAAATTAATCCCACCAACCTTTGCTAAGGAAAACAACAGCCATCCTGTATCAACAACTTTGAAAGATGAGACTTTTTGTTTTTTAAAAAAATCCTACCCTGAGGAAAGTCATAACTAGGTTTGCAGGGTAGAAAGAGAAATGAACATGCAACTTCTGCTTTGGATTTTTCTGGAAGAGGAAGATTACTGTGTGAGAGTTCGGCTTGTTCAGCCTGGAGAAGAGAAGGCTCCAAGAAGACCTTATAGCAGCCTTCCAGTATCTGAAGGGGGGTTATAAGGGGGCCTGCAAGAAAGCTAGAGAGAGACTTTTTGCAATGGCATGTAAGGACAGGACAAGGAGGAATGGCTTTAAGCTGACAGAGGGTAGATTTAGATTAGATATTAGGAAAAAAATCTTTACTCTGAGGGTGGTGAGGCACTGGAACAGGTTTCCCAAAGGAGCTGTGGCCGCATCATCCCAGGAAATGTTCAAGGCCAGGTTGAAGGGGGCTTTGAGCAACCTGGTCTAGTGGAAGGTGAACCTGCCTGTGGCAGGAGAGTCAGAACTAGATGATCTTCAAGGTTCCTTCCAATCTAAACTATTCTATGATTACATAGTTCATACTAAAGGTTATCAACCAGCAAGTTGTGATGTTAACACACATGCTTGTGTTTAACAATTACAGATGATCAAACCCTTCATTTTAGATCAGATCTAAATAACAGCACTCCAAAAGTGAAATATCCTTGAACACTAGGCCAAGGCTCAAAACAAACTGGAGTGGAAAATATCATCTACATATTGTTTATGCAGTCCACAGGGTTTGGGCTTTTTTTGTAAGACACACACATACAAACAGCTGTAAAATAGCTCACTGTGCCCCAGTGCATCATAGAACAGTAATATGCTCAATGAAACCTGGTTTAATTGAGTCCTTGGGTTACCACTCTGCAAACACATTTGAGGCCAGACAGCCAGCAAGTTCTCTGCATCACTTATGAAAGATCAGGCTATGCAGTACTTATCTGCTTCTCCAGGAAAGGCACACCTAAGCACCAATCCATAGATAAGTAAAACTGAAGAGAAATTTGAAACTTCCAATCTTCTTGATGTTATTACTGGTTTTAGAAATGCTACTGATGAGATATATTCCTGTAACAACACAAAAAATCTTAAAAATGAACAGTGTAACAGTCATTCCTTTCAAGCATTCAGGTATTCCTTTGTCATTGACTAATATCAGCAGACTAGGAAGATGACAGACTGCAATGTAGCAAACACTTCACAATTATTTTCTAACTAATATTTTTTACAGTTAGGTAAGAGGACAGATCCAGATCTAGAGCAAAATCAATTTATACCACCTCTCCTGTCTCAATCACTTTAGCAGGACATAGAGACTACTTTAGTAAGGCCTCTTTGTTGCAAGTGACTAGATGGCAAAAGCGATTTAAAAATCGCTTGATGAGACTCAAAGGCTTTAAAAAGCTCAACTTCCTAATAACTATTAAACTTCTGACATTAGTGTATGATCTATAAACTCTGCACTACACTTAAAAAAAACCAAATCCAAAACATAAACCAAAGTCAACTAAATGGAAAATGGTATATGCAGGAGATCCCAACAGTTTCCTCATTCTTCCATCTTCAAAGCAGGAAAATTTGTTGTCTTTCATTACTTTCACTTTTTTTTTTTTAATTACAAAAACAACCTTGTAGTATCTGTGAACTGCATTAAATGGTTTTTGTTTTTTGTTTTTTTTTAATTAAAATGTTGCCTTCAAGGAAAAAAAAAGGTTCACAAACCATGATGCTTTAGATATATATGCCAAAAGAAATAATGAGAGACCTTCTGCCATTCTATGTGGAACATACGAAAACCAAGTACCATTCCTATTGGTACAAAGGATTTGTTTAATGTTTAATATTAGCAGCATATACAAACTGAAGGCATCTTGCTATACAGGAGGAAACAAAAGCAAGTTGACACTATCTGTGGAATCAGCATGAAAATGAACTGTCAGTAATTTTTAAGACAGTTCTCCATTCTATAAGTATATGGAATTAGAATAAAATTCACTATCTCCGCAACTCTGAAAAAAAAAAAAAACACAGCATGGATTTTCATGGAGAAGCCAGCTTCAAATTCCTGAAGACAGAGTCTCTAAGGATCCTGTAATCCATCATAAGTATACTGGGCATTCATGTACATCTCTGATTGACAGAAGGTGGGAAGAGAAGTAACTCTCTCTACTTGCTCCGTTTTCTTTTGCCTATACCCCCAACTTCTGCTACTGGCTCCTGTCAGAAACAGGACAACAGCTTATATGAAACATAAGGACAAACCAGAACCTTTATTTTAACATGTACAAGAACTGGTATCCATACAAAGGAGAGTGACATTAAGAAATCAGCAAAGATGCAATGCCAATTCAAACTGTCTGCCAAAAAAATCCCAAACAACCCCATGGGAAAACATCATTGCACAATGCCAAATAAAGCACTGCAGTGAGTCTATTTCAAAGGCATTTAAAGAGATTATAGTCTCTAAAAATCAACCTTTAAGACAAGGCAATATATCATCAAAATAAGGATCCTTCCATTTCAGATGAAAGTGTTTTGTAGAGCTGTCTACAGAACAGAAGTTACATTTCTTTCACAATCTTCATCAAAGTTTTACCTTCTTTGAAGAAGCAAAAGAAATTTGTGTCCTCAGTGCTAACCCTAATTAGCTTCAAACTGTGAAAATGTGCAGTACAGAGCATATAACAGTATAGCTTCGGACAAGTTTTACTACTCAGTTACATAAACCTCAGCAAATGAGGTTATACAGCAAACACAGTGTCAAATTCACATCTCTTCTTTATGGGTAGCTACTGGTACAACTTCTGCTTTTCATATCAGAAAATGCTCACAAGAAAAGCTGGGGGATGGTTAAAGAACAAAAAAACTTAGTATTTTTCTCTGCATCCTAACATGCAATGCCTCCAGCCTGACACAAGACACACAAAACAGCTGCTGCATATTAAATGGATAATTATGTAATTTAGCAAGAGCACTCAAATATTCTATTAGCATTAGTAACCACATATATCTGCAGCATCTTGCACTATTTCCCTGTACTATGCAACAGTAACCATCTCCCTGTTTAGCATGAAAGAGAAAACCCGATCTTTCTTTGCTTGCCAGCAACAGACAGGCTTTAATTTGTTTAGCCTTTATTGTTACTAAGTGCTGATGAACTATCAGCATTAACAGGCCATAAGATTCTTGCTTCAAACTGAGATAATATCATTAACAAGTTGGGTATTATATTGTTGTTAAGAGCAGTTAACGTCTGGTCACCTTTTGCTTATTTTGGGTGACTAAAATTTCCTCTGCATTTCTTCAAACAACATCAATGGGACAAGTCTAGTGTTTGGTCTCAAAAGCTACTTTACTATAAACTGGTACCTACCACATCATTACAGAGGTCTTGAGAAAGATTTTCAGTAATTGCATTTCAAACTCAAGACACTCGAGAGCAAGTTTACAGTACGTAGCACTATGAACACTTGTTCAATATATGAATATGGGCATTTGTGAGCATGCCCACATCTTCCATACGTGAGAGGATTCCTGTAATGTCAGCCTCCTTAGTGCAAGGGTACTTCAGGGTCCTCACTGACAAATTGCTATCATCAAACAAAATGGGTTGTACTACACGACATCAGTTATGAGAAGTGAGATCACTGCAAAAAGACTCAGAGGAGTATCACCTGTTTGATAGTTGTGTAAGGGCAGGAATATTCCCCGCTGCAGGAGGAAGCACAGACACTAGAGACCAGCTGAATACTAAAGCAGCAAAATTCTAGAGACCAGTTGCAATTTGAGACTACCTCTAGTCTTCCTCTTCTGGTTTTTGGGCTCAGTTCTGTATGTATCCATGTATACAGACATGAGAGGGAGCTGAAAATCATTTCAGAATCCTGTCAAAGCTAATTACTCCTCTTAGAAACAGTCTGGTTTTAATTCAGAAGCAAATGGCCTAGAAAGACAGCTGAATAATCACTGAACAGTCAACAATCTGTCCTCTACTGCTCGATTCTCCCTACGCAGCAGAGGAGCAGCTACACTGGCTCAGAACAAAGGTCCTGTGTCACCAGGACCAGCCACAGAAGTTATGTCAACCAAATGATGCTCAAAGTAGGGGAAACAAGGGCTTAAAATTATCAGAGCTCAACCCAGAAATTTTTTCTCCTGTCAAATTTGCACCATGTCTTGGTTATTTTCCATCATCAAGGTCTACCTCTCCCCCCCTTGTCTCTTTTTGCTCTACACTTTTCTGCTATGGCTTCTCGTTTTCAAAACTCTCTAAACTGACAGTGTTTGTAAAGCTTATATCATATAGCTGGTTACTATAACAGATTATACTGGATCTCTGCTTTTGGTCACTTCAACACTTCCTCTCTCTGGATCGTGTGCTAGTATTTCCAACAGCTGCCCAGAAGGGAAAAGATACTGTAAAACCACTGCAAAAAAATAAGCAGTGTTTGAGATGGGAAATATTCTACTCCAGACAATTCTCCAAGTGTATGTGGAGGAAGGAATACCTTAAGGGCAACAAAACTGTCTACCCCTGGTTCATCATCTCCCTCAGATGGTTCTAGCTGCCATCACAAGTTACAGGAACATGAAATAGCAGAACTTGACACCTGTCTCATGACTGTACAAGCCAATGGCATCGGGAGGAAGGAAAAGTAAAAGGGCAAATTAAAAAGCAAGACCCAGCTGTAATATGTCACATACTCTACGGCACAGCAGCAATGCAGCAGGTATCACAACACAGTTGTGGTGGTGTGTGTTTGCTTAAGTTGCAGTTGACTTTCTTTTATCATGAATCACACTGAAAACAAACAACAGAACTTCAGCTGGGAGTTTCAGCCTCTTCCTTGTCAAACAGGGAACATCTAACATGTGACGTGTTGTATGTCACAACATGCGACAGTCTGTATTTTTTCTTAGCTCCACTTCTGTCTTATCTAATTAAACTTGTCCAACACAATAGCATTGCTAGGTCTTTACATTTTCAAATAAGTGATCTAACAATGTCTCATAAAAAAGCCCCAAAACAACCTGACCCAAACCAACAAACAAAACTTCAAATACCCTCAAAGAGATCGAAAAACCAAACCAAAACAGAACAGAAAACACAGCTTGGACCTGTAAATTAATCTAAGTAGATAAGTAAAAAAAAAAAAAAAAAAAAAGACTGCTTTCAGTCAACCCTACCAAAAAGAAATGAGGATTAAAACATTGCAAGGCATTCAGTATACATGTATTTAAAAAACACTATGTAAAACCTGCTCAAAAATTGTCACCCATCTGCAGGGTTGTGCCCTCCTACTATCCAACTGAGTGTGTTATTTGATTTTAATCTAATCAGGGGATTTTGATTGCTTTGTTGTTTGCTTGGGTTGGTTTGTTGTGTTTTTTTTTTTTTTTTTTTTTTTTTTTTTTGAGCAGTGATGGTTTTAAATAATTCTGTAAGAGTGATAAATTGTTAATTGGGGGGAGGGGGTGTTTCATTTGGGGTTTTTGTTTGTTCGTTTGTTTTGGTTTTGTTTCGTGTAGGGGTTTTCTTCTTTTTTCTTTTTTTAAAGCCCCACTGGACTTTACTGCAAATGTCATTATCCATTTTTTTGGAGGACTGCGAAGTGGTTTTCTGTTTATGAGAAATAAGCCTTTAAATATCAGTGACATTAATTTGGGGTCAATTAGTGAATAAGACTAGTACTTACAAGCATTCTTCCATGAAGCATAGTGAAGTTAACTCAGTTCCACAGATATGTTCCACAGATATTTCCCACAGAAGGCGAATGCATCAGCCAGATCACAAGACAAACTTACTTTTCAGTCACTTAATGCCTTTACTCTACTTTGTTTCTCCAGCACGAAAAGCTTTTTTTAAAGCTCCTCAGGCAAAGAATTCAAGTATTTTGCATGTAATATGCCCAGCATCTACTGAACAATTTCTTTTCCTTAATAGTTAAGAATTTGAAACTATAAACAATTTCTCACTTAGAAGAAAAAAATGCATACAATCGAATTTTATTTTTAGTCCTCAATACTTAGAAACTGCCACAGCAAGGTTATCTAGTAAAAGTATGGTGAGAAATAGAAGCAATAAGTAAAACACTGAAGGTCTGAACAATAACACTAAGAACCAAAACAGGGACTCTTCAAACCAAGAACTAGGTGCTAGTAGGAGTAGCAAAGAATATTCTGACATACTTATAACAGTATTTCCTAGAAATGTAAATATCAACCCAAAGCCATTAAAAAACCAAAAGTGAAAATGTGTACATGCAGTACAGCAAGACACATACACTCTGGTGTCTTACCCCAGAACCCTTCAATCAAAAGCGTACACCATAAATACAGATTTTAAAAACAGTAAAAGAATTTCACTTTAGTGCATTTATATTGTATTGAGTCATGGAGTGCTCTAGCTTCAGTGCTTGTAACTCAGGAAATAAGTCATTGCTTTCTTAGAAATCTCTTCACATTCATCTACAAGTATAATCAAAATGGGGTAAGCATGTTTAGTTGCTGAATCTATACAGTTTCTTAAACCACACACATCATCTTAGTGCCCAAACATTTTCCAGGATAGCATTAAGCAATGTGATTCACATCTGCCTTGTGTTTGTTCTTTTGTTTTCTCTGAAGTGAGAAAAGTATCTTTGTTTTTACATACAGTGGGATTTTGTTTGTTTGACTTATATATTGTGTTTACTACCAGCCACTACTTCATGTGAGTTTACTCCACAACTTTGGATCAGTATTAAGATAAATAACTTCCTCTTCTTCCAGTGTTGCTGCACCACCACCATACAAAGTGCATAAGCAGGAAGATACCTGTGAAAAAAAGGTTTCAGTAACTGCAGCTAAGCAACCATGCTCACTAGATAAGAATCTCTTAGCAGCCACAAATGTCAGAAGGCGTTATCAGCATGCTCATACAAAAGAGCACAAGATCATCAGAAAACCATCCCAAATGAGGCTGACCTATTGAAAATTAGTAACTTCAACCAAGCATGACTGCCTTGTAGCTTCAAACTCTGGTGAATTTCTCCCTGCCTGTACACATCATCTCCTCCCTGCTCAGCCTTGTCTGCTGCACCTGAGCTCTGGACCACCTCTGAGCATCACAAATACAACATGACAGGGAAAAATGCTGATTGCTTGAACATCACTGATGTTGGAGAAGATGCTACATAGTAAGTTCTGATACTACCTGCATGCAGACATCAAGTACCACTGCTGAATGAATTGATCTTTGCAGAATGAGAACACAAAATTAAGCATTGATTACTAGAGATAGTTTTCAAGGAACTTTTCACCAGGGTACTGTCTCCAAGAAAGGCTAGTACCATCACAGCACATCACTGGGCACCTCTACCAATGCTCACAGAAGAAAAGCCGTGGCAGAGTTGATGACTTTTCTTTAATAAGCAGTGTGGGTTCGGCTTGGGTATTTATTATTGCAAATAGTTGTTAATCTTTTAGTTGGTTTCCCAGTGTAGCACATTGACATGGAAAACTGGTATGCTCAACTCTACAGGCACCTTTATGTCCAGCTTGCATTTGTGTTTTCCAGCGCTGATCATCTTGTCACTACAAAAGTAATAGGTTAAGCTGTGCTAACTAATAGACAGCTGTCATACCTCTGAAAGACATCAGGAATTAAGCTATGGGAAAACATGCCACAATACACAAAGAAATTGATCATGTATTTTCAAATCTAGAATTCCAGTAGAAGAAAAAGCACATTGCTCAACTAAACCAACCTGGACCCAAACACCAGCTTAAGTTCACTTAGCAAGGATATTATGAGCATATCCAGTATTCCAAGAGCAGATGCCCATATGGGCAATTTTATCACTATATGCAATTATCCTTAGCTTTTTTATATTCCCTTTCTTCCCTCACCTTTTATTAATTCCAGCCTTTCTTATAATTTGTAAATACAGGTTTATATTTACAAACAAGAAGCACAGTTTCAACACATTCCATTTTGTGCCACTCAAGTAAGACTGGAAAACACAAATCAAACCACATTGCAAACCAAAACAAGAAACACCCCAACAAATCCTGCATGTTTTTGCACTTTTCCCTCTAGCAACCTATGTAGCTCACAGAGTAGCCTCCTTCAGCTTTCGTTCTCTTCCAAGAGTCCAGAAGACCATTACCAGGCTTCATAATGTAAATAAAACAAAATTAAAATAGTGTTTTCTGTCAGCTTCACAGGAGTAGATTAGCTCCAGGCACTTTAGATAAGCAACAGCTACTCTTCTTTTTTCCTCAGCCTTGAAATCATGAGAAGTTTGGAGCTAAATACTTCATCAAAAGCATAACAGACTGAGATTTTGAAATACTGAAACAGAACTCTCCAATCCTTATGATGAATATACATCTCCCTTCTCTCTGTATTTAGTTAGAAAAATATGTAGATTTCTACATATGTTAAAAGTGCTGTGGAAAATAAATCAACCAATCAACCGTGCTCTATATAAAAAAGCCAAGTACTGCCTGTCTTAATGAATCAAGCCTAGAATCTTTCTAAATCCCCGCAACTAAAATAAACACATACCATCCCAAGTTCTCATTTTTATTCATTTTTTATTCATTTTTATACAAGCTGCCACGTTTACTAAAGCACCTAGCTCTAGAAAAATTGCAATAAACATGGAAAATACTATGTCTCTGGTGCATACGTAGGTTACAACTGTTCAGTAATAGTTTTTACTCCCAGTTTAGAGGTTTTGAGTCACTACTGCAGCAGTTGGGGAAAAAAAAAAAAAAAGGGTTAATCAAAGTCTACATTTTAGTCAGAGGCTTGGGACTTGTTTCTGTATCAGGCACTAAGGCTCCTGAGTGTCCATACCCAGCATGATGGCACACACTAACGACATTACTGATGTCAGCGCAAAGCATTTTGCACAGTGTCTCTCTGCCTCAGAAGTCTAGATGGAAAATCATGCGTAGAGAAAGCACAGGGCGCAACTGTCAGATACCATCAATAATTATCTAAAAATCACACCCTACCACCCCCTGCATTTATTTGACGATAAAAATGTATTCACACCAGTCTTCCCCCTTCTTTCAGAGCATCAAAATGTTATATTTTTAGCATTTTATTCAGTTGGAGGGTTTCTGCCCTGTCTTGAATCTGATCCCTTTAAAGTAATGAATGCTTACACAAAGTTCTAACCTACCTACTGTGAGGCAGGGTCATCACTCGGAAAGGAGATGGAACCACAACAGAGAAAATGCACAAAGTGCTATTACTTTAAAATAAATAGACAATAAAAAAAGGTAAAAAAACCCTTCATATCAGGTTGATTCCAAGGTGAATGAATACAGACTATAAAACTTAGAGCAAGAGGGATGGTGATTTTTAGTATATGACCTGAAGTAATATTTAACTAAAAAAAAAAAGAATTGTATTTGTTTCAGTTGTTTCTTTAAAAATCTCATTTACTGTTCTCTCTTCTATTACAGCTAATTCTAAATTCTTGCTGACCTGTTTCACTGACATAATGAAAAATATACTATTAAAAGTAATGATTTGATTCACTCATTGAAGTCTCTGTTGGTACTGAAAATTTTCATTTACACCCAAGTGAATCATACATTTACAACAGTATGAATTTTTTTAATGACTGTTTATACAATCATAAGCATGGCTCTTTCTTTAATCAACAGATTTTTCTTTACATTTTAGAAATTCTTCAAGCATGAAAGTTGCAAAGCAGCTGCTTCAAGGGAGAGGAAGTTTTCTGTGTTTTCTTTTAATCTATTGTATTACTTACATTAAGACTTATTAGAATGTCTTATTAGACTTATTAGAAAATACATAGTAATATAGAAGGAAAGTAGAAAACTCTCTCCAAATTCAAATGAAAGTGAAATAAATGTATCAGAATATTTATTTAATGATTTATGGGTTTAGTTTACTATTCTTTCTAAATCTTATAAATACTTGTTTGCAAAAACAAAATTGGCAACAACAGTGATATGAAACTAACTGGAAAAAATATTGTTTTATTGTGTTATACCATCAAACATTGGTGTACATATTTTTTTTCTTCATTTATACATTCATTTAACAAGAAAGGTCTAAAAGATTAAAATTATGGTGTAAAATAAATTACTAGCATCAACAGCTATTAAGTTTCTTTGAGAAGATCTTTAAATTGTTCTCTCTCGGTACAGGCCATGCCTGTACATTTAAGCAACAGCCCCCATGAGGCTGTAGGAGTTAGGTTAGGAGTTCAACAGAACTATGTAGCTTCCTATATGTCCCTGAAATGTGTCCTGCAGAGAAACAGGGTATAGGGGTACCCAAACAACAACTATCTATCATTAGCACAATCACATATCAATGATAGTACCTTGTCTCTGACAATCACAAAACAGTTAAGGCCGATCCTCATTCACTGCAGAACCAGAAGAGGCTGCTCATGTCTCAGAAGTTACTGCACACGTATTCTCTATTTGGCAGAGTGGGTTATAACACTTCACAGCCAGCTAATATACCTTGCAATTACTTCAGAAAACAGTTGCTTCACTACCAGCCCTGACATAATGTTACATCATCATTAAACAAGATAGAAAGGACCTTCAAGCAAACTCTGGTTTTGTACAGGATGCTTTAAAATGCCCTCACGCATTCCAAGGGAGAAAGTTACAAGATGAGCAACCATGCATGTAAAATAGCTTGTCAGTAATAAATGGGTGATGGTGAGCACAACACTGCACTCCTTCCAAAAAAGAGGTGCCTAAAAAACCACTTCAAAACCAAGACACAAAACAAAACAAAAAAATCCCCAACAAACCCAAGAAACATACACCTTGCACAAGCAAATACTTTCTAATTACATCGTACTAAACAGAAATCAGTAAACTGTTGATTAAAACAAAGTGATCACAGTAGCTCTGTGAAGAACAACTTCAGATACTGCAGGCCGATCAGGTACAGCACTATAGAGAAGAATTGTACCTGTACCTTATTACTTACCCTGAGTCTTCTGATGTGGACAATCACTGATGATACTTTAAGTGACACTAGAAAAGGAGTCATCTTTACTGGCCTGACAAGATAAGGATTCAAGTTCCAAATCAGACTGAAATTAAAAACCCGGTTGTCTTTTCCCCATAACAACTAACTGGTTTGGACAAATCTAAGTAGTGTATAAGGCCCTCTAGAATCTCAAAGCGTAGGAGTGGGAACTCTAAACTCAGTATGAAACCTTACTGAAGCGCAGCACTACGCTTACTTTGCAGGAAGCATGTGTTAGCACAAACATAACCTCTAAGAGTTTTCCTAAAAAGAAAGCTCCAAATCTTTAAGCATCATTTTAGGTTTTGACATCATTTGGCTGCTAAAGGTGGAAGACCAGAACATCAGAAAACAAAACTACTTCTAGTAACATTTCCACAACAGTTTCCCAGCCCCTCAGACTAACCACTGCAGATGACAGAAACTCACTGAAACCCAGGTCAGAAGATGGAGATTATGGTAACTTTCAAGGAACACCTAACAGCTGAGGTTCAGAGCTCTTGTAAACAAACACCCAAAACAACCTCTGCAAGGTTATCTTGTCATTAAACAAAAACCCACTCTCATTTCTTCTGATTCTAAAAAAGCAGCAGAACAAAAATGGAAAACTTATAAAAATGTGAGAAAAACCAAAATCCCATTTGCTCCCCTAGTTTGTACACACATGTTGAAGCCTAGCCTTTAATCTGAAGAATCTGCATGAAAACAGGAGTGGGCGGCTGCCATGGTAACACAATTCTTCCAATTTATTGCTGACGTTCCTAGGGTGGATTACTGGCTGTAATAACAAGGGATTGAGGATCCAATAGTTGAGGAGTTAAGTGGAATAAATATTCTCCTCCCCTAAAGAGTCTGCTTGCAGCAGCAAGAAGCAGGATCTAGATGAAGATATCCTTAACAGAAAATGAACTCTTCACCAGTCCAATCTGCAAGTGCTGACAAAGTTTCAGAAGGATTTTAAAGTGGCAGCATCCTCTCTCTTACTGTATATTAAAGAACATCATAAACTAATGCTCCCATTTAATTTTCTTCAAAACAACAATGCAGAGAGGACTCTGCCCTTTGAGAACACACAGTGAAAGAGGATAAAGCCCTCTAACACTTGCACAAAATATATATGGAAACGTGTCAGTTATGTAAAGAGCTTCTTAAAAGATTCAAAGTATTCCCTGCAAGCTCCATTCCACGCCCTGAATGGCAAGTCAGCAGTTTTGCTAAATAGAAGTATGTTTCTTCTTACTGGTCCAATTTATTGGAACAGACGACAGTGAAATCACGACACCCAAGAATATTCTGTGATTATACAGAAAGCATCTCCAAGTAGTGCCAGAATGAGAAAGGTGTGAGCAGGAGAAATATATAATATACATTATATAAAGTATAAGGAGAAACCTTATACAGGCTATGAAAACTTCTGGAGGAAAAGAAAGAAAAAAAAAAAAGGAAAAAAAAAAAGGCAATGGCCACTGTATTATTGTGGCTCTCTGGTGGTCCTCTGCAGTTTGGAAAAACAGATTGGCTGCTGCTGCGCCACTGGTTTTTTTTCCCAGCTCTCTGCCTTTGGAAAAACAGACCTCAACAAAAAAATATTTGCATTCAGAGAAATCTCCTATCTCATTTCCTTGTACCAGCTCATTTCTGTGGCCCTGTGTGGGAGCATATCTGTTGATGTCCTTAGGTTTCAGGTGATACCCAGCATTGTTTAATACAATTGAAACCATCTGATCTTAAAAAAGCATACACAAGACTGAAAACCCTCGACACTTTCCTGGGCAGTTACAGCTTAGAAAAAAGGTCTTGGAAGTTTTACTGCCAGGTCTCTGAAAAAAATTTGCTCAATATGCAGCTGCAACAACAACAAAAAAAAGCCAATAAAATGTTGAGCATCATCAGAAAGTATAAGACACAGAGTCATTGTTTTACTACAGTATAAAACATGGATACAACTTCATCCTATATATCCATGCTATTGCTACTGCAGATTCCAGTCACTACACCTTCATAAGGATACAATGGAGTCAGAAGAACACAGAGAGATGAACAACAGAGGTAGTTAAGGGAATATAGTAGCTGTCTGATGGGCAGAGATTAAAAATGGGCTACTGATATGCTTGTGTTCCACCCCCTTCACTGGATATGCACATGGCTCACCCTTGAAGGTCAGCTGACTTGAAGGCCACTCAGTTAGGGTCTTCCAGCTCAAGACAGAGGAGTAGAAACAGATGGTCTGGTACACCCTGGTGCATCAAGATATTCTGAGATTTCATTAGCAGTAGATGGGTTACCACTAATAATAATGGAAGCTGAGTGGTCTTTTGGGACATGAGCCAAGCGATACCAGAGAAAGAGGCACTAGACTCATCGCAGACTTTTAAGGAACAGAGAGAAATGCTGTTAGCTGTGCTGTTTCTGCAGCATTACCCTGACTTCTGTCACACACATTTCCCTCCACAGCAATGTCAGAACGTCCTCTTAGATATTTGAGGATAACGATTATCCTTTGAAAAAAACATAGGCTTTATTCAGTGGTTTGAAAAAGATCCTGTGAGGTATTAAAAGTTTATATAGGACTGTTCAACTAAAACAAACGAAGACACTGGATCCTCAGAAATGGACAAAATGAGATGTACATACTGATAAATACCTACATAAAAATTACAGTATTAAA
Organism: Psittacula echo; assembly: GCF_963264785.1. Classification (NCBI taxonomy): domain Eukaryota; kingdom Metazoa; phylum Chordata; class Aves; order Psittaciformes; family Psittacidae; genus Psittacula; species Psittacula echo. The sequence continues at coordinate 37,594,009 of NC_137738.1, read as the reverse complement.
AAGCCAAGCCACAGAAATAGATAAATACTGTACTGAATAAATGCTTATCAATTGCTTTTTCAACAGTAAAACAACCTGCTTTACTCTGCTTATTGACAGAGTTTTTTCATTATTCAGATTATTTATTATTTAAAGTACTGGTCCATTGCAACTTTCCTGACTTACCATAAAACAACTGCTCTTCTGGGAATAAGCTGCAATACAACCAGAAACAACATTTTTTGTCAAAGTAAAAAATGCGCTGCACTGACATCCTAATTTAACACTTCATTCTTTGTGCCATGCTTTTGTTTACACATCTTTCTTTTGGAGAAATAGCCCAGGAGAGCAGAGTCATACACACCTGAATCATTTATGTAACACAAATCAGTTTGAGTAAATCCTCAAGCAACGGCTTTAACTCAGACAGGTCCCCTTGAGAAGTCTCATTTAACTTCAGGCGTTAACTGCACTCCTCCTTTCCTGTAACAATATATACCCACCCACAATTTCCACCTCTTCCTCCTAAACACACCTCAAAGAGTCTCAGCTAAAGCTTAATGAATTGTACTGTCCTTGTACAGTACAATTTTTTTTGTACAGTGCAATCTCTCTTTTTCACCAATAATCAACATTCAGGATTCTCAAATATGGAGAGCACTTAAAACTTCAGGAGTGCTTAAAAAGTCCTATCCATTACAAGCTTACTTAAGGAGCTCTCAAACTATTCAGTAATGCTGATTTACTAGTGAGGAGACTATTCCCCCTCATGACAGCGCATACAGACTTTGAAAACATTCTTACTTTGAAGAGGCACTTCACAGCAGTGTGGTACAGATCATTCAAGCTCCTGCTTCAAACACCCTTGTCCATCAGATCAAGTTGCAGCTCTTCCTCTAAGCAAAAGGCTGTATTATTCCTCCTCTTCCAACCGCAGACTCTTTAATTCTCTGTTCTCACCCCCTCACAGTTCGCATCTCAGTCAAAATTAATGTTTCAGCAACAAAGTTGACCATCTCTACACATGCTTCATGTCTTATGCCATGAGAAATTAATTATGAGATGATGAAATTAATAAAGCCCTTTCTAGACTGTAATTAAGAACATCGACTAGGGCAGCACTGATACTAGAATACTCATATTGTGATTCTAATAGTTAATAAATCCTAACATGGAAGCAGATTTGAATATAGAAAATACCCAAGAAAAACAAATCTAGAATAATTAAAGTAGGAACTAATTTAAGAATAAACTCGTTGCCTGAAGTCAGGCAGGCACACCAAAAGAGTACAGAGAAAGTTAAGGCTAGAAAAATGTTTTTTCCTCACAGGCTTTTTCTGCTGGAAAAGAAAACAATGGAATTGCAGGCACCCTGAAGGGATAAGCAGAAAGCAATTTCCAGTTGGCTATGCCAACACTTTTTATAAAGTGACAATAGCTAAGTAAAACAAATAAATACTTGAGACTTTCAGCATTTGATTACTTTAACAAACCAAGCCTAAAATGCAAAATACATAGACAGCAACCCCCAGAAGTCTGAAAAGTACCTGCAAATATTAATGACCTATCCATACATATAAAATCACTAATCAAACATTCACAGGTCGTTGGCCAATTCATTCTGAGCTCAAATGAAGCTAAGTTAAGCATCCCTGTGATCCAAGAAACATGCATTATTTAGTATTAGCTAGACATTTGTTCATTTATGCAGACAGATGCCAACAGGATTTATGTGAGAGGGTACCCATTTCTGCTTTATTTGAAATGTCCTGTTCTCTCCCTGAAAGCTAAACCACAGTGATTTATATAATTTAGGCAGCCTTTGTATTTTAGCAAAAGCATACTTTCCAAAAGCTACAGTAAGGAACTCTTCCAGCAGAACAGAGACACAAAGCTCTCAGTGCATCTCTGGAGAACAATATGTCAGCATTTGCATTTCTTCCTCTTGTGCAGAGGCGTGACTCTAGGTATTTCTATACACACAAAACCAACCCACTGATTTTTCGTGTTACTTATATAGCTTTTCATTTTCGGCAGAATAAAATATCTGCATAAAGGTTGTCTTCTGGGTGTTTTTGCTGTTGGTTTTCATGAGTGGTCTGGGGGTTTTTTAGGGGTTTGTTTTTTTGGGGAGGTGGAGATTTCTTTTCATTTGGGTTTGGTTTTTTGTTTGGTTGGGGTTTTCTTTCACGGTTTATGCAGCTGATAAAATTTTGCATCACACACTTCAAAACTCTAAATGAGTATTTATAAGGAAGATTGGAAAAGAACAGAATGAAAGGAAAAACCTGAGTTGGTAAGAAGAGGCAAAGATGAGAAATTGTGATTATGGAAAAATTGAAAATGCAGCTGCCTTCATATGTTTTCCCTATAAGCTATTCCCTGTGTTCTACACTTCAGGATTGTGAACATAGCCTTAAGTAATAGGCACATTTCATACCAATGGCTTTTTAACTCAGGTACTTTTAAACTTCCCCTCAGCATCCTGACGCGTTTATGAACTTTTCAGTGTTCTTGGGCTGCCACCACAACCTATTCTCAAAGGCAAAGAAATTTTGAGAACAATTAAAATAGGAAATTCATGCTCCCTTATTTAAGCTTCCTCTTGCCCTTTCCCCGCAAGACACAGAGCACAACTCAATACCCAGACAGGATGTGCTCATTTCTCTGTGCATAGCAGTTAGTATGTGATAAGACTATGAACTGCTACCACTTGACGGAAGTTTGGCTGAAGAACACAAAAATCAGTCCAAAATTTAGAAGTATTTACTACATTAATAAAAATTTCTGTTAATGTGGGAAACATAAGTTAAATCTGTAGCAATGATTCAAGTGACTAACACTGCTGTGGGTAATGTTTGCTTTTAAAGTGTAAGAGAATGACTGGTATTTAAAGCTAAAACAAGTTTAAAAATTGAATTGCAAACCATTTACTTCCTCCTGCCCAAACAGACCTCAGTGGCACATAAACAATGTGAGCTAACCCAAACTGTCACATAATACCGTGCTTATCTAACACAGCTGAAGCCAGCACTGAGCAAGGGAGATACTAACAGAGGGGAAGACCAACAGGATTAGCACCATTAAGCTGAAGTAAACAAGTCAGTTCACGTATCCAAAAGTGGGGAAAACGTAGGTTAATAAGAAGAATTATTGTTGAATTGTTAGAGGCAAAACCAATGCTAACACAAGAAGGATTGAAGACTCAGACAAATAAAGGACAGAAGATGAGACTATCATGAGTGCACATCTCACAGAGCTGAGCCGCTATTTCACCACTTCACATTTTGAAGTACCAGCAAAGACAAGATCAGGTAAGCAAGCTGGAAATAAGAGCAAAAGGATCACAGAGAAGACAAGTTGAAGTGAGGTACTGAATTGAAATAAGAGCAAAAGGATCACAGAGAAGACAAGTTGAAGTGAGGTACTGAATTGCTCAGTTTGCATGAGGACAACTTCAAAGCAACACTTGGTGGTGAAACTCAAGGAAAGAGGAGAGCAGAAGCACCTCAGAGAAGCAGAGCTCTTGCTCAGGCAGGCCTGCTGATGTGGTGTTGCAGAAGTTCAATGTGGGATCATAAGAAAAGCACTTGATAAAAAGCAAATCTTACTAATAAGTTTAAATGCTTAGAAGGTTTAACATTTGAGGAAGCGTTGCCAGAGGAACATTTAAAAAAGTACCAGGACAGCCAGGAATGAGAGGTAAAATAAAGGGAGCATCCTTAAGAGTAAGAAATCAAGTCATCTCTCTGCAGTATTTCTCTGATACAGTTGCACCTCGGATATGCACTGACAACTTTCAGCTTAACACAGGATATTTTTAAAAGAGCACATTAAATGCAAAGCAAGTGACACTAGTCAGTGATACCCGCACAAGGCAGAGAGTGACTGACAGTGTGGAATTACATGAAGTTATTTTATAAAGAATCTGATGAAAAGGCAGACTTGGCATAAGGTTTTGAAAACAACAATAAAAAAAAAAAATAATCACAGACATAAAACTTGTGTTCCTCAACCAAGGGCACATCTTTATCCAACATCCTAACCACACTGACCAATCACTTAACTATGCTGAGGAAGCAGAAGAAGGAAGAAGGACTTCCAATGGGTTTGGAGTTTTGTTTATGGAATTTTTCCCCCCTCCAGCTTTCACTTTCAACCTGATAAAACACAAGTTTTTGGTTGATGCAGTTTATTAGTAAACTGCAGCTTCAGCAAGGAATAAACAGCTCCTGCTAAGAATTACAGAATGGTTTGGGTTGGAAAGGACCTTAAAGAACATTCAGTTCCATCCCCCCTGCCATGGGCAGGGACAACTTCCACTAGCCCAGGTTGTTCAAAGCCCTGTTCAACCTGGCCTTAAACACTTACATGGATGGGGCATCCACAGCTTCTCTGCAGCGAAACAGCAGTGAAGTGCTGCCATGGAGAATCAAAGCAACAGACAGCTGTGGTCCAGCTCCCCTCCTCTGGCAATGACTAATAAGCAACACTTCAACAGAAAGTGAAATGCAGCATGCTAATAATTCACATTTGTTATAGCACAGTATCATCACATGGTATATGGGAAAGTCTTACCATTTGTCTTACTTTTGGTTCCTACCAAAATAACTGTTAGAAAATAAACTAGTCATCATCTAAGAAATACCCACAACTGAATATTGTGCTCTTGCTTGCATAGGTGCACAAAATACCCAAAGTGATGCACAGGATTGCTTTAACTTTGTACTGTTGCAGACCATTGATTTAGCTAGTATTAAACACCTGGCTCAGACTATATCCAATACTCACAGTGACACTGAAAGAATATTGCCTTTTTGGAAAACAAAAGAAGACTATCTTTTAAGCTCCTGAATGCACTTAGTAGAGTTTTAACCTCGACACATAACAAAACATGTTATTCTTTAAATATAAGGGCAAGGACTAAACAACCCAGAAGTGCCTTCAACATTGCTGCAGTTCACAAATCAGCCATTTAGTGTTATTGCTTCTAAAATTTTCTACTTTGTAATGAGTTACAAAACCCCATTTTTATAAATTGTTTTGAGATCCTCAAATGTGAGGCATTGCCATTATTATTTGTTATTATCACTCACATACTATAATCTAGCATGAAACACAGGCAAGCCCTTAGAAAATGACCTGTAGAGATCTATCACCTCCCACTGACCTCCTTCAAAACATATCTGGATCTGTTTCAGCCTTTTATTGCTCTTTGGCACTAACAATCCATCATTTGAGCATTATAACACATTCACAGCAGATGTGCCTGAGAACAGAGCATGATGATTTAAGTGGATGATTTAACAGGAAGAGATGAACTCTCAAGAAACAAAGATCCTAGTTTATGCTAATAACTTTATTTTAAAAGACTAAATTAAGGAGAAAAGTATGCAGAGTTCCTTTACCTCTTATGTTTTGGAGTTAAGTCTCGAAAGTGCTGTTCACGTCAGGCTACATTTCCTGTAGTTTCTCACAGTATTCTAAGTGAGTATTTCAGTTAAGTGTTTTCCTAAACTCAGTTTTTGCCCTCACTAAACACCACAGCAGAAAAGACATCACTGTTGTGTTGGTAAAAGGGATGTTATGAAATTAGCTATACAAAAGCTGCATTTGCTCTCTTTCCTTGTTCACACCATACAGAAGAAAAAATACAATGTTAAGATGGAACCAGCCATACTAGAACATATTTATCTAATGGTAAATATGTCCTTTTATGATTAACTTGTTTATGATTACTGATTGTAGCTGGTGACACAGACTCTACATTCTGCATGAATGAAGATATGTTGTTGATGCAACAGATTTTGTTATTGTTAAAAAATACTTGGGCATTCATACCCTATTATGCACAAAACTGGAACAGAACTAGCAAATCAGAGAGCTGGAATAGTGTGTTATAGATACAACAATACAAGGCACAGGTCAGTTTTAGCTCTCAAAACTAGTTTTGAGCCATCTTTGCAGTATAAATCTGCATGGGGCGTGGGGGAGTTACTGGTCAACTTAGTAACACGTAGAAAGCCCATAATTTTACTGAACTTACATCCAACATTGCTTTCACAGTTCTTGTTCAGTTTTTATGTTTGTAAAACTTCCTTAACTTCACCAACAATATCCCAAAACAGCAGGAAAAAAAAAAAAAAAAAAAAAAAAAAAAAATGATGCATTTGGACTGAACATACGTATCAGAAATCCTGCAGATGAAATTAATAGAATATCTCAGTTGTGCTTTAGTGGGCAAGGTGGGGAAGTAAAGGGGTGGAGAGCTAGAGCTTTTTTCTAGAAATTAGTAACTAGGAAGTATTTATCATTTCTTCTGTTCTCAAATTTGCTTCATTCTATTATTCACAGTAGCCTATTTATGAAACTCAAGCAACTTACCTTGCAGTGGTCATACTGTTGCTGTAAGGTTGGAACATCCCCTCCAATGGGCATTTGCTTTTTCAGTTCTTCGTCTTTTGCATTCAGCCATTTGATCAACTCTTCCAGGGATGTCAGCAATCTGTTCCATTTTTCTGCATTGGCCTCCAAGTGAGCCCTGCGAAACAACGTAAGGGAATCTTTAAAGCCCTGAACGGCAAAACCAGCACAGCAATACAATAAACAAGTAAAATTGCTCCACTATTAAGACAAGAATGTTTCAAGTGTTTAACTGCAAAGTAACTTTGCATTTAAAAAACCCCTCTACTTCATAACATTTTGCACAGCAAATCAAATAAGCAGAGGAAAAATGGGGGAACACAGACAAATATATACCTTATGGTATATCTTATCTAAAACCTTGAAAATTACACATTTAGGCAACATAAAGAAATGCTGTGTTTTGTTGTGACTCCACCACTGCAGCGCACAAAGTACAATCATCATTTTGTGAGCTAAAGCACCACAAAACTGAACTCTTTTGTGCCAGGACCTTGACTCTCCAGCAGCAAAAGCAGTAAGCTCTCCCAGCAGTGATCAGCGGTAAATTGTTGCTGAACATATCAGTGACAGAAATTATTTAATACATCATCTTTAGTTGATAGTGAATTATAGAGAATTAAGACAGTGAATCTGTCTTTCAGTTTAATTGGCAAAAACTCTGGATTCCACAACACCTTCTTCCCTAATTTAAAAATATACCTTGACTTGATGGCTTCTCCCTGCAGTGCCTACACACTGCTGCAGGGAAATCTTTGACAGGGACTGACTACGTCTCTTTTACTGCAGTCATTCTATATTATGGAATCATCTGAGAGTGGCATGTTCTTAGTTTATACCAGTAAACAACAATTTCTTTCTCCACACATATGATGAAGTACAGCTAAATCCTTTTCAGTGTAGTAGGACACCAGCTCTTCACCTTCCTGCCCTGCTTCTGACAGACGAGTGAACCAAACTTTTTTATGGTTTCCTACCTTTTCCTACTTTGTGCATGTTTTTTATCCTTCTGATTCACTGTAACTCACATCATCTGTCTTCTCTTGTATCATTGTGGCATTTAAAGTGCATGTTTGGGACTGCTATGACAACACTTGGATCCAAGGGGTGATGTGCTGAGAGGTTAATTTCAAAGCAAGCTTAGGTTTGGGTACGCTGGGATCTTCGAGTGATAGTAGGATAGATGAACCAATAAATCAGTCAGTAAGGAGCACGGGGGAGGAGATATAAAATAAAAAAAATAGGATCATATTTACGGAAAGGATAAACTGACTACCATTAGGAAAAGGAACCTATTCTACTTCATTCAGGAAAGCAATCAGGTAACTACTTGACATGAAAAAAAAGAAAAATTAAGTACTTGCTAGAAGCAATGTTTTACTGCCTACAGTTTCATGCATCACTGTTTATCATCCCTTATTGCTTTCACTGATACCTTTTCTCTCAACACTGAATTCAAGCCAGCATCCTGCCCTGCAGAGAATTACAAGCAAGCTATTGCATTTGCAGTTATATGCATACTGAGGAAGAGTGTCTGGCAGGCCTTGGTTTGCAGACCAGCAGCTCCCGAGTGACATGTACTGTCTCAGCTCTCCTGGCCTCAGTGCTTTCGTACTCACCAAGCAGAACTACTTTCAAGGCAATCAACAACTTCCCATAGACAGTATTAATTCTACCGCAAGACAGTGCACAGGTGGAGCATTCACTATAGTTGGCCCCTGAAGCCCCCAGCCACACACACAGACATGCTCCTAAAGCACAGGATGGTCCATGTACAATGTTTACCTTCTCCCTTTCACAACTAGCTTGACACTCTGTCAAAAATGCCTTCAGAAATACCAAGCTGCAAAGCATTCCGTATATGTTAAGCTCAGGTACTAAGTACTCAGAACCAGCCCTCCTTTCTGGAAGTGAAAACAGAGTTCTACTCCTATTAATGAGGCAGAGGAGAGTCATTTCTCTTCTCAGTCAAGCCAAGGAAAGCCACATTTGAATTTACAGATTTGCTGTTAGACTCACAGATTGTTAAAAATAAGCCATCTTTATGAATTTCTAGAAGCAACCACAACTGAAGTGTTTAGATCTACAGCTTTCTGTACATTTGATAGTGAAATCTCTGTTAATCGCGATTTATTACCGTATCTAGCAAGTATAAACAGATTTCACCTCTAAAAACTGTCACGCTGTAAGGCTTCAAGTTTCTGCTCTAATTATTTAGCAGAATTCTTGTATACAGAATGAATCGGAGCTTTTTAAGGGGGAAGGAAATCCTGCAACTAGTTAAAGGACAATCTAACAGTGTCTCACTGTTAATTGAACATACAATGCAATAATTTTAATAGTGAAAACCCACTCATTTAATATTTATGTGAATGATGCGGCATGTGATACTAGATTAAATGCTGTAATCTACCACAAATGAGTACCCATGTGCATACTAGATTAATGACAGTAGCAAAATACTACTAGCACATGGTTTCAAAGTCCAGTGCAAGCTAAACTTGTGGAGGTAGAGCAGTAAGGAGTGGAAAGGAAATGGACTACACTAACAGGGACTTGAAAATTCTCTGAAGACAAAAGTGAACAAACCTCTCTTGAAAGGTCAGAAAGATGTTAAGAGGAAAACATACCACATCAGCCTGGATTTTTCCTGAATGCTACCCTTCTAATCTTATCAAAAGCAATACTGAAAGTAAGAGTGAGACGCAGGAGCAGCAGCTGAAGAGTAGTCACAAGCATTCAATTCTCCTGGGGAGTGGACACAGACACATTCAGTAAACCCCATTCAAAGCAAATGTTGCACAGGAGCAAGGGAACCAAGATACACTCCCAATCACATTTCAGTGTGAAGTTTTAGTATCAAGTTTGTATTTGTCATATAGACATTACTGAAGAGAGCCAATAAAACATTTTGAAGTTCTGAAATGTGTCTTGGGCTTCTGTACTTTCAAAGACAGAATTTCTTGGCTTTTGTTTTGGAATTTGTACACAACCTGGAAACAAAGCATCAGGTGTTTGTGCTCATGTGAAAAGAACCGGCAATCTCCAGGGATTCACCAAGTCAGGTGGTGGCTTAGGAATCTTAGGTCAGTTATAGATGATTGTCTGGTTTTGAGCACTGGTTGGAGCAACACCATTACACAGCATCAATGACCTGGTATCCAAAAGAACTTCTAAGGGAATCCTGGATGAGCCTGAAAAACAGATGTTCCCATCCAGCTGACCAGACTGAGAGCACCCCCCTCCAACCAGGCTGAATAAAATCATCCAGAAGAACAGCAGCTCTGACATAATTCCCCTTCTGTTGACCCTGAGAGGCTCTCTTCACATCTGGAGACCTCCTCAGCTTTTGCTTCTTCTATGGAGGTAACATTTTTCCTGCTAAGCCAAAAGGGAACACATGGAATGAAAAAGACTTGTGGGTGGTCTAAATATATCTTTCGCTGTTTCTCCCATACTTTTATCTCTACCCTCCCCCAGACACTAACACCCTCACACCTCTTGCCCCAGGAGAAAAGAATCTCTCCTAAACATTTGGTTCTTGCAGCTTTTTTTTCTTCCAGGGAGTAAAGATAATAAAGACAGAAAAAGGAAGCAGCGTGAATAAGTCTACAAGTAATTTCAAGGAGTGCTCTCAGGTGGTGTTACAGTCTCTACAAGTACAGGTTTAAGTACTTTCCATGAATTTAAAAGTATGTCACGAGAGTGCTGCTTTTCCAGTTTGTAACTCCCTTTATTTACAGTAGAAAGGAAGTAAAGACAACACAATGACCTTAGCAACATCAAACTCAGAGGACTGAAGTGATGAAGAAAAACTCATACTACCTCTACAGGAGAGCAGTACTTTCAGCAATTAAAAATCAGCATAATGAGAATGTACACATAACTGAAAATGTTTTTAAAAGCTTAGAGTAACCTTCATTTAGAAACACTATCCCAGACTAAAACCCATAACAAAACAATCAGATTTTTCAATCACCATCCCTAGCCCCTAACATGGTTATATGCTGTTCTCACAAGACTCATCGATACAGTTCTGCCTTCCAATTCACCTTTGAAAAAAAGGTAGACCTAGAAAGCAAAAATTGAAGGCAAGCAGCTAGATCAACACACTGACTTCCTATCAGCTCTGTGCTTTGTTATTTCCCTGTGAAGGCTCCCAGCATTCTTGAATGAGTTGGAAAAGTGAACTGCAATCAAAGAAGAGGCCAAAATATAGGAACTCAGAAATGCTATGCTCTTCTAAGTGGTAACTGAGATTTGAAAGGTTTATTTACTTGTCTTATATTTGCTCCAGTATTCTCTTCCTTGCCTATCTTCTACTTGTAACTATGCAGCATTGGAGGTGCCAGCAGAATAACACAAACATTGCAAACATTAATGCTGCCCAGTAGGAAGCATGTGCCACATCCATTCAGAAGGGAAAAGATGGCTCTGTACTCAGAAGATCAAGTACCCCCCACTTTTCTGAGTATTCACTGCACAATAATTGTGTCTGTATTACTGCCTCTGAACTCACAGCTAACCAGGACAAATGGCTCAAAGGACCTTTTTATTTCGGCCATCAATTTCTCCCAAATTATTACCAACCACAGAAAAGGCCAAGCAACTGAATTGTTCTTGCTAGAGCTCCACATGTGCTGAATTATTATCTTATAAGCATGTTTTCATCTTTCTTCCACATTGACTTATTTGTGAGTAGAGTTCATAACAGCCCAAGTTTAACAGTTCTTGTGTTTAACTACTTGTGTGGTGCAGTCAGTCTCCGCAAGTGTTAGTTCCTCGGGTTCCAGCTTTGCCTGTGGGCTTTTGTGGAGCTGATTTACCTGTTTCACTTCACTGTTTCGCAGGTTGGTGTTGGGATAAGTGAAGACAATAAGCAAGTGTCACATTTTTTCTCTCTTTCTCACTTTTTCAAACTCTTGTGCCTGAATTTCAAGCTCAACTTATTTTTCTGCCATTTGGAAGATTCATATGAATGTTTAACATTGTTCTGTCCTATTAAAAGAACAGTTTCATTTAATCAACAAGCAAGCAGAACAAAGCTCCAGAAATTCTTTTCTGTGTAATTAATTTTAATGTGGAATTTTGTTCACATTAATGAATATGGTAATATCTACTTCCAAAATGACATTGCAAAGACTTTAACAATGACTGCACTTGGACAGTCAGTGTGCTTGGCACTGGTAGGGTCAAAAATTATAAAATTAATTCCTTGATGAATATGCATTTTAAAACATGTCATAATTGAAGAGCAGCAATAAAAAATAAAATAAAATTACTATCAATATGGATCAAGACGCTTAAGATGCAAATGCTATCAAATTATTCACTTCAGTGGTAGAAACAAAACCAACAACAAATCCTTGATTTCTCCTCACAGTAATTGTAGATTCATAAACTACTACATCAATACTGCTAGCTGTTTACAATAAGGAAAGATTCAACATACTTTCTGGAAAAATTAGTACAGATTGGTGAGTTATAACTGCACATCTCTGGAGAGAAGAGTAGCAATTAAGCCTTCATGGTGAGCAAGTGCACCAATCTTTCATATATGTGCTCAGGGGTCCTTTATGGAAGAAAACAGAAATTTCACTTCAATGCCACGGTCATATTTCTCAAGCCTTTTAGAAGACAGCAACTGTGCCCCATTCATGTCTTGACATTTTCATTACTTACCTGATGTTAGCTGACTTTGCCTTCAGGTCATTCCAGCGCTGGTTCATGTCGTCAAGACGGTGCTGGAGCAGGGCAGCTTCTTCGGAGTTTCCCAAGGCTTTCACCATCTTCTGTCTGTTTCCATCAATGCTTTTAAAGATGTCATTGTGGGCATCAATCTCAGCTTGGATGTCCTGAAATACCAAAGAGAAAAGTCCAAACATCTTAGTTCTCTAAATAAAGGAGGGAAGAGCTTATTCTTATTAGTAGACCTAAGCATTAGGACAGAGCACATAGGCTGACTTTCTTGGGTGACTGAGAAGCAGAGGGAAAAGCCTGCAACCCTATTAACATCATTATAAAAGGTCCACCTTTCTTAGCATTAGAAAAAGAGTTTGAAATCCTTGACTGAAACTGGACTTAGAAGTATTAACACTGAGTTCTCTGCAGGTTTTTGTAGAACGGATGGTAACTATTTGTCTACTGTTCTCCCACGCATTTCACAGAATGCAGCATTTCCAAATGTACTAGAAATTGTTTCCTGCTAAGAAACTGCAAAGATTCAGCCTTAGCTATGTTGTTTCTTTCCTATTTGAAATTAAACATTGCAGAAACTTTACACAGCCTGGTGAAATTCAAACTCTGTGAAGTGCTTTAGGTCACATGCAATGAAAGCTTTTAACTAAAAAAGCTTTCATTAAACTGCAGCTAAATGATTACAGCTGCCACAAGCCCATTTTTACAGTTAAAATACTGTACACCATGGCCTGTAATATATTGAGAGAGAGACATAAACCAGCAGGATGTATTATAATCTGAATTTCATATGAAATACTGAAAAGAAAAAGAAGTGCTTGTGATTTCAATTCAGCTGACTGATCTCTCCTCAGAAATTAAACATATTTTCTGATCTAACATGTGCCTCCAGAGACATATTATAGATGCTGCCTTCATCTAAACAAGTACATTATTACCTTTAAGAGAAAACAAAACTTCCTGCATCACTGCCAATGCTTTCTAGTGGCCATACATCTATGTATACTCTAATAGAGCAATATAAATGTGTGGAGAGCCAGGAGGTGTAGTGGCTGTCTCAACAGGATTAATCAAAGAAGATTGTGACAGGAACTTATTTTGCAAAAGAAATCTTATAACTGAAATCCCTGAAAGGTTTTTATTCTTCCAGACAACTCCTCAGTAATCTCCATGTGTTCCCAGGAGCAGGAAAGGAGAGGGCTCTTGTACCTTCCCATACTCAAGATGCATAGTCATGCATCTTAGAATGGCAGTTTCACGTTCTACAAACAATAGCTGGAAACAGTGGGAAAGTAGCTGTGAATTTGAGACAACATGAAAGCTTTCTTCAGTTAGGGAAGAAAGCAAAACAAAAAAAAAAGTGATGATACAGCTGGAAAAGTGAGTGAAGGAGAGACAAAGAGGGAAGAGGGAGCGGGGAGAGGCATCAGCAAAGCCTCTGGCTTTCCAGCTGAGCCACTAAGTGACTTTGCAAAACTACCTACTCTTTGTCATGAATTTCACTACTTTAAAAGAGGTAAAAAGACACTTCTACTGTCTTGAAACCATTCTGATAAAAATAATAATTTTGAAAACAGATACAGTAGCATTTTAAATGAAAACCCGAAATATAAGTGTCTGATGATCAACAAACCCAAATAAGACAGCATCTTCATCAGTTCAAGAAATCAGATGCTTATCTGAAGACTTTTGGAGCTCCTGTCCTATGTCTCCAACGCACAAGCAGACCCAGTGAAAACCAGCTCAAACCACATAGCAGGAAATACAACCACATATAGCACTTACAATTTTAATCATACACTGATCTGTGCTACAAAAGCCCGGTCATGTCAATTACACTTCTATGCCTCTTTAAAGCTTCAAAAGAAAACTTAATTAAAAAGAAACTAATCTCTAATCTTCCATTCTACACTCACAACATTCATTCTAAAGCTATTGAGAGCCTTCACAAAACATGCTAACTTTGATTACATTTGAGAGGACACTTAAGCATGCGCACTTAAAAATGTTTCATTCCAAATGGGTTTGATTCTTGCATTTGCCACTCATCATATTACATTGATTAAGGCACAGTAAATCTGCTGTTCACATTCTTGAGTCCCATCTGTGATGGCCATGTTGTGACAGCTCAGTTCAAAGAATTAACTTTGCTAATTAACTTCTCTTTTCTGATTTCCATTTTCCAGGGGAAAAAAACCCAGCACTGTCAGCTGATGGATAAACCAACAGGACTGATATTAAAGTTAATGAATGCAAGTGCATCGCAGTCCTCAAAAGAAAAGAGGGAAAGAAATCCAAATAACATGTCCCACATCAATGTGCGCATGAAAGAAGTACAGCAGGAATGCAGGATGTGAAAGACAGCTAATGGCAACAGATTGACACATTAAGTTAGTTATTTCCTAACAGTGATATAAAAGGTCTTCAAGATTTTTTTTTGGGTATAGTCCTCTGTTGGAAGGCTAACAAGGATGATGGGCTCCCATCTTGTCCTAAGACTGCTGTAATTAGTAGCAACTGGTAGTAATCTCCTTTACTTGCTGTGTTACCATAATCTTTCAATTCTTAGGAGATTTGTAAATATGTTGTGGTTAACCTTCCGTAAAATTTCTTATTTCAAAGTGGGAAGAAGAACTTTATCCATCCTGTACACATCCCAAACCATGTTCACCGTTATCTGTTATTTTTCTGTTTCCTGCCTTTTCCTCGATCATTGATTCTCTATATTCTTCTCCACTATCCTCTATGATGCAAAAAGGAATGAAAGAAGTTGACTGTCCCTGCTCAGGTCCCAACTAGAATTAACTCTCATCAAAGTTAATCCAATTTTAATTTTTCAATACGTAAAAAGCAATTATAAAGACTTCCCTATAATCAGATGGAAACTTCCATATCCAGAACCAAAGGGGCAACACATAGGAGGATGCAGGACAAGACAGGGGAGGGGGGAAGTCTGTTGCTTTTGCCACACTAAGAGGGGTGGATACCACCATGAAATGCACTCGTTCTTAGTCCAGCCCAAAGG
Source organism: Psittacula echo (assembly GCF_963264785.1). Classification (NCBI taxonomy): domain Eukaryota; kingdom Metazoa; phylum Chordata; class Aves; order Psittaciformes; family Psittacidae; genus Psittacula; species Psittacula echo. The sequence continues at coordinate 37,578,885 of NC_137738.1, read as the reverse complement.
GGAACTGGGCCAGAGTGCTGCCCTGGTGCATGGCACAAAAAGCAAAGGAAAAAGAAAAGGGGTGAGTGTGTGTGTGTGTGATCCAAACTATAAAGAAACCTAAGGAAATACATGGGAAACAGAGAAGGACTTCTCTCCAGAAGAAATTCATAGTTCTTAAACTATAGTTACATAGCTTTATCAATTTAATTTTTGGAGGTATTACTATACAGATACCATATTTTGCTAGTTTTGCAAATATTTATGTGCAGATATCTATTAAACTGGATTGAAAATATATTGGAATGAGGTCAACAGATTTGTTTACATGCCCAAGTGCTTGCAGGCTTAAGGTCCTAAATTAGAAGAAAGCTATTCTTTTGAGGAAAAAAATCATCCTACATATAAATTAAGGTATAAGTTTCAAAGTTTTGAAAGATAGAAGGGAGAAGAAATAACTAGATTGACATGTATGTATCTACTTCACCCTAGCCCGACTGATTTTAAGGCTTGTCTCTATAATAAGAAGCCTATCTCTTGCTTTAATTCCAATTTAATAAAATACTAAATTACCATACAATGACAATTGTCTTTAAAGAATGTATAAATATGGTATGTGACACTAAGTAACACTATAGATGGCAATTCTGAAAAGAACTCTATGATATAGCAGACTGCAGTTGGAGTTGCTACTGGATAAGCCCAAAGGCAAACTAGAGTGACTTGCCCAGGGTAAAAGAAAATATATGACAAAGATTTGAACAGAAACAAGCATTCTGATTCCAATTCCAAGGTCAAAAAGCCATCAAACTTCTTTTTTTTATTTTTCCTTCTTACAGACCGTCAGCATATTTGAACAGTTACAACAGTAGAAATAATTGTCCTTTGAAAACTATTAATTCTTTATAAAGGCAAAAAGAAACTCCTTTTAAAATAACAAAAACAAAACAAGAAAACAAGAAAAACCCCAAATAAAACACACCTCCCCAAACATATTAAACAAAACCCCCCACAAAACCCCAGACCAACAGCATTCCCATGACAACAAGCATTCTAGTGCCTTTTTTCTGAATGATGGCTCCAAAGGGCGTCTAATTCACTTTGCAACCTCCTAAGTTGTTAGCATATTTACTTCCACACACTTGTTTTCAGATTTTATTTGTTTATATTGTCATCATTGGTACATTGCCAACAACACAGGGCCCTTCAAAGGGCCTGAACCCTTCCACTGAAGGTAAAAACCAGTGGATGAAAATCCCCATCTCCACACCAAAATTAAAGTAGAAGAAATGATGCATTTTATAGCACGCAGAATATTACTCCATTCCATTCTCACCATTAGGAATCCTCGAGTACCTGAGCTTTATGATACAAAGATCTAAAACAGCGATGTTATTTTACTCTGTAAAGTAAATAAGCAGATGTTCCTATAACATTATAGATTCTATTATCAGGATCCCTCAGTCAAGTTTTTGCTATATATGGTATGACACAAAACTCAATTTAGTTTCTTACGAAAAAGGTCAATAGCATGCTATACCAATTATAACTTCATGGGGTTTGTAAAACAGTTACATACAGGACTCATCAATGTTTTATTCCAATGTATTTTTAACTCGCTACATACAACCAAATTCAGTATTCCACCCCAATTTTTAACTATTTATATGTTTTAGGAAGCAGAATTTCACAGGTTTTTTAATAAACATCTGACCACAGAGCAGGGATGGCAAGTTATGGCACACAAACAACATGTGGCTTGCAAAAAATGGATGTACAGGTCCAATGCTGATGCTGTGCTACAGGACTGGAAGTGTTTTTTGTTGGCACACAGACTGCTGTGTAATTTTAATCCTAAGGTACAAGCCACAGAACATGCAAACTTCTGTGGCTTTGGAACCACATGAGGATCTTAAAAGGAATTAGAGTAGGGTTGAGGTTGACTCCTTACGAATGAAAATTTGCTTGAAAACCTGCATTTTCCCCAGCAAAGGTTACCCACAGGCTATTTTGCCAAGAAAGTTTCGTATTATTTCACCCAACACAAATCATGCCTTTGACTGGACAGCAGACTTGGTGCAGGGAATTGCAAGTCCCACAAAAATGACTGCTCACTGCCTTCACTGACAATGTTCAAGTCAGCAAAGCCATAGTTACAGAAATGCTGCACTCGTCTCTTTTAGAGGTCAGGAATAAAGGTGATGACTGCTCATCAAAGTAACTGCAGAAAACTCTTCCAGCTGAAACAGCTGGAACAAAAAAACTCAGTGCCAACCAAAGAACATAACTGTTTGCCATCGACATCAGCCAGAACATCATTCTTTGAGGTTTCACAGCAAGTAGCAAGGGAATGGATTTCTTTTTTTTTAATAGCATATTGTTTAGTCTATACTAAACCAGATACATTTTACCTTCTGCTGCCAGCTGCCTCTGGGAACACTGCTGTGTCAGATGTTCCCTTTAGCCCCCTCTTCACTCTCAGCTTTTTACTTTTTGATGACTCTTAAGGAGGGAATAAAAATAAAGGCATGATACAGGCATATGAAAGTGGCCATTGTGAAAGGGATATAGGACTTTTATTGCTCCCTTCTTTACAAATGCTGAGGGTAGCCGGGAGAAAGGAATGCTGTTGTAAAAAGAGACAGTTTAAAAAAAGTCTCTGAAGAATCCAGGTATCCATCTCATCCAGACAGTCTCGCTTCTAGTGTCAGAAAACAGTCACAACTTTAGAAAGACTCATCCCAATATGCTCTTTCAGAGGCTTGCAGTGGCAATTGCTGTTAAGCAATCAGTTTATAATGAATTCACATTCAGAAGAGCAGTATGCATGCAAAACCCTTGGGCAGAATTGCCATTATTATAACTCCATCAGTGGCCAGAGAATATATAAAGACAGACATAAAACCTCTCTAAAGCATTATACACAGACCATACTGGGTCTACAGCCACTGAGACTATAGTATAAGATCAAAGCAATTCAAAACAGCAACTGGCTTTAGATATGTTAGAAATTTAATTACTACTTAAGCGGCTCAGATATTCTAGGAAGAAAAAAAAATCACTTTTTTTGGGAAAAAGCACTTTGGGGTATTTTTCACATCTAATTTGCAAATGCTTGTACTACCAAAAGCTTTGCATTGACACTTCAAGTTTCCAAAAAGCTGTCTTGATGTGCACTTAAACCTCATGGGTAGCACCTTAATAGCGACAAATGGTGTGTGGGTAAGGATTCCTTTCAGCACAAGAATGATGGTGCACTTAGAAAGGCTGAGAATGCTAGCCTGCCTTCAACAACCTCTGCGGCTCCATCGCACGGCATTGACTCAACATCTGATGGGCATCATAAATCTGTCAATATTAACTCCAGCAGTTACAGAAATGTGACTGAACAAAGCCAAAGTGGCCCTGCCCACACCAGTGTAATGCAATTCTGCCTTTGCATAGGAAGGGAGTGCCGTGCAAGCTTCTGCAAATGCCATCTGGCTTCTTCATTACGACCACAGCAACAGTATTTGTAATTCTCTCCTTAGAACATATATTAACAAATCCAGAAAGTTGAAAGTAGCTTGCAAGCCAGGATCAGTCACAACACTGTTTCTCCTGGCAGCAAACTCGTCAGGAGGAACAGGATGGGGGTGTAGGGAATAGTAAGAGGGAGAGATGAAGCAGGGGAGGAGGAGGGGAACCTGCTCGACTTCCCTCATACCCTCCATAAAAAACCCCAAAACAAAACAAAAAACCCCAAAACCAAACAAAACCCACCCTTGCTACATGAGCACAGATTAGAATCTCTGGTCAGAGTTCACCAACTAAAACATTAAATTTCTTCTCCAGCACCAAAGCACCTACTTCATGCTACAAATTGCAGCACAGTAGGTAACAAAATGACACAGTAAACGTCAAGCTAAAAAACACAGCAGAGCTGAGAGACCTGTCAGTTTTGTTTTGTTGAGAATTGCTAAGATCAATTCCTATGAGACAAAATAAGACACTGCAATATTCAAAATCACAGGGGGAGTGCTGGAATTTGCAAATGCCAAAGCTTGAATGGTTCAAAAGACATTAGAAACATTGGTTTCAAAACTTCTGCCTTAACCATGTCATGAAGCATTTCAAAGTGTCCAGCATGTGTCCTAATCTTTACAGGCCACCAGCAGCAACTACAAGCGAACAGTGAAGCCCAGCTGTCAGACTGGGAGCAAGAGAGAAGCAAGTAATCGACACAGTGAAGAAATCGTGTCATAACTGCTTTTGCTGTTACTTTTGGAAGAGTCATGCTGGTGGGATACTGAACAGTATCTGTCTCATTAACTCCAGTTTGCTACTGTAGGAAAGTATAAATCCAAGAGTTTAAAAAAACTCCAACAAATCCAAACCAGTTTAGAGCAGTCTTCTGACAACCCAGAATGATGATTTTGAAATTAACCAAAATTATACAAATCCAAAAAAAAAAAAAAAAGTAGCTTAATTTTGTTTTCTGAGACCTAGTAATACCCATTCTTTACTGTTCAGGACACCAGTGCTGATTTGTATGGTTTTAAAAAAAGAACATACTTAAGTTTAGAGCTTTAAGAAAGAATACCACAGGATTGGGCTTTACAATCTGCTCTCCCGCTTTGTGACCACAGTATTTATGTTTTTTATATTAATGTGCAAATAAACGACTATATATTTTGTTACAGACTGGTCTTGCAGGGCACAGGAAGCTTATATGGAGAAATGTTAAAGAAAAAAAGAAAATACAGTATACAAAGCCAAGCTAAGGCTGGTTACAAACATACAGGTCCAGGTTTCATTGGAAGTGCTGACAAGTAGACGAAAACATTCTGGTTTTGAATAATCTTATGTGTCTCACTAATTAGTGCAATCACTGCAAAGCCAAGCCTCCTGCCTCTCAGCATTACTGTTACCAAATGTCCTGGTAAGAGAAAGCATAATTAGCATGAAGACCAACAGATGAAACTTTGGGAAAAGTGGGGCATTCATTGGAAGCAATTCTACTTAAAAAAGCCATAAAAAGTTCTAACATTTTAGCTAACATTCAACTAAATCTAACACAAAACTGTGGAGCACTTCCTTTCTGTCAACAGTGAAGTAAGGTCACAGACATCCTGGAAGTCCCCTTACGCCCTTAACTTGGCAAAGTCCAAACTTTTCTATCATTTCCTTTGAAAAATAGAAGATGATCACAATCAGAGCACATGCTCTAAAAGTAATCTTGTAGGGCCTGAAATGGGGAAAAGAAGCAACATGAGACTTCCATATTCGAGAGACAGTCAAACAGGGGTCACATGAGGACCTTAAGAGCAACACAGAAAACTCATCAACCTACCCTTTTTATGTTGTAGTTTTCAAAAGCATAACCTGTTTCAAAGGCATGAGTATATAAAACTCTGCTTATCATACCTTTTCCAATTTTGTCAGCAACTCACGTAAGCTGAAGTTCAGGCCAATCATCATTAAGCGTCCCTCGAAGCATACATTTTCCTGGTACGTCCTCCAAGCCAAGTCTATAGCTTTCCAAAGGTTCCTCTTTTTTTCCCACCTATACTGTCACAAAACCCTCCAAGAACTCTTGCACGTGCCCCTTTCCTGGGCTGGGCTCCCCTGGGGGCAGTTCACGCAGCACCATTGTCACATCCTCCCTGTCCCCACTCCTTCCCATGGGCTGGGTGCCTGGGCTAGAGCCGCTGATGCAGGGTGATGCTCCTTGCAGTTAACCTGGCCCCATGGTGCTGCGGGGATCTCCTTGTCTCCACACCCAGCCAGGACTGCCTCCAGCTCACCTTGGCAATGGTTTCTTGCAGGCCCCAAGCTCAAAGTTTGATCTCAATGACCCCAAGCAAGAGAAGCTATAATCCGCCGGTATATGATGGATGCAGAGGGTGGGGAGGAAGAGCAAGTCCTTCCATGTTGCTCCATTCCAAGTTAAAAAATAAAAAAAAAATAATAAAACAGTAAAAAAAATAAAAAAAAAAAGAAGACGAAAAATCCCCAACGAAACTTCCGTTTATAGAAAGCACCAAAAGCCAGCTTTTAGAGAAGTCGAAATGGGATGAGGCACACTTCAGCCTAGGAAACACGTCAGTGTGACCCGACAAGAGCCCACCTCTCCTCTCCCTGCCTCCCTTGCAGCTGGGCTGGTGTTGCTATGACAGTAACCAAGCCATCTCCAGCCTGCTTCACTTCACCCACGGGATGCTGTGCCACAGAACAGCCAAGGCCTATTAAACAAAATCTAAAAAGTCACTTTCTTCCTTTAGGAAAGAAATAAAAAAATCTCCAGCAAAGGGTCCTGCTGCAACCTCTAAAGCATTTGCTGGGGATCTCCTCCTTTGGCGCTGTCTGCTCTGACAGCCGTGCAGTAATCTATGCCCAGCATTTGTTTATTATTGTAATCAGCATCCTCCCTTCCAGCAGCCCTGGTGCTGCTCTGAAGCCAAGCACACTCCCCCTTCCTGGAGGCCTCCCTGCTGGAAAACCACCACCATCACCCCTAAGGCTGCAGAAACCCTGGACCAAGAACCCACACTCGCCCCTCTTCCTTCCCCTGGAAAGGGAAGGCTGCTGTTTAGTCACTAAACAGGTTTTGGAGCTGTAAAAGCAATCGGTGCTCCACAAAGGCGACATGCACCCACTGCTGCTCACGAGGGCAGGCTTGGTGCAGGCAGATTGTTTTCACATGAGCCTTTGCTCGCCTGCAGGAAACCTGACACCCCAAGGATGGCTACTAGGAAATCACTCCATTTCAAACCATTCCCACTGGAAACCCTGTGTGCATGTGAAGGCCTATTTAAGCTGCTATTAATGCTTTCCGTACAACCACACATTACTCAACCGCCAAAGCCAGCTTCAGCAAGAGTTGCCAGCAAGTCAGAAAATGCATAATTAAAACCAAACCAACAACCCATCACTTGCAAAACCCATTACAGCCAGTTCTCTTATGACCATGCTGGGTATCATGTGTTGCTTTTACTTTCTGTTTATTTTCACCCAGCTGTCATGTGAAGTATCAATAAAGTCACCAATGGCAAAATTGTCTTTAAAAGTATTCTCAGCTGGTGGGTTATGCTGATACAGCCACCATGGGTTGGGATTTTTAAATTAAGCTCTGGAGGGTAAAAAAAAAAAAAAAACAAACAAAACAAAAAAACCAAAATAAAGAAACATTGGCATTAGCAGGATTTTTGCTTATTTTGTTTGTACTTTGAATGTTTTATATGGACATATTACACAAACTGCAGAAGTGTTTGCACAATAAACTGAGAAAAGTTTTCCAAACAAAGGTAGTAGAACTTCACCAGCTTCAGTGCACAACTGACAGGTCAACACAAACTGTTTGATTGCCTGAAATTATTCCACTGCTTACAGAACAAAAAGCCCGATTTTTAATGAGACAGTATCTAAAACTGCATTCAAAACCTGTTTGGTTTTTTTAATTAACCACTTACAGAAGAAAACAAAACCACAACACACTGGAGTGAAAAAGTAAAACTATCCTGCAAGAGATTTAACCACAATCTCCATTTGAGAATCTCCTCCTTCAAGGCAGACACAATGTTTGGATCCTGATTCCTATACACACTAAAGCTTCTTTCTGCTGCTCTTGCAGGAAAAAAACCCTTGCAAAACAGCAAGAAAACAGCATTTAAATCCATTTCAGAGGTGCTAGTGCATATGAAATGAAAATGGGTGTCAGGCTGGATTATAATGAGGCTTCATAACTCCAGAACTGTAACCGAATATACAACATTAATTTTGCTTTTATTCTCAGGCTTCATGCTTAGATAGGGTACTTCCCAATTTTCTTTTGTCATCAAAAATCACATATTCTAGATCTTTCAATGCTATTAGATGCAAATGCCCTCTGATGTAGATCGATACAATTTTGAAGAATTCTATAAAAGGAAATCAAATCTATATACACAATGTTGGATCAATGCTTCCAGTAAAACAGCTTTGAAAATTGTACCAAATAACAACTTTCTCAGTCTCTCTTTCACATGAAAGCACGCTGCAGTATTTGAGAAATTCTGAATTTGTAGACAAAAAAATAAAGTAACTGAAATAAGCTCTACACTGACACATATTGAATATAGTCTTTGTAAAGGCAACAGTTCTGTAGACATGACAATGTTGGATCATAAGCTCCAGAAACACAATGTACATTTTAAGACAGCTTTACATTACTTATTACTACTAAAGTTTTCCTGATCAGCTTTATCAGAATTTTCCACTAAGATGACTCTACAACCATTGTTGGAAAGGAAAATTTTATAGTGAAAACTATAGCTTACACACGGATGAAATATTTGAATGCTAGGGTCCAAAGAAATTCACATTCTGAGAGCCTAAGTCCTCATGCAAATATGTGAGCCCTGATGCAAACACACGATCTACACCTGAAAAGGAGCAGAACACCAACAGTGATGTTAACAAAACCTCTTTCCAAAATCCTCTTATAGATACTAAGATCCACAAATGGGAATTTAAGACACTGAAGAGCAATGTACTGCCAATACATTCAAGGTACTGCTGCAGAAGGTTCGTGTGCAATGGAACTTCCCATCACATTTTAGTATTAGAGCAGTTTGGTGCATTTTCTCACATCTTAAATAATAAAATGAAACTGGATAAAAATAATAAAACCAGCTAGCAGCACTTTATAGTTATTGTCAAAGTTACTAACAGCAGCCTGCAAAATACAAGAGCACTTGAACAGAAGAGCACTTTTATCAGTGGTGGAAAAAGGAAGGCCAGCACAGCAACCTGTGACACACAGCTATGATCACATTTGCTAGCAACTGGTTTTAGGTGTGGGTTCCCAACTGCACACCCTGCCAATCCAGGCTTAAGAGCCTCATAAATTAGCAAAACAATACAGGCATTATAAAACTAAGAGCAAAATTCTACATCTAAGAACTTAGTATTATAAAGAATCAATAATTCCACTTATTTTTCTATCAAGTATAAATTCAGAAGTAACTGAATGTTAGGCTACTGGAAACAAGTGAACCAGAAGAATCAATGAAACTGAAACCAGGAAAAAAGGGGGAAAAAAAGTTATCCCATTACCTCTGGAAAGAAGAATATCTGATCAACTTGGAGATGATCTTATACACACCTCTAAAGTTCAATTTCAGAAATGAGAAATGGCTTTCAGACTTTGATCTTCAAAATAAGATTAAATACGTACAAAGATGCTATAAAGAATTTGCTTCATACTTGAGATGACGTGCAAAAAATGCAAGAAAACTCATACTAAGCACAATTTGGCTTTATAAACAAATTAAAGAGAAAATAAGTTGGGGGGGGGGTTCTAGATGAAAAGTGGCAAAATAAACAGCAGCAACAACCTTAAGAGTGAACAAACCAGGTTGTTTATACACAGATATCTTATGTGACTCACAACAACCAGTAACAACAACAGAAAGATAGAAAGAATGGAGTTTCCTTGTGCAACTCAGATGTAAAGGACGCAGAGGTCAATAGGTGGTTACAGCAAATCAATACATCCTGGTTTCATTCAAGACATGCAGCTTCAGGCAAGAATACAAAAACTTGCTTGTTCATAAGCACCCTGGTATTTTCTCCTGCCCTGCAAAATACCTGGTGTCAATCTGATCAGACCAGGAGGGAGAGCTGCCCTCTCCCTTCTACAGCAGGTCAGCATTTAAAATACTGAGTTAATACATAGCTCCAGAAAGGTCAGACCTATGCTTAGGCTCATTATCAACTGAACCAACACTTAAGTTTCACTAAGCAGAAGTCTTCCAGCACAGGCTTGCTGATAACCTCTGCTGGAAGCCAAATCACTCAAGAGTACCCCAAGGATCAAGAACTGATCAAAAGAGATGGACAAATCAAGCTCACTCAATAAAGAGAAACAAGCAGCAAGATAACAGAAAAGTCACGTAAATACGATTGCCCAAATTACTAATTAGGTATCTATTACAGTGGTGATTGCAATGCAGATTATGAATTAAATGAAAGGGTTGGCAGAGTTCCAAGACCTTAAAGTCATAGCACTGCACCAGTTTGACTTTTTCTTCATGTGTGTCTTTAAGACTAGAGGGTATCAGTTTGCCTTAGGGAGATATTTTTGCATGGATTCACCAATCACATTCAGTGGCCTGCCCTGTGCAATACCTGACAATTTAGCGACAGAGTTCTGCATTAGGTAAGCACAGAGAGATTGTAGCCTTCCTCACAAAATGGGGTATGAGACAAGACTTTCAATCTCAAGAACAAAATTTATTAGATTTCTAGATGAGATAATCTAGTCCTGGTGACAGGCAATGCTTCATTGCCATGAAAGGTTAGTAAAGGACTGGGTGGTTTGTGGTGGTTTCCCCCCTCCATCTTGTTTTTAACTTCTTGCACAACACATGGCTTTCAGCTTTATGAATCAACCATGATTTTTTAATGTTTTTGACCTGAATATAAGTTGTGGTTTAATTTCTTTGAACTTCACAGAAACACCCAGCCCTAAAACCAGAACATTTAAAACGTACTCAGAACACAAAAAAATGAAAGTATCACCTCATACTTGGAGTATATCTCGAAGAGATTAGATGTCAAAGGCAAGTATGCAAGGAAGCACCATCACTACACCTATTTCAGGCATGGAGCTATTAAGAAATTTACTGTATGAGAGACTGACACTTAAATTACACTTGTGGGACTGACTGATCAGAACATGACAGTTTTAATCCTGACCTTAACTGACAGAATGATGGAGGCAGCAGGGAGTATGGATTAAACCTGGCTTTCATGCCCAGCATGTATTTCATCATCAGGTGTAACTTCCTAGTTATTACTGGTGACTAAATAAAATGTTCCTATTGATCAACAGTCTATAAAGAGTTTGCTGGGGAAGCCACGTTCCAAGACTGTTAGGTGCCTTTCCTCCTGGTTTTCACTCTTCATGTAGAAGATAATCACACTGGAAATCAGCAAGCCACAAGGCACTTCATGGTATTTCTCTCTTTAACAGCATCTTTAACTTTGCTCTCTTCGCACAGAAACAAAACAAACAAGTTGTCTTAGAGGTACTTATTTACACTTTTATTAAACAGGGTGAAACTGAAAAGAGGGTGACGGTCTTAGTGGAGATGTAACATGACAGACTGCCAAGGCAGCGCATCTGAGGAAAAGATTATAGAGTGTTAACCCACACTCAGAGTAAGCATGCAGTTTCCCAAGTTAAAAACATGGAACTTTGAATATTTCAGCCCAACCTGAAAATTGAGTTTTCCTTAAGGTTTTCTTGACAGTGATGAGAACAGTTTTCTAGTTCCCTGACAGCTTAGTCCAAGAAAAGCCTCATTAAATCCATGCATAATACATGGCTCAATTAAATACACATCTTAAAAATCATTTGCTACAAGACGGGCTTATGTATATATTTATTACTTGGTAAAGGATACACTTCTCGTAAGACATGTAAAAAAAACCCTGACCAATGAAAAGCTGATTTACTAGTTTTTAGACAAAAACTCAGCCCAAATAGTGGAAAGATCATGAAAATCATATTTTAATTGCAGAGTTTATCATAAATAATTCACAGAGCATCTCAAATTCTATAGCACTAACTCAATACCTGTGGATTAAAAATCTCATTCAAATAATATATCACAGTCTCTTCCTACTTTATCTCTAAGCAATGGCATTAGATTCAAGCACCTAACAAGGATACAGTGCCATTACAGTTATACTGCATAATTTACTATTTTGCCACACTCCAAGTACCCAAGCACAACCTTTTGTCTCAGTCTGCCTGTGTATCATTTTATGCTATCTTGCCTCATATTCTCAGTTAACTAAGTGGCCTTATCTTTCAGGAATGAGAAGCATTACGTGTATCTAGTTGGTTTGGGGTTTTTAGGTTTATTTTTGTGGTTTGTTTTTTTTCTTCACTCCACAGGATTGGACTCCCCCCATCCAATGCAAACTCTAATCTGAGTCATAAAAATTTGATTCAGCTGTAAGGTTTTCAGCCATGAACTTTAAATTCTATATTTGAATATTGTCCAGATATTTGCTATATATATACATATATATATAAAAAGGCATTTTAGATTTCTAGCATAACTATTAGCAAGATGATCATCTGTATTTAAAAAGATGTATAAAATGTGTAATTGGTATTCTCTGAAATAACTTGTTGTCTATGCAGTCAGAATCCTCATAACTTTTCTAAAGAATTGTGCTTTTATATCAACTTTAACATGCCATAGTGGAACAACCATAAGAAAATTACTCTTGTGAATATAGCAAATGGAAATCTACTAAATAATTCCATCAAACCACAGGGTCTCAATCTCCTAATCCATCAAGAACTAGCAATGTATACCATACTAATTTACCAAGAAGACTGAGGGTTTGTTTGTTTCCAAAGTTCACTTAAAAAAGATCAATGACCCTGGACTACAGGGATGTTCCATTAACATTTAATTTAAATTTTTTCATGCTGTGGATGCTGCATGGAAGCAGCAACCCACAATGCCTCATCAACCAAACTGAACTTTTTGCTGTGAGTGGAGAAAGTAAAGTAATATGTCATGGAGGGATTATTTTAAAAGCCTTAATGACTAATACCATAGGACAACCTTGTCGTAATCTAAATTCTTTTTCAAACAATGGGATTAAATTCTAAAAACTGGTCATAAGACTAGTGCTTAAATTTTGTAGCTCAGAAAGAGTATTAATTCTTTTCCCTAAGTGTGTAATGATCCCCTCATCCAACTCATTGGTTATGTAATTTAAATGAATAAATTACATTCTTTTACCACATCTAGTGTGTAATGCTAACACTGAAGCTGCCAGGTACACCTTAAGGCAGAACAGAAGTGATTGGAAGTTTCAGAAAGTAACCATCTAAAATGTAGTTGTGACTCTTCTGATGTGAGGTGCTTCAAGTTAGCTGTGTAAAGCATGTAGGAATGGGAGAGAAGGTACTGCAAAGACCGGAGAAGGACAAGAGTGCAGAGAACTGAATTTCCACAACTCCTGCAAGCAGGTCATGCATAGTGCTGTAGGTGCTGTTGAGAGTCTTCATCTGTTCAAAGCAAGCACTTCTAAATAGGGAATGAAAAGGTAAGAAGCCATTCTCCTCCCATGACTATGACAAGTAGATTTAGCATGTCTTTTAAAAGTTACAGCAAATCCTCTCCTCTGCTCAGCTGCCTGTCCCCCAGTACCTGGCAGGTGTTATGATTTCCAAGCTCAAAATTGCCTCCAGGCACCTATGCTCGCAGCATAGTACTTCCCTACACCTACAACAGTTTTGCTACAGGAGAGGCATAATTGAGCCCAGTATGCTAATACCTGCTATTTTTCTCTTTTTTGAACTTCATCCTATTTAGCATATTGGGCAAATCTTTTCCCTGGAGTAAGCCGCAGTGACTGCTCTGGCAGGTGACACCCATCATCTTTACTTTTACAGAATTTGGACGCAGTAATAAGTTTGCATAGCTATCAGGGATTACAGAAAAATACAGTTACAAAACTAAGGTGAGAGAATTGATATTTCAAGCATTTTCAGCCAACTAACTTGACTGTGTTCCATTTAGTTTCTGAGCTTGTATCTATGCCTTGTTTAGTTTCTTTATTTACTTTGTGTCCATTATACAGCTAGGTGAATGCTCTCAACCATATTTACCTCAGAATCCTCTCTCAAGATTAAGCCCTATAAGAAGGAAGCAACTCATCTGGTTATTACCAAATTTAGTAAATGCTTCATTGATAAATAAAATAGTTCAGCTAAATTCCATTAATGAAGTTGCCACCAAGTGATTAGGACATAAAATTCCTGAATCATCAGGGGCCAGAAAATGAAATCACAGCAGACCTGTGATTAGTTAGAAAAGAGATTTGCATCTCCTTGGGAACATTGTTTGCTTCTTTCTGCAGAAAGTTCTTTTGCAACAAGAGAACTGCCTCATGTCCTCCTCCTAAACCACTGCTGAAGTTAGATTTGACACTATAAATACAGTCCACACAGCAGCAACATTTGGCTCTAGAGACACGATGCACAAAATCACTATAGCACTTCAAATACTCTGTCAGAATTGAAGAGGCTGTGCATGAAATTCACATCTTGCTATTTCTAGGAAATTTACACTTAGATCTTTGGTCACAAAAGCTCATACATGTCACCTCATGAAAACGATGGTGATCTTATTGTCTAAACATGCTCATAACACTCAATACATTTATACATTTTAACTGCAAGACATTTTGTGGTTCATTTGTTCTCTCTTCACTTTTTTATTCTTCATCTTCCTCAGCATCAGAATCCCAAAAGCAGGGTAGAAAGGTGAGGGAATAGAAAACAATCCTAATAATAATCTGTGTTAGTATAGAATATTCATGAAGTGGAGAGGTTTATTAGCTTTCAAGTAGTCACAAATATGCATTATAGAGGGGTCGACTTGTGACAACCACTGATGATTAAGTAAATGCATTCTATCAGTTTGGCAGCACAAACAGCTTTTAAAGCTGTCAGATAATGCAAGCTATACTTCTAGATTTTTTTAAAATGTAACTAACATGCAAATAAACGTGACTAAATTTTTGTGTTTTCAAGAGCTACCAGGTGAAAGCAACTATTTTGTGCATCAGAAGTGGAAGGAAAGTTAGAGGCTTTAAGGGTTCTTTGGGGTTTGTTTCTGAACTTTTGAAATAATTGGATTTTTTTTTTTTTTTTTTTTTTTTTTAGCTTCTCTGGTTTATATCATACCTAATATTTTTACCTCTATCTCTACTGAACACATAAAAAGAACAATTCTCTTTTTTTTTTTTTTTAAACTTTTTAAGGTCAAGTTACATTAAGTACTACTAAGTGCTGCAGCTAATGTAAAAAGCCTTAAAACTGTAAGTTCTGATCAAGGACCGCAAATGCTTAATGCTGTTAAGAGATGAAAACATTCTATTTCACAGTTGACATGAAAACAGGAAACATCATTCTCACATTTGTTGCTTAGAACTCAAAACACACGGAAGGTACATGAGAGATATCTCCACGTGCAGGAGAGACAGTTGTGCTATTTAGAACTTTATATGCACATGTAATCAGAACTTAATTAATCCTGCTTAAATCAGTAAGGCAAAAATGAAACAAGTTAAAGAATAAGTTAAAGAATAAAGGTAAAGTCCAAATTTCCCAGATCACCTTTAAAAATGCCTGTTTCTGATTGAAAATACAGTTCCCAAGCAGTTATAAAGCCCTACAGTTAGCAGAGACAAGCCACATCCAAAGGCCTTAAAACTTAAGAACAGTAAATAAAAGTCTTCACTTTTCAAACAGCATCGGAGGGAACATACAGCACCACCATATGCTGGATTTTATATCTTATCCCCACATTAAAACTTACAATAAGGGCTTTCAAGGGACCACCATATGCTCTTAAATAACAGGACAGTTGAAAGCAGTATTTTTGTCACACTGCTTATACTTCTGGCATCTCCCACAGCAAGAAGTGTTCTCTGACTGGCCTATCATTTTTGCTTAAGACAGGTTGTTTTAATCTCCACTCCCACCCTTTTTCGTTTTCTTTTGGTTTTGTTCATTTTGTTTATTTGATTTGTTGGTTTTGTTTTATTTTTTTTATTTTTCACTAAGTCAATCTCTGAAAATAATTCCCAGCATTTACCAGAGTGAGAAATGAATGTAAGGTCTCAGCAAAAAGCACCTGTTTAGATGCACCTTCCAAAAACACACCATAAAATTCCTATCTAGTTTCTTCTAAAGTTGCTATATATAATCGCTAGTAGTAAATTTGTGTTTGCTTATTTAAGTGTAAAACTAGAAAAAAGATTTTTTGGTTGCTTTTTTCCTCCATTAATTTGTTTTTTCTTTTCAGTATGCTGCCTGATTTTTCTCAGTGGAATATGAAGGAGAGACAGGAAGGTGCTTGACCAAACTCCACCCTTATTCTCATGAGATAATTCTGAGCTCAGCGCAGCTAGATGAACATGACAAAAAAAGCCCAGTCTGCCTTAATGCCTGGTACATAATCATGCTTTCTATTTGATAACTTATTCCAATAACCACAGTCAGTTTCCCAGACTCATTTTCTGTATTTTCAGTACAAAACCCAGAAAAGCAGATGGATGTCAAAGATTAAGTCTATGGCATCTATAGAATTCACCTTTAGCATCTGTGGCACTTCTGAAGTCAGCCCTCTCACTCTACAAATAGCTCAATAAGAGTGAACAGTGTGCTGCTGTGGCAAAGAAGCCCAACAAGATGCCGGGTTGCATCAACAAGGGCATCACCAGCAGAGATAAAGACGTCATTATCCCACTTAGTGGTTGGAAAGCCACATCTGGAATACTGTGTTCAGCTTTGTTCCCTGCTGTACAAAAGAGATGTGGACAGGCTGGAAGGGGTCCAGAGAAGGGCCACAAAGATAATGAAAGGACTGGGAAGCCTGGCATATGATGAACGGTTGAGAGAGCTTCGTTTGTTCAGCCTAAGAAAGAAAAGGCTCAAGGCAATCCTTATCATCATGTTCCAGTATTTAAAGGATGGCTACTGTCCTGGGTTCAGCAGCAGCAGTCACTTTTTCTCCTTCTTAGTAGCTGGTGCAGCGCTGTGGTTTTGACTTTCAGCCTGGGAATAGTACTGATAAAGTCGATGTTTTCAGTTGCTGGTCAGAATGTTTACCCTGACCAAGGACTTTGTGAGTCTCATGCTCTGCCATGGAGGAGGGGAAGCCGGGAGGAAGCAGAGACAGGACACCTGACCCAAACTAGCCAAAGAGGTATTCCATACCACAGCACGTCATGCCCAGGATGTAGAACTGAGAGTCCTCAGAAGGGCAAGGGCTGCTCAGTCGGACTTGTTTTCGGCGGGTGGTATCGTATTCTCTTCCCTTGTTATTTCCTTTATCATTATTATTATTGGTGGCAGCAGTAGTGATTTGTGTTATACCTTAGTTACTGGACTGTTCTTATCTCAACCCGTGGGAGTTACATTCTTTCGATTCTCCTCCCCATGCCTCGGGGGGGGGGGGGGGAGTAGAAACTGAGTGGCTGACTTGCCGACTGGCTTAAACCACGACAGATGGTGTGGTTTAAGACTGTGGAGACCCCGTTTTTACAAGGAGTCCCATGGAAAAGACAAGGAGCAATGGGTACAAGTTACGCCTGGGGAGATTCCCGTTAGACACTAGAGGAAAAAAAAAATTAACAGTGAGAACAATCAGCCACTGGAATAATCTCCCCACAGAACAGGTGGAATCCCCAGTGTTGGACACTTCTAGGATTAGTTAGAATAGGGTGCTGGGCCATCTGGCCCAGTCTAGGCTGTGCTTTTGCCCAGAAATGTTGGACCAGATGATCACTTGAGGTCCCTCCCTTCCAACCTGGTATTCTATGAAATGATATGATATGTTGACTAGCTCTGTTCCAGGAATCTCAAACCTGTTGTGGGATGAATGAGAATGAATATTCTCAGTATGTTCTCCAACTCAAGCTGTTGGTAGTAATCAATGTCTTAAAGGATACACCCTCAGAAAGCTTAAAAACTGCTGCTAATCTGTTTAATTCAGAAGTCAGAAGGAACACAGAGAATGGGAAAGCCTTAATCACCTTCTTATATATGCTCAAAACCAAAGCAAAGAGCAAAGGCCAAAACGGGCTGTGTCTAGCATTTCTGGCAGCCGCACACCAGCTCCATGCAACAAATCAATGCATGTAACAAATGCTGCACTGTCACTCCTTAGTCTGAGGTAAGCCAAAACCCAGAAAACAAGGTGCTCAGGAGAACAGACACGCATGCAAGATGGAAGACTGCTGAGGGATTTTAGCATGCTCATGCAGAGGTACTCAGAACTTGCTGGTGCATTTCTTGGGGCTACTGCTGCAAGCACACTTTTCTTTTGAAACATCCCATCTGACTAAAGTTATTAAGCAGTGAACCAAATTTCCTCACAGAAGGTTTATTATCTTTCTGCATGCTGTGCCATTTTATCAACTAAGAGGCTCACAGAGAGATCTTATCAGTGGCCTGTTGACAGAAGTAAAGAGCATTTACAATTGAAATTATGATAATATAATATTTACTCTCGAAATAAAATGTAAGCTGCATTATCCATAAGTGCAGCTTTAGCTCTGGCTTGAACAAGAAGCTTATTTAAATACAATATGCCTAAAGCTTTTCTAGCCCAATTTTACTGCTAGTTACTTTACAAGAAATAAATAGGTTTTCCAAATTTATTCAGGCCGAGCTTCCATTGTGTAACATTGGTCAGAAGCACCATTTCTACTGAATTATTGTATGCTTTTATTCTCATTCAAATCTCATTTAAAGTCAAGGACTCCACCCACTTTTCAGATGCCTCTGAGTTTGTGCTGGAGGAAGGAAGCTGAAAATTTGCACATAAAAGGGTAGAATGAAGGTTAGAGTCAGCTTCACAAGGACACAAGAACATTGGGTCACCTTATAGCATTTGCAATTCAACCCACTTTGGCTTTTTTGATCAGGTAGTAAATTCCTGAAGGTAGTTTTGGTTTTGGGGGTTCACGAGAAATTGACTGGCACTGAAAAATTTTGGTATGAGTAAGGAAAAATAGACTTGGCAGTCATGCTGTTAAAGAAGAAATATACAAGTCCATTATACATGAGCTAGTGGTTGATCCATGTAGGATCAAATCCTGTTGCCCTTTATGCATGTTTAAAGGGCCAGTGAGGGAAGGAAGGGGAGAGAAAGCACACACAGAAAGAATAAAACAGAAAAAAGATCTTCTGTTAAGTTGTGGTGGTGGAAAAACCACTGCACGTTCATCTCTGTGTGGAATAAATAAGTACTGAAATGCACTTTCTACAGAAGGCCAAGAGTGAGTGCACCAGTAAGGCACGGCATGTAACACCCATGGGTGAGCACACACATTTCAAATATGCTGATCCAAACAGCTGTGAAGGGCAAAGGTCCCTTGCCCCTTTCATTTCCGCCACTTATGACATGCAGTTGGATGAAGGCTAAGAACTGAATTCTCCAGGTCTCTTCTGGTGCTAGAGTTTCCACTTGAGAAGTTTGTGCCTAATCAGCCATTCAGCGATAACATGAAAAAGGTTCAATGTGGCAAAAGGTAATTCACTGTAAAATACACAAAATGAAGAAACACCAGTCAGGAGAAAATGCAGAAAACTCAAAGCCTTTTCAGCTGAAGAAAAGCTCCGTGTCTTTGTTAGATTTAGTAAAATCAAGCTATAAAAATTTCAGGGCAGAAAGAATGAGGCAAATGTGCAAGCTGCATTTCTCTCTAAAGCTCTTCATTGCATTTTGTTTGTCCTTTAACCTATAAAAATATATTCTGTTAATGAAGTGACTTGTCCAACATATTAAGCTATATTACTGTTCTATGGTTACTTTAAGAAAAACAGCAAAACCCCAAAATTGACAGTATGCTTACTAACGCAAGATGAAAATTATGACCTTTCATGCTCAGCTATTGTTTCCTCAAAATGCAAGCAAGGGATATTTAGACATACCAGCCCTGAATAAGGTTCTTCAGGTTGCTTGCATTTCCCATAGTACTACCTGTCATCATCTCAGACCCACTCCAGACTGCTTTCTGACACTCCTCAATAACTACCAATGAACGAACAATACCCATATATTTGTGCATATGTGCTTTCTCTTCCCTCTGTGCTTCTCATCCATACATAAAAAGAGGGTGTGCAAGAGCAAACAGACTTGTAAGGAGCAGTTTTGTTAAAAAACAAGCTTGGACCATCTGCAACTCCCCTTGAGACTGTGGACCTTAAATGCAATAAGCATCTCAGCAAAGCCTAGTGTTTATATAGCTAAAGCAAACCAAGTGAAAGCCTGCCTGAAAGGAAATGAAGCCCAAAGAATGATATTCTATAGGTCCAAAAAGTCACTGTAAACGACATATGCTTCTTTCCATTGTGTCAGACACCTCTAAAAACAAAGAAGCCTTCACTGTTATTACTGCAAGCTAACACTTTCTAACGAAATCTCTCCCCTATAACAGGTTGTGCATTTTCCCCCAGTACTCTCACAGCTCTCCTGGGGAGTGAGCACCTCGGGGTAGCTCCAGCCATCACAGGTTAAGACATATGTTAATTTGAAACTGAATGAAGAATTTCTGAGCTTACAACAGGGCCCTGCTGAAATCAACTTTAAAACCTATCCACGAGGGTGGTGATGGAACTATCTCACAGAGAACCAGAAAATAACAGACATCATTCATGAGTAGTAAATTTTTAAAGTTCATTTTCTCTATATGGCTGTTTTCTGTTTGTCTAGGACAGCAGAGAGTAGAGCAACATTAGCAATTTTGGTCTAAGGTCTTTGGGGAAAGAGGCTCTGCCCTACTTTGACAATAGCAGTTGCTGAGGCAAATTAAGTCTCTGACAGGGATAAAATGAAGTTCCACTATTAGCACAAAAGAGCTGCCATTGATTTTGGCCTCTTTCAGCTGATGTAAATAATCAAGTAACCATAAATTTGACAAGGAATAATTGCTGCCTTGTCCATAACACAGTGTACTCAAAAGGCATTTAAAAATCACCTTGAGCATAGGAGAAAGGAGAAAGGAACGCTGAGCTCGGACGGTTCTTCTCCTTGATTTAAGTCTATTCTACAATGTCACCTGAAAGCTCACAGTCATCTTTCAGTGAAAAGGAAAAAAGAGTTTGGTGGTCTAAGAAGGAAGTTTGAAATTCCATGCTCTGACAGGGTCAATGGGCTCTTAATTCTGCCAAAAAGGGAATTTATGAAGTTTCATTTAATCTGCAGATGAGCTCATCTGAAGCAAAGGTGATCTGCGAGCAGTGGACCCAGCGATGTGTGGCTCCCAATAAATTTCTCTCAAGTTAAACTTCCACATGGCTTCCTTGAGCCCTAATGAGAGTTTAGCCTGCGATCTTGCAGCCTTTGTTTTAGCCTGAGTTTTCTTTAACCTCTTTTCCTGTATGCACAAGACTTTCCACCAGTCATCTCTATATCAGCCTGCACTGCCAGTACCCTATTTATATTAAAGTTGCCCAACAGTAGTCTTCTTTATTGACTAAGGCAGCAAACACCCTTCTCCTAAGTGATATGCCACAGGCACCACCCAAGACCAAAAGTACTTGCTACTCAAGTTGAGCTAACATACATGCCTGAGGGTTGTAGCAACTAAATACATCTTCTCTGGTCAGAGAATCTCACACCACCACTCAGAAATTATTTTGGCTTCAGAACATGCAGATAATCTCTTGCCTGGCTATGAAACTCTTCCAGCTTCTGGAAGCTGACAAAGCAGCCTTGCACAAAATGTGGGTGTTACCCTCCCAGTTAATGCAAACAAGCATCAGGAAAGCATACCCCAAATAGAGGGAGTACAGCAATTATCTTTGTTATTTTAAGCACCTACAGACTTCCAGCAACCTCTTCTTCAACCAAAACTGGTATCTCAAGTTCTGCACAATGATAAACTAGTCTTTAAACCTATATAAAATAGATTTGAAAACAGTTGCTGCAAAAAGAGTTGAAAATTAACACTTGCATTTCCTACAGCTGAATCTAAGCAAGAGTATCCTTAGCAAATATAAAAGGGTCAATCTCCCATAAGGGTGCTACATTCATTGAATAAAAATCACTACACCTGCTTTTTTTTTTTTTTTACATTTTTTTAGGTAACTGCTTTTGTGATCTTATGGAAATTTAAAAACTTTTTTCCCCTCATTAAGTATATAATTTTGCTAGTGAAGAATATGGCAAGTCAAGTTATTCACATGTCTAAAATCAGTTTGCATTAGTTTTTATTTAATATAACAGTGTTGGTGAAACTGCAATGAGGAATGAAAGAAGGGTGGGAAGAGGACCATGAATATCTTATGAAGCACACAAATTTTTTTTTGTGATTTCAGAAGATTTTATACCCGTTTTAGCTGTTGCCTCTCAATATCTATTAAAGAACAAAAAAGTGGAGAAAAGCTGTACTGATCTCAGATGAGCTCAAGTATGAGTAACAGAAAAAGCACTTCCAGTTGTCAGGAAAAGAAAAACAGTGTTTACACCAGCTTTGGTGCAAGAAAGCAATAATGTCTGAAAAACATGCAATTATGGAACATTTTAGTGTATAACTAAAAATGAAGTCTAAAGGTCAGTAAGCATGAGGATACCAGGATAAAAGTCCACCACAGACAAGCTCATCTGACAATTTACATCTCCATCTCTTCAAAAAGTCCAAACAACACACAGCCACACCAGTCTGGAAAAGACTTAAACAAGGCACTAGGTGAAGGTATGCAGAAAAGACAAGACAAGAGAGAGGAGACAGAAGTAAGAATGATACCTGCTTCTTCTTCAGTGCTTGAAATAATTTTGCTGGGAGATCTTGTGTTACCCTAGGTCAACACCTGATCCTCAAGACTTAGCTATATCAAACAAGGACAATTTGGCTACCATAATTCATTACCACATGCAAAGTACTTTGACATTCATGAATGGAAGAACTGCTACTGTTGCTAGCTTTATTAAATAAGGAGATGAAGAAATAAGATATTCAGGAAGGCTCAGGTACCCAATTTGGGTTTATTTGCTATATTTTCAGTACGTCTGAAGAGGTTGCTGCTATGGTAGACTTATAAAAGAAAGTAAAATTTATCCACAATATTTTTCTAATATCAAAAACAAAGGACTCCAAAGAAAGAGAGCAGCAAACCCCACCAAACCAGAATGTCATTTAATAAGATTTAACACCTTTCAGCAATGACATTCCAAAAAAAGAAAACCAACCCAAAACCAACCAAACAAACAAAAAACCCAAACAACAAACCAACAACAAGGAAATGCAAATACTCTGACCCTTGGAAAACAGGAATGTTTGTTGATTTTTTTTTCCCAATTTTCTCTTGTATTTAATTTACATTTTGATACTTCTGCAAGTATTGTACGACATTTTCCTGACTATTAATTTGCTAAAGTCAATACTCATTGAACACACAGCCCCTTTGATTGTTGCTTGCTTTTTTTTTCAGGATGGAAAAGATGGTTATGCTGATATGCAGCTGTCCTGCCACAATGAAAATGAAACATCCAAACATCACACCCTTGCTGCATAAACCTCAATCAATGAACACCATGTTTCCCATGTCACCATCTGCTGATGTTCTGGATGGCTAGATAAGCATCTGGTCTAGTCTAAATCACCAATAATTTTTTTTTTATTTTTTATTTGGATTTTGTTAATGGCTCTCAAAATATCCACCTGCAAAAATCCATGGGAACAACAAAGCCACACACACGCACAAAAGAAATCCTTAAAAAGTGAACAAAAAATGCTAAATTGGTACTGCTTTCTAAATGGAAGCCCATGCGGATCAAGATATGAACGTGCTGAGTAACAGCAAAAATCAGCCTAAACTATTCTTCACCTTTAACAGATTCACCTAAAACACAGTCCACACTATGGCAGCTTTGAAAAAAATAGGCATCCTGTGTGGAAAACGCTGCTGGACAACTGCAACAAGAATCTTCTCATTTATCACTGCATTACAGGAACTGAGATACTGTAAATTCATTTCTAAAAAGTAGGTACATTGAACCCCCTGAAAAATACAGCTGTGTTTTTAAGGTATCAAAGGTGAGTGCACAACAAAAGGATTGGAAAAGCAGATCAGGTCCACCAACAGTTAGATATTAAAGCAATAAAGCTCAGCTGGCAAACCTTCAACCTAAAAAAAAAAATTACTGCATCAATAGCATCTATGCTATTCTCCGTAATACAAGTGACTGGAAAGCCTCTTCTGGGTATCATAACTGCGGGCTAACTTGACTGACTGACTTTCAGTGTTTCAAATTAAAAAGCTAATTCTTGTTAAACAGTACATCAACCTAGCAAATATCTGTACTGAACCAAAGGCGGAAACCAACCACAATATTATTTGACATGTGACTAACACAAGTTGTGAAGATCCATTTCCATGCAATATTCTTGAATATGCAAGGTATCAAGTAATTTTTGCTATTTTTAAATAAGAAAATCACATTTGCAATCTATTGTAACAATCTATAGATTCTGAAGAGGATTAAATGGATAACTCTATCAAAGTCCTTTATCCATTTTACATGCTAAGTCCCAAAAAATTATCACCTTGTTTATGCAAAATCCTTTCAATCACTCCTAAGTCTTTGCTGTTACTGTCTGTATTTTTTAATTCATGTCTCTGCTTAAAGGTACCTTATTTTAGCTGAAATTAATCCTGCTGATAATTAACAGCCTAACCAGAATAAGCTTAATTAACTATTTTTTAAATTATTAACCTATTACACATTGTTCAATTAAACTTCTTAAAAATTACAAGTGAAAACAGTGCAATTTTCCAGGCAGATAATGGGAAAAATGATAAAAACATTTTGCTTCAGGAGTTAATAACTGAACTTCTAACCTTTATTAAACTATTTAAAACTTTTAAATTATTTTGTCCCAATCAAGAAATTTGGCTCATTTTGGGAAAAAATTCTTTAGCATTTGAAATGGAATAATTGAATATATTATGCAGAAACTGTCTGCAATCAACTGTACCACAACTGTACTCTACTTCCATGAAAAGAAATAAAATATCCTTTAAGGCACACTAGCAATCAATGGAAAGTCACATATACTGACTCAGAGTAGCATAAGTAGCTGATATAAGCGATAACTGAAATGTACACCTTTTACAGGAACTTTAAAGTATCTCTCTCTGAATATCTTCAGATTATTTTCTACTATTTAGAAATTTTAATCATTACTGCATTTGTGCACATTTTAATACAGTCACAATAGATCTATATTGCTCCTATTGAACATTAATTACACTTGCAGCAAAGCTGCATTTTGACTACACAGTTCTTCCTTGCTGTAATTTGCTTGATATTTTAATTTAAAAACCATATAAACCTCATAAACCCTGTCAAATATAGAAGTTCACATAAAGTATAGATATTCCTAATCTAAAAAGGCTGCACAATTTTGCAATATAAAACGTAAAAACTGTATTTGAGTTAATGATGCCAAACTTTTTTTTTTTCCTGTAAGCTACGTTGCCTTGATGCCATTTTCATCATATGGTCCTTGTTTAGATAATTATTACTGACTTGAGTTATAGTCTTATACCAACACAGAAGCAGGAACTTCAAGAACTGCTCTTGAAATCCCAGTTCGAATGAGTAAGGGTGGGGGCTTATAAGTTTAAACTAGGAAAGGAGTCAAAGGAGTCTCCCCTTCTTCACAGCGTCTTTTATTTAACATCTGGAAGAAATGAAAGAGTACAAATTGTGCCTTCTAAATTTCTTGCAGCCGGCTTCACTGTGTTCATAGCTCTCTCCCCATAGCACCAGTTAATGAGACTATTTTCAGTAACACACAGAATTTTAATAAACCACATAGGGGTATCTGCACCTCCTAGGCTAATGGCAGGAACATGCTAAATACCGGAACACTGTTGATTGTAGCGTTAGGCTGTCTTATTAGCAGAAGTCCCCCATTTGATATTTCCCCAGGTAAAGTTATAGAGAAAAATCTACTTGAAAATGCATATAATTTAAAGTATATACTAAGAATGATAAAATCAGACCAGAATAAGCACTGCACACATAGAAAATATACTACAACACCAACAATACTTTCTTTATTAATGGCAGTAGACTCTCTTAGGTGCCCACATCTCTGCATTTGAATCAAATAGACCTGGTTTGGATCAAGTTTTAACCATACTTTATAACATATTTTAAATTTTCTCATTTCTGAGATCTTCAAAACTTTCAACACTTAAATTGCCAAAACATACCCAATGCAATTATATTCAGTTAATCAGACAGAAGTGTCTCGGCTAAAGCAGCCACCAATTCCCATTGTGTCTAACAACAGAAAGGAGCACTGAAGGCTGACTCATATTATCAGAAAGCACAGATGAAGTTAATCCTATGAGATGAAAAAAATGCTTTTCTTGCAGTGATCACTTTGAGCAGCATCCAGCTAGCCTCCCCCTCTGAGAACAGCGAAGCTGCCAGACATACTGGAAGAGGGAAGATCTTACTGGAAATCTCTGTAGAAATTCTCTAGAGTGAGGAATAACTGGAAGAG
The DNA here is from genome assembly GCF_963264785.1 of Psittacula echo. NCBI lineage: Eukaryota > Metazoa > Chordata > Aves > Psittaciformes > Psittacidae > Psittacula > Psittacula echo. The sequence continues at coordinate 37,552,815 of NC_137738.1, read as the reverse complement.
CATGAGAAACATTAAGCCTAATTAAAATAAAAAAATCTTTCAAATTACAGTTGTTTACTGTATTTAAGTAACTGTATTAGTCTATTTAAATTATTTGGAACAGAAACAAAAAAAGCCTGCCAGATGCTATATTTGACCTGCTTTTCAAGTATTTACTTCCCAACTTGAAGTTTGAACTGAACACATGGGCTTTCAAAACTCTAAAACAACAATAAGAAAAAGTGTATTTTGGAGAGAAGAAGTTAAAAAAATCTTAAGTAAGGAGCTCCATTTGAGATCTGCTCTGTATGCAGACCCTTGATATTACAAATTTACATCTCAGAAGTGGCTTCATTTTCTGTTTTTGAAAGGTGACATAATGTTTTTTGCAGTCTTTCACTTACCAGTCTTACTTTTTGGAAGTGAGAATTGTGAAGTATTGATCTCCAAAACATAATAAATTACAACTGAAGAAATTAGGAAATATTTGAGGCAAACATAGAATCATAGAATAGTTAGGGTTGGAAAGGACCTGCTATTTAACATTTACAAGTTTCAAAATATTTTCAAAGTTCTTCCATGTGTAGGAAAATTTTTGGTCTTAGCATGGCAAGGATACTGTAGGCCATGCAGCACATCAAATCTGAGATAAATTTGAGGATTAAGCAAGTGAGAGAAAGTTCAAGAAGCATGATCTCCTGACAACTGAAAGGATACTGACAGAAGGATACACAGTTGATTAAGTGGCACATACAAATTAAATACACTTAAGCTCTGAATTACTAATAAAATGAGAAGCATCTGCCTCTCTTTCCAGCCTTTATTTTTTTAAAGTCTCAGTTGCCCCAACATAGTTATGTGCAATATCCACTGAGCAGAGTTTTCTTGGCTGTCCTTTTCCTTGTTTAACCACACTGATTGATGACCATGGAGGAGAGACTGTGCAGAATTTGGGGAACATTACTGACCACAGGCTGGAATACAAATGCCTCATTAGGAGCTAATGATGTAAGTCATGTTTGGATCAAAACTGGGAAGGCTGCATTGAACACACCTACAGTGATTCCTTTCAATGCCATTTGGCAAGAGCGGGCTAAAAGAGCAGCTAAAAGCTTCACCACTTAGAGCTGCTGGAAGCACAATGGAGATAGAGTAAGATCAATTAATAGGTAGAAAAGATGTAACTGAATCCAAGCCAAGGGCCCAGTATCACTAAAAGCAAGGAGAATTATTTATCTCTGGAGAATATTGTCCCATTTATCCAGAAAAAGAAGCATAATCTGATATTTAAAGAAGAATTACAACAGAAGGAAAAGTAAAAAATGTCACAAGCTCAAGATATCAGCCAGCCATCAACCAATGACACCAGCTGGAAATCAAGGAAAGAAATCCTGCAACACTGAATCAAGTAAAAGGAATTACACGTGTAATCAAGTAGCCAACTTTTCAAAGGAGTTTTAGAAAGGCAGGTTACCCCTCCAATCGCAATGCAATAATATTTTTTGCACTCTTTTGATTATGGTAGATTTAAGACATATAGAAGACTTAGGCATAGGAATCTGTTTCTTGCTGATGGGATTATGGTTTGGGAAGATACCAATGATGATAACGTAAGTTAATTCAAAGGAAAGCATTTCTACCTAACAGTTCTCAGCCAGGCAATTAAAGGTCTCTTTCAGACGAACACAAGCCAGTTACTTACCAATAATTTATTTTTTAATATAAATCCTAGATCTTTATTTTCCACAGAAAAGAGAAAAAAACCTGCCATCTGTCTCCAGATTCTGCAAGCTATTACAGTACTACATTCATTCACAACAGTGGGAGAACCCCTGGGAGTTCTCTCATCAGTCCTGAAGATGATGCATGATCTTGTGACGCAAATCCCCTTCAGAAAAGAATTTTCTTTGAAACTGATTGCAGAGAAAAGCAACAGCAACAACTTCAAAGTTCTCCAATTAAACAAGGAATACAGAAAATATAGTTGTCTACTTTTACAGATGAGCTTCCTAACATAACTGATGCTCATGATGAGGGCATAAATAAATTGAATTCAAAGCAGTTCAAAGGAGATTCTTGTGATGAGATTAATTTTGTAAAGCTCTTTCAAACTAAAAAACACCAAACTTAAAATGCAAGTTTTAAATGAGATAACGATAGTGTCAGTTGAGATTCTTCAGTATTAATCACCTGGTTCAAGCATTCTTTTCTGTACACATACAAGCACATTTTTAAAAAGTCTATTTATGGGAATGTATTAGTCAAAACCAATTCAAAAGTCATCCATAGTTTTTTGGTTTAGAACAAATTAGGTTCATTACTTAGTGAGCTACATGCTACAACCAAACTACTGACATGAAAATAGGGCCACAGAGGGCATCTGATATCTCAAGGACCTTCCGCATATAACAGAAATATAGAGAAAAGTTTCTTGGTCACATATTGAAATATTAAGCTCATGTTAAGCTATTTTCTGAAGTACCTGCAGCACAACGTAATAATTAAAAGACAGAGATGAGCAAAATTGAAATAATACAAAAGATGATTAAAACAAATGAAGCAGTAGAGACAGCTAGCATACTGATTTATGGTTAAAGCAAAGGGCAAAGAAGGAAGAAATCCAAAAGAGAAAAGGCAATAAGTAGTGGAGGAGGTTTCTTTTTTATTATTTTCTACTTGGGTAAGATTTAAAAAAAAAAACAAACAAACAACCAAAAACCCAAGACTTTATAAAATGCTACACTACAAACTGTGATAAACCAAGTAATTGTGCATGGGGAGGTTATAAAAATGAATTATAGAAATTACTGAAAACACAATGAAAAAATATGTTCTTGCTCTAGTATGGTTTTTATTTCAGTTATTACTGGAAAATTTTGCTATATCACCTGGTTAGAAGCACTGGATTTACCAATGCCATAAGCCACTGCCAAATCAATTGATCATACATCAGCATTTGTAAGAAATGCATGAATTTATAATAGACCTACAAACACAGTTCACTGCCACAAGACATAATCAGGTATCAAGTAATTTCTATACTTTGCACACGTCAACTGCTTGCTGAAATAAGCACAATCACACAAAGCTAGCTATGGTTCTTTGGGGGGAGGAGGTATGTTAATTACAGCAACTTAAAAAAAAAATAAATAAAGAGCCTCCTTCTTTATTTATCTTGATTAAATTAATATTACCACAACTATACTCTTTTGGCCCCTTCCTTGCCCCACCAGCACTTGGGTACTTTCATACCAGGGTACTGGGCACTGCCAGCCCAGGAGCATCCCTCCCAGCCCCTCCTCTAAACACCCTTTCCTGCCCACCTGCCTTCAGTACAGGCTGGCAGAGCAGGAAAGTTAACAATTGTGAGGAGCTGAATGACCCTATTGAGTGATGTCTATAGCAAAAATGTTGCCTACATCAAAGCTCAACTAAACTGTTAACACTAAGTATTTTGCATTCCTATATATCATTAATTGAGGAGAATGCCATTTGGAGTTATAATTATTTTGTCAACAAAGAGAAAAAAGACATTATTGCTAATGCAAGACGTAAAGTGGAGGCAATGAGCATCTGCAAAGGCAGCCCCAGACAGTTATACCAGGGATCAAGCAAAGACAAGAGCGAGATCATGAACTTACAAAACAACGTCAGCATTGCAGATGAGAAGGAAAAAAACCCAGGAATATTTTGAATGCTCCTAATGCATTTAATTTAAATCTGAAAACAGTGAATAGAAAAAATTGTTCGGTGTCACTGTGGAAGTTCCATGTATAAGTTTATGAATAATATTAAAAAGAAAATACCTCTTTTAGAACATACAGTCTCCACCACCAGTGACATAAAAAATATTTTGTGCTTTAGAAGATTATTCCACAGAATAAGCATTGTTTGAAATGTGATCATATCTTGTGAAGCTCATAAGCTACTTACAATGTGCCATCCCCAAAATTCACCTTCCACAGATGTGTGCAGCTAAATGAACACAGTATTAGAACTATTCATTTTTTTTGCCCATTTGTAAAATAAATGCTTTAGGTATTAAGCATAAGATAATTATTTTTGCTGCTCCTCCTCCCACTTTCTTTTTAAAAACAAATTATTCCTACTATTTTAGATCATCATATATTCCAATGAGGGGCTGTGTCCTGGTTGACACCAGTATATTATTACAGCCACCTATTTTGATTACGAAATGTTCTTAATCCATAGAATTCTCAAAATGCCAATACAAGGCTTGCAATTTGAAACATTGTCATCAATATAGTGTATTTGATATTTCCTGATTAATGCAGTATTTATTCAATGGTTGTCTACTTCATGGGAAAGTATTAATGCTATTTACCACAGTATCATCCACTGATTGGTTGTTTTCTTCCTTCTCAATGTTTAGTTCTGACTCTCTCCTCCTCAGTTGGTTTCGCTCAGTAAACATCTTGCATGTACTCATGCACCCTACTGTAGGGTCCAGCAATCCAGCAGAGTTCTAAAACCCTGTAGAAGAGCTTAGAGGGAAAGTTTTTCCATTTTCTAGGCCCATTTGTTCAACACTAGAGGCTCGGGCAGTATGCCTGGTTTCCTCTTTCATTAGTGCCATCAGTGCCAGAAAGATGTTTTTTTTCTGGTAGTTTTTTATGCAAGCAGGGCATAGGCAGAAAAAACACATTCACTACATCAGAGATGTGGCATGATCTTAAATAGAATAAACAGAAGCTACAATTTCAATAACTACAATATTGTATTTTACACTTCTGTTTTTATTCTTAAGAGAACCTATGCATCTCCTGCAAGAGAGAACACCTTACATACATCTGATCAGGTAATATGTTGCTCCTTTTTTCTGAACTATGAACAACACCTATCTAATTAAGCACTTCCTAAGTCTTTACTCCAGAAAATACTATGAATTATAGTGAATTACTAAAACAAGTTGTATAAACTTTAGGATAAGTTATATATTTTTGTTCAAGGTTTTTCTGAGAGCATTCCAAATCTTCCAAGAGCTGGTTGCCACCTAGAGAAAAGATTATTTTAACCCACTGGACAGTCCTACATCTAATTCCAGTACTACAGAGACTTATTCCATCCTTCTCAAGTGAGGCTTGTTTCTGTATTATATACTGCACAAGAAAAAAAATATCTAAAGACCGTACACAGGGTTTTTACAGAAGCATGATGGGTTATTGATTCACAAGGAGCAAAACATCTTGTTAGGGAGAAAAACATAGTTTCACATGTCTTTTGTCTCCTTCAGGAGGACATACAATTCATGCTGCTTCCTCCTGGTCTCATTGGCAGCATTGATCTAGAAAATTGATGCTCCTTTGGACAGAAAAATATTCTACAAGAGAGACTGGATTTCAGAACAGCTTTCATTAAGAGATCCAACCTCTCCTTGCTCTTAACATCTGTCTACAAGCATCTTTTCAAACAGCACTTCAGAAAATAATCATATTTCAAAGGAGGTGGAAGGAGACAGACAGCAGACATCTAGAGCAGTCTCTGGTATACAGATAATAAGTCATAAGAATAGAGTAGGATAAGATTGGGCTTTCATTCCTCATTCTCTCACTGAACTTACATTAACAATCAATATTTCTGAAATGTCAAACATAGATACCTCCACCTATCAAGTATCCAAAGATGTGGGAGCGAGGCATGGCGGGTGGAATGGCAAAAGTACAAAGGCTGACTTTTCTAGTATGAATGAACACGATTTGTCCATCACCCTGGGCTAGAAACAACCACAGGTCTCAGCAGTAAGGTCCATGGTTAGGTCAAACAAGCTGTGCGCTCTACAGCAGGTCTTTTGCTAATGACAGCACTCACCACTGGAGGAAGATAAGGTACAGCTTACAGAGCACTTTCTGGGCTCAGCTACACCCTGGCTACAAGCAACAACAGTGCTGTGATTGGAGTGGGACAGGGTCCAGAACACCAGACTGGCCCTTTGAGAGGGAGAATCCTCCTCTTTCCTGCTGTAAAAACAAATCCAGTTCTGTTTAAGACATGAGACACATCCTGAGCTAGCATACCTCACCATTTCTGGGCCAGTTTAAGTTAGCTGAGGAGATCACTCTGTTCCAGAAACAGAGTTGGTCATTCCACTTAAAAGTTTCATTTAAATCAGAAAATACAAAAGATACTTCTAACTTCCACATAAATTTCTCCTGAAGAATTCAGTTAACCAATGCTAAAACCCAGCTGGGTGACTATTACAATTCACTTACTAATCAGTCTGATACAGTTTTATACAGTTTTATCCAGTGATTTCATTAGTAAAGTTACAATAAGGACAGCAACTGCAGTGCTTGGGAAAAGCAAACATAACTTCAGCTTTCATAGAATGGCAGAACCACCCAGGGTGGAAGGGAGCCCTGCAGGTCAGCAGCTCAAGGCAGGGCCAATTGCAAAGCTAAATTACATTGCTTAGACTGTTGAGCAGTCCAGATTTTTTCCAAGCTCCACATCTAACTTGCAGTTTATAATGATTCAAAGTGAGAGAACTTTTCCCACATAACTTTGTATTCTGCATTTTATGCAAAGATTTTTACCAATACTCAGTAAATATACCACACATTGAAAATAACTTTGATAAAAAAAATTAAGGGGGCAGTGTTTTGCTGACATTTGCTGCCATCCTCCCCTCCTTGCAAAACATTCATATGAACTACTGTAGAAATGTTTATTGCTTTAAAGATTATGAGGGTGCCCATGGAAGCAATTAACAAATGAAATGCTGTGGAAAATGCCATTTGAAAGATATGATCTTTTGCAAAACAGCATCCTATAATGCAATTAAAAAGAACATTACCAAAATCTTGGCAAATCTGCACTAAGACTGTCATTCTTTTGATGATGAAGACATGACAAGAAATAGTTCATTTTATGAAATCAGTGGGTTGTGTATCAACATGTAAAATTTCAAGCTATATAAAATCATCTTTGCAGAAATACAAAGTAACAGCTTATTTGACTGAATTAGTTGCCTTCCCGCTTCTACCATTCATTTTGCAAACAACTGGTATTTTTGACAATCTAGCATTACCAATGAACTGAAAACCAGTTCACTATACAAAAACATAATTACAGTTTAATTGTGGAGAAAATAATTCACAAACTCTAAGTTAAGTGGAATTTCTCATTTCTGCAGAACATTACAGTATGTAGACTTAGGATTTTGACAATACCTCCAGTGAACATGAATAGGAACAATTCTACATTATGTTCCTTTCAAAATTAGCTGGTAAGACAATGCTAGTAGAAATGAAAAGTAACAGCAATTAACATATCTATATTGTGCATATAACTAAGAAAATCATACTGATTGAGAAAAAAAATAATATAAAGCTTTATGGGTTCTTTGAGAAACAACCAAAATATGATTGTGATCTGGTTCTATATCATGCTAAGAACTGGAAGCCTTCAGCATATCAAAATCTTTTGAGGTATAAATATAGTAAGCAATTTACATGCAGCACCACAAATATAGTACCATGAGTTCCTGAATAAATTATAAGATAAAGAATACACAAAGACTAGAAGAGGAATCAACTGAAGGCAACATGAATGAGCCAAGCAATGTACTATGTCTCTTGGTTCCCTTCCTTTCGTAGAGGATTTCTGGCATTTCATCGCTATTCAAGCAAGTGCTTGATTCTGTCAAAAAGTATGGGCGTGTGGAAGATAAGACAGCTGCTCAAAGTTTCTTCCTAAAAATGTGAATCCATCCCCTCCTTTCAAAATGGCAATGAAGGAGACTGTCAGCTTCCACCACTGCTCAAGTGAAGGCCACAGCCAGTTCACTGACACAAAACAAGTAAAAGAGAAGGCAGCTCGCTTCACCTACTCGCCATCTGTGTTTACTTGAACCTCTTGGGCAGTCCAGCAGTAATTTCTACTCACTACAAACTACAGTAATTGCAAGAATATTACAGATATTAAAATATCAATTCAATTAATTACAAGATATTCCACCCAATCGCTTATTTTCTTTCTGTTAATATAGAAAGGCACATACACTTCAGAGGGCAAAATTAAATGATTTAATATTCTTTGCCAGTTATTAGTTTTGCATTTCAAATAAAGAAATGAAGACACTTTAATTAAGAAAATATATGGGCAGCAAGAATTTCCAAGAAAAAAAGTCTGGTAAGCGTGCTTTAATGAATTAATAGCTATATTGTCCACTATGCCAGCAGACACGTTAATTTCTTTTCTCATTTCCATCAGACATTAAAGAAAAATTGTAAATCAAAAATCAGAACTAGCTTAGTTAAAAAGACATGAAATCAAGCCTGTCATGTCAGGAGTTTCATTTCCCTTAATTAGGCTGATCAATGTTGCTTCCAAAAATCAGTTTTCAGAAGATGTAAGATGTTCTACAACACGAGAAATTCCTGTCCTTGCATCTGAAAACATACATTTGCTGCTTTCCCTACACGAGATTTACAACATTGTTTCACAATGCGGACACACACGCATACAATCAGCTTCCTAATGAAAATCAAAACAAACGAGACTAAGATCCAAACTAGCCCTTGGAGAGTTTCGATTAATACACCATCCATTATGCATCTGTTTCATTACACGAGGCAGACCTCTAGATTATAGCAGCATTAATAACTGTCCACAGACTGAGACATTTACATGAGTTTCTATAATGAAACCACTATGCACAGTGCAACCCTCAGTGATTCATTTGCCCTTTACCATCACATAAAAGTAAATTCAATTTGGCAAAAGATTTAGATTTGAATAAAAATCCCAATCCATTGCTGATGACTTAAAATCCTTGGCACTTCCTATTCAGTATTATTTCAATTTAGATGATTCAAAGTAACTAAAGAGTGAGTATTTCCTTAAAATGCTTCTTTTACCAACACCAACTGACAGGCAGCTAATGGTTTCTTTGTTTTACTTGTGAAATTAATGTGATTTTTATGAAAAAGTAAAAAACTGGACTATTACAGGGTATTCAAAAGGTTTTATTCAGTGAGCACTTCTGTTTCATCAAGGCTTGTTGATCAGGTTAGTTCCTGCTGCCACAGGCTTGTATTCTTAAACCACTGGCTCCAAAAGAGGACAGCACTCTGAGAAAGCAGCTCATGTCTCGGGAGAGGCTCAGCATAGAACAAAAGAGCAAAGCACCTTTCTGTGAGCAAACATGCCACGCCTGCTACTTTTCTCTCCAGCCTTTGCAGGGTTGGATGTGGAACATCAGTGACTAACAGCATCTGCTCTCAATCCCCAACCTCCCAGATGCAACAGGAACCCAGTAATCTGGCCTATGAGGGACATATAAAGGGAGCCTACTCCCCAGCAGGCATCTCATTACCAGTGAGCCCAACTACTCCCTGATTAGAGCCCTGATGAGAAGGCTTATTCTCTAAGAAATTCTTTGGTGGAAATACATCCAAACAGCTGTCATGGCTTCAAAAAATGTAAGCACTGTCTTCCTCAGAAGAGAGCTGAATGGGCAACTACTGCAGGAAAGAACTGGAATTAACAGAACTCCACCTGCATTACGTGCACTTGTATTTATTCACTTCTTAAGTAGCCTTTTGAGTCAAAGTCCACATTTCACAATCTTAGGAAGCTTGGCCATAGTTTTGCTAGAGAAAAATGGTAATTATGACAAAAACCTCTTTAACTGGTAAAAGTATACCTGTTTAAAGAACAACTGTGTATTCATTTTTCACCATTAGCTTGCTATTTCAGCAGCTTATGACAAAGACAGGCATCGCCCTCTCCTTTGCAGTCAATAACTGGTTTTCCCCAGTCTATGGTTTCATACTAGAAAAAAAAGGCTGATCAATCATCCAGGCCAATATTTTGCAAAATCATTATTAGTAATAAATAAAAATTCTGCCTATATCAAATATTTCAAAGATCTATCTAAATATGGAGGAACCCAATCAATACTAAGGAAGTAAACCCGAAGACAATAGCCAAAGTACTTCTGTAGAATAAGTCTCCATAAATAGGGCAACAGGTTTGATAGATAGTGGGCTGTTACATTGAAGATAGTAAAGAGGAAAATAGGAAGAGAAACTAATGATCTCACAAGGCTTTCTTTACTTTTAAACAATGCCAGCCAGCTGGAGCATCCTTTTATACATATATATATATACCAACCCTTGACATACTTTCACAATAGCCTTACATTAGAGGAAAATTTCTATAAACCCCACATTTTAAAGACACCTAAACAATCCCCACAGAGGTTGACTTTACTGAAATCACACAAAAGCATTGCCAACATGAAGAGACATTGGTGTGACTCAATTTTTTGTGAATACTCAAGTTTCCTTCTGTCAGGATTTGAAACTAAAAACATTTTAAAATACTGTGCAAAATAAAAATTGAGAGACAAAAATATATACACATTCCCTCCAACTGTATAATACCTGCAAAGTATTCAAGCCAATGTGTAAGATTTTGTTATTCCCCTTGAAGCTGATAGCCTTTTCCGCACTGGTCCTGTATATAGTCAGCAGTGAAATTAGAGGAAACCCCTAGAGGGACCAAGAGCCTATTTATAATGATTGTCACAGTCTAGCAGAGATGATTAATGTCAGCTAAAGTGATTTAATAATTTGGGAGTCTTTAGCGCAAGATATGCAATTTCTTACAGCAGTAATTAAGCATTCAACTACTTTTTTGTTGTGCCTAATGTGACTCCCTTGCACAGTTTGAAGGACAAATCTTCATTTCACTGCCAAACAGAAGTACTATTATCACTGTACCTGCACTTGAAACATTAATATTCTTCTTGCTAAACATAGCAAATGAACAGCGTGTTGGAGCTGTAGGTGCTTAATGACTCCAGTGGTATCTTTCCTGGACTATGTGTTCCACAAGCATTAAGCAACTATTACATTAGAGGCATCTGTGGAAGTTGGCATGACGTTAGACTAGGGCAGTATGTACTCCAGAAAAACACTATTTACCACATTGCTCATAATTCTGTAATAGTCATATTTGTAGCTTATAAAATCTATGTCTCTTTAAGGAAGAAAAGAGACAAGTTTAAATACTCTGTTCCAGTAATTCTCCCCACTGCCCTCCAAAAAAAACCCCAACAAACTAAACCAACAACCTATTTATTTAGCCAGTGGAAACAAACAACCACTCAAAGGGCAACCCAGAACAATTAAGTTGGGCTCCTAAGTACTGAATAAGAATTATCCTCTCCTGGTGCTTGCTCTCTTTCCCAATAACTACATAGGAGAGACCATGGTTTATAGATCATTCAGGTTTCTAACCATCAGAGGAAAGAGATTTGAGCATAATCTTCTGATAGGAGTGGTAGGAACAAACAACTCAGCAAACTGTGTAAAAAGAAGTGATACTATTCCATCAAGAAGCCATTTGAGCAAGCCAGGAAAAATCCCTCACTCCACAGGATATGTCAGTATACTTTTTACTTTCTTAGTAGCTCATATGCACAGATCTCAATGAAATATTTGTATTTAGAGAAAATCTAAGACTTGGGGAAACTTCTTTCATGACGCAGAATCCCTGACTTCAATCTACAGTTGAGGAGACAAGACTGTTGCTCTGTTTCATCATGAAGCCAAAAAAAAAAATAAAATTTGACTGTTTTCATTTACATGCTAACATTTACCAGGGTAAAATTACTATTTAGATTATCTACTTAATTTGTATTATTCCTTTCCTATGTAGTAACTTAGCTAGATACTAAACTGCTGTCATTTAGAATGATGAGGAGTTAAAAAATCTACGCTCTCCGTTCACTAAACTGTAATGGGAGGATTATCAGAAGAACTTGTGTTCATTAAAAATTAGTTCCTTAGTCTGAACTACTGAGACAAAGAAAACAATGGAAAAGATAGAAAATTCCCACACCAGTAATCATTGCTTTGCCCTTCTCAAAGGAGTCAGTGGATATCTCACTGAAAACATGGAAGACAGGGAATACAATCCATAGAAGGCTAAATTACGCTTAAGAGAGCACTGGCATTTTCAGAACTTAATATCACTTTTACCAACCTCAATTTCAGTTTTGATTTCCAGCAATTCAATGAAAGAGGTTATTTTATCAGGTTGCAAATGTCAAGTGCTACTAAAGATTCAAAACCCATGAGTCAAACATAAAAGCTTAATAGCCTTCTGTTTCAAGGGCTCATAGGATGCACTTTGTTCCCTTTATAATTTTTCTTCCTTTGCACTTTTTAAATAAAAACCTTGAGATTATGACCCTGATAACCTGCTCCCATAGGAAAAGTGCAAATGTTTTGAAACTCATGGTGGTGCCAGCAGTATGGAGCTCCTCAGTAACCCAATTAGAAAGGGATTAACTGAAAATATCTGTGCATGCACGTATCCACACTTTCTCCCTACCCCCTTTGCCAAACAGACCTCTGAGATCTAGAGACACTGGGCTGACTTCCACTTAGCAATTGAGGGCTTAGGAAGTTCTTTGCTTGTCTGGAGGGGATAGAAAAAGATACAACATCCCACAACAACTGGCCAAGTTCAAACAAGTTTTGTTAGCTCTTCTGTTTAACTTTGTTTTGTGTAAGTCCGTGTGTAAGGAGCAATATATGGGGCAGCTCTAGCAACTGAATAATTCATTATTTACTTGTGTGTGCCTGTGCAAGCATGTCTTATATCTATCCTGTAAACACATTTCTAGATCCATGCAAATCCTTTTTCTCTTTCCCCTTCTGTCTTACAAGCTGGTTTTCAGGTGGTTAGTTCGCAGATATCAATTAAGACCTTTTCATCTTCAGAGGACAAAAATAGTTTCCTAGCCTAAAACATGACAACCCCCCCTGAAATTTAGAAGACTTCCATTTGACCAATTATTATTTCAAAGCATAAAGTAGTTTTGAGAAGAAATCATAGTTTGCGTTTTGAGAGGATCAAAATAGGACATTCTGATAATAGTGCTATACTATCAATTAAAAGTAAGTAAACAATTGGAAACCTGAAAAGGTCGAACAAATACAAACAAATACTCAAAAATGAGTATTCAGTCTCTCTCCAGGGAAAGAATGTGCTTTTTATGCTTGCTTCTAAATAAATGCAGGGTGGATGAATGGATGCTTCTGCCTTCTGGTTCAAGACCAAAACCAGGACACACAGCTAGGAATGTAACTTCAGAGCAGCTATAAAAGGTTAAGCTAAAGAGTGCAGGACAGTATACAACAGCAGGAATCCTTCCTTTGATACAGTCTCCCTGTCTTCAACTACTTCTGAGCCAGGAAACTTTATGGATTAGACGCTACCCAAACATTATGTTTAATAACCCTGATGGACTACTTCTTTTGCCATGATTTTGTCCAAACACTAGGTTCATTTTTACATTTGGCCATTCTGTCACCTTGCAGAAATGAGTTCTAATTTAATTATGTGTCATATGACAAGGCACTTCCTTTTATTTAATAACTTGCTGCCTCATTAGATACCTTCTCATTCTCACCTTAGGAGACATACGGAACAAATCATTCCCTCTTCATCTTCTCTCTGCTATTCAAAGAGTTTATAGACTTCAATGAGGTGAGTAAGGGCACATGGTTTCCCATATTGAGAATCTTAATTTATTTACTTTCATCCCAATCAAAAGCCATCCAGGACATCTGATTCCTCTGCTTACCTTTCTCAGTATCTTCTGTAGTTTAACACTATGCTTCTGAGGGTAAGGTAAAAAGAAAAATCACAGAGTATCCAGTAATAACACTTACTAAGGGCACACAGTACCATAAAGAAAACTTTCCATTTCATTCTCTCTTCTTTTATTGGAAAACTATTAATTACTTTTAATTACTAAAATTCTGTTCACTTTTTTGTTGTTGTTGTTTTTGTTTAGACAACTAGGTATCTAAATCAACACTAAACTCTAACTCACAATTACCCTGATGACCTTATTTTTCAAGTATGACCAATTAAGAATCAATTACTGTTCACACACAATTAGGAACCTTTCTTCTGACAATCTTTCATATGCCATTTCAATCACCTTAGAAAGCATTACAACTCTTCACAGTCCGTTTCATTTTTGGTGTCTTTAATACATATGTGCCTGCAGTACACTTCAACATCCCGCTATTCATTCTCTTTTCACAAATCATTTACTAATAGATTGAAGCATAAGCGCTCACTGAGAAATACAATCAAAAAAAATATTCCTTCATATTCTATAACAGCTCAAGGGGTTGTTTGTTGGTTTTAGGTATTTTTTTTCAAATATAAAAACATCAACCACAGAGGCTTCCCCTCCTGTGTTTTCTTTCTTTTTTAATATAGGGACCCATCAACAGTTTTTGGCAAGATAATCATACTGTGTTGACTGAATCGCTCTGTACAGTGGCCTTCTGACTCTTTATATGATAGATTTTTGTCTTATGGCATCTTTTCAAAAGCTTACAACTCTTTAATTTATAACAGCTATTTAATACCTATTAATTCTGTCTCATTCTGTGGGTTTCAGCACTATTGTTGATATGAAAATCAGATTTGCTGGTCTAACTTCCAGAACACTGGAGTAGTTTTCCTAAAAACTATCATAACATTTGCCACTTCGCCACAGCTGGATATGCAGACCATATGATGTACAAATGCTGTACATCACAAACACCAGTTCAGTAATGCCCTATAAAATTTGCATGAGAATACCTCATTATAGTAGTCTGGTTACTACACATGAAAACATGTAGTACCTACTTCATAAAACTGCTTCTATTCAGACTGTTGTTTGAGAGTGCCCCTCAAGCTTGCTCAGAACGAAGAAGAGTTTTTAAAGGAGAATTTCTATTTGCCAATACCAAATACTGGGAGAGAATTTGATATTCTTCTCTAGGGGAGAGAAGAACCACCTGAAATGAAACAAAACCAGTCCATGGGACACCACTGCACCTACAAAATAAAACTCAAACAATTAATTTCAACTGAAGGAGCATTTGCAACATAGCAGATATACCCATCCCCTTCTGCTTGTCCATCTGAACTTGTTTGCTCTGGGACACCTCTACCAGCAGCAGTAAAACAACTGTGTCATAGGTAGCAATCTGCTCCCCAGCCTACGGAACAAGCTGCATTCTTGAATCCTTCCCAGCTATCAGTCTTGCCCACATGTCCTCAGTCAGAAGTACCCGAGTCTGTTCCAGGCTCATAACTCTGGTACTGATTCCCATTAATGACTTAAACTTATTTTCTCTCACACCTCAGTCATATGAAGAAACAAATGCAGCGTTGCATGTATGCAAAGCTTTACTTACCTCCTCCATATACTCATGCGTAGCAAAAATAAATATATAATATTTTAACACAGAAGTTCTGATGCATAGGTTTTTCACATATACATATGGCCTTATTCTTTGGTTCACATTAACCATATAATGTCTGTGGGTATAACTACTTCTCAACTGTAAAGCATCACAAGCATCACAACTTTTAACTATCACCGGTGACATGACCTATACATGGTCCTGCACACCTGTCATTCTCTACACATACCATTTACTTGCTCCAAAATAAAATTCAAACACTAAAAGTAGATTGGCTTTTTGGTTTTGTGTTGCTTTGTTTGGAGGTTTGCCCAATTTACTTAATGATTAAAAAAACCCCAACAACTTCCCCAAATTTGTTATTACATCAAAGTGCACAAGCACAGTATCCATTTTCCTTCAAAAGTCTGTGCCTGGGTCTCCTACATGCTAAGAGAGATAAATAAGCAGCTACAGGAGAGAAAAAAAAAAACCCTAGAGTCTAGTGGGGCAAACCCACATATTCTGCTCTTGTATTTCTTTGTTGAAGTGGTTTCAACAGCTAATGGCCACTAGAGTGAATTATTGCTATGCAAATGGCACTTAGGTGGATGAAAGAAGAGCAGCTATGCTGACAGAAGGCCAATAATGTCTGTATGACTATTTGAGTTAAAAAAAGCCTCCACCATTTTTTTTCCTTATAAAATTTAACAAAAACCTTATAGCAAAGTAATAACTTAATAAGATGTTTTATAATGTCACAGCGTAAACACATTTCTTCTTGCAAACTTTTTCTTTGATCTCCAGTTTTGAGCTATGCAGAACCAGATCACGGGATCTTTGGAGCAGGTGCACTTTGCAGCGAAACCAGCAGGTCCGAGATACCAAAAAAATAACAAATTAACCCCCTCCCCAGGTTGCCTCTGGCATTCCTTTCAAAAGACAGATTGAGAACACTTTCTTTACAGAGTAGGGTAATTATTCAGCAGAAATGTTATCAGGTGTGTAGAAATTACATTTATAAAAAGATGCCAAGAACAATTGCTGCCAGTTTTATCTAGCAAGACCAGGACAAGAACTGTTTGCATCAGAAGCATATGACTATGGAAAGGCTTCACGCTTTAACAAAAAAAAGAACTAAAACTCAATAATCAAGATTAATATTAAAGAACTATAGCAACAAGAGCATCAGTATATTACCCATAAGAAAGGGACTAATTGTGATGGACAAAATTTAACTATCATTTTCTTTAAGCTTTATTTAAACTGAGATTCCATGTTGGTAATCAGAGTTCCCTCAAGCATTTCACATTATATAGTGAAAAATGTATTTGTTATTTTAACAGAAGTGTTATAGTATGTCATCATCTTCAAGCTCTCTTATCCCCCTTCTAGAAAATGCCTACTTAAAAAGCATTTAAGAAATGAGCAGAAATAGCATAGTACAATCTGCAATAAAGAAAAATGCTTTCATAGAGGAGTAGTTGACATATAGCTGTCTATGCTATAGATCATCTCTTCAATGCTTGATTTAGTCATTTACCTTCACACAGCTACATGCAAATAAAACCTAATGTCCATTAATGTTCAGATCAAATGAACTGTTGTAGTAGAAAGCAATAATAAACAGCAGGGAAGTAATATGGTTTGCCAAATTACATTCTACTATTGGAAAAGTTTATCTTAAAGAACAGAAGTATTTTATAGAACTGTAACAGCTCTGATATTTCACTATAAAGTATGCACATTCAAAAAAAATCAGATCAGAGAAACTGCATATACAAGTTTAAATTGCAGTGTGCAAAAAAAAATGTACAACAGAAATTATTAGTTAAATAACTACACCTTTTCTCTTCTTCAAATTACATATTTTCTTCTCACATAAATTTTGGAACAAAGCCCATAGCTCTGGAAGATTGACAAAGCACAGCTGATTCCAGATTTGCATCCAGTTATGCTATTTGAAGAGCTATTCAACAAGACTTTAATGTAAGAGTGGTGGTCCTGCAGTTACTATAAACCCTTTACTTTTGCTCATCATTTCACCAAACTTTTAATCAAGCTAAATGTCCCCCTTTTTATAGTTGTTTTTGTCCTTTGTAATAAAGGAACAAAAAGTGTTTTCACCCTGTATTAAAAACAGTACTGAAATTATAGCAGCATGCTTCAGAAGCAGGGGTTGCCTCCTCTATCCATTCTGGCACCACCAAATCACCATCACAATATACGCCAAAATTTGACTATTCCTCTGAGGATTTAAATAAATATATATATATAAATAAATTAATAAGTTTGATCCCTGTCCAGGAGAAATTAAAGCTTTAGCAGCCTAAATTCTCCCAAATTTATTTGCATTCTCTATGCATTTCAAGTCTGGTCATAAGCTTTCCACACAGAGTTGTAGTGAGAGTCCAAAGTGTCAAAATGAACACTGATGGCCGGCAAAGAAGGGAGCAACAAACTGTTGGGGAGGTGCAGCATTCAGAAGAAAGGCTGGACTTGTGGAAATAACTGCAATATTAAAACCAGAAAGAGCAGGTTGGGAGAATGGAAATCAAATAACGAACCTGAAAAGAAAACAGGACCTTAAACCCAGAGGTAAGGAGAAACGCGGAGAGGAAAAAAGCATGACTGAAAGAGAAATAGACTTAATTAGAAATCCACAGTGGCAAGTCTTGGACATGTGTCCTGGGTTCAGCAGCAGCAGTCACTTTTTCTCCTTCTTAGTAGCTGGTGCAGCACTGTGGTTTTGACTTTCGGCCTAGGAATAATACTGATAAAACCGATGTTTTCAGTTGCTGGTCAGAATGTTTACTCTGACCAAGGGCTCTGTGACTCTCATGCTCTGCCAGGGAGGAGGGGAAGCCGGGAGGAAGCAGAGACAGGACACCTGACCCAAAGAGGTCAAAAAAAGAGCCAAAAGAGGTATTCCACAGCACGTCATGCCCGGGGATGTAACTGAGAGTTACCCAGAAGGGCTAGCACACTGCTGGGTGGGGGCGAGGTATAGGTTGGTGAGGTGTTGTATTCTCTTCCCTTGTTATTTCCTTTATCATTATTACTATTAGTGATAGCAGTAGTGATTTGTGTTATACCTTAGTTATTAAACTGTTCTTATCTCAACCCATGGGAGTTGCATTCTTTCGATTCTCCTCGCCGTCCCTCCAGGAGCAGGGGGAAGAAAGGGGGTGGGGGGGGAAGTAGACTGCGTGGTTCTAATTTACGGCCTAGGCTTAAACCACGACAACATGCATAGGAAGATGACGCGGATAGGAACCAACCAGCATGGAGAAAAGACAGAACTAGGAAGAAAATGGGACTGGGAGGGTTATGGTTGAAAAGATCAACACTTGCAGAAAGGAATGAACAAGAAATGCTGTGCAAAGTCTGCAACAAAAGACCAGTATTGGCAACCATCTTTCAGTCACTTTCTTGTAAGCATAAGAAAGGAAGGTTAGTCTAATACCACTGGGCTAGACCCTTATAATTAAGATCCCTTATCTACACCTTGTTTCACCTCTGTGACAAAAATCCTGTGGAACATTTGTCAAAATCATTTTTTCACCTTCCTCTCCCTCCCACCCCCCCCCATCCCCTCAAAGAAGCAAAACTGTGTTCCCCATGTTTTGAATGCCAGACTTCAGACCCTAGGCAGCAGTCTGCAGACTGTCAAGGGCTTGCAGTTGCCTATGAAGTCAATGAAAGCTTTTTTGTGAACAAGCAAAATATGGAGTGCAAGCACTTAAAAATAAGTAAGAAAACCTATCCTGAACGCAAGTATCCAGAAACTATTGGATAGCTTTACTTCTCTGTTATTGTCTACTTTACTTCTCTGTTTCCAGATGCAAAATTGAGGTAAGGCCACACTACTCAGCCTAGTAGCCAAAATCATTAGTATATATGAAACGCTTGAATACTATAGTGCCATACAGAAGGTTCTGTAGCATTGTAAAAAAACTTGTTTAACAAATACTGCTCAAAAAACAGTTCAAATAGCATAATCTAAAAAGGAATGGGGCCACATGTTGAACAACAAGGAAGAGAAAACACTGAGCAGGTGTTCATTAAGCAAGTACTGGCTTTTGCATACTAAAATAAGCAAGAGGAAAGAGTGGAAAGATAGCAGAAACATTTAATTAAGGACTGAATCATAATGCATGCACACAACGAGGCAAATTAAGGTTACATAAGTGACCTTAACTGTAGCATCCCCTAACTTCAGTATTTAACATGACAATATTAAAAAAGTTTTCCTGGTATTTTTGTGCAATAAAAAGTTGACAATCAGTAAGAAAAAGATTGAGTCAATCCTCTGACATCTATAGTTTCTTCCTTTCAACCACAAAGTGAAAAGCAGCAAAGCTTATGTTCAAATTTACCCTACAAAACTTACTCATCATGTTGACCAACACAAAGCTTGAATAAAGGGGCACAAGACAGAGAGAGAAGGCAGGTCAGGGAGCATCAGTATTTCTGCATACAGACACATGCTCTCAGATGATTTGCATTTCTGAAGTTCCCCTAAGTGATCAAGAAGTACACCCCATATTCAAATCTCAGGAAACAGATCTATGCCACTGTACTACTATGGAAAGCAACATTCTTCCGTTGTATAGAATCATTAAAGGATTATCCATCCTATTCGTCTACTTCAACAAGGAGGAAGGCTGCTGTCTCCTACCACTCTGAATATATAGTTCTGTCTGCATCCACACATCATTAAGAACAGTATCCCATTTCAGCACTCCAAATTCACTGGAGTGCAGTGAATATGCTTTTTGGATATTAACCAAAAAAACAGAAACAAGCCTGCTTTGAGAGATATTTTTAAGAACCATTTCTGATCTAAACAGAATTGGTGGTACAGATGGCCACCACATCCCACTGGCACTGACCAGTGGCTATCAGCTCCAGCCCTCTGCCTCACACAACTTCCCCCAGTTTTCAGGATCATTCCCTTCCTTAGTGGAACTTTTCACGGATTCTGCTGCTCATCTGATAAAGCAGGTAGACTATGAAGTGCTTCGTACAGAAGATGAAACTCATTAAACTACCGTTGCTGAATTTTAATGCACAATCACCTACAGAAAAAGCCCACATGCATCCGAACAGTTATTCTTTGCATATGCAGCAATTATATACAACTGATTAATTTTCCTGTGGGTTTTGCACCAGTTGTAAAATTAGCCATTTGAATGCCAGAGTCATTTTATATGGGGAAAAAGTACTGAGTTAATAATGAATAAAATTGCATTAACAATAGTTCTTGCTATCTTTTTAACTGCCCACATCCCAAATTTCTTCATGGATGTTAATATACAATACTGCTCTATGTTTTTTTTCTTTTTTTTCTTTTTTGCCAACTGAACAGATGGTGCTTTATTACAAGAAAAAAGGGGGAAACAAAAACAGAGGTAATATTGAAAGAGTTGAAGCAACAACAACAAAAAAAAGATGAAGGCATTAACTGATTCATTTCATGGGTATAGTTTAAAGGCAAAGGGTTTACTTCTATAGCAATTTTTATGTCTATGGCAATTACACTATCCTTAATTTTAAGATTTTAACAAGTTGTTTACTCCCAGAATAGTACTGAATTAGATATTTAGCTGACCAGGGCTGGAAGTAATTACTTCTAGAGGCTTTGAAGGAGATAAATTGAATTTATAGCACAGCATAATTCCTTTGTTCATGCAGCATTTGGAACTATTTGGCCAACAGATAATAGCCCGTAATTTACTGAGAAATTATTCTTCACATAAAAATGAGTGAAAAGTAGCAGTGCCACATGAGGTGACAAGATGTAAGATACTTATAAGGGGACTAAGAAAGTCAGGTACTACTAGGGTGAATTCTGTTCTCAAGTACAAAAGGCTTGAAAACCATATTCTATAACGAACTGTATTTGATGAGTCATGTTAATTCTCTTAACAAGTGGTTGTCCTGGGTTCAGTAGCAGTAGTCAGTTTTTCTCCTTCTTAGTAGCTTTTGCAGCACTGTGTTTTTGACTTTCGGCTTGGGAATGGAGCTGATAACAGCGATGTTTAGACTGACCAAGGACTTCGTGAGTCTCATGCTCTGCCAGGGAGGAGGAGAAGCCGGGAGGAAGCAGGGACAGGACACCTGACCCAAACTAGCCAAAGAGGTATTCCATACCACAGCACGTCATGCCCAGGATGTAGAACTGAGTTCCCGGAAGGGCTGGATCATGGCAGGGTGGGGGTGAGGTACCGGTTGGTGAGCGGTTGTATTCTCTTCCTTGTTATTTCCTTTATCATTATTACTATTAGTGGTAGCAGTAGTGATTTGTGTTATACCTTAGTTATTAAACTGTTCTTATCTCAACCCGTGGGAGCTGCATTCTTTCGATTCTCCTACCCGTCCCTCCAGAAGCAGAGGGAAGAAAGGTGGGGGGGGAAGTAGACTTCGTGGTTCTGATTTACAGCCTGGGCTTAAACCACGACAGTGGTATAGTTTAAATGATTACTTCTTTTGAATTGTTTTAGTTACCACAGAGGTCAAAGCTGTGGCTAAAATCTGTTTCAATAACACTATGCAGACCAATCACCTTATTTCCACCCAGCAACTCCATAAACAATGATCTCATCATCCTTTCAGTTATCTGTATCTATATCTGTGCCTATATCATTGTTTTAAATCAATACTATTCTATCTGTCTAGTCTACCCATGAAGCAAACATTCCTCATACATTATGAAGTGTGTATTCCTCATCAGCTGCTAGAAAACAATCCTATATCATGCTTCTTTCTTGTCTTAGCTGCAATACCTCTTCCTTTCTGGACATACTATTTCAACTCAGGTTAATCCTGGCAAAAAACAGTTTTCTTCTAGTGCTCAAAGTAACATGACCATCGACTGTCCAACTTTGTTTTCAAAGCACTTTCACATACTGTTTGGAGACTTTCTTCAATCTCCACTTTTTGCATTACACCTACCTGCTGCATGGATGGCTGGATAAGGTTTCTCTTCCAATGCACTAAACTTTCCTACTTAAAACAGGCTTTCTACTACTAGCATCACCTATTTTTGTTCTCTAAGAAAATAATAGTAAAATAAAAAAATGCAAAAAATGAACTTGCAACCTAGTGAAGAATCATACACTGCTTGTCTAAAACCCATTCTCTCTCATCACTTTTCACTACATTTATCACTTGCTTTAAAACTGCAAGTTCTTCAGGTTTTAATTTCTACTTCTGTGAAGTGCCATGTTTATCATGCACTATAAATGCTACATAATGAGAATTAAAACCATTAATCTACTGCCAACAGAAAACTGCAACTGGATTAAAGTAGATTAATTTGTTCTAAACATCATGGTCTGTTGATTTGGTGGAAAACAGTATCTAGGATGCCTGCTGTATTTCTAGATTGGTTTGTTTTGTTTTATCCTTATCCCACAGATTACAGAAAAGAATAAAGTACTAAACTATAGCAGTTACAGATTGAACATTTTTAAAACTCCATTTTGTGAGACATTAGCTTTTTCAACAGATTAAGCATTAGACCTTCAGCAGTCATGAACTACCTGTACCACTTTACACAGATGCATGGCGGTATAAGCCAAAATACACAAGGATCTTCTGGTACAGCTGGCCAACATTAACACATCCCCACGCACATATTATTCACAAGTGTCTGTAAATACAACGTCATAAACTTTCTCAGCAGATTTTTGCAAGTGTGTGTGTTTCAAAAGCCTTATTAAAACTCTGAAATGAAAAAAACCCAGACAAACCTCTCTATTTTAACTTGGGTCTTGTTCAGGTTTAAAAAGGAGAGCAAGTCTCAGCCCACACTGGTGTCAGTGTGGAAGGAACCAAAGCAAACGATAGGGATTCTGCTAAATCTCAATAAAATGTAGCCATCAGTAAAATCCACAAGCAGAAGATAGCCCACAAACATGTTTAGCTGCTGCTGCCAGCTTATTCCACCTCCTATAGCGGTGACTTCAAGGGCAGTCTTCAGACAGCCTTCTCCAGTCACTTTTTCTTTAAGCTCTATCACTTTTTGTACAGAATACTTCCAAGCTATGCATTGACAAACTATCAAAGACGAAGTAGGCAGAAAGAGATTTTAATAAGCAATTGGACAGCTCAAGTACTAAATTTTCCAGTTCTCAGGTGTGCTTGAGACACTCTGCCCTTGTTGTTCATCTTTGTTCCAACAAATACCCTAAGTTTACCGCCCTATCTTATAAAACTGTATATAAAGAACCGCATTCAAATTGTATATCTAATTCAACTCATCACCAAGGTTGAAAAGAACAGATTTACCAGAAAATAAGCACATTGCACTCTGTAATAATATATAACTGTGATGAAAAACCCTGTATTGATAATAGTCATTAAAGAGCTCACTGTTATCGACCTCTCAACCTCTGGAATGCCAGTGCAGAAGACATCCCAATTCAGGTCATACCACAGACACCTGTCTGAGGTGGCACAAAACGTGCCCCCAGGAACATCAAAACTTAAGGAAAGAATCCATTTGCACTCACTGACTGCCAGGCAGCACACTGCTAACTGGAGGCTTCTTGAGCATTACCACCTACTGGCCAGGCACAGCTGCTTTGCAGAGCACACGTCAGGACAAACAGCTACCTAAGGCACAGCAAACTCTTGAGGTCTTGTTAAATTAAAAAGTGGTTGCTGTCAAGACAAGTGACTGACATAGGTGAGAATGACTGCCTTATATACAAAGTCAATATTCCCCTACACTTAAAATAAATACATGCACACAAACACATCTAAATTAAAAGCTGCTTTATATCTAGATAAACATAATTACTTAGAACAGCAATTTCATTTTTGTAAGCCTATTCATATTTTGTGGATGACAGTCGCGGCTTCTTCCATATCTCTACTGCCTGGAGAGATCAGAACTCTTTGAAGAACATCCAACAGCATGTCTGTAGCACTTGAATCTAATGCAGAAACTCTAAGTATTGTGATTTAAACAGTTCTGAAGATAAAGAGGTTGCTGAAAATCCTTGAATACGGCTGACCTTTAATGACACAGCAAGAAACTTAGCCAGGCAGCGCTGAGTCCACAAGAAAGGGAAAATTGCAAGAAAGAGAGTGCCCACAATAACTTCACGATCCAGGTCACTGGGATGGTGTGAAAGAGACAGAACTGTTGTACCAGTCTCATCCTCCAAAGCAAGCTTAAGTAGCAGCAGTCATTGTGGAGTGGCTCAGACAAGTAAAGAATCAAGAAAGAAACATAATGACAAAAGGACTCAATAAATTGAGGTGCTAACACTAGTTACAAGGAAAACCACACAATTCAGGAAAAAAATTTCCTAATACATTAATGAAAGATGCAGAAAAATCCACCTGAATGCTAAAAGCTCTTTACCGTCAACAACTCTTCGTAGAAGCAATTTGTCAGTTACAACAGCTGCTATCCAAGCCCAGATCAATGGATGCTATTTAACAACTGGGCAGTAGCAAATAGGAGAAATGGATTTGACAACATGTCCCTTTTAAAACTATAATACCACTGCACTAAAGCAAATGGGATTTTTAAGACATCTCTGCTACTGAAAACTTATAGAAACAGAGAAGCCACTAAAGCTTTATGGAGGTTCTAACAAAACCAAACTCAGAGAGCCAGTATTTTTTTATTTTCATTTTATTCTATCTTTTAAACACTGACAGGTAATAGTCAAAATTGTAAACATGAAAAGACCTAAAGGTATTCTTACTTCCTTGGACTAGAACAGGACATGTGAACTGATATTATATGTTCCACAACACCACTATCTACACTGCCTCACAGATGTAAGTGCTGAATCTACTGGCATACACATTGTATCATCTAGATATAGCTCTCACCTTTCATTACTCTGTGCTTACCCATTTTAGAACAGACAGCCCTGAAGTTTGCATGTTGTTTTCAAGTTCCAACAATACTATGCAAAAAAGTATCAAAGATCAACTGCTTATGGGACAGCAGACTACAAATTTTCAGTCAAAGTGAAGGTAATCATCATGACCTGACACTTTTGTCTGGAAAAACAGTGATGACAAATCAGATGAACTACTGTTTTACTTGGGTCACTGCAACAAAAATATTTCCTGAACAACAGTTCCATATTAAAAATACAAATATTATTTCCTGATGCAGATCTAATTTGAAACTTAAAGACAATATTTAAAACTTGCATGCTGCTCACCCTAAAAAATAGGCAAAGAAACCAAATCTTATTATTTATTTAGTGATTGAACTTCTGATAAAACAAAGGAGCAGTAAAGTTTTAATTGGAAGCTGGCAGATTTTCAATGTGTTCATTTAACCATACTGACACAGAGGACATTTAATCCATTCACTCCCTGAAAGAAATATTTTAATTCAAATTAATATTGGGCTGGTTTATAAATTTTATTTTAACAGAGGGGCAAGGAAAAAAGATCAATTATTCCTATTTCCAAATATATCATTAACTTAATAAAGACATTCAGGCAGAAACTGTCTCCTCACATAATGCCACTAGCACACTTTCAATAAAGGCTAAGTATTTACCTAAACAAATACATATGCATACTACAAATCATGTATTTAAAGTCTTACAGGCATCTTCATTTCCTATAGAGGGGTCTGTGTTTCACATGGAAACTCTTTCCTTCATGCAAATTAACATGATTTTAAAAGTTGCTATATCAACAAATTAGCTTTTATCATAAGAAATATCATTTGAATACAACGGATGACAGAGGCTACCATGTCTCTGTCTTCCCAAAGCCTAGGAGCATTATAGGTACAAGTGCCTGACTCCCTTCTCACTGCAGGAGTGGCTCCAAGCAGCTCTAGGGATCAGGACTTGCTGACACTACTTAACTTTCCTGCTTGATAGGCAGAGTCATAACACCTACAACAGTCAGTTTTTCCCTTCGAGTCTCATAATGGTCTATTTTAGATTCTGATACAGTTCAGAGCTTATGACAAACATAAGTAAGCA
This sequence comes from Psittacula echo, assembly GCF_963264785.1. Classification (NCBI taxonomy): domain Eukaryota; kingdom Metazoa; phylum Chordata; class Aves; order Psittaciformes; family Psittacidae; genus Psittacula; species Psittacula echo. The sequence continues at coordinate 37,526,621 of NC_137738.1, read as the reverse complement.
GTAGTCATTAAAGACATAACAAGACCCTATTGTGGATAACTCAAACATTTTCTTCCATTCTTCTTCATCACACAGTGGCAGAAACACAACCTTGGGTCTACAGAAACACATTAAAAATGCTAATGTATAGAACAAGCAGAGAAAAGAATAAAAATTCCCTCCCTTCAGTGCATAACACAGTTAATCTAGGACTAAATTAAAATACAAGACAAAATCATTGCACATTTAATGCCCATGAACAAGGAAGGCAATACTTCCTTCAGGAGCCCTTTGACTGTTCTGATCCTAAAATGATCTAAGAGATTCCTGAATCAAATCGACTTTAAGGCTTTAAGCCAGTCATCATTAATAAACGTTTGTCTCCTGCTTACTTGCCTCTATCCACACCGAGGCTTCCTGTGCAATACACTCTCACATCTCATCTTTCTCATTTCAGTCCCTCACCCACAGATTTTCCTGCATTCAAATGCCCTGAAGAAGCAGGCAGGCCATGAGAGGTAAGACAACACCAATCAAGACAAACTGGTATTTATACCATATTTCCTTTTTCTCTTCTTCCCCCCCCTCCTTTTAATTAATATTGCAGAGGCTTTTGCCATGAACACCTGCCATGAATATAGAAAAAAAAAAATAGCATTTAAATATCAAAACCAGAGTTTAGTAACATTTCAGAATTATTTAGTCATTGCATACAGTTACACTCTGAACAATGCAGAATAGAGAGACTTTATAATAGAATTAGGCAGTGGATCACCTTTGTCCTTCATTATTGTATTTTACTGAACTAAGCTTTGTATATTAAGACACATGCTGTGTGCCTACACATTTAAAAAAAAAAAAAATAAAAAAAAGGGGGGCCTAAACTTTAATTTTACAGAAACTTTAGGGAAAATAATTTCTATCAAAAGTCTTCCAGCTGAAGATCTATTATCATCCAACACAACTGTCACTATTACTCTTTTATAACTGGGAGGAAATTCCTAGAAATCCCTGGACTTAAGGTCTTTTAAGTTACTCTACTGTCAACTATACTGGGACTAGTAGGTCACCTAACTCCTGCTCTCTTGCAAGTGACCTACAATATATGAAACTCATACAATAGCCTGAGTAGTGATTTTTCCCATTTTGACAAGTCTGATGATGCTGAATACCTATCAGAAAGGTCTTAAGGAGAAACCTACCTACATAAACCAGGAGCAGTGGGATAGAAAATTGAGAATCTGAAAGTGCACATACTTGAAATTCATATCCTTCAAGATCATGTGTATTTAGTAATTGTAAAGCTATAGCTCTAAATGAGAAAAGTTATTTTCTTATTTAAAATATGAAAAGTTTTAAAAAGAAAAAATTATCAGTAACTTTGGGAAGTGGTTTTGGTGAGAACAGTATCACAGCTCTACTTGGATATTAAATCATAATGTTTCATGGTACAGTAGGAAGGAGAATCATAAAGTGCAGGCAGACATTTGGCAATTGCTAGCCTATTCCATCTTAGCAAAATGCCTTGCTTTATTACAGCTAAAATTTACAGAAGGAGAGGAAAAGGAGGCAAAGATAGTTTAAATTAATGATTCTAAGTGGCTTGTTTGTTTGTTTTAGAAAAGCTTTATATTTACATAACTCAACCCTACCTTCTGAATGACTTAAATAATTTATTCTTTATTGAAGCTATAAAAATCATAGAATTAATTATGGCATGGTTTGGATCAGAAGGGACCTTTAAAGCTCATCTAGTTCCAACCCCTCCGCCACAGGCAGGGATACCTCCCACTAGACCAGGTTGCTCAAAGCCCCATCCAACTTGGCCTTGAACACTTCCAGGCATGGGGCAGCCACAACTTCTCTGGGCAACCTGTTCCAGTGACTCACAAACCTCACAGGCAGTCGCTGTCTTTACCTTCAGCGACCTGGGCAGTGCAGCTGGAGCACTTGCCAGTGAAGACTGAGGCTAAAGAGATCATTGAGTACCTCAGCCTTCTCCACATATGGGGTAACCAGATCTCCCATTTATTTCCAGACAGGGCTCACATTTTCTCTGGTCTTCCTTTTACCGACAACATACACATAGAAGCTTTCCTTGTTGCCCTTGACATCGCTGGACAAATTTAATTCTATCAGGGCTTTAGTTTTTCTAACCTGATCCCTGGCTGTTGCTCAGATAAATACGAATACCTATCCCAAGGGAGACAGAATGATTATAAAAAAAGGTAAATTTTATTAAACAGATGCTAAATAGTGACCTCCAGTGACACCTCAAACATAAATAACTGACATTTATCTGAATGGTAAGCACCCCATGCATTTATCATAGAGTTGATTTAAGCTACACATGCTTAAGATTTCATTATCTTCATTATTTTCAACAAGTTCAGACATAATTACTGATTATACTGTTATTTAAAACCAACAAAACAATAAATCAACTCTTAATGCATAAACCAGGGAACTTAAGTGAAAAGAAAGCTAAATAGTTCTTAAGATTTTCATATTGGATTGTGCTACATGCTAAGCTTCTTAATCATGAGATCACAGACCAAAATTTTAAATCAACAGAAGATGACAATTTCAACAAGGCAAATTAGTAAGGCTGAAAATGATGACCACTTCAAGCTGGAAAACTGTATTTGTCTCAAGTCTGGTAAATGTCCTCTCCCACTGAGAACACAGAAAACACAGATGTGCTATAAATGGACACATGAGGATGTGAGAGGGAAAGCACAGAAAATAAAAGCACAAAAACACTCACTTAAGACTGGCCAGACACTAAGCATCCACCCACTGTAACAAAAAACAGAAACAGGGAGACTGCAGGCAGACATTGGTAAGTAATGCCAACAGAAGGGCTTTGAGAGGCTTTTGCTGTTGGCATCACTCCACGGTTTAAGCCTAAGACTTCAGCAAGGCATGATCAGCTTGTGATGATTAAATATTGTGTTAACCTCACACCCAGGAGCATCTCAAAGCAGGCCATAGCCCAAGCAGAAGGTAAAACATGGCTATAGACAACTGGGAGAGCAAGAGAGACCATCAATATGAGTCTGCATGAGAGGCAGCAGTAATTAGCAACAACCATATTTTAGCAGAATAAGCTTTTTGAAGTTATTATAGTTGTTTATAAAGCTGATACTTGTTAAAAACAAAACCAAAGACTACCCTCCTCTGAGATGCACCAAAAATTGTCTTCCAGCTTGTGAAGTTGAAAACAGATGAAAGCAGGAAGCACCCAACAATAACAGTAAGGCATTTTTATAGTGTATTTGCACAGACAAGTTAATAGATATTTTGTTCCTTTTTTGCTGTTTCTGATAAATATATTTTCCTGTAATCCCCCCTTAGCTTCAATACTGGACTAAATTTAGACAAATTTTCCATTATACTTCACAAGTTACAAATCAAAGGTAGGTTGCCTGCCATAGAAGAAGAGGGTATTCTCTGCACATTTGCAAGCATAATTCTGATTTAAGAGATCGTTAAACCAATCTCCTATTTTTTTTTTTTTTTCCATTACTATCAGGTATTGAAGTAACATTTACCTAAGTTTTGTTTTCTGGGGGGTTATTTTTTAATAATTTTTTAAATAGTTGTGCCTGTCAGATTTGTATTTTGTATTCCAGAAAAACCTGGTTTGTGAAAATACCATGTAGCTTTTTGTTTTAAATTCTTTAAAAAGACCTAAAAGAAGATACACTGTCTTCAAACATTTCTCATATGCTTAAACAATTTGCTACTTACTACTAAGCCTTTCACAGTATTTAAAGGTAAAATGTACAATTTCATAATCCTTTTTAATTCCCCGCAATTTTCCATGCCTAAAGTGATCAGAACAGAGTTTTTGTTGTGGGTTTTTTTTTCTTCTTTATGCTGATTTTCCACATGCCATTCACTGTGAATACATACGTTCCATGATGAGCTCCGAGCTCTGTTTCCAATTAGCTGAAAATGTTCAGAAAGTGCCATCTTTCCCATTGGGGATGGAATTGAGGCATTATCCTTGCCTACATTTCTGTGCCATCTGGACATTACACTGCAATTTCAGAAACATCTACACACACCCTTGTATCACCAACCTTTCTTGGAAGAACAATAGGTAGCTCTTATTGCTACTGGACATCATTCATTTCTACATTTACCTTTAAGTATGAAGACATTGCCAAATCCTTAAGCTAAGATACGGGGGTGAACTTTGTTCCAAATAGTTCTCTGCTTTCCAACACCATAAACTAATTTTTTTTAAAGAGGATACTTCAAAAACTGATAAAGATACACACTAATTCCATTGCATATACTGCATAAAGGAAAGTCTGAGTACGGTAGAAGAGGGCAGCAGGGACACATACTGCCTAGCAACAAAATCAAATTAAGTTATTTGGGAGGTTTACAGAGTTAGAAATACACTAAAGAAATGAATATATATGACACATATAAATTTAAACCAAGCAACACTCTTAATTGTTATAATTTAAGTTACCCAAAAGAGAGGACAATACTGCTTCCAAGTTTTATCCCCATGCTACTTCATTTCCCATTCTTCTTGCTTTTATAGAAAACTAGAAAAGCAGACAAAAAGTGCTTTAAAAACAACCAAATGTCTGTTCCTTCCTAGAAGTAAAATGCTACTCAGATGTTTTCTGACCTCTAAATATAAAACTTCTAATAGACTATAGTCATACAGCAAGTACTGCAGATCCTTTCTATTCAGCAGGCTGAATTAGTAGAAACTTGCTAAGCCCAGTCATGCAGCTGAGCCACTGTGTCTCTGGGATAGAAAAGCCTACCCAAACAACTTCAGTGATTGTACTGAGGTCTCCATCTGAATATGACAAACCAAACAAGGTCTTTTCCTAGTAAATATAGTGTAGGTATGTCTAGATTATAAGAAAAAGCATTGCACCAAGCAGCAAAATACAACATTCACTTTTTACAGTCTCAGAAAAAAACCCACAAAACCAAAGGAAGAAACGCACAAAAAACCCCCAACACATCAGACCAGTGTGGGGAAGGTGACAAGGACAGTTCTAAAGCACCCATATCTGCTAGGTACAGTGTACATACAAAAGAGTAATGCATTTAAAAAACTAAATTCAAGTTCTAAACCTACAATAGAGATCAGGACAAACTAGTCAGAAGTTATTTCTAGACTCGATTCTATACTGCCCTGCCAAAGTTTGCTTCACCATCTGCACATGCATCTCCTTCACAATACAAAAGTGAGCTTTCGTCACCAGAAATTGTTACATCATTTTTTAAATTAAACATCTCACTAAGGAAATGGTTAATTTCCTCTACAGAGAGACAAAGGCAGTAAATAATATCTTAACTCCTGTTTTTATCTGTGAAGTTACTTTCTGAAAACAGTAATTCTGCATTCAAACCAGTAACAAGACTGGAAAGGGAAGCTATTAAAAAATTGTGCTGAGGAGGAAGGATTGTTCAATACATTCCTTTGTTTCCAATCTCACAAGTAAGGAATATTGTGGTTCAGGTAATTAGTCAACCACAGAGATAAAGTAGCACAAACTTGACCTTCAACTGGCAAGAAGAGGTCAAAGGGTAATTAGGTCGGTTTGACTTTTCCAAATTGGGTGGATCTTAAGAAATTTGCCAAAGGATACTTAAATAATAGGCTGTAAATATCTAAGAGCTATTAGCATAATAACTCTGAGCATAAACAGAAGATGGCAGAAAATTGCAAATATAATTCTTGTTAGATTATGGGCCAAAGGAGAAGATAAGGAATTTGCTGACCATAATCTTTACTTTAATTCCTGTGAAAAAAAGTAGTAAGCACATCATAAACACCTTAAGCATAACAAGAAAATTAGCTACAGCCTCCATGATTTGTCATCAATCAATCTGAATCAAACTGTCAGATTAGCTTAATTTCCTTCAGTGTCAGGATAACAAGCCTTGGAATATGGGAGTAGTAGTAAGTGTCATTTATCTTGACTTCACTAATTGTCAAAAGTCTTACAAGACAGTCCCAGATGCAAGCATATTTAGTAGCATCTAGATGCAATGATATTTAGTAGCAAAGATTTAATTATCACGTTTCACATAAAGAGAGATTGCACAGGGACTTGTCTTGACTCCAGTACTACTGAATATTTTCATTAACAACAGAATAATAAAAAGTCAACTTCTTTTTTTTATGCTCTTTACAAAGATAACTAAGATGGGAGCAGCTACAAAGATGCTGGGAAAAAGCTAAGCATTAGAAAAAAATTTTGGCAATTTTGAAAATTATTCCAGGAAAAAAAAAGAAAGAAGGAACACCTCCAAGACAAACATGCCCGTGCCATAACTGAGTAACACCAATCAACACAACAAAGGCAATTTGAAAAGTAATGACCAGGAAGGTGGCATCGCAAAGATAGATTTAAGTGCTGCACCACTGGGTCCCACACTGAATGTGAGCCAATAAGGCTAATCAGAAACACGTGGAAGAACACCACCACCTTTCATTCTGTGAAGCTCCAAGTGGACAAACTGGTGTGGAGTTTTATGAAAAAAATTAAATGAACAGCAAATCACCCTGGGAAGAGCAGAGTAAATGATAATTTGTCTAAAAAGCAATGAGAAAGGAGAAATTGCAATGCTCTTCCAATATATAATGTGGCAACTACCATGGGGATGCACTCTCCAACTCTAAGTTTAGGTATGTGGTGATTTGAAAAAGGACCCAACATATACTTCTCTCAATTATAAAGAAGAAAATTTCACTTACACATCAGAATTAAATATCAACAACAAAATGCTTTAATAGTAAAGACTTTAAAATGCTGAATTAATTTGTCATAAAAGAACCTGTAAAAGCTGTCTTTAAAAACAGATGGCACAAATAAATAACCTTAGAATTGACTAGGTATAGATGATCTCAGCATTGGGGTAAGATTAGGGGACACAATAATGTCTTTGAGCTCTCCAATCTGCACTCTTTCTTACCACTCACATTATTTCTTTATGTATGAGAATCATCAAGATACAGCATCACCTCAAATGTCTACTTGATATCTCTTTAGTGAACTCATATGTATAACTGGGTTCCCCAAATACAGAGGAAATATCTTCCAGAGTCACTCACTTTAAATCTAAATTTGTGCATCTCCAATGCTATTTATAACATCACATGACCTATATATATATATCCAAATAGCTCATTTATCTTTCCATATGCAAGCCAGAAAATTGGTGGTTCTATCTTAACAAAAAGTATCTTTGACACATTAAAAAGTCAAACGGAAATGCTGGGCAGAATGATAAGTACACACAACTTATTATACTTATAATATTATTATATTTTTCTGAACGCCAGTAGAAATTTAGCACATATTTGCCTATCATCAGAAGCAAATGGTCTTAAGAACATTTCTTGCTAAAATCTATTTGTAATTTTGAAGGTCCTTTCAGGTGCAGTCATATCATATACCTCCATAGCAATGTGCCTCTCATTTTAAATCAAATCCATTTTATCACTCAGACTGAAATATGTAGCTTACATCATTCACAAACCTATAAAAATATCATGACAGACAAGACTGGATAAGGAAGCAGCTTTGCTTTCTATGCACAGCTTCATTGTGATTACACAGGCATGGTGGAATTTAATACTTTATATACAGTCTAGCCCTAAAAAACCTTGTGTATCAGTGGTGCCACAGGAAAATCTTTCGTGATATTCACTCTTCAGAGTCTCAAAATAATTATTAGTGTAACCAGATGACAGAAGCAAATGTAACAGTGGAGAAAATACAGGATACAGCCACTTTGATCCCATGGTACTTTCTTCATTAGAAAAATCATTAGGTTTCTCCAAAATGGAGAGTGATGAAATGCTTCATTCTACTTTGTTTACAGTTACATCTCCACCCACATTGCATCAGCTGGGAAAGTGCTGATGAAGAAAGAGGGCTTCCTCCTCCATGGCTTCCTCCTTCATCAAAAAGGGGACCCCAAGCACTGCCTGCTGCAGAGAAGTTGGTAGGTGGCATTTCAATGCATTCACTGCTAAGTGTCAAGTGACCGTTTTGTAGACATTCACGGCTGCAAGCCGTGGTATTACACTGAAAATAATAAGAGTTGATAGCAATATAAGACTACTACTAAGACATCCATCTTAGTAGGCACAGCAGGTTTTCTTTAAAATCTAGGACAGATTTGAAGCATTTGGTTTCCATACAGCAGAGAAAAAGCTGGAGCAAAGATCTGGCAAGTGACCCGAATTTTGGAGTCATTGGTATTGCTACACAGGCATCACCGGCTCCTGTTGGGAATGGGATTTTTGGTTTCTTTTTCAGATGGGGGATGAGGAATGGTGCAGAGCTAGAAGAAGGGACAAAGAACATTTTAGCAGTCTGAGGAAGAATTTCTAAGAGTTTATTCACTGACAACTTGGTCTTTTAAATGAGGGAAATTAATAGATGAAACAACCACAAATAGTGATAGTAAGTGAACATTTAGAAAACTCTTCCCCAGAGTATGAAGCCTATTCCTGTCATTTAGGAGGGCCAATGACAGCTTATGGAACAGAACTTCCCAATGCATCACACAACCTTAGCCAGGTAGCATTCAAAAGCTGATCTTAAATTTCAAAGTAACTTTCTTCACGTGAAAGAAGATTAATAACTCTGGTGACTAATCAGAAGGAAATCTGGGGATCAACAAAGACTATGGAGAAAGGGGAAGGCATAGAGGGAGAGAGAAGGGAACAATAACCATTGACACTAAATATACCAGCTCAAGATACCCAATCTTTTCTCTAAGTTATGTGAAATGACTAATGTTCTTGACTTTTTTCTTTCTCCACTCATCAGGGCAGAAGTAGTAATTTAGGTACAGTGATGTCTTTATAGAAACAAATCAGACTATCTGCCTGACTACTACCACTATGATTTTTCACTTGGGCTTTGTCTTTATAGCAAAAAATTCCAGCTCCACAAGCCCAGCCTCTGAATTACGTAAAGAAATTTGACATAAGCCCCACTTACAACCAGTTATCACACGCAGCTTAAGAGTCCAGCATTTCACTTCAACTGATGCTATTTCATCTCATGTAGCATGTTGTGTGTCATATTTTTAATTGAATGCACTGAGCTTTTCTCTGGCTAGAAGCCTGAGAGACTGAAGCAGCCGGTAGATGCTGGTTCAGACAAACACACCAGAAGGCAGATAGGCACTGTGAAAACTGCACTCGAGCTTTGTGGCAACAGGTGTTAACACTGGCTTGCCCTTGAATTACACATTTAAGGTATTTTACTTGAAAAATCAGCTTGCCCTTGAATATATGTTCAACATTTTCACTTGCAGAAGGCAGCAGGAAAAAATCTTTTTAATTCTCTCTTAGGAAAAAGCTCATGGATAAACTGGGAATTTTTCCTGCAGGTTTGAGCACTGATAAGTACACTGGAATTACATCTACCAGCACCTCATCTCTCTGCTGCCATGTGAAGACCCTCCATCATTTCAACAGCAGTGTGCAAGGGAGCTGTATACAGGTTAACAATGCTCCTCCCAAAAATGGGATTATCCTGGAAGCACTCCAGCATCACTTCAGCTTTTTGTTTTTTTCTCATATGCCACCAATATCATGCCATGGATAGTCATTGAAAGACTTTCATTCCAGCCACTGAACTTCATTTGTCACTCTCCTTCTTTTCTACACTGAGAAATAAATAAAATAGCCAGTACCACAAGGCCTAAAAGCAAGGGCTGGCAGGCCTGGAACTGGCACATTTGGCAGCCAAACAATTACAGAGGTGACAGGGGAAGGAAAAGGTGAAAAAAGGGAAGAGGGAGTCACCACTTTCCCTTGGAGCATGTATGAAAATTAATTTCAAATGATCACACAAAGGATGTTGTTAGGAAGCAGTTACAGTAACAAGGGAAATCAGCATTCATAATTCCTAGGGCTGTGATCAAATTATAAAGAATAAAATTAGCCAGAGAATAACAAATGGAACGGCACTTTATTTACTTCCTTTTGTTCTGCTTTCTGCCACTGACAGAAATTAAAGTGTACTTTCTTTTACATAAAAAGCCACAGGCAGTGCTGGCCTGTATATCTGCATAGATTTATAGCATAAAAGCTAACAAAAAGGAGGTGTAGCATCTTTTATCTCTTACTACTTTGTGCAAAACCTGACAGCCTTGCTGCTTGAAAAGAGTCAACTCACAAAAACTGAAAAAAGTCTGAAAAGGGGCTGTATCAGAAACAAGAAGCTTTCATTTTCTGCTGCTGGAACTTTTAGTGGTCTGTGGAAGGGGGAGGAAGGTTAAAAAAAAAATAAATCAACACAAATGTCAAGTTTGATTAGGGATCAAAGCTCATTTGCTCTCTGAACTGAGAAATTCTCCAGAGCAGTTGCTTCATCCAGCCCAATCTCTCACTCTTCTGTTGCAGTGACACTAATGTATTTCTACAGCAGAGAGCAACTGTATTCTCTACAGTTTTGTTCAGAAGCAAACTATCGTTTTTCACCTTAAAGCATCTACTAAAATGTTGTATCACAGGAACAAAACAGGCAGCGCTACAGCAACTGGGCAGATGAGTGTTTTCTATAGCCTGGTGCCTAGTCATGCTTTTTCATATGGGATTTTTTCTTTCCAGTAGGTTCACTTACTCTGACCACCTTTTGTCTGTGAAAATTCCAGGCTGCCTTATGAACTAAAGCCTCAATACTCCAACTACAGAAATTACCAACTGCCAGCACTCAGTCTAACAGTGTGTTGTCCCTAACTTCAAAAACCATCCCAGGAAATCACCATTAGGTGAAAAAATAAGACCATGAAATTCATGCCATCATTATAAACTAAGCCAGCTGTTTTTCTTTCTAAAGTGTCTTTAATTTCATTTTATTTTTCCCCAAGTCACTACACAAATGTCATTCCCAAAGACTTATCTCTTGCAAAGACACTGGGACAGTACCAAAACAGTCATAAAATCTAAACATACTTTATAATCAAATTAAGCAATGCTAAGCAAGGCAAGTGATTATACTTAGTTTTATGCTGTGGGCTTTCTAAGATGGTTTAAATCACAGTTACCTTTCACATGTCCTGTATAATTGGACTGAAGCCTGAAAAACGTCACCTAGAGCCTTCTTATACCATTCCAGTTTCTGATTAAAAATCTCTTATATTCTGTTCTAGATCTGCCATTCACAACATCATAACAACTACCAATTAAGTTTCCTTTCCCTTGAATTCATACAAGAAAAGAGAGATATATTCTATATATATGTGGTCTTCCTTTGTCCTTGTTTCAAAAAAATGTTTGATCATATATGTGATACATATACCATGATGCATGCATCATATGTGTAGAAATCCTACTTTTTCAGTAGCTTTATTTTGGGCTGTGGCTTGTTTGTTTCCAGCTTTTTTGTGATTGTGTTTCCCCTCCTTTAGCAACCTATATATTGTGTAACATTTAAGCACTTTTATTTTCAAACTGGCCCTTAACTGCCACTTCAAAGAACATCTGTAGGTTGTTTGCACATAGACTGGCATAATTTCTAGCGGCTCTTACCTGGCACAAGAGTCTTACAGTGAACATGCTGACAGCCAAGTTTATTAAATATGGAAAATTAACAGAGTTAGAGGGCTTAATTTCTTCTGATTTGCAGCTGTTAATATTTTTGCTCAGCCTATAATTTCTCTCTTTTTCTATAATAATATTCATTAATCGTCAGCACAACCAACTTGAGTCTCCAGGGAACATACACCTTCTCAAGAATTCACTGGATGTCAATAATGTTAAAGCCTGTATTTCCACACTAACAAAATCTTCACTGCCTCTGCAAATTCTAATTAGTAATCTTGAATATTAAAGATTAACATATTTAACCTAGCGCATCATACAGTTTTCTTAAGACTGTAGCATAACCTTGGCTTATTCCTAAATTCAACTGCCTTTTATGATACCAACCACACATTAACCTAAGTGTTCAAGGCCAGATTGGATGGGGCTTTGAGCAACCTGGTCTAGTGGAAGGTGTTCCTGGCCATGGCAGGGGGGTTGGAACCGGGTTATCTTTAAGGTCCCATCCAATCCAAACCATTCTATGATTCAGTTTTCACTTTTTCTGTTGTTTACTTTTTACATAGAATCTCCATGCAACTGTTCTTGCACATTTCTTCTAGTATAAACAGAAAGCCTGTCAACCTAAAACCAGAGGTTCTTTATAAATGCACAGAGAAAATTACTTGTTCTTCAGCCACACTATAAGATCATTCCACTGAAACACATTACTGACAACTACTACTGCAGACCAGCACATGTAGCAACAGCTACTCCCATTCCCAAATGAATGTTTTCTTTTATGGCACAGAACAGGTTAGCAGCCGTAGATAAGCTCAAACAGCTGTTGTATTAAACAAGCAGGCTACAGTTCTACCCTCCTATTGCAGTCACTTACCAGGAATGTTGAAAAGAAACCATGCTCTAACTTTTAGCAATGCTATTCCGACACTTTTCCTTTATTGAATCGACTCTAAACCATAGCTGAAAATAACTTTGGTCCCTTCAATTTATGGGACTGCTTTAGAAAAGGAAAAGCACTCCTGAAATATAGACAGCTAGACTGTATTTTAGACTTTTCCACTTAAGCGCATTATTGAATGATAGTTTAAATAGGAGGTTTTTCTACACCTACTAAGATGTAGAAAAACACAGGATAAAGACACAGGATAAAGCCTGCTAGTCCTCAGAATCTGAAGACAACTTCCAAAGATTTCTCCACAATCACAAAATCCGTGAGTTGATTTATTGTGGTTTTTTCCAATTAAAAAAATTGTTGAAATCATAATTTGAAGCCATTTTTAATGCTCTTTGCTAAGAACAGGCCTCCCCTCCACCCCTCTTTTCAGTCACCCAACCATCAGAAACACCTGCAAAATGTGTGTTTGGGTTTTGCTTTGCAGAGTGCTAATTTACCACTGCACTATTGGGCTATATGAAATGAAAGGTAATGTCCTGCAAATAGATATTTCACTATTTCAGTGAAAACAGTGCAGGGACTGCTCTTGACTCCTGATGCAAATACACAGCAAAGAAGTCACATTCCACCAAGAGGCCTTTTTCTTTCTGGCCCCATTTTTCCCCTCTTCCAAAACAGAAAAGTTGTGCTTGCTAATAAATAAATGGGAGGGCATGAGGCAATGATGATTTGATTTTGCGTAATCTGTAACTTTTCTCATGCATCCATCCCAAACTCAGAGAAACCCAAACATTAAGAAGTGGGTAACTTTCGTGTAAACTTCAAAGTTTAAAATTTGCTTTCAGTAACAGAAAGAAAGAGGAGGAAGGCATTTGTTCCAACTGGCCTGCAGTGCTGGAACTTCTAGCAAACGAGTACTTCTCTTTGTAGCAAACAATAAGCAAGAATATTAACCAAGAGAGTTACAGTATTTTATATGGAACATTCAAAAGAAATTCAGGGTTAATAATGCATTCTCCTTAAAAGAAAAAAAAAAGAAAGAAAAAAGCACAGGTCAAACTGAATCCAAAGACAGAAAAGCAGCGACCTCAGATGACTGTTCAAGGACCACATCCCAAAACCCAGCACAATTAGCACTAACTGGTCAGCAGTCTCAGCAGAAATGCCAAGAATTGAGCAACCATTGTAAACCAAAGTCTCTGCCCTCTCCCCAGAAAGGATGCTCTCTTCAGGTCAGTAGTTTGAAATACCAGTGCAGAGAAGCCAGCATTTCCCCTGTTAGCACAACACAGGGCCCATGGACACAGGGCTCATCAGCCACTGAAGAGTATCTACAGCATCAGCAGCATTTCGATTTCTTACTTCACTTGCAGCACCTACCATGTTTACCATACACCAGGGACCACCAGCAAATACACCTCTACTATGACTATGAAATATTACTTTCTGTAGTGCAACTCAGAACATCAATTACCAGGAACGCCACTGACATCTTCCACCCACATTCAACTACCCAGCTATATGGGACCACATAAGTTACTACTGTGTTGAAATGAAATGCTCTGCTGCAAAGTTTATCAAGAGTGCCCGGCCTGAAAACATCTCAGGGCAGCTAGAGGACCACTCAGGTCTGCAAGCAGGGGATACAAAATAGGAAGCCTGTAGGATAACTTTGGAACATGAAATCTCATAGCAGTTTGTCTTGATTAAAAGCAGAGGGGAAGGCAAAAGGGAGAGTAGAACTCTTCCAGAGTCCCTGATAACTAGCAGCATCAGGACAGCTTCAAACAGCTTGATTTTCTCAGCTACATAGCAAGTGCAGGTTTCTTGAGAATCAGTTTAAATGATCTGCATGAAGCAGAAGACAGATGCTCAGTTCTCTAGATGGGAACTGGTGAAGCACTGTGCTCTTTTAGGCACCCACTGCTTCAGGATTTCATGAATTCAGACAGAATAATTGAGCCCTAAGGGAAAGAAGAAAAAAAACTGCTCCCTGAAAAATGGCAGCAATCAAAAAGCACTGTGGTAAAATACTACGGTAAGATGGTCTCATATCAAATATTGATCCAGCTCCTGTAAACACATGAAGTTCATGGAAGTCAATTTTGCCATTAAACCTACATCACGCTTTAAAAGAACTACGCCATATTTTATATTCATTTTCAGTCATGCTGCAATAGCAAAATATTTTCAGTTCAAAAATCAGACTTGCCTTTATATGTAACAGGATTCTATAAGCATGGTCTGAAATATTTCACTCATCTCCTCTCTTTCCTCCTTTTCCCTCTTCCAAAATATTACTGAAATGCTATTAAAAAAATTATATCCTAGAACTCATCTTCTCCCCTGTTGAGCTGCATTCTGCTTGCAAATAGGAATGACTGGTGCAGCAGTTAGAAATACCCGATTTATAAAGCTTTATGTGCTCTCCCATTTTGTTTCTCCTTGCTCTCTCACCTTAGAGAAACAATTTTATTTCTAGAGAAGTCTGACACATACACAGACCACTAGGGAGTACAGTCTTCTGTAAAAAAAAAAAAAAAAAAGGATTTATTACCCATTTAGTACCCATTTGTCACACTTTTTCATTTGGTCTGACCATAACTAGACAAATGGCAAAACAGTTACATTTATGTCAGTCTAATCTCTCAAGACGTGCACAACCTTTCTCTGAAAGGGGCTAGTGGTATGTTGTTCTTTTTGAGTTCTAAAAACATCTTCTGAAAATGCAAAAGTGGGGGAGGGCAGGTTAGATGACAGGAAGTTTTACACTGTATTTAAATGCCTTCTCATCACAGCCACGGAATCCAGATACACACAAGTGCCTGACTCTACCACATTGTTACCATTGAAGTTACTACAGCAAAAGGATTCAGAAATGAACACTTGCTATGGCTACACAGCAGACACGTAGCAGGCCCAGATTTAGATCAAAAATCAGCAGAGTAGTAACAATTTTCCACATGTGGTAAAAACATTAAGTTCCTTTTGATAAAAAGCAGGCAACACAGTCACAGCTGAAAACAGCTGCACTATAGTTTTGACTATTTTAGTCTCCACTCGTAAGCTAATAGGGCACTAGCACAGAGAATCATAGAAAATCGCAAGTTGGAAGACCTCTGGAGGTCAAACCTGCTGCCAATTTCAGAAGCCAATTTCAAAGCTAAGTCTGACTGCTAAAGACCTTATCCACTACAGTTTTTAATACCTCTGGAACCGGAAATACAACAGCCTCTTTAGGCAATCCACTCCCAGTGCTCAGCTACGCATGCTGTGCAGAATTGTTGCTCTCACACCCAATTCCCCTGCTGCAGTTTGTTCCCACTGCCACTTTCCTTTCATAGGGCACCTCTGAGAAGAGCCTGGCTGCATCGCCATATTCTATTCTAACAACCCACCACATAGACAGTGACAGCATTCGGAAACCCCTGGAGCCTTCTCCACTCCAAATTAAATGAAGACAGTTCCCTCCACCTCTACTCCTACATCACTCCAGCCCCTGAGCACTGAACTCTCCCCCCCAGTCTCTCAAACTGGGGAGCCTGAAACCAACCATGGTTAAGTGCTAAGTAGACAGGAATAATCACTTCTATCTGTTGGCTATGATCCTCCTAGCACAGCCAGTACCAACACATTGGGTTATTTCCTCACAGGTGCAAGAATTTAAGGATTTTTTTCTGAGGGAGAGGGGGTTTGTTTGGTTTTTTTCTGGTTGGTTGGTTGGGTTGAAAAACCAACTGAAAAGAACCTTTATGGGGTTCCTGTCAGCCTATCCCTCCCACATGAGGCCCCAGTGAATGGAAACATATTGTCTGTTCCTTCAAAGTCTGGTATCATTTACAAACCTGCTGAAGATGCATTCTGTCCAACTGTTTGGATTCACAACAATACTGAACAGTACCAGTCACAGCCCCAAGCCTTGAAGAACGGTCCGACCAGTTTTTTTCTTCCCGCCTTTTGGCTCATCTATTCTGTCCATATATCCCCAATTTGACTATAAGAGACTGTCAAATGTCTTTCTAAATCAAAACCGGTGAATGTTACTGCTTTCCCTTCACCCAAAGAAACATCAACCGCTTTCTCACAGAAAGTAATCAGATTGGGTACATTACTTACAATCCATGCTGGCTCTTTAAAATCACCTCCTTGTTCTTTTATGCTTGGGAAGAGCTTACTAAACTAAACTGTTGCCTGGGGACTTACCAAAACATTTTTTTTAATGACTGAGGACACATGGGTTTTGAGGAGGGAGAGGCAAAGGAAGACCTAGTGAGCTCCTAAATCTCACTGTCAGGAGGTCTTCCCAATACTTTACCAGCTAGTTTCTCCTTGAAATTCAGCTCATTCTTCTCTGCTCCACCTTAAATCACAATCAGGTTCTGCATCTGTGGCAATCACTTGTCTTCATGAAACACCTTATCCTTTCATCAGGAAGAAGATGAGGGTTCTCAGAATCTCATCTCTCTCTAGTTTATCAGAACATGAAAATATCCCTCCAATACCCCACTGATGGCTAGCACTTAACAACTGACATCTTGCCTATACACTAAAGCCCTAAACTGTCCTGGTCTGTCACTGATAAAATTGCATACAAAGGTGCAATTTGGTACCAATGGAAAATTAAATTCCATTATGGCTACAGCATTTCCAACTTCATTTTCATTTGCTGTCCATATTCTAGTTTTCATGTATTTTGACTTACTGGATGGTCATTTTGTGCCTTCACCTACCTCTCTTTTAAAGCCATTAAGAGCTTTTCCATTCAGTGATTATTCTACAATAAATGCCAGTAACAAATCAATTTCCACCTCCAAAGACTCCTAGATGCCTATCATTTCAAGTGCTCTCTCACCAGCTTTCCAGCTTCACAATTTTTAATCCATATCTCAAAAGAAATTATGTCCATCTCATTCATTTTAAATGTTCATTGACTCATGTGCATTCTTAGCCAATTCACGTTTCTCTGAATGATAAGGTTTTCTTGTCCTTTCAGTCAATAAACACCATCATGCTATTGCATTGCACTTTAAGCTCTAAGTCTTCATTAGATGTGCATTAATGGTGTTCTATTTACCATACATCCAAGTCATGTTTCATTCCACCTCTATATGTACACTATCTCATAAAATAAGAATGGATGCCATTTTTTCTACAGTCATTTTCAACATAAACAAGGTGTGGGTGTTAGGAGCTGGGGTGGTTACCATTTACATTTCTCAGTTGTTTGCTAAAAAGGTAAATCCTCAAGTCACAAGATGCTGATCATTAGATATTATTTACTAAATCTCCTGTTTCAAAACAGCCTTTTCTTTTTTTCTTTACCAGTGCACTTTTAGTCTCCTTGTATTTCAGTAGGTATCACTCATTGCATCCAACGTACACTTTAATTCTGGCCTCCTTCCTTCTATAAGGCTTAGATCTAGATCTAATTAGAATGTCCCTTATATGACTAGAACAATATTGAGGAATCTGGACTTAATTTTCTCATTTAAAAAAAGAAACTGTCTGCATAATTTAGCAGTGCTTTTGGCGACAGAGGCTCTGCATCATTTTCCAGCCAACAACTAGTTTAATACAGCAGCCTTCTTCAGGACAAGCTTCCAAAATTAACATTTGTTCTCCCTTTTACTGTCCAACAAATATGCACTACATTGCTGCTGTAAGGCCTTCTCTTCATCTACACTTGGTTACTTTTATTTCATACCTGAATGTGATCAAGTGCCAATGATTTATTTTCTAAATCAACTTGAAGTCACATACACTTAAAAACTCTTTGCTGTATTCACTGGAATCAGGACTGAGATACCTATTCCTCAACACAGCCTTTCATGCTTTTTTTGACCCATCCCATGACCTTATATATTTTTCAAAATCTCATAGGAACAGAGCCTTTACTCTCACTCGCAAAATTCAACATAATGTAAATGTCCTCTGGAACACAATTACAGTATGACAGCAAAAAGAGGGTTTTGGCTGACCTCAGCATTCCTGTGCTTTTAACTTCCTGCGGTTTTCTAAACTTAACATTAGCCATAAAAAAATTAAACATCAGAAGATGAGAGAATTGCATTTTAAGCCACATATTCATAAACAAGAACCACAAGATACATGTTCCTGACACACTTCTTTTCACAGCTGAGGAAGTCAGAAACTCACCTAAGTTACCATGTATGTTCAAGTGTGAAGACTCATGTTGGAAAGCATTTGAGGTTTCAAACATTTTATATAAAGCGGGTTTATGAATTATTTATTTTTAAAGAGGGTTATTCTCAAGAAATCACAGAGGAAATGAGAATATACCCTCTTCTAACTATGATTGTCAATCTGTTCTTCAGTGGATGAATGCTTCAGTCCCTTAATATCAGCAATTCAAAAATACCACTGCAAGTTCTACAAGCAGGATGCATACTTCAAGGTAATAATTCACCTGTCTGGCAGAGACTTCTGGCGGGGAAGTTAGAGAAAACTTCACAATTTTCTACTTCATTTTCATAGAATCACAGAATGGCTTGAGTTGGAATGAACTTTAAAGATCATCTAGTTCCAACCCCCATCCCATGGGTGGGGGCACCTGCCACTAGACTACATTGTTCAAAGCCCCATCCAACCTGGCCAACCTGGACAGGACAGCCACAACTTCTCTGAGCAACCTGTTTCAATATCTCACCAGCTTCATAAGAAAGATTTTTTTCCTAATATCTAACCTAAATCTACCATCTGTCATCTTAAAGCCATTCCCTCTTGTCCTGTCAATACAAGTCCTTGTAAAAAGTCTCTCTCCAGATTTCTTGCAGGCTCCCTTAAGGTGCTGGAAGACTGCAACAAGGTCTCCCCAGAGCCTTCTCTTCTCTAGGCTGAACAAACCCAACTCTCTCAGCCTGTCTTCATAGGAGAGGTACTCCAGCCCCCTGATAATCTTCATGGCCTCCTCTGGACTCACTCCAACAGGTCCATGTCCCTCTTGTGTTGGGGGCCTGAGAGCTGAAAGCAGTACTGTAAACACGGTCTCACAAGAGCAGAGAAGAGCGGAAGAATCACCTCCCTCAACCTGCTGGTCATGCTCCTTTTGATGCAGCCCAGCATGTGGTTGACTTTCTAGGCTGCAAACACACACTGCAATACTACATTACTTATTTTCATAAGTAATAATGTCTTTCAGGTCTCTCAGAAGAGATCTATCAATTTGTAGCTTTACCGTGATTTTTACTGTTCCCGATAATTTACAATTGTATCTAAGTCTTTGGGTATACCTTATATAAGACACACTTTAGGGAACAATCACATTTTAGCAAGAACACAGAGCAGATGACAGCCCCTTCAAAACCTTTTTTCTGGTTGTTCACTTTGAGTGTCAAAATGTTACATAAGAGTTACAAGATAAACCTGCTAACAACAAGGCAAAACTTATTACACATTGTCCTGACAACACAATGCTAAGTGCATACATCTCACCCTTGTATGCTACTAATTTCAGTGTAAGAGAATCAAACAGCAACATGAGTAAAAAATTACACCTGGCAAAACTCACCTTGGCACAAAGAAATTAGTAAAAGAAAAAGGAGTAAAGAAGAAATATCCTAAACCTTGGATTTCCTGGTTTTCATCAATGTTGTAATATGTCACCGAAGTGTTTATTTTTGTTTCTTCTTTTAAGAAATTTGCAAAATGTAGACTATGAATGCTGAGCCTTACTATTACGCAGAGCTGCTAATAAAAGGAACTGACTTTCTACAGTACAGTTCAATAATAAAGCCTTGTTCATTCTTCTATAAACAGCGCAGTTTTATACAAACACTAACTTCAAGAATTTGCCTTAAATATTTCATTGGCACTTTTTTAATGTTTATTTCATTGACACACTGTTATGCTTCAGAAGAAACTTCACATGAAACATTTAGATGGTAGTTTATGAAATAACTACTTTGTACACAATGCAATAATTCATATACTCCATAGTAAATACTTCTTTTCAGCAGAACTGAACTATATTAGTGTATCTGCAGAGTTCACAAGACATGCACAAACTTGTTAAATTCCAAAGACAGAAATATACAGAGCAGTACAAGAAATCTTTCCTGACTGAAGTGGATTTTCATATCACTTCCTCATCAAGTACTAACATTTCCATCATCAGACTCCCATATATCACTGCATTACATTGACACCTGCTGGAAGTGACTGGGATTGTAAACCATTCCTTTTTTCTTCAATCAGTGTCTGATTTAACTCTACAGGCAGTTCACCAATTTTACTTTCAGTAAACTAAGCACAGGCATCTGAAAAGACTAAGCTGCTTGACTTTTTAACGGAGATAAACATACAACGGCTAATTTTAAGCTACACAAAAATTCCTGAGGCTATCACTGCATGGGTTCCCGATCAGAAAACCCATTTTATAACAGCCTTTGAGAAGAGTTTTTTACTATCCCTTGGGTAGATTTAAACTTAACAAATCAAATATCCAACTATTGGCTAGTTTCTTAGTCTAATTAGCAAACTATTAGTGCAAGAGTCACTAAATAGTTCTTGTTTGACAAACAGTTACAAACAAGATTATACATAAAAATGTGATTAAATAGGTTTTAAAGCACTTAATTTCCTAGTGCTTATGAAGACAGTTACAAAACATGTCTAATGAAAAAAAGACTTGCCTTATTCACAACAGCAAACAGGGCTGTTTAGTGACAGAATTGATAAAGACAAGAATAACTGAGGCATGCTTGTTAAAATAGCTTGTCTGTACACAAGCTACTGTCTTTCACTCTTCATAATGAAGATGCACCTCTTAGTACAGTTTTGTAAACAAAAAGCACACTGAAACATCCATTTGAAAACAATGTGATTTTCCCCATGTGACAGAACTTCTACAAGCTTTACTGTTGCGAACCAGATACTCCATTATGCCTTTTTCTTACTTCCAAACTCTAATATAGAGGTAGGATTTCCTTTACTTAACATAATTTTTGTGTTTCTCATAATAGAAAACACATTTCAGACTGAAGCAAGTATGATGAGGTACAACAGCTTTGCTTTATTGTTGGAACAAGAACGTGGTCATGCACTTCGGTATTCACACACCTCATATGCAAAATTCATGCATAGTTTCACCAAAAAACACAGACAGTTTTAAAGTATAACAAGCAACAAGAAAAAAAGAAAAAAAAAAAAACAAAAACAAGTTCAAAGGCAGCCAAATAGAATTTCTATCAGGTTATGTCATTATACAGCTGAAGACCTCGCCAATTTTATATTTTACCAGAGTTACAAAGCAGGATCCTTATATCGAAGTCCAGTGACACACCACAGTCTGACCATTCCACACAGGCACCAGCGCCACACCAGAATTAACTTGTGGACTCTACAGACCAGTTGGAAATTATTTTTTTTTATTTTTATTTTTTATGGTGAGTGATCAATCTCCTTAAAAAAATAATTTTACTAAGTAGCTTAGATCCTTACCATAGAATTAAAGTTTGGAACTATTAAACCTGTGCAAAACCAAAGGTAAACAGTCTCAGTGGAAGCAGAAATAATCAGCCACCAAAACAGGTAACAATAAAAATGCCAATATGAGTGGTAGCCTATGTCAACATGCTTTTCATGCAACTTCTCCTTATTTTTTAACTCTGAAAGAACTCTATAAGTATAGGCAGGCAAAGACAAAATTCTGTGGCTGCATATTAGTGTGCAGAACTCATTCCTAATTAAAAGTTTCATCAAGCTCAAAAGCAAAAACACTGGGCATGGAAGAAGGCAGTTATTTACATAATGGGTACGCAGGAGTTAAAGGACTGCATTTACCAAGAATTAACCAACTCCTTTGCAAAAGGAAATGTAGTAGTACTTTTCAGAAGATCACTGATCATGAACAGTTTCCTTACACACGCTTAAATGATAGCCAAGAGATCACTTTTGGTTCTTTTTTTTAATACGTTATCACTGAAAAGCACAAGGGTTTTTTTACATATACATCCTTTAACAAAACACAGATGACAGCATCGCAGGCTTTAAAAACACACTACATAGCCTAGATACTTTTGACTCTCCTCCCATTCTTGCTTTCTTTTCTTTTTGTCTCAGAAAGACAACAGAGTTAGCATTAGACACTCAAGATTTAGGGCTTCCATTTCTTACCTTGCAAAGCTTCTGGTAACGGGGAGAAGAAACTGCCATCCTCTGTAAACGATGCAACAACACCACAACTTTCTGCAGAGACGTTCTCACCACAGCCATCATTTTAAGTTTGCCACACTTCTGAAGACACCTCAGAATTTGCATTATAAATGAAGAGCAACTATCATTTCCTCCCGGTCACTGGACAATGATTTGCTAGCTTTCTGAGCATGCTCTCTTCCGGGACTGCTTTTGCAAGCCACAGGCTTTATACGTTTCAAAGGCAAAGGGGGTTGATACAGCATAAGTTTCTCCCTCAAAATAACCCCACAAAAAAAAATGCAAAAAAAAAAAAAAAAAAAATAAACAGCCTTCACAGATTATTGTAACCAGTACTGCTCAGCTTTGCTTATGCAGAGGGTAAACAAAGTTGCTGAACAGCTGAGCCTCTGCCACCATTCAGGAGTACACTAAATAGCCAGAAAATGTTATTAATTTAAGCTTGAAAGCTGAAGGAACAAAAAAGGAATTCCTTCAGGAAGACGGCTCCAGTGTATCACAACAGTTGCTCTCCCCTAGTAGCTGCTTTCTATCAGCAGGCTAAGCTCTGGGAAAGGATGCTCTCGTTCTCAGACTGAACACAGCTCTGGCAGAGCTGTAGAGTGAGTGAATAACAGACTGTGTTATAAATCTTGAGAGAGGAGCAGAGGGATACCTGCCCTAATTATATCAGCCGTACGTTAAAGCCTAATAAATCACACCGGCACTTCTCAAAACTAGATTACCCAATACAAAAGAAAAAACTGCAGGGGGTAAACCTCTCTGTTATGAAAACTCTCCTGAAGCTAATTTAGCCAAAGGCATCTCAAAGGATTCTCACTTGTGCCGGGAAGTAGGAATGATTTTTGGGAGACGTTTTCAATTAAAATCTTTTCCTGAATTCCTTATTAGGACAAGAAAGAATAGGGTTTTGATAAATTAAAAGAATAGTTGCATCATTGCCCCTTTTACTAGCCACCCT
The DNA here is from genome assembly GCF_963264785.1 of Psittacula echo. Classification (NCBI taxonomy): domain Eukaryota; kingdom Metazoa; phylum Chordata; class Aves; order Psittaciformes; family Psittacidae; genus Psittacula; species Psittacula echo. Next base: position 37,503,053 of record NC_137738.1, on the reverse strand, counting down.
TGAATCCAAAGACCAACTTCATTTTGGTGTTTTCACCATGACAAAGCAGATTTATTTAAGCTATCCAAGGATGGCAGTAGGATATTGAAGAGCATGCCAGTGTTGTGCTACCAGCAAGGCACTCCCAATGCAACACAGCCAACATACCCCTAGGTGTGGCAGTACTGCAGTGTAACCACAGACAGCTAGGTCTTGTTTCTTCCAAAGGTGCTATCTTGAATGTACTTAAAACTATATTGGAGGGGTAGCTGTAGCAAAGGTTCAGGGTGAATATTGTCAGCACAGTAGGTGATAGACACCATCACAAGTAATCATTATTTAACATGTATATTGCCACATAAACAGGTACATACTTGTTTCAAGCACATCAAAATCACCAGAGTATGGAGGCACCAACTACAGGTAGCATCACAAGTTCTTATGATGCTAGATAATGCATAGCTGAGATGCCCGTGCTTTATACACTGGTTTGCCCCTTCTCAGGCACTTTCAATCTGAGGGTACAAATTCCAGGTACAGGTTCTTCATACAGGACATTTAAAAACTCTTCCCACCCACTTCAATTAACACAGCCTTTTCATCCTTATTTTTAGAACTGAATTAATGTTTCTACCAGTCCTCAGGTAAACCTCTCTCACACACACAGTTTTGTTCTTTATCTGTCCAACATCAAAAACATTATTTTGAGGAAACAGAGCCTTCATTCACCTCCGTATATAGAAGTTTTACCACACGCATTGTCCATCCTAAGAGACTCACATTCTTTTCTCATCTCCACCACTCATTCAAATAATTACAATTTTCCTCGTTTATGTCTACTCTTCTATCAGACTATAACTCTGTTTCTTTAACCTACCAGCTCAAGCCTACCATCACTAGCTGGCATGCTGTTACCAAACATCTTTTGAGGAAAACTATGAAGCAGCACAAGTCCAAAAACATTGAACCATTCAGAAAAGACTTTACAAGAGCTCAAAGCTCTTCTGTGTAAGACAGAAGCAACAGTACACACCAGCCACCTTCTTTCCATTCTGATTTCTTCATTTCCATCTGATACACAAGTTTGAATCAAACAGTGAGGTAAACTAACAACCCACCACTGGTCATGTTGATTTTAATTCACAACAGAACAAAACTTCCAAATTATTTTGAACACCTTTATATCTGTAGGCACAGGACTTCACACACAACAGCCCAGCATTTCTTCTTACTATTTCCTTGCTCATTTTCTGCATCTTGTTTCACATTAGGTTTTAACCTCTTTCAGGTGGCTGCTAAACATTTTCCAGACTGGAGGGTTTTGGCACTGACCTAAAAGGAAAGTCTTCTGCAAGATTTAGATACTGAGAGAATGAATTAAAAAGCCGGATGATATAATTGTGAATTTTCCTCCTTTTCAAAAAAGAAAAGGTTAGCACAACTCAAGCTTTGTATTATTTGCCTAGTACTGATGATAGCCTCAGATGTCACAACAGAAGGCAAAACAAGGCTTCGACGATGCCCAGATCACTGGTTCTACTGTTGAATGGCTTGAGCTTCAGCCAAACAAGTTAGCCCCAAAATGTAATGGAGGACAGCCCTCCCATGCACACACAAAAGATGTCAGTTTAACTGACAATTCTATTTTGAAAATGGATGACATATAACAACAACAAAAAATTCATCATGTTTCATCTACATTCAGCACATTTCACCTAGAATTTATCACACTTTAAACTCATAGTAAAGTTTTACTCAATGCACAGGCCTTGGGAGCACAGGCATCTTCACACAGAGCAAAGAAAGTCATGAGCCTTACAAACTTCTTGAAATCATTTAGGAAAAAAAATACTTCTTCACATATCCAACAAAGAGCACAAAAAAACCCCAACACTTATTTTATACCACTCAACAGAGGAAGAACAGGAAGAACTATCTTTGTTTAATCAGATATTAAGCTTAAGAACTTACAAGGGAGTGCGCTTGATTTTTTAAGGTACCACAAGACGTTAGATATTCAGTTTGCGCTCAGAAGTTCATTTCAACAAATACTTGAAAACAGAAGTGTTGATTTTGGAGTGTTTGCCAGTGTCATGATACGAACATCTTTAGTTATATTTAAATATTTAAAGATTGAAAAATGGTATGGAACAAAGTTAACTTTGGAAGCCATTATGCTATGCCAGCCTTTGACATGCTCTACTTAGCTTCCTTTGGTAGTTGAAAAAAGCTCACAATATTATTTAAAGTCATGGGTAAGCGATTATGGTTCATGTGCACAGTATGTAGAAGCACATAGTCACAGAAAAAAGATGGATGATATCAGGTAATGGGATGCTGAACAAGGGGAGGCTATGCCCAAGCATCTACATCTGCCCTTTTAATGGTTAGAAGCAATGGGCATGTTCAAGAGCTGGTTATAGACCTTCTTCACACAGCAAGCAGTCTTGCCCAGAAGTTCTCACCTCACACAGCACAACTCTAGCAATTTTAACCAGATAAAAGCACAATGAAGGAGGGCAAACAATGTTCCATGACCAAGGTACTTCACAGCTACATAGAGCCAACAAGCACATTGTGAAACAGCTTTACCTTAGTGTGACTGACTAGACAGAATTCAAGGTAATGAAGAAATGTCTGTTTAAACATAGCACATGTTGTTAGCTTCCTGTGGCCCTGTTTCAGCTCCCCTACCTCCACCACAGTAGTAGTTTGGGTTTTCTTGCCAATAAAAAGTCTATTAACTCATAGGTGTTGCCATTACAGACTAATCTCAGCAATTCACAGAGTCACATGCCTACAGATGAGTTACCTGACTGACCAGAATCCTATAAATATTAGTGAGTGACATGTCATCCCCAACAGATAGAAGCTTCCACAATATATTGTTCTCTTCCTTATGATTACATTAAGCAGCTTGCTATCAGATACTTTAAACTTTCTTTAACTTAAATTCAATGTAGATATGTTAAGATTAGCAGCACTACTGAAAGCAGCTCTTTTTTTTTTTTTATTATAAACTGTTCAAACCCTATGAACTTAGACCACAGACAACATTATTCCAAACACAGAATGCAGGATTTAATAAATTATCCAACTGCCCACTTCTGTGCATATCAAAATAACTGTGCTAAATGAGGCAATCTAATTGAAGGGGAAAAAAAATTAAACCATGCAGGAGAAAGATGACATGAACAGCATTCACATCAGGCAAAAAGGACAAAGGAAATTCATATATTATAGAAACACAAAATCCTTTTAGCCAGTGATGTTCAACCTTTGCTGCTACAGGCCCAACAATATTAAGAAATGTCTGTCAGTTCTCCACACCCTTTCCTCCTGTTCTCACAATATAATATATCCTTGATGCAGACTGAAACCAATTCATCTCTCTCCCTCCTACATACACAAAAGAGATGTGTGGGATATGCAAACACAGGAAGAGCCAGATGATGTAGTACTCAGCCAGTCTGCGTTTCTTAAGACGAGGAAAAAGAATTTCCCATCTGTATTTTAGATAAGCTAGGGTATCCATATATTAAAAAACACTATAAATAGTGACAAGCTAGTCTCCTCAGCTATTTCTTAGGTTTCCAGGCCTGTATAGGAAGAAAGGCCAGCTGGGTAGCTGCTGGGCAGCAGGAGAGGGAGAAGAGATGATCCAAGTACGACAATGTCTTGGATTGTTGGAAAAACAGGAGAAAGGCAGCAGCAGGGACAGGAGTCAGCTTAACCCAGAAGGGCTTTACTTGGAGGGAGGTAGATTTAAATTGTTTGGTTGGACAATTATAAGACACGACTTGATTTAATCAACTATACACTTCCTGAATACAGTCATCCTCCAAGAACATTGAAGAGCCCTCATTGCCAGAGACACCCATGAAATATATATTTCAAAACACAGGAAGAAAAATCTGCCTCCTTCACAAACCTGACTTCTAAAATCCTGCTTTTCTAACACCTTCCAATACACTGCAGGTTTCCGCACTCTAGTAGACAGTATTCCTTTATCACATTTGCCATTGAGATAAAGCATGAATAACAACAGTATTATTTAGCTTCTTACCTGCATCTGCTTTCTGAGTTCCCTTATACAGGCACTGTCCTGAGAAATGTTCTCACGTCGGGATGCATCTGCCAGAACATTAACTGTTGTCTCTGCCTCTTGAAGCCACTTGAGAAAGCTCTCCAGATCCTTGTGTGAGGCCTGTACTGTCTTCAGCTCAGTCTCCAAGAAATTCTGCCTATCAACAGCTCTGCAAACAAGAAACGTGTCAGAATATTCCATTATAACATACAGCATTACATACATCACAATGGAACTACTAAAACAAAATCTGAAAGTTACCTCTATTAAGAAACTATACATCTGTCACAGCTTGCTTTCTCACTATTTATATCACCCTTCCTCTGGTTACTATAACTATAGCTACAGGCAAATGTTCTGAACTGGTTACGTATACCACAGCCCTTTTTTAAAAAGGGATGTGGAAGAAACTAAGTTATTAATTAAAAATCTAGCTTCTCCTTTATGAGTGTTACCATCATGGACTTACATTACCCCAAATGGTGGAAGTGTTCTTCCCATGTGTGAAAAGCTTGCATTTCCTCATCAACAAAAAACACAGAGTAGAAACACTGAGGGTCTGGAAGATATTTGCTTCCTTTTCTACAATGAGCAGAAACGCTTCACTAAATTTGTAGGAATTGAAGTGCTGAAGGATGAAAAGTCAAATATTTCTTTCTCTCTGCTAAAGGGCAAGACTTCTGACACTATCACTCAAACAAACAGAATAATACATTGCCTTCGTAACAGTCAAGCAATGCTCAGCATGCTTAAATCTAAAAAAAAGACTGGCAGAATATAGTTCCCATTTTCAATCAATCCAAAAAATATCTGGTTGGTACAAACACAAAAGTTGTTGCTCGTAAGAGGATTTTTTAAGATGTAAAGAACTCATTTAAAGCCTTTGGATTATATTGCTGGTAAGCAACTTCAAAAGATTTCCTAGAAAAACAACCAGATCACATTCTACTGCGTAAGAGGACTGTTTCCTTGTCATTGAAATGAAACTCAGATGGGAAACTGTTTTAGTCAGCAGTTTTAAAAGCTCTGATTAACAATGTTAATTAAAGCATGACAAGCTAAATTTCATCCATTTGAGGCTGTATTCTGCAGTATCCCTTTTCCCAAAATCAGAAGAAACAAACTGTCCCACACCAGCTCACTGTACAGGAATCCCTAATAGGCTACTATCTAGAATCCTGCTGCAAAATAAGTACGAAGTTAATTTAATTTAACATCAAGCACTAATAATATTGTAAGAATTCAAGGTAAATATTTAATTTCAAGTATGGCAATGCCAAAACATTCAGCATTTGATATTTTCCCATAAATTGAACTTGTTTCTCTAGACAGGCCCATCAAGCTTGTGCATCCTTTGCCTCCTTTTACTTTCCTCCTAGCCATGCTGAGGCAACAGTAATACTCAACAGTATTAGGGAATCACTGTGTTTAGAATCATGCATTTCAAAAGTACTTAAAATATTATTTTTAGAAAAGAAGTACCATAAAGGATGATGCTTCAAAGCAGGTACTCTGGTTTACTAAAACATCAGAAAAGACAGATACATGGAAAAGCTATTTTCTCCCAATTCTGCCATGCTTACATTCCTAAGTATTAGCATAACCAACTGAATTTTCTAGAGACTACTTGCAAAAACATAGTGTTGTAACCCCTGCTTTAGGGGCTTAGGGATTATGTTACTTGTTAATAATTGCTTTATCCAAAATAAGACTGCATGAATTATTCCCGACTTCATGCTTGCACAAGTTTTGGCTGCTGGTAAATGACTAGCAGGGCAAGAAGCCTTCATTCTTGCTTCTCACTTGAAGCTCTGGAATGCCTCATCCACTCCGGAGAAAAAAGTACTAAATAGCATGCTAGAGATTACAAATGTCTTGATAGATATTGTCCAGAAAAGATAACAAGCACCAGCTCAAAAATTAGAGCACAAGAGGGAAAGCAAGAAAAAAGTATAGTAAGAGCAGTTATGAGCTCTAACTTCAAACCCTTGTCCCTCTGCAGGGATTTTCTTCCCTAGTAGGGGGTTAAGGCCAAAGATGGAAGAATAGGAATGACAACAGGAAGAACAGACTCGTAATAAAAGTGACCTTCATAGAAAAAGAAAAGCTCCAAAGGATGAAACACTGGAAGTGACCTAGATCTTCAAGTTTAACTAGTGATGTACTTTAGATGGGGATTGAGACAACCTGTACTTTGTAGCTAATAACATTCATTGAAGAATGTCGTCTTCAGCCTAAACTTTTAATTTCTCAGACTTTCTGCTTGGTTTAAATTAAAGAATGAAATCCTATTACATTCCTACTGTATCATGATATTTGACTTAAAGCTGAAAAACGTTCCTTTCACTAAATACATACTCCAGCAGCATAAATTAACAGACTTACAAGTAATGTTTTAAGACTATATGGGTGCTTTTAAAAAGTATAGCAGTAGCGAGCTAAACTTTTACAAAGCAAACTCAAATACTTCCTTTTCCTTCCAGTGAAAGCCACAAATCTAAAATAGAAAACGATGGAGAATTCTGTACTTCAGATTAACAACTACCCCACACTATATGAAGATGACTCAAGTTTTCAAAGATTTCTAAAAAAATTAGAACAGCCTAAAAAATAGAGGGTAATTCCATGATGTAAAAATTTAATGTAAGGAGAACCTGAAAAATCTTTGACAAATGCAGCTAATTACGCTTAGTGCAGTGATAGTGGAGAGCGTCTAAGCAGATGCTATTAGCAAAGCCATGTCCAAGAAAAAGAAAATTCTAACTCTATGTTTTAGTGGCTCCGTTTCAGGTTTCTGTTCCACACGACTAATTTTGCATTTTAAACTAAAAATCTGCATTGTATACAAGTGTTTGATCAAAAGAAAGTCAGAAAATAACATCTGTGACATTACAATCACCAACTATAATCCATTACTGAGGCAGAAAAACCACACAGAATTACTACAGTTTCACCCTGAAACATTAAAACAGAACACAAATAGCCACCAAGCAAAGTATCCAACTTACACAGTGTCAAGCTGGGGAGTTTCAGTCTCTTAATGCAATAGTTTTAAAATAAGCTGCTTCAACTTTACAGGTCATAGAATCATAGAATTCTACGGACTCACTCCAACAGGTCCACGTCCCTCTTGTGTTGGGGGTCCCAGCGCTGGACAAAGTACTCCAGGTGTGGTCTCACAAAAGCAGAGTAGAGGGGGAGAATCACCTCCAGGCTTGTTAAGCCTGGAGAAGAGAAGGCTCCAGGGAGACCTTACAGAAGCCTCTTAGTACCTAAAGGGGGCTCACAAGAAATCCAGAGAGGGACTTTTTACAAGGGCATGTATTGATAGGACAAGGAGGAATGGCTTTAAGATGGCAGAGGGTAGATTTAGAATTTTTTCCTAACATCTAATCTTTCTCATGAAGGTGGTGAGACACTGAAGATTGCTCAGAGAAGCTGTGGCTGCCCCATCCCTGGAAGCGTTCAAGGCCAGGCTGGATGTGGCTTGGAGCAACCTGATCTAGTGGAAGGCGTTCCTGCCCATTGGAGGGGGGCTAGAAATATATGATCTTTTAAGGTCCCTTCCAACCCTAAGCATTCTGTGATTCTATGATTCTAGGAAGTTCTCCTCCTCTCACTCACCTGGGTATAACATCAACTTTGGAGGCTTTATTACCTAAGATTTTTATTCCCTTAGCTGCCATCTCATTACAAAAAGAGTTTTCACTTGCACATGTATGACAACCAAAGTCTGTGTATGTGTGCATCTCCCCCACTCCCATAAGCACAGGATCAATTTTCTTTTCTGTCCCTCTAACCACAAAGCATATCATCTTTTAAGCTGCAGGCACTGAGTTAGACATGTTAATTGTCTGTCAAATATGATAAAGAATTTCTGAAGAGATTAGGCTACCCTGCAGGAAAAAAAATGTTGTGCATAAGGAAATACCATGTTTTCATCAAGACATATTTGCAAGTATGTCCTAATAGAGGACAAATAGAAAGCATGAAGTTTCAACTAGTCTCAGTTCCTATAGCTCAAGTATTTTCTAGATGGGAGTGCCAGAACAATCATACTGGGGAACCTGAAGTGCAGGCCCATTCAGGGAAGTGTTCCCATCAGATGAAAGGCCATAATGAATTAATGTGTTGGAAGACCAAGCTGAATACTTACAGCCTTATCGAAAAGAAAGCACAGCAACAAACTAAAATACATAAAGCATACCAACATCAAGAAACAGGAGAGAAACTCTTCAAAGACTAGAGAATAATAGCCATGAGCAAACCCAAGACCAAACATGAGAAGCACTTCTTTTTTTTTTTTTTTTCCCCCTTAAAGAAAAACCACCACATGAAAGCAAAGTCATACCAGAAGCCTTTCATGGTGAACTGTGGAAATTTCAATCATCAAAACGCAAAACAGCTTCACTGTAATTGACTAATTATTCACAATAGCCCTAAATGCAGCAGTAAAGCAGACAGAGACTGCAATACACATGCATATTTATAATAGGATACAAGTTTAAGATAGGAACAGCTTACATAAAGAGTGAAATCTTGTAATTACCTTTGGTTCAGATTAACCCAACAAGTGTTCATTTGGTCAGTGGTTTCCTTCACCCTCCTTGTGTCATCTTCACGATATTCTCGGAGAAGTTTATTTGAAAGATCATTGAATGCAGCTACCGTGATGTCACCTCTATGCAAATCCTGTACTAACAGCTAAAAAGCAGTTCCAGAATAAGACAGAATAAAATAAAAATCAGACTATTGTTTTTTAATGCATTTTATCATATTATAAAGCCCTTCTTTTCACCTCTGGTTTTGTTTGCCTTTTTTTAAACAAGAAAATGTGCATATTCTCATTTACAAGAAAAATCTTAAAAAAATCCATCTACAGATACTAAGCATCCTGACAATAAACCAATCAAAACACCAATAGGTGAGGAAAAAAAAATACATTTGCCGGAACTGCCAAAGGCTAGAAAAGTCCTCTTCTGCGTTTCACTGGCAACAAAAGTAAAAACACTTCCATATTTTTAGTAGCATGAATAAGTTTAAATTATGATAATAATTATAAAAGCGGCAGCTAAGTGTGGCATAAATGAAGTGCACAGCATGAGATTTTAATGTCATTGTTTTGCGGGGTTCTTTGTTTTCAAATGAAGAAAATATATTAGATGTGTTTGCTTACTGTGGCAGGATACTCATAATGTGCTTTGACTTCACAGAATTAGGAATGCAAAATTATTTCTAAATGCAAAAATGTATTTCTGTATATATATGTCCAGTTGTATCTTCTGATCTCCGTACTACATGTTCAGGCATAGGCCTACTTTCACTTCAGAAAGCAAAGCAGACCTAATAGTCCATTTTCAAACTTCTACACATGCAAAGAAACACAAAAAAAAAGCACTCAACTTTACTGCTGTTACTCTCTGCTTCTTTCCATACCCAGCTGCCCTCCTGTGTTATCTCTTCATTAATATATATGCCTGTGTGTGTGTATGTATACACAAACACTTTTTAAAACTATTATAGCCTGGTTCTAATACTGCAGTTGTAAGAGTCGCTCCTTACCGATTTGTCTCTTTAGTTCTCATCCTGTGCCACCTACAGCCTGCCCTTTTTCTGGCAGCCACCAGGACAAAGAACATCAGACTTATTGATTTATCACAGCAGGTTTACTGTGATATGAAAAGCAGCAAAGATTGCATGGGATTGAGGAAGAAAGAAGAAGTGTTGAATAGACCTGGCACCCATCAGAAGTGAAATTCAGGATAATTTTAAATGCCTTGGCCCATTCATTCCAGGATTTACTAAGCTACTGTTAATAGGTTTTTATGAAGTAATACGTATTACATTCTGGAACTGTATGATTAAACTTTTATTGTTCTGATATTCAAGCTTTTGCATAGTATCACATATTTGATGCTACACTATACTCATTTCAACTACACTTACAAAAAGACACACGTGCACATGACACCTGCTTCCCTCCCAGAAAGACATTCTAAGGAATTCTGACATATTAAAATAAGAGACAATTTAGAATATATCATCTCTAAAAGAGACAGAATTGTCAAATCAGTAGCATTACACAGACCAAGGAGTCTGGTATGAGGGAAAAAAGGAAGTATAGATGATCTTACTTTGTTGTCTGAAATCTGTTTGGCAAGCATCTCCTTTGGGGCCTGCATAAGCATACGCAGACGGATCTCACACTGTTCCATGAGGTACTCCATTTCTTGCCTCTGCTCATCCCACTGCATGCTGTCTGTCAGCATGTACTTGAGCTGCTGCTGCCGCACCTCCACACCATGCTGGGTATTGTCCCACTGGTTCTTCACCTTCTCCACTGTGGAGGACAATACAGAATATGAAAAAACTGAGGCAAACAAACAAGTAGCCGTAACTACCACTTAATTCTCAGGATAAGAGCCAATAATGTAATTCACTATCACATACAGTAGTTTGCATATTCAGTTTAAGTTTCCCATGAAGTTTACATATTTCACACAAGCAAATTAAATATACAGGTGTTTGGCTACTTCTTGTTTAAGCAGGTCAGCATACAGGTAACAACTAATTCTTTCTGGAATACTTAAAAGGTGTTATTTTACTTCTGACCCACACATATGTGGAGGGCAAATCTGCCATGGTTGCATTGCAGAGATATGCCAGCAGGGCTTCAAGGAGCACAATTTTAGGGTGATGGCCATACCAGCAAGTCATCTTCATGCATCTGCAACATAAACCAATACAAAGAAATAAAAACTGTTTAGATCTGGATAGCTTTTACAAAGTGAACTAAGTTTTCCAGACCACTGTGTGTTGAAGGCAGTCTAGTGACACCTGTGCTACTATTTTAGCCAAAATAGAAAGACTGCTAGTAACCTACTTTAGCACTTTCATTCCACCACAGGTTTCTGTTACACAGCAGAAGAGAGAAGTTATTGATAACCCCATTTCATTCAAGTATCCCATTCCTCTCTCAGTAGTTACAACAGATAAAGCTTAAAGCCTGTTTATCAATCAATAAACAAGGGTTAAAAAAAAAACATTACAAGAGCCTAGGACAAAAATAGTGTATCAGGGAAAGCAGTAAATCTGCCTTCAGAGAGAAGTGACTAGCATCATAACTTTTTTCTTAATATTTACAGACCTAAAAAAAAAAAGCATATTACTTGAAGGTCTACAGAGGTGGAAACAAGTTTCCCTATTACCTGTCATGACAGTTATTAGGAACACATTATATGACAAGAGCTAAAAAGTACAAAAGTGAATGTAAAAAAGCAAGCAAAAAAAATTACATCCAATATATTTATCTTACAGCTGAGTACAGTTTTATTAGAAAACTAATACACTTGATACTTAAGTCACTTCAATCTTCCATGATTTTAACCTTTTACAATTATACAAAGCCATTATGCTTGATCTGCTTGGGAAGATCTCTTAACTTCAACACATTTTAAAATATCCTGTTTAGTTTCACAAGGCTCTCAAAGACTGTGGCAGTAAAGCCCAGCTGCCAGAATAACTATTACTGAAGGACAAACTCAGCAACCTGTGCAACACAAAACCTTCAATTTCAACCCTTAGGCAACTTGTGGATTAATTTTCAGGTGTGACACGGGGTCATCCTGAATGAAAACTTAGAATAACGCTTCGGTAACCCAACAGCAAATAATAATCTGGTTTTCATACAAAAAAAAAAAAAAAAAAAAAAAAAAAAAAAAAATTAAAATAAAGTTGAAAGTTGTTACTCTATTGCATAAAAAAGTATGTTCCAAGGAAACCAGCAGCTGCTGGGAGAGATCAGTGGTTTCCCCAAAATAGCAAAAGCAAAACCAGCAGGAGTAAAAAAAGGCTATAACCCTGTGTGCTGGCTAATGAGCAGAGAAAAACCTCTTCAGTGTGCAGACTCTCCCCACAAAGCTGTAAAGAAAAAAATATCCCTGAGAAACAGCTGCCTACAATAGCAACAAATGGATATTTGATGTTTTCATAGTATTATTACAGAAAGAATATTTCTTGATATATTTTTCCCAAATAATGGCCAAGGTAACTTTAGTCTCTGCACTGTTGACAGACTTCCCCTCCTTTAGTCTCCACCAAAACAGGACAGAAAAATAGTGAAACTCTTGGTATCATCAGCATTCAGTGGGTTCAACAGGTAGGTTCCTACAGAAAGTTGTCAGGGTCAAAACCGAGCACTGGACCAGTTACTAGTAAGAAAATTAACCCTATCCCAGCCGAAACCAGCACAGGCACCAGTCTGGTATGATAGGCAGAAAGACTGGAAAGAATCCTTGATGAGACTATGTTTTTAATTCACATTGTCCATGCAGTAATTGGCATAGAGAAGTACTGGCATATAGGGCAGCAATTTTTTTACACTTAAGGTAGTAAAACAGTGGAGCAGGTTGCCCAGAGAGGTGATAGACGCCACATCCCTGGAGACATTCACGGCTGGGCAGGATGTGGTTCTGGGCAATGTCATACAGTTGAAGATGCCTCTGCTCATTGCAGGAGGGTTGACTATATGACTGCTGAAGGTCTCTTCCAACCCAACTATTCTATGATTCTGTGATACTGTATTTTCTGCTGCATGTATTTTCTAACAGTAGCAACCAGCAAAGCTTAAGAGTCCAAATAATAAATTTTCCCTTATTTTCCAGTCTTTTCAGTTGTATGTTTTGTTTCCATAAGTACCAGTAAAAAAAAGGAAAATTCAAACAGGCTGGGGACCTTTAAACTGGAAGCTCAATTTTCAAATACAGATCAGTGACTTAAAAGCTATATCAGTGAACAACTTTGAAAGTACATGCACAGTTATCGCCTTAAGTTGATACAGTCATACTTTTCACTAACTGTCCAGTGCCTCATAGCTCAACAAAAATAAAGCTGCACAATTAGTTCTTTTCATTAATAAATAAAAGAAATCCTTATTCCTGGGTCTGTGTCTGTCAAATAACTCAAAATCTTCATAAGATATTTTGAAATCCCAGCAAAAATATTTACCTTTGTACTTGAAAAAAAAGGCCGGTTAAGAAAACAAGTGACAATTCTCATTAGACTGGTAGAGTAAAAGGTATTTATCTCTTAAGTTTTCAGTTTGTTCAAGGAAGGCAACTTCAGCTAGGCTCAAAATCAAGAGTTTAACAAGAAGATATGAAGATTATTTTATTGCCATGGAAATGTTGTATTTGCAGACACTGAATAGAGAAACTTACATTTTTCTGTGATCGCTGTCCTAATGTCTGAACTGGAAGTTTTATTTTTCAAATTCTGAGCCAATGTGAAAACAGAATCCAGCTGAGGGTGCCGCTGGTCCAAATCTGCCTTTGTTATCTGTTGAGAATTAGGAGACAATTTAAGTACAAAAAGCAGAATTTAGTTAACATCATCTGTAGTATTTGTAGATAAAAAAAAACTGTGTCACTACGAGTAGATGGCTGTTGCCATCATTATTTAATCCTTGAACTGTCGCGTTATTATACCACTGCTTTAAAAAGCAAAACTATTCTGAATTACAGTTACTGAAAATCCGGAGGTGAAGGTTAGCCTGTACAAACCACACAGTTACCACAGTCATTGCACAATATTTTCCAATATCTATTTTTAACTCTTCTGTAACTTGTTTTTCTCTTATCAAGCTCTGATCATTTATATACTGAAAAAGGGGAAGGTGGTAAAGGGAGAGAGAGATGGAGAAGGAAAAAACCAGAAAGGAACACTTAGACTATATATTGCATAAAAAACATAGCTATTTCACTACAGCAATGTACCAGAAGACCACATTACAAATACAATACTAGAAGAAAGTGTTTCCAAAGCTACTGTACATCAAATTATTCTTTCAAATTCCAGATTATGTTAGACACCCGCAGAAACAGTTTAACATTTGTTTAGCCTGCAGCTTTTACTCTAGAGTCACGCATGTTAATTGATATCAAGTCAAATAAAATGAACCCACAGCATATATCTCAAATACTGCCCATGGCTCAGCATAGTATGAGCTATCAACAGAAATAAATAATTACATCATAAGCATCTATGGTACAACTGTTAATCGTTTTAGTATGTCCCTGGAAATCAGTTTAGTCTAACACCACTACAACAAAACTAATTAGAAATCACTAAAGAGCGGATCATAAAGGTCACCCTCTGAGCAAATATGAAGGTGCTCAAAGGATTCAGCATGAGCTATGTATACATTCCACAAAAGATGTCATTTTCAGGGGGTATTTTCTATGTGCTTTGTTTAAAACAAACGAAAAAACAAGGCAATTCCTAGCTCACATAGCGACACAGGAATTAACAGGAAACAGTAGAGAGAAGAGGGGCATTTAAAGTGTAATTTTCAAGTTACGCATTTATTGCAGACAGTTTCTTTTTCCTTTAAACACATGCAAGTTATTTACTGAATGTACAAGCTATTAAAGTGTGAGCCAATTTTCCAATCCACTAGCCTTCACAAAAACACATACTTTCATTCGTGCAATAGTCCGATTGATCTCTTCAGTATTTCCCACGGTGACTATGTTTGACTTGAGCATCTGGTCAATCAATACCAACCAGTCAGCCAGTTCAGTTGTAGTTTTATCCAGATCAGCAGGTGCAGAAAGTTCCAAAGCCTGCTGAGCCTGAACAGGAATTTCCGATGAAGAAGATACTAGCACCACCTTTTGGATATCTGGAACAGAGTTTGGGGTTTTTGTTGAAAAAAAAGTCATGGCCATGTGCAACTGTGGGAATTACAGGGTATTTTTGTGATTCCTTTAAATATACAAAAGCATCTACAGAGAAAGCTCAGCAACATTTGTATTTGGGGCATTTTAAACACCAGAAACTAACCAGGAATTCCTCCCTTCCCTTCCCCCCTCCCCCCCCCCGCATTCACTCTCCCCCTTTGTGTTTTTTTTTTTAAGGCTATGAATTTTTTTTTTAAGGCTATAAATTATTTCACTTCATGCCAAAGACCCAAATGATTCAGGCTAACTAAAAAACAAACAAGAAAACTTGCAAAGGCAAAATGACATTAAATCTAATGGAGTGAAGCTAAACATTCTTTAACACGAAAAGGAATTGACCCTTATTAGGCATAAAATCCCAACCCTTTAATTTAAGATAAATGTCTATAATTGTCTCCTTCACTTTTGTATTAAATGGCAGAAAGGTTTCCCCCACACTTGGCTCAGAATTCACAAGTAAGCTCAGAATAGCACAAGTAAGTCTAGCTACTGCAATAGGATGCTTCATGGACTTGGCAATACTCAACTGTCCTAAGAAGGGACAGATGCCTGCTAGTTCAGCCCCATCCTTTTTTAACCTGACACTGCAAAAAACTGAAGAATCAGCTGAACAGTAGGATTCACTTCAGAAGCTGTGGTTGGTTGTGTTCCAGTTCTGAGAAAATATCAAGTTAAATCAAGATGAAGCATGAATATTACATACTTGTTTCAACTAATGAATACAGGAGCTTTACTTAAACACCCTGTATAAAAGAAAAACAAGCTGAATCAAGGTTTTGAAACACTTCAACAAAGTTTGGCTTTCCTCCTTTAAATAGTTTACTGGTGCCGAATTTAAAAAAAAAAAAAAGTTAATATACTGAAGTTCAAGATGCAAAATCTTTCAGGCAAAGGCTGCCTTTTTTTATCTAGTTTTCTAAAAAAGAGACTTGGGCATTTTGTTCACACTCTGCTGATCTGCCTCCAACAAGTTGAAAAGACAGCCAGTGTCAGTGTCTGATACAAGAATGTGTCATATTTAGACACCTTCCCCTACAGGAATCAAGAAGATAAGTATCTAGCAGATGAGAAAGACCTATCTGAGTCTTCTCTGAGCTGCAAGATGAAGAATGGTCTTTATTTATAGGATTGCAGAGAATCTGCATGCTGGAGATACTTTACAAATAATTTGCTGGGGAAAGCTTCTTGTGGATCTTAATTACTGAATGGCATGACAAGGCACAAATCCGCAGGGTGTCACAAACATAGCTGTTTCGGTTTTTAATCTGCTCCTAGTACACTGGTTCCAGAGGAGGAGGCCTGAGCTTTATAAAAAATTCCTCCATTTCAAGACTCTTACAGAATCCCAAAGGACTCTCCCAGTCCTGAACTGTAGGGCAACTTATTCCCTAACCAAATGTTTCCTTCTTTCTCCCACAGTAATGTGAAGGTAGCCCAAGCTATATAGCCCAGCGATGGACAGCATTTCCTATTTCTGCTAGTCTAAGTTCATGAGGAAGGTTTTCCTTTTTGGATTACTTTTGACCACAAATGGGATTAAACTCAATGCATTTAAACACAACAGGACTGGTCACTCACCGGAAGGCTTTGTCTGTGTAACAAGACAAGACTGCCCAACAAATGCCTCCAATTCTCTCACTCTGGCAGGCACTTCTCTGAACACCTGCAGTCAAGCAGAGAGGAATAAAAACAGTAAGACAAGCTATAGTAACAGCAAAATGCCATCGCTTTCTAGAAGACAAAATATTCTACACCATGCTTGCTACAATGCCAAAATATATATCAAAGAATTCTTTTAAAGTATCATTTAAAAACAATAAAGATGCCAAGAGGTACTCAAAACTGTTATTTCAGTACATTCCAGTGTCTTACCTAAATCATGGAGAGAAATAAATGAACTGTTGTAGACAGGTTTACATGTTTTTTACTGCCTAAGCTTCAAAGCTGTGTCTCATTATTTGAGTACATTTTGAAGGAGAGATGACACAAAGCATGATTTGTGGTCAGTGACAGGAAAGTAGACAAACACAGAACTAATTTTAAAAGAAAATGTGCTAAACTCTTGTAATAAAGACAAATTTTCCTAAATTGCTTTTTAAAAGTTTTTAAAAGGCAGTGATGGAAATGTAATAAACAAGGGGGGGGGGGGGGGGAGGAATCCCTATTTTCATGGGTGAGTAGGTTAAAACAGATCTTTTTCTTTCCCTGAACAAACAAAAAATCCTTTCCCCAACGAATTGCTACCACTCTGATCCATAATACAATCCCAATAATTCTGCTCAGTTTTCACTTAAATCTCCAGGCTCTACTGGATAAAAAATATCTGGTTTTACTCCAAACAGTGAAGAGTTCTCATATACTTGCCAATGAGATTGAATACTAAAGCTTCTAATTTACAGCAGTTATACTGAAGAAGAATACTAGACACAATTGATAAGATTTGTTCACTAAGATTTAACACATCTTTGTTTTCCTCTTAACTGCTGTAAATGTCCAACTTTCCTATACAGCTCAGATTTACTGTGACAGTTTCAAATTAAGACATTACTGTTTGCTTCACCTGAAATATTTTTGATCCAGCTGTTTAAAAGAAAACCAATACAAAAGAAAACCAATACAAAAGAAAACCAATACAAAAGAAAACCAATACAAAAGAAAACCAATACAAAAGAAAACCAATACAAAAGAAAACCAATACAAAAGAAAACCAATACAAAAGAAAACCAATACAAAAGAAAACCAATACAAAAGAAAACCAATACAAAAGAAAACCAATACAAAAGAAAACCAATACAAAAGAAAACCAATACAAAAGAAAACCAATACAAAAGACCCTAACCTAGCTAAACTAACTCATTCTGATGGAAAAATGTCCACCAGTGTTTCATGTAGACATAGATTGGGGTACCTTTCCTGACTGTGCCTGCATGGCTTCCAAGACATTTTATATACATGTCACAGATACATGTGAAGGATAACAACCATTCCAAATACACTACTGTATTTTCAACTTCAGATACCCAGTGTTGAAGAAATGCACACCTTATTCCACCTCACATTGAGGGACTGCAGGCAATTGGAAAGTTTGTCTTTTTCCTGAAGATCAACATCTTTATCCAAAAGTACTTCAGGTTCAGTTCTATTCAGCCATTCCAGTTTGTCTCCCTGTACTTCAATTTCTTCACTTAAGACCTAAAAGGGATAGAAGAGTTTTAGACTGCAGCAAAATGTGTATATGCTTAAGTAGCAGGGGAGTTTTCCTTTACCTCCAATGTTTAGAAATTTCCCTGGAAATATGTGCCAAAAAGGCTTCTATTTCAGTTCCTATGCTCTATCTAGAAATTACTAAAACATTTTTTCAAATATCAACACTTATTGCTAACTGGAAAAATCCACAAAACTGCAAATAGCCAAGGTAGCTATACAGCTTCACATCATGCACAGATTCTTATCGCACAAGATGCTTCTGTTTGATCAATTCTGGACGTACCATACATATCCAAAAAGGCATCGCACTGTCAATCATAATTGTTGCCTGCATTCGTTTTTAAAAGAAATTGAAGACTGCCTAATTCTGACATGCATTATACAAATACACGGTAGATCACTACAAGATACTTTTTTTCTTACGGAAATGTACTCTAAAGGTATTTAAAACTCAATATAACTTTACAACTTCATTTTGATCAATGGCCCACTGCCTTCTTTTTCTTTGAACATGAAAGTGTAGGCAAGATCCTGCATAAGAAAAATAAAAGCTTATGCTTGCATTCTCACTGACTTTTAATCAACTGCATTATTATTTGCCCACAGACGACAAGCACTGTGGAGTAGGAATCACAGATTTTGTTTTCAAGCCCCTAGAATTAAAATATTTACAATAGCAAGTATACATCATGTTTATCCACCCCACTATTTACACTGATCTCTGTTACACAAGTACTATGGAGGTGTGCATAGGAAAGTGATAGGAACAGAAGCCTGGAAAGCAGATCAATGAACAAAGGAGCTTGCTACAATAAGCACTTTACCAAATAGTGCCTTTACTAAATTTTCAAAGACCTACCTCTAAAAGGTCTTTTCGAAGCAAAGAATCACTGAATGGCTTGGGTTGGAAAGGACCTGAAGAATCATCTAGGTTCCAACCCCCTGCCATGGACACGGACACCTTCCGCTAGGCCAGGTTGCTCAAAGCCCCATCCAACCAACATGCTATATCCTTTTTAATTGGAGACTGCTCCAGAAACTACTTGGAAATCTCCTTCTCATTCCCAGACTATTTATTGCTAACTGATCAGTTAACATCTTCATCCCTACTTCCCTAACACCACCCTTTAATAATAGCTCACCTTCCCTACATTTCCTTACTCACATCATCATACCCCTTCTCACTGTTCTTTGACTAGAAAAAAACCCCACGGTGAGCTGAGTTTCTTTGCAGATGAATTCTTCACCCTTCTGAACATCCCAGCAATGTAGCTCAGTACCTCTTCTATTTCAAACTTACCTTTCCTTAATGTGCATGGACAAAATTGCACAGATGTTCATGCTTTTGCAAGGCCAAAAGGGTACCTAATTCCCTGCCAGTGTTTCTCTAGCAAATTCTGCTTTTCTCCCCCTTACTCCAGTTTTACCTTTCACTTCAGACATCTATATTAAGGCAGATGACAAGATTTGTAAGCTTTTATCACAGGCAGCAAATGTTCAACTGACACGAGTCAATTTGTTTGGGTACACACAACTTCAACAACTCTATAAAGCTGTTGAAGTTGGAAGATTCCAGATCTGTTGGAAGTTCAAGCCTTTCCACCTGAATTGTTGGTTTGGGTTTTTTTGCTTGTTTGTTGGTTCTTTGGTTTTAATTTACTTACTCAATGTACAAAAAAAAAAAAAAAAAAAAAAGGGCAAGCAGTCTTGTTGAATTGATTATTCCTTCCATTTTTTTAGGATTCCAGACACATTGTCTTTCACACATTCTACAGACCAAAGGTATTTTGTTGTCAAAGCTAGACACAAAATTAAAAGGGAAAATACACACGTATATATGCACCCAACTCCCCTGAAATGACCAAGCCCCTTATGCTTATAAAGCAGGTTAAACAAATTCTTAGACATCTAACAAAGTATTAAAGTTGCCCAGTAAATGGGACAATGGTGCTTACTTAGCATTTTAAGCTTATCAGCTTTTGGCTAAAGTTTTAACAACTATAAAGTTGACCTGGGGACATCATCTTCAGTGCAATTCAACTTACTACATTTTATTAGTAGTACATATATTTCTCACTTTCTGATAAATAGCCACCAACTTCTGGCTAGATAACATACTTATCAACTCATCCAACTTCATTTCGAGATGCCACTTGCCTGTGTGAGTTCTCTCACAAACCTGTCTTCTACGACCATAATATTTACATTTTTTTTGGCAATTTATGATGTGAAAATTCCCCTCCCAAAAGCCACATTCTGATGCTTTGCACAAGACATGCATGTGCATACACATACACACACTAATCAATCTTGCCTGTAATTCTTGCAAGTTTTCTTCATGGTCGAATGTAAATCTTGTGTCCAGAGCATTTTCTACATTTTCCAACCAGCAACGCAGCTCATCAAGCTTCTTTCTGTACTCTATCAGCTGTTGATTCTCTCCTTTTAGCCTTAAAAAGGAGAGCAAAAAGCCCACATGTGTTTCTGCAGTAAATACAGTACATCAGTCCTACATACTCTGATGCAGCAGCCATGTCTTTCAGTGGTTGGAGCCTTTTAAAGGATTCATTTTGGTAGACAAAAGGATTCTATAGTCATCATTAAAATGCAAGACACTTGCAAATTAATACAACAACCTTAAAAATAGATAAATTTAAGGTCAAAAAAAAAAAATATCACAAAATAGACTTTCAAAAGACTGCAGAAAACATTAAATGTGAGAGTAATGACACCTTCAGGCCTAATCCCTGTAAGCCACTTTTCATGGTTTAACCCAGGACACCACTACAAGGCTAGTGAAAGTATTAGAAACATCCCAAAACCCTCAAAGGAAAATATCCCATAAAACCACAAAAATTTTTAATGAAACTTCTCAAACTAATCAATTAAGAAAAATCCTATTGCATTTCTAAATGTATCAGATGTTAAAAATGTATAATTATATAAATCATAGAATCATAGAATAGTTAGGGTTGGAAAGGACCTTAAGATCACCTAGTTCCAACCCCCCTGCCATGGGCAGGGACACCTCACACTAAACCATGTCACCCAAGGCCTCATCCAACCTGGCCTTGAACACCGCAAAGGATGGAGCATTCACAACCTCCCTGGGCAACCCATTCCAGTGCCTCACCACTCTAACAGTAAAGAATTTCTTCCTTAGATCCAATCTAAACTTCCCCCGTTGTTTAAGTTTGAACCCCTTACCCCTTGTCCTGTCACTACAGTCCCTGACGAAGAGTGCCTCCCCAGCATCCTTGTAGGCCCCCTTCAGATACTGGAAGGCTGCTATGAGGTCTCCACGCAGCCTTCTCTTCTCCAGGCTCAACAGCCCCAACTTTCTCAGCCTGTCTTCATACGGGAGGTGCTCCAGTCCCCTGATCATCCTCGAGGCCCTCCTCTGGACTTGTTCCAACAGTTCCATGTCCTTTTTATGTTGAGGACACCAGAACTGCACACAATGCTCCAAGTGAGGTCTCACGAGAGCAGAGTAGAGGGGCAGGATCACCTCCTTCGACCTGCTGGTCATGCTCCTTTTGATGCAGCCCAGGATACAGTTGGCTTTCTGGGCTGCGAGCGCACACTGAAGCCGGCTCATGTTCATTTGCTCATCGACCAACACCCCCAAGTCCTTCTCTGCAGGGCTGCTCTGAATCTCTTCTCTGCCCAACCTGTAGCCGTGCCTGGGATTGCTCCGACCCAGGTGTAGGACCTTGCACTTGGCATGGTTAAACTTCATAAGGTTGGCATCAGCCCACCTCACAAGCGTGTCGAGGTCCCTCTGGATGGCATCCCTTCCCTCCAGTGTTATCAACTGAACCGCACTATAAATAGTCTCTTTTGGAGACTATAAATAGTCTCCAAAAGCCCGTATTAGTTCCAGGAATTTATCCTTATTATATTTTTTAGTGGTAAGAACAGAGAGGAGGACCTTATATTCCCAGATACACTAAAAATTGGATATATTGAAAGTTTATCTCAGAGAACCTTGCTCTTTGATCTTCTGAACTAAATTTAAGGCTACATCAAAATGTATTTTCATTTTGTTTAGAAAATCAGATGGATTAAATCACTGCAAACACAGACATAAAGGTCTTAATTTTTAGTATCGTGGAAATTCAAGAACAGCACAAGTGTTTCAATTTGTCTACCTCTGACAATGCAAAAACAGAAATCAAGGTAATATACTTACAGTTCAGCTTCAGCCAGAGAAAGCTGAGCATTTCTTCCTTAAAAAGTCTGGCTTAGCAATGAAATGATATTAAAAACAAAGAAAAATTCTAGGAAAATAAGTTTTGTGGTTGTCATTTGGTGGGTTGTATTAAAAACAGACTCACAATGCAGTGAGCTGCAGGTACATTTATGAGAAATCAGGTCTGGAAGACAGTTCATAACACATAGCTCCCAATATCAGGAAAATTCAGATTAATGACAGCACACAGTAAATGCACTCTGTCTCCCACAGTCTTCTAAATAAGATTCCTCATTGGATCTGGTCAGATATCCAAATTTCTGATGAACTTATTACCTCTGTTGTCTATCCATGACCTCCGCGGTGATTGCTTTCCAGCGTCTATTCAGTCCTGCCAGCTTTTCCTGTAGGAAGGTCCCATCTGTAGCAGATAGTTTCTGTATGATCCCTTCCCCAGTTCTGTTCAATGCTGAAACACTGGCCTGATGGCTGCTGACTCCCTCTTCAAGTTCCTGTCAGAAACATAAAAGCCACACAGTATTTTTTTTCCTGACCTAAAGAGACTTTGATCTGTGGCTCGTAATATGCAGGATAAATCCTGGGTGCATATTATTTTACTGAAACAGGCACTTAAAGACATCTTACTTAAAATCAGATGCTGTTGATTTAAGTTATTACAATTCTGTTGTTGAATCTAGTTCAATTTTCTAATGTGCCACAGAAAGATAATGACACAGAATAGGCTGCCAGATACTACTTAGTATCACAAGAATTCATTTAAACTATTAGTGCTAGAATCCACACTCATGCCCGATTCCTTTCCCCTTAAAGCACAGCACTTTCTGGTAGTGCAAATGGATGGTATGACTCTTTTTAAACAGTTCTTCTCATAACCCATGCCCTTGACTATCTGCACCTTACCAGTATTTTTGCTAGGATAATTACGGCTATGCTGCCATGGTCCCCACATGTCACAGAAAATCCATGAAACTAAAAGCAAGCCAGAAGATGTCAGAATAAAACCTTCAAATATCCATAACCACTACAAAAACCTTATATTGTTAGTAAAAATTTCTTTGCAACTAGATCAGCAATAAGGAAAATGCCCTAAAAAAAGCCATACCTCCAAGCAGCAACAAGAATAAGATACAAACCTTATGTTAGATAGAACATTACATTTCTTTCACAGCACATATCTAACTCTTGGATAGCCATTTATTTCCCAAAGGGAAAAAAAATATGATCCTTAATGTTTTCTTATTATTATTTAGAAGGAAGGAAAGTAGTCTAGCTAAAGAGAAAATTCTGCTTTTAGTAATCTTCTCTTTCTAGACTGCTTAAGCAAGTCAGGATCTTGCAAAGTCAGTTTAAGCAAATAATTTGCTAAGTTATAATTGACCATTGATGGGTTCCAATTTTTAAATTATGAGCAGAAAATAAGCAAAAATAATATACTTATTTCTTAACTGTTTAATATATTTTTAAAGCTGTCACAAAACTTATAAAACATCCAAAATTATGCCAACATTTGAAATACCAAATTATCTCAAAACCATCCATACTAAGAGTCATCATCAAACTCCATACTATAAAAGCAGGAGTTGAGCTCTTCCCCAAGAACTGTTTTAAACAGCAAATGAAAAAGAAATTTCAAGAGCTACCACTTTTTAAAGTGGAATTGCACAGCCTCATTTCAAATCTCTATAGAAAACTATATAGACTTTTTCCAGCTTGCTCATTTTCTGAACAAATCACACATACCTGTTGATGCAGCCCAGCTCTCTGTAGCTCCAGGCTGCCATCCGGACCTCGGGCATCAGCTAGTAACACTTCAGCTTCTGTTATCCAGTGGGAGAGGTCATTGAGATCACAGTGGAACTGCCTCCATGCCTCTGTTGCTCTATCAAAACGACTGTTGAAAACAAAGTATACAAAAATTACCCAAACCATTCTGGTGAAAAGGCTACAATTCCTACTCTGGTGAGTAGAAAACTGCCTTGTGAAGCAGAGAGGCTGGTCAACTAACTGCCAGTATCGAAGGCTTCCTGACATAATAGCACCCTGCAGCACAGATTGCCTTTAACTTCCAGCTGAAGGAAAAAATGGCAGTCCTAAGCAAACTTTTGTTTCTATCACCTAAAAAGATTGATTAGCTGAACCAAATTGCTCTGTAGAACCCTTTTTTTTGCTTTATCATAAAATGGCTCAGATATCAGATGGTGTGGAACATGAAATACGATTAATTGCTATGTTGAGGGGTTTTTTTATTATTATTCATAAACCATGGGGTACTGGTGCCTGGAATTTAATAAGTGAAGGTGATTTTGATTATATAGAACTGACTGTATTACCAGTGGGCCCACATAAGTAGGTCTTATGCAGTCTAATCAAACAATAATTTACCAAGCATTTCATTATTATTATCATCTTTATGGCCTCAAATGAATGTGTAGTTTAACATGAAGGGCAACAACTTCCAGCATTGAACAGGCTGAATTATCACAGTCAGAAGGCTGCTTTTAACTAAAATGAGAGTTCTACTGTGTTAACAAACAAAACCAGTCCTATTTGCCTTATAAATGCTAACGCATAGCAATCAATGAATAGAAAACAAGCTACTTTATGCCTTTCTGACACTGTTTTCTAATTTAACATTCAGCACTGGGGCAAAGTCCATGGCAGGGGCAGCATTGTTACAAACAGCTCAACAGAGTATTACGCCCATACATATACACACATTTCACTTTACACGTATAGAATCATAGAATAGTTAGGGTTGGAAAGGACCTTAAGATCACCTAGTTCCAACCCCCCTGCCATGGGCAGGGACACCTCACACTAAACCATGTCACCCAAGGCCTCATCCAACCTGGCCTTGAACACCGCCAAGGATGGAGCATTCACAACCTCCCTGGGCAACCCATTCCAGTGCCTCACCACTCTAACAGTAAAGAATTTCTTCCTTAGATCCAATCTAAACTTCCCCCGTTGTTTAAGTTTGAACCCCTTACCCCTTGTCCTGTCACTACAGTCCCTGAAGAAGAGTGCCTCCCCAGCATCCTTGTAGGCCCCCTTCAGATACTGGAAGGCTGCTATGAGGTCTCCACGCAGCCTTCTCTTCTCCAGGCTCAACAAACCCAACTTTCTCAGCCTGTCTTCATACGGGAGGTGCTCCAGTCCCCTGATCATCCTCGTGGCCCTCCTCTGGACTTGTTCCAACAGTTCCATGTCCTTTTTATGTTGAGGACACCAGAACTGCACACAATACTCCAAGTGAGGTCTCACGAGAGCAGAGTAGAGGGGCAGGACCACCTCCTTCGACCTGCTGGTCATGCTCCTTTTGATGCAGCCCATGATACAGTTGGCTTTCTGGGCTGCAAGCACACACTGAAGTAGGCTCATGTTCATTTGCTCATCGACCAACACCCCCAAGTCCTTCTCTGCAGAGCTGCTCTGAATCTCTTCTCTGCCCAACCTGTAGCTTTACCTGGGATTGCTCCGACCCAGGTGTAGGACCTTGCACTTGGCATGGTTAAACTTCATAAGGTTGGCATCAGCCCACCTCACAAGCGTGTCGAGGTCCCTCTGGATGGCATCCCTTCCCTCCAGTGTATCAACCGAACCACACAGCTTGGTGTCATCAGCAAACTTGCTGAGGGCGCACTCAATCCCACTGTCCATGTCACTCACAAAGATGTTGAACAAGACTGGTCCCAACACCGATCCCTGAGGGACACCACTTGTTACTGGTCTCCAGCCGGACATCGAGCCATTGACCACAACTCTTTGCGTGCGGCCATCCAGCCAGTTCTTTATCCACCGAGTGGTCCACCCATCAAATTGATGTCTCTCCAATTTAGAGATGAGGATGTCATGTGGGACAGTGTCGAATGCTTTGCACAAGTCCAGGTAGACGACGTCAACTGCTCTACCCCTGTCCATCAGTTTCGTAGCCCCATCATAGAAGGCCATCAAATTGGTCAGGCAGGATTTCCCCTTAGTGAAGCCATGCTGGCTGTCACCAACCACCTCCTTGTTTTTCATGTGCCTTAGCATGCCTTCCAGGAGAATCTGCTCCAAGAGTTTGCCAGGCACAGAGGTGAGACTGACTGGTCTGTAATTCCCCAGGTCATCCATTTTCCCCTTCTTGAAAATGGGGGTTATATTTCCCTTTTTCCAGTCATCGGGAACTTCACCTGATTGCCATGATTTTTCAAATATGATGGCCAGTGGCTTAGCAATTTCATTTGCCAGCTCCTTCAGGACCCGCGGATGGATTTCCTCAAGTCCCATGGACTTGTGTACATTTAGGTTTTTAAGATGGTCTCAAACCAGATCCTCTCCTACAGTGGGCCTAAGGTCTTCATTCTTACAGTCTCTGCATCTGCCTTCCGAGACTTGGGTGGTGCAGTCAGAGCCTTTGCCAGTGAAGACCGAGGCAAAGAAGTCATTAAGAACCTCAGCCTTCTCCAAATCCAGGGTAGCCAGTTCTCTTGATATCTTCCGAAGGGGGCCTACGCTGTCCCTAGTCTGTCTTTTACTCGCTACATACCTATAGAATCCCTTCCTATTATCCTTAACATCCCTAGCCAAGTTCAATTCTAACTGGGCCTTAGCTTTCCTCACCTGGTCCCTAGCTTCCCGGACAGCATCCCTGTATTCTTCCCAGGCCACCTGTCCCTGCTTCCACCTTCTATAAGCCTCTTTTTTCCCTTGAATTTTCCTGAGCAGCTCCTTATCCATCCAAGGAGGTCTCCTGGCCCTCCTGCTGCACTTCCTTCTAGTTGGGATGCAACACTCCTGAGCTTGGAGCAGGTGATCCTTGCATATCAACCAGCAGTCTTGGGCCCCCCTGCCCTCTAGGGCTGTATCCCATGGAACCTTACTAAGCAGGCTCCTGAAGAGGCCAAAGTCTGCTCTCTTGAAGTCCAGGGCAGTGAGCTTGCTGCACGCTCTTCTCATTGTCCCAAGGATCTCGAATTCTACCATCTCGTGGTCACTGCAACCAAGGCTGCCCTGGAGCGTCACATTTCCAACCAGCCCTTCCCTGTTGGTGAGCACGAGGTCAAGCATGGCACCTCTCCTTGTTGGCTCCTCTATTACTTACAGAAGGAAGTTGTCTTCCACACAATCAAGGAACCTCCTGGATTGCTTGTGCCGGGCCGTACCTTCACTCCAACAGATGTCAGGGTGGTTGAAGTCTCTCATGAGAACAAGGGCCTGTCAGCGTGAGGCTGTTCCTATCTGCCTATAGAGCACTTCATCCACAGATTCCTCTTGATCAAGTTAAACTGAAGTGAACTGCATTTAGTTGAACAATTAGAAGTTTAGCTAAACAGAGCTTAATTCAACATCGGAGCTTTTATTAAAGGTTTAGCTATTTAGCTGGCACTCAATCACAAAATCATTACTACCTCTAAAAACTAAATCCTTTTTATGTCACAGACTTGAGATGTTTTTCCTAATTCTGTCAAAATCTCTTCCCACTCCAGAGACAGAAAAAAAGCCAAAGATTAAGAAGATAGAGTCTTCTAGCCTTCTTGTGTATACTTATTGCAACACCAGGAAGAGCAAAAATAAACTTGGTTAAAAATCCTTCTCAGTAACAGAAAGGGTATAAAAATACTAATGTCAAAAGGAGAAGGACAGAAGCCAGAGAGTTGTAGTCTATGGGGCAGAGTCTTGTTGGAGGCCTGTATCTAGCGGAGTGCCTCAAGGGTCAGTACTGGGACCACTATTATTTAATATATTCATCAACAATTTAGATGAGGGAATTGAGTGTACTGTCAGCAAGTTTGCTGATGACACTAAGCTGGGAGGAGTGGCTGACACGCCAGAAGGCTGTGCTGCCATCCAGCGAGACTTGGACAGGCTGGAGAGTTGGGCAGGGAATAACTTGATGAAATATAACAAGGGAAAGTGTAGAGTCCTGCATCTGGGCAGGAACAACCCCAGGTTCCAGTATAGGTTGGGGAACGACCTGTTAGAGAGCAGTGTAGGGGAGAGGGACCTGGGAGTCCTAGTGGATGGCAGGATGACCATGAGCCAACACTGTGCCCTTGTGGCCAAGAAGGCCAATGGCATCCTGGGGTGTATTAGAAGGGGGGTGGTCAGTAGGTCGAGAGAGGTCCTCCTCCCCCTCTACTCTGCCCTGGTGAGACCGCATCTGGAATATTGTGTCCAGTTCTGGGCCCCTCAGTTCAAGAAGGACAGGGACCTGCTGAAGAGAGTCCAGTGCAGGGCGACAAAGATGATTCAGGGAGTGGAGCATCTCCCTTATGAGGAAAGGCTGAGGGAGCTGGGTCTCTATAGTTTGGAGGAGACTGAGGGGTGACCTTATTAGTGTATATAAATATATAAAGGGGGAGTGTCATGAGGATGGAGCCAGGCTCTTCTCAGTGACAAACAATGACAGGACAAGGGGTAACGGATACAAACTGGAACACAAGAGGTTCCACTTAAACTTGAGAAGAAACAACTTCTCAGTGAAGGTGACGGAACACTGGAACAGGCTGCCCAGGGGGGTTGTGGAGTCTCCTTCTCTGGAGACATTCAAAACCCACCTGGACACATTCCTGTGTAACCTTATCTAGGTGTTCCTGCTCTGGCAGGGGGATTGGACTAGATGATCTTTTGAGGTCCCTTCCAATCTCTAGCATACTGTGATACTGTGAAAATACAGCTTTTTAATATTGATACTAATGATGTCTTCATTAATCAAAGTACAGCCTTCTACTAAAATTAAAATTGCAGCACTTAATATATTCAGGAAGCTACATACCATTTAGCTGAAATTGCTAGTCCAATAGTCCCTTTTGTATGAAAATCACACCCAATATTTTTCTCATTAAGATGCACTGCTTTACAAGCTTTATGAAGCTGAAGATTAATTTGTATTCAGTGAACCAACTGAAGAGGTAATCTCTTGCATTTTGCCAGCTAATCATAAACATTGAACTTACTCTTTGATACACTTCTCTTTTCCAATGGGAAGTTTCTGGTTAACCCTGGCTACTTAATGAAATCAAATTTAAGTTGTAAATGAAATTAAACTCATACTTACAAAAGGAGAATATTAGTTAAAGCTTTTCAATTAAGTTACAGGAGGGAAAAAATGCATATCTAAAGCTTAGCATGCATCATACAAAATAGCTGCAGGCATATAAATACAGATGGGCACCAGATTCTGCAGCAGTTGTGTCCAAAACAGAAGGTGACCACAGGCAGCCAGCAAGAACACAGCAAGTGCTACCTACCTGGCACCACCGTTTGTTTTCAAATTAAAAAAATAAAAAAGAAAGTGAAACAACACTGCCTGCTGAATTTAAACCTTGATGTGACACTGATATACTGGCCTAAAATTTCTAGAAGTCTCTGCTTACACACTACCACCAACTGACTTTTATATCCTTACACATACACTAGGGCTTTGAGTTGAAAACATCAGCTTGTGTAATACACACTCTCCCTAAAAGCAATCTCTTCAAAATACACTACTGATGTTTGACATCAGACTTCTGGTGCTACAAAGCAAGTGCACATGGCTAAACATTAATTCATGCTCTACAGAACTTATTCACTAACTATTACCTTGTATTACTATTAAAAAGCAAATACTACAGAAGCAAATTAACTACAGTATGAGCCTTTGCATTTAATTTTAAGTTTCATAAAATAATTTTCAGTCATTAAAGGTTTTTTTGCATAGCAGCAATCTCAGTGTCTACTGCTGTTTAGAGCAGCAGCAGCAGTTCCTTCAGGTTAGTGGTAACTTTCTGAACACATACTTTCATACTTTCACCAATTCCAACTTAAAATGCCTTTCTGTCACACTTTGTTCCAACTTTGACTAAGTGGTATTGAGTTTGGTTTTAAACATTTAAAGTTGATTCAAATAAGAAGGCATTTTCAGTTTAGAATATCTTCTGTAAGGAGTGGGGAGAAATCAAAGCCTAGTCTAACTTTTCCCCTCTCCCCTTTCTGACATAAGTGAAATTACAGCTGTTTGATATTTGTGGAGATAGGAAATAAATTTTTCCTAAGCACTGACTTCAATATTCTCTTCTTCTCTCAACCACAGTGTTCTAATCTGGTCATCTCTAATCTTCCATTACTTACAACAAAGATTATAGGCAACTATCATACATGCTGTATTTTAAAGTTCCCCATCCTTTCAAACTCTTTCCCTCCTTCAAAAGCATTCTTTAATTCTTTGGTAAAAGATGTCTTAATGTTTTTCTTCTAGAACTTTGCTTTGCAATACCTTTACAAAACAAAAATTTTATGTCTTATCAACAAAATATTCTATTTTATAAAGGACAAAAATACCCAAACTACAATTAGCACGTTAACTGTTTCAACATTCACTAATTCTGTCAATTATTGGGTCACACTAACATATTAAAGCTGATTACTCTCAAATTTTATCTTCATCATTAGATTAGATTTGTAAAATGCTTATATTCAAGTAATAAAATATTTACCACATGGTCACAGGAACCAAACATCTTTGACTTACCACTTACGATCATTATACATTCTATTAATTCTGTCCCATTCCGCATTCAGCTGGGTTAGCGCATCTCCTATTTGTATTGCCTCAGGTCCCGATGCTTCTAGTATAACATCAGGCTGCTTCTCATGTATAACCGCAATCTGATCCCCAAGCTTATCCAAAATATCTTTTATGTTCTGCAAGCACAGTAATGACAAGCCATCAGGACAGTCAATACCAGCAGGAGAGAAAAAACTTAAAATACTGTTAAAATACTTCAAAATAACGTTCCAAAAATCAGCATCTACAGTAACACCGTGACCACCAGCAGTTTACAGATTAAATCAGTTTTAGCAACTGAATTGAATAGTCCATCACAATTTCAAGAAAGTGTCCTTCTCCGGTCTTTTATGATGAGTATGAAGTATTTTATATATCCAATCTGTTCCTGAGGCAAAGGGGCACACCATACTTCTCAAAACTGCAGTATCTTCATAATTAAACAAATCTGCCCCTGGGTCATGAAGACACTGTACATATTCTTTACTCATGTAAAAAATGAGACAATACCTGACTTTATTACACTTCATGTAACCTCCCATATGCATAGAAGTGCAAAAGCATAAACTACAGAAAAGTTTTAGATTTAAATGACAAAGTTAAAACAATCTACCTCAAACATCGTTGAACTATGATGTGAAAATACCTTTCAACAAGGTGCTATTGTAAAAGTGCCTTGGTATTTGGAGGACAGAGTCCATGTAAACAGTGGAATTTACTTATTTTGAATTTAAAACAGTAACACTTCTAAAAATACAATGCTCTGCCATTTGCTTCTTCTAAAAACATCCTTAGAACATCCAAAAATTTCAAGATCAGACTAGAAACCAGCACCAAATGAAAAAAAAAAAAGAAATGAAAGAATGAAAAAGAAAAGCATATACTCGGCATAAAGAAAAGCAGGTTGGAAAAATGGACTGAAATTCTTAAAAGGTTTTAAAGGACCTGTATATCAGTTGCAGAAACTGCTTAGGTAGCTTTTGCTGAGAGGAAAAGCTGGATTGCCACAAGTCTGGACTCCACTATGCTTCCTAACCCACGCTGATACATATAAACTGCACCATACCACGTGCAATTCCCAATTCCAGTGGATGTTTTCTGTGGCAATCTCCATATCATGCTCCTTTGTGTGATCAAAATTAACCACAACACAGACTTCTACATACTTAACTCACATTTGATAGCAGGATTCAGTATTTTCAAACACAATTCCTTCATTCCCTTTGGAAGAAGGGCAAATCCTTAACTATTTCCTCATCATTAATCACAAAAGTAAATCCACTGGGTGACAATGAGAAGTGGGAGCTTAAAATTGAGCACAAATTTATGCTTTGCTAATCACAACTGGCACCATTATCCTGTGGCCTCATATAAAAGTCAAGAATCTCCTTTTCTCACTCTTCCCATGTGAGCAACTGCTTTCATATGACACGTAGAACAGCAGCTATATTAAGGAGACCAAGCAGGAACATAAGGAGATTGGCTTTAATGTATCTCTACATAAGATGTAGACTGCATGATGAAAAGCACATTTTCTCCAACAGAAGTTAAATCCCTCCTTTCCCAACCCCTCCCCCCCCAGCTCCTACACCATTCCACGTTGTATCCGGATTCTGCATGAAAGGAAAAATTAGCCACAAAACTCTTCATTACTTAATTTCCAGTGTGTATTGATCCAGCATATACTGAGCAAAAACACAAATACAGCTATACAGTCACTAAGGTGGTCTTCTTTCTTCTGCTACTCCCTTCTCCACTCTGAACATGATGCGTAAGGAATGGAGTACCTTCAATGCATCTTCCTGAGTTGAAAAGTCCTCATAGATGCCAGTATTAAGCTCTGGTGCATTCAGCAGTAGTTCAATATCAGCCATGGCCAGCAAGACTTTGTTGATTTCAACCAAGTATTCAGCCGAAAAAGGCAAGTTCCTAACCCCTGCAGCAAAGGGGCCTTTTAACCTCTGCTGGGCAGGAATCGCCTAAAACCACAAAAGTTCATTTTACATTTCTAAGAACAAGCAGTTTTGTGAAAAAATCCTAAATCAGTAGACTATATTTAGAGTAAGCACTTTTACATTTAAAGACAAACCAGGCATTTCTAGCAAATTACATAAATTCAGAAAGCTGCAAGTCCACAGAGAACTGTTTCTATATTTATTTTGATAAAGTTAGAAAGCAGTAGATACCATGCTTCACAATGATTCTGTATTACTCTTTACTAAGACTCCAGGGAGTGGGAAGGGCGCCGATGTTTCTCTCACCTTGATCCTTGCTGTTTCCAGAAATTACACTTCTTAATCAAGCCTGTATCTAGTTGTAATTACACCTACTGTCTACTTCCTTCACCATCAAGGACTCCCAGAATCTACCAATTTACTGAAGCACACTTTTCCCCCTCTCTACATTCTTTTCAGTAACCACCTCCACCCACATTTCCCAATCAGTTTTTAAACAAATTAGTGTTCCACCAGTACCACAATATGCTTTCTGCAGCAATAAGAGACACTAACTCCTCA
Source organism: Psittacula echo (assembly GCF_963264785.1). Classification (NCBI taxonomy): domain Eukaryota; kingdom Metazoa; phylum Chordata; class Aves; order Psittaciformes; family Psittacidae; genus Psittacula; species Psittacula echo. Next base: position 37,469,779 of record NC_137738.1, on the reverse strand, counting down.
AGAACTTGGCAACTGTTATCTGCTCTGGCTGTAAGTCCAAGCTACCTAGCCAAGTACCGTGTTAGCAGATAAGAAAGCAAGAACAGTAATTTAATTGAGCTTTTTCTTGGATCATAAATGACGGCCTGGATCTGAAGCATTAGGAAGCCAGCTGCAAGAAGTTATACTCTGCCATGCCTGTCAAAGGTAGCAGAGGCAGGTGAAGCAGATAACCCAAAGACTGAAAATAACTTTTTGCTGTAAAGTTTTCTTGTCCAACAGAATTCTGTTACCATCTCTGAAAACAGCTCAGTTTTTTAAAATCAGCAATGGAATAATAAACCTACCTGCAAATACTGAAGAATCCAAGCAACTTCTAAGCCACCATCCTGTACTCAGTGAATTTGTGTCAAGCAAGGCAGTAACAGAGGCACTCAACTGTATGAGTCACTAACAGCTGAGAATACACTTAAGAGTGTAAAGAATAAATTTATGCTCACAGCTATTTCAGCCAATGAATTTTACTTTGCAATTAGTCTGGGCTGGGTGCACACATACAAATCACTAGCACAGCTGACAATCAGTAAAATATCAAGCCCCACTAACCAAGTTGTTTGCAAACACCTGTCTGTATCCTCCTCCTCTGCATGTTTCTGATCATTTCAAATATGTCACTCAAATTAACTGGAATCTATCATATGCAGCATATGTAATGCAGAAGGAAAAAGACTGCAGTACTGAAGGTATGTTCACTTATTGAACATTCAGGATTTTCTCTCATGCACTGAATGCTCTCAAGAATTTTATTTCTTTTTTGTTTGGTTGGGGGGGGTTATGTTTTGTTTTTTAAAAGTAGATAGCCCTGTATTGGAACTGGGGACACAGCTGTACTTCCACAAGACCTCTACCACCAAACATAGCATGCTTTCAGTCATTATTGCGTACCAAAGCAGTACGATGTACAGGCACATAAGTGTAAATTTAGTCTACTGAAAACAAGTATTACAGACTAGCATCGTAAAATACTCAGCCTTGCTTTTGATGCAGTAACAGTACAGCATGCATGGACCACAGTAAAACCCATAAACTATTCCATATGCTTTAGCTACAAATCCAGCATCTTGGCCCCTGATGCTCCTTGAACGCATTTTCTTGAGGCTCTGTGTATATTTTGTTAGCTTCCATCACTGAAATTTGGAGCAAAACCCAGGGCTTAGACAGTGGTAAGATTTCCTGTGGAAGGAGAGGTCCCAGCTCCAAAAGAATCAGACAAAGCTTGTGCAACTCAAAGTATCTTTTCCCCAGCAACGTGGAACAAGCCAGGGTTTGAATAAACACCAGGATGCCTGCTGCAGCACAGCAGCCCACATCTTCACAAGGTGTTTCCTCTAACTCTCCATCATCTCACAAGTCCCATTCTCACAGAGGTAACAGTCCATCATCTAGATTTCACCCAAATAGGTCACTGCATTTTATTATCTTTCAACTTCACACACACTGCTTTATCTCCTATTAGAAAAAACTTGCACAAGTTGAAAACAGCATCTGTTGGCATGCAGCAAACTTGTTCTCCCCTTGTTGCCAATGCTGACATAGACAGAAACTTTCTGGTTCCCCAATAGCAACATCCCCAGCCACATTGCTGCTCTTCTCCAAATCAGTGAATTCCTGGTTATGCTCCTGCAGAGCACACCCCACCACTAATCTCTTCCAGCTGCCTCCAATAACTGAGATGATGTTTCCTCCTTTCACAATCCTCCTTCTGAAAGGTGAACATATGTGTTACAAACACATTAGTGCTTTACTACAGCCAAGTTTTAATTGTTCAGCTGTTCTCTACCTTGCATTGCAGACTGGAAGCTTCTAAAATGCAGCATAATTACTAAAAAAAACAGAGTAGCAGAAGTTTGACACAACCCTCTCACACAAATCAAACACCTCAATGTCACAGCAGCTGGTTTCTAGGGTTTCATTTGCTGGGGGGGGGGGGGGGTTGGCAATCAAAGAAAAAGAAGGCAAGCAAACTCTTTTCTTAAGTACTCACAAAAAAAAAAAAGTTAATCAAAGGTTATTTAGGAGGAGATCTGACTGGATGACTCAATTGCCCTTTTCTACTTTAGTTTCAGTGGTGACAGAGAATGTTGATTAAATTTGATCTTGCTTTAAATCCTAGAAAAAGTGAAGGGAAAAGGGGAAAAAGGGAAAAAAGAGGACTACTCAGTTACAAGTTTACATTCTATAAACAAGGCCTCTTGATGAGAACTCCTAAAAATAATTGTAATTCAGTGGTCAAATAAAAATTTTTTCCTCCTATACTTAGCATCCAGTTTAACCTGCAATTCAGAATTCGGTTTCAGATTTTCTTCCCCTTTCCTCTTTTACACAAAATCTACCAAAGCTTCAACTCAAGGAGATGTTCTGACTTACTTCCAAATGGATTTTGGAAAACATTGCCCAAGAAATTGATATAAAATTAAATAATTTACCTTGCATGTTTAACTACAGAAACATGTTAACCAAAAGTGTTTACCCAGTCGAATCTCAGATCACCACACATTAGTTATCTGTGCAAATAAATACCCTTTTGATTAAAAATTCTCACTTTTCAACCATTCCTTGCCACTTCTCTCTCACACTCAAAATATTGCATAGCCAGCTTGCTAGAAAAACGTTTTCCAAAGCTAAACGTCTCGTATCCATTTTATTTCTTCTTCTGGGTTAATTAATGCAGTCAGTAAGCAACATATCCGTGGGCAATGTAACCTATAGTTCATATTTAAGTAATCCAGAACCTTTCCCAGTAGGCAAGCAAACATGTTTTCTTTATTACAAGAATAATACTTTAAAAGCCTTCAAGATGGTGTCTGTGTTTCAGTTCATAGGAAAAACTGCATTGTGCCTGCAACAGCAAACTCACCATCTGCAAAGTTATTACCACTTCAAAACAATTTTCTAAAACCTGGGAAAATCTCTCAGGAACTGTAGTCAACTAATTACCTCTGCAATTTAACGTTTAATTTTTCCATTCCTTCATTCTGAGCCAAATCAGAATAGAGCAACTTAAATCAATACTAAAGCAAGGTTAGAGAAGAAGACAACTTAAGGAGATGCAGACTTCCATTGCAGGCTTTTCTAGCTTAGGATCTGTGGCAAAACAAAGTTTATTCAAGAAGTACCTGCTATGCAGAAGGGTTACAAATATTTCAGAGACACTTAACTCTATAATCCTTAGAAGCATACAGAATGAGGAATATGTATGATCCAGCTACATCCAGCAAATCAATATATAGGTATATATGACCTTCAAGCATCATCCTCTCCTCCAGACTCATTTACAAAAACAAACAACATATTACTTAAAACCATAGCTGGGAGTCTACTCCCCAGCTTGGCAGCTGAAATCTTTTTTTCCCCCCTTTCCTGTTTGTTCATTTTGAACACTGGCTTCTCTTCCTCTGCTCACTGCACCTTCAGTACATCGAGCTTCAGGGGTTCAAGTAGCTGGTAAAAACGGGGGAAGTTTCTGTTGCAGAATTTTAGCAGTAGGGATCCCCTTGGTGCTGAGGATAATGCGAGTCTGGTGGCTCCAAGAAATTTCTGGAGCAACTGTTTTCATCTAAAACAATGATGGTATCTGTAAATATTTCTCCCTTTATTTCTCCTTTAGAAATGGTATGGTGCCATTTTTGGTCTTCAAGATCAATTAGCAAACCAGGTGAAAGAACAAGCCATAAAAGTAAAATAAGGCCACCTGAGACAGGCCAGCTTACCACTCAAATAGCAGAAAGCTGGAGGTACAGACACATGAAGCAAAAGCAGCAGTTTCCAAGCTTCACAACAGTAATGAAAATTGCTGTGGTCCCTTTCTGAAATTCTAGCTGACTCAGCCAGACTTAGAAACTATATCTGGAACTATAAGGGTATTTTTACACATTATTAACTAATTCTGAGCAAAGGTAACGTTTCTCCATCAATAGTTTATTGTAATTGCTCTGGTAATCCATATTTACATGATATTCTCCATTCAGCAACCAGATAGCAAAAATGCAGTAATCCAGGAATGGAGCCAGCAGTGCCAGGGATTAGCTGCAGTATATCCCTAAAGAAAAGGCTTTATAGGAGGCAAAGGATCTTCCTTAAAGAAGACCAGTCAAACTGCAGTGAGACCAACAGCAACAAGGAAGATCCATGTGTGGCACAACTGGACTGCTCCCATCAGCAAAGAAACCATCCAGATGCACTCTTTTCAATACAGTAATTGATTCATTCAAAGCAGCTGATAGTCAAACAGAAACAGTAAATCATGTTGGTTTACTTTAGATGGGTATGGATCCCCATTTCATTCAAACAAATTCCCTGGCATCAGTCAAGTCCCAAGAAGCTCGTGCAAGTACCACAATACACCAGGAGCAACTGCTGGAAACCCAACAGAGCAGTCATATGTCAGACAGCTAAACAGACGTTGAAGCCATCTTTGCTGCCCAGCTCTGCACGGGAGGCTTATATTTGAAAAAGCCTCTCTTTAGAGAAGCAGATTGAAAAGGTTTGCTTTCATAGCTAAAACTGCATGACCAAGGAAAGCAGACTGTCTGCCATAGCTTTACAGCTGTCATAGGCACCTGAAGCCACATAGCGCTACAGCTGTTAATGAAGAGCACCACATTATGATTTTGTGGTGTGAGTCTTAGAGGGAACTGGAGCACTTTACCCATGCCTCCAAGTTAATTGGTGTGGGGTTAAAAAGTTACAGAGCAGTCAAAAAGAGACTGATTAGTTTTAATTATGAAGCTTCATACCCAGAAGCTGAGAAGTACTTGACAGATTGCCTAGCCCCCAAGCTTGTCCAAGAAATTACTTACTGCTTCATAAGGTTCCTCACTGTTATTGCCTAAAATATTAATGTAATTATCATGCAGCCAAAGTGTTTTGAAGGATGAAAAGGAGAAAAAATATTACAAAAAAAAAAACCACAAAACAAAACAAAACCCCGAAACAACAAAATAACAAACACCACCAAAAAACCTTACACGCAACCACTATACCACAGAAAACCCCAAGCCAAAACCAAAATGAAAAACACCAAGAAACCCCACAAGAAACACTGAAAGTATCTGTAGTCTCAACAATTAAGACATAAAGACATACAGCTTTCTAGGCAGTAAAATTTATCAGACCCTGACATCCTATTAAATCAGTTGTAAAACTGTCAAGAACTCCACACACGCATTATTAGAAATACTTCAACCTTTGTCATTTTTATTAATTGTTGTATACAGTAGTATCAATCATGAGGGTAGTTATCACTCCCTAAGCACTCAAGGCCATGAAAGGCAGCACTAGAGAAGTTAAAAAAATCCAGACCACAGGCTGCAGAGACACTGAGTTTGAGCTTCAAACAAGGCTTTTGTCATACCTGCACCAACCAGACATTGAATAAGGTTGGTGATCCCATTTGATACCCTGCTTGAGCCAGGGTGTCAGAAAGAGCTAAGCATAATCCCCATGAGCAAGACTAACAAGAGAAACTGTCCTGAGTCAACCACACTGCCCAGATCACATTCTAAAACTTGGGCCTGATGGCTGGGACATTCTGGACCTATGATGACTATGGAGAAATCCCAAACTAGTATACACAGACAATTTCCTAATGAAAAATGAATGCTGACAGTTTGAAAACACTTGTGTCCGAGTATGTATCAAACAGCCGTAAGACCCTAACGTATGGATCTCTACAGCTCATACAGAGCATTCACTATTTGCTCCTAAAAAAGTTTCATTTACCTGTAGTTTTTGTTCATCTTCCACACCTTGCAGCCCTGGCAGACGGTGCTCAGCCTCATCCAGCCACTTCATTAGACTGTCGTGCTCTTTCTTATACTGGGAAAACACTGGAGATATTTCCAACACCTGCCTCCTTTGAAATGGTCTGCACTCCTACAGTCCAGTGCATTAGGAAAATATAGTGCAAGAAGGAAGTAGTGAACAGAATAGATCTTATTTATTAAAAAAAAATCAAAAAAATACTTGAGGGATCCATTTGAAGAAGCAAATTACAAAATATGCAATAGCAGCCTTTTTTTTCTTTTTTAATAGCTATACCCTATTTATCTGCACAGACATGTAATCAAAGGTAGCCTGAGGGTCCTACCCTGCCTATGGAGCTACAGCTCACCTGACCATCTCCAATATGATACAAACAGGTGAGCTAAAAGCAGTATAATACAGATCCCCATTGTTCTACACAGGAACATTTTTGATACAGCATGTGTATGAAAGTACCACAACATTCTAGAGTCCACAATTGCTGATAATACCCTCTCCATAGGAAGTAAGAGGAGTTCAGAAGCAGACTTATTCATCACAGAAACCTCTTCAGCTGAGAACTCAATGAATATATTTGTGTACACGTGTCTATGTAGTCACTCTTTACACAGCAAGTAAAGCAAATGTCCAAATGTCTGTACCCATCTGCGTAAATACATACAGAGTGGCCCTCTGTGAAGCTGTGAAAAGGACTTTAAAAATCAAAACCACTCCCCTAAAACTTTGGAATGACAAAATTCATACTCTGGATTGCAAAGATTCAGAGAGTCACACTATTTGTAAGCACATTTAGCTATTTCCCAGAGAATCTTATACACTAAAAAAGCCATAACCAGATTGCAAGTGGGATGACAAAGGGACAAATGCATAAAAGAGCTTTAGCTATAGTTACTATCATAATCATACCTGCAAACTCTTGTACTTTTTCTGCAGAAGCAACAGCTGTATGCGTATCTTCTCTCTCTTATGGTCCTCCATAGGCTGCTGTAAGAACTGCCCTCCTCTCTGTAAAACTTCTTCAATCTGAGTTCTTTCTTGATCCAACTAAAAGATACAATTCTGTATTATCTTCAGAAAGCTCAGCTATGGTTTCCAAAATGAATTTATTACCTGCTCAGATATTAACAGCAATGGTACCAAACTACTGCTTATTATCCAAACATGAGCCAAATTCAGGCAGAGATTCTCCACCACAACTACCAAATCCTAAAATCCAACCTGGTCATTCCATAAACTTCATAAAGAGATGCCCTGCCTGAAGCTCAGTCAATGAGGCAGCAGTAGACAGCCACATCAAGAGGATGCTGTGACTTCAGCTCCATTTTTCTAAACATTCCTTGACAATAATAAGCAAGCTCAGAGCAGAAAAGCATAATATAAAAACAGCACAAAGGGAAGCATATGTTCTATAGCAATAGGTCCTTCCCTACAGAACTTTTAAAAATTGCTTTCTGTAGTACACATGCCATTTTCCATATACTTATATTAAGCTTTCCAGCTCAGTTTATAGCATTTCATGTGCTTAAAAGGAAAGCAGCTAGAGTGGCCTGGCAGGACTTCACCCAATTTTGTAGGCAACAAGGACATCGTGATACGAACCATAGGCAATTAGATATGAACAAAAATAAAACAATTTTATACTGGTGAATAGCAGAGACTAGATAAGAATCTAGGAAAAGTCAAAAAAAGTCCAATTTTGTTCCAAGTTTTCATGTGAACTTCCTATAAACTATATTACAACATTCTTACTTGTACCTCATCTCACAAGCATCCACTGACCTGACCTATGAACAGTGATTCAATATGACATACAAGTATAAATTTAAAGGGAAATAAAATCTATTCAGTGTAAAAGAGGCCCAAAATTGCCAAACACATAGTAAGAGTCTTAGCAGCATTAAGTAATCATTTCAACACAAGTTCAGACAGTCAGACATTAAGAAATAAGGAAGAAAAAAAAAGTTCGCGCACTCTTATTTTTACAGGAAGGATTCCTGATAAAAAAAAACAACTTTGAGTTGAAGAGAGAAGATAAATGAAAATCCAAGTTTACCACCTGAATTAAAAAAAAAAGGATGAAAATGCAGACCGAAGTATGATGAGCTACTCTCAGTGCACCAACCAAGAGGCAGCAGCTATGGAAAAACTATGGGAGAATCGTGCAGTGTTTCCAACAACCTAGCAATTCCTTTCATTTTTCTACTCCTGTCTTAAAAAGATTTTCTTAGAAGAATTCCCTCTCAGTCTTGAGGAATGTAACACATGGACAAAATAGAAAGGGAGTTAGTTCACAAACCTTTTCGTCTTCCCCACTCAACTCCAGATGCTTGTCCACAACTTTTAACATACTCTGGATGTCACTCTCAAATTTTTCTAGGTCTGGAAAAACTACTCTGACCTCGCGGGGCTCTGACGTGACAGGAAGTCGTTCTTGCCCAACAAGCATCTGCAAAGCAAAATAAAACTTTATTCAAGCTGGAAATTTTGTCTGAGCTGTCACACAGTTTAATGATTTGAACCAATTCTCCATGAACAGGCAGAACAGTTTGTAGGACCAGCAGATATCAGCATTAAAAACAAACTGCAAGTTTTTGATCTGACACTGAGAGATAGTTTGGACACAGTGTTGATAGGTATTACTAAGCTTCTACCTTCAAACTTCAATCTCAGCATTTTGGTCTGAAAGCAAACAAAAAACCTCCAATCACATTAGTTTATGGTGTTGTTCTGTAGCTCATATAGATATGTACTGCAATATATACATTTTCCTGAATCTTTATAACACAGTTATCAGTACATTTTCCCTTGCAACTTAAGTTCTCGTTACTCAGATTAAAAAAAAAAAAAAAAAAAGGCAGTCTAAAATCAGTCTGTCAATTTTTGCATATAAATATCTACACTTAGAAGAGAATCAAAAGCAGTGAAGTGTTGTTCTAACACAGCTATTTGCCATCATTTTGGCATAGATACACCCACACACACACACGCCAGCATGATTTGGGGCTTGCTCATCCTCACCTTGGCACTTTTGATGTGCTGAGAGACCTTCTCAAAGTTTCGGTTCAGTTCTGCGAGTTTGGGTTCAACCAGTTCACGGCATGACACCCCCCTACCGTTCATCAGGATGATAGCCTGATCACGCACATTATCCACTCGAAGGCTAACATCATCCAATTCAGATGTTAAGCGCTAAGGATTGAAAGAAAATGCAAATGATTACCCTAGGAAAGGAAAAAATATATATATAAAATATGGCAACAAACCTGACTTGATGTCACTTAGAACCCAGAAGTGGTTACTTGACAGCAGCATTTCCTACCTTCACAGTTTCCTCCTTTTTGCTTGCTGACTTTTTCTCAATTTCATCCAGCAGGGCTTCAGCCTGATACAACCAGGTACTTATGTGGGCAACATTTTCATCAAATATTTCCAGCTGGCTCTGATGATTCTGGAAAAAAGATTTAAAAAATACATCAGTGAGAGAAACTCTAAAAAATCCTCATATCCACAAAAAGCCCCAACAACAAACCCTGCCAAAACCACAACTGTAAGTAAAAAGGAGAACAATGGAATAAAGTGTTATGCATACACCTTGGAAAAGAACACCAAAAATTAGATTGTACCTTTCACCTTCAATAAGTATCTACAAGAATTCAATTTTCTTTCTAGATGCTTTGATGATATTGTTCCTAACTCACAAAAAGGGAAATAGAAATAGCTGAGGTGGTTTGTCCAACTAAAGACAGACAATGTATTACAACATTACAGCCAGACCACATCTCAGCCAAGCAAAAACCCACCATTTTTTCAGCTCTCACTAGCAGATACAATACTGTGTGTTATGTGCAGTTGATGTTGCATTTATTTTTTTTTATTGAAAAGAGGTTACACCAAATTCGACAAGTTGTAATAGTCTGGTTTTGATATGTTACCGATTACGTTAAAATACTTCTTCCTCTTAAGAAAAATCACCACACTGTAGACAAGTTAATTAGGTCTGCTTTCATATGCAGTTGGAAATTATAATATTAGGTGCCAGAGACAGAAACAACATATTATTCTTAGTGACAAAACAACACTGTCAGATTCAGAGAAGTACCATCCTGCTTAAGCAGAGCTTCTTATCCCAGAAAGGGTTGCTAAGCTTTGATCTTTTAGAGTAACAAAACTAGGGGAGAGGAGGAAAGAGAAAGCAGCCTTATGATTGCACTCTATAACAACAAGAAACTTGAAGTTTCACCTAGGGAAAGAACAATTCAACCTAAAAAGTCAGCACAAGGACATTCATCACCAGACATGAGCATAAGTTAGAATGTTTTTAGTTGTAGATCATCCTTAGAGCATTTACAAATAAGGGTAAACTACCTGACTACTAATGTGGACATCACTGCATTATCAGACTCGCAGTAGGACTGGATAAGATGCAGAGAGCTCATCATGTAGGTATAACACCAAAGTTTCCACTTTTTCAGCCCATTTCAGGGGCTTCTGAATGTGAACTGCCATAACTATCTGAATGAAACAGAAACACCTTATCTATCTGAAAGCACCAGTGTGGTACTAGCACCAGTTGTAGACTGTTTCATGTCCATTTAGCAAAACTTGCAGCTTTAGACTGTACAGTACACTTACTCTTCCATTTATTTAGCCAAACAGATGCTATTAGCCTCAACTCCGACTTGGCATACTCTTAAACACCTGCTTTTATGGGCTGTCTGAAGGAGCAATAGGCTGACAGAGGGTCCCCAAGTGCTTTGCTGAGCACCACTAATGAGTTACCAATTGTCCATTAAACAGCCATCATCAGGGTCTCAAGGAAATCCATCGGCACAAAAAACACTCTGTTCATGCTGGAGCTGGCACAGAGGTTTCTTTCAGGCTGAATAAAGAGCAGTCTCATGGAAACCAATCCTTTGGGGCTAGTTCCTTTTGTTTTCTAGTTACATTAATAAATTCATGAGCTTATAGAAACTTACATAAAGAGAAGCTGGGCTCTAATTAACCTGTTACAAAACAAATGACACTTTATAAACTGGTGGCTTTTTTCCCATCATTTTAATCTGTCAGAATCAGTTACTACAAATTAATGAATAAGCCCATTAATAGTTTCATGAAGGCTTGTATGCCTCACAACCTGCTGAGTCTATATGTGATGATAGAGGCTCCCTTTCAGGATAATTTCAAAAGTTACCTCTATGCATCAGGGTAGCAAGAATTGTATTAACAGCTAAATGACAAGTGAACACAAAAGGCTAGCATTATTGGTGTAGCAAAAGAGAACGTAATGAAACATTAGCAGGAAAGAGGTATAAGGAGCAAAATTTGTAAGTAAGGACAAAAGATTAAAAATTCAATGTATGGCACATAAAAAGCAGGGAGAAAGGAAAGAAAAATTAAAACAGATGCGTGAAAAGTGTTTACTAACCATATGCTTAGTAATTCTATAGAAAAGAGGAATTACATCACAAAGTATAGGGAGAGTAAGAACCCAGAAAAAGAATCCTAGCACTGAAGCCAGGAAAAAGGCAAAAGGAAAATAAAGTTAAAGCTAGTTTTACTCTCTACAACTAAACAGGTTATTCCCAGTAGGTCAAACTAACTGTCTGCCTGGGATATTTACTTAGTTTCATCACCCTGACATCCAGATTCTGTATTTTCATCTCAACAATACCTACTACTACCAACCACATGGCACCAATGCCTAACGGCACATCTAACACTTGCAAAACAGTTTCTCATCTTCTTCATTATCTATAACCTCAACTCATATCTCCCATCTACAGAGTAACCTGATACTCATTCTACATTCTTTTATGTCTATGGGGGACCATGGAAGTCTCACATCACAGCTAAGTGAGACAAGTAAGAACTGCAATTGCTCCAACGGTGTGCAGGGAGAACCACCCTGGATCTCTCTCCAATGTGCAACATACCAACAAGGTGTCACACCAGTCCTCGGTCCAGGTCCGAACTCTGCTCCAGCCAGCATTAAGGACACACAGCTTCTCCTCCAAAGGAGTCTCACTCCTTTCCACCAGAGCTTGGAGCGCAGTGCAGCTTTCTGTGATGCTCTTCAGATCAGCTTTCCTCCTCTCCAGCTCCCTCAGCACATTCTGAAACAAGAGGAGCCATCAGCACTGCACACTATCACAAATCACAAGAGCAAGGGAGACAGGTTTTTACTTCCATAGGAAACAAATAGTATCATAAATGATCTCCACCTGACGAAAAAAAAAATAAACCAAGTAGAATCACTTTCTGTTTATACACACTCTATGTATTTACTGATCTCTTTTTGAGTGATCATGCACAACGCATGTAAGTGTCCTGAATAACTTAGCTTGAGACCTTTCCGTTTTGTTGTTTTACAATATCTTTTCAGTTCCTTTTCAGTATGTAGGCAAAGCAAACACATCATATCACAGGTCCAATTTTAAAAGGTTCGTTTTTGCACCATCAAGCACCAGAGAATGCAATTTTCGAGAGACACTTCAGTTTTCTCTGTTTTTTTCTATTAAAGTAGTTTTACAGTTGTCAATGAGAAAAGTGGTAGGCCAAGGCTGAATGTTCTTGTGAACCACCACTACCACTCGTTAGTGCAGATGTTCAATTCACTTGCTACGTATTACAGAAGCCCTAGTGTTACATACCTACATGAAGACATGTAAATATATGTATCTTTAGCTCTAATAATTTTTCAAAGTCATCTCTGTTTCTAAATAGCTTTAATCTAAAAAAAAAAAAAAAATTTGAAAAATCTTCTTTGAAAAAAAGGTGTACAAACATACAAATCAACTGTGTCATCTATTCAATATCAGTATGTGATTTCAATGTGGAAAATAGCACTTCTTGCCATAAAAGATCAATAATATTATTATTGATAATATCTGGTTATTTAGAAAGCATCAAAGAGTGTACAGTGTGGGGAAGAATGCAGTTAATCACAACGAGCATCTGGAGCTCCTTGAGCATCTTATTAGCTGTGAAGTAAATAATTTATTATATTATTGTAACTTCTTATCTTCCAAACAGAAACAAACACCTAAGTTACTACATCTTAAAATCACGCCTAGAAAACCTTAAGACAGGAAGGACAACTTCATATGCAACATAAAGGGTTCCTGGTGGCACAGCATAAGAGCTCATGAACTATTTCCACTGCCTTCAAATATATAGTAAGTATATTTCAATAAGTATTTACATGCTTGTTTGGAAAGAAATCTCAGGAATACTGCCACAGCAGAAGTACAATGATAATAATTGTTAATCCCAAATGAAATGATGAGAACAAGATATAATTAGATCGTTTCGTAATTTGGTAAGCTTTCAAGATTGTACACAGACCTACTCCAAAAGTAAAAAGTGATAGAAAACAACGACTGTAAAGATCAGTATTACTGAACCACATCAACTGAGATGTGTTGCTAACTCAACCTACTACATACACAAGTTTATATAGTGTGAGAAAATACATACTTTGCTTCAGAATAATTATAACATATTCACCTGCTTCCATGAATAGTTCCAATATATAGATGAAAGAAAATAAGGAATTATAGGAGCTTTTTGTTTTGCAAAGTCACAATTATGAAGACAAAGTTGTTTCAATGAAAAGTTACACACTCAATTTTTCATTTAAATTGCCACTGACTAGTTTCCTCTGCTAGTAAAATATTTGACCCTGCCCAAAATTATATTTGCTTATAGTTATTACATTTACGAACTGTGCTAGAGATATAGAAAGTTGCTTAAATACCTACCTAATATATATGTGTGGAGAGTGAAGGCGATAAGATTTGCATGAAAAACAGTTTGGGAATGAGCTCTGAGGCCTAGATGCTTAAGAAGCCCTGGGGTGATAAGTTGGAACGTTGAAGGACAGGGAAGGTCGAAGAACAAGCCTTGGAGGGATGTCGTTGTGGTGGGAGTCTCAGTTGGAGCCAGACGATGTGGGGGTTGTGAGAGGGTCTGTGCCAGGGGAGCAAAACTGCTGTCGTGTGGACAGCATGCGCTCAGCATTGTGATTGGACTATTTACCTGGAGGGTTTTACAGGGGCCAATGAGATTGAACACGGCATGTTTGTGCAGGTTGGGAAAGTACCGAAAAAGGGGAAAAAAAGGGCTTGATTGTAATAAAGTTGGATTTGAATCTCCTCATCAACTTGAGTCCATGTTGTGATACACCACATATATGTAAATACATACCAAATATGTAGTAGGACCTTTAACATTTCACTAAGAGTTTGAGGCAAGATGTCAGAGATGAAACGGATAAGTGTCAGTACGGTACTGAAAAATCATCTACTAGATCTTCTAAAATTTCATGATAGAAAAGGTTTAGAAACAACTTACAGGGATTTAAATTAACAGCCTATGTTAAATACCGTGTACTATTCTACACAGTATTGACATAACGTTAAAAATCTCTTCTATACACATTTAGAGTGTGCTTACTTTGGCCCAGGCAATTTCTGAGTCCAGATCAGAAAGCAAGCTCTCTGAAGTGGACTTCTGCACCAGCTCAGCCTCAGTGGTCGCTAGCCACTCTGACAAAGAGGCAGCCTCTTTCTTCATTTTGCGTGCCAGCTGGGATGCTCTTTCGAGGTCTTGTTTTCCTTCTGTCACCTAGGAAAAAAAAAAAAGAAAAGGGAGAAAAAAAGAAAACAAACCTAGATTTTAAAAGATAATAAAACCAAAAGTGCTAGCTAGCAGAAATATCCTCCCAAATATATAAAATCATTGTATCATAACACTATCTTGCATTAGGGAAGCACACTGAAAAGAAAAATCATTCATAGATATCTACATCTTACTATACAGAGCAGAATAAAGCAGAACATATAAAACTGGAATAATTTTAAATTAAGATACACTTAAAGGAGACAAAGAAACCTGCATACCAACTATTTGTAGTTTCTAATAACCAAATTGATGTTTAAACTTTGTTTATTATGATCGCTTAACTGAAATTCAAGGGGAAATAGAATCCAGTCAGTCACACAGGTAAAATTTAGTTCTCCTTTTATTATTTTGATAGACCTGTTAGGAGAAAGCTGCAAAGAAAAATTCACTGAACATCTAGTCTGCCCATGGAAGCATCTCAGTAAAGTGAATATGAAATTTGATGTTTGCTGCCATATAATCAATTTGATTTCGTACGGGCTACACAATTAGTCTGGGAAAACTAACACAGACCTGAGAATAAATCCAACCATAGCAGTCAGAATCAACTGACATTTCAAAAAAATGCCCTCTGTCTCAGCTCATAAGCTAAATCATAACATCAGTTTGCAAGTAACTCTGCCCTTCTATCTTTTCCCCAATTTCTTGTCTACATGCTTTCTGCATTATAGATGTACAGGTTCCACTAGAATCCACACCTTTGTGAGCATTCTCCACTTTACAACAATAAAATTTCCTAGAGCCCATTTCAACAATGTGATCTGGCCACTTATCCACAGCTTCATTCACAGAGCACTGAAAAGGCATAAGTCTGCTTGGACTTCTGCCTTAATTTAGGTAGGAAAAGAATCATATTTCCTCCCCCATTTCCCCCCATCCCCTAAGGGTTTAAACATTTTTAAATGCTTTGATAAATAACTACACATTACTAAGAAAATTTTTCAAATCATATTTAATGCAGTTCATGGGAAATACATGTTTGCCTGCATTTTCTCTTTTCATACCAAGGGCAACCAAAATCACAGAATGGTTGTGGTTGGAAGGGACCTCTTGAGATCATCTAAACCAAACCTCCTGGCCAAAGCAAATTTACCTAGGGTAGGTTGTACAGTATCCTGTCCAGGTGGCTATTGAGTATTTGCTGAGAAGTAGACTCCACAACCTCTGCAGGCAACCCTTTAGATGGATTACAATTACAAACCAGCATGACACGTCCTAAAACAATTCATGCTGACCATTTACATCAACTCAAACTTCATATGACAATCTGATAGCAAATTATCTTGCAGGCTATTTCACAGAGAAGGTACAAAAATGCTCAAAGGCTTCAATGACTAGCAGACCAGTTTTGCTTGAATGATGAAACCTCTGTGACCCTTTCTTTCTTTGAGGCTACCTTCTCTTCAGGAACACTCTGTGAGCACAGGGGCATTGCACAACTAAAGAACTGTTAAGTGTAATACTTAATCTCTCAACTGATTGCTTTTGATTATAGCCACTAGCCTATACGGAATCAGCTTCATAATCAAACTTATAACAGCATCTGAGATCAAAACAATAAAGAAGGGAATTTATATGCAGACAAATGTTCATACATACATTTGTTTTTCTTACCTGTGCCCCCAAGTCATTATAAAGAAATTTCAATGCTGTCAACTGTTCATCCATCCCTTTGGGATTATCTGTCTGTTGTTTCTGTACAATTTGCCTTCCTGTCTTGATGACAGTTTCAACCTCCAACTTCACCTCACTGAGGGTCTTATAGAGTTTCTAAAAACACAAATATGTATGTTAGTGATCAATTTGTAGTGCAGATTTTCAGACTTTGCTTCATTTGGGGACCTGACCCTGACTGCATTTAAACTCCGAGCCATGGATTAAGAGCAGTGTCTGCTCAGATTTCAAACTCCCGACGTTCCGCATTTTATTCTGGTTTTAATTTTCACCAACCGAGAAAAAGAATTATTCCAATAATTTAGCACTCTGTAGCATCACCACGTGTAGCAAGGCTAACGTTGTGATCTCTACTTGATATTATACATAGTACTTGTTTTGTTCGAATACTGAAACCGAAGCTGACTTGCCCCTGGAGTGATACTTCTCCATAACATAAGAATGAACCAGGGAAGGGAGTTCATAAAACCTCAGCTGTTCCACTCTATCTGTGATCAACAGTCCACTTCTTCTATGTCCCCATTCTCACACAGGAGAATTAGAGGGTTTTAGTTACCGATTGTTTTGCTGGTGTTTTGCAAAGAGTTGTAACAGTTCTATCAGGACTCTCAGAAAAATTTCCTCAGGAGAGAGTTTAGGCAAGAAAAATCACACAAGAAAGAAACACTCCCAAGCACTGCATACTTACCATGCACCTGTCCAGATGAGCCTGGATTACATCTGGGTCAGTATCCTTCACATCCAAGACATGAAGTTCTGCTTTTACGCCATCCAACACCCGCTTGCAATCTAACATGCGCTGCTCAAAATTGGCTGGTTTCTGGAAAAGCTGATACTTTGTAGATACTTCTCGGAGTTTTCTCTATTTTAATGAACATCATGTTAATAGAATGTCTTAAATTAACATTGCACTTAAAAAAAATAACATTTAAAGCATCTCCCCCCCCCCCCCCCCCCAGATTCTAACCCACCTCTCATGCCACCACAAGTCAGTATACATGGCAATGCTATTTGCCAAGCCAAATTTTATCACCTATTCCTACTCTCCACCTGAGGTGCAAGAGAGCTATAATTCTGCATCATACACTTTCAAAATATCCATTCTACTAAAACAGATAAACTTTCTGACTTGCAGCTTTTATCCCATGATACTTATGAAACTTAAACATACTTATGAAACTTAAACTTCCTTACTCAATTCATCCAGTACTGCTTGTTTCCTAATGAAAACATGTAAAAGCATATACTATTTATTTCTGAGGTTCGCTTGACCGCACCAAGCAATTTATAGGCTGACAACAGCAGTGTGTAATTGAAAACCAGAAGCTTTTCACATTTGAATTCTTAGTGTGACTCTCATTTTTACCTGCAGAGCATCCAGCTGAGTTCCACCCCGAGGAGACCTGCATTCAGGAGAAGCAGGAGGGAAAGTGCGAGCACTTTTCTTGAGCTCTTCTAAGGTGGATTCATGAGCTGCAATCTCAGCTTGAATTTTCTGCCACATCATAGAAACAGGAAAAAAACGTTACAAGTCGTTTGCAGGGAAGGGAAGAGGAACCTGCTTACCACCTATCATCCACCAGAAGTAAATCCACTCTGTAAAATTTAAACACTACCAGATTTTAAATATTCTGGGTTTGGTGACAGCTTGCTAAACTGAAAGCCATTAAGATTGTTATTCAATACAACCTTCTTAAAACAGGAAACCAATTCAGATTACAAAAGATATCACCTAGTGCATCAGCACAGGACTGAAATGAAGCCTTTTCGAATTACCGAGTCTAGGCTGAGCACTATTATGAGATATTTCAGTATTTTTTGTAGTGAAAAGCTATGCTGCAATACCTGGGCCTCCTGGGGCATCTGAAAAGCATCTACCCTGTCAGTCAGGTAAGATGTCAGCTGTCTATCCAGCTCTGCTAAGTTTTCCTGCAGGACCTGCAGTATGTGGTCCGTTTCCCTCATGGTCTGAAGCTGCTGTTCCAAGGCGATCTGCCGGCTCACCGCCTGAGTGAGACAGAAAGGTGAAACAAAATGGAGCAGTAATTCAATAGGAATTATATTAAACTTTCCACCCAAGGTAGGGGAGACCCAAAAAATCCTATGCCAGGAGGACTGCCTAAAAAAAAAAAAAAAAAAAAAAAGGCAAAAGCAAGCCTTAGAAGGCAACAATTTTTGAAGCCTGCAGTGATTCATACTAGTAACTGAAAAACAGTGGCATAGTAGAGGTCTGCTGCTAGGTGTACAGGATAGGGAAATACAAGAAGGAGACAACATAATACATGGGCAATGAAAATAATTTTTTCCTTCTGTTCCTTATTTCAGTGCAACTACTTCCTAGCTATTTTAAAGGGTGAAAATGTCACTTATGTTTCTTATTTTTACAGTCAGTGAGCAGCTCATCAGTATTTATGGCAGTAGGAGGTGAATATTAACCTCAGTTTCTGAGCTGTCCCCCTTGCAACTGGAATTTCCTTTTTGTCAAAATTACTTGGAAAAATACCAGGGGTTCCTCACAGTGCAAGGGTGTGCAAGTATGCAAAACAAAACCTGACTCAAGTCCAGGAGGGTGGAGAAAGCATCTTGCTATTAGGGCATTATTTTCAATTGAAAACAGCTGACAACACTGAAGGTTTTCCCTCTTCTCCTGTATTGCAGTCCTGCATCTACGAATTCAGCTAGCTAATAAGAATCATTTCAGACCACTGAGCTGAAAAACCCAGACTACTTCAAACCCTGCCCCAGATTCTTACCAAGTGACTCAATTCCTCATAGCGGGCATTGAAAGCCTCCAATTTTTCACTGATGATATCATCAAGAATCCCTCCATCAATCAGTGTCTGCCCAAGTTCCCGAATCTGGGTTCGATTATCAGCTGGATGACGCAGGACTGATTCCAGAGACTAATTAACAGAAAAAATTTTAAAGGTCAAGACACTGAGTATTACTGCATTTTCAGAGGTGGAAATCTGGCTCTATGCACTGAAGTTTTACACTTCAAATGTCTTGAGAGTTCTCTAAAAGCATGAATTAGTTATGGCTTAATCCATGACGGCACAAGGCAACTACAGTGGACATTTTCCTTTAGATAATTAAGCTTCACAGCACTTCTCATCTATTCACATCATTTTACACTACAGTGCTGGAAGGAATTAATCAATTTACACAGGACAGGAAAGAGCATACAGTTTTATCACGGTACCAAGTATGGCAGAATCATGAACAGCAAAACTCAGCTTTTGATAGAAGATCTTACAAATACCCATTCCAGATTCAGAGTAATATGTTCATTTAACCTGAAGAACCAGAATATTCAACATATAGGGTCAACTAGGTTGTAAAAGACCTTCAAGATCAAGTCCAACCGTTACCCCAAGACTGCCAAGTCCACCCCTAAACCATGCCACTAAGGGCTTTGTCTACACAGCCTCTGAACACTTTCAGGGATGGTGATTTCACCACTTTCCACGTATTTCAGTATTCTATTGAAATATAGAATTTATGAGGGTTTTTTTTAACCAAAGCTATCTGAACAGTTACTGATCCAACAGAATGACTACAATACCTCAAGAGCATCATTGACAGCATCCAACTTATCAGGCAGACTTTCTGTCATTTGCACGCTTTCTTCCAGATTGTTTAGCCAAGCTGTTTCTAAATCAAGGTACTGCAGCAGCTCAACCCAACAGGACCACACCTCCTAGGAGCAACAGAAAAAACACACAGATTAGCTTAGAATGCCAGGCATAGCTCATGCACCCTATGAACAGCTTAAAGAAATTACGTTTCTGAGATGTTTGCGTGAAACAGGCAAAGAGAAAATATTCAAAAACATGTGATGGGTCAGTAAGCTGTCAACAGAAAAACCTTCAACTATAACAGCAACATAAAAAGAAACAAGAAAAATACACATAGGAGTCTCCAAATTAACATTAAATTTATCACTAACAATCAGATTTTTACAATGATTTAACAACGTAACAAAATGCATCCACTCTTCTTGAAAGACAGGACATACACAACCTACCCCAATCTATAATCAACATGTTCTTATTATCATATTTCAAGTTTTAATCTCAGAAGTTTTTTTAGAAGTTTGTTTTCGTCATTTTGGAAGAACACAGATTGATAACAGAGCTGCAGGACAAGGTTACTTATTTGCATGTGTTGACTACAATAGAGATTATAAAAGCAAAGCTAGATGATGTCTCATGGATTCCTTTGGATGTCATCTCAAGGGAAAGTGATCTTGGAAAGAAGCCATAGCAAAATGTGTTTATGCTTAAGCCACTGGATTCAGTGATAAAATTCGGCATTTTCAGTGTCCTTCTCCATTCTTCTTGTGCCACTTGCTTCCACTTTACTAAGTTGAGAGCTACCATTCTTACCTCCAGCGTGTGGCATTTTCCCCGGATCCGGTTGCACAGTAGCTGGTAGTTTTCCAGCACAACATTCAGCTCAGTTGCCAGGTCCTGACCGCTAGACGGCACTTTGGCAGCCAGCATCTTGATGTTGTCTTTGAGAATCTTCACCCTCACCTCCTTCTGCAGCACATCCTCCTTTGCCCTCTGCCCAAAGGAATGTATTACACAATCAGCACTCAAGTGCCATATGGTCAGTTATTCATCACTCAAATCAAAGACCAGCAGTTTAGCCTTGGAAGTGTTGATGCTGAAGTATTCTTGAGTTTCAGCACAACAACATATGCCACGAACTTGCATGGAATTTAGCTTATGTTAGTAAGCATTGAAAAATCCTATTGCATTAAACATAGAGTCACATTTACTACTTATGTTTTTTTCATTAAACATTCATGACTCAAAACAAAAAAGATGAAGTTCAGTGCTATTTATACACTAGCATACAGATACGAAAAAGAAAAAAAAAAACTATTAAAAAAAAGAAAAAGTTGGTTTGCTAAAAACAAGCATATTGGGGACAAAAAGGAAGTCATGAGTCTCAGAGCTCAGTAATTATCTCCTAGAGTTATCCAGGAAAGATCATGCAATTACTAGGACACATGCAATTACAAAGTTAGGACCTTTCCCACAGCTGTTGGATGAGCTACAGGAACATGCAAAAAGGACTGCTAGAAGAATTCCTTCAACTCAAATGCACTGAGAGGCGCTCGGTAACAAATACAAAGGATAAGCACAATACAACTCCCAACACACAGACCTGGAGAAATCACATTATCAGTTGTTGAATTTTGCCCTAACCAGAATTCTGGAAGAAGGATAGCTGGAAGACAGGTCACACAGAAAAGTCCAAGCCTGTCTCTGTCAGGACAACTAAAAATCTCCAGAAAAAGAGACTGTCCCATATCTCTTTCTTTTCAGGTTTCAAGGACAGTTTCATGGAGCTGAAGTAGTTCTGATATATAAGACTTTATGGTAGAATTTAGTACATGACAGCATCATTGTTGCACATATTGTTCAAGATGTCTTCTAAATGTAAGGCAAAAAAAAAAAAAAAAAAAAACGTTAATGGAAAAGCAGAGAATGAAAAAATCTGGGGAACATATTTTATGGCAGGATTATCAAAAACCATTTAGCCTCATTTTAAGTCTACTCTTTCAGATGTCAGCATGAGTTCCACTCTCTTTCAAATGAAAGCAGAATTAGGCAAGGCCAGAAATTTTTCAAAGCCTTATGCAAAAATGCTCCTGGTCAAATATACAAAGAATGTTATTTCCCAGTCCTGAGAGTACTCCCAGCATAATATCCTTACTGCAAATGAAAGAGGACATGCAAGTGTTACAGTACAGCTTACTGTCCCGCTGACATATCTGCCAGATTTAAAAGTATAGAATGTAATCTGGATTTGACACAGGTAAATACACTCAAAGTTTCTCCGATCTGCTAGCGAAAAGAGGGTTCTTTCTTTTCTTGGCTTGTGTCCAGCAGGCTGTCAGACTACGTGATCTCAAATGGCTTCAAAGGACATAGACATATTAAAACACTTGTTAAAGACTGCTTCAGAAAGCCTCTTCAGAAAAGAACAATTCAAAACTTCAAACAGATTTGCCAAAGTACTTGTAAGGGAGAGAAAAAAAAAAAAAATCTTCGTTTTATGCTCCACCAAGTAATAGTGTAGTGGATACTCATTTACATAACGGGCATACAAGTCAAAACATTTGTGAAGATA
The DNA here is from genome assembly GCF_963264785.1 of Psittacula echo. Taxonomy (NCBI): domain Eukaryota; kingdom Metazoa; phylum Chordata; class Aves; order Psittaciformes; family Psittacidae; genus Psittacula; species Psittacula echo. Next base: position 37,447,474 of record NC_137738.1, on the reverse strand, counting down.
CGCCTGAACTCTCAGATTTAGAAGCAGAGAGCATTTTTGTTTACTTTATACATACATCCACGAAAACTATCTATTCAACTGACAATTTATAATGAAACAAAAATAGCTCCTTCCTCTCAGTTTCTTTGGCCACCAGTCCCAAAATTAGAGAAGCAGGGACCAGCATCACTGTTTGCAACATATGAGGAACAGAAGATGACCTTACAAAAGAACTTTTCTAAACTGCTTTTCTAAATGTGGAGTTGCTGTATCTAGGGGACAAGAAACTGAAGCCCAACAACAGCTAGAAGCAGAAGAATGTTTTCACAAACACTAATTTATACAGGTATAATATAATACCACTTTTTCTTTCTTTTTCGAATTCCATCTCTTGCAATAAGTTTCCATATTCCTACTGTTTCATGTGCTGAACATAGTAAGCCTGGCTCAACAGCTGAGCAAGTTGCTATTCATTATGAAACCCCTATCCTTCATGGCCAAATAGAACATCTGCTTTTACAGTTTGTGCTTTAAAAATCAGAAATTCCACAAAGCTGAAAAATACCATTACTCCTGTCATGACCTGGGCTCCTTTCCACATGGATAATAATTCCACAGAGGTCAGCCCCCAGAGCCATCAAGTTTTGCTTCTCTTTAATCAGGTCTTTACAATGACCTGGCATTCCTGACCTTCATTTCCTCCACAGCATTCTCTAGCTCTTCAGGAGACTTGTATTCAAAATCTTTCTCCAAATATTCTTCTTCAGCTTGGGTCATCCATTCTTGCATCTCTGCCAAATCCTTCTTCAGATTTACAGCTTTTTCCTGACTTTCAGACAGGCGATTTTTCTGACTAACGATCTAGAATCCAAGGTAAAGAAACAGCAGCTCTGTTACTTAAATATCCTTGTATAGGTGAAAAAACACTAGTCTTTGTTAAAATATTTAACTACCAAAACCTTTTCAGGCTTTTTTAATTAATAAAGTGTTTTACGCACACAAATTCATGCTCCCTTTTTTAGCATCTCAACAAAATCTAGAGCTGAGGGAAGGAAGAAAATTACTTCCTTTTCCTCATTGCATGTAAGCTGGTAAAAATCCCTGGAAAAAGTCAGAGGGAAGGAAAACTTCTGATCCCAATTATCACATGGTTAGGTAGATCTTTATACAGCTCACTAACACACCCTTCAGGCCCCTCTGTCTTTCCACAACCCAGGCAATCTGGATTCTATATCAACAGGTTCTCTAACACAGATACTTGCCAGGCATTGCAATCAAAGTATGTTTGTACAAACAGCAGAAACCTTGCACCCAAAAGATACAACCAAATACACCAGACTGAAGTGGTTGTCTATTTATCACCATTTATTTTTTAAAGGTGCTTGAAAGCAGGCAGAAATTACACAGGACCAGAATAATATTCCAGGTTTCAGGAATAACAGAATTAGAAGGTGTCTTCCTTCCCACCCACCCCAGAAAGAGCAGCATAAGGCAAAGTGAACAAATTAATCTTTAGTTACAATTAAAGAGTTTCACTGTGCTCCTTCCAGTTAGATACCAAGAAATTCATGTATTCAAACAAAACTACTGTTGTGCTGGTATTCCCTAACATATTTGAACTTCTGAAGGATTCACTGGGTCAAGTTGTATTTCAGCCATTTTGACAGTGGGACAAGTAAAACATACTCATCCCACTGTTTCACCACTTCACCTCCTCACCATCCTACCAATACCAGTAACAAGCAAGAGCACCAGCAATGTATGGAGAACTCACCTGTTTGCTCAGTTTCTCCCATTGAGTCTGGCAGTCCACTAGCCTAGACTTTAGCCAAGTATTTACACTTGCAATAGGCTGGGCTCTTAAAGCAGACTCCACTTCTTTCATCTCTTTCAGAGATGTTTCAATTGTATCCATTTCATTGACAAACATCTGAGCACACAGAGAAAATAAATGTCCTTATTTAGCAAGAAATCACATGCATTTATACAATATCAATAGTTCTGCAATTCTTAATTATTCCAGAGAAACCTTAGTATAAAAACAGACTAATGCTGTGTTCAAAACCAGATTGTTTAAAACAATCCTTCAGTGGCCCAAAACATCAGAACTATGTGACTAAAAACCAATATATATATATATATGCAGCACAACCATCCTCACATGCCAAGTGTCAACACCAGAACAATACAAGTTTGAAGATTATGTGCACTAAATACCCTCATGTTTCGGACATACCTCACTTACATTCTTCTCCCAGAAAGAAACATTTGAAGGTGCACTGTAATTACTTACTATAAGAAGAAATTCTGCATATTTGTGATCATCACGTGCCACTAGCTAGGAAGGAACCTTACTTGTAAGGCACATGCAATCCCTAAACCATAGGAGCTTCATCACAGTTATTTGCTTATTTTTACTGCCTTTGGGAGTTTAATGCAGAAAGCACTTAGCACTCACAAATTCAATTCCCTTATCGTAAAATTGGGAAAAATATATAAACATTTTCTGTGGAAATAATGTCAACTTGTAGATGAGTATTTGTAAACATGATAAAGACCTTTGAAAACTAAAAAGTGTTATGGCTACACATAAAGAACCAATTAAAATGTGCCTTGAGGAAAGATAAGACAATTTTTCTGGGGGGCTTTGCGGAATATTTCATGGACAAAGCAAGCAAAATAATAAAGAAGAAAGTCATTATTTATTTCAAAAGATTTCTCAAGAGAGCAAAACTTACTGTGCACTGGTCAAGTTGCCTTTGAAGTCCTTCAGTATTTCCTTGTACAGCCTTTTCTGTCATTAAAAAGTCTTTCACACCATCCATCCACTTCTGAATGACTTTTGAATCAGCCTAAATCAAAAATAGTAATGAAGAGTTGATACAATATCATGATGAAGAATGTATGGCTGTTGCATTTCAACTTCTAGCCATGTCAAAAGAATATTTTACAAGCTTCTAGCATCACCTTGGTTTTGAATCAGACCACCTTTGGTTTAATTTTTGGTTTTGTTTTTTTCTTCCCAGTTTCTATTCTCAAATTTATATGAAAATTAAATTCACAATTGTGATATTCTCATATCCATGCCGCAGCACTGTTTAACTGACACAGCACTGCTCCAGGCTGTCTACGACAGAGAAACACAGAATCAAGCAAGGAGGTAAGCATGGCTCTGAGAAGTAGGTGGTTACTCTTCATATGAAGGACCTGGCTGAAGGCTGGGAATAACATTTTCCTGACAACAGAAACCACATGACTGCTTCCACCACACTTGCCCAGGAGACACACTGCACTCCAAGGAAAAGACAGGGCCCTATATATATATATATATATATATACATATATGTGGGGAGAAGAGGAGGGGGTAATGCTGAACATATCTGACAGGTTGAAACTATGCTGGGAAAGCCATTCCCTTACAGAGAAACACAGGCACAAAAGAAGAATGCCACAGATGATTACACTAACCATAAAAAAAAAAATCTAGCTGTTTGAGGCCAATACCAGCTCCAGGGCAATGCACATGGGAAAAAAGGAAGCACATACACAATTTCAGAGTTATCTGACCTAACATCTGGCAATTGCCATTTATCCTGCGATGAGGTAGGTGGGGAGGGAGACAGGAGGGTCGACATCTCCTTCCCACAGAATTATGGAGGTCGTCAATCATCCTTACAAACAAAACAATCACAAACTTTGAGCAGGGAGAAAGCTTTTCTTTGTTCTGGTTCAACTGAGTTATGTGACTGTCGTTTTCTACTAACATAGCTAGAAGGTTTTTTAATCAACATTTTTGGACTAGGTTTAAGACATTTTGGTTAGGTTTAAGAGATGGCACCTTTTTATTCTGCCACAATTGCCATCACAGAGCACTGTTATTGAGAAGCTGAGTTAAAGCTCATCAGCTTAACCTTCTACTCTGCATGTCACCGAGGAGGAAAGCACAGAGTTTCCTTAAAAACCTTGCAATAACAGTTCTTTCAAGATCAATACACTACACACTGCTTCTCAAAAAAAATTCTGCACTAATGAAACCCCATTAGACTAAGATCATGCTTATTTTTAGGCCAATGTTACCATGAGAGGTCAAAGTCATGACATTTTCTTCATTCCTTTTCCATTTGGGGAAATTTCCTGCAGCTGATTAGCCTGAAAATAATTTTCCAAAAAACCAGACCCCAGGAGGCTTAACAGTGAACCATGGCTTAATGTAAAATAATACATATTTATAGAGGTTGCCATTTGAAAAGGCATTTTAGTATATAACTAATTTAGCTTGCTTACAGTAAGCTACTTACCTAAGTAGCTGGAGTGAACTGAGTGGGATTACTCACAAAGTTAGGCATACATTTAAATGACTTGCTGAACCACAAACCAAGACTGTAAAAGTTTAGTGAAGTAAATGTTCCTGCACTGCACAGGTAAATAATTACGAATGGTCAAATACCCAGTGTAGGTTGTTGGTGTACGAGAGCTCACAAATTTTAGACATGAACTAAAAAACTGTATCAGTTTCTATAATTTATTCTGGCGAGAACAAAAATCAAATGTGTTGAAATTTAACCTGTTTGCACCTAGAAAAACCATGATGTACAGCCATGCAATAGATTTCAAGGAACTGAAGGTAATACATAATCAAAGACATAGCAAGCCACATTGTATTAGAGCTGTGATAACACAGAATAAGAGATATAGAAAATTTCTTGTAGAAAATATTAGACACAAAACTGATAAAATAAGCCTTGTCTATTTTTCCCATCACATGAGTATTACAGACAGTCTCACAGTAAAACACAGATCGTGTCACTAATGCATGTGTTGTCAGCTTGGGGGAGCCTTTGTCACATCACAAATCACAGAAGGGCCACCTGAGCTGCAGGACCCACAGGCAGATCTGCCAGAGACTTGCTCATCAGGCTAACAAGGACATTTTAAGCACTGTTCATTTGTCTGCTCACTGTTAAAATTAGAATACTTACACTCACTTTATTTTCAAAAACCTAAATGTGGGGAATGCTGTTTTGGGAAATGCCAGCTTTTAAAGGTGAATTAGGAAAAAAGGAAACATTAAAAGTAAACCAACACTCGAGTGTAGTTGTGCATAACTACGTTTTCCAAGGGTTGTCATCCACTTACTCTTTTTTTTTTTTCCTTTCTCCCCTATTTGTAATTTTTTTCCACCCTTTAATACCCAAATGCTTCATCTCCTCTCATAATCAAGGAGATACTGTCCAGCCATTCTCCAAACTAATCTTGTGTCTATGGTATTACATCTCCAGTACTGACCTATTCAGTGCCTGCACCAGGACCATATACAGAGTCTCCTGTATCAGTGTTTCTTGCAGTGCAAGTTCCATCCTGATCTGCCAGTACTGTTCACAACATTTTTATTCAACTTGTTCTACATTCTCATTTTCAGTCATACAGTGCTAGACTGCAAAAATCTCTGTATAGATTAGCACCACTCCTTCCAAAGGAAAAATCAGGGAATATAAATACATGACTGCCCATCACTGAGAGCTTTATGAAACATTTAGAAAATACAGGAACTGTGCACTTAAAACTTCAGTTCATAAGAAAACACCCCCATATTTCTACAGCTAGCATCACTACGCATTTCTTCCATTTTCAATTATTTAATAATGACTTCTATTGTTTCTTCTGCTTTAATTGATTTTTCAGCTTCTCTACTTTTTTTAAGGTAACAGGAAAGGTTTTAACATCTCAGCACAAAATTCCATCCTCAGATCTATACAATAGAATGAGGCTTCAATGCTCTGCTCTCCAATAGCTTTTCACATGGGCATAAAAATCCCCATCTCTCAGTGAGTGTTTCATAAACAACATCGCTTTGGACAGCTGTAGAGAACAGGGCACTTCACCTTTGGCTAGAAAAACTACATAATTGATTACTAAATTAAAAACCTACTATGCTAATACTGCACAGTGTGTACCTCACTCTCAAGTTAAACATGACAGAGAATTTCAGTTTTCAGGAGCTATTCTTCACTCAGTTAAAGATGTGATTTAGAAAAGTAGGTGCATGTACAGACCACTCAACTGAACTTGATTCAAGTGCAGAAAGAGTTCTGCACTTACAAGAAATAAAGGGAGAAAAAAGTGCTGCTGAAACCAATGATATAAGTAGGTCTTCCTCAATATAGCTATAGACAATCAAGCCAACTGAAAAGCTGCAATCATTGGAACAAAAGAGACAGATCGAAAGTTGTTGCACGAAGAACTGAGGCAGGCTTACATGCAGAATATTTATTCTGTCATGCTAAATAACTAAGTGCAACCAGAAAGAGAGGGAAGGGAAGAGAATGAGAAACAGTGGGATATTGTACATTTAGGTCAAGTCAGGAAGAAAATTAATGAGGAAGTGGTTGCTGGAAACTCATCACGAAGGGCTTAGCTAAGCCTTAGAAGCTAATTTCTTCTAGGATCCTGTACAAGCCAGCTCACTTTGGGCAGTCAGCTCCTGCTGAACAGTAGCATCAGCTCCTCCACAATTCCACATCATCCCACAGGCTGCTGCAATCACCTATGGAAGGATGAGTCTGAAGAAATCAGACTAAAAGCAGAAACTCTTTCAAATGTAAGTGCACAAGTACACATATTCTTGAACATGTTTTTTAAGAGGGGGGGCGTGGACAGCTTTTATCTTTATGCTTCACATAATACAACCTAACTAAAGAAATGCACACTTTTTCCTCTGAAAACCTACATAAAATTCTTCCTCTTCTTCATAGCTTGGTTTGCAGCTTCCATTTACAAGTTCACCAGCCTAGACTGGACTACACACTATTCATACATACACATCTCACACACACACTGCTACGAGCAGCTCAAGTCCTGAAAAGAACAATTAATGAAAACCATGTCTGAGCAGGAGCAAGTTTTTCCTCCCAGTCTTTTTTCCCCAAAGTAAAACTTGGGTGTCCACTCTGCTTTTCACTGTCATTTGTTTACTTTAGTAAACAAATTACCTTACAATCTGTTACCTTAGTATGACTTCTTCCAGATTTAAGGTTTGTTTGGTTGGGGGGTTGGGGGTAGGGTGAATAGGAAGGGGGTGAGTTGTTTTGCTTTGGGTTTGGTTTGCTTGGTTAGTTGGTTGGTTTTTGTTTTGTATTTAAAAGACAAGACAAGGCTTTTACTACTTCTGAACTATCATCAGCAATGGCTTGTCCAATTTTAACTACAATGCCAGGCATGTCAATTACCTGGCCTTCCTAATGCAAACTTCAGCTTAAACACGCTTGTTCTTGCCTAGTCATTAAAAATTCTGTCTGGCTTAAGATAAATTAAAACCAAACAAAAACCCCAATGCTTGGTTTCAAGTTTGAATCCAATATCCACTAGAAACAGCTTTTTGCTTCAGAAGGAAGAGCAAGACTGAAATAAACCTTTGGGAAAAAGTGGTAGTGTGTCTGCATGGCACTAATGTTCTAAAACAGGTGCATGTAGCAAATTGCCTTTTTGGGGTTTTGTTTTTGTTTTACAAATTGTGTGATACACACTCTGTTAAATGGAAAAGAATGCAAATAATTCTACACATTAAGATGCTTAATGCATGTGAAAAATACAGATTTCTGTAAGCTAATGCACGTGTGTCTTCACCCCAAGAGATGGAGAATCTCTAAAAGCACCTTCTTGCTTTTTGAAGCTTAAAATACAATAGGAACATGAAAATAGGAAACACAAAGAAACCATCTAACCAGGAAGTACTGAGTCAATGTCAGTTAAATTACTTAAGCAATTTTCTCTCCTCTATCAATGCGTTAAACATCTGAATACCCCTGCTTTTAATCCCTTCATTTTTAAACCATTGGGATTTTTTGTCATGCAGGATTTCACATGTGTGTGTATATAAAAATATCTAAAAATATGTAAGAGTGTTGATTAATCTTAATTCTTTAACCTTCCTTCATGACACTTCAGAGGCCATCTGTTGGAACTGGAAAGCTCACTGTACTATATAAGCATTTTCTTTAGTTCCTTCTTGAACAGGCTGTACTATTTTTTTATTACTGTTGACAGAAATTCCACTTGAAGGAGCAGTTTTTTTGTAGCAGGTACAGAATTTCAAGTTTAGATGTCAAAGGCACTGGGCATCTGACACCAACCACATTAGAGAGCACACAGCTACTGGTGGGATCGAGCATTCAACAGCACAGCTGACTTAACCTCAGTGTAACCTTTGCTTCTGATTGAAAGACAAGTAATCCTAGTTTTAAGTGAAAAGTAATTCTATTAGAACATAAAATAATATCTTAGGATGTTAAAAGTCCTCTGCTACCCTGCTACAAATACACTATATAGGCTTTCAGCCTCTGCCACTATAGTGGCCCACCAACATTTCACTTCTCAATCAGTATCACTGGGACTCCTGCAAGAACACAAAGAGCTATAAAACAAATCAATTATCTAACAAAACCAAAACAAAACAAATCCTTTCATTTTACCTCAAATATTCTCAACTTGGATGTAATTTCCTCCAGCAGTTTAACATCTTTGGAAATCTTGAGCTTTAACTTGTCCCAGTGTCCCTGCACATACTTAAACTCTTGTGTGCAGACCTTTTTTATATCCAAAGGAGCATGTTTCTCCAAAGCCTTTGTTTCTTCAGCAAGTTTATCTATCCTGGGCTTCTGAGCTTCCAGTGTCTCATAAACCACCTATAACAAAAAATAAAAAAAACAGTATGTCTGATTCCAGTATTAGCCATACAAGAGGTACACACATACAAGTGCAAGTGCATCAAAGGTTTTGTTGTGCAGAGAACAGATGCAATGAAAAGTGATATTCCAGTTACTAAAGTTATTGCAGCAGAGATGTCCAAAAAACCTTTTAAGCAGCAAAATCTTCAGCTGCTCTACCAGTGCAGTAGCAGAGATTACAGAATGGCCTCTAAAGCCTGAACAAATAGCTAAACACACTCACGCACCTCTCCTGGGCTGTAGGGTCATAGCAGTCAAGTTAGCAAAGCAATGGCTATACTACACCTAGGTCATTAAAGAAACTGCAGTGTAGACACAACAGGATCTCAGGTGTTCAGGTTGGTCTGGATTTTTTTTTATTCCCTTCACAGAGATATATATATATTTTTATAACAAAAGAAAACAAACATTAATGCTCACACAAACAGGTTCAGCACGTCCTTTGAATTGTGTAAAGTAACATTATTGTAACATCTAATTGCATTAAAAGCACTGGATACATGAGTTTTGAAAGTTACTCTTCCAACTGGAATACAGGGAGGATACAATCGGAATATATTTACTAGGGCATTGCTGGTATGAAAAGTCACTTTAGCCAAAATACCTGATTTCTTAATATTAAGGAAAAAATAACAGCTGAAGGTATAAGCCAAGACATGAAATACGCTGCCACTTCATTAAACTGGTCATTTAAGTCCTGCTTTAAATTTAAAGAGAGATACTTTGAATGAACACATGAAACCATTACTAATTTCATTAATTTAACTTTGCTAGTAGATATATTTAACGTGTACATGTGGGACATGCGCATATTTTACTGTATTATACTGAATCTTCTTTTGATATGTTTATATTTTCAATTTTCTTTTGTATTTACAGGAAATAAACAGGATAAGATGTACCATTTCCTCTAAAAAGATAGTGAGGTATCAATGAGACTGAGAAGAGGGATGTATATCCACAAAGCAAGTGCTTTCTGTGCACTGGGCCACAAACAGAGTCAATCCCTGGCTTGCGTCTATGCCTGAAGCACTTAGCAGTGCCTGCTACAGTACAGAACGAGCTGGGCAATCCCAGGTCCACAAGCAGGTCATTATTCATGGTTTGTTCCCATTTCCCATCACACTCTTTAAAGCTTCCACACTGGCATACCATGTACTTTCAGGTCAATTAGTCTCTGAAGAAAAGGAGAGTAGGGGATTTGGGCAGAAGCGGGAAACAACAAGCCTCCAAAGAATAAATGCCATTGCAATTCAACCAGCACATGGACCAGAAAAATCTCTGCCAACTTTAAACAATACAGAAGCAATGTTAACAGAGAAAAACAAAGAACTCAGAAATGTGGGGGGTTTTTTGTTTGTTTGTTGGGTTGTTTGGTTTTTTTTTAATCTGCTGCTTCAAAAACCCCAAAGTATTAACTCCACTGTTTACTGGGCTTTTAAAATACATATTTGATCACTCTCTGCTGAATACAGAAGCATATAAAGACACGCATGGCCTCTTCTTACCCAGCAACTGGAGTTCAAGAGCTCTTCCAGAGTCACCTGCAACTGCCTTATGCCACATAGAGAAAAATACGTGTTTCTGAATTAAGCTTGATTCCACATGCCAAAATATTTGTCTTGTTTTTTTAAAGGAAAAAAAAAAAAAGTACCACTGCCACAGGATTCTATTTCCTCACTCCAGCCTTCACTTATCAAATCACTTTGTAAATGATATTTACAAAGCAACTGTTATCCATACATTTTCCCCCTACTTTATTGGTTAATATTCAGAAACAAAATACTTTCTCTACTGGACAGAATTTGTGCATCAATTACCTTTATGGCTTGAAAGTACTGTTTCCCTTTGAAAGGCAAGCTAGAGATCAGAGAATAGTTACTCTTCCATAACAGCCAAGCAGGATGAAACAGATGATTTGTTAACCAGGTGGCTGCGATGCAGCTCAGGCAGAGAGAGCTGAAAGGCAGCTCCCAAGGGAGAGAAGGGCAGCTGGCTCCCGGCTTTCCTCACAACCACACTCAGCAGCAAAGGAGCAAACCTTGGACAGGATCACCACCCTGATCCAACCAAGCTCCTAAGAGGATTCACCCAGTGTCCTGACATCCATTTTAGGGCAGCTCAGCACAAGGGAGACTTAAGCACGTTGGAGAGAGACTGGGAAGACTACCAGGGTGGTCCATGGTGCTGCAACACTTCAGAGATCCCTTAGTCTCCTCTTCTCCCTGGTGAGTCAACCCAGTTCTCTTGGCTTCATCTCCTGGCACAGGCATCAAGGGAAGCTGTGATGTCTGTAGGCTTGCAGAACCTGGACATGTCCCTCAGCAGCCTGTTGTAACGCAGCTTTCAGTAAGCAACCCCCAGAGATCCCACTTCCACGCAGCATTTACTAATGAACCTCCCCCTAAGTAACATTTTAGTTATTGCACTGAAAACAAGGCAAGAGAAAGGAGGATGACAGTAGCTGAATAAGCAATTTCCTCACTTCACTGCAAAGGTAAGAGTTACCTTTGCCTGCTGCAGGGCCTTCTCAACCTTACTGGGTTCACTCAGCCCACTGGTGATGGACTGCTGCTGGCACTCCAGCTCTCTCAGCGTGTCCTTCAGCCGCTGCAGAGAGTCCATGTAGTCCTGGCTCGGCTGGCTTTCTGTCTCTGGTGTCATTAAAAGGAGTAACAGAACAAAATACAAGGTTAGAAAATAGACACGAGACCCAAATTACAAGAGACGTGGACATAATCAAAGTTATTAAAATAATTTAGAGAAAAGAAATCATGTGAAGCATTGATTGAATCCTGATGAGACCTTCCAAGGGCTAAAACTCTTCTGCTGTGGCAATGTTTTTACTTTAAAGAATGTTAAATATATGTAATATAAATAATAGATTAATAAACATCCAATGAGAGCCCCTCCGAAAAAAAAAAAAAAAAAAAAAAAAAAAAGAAAAAAATGTTAAAAACTTAATCCCATCTTTAGTTTTTTCTCTAACACCTGAGCACCTAAATCTCTTGGGGTAGGTGGAATCAACAGTACACAGGCTTCTGCATGCCTAAATACCCACAATTTGGTATTTCTCATTTTAAAGAGGTTTTAGACATATCTACCATTTATATGCAACCACACACAGATACCTACTACATATAGAATATAAAGTAGAGCTTATATAATAGCCATATATTACTTATGAAGTTAAATATACACACTACATACAGTAAGTATAAAAGCTAGTATTTTTATATATATATATAAACATATGTATTACTGTGGCAGTAGAGATTGGGGTTGTATTTATTTGGGCATTTTTATATACACACGTGCACAAAACCATAAAAATAGCAGCTTTCAGCCTGTTGCCAGAACAAATACACTATTTGGGAAGACTGAAAAGAGAATTCAACTTTGAATGGCGTATCTTCTACTTGCAATCTTTGACTCTCATCTCAGATTTTGCTTGAGCCACCCCTCTGTGGAATCCCAGGCAGGAGGCAGCACCTCACTGGCATTTCAAAATGAAAACTTCAGCAAACAGGCTTTGGGCTATAAGACCCATACTGTGGTATGCATGTTCTCTGGCCTTGGATTCCTAAGCAATTTCATTACTGCCGCAAGTAAAAATTAATCTAAGTTTTGTTGTGACTCACCAGGTAGCTTTTCAACAGCTTACTGTCAGGACTGTCATACCATGTACAACTAAGGAATAAGTCAGCATTTCTAAAGAGAATCAGAGTTATCTAGCCTCCTCTTCTTAAAAAGCCAGGATTAAAGGGAAAAAAAAAAAGCAAATAGGTGCACTGTCACTAACCTACAGCAAAACCCAAAGGAGAAGAAAATAGTTTTAAAAGCCTTCCATTTACCAAAAAAAAAAAAAAAAGTCACAATTCCCATAAAGCTGCCGGTAGAGATAGGACTGAGTTGCCAGAGTTGCCGAGTTGCCCTCCATGAGGGCATTTTCAGAGGCTCATAGAAGAGCCATGAAAAGGGATAGACTTCTGTCAGTCAAAGCCTTCCAGGTTCACAAACGCTCAAGTGACACCACCAATTGTTTCTCCCAATTACATGGCTCTGGAAGTTCTTTTATCTTACACCAATTCAAGCTGTGTTGTAAATAAACAGCTTAAACCCTGAAATGAAATTTGCCTCTGTTCTTTATCAATACTCAATCTGCAGAGAAATGATCATTTAAAAAACCCACACAAATACAAATTTGACACATAACACTATGCAAGGTGTTTTTATGACTAGTTCAAACATGCTAGTAATGCCTAAAGTGATGTACGGCATGAAAAACTACGGAGTATTTTGTCACATCATGTAATCATTACCAGAACAGACAATAGCAATAAAATTATTCAAAAGTACATGAACATAGAACAGTCATAAAATAATAATTCCTCACAGTAAGCATGAAATCATACCCTATAATTTGAGCATGGCAGACAGATACATTATTCATACAGTTTTCTGTATGGATATAATCAAAAGTATGCAGGCTTCGTGCAACACATTATATAGATGGCCTAACAACTCAGTAATTGAGCCTATTTTTATAAAACACAGAATAAAGTATTAATGCTCTTCCATTTTGGGCTGTTAGCAAAACACTTCCTTCAAATTCCTCAGAAAGAAAATGAGAACTAAGGAAAAAATATCCTTATAGATCTGTGGTCTTGCTATTCAGCTATAAAATATTAACAGCGCTACATATTTTGTGCACTACATTTAAAATCCTTTAGAAGCCAGCATGACTGGTTTGAATGCTCGTAATGAAATTTTTAACACAACAAAAACCCAAGCAAAAAGTGCCTGAGAAGCAAGCCAGATTCCAAATCACTTCAAAGATGAAATTTCCAAAAGGAATTATGTATGACTAATGTGCTCAAAGCATCTATGAAAAAGAATAAATTTCACATGCACACTTCAATTTTACAAGGTTCTCCTAATCTTCCATTTTTTTATTTCTAGCATTATTATTTATTTCTCTAAGTGCCAGAGATACACAGCTTTTCAGAATAAATTATCCACATTAAATATGTTTTGCCAGTTCCTTAAATGTCAGTTCAGGAATGTTGCATCCTTGCATAATCACTTCTAATACCATGGAACGATATATTTTGTAGCATGCACAGAGGAGGTGATACAAATATCCTTCTAGGGAACAAAAAGATTTTGTCAGCCTGACCCAAAGCCTCCCAAAATCAGTGGTAAAACTCTACTAGAATTCAGTGAGCTTTCCATCAGCTCAAAAAATACATATGTATGTATACACACACACACACACATATATATATATATTCATTTTACCTTTCTTCAGCTGCTGGTGACATTCCTCAAGTTTCTGATGAGTGAACTTGAAGTGTTCAAGAAAGCTATTCAAGCTCTCCTGAATGAAGTTTGGAGGCATGGGCTGAGAGGTGAGTGTCTTGCAGGTGGCTTTCAGGTGTTCCAACTGTGGACTCAGGCTTGCAAGATGAGTCAAGTCTCGCTGTGAAAGATTAAAAACAAAATCATATCTCACTTGCCTTGTTAACACAAGGATTTTAGTAAGCTGCTGCACTATAGCTCTTCCACACTACTAGGGCAAGAACATTAAAGTGACATAGGGTCCAAAATCTCCGTCTCAAATCTGGTGCCCTGGAGGTCTCAAATTTTGAGTTGCCTTACATTACCTTACTGACTAGGCTAAGCTCCTCTGGGGCATTCTGTGCTCCTAACAGCTTCTAATCAAAATTACCAAGTTTTGCCAGACTTACCTGACATAAGTCTTTCAGGACTGCTGAGGGCTGGGAGGCTGAAGAAGTGTAATTTTTAAGCAAGCCATCCTTCTCAATTACAGTCTTTTCAAGATCATTCATTTCCTTAAAATATGCATTTATATCTTCCTGGTACTTTATCTTTCTGGTCACTTCTTCCAAATGTTGAACCACATCTTTCCAGCCTGACAATGTTTTCTCCATCACAGTTTTTATATCCACTGTAGAAAGACCTTCTGAAAAGATTATACAACTTGTTATATTAACTGCAACACATTTTGATTAACAGGCATTTAACCTTTCCTCTCTTCAAATACAGGTGCACACTTGTATTAACATGCAAAATGCTTTGATTCCAAGTACACTATCCATAAAACTGTATTTATTATTAACAGTGTTTTCGCTTTTTATTTCGACATTAATAGTAAAATAGAGCACAATATTCCACTTCCATTCTTTCCCTTTGATAACTTCTGAATTCATAACAATGAGCTGACTCTTGACCATCATGACTTTTGTCTAAATGCTGATAATGTAGAATTATGTAAAATAAGCTTTAAGGAAGCTTCCAGTGAATTAGTTTTTTGTTGAAATGATTCTATACTCCACAAAGAAAAAGGGAAGCAGTAAGATGGAAGGGAGCAATAAATTCATTAAAAAGGTAGATGGAAATCCTGTCAGCCTGGGAGTCAGAGGGAGAAATGTAGACATGATTAATATGAACAGCAAAAAAGCAAGACAAGAAAACACGAGGTTATTTCCCACTCACAGTGAGTACATGAAACACTTGCTACACCATCTTTTTGACAAATCAATGCATTACTTGAGGATGCAGTGGCAGAATTGAACAGACCTCCCAACCATTCCTCCTGCGCTTATTTCCTCAAGCATCAGAAGTACTGACAATTCTGTTACGTATGAAGAAATTTCATGGCTATGTACATTCTTGCCATTGCAAGTTTATGATGCAGATTCTCTTTCAAGGTACTACCTTCTTTATATAAGGCATATTTGGGTCAATTGAATACTTAACAATTCTATCATTTAGATTAGAGAGTCGGAGGGATTTTTGCTGCACTCCTTTAGCATAAGTGGAGCCCAATGCTCTGGTCAAGGCAGCCAGCCAGCCAAAGCTGGAACAAGGGAGCTTGAAGGCTCTGTTCCATAGATCCTCCCTGTGCTTAACACTGGCCATATACTTGGCACGACTATAATACAGAAGCACAGCAGCTGCAACCAGCCACATAAGAGGAGCATACATGCAACGATAGATCACTGCCACTATGGCACGGCCTTGTACATGTTCCAAGACAGAAATGGTTGCCAGTGCTGTACATTATTCCACACAGGCATAGCTTGGCCTGGATTTGGAGAGAAGGGCTGTCATTCTGAGCTGGACAAAACATACTAGCAGACCTGAACAAAGCCAGGGGCTGTAGGTTATTTTCTATAGATCCCAACCTTTACAATGGCAAATAATTAGGAAGCAATTTCTGTATTTTTTTCTTTTGCTGATACAAAGCAGTTTTTGAACTATGTATTTCTCATTATGATCAACAGATACTGGTTTCATAGACATGACCTATTACAGCTGAACAGGTTTATAAAAGTGAGACAGGGGAGGTAGGACTTCTGTCCAGGGTTGAAGACAAGCAACAGCTACTAATATTTACAACCCAATCTCCAGGTTAAATCAGTGGCTTCCAGCCACCAGCTTCAAGGCAACAGCACACACTGTAAAAACCTTCAGCTGCATTAGGCAAGGAGAGGAGGATTGGAGATGCTTAGCAGACCAGGGCATCCAGGCAAAAGGACTGGCTGGAAAAAATGTGACAGTTGGAAAATCCAATGGAAATCAGTATTTTCCAGAAGGGATGCTGGTCAGTATGCAGGGCAGTGATACCATCCTCTTACTTGTCTGAATGCTACCAAGTCATAGCAATTTCACCAGAAGCCAAGTACATAGCAGATCTAAAAGACTGTTTCTGGATGATATGAAAGTTCTTTTATTGAGAAAGTCACATTTCACTGATGAAGTTTTGTCACATTATGAAGCGAGATTTTGGCAAGACCTAAAGATTCAACTTTCACTGATGTTAATTATAAGTTTCCAGGATAAGTGTTTTAATTGACAATCAATCATTTTCTTAGGCAACCATTTTCTTATGGCTCAAAGGCTTCTCTCTTCCTTTGAGCCATAAATTGTGACTATTATCATCAAAACATACTGACAGTTGTTACAAAAATAAAACAAGCTACAAATAAAAAGATATACACACATTTATCAAGCTTAAATTTGGGTTCAAAATTTCCACTTCAGGGCAGTTATATTTTAAAACTTTACACCTAAAATCTCCAAACAATTAGAATTAAACCAGCTCCTACCCTCAGAAACCCTGTTACTGCCATTTTAAGAAATTATTTCTATTTCTATAAAAATAATCCTTAAAAGATTGCAATGAACACGCACACGTTAAACAAAGAATATTGTTTCATTATAAGCTTCAGTAAAAACAAAACACACATCAGTAACTAGCAAAAGTAACAATAACCAGTGTCTCTGAAGGACAGAAAATGGAGGGAGAGGAAAGGAATATTTTGCGATGCTTAACTGGAGAGAGCATATTCCAGTATTATTTCCCAGAAAGCCATCTGATTAAAATCACAAAACAGAAAAACCTTCAAGTTGCTTACCCCTTCCCATTTGATCCAAAAGAATATGTCCACTTCGTTTCAGTTCATCTAACTTTTGGCTTTTTTCAACTCTTTCTTTTTCAATCACCTACAAAGTGAACACCAAAACAGTATCGAAAAGGTAATTTTTCTTGACACACACACACCCCCTCACCCCAGTAACATGTGTTTTCCTACTACTACCCAAAACACATTCCAGTTTTCTCAGATACAGCTCCTTCTAAGATGCATCCTAGCTCTGTTTGTTCAGAAAACAAACACAAAAAGAGTTAGCTCTCTCAAGTACCAGGAAAGCAGACTAGTCACAGCAACAGCAGGAATAAAAGGGTTGACAATTCTGCTGTGTGAAATCAGAATTGGGACACCAGCTGAAACAAGTCACTTGTGACCAAAAATTGTAATTATTTAATGTGAACCAGTCGAAAAAAGACATTTTTAAATAGTCCCTTCACTTCTGTTGCCTCTGCTGAGATTTCCAGTAGAAAGGAACAACCCGTTCTCTACAAGACCAAATAACAAGAACTATAGCATGCTAGTAATCCACTCATAGTGCTTCACTCTCCTTCATAAGGAAATGGTGAGAGAAATTCTATATGATTACCAAGATTTTTAGAGGAAGAAGTTCCTCCCTGAAGTCATAAGTATTGATGGATGTTCCTGTGTGAGCCAATGGGTATAATACACCCACAGAGGAGAGATACATTCCTTGTTCACAAGGCCACAACTTCAGTATCCTCTGTGATTACAACAAAGTATCTCCAAACTAAAATGTTTTCAAAACTAACGTCCCAGATCGTTACCCTGCTTTAGACTTATTATGGCAAATTCAGAAGCAGCATACATTTATTTGCGTAGCTGGGAAGAACAAACACTGTCCTACCCCCTTAGAACCCAATCATTTAAAAGCAGTGCTGTTCATGGGAACTTGGTGTTCATTTTGAAGCCTATTTTAAAGGCTACAAACATTCAGAAAGATCTATAAATAAACTATTGGGAGGGTTGTTTTGGTTTTTATTTCCACCAGCACTGCCGTTCCAAACATTCCTACTGGCACCATTTTGTACTACACCACTGAGAAGGAGTCTCCTTATAGATATTTTTAAGTATTGTCTTTGATTTCAAGAACAGGTTCAGGTCTGGCTGAAGCTCCACTAAGGCTTCATTAGGAAAGCCTGCTCAGCCCTCATTGGCAAAACATGCTCATGGAACAAAAAAAAGGCAAGAATATATTCCAGAGACAGAAGGAATAAAAGATAAAATGACTATTTCATGGATCCCACAGAATCCTGGAATATTATATATTCTGTCTTGCAGGTCAGTAATATACATGAGTCATAACCAACAGGTTTTCTCAAAAACTAATAGGGCAAACAACATGACCAAACATTATAACAATAGACCCCTTTGGACCTGCACAATGTGTGCAGTGTCTCAGCATGATTCAAGGAGTCTCTAAGTAACCTACTGGTCCATCTCTGCCAAATTACAGAAGTGGTGTCAGTCAAGCCCATCTCCAACTGTGAAACATGGAACCAAAACATTGCTGCTTAGTGGAAAAGATACTAATCCTGAAGACAGACATTTATTAGAACTCCAAAGGAGAATTCTGTAAGATGTTCTTAAATTTCCTGTGGACTGTGCAACACAACACCAGCAAAAATTTGTGTCCAGCTAGTCAGATTTCCATATATGCCCAGTTCTGAAACTATTTAACTAAAGGACTTAGTCCCCTCAAAGCATGTGGATCAGCCCACACCTCCAGCTGACAGCCAGCTTAGAGACAAAATATACTATTCACTGGAACACTATCTCCCCGTTTTACCTTCAGCTTTTCTTTCATGTTTGAAGTCTCTCTCATCTTCTTGTACTCTTTGATGTCTGCAGCCTGAATGGCAGATTTTGATTTTGAAATCCAGTTCAAGAGCTCAGCACTTTCAGCATCAAACCTGGTTTAAAAGGTCAGACAATTTTTTTGGTCATTTTTCCCTATTTGGTAGGACTTCTGATTTTTAAGACACAGTGTGAAAGTTCAGCACATTACTCAATTCCAAAACAGTACGGCTGCACATAAGATTCATGTTTCTCATATTGCTACTGCTCACAGGCAGCAGGACAGAGACAGATTTCCCAAAACCTGCCATAATAATAATTATGTCCATGGTATTAACTTTTAGGAGCAAATTGAGAATGCATGGTGCAATTTATTTCTTAACCTTTTTATACATACCTTCATGCAAACTATTACTGTTTCTTTCATAAGTCACAAAAGTGATCTCTCAATGCTGAGCACTTTTAAAGTAATAAACTAAATGTCAGGGACAAGACAAATAACAGTTCTAGATCTTGTAAAAGTCTGCCACGCTTCAGTCTGAAGAAAAACCTAGCAGCTTATGCATTCATGGCAGTGACAGTAGACAAACATTTTTGAGTGCTTAGGTGACTAAAGATTAGCTTATAGCTTAATATTTTTGGCTACAGTGACTGTGTCTATATTAACATACACCTAAAGCCACTAAGCTACAACTCACCACCATCAAAAAATAAAAACAGACAAGCAAACAAAAAAAAAAAAACCAACTCAAAAGCCCCAACTCCCAAATTAACCAATACTGTATATAACTTTAGAGAAGGTCAGATATTCTATACAGACCACAAGTCAAGCCACAATACAAACATACTACTTAATTAGTGTAAATCCTAACATGCAGTAACAACCCACCAACAAATGCAAAAGTGGCTGAGGGTCACTCAAAGCTTTCATGGGAAAACCTGCAAAATTCTAATTCCTGCCCATTTGTTGGTTTTAACATAAGCAACTGGGATCAGGCAAAAGTATCAGCAAGTTTAGCCTATTTTAACTGACCCTGTCCTTAATGCAGTTTGAACTGTAGGAAAACAGTGATAAAAGATCAAATCACTTTCGCTTTCTAAGTCTAATTCCTACAACTCACAAGACACGCAGGGAGAATGAACAGATGGGTTGCTGAACTGCTTCACTGCCTTGGACACCCATGTGCACACACAACCCCCACCCAGTCTAGGGGAAGGTGACCCTGTCTGTGGCAGGGAACTAGATAATCTTTAAGGTCCTTCCAACCCAAACCATTCTATGATTCTATACATGCAAGTCAGACAGCCACTCTAGGTATACTTGTGAAAGGAAACACCACTGTAATATTAATGTTGGTACTAAATATGAGGGAGATGGAATAGGTTTCTGAGCCTTTTTTTTTTTTTTTTGGTGCAGTTTCTCCCATTTCTCCATATATATTTTATGGAGAATCAAAAGAAATAATAAATAAATCAAAATACTTGGCACTTTCACAATACCTTTTAACTAAAGATGAGAAGATGTTTTTCCAAAATAAAGTAAATATAATTAATTCTGTCTTTCAGCAAAGGAGCTGAGGTACAAAGGATTGAAGATTTGCATTTTTTGAGAAACAGAACACCCATTTCCCCTTTGAAATCAACATCAGCTGCACACTTTCTGTTGCTCTAAAAAGAAGACTGCACATAACATTCCCTTCCTGTGCCCCAAGCCCAAACTCACAATGGCAACTTAAGTATTCCTTACTTGTGTAAAAAGCTAAGACCAAAAGTCACGAGTCCATGTGGTATCTAGTAAGCAAGGGAAAATGGCAGTGATATATACTCACTTTTTCTTTGCTTCACTGTCCCCTGGGATTTGCCTTTTCTTTGGGGGTGGTGGTGGGGGCAACTCCTGTCTGGATTGTTTAACCACTACCTGTTCCTTCAATGGTGTTTCCACTGCAGTCTTCTGTGAAACTTGTGACATCCCTATGCTTCCCACAGCTTGAGTTACCTATACAAAATAATTCAGCAAAAGAATTCAATGCCATTTTTAAACATAAACTGCTTAGTTCCTTTTATTTCTCAATCATAAAAGCCCATTCATTCACTCCTACAAATGATCACACCTAGCCGTCATGAAGCACCTGTATCATAGACACATTTCAGAGAAAAAGTTCATTATTCACTTCTTATGGATGGAAGCCAAGCATCAAAGTTCTCAGCTCACCAGAATTTCATTCTAGTCCAAATGAACTAACACCAACAAAATAAGCATTATGTCTGTTTTCTTTCATAATTGCTTGGTTCACAGAAAGAAACAAGATCCTTTGAGATCTATATTTTATACTCATATATATACAATTCTATATTTTATACTCATACCTCATGAAACCAAGCCTAGATCCCAGAAACAGCTGATACACAGTGGATTTAACCTATAAAGTCACTCAGGTCAATAGAAAACCTCTTTAATGGTTTATAAAGTAAGTCCCACAGGAATCAACCTGTAAGTTCTAAGTATGTGCTTGATATTTAGAGGGAGTGAAAGGATGAAGACAGGATTTGGCACTCTCCAGTGCTTTGACTCAAACGAAAAACAAATTAAAGCCATGTGGCTGAAATGGATCTCTTCTCAGACATTCACTCTATCCTAAGTGGATCATGAATCGGTTCCACAGCCTTCACCATATTAACATTTTAATATCACAAAAAAGGGGCTTATGAGTCATAAAACTGTCAAAACTCTCACAGAAGTCAATGGGCGTTCTGCCTAAATAAAAACATTACCAAGCACTCAAAATACTAAAATAAACATTTAACAATCCAGCTCGGCTATCATCATGACACATCAAACAAACAACTAATCTATTTTCAACAGATGAGAAATCATACTCACAGAGCATAAATGCTTGTATGACTCCCATTTATTTATCTATTCTGGGGTTTGGGTTTTGTCTTTGCTTTCTTTTAGTATCAGATTTAATCCAGTCCCAGCACTCTTACAATATTTAAAGGCATTTGTATTGATTAATACATGGCAAGCCTGCTTTATTCATCAGAAAAATGAAGCTTAATCTGTGTGAGAAAGGAGTAATAGTACTAGTCAGCTTAACAACTTGGGGTTTTGAAGACCAAAAAACACAGACAGCTCTGTCAGCAAATAAAGTCAGCCCCATGTGGAAGAGCACTCACCTACTTCTCTAGCCTGATGCAAAGCACTTGCCTGGACAATTTTTTTGACAGTATCAATGAGATTTGCATACACACAGACATCTAAACTAAGAAGTAATAAAGCCTTGTTAGGTACCTGGTTAGAATAATCCTCTAGCTTCTGAACCAAACTGTCCCACCTCTGAGTTAGTTCTTCTTGATCCTGGTCAATTTTACTTGATGCTTGGCCATTCCCAAGGATTTGGGCCACATCCTGACCTAATTCGTTCAGCTGGTCTAGTGTTTGCCGTTTCATACCCATATCCTCTTTCAAAATCTGAAATTAAAAGAAAGCATTAAGAGATGACATCAAGTATTACGCTGCCTCTTAGCTTTTAATTCCATGGTGGGGGCCGGGGAATATACCACCCGAGTCAGATTCATCATAGATTTCAAGACAGTTCCCTTGTGTAACAAAGCACTAACAGACACTATTAAAAAGAGCACATCGCTGAAACAGCTCCTGTAGCAATCAGCAGCATCTCTTAAGTTACAAATTATTAGCTCAGTTACAAGTAACACTATTAAAAAAAACAAAAACAAAACAAAAAAAAAAACAAACAAAAACCCAACAAAACCAAAACCAAACACAAACAACAAACAAAGCCCCAAAAAAACCCTGTCCAAAATCCCAGATAGCTGTCCCAAAGCTTGGCACAGCAACCTGGAATAACCATGGAGCAAGCTGCACACACTTTTTTTTTTTTTAAATTAAAGTGAAAGAATCTGGCAAGGAGAGAATATTGGCCTGGCTTCCAAAGTGTCATGCATTCACAGCTCCTGCTGGGGTCAAACTGGTAATTTGCCATTCATTTAGTCTATGAAATCTGACAGGGTAAAGCAGGACAGCGATACTCACTGCTAGTTTTCGAACATTCACGCTCAGGTCTGTTTGATCTTTAAAGTTGCTTGTCTGGACCTTACTCAAAGCCTCTTCTTTCTCAGTTAACCAAGCTTTCAATAAGCACTGCAGATCATAAGAAAAATAGCACAAGAAAACCCCAAGTTTGTCAAACCACTGTTGGTAACTCTTTCTTTAAGATCTCTGCATGCAAAGCACAGTTCTGCAGTCATTATATTCCACTTGGCATTAACAAAAATAGTACACTAAAGGGAGTAGGGGGGTGGGGAATATCAGATCAGAGTACTAAATAATACTTTCCAGCAAAAGTATTTCAACAAAACCATTTCGCAATATATCAGAGTGCACACATGCACACAAAGTTATTCATAGTAACCACATATCCAGCATAAAACTGCTGTAGGACTTATATTACAGTTAAACATATCAAAATGGTATATACAGTTTCTTCTGTTATTCACCCTTCTTCCTCTGTGATTACAAACATTTTCTCACAGAAGCTACACCACTGATAATTCAGAGCTCTTAGTCTAGGGTGTCAGTCAAATACTCAGATATTAATTAGTCTAAATTTGTACTGTTTACTGATGTAATGACTGTAGTTTACTGTACCTACATCCAATTGCAAAATAACTTCAGCAAATACTATCCATTAACTACTGAAAGCTGGAGTGGCTTGCTCTGCCTGGCACAAACTCAGGGGTCTTGAAGTTTTTCCACTTTTTTCTCAGAAAGCTGTCCTGGGTCTCACTTCTCTTCAGTCACACAGCACTACTATGGGAACTCCAGCAATAACTGGCATCAGGTATCAGAAAGTATTTTATGAATTTTATGTTATGTTGCAACATATACTGCTGCTGCTGCACAGCCATCTCCACAGAGTAGAATACTCAGCTCTCTATCCCACTCAGTTGCACAGCTACTGGCACACTGGTATGCCTCTGCCTTTAAGAAAATAAAATTATACAGGAAGGCAGACCTATTTGTTCTCTGAACAACACACTACAACACCCACTAGGCTCCTCAGTCTAGCTGTGCATTTTTGGCATTGTCCCAGAACTGACTACAGCAACTTTTGGGCCAAAGGGTTAAGGCAGTTTACACTGCCAATGTAAACTAATACGCAAAATGTACAGACAGCAAATATAACAGTGGTGGAAATGCCATAAGGCTGTGAGAAACAAAACTGTAACACCACATACTCCCAGCAAAAATCACGCTGGTATTCCAGCCAACATATTTATGCATAAGAGGAGCTTAAAACCCTTCAATGTATTCAATTAATTTCTGCTAAATCAGCAGTCAAAGATAACTGTCCCTAGAAAATTGAAACATAATTATCACAGTGCTAAGAAATATCTGGCACTGACTGAGGAATTTGTTTCCCGAGTGGTGAGAATTGTGTTGACTTGGCAATGTGGTTTCCAAAAATTTTCTAGGCAGTCACAAAAAGGCCAATGCATCACTGCTGCTCATCTCTCCATCTGGTTGGACAAAATGGAAAATGATAGTACCTAAATGTTTTAGTTACTTTTGTGTTAACAGAGTGTTTGTATTGAAGGTTTTAATTAGCTTCAAATTGCAATTTTTTTAGCTCATTTGATAATTCTCAAGGACAAAGAACTGTAATTCATACCTGTTAGCAATAAATGCACTGTTCATAGCTGAAGAACGAATGCAAACATAGGCTGATCTAAACCACCTAAGATAAACTATTTCCTCATTACTTGCTATCTGAGATTCTACATTAAACACAGATTATTTTTTTTCACTTTTATAGTAATTATATACAAATTAAAAAAAGATGAACACAAAGCAACTCCAACAGCAGATGACACTCTTTACTGTAGTGTAATATTCAGAGTGGACAGAAGCATGTTCACATAGGGTCATCAAAACTGAGAGCACAGACTGAGAGGTACTGTCTGTATCTTGACATATGGAGCAAAGACTTTTCAGGAATACTTATTTCTTAACTCAGAGACTTATCTTGCCCAACAGTTGCCAGAAAACGTTAGCACACCATTTTCTGTATGCATGTACACATATGTCAACACAGTATTTTAAAGAAATATGTATAAATAGTTACTTGGCATGATATGAACAAGAATCTGAATCTCAGATCCATATTAAAAACAAGGTCACATCAGCTGCAAATTCAGCTTATCAATATACTGCAAATAGATATGGAAGGGGTCAGGGAGAAATACATACGCAGCCCCAGAAATGCAGACAAAACAACCTTGTCAAAGAAACCAGGCTGTAACTGACAGCAACAGCTATATCAGTATTGTTCTACTTCTTTCAACTATCTAACAATGTGTGTATACTGAAGAGTTTAAACAATAGCTTACAGCAATAAATACCATCATTTAAGAAAATATTTAAGAAAAACCTTCAAAGGAGAAGCCATCAAATATTTAAAGCTGAGACACAAAACAAGCTCTCATACTAGGCATGCAAACCTAACACATGCAGTTGCGTTAGCATATCTTTTTATGCCCACAGTTAGTGTTTGAGCAGTACATTTAATATATATATGTAAAATGTGTGATACCAAGGCAGAAAACCCACAATGCTGCCTTCTTCATAATTCAACTGTTGGTCTAAACTCAGCAAGAAGAGATGAGCTGCATGCTTCACTATATTGACCAAGTGGTTTATGTTACTGAATTGGAAAACAGCATCTATTGATTAATTTGATTGCACAATTGTGTACATGTATCCATGCTGGAAGCACATATACCTTAATTAGGAAAATTTCTGTAATTACCAAACCATCAAACACTTAGTGATTCACTGCCATTTTGCTATCATGGATATTCCCACTTCTTGACCATTTTGCAAGCTACCTTTGGAATTATTTTATAAGTAGCTCTAAACTTTCAAACTTAACCTTCAGAAAATACTCCTCTTGCACTACACAGCTACTCTACTCCTCGAGAAACACTGGGAGCCCAAACACTGACACAAAATCTAGTTTTTCAAGGGTTTGTTCTGAAAGCTGTTAAAGCCTACTAAAGGGGCTTGTGGTTTTTTTGGTTGGTTGGTTTTCCCCTCCACAAATCAACAAGTCATTCTGGGTAACTAAAGAGCTCCTAACCTGCTCTTCCAGCAGCTCCTGCCACAAAAGCTGAATTTCTTGCAACTTGACCCGGCGTTCTTCAGTCCAACGACATACTGCTGTCCACCGCTCACCAAGCCTCTACAAAAGCAAGAAACTCATGAACACTCATAAGTCTCAGAAGAAAACCCAAAACCCAGATATTCAAAAGCATAATTTCTACTTCACAATAACCTCTTTCTACATTATAGCCACCTCCTTGCCAGTAATCACCATCGTCATACTGCACAAAGCCGGGCATTAAAACTTTCAAGGGCATTCAACTTAGGCCTTCTCTCTGCTCTTGCTGAAGTCAGTGAGCTGTATGATTGACTTCTAAAGGAGCCAACAAAGTAGCATGAATTTTGTTTCAACAAATTCTGTTTCACACTCCCTATACTTCAGGTTACAGTCTAACTTCTGACAAAAATAGAAAAATACTTCAAATGACATTCCCTAGCTAAATTGTGCTCATGCCCTTAAATGTATTTCCCCAACAGATTTTAACTTCCTACTGAAAATTAAAGAGTTGTACTGTGCATTTTCCCATTTTTATGAAACTGCTGAAAGGATCCACTATACAACCACCCAGGTCAGTGGGAACACAAGCAGTGTGACTCATCAGTAATTGAGCTGAAAGTCACCACAGCACTTCTGCAGGTTCTACCATATGCAAATTTAAAAATTATTTAGGTTAAGATGACTTTAAAAAATATTAAATTACTTTTCTAAAATAAACAGTCTTTGAACAGGAACATTTTGAATACAGTTACATGCAAAAGTTTTAAGTGCCTGCTAGTAGATTTAAAAAAAGAGGGCTCCAACATTTTACCTGCAATTGTTCCTCCAGAATAGCTGTTGCACTTTCCCCACTGCTTTCATCAACAATGACAACCATGTGTGTTAGGGAGTTTACCTTCACCTGTTCTGTCTCTAGGTCACTCTGCAGGCTCTAGAAGAACAAATCAGAGATTACCAACTTGGATTACATTTGCCAGTCTGCTGTTTTGGCCACAGTGACTAACACAACTGCTGTGGCAAAGTACTTGAGATTCAACAGTTAAGCACAGATTTTTACCACTGGGAATCACTTCACAGTTTAAATAAATGTAAGCAAAAGATTGCTAGAAGTGCACTCAAAACAATCCTGTTAAAATGCTGGAAAACACACAAGAGTGCTTTAAGCTGTATGCACCATACTTGACTAGAAGAATCATATGACAACTGCATTGACTTTCTATGCATCTACTGTTATAGGTAAAAGAGCTTAAGTGTTTTCTATAAAAAGAAACATTATTCTAATGTAAAAAAAATAATTATATAGAATAATTATTCTATTATTCTTAATAAGCAAGTACCATAGGGCATGTCAAACAGGGAAAAATCACTAAGAACATTTGTCTTTCAATAGTTGACAATGTAATTCTTGTAAGTATCAACAGTGCTGTAACCGATCATGATATTAAAAAAGAATAATTGAAAAATGCAGAAAGCATGCAGCTCTAATGAGTTTTAAATCACTTGTAGATTTAAGTATTCATACAACTTCTAGAAGAATAGATTCCATTGTTAAAGCCAACCTCTAAAATATCTCTGCAAGATCAATATACTTTTACAGTACTGTAAATATAACTTTTCATCCCAGAATATCCTAAGTTATTCTATGAACAACACACCTCAAACTCCCCAGACTTTGAAGACAGAGGAAAGAATGCAAATGCAGCACAGGAAATTATAGAGACTAAAAATACCCCACAGTTCTTGCCCCGTGAGATATGTCCCATGCTCGGAAGAAGGTCAGACCTCAGCAGTGATTACGAAAACCAAAGCTTCAACCATGACAAGTCTCAAAAGGCTATCTTTCTCCTTCAAAAAACCCCACTGCAAGCTAGAAAGGCTGAACTCTCATTTGGAAACTCAATTAAGAGACAAACCACTTCAAACACTTTGTGCCACATCAGAGAGCAGAATCTATGCATTACCTTAGGATGCAATCCCTGTAAAAGCAGGGACTGGAATCAGTGACCTGGGAGGCCCTTCCTAATAGTTTTAACTCCTGCATTATTTTAATGTGCAAGTCACACAGTCACACACAGTATGTTAGAGATTGGAAGGGACCTCAAAAGATCATCTAGTCCAATCCCCCTGCCGGAGCAGGAACACCTAGATGAGGTTACACAGGAATGTGTCCAGGTGGGTTTTGAATGTCTCCAGAGAAGGAGACTCCACAACCTCCCTGGGCAGCCTGTTCCAGTGTTCCGTCACCCTCACTGAGAAGAAGTTTCTTCTCAAGTTTAAGTGGAACCTCTTGTGTTCCAGTTTGTACCCATTACCCCTCGTCCTATCATTGTTTGTCACTGAGAAGAGCCTGGCTCCATCCTCACAACACTCCCCCTTTATATATTTATATACACTAATAAGGTCCCCCCTCAGTCTCCTCTTCTCCAAACTATAGAGACCCAGCTCCCTCAGCCTTTCCTCATAAGGGAGATGCTCCACTCCCTTAATCATCTTAGTTGCCCTAAGTCTTCAGCCTGCTGGTCATTAAAGGCAAGTTTGTCCACAGTATGTTTTATACTGTCCCTCACACCAACAATTTACCTGGAGAGGCCTCACTTCCTGCTCGAAGTGAGGGTAACACAGTTTGCCTTACAGGTTTCCCTTCCTGCATGAAGTAGGAAGATAACAGTTTCTGCTATAGTCATCTGTGCTCAAGTGTTAAGAAAGCACTTCCAGAAACTTCCAATTCCTTTCTACCCCATCATCATCCTTCACACATCAAATGCAGCCTCACAACCAGATAGGACTTCTGACGCAATCAAGTTTCTCAGCGAAGGAACCCACCACTGTACACCTTTCAAATACTTCTCCCATATGTATTACATAACAGACAAAAAGGTTTACTTTATGTTCTTCCAGCTGTTTTTGAAGTGACTCCAAATCTTCTGTTAAGAGCTGAGTTTCCATCTTCTGAATGCGTTCTTCTGTCACTGTCAGCCAGTCAGACAGCTGCTGCAACTGCTGCTTCTGGAGCTCCATCAGCATGTCATGCAGGCTGCAGGGGGAAGTGTAGGCAGAGTTATTTCAGAAACAGTTTTCCCAAGGAAAGAGACTAAGTTCTAGCTCCTATAGGAAAGGAGCAAGGCCATTCATAAACCAGTTAGCTATCACCTAATGAAGTGCTCCCCATTAAGCTAAGGAACACAGTTAAGTATCCTTCCTCAACAAAAAGCTAGTGAGCTATACCATTTATATCAGGGATTCTTCATTGCAACAGAAATTTGCTGCTAATAGAACCTGTGCTGAGGGCTGCAACAAAATGTGGTTTCTCCCTTGACATGCAGCTTGTAGCTTAATAAACCACAGGCCATAAAAATTCTTTTAAGTGCTTTTTGGTTGTGTAAAACACACATAGCTATCCATGTCTACTGTATGCTTTACTGAGGAACTTAAACTACTGAAACAATATTAAACACATGTTTATGTAACTACTATATGTAGATACCATACATATAGTCTGGCGCATTTACATAACAGTCACAAAATACTTTTATATAAGAATAAAAACCCAGTTATAATAATTTCTTTTATTTCACCTTGGAAAGTATGAAAAAAGTGGATTTCATGTCACAAACCAGAAGTTGGTCCTGCAGCTCTAGGTGAGGATGTGGGCACAACTCACCGGGATTGCCTGTCCATGCTCTCCACCCTGAGCTCCTCCCAGCGGGAGTTCAGCAGCAGCATTTGCTCCTGGATCTCAAACTCCTCTTCAGGTGATAGATTTCCCTGGGCCACCAGCTGGTTTCCAGCCTGCAGAACATTGCCCACGCTGCTCTGGTGCGCAGTGAGTTCCATCATAAAACCCTGGAAATGGTACAACCAGCCATGTCACCATGATGTATGAGCTCCTAAGGGAGTTTATGAATTTCTAAATTTCCTAATAAATTGTCACATTTGAAGTAGTGCTACAGAATGAGCTAGCATCATCAAATACATAAGCATGGCAGACCTCTTCCTCTCTGATAGATTCTCAACGAGCTACAGAAGTTCTGGAGTCACTAAAATAGAGATAATTGAAGCAAAAAAGCTGACCACCTTGGAGAAAAAGCCGTTTGTCAGAAAAGAGCCTTTGAAGAAATGCACCAAGAGAATAAAACAAACTTACATACGGCCAACAGAACATAAAACAAGACCTGAAATACATCATAGGAAAGTATATTGATCCCTATGAGTTAACAACATTAAAGATTTACATATTTACTATAAATCCAGAACACCTCTTCCTTTGGATCATGGGTTTAAAACTGTAGCACAAGGTAAAAAAAAAGCCAACATAAAAATTAAAATCTTCATATTGATTAGCTTTCAGATTTTAAATTCAACTGTACACAGTAAGCTGACACAAGGTAAAACTAAAGCATCTAACATGACACTTGAAACTTCTAGCACCATTAGAACATTTGTTCAGACTTGGAACAAAATCAAAACAAAATAATTTGGAAACCAGAATAATTTGGAAACAAGAGCATATGCTTCTGAAATAAACTATACTAATGGACAGGGAGACCACTGAATTAAATTGACGTGATTATCGTTTTCAACACTGCCCTCATTTAACAGCAAGTGACATAAGGCTGACCAAGCTTTTTAGTAGTTGGCGGCAGAGAAGCATGAATCAAAGTGGATCAGACTGTCTCTGTATTATAGACACCAGTGAGCCAGCCATTGAAAGCTGATTAAAAAAAAAAAAAAAAAAAAAAAAAAAAATTGAAGTTTCAAAGCATGTTTCACTGTAAGTTTCTCTTCTTCGGAAATAAATCTTCTGTTACACTTACAAAAAGCTATTATTTGTAAACAACAAAATCCTCAAGCCTGCCCAGTCCCCCTACAAAAAAGAAGAAGAAACCCACAACCCAAATCAAAACTCACCTGAACAAGAAGCCCCCCACCACATTCAGTTAGAGGTGCATTTAATTTAGAAAAAGATGAAAGAAACAGCACCCATCAAAAACCCAATGAATTTTCAAGAGAAGCTTACTTCATGAGTGGAAAATTGCTCTTTGACTTCCTCAACATCACCAGATATTTCCTCCTGTTCCCGAAATGCATCCTCAGCTGACAGCAACCATGTAAGAACTTCTTCCAGAGCAACTTGGTAACTATCCAAGTCCATATCCACCTCTGTCACCGTGCTGGGAGTCTCTGCTCTAGAACTGCCCTGCTCCTCTTCAACTGCTACAGCCTAGACAGCAAGAGAAGAGTGATGTCTCAGAACTGCATGGAAGATGCCTTCCCAAATCATACTAAAACCAGAACATAAGGTGCCTTTTAATCCTTCACATGATGTTAAAATGGATACATTTAATGAGAAAAGCCACGGTCACCACTAATGAGTGGATCCCACACCCAAAAACCCATCACTACCACTACCACCCCAAGTCCTGTGGCAAAATCAGTTACTTGGGCCACCTTCCCCACCTTGCTAAGAGAAATAAGAAAGAGACGCAGAAGAAAAAGCATAACAAAAACGCAAGTTCATACCTAAACGCACAGGATTTTGTAAATGATTCAGAAAAGAAGAAAAAGGAAGAACAACTGAAGTCAACCACAAAGATGCTATGATTTTTCACATTTTCCCAACTGTGATCCCCAAAATAGAAGGCATGTTTCCACTGCCTTCTCCAGACAAAGCCTGAAGAGCAGCTAAAATTACAACTCAGGAAAAGCCAGACAAACTTTGATGACAAACACACCTGTTGCATGTTGAACTCTCCATCCTCACATTCCTGCTTGTATCTCCTTGGAAGAGTCTCCACCTCCCGGATGTCTTCCATAGTGACTTGCTTAGGAAGGACCTCAAACAAAGAGGTTAAGTACATAATAATAGACTTTTTGTCTGGAAGTTGTACAGCAACATCTGCATCAAAAAGATAAAATTGGGGAGAGATAAATGAAGATGCTGCTTTCCTAAATCATTACTTAGAATAGTAAGATTTTACATATAGTGTAAATCATAGGTTCTTCTCTTAAGTAGCGTTTAGTAAGCTTTAACTTAAAGGCCATGTTTGACATGTTGAAGTCAGTATGAAGGACTTTAAAGAGCAGCCATAAAAGTTTCCTGGTAAGCATTCCTATCCTCCAAGTACTCACAGCTCTAGCAGCTCCTGCTATTCATGTATATATAAGGAACAAAAGATTGTGAGCTCTTAAGCTATTCCATTCTACATAATGTTCTACTTCATCTCAAGAAGCACAGACCCCTGCATAATAGAACTCTTATTTAAAATAAAACAAAGCCAGGGCACCACCTTCACCTTCTGCATACTGTCTCTGAATGGTAAGTCAACCTGAACCTGCACATTGAAGAAGTTGAAGCATACACACACGGACATACTCTTACCCTACAAATTGCACTCTTTTAAACCCCAGTTTAAGGACTTGAAAGAAAATATCACTGCACAAAACTGCTAGAATTCGTATTCATAGTAAATGTCAATACAAGAAATTTTTTCAGGAGAGGTCAAAAAAAGCTTCTAGTTAAGTAAAATAACCATATCCCACCTTCAGGATCCAATAGTTTCTCAATTCCTAAGTGGTTCTTGGCTATGCTGAAAGCATGTTCCAGTCTCTCAACTGAGGACATCTTTGTAACTTTATCCCAGCTGAAAAGCTCAGGTCTAAAAGAAAAAAAGCAAGCAGGAAAGAAAATAGTAAATTCTATCTGAAGAAAAAATTCCATACCATGCAGAATGTGAAGTTATGGATAGGAAAGTAGCTGACCAAGTAATTTAAAGATAAACATACATATAAAAAATAAACAGAAGTGCACATACACAAATGCATAAACACAAATATGTGCTTTCTTTTTATTGGTGAGAAGCTGGTAAGCAGAAATCAATTAACTGACTGCATGTCCACTACAACATCAACCTTTCATTCCATGCATTCTATAAATATACTCATCAACTGCAACAGGACATTAAATATTACTAACCAGAAAATCACCAAACTCCATTTAAGATTTATTCCAGACCCAGGTTTTTTTCAACTGTTTCTTTCCCAGCATTACTGTTATTTCATTTTAATTCATATTACATGCTTTCTGCATCAGGCTCCGCTGGATAATCAAGAGTCACTGCCCCTGGACAGTCTCATTCCAAACTTGTGATGTAGTTCAGTGACCACCCCACACCATCACAGCTAGGAGCAACAGCAGTGTCCACTCATGCTCACTCACCCTTCCCATGGCCTTTTTCCTCCTCATTAAAAAAACACCCCATTAGAAGTGCTTATGAAAGTCATAATGCAAACCAGGCTGAGGAGCTGATCAATTTACAATGCCAGCAGCCTTCATCTCACAGCAGCATTACCCAAACCAAATCTCCAGTCCAGCTATGTGCCCAAATTGTTCTGGCAGGTCTCAGGGGCAAAGAGCAGAGCATAAAGCAGGAAACAGGGCCAGCAAACAGAGCCCCCTCCTAATGGTAGCTACACCAAAAGGGCACAATCAGCCCAGTACTACAGCAGCACAGCTGCAATTAAAATATTTCCTTTCCTCTGTAATAGTGGCTTCTCGTTAAAACAATGCTATCAATTCTATGTTTTACAGAACTTGGGGAGGAAGAGATGGGCTTGCCTTTAATTCTTTTAATACTTAATTCAGTTGTAAATTGACCTGAGAGTATCACTTTAACATCTGTCAAGTCACTACACTTTGTAAAACAGCAAAGCCATAAGTTAGCAGGGTCTGAGAAGCAAAAAGATAGGGTGAATGTGGAAAACAGAAGCACATTGCAGTAAGTATACTGTACATGTGCTACCTGTACAATGACATAGTAGCACAAATTTTAATGAAATGCAATCTAGTCGTTTACCTATTATAAGCAAGAAAATCACACCAAAGACCAGAATTCAATTCAAAGAGGAACTAAGCTAATATTAGGAAATTAAAGGGACCAGCACAGTAAAATGTTAAATGTCCTATTACCTCATATAATTTTATTAAGTACAGAAAGTGTTTCTAAGTTACTAGATATTATAGCCAAGAGGTAACACGGCTAACAATTGTTGATAGATACATAAAGAGGAAAGCAAACTACTAAATCTCTTAATGGGATCCACAAAAATTCTCCTATATTAAGTGTCACATTAAGCTAAATTAAAAAAGCAATACTGAAAATGCCCTTAGGCAGGGAAGCACTACTGTCTGGGCAAGCTAAATAGCTTTGTTGTCCTTCTGCAGCCTGCCCCAATCCCCTTGTTCTTTGCAAGTGCCCTTTAAAGCTTCTCTGTCAAAGCTGACCTAAATTTAAACCCAGCTCAAGATTTCTCAGACGTGTAGGGGAAATGGTGCTTCCCTGGCTAAACGGCTGGTGCCCTGAGACAGAAAAGCTGAATTCTGACATGTAGCTGCCAGGCTCCCAGGAAAAGGGAATAAAAGGCTCAGAGATCAGCAGAGCCAGGTAACCACGAAATTTTGGGAAGCCAGAGGAAAGCACAGTTACTCAAGCTACAGTTTTCAGCAGAGGCTTTTGCTACTTAATAGTGCTCTGAAAAAGGGCAGAGCTCACAGACTTCAGATCCCACAAAGCCCAAGCACATAGTCACAACACATTAAGGATAACAAAAAACTTGAAAGCAATTTTGCTACCTCTCTGCTTCTGCTTCCCTCAGCTCTCCCAGGTCTCACTTGTGTCTAAAGCTGGCACTGTCTCCATCACAAAGCTTCACATGTTCAGCAGCAGAGCTATGCATCCACAGGCAATTATGCAGGTATGAAAGCTATCAGTATAGCCCACATCATCCAGAGAAGGGACTTGTTAATACTTCTGAAACTCCACAGAGTTTCTGCTAGTATTGTTCTGCCTTTGCAGAACAGTCCTTCCAAACTTTCAGGAGGCCTCAGCATGGTGCAGGCACAACCTACGCTTCCATGAAAACTAAACATAAGCCAGCACTGGTCCACAAGGCACATGGGTATGTCAAGGCAAACACATCCTGAAGCCTGCGAGCCTGTGACAGAAACCTACTGTTTCAGTCAGCACAGGCTAGATGGTCACTTGTCAGCAGAGAACATCAGGCTCAAAACCAGCACATGCGTTTGCCAACACTTTGTATCTGCTGCGTATAAATATTCTGGGTATTTGTTAAGCACTTGCCATGCCAGATACCTGGTGGCCAGGAGGTCTGGATAAATTCTAGAAATTACCATACCATTACCATGTTAAAATGGTTATTTATGGTTTAGAACCGTCATCTCCTGCAAAGCAATGAGATGAGTTCATCTAAGGTATGCTGGGTTAGAATGGATTGCTCAGAGGTAGATCTCAAAAAAAGCTTCAAAACAAGAAAGCAAAAATATGGCATGAAAGTTTCATAGGAGTCTGTAAGGATGATTTCTTTAAACTACTGAAGAGTTCTCAAAAAATCAGAAAGAACACAAAAGATCTATGCATAGAAGCTTTAACAATATTCCTTATAAAGTATAATGAACAAACTAATGAATGCTCTACAGCTACCTGAAGTATTCTATTACCTTTTGATTCTTTTGCTCAACAGATCTTCTGAAAGAGCTGCATATATTGTCTTTCAAGCCAGGTATATTCAAAAACTAAGAAAAGCTACAGAGGTTGACTTACTCCTTCGTTTTGAAGCTTCTGTATCTTCCTACTAAAATGATATGGCAAACTCTGCCTGAAGAAATGTTACCCTTTGCAGAGGAGAGAGAGCAGGAGGAAGGAAGTACAGGGGAAGGAGGTGGGCAACCCCCCCTGCAGAGACCAGTTCAGCACATTCACTGTGTAATGCATACTAAGTGGGATGTAAATCCACCTCAATTAGCAAATGTGCATGCATGTACAGGAACTGAGAGTGTTACACTGCTGCTTTGCCTCCAGTCTTTGTGAGGCTCTGGTAATATCCTTCTACTGTTATTGTTATCACCAGAAAAAACCAAACCCAAAACAAACAATGAATCACTGAAACACTGAAACAGAAGCTGTCAAATGCTCAAGCATGAAGACATGGGGAAAAAGCTGCTTACTTCTCTAGGTCTAAGATAAAATGTTTGCTACTTACTTGTGTCTGTGGATGACAGCATTAAAGGCAAGTCCATCTGCCCAGCTTGTTGTGAAGTTCAGAACATTGACCTGACTGTAAGGTCTCGTGGACTGCCGAACCCAGCTCAGCAGGATCTTCTCGCTGTTGGTCTGCTGCAAATCTGACATGATGTTCTTCATGACATCCTTCACCTGCAAGAAAGCGACAACTACACCTTACAGCCATGTTCTCCACTTCCCTGCTTACAAAACCTTCTAACCAAGCTATTCACAAATCATGAAATTATCTTTCCTATGAAAAGCTATGAATCTAACTCCCAACGTGAAATCTGGGAATAGGAGTCTCCAGGCCATCTTTGCCCTCTACCGATTACAAGAACCAGTAATGCTGCATGCAATAATGACACATTACTCTTAGGTTATAATCCTCCTCTGCTCCCCAGTGCTGCCTACACTAAGCATGAGGTATAGTATTTCTCACTGTCTCGTGCTGCAGTTCCATCAGTAAGCAACCCCCAAAAATACAGCTTGCAGAGGTTTTCTGCAAGATGAGGCTATATGCTCAGCTAACAAATGCAGTTTGCTGTTTGGGTACTATGCATAAGCATCTGCCAAATTCCCTCCAAGTCAACTCAATGACCCTTCCAGGTACCTGGATAAACCATGATCAAAATTCACCCTATAAGACTGAATAACAAACCTATAAAGCAGCATGTAAGATGCAAGTCCAACGCAGCTACCTAGATAGTAAAACAGAAGTACATAAAAGCCTTGTGGAATATAAATACAATGCTTCAGCCTGAAAACCCTCTCTGTAATTAAACACCAGCAGGAACTAAATTGAGAGGCTGAGTACAACTGAGCACATACGAGAATACGTATCACAAGAGGCAGCCAATAGACAGAGATCAGAAACCAAACACTGGCCTGCCTTTATTTGCCAGCCCAAAATAGAAGCAGTATATTCTGCCACCAGAACCCTAGGAAGGTTTGTTAGAATCCCAGCAGATCAATGTGCACGATTCCTGGAAAGGAAGAGATCTCCCAGCAGCATCTCACCTGCCAGTGCAAGATAATGCTCCAGAGCAGCCCCAATGTCAGCTTGTGATTTCCATCAACTATGTCAGTTCCTCCAATATTCACCAACTCCACCTGGAGAGGTCAGATCAACTCTATATTAAACACTGTTATCACAGATTCAAGTCACAACCGCATCCGATATTCGTGGCTGTCCTGCCACGTATTATCAAGTGCTCTTAAATAAGAAGTAGTTAGAAAGAGGGAACTGGAGAGGACAAAAGTACTGTCTATTTGAATTTGTCATAACAACCACTTAAACAACATGACAAGATAACACCAAAGAAAATACTTCATTGGAAGAGTTTCATCCTCTCTTCTAATATACAGATTCATACCAGCATTCAAAAATGGTCAGCAGAAATGCAAACATGAAGGGTCTGATATTAAAGAAAAAACAAAAGCAAAACAAAAAACAGGTAAGCAGTCCTGCTCCTAGACACACTTAGAGATATTATAGAACCATGAAAATTCTGTAATTAAGAATAGGCTTTTTCTTTGCATGAACCAGCATCCAAATGGAACAAGTTTATACAAGGAGATCAAAAGTTCAAGGGAAAAATTAAATTTTCAAGCTTCCTATTGGCATAGGACCCCACAGAGACTTGGTGATGATCTAATTGATCATCAAAAACATAAAAACACAGAGAGACAAGGAAATTACTTTAGTAAGTGAGAGAAGAGGCTACCTGCTCCTGCATCAGGTACTCAGCTGCCAGAAGAAGCAAAGCTTAGAAACATCACCACACTACTCACCTGGTGCTACTTTAGTCTAAACTGAATTGGGGCATCAAGTTTCCATTCCGCCAACACAGAAAAAGCAGCACTAACTCTGAAGCACCTTTTAGAGGAGTCAGCAGCAGCGCACTGCACTAATTACCACCATGCCTCTACAAACCCAGCTAGGGACAGCTGTCTACAACAGAAGACGTACATACACCCAGGGAGGTATCTACATGTATAGCAGATGCTGCAACACACTCCCACACAGGGCAGATGGTGGGGCTTGGTTCTTGTAAACAGCTTGGAGCCAGGAGCATCTCCACTCCCAGAGGCAAAGAACACATGCATTTCACTTTGATAGGGAAGCTTTTTTCTCCCTTTCTCATCTCTGTTTCAAAACTGTTATCCACAGTGCCTACCAGGAACACCCCTCAGCTTACACAAAGAACCGTATCTGTATATCAATTGGGATGAGAACTAGTCACAGGGACAAAACTTGCACCAAGGAGGTGGCACGCAATTAAACAATAGGGACAGTCACAGGATCAGTTACAGAGCGAGCCCATATTCTGGCTTTCAGTGAATGTAGCCTACAATGACAGAATAGACAATAATAAAATTCCATTTTGCTTTAGAGGATATTGCTGACACATACAAATATAATGGTATTCCATGCATGTTTTTTCCTCTTATCACGCAATCACAAACAAGCAGCTTAAGTTCTGCAAAATGTACTTGTAACCTCATTGCTTTCAGATATCTTGACTATTTCAGCTCCCTATAGGTCTCTTGGTTAGGAGAATCAAATTAAAACTGTGTTGCAAAATTAACATAGAACCACAAATTACACTTTGACATACTACTGAAGCTTATAGATTTGTGGATTGCTCCCTCCCAGTCTTACAGCAATACTCTTTGCAAGTACTGGACGCGTATTCTAAGAAAACTGTAAGGTAAACTGGCAAAAACAGGACAAAAGAATCACCATTGCAGATCATTAAACACCACACTGGAAAGCACTCTAGAACACAAGGAGCAGAAAGCAAGACCAAGACTGAAGGTCAAGGGCACAAAAAGCAAATAATTCCATTGCAAAAATTTTTCACCTGTAATAGAAGAAAATGGGTAGCAAAATGCCAAATTACTTAGAACCATTCTGCTCATCAGATGGATGAGGTTCACAGGATCACTTGAACATCTACACACTAGGCTTGTCTGATCCTTGCAATATATATTTAAATACTTTTAATAAATTGTTTCACAAGTTATTAATACTATATAGCACAGAAACACTCAGGCAACAGAACATAACTACTTCTCAGTGAATGCCTAACACACACACACACACACACACACTTTCTAATGAAGTTAAGCAGTAGGTATAAATCACATATGTGACCCTAACAACCTTCAGCTAACACCATCTGTTTACATCTAGAAACCCAGAATCCTGCCAGCTTAAGGAAGAACTAATTAATCGTTGCAACTCAATTTTATTTCATTTATTATCTTCATAAAATCAGTCAATTGCAAGCTGGAAAGACTCATTACTTATCCTTAGAAAAAAGTGAGTCAATATTTACAGTGCCTCAAAGAAGAAAAAAAAAAAAAAACAACAAACAACCCACCACTAACTTTTGTTACTTTCTAGAAATATGACACTAGCCCACCAACAAGGAGGGGAAATTGCAGTATTATACAGCATGCTCATATCACTCTTCGATCAGCAGTTTACATAAACATGTCAGTCCCTTTTTGCATTTGATGTATTTTACTGCCAGAATGTTCTTACTAAGTTACTTTAGTGACCTGACATTTGTAAATAAAAATTCTACCTAGAGAGGACGCGCTTATCAGGAACTGTTTTTCAGGGAAAAAACAAAATCACTTTACTACAGCACTACTGGCTTCCAGGCAGTAAAGCCATCTAAAAGAAGTAAAACAATTTTCGTTTTTCAAGGATTGGGGTTTGCTTGCTTGTTTGTTCTTCTGATCAGGTACCAAAGCTCCAAATCAGAAACACAGATTTGACACAGAGCTGGCAGATTTCAATGCAAAGATTCTCCTGCATTTTGAGCGCAGGACACAGAACCTGTCAGACCCTCATGCACTTTTGCACAAGTTATACATCATCACTTGAAATCAGTTTTTTGTCCTGCCAGGTTCATGAGCAGAGCTTCCAGTCATATCTCAGCAAAATACAGTTTACTTAATACCATTTGTAAGTTAGCATTTCAAGATTTCACAAAATTGTCAGACATCCAAATTCTACATCGAATGAAGAAAACTGAGACCAGTTTACCCACCTCACTGAGTTCTCATTTTAGCTACCAAAATCTTTATTCTCTTAATTCTGAATTTACATGCAGGAATAAATTAAAGAATCTAACAATAAAGTTGTGGAAAAACATGCTCACATTGTTCTGATGCAAGACTTGCAGTACTCGATTGACGTTATTTAAGGCATGTACACGTGTGGAACCTCGTTCTTTGGGCTGAAAATAAAAATTATCATCTGTTAATATCTGAATTAACTTGACAGGCCAAAAAAATGACAGACCAAACAGGAAATTTGTCTTGATTTTCCTCAAGAGTTTAATTTGTATTTTCTTTAGGTAGGAACAAAAGTCTAACAAGTTCATCCACAACAGTATAGAAATGAAAAACGGTCAGAACATTATTCACCAATTCAAGGCACAGGACAAGCCTTGGATTCAAAATGTGTTTCCATTCATTTTCAGTAAATCCATCCAGAATTTTTATTCCCAGCATCTGCAGAATTATCAACTGGCAACACAACAGCAAAGTGGGAGTTCCTGGGGAAAATCTGCGGGGTTTGAATGCTTGCCAGAGTAGTTGAAATTTTTTGGCTCCCAAGAGGGAACAAGCAGCAATTTGCTTTCCTGGCACCAAAAGCCAGCTAAATCTTTGCATACTGAGAAGTTACGCTTCCTGACTTTCCCTTCCTTTTATTACCAGGGAAAAAAAAAAACCACACTGCAACTCTTGACAATACCTGCCACTCCATTTGCTTTTAATCACTTCAATTTAACTCCTGTGGCAGCAAACGACCATGCAAGAGCATAGAGCTGAACTTGGACCATGGTAAACATCAAAATGAGAAACCAAAAAAATCCTGTTGCCTTCAGTATGCTTCAAATCAGACCACAAATCATTAGTACCAGTGAAATGCACCTGTTTAAAAAAACAAGGCAAGCTTGCAAGGTTAAATTTTAAATGGCTCAAGGTCCCCCATAATGTAAATAAATGAATTTGAGATTTATTCCAAATAATGAAATCAAGAGTTTAACTCCAAGTGATGGCACAGGTTTTACCATGCCTCATATCTGAAGAGGCATGAATGTTAGCAAGGGAAGAGTTTTCACACACACATTTCTCCAAACAAGACTTGAGTAGTTTTCAGCCCTTTTCTACCAGTAGATCACAAAGGATTTCTCAATAGGGATGCAGATCTTTGCATCACCTATTAGCTATTATCTTTTTTACTTTCTTTTTTCTTTGAGGGATCTTTCATGAGCTCATGAGAAAAAGTACACACGTATCCAGATAAATGCTACTCTTTCAGATCATCCAGAAGCAGACCTTTAAAAGATCTCTATTAAAAATATACACTATGTGAATAACATCACTGGTTTTGCATCTATGGCTAAACAGTACTTTACCCCTCAAGAGAGGGTTACACAGCTAACTTCAGCCTGACGCTATACCCCATGAGTGGAGCTCATGCGAATTTTGCTAGAACTGTAGAGGGCAAGTACACACGACAAGAAGAATAGGTTTTTAAATAAATAAATTTAAGAAATCACATGTCACAGGTTGTGGTTTGTCCTTTGTTTATTTGTTGGAGTTTTTGTTGTTTGGTTTGGGTTTTTCTTCCAGTAAATGGGAATATAACTTATATGTATTTCTCTTACCAGAGGTTTCCCCGTCAGACCCTCCAAAAGGTCCAAAAGCTTCCTTCCATCTTTCAGATCTGTGAACATG
The DNA here is from genome assembly GCF_963264785.1 of Psittacula echo. Classification (NCBI taxonomy): domain Eukaryota; kingdom Metazoa; phylum Chordata; class Aves; order Psittaciformes; family Psittacidae; genus Psittacula; species Psittacula echo. The sequence goes on along the minus strand of NC_137738.1, from coordinate 37,405,475 downwards.
TCCTTAACTGGGGGCTTCCCACTCTGTGGAAGAAACAAAAGCAGTAAGAAAATAGTGTTTAAGCAGAACCTCCCTGAAAAAGGTACTTTTTGTCTTCCAAATCACTCTTATTTGGTACTGAATGCAGTAAATGAAAGCTAAGGGACTGTGATACTGATCAGGAATGCACCCTTCCCTTCTTCAGTCTTTTTTCACCTCTGCATCTCTATGGTTCTGTGCATCAGCAGCCTGGCACTGCAAAACCAAATCAGCACATCCTGGCTCACGTTAGGGGAGAAGCCTTAACATTTGCTTTGCAAGGATGGCAAAGCAAAAACTCGGCAAGTTTGAGGAGTCACTTGAGAAAGGACGTGTTAGTCTTGCTGCATCTAAAGGAAGAATAAACAGGCTTTGCAGAAAGAAACTACTTGGACAAATTCTCTCAGACAAAAACAAAACAAAACAAACAAACCAAAACAAACAAAAAAAACCCACAAAACTAAAAAGGACTTGGAATTGACCTCTGTGTAAGGAGCTGCTACTCTTCCTCACAGATGAGTAGATCAAAAGGTGTAATATACATTGAAACAAATTAATCATTTTGTCTACCTTGGACAAAGAAGCAAGATATGAAACTCAGAGCTACTCTAAATCATACATTTCTAATATTAATTTTCTTACGGGGTAGAGAATCCCTGTACAAGAATGGTGGTAGATGACAGCAGAATCATGTTATCCTTTTCCATCCTCCCTTTTAGTCTGTTTGTCTTCTCGGACCATAACACAGTTAACACGGGAAAGCGTTATAGTGCAGGGGGAGAAGACACAGGCAGCCAGCAACTAAGTAAGTGCATATGCTTTGTAATATTCATCTGCTGGCTGCCAGATCAATTAAGTTACTGCTTTCAGTGTCCTTTTGAAGTGCCAATTTGAGAAGAAAAATATTTTTTAAGTACCACCTAAAACTGCAGTACTGCCTTTTTTTACCACCTTGGCTTTATAACATCACTCTTCAGAAAGAAGGCTGTCAAAGGCCCATCTCACATGACATGATTTAGCTGACATAGATCTCCCCTACTTTCACTTATCTCCTCCTGCCCTGACAGCTGCTAGTAATTACCAAATGCTGGCTAACAAATCAGAATGAGTGCTGAATTGCCCACCGAGCATCAGTTTTTGACAAGCCTGTTTTTTCCCAAAATTCATAAGAGTTTTTCCTAAATGCACACTTTAAATTGATTTGATACTACTAAAACTAATCACAAGAAACCAGAGTTAAATAGCTGTAGAGCCATATTTTAATCTCTTGTACAGAAACATACCTATGTAACTCAACTCAGTAGCAACCAACTAAACAGTGCTGAGAATAATTGTATAACTAAGGTCGCTTAAAATACACACTTTAAAAGCCCCAGTATCTGATATTAAATTAGTTTTGAGATTAATTTTTATGACAAATTTATTTTCCAATTACTTTTACAAGTCATGCTTAAAAATGTGTATATATGTATGCAGACACATACTTTGGTAAGGGGTGTATAAAGCTATGTAGCTGTCAGACCACTACCAAATAGGAGCATTCATTAAATATCAATGTTTGACAGCATTCTGCCATTTACCTATTGCCACTTCCTGAGCTCAGCTATACCCTTTCTAGCAAAGTAAGGGACAAGGCATTCCTCCTAGTGCATGTGTTTTTCGCAGATGAATCAGATGCTTTACTGCACAGCAACATAACCAAACCTTTAAATCATGCTTGAGCAGGAGAACTAGAATACCTAAGAGTAGATGCAGGTAACCTTATGTACAGTTTACGGTGTATAACAGGAGAAGATTATCCATAGTGCAGCTACTCCAGATGACAGCAACATTTGGTTCAAGTTTGGTTTGCATCAGCACATGGAAGATACTAAAAGTTAGTTGGTAAGGGCATGAGGAAATTGTTCATGTGCCCAGAGAAGAGCAATAAAGCCTTTATAGTTGTATAATTATAGAATAAAAAAAAAAGCATATGTATAACCGACTAATAACACCAAAACTGAGAATGCTATAGTTGCATATCCTCAAATTTATTGTCTTAGGTCCAGATTTATTTTCTTTTTTTAAACTTGGATCTGCTGACAAAGTAGAAAGATGCCTCATTTAATACAGTGCTACAAGAGTGTTGAGTATACAGCCTTTCTTCGTTTCCCATCCCCTCACTTCACATACATGAAAACAAACTGAATGACTTCCTGCTTTCACTCACTCCGACAGGTCATGGTACGTCTCAGCCCATTGCAATGCACCCTGCTGTGATAGTAGAAATAATTCAGATTTGCTTTCTCAGGAGAATGGTTTCTCCATTTCACAGGTCAGAGCACCACATCTTGCTGTCAGTTTAAACAGTCAGCTAACAACTATTACATTATTTCTGCAATCTAAGCAACTCCTTCCTGGTTTATTAAACTATCTGCTATCCTCAAAACATAGACACAGCAATATGCAAAGCCTCTGTATTTAGTGAAGTCTAGCAAAATGCTCTGTATGGGAAGGAATTCAGTTCATGGGAAGCACTTTACTCTTACAGGGTGACTGATGTTGGCTAAGAAAGGGCTGCAGCACCCACCCTGCCAAGCCCATCACCACCTCTACTGCAGCATAATCTGTCAGGAAGGTGGGAAACCTGCTCCTCCAGCTTCCCATGCTCACCTGGGGGACATGCAGGCACTTGGTGGCAGCGGCCACCCAGGCAGCCCCAGCTGTCCCATCAGGGCACAGAGCCAGCCCTCAGTGCTGTTGTCGCAATGGGAGAGGAGACTGGGCACGTGCTGCACTCTCCTCTGCTCACACTGCCTCCTCCCACCCACGCATTTTCCTCACACCTTCACACTCATTTCTACACATGATCTGCTATCTGAGAGACACAGTCTCCAATCAGGAATGTAACTGCTCTCTCCTCCAGTGCCCAGTGCAGCTGGATGCTACCGGGCTTTCCTGGGATGCAGTTAGCAACCTGATGTGCTTGTGGAAGTCTTTTACTTTTCTTTTCCAGGCAAAACAGCTATGTATCCCAGCCTCTGGCAGCTATGTGACTATCTTAGAGTTTAAACAGCTTAGAAAGGAGTTGGAAAATAATTTTATAAAATGGCAACCCAAGGGATGGTCCCATACATCCACTTCCCAAGAGAAGACAAGGAAAAGATCTTTGGCCATGCTGGCAGAAGAGCTACACATGCCCTCCCGCACCAGGCACAGGCCAGCCCAGAGGCAGGCCAGGCTGCTGCCATCACCTCCATCTCCTTGGGAAAAAACAGATGTGAAGACCCATCTCTTTGCGTGTAGGACCCACCACCGAGGCTATCAGGGAGGCTGCTGTGGCAGAGGCAATCTGGGAACACAACACGTGGCCAATAGAGCTGGACCTGTGCTTCTAAGTGAGGGAGCCTAAGCCAAACCATGTTCCAGTGGGTCCACTGCCCCAACTTTCATCACAGGGCACCTGTGGAGGCAGCACATCCCTGAGCTGCACTGGGGTGGAGTAGGAGGCCCCGGGACTGACTCTGTGCTGGGGCAGGCTGGCATGCTGCAGCACGGGCTAGGGCTCTGAGGGAGGACATAAGTCCTCTCCCGCTCTACAGGTTAAGGCATGGGGCTGTGCAGATCGGTTCCCCCATCGCCCCTGCCCACACCCATACTGCTCACTCCTAAGGTCCAGAAAGCAATCTGACCTGAAATAAAAAAAAAAGTCTGTACCCACAGATACACACACACAAAAATATGTACATGTATCTGCAGTATATAAAAGGTATGCTTTTCTCTCCCTTCCTCTGTAGAGTCCAGCCTGGTATACAGTATGCTAAGCCAATCTAAATTTCTCTTTTTCAGAGCTCACAGTATTTTACTCACTTTCTGCACACTTCAGGACTACACAAGTACAAAGCAGTTCAGCCCCTGCCAGCATCCCATAAGGAGCAGCAGTCCATCACTGAGCGTAATGGCTCAAGTAATCTAAGTATCTGCCTCATAAGATTGAGCGACAAAGCATACTGAGCTCTTCAGCAAGGGCAAATGGCTAGTCGTGGTTGCTTTGCTTAGTAGTTAAGGAGCAGCCTAAGTTGTGCTAAGTACTGTACAAACAGGAGGCATATAATGGGTCCTTCCTCAAAGACAAAATAGGGTCCAGTTTATACTACAATGATAAGATAAAGGACAGGCAGGGACACCCTGCATAACAGGAGAACTGTGTCAGTTCAGGGTGTAAAGCATCCACATCCCCCTCACTTTTATCAGTTAACAGAAGGTAGTTTTTCCTCAGCTTTGCTTATGTTTGCTGTGACAGCAAAAAAAACCCAACACTGGCTGAAACCTTTCCCCTCACAGCCTGCCAGAGAGGCTTTGCCAGCAGAGCTGCACACAGTGTTGCCGTAGTAGAGACAGGGGCTTGATAAGAGATAAAAGAAAACAGCAACAGGCTTAGAAAGAGGCCATGTGGGTTTCCCAGTGCTGTAAACTGGCACTGACAGCAGGAAAGGAGACTATTCACTTCAACAGGGGCTGGCATAAGAGAAAGAGGAAGAGAGAAGAGAAAAGGAAAAGGAAAGAAGAGCAAGGGAAAGTACAGAAAGAGAAGCTGGAGACAGAAGTTGGGTCTAGGCCTGCTTGTATGCCTATGTATTTTGTGTGGTGACATATTTGTTATCTACCACAGGGTTCATGCATAAGGATCAGAACCAGATCCAATCCACCATGTTACATTTATTCCAACAAACATTTTGGTGCCCGCCTTTGTGCTAACCTGAGCAGCGGAGGGCAGAGACAAAGAACAATTTTAGCTAGTTATCCACAGCAGAAAACACTTTTTCTGTTGATTCATCTCTTACGGGGCAACAGCCAGCAGCAGTGGTGTCTGAATGATCTTCGAGTAGTGACCATGAGGTCTCGTATGTGGTAAGACCAGTCATTACGGGCACTGGCTCTGCATATTCCAGCGAGATATCAGCACATTTCGAAAGGACAGCCCACACGCAGTGATCCCCTCCTTACAGCAGCCCGTTTGCCATCTTCCAACCCCTCTACCTGGATCAGGTTTAAGAGGGTGACTCACACTTCCTTGTGTGCATCTAGGATTACTTGCAAAGAAGGGTCATCGAGGCCAGCCAATATGACTGTGCAGAAATCATTCCTTCTCTCTGCCAGAAAGCGTTCCCAGGAAATAGAGGAAGATATAAACAAAATCCGGATCAGATTTTTGAGATTTTTTAAGAGTCATCCAATGCTACTGACAGTAGAAAGACTAGACATCGACATTCACAGTTTGCTCTACTTGAGCCACACATAGCTGCAAAGCAACAATCTTCCTAAATTCATTTTATAATAGAACGTTCTTAATTCTCTTTTATTACTAATGGGGAACTGTATCTAATTAGACCAAGTTACAGAGAATTAACAGGAGTCACAAATTCTCAGTTACACAAAGCTTCTTTTTTTTTTTTTTTAACCACAAGCTATTATTTATCACTTTATTACAGCCATTTATGTTCTTTATATATTGTTTTTGAACATGAAATTATATGCAAAGTTAACCATTACAGAAATTTTACTGTCTATCTTGTTTTGAACTAGAAACATGCAGTTTTGTCTTACGTCATCATAGTTACCTGCTGAAAAGAATTTACATGTTCTTTAAATCTATAATTATTGAAGATACATTATTAGACTCTTTTCCAACAAATGAATGCCAAAGATATCTGACAGTAAGAGATAATCCACCTCTATTTCCCATCCTTCTCAGTGATACTGATTCAGACCTCCTAGTGACGACATTAAAAACAGGATGAAAAGTCCTCTCAGTTTCACAGTAATGCATGCTGGTTGTCACCAGGGAAGTAACACATATTGTAAAAGCATACATATGACCTTCACCAGCCACCAACGGAATGCAGAATTCTGGCTGCTTAGAGCAGTATTGGGAAAAGCCCTAGTTGCCATTTAGATCATCTGCCACCTCAGAAACACGAAAACACCCCAAAATGATATAACAAGCAGTACATTTTGATTTTCCACCAGATTGTTCCAATCTTATATGAGAGTCAGAGTTGTCTTTTTTTAATTATTTTTAACCTACAGATTGCTATTTTTAATGTCCAATAAGATGCTCAATAAATAGGTCAAAATAGAGCTGCAAAGACCTCTCTCCCCCCTTCTTCTTGAGAAACGGGAAATACTGAACAGGTTGGGTGCTTAAACTAGAACATGAACCATTTGTAGTGTTCAAATTCATTCCCAGGGAACTCATGGTAACCACCTACTTTTAAACTCGATTACAAACAACACAAGGAGTAAGAACTACATTTTATTATGACTAATACAGAGTAAGAAACATGTCAAGTGCTGCTATATCATGAGGCCAGTATATGGAAACTCAATGCAGGAAACAATTCCAAAAGCAACCAGGTCATTTGAAAAAGCAAACAACTATGTCAACAAATAATCCTGCCAATTTCTAATTTAAGACCATAGTCATTGTTTACAGAAGTATTTTTATTCAAATGTGATGCTTTTTTTCCATTCTGCTTCCACTTACATGCAAGAGTTACAGCCCAGTGCACATAAATACTAGCTATACCGTGACATATGGTATTTTAGTTGAGTATGCTCTACTCTATGCTGAATATACCCACGTAGTTGTGGCATCTATACATGACATTAGTACCAAGAGTAAGGAATTCAAATACCAAGTAAAAAATAAGATGTTACAATCACAGGAGGCAAACACCTTATAGACCAAACATCACTACTACTGCTTAAAAATAATTACAAAAAACTAAATAGTTATTTAAAACTCCAGACTGGAGGGGGGGGGGGGGGAGGGGCAGGCAGACTCATCACAGAGATATGCTGGAAAGTTTGATTCTACTAGATGAAAGATGTGAGGTTAAGAAGCAGCAAAGCTGAAAAGCTAAAGATAGCTCAATCCACAAAATACCTGAAATACTTGACTGACAACATGATAGGAGGAGGGAAAACAGATAAAAGCAAGCATCAGACATAGCAAGGCAACAAAATCAAATGCAAGGCATCAGTAACTTTTTGGGTCCTTTTTATTCTCCTCAGTGTATCAATTAATGTATTTACATAAGTTTATATTATTATAATACGTTTACTGTAACGGTACTAACCTCAGCTTGCAATTAAGCCTCATTATATATCATTACCAGCAGAGGAAGTTGGGACCATACTTCTTATCAATATCAGTGATTTCTCTCTAAAACCAGAAGGTCTTTTCTCCTTTCTTCACATGCCCCGCCCCCCCCCCCCCCCCCTTTTATTTTTTAAGACAGCTAAACAGATTGTAACTTGGTTCCTTAAAAAAAAATAATAATCCTGCTGACCAGGTATTGGTCTCGTTAGTGATTAACAGGTAAAGGGACAGATTTGCTTCAGTGCCTCTACAAGGGTCAGCTCTAGTGGCTGGAAAGGTCACAAACACAAATACACAAATACTCCAACAACTGGGATGATAATTGAGACCACAAATCAGAGTCAAGCTCTATCCCAGTGCCCAGAAAATCAGCAATAATTACAGCCTATAATACCACAGCAAGCTTTGAAGTCCAGCAAGGGAGATGCTGTCCACACCCTATTCTTGGAACAGCTGAAAGGAGGGCAGGAAACAGGCAATTCTCACATTGTCACTAAATCTGGGAGAGACTGAACTGCTATTGCTTTTATGCTAGAAATTAGTCATTTTTACCATATCTTATAACCTATTAGACAAGAAAAGATTTATTTTCCTGCATCTTGGTTAATTCACATGTTATTTGACCTCTTCTCAGAAGAAGGGACTGAGTAATCCAGTTAAAAAAAATAAAAAGGAGACCAAAACTGGCTTTTTCAAGGCCGGTTCATACAAATACTAATTCTTGTCCACCCAGGTTGTTTCTCAGGTTAAGGCCAAATTTTTTCATAAGGTCTGTCTATCTCTGAGTGACGTTACGTTTTAAGGTTTAATTCAGCAGTGGAAAACAGCAGGAGTAATTAGACTGGAGAATATTTTACCAGCAGTCAATTATTTCCTTGCTTGCACCAAAAAAACTGAACTGGAAAAAGGACTACAGGCCATCTTAGGTGTCTCCTTCGACAGAGCAAATTGCCTAATCAATCTTTTTGATCTCTCTTCTTCCATGACTAACACATTCAACTCCATAATTCTCCTTCCCCAGAAAAATCCCTTCTGAAATGTCTTTGGCCTCAGGTATCTCAGGTCATGTGAAATTACTTATCTTGAATAGGTATGCTTTTGTCTTTAAAAAGATTTACCACATTTGCTAAGAGACAGCATTAGAGCAACAAATTGCCCTCAGAAGTTTGGGGTCTGACACTTACTATTAATGGTAAAACAACCCTTAGAGGAAAGCAGAAAATTAAGGAAGAAAAAAGCTGGAAAAGATCTCTATAGCACACCACCCAGAAAGTTAGATAAGACTTTGCAGTTAGCAAATTAATTAATACCTTGTATAATGAGAGAAAGGCTGGCTTAATTTTAAAATGCATATAAAGCCACCACAGCACAAAATGCTCCAATTACAGCTCTCTAGTTTGCCTACTGCCTGTCTTTTCTCATCTTTATGTGGTGTCCTTCCAGGGGAGGGGACCCAACAGATTCAGGAGAGGAAACACACTGCAGCCCCGGCGCTGAGCATTTGTCTTCTTGCAGGCTAACCTGGAGCTCAGCCCTGGAGGATGCAGTCTGCTCCCAAGCTGCACCTCAGCCTCTTTGCTCTTTAACTCTAACTGAAATGCATTTTGGAACATCTCAGAGCAGGAGAAAGCTTAAGACACTGTAAAAATGAGAGATCTGGCTTCACCCATACTGGTAGGTCATATCTTCAAGTCCTGCCAGTGCTGCAGCTGCTGACCAATGCAGATGTCAGGGCACAAGCACAGGACCTGGAAGATCAGTATCACAGAAATACATGCAACGAGAATGCTGCAAATGCAGATAAAAGAAATGAAATTCAGAGCTTGGATTGCAAAAGGTGGCAGTACATGACAAAAAAGGATGGGAGGCACAGCTCTTAGGCATGAAAGGACTTTGAATGCAGTTTCTGACACCTTGGAACAATGTCCCAGCTGGCTCTGTTCAACAGCCATCCATACCCAAGACTTGTGACTAGGGTGGGCTGTGAAATCCAATGTCATTTTCACTGAATACTGCAAACATTTCCAGGCTTTTATGTTCTTTCTACAGAGCACAACCTTCATAGCAACAAAGCATTTCTGCCATCCCTGTGGAAAAACTTCCCATATCGTAACAAAGACACAATTCTCTGGGGAAAGGGAAGAGCCTCAATTTGCCCATACTGGATATGTGAGCTTCCTCTAGAGTGATAGCCCTAAGCTCCAACAGACTCTGACAGATTCCATGGGTCTAAATTAAGAGTTAGGGCATCATCTTTCTTATTAGTCAGTCATCAGAGCTGACTCTGGGTCCTACCTGCCAAGTTCAGGAATAGCAGAAGAAGAGAGTAACCAATCTGAAAGCAAACTTGGAAAAGTATCACCTTGGAAAATGGGAACATGAAAGCCAGCAAACACTCCTGCAAGAAGGTAAAGGGAGGGCAAGGCTAGGACTGATTAGATGAAGAGATGCAAAAATAGGACTGACCACGACCACACAAGAATCAAATCTGACCACACAAGCATCAAACCCTGTAAGGGCTGGGAAGGCGAGGAAATGTAGAGTGGGAGAAGGGGAAAAGGAAGGACAGACAGAGCAGGTCTAGTGCTTTAACAAGAAAAACTGGGTCTTGCTGGGTAAGCAACTAAGTGGCAAAGACAGAAGTGGGAATGAGACAGGCAGGGTGATCAAAACCCCAGATTTGCTGGGATTTGCTGGGCAGGCAAGCTTTCTGCCATGACAGGGTGTAATAGTAAGGGGGGCAAGGAAAAGAAGTGGGTTAGAAAGTAGGAGCAAAGAAAGTAAACAGGGCAGAAAATACTGTACTTGCAGAGTATAAAGTGGGACACAACACTCCTGATTCCCTCAACATGCCTATCAAGTCTAGAAGCTTCTAGAGTTGAGAGTGAAACTATCCAGCTACTATGCTGTGTAATTATCTGTGAAAGTGTCCAAAGGTCTGTATGACGGATCTAAAATTCCCAGGCCTGCAGATATGCCATGAAAACAGGTACAGATTAAAACTATTTAGACATTTAGAAACATCAAAACTAGGGTTGATTGCACAATCTTTGGTCACCCTCCTTTTACTTATGTGTAGCAAATAACATATGGTTAATGGAGCAGTAAGTTATCCTGCAGACCTAAATTCAAATTCTACCTTTAGCCAAGAGTTCCCCTGTAACTAATCAGAACCATTTAAAGCTCAACTTTACAGGTAATCACTGTGTGCCAGATTAAGAGACATTCTTAGATCATTAAGACCAGGCCTTGCTGACACAGGCATCTCCTTGAAGTCCCTTCTCTACATTGATCAAGCTCTATCTGAAAACCAACTAGGTATTTTAGATGGTTTGCTTGAGTTTGCAGAAGAGATGAACCCTCTGAGCTCTGTCATAAGAATCACAAGAGCTCTAGTTTATATGAGGATATTACAGAAATGTCAAATCCTCTGGATAATCTAACCTAAATCCCAGAGTGGGCTCTTAAAATTAGTAGCTACTTGTGTTATTTGCCTTTATTTGCAACAGCTGTAAGCTGTGAAAAGAGAACTCTTACATTGCAGAAAGGTGTTCTGAAAATAGATCCATTAATACTTATGAACTGCCAAGTGTAAGCGAACAAAAATAGAAAGGCCAAAAGGGACAGAAAAAAGATGGAAAACACAATTCTGAAGATTCTGAAGAGCATACATCCATACAACTAGATGCCTTAATTGGTAATTAAGCTGTACAACAGGAAAACAGCTAAATCTCACAATTAGACTGGTCAGAGCAATGGAAAACACAGTAAGGAAAAACATCACATGGTTTAATGTAAAGATGCACTGCGATTCTCTGAATTAATACTGATTTGAACGCAAACTTCCTTGTTGCTTAAAGCTTGGTACAAGAGACTATTTATCTAATTATTTTAATTTTCTTTAATTTTAACAAAATATCCTTACTACACAACCATCATAGGCTTGTAGAATTGTACTGCATATGCCTCTACTAAATGAAAGATTTCTACAGCAAGCACTGACGCTTGGCTGAGTACATTTATTGACCTTAAGACTCAATCCACTTCAAATGTATTCAGGTCTTCATTTCAAAAAATACATGTAAATAAGATGTGTTTTGTTCTAGCATAGTTCAAATGAAGAACACAAACACGTTACTGTACTGTGAACTAGAACATCTCACTGAATAATATACTGAATAGAGATAATAGCGCCCAAAGCAGATACCTCACAGCATACTTGAAATACTTACTGTGTTTCACTCATCTTCCTATTCTCTGATGAGAAAAGGAAAAGACATCACTCTCTTTTAGATCCTTTTAAAGCCCTATTTAATTGATTTAAATCAAATTCAGCAAATTTCAGTACATTATGCAATTGCAATTTTTGGATTTTTGTATGCCAAGCTACCTTATAGAGGCTTTGCTGCTTATTTTTTGTGTGTTTAAATGAAGGGCAATGACAATATAATTATTGTGGAAGGACAAGCAAAATTTTTTGAGCAAACATTGTAATTCCATACAAAATCCTCAGTTGCACTGCAGAAAAGAAAATGGTAAGTCAGATTACATTTACCCGGCTTCTAAAAATCTCTCTATCCCACTACACAGCTGAATCAATCTAGTTTACAGAACAGGAATTTTAAACAACCCAAATGACTTGATAAATGCAAAAACTTCAAATAAGACTGAAATCAGTCTCTCTGTATTTTCAAGGCACAGTTGAAAACAGACTTTCTTACATGAGGTGATTTCTATTTAACACCAGCAATTTTCTTGCAATCTGAACATGCCAGTCTTCATAAATCACAGTCTTGTCATAGCAAAGCAGCAATGCTCAAGTTTGAATTGGATGTGCAGTAGTTCAGAATATGTCCTTTTATACAAGTCTCTTTAATCATTAGCATGGCTTTCATAGCTTTAGGTGGTTTAATGGGCCATGAAGTTAGAGTTACTTCAAACCAAATGAGTATCTGAACATGCCATATGGCAGGGAAATCCAGGAGCTATGGAGGATCTGTCCAAATACATGGTATAAAAGGAAATGCCACTTTATAAAATATATCTATGGGTGTACAAGTGCAAAGACTGAAAACAATTTTACCTATTTCAACATGATGTCCATAATGCATACAAACAAGTCACAGCACATCAGCAGTATCACTGTCATTTCCATCTTTATGCCATCTTTATGTCAGAGTCTCTACAAACAGGCCTTCTTTTCTCGCCACATTTTAACCTCTTACAAAATCCTGCCCTGTCTAACCCTCCCCCTGAAGGACTGTCTTTCCTCTTGGCAGTAGCCAAAAGCAAAGTGTAAAGCAGCCAGTTATGCATACACACTCCTCCCTGAAGAGCAAACTAGCCAAGAATGCATTGGATGAAGAGTGCAGGATATCAGCTTTCAACCAAGACAAACCTAAGCCAAAGTGAATCAACCAAGGCCACAAGCCTTGCATTGCCCAGTGTCCTGTTGCACAGGAACGGAAGGAAGGCAAAAATTTCTTACGTTGCTGACCAAGAACTTCAGAAGGGCAGCGCTTCAGAGGCAGCCTTTCATTGCTATAGCACTGTCATTGCTGTATTTAAGAAGATAAACAAACCAAACACTACACATACGCACTCCTTTGCTTCTATATTTATACCTGCTTTCAGGATGTCACATACATGCCTCTTTTCATTAACACAGTGCAAACTATAGTTATCCACTTGCAGCACCATACTGGCTAGAAAACAACTATGAGTTTACTTTGATAATAGCCCAGGTTCCTTCATGCATTCAAACTATAAAGTAAGGAAACTTCAAACAGCCACCGTGTTCCTGGGCTAAGTGTCATTTTTCACTATCAGCAGAACAGCATAAAACCCAGGCTTTAAATAGCATCCCAAAGCAACCATCACTTCCTTTCTCATCCCAAAACAAGATCCTCAATAAGCTTCCAGTCAGTAAAGAGAATTAAAACAGGAAACGTTTTAAAGCAAGAGAACCAAGGAAAACTCAAAATGAGAAAGTAATTATACAAAATTTCACAGCCAAGACTCAAGTAGCAAAACCAGGTGGCTTCAACTGGAGGTTTGCAGAGTATTTTGAATGAGTAAAGCTGACTCAGCAGCACAGAGTAAATACAGCAACAAAGGTTCAAAATTTCCTGCAATGCCCTCAGAAAACTGCATGTAGAAATAAACTATATAAAGAGGATCAAACACAAACAGACACCATCATGCAAATAACTGTGTTTTAATATATGGATAAATAGAATCTTTCACTTTTTCTTAAATGAGACACGTAGTATCAAACGTTTATGTGCACAGGGAAACAGAGAGGGACAAACACTACAGTATTTTATCTGGTTTTATCACACATTTTATTAGGAGTATCCTACAGGAGTAAAAGTACATTTAACTAATGCTGTTCTAAACCATCAATCAAAATAAAGCAGTACTTTCAACCCAACATTACCTTGGAAAACCGAGCATTTATCCATTTTGTAAAGGTCTTTTTCTGTACATCATTGTGTTCATCTGAAGAGAGAAAATAAAAAGAAAACAATGAGTGAAAATGCATTCTTCTTAATCCTAGATTGCTCAAAATAGGTCATATTAAACACTATCCTGACTGAGTGGGAGAATTCTTTGCCTAATCTGTCAAGCCATTCAAACCTCTACAAGACTTTGGTACTTGCAGAGTCACACAAATGTTTCAACTTTGCTAGCGGCCACAGCAGCTCCTTTGCATTAGAATCAGCCTTACAGCACATTCTGGGCAGGATACCTATGCGTTAAATTCCCAGGCTTCCCACTGGGTACCTAAAACCCCATTTATTAAAAATAAAAATAAAAAAAAAAAAAAATCACAGAATACTACCGAAAGATTCTTTAGGTAGATGAGCTCAAAATTTCCTGTTTCTGGCCCAGCATGCATCTGAAACTAATACAATTCATGTCTACTACATTTAGCCATAAATCTGTTATATTCAGGCTACTGGGGCAGCAGAACAAATGACTAGGTTTCTCACCCAACAGACATGAACAAGGGATAGCAGCAATGGCTCAGTCTAGACAAAAGAAGCCACACTGGTAAATGAGACATCACAACAGCTGCAAGAATAAGCTTTATGAAAAGTTCATATCAATTTAATGTGACACCTCAGTTCTGGGCTCCTTTTAAGCTATGGCTGAAAAACTTCCCTAGGGTATGTGGAAGAGTACACGTTTGCTGCAATGTGGCAGCCAGCAGCCATTGTTTCATTCTTCTGTGCCTCTCCTCTTTGCCATCCAAATCTGATCCAAAATAGCCTACTCCTCAGTTGCACCTCGAGCTCACCCAGAAGCATCTCACGCCCAATGCAGAAAAAGAATTTTCTGAAAGAGCTTCAAGATACCTACAGTGCATGCACAGCAAGCCATGCTTAAAACAGCTCATTGACATTCAAGGTGTTGTTCTTGAAGAATACAATTACCTAGAAGATCTCATTAACCCTGCTCTATTCCCTCAGTGAAATGAGAGTGCCTTTCCAAAGACAGATAGGATCTACCAGCAGGTAGCAGGTACCAAGTACCCATTCTCACAGGAGACTGACGCAGTCAAGATACAAATTCCAAATACACTGAATATATTTACACCTTTTTCACCTCCCGTTTTTTGTTTGTGGGGTTTTTATGGTGGGTTTTGTCTTGTTTTTAGGAGACAGGAACAAACTAAACAGACTGATGATTAACTGCCACTGCTGGACAAAAAAAAGTTAGCTCTGTACAAAAGTCAATCCCATACTCTGCCCAACTCTCAATAATGTCTTACATTAATTGCAAATACTATTTGTATTGAATGTATTGAGATTTAAATATCCTTCTCTCTCTCTAAATATCATTCCTTAACCTCTATCCCTTTTCTGCAAACACTCCCATACTGGTACATAACTACATACCAGGATGCTTTCCTAAGGCTCGTTCTGCCTTTTCCTTCCTTAGGCTTCTAGTAGAATCAATAGCCCCAAAGTCTGAGGTCTTGTGTTATTTTAATGTGCTTACTCCTTAAGATGATAAAGGCAAAGCACAAAAAAAGACCAAAAATAATTGTACTGACTGTGTAAAAGGATAACAACAGTTATGAAAAGGGAATGTATTTAAAACTCCTATGTACTAGGAGCTCTAGACACCCCATTCTTGGGGCCCTCAGCCCCTTCACAGGCACGCACATGGCAGGAGGTGACAGCTCTTCTCAGCACTACACCAGCTTCAGCCTGCCAGGACTCCATCAGGGGACCTTGCTCCTACAGCTGCTCCCTCAACACCTCAGGTCCAGTTTGTGTAAGTAGTCCTCCTATGTGTGCTGCAGTAGCATATGTCACATTTACTAAAACTATAGCCTCTTTTCCCTCTTTGCAATAAGAGGGTTTCCAAGAGAGACGGAAAAAAAAAAAAAAAAAAAAAAAAAAAACCACAAAAAAACAAAAAACAAAAAACAAAAAAAAAAAAAAAAAAAAAAAAAAAAAACAAAAAAAAAAAAACCGAACAAAAAAAGAAATCTGTAAAAATCAGCCAACTAAGAAACCAAAACACCCATGACTTCAAGAAACATGAACAGCCTAGTCTTTAACTGTGAAAGAAAGAATAGGAACAGGTACATACCCCTACTATCTCTTCAGTATCAGAGCATCCTTTCTACTTCAGATAAGCCAGGAATCTGAACTCCCACAACTCCAAACTTTCAAAAACATTCTGCTCAGTTATAAAACCCATAGATGACACTTGCCCAGTCAGGCTCTGCTTTCATATTTGCTTTATAAAAGCCTCCAAAACTAGTATTTTGTAACCGGCCACTAAAGAGCTAGGGTTGTGTCAAGCTTTCTGCTATAAATCGCTGGTAAGAAATTTGTAACTGAAGTACTGGTGCTTTGTTAGCAAAACAGCGACAAGTTATTTCATCCCTCAGATTAATTTTCTTTAGATTCCTATGAGTCTGTAAAACTAACCCCCAGGGGCTGACATTATAATTTGGATAATAAAACTAGCCACATTTGGCCAAAAAATCCAATATTACCATTCAGCAACGCACATGGTACTCCAGCCAGTCAAATTCTCACACAAGACATTAAAAATGTCAGCAAGTCACAGCCCAGTGAGAAACAAATTCACCAAGTTGCTAAACCCTTTGTGTTTCCTTTCACAGTGCTGCAGCCTGACAATACAAGCCAAGGACTGACTCAGGGCCAGATTCCGCTTCATCACCTACTGACTGTTTCCTCTTGCCAGCATGGCTCTGCCTGCACTCCGGTCACTTAATGGACTTGTAATGGCCAATGTCAGAACAGTTTGTTCCTTTAAGAGGAAATAAAAAGAAACCTAAACACACACACATGCAAAATTAAACTCTTGTGATGACAACAGAGGGAAGAAAAGTTTCCTATCCCAGATGCTTGTTTACTGAAGCCTGTTTCTGTTATACAACATGATGTATGTCCGTGCAACTGGAGTATACTCAAAACAACCAGCTCTTGTGATCAGATGCCCAGCCTGTGTCCTGGCATTCAGTCACCCCCAACAGTCGCATTTATAGCCTATGTACCTCTTCCATCCTCAATACTGTCCCTTAATTTTATTGGGACACCTTGAAACCTCAGTTCAAGTCCAGTCTATTACCTTGTGAATATCACATTTAGGGGCAAAAAGGAATTTAAAAGATCTGAAAATACGGGTAAAAAAAAAAGCCTCAGTGGATTGCAGTTTGTCCTTTACTCAACCTCTGCTTCATACTGAGAGCCAGCTTTCATATTTCCCCAAAACACATTACATGCTTCCATGGCAGAACTGTATTATTTAGTTTTTGAAAGATGGAAGTTATCACACCCAAAACAACTGGCAGATCAGCACTATAATGAAGGTGCCCTGGAGAAGCACAGAGAGTAGATTCGCAAATAAAGCACAGAAATTTCCCAACCATTCCAGCACAAGTTACCAAAGGTCATCTCACATTTTAAGACTTAGATTTGCCTTCCCCGCCTCATTACTTAAGTTCTCAGCAAAAGAATTTAGAAATAAAAGAAGGAATTACCCTGTGGGTTTCAATTAAGACACTTGGAATGTAACGAAGTTAGAAACAACCCTTTGCCTAAGCCTGTAGGCAAGCAAGAATATCTGTTGCAGATATTGCCCCACCCAGGACTAGCACGTCTGAAAGCCTGACGACATTAAAAAGAAAGGGGGAAGTTTTGTACTCTTAGGTGCAGGATTTTCTGGATAGAAAAAGCATTTTGAAAGCAGGTATCTTATTGCCAAATTCAGATTAATTCACATACAGAGAGACACAAAATAAGCGTCTAAAATTTGAAGGTGGAAACCAGCATGGGTTTTATCCACACTAGCAAGAAGCAAAAAGCTAAGGAAGCCACAAAGCACTGGAGTTCATGACCACCAGGCTCACAGAAGACACTCTCATGCTCATCAGAACTACAGGACCCCGACTTCATTAACACAGAGCAATCTTTATCAGCATCCCTGAAGTTTTGGGTTGGGCTTTTTTTAGGGGGAAGAATGTCTGGGGTTTTTTTAAAGAAACAGAAAGTAAAAGTTAAGATTGCTCTGCAGGTCTCCTCTTCTCTTGCAATGCCATGGTAGAACAAATGGCTTCAGCAGCAAGTAATTCTCTTGTAAGCTTTCACCTTTACACTGCCTTTTCAATGTCACAATCAGTGGTGAGCACAAACTTTTCCTTCATTCCTTCTCCCTCTCCAAACTTCAGCAGCTGGGCAGAACCACAGTTATATTAACAGCGTTTCTAACAAAAAGTAATGACACCTGCCTACAGCAACTACCACACAAAATGCAGTTGCCCAAATTGTAAATTCTTTGTATAGACCAGACTATGAAATACAGCACTACAAGAAAACCAAAACAAAAAAAACAACCCCTGCACCTCAACTCCCTGGTGTTTCCCAACAGCAGACACCATCAAAAACAAGACACCACAGGTGAGTAATGAGGAACACCCCTGTTTCTCACTGAACCATGCTGTGAGCCTAAGCTAAACTGCATTTATTTCACAATAAAAAAAAAAAAAAAAAAAACAAATCACTCGGCAACTGATAACTTGGAAGACAGCAACCTCGCAGCTGAAGCAATATTAAAATAGCTGTTTCCATACCTCCCAGCAAAAGCAATCTAACATGCCACACTGCCAGTCTCAGCACATTGGAATGATGTTTAAAAGGAAGCTAGAGAGAATAGCAAGCTCTGAGGAGACAGAAATAATGGTGCAGCACCATGCAACAGGCCTGGTGACCCACACTGGTCAGCCAGCAACCCTGCTGTTTTCACAGGACAACAATACAAAACCAGGTATTGGAGGCAGTGTCCCGACACCCACACAGGGCTGTTCCAAGGGGTCTCCACAGCCTGGCAAAATCACATTTCACTCCAACAGCCGGCAATGGCTCCATAATATTTGGTCAAACCAAGCAGCATCAGTTCCCACTGCAAGACAGACCTTGGAAGCCATAGTGTGTCATACAAATATATCTGTGCACATATTTTTGCAACCTGCCAGTGACCACACATCAAGGTCTAAGGCTGCAAGAAAATTCTGCCAAAATCTTTAGAGCAAAGGGTTACAGCTATCAACAAGTGCACTGCAGGAAAAACCCTAAAACTTAAAAGATACAGAATGAGGACCAGAGCTTGTGAATGTGAGGCTGCTCCTATCTGTCTATAGAAGACCTCATCACCTCAGTCCACCTGGTCAAGCAGCATGTAGCAGACCCCCTCTGTAACATCACCTGTCCTTGCCCTCCCTTTAGTCCTGACCCATAAGCTTTTGGTCAGCTCCTCATCCATCCCCAGGCAGAGCTTCATGCACTCCAGCTGGTCACTGACATAGAGGGTGACACCCCCACCTCATCTTACCCATCTGTCCTTCCTCAAGGGCCTGTATCCCTCCATTCCAACACTCCAGTTGGAAGAGCCATCCCACCATGTCTCCATGATGCCAATAAGATCATAGCCCTGCAGGGGTGTGCATGTCTTTAACGCCTCTTGTTTATTCCCCATGCTACATGCGTTTGCACAGGGGCATTTCAGTTGGGCCCCCAGTGAACCCGACTGACTGGACAGAGGGGAAGGAATTCCTTTATGATGCTCTTCAGGTGCTCTCCTGCAGACCTGTGATCCCTCTCCAGGCTCTGGGCATCTCTTGCTGGCTCTGGCACCAAACTGACAGGAGCAGGATGGATTGATATTCCCCTCCCCCAGCAACTTTAGCCCTCTTCACCAGCTTTGCAAGCCTATGATCAAAGATCAGAAATACCTCTATGATGAGAGAGAGTGGATTAGATTATATGTCCTCCATAAATATCAAAGAGCAAATTTCACCCACAGGGAGAGGAAGAAGATGCCATCTCCCTGAGGTTCCAACCAACAAGACTGACACATGTAAAGAGAAGAGAAAAGCAGGTAACACCTGTCAAAAATCTGGTGATTAAGATGTTTCTAAGCACACAAATAGGAGGATGCTTAGAGTACATTCAGAGACACAAATAAAAGGTAAGAATCACAAACTAGACTTACTTCAGCTTTTTTTTTTTTTTTTTTTTTTATGAACACAGCTTACATCTTTGAATTTTTAAGTGGTTACAAAGAAAACAGAATTGCTTTCTACAAGTTGTAGTCAGCCATCTGCTCTTTTTTCTCTGCCCAAATTGGAACTATTATTAGGCTGAGTTGCATTTGTGGAGGTGATTCATGGGATACAAGGTCAGAGGGATCATTGTGATCATCTAGCATAATCTCCTGCATAACACAGGAGTTGTCCCCACAAAAAGCCCATCTGCATACCAGAAGGAAGGAGAGACACAACAGATGTCAGAGACCATGCTCAGGCCCAAATAAGCAATATCACTTGGACAGAGAAGAAAGCCAAGCCACAAACTCTATATATGCAAGTGCAAGTACCTCAGTTATGGCAGAGTTTCAAGTCAGGCAGACATCACAAACAACCTTGTTTCAACATTTTCAGGAAACAATGTTCACAGTACAAAAGATGTAAAGTTATTTTGTTCTCTGTGACAGGCAGGTAAAGACAGTAGCACTCTGCAAAGTTCTTATTCACAACAATGAACTTCTGTCCCCTCATATTCCAGAATCTTTATCTCAACTCTGTTCAGCCAGAGGCTTTCTTATCTTATTTTTCCAAAAACCCAAAGGCTGCAACCCCAAATCATCCTCATCCCCTATTCTCTGTCTTTTTACTCCCAAATATTAAAACTTTTCCTGATCCATTCCTTTAGAGAGGCCCATTTGTTTCCCAGGCTTCTCCATTCTTCTCTCCTACCTCGGCTCAAATCACCTTCCACCACAGTCCATTGTCATTCCTATTCAGAACCTCTGCAGGTCAACGGTTTTTCCACAAATAGAAACCAATTCCTGAGATGTAAACTAATAATACCTGGCTCCTACGTATTACTACATGCTCCAGTTTAGTAACAAGTAGATTAATAATGCTTGGTTTCCCATATTAGTATACACCCCACCAGCACCAGCTCTTCCCCATGACTTCTTTGGCCTCTCACTGCAAGCTCTCATTCCATTCCAGCAAACAAGGTACAGGCCATAGGTAGTCGTACCCCACTTGCAGATGCTGACTGGACATCTATCAGGCAGCAGGAAAGACATCTTTACTTTTTTTGTATTCTCATTTCTCCTTTAGTGGAGGCACTGCATTCAGGACCTCTCCTTCTTCCAGCCACTGATCTTCACACAACCTGCAGTTATTTAATTAGCTGTATGACATGAAAATTTGATTAAATACCCCACTAGTTAATCCAAATTGAACTAGTTTGGAGGGCGGAGGAGGAGAGTACTGGAGATTGAAAGACAAACATAATCAGAGTATCCTACTTCCCTTGTGGAAACAGATTAATCAACAGATTTCCAAAAAAGAAAAAGTGTGCACTGGTAATATATTTAAAAGATTACATGGTTACATTCAAATGTTTCTGCAAGCACATTAACTGTGTACCTCCCTATACACACCACATAGGTGCTATTTCAGTGACAGCAGCATGCAGACTAGAGTTATTTAAAAACAAATGGAATGTATAACCCCATGGAATTTAAGTCTTTCCTAGCAGTCCAGTATAGAAAACATTCATAACACAGCAACTTTGGCAGCTGAGCTATGCAAAGTCAAGGTATTAGTTTTCTGGGTTTGACTGCCTCAAATCTCTGATGGTATTTAGAAATGTAGTATTAAGACTTAAACATATAGCAGACAGGTAATTGCATTTCATCCATGGAAGTAATAAAAAGATAATATACACCTTCCAGTGCTAAGTGGAGTAAGCCCAAATACAAAGTATTCCCTAACTCAAACTGTTGCATACTGATTAGAAGCAAAGTCGAGCCCTGTCTGTACAGAAATAAAACAGGCAAATAAAGTTTAAAGAAAACCATAAATTGTTTATTTTGTTTCCAGGCAGGCCAAGCCTGAGCTTTGTTAGCTATACCATTCCTTTGTCAAGGATCAGTCACACTGATGCCTGTAAATTATTTACCTCAGCCTATTAACCTTTGTAATGACTAAGATGAAACTCAAAATGCAGAAGGTTTAAAGGAAGTACCTAAAACTCATGTGGTCTAGTGGTGCTCTAAACATAAAGGAGAAGCAAGCAAAAAGAATGAACAGGATGACAGAAGAATTTAAATCCAAAATATCTGGTAGCACAAACCAAATACTCTCATTTCTATCCCTAAAGTACTCCAGCAAGTTCGCTATCAAGAAACTATCACTGTAAGTGAACCTGCTCTTAGCTTCACATAGTACTCTCATTTCTATGCCTAAAATACTCTTGTAAGTTCACTACAGAAACAATCACTCTATGTTCACCTGCTCTTAGCTTCACACAACTCACCCAAAGAATGTTAAGAGTTTTGTACTGTCATCAAGCCCTAGTGAGGAAAATTTAGGAAAAGGCAAGTCAATTTCTTGAGATATATTGCATATTTCATTTCCAAGTCACATTCGTTTGCTGGCGAAGGAAAAGAAATATTGCACCATTGACAAAGGAGGAACCTTTGTGCAGAAAGACATGATGCTAAGCAAAGCTTTGAGCACTCTGAGGAAACTACTTTCTCTAGAGACAATAAGAAACACAGTCATAAGAGTGTATTATCAAATTCATGTATTTAGCAAGACTCCTTAATGAGGAAAGAATAAAAGAGAAATTGGAGTAAAGTATTGTGAATGGCCCCTCCTTGAGGCTTCTGGCAAACATAAGGCCTTTCTTTTGTCATTTAATCAGAACAGCAGTAGGTCGAGGCACTGCCAATCCCATATCCTAATTAAACTCACGTTTCTTTCCCTGGCTTAGTAACTAATTAGCCCCAAAGTTGAACCCCCTCCCCGACTAACTGCTGTTAACTGTAAAGAAGTACATAAATTCTGTTTGGCAATTGCAGAATAAATATCTAGAATGCATTAAAATATGTATTTATGCAATCAAGCAAGCCACTGATCACCATCAATGTGCGCCCATAGAAGACTTCCGACTTCGGTACAGAAATCTCCTTCAGGATACGGCACTTTAAGCAGTGTGATCAAAACTGGAGAACATACAGCAACAGGGCAGTCAAAAGGAGAGCAACCAAAGTTCAGAGTCTGTCAGGCCTTTGGCAGAACTTGAGCCAAGGGATTTCAGCAGCCCATTGTTTAGGCAAAAGAATTACGTGCACACATCTCAATTCCTGTGCTTTTGTTATTTAGTGGCCAACTTTAAGGAGGACTGTGATGGAACCTGTGCAAATGTGGGGTTTGATTACCGTCACTTTAACACATCAAATGGTTTTGTGGGGGCATGTAAAATTCAGAAGAGGCACACCACCTTCACCTTCCTAGAAACTGGCTATGCAAAAAGAAAGATCACCTAATGACAAGTTAGATTATTACTGCTGCCTCCAGCAACAACTGCAGTAGATCAGTTGTACTCACAGGTGTAATCCTGTCCTGAGTGCATTTTTGGAATGGGTTCTTGCATGCCTTCCCGGTGCTAAGGAATCAGGCACCACACAAGCTCAGGATTCACAGCCCTTGCCCAGTGGACTGCTGCCCAGCTGAAGTAGCTTAAGAGCTTCAAGTGCTGGACTTTCTGTTTTGCCCTCTGCAGAAGGTTAATGTCCCTGCAGCAGAGCATGTGGTGTCTATGCCTCAGTGAGGACGGAGTTTGCAGCCTAAATATGACTAGCATGAGCAGCTAAATTAATGATGGTAACCACAGTGAAAGCAAGACAAAAGAGAGCACTAGTATAAATAGGCTAAAAAAGCAGAGATAAGCTTATGGAATTAAGAGTCCATAAAAAGATGGATACAATTTATGGCTGAAGAAATCCCTGAACTGCAAACCACTGTAAAATAAGGTATATTAGAGGAAGCACCACTGAAGATGTGCTTATGGAATAAGTATAAACACATGGTATCTAGCTGTATCATGCTAGGCTAAACCCAGCACAGCCCTCCATACAGAAACCCACTCCCCTAAGCAACCACTGCTAAATCAAATAGGAACAGTGAATCAAAGCACCCAGGTTGAAGAGATGCAAGTGGCATAAACAAGTTCATCAGATATTCAATGTGAAAACAACTAACACAGATTATTATTAACAGATTAGACTGGTACCAGTGTTCAAGACCTTTTAAAACCAGACCTGTGATGCAACTTTCACTTAACTAGACAGCAATTTTTTTAAATTCAAATGCTTAGGAATTTCCCCCTCATACGTAAGGCTCTTGTATCTCTGGATACCTCTAAAATGAAAACTAGCTAGCAACACAGGAAAAATCACTGGGGTTAAGTCTGAAGAAAAGGCTTTTACCACCAAGGGGCATAAGTCAGCATCTAAACACAGGCATACATTATTGAGTTTTGCTGGCACAACTACATTGGCTTGGTATATGAAAAAGGAACATGAGCATCACTAACAAAACCTCCTGGGCATAACCTAAAGCTGTGTCAAAGAAGGGCTTCTATTGGCTTAATTCACTTATTTTGAGGAAGAACGCGTAAGTACATGGCAGATCAACTCTTTCTACTAGTAAAAAGAGAGGCTATAAAGCAGAGCAAAAGCAAAATACAAAGTACAATCTCTGCAGCAGACACAAGCTTTTGATGCAATATAAAATTATCATTTCCTCAATTCAAAGGTTTATCTTGAAACTGAGAGGATACTGTCTTAGATCCTTTGATCAATAAAAATATTTATGCATTTCCAGTGTCATATTGGATTAAAAGTAAGATCAGCACCCAGGAAAAGCCAGGACAAGATCACAATTGCCGGGTCACAAAATGCAAGTGGGATTTTTTTTTCCAAGGCTTTCACACCTCCACCTTCACCCCACCCCAAAAGAAAAATGATTTGCAAGTAGCATCAAATAACGTTTCTTACTATAAACAACTAGCACTCAACAAGCATTTCCAATCTCCCCCCAAGAAAAAGTACATTATATACAAGCACAGATAGTACAAGAGCTGTTCAAGTACAAAGGCAGGATTCAGTATGACATCCCAGTCTGAGGCTGGCTGTTAGCACTTTATCTGCACATTCCCAGTTCTCTCAAGAATCAACCATACATTTGTTTGTTCGGACCGGCCCATGTAAATGTTCCCAAGTACCAGCCATTTGATTCACCAGAATGGTGAATCAAAGCCCAACTGCTTCAACACATTTGAGCAGGTTGTGAGGGGTCTAGATTAATGTGTAATTGCTAAGAGGTGAAAGGTCAAATAAGAAATGACATGGGGATAAAGCAGGGATGCAATCCCAGAAGCATGCAAAAAGACTGGCTCATTATCAAAGAAAAGCAAAACTTTTTCATGTGGTTCCCCAATGGAGTTAAGAGAAACTTGCTTTCTATTTAACATGCATTTGCACTTCTCCAACTGAAAGCTACTATAACAAATTAACTTCATACACATTTACAAGAATTTCAAATTTCAGAGTCTCAATAAAATGATGCACTTATGGCAAACTACAAAACTCAGTAGTAAAGAGAAAAAAAAAAAAAACACAAAACCCAACAATGCATTTCACACTCTTCAGGTTATGCAAATAGAAATAACACCTTAAAGGAAGCAATAAAAGGAAGGTTGTTATTTCTGAAACATTAAAATAACATTACGATCACAGAAAGCACAAGTGGTATGAACAAGTCGAAATAGCTACGAGATAGAAATCAGAGGTAATCGCCTAAAGACATTATAGTCCTCACGTGACTGGTCTTTGAATCTTTAGTTTTGTATATTACAAACTAGGTGTGGGGGAGAAAGTGGGGAACACATCTAGAAAATAATTCTACTCAATTTTTAGATCCTTTCTACAAATGTAAAAAAAAAAAGTTTATTTTCAACATTCTGCATTCTTAACTATCACAAGTAACTTCAGTACTTCTGCCAGTCTTATCTGCATCACAAGGCAAAACTAAGATCAATATATAAAATATGCTTGGTCTTACTATGGCAAGAGGCCCAAGAACCTTGACTAAGTATATATTAGCCCTGAATTAGCTTCTCACCAAGGCTTCTCCCCCACATATATACTCAGGAGGGCAGCACAATGAGTGTGTAATACTCTGTGACTTCTTTAGTTCATTGGCAGGCATTTTTTTCTTACTTCTAACTCAAATTCACATCAGTGAATTTGCAGCAATTACACAGATGTATACATCGGGCAAAGATCAGGCAATTCAACTGGCTGGGGGTAGTTAGTACTTTTGCCTTCAAAGACATGCAGAGAGGAGGATATGACACAAGATGTTCAAAGAGTCAACTAGTGTCTAGCTGCTTTGTAACCACCAAATACTTTTGACACTTAATGTTCTCATGGCTGCAATTTAGTCAGATTCCCTTTCCCACCTACACAGGTCTTTTAAGCTGCTCCACTTTAACACATCCTCTTAAACCGTTGTAATATGAATAAAGTTGAAAACCTTAAACAGATTAATATTAAACAGCTATTCCAAGATATTTTTCTACACCTGTTCCTTTGGATGACAATTCCTAAACTAAATCACAAAAACACTCAGGTTTTTTTAAGAAACACCACAAACATTTTCATCCACAACACAATGATAGAAGTTTAACTAATATAATATGGATTAGATCTCAATATCTATTAATATTTAATTTGATGTCACCTACCACTTCTGACTGTCCACACTATTGCTCCTTTAAGGCTGATCTTTAAAAGTTAGGATATTTTGTTAACCAGAACACATAAGCGAAGCAACAGCATAAAAAATGAAATAAAACCTGTTAAGCTGCAAAAAAGCAAGGAAATATGAAACAGTAGTAACAGTGTATGGAAGGACATATGAGTTCATGCACACCACTGAGCAAGCTGCAATGCACTGTTCATATTTCAGATTGTCCACTGTTGACTCATATGACCAACTCGTGGAAGAAGTAGGATTGTTTGCAAAACCCAAGTATTGATGAAGCCTACCACATCAAAGTGGTAAAGAAAGAATTCCTGCAATTGCATACATATCTGCGAGCTGGCGTAGCAGGACCAAATGCATGTGGAATGTCAGTCACCTACCTACCTGCTACTTGCTCAAACAGCACAAGAAACATTACCAGTGTCTAATAGGCCTGGAAATGATAATTCACATTTGAAGGATAACTCAAACAGCGAGAAGCTACAGTCTTCCCTTTTTTATGCAGTTATTCTATTAAATATTGCTAACGTCCCCCTTGAAGTTTCACAGCCCAGCTAACAAAGGCTCTGGAAGTGCTAAAAAGGCAGGATAGACAGTTCTCTGGCTTTATCCAACAGCACCTTTTTAGTCCAGCTATGAACTGTCTGAAACGAAACTGAAATTTTATAGATGACAAGTGAAAACTGAGTGAAAGGAAAGTGAGTAAAGGAAGAATCACCAGAGTGTCAGACAGAGGACTTCTAAGGAGGCTAGAAAAACGTGAAGATATACGTGAAGATATACGTGAAGATTTTTGCTCTCAAAGGAATTAATGTGACTAAGAACTGACTTAGCAACCTAGTATGCTAGTTTGAATTTTGTGCATTTAATTACAACCTTCTACATGCAAGAGACTTGCCTCCAGTCCTGCAGAGATAAGTATACAATCAAAAAACCCAACAACTTCCCAAAACCTAAACAAATAAAAGCTCAGAAGCTTTAGTCTTGTCTATAATCAAAGTCACATTGTTTCACTGTTTCTATTCATGTCACAATGCTTCACTATTATTCCTTAAGTCTTTGCATGGCTGCAAAAAGGAACAGCAACAAAGGGTGACTACCAGCCTTCTCACCTTTCAAATGCAGAATTTGGGCTGAGTAAGGGAGCATCAGAAGAAGACCCAGAACTCCAGCTGCCAAGCTGTACTACCTGTTACCCCGGGACATGAACACTGTGTTAAAAAATGGAGATGTTCCAGGAAATAATGAACTTCTACCTTAATTCTCTACCTTTAGCAGAATGGGAAAAGCCATACAAGAAGGCAGTATGTGAGGACACTCATTCTTGGGAGAGGAAGAACTGCAAAAGATTAAGAGTAAGCAAGGATGAAACACAGATGTTTGCATTTATTGTGTCACCTCCAACCTTATGATACACATTCATCACCTCAATCATGTCAATTTCCAAGCCACAGGACAACAGAAAGGGGAGGGAGAAAGATGATGACAGAAAGCAGATAGCAGTGAAGACACAAAAATATCGGATTTAAGAGAAAAATACAGAAGCGTCATACTATAGTGACATCAGGAAGGAGTGGATGAAACAAGAGCCTGAGAAACGGAAGATATTTATCAAAGAACTTCAAAGAGATGTTTAAGCATAACAGAAAGGGAGGAAAATGAAGGTCACTCACGAAACCACCACACGATTAGTCAAATCATACTTGTTCTAAGTTAAAAACACACACCACATCACTTAGCTATACCAGGGAGCTTTCCCAAATAAAAAAAAAATACTTCTTCGACAACCCAAGTCATCGTTTCAGAGCTTTGTTTTAACTCTTCCTCAACTGCACATTTGGTTTGTTTGTTGAAAAGGTGAGGGCTCAATAATTTAGTTATGCTGGCACAAGAACACAACAGGAAAATGAATATACAGAGAAGCAAGAAAAAAACTTCCATGGCTTACTAAGACATGAGAGCGCACTCTCCCACTGCAAAGCAGTCAACAGTAAGACAAGCCAATCAAAGATGCTTTAGTTGCCTCAAAAGTCCTCAAGATCCAGTAAAGTGTTTCCCACAATACCAATTGCTTTGCAGGCTGTCTGAGCCATTTTACAGAACTTCTACCAATGCCAGCATCAGTTTTGCTCTGCTCCCACAGGCTATATGAAAAGTAAGGGGGTTATGGATCTAATCATAGTGCCACACCTGATGTTTAATTGAACTGGGAGCTGTGGAAGGACACCCTGCTCAGCTACTGAACTTGATGAAGAATACTTATGTTTCTTAATTCCTCCAGACACTGATAATTTGTTTATACGCTCAGATATGTTTGGCTCTGTTGTTTGGTTTTGGTGGGTTTGTTTAGGCTTTTTTCCCCAAATGGCTAGAGTGAATATTTTTAGGCTAGGGAAATAATTTCATATCTTACAGATAAAGACCACCTTAACACTGTCAAAACAATAGCTAATTATTTACCTGCAATGACTCTGCTGTGTATAATGTTTAAGGATATTCACTAGGACAACATTATTAGAACCTTCAATCTGCCACTGGGAAGTGCCAGTTTCAAGGCATGCAGTTTTGTGACTGCTGCAGAGGGGGCACAAGATGGGGCAGCACACAGGAATAAGGAACACCATGGCAGGCCTTCATCAAAAGGGGCTAGAAAACATCCACTACTTCTGCTTAGCTGCCTGTGAACTAGTCTTTTTACTCCTGCAAACTACTTCAGCTGATGCCATTAAAAACAAGAGTAGTGTTTACACATAGAGCAGCAGAATATCGCACTTGCTTAGCAACTGATCAAGTCTGTTTCAAGATGCTGCAAATACTTAATGCAAGTCTACTTGCCCCAGCATGGGTTTCATTTGTGTTGGTTTTAGAGTCACACGCCATAAAGGAAGGTACAAGAAAACACTCTCAGCCAAACCTTGCTCCCAACAAGCATTAACATATTTGCTAAATCATATTTTGACTTATTTTCAGATATACTTAAGTTTGTTTCAGACCAAGAGTCCATTTTTACTATCTGGAAATTTTTAGACCACAGGTTTTTAAGCTCATGCTCTTGCTGAGCACTGACTGCACATGTCTGCCAAGAAAAGCCAGCTTGTCTCACAGATAATAATAATTTTTAGAAATCTATTTGAAGATATAATTTATATAAGCAGACTTCTTCATTCCCATGGCAGGGAGGAGGGCAAGGATTTGGGAAGGAAGGAGCAAAGTTGAGCCTGGGAAAACAGGGAGACGTAGGGAAGAAGGCACTGTAGTTTCTTTGTTTCTCACCATCTTATTCTATTTTAATTGTCAATAAACTAAATCAATTTTCTCCCCAACAAGTCTGCTTCACCCATGACTGAAACTGTCATCATCTCAACCCATGAGCTGTTCCATCTTATTTCCTCACCCCATCCAGCTGAGGTAGGGGTGAGGGAGGAACTGAGTGGGCATCTGGCAGAAACCAAAGTCAACCCATCTCAGGGGCTGAATGGCAAACATGTTTTGCAGAATCAATAAAGACAATACCAAATGCGATAAGGCACAACTTACTGCAATTTATACAGAAAAATTTTTCCCCTTAGCTCAGGGAAGAATGTCAGATAAGATAGTGAATTAATATACCTGGCCACAAAATAATTCCAGCTCAGCTCCTGGGGGCAAACTCTTGAAGCTGTTTTTATTGCTATTAAAAAAAAAAAAAAAAAAACAAACAAACAAACAAAAAAAAAAATCAAAAAACACAAAAAAAAAAAAAAAAACAAAAACAAAAAATCCCCAACAAAACCAGAAATACAACAAAAAAAAAGACAAAACAAAACAAAAACCCACAAAAACCAAACAAACAAAAACCCACAAGAAACCCTCAAAGAAACCATGAAATACATTAAAAAAAAATAAAACACCAAACCAGATCAATAAAATGGATGCTCTACATAGGAGAAAAGTGTATTATAGTATTGTACCCTATCACTCATAATCATCTGAGTCTAACAGTGAATTTAAACCGCACTGGTTTTTGATGTTAATCCATTGCTAAAATGTATCTCTTGGAAAGATTATGTATCTTGCATTGTCAGCAATATCTTTGTTTCTCTTTCAATTGCAAAAATCAATCAAATGGTTAAAACAAGCACTTTTTTCCTCAGTCACCAATAGATAAATTACTCAAAACTGAAAGAACCTCCAATAGAAGACTGGCTCTGCGCACTGAAGTGGGAATCACAGGCTGTTTGATTCTTTTCAAGAATACACCACTTGACTGTATTAAAGACAGGAATGAAACTACATCAGAATTAACTAAAAATACAAGAGGTATACTGTAATCAGTTTAATCCTGTATAGATAGTACCATTTGCAACTCTTGCTGCTAACATTAACTTTTGAATAATCAATTCTGTCCAGAGGTCAAAAACAACAAGGGTAAAATGCTTGCTTCCATTTAACTGCCCAGCACATTTACTGCTTGCTTATTATGGCAAAGTACACTAGCACTAAGTCATCATTTGATACTGAAGTTCATCGATGACAGTTTCTCTCATTTTTATTAAACTAAGAAATAAGCTTGATCACCATGACAGACTCCACATGCATTCAAGATCATAAATAAAAGGTTGAGGCATGTCCCTGCAAGGAAGTTATCTGCATAACCCACTCTTTGAACCTTTCTTTTAAGCTACTGCTTATAGATTAGATAAGCAATGCTCACATGAGATTTCATGGCGTGAGATACAGGAATGATGGTGAGACATCAGGTGACAGCACTTTGTGCCTTTCTTGTACACAGTGCTAAGAATCTCAGTGTATAACCTTCAATCTCAAACTGTCATCAGCAAACTGAAGCTTAAAATGTATTCACTGAAAACTGCAACAAGCATTATTAACAAATTATTTAGTCAAAAAGTATAATGCAAGGCCTACACTACAGGAAAATCAGATAAAAGGAAATGGATGCTATTTATACAGATCAGTTTTCAAATATTCAACTCAAAAGTTTATATTTATTTAAGCAACTAAACAGCTCATAATGTTTGTTTTATGCATAGGAAGTGGAGAAACAGCAACTAACTTTTTACAAAGGGGTGTGCCTAACACATTTGACAGTGAACTGTACATACGAGAAAGAAAGTAGCTTTAGAGCAGATCCATTTTTCTACTTTCAGAAAGCATCGACTTTACTATCGCTTTGCTACCTTAAAAGCAGCAGTGGAAATAAATGTTTTTCTTGTATATAAAAAGACTTAGGTCAAACAAGCCAAGTAAATATTGATTTTGTTATAGTTAAGCTGGGAGCAGAAGTTAATTTCAGTGGTCTGTGCAGCATGTTTTATGAATTGCTTTAAAAATATTTCACATTACAAGGTATTAAACCACTAAGAACCTTTTAAAATAATGTGAAGCTTAAAATGACTGAGCCATACAATTCTAGCAGTAGGAAAGTATAGCTGAGAGAAAAAGTGATATTAAAGTCTCCACTTCACCAGCTCAGGAAGCCCAGCGGGATGCTCTCTTTCAAACCAAGGCAGGCAGTCCTGAAGCCTTGGTGTCAGGGGACAGCTGAGGTGCAACCACGCAAAAGCACTGGGCTAGAACCAGTATTAGCACAAGAGGGGACAATCAGGGACAGGACCTGCCTGGTCATTACAGGCTATTTCTTTAAGAAGTTAGCCTCATTGCTAAAAAACTTGATGCATTCCTTTTAGCCAGTTTACCAGAACAGTGGGAAATACATGATCTTTGACATGGCTGCGGTTCCAGTATCTGGGATGCTCTCCTTACATCCCAGGCATACAACTGAGCATCACATCTATATACTACAAGTTAGTATATCTCAGGTCCTAATTTCAAATTAATCAGAGCCAGAACAGTTAAGCAAGCCTGAGCAATATTGTGCCTCAATAAAGAGGAGATATTTCACAATTGTAGTACAAAATCCACTCTGTACTGAAATTTAGCAAGACAGATACAACCGTCCTGCTTCCATCTGCACAAGTGATACTAAATGCTCTTTTATCTGTCAAATATTACAGAAAGCTGTCAGAGCACAGCGCTGTGTGCCAGGTTTGAACCAGGCAGACATCAAGGAAAGCTGGGCACTGTCACCCTGCACAGTACAGAAGTCAGCCACCACATTTCTGAATTTATGTGGAGAACCCTTGAACTGTTTGCTGCTTTTCTGAATGCTTACATAGAAATTCATCACAGCACGTAACAAGTGTCAGAGTACAAGGCATGTCCTTCCCTTTCAGCACAAGCACGCTTTTTACCGGCTGGAGGATCAGCTGGGGAATTACTGCAATTCACTTTCTCAGCCACCCGCTTAGTGAAGATTAGAGCCCCGCTCCACCCAGACGCCACACAAATTAGGTCACATAACAGGCCATACTGCTGCCAATTCCTGCCCTATTCATCAGGGACGAAGGCAGGAAGCATATGGAGCCCTCCAGTTAAGGGTCAGAACATTTCAGTGGAAACATAAAAGTGAACCAGCAGCAGATTATTCACCAGCCAGAGGGAACATGGTTTCTCCACACGGCTCAAGTGAGTCATGGGCACCAGTCCATCCAACACCATGTGGAGGGGCACAGCCTGCATCCATAGCAAAACACTCCCTGACAGTTTACAAAAGCTGCAGAGAAATATTTTCCACTTTCTCAGTATGCATGTGTATTTAATAGTTCAATATACATATGAAGAGCTTAAAAGAAGTCCTTCAGAACCTGAAAGTCAATTCTTGTGAAGCCACAAAAAACAAACATGTAATACGATGCAATTACTTCATAATTTGTTCTTATGCATTTCATCTACTATGCTGTATTTCAGAACGCATCCTTCATCACCTGCTGCCAAAAAGGAAATACACCATTTTCACATGTTTAAAAGCCAGAGCTGTTTCAAACCAAACAGATTTCAGGTCCAGCACAGCTCTGCTAAGCAAACTAACCAACCCAGAGCTTACAGTAATATGAACAATATAGTAAATATTTTTTACTATTGTAACAGCTTGTGGTCTCATGATTAAATAATTTCAAGTTGCTATCAGCGCATATATCTTGTGGAAACATGGACAGATTCCTTCCCACCTGACAGGAAGCTTTGCAGTTGCAGGCTGGTGCTCCTGGGATTCCCAAAAGGGAGACAAGAAGGGAGCCTCAAATAGTAACAGAAGTTAAATGAGGAGCTTCGAAATACATGCTCTTAAACTATCAGTTTGCAAAATGCCTCCATCATGTCATTACCATTATTTCCTACTGCTATAAAAAAAAAAAAAAAAAAAAAACCCCAAACCAACACTTATTTTAATCACT
This sequence comes from Psittacula echo, assembly GCF_963264785.1. Taxonomy (NCBI): domain Eukaryota; kingdom Metazoa; phylum Chordata; class Aves; order Psittaciformes; family Psittacidae; genus Psittacula; species Psittacula echo. The sequence goes on along the minus strand of NC_137738.1, from coordinate 37,371,844 downwards.
CGGGTGGGGGCTGCACAATTAGCTCACACAGTATAATGTAAATTATCTCTTTTGCTTCAGCTAATACCTGTATGAAAGCAGAACAAAATAATATCTAGTGGCACGTTACTAAGATGCCAACATAGATTGCTTAATTACAGCAAAGTGCTTTATTGGCTTCTAGTTGATTTTTTTTTTAGAAACAGTACTACAAGAAAAACTCTTTCAGAAGAATTCACAGAGTTGGCATCTTTTTCTACCTCCTTAATATAGGGTAAGTAGCCTTGCCTCAAATGACAGGGTGACATCCATCTGGGCAATGAGGTGATGGAAGTAGGGAAAAAAAAATAAATAAAAATAATCACATCAAATACTGCTATCAGTAGAATATGTATAAATACAAAAAAAAAAAAAAAAAAAAAGCTCAACTGTTTTTCTGGAAGACTTTCAGAAATTTTCCTGGAAGAATATCAATTATGGAACAACTATGAAAAAGAATACCCATTGTGTTTAAATAGGTGAAGAAAGGACAAGATCCCATTTTTCCCCTCCCTGATAAAGAGCCAGCTCTGGTTCCACTTAGGCACTATGCCTTCATAGCTGTGCCACCGCACTCCCAGCACTCAGCACTGACTTGAGACCTTACCAGGTTATTAAGAAAGATTAGATTTTTATAAAGAAGGACATCCCACTAGACAAGCTAAATTATTATTTAGTATCTTTTAGGCCCTAAACCAATCTCTGACTAAACATGCTCATGTTCAGACTTCAGAAGACAGAAGAGTCTTATCCATTTTGGTTTCACCTAAACTGATGCATTTACACTCACGCACTTTATCAGATATGAGCTTCAGCCTCCCTTCCTTTAGCCCCCACCAATTCTCACAACAAGCAGGCACTCAATAAAACCAAAGACACATCTCTGCTAACTCTGCAGCATTTACAGGCCAATAACCACCCCTAAACCTTGTAGCCAGAGCACTGCGCACAAGGTGCTTCCTAAACTTCTCAAAAATCTCCCTGTTACTTACATTCCAGGTTTGTCTGAAAGCAAAGGACGTGAAGAAGAAATCATTACATGCACACACCCCCCTCCCAACTTTTCCACACATTTTTTTCCTGCTTGAATATTTCTAAGTACTGCATCATTGTAAAGTCTTTCCTCTCATAGAAAGGCTCCCCCCCTTCCCCAGATTCAATTTCTTTTACCTTTTTCCTGATTTTTGGCTCTCCGATCTGAATTTCCAGCACAAGTCATACTAAAAAGTGTTGAGCCACAAGTCCCTCACAGCTTCCATATACATCGTATTAAAAACAGAAAAGTGAGCAGATGGCAGTGAATCAGAAACCATCACACTCCTGAAAAGCAAAACTACGGTCTTATACTCTACAAAAGAATTAAGATTACGATTATAATGCAAGGAATTTTCTGGGAAAATCCTGCTGCTTGATTAAAAAAAACTATAATTGCAATATACCAGCTATGATATGCATGCCTTCAAAAACTGAGAGCTCTCAGTTCATAGGGAGTTAAACGGCTCTTAAGAGCCTATCATGAAAAGCACCCTGCTCAATCATATAAAGCACCTGAGCAGCTTCTACTCAATTAGATTTACACCTTAGCCTAGCCCCAGTCACAGAAACCATCCATAAAAACACAAACTTCACCAAGTATTACCTGTGTACACACACTGGCACTTACACATTAAAAACACCTGAAAGACAGACAGGAAAACTCAGAGATACACACACCATCATACCATAGATGAACATTTCAGAACCTTCACAATAGCAGTGTTCATCAGTTGATTACATGACTGGTTATAATACTCGCTGAGATAATACTTTTCTAAAAATGCAGTGATAAAAGAAGAAAGGAAAAAAATTCTGGGAAATTGTCCTAAAAGCCCACACCAATATACACAGAGCCAGAAAAAACATTTCTCCTGAACAATGGCCCAGGGTAAAAACCAAACTGATTTCCTCCTACTTCTACTTTTCCAGGAGAGATCAACTGCAGCTGTACCTCATTAGCAGGTCGAATACAGGCAGATTTTGATGAACACCAAATCTCTGCAACCTGTGATTTAAGTGACCTCTCCAGAGTCAGCCGAACGCAACTCCACTCACATTCCTGAGCTTTCTTGACAATTTTGTCAGTTTTAACAGAGTTTGGACTGGAACATAAAGGGAAAGTTTCCGCTCTCAACTAGACTGGCGCATATCCAAATCCAACTCATTGTTCTAGAAGGAAACATACATGAGATCAGAGTTCCAGCCCATCATTTTATTCTAAAGTTAGCCATTGCACTGCTACATCTTAAGAGGAATTTTGTTTCTTTTTCTAAAAACCCATATTGAGACTCCAAATTTGTACCAAAAAATCTCCACATCTAAAGCCAGGTCAAATGGACCAAATTCTCCATTGGTCAGCAGGTTCTCCATCTCTGAATTTCTGACATCAACTCACAAAATAATCAGCCTCCATCTGCCAATTATTGTGTCTAGACAGTATATTCACAGGTACTGGGAATCCTCAAATTGCCTTTTCCATGCAAATCTATATTATTTGGCCCTGGTCACAAAGCAGCAGAAGTCAATCCATGAAAATTCAATTGGAACGGGTAGAAAAGGATGCCAGAAAGAAAAAGAAAGAGAAACATCCCTAATTTCTTCTCCTCCAAAGCATACAAATCACAGGAAATGTTGCTCCATGGAGGTATCACCAAAGTGTGAAAAATACAAAAAGTGTGAGGGGGGAAGGCACTGCACATTCAGAAGTCTCAGAAGACACAGTAAGCAGAACTGTAGAGAATCAAGACACAACCAAATACTGAAATCACTGTAACTTAATGCACAGTTCAAGAAAATTGTGGACATTAGGACTTTCAATTAGACAGAACAGCAATAAAACTTGCGCCATGAAAAAGTTAGCATGCTATAGGTGAAAGGGAAGCCCGTGACACAAGCTTTACCAAGAGGATCTTTTGGCTGCAGGTGTGCCACAGCCAGGGCTTGTGCAGCACTTGCAATGGGCAGCACCACAGAAAACAGCCTTTCCCTGTGCTGTGTCCTGCCAAGCCTTCCACAACCTGCCCCTGTTAGCCAGCAAACTTTAACAAAGTTAAAGAGCCGCAGCTTGCATGAGGTGTAGAAGATAAACAGAGACCCACATGGCTGACCCTTTCATTCACCACAGCCTTGAAATCATACGTAAGCATGTACTCACCCAGGGGAGGGCAGCAGGTCTGTCTGTTGGGATCCTGAGGTGCAGCAACCTTGTGCTTTTTCCACACAACTTTTCTGGCTGTTTGAACACTCATGATCAAGCTCACTCTTTGAAAAACAGGAAAGTGAAGATGCAGAGGAAGTACACGCTAGTACCCGTGCAAGAACTGCATGCCGGGATTCGGCGGGGGGAGGAAAGCACTGGTTTTCCTCAGAGGGTTCAACACATTCAGCCACACAGTGACTGACAAAACCATTCAGGAAACACACTTTTTAAAAGGCTGCACATAAACAAGTAAGAGACTTCAAGCTAACTGAGGGCTGGGTTTTTTTTTTTCTCTTTAAGAGCAGATGAATATGCTGCTGTGTTACTCCTTGTGAAAACAGAAGAACCCTTTAGCTTTGAAAGCACTGACAAATTAAATTCTACATACAGAAAATGGAAAGAAGGTGGAAACTTTCCTCTTCCGTTCAAATACAATACTATTTTCAAAAATCCTAGATGGTTTCAGCATTTACTTTGCAAAAAGCTTGCAGTATTACCATAACACTTTTTCCATACAGTGAATAGAATGTGAAACCAGAACAATTCTGCAATGTGAGCATCTAATATCTTTTAATGGCCTTTCAGAAGAGCACAAGAAAACTTTAACGCAAGATTTCAGCATAAAAAGGAAATTCTACAAATCAACCTCCGTGTTAAAAATTACAAACTCCAATTAGGCATGCCATTTCCATTGTCCTGCAATTTCAAACAAGACAGACCACAGCCAAGTAAAGCAGAAGATCAATAATCCAAAGCTATTATAGCATCAGAGCTATTTTGCAAGTGGGCCCTTACACTAGGTTTACCACCAATGCAGAAGGCGAAACCAATCGACTGACCTTCAACAGCCTGCTGCCAACTTTATAATCAAATTGAGAGGATTTTGAATTCTGTAGTTATGAAAGATGTGATTCCAGATTACATGCTTTAGGATATTGAACTGCATAGAACTCCAATAGTCAGAAAAAAGGAATGCAAGAGGAGATTAACTGTAACACAGAAGTATAGGCACTATGACCAGAGAGGAACTGTACACATGAGGACTAGTTTCAAAAGCAGAAAGACAGATGCTATTTGTCTGTCTCATTGTATTATGCTATCAGACAACTGTTCTAAATACAGCTCTCAAACATTCATTAATATTCAATCGGGACAGTTTACTGTGTCACATACCAGACAGACACTGAGGGGAGCAGAGGGGGAGAGGGTGGTGTGGAAATCAATATAAGATTTTTCTTTACATTTTACTGGGGGCAGGAGTTGGTCCTACTTTGGTTTTTTTTGTGGGTTGTGGATGGTGGGGTGTTTTTCCAGTTTTGAGAATTCCTCAAAGTTAAAGCCTGAAAGACACACAAAAGGAGATTTGTTTCTGTGAATAAAGACAACCATACATTCAGGGGGCTAAAACAGACATTTGTATCTAAATATTTCTGCAGACCACGCAAAAAAGATCAACATGGAAAGGTAATAAAGTTTTAAAGCTAAGATTCTTATTTTTAGATACAAGCTACAAGGATGCATTTTGCCATAGCAAATACAAATATAAACCTTACTGTGCCAAGCACAAAACAAAAAGATGCTGTCAACTCTACCAAGAATACAAAGACAATTAGAGGGCAGCCATGCACATACCTCAGAAGTCTTACTCAACAGCACCTAAACTCCCTCTTTTCAGGTCTTGATAAGACTTGCCTGCATTCCATAAAAGCACCCTCCTGTTGGTCTAAAACCTTATCTCACTTTGGTCTCTGCCACTCCAAGGCCATACACAAACGAACTAAGATGCCCTCCATCAGACACTTGCCAAAACTGAAGGATATGTACAAGTTCCAGGATTTAGCTAGTTTGTTGCAACATTTCTGGGTTTCCCACTCCTCAGTCATGGAATGGTTTGGGTTGGAAGGGACCTTAAATCTCATCCAGTTCCAACCCTCCTGCCATGGGCAGGGACACCTTCCACTGGACCAGGTTGCTCAAAGTCCCGTCCAGCCTGGCCTTGAACGAAGAAAGGGTGTGCAGTCAGTGAGAGCAGTCAGAGAAACACCAATGTCTGAGCCTCCATCAGTCTCTTGAACTTCAACAATAAGATACTGGAGGGGCTGAGGGAAACCACTCATTCACCAGAGAGCTTCTAGAGACACTCAGCTCTCAAGCTCTTCCTGCCACCAGCAACTTTATCCCATACATTAGAGAAACCTTTTCTATCTAACACCAAGTTTTACTTTGAAAACCCAACATAAGAATATACAATGAGAATATTAACCTAATAAAGCAGGGTTTTATTTGTTTTTAATTTAAACATAATGCATCTCTTGCCTAAATAGAGACAGAACTCTTAGGTTCAGACATGAAACTAATGTTATCTGAAAAAAGTTAGCTTTAGGATGGCAGGAATATTTTTTAAGCTAAATTTTAAAAAGTGAAGCTATGGCCTCTGCCAAAATCTGAAGTACTGGCTGTGAAATCCATGCATTAACCACAAGAGCTGATAAGACAGAAATGGAAGCTTTTGGGGAAAGTGACCTTCAAAGAAGGCAAAAGAGGATTTTTTTTTTTTTGTCATTTCGTTGGTTTTTGGTGGGGGTTTTTTTTGGTTGTGTTGGGTTTTTTTTGTTTTTGTTTTTTTTTTTTTTTTTTTTTTTTACAAACTCACTAGCACACCCTATACCCATAAACCACTCCATTCATTAGCAGAACATGGTCTTCTCCCTACTACTACCGAATTCAATAGGTCATTTATTTAGCAGCTCTGCCGCTGGAGTACGTGCTCTCTTTTATTCACGCTGGTGTTGACAGCAGTAATCAAATTTTGCACATACCACTGGCTCTATTATAGTTCAACAGCAGCTGGCTGACGGCCTAGTTTTCTTATCATCATGTAAGATAAAAAAGAGCAGCCAAACAGACCAGCTGAAACTACAGCAGGAAGACAGAAGTAGAGTGAAGCCTAAGTAGAAGTCTAGTAAGTAGAAATCGCATGGATTTATGCTTGCCTGTGTATTACAAAGCGTTGAGAAGCTCAAGGCTAGGCTCAACAAATGATAAGCTTACTTTCACAGTTTTCAGGACTAGAGCTTAGATAGCAACTCAATACTTGTAGAAGAGAAGGTCTGAATGCCACACTTCACATGTGAAACACTGCCCATCAACAGCTCAGTCCATGCAGCAAGGAGTGGGAAAGTTAAGAAGTGTAGAGTTGGGGCTGCGGGAAAGAGAAGGAAAAAAGAGAGAAGGGAAAACAACAACAACAAAAAAACAACAGCGAACTATATCCTTTCATTTGAAGGTGAGCTCATAATTACTTAAGATCACTTCTCTATCACAGCCCCAGCACATATGAAGTCAGTACTAGGTTCAAAGTAAATTAAAGTTCACAGAGGCAAACAACAATGGGAGCAGAGGGCAATATCCTTTAATTATAAAAATTCCCTGTATGCAAGGCAGTCCAGAATGAGATTGGTTTCCATTTCTTCTTTACCTTCTGGGAGCCTTCCAAGAGCCTTGAATGCCTTGACTCTGAGAAGAGGAAACTGGCTCCTTTTTCACAGCCTCCCTCCTTCTAGCTTTGTTCCAAGTAGGCCCTGGTTAACCCTGCTCTGAACTTGCACTCTTCCAGACAAGCCTGCAGAAAAAAGCTTGTTTCATGGAGGAGGATAAACCCCATCTGAGAAAATTTCTTATGGGAGCAGAATAAGGACACACAAGAGCTCTTCCTTCACCTTTCTCCTCTATCAGGCATAAGCCAAAAGCCGCCTTCTTCCTAGAGGAGCACACTCTTTTGTAGGGTTGCTTGGCTACCTCTTTAGCCCTACCCTTTATAACACTGCTATAATGAGCTTCTAGTTAAGTGCTTCTCATGCTTTGGGACATTAACACCCCATAATTTTGTTCAGGATGTTTTATTTCACCACAACAACATGACAAGATTTTTTCCTTTTTTTTTTTTTTTTTTTTTGCTGGCCTAACAAACACGTTTTGAATTAGCAGATCGCACAATGCTTGCTTAAGCAAGCAAGCAAGAGAGCTTAGAGGATAATGCTAAGGAAAAGGATGCTGAAAAGGCAAGGACAGGAACTTAAAGTAATGTTTCAAGTGCCTGATGCATTTTGATGGAAACTAGTCATCTGTTTATTCCCCCACTTCCAGGAAACTCACAGCAACAGCAACTTCAGATGGATAACAAAGTTTTTAGCACTTCTATTGAAACCTCCTTTCACACAGCAGGTTCCTGTCAGCAATAATGCTTTCTCCTGAAAAGCGAATTAGCAGTACAGCAACTGACCTTGCTACTGTGGAAAAGGAACATAATTCTGAGTACAGCAGCTGCTGAATCACTGCAGTACAGATAACATACAGATATTCTCTCAATGCTCACACAGGCAGCTCCAACACCAAACTCTTCCAGCATGCAGCTTTTCAGCCACACTGCACTTCACACACATGGTTCTCGTAAAACAGCATGTCTGCGGCTGCTGCAAATTACTCACTGACTCATCCTGCAAAAGAGACTCATCCTGCAAAAGAAATAACACCAGCAACTGCAAATGACAAACTGTGACAGCTTTCAAGAATCTCCATGATTTTTAGTTAGCCTTTTTCAAAGTTCCTCTTCTGTCTTGGGGAAGGGGGTATACAGATACTGAAGGGAATACTTTGAATCTAAATACTGAGAAAACCTGTGGAGCACATTCTTCCAAAAGCATTGCTTACATTTTAGTTAAACCTGTGAAACCCAACCATGACACACAGCCATCACCCCCCTCTTTCACAAAGCATCTTGAGCCACCTCTTTCCAGCAGCTCAGGGAAGTGGCAACAGGTCCACAGGAGCCTTCTGCATTTTGCTTCTTGTTTAAGATACTGAGCACACCTTCTGAAACAAGGTTCCTGCCCATTCATGGGCACGTTTATAAAACAAATCACAATCGTGGCAGATGCACAGCTCAGCACTTGTGTGCTTGCATGCTGTGAAATAACATGCACTTCAGCAACAGCCCTGTGCTGAAGCCTAAGTGGCAATGTGCAAGCCCAGGCACAAGAGAGAGACCATCACTTCCGTGCCCCCACCTCTCCAACCAGCCATCCTGGTTGCCCATACCACTTGCCCTGGCAGCAGGCATTGCCCTGCTGCAGTGGCCTGGGCTTAGCTCAGCAGACAAATGGCTGTGAGAGCTACTGGTGAACAACTCTCAGGACAGACCTCTGCCCTCAGCACATTCAGCAGCATCAGAAACCGCTGCAGGGAAAGGCACTGCCTCCAAAACACATCTTGCTCCCTTGCCTTCCATGTGCCAGGATGCAATCCAAAACTTGGGAACAAATGGCATAGGCAAGCATAGGAATAAAGCAATTTATTTGTATCTTTTCCTGTCACACATTTCACAAATGTATATTTGCGCCTCCAAGAACAGAAACCTCTCAAAGCTTCCTTCTAAACTGCATAGGGATTTTTCCTTAGAAAGCATCTTCTGATGCCTTCTTTTCATACTAGAAGATGTAGGCAGGAAAAATGGGAAACCTACAAGATTTCATTCTTAATTGCAATCATGTAGGTTGACTGAATTCTGAGCACACTTCCATAGGTATCTTTTCTGGCTTGTGTTAGTTAAGCCTACTTCTGCTAACAAACCCTGGCCAGGGTACACACTAATAAAAAGTAAGAACAGTCCTGTCAACAGGAGAAGAGCAACTCAGAGTACTCCAAAGCCTGTAAGTGAATATATCAAACACCCAAAGCCCCACAGGAGACAGCTCCTCTGTGGAAGGAGCCTCTTCCTCTTCACCAGCTACAGCAGCAAAGTACTAATCACCTTCCAGCTTCAGGTACCACAGAATGGGATGAAGGAGGGGCTACAAGCTTTGTATGCAATGTTCCTGTCCCCTCTCTATACAAATATACATATATATGTATATACACACATGCTATATACACCCTCTGAACACCAGTCCTTGCTAAGCTGACAGGAGCAGCCAATCCTCCTGACCCAGCAGGGCTGGGCAGAGGGGAAGGACAGCACATGAGGAAGCCTGGAGAGCAACTCTGGAGCAAGCATACAGCCCTACACTTGGCAAAGCCTTCAGGCCTTTGCTGAGGGTGCCTCTGACAGCTAAGGCTGCAAACCCAGCCTTCATCCTGAAAGCTAAAACAGTCATCTACTGCTGGGGAGAAGGATGGGAGATAACCATAGGTAAATTTATCACAGTTTATTTCCACAGTGGCATAGTCAGACCAATGACTGAGGCATCAGTGGTCAGCAGAGTGCCACCACCAACTGCAGCTCCAAACATCTAGGAGTTTGCTTTTCTTTTTTAATGCCTTGAGATGATGCATGGGTGATCAGATAGCACCCACTAAGACATTAACTCTTCCCCTGTACCATTTAGAGCACACTATTTATTTGTGTACTGCCACCAAACTGTTACATGTACACATATTTATTACCAGTCACTTTAAAAACTAGCATTAAACATCTCCCACCAGACAGTCTGCTTCCCTTCCCGTTTGCAGCACTGTATTTTATTCATCCTTTTCCAAAACCAAAAGCCACAGAAGGCAAAAGAGAGGGACAGCATTGTGCAGAGCTCCTCTGCCTTCTGCAGGAACTGTTCCCACCATCCCCATGCTGGGGATGGGGAGCTTTGCTCACTTCAAAAAGACACCTGCAGAAAGCCTGCATTAGAAGCGCCAAACGTCCCCATTCCATCCTCAAATAGCAAGAGTATTGTAGAGAGGTCCCTAAGCTATACAGAGTGTCCTTTCCTAGTCCAGAAAGCTTAAAGTCAGCAAGAAACTATCAGAGGCACCCTAAAACTAAGGGAGGAAAGGGGTGAGGGGGAAGAATAGATGTTCCCTAGTTATATAGCTGACCATAGGCAGCTCAGGACAGCCTTCCTGCAAACAGCTTCTTGTCCATTAGCACACTTTGACAAATACATGAGAACTCCAACTCATTTGTGTTGACTGGAGTTAGTCTAAGAATAAATAGAGCAACTGCAGAGAGAGGACACAGTTACACTTCCAACACAATTACATCTTCAGTTAAACTCTCCACTCCTCAGAGGATAAATTTATCTCCTGCCAAGGACCCAAAGCAAGCATCCCTTTTTCTGAAATAGCACTGCAGTTACAGACAAAAGAAAAGAAGGAAATAAAAATGCATACCAAAACCTGCCTGCTCACGCAGCACGGGAAGGCTGCACTGAGTGTAGGGGACCCAGCACAACGACACAGCACAGAGCTGCATGCAAGCACCCAGCCAATGGTCCAGAGCTGCACCACGGTCCCTAGGGACCACGCACTGTCCGGCTGATGATGGGGGGTGCCACACTGTTCCTTCTCCTGCACAGTGCCAGAGCGACACCTCATGATTTTTCAAACTACAGAAAACCTATCTTGCAATTATCTACCCTGCTGCCACAGTACGAGGATTTACTTTCATGGAAGATCCTTTCACCAAACAAGAAAAAACACACAAAAACCTACACACAAAACACATGCTCCAGCTCAATCCTCTTTAAAGCCTCCAGTTAACTGCAGACTTACTGTACCTCTTGTTAATTTGTCCCAACAGTTAAACTGCACTCACTGCTAAAAGCTTACACACCAATTCACAACCTTCAGCCACCGATTTCCTTTTAACAGCTACAAACTGCAAATCATTGTGTTTTTGTTTAAGGTTGCCAAGACTGCAACGAGTGCAGAGAGTGTATTTCAATAGATAATCCAACATCAGATGTTTTGGTTTGTATAATAATCTACAAAGACTGTATATATATACATAGGGAAAAAAAATCGTTGCATCTCAGTTGTCAGATACTAGAAGTGCATCATTAAAATTACTGTTAAAAATTACTGGCCTTCTTTCTCCCTTCCCTCACCAATTATCAGGGCAAGAAAAAGAGTGAGGTAAAATCATGTCCTTTGTTACATATTGAATCCACTGGAACCTGCAAATTAACTGATTATTAAGCTAGCCTGAGGTCAGCTTGCAGAGGCCATCACGCAGCAGCTATGGCAACACAGAGCCACCATGCTGTACTGCTAACTAGCAAGGGAAATCAGGTAAGAACAAAGAGCAAAGCAACAAACAGCATCAACCTGCTTTCTCAGGGCTACAGAAGCAGAGTTAAAACTCTCAGAGGGAGGGTTCTTCAGTTTAGCACAGCATATCTGTTTATCAAGAGACTAGGGAAGAAGAGTGTAGAAGAAACAAAGCACACAGCCCAACTGAACCATTACATAGAGGCAGAAGAGACCCACACAACTGAACACACACAAAAAAGCAACAAGCCTCTCTAAAAGTAACCCTACACACAGCCTGATAAGCAGAGAACCAGCACACTGAAGAGGTGCACATGCGTCACCAAATAAAGCAGACCATCTCAAGCCACCTGCCCATGTTCCCAAGCAGAGGCTGGTGACCAGCCCAGTGCACACATCAGCATAAGAGATTAAGTAGCAGGTTGGTTATGAGACATCCCTCTCAGCTCCACACACAAACCACCAGTGTGTACCATCAGTGGAGACATGGTGGAAATAGGACTAGGCAGTAGCAAGCAGCTGAAGGGCAGTAACTGATTCAGTTTTGCAAGTCAGCAAAAAGTTGTATGTTTACACCCTCACTTGTTTTCAAGAAGTTTTTAGCAAGCTTTCTGTGCATATACTTTGCAGGCTTCTGCCAGGTCGAATGGAAAACACTGGACTCAGTTATTTAAGCCCAAATGTGTGGAGGAGTAATTACCAAAGCTCCACTGGACAGAAGGATTGCATTCTTTTATTCTCCAAATGCCACCACCCACTAAGACATCGCAATAAAACTCCCAGAAACCTTCTAAGCAAAGCCAGCATGCACTGTGCAGAAGTTAACCTGCAATCTCATACTATCCATCCCAAAAACTATCTGTACTTCTCAAAATACTATGGTTAAATGAGGAACTCTGCTACTGCTGCCACAACAGTATGGCTTTTGTTAGCAATGGAAGCAAGTATTAGTCGAACTTAAAGCGTAAAGCCACAGGTACAGTAGGATTCAAAGAAGTCTTTCTGTGCAAGACTGACTGGCACCACACACATTCCCCAGCCAGAAAAATGAAGCACCAAAACACAGTTTCCCCTTCACAATTACTGTGATGCAGCACATGCAGCACAGCATCCCCACATAACAATTTGATGTCAACAACACATACATTTACTAGTTTATTATAAAGCAATTTGAGATTTAAAAACAGATGTACACACCACATATACTAACGATGTTATTGGTCACCTTACTGAAGCATCACACCTTAAACCTGAAGTGTGAGCTGGTGCAGTGCCTCATCCACAGTCTGAACAGCAGCTTTTCTACTGTTCCTCCCTCCCTCACCTGATATTTACTGCAACAACCTGACAACAGGCTCGATAAAATTTCATTACTTTTACAAAAACATTTGGAAGCTGAAGCCCTCAAGAATTTGCTTTTTTCCCTTTCAGTTTCAGTGTCTTATCCCTCCACTGTTCAACTGCTTTCATGTATTCTAAACATATGTACATAGTGAGTACACTGAGGATTAGGAGTACATGAGTACATAATAAGTAACTTTGAAGAAAAGTTTTTACGCCAAAGTGGATAGATTGAGATTCTGAAACACCATGCACCATCTGTGTGTTCAGGACCCTCGCTCCATTCAGCAGATGGGCTTTTATAACCCCACAATCTTCCTAGCACGTGAAGCTCTGAATGGCACTCCAAGTTTGCCAGTTTGTTCCTTGCTTTGCCTTGTCCTTCCTACCACCCTACTCTTGGCTCTTGCTCCTGCTTATCAAGCCCTTAGTGGGTTTTCTCATAGAGTGATTTCCTTACTAGCTTAACTTCTTGTTCCTGAGCTGCAACAGGGTGCCTACTGAAAAGCAGCACCTTGTTTCTCTCTCTGAAGGCCTGCCAGCACACACAGGCAAAAGCCACTTAAATTTCACAAAGCTAATACTGAGGCAAAATGCATTAAGCTTTTTTAGACGTATAGGTTGGTAAAACTCCAATACAAATACAGGAGGAGGAGAACAACAGCAAAACGTGCTAATTGTTGTATGGCAGTTGTAACTCACTCAAAACACACACGTGTGTGCAGCCCTTCAGGCTCTTTGTTACTCTGCCTTCAGCTTGCCCTACATTTCAGCAGTTCTCTATAATACCTGTATTCAACCAGACATCAGGCTGTCTTTATTAACAATAATTTCATATCCAATTCATATTGAGAGACAGCTATACTGTCATATAAACTTTTCCATTATTTATGCACTGTAACTGTGCCAGTTTAAGACAGTTTTACAGATGAAGCATTAAAAAACTTAATTGCTGCTATTTTATTCTTTTTACTTGGTGCTATGATCATAGAATTAATCCTTTTGCTTTGTTTGTTTTCTTTAATCTGCTTGTAGATGCTTTTGTTTGTTTGTTTTTAAAATAACTTTGAGCTCTGACACATTCCACTCCCTATAACGAAGCTTGTCTCAAAAAAAAAAAAAAAAAAAAAAAAATCACTTTCTAATCACAAAAGCACTTCAGGTCAGCCACACCAAAAAAGTCAAACCCCCATTACATATTATCATCATAAACATGTTAGAAGAAAAAAACCAAATAAAGGGGATCCCCATGATAAAGACCTTTACAAGTTAGATTGCAAGATAAGCGGAGCAGTTTAGAAGAAGGGTGGCAAGGTTCAAAAACAGAACTTCATACAGATGCAATTAAACTGCTTGCAGTAGTGCTTAATAACATAAAAACCTACAATTATCTCTGCCTTTGGTAAAACTTGTGCTACTGAGTGTATGCGAGGCCCTGGATCATTGAAAAGTATCTGTAGTGTAAATGCAGCCAAATAATCACAAAGAGTCAAGAAGCTATTTTACCTAGCAGTTTTGAGAAGTCTACTTTGACCCTAAATTCTTTAGATCCAATGAACTGCCCCCAGCCCTGCTGTTTTCCACCACCTATTTTTCTCCCCACTTGCCTCCATTTACTCAATTACTCCTCCTGCAAGCAACAAAAACCTCAATATTGTTAAGAAAAAAAATAATCAGCTCTCAAAGCAAATAACAAGACAGTTCATTCAGTCTTCTCACTCCCACACAATCACCAGGTGCTGTCACACTTGTGATCTTGTACCTCCTATTCCACCATAATTAACTTCATCTTCCTTCCCTTGCTCTACCCATGAGCTATACAGCTGTTAATCAGCTGTTTGAACCTCCAACAAGGGAGGTTAAACTCAATGAGGCAGGCCAGTTCACTGCATCCCAGTACAGTCCTAGTGAAGTGAGTATAAATCTCTACCAACACTGAAAATAAACACTGCATGCCCCATTTTGTCTCTTACAAGCAGCACCAGGTGAGACCACTGAACTCCTCCCACCAGCACACAAAAGCAGGTACAGGCAAACATGAGGGGCAAGAACATTGTCACAGCAAATCTAAGTTCTACACGTCCCTGCAATGCATTTCTAGCAGCCAGCTAGACCATGACTCATAGCCACCCACAACACGAGGTTTCTGGCTGACAAAACAAGCCTACAGAAGTGGCCAGGGCCTGCTCCAGCCCTCACTGCCTCCCCTGAGATTGGGTGGAATTGCTCCAGCACACTTCAAACTCCAGATTTCAGAATTTGGTAGAGATGGAGGAGGACAGTACAGGGATATGTGTCCACCTGTAGACAGCAAGAACTTCATGACTACTATAGGAACAGCAGGAGCTCCTTTCAGTTACTATCATGACCATTCATTCAACAGCTAGCTCCAGTCAAAACCTCTGAGGGCACTCTAATGGTTTAGCCAGTTTGACATTTGTTCCACTCCTTCAGAAAACCAGTCTCAAAACCAGCCAATTTCCAAACTAAAACCACTGCTCCAACCAGGAAGTCTGCTGGGAAGCCATGCAGTGATGACAGGAGAGAATTCCTCCTGTCTCTCTTCTGAGCCACAGCACCCACCATGACCAATCCTTTGACCCGCCCATCCATCAAAGCCCAAGGATGGATTAGACAAAGCAAGCAGATCACAGAGCTTATGTGCATGACTTCCCCTCCCCCCTAAACCCCACATCCTGTTACAGAACAGAAGAGCAAAAAGATTTGTTATGAACTGGGAGGATACAAGGTATGGTCAGGTTCTGCTGCTGCTGGGGAGCAGAAGGTTCAAGCAGCAGCAATCCCAAAACCATGCAGGAACTGGGAGGTGGCAATGGGGAAGAAGGTGATCACTTCCAATCCAGCCCACTGACTACAGAAATTACACAGGGCTCCTGCAGGAACCAGATGTTTCACAGCTTCAGGCTTTTTTCTGAAGGTAAAAAGTTCAAACTTTATAATTAAGCTCCATGGCTAATACCACTATAAAAATAAGGAAGTTTCCATTTCATTTGCTTCAACTTGCTTTGCCCTAGAAGTTCCCATTCCAGCATGCTGGCAGTAGTCTATAATCACAGCCAGCTGTGACAGGCTTTCTTCACAATCTGTAAAAAATTGAGCAGATATTAAATTCCACTCTTAGCAGCGCTGTATCATCCTAGAAAAAGAAGGGGAAAACAAACTACCACACGCATCAGGATAATGTTAGAAAGGCCTGGTAAACATTGCAAGTACAAAATAGCGATCACACCCACAACAGCTTCAAAGAAACGCACCAGAAATGTTTCAGCACTGTCAGCCTGAAGTTCTCCAAAATTATTTTGGAATAAGCCAGGTTTTAATATAATCCAGGTTAGAAAACATGCACTTCCAAGATCCCCTTCATCAAAAGGTCTTCTAGACAGCACCACTATAATACCCAAGTACCTTCCAGCTAAGCACTGCAGAGTTCAGCTCTATCAGTCTCTCTTCCCTTTCTGGCTCTGGAACTGTGCCAACAACAGCAAATGATAGACAAAGAAGAAGGGGGAGAGATGGATCACTGGACATATACATCCCTTGTGTTTATATACAAAACACATTATGAAAGTGGAAGCCAGGCAGACTAGAACTGTGTGTGTCTCATATTTGCATTAACGAGTCATTGCCAGAACTTTGACTAGGATTTACAAACAATGCATGCAGGAAATGGAATTTAAAAAGAATCATAAAGCAATTATCTCTTGTCTAAAAAGCTGGGCACATGGCAGTGAACTTACAGCTCAGTACAAACAGAAACCATAAGGAAACCATATACATTATGCTTACAGGCTGAATTAAAGTTTGACTAGAACAAAGCCAAGCTCACAGGAGCAAGCCCAGCACAGCCACCAGCACAGAACTGCGCAAGCCTCTCCGGCTGGGTGGGGACCTCTTGCTGAGAGTGAAACTAAGATTTTCCACCAAGTTCATGAAATCACCACTATTTCTGCTCATTCAGTCGAGCAGCTCAAACACAACTTTCACATTCGCATACACGAGTAACACAAGGAAGGAGACAGAAACATACAGGAAGACAGGAAAATACAGCTAGGCATTTCCATAGTCATACCCTGACCACCAGAAGAGAGGTAGTGTATCTTGGATCAAGTAGAAAAACAATCACCAGCTTTTCTCCAGCAGAGTTAGAAGGAAGCAGTGAATACACCTGCCTCTCCAGTGTGCAGATCCCAATGTCCAGACAATGCATATATACAAGAGAAACTGGCAGATGTCAGATAATCAAGGTACCCATGAGAAAACCTTGAGAATTAACCTTACCAACCATGCAGAGTAGCGGAACTCAATATCCATAAATAGTAATGAGAATTGTTTTGTTTTTCATTTGAGTTGTCAGAGCTGGCCAGGAAAGGGGGTGGGTTGGGAGTGGAGGGGAAGCAGGAAAGAAGCAGCAATAAATATTATCTCAAGAGGCTGGATATCTGAATTCTCTCAGTTGTTTGCCTGAGATGTACTCTTTCTTGTTGGTACCTACTACATGCAGTCTCTGAGCACACGAAGCTAGCACTCGGCAACAAGAATGTATCCTCTGTTTGACACTTCTGTTCTGAATCTCTCTCCCTTCTTATGAGCCTTTTTGTGACTGACTCAGATTATTTGTGAATAAGGAGATTAATAATAATAAGGAAGTTGTGAATGTTCCACCCCGATGGTGTTCAAGGCTGGGTTGGACGGGGCTTTGGGTGACATGTTTTAGTGCAAGGTGTCCCTGCCCATGGCAGGGGGGTTGGAACTAGATGATCTTAAGGTCCTTTCCAACCCTAACTATTCTATGGTTCTATAATTTATCTTGAGCTAAGTTATGGCATTGCTTTTTAATAATAAGTGAATGAGCAAGAACAGATTTTCTTCACATGGCATTCTTTCATTCTGGGGAAAATATTCCCATCACAACCTAAAGAAGTACCATTCAAGTCTGAAGGTAAAGTTGCGGAGGGGAATACTGGGGGGTGTGACAGGACTGGATGCAAGAACTTCCACCCCAGCACATGGCTGAAGCAGCACAGACACATGCTTTAGTATGAACTGAGGATTTACCATCCTCCCAAGCCACCAACTGGAAATGTTTTGTTAAAGACAGACTTTAACAATCTCAGATCTGCACACCGCTGTATAATTATTCTCAACTTGAAAGGGCTGCATAATTTCTCAGGAATTTCACCATTTCCAAATGGAAGTCCCAGAAGGGAAAATACAAACAAGTCTATGTACATAAATGTGTGCACAGGCATAGGCATATACATCTACATATACATATGCCTATATGCCTGTCTGTCTTATCTTTAAGCATACACAACAATGATGACAAAAAAAAAACAACCCCATTGCATCTTCTCCCACCAGTTAGAAACTACCACCTTATTTAGTGGCTGTGCTTCTGTACATCAGGAAGAAACATCCAAGCTACAGGTGTGTAATTACATTTCTATTTACTTTACCATTCATTTTACAAGGGGGAGGGGTAAGAGCAGGAGTATTTTTTAAAATATGTCATTCCCTGGGGGCTGAAACTCATTAAACATGGTTTGGTTTGGGTTTTTTTCAGGAACAGTCTTTCTTTCCCTGGAGCTCTCTCATCTCCAGTCCCCAACCCTTACAATAACTTCAGTGGGTACAACCCATCCCCTTGCTCATCCCAGACTAAGGTGTGTAAGTATTCAGTATTTTACTTGAGACATTTCTGCCACTGAACAAAAATTGTGTTGCCATTCTGCTGAAGTTAGTCACAGGTGACACCTACATACCCAGTTACTAGTTTTAACAACAACAACGAAAAAAATAACTTATAGGAACATACTAATCTTTGAAAGCTCTACCATCTTCCAATTCTGAAAGCATTAGTCCACATCTGCACTGAAAAAAAAAACAGAAAGGAGCAGGAAGTCAGGGTAAGCTTTTTGTGTGTTTTCTTTTATGATTTGTTTGTTTTCTCGAAGATAACTAAGCTGTAGCGCTAAAGATCAAGGCTGATCTTCCTGAATGTTCTTGATATTTCCCTGACAAAGGCACCGATCTGAGCTATGGATAACCTAAATGTTACATGCATCTGTGTCAAGCCCAAGGTCTGTGACAATCAGTAGTGCAGAAAAGAGGCAAATACAACACCGATTTTACAGTTTTTCCTTCTGATTAAGAAGGAATAAAACCCACTATGCTGCAGTATAAACAGGCTTCACCTGCAGAGAAAACAATTCCTTAAAACTCCATGGCTACCGTGATGCAATGACATAAAATGGTAATTATAGCATAAAGAGGTCTTCAGCACTTCAAATATCAGCTGTATGTGTATCCTAAGGAACATCCTCCCTTAAGAGGGCAAAATGATCCATTTGGTAAGGCAGCTCTGATGTTAGGCTGCATAGGTTGAAAAACATAGTCAAAAAAACATTAAAACTTTGAAACATATAGGGTTATTCACTAAGGGAACACAAGACACAGCACTAAGACTGATAATAGGAGAGATGAACCATTGCAAGCAGTCAGCCCTACTGACAGATTGCACCCAACTGAAATAAGGAGGTTTTAAAAGCGATTCAGTGGTTCAAGAAATTCCACCAACTAGGAATCAAGTTCAGGAAAACTAAACACATGGAAAGTTACAGCTGCTTCTTTACTCTTATATCTCAGCAGAAATAGCTAAAAGAAATAACAAGGAGGGCTAGGATAGGCGGATGGAAGAACACCACACTCAAGGGGGTAAAAAGAAAGAACAGCCATACTAAAATTCAGTACCTGGATTAGATTTTAATACCAAACAAATCAACATGATACTTAAATAATAACTTCATTAGCAGGTATTTTAAGCACACAAGACACAGCTTCTGTCAGCAAATCCATCACCCAATACCTGCTGGACAGAACTGCTTACTAAACTCCTCATATGTTATGTGTAGAAACTGCCTTTTTCTTTTTCCCCAGCTATTGTGCTTTCATATTAAGTTGAAAGAAGCTTCTAAGGCATTTCAAGCATTTCCACCTACTCCCCATTTTTATGCATCAATACTGAGCCTTGTGGGCTGGAAAGCTTACAAGTCATTTCTTGGGATTAAATTTTAACAGACTGTGTTATATTTGCACAGCTCTGGTTAATGAAGAAATGACTGGTGGAGAGTATAATATCCTGATATTCTGTCATGAATTTCAATTGCCTACAGATGGTTAAGCTTAGCCCTACCTTCCCACCTGAAAAAATCCACACCAATAATTTCTCCCTCAACCTTAAGCAGCTCAGCTCGCATTTCACTGAGCCCTTCCACTGCTGGGCCCATGAGTTCCCTGCCATGCATCCTGCGGTGGGTGAAGTGGAGCAGAGGGTCAGGTGTGATCCACACATGGAGGAGCAGAGGTGGGTGTTAAACTGGAATTACTCTGCCCTTACCCAATTGAAGAATTCTACCTAGCAATACCATGGCCACTGTAAATCAAGTAATTTATAACAGCCAGCACGGTTATTCTGACTTTTACAATCTACATCGCTCCTTTAGATTTGTCAGACTTTGTTATTCAAATGAAATTATTCCTCATCCCCAATGCAGGCCTCCCCTCAACCCAGTCAGTTTGCCACAGGAGAAAAAGGCCATTCTAAGAGGAAAGCCAGCTTAGGAAAATTAAGGAAAGAAAGTGAGCAGTCTTCAAATCTCCACGAAATGAAGAATTTGACTCAAATGAAAAGCAAGAACCTTTCTTCCTACAGCATATTGTCGTGGTTTAAGCCCAGGCCGTAAATTAGAACTACGCTGTCTACTTCCCCCCACCCTTTCTTGCCCCCGCTCCTGGAGGGATGGGAAGGAGAACTGAAAGAATGCAACTCCCACGGGTTGAGATAAGAACAGTTTAATAACTAAGGTATAACACAAATCACTACTGCTGCTATCACCAATAATAATAATGATAAGGGAAATAACAAGGGAAGAGAATACAACACCTCACCACCCGCCGACCAATAACTCACCCCCACCCAGCAGAGAACTAGCCCTTCCGGGAACTCTCAGTTCTACATCCTGGGCATGACGTGCTGTGGTATGGAATACCTCTTTGGCTATTTTGGGTCAGGTGTCCTGTCTCTGCTTCCTCCCGGCTTCCCCCCCTCCCTGGCAGAGCATGAGACTCACAAAGACCTTGGTCAGTCTAAACATCGGTGTTATCAGCTTTGTTTCCAGGCCGAAAGTCAAAAACAAAGTGCTGCACCAGCTACTAAGGAGAAAAAATGACTGCTACTGCTGAACCCAGGACACATATTAATGACAATAACTCCGAACAGACCAACAGATTTATCAAAGCTGAGGTCAACTTGCAATTTATGAAAAACCTTTAATGAGGTCTACAAAACACAACTACTTCAATTTCAGTGAAATGCAGACATCTATTGGAAGAGATACAAAGCTTTTCCCCTGTATAAGCACTTTTTAAAAAAAAAGGTCTGATTGAATAAATGACAATCCATACACAAGATGCCTCTGCAGAATCACACATTGCCTGGTTCAACTCTCAACATCCTTATTCAGCACATTATATATGTGCCTTTTTTCTTTTTAAAATGTGCTTTTGGAAAGAAACCATTAACTTTGCACGGAGCAGCTTACAAGATCCCAAAAGATTTTCTGCCGCACTTTCTCTACACTATGGTGCTAATTCACCATATAACTATTCAAAGATATTCCTGAGTAACAAGGGAACATTCTTCTGCTGCTACACAGCCACATCTATGCTTAGCTCACTGCACTAATGCTCTGCCCTGGGATGGAAACGAGAGGTCAGGTTCTACAAATTTTCCCAAGAATTTAACAAAGTTCCACTAAGACAAGAAAAGAAATCCCAAGACAAGAACATGATGTTGGTCTTCTGAGGACATGAGGACACTTTAATCCCATGTTATTTAGCTGCCTGGAGTAAAATTTTCTCTGTAGATGGAGCATAAAGCTCCATTGGCCTCCTAGTTGCACATTTTTTACCCATCAATCTGAAGACAGACCTGAAAAAATCAGGTCACAATGAGTTTCTATATGAATAGCTGCAAGGAGACAGATGGAAAGGCAACCACCTATACTCCAAGAATCCATCAAATACTAACAAAACACCAAAAGACCATCACAAAAGCTTTACAATGTGACATCCCAGCTAAGCAGGGAAGCTAAACAAGGCTAAAGATAGCCATCCACATCTTCCAGGTCAAGCACTATACACAGATCAGCTCAGAGCTAAAATAAGTTTGGGAACGGAAAGACTTGTTTTACACTAAACACAGAGTCTGGGACACAGGGGTAAGCATGGCGGAAAAACATGTAAGATCCGACGCTGTTTTGTTTATAATTTTTATCCATTGTCAAGAGGCAAATCATCTTATTTTAGAGATTAAAACCCAAAGAACCAAAGACCAAGGTGATATTTCTGCATCACTATTTCAACAGGTTTAAGTTAAATACATTTTCCTTGAGAATGCCATTTTAAAAGCAGTCTCTTGCAGATATTTTTTCTTACATGAACAAGAATTTTTAAAAAAATTACCTTTTCCAAAATTAAATATGTGATTATTTATATTCAATTTAGTTGTTTATTCTACCGAAGGAAATTTGAAACAGGACTTTAAGAAACTACCTAAAGCTTAGAGGACTTGTTTAACTAGTTCCACTTATGATGAAAAAAACAAATTATAATCATTAGATTAGCTCTTGATAAATTTTTAGATAAGAAAAATCCACTCGCCTTTTATTAATACACCACCCTTTAGTACTGAGATATAATTAAACCTGCTTGCACTATTTTTGCACTGGAATGGTAGAACAGCAGGTTATATGTCTATGCTACCAATATTTAAACACACAGCAGATAATCATTCATAATAAGACAAGTCCTGCAGAACGGGCTAGAAAAAAACATGTCTAAAGATTGTTAAGGAAGGGACTCTGTATACAATAAAAACTTTAGCTTGTCCCCCTTGATGAAGATAGTCAAAGGATGCCTTAGTTTAAAAAACAGTAATTTCACCAGAAATTTTCACCTTGTTCCTGTTTTGTGCATTAACTGAATACTCATACATAGAAATAAAAGTCTGTGAAATAGGTTTGATAACTCTTAACTATAACCACCATATGCAGAAAGGGCGAACTATGTTATACGCCAATTCACACTGAAACTAGATTTTACAATTTGCCAGACTTTCAAAAAAGGCTTTTGTAAGCGCTTGCAGATTCCAAACTGTAGCAGAGTTCAATTTACTCATCCAAAAAGGAGAGGAATAAAAAGAAAGGGGAAAAAAATAATAACCTCTATTAAGTATTCCACAATACAGATACAAAGCAGATAAAATGACAAGTCCCACACAACTGACACACATTATTTTTTTCCCCACTTACACCACACGGCATCCCAGATACTAGATCCAGATCAGAATCCACCCTAACAACCACAGATTCTCACCAAGATCAAACATAATTAATTCAATTGCTTTTTAAAGACTTCCAGTAACATTAGTTATCATAATTACAATTCATCTACTCTGTCAGCTGATAACCTTTTGGCTCTGCTAAATTTGGGAGAGCCAAGAATGTATTATTTCCTTTTCTTCATTGTACTGCAGATGAGAGTTGAGCACCAAATGCCTACAGCCTCTTTACATTTTTCTGGCAGCACAAGAGGTTCTTAACAGGATAGCAAGTTAAGATCCTTTTCAAGTGCTGGAATAGTATGAAAGGAGCCTTATTGCAAATGAGAATGCCAGGCAGACATAATATCTTGTAAGGAACAAAACCCCTTTTTCTGCCTTCTGTCCTCAAATCTCTAGGAGGAAGAAAACAATTGTGTGCATTTTGGTATAAAGGGAAAAAGCATGTCAGTTTAGTGCATATAAGGACCCAAATACAGTTTGAAAAGTCTGTTTTCTGATGAAAGAGAAAAATTTAAAGAGCTACAATTTCTTTCACAATGTCTCTCCTCCTTCCCATACCCACATGAATTTTGTAGAATACTTTCAGAATCAGGCTACACTGGACTGGTTCTAGGCAACAAACTTCTATTTCAGATGACCACTATGGTACTTTAACATTTTTCAACAGTGCAGTGTATCAGAAGAACTTGTGTTCTTTAACCCCTTCCTTCTTCTCCTATGCAGCAACTGAACATTAGATTTTTGTGTATTTTTATTATATGGAGACACAAGCGTAAGTTAAAGCCAGAGACTGCACGGCCAAAATAAGAAGCTATTACAAAAGGTGGCAAGAACTAGCATGAAAAATAAAAAATAAAGAAAAAAAAATAAAATAACTAAAACCTTTCTAAGCAGTCTTCATTTCTTTCAGTCAAGTTACCTAAACATTATAAAGACAGTCCATTTTCACTACCTGGCTAATGGTTTCTACTTCACCCCAGCTCTCCCACCCAAAAAGAAACGGGACTTCCAAAGCAACAATTGGCAGCAAATTTCAAGCTTTTAATTTTTCTTCCCAAATCACACTAAAACCAAAATCTTCACGCAAGTACAATTTCCAACATGAATTACTTCTTCCTAGCCAGCTCCAGCAGCAAGGTTCATGGTTGATCCTATTTTCTCCAAAAGCTGTTGAACAGATTTGGACTAGTTCAGAAAGCATTTCACTGTCAGCCACAGACTTAATCCAAAAGTAAGTTTAATCACCTAAACTAAGGCCACTGAATCATACATGGATGAATACAACAGCACAAGACCTCTTCAACATCATATTGAAAAGAAACAGAGAGTGAAAGCAACAACAGGTCAGGGTTTCTGAGTCAATTCACTGCTTTCATGTCAATTCTCTCAGTGCTAAAGGCAGCCTACCCAGGCAATGGACAAAGAAACCACTACCTCACATGCAATATTTTGCCCAGAACACCACAAATACATTGGCATTAGATTATGTTCTCTATTCATAAAGCCACAAACCGTAGAATCCACCAGGTTATATGCACCTCTTCCTCTTCTGTTCCTGTTGAAGAAAATTTATTCTGCCTCAGAAATGGGCATTAAACGCTAGAGTGATCCCTGACCTAACCCAGTAACCCCTAATTTAGGTGTAGCATCAAATGAACCAGTGAGAGACAGTTTCAAAAGCAACATTAAGGTAGCTGCAAGAAGCAGGAGTTACTGCAATGTGAAAGTGCCCTGGAGCAGAAGTACCACACATTCCTCTCTGGGGCAGGTACCTTCCTCAGCTGCACTTACTGACATAAAGCACAACGCACACGATTCGTGTAGGAATTTAGGAGCACACTGCACATGATTCATGTGGGAATTTAAGAGCCCCAAATAACAGCAGCCTCACCCAGGAAGTCACCAAGAAACAGACATTAACCATGCCAACCATCGCACGCTGCATCATTCACTTCACACGCTGCATCATTCACTTCACACAATTGACTATACCACGTAAATGAATGTAAAGCAGAGATTGACCAGGATAATCCTGCATAATGAGCCTACAAGCATACTTGCCACCTCAGTGCCAGATGCCAAAGCATCACCAGCACCCACTGATAGTACCAGACAAACTGAGGAAACAGCTCACCAAATATATCCCCTTATTTCCTCCATGCAAACATGGACTCAAGGATCCATTATTATCTATGTGGCGACATAATTCCCCTCTATACACCCCTAAGCTCCCCTTCTTTTTAAGCATCTCATTTATTTGGACTCTGACACCAACATAAATTTCAGGATCATTATCTTATCTCAGGTAAATGACTACAGCAATTAAATCCCTCTTTCTCCTGCAGTGGGAAACATTTATCGGAACTGTCTCAGTGCACAGGCCAGTCCCCCTTGCAATACAAAAGCTGTTTATCAGGGTAACACCACATTCTTGCAGCCACACACAGGGGTGGTGGCTGGATGGTTGCTCATACCAGCAACAGAAGGGTTTGGTTTGGTCATTCTATTTTTGGGAAGGAAAAGGAGAGCAATGGTCCTTTTCACTAGCTCTTGATTAATGACCTTCAATGTCCTTCTCCTGGAAAAAACACCAAGGCTCACTACAAGCCTGCTCTCCAGCTTTGACCAGCATTTTTCTGCACCAAGTTTTGGTACTGATGCCTCAGTGTCAGTTGCAGCAGATGGACAAGCTGAACTTTGTTTTTTGGCCTTCATCCTCAGACATGGTCATCAAATAGTACATCTCTAGTGCAGAAATGCAGAACAAATGCTCTGCCCCGAACATGTTGGGGTTTGTCTGACTTACTAAGATACGCCTTCAATTCTCTCTGGCCCCTCACGCTCTTCCCGGCACGTGTTCTCTTGGTGCAATATGTCAGGAATGGGCCACATCTCACGTTTCACTGTGACCTGGTGCTTGGGGTAATGGTCAGTGGTTCCAACCCTTTGAAAATTTGAACTGGCGTTTCAAGAGCGACAAGGCACGAAGGCTCTAATTAAGGCACAATTACAGTAAAGATGGGCACCACCACAAACTTCACCCCTTCATCATGACTGTGTTTTGGAAAGAGTGACCACTGCACACTTCTTCACTGTGCTGGACAGCCGAAGCCCCAGGCACAGCACGGAAGCAGGGTGCTACACAGGCTTCAGCTGGCAGAGAGCCCTCACAACTCCCTCCAGCTATGCAGCGTTTCATAGATGGTTTGGGTTGGAAGGGACCTTAAAGATCACCCATTTCCAACCCTCTACCATGGGCAGGGACACCTTCTACTAGACCAGGTTGCTTAAAGCTCCATCCAGGCTGGCCTTGAACACTGCCAGGGATGAGACAGCCACAACTTCTCTGGGCAACCTGCTCCAGTGTCTCAACATCCTTGTAGTGGAGAATTTTTTCCTAATGTCTAATCTAAATCTACCCTCTTTCAGATTAAAGCCATTGCTCCTTGCCCTGTCACTACATGCCCTTGTAAAATGTCCCTCTCCAGGTTTCTTGGAGGCACCCCTTAGGTACTGGAAGACCTTACAGACCTTCTCCACCAGCACCCACTGGGCAAACTGCTCAGTGACTTCAGCAGCAAACTGTAGTTGTTCAATTAAGTTTTTCAGAAAGATGCTTTACAGTGTCTAGTCCCTTTGTAGATAGCTAAGCTCTCTTCCAACTGCTCTGGTACATAGCTAAGCTCTCTTCCAACTGCTCTGGTACACCAAGCCCCCGAGTTTCTCATCAGCAGTTACTGCCTTCAGCTTACCTTTCACTGTCTTCTTTGTTCACATAGGTATCTGCAAACAACCCTGTCTTCACTGGAGTTATCCTCTGTGAAGACGATCTAGACCAGCAGCTAAATCCTCAAGGAAAGTTTTTTTCCTTTCCTGAAAATGCCTGCTAGGTCAGGGAGGTGACAGAGTTCAACAGGAAAAAAGTATTAAGATATTTTCCACCTGTTTCACTAGATTTTTAGACTGTCTCAAACTGCCCTCTGTTCACAGCATAGGGGAGATGCTGCCTGAAAAACAGGAGCATGGGGTATCCAGGTGTCAGCACACAGCCCTACCACAAGCCAGGACATGTCCCAGCACTGTCACATTTGTCCTTCTATCCTTTCTTCATACTGAGATGACACAAGGAAGGAAAAAAGCCTCTCTAGCTCTTCTGCTCTTCCCCCAACATGCTGTGGGGCACACATTGAGGCAGTCACTGCAGTCTTCCTCCAACCAGAAGAAAAACCATGAAGCTGAAGAAGATCAAGTAAGAACTTCAGCTAAGTAAGAGTGTGCACATACATACACACACAAAGAAAGATAAAAAGAGCAACTGCTGGGAAGAACGGAAGTATGTTTTTTCAAAAAGCAAGGTTTGGGGCTTTTTAGTTTATTTTCGGTGATTATTTTTAACTGCATAACATGTTCAGAAAGCATTATCATCATATTTGGAATTGAACAGGACATCTATTTTTAAATATCATTTATTCAGTCAAAAGTCATCCCTGGGAACAAGATAAATGGTAATAAAATCAATGCCATACACAATCGTGAAGTCACCCTGGCTGTAAATTAGTGGGTGGCCATTCTATATTGTCATCATGTTTTACATGAATTTCTGGTTTGTATGCGCCACAACACCTTTCCTGTGTAAACCAGACTATATCCCATCTCACTCAAGATCCCACATTTTAACTCCAGTTACTCCAAAGCATCTTCTTTCAATCCCAATTTCTGCCAGCCCAACCAGGTGCATACATCAAGGCAAGTTTATACATTCTGGCAGAGAGCAGACTATCATATTGTATGTTTACAACACGAAGGCTCAGATTGAGAGCTATAAATATCCAAATCTCACAACTGATAGCAGACCAGCATTAGTGCTAGCAGGAGATGGATGAGTGGAGATTTTTCTTCTTTCCAGTACACGCTGTTCCAGTTTGGTCCTTCCATTCTGGAGGCTGCTTGGTTATACTGCGTGACACACAAAGGTACTTGTTACCACCAAGACTGCCCACTTGATGCCTCAGACACGCCAGACCACAGGATCTCACCTTCCCCACTGCACACCTGGCTTTAACTTGACTATTTCTCCAAAAGGCAGTATGACTCCCAAACTAGCCATCAAGGGGTAATCACCCCCCAAAAGCATCCCATTTCATGAGACCAGCTACTGTTCTTTCCTCCCATTGCATTTCTCTTATGTAAGGAAGCAAAACTGTTTGAATGAATGCAACTTCCTTTCTTTATAGATATGGCACCCTATGACACACAAAGAGCTTTATCACACCAAACCACATGTGTGCTCTGCTCAAGATTAACTGATTTTTTAAACCAGAGAGGCTCTGAGGATTTTCAATTAGGAAGACTGCTTGTTTGTTTTCAGGGGTTTGGTTTGTTGTTTTTATATTGTTTTGTTTGGTTGGATATTTTGGGGGGGGAGGAGGGGAGATTGCTTTTTTCTCTGCATTTTCTTCATGGAGAGGAACACACCCAATGCTGTTAGTCACTATGTAAGCAAAATAGCTACTATCTCTCCTGAATGGTGAAATATTTAACACTGCCTGCTGAGAAGAGGAGGTTATTACCATACAGTGACAGAAAACCTGCTCCAGCAGATTGCAGGTAGACGAAAAGGCCTCAGAGAAGTCAGGAAATTCTTAGATTGGAAAGATCTGGCAAGGCGAACAGCCTTCATTGACCTAGTACAGAAATTATTTCCCCTCTTAAAACAAACATGAACAACAAGATACAAATTACACAGAATTAATTAACTTCAAGTTTCGTAAAGTTTTAGGAACCACTTACTTCATTACAGCCTAAATGAAAACCTTTCTAAACAGCTGCTTCATAAAAAAGCAAATAAATGAATCTAAAGCTAGTGTTTTTTCTCAGGTTTATGCCTTGCTTCTCTGGAGGAGGGTCTACATAAAGACCCCCGGAGTCATTCCTGAGACCTCCTAGCAGGTTCTCATGATCCCTCCTGCCATGCACACATGGATGCATAAGAAAGATGCAGACAGTGCATTAATTCTTTTGGCATAAAAAGGCATTTTTCTGAACTCCGAAGATGTGTCATTCATAGAGAGGCTCTGCTGGAGGACTGAGAAGCAGCAGACACCACTGTGGCTGATGCGGCAGTCACTCCACCTCTGTGTCTCAACAGCTCTGTAAGTCTCAACTGATCCTAGTTTTCTTTGGATCAGAAAGGGAAAAGAAAAGCACCTCCATGGAAACATGCCTCAGACTGATGCCATCAGTTTCCCTATACACATAAATAGAAATAAAGAGTTTTTCCAGCAGTGGTATGATGCACCCAGGCATTTTGCTAAATGAAAGCAAGAAGCTTCTTGCAAGAGCTGGGGTGCATTTGCTAAAACTGCACCTCTGCCCAATCTTTTTCATTTACTGCTCTTCACCGGGTGCAAAAGAAAGAGGGAAAGAGGAATCTGGTGAAGCAGCAGTGCAGAACATCAAGCGAAGAGCCTGGCACCTGCAGAGACTGTAAAGCACCTCACTAAAGTTAAGGGTAGTAGAGACAGCTTTCAATTTCCTTTCCTTTAATGCTGCTTTTCCTGTAAACAAGAAGGAATTTGTCAACATTCAGAGGGCAAATAATGAACTTGAATTGGGTTTCAAAAGCCTTCAAAAATACGCAGGGTGGTATGACATTTGTGACAATAGGCACAACCCCATTTGAACTCTTCCTTCCCCCTTCTTCTGTTCAATTTTGGACAGCTAGTTGTGCACATCAGTATAAAACTCACTTCCAAATTAATACAATGGTCAACGTTTTACTTATTCTATCAAGATAGCAACATAATCTTCCAAAAGTATGCTTCAAGGCTTTAATAAATTCTCAAACATCCAGTGAAACCAGACAGTGGGTTGGGGTGAGGGAGGGGGTTGGGTGACTTTAAGTGTCCTTTTGTCCTGAATTCAAACAATAATGAATAATGCTCAAGTTGAGGATGGGGGAGAAACAAACCTTTTGTGCTCTCCTGGGGCACCCAGGAAACAATTAGAGGCAATAGCACAAAGTCCCAAGGATGCCACTGGGCTTGTGGTCCACAGCCTGCTAGAGATGTGCGGCAGCCTGCAGCACTTGCTCCCATCTTCAGTACATGAGGGAGAAACGGCATCCCCGCCCCTGAGTACCCAAGTACTGATGAGTCTGACACTCCATCAAACAGACCATTCCTCTGCACAGATGATGAAGTGTTTAAACACGTTTTTAGCAGAAATACCAGAGTGAATACTTCACATGTACTGTGACCTTTAATAACTCTCAGATTAAATTTAATAAACTGTATTCTAAATTAAGTGTATTAAACTAGCTAAAAATTGATTTAATTAAAAAAAAAAAAAAAAAAAGCTCAGTAAACCACACCAGCAAGCTCTAAATTGGTCACTACAGCAAAGTCCAAGAGAAAAATTCCTGAGCACAGAGGAAAAGCATGCAGAGATTATGCACCACTATCCCAGAGAGAGCAAAACTATATCCAGAAGGACACTACCAGACTTTCAACTTCCACAAAGTCTTTTCTCAAGAAAGAGGCAAGCGTTAACGCAATGTGTTCCCGTGAATTTCCACAAGAAGCTTCATCCAAGAACAAGATGTACATGTAGAAACCAGAAAGAGAGCAATGAACTCTCTCTGGGAATGATTTATGCTGACCGTAGCTGGTCAGCACTATAAAGTTGTAACAGAAGTGAAAACCTAGAAAGAGGGAATAGAAAGGTCTGTTGGCATTGAAATACTACTTTATTTATTCTCTTCTCTTAATACAATCATGTTTTATAATATAGCTATT
Source organism: Psittacula echo (assembly GCF_963264785.1). Classification (NCBI taxonomy): domain Eukaryota; kingdom Metazoa; phylum Chordata; class Aves; order Psittaciformes; family Psittacidae; genus Psittacula; species Psittacula echo. The sequence continues at coordinate 37,340,991 of NC_137738.1, read as the reverse complement.
AAAATAGCATAGAAACCAAAAGGTTTCACAATTCCCAGCAAGCTCCCATAAAATGTTTGAATAAATCTCCATTTGTTATTCAGGCACAGACTACTCTTCTTTGCTCATCCAGGACAGTGTGGTAAATTAACAACAACTATAAAACCTAGAAAAACACTTCAGAACATCTCCACCACACCACTCTTCTCTGATCAATAATTTGTAACATAACATTTTAGGAGCATATTCCACCTTTGGTCCTCTGCCATGACCTAAATTAAGAGGGGAGCAAAACTCACATTTGATGCTAGGCAGTAAAAGAAGAGTACAAAGGAACTAACTGAAGTTATTTGTGGAATGAATTACATAGATCCATCAAAGCATGTTCTTTCACAGTTTAAGTGCATGTTTCTCCACAACTAAATGCATAAACCAGTGAGTGTCCTTCTATGTTTTCTAATTCCTCTACAAAGTCTCTAAAGAGGTTTTGAATGGTGGGTCCTCCTGGGTTTCCACAAGGTGAGGGGAAAAAGTGTTGAAATGACCTTCATTACCAATAATTTATGCTTAAAAGTATTGTTGCACAATCCCTGTATTGATTAGCAAAATAACCTTCAGGATACGTATCTTATCTGTCAGGTAGCCATATTTTTCCTAGCAGCATGTAAGTAGTGTTTCTGAGACAGAAGTTGGTCTTTGACTGAAACATGCAGTCAACACATCTCCCACCAGCTAAAGACTCTGCAGCTCTTCACCCATCAGGAGAACCCAAATCTGAAAAAGGCTAGGCTGCTTGGGAATGCTTCTCCAGCACTGGAACTGCCTCATTACAAGAGAACTCCCAGTGAAGCTAGGCAATGGTCAAGTTATTCCTCTCCAGCACCTCAACATGTTTAATGCATCTGTCCCATGCACTCAACAGATGAATGAGCATCTAAAAATGCAATTTATCAAAGAGTGAACAGGTTTCTGTGCATAAGAAACCTTCAGAAGAAGGTCACTGCCATGGTTGTAGATGGGTCCCCACTAACCAAGGCTCACTGTTGATTGCTGAGGCTCACCTCCAGAGCTGGCCAGACAGTCAGAGGGAAGACGCAGCCCATAACACACACAGGCAGAAGGAATTGTAACTACCCGCATCCTCCCTGTTACAGCCAACCACGTCCCAGCAGCCTCCCAATGACAGCCAGTGCCCAGCCCAGCCTGCACAGGCACCATCTACAGCCATGTCAGAACCTCCTGGCTGCTTGGATGTGCACCTGGAGTCATAGCCAGTGACTCTGTACCAGCACCAGCCCACTGGTCCCACAAATAAGCGACTAAAATTTAACTACAAGCGTTTGTATTTTGGTTCAGGTTTGGTTTGGGCTTTTTGTTCCACTTAGGCCTGAGCCCAACTCACATCCAATAATCAAAGTAAGTTTTTTTTCCACTCTCTCCACAGACAGTGTCAGGTGGTACAGATGTCCTTTCAAATAAGAGGCTCAAAGACATAATATCCTAATAAATAAATAAATAAATGGCAGTTTCCGATGACTCCTTCTTGATGGCAGATGTTTCGCTGACTTTGCAGCTGTGTATATTTTCAAGTCAGTAGTTTCTTGCCTCATTCCCAAAACTATGGCTTGCAAGAGCTGTATCACTGTCTTCTATCAAACCTACAGAAGCCAGAGGGCTCTTCTATTTTCTTAGCCTGTTATTTTTGTTGCTACCTTTAAAACTCCCAGCTTTCTTCTGAGGATATACTGTCACTTTCTGAAATTACAGCTCAGCTTGCTTCCCCATTCCATTCCAGAAACACACTGGGGGAGGGGGGGAAAGATGTGAAACAGACTTCTGACAAAGTATGGAGCCCTAAAACTTATTCTTTCACCAGCACAATAAAAAGTCAGCCAACACAACTGCTCCCTCCCACCTCACTATGTTTAAACCCTGTTATTCATTCTTCAGACTGTTATTAAGGCATCCAAATAAATGCAGCTCTCCCCAGCTTCGCGCTAAGAGCATCTCAGCTCCTAGGATGGGTGGGAACAGCTGCACTCTTCTAATTGTGCATTTTCCTTTGAAGGAGGGATACTGTACAACACATGAAAAGCAGACCATGCATGCTCTAAGCACAGCAGTCCATTGCTGCTACCTGTGGAGCAGCTATACTGGCCTGAAGCAACATCAGTTCATCTCAAGCCCACGTGCTCTTCCCCCTTGCCTTTCCACACCCACATCCAGCCCATCACCTCACTTCACTCACATTTGAAAGAGTTTAATAATAATACTGCACTACTCTTCCCTGCTCACAAAAGCACACACCATAGACAACTGATTCTGCTAGGAGGAATAGTCAAGACAAGGAGGCAGATTAGGAGCAGTTACCGAGAGGTGTTACAACAGCATAGCTAATTCTCTGCTAAGCTGCCCAATGCAGTGAAATTGGAGAATTTCTTTGCACATGCAAATATTTTTGCTATAATGTATGAGAGTCTGCCTTCTCCCAGACTCAAGGGCTAAGAGGAGGAGATGAGCTTTAAAGAACGCTGGGGTAGGTGGAGCCAGGAACTTCCCATTGCTACTGATCTGCCCCTCACCTAGGCACCCCTTCTCCATGGGATCTTCATCCATGGAGAGTCTCACACCACCTGCAGCTGCCTCTCCGCAGCCCAGCTTTCAGACCTCTTTAGAAATACTTAAGACACTACATGCAGTGCCTCACATAGCAGCTCTTGCCCAGGGTTATACCCTCATTTCCTGGCAGAGCACACGCAAATCAATGGGCTGCTTTTATGGTTTGGCTCTTTTCTTTTTTTTTTTTTTTTTTTTTTCCCTCCCTGGGGAGCATGAATTTCTATTCCAAGGCAAAATCGTGCTTCAAACACATGGAGCAGCATATGTTATTTCTTCACCTACCAATCAAGAGGCTAGAAGAAACCAGCCTGGTACTTATATATCTGCCATTTCATAAATGCTAGGCAATACCCTAGAACTGTCTTCACTGCAGCATCCAATCTGTCCCCAGCAGACAGCCCAAGAAAAGGAGGCGATACAAACGATGGAAAGAAGCCAGGCTACAGCAACCTAAAGGTTCAGTTTTGAAAAACAGACATTTTAGTGGCTAGAAATGAGGAGCAGCAAACTTGTCACTTATTTTTCATACCTTGCCTGCACATACATCCTTGAAGAGTTCACGCAACGCAAAACTGGCTATGCCAACTCTGCACCTGCTCGACAGAATCCTAAGGATCTGCCTGCAACTGTAAGGACTTCTGGTCGTCATTTCACGCTGATGGAGCCAAAAGGACAAATGAGAAGCAGTATGTTCAGCCTGTAGTGACCCATCAGCAAGAGGCACAACCATACGAACTGGTTTCAAAGGCAACATGGGGCACTGTGTGGCAGGGAGATCCTGAAGCAAGCGGGCTGCTGGCCAAGCAAGCAGTTCTTCATAGGGACAGACAGAGAGAGAGACAACAGCAGAGATTCTACGAACGAGCCTTGCCCAAGAACTCCAAAAATAAGTTGCAATTTCTCAAAGCAGTCTTTCAGTCAAATATATTTAATGCAATTAAAAATGAAAGGTAGATGAGCAGAATTAAGTCCCCCTCAATTTAGACAGGAACTCTTATCTTAAAATGCACCAGAGGCGTAGAGTAATCTTCCAGAAATGTTTTTCCTGTCACATCTTACTGTTTAATTATATATTACCATTCCAAGCTAACATGACAGATTTTAAGTGAGTTTGTCTTTTTTCCATAATTAATCATAGCAAAGACTCATCTGTTCTTCAAGCCCAGTGATGACAGCACTGTTTTCACCACTGTAAGGCAATCATCCCACTGCATTCCTTCCTGAAAGCTACTGCAACAAGAAAAGCTCACCTATCTGCACAAGATGCTTTTCGAAGATATAAATCAGCTCCATATATATTACTTCATACTTTAGGGAAGTAAAAAACTGAAAACCACTTTTCCACAGCAAGCAATCATACAGACATATAGGCTAATAATGCTAAATAAATGCTAATTATAAATATATAATCCCAACATAACTGCTCAAGAACAAGTAATCCTACCCTTTAAACATCAGACACTTGGAGCCATCAGCATCCACCACTGCTGCAGGAGGAATGGAGGCACTTAGCTCTTCTGCGAACATAAGGCAGCCTCCCTTATAATTACCAAGGCCAAAAGTTATTTTAAAGGCAGCTTGGGTCACCATCATATTCTATTCTAAGTGCAGAAGATGGATCTTCAAAAATAACTTGTAGCTACATGTAGATCAGTGCTAGCAAACTATCTAATCAAAGAAGAGCCACATCCAAAGTAGGAAAATAGGAAATGCTAATTGGACAACAGAAATAAGTCTTTCTTTTTTCAGTACCACAAGTCACAAACCCGGTATTACTGGACACACATACACACGACTGTCTGGCTTTGAAAAAAATCAAGCATTTATTGCTTAGAACAGCTACAAGATATGGCACATCCACAGAAAGTTTTCTTGCTGACTGCTCAAGGTAAAGGTATTTCCAACATAATCAATAATACCTGGGGATTTCTGTTCAAAGTGTTTTATCCTTCATCCTCTCAGTCTGAACTCCCTAAAGGATGAATTGAAAACTTACAAAATTACTTCTTCCCCCCCGATCTGTGAAATCCTGTGACACACACACATTTGGGGTTTGGTGGGGTTTTACTGTACAAGCAACAAACAGAAATCCAATGCACTGTTAAGTGATTTTGACTGCTCTATGAAAAATATATGACTTTTGGCAGTTTTCCTACATCCTTCACATGGTGTGCTGGTAGCTTCCCAATTACAGTATCACACAGTATCACAGTATGTTAGAGATTTGAAGGGACCTCAAAAGATCATCTAGTCCAATCCCCCTGCCAGAGCAGGAACACCTAGATAAGGTTACAACAGGTTACAGGTCATCATGAGTAAGTTACATAGCTTGTTCTGCTCATAAAAACAGGCATGGATGTGCACCACACTACCCTGAGCAGACGTGAAACTTTGTATGTTTTATTACAGTCTTGAAAGAGTAACTTTAGATCAAAGCTCAAGTTTTCAATAACCAATCACTGTATTAACAGTGTCACTTTTATGGCTTTTTAGGTGCTTTCCAGTTTTCCAAAGCAATGACCACAAAAAAAGATAACATACTCAGTTTCACAGGCTGCTAGTGACTAAAGTTTACATTTGTATCCAAATATTTGGATACATTTTTCCTAGTGCCACTCTTCCTCAAGGCCTGACCTCCAAAAGCGAAATTCCTTCCAAGTAACAACAAAATACAAGATTCAGTCATGAATCTTAACCATCACTTTCAGAAGATGAATGTTTTTAAATAGCCACAATATCCTGACAGCTTTGTGATCTGTCCCAAAAAGATGAAGAACGTGTTGAAAAGGGCACAGACAATTGCCCAGGAGAGCACAGAAAGGGGAAAGTGATCTTTACAGAGGACACTACACATCTCTCTCTTTATTCATTTACAACAATACAGTCAACTCTATTTCAGTGTTCTTATTTAAAAATGATAAGGAATAATATGCACTCAAAAAACATTATGACACATGTTAATATTATGACATATTAAATCACTAGAAGTGGGGTTTGTATCTTACTTAAAAATGAGAATATTAAATGTGCATTTGCATGCTGTCTTTAATCAAAGTGTTAGAGAATTCCCAAATCACAGGTACTAAATGCATAGAGTAGCAAGAAACAGAACAACAGCCCATTTTTAATGACAAAAGAAAGGAAGTGTAGATCCTAAACCTAGCCTGGTTCTGCTATCCAGAGCCTCAAAACCCAAACAGACCCCTAGCTACCCCAAGTATGAGTATGTTATAAGGTAATCACACTTCTACTGTACTCCAGTCACACTCTAAGGAACATCCCGTGCTGGAAAAGTCTTCCCAAGGAAAAAAAAAAAAAAAAAAGAAATAAAAATAAAACAGTTTTCCTTTCTATCAAAATCAGTGTTCTTTTTTCCAGATATCTAGGAAAAATGGAAGACTAGCTTATAATATTTTTCCCAACTAGCCTTTAATTTGCTGCCATCTATACTTCAGGAAACCTCAGCCCTTTCATTAAGAAATCCCTCCCACAGGTTTACTCATAGGGAATGGAACATCCAGATCCAAACCAGAGTATTATTTAGAAGAGATGAATTATTTAAGATCAATCTTCATATGCCATTTTTAATTCAATGTGCAAGTCTTTTAGCCTTGGGAGTATTAGAACGTACATCATTTTCTCATTAACAGAGAAGAAGAAAGTTAAAGGGGCTGTAACGGGAGATTTACAATCGTCTGCCCTAACCAAAACAACAGAACTTACTGTACAATTTGTTCATCCAAGGAAAACCTCAAATACAGCCATGTGTCCTCAGACATCCTATAGAACTGTAGTACTTAGGTACATACAGGCATACAAGCTGTCTGCAAGCCACCCCAAAACTTGAAGCCCTCAGAGGTGCTGACTATACACTTACAATCAAGTAAAGTTATGTCCAAAGGTTTCAAAATAACAGCAGTAAATGTAAACCAGCACTACAGAATTCAAGATGGAAAACCACAAGAATTTCTGTTTCATAAACTGCACTTCCAGAAGTTGAGAAGAAGACTGCCTCAAAAAGAGGAGGTCTAAGAAACAAGCTATTCATACACCAGTGGGGTCCAGATTCAAACCCACGTCCCACTTAATATGACATATCAGATCACCACCAACTGAAGAGCTACAGTTCTTAATGTATGGAACATTCAAAAAAAAAACACAGTTAGGCTTCCAGTACTGAAGGAAAATCTTCTGACAGTAGGAGCACTTTGCATTGAAGAGAGAAAAAAGAGCCTTTGAGGCTAAAGAAGCAAGCATCCAGTCTCTTGATGCAGCACAAATTTCAATCAAGGTTTAAACAACTCACTTCTGCCCTCCGAAGTGCTAAAATGAGGGTACCTCCTCACCCACCCCAGCATCCGTCTGAGCCTCTGAAGACTCAAATATACAACAAACAAAAGCACCCCCCATGTTTTTCCAATAACCTTCAGCTCCGTTACATGAACATTTTGCTAGAGGAAATGCCTGAGTGAGTAGCCTTAGACAACTGTTTTACATTAAGGAGGAAGCACGTTAATTTACTGCACGAGTACTACCGCAATATGCACTTTTAGGAGGTACAGTATTGCGGCCACAGTTGCCATTTTCAGCGCTTGAGAATAAACACAAAAGCTGCCAACTTTAGGTTGCATAAGAGCACTTTAAGCGCGTGGTTATTTACAAAAGTGAGGTAATTATAATGCAGGAGGTGGATCCCAAACAAACAGACTTGACTAACACTGTCCAAAAAAGAAAAGAGAGATCTACAATTACTATTACTTAATTGTAGGACAGCTGCACAAACAGCTTCAGTCACTCACTGTACTACCAATATACAGACAGAAAAACATTTGGAGAAGCTGTTTAAAAACGCAAGCTGATGGAAGAAGCTACGCAGAGAGGAGAAAAAGGCAAAACAGTGTTTTTCTCCACAGCTTACCTGATCGGGACTTTATGATATCGCTGAACTCGCTATGTCCCCCATTAGGTCCCTCCTCCTGGTCGGAGACACGGGCCATGCTCATGGGCTGGGGTACGCCACGGACGCAGCCTAAAACTGTCAGGAGAGGGTTCCCATGGAGGGTCTCAGCCCAGCACCTACAAGACAGGGACAGAGAGACACCGTAACCCCATGGGCTACACCAGGCGTGACTCCACATGGGAAGCGCAGCCACGGACCAGCTGGACAACTGGCTAGTGGCCAAGCGGCTGCTTCCTGTGCATGCCCCTGTAGAGGGATGCCGTGTGGGACTTAAAGAATAAGAAGGCATAGAGAGGTGCTGTGGGCCACTTTGTTCCCTAGCCATGAAGGTGAAGCCTCGGCCACCCCTGGGTGATAGGGCACTTCGTGCCCATCCGTACAACCCCGAGGGGCAGGACACAGCCCGGGAGGTGACACCCTCACCACTCAGCGGGCACCAAGCACGACACCCCCACTTGAGCGGGGTGGCAAAGCTGGGGATCCCCGCTACCGCCGGGGGACAAGGGGCCGCCATGCCCCTCCGGCCGGCCCGGGGACCCAGAGACACGTGCGGGAGAAGCCACGAAGCCCCGTGCGGGGCGCGGGGAGGCGATCCCGAGGGACGGGCCCCGCACACGGCCCCGCAGCTCCCCGGCCCCCCGCAGAGCCGCGGTCCCCACTCCCCCGGCGGGGATTTTGACCCGGGCGTGCCGGCACCTCCGAACCCGGGGGGTGCGCGGCTCCTGGCACCCCCGCAGCGGGGCCGCCCCTCACCCCAGCTCCCCGCAGCGCCCGGTCCCGCCCCGGCACCCCCGCCCCGCCCGCAGGTGCGCCCAGCGCGGGCGTTGCGCTCCGGCCCCCCTTTACCGGCCAGGAGCTGGGGAACAAACTTTCCCCCCCCGCCCCTCCCTGCTCCCAGGGGCGCTGGGGGACCGCCGGCAGCAGCCCAGCACCGCCGCCACTCACCCCTCGGACACGGCGGCTGGAGGCGGCCCCGCTTCCCCACGGCCCGGGCCGGCAGCGGTAGCTCCCGCGGAGCTGCGCTGGGAGACCCACAACTTTCCGTGCGAGCCGCTGCCCGGCCTTTCCCTCCTCCTTCTGCCCGTTCCCCGCCCCTCCCCACCCGGCGCCGCCCTCGGCCCCGGCGCCCCCTTTGTCAGCCGGGCCAGCTCCGAGCTGCCCCTTCGCCGAGGGGGCGGGAGGCCCCGGCCGGGACGGGGCGGGACGGGGCCGAGAGGGCGGAGCAAGGCGGGGCCGCGTCCGGGAGAGCGGCGGCGCTGCCCGGTGCGGTGAGTGTGGCGGTGCTCCGCTCCGCTCCGCTCGGCTGTGCTCCGCCCCTCGGGCCCTCCCGGCCTCACCTGTGCGCTCCCGCCTCTCCTCTCCTTCCTTTATCCTCACGCGCATAAGCGCGGTCGAGCAGCGCTTCGAAATGAAGCGCACGGTGGGCAGGGCACGGCACAGCACGGCACTGCACCGCCGCGCTCCGCTGCTCGGTCGCCCCGTCGCTTCTCATTAACTCCGAAGTGGCACGGCAAGGGGGCGTGACAAGGTGTGGGGGGCGCTCAGGACGTTCAGAGCGGTGAGGCACTGGCACAGGCTGGCGAGAGAAGCTGTGAATGCGCCATCCCTGGAAGTGTTCAAGGCCGGGTTGGTCGACAGGCTGGTCTAGTGGAAGGTGTCCCTGCCATGGCAGGCTGGTTGGAACTGGATGAGCTTTAAGGTCTTTTCCAACCCAAACTGTTCTGTGATTAACAGCAGGAAATAGCTCTCCTAAAACTCTCCTACTTTGGCCCAGTACCCCAGCCCCACCTCAGGGGGTCATTGATGGCCCCCATCCCCAGGGGAACTTCAATGCTGGAAAGGATGGAACAGCACGGGTCAGTAAAAGTGTGCTGTGCTGGGTGTCTCGTCAGTTTCTGTGTATGAACAGGCACACACATTAACAAAATATTTAACTCACACTAATTAATTTATTGCTGCATTTGCAATCTGGGAATGAACGTACTCCTGTTTTCTCAGGCAAGTAGTCTGTACTCACCTGCACTGTAAGGCTGCTGAGCACATGGCCTGTATTTATCGTGGTGGCATCAATTTGAAGTTTCTGGGCTATCAGACACTGCAGCTCAGTAATTCCTCAGTGTTACCTACCAGGCCTCAGCAGTCTGGCCCAAAATGCTTCCAAAGTTAGGTGCACTGCCAGCATTGAGTGCCTCACTGCCTTAATAACAAAACCAGATACCGGCCAGCAGTCTGCAGAAAAGAAGGTTCAGAATTTATTAGCTAGAAGAAAGAAGGGAGCCCAGGCTTGGCAACATACTTATTTTGTATCTCCAGAAAAACAGAAGCTGGCAGCATTAAAATGAGGAAGATTTGTTTTCAGAAGTATCTTTTCTTACTAGTATACAGCTCATGAGTTTACAAGATACTACAAACAGCAATAATAAACAACAATTATGTGTATTTTAGACCAAGCTAACCTTTATATTTACCCATACTTCACTATTTCCCCCAAGGAAAGAAAAGATTTCTCAAGAAAAAAACAGGCTACCTGTAAATTGTTGTTATCATAATTTTAACTGCATTTAACATTTTTCCTCAACTTTAATCTATGCAGTACTTGTGTAACAGGGACTGGGTCTTACTGTTCTGCATCCCAGGATGGAAGGCCTCGCAGACAGTGCACTACATTTTTGCACCTCAGAGAAGCCCTGAAGATGAAGGTGCCAAGTTCTGATCATTCAATAGGTTTCCTGGGTGATTCCATGCAAATTAGTTAATTCATCCTTGATCTGCTTAATTCAAACCCCTGCATGATGTCTAAATGGTTCTTACTTGCAAAGAGATAATAATAAAGCAAGCAAAGTGTTGTGGTGGCTGAAGATGTGAATCTGTTGAGAATCGCAGATCATGGATGACAAACACCATCAAACCTCTCCCATGAGGACAGGCTGAGAGAGTTGGGCTTGTTCAGCCTGAAGAAGAGAAAGCTCCAGGAAACCTTATAGCAGCCTTCTAGTACCTAAAGGGGGCTTAAAAGAAGAATGCGGACAGACTTCTGAATAGGGCCTGTAGCAATAGGACAAGGGCTCACACTTTTACACTAAAGGAGGCTAGATTCAGGCTAGCTACAAGGAAGACATTTTTTGCCATGACAGTGCTGAAACACTGGAACAAGTTGCCCAAAGAGATGTCCCATCCCTGGAAAGCTCAAGGTCAGGTCAGATGGGGCTTGGAGCAACCTGATCTAGTGGCAGATGTCCCTGCTCATTGCAGAGGAGGGTGGACTAGATGGCCTTTGAAGGTCCCTTCCAATCCAAACCATTCTATGAAACCACCAGTGTCAATACCCATTAGTGTAAGGCAGTGCTGAGTGGCAGGCTGGTAGTGTTGGAAAGATACAGTCTGTGTTTATGCCTCTTTGTTTACATTACGATGACACCTGTACTATGAAACAGCGTTTGTGGTTAGAGAAGCACCGCTTGTTCATTATCTTCTGCCTTGCTGCTCTTTGGATGAACATGATTCTCTGCCCACGTGTCCCCTCTGCATGCTGGATTTTCAATGCCCAGTCAGCAAAAACACACCCCAATGCAGGAAGCCCAGATTCCAAATGTAACCTAGCTGCTTTTCATACAGGTCTTCCATAAACAGGACAAGAGATGTGCTGACCCATGTAACCCCATGCTGCTCAAGAGTCAGTTCAGAAAAAAATCATAATTTCTCACTGCTGGGTATCTCGCAGCAATGCGGGGCCCAGGGATCCAAAATCACCACATTGGCTTGCCTGATGCAAGGAAATGCTAAGTGGAAAAGAAAGCCCTTTCTTTCGTAAGCTGTACTGAGAGGATTAGTCATTACAGAGGTTACACAAGACCGCTATCGGGTAGCAATAACTTTGATCGCTAAAAGCTGCAGTCAAGCTGATAAACAGGAGCAGAGAGCTGGTATATCGCATTTCAAATCTCCCTGTGTAATCCCAAGGTCCTGATTTTATAATCTTGCTGCAAAAGCACCTACGAATTATTTCCCAAAAAGAAACATATTTCAGTTTAACCTGATGGCATTTCCTTTTTTCTCTTTTTTTTTACTTTTTTCCTCTTTTTCTTTTTTTTTTTTTTTCCTGTTTTAGACAGAAGTAACATCATTATCTTCTTTGAACTGCATCAGCAGAAGAGTGATAGAATAAAAAGAGTGCACACTACCTCAGGGAAGCAGAAGAATTCTTTCCCTGGTATGTTTCAAACATGCCCCTCTCCAGAGCCGTCTTCACTCAGCTGCTGATCAAAGCCTGAGTTTTCCAAGCTAGTTATTTAGACTGTAGGCTTCTCAATGTAAGAGCTGTAATTTTTATATCTGAGTCTTTCGGCACAAGTCCATCAGGGGAAAACCCCATCCTACTCTTCAATATTCTGTGCATGTGTATGCTATAGGTCTCTCTAATTTTGTACCCCAGCGGTTGACAGAATGAGACAATAATGACTAGCACAATTTTAAAGTCAAACAACGAAGTCCCCACATGGTTGTACTTCTAAAACCTACATTCATCTACGAGTATCTTGATTGCTGCAAACCATTAATGTCATGTGGAATGTGGTGCACACTTTACCTTTCTGTGTAATGCAGAATAAATTAGGAAAGGAAAAGTCCATGAACCCCTTAGGTAACGTTAAGAAAGGAAGGACAAGGGGAATACAGAAAAAGAAGCAGTGAAGAAATGGACTGAGTAGATGTAGAGCCCTTGAGCTTTGACCTTAGTAGATAAATACTTTATTCCTTAGTACATGAAAACAATGCTGTTGTGAGGCTCTGAGCTCACCTTACTTTGTCTCCTTGTCTTTTCTTTGTTCTTAGCATTTCTGTTTTTAGAATGCACTCATAGTTGATAGGATTACAATATAACTAGAAGTTTCATGTATCTCATTACCTTGAGATTGACTGCTATAATAATGCATGTGACCATTCATCAATGTTTTGTCATGATTTCAGAAACCATTCCATATTCAAGATGACATGAGATACCAAATGGATACTTTGCAAGTAGAGTATCTTTATTTCTCCTTTCCACATAGCCCATCATGTTGTTACTCGCAGTTAACAGATTGGGCAGGCCATTACGCAGCAGACACGTGAGGTTTTTTCCTGCAGAAATTGCATCTGAATTCAAGTAGCAGCTCCTTGGTGCTTTGGTGCCAATGTACTGTACTAACCAGGCACTGCAAGCCCTTTACTATTTTCATTATCTCTAATCCGAGGAGAAAATATGTAAAGAGACATATTAAATGAACATTTTCTCTCTGTATGTTCCTCTTGTGAGCAAAATGACTACATTTCTCTAAAAGCTTGGGTCGGGTTTATCTACAACTTCTTTGGCAGCACCTTTGAAAGGCTTCAGTACACTAGTCAGACATATTTAGCTTGTTCATTTTCCTTTCTTTGCTGAAATCTAAGTGCTTTGGAATTATCTTTGTTGTTAACTAATTACATTATACAAAAATATTCAAAATCAGCCCTAGCACAATTTTTAAAGGGGGACGGGGACACAGTATTTTCTACCCTCAAGCTACTTAGGTTGGGATGTGATTTTAATGTTAGATTGCTTATTTTTATTCCAAGCTCAGCTGCCTTTGTGTGCATGCTCCTTCCGAGCTCCCCCAAGAATTAAAGCCCTGTTGTGGAAGGGACTGTAACACATCTTAAGAAACTCAAGGCTGTTTTGCCACACAGAATTAAGGGCCACCAGGTGCAGAAAACAAGAGGGGCAGACTGGGGCAATCATGATAAACACGTGACCTAGGGTGCAAGATACTCTCCGAGCAAAATGCCCATCTCCTGCACTGCCACAGGTCCACCTGACTGCTCCTGCATTATCATTCTCTGTCCTTCTCTTTCTGTTTAACCTAAAGAGAAAGCAGTGTATTCCCTTTAGTGTACCTCCATTTCTACAAATTGGGATAGAATCACAGACTCATAGTTAGGGTTGTAAAGGACCTTAAAATCACTTAGATACAACAGCTCTGCCATAGACAGGGACATCTGTATCTTCAGTAGGTTTCTTCCACTATTTTTGTCTCATTAGGTTCGATATACCTATTGATTAGATCAAAATCAAGGGACTATTATGTGCATAAAATACATGAAAACTGTGTATCTTAAGTTTCAGTGGTTTTTTATAGCTTCATTATAAAACCCCAGAAAATTGAACTGTATTAATAGAAATGCTGACATCCCTTTGGCTGCAGTTACATTAATTGAAGCCACCATAATTTAGCATCATTCTGAAGAATATAACCTCTAAAAGTACATTAAATAAGAGTGCATTAATGAGCAATTATACTAATCAATTTACCCTCTCAACATAACTCTCTTAACTGCAGCAAAGACGACTGGAAAGAAGAAAACCATCAACAACAGAAATACCTCTGAATATATGAACTTGTGGCCAACACCGCGAGGCAATCCTCTGCAAGGGCAGCCGTAAGTTGCTAGTCAAAGTCACTCCTAGTACAACTTGTTTTCTGTTTCTGTTTATTTCAGTCTTTCTGTATCTTTCTTTCACTCATAGCTATTTTTCAGTGCTGTTCCATTCTCATTTGAAAAGCTGATATGCTATACATTGGCATAGGTTTGTGGCTAGACACATAAATACCTAATGCTTGTACAATTATAGAATAAGTATACTTCATCAGCAAGTTTATCAGTTAGTGGTTAGAATAGGGAACAGGATTCCTGTGTTAACACAATATATAAAGTTGGGTAACTTGGCTGGTTTTAGTAACTTGGTTTACTCTATACAGTAGGGAAAAAAAATAACATCTTCCATCATATGGACATTATTTATTGGGTGAAATTATACAGTAGTTAGACAAAAACAATTTGGAAACACTTGAAAAATGACAGCGCTCACTACTGTATAAAAATAGTTCCCAGTTGAAAGGGTGTTTCTTTGTAAGTATTCATTTTAAGGGTAGGCAGTGGGAGAAGATGCAGTTTTGTCTTACTAAAATTAAAAGTATCTCCTTAGTACTCTGTGAATGCTCCCAATATGGAATGAACACAAACCAAATCAGAAATTAAAAAAACAAACGAACAAAACACCTCACAATTTTTCACAAACCATCATTATATTTTACATTTATTTGCCTCACTTTAGATCAAACAATTAGGTACATGTCACTGTTTCTTTGCCATTTCTTGTTAAATGATCAATGTGGATGCTTTGTACTTGACCCCTTCAGAAGTTCCCTAATTAGAAATAGAATTCAAGGTTTTACATACAAGATTGCACAATTGTTAATAAAATCCCTCTCTGCTGGAAAACACTATTCATTAACATCTTTACTGGGATAATGGCACCCCCTGAGACACCAAAAGCACCAGCAGACCAGCAGAAACCTGTGCTGTGGACGGCGTGTCCCATTTTCCCAACCAGGAAACACTTTCCATCTGATTAAACTCCCCCATAGTCTAGACTTGGCAGCTTGTGGAGTTTTTTGCCTCCCCAGATGACACGTGGACATGGGTTGTTACCAAGGCTGAGACAGGGGCCAGGCTTGAAATGCTTTGGCATTGATCTCTCCAGCTGCAAGACAGCTGCAATCCAGAAGCTGCATAGCAGCACACTCTCTGTCCTGAGCAAACCCTCACATATTCAGCTTCTAACCAGAGACAGATAGCCTACGGCCAGGAGAAGGCTTGACCAGGTTTTGCCATACCTGTCATCACGAGTGTGCCCTTAGACCCTTTAGAAAGCATCACTGGGCTTACAAGATTACCATTAGCCACCTGTTTTACAAAGCATGTAGAGTGTTTTTATGTGCTGAAATCCTAAATAACTTTTAATTGGGGTTTTATTTCCTAGAAATGACAAGGATTTTGGCTTTTAACTAAAACAAAGTCACAATGATAACATTAGTTATGAAGCTTATGTGTATCTACATTTTTAATTCTGAGCAAATGAATAGCTCCTATTAGAATACAGAATCAATTACCAAGTTTTATAGCCACCAAAGACTTTAGTTATGAGTTAGTTCTGAAGTGTCTGGTTTTCTGTGGCTGAAGGAGATGCTCTGCCAGCTGTGGCATCTGTGGCCCATTTCTGCAGCCTAGGGCATCTCACTCTGTGCCACTCCACATTTTCACACTCATTTTATGAAAATTCAGCCTAATGAAGTCAGTTATCACAAGGTACAGTTAAAGTTATATCAGCTAATGGTTTAAATCATCTTGACTGAAGCCGCTCATTCCCTTCCTGAGTTTCCTCCTGGAGCAGGCAGTAGTGGGGCTGCCCCAGAGGCAGAGATCAGCTGCTTTGCCTAGCCACCCTGCTCCCTGTGCCACTGGCAGGGAGGTGATGGCTGGGGTGCCTCTTGAGACATTTCCCCGTGTGTGCAGCCCTCTGTCTGCTTTGTGCAGCCAGGGCCAAGACTGAGTCCTGAACCCAGTGAGCACTGTGGGATGAGTACTCTGATACTTAGTTTTAGTCACTGGGAGTGTTTGAAAGGAGAACATGGATAAGATCTCCAGAAGCGATGGTGAGACACAACACCCAGCACACTGGGCAGTGTTGACACGGATGAGCTTCACATCTACGATAGGCAGGACTGCAAATGGCGGTGGCTGACTCCTGACTGCCACAGGAATTACCTGCCCAGTTAAGGAAAAGAGTTCGGTTCAAAGTACACAGTTCTTCGGGGAACGAGAAATTTTCTAAGAGACATTTGCCAGTTCCTCGTATAAGCTAGTTAAATAACTGCTGTGCTACAAGCTCTGCAGGCAGTAATTATTGCTCCATTTTCTTCTATTAGGCAGTCCTGAACTGAGCCACGAAAATTGCTTTGAAATCACAGCAGACAAAGAGGAAACTTTTGGACATCATTTATTTTGGGATGTTCCAAAGCTATCTTCCAAACCAAAAAAGAAGTCCAGCCCTGCCAAGTCCTTAATCACTGAAACGAAGAAAGAGACCAAAAACTGAATGAAAAGATGATTGAAACAATTTTCCTACTCTAAAAAGAAATCCTTTTTTGGAGTTACTGTCAGAAGAAAATGAGGGAGCAATGAAAACCCTTAATAAATCACTGATGTATCTAGCTGGAGGTGACCCGCAGAGGCCAAGCATTTGAAAAGAGAGCAGTGCTGGAGTTTGTCCTTGCTGGGAAAGAACTCGTACATGGACTTTGCATTTCAGAAAATAAAGCCTTGTTAGCATTTCCAGAGAAATTTCCAACCATGTGAGAACAAGTATCTTCTTAAGAGTATTGGCTATATTATGCCATTATAACATAAGTGTAACATAATATCCCAGCACTTCTGCTTCAAGCACTTACAGACTTATCTTAAAAACCTTTACCAGGTATAGGACGACAGTATTATTTATAGCACAGAGGTAACAAAGGGCTCACTCTGTCAGGATCAAATGCCACTGGGCTCGACAGTATGTAAATGCAGAGCAGTAAAGTCCCTCAACCGTAGAGCTTGTGCCTGGCCCAGGACAGAAGGTATGTTTTAGAACTCTGTGAATATGATCTGACAAATGCGGTAACTACTGTCAAAAGGACCAATGTATATTTAAAACGCAAATGTATCCAAGCTCTGGCAAACTCAGAGTTTAAATCTAGTCTGAAATATGATGCTGTGAACATGAATAAAAAGACAACAGCAAACTGAACTGTATGATTTTGAAAGCTAGCTGGGAATGAAACTTAATTTTAGCACATCCTGCAAAACATTCACCATGAAATATAAAATCGTGTCCTTGCCCTGAAGTAGCAATCACCAGCTAGCAACATTCTGTCAGCATCAGACCAGAAACACTCCTGACAAAGGATGTGAAGAAGGGGAGTGCAGTCGAGGATGGATTTCAGCAAGTATATGACATGCTAGGGATGCAAATGTCTTTGGAAGTTACCAAACACAAGAGCGCAGTTCCCCGCAAAGACCCCTGTGGGCTCACTCTCCACCCTCCTCCCTTCATCACTGCGCTTGTTTCAAGTGTTTGTGTGTTTTAAACTCCCTGGCACCCATTACTTGGACTGTCTGGGTGGGATTCAATAAACACATTCGAGCCAGGGACCCTGCAATCCCAGGCACCCCTACGTTTTTTACCTGCGGGTAAAGGCTTCTGCCCTCCTGCTATAGCCAACCCTGCCTCTCACCCTGACTTCAGCCAAGCTGGTGGCACAAGCCAGGGGAGATGCTTTTACTTGTGTTTAATCTGTCTTGTTTGTTAGCTTTTTCTTATGCAATCTTTACATTCTTGCTTTTGTATTTTGAAGCGAGTCCTCCCTGTCATCTGCGTGGTACTGAAGCCCACAAGGTACTATTCAGTAGCATTATTTTCCTCAGGAACTGGGAGAATTTACTTTTCCACAGAAAGGGCTTTGCTATTTTAAGTGTGAAATGAGGTGTGTGACTGCTCCTGGAGGTCTCACTCCAAAAAAGAGAGTAAAGCAAAACCTTGGATATCTCCCAGCATGGGACTGAGCCCAAAGGGGTCTTCTTTGCCAAAAAGGATCAGAAAAGCCTCAATTGTGCATTCTTAACAAAACAGAGAGAGCTATTAAAATATCATAGGCAAGAGCATTACAGCAGGCTCTGAGAGGTATCTTATGAGATGTCCACAGCCCACCACACTGGTAAACATAGAGGTGGTTGTGCTGCAAATGAGTCTGCCTCCAGGACTGTTATGGCAAGATCTGCAGGGAACAGCTTTGAGATGACCAGCAAGATCTGGGCACATACGCATCTCTTCACATCCTAACGTTTTGCTGTTTCCCTGTGCTCCATTACATACCTCCGCTTGTTATTTCTTGTCAGGTAAAAGCTTTGGGCCATTTCAGTCCTGTGCTTCGGAAGTGCCGAGACCTCAGCTGCCAAAGAACGTGACTCCTCCGTCCTGTGGTTACACCAAGAGTCCTGAATAATAATAACGAGGATACATGTTACAACTGCAGCTCAGCGAGGCTTTTTGTTCTATTTCTTTTTATATCTCCTTGGACATGAATTGTAACTACAGCAGGTCAAAAAAACCCAAACAAAACATTTAAAGATCATGATTTTTAACTTAGATGCCATTAAAATACTCTTTCCACCTCAAACAATAGCTGATTCATTTGTGAAAACTGATTTATTTATAAAGACGCCAAGTACAAAGCTGCACCAAGATCTCAGAGCCAGGGACTGAAACAAACAGTATGTTATGAAACCTTCCACTGGAACCTGCAGAAGATGAAGTCTGTGGCAGAGGGAGAAACACAACAGGCAGAACATCCCAAGCCTTAGAACAAGTGGGTAAGGGCTTCTTTGGATGCCAGAAATAAACCACTTTAATAGCTCTTTTTAAAATATCTGTTGGCCTCATTTGTAACACTGTCAAATGGCACAAATTTTCCAAAGGGCCTTCCTCTGTTTCCTCACTCCACGTCTCTTTCCCACGATAGCCGAAGCCTGTATTTGCTACTCAGCAACCAATAAACAGAGGCAGAGTAACACTAGCAACAGGAAAGAAACATTACCCACATTTAAAGGAAAACAAAACCTTCTCAACAATGCCTGAAGAAGCCTACAAGTCCTATGGCTGATCCACAAACACTGCTAATCTAAGATTGCTTTTCATCTTTAGGGTATGCTTTCAAATTCAGCCAAAGCTGTCATTAATAATTAATGTAGCACTAATTTTTGGGTGCTCTCCCCGATACACATTCAAGATTATACCATTCCCACATGACACAACTTTATTTGTAGAGTATTTCTGTGGGTGGTGAAGTAATTCAGGTGCTCTCTGCATTCTCCTTAAAGGACCTCTCCAAACACAAACGGTGCCCAGCTTGGTTTCAGTGCTGAGCTCTGCTTTTTTCCTGAGAGTCACTTGGTGCAGTGAGAATGAACAACCACAGAAAGCAGTGAGGATCCTTGATTTGCTCCACACCCCCACAGCCTGACAGCAGCAGAAGAATCTCTGCATCCGTCACATGCATCAGGCACAGTGGGACAGCACCAGCCCATGCCCTGGCCTTACTAGTTTTGGCCCCAGCCCATCAATACAGTCTTTACCAAAGTCAAGCCTCTACTTTTTCTTCCTTAGCAGGGATTTTCCATCCACTGTTTCAGCTGGAAACCATCCACCTTCCTGCACCAGGAGAGGCAGAAAGAGGTCAGGGAGAGTGAGCCCTAAGTGCTACGTAAGGCTTTATGTTTGCCAGATGCTTGAGTAACTGAGAGTCTCCCTTTGCTGCAGGGTGGGGGTCTCAGAACCACCAGCAGAGACAGCCACTTGCTGTTCCATCAGAGCCAAACCACTGGAGGAGTTGTACCTGTTAATGGTTCTGCTGCCTAAGAATTGTCTAGCCCTTGCAGACTGGCACAAAGAGGCTTTTCACAGAGGTCCAGATTTCCTCCAGAGCCTGTCCTGTCTTTATATACAGGAACTCTTAGGTTTAGTCTGGGGAGGTCTGCAGACTGCCAGAGGGCTCTAGGGCAAGAATTCTGTCAAAGAACGTGTGTTGCAATGCATCCTCAAAAGGGCTTGCTTTCTGATTCATTTTATCTTTCCTGAAATTTAACTTCTTAGCCCCAGCTCCTTTGACTGTGCATGATTTATCTTCAGACGATATTTGCCTTTTGTGGCAGTTGTGATCCACTTTGTTCTGGAACAGCTCCGTTACTTTGGATGTGTAGAGCCGAAGATAAGACAACTTGCAGGAACAAGTGGGTGCCCAACCAAGCAGTTCTGTGACAGTGCTGAGCCACAGGGTAGCTGCCAGCTGACCAGACACTTCCCTTGCTCTCTTCAGTGTTCCTACTGGGTCTGTTGCTCCAGTACCACTGCTGAGCTGACTCCAAAGCAGACTGCTTCAGCAGTAAGGGGAGCAGTGGGATGCCAGGGCAAAAATTGCCAAAGCATTGCCCCTTTGGCAAGCATTGCCCCTTTTGGCCACCAGTATATCATTCAAGCATAAACCTGTACCACAGCATAAGTATGATGAGAACAAGAGCCAAAAGCAGATGGCTGAATGGATCCAGGCAACACAACCAGTGGCGGTGACCTCAAACTGCTCTTGTCTTTGCACATTGTTTTGAGACAGAGAGAAAGGATTTAATAACATACACATCGGTATCCAGTCCTATTTAGTCACTCAAGAAGTGGTGACATATGGGGCTGATGAGACACTTATAGGCACCCAAGGCATCTCAGGTGGCACCAAAGGGCTACATTTAAACAGCAGAATCCCACCTGCAGCTTCAGACACCAACTTAAAACTGTCAAACACCTAGACTGCTCAGGACAGAGCAAGTTCCCTTGAAAACAGGGGAAGGGCCACTGCCTCCATCCATCTGGTTGCTGCTGTATGCGAGGGGAGAGAAACAGCAATATTACTAGCTGATAGCAAGCTCATCTTTTTCTTACCTGTCATGCACAGGTTTCTCTCTAATTCTACAGAGAAGGCAGATACCTAATATTTCTTTGAACTGGAACAGGCCTTCTCTCTCTCTTTGATTATGTATGCATAGACAATGAGGCCAGCACATGACAGTAATATTACCTGACCCCACTTTTACAGATTTTCCACAGGAATATAAATGCTGTCACATTCCCCAAGAGGTAGAGATATCAAATGAATAAGACAGCACTGAATCCATGTCACACACCTGTATTAACCACATCTGGCACACATAAGGACAGCATCGTACTCAAGAAAAATAAAGGATGGAGTATCTGGGGCACAGAGCATGTAAAGGTGTCTGTAATAGTAATGTCAGAGGGATGGCCTAGTGATAGAAAAGGAGTGAGATTTGAAGAAATGTGAAATAGATTTTATTGGACTAACTGTACATTTAGGAAAGGTAGTCAAGTTTTCAGTCACAAAACAATCAGGAGGCTGTTGCTTTCATGCACACAGAACAGCATCTGGTACAGAATGCTAGCAGCAGCAGTATGGAAATGAGGGGAGAAGCATTACAGAAGAAATTACCCAGAGATTCTCATAAAATTAAAAATCCTTCATTATCATGATGGGTTAACTTGGGACACTTCTGGAATTTTGTGATCCATGCACATGCGTGATGAAATTGATGCTTTTTACAAACAGTCCTCCTACCATGCTAGGATGAATGGCTAGGATGGTTTCTAGTTTTAAAACTACTGTGCAGCTAGAAAGAACTGCAGCACCAAGAGGATTTCATTTTAGTGAAATTGCCATTAATGTTTCACCTAATGTGAGCCAGTTTTCTCCTTCACTTAGAAAAATGTATCCTTAAACACTCCATGTTCCATCTGATTGCACTAACAGAATTCAGAGCAATTAGTGATGTGTTTCTTTTGTACAATAACAGACTCAATACCTGTCCTTTTTATAACTATATGATTATATTTTTGTTAAGAGTAAAATAAAGAAAGTTAAATACTAACTTGTTTGGAAGAAGTAGATTTAAATCAGAGGGAGAGTAACATAAAATCCATTGCTTATTTCATTTGTGGATTAGAAGTCATTCTCGGGCTGAGGTTAGTTTGGGTGGGACAGCATTACAAGTGTTTGAGCCATGAGAACAGCATTCTTCATATAGCTGTTTGCAGCTAACACAGTGGGTGGGATTCCCAGAGGAAACTATCAAGTAACATTACCGTATGTTAAAATAGCTTCAGTTTAAAGCCCCAAAGCTATAATCATTGATAGGACTCTGCCTGAAGAACTCAAGTGCTCAAGAAGCAGTTGTTCCAGTGACAAAATTTTCACAGCAGCAGGCATCAGATGTTCATGTACTCAGTACAAAAAATAAGTACGAAAGGCTTTATAACAATTAGAAAAGGAAAATAAAGGTATGCTGATGAACTCAAACTACCATGCAAGGTAATTATACAAATTACATTCTGACTATCCTTTCCACAGAGATAGCAGGGGCTTACCATATTCCTCCCTACTTATCTTTAGAGATTGAACATGCATGGAATGCAGAATGTTTTTATCTAGAAGCACCAAATTCCTTAAAATACCAGACCTTTGATCTCTCTGACCTGAAGTGACAGTAACAGAACTTAGGAGACAACAGCTGAATTAGCCATTAGTCATGAGCCACAGCACACTTGCAGTAACAAATGCATAAATGTACTGCAGTTTTGAATGATTCAAAGAATTATGTGAGTGTAAGGCTTGCTTTGAGAGTGGAATCATACAGAATGAAGTTTTTTCAGAAGTGGAAAATTATGTTCTTATTAAAAAAATGCAATAAAGTTATGTTTTATAGTACCTATATCAGTAACTAATTATGAAGTTAAACAAAATGCTGTACATCTCTATTTAAAATGTCACTTATGGATATTATTTAGCCTAATCTTTTGGGTTTTTCTTGATAAAATTTCCCTGCAAGCACAGTATTTGGCTAAATTAGAGATTACATGCAAACCAGCACTTGATCTTGACAGCTTTGGCACATGCGCTTAGGCATTGTCCGTGACAGAAAGATATATGACAACTGGGTACATGTAGGCGTCACATGCCACAACACTACCCTTTCTGCATGCACTTGCTTCTGTGATTCCCAGTACCACCTGCCTCAGACTGCAGGGAAGGCAAACCTCCTCCGTTGCTCTCTACTTGGCAAGATATTTCAGGATCATGGCAAGGGCTGCGATGAAGAAACTGGAGGCACAAGGCATCAGAAAAGAGAGGCTCAAATGAATCGCTATGCCCTTAACCTGAACACAGAGAGGGCTGCTGGTCGTCTACCACACCTACCAACACTCAGTGAGTGAGATGATTTTCAGTACAATAAAAGAGAAGGAGGGCTACATGCCATGAACAGACATTCCTCTGGGAAAACAGCAGATTTGAAAACCTGGGAAAGCTATATTTAAGTGCAAACTGATAGGGCTCAGAGCCTCGGTGAACAAGAGACAACATCCACGAGTCACAAGAGAAAACAGACAACCACCCATAAATAGTTCCACTTTTAGTTGAGTCTGACTGGTTTGTCACAGCCCTCAGGCTGCTCTCCAGCTCTGCATAAGGCGGGACATGCCTGAAGCTCTGCACAGTTCCCAGACTTTGTGCCAATAGTCTTCATATAGCCTTCAGACCCCCTGACAACCCTAATCATAGGTGATGTTGCCATTACCACCTTCCCACACCCTGCTCCTTTCTCCCATGAAGTAACTACAAAACATAAACCATTCAGTAAGGCTGGAAGCTTGACAGTGCTTTCTACTCATGACCTGACCCCAGCTTTATGGGGCCACCCAGACTGACCATGAAACTGCTGGACTATCAGAAGCTCCTTTAGACTCGGGTGCTGTCTGCTTACTGCACCTGAGGATGTCCACCAACCAGCAGCTAGGTGGCCTCTGGGCAAAAAACAGAAGGCACGTCAACACGACAAAAATGAATGCCAGACATGTCAGTGAAAGCACCATTTAAATGGATGAATTCCCCCACTGACTTTGGTATGAGCAGTATCATACAAAAAGAGAGGAACTGATATAAAGCACATTAGTGTTTTAATCGTACCTCTCCCTGGAAAGCCTGTCTGGAAAGCTCTCCCTAGACATGGTATCTATAGTATAGCACTTGTTTCCTGATGCAGATCACTCACAGAAGTAGACTTCTGCCTCCTAACAGAGAAACAGGGGCATGATTCAGTAACTGAATCATAAAGAAGTGTAAGTCCTAAAGTGGTCACATCATGCAGCTCAGCTCCACTCTTTGCTCAGCTCTACCACCCTTCTTATACAGGAGTTGGTTCTACCTGTGGAGAAGGTAGCATTGCTGACTGTAAGCCACTTCAATCCTTTCAAAAGTTTTCTCCACACCTACACACACTATCTGGTGTTTAGTACAAGGATTCAGAAAGGACACATAAATCCTTCGAAAGGCAAAGCAAGCAATGAGAAAGAGAAGGATCCCCTCTCAGAAGTGGTGCAGGATATGGATTTGTTTGCCCATTCAGAGCCTGACCTTTCCTACCCTTGACTAGCCTGTATTAATCTCCATTTGTGCAGGAGGGCAGTGGCTGAGCACCACTTGCCCACCCACCCACTGCATCTGGGCAGGCTGGGCTCTGCTGCAGGAGGAGACTTCCATGAGGCCTCCGAAGAGCAACTGGTGTTCCAGGGCTCCTACCCCCTGTGTAACACGACACCACTTTGCCACAACTAACCTGTTTTCCCCCAGCTGCTGCCTTTTTTTTTTTTCCCCCTCACTGTGCCAAAGGAACCAAACTCGCTGCTGCACTTCCTAGGTGTACACAGCATGGTAGAAGAAGAGGAAGTGGAAAGCACTGTGATGCCACTAAAGGACCCAATCCAGGATCAGCAGCTTGCACAGGTACTCCCAGGACCCCCATAGTATGGTGAGGCCACCACATGCCCTGTGGCCCCAGGAAGGGCTCCCAATTGCTCTGCACCAGGCTGGCATTTCACTGTTCTTGCACATCCAAAAAATCTTTCCTCCCCAGCAATGCAGTGCTGTCATAGCCAGCCCTGACTGGGAGGCTGGGTACAGACCAATCTCTTCCCTGGGCTCATTTTCTACTATTTCACTCCTAAAGGAGTTTATCATAAATAAAGTATGTAATCAAATCAAAGTAACTGAAGAATCCAAGTTTCTGTTATGTCTAGATTTAAGGTCAGCCATCTCATTAAATAGGGTCTGTTTAGGCAGTATGATTATGCTCGATGTGAAGCACTCCATTCAAGAAAGCTTTTCTGTTACTGGTAAAAATCATCTTTGGATGGTTCTCTTTCAAATCCATTTAATAATATTGGTCCTGGAAATAAACAAGGTATATCCTCAGCATTTGTACTAGAATGTTATCCCTGAATCTTTTTTTTCTTCAAGTAAAGGCTCAAATATAGAATGCAGCAGTCACCTGAAACATTACATCCCTTTTTTTTTGTTTGTAAAACACAGAAAAAAGGATCCAAGTGCTTTTCCAAAAGAAATAGAATCATCCAGTTCAACCTTG
Organism: Psittacula echo; assembly: GCF_963264785.1. NCBI lineage: Eukaryota > Metazoa > Chordata > Aves > Psittaciformes > Psittacidae > Psittacula > Psittacula echo. The sequence continues at coordinate 37,315,499 of NC_137738.1, read as the reverse complement.
TTAATGCAAACTGGGCCTTTATTTTCCAAACAGTCAATAGCTGTGTTTAATTTATCCCTTACACAAAGTTATGGCCAGGCTAGTTTTTGCAGCTCTAATATTCCCCAAAGAATACAATGTGATTTAAATGACTTGGTGCCATGGGACAAGGGCTTTCCAAAGACTTTACAACTTATGTCTTTTCTGCCGCAGAGGCTAACTACTAATGCATAATTTCATTTTTTCCATAAAGATTTATGTCCCTTTCTATCATACAGTATTAAGATGCCTCTTACAATATTCCTGTGAGATAGGAAAAAATATAGTAGCCCTACCCTTGCATTAGCAACCATGCAGTATCCTGTACTCTTTACAAGCCTTAATGGATCTTTTTTCCTGAACTGCTTGTATTTTCAATTTCACTTTCTGCAGATTTGAAGATCAATAGAGGGAGGTGATGCTGAGGAACAGTAATTTAAAGTGTGTAACTATTGTGCAGATGCTACAACTTTAATTATAGAAGTAAGCTTCTGTGCCTGTCCAAAACTTCTGTGATAAACAATCTGCTTACACAGTGGCAGCAACAAGTTCAGCATCCATGAATTTATGTCCATGAACACTGGCTGCAGCAGCAGAGCTAATTTGGTATATCCTCAGAAGGGCATCCCATACGGATATCTTACTAACGGAAGTCAGCTAGCTACCTTGTTAAGAATTATCTATACTGTTACATGGATTTTCACATAGATGAAACACAAGTCTTTAAACTGCTTTCTCCAATGTATTTTATTTTTAGCTGAACATATATAATGAGCTAAAAAAAAAAAAGGTGAAAAAACACAGTAATTTTTTATAACTCAATTTTTACAGTTGCCAAAATAATGACCTATGGACCAGAGCAGGCCAGTGTAAATGTTAATGCAGAGGTGGTCAGGGATGGTGACTCAGAAAGATGGTACCTGGCATACTGGTAAACAGTTAAATAGCAGTTGGCAACTTCTCGTCAGTTCCACCGTCCCTCTCCAGAGATACCATCTCTGAGGTTTTGCCTGCAAAGGAAGTGGAACTGCTTTAATTATGCCAGAATATATTTACTACCTGGGAAGCAGTCATGCCAAGACCGTTAATGACAAACAGTACATAAAAAGAAACAATGCACAATGCAAAGTATACACACCCTGGTTTGACAGTTAAGATTACCCTGGAATGATAATTTTTGTTAAAAAAAATAAAACCACATTCTGATATAGTTAACATTACAATCTAGGCCCATTCCTGGCTATAAAAGCAAGTCTGTTAAGGACTTCCAGATGAATATGAGGCATTGTCCCTAACTCTGGCTCTAAAGGACCCAGAGGCTCCTGTATGGGGCTGTGGCACCTTAAGATCTCCTAACACAATCTTTGCAGGGCCCAACCTAAGCCAGCAGCATGCTGAAACTCTAATGAAACCCTTCTTTGAGACAACTTACCATGAAAAGCAAGAGAAACAGGCAAAGAATCTCTAACCACAACATCTTCTGGTCTTAGAGCATTTTAATGACAATTCTGAGATGCCCAATCCCATCTCATTCATAGCTTCTATTTCATAACACTCTCAAGTTTGTTAGTATTTCAGCTAGATAACAGTCACCCTACCTTCTCTGCCATATACATCCTTTTTCTTGTGTTGATGGCTGAGCTTTCACCCTAACAATTTCTTACTGAGCAGAAACCTTATCTCATTCATGATGTTTCTGTGTATCCACTATTGGGAGGCATCAACTGCTTTCTCCTTGTGCAGACATCTGACTCATGCATTCATACCACACAATTCTTATCCTACCTGATAGTTCTTTTTGGTAGAAAAATATTTTGTTCAGAGGGGCTAGGCAGGCAGAGACATCACAAAAACTGGATCCAGTTGCTTTCAGTATTTCTTCTTTACTGATGTGTCAAGTAACTTTTGGGGCAGGTCACCTGAATGAATGCAGTACAACAGGTTAGGCATGTCTCAGTCTGTTTTCAGTCACAGAAAACTGTATGATTTGTTAACTGGCATAAATATAACCTGCACTTGTCATATCAAAATACAGATTGTGAAAACCATTAAGCTAGCTACATACAAATTAAAATTACATTTAGCCAAGAAATCAGCTATTCTCAAAGCAAATCATCCTGCAAACAATAAAAAATAATCCAAAATATTATGATAAAAGAGAGAAGCCATAGTAATTAAATAAATCAATTATTTATTTTCTGAATATCGTTAACAAGGATTTGAAAAGCATTACATAAATGGGATTTCTGAACTGTGTTGACTCTTTCTAGCTCCTCATTTGGAGGTGGCCTCTGGATCTAGGACAACGAATAACTAGCCATAGCCAGAAAGCAAAGATTGTTCAGGAAGGAGACTACTAATACCTATGTAAATACAGGAATAAGAATTTTTACCTGTAGTTATCAGGTTGCCAGACAATAGCACTGAATGAAGTTGAGTACTATCAGTTGCATTACCTTCCCTCAACTCAACAAGACAGATGTCATTTGTTAACGCTAGAGCTCCCAGACCATTTTAAAGGAAAATTCAGATCAAATTACAGTAGTCTCACATGTAGATCATGAACTTTAATTGTGGTGCCCCTGCCCATGGCAGGGGGGTTGGAACTAGATGATCTTAAGGTCTTTTCCAAACCAAACCACTCTATGATTCTATGATACCGGAATGGTCTTCCAATAAATAATGCTGTAACAGGATTCTGGCTTTCAATAAGCTAAGACCAGACACAGGTACTAATTTATTACAGGAAACTAACCTTACATATTTATGACCTAAATATTGCACTTCCTTGGTCTTTATTTGGACAACAAAACTTTGGAGAATTGCTTTCAGTATCTAAAATGAAATACTTGCTTACATCTTTGCAGGGGTTTTGTTCTCCCAATACAGCTCTCAATGAAATGCACATGGTAGCAAACCCATTTATCCAGAAGGTGTCCTTGTGGGTGTTGTGGCATTTGTAGTTCCTTCATTTTATCTTGGGATGTTCAGAAACAAAAAGCCTAAGCACAGAGAAAACATACAATCATTTATCATTTACAAGCAGACAGATCTGTAAGTCTGAGATAAGCTTAAACATACAAAAATGCCTTAACCAAAATAAAACACTTCTTTTTAAGACATTAGAAAAAACTATATTTACTGTGAGGGTGGTCAAACACTGGCACAGCTTACCCAGAGGGGTTCTGAAGTCTTCATCCATGGGAGATACTCAAAATCCAACTGCTCAAGCTGACCCTCCTCTGAGCTGGAAGGTGGACTAGATGATCTCCAGGGGGGTCTTCCAGGCTCTGCCACTCTGTGATGTGTAAAACCAGTTAGTGGATCTGTATTCTCTACTAGGAAGCTCAAAACACAGAAGAAAATTTCTCAAATTCCACATTTCTTCACAGAAAAGTTCTTATAATGAGAATTATAATGGGTTCTTATAATGAATCTCAGAGATTAATTTTAGATCCAATAACATTAAATAAATTGGTTTGTCTGTTACATATTACTTGATAATCAACAACCGAGTGACACAACACGGAAGTTGTAAGAATGTGCTATACAGTTGGGACAGGGGAGAGATAGTTTCTCTGCCTCTTTCAGCAACAGTTAACTCCTAGTCCAGCTGGATCTGTACATAAAATGCAAAAGGTAGGAGTGTGACAGAAAATAGCAACAGAGGTATAAGACAGGACAAGTGAAACTAAAATACATATGCACGTCAATCAGTAAACATGGATTAGCTGTGAAACAGAACTCATTAATGAAGCCCATACTTCCCACCAGCAATTCCACTCTCATATGACAAAGTATGCAACACATGATGAAATAGCAAGAGACAGGTGTCACAAATCCACCAAGTCACACGGTCGGGGAGTAAGTAATCTCTTGCCAAGAACTGCTTGAACCACTTCAGCAAATGCTTAAAAATGAGGCAGATGAGGTCTGAAGGGAAGATCCTGTAGCACTTCCAACCCAGAAAGGTGACAGTTGTGCAGATGGTGAAGGAGAAGCAGCAATCAAGGAAAACGAAGGAAACCGGAAAGTGCATTCTTCTCCTAAAATCAATAGGTAAAGGAAGGCACTTTTGTAATTACACATTTAGGAAGACCATCTCCAGAAGAGTGTGCACATTTTCTACAGTCTCCAGACAAAAACTCTTCCCTTGCAGGAAGAAAGAATCAGTTAATTTACACAAGTTCAATGCAACCAAAAAAATCCCCCCAAAATGCATGTTAGCGTGCTTTAAGCCCAGGCTCTAAAATCCCAGGGATCTTGGCTGGAACGTTCTGCATTATGCTGGCTTCATTTTAAGGCATTTTAGAAAGTACTCTGTTGGACCTTGCTGCTGTACTGTAAATTATGACTTGTCTGCTCTGTCCTTGTTCCAGAGGCCACTGCCATCAGAGCAAAGCCATCAGAAGTGAAAATAACCCAAAACTGGAGATGATTTAGTGCACAGACCAGTCTTTTAACACTTTCAGAAACATCCTTCAGTAATAATGCTGTGCTGATTTAAAGTGTTACCACCTGCACATATTACTCCTGATGAGAGGGAACTGGCAAAAGGCAATTCATACCCACAGCCCTTTACCCCAGTGGAAAGCTACTGCCCTTTGCTGCTGAAGGTGGCTTTGAGCTAAATGTGAGACACTAACTGAAGTTAAGACACTAACTGGCAGCTGAAGGATGGGCACATGGTCTCTTCTGATGGCTATGTTAGACCACCCTAATTGTGGCAGAGCAATCCTCAGGGTAATGCTGGGTGTGATGATGCTTTAAGTGACCATGGCAAGGCTTGCAGGGCTCATCTGTCCATCATAAGAGTAAACCTACCTCCATCAGCACCTTAAGTAAATTGCAGGGCTTTGTGCTGCAGTTAAGTGATATGCAGAGCCTCATTCTGTTCTATCAATGCCATGGTCAGGGCGGTCAAGCTACTACCACCGTACAATTCCCCAGAGCTTACTGCTTGGATTGACCTAACCTAGCAGAAAATCTCTTATCTTTCTGTATCAAAATCAAGAAAAAGAATTAAGCAATAAAATGTTGCAAGGATCTGTTTGGGAGTGTGTGTTGTAATGAATGCCCTGGAGAAAGAGGCAGAATTAGCTAACATTGCTAATGACACTTGGTTGCTGTGGCTATCGAGTCTGTTGAGAAATGACTGTAAGAACTTGCAAGTAACATCAGGTGCAGTCAGCAGATGAGCAGCCCAGCAGCTGTTGAGAATGAATCTGTATAAAGGCACATGTACAAACAGTGACACAACTGTCTATACTATTTAGTGGTAATCTTTGATCAAGCATCATGACAATAACAAGAATCCAGAAAATGGAGTCTACCCCTCTTTTTTTTACCACAAAGGCCCCAAAATGAGAAGAATTCAAGAATTACCAAATACTTCACATGCAGTCGTTCCCACTGACATCAGAGACTAGTCTTACTTTAGAGACTTTAAACTAGTCTTCAGTAAGAATCAGAGAGATTACTGATCATCTTACACACAGCATTATATAATAGACCAAGAACTTCACAGCCTTTTTACACTTTTTTCCCCAATATGAGATACTGGTCACTGGGATTGATGGAAAAATGGTTTAACTGAAGTAACAAATTATATAGTATTATATAGTATTATACTAATAACATATGCTTCCATCACATACTAAAATGTAACTGAAGAAAAAAAAGCTGCTGAAAGTTTTTTAAAAGTATTAAACTATACTGAACTATCACCTAAATAATATTTCAAGAACAGGTTGCCTTCTTACTGATTAGATCCCCTTTAAACTAAGGCTTGCTGTGTTCCTATAAGACTCCCATCATGTCCAGCACATATCCTGTGGTGCTTGCTGACTAACAGGTTGTTCAATACTGCCTTCACAGTTCATAGCATGCATCGGTAGCTTATTTATTATATGTTATAATCCAAATTCATTGATATTCTACTCATGGGCTTGTCTAACATGACCAGAGTATGTACATGTCTACCCGAATTCTTCAAGAACAAGAAAGAATTTATTCAAACAGTCCCTTTTGCCAATGTTATATTTAGAATCATAGAACAACGCCAAGGATGGAGCATTCGCAACCTCCCTGGGCAACCCATTCCAGTGCCTCACCACTCTAACAGTAAAGAATTTCTTCCTTAGATCCAATCTAAACTTCCCCTGTTTAAGTTTTAACCCATTACCCTTGTCCTGTCACTACAGTCCCTAATGAATAGTCCCTCCTCAGCACCCTTGTAGGCCCCCTTCAGATATTGGAAGGCTGCTATGAGGTCTCCATGCAGCCTTCTCTTCTCCAGGCTCAACAGACCCAACTTTCTCAGCCTGTCTTCATACGGGAGGTGCTCCAATCCCCTGATCATCCTCGTGGCCCTCCTCTGGACTTGTTCCAACAGTTCCATGTCCTTTTTATGTTGAGGACACCAGAACTGCACACAATGCTCCAAGTGAGGTCTCACGAGAGCAGAGTAGAGGGGCAGGATCACCTCCTTCGACCTGCTGGTCACGCTCCTTTTGATGCAGCCCAGGATACAGTTGGCTTTCTGGGCTGCGAGCGCACACTGAAGCCGGCTCATGTTCATTTTCTCATCGACCAACACCCCCAAGTCCTTCTCTGCAGGGCTGCTCTGAATCTCTTCTCTGCCCAACCTGTAGCCGTGCCTGGGATTGCTCTGACCTAGGTGTAGGACCTTCCACTTGGCATGGTTAAACTTCATAAAGTTGGCATCAGCCCGCCTCACAAGAGTGTCGAGGTCCCTCTGGATGGCATCCCTTCCCTCCGGCGTATCAACTGAACCACACAGCTATTTCTATTAACCTCTATTTTACACAATTGGAAATTGAGGTATGAAAATATTAATGACAAGTATCTCAAATGACATTGATTGCTCAGAAACATATGTGGGGTTTTTTTCAGACACTGCTTAAAATAAGGGTGGTACATGGATTTCACCTACATTTGCAAAAGCTCTGTATTCCTTCAAATCAGACTGAGGCTCTCAAGATGGATACCACAAAATAAGGAACATGAAAATGAGTGACTGCTTATGAATCATCTATTTGAACTGACTGGCTGCTCATGAGACAGGAAATCTGCAGTAGCAGAAGAAACACCCCTGATTCATCATGGTATCATTCAACTGTGTGCCTATGAAGCTCTTTCATTTATTACAGTTTCTAGCACTAGTCACTATACTTTTTCCAGTTTCTTCAACAACTGAGGCAAAGATCCAACAGATGATGACCTGCGTAGAAAAACAAGAATGAAGCCCAATGGAAAGCAATATTGTTTTGAACTAAGGCCACAGTGTAACGAGTGCATATAAGAACATCAAATTACAAAGCCAACCACCAATAATTTATGAGGGTTTAACAAGGAAGCTATTAAAAACAAAGAAAAATACATGCTTGATAAAATAAAAATCTTAAATCAAAATCACAGTCAGCTTCAGAGCTGAAACACATTACACCACCCTGCCACTTCACTTAAAATAGAAATCAATAACCCCAGCAACTTATCCTTTTCTTTATGAAGAAGTGTAGAAAGGGGTTGGGACGCATTGCCAGTAGATTTTATGGAAATTTCTTGAGAGCAGGAAAGTTTCAAAAGCCTTCTGTTCCATTCCAGAGCTGTATGTGCTCTAACAAGCCATTACAGAAAGCAGGGAACACGATTTCACCAAAGGACTGAGGGAAGTTCTCCGCAAAACAAATCTCGTCAGGAAAGGGCTGTGCCTGTAAGAGAAGCATTTCTAACCAAGAACTCCAGTTTTGTATATTGCTTTAGCATAAAAACTGCCTTTTTTTTTTCAGTTTGGTCAGTGATTAATGTTCTTGTACAAACTGTGGTAATTTTTAGTTTTCTTTTTTCTTTCTCATAATGCTGAATAGCCATAATTCATTCTGTAACTGACATAGCTGGGGCCAACCTTTCATCAAGATCAGCACTGCATCCACAAAATCTACATGAGCATTTACTATATGTACACATGCTCATAAATAAGTACATAAGCAGGACTACACAATTTGTATTCAAAGATGTGGGTTTCTGAAGGGCAGCATTTTTCCATTACAATATTACAAATAAAATGTACCTTCAAACATGCACCCATTTTTACTAATTCATACCTTAGTGAAGAATAGGAACAAACATTTACTTAATAAAACAGCTGAACCTGGCAGTACTGCTTTTTAATGAACAGTTCTGGAAAGCACAGTAAGTTTTGCATTTACAATTTAACTGTGGAAACAGTCAAAAAAGACAACGTATGTACCTAGAAATTCACCACCAGACCACACTTCTCTCCACAACTCCCTCTTGACTATCGTATTTCTGCATTTATAATATTTCCACATTTGTGATGCCAAATGAAATAAAATATCCCGTCTAAAACATTTCACCTTCTATTTCCTATTGCAATGAAGGCCCCCAAGTTATCTCTTTCTTGAGAGTTCATCTTTTAGTTAGCCTGTATCATCACATGATACATTTGAACTGAAAGTTTATAATTAGTCAGCTCAAATTTTGGGGAACAGAGTGGCTAAGAACAACTGTTATTTACCTGTATTAGGACTTGACCCAGATGCTCTGGCAAACACTAATATTTTAGAATGTGTCAGCCTGCACTTGATTTGTGCTTCCTGCATTTTCAAAATACTAGAACACAAGGATAATACCTTGTCAAAAAACCCCAAACAAACCACAAAAGCGTGCTATAGAAAGTTAGACATTGCAACGCATACTACAGCTGCTACATCTATCCTCCTAAATAAAATAAACCCAGGAAGCTAGTCTGGAAATCCTTCTCACTCTCTGCTTAACTTCCAGTCGAACCCCCGGCAAAGTATAGTGCAGAGGCAGCACTAAGGGACCATTATCCCAGAAGCAGGGTTTGCATTCCCTCCACACACTGGGGTTGGCTGAGGACACCTCAGCAGGTTCCACACCTGCAGACACCCTTCATACCCTCATCCCATACCTTGGTGCATGACGTACTTACCCTCAATTCACGCTACAAAAGCACTGTGTCAGGTTGTCATACAGCCTTCAAAGCATTCAAAGTGCTTGGAATTGGGGAGGGGGGAAAAAATACGCTACACAAAAATATATAAACTACGCTTTAGAGCAACCAAGTGATCACCTGGGGTGGGCGAAGGCAGAGGGCTAACATCCACCCAGCGTGCCACAGGCCCCCGGAGAGCCAGTCCCGCTGCCTGGCAAGTCATCGTGAGGTATCACAGGGGCGGGTGCAGTTCCGTTGTGAGGCACCCGTGTGGAGAACTGCCGTGAACTACACAAACGGAAACCGAAGGGCAGCGCCCTGTCCCGCCGCGCGGAGCTGCGGCAGCCACCGCCGCCGGGAACGGGCCTCCGACGCGCCGCGGCTCCTTCGGCCCGGGAGCCTCCACTGCGCGGTAGGGACCCAGCGACCTGAGCCCGTCACCCCCGGCCCTGTCGCGCCGCCGGTGACAGCGTGGCTGTGACACTCGCGGTGCCACCGAGGGCCAGGCCCGAGCGGCCTGCCAGAGACACGAAAAAACGTATGTATGTACACACACACTTATATAATGTATACATATACTGTATAAACTCTTCAAAGTTGTGAAACCAACTAACTTTAAGCTAAAGTTACGCTGTTCAACGCAGAGCCCAGCGGCCCAGCACAGCCGGCCGCGCCGGGCAGGCAGGCCCCCGTCAGCCGCAGCCGGCTCACACCGCCCTCGCCTGCCCAGCGGCGCGGCTGCTCCTGAGGCCGAGTGCCGGCCCCCGCCCACTTCAGCGCCGCTCTCCCGCTGCCTCCCGCCGAGGTCAGTAGCTCCCTGCGGCCGCGCCTTTGCCTGGACACCCGGTGAAGCAGCACGGCTCCGGGGAAAAAAAAACCTGACTTTTACCAGGAGTGGGGTTCGAACCCACGCGGACATACGTCCATTGGATCTTAAGTCCAACGCCTTAACCACTCGGCCATCCTGGTGCAGATACAGAAACCGCTCCCAGCCGCTCCTACATCCAACGCGGTGCTTCCCCCCCCCACCTTCCACCCCCACCCCGCCGCTGCCCGCGACCCTCGGCCGGCTCCCTCCCGCCTTGATTTCCTGCGCGGAGGGCGCAGAACGCACAGGGCGACGGGCGCGAGCGGCGCCTCTCGGCAGCGGGCGGGCGGGCGGGCAGGGCCGGGATCCTTGCTCCGCCGTGGCGTCCCTGAGGGACCGAGGGCCGGAGCGGAAGGCTTGGGGGCTGGCGGGGGAGGTGCGCGGCGCTGGCGCGGCGCTGCCCGGCCCTGAGGGGAGAGCGCGGCTGGCATTGGGGCGCGGAGGGAGGATGGGGGTTGCCGGCCCAGGGCCGATCCGTGCGGGCCCATGGGCGCACTGAAGCGAGGAGGGTGGGAGAGCCGGGGAGGGCCGCGGTGCCGGCGTGGTTGGTCGGGGGAATGAGAGGGCTGGGGAGAATTTACGTCTATAAGGATCAAAGCACCAAAAAGTGAAACAGCTCAGCGCTTTTCTGCCCGCTTCCCCTTCCCTCGAGCGATGCTGCCGAGTGAAATACCAACTGAGAAGTGCTCTCTGGAAAAGCGGTGTTAGCTATTGGCGTTTAGCTTATTTATGGCCAGCTGTTTCCCGCAGTAGCTCTTCCCTTTCTCATAGAAGAAAACCAGAAACAAGGGAGACTGAAGCTATCAAGTGTGCTTCATTAGAGAAAGATACTGCACAGGAAAGATTTTTTTTTTTTGCCAATCACCACTATATGCATCATCTGTGAAAGTGCCTACTGCAATGCTCAGGGTTAGTGCCTGCACTGGGAGCTTGCCCTTCCTCCCTGCGTTAAGAGTGGGAACAAGGAAGTGGACCATCACTGGCCTTGTCACCACGCAGGCTCCCACTCTTGCCATCTTTGCTGACCATTTTCCAGAGGAGAGAATGGTCATCCTGCATCCCACTAAACTTTGCCACCTTCGAACCTGTCCCCAAGGGTTGAGAAACTCAGTACAACACAGGCTGGGGAGGCTAGACTGGCAGCCTCTGGCAAACTGAAGGAGGCCCACAGAGGCCAGCTGCTTTCCGGTAAGAACAGGAGCACATAACCCTGCTTGGCTGCTGGACACCCTGGCTGTAGTTGGCCCTTTGTAAGTGGTCTGTGCTGTGAATTTGTGGGTGCAGGTGGTGCCTAACCACCTAACCAGCTCTGTTACTGCTCAGACACCCCCAGTACACAAGGCATGCCTGTGAAGGAAAATACTCACATACAATAAAAAGTGAATTGTTAACATTTTGCGTAGATGAAGAAAAAATGTGAAACTCACACCTTCTTTTTCTTTAATTTTAGTCACTCGCTGGAGCCCATGAATGAACGAACAGCTCTTTGTCTGGAACTTACCATGCTGTATCGTGCTTAGAATGGGCATCATAGCATGGCTAGCACTGCTCCCTGTTCAGTAGGGTTGTGTCTTGCAGCAAAGCATTGGGTAGAGAAATATCATCAGTTAGGTTATCTCATTCTGTATTCTTATCAAACATTATTTCTCAGAAACATAGGAAAATGTTACTTTTTCCTGTCAAGACTTTGTGCCCTAACAATGCATGCACTGTAAGGTAAAGTGTAACAGTGGAGCAGTCTTCCACCAGCTGTTGCTGGCTTCAGCCCAGCTATTACAAAGACACTATGCTAAAAACATGGAAGAAGAAAGATCTGCTATTGCCTTCTTACATATTAGACAAACAAATACCGTGGGTCCATGTGCAAATCACATTGTGTCGGAAATAGATTAATCATCACATGCAGTATCTGTTAAATGATACTGTTTCCTGCCTTCATCATATCTGTGATACTTCCCTAGAGATGGAAACACAACCACATGTAGCTCTCCTTTTCAAATAAATTCCAGAGATCTCCCATGGTTCAAAAATCTAGAGAACCTGTTTTATTTTCAAGAAATTACAAAATACAACTTGGGCAGAACTATCAAAACGTCCTTAATGCAGATTAGATTAGAAAGGCTTAGCTTGGCTACTCAGTTCAGCCTCCAGATCAAAGATGTCTTAAACTTAGAGCTATAGCTTTACGTCAAGAAGTTTCTCCCAAAACACATGCAGAGAGATGCCTGCTACAGTGTGCAAGCGTGTCAATAGTCTGAGTCCCTTGCTTTGAAGTAGTGATCGTTTCACTGCCATTTCTCTAAGATTAAATCCATTTAAAACAAAACAAAAAGCTCAATAACAGCAAAAAGCTCAAACCGAACTGAACCAAACCAAACTAAAAAACAAACAAGCCAAAACAAAACAAAGGATGAAATGGAGACTCATACACATATCCAGGAAGTTAACCGTTATATATTAAACATTATATTTTGTAATACGTTGGTTTTTTTTTTTTTTTTTTCTCTTTTATATTTATGCAATTCTGTCTTATATTTTTAGAAGGAGCCAGGTGTGCCTGGTTTCCAATTCTCCTTTCTCTCCTTCCTTCTCTTCAGGAAGGGCTGAGATTTGAAGGGGATAGGGGAGGTTTGTGAAGTTTCTACTGCTTTCAGTAGGAAACAAAGCCAAACTAACAGCAACCCTAAAAGCTGAAGCAGCCCCTTAAATTTTAACTACTTTCCCCTCAAACCCACTTATAGGGTCAGCCACATGAGGGAAAATTAAAAAACAACCCATGGAATATGCCACACACATCTCCATAGGAGTTGTGCTGACTTTCAGAGCGAAAAGGCAGCTTTCCTCAGCAAGCATGAAGATGTTCATTCTGCAGTTTCTGTTATTAGTATGCTAACATATCATCAAGCTACTTTTATGATCTTCTTCCACTCATCCTGTGTGGCATGAGGCTTTGCAACTATAGTGTGATCAGCTTTTTTCAACAGTCTGTTTAACTGTGACTAGGCAAGTCCGTGGGCTGGCAACATTTCATTTCTTACACAACTGAGGGATAGAAAACCCCACATAGTATTAAGCAATGAATGCATGTTTGCAAGGAAGAGAACCATTTCTTCAGTTACTGGAAATAATTTTTTAAGTGCCTCTATTCACAGTGTGACTTAAAACTAGTTAAAGGGTCTCAGGCTGGTATTTCAATAATTCTCAGTTTCTTCCTTGCAGGAACAGGCTGCAGAGAAGGTCTGCAATTACATTTTCCTCATGCTTTTGCTTTCTTTCCCTTTGCCTCAAATCAGACTAAAGATTCGAGTATAAGCATTGCATATCTACTAATGAAATCATCAAGACCTCTCAGAAGTGCCAGAATAGATTTTATTTTTTCTTGCAGTAGAGAATCATTTTAGAACATATGAAACTAATTTTTTCCTGGGGTTTATAGGAAAAAATAGAGTAAGTCTATCTCAATATGCAACACGTTTGATTTACTGTGGCAACAAATATTAGGAGGGCTTTTTTTAGGCATTGTTTAATCTCCTTTCATCAACTCAGAGATCAGTCCAGCAGCTTTTAAACTAAACTTCCACAATGCAAGAAACTACTCAGAGATGCTGATTCAATGTACAACACTCTGCACTTTCATATTTTCTTATGAAATCTTTTATTCCATGTGTAGACATACGTATGTGTAAAAAAGAAACCAACAAAAAATATAGGTACACATTTCTATCAAAAGCATTGCTGAGTGCTAAGAATATGCAGACAAAATGAAATACATATTTAATTCCTCATTGATTCGTGCCCACATGCTGACCCTCGGAGGTTTAGGGTGTTTCTCTACAGATGCACAGTTCCATTGACTTGAATGGCAATACCTATGGCGTAAATGACTTTGTCTTCTTGAGTCGCACCAACGCTACTGGTAATGGTGCCAGCTCAACACCCTCATTTCTCCCACTTCAAGTTTGAACATGGGGTTGTTGGAGAGGTCCTCAGGCAAGCATAATACTGATATCATCAGGACATCACTGATTTTTAAAATACCTTCTAGTTTAGAAGATTGGCATTCCTCACTCTTCCATGTTATCACAAACAGGTGCTTCAGCAAAAGAGACTTTCAGTTCCTGAGAAGAGCTCTTTATTTGTGTAAAAAAGCCCATCTGGCTAAGAAGCATTTCCCACTAGGATATTGTCATGGAAAGCATGGAAGTTGAATTTATTTTGCCGTTTTGTTATATAAATATAAACAGTACAAAATGCGTGGGTGTTTTTTCACATATAAAATAAGTGTTCAAAAGATCAGAAGAAAAAAGTTTCATTGTGATTGGTGCAGGGAGATGGCTATGCACATCTCCTGAGGAAAACGCCCAAATACAAAATATTTGAAATGTTTAAATATATTTATTAAAATAGGTACAAATAGGATCAGCAGTTTAAAAAAAAAATCAGTAACTTCTGAAAAAAAATGTCCTGCATTAATTCAAAGGATAGCAATAGATCACAGTGTATCAGGAAGCCACCTAGAAATATAATACTTGGAAAACCTCCAGAAGTAGGAGCTATAATCACTCACCAGACCTCATGAATACGTGTTTCACTGACGACTTTCAATGGTTTCCAGGGCTGCAATTTTTCTATTACCTCCTCATATTCTAAATCTAGTTTGGCCAGACTCCCTTTACACAAAAGGAAAGATTACTCTCAAGTTTGAAAAGAGGACTGAAATGACATTAAAATGTTGTTTTCTTTCTTCTTTGGGCGTTTGGAAGAAATATGTCTTTCTTCCCAGGTGGAGATTTCCTAATAGGGGGAGAAAAGTCATAGGTTTTGTACAGTAAAATTGCGTGTTAATAAATGTAATCCTTCGTACTATTAAAAATAGACATAAAAAAAATCCATGTTAATTCTTATTAAAAAACCAGAAGTCTATTGACAGGATAATCCTTCCACTAAAATTGTTTCTGTGTATGTGCCAGCACAGGAAACCCTAAAATGCCTTCTCGATTCCCCAGCAGTTGTCTTCTTGTGTGTGCTGCTGCAGAAGGCCACTGCATGCCTCTCTTCTGGCTGAAGTGTTTATTGGCAGAAGAATGTATTAGAAGCATAAAAGCATGGCAGTTTTGAAATTGAGAGTGCAGACAGTGGCTCAAGTTAAAAGTCGGTGAGATGCCTCAATGTTGCAGTGCTTCTAGCCACCTTGAAGATGTTGTAGATACTCAAAATCGAGAAAAGCAATCACTTGCACATAAATGGAGCAAAATGTGCATACTATCATTTAAGGTGCAGTTACTTCTGTTAAGATTCAGGTGGAAATCGAGTTGAAATAGAAACTAGTTCTGTGTCCTGCTCCTGCTACCGGGCTTTGTATTTTCTCAAATGAACAGAGTGAAAATCTCTTCAAGTATTTGCATTGAGCAGGCTCCAAACTAGTTAAAAATGAAACCTGATTCTGTGGTGTAGTGTGTCTCCCCAGGCGGTAAGGCTGCACCACCTGCAGAATCACTTAGACAAATAATAATAAAGTTACTTCTTGAAATTTCTCATCTTCCCTAGGCTGAGTTATCAGCCCCTCATTCATTCCTCGTTGCTGCTTGTCTGAAACAAGTCTCGCTGCAGAGATCTTCTTGCACCTCTAGTTACAGCAACAGAGTACATTTCAATTAAAAACAGATTAAAAATAGTTTTATCGACATTTCTAGGAGGCCACAAATAGAAGAGCCTTCAGCACGTTTAGTTAAAAAACGATGAACAAATTCAACTGCAAAATAGTCCCCCATTTCTAGGGGTTGTCATTCGAAAAAGGTCACTGGAATGAGTGCCTGATTTTGAAGACATTCAGGTCAGTCTGTGATAGCTTTAGTGGGACAGTCATCTTCTGCAGCAGGATAAGCAGCAGCAGAGGATTGTTCTGAGGGGGTGTTTTCTTCTGTACTCCAAAGCTTTTTTCACTTGCTCTTTAGCTTCTCCTACATAGTCCTCGACATTTTGCATATTTATCTCAATGACATCAAAGGTGTCTGCCTGTTCCTCCACTAGTAGGGCCACCTGCAGAAAGAGCTCATGAACTTCCTTGATGCGACCTTCTAACTTCACAAGCTCCTTATGACGTGTCTCAATCTCATTCAAGGCTGAGCGAGCCCCCTTAACTTCTGACAAGAGATTCTCAGAGAAAACATCCCACTTGCCTTGCTCAATCATCTCCTCAATCTGGTTGCCAGAAACATCTTTGCCCATGATCTCTAGCTGCCGCTGAATTCGAATCTTGCAGTTCTCTCGTTGGTTCATCTCTGCTGCATTGTATTCAAACATGGCGCCCTGAAATGAGTGCATTAGGTCGACGTAGTGGTTCTTTGCTACCCTGGCAATAACAGACATAGCCCCATATTTTGTTACTGCATCTTCACAGAAATCTCTCATTATGTGAAGTTTCCTGTGGATACTTTCTCCACGGGCCTTAATGTCTCTGGCAATACAATTAGTATCTCGTTTGATGCTACTAAGACGGCGCATGGAAGTAAGAAAGCGGTTGTTTTGCTTTCTGAGCCGCTTCACATCCTCTTTTAGATAGTCATTTTCTGTCCGGATGTTCTGTATGTCGTTGTGGAGAATTTCCAATGCATAATCAGTCTCATAAAGCAGAACATCATGGGGTGAATTTTCATCATCCTCACTTTCAGTAAACTGTTGGTTGTGCAACCTGGCTAATTCATGCAGCTCGTTTAGCCGGTCCTTCATCCTGCCTGTAAATAGAGGAAGAGAAGGAAAGAAGTTTAAAGTAAATAAAATATTGGTTTACAAGTGTTGAAAGTTCATAACTAATAACTACATCATAGAATACTTTGAGCTGGAAAGGACCAGTGAGGATGACAGATAACATAACTACATGAAAGGTAACCCAAAATATCGATTTTTAATTTGTTCATTGTATGTTTTACACTGATGGATCTCAGATACAAAACACTGGTGCTAGAGCCCTCTTCTGGAAACTACAACACTTAGAATCCAAAAAAGTTCAAGAGATAAGACAACAAATCCTGAAGACAAATCCAAAGTTCGATTAGACAGTCGTCCCCCACCACAAATGCTAGTCTTTCACTTGGAGAGAAAACCAAACTCTTGGGCAAATGATAGAAAGCCTTCAGCTATCAATACGTGTAGATGTGTTATTAACTGAATGCTTCCCACCGCTGCTCATTAAAGAACTCTTCTCTAGATCTTGACCCTTCATTATATCAACTGCCCCAAATGTCACAGGGCCTCTGTCATTCTAAGCTTGCTTTTCCTGAGGAAACACTAGGATGCCTCTCAGAGCCAGAAATGGCATTTACTGGTACCATTGGGAAAGAAAAGTTTCGAGAAATGGTGCGGAAAGTATCAAGGTAGGATAAATAAATAAATAAATAAATAAATAAAGCAAAGGCACATTTAGGGCCTCCAGATGCAACCACTGACCATAGCGTACCAAGCATCAGACAAAACAACACACTGCTAGCAGCGTTTTGTAAATAAAACCATCCACCCAACCCTTATTTTTTGTATGATGGAAACATCCTACTGGACGAATAAAGTAACACCAGTGTTACAGATCAGTATCTGTTTTCTATGTGTTTGCTTCACATGTACTTAACTACAAATTTCATTAAAAAAACATAGAATGAGTAATCTGCAGAGACCAGTTACATGGTAACAAAGCATAAGTCTCACTTAAGTATGTTTAAGCTGGAAACTTCCCATCACAAAAGCTGTATCTCTCATGACCCATTTAAATTAGTAAGAAAGAGAACCATGTTAAGAATTAGCACCAAACAGGACATCTCTTGATCTCTGTGTCTGCAGGGTTCATTTTTGTTTTTCCAGGAATTAAAGTATATTCACAGCATTTACAAACATGCTACTGCCATGAACAACACATCCCTTCATTGAATCAGCAGTTATTCCCAGGTTAAGAAAAGTCACATGTCTACATGCCCAGGAGAATAGGCCTAGATCTAATGTGAATTAAAACTGCAAGTTTATAATCAGTTTCACGGGATTGTTCAATGTGTTAAAGATGTTAGGGAGGAGATGGGAAAGACTGCCATCACTGGTACAGCCCCCTGGGCTCATATAGTTCATTGTGGGGTATATGCTGGTCTTGAGAAGCATCCAGATTAGGATCACATTTACATTGAAGCAAACAAGTGAATTTCAACTTAAACCATTTCTTTTACAAGCAATGTAAATCAATAAAGTCCATTAATATCCTGACAGAATAGCCTTCATTCAGGAATCTACACATGTAAGATAATTGAATTTAAAACATAAGCTACATAGGTTCAACTCACATTGCTCATCTGACTGCATTCATGACTCTTACTCGCTTCCCTAAAGCTGACAATCCTACTTCTAGCCTCATCCTTGAACTGTCATGTGCTGTATTCAGCAATTTATTCTTTTTGTGTTTAGCATCTACATTTGGAAACAGCACACAATGTTTTTTTATGACTTTAAAATGACTGTCCACAGCAGCAAGGTGCCATTCGTGTAAACTAACTCATATGTGTGCAGGACTATGTTGTCTTTGTGCTTACTATTCCCTGAACTGGAGAAAAACTATATTTCATCAGCCTTCCACAGAGAGCAGACTGACAGCTGGCTCAATAATAATTACAGTTTATTGTTTGTGCTTGAAAAACACAAACAGAAAAACACACTAAGAGCTGCCATATAATAAACTCATGATTTTGTAGGAATAGGTCTACCCTTCCTTTTCTCTACCCTGAAAAGTATAAATTGCAACTTGTCTTTCTCACCCGCAACTATGTAAGGGTGATGGATTAAAAAAAAATAGGAAGAAATGGAGAAGGAAATACATGGTAATTCACAACAAGAAGATACTAATGCTGTAGTCAGTTCATGTGTATACTAATTCTGCAGCATCTCTATAAAAATAATGCTTTTTTTTTTAATACAGCATGAAAGGTTAAAAAGTCAAGCATTAAAAGAAAAGGAGCTGCCAAGTGTGGCCTCAGACTATGGTGTTGCCTACACACAGGAAGATCATGCAATTAAACACTGGCCTATGTGCTTTCACTTCCACCAAGTCTCTGCCTACAGTCTGTGTGTGCTGAATAAAACTTGTACAACATAAAGGGATAATCTCATTTACTATGTTACTGCTGTAAATTTCCTTAGGGATTTCTCCTGTGAAATCTCTGGAAAGCTCCATAAGCTCATAACAGTCTTTTGGGGGAGGCAGACCTAGGAGCCCCATCCACAGACACAGGTTTCAGTCCAGAGTGATTAAGGACAACATTATCACTTTTGATGAGTTATGATGCCCGCTTGAGACACCTGAAGCACAGTTTTTCATACCTGGTGCATTCAGAAGTCAGCTCCTTCTGACTTTGGTCACTGCTGCAACCCTTGGGGACTTCACTGAGTAAGATGGTAAAGTAACAAGCTGGACATCAGTGAACGAACACATGGATCGAGGCCACGTGTGAGAAGCTTGTCTCCAATGATACATACAGCATCACCCACAACTTCCGTGACCAGTAGATCCAGTAGAATCCAATTCTAAATGTGAATAGAAGAATCAAATTATAGTTGCACTGAGAATATTTAACCTGGAGTTTCCCAGTTTCTACGTGCTTAGCTCCAAAAGCTACATTACTTGAAACTACATACCAAAGCTTACATTCAAGGTAGTCAACATTAGGATTTTTTAACTCTGCACTGAGGACCTGTACCCATCAGGGTAATGGCTCCTAACCAAAGGATGCCATCTCTTCAAGCCTGACTTCAGAGTCCTGCAAAATCAGGGACTTTTGGACATCTTTTTATTCTCCCCAAGTCCTGTTGTTTTCTCTGTGTTTCTGAAGTTCACCACCTAGCCAGCTTCCCACTTCACATTTTCAAGGTGCTTTTCCTTATCTGCATACATTTCCTGGACAGGATGAAGGACAAAAAAATATTACTTTCTGCCTGTACTTCAGCATCATATTAGGCCACAAGCACCACAAATTGCAGAGGACACAATTCAACAGCTATTCAGCTTTGTGCCATAGCATGCTCAATTACTCTGTGGGTAAGCATTTGCAATATTTACCCAAAAAGATCTGTGAGATTCACAAAAATGTTTAGATTTCAACTTTCTTGAGCACCTTTACCTCAAGAAACACAGTAAATTTATCTGGGACACTTGCAAACTGCTGCTTTGAGAAACTCATAATTTGGCAAACGTTTAGGAGTTTTACATAAGAAAAACAGCAGGCTCAAATGCAATGCCACCACAGAGGTCTTTCCCCACTTCAAATTCCCATTTCAAACATAGGGGAACCAGAGCTTCCCAAGAGAGGACAGTAACTTCCCACCATTCCTTGGATAGTGTCAGGGACAAAACTGACACTAAAGAGCTGAAACAAATGCACAAACAAGCATGGGAAAGGAGGGGGGAACAGATATCTGAAGAATTTCAGTTTAACAGATCAGTGTTTAGAAAGGTTGACCTCCTTTATCAGATGCTGTTGTTACTCAGGAAAGTTTACATCTGCTTACACGTTGATAGCATTGCTTGTCATTAAAACAGCAATGTATTAATATATAGTGCATTACTAGTTGTTAAGGATAATAATAATAAGGATAATATATATAAGGATAACACTAATTCTTTAAAATGAGCAACAATCTCTCTTTTCATATAGGGCCTCGCGCAGCAGTGTAACTTGAGCTCCCAGGCTAGAAAGCAGCTCTGCAGAGGACATTGGTGTCGGCGGACATCGAGTTGAACATGAGTAAGCAATGCGCCCTTGTGGCAATGGAGGCCAACAGCATCCTGGGCTGGAGAAGCAAGAGTGGTGGAGGGAAGTGACCCCTTCCATCTGACACCTGAGAGTCAATATCTGGAGTGCTGTGTGGGTGTCGGGGCTCCCCAGCACAAGAGACATGGACACACTGGGGTGAGCCCAGGGGAGGACACCAAGGTGGTCAGAGGTGCTGAAGCACTTGATGTATGAGGAGAGGCTGAGACAGTTGTGAATGTTCAGCCTGGAAAACAGGAAGCTTAAGGGAGATCTTGTTGCACCAACTGTGCAATGCAAGGGAAGACCCTTCATGGAGATGTACAGCAACAGCACAAGAGGCAACAGACCCAAGTGAGAACAAGGGAAAAGCCAACCACATAGTAGGGAAAAAAAAGGAGAGAAAAAAAACCCTCCCAAACTTTCAGAAACACTAGAAAGTTGCCAGGAGAAGTTTTGGAATCTGCATCCTTGAAGATACTCAAAACTCCACTGGACCCTCGGCAATCTGAACTACCTGTGAGTGTTTTGAGGGGAGCTGGATTATGCAATGTCCAGAAGTCCAGTCCAAATTGTTCTAGTACTCAGCTTTAGGTCGAAAGTTGGCAAATTTGATCATGAGTGCTAAATATTTAGGACTTATTTATTTAACACAGGTTTATTTAAGATACAGCTAACACATTAGAATATCAAAACACCAACTGCTCTGTATTCTGGAATAACAGCCCCAAGAGTATAAATACCTTATTTCTAAAAGTGTGTGTTTTAATAGATTAGCTGCTAGTTTGATTTTCTTCTAAAATACTGTGCATATTCAAACTGGAACATATCCTTCCATGTTTGTATTTTTGAGCTAGCTAAATCTATCCCTGTAAAAACCGGGTTCCTTCTGCAGTCCATCATGGTGCGTACACCCAAACACACACTCTCACACACAGGAAATACAGGCTAGGTAATGACTGTAGAGGTTACAACTTTAAAGCCAGACACGCACCAAGTACATACAGTCAGCTGAGGATGTGTTCAGTACTCTTCATGTTGGCATGCTACTTCTTGGTATTAATTACCATAATGACTAGCTTTCCATGATGCATGAGAAAGACATGAGCTGTCCTGTTGCAGTAAGACTGCAGCCCATACAACTGTGTGCGACATGTGATTTCAGATGGAAAAGGAAAATCTGGCTCTGAAAATCTGTACCTGTGCATACACATAAAACCCCTTTCTGTTAGCCCAACACACATACCAATAGGAGTCCTGCAGAACATACCTGCATTGCTGTGGTAATGAAATAACATAAAGATGAAAAGTTATTTCTATAGAAACAAAAGAGTTGCACACCTTTATTTCAGCTTTAACATTTGTATATTTCATCCACACCTCAGTTTGGGGACAAATGGTGAAATAACGCTGCAGTTTCAGCACATCATCCGAATTTCATCATTGGGAAGGAAGCCAGTTTATTTCTTTCCTATTTACAGCACTCATAAAAGGCTGCTCCTAGTTAACACTAGCTTGTGGATCACCAGGAGTCTAGTCAGTAATCATTCTGATCCTTGAGTAGGGCTTTACAAGATGAAGCTTTCACTTCAGTTGAAGTGGCCTATCTGAGGAACAACAGATATTCCAAAAGAAGCCAGTTAAAAATAATTTATCATCACAGCAATTCTCTCGCTCAGAAGGAAGAAGTCCTTTTGTGCTCTACTACAAACCCACATGGCTCATCCTATCTCTGAATGACATGAGCTCTTGGTTGAATAACACACAATAAACGTGACCCAAGAAACAAGTGATGAACAACTGGGGAATAACCAGCTCCTAAGCAGAATTACTTCATTGCCAAGTGTGCGTCAGCACATTCCAGTAACTTCCCATACTGCCTGCAGAGGATGCAGTATTGATGGAAATCCACTCAGATGGACTAGCTAAGTTGAACACACTCCATTACAAAGAAATAGTGTGCTGCTGTGGCAGCAAAAATTCAAGTAATATATAGGTAAAAGAAGTGTTAAATGCAGCTGAAACTGTTAATTTAAGAGTTGTAATCTCAGATTTAATCATAATTTTCTAGTATCTTTCTGTTTTGGAAACAATGGTCTTAGACCAGATTTAATAATTTTGCCTGCTATGTGTTGTCCAGTAATAGATTTGATAACATTAATTAACTTGGAAAACAGACTATTTTTTACAATAGGTTTTCCTCTTTCCACAAGAGCTTCTAATTGGCTTACAGCAGAATTCTAGTCATCTTTTCAGACTAAATTCCCTGATTTCCCAATCATGCCCATCATTGGTGGAACAGCAGGCTTGAATTTCTCAAATTTCGTTTTTCTTTCTTTTCATCTATAGGAGCTTAAGGAAACACCAAAAATCATAATCTAATTATTAGGACAGATTCCCTTTTGGAGCTGTTGTAAGATCATATCTGTATATAAACTCCAATATTAAGAACTATGACAGAGATCAGCATTTCAAAGTCTTTTTGCGGCTGCACTGAAAGGAACTTATCGGAGTTTTTGGGATTGGGCAGTGTTTAAAAATAGACAAAATATATTCAGGACTGAAAATACATCAGTTAACACAAGGCACCAGTTACAAAGCTACAGAAATACAGCAAGAAGCTGCAAATGTATTTGAAGACTAACAGACACTACCCACTTCATGTTGCTGTCAAAGACTGCATAGAGCAGGATACCTCTTCTATACTTTCAGTTACCCTAGTGAGAAATGTATGCAGTTGTAAATGTCTCATGGCAGGTTTCTTTTTCCAAAAGCTTACATGAAGTGTCCACTTCTCTATTTGTGCCAGAAAAAGTTATTTATTCTTTGCAGGCTATTTCTGCAGTTGCCAGAATCTCCACATCTCCAGTGGTTCCTTTCCTACTTTAAAGGCTAGGAAAGGCCTAGAGGGAAAAAAATAGCATTCAAATAGTTTGTTGCCTCTAACTTAAAGTAATGAGGTAATAATTGCTTGAATATTGATAGCTTTGAAGGTTCTTCTTTGACTTCACTCAGTTTCTTTACCAGTACTCAATCTCTTCCACATAAAGTAATTCTCAATTTTTGTATGACAGCATATTGCAAATTCAAGGATCTAGGGTGCATCTTGTACTTCCCAGATGTATTCAATGTGATTAACCATCTTGGTGCTTTCCATAGACTGGTCATCAGGTTTTGCAGACATCAGTATCAAAACTAGACTGTACTAGGGCAGCAGACAAAAAAAGTTTCTCCACCTTCACTAGATGGCCCACTGAAAAGTGTTAAGTCTTCAGTTGCGCTGTTTGAACCCTTCCCAAAACTGGGAACTCTCTCCAGCAGTCATCATGCTTCTGTGTACAAATGGAAGTTAAGGACAGGAAAGGCTAATGCACACCCCAAATTTAGCCACTTCCTTTTCGTAAGGATGCTAAAACCAGAATATATAGCTATATATTCTGTTATGTTATATATATAATATAAAGTTAGCAACTGCAGACATTGAAAACCGGCTAAATCCTTGAAATCCTTGAGACCTGTGATCTGACTCCGATCAGTTTTAATGTGCACAGCTTGCCAAAAACCAGAACACCATTACAAAAAAGTATCTGAACATGCACGGGATTGTATTTTACTCAGAGGGGGAGAAAACCAATCCCACATCACTCTTCGTTCAGTGTTTTCCAGTACGCGCAGTGTGCTTTAGGCTGAGTACTGCAGCATGCCCATCCTTCCTGCCATAGGGAACACTAAGGTCATCAGGTAAAAATGATCTGGAGGCTAGGGGAGCAAAAAATGTACCTCCATGGGCTTGGCAAATGGTTAAGAGAGAGCCATGCCACTAACATAAACAGTGAGACAGCCATCCATGTATTTCTTGGCAATTACTACAGCTTGGGATCATTACAAGTCACTGCACAAGGAAATCACACGATACACTCACAGGCAGTGCTGTCACTACAGTGCTGTGAGTACATACATTATCTATCTAATTAATTACCTCAGCTTCCCTGAAATACATTGGCTCAGTGAAATAGTTATGTACATACCACATTTATGTAACTACTATTGCTACCACGCAGTGGTATTTATAAGTGATTAAGACATTATGCTGGCATCCAAGTAGAAATATGAGGCTGCATGTGATCATCAGTCAGAAGCAACACATTCTACAGACATTTTTAAATCAGCACAACAGCATTACCTTTTAAAATACACATATATTTAAAGCTTGTAAGGCAGTGTTAATATCTGACATTAAATGCTCTTTAAAAAATCCCTTTAACGTTAAATACAGGGTGTTTTATTGGTATTTGTTCATGTGGGCCAGTACACATGAGGCTCAGTTCTGGATCCTACTGCAAAATCTACACAACTGTAACTGGACCAAAATAGTTTCAGTCAGGAAATAACCCCACAGCCACACATACATACCCACAGCTCAGCCCCAAGACATGTCAGGCGCTGGCAGGCTTTATGGCAATTACTTGACATATTTTGCAGCTCATGGGTGTTTACAGGCCTGTTCAAGGTACCAGACAAGTAGAGACAATATATAGATTAGGGACACACCAGCCAGTGGTACTCAGAGAATGTGTTCCTGACTGGGCATATACAAAACTCAAGCAAGCTTTATTCTTGCTTTCAAAAATAAGTGATTTGACGCTAACCCATATATGGCACAGAGGGAAGGTGTAGCAGGAAAAGCTGTAGAGTTCAGCACTGTCTGGGCTTCTGTAAATGTTTTCCAGGAATAATCTTGGCAATTAACATGTTAACTATCATAGCTGATAAACCAAAAGCTGCACACGTGATAAGCCTTCTGAAGTCAAGAGATGTGACATATTTCCCTCTTGACAAACTGCAGAAATATGGTCTAGATGAGAAGTGCTGAACACTGTGTATGATAGGCCAGATGTGAGATACCAAGATACTCAAACACAATCAGCAGAAGCTATCAAAACAGATGTAGAAACTGCAGAACCACATTGCTTCCCTCACACAGAGTTCCCCCACTCCCCAAGAAGGGGTTACCAAAAGACAGCCCTAGGCAGGAGCAGTGCTGCTGCTTGCTGGGAATAATGCTTCTCACTGGAGATGGCTCATATGGAGAGCAAGTTTTGGGGGCAGCCCAAAGTGCAAGTGTAACCAGAAATGGCTTCTCTGCAAAACTGGAAACAAGTGGTAACCCTGCATTTGGTGCTGAGATGAGCTTATTTGCTCAAATTAACACTGCCTCAGTAATTTCTGCACCAGGCGCTGTCATCCCTGCACTACAGGGATGACCAAAGAGTCAAAGCAAATAAGGGGGACAAGTAAAAGATACTGGAAAATGTATCTGTTCCAGCACCTTCATGTTTGACACAGCAGTTGTCTTCTCACTGTCAGAACTGCTTTTGAATATGCCAGAATTGTGATGGGTTTCTGTCACACTCAGAGGTTATCCATATTTCCATTAGCGACTTGGAGAGTGGAATCAAACATAAGCCTTTACAGTCTCCAGGTGATAGTGGACTGGAAGGGAGCAGAAGAGAGCATTTGCTGTCAGAGGGGAGGATAAATTTTATTGGCAAGTAAGAAAAATACCAACAAAAAAGTAAAAGGATATTCAATAGAGACGAGCCTGGTACAGTTCATTTAGAAGAAATTATTCACATAGATTTACATAGTAGGGAACACCTAGTTCCTGGTAGCAGGAAAGCATTGGTGGGGTTATAGCTGACTGCAAGCCAAAAACCAAGTTCACAATATAATGCCACTGTAAAAAATGAAATGTCTTATATTAGAGATGGCATGGGAAGGACTGGTTTTACTGTGCATGGCATAGGTATGCCCTTAGTTGGAATACTGCATCCTGTACCCATTATCACACTGGGAAAGTCGGAGCATACTGGGCATTGTCTCCAAATGGTTCAGAAAATACAGCCCTGGAGGAAGGGGAGTTGGACGAATTACATTCATTTCATGCAGCAGACCAGGGAGAGAGACACAGCACTCCGATGTATAAAAGATTTATAAAAAGAGAAATTATTAGTTTGTTCTCTGTGTTGGCACTGGAAACATGAAGTAATCCATTTGTTTCACACAAGATCTATGTTGAGCTAGCTGCTCCTAGTCTCACTGTGTCCAGCACGTGTATGTGTGAGCACAGGCAAGCACAGGCCCACTGCCTATGCTGGGGAGCAATGCAGATGACTCTTTTCACCCAGCAGATTATCTTCCCTCTCTATTAATATTATCTGCATCAAAACAGCTACCATTTTTCCTTTTGGAGCAGACCTTGGTTACTGTTATAATGGAAGGTGTCAGGCATGAAGCCTAACCCCACAGCACCCAAAATCTCCATGACTGTGATATAATACGCAGTTGTGTGTTCCACAGCATCATGTTTATCTGCATTGCCCAGATGATAGTTATCACATTATCCCCATTTTAATGTCTCAAGAGAACTTATGCACCATGCTTCATGAAGATCTCTTATGAGAACAGAGGTTAACTTGCAGTTTTAGTTTCAGCCAAAACACCAGATACATCTGCCGTATGACCTATTGTGCAATTTCAGTTTCAGAGCAGTGGTCATACAAGGCAGGCAATTTAAAAACCAAGACGAGAAAAAGGCAATCAGAAGTGTTGGGCATCTAAACCATCCTTTCTTAAGGATGATCTTTAGTCTGTTTGCCTGTTAAACCTTTGAATAATAAAACAAAAAGCTATGGTCATCTTGTAGTCTCACCACTTCAATATAAAAAAAAAAAAAAATCATTTAAATAGCAAGTAACACCACTGGTAAGAAAGCAGCACCCTTCAAATTGCATTCTTCTCTTACAAAGTCATATATTGCCATTTTGACACCTGACAGCTTAAAAAAATGGTTCCTAAAATACCATCTAAAGAACAGGAACAAGAAGTGTGAATGTCCGTTTTAGGCCAGTGATACTCTTCTAGTCATTTCCTTTCCTGGTATCACACAGTTACATACAGTTATCTCAGACATACACAAGTACGAATTCTTCTTGGCAGGAAAGGAAATGAATATCAGTTAATAGGAAGCAATCAAAGAACAGCTACTTTTACACCCACTCGCAGATCTGGCCATTATGATGCCCAAGAAGGGGTAAAAGCTATTATATTTTGCATATAAACCCGAATTCCTTCAAAATCTGCTCTGGAGCTATTCATAACCACATATGAGCACTATTAATGAAATGTTAATACTCGCTAAGCCAGACAAATGAGGCAGATAGAAATGTAAATGCCTGTTGGGACTAGATGAGGAGACTGATAATTGAAGGTGCCCCTGGCTTTCCCCCATTCTGCAAAACTCCAGCTATCCCTTTCGCCTCTTTTGAGGGACCAGAGCTGCCCGACAACAGCCCAGGTGCCTCTGGACCCAAAAGCCCGAGCCCCATCCTCTGCCGCCGGGCTTCAGACTTCCCCTCTCGACTCATACGGGGCAGTTTCCTTTACTCTTACGCAAAACCGAGGTGCAAGGTGCTCCGAAAGCCTCGCGGCACTTCCCGCCTCGCCGGCTGCTTTGGGCCGGCTGACGAGCACTAGCCGCGCACCGGGACTCGCCCCGACAGCAGGGGAACGGATGGGCTGACCATCACTGGCGGAGCCCATCCCGGAGCTGCCCTCCTTCCGTCCCGCAGCCGCTGAGGGTGGGTCGGCGCCCGCGAACTCCAGGTGATGCTGAGCGGCGCTCGGGGGCACGTCAGGGCTCCCGTCGCGGGAGACAACACCGGCGTGCCCGGGCTGAGGGAGTACAGCACGACCCTGAAGAAAGCACCGTCTCGCCCTCCCCGGCCCCGCAGGTACTTACCCCGGGCAGTGCAGTGCAGTGCAGTGCAGGGCAGGGCAGCGCAGCCCGGCAGACCCGTCCCGGCTCCCCGCGCTACTCCTGGGACTCGCTGCAGCTCAGCGCCCGCGCCGTCGAGGCAAGCACTAGTCCCCGCGCAAAGTCCCGCCCCCACCGGTCGGCTCGCCCTCCTATTGGCTGCGACAGGAGGGGTTATTTGCATAGCGGCGCCCCGCCCCGGCCGTCGAGGAGGATGGAGGGGCTGTACACCGTGTACCCTTCCTCCTTCTCTTCCTCCCCTGTCCCGTCGGGTGGCGCTCCGCTCACGCCACTTCCTACCGGGGCGTGGGGGGGGAAAGTCCGCCCCGTGTGTGCTGGGAAGCGTGAGTGCGACGTGGTTGCCCCGTTTCTTTGCCGCCGTCCCCATGGACGCCCCTGCCTTGTCTTGCCCCGCCTGGCTGCCAGGGGATGAGGGGACGGTTTGGGGATGCAGTGAGGCACGGGGCGGGCAAGGAGCTAAACCCGAGGGGGAGTACAAGAGGAGAGGGCAAGGGCCAGCCACGGCCCTCAGCGGGGCAGGGGCACATCCTGTCCCGTCCTCTCCTCCCGTCGTCCTGGTCCCCGGTCCGGTCCAGCGCCCCCAGCTGTTTGATGCAGCAACGTCTGTCCAGTCCTGCTGGCTTCAGACGTGCGTGCATGAAATAGGACGTTAAAGGACGTTCTGGGAGCGTAGTTCAAACAGATAGCTGCGGTTCACTGTGGGCAAGAGGTGTGCTCTTTGCACAGTACTTCAGGTAGGGGTCAAATTTAGCCCATATTTGGGTGATAGCTTTGACCATTGCTGGAAAAAAAACGCCTTACCCATCACAAACAAAATAAAACAAAAATTTAAGCAATAGTAAATACTTGTGTTAACAGTCAGTTAAAAATATACCTAGGGAGTGGCTCTTTCTCCTTGAAAAATCCAAGACTACCGCGGGGTTCTTCCATGTGGAGTCTTTGCGGGGATTTTTCTCTTACACCTTGATGCTGATGCTGAATTTAAAACTACTTGAAAGCATTGAATGATGGGTGGGGTTTGTCTTCGCTTCCAAGCTGCTGCTTTGTGAGACCAGCTGTGGCATCTGCAGGTGGCCTCCTCTTTGCCAGTGAAGCACAGAAAGAAAATGGTCCTTTGGTGGTGGTAATGCAAGTGGGGCTGAAAATAAAGCTGCATGTTAATGTCACTTCGCAGGTAATCAAAGGTATAGGCTGCTTTGTATGGCATGGAACAATAATCACAAATTAACCTGCTGTTGTTGCAGCACAGGCAGAACTGTGGGTGCATCAATTAATATGTGTGACTATCCAGTAAAGAGCAAAGTGCTTGTCTAGGAACATCTGGTATCGTCCCTGTAATTTGTGAGGAGGGTACAGAAGACCGCATTGATGAGCAGCAAGTCTTCTCTGCTTCAGGAGAGACTTTGGGTACAGTTTCATAGAATCATAGAACAGCTTCGGTTGGAAGGCACCTTCAAAGCTCGTCTAGTCCAACACCCCTGCAATGAGCAATGACATCTTCAACTAGATCAGGTTGCCCAGAACCACATCCAGCCTGGCCTTGGATGTCTCCAGGGATGGTGCATCCACCACCTCTCTGGGCAACATGTGCCAGTATTTTACCACTCACATTGTAAAAAGTTTCTTCCTCACGTTCAGACTGAATCTCCCCTCTTTTAGTTTAAAACCATCACCCCTTGTCCTATTGCAACAGGCCCTGCTAAAAAAAGTCTCTCCCCGTCTTTCTTATAGGCCCTTTTTAAGAACTGAAAGGCCACAATAAGGTGTCCCTGGACCAAGCCCAGTCCTCTCAGCTTTAGCAGCTGAGTAGCAGGCAAGGTAGCAATATTGCTAAATTATAAACCTCCTAAGAGATGAAATGGAGAGTGAGAAGACTTTACTATTTCTATAAATGTTGTCACCTTAGATTAGATAAGGTTAAAGAAGGTTGAAAACTTTCAGAGACAGGTAGCTAATCAAGCTATATCAATTGGTAGCTAAAAATTCACACTTGGCAAACAAGGACCCTGAAGTACTTGAGAATGTTATGTTACCAGATCCTACAAAGGGTGCCCATTTGCATAGCGTTATGAGAAACAGCCACTTTAGTCATATGAAAAGATTTTCGTGGCATCATACATACAAAAGACACTTGTTTTGGATTATTCTGCTCATTTCAGTCACTTCTGAAATAACATGAACAGTGTAGATTGATAATGAAAATGCTTAGACAGAAAAAAGTGATTTGCCCATAAAAGAGATTTAGGTTTTTCAGCCTTGTCATTTCATCCTTCCCTGAGTCCTGAGAAGCATTACATACAAAGCTATGCTAGTAATAAAGTCATTTTTTTTTTTGTTTCACTTTGTACTATCTCTCATTATAAATGAGACATTTAATGAAAATTGTCATTTACCAGTGAAAGGAAATACTCCCTTTTTTTGCCATAGATAATGGCAGAATTCATTAGCGTAGGGATCACACATGCCAATAATTTTTTTTAAAGGAGTTTGGGCAACGTAACAGACAACACATCTGGAGACAGGAAACTTCCCATTTAGTTCCTTTCTTGTCTGAAGAGCTGAGGTTTTTTTACCTTAAAGACTTCTAATCCTGACCCAGATGTGATGGCTGTGGATAAGCCACATTTTACTTCCTGTTTCCTCATCTCTAGGAAAAGGAAAGGCATAATTACTTTCAGTACTCATAAATGTGTAGTGAAAAATAATATATAAACAATTTGGAGTCTCACATATGTTAAAATACTTTGAGGCTGTGTAGCATTTCAAGGCAAATCCACAGAGCAGAGGGACTGTTCATGCCAGGGAAACCCCTCGTCCCTCTGCAATGGTGCATGATGCTTCTAACCACGTTGCTTACCAGGATAATCATGATGTGAGAGTCAGAACAAGAAATAGAGCTTGTCTCAAACACCACTTGCATTCGACCATGAAAGATTTGCAAGAATAACTGTGAATGGAGCAAAGAACAAGGATGTTATCTTTCGATATCATGAAGGCAGGACCATTCTGACCTCCCTGTTCGAGGCTGATAAGCTTCCACAGACTGTGAAACACACTTAGCAGACTTGTATAACTTGAGCTGACTGAGTATGTGAAAAAGGGGCATGAGAGATAACGACCACCCGGAGGACCCTCGTGGGACTCCTTCTTTGGAACTGTGCATGTGTTCGCTAAACTACGCCAATCATCATTAGAGTACCATCTCTCTACGGTTTGTATGTGAGTTATCAATAATGCCCCAAAGAACATGAGCACAAAAGGACAGGGCAGAGAGGTCAGAGCTGAGCTCCCACCACCGGCAGTACCCTGGGTGAAGAGGATCAATGGGACGTCGCTGGATCCATGGGTGGTGGCTATCTGCTTGCAACTCCTTTGATCATTCTCTCTCTCTTTCCCTGCATTTTCTCCAGGAATAAACACTTGAGTTTATAAAAGAGTTTCAACATCTGGCCTCATTTGTGCCTTAATTCCAACCAGGTGACAAATATATTGCCTCTGACGACGTCTGAGTCACTTATGTCCTCTGACAAGGTTGAGACGTACGGAATAGGCTGACTGAGGTTCTTCCAAAGACCAAGAAATTAGAAATTACATAGAGGCAGATTTCTCTTTGCTACCACTTACCAACATCTCAGGGCATCTGGGAGTTCTGGGGAACAGCGGTTTCACCAGGCCACTTACACTTTTAATTCCACATGCTAATCTGCTACACAGAAATACCCCTGTGTTTGTCTTGATTTTACCCATCTGTACAGAACAGTTTGCATCCATAACACCTGTACTAATTTCAAGTATGGAATTATAGTTTTGTCAGTCTATAATAACTGACACCTGTGAAACTTTCAGCTAAGAATAGAGCAAATTGCTACCAGTTCAGTTTTGTATCACAGAGACATTTCTCAGACACAGAAAAATCCATGTATGCTTTTCTGGATATGCAGTACAGATGAGCCTCTTTTAAGCTAGAATCAGGTCTGATGTAATCTAGCTCATGTTGATTCAATTAGATTACCTTTTCCTGGTCCTGGACAAATAACTTTTTTCTCTTTAACCTCATGGGTTAGCAAGTGCCCCTGATATTACATGATTTACCAGTTTCCAAGTTGAGTGGAGAGACACACTGAGACTGATACTAGGAAATTCTTTCACTATATTCATTTACCAGGGAAACTAAGCCTCCAGCTGCAGTACTTCCACCTTGAATAAGGTCCATCAAACACTCCTGCTCTGAGTTTTCACATTTCCTCATAGCCTTTGACAAAAGCTGCTGACATTACAGAACAGCTTCGTCACTAAATGTTGCTGATATAAAGAGATCCTCCTTGGTCGCATGAGGAACAGACTGCTGAAAAAGATTCAGAAGCCAAGTGTCTCCACAGGTAGCTAAATCCACCTTAATTCTTTGCTGAAGCCTGCAGAGTTGTGTGGATTTACAAGGGATAACATAGAGCTCTACATATTGAGCCTTGCAGATGTTTTTCTTCTTGCTTTCCTGTTCTCCCCCTCATTAGGAAGGAAGAAGGCTGTTGGAAAAGGATGGAGTGCTGAAAGCTGTACAGATGTAATTGCTGCGGACTTGGAGGATGTCTGTGCTAGGGCCCTCTCCCTTGCTTATTTGGGAAAGGATTAAACATTCTTCTCCAATTATGCCTGAAAGGCATGTGAAGCCAGCCCTGGGTGTAATGCCCCTGAATTCCTTGTGAACCAAAACTTGGCACCCATACGCAGCTTTGAAGGTTCATTACCCATTCATGAGTTCTTAAAGAGCTGCAAATCTAGTTACAGTCATAATAGATGCCAGATTGGATGTACAGGAAATAGCCCTGGGACTTCTGTTGACTCAGGAGATGGCAGCAGGTGCCAGCATGTTTTATTAAGCTAGTAACCGATAAATGAACAAATTGAAAATATTTTCACATGGCTTCCCATGGATGTAAACAAGCATAGTTAGCTGGAGCCATAGTTAGTGGAACAATACTGGGAGATGAAGTTGCTTGATAATCAACCAAGCCACTGGATTTCTCTGCTGCTGTCACAGCTTGTGAATGCAAAAGTACAGCCCATACGTATAACATGGCAAGGATCCTGTCACATCAGCTGGCCTAATGAAAAGTATTGCCTACTTCTATACTTCAGTAAGGATGTATATTCTAACTCCTGCTATCAGACAGGAGTGAGGCAGCTCTTCTGTATATTTGCATGCCCATCGATTAAGAGCAGTTAGCCTTTACACTATAGGGAGCACTTTGTAACCCAGCAGAGCAGAGACAAGGACATCTTTATGACAGACAAGAGGGATCAAAAAGCCAGGCGAGGAAGACACATAGCAGGTGCTCAGATTTGGGTATAGTCCTAGTAACAGCAGATTCTTGGGACAGGTACATATTGCCAAAAACTGCATGCCCTGTTTTTGCCTAATTGCTACTCCCTGAGCAGAAAATGGCCAGGCTGTACATCAAGTGTGAAGGGAGAAGTACCTTACCCAGGGGATAAGTACATCCAGGCATTAAAAGCCTTAGAAGGCTTAGAAAGGTGTGGTAAAAAATAAATAGACCGTCACAAAAAGAGCTACTGGAAAATGAAATAATTTCTATAGCTTTTTGGAGCACCCTTTTCAAATTACTCGCCATTCAGAGAAAAGGTGTTTTCTAAAACCCACCGAGTTTTGATGAAATGGAACAATTCCATCTTAGAATCACATGAACATAAATTTTACACAGCCATGTTGACGGATCACCTTATTCATGCTGCCAGTGCTTTTCAACAATATAACAGTATTCATCCAGAAAGGAGTGGGGATCCTGCACAAGCTGCACAGCATCTTTCTGTGCCACAGGGACTACCTTCCTCCGAAGGCATGCTGCACAAGTGGAAACCTTTCAGGTGGCTTTGTGGCTTTTTAAAATCCTTTTAGTAGGCTTACTCAAGAGTAGCATGGGAGTGATGTGTTACAGACCTAAGAAGAAAAAGAGGAGCTTTTTGGTTAGCTGAAGGTGAGGGAAGAATCATTTGGGGTCATTAAGCTGAGAATACACAGCCAGGGAGCAATACATTTCATAGCATGACCAATTGCTGCCTCAAGTCCTCCGTGAATGGCAAGGCAGATGGTATATAGGAAAGTGACACATTAACAGCATGGCAGATTTCCATGTAATGAAACAAAGTCATTATTAATGTTTGCATTTTAAAGGGCAGTACTTTAGCTAGAAATAAAGCTAAAAATTAATGGTATATGTCAAAGTAGAGGAGTATTTGTCAAAGTAGAGGAGTATTTGTCAAACAACTTGCAAAACTTACATGAGAAAAGTGAAGGCTTATATTTTATCTTTAAAACCTGCTGTCGACTATGGCAAGTATCCCAGGATTCTGGCAGGCAGCTTCAAAACTCATAGTTAAAGGAGTGCAAAAGTAGAAAGTACTGGGGGCACTGAATTGCTGCACAGTAATGCCATAGGGGCCCACGGATCTCCTCTCATCTAACACAGCCAGGGAGTATCTCTGTTACATGAAGTATTTATACCTGAAAGTGAGTAAGGGGGAAGGGTAACTTCATACCTTCACCATTTTCATACAGCAACCAGCTTTTGAGGGATGCAGTTGTCTTGGTGGTTGGTTATACCAAGATCAAACCTGACCAAATCTGCTGGAGTCCTGGGTGAGGTGCACAGTCATATTTTCATGTGAAGCAACTGTTAACTTCCAGTTTATTGACTGTGCATTAGTCAGGATGGAACTGGACATGGGCACTGTTACACAGATCCCTTAACTTCTGGATCTTAGAAAGCATCAGATGCTGGCCTTTTTGTTAGCTCAGTTCGTAGCCAAGTGAGCAAACTGATGGGGAAGTCCCAATAGATAAACCAAAACCAGCGCACACAGCATCTATGCCAGTGTATCAACCTAGAGAATCACCTGGTCTAAAAAATGTGGTGTTTATTTTTATATAGAGATATATATATATATACACGTATTTATAAACACACATATACTTTACAAGTAGCGTCTTTGTGCAGGTTGTGTGTTACTATGGCAGATAAGAAAGACTGCAATATGCATACATACTCAGTTCTTATTTCTCCCTTGTACTTTCAGCTTCAGCAGTGCTGCCTGTCCTGGCTGTGCTGGATAAGTATCCGCTAGGAATAATTCAGGTACGGCTGATTTTAAATTGAGGTGGGTAATGGATTAGATGACTTCCCAAAGCTTACAGCCTCGTTTTCTAAATCTTATTAAAGCATGTTAAGATGTACTTCAATATTTATAAAAATTCAAAATATTAAAATGCACTAAAGTGTAAGGCTACAGCTTCAGATGGGGTAAGTCACTTCTCTGAAATGCAAGTCAAATGCTGAAAGCTTGTATTTCTTATTAAGCTAATAAGCAGTTACTATGTCAGGGTGAGATTTTGACAGATTGTGGAAAATCTATTATTAATATATTTTGAGAATACTGAAAAATCAGGTTGCTGTGCTTTTAATCTTGAGAAGTGAATTCACACATCTTTTTACTGAAAGACAGCTGTTTCTGGGAAGATACATCATCAAATACATGTTTGTACCATGCCTAACAAAATAAGCCATGCTTATTGGCCAACATCAGCAGATAGACTCCTGAGAGAAATTCTACATGGATGGGAAACAAGAGCAGAAAACAGTGTTACACACTCTTAAGCTACGTGGCTTTGAACTGTTGGTTTTACTGCAAACCTGGTAGCTGATAATGGCAGTGCTACACATATATTGGTAAGAAGGATCTTAAATACAGTTTCTGTCTTGCAGAGCAAATTTTTACAACGTGA
Source organism: Psittacula echo (assembly GCF_963264785.1). NCBI lineage: Eukaryota > Metazoa > Chordata > Aves > Psittaciformes > Psittacidae > Psittacula > Psittacula echo. Next base: position 37,279,202 of record NC_137738.1, on the reverse strand, counting down.
TAAATAAAAGAAAAGCCAACTAGCATGTAATTATGCAAGAGAAGACTTTACATAAATAATCATTTAAAATACTCTTCACATTTAATATTAACTCTACAGCACATACAATCACTGCAAATACCAGGTTAGTGTGAGTTTAAAATCAAGTATAACTTAACAAAATAATTCAACAGCAGATAAACAAAATTAATCACCTGAAATATTCAACAGCAAGTTTGTCTGAAGTTCACCAATAATCAGTACTTAGGATGAATCTAGAGAAGTGAATCTATACCTCATTTCCATTCCAAATAACACACCAAATACCTGCATATCGCATTTCATATGCTCACTACCTGAAGGTGACAGGAGATTGACACATTGTGATGAAAAGTGTTTCTATGACATGGCAAGAAAATTTTCCAAGTGATGTTTGAAATCTTGACATATCTGCAGCTTCAGTGACAGTTAAATTAATTACATGTAAGATAACCCTTCTTTACTGAGACTTTCTTACCCTTCATTTGTCAAGGCAGTCAGGTCACCTGCTCAATTGATGCTGTGCAGTCCCATCCTTTAAACCCTATAGACAACAGATTCCCACCATCTCCAGCCGCCTTGGAATATACATTTTTTTTTAAGGTTATTCCATTACCTATATGGCTGTATTCCTCTGTCTCCCTTTGACTGGATTCTTCACATAGAATTTAGCTCCTTATTGGTCACACAGAAGATCATAATTATTCTTGCAATTCACAATCACAGCCAATTTGTGGGACTACTCTGGGTTGGGAGAATATATGGATGTGAGGTTTGGAAACCTTATTAATGTTTTTTCTGCAGCCTTACACTTTTTCACTCATGGGAAAGAGCAAGCAGATAAATAACGCTCCTTATTGCTGTAGAGCTGCATGACCCAGAAAGTAAGTTATAGGTATAGGAAGAGTTCTTGCTCCTTTTCCTTTCCTTTTGTAAAAAAAGTCAACAGTTTGGGGATTCCCAGTGTAAGGAGGATGTAGATGAACTTGAGAAGTCAAGCACAGAGACACCAAGATGGTCAGATGGTTGGAGTGTGTGTGGGGACCTGTGCGGAGAGGCTGAAGGATCTGGGCTTGCTTAGCCCAGAGAAGAAAAATTTTAGGGGACTTAACAACAGACTTCAGGAGATGAGTGATACAACCCAAGTGTATGGCAGGAGAATGAGAAACGGTGCTCATAAATTGAGGTTCCAGTAGGATATAAAGGAAAATTCACTGCTATGAGGGCAATGAAGCATCGGAACGGAAGATTGCCGGAAGGAGCTGTGGAATCTCTATTCTATTCTTCGGGATTTTCAAGACCTGGCTGGACAAAGCCCAGAGATACCTGGTCAGAAGTCTGCTTTGAGCAGAAGGTCAGACAAAACAACTCCCTTCAGCCTCTTCCAAGCTATGATTCTGATGTAATCCAAAATCAACAGGTGTAGAGGCCAGATCTTGGTGTTAAAAAGTACCTCTAAATAGCTCTTAAATCCCACATCCCACCTCAGTGCAAGAGCTGCCAGACTCATCATCTAGCGCCCATTACTGCATGAACAGAGTCTAAGATAGATTTGTTAGCTGCTACGGAAAAGCCAGCTCTTCATTAGTCAACATTCGTACTGCAACACACCTACATTCCATTTTAATCTTGGCTACCAAGCTAATGAATTTATATTCCAAAGGTTTGTTGTTTCTAATGATACATATCTGCAGTTTGACTTTCTTGTAGCTTTCTTTGAAAACAACTCTGTCTTTGTTCAGCTGTCTGGGTAGAGCAATCTGCCTTCTCTGGCTGTCAGTGCAAGACAAAACACACTCTCTTGGCACCAGGTTGTGGCCTGACAGTGTATATTGCCAAACTGATCCAGGATTAGTAGGTGCTGAGATGCATCCAGGCTGTTATGACTTGGTCAAAGGATTTTTTCAGGCAGTTTAACAGTTTAACAAGTGTTTGCAGTATATTACAAGTCATAAGACAGATTGATTAGATGCAAACAAGCACTCTCCAAATTCTCTTACACACCCAGCAATATGTCCGTCAACCTTCAAACCTTCAAATCTTTCTACATGGAAATTTTCAGTTTTATTCCCTGAAGATGAAAGGAGATAGACATGCAGTTGTTGAACGACAGCATTTCACTTGCAAGATGATTATCTGAGTAATGTTAGAAACCCTGTCATACTCATGGCTTTGGTGACAAATTAAGCTGATGGACTAAGCTAGGTTTTTAATTTATGTGACAACAGTGATAATATTGCATTACATTTATAAACTGTGTTCCACTTCAGGCTCTCTAAACCAATTTGTGAGCAATCACTTTAAAAATACTGCTATGTGTATTGTTGCCCATGTATTATAGATGGGATAGAAATCACAGTGTCAAAATTGCTACAGGTGTACAGGAAGCCTTGATCTAACTAGAAGTTGCATCCAAATCCCGTGAGTGCTAGTCCTCTCCTTTCCTGAAAAGATTACATGCCTTTTCATGTCTCTGTCTTTTTCTCACAGATATTTGTTTCTCTTAAGGCTTATGCCTCTAGACAGCCATCTTTCTACTTCATTTCCTTAAATAATTACTTAGGTGTGAATGCTGTATATTTGGCATAGAAAATATTGTATGCTACTTAATAAGAATCCTATGCCAGTTAAATTTAATTGCCAAATTTCTGCTTTGAGTGAAGTCAATAGAAGTTTGACCATGGCATCAAGTGAGACAGGCCAGTATTTAAAAATACAGGAAGCGTGAGATGAAGCACAGGCAGTGAGCTCTTTTGATACTGGTATAGAGGAAAGTCAAAACATAATGATCCTGTGTCCAGCTGAGTGAATAGAACTTGTCTGTGTGCCCTTTAGCCAATGCCCCTAAAGCAAGAACCAGAAAGCAAAATGAGATTAATTATACAAATGCTCTGGCTGCTGGCTTCGGCAGTTACAAAATGTGTTTTTGATGAAATGCTTCCCAGATCCTAGAGACAAGCCCACACTAGTGCCCGGAATTCAGATACTTACACAACTGCAAATCACAACCAAACTTGTGATTGTCCCAGCTTCCCAATGAGCCGATCCCAAAATCCCAACTCAAATGCCCCAAAGCTGGGAGAAGTAAAGGTTTACACCCAGATACTAGTGCAGCAATCCAAACCCAGTACTACCATACATCTGTAAGACATGCTTTGCATCAGCATACCTTCATTAAAGTGCCTTTCTTAGAAAAAACCCGACTACCAAAGGTCTATGGCCAAATTTTGTTTCTATCACAAACCATTGATAACATTCATAAGAAAACTGTAAAAAAGAGGTTGAACGTGACCTTTGTCTTGAGACAGCTGCCCAATAACCAAGAGCTGTGGGATTTCTGAGATGGAGGTTGCATTCAAGCATTCAAGCAAGCTGAAAAGATACTGTCAGAGCCAATGTACAAGCTGTTGTTTGTATGGAGCATATTGGTAGAAGCAGTTTAAAAGTGTATTTAGATGTGTCCCCCACCCCACTGCTCTGGATCATCCTGGGCAAACAGTTTCACTTTGATTTGGGTAAGAAAGTGAAAATTTCCAGATTTGCTATAAAAGTGGTAGAACTGATTGGAGATAAACATATGACTATTTCTGCATATAAATAAAAATGCAGGTCTCAGAGGAGCTCCACTGTGCACCATGTGAGAAGGGCAAGAAATGTGTCAGCATGAGTGTGGGCTCAGCTCAGACTCTGCTCAATGACGTAGGAGGAAACAGAAACTTAGCTGGCAACAAAATTTTCCAAAGGGCTAATTTACCCAAAGCAAACCATTTTGGTCATAAACAAATCTCACTTAGAGATAATGTGCTGTGCCGAGTCAGTGGAAAGTCTCTGGGGAGGCCCAGCTGGGCAATGGGAACAGTGCAGCCCCAGAAAGGAGCCTGCTCTGCCACCAGCTCAGAATAGTGTTCTGGCAGGGGATTTCACTGCTGCCTGTGCCAATATACCAGTGTATTGGATTAGGCTGGTATTTTCCTTTCTTAGTACTGCCATCAAGAGTTAGTGCTTGTAAGATGGTATACAGTTCTCAGAAGAAAGACTATTGCACTTCCTAATATGGTTTGTAAAGGAAACAGTGATATCCATAAAGTAGATGACTGCCGTTAACACTATTTTCCTCTAGATTTATGGCCACCTTTTTCTTAAAGCACAGTTACATTCTTCTGTTTCTTTGGCTGACAGAGCACCAGACAAATTACTCAGTGCAAAGTTTTCTCTACTTCCTCTTGAGCATCAGCTCTTCCGAGTTAAAAGGCCAATTCTTTTTCTCCCACAAACATCAGTCAAATCAACACACCTACATCCGCATGAAAATGTTCTACTATGATTTCTATGCCACTGTTTTGTAATTCTACACATACACAAAAGATTCACCTTCTTTCCTGACCCTAACCTACCATTGAAATTAGTTTATTGTGAAGTTCTTTAAATAGGGTAATAATAATGCCTTAAAAAAGGTGTCCCTGCCCATGGTAGGAGGGGTTGGAACTAGATGATCTTAAGGTCCTTTCCGACCCTAAGGATTCTGCGATTCTCTGGTTCTAAAAGCACAGATGCTGGGTTTTTGACTTAAGCTCCACGTGAAGATCTCTTAGGATAGTAATGATGACTGGTTTTACTAGTGAAGGAGAGCACAAATTTTATTTATTTATTTTCCTACTGTGTGAAGGAAGAAACACTTGGCCAGAACCGAACACCAGAGTGCTTCAGAAGGGGACATTCCATAGGTACCACTGAAATGATGCAAACTGTAATTAACTATCCCTGCTATCCCAAAATGCAGGTGCATATGCATTTGGGAATGAGATGAGTATCAAATTGCAAATTGAGTCACTTGACAAGCTTGTTTTACCCTTCCAATTATGCAAGCAAGTTTGTGACTCAGGATCTATACAAGTCTGTTCCCTGACAAGACCAATCAGTTCTGCAGCTGAGCCAGTCAGAGCAGCCCTTTTCACAGTAATAAATTCAGCAGGCAGCCATGGTACGGAAAAGATTGTGAAGCCTTTATTCTGTGTGCAACTACCTATATGAGACAGAGTAAATACATTTTAAAGAAAAATAATCTTCAGGTCATCATTACACAAGGAACTAATTAAATGGGGGAGAGAAGAGGTGTCATGGGATTACAGTGATTGGTGTTCATGGTTCGTTAACTAAAAGAGATTGTTTTCTTTCCCATAGCATTTTCTGTTACTACTGTTGTGTGTTCACCCCTTGCTCATAAAAATCATCCAGCAGCTTGCTGTAATTTTAATTGTAGTTCATAATTAATTTCTTTAATTGTCTCTGATTTTTTTTTTTATGATTGCAAATAATTTCTTACATATCAGAATGTGACAAGGTTGGAGGTGCCATGCCAGTTACAGTCACAGACTCATGCATACATTGGTATGGGAATCTCTGCACCAGCCTGTTCCGGAAACAGGCATATTTTGCTGGCACATCTTGAACTAACTATAATCTTTCCTTACCCTTCAGGCTTGATTCTCGTGAAGTGCCAAGTATGAATGACTGTTGCAAATAGTCTTGGCACTTGAAATACCTAACCCTTAACACCTACTGACAGAATGTCTAGGCTGCATTCAAAATGAAAGTGAAGAACCCACTGGGTAGATTGTACTTCCCTCTCTCTACCTGTAAGAAATATATCCATTAGTCCTGGATATATATATACCTATATATTCAAAAGCAGGTATCTTTACACTCATGCCCAGAGGTGAATCTTACCAACAGCCACCTTAGATATTATAATAATCCTGCTGTGAGGCCATGAATGAGGCCCCACTGTGTGAATTGCAGTGCAAGCACTGTAAAAGAATGCCTTAACCAAGAAGAGCTTATCATTAAGTTATACGAGGCTGAAAAAGATATGGAAAATGGAACAGAGAGTTATGGTTTGCAAATGTTTTTATTTGGCTTTTCCAAAATGTCAAAAATGGGTTTCAGTACACAACTGTATGTGAATACCAAATTGCCTGTTCTTTACAACAGCTATTCTGAGAGATCCATAACCATCTTCTACATGGTTTACACACATCCTGTTGGGGCTCTAGATCACCACCCCAGCACCAGCAGTTTTCACAATGACTGATGCTTTTCTTAAAGCCTCTGTCCCTGCAACCATTTGAGCTTGTGAATATTTCAGCTTTAGTTTTCTAAAACTAAATACCTTCAAACATCATAAAATACTTTCAATCATTTATGGAGAAAAGCAAATATGAACTAACTGAAATATAGAACCTCAAAATGAAAAAGCAAACCAAAAAAACCCCCCAAAAACCCAAAAACAAACAAACAAACCAACAACAAAAAACAAACAAACAAACAAAAAAACCCAAACCAAAAAACCCCACCATTTTAAAAGCTTCCAGGTTTGGGTGATTTCTGACCGCTCAGCCTTAACTTTGTTCAGCTGTTTTTTGGACTGAGTGCAGTTCAATGCCTTTCAGACTGCATGGTGCTGAGGAGGTGGGAAGAAATATTACAACCTAAACCAGATAACATGTTTCTGCTATACTCTTTGCATACGTTTGCTTTCCAAAATCAACAATTCTTTTTCAAGCTCTCAAATCCCATGCCAAAATGCATAGATGGGGTGGCTATCAGCGTATATTACTAACATTGCCCAATCCTGACTATAAATACCTTGCTTCCAGTGTCTTATTCCTTGCCAAGTCTCCACACTCTGGGTTTACTTTTTATTTTGAGGATCTGTTAAACAATTTTCAGCTTTTAACAAACAAGGCATTCCCAAGCATGAAACCACCAATCAAGAAGACATTTATCTTAAGTTATCAAGAGCTGTGCCATGAACATATGAAATCCTCTATGGTGCTTGGTATTGTGAAAAATTATGTTCTCTCTGCCTCAAACATAATAAACAACAATACTTGGATAAAGCTGAAAGTGAGATACATTGCATAGCCCTATTATTGAAAGCTTTGCTTTTACAGTAAATGCAAGAGGCTTATCTACATTTCATATTTCAAATGAAGAAGTTTGTAACGCAAGTTGAGAAAGAAGCAGTTAACTGACAGTTACTGGTCTGCTTTTTCCTAGAGATACATGAAAGGAACAGTTTTATTCTTCTTTTTGCAATTATGCTAATTTCCTAAATATCTATTGCTGCCCCTTCTCTCTTCTGCTGTCTGCCCCATGAGCAACCCACAGCCTGAAATTTCGTAACATGAATTAGTACAACATGCACCAGACTGGCTGATGACCCCCTGATCAGTGGCTTCATGCTTCTCCTGCTTTTATTTTTCACTTTCGCACTAACAGATGAGCTTTGCGCTTGTGCAGAATACAGACAATAGATTTTTGTCGCAATAAGGATGATGTCCTCCACGCTTACTGCAGAGCAGGAGGTGAAATGATGAACACTTGTGCACGTGTGTGTGTGGAGGAAACTGGAGGGGAAAGGTTGGTTACAAATAGGCTTCCTTGTACAGAATGTTTTTGAGTACTGATCTGAAGAAATCAGTATTTTTAAAACATGATATTTACATGGCTGATAAAAAAAAGAAACAGTTGCATTAAGCAGCTACAAGAGTCACTCTTGAAAAAAGGAAAGTCACCTCCTCTGTTCTTACCCTTTCCTGCACACAGAAAGAAGACAGTGATATGATATACTGAGCTACTCAGTGGTCAAATCAATTTCTTCTAATTTAAGCTCGTGTACATTTCTGATATCTTCTCTGGGGCCTATTTAAAGATGTATCTTTCATCACTGCTACTTTTGTGTACCTTATTGAACACAATTAATAGCTGTATTAGCTGTGACAGTTTATCTGGGGTGGATGAAGGAAAGACACCCCAAAAAAAGTGTGGGTAGAGTACAGCTGCATCTTGGATAGTCCTGTAGTCTTTCTTAGTTTTGTGGTGTTTACTATAATGACTTCATTTTACTTCAAAATGCATAACAAGAACAAACCTTTCCCATTGCAAAAAAATATGTGTAGACACAAGCAATTTTAATTCACCTGGCAGACTATTATTAGCTTCATTTTTAGCCTGAAGCAGTAGCTAATCCCATTAGTGAAGGGGGTTTTATTTTTTAAGTGATGGCTTAGGAATAGCCTTTCCTAGACCTCCACTGTGTTCTTGGTAAAGGTGCCCCATTTTCTTCCTCTGAACCACATTTCTCAGATCATCACATTATTTTGAGTCTTGTCTGTAAGGGCTGAGCTAGTGACCCCTACTGTGGCTCTACTTTTAGGGTGCTCTTACACCACACTAGGAGATTGTCAATGGTGTGTAAACTAAGCTAATTAAATTGTGGTGCACACCTAAGGCACATAGCTGTTACTCAAATGTATACAGAAGAAATAGTGTTTCATGGTAATATTCACAAGCAAGTGATGGAGTGTGAAGCTACTAGACTGAAGCTTTGGGCTACAAGAGCTGTTCCTAGGCAGGGGACCATTAGGTCACAGATCTACTCAGTTTCATAGAGAAGGGTCTAACACATGGTCAGTTATGTTTTCACTCTGCCATCATGCAACAATGGTGTACTACAGGATACATTATTTTAGAAGTACTTTAGGGAGTTTCAATAAAGCTTGGTGCATAACCCTGGTGGCATACCATGCAACAAAACCAAAACAAAAATATCCTAAAACCACTGAAACTGACATTAAAAATACAACATTTTATTTCCCATGAGCTGCAAATCACTTATTACAACAGCCCCCTGTCCTAAGTTGTGACACACCGTAACACATCAAAGCCTAAGCATGGCACTATCCCATACTAAGTTGATTCCTGCCTTGAACCTCAGGCCAAGATAATTTTTCAGCAGTGAATTTATCCAGTTGCAGTCTTATATAAAATAATATGATTTCCTTTGCCTGATAGGAACACTGATGCAAACAGCTTGAAGTGTATGCTTTCAATAGTATCATACACAGTATTGTTTCTTTTCCTATTTTTTATTTCATGTTCTTATCTGATAGTTTTGGCAAAGAACTAGCCACACAACCCTAAAAGAAGCTTTCAGATGTTTGAATATTTACAGATTATAAAAACAAAGCAACAGCAAAACCTAGTTTCTAGTAGTGGAAGAGAGTTTAAAACCACGCGTGCTGGGAGTTCTTTTTCTCTATCTCAGAAGCATCCCCAAAGGCTGCAGGTGGTTGCAGTGCGAAGGTACATTCTTATACTGAAGCAGAATCACAGTTCTGACTGCAAGGAAAGTGAACTAGAGTAGCTTATGCAAAACCAAGTGGAGAAAGAGACCTGCTTATGAGAAAAGTTTTTCGCAAGAGTTTTATTTGCGCTCTGATATTGTATTGATGGGAGAAATCAGTATAGTGAAGAACAGAGAAATTTCTAAAAAAAAAACCCTGAAAACCAAACCCAAACAACCAAAAAACTCTTTTATCATCTCTTTGGGTGTGTGTTGGATTTATCTATTAAAATCTTTGCATCCCCTTGTCTGTGGGGTATTTATGTCTTCACTTTTTCACCCGAAGGGTCAGCAGGAAATTTACAAACTCTGTTATATCTTGCCGTCGACAGCCACTGTCACTCTGCCTTTCCTCGTCCAGCGGCCGCCTCTACTCTCTTTGCATTTCGGGGAAGCCACCACCTACTCCCGTTTGAGGGAAGAATAATTTACGCAGGTCCAACACTGACATCCAGTGGCCACTGCGGTTCAGGACACGCTCCCGGTGTCTGGACTATTTAAAACTTGGCTTGAAGCGGTACGTACGGCTTTACTCTTCAGATGTATTAATTCAGCACTTAAATCAATGCATTTATGTGATTTCCATAAGTAAGCGTCGGTTGTTCCAGACAGTAATTATCAACATGACTTCAGAGACAAATATAAAGTATTCTGATAATTATATTTAATGGTACTCAGTACAAAGATTTTGAAATATCCTTAAACGCCAAATTATTCAGGAATCCTAACTGCACAAGCATATTACCACTAAGTGATAATTCTCTCTATATATACCTACATCTGTGCATAATGCATACTTACTTACACTCTGCCTCTCCCCAGTCACTTAATATTCCTGAACTTGAAATGCAAGTGCCCAAGTGCAGGCATCCATTTTGCACTGATCTAACAAGAAAAACAAAGACCAACAACAGATTTTATTTTTGTGTGGAAGAAGAAATGAAGATAAAGTGAACATAATTAAATATAATTCTTGAGAGCTAGTAGCTGAAACTGCATATTTCAAGTGAAACTTGAAGTTAGGTAATTACTCGCAAATATTTGTTAGTGGCTTGTTGGCTGGTAATTTTACTACCTGTTTTTTCTTCCTATTATTGGTCAGTTTGTCTGGTACTCTCTGAACATCTGTCAAAAGTTATCATCCTTCAAACCATCCCACTCTTTATAAAGATATCATTTAAAAAAGAAATTAAACCCTTCCCATGTTCAGATTATGCCTTTTCTTGTCTTTCTATACAGCAGCATATATAGGAACTCCTGAGGAGTTGCGTGCGTTTGGTTGGTTGGTTGGTTGGTTTGTCTTTCTTGGTCTCTCTGGAAGCAACCACAGAATGCAGCTGCTGCATCCAGCTGTGTAAACTGCTTCCTGCTGAGTAAGCCTTGAGAGCAATGACTCAACAGATCCTCTTAAACATAATAATAACAATAATAATGATAATAAATTATAGTCCTCGTTTAATTCTTTGCACTAACGGGTGAGGACACTTCAGGACATTGTTTTGACTTTGTTTTCTGTGGCCTTCGTTTTATAAGATACTTTTAAACAAGGGGCTTAGAATCATCCGGGTTTTCACAGAAAATTTATGTGGGGTTCTTTTGACTACAGGGTGTTTACAAGGACAGGAAGAAACAGCTCAGTGTCCTGTTGGAAAATTTCTGGCAATGTTTCTTTCCTATTTTAAAAGAAGTAATTAAAAACATCACTATAATAGGAAAGCGTGAATTATTTCATGCATTTTAAACTTAACATTATGCAAGCTCTGGAATAGAGCTGGAGAAGAAAGACTATTTATTTGATGGATGATAAATTTATTTCAAGCTCCACTTTCACCAAAGAAGATAGGCAACGCAATTTATAATTTCTGTGGGGTCCATATCTGCTTATGAGTTTAACATTCACGTAAAATACTATCTGCCCTGACCAAAAATCTTTTTAAAGAGAAATACTTAATTGTGGGTTAAATCCCTTGACCCTGCTCAGTTCCAAAGCCTGCCTGGGGGAAAGTAACTAAGAGCTCTGCACCACAAAAGAACAGGGATGGGAACTACAGTACTTTCCTCAGCTACATTTAACAGAAGTAACCTTACCAGACTACAAAATGCTGAGCACCTCTTTGGCCTTTCTCTGCATGGTCTTTTTGCACAAGAGCTACCATAAAAAGTGCTGCATTGCCCTCCAACCAAGCAAAGGGGTGACAAAGCTGAGTGTTGGGATGCTTTTGGCACCTCCTGGCTGTTTTCCTGGTTTTTCTTTCTTTAGGCCAGACTTCTTGCCTCCCTTTGTTTATGAGTCAAACTGAGATGCAGTTTGTGCAGAGACAGTGTCAGGAGCTGGGGTAAGCTGTGCCCTGAAGCGTAAGCCTTAGGGTTTTGCTTTCCTGCTTGCTGGAGGCTCTCTGATGTTGCTCCCCATGACCCGTTATCTAGGTGTTCTGTAGCCAGATTTGACAGCGCATGCCCCTTTGATTCTCAGGTGAATTAAGCAGTACCTACCATACCAAATCCATATTGCCCTGCCTTGGCAGGGGCGTTGGCCTAAATGATCTCCAGAGGTCCCTCCCAACCCCAACCATTCTGTGACTCTGTGATATCTTTGCTTTACAAATTAACTTGAGGCTTTAACTTGAGGCTGGAGCCTGACTTTTAACAGAGCCTTGTACCTGTCCTGAGAACACAAGATCTTGAAATAGCCACTGATGGTCAAGTATGTTCTTTAAAATAACTATGTGTCACAGACGCTGACCTGGGGTTACACCTGTCATTCGTCTTACTACTGAATTAGTCTGTTTATATAATGAAACTAACAGGAAATTATTTTATTACAGACCGCATAAACATTTAACCGGGGGCGGGCGGGTCGCGAAAAGACTACAACTCCCGTCATGCTCTGCGGGGCGCCATTTCCCTCCCAGCCGCCAGGCGGGAAAAGAGCTGCTGCGCGCTGGCCGGAAAAGGTCCCTGGGCGCCACTTCCTCTCGCCATTTCACGCAGCGCCTCTCTTCAGCGCCCGTGCCGCCGCCGCCATGACGGACCGGTACACTATCCACAGCCAGCTGGAGCACCTGCAGTCCAAGTACATCGGGACGGGCCACGCCGACACCACGAAGTGGGAGTGGCTCGTGAACCAGCACCGGGACTCGTACTGCTCCTACATGGGCCACTTCGACCTGCTCAACTACTTCGCCATCGCCGAGAACGAGAGCAAGGCGCGCGTCCGCTTCAACCTCATGGAGAAGATGCTGCAGCCCTGCGGGCCGCCCGCCGACAAGCCCGACGAGTCTTAGCCCGCCCTGGGCCGCCTCCCGGCTCCATCCCCAGGGCGCTGTGCCTTAGGGGCGGGTGGGCCCGAGCGAGCGGCGGTGTCGGGGCTCCTCTGAGCTCTCCTGTCCGCCCGCTGAGAGCAAGCCCGGCAACGCGAGGCTGCTGTTACGCCCGCGGGACCAGGGAGCGAAGAGAGCTCTGGGGACTGTGGCCCTCAGGCCTCGTGGTCCCTCTGCTCCAGTGTGGTGTGCTCTCGGAGGACTCTGACGGGAGAGGCCTCGCAAAGCGCCGGCTTCTGGACAGCTTCAGCTCTTACATGTACCATTGTTCGGATCTTTTAGGAATGGAAAATAATAAATCTTACTGGGCATTTCTAATGTTTTGTCTGATAATCGGCTAATAAGAGGTACTTGTTCTGAAAGGAGTGCTGGTTAAGCGGCATTAAGCGTTTATACAACCATCCGAGGTGCGAAGCTGAGATAACGGGTAGCATTTTCTCAGCGGGCCTGGCCGGTGCTTGCTTGCCAGAGCTGTGTTTTGAGGATCCCTGCTGACGAGGGAAGAGTTTGATGTGTTGTTAGTGTTTATTGTGTGGGGGGATTTGTGGTATAGCACAAGTCAGCCACTCTAGTGCTTCAAAACTCCAAAATGGCTTTTCTTTAAATACCTTTTTCTTGCTTCATCTTCCTCTTTCCTGTACTTGTGTTTTACAAACTTTGATTTTCTCTGATCCAACTTAGCTACTTTTTTTTCACTAGTGTTTTGTAGTCAGGTAGTGGGTTTTTTTCCTACATTACTCTAAGCAAGTGTATTAATGTGGGGTTAGGCACTGTTAATATAGAATAGGAACATAATGGTTACTGCTACTTCACAGTAAAATGGTTTCTCACTGATACTTCAAAGTAAAATGCTTTAAGGTGAAAGAATCTTAGACTGCAAACTGAACTATGTTGACTTTTGTCTCTTAAAATAGGTTATTCACTTCAAAATAAATTCTCAGTTCTAATGAATGGAAGAGTAAATGTAGAGATCTGTTGCTTGGAGAAATTAAGTGCTCTAATTTCAGACATGGATCATTGTAGCTCTGGTTGGCTGTGGTGTTGGTGTGGATTCTTTTTCTAACATTGAGAGGAGAATTCATTATTTTATGATCTTATTAAGACTGAATGCAAGCTGATTTATTTTCTTTTCCTTAAATCAGTGGTCTCAAAATGCTGTTGAGTCTTACAAAACTAAGCTATTCGTAATAATATGATAAAGTAATAAAAAGTGCACAAGCTCTTGGTGCCATGTTAAAGTCAGTACATCTATATTCTGAAGAACTCAAGAGATGGCATTTTTCCAGTTTTGTTGCACATATTAAGATGGGGGGGGGTGAAGTGGTCCTAAATAAATGTTACCTGCAAGTTTTATGGGGAACTACTGCAACTTTCAGTAAATGAGGGCTATTTGTTTGGTTTTCACTTCTCGTGCAAGCTGGTGCAAGTGACTTAAAGGTCATCTGTTCCTCATGTACTGAGGAATGCGGCTGAAAGGTTTTCCCTAACTTGAGGTCAGGCACTTACTAGTAGGTGTGCAATGCAGGCTTGCAAATATTGAGTAAATTTGTATGTAAATCAAGCGTGTTTCCTATTAGTGTTAGTAGAAGTCTGCTCCAGGATCAAATCTTAGAAACTTGCTTTTTCACTGATAGGAATAGGCAACATGCTCAGTGAAAAAAGGGTGGCATGGGGCCATCCCACGGGGTAAGCTGCTGGTCCAGTTTCTCTTGCCTTACACATACCATAGCTATTCTGTTGTTGAACAGAAACATCAATTACTCTATTTCCTTGCCCAAAAGTAGCTCTAAAGTGTCTAGCCTGCTGGCTGCCAACAGGCAGTTGGTGTGTGGAACGGACATCAATGTCCAGGTTGGTTCACTGGTGGCAAAGGAGCTTGAGCCTCAGTGCTGGAACTCGGGAACTGGAAGAGCTGGGGTGAGGGTACAGGTGCTTCTGTAACAGGTTGGAAACTGAGTTTGCAAAGTTCTGTGAAGATGAGTCTTGAATCTCTTAACATGGAAGGAAGAAGAGAAACTGCAACTTAATCCACTCCTGTCTAAGTTAGAACTTAAAAAGGTTTCAAGCAAGATTTCTTTGAGACACCTGTTACAGTTAGCTCTATTGATGGGTGTTCTCAATACATTTTAAAATGTGAGCTACAAATGTATCACACAAAAGTAAATATTAATGTCCCCTTGCAGGCCATTGTATAGTGCAAACAGCATTCAGAGATGGGTCAGTTACATGCTGAGTAAACTTGCTGGTTCTGTCATGTGTACTCGCTTGAATCCTGGTTAAGCATATGCCTCTGTTTTAGAGTGGTTGGAAAAGGTTTTTAGAAGTGCCTGTACTAAGTAATATTTGTGAGACATTGCAAGCACTTCCTTAAGAAATGCAGAAAATCAAAGCGAAGTTAGAATTCCTGAGAGTTCAAGATAAGCAAAGACAAATGGGAGATGCTGAAGAGTGTGTTTCTGGGCTTTGGTATTTTTCCTGAATGCCAAAGCATTTTTAAAACCAATGAAGGCAGTGTGCTCTTCTTGGTATTAGGAAGAGTAAAGCATCATAAGAATAGGGTTACCTGTCCTACTGGGACACATCTGTTTTTTACCTCCATCCCGATTAAAAGATGAAGCGTACTGTTTGTTTAAAAATTTGCTGTATATCTGCATGATGTTCTTTCACGTCCAAGCAGTATGGCTTTAACTGGGCTTCTCACTATGATCTCTGGCTCATTTTCCTGAGTTTCTGTGGCTTAATTTCACATAGTGTGAAGTATGAGAAATACGAGCTATTTCCAATGTGATGTGCATTGTATTTGGTAAGAAGGAATTTCACCTGCTTGTGTTCTGGTAGTTAACATGTCTGTGTAAATTCTCTGTAGAGTAGACCATACATGCATTTTTAATTGAAAAATTTCTAATGGATATTACATACAGTACTAAATGACTGTTTAGCTAAAAATAGGATACTGAACCCATGCTAGGTTGTCTAGGATTTATGAATGCAGTGAGAAGTAAGTGGATGGCAGGTGAAAGGAGAAAGGTTTGCTTCTGGTGCCTTAATTATAGATGATTGAAGAGAAGAAGAAGCAAGCTTGACTCTTTCAGAAAAAAACATGCAAAGCTTTATGCTAAGATGGTTTATTTTACTTACAAATGGGCTATACTTAAGCCAGAAAATATTACTGGAGAAGGGCACTGCCACCTTTAATTATGTTTGCTACTGTTCTCTTAGTAATGTGGTTGCCTTTTACAACAGGTGGCATAAGTGTGAGGTTTGCTAATTGTTTTATATATTAAGAAATCTCCACAGCTTGCTTGTTTTCTATATTCTAGTTACTTTTAATTCTAAGTGTTTTTTTCTTCTTGTGCTACACCAGAGGGCAGCAAATGCAGCTGCTATTCGACTGGAGGCACAGATCATTAATATAATTGCATTCTGTCGTGCAAATTTTCTCTGAAAAAAAATAGACGGATACTTATAAAAATTGCTAAAACTTTCCAATAGTCAGAAATACTTATTTTTCCAATGTAAGGTTCAAGACATGCATTATAACTTTTATGCACCATGGGTGAATAGAGCAGTATGGGAGCCCTAGCACAGCTGGAAAAAAAAAATCCATTTTGAGATGGAATTAGAATTTTTGAACAGGTCAATTACAACAGCGTTTACTTAGGTTCATGCAGGGCATAATTAAGCCCGTGTTTTCTTCTGTGGCATAGCTAGCTTGGAAGTTCTGCATAGTCTGATGCCTCTTGAGTAATGCTGATAATGGTGCTTGTGGGGCTGCAGCATAATAAATCACGTTGCTGAAAGAGTGTTAAGATTAAACTTGCAAAGTTAAGAGTTTGTAACCATCCTACCAAGCCCTGAGGTTACATTTTATGTCTGATTTATCTCATCACATTCATAGCTTGACCATACAAGGCACTGGCACAGCTGAATAGTGAATTACTGTGGACAGACTGAGAATAACCAGGCTGTTGCAGGACTGTCTGAACTCTGGAGCATTTGTATTGTATGTCCTATTTGGTATAAATATTGAAAAAAAACCCCAAATGTACGATGCTGATGAATAGAGAATAGTAAATGCTTGTGTTTTGTGATTACTGCTGATGGGGTACTACTGTTATAAATCACTTCCCACTTGGACATCTTGAGTGACATCCTATGTGGATTCAGTACTTCATATATTAAAAGACTAAGGGTGTCTTTGGCATTATTAGACCACTGTCCATATTGGTTTAAAAGATGCTTGTAACAAGAACAGCTAAACTCACTGCATCACCTACAACTACTCAACTGTACCTTTGAGGCACCTTTCAAAGCATGCAGCTGGACTTTGCAAGGTATCACTGTGTCAGACTTGGTTGAGCAGGTCCTCCATGGGCTGTCCTGAGAGTGTACAGAGCCATCCAGAGGCTGGGAAAGTGGCTTGCACCCACACCAGGGCTTTGGGACTTTGCCAGGGAGCTGCAACAGGCCTTTGTAGAAATGTTTAAGGAGCTATATGCTGCTTTTCATTGCTTGTTAAAATGTCTTCCTTCTAAGATACTGGTTCTGAAGCAGCTATTCAAATCTGTGAGCAATTTAACTTGTTGCACTGCGGAGCTAACTGCAGCTGTCCTGGGATGACCCTGGGAAGCTGGAGTGAGTGAGTGCTTTGGCAGACATCTTTCCCAATGCTCTGCTTTGTGATTTTATTCCCAGTATCTTGACTGTTTGTTTATGATGAGGCTATAAGGGAAAGAGATGATGCATATGCTCATCAAGAAAGCAACTAGGCCTGTGGGACCTCGGCAGCTGCATAGGATAACTGTCTTGGTGGAAGGTCAAGACTAGGGGCAGCACAGGGCCACAGGCTGGCCCTACAAGGCTTTGCTCACTTGCAGGCTAGGATTTACCAACCCAAACAGGGCACATGCAAATTCAGTCTGTTAGTCGTGCAGACCTGGGTTTTATTCAGCTTTTGCCATCTTAGCTGGAGCTAAGATCTTGTGGTTGAGAACTCCAGAACATGGGCTTCATCATGCCAAAGGTATCACTCTGAGCTGTTATTTCCTTCAAAATATGAAGCATAGTGCAGATGAGACAAAGAAAAAACAAACTTAAAACTCTGAAAACTAATTGAAGCATTGCTTCCTGAACACATGCACCTCACCAGTGACACTGCCAGCACCAGCAGAGGGAAATCGAAGTGGGGTCAAGAATGTATGAGGACTTTGTTAAGGCATTATCTTTTGGACCTGATGTATGTTTACTAGGAAATTAGGAGGTGAAGGGCTGTAGGGTTGAGGGATTACGGTGTTTTAAGAATTCGTAGAGGAAAAAATTTCATTCCTTTGCTGCTTAGCTATAATCCTTTTGCAGAAAGCTTATCTTCTTCTTACCACTCCTCCAAGGACACTACCAGAAAAGCTAACGTCATGAACCAGGAACAGAGCGTTTTTTTTGGCAAAGCTGAGCAGACAACTTCAGGCCTTTTCTACACAAAGAAAATAAATGTAAAATGCGTGTTTCTGGCTATCACTCTCTGCAGATGCTCTTATCCTGCAATAAATAAACTGAAGACAAGGACTTGAGAGCAAGTTACTTGTGGTAAATTAACTGTGAGGACACATCTGCTGCTCTGTAGCTAGTGCCTGTTGCAAGTCCCTACTTTAGTGTCAAAATCAAGGTCTTCTGCCTCTTTGCGTGGAGGCACTTCCCTTGCATCACTGGACACTGCAGGGCTCAGAGTGAGGGGTCAGCACTGAGCTTGAATGTTGGCCTTGGTGTAGTCTCAGTGTAGACCACTGTATCCCCTTCCTTACTCAGTCTTCTGTCTTTGCTTTCCCCTCTAAGCAGTCACTCTGTGACACCACCCACAGCAATAGCAGTATTTTGCTCCTGCTTGACTTACCAGCTGTGCAACAATTCTTCCTGTGCTGATACCTCAGTTTCCTTCTTCAATGATGCTTGAGAAGATTAATCTTACTTTGGTAAAGCCCATTAGTTTATGAATAATTGCTCTGGTTTAGGTTGTCAGTGAGCAACTGGCTTGTGTCAGCTGCCCAGTGAATAATCTGGGGAAGACTGCTGCTCCACATTAGTTCTATATATACACATTTTGAGATACAAATCTGGACTGGAGAACTTCCAGACTGAATTCTCCCCCACAGTCACTGTGGCTAGAGTAAACAGTAAAGTGCCATACATGGGGTTTATAAAAGCAGTCCAGGTGGGGAACAGTAACTCCAAGCAGCTTTTCCATGGTACTGGAGTCTTTCCCATTCCAGGTGGTGGTAAATCCACATGACATTGTTGAAAGGTTGGCTACTGGCACGAGGCACTGCAGTCGGTAGTCACCTGCTGATGCATTGTATCCCACCAGAACATGCCTCTCCTGCCGCAGCAGATAGCTGGCAGCTGCCTCACTGGTGGGGAACATGGCTGCAAGGGGAGGAAGGCCAGGCACTTTGCCAGCTGTGGGTGCCCATGCTAGGATGCAGAGGGCTGGCTTCTTTTGGGGGACTTAGCTGGATGAACAGTGTATAGCTGTAATTGCTTTTTGTGCTTGTGGTGCCCCTGGAGAGCATCCCAAATCCTGCAGTCAGGCCCCCAGGAGCACAGTTCATACTCCATACGAGGTTTGGTATCTGTAACATCATGCTACAGATGCATTTCCTGGGGGAAAGGTTGGACTTGATGATCTTAAAGGTCTTTTCCAGCCTAGCTGATTCTGATTCTATGCAGCATCTGCTTGGATGTAAACCAGTCCCATGGGGCTGTGTCATTTCCTGGGCCACAGGAGCATCCTTCAGCTCCTTGCAGCACCCTGACTCATTTGCCCACATCTTCGAGCTTCTCCAACGAGGGAGGCACAGTTTTAGAGAGTCACCTCCTTCCCCATGTACTGCTGTAGGTGGGCTGCAGCATGGGAAAGATCGCATATTTCTGGGAGTCAGAAGGTGGTGTCAATGAGGAAATGACTGAAGGTGATTAGCTGAAAGGAATTCTTTTACCTCAGCATGGATTTTCATTTATGCTGAGGATGAGGAGAGGGAGAATTATGTCTTTGCACCTGAGGGAGGAAGTTGGTGACACAGACATTGCCGACAAGCTGGGGACCCCCACATTAGCCATATTTGATGGTCTCTGCACTTGCTGCAGTGTGCAGAAAAAGAGAAGTGGTTGGCCATGAGCAACACAAAACTTCAAGGCTCTGGGGTGTTCCCTGGTGAGCATCCCCTGTCCTCAGAGAAACTTTAGCATTTCAGTGTGTGCTTTTGTTCACTTCGATGAGATGAAAAAACAAAACAGTGAAAGGTTTTGTTGCAGAAAGGTATTCCAAATAGTTCTGATTAGGGATGGTTGAAACATGAAGTTAATTTTACACAGTTTATACCAAGAGGAGAATGTTATTACAGTTTATACCAAGAGAAGAAAATGGAATCCAACATCAATAGCCGTAAGGGGAAAGACGTGGAGGTGTTGGTTGATGAGAAGCTCAACAGGAGCCCGCAATGTGTGATTGCAGCCCAGAAAGCCAACTGTATACTGGGCTGCATCAAAAGAAGCATGTCCAGCAGGTCGATGGAGGTGATTCTCCCAGTCTGCTCTGATGAAACTCCACCTGGAATACTGGGTCCAGCTGTGGAGCCCCCAGCACAGAGATGACAGGAGTGCTGGAGCACCTCTCCTATGCAAGCAGGCTGAGAGAGTTGGGAGTTCTCAGCTTGGGGAAGAGAAGGCTCCGGGGGGACCTTGTATCAGCCTTCCAGTGCCTAAAGGGACCTACAAGAAATCTGAAGTGGGACTTTTTTAGATGGGTATGTGGTGATAGGACAAGTGGGATGGCTTTAAGCTGACAGAAGGTAGATTTAAATTAGACATTAGGAAAAAATTCTTTGCTATGAGAGTGGTGAGACACTGGAACAGGTTGCCAAGAGAAGCTGTGGCTGCCCCATCCTTGGCAGTGTTCAAGGCCAGGTTGGTCGGGGCTTGAAGCAATCTGGTCTAGTGGAAGGTGTCCTTGCCCATAGCAGGGGGGTTGGAGCTAGATGAGTTTAATCTTCCGACCCAACTGATTTTCTGAGTCTATGATAATAAAAGTGCTTGATATAAAACACTACGATGCCTTTTAAAAATGTTCTGTCGACACTTTGAGGAAGATCAGTGCATTTCCATGAGATATTTGAAGTGTAGTTAAGGTACTTTTCTACTCGAATTCTATTGTCTTGAAAACTTTTCACTGGCTTTTAACCGAGAGCGTTGTCTCTTCCTGCAGTTTAGCCATTCACCAGAAGGTGGAGCTTAACGTCTTGTGAGTGAGCTAGGATTGGCAGAATTTTTGCGAAGTCCTTTGGATTTCAGGGCTTGAATGAAATGTCTTTTTTTCCGCCTGTTTTGCAGAAGAAATCCTTCTGGATCAGCATGACAGCTCCCTAGGCCATAAAGCCTCAGTCTCTGGAGTCTTAATAGTCCCAGCCTGTCTGGTCCCTGCACAATCTAATTAAGCCAAAATATCATCACCTGAGACACATCAAAGTCCAGAATCCTTGTATCAAGAGCAAGAATCATTGTGTCCCTGGAGATGTTACTAACTTTCTTCAGGAGTACTGGAAAGCTAAGGAATAGGATAGAGAGGAGCATTTGTCTCATGTTTCTGCTTCAGTCCCAGCGGGCACGGAACACAGTCCTTGCGTACCTGCGCACCAGGAGATGGTCAGCCTGATTCCTGCATGCTGGGTCATGATGCTGGGCTCTGTGAACCTCTTGGTAATCTTGGGGTCATGCAAGCTCTCAAGAAGGCTTTCTCTGGCACCCAAACCACTGCTGCCTTGTAGTGGAAAGTGCAGGGGGATTGGAGCTAGATGATCTTAGTGTCCTTTCCAACCCTAACACTTCTATGATTCTATGAGGTGTTAAATTGTCAACTGCAATCATTATGCTGCAGTAGAAGGAAGCCTTTTGGGTAGCATTGACCCAAATCCCACAGTACCTCAGGACAAGTGTCTCAGATACTGATCCTGAATCAATTCTCTGTGAGGCCATCACAGAACAACAGGAATGGGTGATGTCTGCAGTGTTACTAGGGTGCTGCACAGCAATGGGCTGCACAAAAAGAAGCTTTCTCGTGGCTTTCTGCTTAGATACACAATGTTGCTTAAGTCCACTCCAGTGTTTAGGTAGATAACTGGAAGCTGGCTAGCTGTGTCTAGCTGCCTTATGGATGTGCTGAGGACTAAGACTTCTTACTGAACAGTACTTGACTAAAATCTGCATCTCCCTCCGCTTTCCTTAGCTGTAGTTTGGGAAGAAAGATAAGCCGCCTTCCTTCACAATGCAGGAAGTGTTTGACTCAGAACATCCCTTGCTCATGGTCCTCTTTTGCAGGATAGAAGTTTGGGTTCAGATATCTTTGGAGCAAGTTCATGTAGATCCTGTTCCTGGAGGCTGCAGAGGGAATGAGGTGTTGACACTTTCCCCATGTGTGAACCTTCTACTGAAATTGGGTGACCAGAGCATCTGCTCTGTGGTGGTAACTCTCATCACAGCCACAGAAATGTCTTTTATGGGCCACACCAAAGTTTCACCTAGATCGGTGTCCTGCTTGGCGATGTTCAAAGGCTGATGTCTAGGGAAGAGGATGAGAATAGAGCAAATGTATAGTGATTCCTACAGTACTCCTCTGACTAGCTGAGGGATTCATGGAACTAGAGAAGATGATGCCTTTATGTTAGACTGCCTTTTAGAGACTTGGATCAGTTCCAGTGGGTAGTTTTCCTAGCTCCTGTTTGTCCTAAGGCTAAATTCCCACCACCTCAATTTAGAGACACTTTGGAAAATATTTAGCAGTAATGGACTCATTGGAAATCATTTTGGTGTTGAATGTAACAGATTCCTTTGGTTAGCCATCTAGATGCTGGCACTATTGACTAGTGAAGATCCAGCTTTTGATGACTGGTACAAACCCATTTGCTCAGGATAGCAAAAGCCAAGATGAGTGGCCAGAAATTTTACCTATTGAATCAGAATTCAGTGTCCTTTCATGAAAAAGAAATGAGAAATCGTTTTCTGCCTATTTTATTTCAAGACAATAGTCTTATCTCTATTTCAGTAAGTGTGTGGTTTATTAACAGTGAAGATAAGTCCCACTGTGTATTCAAAACATTCCTCTCTTCTGCATCCTGAAAAGCAATCAATAGACTCAGCAATATTGGCACTTAGCAGAAGTTAACCACAACTAAGAGTGAGGTTAACGCGGCAAACCCATTTGCTCAGGAAGTTCTTGAGACAAAGCTGAAATACAGTGTTCCTGTCTGGCAGCAGAGAACAAATTAAGCATTTTTCTTAGCTCTTAAAATGCTTTTAAATGCCAGCGTTCTCATGGGGAAAATTGGTTTCTGAAAAGAATTTGCATCAAATTTGTCTTTGTACCCACTTCTCTAGAAAAGAGTTGCTTGTCCTTTATTTTCATAACCTCTGTGCCAAGTATCCCAAGTATGAGGAAATACTGAGTTCTGCATCCTACTTTCAGCAGCAGTTTCCCTTCAGGCAGCCTTTTCTCCTGCCAGAAAACCAATGCCAGTTCCCCTCGCGGTACAGTTTGGAAGGGGCAGTGCCAGCCAGCGCAGCTGTGACTCTGAGGCTGTTAAATCTGGTGCTGTCAGAGCCCAATGGAGGTTTGAGGTCTTGTTATTCTGGGTGTTATACAGCAGGAGAAAAGAGATGAGCCCTGCCAAGAAGTACCTACAAGCAGGAAAAGGAAAGACATACAACAGCTGGAATCTGTTGCATTGGAGACTGCTGGGAAATGAGCGAGATGTGGGGCAGGCCAGGTTGGACAGAGCCTTGGGCAATATGGTCTGGTGTGAGATGTCCCTGCCCATGGCAGGGGGTTGGAACTTGATGATCTTAAGGTCCTTTCCAACCCAAAACGTTTTATCATTCTGTGATTCTGTGAGGGCTTTTCAAAGGTGGAAGCAACCTAGATTACATAGATTTATAAATGTGAAAGGAATTAATTAAACTTCATCTATCTGGTTGGGTGTTCTCATTCAAAGTTAAGATGACTCAGTTGATGTTATTAAGCCACCTTCACTTCACAATTTTAATAAATTCCAGTGAGTTTTTCTTACTGTCCCAATGTGGTACAACTCCCTTTTCCAAGCTGGGGCTACAGGAAGGAAGGATAGAAGGAGCAGGAAACATTCCGCTTACACAAGGTCAGAAACAAGAGAGCAGACTGCCCTGTTAAAAAGATGAGGCTTGAGCAGATACCAGCCCTCTACAGCAATTTCTCACATGCAGAAAGTCTATAGGGGAGAAAACAAAGCACCATCAAAGGCTGAAGAATGATAGAAGCTGAGAATGGTCACCTAGGGAAGGTTTGAAAGGTGAGAAGAGAAGCCTTTGGTGAGGTGGAGCCAGTAGGTGTTAGGAAGCAAGAGGGCAAAAATAGGGACTTAAGAAAATTGGAGTAATGCTTTGAAGGGAGTGAGTGCAAGAGCAGGCAAAACTGGAAAGGATGGTGGCTGTGAAATGATGCAAGAAATTACAAGATTTTAGAGAGGCTGAGGAAGATCAAGAAAACTGAGACATAGAAACAGTCATATCCAGTGGAAGGAGCAAGTGAAAGATGTTATCCAGGAAAAAGACTGAGGAGTCAGAGGAAGCTGGTATTGATTTGGCAGACCCAGAGCAGTGCTAAAGCAGCTGTCAACATCACAGTCAAGCAGACCAACAAAGGAGCAGTCCGTAGCAAAGGTGAGATCCTTTTCAGCGAGTATGAAACATAGACCACAGCTGCAGGACAAATCAAGGGAAAAGAGGAAAGATGCCAGGTAATCAAATGGACGCCAGTGTGGAGGTGAGAGTTGGTGGGGGTGTGATTGGGAGGTAATGATGTAAGGGAAAGTTAAAGTCCAGGGGAGGTTATCGAAGACTTACCATGGGACAGCAGTATCAGCATGGGGCAGGAAGAAGAGTTGGATGAAGTGGTGATGATGGGAAGAGGGTGAGTAAGAGCAGGGAGGTGCTAGAATTAGTAATAATGAGAAGAAAAGCCCAGCAGCTTCCCTCTTCTTCCTCTCCCTGGAACAGAGGGCTGGGCCTAGTTGCTAAGGAAGGTGTGGGAGAGAAAAGGAAGGAGTAATAGGACCATAGGAGCAAGAAATGGTGAGATGCTATCTGAGGATGAGGGGTGAAATATAAAAAGGGAGGAGATATGAGCAGGCAAATTAAAACTAAAGGAAGACAAAGCAACAGTGCTGGAGAGGACAGGGAGGGGGGTGCAGCTGGAGAAGACTTTTTGAAAATGCGACTTGGACTCCAGGCTGCTTTCAGTTCCTAACAGAAAGAGAGGAAAATGCAGGTCTTTGAGGCCCAGAGGTGCCTCCTGCAGCCACAGCACGCTCAAACCATCACTAGTTCTTTGTCTGCCAGGCTGAGCTCCCATCTCCCTTTGACACCTGGATCCTCACAGTCCATAATCCACAGTCACAGGACAGGTGTCTCAAAGGAAAAGTACCTTGTCCATGCAACAGAGGAAGAGCTTCATCAATGCAAAGCTGAAAGATAAAACACCCTGAATGGCACAAATACCGGAGAAGAACTTTGCCAAGGTTGCCCTATGCTGTCTTTCCAAACTGGCGCTTCAAGTATGCAGAGCCATTATGCATTGGAAAAATCTTTGTCATGAGGCAGCAGTGCTGTATCCCTCACAGTGCAGTGACCTAATGTGCAGTGAAGCATCCTCCTTGTTCCTGTCTCCAGCAGGCAGAGTTGGAGAGTGTCATTAGCATCTTGTCCAAGAGCAACCTGGTCTAGTGTGAGGTGTCCCTGCCCCTGGCAGGGGGTTGGAACTTGATCTTAAGGTCCTTTCCAACCCTAACCATTCTATGATTCTATGATTCTATCATTCTATCTTCCAGCCCCATCAGCAGCCCCAGCTGTGCCTGGGGAGCATGCTGCCCTAGGAGCTGCCCCCTGTGAGATAAGACGGGCAATGCTGTGCCACTTTGAGGCCACCCTACTGAGCCCACGGGTCCAATGGAGATATAACTGCACGTTCAGGGAAACCTCCTCCTGGCTGGCAAATACAGCAGTGCCTGCAGCTGAGCACTGTAGCAGAAATACCTGGCTCTTGCAGGGTGGCAGCCAGGGCTTGGGGTGGGAATCTGGCCTTCCTCAGAGCCCTGGTGACAGGAAGACCATTCATGAAGAAATCAGACACAACTCTCCAATGTTTTGGGGGTCAGCTTGTGCAACAGCAGTATTGTTTCCAGTCGCCAGGCTGACATGAAGATTTAGGCAATCGAGCTGCTTGGCAGGAGGCTCTTTCTGAAGAGGAAGGGGAAGCACAAATATCTCAGTGCTGCAGGAGGCTTGCTTGGAGCGTGTGAGGAACCAGGGGGGCTCTGGTTAATTCCTGTATGCAAAATGAGATGGAGGGAGGAGGCCTTGGCCAGGATCCCCCTTTGATGCTAGCTTTAAATAGCCTGTGCTGTGCATGGGTCAGAATGTTTAATAGGTCTAAGTTATACTTTGTTTTTATGCTCATCATGTAGCATTTTGGAAAGCTCTTTGGGAAACCTGGGCTTGAAAATATATATAACATCACTTTGGGGGAGGAGAGGAAGGGGGATTGGGAATTACAGGTTTGGGAAGATCTCTTGACCTCAGAGTTCATTTGTTCTTCTTGTCTATCTAATTAATGAAAAGTCATGTCTGGTCAACACTTTTTCAGTTATCGGTTTAAGATCTGCAACCACAAACAACTGCAAACATTTGAAGTCTTTGTGAATCACCCTAAAGGTTGAAAATCTTTTGTCTTTCTTCCAAATGCCAGCAGATACACCCACAGTTAATTCCAGGCATTAAATACCACAGGTTCAAAGTCTCCCAACTCTGCAGATCACCATCTGCACTTTACCATGTTTTCGGGGTACTGTTAGCGTAGGATAACATGACCTCAGTGATGTGACTGGCAGCAAATTCATGGGGTTGTGCTGTGTAGCAACTGGAAGAATTAGTCTTGACTAGTGAGATGCCTCTCTGCTTTTCTGCTGACAAAAATCAAACACTAGTTTGAAATTCATTGCACTGGATGTCTGCCAGAAAGCGCAATGCAATCCAGTTTATTTGAATTCCAAGTGTCCTGAGTAGGGCTGAAGCTGGAGTAAACAATATCCCTAAAAAAAAAAACATTGTGAGAGGAAAGCAGTTGCAGTCATTAAGGAAAAAGTAACCCCAAGCCATTGATCAATCTTGCTTTTTTCCTTGCCAAACAGAGACATAACAATAGCCTGCTCTTTAACAGAAGGACCTCAGCGAATGAATATGCTCTACTGATGTAAAAAAATAGAGTTTCTTTCTCACTCCTGAGCTTCCAGGAGCGTGAGGTTCTTGGAAGTGCCTATTGGGAATGGGCTGTCTCTTGCTCCCTGATGGGGGACCAGGAGGAGCGTTAGGGAAATGAGCTTGGATAGA
Organism: Psittacula echo; assembly: GCF_963264785.1. NCBI lineage: Eukaryota > Metazoa > Chordata > Aves > Psittaciformes > Psittacidae > Psittacula > Psittacula echo. Next base: position 37,252,217 of record NC_137738.1, on the reverse strand, counting down.
TCTCTAACTCAGTGGAGTCTATATGGGTCCAGAAGACATTTGTTAGAGCTGGGAGATGAGTTCTCTGAGGCTCTCATCTTCACAAAACATTCCTGATCCTCTCACAACCCCTGCAAGTGCCAAGCCTGGTGAGAGCCCTTACCTTGCAGAACCAGAGCTCCCTGTGCCCATCCCTGTTCCCATCCCCATCTCAGGCATCATCCGTGGGCCGGCAGCATGGGAGCTTCCCTGCAATTGCAACTCTCACCAGGCAAAGAGGGAAAGAGAGTAAGGGTAGCCCAGCCTGCAACCTCAACACTCCTAATTTCTGGCAGGGGGCTTAGCTCCTACCATAGGAGTTAATGGGAGAAGAGTGAAAATGGGGAAGAAGTCCTAAATTCTCCACCACATAGCCAGCCCGTGCTGCAGGGCGCATCCATGCAACTCAGATGCCCTCTACCCCTTGGAGCTGTGCTGAAAATCTGTTTATTCTGGCAAAGTGGCATAGGTCAGGCTTTTGTGTAGAGCCCAAACCTCTGTCTCCACCTAAGGCTTTTTCCAGTGCTGTCTTGGACTCACCACTGGGCAAGGTCAAACCCATCAGTGTTGGGCTCTGGGATAATGTATTTAAGAAGGCAGGGGAAAAACATGCCACAGAACAGCACCCAGAGAGAGGAGTGAGAATATGTGAGAGAAACAGCTCTGCAGGCACGAGGGACAGTGCAGAAGGAGGGGTGGAGGTGTGTCAGGTGCTACAGCAGAGGTTACCCTACACCCTGTGGTGCGGACCATGGTAGAGCAGATCCTCACCTGCGGCCCATGGAGAACCCCGTGCTGGAGCATTAGGGATGCCCAAAGGAGGCTGTCTCACCGTAGGAAGCCCGCTCTGGAGCAGGCTCCTGGCAGGACCTGTGGCTCCATGGGAAGAGGAGCCCATGCTGGAGCCGGTTTGCGGCAGTGCTTGTGACCCTTAGGAGACCCACACTGGAGCACCCTGTTACTGAAGGACTGCACCCCATGGAAGGGACCCATACTGGAGCAGTCTGTTACTGAAGGACTGCACTCGTCGAAAGGACTCACATTGGAGAAGTCTGTGGATGACTGTGTGCCATGGGAAGGACCCCATGCTGGAGCAGGGGGAGAGTGTGAGGAGTCCTCCTGCTGAGGAGGAAGGAGTGGCAAACAGCATGTGACGAATTGTCCTCAATCCCCATTTGTCATCACCCTGTGCTGTTTGGGAGGAGGAGGTAAAGAAAATCAGGAACAAAGTTGAGCGCAGGAAGAAGGGAGGTGTGGGAAGAAGGTGTTTTTAAGGTTTGTTTTCATTTCTCATTATCTTACTCTGATTTAATAGATAATAAATTAAACTGATTTCCCCAAGTCAAGTCTGTTTTGCCTGTGACAGTAATTGGTGAGCGATCTCTCCCTGTCCTTATCTCGACCCATGATCTTTTTGTTACATTTTATCTCCCCTGTCCAGCTGAGGAGGGCAGTGATAGAGCAGCTTTGGTGGGCACCTAGCATCCAGCCAAGGTCAGCTGACTCCACTGACTCTCATCACTGAGAAACAAGCACTGGAAACAGAAGATGGAGAATCAGGATTTGGAGGTGGATGCTCCCATCATAGCAATAAATGACACACTCCCCCCGAGGCAGGCTGATAGAGAAAGCAAGAAAAATGACCAAATCAAAGAATCTTAGAATAAGTACACCAATACAACTAACTTCTGAGGGCAGCAGGCTGGGTGCTGTACCTTCCTAAGGCTGCAGCCCCACAAATCGCCACTTCCCAGCACACTCTTGCCATAAAACCATTGGCCTGAATGAAGCCACAGTGCTTCCCAATTGCTCTGCTCGTGCTTCCTGTGGTCAGCTCAGCCTTAACCAAAGCCCTCCTGGCTGGGTTGCCTGAGCAGCTGTCTCAACAGCCATTTTAATGGGGTTTGCTGTCTGGACCAAGGTGTGTTTGCATGGCCCATGCAGGCAGAACAGTGTCTGCTTGGCAGAGAAAGTGGCCTTTGGTAACGCAGGGCTGGAAACCAAACCACTTCTGTGGGAAGGAAGAGCTGCTAAAATGGAGCCCAACAGAATTAGTGCTGGGAATTTTGCCCCTAAAAGTCATAGAATCATTTAGTTTGGAAAGGACCCGTAAGACCATCGAGTCCAACTGAAGTCAAAACATTGGCATTTCTGTAGGAGAACGGCATAGAAAAGATATGGTTTCAGACATAAACGACTCAAGCAAGGCATGCCAGCTCTACAGCTGCCTGAAAAAACTTAGCTGCTCCTTGTTTGTGTGCAGGCATTCTTTAATGACATAATCTCCTCTTGTTTAGCTTTTCTTTGAATGAGTCTACCAGATGGGCACACAAGAATTCAGACTGCATTGACATTTTATCTGGTAATTTCATTTAACTTAAACTTTTCAGTTTCTTCTGACAGGTTTTTTTGACCCTGTACCTAGAAGCTGGATTGGGAAAGTACCCCAAATACCTTCAAGAACATGGGCCTGAGACATTTTTATTATTAAAACAATGGAAATCTTTCTTTAAATTTCAGTTGGAGTTACCAAAGCACATAAATTGAAGTAATTAACAGATACATTAAAGAAACTGTTTGCAAGCAAGTGATTGCAGAAGAAGAAGCAAATTTCAGCAAATAAATTATCGGCTACTAGTGGTTTGCCAGTAACAAGTATATATTCTACAGTATAAACCAAGCATTTGTTTTATGAGACACAGCTATCTGTGCTTTTACCAACCTGTGCATATGCCCATGCTGAAACAGGACAACCTGCAAGCAAGAGGAGTAGTTACCAGGTGCTTGTAGTAGTTTTACATGACTGGCTCTCTTTTAGCCTCTTTTCTCTCTGTTAGTGGCCTTCAACAGAACTCTACTCTTCAACTCAAAACCATTATATGATTAGCATGCTTTAAACTGTTTCAGTTAATCTTGAAGTAAAATACCTACTCAGGCATACCCATCTAAACAATCCTTAAACTTTATGCAGGTTTAATGTTAAACAAATGCAAAATGTTGGGGCTCAAATCATTAGAACAAAGTTGTGCTGAGCAATGATCTCCATTAGAGTAAGTGGTCAGAAACTCCTTTAGCAGTGTTTAATGCAGCATTCCTACTTTCTCGTGCATAAACAAAGCAAATGTCACTGGAACATAGTGAAAGGCTGCTATGTTTTCACTTATATCCAAACCAGCAATTGCAGCTTGTGTGGAAGCTAACTTGCGCAGACACAGCAAAGCAGGTGTGGCTTTACCACATGGTGCTGAACCATGCCTGTATTGTAGCACGTGCTGCCACAGCCATACCTGTACTGATGCTGGGGCTGAATCCTGTTTGCTTATGTCCAAGTAAGCTGTAGCCAGTAGTCCAGATTGCAGAGGAGAGAAGCTTTGTCTACATAGCCCTTGAGGTTCCCTGTAAATATTTGGTCAATTTGGCTCACTAAAGTTCTTTTGCGTGTCTTTGTGTGTCTGTCTCTTCTATTTGTAAACCTGCCTCTACAAACTGGTGGGATTGCCATTTCTAGCCCAGAGGCTGAAGCTGTCTTTCTTTCGCATTAGTGACAAATATAAAGAATGAGTAATCTTGTTTACCAGAAACAAAAAGCTGTTTCATTAGCTGAAATAATTAGCAGAGCTCAAAGGAAGATGAGGCAAGGAGCTCTGCTAGATTGTGCCAGCTGAGGACCTGCTGCAATGAGTTTTTCAGAACAGCTGATGCCCCACATGTGAACTGTGTATGTCATTAACTCATCAGTGTTCAAGTGAGCCCTTGATTCATAAAACAGAAAAGGCCTTTCAAAGGTGCACTCGGGGCACAGGTAGCATTTAATGTAGAAGGCTAAATTCAATACCTCACTGCATGACTGCCGCTGTTGCACTGCAGCCACATCCTGGACAAGGGCCCTCAAGAAAGGGAGAACTGAAGTCAAAAGGGGATAACAAAGCAATAAAGTTCAAGCAACAGAGGCAGCATTCAGAAAAGTGAGTGGAACAGTGAAAAGTGAAGAGAGGAGGAAGTTACCAATATTGCTTGATTTGATGAGGAACTAAGAGGCTGCAACAGACAGTAATATATTGAAAGTGTGTTATTACATGTGCGCCTTATTTCAAGCTGTCTGAAAGCCTGTCCTTTAAAGATTCCTTCTCTTTGGTATGCTGCTTTGTTTTTAAAAGCCTCTCCCAGGCTGTAGCAGTCAGGTTTCGGAAGGAAATATTCCAGGAGTGATGATAGACAGTCTTCTGGAGACCCCCACAGCTACAGGCTGGGACCAGCTCCCTTTGCTATCATGGCATGCCTATGCCATCACATAATTTGTCTCCTTACCTCAGTTCTGGGCTACAGTCCTCACCTTGCTAATGACTGCTTGAATGGGTGCAGGTGTGTCCAGCAGCAGACGTGTAGCCTGAGATTTTGGTGCCGACTCTGTACTGGTTCCCCCATGTACTCAGCAATGGGGCTGTGCAGCAGCATGCTGGGATGGGTGTCTGGGCAGAAGCTGGTGTGGAGCTGGCACCTGCCACATTCCTGAGCAAAGCCTGCCCATGTTATTTGCCTTTCTTTGAATCATGCTTTTACTTGCTTGGTCTGTTTGTTTGGGGGTTTTGTTTGTTTCGGTTTGTTTTGTTTTCAGAAAACGTAGTGTTTATTTTTCCCAGTGCCTGCAGAATCATAGAATCAGATATGTTGGAAAAGACCTTTAAGATCATCGAGTCCAACCATTACCCCAGGACTGCCAAGACCACCACTAAACCACGTCACTAAAGACTTCATCTACACGGTTTTTGAACACTTCCAGGGATAGTCATTCCATCATTCCCTGGGAAGCCTGTTCCATGGCTTAGGGTTCCTAACCCCAGGAACCCTAACCAAGCGTGTTCTTGTTCCAAGAAACTCTTGTATCTTACCTCTACCTCCATGGCAGGCAGAGACTGTAATGCCTGACATAGAAGCACTATGTAGATCTGACAGTGCATTTCCCCAGTGCAAGACAACTGAAGCAAAAGCCCCATCCAGAAGTGGGGTGAAAGTTCAGCAAGAACAAAAGATACGAAGAAGGAATGACAACCCTGTGTAGAAAGTTCTGTCCAGTCGTTCATATGCTATGCCCAGCCAGGGCTGAATACCCACGCCAGCTGCGAGGCCACAGTAACACGGGGGATAAGAAAAAAGGGAGCATGGTGCGTGGGTAACACGCGTGGATCAGTTGAGGCTCCGCTGGGTGCCGGGGGACAGGATCAGGGCTCGGGATCAACCCGGGGACAAGTTTTCTGAAGGAGCCAGGTGAGCGGCAGAGGATGCTGCTGGGACCGACAGACAGGGCAGGCGGGCCGGCCGGGGCCGGGTCGGCGGGGCCGCGGGGGGCGGAGGGCAGGCGCTCGCCTCCGCGGGGCCGCCCCGCTGCAGTGTCCCGGCAGCCCGGGAGGAGGAGACGGCGGGGCGCGCAGGAAGCAGCGGGGCAGCCCCGCGGAGACGGACGCCGGGCGGGCGGCAGCTCCGCGCCCCGCCGCTCCCGCCGCCCGCGTCCACGGCCCCATGGCGGAGCCTACCGCGCTCCGAGCCGCGCCGCGGCCCTGGGCCGCCCTGCTGCTGCTGCTGGCCGCACTCCTGCCCGCCGCCGCCCCAGGTAGGCACCGGGGGTGAGCACCGGCCGCCCCTCGCGTGTCGCCGCCGGCCGCCGCGGGGAGAGGTGCAGCGGGGCTGGGGCTCGTCGGGGAGCCGCAGTGAAGGGTGAACGGGTGCTTCGGGGCAGCTCCGCTGCTGCCCTCGCCTGGCCCGGGACAGGAGCCGCGGCGGCATCGCCGGGCGGGGAGACCCCTGCTCGAGCCGCGAAGAGCACCTGCCGCTGCCCCGCGGCTGTGCCGTCCCGTCCCTCCGCCGGTTCCGACAGCGCTACCCTCCCGTAGCCAGGGGAGGGAGACCCGAGCTGTGTCGGTGGGGGTCTGCAAAGCCGGGCAAACCCCGAAGGCTCCCCGCGGCTCTCGGAGATCGGGACCGTCCGGTCAGTCCGTTGCGGTTCGCCTGCTCTTGGGGCAGCTCCGGGGAGCGGGGCTGCAGCCCGCAGGGACGCTCCCGGCCAGACGTGAACTGGGGGCAACGGAAAGCTGCCGTCCTCTTGCCTTTAGCCCCCGGATGCCTTATTCCCGCTGGCACCGGGCGGGGGTCCCTTCAGCGCGCGTGGGATCTGCTGAAAAGCCCCGCTGGCGAGGTTAGCAGCGTTGACACTGGGCAGCCCCAGCGCCGAACAGTCCTCTTCTTCCATTCCCCCCGCCAGAGCCCCGTTGGTCGGACCCTGGACCAGCCTGGGCGAGGCAGCGGCTGCTGCCAGGATTCCCGGGACTCTCAGCCTCCCGTTTAACCTGCTCTGGAGGTGGCAGATCTTCCCCGTCCTTTCCCGCGTGTACTCTAACGGCAGGCAGCGCTGAGCCACGAAGCTGACTCGGCTTGTGCCCACAAGGTCTTAGCCCCGGAGGCAGCTAGAGACAGGGTATAGAGGGACATACGGAGGCGTTTCAGCCCCTGATTTTAACTACTGGGGTTACAGTGGCCGGGCAGTTGGGTACACCTGCTCCCTGGCTCTGGCTGTCCCATCTCCAGCCCGGAGCTGCAGTTTGCAGAGGAGCCAGCCAAGCCTAGTATCTCACCCCCTGGCAGAGCTGGGCTTAGGCAGGAGAGCCTGGGACTTAATGTAATCTGTAGCTCCTGGGGAGTTCTAGAGTGCAGCTAAACAGAGTGGAAAGATCTGCTTAACCTGGAGCAAGGAAAAGATCTTTGAGTCTGGTTTGAAGACCCTGTGCACCCTGCCCTCTCCTCTGTGACTCTATCGCAGAGTAGCAGCAGTGTGTTTACAGGAGGCTGAGCGCAGAGCAGCTTTGCTGGCATGTGCCCATGTACCCACCGCTGTCTCTTTTTCTGTGATGTGCTGTTCTCGTACAGGTTAAACCTGGTAGTCTTCTGGAAGTGGATTTATAGTAGTGCTGCTCTGTGGCAATGGGAAATGGAGGGGAAACGCGATCTGCTGTCTATGGGGCTGCCTGCTGGCAAGTGGGAGGAGAAGAAGGGAAGGGAGCAGGGGAGTTTGTCTACTGACAGCATGGGTAACATCCATGGGAAATGTCATAGCCTCTGAGGAAAAGTTTTAGCTGTTGAATGCAGGCAGGCTCTTGCTCCTCTGGCTGTGTAATGTCTAAAGTGATTCTAGGGGTGCCTGAAACGTCACTGAAGATTTTGGATGTAACATCCATCCAGTCTTTCTTAGCTTGCAGTCCCACTCCAGTGTGCTGTAAACCCAAGCCAATTTCTGAACAAACCCAAATGTCTCGGTGTAGTGCTGTGCGAGAGCTCTGCATGCTTCCCAGCTACAGACCTCTGGAGCACATCAAAACCTGCTGCAGCGGGAGCACTGTGTGGTTAACCCCAGAGCGGCTGTGCCGGGATAGGGGTGGGCTGCACGTGTGCTTTTTGTCCCTGGGAGTGTGCTGGCCATGCTGAGCCGTCATCGCTTTCTTTCTCCAGTCTAGAGAGTACTTTATAAGCCACTAACCCAGGCTGGGCTCTGAACAAGTGCAGTCTCAGGCAGGAGGGCTGGGGTTGCTGAAGTCCTTTCTCAGGGGGTAAAAGCTTTTGCTGAGTGCCTTTGCTTTCTTGTCTTCTAGCTGTGTTTGAAATGGTCCCTTCCTGTCCTCCTTTCCTCGCCTTTCCAGCACACGCTCTGTCTAGCTGACTTGCTCCAAACCCACTCTGCACTTTGGAGCCTTTGTCCAAGTGCTGTGTCTGAGAGACAGGGAGACTGCCTTGGCTTGGCAGAGGGGCTCTGACAAAGGAAGTGAAAGAACCCTTCACTTTTTGTCCGTGGAAAGAAAAGATTTCCCCCCAGTGAGGGGAGGGTCTGGCGTTGGGCTGGTGCTGTCATTGAGAGCGCTTCTGCTTATCAAAAAAAAGTCAGAGTGGGTCCTGTGCCCGGGATTGTGTGGGCAGTCTCTTGGGCCAAGGAAGTGTAAGGGAGGGGTGTTGTGCCAGAGCCAGCTTAAGGGGCAGATCCCATTTGTGTATTGCCAAGAGAGATTTTGTTGCTTGCTGCCAGATCCTGTGCATGGGAGGATGGACGCTGAGGGCAGAAAGCAGTCCTGTAGGAGCCCTCCTTGGCTGCTTTTAGACAAACAATGTTCGAGCACCACCTGTGGCCAGCGGGAGAAGTTTTGGAGAAACGTTAAGATGAGGCTGTGCCCATGGCAAGGGCCTTTCTGACCAACTCTCATTTTCCCTTCTTGTCTAGACTGTGGGACATAAACAGAGAAAGCAGAAGGGTCTTCAAGGGAATTTTCCACTTCATTTAGCTCTAAGGAATGTATCTTCTCAGTTATTTAGGACAATGCTGTAATGGTATTAACTGTATAGCTCTGTACCAGCCTCTGGGTGTGTCAGAGGTATGAAAGCCCTTGTGCTGTCCAAGTCTGTAATTCCAGCTCTTCAGACAGCACATGGACTGAAGCTAGCTGGACAAGTGGTTAAGGAGATGCTTTCAGAAGCCGATGTATACAGAAGGAAAATGGGAGGGTATGAGTGTGAGTAAATCATGCAGCAAAACAAAGACATCCTTTTTCTCTGCTTGCAGAGGGAATGGGATCTTGTGTGTATTGATCCAGTCCCCCAAAAATACAGCTTCCTCCTCAGACACATTCAGTGCTGAAGTGACATTGCTGTTTCTCAGTGCAGGACACTAAAATGGTAAACGTGGCTTCTGAGTCTCAAGGATAGCTGAGGTCAGACTTCGTGTCTGTTCCAGGTTGTGTGTATCTACCTGCAGGTGGCCTATTGTCTCCAGATCAATGCAGCAAAGAAGTGTTTTCACTAGGCTCAGTTTCTGGTGCATGTCTAGGACCCACGGTTTCTTCCGCTGGCAGCTGTGTCACCCGGCTCTCTCCATCACTGGGGAAGAGCTCAGGTTTGTGGCTAAGATGGCACTGGGATCTGCTGGCACCAGGCACTGGGTCTCTTAAATCTACACTGCTGCCAGCTGATGTACAACCAGGACTTGGACCTTTTTCTGACCGAAGACCTTTAGAGTGAGCCTGTGTTTAGTGGCCTTAACGTGATCCCAAATACTCAAAAACCTGCAGCCAAACCAGCACCTGTGGTTTTGGGTTGTTTTTTTTGCCGTTCGTTTCTGGTTTTGCAATGTCACGATCTGCTTATCTTGTTTAACTTGAGTTACCTATCTTCATAAATCAGTATTCCTTAACTCCCTGCTCACCTACCCAAGTGAACCATCCATATCCAGGTGCATGCATGTATCATGGGAACATTACCCACTTGTGTGTGTGATTTCTGCTGGGGGGAAAGAGGGAGGGCAGATGTTTACCTGTGCCTCCCCCAGGCTGATAACGCACTATGCAGATGAAGTGCTCACTTCTCCAGAGGGAATGGCATAGGCATTGATGTGTCTTCCTGCCTGGAAGCTCCGTGCTGCCATTTTTGTCCCCCAAGCTGAGGTGTATTGTGTTCTTGTGCAGCCCTGAGAGGGCACTGGCAGCCCTTCTTGCACTGCACTGACCCCTCGGGCACACGGGTATGAACCGCTGGGTGATGAGGCAGTGAAATCCAGAGGGCAGCAGCGGATCTTGAAGCTGGGAAGATCCTTTCCCTCTGGCTGTGAACTTGCATTTTGGCTGTGTTTGCGCTGACACCATTGCAGCTGAGGAGTGGTGTGGCTTACATTTTCAGGGCTATAGAAGAGTGATGGGTCTCTCGAAGAAGTGCGAGGCTGTCTAGAAGATCCTCTGCTCTGCATGACCCACTATAAAGCCTTTGAAATCATGTTTACGTTTTCTTATATGTGTTAGCTATACTGCCGCTTATTCTGCTGCACTCTTGGCTACAAAACATAGTGTTGAATGTTCACAAACTGCAGTGCCAAAAAAAGCACTGCCAAGATCAAGACAGTGGCTTAAAAAGCACAAGATTTAAAAAACAAGAACTGCTGAGATCTTTTGCTTTACTGTCTGTGCTCTGAGTCTTGTGACACACGTTTCTGAGCTTTCCTCCACACCCTGGATGTCTAGGGATTTGGAGAGACGGCATGGTTTAGTCTGCATCTCCGCTGCCTGTCTCTTACCAAAGAAGCACTTAGACGAGCAAGGGGATTTTGTACTGACTGTACCTGGCTAGATGGACTTCTGATGCTCTGATCCCAGCTCTCACGTTCATTCTTACTTGCAGGCATCAGCAGCATTTGCCTGCAGCACCTCCATAGTTGTATTAATTTCCTTTGGGGACGTACAGGCACCTGGAAAGTGTCAGGTTTCCCTGGTTCCTCTTTAAGATTTGGACAAGCTTGTAACGAAAAGGAGCTTTTTCTATAGCAGACCACATGGTTGAGTGCTTAAGTACTATGCTGGTAGCAGAGTTAACGTGAGCAACATCAAACAGTGTTTACATGGTGGCTCCTTCATTGCTCAGTCTTGTCTTGCCTGGGGAGATGGGAGGTTGTGCTCACAGCTCTTGCGCCTCGGTCACTTGCAAGACCTGTGCTGGCCTCCGACCCACCGTTAGCTCTTCATAAGTTACATCTGTGCCATGGAATGCAGGAGCATTTTGGGGTGCATACCCTGGCTATATCAGACCCCCATGCTATGGTAAGAGGTGACCGCGCTTCAGTGCCTCTGAAATCAGTCTGCATGTGTGGCTCCACTGCAGTGTAGGTGCTTGCATTTGTCAGAGTCGGTCTATATTTAAAGCAAGTAGCCCCAAGTGGTGGAGAAGCAAGGAAAGGTGGAAAAAAGACCCAAGTCATGTAGCAACTGTGTGCTCTAAACAGAGAGCTTTTCCTAAACAAAGAAAAATCGTTAGTTACATCAGATGAAATACTGAAATCCTGTAGTAAGGAAGGCAGTCCATGCTTCTCCTTGCCCTGGAAGAAGACCTGGGAGGTACATCCAAATTTCACTATGTACGTGTTAGAAAATGGTCTGGAGAAGTGTGTGTTTTAAATCACCCCTCTTCAGTGGGTGACTTGATCATCAAATCAGCTCTTCATTAAATAGAGGAAATTACCCTTTGAGGACTGTGGAGTGTGTTCATATTTCATTGTTCCAGTACAGCTATTTTGCTATTACACAGTCATTGAGTCCTCTTGGGCATCTTGCAACGGTCCCAGTTCCAGCAAATCTTTCTGGCTGTTTGTATTCTTCTGGTGTTAAACTGATTATTTTTCCACTGGAGGACTCTGTTGTTCTTAATGTATACATCTGCTGTAAAATAAGAGGCAACTCTTCAAATGGTTATTTGTCATCCTGTTTACTGCGTAGTTGGCTGCAATATATTGGCTGAAACTGTTTTTTGGGGAAAAGTGCAGAACTGCTGGAGGTGGAATGTTGTATTTTCCCTGTCTCTAAAAATACAACTGAAATAAGAGAAATTGAATAGTTAACATAATTTGTTTTGGTATTCTGTAACAAAGTGCTTTATCGCTCCTTTCAGAGTGGCATTGTTGGAAGGATGTAGGGAGTGGGAAAGGATTTAGCTGGTAACAGGGAACAGCTACTGAGTTTGCCCTAAAACTCCCACAATAGAAAGTGGCAGATGTGACTGATGAATCATGCTGCTGTGACTGGCAGCTTGTGATGCCCAGTGCCCAGACCAAGCCCTGCCACCTTCCTGGCCAGCCCTCTCAGAGCCTCTGCATGCTCCTGCTGCCAAGGGAGGGGAGCATGGGAGCAGAACCCTGTGCCTACCCCTGCCACCCCTCTGGCAGGCTGGGAAGTAACCAGGCCTCATGTTTTCAGCCTTGGGAAGACAGTGTTTAGTTTTACCTGTGCTGCTAAGATCACTGGCCAGCTCTGCAGGCTGTGGCCAGATAGATAAGGGCTGGATTTAGATGCTGTTATTCCAGCTGGGTAAAGTGTTGCTTCATGTGGCAGTCCTGCTGAAATACCTATCGGCATCAGAATCTGGCCCTGCATGAGCAATTTTGCTGCACTTTTACATAGTCTGAATGTCTTTCCCTTTCGTCACCTTTTGAAGCCATGCCTGGTTCGGTGACATAACTGTGTGTTCTTTAGTGTCAGATGCTTTGCAGATGGCCCCACAGCTCACGCACGGAGAGGCTGTAGCATTGTGAAGCTGATGGTGATCCAGGGACTTGGCAGAAGGCTTGCTCCGCTTTGCAGGAGCGGGTGCTCTGCGTTATGTGTCTGCAGCCTTACTGTCAGCTGGGCTTCGCGTTGGCTTCTCTCCTAGCCATGCTATTGGTTTGATGTTTCTGGTCTCCCAAAGTAAATGTATTATAAACAGTTTAAGAGTGAATGGCAGTGATGGAAAGGGTCCATCTGGCTGCACTGAGACTTCAGCCTGCTTTCAGATTGCATGTATTTTTAATACACATATTTGGTAAGTGTCTGAGGACTTATTACTGGGGGGGTGGTATGCGGATCACAGGACCTGGTTTCATTCAGACAGACTTTCAAAGTGACATCTCACCTTTCCTGGGCTCCACTGGCCCTCTTTGAAAAACTATCGGAATGTTTTTTCCTTGCTGTGGTGCCGGAGAGCTGCCCAACCCCAGCTGCTGTTCCCTTCTACTTGAAACTTTCCAAACCAGAAGTAATGACTGAAAACTTCTGTGAGATGCTCAGCAGTATTTCCACATTGTTTTATCAAACCTCAGTGAGAGGTGCTGTCATCCCACATAACATCCCTGACAAGCAGTGAGCTGACTGTCCCTGAGATGGAGAGGGGCGCATCTCCCTAGGTTTCCCTCTGCAACTCAGGACACAGGTTCTGATGTTGTCCTGCTGTAGACTCCCTCTTGTCTACTGTGCACTGGGCTGTGATTTGTGATATGCTTACACACATACTTGCCTGCTGTGTGAAATCAGTGGACACAGCTGAAGGAGGTACATGCATGTTATTTTGATGGATCAAATCTGCAGACTGATGTAGCTTGGTGTCTGCCTTTCCAGTGTGGAGATGTTAATCCAGCTGCACCACAGAGAAGTGCTTGGAGGTGAATTCAGCTTGGTGATCAGCTCGTGTTTCTCTGGTGAAAGAGACTGTGAGCACAGAGATGAGGAGCCTAAAAATGTAGGATATCATTTATTCTAAGTTAGAGCTGCACTTGGAGTGCGTGGCGTTAAAGACCTGAAAATTTTCACACCAAGAAGGGCCTGAATGGCATCCATCCCCTGAAGTGTCTGGTGCTAGTAGGCACAGAAGAAATGGCTATATTCCTAAAGAAACAAAGCCTACAGAAAAATAAGCTCTTCTGTGATGGCACTGCAAAGGTATTGAAAACCTAGGAAGTCTAAACCGTAAACATCAATGCTAGCAAGCCAAATTCTCGTTAGATGTGTATAGTGATATGCCTTTTTGTTTGCAATGTGATGATTGCTCTGCTAGGGGATGAGTTCCTGTTCTTCACTTTAAGTAGCTACTGTAAGTCAGGCTGGTCCTCTGAGAGCGTGAGTGCACGCTTGAGGGCACTGACTCCTTAGTGGGCCCAGCGTGTGTCTTCATGAAAGCCTTTCCCAGGGTCAGGGTCAGGGTCAGGGCTGCTGAGTGCAAGGTAATACCTGCTTATTGCCACGAGATGTCTCAGACCGTAGGGGATCCTCAGCTGCCCTCCCAGCAGCTCGGATCTGGAGCAGGATGTGCCGTGCCCCTGGAAGTGCTGATTACTGAGGACCAGACACCTCTGCAAACGCGCTCATTTTCCTCTACAAAACCAGCTGTTTAAGTTACCCCTGGGGAGGGATGATGACTGGTATGAGGCATTGTGGGATTCTGGTCATGTTTGGTACCACGCTGTGCAGGTCGGGCTGGAAACCTGCAGCTGATGGTGTGACATGGGAACGGGAATGACTGTGATACCTTGGAGGGGTGGAAATAGATTTCAGACTGCCATTTTAGTAAAGTTATAAGAGAAATGGCTTTGTATTAGCTCAAGTCTGTCCCTGTGGTGGTAACAAGTGAGCTGCTCTGTGTGTTCTTGTAGCTATACAAGAAGGCTGGTGTGGGCATGGCTGTGCCTGCACAGTGATGCAGTGGGAGCATATCTAGGAGAGGATGGTTTCCACACTCCCCATTGAGAATGGAGGAGAGGAACCACCCACGTATATGTTGGCTGGGGGGAGGAATAAGGACATACAAGATAAATGTGGGTTTTTTCTAGCACCAGCAGATTGAGAGGAAGGATGGCAGCCCAGTGGAGAGATGAAGGGAGAGCTGAGATAACTGAGATAACTGAGATAACTGAGATAACTGGCCTCAGGGTCTGTGTGGGGGTATGCATCAGAGTAGCTGATGAGTTAGTATGGATGTTCCTGAAAGAAGGTGGTGTGCCTGGAGAGAGAGGAGGTTAATTAGGTAGAATGGGTTCCCACCATTCTACCTGTTGCTTTCCTTGGGGAGAAGCAAGTTTTTACTTAAGACCAGAGCCTTGCAGAGCAAGCTGCTAATAGTTGCAGTAAGGGTGGCAGAAGCAGACCCTATGAATCCAAACATAAGAGCCTCCATACAGTTAGCTATAGGGTTTGCAAGGTTGTTGGCAATGAAAAAGGAGCCATTTGGCTTTTTCAGCAAGAGGGCCCTCTTGCGAATATATATTTTAAGCTGCTTGTGCTGTATAAATATATATGTATTTTAAAAACCCCACTTTTGTTACGGTTACAAGCAGTCACTGTAAAAACTGACAAGGCAAATACTAAAAGTTTTAACTGTCTGTAGCAGCTTTTCAGTAATTTTGGGCCCCTTTGTATGGAAGGAAATCACTGTTTCAGGAAGCTTTGCTGCTTTAACAAAATGTTTGTGCTACTGAATGGTAGCAGATGGCCACCCCAGAAGATGTGAGTTGGTTAAGCTACATGTAAAGCAGTGCAAATTTCTTTGCCTTCCTAGCCTTGGTTTGACGGATCTGAGCTGGGGTTTTGCCTCTGCTGTCACTGCAGGGCTGCTTCCTCAGTGTTGGCTGTGCAGAACATCCAGATCCAGGCTGCACGTGACTCTGTTGAGAAGCATCTCCTTGCATGCCATGCAGGGGAAGCTCTGTGACCGTAGAAGATACTATTGTCATAGCACTAAGGGTTGGTTTTCAGCAGAAGCTCATATATGGACTGTGCAAAATTGGTTCAGAGTTCACAAAGTGGGCAGTGCCGAATAGGTGTTTTGGTATTTGAAAACTTCATTCCTTGTCAGAGAGTCACCTAGCAGCAGTTAGAGAGTGTACCGTATCAGTACACTCTTTCACTCCACCACTTCTTCCAGTCTCCCACTTTGGGTGTTCAAACAATAATATGTGAATAACACAAAGTAGGAGTCCATGCACATTGGTAATGTATGGCTCTGGCAGGCTGCTAGCTATGGCATATTGAAGACTCTGGAAGTCTAACATGGTTCTTCCTGAGACTTGCTCTCCTGATTTTTGCTGAGACTTTTTTTGAGTTGAAGGGTTTATTTTCTTCCCCAGACATTCCTCTTGCCATATATCCCACTGGTCAGGGATGCTCTGTGCTGTGTGAGGAGAAGCTACAAGTTTTGCACCTCAACATTGGAGGCAAAGCCATCAGTTGCTTTGTAGATACTTGTATTTCCAGTCCTAGATATCCCTGGGCTAAAGCGAGGAAGATGGCATGGATTCTCTTTAACAAACTTGTACAGCTGTGAGTGCATCTTTTCGATATGTTAAGCTGTTTTTCAAGGGTATTAGTTAGGGAAAGGCTTTGCTGACCATTCCAGCTAGCACTTGACAGACCGTGATGTGTAAACTGATGTGGTGATTGCAGGTGACTGCTGCCATTTGCCTCAGTCACGTTTGCTCAGCTATGGTAGGACTAATGTAGAGTGTAATACAGCCCAGGGCTTTTCTTGAAGACATTGTTTTGAATATGACTGCAGAGGTTTGCTTTTTGAACATGAAATAAGAAAGTAATTTATCAGTAATGGAGATCTGTGCCTATCCATTTCTTACCTGAGCCCAAACTAGTGCAGCGCTCCTAAGAATAGTGATAATATTACTCTGGCCATTTCCTTGGCATGTGTTTTGTCTAGTATCTATGATCTTTGCGCTTTGGGAGACTTGAGAGTGTATGCCACCAGCTTCCCTTTTTTTAGGGTACAAAGTGGTTGGAGCTAGGTGATCTTACAGGCCTTTCCAACTCAAACTATTCTATGATTCTGTGATTCTATGTACTTTTTGAAAGATCTTTTATCATAAATAATGCGGCATAAAGTTATTTAGAAGAATCAAGGCTGGTGTTGTTTCAAGACATGAATTGTGAACAGTTTTATAGGTAGATAAATAATGGTTTAGTGGGGTTTATTTGCATTTTGCATGAAGAGGAAGAAGCAAAGACTGTGTTATTTTAGGATGTACTTTTTCCAGTTCCTGTGGAGAAACTTAACCTCTGAGAGCTGCTAATGAAAGAGCAAAGACCAAAAGAGTGTTTTGTTCCTAGCAAACCTGTACCTTAGGAAACTCTCAAATGTTTCTGATTTATGAAAAGTTTGAAAAATGAAATAAAAATTGGGAGTTTAAACTTTTTTCTTTCCTTCACACACGATGAAGCTTGAATTCCTACTCTCTGTGAGTCTGAGACATTTTTGGCAGTTTCTAGTGGAAAGTTGAACGTGCACTTCAACTAGAGATGGAATGGAAAGACTTTACGTAAACATGTGAATCTCCAATAGATTAAGAAATCTGTGTTACTGTACAGGGCAGGTTTAGATATATTGAGGTGGTTTTGGAGAGAGGTATAAACCACCCTCACCCCATACAAGTAATCCAGAGCCCTTAAGAAGGATGATTTGGTAAATCCTTCTTAAGGATGCATAAAGGAATGAACCAGCAGCAGAGCCACACCATCCAGATTTCCTACACTGTGGATCCAGAGCTAATCTTTGCTTCAGAAATGTCTCACTGACCCTCTTTTAGTGTATGTGCGTGAAAATCACAGTTTTCTGGGATTTTCAAAGTCTCAGGTATCTAAAGAACAGTTGAAGCCATGAGTTTCTGGCTAGTTGTGGCTTGGTTAGCACTCATCACTGTTTCCACAGATGACTGATGTACTGCATTTGGTGGGTGTTAACGTGCCCGAGGTGAATAGGATTATCAGAGGCTCTGTGATGTGGGGGCATGAGGGTGAAGGTGGCTGAGAGCTTTTGGTTCCGCCCCACAACCTGACACCCCTAACTAATACAGAGGAGGTTAGCTTTGAGGATCTGCCATAAAACATCCCAGCAGCCCAGAGCTGAGTGAGGTTTGGACAGAAATCAGATATTTGAATGGGAGTATTTCATTAAAAATACAATTCAGATAAAAAGTGAATAATATGAACTAAGCATATAAAGCTTTGTGCTTTATGGATGTGGGTAACCACTGCTTGATATGGTTGGAGTAAAAGCTGGTGCAGAAAGAGAATTGTGCTGCCTGCTATGACTGACTTTCCATAAACCTAGTCCATATCTCCCATCAGGATAATTATGCCCAATGTTTTCTTCAGCCTTTGAATAAGCAGGGCCTCATTCTTCGCTTGACTGCCTCTGTAATGTGCCACTGATTTTAGTGAGATTGCACTAACATGAAAGCAGAGCAATGGAGTGAAGGTTTAGGTTCATAAGAAGTAATCCAGGTGTGCAGCATACAGACGCTGCCACGGTTTAGTTAGCCTCCTAATGAGCAGTACAGTTTTAGTAGGTGTGTTTTCCTTCCTGGAGATCTGTGGCCATACCTGCAGGAAGCAGGACATAGGTTGGCTCACAGGAACGCATGCTCTGCCTCTGACTTGTGTTCCCTGCCAACCCACTTCAAAGCTAGCTCAGGCTGCTGGGTTATGAGTGGGGGAGCAGCAGTATAGGGGATGCATGACAGCCTGGAAACAATACTCTATTTTTACTACCTCTCCTGTGGGCATCCTTTGAGGCCCACCTAGAGGGGAATAGGCTGGCTCACCTGCAAGCCATCTTTATGGGTGGTAAGAATAAATGTGGCTAGGCTGCAATGCAGTCTCATATCCAGACTGGGCAGACTGGCATCGTGCAAGCTCCATGCTGGTGTCTGTGCTGAAGAGAAGGACATCTGTGGGCTTGTGATCCTGCGAGGCTGGGTCACCCTTCTTGGCTAGCCATATCTGTGTGGGCATCAGCTGTGGGTGGAGAAGTACCAGCTTCAACCTATAGAAAGCTCTGCATATGTTCCTTCATGTGGAAACCTCTAAAGAAAGCTTTCCCTTGGTGGCAACTTCACAAAATATGAGAAAACCACTGAGATTAAGTCAGTCTGAGTCATGTTTCCATGCAACCATCAGAAATTTTCAGATAAAAAGAGCAATGCTGGCAGATGATGTAATTCTCTCCTGCTGCCATGGTGGATTTTACCATGTGCATTTGTACTGGGGTCAATTCTTTCTCATAGAAACACGTGTAGAGATTATGGCTCAGAAGTGGTAGCTCTCCGTGTGGGAGTCAGTATATTTTACAAGAGGAATAATATCCATCTTAGTGCAAGCTTTGTGTTATCTTTGTGCCTCCTTCTGCTGTTGTCATAGGCAAAATTGCCAAGTTGTTAGAGCAGAATGAGAGTGTTGCCGCTCATTACAGGTTGTGCAGCCAAAATCCTGCCTGGGTTCCAAGGGACACTTCCAGTAGACCCACACCCCTGACAGCCTTTGAAATGTCTGGGGGACAAGCAGCAGACTGGGGCAGCCAAAATTGTAGATCTGTTAGCTTTGTGGCAATGATTTTTGCTGGTAGATACTATCATAGTAGAAGTATGTACATCTTTCATGTTGGATGTGTCAGGAAAGGCAGGGATGAAGCTGTTGCCTATACAGATGCTGTGGCATCCCACAGAGCCATACCCATCGCAGGTCTTCTGCCTTGTCCTTCGATGTCGAGCCATTAGGAAAACATCTTGGTTTAGGGCATGTGTTTGACAATGTTGATGTGAAACTTGCAGAGGAGGGCACAGACTAGTTTTGACTTGGAACTTGATTACCCTGCCATACATGGTATGAATGAAGGTAATGACCAGGGTTGAGGTGTGAAAAGGGGATTTGCAGTGGAAAGCATTTTGACATAAACTGGTTGTGGCCCCTTTGCCCTCCTGCTCCTATAGCAGAAGTGCTTCTTAATCGCCCAGCTCAGCCCTGTGGAGAGGTTGGCCGTGAACAAGGCAGCCCTGCACCTTTGCCAGCTGGTTTTGCCTGCTCTGCTCTTTCCAAGGAGCCCCCAAAGGTGATGCCATTCCAGTACCACCTTTCCTCCAAGTCAGTGGATGGACAGCACCCCGAATGAACAGTTGCAGACTAGGGCCACAGCTGCGGTGTGCTCTCACGGCCCCTTGGGGTTGCTGGGTGTTTTTTATCACCACAGTGCTTTGGTCACTGGAGAAACCTGAATGGGAAGCGTTCAGAGGCATCTGGTGTGATTGAGGAGGCTCAGTGGGCTCCCTTCAAAGGGTTCTGATGTAGAAGGAAACCTATGTGTGGATGTCAGTGGGAGAATGTGAAGTGTTCAGCACTTCACTGTTGGTTGTTCTCAAGTCATAATATATATATTAATCACGTAGAAATATGTTGTTGAGTTTGGAAAATGCCCTAGTCCTACTGTGCTTAGCCTTCAGAAGGCTCTTCAGAGGGACCACTGGAAACTTCTGTTGATGCTGTCAACTTAAAGAATGTCCTCTGGATGCCAGGTAACTCTTCTACAGATGTATAATGAATTGCTTTGCTTAAATCAGACATTACAGTTGGATACTGGTCCTCTGCCCAAAACTCCTGGCCAGCGCCCGGTGAATTATGGCACACTTTCCATTGTGCTTTGCAGGAACTAAAGCATTCCAGTCCCCACTTTCTGTGCCAAGCAGAAGTGTGTGGAAATGTGCTGAGCGATTATTCTTTTTTTTTTTTTCTGAGAGAAACAAAGGATTTATGTGTCACTTGTCTCCACTGCTTAAACTGATCGGCTTTTTTCCAGGACATCTGACACTGACTGGCACTAAAATAGTTGATCAGCCCATACAGGGACAAGGTTGATGGAGCTTTTTAAAGTGCTAGGGAACCTACCAACACAGTAAGCCTGAGTCTGCATTTGGTCTCCCGTTTCAGTCCTACTTGCTCTGATCATATGCTCATGCTTTTACATGTTAACTGACGCAATGCTACAAAGATCCCCACTAGACCTAGTGCTATGCTCTGTGCCATGGCTGGTCCAAAGTACCTCACTGAGTCTTCTGGAGTTAGAGCAATCAGCACATCTTGGTTCAAAGGGCCACATCAGCACTGTGTCTGATGTCTGAGCTGGCTTGCCAACTGCAGGAAATATCTTTGTAGAGTGAACTCTTCTGGGGATGGCCCTGATCCAGCCCTCATTGAAGCTGGTGGAATTGCTCTCACTTTCTCAGCGGAACTTGGATCAAACTGCCAACTTAAAGGAAAAAAATACCAGTAATACTTTGCCAAAGTGACACGGAGCATTAATTTTTGGGTGGAAAACAAGTATCTTCCTGTGGTATTTTGTCTGTTCTCTTTGTTACTTTTTTGCTGATGTGGCTTCGGGATAGCTGAATGGAGATGGCTAGCGGTGACAGTATGTGAAGGAGAGGACCAAAGCAGCAGCCCCTGTGTGGGTTGCTGGGTGAGAAAGGTGAGATGTTCTCTGTCCCTTGTGCCTCTCAGTTATGGTAAAATGCCATTTTTCTTTTCCTGTTCATATATAACAACCAAATTGAAAGCCCTGAGTTGCACAAAGGACTACAGAGCTTTAGACGCGTGGCTGTACTAGTAAAGCTCTGCTTTCTCCTTTTTCAATTACGCTCTGTTTTGAAATCTATTTCAAATCAGGTGAAAAAACCGAAGTGGTGTATCAGAATTGTCCCAGCCCTTAAAGCCAACACACAAAGTGATTTACCTGCTGGAAGTTGGTAGAGCAGTATGTGGAAAACAACACCCATTGCGGGTATGAAGAAGGGATGGGTGATCATGTTGCAAAGCATTTTTGAGCACAGTAAGCTCTTTTTCCTGATGAAGGACTGGCCATGATACAGCCAGTACATGAACACCACCAGCTGAGTGTGGGTTTTCTCCCCCTGCCTCTCTGGTGCCTCTGGCCAGGCTGGCATCCCTCAGTCTTTCTGCACCCTTGGGCAGATGCCTGTCTTGATTTCACAAGTTGCTTACCAAGAAGGCAGTTGTAAAGGTGCCCTTGAATGTGTTTGCCACATGTGCTATGAACTTGAGTGTCACCACTCAAGCAGTTGTGTTTAGGAGAGGCTGACACAGTAGGTTTTAGGAGTGTGGATGTTTTACAAAGGGTCTTACCTCACAAATTGAATGAATTTTAGAGTTGCCACCTGAAGAATCAAAATACAGTGCTTTTTTTTTGGTTTGCCTACTTATTCACTGTCATTTTTTTGCTACAAGAACAGCTGAGATCCTCATGGTGGTACTCTCATGTATACCATGAGAGTGCATGGCATACACAAGTGTTATATCCCAAAGAAATAGCTCAGAGATCTAAGAGCCACCTCTGGCTGAGGTACTTTTCTAGTTCTGGTGGTGGGTTTTGGGAGGGATGCTGCAGGGTGTTTGTAAACTGAATGGCTCAGCTCTGAAACTGTATTGCAGATTGGCAGTGGTGCGAGGTTATTACCTCAGAGGACAATTGATTGTGCTCAGGGAGCAGTTAAGGACTTCCTAAGAAAGGGATCTACTCTTTGCGGAGGGTGAATGAACTGAGCAGTTTGGCGCGCTTTATTCAGTGTTCACATTTTATTAAATCTGTTTAGTCTGGTAAAGCAGCAGTAGTCTAGAACCCAGGGTACAGAGCCAGTCAGTCTCATCTGATGCTTAGAACTTCATTTTTTAAATTAATAACAAAAACCAAAACACCGACACCCCTCCCAAAAAACAAACCCAAACCAAACGCGAGCAACAAAGTAAGTAACAAATCCCACCAGTTTGCTATTGCAGTGTAGACTGTGATGATTTTTGGTCAAGTTGCTCATGACAGGATTTCATTTGCCAGCTGGCGCTTTTGGCCTTTTCTAATGAAGGCAGTTGATCACTTTGTGGTGATTTTGTTTTCTCTAAGCAGCTACAACTTCTCTGTTCAAGCTGTTACTGTGCCTGTGGTTGGGTCACTGTGCTTACCCTCCCAAGCTTCTAGATGAAGTGAAAAGAGGGGTTGGTAGATGTTTATAGACTGTATGGATGTTGTCTACTGACTGTGCCAAACATGTGTCCTCTCCACAGCAGAACCCATTTTATAGGTCCAGTTTTCCAGTCCTGAAGCAATGGCACATAGAAGGAAAATGTAGAAAAGTTTTTGCTGACTAGGGAAGGCAAACCGAAGCATTTTGTACCTAGACTTGTGGTGCTAAATTGAATTGCCTGATTTTTTGTGACCTTATATTTCAACTACTTCTTTTTTCACTTTTATTTTAATAGGTTTGGGTTGCGTGAGAAATTTTTACCCACAGTTATAGATTGGTTACTAGGGGTCAGTACTTGCCTTTTCTTCTGGAGCTATTTCATGCTTTCCTTTGGTAGATAATTGATGAAGCTCTCTGAAGAATCTGTGTGATTTGGCAAGTGCAAGCTGCCTCTTTGTATGGTTGTTTAGAGGATGTTTTACCCTCAGCTTCGACCTCATGATCTGGGCTTACCTCATTTGTAAAATGTTATCCCACAGTCCTGACACGCACAGAAACTTTGGCAATAATAGTGGATGTTTCAACTGCAAAAAGTCAATACTGAGGCTTTAATGAGCCCTGCATTTTGGGGGCCAAGACTATAAACGAATTCCTGCAGCTGTAGGTAATGTTGGATTTCTACACTGAAGAGAGCACAAGGGAGTGACTCTTTCTCATTCTTCGGAACATAGAAAAGGATTTGATTTTAATTGAAGGTATCTCTTTAGATGAGGTGACTGCTGTCATTGGCCATTTCTGGGTGCCCATTTATCTGGGTTGGACTCAGCTGGCCAGGATGGAGCTGTGGTATTGATGCTGGATATGGGCAGCAGTGCAATGTATCCATCCTGTGACATGAGGATATGTTATACCATGGTATATATACCAAGGCATAACCATGTAGAGAGCAAGATATTGGGGTTTCTGTTTGCACTTGGTCCTCCCTACTGGTAAATCTATTACCACTTCCTGTATCACAAGGAGTGCAAATTCCCAGATATAATCTGACGTGTCTTTTCTCCCTCTGGGAGGATGAGGTTTTATTTACAGACGTCTGCACCGCGGTTGCTGTGACTGGTGTCCTTGTATACCTTGTATACCTAGTGGATATTTAAGTGAGGCAATTTTAATGCCATGTTAATCTGTTTGGAGGTGGCTAGAGGACTTGTGCAAGGTCCTTTTAAGGGTGGATGAAGCCCAGCATCAAGTGGCTACAGCTCTGTCTAGTCCTTCCCTCGTTTCCACCCATACTACTTCACTCAGCCTTTTCTCAGTTTCAGCACTACATTTATTCCCTGTCTGCTTTAGATTCCTGTGTGTTCCTATTCTCATATTCCAATATATTATTACAGTACTTTCAGTGACTTTGGTGTCCCCTGTTTTAACTTTTTCTCTCTACACCCCTTTTCTTGGGCTATCCTTGTCTCCCTTGGTCTAGTATTGAAATGATGCCTTTATTTTTCGAGAGCTTTTGCTTTCTTCAGCTTAGCATGGCAAAAAAAATCCACTGTGTAGTCTCTGGAGCAGGTTCAGATCTTGCCATCTCTAGGTTCACATCCAGCACCTAGATGTGCAGTGAATGGGATCCTACTGAAGCAGAAAGGTGATGGGATGTGACCTCATCCTGCTTGACCTGTGGTGACAAGGTCAGCTCGGGCCAGTGGGCATATCAGGCCACCAAGAGGAAACCCAGATGGTGTGCTTGCACAAGTCCTATGAGGAGCAGATGAAGGAACTGGTGTTGTTCAGCCTGGAGAGAAAAAAGCTCAGGGAAGACCTTACTGCTCTCTACAAATACCTGAAAGGAGGTTGTAGTGAGGTGGGGGTGAGTCTCTTCTCCCCAGCAACAAGTGACAGGACAAGAGGAAATGGCCTCAAGCTGCACCAGAGGAGGTTGAGACTGGATATTAGGAACAATTTCTTCACTCAAAGGGTTGTCAAGTACTAGAACAGGCTGCTCAGGGAAGTGGTGGAGTCACCATCCCTGGAAGTATTTAAAAGACATGTTGGTGTGGTGCTTAGGAACATGGTTTAGTGGTGGACTTGGCAGTGACAGGTTAACAGTTGGATTTTATGATCTGAAAGGTCTTTTCCAACATAAACACTCTATGATTCTTTGATTCCATTATTCTATGGTAAAAGCTTTTACTTAAGGCAGCTAGTGCAGCACTAGAGTGGGTCCAAGGGAGGCTGTGCCATCTCCATCCTGGGAGGTTTTGAAGACTGAGTTAGGGAAGACCAGGGCTGGTCTCACATGGTGCTGGAGACAATTTGTCTTTGAGCAAGAGTGTGAGACCTCCAGGGATCCCTTCCAACTTGAATTTTGCCCTCTTTCAGTTCCCCATGGCGGTGCTGTGAATGAAGGCTGTGTGCCTACATGATCAGTGACTAACAGGCTTTTGGAATCTGTGCAGAGAAACTGCTCAGGAGAGCAAGAAAAAGAAACCACATGGGAGCAGGTGGGGTTTTTTAATGGAGTGTGTGACTGAGAACGTTTCTTGGAAAGCAGTCAGGGAGCCTCGTGAAAGCAGCCATATTTATTGTATAGCAAAAAGCACTTACTGCTTGTTAACCACTTAGGATCAGATCCACTGCTGTGATCCAGCTAGTACACACTGCTCTGGCAACACAAAGTGTCTGTAAAACCAGCTTAATTGGCTTATTAATCTGGGTTTATAGATGCTTCATTTTGCTGGGGTGGTGAGGAGCAGCCAGCAGAGAGAAGCTGCTGAAGTCCATGTATTTAAACTGATGATATGTCCTCCTGTAGGCAAAATAAAAAGGCAAGGTTTACCATGCTGAGCTGCACCCTAGGATTTCAGTAGAAAAGTGGAATTCCTGGGGAGTGTATGATTCTCTGCATATATGATACACCTCATCAGCACTGAAACCTTGCATTTCTCACAGGGATTTCAAGAGGAACTCTGCAAACAGCTTTGAGAGTTGCTATGATCCCTTCCAAGGGGTAACTTAGTAGAAGAACATTTGTTGGGAGTGTGTAAGAAGATGCAACCTTGTCAGCAGATCAGGACCAGTGGGGAGTTTGTCTATAGAAGGTGTCACTGAGCAGAAATATTGGAAAAGGACGCGCTTTTGGTGTCGATAGGGACATGCAGACATCAATACATACTTAAAGCAACATGTTTAAGTGCTGTCATGAATAAATGCGAGCTACTGACCTGGTGCTGGAAAGAGGTTCTCAGCTATTGCTTGGGGATACTTTGGTGCATTGGCTTTCAATGTCTGTCCAGGTCTCTGGCAGTCGTTACTTTCCAGTCTCTTATTCTTTTGACATTGGTGTGATTGCAGTGACTGGCTTAGCCAGCAAGTGAGAGGATTTGAAGACAGCATAACCTCTGCGCTGGCAGCTCACACAACACTGAGTCTGATGGAATGGCATTGCTACAAAAGACTGAGAGACACCCACTTTGAGTGTGAAATGCAGAAGGTGAGGCAAAACCTCGCTACAAGTGTGGGAGATCTCAGTCCTGGCTGGTGGTGCCAGCACCTTTCTTCCTGCTGCCTGTTCTGCTTGCAGTCTGTGCTGTAGAATGGTGCAGGTCATATGCAGTAGAGAATAACAAAAATTGAAGATGCTATTCAGAGCAGCCAAATGGGTTGCTCGAGTAATCCTTGCATCAGAATCACTTTATAAAAGGATGCTGCCAACTTGCCAGCAGATATAAAAATAAACGATTTGCAGAAGGTACATGTTACAGTACTGCATGCTCAGGGTACCATATAATGGGAGTTTGGGAAGTCAAGAGTTGAAGCATGTGCAAAACAGACTTGTTAAATACGAGGCTGTCAGAAAGCAGAACCATTAGTGATGGGTTTAGGAGAAGAGAACCTGCTTTTAATGTAGATTGCTTTCTAAATGTTTAAAAGGTTCTGTGCTTCGATTTATGCTGAACTTCAGCGCTTGACAAAAAAATAATGTGCTGATGTCCTGAACTAGGGTGAGGGTAAGATTAAACAGGAAAGCTACAAGACATCCCCAATTTCTGGCAGGAGTCCTTGTATTATGGTATGTTTTCACTTTCAGTGTCTTGCACCAGTCTGTCTGAAGAGCCTGGGAAAAGATGCAATTGAGTATTGCACATCCCACTTGGAAAACTTGTTGTTATTGCAGCTGGGTTTTATAGCGAAACTAAAAATCTATAAAATTATGCCTTTTGTTCTGAGGTAATTTGATAGTTGCACTTGCAACAGGCATATGTTAGCTGCCGTACATGTCGTGTGCTCTATAATAACAGTGATGGATTTTGTTTGTGTGTGTTTGCTTATTTTTTGAAGAGAAGGACATGCCAAACAGACCTCTGAGAATGCGTGCCCAGTCTCCAGATGGCAAGTTACCTTTTCGGTGGAAGCCACCTTATGGTGGAGCAGGCTTGAGGAGTCCACGCAGCAGATCCCAAGGTTACCTCCGTGGATATGGAGAAAGCAGCCGAAGGATGAGTTACGCTCCACTGTTGCAAGAGCGACAAAACCAGGAAGCACGAAAACTAGGTGACTCTGGGTTCACTGATAGCATATCTAGCTGAGCTAGCACGCTTCTGTTAGCCCCTGTGGCTGCTAGGTGATCACAGAGCACGGGTTGTTGTAGCTGTCAGACAACTTCCTCCTATAAATGAAAATGCTCACTATTAATTGCATTCTTTAACATGTTCTTAACAGAAAAATGTGATGAGCAGTGTAGAAAGTGTTGCAGAACTTGATGCTGTGTTAAAGAGCAAGTTACTCCTATTAACAGAGAGGAAAGGGCTGGGGAAAAGAGCTATAGCTTGTATTCTCCTTGCATGTGGTGGGACTACTCTGAAGTCCATTGTTTCTTTTCTTCCGCTTATGCTCTCTGTTATTTCAGGCCAGTGGAGAAAAAAAAATAACGCTTTAATTAAATGTACCCACACTTACCATTAAATCTGTTTCATGGGCTCAGTACTAGAGTCTTACGCTTGTGTGTCCATGTTCTTTCCAGACAGATGCTTCATGAGGTCCTGGTCACCAAGGGCTCCTTAGACAGTCAGGCTGACCTCTTGTGTTCTCCCTGCCCTGCTGTGCAGTGGTCATGCCCTAGATCACCTGCCCTTGTTGTAAAGGATTTCCCATTTAACAGTATCAATGGGGTTTGCAACTGTTCTGTTTCTGCAGAGGCTGAGCATTTTCCTTTGTGCTGTATGTGTCACTTGCCTGTGGTGTGACTGACCTGTCTCTGTCCCGCTGCCTCAGCGCCCCTTGCCCCAGCAGGCACTAGGTCTGCATTCACGAGTCTTGCTTTGGTCCTGTACTATTTGGGTGCTTTTGCTGCTTTCTTTCAACATCTCTCCTCTGGGCTGGAAGCCTGTCCTGCAGCTAATCTGGTCGTGGGTTACAAAGTGAGGGATGGATCCAAAATCATGTGTGGCTGCCAGAATTCCTGGCTTTGCAGCATGAATGTCTGTTTCCCCTTCTGCTTTGTGGGCTTTGTATTAAATGCATGTCTTTATCTCCATTTTTCCAAAGAGAGAGAACTCCTCAGTCACCTCTATCTGTTATTCTCCCTTTTCACTTCTCATCCCTTCTCTAGTATTCACTTTTACATCCTTCTGTGCAGCACTTGTGGAGTTGAGATTGGCGTCTGTGCCAAGGTGACAGGGTTGAGACACATACCTATGGAAGATGCTCTTCTGTTTGATGCCCAGCACGTACCGGTGCTCTGCAGGCTGAGAGCCTGCTCAGGCAGTACGGAAGTCAATGGAAATCTTGTCGTGGGCTTGGTGGGAGTTCAATAACAAAGTTAATCTTGATGAGAAATAGTTTGTAACGTGGTTTGGAGCATCTACTTCTTATTTTCGTTATGTTTATGCTGTCCTTTTTTGAAGAGGGAGAACAAATGATGTTTAAATAATCAAATTATCAGGAGAAGAACCCAGTCCTAGAATACAGGACTTTTGAACTGGTCTTTTCATGTTAATAATTTGCTTTCCTGCTTCTAAAATACCAACTTTACTGTTCTTACTGCACGCATATTGAACCCTCTGACGTAAATGTGGCTCTAAATAAATTAACTTTCAAGTAAGCTTCTCCTTTTGTATCTCAGAAAAGAATAAAACAGAGTTCTGCCTGAAAAGACTTACAAGAATGCCTCTGTTTTCTCCCTGCGTGTACAGCCTCTGAGTCAGTTCATGTGGTTTCGTTGCCATCAAGGAGCTCCCAAGGACGGAGCCAACCTGTCTATAGGTCATCTTTAACTAAAAGAAAAGTCACAGGTATGATTCTTTCACAGCTGCTGTCAATTCATGGACACATTTGAACATAATGAGACAGCTTTGTGATTTTTGGACTGCAAGTCTATTGGTGCTGGAGCTGCCAAGTTCTTCGCTGTGCATGAAAAAGCCTGATGGATGTCTCCGATTGTTTCTCCAATTCAAGCAGGATTAATAAAATGATACAATTCTGCAACATAGTTGGTTGGGGTTTCTGTTGTTGGAGTTTTGTTTGTTTATTTGTTTTACCTGGTCCTGTCTAGCTATTGGCAAACGTTATGCACTGCAATAACTGCATGAGAAGACTCAAAAACATTGTGAATAGGGCCCTAAGCCACTTTCCAGCCACTTTTGTGTAGTAGCTGTTTGGCTTGGAAGACCTGGACTTGTCTGAGAACCCTCTGCATTAAAAACCTGATTGGAAGAAGTGAAATTTGCTTCCCTACTGCCTGCCTTCTGTGTGGGCAGTGCTGGGATACCATGCCACCCTCTTAAGGGAAGGGCAATCTTTCCCTGAACTTCAATCATACGTGAGTGAGCTCCCTAGAGAATGAAATCATATTCTGGAGTTTACTGGCTCCT
The DNA here is from genome assembly GCF_963264785.1 of Psittacula echo. NCBI lineage: Eukaryota > Metazoa > Chordata > Aves > Psittaciformes > Psittacidae > Psittacula > Psittacula echo. The sequence continues at coordinate 37,223,210 of NC_137738.1, read as the reverse complement.
GTCCTTTCCTGAGACATCAACATTTTTTCATCTTCTATAAAAACTTGGCTGGAAAGCTGCACCTTGTGCATTCCATGCCTCTGGGATACTTGGGAATAGTTGCTAATAGGAAGAGTAATAAAACTTTCATAGGGCATTAGGTGGAGTAGGCTAGGAAAAGGGATGGACAGATAGAAAAAGGAGCCTCAGCAAAATTAAAAACCTCAAAAAAAAAAAATCAAATTAGTTTCCCTGAATTTGAAAATTTTGTGAATATCTGAAAAAGAGACTGATGTGTCAGCACAGCCCACTCCATGGAGCTGCTTTTTTTTTTTCTTTCTTTTTTAATTTTTGCCTTATCTACCATAAAAAAAAATGCAAAGCTGTTGAGTCTGAGCAACCTGTTTGAAGCACTCAAAAATGTAAAAAATGCAGGAATTTTCCTTTGTGAAGGGTTTTTTTACAGTCCCTCGTTTTATTGACCTTCAAAATGAAACCAATTTTTAAAATCTCTAATGTTTTCTTAAGGCAAAATTTCTGCTCTCCAGGCAGCTCTAGCAGTGAGTGTGCCAGAGACGATGAATGTCAGTATGTTAATAACACACTTGCTACAAGTAATGGTTTGGGGAATGATAGAATGTTGAAGGACTGTAGAGTATATCAGCACTCTGGTCTTGTAAGCAAACAGATGAAACGATGACAGCATGGGGATACCATCAGTAATCAATGTACTTGGTTTTCCACTGCGCAGCTGTATTTGTTATTCATCTGTGCTGTGTGCATATTATCAGCTAAAGACTGTTACTGCTTTTTATGCGAGCTCCAAAGTTCTTATTGATGTGCTCTTTTGTTTTGCCATTTCAGAGGAGGAAGAGGTGGAGGTGGCACAAGACATAACTGTTCGAGTTATGTCCTCTCAGTCTGTGCTCGTTGCTTGGACAGACCCACTGTACGAAAAACAGAAGGTTGCAGCAAATAGGTAGTTAGTCCCATGTTTTCTTTTCTGAATGCATACTGAAGGTGAACTGCTGAAGGTGAACGCACTACTGATTGCTATTGCATTTATTTAATTACAGTGGTTGTGAGAATAATTTAGCTCAGGGCATAGGAATTTGCATTTCTGTACCTATGATAGTTGCTGGTAGGGGATGCTTCAGAGAAGCTGTTAGAAACCTGATGAGGGTGGATGTGAGGTGATGTATCCTCCTTGCCTCCCAGACGATGCCTGGCTTGGCTCGGAAAGCCCTGCAGCTTCACCCCTCTTTAAGTAAGAGCCTGGAAAGAGCAGTTTATCCCTTAGGATGAAAGCAATCAGACTCCAGTAGAGGAAGGCACAAAAATGTTTGCTTAGATGGTGCTGGCTCTTGGTGGTAGTGGTACTTTATTGTTTGTAGTTCGGTAGTTCCCCAGTAAGCCCTAGCAGGCTAGCTGAGGATAAAGCAGCCCCATCCCTCTCAGGTTCTGCTAACACTAGGTTTCAGTGTGTGAATTTTTATTTTCTTGTGTTTCTGATGCCAGGCAATACAATGTTCGCTATCGGGAAAAGGGGGAATCAGCAAGGTGGGATTACAAGCAGGTGTCCAACCGTCGGGCGCTGGTGGAGCATCTGCTGCCAGACACCATGTATGAGTTTGCAGTCCAAATCTTAGAGGGAGAAAAGGAAGGCAAATGGAGCGTATCCGTTTACCAGCGGACCCCAGAGGCAGGTGTGTATTCAGAATGTCCTTGAGGTAACACAAGTCTTAGGGTTTGAGCAGTGAAACAGGGCTGACTTGAGGGAAAGCCAGAATAAGTGGTTGCCGGGGGTAGCAGAGAACATGGGAAAAGGCTTGCTGCTGCCTGCATCCCTGCAGCAGTGCCCTGGAGAGCACACTGGCACAGTGAGAACAGAGGGAGATGGTTTGGGTATTTCTGGTGGAAGGGTCAGCACCTTGGACCCCTGCAGCTGTGTGTGCCCCTTCCTCTGGGGGGAAGCAGCCCTGCTGCTGTCCCTATCTGTAGGCAGCAGATTTAAATCCTACCTCTACCATGAAGAAGCTGTGGGGCCCCTTTGTTACAGGGATGCGGTCCATGACAACCTACTTACAGCATCATTCCAGATAAGCTACAGTAGCAGTCTTGTGGAGACAGCCTCTAACTAAAAGCATGGAATACAATTTCACCACAGGAGCCTGGTAGACAGATGTAATAGAGGCATGTGTGGACCTGGGCTACGTGTGCTTTTCACATTTATCTTTGAAAAGGCTGTATAGGAATTTCTGCTATGAGAAAAGGTGTGTCCTGTGTAGGTCAACTTTTCTTACTTGTCTCTTCTGCATGCGGCTGTTTCACAGCTCCTTCCAGTGCACCTGAAAATTTAGATGTTTGGCCACTAAAGGGGAAACCAACATCTGTAGCAGCATCCTGGGATGCTCTCCCAGAGAGTGAAGGAAAGGTCAAAGGTAAGTTGTCACTGTCATTTTTTAACCCCCTCAAGGAGCTGGTCTTCTCAAAGCCAGACTGCCACTTCGCAGTGAGATGGAACCACTAACTGTGCCAGGAGTTTTTCACTTGTCAATGGCTTATAGTCAACTGAGATTTCCTTGTTTCCAGCCCAACATCTATGCACCATTACTAGGAAGCCATCATCACCCTGTGCCTGGGGAATCACAGATCTTTCTGGGGTGTCACGTGTGCATGCTTACCTCTTCTTCCATTAATAAGCAGGTCAAAATGGAGCTCAAGAAGGAGGTTTCCCAAAGGATTTATAACAGTTAAGTGAAGAAGAAAAAGCTGGGTAGTTGCTAAGAAAGTGAGTGGGTTTATGTTGTGTTTTATTTCTGGTTTGTCGTGGAAGGCAAACTTCAGTTTAAGAAGTAAGTGCAAATAGTGATTTCAACAGATGCCACACATAAGCCTTGTGTACTGTACCATTATTGTACATGGTCATAAAGCTAATTTGTCAGTGGTTGTTTCCTTGCATAGAATTTAAGAACAAAACAAAAATTCTGGGTGGTTCTTTTCTTTTTCCCCCTGAAAATGACTGGGCTGATTTTTCAGCTGCTCACACTCTCCAGTGGTTGATGGGATTGTGTTCTCAAGTTACACAAGTTTCTGGAGGTATCTTATCAGCACTGTAGCATCCCAGGATTTAAAGAATCTTTGGCCTGGAGGGAAGTGCACCATGCCTGCATACTAGACCTACTTCGTGTTCTTCAGGGCAGTGGTGGAATTCCTTCCTCTTTGAAGTCAGTAGGAGTTTTGCCAATTGCTTCAGCAGAGCTGCAATTCTGTCCAAAAATTATTATTTTTTAAAGTAGGGTCATGCAAGGACATTATCTGAAATTTCAGATCTGCTCCTAATTTTGAGCAGTCTGTAGCCCTTTGTCCATTTTTTGTCTGCTGATCCTTAGATGATTCATCCAAGGCAATCATTCGAAAGATACCTGATCTTCAAGGGCTAAACACATTTACATGTCTAATATATCATTTTTCTTGAGTACGAAGTATTACAGGAGAAGTCTTGTTTTTAAACTAAATAAATGACAAAAGTGATATTTATACTGGCTAAATGAAATCACTGAATTAGCACTTCATAGTGTGCTAACTCAGTGATTTCATTGTTTTGATGGTGCACAGTAATCAGGAATTTTTGCCTTTTGATCATTTTGTTTTTTAACCCTGTCCTTTTATGAATTTGTACCACATATTATTGGGAGAATATATCCTCCAGTAGCCATTTGAGAGTTACGTGAAGTTACACCAGTGCCTCTGCAATTAAAGCAACTCCTGTGTATCTTAAAACAAAATAAAACAATCAAAAGCATTCAAATACATTGATTTTTTTTTTCAAACTAAGCATTAAATGCATTTGCATATAAAATGTTGAGGACTTTTTTCCTGGATTTTGATAACTTGTGCATGACTTATTTCTTAACACAATGAATATGGGCTTATTTTCAGACAAAAAAGTGAATTCCCTGGTTTTAAAGTTTCTTTTTGTGTGCTAGAGCTTTCCCATCTGTGACTCCTCAGATGTTACTTTGTTTCTTTTCGTGGAAAGAGAAAACTGGCAGCCTTCAGAATTTTTTTCCAAACCCCTATTTTTATTCTATACCCGTGCTTCTTATGGAGGATTAAAAAGAAAAGGAAGCCTGCACATGGCTGAGATAAGTCATAGAATAGTTAGGGTTGGAAAGGACCTTGAGATCATCTAGTTCCAACGCCCCTCCCATGGGCAGGGACACCTCACACTAAACCATGTCACCCAAGGCCTCATCCAACCTGGCCTTGAACACGGCCAAGGATGGAGCATTCACAGTCTCCCTGGGCAACCCATTCCAGTGCCTCACCACCCTCTCAGTAAAGAATTTCTTCCTTATATCCAATCTAAACTTCCCCTGTTTAAGTTTGAACCCATTACCCCTTGTCCTGTCACTACAGTCCCTGATGAATAGTCCCTCCCCAGCATCCTTGTAGGCCCCCTTCAGATACTGGAAGGCTGCTATGAGGTCTCCACACAGCCTTCTCTTCTCCAGGCTGAACAGCCCCAACTTTCTCAGCCTATCTTCATACGGGAGGTGCTCCAATCCCCTGATCATCCTCGTGGCCCTCCTCTGGACTTGTTCCAACAGTTCCATGTCCTTTTTATGTTGAGAACACCAGAACTGCACACAATACTCCAAGTGAGGTCTCACGAGAGCAGAGTAGAGGGGCAGGATCACCTCCTTCGACCTGCTGGTCACACTCCTTTTGATGCAGCCCATGATACAGTTGGCTTTCTGGGCTGCGAGCGCACACTGAAGCCGGCTCATGTTCATTTTCTCATTGGCCAACACCCCCAAGTCCTTCTCTGCAGGGCTGCTCTGAATCTCTTCTCTGCCCAACCTGTAGCCGTGCCTGGGATTGCTTTGACCCAGGTGGAGGACCTTGCACTTGGCATGGTTAAACTTCATAAGGTTGGCATCAGCCCACCTCACAAGCGTGTCGAGGTCCCTCTGGATGGCATCCCTTCCCTCCAGTGTTATCAACCGAACCACACAGCTTGGTGTCATCAGCAAACTTGCTGAGGGCGCACTCAATCCCACTGTCCATGTCACCGACAAAGATGTTGAACAAGACCAGTCCCAACACCGATCCCTGAGGGACACCACTCGTTACCAGTCTCCAGCCGGACATCGAGCCATTGACCACAACTCTTTGCGTGCGGCCATCCAGCCAGTTCTTTATCCACCGAGTGGTCCATCCATCAAATTGATGTCTCTCCAATTTAGAGACAAGGATGTCATGTGGGACAGTGTCGAAGGCTTTGCACAAGTCCAGGTAGATGACGTCAACTGCTCTGCCCCTGTCCTTCAGTTCCGTAGCCCCATCATTGAAGGCCACCAAATTGGTCAGGCAGGATTTGCCCTTAGTGAAGCCATGCTGGCTGTCACCAACCACCTCCTTGTTTTTCATGTGCCTTATCATGCCTTCCAGGAGAATCTGCTCCAAGACTTTGCCAGGCACAGAGGTGAGACTGACTGGTCTGTAGTTCCCCGGGTCATCCATTTTGCCCTTCTTGAAAATGGGGGTTATATTTCCCTTTTTCCAGTCATTGGGAACTTCACCCGACTGCCATGATTTTTCAAATATGATGGCCAGTGGCTTAGCAACTTCATTTGCCAGCTCCTTCAGGACCCGCGGATGGATTTCCTCAGGTCCCATGGACTTGTGTACATTTAGGTTTTTAAGATGGTCTCGAACCAGATCCTCTCCTACAGTGGGCCTAAGGTCTTCATTCTTACAGTCTCTGCATCTGCCTTCCAAGACTTGGGTGGTGCGGTCAGAGCCTTTGCCAGCGAAGACCGAGGCAAAGAAGTCATTAAGAACCTCAGCCTTCTCCAAATCCCGGGTAGCCAGTTCTCCTGATATCTTCCAAAGGGGGCCTACATTGTCCCTAGTCTGTCTTTTATTCGCTACGTACCTATAGAATCCCTTCGTGTTATCCTTAACATCCCTAGCCAAGTTTAATTCTAACTGGGCCTTAGCTTTCCTCACCTGGTCCCTAGCTTCCTGGACAGCATCCCTGTATTCTTCCCAGGCTGCCTGTCCTTGCTTCCACCTTTTATAAGCCTCTTTTTTCCTTTGAATTTTCCTGAGCAGCTCCTTATCCATCCAAGAAGGTCTCCTGGCCCTCCTGCTGCACTTCCTTCTAGTTGGGATGCAACACTCCTGAGCTTGTAGCAGGTCTTACCTGCGCTTCTTGAGAGTGTAATGGGAAGACTCCTCTTCATGCCTGCAGTTATTTCTATAGGGGTGAAATACAGAAAGCTAATACAGAGCACAGGTACCACAGAACTGAAAGGTGAGAGCAGGATGAGTTTCTTAAGTGGCAGCAAAAGCTTGCTTTGCTGTCTCTGCAGTGGTCTTTGGTCCTGGCTATAGTGAAGCACAATGTGTCAGATTTAGATTTTGTTGGACAGGAGTGCTATTGGTACCATTTGGCAATATGCACTGCTGTTATTTACTGGTAAAAGTATCTTTTCTGAATAAGAACATCCATCATACAGGCATGAATTTTACCTGCTGGCCTATGGATTACAGATAAAACCCCTCTAAGCAATGGCACAGCTGAAACACTCATATTTGACTGCAGGAATATTGTTTCCAAATTTAAAGTAAATTTTTGGTGTTTTCATGGGGGTGCCCCTCAGGCCCTAGCACTGCTGAAGAATGAGTTCATGGCCTTTAGAGCTGGTAGAGTTTCACCACAATGGACTGGCAGAGCTGTTTTTGCATGACCAGGGTCTTAAAGTACAGTGCAATTATAGCTGTGTCAAGGTGTGTTGTAAATGTAGAATAAGGAGGTAATTAATAGTAATGAATAATGTCACCTGATTTTAATACTGACGTCTTGAATGATAATTATGTAAATACACCATATATTTCTTCTTCCAAATAATTTCAGTGGGACAGAAAGTTTTTAGCATTCATATTTGCTGTGTACCTAGCTACAGTGAGCAACGCAATTTGTGTGTTGTCCACCATTGTAAGCAAGTCATGTTTTGGAATAATATTTTCTGGATCATGTGTTGTTGGTTGCAGGTATTTTGGTAGTTAGTCAGTAAGTACAAAATTCCTCTTGGAAAGTCCAAAATCTGCTCGTGGTTCTTCAGGGTATTCTGATTGCAGCAATCCACACTACCTAACATTTGCAGTCTTTCAGACTAGATTTCCACAGTGCGTATTTTCCTGGCAAGGTTCATACATGTCTTCTTCCTCCAGTGCATTTTCTCTTTGTAGGTTCCTTCTGTTGTTTCTGATTTAGGGCAGTTACTTTTTTTTTTCCAGATGACTCATTTTTTTCCATTTATTAGTTGATGTCCAGAAACAAAAAAAGTCTCCTGATGCTCACCAAACCACACAGCAGTTGGTGCTGTAACTTCCTCATGTCCCCCTACCTTCTCTAGAAGAGTGTACAGCTGCCATCTGATTCCTCTTGGTGACACTTCATTGTGATGGGCATTGTTTCTTATGTATTTTTACAAAGGTATAGCTAACGTATTCCTTCTCGGTCATTAGCTCATTGATGTGGTTTGGTTTTGTCTGTTAAGATGAACAAAAGTTTAACTTACCTACATATATATGTGTCTCTCTCTCTCATGTCTTTGTACTCCAGCTGTTGACTCAACGTGCATTGCTAGTGTATTAATTTTAGTAATGCACGTTCTAATTCATCCTACCCATACAGTCTGTCCGCTGGAAACAGGACTGTTTTCAGTTTCCTCCTTCCAACCGTCTGCCAAATCATTTCAGAATACATTCTTTCATACGCCCCGGCTCTCAAGCCTTTTGGAGCCAAGTCCATCACCTACTCTGGAGCTACAACATCAGCCATAATAGATGGTCTCCAGGCCGGGGAACGCTATATATTCAAAATCCGTGCAGCAAACAGGAGGGGACCAGGTCCTCAGTCTAAAGCCTTCAGTGTCGCCATCCCAGCAGGTGAGCACCAAGCCATGGACCAGCTGCGTAGTCCACTCATTCTTGCCTTGATCCCAGTTGTGTTAATTATTGCTGACTTAGCTTCTTCTGCACTTCATCCAACCTATGTGATTCTACTTCCTTAGTACTGTTTCTGTTAGCTCTTTTCATCACTGTACTGTCCAAATAGGTGCTTCTAGATAAACATTTGTCGCTCTGCAGCATGTAAAAGGATATTTTATACACATTTTAACATCTTAAATAAATGCATGCCATGCTCTATTTCCTGAGTGAAAATTCTGTGTTATCCAAAGGTCAACGAATACAATGCTTTGGGTCTTTGTACTATTCCTGACAAATCCCACTCCTGAAAGTCACTCAGAGTGGCTTACTTAGATACCACTCCTTGCCTTTGCTTCTTGCCAAAAAGATGCTGTTTTGGGGACAGTAGATTTGCTGAGTTAACAAAAAATGTGGTCCTCAGCTTCAGATGGGATAATGCAGCACCCTGCCACCAACATGACTAAACTCTGCTGAAGATTTAGTTCCACTGCTGTTTGCAGTCCCTGCTTTTAGATACTTGATTTTAATTGCTCTAATTTTTCCTCAAGCTGCAATAATTCCACTTAGATACCTTCCTACAAATCAAAACTTTCTCAGCCAGACTCTACAGACTGGTTAATGCAGAAATAGCTGTTGTCTCATATTCTCTTATGTTGTTCTTGCTACGTGGTTTCTCTCTTGATCAGTTTTTTTGTGCTGCTTCTATTGTTGTGCATAAACACTTCTCTTTTTTTCCCCAGCTGCTCATGAAGATTCAGTTGCTAAGCAACAAACAAATATTCCAGACAATTCAGAGGCTAAGAAAAACAGGAATGCTGGCTCATCTCCTCAGACTTCGTCTGTTTCTTCAAAAGTCCAGCCATCGCTTTCCTCTAAGCAATCTTCTGTTCGTTCACCTAATGTTAGTGATAAGAAGAGTCTTCTTTCTGAATATAAGAATAAAATCTTGACTCGAGGGGTCCTGAGTAAATCTCAGTTACCTTCTAGAAAGACAGAAGAGCTGGAACCTGATCTCCAATCCACTGAGGTGACAGATGATCGAGATTCCTCCCAAGAAACTTCAACAACACCACCAAAAGCCCAGGATCAGAGGAGAAATGTTAGACCCTTCTCCCCTAGTCGGCCAGTCCACCCTGTCCTTGCCTCGGGGAGGACCTCTGTTCAAACCCACGCATCAGAGGTGTCACGGCAGACAAGTACAGACAAACGTGAGCCATCAGCACTGTTATCATCATCAGCACAATCTTCTGCCTCATCTGTTCCTAAATACACAGATAATGAAACAAAGCAACTGAGGCAAAGCAACACCAATGTGCCTTCTAAAACCTCTTCCCATCCTCTGCCAGCCAAAAATAATGATCTTGCAGGTAATGTGGAAGGAAAGCCAGACCCCATGCTGGTGAAAGTGTCTTCTAAAACTTCAGAGCCTAGCCGCATGGCTTTGCCATCAAATCGGCAGCCTGCTATCTCTCATGAGGTTGTCCCAAGCCATCCCAGCAGGTCTGGCTCTCTAGGTCATTCACTTCAGCCCTCTTCCAAATCAGCAGATTCCCACGCTCGTGATAGCCATAATGAGTTTGACAGTGAAGAAGCAGCAGACAGAGCAGTACAGCCCAGTTCTAGATTGCAGCAAACAAGGCTTTCCTCAGGCTCCAGTTCTCGCACTTGGAAGGATTCTAAATTAGCTGCAGCGGCAGTCCAGCTGAAGTCTGCTATTTCTGGTCAAAACTCACCTCAGTCTCGCTCCTCTACTAGTGCCAAATCCAATGGAAAAGATGTTGATAAGAATTATAGGGAGGACTCACAAGATGCAAGCCCCTTATCTCGTTCTCTACCCTCCTCCAGGCAGTCTTCTTCAGCAGTCTATTCCAAGAGAAGAAATCCTCAGGTCGATTCTGATTCTCCCCTCAGAGAGACACATGGTGAAAAGTCACCCCTCTCTGACTCAGAAGAACAGCAAAGTCGAGCAGCTGCTCCAGAAAAGCATTCTCCTTTGCAGTCTTCTTTTTCCAAGCATAAGCCTGAAGAGGAGGACAGTCGAGAAGTAAAAGAAATGCTTGCTCAATCAAAACCAAGTGTATCTTTGCCTAAAAAGGCGTTCTCCTCTCATCTTCCATTGGAGAAGACCTCCCACTCAGAGCCTCCACAGAGGGCACAAACCAGTCCTTCCTTACTGCATTCAAGGGGCCGGCGCCTCCCATCTCACACCTCATCCCAGAGTAATGAAGAATTGCAGGAAGATGATGATGAGGATGTAACAGAAGTCAGTGACAGAGCAAGCAGCCGCTCTGTGTTTCCTAAAGAGGTGTCCTCTTCTAGAGGATTACCTGCATCTTTCTCTCAGGGAAGCTCAAGTTCATCTCTATCAAAGCAACAGCAGCCAGGTTCTCAGGTACCTTCCTACAAACCAAAACTCACTCAGCCACACTCCAGTTCTGCCAGTGATACAGCAAAAGACAACCAGTATAATCCAAGGTTGTCATCCACTTCTTCAAAACAAGCTCATCCTTCATTACCTACTCGCTCAAGGGTTGCTACAAGAACAGTGTCCCAAACAGAGAAAAAGTATGGCTTGTTGCCCTCAAAAATATCCAAAGCTCAACTTCCTCGAAAAGTTCCTTCCTCCCCTTCATCTAAATCTCATCAGTCAGTTTCCAATGAAGAGGACGATTATTACAATGAATATGATCAGAAAGAAATGGAAGAGAAACCCACATCTTTGGCAGCAAAATTGTCCCCTTCTATTTCTAGAGGTAACAAAACCACATATGAAGACACTACTAGCAATAAGAGGAAATCTATGGACACTCTTCTACCTCACAAAGTAAGCTCTGAAGAGGAAGAGAAGGAAAAAACTCCAACATTAAAAATGTCTTCTCCTGAATCACCAGGAAGCTCTGCCATCGCATCGCGGATTGCTCAGTCCTCTAACAAGCATACCCCATCTAAACCAAGCTTTGTCTGGCCACGTTCTTCTGCATCTACCACCGCACACACTGTTTCTCCCACGGTTTCTTCCACTTTGTCCCCTCGCCAACGACTACTGAACTCCAGGCTATGGAATCCTTCCCAACGGCAATTTGTTAGACCTCCTTATAGACAAGGTAACATGCCTTTGTTGTAGTGGTATCATTGAATGGTGTTTTGCCTAAGATCAGCAGTTGGATGAGAAGTCCTCTGTCAAAATGCAGGTTCAATTATTTAGTGTAATGTATTACTTTTTATTTTGGCAGTTCTCAGGGAGCCCAGTTTTTGAGGACATTTCCTAATTGGTGTAATGTAGTGCCCCCAGACCTTTGATCCTGTGTTCTGATCTGCACAGGATCTCATGATCCACAGAAAAGAGAACAGTGTTAGGTACTAAATTGGAAAAAGGCCTCTGTTCGTTATTGAGCAATGACTTCACTGAATGCTGTCTGAAAGCACATTTGCACTCAGAGTATGGCATCCTCTCAGGTATATTGCTCTTCATCGTATGGATTACTAAAAGGCTTTTGTAGGTTATATAGTGCTACCTTGCCCATACGTAGGCAGTAAGGTGTTTCCTCATGGTGTCCTGTTATTCTGTTTTCCGTAATCAAATTTTAAGCCACTCTAATCTTTTTTTCTAAGTGACAGCTCAGGGTTGCATGTTCCTGTTGAGGCCTGCTTGTGTGACAGTCAGGCCCTTTATGTGTGAGGTTTGCACCAAATGTTAGAGGTTTGCTTTCTGTCAGAATATCTTCTGACCTGGGTAGTGGAATGGAGAGTCCATTACACATCAAGTGTTCCCCCTGTCACCTATGGAGAATCACAGACAGTCTCAGTCATATTGCTAGGTAGAAATGTTTTCTCTTCCTCCACTGCATGGACATCAATCTTAGTGTTGAGTGACATGTAGTAAATACCTTCTATGCTATATGTAGGTATCTCTGTTTTTTTCAATGTGTCCTCACTGTTACAGAGTGAGAATCATGCAGCTGGACTATTGCATTTGCTATACTTTAGTCAGATTCAGTGTTGTGTCGAGGTCCACCAGCTTGCAGATGTTTAAGATGGGATCTAAGAGGGTCACAACAGTTGCTCAAAGCAGAAAGGAAACGCCCGTTTTGCCGAGTGTGGTGATGGCTCTTTCTGCTCTCATATAGGTCCAGATCAGTCAGAAAATGCATTTCTTTGCATTTAAAAATGTGGTTTGTAGGTTGCACAGATTCCTTCACAATAGGATGTTTTCTTTTCTGTTTCAGGTTACAATGGCAGACCTAATCTTACAACAAAAAATGGAAATGGAAAAATAACACCTGGTAATAATGGAAAACCAAGTGGACAGAGAGTAATCAATGGCCCTCAAGGAACAAAGTGGGTAGGGTGACCTTCTCTCCAAATTCAAGATGCTTTGGCCTTTTATTGTATTTCCGTTTTTACTAAGAAAAGAGAGAACAGTGAGTGCCCTCAGTCAGCAAAGCTGTAAAGTGAGGTTATTCTTAGTGATCTAGTTTCTACTGTTCAGTTGAAATCTAATGGCAAATTTTCCATTTCCTTATTTGAATATTTTACATGTGTGATTTAAAACCCAGTGGCTTGAATTTTCAACTGTAGCATTACTCCCATAAATTCAGTGAAATATTTTTCCCTCAGTCAGTTGGACTCACACTCTCCAGTGTCTCTGAGCTTGTCTGCCATGCAGTGTGAATGGGGACTGCCTGGAAGAGCTGCTGGGAAAGACATGTTCAGCACTGCTTTTCCCAGACTCACACTCCAGGGAGAAGCTTGTGAGCAAGAGTATCAAAATACAAAGTTACTCCATAAGTATCACAGTGCTTTAAAATGCACGTATGTATGTATCGTTAAGCATTTTGCCATTTGTACAGACATGTTCCCAATGGTATTTTCAGAATGCACCTAGGAAAGCCCCACTAGGTGCCTACATACCTAGACCTTGTCTTTTAAAATCCTTTCCAGTGACTTTATGACCAGTCAGCTGGGGGAAGGAACTGGTGTCAGTAGAGCTACTCACGCATAACAACAGTCATTTTATAGCCACTTCAATCTTACTGTTTGCATTAGAGGAACATAAAAAGGTGCATCAGATATGTCACATTCCAAGGAGGCATTTTGAAAAGCATGCCCAAAGCCCTTTCAGTAGATTCCAGAAAGTGGGTTAGAAAGGTCCTTGGGAGGCTTCTCTCTCTGCCTCATGAGACGAAGGCATTGCTGCAAGCAGGACAAACACCTTGTAAAGCAAGAGGATCTGTGTCAACATCTAGGGCCTGGACAGGTTCAGAGACTGATCTCATGATGTACTGTCCCTCTGCTACAGTCATTTCCACAGCTGTCCCTCTGCTACAGTCATTTCCACAGCTGTCCCTCTGCTACAGTCATTTCCACAGCACCAAATGTAAGCCTGTCTTGCCAGCCTGGAACTGCTGCTCACATCCTCTTCCCAGTTTCCTCCCAGCACTTAACACCGTTTTCATTCGTGTGTTCTGTGGCTCAGAGTCTGTCGCCTCAGGTAAAACCAGCATACAGTTCCAGCTATTTTGTGCTGAAATAGAAATGAGCTCTGGGTTTTAACTGCAGTTACCTCTTGAATTCAGTCCAAACTCTTGGACAGATTTGTTTTATGGGACAGAAGCTTTTCCTCAGTCTCCTATCCCGATTAAAATCTTAGCTACTTTGTTCTCAGTGCCATTTCAATCTAAATTAACTAGTTTATTTTTTCTTTTTCTTTTAAAAAGGGATTCCTTGAAATTCCATCTTCAACAGGACTCAGGGTCATACTCAAATCAGTGTTAAAGGAATCTACCTTGGGAGTTGCACAGCCCAAGAAAATCAAGGGAGTTGCTCCTTTGCATGTGAGAACTACAGTAGGCAGTATAATCATGGTTGTGCAACTCTGGAGCCCAGCTCCTGGGGATCTACTTTCTTCAGCAGTGTTTTTTCAGTGATTACTATACAATTAATGACTCCCTTTTAAAAGTGTTGCAGCTATTCCTGATCATTGCACTTAGCACCTGAATTTCCCCAGGATTTCTGTTGCTTTGAAAGCTCATTTCACCTCCTCTTGTGTTAGCTAAAAGTGAGTCTGTCTGTTGCTTTTAGATTGTAGATCTTGACCGAGGGCTTGTGTTAAATGTTGAAGGAAAATACCTCCAGGATTCCCAAGGCAACCCTCTCCGAGTGAAATTAGGAGGGGATGGGCGTACGATTGTTGGTAAGTGACAGCTTCCTTCTTACAGCAAAAAAATCTACACTTTTGTGCACATGGTACAAGCCTTTGAGCTGTTGAATGCTTCAGGCCTCCCCAGGATCCATGCAAGCCATTTGGAGTTGCTTGTAGCTCAGGTCTCCATCAGGCAGTCAGCACATTGCAGGACCTTTGGAGGCTTTGGAGCATTCTGTGGCACTCCAGACTTAGTGCCTCACTAAGAATCACCCCAATCATCCTCACTTTTATCAGCATTAGAAAGGACTGCAGAACTGAGACAGAATAAGTATTGATGCTTCGTATGCATAGAAATAATTCCCCACAGCTAGCACTGTACCAGTATGTGATGATTTCATTTTTTCTTCTGAAACTGACCACAAATAGTAAAAAACCCTGTGTGTGATCTGTGAAAAACACTGCTGTTTGCATATCAGTACACCTAAATAGATCTCTTGAATGCAAATTCATTGCCTGCTGTTAAAACTGGTTGCTATGAATATTTGTAGTACACAGAATTTGGCACAAAAGTTTACCTGGAGTGACAGCATCTCACCAGCTCATCCCAGTTTTCCCTTGCACATGTTTGACACTGAGGAGCAGGATATGAGTTCATCATACCTTTCATCAACAGTTACAAGCCTGACTTAGATTAAATGCAGGCACTGTCTGCATGTGACACTGAAGTGAAACCTCCCTGCAGTTTTCTCAAGAAGTGTTTATCAAACAGCTAATAAAAGTGAATACCACTGTGGTTTATCTGAGGTTCTTCTGAACCGTTTTCCGGCTTCCTCAGCCATGGCTCTGTCCTAGATAACAGCCTTCTTTGTCAGCTTAGTTACAAGAGCCTGTAAATCACACTCTCAGTGCTCTTGTGGTGTCTGCTGTTGATAAATACCCTGCTATAATCCTGAAATGGATTAATGGTGAGATTTTTGGTTTTGTTCTTCTCTTCTAGATGAAAAGGGTGCCCCAGTGGTGAGTCCGGACGGATTACCTTTGTTTGGACACAGCAGATTTAGTAAACCTGTAGCGAGTGCACAAGATAAACCAATAATAAGCCTTGGAGGGAAACCTTTGATTGGTCTTGAAATGATTAAGAAAACAACCACTCCCTCCACTACTACTACAACAACACCCCCAACAACTACCACAACAACTACTACAACCACTACAACTGTTGCTACAACTACCACCACAACTCCTGAACCAACCACCACTGAACCACCCACTGAGAAACCACTCCCAACATGTCCTCCAGGCACCTATGGACAGTACGATGATGAGGGCAACTTGCTGTTGGGGTTTGATGGTCTGCCGGAGTGCAATGCAGAAGGTAACTTTCCTTTGTGCTGTTTGAACTTCTTTGGTTGTGCTGTTTGTATAGCACAGTTACACAAACGTAAAGCAGGAAAGAGTCTGTCCCTGAAGACTTCGGACCTTGTGATAAGGTAGGTGCTGAGATTAGAGCAGCTGATGAGGGGTTTGGGCATTAAATGGTTTTTCATTGGAAAATGTTAACTTTCCCCAGAGCTGAAGTTTTCTGTGGAAATACTTTGATTTCAGCAAAACTTGGGTCTTGAGTTTGATCCAGTCTTGTCACATACATTCATGCACATGAGCAGAACTATAGGCAGTAGTTTTGTGGTCAGAGCACTCACATGTAAGGGAGTCTTCACTCCATTTCAGGCCAGGGAAGGACCTGAAGACACTATATGGTTTCTCTATTTTGTGTTCGTTTCTCACAATAAATTCTGAAGGGTCTCTCAGTTGAGCTTTGGTGAAACCAGCTTTTACAAACTGAGATTCTTGTTCTCGTGCCAGCCCTTACAGATATAGATTGTCTAGCAGGAATGTAGCTCATCATGGATAAAGCTGGGGAAGGACAACCCTGGCTAGGCATAGATAAGGCAGAGAGTTGTACTCTAATTTCTTTCTCATCTGAAAATATGGAACAGTGTGGGTGCATGTCATTATTTCTCTGTTGCTGCTATACAAGCTTAGGATGTGGTGCCAAACTGAAATCCAAAGTAAACAAATACAAATGCACTACTCTTTGGGCATTGAGCCTGCTCCATCATAACCTGAATGTTGCATTGCAAACCAGTTAGCTGCTTATTTTGCAAATCCAGATCAAGCAGCACCATAGTTGTTCTTATCCTTTCCATTTGTAGGTAATACCCAACCCAGCCTACAAATGGGCAGCAGCAGCATGGTCATAACTTAAACAACAGCTTGGTAGTCAGAAATCTGCCAACTGCAGTAGCCAGTTTTAATGGTTCATGAAATCCCTTTACCTTTCCCGGTACACCTGTATCTCTGATGCTAAAGTAGATTTACAAGTAGGTCGTGTAACCATGGCCTAGGGAGCTGACCTATCACTTTGAAGAGTGCAGAGATGTGGAAAAATGTGGCTTCAGCAACTCACACTGAGCCTGAAGATGGTTTCTTTGAAAGGGATCTCAGAAGCAGAAGACTGAAAATTCCCTTACCAGCTACTCTAGGTAAGTAATGACTCAGAGATGTTGGTGTCTTGCACAATGGAATCGTCATGTTTTATAGTGTTCATATTTATCTACCAATTAGTTGCGTATCTAACGATGTTTGACAGTGTGCATTTATGGAAGTGTGCTTGTATATGTGCATGTGCATGGATGTGTAGACACACAAACAAACATATGTATATATGTAAAAATTACCATAATGGTTAAATATTTCTTTCAAGATTTTTGTGTTTGCCTTTGGAGCTTTCATTGTTCTTAATTATATTTCCAAAAGTGTTACAAATATTATCATACAGAGTCACCCTGGTATTTTCAAAGTTGCCTAAAAGGGACCATGGTTTTTATTAGAGTCCTTCCCACTCCCACTACCTCCTTTTGCTTACCTTAAATATTGCTTAAATCCCACAATGTTTCCTCTCTTTGTCCTGTGCTATTTGGTAGCTGAAGGACCTCTTCTGAGAATACATATTGTAAGAACAGTAAGAGTTCATGTAATATGGCTGGCGTTAATCTGATTATACACTCCAGAAGCTGAGGAACAAAAAGCTGTGCAGTATTATTTTTAGCAGAGTTGTGGGGTGGGGACTTCTCATGTGATTTTGTGAACATTTCAAAATATTCTGCTTGGTAGGCATTTCAAAGCGTTATTTTGTTTTTTTCCCTTCTACCAGATGGGCTTGAATGAAAACTGGTTTTTTACACAGGCTGTGTGTTCAGTGGGAATGGCCTTTAAGTCACTCCTAAAACGTCTGCTGCCATTTCGATAGTGTATCTGCAAGCACATCACAGCGGAAGACTGGAAGGACAAGATAGTGCTGGATTTCTACTTCTCACCTGCTATACAGCTCAAACAATGTTAGTCCCCTACACAGCAATTATGAAAGTTTCTCTGAAGATCTTCTCATTTTTTTTTCATGCTGGTGACCTGCTTCAACATTTGACAAATGCCGCAAAACCAATCTGCCTGTTTCACAGAGGAGCTCGCTTGAAAAGAACGCATCTTTGTGGTATTTCTTTAATGATGGCTAGTTTTGTTTAACAAGTGCACTATTTCAAGAGGGATAAACAACTACTACGGGAACTATCAAAGTATTTCATGCACTTTTCCCTTGACCATTTCCAAATTGTATTTTTATGTTGTCTTTGCCTTTAATCTGAGTCTGGAATATACTCCAGATCATTTGATGAGATACTTTTTCTGCCAAAGCTTGATAGTCTTTTTTAAGTGCTTTATTCACAAACATCCAGAGGCTACAAGTGCCAAAATCCATTGCCAAACATTCTAAAGCTTTGGCAAATTTGCTCACTCTCTGGCAGGATTTTTGCTTGACCCAGCAGAATTTATTGTCAACATTTCAGTAGATTCTGCAATCTTCAGCTTTCAGGAAGGAGTCTGCCCACACAAGTGTGACTTGTCAGTGAAATCAGCTAAATCTTTACATGAACTCACAAGGAACGAAAAGTGGAGACAACCACATTATGTGTAATAAAATCAAGTGATGGTTGCACAGTCCATTGTCCTTTACAGATGCCAAAAGCCCGTGGCAAGTGGTCATAGCAAGACCTAGCCTCACTTGGTACAGGCAGGTTCACTGAAGAGGTGCAGAAAAAGTTGTGTGTGTACAGAAGATTATAATGTGAGAAAAAATCTTTTGGGAAGTACCCTTATGATTGCCGTGCCACAGCTAATGCCAAAGAAGCACAGACAGTGAAGTAGAAGAGACCGAACACCGACAAAAGCAGAAAATAGTATTTATTTTTGCTGGATCATCAGCAAAGGCTGACCAGCTAATAGGTGTGAATGAGTTGAAATCTGCCCATGAAGAACTTCACACTTCTGCACATCTAAACTTCTTGTTTACTTGGATATAGTCAAAGGTAAGTGCATGCATTATAGACATTGGTTAATGATGGCCAATTGTGATGAGAAGATCTGCAGAATTCAGCAAAGGATCTACTTTGCTCACTGCTGACTACCCTCAGAGAAGTCAAGTAGCTCCCAAGTGGATATTCTCCTGAAAAGTGGCTGCAGAAGTCTACCATGAGAAAATGTCAGATTTTCTGTATGAAATTTTGACAAGAATTAACCCATTTTCTGTATTTTCAAAGCTTATTTTGTCATTAAAATCACTACTGTGTATTTAAAAGAAACTTACTGTAGTAACGAAAAATTAGTCTTGTACAATAATTGTTGGTTCTAAATAAAAAAAACCTGAAAAATGAAGATGTATCATTGAAATTATATTTGTGAACTATTTGACAGTGGCAACTGAAATTTTACATTGTATTACTGGCTTAGTAAAAATAACATTACCAGTCCCTGTATAGTATCCTGAGGTCAAAGCTGTCTTTCTCTTGTCTTTGTTCCTACTCTGGCCATTCCCTAGTCCCAGCATTTCACTGAAGAGTTCTCCTGGTACCTGCAGTGGGCTCCAGAACAATGCTTTTGCTTTGTTTGAATTTCATGGCTAATATGCTAATCTTAGCCATGCATTTCATAGCTAATCTGAGGTTTGTGTACTCTTTGGCTCCCCTGCATAACATGTAGAGAAATGCATTTCTCAGAGCATGCAGCGAGGTCTCCAGGATTCCCAAGATCAGGTGCTTGATGGTTGATGTATCTGGTGATGGATACATGACCTGAAGAGATATTGAGATAAGATGTAGGGACAGGCAACTGGGAAGTCTGTGGGTGCATTTGCGTTGTTTTGTGGGGTGGATTGGGAGAATATTTGGGGTGTGCACCTCACATTAATCTCCTCTTGCTATGCTTTCATATGCATCATAGAGCAATCTCGATGTGCACAACCTGAATTCCTGCTGGATAAAACTAAAGCAGAAACAGTACTTCAGAATGACACATCTGTGCCCCAACCTGTAATGGGCATTCAGTCCACAGAATCAGACTAGAGCTAGTTCAAAATACAGCTCTGGAAAATCCAGCACCAGTTACTTCATTCTACAAATCCATTCCTTTTGGGCTGCATTACTTGCTAGCAAGTCTCTGAATGTCATGGCTCAGCGGTTGTTTGATTTCTATTCCCCCGGAAAAGTATTTAAATGCAAGTTTTCAGTTAAATTTATTGGTTGGTTTTTTGTATGTAAGTTTCTCACAGTTGCTGCTCCAGAGACTATAAAACATTGTCAGACCCTGACCTGAGCATTACACAGTTGCTGGCAGCCTGTCTTTGCTCCAGAGCATCTGGGGCCCAGGGCATTGCTCCTGGAGGGTGCATTACTTTTGATTTTAAGTAGCAATTTAAAATCAAACCCTGAACCCGTTTTCCCTCAGCAAAACTCCTGGCTACTGCAGTTAGCTACTCAGCTGTTATTCTCAACACGCAGAGCGGGCTGTCACTGTGTTACCTGGAAGCTAGGCAGCTGTCTTGTTTCTTTACAAGCCAACTGCCTAAAGATTTTTATTTTAAACTTCATTCCAGAAGTATTTTACTAGGAGGGTGGGGACAAGACCGTGAATCCTTATGGCATTTTTTATTTTCTCTTCCCATAGATACCTTCTCAGGACTGGATTCAGATGTGACAGCAACTCCAGAGGCATATGTGATATATGATGATGGTACTGTTTAATTGTCAAAGTCTATTTCAAGTGGCATATTTGGGGTTGGTTTTTTCCCTGTCTTCTTTTTTTGGAATTAGGTTTGAGGGGCAGGTTGGTGAATGGGAGCTTAAGCAGGCGATGATGAGCTGGGAAAGTTTTTTTTCAGAGCCCTACATCACATGTGAACAGCAAGGGTCCAAAGGCAACTGTTTCTGGACATGAAAGTCCCTTTGAACCAGCTCTAGCATTTTAGAATAATAACGCAGAGATTTCTCAAAAAGCTATTTTTTCACTCCCTTATCTCATTCCATCTGCATCTGAGGGCTGTGGCCAGGGATTCAATCACTGTGCTGTCTTCTCTTGAGGATTGTGGGGGGAAATAGCAGACGAAGCATATGAATACATTCATTTATTGTTATCCTTTTTACCTGTGTGAGTAAGGTCTAAGTCAGCAACAGCACTGGTATCCTAGGGCAAAGGCTCACTGTCATCAGTTTAGTAGAAACATTTGCAAGTCTGAGGCACGAGCAACCCAGCCTTAGAGGCCCATAGGAAGCGTGTGGCAGCTAGGGCAGGGTGTGTGGCACTGCTCTGGGACTGTGGTGGGTGACAGGAGTGTTTCCCTTCTCGTGGTTAAGCCATAATAACATGAAACAAGCTAACATTTTCATCTCATGTTTCCTCTGAAGACTACGAGTTTTTTGAGAGCACTTTGCCACCAACCACCACCACTGCCACCACCACCACTGCTTCTACAACAACAGAACTGGAAGTTGTCTATCCAGAGACGAGTGTTGTTGGCACCAGCCCTGTGTCAGAATATGATATCGCTGGGAAGAAACGGTTCACTGGTAAGGTTGTCCTGCGGTTTACATTGCTTACTCCTTGTGCTGCAAAGAATTCTTTTTCTAGCAAGGTCAGCCCTTAACCTGAGGCTATTGCACAGATGCATCCAACAGACTAGTGTGTGGTCCATGTAAGGACTGCCAACTAGGAAACTCAAACAGTAGTACTTTGTTCCTAGCTTTGATGCTTGCTTGTCTAAGTGTGGACCCACACTGCTTTTGTTGAACCAGTGCAAGCCTCTTTGTATTCTTTCAGTGTAACTGCTCTGCTTTGTATTCTGCATTGTGTTCAATAAGAGAGCAAGCGTTGACTCTGGTGCTCAGTTCAGCTCAGCTGCATCATTTTAGGTTCACACCAGTAGTTCAATCAATGAAAGTCTCCATGTAGGTGTGTCTTTCTCTGGGGGACCAAGCTCTTTACTGACCCATGCAACCCCAGTGATCTCACCAGCCTTGCATAAGCATGTATGTCAAAGGTGTGCTTCAAAGTCGAAGAATGAATGGTATTTTGGATATAAACTTTCCAAAAGGTAAAACTAATAGAAATAAATTTGACTTTGCTGTTTGTATCTTTGCTGTATAGAAGGAACTTGGTGAAGGAACCCTCAAAAAATAGGAGCCGTGATGCTGGCTCCTATCTCTGTGAGCTGTTAGGTGTATTCCAGCCCTGACTTCAGAGCTGTTCTGCTGCTTTGTCAGGGAAGCAGCTGAGAGCCAGACCAGAGGGACTTGGAGGTGGTAGGGCACTGCGTTCCAGCCTCCATCCCAGACTGGTGACCCCCCTGCAGCCCTTTACAAACCTCTGGCATCTAAACTGAGGTCAGGTCAGCTGTTGGCTCACCTGGCATTTTAGCTGGGAGTTCAGGGCATGGAGAGTCAGCTTTGATTGATGTCTTGCCTTCCTTTCCAATATCCACAAGCTTCATGTGGCTTAAAGTGGAGCTCTACTGCTGGAGTAAAAGGTTTGTTTTTATATATGCTGAGATTTTTTCCAGTGCATCTTCAGTTTTCCCTGTCCAAACAATTTCATGATGTTTCTATTCGGCTCTCTTGCTGACAGTGCTTCTTGATTCATTTAGCTGGAGAGGCTAAAATTAACTTCATTGCAAGATCTGGAAAAAATCCCTTTAGGGCATGAAATGCAATAAGATAAACCAAGAAATGTTGGTTTATGAACATTTCAAGGCACTAGGGAAATAATATTACCATTTCAATGAATTGTATTATTGCCACTGAATAAACATTTCCAAAGCAAGTTTTATAGTCTTTACTTTGAATGTTACAGTGACTTTTAAGTGACTTTAAAAAGATGGTTTAATCTTTTCCTGAACTGAAGTTCAATTCCAGACAGTATAAAGCTTTTAAAAATAGAAGTTGCAGGTTGGGATCACATGCCTGAAGGTAGGAATTCATGGCTCCTGGTCCCTTAGTACCCAGGGCATATGAGCAATTTTCCCTTTGTTTGACCTGGTTGGGCTTTACCTTGGAATTAATCTTCTTATTCCCTCTGCTGTTTCACTCTGGCTTCAGGATGTTTGTGTAAAAACCAACCACATAGACACGTAAAGTCTTGGGTGATCTTAAGTCCTGGCAGAGATCTGTTCCCACGTGTGGAAAGGCAGAGTTTGGGTGACATTTTCACTCCTGCTTCCAGATCTACTGGAAGTAGCATGAGGAGGGTCCTGCAGTCAGATCACTCTTTTCTGCCTTTCATAGCAAAGATGATCCTTCTGTCTTTGCCTGATTGGGTATGGTCATGAGTCTGAGGTAGACCTGAATATTAACATTCTCCCTGCTCATCCATCAAACTGAACACGAGCCATACTTTGTTGGCGGTAGTGAACATCTGGAAGGTGAGGAATTTTAAAATGCATCACAAAACTTGACTCTCTTCTTTTCAGGAAGGTGCCAGCCTGTGGTACCTACAAACTGCCAACTAAACCCACCCTTTCCTGTGTCTTCCAGCTCCTCATGTGACCTATCTCAATAAAGATCCAGCAGCTCCCTGCTCCTTGACAGAGGCCTTGGAGCACTTCCAAGTGGAGAGCCTCGATGAAATCATCCCTAACGACCTCAGAGAGAAAGATCTGCGTCCCCTGAAAGCCCCTCACAACATCACTGTTGTGGCAGTTGAAGGCTGTCATTCCTTTGTCATTGTTGACTGGGCCAAACCTGCTCGAGGAGACATGGTAACAGGTACTCTCCTGAGGGTTGCTCTCCTGATGGGGTAGTGGGGAAGGTTTTCTTAAATGACCATTTTTACCTTGAACTGAGCCAACGGCTCATGAAGTTCTCGCTGTTCTACAGCTTTCCGAGGGAGATGAGCTACTTTCTGAGAAGTGAGAAAGGTCCCTCTTGTCATCCCTCAGTCTTAGATTTGGGCACTGATTTTGTGCCAGTGGTTCTGAAGGCACTGCTTCTTGCCTGGATGGTATCTGCAATAGCGCTTTGCTCACCTGAGCACTTCTGCCCCCAGGTAGTGCCCTCAGCTCCGCTGCAGGTAGCTCCCAAGCCTGCCTTTGGAGCATCCTTCACGTTTGGCTTCAGTCCACTCCAAGCAAAAGTAACTGCGTGGCTGGAGCTGGTCTGGGTCCTGTCTGGCTGTAAGTGTGGCTGCAAGAACGATCTGCCTATAGAGGGGCTTCTGGCTTGCTTGGTGGTCTTCTGGCGTGTTTATTTTGTAGGAAAAGAGTGTATCAGAGTCAACCATCTCCAGTGGCGTCTGAGGCACAGGCTTTTACTTTACTTTTAACTTTTTACTTTTAACTTTTAACTTTACTTTTACTTTACTTTTTAATTCCTTTACACAAATTTTGCTCAAGCAGTCTGACAAACAAGATTCAGGGATGGGGAATGTGTTAAACAAATGTATTCAATTAGATCTCCTTTAATGTCTTTAGACCTTTTGAGAGCCAGAACGAAGCCCAACTGACTTCAAGAATTAATCTCAAACATTGCTGGAAAAACACTAGAGTAAATAACTGAAACACTTTAGAAATTAATCAACCCCTGTTTGTCAGCAGACCCAGAAGGTCTGGAAAATTACACTGCTTCGGTGCTAACATGCAGCTTTCAAGGAGCCTCTCCCAGCTCTGCAGCTGACAGCCATGGCCAAGGGGTGGGAACTTCTGAATGACTGGAAAGGGAGAGAGTGGCACTTGAACAGGCTATGTGGTGTTTGTCCTGCAGCTTTTCCTTCTTCAAGGCTGTTGATCCAGTACCTTACTGAGTGCAGTCTGTATCACATGGGGTTTTTTCCCCCAAAAATCCCCTTGGTGTTTCTAACTATATTAGTTTATGCACAGACAATGTATCACTTAAAACGGTGAATGTGTTGCTTCTGACATCTTTTTGTCTTCACTGTGTTTTAAATCAGAATATGCTCCTCTGATGTACCATTCTCTGATGTAATGCTCCATCATTATTAGCTAATGACAGGAAATTCTCATAGCCTGGGATTTTCCAGAAGAGTTAGGCGTCAAATCGCTTTCATATTCAAAGATGCTTCTGCTCCTTATAACCCATAAAATCTACCATGGCATCTAAAGATATCATTTACTTAAAATCTGTTTAGAATCCTCACAACTATTTGTCTTTCCCATTTACAGGTTATCTGGTTTACAGTGCATCTTATGATGACTTTTTAAAGAATAAGTGGTCAACCAGGACTGCAGGGTCTACTCATTTGCCAATTGAGAACCTGAAGCCCAACACACGGTAAGGATTTGATCCACTCTGTTTCGGTTGTGTTAGGGAAGTAAAACAAATTCTGAGTATTGCCAATTGTTTTTCTTGGCCTTACTATAAGTGTTTACATCTCATCTAGATTTTACTCATTCTGTTTGACAGCAAATCATTTTATAAACTGCACAGCTACTTAACATGATATCTTTACCATAGTAAGCCTGGAGCAGATGTCTGCATGTACATGCGTATGTGTATATAGAACCACATATCAGTAAAAGAGCAAATCTGATTAAGAATGCATTTTCTACTGTTACTCATAACTGAGCTGATTTTACTGGGGAGAGAATACTACAGTATATCCTTGGCAAGATGTGATGTGGCCATTCCCACACACTGATGTGGCCAAGATTTGATACCTAAGGGCTGGCGGGGAGAGGTTCCTTTCTCTGGTCTGTTTTTGCTGCCTGTTCACATGAGTTGTGCTGGAAGAGAAGGTTTGGTGGTATGTAATGAGGCCATGGCAGTTGCTCCGAAGTCAATTGGGCAGGAGCTTTAGGCTTTTATCTTGTAAAAAGTCTCACTGAAATGGCAGAACAAGAATGCATGCTTGGCATGATACTGAAATAATTCATGGCGACTGGGTGGGAAGTAAACGGCCACAAAAGGACTACATTAAAATTACTTCTTTTGACAGATGCTTCGTGTCTCTCATACTTTTCTCTCTAATTCTGAGTGTGAAATACGTCCCAGACTCCTGTACATCCCAGTTTAGGTTTCAGTCCTCCACTCTCACCCTGTCCCCCACACAGGCCAAGGAGGCATTGCTTGTATGCCCCAGCTTCCCCCACCTGTGGTACTCTCTATCTTGCTTCTGTGCCATTTCCACCTTCACTGCAGCACCTCACCCCTTCACTGACTTTCAGTCAAGTCTCCTTCTCCTGCTGCCCCAAGGGCAGTTTTGAAAGCCATTGATAGCTCTTGGCTTCTCATGTCCAACATCTCAAGGGCTCCAAGTCACTAGAAAGAGCTGTTGCAGTGAAAACCCCCAGGAACCCTGCAGCCACTGACCTAGCCATGCTCAGTTCACAGGAATTGGTGCGAATTGAGCTGCCAACCTGTGATACATCCGCTGAGATGTATGTTAATGCTAGGCTTCAGAAGGTCATAATTTGGCTGGTTTTGAGTGGAGTTCAAACAGCAAGGTTATAGGTTCATGTAGCTCCATGAAGCTGGTATCTTCCATGTCAAACATTAAGGCTCTGTTTCAAAGTAAAGTAGGGAGGTTCAAGCAACTGCTGTTTGTTTTAAGCATATTATTTTCCCAGCATCTTACTGAAGAGTGGTATGATCCATTGGCCTCTTGTACACTCTGTGGAGGCAATAAAGGCTTCATGTGGGGTCTGTGGTGAAGAAGGAGAGTTCTTTGCAACAGAGAAATTGTGTGTATCAGCCAACCTCATTTACATTCTCCAAATCAACAGACTGAATTGATTGCATACTTTTTGTCTTAAAAGTAACTCCGAAATCACTGGGAAAAGACCCCCTGCTAACTAAAAAAATATGATGTGAAATTTGAAGTTAGTCTAAAAACTACGTTTGCATTGTTAGTAAATTTTATGAGAAATCTTCCATTAAGTTGGATTTGCTGTACACAGATGCTATGGACTGCTGGGTGTACCATGAGGGGCTACTAGTGGTGCAACCTAGCGGTGTGTGCAGCATATCAGTAACAGGTTGGCATCTTGGCAGAAGTCAGCCCCAGAGAAGATTTGAAGCTGACAAAATACCCTGGAAAACATTTGCCTGGTTTTAAAAAACCTAAACCTGCAAAGAAAGTCTACGTTTAACCCTTGTCATAAGTTGTCTTCTGAAGCCTGATCTAACCTCCATTTGAGAAGTGGAAGTTTTTCCATTAGCAAAACTCTGGTCAGCTTCAGTGGGCACAGGAGCTGTTTCCCTGTGACATGTGAATGTAAACACTAACATTACTTTAAACCTTATTAAATCTTAAAACCAGCAGTCTTGACAAAGCCTGTTCCCTAACATCAGCTGCCACAGAAGACTGATGCAAGGGGCTGGGCAGCATCCGCTCAACCACTAAATCCAGTCTCCTGTAGTCACAAACACTATAATCCTTGTCATAAACATTTCAGTTGCTTCTTGAGCACAGTTAGGCTTTTTGCTGCCTCTTTGCAGGAAACCAAAGTCAGTGCCTGATGGGAGTGGCTAGATAGTCTTGTGATTTAAACTACTGCCCTTTACTACTGTATCTCCGTGTGTCATCAAATCTTCTTCCATGTCCATTTGGGTTTTCTTCCCTCCAGGGACAATTTGATCCCACAGTGCCTGCTGCTACTGATTCCGGTGTTTTACAGAGCATTTCATGGGAAGCTCTTGAACATTTACTCAGGACTCACAACTGTAAACACAGCCTGGATCTTCTGGCTCTGGGGGCCAGATACACCAACAATTTCTGTTTTCTTTCTGTATTTCCATTAAAGCAAAGCTGCAGTATGTGCAACAAGCAGCACCAGCCCCAGCTGGCTGCTGTGTATCACCAGAGCAGCACACAAGAGATGGGATGTCAACGAAACCCTTGTCCTACACAAGCAGTAGACCTGTGTGACACCAGCTGTGAAGGAAGTTCCTGTTCCAGCTCTGCTTTAGTGTCTTATTACAATGGGTTTTGTACGTATTGATGACAGATGTAGTGCTAGGCCATTTCTGATGGATGCAGACACTTTGCACTAGCCTGTCGTGCTGCAGGCATCTGATTTACATGTTTTTCTTCTGGAGGGATGGTGCAGTTGTAGAAGAAGGGATACAGCCCTTGCTGCCCTCTCCGTGTGCTCGTGGAAGTAAATCTGCCTTTCTTTCCTGACCCTCTCCCAGCCTCTTTTCCTTCTTAGCCGCCAATCCCGCTGGGCAGTGGATCTGTGGGTGCTGTCACGTCAGCTTGTCCCCGCTCCTTCACAGGCAGTGCATGTCTCTCCCTTCGAGACACCAGGTTAAGCATGCTGCTTCTCCTCTGTGAGGAGCAGCCACATGCTCTGCTTGTCTCCTCTG
The DNA here is from genome assembly GCF_963264785.1 of Psittacula echo. NCBI lineage: Eukaryota > Metazoa > Chordata > Aves > Psittaciformes > Psittacidae > Psittacula > Psittacula echo. Next base: position 37,195,379 of record NC_137738.1, on the reverse strand, counting down.
TGCATCCACCCTGGCTCTTGCCGAGTGCTGATGGAGGTCCCACAACAACCATCCCCACATCCCCGTGGCTGGCATGTGGTCACTTTGCCATAGCGGAGAGTGCTGCTGTGTCCCTCAGATGGCAGGCTCGCATGCCACAATCTCAGCCTGCCACTGGGTAGAGCATGGGGCTGGGGATCCGTGCAGGCATGCCTTTGGGGAGGATGGAAAAAAGGATTTTACAGCAAACTACTTTTCTGAAAACCAGCTGCTCCCCTAATTAGCCTGCTGAGTGATTATCTCACTTTGTGGCTGCAAGTGCCAGCTATTCAATTCCAACAGAAGGGAGACACCTTGAATTAAATCATAAAATCATTTTGCTCCAAGTGACAGGTATGGTGATACGATTAGTCATATAGTCTAAATGAATGAAAACATTACATATTCATTGCCCCATTAGCAGTTTGCTCTATCCTTTCTTGACATGTCAGTAGAAGGCATAAATAAAATCTCAAAGGTTTATTCCTAGAAGGAAAAGGTTCTTTTCTTATTGCAGTTGTGACTCTTCTGTGCCTATTGGTAACAATTCACTGCAATTCTGCTAAGTAAAGTGTAATCAAAGCACAATCAACTTATATATTAAACATTTTATTTCATACACTTATGTGATGAAGAACAGTTGAGTTGTACTGATCTGAGACTTCCTGGCAAATTCATCAGCTGAAGGATTCTGACTAATGAAAATGTCAGATGCCTGGACCTAGAAGGGCTTTGGCCATTTCTTTTTTATTTGTCATGTCTGAGAAAGAAATATATCCTGACTGCATTATTTTATTGACATTCTTAGTACAGCAATCATAGCATTGTCTATGTTTAAATCACAGGTCAGCAAGTCATGAGACCTGGCTCTCTTTCTGGCACGACTAGAGGCTTCTTGTGTACATAAAGGCTTAGGAACCAATTTTCTAATTTAGCAAAGGAAAATGTACTCATAATTTCTTTGCTGTTTTTTCCAGACAGTCAGGCAGGCAACTTGAACTATCATGTGTCTGAGACAGGCTTCTATGTATGTAGCAGGGCACCTGATTGCACAGTTTTGGTGATCACGTAGATAATCAGTTCTTATACTATGTGTTATACACAAAACTGAGTGGTTTTCCCCACGTAAATAGGTGCATGAGGCTCTTGGGCTGCTCTCTCCTATTGCAGATGTGGATCATTGTGCTTATGTATCTCATGGGAATGTTTTGAAGCTGGCATTAATACACACACATTAAGTGCATTGAAAGAGTTGCTCAGAAGGTGCCACTGTGTTGTAAAGGTGATAGCCAATTGTAACTCTTTGGAAGCAGTGGAAGTCAGGCATCCATACAGATGTTTCATTATGCATTGAAGCATTACAGAAAAGATGAGGTCTGGAAAACATTTACTTCTCCTCTTCTGAAGTAGTTACACCAAGCGCTGGGCTAGGTCGTCATAGTTTGGCAGCTATTTTGGGAGCCAGTGTAAGGAATCGCTGCCCTGTGTCCCATCCTCGTGGTCAGGCTTGTGCCACCAGCCCATGCCCCAGTCCGGGTGCAGAAGGTGTGAGTGGGTGAAGGAGGTGTGGATGGATGCATGTGTCCCATGACAGCACTGGCAGCTCAGGACATTAAAGCAGTGCTCAGGCTGCCATGCTCTGCTTGGGTGGCCGAAAGTACAGCAGCACACGGGAGGCTTTTTGACTCCTCTCTGCTCTTTCTCCAGCCATGCTAAACACTCAGAAGCTGCAGTCAAGAAATCAAGTTCAATAGTTAAAACCACAGGCAAGCATCTCTGCCAGCAAGAGGATTGTGCTAGGCATGAGGAAAATGCACAGCCTTGCTAAATTTCACTATTTAATGTGGTTTCTTTTGGCTACAGTATATGTGTCTTTTAAGGAAAGCTGTGAGTTGTTTGTGAACATCGTATAGTCATTAATTACAGGCAGAACTGGCTGTAGAAAGCAGGAGGGGAGCTGGTTTCTGGTATCAGCTGTGGGACGCAGCAGGGACAGGAGGCACGTCCCCTGTGCAGGGCTGGGAACATGTCCCACAGAGGGTCTGGCACAGATAAAAGGTAAAGCTCGTGCCACGGATGAAATCCAGAATATTCCATCCCTGTAGCTTCCACACTGACCTCACCTAGAAGATGCACCTGTAATTTTTATGGAGTGAACAAGAAGATGCCCTGTCACAAACCCTGGAAGTGACTGATTTGCTTCACAGCAAAACATGGTGTTTGCATGACTGCCACCCTTCTGCTGAAGAAGTGGATGTTGTTTGCACATCTTTTCAGCCTTTTCATAGAGATCGGTTTGATTCTGAGGTGAAGCAGTTCACTTTGCATGTAAAAAGGTATTCCTTTTTGATGGAAAAAGATACCTTTGCCAAAGGGCTGGTTCAGCTGGGTCCCCTCTGTTTTATCATTTTGAATAGTTTTGTATGTGCTTTAGCTGGTGCTTAGGCCAGACAGGATCCTTTCAGGAGCCACTTCCAGGCCCTGCTCTGTGGCTACATCTTTGAGGAACAGGTACATCTGATGGTATAGGAAAGCGCACATGGTAAAAATTGAATGGCACACTAAACACATCAAAGTTCTTCCAACAGGACTGTGTTGAATTTCCCTGCTGCCTGGTAGGCTGTAGAGTATGGCATTAAACCACACGTTACACTCTTATGCTATAAGGGCTACTGTCATCTCCTGTGCACAGAAGGGAAGAACAGGGAATGAAGCTTTTAATGTGGATGGTTGACCACGCTTGGTGAATAAACTGCACCAGATGACAATAGTTTCCAGGGACATCAGATCACCTTTGCTATGAGCCACACTGTGTCAGCCCAGCATGGGCCATGCAAGCAGAGCGTCACTGGCAGGTTTCTGTGCAGGATGGAGAGAGCTGTACAACCAAGAGCAGCCTCATGTTTTCAATGGGACAGGCTCACTTTCACCAGCTGAGAAGCATCAGGCCTGCTACTTGGGTGGGACATGCCACGGGAGGTAATCCAGTGTTTGGTGACAAACCTCCCTGCGAATAAGCACTTACCCTGTTTCTTGGGTCATGTGGAGCTTTTGGAGATACTTCTGGATACAAAGCTAAATGAAGATCCAAATCCTATGTGCATATTACAGAGGCACAGTAATTTTTTTTTTTTATTATTAATTTCTGTATAAGAATGAAATTGAGCAAGCAAGAAAGGGAAACCTAAACTCAGGCACTTTAAAAATGCTGTGCTGGAAGTCTTTACAGTAATCTTCCATTCTAATTGGTTTCTGCTGGACTGGATACAAAGATAAAAGAAGAAAACATTAATCTGGGGGAAAAAAATGTCCGGGTAGGCATCAAGTAATAATCATTGTATTTGAAAATTAACTAAAAATGTGCTTACACGTATTCATCTCTAAGGGTGAGGATAAGTTTGCTTCTATTGGGCAAAGAATGGAGTTCTAGTGGTGAGTCATGTGCTTCAAGTTAAGCATATGATTTAAATACTTTGGGGGAATCGATAAGGCAATATGTGAAGCTTTCTCATATTACTCAAGTACTGTGATCTTAATGCTGGTGGAGTTTTTACAGAAAGGTCGAAAGCTGAGCTTCTGATCTCATGTAAATCTCACCCCGGTTTAGTCTTCAGTTTGCACCACTGCTTTCATAGGAGTTAATCTGGTTTAAAACTCTTCCTGAGACAAAAATTCAATAGCCTTGCAATTTTTTCTTTTAGTCTATAGCTAAATATAAAGTGCATGTAGTTGTGTGTGGTTTAGGAAAGGGGGATATACAAATAAATGATCCAAAACCATGCGTGAGAGCAACTGCAAAAAAGGAGAAATTTGTCTTTAGCAGCCAGCTTGTATCCTGGCTCAGTATCCAATTTCATTTAATGCAAAGAGTACCTGAACTCAGTAGAATTATGCTGGTTTAATCCTCATCCTGTTTTAGTATTATTTATAGTTTAGCCATTGCAGTCAAATTGATGTTTTAAGCTTATTTTCCCTCTCTTATTTTTTCAGGTATTATTTTAAAGTCCAAGCAAAGAATCCCTTTGGTTATGGACCTGTTAGCTCTTCAGTCTCATTTATCACAGAATCTGGTATGCTTTGCTTTTTATTTTCATCTCAAAACTGAATTCCTGATAACAGCTGTGGCAGAGCAGTGGCTGAAACCAGCACAGTAATAATGGTGATGATTCCGAACTCACTGCTTTGAGATTTATTTTTTAAAAGGTAAATCATTTGTTTTCAGTGAAGCTAGGGAAATAATACGCACTCTGAATGCCACTATGAAGTTATAAGTGACATTAAAATGAGCTTCAGGGAAAGAGAAAGTTGAATTTAAAATACCAAAGACTACTAATGTGCTACAATACAGAAGCAATGGGAAGTTTAATGTCTTTGATAGATAGACCAAACATTTAGTATATTAGCTTCCTAATTGCAAACAGCTGAACAGTTGGAAGCAGTTGTCTGTGGATGAAATATAGGAAACAATTGTTCCATCAGATGGGCAAAGTTCTCCGTTCTTTTTTGGACAAGGCATGCTGCTCGTTCACAGGGCTAGTCCATTCAAGAGCAACACCCCTTTCTAAAAATAGTATGTTAAATGAACTATTTTTACCCGTTTCTTCTTCTTCCATTAAGCCAGAAGCCAATGACTCCACTCAGTAATAAAGGGCAAGTTTTTCAGTCTTTATTTGAGTGAAAGGTCTGTTGTCTCTTTCAAATTTTGCCCTTTTGATGACATGGGGCTTTTGCAGTCTATGTGTTGTCTCATTTGACTCCACCCTGTAGCGCTTGCTTCAAAAGCTCCATTAAGACCCATGGAAGTAAGTCTTCACAGAAACAAAAATGCAGATAAGTAAATGGTCCTCCATGACATACTTAGATTTTTTTTAAGGAGTAAGAAGCTCAGGTATAAATCTGAGCATAACATTTAACATTGGACAAATACAATGAAGCAGAGTGCCCAGGTGGCCAAGAAGCATCCTGGCTTGTATCGGAAATCGTGTGGCCAGCAGGACCAGGGAAGTGATTGCCCTCCTGTACTCAGCACTGGTGAGGCTGAATCTCAAATACTGTGTTCAGTTCTGAGCCCCTCACTGCAAGAGAGACATTGAGGTGCTGGAGCATATCCAAAGAAAAGCAATGAAGCTGGTGAAGGGTTTGGAGAACAAGGCCTGTGAGAAATGGCTGAGGGAACTGGGGTTGTTCAGCCTGCAGAAAAGGAGGCTCAGGGAAGACTCTTTACAGCTATCTGAAAGGTGGTTGTAGTGAAGTTGGGGTTGCTCTCTTCTTCCAAGTAACAAGTGACAGGATGAGAGGAAATGGCCTCACGTTGCAGCAGGGGAGGTTTAGATTGTGTATTAGGAGCAATTTCTTCACCAAAAGGGTTGTCAAGCATTGTAACAGGCAGCTCAGGGAAGTGGTGGAGTCACCTGTATATGCAATGCTTAGGGACATGGTTTAGTGACGGACTTGACAGTGCTAGGTTAACACTTGGACTTGATCTAAAGGTCTATTCCAACCTGAATGATTCTGTGCTATACCTTGCAGGGAGTTTTGCTGATTAGCTGTGTGCTTGTACATGGGCCTGAATGCCTAGTTTTCCCATCCATAATCAGCTACCTTTTTAGCTTTATTTAACAGATTAAATCCACCAAATTTAAAGTTCTCTTTGCAGCACTGATCTGTCTTTTGTCGTGTGGCCAAAGGTGGCTTTCCAGCTGGCACAAGCACAAAAGCAGTTGCTAAATTTAAAGCCAGATAATACAGTTACAGTGATGGAATTGGTCAGAAGAGATAGAAATTGCTAGTTCAGAGTGCTCTTCTGGTACAACTGAAAGGTTTGAGGTGATGGGTATATTCAATAAAGAATGCCATCACAGGATCAAACAGGTGTTTAAAAATGTTCTGTCTTATCCCTGTATTGAGTAAGACACTGAAGAGAACAGAAAACTGTTGTTCTCTTTCAGCAAACTAAAAACTTCCTGGAATTTTTCTTCCCCATCAGTAGGCAAGCACCATGCTTTTTATTCAGGAATTTTGTGTACAATAACGGCTAGTTAAGAGATGACAGAAACTGCAGTATAATGAATAATGACAAGCTAATGCATTAGATCATGCTGTTTTGTTGTCCTTACTCAACACCTATTCCATCCTTCTTCATTTAAAAAAGGGATTATATCAAGCAAGCAGAAGCTCCTGAAGTAGTGGACAGTGCTCCTTGCACTGTTCAGAGGGCCCCTGCAAAAATCCTGCCACTATGACAAAAAGAGTTAAAATGATAAATTCTGTATATTTATGAATAGCACTAAATAACTGTGCTAAACATGATGGTCTGAGACCAAGATTTGCATGCAAGTGGTGGGTTCTGTTTCCCTTTGGAAGGTAGGCCTGCAGGTGTAACTTACACTATATATTCAGAAGTGTACAGTGAAACTGTCCTCCTGCTCTGAGGACCTCCTGAGAAGAGGAAACATGTTTCAAATGTGACTTTAATCTCAGTAGAGTTTTTACCATATCAAAATAAATAGGCAATCCTGTGGCAAGTTTCATAAACTGAGAAGAACGGTGGAATAACAAACACTCATTAGCTCTGCACGTTGATGAGACATGCAAGTCCCATACACATCATGTAGCTAAAAGCAGTTACTCTGCAACTTACTCTGTTCTCTTGAGTGACACTGAATGTTTCATTATAAAATAACGTTTGGAGAAAAATACTGATTTTTTTTATTTGTTTCATTGTTATAGACAATCCCCTCCTCATTGTCAGACCACCTGGTAAGTCTTCTCCTGCTGTTTCTTCATGAAGTGCGTAAAACCTGTGCAAACCAGTTACAGTGTAGATGTTAGACTCACATTACCCCACAGCTTGAGTTACAGTTTTAAGCAGGAACAGATAGTAATTTGTTGTGCTAATTCAAAAAACATTTTCCATCTTCAAACCCTTATTCTGGTCTTTGAAAAGAAATCTCTATGTTAGAATAAGCGCTTGGTTATGGCCAATCTTTTGTTGGTACAACAGCTTTAATTGCTTAGTAATATGCACTAAACTATATTGCTTCTGTATCTGTGTCCCTCAGTTGCCTGAGCACAGCTTGAACAGTGGGATCAGCTTTTCCTTTTGAGCTGTTGATGCTCATCTGTACTAATCATCATGCCCTTGTAAATACTAAGAAATCCAAGGATGTGTTACTGACATGAATGATATGCCACAAAGCTGCTGAACTTGCTTTGCATTTCCAAATTTGCAATAAGCCAGTTCAGCCCCTAATCAGAAGAGCTGATTCGCTGGTGCTGATTTTCAAGGATGGCTGATCAATAGCTTCTCATGTGCAGTTTCTTGCAGGATTCAGTCCATGTGCCTAGTGAGAGGGAGGAAGAAATGACTAATAGAATAAACTTTCAATCTCATTTGTAAACCACCTCAAAATAGCACAGTAAAAGCAAGGCTTCGTGCTGCGGTTGGAGAGAAAAATGCCAATTATCACATTGGGATCTGTTTGTGTAATTCTATATACATTGCTACAACAGCAATTTCAAAAGAAATTACATTGTCTTGGTTAGTGTAAAGCAAACATTTAGGTAAGCCAGTAGGAATATTTTGTCTTTTGCAATGCAATTAAGCAGTCTCCTCTGCAGCACTGCTCTAGATAGAGTTCCCCAGGAAAGTTCTCACTTCTCTGTTATTGGAAACTCGTACGTTTTGATGTAATGTGGGAAAACAAAACAGAAAAGTACATTTCTGATTTGATCTTTTTAATCAAATGGCAAAAAGGAACTTCACATCACAGGCTGTTTGTCACCACAGAATTCATAACATCTGTTCTTTAGCAAAAGGGTTAAGTTTTGTACTTAGCGTTATAACGCAAGTGACTGTATTTAGACCGTGTCGCTGTCAGACCTAGGGTCAGCCTCCTTAAGAAACTGAGTATCACTAGGTAGAGAAGATGTTTTAGTAAAACCAGTGAGACTGTTTTCTTAAAACTGTGGCTTACTACATGAAATCATATTTTTAATGGTTTTAACAGTTATTATTGTGTTCTGCCTACAAGGGATTTTATCCAGTCCCTTGCTTTTTATTTTTTTTTTCTTAATGGTTCTTATTCTCAAAGTAGTATTTCTGGATATCAAAGAGCCATGCATTAATCTGCTGCAACATGTCTTGTAAAACATATTATCAGATGTTAATCTCAGCAAGACTCAAACCAGAATGCTAAAGTCTGTCCTTAATGTTGAACTTCTATTCTTTTTTCTCCAAGGTGGTGAGCCTATCTGGATCCCATTCACTTTTAAATATGACCCCACTTATTCAGACTGCAGTGGCAAGCAGTATGTGAAACGAACTTGGTACCGCAAGTTTGTCGGGGTGGTTCTTTGCAACTCCTTAAGGTACAAGATTTACCTCAGTGATGACCTGAAAGGTAGGCACAAAGATTTATTATCTGATAATATGATTGCTTGTCATTTCCATCTTCTTGCTTTCTTCACCTCATCTGTGAAAGAATTATGTGATGGCTATCTGGGAGTCCTTCCCTTGAGAAGGTCTGATGTGATAGCCGAGCTGCCCTGCTTTTGTGTTGTCCTCATGCCCTGGGCATTACCTTTCAACCAGACCTCAGAAGTTTTCCTTGAAAAGCCTGCATGTGTTTGTGTCCTGAGAAACCAGTGTTCTTTGTACTGTGAAAACAAAGTGCTGCTCCCCACACATCTCCCTGGGAAGTCCCACTATTGCTCCACAGGTGGGTGAGTCCCAGCTGCATGCAAACAGAGCAATACACCCTAGGGATCCCCAGGGCAGATTGGAGAGCATTGAAGGAAAGACTGGTATTAGAGTGACCGGGTGAGCAGTACTTTCAAGACTTAGCAGTAGCTCCTGTACAGGTGTAGTTGCTGAGAGATAATGAAGAAGACTTTCATATTGTTGATTTGGGGTAGGGGGATTATCTCAATGGCTTTTCAGATTATGCTAATTATTAATATTCTCATTGCAGTGCATTGGTATAGTTTAAAGACAGTGTTTGAATATGCAGCAAGAAACAAACAGGGTGTCAGGACCCATCCTGTCTGTTACAGAAAGAGCTCCACAGCTTTTAGTTTCCATTTGAGACTGCGGTCAAGCTAACAGTATTGACATATAGAGGGGTTTTCATTTTCTCAGTATGTATTGAAATGACTGATCCACTTGAAATTCTCTCCATCACCTGTGGTGCAGCGTCCATGAATTTGTAATGTGGGCACTATTCCTTACTGAGCTGTACTCATTTCTCTTTTCCGTAATTTCTACTTCCATACTGCGTAAGTAGTATTCTCCCTTTTTCCAGCTGCTGCTTGTTCATTTGTAATACTGTGTTTGTCACTGTAGTACTTCTCCTGCTTTCTTCCACATCTGGTTTCCTGGTGGAAAGGAGCATCCCAAACAAAAGTAATGTTATGTCAAATAATCTCTGTCATCCTCCAGACACCTTCTACAGCATTGGGGATAGCTGGGGAAGAGGCGAGGACCACTGCCAGTTTGTGGATTCACACCTGGATGGAAGAACAGGACCTCAGTCATATGTTGAAGCCCTGCCCACTATCCGAGGTATGGCGATGGGGGAGTGAGATGCTGGCCAGGTGCCTGTCATCCCATCATAGGATTAAAGGGTAGGGAGCAGAGCACCAAGGGACTCTTTGTCCATTGCTACTGGCAGCTCTTTGAGCGAGTCCAGCTGATGCAGTAGACGATGAGGTAATGTTGTACTCAGGCCCAGCAGAACAGGTTATGAGAGTCTCAGAAGGAACAACTTGTGAGTGTTGAGAGACGGAGACAAAAAGAAAGAGAAGGACATATAATGCAAATAATTTACAGGAACAAAATGCAGAACTAGGAAGAAAAGAATTGTATAGATCTGAGAAACCTTTCCCTAATTACAAGACAAGCCTCATTGCAAAAACTCTTCCACGTGCCACAAAGGACCAGCTACATCTTCACGAATATGGCTTTTGCAAATGCTTTCTGACCAGTTCATTCAATGCAAAATACATAGGAGTCTACTGACTTAAGGTTGGGCTGCAGTACTTTTGTATTGACCTGGTAGGTGAGAGAGAAAATTCTCACCTTGAAGGAGTTTCTCTGAGTAAACTGTTTAGGTCACAGAGCCAAGAGGGTGATGCTTGCTTCACAAAATAAACCCAGTCCTGAAAGCCAGTCAATCTTTTCAATAAGTCTGTTGATTTAACTTATTCAATTGGCTTTAATGGTTTCCATGGTAAATTATTTGTTGATAGCCTTTTCATGGTGGTGTTACCAGGAAGAAACTGAAATAGTCACCAATATTTTTATATCACTGGGAAGTACTGCATTTCATTTCTCAGTTCAAAAGAGGGATGTTTAATCCAGATGTTTATTACTAGGTTTGGGAGACAGAGAGCACACAGAAATTATACTGTTGGCACAAGACATGAGTGTTTCAGATGTTCCAGTGCACGAGCTATGCAGAAAAGAATGCTGCACCTCTCCTAATGCTTTAAGCATTCACATTCTTTCTGCTAATGAAGAGAAAGGGGGAGAAAGGGTTTAACTCCATATCTACTGCATGAAATGACACCTTTGTGCTTTGTGAAAAGCTGATGTTTGTTGAGAGTCTCTTGAGCCCTATGAGATAATACGATTTAAGGGTATTTTTGCCCCTCAGTCCTTCATATACTTAAAATGACTTACAAACTTCATAAACACAACTGAAATATACTCACCTTTTGCAATGAAATGCAGAAACTCTTTAGCAGACCACAGCATTACACAATAGTTCAAGAGATTTTGAACAGTAAAAACAATCAGAATAATACAAGAAATAGAAAGGACCAGAGCTAAACCATTCAAGAAAGATCTAGGCCAAATACCAAGGGCTAGCAAATACCCTTTTGACAAAACTCTGTACCAGGCAGCTTTTAAGTTTTCATCTGGGCTGTGGGATTGACTCTTTTTGTGTTTGTTACTTTTGTTAAATTACTGGGTCTTTGTTTTGTAATGCAAATGGTCATTTTTCCCCCCAACAGGGTATTACCGCCAGTACCGCCAGGAGCCTGTATCATTTGGACGCATTGGGCACACAACACCTTACTACTACGTGGGCTGGTATGAGTGTGGTGTGCCCATCCCAGGGAAATGGTAGCAGTCTGCTTCCCTATCTTAGGCAGACCATGCTTTTCCAATGATTTCTACCAGAGAACTGTGAGCAACTGATTCAGAAAGGAAAAAAACCCAAGAGAAATGGTGCAAATGATGAAGACCAGCTACTCAAGATACCCTTATGAAGCCAAACATGGTCCCCCCTTTACCAGCCTAAATCTGTGGTGCTGCTTAATTTCTGCTTGGAAGCAGGGACATGACATAAGTTTGGTGTCCTACCTTCCTTCTCTGGGTCTATATGACACACAGAGGTGGTTGCAATGTGTGAGACCTGTGAAAACTAGAACTGTATTAGCCTTGAAAACTTGGAAGTTTCTTATATCTTGCAGGAATGACCTAAGCATGCTGTGCTTGCTTAATGGGATATTAAACTGTCCTTTGCTGCCTGCCAGGGCTCCCCTATGCAATTGTGCCATGTAACTGGCCACCCACCAAAGGCAATGTATTCTCCTGAAGACTTATCATGTGGGTTCATCCACTGCTGGACTAATCACCAGGTCACAGTGCAAATTCACTTTGAGGTATATGTATATCTATATAAATACAGTACTGTACATCTGCAGAAATACTGCTTAGAGATGCTGAGGTTTTCTTGTTCACTAGATAAATATGTCTGGAATTTTTATGTAAAAGGTGCTGTTAATTCTTCGAGAAATTGCTATGCACAATACAATAACCAAGGAAAGAGCTGTATTCTTCTTGTGAGTACTGTTGACCTAACATTTGAATTATTGATCTAAGATCTGCGTCCTGTTTCCTTGGCAGCCTTTGGACTAGATGTTCAATAGGAATCTACTCTTCTGTCATTGTTAGAGTGGCACTGTATAGCCCAGCAGAAACACATATGCAGCAGTTTATCAGCATCAGTTAAACTTTCTATCCTCTACTATTTTAAAGTTTTAGAACAACTTTTCTTCATTTTCATCTTTCTTGGTAAGTTATTTATTCCTTGTCCGTATCTTTCACTTCACTGTGCGGAGGCATGGGATAAGTAACTTGCAAATTAGAAACTGCTTTTAACTTATTTGCCCACCAAGAAGCCGAAGCCACCTATACAAGAGTCATCTAGGAGGAAACTCATTTGACTTTGATCCGTCCTGGGGACAAATTGGGATATACTTCCTTTAAAATACTACCGAAATCTGATCCAGAACAGAAAGCGAAAGCTGACATGAATGAAAGGTATAATGATAATTTTTAAGCAGGCATTTGGAAGCTTGCAATGACATAGAATTTTAGTAGTCCTTCTGGGAGATCTAGCATTTAACAGTTTACTCCGTAACTCATGGTCTTACTTTTTCATGGTAACATCTTAACAGCTTTTACTTATGTTAGTAAGACTCCCCCATTCTGACAGCCTGGGAGAGTAGCAGTATACCTGAGGGGTGGATCCAGTCTCTGCTCCATCTCTCACTCTCATCCCAGCTTACATGTAATATAGGTCTAGTACCTTTTCAGTTGCTTCCTGTAGTTACTGTAAATTGTATGGGGACAAAAAAGGAACTAAAGTGATTAAAAGAGCATTTTATTTTTCATGGTGATTTGGGTTTTAACATTTTAATTGTTCTCACATACTTTTGCTTCAGTACAGTGCCAAATATATGGTCTTGAAGTATAACTTTCTTCCCTAATAAACCTATGATACATGGTTCTATTTCTATTTCATCCTTTCTGGTCATCTGTGTCAAGTAACCTGACAAAGGGGCGAATTGATAACTTTCAAAAGATCTTTTGGGAAAGGAGTAGGTGTCAGCTTTTTCTAAAGGACTGAAAGCATCTGAGTTCTCCCTTTCAAAGGTTGTTAACAGCTAGCATGGAGTTACCAAGGGCAAATCATGCCTGACCGGCCTGGCTGTCATCTTTGCCAAGATGCCTGGCTTTGTGCATAAGGGGAGAAAAGTGAATGTTATTGACTTTGGCTTTTGTAAGTCACTTGGCTTCCGTGACAAAACTGGTGGGATATGGCTTGGACAGTTGGACTTCAATTTGGACGTAATATTAGCTGCAATGTGAGGCTCAAAAGGTTCTGATCAAAAATAGTGCAAAGTCCAAGTGGCAGCTGATTGCTTGTGCCACCCCCAGGGGCCAGTACTGGGGCAAATACTCTCTAATGACTTGGACAGTGGGATTGGAGTGCACGGATGGAATGTACTGTCAGGAAGCTTGCGGCTGATGTTAAACTGGGGCTGGGGGGTGGATGATGCACTGGAGGGCAGAGCTGCTCATCAGAGGGAGACTGGAGAAATGAGCTGTTAGGAACCTCAGCAGTTCAGCAAAAGGAAGTGAAAAAATCCACATGTGGGATGGAATAGCCCCTTACAGCAATACAGGCTGCTGTGACTGTCCAGAGAGCAGCTTTGCAGAAGAGGACTTGGGAGTCCTTGTGATCAACAGATTGAATGTGAGCACTCCAAAGATCCATTCCAACCTAAATTATTCAGTGACTTTTTATGATTCTAGAGGAGGCATCCAGTAATAAAATGTGTTTTTCTTTCATTGAATCAAAGTCGTGCCTTGGTCCAGAGCCCAGTCTTCAGCATGTGTGAGTAGGGCTTGTGTCACTGACTCTAAAGAGCAGGGCTTGTTTTCTCCAGCCTAGTGCTTAAAGATGTAGCTTCACTCTCCACAGTCAATGCATTCTGCATTTTCACCTGTGGAGATCACAGAGGGGTTTTGATTTGTTCATCTGCAGAGATGTGGTTCCTTCATTCTGTGCTGGAAATACCCTTGGGGTGGGGACAGTCCCGTTCAAGGATGCTGAAGCCATCATTTTTTCTGCAGCCTCAGCTGGGGAAGGGTGGACGGCACTGTGCATTGTTGCCCTCCAGTGTAAATCTTCTCTGAGGCTAAACCAGCCACAGCAGAGTCAGCAGTAGGATGCAACAGTGAAACACAGGAAACGCAATGGTGTGCATCTGCTGTGCTGTATGAGGTGGTCTGATTGGCACATTTGCATCCTTTGCCCCATGCGCAGGGTAGCACATTATTGTGACAATAGGCAGTTTCTTGAAGAGACGACACTATTTTTGCTCTTTGTTCATCTAAGAGGTGCTGAAATTAAAGAGGCAGCTAAAGCCATGTGGGTCAGAAAATCCTCTTCCTATCCAGATCCCCTCTCCATGGCCCTGGCAGTACCCTGAGCAGTTGGCCACCCTCTCCTTTCCTTCCCCCCTTCCTCACTGTCCCTGTGACACACTGGTCTTGCTGTGTCACTATGGGAGAAGCAGCATGCCTGCTTGGAGGTAAACTCCATCTCCATTGAAATAGCTGTATAGCTTTGTAACTGCACTGCATACCAGGGGACATCATATAGCTCTGGGTAGTGCAAATGGGAGAGGTATTTGACTTTTCCTCCATCTGCTCTCCTCCCATGGCCCCCTTGCTGGCAAAGCCAAATCTGCATCTGGTCCTCAAGCACTTGGTGCCAGCTTGGAGAATGCTGTGTCCCTTCACAGGCTCTGAGAGTTGTTACAACCCTGCTCTTGTCGGAGCGATCCTTGAGGGAATGGCATGGAGGAGAGGGAGGATCCCTGCCCCCCCCCCCCGAGGAAATCCACACAGCTTGTGCCTGCATTGCCTCTGGTCCAAGTCTCTCTGGGGCAGAGGAATGCCAGGACCCTGCCTGGTGGGGAATTGTACAGAGCTGGGAAAAAAAGGGAGAAAAACACAATGGGTGAAGTGCTGGGGAGGAAAAGACAGGCAAAGAAGTCGCCTGAAGCATTGTCTGGCCCTGGTCAGTTCCAGATGCTAATCGCTGATCACTGTACCATATTTCTCTGGGAACTGGGATTTCTGCCTCAAAGGCAGCAGGAACAATCACCAATATGTGAGAAATGCCAAGGGCTCTTGGGGGCAGCCAAAGCCCAGCATGTGGACCCAGCAAACAGAAGAGCTCTTTGGTGATGAAAGGAAGCATTGGGCGTTGGTTGGAAAAATAACTGGAGGCCTTTGCGGGAGGTAACCCAACCCACTGAACAATGTGAAATGCCCCTTGTGATTCCTCCCCACAAGAAACTATACAGTTGTCTGTCCCCAGAACCCATGCCCTTTTTTCTCACTAGGCAGAGAGATGTTATTGATGTGAAAAGCTGCCTTCCTCTGGCAGAAGAGAATGAGGTAAATGCAGAAGGGAATGAGGCCAATGTTGCAGCAGCCCGGCTCTGCTGGCGTCCATGGATATCTAAAAAATCCCACCCCTGGAGAGCTGCCAGCCTGCCTGGGGGTCCTTAGCTGGTAACATTTGAAAACAAAACTATGCCTTGTACTGCTGCTCCTTTTCTCATTGTGCTTCTGTGTCCCATAAAGCAGGAAGCATTCCCACAGGACTTGTGCCACATCACAGTGCCAGCTGCACCCCAACAGTCAATAAAAAGCATGGCCCTGTTGGGAATGAGCACCTGGAGGAGAATAATGCCAGAATCACAGCTGAGTGTGATAATCATGGTATCATCAGGAAGTCAAGCGTCAAAGGCAGCAGCCAGGGGGCCAGGTCCTTGGGTACTAACAGTTGCCATAAGTCCTCATTGCCAGTTGTGGTGCTCCTCAGTTGTGACATCCAGCTCCAAACACGCCCTGACCAGCAGAAGAGCTGGGGGAACCTCCACATGGTGCATGCTGAGGAAGCACATACTTGCAGCAATGAAGTTCAGCCACAGACCGAGCTGCGTGAGCAAGGACACAATCAGCGGACTCAGTGATGTACTTCTCTCATCAGCACAGTGAGCCTGCACATGGGGTACCATTGGAGCTCCAGTAGAAGGTAACTCAGACCAAGGAGAGTGTGACCACAACAATTAGGGAACTGGTGCACAGGATGCACAAGAAGATTACAAGCACTGGATTTGTTCAGCCATGGGGAGGGAAGGCTTGGCTGGCGTGGTGGATCTATTTAGCCTTATGGGGTTGTAAAGAAGATGGAATCACATTTTTCTGAATCACATGCAGTGAAAGGATGAAAGGAAATAGACATAAACGGCAACATGGGAAATCCTAATAAAGTATTAGAAAGTTTTTATTATGGGGGTGATCAGGCACAGGAGAGCAGCTTGGAGAGGTGGGGAAAACTCCATCCCTGCAGGTGCTCATAACTGGCCTGGAGTGGGCCATGAGTAACCTGATCAAGCTCTGACGTTGGCTTTTCTTTGAGCAGTGTGCTGGACCTGGCTTCCAAAGGTTCCTTCCTGCTGAATAAAGGGGAAGGATCACCTTTTTGGAAATGTACTTCTTTACTCCTTCATTTGTTAAAAATGCTCTTTTTTGTTGTTGTTGTTACCTAAATGGAGGTTACAAGCTGGCTTCCAGATAAAAATGTGACCATTTGTGAGGCAGTGAGGGAGATTGTGAGGGCAAGAGAGGGAAGGAGTGTAGTCTCCTAGACTCCCATTAAGAATTTCAGACCTTGGTTTCTTGCTGTGAGTAGTTCCTGCACATGCCTTCCAAATGTGACTTGTTCAAGGTCCCAGCTGCATTTGAGGACCACATCACATATGAGCATTGGTGGTAGCCCATGTTTGTGCAAAAAACGTCTAGATGCAGGAGGTGCTATTTGGCCAGGTCTTGCAGCAGGGGATGAGCGGCCGGAGCGCTTGTGGCATGTACATTCATCATTGCACACCCGTAGCAAGAAAATTGCTTTAATGAGAGCTCAGTTTTGGTTCAGGAGCAGCGAAGTCCATTCCCAGGTCTTAGAGATTCTCTCTAAGAAGGATTCCACACTCCACAAAGCAAAATTTGCAATCTGTTATGTCTAAAGCTTTGGAAGATTGTAAGTAGAAACAAAGTGCAAATACACAACACGCTCCTGCTGGGCTTTCTCAGGAGATGCTTGTCCTAAAATTGCAGGCACAGTGATTTTCCCCAGAGTACTGTTGCCAGCAAGAAACCATTTATGCTGTAGTAGGAGTAAAATCATTATAGACTATTTCCAGGACATCTTCAAACTCTTCTTGAATGTAATTGCAATGGTATTTCTGCCCACCTTATTGCTTTCCATGCTTCATCCTTCTGAAGGTCCTTGCTCTGTGAGCTGCAGCTCCTCTTCATCCATTAAAATATGGGCTCTGTTTATTTAAACAGCTAATAAAATCCGCATAAGCTTTTGCTGATTCTCCATCTCTAACCTCATTTTTTTCCCTTCATTGACATTCTCCCTTCTGTAATTGGAGATTCTTTCTTGGAGCTGAGTGAAGCACTGACTGTCCTGAAAGTATGGTCTAAGGTATGCCGAAAAGTGCTTCACAATGGAACACTCAGACATTGGTGTTCTTTGCTGGTACCCATGGGCATGTCATAAGGAAATGAAACAGAGGCAATAAAAGACAGGAGAGGACCTGGGATCGAATCTTCCCCACTCCTCCAGCTCACCCAGCATCTCTGCCTTCATGCTCATGGGTGTCCCTACCAAGCAGAAGTGCTGGCCTTGAGTCTTTTGCTTGTGTCAAGTTCATGGGCTGGATTCATGCACTAGTGAGTCATCTCCTTTCCCCAGGCTACACATGCCATCACACTGGGTAGTGAGGATCATTTTAGCCAGCCTTGGAAGCTCGATATTCATAGATCAGCCGAGGAGAGGACGGAATGGGCTGTTCCAAATGGCTCCTATGAGTATTCTGGTTGTTCTTGTTTTTGGCTGAGACAGCCTTGAGAAACGGAGAGGCCGTCTGCAGAGCTGCACCTCTCACTCCACCAGACTTCCTCGGACAGACGCTGGGAGTCCCATTCCCCAGCGAAGGACAGAGAGCCCAGATCTGTGTGACATGGTGACCCATATGGGCAAAGCTGCCTGAAGGCATGAGCATACGGATGAAAGGCCGCAAAGAGCAGATACACTATGCATTTTTGTGTTTTCTACCAAAACAGCAGAGTACATAAATACAAGTCAGCTGAGGTCGTGTTTAGTTTATGCTGCTAATCAGCAGTGAACAAACCAGAGAAAACAGTTCCAAGCTGTGAATATGTTACCATTTCTTCTTCCTTGAGTGTGAGGACAAACAAGACCTACAAAATTAATATTATTGCCAATACCAGTTTTGGGCAAAGTAACCTAAACAAAACAGAAGTGACTAACCAGAATGAGGACTATACCATTCATTTCAGGTAGTACTATGGGTTATTATTACCTCTACCGTTCATTTTTTGGTACTATCCTACTCTGGATGTTTACCTTTCAAAACTGCGCACTGATGTACTTGTCGACTTACTGCATCAAACGGGGCTCCTGCACAGAGCATCCCTGGTCATGCTGCAGCCCATCAGCTCTCCTGCCAGATACTCCACTAGCCTTCAGTCTGCAAAGGCTCAAAACTGATCTTTCCAACAAACACATCGTGACTTTCAGGGTGATAGGGAATCTTCATCTGGTGGCCAAGTCAATGATTCTCAGCTTTCCCTCTTGCTTTTTGCACAGAAATGTTCTAGGTTGAGTTGGAGCTTCTTATAACTGACCAACCATTTCCCAGTTGCCTTTACTACTGCTGCACCTCATATTTTACATCTTAAGGCTATACTATTTTTTTTTTCTAAATTTTCAGCTCTCCTGCCAGAAATATTCTTTAGGACCTTTTGCTGGTTCCAAAGAAAATTCTGCTTTGGATTCTTCCTTTTGAAATTTTCTTTTGAGAATTATTCTGGAATCATGTGTGCTAAGAAATTTTGGACTGGTTTTCTTTAGAAGTCCAAAAGTTCAGAAACAAGGAAAAACATGTTTCTCAGAGTAACTGAAATGGCAGTTATTCATACAGTCAGTCAATTCTTATGTATATCTGGGTTATATTATAATATAGTACACGTCAATCAATATATCACTTCATATGTGATTAACCTGTACTGAAAACAGGATTGCTTAAAAAAAGCCATCATATTAGATATAGAAACAAAAAGCTTCATAAAGATTATTTGAGTTGCATCTGAGGAGAAAAATGTATGGCACTGAAGTATATAGAGGATGAATAACACATGGTACTATATAGCAAATTCTTAGTGATATGCTAATGCTTCTAACAAGTGGATTAAGTACATATTAGAGGAGATAGATGGGATGCTTATATTTTGCCGAAGACTGATTTTGTGTTCCAGGACAGAGTGAGGGCATGGGCTTGCTGTCGTGCTGAAGATACAATTCTGCAGATTTTGCAAGGTGATTGTACCTGCTTTGGAATCCCAGCAGGAGGAAAAATATCCTCCTTAGACAAGAGAGAGATACAGCAAGCATCAACAGTGGGAGAGCAACTTAGTGCATGTGAAACCTGAGTGCGAGCTGCAAGAGCTTGGAAAATTCTGAGAACATTTGGACACCTTTCACTCTTTAACCTGCCGTGGCACTCTGAAGAGTCTGAATGTCCCTTGCTACTACTGCCAGTGCCCCCAAACAGCCTGGAGCAAGTTCAGCTGAGTGATCAAAATGCAATGCACTTGTGATCCTTCAAACTTCTGAGATTGCCAGGCCTTGGCTTCTTTAGCAAAAAAGGCTGAACCATGGCCTGTGAATACAAGTTTGTTTGGTTCAGGGATCTTTGTTCTCTCATTAGTAAAAGTAAGCTGCTGAAGACAGGTGTCTAGTTTCTCCATGCTGATGGGTGTTCCTATCATTCTGTCACCTGATTGCAGTTTTTCATTCTTGTAATCCAAATTTTCATTGATACAAGCATCCTGTTTGACTTCAGGGGTCGCAGCTCTGAAGAAGAGCTTCATGCTTGTGAAAAGTGTTTTCCTGAAATAATCATGCAATGTATCATAAGGCAAAAATGTTGTGATGTAGGTTAACCTCTGCAGCATATAGAACATTGGGAGTTTAATAGCTGTTGTGTAAAACAAATGAGAATACCTAATTTGCCTCTCTCCATTCCAGGATTTATTTGTTGGCTCCATTATTGTGGAGGTAAGTGTGCTTCTGCGCGGTGTGTGATCATTTTTCTGCAGCTATCAGCCGCATCAAACACAACACGTTCGTTTCCCAAACATTGAAAATAGCAAGAATTAGTTGGGCAAATCCAGTTTCCTCTGGGTTTTTTCTGACTTTGCCATGTCTCCCTCTTTCATCTCTTTATGATGATAATTTATGTCTTTGGCATGCAACTAAACCTGAGGTCTTCTTACATTCAGCACCTGGTAGTTCATTCAACAGCAGTACACCAAACAAAGGCTGCTTTGGTCCTCTTGGATCTCACCCTGCCAAGGTATAACAGGAAAGGAGACTGCAAGAGTGTCAATGGAGCTGTCTCTGAGGGTTTTCCTTTCTAAGAGAATCCCCTGATAAATATTATCCTTGTCTTAATGTTGCTGTATGTCATTACAGAAGTACAAAAGGGACATTCCAGAATGCCCATTAACTCTTCAAAGGGCTGGACTCAGATATCTTGGAGATCTCTCAGCCTGAATCAAAGTCTGGCTATGCGCTTTCCCAAGTTTCAGTGCTCCTAGGACACTTAGGAAGCCCAGTAATAGGGAAACCTCCTCAGTATGGGGCCTTGTTTTCAGTCTTGTGTCTTTTCCACTGCTGTTGTTTCTGTTGTTGTCTCTGAGCCAGAAAAGCTTTGTAAAAAGCCACTTTAGTACAGGATCCACACTTTTCACACACACACGTCTGTAGTCTTTTTTCATGGCCGCAATTAACAGCCAGAATTGCAGGTTCCTCCATCATTTGGATACCCAGGGCATGGGTTAGCCAGCTGCTAACAGCTGCAAGGAAAGAGTCTGGGGCTGGGGGCTCCAGATCAGCTGATTAATCCTCACCTCCCTCCTTAGACTGCAGTAGAAAACCTCTTCACTTCTTGAAAATGCAAAATCTGTCTTCAGAAAGGCAGATTTCCAATTAGAAAATGGCATTGTTAGCAGTAGTTGGTCACCTCAGTACTGGCCTGGGGACAAGTTATGGTTTCACTTCAGCTGCAAGCCTCAGGAGAAGAACATTTTTGAATTTGAACTGAACAAAATTGGATGACTAACTGTTTACAGATGCAATAAACTAAATGCTTGCTTTTGGGCTCACATTGCAGTTTCTGCCTCCATGTACTGCCAGGAGGGCAGAGCAGCTGTGACAATATATCCACATGGTGTGTCAGCAGAGTAGTCTCTGTTGTGCTTCACTCATGAGGCTCATTACTTTTAAGGCTGGAAGTGACTATAGAAAGCTTTATATTTTACAAGGTGTCATGTAAGGGCTTGTTTGCAATTTCCCTCATTCCTGACTGACTCTAGGAGTCTGTTCTAGCCACACAGCAAATGTAGCTTTCTTTACATGCATACTAGCACTGTGTTTCCCTATTTTATGAGAAATGTTTATTTGGCTACTGTTATGCTGCTTTGTGTTTTATGATGTTGAACTGGGAAGTGGTTCTCCTCTAAGATCTGAGTAGATCTAATGGGAAATAATACACTCCAGAACATGCAGACATGGTTCAACAGAGGCAGACAAATCTCAGATGGATTACAATCCTTCCACTTAGGTAGGAAATGGGTCTCTTAATATCTGGAATAACCACAGAGAAGCCCATAGAGCAGTGCCAGGTTTACATTTGGCTCCCTTGCTCTGTGCATGCTCCAGTTGCTGGCTGTGTCGACATGGACAGCTTAACCCATTCTTGAACTCCAGAAAGCATCTCAAGGAATGGTACATCCACATCTGAACATGTCTTGATTGCTTAGACTTGTCTTCCAGAGCTTTCGGCTTTTCATATAGAGCTTAAAGAGGCCACATTCAGACACATGCATTTGCTTGTTCAGTTTGTCCCTGTGAAACTAGCAGAAGCCAGCCAGCTGTAGAGGGGCTGGAAGCCAGCTACAGAAGAGACTTTGCTGTTTCTGAAAACAGTCAGTCAATCAGTTACATACTTTTTGCAATGTCAGACAATGAACGCTTCTTATGAACTAGCTAGAGGGGGAACTCCATGTAATAAATGTTGACACCGTTACCAACATCAGGTATTTTGCTTTTGCAAATGATCTTTAAAACAAACTGCACTGTACTTCCAGAGTTTCTGAGCAAACAGGCTCAGGCAGTTAAGTAATTACAATCTAGAGTTGCAGGAGAAGGAAATGGAGGGTAGAAGTGATTTCTCATCCTCCAGAAAATAAAAAGAGGAAAAGAAATAATTAAAAAGGCTAATGTAGGTGTTCAAAGAGACCTTTTGTGGCCTTTAACAGGGAAGGAGAGATGTGAGCTAAGACAGTGTCATGGAGATGTTGGAGGTACCCGAGACCATGCAGCTTTGTTTTACTGTACCGTTTCTATGCTCCTGATGCAAGGTAAAAGAGCTGCCAAATGCCATGACCTTCACCAGAACTTTGCTTCCAGGAGCCAGGGAGCCAGAGTATTTCTTTCTAAGTCAGTACCATAGATAATAGTAAGAGAGATGAAGGCATATAGGTATCACTAAGAGATATTCCCATATGAGAAATGGTTGAAAGGAAGATCTGAGTGTCCTTGAATGGCCAATAAAATTGAGACAGGCCCACAGCAGATTGCAGCTGTCCCAGGAGAGAACTGGAGATAGGAAGAACCCAGAAGAGCCTGAGGCAGGATGGTTAAAAATCCCTTCCCCTTCTCTTGAGGTTGGTGTGAAAGAAAAGTAGCAAAAAACTTGGCATTCAGTGTGTGGGAAGCTAAGTTGTATGTAAGGGAGAGGAAGAAGAGTTAATTGCTGAGTGGGAGTGAGGCAGAACTTCACACTGGGAGGTTTTACTTATTTTATGGGGCTTGCTCTGGGCTGTAGAGCTCTTATGGGTCTCTCAGGAAACATCTCAGGAAACATGGCTAAAAGTTCTGCTGAGCTGGAAAGAGGACAAGAGTACAGTGAGCTGAAGATAAGAAAAAATACTTAATCCAATTTACATTTACCCCTTTTGTAATCCACAAATTATTTGTATGCCAATATTTGCTTTCACCCACTACTCCCCACCAATAAAGGTTTCAAACCACTGAAATGTCAGAACTTTTTTCTAAACACTGCAAAAGTCTCTGGAAATCTTAAACTGAAAAAATGTTACATTCCTCAGCCTTGCCATTTCCAGAATGTTGGGGACAGGGACAGAAACCCCTCCAGAAATGAAAAGTCATCAGCTTTGTTTCAGGTTTTAGTGGTTTCACTGCTTGGCCTGTGCTGAGAAGGCATTCCAAAATACACAGCTCCTGTTAATGCCACTTCCAGAGCACTGATCCCTAACCCATGTTTTAAAGAATCTTCTCAAATATATGAAGTAGAAGAAAGGGCCAAGAGTGGAAAGCTGGAAGACCTAACAGAGCGAGAACATTTCTGAGGTGGGTACATACATATGGCATCCATATGGCCATGGCTGGCCAGGATGAGCTCGTGTCTGGTCTGTGCTGCCAGTACAACACAGGCTGGTATGTGGCAGCTCTAACCCTGTGCTTTTCAAGTCCAATCATATTCCTTTGCAATTGAGACATCCTAGTACAGGTCCAGGTCTCCCTTGCTTCCTAGAAGCCACAGGTAAGGTTTCTGAAGTAAGCAGTTGCTTCAACTATAGCTCATTTTCCACTTTATAAATACAGTGCAGAAACGAGAATGCCATTGACTTGTAGATTCACATTAAATACTCTGTTTGGCACTTTGAGGTATTGTAACAAGCTCTTTAGAGCTTCATGGAGCACAATGATCACTAGCAGAGCCCCAGCACTCCCATGACTGTTAAGTCTCACTGTAAACCAACTGGTTACGAAACATGTGAGTTCAGCATCTTCTGACAAGAAAATGCTGATCTAACTGAAAACTTTTGAAATGCGATGTTTCCTTCAGAGCCAGGGTAAGGAACATTTTCCTTGCTGACAACAGAATAGGCCGAAGCACTTTGGCAGGCCAGGTCCCTTAATGATATCCAGTAGTGTACTAATGTGAGCATGAAGGGAAATCAGATGGCTGGGAACCATAACAATGACATCAGAGGTCATAGCTGTTCTCTGGCCAACTGGGCCACCTAAGCCCTCTTTCACAAATTAGACCAGAAGACTGCTGCCGTTGTTCCCGTAGTGATCAATATTATCCCTGCTTCCCAGCATCATCCTGACCAGGCTAATTTTTAAAGCTTAGTCTATAAAGTATTTTCTGATAGGATGCACACGGCTCAAGGCACCTTCCCTTCCCCTTCCACTGAAGTTTAAGTGAAGTTTTACAGACATGAAATTGTAGACAGAGCAGGACAGTGTTTGCTTCTTTATCCAGCTCATTAGAAGAACACTGGCAGCAGCTGGCTTTTCATAATAACTGCTTAATGATCCATCCTAATTCTGAGAATGACCCTCCAAAAAAAATAGTAATAACTAAAGCAGTGCTAATAAAGGTTTTGCTGTTCTGCCTGAGATGGGGATTGCCTCAGTGTACAGGCACTGCACAGATGTGAAGGACTCCACATCTGTGGAGTGTCCAATCCTTTAGCAATATGCCTATGTCAGCTGATTGGTCTGTTGGTCCATCGATGAAATACACAATGTCCTCAACCTGCATTGGACTGGAGAGCATCTCTAGGCAACCTGTTTACCTCTCAGACTGTCCTCAGGGTGAAAAAGATTCTCCCTATATCCAAACTGAACATCTTTTATTTCAATTCATGCTTCTCATCTCATCCTCCCACTCTGCATCACTGTGAAGAACCTGGCTCTACCCTCGAGGGAGGATTCCCTTCCCATAGGTACCAGGGGCTGCAATCAGGTCTCACCAAAATCATCTCTTCTCCAGGATATAGGCTTTTTTATGTAGCCTAGCTCCCTGAGCCTCTTCTCACAAGGCATGCTTTAGCCCCGCGGATACTGGTGACCCCTCCACTGAAATATATCCAGTTTATTGATGTCTTCCTAGTATTGTGGCACCCCAAAATTGACACAGTATTCTAGATGTGGTCTTTCAAATGCTGGGTAGAAGGAGCAGTCACTTCCTTTCATCTGCTGACCTTGACCATGCTCCTGTTGATGCAGCCTAGGTAGCTTCTGGCCCCCTCTGCTGCTTTTGGACAGAAAGAGCAGAGAGAACAGTCCTGAATTTGTTCACACGTAAATTAGTAACTAATGTTACCCTGGTGCACCTGAGAACAGAATTCAGACCAGACTAAACAGCTTTCAGATCAGTACTTGAATTTTGTCTGCCGTCATGAGCTGAGGAGGAGAGCAACAGAGGGATGGAGAAGCTAATTTAAAAAATACCTAGAATACATTGAATGGAAAACCCAGTGAATTTTTAAACTGCTAAATACTAGGGGATGAAAGTAGAGGAAACTGCTGTTTATCTGATCCACACGGCTAAATCCAACTCTTAAGCCATATATTGAGACCTTGCTGGACAAGTACCTCTTGTCGCCTAACACCAGACCAATGTTCATGGTGCTCTCAGCCTGAATCATAGAACCATAGAATCATAGAATAGTTAGGGTTGGAAAGGACCTTAAGATCATCTAGTTCCAACGCCCCTCCCATGGGCAGGGACACCTCACACTAAACCATGCCACCCAAGGCCTCATCCAACCTGGCCTTGAACACCGCCAAGGATGGAGCATTCACAGCCTCCCTGG
Organism: Psittacula echo; assembly: GCF_963264785.1. Taxonomy (NCBI): domain Eukaryota; kingdom Metazoa; phylum Chordata; class Aves; order Psittaciformes; family Psittacidae; genus Psittacula; species Psittacula echo. The sequence goes on along the minus strand of NC_137738.1, from coordinate 37,169,698 downwards.
GCAACCCATTCCAGTGCCTCACCACCCTCTTAGTAAAGAATTTCTTCCTTATATCCAATCTCAACTTGCCCCGTTTAAGTTTTAAGCCGTTACCCCTTGTCCTGCCACTACAGTCCCTGATGAATAGTCCACCTCCAGCATCCCTATAACCCCCCTTCAGATACTGGAAGGCTGCTATGAGGTCTCCACGCAGCCTTCTCTTCTCCAGGCTGAACAGCCCCAACTTTCTCAGCCTATCTTCATACGGGAGGTGCTCCAGTCCCCTGATCATCCTCGTGGCCCTCCTCTGGACTTGTTCCAACAGTTCCATGTCCTTTTTATGTTGAGGACACCAGAACTGCACACAATACTCCAAGTGAGGTCTCACAAGAGCAGAGCAGAGAGGCAGGATCACCTCCTTCGACCTGCTGGTCATGCTCCTTTTGATGCAGCCCAGGATACAGTTGGCTTTCTGGGCTGCGAGCGCACACTGAAGCCGGCTCATGTTTGTTTTCTCATGGCCAACACCCCCAAGTCCTTCTCTGCAGGGCTGCTCTGAATCTCTTCTCTGCCCAACCTGTAGATGTGCCTGGGATTGCTCCAACCCAGGTGTGGGACCTTGCACTTGGCAGAATCCTTGACTGCTCCTCTGTTTTCCTAAACCCATATGGCTAATGCACACATCAGCCATGAGTTTGCTAGGGCATAAGGGGCCTATACCACTCCTCTAGGTTTCCTCAAAAAAACCTGCCTGTGGTGCTCTCATGCTCCTTTGGGGTGAGTCATGTAGCCAGATGCATGACTGTAGAGTCCCTGGTCATACTGGAGTTGTATTCACAATTGCAAAACATGAAACTGATATGGAAATTTAGAGATTTAGTGACATGCTGGCTTTACAAAGTCAGTGAGAGTTAAAGGAAAGTGTGTGTGTTTCTTCATCAAGGTGAGCTGCCCATTTAGATCTATGATTCCTTCTTCACATACTTTGCACTTACAGCTATGGTACTGCCTGTGAAACATCTGCACTAGTAGCTGCCTTCAGCATCCTGGGGGCCTGGAAGGGCGGATGCCACCAGCCATCAGGAAACTGACAACAGCACTACTGTGATCAGTGGCCTGGAGCAGTGACACATTGCATTTCAGAAAATATGAAGATTCGAGTTACAAATCCATGGAAGGGTTGACTGGAATGGACCTGGAAAGGTTAGCTGTTTCTGGAAATGTATCATATTCTTTCCATCTGCAACAAACTTTTACTGCCATTTCAGCAAAGTTTGGTTAATTTCATTTCCAGTGTTTTTTCTTCCCCATGATGCTCTCTGCCCTTTGGGGGTCTGACTAATAAATAGTAGAAGTGCTACAATTCTTTCCACTGTCTTACTCCTTGTATTTGCAGCCAAGTATAGCCGGTCCAGAAGGTTTACATAAGCATAATAAGCATCCAAATTGCTGCACTGGACCCCTAACCATTAGGAACTTTGCTGATCATTGCTAAAAAGATCCTTTTTGGGGACACAGTTCTGCAAACACTTGTGAGCATGAGCATCTTGCAGAGATTTATTGACTCTCGGGCATTTGCAGATCATGAAATATTTGATTTGCATTCAAGAAATTTCCCAGTTAAACTCAGGAATTATGTCTTCATGGATCCAGGAAAAGGCCTTGGGTCATTCAGGATGAATATTTTGAACTGTTGTCAGGGATAAGAATCCATTCCTGGACAAGGAGGCAACAAGCACATGGCAGATACTGACTTAATTTAGAAGAGTTTGGAAAGACAGAAGAGCATAGCAAGTCCTTAGCCTTAAAGTGTGCTATTTATTTATTGCAGCTCACACAAAATCACCCAATGTGACACTCTGCTTCTCACCCCAAAGACAGTTGTATCAACTAAGCATTTTTTAAAAAAAGCAAATTTAGAATTCTCTTCATGTGTCTCTTCATCTCTTTAGAATTCTTCTCCATTCTTGAGTTGGAGCATTTTACTTTCACAAGGTTTCTCAGAGATGGCGAAAGCTGAGCTCAAGAAATAGAATACCTCTGGTACACTTCGGCTTCCTTGATCTTCCTTGACGCAAGCAACAACACCAAGCGTTACAAGAATTGTCCTCAAAGAGCAAATTTACCCTTAAGAACTGACAGTGCTGCATCTGCGCAGCACTATGCTCTTGCAGAGTAGTGCAGTGTTTGCACTGTGCTAACTGCATCTGTCACCCTTGTAGGGCTAGAGGTGTGTCAGCAATCACAGAGAGGAGGTACCAGTGCTTTCCTTCTTTGCTGACTGCTCCTCCAAGCAGGAATAGTCATATAGATGACAACCAAAATGAGCCTGAACTTGTGACTCCCTTCAAGCACAGTTCAGAGATTAAGTGCTTTGTGTTTTTACAGGCTGGATGAACTAAAGCAGCCTGGCAGGTGTTACTCATATCCCAACAGGTAGCTATCACCACCTGAGCACAAGCTGGGCTGGTGCTTTTTAGCTCAGCTTGTCAGCACCAGTTAAGGAGAGGTGACTAAAAAGGAGTTTTCTCCTTCTCCCTTTCTGAATGCCAGCTTAGTGTTTAACTCCCTGTTAACCACTTCCTACACATTCATTTCTGCATCTGCAGGCACTCTGGATGGGTTGGATCAACATGGTTTTCCGCAACTTGAGGTGAAAACAGTTGGAGCTGCCTATAGTTAATGTCTTGATAGCAACCACATCTGACACTGCAGGCTCATTTACCATTTGGTGCCACATCAGCACTTCCTAAATGGCATTGCTTTAGCTAGGAGCACCGTGGTTCAGTCTGCTATGGTGGAGGCAAACAGAGGAGCTATTCTGCTACCCCTGCAATGCAGCTACCTGGAACTGTGCTGACACCAGCACTCGACTGGAGAAGATGGATGCTTTTGGAGTGAGTATCTGCCTTCCCCATGCACAACTGCAAAGACTTGTACTGCACACTGGCCTCAGGGAGCTCAAACTAGGCTTCATCGAGGTGAAAGCAGGGTGAGAGTGGTCCCTGGGAGTGTGTGCTTCCTCCTCATGGGCAACTGATCCAGCCTGAAGCTGGGCTGAAGAAAACCCCAAGGTGGGTCCTCAGCACAGACCACACTTCAGACCTGCTCCAGCTGTGCTGCATTGCTTGTTGGTGTAGATGAAGCTATGGTCTCCTCCAAAATCCACCACACTTATTGCTTATAAAGTGCAGAGATTTGAAATAGTTAAGCATTCCTCAGAGTGATTACATATAGCAACAGGAAAGCTAGCAAATAATAACTAAAAAATATCCTGCACAGAGTGAAGCTAGGAAATCTGGTTTGGATAAAGGCAGCACAGCCCCGAACTTTCACCCAGTTTCAAGCTGTGCTTCCTTGCAGTTTGGAGAAAAGTCTTCACCTTGCCTTCCTCTGACATTCCCCAGAATCACTTGACCCCTGACAGCCTCCTTCAGCTCCTCATTGCCTTGCTGCTTTCAACCCCCCTTGTAGAATCCCTGTGCAAGTGTGTAGTATTTGAGGATATTTTACCCCACTTTGAGATCTCAGAGCTACTTGTCTGAATTTTCCATGTGGTGGCCTGATCTACCCCAGCTGGGGATCATTTGTTGAAGACTGAAGCCCATGGATGTACTTTGATCACAAAAATTAGGGGTGATGCCATTACTGAAGTTCATAGGAGACTTGCCATCATTTTTGTCTGGTGAAGATTCCATCCGGAGCGCTTCTTGCCATTTGCATCACTATGAGGAATCAACGTGCCCTCACAAAGACTTAAAACCTGAAATAGGCAGGAAATGCATGCTAGTCAGTGTTGAAGAAATCTGTCAACCTAGTATTTATTGTAGAACAACTAAAACCATTTCCCTCCACCCTGAATAGTTAAAACATTTCATTGTAAATAAGTCAATACTTCCGAAAGATTTATTTCACACAAACACAAAGAGGCCGTCAGTGCTCAGCTGGTGTGGTGCTGTTACGGCATTCCCCTAGACAGGAGGTCTCCAGCATCTGCAACACAGCTGCTGACACCTGCCCAGCTGGGTCGATTTACCCTACAGTCAAAGAAGAGAAATCGGCACTTTCATGGAAAGACTGAGCTCATCCTAAAACAAGGGAGGGATCTAGCTCCAGGCAAACACCTGAGTGTTGGTGCCTGTATTCTTTCTAGGGATGGGACTCGGTTGCCTCAGCACAGGCCTCAAGTGTATCTTGTGTCGTCCCTAGACAGGACCCTTTAAAGGCTGTGCATCACCCATGGGTCTTGTGTTGTACCTGCCAGCTTCATGGGGTGCTTACCCTTAGACATCTATGTTTAGGCAAGGGACTGAAGGAGAACTGCATGGCCCTCTAGGCTTAGCTGACTCCATGGGGTAGTTCTTCACTCAAGGCTTTAAATGTTACCACAGGCACTTACATGGGTACACAATCATTTAGGCACCCATATCTGGAGATAAATACTACCGTAGGTGCCTAAATTGGTCAGATGGCTCTTATCCTCAGTTTTCCTACTTCTTCTATTGCTTGATGCAAGCAGGTTATGTGGCTCAAAATTACTTTTAGGCAGCAGTGTAGCAGATGGCTCAAGTTAGGTTTGATGAGAGCTTTTAGAGGTCAGACTCTTTCTATATCTGGTCCTGATCCAGGCCTGGAGCTATGCAGATTACACGGAGTAGGTAGCTCTTCTGGGGCACCTTGCCTTCAGTCTCTTTTCACAGCTGGAAAAAGGTCCAGGATACAGCCTCAGGAACTGGGATCTAACCTGGATATGTCCCCTCTTAGCAGATACTGCCAGATCACTGCACAACCCACAGCTGCACAATCCTTCAGTCCATTTTTAGTCTTAGCTGTCAACTCAGGACCTAGTAAGGTCGTAGCCTTCATGTTTGGGGATCAGAGCTTGTCGATTTGAAGTGAATGGCTTGGGATGCCAGAAGCTGGCCACACAGAAAGATATTTGTGTTTACTATTTTATCAGGCCAATAGCTTGTGGGGTCCTTAAAACTGTCGGGGTTGGGGATGCAGGTTACCTTTCTCAGCAGAGGGACACTGAGTGTTTGGGGCAGCTCTGAAACCCTACAACATGCCATGGGTTCAGAAAGTGTCATAATACGAGCAGAAGTAACCAAGCAAGGGGTCTGAGAAGCCAAAGTCCTGCCTGACAGCGCTCGGAGGCATCTCTGGGAATTCAGAAAAATGCATTGTAGTGGAAGCAAAGCATTTGTCATGGCTTCATTGCATTTAGGATATCAGATGCACAGTGAGAATAAAAGCAAGGCAAGCCTGTGCTTACCAGTAGCCTGGCGAGTGAAACCCAGAGATCCCAGTCATCTCAGGCTGTTGCCTTCACAGGGTCAGAGAGAGGGCACTGCCAATGCCTTAGAAATCCCCACTTGTCAGAAGATAACTTTAGAGATAGAGATGGTTTAAAAGTAATGCCAAGGACAGCAAACAGGTTAAGACTGAAAGACAAACTGCCAGATGACCACAGACACAGTGTTTCTCTTTCATTTCAGAGCCAAAATGCCGTAAGGTTTGTTACCAGTATCAGACTTCAATTATTTCATTTTTTCCTGACTGGAGAGGAATGGTGAAAAACAAGAAGTTAGTAATAATGTTCTACATCTGTTTGGCAAAAAACATCTTGATTCAAGCGTGTTCAGCAGCTCTACATCTCTGCTGATCTGAGAATATTTAGTGAGCAGCAAGGGTGAAATATATTGACTTCCAAATAACTACATTAAAATTACAATGAGGAAATCAGAAAGAGGTAAAACTTCAAAGTTCTAATTCTTGTATGGCCTGGCACATTCCTCTTTGTTTATTATTTGTACTGGTGTAGTGACTGCATCGGGGAGCAGTAGCCTGCTGTGCTTTGGGAAGTGGCTAACAAATGTAGCCCTGCCCAGTGGACCTGATAAGCAAAGTCAGAGAAACTGCAGGGAGTCTAAAATTGGTAGAATTCAAGTGACACATAAGTGGAAGATAAGCTTTAGGTCAAGCCTGTGGAGGGGAGAGAGTAGAATCTTTGTTTTCAAACGACAAAGCTGTAGGAAATGGGATACAGTGGAAGCTGTTTTCAACACTGATTTTCTTTATCACATTAAACAATAACTTTTGTTCTCAACATCTTTTTCTACTCTGGTGGTGGTTTCATTTTGGAAGAAAATTGCTCAACTGGTTTATGGTCCAAGGCCCCGTTTCTCATATGAATGATGCATGCACAGAAGGGCCGAGTTGGGAGAGGCTCCTCCAGCCCCACAAGGACTGTCAGGGTCTGACATTCTTTTCTGACCAGAAAAGAAGAAATATTGAAGCCCTGAAAAAATCAAAATCAAAATTAAACACAGCAAACCCAAAGGAAATGAACATTTCAGACTGGGTGAGCTGATTCTCTAGTTTCCAAATGCTTAGTTTGATTTTGACCTTTTAAAACTGTTTCCAAATGTTTTTTCTTCTCAAATAACTTACCAACCTTTCGAAAGGAAATGCTTTTTCAAATGTTAGAAAGTGAATCCTTGGGATGACAGAGCATCCAAATATCCCAACTATCCCCAAACTTTTCTCTTTGCACCAGGACATACACAGATGTGAGAGCTTTGTTGGCAACTCCTCAGCTAGGCTTGAGGATTGCTAGAGGCAGGGGTTTGGCCATGGCATGGCTCCAGTGGCCAGGCTGGTGATGGGTGCTCCCACAGAAGCCAGCCCCAAAAGGACCCACACCCGCTACCTGAGCTACTCCATGCAGAAGTTATGTGTGAGTGAGGTTTTGACCTAAAGCCACATGCACTTGTCTTCCTTCCAGTGGCTGTGTGTCAGCAGTGACAGCTGGAAGTACTTAGTGTCCTCAACAGTCCCATTCTGTTCCAGTTTGCTTCTGATCACATCAACCCATCTTAAAAGACGGGTGTTGACTCCTGTTCCTTTCAGCCATGACCCACATATTCACTCAGTGGAGAGATGGGGGCTTCCCTGCTCTCCACTCATGCTGCTTGCCACTGTGTAACTTGCGCGCAAATTGGTAAGGCATGGTTCACAGCAGCCATGTGGTGCTGTGGAAAAGGCCTTGGTTCCTGGGGAAAAGTGATGCATCTGATGCATTTTAATGATATCAAAGACTTTCTGAACTGATCCTAGGATAGGATTCCTTAGCTTTAGGATTGCGTGTCGGACTGATATTTAAAATGATTTAATCAGTTTTATCCATCTGCCTATTCTTCAGCTCACCTCTTCGGAAGCACAATTCATGACAGCTTGAAAGCACTCAGCTGAGTTGCGTCATTTTCTCAGCACCTTCCAGGCATCCTAAATCTGAGTTCCCAGCAGCTCTCCCCTAAATCCTTCCAAGATGGGCTCACTTACTCAGTGGTTTTGGCTGCCAGAGGGAATTTATGGCTTGAACCTTGATGGAGCCTGAATTCTGCTATCAATCAAAGGAATATTTTAGTGCCACCAGGAAAAGATTAAAAAGAAAAGAAAAAAGAGGGGGTAGCATGTAAAGTTTGAGAAGTTTTGTGACTTGGAAAGTGAGCATAAATATTTAAGGAGACCCCACCCAGTATCTATCACAATACCTCACCCTTCTGTCCTGTAAAGGACAGTGATGACAAAATGAATCTCATCAAAAGCTACTGGCTCAGAGGTGTTTATTCCCATTTCACCAAACAAGTGAAATCTTGTACCACAGCCATTTCTGTGCCAGAAAGACTAAGCTTATCTCTGCAAGTTAACGGGAGAAACACAGATTGGCCATTGGAGAATAAGACCTTATGGCAGTCAGCAGTTTTATAGCTCATTATCTCTTTCTTTCAACTCTTAAGACTGTTTTCCCCATAAATATTTCAACATCCAGGAGAATGTGGTGGGAAGCCAGAAAGAAGCACAGCATGCAGTCAAACCTGCTCTCATAAATTTATCTCACACTGAAGTTGTCCTGAAGCCTGACCCAGCTGTGAACATCATCTTACACAAGCTGGAAGAAAGAGATGACAGCTAGCCACCTTGCTCCTTCAGGTGCCCGGTGTAACTGGTCTGCCTTACCCACACAGTCTGATACACAGAGGTGGAGGGTAAGCCTGGCTCACTTCCCTCCACCTGGTCATCAGAAGTGAACCCAGGCATCGGCCTGTTGCTGCTGGTGGTTAAGTGGCAATAATATGACAGTTTCACATTCTCTTGACACTGAGGATTTACTACTCAGATTTACTCCCCGATTTACTACTTCAGATGCTTAGAAATAAGCTCTACAGGAGAAAGGCCAACACATTTTTGCATTAAAAGAAGAGCTGAGCTTGCTCCCTTTCCTTGTAGTGGATACACTGCTCCTGATGATCTCTTATAGCTGTTAAATACAAAGCCTTACGATACATCAAGGGATGTTAGGTATGTTTTATAGCTCTTCAAAATGTTATTTCTGACATTTACTTTTTGCTCAGGCATCTTTGTTATGCTCATCGCTCTTTGCACAAGTATCTGAGTTTCTTCTTTGATCCTGTGATTTCGTCCTGAGCTCCTATTATGTCTGTGTATTCCTCTAAACCTTTATACTCTTTGTTTATCCAGTCATTCCTGGCTCTTCCTGCTTTTCATCTTATTCAGTAAGTTTTTTATATATGCGCAGTAAGTCTTTTATGTATGTGCAGTAAGTCTTTCATGTATGCTCAGTAAGTCTTTCAGGTATGCACGCATAAGCTCAATCAATTGTCCTTGCTTTTTTCTTTGGTGTAAGATTCAGCTTCAGTCTTTCAAAGCAGAAAAGCCTACACATACAAAAGGTCTGAATACTTAGGAGTACAGTGTTCTTCAGCTAGTTACTGTTCGAGTAGTTCGTGTAGTTAGTTACTACAGTGTTCAGCGGTAGGAGGCTGTCTAGATCTGAGAACTGTACATTGAAAATACCACCCTTCGGGGATGCCTTGCTTGACTTACTGGCAGTTTGGGATCCAGTTTTGGGATACCCAATCCTCTATGCACTATACAGTGTGTATGGAGAGTCTGAAAGCCAGATCTACCTTAGGCCTCAGAGAGGACAGAGCTATGGTGTGCCTGTGCCCCATCACAAGCTTGCAGAATAGCCTGAAGGGCTACTAGCAAACACAGGTAAAAAAGAGTGTCAGCAGGCTGACTTATTTGACCAGTTTTAGATCAATTCAGGCCAGCAATAGGAATGGGAAGGGGACAAAACAATGTGCATCTCCTTTTAACCCTTCCCCACACAATTTTATGTAGAGCCTATTTTTTTTGCTGGATAGCAGGATGTTAGCACAGGGTACACGGCCATAGCAACACATGGTGGTTTCAAATGAGCTCATAACAGACTAGTCTGACCTCAGCCTGCAGCCTGTTGTCCAGTATCCTGGTTGGAAGACACACAGAACTTTGGATGCCAAGTGCCAGATCCAGGGTGGCTCCCTAGGCCAGACCAGGAGCTGGACCTGGTTTGCATCTGTCTTTGGCTACTTCTACAGTGTCTAAACTCACACACACCCATGTTTAAGATGTATCATGAGGCTGTTTGTTTGCTCCGTGCCTCTCAAGATGCATATTTATAGATCAAAACCACATAATTTTCATATGAGAAATGATATTTGGAAGACTGACCAAAGTAACAGACAGCTGTGATGCCACAGGGGAAAAGTGTCTCCAGAAACAGCTGAAGAAAAGTGAAAGCCAAAACCCACTTCTCCTTCAGAAGGTGATTATAGTTAAGAAAGAGGCATTCTGTCCAGTCTTGGGCAGTTTATGACCATACCTAATCATGACAACCTTCTTCACTGCTTTTGGACAGCTCTTGTAACACCCCTGAGCATTTTTCCATTCTTCTGGTTTACAACTACCAGTCAAGAGCTTCAGGTCATATTTGTATATATAGGACCAGAAAACATCATGGATTTTGATGGTCACATGACAGTTACCATTACATTTTCTTCTCCTTGCTATTTTATCCTAACCTCAAGCACTAGTAAGTGTTTCCCAAGGTCTGGAGGAGACAATGCAGCAACTGTGTTACCTGTTGGCACAAAACTGGGACCAAGAATTAAAGTGGATGTGGCAGGATGAGGTGGTGTGGTGGCAATCGATGTGGATTTCTGCACACTCAGTCCAGTATATAGAGAATAAGCTCTCAAGCTTACTCTGGATGCCTATTTAAGCTGTTAATCATTAAGACCAGTGCTTCATTTTATTCTCTTTCTCCATGCTCTCTTTCCTACATTGCAAAATCCTTTCATATCAGGATTTATCTCTCATAGGAACTTAATGCCTAGAAAGAGTGCACTGGGATTGTATATAATGAGGCCATGAATGCTGGGTTAGGACTTAAAGTCACAGCTTAATTTACAGACAGATTTGAGCCAGGCCTCGGCTTCAGCCAACAGCATCTGGCAAAGTAATTACACAGGGATATTACAGGAGAGGAACCAAGGGCTTCTTGGGCAAGGGAAAAGAGAGGGGGTGTTCATACTATCCAACTTTGAGCATCTGAATCAGAAATAAGACACGAGTCTCTCAACAGAGTTTCCAGAAGACAATCAAGACCACCTTGATGCCTCACTTAATATCATAGAATCATAGAATCATAGAATAGTTAGGGTTGGAAAGACCTTAAGATCATCTAGTTCCAATCCCCCTGCCATGGGCAGGGACACCCCACACTAAACCATGTCACCCAAGGCCTCATCCAACCTGGCCTTGAACACTGCCAGGGATGGAGCATTCACAACCTCCCATGAGAACCGTATCACCATTTGTTCTCACAAAACACATCCTTAAAACTATGTTACTGTTATGGGAATTATCTGTGCAATAAAGGATCATAACAAGTGAAGGAAATCCTGGACAACAATAGTGTTATTTACCTTTAGCACCACATTTTACCTACAAGAAGGCAGAACATGATGAGTTTAGTGTGGCTTGTGACTTGGGAAACGTAAAACCCTTTATCTAAGAGTTGTCATTTTGTCTGTCAAGTATGGAGCAGCTCTATGGTGACCAGCCATGCGTGGATTTGGGAGAGTGTAAAAAACTGGCAGGCTGGACTGGCTAGACCCTGCACAGGGTATTAGGTACTAGGGTGCAAGTGGAAATGCCCAGGAATGCTCAGGGGTGCTGGAAGGGTGAGAGCCAGAGTCCAGGGGCAAGAGGGCAGTGTTACATATCACAGTATCACAGTATGTTAGAGATTGGAAGGGACCTCAAAAGATCATCTAGTCCAATCCCCCTGCCGGAGCAGGAATACCTAGATAAGGTTACACAGGAATGTATCCAGGCGGGTTTTGAATGTCTCCAGAGAAGGAGACTCCACAACCTCCCTGGGCAGCCTGTTCCAGTGTTCCGTCACCCTCACTGAGAAGAAGTTTCTTCTCAAGTTTAAGTGGAACCTCCTGTGTTACAGTTTGTACCCATTACCCCTTGTCTTATCATAGTTTGCCAACATAGTGTGGATGTATTTGCTGTTCACTCCATTTTATAGCATTCAATCAGCAGGCAGTTAACTACTGTGCTCCAGGACTCACAAAGATAACGTGTTGATCTTTGCACACAGTACAGGATCAGTTCTGGTATACTTGTTCACTATGAGCAATGTGCTCATGCCTGTGCTTGAAGGGATAGTCTGCAGAGAATAGTACTGCTTGAGATGAACCAGGCAGGGAAGCCTCCTTGTGTGTCAACTGCTTGGTGCAGGAGGGCATAAACCATACTGCAGCCCCAGACAGAGCCTCACTCTTATTCTCTTCCTTTCCAAATTTTGATTTTTCACAAATCTGTACAAGAGCCCTCACATATGCACCAACAGGACAACAAGCAAAAAGGAACTTCGGTTATGACAGGGCAGCCTGCCAGGGAAGAAGGAAATGAACCAGTGTGTCTCCAAAAGCTGGGAGGGCTGTGTCAAACAGATGGCTGTGGTAAACAGAAATTTCCAAACCTTGGTAAAACACCTTCCTTCTTATAACACAGATGGAATTACAGGGAACTTATTGTGCTTGGTAATTGATCAAGCTTTTTAAAGAGAAGACCTCAGTTGCCATGTTAGTGAAAAACACAAAAGTGCTGATGAATATGATTTTAATCCCATATAAAATTGTAGTGAGAAAAATAAAATTTCTATTGGATGCTCTCCACGGTAAACTTTACTTTTGGTTGGTATTAATCCTCCCTGAATAGCTTCTGGTCTGACTGTGTTTTACAATAATGTGGAAAGGCACGCCAGGCCAGTCCTGCTCTGTGCTTTGTTCAGGTAGCTTTTCACATGAAGGCAGAACAGGAAATTAATGCTAGGGAAAAATAACAAAAAATTCTTGACATTGATTGCGCTTTCCCGATCCTTTAAAGCCTTCCACAGCCCTACGGGGGAAGTTAGTTACGAGTGAGCTGTCTCCCACTGGGACACTATTACGTTTCACAAGCAAGACTTAGCCTGCCAAACCCTTGAAGGGGACAGAAACTTTGAAGGCTAGGTTAGGGCTCCAGTTTGGTTTCTTTTCCTTGGAGGGGATGCTGGGCTGTATTTGAGGTTTCAACAGAGTTTTGCAAAGCGGATGCAGAAATGCATATAGCCAGGGAGTAAATCTAAAAAAGTTTTAGTCTAGCTTCGGTTTTTGTTCTCCTAAGTCACCAAATTACATTTCGAGGAGAACATCTACATGGACCACACTATGTTGCAGAGATACATACGCTTGCCTTGAACAAGGTGACCTGAGTACTAGAAATGGCACAGTCATTGCAGCACAACATTTCCCATCTACTGCTTTGAAGATGTCTGGCTCAGCTGAGATGAAACTAGCTGAGATGTTCCCCCTTCCCCATAGGCTGTGGATTAAACATGCTTCACTTCAGTTTCATCAACCTCTTCCACAAAAAAGAGGCCAGTATGTGGACATCAGTCCTTTTTGTGCAAAGGTCACTGGGGACCTTACATTGAAGTCTGCAGTTCCTGGTCAGTACTGTAATTACATGATGCAAAGACACAGCAGGCAAGTTCCTGACTGCTAGGACTGCTCTTTTGACGAGCTCATATGCAGTAAACTTTAGCTACTCCAAACTGTTTATTTCCCTTTAAAGTGCTGTATTATTTAGGGTCTTTTCATGGGCCGGGCTGGATCATGCTGAAGGCTCACTTGATGTCAAAGTGGGGTCCTGACATAACTGTAAAATACATGCCAATGGCAAGGAAGTAATACCGGAAATAGAACAATAGGTACAAGCTGTGATTTTATTAGCATTTGGTGAGTCTTGGGGGAAAACTCATCCCTGATGAAATATGGTGTCTTCTCACTAAGGCCATGCCCATGCTCTGTAGACATCTAATTTGAAGATCTGCCAATTAACTACAGAAAACCTATTGTAAGACAGGCCAGTGATATAAGTAAAGTTTAGTTAAATCCACCTGGTGTTTTGCATGAATATTTTATTGCATAACTGCCAGGAATTTTGCTGAATTCAAACTGACACAACCCAGGTTTAGCCTCATGTTAGAAACTGAGCTGGAAACTACAGCCTTGGTCCCATCTAGTCTAAATGGAGCACTTCAGTGTGCAGATCAATCCTATGGAGCAGACTGCAACATTTCCTCCAAATATCTGTGGCTTAACCTAAGATGGTTAGTAGTCAAAGCCCTTGACAAATTAGGTAGCTACTCCTAGAATATTAACCACAAGCTGCTAGGTTTGTGCAGTACGTTACTTATATCTGTCCCTTACTTTTAAGTGCAGAGCAAGGAAAGCTGTTGCTCAGACTTACACCATGGTCATACCCATCAAAAATGTTTTCTGCTATAAGAAACATTTGTCAGCAGCGACTTAAAGCTTTTTCCTGTGAAGCTGACATTGGTAAGTCTCTTATTTAAGCACTTTTGAACGTTGGTCATCTCCTCTCACTTCTTGTGGCTTTCACATTAGAAACAGCATTGTTCAACTCACTAAGCTATGGATCCCACTTGTTTTAATGATGCAAGCTCCATTTGCAAAGCAGTTGGGATTTGGGTCTCTAAAGCAAAGATAAGAAAGTCAAATACACAAAACGAAAAAACCTCAGCTTTCCCAGATTTAAATTCTTTTCATTTTATTCTTTGGATATGAAAAGAAAACTTGGAGGAGACTGAATTGGAAATGACAGTGCTCTTTGGAATTACAAATTACATTTTGTTACAAGGCAGTGGAAAGACATTATCAGAAGGGTGTCTATAATTTGTTGACATGTACAACAATTTGAAATTATGTACATTTTTATATAGATACTCACTTTGACCACAGTGTGCTATCAAGGGTTTTTGTTCTAGGGTCTGACCTCTTCTGTGTAAAAGTTCTGTGTTCTCTACCAAAATGGGTTGTAAACCCTTTTAGATGCTGTCGTGGGTGGAGCTGATGATTCTGCACATTGGTAGGTGGAAGATGTATGAAAAGCCACAAAGCCCTGTGAGTCTTTGACTCTAGGCACCAGTTTCCCTTAGATTTGTTTCTTCACCTATTTGTGCAAAGTTTTGTTTTTCCTTTGTTCCCTATTTGCAATGGATTTCCTGTGGGGAATCAACAGACTAGAAAAAACTCTCTTTCATAATACCTCATTTAAATAAGTTCTGTCCCTCTACAACAGTCTGTAACCACTCTAAATCCCTATGACAACCTGAAGTTTATCAGGTGAAACCACAGGTGTTTCTCTTATTATTTAAAAACTTCAACAGAAGTTGAGAGAAAGGGAAAAGTGCAAAGCTGCATCTCACATTTGGCCTTTTTACTACTATACATCTGCAGGGAGATTTTTGTTTTGGCTCTCTGTGGTTGTTTCATACTTTCGTGCAACATATTCAGCATTAGATCTTGTATTGGAAAGAGTACACAGTGACCGATTTAATAATTTAATATGGTTTATCTTCTGCATTTGTGTGATATCCATTAAAACATGCATTTGGCCTAGCATTGTCTAAGCAATGGGCACTGTGAGAGTCTTGACTCCAGGAAGAGACAGAAATACAGAAAGTCAGGTATGTGATGGGACCATCTGTCAGTGACACACTCTCAAGGTGGCAATTCACACTGAATGGAGGAGGTGAAACACACTACCAGTCCACACATCTGGAATGCTATGAATAATCATAAAATCAGCAGGGAAGAGCCAAGCAAAAAATTGTCTCAAGATCATTTCTCATTGAGAAGATTTTCTTAGAAATAGATGGCAGACCAAAAGGAGAAATCTACTGGAGGCAGCAAAAATCCCTGCCTTAACTGTCTGAGTTTGGCTCAATGCAAACCAACCTTCATATTCCCTCAGTGGGACAAAAAAGTCTGAAGACAAACAGATGAAATCTGAGTGTTCCTAAACTGCCCATAAAACACCTGGAGTTGCCCTTTTGCCACCTCTAAGTCTGAAACGTGGAGGAAACAAATCTGCATTACCAACGGTCACTGAGCCGCCCGACACTTTGGTCTGTTCAGAAGGGGGATTTTTTCCCTTTCTTCACTTCAGAGGTCAGAAGTAGCTGGCAGGGCTGTCCTGCAGGGACCAGGAGCAAGACTTTACTCCACATTAAAGGGCCCTGCAACAGGGCATGACACAGACTACATGTGTGTATATGTCAGGCTGTGGCTATCCAGGTATGACGCAAATTTGCCACGTGTAACAAATTTGCCACATATACCTTAACCTGCCCAGAGTCTCCCCAGCTGGATGAATTGATAGGTGGGGACATTCATGGGCAGAGCCCATCCTGAACCTGCTCCCTGTGGTTTTCTTCTTGCCAGAGGCATGCCCACATCTGTGTTCCTTGCTGCATCCAAGCTCTCCAGATGCCAGAAGTGAAGCAGGAGCTGCTGCTGCCTGCATACTGCCTGATGTCGCTGGCTGGCAGCCGCTCGGGCCTCTGCTCTATGGCCAATGGATGAAATCATGTAATTGTCTGCAGAGGAGAGGAATTTGAGATACCAGCCCAGTTCCAGTCTGTAAATACATTTGTCTTATGCGTTTGTCACTAGTGTGGTTAAAAGGGGGAAAATGCAGAGAGACAAAATGTCTGTGGAAGACTAATGTGGTGAAAAGGCTGAAAAAGAAGAATGAAAAAGAGCTTGATTAATGGACTCATATCTAGCCCAAGGGCTAGATACACTGAGAAGTACTTTGATTCATTCCTATTCACTTCCCATTTTGTTGCACATTTACATGGAAGAAGAGCTTGACTGGTTTGTGCCATGTGCACACTGCTGCTGTGCCAGCGTTGACAAGAAAGCGGTTACACAGACATGTGTCACCCTACCATTTGTCCTGCCTTGGCCTTCTGAAGAGGGATCTGCACATTTAGACATCATACTGTGCCTTTCCCAGACTTTCCATCGATATGAAAAACTGGCATGCCCAAC
The DNA here is from genome assembly GCF_963264785.1 of Psittacula echo. Taxonomy (NCBI): domain Eukaryota; kingdom Metazoa; phylum Chordata; class Aves; order Psittaciformes; family Psittacidae; genus Psittacula; species Psittacula echo. The sequence goes on along the minus strand of NC_137738.1, from coordinate 37,153,388 downwards.
AATACCTCAGCAGCGATGAAAGTGCAGAGCTCTGTGCATTGCCTGGGAAAACCTGCAGCTCAGCTGTGCGGAAGAAATGCTGAGCCTTTGTTCGAGAAGCTTAGCAATAGATAATCTCTCATTGTGGGCTCTCCTGTCTACCTGGATATTAACAGTAATGGATGAGATGTCCTCTTTCCTGTGTGAGCATCACCGAGGACTGAAAGTAACCCGATTGAAAAGCTCCAGAGGCAAAACTTGGCAGGATAGTGAAGGAGTGACAATCTTTGTCACAAAACTTTGGCTTAGTTCCCGGACAGCTGTTGATCACTTCTATTTCTGGCCATAAAATATAAGGTTCTAGTGTTACTAGCTGGAAAATGCCAGGAGGGTTTTATTCCGAGATTTTGCTTGCAGTTTTGTCTTGTTAAAAGCTAGATTTGTTTTCCACATTAGGAGACCTTATTCTAACGCAGGTTTAAAGAGCAGCTGGGCTGTCAGCAGTAGTCAAAACTGTTTTGCCAATTTGCCATTTACCAGAAGGACTGACTTCTACACTGCCTCCCCAGAACCTGGGGGAACTCTGCTGCTCAGATTAGCACAGGAGAAGGCTGTGGTAGCCTTAGAGTGAACGGACAAACCCTCAACCTACTCCTCTTGCAACATCGTGTCAGCAATACATTGAGGGCCTGTTTTCACTAGATGACACCAAGCCTGGAAGACATCCAGTCATTTTACAAAAAGAGTATTTCATGATTTTTGCTTTTAAAGAATCTGCAAATGGCCTGGATGCCTAGAAGAACAGATGCTGAAGTTCATCAGTAGCTTGAAAGCAAAGAGCTACAGCTGGCAGGCAGAGCTGTAAGAAGTTAACATAATGGAAAAAACAACACATTTTCCATGTAAAAATTCTCTGTTAAGTAGAACACTGCTGAATGAATTTTTTAAGCATTAAATAGTCTTCAAATCCCATAAAATGTCCCAGAGAAGAGGAAGTATATACAGGCCAAACACTGGAAAGAGGAAGGAGATGTAACTGGTCACTTGCAGTCTGGTTGCAAGGAGACCTCTGAACCCTGGGTGATCAGAGATACTGTGTTGAATACACACTGTTCAACGTCTTGTCTGGCAGGTGAAGGCCACAGGACCAACTTCTGGCTGATGTGAGACTGGCTGAACTAGAGCGTATTCATGCCAATGTGCAGAGCCATCTATTTGAGCATCTCAGTTATTATTGGCATAGTGTATGTGATCAGTCCTGCCTTCCCTGCCTACCCCAAAGTACATAAAGCTATTCTTGTAGGCTGAAACACATCTAAGGGGCATTGCTTTTCATTGCCCAGCTTCAACATTGTTCAGCTGGTGTGACTGGAGGAAGTCACTTGGAAGACAGTTTCTGTTAGGGCAGAACCATTTATACAGATGGTGTCTCCTAGACATGACCTCTCCATGCATTCCTAGGGAAGTCTGTCAGCCCCATCTTCCAAGGAGTCAGGGGCAGCAGCAGCACCTGCCAACTCAGCTGTTCCCAAACCTGCCAGCCCAGCAGCTTGTCAAGCTCAAGCTGCCACCCATGTTGGGCACAAATCCTCCTGGCTTTCCCTTTCCAATATATACTCCCAGCCCACTGCCAGAGAAAAACCCTGCCTGTTTGCTCAGGCTGCCTGCAGCATGGCTTGCACCAGCCTGAGCCTCCCACTCTTCCTTAGACGAAAGGACTTGACAGCTCTTCAGTCTGACAGCTCATTCTCCCATGGCTTTAATGAAGCCTGTAATTGTCTTGGATTGCAGTAGTTAATTTTGGACTGTAGAAACAGCCAGTAATTGGACAGGAAAAGAAGAGGTCTTTATATTGCCTGCCAAATTGATCTCCGTTTCTCAGACACCCTCTCTTCTCCCACAGCATCTCAATTGCAGCTTTCTTCTCTCCACACTGGCTCCAGGCGCCTCTTTGTCTTCCCGCAGAGGTCCACATGGCTCTTCCTTCCCCTGCCTCCCCATAATGTTTTCCCCTACTCCTTTCCCCAGGTGGTACCATCTCTCTCCCTGCCTGGTCCACTCTCCTGCCAGAACATCCCCAGCCCAGGGCATGCAGTGACAGCAGGATGCTGGTCGTACCATGGCCAATGCCAGGTCAGCCAAAAGGGAGATGCCAGTCTGAGTATATTTACAAATTGCCTTCATTTTTAAATCTGACTGAATTACATGAGCACAGTTCCAGCAGAGGACCCATGTTGTTAAGCAAGCAACAGCCTGAGGAAGGCCAGGAGCCTTTCCAAGTGCAGAAATGTTTTCAGTTCAGTGAAACCACTTTCCAAGGCTCAGTAGAACATTACACAGGTACTTCAAGTTAGGGAAGTGATTAAGTACTCGACTGTGTTAGAGCCTTCAAGTCTGCAACTTCACGACAGCAAAGAACATCTCTGCAAAATGCCTTTTACAAAACTTGTGATATCTTGCATGATGATCTCAGAGAAGTTGTGAAGTATCAGGGCATAGATGGTTGCCTGTAGATATCAAAGTGTTTATATGTCAAGCAAATTCCCTCCTGGGGTTTGCTTACTTTGAGATGAATTTTATAAATGAGGATCCTCAGCGGAAAGACAAGTTTTGATTCTGTTTGAAGGAGGTTATCAAAGTGCAAAAGTTGATTTTGCACGCAGAGCCAACTGTCAAGCTGTGCTTTACTCTGCTCTGAGGTGGCAAAATGAAGCAGGTCTGTGCCTTGCATCAAAAGCCATGACTTGTCAGTGATGAGGTGTGGGGCAATAGGCAGAGCTGAGTAGAGCAGTCTGCTCTGCTGTCAGAGGTTGCAAGCACATGCAGTTTTCATGGTGTGTTGGTGGGCTACTGCTCTTGTTGCTTGTTTTAGTCTCAGAAGTGCTTGTTTCTGCTTCTTTCCTGTGGGACTAGTGTTATATGTTGCTGGACATGATGACATTTGAAGGCATTTTGCAGATTTCTTTGCTAAATCAGGCCCTGGCAATCTCAGTGCTGAAACCTGTTGTTGTTTGGTTTGCCCAGGCACAGCGAACTCACCAGAAGTAACAACAAACGCATTGAAAGGTTACTGCTTGCCACCGGCATGCAGAGACCTCCAATGCGTCTACCAGGCTCTTGCAGGGTGCCAAATTTTGCTTGTGTTCTTCTGCGTCTTTCATACTGCGACAGTAAAAATATAATATATGGAAATATCCTTGTGGGGTCCAAGCCTCTGGCAACCTCCTTGCATTAGAGTTCCTACACTTTCAGAGCAAGTGGGTCTGTGGTGGCTTTGAGATGAAAGGCTCTGCTGAGCTGCCAGGTGCAGAGTTAATGCTGTTCAAGCTCCGGTACTTCAAAGAACAAAGACTGAGAGTCGGGGAGAAAGGGTGTGAGTAAAGGGGCTTACGAGCTGTCTTGCTTGGCAAGGTGTTTTACAGGCAGTGTCACACACACGCCCCATGGAGTGAGGTAGCCAGGATTTTGCTCCAGTCCCACACAGCACTTGTGCAAGAGGCAAGGTGGTTATTTCTGTTGGTGCCCCTGAGGCTTGCGGGGGTCCCTGACTTGGCACTCCTGGCCATGCACAGAGGTGCCTTGGTTTGGAAGTGCCAGCCATCCCACAGACCAGGAGTAGAACATACTTCTGGAAGCAAGTCCTTGCCACACCTTCCCTCTTCTACTTCAGTGGGTCAGACATGACTAGAGCCATGAGTCTTTACGTGCACAGCAGTGGTACCGTGCACTGGAGCTGCCAGGGCTGGAACAAACCTCCAGGCCCTGGTTTCACCAGCCCCTACAAGCTGTTGTGGGCTTTTTTGGAGTCCTCTATGAAAGCAGCCATCTTGTTAACAAGATAGAGATGGGGGGATGGACTTTGAGGGGCAGCAGAAGCTCTGCAGGCTTGCAGCGTTCCTTGGGCATTATTGCATGGGTGATCTGGGAGATGATCTTTCCTTCTGGTTTTAATTTGCTGACAGATATGTTGTTACCTGTCAGCAGGACTTGTTTCAGAAGGTGTTTGAGTGACTAACTTTGCCTCCTGGTGACAGTCATTTATCATGATGCAGTGTTGTTCATGTAGTCTCTCTCAGTGCTCACTTCTGCTCTCCCAGTGCTGCATGACCACACAACCTTCAGTGGGATACTGGAGTCGGATCCCCAGTTTCTAAGGTAAATCTCATACATGGGTATGTCTGCTTAATCTGATTTCTTCTCAATGAGCTGGTACATAACAAACACTTTCCTGCTTCTGCTGTGATCTGTCAGCAGCTTCACTGTGCTCAGCTCTGGAGAGCATAATCAGATTTGATCTGTGCATTTTTCACTGTCATTTTCCAAATGGCCCAGACTGTAGTAATCTGACTTCTTCCAGCTCTTCTTGCAAGTACATTTTGTTGGCCCCATTCAACTATGGGCCAGTAGTTATCCCAGCAAGACAACAAGACACCCATGGATCAGAGACACAGAGCCTGGATTCCTCAGTAACAAAGGATGCTTGTTTTTGCAGAGGTGCTTCAGCATGGAGACAATCAATATCCAGCTCTTAACATTGAGGAATGGTTGGTTTCTGGATGAGCCTCACTTTTTCCTCTGTGCTGTATTTTCATAGCTTCTAAGCACACAGGAAAATTTGGACTCAGGAGTGGAATTTTTGCTCTGAGAAGTGGATTACTAGAGACACATGACATTGGATCACAATATGCGAAGGATAAAATGTTAATTTCTGTTTTTAAAATGTGCTGTTGGAAACTGCTAGGAACCTTTGTTCGCCGAGTGCTGAAACTTAGCAGCACTGTATTTGTGCTAATCCCATCTGTTGCAGTTCAAGACAAGAGTTACGGGATGAATCAACAATGTGCCAGTTTCAGTGTAGTGTAGTATCATTGCTATGTAATCTGTCATCTCTTTGAAAAACTGAATTATAGAGATGCTTCTGGATCACGTGGAAAGGGCAGGCAAAGGAGGGGGAAACACTGGTATGATGTGTTAATAACTTTATGCTGTTCACTGATACACTGTTGGACTTAATGTAGTTAAAAGCCTCCATTTTTAGGTATTTCCCCAAGGTCTTGGCTAATGTAACCAGAAAAAGCTGGATGGCTAGATGCACAGAATAAATGTTTTCCTCCTCTGTATATGGAGTTTCTTTAAATAACTTTGGATCTCTGCTGGCTACACGTGCTTTCCTCAAGGAGAAGAGACTGGGCTACAGTTTCTAAAGCCTGCAGAAATGAACCTCACTGCAATTAGCTTCAGTTACATCACCTACCTCAGTGGAAACCCGCCTGCCAAGCCATGCTGGGTCTCACCAGAGACAACTCACATTTCTTCTGAAACTCTTTCTGTCTTCTTCCAATTATTTCAATTGCTAATTTCAGCTAGCAACAAGCAGTTTCCTTTGCTTGCTCTGTGGTGGCTGGTGTCCCTTCTTCAAATGTATCACATGCTGCTCTGAAAAGAAGCAGAATGGCACAGGAAGTCACTTAGTAGTGCAAAATTTTAATACTGACCTGGTAGCCTCCAAAACCTTAGGTACATCTTTTAATGACTCTCTTCAAATTTCCTGTCCAATGGACGGGAAATCTGCAGGTTTCTGATGTATAAAAGCCTAACAAGGAATATGCTGGAAAATGTTTTGAAGAGAAATGCCAATCCCTTAGATGGAACCATTGAGGACAGCAAGGGTCTTCTACAGCTGCTCTACCCAGCTGCTGATTTTCCTCCTTGGAGTAATCCTATGGGAACAGAGAAACACTTGTTGAGGAATGTCTTGGGAATTCAGTTTGGAATACAACACAAAGCACCTGTAGCTGTAGTGTGCTGTGTGCCTGGGCAACGCCATGTCAGCAGCACGGGACCAGGCAAGAGAGGCAGAAAGTCTGTGAGCACTTGCAGAGCTGGGGAAGGGAGCACATGCCTGTGGCACCTCCAGAGGAGCAGATTTCACTGATGTTGTGAATTATAAGCTTATGTTTGTTATCGTCATTTGTTCCCTTTTAAAGGATAGACTACCGGGTGGTATTAAGAAGAAGTAGGAAATTATTATAAGCTTAAGAAGCCTCCTTTCATAAGTGTCAGCCTGGCACAAGCAGGTTCACATATTTCTCCCTCCCCCTTCCTTGTCGTTGCCCTTCAGAAAGAAGTGGATGTTTTTATGCACAGCTGAGCGCATGTCCAGCTTTGTGACTGGTCACATATAAGCAGTAGAAGAAGGTGCTAGGATCAACTCTAAAACCTATTCTCTTATCCTCCCTAAGAATGTTACTGTTAAAATTTACTTGAGAATCATTTGTTAAAGTACAAAGATAAAGTCATAGGTCACGGAATGATCTTCAAATGCTCATGTTCACTCATTAAATAAAGCAAAGTTCTTCCTTTAAAAAGGCAAATGTTAAGAAGTATCTTTTTCTATAGGAAGGCACAGTGTAGGGCTTATTTATTTATTTATATTTAGAGTTGATATTTAGAAATATAAACAGTTGAAAATGTAAAGAGTTATGGGGCTGGGTGCTCTAATGTTGGTCATGACAGAAGAATCGGTACACACATCTCACACAGCAGAAATAGACTGTGACAGGCATAATAAAATAATCACTTTTAATTTCATTCCAGGTGAAGCTCAGTTTAGTCATTTTGTCAGCTGAGCCTTCCATCTTATGGGCACTAATGACTCCACCAGAATATTTGCAGAGAAACAAAGCAAGCAGCTGTGTACAAGGAAATCGATTCATATGTACTCCAGACAGTTAAACATAGGCACCCTTCACAAAGAGCCTTTGCTCCAGCTTCTGTTAGATACTTCCAGTGCAGTAGTCAGCCACAGATTAATTGGTCCCAGGGAGGCCCCCAGCAGGGCTGGCTCGGGCAGTACCTTGCCATGTGAAGGACCAGGAGTCATCCCCTGCCTGGGTGCTCCCAGCCTGCAGCATCATGGTACAGAGCCCTGTCACCTGCAGCAAAGTAGAATCATTCGTGTTGCTGGTAACAGGTGGTCACTTCTGTGTGGTGTGAGGAAAGGGCCATTCGCAAGTGTTTCAGAAAAAGAGAGGCATAGGAAAAACTCCAAAGACTATAGCTTGAGAAGAAAATACCCATGAATCACAATGCTGAAGGCTCAGGCCCATCTTTTTCTGTGTACTAACACAAAATGGCAAGGATCGCTAGCAGAGTCCAGCAAGTGGCCTTAATGGCAAAATATCAGCATCACTCCCTCTCTGTATGTGAAGCTGTTGCAAAGATACGTACTCCTTTTGTGGCAAAAGGTTAAATTATTTTGTGTAAGTACAGGTGAACAGTCAACTACTAGCACAGGAATGATTGATGCAAAGGAGCACTGAACTTCTGAGTTTGCTCAGTGAGACCTGAATGACAGTATTCACCTGGTTTTATACCAGTGTGGTTACACTGATTTCCACAAGGAGTAAAACTCCATTTTGGTCCTGCTTTGACATCTGAAAGCTCTTCTGAAAAGCAACAGACTGTGACCACTTTCACTCACTCACATTTCAAGTAGCTTAGAGAAGGTTTTATCAGCGGAGCTGATCCAAATTAGCTGTATTCTTTCTGCCACAGCTTATTGCAAAATGTATTAAGTAGAGAATATGGTAGGAATAAAGCTAAAATGCATTAAAGGAACCCAACCTAAATCTATTTCCTGTTTAATATGCTTGTTATAGGTTCATCTCAAAGTAAGGAAGTAGAGATGGGCTGCAGCTCACTTTCAGTGATGGCAGCTTGTTGTGACATACACTCAGGAGAGCATTGCTCAGCCGTGAGCGTGTAACAGGCACAGCGCACAGCACCACGCAGGTGGGGTGCAGAGTGCTTCCAATAAAACATTCCAGCTCTATGAGCTGGAAAACAACTCTTCTGTATATCAGAAGGGCCTCAAGGCTAGATCCAAAAGGGATTTAGGCAGACTCACACATGGGCTGAAAAATAACACAGGATCACATGTGCCTATTAAGAAGTATTTAATTTTTGTAAGTAATGGCATTTCCTCTGAGTACTGACCTGAACTACTGACCTGACAACTGTCCTATTCCTCCAGCACTTGTCAGATTTTAGGTACCTGAAATAAACTTTCAGGTCTTTCCCAATCCTATTTCTTGCTTTTTCTCAGTTTTCATATGTATTTTATAAAGCTGTTTGTACAGAATAATTCTTTCTTGTATTTTTCTGCTTTGTATTTTCATATAGCAATTAATACCAGCCTCTATAAACTCCGCTTTCTAAGTCACTTTATAGTCCACATGCAAAACTCCATACCAGCTGAGTTAATAGAGTATATGTTTTTTCTCTCATGAGGCAGTTCCCAGTAGGTTACAGGCAAGTGTTTGTCCTTCACAGTATGAAGGCTTCATAAGCATCCTTTTAATTGCACACTGGTTCTCAGCAGAGATCATTCAAGACTACTCTTTTTGGGCTGTGTGGCATTGCAGGCGTACATTTTTCATCTCCTCCCATCTGTTTGCAAAATTGTTTTTTCTGGAGAAGTGATAGGGACTTTAATGAAGCAAAAAGTCAAAAAAACAACCTCCCTAATTGAATGCACTCTTGGGAATTCATTTGGAAATAATACTCCTCATTTTTGTCTCTCTGTCTGACTGCCAGTGTTGAACCACAGAATTACAGCAGCCTGCTAAAATAAACTGGCTTGTGTGTCAGGTCTAGCCACAGTCATCTCTAAACCGTTTAGACACCGTTTCCTGATACTAGAATGATAATGGAGGGGAAGCATGCAGCTGGGCTGGAATGTAAAGATGTGATGAAGGTGGCTTAGCTGGATATGAGAAATGTTTTCCTTTTGGTAATAAGCCCCTGGAGTCCATATGCAAAGGACCACAGCGTGAAAGGAAAAGTCAAATGACAGTTATTTCAGAAGAAAGCTGTGCAATTCACTCCCATGACTGGGGCTCACAGGGTACAGCTTTCCCTTCAATTGTCCCTGTTCAGAGCAAGCTGCCGAGTTTGCCAAGAGACTGCATGAACAGTAATTAGCATCTCCCCTGGTAGATTAGCTTACAGTGAATGGAAGATGGCCAAATCCCACGCAATCTCCTGTGAACCATTCCTTCAACATCTTTGATGTTCCTCCAGCCACTGACAGCTACTGAATGGTCCTCCCATAACTTCAGCCTTGGTGATGAGCTAAGATCCAGAGATGACGAATTTTTGTCACCTCCTGACAAGTCCCTAGAGACATCCAGTCACCCACAGGCACAGCCATGGAGATGCCAGGCTCTTTACTTTTCATGCTGGCAGACCAGGAAAGAAATACCATTAAATTAGATCATTTTAGGGTGCTGCTGAGCTTTTTATTAATTTGAAAAGCTTGGGTCTGAATGAATGAACAAGCACCTTCTGGTACCAAAATGGATTCTATAGGAGTATTTGAGACTTTCATGTGCTGGAGAAAACTTTTAACAAGTGAGACTGGCCTGATGTGCTCTCCTTCACTCAGTTTGCTCTCATTTGTAAGAAGCCTCTTGAAAATTTTGCTCATGTAGATAACCAGAGAAGGATTAATACTAAAGGAGTGCCAGATCCATTCATGTCCAAGACATAAATGAAGCTTTTTTGAATTGTAAGAGTACAGGGAATACTTCTAAAAGCTGTTCTCTTATGCTATAAAAACTTAACTAGATACTCGAACATGGCCTTCACAGCCTTATCTGTGTTGCTGTAGTGACTCAGTTCTGTGAGATTTTGTACTCCATCGCTCCTAGAAGCATGGGAATGGTTTGCCATTAAGAGTGGTAAAGTGACAGTGTTCTGTATTCATATATTCTGAAATAGCCATCACAAGCACTTGGAAAAACAGAGTAGGAACCATGTAAGGAAATAAAGAAATTCTTCACTTCTACAGAAAGGTTAAAGCCATGGTGTCTGTCCTGCAGGGAAGAGCTCTTGCAATTCCGCCAGGACACAGGTCACTGGATACCTGCTGCTCCCAAGATTTCCTATTTGAGACCACCTCACCCTACCAGTGAGGCTGACAGCTCAATGCAGAACTGCCATTCCTTCAGAGCATGATAAAGCCAGGCACCACATCACATGCAGAGAATCACGCTGTTTTCAGCACTTGTTTTTGGTGAACTAGTTCCCAGCTCCTGCAGCCAGCATGATCTGGGATATCCCAGCAGGGCTTTCTTGAGAGCCAGCACTCAGTGCTGTAACCTGTGATCAGGCTCTGCTCATACAAATGTGCCGGGAGGATTTTACCAAGGTGTAAATCAAATAATTCATAATTCACCAACAAAGCAAGCAGGACAAGTAAGACTCCAGGCTTGCTTTAGAGCAGTTGTGGAGAGCAAAAGACATCTGATTACAGCTAAATGGCCACGGACCCATTGTGTATTTTTCTGTGCTGGGTCTGCCAACTCTGGAGGGATGGCTGTATGAGAAGGTGACAGCTGTAGGGATTGTTACTTGCCCTTCTTTCTCCCTCCCTTTATCTCTCCTATGACAGGCATGATAAGGCCTTCTGGCGTCAGATCTGCTCGCCTTCTTAGGGCAGCCAATTTTTCTCCATTGCAGGGAAGCCCAGCATGAGCTTTGGCATGACTAGTTCAGCCAGTGAAAATGCTGGCTGAGTGGATTTGGTCCAGCTCTGCAGATGTCCTGTGTGAGAAGATCAATGAGGTGTGCAAACTGTCTTCATTGCTCTTGAAATGGCAACCAAAGGTACCTAGAGCAAAGGTACACATATGGACATGCCTTTGAAGAGTTTCCAATGAATACAGTCAGTCTTCAGCAGCAGAAGCTTTTCCCTTTGACCAAAGCATAGATCCAGCATGACTTGTTTGCCTCTGAGCAGGCAGAGATGTGAAATGTCTTTTTCAATAAAACCCAGCTGTAGATTTTATAAAACAGTCAATAGCTCTGGGTCTATCAAGACACATGTCCTCAGTGCAGCTGCAGGATCCTCAGCTGCTTTCTTAAAGTTAACCATAGGAACATGGGACTGGTTCAGCACTAGATCACAGATGTCCATCACATTTGTTCTTCAGAGCTTCCAGAAGACAACAGCCCACTACCTCTCCATCACAATCTTCCCTTGTATGGATCCCAAACTTCCTTTGCCACAAGTTCAGCAGATTTCTTCTTGTCCTCCGCTTTAAGCTATGTAGGGAAACTGTTGAAAGACAAATTTAAGTGCTACAAGGCAGAAGTGAAAGGCACAGACATAGAGAGGAAAACAGTCAGCCAGACAGAAATGTTACAGAGAAAGGTCAAATAGCTATGCGCAATCAAAAATAAAACTGAGTCAATAAAGTAATTTTGGTCCTGTTTTTCTCTTTTATTGAAATAATTTTAGATTTAGTGCCTTCTCTTGTCTGTCTTGTCAATAAATTTTGCAGGAGCTCTCCCTATGCCCAGGTCCAAATTGTAAATAGAAAAAGAAATGGAGCAGATATTTGAATTTCCTTGTTGAACATATATCTGTATCTGCTGGGCTGGACAGCATGACACACAGACAACTGCTCCTTACACGTGGTTATGCAGCTGGTTGTGCACAGTGGCTCCGCAGAGACTATTTCACTTTGTTCCACAAAAGAAAATCAGGGTGGAGAGGTGTAAAAAACCCAAGCCAAGATAGTCTTGCTTACATCTCCATTATTCTCCAGGTGAATTATCTCTTCAGAGGGAGAAGCAAGGCTGGTCTGAGGCTGTCAGTTCTTGACAAGGTCATGCTGATGTTATTTTATCCCCTCATTGTTTTTCAATCCTTATTAATTGTTTTGTTAACAGCCACGGTGCCATTGACATCATGCTGATGTCTGAGTCATTAGAGAGCATATGACTGTCTGCTTCCCACTGATCTCTTTGATGAAGGGGTCTGGGTCCTCTGGGGCTACGACAACAGATGCTAGTGAAACACCTGCCAAGAGCAGGAGGGAATGGAACGATGCATGTGGTGGTATCCAGCACCAGAAAATTAATCAGACCCAGAGCCTGACTGTTTCATCACTTCAACAGAAAGCCACAACTTAAGCAGAGATCAGACAGGATCTCAACACATTCTTGTGTGGCATCCCAGGATTACTGCAAATGTCCTTCCAAACCAGAGAGTTCACTCCCTGGTTTGGGCAGTGTCTATCAGTAAACACAATTTTTGGTGCACAGATGACGTGCACTGAGTCACCGAAGTACAGCATACTTACCCTGCTCACCACAGAAACCAATATGCTGTACATCCTGATATACAGGGAAAGCTTGGTGTGCTCATGGCCGCACACTGAGAAGGAAGGCAAGGACCAACAGGGCTGGGAACAGGCTGCTCCCTCTGACCACTCAGCCCATGCAGGCAGGCAGGCTGTCCCTTGGGTGACTTTCCCTTCCCAACCCACTGGGGTTCCTGGAGGAGCTTGCAGGGCAGTGGAGGGTGGGTCCTGCAACAGGGAGCTACTGAATCACAGGGTCAAAGAATGGTTTGGGTTGGAAGCGACCTTTAAGAATATCCAGTTACAAGCCTCCTGCCATGGCCAGGAACACCTTCCACTAAACCAGGTTGCTCAAAGCCCCATCCAGCCTGGTCTTAAACACTGCCAGTGATGGGGCAGCCACAGCTTCTCTGGGCAACCTGTTCCAGTGTCTCACCACCCTCATAGAAAAGAATTTCTTCTTAATGTCTAATCTAAATCTACACTCTTTCAGTTTATAGACTTTACCCCTTTTTCTGTCACTACAAGGCCTTTTAAAAAGTCCCTCTTCAGCTTTCTTGTAGGCCCCCTTTAGGTACTGGAAGACTGCGCTAAGGTATCCCCTGAGCCTTCTCTTCTCTCTTGGGCTGGACAAGCCCAAGTCTCTCAGCCTGTCTTCATAGGAGAGTTCCTCCAGCCCACTGGCCTCCTCTGGACTCACTACAACAGGTCATTTTTATGTGAATCCTTGAATATTAACCAGCTTTCTTGGTACCCTATTCTGTCCAGCGCCTTATCCCATGGTACTTTACCAAGCAGAAGACATGTGAACGGGACTGTGAGAGCATGTGGTGCTGCCCAGGTCCTGCCTGTGCCCTTCTGTTGGACCAAGGTAAGCAGATACAGTAAATACTTAGTTTGCAAATGGCCATTATCCTGACCCTTTGAGGACACTCAAACTGGAGGTGACTCCTCTCCCACTCAAGTCAGCAAAAGACATGAGCAATCTGTATTATTACTATTATTATGACATGAAACAAAAAACTGTCTTGGTCCTCACAATTTCACTCCTTTTCTGCTTTTCATAAACGGAGTGAGCTCCCTGACATGAGTGGTCTGGACTCTCATAGGCTCTTTCATAGGCTTATAGGTGGAAAATACTCTCCTGACACTTGCAGTTTGCTGAGTCTGAACAGCAGTGTGGAGTTAAAAGGCTGACTTTCAGGCTGCCAGCACCTTGACAAAACTCACAGAGGATAAAGAACAGAACCCCTAAATAACTAAAATACAGACATCTCAAAATGACTTCAGAGGCAACTACCCTGATGGGTGTGGAGAGAATGGGAAGGGGACCTAGAAAAAATAAAAACAAACCAAAATATAAAAGATGTCTCTAGGGAAAGTGTCAAGTTCTGCTACCGGGGGCTTCTGGAAGCATGCCTCTGCAGAGTTCTCCAAGATTTGCTCCAGATTTGTATGTCCTACATACATTTTCTCTGCACAACTGTAACAGAATATTCCTAGAAAGTGCTGCTTCTATATAATTTGGTTAACAATGTCTTAAACACATAAGCTGCCTTCTTCCTGAAACAGTTTGCTGAATAAGCAGATTATGGGATGAGTTCTTCTCTTACATCATTAAGTGTCCTATTATCTTTAATGGGCTGTAATGGGCACAGTTCTGCTCCCTGTAAACCAAACTAGACTCTTGTTTTCAGAACTTAGACTTGCAAGGACATAGAAATCCAAGCTTCTGGTACTGGCAGTTCTAGGGAGTTCAAGAAAACCATCTAAAAGTCCATCTGAATATGCATATATTAATATATATGATATATAATAGATAATATATATTATATATAATATGTCCTATTAGCACCATAAGCATGTTACAAAGCATGGTGTATTTAAAGGAGACTGGGAAACTGGGAAGGAGATTTCACCATGACACTTAAGAAGTCCTTAAAGGCAATATTTAACAATGAAGGATGTTCAATAGTTCGTTTTGTAGGTCATGAGGTCCTGAGACTTGTGTAATTACCAGAAAGTTGTTTCATGTTTGTGGGTAAATGGGAGTGATGTAAAGTAACACTATAAAACCATGGGTGAGGTTCTAAAAAACACTTGAATTGGGCCTAATAGAGCTCCTTCCTGTTTGCATTGCATCTCAATACAAGACGAGTTAGAACCAGAGAAGGCTTTTTAAAAGCCCTTCATCTTTTCCCCAGCATTCAGTTTCAGTGCTCCTATGTAGGAAAATAATGCATATTCCTACCTTCAGGCTATAAAATTGTGTATTTCAATCATGATGATTGAAAGTAAGTCTAGTTAGGCTGACAATAATGGCTTGCAGCTCCTGCCACAAAAGCAGATGACATCTGCATGAAAAAGACCCTCAAACAGATGATGAATACTCAACATTTTACTCCAAACTATTAACACAGTTTCTGAAACGTAGCATTGTCCCACTTATACTGCAAGATCACAGTGGGTTCATACCTGTGCATCTCCAACTTCTACTTGTGGCACCTGAAAGGACAAGAAAGAGAAGCCTCTATTCCTCATAAAGCCTTTTATTATAAGGTTGTTCAAGGTGCATTGCTGAAAGATTGTAAATGAGAGGGACCATTTGAGGTTGACAAAGGAGATTGACTAGAAAAAAAATACTTAAAGATGGGACATACTCAAGAGTAACAAAAAAAGTCTGACACAGAGCATTTTCCTCTGTTCTAAATTAAGGCTACCAAGATTACATCCAGTTTGTATGACGCAAATCAAGATAATTCATGAGCTGGTGGGTAATAGTGCCAATGAAACCTGATTTGCTTGAAATTGATGAGGCTAAACCTTAGAGTTTTTGGGCTCTCACCTCAAGTAAAGGAAAGGCTATGCTGAGGTCTTTCTTTCATTGGTGGCACAGCACCTCGGCAGCTTCTCTACAGATATCTCTTTCCCTGAAACATGGAGCATTTAGGAACTTAATCTCTATGTTTCTCCTCCCTTAAATCTGAGGAAAACTAGCTAGAAGATTCTAAAATTTTTAGGTATACTTATGCAAAGGTATACACTTAAACAGTGTGGTTACAGAAACCTCAGTTCTTTATGAATACAGGTTAAAGGTATGGCAAATTAGACTGAAACCAGAGTTGAGTGAGGAATTCTTCAAAGATTTTGGTCAGTCCTAAGCCTACTATGATTTTATTATGTTTTCAAATAATAAGATCACTGATGAGGGGTGGTGTTGATGTGGCTTTTCTTTTTGACAGGATTTGCTGCAAGGCAGTGGTGAATAATCCTGTAAATACAGTCTTTTCAACAAACACTGTGCTGAAGCTGCTCCTGTAGGCATTCAGATGTGGCTGAAAAAACATGCAATACCATATGACTTTGGCTAACTAACTGTGTAGCTCAAATATTGGATCTCAGATAAGAGAACAAATAGTTGTGGTGAACAACTTGTGAGCCAGTCACAGACAGATGTTTACTTGTGGAAAACTTTCAGCTAATGGTGAGTATTTCTGGAGAAGTCATGGTCTGTTTACAGGCAATTTCTGGCATGAAGGGACTATATTCATCAATTAAAATGTTTAGTCTGAATTGGTTTCCAACTCTAATTGAAACTAAATGAAGAACTAGCTAATCTGGGTTGTAGCACTTTTCTTTTAAAAAGCTCCAACACATGTGCTGCTTCCTGATGTATTGGTAACCATGCATGAGTTTATTCAACTTTGTCTTTTCTCAAGGGTGTGGTAAACATGCTGCTTTTCGTGACCTTCTGTGATGGTTGACAGGTTCTTGATGAAGTATCTCTTAAAACTTAAGAGAGAAGATTAGTAAGAGCAGGAAATCATAACATATCTAAATAATGCTAACGATATCACATAGGTCTGCCAAACCATGGCAACTCACAGCTGGTTGCAAAGAGGTTGCAAACTTGGTGCTCAGTTTAGGAAGGAGCATCCTAACCTTGTGCCTTTCCGTGGAAGCTTAGCTGTAACGTGAGCCTGGCTGGGACTCTTCCTCAGGCTGCACCACTCTGTCAGCAGTAGCTGTCACCCAGCCAGAGAGACCCTAATTTCTCTGGTACATTTCTCCAGTCTCTGTTGCTGCTTTGTGTTAGCAATATGAAACCCCACGTCCCACTGCAGCTATGTAACAGAAATAACCCACTGTAGACATCAGGGTGCTGGTTGGCTGCAAAACCACTGTAGACAAAAGATATTGCTGACGACAAGAGCCCTGGTGTAGGAAGGCAGGAGGACTCTGCAGCTCATGTATACTGCCAAAATTTATGTCAGTCTATGAAATGGAAAGCTCTTTGCAAGATCTGCCCCAAAAAAGAAAAGGCATTTGGGGTATGGATTAAACCTTAAATTCAGTTTAGAGGCAAGAACACCAGTCAATCCTGTTGGAGTCTGGGATATGCCTTACAAACAGTGTGTGATGTAAACTCTGCTAGTCCATCCTCAGGGAAGTGAACCTAGGATCACATCAGCACACAGCATGTCTCCCTGGATCTCTAGGATCACCCAAAATTTCAGCCCACCACTGCTCTTCTTCACCAGGAAAGTCCAGAAACACTTCCCAAATGAGACTGTCCAAAGGCAAATGCCAGACCGGGGCAAAAGGAATGTGGGCCAGTTCCTCCCTGCCCTTGTTTTTATGCAAAAGAAGACCAGGTCAAGTGGGAGTTAAACTGTGCCTGTAAAACACAGCTGCCAAAGGTTCATATAAGCTGGTTCTGGCAGCCAAATTAGTAGTGTTGATGAACTAACTGTTGTGGCTACTCACCCTTGTGATTTTCCAGGCATTTGAGAACAGCTGGATCTGTCTATAAGGAAAATGCGACATACTGTCTCTTAGTTTTATTGTTGTTTTTGGCAACATGGAAATATCTTCAGCATGCTCCATTACCCAATACCAGAAGACAGCCTTCTCATAGAGAATATGTTTCAGCTTGTGTCTTACTGTGTAATGAGCAAGACAGATTTAAAAATATTACATTTAATGGCAGTTTAACTGTATATGCAGTCTTTGGAAAGCATCAACAGCTAAAGAGAAAACCAATATTTGTACTCAAATGTCTCTAAAACCACAGGGTCTGTGACTGGAGCCAAAAAATAAAGCCTGTATTATCACTCTATGGGAATTCAAACAAGAGTCATTTGGGAACCAGGGGTGTTGTCTGGGCTGCACAAGCAATTGGAATGAAGGGGTGTGCAGGAATAGTCACAGACAAGCTAGTGTGTCATAAAGCGAAAACTAGTTGGTGCTTTTTGGATAAGTGTGTGACTGAAATGCTGGAAACGTCTTTGTCTTTTGTTTGGTAGGAAAGCCAGATGCAATAAGTGAGGTACATTTGCTGGGTACAGATCTCAGAAAAAAAGGTTTTCCTTTTTGCCAGCTTTATTCAGGTTTTCTCCAATGCTATTGATGACAAATACCAGATATCTCAGGTGACTAGAAGAATGGAACTAACCTTTCACAAATGTGTCCCTCAACTCAATGGTGCAAAACAAATGGAGGAAGCAGAAAGAGCAGCCACCGTTTAGTGCAGCCTCCAATGTCATTTCTTCAAGACACTGTTCTGTGACAGTGAGGGAATGCTGACCTTGATCTTCATTAGAAAATGACCCAGAACAACACAGGGTTAGTAAAACACAGTCCTGAAGGCTTAGAAACCTAGAGGCAAGGAAGAAACCAAACCACCACACGTATTATTTTTTAAATCCCATGATTTCCCAAACTAACCTGACTTATGATTACTGGGCACTGGGACTTGGACAAGACACAGCACCGGGAGAGAAAGGAGAGAAATGGGTGGCAGAAAGCAGCTCAGTTTCCTCACTGGAATTGCAGTAGTGCTGGCTTGGCTGGTAATGCAAATAGAAAGCAAATAGCACACTGAGTCTGCTGGTAAATGGTGCTGACTTATGTCAGTGGAAAGAGTAGTCCTGAGTTCAGTGAGCACTTCTCGGTGAAGATAGAAGACAAAAGCTTTCCAGGCAGAACCTGTAAATGAAGGAAAGGCCAAGAGGAAATTCCTGAGGGAGTGCTGTCAGCATTACTGTGACAGATGATGGTTGCAGTCCTGGGCACGGGCCCATACAGCCCAGACACAAATATGCTTCATCTGGATATGTCCAAGAGGTGATGCCCTGCACCCCTAAAGAGCCCCAGTGGCTGCCCATGCAGGGGTTTGGCTCCATTAGTGTCCCAGTCAAACACCTTCATATCTATTGGTTTGTGTAGTCACAAAAACATTGCCATAACCCAGAGCCACCATGGGTCTGGGCAATTTGGAAGCAGGCTCCTAGGAGCTTGAAGAGCATGAGTGAAACATTGGAAACCTGATCGACATTTCTCAGCTTGTCGGCAGGTCTCTCTCTGAGAGAAACACACATTTCTGAGGCTTGGTATCTTCTAAATGATATAAAATAATTGGGAGATTAGAGAGACAGGCCAAAACCACAGGTACACAGAGCTCTTTCCCAGACAGTTGAAAGGGTGTGTGCATGCATGTTGGAGTCTTCCATCCCCTTCACAGCCCGTTCACCGGCTTCTTCCTCAGAAGAGGCGAAACGGGGCTGAACTCAGCTCAGGTACAGCCTGTTCTCTGAAGGTATCTGCAGACTGTGCATGCCAGGGGAGTGCTGCAAACCCTGTACTCCCAGTGCATTTTTCCTCTCTGGCATCAAGCCTAATCATTAGTTTGAGCTACAGGGGTGGCACTGCCAAAAGGAGATAGTCTAATTACTGCTTCCCTCCCTCCTCCATTATGAAGTGGCTCTAAAGCTGCTCGATGCTGAACCTGAGCCATCACAAGGAACTGAGTGAGTGAAATATTTAAGAGGGCTATTTACTTAGGCATCAGACCCACAGGCTTCCTTCTTAGCTGTCTGTATAACTCTGAAGCCACTGAGTACTTCCACAGCAAATCATACTATTTATTAGGACTGTTCTGGGTTCCTATGCACATCTTCCTCAACCATCTCCGCAAACAGATGGTGCAAAATGGAATCAAATAACAGAGGAAATGGTTCAAATCAAGGAATATCAGTATGAGGTCACCCCAGACTGGAAGGCACTCACACCAGGGTTTTTGGACACTGCCATTCTCAAACATAACAGCTTGCATGAAATCGACAAGGGTGGGACAAGATGGGATTAGTATATTGGAAAGAAGGAAGTCAGCTTGCGTGTACTTGCTTAGAGTGCTAGCCTGATCATAGCATCTCCGGAAATGTTTCCTCTCATTAAAAAGCCAGTTTAGCTGTTGTAAGATTGTAATTCCCTTGTGATATCTGCCAGCACACAGTATATGGAACATGCTGGTAGCCATTAGCCTGGTAAGCCCCACAGCAAGGAAGTGGCTGTGATTAACTGACAAACAAAGTGGTAGATGGGAATAGACAGAATGAGATGCACAGACCACCCAGAAAGCTGGTAGTCCAGATAAACAAATTCTGAAGCATAGCACAAGGAAAGCAAGAATTAGGTCTATTTATTGAATTTATTTGGGGGATCCTGGTAAAGAAAATAGAAGAAAAGCCCTTTTCTATCTCCTATATGGGGTGAGTGAAGCAGGGAAGTGAATAAAGCATTGGTGCTTGCAGAAATGCTTGGAACACCTTGAAAGAGCAGATGAGAGCACAAGAGTATTGTGACTTGAAACAGAATTCAGAGATGCAGTATCAGACTATTCTTAAGTAATTAAAAACAAACAAACAAAAAACCACACCAAACTGAACACAAAAAGCAGAGAAGAATTAAGAGTTCAGAAATCATTATTATACTGTGGCTATCATCTCCGTGCTTATTCTGAGGTATTAAAATCATATATGGGAGTGGGATTCTAACCTCCAGGGTGAAAGAAAATAGATCTAGCCCAATAGATAGGCTTCCAAATGGCAAGAGATGAGGCTAAATTATAATGGCCATATCATGCACAAGGCCACAGACTCAATTCAGGAAACGAGACAGAGACAAACCAAACTAGCAGAGCCTGTGGGAGACAGACTATGCTCCTGGAGATCAACGAAGAGCAAACACAGTGCCCTTCATTTAGAGAAAGAGGTAACAGAAACAGGGAATTAAAAACTATAATTTTATATAATTTTAGTTAACCAGAGAAATATCGAAGAAGTCATCAAAAAAATTATTTTTTGATGAAAATGAAGAGCAATTAACACTGACATTTCAATAACAAAGCATTTCAAATCACTCCTTATCCTTTCAAGGATAGAGAAACAGGCCTTGAGAATGAGGTGAAGTAGAGAAGCAATACATCCTGACTCTATAAGGCTTTTCCCCAGTATTTTGCAAGATATCCTTATAAGACCACTCGGGAAACAGAAACCAAGTGGAAATCATATAGAAAGAGTAGCTGCCAGTGATGCAGCATTGCATTGGAGGTTGGATACTGAATCTCCTGGGGATAGCAGTGTTCACTGTTTTCCTCAATGACTGGAAAGATGAAAGAAAGAACATGCTTATTAAATTCAGATCTGCTGCCAAGTTTCCGAAGAGCTGGAAGACAGGATGAGAGTTCAAAATGATCTTGACAAGTTGGAGCAAAGGTCTGAACTGATGGAAAAGGGGAACAATTGAGGAAGCAAATTGTAAAATGCCGTGCTTGGGTAGAAAAACAATTATCTTTTTCAGTACAAGACTGAATAAGGTGTCAAGATCTTAGGCATGTAGAAGACCTGAGGATTACATATGATGTCAGACTCCCTGAATCAACACTGTCAGGCTGCGGCAGAAAAAAAGCAGATATTTTACTGAGATGGGCAGACAGAATTGTTGCAAGGCGAAGTTGAAAGAAAGGCGGGAGCCTTGCCAGAAGACTGAAAGGAGATGCTCTTAACAGTACTCAGATGCGTAAAATTGCACAGAGGAAGAGAATTAGCTCTTTTCTGTGCCTCCTGTGAG
Organism: Psittacula echo; assembly: GCF_963264785.1. Lineage (NCBI taxonomy): Eukaryota > Metazoa > Chordata > Aves > Psittaciformes > Psittacidae > Psittacula > Psittacula echo. The sequence continues at coordinate 37,132,347 of NC_137738.1, read as the reverse complement.
TAAGATACAGAGTATTGGAGGAAACTGAAGGACAAGATGTTTGAGGTTAGTTAGATATTAGATCTTCTCTCAAAGTCAGAAACCACTAATACAGATTCCCTAGGAGGGCTGTGAAATCTCGAGCCTGATGAAAGGCCAGAATTAGATGGAGTTGATCCTGCTACGGGCAAAGGGAATGGATACATGTGTTTACAGAAATGCCTTTTCAGCTTTGTTGTTTATTCTTCTGGGGGAAATACAGCAATGACCCATAACAGTGGCAAAACCAATTATCCAAGCTGCAGTGTGGTACATATGGTGTGAGACAGCTGCAGGCTCAGGACTGTAAAATTTGTGAAACCAAAGACAGCAGTGATGGCAAGAAGGCAAAAAGGCCACAGGCATGGGAAGGTGGGATTAGAGGCAATGATGGTAGGTCTCCCTGCCCATATTCCTGCTCAGCACCCAGCAAGGGTCTGGGAGTGCCCTAGCCCCACTGCCCAACCTGCCCCCAGGATGTGTGGAGGAAAGCTGAGCCTGTTGGCAGGGAGGAGGCTGTGATGTGAGGATGGTGGACACTTGGCACCATGGAGGACAGCAGGGAGCAGGGCATGGCCATCCCTTGCTGTGCTGCCGGATCTCTTGACACTGGCTTTGATGATTTCGGTTGTCCAAGCTTTTCCACTGTAGATAGATTATCTTTAGTGACCTATAACTTTCTAAAGTGACCACCTGGGAGACAAACTTTACAATTCTGAGCTCAGAAAAGAGCAAATTTTCAGTGACCCTTTATGAATATTGAGTAGATGAGGACAAAGTGTACTTCAGTTACTCTGAAAGTTTAATAATCTGCTCTGGATATATGTGTCGTTCTGTAAAGCAAGCAATAATTTTGAATATGTCAGGAAGACAAGAAATAATAGAGATGCTTGCAAATCTCCTGGTAAATGGTATTTAGTTGTCAGGCTATGATTCATATTGTCTCCTAGGATCTTAAAAACATTAGGCTTGAAAAAATATCCAGCATCTTAAAAACCCAGCACTGATGTACAAGTGTAACATTGCTGAAATCAGCTTTTGAATGTCTTATTACATTTACTCTCTTGCCCTCAAGAAACCTGTCATGATTGACAGAGTGCTTTTGTTCGTGATGAGCGGTCCATGACACCGTAGTCAGGTCAGCAGCCTGGGCCAACAGAGATTTGGGCTGGCACTGAGGAGCTACAGGGCTTTTAAAAACAAAACTTAACAAGAGACACCAATTCAGTTTACCAGCAGTGCCTTACTCATGTTACTTTTTGTCTGTGCTTAAACTAGGGGTGGACATAAGTTTCCTGTCACTTCAGGTTTAGCTACAATTAATCAGCACCTTTCTAAATGTCAGGGAGCTGTTAGCTCCTAAAAATATTGGCAAGGATTAGCATGTATCACATAGGGTTTGCTCTAACAGATAGCCAGATTATCAGCTTCTTCTCTAATTGACTGCTGCATATAGCAAAAAGTACCTTCTGGTAAAGTAATTGCTGTAGGAAAGAAGTTGAGGTGAATTAGGTCTTTGATACTTTGTTCTGTAAAAACAATGTGCCAGGACTCCCAAGGGAAGTCAATGGAAAACTGCTAATTCGTGAAAGAAGAGTCAGGGGCTAAGGGAGGAGTAGTAAGGAATGGTTGCATAATATGGATCGCTACAAACAGGAGAGAATAAACACAGTTATGCTCCCCTCCTTTCCCTTCTGGCCAAGCATCCCAGAGCAGCACTGACGTGATCAGTGAAATCAAGTGAAAGACTTAGAGGGCTTCAAGGAGTGCTGGGCCAGGCCATCTGCTGAGATAAGGACAGATTAATAGCTAAAATAAAGTACAATATAATACTGACACTAACACCAATGCTAATAATTAAAAGTGAGAAAACAAAAAAAGAGAGAGATAAACCCAAAACAACAGTGGTGCAAAACGCAATTTCTCACCACTGGTGCCCAGCCTAGCTCCAGCAGCGATCAGTGGCTCCTGGCCAACTCCCCCTAGTTTCTATACTGGGCATGACGTGCTGTGGTATGGAATACCCCTTTGGCTAGTTTGGGTCAGGTGTCCTGTCTCTGTTTCTTCCCAGCTTCTTTCTACCCCTCCTCACTGGCAGAGCACGAGACTGAAAAGCCCTTGATCAGGGTAAGCAATACTTGGCAATAGCTAAAACATCAGTTAGTCTGAGAAAATTGTTATCAGTGTTGTTCTCAGACTAACGCCAAAATACAGCACTGCACCAGCTACTAGGAAGAAAGCTAACTCTATGCCAGCTGAAACCAAGACAATGGAGATGAGATGTTCTTATCAATGTCCCTCCACTCATAACGTTTCTCATGAAAGCTGAATGAGAAATTTCCAATCTCGGATAACCAACAGTGAACTGGGTAGTCCCCTCTTGTACAACAATGTTGAAGGGTCAGTCAGGACAAGGGCATCCAGGTGCCACTGCCAGGGCGCTTTGCCACATCTGTGTGGTGGCATTGCAGAAATGGGGACAGACACCAGGTCATCATTGCACCCAAAGCATAGCTGAAAGAAGGAAGCAGAAATAGTGTGGACCCACACAAGTCAGCTGAGGGCTGGACAAGGATCCTTGTGGTTGAAGATCAGTGTATTCAACCTTTCTGATGGGGCGCAACAAGGTCCAATGGCTAGAAGTTGGAATCAGGCAAATTCATACTTGAAATAAGTCTCTACTTTTCCAAGCCAGGAAAGAACTATAGTGCAGATTCAGTACTCTTTAAGGAGAAATTAGATATCTTTCTAAAGGATGTGCTTTGATACAGGACAAATCTCTTACCATCTGTGTGTGCAGCTGGGTCAAGTCTGATGGTTGCATTGACCATTTCTAGTGCTGGCTTTTACACATTCACCTTCCTCCTTGCTCTGTTACCTTGCTGGCCATCTTATTCTTCCGCTCCTTTTTAAGCTGATTGTTGAAGTGTGTGTTTAGGGAGGTCAGCTGATACCACCAGGGATATTTGAGATGGAAATATTTACTTTACTACTTATTTCTGCAAAAGCTGGAAAGGAGTGTAGCTGATAGTGCTATTCAGCTGAATATGGGACACAGGGACCCCAGCAGCCATTGCCACTCTGCCACCAAGAGACATTTCAGCCCATCATCTCTACACCATTCCAGTTTGCCTTGGGATATGTACCGTGCTGAAGTCGTAGCCCTGACTGTGAGATAAACGAATGGAAAGCAACAGCCCATGAAACACACAGGGACAGCGTACGACCCATCAGTTTGCATGGAACTTTTTGCACCAAGGTTGCGAACAAGTCAAACATATAATGAGTGCCATCTGCTGGCAACCGTGCATAGAGTATTGGGGATAACGGAGTAAGCAGTGCAAGGTTATTGTACCCTGCATGCTTTCTCTTCTGTTTGGTGCTGCACAGCTATGTTTGTATCCCCGGGGTCCTGTTGTGTCATGGCCATAGGTGCTGATGACTAGACAGGTGAACATCCCAAGCCTCATGTCATCTTTTGCATTCATGAACTGGTGCTCCCTGTGGCTGCATGGTGCCATGAGAGCAGGGGCCTTGGTATGCAGGTCTGGCAGCAACACATGGCAAGAGAGAGACAAGGCAGCCTGACCAGCGGGATGGCATGCTGGAAGGTGTCGAGAATGGTGTTGAGTCACCACGGGAGGAAGCAGCCTTGGGCAAGTTGCTCTGCCCATGCTTCCCTTTGGAACACAGTCTTCATTTCTGGACAGATATGCCACTATGGCTCATCTGGTGAAAAAGAATGCTTCTTTTATGATGTATATAGGTTTGTGTTATTTCTGAGTCATTACAGGAGATTCAAGCCTGTGGCTGCAGTGGTAGATAGAAGGTGCACAATGCCCTACAGCATGAGATCCTTACAGCCTGTAATGTATATGCAATCATTGTCAGATCTCATAACAGGGTTTGAGAGCTTCTTCACATTGCTCACTGCTCTGTCTTAATCCAGATCACTAGGGAATCTTAGAGTGCACATGTGGGTGTGTATGTGGTTACTGTTTACTAAAAAAAAAAACCAATATCATACAATCCAAATAAATCCATTATGTTTACCTCTGTGGGTGAGAATCTTGAAAGGTAAGAAAATAAATAACAGTTACCAAGTATCTGGGGTTTTCTGTGCAACTACACAGTTATAATAATGCATCAAACCCCAACCCTTTGTCGTTCAAATGTATTTCTGTGCAGGCATTTCCAAGACATTTGAACAAGCATTCTGCAAGAAGTTTTTGCTAATAGATGTGAGGACTGTGCAGCACTTTAAAGAGGTCATTTTTGTTCACTGATGGAATGGTGTAAATCCCAGTAGAAAATAAGATAGTAATGTATTATATACAAGGCAGTTATACTCACTGAAGGTAGGCAAAAACCTAATTGTATATACACCTTTTATCAGCTAAAGGAGCTGAAGTATGCTGTTGACTTTGGAAGGGACTAGACTGCAAAACATATTTCTGTTACAACATGCACATATTACCCTTTTAATCTGGCAAAACAGTTATTTCCTTCCTGCCAGTTTTTCAGGGACACTGCTGTATTTGGTTTGCCTGAGGATACTGGAAACTCCCCCTAGAATAAAAACATGTGCAATGCATATGAAAACCCATGTTCATAGTTTTCAAGTGATCCTAAGTTAGGCATTGCTTCCTTTTCCAGGGAAAGTAATCACTAGTGATGGCATGTGAATCCACCAGCACCATAGATGTGATCTTGAAATAGACTTACTTACTGGAACTATGCAATGTGGCTCAACTCCTAAAACCAAAGTTGAAGAAGGTTGTCAACCTCAAAGACAGTTGGTCTTGCGACAGCCTTTGGGTGCAAACATGAAAGCTCTGAAGAATTAAAATCGTGATCAGTATTTCTGCTGTTTTGGCTTGAATTCTCACTGTAATGGTTGCTCCAAATTTTCCAAATCAGTACTACTGAAGCAAACACTTCCTGAGTGAGATCTGCAATGGACCTGAAGCCATAACACAGGCAAAATGAGGAATAGAGAGTTTTGACTAAGTCCTCCAAATGCCATTCTGGTTCATCTGCTGTGTTAACATGATATGGGCAGTGCCTATAAAACAGTGTTGCCATAAACATGTTTGAATATATTGCTTTTGTAAGATATTATAAAGACAATAAAAACTTGGACAGGGCAAAGTCAAGAAAATTTGCCTAAATCCACTTCCTACGCAGGAAGGAAAGGAAGTTACATTCCAAAGAGTTATTTTCTCAGTAAAAGCAACTCAAAGCTGGAGGGTGCTTTTTGCATACTCAGAGGTTTAATCAAGGCTGAAATATGTAAGACTGACTGTCTACTACTAAACTAGACAGTAGGAAGGAAGAGAGAGAGGTCTTTAGAGATGCTTTGAGGCTTCATTTCAATAAAACAGCAATCAGAAAACTCCCAGTCTAACCAGGAATATAACTGATGGAGAGATGAATGATGAAGGGAAACGTCTCAGAGTGCTGCTGAATTGGCTTGTTTAATAGACAAAAAGATTCTAAAAACACTGCATGTCCTTAGGAAAAGATAAAGGAAGGCATCTCAGATGAAGTCTATTTGGTGCAGCCTTCTGTAATTTGTTTTGTGGTTTGCAATGAAGAATTCAGCCAGCTGCTTTCTATACTGAATTTCCAATTACCTCTGGCTTTGGCCAGGCTAGTGGGATGCGTGCATCTTTTCCCTGTGTCTGCATGGCTGCTTGCATGCCCTCATGCTTTGGCAGCTGTGCAGTGTGATCTCAGGTGAATCTGGCAAGAACAAGGCATGCTGTTGCTCCAGAAACAACAGATCTAAATAGATCAGTGTGAGCGAATGAGGCCCTGGAGGTGCCTGCCTTAGGGAAGGGCCTGGATATTTCAAATTCTGGTCTACATCTGCCATTAATCTGTAGAGATAAGATTAAAGACTGGAATTACCAGGTGTCAGCTGCTGTAAAAAGACCTCCTCTGGCAGATGTAAGGACCACCTAGCAGTGTGTCGATGGTGAGAAAATTTACAGCTCTGAGCTGTCACATGGTGGGATGATTCAGATGACTCATGCAGTCAAGGTGGCTTCAGTCCTGGGGAATTGGACTTGACCCTTTGACCTCTGATAGCACAGAGTAAGTTGAGGGTTCCAGCCCTTTTCAATCTGTTCTTATCTTTGTGGCAAATAAAAATACACTAAAAGCTTGATGTCCTCTCTCAGCGCCTGTATGTGTACTATAACAATTTAATTATGCTCATGCTGTATCAGCCTAGAGTATTGATTTCCTGACCAGCAGCCTGTCTGGGACTGAAGATGAGTCGTGTTTCAGTGTGGTATGCCAGGTATTCAAATACATGACTTTCCTGCTGCACTTAACCTAATCCATTCTTGTCTTGGGAACTAAACTTAAAATGGTTGAAACACCAAATTTAGTGATGCTGAGAGGAGAGAAGATAGCTGGGAAGCTGATACAGCCACTGCACTCAGCACAGATTTCTACTGAGTGGGAAAAGGCAAGTTATATACTGCCAGGCCAAACAGAACATATAGCTCTGACCTGAGCTGAGGTCAGTAGATGTTTTTGTACTGACTAGTGGGATCTGGCCTTTGCTCAAGTATCCCATGCAAGTCCATGGAGAAAAAGAACGTGATGCAGAACATGCATATTATGCCCTACTACAGACCTTGGCTTTGCTTGGGGGACTAGGGGGAAGTATTATAAAATGTTCTTTATATGGGGTTATATCCATGGGTGTACATTTGCAGGAGAGAAGAAAGGCTATTACTGCCCCACGTCCATCATTCCTCTGTGAGCTCTGTGGTTATGGAAACATGATGAATTAAGTGAGCACCTTGCCAGTTGCTAATGTAATAGCCTCTTTAAACACAATTTATTTATACTTAAAAAGAAAAAAAGAATGTAAACTTCTTCCACAAATATTTACCATTTATTTTTACAATATGTGTTTTTAAAACAATAATTAGTCTCCAAGTGCATTTCATGATTACTCCAGTAGCTAACCATTTATGTTTATATGGTACATGCATATGCAGAAAAGCTAGATGAGTTGGGAAGGAGACTAAATTCTTTGAGACTTGTTTGTAGCTCAAAGAGAGGAATTCACAGATGCTCCTGAGAAGAACAGAGAGATTCCAGCTATATAAAGTCAATCAAATCTCTGGTAGATGGCTTTATAATCTGTTTTTTTAGAAATCCTACGTAAACAGAGCTGCTTTGTTTATAAACAAACATCTTCATTTCAGAGAAACATACATCTAGTTGTAGACAATAGTAAGATTTCAAGATGTTTCTGCTGTTGTTTTGTGATCTCATGTACTTGAAGTGACACCCACTTTCCCATTCCTCCATGCTTTGAATTTGAAATAATAGCATATAAAATCTGAAATGGTTGAGAATAAGAAAGATCGAAGTATTTTGGAGTGGGTTTTTGTAACACTTTTCCATCAGTCGGAGCCTGTGCTGGTTGAAAACGGACAGACTGAATCTAGTGTAACAGGGATCAGTGTGTGCAAATTCCAGCTACAATTTTAGGAAACAGATGTGCAAAGCCGGACTCCTAGAGGAGGGTTTATCTTCCTTACCTTACGTGTCCACAGTGCATTTGCACAGAGCAAATAATCTCTGGTTTAGAAGGAGCTAAATTGTGCTCATTTCTCACTGTGTAAAGACAGTCAGACCTACTTACTCAGTTGTTAGGTGAGGTGGATCCTACTCTTACTTTGTAAAGCCCTGAAGACCCCATCTTCAAAAGTACCGAGTTCCATGCTTGCTTGGGATCTTTGACTTTGGTCACAGGGAACTGTCTTCATTCTCCATACTCCCATGGGGCCTCTCCCTAGTGTTCAAATGCACCACAGGGCTCTGTTGACACCATAGCTATACATTTCTATTGCACACGCACCAATCTGGGAGAGCTTCAAGTTTTGTTAGGTGTATATTTCAAGACACCATGATGCTGCTGCCCTCCATAGGATTTGCAGCTCCCTTGGAGCTTGTTTTCGGATAGCCTCACTACTGACACATTGAGAGTTGCCTGTAGGAGCAGAAGTGAAGCTCTAGCACAGCTGGGGAATACAGTTGTCTAAGTGTACACATTTCCCAGTTGGATAGCTTTAGTCTATCTAACTGAAGAGCAGATAATGAGCTGGGGGTCAGTCTGAGGGGTCCCTCCAGAAGGCACACAGAATCCAGACAGGCTTTTAGATCCTATGTTAAATGCTACACTGTCCTTAGGGCTGCCATCTCCTGCTCCATCAGAGAACCTGAGAGCCTGGTTGTATGTCCTGCTGGGGAAGGGGGGGGTATGGGAAGCAGTCCAGCCCACACATGGAGAACCTTGCTTTGCACTAGCATCACACTAGAGAAGATCCTTCACAGATGGGAACATCCTTCCTTGGTCTCAGAAAGGCCTCTTTGACATATCTCTCCCTAGAAGACTGAAAAAGTCTTTCCAGGTATATAACCTAAATTTCTTCCCCCACCCCTCCATCCCTATGTAGGTACCTTCTACCCTACCCTACCCTACCTGTACCACTCACCCTGATCTTTGTATTTGTGCAGGACCAACATCAGAAAACTAGGATAGTTTATTTTATTTTGCAATGACAATCTTACATTGTTGGTTGGATAGATGGATTTTCTCAGGGAAGGGGGAGGGTTTGTGTGGAACGTGGGAAAGAAAACACTGTTTTTGTTTTGGGATATATTTTCTGGACTCTGTTACAGTTTCTGTCTCCTCCCTATAACTCTTGTCAAAAAGACTTAAACAAGATGAGGAGAAGAACTCCAGATGAATAAGACTAAGTGAAATTAAATGATTGCTGGGTTTTTTTCAACAGAGGCTAATGAATTAGTTGGAATGATCTGTTCATGGTGGACTGATCTCTGTTTTCCAGACACTCAAGTTTGGACACTGGAGAATACCTTCGTGCAGAGATCCTTTTTTTGGGGACTCTAGTTTTCTTGGGTGATAGGAAAACTGTGAATCCTGATCATATTGTAATCATTTTTTGTGTAGTTATGCTTTCCCCAGCAGATGTCTAAATGTTTACAATGCACATATATTTACGATGCACATAAACACCTTCAGCTTACGGAAGGGAAGTTATAACATGAATGTGCTGCTCTCTCTGTTCTGTGTGCAAATCTGGCACATCACCTTCTGTGTCAGCAGAAAGGCTCTGCTGTACTGAATAAGCTACCTTTAAATCATCCTCTTGAATATAACACCACTTCTTCACTTAGCTTGAAGAAATGTTACTTAACGAGAAATGTGGATTCTAGATCTGGACATATACAACAGATTTTAAAACCAAAATAAGGAAGAAAAGGAGGCAAAAGATGGGGGGGGGGGGAATTATCATTGGAGAGATAAACTCCAAGAATATTTGATAAATGAGGTAAAAATAAAGTCCACATCTGGCTCTGTACTGACACTTGAGGAGGTATGGCAAGCAAAACCCCTAAAATGTCCTCACTCTGAGAGATAACAAAGCAATAAAGTTTGCCTTTTTATCTGAACTCCTTGGATGCTGACAGGTCACATTAGCAGAACTTGCAGCTAAGTTGTTGTTTAGATAAAAGAAATGAGAGTGCAGTTTCTAGGTTTTAATAAAAACCTGAACTTGCTTTCCTGATCCAAGAAAGTGCAGGAGGTGGGGGATAACTGGGGAATTGCCGCTGGTGGGTCCCCTTTCAAAATGCCTGTAAGTACATCTGGTAACAGAGATTTTTGTGCTCACACCCTCGCTCAAAATGTCTTGTTTGCCCAGTTATAACCTCACCGTGGCTCTTGGTGGAAGCCTACAGATTGGTTGAAACAGTCCTTGCTGAGCTGCTGCTGAACTGACGTGTGGGTCCATCTTCTGAGCACAACCAGTAGTGAGATGCTGGCTGCATCCTTTCTCTGCTGACTCCAGCTCTTGGACTCACACACACAGAGCAATGGGGAGCAGCAGAGATACTGCTCCTACCCACTGAAAGTGTTAACACAAAGCTTAGGTGAAGGAGTTGAAATCCTCTTACACCAGAAATTGCGAAGGTTAGAGCAGCAGTGTGGAGTCACACAGCGTGAAGATGGCAGTGCACAGCTAATAAATGTTCATGGCATATAAGCAGTGGACTATGGAGAAGTTTACTCAACTGGAAAGGAAAGGCAAGAATAGCGCAGGGTAAAATTCAGGTTGCCTTTAATTACTGTTCTTGAGTAGGGATGCACATGTGCTGGAACACATGATGGCTGCAACTAACCTTTCTGAGCAGCCTGAAAAAAATAACATTATTGGTTAGAGACTTTGATCTATATTTTTTTCCATTTTGTTCTTATTTTAACTGTGCAATTTGTACCTTAATTTCCTAATTAATCTCAGATGAATCAAAAATAGATGTGGTTTAAAAGTGTCATTAGAGCAATGTGTTCAGCCGAGGAGTTAGTGGTAAGCAGCTGGAATAAGATCTAGTTTCAGTGAAGGTCTGTCCATGGGCACCAGGTTTGTAAGGTCCTGTTGTAGCCCACGTAGTTGACAGTCAGCAGCACCTTGCTAGCATGCTGCTAACCAGCCACCTCCAGGAGGTTTCAGATGCCAAAGCACAGGCACCTAATGCCACATGAGATAACATGAAACACCTAAGAAATCTGCACAGGGCTGATAGATATGGTGCAGAGCCTACAGGAGACCCACACCTTGCTGGACTGACATATGGATGCCAGAAGGGACATATGAAGGTACGTAAAATGGCACAAGTTTAGGTAATCCTAGATCTCTACTGACTAGCTTATATCCATGCCTGGCAAGAAAATCTCTGTGCACAGTGTTTCCATGAAATTGAGCACTCTTCAGAAATCCATGAACCCACGTGTTTCCAGCAAGTTGTATCCAGGGTATATGCAAAGCTACTCACAGACCTCTGGATTAATATTACATACAGGTACTTGAAAAGAGAATTGTGATCAAGCAGTTTCTATCTTGGCCTGACAGTTACTGATTTTTAAATTAAATTGAGGATCTTGGTGGGATGAAGTCCCTGAGCAAGAAATTACTATAGGATGCAGGTATTCTATACTCTCACCCTGCTTCCTTCCAAGCCACCTGCCATGAGAAGTGGGCACATAGTAGCCCACCTGTGTAGGTGGAATTGGGTCTGATCCAGCATGTCTACTGATATTTTTCTATCACAGTTTAGTAAGACAATTCTCTTATTAACTTCAGACACTTAAAAGCACAGTGGTCTGAAACACTAAACACCCAAGGCTCGTTCTACCAGTGAAGAGAAAGAGGTATACAGGTGTCTTAAGGCAAGAAGAATTGCACATGAAGGAGGCTTTTTCTCTTGAGGAGACTCAAGGTGACTGACCTGGGTTTAGATGACTAATTTTAGGTACATAAGTGAGGTGATAGAACTTCCACCCATCCTATTCCTAGGCATAGAGAGAGGTCTGGGGGACCCGGAGGTTTTCAAGTGCTAACAGCTTCCACTCAGATCATGAGCTTTTGGCACCCAATAAAAAAATAAAGAGTATGTTTGGTTCAAAGTCTTTCCCTTCCACCCCCATTCACTTGCCTTTTGATTTTGAATTTTTCTGCCAGGATCTGAATAATCTACAACATACTGACTGGCATGGTTCCCTGCAGCTGAAACACAAATGGAAGGGAGAGGGCAGATTACTTCTTTATCTTGCCAGCAGGCTTGTTTTAAACAAAACTACTGCATCAGTGTGTTGCTGCAGCATCACTTCTGTAAACTGCTGTGAGTACAGACAGGGGGGCACAACTGGTGCACAATATTGATGTCAGCCAAGCTGTAATCAGATATGCCATGAACCTGTGAGTAGCAGTGATGGTGATTCACTGTTCCTTCCTACCTGCTTGCTCAGGAGACAGGGCATTGCAAGCTGGGCTGTAGTGAGAGCCCAGCTATGTGTGTTTGCAGGTAGTTAGCACCTCCATATACACTAACCACATAGTCAATGGGATTGTTCACATGCTTAAAATTAAGCACATGTTTAAGACCTGGCATTCCCATTTGAATAAGCCCTGGATCCTGCTCAGGACTGCACAACTAAAACTTTCTGAAGAGTCCACCACTCTGCAAACTGATGGTGCTCAGCCACTTCCCTGGAGTAAATACCCCTGCTTTGAAGTGTCATTGTGTCTCTAGAGCCCTCAGACAGGATATTCAGTGTTCCACCCCTTCCAGCATTCTCTCTCCCAGAGAAGATGTCTTACCATGAAAATGTGCCCATGAGTTAATCCAGCCTTCTGATGGCATATCCTCTTGGGTTTCAGTGAAAAAGCAACACATGGAGGCTCTCTGCATCAGAAAGCCTCCTTCAATTTTTTGTCTTTAAGTCATGCAGTGCTGAATGAGTAATAAAGCCTCTTAATCCTCATCTATAGACAGGTATTTTGCATAACTACACCGAAAGAAAAAGATATTATCATCAACAATAGTTGCTGTTGCTTTTGGTTAGAATTCTACTTTACCAAAGAAACATGCAGCAATTCAGCATGTATGCCAGTGGTTCTAGCAAGTCTGGAGCAACTGCTTTTAACAGTGTCCTGCTCAATGGATGACAAGGCAGAAACAACAAAACAGATGTATGCAATCTCAGGTCAACCCTCATCATTTCCAGGGTGCTCTTCTCTGAAAGGGGATTGTAGAGGTCAACCTAGTCTTTCTCCCAGCTAACCCAGACAGGCAGCTTTCCCAGAGGAGCAGAAGAACCTCTCTGCTCAGTCCCAGCACTGTAGTTAGGCACCAAGTGGGGAGAAATGTGCCCGTTTAGACAAGGTGAGAGAATTTCAGGTTGTCAAGTTTTTGTCCATTGTGAGACAGATGTTCAAATACAAGCACAGACTGTTTAATTCTTCTCTTTATTTTTTATATATCTTATAAATGCAATACCTCCTTTGCTGGTGTAAAATGCTATAGCTGCGATGTAAGCTGTAGAGGCAGGTGGGTTTACATCATTTGAAGGTCCAATTTGAAGGCACCAGCCCTTGTGAAGGAAACAACAGTCCATTCAACACAAAAAGCAAGATAAAATCTGAGGCATGGGGCCATAGGAAATTTGCATAAAAATACTTCTTCAGGCAGCTGCCTTCTCAGGCTTGTGCACAGTTTTGATTGGAGGGACGAAGAGAGAAAAGGCAAAATGAGCTACCCATAAATAATTGTTTTAAGTGCCATTTTTTATTATTTCAAGTATTTAGCAATAATAGGGAATCACAAATCTCTCTTTTTTTTCAGGGATCACAGCCAATATTCAAATGTTATATCTACCTACAAATGTCACCTACCATACATATTTTTGGTTCAGAAAAATACTCAAATATAGATGACCTACATACATTTGCCTTCTTTTCTGAATGCAATAGGGCGTGCCAGTTGACTTTTTTGACTGAGGAGTGCAAATGAAGAGCATCCACAGGGATAATATGACTAGGACACTCAATCCATCTGGATCACATCAGTCATTTTCCCTCATATATGGACATAGCAGAAAGGCAAAGGAAAAACCTGATGAATTGCTCCCTCAGATTAGCTGGCCACTTACATAAACATCAGGCTTATTTCATAAAATGTGGCCCAATACTTTCCTAACCCCACCATACTTCATGATTTTCAATTCAACCCACCCAAATGCCTATTTAGCATCTAGGATGCTTAACCAAGCATGCGAGCAAAATATTCCTGAGAATCCCATCACACAAAATGCATTCTAGCAGCTTTTAATGAATACTTACTGACTTCGATCAGCTACTTTAAAGTTATGTTTTACAATCATTTAAGTAATCCTCTTGCTTATTGAGGACCTTTTCAGCAATGAGATCATTGATGAGAACAACACATGAAATCTCTGTCCTATTTGTTCCTGGCTGAACATGTGTTCCTCTCCCAAAATTAAGAACAGAATGACTGTCCACTCCATTTCCTATCCTTGGGTAGAAGAACTAAGTAATTGCTGACTGGGACTTGTCTAATCTCTTCCTACAGACCTGCAGTGGTGGAAACTCTATGGGCTCCGTGGGAAAAGCTTCAGTGTTCAAAAGGATCACTGTCCATAATACTGCAAAGTTCTTCCTGATGTCTTTTTCTAGTTAAGCACTGAACATCTCAGTCAAGAAATAGATTCAATTTCTTTTGAATCATTTAAAGAAACCCAGAAGTTACCTTTCTGGGGCAGGTGAATCAAGTCTCTTCTAACAGTGATGCATGTGTGGCTACATTTTTACAGAGCTTCAAAAGAGCAAGTAGATACCTGATTAAACAGATGAAAGTGCAAAGTGTTGAAACCATATTCCAGGAACAAGCTAAATCTCTAAGGGTTTCAGCAGCTCTGTCTGCAACTAATATAAAGTTGTATTGCCTATTTGACCCTTTCAGATTAAAACACATTATTCAGCCACAGAAACGTTGATTGTAATGTTTCCTTGATGTGCAATAGCAGTGAAAACTCTTAATTCACCAAAAGCCCTATTTGTCCAATTACTGCTGTACCTATCCTCCTTTGTTTTAATGTATTGGGTTTTATTGTATTAGACACCTGAGACACAAGCTCCCTTTTCTCAAATATTTCGCAAGAAAGGGTTAGAGAGTTCTTGTGTTTAATAAACTGGTAGAACTAATTCCTGCTCTTCTTAAAATGTTGCTATGTAATGGGAGCATGTCTAGTTTCGACATAGTCACTTAAATATATCCTACTCCACAAAGCCAGTACTACAACATCCAGCATGCAACCCCAGGATGGGTGCAGTCATCCAGTCCCTATGATTGTTGCAGTAACCCTGTGCTTTGTCATATTAACAGGGTTGTACGTGGCGAATGCTGTGAGGATCACAGTTTAAACCGCAGCTTTGGGATATGTGACAAAATATGTTATTTACTCTCCTCTTGTTTTTGCACAAAAAAAAAGAAAATCACCCTGTTTTCATATTAGAGTGGGTAAACCCACAATTCCCAGTGGCTTTAGCACCAGGATTTTCTTATGTAGGAACTGTTCCCTGGCCGATGGATTGCTGGTCCCTTCCTCCTCCTTATTATCATGCACGACAGTTGGGACTGATATGCCTGAACTCATATATATATGGTGTTTCTGTATGGAGCTGAAAGTTAAAATATGAGCTATAGGACTTGGCTGTCTTTAAGCAGCAAAACACAGCTAACCCTGGTCTCATGAGACCAAGCGAGCTGATACTCCCAGTCACAGGATGCCTCAGGAATGGAGACGCTGTATAAATTGAAGAGGTCTGGTCCGAGATGTTTCCAAGAAGGAAGAATAAAATCTGGCCTGTGTAAATGTTTTTACAAGAGTCAATAAAGCTGTACATTTCTGGCCTGCTTTTCACTTGATAACCAATACTAAGCCTTCAACAACATGGGATCAAAGCTCACCCTCAGGGAAATGGGGAGTTTGAATATGCCTGCTGACCTGCCAGCTCCAGCCCTTCTGGGGCAAGACATCTGTCTCCACTTTTTACCGCCTCCCTCCTCGTGTTCTATGGGGTAACTGTTGGGAGCCCTGCTCCCCAAGTTGCTTAAATCACTCCCTTCCCATGGTCACCTCTACCCAAGCTCATCTCCTTCCAGAAGGGACAGAGGTGGATTCACTATTGTACCCTTTCCATGCCTATGCCTACTAAGGACCTCGAAGCCCTGCTTGTGGCTTCCCATTTACTGACCAGTTCACGCCTCCACAACTGACTCACCTAGGAGCTTTCATGCCTCTCCTTTCTCATTCATGTACTGCCACACAGGATACACTGTTCCTAATACAGCTGAGGAGTGAGATGTGTCTCAGTGATGGACCAAAACTGACAGAAATCTGTTGCTTTCTGAATGACGAACATTGACAAGCATGTGTTTGTAGAGTGCCCTGAAATTTATTCAGTTTTCTGTGCCAACAGAAAGCAACATATAAAAAGACAAATTTTTTCCCCATAATACTTTTTTCCGAAGTCCTGAATGGTCTGCAGATAAATTACCATGCAAAAATGTTTCTTTTCAGCCCATATATGAGCTAATACAAGGCTTTGAAATTCAGTGAAGCAAAGATGACCTGCATATGACACATTCTGCCCACAGGAAGTCATGATCGATTTAAGACACTGTGGGAAAGAGTCAGGACTTTAGCACTTATCAGTAAAAAATACTTTGAAAAGCTTTTTTTAAGATTTACTCTCCTTTCTAAGCACAGATTGTGGGAGTCTCCCCCTTTGTATGGTGCACCACTTCCCATCGCTGTTTTAACATGACCAATGGCTGTCTCTTCATCAATCAGTGCTTTCTGTTGAATCTGAAGCAGACCAGGTAAAATTTTGTGAGATCCTAATGTTGTAGGCCAATAGTGAGAGTAGACCAAGGGCTCTATCCTGCACTGAAACCAGAAAAACTGTGCTAAGTGGTGGCTGTATTTTGCTCATCACTGGCAAATCATGGCTGGCATAACCAGGTATGTTCCAGTAGCTGCAGCTCCAGAATGGTACAGATGTGGGAGAAACCAGATGCATGAGCAGAGGTCCATCAGCTCTCCTGATTAGTGCTGTGAGCCGCTTTAGTCTCTGTGTGGCTCTGTGCCAGAGAGAAAAAGGTGTCACAGCACTATTTCCCACCACCTCTGAATAACTCTGTCCTTTTCAGCACTCACCTTAAGACTAGCCTGATAAGGGTTGAGCCTTGAGTGTTTCTAACAAGGAAAGCTGGTTTGCTTTAATTTGGGTATTGAACAGCAGCCCTTGCTTGTAGAATCATAGAATGGTTAGGGTTGGAAAGGGCCTTGAGATCATCTAGTTCCAACCCCCCTGCCATGGCCAGGGACACCTCACACTAAACCATGTCACCCAAGGCCTCATCCAACCTGGCCTTGAACACCGCCAAGGATGGAGCATTCACAGCCTCCCTGGGCAACCCATTCCAGTGCCTCACCACCATCTCAGTAAAGAACTTCCTCCTTGTATCCAATCTAAACTTCCCCTGTCTAAGTTTTAACCCATTGCCCCTTGTCCTGTCACTACAGTCCATAATCAAGAGTCAATCCCCAGCATCCTTGTAGGCCCTCTTCAGATACTGGAAGGCTGCTATGAGGTCTCCACGCAGCCTTCTCTTCTCCAGGCTGAACAGCCCCAACTTGCTCAGCCTGTCTTCATACGGGAGGTGCTCCAGTCCCCTGATCATCCTCGTGGCCCTCCTCTGGACTTGTTCCAACAGTTCCATGTCCTTTTTATGTTGAGAACACCAGAACTGCACACAATACTCCAAGTGAGATCTCACGAGAGCAGAGTAGAGGGGCAAGATCACCTCCTTTGACCTGCTGGTCATGCTCCTCTTGATGCAGCCCAGGATACGGTTGGCTTTCTGGGCTGCGAGGGCACACTGAAGCCGGCTCATGTTCATTTTCTCATTGACCAACACCCCCAAGTCCTTCTCCGCAGGGCTGCTCTGAATCTCTTCTCTGCCCAACCTGTAGCCGTGCCTGGGATTGCTCTGACCCAGGTGGAGGACCTTGCACTTGGCATGGTTAAACTTCATGAGGTTGGCATCAGCCCACCTCACAAGTGTGTCAAGGTCCCTCTGGATGGCATCCCTTCCCTCCAGCGTATCAACCGAACCACACAGCTTGGTGTCTTAAGCAAACTTGCTGAGGGCGCACTCAATCCCACTGTCCATGTCACCGACAAAGATGTTGAACAAGACCGGTCCCAACACCGATCCCTGAGGGACACCTCTTGTTACCGGTCTCCAGCTGGACATTGAGCCATTGACCACAACTCTTTGCGTGCGGCCATCCAGCCAGTTCTTTATCCACCGAGTGGTCCATCCATCAAATTGATGTCTCTCCAATTTAGAGACAAGGATGTCATGTGGGACAGTGTCGAACGCTTTGCACAAGTCCAGGTAGATGACGTCAACTGCTCTGCCCCTGTCCATCAGTTTCGTAGCCCCATCATAGAAGGCCACCAAATTGGTCAGGCAGGATTTGCCTTAGTGAAGCCATGCTGGCTGTCACCAACCACCTCCTTGTTTTTCATGTGCATGCTTTCCAGGAGAATCTGCTCCAAGATTTTGCCAGGCACAGAGGTGAGACTGACTGGTCTGTAATTCCCTGAGCCATCCATTTTCCCCTTTTTGAAAATGGGGGTTATATTTCCCTTTTTCAGTCATCGGGAACTTCACCTGACTGCCGTGATTTTCAAATATGATGCACAGTGGCTTAGCAACTTCATTCGCCAGCTCCTTCAGGACCCGGGGGTGGATTTCGTCAGGTCCCATGGACTTGTGCACGTTCAGGTTCTTAAGATGGTCTCAAACCAGATCCTCTCCTACAGTGGGCATAAGGTCTTCATTCTCACAGTCCCTGCGTCCGCCTTCCAAGATTTGGGTGGCGTGGTCAGAGCATTTGCCAGTGAAGACCGAGGCAAGGAAGTCATTGAAGAACCTCAGCCTTCTCCAAATCCAGGGTAGCCAGTTCTCCCAATAGCTTCTGGAGAGGGCCCACATTGTCCCTAGTGTGTTTTTTATTTGCAGTGTACCTAAAGAATCCCTTCCTGTTATCTTTAACATCCCTAGCCAAGTTTAATTCTAACTAGGCCTTAGCTTTCCTAACCTGTCGCTATCTAGTAGTAGTAGATGATTATTTCCACATGGCTATCTACCAGTCAGAGCAGCCTGTGGTACAGCTAGCTTCACACCAGGAAGGTAAGGTGCTGGAGGTCCCAGCAGGACCAGACCTGGCCTGCACAGGAAAGGTGACCCCGTCCAGGAGGGTGTGACAGGATCATGGTACCCAAGCAAAGCAAGGAGTCCTCAAAGCTACTCATGACAATTCTGTCTGCTGAGGCTGAACCCTTTTCTACAGGCAAGACCAGCATATTTTGAAGTATAATAGTACAGTTAAAGCAGTACAGCCTCTCACAGGGATGCATTTACTATCATGTAATTTATTTACAGAAAGCAAGAGGTGTAATTTATACTGATATAGATACTCTTAGCCCCACCGTTGTCTTTACCCCTTCAGCCACACTGACTGTACAGGCTCAAGTCTCACATTGCAGCTGTTCTCTCTTATTTTACAAATGTCAGCTAGGTGTGAACCACTTGGAGATTTCCTAAGCCTGTCTTGGACCTAATGTCTATTTTTGCTCTCCAAGGCTGTCATCACACAGAACCTTTCTTTACTGCTACACTGCCAAAGTATTCCTCTTATAGACACCTTCTTTTGTGGAGCAGGGACCCCAAGTCACCTGCCAGCACAAAATGGTGGAGCCAGGCAAGCCCCAAAGCTCTGCCTTAAGCTACCTCTTGGGAGGAGATATTCTAGCCCTGGTTCTTTGCTAGTCCACGGAAAACTTTTGCCAGTATTGATGTGGAAACTTTTCTGCTTCTCTCCTCTCCATGAACATGCTACAGTGCCAAAATCCAAGTTAAGAGCACGCTTCTGTCAATGTGCTCTTTAAATCTATCTCAAAATAGTCATCTTGGTCAAAAGACATTTCAGTACTTTGGTTCAAATGTAGATGATCTCATAGGGAGAATTGCAACAAAATGAAGCCATTTATTAAAGACAGAAGACCTGGAAAACAGTTAAAAACCTAAACCTCAGGAAAACGTATTTATATACATCCATTCAACATGGATTCTCTTTTAATTGTTCCCAAATCCCTGGTCCCTTGATAAAACACCACTCAAAACACTGATGCTATCCCATCTGTACTCAACAT
Organism: Psittacula echo; assembly: GCF_963264785.1. NCBI lineage: Eukaryota > Metazoa > Chordata > Aves > Psittaciformes > Psittacidae > Psittacula > Psittacula echo. The sequence goes on along the minus strand of NC_137738.1, from coordinate 37,112,626 downwards.
AACAGAGGTCAAATAATAGAAAACTGTATTTTTCCAGATACTACATCAAAACTTAACCAGATAAGTAAAAGACGGTCATACATATAACTTAGTCTCTGATGCTTCATATTCATCCTGGCAAGTGTTATAGGATAAACGTTGCTGTCAGTAATACTAACGGATTTATAAACAGTGACCTGCTGCACTGGGGATTCTTGGAACATAGGCTGCTCAGGTTTCAACCAGGACTGCTCAGTATTTGTTTTAAAGGATGACTATAACCAGTTGTGTAGAAAACTTTGGTTTTAAAGCAGTTGGTTACCCTACTTCTATGAAAGAATTATAAAAGCTACCAAAGTAAAACCAATGCAATTTTAAAGGCTCAGGGGGGTTTTATCAAGTCTTACCCACATGAGTGAGTAAAAATAGGAGATTAAAATTAGCCTACAAATTTTTCAAAGTCAAATACAATATTCACTCTCAAGTATTAAAATCATCCTTTATCACTTCACATTTGCTATGGCCTAAACAGAAGACTGAAAAATATCCCAGTTGATGTGCAGTTGGCAAACAAGTAAAAACTCATGTCACAACCTCTGTATGTAGGCAGGTAACCTTGTGAGAGGTGTGTGCAGTAGAGTAGCCGTGCTTGCTTTGCGTTTACAGCATTCATACTTCCTAGGAATTCTCCCATTTCTGCTGTTTATTTCTGTTCCTGGCTAAGTTCAGGCTCTCTCTGTGAACAGGCAGTGCCCCTTTGTGAGAAGTGGGCCTCATGGCAATTTTGTGAGAAGTTTGGTGAGGATTTGTCAGTTTGAGCAACCACACACCCCGAACTCAGACGTATGCCCAGCTGCACAAATGTAAAACACCACAGCTCGGAATCAAGGGAGGCTGGAAAGCCTAATCACAGGCTGAGGAAATGAATTCCTGGGAATCATTTTGAAGAGAATTTTCTCTCCCTGAGGGCCAAGGAGTGCTGCTTGCTGAGGAGGAAGGGTTTCTACCCCAGAACACCTGGGTTCCACTCAAATGATCTCGGTAATAAATATCATGAAAAGCGATAAATTATGCCTGCTTGAGCTGTGTGCCTTAAGCAATTGACATTTGCAAGGCACAATGAAATCCTTGAAATGAAAGACAGCACATGTGGCGCATGAAAAGAATTACACCATTGCATGATTTCGTTCCAGAGGAAAGCTCCTGCTACCTGGAATAACAGGGTCTGTGCAAAGCACAGATAATGTGTGGGACCTTTCCTTTCATGGTGAACAGACTTTTACCACAATAAAGTTCACAGAAAGAGTGTACTGGATCTTTGAATCAGGACTGGGGACACGTCTTCCTTTCTGACAGAGAGAGAATTCTCTCTTCTAGTATAAATCCTAAAAAGTCATGTCTGCCTGCAGATCATATGATGGTTAATGTAAGGTAACTGCTGTGATTTTTCTGAAATGCACCAATCCTCAAGCAGAATGAAAAAAATGATCTTACCAATAGGCAACAGAGATAAGAAATGCTCATGCTTGCTTCTATGGCAGAGGTTTGAGATTTCCCAAATTGTGGAAGTCTTGAGGCTACAGCTCCATCCCACACATGTATCTAGGCACCTCAGTTAGATGTGGGTGTCCCCATTCCTGTGACCTAAGGGGAGGGAGCAGTCTTCTCCTTGACAAAGACTGTGTCCTGCCCTTCATATGAGAGCTCTGCAGTGGCATAGGAGCATGCTGGGGACTGACACACAGCTCCTTTGCCTTGCTTTTGTCCTTGGGTGGGTGGAAAGTGCTCATGAGAACTTATTCCTTTACTACTTGTTTTCCTGGTTTTCAAAATGGACTGATCGGAGAAACTATCTCAGAGCAGTTACCTGTAACTGTATCTATGTGCAGTAACGATTATGTCAAGCATCTTCTGCTGGTGCTGAAAGCAGTGCCTGATGAGCTCTTACAATGGGATCAACTTGCCAGGCAATCACCACACTTCACTGTTGTAAACTGGTTCCTAGCAAAGAGAGGAGAAAAGCTTCTCTGCACATGCACCATGCCAAGCCTGGGGCCAGCTCCACATTTCTGTTTGATCCAGCTGAAGACTATTTCACATGCTTTTAGTGGAGGTTCCAGATCCCCAGTGGCTGCACTCTTGGCTTTGCAGGCAGGGAGAGGAAAGGGCAGGGTGAGGATGTGGGACAGAGGCATGGAGGAGCTATGTCTCAGTTCACAGCTGCTTTACATTGCTATTGTTCTGCAGAGCTGCTGTGGGTTGGCACCTCCAGAGTGAGAGTAGGGGGAAGCATGGGGTCTCACAGGAGCAGCCTGGGGGGGGGGGGGGGGGGCAGTGATGGCCTCACCCTGCTTCAGTGCCCAGGCTGAATGCAGCAGTCAGGCAGCTTTTCTGTCTTTCTATATGAGTCCAAGTCTCAGTACTGAACCTTCCTAGTCTATTAATATTCGTGCTAGGGTCAAGCTCCTTCAGCATTAAAAATGATAACCTGAAAACTATGTCTGAATTGTGTCTTATTTTTCAATAGGTGCCCCTCATCCTGTATATTTGGGAAGAAAAAGTTCTGATCCTCACTTGAAGGTAGCTGCTGCTCTCCTGAGTCTGAAAGCAGCTTTTAGCACTTGGCTGGAGGAATTGCAAGACCCTTCTTCCAGCCTATGCGGAGTCCTTCCAATAGCTACAAGAAGCTCTAAAGAGACATTGCTGGCATAGTCTCTGCATCCCACTGACCACATAATATTTTTCAGGAAGACGAGGAATTCCTCTGCCTATGCACCCTTGAGACAGGCTTCAAGGGCTGAAAGCAGCAGGAAAACTCTGGGGCATTTGTATATCATCAGTGAAAATGCCTATGGCACACTGGAAACAGAACTGACACAGCTGGATATAATGAACTGAACATGACATGAAAGATGAGGGCTTCTAGGAGATTTGCATGGGCTGTGCTATTCCTTTTCGTTGTCTGTTCCACAGTTTTCTCAAGGATCCACCAAAGTGCTAAAGAAACAAGGGCAGCTGGTCAGCACTGTTATCAGACTTGGCAGGAAATTACACTGTTATGGGACAGACTTATGAGGGAGCCTAAAGCTGGTTTTGTTTCAGACTGGGAAAATGCCAAAATGCTTTCACAAAGCAGAATAAAGTCACAGCTCCTGTCTCCATATTATTTACCCTTCTCTCAATGCCACATGAGATATCGCCTCAAAAATACTTTTGCAAACACTATATCCTTGCAAAACATTTTCACCATCTAAACAGTATCTGGATGGAAAATAAAGACTGCCATTAAAATGTTCAAACCAGCTCTCTACACTCTAACACTGTAGGTTTACCTGGCTGCAGGAGCAGGATCTCCTTTATATTTTGTAAGTTTAAAACACAGTTTTCAGATCTTTAACTGAAAAACGCAGAATATTTAGGTACTAGAAATGTACTTGGTACCATGGACATTTGGACACAGTACAAAAGCACCTGATCCAAGAAAATGTTTTCAAAAAGAACCTTTTTTGGTCAAAGATGCTGTTTTGTTGAAAATCAGACGTCTTTGCAGAAGCATATTGGCGTTGACCAACTTTGTCTTCAGTCCAGGATGATATATTCAGCCTGATAATTATCACTTATTCTCCTGCCTGAGCCAGAGCAGACAGGAACCTGGAGCAGACAGGATCCCTCTTTGTGGAGTCCTGGTAAGGACAGCAATCACTTGGGAAAACACCTTTGGCTCTCCTGTGGTTCTTTATTAAAAGAACAAGAAAACAGAATTGTGTTTTCAGCTTTATTACTACAAAAAGTAATTTAAACCCATTAGACTTCCCTAAAACAGAATTATTTTCACTGCCTTACATGAGCCACTGTCTCTAAGGAAGGTCCTGGTTTCCCCCCACAGTCAATGGCTGAGACAGCAAAGACCCAGCATGTTCATACTTGCTCACAAGAGCCTTTGAAGCAGAAAGCTGCATCTCGAGACAACAAGACCCTTGCGATTTCCTTAGGAAACATATACACACTCTGTTGCCACTGCTGGAGGCGTGTTTCCAGTCCCAGCATGACTGTGTCATCTCCATTTATCTCATATGCCTTGATCAAGTTACTCTTCACTAGCCTGTAGGGAAAATGGGGCCTCACCTAGTATCTGTCAGGCTGTTGACAGCAAAACAAGATCTGCTTCCTTTGGGTTTGTGGTGTTTTGGTTGGATTCTTTTTAACTTTCACATATTAGTCAAAGAGCCAGCCTCAAATGTGACATTCCAGCATTTCAGTGCTATAAATTAAATATCTGCTTGTGGAGATGGCCTCACGCTGTGACTGAAATTGGCCCTATAGGTCTGGGAAGGATCCTCTAGCTTGTTTCTCTCCCGTCATAACAACAAAAAAAGAACCTTTTGGGGCATTTATGGTGAAACTTTGGAAAGCTTTTCTGCCATTTGGCTTTAGATTGGATAAATTATTAGGGAAAATCCCCACAAGCTCACCTGTAAGTTAAAAACGCTACACCCTGGACTTCTGAGGGGATTCTGTCACTGTGGTGCACAGAGCCATCCCGGGTAGATAATGACACCTCTTTCAGGTCCGAGTCTGTGACCAGCTGCAATGCAAGGTGAGTAAATTTCAGCCTCATGCACATGGTGACAGATCCACAGGCATCTCTGCATGGGCTGAGCAGTGGCACTTGCCCAATGCAAATCTGCAGGAATTGCAAGATGATGACATTTATCCTAGACATTTTCCTCCTGGAACTGTATAAGGATGATTTATTTTGCCTGTCATGTTATAATGGCAGTTACCACGACACAGCTGATAGGCTGATAGTACCTTAGTCGTCTGCATGTATTTTCTTAAGTGGACTGGCTGTTTGTCAAGAGATTCAACTCCAAGCAACCGTATTCACTAAAGAGTGAAATTAATAACCTGGTTAATCAGTTGCTGCTGCCATGGTTATTACCATTACTTCTATTTATTTGTTTATTTATCAAAGTTCTACCAAGCAAGGTTTCCTTGTTTCAGTCATTAATCCCAGAGAGGATACTATCTAAACAGATAACACAGAAGAGAAGACCCGAGTCGGATGCACAGGCAGATTCAATGGTGTGGTTACAACCAGCATCACATCAACTGCAAAGTCTGACGGCTGTCAGGTTTCTGGAGGGAAAGCAGGGAGCTACCTGCAAGGGGCTGAGCTGAAGGAGAGGAGAGGTGATGGGAGAGGGAAGTCATTGGGATTTTCATTGGCAGACTTTTACTCATACAGTTTCTTTTTTTCAAAGTGATGAATGCCAATTTTAATGTGAGAGAATGCAGAAGTCCTTCTCCCAATCCAAACAAAACTCACTGAACTGAAATTTGTCAAATGATAGTGTCAGAGCAGATAAACCTAAACTCCTTGTGTGAAAAAAAGCACCACTAAAAATAAAACCAGAACATTTCTTATTCTTGCATGCCACCCATTCCTCAGGTATCAGGCACTGTGTTAGAGAAATTACTGTGAGCATGTGGAAACACCATTTGTTTGCATTTACTAGCTGGTTCCTTTGTCTGGGTTCATTATCACTGATCCTTTATGAAGAAGTAGTGTTCCAAAAATACTTCTGTGCAGCAAACCTTAACATTTCCTCATGGCATGGCTTTGCAGCACTCAGCTGTGCACACCCCCTCCCTGTCCCTCCTGGGACAAGCAGGATGACAGTCACTTAAGGGCTGAGCCTTCGTTTAGCAGATAGATTAGAGACAGGAATGTGATGCTTCATCAGGGGGTCCTTCGGCACCAAAAGAGGGCAATCCAATCTTATATGTCAAAATCCAGTGGATCAGATAAAGTCCTAGCCAAATGCATGTCAGCACCAGCTCAAGACATGTTAACATGCCTTTACTCAGTGGGCTGTGACTTCAATTAGGGCTGTCCAACAGCAATCACAGCTACAGCTTTGTGGTGGGTCACAATGGTGTTATGCAGATATACACCCTCCAGTAACTGGAAATTAGCCCAGTTTTACCAGCAGAGTAGCTGTCTGCAAAACCCACCTAGAAAGAAGCCAGTTTTATCTCTGCTCTGCTCTGCCTTCCACTATTCTGTGCTTGACTGCTGTAAACCCAAATATAAGCATAGGCTGTCATTAGCTCAGAAGTTTGCCAATTGACAAGCAGAGCAATCACCCAGCATCAGCAACAGAGCATGGACCTGATAACACCAAAGACTTCAAGAAAAGATTTTCAGCTGTTTCAGTTGGTCCATTAGAAAATTCCCTGAAGGTCATGGGATTCTTTCCATAGAAGTTTCTTGCTGTTTGATGGAGCCCAAGTGGAGAGGGGATAGTTGCATAGATAATTAACTTTTCCTGCACATGACAAGGTTCTGTCAAGGTTCCTCTGACTGAGGGCAGAGAACGTAAGTCACAGTGCACTTTAATCTTTGTACTTACCAGGCCTTGAGCTCCATCCTAGGGTTTTTTCCCAGCACTTCAAGTGCATAAAGCAATGCCCAGAAACACAAAGCTAAACGATATGAAGGAAAAAGAGATCAACTTTACATTTCTGTAATTCCCCTGGGGTAAAGTGCTTATTTATTTAGGAGAAGACCTCCTTTGCTTAGTTTTCCATATGACAGTGCTCTGCTCAGTCTTATCTTGTGGAGTGACTCATAGGATGGGTCAAAAGGTGAAAAGAAATTTTATGGTAACCTTTTCATAGCTCTCTTGTAAAGTCTGTTTTCTTTGGATTCTCCATTTGCATTTGTAATCAGTGGGCAATTTCCCCTGATGTCTTCATTTTCCACCCTTCTTGTTTTTAATTGAAAACTTGGTAAAGTTAAAGTTCCTTTTGTTGGTACAAAAGCCCTCCTTCTTCCTGCCTCGCATGTTGTGTACATTCGTCACATTTTCCTCAGGGCATATCCTCAGCTACTGAAAAATGACAAAGCTCCATTGCCTCTATAGGGATGTACAACGGTGCTCCAGGAGCGATTCTGCCTTGCCACAGAGAAGAGCAAAGCACCTGGAGTAGCTGCTGATGGGCTGGATGGAGTCCTCAAGGGCTCCTACCCCACCTGTGGGAGGGGTGTTTCCTAAGTGCCTCCAAATAGAAAGTCACCCCTGCTTGAGATAACATATGATACTCTTTCACCCTGGCTTTGGACTGGAGAGTTTTGCAGTTAACAGCAGAGCCTCTAAAGTAATGTTGTTGGGAAAACTGCCAAGAGCTTCCTAGCAATGCCTTTGACTCAATTTCCTCTTCAATTGCAAGTAAGATCTCCCCCAGCCATACAGTCACCAAATCCAGGTCTCAGAAGCCACGTGCTCACCCACCACACTCTGAACAGCCTTTTGCTACATGGGATTGACCACCCAGCCTTTCCATGTTAACAGTCATGACTCTGAATCACTGCTGCTGACAGAAGATGACTACCTGGCAAGTGTGTCTCCCCCAGTTCGCAGGCTCCTGAGTCCACAGGCAAGCCAGTGATCTTCAGGACATCCTTCAGTGTGAATCTGATTCTCAATGTGGGTTTAAAGACCATTAAGCTAATGGAACTGATCATGTGGATACCATTAAACTTATGCTTCCGTGCTTCACTGATGGATTTAAACAGGCATATAAGCATTTTGTTGAACAGAGACTTGTGAATGACAACATAGCAGGACAATTTTAGTTATTGTTCAAATATTAAGGCCTGATTTTAGTAATACAGTATTGCACATACCTGCTGCAACAGACACATACCAGAGAGACAGAAGAGCACAGAAAGTTTATTTCCTAATTTTTTTTCATTTCTCAGTGACCAAGCACGTGCAGATGCCTGGGGGATGAGTCTGGAAAGTGCAGGCAAAACAAGCACGCAGAACAAAATGGAAACAGTCCTTGCTTTTATAGTTACATAGAGCAGTATCACCTCAGTGTTAGCAGCAGCGAACTTTTCCATTCCCCATCTAGCATTCATTTTAATTCTTGCAGTAGTGCACTATGGAAAATACAAGGTCAGGGAGTCCTTGCTTTTTTCTTGTTTGTTTCTCTTTTCACCCATAAAGGAAATGTTTATGACTCTACAGCATATCCATATTCTTGCTTTTTCATCACCAAAGGAAATGAGGAAAAGGAGAAAAAGCGGTAGATTTTTTCTACAGACCTAATGTCCAAGTCCTAATCAGGATAAAGGTAATATACCTTGTTCCCAATGCCATCAGTGTTGTTTCTTTCCAGACAGGTTTTTCTTGCAGCCACATACAGGAAAAGTAGGATGTCAGTTAAAAATAAATAATTCTTACGCTTTCCATACATAATTGCTCATTTCAAGCTCTAGACAAACCTCCTGTCAAGCTGCCCTTCTCTGAAAGCCACTATAACATTTTAAAGTAATTCATGGCAGCCAAGACATTTCTTGTAAATTGATCAAGCTTTCATCACTTCAGGCCTTGACTCAAGAAGGGGGGTTAATCAGGACTGTAGAACCTTTATATCAAGCACATGCTTTGAGAGTTTTTCACTAGTGAAACCTAAGTTGATTTCTAGTTAGGAAATATTTATAAACAGAAACTGATTTGAATTACTATCTCCTAAATGTTGAGGCTTAAGAAGACCTCCTTTTTGTAATACCTTTCCAGAGAGGTCATCAACTACTGCACTTTTCTCAGGCACCAGATGCCATCAGAACAGATGTTTTTCTTAGAAGTATAAAGAAGTGCAGTGTCTGATCAAAATCTGCCAGACAAATAAAGTTACAGATCATGAGAGGTCGCCAAATGGAAAACAACAGTTCCTTCCCTGTGATCATTAACTTTGCCTTCATTGCTGTTGCTCTTTCCATCAGGGGTCACGTGAGATGACCATCTAATCTGTTACAAGTTCTGGTATCTGAGTTCCCGACCCTTAGCTGCTGCTCTGAAAGATGATCTGAATAAATGGTTAGAGAGGTCTTGCAAAAAACAGTTATCAAAAAGATTCATGCACCTAAATTAGGGAAGCTCTTGGCATCAACAAATTGAATTAACGAATCCTGGCAGTTTGGGCTATATGATCTAAAGGGGCTGGCTTGACTATTCAGTGCATTGTTGCAAAAGGCTAATAGCAAAAATAATGCCATCTCCACCATGTCTCCTGGCTTTCTGATGGGTAGCAGTCCCACAGAAGTAATTTTCTTCTGGTTTTACAATAAACTGTTTTCTCTTGGATAAAAGCAGAGAGGCAGGTTAAAAACTAGGTAAGATACATGTAGAGCTGTTTTCAGTCAAGTGTTTTTTTCAGTCAAGAAGCATTCTTTCAGGAACCGTGTATATTGTAAAAAAACTAAAGAAAGCAGATCAACTTAAACCAGCTAGTGCTTTTATTCCTAACTGTCTATTTTGAGCTGCATATGCCTACACTGAAGTCTGTAAGGAAAAAGCTAGGTATAAGTGACCATCAGATACAAAACAAACATCTATCTCTAAACATCTTTTCTGAGACTTGCTCCTCCTGACACGCCAAGTTACCATGGCGTGCTGCATGTTAGAGGGAAAACAGAGGCAGAAACAAGCAGCAATAAAACATTTCTCAATTAGCAAGTGATTACATCTGTGGCAGCACACAGCAAAAACACAGTATATTTGAACAAGCTGGCTAGTGTGCTGGAGGGACAATACTCTTTGACGAGATGGGATGAAGAACCATGCTCCCATCCTGCTAGCATGTCAGCAGCTGCAGGAGTACAGTCCTGCTCTTTCCACCCCTGCAACAGCCCTCATGAGACTGATACACCTGAAATAACAAGCATCTACTGTTTGATTTACAGGGTAGCCATGGCGAACAGCGCCGAGTCAGTGAATGCAAGGTTTGACCCACCAAGCTTTCCCAGTGCCACTGGCTACATCATGCGGGAGCTGCAAAGAGACCCTGCATTTATGTGCTTGCTGGTCCAGGTGTCTCTTGGAGAGAGAGAGAAACAGAGAGGAAACAAGCTGAGGTGTTTGTGTAACTTGAAGGAATAATGCATGTGTCCAGGCTAACATGGGATTCACCTCAGCAGGTGGCAGGAAAAAGGCCGCTGGAAGGCAAATCTTGGGGCTGAGGGGCTAGATGCCATTTTTAACACCACTGCTGTCCTAGGCAGTACAAAATCCCTTTTAACCATATAATACCTCTGTTCCTCACCTGTGACTCTGGGGTGCTCACATTCTCACAAGAAAGATGCTGTCCTTCTTGCTGTCTACTGAAAGGACAAGTGCTGATGATGGCCTGCCTGCTCTTCAGCCCCATCACTACCACATCCTTGCCTGCTGCACACCATGGCCCCACTCTGCTTGGTGCTGGGCTGCAGCCCTAATTTGGAAACAGGCTTTGGGGACAGTCAGCTGAAGCCTGTGTGCCCACTGTCACCCTCCAAGTGAGACTTTTAGCCTCTTGTCTCATGCAGACAGTTACTTCTTGCAGCACAAGCAGAGCCAGAGTGGAATGCCAGCATCTCTCACCAGCTGAGACTCTGGCTAATGGCATTTACAGTTAAGAATAACAGAAAATAAACTTTATCTGTTACACATGTCTAGCACCTAAAATACTTGCACGGCATCGTATGCGCAGTCATAAGAACAATCATCCGAATGCCTACACATTTCCCAAACCACTGTGTAAATTCCAAAACAGTGTATAAACATACTTTGTACAGCACTCGTGGGTGACAGGCAAATTCCTCTCATAACAACAGGCCTGTTGTTTCCCAAGTAACAAATGTATGCCAGAGGGAAGCAACAAATGAAGAGACGTTAGAAGAACCTAAGTGAAAGAAGCCAAATTAACAGCTTCAGTCACTCCACTGACAGGGATATAACTGCAACAGAAGTGAAATTTAACCCAACAAATAGCACTGACAGTGTTTAGCTACTGCGGGGATTTATCTGACAGCTGCGGAACAATTCTTCGTGCAGTTAATCATGACCGTGCATTTCCATAAGACAGGTTTTGGTTCCCCAGAATTATTCCTACTAGCACAGATCCCAGTGCTGAGCTTTTACTTTGAATTGTAGTTTGGGATGAAACCCCTGACTGATGCTGGATTTAATCCAAGAGCTCCAAGAACACCAGTGCTGAAAGGGTTGTAACTGCAGCAAGCTGCTAAACAAGGGCTGTTCCTGTCTTTTTGAAGCAAAAGGTTGTTTTGTGATTTTGATAATGGCTTCAGTAAGAATACCAGAACAATGTTTATTGTAAAACTTACCCAAAACAACCTAAAATTTCTTCACTTTGGCTGCCTTAAGCAAAGCTGTTTTCAGCTCTTTTAAATAACTTTTTCCCTTATTTTTTGCAAAAATAGGTGGGGTTTTTGCTCCTGTTGAGAAACGTAGTTTTCTGTAGAGTGGGGAGAATATTCTCAGTTCTGCAAGCACTCATTACCTGGTGTGCCTTATTACCAAGTCCAGTCCCATAAAAGTCCACAAAACTGTTCATAATCATAAATACTTACAGCACCAAATTCACAGCTTTTATGTATGGTTCCTAAATGAATATGTGTGGATTATAGCTCATCTAAGGTACCGTGGTCCCTCTAGATACATAGGTGTAATTGGTTTTCAAATCTGCCATACCTGCTCAATGAACAACAAAAGCCTCCGGTGTCAGAAGTGCTCCAAAGTGAACAGAAGAATTGAAAAGCTGTGTATCTCTTTTTCCTTTTGCTCAGTCAGCAAAACAGACCACGCAGCACTACCTGATATTCATGAAGCTTCTCCTGCGCATGGACACGCTTTCCTGAAACTCCATATTCTGCTGAGTCCACTTTTTCTTTTTGTAGCTATTCACCCTGCAATTTGTGCACATATGGGAAAAAGGTGGGAAAACCACACTGCTAAGTTCCCAAGGATCCCAAGAAACTGCTCTGGACTGCAGGGAGAATACCTACACCCTCTTCCAAAGGCCTCCTGAGGCTGCATGTGTGCTTACTGTTCTTGTTCTTGCCTTTCCCACTGCCTCTGGGACAGCTTGACGTGTGTGTGACCAAGCAGCAGAAAAGCACCCTTGATTCAAACAAAAGACGCAGCTGTGAGGAGCTGCTTGGTCTGCAGGTTCAGCCCTTCCTTTCTTCATGGTGCCCAGCTCCATGGGCCTCATCCCCAGGGCACTGTGGCGCTGGGGCAGCCCTGCTTCCCACAAAGGACAGGACGAAGCTTCAGCCTGCCTTGGGCCATGAGCTGGAGCTCTGCCAGCCCTGCGCGGACCTCCCTTCTTCGCAGGGAGATGTGTGCTCAGTGTGGCACCACAATGTGTGCAGGATGCTGCCACCTGCCCCTGGGCTCCCCTGGGTCTGGTACCATAACATCCCTGCTGCTGCACTGCCAGAGGTGCCCAGTGTCAGCTCCGAGAGGATGAGGACAGAAAATGTAAGCCACAGTGCACTTTCCATGCATTACATTGCACTTTCCTGTCCAGCAGTTTACACAACTAGAGCAGAAGAGCTTGCAGTATGTGGAATACAAATGACTAAGAGACCTAACAGTTTTCAATGTTCATTTGGCTGCAATCTCTTCCTCCAAGTTGCGGGTGCACGCTGTGATCATTACCAAGGTAAAACCTTAACAGACTGTTGACAAAACAACCACCACCACAAAGGGGGAGTCTTTAACGATTTAGGACAGTTAAGACACAGTCCCGGCTTATTTTTCAGGCTTTTTAATATATTGGGTCCATTTACTGGTGGTTTCACATGCCTGAAAAGTAGAAACGATTTATCACAGAGATCATTTTTTGAACCACTTATTTTTCATAACAACGCTAGTGTCAAGCCCCAGGTGATTACTTCAGCTTTAGCTCACCTTCCCACATTGGATTTGGATAACGTGTAGGAGTCATGACATGAATTTGTAACATTTACACAGATGCTAGCAATACAAAACCTCCAGCTGTATCACTTTCCACCCCAGAGCATCCCTGATGAGCAGCAGGGGAGCAATCCAACACCCCAGCCTGCTCAGGGAGCTCAGGCACATTTGAGGAGCTGCCTATCCTACGTGCATGTCTCTCTGCTCACCCTGATGGGCTGCAGTATGCTTTCCTAAGCTGTGATGTGACCAAGAGCCAGTATCAGAGCATCTAAGGAGATAAAGAGAGCAAAGGATGCAGGCCATATGAAACAGTAAGGGGGCATGACTTTCCACAGCCTGTCATATCATCAGGTATCTAAGTTTAAAGAGAGGGCCAAATACCACCCTATCAGGATGACATGGCTTTATGCCTTTCAGGTGCTGTTGAAAATGATGAAACAGAAGAAACAGAGCTGGGGATGGATTGCAGAAAGTGTGTTTGTCTCTCCCCTCATGTTTCTAATGGGCAGGACTAAGAATGTGAAGACCTGTGTTCTCATTTATAAGCTAGATTCTCCTCTGCAGCATCTTTCCCAGAATGGAGGTTATTCACAAGGATAAAGGAAACAGTCACAGACAGATGGGACCTCTGATCTCTGGTCTTGTGCTGAAAAGATGGGTTATTTTCCTTTTTTGTATGATTTGTATGTTTTACATCACAGGCAGGTACGTGGTGACAACACAAATGCAGTGAGTTATCCTATTTTGGGAAACAGATGAACAAAGAAAATGCCATACTTAGTTACAGATCATGATGTACAGCAGTGAGTATCAGGAACAAGAGCATTTGTTACTCCAAAAGCTCACACTTCTGAAGCAAATCACTGTTTTTGTCTTGTGTCTAATGTTAATGATAACAAAATAGTGATTCCCTTCTTTACACTACAAATCAGCTCCACTGAAACCATCTCAGGTTCAGGTTCTCATTGCAGCATTGTTTTAAAGACTGTGAGGGGAACATAAAACTGACATCCAAACTACTTGCTTGTCAGCATTTCACCTATTTTGCTCTAATCTCCTCATACGTAGGAAAATTATCTAGCTGTCTGTCTGAATACATGGACATACAGGATCTCAAACATGTGAGGATTTGTGATGCTCTTTCTGCTGCCAAAAAATTCCTGTGCACATTATGTAGTTAAATCTTTTCCTCTCTGCAACAGAAAAACTACCTGTGCTGGGAAAGTCAGATCATGAGGGTTTACATTAATAAATCCTAATCCAACTTCATGTCAAGCATTTGTCTTCTAAAAAAATCTTGTTTTGGCTTTCAACATACAAAGCCACAATAAAGTAATTTCAGACAACACGAAGATATTGGTCCTTCAGCCAAAGATAACAGAAACAAAGACTGCAGAAATAAAGATTCCTTTACTGAGAAAATATATGAAACACGTAATACAAATGGATATAGTTGCTACATCACCAGTAAGATAACAGCTATGCCTGTCTGTAGTTTGTCCAGAAACCTGTCCTGCCTACTTTAAAATAGCAAAAGTCTTGCACTAAAGTGATTTGTTAGTTCTGAAATTCATTACAATAATAAAGCCTTTCCAATAGTAACAAGTAAACGACTCACTACCATAGGTCCCAGAACCTTATCTCTGCAGCCATTGCTAGAGCAAAGGAGGAACTGTTTCTTGCCTTTCACGCTGTTGTGGAATCTCCAGTAACAGCAAAGAGTTAAACCCCAGATGCTCATGCCTCCAGTTTAGATGCCAAAAATTACTTCACATTCTCGGGAGTAAACTAATTGCCAGATGTATATGAGAGTAGATCCATGTGGAAAAACACACACAGATACAGTTCTAATTAACGAAGGTCTGTACAGTCAAAGCACCCATACTGCCCAAGGTTCCTGCAGGACCTACCAAAACACTCAGCTCACCCAGCCCAGACAGTAAGTTAGCTAATTGCAGTCAGTATAAATGCAAATCTGTTAATGACAGAGGCTCTGGCTCAGTGGGCAAGGCTGTGATGGCTTTGGGTTTGCTTCCAAAGAGACTTCAGGGAGCAAGGCGAGGAGGGCTATGACCTGCTGCACTTTTCATGGCACAGGGATTCTATGAGGTCAGGCATGAGACAAACCCACACTGAACCCCTGGGACAGGCTTCGTGTCAGACCTGGAGGTGCAATAACAGGTCCTTAGCTCAGCTTAGAGGTGGTGAGAGCTGAGATGCAGCAGGGCACTGCCCTATGCACAGGCACTGCTAGCCGGCATCTCTGAGTCCTGCTCCGCTGATGGCCATTGAGCCTTCTCACAGGGAGAACCAGCATCACTGTGTCCTGTCAGGCTTCACCTCCTCACTTTGGGCAATCCAGGTGGATGTTGGGTGACCTTCTCCAGCGGACGAGGAGGTTCGTCTTTGTGGGAGGAGGCAGTGAGGAAGTAATGTCAGAGGTGAGGGACAAACCTGCCTGAGACACTTCTAGCCCTCTGTACTGAGCTGTTAGCCAGGTGCCTTTCCCCTCATCCGTGCTCCCCTCACCTGCCCAGAGCAGACATTGCTTCGAGGAGGGAACAGCAAGAACTTCTCCTGGGGCTGCCTTTCCCCTCAGGCCTTGTTTTCTGTTTGAATTTGTCAGCCTTTGTTTTCCAGACTTTGGTTCCTGTTATTCAACAGGATTAAATAACTCTTCACAGCCCTAGATTTTCTTCCCAAGCAGGAATTCGTAGGCTATAAGCAAGCTGTTTTCAGATTCTTTTCCTTGTTATTAAATTGTGCTGAATTTACCAAGCCTGAAGGCACTTGCAGCAAGGGCTTTGCTCCTGCACTTGATGGTCTTGTGTGTCTGTTTCCTCAGAGTATCTCATTTTTGTAAGGATCTCTGTAACATTTGTATGCCATCTTCCAAGATGAGCTTGTTTGTCCAGTGACCTAAGACAACCTCACCTTCTCTTCATTTGTCATCCAAACATGTTTAAGCAAAGGAAGGGCACAGAGAAAATATTTGATTTATCTTCATAGCCCTGATTGATTCAGTGCCATTCATAGGGGCACTAAATGGGACTTGGACAGGTATGAAAGCAGGAGATTTAGTTTAGATTAGCATTAGCCTTTCCTGTGACATTGGAAACTGCAAAAACTGCTGGTACGGCTAGTCTTCTATAGCCCTGAAATCCTCCTCCAGAAGTGTCATTTCCAGGCTACAGCCTGTATGGGCAAACTGTGCCCATGTTTGACCACCCTCTTCAGTTATCCCAACAGCCTTCTTTGCTGTGAGGGCACATTTCATGATCAACTCATCACCTACCAATGCAGTGAGCTTGCAGGGCTTTCTCTAAAGAGCTGCTTTCCAGATGGCTGAACTTAATGAGAGACCTCTCAGCCCATTCTCCAGCATATGGAGGTTCCTCTGGATGTCAGCACAGCCCTCTGGTACCAAACACAAACACACTGAAACGTCAGCACTTACATACTCTCCTTAGTGATCCCCACAAATTAACTCATTCTAATATGGGGCAAAGGCAAATGCCAGCATGAGAAAAACTGCAACACTCATTCCCAACGTCTGTTAAGTCTGGGCTTCCTAATGCCTTGTAGCTGCTGTTTAGCCCATGGAATATGTTATACACCATTTTTCTTGTTTCTTTATCCCACATGTGTATGGCTAGTAGACAGGCCCATTGGGGCACCCCAGAGAAGATAAGTGTAAGAGTAAAGGAGAACAAGGCACAAAACAAAACTATGGAGGTCTGGTTCAGTTCTGGGGAAGGGTTTTGGGAAAAGCAGGGAAGTGGCTTCTTCAGTAAAAAGTGACCTTTTGTTGAGGTTGTTGGTTGTAATCCAGTAAATGACAAGTGATGGCAGAGCAGTGCATACTTAATTGTGCCCCTTAACAGTCTGCCTATGGAACAATTAAAATGCCACAGTGTTTATGGCAGAGGCCAATCATGAAATAAAGACAAGTCTAATAGGGCTGGGCAAGTCCAAACATGACTTCTTGGACTCATCATCGTCCAAAATCAATCTTCTGGGACAAGCTGGCTCCTCACACCTCTTCATGGCTCTTGGAGTGCATTACATTTTCCTGTTTCTTTTAAAATAAAGCCAACTAGACAGTTCCCAGGGGTGCAGGGCAGGAGTCAAAATGCTGAGCAAATGTAAATGCCTGCCAAGGTGTGTGCTGATTTGGCAGCACCCTGGGCCAGGATTCTCACTTTGCTGCTTCTGCTTCAGCAGAACTGTGTTCAATCTAACAGTTGGGATTATTCAGTTATTCCAACTCACATGTGCTATAATGGCAGCCCAAAGCTGCACTAAGACCCAAGACTTCTCTGGGAGAAGACCTTGATCCCATCCCAGAAAATTTAACTAAAGAGAAGTCCAGGTTTGTCCCTTTGGTGACAAACTTCCCTAGCAGATTCATCATGCAACAGCATGAATCATTACTCAGTGTACTCTGAGCTAATGGTAGCCAACCACGATTTCTTAACCTAGTATAATGTAATCAATAGGATGACAGGAAACCCTTTCATTATTGACAGCACAAACACCAGCTGATTTAATTGTGTGCTGGCAAGCAGAGCTATTAGCTGTCAAAACAAAACAAAACTGCTAAGAATAGAACAGTTTTCTGACAATGTGTCTTAACATAGAGGTTGGGTGAAGATGAATGTTTAAAAATCTTCTTCTTACCTGAAGTTTCTGATGCTTTCCTCCTCTTTTCCTCCCTTCCACACACACACACACATACTCACACATCATGTTTCACTCATGACCCTGCCATTCCAAAGCATGAACATGACACAGAAAAACTGTAAATCAACAACCTGCCAGAGATGTTTGGTGCACTTCCTCTCATCTGAGACACAATGGTGACCAGATATGTAAAAATGTCTTCTACTGATGTAAATTACTGGCTTGGCTTTCTCACCAAAGTGCTTGGGGGAGCAGTTTTAGTGGCTGTAGTGGGAGCATTCCTTCAAGAACAGATTTTAGTCCTCAAAAAACCATCCTGAATGCTTTGCTTTCTGAAACAGAAACAGCAATTCGTGTGAAGGACATGCCTGTGGGAGCCAGCAGACTATGGGTATCAAGTGCAGAGAAGTCCCCTCTGAAAGGAGGAATAGTTTTATCACATGAAGCAAATGGGATAGTCCTGTCATCCCCTGCTAGCTACAAGGACGCAGAATGCCCTCTGGTATGTTCTGAGTTGGGGATGACGCCACATGCTGCACTGCTCTCCAAACCTAGGATGACATAGTCTTCCCAAGGCTCTGCTGAGAAACTGGAAAGAAAATACCAAAGCTTTTTTTTTCCCAGACATGGGGGAAAAGGCAGGAGAATCAGAGCACTCAATGTCAGCATTCTTCTGCTTCCTTCAAAATCATAACACAAGTCGTCTAGCACTGCCAAGCAAACAATCCAAGAAGAAACACGGGCTGCTTTTAAAGCCTTCACACAAGTTATGTCAGCCACCTTTGCATAATGGCAGAGAAGCCAAGCCCTTCAGCTTGACTGTTTACCCCCGATTTCTTCATTCCTTATGATTTCAGCCTTTGAAGGCATCCCTGAGTCCAGTTTACATCAGCACAGGCACGCTTTAAGCTAAACGATCTCCAAAGGTCCAGGCAAGAGCAAGCAACGTCTGCAAATCTGATAGGCTTAATTAGATTCGTGGTGCCTCTTCTCCCCACAGCCACTGCAGCAAGGAGATTTCAGTTCAGGAGGGAACCTGGTGCAAGGACCCTGGCTTGGGTCAAAGGGAAGGCCAATGCATCTGCTGTGAAAGTGTAATTTGGTAGCATCTTTATTTTACGAACAAGCAAGGGCATCGTTTCTGACAGAGCGAGAACAGATTCTCTTGTACTATGACAGAAATTTTCTCATACTTGCTGACTTGTGAGATATGATGCTCAGGAGACAGATAAAGTTACTGGACAGAGTGGTTACCAGTCAACAGTGCTTAGTACAGAGCAGTAGGAGAGCAGAACATGCCACAGTAGAGCTGCACATGGAAGCTGCACAACGCACCTTGCATGTGGGATTACTGAGAAGCATTTGATTAGGATCGCAGAATCCAAGTTGTTCTGCGTGAGTGGCTGTTGGAAATAAATAAGTGCTATGTATCCCCTCACAGTGATTGCATCACAAGCTGTTGTTGAGAGGGAAATATAAGCGTGCTGTGTCTGAGTTAGTTTTCAGAGGGTTAGCTGAGTGCTTTGGCACCAGCAGCACAAAATACATTTGGTGTGCGTGCTTAACTTGCAGCATTACTGTTCAAGGCAGTGTATGTTGCTAAATAACTTTCCCATTGTTTCATTGGTTACATTGCTCACACTATTTGGCTTGGCTTTTGTTTTACGTCTCAGTCCCTTCAAAGCCTGTGTAATGGAAAATGCACAGCCTTTTCCCAAATCTAATTTAGAAGGCCCTGTTTTGTCCATACTTCTGTCAATCTCCCACCCCTCTGGTGATTTTACATGCAGTGTCTTATCTATAGAAATGTACCCACTCTTACAGCTTCAAAAGAAAAGCTTTTTATGCATATAGTAGGCTCTATACAGGTCCTGTCTACAGGATCACTTTATACACAGGAAAAGATTGAAAGGTCCTGCTCATGACAGAAGCAGTGTTTTGTGCAGGCTGTGCACAGAGCTGGGCATCTGGCAAGGTGCACACTGTGGCTGATATGGCAGGAGGCACACATCTGGGGAGCTGCAGAACCCCAGACACACTTCCACAGCATTCCTGTGGGATCCCAGGAATTAACTGCTCTTAGTCCCTCACAGTCGCAGGAGCAGTGTCCTGCCCCATGGGGCTTTCAGACTGCACTGAGGTCTGCACTTGGCAGCAATGGCAAGATGCTGCTCCTGCCCCACTGGTGCTCCCCACAAGGAGCCAGCACCTTGGCCTTGGGCTGAGCCCAAGGTTTTCAGCTGCACTTGGGCATAACCTGGAGACTCTTATTCACCCAGCTCCAGGGTCATCTACATAGTCAACTGCCCCAAAATGTTAGCCATCCTATTGTTGTGGCATGCCAGCTGGCATGGGAGCAAAAATCCTGTATTTTAGGAGTTCCAGACCCTGCTCATCCTACCTGGTGACTTTCAGTGGAGACGGGGAAACATGGACTATCCAAGTGACATAGGCAGCCTGAAGTCCAGGTCGTGTGGCTTGCGGTCTCCCAGTTCACCGTCACCAAGGCTGACTGGGAACTGGGGACTAGGAGCCTGGAAGCTCCTATGCTTGGCACTGTTCAAGAGCCAATGGCTGACATTCATGCAGGCTTCCGGTGCACCACGGAGTCTATCAGCCAGGTGTGAGCACTCCCCACAGACCTGATGAGGAGGGGACTTGTGAAGGAACTTGTTTTGACATGGTTGCATTTTGATGGAAAGAAGTCTTACTATAGCTACAAGGTTTCACTGACAGTAGCCTGTTGATGGTGTACATGAAAGGAGGGGGCAAAGAGAGGTAGAGGGTGAGAGCACAAGAGCAAACCGCTGTCCCTGAGCTACAGCAGGGATGTTGCTATCTGGCAAACCATGGGTTGCAAGTGTTCATGGTGAAGAGTTTGGATTGCCCTCCAGTGGCCAAATGGGATTTCAGATCCCAGCATAGGTCAAAGGCAATGTCAAGGGAAAAGAAATTTGGAGAACAGGAATCAGCAACTAGAAGCAGCCTGTTGTATATTTTTTCATATGAGGGTGGAATCTGTATCGCCATCTGGTCAGCACATCCATTACAGGTATTTAACATTTGCTTTCTTCCTTTTCCATACCACCACTCTCCTGTGATCACACAGACCTTCACAGCTCCTACCAGCTGAGCACGCAGACACTGGGACCTTCGCTGGCGAACCAGAGTGGGAGAACTGTGTACATAAGGCCAAGGTCAGCAATCAGTGCTGTATCCAGAGAGACACACCAAACAAACTCACACACAGCAGAAAAAGACAGTCTCCTGAAAAGCCCAAGGCAGATCACCAGTAACAACATTCATATCAAACCAGGAGAGAATACATCTGAGTCAAACCTGGATTCAAGGGCCTTTCCTCTTCTCTCACCCCTTGACCTTGCTGGCACTGGTAGGAGGAAATGTGGATGTTAATACAGCAATCCTGCTCTGGTTGTGTGCCCCCATTCATATTTCCTCCCTCTTTAAAAGTAAACATGGGGCCCCTATAGGCCAACTTCACTGGGTTGACAAGTTCGGCATGCTTAGGGTTTGTTTGGGTTTTTTGCTGGGACAACACTTGTTCCACATCTATTTTGGCTGATGCCTCAGCTTTTATCTTTTGGCTACACATCTGACCCCTGAGTATTTTTCTGCCTCTTGAACATTGCTCCTGAAGAGAATTCCAACATGAGGACCTTGGCAAGAGGAGTGCAGGACAGGGTGGGACGGTCGTGTGAAGGGAAATCAGCTCCTAGCACACACTAGCTTCATTCAAACTTCCTTGCCAAAACCTTTCCAGAAACTGCCTGCTCTCTTGCCATGCTGCTGCAGATCCGGTGCAGCTGAGTGACTAATGAGCAAGGCAGAAAACTGTTAGTTGTAGCATGGAGGCTTAAGTGGCAGCCAGAGAGATACCTTCCCCTCAGAAGACAGAAAACTCTTGGGCACTTGGCTAGCCTATGAATCTTTCCAAGTGAAGCCTTTGATGTCTAGCAGCTGATTGCAGTCTAATGCCCCAATTCAGCAGAGATCTAAATCACAGAAATACAAGACTGGAAGAGATCTCAGAAGAACACCTCCACCTCACACACAAGAGCAAGATAACTATATCTTGGCATTTCCTGGCAGATGTGTGTCTGATATGTCCTTAAAAATCTCCAGTCACAAGAGTAACAAGCCTTTCTAGCTGTTCTCCTCCACTCCTGGATTTTCCTAACAGTAAATGTTTCCTAATGCCTAACCTAAATCACCTTTGCCACAAATTACAACAGATCTTCCGTACCCTAATGGATACAATTCGTCATAGTCTTTCACAGTAATATTTTAAGTACTGGAAGTCTTTCATTATGTCCCATCTCAGGATGCTGTTTTTCTAGATTAAAAAAAACCAACCAAACCATCAGTTCCTTGACCCTCTCCTTGTAGGTCATGTTTTCCAAACTTATCATCCTTGATGGTCACCTTTGGCTCTTTCCCAATTAGTCTCCATCTTTCATCGAGTGCATGGCCTCGAAGCAGACACAGTGCTTCAGTAAAGACCTCACCGACTCTGAGCAAAGCTGAAAAATTACCTCCTGTGGATTACACAACACATCTGTTATTTAATGTCAGTACAGGACTGGCTGTGGGGTTTTTCCACTTTCTTTAAAACATCCTATTCTTAGGTTATTAATTCAAGAATGGTCAGTCCTTACAGATGCATCATCAGCTTCACCTCTTGTTGTGTAGTACTGCTTAAATCTCTTGCTAAATCAAGACCTAAATAAGAAGTAAACCCATGGAAATTAATGGTGTTTGCAGCAGAAAAAAAGCTGTAACAAAAGCATCAAGGATCAATGTTATAGAATCACAGAACCATAAAATCACAGAATGATTTGAGTTGGAAGGGACCTTAAAGCTCATCTAGTTCCAACCCCCCTGCCATGGGCAGGGACACCTTCCACTAGACCAGGCTGCTCAAAGCCCTGTCCAACCTGGCCTTGAACATTGCCAGGGTTGGAGCATCCACAGCTTCTCTGGGCAACATCTGCCAGTGCCTCACCACCTTTACAGTAATTTTTTTTCCTATTATCTAATCTAAATCTCCCCTCTTTCAGCTTAAAGCCATTCCCCCTTGTTCTATCACTACATGTCCCTATAAAAAGTCCCTCTTCAGCTTTCTTTTAGGGCCAATTTAGGTACTGGAAGACTGCTCTGAGGTCTCCACACAGCCTTCTCTTCTCCAGGCTGCAACCCCAACTTCCTCAGCCTGTCTTCATACAGGAGGTGCTCCAGCCCCTGATCGTCTTCATGACCCTCTTCTGGACTCACTCGAGCAAGAGTCAGGACCAAGTCATATAATGAGTACCGGTGTACTTCTGCTTCAGAGAGCCGATACGCCTATCATGTATTGACTTTGGTTTTGGTAGAAATCAATAAAGTTCATGGCCATATCCCTTACAGATGTTATGTGCATTCATATTTTTATTCATAAGCAATTCCCTCACCCAACATTATTAGCATCTGTGAGAGCAGAATCCTACATCTTGCCCACATCTTGCACAGGCAGGGTTTAGAAGATGTGTTTGTGAATCACTCAAGGATGTGGGTGTGCAGATAGTGATAGCAACCTAAGAAAATAGGCCCCAGAGATTTGAAAATACAGGCACCAGGTTTGACTTACAAAGTTTTCATGTCCTAGTCAAACCTAATGTAGTAGGTATTCAATATACAGAGAGCAGAGATGCTGAATGCTGTGGGTGGGGACTGCCTGAGATAGATTAAATATTATAAGAAGTTGCTATCCTTTAACAAGTGAATTTTTGCTTATTCCTGTTTTATGAAATAATATTTGGCTGTCTAATGGTTCAATAAATACTGTTTTGCAACTTTTTTCATCTTAGTTAGTTTGTTTCAAAGTAAGAGTTCTGTAAACCTTGGTAATAGAGGGAGTGCACCCAGAAATATTTGGGTACTTTTTCCCACATATATACATTTTATATACTACCTAGCAAAAACATCCACAAAGGACACCAGCAGGTCTTTGTAAAGACTATAAAAAACTTATAGGAAAACAAAAACCTTTTGTCTTTGTTATTATATTCATACCACTTGCCCCAAAGAGCAAAAACAAAGCATAGACCTAGGGTATGAGGAGTGAATGTATCTAGACTTCTCAGCTAGAATAAGAAGGGAGAAGTTTTGTAAATCTGGCCAAGAGGAGGTCACTGGTGACCCTGAATATTTAGACATATGACTCATATATGAAAGGATACTTGAACCATCAAGAAACAAAAGAGCTGTTTCTCTTTAGTCCCTTGGAAAAAGAAAAAAAAAATAAAAGAAAAAACTTAAAGTCTTCTATTAATCTTTAATCTATAGTAAAGCACCAGACGTGGACTGGGAGGAATATCTAGCTTCTATTTTACAGTAGCAGATAGTAAAAGGGGTCCCTGAGCATTGAAAGAGGGGTATGGGATTCCCTTTGCTGCTTCACCAGTTTAGTAAGTGTTGGTGGTCTTTGAGAAACTGAGATTTCACAGATGAGCATTAGTGAAGACCAGGGACAGATCTGCTCAAGCAGCGAAGGTCCCATAGGAGCAATCATGCCAAGGAAAAAAAGCTTGTGACTAAGCTATTTTAAACTGTTCTCATCAAAGGCCCCAAAAAAGAGGATATTTGAGCTCCACACAATGACGGTGTAGCTGGCTCAGAGGCATTAAGCCACAGGACTACTGTATCTGACAAATGCGAAGCATCAGAGAACTGGAAGAGTCTCTTCAGTTTAACATTGTCACTTAAATATCTCTCTGGACTCACACAACAGGATTTCACTCATGAGGCATACAGATTTATCACTTCTCATCTGCCTCCTGTCACAGGACCGTTCACTCTGCTACTCTGCCACATATAAGAAGTCCCAGCTTCTTTTATCCAGGTTGTATTGTTTCAGATGAGCCCTGGCTTGCTGAGATGAGCTGTGACCACTCGGTGGATAAAGAACTGGCTGGATGGCTGCATGCAAAGAGTTGTGGTCAATGGCTCAATGTCCGGCTGGAAACCAGTAACGAGTGGTGTCCCTCAGGGATTGGTGTTGGGACCGGTCTTGTTCAACATCTTTGTCAGTGACATGGACAGTGGGATTGAGTGCGCCCTCAGCAAGTTTGCCGATGACACCAAGCTGTGTGGTTCGGTTGATAACACTGGAGGGAAGGGATGCCATCCAGAGGGACCTCGACACTCTTGTGAGTTGGGCTGATGCCAACCTCATGAAGTTTAACCATGCCAAGTGCAAGGTCCTCCACCTGGGTCAGAGCAATCCCAGGCACTGCTACAGGTTGGGCAGAGAAGAGATTCAGAGCAGCTCTGCAGAGAAGGACTTGGGGGTGTTGGTCGATGAGAAAATGAACATGAGCCGGCTTCAGTGTGCGCTCGCAGCCCAGAAAGCCAACCGTATCCTGGGCTGCATCAAAAGGAGCATGACCAGCAGGTCAAAGGAGGTGATCCTGCCCCTCTACTCTGCTCTCGTGAGACCTCACTTGGAGTATTGTGTGCAGTTCTGGTGTCCTCAACATAAAAAGGACATGGAACTGTTGGAACAAGTCCAGAGGAGGGCCACGAGGATGATCAGGGGACTGGAGCACCTCCCGTATGAAGACAGGCTGAGAAAGTTGGGGCTGTTCAGCCTGGAGAAGAGAAGGCTGCATGGAGACCTCATAGCAGCCTTCCAGTGTCTGAAGGGGGCCTACAAGGATGCTGGGGATTGACTCTTGATTAGGGACTGTAGTGACAGGACAAGGGGTAATGGGTTCAAACTTAAACGGGAGAAGTTTAGGCTGGATATAAGGAAAAAGTTCTTTACTGTTAGGGTGGTGAGGCACTGGAATGGGTTGCCCAGGGAGGTTGTGAATGCTCCATCCTTGGTGGTGTTCAAGGTCAGGTTGGATGAGGCCTTGGGTGACATGGTTTAGTGTGAGGTGTCCCTGGCCATGGCAGGGGGGTTGGAACTAGATGATCTTAAGGTCCTTTCCAACCCTAACTATTCTATGATTCTATGATTCTATGAATAAAAGTAGGCAGCTGGTCTGAATCCCCACTTCCAAGTGGTGCAAATTGGAAGACACATCTTAGATGGCTCCTACACACTGACAGTTAAAAGCAGAAAGTGACTTATTTGTTTGATTTTCAACAAATTTTGGGTTTGGCTTCTTTGCAGAGGTGCTTTTTCCTCAGAGCTGACTTTGGCAAGCACCTCACCAAACTGAGCTCATTAAATTCACTCTGGAGATCAAACACTGGTGTCCTTATTCCCCTGCAGAGTGTGGATTTGATCTGAAAGTCCATGTGATAACTGAGCAAACACCTCACATCTATTGCAGGGTAGATTTGTTTCTAGTAGCTGGGATAACATTCTTCACCTGCCGCTTGCAAGCTGGAAAGTTCAGCACCATAAATCATGGAGAAGCCACAAGTATTAGTGAGTTTCTCTGAAAGCAAAGCTGTGGTGGAATGTTCACCACTACTGACACAATACCTCTGCCCCAGTCACTACTGATAAAAGCCACAACCTTTTGGGAAAATCAAAAGAAAAACACTGTATCGTGATACTGTCCATCAGCTCTGCCTATTACTGTAATAGAAAATCGCAACTACCTACCAATACCACTGATTTGTTCAGGAGGAAGTACTGAAAGATGTCTTCAAAATAAACTAACCCAAACATGGCACACCATTAAAAGAAAAAGCTAGCACGTTAGTCGTATCAATTTTTTCTGCCAGGAAATGCATAGATACAGTATCTCTGGCAAATAAGGTACATTAAGCACATAGGGTCTGATTTAAGACACAGCAAAGTCAAAGGCTTTCAGGACTCTGGCAGGCTTTGGATATACTGCTCCGCACACAGCAGTGGAATAGCTGGAGTCCTTGTGGTGCTCTGCCATTTACTGTGCCTGCTTCATTCACACACTTACAGCTGACTTTCCTCTAGCCATGGAAAATTTTGACCCCATCGGTCTGAAGACTACATCATGATGTTTCACCACATCTAGGATATAATACACTTCATCATTTATTATTGTGACTTAGATTAAAGGCATCGAATTCACTTGGAGCTAGTGAGAGTTTGGCCTTGGTTTCTGTTAAAAAGGGACAAAGCATCAGTGTTTTCTCACTATTTTTTTTCCTGAAGACACACATCCATCTGCTTATGAGTATTTTATTTACTTTTAGTTTGTTTGGAGAGTTTGTTTCCAGGGGAATACTAAGCAAGAGAGTAGTAGTCATTTACCAGCCCCTTCTCACATGTGCCATCACATTGCTTGTTATAGTCATACCAAGCAATCTGCCTGAACCACCAAAGGACAGTGATCCTAAATGTATGCAATAATGAAATCTGTTTATATTATTACTTTCGTGATATCTGTGATAATAAGGTTAATCTGAACAGTGTTAATAGCACCCTTTGCAACTCAGTTTGCTTGTACTTTGCAACATCTGTTCTTATGGTGTCCCCACTTCTACCCCATCTCCCTATTCTCCAAGCAAGGACAATGCTGAGTGTATGGCTGCTCAGCGATGCTGCTGCACATGCGGTCCCAGGAGGGGGAAGGAGATTTTACTAGATTAAGGAGCTGAAGCCGAGGAGATTAAGGATGAAGTCTCTCTGCCCCCAGCACCCTCTACAAAGTGTTCCACATCCATCATGAAATCTGATGTGGGAATCAGGGGTCCATGGAGAGACACTGACCTGCCCTGCCTCTAACAGGCTCCTGTGTACCATTGATCCCTTATCCAACATGTTTAAGAGTGTTGTGGTACCTGGTGATATTGTGATACCTTCGTCAAGCATAAGTATTGTGAAAGATTCAAGACATCTCCACAGGAACATAGATGTGAACACCAGGAGTCTGGGAAGAGTTGAAAACAATTTGTTCTTACGACCATGTGTGAGCTATGGTCACTGTCCTCTGGAAGCTGAGCTGCTTTCTTTGCAGG
This sequence comes from Psittacula echo, assembly GCF_963264785.1. Lineage (NCBI taxonomy): Eukaryota > Metazoa > Chordata > Aves > Psittaciformes > Psittacidae > Psittacula > Psittacula echo. The sequence goes on along the minus strand of NC_137738.1, from coordinate 37,085,231 downwards.
AAAAGCTGACACAAATCACAGTATCACAGTATCACAGTATGTTAGAGATTGGAAGGGACCTCAAAAGATCATCTAGTCCAATCCCCCTGCCAGAGCAGGAACACCTAGATGAGGTTACATAGGAATGTGTCCAGGCGGGTTTTGAATGTCTCCAGAGAAGGAGACTCCACAACCTCCCTGGGCAGCCTGTTCCAGTGTTCCGTCACCCTCACTGAGAAGAAGTTTCTTCTCAAGTTTAAGTGGAACCTCTTGTGTTCCAGTTTATACCCATTACCCCTTGTCCTATCATAGTTTGCCATTGAGAAGAGCCTGGCTCCATCCTCATGACACTCCCCCTTTATATATTTATATACACTAATAAGGTCCCCCCGCAGTCTCCTCTTCTCCAAACTATAGAGACCCAGCTCCCTCAGCCTTTCCTCATAAGGGAGATGCTCCACTCCCTTAATCATCTTAGTCGCCCTGCGCTGGACTCTCTCCAGCAGGTCCCTGTCCTTCTTGAACTGAGGGGCCCAGAACTGGACACAATATTCCAGGTGCGGTCTCACCAGGGCCGAGTAGAGGGGAAGGAGGACCTCTCTTGACCTACTGACCACCCCCCTTCTAATACACCCCAGGATGCCATTGGCCTTCTTGGCCACAAGGGCACAGTGTTGGCTCATGGTCATCCTGCCATCCACTAGGACCCCCAGGTCCCTCTCCCCTACACTACTTTCTAACAGGTCGTTCCCCAACCTATACTGGAACCTGGGGTTGTTCCTGCCCAGATGCAGGACTCTACACTTTCCCTTGTTATATTTCATCAAGTTTCTCCCTGCCCAACTCTCCAGCCTGTCCAGGTCCCGCTGGATGGCAGCACAGCCTTCTGGCGTGTCAGCCACTCCTCCCAGCTTAGTGTCATCAGCAAACTTGCTGACAGTACACTCAATTCCCTCATCTAAATCATTGATGAATATATTAAATAATACTGGTCCCAGTACTGACCCTTGAGGCACTCCACTAGATACAGGCCTCCAACTAGACTCCGCCCCATAGACTACAACTCTCTGGCTTCTGTCCTTCAGCCAGTTCGCAGTCCACCTCACTACCTGATCATCCAGGCCACACTTCCTCAATTTAGCTATGAGGATGCTGTGGGAGACTGTGTCAAATGCTTTGCTGAAGTCAAGGTAGACCACATCCACCGCTCTGCCATCATCCATCCACAATGTTATTTCCTCATAAAAGGCTAGGAGGTTGGTCAAGCATGACTTCCCCTTGGTAAAGCCATGTTGACTGCCCCTCATAACCCTCTTATCCTTGACATGCCTTAAGATGGCATCAAGGATAAGGTGTTCCATCACTTTCCCAGGGATGGAGGTGAGGCTGACCGGTCTATAGTTACCCGGGTCCTCCTTCTTGCCCTTTTTGAAGACTGGAGTGACATTTGCTTTCCTCCAGTCCTCAGGCACCTCTCCCGTTTCCCAAGACTTGGTAAAGATGATGGAGAGTGGTCTAGCAATGACTTCCGCCAGTTCCCTCAGCACCCGCGGGCGCATCCCATCTGGACCCATGGATTTATGGATGTCCAGATTGCTCAACTGGTCCCTAACCCATTCCTCATGGACTAAGGCAAACCGCTCCAGTGACCTGACTTCATCTGAGGTCTCAGGAGTACAGGGCTCTTCAGGACTGCCTCCGGCAGAGTAGACTGAGACAAAGAAGGCATTCAATAACTCTGCCATCTCTGTATCTTCTGTCACCAGGGCACCCATCCCATTCACCAGTGGGCCAACCTTGCCTCTGGTGTTAGTTTTATCAGCTATGTATTTGAAAAAGCTCTTTCTGTTGTCCTTGACCCCTCTTGCCAGATTTAATTCTAAGGAGGCCTTAGCCATCCTAGCTGCCTTCCTACATCCTCTAGCAGCAGCCTTATATTCCTCCCGAGTGGCCAGCCCCTCCTTCCATGACCTATAAACTCTGCTCTTCCACTTGAGCATACCCAGCAGTTCCTTATTCAGCCACGCAGGTCTCCTGGCCCTCTTCCTTGACTTCCTACGTGTCGGGATGCTCAGCTCTTGAGCTTGGAATAAGCAATTCTTGAATGCCAACCAACTATCTTGGGCCCCTTTACCTTCAAGCAGCCTTGCCCATGGGACTTCCCCTAGCAATTGCTTGAAAAGGCCAAAGTTTGCCCTGCTGAAGTCCAGGGTTGCAATTCTACTTGCTATTGTACTGGTCCTACCACACAAGATCCTGAATTCCACCATCTCGTGGTCGCTGCAACCAAGGCAGCCCTCAACCTTTACTGCTTCGACCAGACCCTCCTTGTTAGTGAGGATGAGATCCAGCAGCGCTCCTCTCCTGGTTGGCTGATCCACCATTTGCATGAGGAAGTTATCATCCATACACTGGAGGAACCTCCTGGACTGTGGCTGGGTTGCTGAGTAGTCCTTCCAGCAAACATCAGGGAAATTAAAATCCCCCACGACGACCATGGCCTGTGACTGTGAGGCCGCTCTCAGCTGCTTGTAGAAGGCCTCATCAACTTCCTCATACACATGCTGCAGTCCAGCAGTGGGACTCCCCTGAGCTTCTTCCATCTTTCATCCAGGGATGATGGAGATCAGTCATCACTAATTAAAGACTAATTGATCTCAAGGGTCACTCATTATGTTAAGCATCTTTAAAATAGGCAGCAATGTTGTGAGCAGCCAGCTCAGCCACTGAATTTGTAGCAGAAAGCAAAGTTCAGGGGTTATTTACAGGTTTGACCGAGTCACCCCAGCATGAAAGACTTTATGTATTAGTCACAATTTAGCTTTTTATTTTGCATGACTTAAGAAGGGCATATTCCTCTGAGTTCATATTTGAAAGGGTGTATTCACAATAGATGTTTATCAACATTTCTTCATTCCTGTCAGCTTTTTATCTCCTCCTTGCAATTAAATTGACAATCAAGAAAGACAAAGTGTACATTAACTTACGGGTCTATTGCAAACAGTAAGGCAAAGATTTCCAAAACAAGAAGATTCAAGTCTGACCCATTTACCTGTCAAATTACTATTTTCAAACTGCATTTTCCCACTACACTTTGTGAAACTGAAAGATGCCAAAACAGCTGTTTTCTGTTACATACAGTTATTCCATTTCAAGGCTTTTTTTTTTATGTTGACCCCAGAAAAAGAAAACAATCACCAAGTCCATATACATCAGGAAACACGGTGCTTTTAACTGCAGGTGAAAAAAAAATAATGCTTTCCTTCCATGCTTTCAGATAGTTCAGGCCAGCTACCGTCCCTGTGCAGCTGTCCTCTCACTGGTTCCTTCTGTTTCTACTCAATAGCCCCTAAGAGTTAATAGGGAAGGTGGCTTCTTCTGACAACTTCATGAAGAGAGAGTTTGCAATGTGACACCCATCTCCTTACTGAAGGTAGATTCAGCTCCCTCAAGACCACCTCTGACATCACGCACTTCTCTCCTTTGATTTTTCAAGAGGCTGAATCCAGTCCCACCGTTCTCCAAGAGCCTCCCAACTCCCTCTTGAGATCAGTCCTTAACTGAAAAGCAAGACCCCAGAAACCAGAACAGACCAGGTAGGATAGCGAGGCCAGAAGCAAGTTAACTTCAAGAAAACAGAGGTTAAGGTGATGTTTGAAGCTTTTAACTTTCTTTTACAGTTTTAATATGCAAGAAAAGAGTATAATAACATCTTGTGTGCCTGGCTTAATGCTGTGTACAGCCTGGTTTATGTTACTACTCAAAGCATGAATCATATAAGTGACACCCTTACACAAGTGTTTACCTCAGTACGTTGTCTTTATCACACATTATTTTGCTTTTACAGGGCTGGAAATTAATTTTGGCACTGATGTTGCTATGTTTCGCAAGGTTGTAGCTTGAAGATGCACAGATAAATTACAAGAAGATTTAGCAGACCAAAAAAGCCTGAAAAACAGTCCTGCAAAACAGAAAAGCAAATACTGAGTCTGACAGGTCAGATAACCTCTCTTAATACAACTGTAAGATGGTTCATGTTTTATGCACTTCAGGTATTTAGATACAGGCCCCTCAATGGACATCCTGTATCTTCTTTACTTGTGCAATAAGGCTATAAAAGATCTCGTCCAAAGTCCATCACAGTCAGCGTAAAGCCTCTCACTAACTTCACAAGCACCTTAGCTAAGCATCTAGCTACAGTGCTTTATTTATTTCAACACATCCCCTTGATAGGACACTGAGAGCTACAGAAATGAAGCCCACAGGGGCTGTTCTGAGTGCAGTCTTTCAGCATAGCGGCTTTCACCACCACACCAGTGTGCAAGGCAGCCCAGCCTTGCACAGCCTTTGACACCAGCCTTACATGCCAGGACAGCTTTTACAAGGGAAGAGACTCTTCCTACAAAGTAGCAGCCTTTCATAGCCTTGTTGAAAAGAATAGGTCAGCATAGAAAGCTGCAGCCCAGAGTATGGGAGAATGAAGCAGCACTTGGATGGGGCAGGGATGTGGCACTGCAAAGATTTTTTGTTGAACCCAAACAGATGTCTGAAATAGCAGCCAAGTGTACAGTATGATGAGGGAGAGTGGGAGAGTGATCTGTGAAAGGCTTCGGGACATGTGTAAGGAGAGGTCTATTACAGCTAGGAAAGTAACTCAAAATTGAGACAAGATGCAAGAGGAATGTGCCTGCATAACATGATATCACTTTTTGATAAGATGGATGTCTTTCAGACAGAGGAATGTGGGTCAGCCAAATCTTTCTTGACATCTGTATGGTATCATATGGGAATTATTAAATAAAACTGCAAAAATGGGAATCAGCACAGAAATGGTTAGGAGATGAGGACATTCCTGGAGTGATGACAAAGGATTCTCCTGCAAAGAAATCCAAAGAACTGGTACAGGTTTCTCAGGAACGAGGCTAAGCATCAATTTGGAATTATTGCTGGCAGAGAAAATGGGAACATCCAATAGTATTCAGTGATGTAGAAAAGCTGGGGGTATAATCAGCATTGAAAAGGCTCTTGATGACATACAGATCAAACCCAATGACCTGGAGGGCCAGGCTAATGAAACAAAACAAAATCGAGCAATTTACAAAGTCCAAGCTCATGTACAGGGGACAAGGCACCCAAGCTTTTGTAGTCATCAGGAATTCTGCCAGCTGAAAATGAGTGTGGAAGAAGACCCGTGTGTACAGGTTGCACGGTGACCCAGAGCTCTGACCTGGCTCTTGCCACACAGCTTCCAAAGCCAAACCAGGAACAAGAGGGGAAAAGGCAGGCACAGGATAGTGCAGAAGAGGGATTTCAAAGAAACCCAGGCAAACAATAGTGACCACTGGGCATGGTCAGCCCTGAGGAGCTGTCACAGGGTTGCTGTGCATCGCTTTCCTTGGGCATGTTCACAGTGAAGAAATAGACCATGTGAACACAAAGCAGGTGCTGATCACAGAATCACTGGGGAGGCCATCTTAAGACACCAGACTCAATAAATCTGGCTTTTCAACCAAAAGAAAGCCAAGACTGAGAACAGACATGACAGTCCTTTGTAAATGCAGCAGTAAACAGCAGAGAGGGAAAAAAGCAGCTTGAGCCAAGTACAAAGCCCAAATGAGTATAATCTAGCCATAACTACCCTTACTTTGGAAGTCATGAGCCTGTTCCTCACTATTAAGGTGCTCTGTGCTTAATAGTGCAGCAAGGACAGGAAGTCTCTCTGCCTCCTGAATGGACCTGGGTAAGGGCTTGGACACAGTTATACGGTGGTTGTAGATAAGAGGACTGACCTTCATGACCCAGAAAATTTTTTCCAGACCCACTTGAGCTGAGGAGGAAGTGCTAAGAAGTCAGCAAAAGTTAAGAAGATATGGATGACATGTGCTTACAGAAGGGAAAATGGAAGCAAAGACCATTAAAACACAGGGAGAAAGCCCTAGTCTCTGCACGGTGCAGAGACAACATGGCAGTACCAGCTCCTGGCATCACTTCCCTCCCATAGGTAGCAAGCATTCCTCAGCACAGCCATCTGCAGCTCATTATCTCTGTGAGGAGGAAACAAGGCATTATGCTATGTTGAATTACAAAATGTCCCTAAGCATCTCGTGTAAAGGAGCAGAGTGAATACAAATCCACTGCAAAGTAAATAAATCCCAGGGAAAGTACAAAAGCCACAATACTGAATTTATTAAACTTCACGCCCTTTACTTTTTTTCATTTTTCAAAGTTTCAAAAGTCTCACGGAAAATGCAGTGGGTCAGACTGCATTTGTTCCACTGGGATAATGGGCTTCCTGAATACCTGACAAAATAGTACGTAATGCAGCTTTGGTTTTGCAGGAAAAATTCATCACTGGTTGATAAAGAAATCATTAAATGATCTGTGCCCGTTGCTTGAGTGTTTTGCTTGAAGTCTGCTTTGTCAAGGAGGAAGGGCAGGAGCGGAGCTGCCTGCCAGATTATTCATTGCTGGCAGGAGGATGGGAATCAATGTTTTGCAAATCTGAAGTGTGCTGAGAGGAGATATTTGTTGAGCTGAAATAAAAAGTTAACTGCCAACGACTGTGATTTTTTTCTCAGGGTATTTGTACAAAGTCAGTCACAGTCTAGGTCTGAACCTGAAAGCAGTCATACATGTGATGAGTTTAGTAGGTTTAGTAGCAGCTGATCAGTTTGTGAACCTGGGCTGGTTGTGTACAAGTTTTACAGCCAAACCCTCAGTAATTATGTAATTTTGTTGGTCAGATGTGTGAGGTAAGAATTGGCTATGGCAGCAAACCTGCACAGAGAAATGTGCATTGAAGCGCAGTCCAAACTGCAATTGGCTCTTCCGTGCTATCAAGCCTTACTTTGGCAGTCTTTTCCTCTGAATAAAAGATCAGGCTCCCTTATGCCACCCCTGCCCTGCCAGCTTCTGTGATGCCACAGACATGGCACTCACAGGGGCTGGAAGGACAGGCACGGACCGACAGAGATGTGATGCGAATACCATTGTTTGGTACCATGCAATGGCTTAAATGGAGAGGTCTATAGTGAGGGATGAGGAAAGAATGCACTTGTTGCAAGCCCTTCTCACAGAAGACACACAGTCTTTCCTATACTATGGGCTTACAGTGAGTAGTGAATGGTTGCCACGGGTAGGTGCTGTGAAGGTATCATTGATGGGGAGGCAGTCGTATGGCATAGGGCTCTGGGCTGCCACCTCGTACAAGAGCTGGACACTGCCCTTATTACTGACACCTTTGTGATGATAGGGGAGCAGGATTTCATCTACCTTCCTGTAAGAAATGATGAGCCAGTCTTGCCAAGTCAGACCACATAATAAGCCATAATTACATGCCTGTGATTCATCACACAATGTACTGCCTATGCCAAACACCTCAGCAGCAGTGCCAGCTATCAAGGAGTGATGATTTGACAGCTATGAGACCAAACAAAGAATGAGTGGAATGTACTATCCAACATAGTGAAGTTTTCAATGTCTTTTATTTGTGTGGTCTTGGAAAAGGTCTGTCTGTCCGTCCATGGAGGATCGTTCTCATTGTTTGTTTATTGAAGTCTGTGGAACACTATTTAATGTGCACTCTGGCTTAACAAAACCAGTTTCAGTACTTGTAACTTTCCATTTTCAGAGTGGTTTTCATTTTGCTGTTCTTCCCCACCTTTTCTTTCTCTCTTCGGCAAGAAAAAACAAAGTTTGAGGAGAGGATGGAGAGAAAGGGCAAAAGTAGAAAAAGACCTTGTCTGCTGAAATTCAAAAGACAAACCAAGGCTGCATTTTTCATATGGCTGTTTCTCTGGAAGAGCTGAACACCGTGATTTCAAGAAAAGGACCAATTTCCACTGAGAAAAGGAGACTGGTTTTTTTCCCTTTGAAAAAATTTAATTGGCTTCATCAAGTACTTCTCAAAGAGGTAACCAGAGAAACAGAAAAACAGACTTTCTAGCTCATATTTACAATTACTTCTCTCTAAAACTCATGCACCACTGTAAGACTTTCTAATGCAGTAGTGCCTGAGGACAGGATGGAAGTGAGTGTTGGTGTGTGCCTTAATCCCAGGGGGGAAACATCCCCTTCAATATTTTCTGCATTTACTCAGAAATACCTAAACCCGCCTTGATTCCCTGCGCTCCATGCATGCCAAGAAGGGAGCCAAGCACTCAAGGATATTCTTTTCTTCTCTCCAAATAGCATAATTCCTTACTCAAAATAAAAAAATCCCATCAGTCTGACAGACTTCCAGGAAGCAGTGGGATTGATTTATAGTTGCCAGGGTGCAAGCTCTATTTCTTTAGGCACTGGCAAGAAAGGGGCTATTTTACATCCTTATTTACAGAACCAGTCAATATGAGAGACTGCTTAGCAACCTCTCATCAGGCAGTATGAGACTCACCTTCCTAAAAAGAGACTCACCAAGATGTGGTGCAATTATTTAGCTCTGTTCTAGTGTGCATAAATATGGAAAATTATGACTTTATTCCATGTTACACAGACATATTTTTAGCATGTTCTCTAAAGGCTCCAATTTATTTTAAAGGTATATTTTTATTTAATGTTAATGATCTCCCTTTCTACTTTCTTCTTTCTACTCAAGAAGCCTTTTATCTGCTATGTCCTCATAAAAAGCTTATTATGCTAAGAGTATAATAAAATATATTGCATTTTCCCCATTCTGTTTCATCAACAAGGAGCTCCTTGAAATGGCAAAAGTGGTTTGGCTTGGGGGAAAGGAGACACATCAAATTCAAGACAGAATTTGTACAGACAAGCTCTAAGATGTTGTGATTAAGTGAGCTCAAATGTCACATCTGCCATCTCCAAGTTTGTTCCCCTACAGGGATGAACCAGCAGCCACTGCTTTCTCTAAAGGGCTTACTCCAGAGGTGGTTCAGATGCAGAGGACAGCATCCTGTTACCCCAAACATGATGGGCAGTTTTTACCCTATTACACCTGCTAAGTAAGAAACCAGGCTCATCTTAGTGTGAGACAAAAGTAAGGACAAAAGATGAGAGCTCGGTGGCCTCCTCTAGCTGACTGCAGCCACAAACGAGGGCAGGGCTGGACTCAGGGCAGCACTCCCTGCCAAAGTGAGAGTTTGGTCTTGCAGGTAGCTAGCTGATGGTCAGAGAGGGGAGCAACTAACTGGCTTTGGTTTCTGCCAGGGGCAAACCGGTCCTGCCCAAGACACCTTGGTTGCTGCTTGCTCTTTTACAGCTGCCCATGGTGCAACCCCAGGTCCCTTTCTACTGAAGTTTCAGTTTAGAAGTGGTTTGAGCTGCTCAAAGAGAGAGGCACCTGGCTTTCCGGGCAGATTGCTAAAATAGTTTCTTCACATTAATTTTTCCCTTCCCCCTGCAGCCAGCAGGTGACATCTGGAAAACATACAAAACAAAGAGCAAATTGTCAATTCAAAGAGGTTAGTAACTCCACCACATCCGTGTGGGAGCTGCAGCCTCTCTGACAAGTTGCCTGTCCTTTCATTCAGCAGAGCCGGGAAGCTCTGCAGGAGCAGGGCCAGCATCCTGGAGGTGCATCACTTCCCCACCACAGATATCTTGGTATGCCTTGCATCAAAGGGATCGGGAACATCTTGACCCCCCAGCAAAAGAGCATCCTGTAGGGCTTTGCTAAAACAAATACAATTTAAGGTGCTGGGTAACGTGACTCAGTTCTAGGAGAGGATGCTTGTGGTATGAGAGGGAAGTCAGCACATTGCTGCAGGATGCTGCTCTCAATATGTTGGCACAGCATTCTGCTGACAGCTGAAGGCAGTCCTGCCAGAACCTTATAACTGCAAGAGATCCTCTTCCACTTCATGGGGAACATGGATATCTGAGGCAGGAGGAGCACAGAATGTGGCCTTTGTCCCCAGCCCTAGGTGGGCATCCAGCCGTGCCTCTGGCTCAGGGCTCCACACCAGTGCCTATTAGAGAGACTTCGAGTATCACAGCTCTGTGTCTGCACACATCGCTGCACAGGCTTGAAATGCAGATCCGCGTGCTCAAATGCACAGGAGTGGAAGGAAGGGGACTTAAAGAAGAGAAAGCACAAGACACGTGAGTAGGCAGGAGATACACGAGCCCTTCCTCCTGGGTCTCTGTGTCACACATCCATACATGCTGTGCTGCCCGCCTGCATTTTGTCAGGCATACTTGCAGTCCCATCAGCAAGGTGCTTTTCTTTTTCTCTGTCAACTCTTTGCACCCTGTTAAATCAGCTTTCTCTTTTCTCATTTTTTCTTTTCCCAAATCCACCAGCCTGGGACTGACAAGAAGATGATTCCTCACTGCTCCATTGCCACTGCCCTCTATGGCTTCAGGCAGATCACTGCCTTTTTGTGACCCAGTGAAAAAGGGGAAGGAATGCCCTTTTGCTTCATAGCAGCAGGGTAAAACAAAAAAATTACCGCAGGTGCATAGTGTCTGCAGCAATGAGTGCCATACATACACTGGAGATCTTTATTTAGAGACAAAAGGCACTGCAGAGGTGTAGGATTGTTTTGTTACCTGAAGAAAGTTCAGTGTATGTGATGTGAAGGCACTGAATTTTGCCTTTTCAGCAGCACTTGTGTGCAGGCTGGTAGGCTTAGCCTGCCTGTGCAGCCTCCCTGGGAAGGCGGGACTCTTCTGCACAGTCAGTTCCTGCTTTTCCAGGGCTCTCAGTTAAGGAAATGCACAGCACAAACAGCATCGTCTGCTCCCTACATTCGCTGTGCAGGTGAATTTAAGCAACCCAGAGTTCTAAGTGTAAAACTGAAAAACGCAGAAGGTATGCATGAGAGCTGTGTGAACCTGTGTGTGTTTGCACAGTGGGGAAGAGGCAGGTGGGGAACCTACTTCTTTGATCCTTCACTCTGCCAGTCTAAGCAATTTGCTTCTAGGGCAGGGAGCTGGGAGCAGACCAGGATCCCAGATTTTGCTGTGTTTTGGCTGCTCTGGAGGTGAGATATGGCCTTGGGCACGGTACTGTGCTCATGTGGCTGGCCAGCTTCCAGAACACAGCCAGCGCTCACCATCAGCTGGGAGCAGGAGTAGAGGAGCGTGTGTTCAGCTGCACCCTCCTGCAGGAACATGTCCCCTGACTGCCAGATGTCAGGCACGTGTTCAATAAGAAATCCCAAGGCTCCAAGACTGAAGCAAGAGCACGGATGAGACAGGATCTGCCTGAGCCATGTGACCCTCATCATTTTTGGCGCATACTGAAGAACAAAGAAAGCATGCTGTGCCTAGGAACACATAAAAAAACCACTCAACTTGGTCTTACTGTAAGTGTATTATAGAGTTTACACAAGAAGTTAACAGGAAAATCATTTAAACTTTGCAGAGACGTGTTGGCTTTGACTTCTCTGAGTGATCATGGAAAGGGAAGATGAGGAACATCCAACGCTATTTTACTACAGACTTAAAAAAACGTTGAAGTAACATTCACAGCCAGGCATTTCAAAATGATGCATAATATTCTGCGGTTAAAAACTTACAGTGATGATTAAATCACATTTTCTTTCAACACTGTAGATGAGCTTGAAGTCAAATTAATGTCAATACATGGTTTAATGACCAACACTAGTTGTCTAATGACACATAGGAGGACTGCTACTGATAGTCAAACAGAGCCTGAACTATTTCAGCATGCAGAAGGGTTAGATGATGCTCTAGTGTCCCTCTTAGTCCTTCACACCCCAACAGACTTGGTTTTGGACAGAGCTGTGAGAGGGAGAGCTGATGTGATCAGAGGCAGAAGGTGCAGGTGGATGTGTGATTCTGAAAGGAGATGGGGAATAGCTGTCACGGGAGAAAAAAACCTATCTATCTTTGCCATGTGTATTGGAAGCTTTTCTCGCAAAGGATGTAGTACCATCAAAGTTAGGAAACTAGGCTCAAAAAAGCATAGCAATTTTGAGGAAATCCCCAGTCTCTTCAGCAGGCAATGGGAAGCTGGTGGAGGAGAAGCAGGTGAGAGCTCTGACTGGTGGGAAGGAGAAGAGTGGCCAGGCAGTGTGTGGGGTTGAGGTCCAGAGACAGTGTGCATGGCAGAAGGAGTGGGCATGTATGTCAGAGCCTCAAGAAGCAGGAGGTAAACAGCACGGAACTATTTTTCTTTGAATCATCATGTCCCAAGGTTTCCAGTTGCTTGTTTCCTCCTCCAGGCTCCTGACAAGAAAGCTTTAAGTAACTGAGAAGAACTGAGACAAAATCCATAGGACCCACATGAGAGACCTCAGAGGCAGACCAAAGACATATACCTAGAAAGTGATCTCCTGAGGCTGTTGCCAAACAATACCATGTATACAGTATACAACATTCTTACCTGCATTCTGGGAAACTTTCAGAAGACAAGTACATGAAACATGATCACTGCTTTCCTGTGCTTTCAGAGAAATCAACAACAAAAGATGGCACCATGATTAATTTGACTAGCTTGATTTGCTTCATACGTGGACTTCCAGAATGCCAGCTGCACAGACGCTGAGGCAAAACCAAACTAAAAGTATTTTGCCTATGAGATGCAACGGAGACCACCGATTCATATTCAAACCCCAAGTTTCCCTCCCTTCAGGCTGTAGCTCTGAACTGGGTCCCCAAAACTCTGGGGGAACTGTCTAACCTGCGGCCACCTCTGCTGTGGCAGGTTTTGGCTCAGGGTGTAGAAACATGGAAGATCTCAATAAATGTTGTTAATTCTCATCCCTTTCTAGACCCTGGTTTCGTTCGGGTTTACCTAAGCCTACCCAGTTCTGAAGACTAGAATCACAGTGCAGAATACATCAGGGAGAAACAGCATCTACTTTCTCTGAACACCTACTTAGGAACAGATAAGTTTTGCTAGGATCCAGAACCTGGAGCCCATCCTTATATAATGGCTTGTCTGAGTACACTGCTTTCCTTCCCCTGTCACCAAGCTGCTAGCCCAGTATGGAGAACATTATCTCTCTTTAGATCTGATACACCTCTGTAACAAGTCTAAACAGTGGAGATGGTCATTTTGCTGAGCAAAGCAAAATCATCCCTACCAATAGTGAAGCTGTCCAAACAAAACTCAGTTTCCTGAGCTGGCATGTCTTGCCCAATTAATCTTGCAGCAGTCTGGGTGAAGTTGGGCTGCATTTGCTCTTTGCCTGTTTTCAGCCAGAATTACACATGCTGGAGCAAACTTGCTTACTTGGATGTCACAACAACTACTCAAGAAATGGGACTGTAGGAACTTCAGAAAACTGAGTTGAAAGCTTATCTCTGAGCTGCCCACAGCAAGTTTCTTCCTCCTCTAACATAAAGGGATGGCATGCAATCATGTGAAGAAGCAGTTTTACTTATTTGGAAAGGGTAACATTATAACCATGGTTTCTAAATGTTGCCTAAAGAGCCAATGTGTCCAGTGCTCTTTTTACCTCTTCTTGGCTGACATACAAAGCTTGGAGCCAGGATTTCCAGTTATACAGAAACACAGGAATAGTGCTCAGAATTGTTCCAAATGAAACTCTTACTGCAATATTTTAAAGGTTTCTGTGCAGCTTCTGACCAGCCAAACTCCCTCACCCTGAATGGCAGGCTATGGCATGGTACGATGATAACCCAGTGCTTCCTGTTTTCTGTCCATGACTTCAGTTAAAAACACTGCAGCATTACACATCCTATGGCATGTCCACAAAAACTTGCTGTGCCAGGAAGAGGTAACAGCCTGGAAAGCATCTCTACCTCATGAAAATCGCAGACCCATTGCTGTGACATCCTATGAGTTCATATCCCCTGAAGGGAATAAAATAAACCATCAAATTAAATGAGGAATGCATTCACTTTTCTGATCCTCATCCATAGGTTTCCATAAATCATTATACTGAGTTATTGCAGACTAAGCCAGTAGCTGTGCTGTACATATACCATATTGCTTGACAATTTTCGTTGTAAGGCCCTCTTGCAGCTTAATTAGAAGTTTAGCTCTTTTTAAACCCCTTGGCCAAGATTTGCAGGCTGTGAAGATGGCTGATCTCATCTGAACTTTAGACAGCTAACTATGTTAACCCTTGTGTAACGAAGGGAAGCAGGGCTGTCTGAGAGGCTGAGGAGCCCTGCTCGGATGGAGCTGCCTGTGAGCACTGCAACCAGTCTTCCCTGTGTGTGTTTCACGGCTTAGGAGGAAGTGCAGGATCTGCAGCAGCTGTTCCTGGGTACTAACAGCAGCAGGGAGACTCCAGACCACAGCAGCAGGATGCAGTTTTAGGGGTCCCGGGGAGAGGGGTGGATTGGCATGCAAAGAGCAGGAACCAACACCATGGTTTGAATGCAAAAGTGGAGAAATGGTGAAAGGAATAGATTGTGAAAGAGATGAGGAGTAACTAGGAATGTGGGAGTACCTGAATTGGAGATAGAGTTGGGAGAGACAAGGGAAGAAGGGTGATGATTGTGTGGCTCAGTGTCTTAAGGCACCCTCTTTAGAAACCAGAAGTTAGCCACAGCTACAAAGGCAAGCATCTAACTTTTCCCACTGCTTATACAGACCCAGTCTGGCAGCATGAGGTGTGGGTTTATTCCCCTTTTAACCAGCCAGAGACATACTACCAGGAATCCAGCACAAAGTAGACCCTCAGGCACACCTACCCCTAGCCCCACATGCTGGTGCTGTTCTAGCAGTCTCTAAAAGTTCTTTCCAGGAGAGCAATGACTTCACAGTGGCCAGAGATGTCTCCCTGCCTGTGGAGTGCTGGGCCAGCTGCTCGCCCGGCAGGATGCCCCGTGGGGCAGAGCCCGTGAAGTGATCTGACTCATGCATGAGTTGCTTGTTGAGAAGCAGCTGGAGGCACTCAGCGGTGCTGGGGTGCTGAACACAGAGCCTCATCAAGGCTGTGAGAGGCATACTCTGGGGTTTCATGATGGGTCACGTCCATCGGAGCCAGGAGTCACGGAATTCATGGCCAAACAGATGGACTTCACTGGGAGGAGGAGGCCAACTGAGAAAGGGTAACAGGATCCAACACCAAACATGCGTAGGGTTCCTTAGCAACATGAAGTTAGTCTAAATACACCATTGCATTGCAGACCTCTGCATATACACAGACTCTCCCTTACACACACTAAAAC
Organism: Psittacula echo; assembly: GCF_963264785.1. Classification (NCBI taxonomy): domain Eukaryota; kingdom Metazoa; phylum Chordata; class Aves; order Psittaciformes; family Psittacidae; genus Psittacula; species Psittacula echo. The sequence continues at coordinate 37,070,180 of NC_137738.1, read as the reverse complement.
CTCCCTGGATTCCAGCATCTTCAATGGCCTCTCTCCAGTGGCCCCCTTGTGTTCTTTCATTCTGCTCAGTGGAGGACACAAGCCAAGTCTTGCGTCCCTTGCTGCCTTCCCGCACCAAGTAACATTATCAAGCATCAAATACACCTCAATCTGTCTCCTTTTTTCATGCTGAGATGTTACAGACTTTTCAACATCATTGATGTAGGAGAGGAAAAAGAAAGTCAGAGCAGGGGATTCTAAATGGACACAATGTACCACCAGCAATGCACAAACCATGTCACAGTCCTGATGGCCTGTGGACACCCAGAAACAGCCACAGTCAGCGGTGCCTGTCACAACTGCTGTTCATGCTGATGCTAATTTAGAAGAGCCTTACACTGGCAAATGTTTCCTTTAATACTGTCCTTTAACTCATCTCCCAGCACGACCTCTGTGGGTTTTCCTTCCATTGCAGCCCAGCAATTGTATGTGCTCAGTGGGTGCCCGCTGCAAGTCCCACCTGAGAGGCCCACAGCAGAACCATGGTGAGGAGCAGGCCAGGGAGCCTTCTCCTGGAAAATGTAACCAATAGCGGGGACATGCTCAGCATCTGGTTCCTTCCATATATAAAAGCCTCATCACACTGAGCGTGACATGAACAGCACAGAGTTCTGTCTTCCTCTCCAAGATTTCTCCTCGGCTTGTTGCCATTCATTGCGACACCATATCTCCTCTCTGATTTCCTTCCACCATGCATGCAAAGCTTGTCCTCTTGCTACTACCTTTCTCAGCTGTGCCAATGCCCATGGCAGTCTAACACTTTCCCATCTGTGCATGGGTGTTTAAACTGAGCAAGTCTAGTGAAAAATCTCCCTCTCCCTCCCTACCTGTATCATGTGTTCAAAACCAAAATAGTCTCAAGCCATCTCTTCCCCACGTTCTGGGTCCTCTCATGAGCAGCATGTGCTCTTACCAGCATGTAACCCAGCTGGTCTTATTTCGTCTAGCTGTTCCATGCTGTTGTAATGTTGGAAGTAGATGATCTTCGGATTCTTTCCAGCCCTAACTATTTTATGATTCTATGATTGATGGCCAGAAAGAGCTAGACAGAAAAAAGAGAACTGAGAGCAAAGAAAGAAATGAGAGAGAAGGCTGTAGAGGAGAAAGGTGGAAGAAAATAATCCTTATAATAGTGGAAAACAGGCTGAAAAGAAAAAAAAGAAGGAAGAAAAGGCAGATAAGCAAACAGAAGGGAAAAAATAGAGAAGTTAGAAAGCGTAAAAGAAAACTGAGGAACTAAAAAATGAAGTGAATTAAGAAATAATAGCAGAGACATTCCCCACCTTGAAAATATACAACATGGCCTTTAAGCCAGTACATAATAAATAGCTTGGTCATGAGGTAGTAGATGCCGTCCTTTCTGTGAGACTGAGGCACTTACTTGTCACAAGCAGGATCAAAGGCACACGAAGAATGTTTTGAGGGTGTTATCCAAACAGGATCAAAGGCAAAATGTCTTCTACAAGCTGGAAAGGGTCATTAAATCAGCTATCAGAAAGCTGATCTGGTGCAAGTTCATGCTCAGTTCATTTGGCAGTAGCGTGTTTGTGTGCCCATGTCCTCCTCACTGCACATGCTTGGGGAGCACAGATGGGCAGACAAGAGAGTTCACAGCAATAAAGTTTTCTGCCTCCATGCTCCCTGTGGAACAGGGGCCATGTATTACACGCAGAAATCTGTGCTCTCTTCCAATGTGGTTATCCAGCTAGTTTCAAAGGTGGTCTCTCACAAGGCTATTTGAACTCTGCTTTATATCACTTTTTTCATTGCTAAGATGTAAATCTTTCTTACAATTAAAGCCCATATTTTACCAATTTAAAGAATAGTAAATAAAGCAATGCTGATACATTAAATGTTAAACCAGAGGAAATGAGTAAAGCCCACTTTATCCTCATCATATTCTCCCGAGCACACGCACTACCAACCAAATTCTAAGTTATCTCCATGCAATACTTCGCATGGAAGGAGGCTGCAGGCATGAATATGAGGGTAGAAGTTGTGCAGGGAAGTTTTTTTGAGGGAGTTCACACAAAGGTGCTTTTGTCCCTGTAAGAACCATTACTCTGCTGAAGCACATGATTGCTGGCCCACACTAGGATCAGAAAGTGCTGGAGCCCTTCCACTGGCTCTTTGCTTTTGAAGCTTCGGCTCTGTGTTTTCAGAGTAACTGAATACACTGAGTTTTGGAAGGAGACTTTCCTAATCTGCAAAACCTAAGGTAAGATTTTCCAAAAATTCTCAAGCTATTTAGAAGCACTTCTTGTTTTCTAGCAGAGGGTAGGTTCCTGCTTTGCTGGGATATGTTCTCAAACACCTCCACAAAGCAGAAAATGCTCATCCTCATCAAACGGCGCTCATACGTACTAGGTAAACAGCCAGCAAAGAGCCAGGAGAGGAGGCTCTAGGTGCGACCCTGAGCTCAGTGTCACTGACAGGAGGCAGAAGCCAGCTCCTCACCACCTCCAGCTAATGCTAAGCAGTCAGTTGCCATGTTCAGCAAAAATAACCTCAAATTTATAAAGCATGATCTATGTTTGTGCCAGACACAAACACTGGAACACTCTGGGTGCAGATTCTGCAGCCATGATCTTAAGTAATAGTATTCAGCCTCGAGCTACAGTCTAGAAGAAAGGTTCACAACTGCTATAAAGTGATATCGCTAAGCAGGTATCAGAGGAGACTTCCTCAGAGGCGGGAATGAGAATCTGCGTCACTCAAATCTCTGCCCCTGAATGCTCACTCTTTACATGTCAAACTAGCAAAAATGTCCTTGTCAACAAAGTCAGACTCTTCAGAATATGCCATTAATGAAAAGACACGTTATCAAGAGATTAAGATATTTACAATATAAAAACTATTTCTGAGCTGTTAAGGCATTTTGGAGCTCTTGGTTTAAAGCACTACTTGAATCTTTTTTTAAAAAAGATCACAAAAAAACAGGAAAGTGGCAATAACACATGAATTAGACTTGACTAAATAAAGGCATTTGCTAAGTAGAGTAACTAGTTACTTAAATCTTTCTTAACAGTGAGCGATGAGTGGGATTCATTTTGGGAAGTGTGGGATTTATTTAGAGAAGCAAAGACATAAAGGCATTTGAAGGCATAAAATGGAGAAGGGAAAATATTTTAATTGCATCAGATGAAAAAGCATCCTGCTAGCTCCACACATAAAGCAGCTAAAACAAGTACAATGTCAAAGTGTTGTGTCAAGAAAAAACAATACAAATAGCTATCTTGCTGTTTTCTTGTGTATATTTCTTAGATTAGCAAGTTTTCAACCTTGTATATCACAGTCTTTTAATCACCTTGCACTGAGGGAAGTTACTTCCGTTATATAAAAATGTGGTTTGTCTAGCTGTGGTTGATGGACACAGATGTGGAAGGATGGTGCTGTTAGGTGGCACTTCTCGGGGGTTTCCCAGTCAAGATTATAAGGAGCTCCCAGTATGTCCTCACTGACACTGTGGAAAGGAGTGTCAGGATCCTCCTGACCCTGGAAGCAGGGTGTTTCTCATTTCTGCTGATTCTCATGCTGATACCTTGTCAGTGTAGGCTACAAGGCTACACGAGGCCACAAGAAGGCATCAGCAATTCAGAACCGTTTCTTCAACACGACACTTCAGCATGCCTCTTCTTGTTCAAATCCATCATATGTCTGATATTGTCTTGAAGCTGGACTACATAGCCTCTGCACGTTAACATCTCAGCTCTTCCCTAGTGCAAAGCCCTTTCCCCCACCAGACATCAGCCTAGAAACTGGTATCCCATTCTTCTAGATAGCAGTCACCAGGATTTATCTTTACAGACATGCCTACCAGTCACAACTGAGGGGATTGACTGCAACCAACCAGACCCTCTTGTCTATGCCATTACCAGGTCCACACTGCTGTGGTTAACTAATTGTGGGTGTGCTCTGGGGCTTGTTTGAGGTCCATCTATTGACTGAGTCCTCCAATAACTACAGTCTTTGGAGGACAGGGGCTGGTTCTCTCACTTATGGGTTTCTTCCTCTGGTTGTATCTTACAGGGTGTCTACTTTGGGTTTCATTCTATATCTGTGAGGCAATTTCATACTTTAAACTATGATGGTGTTCCTTCAGTTTTACATCTCATTGTGGAAGGTTTGTTTTAGACACAGTTGGCCAAAGCTTTAGCAATGTGTTAACAGGAATGTGAAGCTGACATTTCCTAGAAGCAAACTCAGTAACCACATCATCTATTTTAAGTGTCTGAACTGAAAAAGATTGTAACATGTAAATGTACAATATCAACTGCCATAAGCTATTCAAAGATATTTTTAACTTTGAATTTTAATATTAAAAGCTGTTGGTCATTAAAGCACAGAAAAAAATATTTTATTTTCTTTAAAATCAAAAACATTTTTTACATTTCTAGGAGCTGATATTTTTGAAGAGCTGCATTCAAGTCTTGAGATATTAAATCCAACACGATCTAAATGCATATTCATATAGTTCTAAATAGTAAAGCTAATCGGTATGCTATTCTTTCTCCAAAGGATTGACTTTTTCCTTTGTCACATTTGACTTCTAAAAACCTCAGTCTCAGCACTGGGCAGACTTCATTAACATGGAAGATGAACTCACTTCATGACAAATACTCAGTGTACTGCTATATGCTATTATTCCAATGCCTAACAGCAAACTTCAGCCTTTACAAGCAGAACACCAGCCAAACTGCTTAGTTACCGAATGTGTTTGCATTTGTGTTTACAAACTGAACATATCCATTCCTTCTTTTAATTTAAAAAGAATAAATCCTTGTCATTTATTAAACTAACCATGCACTTGCTTGCCAAATGTTGGACAGGGGAATGTCCCTTCCAGTCAACCACCAAAATTAGTGACTGCACTTCTCCCCATCATCCCTTTGCCACACCCCATGTCAATGGAGACATCCCCACCCCACTCAGAAATGATTAATCTGCTCTGGATGGGAGCACAATGTCTGCTAGGAGAATCAGTTAGTCTTTGGCAGCTGCATGTTTGTGGGAGCTAAAAAAACTCCCATGATTCTGATGTAAGTAGGGGTGATAATTCTTACTTATCTAACAGAGTTATTGTCAAATGACTATTTATGCTTGTAAGAAAGTCAAATATTCAGGGCAGTCTGCAGGAGAAAAGCCTGTCAATAAACCAGGGATGCAGCTCTGCAGAGGATGTGAAAAACTGCCTGGGCAGTGGAATGAATTGGCCCAGCAAAGGGGAGATACCAATGGGATTCAAAGGCTTGGGAGAAAGTCAGCATTTCATAGCCTGGTCTCTGAAAGCTGATGGAAAAATAGGGAAAAAATCCCCAAAACCAGTATCATCATGTTACACCAGGAGCGTCCAACCAGGAGCGACAGACTGACTGACTGGCCAATACTGCAACGTCATATTTTCCGAGGAGGCTATGCTAGAAAACAGAAGTGCACACTGGGGGCAATCCTCATCAGCTGTGATTGTCTGTACTGACACAGAGCCTTTGAAGAAAAAACAGAGGCCCTCATAAAGGGTTAGGACCTTCTCAGCCTGTGACACTGCTAAATGGGCAGAAAAGGGGCTCTCTCTGCTCCTTCCCCTCACAGAAGCTTTTTCCGGCTCCTCTGTCCTTGGAGAAGAAACGATCCAGTATAGCTTTGGTGGAAAACATGCAAACAGATGTAAAGAAAACCACTTATTTATCCAAGCACTGATTTTTTTCCCATTGGATTATCATTTTCCTCAGCACAAACTGCACTACAGTTACAAAACTCCTTACAGGTCTGGAGAGGAGACTCCTGTATCACCTTATCAGCAGCAAAATTCCCATCCACTTTAGCAGGGCTGGGTTTACCCAGTCTCTCTTTCATTCTATGCCCTGCCTGGAGGAGGAAAGTCTGTGCTCACATTTCATCTCATGTACTGATTCCTGTGTATGCTCAGATACACCAAGCCATGGCTTGTCTCTGCACCTTCATTCAGGTACACCTTCCTACCTTTATGTCTTTACAAGCCAAAGCAGCAGAAGCTGAAGGAGCATCCTGCTGCTTTCAGTAAAAACACTTCTGTGGCCTTCAGACTTTGCAGTTTTGTCATTCCAAGCTGGCCACTTTGTTTTTGTATTACTCAGACTGTATTTCAAAGTACATTGTTCCCTGTGTGACCTGAAGTAAATTGAAAGGTACTATATGCTAGAGGACTTGAAAGAGAAAAAATGCCTGCATTACCTGAGCAAATATGCAGAAATCAAGACCATTGCAGGGCTCTTTCCTCACAGAAATCCCATTCTTGAGGTGTGATATGTAACACGGCTGCCTGCCAGGCATTCATGCTTCTTTCTCCTCACCATGCACAGAATAAATTAAGGCTAAACCACAGTACTGTGAAATAAGGACAAAAGTGATGGCTCAAGCTGCCCAAGGCTCACCGAAATCTCCACTGTCCACCATCTGAGGGCTGGCTGATGGAAGCCATGTGCCTCCTTTGCCTCCTAGCACAGGGAGCTGAACTAGCAAAAGCAGGTGTAGGTGCTACACTGGGGCAGCCCACAGGGATGCTGCACCTTATCCCACTGCTGGGATGGCTGGAAGGAGCACACTGTCCCTGCGGGGTACACCTGGGTACTGCTAAGGTCAGACAACTGGGAAAACCACCAGTAAAGCTGCTGCAGCATCCCAGAGAAGAGGAGGAGTTCCTTCTCCATCCCAAAGTGTCCTGTGTTCACAGTGAGGCACCCCCCCAGCTCCAAAGTGCTGATGCCAGCAAAGCCATTTGTTGATGGAGGTCTGATCCAAGTGTCCCTGCTGCTGCCCAGGAGCACATTTCTTATGGAGCTGCATGATCCCCCTGCCCATGTGAACTATCACCTTTCACCTCTGCTCAGACCCACTTGTCCCCCACATGCCCACCCAGCAATGGACAAATCACCTCAGATGCCAAAGCTGCTATCTCCAATACCATCTTAGGGTCGTGCCAAAGAGGGCTCTTGCCTCCACTCATTCTGGCCACCGAGGGTGGTCATCAGACCTGGCAAGGCTGTGAAATCTAGAATGAATTCCTCTTTTATATACTTTCCCTAGGAGGAGAAAAAATACAACACTAAGAAAGAAGCTGTGCAAAAACTGGACACATGCAATGCTTTGCAAAGAAGGTCTGGCTTTAGGATTAGATCATTTTAATAAGCAACAATAACAGTGTTCGCCAAAATACTTACCCCATTAAGTCTCTCTAGCAAAGAACTGCTTGCAGAAACCTGCATGCTGTATGGCAACCCTCATGGCCTTCTATAAAATGAGATTTATCTTTACTTTATTTATAAGTAGTGAGCTGATCAGTTCAATTAAGCTGCCCATAACTGACGTTTATTGCATTTGCACATCAGTGCAAGAAATCAGTCAAAACTGATGTGAACAGGAGTTAAAGTCTCAAACCCAAAAAAAGGGTGAAGATTTGCTTTTACAAAATGAAGTCAAATGAAAGGTACTCTGGCACAGGTTTGAAGATGTCATGGGTACAAATTCTTGTATTTGTATATAAGAATTATACAGAAAGACTGCATATCTAACTTGATAAAATGCTAGCACAAAAGGTAGTATTACCACCAAAAAAAGGTATTAAGAGCAAGCACAGTTTGTAGGAATGGGAAATATTAATTACTTAATAAAAAAACCTATGAAAAAGGGTTCAGGAAGTACAAGTATAGAACTTAAAAAGGCAACAAGTTGGAGAGAAATGAAGAAAGTTTTTTCTATCAGACATACATACAAAGAGTAGAATGACTGTAAAGCAAGGCTGATGGACAGAACTGTGGAAATTGAAGTGAAGGACAATCTAGATAAGGCCCAAAACCTGAGCTTTAGACAAAGATGGTGATCTTGAACATGGAAACAATGCTGCAATGGCTAATAACAGCAGTTGGAAATGGTAGATGTCTAAAACCAAGGTTTAAGCAAATGTGAACCAAAATAATGCATGAAATGTAGGTGGCACAAATATTACTTCTCCCACAACCCTGGAGAAACTATCATCTGGAACTAGAAAATGGTGAAGTCAAAGCAACTGAGGGCACTGGGACAAGTGTAAAAAGCAATAAAACCTGAAGTGCAGTTAGTAGGGTTGACATAGTTGTGAGGGCACACTGATTTCTGGTAGAAGAAAGCGCAAAAGACCTGTTCCTTTTGGCCTGGAATAGAACATTTCCTACTCCATTGCTTGCTGAAATTGCTGCAAATGACATCAGATGAAAAGCAGAGGAGAACAGAATAGAAAGGGCAGGACTGTGTTGAAAGGAGTTAGAGTTCATCCAGTGGAAAATACTGGATCTTAAGGCAACACTTTCAGGAATGACCTGAACGACTTGCTACAGTTGTCATGTGTTGATGAAATCTGCTGCTAACACAACACAGAAAGGAACTGCCAAGAGAAAAGGACTACAATATTATTTGGGAAAAAATGGATGACCCTGAATTAAAAGTACAAGGTCATACTCTGAATGCCTAATAGGAAGGATCTCTGTCCAGGAGTTTGTTTGTGTGAAACAACTAAAAAGAAAGGCTTCAGTGTATTATTTAGGGTGATGTCAAGCTACAAATATGGTGCACCCAGAAGAAAGACAGATGTGACCATGATATGTATCAGATACTTCCCATACAAGAAGTAACAAATCAATGGATTACACAAAATTCTTATGACACCTAATTTGCACTGTAGTGCACAATGTTGGTCACCTCTACTCTGGAAAGGGCAAATGAAATTGCAGTAGTGCTAAGTAAGGTTACTGGGGGATTTGAGTGACCAGAGAAGTCATTCTACATGAGAAGAGCAGAAAACCAAGGCTGAATGCATGCCAGTGCTCTCTAAAAATACATCAGTTGGAACACACCAGGGATGGGAGATAATTTTTTTTATGAAAGGGCAATGGCAGCACAAAAGGCCCAGATTGGTAGAAATGACCCTGAAGTGTCAGGAGTCATGAAATAAGATTTAGGATAGCTATGTAGGCTTAAAACATACTGGTTTGCTTTCAATAGTTGTAGGTACAACTTGAAAGTCTAAGGGGTCATGAGGAAAGAGGAGAGGAGGAGAGAGAGGGAGAGGAGAGGAGAGGAGAGGAGAGGAGAGGAGAGGAGAGGAGAGGAGAGGAGAGGAGAGGAGAGGAGAGGAGAGGAGAGGAGAGGAGAGGAGAGGAGAGGAGAGGAGAGATCCTACGCTGTTTGAGCTTAAACACAGAGCTGCTTGAGTTGAACAATTAGTACAAAGCAGAATAGAAGTTACCCCCGAAGTGCAGCTCTTATTTTACTGTAAAGGTCATTGCCTCCAACCCCACCCAAGGCAGCTGTGCTCAAGTTTTTCAAACCAAGCCCAAAAACTTGTGACTGTTTTTGGCTGCAGAAGAGAACAAGAGACTGCTTGAAAGAAATGCTTGGAAGGAATAGGGAGGGTGTGAGAAGGAAGCTGCACATGCTGGGCTGCTCAGGGAGGATGCAAAGGGGCATCTCAAGGGTTGTATAATGAGGATCCAGCAATGGTTAGAAATACCTGAAAATCAACAGGGAAGAAGTAAGTCTAGTCAACATGCAGCAAAACGTCGAGCTCTAAGTGTGCTTCACATAAATAGCATAGGCAGCCCTGATACCATACCTGTTCAAAGGTGGCTTTCTTTTTGAGAGAACTGACGTCTACAACTCATCTGGGATTTATTTTTATTTTATTTTGTAAGGAAGTGCTCTACGTTTCATCTGCTCATTTACAAATAGAAGGAAAAGGTTGGATGTGTTCAGGAATCCCCCAATACACGTTTTACAAATAACCCTGCAGCTCACCTTTGTTGTGCCTCTGCTCAGGGTGAGTCACCAGCATACATAAAAGACAAGGAAGTACTGAGGTTAACGAAAAACAGCCTGCCTGCAAACTTAATTCTGATGTTAACAATTAAAGAAAACAGAGGATAATGTATTCCTTCCAAAGCAAAAACACTCCTTTTGTTCAGAGCAAGCCAAAATCAAAACAGGAATAATCTATTCCCCACAGTGTTGCAGAGGAAGAAAAATATAGAATAAACACTCTGCATAGGAGAAGTTCTGGATTTGCTATAGCACCAGCAATAGTAGCAAGAATGGTACACACTGATAATGGAAGCAGCTCCAGGGGGAGTTGGTCTGTAAGTGGGTCTCCATTTACACTAGCCAAGGCTCACCCAGTGGCCTTGCAGATTTTCTCAACACCCAGCAGAGATCTAGTGGTGAGTGTCCAGGAGGGCAGGCATCCCCTGGATACTGGTATCAGCATTCCCATTTCAGCTGCTCTCTCAGTTTAGCAGAGTCCTTCATTTCAGAGAGGTGATTTGTCCAGTTTACCTAGGTCTTCTCACCTGGTAAGGACATGACGGGAAACACAGCAGCCAGAAAGAGGGGACCCCGCAAAGGCAAGAGCAGCAAAGCCTGACCAAGTAACGAGAATCTTCTGCCTTTTGTGGCACATCCTGTAATTACAGTATGTGCAATCATCACACATACCCTTTACTCTACTTGTGCTCAGCAGGCTTGAGTGATCCTGCCTGGCCCCCCTGCAGAGGCACAGCAGAGGAGCTGTGCTGCTGGAGCAGCTAGACCCTGCTCCTCAGATGGAGCACTGTGCTGCCAGGTGGCTGCTTTGCCAGCAGGATTGGACGGGCCTGCCTGAAACTATTGCTACATGGTGGGCTTCTACCTCAAAATCCCCAAACATGGCTGTGTTGGCAGAGCTTCTCTGTGCAGAAGCAGTCCAAGCTTAACATCCCATCCTGTCACATTTCCTGCACCAGTCAGAGTAGGATTTTATGCATCGGGAATAGGTTCAATACCCTGGGGCATCTCTTTCAAAATTAATCTACAGATCCTATCGGCAAACAACGTCTTGTGTCTATACAGTGTCTATACAGAAGTCAATCAACCAATCAATCAATGTATCTATCTATCTTCATCATCATACCCCATCCTTTAACCTTTGCTCAAATGATCAGGTATTTATTTGCAGCCAGGTCAGTAAAGGGCAGTCTCTGATACAAGTCTACATCAGACTCACACCTCTGATTCTACCACCATAATCGTGCTGCTGTCGCACCTAGCCAAGTGTGATTTCTTTTCCACACATATCCTTCAGAACGCATTACTGCTACAGTGACCTAGGAAGGAGGCTCCTGCAGCAGCATTCAGCTGCCGGAGGAGTCATTTTCCCAGAAAGCGTATTTCCTAGCCCACACATTGCGTTATTTGAAAACCTGAAATGCAGATAATGGTCAGAAATGGATGAAAGCATGCCCTTTCCTAAATGGTCAGTGACTTCAGGGCCAGTCGGAGAGATTACCTTCTATAGCGCAAGTTGCTTCTTCTCCCAAATTCCTGGACCACGAGGCTTTATATTCGGTATCTACTTTGTTTGCTGGCCTGCTTAAAGGTCTTTATTGTCTGCTAGAAAGACCTGCAGCTTGTTGAAATTATTGCATTGTAGTTGCTTGTAAATTCATTCTGCCTTCCTTTGGCCTTCAGTCAAGTAAGCAAATGGGTGTATAACACCCTCTTCCCTCTTAATGAGAAATCTTGTAAACAAGTGAAAAACAAATCAATCTTTACAAGCACCAGATAAGTAAAGCTAGAAAGTTGTACTTCCTGTAGGAAACATCATAAATGGTTTACCCTGAAAAGCAACTGATAGCATTGATTCTTCAAGTCTTTCACTAGGCTAATGTTAAGGAAAACAGCTGCAGGAGTGGAATTTGTTTTAAAGGCACTTCTACAAGGTACATCAGTCTTATTTAAGCAGAACCCACCCTACAGATGAATGCAGCAAATCTAGCAAAGAGCCATCCTTTCTGTCTGTTCTGCAAACGGTCTGCCTGTAGGAAGGGTACCAGATAACGCAGTAGTTTCTGTTCTGTGTACAGAATTTGTAAGTGGGATGTAACCACTAAGCTGTTTAGACAACTGCCTGTTGCTATTTTCCTTCACACTTTACAATGACCAAGCCTCCCTATCATGGTAGGTGATGTTATTGGGCTTGGTGGTTCTCAAAAACATCAAACCAGACACAAATACATAGCAAATAATGGATCTACCCTGAAGTCTGTTTCCTTAATTTGTGCTAAAAAAATTTGGGTAGCTCTTGATGCAGTCCTGTGGAGTTAAGTCATTATATGCTGCTATTGACTTTGATGCTATAAATTTAGTATTATCTACTGTCACACTTTATGACAGTTTCATGCCCTGATTGACATAAACTGCTATAAAACCTCGTATCTGAACTCAGATCAAAAGAGATCATGCACTAGCTCAGACAGATGCTCTTTATTCAGTTCTTTCAGGAATGCCTGGAATTTCCACTCCAAGCCTTCTTAGAACTTTCTGCAGTTAGCTGGTCATCCACTGAGCAGCTCTGGAAACTGCAGGTTTCCAAAGGTTGCTGCAGACCTTATGAGAGCTGGAAGAAAACCCATTTTCCATAGCTCAGGTCACTCTTTTTTTCCTGGGAAACCCTGCATTCCATGGGTTTAACTGTCTGAAATTGATATATGTGAAATCCAAGCTTCTAAGCATGTTCCCCATAACAGATTTATTTTTTTGCTGCCACAAATAAAGCAGGCATCACAGTAGGAAAAACACTGGAAAAGAAGTGTTAGAATAGATGATAGAAGGGTGAGGTAACAGTATCATAATTTCCCAGGGGCTGAGACACTCAGGGAAGTCTACACAGACCAGTCACTCATGTAGAAAGGAGGGTTCATGGGAGCTAAGTGACAGTTTTCTTGCTGGAACCTGAAAAACCCAACCCATAGTGACCATCAGCTACTCCTGGCTTCAAGGTTTTACAAGGTGTAACACTCCTCCTTAGACCAGAGCAAAGCCTCTGTGTCAGGAGAGCAGACATGGTGTTTCTGATCATACTGATAATTGTGGCATTTTCTGACAATACCAACAGTCACAGGAGTTTTCCATGACCATAAGCAGCAAGTGCCCTGTATCATAAGCCTTATAACACAGAGTTATTTGGGCCCCTTCCTCTCCTACATACCAGTAGGATTGGCGTTGAGGATTGGGATTCTGCACTGACTTTTTGCTTGACTTGTGCTCTTCATTCTCTACTGTCATTTGTAAGAGCCTGCTACCTACTATGAGTGGTTACTGCAAGTGTTGTTGAGATTGGGCAGCAAGAAACTGCTAAATATAAAATGAGAGTGCAAGACAGTGTCTTGTTTCCTGTGCAATATGTGCCACTAAGCTGATGCTACCCTCTGGCACAGAGGCCTCACTTACCTTGCTGGGGCAATTTTGCATGCAATGTTTGGTGTGTCAATGTGCAGTCAAAGAGCTGCAGAAGGGCCTTATACCTCCCTCCTCTTCCACCCCGACCATGTCAGCAAAGCTGGGGGGCAAACTCACCTGCAGGAAGGTTTACCTGAATGTGGCAAGTGCTATGTGACAGCTATCTCAGCTAACCTTGAACAGTTGATGCCCTTCCCAGACACTGTAATGTGTCAGCTTACAGCCAGAGGAGTGGGCACCTGGAATCTCCTGTGTCTGGCCCTGCCAGCATGAAGGGAAGAGCTGTGCACAGGGGGAATAAGGTAACCCAGGTCTTGGTCATGATCCAGTCCCTCCCTGCATGCAGGCAGAAGAGCAGTTCAGCCTAAAACAGATTTCTCTGCAGGCAGCAATGACCTGATGAGTGGGCCAGACACATGATGTCATCCTTTTTATCATCCATAAATCTCCTGCTTTCCGTACTCCTAGCCAACTCTATGATGTGGTGGATCAAACTTTGCTAGAGAAGGAATAGGAGCCCACTTATTATTTCTTATGAAATAACCTGTGGGTCTGCCACAGGGGATATCAAACATCGCTTATCCAAATCTATAAATCTTGTAAGACTTAACATGGGGATTAGGATGTACCTTCAGTGCAGCTCTGATGTGTCTGCTGTAAGAGAAATCACTTTGCCCTGAAGGGACAGCACTTGCAAGTTTTGAGAATCCAGTGCCATTGAACATCTCTGTTCCTTCATACAAACACTGTCACTAGAGACAAGCCTTTAGCTGTGCTGAAACCATCAAACAAGAAGGCATCCATCATATCCAGATAACCATGATAGGGATGGATGTGACACCTTGAATTTTAGGGCTGGCTTCATGTAAATTGAGCACTGTGGAGCAGATTAGAATAAAATTATTCAGAGACACGTAGGAGGAAAAAGATATGATATGTCCACATGTAAGTGTCTCTTTATCTAAGTATTCAAATCTCATGGGACATAGTAAAAATCCAGGTTTGGCCAAGGTCAAAGGGCAGTTGACCATTATATTAAAGAATATCACTCAAGAACATGTTCTTTGCCATTGCAATACGTTACTTCAGCTTGACTGGGGAGTTACTAGAAAACACATAATTTCTAATGTGAGTGCAAAACTGTTGGTAAACTGAGAGGCCTCAAAGCCTCCAAAGCAAACGTGACAACCCCTGCCAGCAGTCCTAGCACAAAGGCACCGTGCAGGATACAGCTGGAAGCAGAGCTGTGTTTCCATTGGGAAGGATGAGCCAGGGTTAGGGTGCCTTCTGAAGGATACATCATTTTTGACATAAAAAGAAACAGAGGAATCAAGTACCACGTAATCCTGTATCGGAAGGAAATGGTAAAAGGACTTTGAAAGGACACCAGTGGGACGTATGAGACATTGTCAGTGACTACAGCTAGATTTCTGTGCATGGTGGAGCTTGTAAAAGTATTAAATGAAGCGCACCACTAAATTTTCCTCCAGCCTTGTATGTGCTTAAGATCACATCTTCACTCTGATGCACCCAGTGCGCATGATTATGCTCTTCTACCACTGACAGTGTGGACTTTGTATAATTGCCACTTCTCTAATTTGGCAGAAAACTGTCTTGCAGGGCTGATTGTGAAGATGAGCTCAACAGTTAATGCTTAGAGATTCATTCCATACAAGTATCTCCTAGGGTCCTGAGATCACTGTATGTTAAAGTATGGACAGATTGCACTGCCAAGAATTAAATCCCAACAAAATTTATGGGCTTTGTGTGAGCTGAAGAGATAATGAATTCCCAGGGAAGGAAGCATGGCTTTTTATTGTGTGATGTTGAATGTGCACCTATACTTTTAGATAAAGATCAGAAAATGCAACTGGCATTTAACTTAAGATGACAGGAGTTACTAGGTGGTCTCAGTTTTGGCCCTGGCAGGACTCAGGCTGCAACATTCATAAATAAGGTTTGAAAGAAACATTTGTCCATGTTAACATGAGAAGAAGCCCTGTTTTAAACACCTTTTGAGGCACCGCTATTTCCGCGCCATCAACAAGAGCATCTGAAATAAAATTCACGTAGAGCAAAGTGGGACTTGTAACCAGAAAAACCCCCCTGTGGGGACTCACTGTCGGTGCCCCCAGCCGCACCTCCTTTCCTGTGGTACCTTGTTCTTGTGACTTTTGCATATTTACCAGGAGTGCGCTAACAGCTATTGGGAAGCCCAGGAGGCAGTTGTGGGACTGGGGCTGATGTGGGGTTGTTGTACGTCCAGTGTGGGGTGAGAGGAACAAGTGTCCTGCAGCTCCTTCCAGACTGAAGCCTGATCCCTGCTGCTGGACCTGTGGGACTGGGCTCACCCCACTTCTTCCACACCTGCACTCTCCAGCTAAGAGGAAATTTAGTTTTATTGTCCTTATCCACAACACATGCAAACTCAGCCATGGAGAAAGGTGCCATTCAAAGTACCCTAGCCTGAAGGTGCACTTGTATGTTTAAGAAGTTGTTGAAGAACTGCTCATACTTACAGAACTATTACTTCCAGGGTGCTGCCAAAGTTATGGTTTGCACGGTTACCAACAACATAAATGGCAGTTCCATAGAAGAACTGTGACTTTGCAGCAGGACTGGCTGCCAGACCTAACTCCAGTAAGCATTTTCTGACTCATTTGGTAGCCTCATCTTTGCCTGTCACCCTTGCCAGGCACAGTACATTACCAGCTTTCCATCTCCTGCAAAATCGGCAGAGTGACAGGAGCACGGGTGAGACAAACATTGGAAAGAACAGGTTTATTTGGCTTTTGCCTGGTTGCTCACATCCAACCTGAGCTGGACTCTCTTACACATGAGCAGTCTTGCCTTTGAGCCATGAGATCTGTACACTGGTATAAACTGACATCAATATGTGAAGGGTATGAGCAAAATCACATTCCCTTTTTCAGTTCAGTTCTGCTTAGCTATCTTCCCTTTAGGACAGATACCTTTGATTCTCTTTATGTTTAAAATCATAGAATCATAGAATAGTTAGGGTTGGAAACGACCTTAAGATCATCAAGTTCCAACCCCCCTGCCATGGGCAGGGACACCTCACACTAAACCATGCCACCCAAGGCTCTGTCCAACCTGGTCTTGAACACCGCCAGGGATGGAGCATTCACAGCTTCCTTGGGCAGCTCATTCCAGTGCCTCACCAAGCAAAATGAGCATGAAAATACTATGTTTTTTTTCAGGCTTTGCAGGAAAGGCATTTGGGGCCTTTTTTCCTGAAGAGCTGTGCAGAACATTTTTCAACCCAAGGAAGGAAAATGTCATTCTCCAGCTCCCTGTATGAGCTCACAGCAGTTATGCCTCCTGAACACTAAAATTAGGCTTCTCTTTGAAAAGCAGTATAATATGGACAATTAAATCTTTGATGGGAAGTGTGTATCAACATTTCTTCACCTGCAGAAGCTATCTGCGTTGCGTGACAAGACAAACTCCATCTCCCTGCTACACCGAGAAGACCAAGGACCAAACCTGGGTGTTCTGTGGTCCATCAGCATCCATGACTGATGTCTCCCACCAGCGCACAGTCCCAGCTCGGCTCCTCCTCAGGGACCCTTGGGCCTTTCTACTGACAAGTGAGATTTGCTGCACATACATGAGTATGTTTTGGATGCAAGAGTCCATGCTGGGTGAGCTGGTGCAGAGGCAGGTGCGGATGGTGCTCAGTTCCCTACCAGTGCTTTGTTATAGCACCTTTTTCCCCTGTACCTCACCCTTTATCTCACCTAGAGCCAGTGGGTATCGTAAGTCATGTTCTCAGCAAGCATATGGTGTTTAAGATCTGGATCACAGAATCTGTAACTATTTAGGCCGTTATTGTTGTTATCTCTAGACCAGTGCATCTGGCTAATGCTCACAGCCTGTGAGGACTGTAGCTCTGTTGTTTCTTACTTAGGTTGTTTACATGAACATGAAACTTCCTGGCTTGTGGCCTTTTTCAGAACTATAGATCATTAGTATTTGTTTATACCAAGGGAGTGACTAAAAATTCACCAGGCAACATTCAGCTAGGAAAGTTGTTATCCTAACATGTAAAAAAGAGTTCTCCACTCCCTGGAAGCCCATGATCAAAGCAAAAGAGAAGAAAGAGGCACATAAAGGAGCATAAGGAAACAAGATCTGTGTATGACAAAAGTTTACTGTGAGAGTTGCTGGGTTGGATTGATTAAAGACTGTGAATGCAATCTCGAATGAAACAACATCAGAGTAAAACATAAGAATGGTTGTGCTGGATCAGAACAGGCTGATGAGCTTCACCTCAGTCTCTTCACCATCATGCATGATCTCTTTGCTTTTCCAGTCCAGGGTTGATGCCCCCTTGGATGCGTTTGCTGGACATCTCCGTGGCAATGGCTGTTCATGCAAGAGTGACAGCATGTTCCCATCTACTTTTTCTGCCTAGTTCCATATTCAGAAAATTTACACTGTGACTTAGACACCAACCCCAGAGGTAGCTCAGGGGCAAAAACCCAGACACCCTCCTAGCCAGGCTGTGCTCAGTCAAACATCTTGCATCCATCTCTTCACTTATTCACTTTAATCAGAGGATTTAAATATAGTAGAGGAAATGCAATTCACACTGCTTCACGTCCATGAAGATACTCATGCATAAGACGTGCAGGTGCTCATTTATGTACACACCAGCTGCTCTTTCAGAGGAAGAATCAAACTTGTTCTTGGTGTTCTGTTACTATTACTTACCTTCCCAATGGGTTTCAAAAGTCAATACAGAATCTTCAAAATTATGATACTGTTCCCTTTTCTTAAATACCAGGAAAATTTGATACTCACAGTCATGATTTCTGTGAAAAAATCTTTCCACTTACCTACTTACTTCCTATTACCTATGAGTGATACTTAAACATACAGTAAAATCATCAGTCAGAGACATCTGAGGCCAAATTCTTCTTTCTCTGATATTTTGGAATGCTTCGGAAGCTGATGGGTTTTAACAAAGACATTTATACAAAATGAGCAGTATTAGAAAAAAGTGTAACAGCACTTCCCAGGAGCAAAACTCTTCTCACTTGAGCAGTCTCTCAGAAGATGCAGGTGGACAACTCCAGGGATGGACATGCTTATGAATATGGATCTTTCATATCCTGAAAGAAGTTGGGATC
Organism: Psittacula echo; assembly: GCF_963264785.1. Lineage (NCBI taxonomy): Eukaryota > Metazoa > Chordata > Aves > Psittaciformes > Psittacidae > Psittacula > Psittacula echo. Next base: position 37,051,707 of record NC_137738.1, on the reverse strand, counting down.
CATTGCCTTCCTCTAAGGTGTTCTGCTTGTAGCCATTCATTTCCTTCCTTTTCTTGCAAGAGCCTGAAATGACACATTTAATCTGGAGTCAGAAGGGATGTTTCCTGCCATACTAAGTGTACTTAGTTTGGTTCTGCTTCACTGGGTGAGAAACAAAACGTCTTCCTTTTCCAGTCCAAAGCCAAACATTTTTTCCATCATCTGTCTGTTTAAGTGAAAAGTCTTGACGTAGCCTCATGAACAAGAAAAAGCACAGCCATGCCCCACACAATTAACAGCTCAGGTGCAAGAGGAGAGGCAGGAGATGAGCACCGCCCTCTTGAATTCTCCTGTCTTTACAGAGGTGACAAGACATAGTATGTCCTGGTCCCCAGGTCTATGGCAAGTGCTGTTCCAAATGTTGCTTGCCATGAGCAAGACAGGCTTCTCATCCTCAGTTCAGTGATGAACCTTTGTGTGGTGTCTGCTACTTTATGGGCACCTGGGATGAGAAAAAGACTTGCAAAACAATCTCTTCTGAGATGTACCAGAGATCAAAACAAAACTGGCCTACTGTCTAAAACAATGAGGATCTTGGTGGTAGCTTTTGAGTTTCCTACATCTCAGGAGCTTCCCTGCATCATTTCTGTACCTTAGAGCCTGTCATTTAATCCCAGCAATAAAGCTGTTTTCCCCTTAGAGGTGAAAGACAGCAATCTGATATGGAAAGGTGTAGTGGTGATGGAGATACCTCTCACACGAATACATAGCACCTTTTCTTGCTGCTCAGCAGGCGTGTGTGTCCCAGTCCCCTCATGAGCTCCTGTGCCTGGGACAGGTTTTCATGAAATAAGCTAAATAAACAAGCTGCACAAAAAAAAACCACCAAGATAAAACATTGGATGGTGTTGGATGGCAGTCACTAGTGTAGCACCCAAAGGAAATTAAAAGGAAAAAGGCAGTCCAGGACAGAGCTTAAGCCACTGAAACTGGAAATCCCATTACTTCTCTGGACTATTTTCAAGCAAATCTGGGCTAGGTGGAAGTATTTCTCAGTTGGCTAGGTCACAGGCTGCTGCAATGGGAGGCTCACGGACACCAAGATGAATGACTTGTCCACACTGTACTGGCCTTCAAGAACTGTCTGAAACTGGTGTGTTTTGGCTATTGGCCTATGTAGGTTCCCCCAAATGCTGCTAAGCCTCAGAAAAAAGGTGCTCATAAACGAGTAGAGCAGAATGTGGGTGTAAGGGCCCAAAGAACACCCTGTCCTTCTGGCCTGGAAATACTACCTAGCAGATCTGGGTGCTGTTCAGGGCATTGGTTTAGATCTATCAAGTCTTGCACCAAGGTTACTACAAACACCTCCTAGGCAACTGTGGCATCTTTGCAATCACCAGAATTACTGAGGAGAGTTTTCCACCTCTTGGTTCTTGGGTCTCCATACACACAAGAATCTTGCCTTTTCTTTCAGGCAGTTGGAAAGATGTTGGGACTAGTGTGTTATGGCCAGTTCAACATACACATTCATTTCTTGCTTCTTGGCTTGTTCCAGAATGCTTTCTCTGGAAAACAGCTTTTCTAGGCTGCCTATTTGATGTCTGTAGATGCTGTCCTTTCATCCTTCTGACCCTAACCTTGTCTCCTGTGCAGCTCCTCTTAAACAAACTTTTGCCCCCATGAGCTGAGGATGTGAGCATTGCACTACTACCATGAGGAAATGGCATTCCCAGAACTAACCAGCTTTATATGAGCAGTGGTGCCTATAGCTGTTTAACACTGTCAGTCATTGCTCTGTGGTTCAAGTTCTAGTGTTCCCTTCCGGCTTTGCCTCCCAGCAGCCTAGCAGACTGCTTTCAACTTCTGGAGGCGATTTCGGATGTGGCAATTTAATTAATACACTACTGGGGCAAATTCTGTCACAAGGAAAAATCTTGTGTTAAATTCTGTAAAGCAACAAGCATTTGCTAGTGGTGCCTTAAGATGCCTGAATACACACTGTGTCACAGGGCTGCTGTGACCATCACTTCTTGATTTCTTTGGATTATATCAAGACAGACTGATTCGTTTCACCTTCAGCATCAGGCGTGTCTTTACTTGTAACACCTCCTGACAATGTCTTAAAACATTTTCTCTGCGAAGATCCAGCTTTTGTTTTGCCTCTCTTGGACAGAATGGGCAAGGTGCATATCCACAGGACATGTCCAGCAGCCACAGTGTGCAACCACAATAACCTCCAGCACCATGAGCAGGAGAAACTGCACCAGCAGGCTCCTCCTAGCAACCCTGTCCTGTGTTCCTGTTAGCTTGTGGGTGACTCTGCCTTCGTACAGGTTCCCTTGGTGTGGGCAGAAGGGAGCGAAGTGTCCCCAAAGGGTAAACCAGCTGCTCCTTCTCTTGTGCTGCACAGCTGGGAGCACCACTACAACCACCCAACCCAACCAGCAACAGTCTCCTCCAGGGTGCTCAGAAGCAGCACAGCCCTGTAGCCTGCCCTTTAGTGCAGCAGCTCACGAAGGGCAGCAGCAATTTCCATGGCAGTAACCAGTCTCATCTCTCTAGAGGAAATCCCCCCCAAAAGCTTGACTGGGAGTCTGAGTGCTTGAGGGTTTGGCTGAGGATCTGTAATTGCTATCAAAAAGCAAGGCGGCTGGTGGCTCAGATGCTTGTGGCTAGAGGGGTAAATGGGTTGGCTGAGGCAATTCCCGTTGATTATAGTGGACTCTGTAATTAAGAGTTTAATGCTGTCCCAGGAACCAGGAAAATCAGCTGGTTTCCTGTAGGGGTCAGCATGGAATTTCCCCCACCATCACTTGCTGCGCTGCCCAGGGAATGTTTTGGCAGACAGGCACCTACCCCAGCCTTCAGCCTTGTGACCTCGTGGCCAGCAGGAAAGCACAGCAAATGACCAGTGCTGGGATCCAGCCCTCAAGGGGAACATCCCAAACTCATGACCACCACGGAAATGAGCCAATGGAAACCTTTGTCTTAGACCAGAAACCATGGCCATGCCATTACAGAGCACTATCTGGACTATTCCAGCAGTAGCCACTCCAGCACTCTGCTTCGGCTCCCCAACCACCCCAGCATTGCTTGGCTTGTAATACAACAGTGCTTGAATCCTCTTTGCAAAGTCACTCTGTTTACCCAGACAGCAATCCCAGCAACCTCCTCTCCTTCTCTTTGCCTGGCCCTGCAGCAAGACAGCATATGATGAAAATGCAGCTGAGGCGGGAGAAAATGTTTGTCTCACAGCTACAGAGGCAAGTGACAGGCTCAGGCAATGAAGCTAAGTACCCGAAGACAAAGGTCTTGTTCATGGCTCTCCGCCTTATCCTAGTCCTTACCAATACCTGGTTTTGGGGTGGGAGATGACAGTGAAAAGGATGGAATAAGCTGCACTTAGGACCTAATAGTCAGGTATAGAACTGTAAGAATGGTCCGATACACTTGATTATACAGAAATTATATATATAAATATAAATATATGTTCATAACTATATATTTGCATGTGTATAGGAAAGATCTCTATACACGGCAAAACCATCAGTGAGCAGTCCTTATTTTTAAAACATTTGCTGCCTCCCATGAGATACTGTTTAAGGACAAGCATGTTAAGACCTTGGCTCAGATCACATTATCTATAAAGAAGCTCAACATTATTTTTCCATCCTGTAGGTTGAAGTGCCTGGCTGGGTTTTCCTCCTTCAGTGGAAGAATACTGATACATTCAGAGGTCCCACATGAAGTACCTATATGCCAATTCCATGAACTTCCTTCATCATTACCACAGCATCAGCCTGAAAACACATTTGTCCAGAGGTGAATTTTTCCCTAATGGGATAAGCAGAAGTATCTGTAGAAGTGCTGTGCCTCTGCCTTCTCCCGCATAATGGCTGCTAAAGAGACCAGCAATGACAGGACTCTGACGTGTCCTCAGAAGAGCCCAGTGAAAAAAGCCAAGTGCCCTCTGTTAAGAGTGGCCAAGATCCTGGGTCCAGCCAAACCTGTCCTCTGTTCCAGTGGCAATGAGCACAGACTTTACCTCCAGTGAGCACAAACCTCCCAGAGGTAAAAATGGAGAAACACCTCGGGAGCTTCTGCTTAATGTTCAGATCGCCCCTTCCCCATGCCCTCAAATCCTTTGGGTCTCATCCAATGACAGAGCTTCTGCCTCTTCCTGCAAGCCACCATGAGGCTACATGGATATGAGATGACAACCAGCTGTCTGAATTAAAATTACAAGCAAAATTACAAAATTACCACACTCCTAAATGCCCTGGTTTCAGTGAGATGACCTCAGTCTTTCTTGCTAATCAACCAGTAGAATTTCTCTCATTTCATGTTTTCTCTATGAGCCAGGGAAGCGTTTCTGTTGGTAACAATGAAACACAACAAACCCACATTTTGCCTTAAGTAATTCAAGACTGCACAGCCCAGCACACCACTGAAATTTTTAACCTGCTTGACAGGTACAATCCAAATCTTCAACCACGACTCTGTTAAAAGCTGGGAACAAAATTCCCCTCAGGAAACATCATCAATATGCTATCTGCAGATATCAGGTTTGAGATACGAAAATGCTGTGGGATTACTGCACTATAAATCTCTAAACAGCTAAGGAGAAGATGTAAGCCAAAATAAATTGCTGAGAACCAACAGACACACTGTGAGATTTTACCAGGAAAGGCCTGGCAGAAGGGCTTAGTAGGCATTGCAATAAATGCAGGGGGATGTAGAGAACATACTTCGGGAGTAGCAGATATGTGATAAAGATGCATGTTAAATACAACTAAATTGCATGGAAAAGCCACATGGTCTCCAAGGGGAGGCAGGTGAAACATGGAAAAGGCTAGCAACAGTTCAAAGTGTCCATGTCAGGATTTCTTGGTATTCATGCTGATGTTTCTGAATTCACATTTCAGCCACAGAGAATAGGTGTAAAATATCATTCAGCAGATGCCACAAGTCAAGAAATATGTCTCATTCCAAAACTTTGACAGTAGGTTACAAACAAGTTGTTGTGTAAATGACATAAAACATTTGAACACAAGTTTATGTACTTCAATTTAAAGTTCATTTTTACTCTCAAATAGGGATTAGAGCTTGAGCACTTTGAAACTTCTGTAATAAAATCTCTTCCTAGAAACACATTCATAAGTCCATTGCCTGACTGAGCTCTTAGCCAGGCTTCAGCCAACCCAATAAAAAAGTTATTGGCCAAACGTTAATGATGAACCAAGCATGCTCTTGATAGAGAATGGTTGAAGCAAAGCAGGTCCTGTTCACTGTACTTCAAAGAAAAAGCCCTAGGAGTTCAGTTGCTTACTGAAGCAGTCAGACCCCATGCTTGCTGTGTCTCTGGAGAGAACATCATCTGTGCAGAAGTGCCACGTTTTCAGCACTAGAGCTAAGGAACCTCTTAGGCTTTTTTAAGACTCTAATGTTTTGAAGCAACAGAAATAATCCTTTTTGGCAAGCATTCCTTCCAAAATGTGCAGATGATTCCTATACAGTAAAAACTGAACGGGAAAACTGCACTGTAGCAAGAGGAAAACTTATAAAACAGACCTTCCTGAGAGGAGCCAAGCTAAACATGTCTAGGACTCCCCAGGAACCTGCCTTGCTTCAGCTCTTGTTGCCCAAACCACAGGGCAGTGCTGGGCTTGGCAAAACCCTGAATGTTTACACTGGCAACCCGGTGATCCCAAGGGGCTGCACCCCTCCAGGCGCACTTGATAGTCAGCACCATTGCTTTTTCTGTGACGGGGTCAGGGGCTGCTCCCATTACACAGCTTTGCCCATGGAGCACCACATCTTTGTATCTACGGGCTCATACTCTTTTTAATTCTAAAATCTCTAGTGTACCCTGACCAATTTCTTCCCTTGCCTATTGTCCTTCCAGGTCTTCATATCCCTTGACATAAAAAGGTATCCTCAAGCTTATTCTCTTTGCTACTCCTCCAGTGAGTCTACAACTTCTTTTCTTCTTTCATAGACCTCACATCCACTTGCCTGGTGACTGCATGAGCTCAAACATCTGTCCAAGACTTAGATGCTCCACCAAAACACTTCATTATGCACGATCCCTTGTCTGGCCTCTGGCAAGCTTATGTCTTCCTGTTCTTCCAACTGGCTGGCACATGTCAAACCTGCTAAGGCGCATTTGCTTCCGTGAACCAGGTGAAACTGCAAGTTTCTCATCACTGTCCTATGCAACCGGAACCAGTTTATCTCACAGCCAGGCTTAAGTTCATTCCTAAGTGTTCAAAGCAGGGTTTTTTGTGGGGTTTAAGACATAAGGTAAAGAGTGTGAGACCTGAAGTCCTACTGCCAGATGTTCCACCACTTTAAAGAGGATGGAGAACACATGGTTAGTTGCACAGCTGCAGCTCTGCTGAGGCCTAACCCACCTGCTGCTGCTGCACTTTGTCTTTGCTGAGTTAATCTGAACCATCTGGCTGCTGCCATCTTCTAACAGCCACACATTTTCTGCACATTTTCTTGTCATTGCCAGTGCTTTCTTCCAGTGTCTTTGAGAACACTTCTGCCCTGAGGATTCTCCCTCTTATGATCTCTTTAAAATATGTCACCATCTGCTCCCTCTTAAAACCTCCTCCTTGATCCCATCACTAGTGACTGGCCCTTCTATGACCTTCCGTTCCATAGCAAGGTGCTTGAGCAGGGACATTCATTCCTTTGCTTCACATCACACATTATTTTGTATTGTGTTTTGATCCAGTGGTTTGTTCACTGTATAGCAGATAAACACCCCTGCTTTAGCCTCCCTCCAGACCCATGGCAAAATACATGGCCTAACATGTCCTTCGGACATCACAAAGTGGATGATTTTTTGCACATCCCTGGATATTTCATACCACTAACAATTCCCCACACTGAAGAGGCAAAAAGAAAGTATGGAAATTCATTGTGAGAGCCCAAAAGCTGCTCCCCCATGCACAGGGTGCACAGTTCCCTATGTGACTGTTACGTTACAGCCAGTTCACAGTAAGAACAGCTAATACCTGCTTTAAGATGAAGAAAACTTGTGCCCAGGCCTCCTCCACAGCTCAGCTTTGAGTTTGAATTCTCTCATGTCACACAAAAAAAGCCACTACAAATGTCACAATGCTAACCTAACGGTTAGTGTTTTTGCTTCAACACAAAGAAATACCACCTCTTTTTCCAAAGGTTTGAGACGCACAGAAATCTGTCTTGCTACCACCTGAAGTAGGGAACCAGGAAAAAACCCTTCCTTCCGTCTGTGAAAACACTCACTTTAGAAGGCACTAAATGATCTGGTTTCATCAAAATACAGGAATATGAGAAAAACAGGCTTTGATTTCCTCCAGCAAATTTATATACTAAGGGTGATTGGCTGAGTTCCTTTGAAAATGTGAAGCACGGAAAGGGTAAAACAGTGCTGTAAGAACATACCCTGGGTGAATAGCAGGAGGGAGAAGGAACTACCTAAAGAGAGCCATGTCATTGACATTGTCACAAAAGGACACAAACTGGACTGTAATGTCATTAGGTTGCAAATCAGAAGAAATCCCTGGCCTGGGGTGCCATGGTGATGAGGAAGATCTCCCAGACTCCACTGGGACAAGCAGCCAACCAGGTGCAAGGTCTCGTTGGTTCCCCAAAGGGGTTGCTTGCCCCATCGCCCACAGCCCAGGGAGCTGGGTTTGACATGCCAAAGCATCTCTCCCAGGCCTGTGCCCACCTCCAGCCCACTGCCCAGCTTCCCTTCCTCGGTGGTTCAGCCTGCTCCCACAGCACCAGGGTGATGTCTGTGGTCCACCCGTGCCACAGACAGGCTTCCCTTTTATGGGAAAACGTGAGAAAGCCCCTAGAGTTTGTCTTATGGCACTGTCATGGTTAAAGAAAGCATCACAGTATGCTAGAGAGAAATTTTAGCACCTTAAAGAGCCAGAGTAAGGCATTTGATACTGTCTCCCACAGCATCCTCATAGATAAGCTAAGGAAGTGTGGGCTTGATGATCAGGTAGTGAGGTGGATCAAGAACTGGTTGAAAGGAAGAAGGCAGAGAGTTGTGGTCAATGGGGCAGAATCTAGCTGGAGGTCTGTGACTAGAGCAGTCCCTCAGGGGTCGGTGCTGGGACCAGTGCTGTTTAATATTTTCATCAACGACCTGGATGAGGGAACTGAATGTACCCTCAGCAAGTTCGCTGATGACACTAAGCTGGGAGGAGTGGCTGACACACCAGAAGGCTGTGTTGCCATCCAGCGTGACCTGGACAGGCTGGAGAGTTGGGCAGGGAGAAACTTGATGAAATTCAACAAGGGCAAGTGTAGAGTCTTGCATGTGGGGAGGAACAACCCCATGTACCAGTACAGGTTGGGGGTTGACCTGCTGGAAAGTAGTGAAGGAGAAAGGGACCTGGCAGTCCTGGTGGATAAGAGGATGACCATGAGCCAGCAATGTGCCCTTGTGGCCAAGAAGGCCAACGGCATCCTAGGGTGCATTAGAAAGGATGTGGTCAGTAGGTCAAGAGAGGTTCTCCTTCCCCTCTACTCTGCCCTGGTGAGACCGCATCTGGAATATTGTGTCCAGTTCTGGGCCCCTCAGTTCAAGAAGGACAGGGACCTGCTGGAGAGAGTCCAGCACAGGGCAACTAAGATGATTAAGGGAGTGGAGCATCTCCCTTATGAGGAGAGGCTGAGGGAGCTGGGTCTCTTTAGCTTGGAGAAGAGGAAAGTGAGGGGTGACCTCATCAATGTTTACAAATATGTAAAGGGTGAGTGTCAGGATGATGGAGCTAGGCTTTTCTCAGTGATGTCCAGTGACAGGACAAGGGGTATTGGGTGTAAACTGGAACATAAGAGATTCCATGTGAACATCAGGAAAAACTTCTTTACTGTGAGAGTGACAGAGCACTGGAACAGGTTGCCCAAGGGGGGTTGTGGAGTCTCCTACGTTGGAGATATTCAAGGCCCGGCTGGACAAGTTCCTGTGTCATGTACTCTAGGTTACCCTGCTCTTGCAGGGGAGTTGGACTAGATGATCTTTTGAGGTCCCTTCCAGCCCTTGGGATTCTGTGATTCTGTGATTGGACATTATTTTTGTTTGTTTGAATGCAGCATCCTAGAGCATTACCATGGGACTATAAGGATCTGAAACTGGAATCTCTGAGATGAAAAGAAAAAATTGGTTGATTTTTTCCTTTTTTTTTTTTACATTTGTTTTTAATTTATTAAAATACTTGTGAAACTTCCTGGAGATTCACCAGGAATAATTCCAGGGGGACTAATACTCATAATTTTTCTGGATCCAATTAAATCTAACATCCACTGTCCTCATTGTTAACATATGTTTAAACAGGGCTAAATATATAATTTTATTGTAAATTGTATGTAATTTGGCTTATTTGTTTTTCTTCTGTGGGCACTGATATCTGTTTTCTGCTCTGAATTTGTCATCAATAAACCAGAATTCATCCAGAGAGAGCCATTAACTGCTTGTACAAAATAACGTATCAGAAAACGTTAGCAGAGGATGTCAGCAGGTGGGTCCCATGGACATTACAGAGAGCTACAACCATTTCTAAAATTGGGAAAATGTTGCAATTTCTGCCACTGTTTGCTGCACAACTTGGCTTCTAGAAACACTGGCAAACAGAAACCCGGCATTGCCAATACTTGCAATTGTATCAGGAGTTGCTGATGCTGAACTTTTTAATGAAGTCCCCACTTCTGAAAGCATCTGGATTAGATGAAAATCTAAACTTCCATTTCTTATACAAACACTTTTTCTAACCCAATTTAATCCAATATTTTCTCCTTTGTGTTCCTGCTGATGATGCTTACCGCTTCCTGGGCAGGGAAATCCCTATGCTAATGATCTGCGGATCTTCCATCAAAGCAGTAAGTAACTTCAGACTGGTGTCAGGCAGATCCACCACACCACCCAAACGGTAGCCATGTGTTTTGTGCCAGGAGGTGCCGGTCCATTATGCTCGCAGTAAGAACAGTCCTCACACTCTGTAAGGTATCTTTTAAAATGCTACTTATTAGAGCTAGCACTTAAGAAGGGAATAGCGTAGATAGCCTTATGTCCCTGTTAGGTGCTGGGAGCTTTGAGCAGCGTAGCATTTAACAGGACTCCAACCCATGCACAGTGTGCCACACGCATACCCCATCCACAGTACAGGCTCTCCTCTTTCAGTAATCTGAGCAATTATAGGATTTTCTTACAAGGAAACAGCCCTGTAATGGTCTGTATAATGATCTTCTGGTCAGGATCACATCATCATGTCAAGTGCTATGTTGCATATGCATATGTTAGTGAGAGAGAAGAAAACCAAGAACCAGCAGTCCAGCTGAAACGAGTATTTAGCACAGTAAAGACTCAAAAACAATAATCAAAATGGCAACAGAAGTTGCCTGGATAGGATTAGAGCTGCTGCAAAAAGCTTTTTATATCCCCAGAAGGCTTGTTAGAGATGGGGGAAGTTTAATGTTGGCTGGAAGTATTTTGCTAATAGAGGGAAATGCAAGTTCTGTAAAAGAAAATTATAGTGTGCTACATAGATTTAGTAAAAAGCTATTTGAAAGACAAATATGGTAGTATATTATGGGCAGAGCAGAAGTGGCTTTGAAAGAAGTCATGGTTAAGAAAACCTGGTGCTTGCTGTCATTGTTGCCCCTTGCTGTTTGGAGCAGCTCTTCAGCACAGAGGAGCCCAGATCACCCAACACCCTGTTTTGGGGTGCAGGGCCCAGCAGCACCCTGCTGAGCATAAGAAGCCCTGAGAGGGGTTGAAGGGACAAAGGCAAGAAGGATCAAGGCTGTGGCACGGTGGGGCAGGGCTGTGTCACACCATCTTTCTCGGCCATTGTGATGAAGACCCATCACCCTGTCTACATCTTGGGCTTCCCCCTGGACTCGGGCTCCTCTCCAGGTCCCTGCACCTAGGCTGTCTGTGCCTTGCACCTGCAGCATGCTGATCTCTGGATCTGGACAATTACCTGTAAAGGCAGTTTCTCACATCTTGATTAATGAACCATTCAACCTGGACAAAACCTGTTCTGATGCATCATTTCACACAACAGTCCTTCTCTTACCTCTATCTTGGCATCACCACAGCAGTATTCTTTTATCCTGGCTACTTTGGTTGTAGGAGGGCAGAGGCAGGAACGTGTTCCTAAGGGCACTTGCAGACTTACATTGCCTGCTTTGTAGCCAGAAGCAAAGAAACTTGGTCCATCTAAATGCACGTTCAGTTGCCATGTGTCCAGCACATGCTCCCCTGAGGAACCAACAGTAAAGGGCAGAATGTGCAGAAACATACACAAGGGAGAGGTAGCAAGAAGTGCAGAACTCAGCCTTAATAATGTGGCTATTTTTCACAAATGTGAAATTGAGTTTGTAAATGCAGAGCTCCAACACCCACAGCCTTAGCAGGAGTAGCAGGGTCTTGGTGGGACACCCTCACTTTGAAGGACAACTGTGCTGCTGGGCAAGTTTCTCCTGGCTATTGGACTTTAACTTAAAATGGCTGGCACAATTTTTAGGCAATGCTACCTTGCATAACCAGCCTCATCCTTGTGGAGAAAGCTTCTAAATCAAAATGATGACAGGACTTTCACACTCCCAGGTTTGATCACAGCTCATAGCTATATTGTTATAACATGGATAACTACATGAACTGAACAAAGCAGAGAATGGCATGGGGCAAATGCACCCTGGGGCAGCAGAGGGAGAGGGCAAGGTGGTGCCCAGGTGGCTGCCAGGCAGGAAATGAGTTTAACTTTTCATTCTTGCAAGCACAGCGTTCGCATTTGCTCGGAAAATATCACCAGTGAGATCCAAAAGCTCTTCTGGAGTTCTGAAGTTCAGTCAAGACCTGAGACTAAGAAAGAGCAATGCTACCCACCTTTGGCCACAAAGGAGAGAGCTGCCCTGGATGGATTTAGAGGGGTGCATTTGCCCTTTCTCAGAGGGATGGGGCAGAAAGACTCTTACAATACCCACATGGGGCTCTCGGCAAAAGTGAGGAGGAGGACCGGCCAGAGCCGGACAAGGAGCAAAGCGAAGAATGCTTTGAAGGGTATCTTCATAATGTTTTATACATTACTTTGCTGGCTGGACGGCCGCACAGAGCATCTGTTTCCAGATACAGAACTGCTCATGGAAAATACTCTGGCGGCTACAGAAGCTCCCTTCCCCCTCCCCAAATCCTCCCTCCAAACCACACCAGTGCTGGATTGCAGGCTCCATCACTTGGGGCATTTTGCCTGTAGTCACTGGCAATAGATTTATACATGGAATCCAATTATGTCTTCAAATTTATGATTATAGTGGAGTGATTTGTACTGCAAACAAAGGAAGGAGATAATGGGTCACAAGACTTTTTCTGTGCTTCAGTTTGTTTCCCTGATGCCTTTTTTCATTTTTGGGGAGTTGGGGTTTGGGGTTTTGTTGGGTTTTTTTCTGCCAGAGAAGCTGCGTCCTCGTAGCTTGACTGTACAAGGGAAGAGGTAGGAGGCAGGCCAATAGGAAGCAGTGACTTGCCATGCCTTGTGCATTTAATTGTTTTTAATTGATGAGCTGTAGGCAGACAGTGGCTGCAGCACAATGAACTTTCTTTAGGAAATAATGCAAAGGTTTTTCTTGCCAGTGCCTGAATAATTCTGCATCCTGAATAAAAACTGCGAGAGTGCAGCCCAGCATCAGCACTGACATAGCACCTCGAGTACAACTGAAAAGACATAGGCTCTGTTCTTGCTCAGGGCTTTTGCTGGGTGACGGCAGCTAAAGGAGAGTACAAGAGCTCCAATGAAATCAGAAGAGCTGATGACAACAGATGCTTGCTCTGAAGGTCAGCACTGCCTCTCACCCTGTGCAACACTGTCTCCATACCCACTTATCTCCCCTGATCTGGTGAGGAACCTCAAAGGGAAAAGAACAAAGTAAAAAAGAAACAGGATCTTGGAAGGTGAGAGGAGCTGCTGCTGAGAATAAAGAATGCCAGATGGGAAAATCACTGCACAGAAATGCAGTGTGAATCACTACAATGGAATCATGGCTCTTTTGGTATACCTGGACCTCAGACATTGCTGCAGACACTATGTGTCAGAAGCCTGGCGTATATTATTACTATTACTAAATACTGCATCTTGGGTCATTTGGAACGTCTGGTAATAAAAAATCTGCAAGAAGACTGAATGGCTCTCTGGATCTCACTGTTAATAATACTGAAAGGGCAGATAAAACCTTTAATTCAGTTCATGACATGACGAATCCACCATCAATATCTTTTCACCCCAAATACACTTGGCACAGGATGCTGCAGGTGTAAAACTCTACTTGATTTCAAGGGACAACTTTACAGGTTCATGAACCTGAAATACATTAAGAGCTATTACATACAAAGGTACTCCCTTTTGGCTCAGAAACAAGTGCCGGAAGATGGGGAAGTATCCCTTCCTTTTTTTCCCAATCTGACACCATTCCCTGGCTTTCAGCGCGGGCAATGGTAGGGCACAGCTTTCTGGGCTGGGTGAACCTCTGTCCTGACCCACACGGTTGCTCTTATGTTCCTGTAGATGAATTTTGTAGCAAGTCTGGTATTGCTAGATCATTCCCACACCTCTTCTAAGGTCTTTCTTCCAACAGAAGAGCACTTCACGTCTTATCAACACAGTAGTTTGCACTAGTGTAGCTATTGTTTTAATGAGCCTGACTGAGCCAATGAGAGCTTATACACAGGCACCCAGTACTGTAATATTGCATTTTGGCTTTGCTTAAACCATTTTTTTTTTTCAACAGATTAAAACAAACCAGAATAAGCCACTCTTCAGTAGCCTAGACCTACACTACCTTATGTAGCCACACCAGCTAAAACACACGACGTTAGTTAATCCCTGGTATTTTCCATGCAGAACAGGCCCCTGTTGTAGCTCCTTGGGGAAGCTTCACTCAGCACCATGAGGCTGCTACTGCTGTAGACAGGAATTAATTTTTGAGAATATACAGAGGTGATGTAATGATAGGGTCTGGTATGTCACTGTGCCTGCCACCAGGGTGACAACAAGCACCTCCCTGTGCAGTGAAATACCGCAGCACTGACACTGAGCACTCTTGCCTCAGATTCAAGCCTTCAGGAGGGTGGAGAGCCATCTTTTCCCTGGAAAGGCTGCTTGGAGTAATAGGATGCCTTCGAGGCATCCAGGCCCGGTATGGGATGAGCACTTTGTTCCACTGCACTAAGGAAAGCAAACTTAAACTTGGATTTTGGACTGTTTTGGAATAGAAGTATAAATAAGAATTATACCAAACTCATACTTTGTACCTTGCAGTGACAGAATGTGCTCGAAACTGTTCTTTCCATTTGTCTGTCCCTGCTTCCAACAAAATGATTCAACCTTTAACACCATTCAGAGCTTGAACCTTGTGGAGTTATTTTACATCCACATCTTGCTGAGATGAGAAAGTCTTTTGGCCATAAGGCCATATTCAACGTTTAAAACACAATCATATGGAAAAAATATGGCAAAAAAAACATATTGGGAATCTTGAACCTTCAAAAAACAGTGTTTAGAGCAGCTGGCTTCTGTTAAAGGAGAATACAGAAAAAGTTGGTAAAGACTCACTGCATCCCAAACAAGGCTCAAAGTGAAGACAACCCCTTTCAGAGGGGTTAACAGTTTTATGTTAACCAGCCTCCTAACACTGCAAGAAATATATACCCTAAGGTCAAGGGAAGCAGCTTTCCCGGGTCAATCCGTTCCCTCCACCCTTGTGCTCAAGAAAGGAAAGCATTGAAAGTCTCTTGGGCCGATCCCAAAGAGCCGGGCTGTGCCAGTCCACATCATTAAAGCAGAAGAAGTGGAGCAGCAGCACAGTTTTTGTTGGCACTGCTGCGTGTAACTCACTCCTCAGCACTCACCACTCGGGAGCACGAGCACAGCCATTGTGGGCAGGCTGCTGGGGGAGCTGTCATGCAATCCCATGCCATGGCACTGCTGCTTTCACCCATCAGTGTCCCTCCGTCCATGCCCTTGTCACCTGCAGGCAGGATGGCTGCTTTGCCTTCCCCCAGGCCCATAGCTCTGGTGCAGCAGGGGCCCCTGCCCTGGGCACAGGGAGACCAGGGGTTCCCTTCCCATGGGCTGGGTTTCCAGGGGCATCCAGGTCCCCATCTGGTGGGTCCTGCCAGCACCACTGTTCTCTCTCCGGGCTGCTGTTGGCTTCCTCCTGTGCAGCTGTGGTCTCCACATGAGAAGGGATTTTTCAGAGAAAAGTGAAATTAGTGAAAGTAAAGATAATTGGATGCATTTTGTTTTACCAGAGAGATCGTTTGTGGTTAGCAAATAGACATGAAACGTTATAAAATGTTTTCTAACAGTACCCTATAGAGATGACCTGACTGTAAAACATGAAATAAAACTGGCGGGAAACCACCACATCGACTTAATGAAACATAATGTTAACTGACACCAAAAAGCAACCTCGTTAAGAAGCAGAAAAGTTTATAACCTCAGTTATTTGAAAAATACAGAGGTAACCCAGCTATTAAATCAAAAGGGATCATTAGGGTAATTTGCACGACTTGGTTCACTGCTATTGAACATGATGCCATGAATGCATTGGGTTGGAATTTCTTTGACTCTATTATTCTCCTGACTACTCCTGCTCAAAAAAATAGCAAAAGATTAACTGCCCTTTTAAAACCATACAATGTTTTCCAACACTTATTTAGAAGTATTTCTATATGAGCTAATCAAGGCTTAGAGTTTATGAAGCATATATCTTTCCAGTGCATAATGGTATGCACATTCTTCACATACTCCATGGCTCAGACCAGGTAACTAGAGATACTGCCTGGGTCTAAACAAGGCCCCGGAAGCAGGTATTGCTAATCCTTTCTGTCTTTTACCTGATGAAACCACAGGGAGAGGTGAACATCACTGCCTGTGCTGCAAGCAAGCCCTTGCAGAGCTGCAGCTGTTGTTATTTTACTTGCAATACCACAGTCCCAACACTTGAGTCCTTGGGTTAGGAATCTAGGGTACCAGATCATCTTGATATTACTGTCAGCCAAAGGCTCAGTATAAACTTACCTGAGGTAGTACATGATTCAAAAGCCTTGCTGAAAAGGCCTAAACCACAACAGGATGGGTCCTGACCCTATTTCTCTTTACTCTCCTCACTGTCTGAAGTGTTTCTGTTTTATCACATCTCCTCTAATAGCATAGTTAGTCATTTGTTCACTTTTAGATACACAGCTCCCTTGGGAGAGTCAGCAATTTCCCCATCTCTTTCTAAAGACCAGCACAGAACATGCTGGGTTGTCAGGGATGGTTCCAGCTGCAGTATAAAGAAATCAATTAGGAGAACAAAGTAATTATATGGAGTAAATATATAAGAGCAATTGATTTAGCCATCCCCCTTAAATTCTAAAGTGGTGTGCCATTGTTCTAAAAAGAGAAGGCTCCAAATGCCAGCAGGAGAAGATTTAATGTGTTTTTTCTCTTAGGCTAAAGAAAAATTGGCTCCACTTCCCTGGATTTAACGGCAAACAGGTCACATTTATCATCCTGCCACTTATGTTCAAGAACCAGCAATTTAACTGTTCCTAAATGGGTTGGTTTGGCCCTCCTGAAACTGCAGATGGGCTGTGGTTTATACGCAATCTTATCTGATAGAAGTGACTAATATTAGAATAACACAGCACTGTAATCTTGGCATTCTGGAAAGCTGATGAGATCCTAGCCCCATACTCTCATGCTTAGCTGCTGCTGGTAGTTTCAGCAGTGTTTGTGTTATTGCCATGATTTATGTCTACAGGTCCCAGATAAGCTACCCATGAAGGGAAAAAATAATGACAAATTCTCCTCTAGTCTTATGAGTTGTTTTTTCCCCTCCCAGGATCAAAGATCCTTTAGGAAAAAAAAGATTATTATTCCCTCCGTGCAACAATGGATTCCTCAGCCAGCTCCTCTGTTACCAGGCAGTCTGCTGGGCACATTCCAGAGTTATTTCTGAAGTTTCCTCAGACTTCCATATAAGTCCAATCCCACAGCCCTGCTCCGTGCCAGTGTGACAGCCGACCCTTACCGCTTGGTATTAATTTGTGGAACACCCAGTTCCACCGATGCTCAGCAGCCCGTTACACTGATCGGTAAATTAAGGACATAAAATCCACATAGGACTTTGGGCAAGCGCTGCCACAGTAATCACACCCATCTCTCCAGCAGCTGTAGTGCTTTGTAGCAAACCTGCCTCAGAAACCAAGGACACAGGAACCACCCAGTCATTCCCATGTGGTCTAGCACTGATCACCTCCAGAGAAAGTGGATTTGTGGGGCTGTTGTAAAAAAGAAAAGGGGAAAACCCCCAATATTTGAGCAAAAATACATGAAACAAAATGAAACAACACTCCATTTGAGGAAAACAAATTACTCTGAGGCTCCAAGTCAAGCACAACTTGAAGCACTTTGTTAAAATAGATGCAGCATCCTCAGTGTGATAGTATTCATGGTGAGGGCTTCCTATTGGGACCTGGTGTCCTCAGCATGCCATGGGCTGGAGGTGCAAGGCAAGCATCTGCTAGTGGCCCCTGCATCCCTCTTCACTGCTAAAACAGCGTGTTAGCCAACAATAACAGTGTTTGTTTTGTTGCCATCTCAGTAGACACTCTAATAGAGCTAATAGGAAAAAGAAAACTCACCAGAGAAGGGAAAGGTCAGAAGGCTAATAAAATAAATGCAGCTATTGTGCATTCACTTGGCAATTTATAAGGGTGTATGATTTTCTCTTCTCTTTTTCAGTAGTAAAAGAGTCCACTGACAAATCCAAAATGAATTTTTAGCTTTCACTCAAGGTCTGTTACTGACATGCACGTCATTGCAGAAACAGGAATTCTAGAGATGTAGGTTTACACTTGCTACGTTCACCCCTCACTTCATTCCTTTGGGGGGTTTTGAGTTTTCCTTCCAATTCTTTGACAGTTCTGGCTGTCAAAGAGAAGCAGTGTCATCAGTGTCATCAGCCGAAATGGTAACTTTACACCAACAGCCCCAAGTACTGTTCTTCAAGAGCCCTATATTGTTCCATATATTCTATATATATATTGAATATATATATTCTTGTATATATACTTTCTTAGTATAATTACAGCTAGGTAATTCGTGGTTATTTTGTCTTTAAGCTTGTGAGTGATCCTTTGCTTATAATCAAACACCTGCTGAAGTGCTTGGCTGGACTGGGGCTTTGAGTCGACAAAACACAGCTGCATAAATGGTTTGCTCCCAAGCACACCCCTCACTGTATCAATGCCATAGCACTGCTGGATTCAGGGACCCTCTTCCTGTGTGTCATACACATACACCTGTATACAGGTAATACATCCACATAATATATCCTGTGTGTCTGAGAGTCACCAGGCACACAGAGGGCTGGAATTTGATCCTCTTAACAGGAGCAAAATCACTACAGTGCTGGAAAAGATGTCCCTGTGGGCAAGGGATTTAAGTGCAGTTGCTGCCCCTCTCCGGGGAAGATGCCTCTGAACTTCCCTCCCTTCCAGCGAGGGCCAGGGCTCTGAAGCAGCAACAGCAGCCTGTGGTTGTGAACATGGAGGCACCTTGGGAGGATCTAACCGGTACACCAGTGCTTGCTTTGCACCCAGGCAGGAGGCATGGCTGAGGCTACATGCTCTCCTCTGCTGCCACACCTTGGTTCTCCTCTCATCAGCAGAGAGAGAGAGCCATGACTCTGAGGCAAGGCAGCTGTTATAAGGCATCTGAATAAGGGCCATGGTATGAGAAATAGCTGATTAACTGGGGGAAGAAAGTAGCCTGAAAGGCTGCAAAATAAGTTGCATGTCCACACCTACAAGTGCTGTTTTGTTCTTGGGAACCAAGGCAGAAGGTCACCTGATGTAATGAAACTCTCCCAGGTCTACAGAAGGATGCACTCAGGATGGATCCTGCCTTTCACCTCAGCCAGCACACTTCCCCGCTATGGACTCTTACACAGTTGTCAGCTGAAACAGCAGTATCTGTTACTTCCCTAACAGGCCAAAATAAAATCCTACTTTAAAAAGCTATCAAACACACAAGAAGGCTGCATCCTGACTTCTTGTACAGCAGGCTGATGCAACTAAGCATCCAGCCCTGATCCCTGTGGTGGAAGGAGGGCAGTGTTTTGGTGGGATACACTTCCCTTCCCAGCATACCAAAGAACAAATATTAGAGAAGGAACTCACCATAATAGAGAAGAAAGAACATCCGTCATGCCAGCCATCCCTGTGCAGCCGTGGAGCTTTTCCTAGGTAGTGTGTTTGTTGTTTTAAAGGGTCCACTTTGGGGCTTTTCACATCAACCATTACTAAAGTTACACCATGATCACAAAAAGCTACTTTTGTACTCTATCTACCATACATGCTTCATGGGTAACTATATTCTGCCTCAATTTCTCTTAACTTTACTTCATTTCTCTAAAAAAACAACATCCTGAGATTCCCCACAGAGTCAATGGATGTTGTGGTAAGTAAACAGGGGATTAAGCACCACTTACGGATGCTTCCATTCTCTGCTCACAGTACAAGGAAAGCTGTAAGTATAAGGCTGACAACCATGCAACACAGTGATGGTGGAAAAATAAAGCAGGTTCATAGATCAGCTACAAGAAAAATTTCACTTTGGTTGGTGTCCCTGTTCATGCAGTTGGTAACAGACCATACAAGAGATGCCTTTTGGCAGCTCACTAAAATAAAGCATAGCATGGGAACACAAAATTGGCTTATGAACATCTTAATTAAGTTTTTACAGAAAAAAACATTGCTCACCATGTATAACATATCTTTTTGGCATCCTGAGTCAAGACATTTCTACATTACAAGTACAGCTTTTCAATTTTCGAATGAGTTTCCTAACCAAACTCCTTATTCTATGGAAAAAATAAATTATATTATACCAGGGTGACTCAGAGGGGGATTAGTTATTGCTGTCTCTAAAAGAGAGATCATCTTTTCTTTTGGGGCTCTCTTGTATCATATAGGATTGGCTGGCCTTGGAAAACCTGGTTGTTCCATACACTTCAGTGCAGAGGCGCAGACTAGCCACAGACATCCTACTAAGCTACAGGGTTACACACATTAGTAAGAGAGAAACAAGGATTTAACCAAATCTCTCAACTTCTGGAGGGAGGGAGAACTCAACTTCTCGTCAGGGAGAAACACAGGACGAGTAAAGCACATGACGTGGGAACTGAGAAAGGAAAGAAAAACTGTATTAAATTTACTGGCTTTAAAACATAAAGAGATGCTGCGATTACCCATTTCATATAAATTCCTGCATGAGCCAGGCCTTGACATGATTTATTACCTCCAAACAAATACATGATTAGTTCCTCTACAGCTGTAATTACATGTGTCTTCAGAAAATGAGCACTTACTTGCATGCCAATGTAACAGTATTTTACCAGTATCACCCATTCACCTTTTGGGAATACATTCCTATCCCCCTTTCCAGATGCTGTATGTGAACTCCTGTTGCAAAGATACCTTGGACATGACCAATGCATTCACTAGGGGACCTCAGAAGAAATATGGGACGTCCCAGATCTCTTCATTAGAGAACGCATATTGATATTCAAACTTGTTCTAAGTCAACATCCCTTGGAGGAAGAACTCTCAGGTTTTTTCTACAGGCTGTCATTACCACAGCAATATTTATGGCTGTGCCTCGGGGGAGCAAGCAGACAGCTTAGTCTGTCCCACGCATAACCAGCGGTCCCTGGGCCCCGCTTACACAGTGTTCTCTTAATACAAACTTTATCTTAGGCCAAGGGTTCAGCCAATGACCTTCTAGACACCTCCACAGCCCCAGCAGTAATTGCTTGGACAGAATTCTAGGCCACATTAAATTTCTTAACCTTAATCTGTTGAATAGTACTGAAAGAAGAGCACACAGCCCATTAGCTCACAGCTGTCCTAACCCAGCATTATCAATCAGGCGTTCACAGATCGTCATCGGGCTGGATGGGGCCCCCAAGGGCTCTCTCAGTTCCTAATGAAGAAATACAGAACACTTCTCAAGATACTCAAGCTTTCTCCAAATACATACAAATCTGATGTGTTTCCAAAAAGAAGCAGATGCAGCAGCATTTGTTTCGTCTCCACTGCTTGTGTCCCTTCTGAAGTACATCAATATCAAGGAAATTGCAACTGAAATTTCCCAAAGGACTTGTGAAGAAAGAAAGTTTTATGTGCTGGGGACGCAGGGTAAGACCAGCAGTCAGGACCTCATGGGCTTCTCCATCTTTAGAGAATCGTTGAGACTTGCTTGATAAAGAGATCACTGAAATGCAGCTGACTTCTTAGCCCATGACGCCCCTGGCTACCAATACCACATGTGAGCAATTTAACATAAATTGAAGATAAGTGTATTTGTTCAGAATTTAGACCTCTGCAATCTGACATCCCAAATTCACCTGCTCCCTGAACTCCCTGAACTTTTCTATCAAAAGATTCACTAGCTTCAGGAAGTTTTCAGCTGAATCTGGGCCCACTTAAGTTTTTAATTGCAATGCCTTGCTTGGATTAGTTCCAAACCAAATTAAGTTTATTAACCATTCATCATAAGTGTGACCCACACAAAGCTTGAAGATCAAAACCAAGTTCAGAAGACAAAAAGGAAAGCAATCGCCTGTGTCCCAACGAACACAAACATTTTGCACAGGAAAGATAACATACAAATCAATCATTTTAAATGCAGAATGTGTTGTTCAGGGCAGTTTTCTCATTGTTTTCCACATACTGCCGTTTCCCCAAAAGTACCACACGATTATTTGCCAGCCATATCAAGCACTATACTATGTTGCAATACTTCATCCTGCCGGGAAGAACACAAACTTTTAAAGTCAATTTTGTTTGGCCACCTTGAATGGTGGATGAAGCACAGCATTGTGAAATGTCTCATGTCCTAACAGACCACAGCATCCCTTTGGCTAACAAAGAAGATTAATAAGGGTTTTATTTGGTCCCACTAAAAAGGACAATGCCAGTTAAAGACATATAAATGGCAGAAAAGAGCAGAAAATAGTCCACAGAAAGGTTGTAGGAAAGTGGTAGATCTGCCTAAGTTCCTACCAGAGCAATGCAAGGCTGGACTCCAATAAGAATGAAATGAAAGCAGGTCACTTCAGTGTGATAGCTCCGGCTTTTTTCATGTATTTGAGCTAACAGTGTACCATAAAGAATAGCAGTGAGTTCCTAAGGAAAAAGATGAAAAAGACTTTTTGTTCTAAACCTGATTTTTAAATTTGCACAGCATCATCTGAACAGTTTTAGAGAGCACAAGAAGCAGGCAGAGGTTACCACTGTCAGTTCTCTTCTCTCTTTTGCCATGTGGCAAAGCAAATGCCATAAAATGGATTGTTTTGTTCATATGAAAATGAATACCTGCTGGAAGTGCTCTTCTCTGCCTATGTAGATCATGTCTTAACAGATAGCTGTCTGCCAGATTCATCCAGCTGCCTGCTCCACCTGAGCTACAGTGAACTAGGATGTGCAACTGCTGTCAGTCAGGAAAGGTGGATGTTTGAATCTGGACTGTCTGTACATCAAACAACGAACTTCACAGGCAGTTACAGGTTCTTCTGGGAGCATTGTCTTTAGTGAGAAGCAGCAACTATATCTATGAGAGGAGAGGGTCCACACATGCATTAATGCCTCTTAGTTTAATGTTAGTTCAAGTTGAGAGTGAAGGTTACGTACTGTGGCAATTATAGGAAATGCAAACAAAAAGGATATTGTTTGGTCTAGGTGAGGCCCTTCTTTCATTTGATGCATTTTTCTTAAAGATTAATGCTGGCAGGGCTGGGGCATTCTTGATAATCCTTGACTACAAGCTGAGAACTTGACAGATGAGGTCAATGGAGATGATGGGGGTTTTTGGGTGAATGGTGGTGATACCAACTCCTGTCGGCAGCTCTTACTTTCCACCGAAAAAATACTGCAACAGATAATCAAATAACTGGCTTTCTACAAGCAACAGTTGTACACTTTCTGATTCCTTGGGTTTTTTTTTCAGAAAGTTCTTACCAGTTTCTGACATTGCCAAGAGTACTTTACAAATGAGTACAAAAGACAAAACAGAGGCGCTCTCCTCATTCTCACTTTTGCACTGCATTTGTTCTTCTGGTCAAGGTGAAGGATAAAACCTGATCATTTCTCCAGGAGAAGCTGAGCTTGTGTTTTAAAAAAGAATGTGATTATCCCATTTTTCAGCCTACAGTTGGTTTTGGTTTGGTTTTTCCCTCAAAATAAAACCCATGCAAAACTGATACTGTGACTTTTAAGTAATTCTTTCCTTTTGATCTGCAGTTGGACAGGTAATTCTTTCTGGTTTTCTTCTTTTTCATTTATTTTTTGTGTTGCTGATTCCTACTTGGTACTATATTTAATTTTGTGCTATATTTAATTTTGCACTCATTAACATAAGCCAAATGTCTCTGCCAACTGCCACCAAGACAGTCCTTCTGACTCGAGATGAACAAATTCATTGTGAATTCCTCTGAAAAGTAAACCCCACTCCACAGTCTGATAACTGTAGAGAATTAAGTCTAAATTTGATAGTGATGAAAATCAGTAAATCACTTGTTTAGCCGCTGTTACATGTTCTCTGACTCAGTCACCAAATTTATTTCATTCCTGTTTCCCTTTTAAGCCAACAGAAAATAGTTTCATGGAGCTGGAAAATGCTTTGGGCAAGACTGAGGAAGCAAATAACATATTTACTGAATACAGGGTGTTGACTGATTCAAAATGTCTTGCCAGTTCATTCGAAGTCACCAGATGCTTAGAGACAGAAAGAAGATGTGGGGCTCAGTTAGTGGGACAGCACAAAATATTTTTCCTGAACTTCAGTTCAGAGATTAACGGGAAACCTTCATTTTTTACACATTCATAGTGCAGGACTGGCATTTCACCTCTATGATACATCCGGGTAACTGCAAGAACAGTTCCAATCCAGGCAACAGCTTTTTAAGGCCAAAGCTCTAGTGATGAAGCGATATAAGAACCATATACATATACAGCCACTTGGATTAACGTGGCATCACTTCCATGTAAACAAGGTCGAATGGTGGACAACTTCTGTCCTTCCAACTCACTGTCAGCTCATGCTCTGCCACAAGGGGCAAGTTCCTCTCCAGCGCTCAGCCATAATGGGGAATCAAAGCATGGAAGCCACATGAGCAGAGATTGCACAGCCTTCAAGTCTGGCAGCCAGATGTTGGTTTGCAAGAGTGAGAGCAACCAGATGGGTTTTCTGAGGTTTTTTCTCCAAGCACCCAGAAGAGGTGAACAGAATGGCACACACATATAAGCTCATGATCACATTTGCTTATTTAGACACATACACATATTAGCCCCTCCAAAACTGTAATCCCTAAGGATCCATAATTAGGCAGCATGGCTAGAATTTTCAGATGTCAGGTGCAGCTCAGGCTCCGTAAGAAACTCCAAGTGAGTAACAGCCAGACTAAGACTTCTCCATACTGCTGTCTTGATGCCAGGATGAGCCCATAGGTGCAGCCCACAGAGTTCCCTCTGCAGCTGGTTCCAAGCACACACTGGGGTACAGCACATGGGGACAGGTTCTCAGCTGTTCCTGGACAGATTTGCTCTTTTCTACCCATGCAAAACTGCTCTACAATTGAACTCTCTGGGGTCTGGAACAACAAATACAGCAGAAAGATCACTGCACTTTGTAACACCCTGGCTGTTAACACAGAGGGCTCAGTCAAAGGGAAGAGGGCTTTGATGGGATAGTCCTACATGCTGACAAGAGCAGCTCTTTGGATACTCTCTGAGGCCACAGAAACATGCTATTTTCTAGTGAAGCTGACATCAGAGCTCACTGGAGACAAATCTGGGCAGGTTAGTCCAGAACTAGTGGATGCAGATGTTACTTTCAGGGACCAGTTTCAGGGCTGAACCCTCCTCATCATCCCAGTGTGTATGCCAGACAGCCACATCTGCAATGAAAATATTTAGTTCCATTTAATATCCTGTTCTTTCCCCTATACAAAACATGGGTTTGACACAATATGTGTTGCACAGTCCCACACCAGATGGAGAGAATGCATTTAGGACAGAGATGAATATCAGCAGATGACAACAACCACCACTTAACTGCTATGACTTATGTTTAAGATAAAACAAAACTCAGGAACTCCTCCAATTCCCAGACAGATAATACAGAAAAGCAGCAGTTCTGGCTCTGAACTGTTTTTAATTGACCTGGATCTCATGAATGCGAAAGAAAAACTCCCACTGGAGCTTTTGACCCTCAGACAGACTAATTCCAGTTGATCCCATTTCATTTAGTTATGCAAACAAGCACAAGCTCTACACTTAAGTTCTTATAAATAATATTCCTCCATCCCCAAAAAAATCCAGGTGAAAGTTTTAGTTTTGTGGTCCTTATTCTTTCATAAGAAAAATAAATAAGCAGGAACTCATGAGCATTTCTTCCCTGTAAATACCAGTACAGCTCATTGTAATTAAACCCAAGGTCTTCTGAAAAATGGCCTGAAATGATAAGTAGAGGTGGGGGAGCCCAGCTGGAAGAAAAGGGTAAACTCATTCTGACACAAGTTCCTCTCAGCATCTTGGGAAATGAACTCAAGCACTCCAAGGACCCAAGAATCAAGCTCTCCTGGCAGACTGGCCAGCTTTATGTGCATCGCCTATGGGAGGGAGAAGTCAAAGTCAGGCCGATGATGCACCCTCTGAAAGCCTGCATTTCCCCTCCTCCCTACAGCCCCTTAACACATCTCTGCTTGAGGGCTAAGAGTGGCTGGAAATATCCCAGTGAAGTGTTTAGCCACAAGACAGATACATAGATACACGGAGAGGCAGAAAGTGAGAGCTTTCCCAAACACTACCTCAATGAACCCTAAATGCTCTGTTTGAAACAGCTCCGCCTGAAATGACCTCTGGAGAAGCCGGAGGCTTGGAGCCCATGAGAGCTGCCCCGACAGACAGGAA
Source organism: Psittacula echo (assembly GCF_963264785.1). Classification (NCBI taxonomy): domain Eukaryota; kingdom Metazoa; phylum Chordata; class Aves; order Psittaciformes; family Psittacidae; genus Psittacula; species Psittacula echo. The sequence continues at coordinate 37,025,699 of NC_137738.1, read as the reverse complement.
CACCAGACTTCCCCAGCAGCTGCAGGGTCTGGGGAGCTTCTGGATTCCTGGAAACACTGACAGGTTTTCAGTTCTGGCCAGCTTTGACCACAGCCAAGTTTCAGGATTCCCGCAACATGGAAGCCCTTGCTTTTAGCTACTTCAGGTCTGAATTTTTAGAGGCATAACAGGGTTTGCAATGTCACCCATTCCTGTCAAGTTCCACAAACCGAAACGGTACAAATTAGGTCTTCTCAGACTTGTGAGATATCATGCAAATCATGACCCTTTAATTAACAGATGCTCTCTCTTTACTCTCTGGTTTGCAGACCTCTGTTGTGCCAGTGATAATTTTCACAGTAACAGTGTAAAAACTTATAACCTTCTCTTTAAAAACAAGGGAAAACTGAAATGCCTGTGCAGTAGTCTTCTGATACTGCCAGTGATGCAAAACTCAGGGACAAAAATAGCTGAATTGTCATGCTACTTGCTTCTAGATCTGACCTTCTAGAGCTATAGCTCTAATGGAAGCAACATAAAGGAGAAGCCCTCTAAGATGCATACAACTACAAGGAACAGAAGAACTGCAGAGCTCACTCTGAAGGAGGTGGCCCTCAATAAGGGAACTCAGCAGAAGCAGGAAGAAGCCAGGGAAGTAGAGACTTGGTTCCCCCCCCAGAAAGGTGACAAACCCAAGAAAGCCCTAAGAAACTGTAGTCCAGCTGAAGATAGACCAGGACTCTTAAAAGTTTATACCTTCTCTAGCGGGGCAAAACTCCCCCAGAGGAAGCCCCAGCGTGTCTGCAAATACTCAGTGCAGTAACCAGCAACTTTTGCATGTTTCCCCAGAGCTTTGGAGAAATCATTACATTCAGAAAACTGTCATTTATTCTGCAAATTTAATTGCAACAGGAGCCCACAGCTACGGAACTGCCAATCATTTCACATAGTTCTGACACAAACACTTCCTGAGTGTAGGGAGAGAGTTCTCAGATTTCCAGGGATGTACCATCAACCCAGACAGATACTTAAAACCAGTGCCATGGGATATGTCTGTCAGAGAGCTGCTCCAACGGTGTCACAAGGCTATGTGGGTCCACCACCAGCTCTGGCAGGTCCAGGCAGCATGTTTGCTGACTTGCTTGTGCACTAATCAGTCTAACCACCTCTCCAGGTGAGAAAATCCGGTGAAAACCTGGAGTTTCTCTGGAGCAACTACAGCCCTATGAAGCAGCGCAGTAGTAACTGTACACCTCTGTACCTCAGGTAGCCGGCTGTGTATTCTCTGCAGTCTTGGCTTAATTATAGCAATGTAACAGACTTTGTCTCTTGCAGTTAAAACTCTGGTCTCTGCTTGAAAGCCCATTCAGGATGTCATGGGCACTACATGTCCCTATACAGACATCATTAGAGCCTGAGGAGGTGGCAAGTGGGAAACCTAGGAGCATCTTCGTTTTAATTTGGGGTATTTCTCTAGGGGCTGCATACCTGGCTGTTATAGCAAAACCTTTATTTGACTGTATGCATTAGCCTTGTCTTCTCCACAGCAGGATCGCCTCCTCCCCACATACGGTTTACTGACGGGGTTATCTTTATTATTTAGTAAGTGGAACCCCAGACATTTCCCCTCCCGTGTAGTGAGAACACGCAAACTGCTTGCTTAACCTGTGTCCTGGAAACCCAGCTCGGAAGCCCCGCTGACAGCACAGTAAAGCAGATATACACCCCCACCTAGTGGGAAACCCACAGCTTCGGTTCTCTCGACAGGAGCTGCTTCAGCTCTGCCGTCAAATATGAACCCCCAAAGCAGCTTTGCTTTGTGAATCAAAGGGGTAATAACAGCTATACCGATATTTGAGGGCATTACTTTCAATCCTTGAGCAGAAGGAAGGAGCATGGAAGAGGCACGATAAGCCTACTAAGTTACCAGCATTTTATCTGCTCAATATTAGACATGACTGCAAACCCAACTCTCCTGGTTTATACTAGCGTAATTATTAACTTCTGCAAGGTCAGTGCAATAGGCATGTTAGGTTAAAATGCTGCTATGCTGTTCTGCTATTTTGCCACACTAAAGAGATCTGAATTCTTGAATGCAAAACAAAGTCAGTCTTCGGTAATGAAGGAGGGTTTAGCACATCTAGAAGAGCCTACCAGCTCACAAGCCGAATGAATCACTGACAGTAATTTTTGGGCAGTTTAGGGCTTGCTACTTTTTTTTTTAAATACATGCCCTAGATAAAGGTGGAAAATAATTGTGAGGTGGAAAGTGGAGGCGGGAGGAAAAACACTCCTTGGATCCATTTCCATTTCTTACCGCCCAATGAAGACACTCCAGAGGCCTCCTGTTCCAGCAGCAGGGTGAAGGCACCATCCTCCAGCTCACTGGGACTGGCCACAGCATTGGCCTCACTGCATGTCTTATGCAGGGACAACATGAGCTCCATTTGGCCATCCTTAAATCACTTCAATCTTTTCTAGCACAGAAAGAGACACACATGCTTTGTGATTCGTATTAGCCTTCAAATGCCTTTTTACAGATCAGGTGAAAAAAACCCCAAACCCACACGTGCACTTGCATGTTGCAGCAGCATATCGTCCTTTGATATCTGATCACACCCATTTCTGAGTTCAGCCACTAAAACCAGTCTGCAGTCTGCAAACCGAAGCTTCTAACCGCAGAAGATTTGCCACCTGTAAGTATTGCTTATGGGTTCACCCTGATACATTTTGTTCTTCTGACTTTCAATACATAAACATAGTAGCAACTGGATTGGAAAAGACCTTTAAGATCAAAGCCAACCACTACTCCAGGACTGCCAAGACCACCGCTAAACCGTGTCACTGAAGGGCCTCACCTAATAGTTTTTGAACACTTCCAGGGACAGTAATTCCACCACTTCCCTGGACAGACTGTTCCAATGCCTGACTATCCATTCAGTGAAGATGTTTCCTGATATCCAGTCTAAACCTCCGCCGGTGCAGCTTGAGGCTCTTTCATTTTGCCCTATCACTTGTTACTTGGAAGCAGAAACCAGCCACCTCCTCTCTTCCTCCCTCCCTTCAGGTAGTTGTAGAGAGTGATAAGGTCCCCCCGAGCCTCCTTCAGATTAAACAACCCCAGTTCCCTCAGCCATTCCTAAGAGTTGTGCTCTAGGCCCAAGTCTTGTGAGGAACAGCATTCCAAGAGGATTTGGGTTAGGTACTGCACTTCGTTCCCCTCTTAAAAATTACTCCAAGTTGTTGTTCTAACCTACTGTAGCCTACAAATTAACTCTGTACACGTACCCAGCATCTTCACAAGCAAGATAGCTAAGCAAGGACTGACAAAAGCTAGGCTCAGGGGGACAATGCAGTTCTTTTGCATCTCTTCTGTTTGGCCCAAGTCAAAGCCCATTTCAGCCAGAACTGAAGTAGAAAGCTCACTGGTCAGCCCTGTCTTGCAGATCAAACCTGCAAGTAATTTCATGCTCACTGATAAGAGACACAACGCACAGTTCAGGCTGCAGACAACTTTACATACACAGCTATTTTTACCTTGAGGATTAGGGAGCTCTAGGTAGAACAAACTGTTAGCAGTTTAGGTTTTGAATCAGGGACTTGCCCATTCAGGCAGGGTGTTTGAGACTGGCTGTAACAATTTACCTTCCCATTTCTCAGTTCCTGTAGGGAGAGACACACCTCCACAGCAATCTCTGTAACACCAGGCACTAGTTTTGAACAGCAACAGCCATTCCAATCTTACTACCTAACACAGATTAGTAAGAGACTCCTGCATGTTCACTGTCCAGGCAGTCAACAGCTTTGCTAGCTAAATTGCAGATGCATACTCTAGCTCCTGGTGTCACAAGAACCATTAGGACCCCTTAGAGATTTCACAGAGGTTTGGAGTTAAGACAGATTAACCAAGCCTGCCCTTCAAATGAGCCATACAACCAACTTTTGTTGGTCCTTTATAATTGTCCACCTGAACAAGCATTAGATCATTTTCATTGCTTCAGTGTTCCTACTATTTGCATTTAACACTTAGTAAATTTTCATCTTCCTGTTCCACAAACATTCCTGTTTGTATATAGCAGTGGACTCCCTACTTTCAGACTTAAAGACAGGATACAGGGCAGCAGGACTGAGGCTTTAATGCCTCAGCACATGCTGGTGCTGCTTGAGGAGCTCTCATGTCCTCACTGCCCAGAGTTAATTCGCACTTTCTCCATAGCTTAAGCACTCCCTTCCAGAGCACCACTGCATGGACGTGTTTATCTCTCTGTTGCGTAAGAGTGCGCAGCACCAAGAAGATGCCTGACATACATACTACTGCACTCATCCACAAAGCCCTGCTTCAGCATTCACTCATTATGAGAGGGAACACTCCACTGGGGTTTTTTGATCTCTGCTATTTCGCCATATCATATAGTCTTGAATAAGAAATCAAAAAAAAAAAAAAAAAACAAACAAAAAACCCAAACAAAAACCTCCACTGCTTCCTTCATCTTCAGGCAGACTCCATGGCTCTCCCGAATGATCAACAATATTAATCAACTCTGTAACTAATATTAAGCCCTCAAAAAGGATTTACCCTCAATAGTCTTGCAGCAGGAATACTGCAGGCTGCATGAGGTATTTTGCATTAATTAAAGCATTCTGAAATGCTTAGAAGGAAACACTCAAGGACAGAGGATGGGAACATTAAGTTTGAAAGATGTGTTTCAAAACAAACCATCACCCCGGTAAATAATTACAGCAAAGATTTTTGGCTTTAATTGCCACCTAGGAAATACAATTCTGCCAGAAGCCCCTACTGGGGAAAAAGAAAATCTATGTGATTTTCCCATGGAGACCTAGGCTTCCTTTCTAGGAAGAAAAGCTGAGCATAGCTTGTGGCAGAGCTTTTATTCACCAGCTCTCCAGACCTAAGAGGGTTCTGCAAACAGGAAGAATATGGACCATTCAGGACCCTTCAAAAGCTGCCAGTACTGGTTACCAATAGACTTATTTTTTTCATCACTGCTCTCACACTCTCAGAGGCAAAGCAAAGGTATGATGACATAAGATTTTAACAAGATTACAAAGCAATCCAGACTTAAGCAGAAGCTCAGGTTGCCCAAGAACTAGGCCTAAAGTATTTCACAGTAGAAATAATAAAAGCCACTTTAAATATGAAATAAGCCATGTCTGCACAACGCACATTTGCAAGGCATATCTCACCAGCCACAGCTTTGGTTAGTGACTAAACACTGTTCCTATGGTGGTGGTAGTTGCTCTCCCTGCATCTGCTAACAGAAGACATTTCTTTCTTTATAGACACTTCTCCCCTTAATCTTGTTACTTCACAAGACCAGCCTAGCAGTACAGTACTGTAAGCCTATTCCTTGTTTCCCTGAGAATCCATCCTGAACTTAAAGCAGCATACTGAGAAAGCTCAAAGAAAACTCTCAAGGCACTATGCATGCCCGCAGCATCCAGCCAGAAATGCTTGCGACAAAATTAGTAAAAAAAGTCCAACCAAAAAAACAAAATACACCATTCCTTTTTCAAGATTTTTTGGGCATGCTCTTTTACACCACAGAGTATTTCATTCACACCTCAAGCTTAAGTTTAACTTGTTATAACTGCTTCAGGAACGCAGCTACACAGAGACAATTTATACTTCAAACACATATATCATCAGCGTCAAAGGATGTTTTAGTATGTTCCTGAACAGCTAGTATGAAACCAGTTCACATGCTGACATTCAGTTCGCCTAAGAAAAGTTAGCCTGACACAGGACTGTAGCGCCTTGCCCAAGGTAACTCTTCTAGCGCATCAGTGCAAGACATGAAGATCTTATGTAAGAGGTGGTAGGGATGGCTGAAGGCAGTCAAGTCAGGCAGGCACAGACACCTCTTTCCCCTTTCACCTACCTTTTTAATCTGTAAGAAAGCTCCACAGGTCTAATACAACAAATTACAAAAGGTGTTTCTCTTCTCCAGTAATTTTTAAGTCAAATAACTGGATCAGCTATTATTAAAAATGAGTCTCTTACAGACAGCTTTAGAAGATTCTTCTTTAGAGTTTTATTTCTTTATAGCAACATTAGTACATATTTCCACATAGGTATTTTAGTGCAACAAGGAAATCCATTACCTCATAAAGCTTCAGCAAGGTGATCTATGTTTCTATATGCAATGGAAAAGACTATTTGAAATGTCCCCCTTTGTTGCACAACACTTTAAAGCTTCAAAACTCTAAGTAAACACCTTCCACAGAATTAAACAAGCAGACACTTTGCTTGATTATGAAATGCTTTTGTTGGAGGAGCTAAGTGTTTTCTGCAGTAGAGCAATTCATTTGTAAGCCACAGGCACTACTACAAGAGTGGTATCAGAGCAGAAGTGGTGACATTTTAGAAGTCTGTGCAAGAATTCCACTCTACTTTTTGCAATCTGCATATCTTGAAGATACATTATCCCAATTGATCACATTCCAGATGGCTTTCAAATAATCAGGTCGAACATTTTTGTACTGAAGATAATAAGCGTGTTCCCATACGTCGATTCCTAGCAAAGGAATGAGACCTGTAAAAAATAATAAAAAAAAAAAAAAAAATAAAAATAAAGGGTTAAGTGTTGTAGGTCTATGAAAACACACTTTACATGTAAATTCTTATAGCACATCCCCAAGATGTACCCGATTTCTGAGTCTTTACCTGCAGGAAGCCAAAGAGCTCTCCAGCAGAGAGGTGCTTATCGCAACATTTTACAGAACTGTTTGCTCTCCACACAAACACTGCATAAACTGAAAGAGCTGATCAAGATAAACACCTACAAACACGCTAGAACTGGCCTGAAGAGATAACTGAAACCACTGTTTTTTTAATGGGGTGTTTTTTCAAGGGGGTAGGAGTGAAATTTACCCTCATTATGCTGTATGTCCCTACTATACTATTTTTTTTTCCCTACCGATAAGCAATACATGGACTGCTGACAGTACATGAAATTCTTTTGCCAGAACATATTTTAAAGATATCTATAACAGGATTTGGACTAACAGGCACTCCAGGCAGGACTGTCACCAGTCACAACCTCTTCCCTCTGTGGAAGTCCACCCTGCCATCATCACTTCCAAGTCTAAGCAAGTAAAATTATCTTCAAAAGTGATCATTACCAGTATTACACTGCTTGCCTAGCTGTACTTCCTATCCATATCCGAAGCTGATTAAACTGACACTCATTACTCTTTACAAATATTAAGGAAGCAGATTAAAGCATTCTCTTTTAACCCCAGAGTTACTATGTCCACCTTCCCCCCTCCAGTTGTCTGGCCTGCACTGACAGTTCTGTGCACAGCCCTTCTGCCAGAGAAAAACTAAAGGCGAGAGGCTTAATCTTCCTCGATACAGGCAACCTACTCCAGTTACTCAAAAAAACACAAAGAAGCCAAAGCTGAAATTGTCTGAGAGTGCACGTTCACAATATGCCCCATCTACTTCCTCTTAGACTAGACAGACTTTAAACCCTACTGCTATTCACAGTTTTTAAGTCCTGCTTTACAAATGCTGTTTCAAAAACTGCAACTGTTTTTTGCTTTTGCTAGTAGCAACGTTTGGTTTTCCAGCCCTATTTATCCAGCAATTTCTTCTCAGCTTTTTTCCCCACAAGCCCCTTTTCAGACTTCATACACTTGCCTATGAAATCTACAAAGAGAAAAGCAGAGTGGAAGGAAAGAAACCTGACCTGTTGTTCCTTGCAAAGGGTCTTGATTTGCACAAGCTGCTATTTGTAGGCGCCCCTGCTCCTTGTTATAGCCAAGCCACCCCCAGCCTGATCCCTGAACACCAACAGATACAGCTGTCAGCTTCTCCTTGAAGTTTGCAAAGGAACCGAAGTCACGCTTGATGGCGTCCATCAATTCTCCTTTAAAAAAAACAAAGATACAAAAAGCTCATAGAACATCAGGTATCACCTGGAAATAGAAGAAAAGAGGAAAGGAAGCATTTGGGCTCTGTGGGAAGGAAGTGTCTAGACAAGCAGAGTAGTTGCATCATTAATTAACAGTTCTATCCCAATCTGCTTAAGAGGGTGAGCAGACCAGAAAGAAGTTAGTGGAACAGTCAAAGACACTGTCCTCAAAGACACAGTCAGGGTGCTGTCAATTGGCTATTCAAGGAAAGAAGGTAAGGGGCTGCGTATCTAAAAGGACAACACTAAGTGGCTGTGACTTCTTAGTACAAAGAAATACGTGGGCATCTTCGATATCAGTCTAATGAACCTACACATAGTAAGAGGTATTTAACCACTTCCCTCAGATTTTAGGTTTACATTTGCTTCTACAGTTAAGTAATCTATTTGATGAATAAGTTCCATGATTAGATGCCTTATTTACTATTATTAAGATAATCTGTGCTGGGGCAAAGGAAGCAAAAATCAGTATGTTTAGTGTAACAATACACTGTCAAACTACTTCCTTTCCCCTACATCCTAACCCACTTGTGGCTTCCATATATTTAAGAGTTTAAAACCTGAAGGTGGCTATGCTCCTAATTAGCACATGTCAGAATACTTCATACAGTGCAATGCTGAAGAATTCTTCATTCCTTTCACCATCAGCTGGTCTTGAAAATCTCCTGGCGATAGCTGCAAATGCATCATAAGCCAGGCTTCCTACAAAAACCTTGAGCCATTCAGTCAGAACTGAAAGATGACATTTCAGACTCACTGACTTTCACAGAAACTTCACGCAAGTTGGGAGAGAAAAATCAAGGCTCTAAAACATCTTTTCTGAGAATGCAATCTGAAAACAAGCTGTATCAGAAACAGACTGATACCAGAATTGCTATTTTATGCTCTAGTCTGAAGTAGATCATCTTTGTACTTCCATGGTAGAGTCAAAAGTCACAAGCAGATGTCACCTATGAACACTGAACCAGAGTACAAAGCACCTGAAGCCCACGAATTTACAGACATACAAACCTCATTCAAAATCCTCTAGTTCATCACAACTTTTCTGAGATCTAGGCCTTTACCTTTAATGGCAGGTCACTTGCAGATAATCACTACTCTATCCTCCTCAAAGGGGATTTCTTCATTTAGGCTTTAACTGCTAAACTATCCCTATTCAAATTGGAGCATAAAATCCAGCCACTAGGCTGGATGACCTGCAGAACATTTCTTCTCTTTTTGTGAACTGAGCACACGTGGCAGCTTGACTAGCATAGCTTTGTACAACTATTTTCTGTTACAAAGATGGAAAGGACAAGATAAAGCAATACCCAAGTATTCTGCAGTGTACACATAATCACCTTTAGAAATTAAAAATACTTAACACAGAGCTAGCTTTTTATATTCTCCGCTTGCATTCAAAAACCCTGAACTCCTCAGAAGTGTGATAACTGTCATACAGAAAGGCCAATTAACTCTGAAAAAATAAAGATCCCTTAGACTCTTTCAAAGAGAAAAAAAATCATTAGTTCTACTGGCCAATTAAAACTCATGCAACAAACCACTGTGAGAAGCACTAACCTTTAGGCTCTCCTCCTCCGTTAGGAGAAAGGTTTGTCCAGAAGATGGTGTGATTGATATGACCCCCACCATTGAACTTCAGTGCAGGCTGAAGTGACACCTGAGCTGTAACATCACCTAAGTAGGCAGAAGACAGAAACACATAGATAAATAAAAACATCATCATCACCACAGTAGTCACTAAGTTACCGCAAGGCCTCCATCAATCTCCAAAATCTTTCAAGTCTTATTACTAAGAAGACTTTTGCCAACAGACAGAAGTGAGTCTATACAGTAATTACTTTCTAGATGTAAACTGATACTCTTTAGAAAAGACCACAACAGAGAATATTCTACCTTCTTAAAAATGTGTACACATTGTTTCACATATTTTCATCAGTCTGACTGAAAGATCAAAAAATTCCATGGCTTGTTGCATATTTTAGTGTCTCACACCAGCATGTGACTTACGTGACCCCTTAATCTGAGCCAATGGCATAACTGACACCCGAAGTCAGATCTCTTCACTGGGCATTTCATGCGTTAACTGCACATTTGTTTTACCTCCATCTGTAGTCAATAAGATTATTTCACAAGAATCAGTAGAGCTTCTGACGTGAAAATCATTGAGGTGCATGAATTTTGCTTTATATAAGTTACTAACCTTTCATTACAAAGTATTTGTATAGTAAAATGGCTGCAATTTCCTACTGACTCCATCTTCCATTTAAGTTACTAATGTAAATATGGACTAAATCCACAGCAGTCAATTTCCTTCTACTTTTACAGCACTACAAAGAACAGAATCCATGCTTTTCAGTTACATCTCATTTCCTTACCAGCACCACTGAAGTTTACAACAAAAGCTTGTCTGTAATATTTCACTTTATTAAAAAGAAAACTGGAGTTACATAATCCCAAAAATTTAAAAGAAACTATTTCCCCTAGAAAGAAGAGCCACCCATTTTTTAACTCCTGTATCATCTGTGTGAACAAGCTTCTATCTCATCCGTTGACTACGAACATACAAACCTTTTGCCAGCGCCTCTTTGTACTTCTCCTCAGCAACATTCAGGTTGTTCACGTAGGTGGCATGATGTTTGCTGTGGTGCAGCTGCATGATCTCTGCACTAATATGAGGCTGCAGAGCGCCATAGTCATATGGCAAGTCAGGAAGAGTGTGCTTTTGCCTAGAGGCCAAGCATCCCAATGGTGCTACCACCTTGGCACTGCTTCTAGAAGAGATAAAAAACCAGAAGTAGTATTTATTCAGGACTTGGGCTTCACTGAAGCAGACAAACGATGAGTTGCGATCACCGTTTTAAGTACATGGGGTGGTATCTTAGGTCAAATTGTCATTTTTCAAGAGCTCAAAGCAAGCACACTCTGTTGCTTAACTGCAAAGATAAATTCACATAAAGATCATAGATGCAGGGCTTTGCAACTTAAAGTTACCACTTGTCAAACCAAGCCCCCCAAGCCACAGCAGTCACACACCCTCCCATGCATAACGGTAAGGCAAAGGTGGGGGCAGGAATGGAAAGCCAGCAGAAATGCTGACATTCAAAGCTTCACCTAATCGTTATTAATTTAAAACAGAAGCCAAAATGTCCCTTCACTGCCCTCCCTTCACCATCCACAAGGTGCCTGTACTGGAAACAAAAAGGCTGAAAACCTCACAGGGTCACCAGCCTTCCGGCACTGATCCTCTGTAGCATTAACACCAACGCACGTAGTTCCTCGTCCCTGTGGTGGGTATCGGACATATAATGCACTGCGCTGCATGACGACAGGGCAGCCACGATGTTCAGCACAGAACACCAGGCAGGTTCTGGTCACCCTTCCCCGTTCTAACACCTCGCACTTGTTACGAGACATGACAATGACCACGATGAAAGAACCACTGGGCCGAGAAGAAGGTCAGCTCCTGAAGCCCTTTTCTGTTTCACTCGTGACCTTGGCATGAACGAGGGACAAACCAAGAGCAAAATCCTCGCGCCCCTGACAAGCGGCCGAGCGCGGCGACCCCGGCTAGCAGGGGCTGCCCGCACTCCGTCAGGCGGCGACAGCCCCTGGGCGGAGGGCGAGGGCAGGAACCGGGAGGGTGAAAAGATGCCCACCAGCAGCCCCTCAGAAGGCGCCGAGACGCGCGGAGCAGCATGCAGCAGCGCGACCTCCCGCCTCCCGAAATGGCGGGGAGCCGCTGAAGGGGCGACCCCACCGCCACCGCCTCCTCTCCCTCCCACCGCTCCGCTGCACGCTGCGGGTCCCTCACCGACATTAGCTCTGCCACGCACACATGCATGCACACAGACACACACAGCGCGGCTCCCACCTGCCCGCCGAGGCCAGGCGGCACAACATGGCGGCGATGTCACGGCAGGCACTACACCTACGGCGCAACCGCGTCCTGGCCCGCCTCCGGCACCGCCCGCTCCCGAAGGGCTGAGCTTAGCCGGGCGGCTGCTGGTAATGCAGTCAGCGGACTTCTTCAAACTAAGGAAGAACACCGGTTTGTTAACACTCTACGTAGCACATTATCATAAATAGAACCACTATATAGAGCTGTTATCTTAAAACTCAAGCCTGCGGCGCTGCAAGCCGAGGTGAGCAGCCGCCGCGGAGAAGGACGAGCTCGGGAGGAGTCTCCACCGAGCGGAAAGCCGCCTGGCAGCAGCTGTGGCTGTTGCTCAGCTGCAGGGCAGCAGGGAGGGTACAGCAGCGTAAGATCGCTGTATTAACCTCTCAAGCCTGCCTGAGACGTGTTTCTGTCAGTCCACTGACAGCAGAGCATACAAATACCTTTTCAGCTATTTTGGCTACGACTTACTCTTTTTGATTTACCTCTGTTCTTTTCCTCACATGTTGTGCGCATCTTGTTTGCCAGCATCAGTTTTCCTCCTGGTAGCAATTCAACGGCCTTTAGTGCTGACAGAAATCATTCATTCGGGTACATTCACCCCCATCAGCTAGAATAATCAGCATAATCAGTGCAAACAAGTTCGAAGACCCATTAAGATTTGGTTCTCCAGGCAGGTCAGGGAGGAGAACTCTTCCCTCGGTTCAGAGGCACTCTGCAGACAAGACAAACAGGTAAAATTTGGACGGTATGGAACCATCTCTGCTATCACAAAACCCTCCATCCTTTGGGTTTTCTTTTTAAACAAACATGCATATCCCAGGATATTACAGAAACTGTATCTACCAGACTATAAAGAAAAACGAGTTACAAAAATTCAGCGGGGCTTAGGCCTGAACAACCTTGTTGTAAAACAACCTTATCTTGGAAACTGCCAGGAAACACACCTGGAGAGACCCAGCCACACAGGGAATCTCAGCCTACTGTCTGAAATCAACAGGAGGTTTGGAAACAAGATTTCCCCTGAATGCTGAAAGCATACAGCAAGATTTAGGCAATACCTAACTGTAAAGAGCGATATGTTGTATTTATCAGTGATTAATAAAATTATATTTTGTTAAAATAAACCAACTACATTCAAGATTGTTAAATGTCCTAAATATAGGCGCTGACAGCCAGGCAAGAACATAAGTATTATACATACAGAAATGCTAACCTGTATTACACTGCCTTTCATTAATGCTTTGCAGTATGATTTCCATGAAAGCAAGTCTTTTATAGAACTCATTTTATTATTCACTGGCTCAGCTGCTGAATTTCTTTCATTATGGGAAAACAAACAAAACACCCCAGCCTGCTCCTTTAGATGATACCTTCTAAGCAGAGAATGACAAGGGTAATGGCCTACCTTGCCTCACAGTTATTTTCCTTCAATTAATTAAGCTAGCTTCCAGTCTGAGATTGTTAATTTGTATTTCTATTTTTAGCTCTTTAGCTAAATTTTAATTTATTGTTGCGGAATTAAGTACCATACACTCATCTTTATATGAGGTTTTAAGAAATTAATATCCTATAGTAACTGACAGATTTAAGTAGCAAGCTGTCACCACTTGAAAGCTAGGCTTTTTTTTAACCTTAGCACAATTGGAATTACTGTAACTCCAAAGATACTTAACATTCTTCTAGTTCCTTATATTAGGTGAAAAGATGTCAACCATTTTCTTGGCATGATTTGCTTCCATATTTCAGACAAATTTGAACCATGACCACCAATTCCCACACGAGGCTTTTTGCCATCCACCATTATCAGCTAAAACCACTGTTATCTATAATCAGCATTTTAAGCTTCTTAAATACTGTATTCTATCATCTACAGAATCTAGGATGTACATATACACACATTGCAAATAATCAAGCAATACTATATTAAGACCAAATATAAATCACCAGCAACTACAGAACCCGATCACCATCACAGAAATTACTTTGGGTGCCATGTTGAGTAATTGCTGGTTTTCAGGTAATGAGGGCTAAAATAATGTTCAAAAAACCACCAGGTACCACCAATGGAATTTACGCATTGAGTGACAACTCCTAAGTAGTTTTAATACGTGTAAGTGAACCCTGTAAAATTAAAATAGCAGCAGTGCATGGACTAGCATCAAACAGTTTTTTAAGCTAGCAGTATTTTAATTACATCCATTTGTCTTGGACAGTGCTACTGTAGATGCTAATATTCATATAACAAGCCACTTAAAAATGGTACCACAGAAATCCTTCTATAATGTAGGAATTTGTAAATGTGAAACAATTTCAAGGATGCCCCAGAACTCTTAAGATATTGCTTTCCAACAACAAAAGTCTGTTTCCACACTGAATTGCAAAGCTATAAAGCTATTTACTATTGTTTTAGTGGCTACATATCAGAATTTGGTTAGTCATCCAGTAATCACAAAATCTACAAGTTTCAATGTTGAAACTAGACTTAAGTCTACCCAAAAGTAAACTGAGAAGTACTTTCATCTTCCCTTTGAACAGTGCTTAAAACATGTGCTTTTTCATTTCCTTTTTGTGATCTTCCTCGTTATGGAGCTAGTAGATAGAAAATAACCACCAGAAATTCAGGTTCTGAGAAATTCATAACTCACTGCTACTGAATAACAAAACTATGTTTAAAGGTATTTTTCTCTGCATCTATTAAGAAGTCAGCTCCCTGAGGTAAGCATTTAAAAAAAACAACAGGAGTTACATCTGATTTAAAGAGGCTGAGTTACCAACTCAAAGCTTTGTAGTTTAATTTGTATATTTATCTTTTGGATACTTCTAACTTTTCGGTTTACTTTTACTTTAATCTTCATAAAAGCCACACTCCAAAGTTTAATTTTTAACTCCCTCCCTTCCCTTCCCCCTCCTTTTTTTTCCTCCTTTTCCTTATCTGACAATAAGGAAAAGTCCTGTAGAATAAGCACCATCAGGCTGGCCTGAAAGGATTGACACATGAACAAATTAAAATAAAGAAAAAAAACCCAAGTACTGTAAATACACTGCATACAAATAAGCCACATAAGCCAATGCAGAGCAATGAGGAAATTACATTATTAAAAGTTTTTATTTAGGTTTGGTCAGTACAGGTAAGATAATATTGGAGTCACAGAGCAATATGCATAAACAGGATACAACAGTTCTTAAAAACTGAGTAACTATGCACACAATCCATAAACATTCGGTCACCTAAGGAGAAAATGCACAGATGTATGGTGGGGAAAACTGTAATTAACACTGAAACTACTACAGGACTCCTTTAGTAAGTCCATCTTTTAGTGATAAAACTACTGTACTGGGCAAACTTGGCAGTCATAAACCCACAGCTATTATGACAAATCTTGAAGGTGGTGTAAGTATAACAGTATGAGTAAGAATGCCCTTACACAGCACAGGTTCTAGATATACACAGATTTGTACAGACATCATTTATGTTATACTTTATGGAAATAATTTCCATTTCAACTTCACATTAACTCATATAAAAATAACTTGAGCTACACAAATGTCCTCTTAGCAACATTCAATGTAATTAACTGTTAAAATTTCCAAAGAGGCAGAGGTATTGAAGCAAAAAGAAACCCACAAAAAGGCAAAATTGTGACAAGTATGCACTAATTTAAACAGCTTCTGGACAGTATCCTCTCCCAATTTAAATGACACTGTATAAAAATGTTGCAGAAAAATGTTACAAAACTGAACCCTGGGCATTTACACTGGAGTCCAAACCATTCTGGACATGACGAGAACCCGCAGTTCTGTTACCTTTCATGCTCACTGTTTTCTCCTCTTGAGGATCATGATTGGAGTCTGTGTCATTTGAGTGGTGAGTGAGAGAGTTTTCACTGCCAGTGGGAGAGTCTACACTTTCATACCCAGTACTGAGTTGGTTTATGTAGCTACCACTTCCTCTACCAGTTCTATCTTCAGAGTGGTTGGACAGCTTATTACCATTCCCTGGAGAAGCTGGGAAGTCATCCTCCGTGCCGCTACCCTCCCTATAAAAACCAGACCCAGACGTCCGCTGATGGGAGGAGCTACCATTGCTTGGTCCGTTTGCCAGACGGCTGCAGTCTTTACCCACAGCCTCTCCCTGGTCTGTAGGCTCAGAAGATGGAGTCCTGCTGGTACCTGGGTTGGATGCCTGGGACTGCTGCTGCTGGTACTGCGCCAACTGCTGGCGAGTTTCCTTCAACTGCTGCTGAAGAACTAGAATGGTACTCTGCATACCCTCTACCTCCTCATCAAGCTGGATGATGAAGTCATTCAATTCTATATAAAGAAAACACATTTGTTGCAGACACTTAATAGCCCATACATAGCTTGAATCTCAGAAAAAAATTAAAATCCTACAACTCAATATTTTATGCTGAAGTTTTTCAACAGACTTTTTCAGCCATCAGGCATGCACTGGTTTAGATCCTCTGCCTCTGAAGGAGAAAATGCTTAACTATCATCTACACACTTTTTATAATGCTACTCAAAATGTATGAGAAAAAATTAATTTCTGGGCAAGAAAGGAGGATATCTGGAAAACAGCTCAATTCCAACAATTAATATTCTGCAAAAAACACCTTATGTATGTACTTTTAAAGAAGTACAAAACCTTAGCAGAAATCCTGTAAAAGTGACCATGAACCATATCTGTATGGAATACATCCAAGTAATTACAAAAGTCTCTTCAGCAACAAAAAGAGATTTCAGTCACATTTCAAGGAAGTTTCAGCTCTGACTGGTTTTAATCCTTTAAATCCCACATAACAGGACACTACACCACCTTCTTTCTAACAAAAGTGTGAACTAATTCAACAGGGTGTTTTAGTACTTATGTACTAAAAGGATTTTACAATTAGGACTCTATTTTCAAGCAAAACAGACTTGACCTGAGAACAGTAAATGAAACACCAAGTCCCTTAGTCTTCAACTGCACCATTCATATGACAGAGCAAATAAAAAGCAAACTGTTTATTACTGCAAGAAGTCATAAAATTGAAGTCTTTTTGCTGCTATAGAAAAAAACATTAGGAAAACTTACTGCAGGATTACTGTCATCTTTGTTGATTTGGGGAAGAAGCAGTAGTGGTTGAAGAACACATCTCTGGAGCTTACTTAACTATACTGCACTTGATAGGCAAAACCTTTAAGCAATGTCCACATCTGCTTAAATTATGAGCTTGATAAATTTAGATTAATTGCATTACCTAAACAGCAGTTAAGAAGTAAAAGGGTAACTATTCCAACAACATGTCATTACACCAGGAAAAAAAAGTAATTTCCCTTAAATAATTGTATTTATTTTATATTGCTACTTTCTCAAAAATATGATTGCGGGGGAAAGAATGAATTATCCTTAAAAATATAGGATTGTCAGACTTGGATAATGCCAAAGCAAGTCTATGCTATCTTAGGCTTCAGTTGTAAGACAAATACATATCCAGTGGCTTACGTAATGCCCAAATAGCTCATTCCTCAAGACTTACTGTAATAATCAGGTAACCTACTCTGTAACAGTCTACCAAAAAGACACTGATTCTATACAGAACTCTCATAGAAGGTTTTATTTATATTTGCATTTTCTCCTTCATTTCAATTATGCAAGAGGCCAGAGCTTATAGGTAATTTTGATTTACGTTTACAATGCTGTAAAATTTGGACTGTGAACACAATAATGAACTCTTTTAGTTCACCTGAGTTACTTAAGCATCCTTAGGCACTGTTAGAGAGTTTCAACAATGATCTGCTTTTAAAATTATTTTGAAATAAGTCAGAGTTAACGAGAATAATTCTGTTCCCAGTGCATGCTTAGCTTCATGCAACATTAACAGCTTTCACCTTACCAATTCACCAATATGTGCAGTCTCAGCATTCCTTATTAAACAGCAAAGCCTACATTCTTGAATTTCAAATTCAAACACTGCATTACTGGAGCCGTAAATCCCAAGTCCCCCAAAGTTGTTTTGGTGGTTTGTGTCTTTTTATTATTAATACTACCAGTAAAGTTTTACAATTGCCATATTTTACTCAATTTTGTCCTTTCATTCTGGCAAAGATGGTTTTACAGTTGTGTATCATCAGGAAATTAAACTAGTACTGCAAGGCAACTTCCATTTTCTTAAGAAAATCCCTTACCATCCTGACTGCTTTTAAGTTCCTCACTATATTTCTTCTGTAAAGCCAACTCTGCCTCAAGCTGTGCAATACGTCCTTGGGACAGCTGCCTTCCAAGCTCTTGATTCTCCTGGATAAGCATTCGACACTTCGCCATTAACTTTTTGCCTGTTTGGCTGCAAAGGAAAGAGCCATCTATCACAAAATGAAGACAAAACCTGCAGTAATTTTCCTCAATCACAATCACAGACAAAAAGGAGATGCAATTTCTGCATGTCACAATTCAAGGAACATTATGCCTCAACATAATTGTCATAGCAGAAAGTCTCCCTATAGTTACCACATGCTGTTCCAATGCCAGTTGATCTTCTTTCGCTGTTCCATAAAGCGGAAGGCAAGTTTTATTACTGCAAATACGAATAAGCATATTGTTCTTTTTTGATACCAACATCTGGATTAGCAGTATGCACAACCTTGCATGTACTAATTCTCAATGGAGTTAAATATTTGATTAAAGATGTGCCTTGTAATTCAGAAGATAAGTACTGCATAAAAATTACACGTGTAAATTGAATTACGAACAAAAACATTCTTCATTTATTGTGCTAGTCAAATTTAATAATTACATTCGGGTGAAAAGAAAGTTGTTTGGAAGGGAATATTAAATCCCATTTATTTTCTCATAGTGACATCTGTATTTCTTTAAGAGGCTTACACATTCTTTTGAATGCTGCCCAGGTATTCTCCTTTAAAAAAATTAGATGTCTGGCTTTCAACTCAATTTATGTATTTAACAGTAATATACACAGTCTGTTTCATGATTTCTATGGTCAGCTTTTCCTAAGCACATCTTGCATGGTAAGGAGAAAGCAAAATGTAGTTAAACATTGGCAGGAAATTTATGAAGGAGTGTATTATTAATCTACTTCTTTTAGAATGACAGATTTCAGGTCATGAGTAATGCTCATTAGAACGTCTGTTTTCCAAAAGAAATGGGAAACGGGAAAAAAATTGAGCCGACAAGATTCCATTTAGTAAATGAGTAACATCACACATCTTTAATCTTCATTATAAAAAATGCACTATAAAGCATTATAGGAAGTAGTATGCAAATTAATATATAGGCAATACAGCTGACTCCATGAAAAAGTCTTTTAGGGCTCTTCGTCTGCCAAAGTCAGGATAGCAACCACAAAGTTCTTTTGACAGGCTCAGCAACATAATAAAGCTGTCCTTTTCTACAAAAGTTCTGCCAAATAAATTAAAAAACAACCCAAACTTGAACAAGTTTATTGTGAATTCAGGGGCAGAACTTGCATTACTTTTTAAGACCAAGAAGGTCATTTAATTTTGTTTGTTTTTAAACAAGTGACAAAGATCAAAAGAAACTGAGGGTTAAAAAAGTAGAACAGGAAATTTCCGCTACAATGCACAGCCACAGTTCTCTCCTGCAACCAAAATACCCAACCAAAGGAACTTAAAATAATAATTTCCTTAACTACCTTTTAAGCATTCAAGCCTTAGACAACTTTTAAGTTCTGCCAACTCTGCCCCATTTAACGTTTCCGACTGACTTTCCCAAATCTTTCAGATGGGTTGCTCCAGAAGGAATCTGGCTGTGTAAAGTCCTGGAAGCCTGAAAATCTGCTAAAGGCAGCAACCTGTTTTCTTTCTTGATGTGATGTCCAATGCCAGGTCCTTGAAGTTTAAATTGTGCTGACCTAATACAGTCCAAGTCACACATTTAAGAGGCAAGTTTCCTTAGAGATGTTCATTCTGTGTAAAGCAGGACCACTTTAGAGATAACCAAATGTAACATACCCCAAAAGTTATTAGGCAGACATGCAATGATTTTTAGCCATTTGCAAATTCCTGTTACTGTATTCATCATCACTACAAGTTGAAGAAATTCGCAGTGCTTAAGTCATTTAATGCTTTTCTCTTCACAAAACAACATCAACTGTAGAATTACCAAGTACCAGTTACCTTGGAACTGGGACAATTTTAGAATTCCATTAATTTCTTCATGTTAACGCCTGCCAAAACGTAAAATATTTATTACCTGTATAGAAATTTGCATAGTTACCTATAATGCTATTTCTTCCCATTAAAATTTTTCCAGATGTTCTGAACTAGTATGGCACCAAGTAGCTTCTCCTCACAATTTACAAAAAAGACAGCACATGCAAAAATATAAAATCCAGTAACTATCAGCTGTAAAACTAAATTTGACATTGTTGAACATACATGCAACAAAACCTGCAAGAATGTAAGTGGTTATTTCAGAAGACTAGTGTTTGTTGTACTAGGCTTACTGCAAATGTATACCTACATTCAATGACGGCTGAACTGGCTTAGCCCAGCCATTCCCTTCATTATATGTCCTTTTATTTCTACCCCCAGCCATCAGGAATGACTATGCTGTACATCCTTATCTATGGCTGAGGCTCAGGGTTGCAGTTAACACGTTACCCTAAGCACCATTCAGGGATCTGATTAGGAGCATCATCTATTCCATAAACTAGGTCCACTGCCATGAAATAAGAGTAGTTGCATACAAGAATGGACAAATAAAGCAAATGGGGGGAGCAGGATGCAAAAAGCAT
Organism: Psittacula echo; assembly: GCF_963264785.1. NCBI lineage: Eukaryota > Metazoa > Chordata > Aves > Psittaciformes > Psittacidae > Psittacula > Psittacula echo. The sequence continues at coordinate 37,005,129 of NC_137738.1, read as the reverse complement.
GAAAAATCCTCTAAATACTTTACATGTGTCATCATTTCTTTACCTTTCCACAAATAACAAAATCCGACAAAACCTTAACGTAGTTATTTAAGACAGCCTCAATTATTAACCAGGAAATAACTCTAATTTTCTGTACTCCAGCTACCACATGTATGTATTATGCGCATTCACACCACTGACTTATAATTATATGATTATTAAGGTATGCTGGAGCTACAGAAATAAACTTTTAATACTTTTGCTTGAAAAAAAAAGTATTACGTTACTGTCTCTCCTCAGAGATATGTAATACATAAATATACATATACACATATTTAGAGTCTTAAGACTTAAGAAAACAACCAACCTGTATCTAAATGTATTAAATAATTTTCTAAACTCCAAGTTAAACAAGCAGTCTGCATGGCATACCTTTATAGTGAGCTTTACAAATGGCTTGGTAACACATTAATAATTTATTAATGCAAGTCTTACCTCTGGTTTGATGCTAGATCATTAAAATCTTAGATACTGCTATAGCAAAATCATTCCAGATGTATCACTTCTAAAAAGGTAAAGTTTTTCTGTAGGTTTTTCTTTTGCTTTTAAGTCATTATCATGCAAAAAAAATAGACCTGCATAAGTGCACTACTCTTTGATCCCGTATTAATCATCTGAAGCACAATCTGAGTTAAGATACTTCTGAGTTCAAAAATACGTAATGCCATCTTAAGCAAAGTGATCAAAACACTTAGAATACATCACCTTCTGTGACAGCTGGATATCTTTTTTTTTTTTAATTTGAAGTATGAATTTTCTAGGATAAGACTGAGTCATAAAACATTACCCAACTGTTTTGAAAATCAAAACCTCAGATTATTAAATAGAACTCAATTAGCTAAGGAAAAAAACACAAATGCCGTACCATATCTGCATTTCACTTTACAGACCTCAGACATGCACTCCCCACTGTCCGAGAACGCTACTCTTACAAGTAACTTGGGACAACAGAACAGAGGCATCATTAAGAGTAGCAAAGGCTCCTTTCACTGATTCCACCAAGGAAAGTGCATGCATTTAAGTTTTTTCTGGTTTGTTAAAATACTGACTTTGTTTTCAGAGAACGAGACAATGCAGAAATAACAACCTGTTCAATTCTCGTTCATCCCAGGAGTTTCACAATACAACAGTATAACCAGTAGTGTTCCTTGAACTATGCATTACAACTATTTCAAGGCACATTTTATATAGAAGTGCAATACAAAAAAACCCCAGGTGTACAACGGAATAAAAACACCCCACCAACACTGAAGACAGTTGCCATTTTGTGCCTTCTGTATTGAGCGTTTGATATCAGTTCTTAGTAGAGAAGATCGAAAATTTCTCATTTCTGCATGAAAACATGCAGTGAAATACTTATCACAACCAGTTTTTCTTCTATATGCTAGTTGTGATCAAATATAGTCTCCAGCAATTTGAAACCTGCGATTAGATAGAACGCACATTTTGTACAGTCCTAATTTTGAGGCGTCCACAGTATTACCAGCCATCCAGGAAACAGTTCATTATTTAGCAACATTGACTTAAGGCTCCTTCAAGTGCTAGAGAGCCCAAAGGCTAAACAGTCAAATGTGTACACTACCACTGTTGTGATATCAAATAGCACTCATGGCTATTCAAAAGTGGTTAGCAAGTAAATTCTTTAATGCAAAATTCACCTCATCGAGTTCTGACCCAGCAGTTCAGTGAACAAGCAGGAAGTCCACAGTCTTATTGGCAAAACTGACTTACAGTGTCTCTAAGTCACTAGGCTCAAGGTTAAGAGCGAAGCATATTCCACTTCTACATTTTACGGGAATTTTACATGTTCAATTCATGATTTATAATCTCTAGGTTCTCTCTCCTCCAAACTGTCTGTAGACACAGTGTGCCACAGACTTAAGACTTCTGTTTCTCCCTCTATTTTCTTCAAATAGAACAATTTTGCAAATGTCTACATGTTCTAGAAAAGATTTTTTTTTCGAAGATGGCCATTTCTTCAGAATAGTCCGACGCCGTCAGGCCTCTGAAGCAAAGGGGGAGAAAAAAGCTGAAACACAAGGTTCATCTGGTAAGTTTTACATTAAGCATTACAAGCTGGACAGTATAAGAATCTGGCTTTTGCCTCAAAACGTCTGCGTCTTGGTGTGGAAACGAGTACTTGGCTGTCCCACCATAGCATTCTCGTAGTGGGACTGTCAGGGAAGTCTTGACTGGGGAGTATTTGTTTTGTTTACCTATCAGGCGTAAACTTCCAGGCACTCAGTTCATTTTGGGCTTGTTCCAGTTTGTCTTTAGTCTGTTCCAGTTCACCTTTCATTTTTAGGAAAAATAAGTTGATGGCTGGGTCCACCATTGTTGATCGCAGTTGGGCAACACTAGGCTGCTGGACTTGCTTGAGGTACTGAATCTGATTCTGCATAAAATAAGAAAAAAGACTGTTATCCATACAACATTAAATAAAATTTTAATGTCATTTAGATACACATAGTTATTCCAAACATAACATCAAGGAAGCTTGCCTTCGTTCAACACTGTAACCTGAAAAATGCAGGGAAAAAAAATGTCACTTTTGCCCACCTGCACCTATCAATGTACATATTCACTCAATCCCTCATCCCACCATCTGTCAAGCTTAAACTTCCAAGGGCTTTTTCCCCACCACCCTTCGCTGCTTCAAAATTGTTTTCTGCATATAGGGTAACATTCGCCAAAGCAGTGACTGGAGCACTAGAATGCACCCTTTCTTCTGTATCTGCCTGCACTCCTCTGAGGGGAATTAAAAAAAAAAAAAAAAAAAAAAAGGTCTATTCAGAGAGTTATCTGCTTAAAACAGATAGCCAGTTTTCATGTAACCTGAAAGTTAGTATGGAATATTACAGTCTATATTGACACACAGTATTTTTAAGCAACTACTACAAAGGTTTTTAAAAACTTTTACATTTTTTGGAAATGCAACTGTCACTTAGAATGCAAATCTGTGTATTTTTTTAAACAAAACAATTTAGAAATATTAACAGAAATGAAACATATTTCGGTTTAATTTGATTCTCTTGCAATAACCACAACCCAAAAGACTTATAATTTTACAATTCAGAACCCAGAAGACTTACAATACAGTCAAAATTTCAGAAGGAGTAATTGCAAGAGAATTTCTATTAAATATAACATTCATTAATCAAAATTTGGATGGATTTAAATAGGATTCACTTTTTTAAGTTTCTTACATTTTAATTCCATCACAACAGACATTAAGATGTACTAAACAGTATGTGTTTAGTTTAGCTAATCACTAAAAATCACATCAGCCTCCACAGAGTTCCATTCTTAAATTCAGTTTGTTATGCTCCTTGTATGACACACATTTCTTCTTCAGCAAGATGCACAAAATTACATGAGATTAAGAAACAAGCATTAATTGAAAGTTGGGGGTTTGCCTCCTGCTGCACACACAATCTTGCAACCAGACTTGACAACAACAGTTTCACTGATGAACAGTATAAGGCATCACCAGCAAAACAGAAGGAAGAACTCACCCTTCATACATTGCTTTACTTGGGACAGGCAGCAGAGTCAAAAGTCCCGTTAGTTTAACCATTTTCACATACAGTTACTTTGTTATGGGGTCTTTACACAGCAATAGTAAAGAAAAAGTATACTTATACTTTAAGTACAAACATTCTATTTAGCTTAATGTGCAGTAGTGACCTCAGTCACGTCTTGACTGAAGACAACATAAGTTTTAATTTATATATTAAGTAGCAACAATTCTTAGATTTTTATTTCAAGTAAGTGATTTCAAAGGCTTTGAAATAATTATTTCCATTAACTCCACATTAATTTGACGTTACCAAAATAAAAATGTTTAGCTACTTTTAAAAATTTAAATAACCACCATGCTTTTAAATATACAAACTTTCATATGCCCAAAAAGAATTATAAAGGGACTAAAGTACTCAAGAACTCACCTACAAACATTACTTCAAAACAGGAAGTCCAAATTAAGACCATCCTAACATTTCTTAGATGACATTTTACCCCCATGGGTCCCTTGCATCATTGAACGTACAAGATGCTGCTCACTGAATAAAGATCTATTTAACTTATTGTTCTTGTCTTTTCTATACCCATTCATCTTCCCAACACTTGCACTGGTGGTAGTATTTCAACAACTTGTGAACTCCTTGCAAGGGCTAGCACTAGTAGAAGGCTAGTTTAATGGATGTCTGCACATATACAGACACTCCAACTGGCAAGGCATTACAGGAATGGAATTATGCTACAGCAACATTGTTCCCAACTTACTTTTAACAGGCATCAAAATAAGGCAAAATAAATAAACCCAGACCATGTTCTTTGTCTTATTTAGGCCCAGCTGCCTCCTTCTCCTACTTCAGCCTAAGAACTGTAACAGCTTTCTTGCATCAGTGGCACAAAGAATTGCTGCCACCTGCTCCTTCTTCATGCCAAAAATGCACTAAAACACTCGAGAACTCAGTTGATTTTGTCTGATGTCAGTTACTGAACAGTGTCATTTGGATATCTAGCTCCTAGGCCATTCAGAGAGCACTGCACGGGCTCTACTTAACACCTCAGCTATAATTCCTGAAACAACAGTGTAGAAAGAATTTGCTGAAGCTGAACAACCCTTGCTCATTCCCTCCCCAAACTTGAAGACCATTTATTCCTCCAGTTTTTCTAACCTAATTTTTATCCATTCCTCCATAGTTGTAACTCCCTTCCTCCAGTTGTAACTCCAGAGGTCTCACCTGCCAGGCTTTTCATCCACCCAGACCTAGCAACCTATCCCCAACATGACCCACTCCTAAAGCAATCCAATACCTCCTAACCTTTTGCCTGCTTCCTTATTCCATTCATCTTCCTGCTTATTCAGCCCAAGCCTCCCAATTCTTGCTTCCTCTAACCACTCTCTGGTACATCTCTCCTGTTGATATAGAACCATAGAATAGTTAGGGTTGGAAAGGACATTAAGATCATCTAGTTCCAACCCACCTGCCATGGCCAGGGACACCCCACACTAAACCATGCCACCCAAGGCCTCATCCAACCTGGCCTTGAACACCGCCAAGGATGGAGCATTCACAACCTCCCTGGGCAACCCATTCCAGTGCCTCACCACCCTCTCAGTAAAGAATTTCTTCCTTATATCCAATCTAAACTTCCCCCGTTTAAGTTTGAACCCATTACCCCTTGTCCTGTCACTACAGTCCCTGTAGTGCATCCTTGTAGGCCCCCTTCAGATACTGGAAGGCTGCTATGAGGTCTCCACACAGCCTTCTCTTCTCCAGGCTGAACAGCCCCAACTTTCTCAGCCAGAAATTAACATATTCCAGGTGGTAAAGTGTGGGGAGCAGAAGAGTTTACCTGAAGTCAGGAACAACTTCAGGCTAGAGCTAAATATACAGGAATAGCTCTCTCCAATGGCAGACCCCAGGATACACCCACTGTAACACCTAAAAAGACTACGGGCTGTTCACATTCCAAAACACGAAAGCACACGCTAGCTAGTATTTTTCAAAAGCCCATCAGATGGACAAATGGGGATGCAATTTCAGTTATAAAAACCTTGATATCAGCTTTCTCTCTGCTCTAACCCAAGACAGGAGAACATAGAACTAGGTTTTTTTAGTGGACATCAGGCTGCATAGGATCTTGTTTGGGTGGATTATTTTTCTTTAGCTATGACAGACAATAACATTTCCACCCCCCATGCTTCTCACATATTCTTGGAACAGCTGTATCTTTTCAGCTGAAGTTGTACAAAGATACACAAAGAACAGACCCTCTGACATAAGAATTTAACCAACAGAACACAGGTACTTAACAGAAAATGTAAGCACTCTAAGTAAGTACAACTACATATCCTTCTTACAAGGAATACACTGCAAAACAAACAGGAGAAAAAAACCACAAAAGAGCTGTAACCTAAACCACAAGTAAGTTGAGTAATGACCATCTAGGTACTACAATCCAACTGCACCCACAGGGAGCTTCTACTCATTATCTGTTCCACAGAAAACCTATCTGAGTAGCAAGTATTTCCAAATGCCTGTCTGCTTACTGACCTACAGTAGCTGTGCAGTAGGAGGCTTCCTGAAGTAGCAATAACTTCATCACCCCTCTCTGCCAGAAATAAAGCTTTATGTAGAAACAGTAGCCAATACTTTACCTGCACTTCCGTAACCGCAGCAACCTCTTTTATGAGGGCTGTTTCTGCTAGGGAATGGTAGCTCAAGGCTGCTGCTGCCAGTGGGGTATACGAAGTATTAAATCCCTGAATTTCAATCCAGTCGTTTAGTTAGCCACCCTAAACTGGTGTCTGCAACACCAGTCACACTCTCAGGAAGCTCCCAGCCCAAAAGAGACCAATATATTCTGCTGCTAGACTAAGCACAGATGACAAGTGAGAATGGAGCTATGCAATCAACTACCACCTAGTTTCTTCAAAAAGAGTACTGATACAGAGTTAGGACAACGATTCTGCCACAGCTACTCTGACACACACACCTACACTTTCAAGATTATGACTGGTGACTTTTGTAAGCTGAAGTAGGCTTTGATGTATTTTATCTTTTTAAAAGGTGGCTACAAATTAAAACAGCAACTAGGAAAGTCACACCTTATCTTAGAGCTAGTACATTTTAACTAGCAAGTTGTTTCACACAACAATCACTAAACTCCCTACATCTTTATCAGCTACTATCATTTGAATATGGCATTTTTAAGTTTTTATCCTTTCAAATTTAAATAAGAATTTTGTAAGTATAAAATTATGTTTCAAAAATGCATTAAGAGTAATATGAACAATAAATATGCAAGAAACTTAACATGTTAAATGCTCCATCTAACTGAGATGTGACAAGAAACATTAAAGGCTGACATATAAAATATATCAGTGACAGTTATTTATATGTCAATATGGATTACACAAAATTGTTAACTATGCTGAAAGTTATTTTATGAACTAAAAACTAGACATGTCAAATAACATCATATGGTGAACATTTTTTGTTCATTTGTGAAATGATTTAGTATCCTACAGCTTAGCTTTGCATCTCATCCAATATGATTTATTTTGCTACTGCTACTTCACTGGGGGGGGTGGGGGTGGAATCAAACCAAAACAAAAACCCCAATATCTAATACTACTAAACAAAGTGGTCTTTCAGAGTTTACATCTGAAAACACTTGAAGGTGCCAATGTCTCTATTACAGCTTCTAGCCTCTTTCTTCAAGGATGCATCTTACTATCTCTGTGTACTATGGAGATCACAGCCTTGATGTTATTCCTGTGTCAATACCTGGAAAAATAGAAGCCACTTGGGTGGGTGGATGTTTGGTTTTGTTTCTTTTCAGTCCTGCTCTCCCCCTCTTCCTCTTGTTTTTTAGTACATCAAAATAAATAAAAGCTCCTCAGAAGTTCTTCTAAACACATCCTGGGAAGCCTATGCATTACAGCTTTAAATATCTACAAGTGCAACCAAAAACCCTAGAAGTCTTCAGGATCTTGTCAAAATGCATAGTCTTAAATACCTGAAATTTTTGTCTGATTCTTTTAAAAACAGGCAGAAAGGTGAAAGTAGTATACACAAATCTTGTTTTGATGAAAAACGTGTATTTTTTTATTATTATTTATTGTTTTAGCAATATGCTCAGAAGTTAGAGGAAAAAGCAAAACCTCTTATTATTGCTGTTCTGCTGTTCCTCACAGCAGGATTTACCAGGAGAACTAACAAGAGAAGCACGATCAATATAGTAGTCTTACTACTAGGGAAGTGGTGTGGTATAGCACCAGAACAGATCTTCACGAGCATCATGGGCTACATTAGGAGAAGTGATGCCAACAGGTCGAGGGAGGTGATCTTTCCTCTCCACTCAGCACTGGTGAGACATCTGGAGTCCTGGGTCCAGTTCTGGGCTCCCCAGTACAAGACAGATGTTAGGGTGAGGCCAGTGAAAGGCCATGAAGATGATTAAGGGGTTAGAGCATGTGACATACAAGCAGAGGCTGAAAGCGCCAGGGCTGTTCAGCCTGGAGAAGAGCTCAAGGGAAGCTTATTAATGTGCATAAATACCTGATAGGGGGAGTAAAGAAAACAGAGCCAGGCTCTTCTCAATGGTGCCCACTGAAAGCACAGAAGGCAATGGATACAAATTGAAACAGGAAATTCAACTTAAAACATAAGAAAATGCTTTTTGCTGTGATGGTTACTGCACACCAGCACAGGTCACCCAGAGAGGTTCTGGGGTCTCCATTCTAGGATATGGTCAAAACCTGACTGTGCACAGTTCTTAGTAATCTGGTCCAACTGACCCTGCTCTGAGTAGGCAGGTTGTACTAGACAAACTGCAAGTCCCTTCCCACCTTGGTGATTCTGCGATTCATTTTTTGCCACTGCAAACTTTAGGTGCTTTAGCCCCTTTTCTCTTCATACCATCTCTTACTATGAACTAAAGTCATCTTATGGTCTTAAAAGTAGTGAAAACACTGCACAGAGGTAACTGTCACAGTAGTATACCTGAGAGCTCTGAAAACCTGCAGGGGAAAAAAAAAAAAAAAGGAAGGCTAGAAGAAAATAACAGAGGAAAGCCACAAAATAAGAAACACTCTCGCTAAGTATTTCAGAAACTAACAATAAGCAGCTTTTCACAATCTTCCCTCAGGAACTACCAAATTAAAGCAGCAGATAAAATTTATGTTAAGAAATCCAGAAAAGCTCAAAAGTCCACAAAGTGGTAGAAGATAGTTTCAGAAGAATCACAGAAACCCCATAGAAATAACAGAGAAATAAACAGCAACAGACAAGGCATCAGTACAACGAACATTAGAAACCCCGAGAAGCAGATGTGCCCAATTTCAGAAGAACTTCCCCTGAAAAAATCAGTAGTTCTTTCCCCTATCTATCCAAACAGATGCAGAAGCTTACCAATACCTTGTTATCCAAATCCAACACATATCAGCCTAAAGCTTCCTAAATGAAACCCAGCAAACTCGATCTTATCCTTATGTTTCAATTTATTCCTGCAGCCATCTGGTAGTCAGAAATAACATGTCTGGTAAATATGCACAGTTGATAAATGTTTGAAGAAAGCAAGCATGGTTCACATAAGAATCAGCATGGTTCTGAAGAGGAAGTCCTTTCAAGCACAAGTGCTGCTGAAAAATCAACTGAAATAACTAATATTTAAAAAAGCGAACTTTAAGAAGTGATCTTTACTAATTCAGTGGAAGTTTAAGTGCCCTGCTATTTCTTTAAGCACAACAAATATGATGCTATACATATATGACAACATAGCACATGGGTACTGGCTCAAAAGCTGATATTCCTGTAAGTCTGAAAACTCATCTTTTCCGAATACTTACAGTACACTCTTGCATCTCCTGTTCCTTAGTTGCCAGCCTCATCACCAGAATATTTTCTCTTCGGGCAGATTCTTGCTGTTGCTGTTTCAGCTTCTCTTCAGATTCTCTCAATCCCGTCACATCATTAGCTAATACAATAACACACAAAAAGCACATGTTTTATAGCATCCTCTCATGAACAGTTTCTAAAGACAGCTAAAGTCTAAAAACCAAATTTACAAAAAGCAAGAGTCATAAATAAGCATGACTATAGTAAGCACTAAGAAAAAACCTGAAAATATCATCAAGTGTTAGAAAAGCTTGACAACAGTTGGTTTTAAACACATCTTTCCAATCCTTCCTTAAAACTTTGAAAATGTTTATATAGGAATAACTTTTAAATTGCTTGCTTAAAACCAAGTACTATTGCAACTTGTAGTCTGAAACTTGGGAAGCTGGAACTGCCCTCAAATATAAGAGATACTGAGGCCATGGTGGAGCAGGAGGGAAACCTACACTGCCAAAAGCCAATCCACAGTCTGTAAAACAGTGCTATTGGTGAAAAACCCTTAAACTCATTTTAACACTCCATGAAGAAACAGTAAGATATTTGAGAACTTCAAAAATGGCAGTTTAGTCCCAACTGGCATTCTTCTGATCCATGAACATTTATGAAAAGCTTACATATGAAATGAGAGAAGGCAGCACAGCACATTGTCAAATTACTCCAGCAGAAACACATGCAAACAGCCTGATACAAACAATATACATTCATTCTGCTACTTGTCATGTATACAATGAAGGGAAGTTGGAATAATTAAGATTTTTATTTTTCTAATTACTTGAGAATGATCAGCTGTAAACTAAGAACATAAATTGCTTCTAAATAATCATTTGCCAATGATTCAATAATACTGATTACTACAGCCCATACTCCATACCAAGGTTTCCAAAACTGAGAAACTGGGAATGTTAAAGCAACTTACTTATCTGTGTTACTTGGGGACTAATTTCAGACCTATACCTCTACAAACTATTCCTCCTTGCACATTGTTTACAATCTTGCAAGGTCACTGATTCATGCAGAATTCTGATAGAGAATTCATGCAGAATTCCTTTCGAACAGAAAAGCCCTGAAAAAATACCTATTTGGGGAGTTATATTTTGATATTTTCCCCCCTCCCCAGCTGTCTGGGTACAGACAGTCCTACACATGCAAAAACAGACTTTTCGGATGCTGTGTAAGATATGTAAAGGAAAATAAGCAGCTAGGAAAGTTGGGAAAGACTGAAAACTTACACTAGAAAAAAAAGATTTTTTTCTGACAAGTAACTGACATATGGATTATCTCATTTCTAGCAGTTTTAGAAAACATAGATATTACTTTAACACTGACTCATACAAACATTCAGGTAACTTGCACCACTTTGAAACTTGGCTAACTTACAATTAAGGTCTGTGTACTTGCTCTCCAGAGCTTGCACGTATGCTTCATACTGTTTCCACCTATTGCAGAGATGAAGAGAAAAAAAATAAATTCTGAAGCTCACTTTATTAAATCAAGGCATCTAAACCTAAACTTTCAGAGTATACATTCATGCCATAACCAAAAAATGTCAAGAAATCATACAACTGCATAAATGCAATTCCAGGTTTTTAAAAAAGAGCTTTGAATAATGGAAATGGTTAAATCCACTTTGCATCTCAAAAGGGTGAAGAAGTAGCTGTGCATCACAACACAGAAAATTGGTATCTTAACACAGTAATGTTTTAAGACAAACATTGGGATCAAACACTTATTACATATTTATCTACATAAAGTACTTAAGATACATCTCATTTTCAAACCAGAACAATTCAAGCAATTCTGTAACAGAAGTCGTAATATAAAGATAACATGAAGTGTGTTACCAAGTGAACAAGACATGCAGAAGTGTATTAGTTATAGCAATCTAGGTTAATCAGTTATAGCAGCTCATTCAAATCAAGACCACATTCTGATTATATTCATGACCCAGAAGCCAGTTTACTAACTCTGTGAATGCACATTATTTAAGCAATTCATCCACAGCCAGAAAGCCTCACATTTGAAAACAGCATTGCATTTGACAGAAATCATCAAATCAGTAGCAAATCAAAGTCTGCAGTAAAGCTTAGCCCAACACGCCTTACCAGCAAAGTTCACAGGACAGCTTTTTGGGTTTGTTTGTTTGTTTTTAAAGAAGGACTTTGCTCCTAATTATGTGTCTTCCTCATGATGGTACAACTGCACATTGTGAAGTAAATTCATGTATTAGCTTACCACTAGAGAAGGGGTCAGCTTCTGTTCCCTCCCTTCCCAACTACCCTTTTTCCCCTGACACCTATCTTACGGCAGACTCATTGTAACTGCTCTATTTTAACTCTATAACCTACACTACTATCTCAGTCAAAACTAGAAAGTTAACTTTAGATAATTTTTTACTATTTAGTGAATTCAAACAGCCCACTAAAGGGTCCTAAGAAGCATCAGATCTGTAACAGCCAGTGAGATCACTTCACTGGGAAAAGCAAAAGCAAGCACAAGATCTATTCTTTGTATCAGCAACAACATGTTCAGCTAAAGAGATGAAAAATTTAGTCAGCATGAACCAACTCTCAAGCTCTGTAGAAGAAAATTGCTGTGTTCCCACTTAACCCTTCAACTTATCTTTGACTGAAAAAGAACATTGTTAGAAGTTTCACCATTTGACCACTAAAAACTCCTGAACTATTTTAGTTCAGGAGATTTCAATCCCCCAAAATAAAACTGAAACAGACTACTAAATAGCAAGCCTGGAAAGAAAGAACCTAATTTTTACATTAAATAATTACACTTAATAAAAGACCTGGGCCTCAAATGCAGTTGCAGAATTACTTGACTTTCAAGTTATATCTCACAGCCTGAAAACTGTCATTGTCAAAATTGTTAATACAGGCTGTACAAAGAGCAACTGAAGTGAAATGAAGACCTGAAACACTAAGTAGACATGAGCGCCACAAAGAAAAAGACCAAAACAAAACACCACACTGCCCACAGTCACCAAGAACATAAGAGATAATACCTCTAAGTCATTTCTCAACAGCTGCTAGTATTAAAGCAACAACTTAATTCCTGGAAAAGAAAATCCAGAGTGCACTAGGCCATGTTATGGATTTTTCAAGTCATGTGCCTAGAGAAGCTGAGGCTAATCTAGCAGTGGACATAGTATCACCCAGAAATCCCAGCTACCAAGTTTAACTGCACCATATCCCAAGGGTCCAGACTACAAGTTAACAAAACGAAAATTTTCAAAAAAAGCTAGTATGCCCTGAAGCCTCACTTAGGGCCTACTGCTATCAGGAAACAGAAAAAGTCAACTCGCAAATGTTACCATATGCCACCGACTAGGTCTTTATATCCACTTAGAAACATGGATGAAAACTGTCCAGAACTATTGCAATCCTCTGCATAAAAACATGCAACTTCTCCATAAGACACCAGAACACATTAAAGACCTCATATAAATTAGGAAAATTCCCATACAAATAGCATTCCTAAAAATTACACACTTTGACCATTTTCCAGCTAGCTTATTTTACAGGCTCTCCAGCAGAAATATTTTTGTCCCCAAGTACATTCTAAAAGTTCAGAAAGAGAAATATGTGAACCTGAGTGGGGAAAGAAAAGGCAACAGCTAAAAGCTTTTTCTTTTTTCTCCACTCAGTTTGGTTTCACTCATTAATTGGCTTCTTGATCTGTCAGCAATCTGATAGCTAAACACTGGCAATCTGGAGCTTCACTTAAATGCTACTTGGAAATGCACTAAAGAACAGAGACAGAACTGTACACTGAACTACACAGTCCTGAATCTGATTTACATTCAAGGGGCTGCTTACTGTCTCACACAAACTGGAAGGTAATTGAGCAGCATTATGTAGGTTAGTTAATTCCCTTCATTCTCTAAAAATATGAAGCAGACTGGACTTTGCAAGTCCAGTGACCATAATAAGTTTAGAAATGACTAAGTACATGTTGATTGACATTCAGTAAAAGCACTGTATTTCCTCAGAACTGCTTGTGTAAATCAGGGTGCCTCAGTTTTACAGACTAACCTCTAAATAACCAGGGCAATACTGATCAGATTTTTAGCTATGGTCCACAAAGTGCTTTGTTATGTTCCTGGCTCTTCCTCACAGAAGCTCCTACACAATCAAGCTAAGTAGCTACTGTGTTAAAGGGGAGGGGAAAGATGAAGTGAGTCCACAGCAACAAGCAGAAATTCACAAAAGGCTGAACTGAAAGGCTCTTTGTTGATCCTGCTCATGTTTAGTCAACAGAAGCTAAAATGAGCAAGCCTGAATTATGTACTTGATGAAAACGAACAATGAAATTTGGATTTATGGCACAGAAACTGATGAAAAAGAGTATTTTCTACATATGTATCTTATCAGTGCAATTGTACAGCAATGAGGAAGTATTACCCAAAAGCAAATGACACATGATCGTATCTTAAAATGCGTTTGCCTCACCAAAGCATGAACCAAAAAAAAAAAAAAAGGCATTCTAAATTTTAAGACAATGCAGCAGCATTCAACACACACTTTTCTATGTCTAAAACTAGTAGAGATGCCTTCGATTAAAACAGCATTTACATATAATGTTATATTTTATTCCAACCTACAGATGAAGCCAGCAGTTAGTGTAGTAACTGCTAGTTTTACATGAAATCACAATTCAAGGTGCACTTACTACAGAACCATTAAATATGCATTCCAACAAGCAAACAAAACATAGTGTTCACAGGACTGCTTAATGCAAACAAACAGACATAGCCAAAATGGCATTTCAGTTTCCACTTCTGGGTATAATGGACAGTTATTCTCCTTAAATCCATCAAGTGGCCTTTTTGAGAGCAGAAGTTGCTTTGTCTACATTAAGATCTGATACCAACACAGCTGTCATGAGCAGCTTCTTTCCTGTCTCCTCATTAACACAGTTTAGCTGCTGACATAATTTACCTCTTTGGGTATATTGCCTCACATTCTCACTTAAATATATTCTGGAAATGGATCACTTCTGTGGTAGCAACTGATCATTGGTAATGATTAGTTCTGACTAATTAATTACAGTCAGAAGGCTTTTTTTTGTTTTGTTTTGTTTTCACACTTTCAAGTAGAAAGCAAGTGGCACAGAATCCATGCTTTGGTACTTCGACAGGAATTTTAGAGCTGGAAGTAAGGGCATAGCTAAGTCTGTAAAGGGGTTTGCTATCCCTTGGGAATAATTTTGAGCACAGGAACTTCTGTAAAAAAAGTTCACAAGGCCTAAACCACTCAACATCAAAGAAGTATTTTTTCCTACTGTTTAAATACATTATCCTTTACCACTCAAACAATTAAATACTCAGAAGGCAGAAATCAGTTTTAAACATACGAAGCCAGGCTATGTTGACTCCGCTGGAAAGAACTGTCACCCCAGAAGTGGCAGGATAGTTTGCCCAGCAGAGTGAGCAGCTGATCATATATACTAAGTGCTGTACTTTAGCTTCAGATTTCTACAGTTTAATCTTTGTTCCATGAAACAGCAATATTTGAGACCCTAATAATGCTAATAAATTAGTGTACAAAAAGCCAAGAACTAAAGTTTACCAAAACACATACATAAACTATTCCAGCAGATAAACAGATGATCCAGAGATACCTAGTTTAGTTAGCTCCTTGTTACAAGTCACAAAATTCAGATATACAGACTCAAACAGCTTAGATTAGTTTCTTTAAGCAGGTGGTCTGTGTGACAGGATTGCCTATTACTTTTTCCATGGTGACACTCAGCCTTCTGAAAAATGAGAAAGATGATCAGGGTCTTCTTTATGCAAGTTCTAGGCGATGAAAACTTCATTTTAACATTTTACTGTTAATATCTGAACAAGCTGAGAAGAAAACCTGAAACTTACTGTAGCAGTTGACATGTTTCTGATGTTTAAAAATAACTTGCTATCTAGCAGAGGAACGTAAGCAACCGTATCTTCTAAAGTTACAAGTGAAGAAAGAACCTCCTACTCATGTATTACAAAATATTGTTCAGGATTTTGTCTCTTTGGAAAAAGTGCTTTTTCCCAAACCACATACAAAAATGTTTTAGACAAGATGAACACTTTACAAAAGGAATGCATCATGAAAAGGATAAAACCGTTTTTCAGAACAAGGATGCTAAAAAGAATAGAAAAGGGAGGTTATACATCTCATTAAACATTCACTAAAATGTTGAGATGGAAAAACTGCTTCTTACTTTACCTTAGGATAAGCTCATCTCTAGGTAAAACCTTAAAATCTGCTTCACTTAGGCGAACCTATGGAGTAAAAGGAAAAGCATGACTTATCAAGCTGCCATAATTACCTGGGAGGGTAAAGGCACAAGTATTTTTAAACATACCTTCTTTGGGAGAGGTTCTTCATTCGTCATTGTGAACTCTGAAGGGGAACAAAAAAAAAAGATGAGTTTTATGTAGTATAGTTACTAGCTTATATGAAATGCTGAACAAGTCAAAAACTTTAACTTCCAGCCTTAATTTTTATCTGCAATATTAGACTACTGAAATATCGGTTTCACACACTGCAGAGCCAGAGTACAAAACACCACCATGACAAGTTTGCTGCTGTAACCTAGATACAAAGTCAACTGATGCATTTTTTTCTAAAAGGTAACCAAAACTTCCTTTAGCTGTCTGAAAAGCCTACCACAAATCAATTCTTCCTACTTAACTAAGAAAAACTATCCAACTTTGTCCATGTATATTTAGATCAAACTGACATTCTACATGTGCCTATATCTATTTAACGCTGTATTTTTTACAACATAGAGAATAATCAGGGTGTGAAGAAAGTCACTTACATACTACTATTTCACTATCTCTTTGGAATGGAAAGAATAATTTGTGAACTTTAGTGCTAATGTTTGGGTTATGTCAAAATAATATGTTCTTCCAAGTCCTTATTCTCTTACCTTAAAAATTCTGATACACAGGAAGCATTAAACAGTTATTTTAAAACCCATGTGAACATTTTTTGAAAAAGATGTCAATAAATGCCTTGAATACACACAAGAGGAATTGAATTTGACTGTATATGAAGCATAATAGGATTGCACTGTGCTAGATTAACTATTCACACTTCCTTGGGTTACTGGAAACTCTTCCTTACCTCAAAAGAATAATATGTAATATTGTCTAAAACTATGATTACATATTGATTTATATTATAAAATATAAAAGATAAGCCTGCAAGTAACAATGAATGCAAGGCTTGCTAGAGGCATTCATATTTGCAATACGCTTTCCAACACAGAAGTTGCATATAAAATTCAAAAAACTTGTAAAGCTGCTGCAATGCACATATACCAGAAAAAGGATGTGTCAACTCCTTGGTTGTAACTGCTTAGCTCCACATAAACAATGCCCTCAAGTAGTTACAACACACTCTTTTCTCTTCTTGAAGACTTTTACAGACTACAGAATAGGTATTTTCACACCACCACCCAATGAACTAATTTAACTTTTCCAAATCCTAAGACAAACAAATACACACCTAAGGAAGCAGAACCTTTCTAGTGTACAGTAACCACTGACAAATAAACAGCACTCTACTAAGGGCCCTGGTTAATAACAATAAGCACCACTCCCCCCCCGAAATCCAAGTACAATGTACAGATAAAACAACTTCCAAGCCTTTCATAAAAGGTGACATTAGAACCCACAGAAAGGTTTCAAAATATATTTAGTAGAAGCATCTCACTGATGAATAGCAGCTTCCTGTTCCAAGTCTTACTAATACACAGGCAATTCCCCCGCTTCTACCACCTTCCCTTTCACACAGAAGTTACTCAAGCATTTTGCTTTAACTTCTGCATGAAGTTCCTTATTTGAGCTTGTTCAACCAAGAATGTACCTTATACATTTTCAAGTACAAGAGACTATCGATACAAACTGCTGGTGCCCAACTCAGCCATCCAAAATAACACAGAATAACTTCAGATCACAAGGGGAATGCTCATGACCACTGTATTTAGATTGCCTACCTCTCCCATTATAATTTTGCTGAAGATTTTTTTAATCTTTTAGCACCTTCAGTATTTGGCAGCAATCACAAAGATCTCAGGAAGTTTTAAATCCTTGACAGAGAGCAACATGATTTTCAAATGTCCTACCAAACTACAGCTAACTGATTAAATTGTGCACAGATGTCATTATTTGCGTGTTCCTCAGAAAAGTACCAAATAACCAAAAAGGTGAGTTTCCCCAGAGACTTGTAAACCCTCCAGCAGCATACAATTATAAACTCTTGATTGCTGCCACAATCCTGACTGAAAGAAATCAAACACTGATGCTCTAAGGGTAGCCTAACACTGTATATCCAGATCTCATGCAAGGTTCCAACACTCAGTTCTCTACAGCAGCACCAGGCCTGGTGACTCTAACCTCTACACCCAGCATGCCATCAGTTACAAAGCCATCTCTTGCTTTCAGACAAGAGCACAAAAGTGCTGAAAGACTGTGTTACAGAAGTTACCGTCTTACTGCCACCTACTATCACTTCGTAGCAATAGAACCACACACTAGAAAAACACACTTGCTAAAAATATTCTTCAGGTTATTTCAGAAAAGCTAAGTTGATCACATCTACAGCTAAACACTAGTGCTCTTTCTGTATGCGTGGATTTCATCTCACTACTCCATGCAACAGCTTTCGTAGCACGAGTGAGAAAGTTATTATCACTATATATTTCTACCATTGTGCTCAGTTTTTCAGAAACATTAAGAGCACCAGGTTGACTGCATCAGTTGTCAGTGATCTGCTTTAACTTTCTGTTTGTTGGCAGATTAATTTGCATGCTACAGACGTTACAACTGAAATACTCATTCTTTGAATTTAATATAGTAACTTTTCAAGTTCTGTGCAACTCCTCACTTGGCTCTCCTCTAAAGAGACGTCTCTCTCCAACACAGGTCAGAAAAATTTTGCAAGAGCATGATGAAGTTCTATTTTCTACAATAAAGAACCACCAAGGAAAACAACATTCCTGCATAACTGACTGGAATTAACACGATTACATTTTGTGATTTATACGATGAACAGCTTAGCTATGCTACCCTATCTAAGCACTTTCCTGATTTTGGGGAAACGATGGCTGCTATGCACCACTCCTGCATATCTGCTCCTGGCAACAAGCAATATAAAACCTTTCCCCATACTCGAAACAACATTGTCATGGGCACTGAAACAATTTTTTTTTATGTAATCTCATCCTGGTTTAGGCTTTTATGACACTTCAACTACGAAAAGCAGTGAAATATGTGAAGTGCATTTTAATTTTGGCAACTCCAGTAGTCTGTACACCTTTTACTACGAAGCTTAGAAAACACAAGACTTCAGGTTTTAAAAATACTCCAAGAAACAAAGTAGGTAAATAATATCAGTTATGCTGCTTTACTAGTCACACCTTAAGTAACTGCCAATTAATTTAACGATAGGAAAATGAGTTACAGGGGGAAAACCCTGGCATAAGCTCCTGACTACCGAAATAGGGGGGGAGGAGAGAGAAGCTTCAAACCACCACCCTGACCTCACACTCGCCTCACTAACCGCGCTCTGAAGCCGGTACCCGCGCTTCCCCACTCCCGTCCCGCCGCGCAGCCCCGCCTCCTGCACAGGGTCCCCGTCAGCCGCCGAGAGGCCGGCTCACCGCAGACGTCTGACAGCCTCTGCCGCCGATTCCGCTCTCCCCTAGCTCGGGCACAGCCCGCCCTCGCTCACCTTTAACAAGGGGCGAGAAAAACGCATCTCCCGCAGCCAAGGGGACGACGGTCGTGCCCGGGCGTGACGGCTGCGGAACGCTGAGGAAGGAGGATCCCTGCCTAGCAGTCAGGCCGGATTCAGGGCCTCACGCAAAATGGCTCTAACTGCTTCCGCTCCGCCCCCTGCTCGAGGTGAGGGATGGAGCCGCCGCCGCCGCCGCCACCGAAGTTTGGCGCTCCGGGACCACAAGGAGCCCCGTCCCTCCCGCGGGCCCCGCCACCTCCAGGGCGGGGGAGCGAATGCGGCGGCGGCCGGGAAGGGGGCGTGGAGGCGCGCTCGCGCGGTCACTCACCTCCCGCCCGCGGTGCGGAGGCCTCGATCTCCTAGCACACTAGCCGCCTGGGCCGCACCCGTCACATCGAGGGCGAAACGCCGCCACCGCTCACGCTTGCCACCAACCTCCGCGACCAGCTCTGCGAGGACCGCCGCTCCGGAGCCGGGGCGGCCACCGCCGCGGCGTCCCCCCCACCAAGACTTCCCAGCGCGCTGCTCCCGCCCGCTCTTTATTTGCAGATTCTCTGCGCTACAAAATGGCGCCCAAGGAGGAAATGAGCGCCCGGCCGCCCCGCCCCGCCCACACACCGCTCTCGGGGCGGGGGCTCTGCGCGCGCACGCATTGAGGCGCGAGCCGCCGCAGTGGTGCGTGGGGCAATGGCGCAGTGTGGGGATCCCGGCGGTGGTAGCCGCTTGTGGGGCTGCCCCTGGGGAAATGGCCCCGCCGGAGGGACCCTGCCCTGCCGGTGCGGCGGCTTTCCTTCGGCTGTTCGGGCGTCGATTTGAAGCCTGTCAGCTGAACGGGCAGAGGGGAGGGGCGGCGAGGTGCAGGGCATCCTGGGGCGGGTGGAAGGATACCGGGAGCCTGCGCTGAAGGGTGTTGCCGCCCCTGGGGCGGACGGATCGGGGAGTGGGGCGCCCTCTGGCGGCCCTGGGAGGTTTCAGCCCGCAGTCTTGCCTGAGGGCGGTTGGCGGTAGCTCCCCGGGAGAGCTGCTCGGTGCCTTGTCGGGAGGCTGACGGAAAAGACGGCACCTCCATGAAGGAAGAGTGGACGTAGCGGTTAACAACGTCCAAGGCGGGCCCTCGGTGGGAATGGTGAGGCTCCTGCCAGGCCCGGGGTGAACAGGTTAGCTCTGAGTAACAGAGCTCAGCGGTACCGGTAGCGTCAATTGGCGACGGAAGCAAAGAGAATTAAATTCCAGCTGCTTTCAGATAAATTAAATTTCAGTTTCAGCAGTAATAAAGAGTAAGACAGACTGTTTCACAGAATCACAGAATGGTTGGGGTTGGAAGACACCTCGAGATCATGGAGTCCAATCCCCCTGCCAAGGCAGGATCACCCAGAGCAGGTTACATATAGGAGCTCATCCAAGCTGGTTCTCAATGTCCCCAGAGAGGGAGACTCCACAACCCCCTTGGGCAGCCCATTCCAGTGCTCTGCCACCCTCAATGTAAAGTTTTTCTTCATGTTCCTTCTATGATTCTATGTTGAGGTGAAACTTCCTGTTTTAGTTTATGGCCATTGCTCCTCATCCTGTCGCTGGACACCACTGAAAGAGTTTGGCACCATTCTCCTGGCACCCGCCTTTGAGATATTTATATCTGTTAATGAGATCCCCTGTCAGTCTTCTCTAAACAGGCCCAGTTCCTGCAGTCTGTTTGCCTGTACTTGCAGTCTAGCACTGAGCTGCTACTTTAATTTATCTGTCTTACCTATTATCCATAATTTCTCAAGCAACACTACTGGGACAAGTAAACACTTTCCCCTCTTGCCAATGAAGTCTCTGAGTTATTCTGCTGGCTCAGCTGCACAGGTGTAGCTGCTTGTCACTGGCTACAGCACCATTGCAGGTACTCCAGAAACCTCTCGTGGCTCTTGCTGCTCACAGAAAGAACATATGTTATATATATATATATATATATACACTCCAATGCACATCCATATATATATGTATACACAAATACACAGGTTTTGCCATGGGAACTTGCAGCATTTTGAAACCCAGGCTATGCTACAAGTGATTTGACATGGTTACCCAGAAAGGATAGAGAGGTTGAGTTAATTCCTTTGAAGTCTTACTTATTTTTAAACTGAAAAAGATAATGCTGTGATTATTGCTGTTTGGGGTTTCCTGCTCCCACCTGTGCTTTGCTCTACAAATACCTTGCAGATATTTAAGCGTTCAAGATACTAATTAACAGATTAGCATCCTGGGATATGGCAGCATGGGAACAGTGAAATACCAGAGTAATCCTTAATATGAACATCAGTGTAGCAAATTGACCTCATTTCCCCCTGCACAGATGTAAAAATTACAGTAATGAAAATATGTATAAGCCGAGCAGGACAACAAATTGAAACTTTTTCCGTATAGCAGAGATACACGCAAGGCTGCTTCTACTTTGTGTATTCCTATTCTGACATTTTCAGTATATCAGCAGCGATTCAAACACAAGATCTCCCAATATTTGCCTGGAGTTTGGCTGGGTTTTGTTATGTTCAAAAACAGGGCCTCCTTTGTTTGTTTTTAACAGTACAGATAAAGGTTTAGCTCAGATACACTGTAAGGTGTGGGGCTGTAAACCTTCCACCAGTGCTTGCTGTTTGTATTCATGAGCATGTAGAAACACCTCCTGCATTTTTGCACTCCTTGTCAGCACTTAGTTACTTTAAATTTATCTTTACAGGTGTGGATTACATCTGTGGGAAACATGCTAGCTGAGCAAGAGGCAGGCAGCCAGAGACATCTAAAGTGGAATCAGTCTGGAAAACTTTATATTCTGGTCTGCCTTCCTTCTGTCTTTTCAAATGAACATGTGAACATTGCAATTTCTGTTCAAGAAAATAAGAGCAGCAGTTTGCTGACTGGTCCTCTGATACCTTTGGGAGAAGACATTTAACTGAAATAGTCTTTCACTGTTTGCACAGCACCTAGCACAGTGAGATCTAACTCAGGACTTTTTGGTGCTACTGGAATAAGTGTGTTGACATTTGCACTGAGTTGCATTTACAGCGCGGTAACAAGTAAATCTGCTTTTCAGGTGATGGGTGCTAGCATAACCCCCAGTAGCACTGTTTGTCCTGAGATGAGAGGACAGACAACAATCTCTCCAAGCACCATCAAGAAAGCAAAATTCATATATTCATTCATCTATAATGATAAGGTAAAATAGGACCCAGTTTATGAGTGTGTGGGCAGGACAGCATTGTGCAATTAAACATGCTTTCCCACACCCCTGCCCACTCTTCTCCTTGGGCCCTCTTGGGGGATATTTACAGCAACCACTCTCATCTTTGTTTTAACTCCCTTCATATTATTTCATCCAGTTTTTGGTTCCTTGAGTGACAACATGGCACTCATTAACTTAATTCTTCATTACCTGAAATGCTTGGAATTGTTTTTACCTGCTCAGTCCTGGGTTTCTTTTTTGCCCCTTGGTTTCAGGTGGAAGCCAGCTGGAATGACACCAAGACTAAGACACATCTAAGCTCAGAGGGATGCTGCTTGTTCCCCCATATTTTTTTTTTTGGCTCATTTTTCTGTTTGCAGGTCAGGAAAAATAGGGAAAAGGGGAGATAAGACGTTGTTTGGAAGAAAAAAAATGCTTGGAGTTCTGTTATGTGATTTTTTAGCACTTTCAAGGACCTTAAAATATCAGGAACTAAAGAAAGGCTAATCAGCTCTGGCAAAGGTTGTCCTTGACTTGTAAGGACATGAGATGGGGGAATTAAAAATTGTGGTACATCTGCTGCTGGAGCAGGAAACAAGCTCTTGGTACGTGCCAGGAAAGGCTCCTGCAGCCTGCAGGTGCCTGGGAAAGATAAAATTGTGGATCCCTGCACTGTGAAGAAAGTGATGCAGAGAGGTCCTCCAGGTAACTACTAGGTAAAGATCAGGGTGGCAAAAAAACTAAATTTGACATCCATGAACTCTCCCTCTCTTACAGAAGCTTACTGAATACTAAGCTACAGGGTTAGTGCTTGCGTTATACCCCCTGGTGAGATGTTTTTATAAGGCTCTTAGTGAAATTACCACATATTTATCTTCCATTTCTAAAGCAAGAAGTAATTAAACTTCTTCAGAGAGCTCTTTTAAGGACTTCTCTTTTAATTGTCAGTAAATTTTTGCAGTTACATATACAAGACTCCATGAAAGCATATAAAATCATCAGAATGATAACATACAGCTCTATAGAGCCAATTGAATTTGCAACTCTTGTATCTCCAAGACAGCGGCATTTGTGATGCTGCCACACACCTGTGAACTGGTGTCAGCCACACAGTGATCAGCAATTTTGCTTCTGTTAGGGGCTGATCACACCAGTGAGTGAACTCCAGTGCCTCTCCCGAAGACATCCCCTGGCTGATAATCATAGAATGATTTAGGGTTGGAAAGGACCTTAAGATCATATAGCTCCAACCCCCCCTGCCATGGCCAGGGACGCCTCACACTAAACCATGTCACCCAAGGCTCTGTCCGACCTGGCCTTGAACGTTGTCAGGGATGGAGCATTCACAACTTCCTTGGGCAACCCATTCCAGTGCCTCACCACCCTCACAGTAAAGAACTTCTTCCTTATATCTAACCTGAACTTCCCCTCTTTAACGTTGAACCCATAACCCCTTTTCTTATGACTACAGTCCCTGATGAAGTCTCTCTCCAGGGCTTGATAATCAAGTCAAACCTTTCATTATCAAACCTTGATAATCAATTCAGACAAATTACAACCAAATGGTGACTCAAATTCAGTTCTGGGATACTTGAGAAATACTGCAAGCTTGCATTTGAAGTACAGGTGTGTGTATATTTGTGAGGGTTATAAAACCAGGTATTTACCATAATTTTTCTTTAAGCCACAGAAAGGCAGTGATGGCTTTAATAATGCAAAGGTTGTGGTTTGATTTTGATTTTTTTTGTCTAAGGGGGAGACAGCATTTTCTTTAAACCCTGATTAGATTATGGGCTTTCCCTGACAAAAATAGATTCAAGGAGAACACATATTGCTCGTAGTACAGCCAAGAACATTTTTTGCCTATCAGGAACTTTATTTCCAAGGACCCAATCAGTCAGGTTGGAGTTTGAGGCTGAGGAATTTTAGAAAATACAAATCTCATCCTCACTGGGAAAACATTCTGTTCTTTGAGACTTGCCTCGTGCTGAACCCTCCTATAGACAACTGACTGTCAGCCCACTGATAAGAAAGCCTGAATTGCCTTTCAAGACCTAAGAAGGGGCCTTAAGGTACTAAAGGTGCTCAGCAAGCCTGAGTGTCCTATATATCCTTACACAATGTTGCAGCATGTGGAGAAAAGGAAAGGCTTCCTCTAATCTTTCCCAAGTGAAAAAAGCCCTGTTTTTCAGGAAAGTGTTGTCGAGCTTACCTGTTTTGGTAGCTGATGTGATTTTTTTAAGGAGAGAAGAAAATGTTGACTTGGCTGTCCCTTTGTCAAAGAGCAAAAAGCTGGCTTTTTGCTTAGACCAACCACAGAACGATTCCTATTCCTTGTCAGGAACAAAAGTAATTTTAAACACATATAAAGCACAGAAAACCTGTATCTAAAGGATGATGCCTCTTACATGCTTTCAGATAAGAACTATGAACCCCAAAAGCGTCAAGGATTATGAGATGTCTCAAATAATTATTGTGGCAGGGTTTGACTCCTATCTTTGAAGAGGCCACCTTTAATGCACACTACTGCAAAAGTAGTCAGGTGTGTCCCATGCTGCCAGCGAAGAATAAAAACCAAAGGAGAAACAAAGAAAAGCAGGTTACTGTTATTTCTGTCAATAACAGAAGTCACAAGTGTTGGCCAAAGGGTCCCAAATGTTGTACAGCAAAGGGCCAGTGCCATAAAATATGAAGATGGATCACTTGTGCTTCAAACTTAGGCCATGATCACTGGCATTTGCTTACTTCATTGTCAAGAGTGCTCCCACCCAGGTGCAGATCAGCTGAACACAAATGAGGGTGTGAATAATGTTGAATCTCCATGAGCGACCAGAGAAGCACAGCAGTTTCTTCCCAGCTATGCAAAAATGGAAAGATGCAAGGTGACATCACCAGGGAAGGGCAGGAGCCACATCTCCTTCCCTGAGGAATCCCATGTGCATTTTTTTTTCCTGTAAGGATCCCAGAAAAGCAGACATTAGTACCATTATTTGTGTAAACAATTTTAAAGACTAGAGAATTTCCTGAAAGTTGTAAACTTTCCTGTAATTAAGTTTTTCTCAAAAATATAGAATGATCTCATATCAAGATTTATGAACTTCAGTTAATTGTTCTTTGCAATTTTTTTGTCTATAAAAGGTGCAGCTTAGCTTTTTTATCAAATTTACATCTCCAACAAAATTATTTTTTTAAAATATTCACCAACCATCTGTCAGATTTATGGTGAAAAGCAAAGGTTTCACATTTTGGTAACCACACTGATCTCTGTAAAGTTTCAATTTAGGAAACATTTTTAAGCAGAAAAGTAAATCAGTGAACACTGAAATGCTCTAAATTTTACCCTATTTCTAACAAAACTGAACCACCATTACCAAATGAAAATGCCAAAATCTTTGCACTTTGAGTATTTCATGTAAGGCACAAGTCCATTTCATTGTGTTTATAGAAAAATAAATTTTGTGCAACATAGCTTTACTGTTTTACTGATAGCAAGTAAGCTCTCTGCTCTGAATTGATGTCCTAATTTTACTGACTGACTTAATTTCCCAGAGCTTAGATTTCCAAGAAATGGTAAAATTCACCAGCATGGGGCAGTAGTTTGCTAGTGGGTATTATGCTGCTCATTAACTACACTGAATTTAAAAGCACAGCTGCCTAGCCACATTTAAGAAGGTTTTATCTATATTTAAAAAGTAACTTCACTTTGATTTGTAGCATACACGTTTCATAACTATTTGCCTTTGTGCAATTGCTATGTTATCTTGTTCCTTTACGTGTCCCTTTTATCCACTTGGATCTCAATCTTGGACACCATCCAAGGACAGTTAGATAGGATACTGCAAACCTGCTAAAGACACCAAGATACAACTCATTCCTCTCTGTCATTTCAGGGCCATGCAGCATTGCAGCCTGGCCCATCAGTGGTGATGAATGCACATAGTTGTGCTGTTTGGGGCTGAGAGCAAAGGTACAGCAGATCAGCTCAGTGAGGTGAGCTGCCCTGAAGGCCCCAGGACTGCTTCACATTCAAACTCCTTCTGCTCATTAGTGAATTAAAAGTGAAGTGTAGGGAGGGAAGGGGCTGAAGCCCCTTTCATATTCTCTTCAGTAATTATGGTGATATTTGTAAAGCTTTAAATACAGGGGAATCCTGTCTGTAAGGCATACTTCAGGTGTACTGTTCCTTTTGGACTTTGCACACCTGCTGACATTTTCGGTTAATCTGAGCTCATCTGACATCATTGATTCTGTATTTGCATCGATGACCTTAAGTTGTAATCAATCAAACGTTACATGAAGAGTGATGTATGTACAGTTAATGAACCAGGTTACGTGGTGCTGCCCTCATGCACCTATATATATATAATATATATTACTCATTCTCTACTGAATTTTGGAAAGGTTCAGGGACTGTATTCAGCTGTATAGGGTTGCTCAGGAACTGTACAGTATTTCTTTAAAACTTTTAAAAAAAAAACTTTTTTAAGTCTGTGTTGCTTAAAATCATGTATTCCTGAGTTTTGCTTGTACAGTAGGTCTACTAATTATTTACTGATGAGTCTTTTGAAAAGACTCCAAGAAGGTTTTTCCCATCCAGATTTAACCTAAGGGTTTTGTTAGTGTTACCAGCTGCCCTGAGTGCATTAAAGAAAAGCTGTAGCAGGTGCCTGTGGTCAATTAATGCATCCTTAGGAAATTAGTAGGTCTACTCTAGATGCTTGGGTCCACTCAAGCATTTGGCTGCTCAGGGGATTTTGCACAGGTTTTCTTTCCTGAAGATATCTGAGCAGATTCTTCTCTTACCAAAAGCTGGAAACTCCAGAGTAACTGAAGAAATCTCATGGCACATGGTTCCTTTCTTTGACCTTGTACTTCAGTCTGACTGAAATATCTAAAGAGCGAAATGTATTTTGAGTGTTGGAGTTACTCTGACCAGCATGGCTGAACAGTGAAATCTAGTCTAACAGTCTTTCCATAGCTGAAGTTAATTGGTTTTTTTTTCCTGTCTGGTAATGTTGTAGCTTTTTACATTGTAAAGCAGGAAGAGTGACTGATAGGAGCCAGAGAAATCCAACTCGGGTGCTGTATTGCTCCTGTTGTTCAGTATTTCTGCACAGAGGGTTCAAATACATTTTGTGCATGCAGATTTAATACCACCAA
Source organism: Psittacula echo (assembly GCF_963264785.1). Lineage (NCBI taxonomy): Eukaryota > Metazoa > Chordata > Aves > Psittaciformes > Psittacidae > Psittacula > Psittacula echo. The sequence goes on along the minus strand of NC_137738.1, from coordinate 36,977,569 downwards.
GTTCGGATTAACCAACCTGCAAACTGTGATCACAGTTGTATTGGTGCGTATTTATCAGTGTTTGCCATCACATATGAGGTGTTTTTCTAGGACTTAACTTGTTCTTTTTTAACCTTCCCCTCCCCTGCCCCAAAACCTACTAAATTTTATTATATGGGTAAAAACATGTATCTCTCAACTTTGTTGATACTCTAGCTAAGGTAGGAGTGACAGCACATTTTCTAACCACCTTCTTGGCCTTCAGCCACAACTTCAATGCAGTGCTTTAGCTGGCACATCCAATAGGCTGAGTATCTGTTCTGTGAGCAAGAGAGCACAGGTCTCAGCACAGGAAAGAGTGAGAGTGAGTGTGAGTGTGTGAGTGTGTGAGTGTGTGTGTGTGTGTGTGTGTTCAGAAAATATATATATGTGTTAGGGTTCTCTTAAGTTAAAAAGACGCATGCGTTGGGTGTTGGCAATCTCTGGGTGCCAGTGTTCTGCCGGGCGGAAAAGTGATAGACAATTTTGTGTCATTTGGTTTAAACTATTAGTCTACTGGTTTGACTGGGTTTTTTTTTCCTCTCACAAAGATCCTGTGAAAGGCCACCGGGACAAAACCCCCACCCTTCAAGCCGCGGTGTGATAACGGAGCACTTGACCTGCACGTTTTATGCTGTCAAAGACAATAAACCGAGCACTGCCGCCGCTGGCGAAAGGCGCTGGCCCGGCCCGGCCCTGCCCAGCCCGGCAGGGTCCGGTGACCGAGACCCGCAGGTCTCGATGCACTGTGGGCGCTGTCCCACCGCCCCGTGAGTCAGCGGCAGAGAAAGCGCGGCCACCCCCGGCCTGGCCCGGCCCAGGGGCGCGGCCAAGGATCACCCGGGCGGGCTCCCGCCCCCGGCAGAGGCTCGGGTGAGGGGCGGGCCCGACGCCGACTGGGCTCTAGCTCCGGCCGGGGCTGCCGCGCAGGATCCGCGCTGTCGCTCTACTCCACACTCGTCGCCATGAGCGCGGACCCCGTAGTGTTCGTCGCCGCAGCCAGGACGGCCGTGGGTGAGAGGCGGGCCCGGGTGTGCGGTGTGTGTGCCCCGCTCCCCGGGCCGCTGCTGATGGTGCTGTGTCTTGTGTCCGCCCAGGCTCCTTCAACGGCGGCCTGTCGGCGCTGCCGGCACACGAGCTGGGTGCCGCGGTGATCCGAGAGGTGCTGCGTCGGGCCGGGCTGGCCCCTGCCGAGGTGTCGGAGGTGATCCTGGGGCAGGTCCTCACCGCAGGTAAGGGGCCATCGCTCTTCCCGCGGCCCGGTGGCGGTGGCCCGGCTCTTCCCTGCCACGGCCGCATCTCTCCTTCGCTCTGGAGCAGCCCAGGGGTCGCGTTTCGCAACGTCGTTCCTTGCTTTAAGAGCGTGGTTCCTTAACAAAGGAGGCGAGCGGCACCTTGGTCCCTTCTCCGTGCGCTCTGGGTGACCAAAGCCATCGCTGGGTTTCCGGAAAGGACGTGGTGGGGGGATAATTTGGGGTTTCTTTAAGTCCCAAAAGTAGCTAACTGTCTGTGTGTGAAAATCAGTTTCGTTTCTTTGTTACAGCATCCCTTCTCCAGCGCTGGGCATTGGTCATCTCCTCTCTGAAACTTATCATCATACGTAATGATAACTCTTGAGATTTTAAGAGCGGGTCCTGAGTTTGTGTTTGTGTGTAAGACCCTTCTGTGAGATCTGTGATGCCACTTGCTCGGAGACAAGTATTTTGATTTACTGAAAACATGGCTGATGGGGAATTGTTTGCTTTGAACCATCCCTTGCATTTCCCAGGGTAATGTTTAACCAGCAGTCATAGGGCGGGTTTGCGTTTTAAAGATGAGGGAAGAAAATAATGGAAATATCTTTGTCTTAAAGCTGATCCAGATTCCTGTATATATTTAGCTCGCTGAAGGATGTGCTCTCCTTATCCATTTCTTTGTGTACAAAGAGCTGGCATTACTCTGGCCTGGGGAGATGTATATGAAGAGTGTTTTCTTTGAATATAGCGCTTCTGTTTTCTCCATCAGAATTACAACAAAGAATGGAAGCTTTCAGGACTGTCCTTGCATTATTGTGCTTTTGGTTCCCGTAGGGACTTTTAGAGAAAGTTGCCTGCTGGTGGTGTACAGATGATGTTGAAAAGAAACCCTTCAGCAAGTAGCAATTTAAATGAGCTCTCCTCTTACACGTGTACAACAGGATAGTGCTAATTTGAAGTTGGTGTTTTATCTGACCTGCCATCAAAGGCAGAGATGCAGATGTTAAAGCTGTCAGTAACAAGTCCCATATCTGATCTTGCAGGTATTTTATTGGTCAACTATATACAGGAGAGAGGTAACCGAGCTCTTATTTACAGGTTACCCCTTGGAACTTCTTTGTCTTCCAGCTGAAGATAGGAGCGAGCTCTATATTTTGGTGGAATGAGGGTACCTGTTGTGAGAAGTGGCAAGGCCGATGTTTGTGTTTTAAGAACAAAGTAAACGTGCTGCCTGTTCCTGCAGGTGCTGGCCAGAACCCCGTCCGGCAGGCGAGTGTTGCTGCAGGCATCCCTTACACTGTGCCTGCATGGAGCTGCCAGATGATCTGTGGGTCAGGTTTGAAGGCTGTGTGTCTGGCTGCTCAGTCCATACTGACAGGAGACTCCAGCATCGTGGTTGCAGGAGGCATGGAAAGCATGAGCAAGGTGAGGCAAACCACTGAACTCACATTGCACTGCCTTACCAGCAACAAACAGCATCACGTTGAAACCCTATATTTCAAAGCTAATGGGGTAAAGTTTGGACTTGATCATCTTAAAGGTCTTTTTCAACCTAGATGATTCTATGATTCTAATGCTCTAGAGGTAGATCGAAAGAGCAGCTTCGGTTTCTGCACTTAGGAGTGAATTGACACATGCAACAATTGACTTCAGTAGCTTGCTTGCTTTCTTTTCTTAAAACCAAAGACCCGACACTGTAGCTACTGAAAAGGTGCCATGCAAACACATATTTGTTTGCTTGTGACACCTGGCCTAGACAGGGTTTTCTGTGTTACGAGAAGCCCAAGGAAGGAATAACTGGAAACGTTGTTGTTCACCAAACAATTTGAGCTTGGAAAGAAAGCAAAGCACTTTTATTTTGAAGTGTCCATTCTAAGGCTGTATTAAGAAACGGTGTTGGGGTAGCGATCTGATGCCTAAGAATGGAGTGGCCTCTTCTGCTGGATGCCGAGAGTGATGTTTGCGTTCACTGGCTGCAGACTGCAATTGGGAACCACCTAGAGATGAGGGACCCATGGCTGTATGGCCCCAGGGATGATAGATTAAATCTGTGGAGAGGAAACACTCACTGCTTGGTCATCTCCTACTGGGGAGATGAAGAGGGCAAAGAGACCACACCAGAAGGAGACTGGGGGAGAGACAGAACAGGGAACCAGGGAGACTGCCAGGATTTGGGGCAGCAACCTGCAGCCCCAAGGCAGGGGTCTGCCTCTTCAGTATACACTGGAGATAGAAACCATCTGACTCCTGTTGAAATACCTTCTTGCAGGCTCCTCATGTCATTCACATGCGAGCTGGGATTAAAATGGGAGAGGCTTCCTTGCAGGACACTATAATCCTCGATGGCCTTACAGATGCTTTTTATCAGTATCATATGGGTATAACAGGTAAGTGGTGACAGCCCAGGAAATGAAACAGTTAACTCGGAATGGGGGAAGAATTCACTGATGGGAAGTCTCAGAAATCTGAAGTTTCAAGTGAGGTGTTTCAAGCTGTCCTTCAGTTATAGTCATGAAAAAGAAAGAAATCCCTAATATTGAAAGATGGTGAAGGCATTTTCTGCTTTGTAAAGCTGCTGGTTTGTTAGGTTTGTTTTGGTTTGTTTTTTCCTGTCTGAGCTGTTCTCTCTGCATCTTTTGCATCCGAGCAATCTGACTTAATTTCAGGAAAAATAAACAAGATAATTCCTGCATGTAACGAGCATTCAGCAACACAGGCTTACACTGTGGAGGAATTAAGTGTACTGTGCATACACACAGTTCTGCAACTGCAGGTTATTGTGCCTTTGGATGGGGTAGTGAACCAACTGCTTTTTCAGACCCTGCTTGTGAAAGAGTCACTTCAGAACTGTTCCCTCCTCTGAAGTAGCTGTAGAGAGATCTGAGCATAATAATCCAGAGAAGCAATAGACTAGAAATGCTTGTTTGCATTTGTATGTAATTTGGTGTAACTCCTCTCTGGGAGGTGATCCTGAACAGAAATTCCCACCCTCAAAAGAAAACACAGTGGAGAATCATGAGCAAACAAAAGGAGGAAATCTGAATGAAAATGTTCAGCAGACTCTGCTGTTCAGCAGGCTACAGCAATCATTAATCATCCGTTACCTCTGTACTTACAATTTTACAGCTTAAAATCTTAGTATTTCCTGATGGCAATTTACATTGTGTTCGTATTTCAGCTGAAAATGTGGCCAGTCAGTGGCAAGTCAGCAGAGGGGAACAAGACCAACTTGCGGTACAGTCACAAAACAGGGCAGAGGCAGCACAGAAAGCTGGCTATTTTACTAAAGAAATCGTTCCTGTTCTTGTACCCTCCAAAAAAGGTAGGTGTGAGGGGATAATGAGAGATGATTTTAAAGAAAAAAGTCTGTTTTCTACTGTGTCTCCTATAATCAGTGGATGGATTCTCACTTATAAAGCCTTTTCCATAAGCTGTTCTGTAAGGATATAGCCTCCTGCTTTGTTCTTCAACTTTCAGGGGCTATTGTTTTAAATAAGGGAAGTAAAGGAGATGTTGAATACCTAAATGTGGCTCTGCTTTGCAGGTCCAATAGAGGTTAAAACAGATGAACACCCTCGACATGGGAGCAACTTGGAAACAATGGCAAAGTTAAAGCCCTGTTTTCTGACAGATGGAACTGGGACAGTAACAGCAGGCAATGCTTCAGGTTGGTCCATCTGGCTAAAACTGAAATGGCAAAGGGCAGTAGCTGCTTGTGGCTCAAGGCAGGGTCTCTGCGAGGGGTTTGTCTGCCATGTGGTTACTGCTGAATGTATTTTGCAGGAAATGGCAACGTGTTTGACAACATAGTAGAACTCAGATATTAACTGTGGTGGAGGGTTTCTTTACAGATGAGTTGGTTTTGTTTGCTTGCTTTTTATGAAGCAATATGAGTGTTTGGACAATTATAGCAATACCTGATAGGCTGGAACAAATAGAAACTACTTTCTCTCTTTTTCAAACTAGCTGTCCAGTGGTTGCTAATACTGCAGGTCTGGACAAAGGAAAACTTAATGTTCGTGTTTGAAGATGTTACTCCTGTGGGAATAACTCCTGCCACAGGCAGCTTTAAAATGTCTTCCTTGGTCCTTCTGCTGCCTCTTCCAAAGTCTGCAAGATAAATCTGATGTGCTCCCTCTTCAGATTGTGCCTCAATTCTTCCCCCTGCTGCCTTCCACATGGCATCACAAACGTGTTGCATTTACAGCAGTGTACTTATGGTGCTCATTTTAAGCCTTTGTGTCAGAGGTCAGATTTGGCTGATCTGAACAGTACTGACCTAAATCAATAAGAGATCTGTGATTTTTGTTTTGTCTAGATTGTGAAGCGAGAAAAGGTGGCACAAGCCACAAAGCCCAACAAATACATACAAGTTGTTTGTCATTCCACAGGTATTAATGATGGAGCTGCGGCTGTAATTCTAATGAAGAAATCAGAAGCTGTTAGGAGAGGTCTTATGCCTTTGGCTCGGATTGTATCTTGGGCTCAGACAGGCATAGACCCATCCATAATGGGAGTAGGGCCCATTTCAGCAATAAGACAAGCTGTAAGTAATTATCTATATCTATTATTTAAAAGCTCTTGCTTGTAATTGTTTTTCAATTCCTGGCCATGCCTTTGTTTTCCTAAATTCTAAGGAAAACTTAGTAGAAAACATAAACTAAGTGAAAGTAAGACTTAAAATAGTGGATAATATACAAGATAAAGATTTCTAGTGCTACCAGCCTAGTGCCTACTCATTGTAAAAGCAAACAAAACACAAATGTATAGGTGTATGAATGGAGTTCAGAGGATAAACTAGTCAGGTTTGTGGAAAGCCACCTAGAAACCTAGGAGGCTAAAGATTTTATTTCATGGATGTGTGTACTAACCTAATTTGGGGGTGATTTTGTCCTAACACAATATGGTTCTGATGCTGAGCCTGGCCAGGTTAATTTTCAGATCACTACCTGGTCGTACTGCAATAATACAACACTATTGTGAAAGAAGGGCCAGTTGGGTGCATCTGCATGAGGAAAGGCGATGGTACCCTTTGTGTTTCAGAAGGGTTGGAGCATGCAAACTGGATTCCTATCAGATGAAAGTGAACAAGAAGGTGCACTCCAGAACCACATCTTAATGTGCCCAGACCATTATGGCACCTGCTGATGTGCCCTTTGTTCTGTCCACAGGATGAGGTTCTTGGATAAAATGCCTTGAGTGAGCAGCCCTTGTGGTACCACAGTGTTGGCTAATATAGACATAGCCCATGGCAACCCCAGCTGATCACTTCTTAAAACTGAGCTATGAAATTGAGTGTGAAAAGAGCTCTTGTGCAGCTGGTAAGGATAGACTTGCTTTAGAATTCCTCTTAGTTTTATTTATACTATACAAAGGCCTTTTGTTCATGTCTGAAATGTCCTAGCAGTGTAGAAGCCTAACTTGGACTCACCCAAGCTCTATGGCTTTTGATGGGAAAATCAGAACTGTAATGCTGAAGCTTTTCTTACCAGATCTCAAACTGTTCTTTTCAATCAAGAATGTGACAGATGTATACACAATAAACATTTTTAGTTTAAATTGTAGAACAGACAAGTGTATTTAACAGTACCTATCATTTTATAGGTACTCTGAAAAAGGACACACTACTCTTTAACGTAGATTTTGTATTGTGTGTTATCAAACACTTCACATCTACCAGGTTCTCTCTTCAGAATTTCATGGTATCACTTCACAGTGAGAGACTGTCTAGGCCATGCACTTTAGTGTTGCAGCAATATAGTAAATCTTAAAGAGTGAACAGTTTCCAATCCCTCTCTGCAATAATACCCAGTAGCAAGAGGCCCTCCTCGACTGCAGCATTGGTGGTGCACCAGTCTGGTGAGCTGTTTGTGAAACAGCATTGCTCTGCTTGATTCTGCTGATAAAGCATTGTTGTTAGAAAGAAAGTGCAAGTAAAAATGTAGAGATGTGAAACATGCCTACGCCTGCCCCCGAGCAGGCAATTGCACTGCAAGGATTTCTCAAGTGACAACATGAGCCAAACCATCTTCCCAAACAGCCTGTAAGTCTTCCAGTGGAGACTTTCAACTTCAAGGCAGGAGAGACTGGACAAGTTGCACTTGACAGCATCACTAATGGTCATTTCTCTGTCTCCTATGTAAAAATCTGCATTAAGCATAGAATCTCTAATGGGACCAGACTCATGTCCTGAAAAAAAACCACTTTTAATCTAAAATCCGCTTTTGAAAACAGTGCTTGTCTGTTAAAGGCAGCACAGACAGTTTGACTCCAATTACACCACCATCACCGCGTGTGTAAGATTAGTCAAGCTTTTTTAAGAGCACCCAGCAGGTTATGGCACATTGCACTGACTTTGCTGACACCAAAGTTTTGTCTTTTGCCTTCAAGAATTCTGTCATCAACTCTGGCTATAAAAAAACCAAATCTGTTTCCTTCATCTTTTTAGAAGTGATGGCTTCAATTCACCCCATTAAAGTCTTACAGAAAGCTTTCTGTGGTGCTGAGGAAGACCTAAAAGATAACAAGGCCTCTACTTATTTTGTTTTCTCAGATTGGCAAAGCCAGCTGGACTCTGGAACAAGTTGACCTCTTTGAAATTAATGAAGCCTTTGCATCATTGGCTGTTGCAATAGCAAAAGAGCTGAAAGTAAATCCAGAAAAGGTATTGAATACATTTGAGGGCATGAGTAGTTTGCCTTATCTAATTCAAATTTGTTATACTCAGTGCACCTGGATCATATTCCAAACAAGCAAGAACAGTCCTCTTGCAGTCACTTCACCATGAGAAAAATGGGACCACCAGTGTTTCCTCACACTGCTCAGCAGCAGGCTGGCTCTGCTAGCAGGCATGGTTTCCAAGCAAACAGACCCTAACTTCATCATAGTGGATTTGTAAGCAGATCTAGGTAACTGCTTGGGCACACTTGTAATTACAACTTCAGACATTGAAGTTGTGGCATATTTGCCACTGTACCCTTCTGGTTATGGCAAAATGTGTGGGTAATACTCTCCCCTCCTTAATTTCACCTGATTTTCAAGGAATAAAGATGGACCCCTTTCAGAAGAAATACTAGCAGTTTGGTGGTAGCTGACATTTCAAGTTTAGTCACCATCTAGGACTGTATCCAGTGAAGTCATTCATGTTGAAACTCAGCTAAGCTTGTTAAATGATTTCTTAACCTGACCTTTTGTGTTGGCTCTTGTGTTTTAGGTTAATATCCAAGGTGGAGCCATTGCTCTTGGCCACCCTCTCGGTGCCTCTGGTTGCCGCATCCTTGTTACTCTCCTACATGCACTGGAACGAACTGGTGGAAAACGTGGTGTTGCTGCTGTCTGTATAGGAGGAGGAATGGGAATAGCTATGTGTGTTGAGAGATGAGTGTGAGTGAACAGCTAATGTGAACTAGCTTTGAAAGTTTCCTAATAAACTTCTAATCATGGAGCTAGTTTGTGTTGCTTAAAATCAAGTAAGCTTACTCCCTTACTTCTTGCCACTCTGTAACTGCCTTGACAGACTAGTGGCTACTGTAGACACTCACCTCAGTTGTTACACATGAGCTTGAATTCTCACTGGGAGGACCAACCTTGCTTTGAAAAATGTTTGTTCACAAGAAAATAGCAGCAGCATTCAAGCACCTGTTTTATTAACATTTTAGTTACAAGAGTGGGAAGTGTAAGTTAGACAAACATAAATAAAACCTAAGTTACTCTTCAAGCGCTCCAGAGTGAACTGCATCCTCGTAGCACCCTCTCTCTTCTTTAGGTTCAGGGTGCAGTTTAATAAGGTCATCAATTCGAAGAATAGTAATTGCCGCTTCTGTGGCAAACTTTAGGCTCTTGGTTTTGACCATGGTTGGTTCAAAGACACCAGCTTGCTTGTTATCGCGAGGTTTTCCATTGACCAAGTCAAGACCAATCCTGCAAATAGATGGATAGATTAAGAAAAGGTAGAAATATAGTTCAGCTAGTACTAGTTCCCAGTGACATATACAAGACTTAAGGGCAGAGACAGAAAAGTTCAGCGATAGCCTACACCCTTTGTTCCGCATGCAAATAAATCACAGAATGGTTTGAGTTGGAAAGGACCTGAAGATCATGTAGTTCCAACCCCCCTGCCATGGGCAGGGACACCTCACACTAGACCAGGCTGCCCGAGGCTCTGTCCAACACGGCCTTGAACACTGCCAGGGATGAAGCATTTACCACTTCCTTGGGCAGCCTGTTCCAGGGCCTCACCACCCTCACAGTAAAGAACTTCACACTTCAGTAAACTGACAAGCCACCACTCCACATTTAACAGCCTCCTGCCAGGCAGATACTTGCCATTTCAGGTTTTTGCGATCTGGGTTCACTTGAGCCTCGTTGTGGAACGCTCTCAACTTTGCAACAAGATCTGTGGCGTCCTGAGCAGCGTTCACTGCCAGTGTGTTTGGAATTATCAGGAGGGACCTTGCAAATTCTGCTATTGCAAGTTGCTCACGTGATCCCTAGGAAGAGGAAAAAGGTTCTAAACCCATTGTTGCAACAAGAACCAATACAGCTGCAATCAAAACTGCCAATAGCAGGTAGGAGTTTTCACATGCAAACCCTGGTTTTGAGGCAAAGAACCATATATTCTAATTTTCATAGAAAGAATAATTAATATCATTCATTTTAAAGCACCATTTTACTCTTAAGATCATGCAGTTTTTACTGACCGTGGAACCAACTTCTAGGACAAAAAAGAAATGCTTTAAAATTCACACTGTCCTAGGGTAACACAGACACACTTCTTCCTGCAAGACTTACCATGCTGGTTGCATAATTTTCAAGATATATTGAAAGCGCTGCCTCTACAGCACCACCACCTGGGACAACAGACTTGGATTCCAATACCCTTTTAACAACACAGAGGGCATCATGTATAGACCGTTCCATTTCATCGCACATGAAGTCATTAGCTCCTCGTAAGATGATTGACGCTGAAGTACGAGCCTTTGTACTAGGGAAAAAAGGAATGAGAAGTCAGCTGTGTTGAACTGAATGTAAATAAACTCTTCTTGCTACAAGTTTTCTTCCAAAGCCAAATTCAGTTAAGCCAAATTCTTTCAATGTTTAGTTTTCCCATCAAATCGAGGCAAAATGTAATCAGATACTGAGAAAGTTCCCTCTTGCATAGGCATTAAGTGAGCAAATGACTGCCAACATTACAGTATAATAGTCACGTAACTGCCACGCAAGTGTCATGGTCAGGGTATTTCATTCACACACAAATGAGACTGCAGAAGACTGAACACTAAGAAGAGATACTGAAGCAGTGGAAAAAGATACTGAGGTATGTTCCTCTTAAACAGGTACTTCAGTTCTCAGGAAACAGATAGCACTGGCATCCTAAAACTTCAAGGGAAAGTTCTATGTGTGGACAGCCAGTGATTGTTGCTTTCTTACCCATTAAACACAAAAAACTTTCAACAGTAACTGTCCATTTCATACTACCAAGTGGATGACTGATTCAGTGAAACCAGCACAAATAAACTGTCTTTATTTACAAATGGTCAGATCTAGCTAGCACCACCTTATTCAGATGGAATTACTCAGATAGTAACTGTTTCCCTTTACTGCCTCTGTAAATGGAAGACAGCTTAGAAAAATTTGTTTATGAACAGAATTGTAAGTGAAGTCTATCCAGCCACCTGATTCCTCATACATTATGGTTGATGAAACAGGTGCCCAGCTGCAGCAGAAGAGATTAAATACTGATACTTTCACCTCCTATCTGCAGTGGACTTTCCCATGCATGTAATTACTCATACTGCTGAGATAGCATGGAAGTAAATAAATGGGATTTTCCCTCAAACTTAGTTGAAGATGCACACAAAACTGAGTACTTTAAAAAGGATTCTTACTTCTTGATCAAGATCAGCTCATCATCACAGATTCTTTCTTGAATCACCTCTTCTGCCTGTCCCAGCATTAATGCCTCAAAACTCTCCTCACCTTCAAGGTTTGCAAGGGTTGAACATATGGTCGCTTTAACAAAGAAAAGTTAAATTAGCCTTCCATGCCAGCACATCCTTTGCCTACTTCCCGGAACAGGCATACAGAAAGAAAACAGAAGTACAAGCTCCTGTGCTTTCTCATAATGAAAATGCTTTCCTGAAAATTCAAGAATTGACAGACAGAAATCTATACCAGATTTTTTTCCAGTATGTATTGAATGACTTAAAGAGTTTTTTCTTGAACAATCTGAACAATGTACCTAACACAACTGTCCAAACAGAGGCTTATGAATGTGTACTCAATAAAGACTTCTGTATCAATACAGATTCTGGCTAATTTCCACAAGAGGACAGTCTTCCCAGAGCAAGGCAGCATTTTGTCCTCCTCCCCAACCACCCCCGGGTAAATCTTCAGCAGTCAACTCTTATGATACTCATCTACTTTGACAGAAGTAACAGTAAAGCTGTTACGTAGTTACTTTAAGTTACTAAGAAGAGTGTCTCAGCTCTACTCATCCTCTCCTTGCATGTTAAGAAGCTGTATTTTGTAGTTACTATATACATACCTCCAGATGCCTTAGCAATCCGCTTAAGGTCCTTCTTCACAACTCTTCGTACTGCCATAGCACCAGCATCAACAAAGTATTTCAGACACATATCATCAATACCTCCAGTGGTGAGAATCACATTGGCACCAGTAGCCAAAATCTTCTGGATCCTTTCTTTGGTAATATCTAACTCTCTGCAAGTATAAAGTTAAAGTTTTAAAGTGTATTTAAAAATCTACAGCCACATTCTGTCAACCCATTTCCCAAAATCTTAATGCAGAGCTTTGCAAGAAGGCACCACTGCACAAACTTGGCTCTCTCAAAAAACCTGACTTAATACTAGTTCTGCCCCCAGAAGTGAAGACTTTTACCATTAGTATTTCGTATTTGGGGGAAATCTTAACATTTATAACATTTTTACCTCTTGCACTCAGCCAAAGTTACACTGAGACACCTCATCTGGAGAGACCAATAAAGCTTGTGAAGCCCCACTGTCCCAGTTACTCAAGCTTCCACACACACCTCTGCCTTATCAGGTCCAGCTTCTCAGGGTCCGAGATAACAATCTGAACACCAAGCTTCATCTTTGCTTTCTGCAGGCTGAAGTCAAGGCATGCAATCTTTGCATTAACTATTCTCTTGGTCATACCTGATGAGCGAAAACAAGAAAGCAAACAGATTTTGTAAAACCGAGTTAAGAATGTCAAGTCAGCAGCGGAGATTAACACTGGTATTACTTTCACATTTCAGATCTCTACCCAGTTTGCTTCTCCACCACCAGCTCTGCCCTAGTACAGAAAAATGCTAATAAAAACTTTCAAAGAGAATTATTTTTCTTTAGATTTCTCCTGCGACCTGTTACCTTTTTCCCAAACCCATCCCCAAAATGGGAATGACCACGAAAAGCTGACCCATCAGTCTCACATCCTTTAGGTTACTTGATCACAACAGAGCTCTGCTAAGTGTAACAGTTCCCTACAGAACAGCCATTGGCTCCCCATAAAGGAGGCACTTATGTTCCAGAATATCAGTGTTACCATGCTAAACCCAAGCTAGGAAAACCACAGTACCTTACGAACACCCTGCGGATCACTACTACTAGTTGGCAGACCCTAGCCTAGAAACCACTGGTGAAGCAGTAAGGTTTTTTTGGGTTCTTGTCCAATTGTTCTGGAATTGAAAACCCAATGATTTGCAACTAATGCAATCAGTAAGAAGATGCATGTAGGACAAGTAAGAGGACTGAGTTCACACAAAAGCTTTATGAAACGTGGCATGTTCTTACCCTGTGAGCCCACCACGCAGTTCAGAGCATAACCGTTCACAAGTATGCTCTCCTTTTGGCTGCGGCCATGTGCCTTCAGAACATTAACCGAGTTGATTGGGTACCGAGCCTGACCCTTCTGGTCGGTGTATTTAACTGCCAGTGCTGCATCCACCACCATATTGGCAAAGAAATCACCATCACTAACATGTTGTTAAGGTTATAACTGAAGAAAAAACCACTATTATGCTTAAGGGAAAAAAAAAGTCACTGACAGTGCCCAAACTGAATCAAAAACTGTTTCCAAAGAAGAACTACAAAAAGGCATGGGAGTGCAAGCTCTCTTTACCACTGCCTTAAAGGAACAAGTAATTCTTAACACAAACACTGTTAAGAAAATTAGGACAGGCTAGTGCAATGCCTACGTCTTATGCACCTAGTTCCTCAACAAAGCTACCTATCTTGTGGTCAGTCTGCGTTCCTCTGTTAGCAGAGAAGCTAAAAATGCAGTGTTTTCTGCAACTAGGGAGTCAAAGGCAACCTTCCTCCCTGTAGTTTCACCTCCCAGGTAGTTGACATGCTTCCATTCACAAAATTCCTTACTAGTCTCATTAACATGCAATGTCATAAGGAAGTAATATGTTGTTAAAGCCAGTTATGTCACTAAACAGGTTTACACAAATCAGAAGAGTCTGGACATCTTTTCCCATGGCAGAAAATAGTATCTGTGAAACCTTTTTCTTGCCCATTATAAGAACAACAACTTGAATACTGTATCCCAGTCATAAAAACTGCTGCAAAGGCAACCAGCCTAGCTACTTAAGCTCTCCAATCAATCACTCTCTTCATCAAGTTAAAAGGATACATTCCTATAATTTTAGAAGACATTGATGTTTTAGCAGCATTAATTAGGCAGTCCCTGCCCAATTCATCTGTGTTAATAATAAGATTTTCATTGATGTAGCGAACTGCTTCCCTGTAGAATAAATATAAATACCAGTAAAGAACTCCACCTCCACAAAAAGACAAAAATCTTCCATGTTTTCACCCCTTCTAAATGTTACCTCAAAGAACACAGGGATAAAAGCAATTCATCTTCTAAGATAGGAACGTGGCATTTTTATGTGATTACAGATATGTGAAATTTAAACAAAAGAACCTACAACCCCCCCAGCACTCCCCCTCAACAAAACACCATATCCACTTTGCACCAAGAAGTCTCTATTAATGGAATCACAAATACAGATACACAAAGAGCATGCTGTTATTGCACCTTAAAGAAAGCAATGTACTTCAACTGTTTCTTACTTGCAAGCAAGTCGGTATCCACCGATAATGGAGGTAGGATGGATTTTCTGTTTGACCAGCTCATCTGCATTTTTCAGAAGTTCTGCAGCAATAATTACCTGTTTGGAATACAAACACTAAATACACATATTTCACACACACACAATAACTTCCTGTTGGCATTAAGCACATTGTAGAATCACAAATAGTTATCCAATGTCTACTCAGTGGACGCAAGTACTTAGAATTGGAAATAGTTTCTGACACCAGGTAAAAGCCACATCATTTTGCCTGTCCCAAAGGTGCCAGAAGTCTCACGCAAGTTTTCAACACACGGCATCTTTATTAGTCCTTAGCACTTTAATTTCACATGGTTTTTAAAAATTAAAAACCTTGTTCCAGAATCTATCCCCAACCTTTACAAAGGAAAAAATAGATAATGAAACTGCACTATGCAGTCCCTTCCAGAACACCAACTACATATGAAAATTAGGACCTCTAAAAAAAATCCACAGATTGAAGCTCTTTGTTCAGTAATCTAGTTAAAAAAACAGCTTAGTCAACCTCAAGGTTTTTCATTCTGTATAGTTGATCAACATTGCACCAAGACTCATAATGGAGAAATCAAAAGCCACACTCTGGTAATAAAATACTGACTTTCCGTATATCTTCCTGTAAAGCTTTCTACGTACCACTGAGGTTGTCCCATCGCCAACTTCTTTATCTTGCAGGTCTGCTAACTCACAAAGAACTTTTGCAGCAGGATGTTCCACTTCCAGCAGTTTCAGGATGGTTGCACCATCATTAGTAATGGTCACATCCTAATTTTCAGAAATCAAATATGCACAAGAAGTGTATTTCTATTACATTTTGACTACTGTGTTTCATAACATTCATACAAATGAATGAGTTTATTTTCTTTGCAAACTTCCATATATTAGAACTATTTATACCAAACGTCTACTGCTGTTTTTTAACCAGGAGTCCCACTGTATCAACAGAAATGTTACCACTGTTATCACACATCTTTATGTTACAAAACCTCATCAAACATTTTGAACACACCAGATTAGCAGCAGTGCTGCTCACCTCTAATACAATATTTCATTACAGCTGCCTGTAAAACAGCAAACTTGCCTCATTTGCTCGGAATATTTTAAAATATTAGTACTAGAACTATTTTAAAGCAGTATTTATTTGAATTTTTTATTATTTCTCCTCATGTGGAAACAAAGATACGCAAGTCAACACCACCACAAAGCCTGACTTTAACTGTGATATTTATTCCCTGTTAACTTGACCAATACTTTTTAAGTGGTGACAAGAATTTACACATTGAAAGGAGACAACTGTATCACATGAACTGCAATAGTATATGAAACCAAAATGATGTAGCATACATTACCAGATGCTCAGTTTTACCACAGCTCTCCTCCTATACCATCTCAGAACTACTGAAAAACCCAGGCATGTGCACATCCAACCTAGGAAGTACACTAAGTGGACGCACTTCTATACAGGAATACAAGTCCTCCTAACACTTCTTAAGGAAAGCTGACTTACCCCAATATCATCCACCAACATCTTATCCAGGCCAACTGGACCAAGAGAACTCTTCACAATATTGGCAATAGCAGATGCTGCAGTAACTGAACAAATAAAAAGAAAAGAAGTTTTATCTTTCAACTTTAGGGCAATTCAGGCTTACAAGAAAATGTCTCAAGAACCTGAAATTTAGAAACCTGATACTGGCCTAATTTAGGATTAGGTTTCAGCCAACCTAAACTAATAGCTGGCTGCTACTAAACAATACAATCTGTGCAAAAGCTCACTCTTCCCCCCAGGCTGGGTCAGCTAACTAACCTAGCACAACTGACTGATCAGAAGACGCATTTCCTGCTGTCTTGGTAAGATGGAAGGCACTACCCAGGATCAGAAGAGCAGTGGTGGTAGCTTAAAAAAGGTTGATAGGACTATTTATTTTGTCAGCAGCAAGTCGTGCCATGAAACTTCACTCTCATTTACTCCTCAGTTCCAGACAGATACAGAACAACAGTATCGCCATGTACCAATCACTAACACATCTTTTTGTCCCAATCAGGTCTGTGACTGAAACAAAACTTATGAAACCTCTAACATAGTGGCTTGTTTAAAAGGATGTTCTGCCAACTTCATATAGGAAAAAGATACAATCAACCTTTTCCTTCAGACCGTGGCAAGCTTTTCTTTATCCCACAAGCATAGCCACTTAATCTGGAAGTTGAAAAAGTGGTAGTATAATGGGAATAGTTGTAACTCAGATCTGCACCTTGGACTTCAAACAATACAAAGAATTTTTATGTTGTTTTAGAGGAATAATAGCTTTCTGAAACAAAGAACCATTATATCAAAGATGCCATTTTAAGGTAGAATCTTAGCCCTAGATTAAGGTTGCTTTTATACTACCTGTTCTGGCTAAATTATTGTCAGAACTGCCATGACTCTCACAATAGTCAGGAAGCAGGTCTTCAGCTTCTTCCTTTGCTTTTTATCCACTAATTGAGAACAGTCTCGAAACTTGCAGCCTTCCCTCAAGGCTTAGGATAAAAATCCTGAGAGACGTGGAACGTTTTTGAGAATTATAGCAGAAAACGCTCATCTTGAGGGTGCTTCCCGCTTTCAAAAGCAGGCTATATCCCCGTGTTGGGGAGCAGGAAGGTTCCCCATAGGCCTTTTCCCCATTAAGGCTCCTCGGCCAGTCTGCAGGCCTCGCCGGCTCACGCCCTATAGGGTCTGGATGAAACCGAGAAGACCTCTGGTCAGCAGTGCCCCACTCCCAGTGAGTGCTTCTACCAAGAAAGGAAACGGTCCGCGGGGTCAATTCGCCGCTGAAGCGCGGCGGGGGTGGCGGGAGCCCACAGTCTCCTCGTGGAGGCTCCAGAGCGGCCATCCCTATGGCCTCCAGTGGCCGGCACTGAGACGCTGGCGGAAGGAGGAGGACCCTACCGGACAAGTGCAGAGTTGAGGAAGCACATGGCGGCGGTAACGGCCGCGCCATGTTACCTTCTTCCTGCCCCTCCCCGCACCGCTCCTCAAGCCCCCACCGGCAGAGGGGCGGCCGTTACCGTTCTGCGTGCGGATGGTGTCACCGCTGGTCCTGTCGCCGAAAACAGCGAGGGGACCCTCCAACGCCGCCATCTTCCCGCCCAGCCGCCGTGCCACAGGGAGAGCAGTAGCAGCGCCCCAAACCATGAAAAAGACAGAGCACCGCAAGGGCTAATGGGTACACCCCCTTCCCGACACAGCGCGGAGGGTCAGGGCGCGATCACGCACGGGAGGGGAGGGGCCAGACCCTGCGTGTCCAATCGCGGGGCGCGGTGCGGCCCGGGCTCAAGCTGCGATTGGTGCGCGCGGCGGAACGAAAGCGCCGCGCCGAGGGAGGGGCAGGAGCGCTTCCAGGAGCTTCTAGAAGGCAAGGCGCACTTAGTGCGCATGAGCCGTGGCTCCCGCTCTGCTCTGGGGTGCGGCAGCGGAAAGTGTTCGCTGCTGCTGCCGCCGCCGCTTAAAGGTGTGGGGGGCTGTCCTTTACACATTGTTACGCATTGTAAGAGCTCAGGCTAATCCTGCAGGGGGATGGGCGGCATCGCCCGCCTCCCGGTCCTCCTTGCGCCCGATCCGGTAGACGATAGACTTGTAGGCTGCAGCTTTTGAGCTGCAGCTTTGCTTTTAGCAGCGGCAAGCGGCTTTTGCGGCGGCTCTGGTAGCTTTCCCGTGGCCGCTTCTTTAGGCCCCTTTAAGGAGGCGTGGCCCCGGGCCGGGCTGGTCGGTATCTCTTCGCGCCCTTTTTCCCGCGGAGAGGGTAATTAAACACGATCTCTTGAGTCAGGGAAGAGTTTAATGCTTTGTTCCGTAACGCGACTGACAGCACCATGCAGCTCCCCACAAAGCCTGCACCACGGGTGCTTGGTCACAGGTCACGCTGCGCCGTTCCCGGAGCTTTCGCGTGACATCATCAGCCACCGACGGAAGTCCTTAAAGCTGGCTTCTGGGGAAGCGGCCCACCTCAGCAAAATGGTGGCGCCCAGGTGTCTCTGAGTAAAGGGGAGGTGACTGCTGCCTGAAGCTGTGGTGGGCGCCGGCTCCTCATGGCGCTGAGCAGCCATAGTCGCCTGTTGCTGGCCGCCAGCAGGTTCCGGATACATGGAGCGGGTAAGCTTGGTCCCCCTGCAGCTCTCTGTGCCGGTCTTTCCCGGCTCCCCGTCCTCTGTGCTGCCGGCGGAGGTCCGCTCTCGGGGCGATCTCGCGGCCAGTGCCTTTGTAGAACTGCTCCGCCTGTGCCGTGCTCCTGCTTGGAACGGCGGTTCGGGCTGCTGTGGGACGGGGGCGCTGCTGGTGCGTCTCCGACCCGGGCAGGCGAGTAGTTTGACAAGGAGAGGCCGTCCCCGTTATTATGGTGAGAGGTTCTCGCTGACTCTCTGGGCCGGAAAGTTGAGTGGCAGAGTGAGCTTGGAAGCCTAACTAAATTGGTATTTATTAGGTTAATTAGTGATGATCAGCCCGACAGGATCGATGATTTTTACCTTGTTATTTGGTAGCGCTGCCACTGGTTGTGTATTTCACTTTCAGTATTTTGTAAAGCCTTAATTCTAGGAATCTTCTAGTCAAGCTGAATTTATATTTCATGTGCAAGCTATGAACCAGTGTTAAAGCTTAGTATACTTTTTTATTCTTAGCTTACAGTTCATTGCATAAATTGGAGAAACTGAGCTCTGGTAATCTATCTGTTTGTTGTTTGGGGTTTTTTTAAAGCAGATTTTGCCCTGCTAACTTTTACAAGCTGCATGATTCTGTATTGTATTTGCTCTGTTGTCTGCATTACTTTTAATTTTTTTTTTTTTTTTTAAGTGTCTGGAATTTTATTTCCTGCTTTCCCCCACAAGGTCTTCGTTTTGCATCAACTACAGCCAGTCTCAAGCCTGAGACCCAAGTGGACACAAGCGAAAATGAGATTGTTGCCCCAAGCTTCACTAACAGGAATCCTCGGAACTTGGAGCAGTTGGCCTTGGCTAGGAAAGAGCGTGGCTGGAAGACAACGTGGCCAAAGCGTGAATTCTGGCATAGGTGAGTCAGAAAGCCACCAGCAGAAATGAAGACTCGAAAAGAAAAATAAACACAAAATCTCCCACCCAAAACAACAGCAAAGAAAACCACCTAAAACCAAATCCCAGAAACTCACCAGGTAGAAATTCTACAAAATGTGCATTTTGGGTTGCTGAATCAGTTTCCCATTTGATTATTCTTAATTAACAAATATCTACTGTGTTCAGAGAACAGTAGGCTAGTGTCACGTGAAAGTTAGTGTACGTGTTCAAGATCTTCCCATCTGTTGTCAAGGTAGCAGTAATTTTGCTTAAGCCAATGCTGTTTAACTTGGAATTCTCCTAGTTCTGTGGTGACCATGCATCATTGTTTTATTTGAGGCACCATGATAGATTGTTTAGGTGCTTTTTGTTTTCTTTTAGTAGAAAATTCTGATTGCTTGTCCCCTGGAAAATAAGTTCATCTTTAGCTGGAGATTCAAAAATCATTATTTTGTTCTTGAGGGGAGAATCACATCCAGTTTGTTCATACCTGAAAATCTGATATTGTCTCAGCGCAGTAAGAAATAGTTGCTCCTAATACCCTGTGGTTATGTGTTGTGGTTTATGAAGTACTGCTTGACCACGTGTCAATCTTGACAAGTTGTTTCCTGCTGTGTAAGCACCAGCCTTTAAGAGACTGCTTAGCACACCTGATGTTACATTCCTGCTAAAGCAGTTCCCCAGTCCAGCTCACACATACTTGTACCACACTGTGTAGCTGCACAGTGCTTGATTTGGAGGGACTTCTGGTGTGGGGCAGTGTAGGCATGCACCTGAGTAACTGGGGAGAAGTTGTTCTTGGAATTTCACTTCTTGAACTGGTAATACAAGTCCTATTTTATTTCCTAATAAGCAAAACCCTAGATAACAAAAGCAGTATTATCAATTCATTATTAATAGTCATAGCATATTCATTTTTATTTAATGAAGTGAGTCACTTATGCATTTAAGCATTTGAATGGTTTCTGTCATTACATCTAGAGAAGACATGGTAACTCCACGTTAGTTCTTTCTCTCACTCAGGTTACGGCTTGAGCGGACACAGCATTATGTAGAAGCCTTTGTTGAGCGCTCTAACGGGGATGTTGTGTTGTCTGCCTCTACCCGGGAGTGGGCCATAAAGAAACACCTGTACAGTCCCAAGGGAGTAGCAGCATGCAAAAACCTTGGCCGCGTAATGGCACAGCGCTGTTTGGAAGCAGGAATCAACTTCGTGAACTTTAAAGCTGTTATCCCCTGGGAATATCGTTGTGACTCGGCAAGTACCATCTCCTTACACTTATTTGGCTCTTTTTTCTTTTTAAGCATTAATTTTACACCTCTTCACCATTAGTTTTTATTTTGTGGCTTGACAGTGCCTTCTTGTGACACTCAAAAAGGTAGCTTTGATAAGCTGCAGTTCTGTTGTTATGCTTCAGTGAGGCTGTTACCTCTGCTCCTGCATGCTACATGTCTCCACTGATACTTTGGTGCCAATGACTTTTCTTCCTATTTATTTATCTCCCTCTTTTAAACAAGATTCAGGAATTTGAAAAAGCTATGCAGGAGGGTGGTGTCATTCTGCGTGAGCCACGAAGGATCTATAAGTAAAATGAAGAGCACTGGGGAAGCTTCACAAGGGATGACGATCACTTCTTTAGGTGTGTGCGCCGGCACAGTGAAGGTTCAGAGCTGGAAAAAACTTGAACGTGGCATCTCGTAATAAAATATTTTTAAACAGACAGAAATGTGTCATTCTTGATTTTAAAATTATCAACACCTTTAAGGTTAGAAGAAACTGTTACCATAGTTGAGCCTGATAGAGTAACAGATTTTACTTCATAGTTCAGTGACTTTAAAGTACGTTTTCTGTTTAATACTTAATATTGTGTTTGTTCTAACTGAACTCTCCAAATGCTTAGATATTTTATCCCTGTACACTGCTGGTCTAATTTAGCAAAATGCAGTCATTATGTGACTGTTTAAACGTGTAATACAGTGATGTGCTAAACTTGGTGAAAAGATTAAATTCCCCTAACTCACCTTTGCAACTTTCTTGCAACCCTTGGATTCTAACAACTTAAACCTCATTTGTCCAGGAGGGAGGCTGCAGAAATGCCAGCTGTGGGGAGTAAGAAGCCCCATTCCCTCCTTCTGTGCCCACTGCTCGGCTGCAGACCAATGCCACTGTCCTGTCTCCCTGAGGGATGGTCAAGGCTCCTGGTTACATCCAGGCCGTGTACTCCCCACAGCATGTGTGACCCCATTGGAGGAGCAGCACTGGGGTTCAGCAGCCAGTCACGCCGGTGCAGCTCTGTGCCTGTGGCCCAGTGTTTGTAGACGCCATTACTTCCCTGGGCAGCTTGTTCCAATGCCTGACTACTCTTTTGGTAAAGAAATTGTTCCTAATATCTGATCTAAACCTCCCCTGTCTTATCACTTGTTACGTGGGAGAAGAGACTGACCCCCACGTCAGTACAACCTCCTGTCAGGTAGTTGTAGAGAGTGATAAGTTCCCACCTGAACCTTTTCCAGACTAAACAGCCCCCATTCCCTCAACTGTTCCTCATAACACTTGTTCTCTAGACCCTTTGCCAGCTTCATTGTCCTTCTCTAGACCTGCTCCAGCAAGTCTTCTTAGTTGGTGCTGTTTCATAATATCTAATAGCGCATAGGCAGTGATAGCCTTTGTGCGATCTTTATTTCTGGAGAATGAGGGTGCCAACAGGAGCCATGTCTGCTTTCCCTAGGAGCCAGGCCCTGCGGAATGGCTCCTCAGCCGAATCTACCCACCTGTTCGCTGTAGCCGCGCCTCGCCAGCTGCCTATGCTCTGCCCGGCCCCCTCATCGCCACTCCCGTACCGAGGGGCGCTGCCTTCCCCTTTATTTTAAGGCCACCCGTAGGCCGGGGCAGCGCGGAGGGTATCATGGACGTGGGGGCGGCCGACTTCGGGCGGAGCCTTCCAAGCCTGAGGGGCCGTGTCCGCCGAGCGGCCTTCCTGGGTGAGCTGGGGTGCGAGGGGTCCTGCCGGCTCGTACCAGTACCCTCAGCCCCGCTGAGCAGCTCCTGCCCGGCCCGGGGCCCGGCCGAAGGGGCGCGGGTACTGAGGTGTATTTCAGCAGACAATGGCGCTGCTGTGCACTGTTTGTTTTAAAGCGGTGCAGCAGAGGTTGGAAAGTGAGCTCTCTGGTGTTGGTTGGGCAGCTTGGGGTGTTAGTTACGGAGGTATAATCCAGAGGGTGAGGAGGTGGTGTGAGTGATCCTGTCCCTCGTTCTGTCACTGGGATGAGGGAGCAGGAGATTTCTTCACACAGAGGTTACGGTGAAGAGAGATGTTTTGGAGATCCTTGTTCTGATGCTGGTGAAACACATGCTTCATTTTGATGTATAGTGTTTTTTTTGTGTGTGTGTGTTCTTTCTACCTCAACAGCCTTTGATATGGAGTTTACTGGCTTATACTCAGCTTCCCTACAAAATGACAAGCTCAGGTAAAGCTGCTAGACTTCAAATGAGAGGGATGCTTGCTGCTCTAGCTCTGTGTGAGCTACCTATGTGTTGCAAGCCTTGTTTCCACACTCTTTCCCCCAGTTCTGGTTCTGTTCCTAGCCTGTTTGATTCCCCTGTGGAGCGGTACCTGAAGGCCAAGCAGAGTGTGCAGCACTTCACCGTTACTCAGCTTGGTAAGTGCTGTTCTGACACAGACAATAACCTCCTGAGATCTCAGTGGTAACTGGCCTTTTGCCAGCTGTCAGGCCCTGCGAGTAGCTCTGGTCTTAATTCACTCCTTACAGAGACATTTGTTTGCTGCATTCCCCCCTTCTGGTATTTAATATTATCACCTTTTTAATATTGTAAATAACATAAACCCAGGTGGGCCATATATTTTTTACTTGTCTAAAGTTAATATTTAAAGATTGCAGGTACTAATACAGGGCTTTTAAAACAGAGGATGCAATCAAGAAGTAGATGACAGGAGCTCCTGTTCAAAGTTGTGTCATTTGATATAGTGTATGAGTAGGGAGACTATCAGAGGAAAGTGAAGGCTAGTATTTCTATATTCCTAAAATAATACCCCCCCCCCAACAAACAAACAAACAAACAAGAATGGTCCTGTAGTGGTGGTAGATGGTTATTGGCAGTTAAGAACCAGTTAGAGGTCAAGAAATCAGCTCCAAAACTGTTTAAAATATTGTTCAAAGCTTTAGGATATGTAAGATCTTCATAGAATCACTGAATGGTTTGGGTTGGAAGGCACCTTAAAGCTCGCCCAGTTCCAAACCCTCTGCCATGGGAAGGGACACCTTACAGTAGACCAGGTTGCTCCAAGCCCTGTCCAACCTGGCCTTGAACATTACCAGTGATGGGGCCGCCACAGCTTCTCTGGGCAACCTGTTCCAGTGTCTCACCAGCCTCATAGTAAAGAATTTCTTCTTAATATCTAATCTAAATCTACACTCTTTCAGTTTAAAGGTGTTACCCTTTGTCCTACCACTAGTGTGTTTCTTGGGGAATAATAGGGAAATAACCCCAACCAAACAAACTAATAAACCCAACCCCCAAAGCCTAAGTAGTAAAAACAATGTTTCTGTCCTTTGTGGTGCCTAGCTCCTTCCAAATGCTTCTGTAGTGTAGTTGGACCCACAGACCTGTGTATACATAGTTGGAGATTTTCATCACCAAATCATCTCTTCTCATCCATTGCTCAATCTATTTGCTATTTAATCGGACTTTACTCCTTTTCCCACTTAGCACTAAAAGCTTGTCCCTTGTTCAGCTCTCAGGGAGCTGGGGAGTGGCCTGGCGGTTAAAGCTGTTAATGATTTGCACTGTGCCATTAGTGAATGGAAAACGTGTACTCCATCAGGGGATCCCCACATCCCTTACCTAATCTGCAAGACATCCAGCTAAACATTGCCATCTCAACAGAGGTTTCTCTCTTGCAGGGCTGGCAATATTCTCAAATGAAAGTTCAAACAAGTAAGTTAAAAAGCAGTTTTCTGTTACAATGAAGACAGTGCAGTTGAGATTTTATTCTCTCTCTTGGGAGGAGTTACTTCCAGTAACAATTTTCTAGAGAGATTTTTCTTTTCATTGTAGGTATGTGGTGCATTCATACAACTTCTTTCTCTTTCCCTCAACATGGGGGGTTACGGATGTCGAATTCACCCTCTCTGCATCTAGCATTCAGTTCCTGTCTCATTATGGCTTTGACTATAATAAGGTATGTAATCTCTCTGCCAGAAATCTAGAACAGAGGAAGTCTGTGCGATTACAGGAGAAATCAGGATTAATATCCCTAAATGCTACATTTCTGGGGTAAATGGGACCTTGCTAAAGTATGAATGCATGGGTAGGTTCATTATCAACAGAGAGAGTATGTGCTTGTTTTTCTGAACTGCCATAGAGGCAATAACCTCATCTTTGTCAGGCTAAGACATTTCCCTCAAAAAAAGAAAACTTGTCTCTGGTGATCTGAAGACTTACTAAACTCACCTCAGGGGGAGTCTTTACTAGCACTGAAGATAGGGAAGTCTTGGTTTATCTGCTTTTTAGGTATTGCCACATTTCTCATAAAAATTAGACTGTGTCATCACTTAAGAGCACTGTTTAGCAGTTTTGGAAGTATTGTGGTATTTCAACACTTGAAGTATCTCACTGAAGGAAAGGTAAAAGCAGAGCAGAAAAAAATGATTCCAGTTAACAAAAATCCTTCCCTCCATAAATAAACATGTGTTCCTTTATGTAAGAATGCAGCTTGGATTACTTACAGTTCGTATTTTTGGAGAAGATAGTCTGAGAATGAGGAACATCTGCATCACCCAAGTGTATGCCAGTTTTGAACCTGGCTCAGCTGCTATTCTCTAATTTACTACAAGAAAGTCCAGGGGAGAATAACCAACCTGGCGTTTTTTCCACCCTTCAGTTCCTCAAAGATGGAATCCCATATATGAATGAGGCACAAGAGAAGATCCTTCACCAGCATCTCTTAGAGGGTAGCAGGAAAGTGAGCAGGTGAGTGCCACTCAGAGAGGTGGCTCCTCAGTACTGTGTTGGCAGTTCACCTTCACTCAAATCACCTTTTGTAGAAATATTAAAGGCTATTGGCCCAAATGCCTTGCTGTAGCTGTTCTAGCATGCTGTGGTCTCTCTGAAGGAAGGTTGAGATCACAGGATACAGTCTGGAGAATTTGGGTGGCTGTTGTTAAATGATGCTTTTGCATTCCCACAGCAAGGTACAAGGCTCCATCTGTAAAGAGGTTTTTTCTCAAACTATGCCTCTTTCCTCCTGGTCCTGCTCTAGTACTCTGGACAGGGATGTGCTGAAGAAAGCTATTGATGAAGTGACCTGTTGGATAGCTGAAGCAGAGGAAGAAGAGACTATGATTCTGCAGGATCTGAGTGGTATGAAACAAGGTGCCTCCCTTAGGCACCTGTGGGCTCTGTGTGGCTTCATCGCTTCTCCTGAACCTCTGGGGCTGCTACTGTCCTTTGCTGCCTGTTCTGTTAAACTGCTCTGTTGAGAGGGAAAGCACCAGTGCCCATCCCGCCTTTAAATCTCTTGTTCCCCTGTCTACACCTCAGTTCCTTCAGGCATTCATCTCTGGGCTCTGGTTTTCTGCTCCGTTGGGACAGTGGTTCTTTCTCTAGGAGCAATGCATGTCTAGGTGCTTGGAGCATGCTTCGTGGTAACTTCCATTTTGTGCTTCTACAGAGCAGCAACTGGAGAGTTTGTAGTTGCTCTGAATCAGGACAACTTTTGACTTGTTTTAAATTCTGGGTGATATGTTTTTTGTTTGCCGCCTTAGCCTTGGAGAAGGGAAAGGCAGGTCTCCCTTCAAGGTTAGTTTCCTCATATGTGGAGCAACAGGAGCCCCATGGTGAAATATGTATGCCAGTGGGAATAAACAGGTTACTCACCACCTGTGCTAGCTTTCTGGAGTATTATAGTGGAGCTGAGCAATTTCTGAAATTCTCACTGTGCATTTTTTTTTTTTTCCTCTGGTTTCAGGCTATCAGATGCTTGAAGTTCAGCTGGTTCTGAGACAGGCTCTCCAAAATGTTTGGACACAGTCTGTTGGAATCAAGAAGGTGAGATGGAAATGTGTGTGGACCTTTTGGAAAGATAGGTTCTATCCAGACTGATAGGACTGGCATTCTTGCAGGGACTCTGAAATGTTGCTTGTGCTTTGAGAAAACAATGACTAAGGAATGTCTTGGAAGTGTTGATTGTGGGATCCCAAGAAAAGGGATCTAGAAAACAATAACTTTGGTATCTGTTTGTCCTGTAGCCACAAAATGCCTTGAGCTGGAAGTACTTGTCCTTGAGGCACTCCTGGAGGGACCCTCTCTGTGTCTCCAGACTTCGGTAGATCTCTCCTTCAATATCTCCACAAGAATGTATAGGTTTTAGCCTTTTATTATGGTTTTCTTTTTGCTGCCTTTGCCATGTAGCTGCTTTGAAGACTTTTGGAAAGTCTGTTGCATGTCTTGCTGTTTTGCTATTAACTATTCCTATCTTATGTTTGGTGCAATATTTTCTGAATTAAACCTATGGCTGTGGACTTCTCAAAATATTGTATGAGTATGATACCAGGCAGTTGCTTACAATAACATTATCTTTGTCTGGTAACCAGTGTTAGCAGAGTGACAGGTTTACCTAGCTTTCTCACCTGAAGCATAAGCCTTTGGGGACTTGGTTTGGTTTTTTTGATTGCTGTTCATTTCTGGGTTTTGTGCCATGAACTTACTGCATTGGTGTCAAGTTAAACTGAATTTTATCAGTTGTGCTCCAGAAAAACCTGTGGTAGGAACCATCCTCTAAACAAGAGAAGCATTAATAAGACATCCTTTTTATTGCTGGAGTGCTTCCATATGATCTCCATAAGGAAGGGAAGTGCGACAGTCCTGAGGTCCCAGGGGATGCACTGTCTCTTCATTCTGCGTAGCCTGGAAGCTGAATCTGTCCTCAGTGTTACTGAATGCCAGTAAGCAGTGTACATGCAACTAGCTGACACTAGGCTGGGATACCAAATGACTGCTCTTTTCAGGTAATGGTGAAAAAAGTGAGTCCCCAGCGTCGCCAGCTTCTGGAGAACTCTCCTTATGACTGCTGCCAGAAGGAGCTCATTCTCCTGTCTGCCCGGGGCTTCACCAACCTCTTCCAGATACTTGTTCAAGCCAAGAAGGTAAAATGGCTTATCCCTATTGTCACTTTTTAGCTCTGTTTTTGGTGGATGTAGAAGGATGATAGAAGATAAAGTAGTAATTTGCATTAAATGACTCAAGTAATTCAGTGTGATCATTCTCTTGTCAGTAAAACTGAGATGAATTCTTAGATTGCAGTCATGTTGAGAAAAAAAGACTATTAAACACTACATCTTACTGACCAGGTCCCACTCCCAAAGCATGCTCATAATTGTGGATCCAAACACAATTATTATTCCCTGTTACTTTTCTACTCCTCCTGCAGACCAAATGCAGCCAGGGTAGAGGGAGCCAGAACCCATTCTTGCAATGTGGTTCTTGCTTCACTTGAGAAAATGCAGGAGTCTGCAATGTTAAAAATCCTTGTGTTATACAGCATGAGTCACCATCGAAGAAACTGGAGCAGATTCTTGCCTTTTGGGCAAGTTATGCTTTTCAGCATGTGACAAATTAGTTTACTGGACCATTGGTGTGATTACATGTGGCAATTGTTATGTTCTGTATGGAGATTATTAAATGAATTTCAGCTTCAAGAGACTATGGATGATGTGCATAGGCTGTACCTCTCCTTGTGGGTGAGCCTATAAATTTGATTGATGGAAGATTTTACCAGTGCTCTGCTGAACTGAGAATCCACCTAGCTCCTTACATCCACTAAAAATAGAATGCCTGCTGAAAAAACACCCTCCTCAGAGAGTCAATAGGTCTGGTCTCCTGAAAGCAGTAGTCCTTTGAGCATTGGAGCCTGCTGAGCATGTCTAAAGTTGGTTATCTCAGAGCTCTCTTCAAAAATATGCTCCAATGGGCTGTTATGTTTGTTTTTCCTGTAGCCTCTGGTGGGACACAACATGCTCATGGACCTTATGCATCTTCATGACAAGTTCTACAAGCCCCTTCCAGGTAATGCTACACATAGCTGCTCTCCCTAGGCTGCTGCCTTTGCAGTGGGGATGGGACAGTAAGCACAATGGCAGCTCATCACCCCAGCCACCCACAGCGCTTAGCAAGTAGCAGCACTAGTTGCCTCTTCTGAGCTCTTAACTGCTGGAGTGGTGCACTATTTCTCTGACTTCACCTCTCTTATTCATTTGCAATACCATTGGCTTTTCCCCAGTGTTTTATGATTTCTTTCTCCACATGCGTTTTGCTTTCAGAAAGCTATGAGGAGTTTAAAAGGAATATTCACAACCTGTTTCCTGTCATAATAGACACCAAGACTGTAACAAAATCCATATGGAAGGTGAGATGGAAAGGTCTTTTGGTTTAGAATTAAAGCTTGTCTTCACCCAGAAGAGAGGATGTCTTGTCTTAGTGTCCTGTGGTTACAGAACTGTTCTCTGTTGCCCTGAGACATTCTGATTTTAGATCTCATTTGATGAATTGGCAGTAACAGCAAATGAGTTCACTTACTACGAGGTCTGTCTTGATTGGTTTTCTAACATGTTCTTGTCTTATAGAAATGTCAGTTTCCTCGGGTATCTAGTCTTATGGAGGTGTATGCAGTTTTGTGCAGGTAAGTGGTGGGCTATAAGGCCTTTAGCAAACCCTTTGTTTTCTTGGGAAAGATATTTCTAAGTCAGGAATTTCATATGTTCATACTTTCCCTCCTGCCACATGTTTTCCAGCTGGTTTCTTGTTTTTCTAAATTTAAAAGCAAAATATTTGCACATCTTTTCTTATAAAGTAATTGTGGAGTAAATTATATGTTCTAAGTCACTTCTGGTATCATACCACCATTAACTCATTGGTCACAAGTTTACCTTGAAGATATCCGTACATACAACTTTGGAGCTGGATGTTGCTTATGTTGTGTTATGAAATGAATGAGTGATTTTCAGTTCTCTGAAAATACACCCCGATTTCAAATGCCAGCTCCCAAAAAAGGGCTGCACTGATCCCAAAGCAGTAACTAAATAAATGTTTAAATGGAGCACAATAGCAAATAGCATATCTCATGAGTTTAGCTGTGATGTGGTAGAGTTCTCTCTTATTTTGCCTGTTTACTCCTAAGAAGGAGATGTAAAATTAGTGCTTATGAAAAAAGTGCTGTGATTCTGAGGTGGGTTTGTAGGTTTGGGTTTTTTTTTTGTGTGTGTGTGTGTGTATTTGTTTTCAGACTGAAGATTCTCAGAGGTCTTATGCTTGCTTGTTCTTTCTTTTATTTCAGTCATTCTGTGGATATCTGTTTATTAATCTATCTTCTGGAGTTCCCCACTGAAATAGGACTGTCTACTTAATCCCTTTCCTTGGAGTTTTCCTTTGTGTTTTTTTTTTTTTTTTTTTTTTTTTTGTTCTGATCACATTTTTTTGCATGCAGTTGCAGCAAATTTGCTTCTTAGAAGATTTGACTGTGGGAAGAGAGTGACGAAATGTTTAGGAGTTAGTTTTCAGGAAGAAAACTGGTAGATACTATTCATCTAAGTATCTTTTAGCCTTTTCACAGGATGCTGACAAAGTCCCTTTTAAAGTCTTCAGTAGCTTTCCCTGAAATGAAGCCATGGCTCATTAGAGAACACTAACTTGTCTCTAACATACTGAAGAAAGAAAAATATCTTACACATCCACTTGTCTTCAGCAGCAACCCAAATCCCAAGGATTCAATGTGCCCTGAGATAGCTCTTGCAAGTGACTGCTCAAGATATGGTATGTTTTTAAGCAAGTCTTCAAAGTCAGGTAGCTAAAAAGGGGTTTGTTTTACAGTCTGGATGTTCATGTGCAAACCATGAGTGAGTGCCAGTATGCCTGCCTGAATTTGCACATACACATTTTTGTCCAGACCCAAAGCCTGGACTCCCAAAGTGTTCTGTGTATCTCTGGTAGCTGCCGAGGGTAATGCGGGGCAGGCTTCCATGGTCCTGCTAGCACAGATGGCATTTACACTAAGTTGGGTTGAACTGAGCCTGACTTGTGGGTGTGAAGCATCAATAGCCCTTCTAAGGGGTGAGGGGAGGCTGAAAACTGTGGTCCTAGACTGGACAATAATGGGAGTTAATGGCAAGGAAGTCCTGGGAAGTTGCAGGAGCTTGGTGGCTCATGTGCAGGGTTAGTGGTGCTGTGTGTGCAGGAGACTGTGTTCAGTACGTGGTGTGATACTGCCTGCAAGGCAGGCATTTCTTGACTTCTGGCAGCACAAGGCCTCCTTGTGTTTTGAAATGCTTACCATGGCATTGATAACACATGCAACAGTTTAGATCTTCATAAAAGTTTCTAATGTGCATCTTGCTAAGCTTTTCAGGTATTCATGTAACTGCTGCCTTTTTGTTGGTATAACTTTAAAATGCATGGTAGAAGCATAGACTTTCTATAGGGTGTAAAGATCTCAAGGTGAGGAAGGAAACAGAGCTGAGGGTAGGAGGATGCAACTCCAAAACCAAAGAGTGGATCTTATGAATGTTAAGACTCTGCAGTGGGGCAGTTTCCACAGTGTGCTAAAGGTATTCACTCTTTTTGGTTTTGTTGGGCACTTACAGCTGAGAAGAAATCACCTCACGAGGCAGGCTATGATGCATTTCTCTGTGGTTCAGGTAAAATGCCTCTTCAACACCTCTTCAGTTTGTGTTGGGACTCAGAAATACCTTTCCTGCTCTGCAGCTCCATTGCATGCTAAGAAATACTTGTTTATAGAGAGTCTGTTGCTCTTAGTAACTTAGCTGCACTTCAGTGAGTTTTTGCTTTCTGTTTGTTTAGTTATGTCTCTAGCTTTGTTCTAATACCACCTCATTATTCCTCCTCCTAGTTCTTCTGAAGTCAGCCCATTTGCTACTGTGCACATCCACAGAGTGAGTGATGTTTAAATGCTTACTGAAAATTGCGTTACATGGATGGGTCCTATGGGAAAGAGTCGCCAGTCTGCTCTGGCTGACTTTTTGTTTTGAAGGCTGGCTTTCCTTTTGGATGAGAGAAAGTGTTACTGGAAATGTCACTGTCCTAATTAGATTTTTATTTTATATATCTGAAAGTAGTAGCTTTATGTCAAAGCTGACATTTTAAAAATTAAATCAAGGGCCATGCGGTGGCCTGGAGGTTGGGAAATGGCACTGTGACCCCTTTACCCTTGAACTGGCTGTCTTGAGTTTAGTTCACTTGGGTAAGGGTCAAATCATTTTCCATTAGTTTCCATTTTTGATATCTGTGTGATTCAGTGCCTTCAGTTAAGTTCTTAAGAGGCAACTTTTCAAATCCCTTCCCTTGCTTGCAGCTGTTTGGCTTCTGTACAGGATCCCAAGGTCTGAAACACCTGTTTTGTCACTAGTTAAAGAGCTGCTTTGGGAGCGCTTGCTCCAGAGACGCTGTGCAGCACTGGAGAAACAAACCTCTGTTCCATTTTGTTTTCTGATGTAGCGGTGCAGTGGAGGCTGATCCCTCTTTCCCTCAGTATCTCTCCGTGTTAGCTGAGCACCTGAACAAAGTGAATTTCATCCGAGGTGGTGTTTCAAGCATTGTGCGTATGAATGGCAGGTCTGTGACCAGTTTGGGTGGTGCGTAGGTCAGTAGCCTAGTTGATGGCTTCATTAGAGGAGAAAAATCCACCAGTGCCTGGGCCCACTTTGGCAGAAGCTGTCATACAAGTGACACAACTGGCCTTTCAAAATGGCAACTGAGCTGAATTTCAGCTTTGTGAAATATATTTATATTGCTATCCTCTAAGATGGCATTAGTCCGCTTAGTTTGCTGATTCTCTTGTGGGTACTTATTAATGGTGACTGTTTGCTTTTATGACTGACGTTTAAAAGAATCCTGAGACAAAAGAAACATTATCTTACAGCAGCAGCAGCTGTGTTGTAGAACCTGTCTTATTTATGTGCCATGTTTTACATATTCCCTGTTTATATCAGTAGTGCTTCTGTAGTATTTCTGAACTCAGGTATGTCTCAGTATTGTCCATTTTCCAGAATTTTTCTGGGGAAGATGTTCCCTGCCACCATCCCCCTCTCCTGGTTGTCCATGTTCGAGGCTGGCCAGGGCTGAACGAAAGGGAGATTTACCAGGAGTTCAAAGCTCTTTGTCGCTTTGATGTCAGGCGGCTTTCAAAGAACCAGTTTCTTCTGCTTTCCAATAAATTTAAGCAGTAAGTGACTGGAAAGTCTTATTTTGTCCCTTGAGCCTCTCTCATACAAACCTTCATCCCACCCTCCCTCTGTTGTGACAGCTCAAAGAGATTCCTGTCCTGAGCTGTGGGATGTTATAAGCACCTTGCAAGCTGCGGCTCATCACATCTGCTTTTATTGCAGAGTCAGGCTTGTTCTGCGAGATTATAAACATCACCCTCACCTGCGGATTTCCGTCTATCGCCACTGGAGGCACTCTCCGGGCGTGAACTGCCTGATGCAGTGAGTAACGGACACCACAAGAACCGGAAGGGGAAAATTATTCCTTTCGGGGTGCCTGGCCCTGGCACAGCAGCAGCCTGCGCTCTTGTGCAGCGTTCTTCTGCCAGCCTCCCAGGAGAACAAGGGGTTCAGGAGCAGATTTGCTTGCTGACTTGTGAGCTTTCAGCCCTGGGCAACTGCACTTCCTCATCCAGATTAACTAGGGAATGTTACCCCATAGATAGCACAAAACTATGTATGTGCTGTTATTACGGACAGAGGGTTATCTTAATGATCCGTAGTTGTAATACTGGCTCTAAGAAGCTTGAGGAGAGAGAGGGAGAGTCTCCCAGGGGTGGGATGGATGTGGTTTTCCTTTTTTACAGCAGAGTTGACAGTTCTATAGTAGGAGAGGATTCTAGATTTCAGGTGCACCCCTCTCGTGAGGTGGTGACAGCAGTGGTCATGCAGGGTGAACTTCTGGCCTGACACAGTTTGGAAAACAATCTCAGTGCTTAGTAAGAACAAAATTAAGCCCTAAGTACAAGTAGCCTAACAGCATTTTATTATTCTTGCCCTTTAGAGTCTCTAGTGTTGTGGCACTGTGGTCTCTCTTGGCCTTTGTACTTGGAGGAGCTCCTCGCTGCTTGTTCTAAAGTCTTACAGATGTGACATGAGGAACTTCTTGTGTTTGTCTATGGTTTGTTTTGTTTCACTGCGTTCAATAAATTATGATTAAAGAAAAGCTATCAATGGTGGGTTTAATTGCTTTCTTGGGAACGTGTTTTCAAAGAGGATATGCTGGTTTCCAATTTGTTGTATTTTTTCAAAGTATAGTCCTCTCTGAAGAAGGAGATATGCTTCTTTCAATAACTAATTTACTTTGATCCTCTGTTGGTTCTTGACAGCTATTCATAACCCCAGCTTGTTCCCAGTGCTTGTGCTGCTGCATAAAACACATTTCTGGTGAAGTTTGGGAAGTTACGAAATGAAAGAGGCTATTTTAGCTTCAGTTGTAAAGCAGGGGAAATGTCACTGTTTGCCAAATGAAAATAAGCAGAGTTGATGAAAAAACTACTCTTGGGGCTCACAGAAGATGCTGGGGAGTAGTAAATAATCTGCAGTGCTGTTGGTGTCATGCAGAGGTATTTTCATTGGCAGCATAGCTGAGGGTAGACACAGGTAAGTGGAATTTATCAGCTTCCAATCTGTATAATACATCCAGGTCAGGTGAGTTGGCACACACTGCTGTTTCCTTCCAGTGCACAGCATGTGATCAGTCCTTTATCCAAAAATACCATGGGGCATGCTTTGTTGATCAGTTTCTCTGATAGAGCTGGAGTATTTGTCAGGCTGGGGACTGTGCTCTTCAGCAATCTTTCTTAGTAATTTGCTTCTCAAAAACAGCTTCCTGATCCATGGTTTGTAAATAATAGTCTCCAGATTTCATCAGTCAGACCTAATGGGATGGGCCCCATGATCATCTAATGTGTAGAATCGGCCTTTAGTTGACTGTAAGATGGGAGTTGCTGCAGGCCACCTTAAAGCAGCAGCAGGGTATTGCGCAGGAGCACAGTACTGTGGTGTGCCCCAGCATCATGTGCTCTTTACTGTTAATTGTTTGCTGCTCTCCAGGAGAAAAGGGCAGCGTGTCTTCAGACATGGCTCTCGAGTTCTGCAGAGCTTGTGGCTTACAGCTCTGATTTCACAAACCAGCTCCTAGCCAGAGAAGTGACTGAGGTTTTTTTATTATCTTTTTCATTCTTTATAGTAACCCCTTCAGCGATGGGGCTGTCTGTCACAGTGTTCCTTCAGTTGCCAGTGTAAGTATCTCCCTGTTTATTTTGTAATGATTTTTTGTCTTTTTAGCACCATTAGGCACTCCCTTTATGTCAAGGAGAGCACAGGCTTTGTGTGTTGTGTAGATCGCTTGCTGTCCGGAACCTTTTAAAGAGATCTGTCAGTTAATCAGACATACTACACTCAATTCGCAAGAAAATGAATAGCTGGGAGCTAGTCTATCAGCAGCTTCTAGCTGTGGGAGCAGATTTGCAAGTTTCTCTGAGAGGCTACAGATCAAGGTAAAGTCTCCCTGAACATGTGAATCTGGCTATTACTACCCCAGCTCTTGCTTCTGCTCCAGAACAGGGAATTGTTACTAGTTTAAGTTGAAAGTATCAGAGGTAGTTCAGATTATGCTTGTTCCTGTGTGTCTTCTGCAAGGAGCAAATGGTACTTCTGACTCTGGTGAAGCCAGCTTACGGTGGTGGAACCTGCCTTGTAATTCTGGCTCTGAAGATGGACGGGTTAAAGTTGCTGAGTGGCAGCTCAGAAAATCAAACCTAAGACAATGACAAAACCACAGCAAAGTCCCTCACAGCAGTTACAGCACACCTGCTTCTCAGTACTGTGAGACACTCGTACTTCAGCTGCAAGGCTTCAAAGGAAAATTCTAACCTTCAATGAAACAAGACGTTAGAATTCAAGTTGTGAAGGTGTGCATTGAAAGTATATCCCTGCAGATGGAGCACTGCAGATCACAATATATCTATTCCAAAAACAATTAGATTTTTAGTACATTGGGTTTTATTTGACGTGTTCAAGATTAAATATGTGGGGCTTGAGAGAACATCTGTGCTCTGGGGAGAAGGCAGGGAAAAGGCAATGCTATCTTAAATATTCCTTCATTTTTGCTTCTCGTGCCTTCAGTGCTGATATGGCAGATACGCACTGGCACTGGAAGAGAGCAGGATTTACCTCTCTTAAAAGTCACAGTATTTTTGTTATATAGAAGAAAATTTCATATATTCCTGTGTTTTCTAACAGTGTGACTCAATGATTCTTCTTAATATTATGCATTCATTCATAACACATCACAGATTAAAACCTTGGTGTATCTTGGAATGGTGAGGTTGCAAATGTCTTGCAGGATGAATTGAGTGAAACAGCCTGATGCTAAGTGCTTGTATCACCTCCTTGATGCAACGTAGCCTGGCAAGTCAAAATGCCTTCAGCTGTATTGCAGCACCACAGCTGGTTCAGACCTTTGTGTGCTGATGAAGGGTATGCCCTAAACATGGGAAAACCCTGCTCTACACATGTCTGCGCTTTTCTCCATGTACAGCAGTAGATCTGACTTTTATTTTCTGGTTTTATATCCCTTTTTCCTATGGCTTTTCCCAGCAGCCTTTTTCCATTGGTTGCTGTGATCCCCACCACTGGCGATCCCCTCCCGGAGGATTAATTGAGGGGGCAGTGCATGAAATATTGTAGCCATATTTCTTCAGACACTCTTTATGCTTAAAGGACCTTATCTGTGCCTTAACCCTAGAGACACATGGAGCTCTCAGGACAGAAGACGGTGATTGCAGGGCACAAGCTGGGGCAGGCAGAAAGCAGAGGCTCAGCAAGGATGGAGACTGGAAGGAGAACACGTGCAGGCAGAGGTCGTGGAAGGGAAGCTTTTCTGCCGGAGGTCCCTGAGGAGCTGTGAATTCACTGTGAAGTGGAAGGCCTTGAAAAGTGGAGAAAAGTTGTAATGCTGGGATGTGTGGGGGATGAGGGAAAGGTTATGCTCAGCGTCTCTCACCCAGCTCACCTGTGCTTTCTCTCGCTGCAAAACCTACCTTGCTGAAGTTTGTGGTTTTAACAAAAACAGTACTTCAGTCACTGTGTGAGCGCCTTTGTGCTCCCCTTCAGGGACAGAGCATGGGGCACTTGCAGCGCTGAGGGGTTCTTGGGCAAGGGCTGCTCGCTGTGAAGCAAGGCACTGCATACTGAAATGCTCCCATGCAGCTTGTGCAGGGGAACAAGACCTGGATCCTCAGCATGGGGGGATTCAAGTGTGTTTTTCCCATTGGCATCCTAACAGGCAAGTAGTCAAATCCTCTTGCAGCTTCTCCCCAACAAGGTGAGCATGTAGAGATGAACAGACAGATGTATCACCACCAGCAAGATGCAGATGGGGCTCTCTGCATAGGACAGCCAAGGGCCTCCTCACACAGGAGTGATTGACACTTTCTGTTTCTGGAGCAAGTGTGCTAAGCCATAGACCTAGACTTTCTGCAGCCAGGCTTTAAAAGAAAATGGCAATAGCAAGTCTGTTGGCAAAGAACCTAATGTCAGTGCTGTAAGTTAGGCTTGCTTTCAAAATATCTATCAGATGGACATCTGCAAAAGGTAATGGTTACAATGCAGGAGAAACGTGTGGTGTCCTGGCAGAACCACAACCACTTAAATGCCAGCCAAAAAACAACAACCAATAGTGCATGAAAATGGGTTATTAACACCACCCAGGCACACACAAACTGAGGAGATCCTACAGTATTTCTAATTTTGGACCTGATCCAACCAATTGACATCCCTGATGTTCACCTGTGTTTCTACGCAGAGAGAGAGTAATTGTCAATCCTCATTCCATATTTTGAAGTAATACAAACTTAATTTACGTGTCCCATAAACCTTGGTGGTTGTGATCAGACAGAGCTCATAGGATGGTCTAGGCTTGCTCTAGATACTGCTAGAAATCTCTGCTTTGCCTCCAGCTGTTGGTTACCAAAGTTCACGCTGTCTAGAATTTCTCATTGTTTAACAAGCTGCTTGCTAATAAGTGCAGCCAGTGTAACCAAATCTGGCAGTCTTCCACTCACCCACTGGAACTCGTTTGTCCTGTGCATGGAACACATACAATGGGCTCTGCCATTCCTACATGAATGTGAGGATCTGCAAACCCAGAGGCTCCCACAGCTGCCTGCAGTGCTCAGAACTTGCCCCCTCCCCTGGGATGCGGGACTGAAGTAGTTTGATGTAATTGTTCCATAGGGCCACTGGGTCATGGGAACTGATGCCACAGGAGACGTGCTGGGCTCCTGGGCCTCCCCTGTGGTCCTGCAGCCTCCAGCAGCTGGGCAGCCTCCCGGGGATGGGCTGGGACTGGGGCTTGGCAAAGGGTGTCCAGGGGCTGGCTGCAGCCAGAGGCATCCCTGTGGAAGGGGAGATGCTCTTGCTCCACAGCTTGCACTGATGAGTATCTGACATGTGTTGTAACTTAGCAGGAAGAAGAGCACAGTGGTGGGGGACAGGAAGGCAGCTAATGCTTTTCCTAATCCCACAGGCACCTGTCACCAGCTTCAGACTCCCAAACACTTGTACAGTCTGGCTGGCACCTCTGATTCCACATGCACTCCCTACTGAGTGTCACTGCTGCAGGAATCAATCATGTCTGTTGGTGGCTGCTGGCCCATGGCGGGGTCACACTGAGCAGGAGGCAGGGCTGCTGCTGCTGCGCAAAGCACTGGAGATTCTGGAACCTTCAGCTGCACATCACTTCCTCCTCGCTGAAGGTTACCACTTCTCTCAGGGTTTTGCACATTCGCCCTCTAATCTGTAACATTAGCACTAAACCCATCCAGCTGACCAGAGATGGTTGAGAGGGCTGGAGCAGCTGACATGAGGAGCTCATAGGCTGCAGCAAGGAGCTTTCACCACAAAAACAGGGCAATGTTTTGAAAAATAAAAGCAGAAAGCAGATAGTTGACTTTAACTTTCCAAAACCTGCCTTTCTTTGCCAATGGAAAATGCTTTGTTTCTGTCACACTGTGGTTCTGACAATACCACCCACCGCTTGTTTCCCCTCCCTCCAAATCTGCTTCTGCTGAAGGCTGTGAAGCCTTCCTCAGTAATCTTGTGCAGTGATGCCCTGTCTTTAAAGGCTGGTACTAACAGCTGATAACGTTCAGTGCATTGTGGGAAGAGGGGCTGCATTTTCCATGAGCCGTGGATTTCATTGTGATTTGTCTCCAAGGATCTAACTGGTGCGCTAATGCCAATGCTTCTCTATACTCCGCAGAACAGAGGAGAGGTTGGTTGTGTCATAGGCCTGTGCTCCCAGAGCTCTGAGACACAGCCTCAATGTATGTGTTGTGAAAGGCTGGGTACTCAGCTCTGTCACTGTGACCTTCCCAGGGTGTTCTGAGTTATCTCCTGTCAACAAAGGCAAAGCACCCCCTTATCAGTCTGCTTTTAGAGAGCTAGCAGGGAATGCCCAGGGGCATTTTAAAAGTATATAAATAAGAATAAAACTTTACCATTGGTCTTTAAAAATAAGACTATGAAAACTGGAAAAAATAAATAAGTTTGGGATGAAATCCTTATTCTGGTGCATTTGATCTCTGAGTTTTGAATGAAATGGCAAAAATCCTTTATGCTGTTTAAATACGTGTTTGTATACTCCACTACTCAAAAAGACTCAGAAAAATCTGAGTACTAGATGCCACTGATGTAAAACAATAACCAACCAGTACTGCAATTCAGATTACTTTTCTTCTTTTGTAAGCAAAGTAGGCCAGGAGACATTTGCTGAGACTACTTTTTTTATGCTGACAGCACCCACACCTACCATCGCCCAGCTGCTCTTGCTGGGGCACAGCATGAGCCTTGTGGCAGCTTCTCGTGTTTTTCAGCTCCCTTGAATGAGGAACTGTGGCCACAAGGGCATACACTTGCTCTTGCAATTGTTTAAGGCTGCTCTGGTCCCCAGGGAATTGCAGGCAATGGCTGCCTTCCTTCTCAGACAACTCTCTTGCTTGCAGAACTTGCAAAACAAAGCAAATGGGATGCTGAAGGCTCTCCTGGTCAAAGTCCCAGACATACCTATGAAAGACATTAAAGCTAAATAACCAGATTTCACTAGTACTACTGCTGCAGGCATAGCACTCGAATCCAGAATTCCCAGGAGCAGAACATTTGCAAAGCAAAATATACTGATTTTATTTATTTATTTATTTTTCCCTAAGTTGAGGTAAAGTCATTAATGTGCTGAAGTAAGTGGGAACACAGGACCAGAAGAGAGCTCGCACTTCCCAAAGACCAATTTCTTGTTATTACATTAACACACACCCCACACACCCCCCCCCCCCCCCCCCATATTTAAGCTGATCATACTCCTTCCTGAAAGCATTCAGGATTTTCTTCCCATTCTTCTCCCAGCTTGTCCAGCAGCTGCAGTTCTCTGAGGACCAGATCAGTTTGGAGCCCAGATGCACTACCATGCTAGAGGTGATACGATCTTGTTAGACAGGCCAAGGCACTCTGACACTCTCAGATTAGATAATGTCTGACATAAGTAACTATGTCATTTCCTAACTAAAGGGAAAAAGTGTGCTTCACGGGAAGTGCCCTTTAGGTTGTCAGAGCAAAAACGTAAGTCAAGACTCAAGCAAGTTTCAGGCTGGGTCCTGTTCCCAGTCAAGCCAAGGAGTGAGCTTTGCTGGATCTTTTGATGGCAGCTGCTGCAGTAATTAAAATGTTTAAAATACATGCTTAAAAATAATTACTTTCATCTGGAACAATGCTGGCATGCTAATTTTGGTGGAAAACGGGTAGTTGTGCATGAGAGGAATTGCACACGGTCAGTGGCAGCTGCCATGCTCGTTGTGAGAGGAACCCCAGCTAATCCAGCTCATGACTTCTCCACCAGGTGGGTTAGTGATGACCCACGGTCTGTAGAAGAGCTGTGTGGGAGCAAGAGCGAAAAGCAAAGCCAAGGCAGGTCACTGTGTGTGCTCTGACAAGCTCCAGGGTTGACATTGGAACTGCAGGGCCAGCACAAAGCCTCCAAACAGGTCATATTTCCTCAGTGAATCTAAAGGGTTAATATGAAAGAGATTTTCTTTTCTGCCTAAATTAGGAAAGCGAATAAGCTTCTGAGATCCCCTGGTTTGCGTGTATGTCTGAGTCCTGGAAGACCTGTACCAAATAAAGACTTCATGTAAACAATTGGACAAAAATAAATCATCCAATTTATTATGTGAGGTAGAAGGAGCACAGTGTAAGAGGGGGTGAAGGCAGCCCCCTGGAGCCAGTGGGTGATTTTGGAATGGGTGTGTACAGACAGAAGAGCTTTGACTGCTGGTGGCATGACAAGAGGAGGGCAAGGCCAGGCTGGACGGATTCTTGGGTGACATGGTCTAGTGGGAGGAACCCCCTGTGGCAGGGGGGTTGGAACCAGCTGATCTTAAGGTCCTTTCCAACCCTAATGATTCTATGATTCTATGAAGCAGGGTATGATAAGACTGAGTGTGGAGAACCACTGGGTAGAAATGAAATGATGAGATGTTGCAGGGAGATACTGAAGATACGTGCTCTTCATACTGGTTTTACTTGTGCTTTGAGGGCTCTGTGTGCACTGAAGTAAAGGAAAAAGTCACATGGCTTTGTTCTTTAGAGTTTTTTTCCTTTCTATCATTCTTCTATTAATTTACCCGGTCTCTCAAGTCTCGTATGGCGCTTCAGGTTGTCACAAGAAGGAAGGTAACACCTCAAGGGAGAGCTGCAGAGCACATAGATGATGAGAGAAAAGGCAGAGCAAAAAAGTAATCAAGAAACAGACATAAAGGAAGAAGAGAGGAAATAAAAAGCTGCAGACATTGGAGTGATATGAAAGACAAAGGAGGCACAATAGGCACTTTAGCACTGCTTATTCTGCTCCTTTTGCTTTGTCCAATTCAACACAGGGCTGAGAGTTTGAAGCCAATGCAATGGCAGAAATACTATTTTAAGGTCTGTTTGTTTTCAGACCAGCTGTCTAACAGACAATTTGGCATCCCAGGCCTTTGCCTAGCCCCAGGAGGGCATCTCTGGCTTCTGCATCCATCAGATTGTGAAGTTATCCAAGAGCAGAAGGGGCAAGGGCAGAGGCCCAGAAAGGAAATGCTTCCCCACTTTTCCCCAGAAGTGTTTCCAAATCCTCATCTGAGAAAAACAGCTTGGCTTTAGCATATGAGAAAGAAATGACCCCAGAAGGGAGGGGCCACCTGTGCCCATTCCAGAACAATTTTGACTCTTATGTAACGTCTTGCATGGGAAGAAAGGCTTTCCAAAGTA
This sequence comes from Psittacula echo, assembly GCF_963264785.1. Classification (NCBI taxonomy): domain Eukaryota; kingdom Metazoa; phylum Chordata; class Aves; order Psittaciformes; family Psittacidae; genus Psittacula; species Psittacula echo. Next base: position 36,935,740 of record NC_137738.1, on the reverse strand, counting down.
CGCTTTATTCTCCTCATGGTGCTATAACAGCCATGTCCAAGAGCAGTACAAGGGGCTGATCTGCTTGTGGTACAAGAGTACGTTTGAGACATGTGAGCAACAAGGGAAAGTACAAGTATTGCCACTCTGGAGGATCGTGCCGGTTACTGCAGTTGGGGACTGCTCTTGGCTGTGAATTAGGGCAAAGAATGCATCTCATGTTGCGTTAACATAAAGGCCTGTTCTTGGAAGCCAGAAGGTATAATTAGTCTTACTCAATCACATTTCCACTGGGGAATTCTGTTTCACCACCGACACAGGAGATGAATGCTTGAAGAGCCCGGCCTTGTTTTGCCTGGTGTGACATGCCTGCAGGAAACCCGCACCTACAATTTAATGATCATCATGAGAAAGATTTGTTTTTGCAATTATGGAACAGACAGTGCCACCCCCTCAGCGGTTCCTTCCCAGCTGATGAAAATGTGAGGACTGAAGGATTAAAGCCTTGATTGAATAAAGGGCCTGAACACAGGTTTGCATTCAGGTGCTGTGATTAAAGCCATGCGTTCACACCATGCTGACTTGAGCTTACCCTTCAGAAGAGTTAGTGGTTTGTATCCCATTCAAGGCTTTTGTATTCAGAAGCTCCACCCTCATCCCATCCTCAGGTACACAAACCAGCTTGCTTAAGTAGCTGAGAAGATGCAAGAATCCCCTGCAAACCTAGTTAGCTGGGATCAGGAAGCACCCTACAGCCTGAGGCTTATTCCCTGTTGTTGGGCTCACAAATTCTGTACTGTAGTTTAACACCGCCAAAACAGGGCTAGTAATTGCCCATGGAGACTATCACAGGTGATATGAAACAAAAATGCATATTTACAGGTCCTGGCCAGCATCCTCCCATATTGCCTCCTCTGTCACAGCACAGTCAACAAAAAAGATACAGACTCCTGCCAGGTGAGGGATGAACCCCACTGCCTCGTCATCTTGACATGGTGCTGCATGTGGCTCTTTGTGGCAACTAGCCACTGTCTCCATGGCTCTCCCAGAGCTCCCCATCATGCCCAGATCATTGACAGTAGCGGGTGAGTGCCACAACCTCCCTCATCATCACTATGCAGGGGTACGGATGCGGATAATAGCACCAGCTTCAGAGGTCCATTGATCTGTGCAGCCCTCAGCACCAAGACAAGCTGCTGTGGTAGCAGGCAGGGCAGGTAGCGCACACCAAGGATGCCTCAGTGGCTCTGCATTGGCACTAGACATCTGCACCTTGTCCGCAGGGCTAGTGGAGCACTGCTTGGCCCAGAACAGTGGTGACCTGCTGGTGGCTGACCACTTTGAGACCATTTCCTTCTGCAGTTCGGCTCCTCCCCTATTAATTCCACTATACCATTTATTTGGAAAGGAGAGATCAGCTTGTCACCCCTCTGCTGCCTGTTTCAGGATTCTGACCTGAAGGTCAGAATCATCTGAAGGATGACACTCAATCTCTATGCAGTGTCAAAAGACAGCTCTGGTTTTGGTCTTCAGCCATCACAATATCTCCACAACTTTATAGTGAATTGAAGAGATACAGTCCATCTAGTTATTTACTGATCTCTTTACCTGATTTTTTTCTTCTGACTAATATGGTTTCTAAACCATCAGGTATATCCTAATCTCTTAGTGATTCTTCCTTCTCTTTCTCAAAAATACCACCAGAAACTAAGCGTTTCTTCACCCAGGAGAGTGGTAAGTTCATAAGTAAGTATTTTGGCAAGGTTTGTGTGTGTGTATAAATATTATGCATTTTATATACTATAGAGTCATCTGGAGTATTGGTACATTCAGCCTGATGAGGAGGCGTTGAATAGCTCTGTGACTGACGCCTTGTTATCTCCTTCCACCAATACATATTTGGAGGAGTACTAAGGAAATAGCTTTGCTGAGAATATATCTCAGATCAGAGTCTGATTTCTTCATACCACAGCAGAACAGTCCACACAACAGCGTAGGTGGAGAAAACTCAATCTGTTATGGGTATTAAGTATGCCTTGAGTCACGCTTGTAAACTCTGCTCCTAAATCAGAATATATATTCCTATCAGCGGGAACGTGGGTGCAAACCACAACAAGGTATTAAAAGATTAGGCCAGGAACTGTGAGAAAAAAAATATAGGGCAGTGAGGCAGAGAAACAGGACAGATGATGCAGTGCTGCCGACCTTCTAGCTTTTTAACCCAAGTGCCTTGTGAGCAGTTGAAGCGCAGTTAAGTGCTTCCTTGCCAGGGCTGTATCCTGTGTTTTTTCCTGGGACTGTGTTGGCTAGGGGGCTGGTGGTACCCTGAACATTTCTATGGTACCCTGGCTCTCCCCTGCACAGCCAGCTCAGCCCCACTCCGGCCCACAGTGAGTGCACAAGCAGGCAGTACAGCCCACCTGGGACATGCCTTTGAAGCCCTTCCTGTGGCTGGCTCCACTGCGGTCAGCAGCATGGACTGTATGGCCAAGCGCCACACAGAAATGCTGGTGTGTTGTTCGTAGGGCAAGAAAAAACGTGTCCTTGATATCAAAAGATGAAGAGAAAGCATGACAAGATAGAAAAACATAGTCCTAGGAAATGTGTTCAGCAGGAAATAAAAGCAGCAATAGTCCCTGGAGTTCTGAGGAAAATATTTTTTGTTAACAAAAGACTGGGGCATCAAGTGAGTCCCTGGAAGTCCTTGTTAAGGAGAGGGAGAATGTGGAGACATCTTTAACCTCTCCACATCAAAGAATGAAGGAACCTGATGCTTTGATGCAGGAAGAAGAAATAGAATTCCTAAAAAATGCAGAACCTCAGGTTCTTTATCTGCAGCTGCAGTTCAGGTGGTTGTTGCTCACCACCTAACCTATTTTGTGTTACCTCAGTTCTGCAAAGCAAATGCTGTCACCAAACCAACCTATGAATAGAAGAGAACAAGTCAATACTGGCTTTGGAAGCAAACTAATGACACAGCTAGTATAGATGTTCATGCTGAACCTTTGGCAAGATGAACCACCACATCACTGTGGGAGACAGAAATCCTGAAACTGGAATCCTAATGAGCAGCTTTTGTTCACGTGCAGGGGCTGAATAGTTACCTGGTTTACTGACACTGATTGCCATGGATTTCTGATGAATTTCCACAGCTGAGCATCTTGTCCCATTTCTGTTGCAGGTATAAAGGAGAAAGCTGGAAAAGGTGGAAAACTGAAAAAGCCAAGACCGCTTGTTTTTGCTGTATTAGAATCAAACTTGTTTCTTATTGTGTTGGTGAGGTTGAAGTAGTAGATGAATTCCTTGTTGGTTGATGAGAAAATGAACATGAGCCAGCAGTGTGCGCTCGCAGCCCAGAAAGCCAACCGTATCATGGGCTGCATCAAGAGGAGCGTGACCAGCAGGTCGAAGGAGGTGATCCTGCCCCTCTACTCTGCTCTCGTGAGACCTCACTTGAGTATTGTGTGCAGTTCTGGTGTCCTCAACATGAAAAGGACATGGAACTGTTGGAACAAGTCCAGAGGAGGGCCAGGAGGACGATCAGGGGACTGGAGCACCTCCTGTATGAAGATAGGCTGAGAAAGTTGGGGCTGTTCAGCCTGGAGAAGAGAAGGCTGCGTGGAGACCTCAGAGCAGCCTTCCAGTATCTGAAGGGGGCCTACAAGGATGCTGGGGATTGACTCTTGATTAGGGACTGTAGTGACAGGACAAGGGGTAACAGGTTAAAACTTAAACATGAGAAGTTCAGGGTAGACATAAGGAAGAAGTTCTTTACTGTGAGGATGGTGAGGCACTGGAACTGGTTGCCCAAAGAAGTGGTAAATGCTCCATCCCTGGAGGTGTTTGAGGCCAGGCTGGACAGAACCTTGGGAAACATGATCCAGTGTGAGGTGTTCCTGCCCACGGCAGGGGTTTGGAACTTGATGATCTTAAGGTCCTTTCCAACCCTAACGATTCTATGATTCTATATATGCTGGATAGAAGAGACAGACAGTTCAGTGTTTTCATTCAGTGACTTCTGGCTTTATGCAGTAAATCTTGTGCATGAGCTTGTTTTGTATTTGTATTCAAGCTGGATCACCTTAAAAATACAAATTATCCCTGAGCCTACGATTTGTCTTTGAAAAGAGACTAGCATTAGAAGTGGTTCAAAAATAATAGAAAAACTTAGGTCAAAGGGAAATGTTTGGCTACTTGAGTTTCTTCATTTTAAAAATCCAACATCTGAGGAAAATTTGAGAGTTGAAAGAAGTATTTCCTTTCTGAAATGAAGTTTTGATGCAGTCTGCTCTGGTTCATCTCTGTCAGCCAGGCTCCCAGTCGGACAGCAAAAGAAAAAGAGAATTGTATTGCAAAGTTGTATTCCATGGTGCATGGTGTTTAATCCAGCAAAGGAGAAAGGAGACATGAGAAAACTGGGCTACAGTTTCCCTGCAGAACCACAATGTGATATCCACAGTGAATTTTTGATTTTAAAATACTGAATTAATCCATGGACTTTTAGGCCACTTTCACAGTTCAGATGGAAATTCCTTTATTAAATCCCAGCATCACATGGCAATACACAGCTCTTTCAGTCATGTCCCTACAAAGCTCTTGTTGTTTATTGCTTGTTACCTAATTACATCCCAACATGACAGTTACATTTGCAAGCATGCTATTAGATGACTTGTAAAGATATTGCCCTAAGGACTCACAGACCTATCCTGGTTGAGCCCAAGAGTGTTCAGAAAAGGCTGTCAACAATTCCTATGTCATCTACTTGGATTTTTTACCAAGGATGCTAACCATCCTTTTAAATAATTTTTCAATACAAGGGATCCTCAGCACCATAGCTCTTTCTCTTGTGTGCAGAAGAGTGGAGGGAGATAGGTGGACACACAGACTTCAGCCGAAAAATTGTGACTGTTCAGCAAACCCAACCAAAGAGACTAAGGTTTCACAGTAACAGGCATCAAGCATTTTACTTAACCAACTATTCCTGCAGTCTGAGAGCAAATAAAGAATAATGGCTAAATGCTGTGATAGGTTGGAAATGCATGTAAATGATGAGTGTGTGATACACAATAAAAATAAAAAGAGGGGTAAAAGAAAGAAGGCAGGCAGAGTAATACAATCAGGAGCAAAGATTATTTCAGGACAATCTTTCTTCCTAGAGCAGACACTTCATACAACTTAGTCTGACCAACAACTCTGTTTCAAGAAGGATTTGGATATCTGTTGATGGGAACCTCCAAGAACAACACAGATTGAATAGAGCACTATGGTACCAGAGCCTTCTTTCATTATCAGTAACACAAAACACCTTAGTCTCTGTGAGGTAAGTGGATATAACCACACCATCTAATCTCAACCGAAACAAAAGCAAAAGCTAAGTTTACCGGCTACTTGGCACTCACACTTTTTCTTCTAATCTTTTATCATGGAAAGCTCCGACTCATTTCTGTCACATCTCTCATATTTTCTAATCCCGGAACTTCTGCTTTGCATGACTAAAGCTAAAATGGTCTAAACTGCCTAGAAGAGTTAATCATATATGCTGAGTTATTTCTTCCATTCTTATCCTATTCTCTTCCCAATGTTTCCTGTATTGTCTTACGTGTATAAAATGAAAATGTAGAATAAAAATACTCTTTCCTGTATTGCCTTACACTACATAGCAGTGGTTGCCCTAATGCTTGGTAGCTGGTGGGGCTGCCATCAGGCAGGTGCAGTGTGTTTTCTCTTGTGATGTGCCACAATGCTGGGTTTGGTGCTAGCGTTTGTGCGATTGGTGACTGGACCAAGAGGGAAGTAAGACTCAGAGTGATTTTAGCAAGGGTAAATTTCTGCTGGGGACAGACCCCACTGTCCCCAAGGTAAGAGCTGCCACCTGTAATGCACGTTAGGGCTAAAGGGTAGATCTACAGACAGTTAAAGAGCCTCTGAAACCCAAGGATAGAGGAGACCTCACATTCAGCATGGCTAACGATAGAAGCTGTCTGAATAAACAAGGTTTTGTGAAGGACTCATGGTGATTTATCATTAAGAGGGAGATAGAGAACTAAATGGTGCTGAGGCTTTGCAGCGAACTGAATGCCAATGGCCAAAGACTCAGCCAAAGCATAACCAACAGCGGATCGGAATACAGAAAGAAGTGAGGCTGGTTTGTGAAGAAAGAAGACAGCTGCTCTGTACTTCATTAAGGCCCAGGTTCCCCCTCTCTGTGACTTGGTGGGAGGCAGGAAGAGAGCAGTAACACATTTCCACTTGCAAAGGACACTTCTAAAACAATAGATACAGAAATATGGAGATTCTTTGAGAGGTAAACACTGACTGGTTTTAATAAAGACATTTATTCTTCTCCTTGCCCAGCAACAAATTCTCCACTCATTTTCATGCATTTTAAAATTTTATATTTTAAATTTTTTTATATTTTTTCCTTCTTCTCCCCCCAACCCACAGAAAGATGGGCAATAGAAAACCTTGTTATTTTATATCAGTTTCTCCTAAGCTCACAGCATCATTCACATCTCCTTGCTTCCTAGCACTCTCTCTCTTCTTCCCACCCCTCTCTGACTTGGGAAACTCCCTGCAATTGTCCTCTGGCTGCTTCCTCCCCAGCACTGTGACAGGACACAGAGGTACAAGTCAGATGCAGAACACCACGTGTGTTGCACCTAGGCAACTAAACATGGCCATGGATGCATCTGGCAGCTTCTGTACACAAATGTCTGATTTCCCCTCTGGAAACTGTGGGGTTGCACAAGTGAAGACAGCCTGGAGTTGCTCTCCTGGCCAGCAGAAACGTGTCTGGGCAGCACGCACCTCACTCTGGTGCTGCAGAGCTCCTGCCACGTGGCATCACCCCTGAGTGCTGATCCCTGGCATGCCACCAGAGCTGTGCCAGTAGGAAAGACGAAGGTGCGGCTCAAGTCAAGAGCAGGAACATCTCCAAATCCTCCCATGCTCACCTGACAATCAGTCCATGAAGGTACAGGCAAACAATTTTTCCAACCTGCCACCAACCTGGGTGATGCAGTAATGGGACAGACATCGCACTTTGCTTCCAGGGATTTCCAGAGCCCGACACACTGGTTTTGGGCCCATCTATCCCTAGCTTTCTATCTGCTATTATCAACCCTTTTCTCATCAAGCATTTCAGAGCAGAACCTAAAATGCATGAATTATCCAAAAATACCTCTGGCTAAGAATAGAAAAGATATCTGAAAATAGCCTTACCAAACTATTTTTAGGGGCCTAGGGTATGCTAACCGTAAACTGCCCGTCTCTCACTAGCCACCTTATTCTTACCTCAGATAAGGCTTTTAACAGGTTTTCTCTGGTTTTCAGGCCCTCTGCCACACACCCTAAATCCACTTTCATAAACAATATGCGGTGGGTCTTCACCACGCAGAAAAAAATATGACCCATTCACCTCTATTAACTTTAGTTGTCAAAATCTCTCAGTAGGATTTTGGGATTAAGCAGTAATCCTTCCGTTTGGAGCCTGCTATTCCCTACTGTTCTCATAAAAACACACCACCGTGATTTCAATTAACAGGATTTTACAACTGGCTTTATAACAACTAAGTAGCCACTAAGGAGTCTTCATCCTAACCCTTACTCTGGACTTCATTTTGTTAGTCTTTATGTTCTGTTTTCTTAAATCTTAACTTCAACCATAGCCTTACTTTTACTATGAGCAGATGATCCCTGCTGGCCTCAAAACTGGCTGGTGACACATACTTTAACCTTGCTTTGTAGAAGCCAACAATAAATCCAGCTCTCATACCTGTTGCATATAAAACACAGTCCACCAGTCACCACCCTTTAGGGAACTGGGCATATGCTAGGATCATTCTGACATGAGGAGGATAAAAGATGTCTAGCGAGTTCTGTGGTGGGTTTTGACTTAGGGTAACTTTAACCCTAAGGTTTACCCTAAGCCTAACTCCTACTTTAATGATACTCTCATCTCACTTATGTAACTATATGTCATTCTGCCTCATCTAGTATCTGTGAGCCTTACTGGATCTTAAGATACTTCTGACCAATGCATCTGTCCTCACTGCTCCACAGCCCTCTGCTCTCCATGGTACACTAAAGCCCTCTGTTTGGGCTTTGGTTACCTTACAACCCCTCTATTTTCCAGTGTGCCCCTCAACCCTCTGTTAGTTGTTTGAGCCCAGCTCTTTAGTCCACACTCCTCTGAAACCTCAGCTCAGTTCCTAACCTTTGTTTGAGCTGAGTACTTATGGAATGAATTTCAGCTGGAGAGTTGTAATGACTGAAGGACCATCAGGAAAAATTGCACTGCCTGAAAGTGCTGCCAAAGCTCACCCCTTCAGGGTTTCTGTTATGGCTTATGTAAGTATATGATTAGGAGACCTGACTCCCAGGTACTCAGAGGCTCTTTTATATACCGGCTCACGTATCAATCCCTCTAAAATGGCTTATATATGGCCTAAATTGTTGGGTCGTGTTTAGTGAATGAATTGCATGTTCTTTTCAGACTGCCTTCTGCTTCCAGGAATTGGAGATACAAATATGAAAATGATAAAATTAAAAGTAAAAATGATAAAAAGGTAACACTGCTAGCTTTGTACATGCAGGATATTTGAAAATGTCAGTATATTCAATTTACATGCACTACAAAGCTGCTCTGTCCCACCAGGTTAGTGTCAGAGAGAAAAGTTTTGGGATAAATTATCATTCATGTCACATCTTACTGTATATTCAGTATAGATTGAAATTAACAGAGTATCCATATACCATGGGCTCCACGTTTTATTATTGTAGCTTCCTTGTTCCACATCTGAATAGTTAAACTGATTCAGAAATAGCCACTCCATCTCTTGGCAGCATCTGATATAAACACTCCAATGGTCAGCAGGCATGGGGTCACCACGTGCTACCCAAGCTTCCTCTCCTGAAGGATAAGCTGTGTTTGTGACCTATTCCCTCAAGACCAAGTTTCACGCTGCTGCCATGGCCATGTAGATGATGACTGATGGTGCCCCGGGGACCAGTCATGACGGAGGTGCTGTGCGTGTGAGAGAGGTATCACCAGCCACCAGCCCTCTGGAGACACAAAGGCCAAAGCATCCCTGGCTTCTGAGTGCATTTGCACAGTGGGCTACGAGCCCAGGTACCTGGTCAGTCTTGAAATGTTAATGTATTCCTACAATAACCCTTCTCATTATGCATATGCATATTTCATTTTACGGGAAAGAAACAGGGTTTTTCTTTTTCAGAGGTAGCTTAAAATCTTTTGTCCCATAGTTTTTGAATGTAAGGTACATGTTGAACGTAAAGTTACAACTTAAACCAACAAAAAGCAATTAGAAGTTGTTTTATTTGACTTTGTTTCTTTCCTAACTTTATTCTGACCCTCCATTTGGGGTCATTTATTTCTCACATTAGTTAGTAGTTTTTCCCATTTGGGGATTTGGTAGTTTTAGTGAAACATATAAAGGAGAAGACCAAGAAAACTCTCTCCTTTTTTGGCTATGAATGCTTGTTCTGCTAGTATCTGAATATAAAAACAACCTAATGCTTGGGGCAAAAGCAGGGGACATCCTCAGGGGACTTTTCCAAAAGTTTATCTACTCCTAGGCCTGTTTGAACTTTTCAGGGGAGACTGTTTAAACAGATATTTGGTTCACATTGCTGGATTGTTTTGTTTTAGTAGAATAATCTCAAGGTGCAGTTTTTACCAAGAGAAATGGATATATAAAACTAGCACAATGATGTGGCTGTTCTCTTTGCTCTGTGGTTTCTTTCTCTCTTTTCATTCTGTGAATTATTTTTCTTTCCTTCCCTTCCTTCTTCATTCTTTTTTTTCTCTCCTTTTATCATTTTTCTCTTCCTTTCTTCTCTTTCATTCTCCCCCTCCCTCTTTCTCACTTTGTTTTCTCATATTAAAAAATGTAAGATAAATTTATGCATCAACTTGTATTATTTTAGATGCCATGTGGTGGCACAGTTCTAAGTTGAAATTTTTTTTCCTTCAGATCTTATCATCAGAATCATCTCCAAATAGATTTCCTACTCACTTTGCATTTGTTTGTTTAAACTATGTCTCTTGGTATTGTAGCAACTCAAGACAACTTTCCACTTACTGCCATTCAGTTCCCACAAGAGTTAACTCCCAGGATTTCAGCTAGATGATTTGCCAGTTACCGAGTGATGCCATTTGAAGCACAGCCTCAGATGATGAGCCTGGGGCCCTTTATTTGGCATGCCTCAGACCTTTGGAGCAATGGGAGAAGCGCACACTTCTTTCTGAGTCATGGTCAGAGTCACTATTTGCTCCTGCTCTTACCAAAGGCAAATGGTTGGAGAAGGTAAACTTCAGCTTCTTCAAGGGAGTTCTTCACCAACTTCAGGGAAATCTGAACAGACCATGGATGAATCTGGAAGGCGAGGATTCATTCCATTCTCATCTCTGAATGCTCTCATGTGGGAATGACCTTAGTAAGTCCAGAACTTTTTCTTCTTTGTTTTACTCTTCAGAGAGAAATGCTCTATTTATACAATATGAATCAAGAATTTTCTTGAGTCTTTTCATACTTTGAGTCTTTCCTTCATACTTGAGTCTTCTAATTATTTTATTCCTTTTGTATTAATTTTAACTCTCAAAGTAGATAGCTTTTCCTCTCCTTCTCTCTTTGAAGCTTTACTACACTTCCAGCAGCACAGGGTTTGAGTACCTTCTCTCTAAAGTTTTTGCAGAACACTGCTTGTGAGAGGCTTGCCACTCATTCTGGTCACTGCATTTACTTATTGCCTTCACGCTCACTGCTCTACCACATTTCCCACCTATGTTGTTTGTTCCCTCTGACTGTGTCTGAGACAGTGGAATGGTCAACACGCAGGTGGGATCATCAGTAACGTTTTAGCACAGGTTTAAATGCCAGCAAGCCCTGAGGCTTCATAGGCTGTTTACTGAATGCTGTTTTTCAGACTGTGATATCTTGTCTTAAGAAGCTGTTTTGAAACCAGGCCTCATGAAAGAATATTTACGACTGGGGTGAATGGCTCTGTTTAAATAATCATTGCAAAAGTTGCCCCAGTAAAACTTCTTTACCTTGCATTTGATGTTCTTAACTGCTCAAGGATGTGGGTAAATTCTCATTATGGCGTTTAATGAACAAGGCTGCTTATATGGATGAACCAACCAAGTCAGCTTGATGACTGTCAACGGTTAGTCCCTGTTAACATCAGTAAATCAGCAAGGGTCATGAATGTGACTCTATCACCACAGGGGCAGCCACGAACTTAACAGGGAAGGGAGCATGAAATATTCATATGAAAAACAACTGAAGCAACTGCTACTAATTCTCTGTTATGTATTAAAAGGAGACATACAAAAGGATAACTTGTTCCGTACCTCAGCAAAACAACAGTTAAAACCATTACAACAATGGAAGGGAACCTGAGCAACTACTTCTCCTTGTGATGGATTGGATTTGTAATGTTTGCAGGATATTTGAAGTTGTGATAAATATTCAGAGTGTGTAAACGTGGTTAAATTATGTTATGCTGTGATAAATGTGGCATTTTGCATTCCCTCCACCTCTGTACTAGGAGGGAATACAACGCTGAGTAACTGACTATTATTTTTACTTAATTAAAACCCTTCCTGGAAAAATGATGTTGGTATCAATTTATTTTTTTTTTTAACCAGAAAACTTATGAGGCAAATTCACATTTAACTTAAAATTTATATCATTAGCTTCAACGGGAGCTGAATAAACCTGTTTCTGAACAATCCAGGACTCTAAGAAGAACCACCAATGCTATCTGTGGTCACTAGATCACGAAAGGTTGCAACGTGATGGACACATTGCTTGTCTGATTGCTCTTTAAGAGTATCTGTTTAGCTGCAGTTTAGCACTCATATGCTGAACCCCACTGAGAAGAAAGCTCAGGATTTCTGCTAGTATGATGGGCTTAGCAGTCTTTAACATTGCCAAGAGTAGTTCCAACTGGGTTTCAGCTAGCATCAGTATATGAAAGCTGGTTTTCCTCTTGCTAAGGCTTTCAGATATGACCAGAAATTGGGGGTCCACAAAACAGAAAGAAAAGGGGGAGGGGAGGAGCACAACAATGCTCACAGTATATTTTTATACATATTTACAGAAGGAAGATCTGTGCTATCCAAACTTGACCTTTCCTCATGGATGAGTCAAACATAACGTTTCATCCCAGCGAAGGCACAGAGAACATCTCAATGCACAGAAACATTTCTACACAGGAAAGGGTCTGGGAGATATTGACCCCACTTTGGGTAATTATGATCATCTCCTTCCTGGGTTTTTGTGAAAATGGAATTGTCCTCTGGTGCCTCTGCTTCCAGATCAAAAGAAACCCATTCACTGCGTACATCACACACCTGTCCATTGCTGATATCTCCTTACTGCTTTGTACCTTTGTTTTGTCAATTGAGTACATTGCTGGTTTTGGATTTGCGTATGGTTTTTACTATTACATAACCACCACACTATCTATTGTCTTCCTTCTTGGATACAATACTGGTCTCTATCTCCTGACAGCCATCAGTATTGAGAGGTGTCTGTCTATTGTTTACCCCATCTGGTATCGATGCCACCGGTCACAGCACCAATCGGCAATTGTGTGTGCAATTCTGTGGACTCTCTCTTTTCTGATGACAGTAGCTGAATACCTAACATGCAAAGATGATTCAACGAAGGAACAATTCGACAATGGCAACCACTGCCAAGCACTGCTCATCTTCACATGGATCCTGACTTTCATGATCTTCATTCCTCTAATGATTCTGTCCAGCCTCATCTTAGTTATCAGGATTCATCGTAACTCACTGAGACCTCATTCGTCAAAGCTCTACATCATCATTGTGGCCACAGTCATTGTCTTCCTCATCTTCGCTATGCCTATGAGGCTGTTGTATCTTCTGAATTACCACCACTGGTCGTCTTTGCTCAGCCAGCAGAACCACGTCACCATTGTTCTCTCCACCGTTAACAGCAGCATCAACCCCCTTGTTTACTTCTTCGTAGGAAGCAGCAAGAAGAAGAGGTTCAAGGAGAGCCTCAAAGTGGTTCTTAGTAGAGCACTTGCTGATGGGTTGCGGCCGAGAAGCCAGGAAGTTGGCATGAGTTTGGATATAGCTGAAACAATTTTCTAAAGCTTAGGGGGGAAACTTCAGGGACAAGCAATTGGTTGTGGAAGGTTTAAAAAACCACTGCAAACCTAAAAGTATTTTTCTTCCATAGAATGTAAAAAGCAGTGGTGAAATAGTACTATTATCTTTGGTGGCTGAGCAATGGAAAAATATGGACTAGAATAAAGATAACTTTTATTTGTATTTTCTTAATTATCCAAACACATGCTACATCCTGACGTGACTATGTCAGTCAAAGATACCACAGTGGAAAAGAGACAGGCCAACAGAGAATATATAAAAAGGACACAGAAATATGTTATAAATAGTGTGACATTTATACAAGCACTGAGCACCCATAAATGCTATTGAAGTCATGAGGGCCTGTGTGTATTCACGTTTTTGAAAGTCAAACCCACTATATGCAGGATTCATGTTGCATACTGGGATTTAGTTTTAATCGTTTCCAGTTTGTTTAAGTGCACAAAAGAGCTGCTCCCTGGGGGAAACAGAGGAAGAAATCCACGTATGGGAGTAAGTCCCCATACATACCCAAAAAGATACGGTGCAGCTTTGGTCTATCAAGACCTTTAAGTATATATTAAATCGTCAAGTTCCTCTGTGGTTAAGGGGCTACGTTGTGTAATCTCCAGCAACATTAGCATTTCTCTGGGTCCTTGGATAATTTGGTACCTTACACACAGGACTAGCTGGCAACATAGGGATATTGTCAACTCACAGAAGGCTTTTGCCTTAATTATGAAGGGTGGGGCTGGCTTATCCCCAAAATGTCAGCGTTCCTGTAGGTTTAGTTATCCAAGGAGTCTATGAGAAAGTCAGTCCCAACACTTGCTGTCCCAGCCACTTACTTAGTATTTAGCTGTTCTCTGGAGAATATGTATTCCCTGTGTGGTCTTTGTGTTTTGTAACAATCAGTTTTGGAAAAACACTAAAAAAGAAAGGTGCCTCACAAAAGGCAGCAATGGGGCTACACCCCAGCCACACCAATCCAGCTGACTGCCTCCTTCAGCTGTATGCTAAGGTACTGGGGTAGGTATTTTGTGGAGCTTAATTTCCAGGGCCACTTGCCCAACTATAGCCAAGCTGCAGAGTACAGAGGAAGACAACAGCAAGAAAGGGATTGGGCTAGGTCAAGTTTATGACACAGACAGAATATGGGAGGTCTGGGCAGTCAGAGAACTGTGGCACTTTGAGACGTCTGGGAGATCCATTTGCTTCTGGCCCCCATGGAGCTCCAAATTCAGCAGGAACTAAGACCTCTTGCCACAGACAGAAGCAGCATCTTCAGCTTCCCGCCAAGTTTCCATTGGCACACTTAATAGCTAACTAGGGAAAGAAAAATACAACCTTCCCCTCCTTTGCTGAAAGACTGGCAGTCCTACAATAAGGAAGAGGTAGGTTAAGACTGAGGACTGGATGGGAATTCACATAGAGAAGAGATCTCAGAAGGACAAATATTCCCTCTATGCACGTGCCTCTTTCTCTTTACATTAAAATGTCGCTATGTAATTGCAGAAATGACTCGGGAAAAGGAAGAGTTTACCCTTCTGTCTTCCTAATTCCCTCGCTCCATTGAAACCTTTACCTGTGACAGCCCTTCTACTTGTCCCAGTTTTTGTCTTTGAAACTCCAGTCCCAGGCTAGTCACATCTACTCATTCAGGTGGTAGATGAGTGCAGTCTGCTACTCTCTTAGGACAGTGATCTACTGTACTGTTTGAATTACAAATCAGCAGAGCAGCTCCCCAGGGCAGCATACTGCAAGCAGGTCTGTAAACACCCTGGGAGCGTCAGGCAGATTGATTGTGTGTGATGTCTACATACATGTGGCACCTGTGTATATGCACCTGCTGGGAACTGGGGGACTGTCAGGGAATCTGTCAACAGTAATACATGCCATAAAGTTATTGGGTAGATGTAGCCCAGAAAAAAAACACTCTTCTCTAAAGCCAGTCCTTACCCTTACCTCAAGACCCTTTAAAATAACCACATGGAGAATCAGAGAGGAACAAAAATTCAGGAAGCATGTTCAAAACATGCTTCCACTCTAACCGTACGTGTAACCCAGTTCTTGCAAAGTGATTGAGGTGAGACAAGGCATATTATTTATAGTGCTTAAACATACCCAGACTATTATGACAGGTTTGGGTTAAGGATCACTATGCATGCAGCCAGGGCAGTAGATCTGAAGAGGCAGTAATATGCAGCAGGGCAACCTGGATGCACGCAAACTGAATAGGTGCTCTAGGATTTTAAGCTTCTTGCCCCTTTTCTCCTGTGTCTGGCCATGCCCTGAAATGTTTGAGAATTTGGTCAACTGTTCCTAGATCAGTTCACAGAGCAGACAAAATTAACATTCAGCACGAGATGAACATCCAGAAGGATGAGTAAGAATGAACAGCTAGCAGCTGAAAGAAATGATTAATGTTTTCCAGTCCACAGATAAAAATATATTAGGGATGTTCTTTCTTCTTTACAACAGCACCTGATGACTCTTCTCCGTGCAGACAAGCTGCAGTACATTGGGAACTGATAAGCACATTATTCCATGATTAAAAAAAAAAAGGGAAAAAAGGAAAACGTGACACTTCATTTGTTGCACAAAACCAATGTGATTCTCCAGCAGCCTGCATTTTTAAAAGTTGTCTGCATCTGTGGGAGAGAGTGAAATAACCCTGTGCAGAACAGGTGATGTTAATAAGTACTCTGCAGTGGTGCGGAACAGGAAAGCTTGTCTTGCAGATAAAGTACTAGCTATAGAGTATTTGGTAACTGTCAATGGATTCTCTTCAACAGATACATCTGACCTACGCTGGAGGCCATACAACAGTTCTTTAACAATGTTTCACAGCTTAATTAAATGTTTCCTGAAAATATCCTCCTTTAAGTTGCTTAGAGCTGCTACTCCTAGATCTTTTAATGTCCCTAATTCTTCTACTGGAAAAAACACAACATAAACAATCTGCTCTGACCAGCCTGTCTGTGCCACTTGTGATTTAACAGATTTCTGTTGCACCTCCTAATAGGTGTTTTATGTTCAGCTTCTTTCTTTAAAAAAACACCCCAAACCTCCTCACTTTTAAGGAGCTCCTGTCTAGACATTATGTGCAATTGTCCACAGATTTGTTACTCCTGTGCAAATCTGTATGTATTACAGTAGCTACTGCTCAGCAGTGTTTTGACAGTGGCATTTTGAACCAGGTCCTATATGCTACCTAGTTAGGTCAGGGGATGTTTTTTCTCCTCACCAGCCCCTGTGCCAGCTGCTCTGTGGGGAGTCATTGACTATCTGAAATAGTCACCTTGGCCACACACTCTGACATAACAGTCACTTTACCATGGGGCAGCCCCTGCCTCACATTACTGCCCTGGCCTCTGCCTGCACAGCCTCTCTGACATCCCTCAGCACCTTTGCTTGGAAGTCAGTGATACAGAAAATATATTTTTCTTATTCCAACTGGAATTTTAGTCAATAGGTTTGAAATCTAGACTAACGTTCATTTTTTATAGTAGTTTTTTATCCTAACTTTCTTTAATTTGTTGTAATTATTCCACCACTAACACCTTCTACTTACCTTTCCTCTATAGTTTGTTAGCATTTCATGGTCACCCTGAAGGATTGTCCTCAAGGGAATGAGAACTAGATTCTTACTTAGATTCTATCATTCTAGCACTACTAAGCAAGAAGTGACACTAAGAAACTGATTTTGGTTTGGTTTTTTGGGTTTTTTCTTTTTTTCTTTATAGCTGCTGTATCTGGAATAGGAGTAACTTTAAGTATTTATTGATCCCATTAAGAATTTGTGACAAATATGGGCTTTGACAATTGTATATTATAGCAAACAAATAGTAATCTGAACAATAAAAGTATTTCTATGTTTAAAGAGTCCACACAGAGATGTAAAACTTTTAACAGCTATGTGCAGAAGATAGAGTGAACACCCTGGTGTCACTGTTCTATCTCAGAAGAAAAAAACATTTCCCTAAATGCATTGGAGGAAGGTGCTTTATGTTCTATGTTGTCTTTGGTCTATCTGAATTTATTTTTTGACTCAAAAGAGTGTCATATGTGTTTCAGATATAACCTTTTTATATTATTTATAGGAAAAAAAGTTCTCTTTATGGCAAATGAAGATTTTCAGATGAACACACACTCCAATCTCACTGAAGATACTCAATTGCGTAATACAACAATGTGTAATTATTTTGATGAAAATAAATATATGCAAATAGAAATTTTTGTTTTGGTTAATTTTGGTTATTTTTTTTTCCCTGGGCTTGGCCTGGAAGGGACCACCACACCAGGGGACAGGCTGGGCCAGTCAGGCCAGTGTCAGAGCAACAAACAGCTGAGGTTCTCTGTAAATATAGCTTTACTCACTAACTACATTATCAGATCTCTTTTGGTTCATTTATCTGTTTTATCATTTTGAGCACAATACTGGCCCCTGTTTCTTAGCCGTCCTCAGTGTGGAGAAACTTTTCTCTCCCAAAGCATCATTCAGCCACTGTGTATGCCATCCTGTGGTTTCTCCCTTGCTTAATCTCTATAGCAGAAGACTTTAAGCCTTCAGCACAATGTTTTAAGTCCTTGGGCACTCACAGTGAAATATATGCCATGCATCTCTCATCTTTCAATGCATGATGAGTTTTCTACTGTGTACTCCACTCATACGTCACTCCAGCTTGATCCTTAGCAAGAAACTCTGCAGAGACTGCATACCTCCTACCCTGTCTACTCAGAGTCATTGCAGCCATTACTGTCTTCTCTTGGCCATGCTCATGAGATCATGCACCTCATGTAGCACTAGGATAACAAAACACCACCAAGAGGATTGAATAAGCTTTCAGTACTGCTGCCCATCATCAAACACAGTGTCAGTCTCCTCATTACTGCTTTGTGTGGAGCAGGAAGAAGAAAAGATGCAGAAAATCCCTCCAAGTTGTTTTACCAAAGGCTTAAAATATGAGTTAGTGCTACCACATCAGAAAGCAGCAGCTCCAATAGTACCTGTTTCAGAGCTCATTAGAACACTTTGAAGGTGAAAGTTAAGGCAAATAACATACAGAGAAAATTATTTTCTCTCATGTGTGGCACCAACCTTCCATCCTATTTTGGGAGAGAACATACCTGGTATTTCTTAGTATTACTTTACTTCAGCTGCTAAGGAAATGACCATCTCAAAATATCAATATTAATCACTAGTATATTTTCCACCACGGTTTTTATTCACTTCAGTAAGGGTGAACTGTAAGATTTTTCTTCCCTGTGATAACACTTATTCTAACTTTAAATTTCGTGTCAGTAAATGAGATACTGTCAGAAAACTCTTCAAGACAGTTATCATTTCATGTCAATCTGATGCATATTTCTTAGCACATTCACTGTCATATTTACTTGTGCTCTGTTCATTTAACTCAGGTTCTGACTGAAAAAAAGGGTATGGAAAATCTGGAATTATTTCCACTGACTCAAGTGCATATATTACAGATTCAAAACAATGTAGTTTGGAGATCTCTTTCTTGTCCGATGATCTACATGTGCAATCTATTAGTATAATATAATGTGAATCTTTAACTGAACCATTTATACAATATTGTTATTTGGCATTAATCTTGTAATGGCTTAACTGGGCCTTCATATACATATACATTGCTATGGATATTTATTTTTCTCTACCCTGTCTCCTTCAGCAACTTGTGAATATAAACCATACAGGGACATGTCGTATCTATTATTAAAAAAACAAATTGCTACTTTTCTGCTAAATGATCTTATATGTAAGTAACTTTATTTCTTATTCTTCTACTTCAGATATCTTAAAATGTTTTACAGACAAATGTAATGGAAATAAAATGCTTATCTAGAAGATTTTTAATATTAGCCTAAACTTATTATTAAAATAAATGTCTATACATGAACAGAATACATAAATATATTATAGCAAGACAAGGTGATAGAAGAATCAACTGAATAAAGTATACCACACATTTTAGTCCCCCACAAATAGCACATTATGTAAGAAATATCTTGTACTGCTTCTTTCCCATGACAGGAATATGAAGAAAGAAAATTCAGGTTGAGCCTTGCAGCTTTAAACAAAACTGATTTGGTATGAAGTTTGTTAATTTTCAAGTGTGATGCTGAAAAAGGGATTTTCATTTTGGTGTCCTTCGGTTAGAAGCGAAAGAAGTCACACTACACAGAGCCAGGAAAAATTAAGCAGAACAGGCATTTATCAGCTACCTTGAGACAAGCAAGATGGAACAGAGGACAACTTATAGCCATACAGAGAACTAATGCATTAGTCAAAGTAACTACTGAATTAGAAAAACTTGCTTATTGTCTCAGCACAAAAATACTACTTGTTAGAGCAGTAAGTCTTCCAGATTTAAGAAGTTTCATTTATTCACTTCAGCTCCACAAGAGATACCTGCAGGTTTTTGCCATGGCAAGTGGTCTTTACATATCTTGTATTAGCTTGCACTTCCCACAGTAGAGGAACCACAACTGTTTTCAGCTACCGCAGGTGAGGGAGCAGGAGGCTATCTTTTTCCATTATCGCATCCTTCTGCACTGAGCTACAACTTACATTTAGATAACCATGTTACAGATGAGGTCCCAGATGCAAGAAAAAGAAACACTTCATCTCCAGAAGTTAAAAAGTGATTGGAAAAGTGGAATTACTGTAGAGTAAAACATGATAGATTATCATAATTGGAAAGAGATTGATATTGATAAGGTGATATTGTTGGAGTACATGGTTAATATCAACAGGTAGCAGTCTGGCAGACTGCTGACAAATATAAGTCAGGAGGAGAATAGAGGGAACTGTCAGAAAAGAATTCTGAAATAACAAATGCATGTGGAAATATTTTCATTTCCAAAGCCTGCCTTATAAGGGGGGCTGTTTTCGCTACCATCATACTTACATCTGCTCGTCTGACAGAATGCTCTCTAGGAACACAGCGAGGTCAGCAAGAGCAGGTTCACGTTGCATGTCATCCCAGTATTGGCATGAGACACAGAACCAAAGGATGATGGCTAGCTCAAAGAGACGGCTGTCAACAAGAGACCACAGAGACAAAAGCTCCTGTGAGAAGAACAGACTGAAGTGTGAAGATTGACACTGAAATAAAAGAGCCCAGGACTGGGTAACAAGGTTTAAAACACTGAAGAGTCTTTCACTCTAGATTTATTGGTAAGGTGCTTTGAGGTTAAATCATTTGTGGTAAATTTCTAGTAGGCCCTTCAAATGAAACAAGATTAGCAGAGAAGTCAGATCATATTCCTCCCACATAAAAAACTTGTGCTAGTGAAAATTCATTGACTACCAATGAAAATACCATTGGTTTGCTCTGGTGATTTGTATTTTGAGTTCTTGTTCTACATGGTGTATGTCCACCAAGTAACCTTGGCCCTAGTTGGTGAATCAGATCCTTCATCATTATAAAATACCAAGTTCTGACTCAACCACAGCCAAGAGCTGTGAAAACTAGAAAAAGGATGTGAAAAACTAGAAAACTAGGCCAAAGATGTGAAAAGAGATGAAGGAATACTGAAAAGCAGCTATACACTTACTTACTCAGGCAATGCTTTAAGAATGGCCTTGACTAGGGCCGTGTTCTAATCTTCCAAGCCACAGTACAAAGCAGTGCCCTTTTCAGCACATACACTGAGTACAGCCTGTAAGAACCTTCCCAACAAGGCAAAGATTTCAAATAAAGTCAATGTGTTTAGACAAAGCTGATATTCTTTTACAGTTTCTTTTACTTTTACTGATATTCTTTTACATTGAACGATATCAGCTAGATTAGGAAATGTCATTAACTATCTAACAGCATTGGGAAGCCTAAACATAAGTCTACCAAAACAAGGCCATCAGGCACTGTTTTCTTCAAAAGTCTTATTTTACATTGTTATGAAGCAGGATAACTCATAATAACAAATCAGGAGATAACTCTTATCAAGGGCTTGCTTGTGAAAAGTGCTAGAAAGAAAGAGGGAAGAGCAGAAGCAGAACAGAAAAGGAAGGAAAAGGAGTCGAAAGACTTAAGAGAAATGGCGAGAGACTGAACGAGCAGCAGAAAGAACGAGGAACATTCAGAAATAATGGCAATGGGTGAAAGACTGAGAAGACTAAAGTTTAGGTGTAGTGAACAAAAAAAAGGAAGAGAGAACCACCCAGTGAGCAGTGTCTCTGCACTTTCTGAAGAACAGTGCAGGTCCATGGAACAGCCTTATGAAATTTTCACAAAGCATGAAACCAATCATTTTATTATAGCAGAGTTTACAGGCAGCTGGAAATAAACTGTCCAAACCTCCCTGAAGAAAAAATTTCCCACAATCAAATATAAAACCAGCTCTGGATTCTGAAAGCATTTTTGTTCCTATATATTGAAAACACAGAGATCAGACATGAGTGTTAAAGGGAACTGAGACAATAACAGTAGAAACAAGCTGCCACTCAGCCAGTCTGTACTGCAGAAGCTGATTCTGGCCACATGAAGCAAGACTGTGGATCAGAAGAACGATGAAATGATGTGACATTTGACACCTGGCAAGCTGCATGGAAGAATCCTGGAGGACCTATGTATTCACCACTTTTGTAAGATATCCTGCCTCTGAAAATCATCCATAGCTTGGAAATTTCAGCATGAATCTGAAGTAGGCTGGGATTCAATGCAACGTCATTGAGCTGAGCCTCTCCTGAGGAAAAGGAAAAGGTAAGATTATGAGATTACATTTCAGGATATTTTAATGGTATCCTGTTAGCCAAGATGCCAGTAACATTAAACATGGGTGGTAAATATTTCAATTCTTACTCATAAATGATACTCAGAATAAAACACTTCTGCCTACTTGCAATACATAGCTTAGGATACAAAAATGACTGACACATAGCTTATGCATGTAGTTAGTTTAAACATGGGAGAAACACTGAGAACCAATGAGTCCCCCAGATTATAAAAGTTAAGGAAAATATATAGAAAATGGAACCAGTTGGAGGGTTGGAATCTGAATGCACAGGATTGGAATCAGAAAACTACGTTATAACTTTAAAATTATCTGTACTTACATTGTGTATTTCAGTATTTCTGCATTTCCATGGCTATCCTTGCTGTGTTGCAACTCTGATTCATTGTTAGGTTGATGCATTTAGGTATTAGTACCACAGAGGAAAGTAGAATTTCTTTTCTAACCAGAATTTTTTACCTTGATGTTTCATTTTCTTTCTTTCTTGTGAGGTAGCTGTTCACATACTTTTCTCTACATGCAAAGAAACTGCTCTGAAGCCTCTGAGCCTTGTGCAAACATAAGATCTATGCATACAAAACAGTATGCAGAATGAAGAATGTAACATCAACTTCTTCATTCTTTTGTCAGTAAACAACTTTGAATTGGCCCTTACCAGATAACTGAAACTAACTGCTTCCACACTGCCAGGCCCTGACACTGCAGATCTTTACATGCATTCTTAATATTACCAGGGTGAGCAGTCACATTGTCTTCAGTGGAGTCACTCACATGCTTAGAAGTACACAAAGATAATTTCAGGAATAAAGCTCTACTTGCAGGAACATGGATAGCTAGTAAGATCAGAAGCTACATATGCCTGCCTGCACTGCTGTCTGCAGTGAATTTCTGGGTCAATACATTTTTAATGGAACTTGGTAAGCAGAGTCAGAACTTACTAGTAAGTTTAATGTATCTGCACTGTTCTGGCTAGAGTGAGTGGTGGGGGTACTGCCAGCAGAACAGCAAAGTTTAGGAAACACAATCACAGCAATAATAGACTCGATATCCATTTTGTCTACTGCTTTTGTCTTTTTTTGAGCCTTTGAGGTCCTGTCATCAAGCTTGTCTTTACAGTCTGGAGTTTTATAAGCAGACAACAGGGATTCTCAGGTAATCAGGTTAAGGAAACCACTGAAGGCTAAAACAAAAGTGGAAGAACTGGCAATAATCCGTCATATGGTAATGGAAAACTGCCAGGGGTAACAGCATTTACCCAGTCCTTTTCATTAATTTCTTCTTTCTTAGGTTCTGAGAAAAGATAGATTGATTACTGTTTCATGTCACAACACTCTTTCCAGCATAATGACTGAAGGTCAAACTCTCTCCATCAGCTGAGGACATGGCTATTAGGTTAGGGTGTGATAACTTTAAAAGCTAAGTTGCTATGGCTTAAAAGGCCAACACACGCACTCCATTTCTTCTTTACCTGCCTCCTCTTCCTCCTCTGGCCCTGTACCAGGATTCATCTCTTCACTAAGCTGCTACAGCTGCTGAGCCAGAAGAAAACTATTCCTTCTTTTTTCAGCAGGTGATTTTTTCCTGTTGGACTAGTGAGTTGAATTTTGTAGACCTGCTTTACACAAGTACCAGCACATCTTGTGCAGGCAGACAGGCAGCGGGGAGCGGGGGCCAAGGCTGTACTTGGTGGTGGGCAGGATTGGTTTGACTTTAGCTGTAACTTCTGGCTTCTCTGGTTGGGTGAAATTTCACAGCAGCTAAGGCTGGTATTACTTGGGAACTCCTACCCTGCAGCACCAGTGATGCCTCCCTCTTCCCCTCCCTGAGGTGTAGGTGTTTGTGCCGCTATGCAGTGAGCCAAGTATGTCAGGCAACTGGTAGAGCTCAAAACCTACACAGAACTACCAAAACAGTGTGTTAGCTTTCAGCCAGATCAGCACCTTTAGCCAGCAAACTGCCCTGCTGCAGAAGGACTAGTGCTACTGAAAAGGGGGGGAAGCTGAATATGTAATAGAGAGAAAAGGAGAAAACGACATGATCATAGCGGCCTGGAACCAGGCTAAACCGTCATAGAGGCCAATCTTCACTGCTGTCTTACTGCTTTGGATGACTGGGAATGGGGCAAGAAAAATAAACTATTTCAGTTGTAGGCCTTTGTGTTTCTTTGTGTGAATGACTTTTGGAAAGCATTCATAATTATGGAAGGACTTCTGCACACAAATAAGACAGCTGTCTGTTTAATGAGTGCAATTTTTATTTTCTTTCACTCTCCCCACCTTTATGCTCTTCCCACTCTCAAAGGTCCTTTTCTTCTTAAATGCTGTTTCATAAAAATTAAATGCTAAGTCTTTCTTTTGAGTATTAAACACTCCAGTGAAAATTTGATAAACCTGAGAAATAATCTATTGTACAAGCTCTGGGACATCTGGCTCTTCTCGGCCGTTTATGAGGCAGAGGTGATAGGTTAGTATCTGTTCCACTTCCCTCTGACGAGGCTGCTGCCTTGTGCAAGCCTTTCCTCCTGCCCACTGTTTGAAATGAGGGATAATTTCCACACCATGCCAATTTCCTCATTGTGGTAGTAACTCTTGCAGCCATGTAACGGACCAAATCGCTGTCACTGCCTCCTCAGTCACCATCCCTAACAGGTTTAGTTTTCTGATCTCAAGGTGGCTGATCTAAAGCTCCCTTCCAACCCTAACCATTCTGTGATTCTATGGTTCACAACACATTTTGAGTAACTTATTTAAAACTGCATTTAACCTATTCCAAGCAGTGTGTCCCCGACTTGACCACTCACAGCACATTTCACAAGGTGACCCTCTGCACACTTAATATCCCCCACAAAAGCTGGCCAACAGCCAGCCCAGCACTGGGCTCTGAGTCTCCCTCCAGACACCACACTGCCTGGCAGGCAGTCTGCCCCTCCCGAGGCCGATGCTCCAGAGTAAGTACCATAGAATCATAGAAACAACTGGGCTGCACAAGACTTTTAAGATCATCAAGTCCAACTATTATCCCAGGACTCCCAAGTCCACCACTAAAGGTTCTCATCTACAGTGTGTGAACACTCCCAGGGGCAGTAATTCCACCACTTCCCTGGGCAGCCTGTTCCAATGCCTAACCACCTGTCTGGTGACGAAATTGTTCCTAATATCCAATCTAAACCTCCCCATGCACAGCTTGAGACCATTACCTCTTGTCCTATCACTTGTAACATAGGAGAAGAAACCAGCCACCTCCTCACTCCGTACTTCTATCACGTAGTGTTTGCAAAGCTGCCCACGTGGCAGCGGGTCAGCCCCCCGCACCAGACCAGACCAGAGCAGAGCAGATGAGACCACACCATGGGGCGCGGAGGGAAGGCCCCCCTCCCGTTTCCTGTGAACGGATAGCACAGGGAGGCCGTAGAGGTGGCTGGTGGTCGTTACACCCCGGCCCTGACTGATACTGACTGATACTGACTGATACTGACTGACACTGACTGAGGGGCCGCAACACAGCCCCTGAGGCGGCGCAACCGCCGGCCCCCAGCACGTGCAAACCGGGAGGGCGATATACGTGTGTCCGAGGGCGGGTTACGACGGGAGATCCTACCCACTCGGCGGCTGATAGAGAAGCACATCATGTGAATGCCGCGCCCGCACATGACGGCGGTCACATGACCGGGGAGTAGGCGGGCGGCGGGGTGTCACATGACGTCCCTCTGGTCGGCGGCGCCGCCTGACGTCCCGGGGTAGCCGCGTCGGCCCGGCCCGGTCTGCGCCCATGGCACCCGCTGCCCCCCGCGCGGCGCTGCCGCAGTCCCGCGCCTCCGCGCTCGCCCCGCTCCTCCTCGGCCTTCTGGTGCTGTCACTGCGGCCGGGGGGAGGCGGCGGGGCCGCCGCGGCCCTGAACGAATCGTACCGGGAGCTGTGCAGGTGGGCAGCGGGGGGCGGCCCGTGGGGTGGGACGGGACAGGCGGCAGCTGAAGGGGCCTTCCCGCGGGGAAGAGGTAGAACCGGCGGAGTGCGAGACGAGGGGGCTCTTTCGGTGCCCGTGCTCGTTCCCTCTCTCCCTGGGGTCGCGTGTGAGCGAGTGGGGTGTGCGGGAGCTCAGCCAAGGGTGGGCCCTGTACCCGGGACGGCCTGAGCAGGGCTTTTGGCCTCCCGTTCATGTGAGGGTCAGGCCGGGAGGCGTTGGGGAAGCTCCTCGGTACATGAGACCAAATGAGCCTCTTCAGAGGGTGGGTGGGTGGGCTGAGTTGAGGGGTCCCTGTGTGGGGGAGCTCACTGTAGGAGTATCCACAGATACAGGAGGTCTGAGGGTGAGAAGTTGAGTAGCCTGGTCTAGTGTGAGGTGTCCCTGCCCACGGTAGGGGGTTGGAACTGGATGGTCTTTATGGCCCCTTCCAACCCAAACCATTCTATAAGTATTGCTGTGTTCAAGTCACCTGTGGTCAGGAGGGCTGAGTTATGCCACTGTATTCGTTCTAATGTGAAATAACCCAAAGTGGCTTGGCAGGGGTGTCACTTGACAGTCATCTTCTTACTAAGGGTACGGCCAAATGTCATTATTTATGGGTGTGTTAAGAAGACTTTGAGAAATGAGGACTGCTATATTGAAATGGCACTGTTCTTCATGTTTTGGCATGTTCCTACTCTGAATGCAGCCATTAATCTAGTCTGGCCAACAGTATCTTGCTAGTCTTTGTTTCTTCATTATTTAGCTAGAATATACAGTGGGACTTCCAGGAGCACATTATCTCAGTCAACAGCTAGTACTGAGGCTGGGTCACTGGAGGCAATGGGCTCTCCTTCTGCAATCGGGTGTGATACTGTTAAATTATTAAAAGGAAAAAGTAGGTTTGCTTGCAAGATTAATCCCAGGGGGTGGCAGAAAGTGGTTTTGTCAGGTGACCACCCTAATTGTAGGATCTAGACAGAAGTAAGAAACTATTGCGTGGCTTGTGGAGGGAATTTTAGCTCCTGTGACTCTAATGATTAAATAAAACAAAACCAAAACACCCTACCCTAAATGTCTTATCAAGTGGTTCCTATTTTGAGAATAGCATTGTGTTCTGTCAATGGCTGTCTTGGTTTTGTTGCATATCTGTGACTGGAGGAATATTTGGGAGTGCCACCGAGAGGCATGTAGCATTTTTGGATGCTAATTAATTAAGCTAGTTTCTTTTGCTACTGGCAAAAGAAAAATTGTGAATCAATAGCATAATTGGCAGCTTTGCTTTTAAGATGCAGTGTTTTGAAAGCATGCGCTTGCTGTCATGCCACGGTGAGAAAAACTGCTTTGAAAGGCTTATGCCTAGTAATCTGGAATGGGTAGACAGGTGGAGATTGGTGGTGAAGTGTCATCTCAGGCACAGTTACTGAGAAGGAAAGTTACTAAGTGAGGGATGATGCAGTCAGGTCATGCAAATGCTTATACTATTGGCTGATGTCTCAGCCAAAAGGTACAGTGTGGATGTGCAGGACAAGTCCCTGACCAACCTATTTGTACTGCCTTAAGGTTTTGATTGGTTTTGCAACTGTTCAGAAAACGGCATCCTGACTTTAGCGTGGCATAATAGGGTTGGTGAAGCTGCAGCAGCTTCTGTCTGGTGTGTGAATGTCAAAAGGTGGGAAAGGAAGGGAAATGTTGAGGACTAGAAGAAACACTGACTCTCCTTTAAGTAAGAGTAGAGTGATACCTGGGTTAGAAAAACTGTTTTGCAGGAAGAAAGGTGTCAAAAAACTATTTCGTGCAAGAACTGAGGCATAGGGCTACTTAAACTTGAGTTAGTAGTTTCATTGCTTGTTTGTGTAGTCTTACTGCTGGTATGCTTGGACACTCTGGAGAAAGAAGAAAAGCTTTAATTTTCTGAAACTTTGTCAAATGTCATGGTTTGCAGTGACTGGTTTCAACATGCTTTCTCCTTTGTTCTTGTGTGCTCTGACAGCTGACTGTGCTGTCGTGTGACTTGCAATTGGAATTCACTTTGTGTCTTCTGTGTAAAGGTGTCTCCAGGGTTGCTGCAGTATGATCACCTGGGAAAGAATACAGGGAACTGATTGGATATAGAAAGGCACTAGCCGGTTTGGTCTCTCCCTGTTCTTCCGTCTTCCTGTTATATCTTTCCTGTGACAACACAGGAGAAACGAATTCTGAAGTTAGAGTTACTTTTGTGATCTGTTCTTTAAATTCATTACTTTAAATACAAAATAAAGCTCAACAGTTTGAGTTCACCTTCCATGTAATATCAGAGAAGTTACTGTAAAGCTTTCTTTCACCTCTAAAGATAATTTCAGGAAATGTTTCCAGTGTGATGGTAGAGCAGCAAATGCAAACTATCTCCTCTGGCTGCTGCTTTGCCTGATCTGATCTATCCTGGATGTAAGACCATTTGATGTCAGGTAATGTTTTTGCCCCCTTGCAAGGACAGGAGTTGGTGCATAACTTGTATAAGTTTTAGACTTTTGAGTGGAAGGGAAACTCCTTAAACTGTTGTACATCACAGGATTGCTATTATGCAGAATTCCTAATTTTGGGCTGTAAGGCAAGTCTACTTATCACTTAATGTTGTAGTTTTTCATAACTCAACTCCTACAGTTTACTGTATATTCAAACACTAACTTTTCAGCCTTTGTTATGAACCACAACTGTGCTCATGAGTGCTGAAAGGGAACCCTGAGTTTAGTGTTCAGCTTAGTCTCAGTGAAGAAACGTGCACTAAATACAGAGGTGACCCTTAGGTGAACTTGCTCAGCTCTACTAAGTGCTTTCATGTATTTAAGTGGGAGATGTCATAAATAAGTCATTACTGGACCTATTTGCATATGTGCATGGTTGCTTCACATGCCTGGGAAACTGTCATTATAATGGTTTGAATATGATTTCTCAGTGCATGAGCTTCCTATAGCTGTTATGTACTTGAACTTCAAATGGCTATTGCTTTCTTAAGCATTCTGTAAAATGATGTAGATGTGGTTTAGAGTGTAGCATGAAAGACCAAATGTATTTCGGTTGGAGAAGAACAGCTTGTGGTGTAACTGTAAGGCTGTTACACGTTATGCATATGAAAGAAAACTTGCCTGAAGACGTGCGGTGTGTGTGTGATGGTTGGAGAAGGTGACAGGTGAGATAGAACACAGCTAAGCATGAGTAGGTATGTGTTAAAAAGTTCCTGAAGCACAGCAACAGCTGTGTACCTTCTGCCATTCAACCTGTTATTTTCTGTAAGGAGAACTTGCTTTGACATAGAAGTTTATTTTCTGTACATATTTGTGATAATTAGCCACATCTAATAGTGATATATGTGGCAAGTAGTGGATCTGAGCTGATAGCTTTAAATTTGAATTGGTCATCCTGGAAACTGTTTCTGAGCTTGTCTACCTGAGATCATACTGGTTGAACCTGCTCATAAAGAGCTTTAGAATCTAGTTTAATCTCTGCAGTGTTCTGATAGCTGAGGAGCTGCTGGGCACAAATTGTGTGGGTACATCATCACATATGGATGCACTTTTCAGCTCTGGATTTAGATTGCCTTATCTCTGTCACTTTGACTGTGTGAAACGCCTTCAGCAAACCAGCAGCTTCAGTGCATTTCCCCAGAAAGCAAATGCATGTTTCTTTGTAAACACTTCACAGCTGTTTGGAGCAGGGTGTGCTCTTCTTCCTAGCAGTCATCCCTTGGGTAAGAGTTTGAGAATCAAAAACTTGAACATGAGAATGATAGCAATAGTCTTTCTGATGCTCTATTGCATTTGAAGAGGTTCGCTAGTGCTCAGACCTCAAAGTGGCTCTTGCGTTGGGACGCACATACTGAGACTGCTGTTAGACATCTGCGTCTTGTCTGGCTTCTGTGTCTGTACGACTGATTTGCAAGGTAAATTAGACTTACCTTTCCCTTTCTGATGTTGTTTTGTCCATGAGTTGCTGCTTTGCTGTGTTAAAAAAAAAAAAAAAAAAAAAAAAAAGAAAAAGAAAGGCAAATACCTCTTGATCTTACAACTTGCAACTGAAAATTAATCTTCTTTTTCGTGCTTTAGTGTCTTAAAAACAAAGCTAGGTGTCTGGAAAGGCTCACATGCAGGCAAGATTATTCCCAGTAACTTGTTTGGACCTTAATTGCGCAACTGCTTTGGACAGTGGCCTGGTTTGGCACTGCCTCCAGGTCGGGATCCTCCCTTGCTGCCTGGTGCACAGCCAGAAACCCATGTGAATCAGAGCAGGACCTGACCAGGCTCAGTCCCCTCTCTACACACAAGCACAGGCACCTGTTGTTTTTGCCGAGTTAATTTTGAGAGAGGGCAGTCCCTGCATTCAGCTTGCTTTGGGTGCTGGGGCCAGCAACATGCAGGGGAGGAAAGCGTGTCCTTGGAGGGATGAACATGGGGTGTGTTTCAGGCCTCATGGCTGTGGCAAAGTCCGCAGTTGGGCTTATCTGGAAACTGGCATCATGTTGTAGTTTCAGCAAAAGCACCTTCTTGACAGTTTTAATCAAGGCAGATGCTGTGTTTGAGCCCAACTGAACTGCACCAGAAATGGTTGCTTGAATGGTGTTAGCTGCGAGGCAGCAACTGTATTGAGCCCCCTGGATAGAAAGTACATCACCCCCCACCCTATGACCAAGGCTGTTGCTTTTTAAAACTGTTGGTATAACAGCTCCCTAAACTAGCTCAGCTGCATTTAATCCAGGATAGCTTAAGCCCTTCAAACAAGGTAACTTCAGCTGGCCCTGGTGAGGGGGTCATTACTGAGGCATCACCACTGATGGATATTAGTGCTGAGAAGCTGGAGGAAGCCAGTCCATGTGGCTAAGCTGTGGTCAGGATGGGAGATACGATTGCCAACAGATTGTTTCCATTGCGAGATGCAGTGGAGAGGCCAGTTTGCATCTTACTGGAAAGCAGAGCACCTGCAACTTGAAACTATTCCTAAGCACTGATTTAATGCCAGGAGTCTTACTTGGAAGAGAAATAATGCTTGCTTTTACTGTGAAAATATATTTTGCATCTCTCTGATGAGGGTGATCAGCTGCTTAGGCTACATCCAGCCTGCTGTTACTCACAATGAATGAATCCTGCCCTGCTCCTCCCACCTATTTAGAAAACAAAAAGTCCCTTGAACTTCCTTGAAAGTAATACTACCCTGAAACTGCATCTAGATCTTCATTTTTGTGGGCCACTGAGTTTGTGGTTTGGAAAATGATTAAATCTGGGATTTCTTACTTTGTTTTGAAGGACTTCTCAGCCTTCCCTGTCCAGGAGCCTGTGAAAGGTTAATGGGAAGGGTTGGCTTCAGTGGCTGCTTTGCTTCTGCTCTCTAAGCTGCTAGTCTTGTTTATCTTTTGCTTCTGATGTGTGAGTGAATTGACTTCGAAGATGTTGATTCCTCTGCTTCATAACTGGGAAAACAAACGGCTTAATCTCTTAGAGTGATAATTCTGTTGTGTGAAGGGCTTACGTTCTTTCAGTTCACAAGCAGACTTTAAGTTGCAAATTCACTAAAAAAAAAAAATAAATTACAAAACCATACTGAAGAACACTCTAGCTTGACCAAAAATTTCGTGCCTTAATACTGGTGTATGTTACCTTTTTGTTGTTTTCCAAAACTGGTCAAGAAATGCTGGAGCCTTTGGGATTTTCTCAGTGCCATGCTGAATTTCTCGGGCTTCATTGTGAAGAAACTGTATTTTGATTGAAATACATTTTCTCCTGGAGGTAAAAAACTGGCTTTATTCTTAATTTCTTGGGGTTTTCAGAGCCCTTGAAGGTAGAGTCAGGTGATTCTAACTACTTCTGTGTGTATTTCTTCCATGGCTGACCTTCAGTTATTCTGTACTGTAGCTTAATTATCATCCTGCATCAGGGTTGTCTTTATCCACTTCAGAAATGCATGAAACTAGCTCAGAGAACTAATCAGTACGATTGTAAAATGTCAGCTTTACCTGCTTTAGGAGGAAAGAATAATGGCAAGTATGTGTCTAGGATTGAGATACAGTCCTTAAATCTGATTAAATGTAATTTTATTGGTGTTTTGGGTGTGATTCAGTACCTTGTAAATTATTTTTTTGAGCCATATGTTATTGTATTTGAGCCTTATATAATTATAGTTGAGCCTTTATATCCCAATGTAATAAGGATATAAAGATTTTACTTTTTTTCAGTTTGCAGAGAGAACTCTTTTATAGTTGTCCTTAACTTGTTCCAGCGATTACAGACTGAAATTAATACCTGCTGTAGTACAGGGAAGCCAAGAACCCTGTACTCAGTAATTAAGTGGAAAAGTATGTGGTATCTTACTGCGGGCTCTTTGATTAGGGGTGGGGTGCACTGGGTTTGAGACAAGTTCTTGGGGGATTAAAAATCTAGAGTAAGGTAGCTGAATTGCTCTTGCCCCTTCCTCACGCAAGGACTCGCCTTCAAAGTGGAACAAGAATGGTTTCTTCTCCTGGGGGGATGTGGGATATAATAATGTTAAGAGGTGCATCACCTGTGAGCTAGAGGCTAAGGCAAACAAACCTTACGGGTGAAGCTTCTGGTCAGCTTCTAATTTCTTGGTATGTGAGAGGGGGAAGTTAAGCTCCCTTGCTGGATTCAATACTAATCTGCAGATTAAGACAAATGCTTCTAGGGGTCAGATACATGCATTAAACCCTCTGTGAGTTGTAAATAATGGGTATACACAGTAAGTCACTGTGCTGTCCTCAGTTTTCGATTGTGATGACTCTTAAATCCTACTGAAGTTTTCCCTTGGGATATAGGGGAAGCTGAGGAATCTCTTATGTTGCAAAAATCAGTAGTATCTGGAGGATGCAGGCTGCAGCTCAGCTGCATGCTCGGAAGGGATGTAGCTGAGCCAAGCTGACAGTAAATGTTTACTGAGCTGTGCTTTTTTAGCAGAGATTGGCTGGAGCACTGTGCTAGTAAGGCAGGCTGTCTAAAAAGCTCCTGACTCCAAACTAGCTGACCTGGCCCTGCCTCGAAACCGAGTGTTGCTGTGTCATGCAGCTGACCACATCTCACAGCAGTCATAGTGCCTGTTAGGAGGGAAATGAATCCTTGCTCTGCCTCTGAACTACATTATATTTATTTTTTATTCCATTACTCTGATTTATTCCCCACCGTAATTAACCAAAGCTTCATATTCATTTAGCAGTTTTTAGACAGCTTTGATATGGCTGTAGCTAGCTTGTGTGATCTTTCACTGAGTCTTTTGTGAATAGCTCTGCTTGCTTTCCAGCTTCTGACATCACCCTTCAGAAACTGCCCTTTCAATATTGAGATATATATATATAAAATGCATAAAGGTGCAGATAGGCCCTAATAGGCATTAATAGCATCTTTCAGTCTGAATGTTGCGAGAATCTTAACCTCAACTTCTATGTTGAAGCTAGGTGGTCCTGCTGCTGGCAGGCAGGATGGGACTGGCTGTTCTGTTCCACTTAGACTTAGCACTTCTGCCACTGTTACTGTGTATTGCTAAAGTGCAGTAGTATGTAGCCTGCCAAAGACATCTGAGGAATTTCAGGCTCTCAAAGAGAAGAGTTCATCTTTTCAGTGTTCTTCACACAGATTTGACAGGGAAGAATGGGTGGTTGGGTATTGTCCTGATTTCAACTGGAATAGAGTTAATTTTCTTCCCAGTAGGTGGTACAGTGCTGTGTTTTGTTTTTAGTCTGAGAATAATGTTGCTACCATGTGGATGTTTTAGCTGTTGCTCTGTTGCTCTTACTCCAATCAGGGACTTTTCAGTCTCTCGTCCTCTGCTGGTGAGGAAGGGCACAAGAAGCCGGTGGGAGCAGAGACAGGACACCTGATCCAAACTAGTTCCATACCACAGCATGTCATGCATATATATAAACCGAGGGGAGCTGGCCAGGAGGGGCTGATCGCTGCTGGGGGGTAGCCTGCGTGTTGGTGAGGGTATTGTGCATCACTTGTGTTTATTGAGGTGTTTTTTTTTTTTGTTAGCTTTCTTTTCATTATTAGTATTATTATATTTTACTTTATTTCAGATATTAAACTGTTCTTAATTCAACCCAAGGGTTTTACCTTTTCCTGATTCTTCTCCCCATCCCACCGGCAGGGGGGGTGAAGAGGGAAGCGAGCAAGCGGCTGCATGGCTGCCAGCTAGGGTTAAACCATAACAGATGTTCTGTAAAATGGACCCGATATATGCTCCTCAAGTGGTTAAATCTGTTTTGTTCTGGGCCTTGACACAATAACAATTATTTCTGGTATTTATGGATATAGAACACATGAAACTCGAGTTAGTGGTGCTTTCAACTTTATAAGTTGGTTATTTCAGCAGCTGGTGTCTAGAGGGTGGCAGTGCAGGCAATATGAATACTGACAGGCTTGTTTTTCTTTTCAGTTACACATGGAAAGCAATTGATGCAGACAGAAATGTGCTTTATAAAATAAACCTCTGTTTTGGTGTTGAAGAGTGTGGAAGATCAAGTGCAGTCTGTGCATATAACATCAATACGAAAGCCTATCTATCTGTAGGTAAGTAAACAAGTGTATTTCTTCATGAGTAGTTCAGTCATGTTAATGGATGGTCTTGTAACTACTGCAGACTTCGACATGTTAGCAAAGTTGTTTTTTTTTTTTTTTTTTTGTTCTTCTCAGGGCAGTGTCAAACTTTTTTCTGTTACAGTTTTTCTGGGGAGATAAGGGAAAACGCAACCTGATCGTAGATAATCACTTCATAGGACAGTGAAACTTATCTTACTGTCTAGTTAACTGTAATCTAGTGTGAAACTATGCAAGTAGAAATAAGTGCATCTACCCGTGGCAGGATATGCACTGTGGGCAGGCTTGTTCAAAAATTGAGACTAAGCACAGGCTAAAGCTTGAGTTACAGCTCTAAACTGTACCACAACCTAGCCTAATGTAACATCAGCTCTTTATTTAGAGTCAGATTACTCTCTGTAATGCAATCTTGGAGTATTGCTAAGTTTCTGGGATGTCACCTTTAAGTTGTTACACACAGAAAGGAAGTCAGTCACATGCAGTACTCTGTTTCAGTTACACCTGTCAAATCTGATGGCTGCTTCAGTAGTTCACAGATGTCCTTGGTATTCTGAGGAGTGGTGGACTTCTGTATGCTGATCTAATATGAAACTGGCGTATCTCTGTACACATGC
Source organism: Psittacula echo (assembly GCF_963264785.1). Classification (NCBI taxonomy): domain Eukaryota; kingdom Metazoa; phylum Chordata; class Aves; order Psittaciformes; family Psittacidae; genus Psittacula; species Psittacula echo. Next base: position 36,900,725 of record NC_137738.1, on the reverse strand, counting down.
TTGCACATGATTTCATTAGTCAGAAGCATCTTGTGTTCTGAACAGTATTTGTGTGCTTATTTTAATGGATATTTGTCACTTTCAAGGTTGCTTTTGTGCTTCAGCTAATGAAACAACAATATATGAATACTGATGGAGAGGTTTTCTGATCATGAACTGTTAATTTCTAATATAATAAAGCAGTAGCTTTCTAAAGAGCAGTTCTCTTCAGACTGCCTCTTAGTACCTGCAGATCTGAATTTAACATGCTTGCCAATCTTGCCTTCCATTGGCAGACAGCACTTATGAGAAGCTATGAGTCTTCAGTGAAAATGCTTGAGCTTGAACTGCTAGAAGGTGGTGAAGAAGAAGATGATTGATTCTTGCCTGTATGCAGATGCAGAGCAGCTAGACAGCCTCCATTCGTCCCATTCCTCTCCATTAACTGTAGAGATACTTTGGTTTGAGGCTGTGGTCAATCAGTGCTTTTCAAACAAACTGTTAGTATTGCAATTCAGGCTTATAAAATCATTTGGTATACGAATAAAAATATATCTTAGTTTGTGGCTTCATGTTGTTTTGTGTAATGCAGTATATTCAAGCTCCAGCATTTTCTGGGGTAACTGGTTAGATTATTTGAGTTCAAACTGCAATTACATGTAGGAGCATCCTCTACTCTAGGAGCATGACATCTCAGACCACTTGATGCTGTTAGTGTGTTTCATTCCTAAAATGTACAGCAAGAATTTTGTTTCCTGCTGACGTGGGTCTCGACTCATGTTTTTGAGGCTTCAGTTGTCTGTGGATTAGAAAAGGAAGCAGCATCTGGACATCTGTTTTAACATGCTTTTTTGACAGAGACTGGAATGTGGCAGGTTGAGTGAGCTTGAGGAAGCTTGTTCCCCCCAGGGAAGTGTGAGACCTAGAGGCTTGTGTAGGTTGTGTTCCATGCCTCTTGAAGAAAGCGGAAGGGAGAACAGAGCTGGGTGATGACCATGAGCCGAATCAGATTTTCCACTGTATGCAATCTTGAGTGTCTTATTGCCTGCTACTGGGTGGAAAAGGATTTGGCAACAATCATAGCTAAATGTTGCAGAGGCTGTTTGAACTGACTCTCAATGGATAAGCCACAAATTCTGTTCAAGCAAGGTATGTTTTTAACCACCTTGCAATATACTTAGAAATCAAGGCAGTGGAGTTAACATCAGCATTTAATTTTGCTTTGTTTTGTTAGTCAAATTATCTAAGTTTTGTTCTTGTTCATGGTTAGTCTGAGACTTAGTGATGCCTACCGTACTTCATCTGCCTCTAGTTGCACTGGAGATTTAGCACCATCACACTGAGTTGAGTTTGTGGGAATTGGTTGTCAAGCATCTTGCTTGTCCAGAAAAAAAGAAATAAAAAAAAAAATCACTCTTTGATCCATGTTTAGGCAGTAGATTCCCAATGTAGATTCCAGTTACCTAAAACAGCTGAGCCATGTACTTGTCCTCAATTGAGCTGAGATTACTTGTGAGCTGAGTGCAGCTGAAGGGCTTTGATATGGGGGGAAAGGCAATTTGCCAGCTGATAAACTTTGCTAAGTTGTAAGCTTTCTTCAAGTATGGGCTTAATCATATGTCTTCTTCATTTTTTCAGGGAAAACATTTCAATGCAAACAATAGTTTTGTTTTTAAATATCAGCTATGCAAGGGGTGACAGCTGTAGGATTGGTTCTGTTTGTTGCTCCCAGCTTTGACGGGGCTAAAGCCACATGCTGTGACAGTAGTCAGTCTGTATCCAAGGCAAGCCTTGTGGTTAATGTTAACTGGGTGTCAGTGTGGCATACCATGGTTGGCGTTGAGACCCCAAAGGCTTCTCTTATAAAAAGCTCTTCAGCTTTAACTAGCAGGTAGCAGTTTTCTGATGGAGTCCCTTCGCTGTTGTTCCTAAGGCAGTGACTTGTTTGTAGTGTCACCTGTTGCTGGGCTTCTTAAGATTCAAAGTGTTTCCTAAAAGACTTTGAGAAAGTTTGTGTGATTAGAGATGTCAAACACTATCTTAATTTGTATCTAGTCTTCCAAATCTCAAGCACTGCAAAGGAGGTCTTCAGTTGTACTCTATTCACAGACTGTCTTCAGGTGGATTGGTATGTCTTGTGCTGCTTAATGCTTGAAATTGGAGCCTGTCTGTTGAGCTTCTGTGAAGGCACTGTATTATGATGACCTCCCTCTTTTTTCTTTTTTTTTTTCATAAACTCTAGGTGACTTAGGCTTGCATAAAATTTCTAAAACTCTTCTGGAACTCAACACTACACATAACTGCTTTCAGCAAGGCAGTCAGCATCAGATTCAAAGCAACATTAACTTCCTGTGTGGGAAGACACTGGTAAGTCTAAATCGTGTATTCTAATCTTCAATGGAAATGGCACGTACTTCTAACTTGCTTTTTAAGGAGACTGCTGTACTCATGGACCTACTAATTACTGAGCCTCATAGCTTAAGGAAGAGCCAGTTGTATTTTAGTATCAAGTTTAGGTCATGATGTACTGTGGCTTTCAAAATTCAGTCTTGGTAGAAAACAATTGTGGATCTGCATCTTGGTTCTCATTACAGGTTCTTCTGGGTCTTTAGTGTTTTTACAGGGGTTGCACTCTAGTATTTTAATAGCATATGTCATGGTTTAAGCCCAGGCCATAAATCAGAACCACACAGTCTACTTCTCCCTCCCCCCCCCCCACCTTTTTTCCCTCCGCTTCTGGAGGGATGGGGAGGAGAATCAAAAGAATGCAACTCCCACGGGTTGAGATAAGAACAGTTTAATAACTAAGGTATAACACAAATCACTACTGCTATCACCAATAGTAATAATGATAAAGGAAATAACAAGAGAAGAGAATACAACCGCTCACTGACTGGTACCTCACCCCCACCCCGCAGTGATCTAGCCCTTCCAGGAACTCTCAGTTCTACCTCCTGGGCATGACGTGCTGTGGTATGGAATACCTCTTTGATCAGTTTGCGTCAGGTGTCCTGTCTCTGCTTCTTTCCAGCTTCCTCTCCTCCCTGGCAGAGCATGAGACTCACAAAGTCCTTGGTCAGGCTAAACATCAGTGTTATCAGCTCTGTTCCCAGGCCGAAAGTCAAAAACACAGCACTGCACCAGCTACTAAGAAGGAGAAAAAATGACTGCTACTGCTAAACCAGGACAGCATAATATGCAGGAAAAAGTCAACAGTGTATAGGGTGCTGTAACAATGAGAGCTATTGTTTAATTGTTGGCTGTGCCTGAGCTGTGGACCTAGTATGGCTGTTTAATAGAACAGCATTGAAGAAAATGACTGACCTCTCCTATGTGTCAGCATAGCTGACAACAGTAAGCGTTAGGTTTTTATCTGCATACCATTGATCTAACATTGCTTACATGTCCGGCTGGGATTTTGAGGGAGTAGTTGTTCATGAGAATCTGCTGGAAGTATGAATGGAGATCCCCCAAAAGTTCCTAAGGGCGTGTGTGTATGCAGTTTATCTCCATGTGCTTCTTTTGAAGTTACACCTTCCACACACTTAAGTGATACCACAGCTTGGTATTCTGTATAGACCATGATCCGTTTATATATTTCTGTACCAGAGATAGGTAGTTATTAGTGCTGCATTTGGCACTGATAATGCTATTGCACACCCTCTCTTGGAAATGTAGCCAATTCAAACACAGTGCCAGTGCAGCAGAGATTTCAGTGCTTCCTGTTGTGTTTCAGCAGAAGACTCTTTAAACTAAATTAAAAATTATTGCTCAACTCTGTAAAAACAGATCATAATTATCTTCCAGCTTCTCTAGCTAGTGTAGTTTAACACCTATTCTTCATGTGACAGTAGAAGGATTTTGTAATACTGTCTGGAACAACTTGTTTTCAATACTTCTATGGCAGGTTAAACAGAGAGGGAATCAGTTTAAATACGCTGTAGTGCTTCTAACTGAGCTGATGGAGGGAGAGTGGAAAAATGGTTGTTGTCTTCCTGTAAGTAGAGACATTCAGTTGCACTTCCAGCCCTGAACTATGGTAGAACCTCCATCTTGGAATAGAGGTGTGTGTAACATGAGTCTATAAAAATAAGTAGCTGAGATCAGAGATACTCTTTCTGTGTAGTAGAAGAGACTGCTAATCAGTCTTCTCTGCAGGCAGTGAGAGGTAAACCATGCATTGCCTTGCTTTTCACCTATTTATACATGTTTGCATTGGTGTTTTCCTTTTTAGTAACTAGATGTGACTGGTGCTTCTGCCAGTATGCGTTGGCATGGTAAGCGTTTTCCTAAAAGATGTTGTACAATTACTGTATATTAGGGGTGACACATGTTAATTTGAGAATTGGAGCATATGCAGACTGAGAAGGATTTGGCACACTGCATCTTCCTGAGTCTACCAACAAACTGTTAACTTAACTAGTGCTACTAAGAAACTGTATGCCCTTGTTCTTTTGACATGCTGTATTTTATTTTTCTTAATCACTTGAATGAACTTCTTGCAGTCTACAATTGTAAAATAAAACTGAATTCTGCTCAAAATAATTAATTTGTTTCTTCTTTTAAATAGGGCACCCCTGAATTTGTAACAGCAACAGAATGTGTGCACTATTTTGAATGGAGGACCTCAGTGGCTTGCAAGAAAGACTTGTTTAAACCTGTGAAAGAGGTAATCTGTGTACTATCCACACAGGAGTTAATCTGGCAATTTTACTCCAACCACCTGCCCCCACCCCAGATGAATTCCAACAACCTCCGTAAACCTAACAGTTTTGTAGGCGTATGAAGCATCTGTCAAAGTTGGTGGAGCTGAGAATTTTAAATAACTCTTCAACCTGTTTTGTGGTCTGGATGGTTGTTTATAGTAAAACTCAGAAAAACTAGAGCAGAACAGTCTAACTTTGGATGCCTCATTTTAGTCAGCATATCTAGATTTAAGTATTTGAGCTTCCACAAGTAAAAACCTTTTCTACATATTAACTTGGCCTTGTATATGTCTGTTCATAACTTCTCCCTATTTATGTAGCATGGATCACAAGTAATAGTTTTTTTATTGTTCTAGGTCCCTTGCTATGTGTTTGATGAAGATTTGAAGAAATATGACTTGAATCCTCTCATCAAAGTTCCAGGACACTACTTGGTGGATGATTCTGGTGATGATTCCTTATTCATAAATATCTGCAGGGACTTAGGTATGAATGCTTGATTGTGTTGCCTGTTGGTGTATAAATTTTAAGTAGTGTGGTTCTTTTCCAGTGCCTCATTTGAGTTTGTCCATGATCAGATATCAGTATTTTAGGACTTGCACTATTGTTTCAAGCTACTTTTGATGATTTGAAGGCTGCTTTCTGTGAAGCCAAGTTTTATTCTCTGACTACTGAGGTGTTCAGAGATGGTCAAGTACTGTTAGAAAAGTTGACATAAGCTGGGCTGAGTGAGAGAGCTCAGCTTGTCTTGTATCTGAGTCTGTTTGCTGCCGAACAGGACCAAGATAGTTTATAGCACTTCGTGTGCTCTAAATTTAATACTTTGAGTTCCAGTTCAGATTGCTGCTTAGTTCCAAATAAGTGGCTTGAGATGCATCTAAAATAGTGTTTAGGTGCTTGGATGAGTAATGGTGCCTAGCTAGCACTTTTATGTTAGTTGGGAGATATATATGTAAGGAATTAAACCAGCAAAATCACTCATTTGAAACTTACTGAAAAGACTAGTTTAGCGATATATTCACGCTGTGGTTTTCACTCTGCAGTTAAATATGTATTTTGTGTCCCTATTACGGGTTTAATACTTCCAATTTTAGTGTCAGGTCTATTCTTTTAAAAACCCCAATAGTGTGAAGCTTTTACTGACAGCTTTGAATAAGATGGTTTCCAAGAAACAAAGGAGGGGGTAAAAACAACTTCCTTGTGAGAAGGGTTACTCATTATTGGGCATCATTCTGGTGTCCGGGAAGAAACAAAATACTTGGCATGCTTCAGAAGTTCTCAAAGCCCTATGCATCCAGCAGCTGTACTAGCAACTAATAACTAGCTGTAGCTGCTTTGGCAGGAAGAATGAATTTGCGGTCCAAAAATGGGGCAGCAATCACAAGCACTTCAGGTTTTGTCTTATTAGTTTCATATTTTAATGTAACCTGTTTTAAAGGTATTTTTAGAAAAGGGTAAAGCAATGAATGGTGAGCCACAGATAAAGTGGGAAGTTACTTCTGACAGAGTTTATAAAATGAGTCCTATATTCTATTTTCTGTATTCTGTTATAGGAAGGTCAGGTGGAGAGACCGAAAACTGCCCTGCTGGCAGTGCTGCTTGCTTGTTACATGAAGGTCAGGTGTATGATGTTGGCCATCCAAAGGAACAGCTGAAACTTCATGACAACGACAGGTTTGTAATTTTTGTGGTGGTACTTCTGTGAACAATTGTAGTCATCTGAGCTGGCAAAAGCAGTCTCTGTAACAGATGAGTCCTCTAAAACTTAACATGAATATCTCTTCCCTTTTGAAGCATTGGCAGAAAAAAAGTTCTTCAGGTATTGGCAGGGCAAAGTCTTTTTCAGGCATCCTGTTGTACTGCCATAACAGATCAAATTTTCTTCTTCATTGAGGGAATCCTTTTTACAGAGCTGCAAAACTCTTAGAAGTTGAGGGATGATTGCTGCAGAAGCAGAAGGCTGAGATTTGACCCCATCTGCCTGCTGTCTTGAGGGCCCACAGCGTAAATGAGTTTGTCTCTCTGGATTTCTGTGCTGCATTGGCTCACTCTACTGCCCAGAAGTACTTCAGAAGTTGAGAATAAGGATGGCTGTGGTCCCTCTGAATCTTTGTGCTAATGAGTTCTTAACAGAAGAAATAAATTAGCAATGCAAGGCTTATTGTTCCTGGTGGTGGCAGGGCTGGGACTGGGAAAAACTGTTTCCTTGATGCTTGTTTCCTCTGTTCTGTTTGTTGCCTTTTGTGCTGGAAGTGTAGCTTGAAAGAAAAAAGCCAGCTAAACAAAAAAGCCATCACCAAGTTTCCTCCTTCGCCCTGTTCCTCCAACAGCCCAGTGTGGCTCAGGGGGCTTACTGAACATGCTGATCTTTCTGAGCTTCAGGTCATCCAAGCCTACTTACCTTATCTGTAGGGTCAGTAGTACCCTGTTGACTTCTGCTGTACTCTTTGTCTTGGACACAAGCTGAAGAAAACAGTCAGAATAAGCCAGGTTAATAACAGGGAGGACAAAGGTTCTGGCCTGTCAGTGATAAGGTTGAGGGTTTTCTTTTAGTTTGCCAGTGAAATTGTTAGTCCTTAGTTGCAGGACCCTTCCTCCAGCATGAAACAAATGGCTGAGGTGTTCTGTATCAAAGCAGAAGCTTTTATCTGAGGAAGCACAAGCTTGTTCTCATATTAAAGTGGAACAAGTACTCGATAGAAGTGCTTGGCAAACACTGTCTTATCCCTGTTAGGATTGAAGAGCTCTTAATTGCTTGAGGAAAATTCATTGTATATGCTCAGACTAGGGTGGCCTGAGAACAGGGTAAGATGGTTGTATATCTGTGTCCTAAAGGTATAGAGAGGACAGTTAGAGGTATAGCTAGCCTGTCATCCTTCTGTGAGCTGTTGTTTTGTGCCTGAGACTACATGGAACAGTAATGCTTAGTTGTGTTGATCTCCTACTTGACTTATCCTGAGCCATCATACCATTTGTCTCTCTCTGTCAGGTAGTTACCATGTTTCATTCTCAAGCTCTTGCCGCCTCTGATTTGTCCCAGTTGTCTTGCTCCTGTCAATTTGCTAATGAGTTTGTCTTGCTCTTAATTCTGGGGGCAGAGGTGGTCTAGAAATGTGGTAAACATGAGTGATTATTACTTCCAAAAGTTACAAAAGTGTTTGTCGCATCTGATCTCCAGCAGTTTGGGAGCAAAGCTGGGAGTATTCTTGTGGTTATCAGCCAAGTTCTTGCCATAATACAGGTTACAAGGCATTCAGCATAGTCTTAACTGGAGTGCAAGAGGCTGCTGTAGTAAGTAATTTTGCTGTGGCTGTTTCAATCTTTTTTTTTTGGTTAACTGTAAGATTAAAGGAATAAAGACCTCCATAAAAATTGCTTTCAAGAGCAGGACTACTTTGATATATTCTGCCTGGGTGTCCAGCAAAGAGTGGATGTTCTTTCAAGAACATTCTTTTTCTGTACAGTGCTCAGCATCTGATTTGTATTTTTGGTTTGCCATTTTCTATTTCTAGGCTGATATTGAGTTATGAGAGAACATATAGTGATGAAGAAAAGCCAGACTTCTGCTTAGGCCATAACCCAGCAGTGACGATCACTTTTGTTTGCCCATCGAAGAGGGGAGAAGAGGTAACTTTGCTGTTTTAGTTTGTGTTAAATGGTCTTTAACTTTTGTGTGCATTATCTTTCTTTTTTATTCAGGGCTGAAGAGAATAGAAGTTCAGCCCATAAAGAGTGTGAGACCCTAAGTATACTCTTCAAAAACACTTCTAGAACTTAAGGAATGATAACTTGAATAAAATTTCCCAGGGATGTGTTCTTTCTTGTTTTGGTGAATTTGGCTCCCCTTTTCTGGGTTCAAAGCTGTCCTCTGAGAATAGGATGGAGTTAGTATAATGTTAATCCTTAGCACAGAGCTTTGCCTGCTAATGAGCTCTCTTCCATAATCAGGCTGAGCATGCTTATAGCTGTTGCCTGTAACTGGTTTCTTTGTTAATCTGGCCTTCCTCAGGAAAAAAATAGCTAACAGGTGTTGTTGCATGGCAAAAGCCTATCATTTACTAAGCAGATTCCTATGATGGTCACTCTGTGATGCTGGATAATCTCAGCAACCCACACTTCTCTAACTGGACCAGAGAGGTTGTTGCTAATGCTCTGCCATTTCATGTTGTAATGCTTCTGGTTGCAGGGTAGTGCAGGAGGAACTATAGTCTGGCTAATTCTTAGTTTTACTGTGTTGTCCATAATCTGACCTAGATAGGTACCATACTTCACCCTTATTGCTGCAGAAGCAAGCATAGGCCTTTCTCTGCTGGCACTTTGTAATTCCTCACTGCAATTATTTACATTTGTAGTAAGAGTAGTATTAATAATGTTTCTTGTGCCTGGAACTTATCTGATACTTTTAGGTGTATCTGGCTGTTGTTCTAGATGGGTGACAGAAAAAACAGAATTATGTAACGAAGTTGATTTCTAAATGTTTCACTTAAAAGTGAGGAAAATGAAGACTACCTTTCTACCAAAGGTGCAAAAATATTCACTACAGAAAACAGATTTGCCAGAAGTGTTGGCTAAAGGATTCCCTAACGTCTTTCAGTCTTGATTTGGACTGAGGGAATTGAAGCTGCTAAAACACCAGTGTTTAAGAGGCTGCTTTTCCTTGAGAGAACACTTGATCTCTGCTCTCCTCTTTGAGGACTCCTCTGAGGCAAACACAGTCCAAGCTGTGCTTAGCAATTTGGGCTCATGTATCTGCTTTTGTCAACATGTTAAAAAAAGTGCTTTTTAAAGTACTGTTACTCCTGCTAATGCCTGATACTTTACCTTTGTTTAGATTTGTAATAGTTTGCCACATCATTAGTATGAGCTGGTTTATTTCTTCTCAACACCTATTTCTAGAGGCCATAGACAATGTTTGCACCTCTTAAGCAAATTACAGATGAAATTAGTCATCACTGACTCTAAAGGAATATGATACTGTTGCTTTAAAGATTATATTTTAAATAAGTCTCTACTTGTAATTTAAATGCTATTCACTTCTGTATCAGAGTGCAGGTCCCAAACTCACAGCAAAAACAAATTGCCGGTATGAAATTGAGTGGGTTACTGAGTATGCTTGTCACAGGGATTACCTGGAGAGTAAGAATTGTCTTCTGACTAATGAGCAACATGATGTCTCCATTGATTTAACACCACTTATTCAACTTCCAGGTGAGCTCACTATTTTTGTGTTTGTGGAGTTACTAGCCAGTTTTCTGGTTCTGTGTTTGGAGGTGGGAAAAATGTCCTCTGTAGATATTTGGGTTTTTACATCTGTTCTGCTGTGCATTAGAATACTTCTCCTTTTGTTATTCATTCAGATTATGTCACACCATATTTAGCCAAAGATGACAAAGAGGAGTATTACTATTACTTGAATGTATGTGGGAGAACCACTGCAGGTAGCTGCAAGGACAGCACGGGATACACTTCATCTTGCCAAGTAAAATCTTTGAATAACCAGCAAAAAGTGGCAGGAAGATTTGAGAACCAAACCCTAAGGTGTGTAAAGGCTCTTTAGCGCTGCTAACTGTTCTGATTGGTTGATCTTTGTTTCTTTCTTTGTTGCCCTTATTTGTTATGTAAGCAGTATTTAACAGAAAATGCATGTATTTTTGTTCAGTTATTTATAGGTAAACTTTAACAGTACACCAGGATAGCAATAGTAAATGAAGGAGCAGATGAGATTGGTAGATGCTATTGCCTGAACAGGGAAGAAAGTTTCAGTGACTTTGGTGTCAGAACTGCAAATTGTGCAGTGCTTCCTCTTGCCCACCTTGAGTTTTGCATGTAAAACGGCATCAGGATCAAATGTTTTAAAAGCTGTCCTCAACAAGAGAGCATCTCTACATTAATCATATCCAAGACTAGTGAGGTCCAGGATTTTGTGGTAGTTTTTAAAGATTTTTTTTTTTTTTTTATTAAGAAATTCAAGATTCTTAAATGGCATGTGGGGCACAATAGTCTGTGTGAGATTGCAAAGAAGAGATTATTCACCTAGATATGATCTACATCCTGTCTGTAAGCACATGACCAGACTTGCTGGAATGATCTTTCAGGAAGTATGGCTTTGCCACCTGCAGAAATAGCCATGCAGTAAACTAATGTGAACAGATATTCCACCACAGAGCAGCTTTAAGGCATGCTTTAAATGCTATAGAAATTCATGAAAATAACTAGAAAAAGCAGTGGCTCCAAGCCTTTGTTGCAGTATAAATGTCAGTATTAATGTTGAACACACGTTTGTTTTCCCTTTGAGGCAATTAATAAACAAGAGTGTGGCTTCTGTAATGTGAAGAGCATTATGATTGTGTCTGATCCTGTGTTTCTATCTAAAACTGACTTTTTACTCAGATACTCTGATGGGGATCTCACTCTGATTTATCCGAATGGGGATCCATGTAGTTCCGGCTTTCAGAGAATGACTGTTATAAACTTTGAGTGCAATGAAACAGCAGGTGAGTTTAAGAAGCTGTGATGACTCTGCTCAGGGTTTGATTCTGTGCTTGCTAGTACACCTTCTATTCAAAGGGAATGCATGCTTTGAGCCACAGCCAACACAAGGAATAAATATTGTTGAAGTAAGCACTAGTTTCTGGGACTGGCAGGATTGTTTGTGCTGTGTAGTAGCACTGCTATTCTAAATTTACACTGGTCAAAAATATAAAAATATAAAAGAGCCTCATTTCTTAGACAACAGTAAAAAAGCTCCAAAACCCAAAACCAAACAAACCACAATCGTAAGTCCTGTGCAGCAAAAGGATTTTTATCTTCCTTGCTCATTGCTAGGTCACAAGTCTCCTTTTTTTTCTTCCCTTCCCGCTCTGGAAGCCTAACGTCTGTTTATCCATCTTCAATGTTAAGGTAATGATGGTAAAGGAGCTCCAGTGTTTACTGGTGAAGTGGACTGCACCTATTTTTTCACTTGGGATACAAAATACGCATGTGTTAAAGAGAAAGAAGATCTCCTTTGCAGAATTACTGATAAGAGAAAGCACTATGACTTGTCACCTCTGATCCGCAGTTCAGGTATAGCGGTGAAAACTAGTTGTCATTTCTTTTTGTCCTGAGCTTACGTGCCATCTCTAGTGAAATCCTTTAACTGGACATTAATCAGTTTTTGCTCTTCTTAGTAAATATCTGGGGTACTGGTGTTCACTTCCTTTGTCCCAAAAGGAGGGAGTGCCTTGTGAAAGTAGTTGTATCCATGACTGCGTTGGTTGCTGTCATCTTAAGTGAAGTGGTTTTAAATGTGGTGTGTGTTTTCTGTTTGTGGGGGTGGTTTCTTGGTTTTTGGTTGGTTTGGGGTTTTTTGTTTGTTTGTTTCTTGTGGGGTGGTTTGTTTGCCTTTTTTTCTTCTCTAAAAGGCATTTTGGCCTGGGGAGGAGGAGGTTACAACAATTAAGCCATATGACTTGTTCTGAATGATCCCGTGTATTTCAGAGTTAGCCCAGAACTGGGAAGCTGTGGACAGTAGCTTTTCGGAGACAGAGAGAAAGCATTATTATATCAATGTCTGCCATAAAGTGTTGAAGAGAGGAGGAGCTTCCAGCTGTCAAGATACTGCTGCTATTTGTTCTGTAGGTGAGTCTTTTAGTGTTTTGTGGTGTGTTTGGGGTTTTTTTGGGTTTGGGGTTTTTTTTGAGTGTATTTTTAAGGCTCTGAAGGCTTGTCATTTAATCTACAAATAGAAGGGTGCCCTGGGTGCCTTCAAGCATTTGAGGAAACAGGAGCACATTTCTCTTGTGTTCCCAAAGACCTTAAAAGGAATGATGCAAGTAGCCTTTTCTAACTAAAGAACTCCAGGCTTTGTAGTGTGGTTTTTGTGACATAGAACCAAACTCCTAATGATATGCTTTCTTAAGACTTCCCATTTGGTTAGTTAATATTATTTTAGTAGTAAACTTCACTTCTTTCCAGAGAAACAAAAGTGACATATTTATTGTCTTTACAGATAAACAAAACAAGAGTAAGAATCTTGGAACCTTTTTATCTTCTCCTAAAAAGGTTGGAGAAAATATTCAACTTATCTATTCAAATGGAGACAGCTGTGGTGGTAACAAAAAAATCAAAACTGTCATCACTCTAGTGTGCCGACCAGGTGAGAATATCCACACCCTGTTCTCTGATCCAGTTTAAAACTGGAGGTCACTTAATATGCTCAGGCATGAGTGTTAAATATTGGCATGTGTCTGTCTTTTATTTCCTTCTGTGCGAAAGCTGAAACATTGTAGTTTTTTAACTAGGATGATAACAGTGTGATTGTAGGTATTTAGCTCTGTTCACCTTTTATACAGGTACTTCTTAAAGACCCTTGAGTCTCTTGAAATAATTGTCTTCCATATATGATAATAGTATGTTTAAAGCTCCACAAAAACCTAGAAACTGTACAAAGCACTTTCTTTCCTAGATTGTCTTAATGGGAAGGACTAGTTCTGGACCAAGATCAGATATTTACTGAAAGAGAAGGTTAAAGTATGTTTTGTGTCTAAACTGCTTGCAGCTTATGAAAAGCAGAAGCATTTGCAGAAGTTGATGTTAATATAATAGCCGACTAGTTTAACCATCTGTCAGGGAAACAGAAAACTTGAATTCCTCTACTTCAGCCTGAGGAAGGTGAATCCTCCAATTGCGCTGGCTGTTAGGATCAGGTTATATAGCTGTTATAAAGCTAATAAATCTGTTGCTTTGTATCAATACACCAGGTTTGTGTATCAAAGCAAAAGGTTTGGGTTTTGGTGTTTTGTTTTTTGTTTTTTTTTTTTTTTTTTGGGGGGGGGGTTTGTTCTTTTGCTTTTTTGAAGAGTGTGTTAGTCCTCAGGAACAGGCTGAGCGGTGCATCTTCACTTTTGGGCTAAACTTTTATTGTGGGGAGGAGGATGCAAAGAATTTGTGCAAGGAAGTTTTGGTTCCATTTAGTCCTTATTTTCAGAGAGGTACTTTTACAGTCAGCCTTGGTTTGCTGTTGGGCAGTTAGTGTTTTTAGACTTAAATTCGTAGTTTCTTTTGGCAGCCTGACTGTATGTATAACACATTGCTCTTGTGGTACTAGGTGATCTGGAAAGTGCTCCAATCTTGATGTCTGAGAGTGAATGTTCATATGCATTTGATTGGTATACTGCTGCTGCATGCGTCCTGTCTAAAACTGAAGGAGATAACTGTCAAGTGTCTGATCCTCAGGCAGGTATGTATTTATATTCAGCAAGTTGAAAGGTCACAGGGGATAGAATTTGTGTTTCAACACTTAGTCCTTTTAATGCACATAACAAAGCGAGTTCAGCCTAGCTGTAAGCACCCACAGCGTTAGAGCACAGCAGTTTTAAGCATAGGCTTATGGTAGATCAGAACAGCACAAGCTTAATATTCCCCTAGTAAGTATGGAGGAAAATAAGTGTAATGTGTATTTTATTGTAATAAATGTTTCTGTATAAGAAAACACGTTTTTGTTATGTCCATATTGTTTCTGGAACAATAATTACATGGAAGGAGGCTTACCTGGGAGGAGGGAGGTGAACCTGTGAGAGATGGCAGGAAAAAATTGAACTGATAAAGCTTATTCCTTCCCAATTAGGCTTCTCTTTTGATTTATCACCTCTGGCTCAGAAAAATGGGTACTATATAGTTAATACTACAGAATACTCATTTTACATAAACATCTGCGGCAGTGTGCCGGATGAGTTGTGCCACACCAAATCAGCAGCATGCCAAGTAACACACGGGTGAGTAACATTAGTTCTGTTGTCTGTAATAAAAGGTCTCTTGTTGCATGATGTGTTGTCTGTGTGCAACAGTGAAAAATTTGCATGTAAAGTAATTACTGTGCTGCTTGTAATAGATTCAGGTAATTTGCATGCAAGGTATTATTTGGTATTGCAGTAATTTTGCTGCCAGCTGTTTCAAACAAAGTGTACACACCTGTAATCTTGCTTACAGCTAGCTTTTGATATTGAATGTGTCTGTTGCTCCTCCTTATGTTTCTCATAGGGACCGTAAGCTGTAAGCAGCTGTATTAAGCCAACTTACAATTTGGATTCAGAGTCAGCTGGAATCCAAGAGCTGGGTTAAAGAATCACTGCTGTGCTTGGGATGAGTAGTGACTGCCTTATGCAGAGGTGAAGCCCAGAGCTTGGGTGCTGCCCTGAATTTCCATTACTAAAAGTGCGGTGCAGGCACAGTCCCAGTGCATACTGCTACTCTGACAGCATCGGACTTCTATAGGCTATAAAACCTCTTCATCAGGAACCTAGTGATAGGACAAGGGGCAATGGGTTTGAACTTTTAAACAGGGGAGATTTAGATTAGATATAAGGAAGAAATTCTTTACTGTTGGGGTGTTGAGGTACCAGAACAGGGTGACCAAAGAAGTAGTAAATGCTCCATCCATGACAGTGTTCAAGGCCAGGTTGGACAGGGCTTTGAGCAGCCTGGTTTAGTGGAAGGTGTCCTTGCCCATAGCAGGAGAATTGGAACTAGATGATCTTAAGGTCCTTTTCAACCTTAACCATTCTGTGATTCCATGTGTGAGATAGTATCTGTACACTTCAGATTCCAGGTCAGCCTGTAGCTAGAGATGTACAGTGCAAACACATATGGCTGTACTTGAGTTGGCTCTAGCTGAATTACTCTCCAGAGAAGAGTTCACTGCAGACACAAAAAATGTTCTTCAGGGGAAGGTGGTCATGCTTAGGTGTGATAGAGTCAGTGTTAAGTCAGAGTAAAGAAACCTTTTGAACCAAAGCTGGTCCTGGGCTAAGGGCGTGTGAAAGCAGTTTTCTTCCTTGAGTGAGAAGACTTGCTGTTGCCCAGTGCTAGGTATTTGCTGTCCACGTGTATTTGTGTGGAACCAGTTTAAGCCCAGCGTTAGGGCGTCCGCAGTTTGCATTCTACTCTGGAGAATGGGGTTTTGATATTTCTGTCCCTTTTCTAGAGAAGGGAGTGTTAAAGTTTTCTAGGTATCTAAGCAAGGTACAACTTCATTTCCTTTCCAAAAGGATTATGTTCATGTTTTAAATTTCCTTTTTGGCAGCATGCTATTCATCCTAGGTCACTTATGTCTAGTCAACCTTATTTAATTCTTTTGTCTTACTATGGTGTCTTCTATAAACTTACCTGTGTCTTACAAGTAAGACTTCTGTTAAAGACAGAATTAATTTTGTATTTCTACAGTCTCAAAGCCTGCTTTTTCTTTTCTAGTAAGGATCAGTTTTGGAGTCTTGGACTGCCAAGTTCCAAACTTTCATATTATGATGGTCTGATTCAGTTGACCTACAGAAACGGTACAGCATACAACAATGAGAAGAAAACACAGCGATCTACCCTTGTAACTTTCCTGTGTGACCATCAGGCTGGAATAGGTCAGCCTGAATATCAGGTGAGAAGTTCTGTATGGAGAAGGGAAGGATCTCCATCCCAAAATCCTGACAATAATTGCTGCTAGGCTAGTACAAGCAGAAATTCATGGATAGAAATATCCAATGTCTATAAAGCAGACTAAGATAAGTAGTTATTTCTCGTGGTATATCTGCCTCTTGTTGCAGTCACAAAGCTTGTCTTGACTACTGAACAGTAAGCTGTCCATCTGGATCCAGGTTCTTACTTTGCTCTTCTCTAGTCTCTGGGCCATGTAATTTATAGTGCTTTTTGTTCATCCTGTATTTTTAGCTGAAAAATCCCAAACTGGCTGAGAAGTAGCAAGTGGTAGGACTGTGTGTCCTGTAACAGAGCAGATGGCATTTACATTGCTCTAGTTGATCTAGTTCTGTTATTTTTTTAAATGAGAATTTTTGGTGACGCAGCAAAGGACAAGATCTACGACAAGACACAAATTGGTCTGAGAACTTGCGTTACAAAATAAGGGGAATTCAGAAGTGTAACACATAAAGGAGTAGCTGTGAGTCAACGTATTCTGTGTGGAAAGCCTCACTGACCTTTTCTGCTGTGTTTTTTAGACAGAAGATAACTATACCTACAACTTCAGGTGGTACACTGAATATGCTTGTCCTGAAATGCCACTGGAATGTATCGTGACTGATCCCAACACCTTGGACCAATATGACTTGTCAAGGTAAGAAAGTAACATATGCAGTGTAACTTAGCTATTCTAGTTCTGTTCGCTGGATGAAGTTGGATTCCAGTGTAGAGAGCACTAGAAACTTCATCTGTTTAGATAATCCTAACTGCAAGTATGTTGAAATAAAGATAGTATTTTCCCCTAGTATATTGACATGCTTCATAAAATGTAAGTTTGACTTTTTGGGATGGTTTTGCTTAATACTTTGTCAAGTGTCCTTTGCTTTCTAGGATTATGCTTTTTAATTGTAACGCTTAAAAATTAGTGTAAAAAGTTATTCTGAAATGCCTTACAGTTGCTCTGTGTCTTGAGACTGACAGAGAAAGCTAGAAAGAATCTATGAAGAGTGTGTGTTCTTAGTGTAGAACTTTCTCCTCCTGCTTAGCTTAGCAAAATCTGAGAAGAGAAGTGAAAACTGGTATGCCATGGATAATTCAAGCCCAAATGAGCGCAAGAAGTACTACATAAATGTCTGTCGACCACTTATTGCTGTCTCAGGATGTGACCGGCGAGCATCTGTCTGCCAAATGGAATATCGGCATGATCATGTGAGTAGCCTTTCCATCCCAGCTCAGAGCTGGTTTGCCAAGTGAGTGAGATTAAGGAATATATAAGATAGGCACATATATTCAGCATTTTGTGTAAAATGGTATTTTGTGTATCTGTAACATTGGCATAATCCCTGCAGAATGCTAGACCTCTTGTTCACCTTTTCAAAGACCAAAGCTTTAACTTTTACAAGCGTACCAGTGTGTTCAACATGCATGATTCTCTGTCCTGTGTTGCAGAGGCAGACCAACTGCATCTCTGTGTAAATTGCTACAGTCTTGGAGGCTGATAACATTGCTTTAAGAGCCCGTTGTTCTCCTGGACATTCTTGCTTTTTTTTTTTGTTGTGTTTTTTTTGTTTGTTTTTTTTTTTTTTTTTCTTTTGTTTGTTTTTCTTTTTCCCTATAGATTGTACTGTGGAAGAAATATGGTTAAAGATTCTTTGTAAGCCCCTGCCTCTGAGCTCTTTGGCTTTGAGTGGTAGACTAGGCAGATGTTACCAAGTGGGGGGAGGGGGCGGGGGGAAGGTGTTGTTTACAGGCTTCTACTTCTATATTTCTCTGAAGTGTAGCAGTTTATTATAGGACTGTTTATGCTGACAGGCTGACTGGACATTTTGCCCAAGGTCTGGTTTCAGTGCTCCTTAAAGATGAAGAGGAAAGTTGAACTAGAAGCTCACCAACCTGTCCTAATTTGTTCTGTAAAACAGGGAGAACACCTTCCCTCCATAATGTTGAAGAGGATATATGTACATCACCTTCATGGCACTTGAGCTAAATACTACTAGTTCCTTGTGCTTGTGTTAGTCTTTGTTATGTAAGGTTACTTACTTTACATATGGAGACATATTAAGGCTTCATTAGTTCATTGCTGAAGATGTTGGAGTAAAAAGTAACTATGCTGCATTAACCTACATGCAGAGTTGGTTTAAAAAAAAAAAAGGTAGAAGGCTTTGTGGGCAGAGCTGGTTTGGAGGTGTATTCCTCTGTTGCTAACATACAATTGTCTCTTAAAAATAGGGAATACCAGTTATCTTGCAGAAGTGAAATTAATTTGGACCTTGGTCATAGCACCTACTGTTGTCCTAGCACTCAGTTTCTGCTAGTGCTTTTTAGGCTTTGCTAAGCATGGCAAATCCCTAAAGTCAATTCTAAGAATGCCTCTGGAGGCTTCTGCATACGATGTTTTAAAGACCTCTACAAATTAAATCCCACTTACTATGCATGAGGTATAAGACTCCCTAAATTACTAAGCTGGATAGCAGGTGAGATGAAGATGACTGTTGTGAGACGCTAGAGGCACCTTATAGTATTAAAAATAAAAACAAAAAGCCAAACCATGCCTGCTTGTGAAACTTGTCTGTTAAATGTGAAATTTAAGTACAGAAAGGGGCAGAAATGCAGGGGGATGTCTACACCTTTTATTATCATCAAAACACTCAAGATAACCTTCTGTATACAAGGTTACTGTGGTAGGTAGTTTCTTCTTTTTGACTGTATCTATAACTTGAGTTTAGAATTGCTGACGTATTTTTCTTTATTTCTAGGGTTCTTATTCTGAAGTCACCTCTATCAGTAATCTTGGTGTTGCAAGCAAAGAACTAGTAGTTGAAAGACCTGGACACATTTTTCTAACCTATGCAAATGGCTCTGTGTGCGTTGATGCTGATGGAAGGAAAACTACTTATACCACCACCATCCACTTTATCTGTTCCAGGGGTACTCTTGTAAGGACAAATTATTTTTTTAGTTGTTGCTTCATCATAGTAGGCTTTCCATCGTGTAATTTGAAACTACACGAAGATATGTAGTGCATTCATGACAAGGAAGACTTCTTGGGGACTTGAAATAGAGATGTAAAACTAAAGCTGATTTAAATGCTGCAGGAGCATGTGTCTCAGACTGTTTATTTCATCATAGGCACGAACTAGTTAAAATATAACAGCCCCAGTAGGCAATGGTATTTCAGACTGGTCTAATTAGGATGAAAAATACACAGGGACTTAAGGCTGAGGAGTTATACATGCAAATGTTGCAGACCTTCGTAAGAGGAAGAATGTTGTAAAGTGTGTCTTCAGGCTTAGGTTCAACATCCTCTGAAGCTTGCTGATTCTAGAGGGGTTCTTAAATTTGTAAAGCTTTTGCTGGTACAATTGCACATACTGAAGTTTAGATTGAGGGGATTCTTAGACACCCCACCCCCACCCCATTAAATGCCTAGACTTTTTCTTGCTGGTTTGTGAATCTTCAGGTCTTACTCCTCTCACTCAGATTAACTTCAGCACAAATCTGTGATTTGGAGCAGTTATGAACTGTTTTGCTTGAAAAGAGTGAAATGAAGTGTGTATAATTCATAGTCCTGTTACCTTGTTGCCTCAACTAATGGAGTTCTGTGTTGCTTGATTTTTATTTTATTGTTTTATATAGTGGATTATGCATTACACTCCAAATATCTTCAAAGCCTAGACTGAAGCAAGGTCTGGCTATGCATGTTGAGATTCAGTATCGAATTTGATCTGAATATTTGGATGCCAGATTTAGTTCTCTGCTAAAGCTTGATGTGTTTACCTAGACAGTTTTCAGTGTTGACCCTAAAAATAAATGGGAGAGAGAAGCAGGGTAGGAATTGTGTTCATTTAGCAGTACATGAGAAACTGTCAGGTTCTTCTAAAAAAGTGCAGTCTCAGACATGAGAAAGTGTTGGCTATTATACTTATCCTGGTCTTCTGTCTGCAATCTGTTTCCAGAGTAGCAGCCCAAGGTTTATAGCCATTCAGGAATGTGTGGCCACGTTCTTATGGGAAACTGAGGCTGCTTGTCCAATCAAGGACACAAAAGATGATTCTCAGGTGAGAAAGGGGAAGGTGATTGTATTCATCGTCTCAACATACTATTTTTTTTTGTCTTTGGCACTGCTGGTTGCAGTGTTTACATCACTCTTGGAGAAAGCTAACTACAGTGAAGCCTGAGGTTATCTTGATGGAGATGGATGTGATATCTTACTGCCTTCTTGAAGTGTGTCTGAGAAGTGTAACTTCTGACCAAAGTATTCAAGTGCTCTCTCTTGAGAATAGCTTACTTGCTGTGGCACTGAATGTTTCATTTCCTCACCAGGTTACTAGTAAACCTGAGTTTGTATTTAAAGACCTATGTTGTCCTTAGTGTGTACAAATGATCAGTAAATGAGGTGACTCAGTTGCTTCTACTTCACAGGTCTCAACATAAATACATTAGTGTGACAACAGCACTCAGTTAAAATATCCTTGCTCTTAGTGAACCTGATAGGTGTCACCAGCTAAATTGCACTTTTATGTTGGTATGTGGCTGATGTCAATAGACAATTGTCCAGTGAAGTGTTGAATGAAGTGTTGCTACTACCAGAGCTGTATTCTGGTTGTCCAAGTTAAGTTGCTGATGGTATACAGGTTAGGAATATATGTAAATCAATACTTTGTCTCTTTAAACAAGTTAGAGGTAAAACTTAAACAGAATAAATACAGAAGGAGAAAATAATGCTGTTGTAACTTTTTTCAGTCCTGCTCTGTGCGAGATCCAAACACTGGCTTTCTGTTCAATCTGCAACCATTAGCTTCTAAAAAAGGCTATATGACTACTGGCATTGGGAAGACTTTCATGGTAAGGATTTGGACTGTGCAATCTATTGCTTATGGATGCTGTTATGTTTTCCCAGTCTTGCTTATTGAGCAAGTGGAGCTTTGACTAGGTCCTTATGAAATTTGAGTACTGTGCTTGAGGAGGGGGGAATGGAAGATAACTTGATTTGTCTCAGATGGTCTAAAAGTATCAAACTTCTTGTTCTTAGCAAACATAAGGTAGCCATATTTTTGAGGCTATGCATGGTTTTCCAGTTATGGATTCTGTGGCATAATACCATTTTATCTGCTGGTGCTGAAGAAATGGGCAGTGGAAGCGTAGAAGATTAATCTGTCCATATCAGTGTTCTTAATGCAGTCTGCATATATCAGTAGTCCTAGGTTGTCCACAGATATTACCATGCTGGTTTTCAGTCTAAGAATAAACTTGCTGTACTTCTAGTGGGGTGAATTTGTGGACCCAGTAAATTGAAGATTAAGGATATTGTCCTTATGTTATAGTTGGTTGTCTTGCAGTCTAGAAATGACAGTCATTTCATGCTGTTTTAAATAGTTCTTGACAAGTGATGTAGAAATGGCTGATCTTTCTAATGCAGTTAATACTGTGTACACCCACGTTTCAAAATTTCTAGCTAAACATTTGTGGACCCATGCCAGACTGTGGTGAAATCAATGGCAAAGTAGCTGCCGGATGTGAAGCAGAAAATCTGACATCAGTGAGGCTGGTGGAATTGGACAAAACCCTGTATCTGTCTGGTGAAGGGTTTCTAACTCTTACCTACAGCGGTCTTTTTCATAAGAAATCAGGTGAGTTCAGGAAACATGCAGCGGAAATGGATGCTGATGCTGTGCAAATTCTGTGAATGGTCTTCATTCCTTCCTTTTGCATGTACTAAAACCTACTGGGCTTGGTGTTAGTCACTTAAACAAGCTGGTTCATATGGGAATTTTAGGAATAAATCAAATCAGGCAGAATTGTAATGGCTCAGTTTTCTGTAATATATGGCATTTCAAAACTCCTGGAAAGAGACCAAATACAGTATATGATATTTTCTATGGTAACCATAGAAATTCTCTTGGTATTCTATGGTAATCACAGAATATCTCTTATTTTCCCACTTGTGATGTTTTGGTGCCTAATACACAATAGAAAACAAGTGATTGAGCTCTTGTGTACTTTGCTTTAAAAGCTTTTAAAATTTTGATGGCAAATACTACTCCCCCCCCTCCCCATAATTCTACCATTTCTTGTGGGCTGTGGAAAAGAGAATGAACTTAAATTGTGCTACTTAAGTGGTATCAGTATTGTTTGTTCTGTAGTCATTACACTGAACTTCTTACAAGCAAACAAAGTCCCAAACCCAAAGCTCTGCTGTGTGTGATAAAATTTAGAGGTTGCTGGTACAGCTCACTTGATTGTTTTACAGGTTTGCTGTTCCTTCAAATATGTCAAAGACCTAGGAAGCACAATTTACTGAAGATAATTATGCTCTTGAAATGTGTCAAGGCATTCTGTTTCCTGTTTGGAGAGGCAGTTATGGCTGCTAGGCAATTTAGCACGGGTCTCTAAAGAAGGCTTGTGTATTTACAGTTTAAAAACCCATAAACAATAGCATTTTCCTTAAAGCAGTTGGTAATAAGAAACTGTTAGTAAATTTTTCTAAGTCAAGTGTTAGCTTGAATTTAAATTCAAATATTCCCCAAGTGAAGCAGCAGCAGATAAGTGTTTGTTTTACAGGAAAATCAGACATGTTTATGGTGACTTTCATTTGTAATGATTCATATCCTGGAGAGCTTAAGTTTGTGCGTGAAGAGATAAACAGCGAGCTGAACATCCATGATACTTTCTTTGAGTTTCACACAGCTCTGGCCTGTGCTCCTGCTCCTGTAGACTGTCAGGTTACAGGTAAGTACTTGGAATTTGGGTGATCTCTCTCCAACAAATTGGAAGGATTAATTGAACAGCAAACTTCTGTGGAGAAAGGCTTTGTGAATACTTCTTGTAGAGACTTTCATAAGACTTCAAGTGTTTGTAAAAGTTGTAGAGAGGAAGAGAAGGTAAGTTGTTCAAAGAAAGCTTAATTTATGAAGTCAGACAAGAAGCTAATGCGGGATGTAGTGGTATACACAAGAAAGCTGTTAATTGCTTTGAAGATCTTTAATCCTTATCATAACTGGATGCTGCTTCAGCCCAACTCTGAAGAAAATGGGTTAATTTAGTACCTGTCTCTGGAAAAATCACCCGTGAATTGTGGAATTTGGAACTTGGGGGAATTAACTGTCAAGGGAACTCTGTTCTGAATTTGGTGTAGTGACATTTTTTTATGGCAACAATACCTTCTCCTAAGGGATATCTAATGTGATTCTGAAAATTATTTTGAATTATGTGTATTCATCAGTGAAACTTGTAGCAATATTGGGCTTGAAATGATACAAGTATCTAATAGATTGTCTTTCAGCTTACTAGATGTACCATATCTATTTCAGATGCTGCTGGCAATGAGTATGACTTAAGTGACTTAAGCAAAGAGGGTGAACCATGGGTTGCAATAGACACTTCAAAGGAAGCAAAGAAGCGAACATTTTTCTTGAATGTCTGCAAGCCTTTACCCTATGTGCCTGGGTGCCCTGGTAAGCCAAGTGTCAAGCATTTCTTAACTTGTGACTTCGGATACAAGACCTTATATGCAGAATGACATCCATGGTTATTTTAGTAGGATTTCTTGAATCCTGCTTGTTCAGTCACTGAACTTGCATAGACCTAGGTGGGGTACAATAAACAGACTTCCTTGAACTGAGGTCAGTCTTACTGCTCATCAGGACTCTTGCATTGAGATGTGTGAGAATGTATTTAGGAAAAATGCACTGAGAGCAGTAATTGCCAGAATCTTTGATTATTTTGAAGAAAGGAAAGTTCAATGTTGTTGAAGACTTCTAACTGAATGAGGCCATAATGGGAAACTTATGCCATGTCTTATTGCACTTTTAGCCAGTTTGATTTATTTAACCTGTTTTTATTTCGATTTATTTAACATCTGTTATCAGTCTGTGGGAGCAGATAAGTTAGCGCAGTTTTGAAGATTTCATTGAGTGTAGGACAGTAACTTGTTCTATTCCTCAGAAGCTTTAGACACACAATGTCTCTAGCTGTATTTATGAAAACACTTCTGTCATTTTCTGCTTTAGGAATTTAAGATAGACTGCTTTAATGCTCAAAGCTCTCTTAGAGCTACTCCATTAATGTTGTTTTACAATGAAGTTACCTTTTAGTTGTCAAAGCTTTGAACTGAAACACAGGCTTTTTTTTTTTTTTCCTGTAGGTGGTGCCATAGGATCTTGTGTGAAATACACTGATAAAAGCAAGAACCTTGGCGTCATTCAGATAAACCCACAGGCTGCTACTGATGGGTCATTAAGCATTATCTACTTGAATGGTGACATGTGCAAAGATAAGCAGCGTTATTCTACACGTATAATCTTCCAGTGTGATCAGACAATGGTAATTTTCTCTGCCCATTGCTATTTAATTATGAATTTAGAACTTGGACTTATACTGTAACAAAATGGACAGTATTTATTTCTCTTGATATGGAGAGGCTGGTTCTAGAAAGTAATATCTTGTATACAGGCTTTTCACTTGTCTCTTCTTACAACTGCTTTTCTGAGCCTGTAGGACAATAGTGAACTCTATTTTGGTATCCTGTGAGCCACCAAAAGCAGCTCTTTGCTGAAAATGAGTACTGAAATTTGATAATGGAGGTCTTAGACTCTGCAGCTGCAGTAGAAAAGGATTCTGCATGTATGTTTTGAGACATGCAATGTTACTAAGTCTCCTTCACATGGCTTTTTTCTGTAGGGATCACCAGTGTTGGAGCAAGAGGATGACTGTGAGTTTGTATTTGTTTGGAGGACCTTGGCAGCATGTCCTGTTCACAAAGCAGAAGGTAAGTGTAGTTATTTGAGCTTTAAAATATCAAACAAATCTGCACAAGAAGTAAATACTTAGTGAAATTATGTTTGGTTCTTGGCCTGTGAATCTTTCTGTAAAAGGTGCTGGCTTTTGGAGGGATATTTCTTCTGAGCTTTAAGCCAACTAAGAGTCCCATCTAACATCAAAAGTACAACTGAGGCAAATGTACTTCCCTACCTAAGGAAAGAAAATAAAGTAGTAGTGCTGTCTCTGACAAATCATAGTACTACTTTGTTAAATCACAAGCAGACTTGCTGGTGTCTTGTAAATCTTTTAAGGTTTCATGACAATGCAGTTGATTCTGTGCCTGGCAAGTCATTTTGTGTCTCCTGTTGAGGACCGGAAGCTATTCTGTGAACTTGACCCGTGTTATACAGTGTGGGAGACATTAGTGGGAAGAGTATCAGAGTCTACAGCTGGCTCTAGGACATATAAGAAGGAATCACAGGTTCTAGTTCTGGTATTTAGTTGGCTTTTAGATAGGAAGTTGAGTGTGCAGGTATCCTCTCTCCCATTGCAGGCTTTGTTTTACAACTTGTAACGATGCAATGCCTTGAAAATCATCCAGACGTTCTGCAAAGAGTCTGTTGCAACAGTACTAGATGTTATTGAAACTGCCAGTGATCTCATGTGGCATGAGTAATATTTACAAGCTGCTGTTCTGTAGCACGCAATTAGTGTGCAGGACACTGGTGACAGGAGTTGTGGTTTTGAAGGGAGGGAAACTGAGGTCTTTAACTTGGTACCAATTTGTTGAAGAATTGAGGGGAGTGTAAAAATCGTGTGAAACAATCTGATTTTTTTTTTTTTTTTTTTTAGATTTTTTTTTAAAGCTTCAGATATTGAGCAAAAGGTCACTTTAAAGCTGAGGACTTAATCAGGGGCAAAGTTACTGTTGTGTATCAGCTGATTGGGCTTGTGAAACTTGAATTTTCCCAAACTTTTTCTGTATACATCTTGGTAGACCCATAGCTGTAGTTATGATTTCCTATGATCAGTTATTTGCTTACTCAGCAAGCTTCCTAGCTGTTAAAAGAAGGTACAGGACTGACATCTAGGGCAACTTTTGCTTTGGCCTTGTGACCTTGCTGTTCTTTCCAGATAATTAAGCAAGTGCTGGACTTAGTGTCTCTGGTTCTGTACTTAACCTTCAGCATGGCTGAAGGAAGAACCTGTGAGGCCACTTTGAGGTTTCTGAGCTAGTCTGACTTGCATTTTGCTTTAGTGGTGGTAATAAAAGAAATGTTCCTTTTATAGCTTGCTCTCATAGTTCTAGATACTGATGGCTTCCTGAAATGAGCTGTTTAGCTGGACTAAAATGGTTTTTCACTGTCACTGCCTAAAGTGCCAGTTACTCATTTTTGTGGCTTTATTTGTGCCAGTAAGCCTTAATTGTCCTAAGGCACAGCTTATATATAATCTTTCTTAAATATAATAATAATAATAATAATAATAACCTTCATTAAATTCTTAAATTTTCCTTAAAGGAGATAATTGCCAGGTGAAAGATCCAAGGTATGGTCATGTTTATAACCTGAAGCCACTTTCCAATAAAGACATAAAAGTGAGTACAGATGAGTACGACTACTACTTCAGAGTTTGTGGAGAAATAACAGAACCTTGCAAACCAGAGGCTAACGCTGTGTCATCGTGTCAAGTAAAGAAGATGGACAGTACTTTCAGAAAAGTAGCAGGTATAGCACTTGTTTGGAAGGAACTTGGAGAATGGGAAGATGAATCAGGGTGTAACTGAAGCCTACTATGACATGAGAAGGGTTCTTTCTCATCTTGTACATCTTATGAGATAAAGCACCTTACCACTTTTGCTCTTTTGCAAATAAAATGTCATGTATATAGTTATCTTGTCATGCAACTAGGAATGTGCTCAACCTTGCTGTACTGGAGTAGTATTCATACAATAACTAGGTCATGAGGTCAACTAGGAAGGTTGAGGTCTTTCTATCAGTACTTTCTTGTGTATGTTGTTGCTGTCTGTGTAACCCTGTTGCCAGAGGCATTACTGCAGTCATGTATCTACTGGATTAGCTGTTTACATTTCTTAACTCTTTGCTTCTAGGCTTGTCTACAGAAAAACTGACTTTCAAAAATGGTTTAATAATGATTAATTACACCAATGGAGAAAAATGTCATAAAATCTATGAACGATCAACTGCCATATTATTCTATTGTGACAAGACTACATCTGAGGTTAGTTTCGAAATACATGCTTCCTGTACATAATGGCTTCTAGAGTTGCCCCTTACTAAGTGTGTGGAAGGGTAAGGTGAACATGGAACTAGCTTCCCTCAAGGGCTGCTAATCATTTACAGATTAGCTAGCAGAGTGAAAGGTCCTAGGAAGTGATAAAAAATGAGGAATACTTTGAATTTTCTATTTGTGGAAGGTACCTCTGTCATGCCTCAGGAGTCAGGCCATGTTGTTCTTTAAGGGATGCTTCCTATGAGCAAAGCTCTTGAAGATATTGGGAAGGGATGTTCTCCCGGAAATAACGGCTGTTTCTTCATTTCTGCATAAGAAATGAAAGGTAGAAGGATGAACCCACAGGAAAGCAGGTATTACATGGCCTGATCAAATTAAGCTGGTTACTTGCTTTTAGTATCTTTCTCTGTACTTCTTACTGTTCTTAAACACTGGTGCCTAGAGTTACTTTTGATCGTCCCCTTTTGCCGTGGAGGAGGTAGAAGCTCCTAATGGCACTTCCTATCAGAAGTGTGCATGTGGATAAACTCAAGTTTGGGAGAAGCCATGCTTTCAGCTAATGAGAGGTGTGTCATGTGTCTCCTAAGATAATATGTAAACACAAGTTCCTGGATCTTCTGAAGTAAAACAGACATTCTGGTAGCTTGAGTGTGTCTAAGCGATAAAGTAAATTCCTTTTTATGTTCTGTTCTTTCAGCCTGTATTTTTGAAGGAAACTCCAGATTGCACCTACATGTTTGAATGGCATACTCAGTATGCTTGCCCACCTGTTAAATCTACTGAGTGCTCCTACAAGTAAGTTGTTTCATAAACTTAAAATGGAGCTGTATGATGTCAGAAAGAAATATAGCCTTATTGCAACTCTGCCAGTGCTATCCTGCCACTTTAGCTATTGTGTTTTGACTTTGTGAGTAAATAGCTAATGTGGCATTCGATGCCAACGCAATGTATTTTTAGTAGCTTTCGCAATTTATACTTTCTAAAACTAATTTCACTAAAGAAAAATACTTTCTTTGAACTTCTTTTGGAGGATAAACTTGGTATCAAAGCGAACTGTTTGGTATGCAGTTATTGATTGTTGAACTCTGAGTATGTTAGGTTGTTTTAAGTGTCTAGTTACTATTTAACTATAGCTAATTTAAACAAGAATACAATTCCTGTCTGTTGGGAACTTCCACCTAACCCAGCTCCAGTAAAAATGTATTTTATTTCTGTCACAACCAAGTATTAGCTCATTAAGATTTGATAAGTGAGATCAAATGTGGCTAATAATTGGCCTGGAGTTTTAATATCTGGCACCATGATAGGTTTCTAACTGAAGGTGAAACAATCCACTCTGGCTGTGCATCTGTGCTTGCCATGCACTGAAAGCCTGCATGCTTCCATGAAAAGTCAGAATTACTCTTGCGTCGGCTGAAGGCTGCATGCTCATGGACAGTTACTGTGCGGATGGCTGGTGCAGTGGTACATCTCTGTATTGAATTTGAGGTTTGTAGGGAGAAATGAGTCTAGTGCATATTTCTTTTCCAGCATGGTACTCTGCTTAGAGTTATTGGGTTAAAAGGTCTTACAGTAACTTAAGAATTGTAGCTTACAATTACTTGATTTCTTTTTAGATGTCCCTTAATTTGAATCCTTTGTCTTCCTTACAGGGATGATGAAGGAAACTTCTATGACTTTTCATCTCTGACACGGCATAGAGAGAATTGGGAGGCAATTGCTCTGTCTGCTACTGTACAGAAGTACTATATTAATGTCTGCAAGCCCTTAGTACCATATGGTGCTGCACGTAAGAGCAAAACAAAAACGTATTCTTGCTGTAGATAGGGGAGGCAAATGGTAGGACAGTA
This sequence comes from Psittacula echo, assembly GCF_963264785.1. NCBI lineage: Eukaryota > Metazoa > Chordata > Aves > Psittaciformes > Psittacidae > Psittacula > Psittacula echo. The sequence goes on along the minus strand of NC_137738.1, from coordinate 36,871,732 downwards.
CTGTTGTGAAGAGTGAAAAATTCAGAGAGGATTATGTGGTGTAATTTCAGCACCAGAGGGAAGGGTACACTATGGGCCTGATTTCCATCTGCTTGGCAGGTGAGATTTGCTATCAGGTCTTATCTTCTCTTGATAACATCAGCACTTTAGCTCTTCCATTCTTACCCAAAGTCTGCTATAGCTTTTAAAGATTAAAATAATCTTTTGATGCAGGATGTTAACTTCAACATTTTCTCTGTAGCATCATCTCACTGACTCTGCATCTTGTGCAGTGGAAAACCAGATAACAGACTGTAGCCTTTACCATGTGTAGTAGTCAGCTTCCCCAGTAGTAGCTGCCACTACTTTCTACATGACCTTGAGTGAAGTGAAGCTGTTGCTGCTACTTGTGATTTTCGGGGAAGAATGCTTTTGACAGTGACTTGGAGAGAAGTCAGCCACGACATAATCTGAGAGTAGAGAGTGGAGTTTTTATTCCAGGCATGTAAGCCTTAATAACATTTGGAGTAATAATACAGATTTTTTTCATCTGTATAGGTTCCTGTCCTTCTGATGCTGCTGCCTCCCTCATGGAAGGTGCAAAATGTACAAGTCTTGGGGAAGTGGCTGATGGTCCCCGGTGGGAAAATGGCATTTCTATTCTGAAATATATTAATGGGGAGCAATGTCCAGATAAAATTCGCAGGAAAACAACAATATTGCGCCTCAAGTGTGATGAAAGCAAAATTGTAAGTGCGCTGCCTCTGGCAGGGTTTTATGTTTTCATGAGTTTCTCATACCACTGTATGTGTTTGGAGAATGGTGGGCAGTTCTTATCCATTCTGTAATAGTCTGTAGGTGATGAGAGCCAGTCTTGTAAGCAGACTGGCTTATAAGTACTTAAACTTTAGATGCTAAGCAGTTTTTAAGAGATCTTTTGTGCAATTTGCTAGCACAGATTTTTATCATCTGCAATAGCTTCACATTTTCTGCATCTTGAAGATGAATATATTGTAGACTGTGAAGTGTTTCAAGTAGTAAATAATGCTACTGACTGTGTAATTCTTAATTCTTGCACACCTGTATGCCTTGCTGTTAAGTATCTTTTATTTGGTGAATGTCTTACCATCACCTTTTAGGTTTTCTGTTGTCCAGCTAAGCTGCTCTTAGCTCTCATCTCACCAATTTTATTGTTCCTCATAATGATTCTGTACTGTTGTGTATTTGGAATAGTCATAGTTAAACACTCTGTCCTTGGATTAATTCACTGGACCGCGATGGTGTGTCAAGTCCTAAGACTGGCATTTGAATTGAGCTCACTTTACAGGCATTGGGGATTAATGCTGTGCCATGAAATCTTAACACTATCACTCTATAGAGATGTCACTCTCTCCACTGTTTCATGTTCAGGAGTCAAAGCCAGAACTTATAACAGCCATTGAAGATTGTGAATATACCTTCTTATGGTTCACTGCTGCTGCATGTCCTCTTAAAAGCAATGTGCAAAATGACTGCAGGGTAACCAATCCTGCAACAGGTAAGGAGGCGGCCTCAGGATTTTCTATGTGGAAGATGGTGCTGGAGGCAGCACTACTGCGCTTGCATTCTTGAGGGACTTCATTAGAAAAGGGCAGTGTGGCACATTCTCTGGATAGTGTCTAACAAGCTTATTAGTGGGTAGAAATATTGTTTAAGGTACTGCAGTGTCCCTTGGAACATAAGTAATCTATAGTTCTGAAACTAGTTTTAATTCTATGAATAGGAATTAGTAACTGTTTGCCTTTTTAAGCTAGCAGGCATGTAGAGGCTGGTTGACCTTCCTACTAAATTAAGTTACTGAAAGCTTTTAATACAAAGAAATGTCTTTGTTTTGTATCTGGGAAAAGAAAAAGAAGATTAAATTTATTCCCTGATGTGTCTACAGGCCACCTCTTTGATTTGACATCACTAAAGCGAGAGTCTGGCTATACCATCATTGGTTCACATAACAGAAAAATTGAGTTGAATGTTTGCGCTGCAGCTAAAACTTCATGTGCTAATGGAGCTGGTAAGCATCTAACCCTTCTAATGCTGTAGTTGCTGACTATAGGATACCCAAAGGAAATACGTATGCTCAAGTTTACAGTAAAATGTGAGGAACAAGTTTTACTTCACATGTGGAAGGAGTGAAGTGTGAAGCTGAATTGGCTAGGAAAAGATCCTTAAACTGTTTTAAGAAATTATGTATTCCTATGAAATTCCTAAACTCATATGGGCTGACTTCGAGTCCAATCCCTTTAGGTCCACGTGGGTGAGTATTCTTTTGGACATGAGTGTAGGAATGTGGATGCTTCTGCTGTGCCTCTTGACTTGGGAAAAGGAAAAAGTTACAAGATTCCAGCTAGAGTAAGCTGAACACAAAAATTGCTCTATGGTGATTGTATTGATGTTACATGTCTGCATTTCAAATCCCTGCCAACCCTCTTTCTAGCATTCTGTTCTGTTTTGGATGCTTCTAAAATATCAGAAGTTAACTTGTATTTTAAGCTGCTTACTAGCAGGCTGAATTGTTAGCTCCTCTGTCAAACTGATGAAATAATTTTTAAGCATCTTAAATGCTAAAATAGCAGTATTGCTTGTGAATCAAAAATATTTTTGTGTAGTTAAAAAGAAATACTTGATGGATTTGGTTTTTAAGTGGCATCTTAATAAAATGATATATATAATCTGGCTGATATTTTGTGTTAATCTCTGTTTTCCGAGAAGTGGTAACCAAACATTCTGCTCTGTGATTGCTTAAGTGTGTATAGATGCAGTATATTCTGCTGCTTAATGAAGCATTAAAGACAATATTTGGTCTTTGTTTTAGTGCAGTTCAGCTCAGTTTAATTGCAACTCCAGATGGTTTTAAAACATTTCTCATAGGAAAATTAAAGTCAAGCTAAAATGCTGAGTTTCCTGCTATTCATGTTGCAAGGTGCAGTTTTGAAAGGCAGTTACATCAGACTTGATTTGTTTGTTCATTTTTCTTTTTTATTCTTTAGCTGTCTGTATTACTGGTGGAACAAAACCAATTAATGCTGGAAAACTAAATAAAACTTTAACTTACGAAGATCAAGTGGTAAAGCTTGTGTATGAAGATGGAGATCCTTGCCCTGCAGACCCTGAACTGAAGCATAGAAGCTATTTAAGCTTTGTATGCAAGTCTGATGCTGGAGATGACAGCCTGCCTGTTTTTCTGTCTTTTGATGAGCAGACATGCACTAGTTACTTCTCTTGGCATACCTCCTTGGCTTGTGAGGAAGAGGTAAAACTTACTTGTATGGAAAGCACCTGTGGGACTAATAGCAATATGTCTTTTAAATTCCTTGAGGGACAGCCTCTTCCTTTAGTACAGAACTCAAGTTCATGTAGAAGTTCTCAAATACTTTTCTTACTGACTTGTTCACCAGGGATGAACAATACTTGGAAAATTCTGGTCCACATGGTGAGCCAAGTTAAAACTTCAACACTGCAGAATAACTCCTCTGTGGAACCTATTCATCTGCTTTTCTGTACAGCTCAAAAGGAAGCCATAGGGCATCTTCTTGGGAATCGATGGTTAAGATCGTCCAATACAACAGGCCAACAGACCTTAAGTCAAGTTGAGGATGGATAGCATCTCTCTACATGGGGATGGGGTTGTTTTTCCTCCTCATTGCAGTCTCAGTACTACCGTAGCTCTTGCTTCCATTTAGGAAGAACATTTTCCATTTTATTTTCCCTGACAGGAATTGTTCTGTGTTCCCTCTTTTGTAAGAGTTCTGCTATACATAGCTCTGATTTCCTCTTAAGTAGTATGTACCATGCTGCAATGCAAATCATAGTGCCTGAAAACATTGTGTTTTCTAGCCTATTAGCTGTGTTTGGTGATCACTTTTCATGGTGTATCCACAGTGACTTTTGCTACTTCAGCATGGTGGTAGCTAGGTAGCAATGATGATTATTTGTCTTGAAATTAAACAGTAGTTTTGTTAGTTGCTTCTTACCTAATACCTAAACAAGAATAGACTTCCTGAAGTCCAGGTAGGCTGTCAATAAGCTTATGCACTTCAGGAATGTGTGAAATGGGTTCTGAGGAAATGCAGTACTCAAGCCAGCTTGCAATACAGTAACTTTAGATTGTTACAACCAAGCCTGTTTATTGGAGGTGGTCCAGTAACATGTGGAGGTGGGGAGAGAAAGGAAAGAACTGAAGGATGTACTAGTCTTATGAGAATGTAGTGACTATGTATGCTGGAGTATGCATGCCAGAACTTTACATCTTAATATTCTTCTGATATGGATTCAATCCTATAAGAATGTTTGAGGATTTTCATATGCGACTTGTAGGTGCTTAGTATCTATAGACAAACAATTGTAACAAATGCTGCTTTATTTAAATTAAATTTGAAGCTTTTAAATGCAACCAAACTTGTGGCCCTATGAAGCACAGGATGTTTGTCAATAAATCAAAGCATGTAATAAAAGAATAAGGGAAAAAAATATACTTTCTTGTAGGTGAAGTGCTCAGTATTGAACGGTAGTTCCATTATTGACCTGTCTCCTCTGATCCATCGCACTGGGTATTATGAGGCATTTGTGGATGAAGATGATACAACTGATGCTTCTCCAGACTTCTACATCAACATTTGTGAGCCTCTTAATCCTATCAAAGATGTCAGTTGTCCACCTGGAGCAGCTGTTTGCATGGTTCCTGTTAATGAATCACCAATAGTAAGTACGATGCCTGGAATCACTGAAAGGTGCATTTTCCTGCTAGTTTAAAACAGTATCCTTTCCAACCCTAACTATTCTATGATTCCGTGATCCCTGCCTGGAGACCTGATTTGAACCAGAAGCTTGGGAACAGGTTAAAGAAATAGAATACAAAATTGAAATCTATCCTGCAAAATTCCCTTTCATCACTTTTCCCTAGGAAGAAGTATTTTCCTGTCCTGAAAAGCAGGGATATTTTTGGGTGTCAGAAGATTCCATACAGTGACAAATACGAAAAATTACTAGAGATTTTTATTTAGTGCTGTGTGCCATATGCAGAGACTGGAAAGCAGAGTGCATCTTAATCTGTTGGTTTTGGCACAGAAATGGCATGCTTGATCATGCAATAGCCTGTTGCAATATGGAGCAGGGTATGTCCTAGCATGTTCCAAAGTATATTTGGTACTTACATGTAAACACTTGACAGCTGCATGAATAGAAAGCCTGTGACAGAATATTGGTTAACTTGTCTGTGTTATTACCTTGAGAGATGAAGGCTCTTACCTTTTGCGATCTTGTTTGTGAGCTGTAGAAGGTGCATATAAAAAGTTGAAATTGTTTTCCAGGAACTTCTACATTGATCTAGGGACCTTACTCTAGTGTTAATACTATGCTATTTTTAAGTCATGTGTTGGTATTTTGGCACAGTGATTTAAAGAAGAATCTACCTGTAAGGTGCAGAACCTCCTTGGCTTTTGTCAAGCTTAATCAAAGAGTATTTTGAGCTGCTCAACTTGTGTTTTATTAGGATTGAATTATAACAACTGTTCTTTGAGTATAGAATACAGTTTTCAAAAATGCAGTAGTTGTGCTCCCTTGTAAACTAAACAGATGAATCTGAATTGACCTGAATCTCTGAGCTGATCTGAGATCTATGTGTGTTCTATAAGTCTCTTAATCCATATTTTTGCTTGTGTAGGATATTGGTCGTGTTATTGAACCTCCAAAGTTAAACGAGGCAGTAAATGAAGTTTACATCACTTACAACAGCACTACTCCTTGTCAGATAAACAACAAATTGAACTATACTTCTCTTATTGTATTTCACTGCAGCCAAGGAACTAGTCTGGTAAGACATCTATTAAAATAATTTTGATACTGGAATGCAATGGGAATTGGGTAGTAACCAATGTTAGCTTTGCTTAAACCAAGGATTTATTTCTAGCATGTAAGCATAGGCTTGTTTCAACAAGGAATATAGTTAGTATATATATTCTTCATACTTAAACACTTAGTATTTGTCTTGTCAACCAGGCAAAATTTCATAGAGGGCATGAACTTTAGGCTTGACAGTAGCAGATTCTGATGGTTTCAAGGATCAGATTCCACTGAAGTAATGTAGCAATAACTTATTGCTGGCATTAAACTAATGCTGTGTTGCACCTTGTCTGAGACCAAAAGCTTGTACTTATACCACAAGCTAACACAAGACCCAGTGTAACTGTTGGTAAACCTATTACTGTGAAATATTTTCCTTGTGTTGTAACCCTTTGCATAATCATATGCAGCTATAAAAATTTGCATGTAGATACTTCTGGGTTTTTTTGTGTTGACACTTGAATACTAAATTGAGGTTGAATGGTGGTGTGAATCTAACACTTCTTGAATTTTCTGAATGCTGTAACAGGCTGTAGAGAAGCAGTTACATATGATGATTGACAAACTAGAGCTTGTTGAAGATACTCAGTGGAACCACTTTCCATTAACATGGGGCATGAGCTGAAACTGGAGGCAGCTCTGAATATTACACAGTCCATATTCATTTTTATTTAAAATGCAACAAAGGAAATGGCATTTCTTTCTAAACCTCAGCTCAGTGAACTTTCTTAATGTTCTCTACTATGGAGAAACATAGTGCTCCCACACTTTGTTGCTGCTTGCAACTAAGTTGAACAATCAAAATCTTGATGTTAATTAATAAACAACCTTGTGTACTTCAGTTACTGCTTTGATTGTTTTCTGGAGCTAGGTAGAATGTACTTCATTTGTAGCTTTTTTGTTACAGGTTGTAATACAAAGGTATGATGTTTGTCCTACAGTCAGTAAAGTCTAGCCTTGGTAATAACTGAGGCTAACTGTTGCAGGGCAGGGGGATGCAGAAAGAACAACAAACTCCCCAAAATTTAAACCTAATATATCTTGCTGTGTTCTTTGGTAACAGGGCAAACCAAAGATGATGAGGAAACTTGACTGCAGTTTTGTGTTTGAGTGGGAAACTCCAGTTGTGTGTCCTGATAAAGTGAAAACTTTAGGCTGCTCTGTGACTGATGAACAGCTACACTATACTTTTAACCTAACCAGCCTTTCTGGAAGCTCATTTGAGGTAATCCCTTCTGGTGATGTGATTTCACTCCCCCTTCTCTTCCCTCCCCCCATTCTCCCTCCCTTAATTGACCATTGCTATCAACGTTTTAAATCTGAGCAGTGTTTTTTTTTTTTATTAAGCATCCTGGAGTGCAAGAGGAGACTGAAGCATGTGCTGCAGCTGTAGTCAGTGCTGATATTTGTTTGGCCTCTGACAGAGGGAATAATATTTGAGGAATAACATTAGGGTTTTAATGTTTTTGAGAGGGAAAGTCATGGGTATACTTATGGAGAAAGGAAGGAGAAATCTTCACCTGTGGCAGAATCCTGAGTATGAAAGCAAGTCTGCTGAACAGACTATATCCTTGGTCTGAGGGTGCACTTTATCTGCAGTTTTGCTATTCTAAAGAAGGCTAGACTTGCAAAATTAGCTGTCATTTTTTTCTTCTGCATTATGCAAGTACTGCATGAAGACTTGGTTTATAAAGCATTTGGCTGTTTCTTTGTAAATATTGACTGTAGGCTCTAAGGCAGCCTTGTTTGTGATTCTTCTGGATGTCCACACAGGTATTTTCTGGATCCAACAGTTACCGCGTTGGTGTGTGCAGTAAGGCAGCAGACTTGCCCCAGGGAAAATGCAAAGATGGGGCAGTGTGCCTGATGTCTGAAAGTGGTACATCATCCTTTGGAAACGTGAAGGAAATGAAAATGGACTATAGCCACCAGGATGAAACAGTCATCTTGCAGTATACTGGGGGTGATTGGTGCCCTCCAGGTGAGATTGAAGCAGGCCCATTCTTTATATAAAACTTTTTTTCCCTTAAAATATGAGGGTTTGTTGTGATAGTTGGGAATCCACATGGATTTTGCATATATTAATAGAAACATGTAATTTTGTTATAGCTTAGTGTGATACATGTGATTTAACATTATGTGTCAACTAGAAGAGAGAGTGCAGCTTTTCTGTAAGGATTATCATAATTTATTTTGTGTGATATTCTAATTTTCTAATTGGGTTTAGACTCTATGTTTCAGTATTTTTTTTGTCTGCCTATGGCTTTTCTTTAGTATAGAAGTACAGGCTTTGGATATAGTCCTGAATATGGATATGCCTGCTATTCTATTGCATGTTAAGAGGATATACCTTTCTTTGCAGTGACTGAAAAGGGAGAGCTTTGTGTGTTCCCCTTCAAGTACAAAGGGAAGACTTATGAGAAGTGTGTTACAGAAGAAAAGAATAGGCCATGGTGTGCTACAACTGAAAACTACCAGAGAGATGGAAAGTGGGGGTTTTGTGCTAACGGTAAGAACTTCTTATACTTCATGTGCAAGGATCTGACCTAACACAGGGGGTTAGCCATTATCAGGGTGGACAAAAGACCTCTGCTTCAACACAGTGGAAGTAAAGGGATGGGAGCGGGCCAAACAAGGAATGTATGGGATAAACCTGACTTTACTTAAGTCAGTGAGCAGAATACTTTTGAAAAAGTTCGTGCCTTTAGATAATGAGTGTTCAAGTCATAAGTGATGACTCTGCTTTAACAGAGATCAGTCATGTTGGAAGGAACACTACGTTCTAAAAAGCATAAATGCTAACCTAGGGAATAAAATTGCCAGGTAACACACTTGTGCCTCTTCACTATCTGAAACAGTACCTGTTTAAAACTTTTGTTGATACTGTAAAATTGCTGCACTAAAATCAATTCATGCCTGAAAGTCTCTTGCAAAACATTTGTTAATCTTTTTTTCAAACCCTTTCCCCTTTGCAGGAACTGCAAGAAGGGAATCTACTATTATTTTCACATGTGAGGAAAATGCTGGTGTTGGGAGACCACGCATCCTGAGTGAGACACTTGGCTGTGCTGTCACATTTGAATGGAGGACTCAGGCTGTTTGTCCTCCCAAGAAGATGGAATGCAAGTTTGTCGAAAAACATAGAACTTATGACTTGAGAATGCTCTCCTCCCTGACAGGATCATGGATCTTTTTCCACAATGGGAACTCGTGAGTAATGAGCAGTTCCCATGGATCAGCCTGCTAATCAGTGCAGTTGAAATTGTATTGTGGCATAGTACTTCTGTTTGGTCCTTGTTCAGAGTCTGTTTAAATTTGCTAGCAGTTATCTTAAAACTGTCAATGCTTAACACTGAATGCAGACAAAAATAACAGTGAATACAGACAAAAATTTATCTGGAGAGGATGAATTATTACTGTCTTCATCATCACCCATTCCCTCTATTAGTAACCATTTTCCAAGGATGAGTAAATCGAAACTTTAAGCTTTTAACAGGCTTTCTATTTAAATTGCTAACTTAACACAGTCATTTTGTAGTTTAAATGCAATTTGGTTTTGGTCCTTAATCATGTTGAAAAAAAAAATGACTTAGTTGCTGTCTTTTGACTCAAGTATGTAATGTGTTGTAAACTTTATGTAAGGCTTCCTCCCCACCCCAGTCCTGTAAATATCAACTGAAAGGAAAACACAGAATGACAGGAATTCATCAACCTCTCCAGCATACCTGCTCCAGTTAGCTAATAGAAATAAACTGGCAAGGATAAGAGCATCTAATTCTAAACTTATGGTAAACTGGAGTAACAAAACTGTCCCATTCGCCACCTTGCTACTGGTTCGTCTGTTTTATTAAAACTTAACTGTTATAAGTCTGAAGAAGTGCTGAATTTAGGATAGTACTCTAACCTTCACAGAATCACAGAATATTAGGAATTGGAAGAGACCTCAAAAGATCATCTAGTCCAATCCCCCTGCCGGAGCAGGAACACCTAGATGAGGTTACACAGGAAGGCGTCCAGGCGAGTTTTGAATGTCTCCAGAGAAGGAGACTCCACAACCTCCCTGGGCAGCCTGTTCCAGTGTTCTGTCACCCTCACTGAGAAGAAGTTTCTTCTCAAATTTAAGTGGAACCTCTTGTGTTCCAGTTTGTACCCATTACCCCTTGTCCTATCATTGTTTGCCACTGAGAAGAGCCTGGCTCCATCCTCGTGACACTCCCCCTTTATATATTTATAGACACTAATAAGGTCACCCCTCAGTCTCCTCTTCTCTAAACTATAGAGACCCAGCTCCCTCAGTCTTTCCTCATAAGGGAGATGCTCCACTCCCTTAGTCATCTTAGTTGCCCTGCGCTGGACTCTCTCCAGCAGGTCCCTGTCCTTCTTGAACTGAGGGGCCCAGAACTGGACACAATATTCCAGATGCGGTCTCACCAGGGCAGAGTAGAGGGGGAGGAGAACCTCTCTCGACCTACTGACCACCCCCCTTCTAATACACCCCAGGATGCCATTGGCCTTCTTGGCCACAAGGGCACATTGCTGGCTCATGGGTCATCCTTCTGTCCACCAGGACCCCCAGGTCCCTCTCCCCTTCACTGCTCTCTAATAGGTTATTCCCCAACCCGTACTGGAACCTGGGGTTGTTCCCACCCAGATGTAACACTCTACACTTCCCCTTGTTATATGTCATCCCATTTTTCACAGCCCAACTCTCCAGCCTGTCCAGGTCCCGCTGGATGGCAGCACAGCCTTCTGGCGTGTCAGCCACTCCTCTCAGTTTAGTGTCATCAGCGAACTTGCTGATAGTACACTCAATTCCCTCATCCAGGTCATTGATGAAGATACTGAATAATACTGGTCCCAATACTGACCCTTGAGGCACTCCACTAGATACTGGCCTCCAACTAGACTCCGCCCCATTGACCACAACTTTCTGGCTTCTCTCCTTCAGCCAGTTCGCAGTCCACCTCACTACCTGATCATCCAGACCACACTTCCTCAATTTAGCTATGAGGATGCTGTGGGAGACTGTGTCAGACGCTTTACTGAAGTCAAGGTAGACCACATCCACTGCTCTGCCATAATCCAACCACCTTGTTATGTCTTCATAAAAGGCTATGAGGTTGGTCAAGCACGACTTCCCCGTGGTGAAGCCATGTTGACTGCCCCTAATGACCCTCTTATCCTTGATATGCCTTGAGATGGCACCAAGGATAAGGTGTTCCATCACTTTCCCAGGGATGGAGGTGAGGCTGACCGGTCTATAGTTACCCGGGTCCTCCTTCTTGCCCTTTTTGAAGACTGGAGTGACATTTGCTTTCCTCCAGTCCTCAGGCACCTCTCCTGTTTCCCAAGACTTGGCAAAGATGATGGAGAGTGGTCCAGCAATGACTTCAGCCAGCTCCCTCAGTACCCGGGGGTGCATTCCATCTGGACCCATGGATTTATGGATGTCCAGATTGCTCAATTGCTCCCTAACCCATTCCTCATCAACTAAGGCAAACTCCTCCAATTTCCTGACTTCCTCTGGATCCTCAGGGGTACAGGGCTCCTCAGGACAGCCTCCAGCAGAGTAGACAGAGACAAAGGCGGCATTCAGCAACTCTGCCTTCTCTGTATCTTCTGTCACCAGGGCACCCGTCCCGTTCACCAGTGGGCCAACCTTGCCTCTGGTGTTGGTTTTATCTGCCATATATTTGAAAAAACTCTTTCTGTTGTCCTTGACCCCTCTCGCCAGGTTTAATTCTAAGGAGGCCTTAGCCATCCTAGCTGCCTTCCTACATCCTCTGACAACAGCCTTATATTCTTCCCAAGTGGCCAGCCCCTCCTTCCATGATCTGTAAACTCTCCTCTTCCATTTGAGCTTACCCAGCAGTTCCTTGTCTAACCGCGCAGGTCTCCTGGCTCCCTTCCTTGACTTCCTATGTGTCGGGATGCTTTGATCTTGAGCTTGGTAGAAGCAGTCCTTGAATGCTAGCCAACTATACTGGGCCCCTTTACCTTCAAGCAGTCTTGCCCATGGGATTTCCCCCAGCAATTGTTTGAAAAGGCCAAAGTTTGCCCTGCTGAAGTCCAGGGTTGCAATTCTGCTTGCTGTTCTGTTCCTGCTGCACGAGATGCTAAACTCCACCATTTCATGGTCGCTACAACCGAGGCAGCCCTCAACCTTTACTGCTTCAACTAGACCCTCCTTGTTAGTGAGGATGAGATCCAGCAGTGCTCCTCTCTTAGTTGGTTCCTCCACCATTTGCATCAGAAAGTTATCATCAATGCACTGGAGGAACCTCCTGGACTGTGGCTGGGTTGCTGAGTAGTCTTTCCAGCAAACATCAGGGAAGTTAAAATCCCCCACGACGACCAGGGCCTGTGACTGTGAGGCTGCTCTCAGCTGCCCGTAGAAGGCCTCGTCAACTTCCTCACCCTGATCTGGTGGCCTGTAACAGACACCTACAACAGTATCACCCCTGCCAGCCTGCCCCTTAATTCTCACCCACAGACTCTCAACTCGCTCGTCCCCTGTCCCTGGACAGAGCTCAGTACATTGCAGCTGCTCTCGCACATAAAGAGCAACCCCACCACCCCGCCTGGCTGGCCTGTCTTTCCTGAAAAGGACATAGCCCTCCATGACTATATTCCAGTCATATGAGCTGTCCCACCACGTCTCTGTAATTGCCACCAGATCATAATCTACCGACCGAACACAGGTTTCTAACTCCTCCTGCTTATTCCCCATGCTGCGCGCATTGGTGTACAGGCATTTCAGGGTGCGAGCTGAGCACACTGATTTCACCCTACGGGGATGGGAGGCCTCCTGGTCATCATCAGTTCTAGAGTGCTACCCCACTGGTGCCAGCCCAGCTACAACCCCATCCCTCTTCAAATCTAGTTTAAAGCTATCCAAACGAGCCCTGCCAATTGCTGTCCCAGCATCCTTCTACCCCTGTGAGATAAACCTTTCCCACGTATCACTGTCTCGACTGGTGTCTTATAAAACCAGCCATTATCAAGGAATCCAAAACCCTGCCTGTAGCACCAGTCTTGAAGCCAATCATTTATGGACTGAATTTTTCTAATTGATCCCACGTCATCATCTGAAAATGGAAGGAGTGCAGAGAAAATCACTTGAGCCCCTGAATCTTTCACCATCCATCCCAAGGCCTTGAAATCTTTCTTCATTCCCCTCAGACTACGAGGTGCAGCTTCTTCCCTACCTGTCTGGAAGACCAGCAGCGGGTAGTAGTCTGTCGGGGGCACCAGGCTGGGGAGTGCCCTGGTGATATTCCTGACTCGGGCTCCAGGTAGACTACAAACTTCCCTATGATGAGGGTCAGCTCTGCATATTGGGCCCTCTGTCCCTCTCAGAAGGGAATCACCTACTACAATTACCCTTCTTTCTTTCTTATCAGAGGCAGTCTTGAGGTGTGGAGGCAACTGCCTCTTCCTATGTGACCCTGTAGGCAGGCTTTGTACCACATCCTCACCTACCTTTTCTTCAAGATCCAGGGCCTCAAACCTATTACAGAGGGGCACCTGGGGAAGCAAAGCAGGTAGGGAAGGGAGTTGCCTGTGACGCCGAACTGGAACTTGCTTCCAACCCTCGTCATGTCTTTGGTCCCCTACCCGTGCCCGACAGCGACAGGACAGGGGCTGTCTCGGGTCCTCCATCACTTTTTGGGGGGTATCCCCCTTTGGCCTTTCTGAGTGGCACATCAGGGAGTTGCTCCACCAGTCAATCTCCTTTTCACGTTCCCTGATGGACCTCAGTGTCTTGACCTCCTCCTTAAGTTTCACCACCATGCTGAGCAGATCTTGTACCTGCTCACACCTCACGCAGGTGGAATGCCTGCCTCCCTCCCCCAGCTGCAGCAGGCTCTGGCACTCCCTGCAGCCGGAGACCTGGACAGAGATGAAAACTGAAAAAAAATTTGGAGCATTTCTTGCCTCAGTTCCAATTCCTAGTTTTAATGTAGGTCAAAATTAACTAGTGAACTAATCTGGTAAATGATCAATTCTATCTTTTTTTATTGCACAGAGTCTTTTACTTGAAAATGATAGAAGTAATCTGCTAAACCTTAGTACCTGCTTTCTGTCAGCTAATTTGAGTATTTAATTTCTTTTGACTTGGCTAGCTTCCCATGAGGATTCTAAAGTTTGCATCTCACTTTTTCAGTTTACCTTAAATTAATTTTAAAGAAGTCTTATCTACCATGCTCTCTATAGATACTATGTGAACCTCTGTCAGAGGGTACATGAGGGACCCACAGGCTGCCCTGAAAGAGCCAGTATTTGCAGGAAAAGCAACAACGGAGATGTTCAAGTTCTTGGACTTGTTCATACACAGAAGCTGGATGTGACAGGTAAAGTTAATTTTGTTCCTATAGAGAGCTAGAGATGGTTAAATCTTACAACCCTAACTGTAGTGGTTCCTAAATTATGGTGAAGTCTTTGTTTTGAAACATCTTTACTGGAGAAACTTTTTTTAAAAACAAAACAAACCAACCAACCAAAAAGCCCTCATACCAAACAAACCAGTAAATGCTACTACTCAAACTTAAAAGTGGCTTTTAAGCCATCAAAAAACATTGAAGTAAATAAACATCATTGTCATTAAAGTTGTAATAAGTTAATTTTTCATCTGAACATCAGGAAACCATTTTTCTCTTCCAGGTGATACGGTGTATGTTAGTTATTCCAGTGGGCAGGAATGCAGGAAAAACAAGAAAGTAACAACAATTATAGAACTAAAGTGTGCAAAAACAGTTGGCATGCCCATGCTGCAGAGGTGAGTAACAAATTGATGTTCAACTGATCCTCGTTGTTTATTCCTTTGTACCTCTCTAGTAGACTGTCTCAGGACAGTGACTGTTCTGTTGGACAGTCCCTAAAATAATCCTCACTCTGTACTTATAAAACATGAGTCTTCTGGAGTTTCTGCGCCTGTTCACTTCCAAAACCAATTGTATTCTATATTTATATTAAAATTTCTTAATTTTGATTGTCTTAAAATGGGCAAAACTTTAAGCATTCTACTTCCAAATTAGATCTGACAGTGGATGGGATGCTGTTGTTTTCAATGTCAGTTGTAGTACAACCATTATTAGCTTTGCTCAGAATCCATTTAGTAGAGAACACTTACTGTAGATACATTATTGAGCTAATAAAATATAGCTTATTGTTACCTCAATAGGTATTATTTAATTAGAAGCTATCTAAAGTGAGGTAAATATGAATGAACACAAATACTAAGAAAGCTTGATAGCTTTATGCTTAGTTCTCATTTGATTAACTGCATATTGTTTGTAGAATTGGGAAACTGAGCAAAATGCTCTGTATCAGTAAAAGAACTAGTCGGCAAAATCTGACTAGCTTATGCTCTTTGTCCTAGTTAAATAATGTGCAGCACATTAAACATGCCAAGAGCACTGTGACATGTTTGTTGGCTAAAATATTTTCATAAAGCCCTCTAATATGCTGTTTGACTTCTGGAACTTTTGAAGTAGGATATTCAACTGCAGCTGGGTCTTTTAGGTCTTGGACTGCAGAAAAGTTCAGTGCAATTATTCAACGAAGGGTTTTGAGTGCTACTTGACTATTTTAGTTTACTCTTGGCATGATACTTAGACAAGGACATTCCCACACATAAGTTAGCAGCTATATGTCTTCCCTTTCTCAAGATACTAAGCACTTGTTAATATTTCCTGGAGTCATAAGTTGTGTCTGTTATTTGGCAGGATTGATGAAGAAAACTGTGCTTACTACATCACTTGGGACACACGTGCAGCTTGTGCCGTGAAGCAGCAGGAGGTGGAGGTGGTGAATGGAACAGTTGTTAATCCTGCAACTGGGAAAAACTTCTCTTTGGGGGATGTTTATGACAAGTAAGTAAAAAAACCAAACTCCAAACAGCTCCCTTCCCCTTCCCCTTCCCCTTCCCCCCCCCCAAAAAAAGAAAACAACAGACAAACCCCAAAATAACAAACCAAAACCCACAACTGTACTGCAAGGAAAGGACTTGGTGTGAATATTCAGTGTTGCCTTAAGAGTACTTAGCTGTCAAGTAGAAATAGCACTGAGTTCACCTTGTACCAATGATTGATTTAAAGGCCTAATTAATGGTGCAGCTTGCAGCTGGGCTTATAGCTGTGAGCATGTCCAGGTGTATTCAAGATGGGTCTAAAGCCTGCACATACTCACCTTGGTGTTAGAGCTCTTTATTGTGGGTAATTACTCATTACTATGTGTACATAGTAATTGTATGTACATTACATTGTAAGTAATTGTAAATGTACATATTACATAGTGTGTAGACATTAGTTCAGTGCCAGAGAACTAGAGTTTTTTGTTTTGGGCTTTTTTTCCTCCACCTAGAGTAGTCCTTGGCTTTTTAGATAGCACCGTTTTTCCTGCTCACATGATCCGTATGAAGTAGGAACCCATGACTGAAAAGCCTTAGAAGTGAGGAAGGACAGGTCTTGGAGGAGTGGTCAAGCATGACTGAACTCAGAAGAGGCAGGGGAAGACCAGCAGTTACACTGACTGTACTACACATTGCACATAATTCTGTTCCAGAATCTGTTATAAACTACTATACTTAATGTCATTGCTAGTGTTATGGAAGGAAATCTGCCCATACTGGTGTCATGGGAAGAATAAATTCTGCTTGCAGGGTGCAAACCATTAGTGTGCAGGGTTTGAGTAATTGAGCAGAAGTGTTGCAAATAAACCTGCTGTGCAAGTGTGGTGATAGCATTACAAGCATAGAGAAAATACGAAAATCAAACAGGCCTGGATGAAAGAGGAGAGGAAGTCAGGACAGAATTATAAACTTGGTGTAATGTGAGATTAAAGGCAAGTCATATTTCAGCAAGCTCAGCCTTTGAGCAGATGCCTAAAACAAATAGTTGGGAATCTCGGAGCATTCTCACTCTGACCAGCAATGTGAAAGGATACATTTGTAAAGAGTACTTTGGTAACACTTATGGTAGAACCAATTATCCTGCTAGAGGAGGCAGCTAAGCTATGCTATTTACCATAGCACACAATATGGGTCTTATGGTCAGTAGGCTAGTTTGTGTATGAGCTGCTGAATCATGCTTTTGTCTCTGGTTTATCTTAATTCTTTGGAGGTGTTTGCATGTTCATGTACTCAGTGAGGGCAGTATAACTAGAAAATTTGCCTTTTTTTTTTTTTCTTTATTAGATTATATTTATGCTAAGCATAATCCTCATTTCTAATGTTCAGGCAGGAAGCCTCAGTCCTGCATCTTTTCTGGTTGCTGCATCAGTCACTCCATCTTGCTCTGGAATAAACCAGTGTAGTAGCTACCACTGTTGCCAGTCTTATGTCTTGAGAATAACCTAAATCTATGAGTTTAGACTTAAGGGTAGACCTGCTCTCTGCTTCCTCAGGTTGTACATGGCTTCTGGTGACATTCGGACAAATGGCGATAAATATGTATATGAAATTCAACTTTCTGGTATAAGAAACTCAAGTATCCCAGAATGCTCTGGAGCAAATATCTGCCAGGTTAAAACTAATGAACATCGCTTTCGGAGAATTGGTTCTACTACAAAAGCTAGATATTATGTTGAAGGTAAGTATTTGCTTATTAACCAGAATTGCTTGATGCTCCATATGAATTGCTTCATCAGAAATGGTTCTTGTTGCATGATATCTGTGCTAATCCATTTCTGTAAAGGTATTCAGAGTCTGTCTAGCAGAATTTAGGTTGCTTTTTTTTCTTGCTGTGTAAGCTTAGTTGTGACCATGGCCTTAATAGGTTTTGGGCTTGACATTTGTTGAAAGACTTTGGTAGGAACAGTGCAAGATAGAAAACTTGGTCTCCTGTTTTCCTCTGTGCTTGTGCTGCATAAGCAATGATCTCCTTTATTTAGATACTTTTTTTCTTGTAAAGAGCTTACTCTGCTGTTCCATAGCAGCTGATAGGGTCAGCTATGTAAAAGTGTAGGCTCACCTGTAGATACTGTGAAGTATAAGCTGTTACTGGAGAACAAATACATAACTTCCAAGATCTGGTTTTAATAGACTGTTCTCAAGGAAGCAGTAAACCGTAACATTTTCTTCTCATTGTAGATGATGACTTGGATGTCATATTTTCATCAGACTCCAGATGCGGTAAAGATGAGTCAAAGTCTGTGTCTTCAACCATTTTCTTCCACTGCAGTTTACAAGTGAAGGAAGGCATCCCTGAATTTCTTCATGAGACAGCAGATTGCCAGTATTTATTTACCTGGTACACATCTGCTGTGTGTCCATTAATGTGAGTAATTAACCACTTTCTGAAAGCAGTTCTGTTCTTGTCAGCACTTCTCAGCTAAAGGCTTTTTTGTACATGTTCATCACAGTGATTGTGGGGAAAAAAAAAAAGCTAAAAAAGTAGTAGATGCATGGACAAGTGGAATTGGTGTTCACTTACGTAATGCTTGGCACATGATCACTAAATGAAAGCTTGCCAAGTTTGTCTGGGCCTAAGCTGCCCATTTGCACAGGAAATGGAGAGGCACAGTGGAATTAATATTGTTGTTTTCACTAAGTAAAACCTACTGTAGCTGACAGAACATGCTGTTTCATGTTGCTGAGAGGAGGAACCAGTTTTTGGGTAACGTTTTTTTGTCCTCCTTGCCTTACTGCTTGGAAAACTTAAAAGCCATCTGCCCACTTTTTTAGGCGGGAGTAAAAATCATTACAGGTCTTAGAGAAACAATGAGATATTTCTGGAATTAATTATCAGCTTATTCTACAGTTCCAGAAAGGAGAAATGAGGTGTGACAGTATTAAAAGCAGCGTGACTGTATCTAGGTGCTTACCAGCATTCTTGACCTGTAGGCAGCCTCACAGCGAAGAATGGGGTGACTACGTCTCTATAGGACTGTTCACTTCCTGGCTACTGATTTGAAAGCACAGGGAAACTGTTTATTCTGATTTACCCAGGCAAATAGCTGTTGAGGGGGTTTGGTCTGTGTAGTCAGCTGGAAGGTAAATAATTACTGTAGCTTTAGCAGGTTTCTCAAGTGCAGGTTAGGTTCTAAAATAGCAACTTTGTGTGGATATCTGCTGCTGTGTAAGCTCTGGAGTGCCTAATTGTGTACTTCAGTCTTGACTGTAATCAGTTTTATACACTATTAGAAAGCATACCAGGGTGTAGGCACAGTACATACATTTTATTTTTCAGTGATTTTAATTAAAACAAAATCCTCTAAATTAATGTCTTTATAGCTGTTGGGTAGGACTGGCAGGATGGTGTGGCATATTCAGTTTCTTTGAATTTGCTGTTTCTAATCCAGTTTGATGCAACTGGTCAATAGATCTTGCTCATCCTTTTCTTCCAATTTACATTGTTAGATCAACCAATGATCCAAAAAGTGATGAACACCAGACTGATCAGGAGGCCCAAGTACATAAAGGCCTTTCAAGGAGAAGTCAAGCTGTTGGGGCAGTGCTGAGTGTCCTCCTGGTGGTTCTTACTGCGTGCTTAATAATCTTGCTGTTCTACAAAAAAGAGAGAAGGTAAGAAATGATTGGGTGGCTTTCAAAGTTTCATTGGTAGGGATGTGGTTTCCTCAGTGAGAGAGAAGTAGTAAACTTCAGAGATTTAAGTTCTGGTGTTCAGTTGGCTGCCTCAACTGTCAAGTTGCTGGGTTTTTTGTTTTTTAATTCCCCATTAATTATTGTCTGAAGGCCCATGTAAAGAGGACTGGAATACACAATTGAATTAGGCTAGTCTTTGTTGTGTACAACTGCTAATTAAGGAGGATAAAACAATGTGACAATATTGTTAGTATTTGATCTCTCTCTCCTTTCATGGTGTCAAGCTGGAGCCATACAACAGCAGCAAGGAGTAAGTGCAAGTCCTGCTGATTCTCTGCTTTCCAGACAAGTTTGTTTGTTTGTTTACCTTAAACATACAGGCTAGAGGTGTTTCAAAAGTCACCCTGAAGCTGTGGTAAGGAGGAAGATGTACATCATGAACTTGATTTTGTTAGAGTGGTTCAGGGTGAAGTGTTGCTGTGTAATAGCTCGCAGCTTTCTTGGTGAAATGCTTTATATTGATGGTGAAAATCTAGTGAAGAAAAGTGAGGGCTAATAAGAGGGATACAGTCTTCCTAATGCAGTATTCTTTCCTTTCCTTAGGGAAATTGTCATAAACAAGATAACAAACTGCTGCAGAAGAACATCTGGTGTTTCCTACAAATACACAAAGGTAAATACAGTGGCAAAATCAAAGATTTTGTTACCCGTAGAGTTTTCTTGATATAAATCTTTTATTAATTCCCCTTAATTCCTAGCTCCTTCAGTGCATGGAAACTATACTGTGTGGCTTCAGGAAAGCCACATAGCTGAGATATCTACATTTATATTGGGAAATGGGAAAGGCAGATTGGAGTTGAGGAAATGAAGAACAAGTCCATAAACAGCTAAACAACACATAAATGTACAGGAAGAGCAAGACAGAGGAAGACATAGTAAAAAGCATGCCGTTGCAGTATTATTATCTTATGACTAAGTTAAACCTAAGGCTATGTGTGGTGTGGGGTCTGATGACTGGGGAGATCAGTGTGTAGCGGAGTCTAGAGTGGTATACACAGTCTTCTCCTGCATTGTAGGTCTTTGTTGTTTTCTTGCAGATAAACAGTGAAGAAGCTGCTAATGAGAATGAAACGGAGTGGCTTATGGAGGAAATTGCAGCACCAAATCAAAGAACAGCAAAAGGAGGGCAGGAGAATGGGCACGTTACTACCAAGTCTGTTACATCTGAAGCCTTTACCTCTCTCCATGTGGATGACCTGGACAGTGAGGATGAAGTGTTAACCATTCCAGATGTAAAGATTCAGACAGGAAGAGAACTAGACAAGCACCCACAAAAGAAGCTGCCCAATCTTGGCAGTAATAAAGCTTATTTGCTGAATGGGGGAAAGGAAAAGAAAGGAAAAGCCAAGCCAGGCCAGCAGCAGACACAGAACTCTACAAATACAGTATCGTTTCATGATGATAGTGATGAGGACTTGTTGAATATTTAATGACCCCCTTGTGCCTAATCAGATATATATGTATAGAGAGATTATATATAACGGGACAACATTTCCAACCAAATAAGAGGACTTCAGCCTGAAAGATTTTTCTGAATTTTGCCTTTAACAAGAAACCATTGAAAAGGGAAGAAGAGAGAGATTTCTTGGTTGTTTACAATGATCTGTTCAGCAATGACTGGGCTCCCAGTTGGCTGAGTTACACTGATTCTCTCTAGCCAGGACACACGTTTTTTTTTTAATTTTGTTTTTTTTAAGCCTCAGCATAGGTGTTAAATGCTTGCTTAAAAAAGAGAAACCTTTGAAAGGAAGGGATTAAGGCTGAATGAAGCCTCTGGCTCCTGAGTCTCAAGTGATCTGACTACTAGCATTTTGACTCCTTGTATTTATTGATCCTCACTACTCAGGTTTGCTTAATAGCAACATGTTCTTCCTGCCGGCAGGGTATTATTCTGTGGGTTCACCCATTGTAAGACAAGGAAAAATATAACTTGTGTGTTGGGATGATTTGATGTAAATTTTGGAACTGGTCTAATTTATCCTGTAAGTTTGAATATCCATTCTAATTTAAACAGATCATTGGTTCAAAGGTATTGACTGAAAGGTACAACTCTGTATAGCTTTAGCCTGAAATGGTTGCTGTTGTTTGCATGATATTTTTTTGGTACTGGTCACATGACTGACTTCATCAGTATATGCCTAAGCAGCTGATAAGCACCCAAAGATTTATTATTTCTTTTTCCTAGATTATGGCTGGACTAGGCCAACTGCACAGAGAACCAGTTTGCAAGGACATAGAGGCAGAATTCCTATAATGCAATCTGCAGTGCCCAGTTTGTCATCACTGCGAAAAGTCCAACAAATTGAGGAGCCCTAGTGGGCACAATACCTCTCTCTGGTATTAATTAGAAGAAAAAAAAAATTAGGCCAGTGTTTTCTGATCATCTTAAGTTCTAGCTCTATGTTATGGTGCTGGCCATGGTCATTGATTTGAAATGTTGCTGGCAGTGAATGCCAGTCAGCTTTCCTCTAGCAGTCTTGATCTTCCCCAGGTATTTCCTAAATTAAATTATGGGCAGTGATAGGGTTTCAAAGCATAGGACAAGTACATGCATTGGTCAGAATTTGAGACTTTTCATTGTTCCTTTTGGCTGGCTTTCTCAGTTTCAACAATGGTTTCTTTTGATAAAAATATCCATTTTGAATCAAAATAGTGTAATATAAAGTATTCAGCAATTTCAATAAAAGAGATGAAGTGGGTATTCCAAATCCCACATCTCAGGTCTGGAATCTTCCTTACACTAGTTTGTAATGCTGCTCCTCAGCCTGGTGATACCCTTTTTTGCTGTGATTGCTAAGATCTTAAATGCATGACTCTACAAGACCTGATGTTTGGTGACAAAGATTAGAATTTATAGGTAAGTCCCAGTGGTGTAGTCTTTCTTTTATCAGACTTGGGCTTTCTTCCTCTTGTATTGTTACAAGTGAAGCTGTAAATCAGTTTGGCTGTAGCTGCATCTTTTCATACCTAAAACAAAAGTATATTTTTCATATTTAGCATTAGGTTAACTTGGGGAACTGAGAGGCTTGACAGTATATTTTTAATACTGTCAGTTACCATTGCAACGTTTCTCTTAATATTGAAGAATGCTGCTTCCCTTCCCCAAGTCTTCAAGGCTGGCATCTTAGAGTTGTTTGCTCCATGAACTGCTGCACTATGTGAATTCCCATGTATTAAGGGATAGCACCGGAAGGTCTCTTCATTGTAACTGTGTCTAACAAGGCTTAGGTAGAATGGAGGTACTCTGCCTTCTTATCCAAGCAATGACATATTTCTTGTATCAATGATGTATTTTCTAATACACAGCTGACAGTAGTGAGTGACCTTGCCTAGTCTTTGAACTATTGTCCACATTTTATCTAGGCATTTATAGATATGCTGGCTGAATTGTGTCTTGTTCAGAGCTGGATGTGTGACTTGCTTCACCAGACTATTTTTCCAGTAGAATACCCTGCTTAACCGTAGAGAGGGAAGTGAGAATAGTGGGGACCAGATGACTATGTACAAATGGCTGGGCCAGGAACAGAAACCCTGCCAGTCAACAGCATGACTCTCTGGTAAGTGAGCTTTTAAGACACAAGCCTGCATGGCACAGTGCCACCCAACCCCTGTCTGGACTGTGGACAGGGGAAAGTGTGGGGGAAAAAAGGGCCAGTCTGGATCTGACTGTTTTAGTTCTTCTGGAACTTATGCATGCCATTACCAGGTGTTAAAAAAAAACACTAGGCAACAAGTGATGTGAGGCTTTGGGGTGTGTTTAAGGTGCAGCCTAATGGCTTTCAGTGTCACCTGCTTCCCAAGCAGGCTTTGATATCAGTTTCTTTGGCCTCAGCTGACCACACACATCCTGCTGATGAGGGAGGCTGTGGGGACAGGCTGTGAGTGTGGTGGGTGCTGTGCACTTGTGTGTACCTGTCCCTCTCCCCTGCAGCCACAGAGGTGAAAGCCTGGTCTGGGGTGGTGCTGTGGTGGTGTAACAGGAGGAGAGTTCTTGTTGCCTTGCTATAGCTATTCCTGATGGAGAGGAGGGGGCACACCTGCGTGATGCAAGGGAAGATCTAAGATTGCTGCTCTACAAAGCAGCTTTCACAGCTGGTTGAGTCATTGTTGCTCTGTGGCTGATGGGTAGTAGGATGAGGTGAAGAACTGATTGTTTCTGTCCCCAGGCCAGAATGGCCTTCTAAGCTGGTTTCTTTTTTGGAGTGTATTGAAAGGAGGTGTTAAAAAGATTTATTTATTTATTTCATTGTTGCCTAGACTTTTCAAGTTGCTTTCCAGACCCTTTTTCACTTTTTTTCCATCTTTAAAATGTTGCCTTCATGTTTTTCTTTGATAGAAGCAGCTGTTGTCAGCTAAAGATGTTGGAGTAGCTGGTACCTGTCCATAGCCAGCACTGAGCACCACTGGAGCCTGATATAACTGGATTTATTTTGGGTGCCCCAAAAGCTATTCCTAATGCCTAATTCTGTACTGAATGCTTTTCATCAGTGCAAAAATATGGTTGAGTGAAAACTGGGTTCCCTGCTATAGGTGGGGAGAGCTTTTCCTTGGAAACTGGGGAGTGCGGAGAGTAAGGGGTGAGACACACATGATACTGAAGTTTGCAGAAAAGTTTTCCTTTACTGTCACATGGCTCAAACCAAACACTTGTATTTCACAGTGTACTTACCTATTCTTTATAGAGCCTGGTTAATAAGCCTTGCTCGCATGTGGTGCGCAGCAGCTGCTACACTAAACTTGTATATTGCTGGTATGTTGGAGTTTTCCATCTATGCTTGCTCCTTAAAATGCCTCGTACTGGGGGAGCTGCCTTGCCTAATAAAAAAACCCAACGTAAAGTGCTGTGGCTGTTAGGGGCTTTTCTAGAGGAAAAGAACATATATGCACTCTGGTTAGGGGTTAAATGCAAATTCTTCTGGGTGAATTAAGGTCTGATTTCAAATGAAACCTTAAAAATAAAGCTTGCAACATGTAGTTTAATAATTTATGGAGTTACTCTTGACTTTTGGTCAAATGTCTTTGTTACTTAAATAGCTTTGCTGCCAACTAAATTTATCAGTGCTGCAGAGAGGACTTAGATGAGTTTGGGGGGTTTTTTGATGTGGTTTCGACACTAAAATGCCAACCCTCGATGACATTTTAGAGCATGTTGGAGAATTCGGCAAGTTCCAGAAGCAAACTTTCTTTGTCCTGTGTTTGCTTTCCGCTGCCTTCACCCCGGTCTATGTGGGTGTTGTCTTCTTCGGGTTCATCCCTGAGCACCACTGCTTCAGCCCCGGTGTCGCGGAGCTGAGCCAGCGCTGTGGCTGGAGCCTGGAGGAGCAGCTGAATCACACAGTTCCTGAGTGGGGTGGCCATGGGGCCAGTTTTGGCAGCCGCTGCAGGAGGTATGAGGTGGACTGGAACGCAACGGGTGTCAGCTGCACCGACCCCCTCGGCAGCCTTGGGGGCAACCGGAACACCATCCCTCTTGGGCCCTGCCGGCATGGCTGGGTCTACGACTCCCCAGGGACCTCTCTTGTGACCGAGGTAAAACCAAACACCTCTTTCCCCTGTGCCCTCTATTACAGATAAGCTGAGGGATGTGGGAGAGGGTTGGTGTAGCCTTGGCTGTGTTAAAAGGCTCCCATTTACCTGGATGAGGGATCCTCTGTCACTGTGAACTTGCGCTGGGTGCTTTGCAACCGCCTTCCCTCTATCCTCCCTGCGAAGCGTTACCTTGGCTGCTCAGGAGGCTTATATCTCCAGCCGGGGAACACAGCCTATTTCAGCAAATAAACCCTCAGGCAGATAAAGTCCAGTTCTGAAAGAAACTGCTGTCACATGAGAGAGGTCCAATTGGTGGAGGTGTGTAAACAGTGTGTGTGAAGGAGCAGCAGCTTGCAGCACTGCAAACAAAACCTGCTGATCCTCGAGCGGGCACACTGCACAGACCTCCCTCCCAATCTTCCTGCGATCCACACCCAGATGTGAAGATCTCAATGTCTTTCCTTTTTTTAAGGAACAAAGTCTTTTAAAGTTGGTTTAAAACACACTGGAATGGCGGGGGGGGGGGGGGGGGGGGGGGGGAGGGGGAGGAGAAGGTAATATCTTCCGAAAATGAAATAGCTTAAGACAGAAATAAGCTGCAGAAAAGCTGATGGCTGGTTTGTGTTCTCAGAAGACGTGTGAATAAACTGAAAATGTAAAGCACCCAACCCCCTGAAGTACTGTAAAAATGAATCAGTATCTGGGATGAAAACCTTGGTTGTGTGATAGAAAGTTCCACCAAATTTTTAGGGATGGTGGAAGTCAGGGTTCTTTCCCCCATGTATCTTAACACAAACACAGGAGCAGGTAAATTCTGTGCTATAGCAGCTTCAGTATTTGTAGTTTTGTAAGAGGCTGGAGCTACATTTTAGTTGTTGTACTGTAAGTGTACTTCTTTCAGCCAAGTATGGACTGGGTGATACTAAAGTGAGGAAGTTGGACACCTCAAACAGAGGATGACTCGGGACTTACACAAAATGCCAGGCATATCTTGCTGCAAAATGCTGGAGCAGATGCTGTGATCCAGATGCCCCCACTATGAATCTCCTGAGATTACGGGAAGCTGAAAACTTGCAGTCCATGTGGATTTGTGTTCTCACATCAGTTGTCTTTCCTTCTGAAGGGGGTGCAAGGTCATTCCTGTGAGCTGCTTCCTCCACAGGATAGCCCAGAACATCACATGCCTCTCTGCATTTTGGCAATGTGTTTCTGGTTATAACTGCCTCTGTGAAGGCTCTCAGGCTCTGTTATATTGTCCCTTTCTGTGACAGCTAAGCAACAGAAAGAGTAGGGCAGAGTAGAACATGTTACTTTGCCTGAAGCTAAAATTTTACACATGGAAGAATGTCCTCATGGGAAGGCTCACAGAGCATCAGGAGGAATATTTGGGTTTATGTTGATGCATAGCTTTAAATGAACCCAGTTCATTCTCAGTCATGTTAGGATAGTTTTTTGAAGTGACTTATTCTTTAAGTAGCTTTTATGTGTATCAACAGCTAAGATATGAGAACTAAGGCTAGATGACAAATACATGTGGGTATCCATGTAGTTTAAAGCTTGGCTCTGGATACAAATTACCTGGTCTCTAGACATGTTAGGCTGTAGAAAAACTTAGTTGAGCAAGGTCAGCAAAAGGCCAGAGCAGAGAGAAAATGCCTCAGGGGCAGATGCCAATCCCTCCTCCACCCTCCTTCTGGGAGCCAGTGCTCCACAGGAAATGGGACAAGGCAAGCTTCCGCAAGCTTCTAGGGTACTTTTTGTGGAGTCCTGAAGGGTCTGCAGGGACTGCTGTCATTTATGAGGGTATGAGGCAACCAGAACTGCTTACGAACGTTCACAGTCACCTACAAAAAAGCCGTTTGAAAAGCCCAGGGTGATCATCAAGTCCATGCTGGTTTGATCAACAAGGCCTACCTAGCACAAGTTAGAGTCCTGATCTTGACAGGTAATAATAATTCACTTATGTTCTTTCCAGTAATGAGAGATGAGGCACGAATGGGACATACCAATAACTGCTGAAGGGCTCGATCCTGTTTTAAATGTTGGGCACTTATCTAAGTCAGTAGGATTTCTGGGTGCTAATAAAATGGGCATTGACCCAGAAACAAGTTTAAATCTTTAACTGAAGATGACCCATGGATGTGAGCCAGCTCTTCATTTCACTCTCTTGCTTCTAACTGTGGTTGCTCCTTCAGTTTAACCTGGTGTGTGAGGACTCCTGGAAGCTGGACCTCTTTCAGTCATCTGTAAATGCTGGGTTTTTTATTGGCTCCATGAACATTGGCTACATAGCAGACAGGTACGTGTGGGCTGGCAGCAAAACCTCCTGACCTCCCTTATCAGCAGCATTCAGCAGCTAGGCTTAGATGAAGGCAAAGAAAACTTGTGCAATTGATGTCCTTTCTGTTCCTCTCAAAAGAAGGCAAACCACCTGGCGTTCAGTCACAGCGTGAGCAGCAAGTAACACAGCCTCTTAGGTCATACATGGTGGTTTGCACAGATCTCGTGGCTGGAGAGTCCTGCAGAGCCTGCAGGACTACTTTGGGATCATACACCCCGAACTCCCTACCATGCCACACCAGAGCCATGGGCTGTTAACTGAAGGCAGGAAACACTTGTTTGGAGCCCACAGTTGGTCTGTCACACTCTGTGTGGCTGCAGCTTAAAAACAGCTTGCTTTCTTTGGACAGGCTTTGAAATAGCAGACACAGATAGGTACAGCAGCATCTGTTTAAATCTGTACAGTTTAAAAGCAGAAATCCCCATGTCCTGGCATCTTTAGCTCCCTGTTCTGAGACAGTTGCCCCAGCCCAGCAGATGGTGTTAAAAAGAAACAAATGCCAGTATCTGATGGCCAATTTTCCGCCTTGTTCCACTCCTGCCTAGGACTGTTAGTACAGCAGGCTCCGAGTTGCTCCAGCTATGGAATGCAGCCCACTGCAGACAACAACATCCATACATACTAGATTCTTTTAGAGATGAAGACTGTGGTATAAAAATCTGTTAAATCTGTGATATGCAGACATCTAATCATGATATTAACCCATACTTATTTTTCATCTCCATAATATAAAAAAACAAATAGAGTACTAATCTGCCTGTTCTAAAAGTCAGGGATAACGGTCACAGTCCAAATATATGTAAATATGGGACTATTGTTCTTAAGAATCTTCTCTCTTTCCTGAAAGCCTTTGTGGAACTTTGTGGAATTAGCACAGTAAACTTTCAGGGAATAGAAGAGCAGATAAGTGAAGAATAGGCTAAGAATAAACATCAGTATGTACTTTCCCCTTGTATAGGGATTTATTTATTGGACTTTTTAAGATGCACAAAGCTTTTACTAGTTTAAAACTAGTGATTTGCTTTACACGTATTATCTTCTAATCCAGGTTTGGCCGTAAATTTTGCCTCATAACTACAATTCTTGCAAATGTTGTCTTTGGAATCCTTCTGGTCTTTGTGCCCACCTACCTGTGGATAGTCATCATCCGGTTCTTCCAAGGGCTGGTCAGTAAGGGCTGCTGGATCGCAGGCTACATCCTGGGTAAGTTCAGACCTTTTCCCAGGAGCATGGCTGACTGCAGAAGATGAGGAAAAAAACCCCTAACCTCCCCCCAAAAAAACCCCAAACCAAAGAAACACCAACACAATCCTGAACAAAGCCATTTTTAAATGCCTTCCATGCTCTTTTATCAAAGAGTTTTCTCCCTCTTTGACTTCTCAGGATTGTTTCAATCCTGCTCCAGCCCAGTCACCCACAGAGAGATGACAGAGGAGGCCATCAAAGAAGCAGGCAGAGGATGGGAAAATTGGAGGCATTTTTATGACATAAAGAGCATTAACGGGCAATGAGAGGCTTCACAGCCTAAAAATAACCAAAGAACAGCATGTACTTGCTGAGAAAAATACAAGCTGTTTGGGTGTCCATGCACTTGTGTGAGTGGAGGCCAACCCCGGGGATTGCGAATTAGTGTGCCAGGCTGTGCTGATGCTTCTCCCAGTGCCTTAATACTGATAGCAGCTGGTGGTGAAGCATGGGTTGAGGCCAGCTCAGGACAACTTCCTGGTGGAGCTGCCTGGGACTTCTCTGACTTCTCTGGTGTGGTATTCAGGTTCTTGTCAAAAATAGCCCAAACCCAAGCGATCACCAAAGCAGCAAATTAAATTCTTTGAACGCTGCCGAATAGAGCCTTCTCTGGATTAGCTCTGAGTGATCCTGTTCACTGTGGTAGCGGTAAGAATGTAAAGGTCGATGCTGTGAAAGCCCATTAGGTCTTCTAGCAGGGACATCTTGCTAATGCAGTTATCCAGCCGTCTGGTCTAAATGAAACAAAAACATCTAGCCCACAGTCCAGACCAGCTCTTGCCAAGACACGATTGTTTCTTCCTGTGTATATTCTAGATGCTTCCTAAGCCTCTTAAGTCTTTTTTTCTGGCACAAATGAAATCTTCATCACCTCTTCTGGGGAACTTTATGCCATTTTAGAGCGCAAAATCCCTTTCAGGACAATGACTGGGCTTATCCTGATATTTTCCCTCAGTTATACCTTGTTACTTCTGTATTTTTCCTTGAAACTCTCTTGTGAGAGGTGTCACCCAGAATCATCCCCAAACTCCTTCTAAACTTGAATCCTTTCCCTAAGGATAAGCCAATACTGAATGCCCAGGGAAGGGTATAAGAACAGAGCAACCTTGTTATTGCACTCTCCTGGGACACTGGTTCAGATGCAAAACTTTGAGTGTGCTTGTACCTGCCTGCTAAATAGGTACTTTTAGCCCTGTATCAGACAGAATTAATCAATGAGTCTATCCCATGATATGCAGCTGCAAACTGCAGATACCATCCTGTGGCACAGGCATATCTTATATACTTGCAGTGTAATGCAGGCTGAAAGGCTGCACTTCAAAACCAAAATAATCGGTCTTGTTGTGTTGGAGATATTATGTAGGATAGTGTTAGACAAAATCTATCTGTATGCTTTGATGCATGTTTGATTTACTCAGAGATTTCCATGACAGAGATCAGTACTGGATGCTGGTGTAGGAGCAGGAGCAGTGTTTTCTCCTCTGTTGGTGTTTGGGTGACAGAAAAGCAAACCTGCCTCTGTGAGCACCAAGGGATTTTGTCCAGAGGCTTTATGCCAGGAAGCTCAGGATTACCAACACAGCTTCTTCAGGGCATTAATGCAGCACTGGTCTTCCTGTCCCTGCAGAGCAAGTTACTCCTGTGCTGAGCAGTCATTCACCTGTGTCTGTGCATGTTTGCAGCAACAGAAGTCGTTGGTCCGAAGTACCGGAGGACGGTGGGCATCCTCTACCAGATGGCCTTCTCCATTGGGCTCCTGGTCTTTGATGCCATTGCTTACGCCATCTCTCACTGGCGGTGGCTGCAGTTGACTGTCACCCTGCCAAGTTCCTTCTTCCTGCTCTACTACTGGTAAACGGGCTTTTGTTTTACACCTGCCCACAACCTGAAAACCAGCTTCTCTTGCCACCCCAGGCTTGACATGGAGGGAGATTTGGCACTGCTTTTTGGTTGTGCGCACCTCTTAGTGCAAAGAGGAGGTTCACAGCAAAAAGGAGAGGGAAACAGAATTCTCTCAACTGAGATTTCAGTGCGTCTTAGCCTGCGCACCACACCTGACTTGTGTCTAAAAGACCACTTCGAAAGCAACTTGTGGAGAGTGGCTTAATATCATTTATTATCTTTGTTAAGCATTTCATAAAGGGAAAGAAATGCCTTGGCATAAAGTACACACTAAAAAAATGGTTATTGAGGGATTGTTGAATGCTGACATAACTGTAAGAAGTTATGTTTACATGTTCTTTTAAGAAAAAAAACTTGATGCTTTTTGTGGTCTAACCAAAAGAAGACACGTGGGTTCACTTTTATTTTGGATTCTTTCCTCTCTCTTTAATTGATATTTTTCAGTTTGAGTGCTTTGGATTTGAGAAATTGTCTGGCTGGGTTGAGAGGTGAGGAATAGTAGAAAGAGATTCGTTGTCTTCCTTTCTCGGTATTTGTGAATTGGTAAGCCAGTTCTAGCTTGCTTGCTTCTTCTAAACTTGTGATGGCACAACTGGAAGATGGCTCCCTAAGAGGAGCCAGTTTGTGGTAAACATGCTGAATAAAATGATACCACTACTCTCACTTAAAGCTCTTCCCTATCTTTAGTAAACTCATATCTAAATCCACTACCCCAACTGCTCCTCCTCCCACTTCAACAGTGGGATGTACAATTTTTCCTGATGGGGTGCAGGGGGCAGCAACACACAAAACCCAACCAACCAAAATCCACCTGTCTCTCTTCATCCAAAGCACTCTCTCCAGTCTCCATACACGAGAGCACTCTGTGGGCTTTTTATGTTGGTATATAATATCATCCGCTTGCATTGTAGGTGCCTCCCAGAGTCTCCCAGGTGGCTGATATCTCAAGGAAAAAATGACAAAGCCATGAAAATTGTCGGTGATATGGCTAAAACAAATCGCAAAAAGATGCCTTCCCATTTTGAGGTGAGCTCTGGGTTAGCTTGTGCATGTAAGTAAGCATCACTGTAGTTCCTTGCAGTAGACACTTACTTTGTACTGACTCTTCTACAGGATATTAAATTTGAAGAGGATGATGGTGGAAAGCAGAGTCCTTCCTTCTTTGACCTTGTCAGGACACCACAGATGAGAAAAAACACATTCATTTTGATGTACAACTGGTAAGATGATAATGATGGAGAACTATTTTTGAAGCTGTGGTTTTGAGGGCTCCAGAAGGATACAGACCTCTGTTCTTCAGCTGACTAAACTTCAGTTGTGGTTTAAGCACCACACAGCCATTTGCTCACCCCTCTCCCTTCCCCCTACCCCACGTGGGATGGGGAGGAGAATCAAAAGAATGTAAACCCCAGGGATTGGGATAAGAACAGTTTAATAACTGAAGTACAATATCCTGCTGCTGCTACAACTACTACTACTAATAATAATGGTAAGGGAAATAACAAGGGGAAAGAATATAAAACTAACAATAAAAAGGGAAAAAACCCAAATAAACACAAGTGATGGACAATACAATTGCTCAGCTCTCGCTGACCAATACCCGATTCAAGCAGTGATCTGGTCCCTTCAGGTAACTCCCCCCAAGTTTCTATACTGGGCATGATGTGCTGTGGTATGGAATACCCCTTTGGCTAGCTTGGGTCAGGTGTTCTGTCTCTGCTCTCTCCCGGCTTCCTGTGCCCCTCCTCACTGGCAGAGCATGAGACTGAAAAGTCCTTCATCGGAGTAAGCATTACTGAGCAATAACTAAAACACTGATGTGTTATCAGCACTTTTCTCAGGCTAAAGCCAAAACACAGCGCTGCACCAGCTACTAAGAAGGGAAAAATAATAACTGCTATAGCTGAAACCAGGATGCTAACAAAGCCAAGATGTTCTTCTCCACCCAGGTTCACAAGCTCCGTCCTCTACCAGGGGCTTATCATGCACATGGGAGTAGCTGCTGGGAACATGTACCTGGATTTCCTCTATTCTGCACTTGTTGAGTTCCCAGCTGCCTTCATCATCATCATCACCATTGACCGCATTGGGCGACGTTACCCCTGGGCTGCGGCCAACATTGTGGCTGGGCTCGCCTGCCTTGTCACAGCTCTTATCCCAGAGGGTGAGTCACCTGTGTGAGGCCATGTGAGGGTTCCCATTCTTGCATTCACACAGGTGAAATTCACACAGGCCCCTTAAAAATATAAAGTGACATGGGATCAGAGGTCCCCCTAAAATAACATTGGTGTATTGATACCCTATGTTGGGATACTTTTAGATGTGCTGAGTGCATTTTCTCTGCAGACATACATTGGCTAAAAGTAATTGCTGCTTGCATCGGGAGAATGGGAATAACAATGGCTTTTGAAATGGTTTGCTTTGTAAACACCGAACTGTATCCAACATACATCAGGTAGGTGCATCCTCCTCCCCATTGGCATTTGCTCTGGAAAGGCAGAGAAAATAAGGGTGGATGAAGTCCCACGTAGTGTTTGGATTTGTCCTGGGCAGGGATCAGAGTTGTGATCCATCCCATTCCATCTGCAGTACTCTGATACTAACATGATCCTTTTGCTGTTGAACCAGGAACCTCGGGGTGATGATCTGCTCCTCCTTGTGCGATGTTGGTGGAGTCATTGTCCCATTCATTGTGTACAGGCTGGTGGAAGTCTGGCACGAACTGCCACTCATAGTCTTTGGTAAGTGCCATCTTACTTCCTTGCTGGCCACTTCTGGGGTGCCACAGTGGGTCCCAAGTTTCAAAGGGAGGAAGAAGCCAACTTAAGGCAGTTGCTCCAAGTTCAGCAGAAGCTCCTTGCTGTCTGCACAAGCCACAGTCTCAGTTCATAACAACCTAAGTATTGTTTATGCAGTCATGACTCCTTTGCCCTTATTATTTTTCTTTGCATTTTAAAGGAAATTAGAAGTGAATAGTGGTTGGACAGATTTCAAAGAGTTGAGAAGCATTTTGATGAGATTAATATTTGATGGCTCCAATGTGATGAATGACAGCTCTTCTGTGAGGTATATAGTTTCAGTCCAGGAGCCAAAACCTAGAATTTCACATCACTGCCTATTTAATGGTGTACAAGTGTGGTTTTTATTCTCCTGCTTTTCTGATAGTCTGCTAGCTGGCTATTCTTGAGCTTTTAGGGAAGAGGCTGGTAAATAGATGGAAGATAAGTGTTTTCAGGCTAGTGGCTTGAACTCTCTGGTCAGGGTCTGCAGAACTTTTCTGAATCTTAAGATCAGCATACTATTTATAGAGAAATGTCTTGAATGGCAATATGCAGTTTTTAACAGACAGGACACCTAGGAGGGTGCTTAGTAGATTTAAAATATAGATGCCAAACGTGTACAAAGTGGGTAAAAAAATATCAATGGGAAAGTTAATCACATCGAGCAGGAGATAATGCGTTTTCTATGTATTTTCTAATCTCATGTGAATGGCAGAAACACTGAATCCATTTCCTGGCACACTCTCACACTAGAAAAGGTTCTTTTCTCTATAAAGGAGGGCTTGTCTGTCCAGTCTGAGATGCCCTAGTTCATTGCATAACTTGAAACTGAACTTGGCTTATTGCTATCTCCACGTGGCAGCCGCATCCTTCAGAGGTGGCATGGCAGTTTTGCATATAAAGCCTTGATGTGCATGTCTTGTAGAAGAAGGATATAAAATGCCATTCACAAGTCTTTTGTGTCAGACAGTAGAAAGTAGTGTATATGTTGGAAATTGGTGTATGTTAACAAGTTCTTTGTGTATCTGTTTGATTTGAAGCTGTCCTTGGTTTGATTGGTGGTGGATTGGTGTTGCTTCTACCTGAAACTAAAGGAAGAGTTTTGCCTGAGACTGTTGAAGATGTTGAAAACTTGCACAGGTGAGTCAGGGGGATGAACTCCTGGCAGATTTCACTTGGAATGGTGAAAAATCCCTGCCCAGAGCTCCCTGGGGAAACCCAGGGTTACTTGGCTGCCTCCCATGTTTCCAAGAAGCTGCTAGTTAGTTCCCAGACTCTTGCTGGAGAGGTTTTGGGCTCTATCGTTTGTCTGCCTACGCATGTGAAAACAAGCAGCATACGCTTTACTGGCCTGTGAATAACAGCAACAGCACTAGTCTCTCAAACCTGCTGCAACACTATTAAGGACAACTTTATTTGTCCTTAAAAAAAAATAATAGTGGAACAGAAAAAGGGCAGTTTTGACAGCAGCTACTTGTGTGGTGGGTGAAACACCACTATCTACTGAGGAGCCAGAGCAAACCTAGAGGATTAGGTGCTCATTTTCTCTTGGGCAGAGGCACAGCAAGTGAAGTACTTGAAGTTAGCTGCTCACTGAACACCTGCATTCCTGGTCTGATGCTCATGTCTTGTTCTTCTTTCAGGCAAAGTGCTCCAAAGGCAAAAAAAATCTATCTCCATGTCCAAACGTCAGAAGTAGCAGACGACTGAAGAAGGCTTAACTCTTCCTGGACCGGCTGCTCTAGGGCACTAGCATAGAAAGGCAAATTGCAATATAAATACTCTCTAAAAAGTCTTGCCTCATTTTTGTGTCCTCCCTCCCTGTCTATTCTTTATTATACAATGTTTAGGGATTTCTGATGGGATTGTCCCTATTACTGCATAGCTGCTTCCCTCTCTGATAAATATTGTTTAGGACTGGGAAATTTCTGGACTGGCTGTGTGGACCTCAGCATGGGGACAGATCTTAGAAGCTTGGGGATGCTGGGATCCATCCCTAAAGAACTTGTCTTGTTAAACAGGATCGTCATAGTGGATAATCTATATTTTTTTCTGGTTCTGCACTTCAGGGAGCATTAGGGACAGAACGGCGTCTGCCAGAAA
Organism: Psittacula echo; assembly: GCF_963264785.1. Lineage (NCBI taxonomy): Eukaryota > Metazoa > Chordata > Aves > Psittaciformes > Psittacidae > Psittacula > Psittacula echo. Next base: position 36,836,373 of record NC_137738.1, on the reverse strand, counting down.
ACAGCCAACACCTTTAACAAATTTCCTAGTCCATCCCATTAAGAGCACTAACAGGTCTGGAGTTGCAGAGGGAAAAAAACCACAACAGTATTGTGGCTCTCCTTCACTGTTCATGTTGCTGGTCCCCAGCACTGCTGTAAACCGCTGTTTTTCATTAAAGGTGCTGTAAGCAGGGCACAAGCTACTGCTGCCCTTTAATGATCATCTTCAGGGAGAGAGTTCCCAGCTGTGCAGTGTTGCTGGAATCTTGCAGGCAGGGTGAAATTCAGTGAGGATTGCTTCCCAGTGCGGTGGTACGGTGACCTTGCCCTTGCTTTCAACTGGCCTGAACCTCAGTTAATGTTCAGTGTTGCTGTGGGGGCCTCAAGGGCAGGGAAGCACGTTGTTCAGTGAAGCAGGGCCATGACAAGGTCGCTCTGAGATGGGACGGGTTGGGAATTATGTGACTTTGGCCCAGGCAGTTGCAAAACTAGTATCTGCTTCAGGGTCAGAGAGGAGCAAGCTGGTCCCGAGGTGGGCAAGAGGGACAGTGGGGATATAATTATTTGTCCTGTGGAGCTGGTGTCCTCCTATGGTTGCAGAGATATCTCTGCTCTGCAACAAAAGAAATCTGTCAGAACAGCTGTCTTTATTATACTTCATTGATTCGCAGAATCATAGATTCAAAACCATTGAGTTGAAATCTGCAGAAAGAAAATGGAGAGGTGGCATGAAGTCAAGCCCTTGGGCAGAGGGAACAGAAAAATGCCAGATCTCAGCTGATGTTGTCTATAAGATTGTGGAAGCTTGGGTCATAAATGTCTGCATGTAAGCAAAGTGCAGTTTGCAGTATATAGCACAGTGTCCCTGTCTGCTTTTGTTACACATAGTTCCTCAAAAATTGGATGGCACAAATAGGGGTCAGCCCCGATGCTTAACAGGGGGTTCCTGTGTGGCAAACCAAAGGGTTTGAAGAGGCTGGAGATTTGATGGTCCCTGTCCCCTTCTTCTCTATTCATTTTAGAATCATAGAATGGTTTGGGTTGGAAAGGACCTTAAGATCATCTAGTTCCAGCCCCCGTGACATGGGCAGGGACACCTCACACTAGACCACGCTGCCCAAGACTGTCCAACCTGGCCTTGAACACTTGAGTCAGAGCCTCTATCTGCTCCCTCCTTCACAACATTTTTCATCTCGGGGGAAGCTCAGTGGACTCCCTTGCTTTATTTTGTCAGGTTGTTGCTTACTTCTGGTTAATGACTTAGCTAATGAGTTCAAGAAATGCTCTGACAGCCCATCTTTCAAAGCTGCAGTAGCTTTTTAATGGGGATCTTGTTTGATAACTGTGATCTTTACCCATTTTCTCATAAATTTTGCCTATTGAGCTCTTCTTGATAAGAGTTTTGCACATCCCTGTTCCTTTTAATTCCCTGCATCACTGTGACTCACTGATAGTCAGAAATAAATTGTTTCGAAAAGAAACAAGCTTACTGGAATACTGGAAAGGCATCTGCTTCTAGCTGACAGAGCTATATATTCAGTTAGAAGTATGATTTATAAAAAACATTAAATTAGTTAATGTCCACTTACAAAAAATAGCAAAATAAATGCCAGCCAAAATAAATGTCTTCTGTTCTCCACAATAACATCCCATCACTCAAACCTTCCTCCTGTCATAAGCCTCATATACAGACATTTTTGACTTGCCTTGAAGTCGAGTCCAAGAGGGCATCATCAGATCACGAGAGGAGCCCTCTCCTGCAAAGGTCCTTTCCCAGTGCCCAGCTCTGAATGGCAAAAGTGCAATGCTGCGTGGTAGCACTGACGTCAGGAGCTCTCTAGGGATACAGGGCTGCCATTTCTGAGGCACCTCTGACTCCTGAATGTCAAAATCGGCACCTGATCTGTGGCCAGAGATGGATCAAGTACATGAGTAGCAGGTCTAATTCCTTAGAGAGAAACATGTTTGGAAGGAGCTTATGAAACCTCCCCTGGAACACCTGAAATGTTTGCAGTTGTCGTCCCAGGTATGACAAGCTGCACAGAAAAAACAGCACTGACTGGCTGTCTGGCGAGAAGACGGATACCTCAAATCCAGGAAACACAGAATTCATGGGCCTTTTCCCCATTCCTTCTATCAAATTTGTGGCTTCTGGGTTTGTATTTTCCTTGACTCTCTCTGGGTATGGGATTTTTGTACTGCTCTTTGGTGCTTGCAGTGCAGGAACTGTGGTGAACTGGGGCAAGATGGTAGTGAGCAGAGCAGTAGAAACCCCCTCGATGCTATAGCATGCATGTGCTTTACCTTAGCAGCAATGATACACTACTCCTTCATGTCTTTTCACACCTCTGCTTGGTAAGAGGTGTGCTGGTAAAAAAGATCCTTGAATATGAGTATTTTGACACAGAAAAAGGGGTATTTCAGGTATAAATAGCTGTGAGTCACCTGAAGAATGGTCCTTCTAATGGTTGCAAGATCTGTTCACTGCTCTTTCATATCCTGAAATGCCTGGAAAAATGGCTGCTACATCTCCCCTCTTTTGCTCTCATAAGCTGTGCATCTTTATGCAAGTGTCAGTTCTGGGCAAAAGGATAAAATAATTTCAAATTCACTAGAAGCCTGGCCAGAAAACAAGATCTAAGTGAAAGGGGTAGGGGGGAGGCCGACATATGTTTCCATTGTAAAAATGAAACCAAAATCTTCCCAAATGGGTGTGAGGAAAAGCAAAAATTGGCATAAATGTGTCAGCTTTTGTCCTTCAAATCAGATGGGTGACTTCTAGCCCACAGCTGAAAACTGGATGTAAGATTTTTGCTGTACTGCTGTAGCCATTTCATGTCTTTCACCCGACAGAGCCTTTTGTCAGAAGTGTAGCTGTGCACAAGATGTGGCCAGAAAGAATTACTAAGATAAATCACTATCTTCTAATGAAAAATCCATTTAAGCAGAAAGCTCAAAGCCTCCATGCTCTGGTTCACTGGCAGCGAGATAACTGTTTACTGGGGGCTGGAAAATGGTCTTCCCAATCTCTGCATAGGAGAGCTTCTTCACAAGCATGTTTATCTGTGTGGAGGGACAGGTTGGGACTACCTAGGACTGTGGTAGCCACTTTCCCCACAAACACTGTGTGCACAACCTAACTGATGCTGGTTTTGCCTGCAATGAAACACGGGAGCACAGGCTAGTGAGACTAACCCAGTCCCATCCTTATGTTGTGGCACTGCAGAAGTACTATGGGCGATGGCTGTGCCTTTTCACATTGATCCTCCCCCTTGGAGGAGAGAGAAAGTGAAAAGAAGGGAACAGTGGCAATATCTGTCCAACAGAAATTATTTTGGGGCCTGATGGGACAAAGGCTACTGCTCATTGTGCTCTCCTGTGCTCTGAGAATACAAAGGGAAAAAGCCCATGTCTCCAAGAGAGACTGACTCTACAGAAGGAGCGTTCACCGCGTGTTACCGTCATCTGTTCAAATTCCAGTCTAAGCCTCTTGGCATTTTACTGAAAAACATGGTAAACATGCACAGGAACGTTAACTACAAACCATTCAAGTGTTTTGGATTCTAACCTAAAAAAACCTCACTGGGCAGATATATGGCACAATGACATTTGTGATGGAAAAGAGAGGATGTGGGACAATAAGGTATAGATCTAGCTACATCCAGAGGCAACTGTGAAAAAGGAGGTAAAAGAAAACTGAGGAAGGAGCAACCACTGTTTCTGAGAAAAATTCTATTTTGAAACTAATTTATGGCCACCTGGATACCGTTAAATTAAAATTAATGTGAAACAAATTTATCACAAAGATGGGCAAATATTTCTTGGTGTGTGAGTTAAAATTTAATCTCAAACCCTGAGCTCACATTGCAGTTTGCCACTGTGAAAGAAAACAAGATTTCTTCATTTGTGAATGTGCAAATTTCTTGTGGAGCCACTGAAAGGCTGTAAAAGTGGAGCTACACCATGGCATTTATGTGGACTCTTGGGTCACAACAGCCTTTGAAAGCTGGGGCTTAAAACCCACCATCCACCCGTTTGTAAGTGACACATGGGCCTTTTGAATCAAGTTTTAATTGCATTCCTCTTTGAATTGTTAGTGTTGTTCAGCAGCGTGCAGAAAGCAGATAACCAGAGGAAACAGTTCATCTCACACCTGTCTACGTACTAGCTACCTGCCTGCTATATAATCAATGCTCACAGAGACAATAAAAAACAGTGATCACACATGACTGGAAGAGGTCCAGCTTCTAGCAGTTCTCACACACCACGTTAAACTGCAAAGGCAACCACAGTTAGAAGAGCGGGAACAGTCAACACAAGCTATGACTGTTCGAGGAGAGAAACCAATGACGCACAACTAGAAAACAGGCTCCAGAAAAGCAAGCCTCTAATCTCTTAAACTAACATCTGCAGTACATCTTGTCTGGATTTTCCCAAACCCTGTGGAAGAGTCACACCCTGGAAAATGATTGCACAATGGCACATGAGGACAGTGAGGAAGGAGAGAAACTCTGAACAAATTAAGAAGTTCAGAAATATCTCCCCTCTACCCATCTGCTTGAAATCTGCAGGACACTTGGGGCATCATTTCCTTCTCAGATTCCAAGGCCTGCCTCTAACTGTGTATTATCTAGTGGCATGAAAGCAGTGCTGGGCATGAGAGGTGGCAGGGCTGCCATGAGCCCTACTGGAGGAGGGCCAAGACATGATTGTTCTGCTTCTCATTAGCACTAGTGAAACACCAGGATTTGGATGACTTCTCTCTCTGCAGTGACTCAGTACTTGCTCTGGATTGACGATTAACAGATTACCAACACACAGAGAGGGGAGGAGGCCAACTGCGGTTAACTTTAGAACTAGAAATATTCAGTAAGGTATAACTAGACTGTCTCAGAATGAAGCATGAATGTCTTTGGCTGCTTATTTAGTCTCTTTCTAACCCATACAAGTTTACCAAATGTACCAAACAGCTCAGACTCATTTCCCTGGCTTGACTGACTTGGGATGGCTGGGAGTGCTCTTTGACAAATCCATCTGTCCCAAGGGAAAGTGAGATGGAGTTGCTTTGTAATAGTGATGACAGCAAAGTGAAGGAATATAGGATTATGAGTACCTTGCCTAAGGAAGCTGTGAAGTATCCAGCATCACAGTTTTTTAAGAATGGGTTACAGAAACATCTGCTGTGCATGGCTGAGGTATAGTTAATACAGATTTGGGATTGGAGGAGCAGAAGAGATCTCTCTTGAGGTCCTTCCTATGCTTCAGGTCTCTACATGGCTTTTAGACTGTTAGTACTGGTTTGCACTGTTTTTCACTTTCTACATTATCTAGTTTGGGTAATGTAAGTTGGAAGAAAAGAACACTGAAGCTGCTAATTAATTATCTGACAAGTGTAACCTCATCCACTGCTTCTTGTTCATTGTAAGTGAATCTCTGTTTGGATTATCACCCAAATTCGTAGCTCCTCAGTCTGGCTTGTGGGGTGCTACCCTCAGCCTGGTGGCTGAAATACTGAATTATGAGAATAGCCATTGTCTAACTGATCACAAGCTTGTCTTGTGCCCCAGATAGGAAGCAGGCCAGCCCCTGCGGCACTTCTCAGTCAGACGTGCCAAACTGAACTTACAGGGTTTTACATGAGGCTGCCCTGCATCTGAGAAACTGAGAGTGGCCCCAAGCCCCATCACTAGCCCTTGTGTGCCCACCCTGCCCTCTGCCTCCTGCCCTGCACCCTGGGCAGGTGGTGGGCACGGGCTGCTGTAAACCACATCCTTGTCTCACCAATACTTTACAGATACTTCATGTGAGTTTATTAGACAATGCTAATGTTTGTATGTGTGCTTAAGCAATGGAGATGTCCTGTTTTACTGAGGGGCATGATTTATGTCATGTTCCCATAGCCATGATTGCGTAAGGTCCTTTCATGTTGCTCCGTGTTTGCCTCCTCTGCAAACAATTAGCTTGTGTCAAATAATGTAGGCTGTGATGGAGGACTGGAAGTGGTTCAGTTCAGCTGAACATCAGAAGTGTGGATTTGGGAAAAAACTGCCTGCAAAGTTTCCGCACGCAGGTTTTATTACCCCTCTTTCTAAGCCAGACTATAATGACTTTGCAGCTTGTTTAGCGCTTCTGCTGGGAGTCTCTGAGCAGGCTGCTGTCACTGGGTTAATTTCCCCCTGAGGGGTAGTCAGTGACCTCTCTGAGTTTTATGAAGCATAAAACTAAGCAATGAACAAAACAGGTGATAAGTAACATGATATTTTAAAGGGCTATTAGTAACAAGCCCTGTTGAGTTACAACTACTGGCATACCTAGAAACTGTCATGAATGACAAGTGGGACTGCTACCTTGCAATAAACATGTTTCACAGCCAAGAAAAAACCTGACCTTTCACCATTTACAACTAAAATGTTTGCCTATCTTTGTTCAGGTCTGTTTTACATCAGAAGCAGATCTGTTCCCCCCCTGTTAATGCTCAAGGAGCTCACTGCACGAGCAGGTTCTAAACCTTGCACCCACCTGCACACAGACTACTCAGCAGTGCACATATTTGATGCATTTGTTAACAGCTAAAACCTGCGTCAGCCAAAATTGAATTCAATGCAACAAGAAGTGCGTAAGTGCATCCTGGAAATCTGCTTTACTCCCTTTCCTGATTCTGCCTAGTGTAGTTACATGCTGGGGAGAGTGAGAAGGAAGAAAGATGCATGTAAGTTCATAAGCCAGTTGTTCTGGTAGAAGGTTGTATCTCTGGTTTTGAGGCAATTAGAGGTTATTTCTTTTAGAAAACCCCCAGTGGCATTTGAGTATTCTCTTGTATTGCCAGTAAGAAAAATACTGAACTACAATGGAAATGAACACTGTGTAGCTTCACATATTGCATGATGTCCAGAGGTTTTTGTAATTGACATCTAAGCTGCCCTCTAATATCCTGAGAAGACTCCCTTCAGCATACGGCGGTGCCAGTCTTAGGGGAAGTGAGCATCCACCCCACCAACATAAAGGCACATGGCTCTTGTCACCCGGACACAAAAGTGTGTTTGTGTGATCTCTTTAAGATGTTTTGCAGCAGGAATTTTCCATTTCCCTGGGGACAGAGCAGGGAGTAAGCACGCATGCAGTTCTGCTGGTGGATCTGAGTGCATGTGAACAGAGGCAGTGTGACAGCTTGCCAGGGTGACATCTGTATTGAGAAAATAAATGGGCTGTGTATGGGCTCAAGCAGTGTCCCCTAGCCACACTGCTTAATCTTCGAAAGCTGGAGAGGGACTTTTTATAAGAGCAAGTAGTGATAGGACAAGGGGGTAATGGCTTTAAAGTGAAAGAGGGGAGACTTAGATTAGATACAAGGAAGTGGTTCTTTATTGTGAGGGTGGTGAGGCACTGGCACAGGTTGCCCAGAGAAGCTGTGGATGCCCCATCCCAGGCAGGGATCAAGGCCACCTGGTCTAGTAGGAGGTGTCCCTGCCCAAGGAAGAGGGGTTGCAACTAGATGATCTTAAGGTCTCTTCCAAGCTTAACCATTCTATAATTCTATGACTTTACCACTCTCCCTAGTACTGTTTTGCCTGATTCTTAGCGCAGTCCTCACAATGCCCAGGCAGGTTTGGGGTGGTGATGCTGGACAGGCTATTTCTGGTGGGCAGGAGGGAAAAGATCACCCTGACCAGGGATGGCTTATACAGATGTAAGCCATGTTATGCCTCATGCCTCCATCATTAAGTAATGAGCCTGCCTATTTTATTTATTAGCACAGATGTAGCACAACATCAATCAGAATATAACTTCATAAGGCAGCCAGAGGAGCAGAATAAACAAAGCCAGAGTGCCTCTTAGCAGAGGGCATCTGTGCCTCTGACAGAAGACCCATATTGCCCTGCAGTGGCAGGTTTGTGAAATAGTGTCAGCTGTGACAGGTTTACTGTGTATAATCACTAACCCTTTCAGTTTACAGTAGTGAAAAATTACCATGCCTGCTTTAAAACATGTCAGCCTTCCAAGAGCTGGGATAACTGTTCCTGTACTCTGACCTTCCTGACTTTTAGCGGTATGTTCACCAGGGTTGGGAGAAATGTGAACAAAGCAAAGCCTTAAACACTGCTGTAAAAGTTACAGGTACATGACAGACCTAATCCACCCATAAAAAAACAATGCATACTGATAACGATAGTATATATAACTTCTGACTGTCAAACAATAACCCTAGTTCAAAGATCTGAAAGTATCTTCTCATGAAATCTCTTTGAAAGACTGAGAAACTGAGGCAGAGGGATCTAACAGGCTACCTCTTCAGAGATCTTCTTTCCAGGTATTTGAGAGTTTAGGCCAACATGGTTTACTAGAGGGGCCTCAGAAAGACATTCAGTTGCCCCCTGAGTCTTCTTGCACAAGTAAACATTTCTGCATTGATTTCCTTCCATTAGTCATCATCCATGCCATTTAGTAAAGATTTTTGTTAGGTGCTTACCTATGCGTGTGGTCCTTATCACGGCTCTCTTTTCTGTGAGTATAACAAGGAGTTTTGAGCATGATGCTTTCTGCCATAATTATGTGATACCGTGGATCTGAGCAAAACATACTAGGTTCAGAGTAATGCAGTGGAGAATCACTGGAAACATCCAAACAAACAGCAAGTTGTGCTCCCACTGGGAGCACTGCCTCTGCATTGGGGTGCAGATACATGGGACAGCTGAGCCAGTCTGATGTCTTGGTGGGAAGGTCCTACTCTCCATCCCATTTCCTGCAGCCTGTTCTAGCACTTGTTGATCCTATACTCCACGAATTGAATCAACTCCCTAATTAGGCATAGGCTGATCCTAGCAAATATCGGGGTAGATTTATCCTGCAGTAGTCAGTTGTAGAGGTTCAGTGAAAGGATGAGGAAGAATTGGCACAAGGGAAGGGACAGAAACCACATGGCTGGGACCTGCTGGGGGAGGGAAGCTGGAGAGGAGAGGAAAGACGGTGATGGGGAGACCAGCTGCCTTGTAGTTCTTGGTAGGCTTCACCTGGGCTAGTATCAGCCACATAAAAGCAAAGTGTCTAGACTGTGCTAGCTGTCTACACCTCTTGTCCAGGCCTGTCCAGTCAGTAGAGAAGGACAGGTACCTCCATATATATCCACATGTATAACAGGAGCTTACGGCAGTGGTTAATAGCAGATCTATGCACCCAGAGCTGTTAATAGCAGTCAGAGCACCCTGCAGGACACAGCTAATCTGGACAAAGGTGCTGACACATGGGGACATTTCTCCTAATTAACCAGGGCACAAAGTGCTGGGCTCATGGAGGGGCTGACTGCAGTGGGCAGACACGAGTGATCGTGTGTGAATCACAGTGAGAGAAAGGTGCTCCTCAGAAAATGCTTAAGCAAATTTGGACTGCCAGAGTCTGTGATCCAGCAGTGCCTTGCGTCATGGGCTCTCAGCTCTCCCGATCAGCACCGAGGACTGAACGTCTCAGAGCTGACTATAGAGGGAGCCTACACACCTTGGTTTTGGACTGCTCGAGTAGCCTGAAGGCAAACAACACGTGTTGGAAAGCTGGAGAGGGACTTTTTGTAAGATATTTATTAGCACCATGAGAAAGTATTTTTATAACTGAGAGAAACAAAGTGTACTTTATGGTTGGGTCACATGCTACTAACACATTTTTCTTAGATGATAATCACACTATATTTGTGAAAACCCTCTATTTTTTGATTATTTGTGTCTAGATCCAAAAGTCACAGTTTGAGATGATTTCCTCATTGAACACTAATTACTACTTAGTATTATGCAACCTAGGAGTATCTCCCTTGATAACAAAGACAGCTCAGTGCACAGTCCTTAATCCTTGGTTTTTGCTGTGGCACAGAGCATGACTTGTTGCTGGAGTTTGCTCTCTGAACGTTTCATTTCTGCAGTTATGAGGTGGCATGGCTTTTGCCAGGGTTAGGAGTGCTGCTGAGCTGCTGTATCACTGGCATTTCGGTCTATGGGTTGCTGGAGCATGTGTGAGCAGCTGCTTGGGCCAGGACAAAGGATGCTCACCCTGCCTAGGGAAAAGGAATTGGCTTTGGGGCAGCTTGGCTTGTTGTGAACCTCTTCCACGGTCCCCAGGGTGCTGCTGTTTTGCTCTGACCTCCCAAGGAGACAGCAAGGTCACCCTGCAGTTTGCACAGCTGCTGTTATCAAAGAGGGCAGTGATAACAGGTTACCAAGGGGAGCAAAGGAGTCCAGGCAGTCCTGTAACTGCTGGCACAGAGCCTGGAGGGTGCGTTAGGCACTTCAGGAAGAACACACAGGGTTTTTAAATGCTGATCAGAGATTTCTTCCTAGCCCATCCACCCATTCAGTTCATGGAACTCCTCCCAGAGCTGTCTGCAGGGAGTGACTACATCCAGCAACAGAGCCAAGGCTGGACCTGGACAGACCAACCTTCCCAGCTCTGGGGTGATACAGCACAGGCATAGCACAGGCTGTCCAGTTATCCTCATGTCTCAACACAGCCTCCTGTCACAGCCACTGATGTGACTTGGAAGCACATGGGACCCAGGGCTTCAGCATCTGGTAAGCAGCATTGTATGGCTGGCAAGGACATGTCCCATCCCCAGGGTACTTGCAGTCAAAGTCTTAGGTTTGTTTTTTCTTTCACGTAGTTGAGCTGCTGATACCGGCTCTAAGGGTAGCAGGACTCGACATGAGACAAGCAGCGCAAACAGTAACAAGTATTACAAGGCTAGATCTTACACAAAGGACTTGGTAAACAAGTGAGGAAAGAGTGAACCTGGTGACTGAGGCCACAGCATGGCATACATTTCTGCTGGTAGTAGTTTTCTGTCACAATGTTCTGGGTAACTGCACTTGTGTTACCTGGCAAGTGCTGAGGTGATGTCCATTTTATGGTTCCCAGCCTGGGTATAGTCACTTCGGCAGTGACTCCTCTCCTGTGCATAGATTCTCCTTTTGAACCAGCAGCCCTACAGGGATGGGAGCTGCTCCATGCCTTGAATAAGAGAGAAGAGATGAGGTACTTAGGTTTCAGATGGAGCACAGCTCTAAGAAAACCTGTGCATTTGAAAAGGAGAAAGCAAACCAGCAAGCAGATTTGCTGTCAGGACAGCCAAAAGACACTGGTGTTTCTACCAAGGCTGAGAACTGGCCCTGTTCAGCAAGACTTTAATATGTAGTTAATCGCAAGCATTTAATTTTGCAATGAGGTCTTGAAAATGTGACTGCTTGATTAATTGCTAGATTGCACATATTAATCATGTACTTATAGCTGTGTTCAAACAGGGTATCACAGCTGCACAGCATGATGTGAGGCATGCAGCCACCCCTGGCACCTTGCCCCTGCTGCCCTGGCTGAGGCTGCCCTGCCTGCAGGGATTAGAGCAGGGGATGCTCTCTTCCCACCTGATGGGGCTCTGCTCCTAGCATTCTGGGAGGACAGCAAAGGTGACAAGGGAGCAGCACATCCCACCACTATTCCCAGTATCAGGGGGCCCCAGATCTCTGCTTTCTGGAGCTCTGCCCTGGCCCATGCCTTTCTCCACCTCTACACAGTGGGGACAGCACCTATAAAGCAAATTCCCACTGAGAGGGGGAGAATGGGGTGGAACAAAGTGTCCTGACCCCAGGAAGATGGAGAGGAACAGGAGGGCATGGGGAGAGACTGCTCTTGTCCTTCAAGACCAATTGGTCCTCTTTAAAGACCCCAAACTCACCTCTGTGCCCTGCCTTAACCTGTGGCAGACCCCCCAACTCCTCCTGCAGCTGCTGTCCATGGCTTGAGCCCTGCTGAAATCCCACCCAATCCTTGAGGCAGCAGAATTCCATTACCTGGAGCACTGGGTTGTCTCAAGCCAGCCCGAATAGAATAAAAACCAAGACCTGATTTTCTGAACTTCTGTATCACCATGCAGCTTAGAGCATCACTGGTGTGAACACAGTCTTTTGAGACACAGGTAATTACCAAATCAACCACCTACACCATGCCAGAAGACTTCAGCTTCGGTGTCATTATGCAGATTATTCTTGGATTTTCTGTATGGTCCTCAGTTAAATCACCATTTTAGCACCTCTGTGAAATGAAGAAACACACCCATCTCCTATGGCATGGTTATAAATTGCTTTTCACTTAACAGAAGGGCTGGGGTAAGATACACAGCGCCTATTAAAAAGAGCAGTGAAGCAGTTAAATTGACATAGAGAAATTGCAACAGGGGATCAGTCAGTGCAACAAATTTAGCAAGATTCTTTGCTTCTGAGTTTGAGTATTTTAATTTTTTCTGCATGAAAAAGGAGTTCAAATATATTCTGGAGCTGGAATCTTTGGGGAGTTAAATATCATATGCACACAGCTGTGATGCAGTTTGTCAGTGTTTGTTTACACAATTGTTATTAGCCCTGATATTTATGCTTCTAAAAGGGCTTTCTGCTCTGTGGCTGATAAAGCTATTGCTTCTGTTCAAATTGCTTGTAAAACCAGCCCTTTTATAGTTGAGAAATGGCACGTTCATCTGTTCGCTTCCATGTTCTGGTCTGCTGCCTCTGACACCATACAGGTGCTGCCCCAGTAAAGGAGGAGCTGTCCAACACTATTTGTCATGGTAGGTATCACAGTATGTTAGAGATTGGAAGGGACCTCAAAAGATCATCTAGTCCAATCCCCCTGCCGGAGCAGGAACACCTAGATAAGGTTACACAGGAATGTGTCCAGGCGGGTTTTGAATGTCTCCAGAGAAGGAGACTCCACAACCCCCCTGGGCAGCCTGTTCCAGTGTTCCGTCAGGTGCTCTTAAGTCTTCCCTTCTGGAGAAGCTGAGAGCTCCCTCTCTTCAGTTTTATTTCCATATCTTAGCTTGTGCTGTAAATTTTTGGGTTTTGATATCTTGTAATTTGGTCTTATGAACATTTGGACATCCGTCTACACTTCTGGGAGATAAGGAAACATACCGATGGCACAAATCCAGTTGCAGCTACAAATGAGATAATGCAAATGCAAACTCTCAGGGTCTACAAGGATAAAGCAAGCTCCCAAGGAACAGTGGGAAGAAGGCATCAGTAGTTTAAGTCCAAAGGGAACATACACACCTGATATTCATGGACAAGCAGATGGCCTTTGGTAAAGAATTGGGGTTGAATGTTACAGACCCATCATGAATGCAGACACTTTATCTCACTTTATCCCTAGGACTGCTGAAATTTCAGTGGGACTACATAGACTAAAAGAAACTGGTCAGAGAAGTAAGGGGAGTCAAATTCAGGGGCAAGGAAACTAGTAAGCAGGCAAGGTTGAAGCCAAACAAGTATCTGTGTAACAGGACTTAGGAAATAGAGACCAATGTTTTGTGATTAAGTCTTCCCCTGCAGTGGGAATTGTCCTGGTGTGCTGCCCAGCAGGCTTCGGAGCTTTTGAAGTGAAATAGCAATGGGGAAGCCTAGCCACTTTACATCTAAGGGAAGGGGTGGAACAAGATCATTGGACTTGGCACTTGGGTGAACCATAAATCCAGTGCAAGGACACTGTTAGGCTAAAGTAGGCCTGCTCTCAAGTTGGGACCAGTTAGCCAAGTGAAAGCAGGGGAGCTCCCTGTGGTAAAGCTGTTCTCTGCAGACCGAAACTAAGGCCTTGAGTCAAGCATGTTAATAAAATGACGGCGGAAGCTCTGCCTGTTAAGTTAAATAAAGATAAAAACAAGGACAAAGTGCAGGAAGCGTTCACAGAAGTACAAGAACAGGAGCGTGTCCCTGTTTCTGTGTACATGGGGGCAGTGTGTGTGCAGGGAAGGTCTTGCATTAGTCAGCAGGTGATGGTCAAACAGACGCCCCACAGCCTTCATGGCCAACAGTGCAAACAGTGCTGGTCCCACTCCTGTTTTCCAAGAGCGAGGCAGCAGAACCGACGGTATGGGCAGTTCTAGAGTGCACAGACTGTTCTTCAGGGAGGAATTTCTGACTGAGTGACCTTGTAAAAGGTATGTCCCAACTCTCTGATGGAGCAAGCTGCCCATTCAGTACCAGAGGTTCCCAGTAGCTTCTGAACTATTTGGTTTCTCCCATAAATACAAAAGCGGGCTGTGAGCATACCAGAAGATTGTGAGACTAAATTGTCATTAAATATATCTCCATGAGTCTCTAGGTGTTGAAGTGGCTTGGGCAGTGTGATTCGCCACACCTGTGGGGAGCATCCAAGTGACTATTCTTACCATACATGCAATAAAGTATGTGCTTATTACATCTGCCGAAGTGATGTGATCTCAGCGAAGATGTGATCTCAGCTTGTCCACCTGATTTCAGGGTACGTCTCTGCTACAACCTGCAGCAGAATTGTCCCACACCAGTAATACCACTACTGGTCACACAGCACACGACGCTGACCTGAATCACCTGGAGGCAAACAGGATATTTCTGTTGAATTAGTGCACATGACAGAGGGTCTCCACCAGCTTTATGATTTTACACTGGTGTCAAGGCCAGCCCCAGGATTACAGGTGATACCCAATCCAGCATAGAGTGGGGGACCTCAGCCAGCACAGAGAGGGCTAGAAGGTCTCTTCAATACTTTCTGGACAAACCATAATCAACTGAGCACCAGCTCAGTGTTTTGCATCATTTTTACCCACCTAGGATCCTTACAGCCGCACTGACCAGCACCTCCGTGCCTGCTGTTGCTCCTAGTAGTGCACACGCATTCCCATGCACCAGGCATGTCTGGTGTCTGGGATACGTGTGGTTTCACTTCTTGTTTTCTTGAATTGCAGAGGCAGAAGGCGAATAGCAGATAGAAATACAGCCATCAAGGGTCATACCCAGTGGGAGAGAGCATCTGCTTTAACGAGTTCGGGTAGGGTATGTCCAGCTGGGTATGTCGACCTCATCATAGACTCCTTTCCAGGCTGGTCCCAGAGTGAATGTACTCTGTGGTGGTTCACACAGAGGTGCTCTGCTGGACTGATCCACACTGCCAACAGGCTGCAAAGCCATGCTTAATGCAAATTAAAAATTCTGATAGTTACCAAGCAGCGAAAAAATATACTGCAGGTTCCCAAACTCTGATCTTATCAAGAACATCCGGTAACACTTGTGTGTGCACTTGGATAATTACAGGTGGCAACTGTTAAGAAAAAAGCTTTTAAGTAAGTCAGACGATAGCATGCAAGAACTTTGTTTAAACTTCTGTCTGTTCTGTGGCTATTTTGGAATTTCCAGGCTCTATGGAACTCTA
The DNA here is from genome assembly GCF_963264785.1 of Psittacula echo. Classification (NCBI taxonomy): domain Eukaryota; kingdom Metazoa; phylum Chordata; class Aves; order Psittaciformes; family Psittacidae; genus Psittacula; species Psittacula echo. The sequence goes on along the minus strand of NC_137738.1, from coordinate 36,821,182 downwards.
TGGAAAAATAATCTTAACAGAATAGCCTCTAGATGTGCTAAATAAAACTGCTGCATAGCAAGTGAGAAGCTGAAACATGTCTGGAAAGTCTCAGAAGCTCCAAAGAAATGGGCTGAGGCTTTCTAAGCAGGTGCCAGGAGTGATCAGTGACACAGGCTAACTGCAAGGGCACAGGAATGCCACATCCCCATGGTCATCCTATGGAGGTGGTGGCACTGTTAGTTCTGCATTAACAGTCAATGATGTTGATTTTCGGCATTGCTAATCTGCATCTGAAGGTGACGGCCACTGGACCAGCAGCTTCCCCTCACTCCTACAACCGCTTTTAGTCCCCTCCTAGGGATGAGACCTCCGTGCTCCCATGACATGGCAGCCTCAGGAGCCTGCACCTGGGTGGTACCCCCAGTGGCATGGTGACACCTGGTGATGCAAACCCCTGCTCTTGCCCTTGCAGCTGTCTGTGAAGTCAATGTGTTGTGGTGAAGGTTTTGCTGTTAGAAAGATGTGACCCAGTGCCAGCTGGACTGATGCCCATGTGGCTCAGGAGTTCCCGCGGGGCTTTCTTGCCATTCCTGTATGTCCTCAGTTTGTTCTTTGATCCTGGGGTCACACTGCCCATGTGTCATGTCCCCATTCAAGCTCAGTGCCTTGCATTCCTTCTGCAAACATTCCCCATGATCAAGTTTTTCTAGCCTGGGACCTTTGCCTCAGGCCTCATCTTGCATCAGACTTCTGCACACAAACTGTCACCACAGCTGCCCCTTGGGAGCAGCCCATGCCACGTTGCCACAACCAGCTTCTCAAAGCAGCCACTGCTTTGTCCCCTGACTGGCCCAGCTCTTCCATGTCTTCTTGGGGCCAGCAGAGCTATGGGGCCATCAGAAGAGCTCAGCAGCTCTCCCACGGGGACCTGCACCCTGAATGGTCATTGTGCCAGCTAACATCTTCCCTCTCCTTTTCCTCTGTGCCTGCTGCCTGCTTTGCACACCTTTCCATTTGCCCAGCTCACGTGGGTTCACAGTGCTTTAAACAGATCTTTGCTCGCCAAGCTGCTCTTTGCTCTCAGCAAAGCATCCGATGGCCAAACCCACCTGCAGGCAGGAGAAGAGGCAGAGGCAGCAGCAAATACCAGCCTGGGACAAGAAGAAACCAAGGAAACCTGGTGAGGGTGAGCAGAGCCAGCCAGCCACCCTGCACCAGAGCAAACCATCATCAGGCAATGTCCCTCTCGCAAGCTCCTTCTCCTTACCACTTTCATCCCCTTCCAAGCAGACTGCCCTGTTTCATCTTAACCCTCTGCTCCCAGTTTTGCTGTTTTACAGTGGTATCTATGGTATGATAGCATATAGTACAGCCTCTGTATTTTCTTCCCAGGTCAGCAAATCCTTTAAGCAGCTGCTTTCCTTTCACCATATACTGATTGCTTCCCTTTTCTGCCATTTCTCCTGTTGTTACCTTATAATTTCTCATGGAGTTATTTTGTTTGTGCAGACATAGGTCAGAGTTTGCCTTTGCCAGCACGCCTCAATAGAGCAAGCAAGCTCTGACAGTCTGCCGGTGAATGTGGGTTAGTCTAGGTCAGGTGCTGTTAGTATAACCATCTCTATGGGAATTGTGGGGGTTAGACCCAAGGCCTGGTGAACACAACTGGTGTGGTACCACCACAGCATGCAAGTGTCAGGAATAATTTTGTGGTTTGGCACTACTGTAGTTTTTTGCGCACATACACACAGTATTTTCTGACAAAAGCATTAGAAAGCAGAGCTGAAATTACATAAATCCAGCTTGCCTGTGTTTCCTAGCAGCAGTGAGGGGAATGGTTTAGCGTAGGAAATGTAGGCTTTGGTTGTTTTGCAGGGAAAAGTAAACACAGAATCATAGAATCACTGAATAGTTAGGGCTGGAAATGACCTTAAGATCATCAAGTTCCACCCCCCTGCCATGGGGGTTGGAACAGTCATCACAGACTGTTTGAGATTGGAAGGCACCTCTGGAGGTCACCTGGTCCAACCTCCCTTGCTCAACCAGGCCCACCTAGAACAGGTTTCCCAGGACAATGTCCAGATGGCTTTTGTATATCTACAAGGACGGAGACTCCACAACCTCTTTGGGCAGCTTGTGCCAGTGCTTGGTCACCCTCACAGTAAAAGACTGTTTCTTGATATTCACAGGGGACCTCATGTATTTCAGCTTGTGCCCATTGCCTCTTACGACATCCTTCTTAAGAGCATGCTTTAATCCTCTCCCGGCAAGAATTCTGCAGAATTTTACGCAGAAGGCTGGACACAGTCTGAGTCAGTGAATCTCTAAAACATTTTGTCACAGTAAGCACCAACAGGGATCACAGCTAGGACTGTGGTTGCAAGGTCTGAGGCTGCCCTATGCTATTCACAAGACTGGTGTTTGCCTCTGGACTGATGGCTTTATGGAAGAGGAAAGTAACAGGAGGAGGGATTTCTCGTATGTACACAGCGTTTTTCAAGTTTATTGATTTTTCCGGGAGAAGACTGCACTTGCCTGAAACATTCAGCCTCAGAGGAAGGGAAATTAAGGTGGAGCAGAATAAAATAAGAACAAACCATGACGTGATGGGGAAACCAAGGGAGAAACTTCCCTCGATATAGAAAAACCAGTGAAGGATTAGCTGGGAAGACCAGAGACTTCCAGAAATAAACAAGGGGCTTCCTTGATGAAAGCTGACCTATTGCTTAGGTAATGCAACTCCTCTGAGCAAAAGCTGTTACCATGAAAATCATGTATGAGGCATTCCTGGTACTTCAGAATAAATAGCCATTTCAATCACACAGCGGAAAGAAAGGGATTAGTTGTGCCAAGGCTCCCCTGTCTGGTACAAAGCTGTCAGCCACCCCCTTGGAAAATGATTGTGCAGCAGAAAGAGGTCAGTGAAGATGCCTTTAAGCCCCCACCAAGCTGGGGTGAGGGGTGGGAGAGTGACAGCCAGGACCTGCAAAGCATGAGGCGTGTGACAGACAGCCTTCCTTGGGTGGACAAACCACTCTGACATGTGTATTACCTTGCACCCCTGCTCCACCAGCCTGTGCTGGATGGGCAGCAGGGCTGGGGTGGGCTAGGCTCCCCTTCATCCCTGTGGGAAGGCAGAGAGGCCTGCAGCCCTGCTGGAAATGAGGAGAGGATGAGGTCCATGCTCATGCCTGCTCACTATGTATGAGCATAATCATCTCCTTGGCTCCACTGACCCAGGCACAGCTTGTTGTGGAGCATTGGAGGGAGTAGTAATTTGAGGGGTGAGGATGACGCCAGCAGCTGTACTGATGCATATATAGAAATGATGTGGTAACGTTGCTGTTTTCATTTATTAAACAAACCAAATGTAAATCTGTTTTGCTTTTCTTCAGCTATGTATTTGCTAAAAATACCATATGAGCTAATCCTCTCGATAACCTTTTCATAAAGCTCATCTTTGGATTAGTCTCCTAGATCTAAGTTTCAGGGAGCTGGCAGTTAGTCCAGTAATTACTTAATTACTGAAACCAGTCCCTTCCCTGTCTCCTCATCTCAGCATGGAGGATCAGTCCCACACTTCCAGTTGGGACTGGAAGTACTGTCTGCCCTGGAGTCCTGCCCCCAGGGAAAGCCATCCCCATGGCAGTGAATGGCACCGTCCCAGACTTTCCAAGCCTCCCCAACTTCCTACTCCACTGCAGCTCGGCAGCACGGAGTTGGGGTCAGAACTGTGGTCCCATTCCTTGTCTGTGGCCCCAGCTCTTGGCTACTGCATAGCTACAGGGGCTCAGTCAAGGGTTGCACACCTTCTGCTGAGACCTGATGCCAAGGGGAGCAATCTTGTGGTCGGAAGAAAAGTCTTTTGCAGACAATGCCTTCCAGTTCCTGGTGCCCAGGGCTTTCCATCTACTGCTGTACTTTACATTGTGGTGATACTGCCATGGTCTCCCTCTCTGAGTTACCTGATCACTGCCCTCCCCCCCCCCCCCTTACATAGGATCCTCTGTTAAAGTATGGGTTTGGTCTGTAGACCCTGATGACTGAAAGCTCAGCCTAGAAATACAGCAATCATCTCAAGGACTCCCTCTGCCATCTGCATTATTTTGTCTCGTCCAGCTTCCCAAGAAGCAGATGTTAGACTTTCCATCCAGTCACTGCAGGAAAGTTTCATGGGAAAATGAGTAAAAACAATGCACTCTTTTCAGATAAACTCAGCTTCAACAGGCTTTTGTTTCAGCTCTTCTGGTTGCTCAGGATTTCAGGATCTCAGACCAATGTAAACAATTCCTTGATTTTCAACTGTTTGTTGAATCATTCTTGCTTTGCTTCTCCACATCAGATATTTACATCTTTGTATTTTTTAATTAAATACACTCAGGAACAGTTACTAGGGAGGGGAAAATATAACAAACCCTGTGTAATAAATATACTGACATCTAAAAGCAAATAAGCATTAAAACAACTGGAAGTTCTGAGCAACTGAAGTATCCTGTGGTAGGACCACATATTTCTAAATGCCCATTTTAAGTAATGTGCTAGGTGCCGAATTGTAAACAGAGAGTGTGTACACCCAGCTAAGCGGCCTGATGAAAGTGGCCTGGTCCCTCTTCCTATTAATAAAGCATGTTAATCAAGTAAGAGGTGAGAACCCAGCTGCAAAGAATTCCTTTAGGTTGGTACTGTGCAGTTAGGGCAAAGGACACAATGTTATAGCAGAGATAAACTACAAAAACAGAGTCAACTATAAATAGATTGTTACCACTAAGGGCTTCCAAAAACAGCTACAGGGAGATTAGAGAAAGGCGCTGAGGAATTACTAGTTCCCATCCATCCTTCCAGGAAGACTCAAACTTTTGCTGGTGCATTTGAAGTCCACTGAGTCTCTGCCGCTGCTCTGAATTTATTCTGCTCCTGCAGCCTTTTTTGTTTACTGCAGGGCTGTTCTTTTTCAGTGGCAGTTAAAAAACAAAAGGTTATTTTCTTGGAAAGCCAGAAACAGGAATTTGCTGAGACTAAATCATTTTGCACATAAATATGCAATGTACATTGAATCTTCCGTATGGAGTTTGATCAGACAGCTATTCAGCTGTTGAGATATTTTGAACCTCAATAGTATTCTATATCAAGTCATGCTGCTTCTACCCAAAGCTGTCCATAAGATGGACAGTGGTGGCCTAGAATTGCTCTATTACCATCATCTCATATGCAAGAATGCTAATATTTTTATTACACTGACCAGCTTAGTGTCTTCTAAGTTCCTGAGAGCTCTCAGCAATAAAAATAATGCAACAGAAAGGCCACAAAAAAAGCTCGTTGAGAATATTTGATGTAACGGCAAACTGAGAAATGGCATGGAAGTAGATAAAGAAGACTAATACTAGAAACTATGCAAGGGGGGGTGTGTGTGTATTTGGTTTTGTGGGGTTTTCTGGGTTTTGTGGGGGTTTTTATCTTTTAGTGAAAGTCCCACTTCAGAAACAGCTGGGGAAGCAGGCAGGTTGTGAGTGGCACCCCCAGAAGTCTTCATTGCACCGAGCTCATCCTTGATATGTTTTAAAAGTTTCACCTTCATCCTCACTGAATGGGGCTGGAAACTTTCATGCAAAGCCCTTTTCTTAACATGTAGGAATGTTTGCTTCCAAACTTGACGGAAACTGAGTCATGGAGGGAGGGATGTGTGATCATGAGGAATCACAAACTAAACCCTGTTTTCCCAGTCAGGACTTGAGGCAGGTGTGGCTGAGAGAGAAAGTGACGTTGCGATTCACAACAGATTGTGTCTGTTAACAAGGAGAGGGGAGGCATTTTCGTTTTATCAGGCCTTTACCCCCATCTCTGGAAATATTCCTTGTTCATTCTATTGTGTGAAATAGCCTTCAGTGAACTCAGCTTGTCTTATCTCATGGCCAAAATGCTTGGTTATTCTAAGCCATTAGCAAAGGTCCTGATGAATGTGCTGTGGGATTCTGGCATGTTTATCTGAACAGGAAGGTAGAGCCCAGTGCAGCCTCTTCCACTGGCCTCCAGAGTGACCGGGTGAAGAGGAAAAGGATGAGGAAAGCCACATACGGACTATAAAAATGTGTGTGCATGAACATCTCTTCCTCTGTCTGCCCTTTCCTCAGCTGGCCTTGGGGAAGCTGATGAGCCCTTTGGATTCCTTGGCCTATCTCAGATGCTGAGCTGAAATCCTAATGAGCATGTGTTCCCAGATGTGCTTGGAGAGCCACAGGTTTCTTCTGCTTTCTCCAAGTAGGATTAAAGTCAGTGAGGAAGAGACATGGGCTATCTGCAGGCACCCAAAATGTGTGGCACCTGACCTTCTGCAGCAGGCAAAGAGGAGCAGTGTGCAAGCGCCATGGCTGTGAAGCAGCCCTGGGTCTGGGTAAGAAAACACAGACTCCACAGGTTCTCAGTGGCTTTGCAGCAGAGGATGCTTTGCCCCCAGACGGTATGTGCAAGGAAAGGTGTGGGGCAGCAGGCAGGGAGCCCTTGCTGCTTGCTTTGGTGGGGATGAGCCTTGGGACTACAAGAACCTAAACCCCATGTACTCCCCCACCCTCTGCACCAGGGCAGCAGGAAGGAAAGTTCAGGGTGTGAAAATGAGCGCAGGCTGCAGGTGGAGGATGGCTTTCTTCGTTGCTGGTTTTTGCCTATGAGCATTCAGAATGGCAGATACAGGTTGTCTCCAGTGTGGTCACTACTCATTCTTCTGGTTTTGGTGTTTTTTCCCCTCTCCTGTGACAGTCTCTTTGTGCCTGTTTTGCTTTTCCTTTCACTCTCCACTTTTTTCTTCTCTCTTGGATTTTCTCTTCTCTCCCATGTTCCCGTTTCCTTCTGCTGTTTCAGCTGCTGTCCAAGCGATGTGTACAGATTCCCCTGGTTGTTGTACTCCACAGTTCCTAGAACTACATTTGTTTATATTTGTTCTTGGAATGGATATGGTAAAAATAGCCTAAAGGCCATGGAAATAGTGAGGGAGGGGAGTATAATGCATTGTGCATTGCTTTCATGAATTGCCAAAAGGTGGAAATCCTGTTGATTGGAATTGACTTTTCCCATGTCTCAAAGTTGGCCTGCAGCTCACAAAGTTGATCTGGAGGCCTGGGAAAGGACGTACCTCTTTGAGTAGAGTTGCCACTTTTTAGGAAAAAAAAGGAAATCTGGATGGAGAAGAAGGGGGATATAAAAGAAGAAGACAAAAGTGGGTGGTGGGAGGAAGAAGAAAGATTAACAAAGTGAAATTAAAAAACCAACAGCCACAAAAACCAAAACACAGGAGCTGTCAGAGAAAAAGCTGCATGCAATTTGGTGTCCTGAGTTGGGATGTAACTGTACCATATGTGGAACAGGGGAGCATAAACTTCTCTAATTGCGCCACAAAGAGGTCTCTTACTGACCAAAAAAATCCACTATTTATTTAATCTCTAAATCTGAGCTCCTATATCCTTTCCAGCCTGGGTCTTAATGAGGTATGTTGTAACAATGTGAGCCCTATGAACATGTGGTATTTCTGGGGCTGGTGTGAGGCTTCTGCACTCCAGCATGGATGAGCAATGTTTTTTGCACAGGACAACCAAACCCTGCAGGTTTGGTTTTCCTGTGCAAAAAACAGCTGGAAAGTGCATGAAAGAAGTGAGTGGAGAAGAATGATGAAGGGCCCTGCCATCTTCTACTGTGAACCAAGCTTTGCCATGAAGATTCTGTGCCATCTATTTAGAGTTACTACTGCCTGAATCCTTGTGGTAGTCTCTGCTGTGGCAATTAGCAGAAGTACAGTAAGCCCCAAGGGAAGAGCTGTGAGGATCTCTGCCCCTTCTCCTGGCACGAAGAGCTGAAGAAAAAGCTAGTGTAGGCAGGCTTCTGCCCCTGGAATGGTGTGGTGCTGGCTGATTTGCACCCCTGCTCCTTAGGACTGTAGAATCTACAGCAGATTTGTCTGGGGGACAAATATTTGCCGCAATATGAAGCTGCATCAAACAGCAAGATAACAGGCAGGGTGAATGATCACTGCTGAAGTTTGTTCACAGGCCCTCTTTTATTTAGCAAGAGGCATGTGTCTATAGGGCATCATAAACTTAGGTCGTAGTTTTCTGCATAACTTCAGAAAAGGTGCTGTTATGTAGGATGGTGCCCTCGGGTGTCTGCAAGCTGGCTGATGTCTTTGCCTTATTGCTTACAGTGTCCCAAACAAGGACTTTGAGGTTTTCAAGTATTGTCTGAAGCACTGGCAAAGGTTATCCAGGGTGTTGCAGTAAGGTTGACTTTCCAGAATTCAGTCAGTGCAGCCATTGATCCAAAGGTCCCATGCTGTCACCCAGACATGTATAAATGCTAGTCTAGTGCCATGGGTGTATAGGGAATGTGTGTGCCTTCCCCTCTAGACTACATAGTTTTCATTCTGTGTCCGAAATAGCTGTGACATTTGGGCTTCTAAACAGAGCTCCAACTGAAGATGCTCATGATTGTAACTTAGTTGTACTTTTATATCTCTTTCTCCTCACCTTTCATCACTGCTTCTGCCTCTGCTCTTTCACTGGCTTGCTGCCTTCGCACTCTTCCCCTCCCTCTTTCTGTTCTCTTCTACATATCTATTTTTACTGCTTCTGCCTTCTTCATCAGTCAACATCTTCTTTGGCTTTCTTCCCTTGCTTCTTTCCCAATATCAAAGAGCATATTTTTTTTTTACTGTATGTATAGGATAAAATGTTTAAAATGATGGTTTGACCCTGAGATCTGTCCTCAAAGATTTAAAGGCATTCTCTCAAGAGGTTACAGTTAGAGGCATTGTATACAAACCCCTCATCTTCCTGTCCTTAGATGTATTCAGCTCTCGCTGTGCACAGAGCTGAAGTTCCAGGAAAATCTTGGGGAAGCTGGGAATTTTTTGCCATAGAATAAATGCACTAATGCACACTCACATGCATCTGTCACTGGGTTGTTTTGAATTTCTTTGACAAACCAGAGTCTTGAAACACACTGATATGGTGGCAAATATTGATAAACTATTTTGAATAGAGAAATGAAAACATGGGTGAATACTGAGGAACCAAGGTCACTTTGACATCACCCATGCCAGACAGTTGAACTGATTTTACTGAATGAATCTTGTATGACCAGCAGTGTAACTGTGGTGAATGTCAGGAGACTCCCAGACATGCACTGCTGTGACATCAATGCTGATGTCTCTCTCAGCTGCTAGCTTTTCTGGCTTCTGGTCTGGCAGATTGTGATGCACATGCTGTACATGACAAGAGCATGATGGATGAGGTGTGTGAAATCTTGACACCCAGCTACTAGACGATGCTTTCTTTTAGGAAAGAAAGTAGCTCCCAAAGCAATGTTGCAGTAGTGGACTAAATTCTTACTTAACTGTATCTGGTCTAGCTCCACTCATTAGCCAAGAGATGACTATGGTAATTTCACCAGTGGGTTTCTGAAATGGGTAAAATGCTGAGCACGGCTACATTGGTACATGGCTTACAAAGAACTAACCCTTATGATTTAAAATTGACTTAATACCCAATAGGATGAAAGCAACGTTTTTAGTTGGGGTAAGGCTTGAAGAGCAGTAGAGGTTTCATACACCCTTGAGCAGAGCTGTGAGAGCAGTGCGCAGGCTGATTATCAGGCCCTATCCCCATTTATTTGTCTTTGTGGTGGTTCATACAGAGACAATCTCCTCCCCCGTTGCTGGAAGCTGTCAGCATAAACCCTCTCAGCTCTGACATCTTGGCATGACTGGTGTCCCAGTTAGTCCTGTTGGGATAAAAGAGCTTCTCTTGTTTGAAATCAGCCATCAGACAGTGCCTCGTCTCCTCAGGCACAGACCTGGACCCAAAGGTGTTGTGGTCGTGGCCTCTAAAGCTTGATTACTGCAAAAGAGGTTAACCAGTGGTCAAACAAAGTTCCCTCAAAAGCATTGTCTGTTGCAAGCACAGCAGTGGATCTACTTAGAAACCTCCATCTTCACCAAGCTCACACCAGAGCACAGGTCTTCATATCTGTTACGAAGTCCATGTCAGAGAGTCTGTAAAGTAATCAAAGCCTTCCTTGGTCTTGATCTAACTGTTTTAGAAATTGTTCTTCATTTCAAAATCATAGACACCCATGGTCAAAACTGTAGGTAACCAGGGACAAGGGATTGCAGGAGACATCTTTGATAGGTGCTGTTCCTGTGCTCCTTCTTGCAGAAGAGAGTGGCCATGGACCTCTGGATCCTGAACACTGTGCAGAACACTTGCTATTGCCTGTCTGATTTTGATTCAGGAAGTCCTGAACAAGGTGTGCTCACATGCACACAAAATGCAGCCCAGTTTTGGCTTCCCCTTCCCTTCTCCCCCCACTCCAACAAACAGGTGAACAGAAAAGTGAAATAACAAGTGAAACTTGTTTTCTGTTCATTTTTGAGGAATAAATCCTTGTCATTTCTCTTTTAAATATTTGGAAGACTGTGACAAATTAAAATTAACAAGGTCATATAAAAGCCTTCTTGAACAGGTAGATCCAATTTAAAAAATATCCTGGATTTTGGCAGAGTTTGTGAACCTCACTTCATTTACACCACAGAAAGGAAGGACTTGCAAATTAAACTCTCAAATTAAACCTGTAAATTGAGATGGTGAAGTGGCTTTTTGGAGAAGTAACTAAACATTGCCACAGTATTCATTTCTATTTGCTGAAGGAAAGACTTTATAGCTGTCTTTGAAACAACTTTCTTCCTGCCCTTGCCGTCCTGCAGAGAAGCTGCATCACTCTCTGCAACAGCTCCAGTGCTGTTTCCCGTTTAACTCTCTGCTTTATCTTTGTACCTATTAATTTATCTCAGCTGTGGTGGGAGCTGGTGTTTGTGGCTCACCCACCTCGAAGGAGTTAACTGGGTTTATTACATAATCTGTTTAACATTCAGGATGAATAGGAAATGCACGCCCCTCCTCTCCTACAGTATGTTTGCATGCTTTAAATCACACTCCTCCCCGTCTGTGTGTAAGCTCCACGCCACTTGGCATGCCCTGAGTCTCTGTGTGTGTGCTTGGGTGCGCGCTTGCATGCCTACCTGGAGCTTTGCCCTGACCTGGCTTCACTCGTGCTACTGGCAGCATTGCACGCCCGTGTGTCTCGTGTGTGTGCACACACGTGAGAAGAGAGGAGCAAGGGAAGGCGAGGCAGTCACATTTATAGGAAGTGCCAGCGGCCAATGCCAGTGTGAAAGCAAACTCTGTCATCTCTTGGAGTGCTGCAAGTGGACAAACTGCCTGACATAATGCCAAGTTTTGATGAAGTTTTGAAGGAAGCTGGTGAATTTGGAAGATTTCAGAAGAGGGTCTTTTTCCTCCTTTGCCAGACTGGCATAACTTTTTCTTTCCTGTTCGCCAGTGTGGTTTTCCTTGGGCAAGCACCAGGCAGCTACTGGTGCAGGATCCCTGGGGCAGCTGAACAAAGTGAGCTATGTGGCTGGACACTGGAAGAGGAGCAAAACTTCACGGTACTGCCCCTGCGCCTGGGGAACAGGTCCTCCAGCGGGGAGTGTGAGAGGCTAGATGTCGTGTGGGACACCTCCGTCAGCTGTGCCAGCCTGCTCGCCCACTACAGCAATGGCAGCACGGGCTACCTGCCGCTCACCACGTGCCATGATAACTGGGTGTACACACAGCCCCACTCATCTATCGTTAGTGAGGTAAGGAAAATCCCCATCCTCTAATCTGTGCTCCCATCCCGGTGCGGGATTGTGGCAGTAAAATGGTATTGCCCCTGCAAGGGTCATTGCTTTGGTGGCTGGTTTTCCTTTCTGGATTTGTTTTGTTCTCAGTCACAAGCAAAGAACGATGAGAATGATCAAGTGTCAGCATCAAGCTTTTAGAGAAAGGTGTGCTAATCTGAAGGGTGGCTCTCCAAAGCTAAGCATCCCACACAGAGCCAAACACCATACACAGAGTTTGCTCTGTCACTAGAGGAATGTCGGATGAACATAAAGAGTTAAGTGCTTATAGCTGGGGCTTCTGGTGCTTGGTTTTGGGCCAGCAACTCTGTCGATGTAAACTCCAAGTGTAGCTGACTTACACCACTTGACGATCTAGGTACTGTATATTATACATTCTCTGTTTCCTGTACTGAACATTTAAGTCTGCAGGTAGTAAAAAAACCCTGGTGTCAGAATGCCTTTCTGAGATCTGGCAGGAGCCAGCCGAAATGATTGTGCTTACTAAAGAAAAAACAACAAACACACATTTTTGCCCAAAGCTATTATTCAGCTTTTCCTGAAATGTCAGTGTCGGAGAACCACAGACTATTACCAGTAGTGGTAAGCCCTGGCAAGTGTAGTACGAACAATAATAAACATGCAAAAGGCCATTTAGGATGCTTTCCTAGGAGATCCTCTGTGTAATCTGTAATCATGCTGTGGATATGCTGTGGTCTGGCTCCAGCACACAGTCTGCACACTTGAAGTGCGTATTTTAAGGTCATCCCAACAGTAACTGTCACCAATGCAGTGATGAAAAATAGGAAGTGTGCTTAAAGGGGTTGGCTAGGAAATCATCATGGTGCTCCACAAAGCTTGCAACTTGGCCATGGGCTTTGGCTCCTGCCTGTCTTATGAGCCTCCCACTGAGTTTTTTGACTGGATGCTTGCACTGGAGCTGTGCCCTCCAAAACATGGAGCAGGGCACAGCTGGCAAAGCCCTGAGTTAACACTGAACTGAAAAGTGGTGCCTGTCTGAACCTTTCAATTCACCATCCTTCCCCCATCCAGCTGGGACTGCTTGATCTTCTCACAGCTTCAGGCACAACAGAGCATCAGCTTTGTGCCCTGAGCACCACATCTGACCTGAGCAGCTTTAGCCAGGATCTCTGCTCAGGAGAAGATAAATCAGAGCACCTGGCTGGCCCTAGAGCAAAGGTGAGAAGTAGTTTCGTGTATGATAACTGGAATCAAAGCTGCTCAGAAGGCTGTAATTGACAAACGGGGAGCTGGTGTCAGACTTTGGTCCCTGTGAATTATGTATCTCTGCCCACGCTGGCAGTGGCAGCCAAGGCTGGGTGGGCAGGAGGACAAATGCTGCCTGAGAACTGCATCCTGCCTCCAGAGCAAGCTGTGCGAAGTTGCTGTTGTGAGAAGATGATACTGCTATCTCCAAGGTACCTCTGTTGTGGGACTGCAAGGAGTTAGATTATGGCATTTTTTACCTGGGCAGTCTGTACCAGCTGTTCCCCTCAGAGCTTAAAAATAAAACTAGAGAGTTTCCTTTTGTTGCTCTTTTTCCCACCTTCAGCAATGTTGAATTTTGAATTGTGTTTTGAATTGTGTCCGTAAGATAGTGCTCAGAGTCCGATTATGGCAGCAGTCTGTGTATCTAGCAAAACCACTGGGATTTTCCAGCAGGGCTGAGCCACTGAGTACAGCTATGAGAAAACAAAACCAGGTTTGTACCGCAGTGGTAAATGGGAGTGAAAAGTTCAATGTTCTCTGGCAAACATCTCATCCATCTGCATCTTCTTCTTCTCTTCTCATGGAGAGATCCTCCAGGACCAGGGATGAAGGAGGAATGAAGGAATGCTTGTGGAAGCGCTTTCCACCTGTGCTCCCAAAGGTACACATTGGGAAAAGCAGGGAGTAACAGTCTGCAAGTGGCAACAGGATGGGACTATCTCTCTCCTGTGCCAAGGCAGCATGTTCCATCACCAGTGTCACTGTGGCTCCTAGCAGGAATTTTGCCTGCACCTCAGATGGAGGCTGCTGGCCTGTGACCTGTGGCACATATGTCGTGTTCCCAGTTTTGCAACATTTGTTGGATAAATCACATTCCACGGGGCTTGGTTTCTTCATCTAAAAGGAAGCCTGTGGCACGCACATCCTGCCTCAATTGCTTTGAGATCAGCTATTAAAAGGAACTTGATATCTTATTAATGTGTTGTATGTCCAGCAAAGATAATTTGAATACCACATTTAATTTAGTCTCCTATCACTCAGCTGAGGCTCCAACAAATCATGACTCAATTTAAGCAAATTTGTGCTCCTTTTAATCAGCTCACCAAACATGTCTTTTCTCATGTGTCTACTTGTAAATGCTTCATGTTTCTGTTTCTTTGAACTACCTAAGATTTCTGGCACTTTATGTCTGTCTGAATCAACAGTGGAAGTGATCAGGGAGATAAAGTTAAAAGGATGAGTTACATGACAATCTGAAGGACATATGTTCAGGGATAAAGATGGAGAAGGGGGGAAAAAAGGAGAGTCAGGGTACTGAAGGTGTTCTTCCAGGCCTACGGCAAACACAGACCTGGTGTGAATTTGTAGCATCTCAGGGTAGGCAGAGGGCAAATTCAGGCACATAACACCTTCGCTGGGAAAAGATGTTGAATCACAGAGCAGGTCTGGCAGCCAAACCACAGGCTATAGTAATTGGTGCTGAACATCCAAAAGAAGCCAAATCATATGGCTGGAGGGACTGATTTATGAGGAGTTGTGAAATGAATGGTGTTGCTGTACTTACTTCATTGCTCTGATTTGTACATGACTGAAGCATGTTGCTCACTGCCCACTCTCTCATCCTTAATAACTTCTGCAAAGGTGTTCACAGTAGCATCAGCAGAAGGAAGCAGAGGAAAAAGGGGGAATGTGGACTCATAAAAACCACCCACTGCTTTGCAGGCAGTACTTGGGGTGCCTGCTGCATCACATATTTGTTGCTACAGGACTCCTGAATGTCAATGCTGGGGTACAGTGGGGTGCTGGGAGAATGTACCAGGGCTTTCCTCCTTCAGCATTTGAGAAAAGTGAAATCTATTAAGAAATCATCCCAGGAGCAACATATGGCAAAGGCAGTTAGCTTGATCTAGTGACAGGTCAAAGTACTGCTAAAGATTCCCTTTTAAAATCTTCTTTTGATGCCTAACAGGCTCTGAGAGGAGGTTCCTAATTCTGCAGTGACATGCCTAAGGGTCTCTGTGCTCCATTGCTTTAGGTCAGGCTTTTCCATGAGGGCAATCCAGATCAGAGGAAGAGTTATCAACTCGTGGTGCATGCACAGCCCAGCACCGTGGTGCCTGAATTAAAAGCTGGGCAAACTGGAGCTGGGATGATGTCAAGCAAAGTCCTGTGCTATGCATAAGCCTTGGCAGTGCCCCCTCCGACGCAATGGTGTCGCAGATGGTGGATCTGCGCAAAGGACTTTGGCCCATGCAATCTGCCCTGTCTAATCGAGCGTGTCTTGCACAGCTCCCTGTGAAACTGGAAGAGGCGGCTGCATGCGTCAGTGGGGGGGACAGGAATGCAGTAGCTTCTCATGTTTTGCTTGGAGAGGGAGTCTGAACGGGTAATCACCAAGCTAAATCCATCCTTGGCTCATGCCCGCTGATGCCATCTGAAATGATGCTGGTCGTAGCAGGTGGCCAGCGCAGGTGGCCAGCGCTTCTGCGAAGGGAAGGCTGGTGACAGCAGCATCTCTTACAGGGGGAGAAGGGCAGGAAAGGACCATGTTTCTGTGCAGCAGAAGGGTACTGGGCGGCTGCAGTGGACCAGGGAGGGCACAGTCTCCTGCTCTAGTTAGGGGGTCTGGAAGGGAGCCCAGGTCTCTCTCTGCACTCCATGACACTTGAAGTAGGAAGCATGTTGCCAGCCATCTTCTGCCAAGTGAGTCAGGAGAGGGACACACATACCCAGGACATAGGGAAGTCAATAAAACTAATATTCCCAGGAAACTGTGCAGAAGACAAGTCACTGGCCTTTAATTGGGCTTTGCACTGTGTGCTGTCAATCCATGCAGAGAAAGTCTAGCATTCTGTGAAAGGGTGGCTGGTGATATTTTGCAAAGCAATAATCATTTGATTCAGACATTTTTGATGATGATGACTCCTAGAGGTATGTGCATTAAGTACAGTCGCACCTGCAGGCTGAATGGCCTGTGGTGGTGGATGAAAGGAAGAGGGAAGTCTACATGGTCAGCAGCAGCTACAGCACAGCTGGCATATTTTAGGCTTATTAGAAGCCTCCGTTGGCAGGAGTTCAGCAAGAGGGAGTGATTCCAGTATGCCCTGTCTGCAGCAAGTCTCCACTCCATAGATGATGTAATTTCAAGACTTGCCAACGATTTATTGCCAAAGTGTGAGGTCTGACATGGACAAATGATCATCTGAACATATCCTATTGCACCTGCTGGGAATAAATCTTCCTACTCCTCTGCTTGCCAGCCGCCTCAGAAAATGACAGTCAGCCAGCATTTGCAGAGAAGTCTGTAAGCAAAGCAATGTTTGTTATGTAGCTTTTACAGTCCCTCAGAGCAGCAGATGATGTGTCTGTCAAGCTCAGGGTGGATAAAGCACAGCTGGTCCTTTTGCTGTCCTCCTCCAAGGCAATAAACAGTGTAATTCATCCCCAAAGTGTTGATCTAGTGTGATTATGGCCATTGGCATGGCAAGACCCAGTCTTATTTCAGCCATCAGGGTGGGATTAATATTAAGTAGTGGAAGGAAAGGGGAAAAGGGCAGACAGAGGAGCAAAGGGAACAGTAATTGTTGAATTCTTAAGACCCTCTAACTAAGCTTTCCCCATGAGAAGCACTGAAGCAGTTCCTTGAATGGGTTATGCCAGTGGGGTAACACCTCTGTCACTGCCATCGAGCCAGGTAGTACTGACAGTGGGCTCAGGCCTTGGTTTTGTTTATTGCTTTTAGGACAGCTCCTAACAGGGGCTTCTCCCCTTTGTCGCTGGGAGTGAAAGGGTAAACCAGCCTGTTTGGCCACTTGTATGAATGCCACTTAAAACCCATGTGTGGGCTCTCAATGTGCTGTTGTAATTGGGCTGAAGAATCACTGCAGATGTCTTCATTGACCAAAGAGTTTCATTCATTAGTTTGAAATTAATTGTAAGAGGCAGTAAAGCGATTATCAAATTCCTACTCAAAGTTGCTACGTTTTGAAGAGCTTTTAATAACATTGTCATTTAAAGCAATGCATTTCTTCACGAATAGGTGTGCTGAAGTGTCTTTGGGCTTTCTCAGTGCATAAAGGCCTCTCAAGGTCCAGGAATTACAAGTTTGTGGTTAGTCTGCATGTCAAACCAAAATGGAAAATGTTTGCCTTCTGCCAAAGGTGTGAAGAAAAGAGAAATTGCCACACTCCTTTTGTTTTCCAGTCATCAGTCATGTACAAGCATTTCTTCTGTTCCCATCTCAGCCAGTTCCCACTCCTTTCTATAGTGATTACTACACTAATGAACTAGAGGGAGCTAGTGCAAAACCTCTTTGATCCCCCAGAGAGATCTCACTCATGCAAATGAGTGTGGCAGTGAGTGCAGAAATGGGTTACAAGGTTGTGGTGGGTGCATGCACTTGTGCAATGAGGGGCTTAGCTGGGAGCATGGCAATGATGGGGAAGAGGATGTGCCCTTAGCTGGAGCAGGCCAGCTGAGCTAGTTCACTCGGTGATTGCAATGTGGAGCTGGCTAGCTAGGTTTTAACAGCGTGTAGGTGTAGCCAGTGCTGTATGGGTCAAGAAGATAGGCTTAAGATCAGGGGCAAAACCCCCTAAGGCTTTCCTTTGCTTTTCCATATCCTTCTCCCCACACTGCAATAAATGTTTTAGCAATTAAATTTCGAGTCTATGGAGGAAAGGGGACTGAATGCAGGGCATGGTGAAATTCTCTTTCTGCTGTGTTGACCTGGAGGAGATCATTCAAGTGAAAGCAGAAATGTTTTCTTCACCGCATACATACATGCTGCAAGGACACTATTTGTGGACAGATACCTACAAATGCAGGACAGGACATTAACCTCTCCTCACTCCAGTGTCTCCCAGATGTTTCTCTAGAATATGTCCCAAATTCTGCAGCAGCATGGGTGTGTTTTTGCAGGCAGAGAGGTGACACTTCTGAAGGGAAGCTTCAGCTGGGTCCCAGCTTGCTGAGATGTGTGATGCTCTGCAATGAGCCACTGGTTTCTTTCACAGCTTATTTTCAGTTGATGTGAGCTATAGATCTTCTCTGGAGGTGCCAAAGTGTAATGTTCAGGAAGAAACCAAAGAAAACCAAAGTCAGACAGTTGAAGTCTAGACAGGTAGTGAGCCCTAGAGCTTTTGATTGTGAATGCTAACAAATTTGGAAGCCAAATGGGATCCAGGGAGGGTAGTCTGTGACATTTAGAGACCATATGCTGGGATTTTTTTGGTATGTTATGAGAAGAACTTATACTTTCAGGGAATGGGCTCTCCTATTACTCACAGTGGGAGATGGTTACTGACAGAAATACTGATCCCTCATGCCACCAGATACTTGCATGGAGGTATTCCTGGTCGTTGAGCATGGGCAGCATCTGCCTGGGCATAGGAAAAGCCTATACGGTAGGAATGTAAACATCAGCCCATGCATAGACAGACATGCGCCCGTTCAGAAACAGGAAGCACCATTCCATTTCCTTCTGTGAGGACTGCTAGCAAGGTGCATGGGACATGTTTTGGGGGAGTTCTACCGGCTAAGTGGAGACAGGCTGAAATGCTGGGTAAACAGATGGAGATGCATTTCCTCCACGTGATGCATATGGGGATAACTATCAAGCACAACCAAACCAGGTCACAGCTGAAGTGGTGCTGTGGGTCTGACAGGGAGCTTAGATCAGAAACATGTATCTGCAGGGTGTGCAATTTTCTTTTAAAGGTTACATTCCCCTCTAAAGGTTATGTTTGCAAACGAAAAGCAAGACATTAGCAGGGTGATGACTTAAATGCTAGGTGCTATGTCAAGCAAACAGAAGAGGTCTGAGAAAGCTTATCTGTACCAGAAGCAGTTTAAATACTTAGAAAATAACAAAGCGCAGGACTTAGGAGAGTACAGTAAGTGTTCTGTCGTTAATCTCTTCACAAAGAGCTTAAGAGTTTCTTAGAAGTTTTCTGTATTTTCCTGTTTCCTGGAATATTTAAAATATTTGACTATGTTTCAACTGCCACCTGAATCATTTCAACTGCCACCTGAATCAATCAGACATCAAATGTCTGTTCAGATGAAAGAGTCCTCTCTGGTAAAGATATTTCCCCCTCCCTCCTTTTGGCATGCGTTCATTCTCTTGCCCTCTTTCGTGACAGTTTATTCATTGCGTGATTACAGTAAAGAGGGATCAAACTATTTAAAAGATAAATATACCCTTTGAAGAAGTATCAAACATATAAACTTTGAGGGCCAGCACCTGCAGCGGGCACTGTGGCTGGTCCCTCAGGGCATGACTCCACCACCACCCTGGGAGGCAAGCTCCTCAGCTACCTGTGTGGCTTTCCCGCTGCTCCTCAAAGGGTAGGTGCCTTCCCCAAGAGGGTGTCTCTGCAGTGAGCTGAAGGTGCCAGGCCATCAGAGAGTGGGAAGCACACCTCTCCTCCTGTGGGGCAGCTGCAATGTTGTTCCCTTTGCTATCACTTGGGATATCACAGGGAGAGCGTCCTAGGTCTTGGGAAACCTGGTGTGTTGGCTCAGGGAGAGCTGTAAAATACCCATGCAGTTTATGGCCATTAGAAATGTGGGGCTTGGTCTCTGAAATCAACAACTGAAATTATGGGCAAGTGTATTTTAAGTGATCTGCAGTGTTTTTATTCATGGATTTGATGTCTGTGTTAGCACCATCTCATTTTAACATTGCTTCAACACTTGTTACTAAACGCACTGCTAAATTTTGTTCTCACACTAATTTATTGCTGTTTCTGGTGGGTCAATAATGCTCTTATTCACTTCTCCGTTCTCTCATTGGTTGTTTTGGCTTATGAGGGGGTGTCCTTTTCCATGACCATCTTCTTCAGGAGCAATTGCAAGTGTTGGAGGATGTTTTTCTCTCTGATCCAGGCAGGATCACAGCTCTGATCCTGTGAAGGGCTCTTAAACTGGGTCCTGTATGAAGCCCTCCCTGCTGGTCCATCAATCAGCCTGATACTTCTCTTTAAGGTTTTGATCTTTCAAGGATCCAAGCCAATTTTGAGGTGCTGAGCGACCTTAACCTTCACCGGGAGAAAACTCCCTCTGCAGACCCTCTGCAGGCCACAGGCTGGACCTCTCTGTTATTCCTGGGGACTGCTAGGAGAGAGTTGTGCAGGCTTCTCTCTTCCTCTCTGGGGAATGGTGCTCCCCGGGTCACTCCACAAGCGTCTGCTGGAAGCAGAAAATAATGCTGTGAAGGTTTGTGTTAAACAGTGTTCAAAGCCGGAGCACAGCTGCAGGTTGACTCTGACCTGTGTCACACTCCATTGCTGTAAATGACTGGGAAAAAACCAGCACATCACAGCCAGCTCTGAAGCCATCAGTAGGAAAATGCATGAAATAACACAGCGTTTTGTAAAACAGCCCATGGCATCAGGCTCTGAGCTCTCACTACAGCTGTCACCCACACAGCAGAGCCTGCGGTCTCTACTGCTGTCACTGGTCTGATCAAAAACCCACAGGGAGGAGTGCAGCTATGTGGTGAGACAGGCAAGGAGAGTGAAAGACCTGTGCTGTGCTTGGAATTCAGAATATTACAAGAAATGGTTTCTTACTTGGGTACATAAATAAACACTTAAGAGTATTACTTTAAATTTATGGGTCCAGATTCAGGTTCAGTGCGATCCCAGTTTGGGTGCCTTCTGTAGACACCTCTGAAATCCTAGGCCCAGGGAATACTTGCTGGGCGTTACAGCATGTAAATGGGCTAAGACAGAGCTCAGGCTTATGGCATCATATTTCAAAGCCTGGAGAATGGTGAGAGGCAGAAGAGGCTGTTAATCTTCTTTCTAACCCACCCTGTGGTCACCCATCCAAGCACAGTGTTTGAGCACTGGTGTTGTGGTACATGTGCTGGTGAGCACAAATGTGACACACTGTGTGTGTGCTTCAGCAACCAGTGCCTTGTTAGTGATTAAAAGATTTGTCACAGCTCATGCCTGAAAGCAAAAGGGTATCTCTAGGGAAATGGTGGCAGCTGCTCTTGTCCATGGCTTCCCTTGGTTCCAAAGTCGCATTGTTCCTAAGGTTACCCCAGGCATGAATCAAAACCTCATGACTCTCAGCAGGTCTACAGAACTTGGCAGGCAGAAGCTGGGATTTCTTTATTCTCAAAGAACCTCTAAAGTAATTTGCACTGACATGCTGTCTGGATAACTACTTTAGTTTCATTCTAGTTTTAATTCCTAGTGTCTTTCTCTTCTTTCCTTTCATCCCCTTCTCCCTTCCCTTCATCTCTGCCTGTCACCATCCCCATTTGTGTTAATGAATTCTTCAGCTATCCACCAATGTAACAACTTGTTAGGGAGTTATGACTACTGCAGTATAAGGAATAGAAAAGTCTGGGAAAACTACACCAGGAAAATACATATTCTACGTGTCTGAAATGGATCTGAGATCTGTTTTTTGGTTTCCTCAGAGACCACATATTTGTGCTTTTATCTAGAAGACACTAAGAAAAATAATTAAACCTCTATCTCTAAACTGGTATTTTAATTGGCTGTAGCTGTGCACCCTTACTCTGCACTAAATAAAGTCATGGCATTGCCTTGGCAACAAATTTAACAACATTGTGCTTGGTTTGCAAAAGACGAGTTTGCTTTCCATATCTGGACAACTGATGCATGAAACACAGCATCTTTTTGGCAAGGAGGAACTCTCCCTTTACCTTCACAACAGCTCAAAGAGTGCTTGTTATGGCTACACTTCCTTGGCCCACTGGTGCTTGCTGTTAAGCAATCATAGTTGAACTTCCCTTTCTCTTTCTCCTTCCCTTTCCTCTTTCCCCTTCCCTTTTCCTCTTCCTTCCATTTCTTCTTCCCACTTTGGACCTATGCAGTTTCTATAATGTTTTGCCCTGAGGATGATGAATGAAACATCTGGGGTGCTTATGCCTCTCCCTTGTTCCCACAGTATAACCTCGTGTGTGGCAACGCCTGGATGCTGGATCTCTCACAGGCTGTCCTCAATCTGGGGTTTCTGGCTGGCGCATTCACCCTGGGCTATGCTGCAGACAGGTACTGTGTAAGCACTGCTGTCCTTCCATTTGTTTGGAGGTGAAATTACTTGTAATGTCACCTGCAATAAGCATGCATCAACATTTTGGGGGTTTAATTCACTTTGGATAAACTTTCCCAGCCTGCGTTAACAACATCAACCAATGGTAATCTTCACTTCCTTTTGGGCTGGAAACTTCATGCCATCATGCTTACTGATCCTGTTTGGACTTTAGAATGTCATGAAAAGAGCTTTTCTTGCCATTTCTCATGTTTTCTGTGCACATCTGGACCCAGGAAGGGCAGAAGGACACAGAAATTAAAAGGAAGCATTCATTAGAGTTTTCTGGACTCAACATTCTTTTACCAAAGAATGTTTAATAGGGGCTATTGATGAAGAAAGCAACTACTCGAGGAAAAAGCGAAGGCACAAAGTACGGTAACTCTATCCATTCACAGACTGGACTCATACGCTTACCACCAAGGTCATAGCTCCCTCCAGCTGGGCTGTTAGAGCTGGATGAATACCAAGGAAAAGATGTAGGTGATCCTCAGGTTTGAGTAGCCACCCTGCCCAGGAGTGGGAAGCTCCCATAAGCCCTACCTTTCTCTTAGGGTAAAGGAGAAAGCTGGGTTTGTGCTTTTGCTGATAAGTAACAGTAGTCAACCTATGCATTGGCTGAGAGCACCACTGATGATTTTGATAGCAGAACATTTTCATTATACCTGTTCTATTTGCTACCTGCAATAATCGTAATAATAACTAAAATACAATTTCTTTGTAGGCACAAATATTTACAGAATTATCTGGAATGTCATCTCAGATAACAAAGTTTAAACTAGCAAGGAAAACCTCTTCTTTCCAAGGGATATAGTAATAGGGGGAAAAGTAAGGCAGAAAAGATGCTATGGCACTGGCTAGCTTAAGATATCTCTGCTTAGTGTTTGGCTGTGCAGTTGTGATACCAGCACCTCAAGACTGTGTAAGAGTGGAGATATCACAGCTAATTATTAAGATAGGAGTACTTGTGTATTGAGCATAATATGACTACAGTACAACTATGAATGTTATGCATTGATAGCACTGGAGAATGTGCTACAGCCAGACCATTTGATTCTTGTCTCCTTGGCAGCACTGAAAAGGATGTACTTGGCTGAAAATACCCTAATTTTTTGTCCTGTATAAATTCTCTTCTCAAAACTTTTTGAACAAAATGATCAAACAAATATTCTCTCAAATAATTTCTAGTTAGGCAAATTGTAGCAGAATGGACTCAGTCGGAGTTCAATGTGATCAGACAAAAGTAATTTATTATAGAAAACTAACTCTTTATATATACTATTTCTTAAAGTTGTTTACACTAACTTGGCCCATTGTGATTGGATATGGATCTTTGAGGCCCTTAACAACTAACATATAATTGATCAAGCATAGGTGTGAGAACTTGACCTTCAAAGTTTTCCAACAGTCCTCAATTCAGCAACTCAGTAAATTCCAGCTCCTTCTTATCTTGCTGGGATTCTCACTCCCAGTGCCTCACTCCCATCCTCCTTCACCTTTTGTTGTTCCTTGGTTCATGTCGAACTCCACGTAGGCACTTGCCGATCTGGGTACATGGTTGTTCTTTGCCAGAAAGTCATCCACGTCTCCCCCTTTTTCTTTTTACACAAGCCCAACGCGCTTTGTAGCTTTCATAACCATGCATTGAATACATTGAAAAATACACGGCAACAAAATCAAAATCATTAAAATGACAATAAACACCATTAGTCCACCTTTTACTAAAACAGCCAGCCAACCTGTCAGTCCCCATTCACCTAATAAATTGTCCAGCCAAGAGGCTTGCCCATCCTCATACACCATGTGTAAGATCTTAGCATGTTTCCATATTTCTTCAACATAGGTCAATCACAGGCTGCTGGGTCTGCCCTTTTTCTCCTGGATGGCTCTCTGATAACAGGGGAGGCCATCCCCTCACATCAAGGTCTGGCATGGCATGTGTCCCCACCGCTCCACACCTGCTGGGTTGCAGCCAGCAGCAGAGCTAAAGGTTCTTCCTGGTGGCAAACACAGAGGCCAACCTAGTCTTGCCCTTGACTGTGGCAGCAGGCATTTGGTCAATCTCAGTTCTTGTACCTCGTTGTCAATGCAGAGTTTCACCTGCTTCATCCAGTAACAAGTTGCTACTGTGGCAAAGCACACACAGATTTACATTACCAGATAACTATTACAGGTTACAGCAGCAGCAAATAGTTACATAATTTTTAGTTTTTTCTTCTTAACCCAGCAGCAGTAACAATGGAGAAGGGATCAAAATGGAAATTTCAGTGGTGTTCCAAGGACACAGTTTCCATGAAAGTACAGGCAGGTTTTGTTGGGTTTTGTTTGTTTTTGGTTTTTTTTTTTGAATTACAGCTCTCCTTGTGCGTGTCTGTCAATAATGACGGGTTTTGCTGGAAAACGGGACTCATGAATACATTACGCTGACTTTGAAAACAAGCAATCTAAGCCTAAACAAAACACTGGAAAACCACATAGAGTAGTTAAAGAAGAAATTACTTTCACAGAGCTGGCTTTAACTGCTCTTAGGAGACTAATTTATGAAAACAGAAATCCCCAACAAAAGTTTCCCTTAGTTCAACTGCGTCAAGAATCTGAACTGTAACATATGGGCCATAGTTTAGATAAAAAAAGACAAACCGTTTTCTAACATAAAAATGGGCCTGGTGAGGACATCACCAGTTTTAAAATCAGTGACACAAAGGCAGTGATAACCACCACAGGTAAAAGATTCCCATATCCCAAGGGCTAACACTGCAATGTTTCAGGCAGTCTCCCTTTGGAACAAGACTGGTCTCATAAAGGCGCTTTCAGATCTAGCACTAAAATGAGATGCCAAGGAAAAAAGCCCACCTTTGTGTCTTTCTGTAATTTTCACTTTATTTTCACTTTTCAACAGATATGGCAGAATCCTCACCTACCTGCTCTCCTGTCTCGGGGTTGGGATATGTGGTATCATAGTGGCATTCGCACCAAACTTCACTATATTTCTGATCTTCCGTTTTCTCCAAGGCATGTTTGGCAAGGGAACCTGGATGACATGCTATGTGATTGGTGAGAGCTGTTATCTTTCTTCTTTTCTTATTAGGAAGAGCAAGGGATTTTTGGAGGACAATGTGTCTGGCGACATGTGCTCTTGATAATATTTTTTCTTGGCAACAAAGCACTGTCCCTGGGATCAGCAGACAATGAATAACCCAAATCCATCCTAGCTAATGCATTTGTCCTCCAAGACAAGGAGCCTGCATGCAAATTGTAACTTGACGTTGTCCATGGTCTGGGCTCATGCCTGAACTGAATGTTTGGGGAAACAGTCACTGGCCTTTGTCCAGACCATACTAGGGGTCTTTCCAGCAGCTAAACAGTACAGTGCTTCCTTACCTGGTGAGGTCTGCTGATTTATTAGTAGGGAGTTGCCCTCTAAGAAGGACAGGAAGTGCAAACCCTTTCTGATATTCAGCACTGATAGACGATGGAAATGAGCAGCAGTGTACAAGCCTGCCTGACCTCACACAATCCCACGGAGAAGAGTGAGGAAGTAATTCAAGAGGACAGTCTAAGAAGAGTGATGTGTCCTTCAGAACTGTCCAAGCTCTCCTTCAGTACCCATCTCTGGAGTCTGATGGGGAGGGATTTACATAAATAATTAAGGAGTGGAGGAGTGGAATGTGTATATACAGAGGGTTTCTTATTGCACTGAAAATCACCAAGATGATCAAAATCTACAGAGCAAGCCTAGATACACAAATAGGGACATGGTTAATTTTGGCAGAGTCTGAATATCTTCCATAGATGCTCAGAGGAGTTAGTCAACTGCTTTTTCTCACTGGAAGGACGGGCACTTGGATGTCTGCTCTTCATTCTTCAGCTGGGAGGCTTTGCATAGTGCCAGCTAGACACCAGGCTCCCTATTACGATTATGATTTCCTGAAAAGGAAAAAAGACGGGAAGCTATTTTACAAATAGCATCAAGCCAGCAAAGATCCAGACTATCTGATAGCTCATTGTCATGCCCAGCAGTGAAGCTCCTTGCATAGCAAGCTAACTTTTCATGAGAAAAGGATATTGTTGTGGCATCTTGAAGGACTGCTGGGTTCAGAAAAGGAAACTCCTCTTTAGAGCATGAAATAGCACATTGAAGAAAGCATCATACTATAGCTGAGACATCAGATTTACTTTAAACAAAAATCAGCCATTCAATAATCTACTCAAAACACAGTGACAACGCCATTATATAGTGCAAAAAATTGTACCATCACTGGAGTCCGTAAGGGCTGGGACAATATTTTTAACTTCCTAGTGGAATTTAGATGAGTGAGGGCAGAATTGCAACCAGATGTAAACAGTTACAGTGAGACCTGAATACACTGTGGTGATGTATGTGCAAACATACCTGTCTGGCCCTCTGAGGATCTAAAGCCCAGACACACCTCAATTTTGTGGGTAAAGTTACACTGCTGAACAGCTCAGGTCCAAGATCCAGGGAAAGAGTGAAAAGCTATTTTTCCCCTCACTTGCAAGCAGATGGCCTAATTTTATACTGAGATCTTATCCTAAAACTTCGGTGAGTGTTCTAACCAGCAAAATGTTCCTTAAAACAGACAAGTTTTAACAGAAAGAAATGGTTTGCAATGCTCGTATCAGACTGCCTGACTTCAGGGAAAGGTTCAGAGATACAGCGCTGTCCTGAAGGAGAGTGTATTACCTCAGCCCTGATCAGGTGCTTAATTCTTGACAGGAGTGATTCCTTCTAAATCTCTTCAAGGATCTACTCTTACGTCTCAGGATCACCCAGAGTATTTACCAGCCTAATATATTTAAAGAGGCATATACAGGTCATTGGTTTTGTTGCACCAGGAGGATGGTCGCCGTTAATACATCTCCCAAGCTACTGATCTGAGCTTCAGAACCACAATAGGCTGACCCAAGAACCTGTACATATAATCTAACTCTTTCCAAGCCAGTGCTGAGCAGCTACCTTTAGGCAAGAGTTGCCCCTGAGCCATGCAGACATGATGAATAGTCAATAAAGATAGTAATGGTGTCTTATCTCTCTGCGTTGCCAGCTGAGGTGAATCACTGTTACTTGCAAAATCGGGTGTCTTTCAGTAAAATTAAAAAAAAAAAAAAAAAGAAAAAGAGTTTTTTGTATATTATAAACCAAGGTAAAACCCTCTGCTTTTACTTTGAAGGGTAGGTAGTGGTGACAGTTTTAAAACAAACAAGAGACACTTCTTCAAGCATTGCTCATCTCAACTACAGATGTCATGGCCGTGGGATATTGCCTGAAATATGGGCTTACATGGCTTTCAAAAGTGATTAGTCACATTCACAAAACAAACAAATTCAAAAAAAGTTTGAAAAACAAACCAACAAAGGCTATGTTTGCTCTAGTAAATAAACTGTGGACCATACCTTAGCCCTCAAAGAAACCAGCATGGTATGGCTAAACTCTCTTCCCCACAGTTGTCCTGTCCATATTACTACTGAGAGCAGCCTCTGCCTG
This sequence comes from Psittacula echo, assembly GCF_963264785.1. NCBI lineage: Eukaryota > Metazoa > Chordata > Aves > Psittaciformes > Psittacidae > Psittacula > Psittacula echo. Next base: position 36,793,688 of record NC_137738.1, on the reverse strand, counting down.
GATGGTTCTCTAGTCTGTGGCATGGAAGAGTGCTAACAATTTACCACTAAGGGTAATCATGACAGTCTCAACTCTTTGTTCTGGCCCTATTTAGTACATTAGTGAACATGCACTCAGAAACCCTGCTAGCTGAAGAACAGGGGGTGAATTGATGAGGGGGTGTCACCCACTCCTGCCCTGAACAGTCTCAGGAACATGCTTATATTTCTGAAAGCAAAATGCTGGGATAGACAGACTTGTGACTTGATGCAGTACTATCCTTCCTTATGTTACACCACTAACATTTTTATTTCATGTTAGTTTTGTTTCTGTGTTGTTTATTTTGGCTTTCTCTCTGATCAGTGACAGAGATTGTTGGTTCTGACCAGCGGATTGTTGGGATTGTGATTCAGATATTCTTCACGCTGGGAATTATGATTCTCCCTGGAATTGCATACTTGGTTCCCACCTGGCAAGGGATCCAGCTGGCCATTTCACTGCCCAACTTCCTCTTCCTGCTGTACTACTGGTAATGTTGCAGTCATTGCTCTTGTCATTATTGCTGTTGCTATTCAAGCACCTTGAGAGTCTTGCTGTGGTCTGAAGTCTCCAGTGCGCAAGATGTTGTAGGTTAGGAAGAAGATGTTTGCATATTGTTGATTCTGGCATTTTTACTTCTTTTTAGTGAATTGCAGGCATACATTTCTTTCATTTTTCTGTCCAGAGTTTGCCTCCCTTGTAAGCCACAGCTGGCCCTTCACAGAACCCTACCCTGCTTAACATGGAGTTGTATATCTGATTAGCTTGACCAAAGTCTGCTTGACCATCATCCATGGAACCCCACCTTTACCTCTGATTATATACTCAGTTCAAGCCTGAACTTGCCCTAAAGGTCCTTCCATGAATCGGGCAATTCAGCTAATATGAGAGCAGAGCACTATGCCATGGTGGAGTGCAGCCATCCTGGGGGCTGGATCCACAGAAACCAATCCACATAGCCTCTTCTTGCACACTGTTTCCTTAAACATTGCCTGTTGTGAACTTTCAAATCGTGAATTATATTTACCCTAGGCCAGCAGAAACTGAAAAAAAGCTATCAGTACTATTGCTTTGTATTCAATTTATAAAACATGTATAGGTTTATGTGTTTGTGTGTCTATCTCATAATAATACAGCTAGATGTTTCCAAATCTGTCTGTACTTGGTAATACATGTGTTTAGTGCTGACTTTCATTGTTCCTTGGAAACAAGACCTTGTTTGTCTGTTAGTTATCCTACTTTTGACATCAATTGTACAAATACAATAGTTAGATTTCTTATTTTCCAACTTTGTGGAGTACTGATATAGCCTATTTCCTTCTTCTTACAGCAGACTGACTGGAAAAGCAGTCCACAAAAGAGTTTCTGTATCCCAAAGATTGAAAAATCTGTTTGTTGTGTATTAACACAGGCAAAAGGCAAAGGACTTCAGTTTACTTATAATGTTAAAGGACCAAACCTCTATTCATGACTTCTGTGCTCTTACAGGGTAGTTCCTGAATCTCCACGTTGGCTCCTGACACGCAAGAAGGGAGACAAAGCATTAAAAATCATGCACAACATTGCAAAACACAATGGGAAATATCTCTCACCACATTACTCAGAGGTATTGTTATCTGTTTGAGCTAGAGGTTATTTTTCTAAGCTTTCTTACTCTTCTGAAGGTTCAGTTTTGTTAAAATGCTTCCTCTTTATGTGATGGGCAACACTCTTGATGTGTCACATCAGAACAAGATTGTCAGTCCCATACCTACTTTGTTAATTGCAAGAGGGTCAAAGTGAACTGGCTGGAAAGACGTGGTCTGACAAAACAAGTTTGCAAAACAATGAATCAGGCATTTCATTTGCAACACTCCTACATTAAAAACTTGTGGGAAATACCAGAAAATAGCCTGAGGGCCCATGAGATTTCACAGCAGCTGGCATTTTAGCTGATAGAGTGAGTAGAGACAGCAGGATCCACTTTTTGTGGTTCCTTTGCTAGAACTTCCTTTTGCAACTCAAAAGGAAAATGAAATCAGAATTTGCTTCTGTCCCAATAGAGGGAAAATATGCCCAAAAATCCCAAATAGGGGAAGCACATTCTAAGATCACTATTTACAAAACAGGACAATATATTTTAGAATTACAGTCATTTGATGGAACTGAAAGGACTGATGCATTTCAAATGATACTTGTCATGTCATTGCAGCATTTGCCTTTTTCTTCATTGGGTCGCTATGGCATTGGTCTTACGCTTCAGTGACAACAGATGTGTCAAAGTTCCTGTTCTTTAATAAACTATGTCTGGAGCCTAAATGCTAGCAATAGAAATGTTAGGAATCATTATTTGAACTAAGGAAAATGGCTGCAATTTGCTAGTACACAGCAGCCCAGAGTTGGCATGCTGAATGTGCTACAAGTATTTTAGAAAGAAAGTGTGATTTTCTGATTGAAAAGAAATTACCTACATAAAATGCCTATCAGTGCATAGTAATATCCTTTATGACTACACACATGTATATACGTACATTTTTATACATATATGAAAGTATTATGTTAACTAAATTTTCACTGATACCAAAAGCAAAGACTTTGGGATGGTAGTGTCTGAAGGACACTGATATGTCCCATCCTTTCAGGAAGGAACATCATGATGTGTGTGCTTTGTAACCGGTAGTTGACAACTTGAGATCCCACTGCTTGCTACCTTACCTATGTCTTTCTAATCGCTCTTCTTAAGCAAGAGAGAACCTGAGAATTTAGCCCAGCTCATCCAAAAAAGTGGGATTGCTTCACCAAAGTCCTAGAGTATAATTATGGATTAATTTTTGGCAGTAATTATTGGCACTCTTCTGAAACACCATATAGCTGTTCACAAATCCATAGGAATTCTTTTACCTGGTGAGAAAAAGGGCCCATAAATCAGCCATCCAGCCTAAGCAGCTGTGCTTATTCAGGACCATTCCTCTGATAAAAATAAAAATGCACACAGGAAGACATACGTGGCAACAGATGGTGTATGGAAATGACCAATTGATTTATACCAATATTCATTATCTTTCCACTTCATTAAGTGTATGTTGACGGCAGTTCTGTCAAGGTAAAGTTCACCCAACAAGTTTCACAGATAAGCTGGGCCTTAACCTGTACTGTGTCTCTTAGGATATATGACTCTGGACTAATGATTTTGTGAAGTCATCTGTTTAACATCTTTGTCGGTGACATGGACAGTGGGATTGAGTGCGCCCTCAGCAAGTTTGCTGATGACACCAAGCTGTGTGGTTCGGTTGATACGCTGGAGGGAAGGGATGCCATCCAGAGAGATCTTGACACGCTTGTGAGGTGGGCTGGTGCCAACCTTATGAAGTTTAACCATGCCAAGTGCAAGGTCCTACACCTGGGTCGGAGCAATCCCAGGCACAGCTACAGGTTGGGCAGAGAAGAGATTCAGAGCAGCCCTGCAGAGAAGGACTTGGGGGTGTTGGCTGATGAGAAGCTCAATATGACCCAGCAGTGTCACCTGCAGCCCAGAAAGCCAACTGTATGCTGGGCTGCATCAAAAGGAGCATGACCAGCAGCTCAAGGGAGACAATTCTGCCCCTCTACTCCGCTTTCATGGTACCCCACCTGCAGTACTGTGTTCAGCTTTGGAGCCCTCAATATAAGAAGGACATGGAACTGTTGGAACAAGTCCAGAGGAGGGACATGAGGATGATCAGGGGACTGGAGCACCTCTTTTATGAAGACAGGCTGAGAGAGTTTGGCTTGCTCAGCCTGCAGAAAAGAAGGCTCCGGGGAGACCTTCCAGTACCTAAAGGGTGCATACAAAAATACTGGAAAAGGACTTTTCAGAAGGACATGTAGTGACAGGATAAGGAATGGCTTTAAACTGAAAGAAGGGAGATTTAGATCATCTATTAGGAAGATATTCTTTACTATGAGGGTAGTGAGGCACTGGAACATGCTCACCAGAGAAGTTGTGGCTGTCCCATCCCTGGAAGTGTTCAAGGCCAGGCTGGACAGTGCTTTGAGCAATCCTGTCTGCCCAGAGAGGGGCATTGGAACTAGGTGATCTTTAAGGTCCCTTGCAACACAAAACATTCTTTTATTTTATGACTCTATGATTCTATGAATTACTGTCCTTGCTGAGCATATACACTGGTGAGATTCCCCCATCCTGGTCAGCATTACCCAGTGCTGCGTGTGGCTGGAGACATATAGCAGGAAGGTTGTGCTGCTGCAGCTCCCCCTGCGCTTTCAGCCTTATGTCCCTACACCCACTTCCTTCTCTAAGCATCAGCATTTTTACAGTGTCATGTCAGGATGGAGATGTGTCTTTCACTGCTTTATTGAAGTTATATTCAATTTTTTTTTTCAGAAGTGTCCCTGCTTATGACCTTATGCCACTCAGCTGCAGCAGATTAACCTCCGTACACCCAGATTCATGCTGGATCTGTTCCTGGGGCCTTTTCAATAAACAATGTCTTTTATCCTTGGTGCTGTGCCCAGAGAAAAGAGGCCATCTCCAGGAAGCACATTAGTCACAGATCAAGCCTATTTCTCAAATTAACTCTCGTCAGACTTGTCTTTCATGAAGCAACCTCAGAATTTCAGGCAAGGCACTGCAGGTGTGGAGGAACAGGGAGAAGTGAGAGGCATTACCCGTCTATGAATTTTGGCTTAGATTTTCAGTACATCTGTAACAATTGCATTGGCCAAATCCCTTACATGGCTTTGGATGTAGCAGCATTGCATTGCATTTTTATTGGCATGCAGGAACCACAGATGACCTTTGTATGAAAGCAGATAAACATTTGCTTCTTTTGCTCTGTGAGTTGCGACACTGGTACAGTTCAGCTCCATCCAGAACTCATTAAATTAATTGTAAACTATAAACCCTTTTTGTTTGTTTGTTTGTTTTTTTCCCAAGATATTTTTTGATTTCTTGGTCTCTGTCCAAAGCAGACAGGACTGGCCTGCAAACAGCTGAGTAAGAGCTGCATTTTAAGAGGGCAGAATAGTCTATCTTTAGAAACATGGGCTCTGCCACTGAATTCTTGACTGCACTGATGTGAATAGCAAAGCTCTTCTTGACTTCAAAAAACAAAAAGAGGATTTTTTTTCCATACAAAGAGTTGACTTTCCACAGTGATTTTTTTCTTCATCCATAAAAAAATGCTCAGTCATGTTTGGGGTCATTATGATGTTATTAAGTCATAAAAATATATGGTAGCAGCTATGCTGAATTCATCTTTAGTCCTTTGGAAAACTAACCCCGTATTTGCACAAAGTCAAAACTGATGGCTGGCAGCCTGCTTTTATAAACACAGTCATGGCAGCTTTATGAGTATGATGTGAGACAGCCCAAGAGCAGTGCAGAAACCCAGCAATGTCTGCCTGCTTCACAAAGGTCTCTGACATGCAGCAGAAGTGGCAGTGGTTTGAGGAAAACTGGCTTTGGTTACAGAAGAAAAGCAAGGGGGAGTACAAAGGAAGTTCAAACACATGTGGGATTTCTCTGTCCACTTACAAAGTTTTGTGTCACTCAGTTATGAAAAAGTCATGTGTAAGTACATCCGGCCAAATCTCACTGAAAACATCTGTGCTACCTTATGATATGAAAACCAAATGCAGAGCAAAAGCTTTGGGCATAGCCCTGGCTGAGCTGACAAGAACCTTGGGCAAATGCCTTTGGCTTTACCTGCGTTCTCATGGATCTGCATGTTCCCACATGCTTCTCCATCCTTTTACCCATGTTTCCCCACTGTCCAGGTTGTTTCCTTAGGCTTCTGCTTCTCTCTTAGGCCTCCTCTCAGGAGGGAGACAGTAACTGAGAGTCAAAGCAGCCGGGCTGCCTGAAATCCTTCTAGAAAGGACTCAGTAGGGTTAACCCCATGTTTCCCACAGTTTATTAGAGAGCTGATGGCAATCCTGGATGTGGTTGTTAGCTCTTGGTTGCGTCACAGTTTGTCCCTGCCTAAAGTCACTTTCACATTCTCTTTCTCATGTTTCTCACCCATCAAATGAACATATGAACAAAACGACTGCCATCTGGCTTGGGCACCACTATTAATATCTGCTGGCCATCAATGTTAAAATCAGCCTCCATCAATGTGCCTAAACTCTTTCTGGCCCTGCTAATATATCTCTGCTCCACCATATCCTGTGGCAATATGAACTCCAACTTGTAAACACAGGCTGTGTGAAACCCTGCCCTTTTTTGTTATTGCTAAACCTTCTAACTAATCATTTCATTAAGTCCCTCATTGTGTCTGTATTGGAGGAAGCTGTAAACAAATTTACTATAATTTGTAGGCAGTATGGGGACCATTAATTCATACTTTGCAGGATTTTTTCTTACAGAGTAAAAGCCAGTTTTAAAGTGCAGCTTGTGCTTTTAAAAGTACAGTTCAGCACAGTGCTTGTGTATTTTAAGACCCTCTTCATTTCACCAGTTGAATGTTTTGTAGCACACAAGTGCCATCACAGATCTGCTTTTTCTCTCACTATTCTTTTCTTCCTGCTGCCCAGCTGTGCCACGTTCCCAAGTCTGTTGATTGCTGCTCACCTTCTGTCTCTCTCCTTCCCCCAGCCTATTGCTTTGCCCTTTCTGCCATGGTCTGTTCCTTTCTCTCTCTTCTGGCAGAATGTAACTCTGCTCCTGACCTTGAAGTGACAACAACTGCCTATTACCTTCCAAGAAATTCTAGGTCAGCTTCTCTCAGTTTACATCAAGGGAATCATTGTTCCACTCTGAAGTCAGGATTGGGGACTTTTTTCCTGACTTTTACGTGACCATCCTTAATGAAAGCCCACAGCCCAGTTATATGTTATTTCTCCATATCTGCACACAGCTCTGGAGTGCTAACAGCAGCAAAGCTGGCTCGTCAGCACCTTAGCTCACTGGACTGGAATATTGCTGAGCACCATGTTTACATAGAAACTCTGCTGCGCTGCCTGCCTGACCCCTGATAACTGACTGCTTGCTTTTCTCCTCAGATCACTATTAACAACGAGGAGGTCAGCAACCCCTCCTTTCTCAGCCTGGTGAGGACTCCCCGGATGAGGAGGAACACCCTCATCCTCATGTATGCCTGGTGAGTGCCCACTTCAGTCCAGTTTGTTACCAGGGCAGTGGGTTTTGAAGAAAAATTCTCTTGTGAACTTTAGGGTCATTCCAGCTGCTTGCAGCCATTTGTTTGCCTCTCAACACTTTTTTCCCTTTGCTGTTTAGGTTCACAAGTGCCCTGATCTACCAAGGGCTTGTCATGCGCCTAGGAATTGTTGGAGGAAACCTCTACCTAGAATTCTTCATCTCAGCAGCTGTAGAGCTGCCTGCTGCTCTCCTAATTTTAGTGACAATTGATCGCATCGGCCGTCGCCTTCCTTTTGCAATAAGCAACATCGTGGCAGGAATTGCGTGCCTCATTACTGCCTTTTTGCCAGAAGGTAATTCCATTTCCAATGTCAGGGTCTTTAGGTCAATGACTTCTCTCTGACACCCCTTAAGCAAGGACAGCAGGCCACACAAAACTGTAAATAAAGTGAAAAGTGTTTGGTGATGCAACAGCACTGCAGTCATGGCACAACATACCTCATTTACTTATAGAGTGCCCTGGGATATGTAATGGCTGTATCTTTGATGGGTGGTGAGCAACAGCTGGGCGTAGTCTGAGAGAGAACGTGTATAAAGTCTTTGTACTGTTTTTGAAGGCAAATGCAGGAGAAGAGTATGCAAACATAAACCAGAAGTTTTCAGTGCCTCACAGCATGGGGTGAAATTTAATGGGGATTTGTTTGGTTATTTTGGAAGGGAAATAACCCTGAGCATCTCATTTTTGCTTCAGAGCAAACTGAAATGTTTTTCTGTTCTTTCTCTTGAAGTTCTGAGAAAACACAATCACTGCCAGAGCCCTCTCCAGAGTCAGAGGTCCCCTTTGTGCTGACTTCAGGCTTGTTCTTTCATTTGCCTCCCCATCTGTTTGGTCGTGGTCAGACCATACAGGAAACTGTCCTCTCCCAAGGGCATTGCAGAAGTGCTTATTGCATTCCTTGTGATGCTCCTCCAGAGGACACTGTCTTTCCAGAGAGGGAACTCTGACACAAAGCCAGATGGAGTGGCTGTGCCCTGTGGTGTGGATATGACCTTTGCACTCCCTACTAATGTATAAGGGATTCCTGCTGATGTATACAGAGTAGTGGCCACACCACAAAGCTCAAGCAGACCTGGGAGAGCTGGGAAGAGCCATCAGGGCAGGATAAGGCTCCTGGGCTGTTCATGCTAGGTACAAAGTCAAGCATCAGGGGAGTGAAGGGGGAGGATGGCCAGGAGTAGCATTATAAGGAGTGTGTTTAATGAGCAATGGCTAGACAAATTAGAAAGTGTAGTTGGCCTACCCTAGGGAGAATTATTTTACTGTAGCACCCTGGAAGTATTGAAAAGACATGTAGATGTGGCACTTAGGGACACGGTTTAGTAGTGGACTTGGCAGTTTGCAGTTGGACTTGATGATCTTAGAGGTCTTTTAGAACCTAGATGACTCTATGATTCTTTGCACTTTTAGAGGTAAATTCTTTGTGGTCAGAAGGCTTTGGGAGGTGACTTAACATGTGGTAACTTAACATGTGTTGAGTTACTCACATGCGTTTCTCACACCATGACATCCCTATATAAATAAATGCTCCTTTCCAGAGCACAATTTGGACATGGTCAAGGAAACTTATTCCCACCCAGGCTGTTATGCCCTACCAGCATCTTGAATCAATCAACAAGAAGTGATTTTTGATTCTCCAAAACAGCCTGGTGTGGTGCTGAAAAACAATAAATGCCAGTAGAAATTGATATCTACAGCTGTGGCTTTTCACTCTGATTTGCACTGATCCAGTGTTTCTGTGATATAGCTTCTGCTGACAGGGCCTGGGGCTCTCAGAAATACTCTGCTGGTGCAGCAAAGCACACTTCACCAGGGTTTCTCTTTGAATAAATAGATATCCTATGGCTTAAAATGACAATTGCCACACTGGGAAGACTGGGCATCACGATGGCTTTTGAAATTGTCTATCTTGTGAACACTGAATTGTACCCTACGACACTGAGGTATGTTGAAAGCTCCCAGGAATCTTTCAATGCCTCCTTCTGCTTTTCCCCATTCCCTATTTCACCACTGTTCGGTAAAACTTGGTTTTGTTCAGAGTTTCCTAACTGAGTAGCCACTGCTCAATGTGGATGGCATAAACTGGCAAGATAATTTTTGAGCTAAGACTATGTTCTATTCCTTAAACTGCTGGTTCATCTGTTTGGTAGCACCTTGCAAATATCTGGTACTATTTTTCTTTTGCAGAAACTTTGGTGTTTCCCTGTGCTCGAGTTTGTGTGACCTAGGAGGGATCATAGCCCCATTCCTGCTTTTCCGATTAGCAGCCATTTGGTTGGAGCTACCTCTAATAATATTCTGTAAGATTTGATTTAAGATCAACTTTTGGTTTAAATATCCTCCTCCTAACAGACCTTTTCTTTCAGGGCAAAACTGTAATGTGTGGCCTCGTCTCCCATTCAGACCAGATCCTCTCAACCCCTATACCTAGAGTAAGAGGCTGAATGGCAAATGGGTGAAGTGCGGGTGATTTCATGGCAGGCCATGGATTTGCTCAGATCTGCTTGGATAAATTGGCTGAAGGAGCATTAAAGAAACTATGTGAGGTGCTTTAAGGCTGAGAAACCTTACAGATAAGTTCTGTAATTACAGAGAAGTAAACTTAGTCTCCCCGGAGTAGAGGATAATGTCTTTTAAAAAATACTTGGTTTGGGTTTTTCGGCAGATATGGTTATGACCATGGATGTTGTATTAACCATAACTTCATATTACTGACAAACTCTTTTTCTCAGTTGCATTTTAGAAAAAATTATCCCTGTGGAGTAATTCTGTGGGGAAAAAAATAAAATACTGATTTCCCACAAGAAAAAAAGAATCTGTGACTAAACCAGATTTCCAGGAGATACACATGACTGCACTGAATGCAAAAGGGATAGAATAAGTAGGGAAATCGGTGCTAATGACAACTTTAGCTGAAAACAAAAATGGAAAGGGCACAAGACGTTTTAAAAGACTGACGTTAACCCAAGAATAGACATATACAGCAGTGCAGTGTTCACATTACCTAATTCTAAAATTCCACTGCTGAATACCCTCTGTCTTGAGTAAAGAGCTGCAAAATCAGAGAGAATCAGGGATGACTGTGAAGCAGTCAGAGAGCATTTTACTTTTTGCTCCAGCCCTTCTATTTTTGATTTTTTACTTTATTTAAATTATATCTACATAGGAAATTATTCCAAAGTAACCATTCCTGATTAACTATTTCAAACTGGCTCTGTATCTGAATGCTCTTTCCCAAGAATGAATTCTTAGTCTGAATCACTTAATCTACTTTGGTCATGGATACATGAAGAGGGTAATTCAGGAAATTCTCAGTGGTCTCAAGAAGCATAGATGCATCTACAAGATAGAGCCTCTTGAAGAAAAGCAGATTTATCTAATGTGAGAAATAACATTCTGATTACACCACAGTTTGTATGCACTTGTCCATGCGCACTTATCTGAGGCTTTTGACTTTTAAGATCGCCGTTTGGGGCCAATTCAGGCTGCAAATGGAGCTCTAGCTTTAAGGGTTTTTTTATAATAGGTTAAATTCATGTAGCATACAAGTGTTTGATAAGATTAATGTAACATTACAGATGTAATCAGAAATAACTGTTGTGATTCAAAAATATTAATCCAACCTTAATATAAATAAACTTTCCTCAGTCGATAAACTCTGAAAATAAGAAAAATAATTTTCTTATCATTTTTGTATATCTTCAATGTTCACTGTAGGTGTTCTTGCAGTTGTTTGTGGGCTCCTGGTACTCCTTTTACCAGAGACAAAGGGAATCTCCTTACCAGAGACAGTGGAGGATGTGGAGCAGCTTTCAAGGTATGATATGTATTTTATTCCTTTTTATTTAGGTGCTGTTTCCTGATTCTGTTCTTCTCCAACTTTATCAGCTGTCATAAATTATTGATGTTTTCCAAATGTCAAAGTAAATTCTCTGGTCAGGTTGATGTGATATTTCCCTTAACATACATTTGAAATTTTCAGTACCATTCATTAAGGCAGGTTGTTAAAAAAAAAGTATGGGGATAGAATGTGTATTTTTCTCATGGAGACATGAGAAAGCTGCCCTATGTACCTCTAGAAGCAGAAATAAATAGTGTGCAAGAGAGATACTTCAAAGTACAGCCTGCAACTCTCTGCTCAAGAAAACCAGCCATGACCTCAGTTCTGTGAAGAAAGGCCCTTGATCATGGGAGTACCTCCACAGTTTGTGAAGTCATTAAAAAGTCACGTACAGGATGAATTTATATCTGAAAAGTTGCAGGCATGTCCTTCTGACTCCCAACACACACCAAGCCAGGGTCTTCATTGCATTGCAGGTATGCAGGGAACATTTAGACCTTGGCTTAATTTCTTGAGGAGATAGCATTATACATTAATGTTTCAAGCAGTGGCTTTGGATATTGCATCAGTAACATTTGCCTGCTTCAATACACAAACTAAAGAACGAGGAAATTTTCATGCAGAGAATAAATGTTTCAGTACTGTGGATTGGACTGCAACTTGGGCTACATCTTTTCTTTCTTTTTTCACCCTTATACACCTCTCCCCTTCTGTTTCTTCAGTCATTTTGGTAAATGTGGCAAGAAACGGAGACACCGGGATACCAACTCATATATTTGAACTTTGAAGGACAGCACTAAGCTAAGAACCATGTTCCTATACCAGGAATTTCTTCTCCATCTGCCACCACTTCAAAATTTGCAGAGTATGGGTTAAACTCCATGTTCTTCTAAGCATAAGGACATTTAAAACAAGCAGTGTATTTTTCTATAAATGTTAATAAATTCATTTTTTTCTGAGTATGCAGTTTACAGGAAAAAAGCACTCTGTGATTCTTGGTAAAGAACAGAACAACTTTAAAGAGAAGCACTATCCAGCTCAGTGAGCTCTTATTTATTTCACCTTTTTCAGCCATTTGTTTATTTCTGTTGTTAATATATACCTTTGGGTGGGGAGGGTTTAACACAATACTGCTCTTTCAAGATTTAGATGACTTTGAGGAGGAGAGGATGTGTATTTCAACCTGTTCTCCTTTGGCCCTGAGCAATCCAGAAAAATAGAAGATCTGGTGCCTTAGGATGGAGGGTGCTAACCAGGGAAGCTCTTCCTTTGGTTAGGAGGGATGGGAATCAGAGGTGTGCATCAGGACACCCTTGCCCTGGTCTGATTCTCTCCGCAGTGAGCTTTTGTCAAAAAAAACCCCTGCTTCCCTCCCTCTCGAAGGGCTGTCTGAAATGTGGGGGCAGTCCTCCTCTCCTTCCCAGGGCTTTATGAAGGTGCCACGTCCTATTAGCTCTGCAGGTCAGATTGTCCTTGCCTCACCCAGACTCAGCTGTGTTTCATGTGACACCCCATTGTCCTGTCCCATGGCAAGGGACTCAATATCTCCAAGGGAAAGGCTTCTGCCTGCTCTCTCTTGTCAGGTGTTTTACCAGCCCTTCCTTTCAAGAGCATGCTGATTTTTTTCATTCTAAAACATGCTCTCTGCCCCTCTGTACAAACCAGATTCCCTTGCCCTGTCCACTGCCAGGGTGACTTGCAATTTCTGTCTTTTGTCCATCATTATTTATCATCTTTCTGTCTTGGGGATAAATGATTTGGGTTGTTGACAAGGACGTTAAGCTGTCTTGGAAAGATGGACAGGGATGAGAGAAGATCTTTGTTTATGGAGTAAAAGGTTAACTGGTCCTGATTGCTTGAAGCTGATGTGTAACAGAAGAGCTTGAATCTGTGGCTCTGCAAGCAGATAGCAGGGGCAACCTGCCTTCCCTTTCAGCTGTATGACCTTCTTCATTAAGCACTGGGTCCTTGCCACTGACAGGTAAATAATACACTCCTTACAGTGAAAACTTGAAAAGATGTGGTGTTTAAAAGGCATCCTGTACCAACAGAGAATTAAATAAACAGAAGAAAGCCAATGAGCTCTCATAGGGGGCCTTATAAGCTCAGAAAAGAGCATATTTGGCATAAGCAAATATAGGACTGGGTTTTGAAGGTTCATACCACAAATGAGTAGCGCTAACATTACAGTCAGTGCAGCTGAATGACTGTTGTTCCAATCTTATCGTCTTAAGAGCACATAGAATCATAGAATAGTTAGGGTTGGAAAGGACCTGAAGATCATCAAGTTCCAACCCCCCTGCCATGGGCAGGGACACCTCACACTAAACCATGTCACCCAAGGCCTCATCCAACCTGGCCTTGAACACCGCCAGAGACGGAGCATTCACAACTTCACTGAGCAACCCATTCCAGTGCCTCACCACCCTTACAGTAAAGAAATTCCTCCTTATATCCAATCTAAACTTTCCCTGTTTAAGTTTGAACCCGTTACCCCTTGTCCTGTCACTACAGTCCCTGATGAATAGTCCCTCCCCAGCATCCCTGTAGGCCCCCTTCAGATACTGGAAGGCTGCTATGAGGTCTCCACGCAGCCTTCTCTTCTCCAGGCTGAACAGCCCCAACTTTCTCAGCCTATCTTCATACAAGAGGTGCTCCATTCCCCTGATCATCCTCGTGGCCCTCCTCTGGACTTGTTCCAACAGTTCCATGTCCTTTTTATGTTGAGGACACCAGAACTGCGCAGTGAGGTCTCACATGAGCAGAGCAGAGGGGCAGGATCACCTCCTTCGACCTGCTGGTCACGCTCCTCTTGATGCAGCCCAGGATACGGTTGGCTTTCTGGGCTGCGAGCTCACACTGCTGGGTCATGTTCATTTTCTCATCAACCAACACCCCCAAGTCCTTCTCTGCAGGGCTGCTCTGAATCTCTTCTCTGCCCAACCTGTAGCTGTGCCTGGGATTGCTCCGACCCAGGTGTAGGACCTTGCACTTGGCTTGGTTAAACTTCATAAGGTTGGCACCAGCCCACCTCACAAGCGTGTCAAGGTCCCTCTGGATGGCATCCCTTCCCTCCAGCGTATCAACCGAACCACACAGCTTGGTGTCGTCGGCAGACTTGCTGAGGGCGCACTCAATCCCACTGTCCATGTCACTGACAAAGATGTTGAACAAGACCGGTCCCAACACCGACCCTTGAGGGACACCACTCGTTACTGGTCTCCAGCCGGACATTGAGCCATTGACCACAACTCTTTGCGTGCGGCCATCCAGCCAGTTCTTTATCCACTGAGTGGTCCACCCATCAAATTGATGTCTCTCCAATTTAGAGACAAGGATGCCGTGTGGGGCAGTGTCAAATGCTTTGCACAATTCCAGGTAGATGACATCAACTGCTCTGCCCCTGTCCATCAGTTCCGTAGCCCCATCATAGAAGGCCACCAAATTTGTCAGGCAGGATTTCCCTTTAGCGAAGCCATGCTGGCTGTCACCAAGCACCTTGTTGTTTTTCATGTGCCTTAGCATGCCTTCCAGGAGAATCTGCTCCAATATTTTGCCAGGCACAGAGGTGAGACTGACTGGTCTGTAGTTCCCTGGGTCATCCATTTTCCCCTTCTTGAAAATGGGGGTTATATTTCCCTTCTTCCAGTCATCGGGAACTTCACCTGACTGCCATGATTTTTCAAATATGATGGACAGTGGCTTAGCAACTTCATTTGCCAGCTCCTTCAGGACCCGTGGATGGATTTCATCAGGTCCCATGGACTTGTGCACGTTCAGGTTCTTAAGATGGTCTCGAACCAAATCCTCTCCTACAGTGAGCCTAGGGTCTTCATTCTCACAGTTCCTGAGTTTGCCTTCCAAAACTTGGGTGGTGTGGTCAGAATAGACATATAGACAGATGCTTGCACAAGGGATTTCCTATGGTGAGGAATTTCAACAGGTCCTAACTCTCACTGATTTTTCTCAGCAGCTGCCCATATGACCAACTCTGCAGGAACAAAACAGGACCTTTAATAATAATCTTGGTCTAATGTTTGCACACTTTGACCAGTTAGTGATAAAGGGCTATCTTTCAAGGCTGTTTCTAACTTCCTCTAAAGTATAGTTAAAGGTCAAAGGGATGCTTAGGAAAAGTCACTGGCGATTGAAAGATATAAGAGTAAACAAGTGTCTCAGAATATATCTAACTAATGGGTGATGTCTAGAAGACTGGAGATCTACTGCTTCAGGGAGAAAACTTCTACATCAATGTGCCCTTCTGCAGATAGCTGGAGACACACTGTGGGACTGGCTGGCAGACACCAGCCTGAACTGGAAGCTGGGGGCTTGCACTGGCTGGGTGCCATGTCTCAGTGCAGGATGGGAGCACAGAACTCAGCACTACCTTCCTCACAGCCAGCCAGCCCAATTGCAGGAAAGCCTGAGTGAGGAGATCAGATGCGATGCTGTGTGAGCTGAGTCTCCCTTTCCTTTTTAATGTTTCTTCTTTTTGAATTTTATATCTTTAAATCAGTGTCTTAAATACTATAGCAGTCTGAGAATGACCATAGAGATCATTTAAAACTATGACTTTCCAAAGAAATGTCAATGTTATTTACCAGTTACTGCTGTTTGTGGACAACTAGAATGTGCTGAGATGTGAGAGACACAAAGACTTGTTTCTGACCTTTCAGACTGTGCTTTGTTTTGCATAGCATCATAGCACCATAGCACCAGAACAGAATGTAAGTGAAATGTTTAATATGTAAAAAGGCTAGTAGCAGTGCCAGAAGTTTGGATGTATTTATTAATTTAGTAAAGGACATCAGGAAAAAGCCTGTGTATGTGTTTTGGTTTCTAATATGATCATACTTGACAGCTTTAGGTAGCAGTAGTATTTGGTAATGTCTCTGCACTCTTACCCCTGACATGGGAATCCTAACAAAATCCTCCTGTCTCTGTGAGATGTTTATTTGAAAAAAGTTACTCGAAATTCATATGTGCCTCAAACCACTTAATACACTGCGTCTTATAGGGAAGTCCTACAAACTTCTCAGAAGGCAAAGCTGTGTTCTCCTAAACTTCATGGGTTGATCCTACGAAGGCCACTGTGACCCAGCTCACACCTCCTCAAGGAGGGACCAAACACTGTCAGCTATAGTTGTCTTGCATGTGTTATACTTCAGAGGCCCAGCAACAGATGTGATGCACATAGCAGACAAAGGATCACCTTACTATCACTAAAGAGACACAAGCAACATGACTGCAGAAACCCAGGAGCTGTATTTTTCCTGCCAGCAAAGAAGTTTCTCAGACCAACAAATGAGTCAATGTGCTATTTGCTGCTGCCACCAAATTTGCCAGGTTACTTCATCTAGGATGTATGAACGTTTAGTGATAAGTGGCGATTGTTATTGGTGCTGATACTCTCCCAGGAGGAAAAGATCACAAGTTTGGCAAGGAAGCAGGGATGGGTTTGTCTGTCTAAAAGCCGGGTATTAACCGTACCTGAAAGTGTTCACATCTGAGGAGCTTAACAAATAAAAAATGAAGCTGCAACACATAATTTCTGTTGCCAGGGAAGTATTGTGCAGATTGCTTGTCTGGCTTAATGATCCAGATTAGTAGATATGGAAAATATGCAGGAGGGTATTTGAACTCAGTGAATCTGCCCCTACCAGAGAGGTCACTAGGGAATGCTCTATCAGAGCTGTTCCTGCCCAGAAAGTCAGTGCCCTGAGATCAGTGCTTCTCCCAGAGTCAAACTGAAGGCATAGAAGCTGCAAAAATTGCCCTGCCACTTACATGTTTTACAGCTGTCATCTCCCTTTAAATCTATGGGAGAAAAAACCCCCAAAACCTCCTAGGATGCAGCCCATCCCTTTTGCAGGTACATGCATACAAAAAATGAAAAGACAATCTAAATTAAATGACGTGCAACTTGGCATGCCTGGGAGTGGATCTCTGCACTGTGGAACATGGACAAGGCAACCCCCCCCCCCCCCATTGTGACAGTTGTGTCACTTGAAGAGCACACACCAGGGGTGCAGGAAGGACATCATGCAGAGCCAGGGCTCCCCAGGCTCCCTAGCTGATATGCAAAGAGTGCAGGATGAGAGCGGAGGCTCATAGTGAGCAAGTGTTTAACTTTGGCATTGTAAGCCAAGCTTTCCTTGGAAGGCATTTCTAAAGGTCTAAGTTTTCACTTCTTATAACCACAGGCATGTGAACTTAATTTTCTTTTGGAGAAGAAAAATGTATATGTAGCAGTTATATAGTGAGATAAAGTGATATAATGAAACAAATGGGTACTATGGACAACAAAATTTTGTGATATGTTCAATGCATTGCCATTACTTGCTGTAATGATTGACAGCTGTACTGTCTTCACTATGGACTAACTTTAGGACGACGCTATTTTTTATTCACTGTTTTATATCTTTGATGCAACATTTGTACTTTTGCTGACACACAGATTTCATTGTCAATAAAATATATGAAAGTACAAACCAAATGTGTTTGCTTTTTTTTTTACCATCCCATGTATTTAATGCTATTGGATATATCTAATAAAACTGTATATATAAGAAAGATATGTACAATTAGATTCTTCTTTGGTTTGTATCATTAATTTGGTAGAAGCTCTGAAACTCATAGAAAATGAGAAGTATCCTCCTTTCTTCGTTTGTTGGAAGCACAACATCTTGGGAAGGTCAGCCTTAGAAGAAAAGGTTATTGTAGAGCCTAACAGAAGATTGAAGTGCAGATGTCCAGCTACAGTTGAGGTTGGGATTTTTGACACCTATTTTAGAGATGGGTAAGTCTATTGTCAAACATAGCAAACCATAGACTATGTAGAAAGAGGGTTACACACTGCCACTTGGGTTTCTTGGCAATAACTCCTAATTTATAAAAATTTAAAATGGATGATCATATTTATTTTACTTTCTTACGAATGATTGTAGCTTTAATATTGCACTTGGAATCTTGTATGTCTAACGTGCATGCTGCTTTCCAGGAGAGGGCAGTCCATACCCAGGATCAATTGCTTTCCATTACACTCTTAATCCAAGGAATATAAGTGGAAACTCGAACGTAAACACCAGGTTTCATGGGTTGAGCACAGCCAAGGCCCCAAGAGGTGACTCCATGTTGGACAAATTTATCTTGGTCCAGACAGACTAGAGGTCCTCCACTGTCCCCCTGAACAGGATGAGAAAGAACAGGATGATTCCTTCATGGGCAGACCCATGTGCTAGAATGGCCTTCTTACAGGGGGCACAGAGACAGAAGTACTTCTCACATGTGAGGACTGCACAAGTTATAAGAAAACAAACACTGGAACTCTAGCTAGAGAAGAGCCCTCTATGCATGTTGTTGTACACTTCTGTAATGTCATCTCCTCCTCCCATCCAGGTATTACTTTTAGTTTTGTAGAGATGAGGTTTGGTGGGAAGGAATATCGTTGCCCTCAGTAACTTAAACTGCACTTCCTCCCTCAGTCTCTTCTCTGAGGTGTTCACAGTTTCCTGTTTTTACTAGATGATCCAAGACCAAGTGAATGCATGCCTTCAAGCCGTGCATCTTAACAGGAATGCAGCTTGCCTGCCACAGTGCTTGTGCATAGGGTAGCTGTGCTGTGCTGGGGCAAGGGCATTGACCTGTTGGCTGGGGAAGGCAGTCTGCTGTTTTCACACTTCTTTATAGAGTCATCTCTAGTTTTTCAGGGAGGAAAGTTTCCATCTTGATTCGTATGTTACATTTTCTAACCCCTTTCATTTAAAGAAACTGAAAAACCCAATTTCAAATCCTAGAATTCTGAAGAAAGCCTTCATGCCACACTTGTGAGATGAGGCTTTTCCAACCATATTCCTCCTTTTCAGCAAAAGGCAAGTCCAGCATTCATTTTGCCTCATCCAGTGTGATTTTCACAGGCACTGGCACTGACACTTGAAAGTTAGTAGTTCTTTGGCCCTTGGTATCTGCCTGCATGGCATGGTCCAGTGCATTGTTCCTTGACTCCTAACTGAGATGTCTCAGGTTGTTAACTGAGCTACGTTGGACATTAGAGCTAGTCTAACTGAGGCAAGGAAAGTGCTTTTGGAAAAAAAGTCAGATTGTTAGTCATTCTAAGTTGGCTTCAATACACTTGGCTTGGGCAGCCATGAATTACCATGTGCTCTGTAGTTCAGGCTTACCTGCAAAATGATCTGCCCCACTTCTGAGCAGCAGACAAAGGAGAAAGAGAAGAGCAGAATCTACTTGTCTACTTGCATTTTTCAGCTTGTATGCCACATGGTGTAGCAACATCTGAAGTCCAATTCTGAGCCTCTAAAGCCCAGAAAGCAAAGCACTATTTGATTTGAATGTGCTCACAACAAACTCTGATGTGCTCACAGACTTTCTTACCTGGCAGGTATCTGTGCCACCATGAATATTGCCAGCACAGAGCTCATGTTTTTTGACTCTACCGTTCAAAAATTCAGGGCGATTGCATATTTTATTCTCGATTACAGGGAAGCCAGTTTCCTTTAAGTAGCCATCTCCACCAGTTCCTTTGCAAATAAAAATAAATCCAAATTACAATACATGACAAAGTTAAATGAATATCTACACAAAACAAACATCAAGATATGGATAAGCAGTAAAATAAACATAGTGTTTATGCATTGTGCATATACTTTTTACCCATAATATGATATGACAATATAGCAAAATCAGTAAGCATTATCAGTATTATGGTACTTGTCACCCTCTACCATCCGTCAAAAGCCATGCCGCACTGATAGACCTTCCTGCTCCCACACTATATCCATATGTATCCAGTACCCACTAATATCTGTGGGAGTCATTAGCAAAATATTTTATTTCTCTATATCTGAGTTTATTTCTCTGTGGAAGAAGGGAGGTTTGAAGTAATCAGCTGAGCAGAAACAAGGAGGCAGAGAAGGTACTGATGCCCTTATCAACCAAGACAGAGTGGGAGGTTTGAAAATGAAAGTTATGTTTATATTTGTGTGAGATATGAACCAGATTGGTTGAAAGAAAAAAAATCATTCGAGAGAATGAGCAAACTTACCTTCATGTGATTAAGAAATAGACTATGTCTAGAAAAACTTTCCATCTGACTTCGTTAAAGCCCACTTGGGGAAAAAGCACAGTGGACTGAGAGATAAGAGTTAGCAGGTTCTTATGTCTGATACTTCTCCTTTAATATCGTTTAGGGGGTTCAGTTTGCATAGCTCTGAAAGATTTGGAAGAATCTACACCAGAAGAAGACAGTGGAAAGAATGGCAGTACCTAATGAATTTTGGTGAAATATGTATGCATGCAAGCTTGTGAGGGGAGGTTTGGATACAAGTATGTATCAATCTCCAAACACATGGCTTTCACATGTGTTAATACTGTCTCACCTTTTGTATCTCCCCAGCCTGTCACATAGCACTCCTCTCTTCCTCCTAACACAGCATTTTCTTTAGGCAAACAAACTGGGATTACATGATCATTAATAATTGCTGGGCTGAAAGAAACAAAGAAAGAGACTCATACAAGAACAATCATTAGCATATTTGTCCCAAAAAGATTTTATATACAGTCAGTCTTTTTTCCTTGAAATCCTGAGCTCCATAGGATCATAGAATCTAGGGTTGGAAAGGACCTTAAGATCATCTAGTTCCAACTCCCCTGCCATGGGCAGGGACACCTCACCTTAGACCATGTCACCCAAGGCTCTGTCCAACCTGGCCTTGAACACTGCCAGGGATGGAACATTTGCCAGATAAGACTTTTTTCCTGATGCACAAAACTGCTTTTGTTTTAGGCTATAATCCCTCATAACGTGACCCATGAAAGGGAAAGATCTGAAATGGAGAAAATTAAAGGCTTGTGATACTAAAATTACTAACCTAAATGACAGAGAATGCTTTGACTTTGACTAATTCATAGCCAACAACACCTAATTACTAATTACAAAACTACTTAGTAGTACAAATTAGCGGTATTTAACACATAGATATCAGCTTGCTCTGTCTGCATCCAGTCTATCAATCACTTTCGAACTGGACACTTAGCACACAGCAAAACCCAAGTCAGCCTGACTTGCCTTTGTACGCAGCTAAGGGGAGGCCCAATTAATGAGACACATTAATTGTGCTGACCCTGCATCTGTTTTGGACCTGCACTGCAGCCACAGAAGTCAAAGCACAAGCACCATACGTTCACATCTGCTTGCAGCTCTATGGACATATTCCTTTTGATTGTACACTGCCTCAGCAAGAGTCTCAGATGAATGGAAACAGATACAAGAAGGGACATACTGGGTATTGCATCAGATGTGCATTCTGTTTGCCTGCACACTGGACAGACTTGCTGGAAGAAGAAATGTTCCCACCACAGCATGGAAACTGTATGGTGTGACATCATGCTAATATTTCAGCTTTCAATCCTCATTACCTTATCAGGGTAAAAGCATGTAGAAACACAGCCTGAAAGCTCCTCTAGGCATTAACTTGTGCTACTCTGCTACCACTGCTTCACCTCCCAGCATCTTGGCACCCACTGCTGGGTCACTGGCCCTAACCCTCATCCCCTCCCAAGGCAGCCCTTTCCCTTTCTGAAGCCCTGCAGCTCAATCACCTTATTTTCCACTGGAACTTCTGTAGAAAGCGAAAAAAGAGAGGGTCTTAAATCACTGATTGAACACAGTGTGTACAGAAACACACATTTCTATAACACCAGCAACCACTATTTAGTCAACTTGTCCCCTCAGAATGAAGGAACGCTTCAGGTGAAAGGGTACCTGCTCAATTTTAGCAGAGCAACGTCTGCCCTGTATGGCTCCTTGAATAATTTCTCAACATCTCGTTTTTGTACTGATGCCTCCAATGCTCTTTCTCTGTGTAATCCAAGGTATACTTTATATGCAGATGGCCTTGAGGACCTATTGGAAATGATTGCATATGGTGAGCTGACAAAAACACACCCAGGACATAGACCACTTACAGGTTATTCGGTGCCTTGCTCTGGCAAAGCCAGGAAAAAAACCCATCTTCGGCACAAACTTAGTTTCTTAATCCCTATTATGGCACCTGAAATAAAGTTGGCAAAAGTTATCACTATGTATCTGTTTCTTCAGTCAAAACTCTGCTTTAATGAATTATGACTAAACTTGCCTCAATTCTCAATTGCTGCAAGCTGAGTTGAGAAAGAGCTCAAATTAGTTATTAGTTCCATTTTGTTTCTCCTTTGATTTTCTACCTGGTGTAAAAAAATACTGGTGCAGGTTATAACAGATACTTACTTTTCTAAGCAGTGAGCAGCAGTAAGAACCCACTGAGGGTCTATCAGAGTTCCCCCACAGAAATGCAGGCCAAAACTGGAATAGAGCAAAAAGTAATGAAAAAGGCATTGGTTTAAGGTGGGGCATTAATGCTACTGCAGTTCATGAGGTAATCCTTCTAACATGTATGCCTTTACAAATTAAAGGAACAATATAAATGCTTATTAAACATTTTCATTAAGAAACAGATTTGCTTGAACAATATTTATTACAGTGATGGTAGTGTTGTGTGGACGTTTTTTTATAAGGCCCTGTATGAAAACACTTAGATCTTTGCTCTTAACCAGTATTTCTTTCCCTGGAAAACCTTATGTGCAATGATAAATACCGTGTTAGAGATTCTGCCTTCTATCTAGCTGTGATCATAGTTAGAAAGCTCTGCAACTGGCCTTGATTCCTAGTTTTGGTAATAACTTTGCCAGTATGATTAAACACTTATGTGGAAGGACTGATCAGGATCTGTTCTAGCCATCCTTCAAACTGTTGCTTCTCCTCATAGGATACTGATTCTAACATAGAATATAGTGACAGATTTAAAATCATTCTGCCTTTTATTGAAAATAGCAGTTGTACTGATTCTATAGGTATTTATCTCAAACCAGGGCATTCTTGGTTGTCTAAATGACCTTCTTTATGATTAGCACACGTGATATAGCCTTGAGCTATTTTTAAATTAATACCAAGTTTAGAATGCTGCAAACACATACTATAACATCCTATGAGAGGCAAAGTGTCCTTGCATGTAAAGTCTAATGTAATGGGGAATGGCCATACCTTGTCCGGAGACTGATTTGCCAGGGCCAGGAGTGTGGATGTGAAATACACCCAGCAACAATCCTTTGAGCACACAGCTTTGGTCTGAACTTGGGTTTTCCACACTCATACTGGGCAGGAGCTACAGGATAAGAAAACAAAACAAAAAAAATAACTATAAAAAACTTTAGTGCTTTCGTTATACACTCACTGTGAACTCAGAAAACTAGAAGGTGAACCTGTTACATGTGTCACTTCAGCTTTTGATTCGCTGCGGGCAATTATATACCATGCACCACCTATATTTTATTAGGTTACCTTCATCTGGAATACTTAAGCATGCCTGGCAATTTTTTTCTCACATAACCTTAGTGGTCAGCAAATCACACATGAGTAAATCACAGTCAGACAGCAAAAGACAAAAAGAATAGAAGAGGAAGGAGAAGGAAACAGAGAGAAAGAAAAAATAAATTCTTCCAGCTTCTTTAAATGGACTCTTACAGGTACCAACAATGCAAAAACTGCACTGGCAGCTGGTTTTAAATGAATCTTGGTGGTACAGCACATGAAATTCAACCACTGTCTGTGTGGAACAAAATTTTGTCCACTCTTATCTCAGGATCTTCTGGTACTTCAGATGTCTCTGAGTTATTAAGACCAGGTAGCTCTTATTTAGCCTTGGGAAACTGACTCTTATCAACAAAGAATTTAGAATTTGCTGTCAGCAGAAGGAACTAACTAATGAAACTGAAGGCAAAACCCACGTTTTCTCTGTTATTTAGCTGAACATCTAAATAAAAAAAAAGTATTAATTTTAAAATAAATGTGGATCTTCAAATTGAATACAATAACTATATGAAAATGCCATCTTTTAACCCAGACTTGCAGACCAACACTTTCAATGCAGTAGTATTTTTACAGTTGCAGTACGTGCATGTTATAGAACATCCTTCTTTTTCTTGTTCACTTCATCTTGGGGTTTTGATCAAAGCACATTTTCTGCTGCTCACAGCTGAGAGAATAGAGCTCTGAGAAAGTCACCCTTTTTTTGAATGGGAACTAGTCTCTTCATTGCATAGTTTTTGTTGTTGATGGACATGAAATCATTGTAAATGTTGTAAAATGCAACATCACTTGTTGCACCACCTCATTTGGAGTACTGAATGGCTTGATTACTAGTAACAAAGACAAAGGCATTTGGTTAAATATTTTGGGACAGATGTACTTTTCAGATATCTGTTATGGCACAGTATCAGAGGAAGGGAAATCTGTTTTACATCCAGGACAGAACCAGAGCTACATGAGCAGGGGTAGCAAAAATTTCTCTGAGATAAGTGCATTCCTTGTTCAGCCACGCGCTGAACAAGGTTGTTATGCCAGGTGACCAGGAAGGAGCATGGGCAATCTCCACAGGAACAGCCCCAATTTGAAACACATGGCAAAACCTCCGTCAGCTTCACTGGGCTCCAGATACATCTGGCGTTTGGGGCTTCCAAAGGAATCAGCACCATTCTTAAGACTTCAGACACAGATTTTGAGCACCACTTCCCCACAGCCTTAATTTCCAATGTAAAGCTATTGCTTCAATCAGTCTTTCAGATTAATCACTGAATGTCCTCCAGTTGTCATAGAAAGTTACAGAAAAGGGAGACAGTAGTCTTTAAAAGAATAATTACGGCACTTGGGAATGTCACAGTACTCCCAGGCTTTTCTTGGGTCTGTTGTGTAACACCAAGGCCCATTCACATCTCCATCAGGATTCCTGCAATACTGTAACAAAGAATAAAAACACCAGCTATTAACCAGGGGACAAAAAAGCCTACCAATGTATGCTTCAAAATAAAATAAAATTAAATTTTGGAAATATTTTTTCTACTTCCTTTCTGATAAGTGATTTACAATTCCTTTTGTGAAAATTTGCTTTGTTTTTCTATTTGCTTTGGGAGTTTAGAAAAATGGAACCTTTTCAACTGTCTTCACCTAGTAAGCTTCACTAGTGCAAGCTTGGATGTCTGAGCTCTCACATGATAAGAGATCTTGATCTAGGATGGGATTTTCTAAAGTACTAAACTGTCTACTCCTGTTTTCACTGCAGATGGTAGGAGCAGTAGGGTCAGCCCTGAGGCCTTTTCACACCCACTCTAGTTGCATGGGTATTGTGTAAGCTTCTCTTGCATAACTTGGTGATGCTTATGAGTCCCAGAGGCAGGGGTGCAGTGCTTTCCCTGACATGGGATGCCTCGTTAGCTGAATCACTCTCTGTCTTACTGGCCACATTGACCAGTCTCTGCTCAGCACAGACACCTCACACAACTGCATGCTACCAGGTATTTTTCTAGTTCCTTTCCTTATTCTGAAATATAACCCATGTCTTAGGAAAAAGAGAAAATATTTGTTTCCTTTCCCAAGAGGTCCTGACAAACATGAGAACCAAAAAGTTACAACAGGCAGTTTTTCAGAGGGAGTTTCCCCAGTCTGAGCTGGAATTGAGTACAGGGTATGTGATGCCATCAGAGTATTGACTAAAGCAAGCTCTAAAATCATTTACCTGGAGAAAAATGTAGTTCAAACTGGCAGCATCAAACAAGATCTTTATGTTACATACAGAGCTTGCCATAAACAAGGCAAGTATTGTATACAGGATGTTAAAAGTCTAGAGAACCAGTGATGAGTACCTGTGTTTGGACTACGCATATGAAGGTTAGAGATGGCACATGACTTACAGGATGGGTCAGGTGCATGTATATCCTTGTATGATAGACTGCAAAAGAAGCGGGAGGGCAGGAGCGTGAATTAGTTAGAAAATGGGGGCTGCAATCCATCAGCTATATATCTCAAGGAACTTGCACTGAATGTTGGATTCCTCTCCATCTCACTCACTGATACTACTGAAAACTACGACCCCCAGTGCTCCTTCTGGCAGAGGCTGCAGAGATGTTGCCCAAGGACCAACTTCAGTTAGTCCTCAGTAGTAAGATGAAGCAAATGTCTATCTGAAGCCTCTTGTCTGGGGTGCAGAAATGTTCAACAGAGGTTCTGTATGTCCCACAGAAGTACTGACTGCTCATGTCAACAAGAATTAACATGATCACATTCTTGGGTTGAGCAAAGGAAAATAATTTACAAAGAGCTGTCATGAAAATTCTTGCTGAGGGACCATGGAGATGACAGGCAGAGCTCAAGGACAGCAAGTATTAAATTAACATCTGCTTACATTTTTATCCAGGCCTGCTCTTGGATGAGTCATGGGAGTGAAATAGTCATGGCTATGAGGTTTCTGAGAACTCCACTCTTGACAAGTTCTGCCCCTTGCAGTTTTTGCCACTGTGCCACGATAATCTTTACCATCACCATGAATGCAATCTGTGAAGAAAAAGGAAAAGGAAATGATTGTTAGATGTGAGCTAATGGACCACGTCCTTATGTGATGGTAATGAAGCAAAAATAAATGTGAAAAAACACTACCAGGACTTACTATGTATACAAGGAAAGAAGAACAACATAGTGACAATGATGGCTAACAATCACATTTTCATTTCTTTGTATTTTAAGCATTTTGTTTTGAAAGTCAGAAATCAAAGAATCTTAGATTCTGTTCACACCTCTGACTCTAGAAGCAAGGACCACAAAGACCATGCGCTCATAAAGTCTTTTCCTTACAGACACTGATATCTGTTCAAAGCCACATTTTATAGTAGGTAAAAAGCAGTAATACACGTTCAGGCAGAATTAACCTTCTAACCCAAAGAGCATGTTAGAGCAAAAAAGGAAAAATTGAAGATCTCTAACCTTCTACTACATAACAAAGTTGCATCTGAACTGAATTAAAAGAGCCAGCTGTTCTCTGGTGGGAAATATGAATGCATGGCCCAGGAAAAGACTTTTTTGGAATAGTTGCCAGCAAAATGCCATCACCTCTGCATTTGCTGCCATTGCTAGTAGCCCTCCCACAGTAGTGTGGAGACTACAAGCTGTCTGTTTCCTTGTGTTTCCAATATTGCCAGATGTAGTAGATGAAAGATGTGATATTAGTTTAAAATCACCCTGCTATAAAATTCTACAAGAAAGTTCAGAAAATGAAGAGAGTGGATACAGCATTATATTAAATTTCTAATTATCTAGAGTTTCTTGTGTTTCATCCTCTTTAAATTCTTGATGCCATTTCCATAAAAACCAGCTTGCTGGTTATGAGCATTTCTGGGGGAAGCTGAAAGCAGTCTCACCAGGATTTGGCTCCAGGGTTGTCTGAGGAGGTTTTGGTAAAGTCACTGATGCATGGTCATCACACTTCTTCAGATTGCAATACTCCCATCTCACCCTGGGGTCAGTGGTGTAGCACCAGGGGCGGCTATCCGCATCTGGGTTTCTGCAATAATTCTGCCTCAGGTCCCTACAAATGTAAGTATATTATATTCCTATCCATGCCACTGCTCTTAGAACCTGAAAGAACATTTTAGAAAGCAGGTGTGCTGCGGAGTTAGCCCTACCATGTGTCACATACAGTATGCAACAGAAATCCTTTTTTCAGCATAAAGTAATCAAGATATATATTCAGAATATTGAAATATACCAAATACTTATTCAGTGATTAATGCTTATAGTAGAATACTGTTTATAAATCCAAATAAATAAATGCACATATGTATATTAAAGATGTAATTACTTTCACTTTTTCAAATACATTCATAGAATTGTAAAATCGACAAGGTGGGAAAAGACTTTCAAGATCAAGTCCAACCCGTTACACCAGGACTGCCAAGTCCATCACTAGCAGCTTTTAAGAAGAAACATGGTTTTTTAAATAAACAAATAGTTAATATTAGGATCAAGAAAATAATCCATTATTTCCTCAAAGCTCTAATGCACTGCAGAACGGGAAGCAGAGATTCGAACTCATGGATAAGCTCATGTATAGACACAGTATAAGGGAAAATTTACTCTTAATTCCGTTAAAAACAAGGTAGAAATACATAATGAATTAGTCTAAAGCATAATAGTGACAACTGTGGCTTGTTTCAAGATGAGGCTAACAGAAAATATTTCCATATTAAAAAGAGAAGAAAAGGAAGGGATTATTTTTATCAAGTATGCTCCCTTCCCAGTATTAAATCACTGTAATGAAAGGTGCTGCAAATCAAAACAAGTTCATGAATACTCATCTGACGAAACATGGAAATGGGAAATACACATACGCATTTGGGAACTGCTCTGCTGTTTTATTGTGTCGGTGCGGTGACATTGAGCTCCAGGCTTGACATTTCTTTCCCGTGAGAGTGAAAGAAGCTGTGCCACGGTAAGTCACACCATTGCCTTGATAGCATTCCTCAGTAATTTGAGCCTGCTCAGGCACATCAACAGCTGTAGTGAATAACAGAAACCAGTCCCTTCCATCTTAATATATTGATATTTACACATAAGCCTAGAAATCTAACATAAAACAACAAGCCAGAGTATTTCACTAACAACCACAGCACGCTCTCTGTAACAGAATCCTTCTCAGACTGTAGATCAAAAGGAAGCTTTCCAAAATGTTTGTAAAAATTTAAATATGTGCTAGATTAAAAGCACTTGTACATTAACTTTACTGTCCTCATGGGGGTTTATTTCAGCTAATGATGCAAATAGTTCACATATGGATCAAAACTTCTCCATGGTAAGGGAATGTCTGTGCCTTCGCCACAGATGCATGTGTGGAACAAGCCTGCCTTGTGTAAGAATTTTCTTTTGATTGTTTTTTTTTTTTTTGAGTCTTGTTTTAGTGCTCTGAAACCATCTTGGGTTTTGCTATGAATTCCATTTTCAGGACCTGGCATGTAACACTAATTAACTTTTCCATGGAGCATTTAAAAATTTAGAAGTATAGGGAATCACTACTTGGCAAAAGGAAAAGACCTCTGTTACTGCAATTCTTCTTTAGCTGGGTCAGTAGGTGACTTAAAATCTTCTGCACTTCCCACCAGACTGAACATTTCAGCCTGAGCTCTGTACCACGCTCAGGAGTTCAACTGATTCATAGCAATACTGAGAATGACTGCACTAACACAACTGAGCACCCAAGATTTTTACAAATATACCATGATGGCCCTTCACTTCCAGATGTCTCCCATGGCTCTTACCAGGGGCTTCTGCTTCTGTCCCATCACAGCGGGGGATGGTGCAATATTCCCACCGGGCAGTTCTGTTGGTAGTGTAACACCATGGCATCTTCTCACCATCAGGATTTCTACAGTAGTTTTCCTCTAGGTTCCTGAAACAAGAAACTCAGCTAAGAAAAGCCACTCATGGCAACCTAGATTATGAACAACAGGAGAATGTACCTTGCTGTCTAGTTTTTACTGTTGTATTTACCGATGGAAAACTTCTGCTGTCATTTAGTGATGCCATTTACTAGATTAATGGCTGCAATGCACTGGTGTTTGGATGTGCTAAACCAGACACCTGCTAGATTGCTAGATGAATTAGGAGCTTGTATTTCATGTTTGAGGCCAAGAGCAACATGGCAGAAGCATAGGGTGAAAAAATCTAGCCACATTATTGTAACTTTTTTACTCCACATTGCTTCAGCTGAGCAAAATAAAGTAAAAGGACTAACTGATGAACCGGAAAGGGAGAAAGTCAATCAAGCAGACCTTGAAAGTCAGAGCTGGGGGAGACACTAGTATCCAGGAATGAAGAAGTGAATAAAAAGAAATGTGCAAAAAATTTGAAAAGATGGAATCCAACAGCTGATGGATGCTGATGCAACCAAAGAACTTTGCAATATAGTTGAAGAAAAATGAAGTCATTCTGTGCCTTGGTACTTCTCATGGATATTGAATAATGGAGATGTTTCCCTTACTTGCAGGGATAGTTTTCAGGAGTGCGAGCGTGTCTGTGGGGAGATTGAGAACTCCAGTGCTGACAGGTATTTCCCGATTCTGTAACAGATATTGTGCCTTGATAGTCTTCTCCTCTTCCTGATAGACACTGACGCCCTGGTGCAGGAACTGGTGGGGGTGTTGCTATTACAGAAAAAGAAACTGAAATTAAGCAGTGCCTTCTAGACATGGTAAGAAACAAAAGCAAGACCATTTTGTGCTTCATAATTAGGTGGGCTTTTCAGCTTTACATTTTAGAGACCAGATGTTTTAAAATCCCAAAAGGTAGAGAAAACACCTAAAAATATCTGAAGTTTTCTTTCTTCAACTTTAACATCTTCATGAGCAGTCAGACTGCCAGAAGATTATTTTGCATCCACCCTTTTACAGCAGCCAGGATACAACACAGCCAACACAACTGCTTACACCCCCATCAGAACAAAGCTTAAAGTGATAAAGCGGTAATACTGTGAAGAAAACTGGGGTGAAAGTAGCAGGCCCACCAGTGATAGGTACAGATATAGGTGCAGGTATGAAAGAGATGTACTCTAACTGATGAGAGTTAGGGACAGCAAGGATGAGATCTAATGAGAAGCCCCAAGGAAAAATATCATGGCCAGGACAGGTCTTCAGAGGAAAAGGAAATTGAGAAAGTGGAGAATTTAATTGAAAGAGCAAAACGAAAGTCGAAAGATTTTCAGGAAGAGTGAAACTGTTGGACATGAAAAGAGGACATCAGAAGAAATATCAGAACCACTGAAATGACTGGTCATGGTAAAACACATCACGGGAAATGAGCTCCAGTCAGAACCATTAGAAATGATTATGGCAGAAATGTCTGGCCTCAGAAGAGCGATCAGATATTAATTTCAAGATTATTTAATTTTTTTTTCTTTCAGATAGAAGTCTGAAGTCTTTTATTCTTTCCTTCATCTTTGGAACTTCTTCTATTTGTTCTAGCTCCTTGCACCAAGCTGCCTAGATGTCCTTTTATCTACAAGTCTAGAAGTCAGACTCACTGCAACGAGGAATGGTGCAAAATTCCCAGCGTTTAGTTGGACTGGTAGTGAAACACCAGGGCTGAGGTTCACCATCGGGATTACGGCAGTAGTTCATCTTCAGATCCTTCTCTGGAAAACTGAACAGGAAAACAATTGTTTTAAAATGTCAATAATGTCTGTAACAATTGTCCTGTCTGGGGAAGGGTGGTCTTCATGCCACCATTGACAATAACAACCTATCACAGAGTCTGACTCACTTTTCTGGAAGGTATCCATGTGAGTGAGGTTGCTGTGAGTCCCAGCGCTGGCATTCAAGCCCAGACATTGTTGTCGCAACTACTCCGTGGTAGTTTTCTCCACTGCAGTGCATGCACTCTACTGTAGGAACAAAGTGCAGTGAGGACAAGAGAGACAGAAAGTCCTTAAGGAACTGGTGCAGAAACACTCAACTCACACGAAGCTCAAGACCCTTACTAGAGCACAGGGCTGAAGGACAGGGCTTTTTTTGGAAAGTACAAGCTTATTTTTGCTGTAAGATAACTTCAACTAATTGATTATAATTATAGCATTCCATTAAAAAATGCAAGCCAACATTATAGACTCTACTTCTTAATAGGGCTAAATTAAAGTTGTTAAACTATAATTGAAAATCTGTCCTTCACTTCTGTCATGTTTCATTGAGTTTTGCACTATCAGCTGCCATTTGGCTCAATCTTGGGATTAAGATATGTGAATACAGTCATATACCATTTTTTAGTTAAGAAAAAAAAAAAAAAAAAGACTGTTCTGGGGGTCTCTTGATATCTCCCTTGTTGGTATTGAAAATGTCTTTGGAAAGTTTCAGGGTGAGCTAAAATCGATTTTGGAACAAATACTCAATTAAAAATAAAAATATCTGAATAACTTTATATTCTTGAACACGCCTTCCAAAAAGGGAAAGAAATCAGTATGTGTATCCTGACCTTCACACTCTGGGACATTACAGTAATCAAATCTGGTAGCAGGATCTGTTGTGTAACACCAGGGTCCCTTTTCATCATTATCAGGATTTCTGCAGTAGTTTTCCTCCAGTCCAGCACTGGGATATTTTTCAGGCGTGTAACTGGAACAGAATTCAAATGGGATTAGGGAAAAAGGGAAGTGTCCCAGTTGTTCAGCTGAGGACTCTAAAAATGAAATCTTTATCTGAGGACCATTCTGTAGATGTTGCTCATTAGATGTCTGCCAACTGTTACTGTGTTATATTGCTGAAGGGTTAGTCAAGCCATAGCTATAGATGTCAGGAAATATGCTGCCTCTAAGGCCAGTCATGTCTTTAATACTTGAGTATTAAAGCATAATATGAGCATACTGGAGTATTAATACTTCAACACTCCACGTACTTAGTTTCCAGTAATTTTTGCTTCACCTGAAATACCATGTAGCATGTAGAGAAAAGTCTCCTCTAGGTCATGTTCCCTGGGAGGTGCAATGAGAAGACAGTTGCTGTAATGTGAAAGTCCTCCGTAACCTGAATTGTATGTCTTCTCAATAGGAGGTTACTAAATAAACCCATTTGGATGTTTTCCATTAAATACAGGAAACACTACCCTGACAATTGTCTGTAGATTCACTGATAAAATGATGTACCTCTGTCTCAGGCACTGCATATTACACCTTTAAGCAAGAGAAGTGCTTGCCATGGTGAGATTAATGGAAAATTCTAATTTCAGCAGAATGCTTCCCTGTCTAGTGTTTTGCTCATGTAAGGACCGCAAAATTTAAATACAACTGCCAAGACTGACAATGTCCCTATTGATCATTTATCCCCTATTGCAGGTCTCTGAGTTACAATTCAGATAAGAGACCGATCTTATTCTAGATAAGTGTAAAAAAATATTTTATAAGAAGACTTTGAACATCAAGCAAATTACATTATAAAATATATAAACATATATGAAAAGTCCTTACTTTGGGTTATGGGGGGCATTATCAGCCCACTTTTGGCATGGTACACCTTTCTGAGTTTTTGCTTCTGTTCCTCTGTAATCCACTCCTTTTCCTTCCTTGCATTCCAGAAGATAAACTGAAATGATATATGTTTAATTAGTCAGTATCATGGCGTGTCCATTGTACATAGAAAATCCATTATCATGCTAATATATTTAAATACATTTGGGCATATTTTGACTTTCTTACAAAGTAAAAAATAGACAGCAGATGACATCATTTCATTAAAGTTCACCATGTGATAAATGAGATTTAATTAATGAATGATATTCTAGAACAATGACTTTCTGCTGCACCAGATAAAATAGAAGGTGTATATTATATATGTTTTTATATTCTTAGATTTTGGAACTTAATAGCACCCTAATGAAAAAAAGGAATAAAAGAATTAGCAATGCAATCTTGTCTTTATATAAGCCAAGGGGAATTTTAACACTGAATAAGCCTGGGGTTTGTATCAGTTGCCTTATAAACATTACATTGTTTTAAATTGTTAATAATTAAACTAAATGAGAACTGAAAGCTCGATGTTGTTAATTTTTTTCCCAGGAAGAGGGAGCAATGACAATACCATTGCAGCCTTAAAGGTTTTCCTGGGAGGAATGAACAGCACATTTCCCAGCAAAGAGCTGGTGACTGCGAGGGGAGAGCAGGGTTGCAAGGGGCAGCTCTGCCAAGGCACAGCAGAAAAGAGCTCAGATCTTGGCATGTTCCCTCAGAGCTTCTATATCTGCAGTTTAGGGACAGCCACTATCAGGCAATGTGTCCTCTGGCTTGGAAAACTAAGCAGGAAACTCATTTAATATTTCTCTATGCACAGGACATATTTCATCAGCCAATTCCTCTTTCCTAGCTGCAATGAAACAATCTTTTAGCTTGTGACCTGCCTTGTCTCAAGGTCTTTAATTAGCGTCCAAATCAGACACTTGTGAAGACTGTTCTGCATCTGTTTTTCTCAGTATCAAAGTAATATCAAAGCTAACATACAAGCAGAAGATTAATATAAATCTGGGGAAATAATGCCATTTTGCACAGATCTGTCTTGTCAAAATTAAAAAGGACTAACTTTTGAACCTGAAATAAGGTTCACCTCTCCTATGGACTGATAGGTAGTTTAGATCTGGATTTATAGTTGTACCTTTAGGAACATCTTTATTTCAATGTATATATATGGACAAGTTTACTCTAGAAAATTTATCTGAAAGCCTTTTGAATCCCTCTATTTTGCAATAAATTAGCATTAAACCCCTCAATAACTGCACATTGAATCAGTCAAGAGCTGACTTTTTATTGTTTGCATAAACTTTTGACCGTTTATATAACCTTTAGGGTTTTCTCTGTCTGATGACAAATAACTGACTTTGATCCCCAAACTCAAACCATGTCCCTTGAGTTAACTATTTACAAACAGACTTGTGGATAACAATTCCCAAATGCTAGCTTTAATTCTCATTACTTTTTCATATAAGTTAGAGAAAGTTAACTTTCCCTTTTATAGCACATACCGTAGAAAAATAATTAAAAGTGTGAATTTTATATCAATTATCATCCTTTTCTTTGAATGCTAAAGAGCAGTTAGGTCTCATTAAGTAATTGCTTCAACTGAAAAAAATTATGTTGGTTTCAGCAATAGTATTGCAAAAGAATCTGGGCACCTGTAAGGAATTTCCTTGAAGTACCAGGACAGCAGCAACTGCTGGAGACAGTGATGTGATCTGACTAGGTAAAAGGTATGTTTTCCATTCTGTTCTGTAAGAATTGCTTAAATGGATGCTATCATTAAAATGAACAGATAATCATTTGGGAGTCCTCACTATTACTGAGGGGATTCTGCTTTTCAAGAAACCAAAATCCATGCCTATGACCAAAAAAGGCTGCTGTAACAAATCCTCTATGGATACTGCAGAACTCTCATCCAGGTTCTAACCTCAACAAATCCAAGGGATGTCTCAAAAATGAACCAGAATAACATTTTAGCTCCTAATCACAGTACTGAAGCAAAATCAGTAAGGATTATTTACATGGAAGTTATCTGTTAACTTTGCTACTTGCCAATTGATCCATTCAGTTTTCCTTCTACAATAGGAATTGCTAAGAAGATTTCTTAGCATTACTTAATCATGATTCAGGGATATTACCACCAGCTTCTG
Organism: Psittacula echo; assembly: GCF_963264785.1. NCBI lineage: Eukaryota > Metazoa > Chordata > Aves > Psittaciformes > Psittacidae > Psittacula > Psittacula echo. Next base: position 36,758,623 of record NC_137738.1, on the reverse strand, counting down.
GATATAATAAAAATATGTCTAAAACATTAAATTATGTATCGGTTATATATATATAAAAAGGAAGATGGCTGAAGGCTTCAGAAAATGTCAGGCTGCAAAGGACCCTCAATGATCTTTGGTCCAAAACTTCATAAAAAGCACAGGCAGCTTTTGAGATGGATGTGGACACTTAGGGCTTTGTCCAGTCAGTACCTGCAAGGGTGGAGGATCCGCATCCTGTCTGGGTGATATAGTCCAGTGCTTACCCACCCTCAATGTGAAAAATTATTTTCCTTATATCCACAAGTCTGAATAAAATCTCATTTGGATGCTCAGCTCCAAATTGAACTAAAGCTATTGAACTACTACATAAAATCTTCTTGCAGGTGCCATACACATAACATTATCTTATCCTACAAGTCTTTGCAGGTAAACAGAGAAGTAAGGATGCAGTTTTCTGATGCTCATGAGTATTTACAGTAGAGTTACTGTGACTCTTGACTTTTGGCTGGAACTGGCATATTGAAATCACTGCATGATCTGCATGATGCGGCAACTGAGAACCTGGTTCATTTTTCCTTTTCATGTACTTTTTTTGTTGAAGGAGATCACCTTCTTGGTGAATACTATAGTTTCCAATTTCTGAATATTCTCAAATGCATTAATATTTTTTTTAAAGTTACAAATAAGCAGGTGGTGAAAGGCAGTGCTCACGGATCATTTAACACAGGACAGTAGTAATTCTGTTCAAAGATTACCCCTTTATCTTACATCTCAATGATCATTAAGGAGATTCTTTCTCCCATATGTATTACTGAAGTCCGAGAACAATACAACGAAACTTAAATTACATCAAAAATAAAACACGTTCCTTCTTCCCTGCATATAACAAAAGCTCTGTGCTTGATTATGTAATTCAGAAATAGTCTTAAAACACAGTTTTTTGTCTGCATCTGTCATAATGTGATAGGTTTTTAAGAGATGATGAAAGATTGCATAGTTGCCATTCCTTAGAGACAGACTTCCTATTTTCAGAAAGAATAGATCAAATACACTTCAATCAAATAATTCTCATCTATGACAAAAGTGATCCGAAATAAAGCATGTGCAACAAAGTAAGTACCCTCAGCAGATACAGAGAAGATGCCTTAGGTTATTGACTGGTTTAAAAGGAGAGAAGGCACCCCTAAGCATCTACATTACTCCCAGCATCTTCTCTGTTCCCCGAGCAACAGTGCTCTTTTCTGCCTGTGGATCCTAGGATTTAGGGAGCAGGAAAGATGCTGGAGCACTAATCTGGTGCTCTAGATGGTATTGCTGCTACACTAGCAATGTGGCAAAACGCAGGCATTAGGTATGGGCTGACCTACCCACCTCATCTGACCCAGTGAAGGCTTAGCCCTCATACAACAGCATATGTGAGTCCCGCTGGAAAACATATCTCAGTGAAATAGTATAAAAAGGACATAGACATACTTCTTTTTTCATAAAGAACTGCATTTGTTCTTCTGAATAGCACTGCTGTTTTGGTGTTCTCAGCCAGCGTCAAACACTGTTGGTCTTTACTGGTGAATAAGAAGGCCCTGTTGAAATCAAAAGAAGAAAGCAATGAAGAAACAATAGCCAAATGTGTGCAGTATTTTCCTGAACACCTTCTCTAATATTCACTTATAATTTCAATAAGAACTGCACTTCAGTGATATTCAACTTTGAGTGTTGTTTCATAAATCTCTGAGTATTGAATCTCCCATTTTCAGCAATGACTTTGACTCCTAAGTCTTCATACCAAGCTTAGACTGAAAGAGAGCTACATGAACAAATTATGACAAGGGATAAAAAAGGAGGTTTACAATGTGTCAGAGACTCCAAAGGACATGCTGAAGAAGGAATGTGCACAAGGGACCTTGATCTTATTTAAAAAAAATGAGTGGTCATTCAACGAGTGAGACATTTTAGTGTTCATCAGTTACTAAGAAACAGGTAAAACACACAAGCCAGGACCTTATATTCCCTTGTGGTGGCTGTTCTGAGTCATCACATGTGAAGCAATGTAAGCACTTTGGAAAATGTTTACATTTTTCTTTTCAGCAAGTGCCTAGTCTGTAAGTCTACGAAACTGGAGCAGATGGTATAACCTTTACAATAGCATCTAAGGAAGACTCCTGACAGGCTAAGCAATTTCTACAGTTGGCTTTTCTGAAGCAAAAAAAAAAAAAAGGTCAATAACAACGTAGCATTCAGTAGGAACGGGAAAGCAAATACTGACAAAGCCCATTCTGCAGCCTTGCCACCAACAGTCATGTCCCAGTGTGCCTGTACTTCTAAGTTCACACAGCCTCTCCCTAAAGGAAAGGGATCACATCTGGACTTACCACTGACAGCCATGTCCATGAGTTGTCTGGGAAGCACTGGTTGTCCTGGGTCAAAACTACACTGGGATGATTCCCCCTAGTCCAAGCCCAGCCCTCAGTAATGTTACATTTATAAGTAGGGATGTAGTTAACAAGTATGGTTCAACACACTGCTAAGGTAAGATAACAAGTCTGATGTATTGATCCAAACTTGGTCTGAAATACTAATGTGAAGGTGTTGCAGTTCTGGCCTGATCTTAAAGCTCTGCTTAACATTGACCTTTCTTCCCCTAGATCCTCCCCTGCCAGATAACATCTGCCCTTTACTGATTGTAACAGATCTCACATAATTAATTAGGCAAGCAAGGACAAAACATCCTGATGTTATTTCAGTGTCAGGTGATGGTAGTCTCAGACCTGAGGCAGAGGCTAAGGAATGATATTGTGTCTGAATATGGCTCAAAAGGGAACAATAATACTCAGCAAACTGTAAGTATATAACCTGAATACACAGACCTGCCCTCTCTGCCTTCTTCCCCATGCTCCTGAGCCAAGTACAACTGAAGCTCTGCCCTCTCTTTGTGGTTTTCAGAGAGGGGAATCAGATCAAAGAGACACGTGATCAAAGAGAACAGTCAGCAAACCCCTGCCACCCTTTAGGGTTGCACCTCTTTGAAATAAGCATCATTTTCCCTTTTGATTTGAAACACAAAGTTACAAAACATTTAAAAACTCAGCACCAGGGTACTCCTGATGGAGAACCAAGTGCTGGAAACAGCCCTGCAGACAATCAATATGCTGAGTTCAAAAGGTATGCTGCAGTAGTGGTAGATCAAGAACTCATGAAGGCTGCCTCTCACCACAGTAACAGATGTCTTTCCTCATTACTCCAGTTGCCTGTTGTACTGCTGAAGCCTTTGGTACAGAAGCAGGAGCCTGAGCAAAGGCCTGTGATACAGACTGGAAATAAGGTTTAGGATCATTAAGGTTTAGATGGCTGTCTCTTTCCCAAAATAAAAAAAAGTTACGTAAGCTCACATTCTAGCAAAATTCAGAATAATGGATGTATCTGCAAGATAAAAGGCAATGCAATGAACATAAGAAATGACATTATTGCTGTCCTAAATTTCCAAGAAATTATGACTCTTTATTGCAAAAGGAGTGCAAGAATCTTGATAAAACCTTGTCAAGATGGTTTTCAGCGTGCCAAGCTGTGCACCAAGATATTGTAATATTTTCCAATAAAAATTCAGCATAATTTTCTTAGGTTTTCTATTTCTGCTATCTTCATTCGTATGTTCCAGGTATTCTGTTTCTATACATCTTTTGTTTTTCCAACAAACCTCAGACACATACTCCTAAGAAATCCCTCAGAAGTTCAGACTGCTGATAAATAAGGCAGACTGCTCCGTCATCTGCAAAAGAAGATATATATGGGAACCAGTGAAAATTACCTGCAAGTAAATTTAGTTTCAGTTTCACATTGCTCTGCACATTCTTCGTTACTATTTGTCTTATAAATTTGTTTCCTTGGGTTAAGCAGCCAAGCTCCCTCTGTTTTCACGTAGCTGTCTAGTATGCTTCCTTGCACTAAAAGGAAAAAAGAGAGAAAGAGGTGAAAGTGCAAATGCTGATACAACTTATTTCAAACTTTCACATTAAATTGTCACCTAGTTGAGTAATATCATAATTTAATTGCTGGAATAATTGGGTTAATGGTGACAAAATATGACTAGGAAGCACTCACTTCCTAGTATGTAGGGTGGTGTCACTGAAAACCTGGTGTAAAAACAGGACAGAGAAATGGCTTGAACAATGCTCTGTATCATTCGAAAAGTCGTACTGTAAGTTGCACTGTCCTACAATATAAAGTGATGGGAACAGAGGCGATGACCCAAGAAGTGAAAAAAGTGAGGTATTTCAGAAAGAAAACATTGGTTGCCTATACTTTGGAGAAAGTGAAGAAATGGGGCATAAGAAGGACATGAAACAATGATTGCCCATTTCTGATATCTACCCATATAGAACGACTTCAGGTATATTAGCCACCCTGTAACTGCCTCTTTTCAAAATGCTCTTGCTTTTGCAAGAAACAAGCCATCCTCAATCACTGGGGTTATCACTGTGATCATCTTCAGTGTATAGTTTTTGTAGTAACTCTGTATTGAACTTCATTTATAATGCCTGTTTTAATACCTAGCTTCACCCAGTTGCTGAATAAAAAGGCACACAGGGTGTGAATCAGACACTGGCTTTCCCCTTCATGCATAACAGCCACATTGAAGAGGGCTTATTCTTTCTTCATGCTTTTCTGATCCTCCTTTCTCAGCCATAGCTCAATGACAGCAGGGGGGCAGAAAGCAGCCTTGTCCCACTCAGACCCACATCCTGTAACTGAGGGGCTCCACGGACATTACTGAAATGTCTTTCAGGTTGAGGAAGTCAACTACTCTTCCCTTTCCTGAGTAACAGTCTTCTGTGGTGTGAAGCAGGCTTATATGCCTCCTGGTACAGTTAAATTCCATCACCTGAGTGCTAGCTCAGCCTCCACTTGAGTATTTTCTTTAAGATCATTTTGCACCTACAAGATAGATAGAACTGATAAAATAGGTACAAAAGCCAAATTATGCTTCCTGTCCTACCACTTCAGACCCAGAGAAATTACTGGGGGTTTTTTTCCTGTATGTAGACTAGGGAACATTTTGAACCGAATGACTGAAAGCTCAACAGTCTGCATGAAAGAAAAGTATGGCTGCGAAAAAAAAAAGATAAAGTGAAAAAGTATATAATAAATTTTCATGTGACAAGCACAGGAGTCGTTGAGTCCATTTGTTATTTCAAAACAAGAGTGACATTAAGAAGAAATGAGTTTTGAGAGAAAATATTAAACTAGGTTAGAACAATATCATGGGGATGCTGCAATGCTTTCCACAAGGACAAGAAATACAAGTAAAGAATTCCTATTATGATACAGCTTCCATGCAACCTTAATTCTGTTCTAACACTTTGCAATAATATTGTCATTATAATTACAGCATTTGACTTTTAAATATTGACAGGGTCATAATTGATTTGAGTCATAAAAATATTTTCCCTCCTTTCTGTTGTAATTCCGTGGCAGGGCATAATACTCTAAGAACAAAATGAAAACATATGCAAGCTGGATAACAACACTTTATATTTTCTTTCTAATATTTTCCCCATGTCTAAGGAATTTTGCAGGGTTTGAAAGATATGTTACTGCCTTATTCAGAAATCAAATATTTTCTGCCATTTGATAAAAGATCTGCAGACAAAAACAGTCTTGCAGACAAAAGCCCAAATCCTGTATTTTCCTCCATCATATAAAATTCTTACTTATTTGAGAAGTGCATTTGATTTCAATGAGGCTGGTTTTCTGCAAAAATAAAGCTTAGAAATTAGAATTTAAATTAAGATGACAATTCTTTACATTAAATAATATCTAGAATTATTTATGCTGGGGCATGTAAAATGCTTATGTATTTTATTGGGGGGGTTTATATGTGTTGGCACATTCACAACTGTATTTTTAACTGCAGTCACAACAGACTGTGTAGTAATACAGAAGACCTGAAAGAAGATGTGACATCTGAATCCCATAGCTCATTGAATTTTAAAGTTTTCAGAACAGAGAATATTTATTTGAGATTTCTGTAAGAGTTACAATCTAGTAACCCAAAAAAAGATATATGCAAAGAGCTTTACTTAGTTCTTGTGTGTTACAAGTTATTTGCACTGTCTTCTGCAAAAATAGCATTGCAGCACCAAAAGTACTGCAGAAACTATTGCTGACCAGATTTGGGCCTACCTATCACATAGAATTAAAAATTTCCTGTTAAGATTGTGGCTATGAAAAAACCTGAAACAAGTATGTAGAGCAATTTTTCCTTTTCTTTGTAATTTTGTTTTTAACAATGCATTCACAAATTTTAAACCAATCAAAATAAGAATCACACTTCTTGTCAATAACAGTGATAAGAAACAACTCTACGATAAAAGGCTCTTGAAATGAGAGACAGACGAGTCTTTGTAGGAAGCCTTCGATAGGCTGCTTTCCAAGCATGCCCCCGTTTCTGGCAATAGGGCATGTCTGCAGGGAGCCATTAGTTCCCCATGCAGACACCAAGGCTGTAGCTCCTCTGGTGTCTCTAACAAACACAACACTGGAGCAACCGTAGCTCTAACTTTGCTCAACAGCAACTCTCTCTGGCCAGGAAGACCTAAATCCATCACTGTCCAGGTCGGTGGTGGCACAGAGATTTGGGGACCTACCTTTCGCAAATGCAAGCGTGTGGCCCCCATCTCACCTGGGCAAGTAGAAGGCAAAGACTCTTACCTGAGCTGAGCAAGAAAAGAAAGAGAAAAGCAGCTTTGCTAATCCCCATTTTGGCCCAGTTGGCGGTGCTGGAAGTTGTGTGTGTCGGTGCACAAAGTTTTATTGACTCGCACTGCAGTGAGGCAGCATCAAACAAACAAGGCAGGTAGATGAAGTTAATCATTCTCCCATGCTGTGACCCCCTTTACCATAGTGTGGCCATTCAAACAACCTTGAATTGGGTGGATTACCAAATCAGACTCAATCATTTGTACTGGATACTGGGAAATGTGAAGGCACTCTCTTGTTTTGTGGGGCACTTTTGCTCTCAAATGGTTAGGCCTTTCTTTACTAAAGAATATAATAATTTTGCTGGAAAGCATAGGAAATCATGGGTCCAGGCAGAATTTGAATTTCTCCTGACACTGTACTCCCAATGGTAATTTCAGCCAATAATACCTCTATTGGTATTATAAGCACCAACTTGCATTTAAACTCAGGATAAGCACAATTATCAGATCTTGACAATATTAACTCTGTAAAATAGTTTAATTTTACTTTTTTATTAAATAATTCCTTCTGTCCTACATTTGCTTGACCTAAGCTTCACTTTTTTTTTCTATTTGGGAGTAAGAATTAGAGTTAATTTTAGTTCAATAGCATAACTTCAGGCTTAAGACCCACAGATAGCTATTTCATGTTCTCCCTTACCACACATTTAACCTCATATCGCCTGCACAAACTCATCCAGGTAGGGTGTCAGACTTTGCTCATCCATGTGTTATCCTGATTTCAACAACAGCTCACTCTGCATTTCCCAAGCGGCCTTTGCCTTGGAAAGTTGCACTGCAGCACCATTTCATGGCTTCTTTTGCATGTTAGGTCATTGATGTTTCTTCAAAACAACTTGTTGAATTAAATGTGCTGGTGACTCACCGGAGGCAGGAGGGGGCTGAATATTGGATGAGGAAAACAGGTCTGAATGGGCGCTGCTGGGTCATGAAATTCAGTCTTCTGCAACTGAGGGCTTAGGATAAAGATAGGAGTGCAGAAGTAAATAGGTGAGAGAGTTATTCTAATATGGAATCAGATTAGCTGCTATCATATTATTATATGACGTTATATATTATTATATACAACATATATATAGCATATATATATTAGATGATATATTAGCAGTTATGTGAAAAATCTAGAGTTGATCCTGCTTATAGCCCTGCTATTTTTCTCCATTAATACCATGTTATCGGGTTGTCTTCCGTACTTGAAGCTGTTTTAATGCACTTGTGAACAACAGTAAGGCACAGGATATCTGTAGAGACTTGAAAGACCACTAATGTTACACCAGGGAAACAAAGCAAATGGGCCCCAGAGAGGAGCTTATGGGAGCTGGACACAGCTCAGGGGAACACTTGTAGGGTGACAGGGAGAAGGGGCTGGATACTGTGCAATTACATATAGGATTTGGTTTATTGGGTTTTAGGAAGAATTACTTGTTAGGAAGGAAAGAAAACATGAAGGAGCAGAATACAAAGTAGGCTTCACTAGCAAGCAGGCTTCATAGACATACTCTAGTCTGGCTTAGCCCCACATGTTTTTAACAATCTTAACCCCATTTTTGATCTTCACTCCAGATCCTGAGCTCCCTCTCTCCTGTTCCACACCCAGTGACTCCCTGGCTACTGCTTTGTCCCCAACCACACCAGCATCTGCTTGCCAATCCCCATGCCTCCTTACCATTAAATATTATCAGATAGTGGTTTTTTACTTATCCCAATGCAAAATTTGTTTTTTGCACATCTCTGTCATCCCCAGCATGACTGGCACCTTCCCCGCCCATCTACATCCCCCATTTCCACTGAGGTATTCTCTGGATTAGTGCATTATGGTACATATCTGGTGGTTAAAGTCTAAGAAAAAGCTGCATATGTGGTTTACATGCAATTGTTTCTGCTGCATGTGCAAGGTTTGAAAAGCCTTGAGTTTTAGCTGCACTCTTTTGCAAGTTTTCCTCATGTTAAAGATCCACATATACTCCTTCAGGTCTACAGCAGTTGCCACTTTTAGGCTTGGGTCTGGTTCTTCCCTCAGTCTCATTGCCTTGAACCTGATTAAGATGAATCTACTGCAGTGTGGATGCTTCTCATTTATTTCTGAGGAAAGAAAAGAAAACTTGTATTGGCTTTTCTTTCACAGACAATATCAAAAGGATATTGTCAGCAATTGTTCCTGGTACAAAAATGTCATTCTATTAGTTTTCCACAAGAAAATGTCAAAAAAGGGGAAATGTCTTTCATCTGCCAGACTGGCGCTTCTCACTGATGTCTTGTGACAAGGATGTGATCTTGCAAGGCATCATGTTTGAAAGAATCTCTTGCAAGCTGTTGATATATCTGACTCCTTCCATACCTTTCCTTCTTTCCTCTTTTCCCTCATAGATCCGCACAGTGTCTAAATCCTTCCACAGTTCTGGTCTCGTGGTGTTTGTTCTCATTTATTTGACCACTACGAGGCCTACCACAGGTGGAAGTTTATCAGACTTTATTTCAGAGTCTGGGTACATTAGTTAGCACAGTGGTTAAAATATAAACAACAGTAGGAGGCTTTTTAAATAGAAGTTGACCCTTGAAATTGGGTTTACTGTAAGCTCAGAAAAAAATCCCCTGAAAAGAAATTGCAAACAGTGTCAGAACACGGGTCACACCTTACTGAATAACTCACACAAACTTAATTTCCCTAAATTTCAGATTCAGAAAAAGTCAGAAAACTGCCATTTAGATATCAGTTATTTGCTAAGAGGGGAAAGGACTAAAGGCAAGATTCAGTTTCTTGGAGGGGAAGATCTCAAGTCAGCTCTAAGGAAAGGCACAGCTGTAAGACGGGGATGATCATGGACTAAAGGAGCTCATGTAAGAGCTCCAGAGGGTAACGCTATGGCACAGATCCACAAGCAGCTGAGTAATAAGGAAGATGTTTTTACTCTCTTTCCAAAGACAACCAGAACAAGTGACACAAGTGACATAGCCCTAGTTCACAGAGCCAGAGGGAACTTTGGGCAATGACCCCAAGGATAATGTGCTCAGCTTCCAATAGCAGGAGCTGCTGCAGGTAATGCGGGAAGGGGTTCAGGAAGGAAAAAGGTAGCCAATTTAGGAATAAATTCTGTCCTTGCTCTACACATGAAGGAACACAGAGGGCAGAAAACCTGATGGATAAGCTCATCTCTGCAATTTTTGGCCATAGATGCTAATGTATCCAAGGAAAGGATGGTGATGAAACAGAGAGGATGTTTTTCCAGTAGTGAAAGTTTTAGTCTTTGAGATGTTCATTTGTTCTGGCAGCTGCCAGATATAAGAAACCAGCAGAATAAAGTCAGATAGACATGTGAGAAACAGAGAGGTTAGGAAGTGAGTAGACTGATGTCAAGATCTTTATGGAAGATCTTCTTTATAGAATATCTAAAGAATTAACTATTGGGGGGTTTGTGTTGCTGAAAATGGTATCTGGAAAAACAGGGACCCTGCAATTGAGCTTAACAGAGCCATGAAGAGCATTATTGCCATAAAGAATATGACAGCAGCCTTTACTGGAGGAGATTAAGAGAAAGTGCAGTCCTTTTGCCATCTTAAAAGTAAGCAGCTGAAGTGTTAATTCATCTGTAAATACTCAGAAATAGTGCCCAGCTCAGCAGCCATGGCATTTAGCACAGTGTGTGCTAGAACTTTTTCCGCATGAGAAACAACTTCATCTTGTCACTGCTAGGTAGGAAAGCAGCAGCATTCTCCATATCCTAGACAGAGAGCTTTGGAGAAACCATAGCTAAACTGAAGGATGGCATACAGCAGAGTGACCCATCCGGTGGGCAGCTTTGAGTCCTGCTCAAGTGTCTTGGCATTTAATGCCCAGCACTAGTAGTGCTTTGAGAAATGGTTCAGCAAAACCACTGTGGTGATCTGCTGTAGCCTACTCCACATTTTTGTTAGTGGGAGCACATGTCCTGCATACAACCTTGTCCTGTCTTGATTTTGCTATTCTCCTAGCATACTGCCATCAGCATCCTGCATGCAGGTGCTAGTCACTCTTTACATGTGGAGCTGCACATCAGAAACAGAGAAGCAGCATACAGTAGGGCCTGAAATTCAACCTGTATGTACATTTTTCTTTTTAATTCTATTTTATTTTTGGAAGAGTCCATAAGGAAGTGAATTACCTGTTTGTACTCAGGCTCTTTAAAAGGCTGGTGCCTGGCAGATCATGGCTACACCTTTTTTGCGTTTAGCAAGCAAGTAGTTCCTGTCCCCACTGCCCCAGATCACAAGACTCAGTTGTGACTGCTGTTCTGGAGCCCATGGGGAGGAAGGGTTGTTGAACTCTTATCAGTCCTTCCTCTCACATGCAATGGTGCAGCTTAACCCTCTGTTCAAAATATCTTGAGCTACTGGGAAGCTGCAGGATGAAGGTGAGGCTATTTGCCAGCAGAATGTGGAAGAGAAAGTGAAGAAAAGCGTAAACACGAGTCCACTTCTGGTTAGAAAGGCAGAGGAGGTAACGTGTGGAGTGATGTTGCATTTTACCCAAAAATTGCCCAAGTGCCTCCAAAGACCCCAGAAAATGCCTCCTGTTTGTAAGGTGCTGTTCTGTTATTTTTCTACATGCTTATACAGTTATATACAATGAAGCCTGCAGCAGTGTATTGCTTACTGATGGTTCCAGCTACTGATGAAATCAGCTGTCTAAAAATGTCACTGAAATAAGATCATAGAATCATAGAATAGTTAGGGTTGGAAAGGACCTTAAGATCATCTGGTTCTAACTGATGAATGTTTATAGCTCCCTGCTCCTGACAGTTTCAGAAGAGGGACAACCCACCTCCATTTTCCATGCAATGTATATATTGAAATTGCCAATGAAGTTTCTACTTGTAACTTACATGTAGGTTTACTTCCATGCTTGTTCTTGACTCACTAACTTGCATGAAAGATGGATATTACCAGTGAGGAGGGAATATCACCTTCAGATTTAGTTTAATATTTTGGCAGATTATGTTTGTATGTGCACTGTGTGAGTTTGTGTGCTTATGTGTGTGAGCATAACATACAATAACATCTTCTTTGTTTACAAGTTCTTTATAAAAGTATTTACAATAGTTCCAGTTTAATAGATGTTGTATAAAAATCCTTTATTCTTTAAGAATTTTCATGCAAAAGATCTTGCTATTAGGTTCCACAGCTTGCATTTGCTGGAGGAAGCATTGGAAAAGTTGTTGGAATTTGGGCTTGTTTTTCCCTCTGACTCTCATGTAAACTCCTGAGCTACGACATTTTACATTAGAAATCATGGAAAATTTGCTGATCAGCCTTTTTTTTTGCTCTTATTCTATTTTAATGTAATGTAAATTTCTGAAAGATACTCCATTTGCGTATGTGTCCAAAAGACTGTAGCATACCATGTTCTATTTTTGCCAAAGAAACTGCAGAAATATATGATTCATCACAAACAACGAGGTGGAAGGTAGATAAAAGTGGGTTGGAGACTTAAACAGATAATGCTGTCAGCAACTGTAGCTATCTTCATAACTTTTTTCCCAACCTTTTCATCAAGGTCTGCAGCACCTTCCCTAGTTACAAACTGCCCATTAGTCTTGTAACATCTTGTATAACATAACTTCTTGAAGAAAATGCACTTCTAGCACTCTGAAAGGTTTGAAGTGCAGCAGTTGTCTACAGGCTTAAGGTACAGGAAAACAAAGAAATCCAGTGGTCCTTTTGCAACTGTGACAGAATAAGAAAATACAGTGCACTGAAGCAGACCCAAGAAGCATGGATGAAACACAGGATGGTACTCTTGTGCCAAAGATGCAGGGTGCCATCTGATGACAAAGTATTGGTCTTATTGTCAGAATCAGAGTCCAACTTCCTAACTCCTATGACAATGTATGGACACAGTCCTAGTATTGACGAGTTGCACTGTTAATATAAATATAGATTTATTATTTAGACACATCAAAAGGCCGGAAAATGCAAGAAGCCTTGCCAGAAGTAGTATTTCACTATATGCCAAACCCAGGACAGATGACTAATAATAAATCAAGAATTCCTATGCTGCAAGAAAACAGCTGAAATGGCAGTCATTTTTTCATCTGGAGAAAGTAATGCAGGATTTCCAGATTGTGTTCTCATAAAAGCTAAATTAAAAAAACCCAAATTACAAAATGACACCCAGAAAAGACTCAAATAACTGTGGAACCAAGTCAAAGAAGATTCAGAGCATATTTTAAAGTGAAGGCTAAAGAGAGAGGTTCTTCAGCCCCTGAATACATCCTGTAGCAAGAGGATGAACTGCTAATGAATCACATGGACTTCTGGGAAAGAAACCCAATTTCCAAATGTGATGCATAGTGACATGAAAATTGTCATATTTATTAATGTCCAGGAAGAGCTACACTGATGGTTACACCAAATCTAACCAAATAGTATTGCAAGGTACACTGCCAAAAGTGCCTGGCAAGAATGGCATTTTTTAAGCTTTGCAATCAAGAAAAACAGCCATTGGTTTACATGAAACAGCAGCAGCATTTCAGTGACAAACGTGTGGGGTTGCCAGGTTCCATGAGGGGTATGCAGCTGCACATGTTTGTGCTACTGCGACATGTGAATTAGAGGCAGACTGTACAAAACCTTTGCAGGCAATGGTATCATCTAGGTTGGCAGACCTCCAGCAGGCACAATTCGGCATCTACTAGCAAAAGATGGTAACAAATACCTGAAATTGCCATTAGGCAGTGCCTGGAGCACCAACAGAAAGGGAAGCAGACGCCAAGGATGGGTAGAGGGACAGGCTTGATTTGGGATAAAGTTTCTTGCACAGAAAAGACCTTGTACACAGAGATAGGCCAGCTGTTTGCACTTACAGAGAAGAAAAGCAGGTTTCTCAGCAAAGAAGAAGCCACTTTTATGAGTTGGAGCATGTCTTAAAGAGGAGGGTGAAGTAGGAACCTTAGAGTTGCCACATGCAATATGTTTGACTTACTAGGCACAACACAGACACACTGATAGACAGTAATAATTGGCCAACTTGGCTATTTCTTTGCAATAACTACTTCAGCCAGTTCAGCCAGTAATTATATTTATTTAAGATTCTTACAAATTATTGCAATTTAAGACCATACTTGGAATGCTTTCCAGAAAAGCTAGCCTGCAAGTAGATTCAGTGGGCAACCATTGCATTCTTGATCCAAGAAATGAAATGAGGAATTTGGACAAAAACTGGCTTTGATGGCTGAGTACAATCCAGTCCCCAAGAGGTGACTCCATACTGGACAAATCTGTCCTTATCTTGGCAGACCAAAGGTCCTCCAGCTTCAGCCTAGGGAGGAGAAAAAAGAATAAGGTGACTTCACTAGTGGAGACACTGGACACAAAGAGCAAAATGTTTGGCAGGAATAATATTGTGGTAACTCTGAAGGCCTCAAAATATGACAGAGGCAAGGGATGTAGAGAGAGGAAGAGTGTTTTATTAGACCTGCTGGACTAAAGCAATTTAAAAGCCCCAGAGTTGCTTCCAAGCATCCAGGCCATTCCCCTGCTCTGAAGATCTACCATCTGAAGATCTAATCATGGATGTAGGAACATCCCAAGATCATTGTGAGGCCAACGACACACACAAAAAGGAAGTTTCTTGATTTTCCACATCCTCTGACATACTTCACCCTGGTCAAAATGAGTTTGTTTTAATGCTGTTCCTTAAAATCCAGGCATCATAGGATATGAATACCTATGTGCAATAATTTGTAAGCCTATCAATAAATGCACTGTCAAAGATATTGTTTGCAAAGTCTTAAACACATGCTCAGACAGACCAGCATTTTCTTTCTGACTGTCACCAAGTGGTTACCAGGTTTTTATTGAAAGGCTCCCATCATGATGGCCTCCAGTAAGAAAATCACATTTTAAAAGTCTTTTCACCTACTGAGAAAATTGGAAGCACTACAAGCTTTATTTAATCAAGGGATTAAATGAAGATGTGATACAACTCCAGGCTGCACCAGAATCAGCCACTAGTTTCCTCTCTGTCTCTAGGAATAAAGGGAAGCCCAGCTAGTATACTGAAGTATATTTCACGTGAGGTGGGGCATTCACAACACTAGGCTACAATGAGTAGGATATGCCAGCATGCAGTTCTGAAAGGAAGGCAAAATTGCTCTACACAATTTTCCTGCTATTCTAGTTAACTGTGTGAGGAAAGAAAACATAGTAAGCAAGCCTCAATTTTTATTCTTCAGGCAGAAGCCTTGAGTTGCTGAAGCTGTTTCTGAGCCTTGAAACTGTCATTTGAGCTGCTTACACTCACAGCCCGATTATTCTTACCTCACAGTTATCTATGCTTCCAAAGGTAAATCCACCACAAAATTCATGATTTCTGACACTGCCATTCAGAAATTCAGGTAGATTACATATTCTATTTTCAAGCACGGGGAATTCAACGTCTTTTAATCTGTTGTCTGCATCGGTACCTTTTTGAACAACCAAGAAAATATAAGTTATAAATGGTAGCTTGGGCATTTTGATCCGGTGAAGCCTCAATAATGAAAAGACTGGGATCCATCCCCATCTCTACTGTAGTCTCCGAGCTCCTTGAGGGGCCTTATTAAATCTATTTTGTACTTGGGCCATACCTACCTCAGCAAGCAGAGGTCAGTGCTCTTTGCAAAGTGTTACTAATAAATAAAAACAAATTCTCAGTATTCTGAGCCACTGTGTCTGTTTGCAGGCTTTCATTATGGTGCCTTAGCAGTGGCTTGTTTCAGGGTGAAAAATGTTAACCTGGGTTTACTTAATTTGAATTCTTTCAAGCCTAAAGTGTTCTCCAGACAAGGAGGATTTTCCTGATGCCAAGGTTGAATTTTCCCAAAATACAGTTTGTTTAGATGTGGGACTCTGGCTCTGTTCTCCCTTCTCTGCAGATCTCATGAACTAATTGTATGATGTGGAAGGACACTCTTTCTCACTTCCTAAATGCAGCAATGGTCTATTGAGTTTTCCATCCTAATGCACTTCCAGAAGAAATCCAGCCTGTACCATTTTTTGTGGCTGGGATCACTAGAACATAGGAAGCAGCTGCCATCGTGTGGCAAGCTGAACAAAAAAGAAAAAAATGCAAGATAAGAAGGGGAAAATAGGTGAGAAGAAAGCCTGTAAATACTGATCATGCTGGAGGAAAGTGTTTCTTGATAATGCTGAGTTACACTAATAATAGAGAGATTATTCTTAAGTACCCTTTTCATGGCATCAGTTTTATAGCTAAATAACACAAGATGTGAAGGTACTGCAATCTATGTGTAAGCTTTGTATGGTGAAACTCAGAGACAGGGACATGTTCTGTTAATTTGTGTTTCTTTCTTTTAATTCCGTGGATGCACACACAAAGAAAAATTCATTGGCTTCGTTTCACAGGTGGAGTATTAATAAGGTGCTGTCTGGCAAATGGGATGGGAAGGGCATCTCTTGCATGTAGCTCAGCAAGGCCAAAAGTGTGCACATGGAAGCTGGGACTGAATGAAGGCAGATGCCAGCATCACTGCTGGAAGTTGCAGGGATGAGGAATCGCCCCCTATTGCAGTAAAAAATGGGTCAAAGAGGGCTGGGTATTCTCAGCCTGCAGCTTAGGTGGAGCGAGAGCTGAGCAGCAGGACACCCCATGGTCAGTTTTTAAAGCTCCACTGTGAACAAAAATCTGGTAATGATTTTACTTACATTAAAAACCTTCGGTCTGAACTCATTTTGCCCCAAAAGGTGGCTGGATCTGAGTAAGGTCTGACTTAGACTCTTTGTGGTTCCTGGGGTGCTATCTTATCTCAGATAGAAGGTCTTAAGCTGATGTTTGCCCATATATCCTATCAGTCTGAAATGAATGTAGGTCGCTGCAGAAGCTTATGCAGACAGTAATGTTTAGATTAGAAGAAAGCAAGTGCAAGCTTCATTCAGATGTTAAAAAAAATGTATATCTGAAGATCAAAATTAAAGGCAAGGGCATTATTTAAGTATTGCACTTATTTGGGCAAACATTATAGTGTGTACCTAAGCTGAAGAAAGACCTAAATAGACAGGGATAAAAGGTGGTAATTCCCATCTCTCTTTTTCCTGTTCAATGAATTCAGTGTATGTGACCAATGAGGAGCAAGAAATAAAAATAATAAAATAAAAGAAATAAACCACATATTATTGGGTAGGATTTGAAAATCCTAAGTGATCAACCGCCTCAAACATGCTTTACCTCTCTTTTTCCCCCAGGCAGTTAGAAAACATACTGCGTTTCTTTCTACCATCAGGCTGGTTTCAGGCAAACAAACTGGTTTAACACGGTCGGTAATTGTTACAGGACTGGAAAACAAAGAAAGAATAATTAATAGATCCTTATTAAAATGACCAGCAGCTGGTTCAGTCTTCATTCGCAGAAGGCTCTGTATAGAAATTCAGTGGGGAAGGGTGGAGAAGCTGATGGTGCCCTACAACCATATAGATGGTTGCAATATTAGTCACTTTAGTGAAAAAAAAGGAGTTAGTTACAGCAACTGAAAGTCTCTGGGATGTTTCTGTGGGTGCAGTCTCAGTGTGAGTGTGTTTGCAGCATAGTACTTTAGTACTAATCTCTGATCTCTGGTTACCCCTGAGGCGCATACAGGAACATGGACAAGTCCATGTAGGTGGTGTGAGCCTGACTTATATCATCCTTGCCTCAGAGATCATGGACATTTTCAAGGACTTCATGGCAGAAGGGAAGGATGAATGAACGAGTAAATAAGCAGGCAAAGATGACAATGCAGAAAATTCCTTTCTCCTCTGGTTACATGGGTGATAAACCTGTAGGTGACATACAGTATCTCACACATTACAAACCCTAGAACCTGGCAAAATCTTGGAGCAGATTCTCCTGAAAAGCATGCTAAGGACCATGAAAAACACCAAAGTGGTTGGTGACAGCCAGCATGGCTTCACTAAGGGGAAATCCTCCTGACCAATTTGGTGGCCTTCTATGATGGCGCTACAGAATTGATGGACAGGGGTAGAGCAGTTGACATCATCTACCTGGACTTGTGCAAAATGTTTGCCTCGACTCTACTCTTGTAAGACACCACTTGCAGTACTGTGTACAATTCTGGTGTCCTCAACATAAAAAGGACATGGAACTGTTGGAACAAGTCCAGAGGAGGGCCACGAGGATGATCAGGGGAATGGAGCACCTCCCGTAGGAAGATAGGCTGAGAAAGTTGGGGCTGTTCAGCCTGGAGAAGAGAAGGCTGCGTGGAGACCTCATAGCAGCCTTCCAGTACCTGAAGGGGGCCTACAAGGATGCTGGGGATGAACTCTTCATCAGGGACTGTAGTGATAGGACAAGGGGTAATGGGTTAAAACTTAAACAGGGAAAGTTTAGATTGGATATAAGGAGGAAGTTCTTTACTGAGAGGGTGGTGAGGCACTGGAATTGGTTGCCCAGTGAAGTTGTGAATGCTTCGTCTCTGGCGGTGTTCAAGGCCAGGTTGGACAGAGCCTGGGGTGACATGGTTTAGTGTTTGGTGTTCCTGTCCATGGCAGGGGAATTGGAACTAGATGATCTTTCCAACCCTAACTATTCTATGATTAAAACAGAATTGTAACAAACACAGAGTAGACACTGGCTCTGTCTCAGAGGTCTCTGATGTGGGAATCCCTCATGAAAATCCCTCCCATCATAAGTGGTCCTTCCCTTCCTTAAACTGTGTAAGATCACATGGGTTCTGCCAAAGGGGTTCTTCATCAGAAGAGATGTTCAGAGTTCACCCTTGAACAGATACCAGCACTAGCACTCAAAGGGGTTCTCATTCTCTCTCATACCACCCACAACCACTCCTGAGAGCTAACTCCAGGTTAAGCTAACTTGTGACTATAGAATAAAGGTGTTAGGGGTAGAAAACTTGGACTGAAATGGTACCTGTTCAACTTCATCAAAGCAATGTCTGCTCCACTTGGTTCCTTTAACACTTTCTGAACACTTTGTGTTTGCAAGGATGGCTCTGCTGTGTTGAGATTCTGTATTCCAAGAAACACCCTGTAGGAAGAAGGTTCAGTTGACCTGGAAGAAACAAGGTGGCAAGGTTGTACATCCATACATGTTATCAGGAATGTCACTCAACGACTTGTGACTTCCCTGGAGAACTGCAATTAACAAGATAGTGGGTCTGCTGCTTCTGAACACAGATGCCCTCATTTATTCTTGGGGAGAAGGAAAATGTGACGCTTTTAACAATTTGATTTTTATGATGGTGAAAAATCCCATGGGCTGTAAATAATGTGGCACCTTCTCCCAGTGTTCACACCTCCCAGATCCACAGTTTTACCAAGTGCAATTAGCACCAGCACATCATTAGCACCCTTTTTGCATGCTTTGGGGTGGGGAGAGGGCAGGCAACAGAAGTAACCCTAGTTGTGCTCTGCTACTTTTTGACTGGGAAAAGAGAGGAAGATAAAAATTAGGTCTCTGGCAAGACAGACAGGAAATAAGGAGTAAAGGAAGCACCTTATTGAGTACATCTTGCTCTTCTGTTTGTTTTTCTCATACAGATTTAGGAAATGCCTGTCACTCATTCCAGCAGATACTCACTTTTGCAAGCACCGAGCTGCAGTAAGGACCCACTGTGGATGTATCAGAGTGCCAGCACAATGGTGCTCATTGGAACTAGAATAGAGAAGACAATGACATTCATTAAGACAATTCTCCACCATCTATGCTGTGCATAATGGAAAATATTAGTAAATTAGCAATATGCTCCTTATTCAAACCTTTTACCAGTCATAATGTGTCTTTTGCCAATCGCAAAAGGAATCAAGTGCAGGTTTTCAAAGGGCAAACTTTATCTTCTCTAGGAGAAACATGACAGAAATTTGACACACAGGTGAAACTTTTGCGGCAGGGCACACTTGCTTTCAGGAACTTAATAAAAATAACTGTATTTCCTAACAATTTCACATGGGTTTGTCCTGATCACCAATTCATAAATGGATACATCTTCAGATTTGTAGGGTTGCTTTGGACTAGTTCTTTAAAGAAACCTTACTATGGGCTTGTAGCTTTTCTTGAGATAATATTTAATGTGGTGACTGTCATCAACTCTATAGAAATTTTCATTAGCCTTTCTGTAAGCACTTCTCCAGCGGCTGTTCAGCCACTCTGATTTTGATTATGGAAATGCCATGCATAATTGTCTTTTATATAGAGAAACGATGGTCTTCCTATGGCTTCTAACACAATCACGGTGGTCACAGCCTCTACTTACATTTGAACCAGACAGGATGCTGGGTAAAAAGGAATGATCAAAATCCATTCATGCACATTACAGTCTGGTGGCTATATGCCTGGGCTTAAATCCCCCACTGCAGAATACAATTAACTATCACTGTCCTCAGTGGGAATTATTCCTTCCCCATTTCAGTAAAAAAGGGTTTACTTAATATCTGCAGTTCAAGCTTGCCCTCTAGAGATTCAGGAGAAAGTGAGGACTTAGGAATTAATGACCCAATAATTAGCTATATGTGGACATTATGTGTTTTACTTGCTAAGGCATTTTATATAGAAACCAAGGCCAGTCTCCAGAAGCATCTGAATTATTTCCTATTAGTTTCTTTCTAATGCCTGTTCTTTGTGAAACCCTAGTGCCCATGGATGGTGATACAGTCTGGAACACCAGTACCTTGTCCTGAGACTGACATGCCAAGGCCAAGACCCTGGAGGTGCGTTGCACATGCTATATTGCTCACAGGCTCGTTCACTCCTCACTAGGACTTTACCACATTCATTCTCAGAAGAAGCTACAGAATGAAAAAAGATATAATGGAGAATTTTAAGGCAGTTCTGTAATGCCATCCACAGTGCAATCAGATGGAAAGGGAAAGACATCAAACATTTTTTTATCTTCACTCTTCACATTGGTTAATAGAAAATAAGGGTAAAGAAACAATCTGAACCTTTAGACTCCATTATATTATCATTACCTGAGCATTTAAACCTGAGGCTAATCTATCACATTTGACATCAGAAAATACTAATTTACCTAGAAAAAATTGCTAACTATGTCAAGTATTTGGACATAGTCAGATAACATAAGTAAAACTCTAACCCTAACCCACACCAAAAAGAAAATCTGTAGGGAAGTTGAAGAGCTCAAGAAAGTGGAAGAGTTTTTGCCCAGACAATAATAACGATTTCTAAATTTTTAGAACATTACAGTGTACACCTTTGTTGAGTTCAAACCAATCCCTAGATTACAAATAAAATCTGTCCCCTTGTCATAAAATATTCTAATTTTGCCCTCACTCTACTTTCTTGTTAATTTGAGCCTCTCTGAACTTTTAAAAATGTATTGAGCTTGGGTGCTCCATAAAGGCTTGAGTAATTCTTTCCAGAGCTCCATATGGTGCTATGAGTGTAAATTTATAAGTTCCAGTATGAGACAATTAATGAAATAATCAAAAGTAAGAGCCTATAAGGTTCCCCTACATCTTAATTTAAAAATCTAGTATTCAAAAGCTCTTTTGAAAAGAGATCAAAGTGAAACTCCACCACAGCAGTTCCAGGGAGCAGGGTTTTACAGCTGTGGTATGCGTCCTTCGTATACTATTCCTTACTCTTTTTGTCTGTGCAGCTCTTATGTCTGGTTAACAAAATTGATGTGTACAATCACAATGCACTGATGCATAGAGGAATACATTAAATGGCCAGCATGAAGAATGTCACATACTTCTGAGACAGTGACCACTCTTCACTCTTTTGTATTGCTACATTGTCCAACAGAGCAGGGACCTGGCCTCTAGATGTTGCTGTAGTAATAATAGCACATAAGATGAAGAATAGACTTTTCATATCCCTGCCAGGTATATATAAAATATAATTATATCAAAATGCAGGCAAGGAAGGGAAGAGCAAAGCAAATGAAATGACTGCCAGGTGTGCCAAACAGCATTACAGCTGTTACTGATCCCCACTGCCGGGAGACCAAAAAGGTAAAGTCTCTTTCAGTGCTAAATTTTTCAGCAAACACTGCACATGCTCAGTGTGCTGAGTGATGTCCTTAAATAATAATTTTTTTAAAAAATCATTAAGAAAATCTGTGTAAAATATCCAGGACCAAATTCAAGCCCTATCCCAAAAGAAAGGCAAAATATCTAGGAACAAGTTATTTAATATCCTGATCAGAATAAAATTTAAGTCAGTTGAGAATGAAAAGTGTTTGAAAGGATGTCATCTCTGTGCTCGCAACTAACAGGAAAAGTGTATGAACATGCTGTGATGGCATTAGTACTGCCACAAAGTACATGGAAAGGCTAGCATGAACATCAAGGAGCCCAGGGAAGGAATATCTCTTTGCAGCTTCATTGGGTATTTCAAATTCAGCTAGCAACTCTGAGTGCTTAGCTTCACTGATGATAAAACGCATGCAGATTGTTATCTATGAAATCTTACTGACGATTCTTAGCTCTGGGTTATCTAAACTTTGGCTGTTACAGGTGCGTGATTGTGCCCAACTTCCATACAGAACTAAATTCAAAGCTAAAGCTACTGCCTATTGCCGTTTTTTATGGGCAGACTGAAAACGTTTTGTAACCATCAAAGCAAGTTGTAGAAAGGGAGGACAGAAGAGTCTTTAAGGATAATTACAGCAGCGTGGGATTTCACAGTATTCCCATTTTTTTTCTGGGTCTGTTGTGAAGCACCAAACACCATTTACATCTCCATCAGGATTCCTGCAATACTGTAATAATTACAAAAAAAGAGAATGAAGACTCCAAATGTTAGCCACAGAATGCAGAAGTCTTTAAGCACGTGTTTTTTAAATGAAAACTTTGAATTATTTCCCCCAGCTACTTTCCCACTGGATGTAAAATGCTTTCTGTTTCCTCTGATAAAAAAAACCCTGTCTTTCCTGTATCTCAAAACCATTAGGTGAAATTAGGAAAATATGATTAAATTGCTATTATTTTCTCAATCCACCAAAAGTCACGTAGCTGTAGTGCTTTTTAAAGCCTCTTAAGTAAAGTTTGACATAAGATGACTAAGTGCTTTGCACTAAAACATTCATTGTTGGCCTAATACTTCTGCTAGTCAGTGAGATCAAGTTAGGTCACCTCTGAGAATTTGCCAGGAGCCTGCTTATTTGTGACAGACAACAAAAGGCATCACTTTGGGGTTTGCAGAAATCAGGGAAGCTCTGTACGGTTTCTTTTGTGCTTCTTGCCTGTAAGCATAAACCCCATGGCATACATCTGCACTTGAAGAACCAACAGCCTAAGTAATGTAAAAATGCATCCTTCTTTTTTCAACTCTGATATAGGTCTGGGCTATCAACTCAGTGACTTCCAGATACACTTAACCTTGTCTATAAAGGCTGAATCGGAAGTGATTACTGAGGCATTATGGAGAAGGGAGACAATGTTCATTGACACCAGTGGCATTAGTAGCTGTTTACATTTTTATCCAGGCCTGCTCTTGGATGAGTCATGGGAGTGAAATATCTGTGGCTATGAGGTTTCTGAGAACTCCACTCTTGACAAGTTCTGCCCATTGCAGTTTTTGCCACTGTGCCACGATAATCTTTACCATTGCCATTCATGCAGTCTGTGAAAAAAGAGGAAACGGAAATGATTGTTAGCTACTGAATCTGTATGTGGTGGTGGCAAGCAGAAACAAGCCAGAGTAAGTACCTTCAGGACTTGCATGCTCTCTAGTGTCTACAGCAGAAAGAAAAAAAATGTACCCTCTGGTGGGATCCCTTAGTTTGACGAGGTGGATGTTTTCCTGGATGTACAGAGTAACTGAATTGGAGGAACATTCAAGGAAATTCAGGATAAACTTTTTTTGTAACATGTTACAAGTATCTGAAAAGACTCCAAGATCCTTGCTAAGTGGGTATCAGTAAGCACTGTCCATGAGAGAGCATATTTCAGACTTAGCAGCCCACTGGACTGAAAGAGCAGTTTTTGCTTCCAAGGACATTGCTTCAGGTACTCCTGCTGCACATGAGTAACAGTACACAGCTCCATTTAAGAACATATCTTTTATCCAACCCTGCCACCTTCTTTTGAAAATTAAATAATCCATTGAAAGATCTACTATACATTAAGAAATGTCACACCACTTTGACTAACATGAACTGTTTCAGAAAGCAAGAAAGCAGGACAGAGCAAAACATTGTTTTTCTTGGTGCATACATTTTACAAAGCATGGCTGCCTGTGAACGATACAAGGTAAGGTCAACCTCCTGAAAACATAAAGCACAGCACAAGCAATATTCCTGTAATAACAGCCTTCACTATGATTGTATTTCGGTAGCACACAGCTACAGAAACACTGGAAATTTTGTTTATGTTCCTCTTTTTCCCCTAAATGAAATAGATATCCTACAAAGTGTATTGTAAAATGACACAGGCTACTGATACGAACTGACTAAAGAGTACCTGCTGCAAAATTCAGCAGTATAGATCTGAAAACTGAAAGAGGGATGTGACTGCTATGTTGCAGCCCTACTCAAGAACAGTTTTAATAGATTAGTATTTCCTTTACCCACAGACTCTACTGGAGGTGACACTTATAGCCAGCTGTTACCAGGTGTGTTGGGTGTAGTCAGGCCAACGTTTCGTGCCATTGTTGCAGGGGGATCATTTGGTATGTGTTCTTGTGTATGATCATCACACCTCTTGAGATTGCAGTACTCCCATGTCACGCTGGGGTCAGTGGTGAAACACCATGGGCTGCTGTCACCATCTGGGTTTCTACAATAGTTGTCCCTCAGATCACTGCAAAGATCAGTACAATAGTCATGGTGTATGACTGAAAGTAATCATAAGAATACCTTGCCAAAAAAGATGAGGATCTGTGTTATGTAGAAATAAATAAATTAATTATTTTTTTTACTTATTGCTAGATATCCCTGTACCAGCAAAAAATTTATGTCTGCAATATGAGTGGAGAGTTATATTTCACATGTACAGCAGTCATGAACACATTTATGCATAAGGAAACCTAATTCAACAACTGGCTTAAATTCTGGCTGTAATATGTCAATGTGCTAAGTAGCTAAATGCCCGATAGGCAAATAATTTAATTTCTAAGAATATATGAATAAGCACATACAATTGTGTGAACATATGAATTAGTAATAAATATACAGGAAGATCCATACGGTTAGTGGGCAATTATGATTTTCCAAATTGTTTATTTTTAAATGTCAAAGAGTTCTTTCTCATATTTAGAAGAATGGCAAATAAGTATTTATGCAAATGACACCCCCCCAAACAAACCAAACCAAACCACACCAAGCCAAAACAAAACACTTCTACTGAATTCCATGTGAGCACTCCCATGCCTATGCTTGCTATGGCAGGGTGAATTAGAATTTCTCCAATAATTTGCAGAGTGACTGTATTTTCTCATCTTGAATCACAACACAGTCACAGAATAAAAAACCTGGAATGTTTGTGGGTTTTTTTTTCTTAATATGTTAGAACATGTTAATTCCTTGTTTTCACTGCTTAACTTCAATTCCTTTAAATGTTTGTGGAAAACTTCATCCCCTCTGAGGATGTTCCGGTTTCAATACATCAGTATTTTTGATGCCAAACTATAACTGAAAATTTCTAAAAACTTTATTGAGGGTGACATCATAAAAAAGTTAAAAGAATAGAAAACTATCAACCTTCTTGCTTATACCTGTAATCCACCAAACAATGATGGATTTCCTAGCAATTGTCATCTTGTTGCTTTCCTATGCTTATTAAAAGCTGGCGTATTAGTAACTATGATCAGCTCTCTTAAGTCATTGCTGGTCCAGTTTTGCTAGTCTGATGAAGACAAATCAAGGGGAAAATCCGATGTATGCAATTCTATGTGCCCAATTCCAACTAGAAAGAACATTTAAATGGTAGTTCTTATTGTAGTATATCTGAATGTGTGTTTTGCAACATGAATGCTGTGTTCTCCCCAGATGAAATTAGTAGAAAGGCCACCACAAAGGTCTCAAGTTCATAAACAAAACACATATTTCAGCAGGTGCGCAGACTCTGGATACAAGTCTCCTGGTGTTGTTACAGAAGCACAGATTTGAAAGTAAAGGTACACTGGTGTAGTTTAGTCAGACTTCAAAAACAGGAAAAGGTGGCATTTAAAAATGAGACTAACAGAAAGTGTTTCTGCATCTTTGAAAAATTCTCTTTCATAGATACATCCCCTGGCAGTGTTTTTGAGCATGGGTGTGCAAAGATAATACAATCAGTGATAGTCATTGTCAGATAAAGCAAGAAAAGGTGGGATAAACATACGCATATGGGAATCTGTCGGGGGTTTTTTCATGTCTGTGTGGGAACATGGAGTTCCAGGCCTGGCATTTTTTTCCTGATGCAGTAATGGAAGTTGTGCCACGATAACTCTGGCCTTTGCCTTGGTAGCACTCCTCTACCAGGGGAACTTTCATAGGCACATCTGCAATGAACAACAGAAACTGGTCTTTTGCACCATGATTTTGTGTTCTTACTGAGTAGGCACAAGAAAGTATCAAACATACAGGATGGCAAGAACGAATGACTTGTTTATACAGACAGCCTCCAGAGAGAGCGTCATGGCCAGCATGAAAAGTGGAAGGGCATTTCCAAAGATGCTTAGAAAGCTTTCACAGATTAACCTCATTTGTCAGATGTCATTCATTGGAGGGTTCACCATTTGTTTCATTTTGGTATGTGAATATGCTTGAATTAAAGATCAGCAAGTTCACATGCAAGTCCTCAAAGATCAGGTGCTAGTGATTTTGCCCCTGCTATATTTCTAAAATGGACATTATATTAGACTTTAATATCTCTATTATGCTTCTGATTGCACTAGATTTTCTTGTTATTTTTTGTGCTTAAATGAATGGCTGTTTCAGATGATATATTTATTACTTTTGAAGCTTCTGTCCTCTCATTTGTGCCTACTTTCCAAAAATGGGGTTTCCTTTTACTTAGCCATTTTTCATGTCTTTAAACTTGTTTTTAATTTTTCAATTAACTTGCTAAAAATGCCCTACCTTTGGGAAAAAAGAAACATTAGAAAAATAAACTTCTTTTATCATGTAGTTTTTCTGTTAGGTCAGTGGTGATTTACATCCTTCACTGCACTTCCTTAACCATTGAAAGTCCAATATTTGGCAGGTTTTGTAACATACCAAGCAGAAAAACTGCATTAACAACAGTGACAAAATTACTGAAAAAAGATTTATCACATTTACAATGAGAAACAATAAATCTCTCACTATTTTAAAGTCCTTAGCTCAAACACGCTCCACTACTCATACCAACAATCACTTGTTCTGTCTCATCACAGTGGGGAATTGCACAATATTCCCACCGAACGCTGCTGGTGGTGGTATAGCACCAAGGTCTCTTCTCTCCATCAGGGTTTCTACAGTAGTTTTCCTCTAAGCCCCTGAAACAGAAAAAACAGCTTTAGATCTCTGGATTTCTTTGAGTAGAGTTGTGTGCAACACAACTACTATTAACAACTACTGCATGCAGAACTCAGTGGCTACATTTACTCTTTTTGGAGATTAATTACCTTATGCTCAACTATTTTCAAACTAATCAGCAGCCTTCAAATTTACAGTCTGAAATCTGATGATATATGAAGACCTTTTCCAATGCTCGTGTTTTTAAGGCAAAGATACAGCAGTAAAAACTGACTTCAAAACACAAACCATTGATGCACTTGACCATTATGGTAAGAACCAGGCAAGGCTGGATATCAGAGACTGATCTTGAAAGTGTGTTCATATGAGTACCAGTGCACACTGCTCTCTGCCCTGTGATAATGGACAGGGTTTCACATACCCAGGAAACCTTGCAGGACCCATTTAACAACCCACAGGATCAAGATACAGAGCTGAAAGCCTGGTCAGTCACAGCTATCTTGCCTATAGATAATGCTCCACAAACCCAGCTTTTCTGACCTTGGAACTTGAGGATGTATTGTAGCATCTTGGACCCTGGAGCATCACTCTTCAGAAGAGTAACACATTGAAAGTGTGCTAAACACAGCCAGGAGATTTTTAACTTTAAAATAGTAAATACATATAACTCTGCAGTGAAGAAGACAGGTGATCACAGCATCATAGAATAATAGAATACCAGGTTGGAAGGGACCTCAAGGATCACCAGGTCCAACTTTTCTTGGAAAAGCACGTAAATAAAGCAGCTGGTAAAAAAAAAAAAGGAATGCAGAAAAAAGTGAAGAGCGAGACCTGAATGGATGTATTGAGAGCTGACAAAAGGTGAGAAAACAGCTTATCAACATAATGATGTAAAACCTGTGCTCCTCTGCACCTGAATTGATAAGGAATAATTGTATTCTTTGGTATTTAATAAAAAGTCGAGGTACAGCATACTTGCAGGGATATCTGCCAGGAATCCAGCCATGTTTGTGAGGAAACTGCGTGTTCCAGTGTTGGCAGGCATTTCCTGATTCAGTGGTGGCTATCCTGCCTCGATAGTCTTCTCCTTTCCCTGAAAGACACTGGGAGCCCGGACCAGAGACTGGGGGAGGTGTAGCTGTAATAGGATAAAAAAAAAAAGAAAAATAAGAAAAGGAAAAGAAAATCACTGCTAATTCCTGTTTTCAAATATATTTAAAAACCCTTTGTTTTCCAGAATGTTGGAAGTGCGTTTTTTTCTTTCAGGAAAGGTGACATTTGTGGGAAGCCGTGGCAAAACCAAAGTGTACGCTTTCACAAGCAGTTGGGCTGCCAGACAGGGGTCCTGTGTCTGCTCTTTTGCGGCAGTCAGTAAATAACTTTGCTGGGTCAAGCCAGACTTTGTGCCAGCAGTCCCCTGAGAGCAGAGCTGGAAAGTCAGTAAGTAGTCCTGTACAGTCTTGTAGAAACAAGTGGGATGAAAGGAGCGCATGAATATAATACACATAGGGAAGGTGGAAACACAGAAACGGCCAAGAAGAAATTGTGACAGAAAGCACAACAACCTTCAGAGCTGAGCCTCTGGAGTCAGTGAATTGGGAAAGTGGTGCGGAAGGAGGAGTAGAAGAAAGTGAATTGTTCTGGGAATATAGGGAACAGCAAAGCAAGTAAAAGTAATGATCAGAGGCACAGAACCTGCAGAATGCAGAGAGAAAATGAATCTACAGTGCATACCTATTATATATACCTTATATATATATATCTTTTATATATATATACCATAGGTATTTCACAAGGAGACAAGTATGACTCTGAAAGGTTGGCCTATTCATTTGTTCCTTAAATTTTAAGTTTTAAGCACAAAATGGAGAGGCTATGATAACTTTCAGAATTTACATTATCATACAGAAGTTTAAAATAACCATTCTTCCATCTGTAATTGAGCATGATGAGGTGAACTACATCTAGAAAACACACGCTGCTACTTAGAGCAATGGCAAGCGCAGAAGCATAAGAAAGCAAGTTCTAGAGATAAAACCAAAAACAATTTCTCAAAGTCCAGTCCGGTTCTCCAAGCAACAATGCTAATCTCGCTATTCAGCACTTTGGAACTGTCCAAATTTAGTGTGTTCAGCTTAATGGGTTAAGCTGGCTCACTGATAAGTCAGGTTTTTCTCCTGAGGCCTGAACTTGTTTCTCAGAATTCAT
The DNA here is from genome assembly GCF_963264785.1 of Psittacula echo. NCBI lineage: Eukaryota > Metazoa > Chordata > Aves > Psittaciformes > Psittacidae > Psittacula > Psittacula echo. The sequence goes on along the minus strand of NC_137738.1, from coordinate 36,729,288 downwards.
GCCTTGATAAGAAAAAGGCAGTTCCGGCTGTGCTGGCCAGACCCAGGTAAAATATCTCAGAGTGGCCACACGGTGATTTAGGCGTTTTACATGAATTAGCAGGGCAGCTGAAAACTAGCACCTGATTTAACCTGAATGCCCTGTCTCTCAGGCAAATTGAAAAGTAAGGTGGTTTAAGAAAAAAAAAAAAATTAAGTTTTCCATAACATCTTTGACATTATTGTACTTTGTGAGACCTGCATCCTCGCTGACCTTACATGATTTTATGTAACAGAAATTTAGTAACTCTGCTCATTAATGTGCACTTTTCCTGGTCCACAAGGATTTCCTCAGGTTATTCAGAATCGTGATTTCTTGTATTTCCCCTCCTTTCATTATTTGAATGAGAATAGCTACCTTCCAAAGTGATCTTACGAAATCAGACTCACTGCAACGAGGAATGTTGCAATATTCCCAGCGTTTAGTAGGGCTGGTAGTGAAACACCAGGGCCGAAGTTCGCCATCGGGATTACGGCAATAGTTCATCTTCAGATCCTTCTCTGGAAAGCTGCACATTGCGAATGAAGGAGAAGCTTGTCAGTCAGCTATGTCCAGCTGTAGCAATTACACTGTCTGCAGGCAGGGACTCCCAGGCACTGCAGGAAAGAATTCAGCACTGAGTGTGACTCACTGTTTCAAGGTGAATCTGTGCATATGAGGCTCTTGGGCATCCCAGCGCTGGCACTCAAGCCCAGACTCTGTTCTGGAAACTTCTCCATGGTAGTCTTCACCATTACATCGCATGCACTCTACTGTCGGGGCTAAGCAGAATGAAAACAAAGCAAGGTTTGCGCTAGCCCATGAATTCTTATCCTGATCTACATGGAGGACTACGCTGAAAGGAAAGGAGGGTTTTGCTCCAGCTAATGATGAAAGGAATTCAGAAGACCATGCATTACAGCCTAGCCAAATGAATAAAGCTTTAGAGATACGTGTCATTTGGAGGGAGGACTTTGTAACATATCTGTATGTACTGATAGCAACGGGAATTTTGTACATAACACAGCACTTGGGTCAACCTTTACTCTTGCTACAATTAAATAAATTGCTAGGGTTAACAGCAGGACAATATCAAAAATTATTTAAAAAGTTCCGTTCCTCCATGTTTACAAAACTACTTTGACTTGGGTGACCTGGTTTAGCAGGAGGTGTCCCTGCCCATGGCAGGGGGATTGGAACTAGATGATCCTAAGGTCCTTTCCAACCCTAACTATTCTATGATTCTATGATTCTATAACTGGAGCCAGTTAGAAAAAAGAGCAAACTTTGTGTTGACAGCTTCTTAAGTACCAGCTTGAACCAAATTAACATTTGAAACCAATCTGCAATAATAAAGCAAGAAGAAATAGCAGGAATGATATTACCTACTCAAACACTCCTTCCATGAATAATAAACATACCTTCTCCAGTGTGCGTGACCTGGCCCTCACACTCTGGGATGTTACAGTAATCAAATCTTGTAGCAGGATCTGTTGTGTAACACCAGGGTCCATTTTCATCCCCATCAGGATTCCTGCAGTAGTTTCTATCCAACCCTGCTTTGGGGTGTTTTTCAGGAGTATAACTGTAACAGTATTAAAATTATTTTAATTCCAGTAATTTAGTGGAGCAGAAGGGAAATGTCTATCTTGCTAAGCTAGCAGATCTATTCATTCACAGTAAAAATGAGAGAAACAGATTCCTTATTGCAACCCATAAATGAAATCTGGAAACACATTCCATAACTATGATTATTAGTAGCTTTCTCCCTAGGTCCCAGTTGCCAATGATGAGTGAGCTTAGAGCCTGCAAGGACTATGGCAGTCTCAAAGGACTGTCTTTAACGTTTGCATTTAGCTAATCTAGTCAACTCGTTACGACCTGTGGTTCTATCATGAAGTAGGGGAAGCTTGGAAGAGATTCAGAACAACATGAAGACAAACATAAATAAAGCCATACTTTGGGTTGTGAGGTGTTTTATCTGCCCACATCTGGCATGGAATACCCCTCCAAGTTTTAGCTTCTGTTCCTCTGTAGTCCTTCCCAATCCCTTTTTTACATTGTAGAAGGTAAACTGAAATGGAATTGGCTTTGTTAATTCAATGGTGTTACAACACAGCATCTCTTAACACTGAGAATGTGCAGATATAACTCTAATGTTCATCAGTTCATACTGAACTATGTTTTAAGCATGTTTTGAACCTCTTGTGCATGCAAACAAACGTGATTCCATAAGGTATTTTAAAACAAATCAGTTACCAGCTACTAGCAACTATACAGGAAAAGTCCTGAAACATATGTATAAAGCTAAAAAAATCTAGTTAAGAAAATAGATATAACAAGTTACAATTGTTTTTGATAAGTATAAAATGTATGCCTATGTTATCCTATTACTGGGATAAAAAGGAAGGTCTTTCAACAGCAGCTGGAGATTATTTGAAATGCACTGTTCATAAGCACATTTGCAATGTAGGTGCCATGCAACTATCCCTTCAAGCCACAAAATCTTTAGTTATCGAAATATGTTTGTCACATGATGGCCTCCAACTGTTTGATTGCTCTTAGCCTCAAACTCACAGGTCAGACAGACATTTACCTGAGGCTGGCATACAGTAAGAATTAAGCACAAACGAAACAGCTTACAAAATAAATTTTTTTTTCTGCCTGGTCCCAATAATACATGACTTAAGGAGTGAAATATAAGTTCAAATATAATGAGCCTTGATGCTCTATGTGGAATTCTCCGACAGTTTCAGCCCAGTTCATAATGGGTGCAGGCCCCCCTCCACTGAAACTGTCACCACCCACAACAGTTCACTCTAGCACTGCAGCAGAGAATGCAAGTTAAAATAGAGTTAACATGTAAATGTGTAGCGTCTTACTATTCACATACTTTTCTTCTCAAAAAGAACTGCATCCGTGCTGTTGAATGTCACTGTCATTTTGGCATTTTCAGCCAGTGTTAAACACTGTAGCTTTTTCCTGGTGAATAGGAAGGCCCTGTTGAAATTTAGAAGGAAGCAATGTTAACATAAGGGTGGAGGTAAGCCACAAGCTTTAAAGGCAAAAGCATGGGTGATGCTGCTGTAGGCAGAGCTGAAGCAGGGTGAGGATTTTGTTCTGAGCAACAGCAGGAAAATATTGATATGCAGACACCCACAATAACATAATTTTAAGATTCAACATAAATTACCTGCAATTAAAATTTCCTTCTGCTTCACATTTCTCTGCACATTCTTTTTCATTATTTGTTTTGTAAAACTGTTTATTTCGAGTAAGTATCCAAATACCGTCTGTTCTTAAATAGTCATCCAGTATATCTCCTTTCACTACGAGGGAAGGAAAGGAATAAGGCAAAAAAAATGAGAATGCTGCAGTTAAGAAGATCTGTGACTCCAAGTCCCATTTTCCACGTAGCTTTGACAGGGAAAGGCACCATTTATTTTGTGTAATTCTGGGTAAAAGATGATAAACTCTGAGGCAATTTCTGTCTCCTGACACAATCACAGCTGTATCACTATAACACGTTACAGGACAAAAACAGCGGAAGAGGGATGTAGAAAAGCAGCTCTGGATGGAGTTATGCATGGGTTTGAATCTGAGAACAAGAAATGTGAAACAAGAATAAGAGACACTGAAGAGAGGGACTAAATGATGTCAAACAAACACCAGTCATAGAAAAATGAAAGGAAGTTATACCGATATTAAAGTTTTGGAGAAGCGAGAATTGGGAAGACGTGAGATTATGACCTCCCATGTGGACTGTACAATCATTACAGTTTAATTGGTCACTGCATAGCTGTTTGTCTTAAGATCTCTCGCCTCAATCATAAGATGACTATATAGCTTTTTATGATAGACAACATTATTCTTTTGTAATGGGTTGAGCAGACTTACTAGTGAAACTGCCAGGCTGCATCTCTGTTGCAACAAATTAACCCAAGATCTTAAATTAACGAATCAGTATTATCATATCTGAAAGCTACAGGTGCATAAGATATCTCTATTTGATGTGCCTGCTAATACATTTAACATTTATCTCTAAAATGTTGTTGCTCTCAATGGAGTTTGACATCTAATTGCTCTTTCCTTTCATGTCTATAAAGAGTCTGTTTTTCTTCATGGAAAAAAAAACCATTCTATGTTCCTAATTTCTACAAAAGTTTGTTTGTATATCCAGCACCAGGTTACAAGGTTATGAAAGTGATATGGTTTAATGATTTCGTTTTTCAAGCTAGATTATTATTACTGATGGACACAGGAAATTCATAATCTTGTGCAGCACTGTCACAAGTAAAGGTGTGTATCTCTTGTTTATGCAAACACTCAAATTAGGCTCAATTCACTGCAATCACTCCAGTGTAATTAATTCCCATGACATAAAGGTCATCCATCACCTACCTCCTATTCATGTAAAATAAAAGGTAATTGGGGCAATAAAGAAAGTAAGATGATTAATTGCCTGAGGGCTATTTTCTGTGACTGTTTGCACAGTTGTTGAAGCGCTAAAAGATCTGCGTGTTTTAAGAAATCCCTGACACTGAGACTTCTCATATCTAATCCTACCGTTAAAGTAGGACTATGTAAAGCACCAATAGCCTACCAATTTCTCCTGATGGACTCAGCAAACAAGTGTTTCCTATCCTGATTTTCTTCATAAGATGACGCCACCGTTCCAGAACTGCAGGTATCAGAAGACGAAAATATTACTTTTCAAAATTCATTGGGCCTTCTTAAAACTTTATGTTTGTCCAAAGAGCTCTACTTTGGATAAAATTCCTTCTCAGTGACCATAAAAAAAAAAAAAAGACATATTTCAGTTGATTTAAGAATGAACACATGAGATTTTGGATGACATGCATAAGCTAAAAGGCAATACAGATTGGCAGAAGCTTAGATAACAGAAAAGAAAATGTGAACTAAGATGCTTGGAAAACACTGCGAAGTATAAACTTGCAAAAGAATCCAATGGGTTTAAAATGCATCAGGGAATGTATTAGTCTGGACAAAGTCCAAGTCTTTATAAACCCAGACATGACACATGATAATTGAACAGAATATTAAAATATATATGTAAGCAAACCAATTTATTTTTTTACATATGTATCCTTCCAGACTTGACCAGTACTAATCCAGAAGACTTAAAAAATGGTTTGCAGGCAGTTTTGTGGATCATCACTTTAAAGCAAGTGAATTAGGGCCGATAACAATAAGCAAACAAAAATAACTTTATCAGCTGTCTTTTATAACCAAGCACAACCAAAGAGTGATATGTCCCTGTTATTCTAACATATTAAATGGTTGAGCTATTAGAAAGTCATAGGAACTGCACTGATATGTTTTTACCAGTACTTTCTAAAAGTCATTTAACAGCCATACAATGATACACAATGTTAAAGTACTAAAGAATATGATATCTGATTGAAATCTGATTTAAATGTATACTACATGTGGGATATTTATTTACAGAATTTGTAAATAAGCTTGAAACTCATATATTACCTTTAGTGGAATACCTATCTTCTTTTGGAGTTGTAAAGAATTCTAGACATATTGCTGCAGAAGTTGGTCTAGGTTACTGAAGATACAATTTCTACCTACTGCCTCCGGGAAGCATGAGAACATTTTTTTATAAGTGCTTGACAACAGAAATGAGAATTTGATGGAATATAAAGGAGCATTTTAAATTTTGAATTTGTTTTAAATATTTATTTTTAAAACTTCAAAACTGCTATCATAAAGGGTGAAAATCAGGATCACTGTGCTTAGAAAAGCTTGGCAGTAAAAGCAGCTTCGACATTTGATCCAAGCTCACTGAAAACAGATAGCTGTCTCACTGCCTGCTCTGGGTTTTGTACAGGGCCTTTGGGGCTGTTTCCCATGTCTGCAGGGAGCCATTAGTTCCCCATGCAGACACCAAGGCTGTAGCTCCTCTGGTGTCTCTAACAAACACAACACTGGAGCAACCGTAGCTCTAACTTTGCTCAACAGCAACTCTCTCTGGCCAGGAAGACCTAAATCCATCACTGTCCAGGTCGGTGGTGGCACAGAGATTTGGGGACCTACCTTTCGCAAATGCAAGCGTGTGGCCCCCATCTCACCTGGGCAAGCAGAAGGCAAAGACTCTTACCTGAGCTGAGCAAGAAAAGAAAGAGAAAAGCAGCTTTGCTAATCCCCATTTTGGCCCAGTTGGCGGTGCTGGAAGTTGTGTGTGTCGGTGCACAAAGTTTTATTGACTCGCACTGCAGTGAGGCAGCATCAAACAAACAAGGCAGGTAGATGAAGTTAATCATTCTCCCATGCTGTGACCCCCTTTACCATAGTGTGGCCATTCAAACAACCTTGAATTGGATGGATTACCAAATCAGACTCAATCATTTGTACTGGATACTGGGAAATGGGAAGAAAACACCATTCATTTCTATTTGGCCAGTCAGCAAGTGTGTACACTTCAACCAGCATGTCAGCATATGTACAGGTGAATCCCAGGAACATCACCTTGTACACATGGATGTGGAAGAGATGGGCTGTCCTTATAGAAGCAGGAATACCTCACAGGGAGATTATGGGGACATGGATGGGAAGAAGCAGGATTAGAGGAATATTTGGGAGTGAGGAGGGCATGGAGGACCTGAAGATTTCACAGTTTGATATAGGAGAGAGGCGGGGCCACCAAGAGATGCAAGAGGGCATGATGAGCAGGGATACGAAATACGTAGAGACAAGCCTTGCTTGTTCTGCCACTGACAGCGTTACTTGCTCTGTTCTCAGTTAACAAATGTTAGAGACTATAGATGCAGAAGTCTAAAGTCACTCTAGATCTGCTAGTAAATAGCATGGAGATTTTTATAGCAGAGAGATTTTTATGCCCATTTTCTATTAGAAACAATGAAAGCCACATCCTTGCTCATGAAAACTCTTCTGTAATCCTACCTGGTTTTGTTTGGGATTTTCTGGCGAATGTGCTGTGCTGGTAACGTCCAGAAGGGTGCAGCAGATGATACCTTTTTGACAAAGGGTGACTAAATCCCTAGCATAAAGCGGCAGTAAACACTCAAGATAAATTGGCCAGAGATATTTGTCCATAAACTTGAAAAAATCCCGAGGGATTTATTTTTTCATTGCTCATATCACTGCACTAGATTATACGAAAATTTGTCTTACTCAAATATGCGTTTCTTTTCTTTCTCAGTTCCCCTTTTTCCTTCCTACCGGAATACAAGAGGCTTAAAGTTGGTTCACTTGAATTTATGCTGTATCAATAGGTTCAGAAGTTTTTATTTTCTCAAAGCTGTATTTCATGTGAGAAAGGCAGCATGCAAGTGTGAAATGCTGGGAAAGAACAAGGGATAAAAGCCAAATGTAACATTATCACTGTAAGAAACTGAAAAACATAATCAAGGTTATGATTTAGTGAAAAATAGGGGCCCCTATTTGGAAAAACACCCCCCACACACACATATTTTGTGAAAGCATAGTGCAGATTTCATCTAAATTAGAAAAAGGAGAAGAAAAAACAACTCCCTTGAAAAGGAAAATAAATATGGATAAAATGAACGAATGAGTTTTGAGCTCAAATTAGTGTTCTTAGTTTGGAAAAACATGGAACTGCACAGTAATCAAAACAAAAAAGAATTTGAATGTCAAGTGTCAGATTATAAAATACCTGCATTAGGCTTTCACCTTGGAGGAAGAGATGTGTACGTTATTGCTCATTCTACACCTTAGCTAGGGAACATCATGCAGCTCTGCTCCTCTGGCTTGGAGTGTGTGTTTTCCTGAAGTGATGAACAGGAGACTTGTCAGTTAATCAAGGAGGTACTTCCAAGCACTGATTCAGTAATTTCTGTCAGTGGAATATAAATATTTCTGCCTACTTCAGAGGGCTTTTATACAGGCTTTGTACAATTTTAATCCCCCTGTACTCTGCACTGGTGTTACTGTTTCCCCATCAGATGCAAACTTGTTCTGAAGAGCCAGCTTCTAAAGTACTAGGGAAAATTTCCCTAATTTTCCTTTCCTGGTAGAGACACATTGATAGGAGTAGCAAGTGAGAGATGAACAACCAGAACTAATAAGAAGGATAGTAAGTGGTGGGCACTGCTTTTGTATTGATTGGCCAATTTGTTTATTTTTTCGTACTTTTCCATTTTTAGTCACAGAATTCCCATCCCCAGGTTGGTTTCCAAGGGGAATGAGAGCAGTGTCCTTTAACTCTCATTAAAATCTCTTTCATGCAAAGGAGAGTGAAGCCCTGGAATTTTGCCTGGGGAGGTAGTGGGATCTTCCCATATGGAAGTTTTAGGAACAAGTTTGATAGATATCTGATGAACATTTTGGGTCTGTGTGTGTTCCTACACCATGAGGGCTGAAATAGAAAATCCTTTTTTGTTGTCTTTTTCTTTAACTCTGTGCATTAGATTTGTGACACCTAAACAGCTGTACTGCAACTCACCACAAGCCACTGGCAGTAATCCTCCACTTTTCTCTGCAGGATGGCTTTTGCACTTTCTGCCTTCCTTCTCCACTGATCTCCTCCCATAGCTCATAGACATGAAAAGAGGAAATGCTGCATTTCCAGGAACCTAGAGCTTTATGTACTCATGTTCCCACAGCCGCTGTCCCCATTAATCACTTTGGCTATATCTACATGCCCTGCTTTCTTGGCAGGCTGCAGTTCAGTGCTGTAGGTCATCTTTTAGAGCACTTTTGATTCCTTTGGGAAGAGTACAACACACTCAGTCCTTGCCCCAGGAACTGACTGAGCAGAATAGCTCTCTTCAGAGAAAGAAGAAAAATCTCTTCTTTCCCAAACCACTCTGGGAACACTCAGAAATCTCCTTTCTCAAAACATCTCCAGTATGAGCCTAAAAGCAACATCATTTCACTCAAGTGGCAGCTCCCCATGCCCCGCGGGTACACTGAGCACAGTTGGTTTGCACCTGATTTTCACAATATAATAGCAATTTCTGGAGTTGCCTCACCTTGACAGCTCAGTTGTTCTTAGCTGCAGTGCCCCCCGGCTATGACGAGAAATGCACGCAAATCAGACCTGTCCAGGCCTGATCTCCTGGCCTCTGCCAGTTCTCCTGCAGCTGGTGATGGAGACTTTGTGTCCTCCTGGCACTCACCAAACTGGGGCTCTGGCTCCTACCCAGCAGTTTTTCTAGTGCCTCAGATGCTCATCCACCCAGCCTCTCAGCACCAGCACCACAGGCATTACCTGCACGCTCCCAGCACTGCTGAAAGCTCTTTACAAGGAATAGCCAGATTATGAATTATCAGATAACAAAATGCTTCAGAAAAACATCTTGTCCTAAATAACCTTGCTAAATTAGAGACCAATATTCACTTTAGCCTCTCTGACCTGTACATATTGGCATATGATTGAGACCAACCTAAAGGACAGAGTACTCTGATGGAGCATACTCAGAGGAATAAAGTTCTTGTTATTAGTCATAAACAACTGGTTGTCTAAGCCTAACACCTTCCAAAAGTGAAGGTCTCTAAGCTTGCTACCTTTGAGGAAGGTTTGAGGCACAGGCCTAGATCTCATTTCCTCCTGCAATTGTTTGGTCCCATATTTTCCTCCCCATGTGGATACAAAATACTGAATCTTTAATTTGAAATGTACTGCATAAACTGAAAGTGTGAATTTGTGACCACTACTATAACAATTGAAGGGCTGGAATGGGTCCCTGGAAGCCACTTAGTCCATCTTCCTTCACTCAAAGAAAATCAACTCTACCATGTCCTTCCTGACTGCTGCTTGGACAACCACAGGATAAAACTTCCCAGGATGACAACTCCTTACCCTTCTCAGGAAAGCAGCTCACAATTATCCTTACTCTTAAGGTTTTTCTGATGTTTAATCTGAAGCTTTGTGCTGTAGTATAGTTCTTTCACATTTTACAGCATGTGAGAATTTAGCAGGGTATCAAGTAGAATAGAAGAGTTGTAAAAAATAAACCAGGATAGTACAAGCCTAATAGTTCCTAGTATTTCCTCTGCATGATGGATTATGTTTACTTGAAAAATACACTGAAAGGCTTTTTTTGAAAAGCATTCAGACAACTGGATGCAATATTAAGTTTGACCTACATGCAGAAGACCTCAAGCAAAACACAGTGCCTCTTAATTTATATTCATATAACTAATACATATTCTTTAAATATTAATGATAAACTTCAGCATTGCTAAAGGAAGTAAGTGCATGACAATAGTGGCTCAAATAGTTGTTTGAGAACAAGTGTCTGAGCTGACATTTTTGAGATGACTGGTGTGTCTCACAGCCCTCTACCAAGCCATAGTCTTATGGTGACTCCTGTGCCATGCGGCCCCAAACTTTACCCCTCCAGTTTTGCTCCAGGTGTACCAGGCAGGCTGCTACTTATCCCAGCAAAGCATGAACACCGGCAACACAAGAAGGGCTACATCCCTGCTGTCTCCCATGCTGTTCATGTTTATCCTTCACCTAGAAGAGGTCCTCGAGCACCTGCATTGTAACTGCAAACAAAGCTAGACATGCTGGTATTCTAGCACGGTAGGTGACCTGCCTCTTGGCAGATGGTAAACCTGGGGCTAAGGGTCTCTCTTCCAGAAATGTAGTTCAGGAAAAAGCCTGTCTCAGGATGACACCACATTTCTCCTACTATTGCTGTAAGAAACATGCTCAGATAGAGCTGGAGACAACGTTAAGTACTACTGGGTTGAATGTAGAATGTGGCAGCTCCTGAAGTCCCCAAAGTGTCTGCTCAGCTGGCTGAGAGGATGCTCTGCTGAGAGCTGAGCCAGCCACCCCACCTGCCTTACCTGAACAAGACAGATACTTCTTGTGCACTTGCTCCTTTACAGGCTGACTTGCCAACCTCCCCACTGTGGGAATCACTACCTGGAGACCACCACGATGTGAGCAGGAGATCAAACAGGCAGTGACAGTCAGGGCTGGTGGTGCCCCAGGCCAGGGTTCTGGCTACAGACCAGGGAACTGAGGTAACAGGAGCTTATTTCGCTGTCTTGCACCCATGTCACCACTAAGTCGTCCCTCTCCTCTGCAAAGCTCAGTTCTTTTACTATAAACATCATCTGTCCAGAAGAAGGCTTTCAATTTCATGTCTTTTACATCCCTTCCTGCTCTCCTCAGACCAAGCTGGCATCTATTCCCATGGGTAGGAGTCCGAGGTCAGTCATTTATGTAGAGAAGAATCTGCAAAAGCAGTTTATATCAGTGGAGAAACCAAAAGTTCAAGACACTTGGCTGCCTCTTATCTTTGCACATGCACATGCATAATAGGACCAATAGGACCTCTTTTCCTGATTTTTTCCATGCTTACATCCACTGTGATTTTTCTTGCATGGTGAAGGGCTGGGAGCTGGACTGGCACATGCAGCGCTAACACAATCACCTCTTACAGCCCTTGGGAAGAACTTACACATTTGCAGAGACATTTCACCAAGCAAAGAGATAATAATCTGCTATGACATTTATTGGTAAATGTTTTATTGGGTTTAAAGTAAATGTCAAAACTGTACATAAGAACACAGCATGCTACAATGCTGAACAATATCTTACATGCCCAAGGCATGGATGCTTAGCCATACATTCACCTTGTTTCCTCCATATTTCTCAGGTATTATGTTGAATTTTATTTTTCGGTCCTAAACTGAGGGGAAATCTTGTTCCTTCTCATCTAAGGGGAACTTCTCCCACCCAAACCTCTCCTTTCCCCCTGATAATGTGGCAGTGATCAGCTGCACGTGTTGTAACAGGTCACTTGTTGATGACTGAAATTCACTAGCATAAAATAAGTATAAAACAAATGTGGCAACTGCATACATTGAATTTAAATGAACTGTCAGCAGTCAGCTTGGAACACAAGTAGGAGCTAACTTTGTTCAGTACAATGAAGAGAATATGTTGTTTGTCCGGTTGTAACATTAAGCCTAAAATTATCTCAGACATCCTGCTCTGCAGCAAACCTGAAACTCAGTTCATGTTGTTGGCAACTGTGCTTTCTAGAAAGTAAGAAAAAAAAAGCTTATTAGTTTCTTTCCTGTAAAGGATGTGTTTTTAGGAAATCACAAGGATTGAAACTATTCCACTTCTTAAAAGCACTTGTGTGCTTTTGGATAAAGTCCCACTTAATAGCAGTTCTATTTTCCTTGGAAACAACTTGGCGTTAAATTCCTACAGGCAGAAGCTACTGGCCTTTGTATTAGGACATGCTGGCCAAGCCATGCTGTAATGAACTATTTTTATTCTCCTCCCTTTTCTGACATGAGGTCATGCCACGTTCTTCCCTGTTGAGCTAGCAAACAGCTTCTCAGCACCATGATCCTCTGTGCAACTGTTGCCCAGGTTCTTGTCCAGCCTCTTCCCCGCTTCTGGAATTTCAGACTATCAGGTTGTGCAGATTTACTTCTTAAGACATAATGCTTTTTTCTGGAGGAGACTGAAACAATACAATCTTTAGCTCTGCTGCTTCTTGGCTATAGACACAAGGAGGAGGTAATTGTGTAAGAAAATATCTGAATTGGCTGCCTAGGGTGAGAGGAAGGAGAGATCTGTCTACCTAAAGGTAGAACATTGCAGAAGATGTCCTTTTGGGCAATTACAGCAAATATCCCTTTCCTCTTACCCTGCAATCATGCCTCCATGTGTGGGAACAAACCCAGGGACAAAGCACTAAGGCAATGCTGAAGAAAGCATGAGCTGTATAGTGTGGCCCCTTAATCATGTGCCAAACTTGCAGATTTAGAGGCTTGCAAATGCCTTTTTAAGGTTTAGCCCTACATTTGCAAATTAAATGCATGCTTAGGTACCCTGTGAAAGAGTCCTTGATGTTCAAAGGTATAGTGCAGATGCAATTCCTATGCTGCACCTGGACTTCACATTAACAGAGCAAAACAAGCCCACTTGATCCAGAGAGCTAGAAACGGATTTAGCTGTCCATGTTGGAAATCCTTCTAGAAAGCATATTGGCTTTAATCACCCTTTACACAGGGTAACTATTTGTGTTTGAAAAATGTTATTTCTTTCAATGGCCTTATCTACTGCTAAAAAGAAGGGAGGAAATTGGGTTACTACTGAAGCAACATCCAGGCTTTCATTCACAGTCAAGGATATTTGGTATTGTTATGATAATATGCTTGGCAAATAGAACATGTAGCTGGATTGGGAAACTATTTAAAATTCAACAGCTCGGCTGTGTGGCTTGTTCAATTAATTGTTCCTCGCACCAAGCAAAGACTGGATTTTTTTCATCCACTTTTAGCAGACCTACTTTTAGTGATCAGAATAGCGGTTTATCTATGTCATCTTAAGCGAGAAGCCATAGGTAAGCTATAGCTAGAGCTCCTTTAGAAAGTTTTGCTAGCCAACCCACATCATTAAAAACCCTCATAAAGATATAGATATAGGAGTAGATAATGTACATAGAAGCGCAGCTTATGCTAGGCAGGGCACAGGCAGTACCTGCATTAACATGAACTATTCCGTAACTAAATCTACTTTGGGATGTTTTTGTCAGTTTCACTGGATCAGAGCAACTAAGGTGGAAAAGTCTATCAATTCAGTTATATTCTAAACAGGTGGAAATAATTTTGTGGACTGAGAATCCTTCAGAAAAGAATTTTACTCCATGCAAATAAAGGCTTTTTATTTTGTTGTTCTTGCTGTGATGGTGGCATAAGGTCATGGAGAAGACAAGGTTTATAGATGGACTTAACATTTTGTGTTAGATCAACTAGTATAATTGGAAAAACTAAATGTGTTTTTGTGCACACAAGCCCTTCTTTCTGCCTAAAAACTCATCTAGTTTTTCCAGCAATGCCAGCTGGGCTGATGAAGGTGGTAGGCTGAGTTCATAAAGGGTGATAGTAACAGAATCAAGACAAGGGTGAGACAGAGCAGGTTGTACACACTATTAGAGCATATTATTTACTTTTGAGCCTATATGTCTTGTATAGGTCTACTCAGAATACTAAAATCTGATCTAATCTGAGCTAATTAATTCCATTTTATAAGAAATATACAGAAACCAACACTGTTGATATAATCTTGGAATTACACATCAACTAAAACTATTTCAATGCTGGTTTAAATTCCTTTTTTTTTAATTATTCATTTTCTAAGAAAAATAGAATTTGTAACTGATCATTACTTTGTCCCTAATGGAAGTGATCTCATGCACAGAACACCAAACTGCTGACTGGATTTAATTCAAACTTTTCTAAACAAGAACATCTGGTTGAAAGAGGATAATGCCAGAAAATTTCTTTTTAAGAACAAAACAGTGTTTTGAACAATATTGTGGCTTATATACAACAGCTGCTGCAAAGACATCAGTACAATAATAGTTTCGGGTTTTTCAACTACATTAAAATCCACCAGGACATTTTTAGAATCTTTATAAAAAGTATTTGCATATTTCACATTTAGAACCATGATAAACCAAAAAACTTGGTTCACAGGCAAGGGTGAAACTAACAACACAATAACTCAATTGAATAATAAAACTAGTTCCTGATGCTGTAGTACCCTTACACATACCTTATAGAAAGTGATTATGAGGAAGGTATAAAATCCTTAATATAACACTGACCTGTCAAATATTTCTGTTTTCTATAAAGAAGTAAAACTACAGAGTTATGCAGCCTGTGCCTTCTAAACCAGGATATAACAGAGAAATATGCAAGCTATTATGATACAGTGCACTGTCCCCAATGGCAAAATAGAATGTAAAAAATTATAGTCAGAAAAAGAATTAAATCTGTTTAGTTCTCTACTGAATATTGTAAAATGATGCTAAAAACAGCCTGGGTAAGCAAATCATCCTTTGTCAAATTCTTCTGATTTTCCAAGTAATTTCATCTCTCTATTTCATATGATTTTCATATGAGGAAAAAAAAAAGGAACAATATCTACACACTTTATCTTTGTTATTTAGATGCAGTCTCATAGCAAAAATAGCAGAAAAAATGAACATAGAAACAAATGAAAGATCTAGTTGAAGTTTTATCGGTTTCTAATATACACATGTAAGATTATTAAGCACAGCACACGTGAAACCATAGACAATAGCGATTAAGATGAAACAGGGGTAATATTTTTAGGGGAGTGATATGGACAGTTACTTTTGTAATGTCTTCATGCATTGAGTTTGAAAGCTTTGTAAGTGAAGTAATAGAGAAGTTTTAGCCTTGCATCTTTATGAAACAGTGAAGTCAAGACACTTGCAAACTTCATGTTGGACTACTGTTACTCTTCTAATAATATGAGTGATGTAAGTACAGTGTTATTCAATCAAATAAGATAATCAGAATCTACTGGGTATTTCTTCTAATGAATATTGCATATAAATATGCATATGAAGTAGATACTTTTAACAATAAAAACTGCAAGCTTGGTTGTTCAGTTAGAAAACAAGCTGTTGAAGTAATGCTATCTCTGGTATATACCATCTGCTTAGCTCTTGTCAAGCTAATAAGCATGGTAACAACTTTTAGGGTTTTATTTTGTTATGAAACATAAATACCTGTTCTATGCCATTATTCTTTTTCTACTGTACAATGTGCATTTACAACAATAAATCTAACAACTTCTACACACATTTTTAGGGAATAACTATGCAACTGCTCTTTTTCATCTGCACACAATATTCAGTGTGGGAAATAACTGCAGTATTTGCTCAAAAGCATTTCAGCTCTACTGAACAAGCAAAAGTAGGAAGTGATGACATGGAATAAAAGACAACAAATTTTTAACTGATAATATTACACAGCCAAACTAGCTTTAGGACTGGGATGATGCAGCGCTCTTCTTGCCATACATGTTGTAAGCAATAAAGGTTTTCTCATTGGAATCTGTAAAACAGATGCTGAAGAGTCAAAACAAGAGTCAGGCTGGCCTTCGATATCTTTGTTGACTCTGCAGGGAAACAAATGAAGCATGTATCTTTAAAAAAAGTTAATTAATGTGGCTGAAACACAGACAGCAAAATTCACTGCTCAAACAGTTTGAAGTCCTTAAAAATTATTTCTATCTATTCTCTGCTCTCCGAAGAGAAGGATGATGAAAGTCCTGTGCAACGGATATTTGAATCTAGTCCAGGGTGCTTGTTATTTAAACACACAGTGAAAATTTTTCCTGGGGCTATGAAAGCAGATGATTTTCTAGGTGCATTGGCATTTCTAGACAGCTTGTCAGTCTTTTCCTTAAATATGATACTTCATTATACTGTCAGAAATAAAAGCAATGCTATTTATGACGTATTGTGGGAGAAGTAGTACTGGTTGGATACAGGGACAACCATGATGGATTGGGCTACTAAGGAAAGAATGTGCCAGTGCAAAATGAAACATTAAAATAGATGTGCTGAGATCTGATGGCTCTTTAGTTTAGCATTATAGGCATGGCAAAGACTCAAATGCATTACAGCTGCTCTGTTTTCTTTTCCTCCATTGCATGTCTTAAATTATCATGGAGCAGTAAAATGTATGTATCTTAATAGCTAATAGGAAAACCATTAGCCTTAACATGGTGCATACTCTTCACTCCCACCCTATTTACCAGTCAGAGAAGTGGAGGGTGGAAGCATTTCTTGTGCCTTCCAGCAAGTAAACTAGGTGAAGAGGTGCTTCTAAAGTTGTAGTCACTGGTCCAAGGAATTCTTACACATTTGAGCAATGTTGTCTAGTGGAAGGTGTCCCTGCCAATGGCAGGAGAGTTGGAACTAGATGATCTTTGAGGTCCCTTCCAACCAAAACCATTCTATGATTCTATGATTCTATAAATTCTTTCCAAATAGGGCAGAAAATTTACAGCTAAACTGGGACTTGCTTAAGCAAAGCCTCTAATATCACTTCAGACTGCCTGGGTAATTCTACAGGGATTATAGTTGCCACTTCAGAAAGGACTCGGCCTCCTTCATATCCTGTAGCTGAAGATTTCTAAATTGCCCTAGCCATCTGTTTGGGAGCAGTTAAACCGTACCTCCGATGTTTACACACTGAGACAAGGTGGGTACTAAGGATCTGACACCATTTTTACTTTGCGTTGTAATTTGTTGTCAACTGCAGTGCTGAAAAGCTTTGCAGACTTGCCTCAACCTACCAAATGGAAAAGTTTTTGAGCTTGTCGTCTCGTATGTTACTATACCATGGGCACTCCAGTGCTCAGACTCAATAGCACTTCTGAATTTGCCATACACAAACATGAACAAAAAGTACATTCCATTTCCACCTACCCAGACCCTGGGAAAATTGTGTCTAACACCAACTATCAAGGACAAGAATCTTCTAAACCAACTAAAGGGTTCTTTGTTCACTTTTCCTCCTGCATAGCATCCAAGGGTGAAAATAACTCTCATGCTTGGCAATCGCCATGATAGCTATTAGGTAAGTTCAAGAGCATGGAAACTACCAGACCCACGTACTGAATGTAATGAAAGTGAATATAACTGAACATATATATAAATGAATATAAGTATATAAGTATATAAGTGTATATATAAGTGAATATAACTGAATGTAATGAAAGGCATTCACAGTCCAAAGCTCACTGATGGAGAGCCTGTCTCCCACAATCTAGCTTGATATCTTCACGACCTATGGGGGGCCCTAAGAGAAAACTTAACATATGGCCATAATAATGTACGATGTCAGTGAAAATATTAAGAGTACAAAAGACCTAGAAGAATACAACCTCTATGAGACCTAGAAATAGGTCAGATTCAGCTGATCAGAGAACTGGATGTTTTGAATGTGTACTTCACCTGTTGTTATTGTAGAATGCACTGAAATACATACTAAAAGAGCATATTGAAAGAGGGGAATAAGCCGTCAGTTTGGCTACTTATCAGAGTGTTAGTTTACAGTAATTTATAATGCATTATGTTTCTTTTTTATTCTGACAGGACAAGGGGTAACGGGTTAAAACTTAAACAGGGGAAGTTTAGATTGGATATAAGGAAGAAATTCTTTACTGTTAGGGTGGTGAGGCACTGGAATAAGGTGTCCCTGCCCATGGCAGGAGGGTTAGAACCTGATGACCTTAAGGTCCTTTCCAACCCTAACTATTCTATGATTCTATGATTTCGAATATGCATACTGCTTTCCAGGAGAGGGCAGTCCATTCCCAGGATCAGTTGGCTCCCATCACGTTCTTCAACCAAGAAGTGTTAACTAGAAACTGACAGTTTCTTTGGTGATGCATAACCAAGATCCCATATTAGACAAAACTCTCTTGGACAACACAAACTGAAGGTTCTTCATTGTCTCCCTGAAGAAGAAAAAATATGAATATGCTAGTGATAGTACATCAGTAATCAGTAATGTGCAAAATGGAGGCACAGAAGTGGAGCTTCACCACAGCTGTAGAAGGACAAATAAATAGCATAACCTGAACTTTGGCTAGGGAAGACTTCTCCCTATTACACAATTATTGTAAATCTTTATGCTATAAAGCCATAAAAGCTCTAGAGACAGCCAGGAACTAAGGCTGGGCTTTTATTTCATGTAATTTCGTTCTTCAATTCATTTAATTTCATTACTTTTCATACTTTTATTTCATATTTTTATAGAACAATGTGAGAAGTTATTTCTGCAAACAGCATGTAATGAGTCAGACTGTTTTTCTTCACTTAGAATTCCTGTCTTCCCTCTACCCTTCTCTGCCAGATATGTGATTCATCCAAAAGAGCTTTGAACTCTGCTCTGAAGTAAAAAGCAGGGTAGCCACATCAACAGGATACAGCAGCTGAAGTAATTAGCTTTAACAGCATCTGGCACAGACACTCCCGAGCTTGTCTGAGATAGTATGTTAATGTATTATATTTCATGATAACTGAAATCCACAAAAGATACTGGTTTCTCTCCTGACATGGTACAGCAGCACTAGTGTGGTGCTCAACATGAACATCAACAGTGAGCCCTCTGCAGCAGCTCAGGTTATTAGCTGACAGTTTACCTGCAGATATTGTTGCACTGCATTGTAATCTGCACTGCAGGAGATCAGTGTAACAAACTCAAGGAAGGAGAACGTGATTTCTTTAACAGAGGAATTGGTATTACCTATTCAAACTCATTCACTCGTAAACTTTATTTGCTCACACTCCTACACCCACGTGCCCTCAAGCACTTCTTGGCACTATGTCTCTACGTACCCAATCGGTCTACCCAGGATCACAAGGGATGCTGACTCCTGAGTCCTCATCATGTCTCTGGGGTTATTTTTTATTAGCAATGGCTTATTAGTCTTTGGACAGATCTTTCACATCATTTAGGAGTCAAGAACTGTAATGAGGTGGTCTTTTCCTCCAGTGTGCCTTCCTGATTGGTTAATAGAAAAAAATAATGGAATCATGTGGTGTACAGTCATGTAGTTCAAGTGCTAGAAAAGGAAGGACCAGGCACAGTGTGTACCTTTCAGCTCTTTTAGATGGAAGGTAGAGCATACATCACCTCAGTAATAAACTAAAAACTGAACTAAAAGTAATAACAAAGAACTTTTATTTACTTAGTGAATCAAGGAGAAACTTGAAATACATTTATAAACAATAATACAGGCAATCAGTGAATATATTGACAGGACCAAAGAACTAGAAAAATAAACTCCTAGGAGCAATATACTTTCTATAGGTTTGCAATATGGATAGAAAAAGATAAGCTTACTCAGTGCGTTAGGATGAAGAACTTCATACTACAGAATTGAAGGACAGAGGCATTCATTGCAATGGAAGTGTACTGGCTGTTTATCTTATGAAGGTGTTACTAGGTTACAAATATGTATGAAACTTGGAATTTGATGTCAGTTTACTATGTTAGCTGGAAATTGGACCTAGATCTTTTCTGTATTATTTTTAGTGCATTTGCTATCTCACCATCTACCTTTAATACAGTCAAATCCACTTTCTACAAGTTCCTTCAGAATCTGAGACAAGTGCTGAAGACAGGCACGTCTTATAGGCAGGGGGATGCATCCTCCAAAGGGCAGCAGTGACCACAGAACAGTCTGTGTTCCCTTCTACTTTGCAGTAGTTGAATGTATTGTCTAGGTGGACAACCATAAATACTTATGGCACATAAATACATGTGCATAACAAAGGCTAAGTTTGAGAACCTTTATTGCAGTAGTTGAAGTGAATGTTTTGTTAGCTGTGTTGTCCTTTGTCAGCGAATTTTACCTTTCTCCTCCCCTTTGCCTTCATTGAGAATTTTGCTTCTGTGAACTTGAGGAAAGGCAAGGGGTTTTGTTTGTCTGTGCCTTCTGACATCTCCTTTCCCCTGGTGCACTCCCTAATCCTAAATCATCTGCCACTCTTGCCAGACCTTTAGTGTGACCTGCCATGCTGCCAGGATCATGCTTTCTCTTACTGAGTCAGAAGTACACAGAAAAGACTGTCTTCATCTCAACAACTATATCTACAACCCATCTCAGAGAGTGATCTGTGTCCATGTCCCAAACTGGATGTACTACTAGAAATCTTCAGATTCCTGAGATATGTGGATGGGGCTGGTAGAAAATACAAGCAGTCTTTTCCTTGTCCTCCACTCATCCCAATGCTAGAATGTTCTTGCAGTGATCCTCGTCCTTCCAGCCCATCTGGTAGTGACTTCAAGTATTAGCATGTTTTGTCTGTTGAAGATGAGACAAAGACTGCATCTATACTAGTAAACTAAACATGGCCAGGGTCTGTAGTTGCACACTGTTTCATGACTGAGCAAGCTGTTCAATTGTTAGCACAAACTCCAGCGTAACTCCGACCGATGCTGGCTATTGTGGTCTCCCACAATGTGAAGACGTAGTCTGGGGGCTGACAGTGTCTCAGGACTTTGCCAGCAGGCAGCGTAACTGTCCATTTTGTTCTTGATGAAACCTAGCAAATGTTTGTAGAGATTTAACTGAAGGCTGTACAAATGTTCTGACTGGCTGAGTAATGCCTGAATGATGTAGTATTCATCTTTACTGACATTCATTAAAACATATATACAACTGCAGAAAATACCGGCTTGTTTTTCACTCACATTGGAACTGAACCATATCTTTCCTAAGTAGGAGCTTACCATAAAATTAAAAAGATTTTATTTTTCATTATCCGAAACTGAGAAAACAACAAGTGAGTCTTCTGTAATTTTTAGGTCCAAGGAGCTATGAACACATATGCATGTGAATTTAAGTAGGGATTCCTATCTAGAAATTGAACTATTGAACTATTTCCCCACATAAGTGTTTGCACAATGAAACCTGGATAGGACAGTGAAGAGAACTGTCTTCTTCTCCCCAAGCATTTTAAAGAGCTCAATTAATTTCTTCATCTTAAATCAGAACAGTGACAAAGTCTCAAACAGTTCCACAAACAGAAACCTTTCACACACAACAAAAAAGTGTGATTTGGGATGGAACAGAAAATAAGAGATGAGCTGTTAGCAGATTTGAACAGAGATTTATGTGGGAAGAAGTAATGATACACTGGAAGGATTTGGGGAAAAATAACAGATGAGAAAGCTGTTGAAGACAGGAATCAGTTAATTATATTAGTCTTCTCGTTTCCATTCCAGTTTAAAACTAACGGCAGGTTTGCTAACCATTGTGATTGCTTTGCTATATGAAATACTGTCCCAGCCACTGATAAATGTTAAGCTGCTCTATTCTCCCATCTATTGCTCCCTAAAGCACTTTAAAGGCTATTGCAGCTCTCTCAAATATTTATAAAGAAACAGTTTTGGAAAGCAGACAGCTATTCTGCTGTATGTCTGAATGGCTGTTCTTCAGTATGTTCTTGAAGAGTAATGACAACTCTTCAATTTTTTTCAGGACAATTTAAAAGGACTCTCTTCATTTACATTTAGCCCACAATTTGAGTATAATAAAAACGTGACTAAAGGGTAATTTTTAATGTTTGGACACGTGATTTTTTTTCTGTCAAGGACATTGCCTTCTACTTTAAAGTACTGTAAGGCAACTGTGTGGAAAGCGAAAGCAACTGCCTAACATAATGCAAAAAATACAAAACAAACATACATATTTGGGAAATCCCATGCTGATGATGTGGCATCATCAGGCTCCACGCTTGGCATTTCTTTCCTCTGACAGTAAAAGAAACTGTTCTATGGTAATCCAAGCCTGTATCTCCTGATAACACTCCTCTGGTCTTGAAGACTGCATTGATATATCACTATCTGTAATGAAGAGCAAAAACCAATACCTTAATTTCATGTGTATAAATTTTAATAATAACCCCCCAAAACCTTCAGGAAAGTGAGTGAGAAAAATCAGACAGATTGGTAAGCAGTCACAGGAGTGTTTGGGAAAAAAGACCAGAAGGCATTTGTAAGGGTGTCTGGAACAATTTCGTGCAACATATGGTACTTGGTAGGAGCACTTGCATTTCAATTTCACTTCTGCACACCACATTTGTTTGTATTAGGGAAGCAAAAACTTCACGTACAGCTCTAACATTTGTTCAAATGTAATTTTTCATTACTTAGACTTCAGAGATTAATGTTCAGGATTTAAAAAAATTGATTGCTATCCTTCTGGTTTTTTTTCCTTTCATCCTCATTTTCACCTTCCCCCCACCCTGTCAATACATCCAAAAGGAGATGTGATGCCAGTATTTTGATTATATTTTTAGTTGTGTTCACTTCTCTTATGCTGTTATATTTACTTACGTTTAAAAAGAAACCTAGAACTCTCTAACGCAAAACCATCAGCATCAGTTCCCCTGTTACCAAGAGGCACTGCTTTCTGTCCATGGCTGAGATAGCTTTGCAGCATACACACAAGATCAATGAACACTCAATGGTACTGAGCAGAGTTTTTAGGAGAGATTTTTGCAACACAAATGATCACCTTCCAATGTATTTTTCGTTTCTGTAGCATAGCTGTATTTCACACATCCCCCCCATTTTCCCAGGGTTTTTTGATGCTGTCTCTGGACACTGAGGAATGCCATAATACTGCCATCACGTTATATTGGTGGTAGCATAGCACCGGGGCCTCATCTTACCATCTGGGTTCCTATAATGATTTATATCTACACTCCTGAAGTAGACACATAGAGTGGAAATAACAGCATTCTAGAAATCCGAAACCAGCTGTTGTATGAAGGTATAAAGTATTTTCCTGACCTGTTTAATGTTAGTCTTATTTACTGGGTAGTCATCATTGCAGGTAAAACATCATCTCATGTTGCTGTTCATTCACAACAGAGATAGATTTTCAATAAACTACTGTTTTGGAAGTGATCAACAAACCCTGTAACAAACAGGGTCTTTTGCTGGCCTTTATATGATTAGTTTTTCATGTTTCAAGTTGTCTTCTTTGCACTTGCAGTTAAATATGCCTACTCTATGATATGTATACTGGCAGCTGACCACTAATACTGTCTCCTATTCAATATGCTGCCCAGTCTCAGGTGGCTTTTGCACTGGACCACTTATGGGGAGACATACTCTGACTTTTGTGGGGAGGATTTTGCCCTGATAACACATTTTCAAACATAATTGGACTTCTGAAGGGTGTTCTGCACTTCCTTTTAACAGCAATCAGGCAGAAATATGACCAAGATGAGCATGATCCCACACCATCAGGCTCAAGAGCATATAGCCTTGATAGATCGAATGAGCAACAGTACTGGACAGGAAAATGTGAAAAGTCAGCTGGAAGAGCAAAGTTGGAGTGAGCAGCAAAAAGTGAGGGTAAGAGGCAAGAATAAGGTATGAGCAGGAGCACTGCAGGGTACAGCGAAGTAGAGGAACCCAGCTGTAAGGAGAACCCAGACCAAAGTCTGTTCTATGCACAGTAACTGGACTTTATCAAACTACATTTTAGTGGCTGCGTTACGCTACAAGTCCAAAAGAACAATGCAGCCTAATCAATAAAAATGCTCTAAATTCACATGTAAAGCGAATCTCTCATTCAAAATGAAACAAAGAATATGAATAGCCTCTCCTACTTAAATATCTCACAAAAGAAAATAAATATCATGATAGAGAACATAGTGGGGAGAATTGGAGGAAGAAACATACATATTCTGGCCTTTGCACTCTGGGATGCCACAGTAATCTAATCTGGTAGCACAACTGGTTGTGAAACACCATGGCCTATTTCCATTCCTGTCAGGACTGCTGCAGTAGTTTTCTTCAACTCCACATGAGCCAAAATTTCATGTGTGATGCACTAATAGAAAGAAAAATACCATTACAGATTAAATGATTGTTTTCTTTTTTCTAAATGTTTGTGGCTCAGTTCACGCAACCTGGAAGGCAAGAAAATGGATACTCCTCTTGTGGATCTGTGTCTCTGCCTGAGCATTTTTCCATAAGATAAGCTCTCATAAAAAGCCTCTCTATCGCCACTGGAATGCCCCAAAGAACCACCAGCCTCATGTCCACAGTCCACAGGAAATTCAACAGTCTTAAACGGCAACAGTACTCCTCTGTACTTTCATGCAGCTGATCTATTTGACTTTTATTGCCACATCAATCGTTTCTAACCTGCAAGGTTCAAATGCAGAACTATGACTTTTTTTTGGAAGATACAGAGAAAGGACACCGATTAAATGAGAGTGGGTTTCCAGTAACATGAATGTCAGAGCTGTGTGAATATACCTGAAGAGCAGATATACTTTCCTGCATGCTTCTCATATAGCAACAATAACATATTAGCAGTGAAAAGGCTCATCAGAATAATGATACTATTTCAGTTTAATTTTTCATATATTACTTTCCATCTAAACAACAAAATCCTGGCCCCATTTAAGAACAAAACTTTCATCGTGTTATTTTTTCCAAGTGAGTGTTTTGATTGAACAAGGACCACAAAAACTAGAAGCATATGATACCATTTTAATCAAAATGGGACAAATTACATGGTATCTTAAAAGCATATCTGTCTTGCTTATTTTTGTAATAAGAGATAAAAGTCAAAGTGAGAGATATGTTGAGGAAACCACTATAAATTAACCTCAGCAGTAAGTAACTGTCTTTGATAATCTATAGCATAAAATTGATTAAATCACCCTATTAATAGATGGTTTAGAAATGATCATTCACGATATTTAGACAAATACGAGAACAAACTTTGATGTGTGGTGTGTGCTACCCGCCCACCTCTGGCATCACACCCCATTCTGAGTTCTGTCTTTTATTCCTCTGTAAACCTCCCCCTTTCTTTTCTTGCATTCTAGAAGATAAACTGAAACAAAATACACTGCTGATGAATTAATGTCACTTTACATGTGTCTTACCTGACATTCTGCACTTCTGTTATAACATATTTAGTGAATTTAAAGCCTCAAACATGCACAAACATGCATGTTATTCCACTATCATCAATAAAAGAAAATTAGAGATATTAACAGAGTTAATAACTTATTAACTTACACATGGAAACTCATTAAAGGTGTCCTGTTATCCACAGGAAGACCCTAAGAAGGGACAGCATATGAAGAGCAATAGGCCATTTTGTTCAAACTTGTCTCCTGCTAGAGTTTCTGACAGAGTGTGACTATCTCCAGCTTCCCATGGAGCATTTGTGCTAAAATGTTATTTCTTTCATATATGTCAATGGTGTCAAACAATAAAGCTCATTCTTCTGGAAGTGGTACAGGGTAGTGTTGCTGGAATAAGTAGTGAGGAACACACAAGAAGGCAGGGAAAGATCTTCAGCAGTACAGAGTACTGCTTAAGACAAATACAAGCTTAGTGGATGGCAGAAGGGTTTTACCAATCAGTGCCCTGAGACTTTGCGCTATTCCATTTTAGATCTCACTTGCAGTTTTCTAGCATGCTAGCTCCTTATCTTGTAAATGCCTTGTTAACACAGGTGATATGATGATAAATATATGAAGTTATGAATTAATCAAATGTGATAGCAAGGAGGTTCTTGGAAGCATGTAGATAGTGAGGCAGAACACATCTCATGACACCTCCTTACAGGATCATAAAGCAATGAATTTATGAGCTACCTGTGACTCCATCTCTAATCCTAGACTCCTTGTGTTCTTCAAAATGGTTCCAGTTCAGGTACTCCTGCGTTTTTGCACATAAACAAATGTACATTCTAGCTGGTTCACGTTGAATAGGAGACTGCTCAGGTGGGATGCATACTCAAGTGCGAGTGAGAAAACTGAATCCCTAAGCAGCAGCAAGAAAAGAAAAATGTGGTCTGACAAGGATTTCAAAATAAATATTTAAAAACTGATTACAAAATATAAACAATATGCGCTGCTATGGTTTGAAACCCATTCTATTATAAGCATAGGAATAGCACAGGAGAATTGATCAGGACAGCCATAAGAATAAACTCATCTATTTGCGTTGCAGACACTTCTCTAAGAAATGAACTTGAAGAATCAAAAATATTTAAGAGACACAATACCACATTTCCTGGAAGCAATAAGGATCATCAGGTAAAATAACTCTTTCTTAGCAAACCAATCTGCACACAGCACATTCTTGCTATATTTTATCATTTTTCTATATATTTTTCATATGGTATTTCTGAATAACTATGTAATTGTAAAAAATATATTGACATACCTGTTACTGTATCTTAAAAATGCAGCTACAACAATAAAGTAAGCCTTTCTAATCTTTAAATGAAAACACACTAACATTTTTGATGTTACATGAAAGCTGATTGTGTGCTGTGTTCACTGAATTGTTTACCCCAAATGCCCAAAGCTTTTACAGATAGCTAAAAAAACCACAGATTTTTTTAAATGTTGACCATATTGCTTAGCACTTTGTAAATTCACTTTTATTTCCCTGAAAAACAAATTCTGCATCATCTAAGCAACTGAAAATTACATTTTAATCTGCTAAAAGCCTATTTTGCTCCTATTTTTATATGCAATAAGAGGGCCTCATCATAGAAAAGAGTGAATGTTCCATGTCTTTTCTTATGATGCTTTTTAAAAGTTTGGATTTCAGAAAAGGAGCATTAAAATTAGGATTCCTAAATTGTGAAATATTTCATCATAACAGAAGCAATAGGCAGATACAGGACCAGATCTACCTTTCAATGGGGTTTAGTACATGTTCAAGGACTTTTTTCAGTCTTTTCAAAGTCTAATTTTAATAACATCAGAAAGACTGAAAATGTTTGGTTTTAACTTTACTAATCCAAATGTATGGCAAAGAAATCTTACCGGAGCATAGAAATGCAAGAAAAAAACCAGCTTTGCTAACCTCCATTTTGGCTCAGCCAGCTGGAACTGGAAGCTCTGTGTTTAAAAGCTTAAAGTTTCTTTGACTCCCACTGGAGTTACACATCAGCAAACAAATGTGGTAAATGAAGTTAATCATTTCCTCAGTTGCAATCTCAATTTTTTAAACTTCAAACATGACCTAGAACATAAGATGTTACAAAATAATATATAAATGTTTGTACTGAGTACAGGGAAAGTTGAAGGCACTCTCATCTTACCGAACATGCTGTTATTCTGAAATTGCTACGCCTCATTGTTTTTTTAACTAAAGATATAGATAATACTGCTGAAAACGATGGACAATGTCCCTGAACAGAATCCTGGACTCTGTATGTTCAACTCTGATTCTCTGTGCTGTGAAAGTGTTACCTAAAAGGTAAGCAATATGGGACTCAAAAGAACTTTCAGTCTAGGTCCCTGCAATTGGAGGGTTGCACCATGCCATCACACATTAAAAAATCACCAAAGTCCATTGTATAGTTTTGTATGTTGGAAGCTTATCTCCTGCATACTACTCCAATGAGGAAGGCTGTTCTTAACACTTACAGCTCCGTTGAAAACATGAAAGCAAGGGCTGATGTAAATTGGAAAGGAGTTGGATGAACTATCATTTACAAGACTGCGAAATTTCACAGTTTAAAATGAATTCTCTCTAACTTAAATTTCTGTAACAGGATCTCCTAAAAGAAGTTTGTTTGCACTGAAAACGATCTGAAAGCACCTGGCAAAGCTTATAACTGTGCAGTATCCCTACAGGCAGGCTCTTCCTGGAGTCCCAGTGGCTTAGTAAAACTGATTCTCACTTGTGGAAGTTCCTAGATTCACGGACAGAGAAGAGATGCTTTAGTCTAGGGAGGTGGGTGCCACCTGAAAGCCAGGCTCATCACAGACAGGGAAAAACATCTAAGCAGAGGGAGTAAAAGCAGCAAGCAAGGTTCAGTTGTCCTTTGGATTGACAATGTATAGTTGTTATGCAACTGCAGTTTTCAAGAAACAAGGACTGAAGACACTGCAAAACGCACAACAGTCCTGGCATTTGACCTCAGAGGTCAAATTTCTTTACCAACGTGACTCTCTAGCACTTGGAGTCTGCATGGCTCAGCTGTATGATGGAATAGTTAATGCTGACCCAAAGGTTGACTGTGTTCAGGTACACTTGAGGACAGGAGTAGCATTCCACAGTTTCGACAAACTGGAGAACCAGTCAGGAGAAAAGGTCAGTGCAAGACCTTAATTTTATCCAGACAAAATAGTTATACAGAATGGAGTTGAAAACAGCTGGATGTGTAGCAAGTCTCTGAAAAAGAGCCTGAGCTTTCCAGTTGGTCACAAGCTGAAGAAGGCTTAGTACCAAAATCATCTAATTTTGTCACAGCATTTCCAAAGACAGTTTGGTCCTAATTGACCACTAAGAATGGTGACTTAGCTAGAAATTTTATCTGTGAAGGAAGCCTGCAAGACATAAGTTTCTTGTCATCAAGAGAAAACTTCCATTTCTATGGTAGTGGGTAAGTAGACACAACAGAAATCTTCAGATTTGCAAGATGCTCTGTACTTATGATGAAAACACATCTTTAAGTTTGAAAGACTCAGAATAGACATGAAGAACAATTTGCCATGGCATAACAAGAAAGCCCTGGAATAGATCAGCTAAAAAGATGTCTTAAGGACAGGCTAGACAAACCTCTCATAGGACTGATACATAAAAAGTTGCACTGTTGCAGGAGAGATAGGTAGAATTAATAACCTGTTTTTCTCTGAAAGTCTCTAGTATCTTGGACCTCAACTCTCTATAATCCCTTATGTCCAGGAAGTTGTGTCATCTGGCACTTGAAACAAGGATGGGACCACAAGCTCCAAAACAAATGCCACTGAGTCCTAGGTCAACTCCCCATGTCTCATTTTTATGTTCCAGTTTGAAGTTCAAACTTCAAAATTTGAACCTCTGAAGAAGGTTTGAACCTTATTGAACAGGTTTCAAGAAGCTCAGATATGTTTTCATGGTCACTGATAACCCAAATATCTTATCCTACAAGATGTTGCCATTTTAACGTTTTATCTCTTCTGCACTGACAGTCTACCAAATGTTCTCAAGTATTTTAGATATTTAAGCATTTATAGAATTACTGGATATCAGGGAAATTAAATTAGAAGAAAAATAAAATACGCCCTTCAGAAAGGACAACCAAAATAACATACTTTTTTATTGTAGTCCCACATTCAAATAGTGAAGCCTGGGTTTACTACAGGGGATATGTAAAATGAAGAAGAGGATGCAGGGACTCTTCAAAAGTCAGATTAATAGAGGGATTTTCTGAAACTCAGTACCTCTCACCCGTGCCCTTGCATA
Source organism: Psittacula echo (assembly GCF_963264785.1). Taxonomy (NCBI): domain Eukaryota; kingdom Metazoa; phylum Chordata; class Aves; order Psittaciformes; family Psittacidae; genus Psittacula; species Psittacula echo. The sequence continues at coordinate 36,699,705 of NC_137738.1, read as the reverse complement.
CACTCAGATGAAATGGCAGCACCATTCCTGGGGAATATACAAGAAAACCTTTTGGTGTTCTGCTCCTACTTGAAAAAGAAATGCAGAATGGAATCCAACTTACCTAATTAAAGATAAAGTTAAGATAATAGGAAAATACTGATTTCTAACTAGTCTGTGACTAATTAGTCACCCTTCAGATCCCCTTTCCAATCAGTTGAGGGATCGACATTTGGAAACAGTTTGCCTGACTAGACATATATGTCTACTTTGGAATGGGCCACATACTGGGAATTCTCATTTCTCTCATTGACTACAAAAGCAATTCAGTGTGATGAACTTGGCAGAAGACATCTACACTGAGATCTCTGCATATGATCAGATAAATCCTCCTACAGTGTACACAGTCCCATTGAAAGAGAGGTTGCTTCACTCACATCTGTTCTCAAGAATACGCTGAGCAAGTTTTTCTTCCACTTCAAGATGTTCACCATTAATGGGATGAGAAAAGCAGACAACCTTTGGGCCTTTTTATTTACTCTTTTTTTTGTTTCTGAGAGAGTACATGAGACAACAGATTTGTCGACAAGATTCTTGTGGTCAGGGAGCTGTGACCACACATGCTTTCTTCAGACAAAGTAGACAAGCGATCTCTTGTGCCGCACTGCAAGCTTTTATATATGATTACAGACTCTTCTGTGTAATACCTTTCTATTTTTATTGATGTTTCTTCTTTCTCATACTTAGATAGCCTAATGTTTCACCCTTCTCAGTAAGTTATGAGGGGACAAATGCTGACAGTCAGGTAGCAGAATTTATCTGGGAGAACAAAAAAGAGCAGTACCTTCCCTTGTCTGGAAAAGGAGGAGACTCTCCAGAAGACAGTTCTACAGGAGTGTAGAGTTGTTTTATATTGTAGGCAAGAGTCACACAGCTGGCTACGAACAGCCCCAGAAGTTTCAGCTAAAATTTCAGCATTTTGAGGTTTTCTTTAGACAGGACAGTGCATGCTTGTGATGGTCTTTGCAATGACCTTCGAGGTACTGTGCTGTTGCTAATGATGTTTGCAATATGCAAGGAGCATTGCCACCCAAACTCTTTGGTCAAGTTCATAGTGATGTAACTTTCTTATGCTTCCTATAAAGCATTATTATGGGTCTGTTAACAAAAAGACTCTATTTTCACAAGAAAATACCTGCTAATTAAGGTATGGCATGGCATCCAAGTCTAAACTCATGCACACTTGTAAAACTCAAGTTAGTCCACTGAGATTTCTCAGACAATAAATCATCCATCACTTGCTTTCTTAGAATAACAGTGCACATTGCTGCTATTGAGAATATACATTCTGATATTAAACCAGCTAGTATATTATTAATATTCCTTTTTGTGGAGAAATTCAGTTTGTGTTTCCAGATGCCTTGAATCAGACTTCACAAATAAGATAAATATCTCAATTGACCTTTTTATCTATTCTTTTACTCTACATGTAGGATACCGAATTGAGAAGTGACATATGTCTTTCTGAAATCCTCACAATACCTCTTCCAGTAATCAAGTCTGAGGACAAAAAGAAAAATCCAAAGTATACTTTTTTTTTCCATTGGAAGCACAAACACACACACGTTCAGGGTTTTTCTGTAGTTGGCAGCATGTGAAGTCTGTAAGGAAGAAGATCCTCTTTTTTCAAGGAAGCAGGAGATCTCTCAATTTAAGGATGCACAGGTATGGCGTTAACACAGACATGGCTCACTCCCACTGATATTCTTGCATTTCAACAGTTATGCCCTTTTTTTACCTATATCACTTTTTCATACTCACTGTATTTGTTGTTTATCATGAAGACAGTGAGAGCTGAAAATCACAGCTCAAGAATATGTAATAGCAACGAAAACCTCTTCCTTTTGCACAAATTGTTCTCATTTCCTGAGGGAAAAGGCAAAAATGGGAATGAAATGCATGTACCTTCCAGTACCTTCTAATTGGTCTACCTCAATTTACAAAATATTATACTGTGGTTGCAATTAACTGAGCATTATATAAGAAACATGGGAGCCAGATTTTTGTCCTTAGGCAGCAAAAACCCATCCAGTGTAAGTATAGATGTGTGATCTGAAATCATACTTCAATTCGGGCAGAAGATAGTACTGAAACATTTTTGCCACTGAATCTGGTCTCCAGATCAGCCAGAAGATTGGAAGTTAAAGAAAGATTTGCCTTTAAAAGCATTGAAACTCAATTTTTGCTGATGCAATACATCCTTTGCTTTTTCTATGTATCTGTACAAGTTTTCTTTAAAGAAGTGCTGCTCTGTGGATGTTTGGAAGAGTCTGCTGATGACATTTTGTTTGAAAAAAGGTGTAGCAGCACAAATTCCAAAATAATAAAGATCCTAGTAACCACATTGTTGCATGTAGGCAAGAAGTATTTGGTTATTAACTGAGTTAATTCCTTTGCCATTTCCTTGCCCATTGCACTGAGGTAAATTTATATGGAAACTTTATTTCAGTCCCTGGTCTTTTCCCTCTGTTTCTTTCTCCCCTGTTGAAAGGATTAAAAGGACCAGAAAGGAAAAGGAGAAGTGACTCAAGACTGAAATGTCAATGCCTATGGAAAGACTGGAGACCTGTGCAATGGAGAATTTAATCATTATAACCAGAGACATACTTTCACCTGTTTCCATTTGCAAAGTCACAGAAACATTGCAGAGAACTGTAGCCATTATTTCCAAAGATGGATTGTTCCCTTAACATAAATGGTGACTTGCTAATTTGAACTAGCCTGCAACAATAAATGGAGTAACAGTGACAAGGAAGGTCCAAATTAAGGTAAAAAAACCCCCTCAGGGTCTTACTCATATCTTGCAGCTTGGGAGCCAGATAATTAAACCACTGGCACTTTCTTTCTTTCCCTAGGAAAGTAATTGATTATTGAAACAAGAACTGCTCAAAGTAATTTTGTCTTGAATTCATCCTACTCTTGTGGATGCAAAAGTTTGATCCCATTAACTGCATGGTTAAATTCCTGCTTCATTAAGCCCAGGTGACAAAAGAGGAGTAGACATGAAATAAAATGTGGAGTAACATTAATTAGGAAAGCAGTGACACAGACAAACGGAAAATGAAAGACAAAGCTATTAAAATGCTGTGAAATGCATGAAAAAAAAACCACAACAACACAACAGGCCAAAAATCAAGCTTTCACACCAATTTACACTAAAAGACCTCAGTACCCATTAATTATAAAAGATGCCTTAACATTTTATTTAATGTGCAAGACCATTTTAGGGAAATGAAACAGTGAGGGTAATGAAAGGACATGTACTTGAGGGTCTCAATTTTATTAATTCTTAAACCTTGCTTGCAAAAATCTGACTGTGTAAATACTGCAATAACTGCAGCAAATGAAAAAGGTGAAGCATATGATGAGGCATGTAATAGGGAAGGTGAAGGTTTAGAAGAATATATCAATAGGTGTGCTGGTTTTGCCTGGGATAGAGTTAATTTTCTTCATGGTAGCTGGTGTAAGGCTACCATTTTGGACTTGTGCTGGAAGCAGTATTGATAACACAGGGATGTTTTAGTTACTGCTGAGCAGTACTTACGCAGAGTCAAGGCCTTTTCTGCTTCTCACATCACACCGCCAATGAGTAGTCTGAGAGCGCACAAGGAGCTGGGAGGGTACACATCTGAGACAGCTGACCCCAACTGACCAAAGGGATATCCCACACCATATGGCATCATGCTCAGCATATAAAGCTGAGGGAAAGAGAAGAAAGGTGGGGATATTTGGAGCGATGGCTTTTGTCTTCCCAAGTAACCATTACATATTAATGAGCCATGCTGTCCTGGAGATAGCTGAACATCTGCCTGCCAGTGAGAAGTGGCGAATGAATTCCTCTGCTTTGCTTGCACGCACAGCTTTTGCTTTCCCTATTAAACTGTTTTTATCTCAACCAATGAGATTTCTCACTTTTACTCTTCTGATTCTCTCCCCCATTCCACTGTGGGGGTGCGAGCGAGCGGCTGTATAGGGCTTAGCTGCTGGCTGGGTTTAAACCACAACATCTCCAAGGTCCTGTAACTCAGTTCTAACGCATACATGCCATGACATAAAAGGAAACAATAGTATTTTTTAGACAAGTAAATGGAAAATTTGGTTTCAATTTTTAAATGTATTTTAGGTAGGAAAAATAATTTCAATACACAGATCTTTATACATTCTTGGGCTGACTTGCTATATGGAGCCAGCAGCAAGTCATGGGCTCTATGCAGTGCGAGTACCTGCACATCATCCTTCAATCCACCATGGACATGTACACAAGCTATTTACTTTGTTACTCTGCATTTCTTCCTCTGATATCTGATGCTTCACAGTTCTCCACTGAAAAATATTTATAATGACAGTGAGAAAGGAGTAGGTTAACAGTCACGGGGAGTGGTGTAACAGACAGTAGGCACAGTGTTGTTCACAGTATCACAGTGTTCGCTTGTTTTCCAAAGTGTATGAGCTTGATGACCTTTAAATCTGTTCCTGCTGTTTCTGCAGTTTGTTTCTTATCCACTGCTACTCCATTCAAACCACTGGACCCCAGTACATGTTCAGCACAGCACAGTTCTGGACCAGTTCATTATATGCAGTAAGTAGAGAAGTTTTCTTTAAACTTTTGTGTTTTGCCTTATTTGGGTTCCAGCCTAGCCTGGGATTTTTGATTGCTTTGGTAGCTGTTTTTTTCTTTTGTTATACAAGATGCCACATTCAAAAGAATTGTTTCTTATTAATCATGACTATCATGTTAATTAGTACATCTATGGGTTCTCCTGGAAGAGATTGTGACCCAAGGCTTGGTGCCATACAGCCAAGCAGGCCAGGAGAAAGGGCTTTGGGGGTGAAATGGAGGTGTGAAGAATAAAAAACGCTCGACCACGGTTAAGGAACAAAAGAGTGGCAAGGCCAAACCCCTTGGTCACTTGTGCTCCCTGCAGAGCTCTGTTCATTTTTCTCACATAGCATCTCTCACACTTCCAGGCCACCTCCCTTTCCACCTCTGTCAGAAGAGCAGAGCTGCTGTCCTCTACAGACACTCCTGGCCCAGGTGCTCCTATGGGGAGGCCACCGTTGGCTGGAGGGGAGTTAGGGGGAACAGCTTCAGTCCTGCATGCTTAACTGCAGCACCTGATGATGCACTTTGAGTAAAGCAGTGCTTGCACTCCCTGTGAGTAAAGGAAGGGTGACAACACATGCCTATCTGCTTCCTTGATTTCTGGGTAGTGAGTTTGTGCTGTTGACACCTTTAAAAATGAAAAGCATTGCCTATCTGCTCATAATTACGGTTATATAAATTACTGGTGAGCCTCAAGGCATGTTCGTACTGAACATGTGAGGGAGCTGGTACTTTAAATACCTACCCTCTATGATTTTGTCCAGATCACTGTAGGACTGAGTTTAACTTAAAAGTAGAAAACCTCTGTATTTTCAGTAGAAAGTGAGCTCTCCTTTTCTGATCAAGGTATAATTGTTCATGCTTTCCTGATCTGTGAAGCCCAAATGGTGCAGTAAGTTTCCAGAGGTGCTTTAGGATAGGTTGAGAGCTGTTTCTTAGAAGTAGTCAGACAATAATTTTGTCTGACTGAAGCTGAAGCTTTCCTGAGTTATGCATCCAATATGTGAAAATTTGAAATTTTCAGAAACATACGAAAGCAAACATAAAAAATTATCCTATAGCCACAAAATATTCAAAATTTATTTTGCTTTTGCAAAACTACTTTGATCAATTATTAAAATGTTCCTTTTAAAAGTACATAGACTGTTCGGATAACCTGGCATTTAAAGTGCCAAACAGTATGGCTTAACCTTCACAATAAGGTACTATTGCCTATGTTTGACCACCTGTTTTCAGCACTCTGCTCCAATGGGTCACCCTCCTCAAAGAGCACATCATCTGGGCCCTACACACCAGCCTCTGGGCAAAGTTGCTTGGCTGACTTTAAAAGCCCCCATCTGTTGTGGCTCAGTCTAAACTGACTGCCTTGCATTTAGGCAAGCAACCTGCGGGTGAAGCTCAGTTAGATTGGCAGTAGTTGCCTGCAGATAAACACTGCACCGCAAGGGACAGCTAGGAAATTGTAACATTTTAAGCCATTACAGCTGTTTCCAAATAAAACCTGACTTAGACTGCAAACAGATCAAACATTTCGGTTGTCCTGGAGCCAGATTATCCCCCAGACTATTCACACCATTAACCTATCCCTCCGTATTCTGCCATTAGTGGTTTGGTTTGTTTTCTCATTCTCACGATTTCACAGAACAGAAGAGCTACACAGAAAAAAGCACTGTAGCAGTGAAGCAGCAGCACACAGCTGGGATGATAATCTTTTAATCCAGCTCATCGTGTTCACCTGACTTCCCTTTACAAAGCAAATTGAAATGACTAAGGCAGCAGAGGAGATTGTGGTGTGACTGGTGGTGGTAGCAGACGTGACTACTGCTGCAGTCAGCGGCTGCAGTGCTGTGTGACTAACAGACTGGTGGGATAAGGCCATCCTCTGATGGCCAGAGGTGTGACTGCTTCCCACACCTCTGATGAGGGTGCTTGTGTGAGCTCCCACACCTCTTGCTGCAGCCTAGCAGCAGACCTGTGAGTGCTCGAGTGCTCTGCACATACAAAACCTGAGGCCACACATACAGTTTAACTGGGGAGACCTGCTCCCAAAGATGCTCTTGAGGAGACAGCAGGGTGGTGTGGGCAAGGAAAGTGAAGTCTCCCCAGCTCCAAACACAACCCCGCATCTCCCATCAATACTGAGGAATGCCCCACAGTACTGTTCTCAGTTGGCCATCTGTAATAGCTCTGGTCAGAAGAGCAGACACTGTCAGATGTGAGCTCCATCACAGGTCACCTCTGAGTCACCTCTGTGAGTCACCTCCGCCTGGCCTTGGCACTGGCTACAGAGACCCCAGCTACAGACCAGAGTGGGAAGGAGCAGTCTGTTCTCTGTAAATCATCTTTACTCCATTGTCCTGCTGCTGCTGGTCCCTTAACTCCATCTCCAGTATGTTTTGTGAGTGCCAGCCCCAGCCATCCAGGGGGTGCCCATCTGGCTGGGGTGCCCCAGCTGGCTCCCTCTCCCTCGGGAGGCTGCTGCCCATAAACAAGTCAGGCAGCAAATCATTCCCTAGAGAGTGACAAGCAAAAACATACAGCAAGCCTGGCTTTTATTTGGCTTGTGAAAACATCCTGGAAATGGGAAAAGGTGCAACTTCTCCTGGCCTGAGTGCAAAGCTGCAGCTCTCAGAGCCTGTTAGATTGCTCTGACCAGCCAGCACAGGGAAGTCTGCTGGATGAGCTGAACCAATAAGCCCATCTGTTTTTTGAATGGGCAAGAAAAGCCTTTCATTTCGCCTGTGCTGCTGGTGCTGGTTCTGCCTCAGGGCGTTCCTCCCCAGGGCTAAGCTGTGAAGAACAAAGGGGCAGGGAACCAAAAGGTCTAACACAGACAGTAAAAATAAATAGTGCAAACACTTACAAACATCAGGAATTGCAAAGAAGGTCTCTATGCTTTCAGCCAGTCTCTCTAGGGCATATGGTCTTAGTGCAGGCAAAAAAAAATAAGGGGTCATACAATTTTTATGAGTGCCTCCTCCCGCCATTCTAGCAGCTATTTAGTTTCGCAGGTAGAGAGGTCACTTAGACACAAGAAGGGCATTACAAGCAAAGGCAATTATATAAGAAGCCAGAAGTTCTGCCTCTCTATATAATCCAAACTTTCTTATGTTAGAATTGCCAGCTATCCAGAAGTCCTTTCAGCTTCATGTCCTTTTAAATCCCTTCCTTTGCAGAACAAGCTGGCATTCAGCACCATAGGAAAGAATCCAAGCTCAGAGGCGTCTTTGTAGAGAAAAAACTGTGAACACAGTTTCTCTCAAAGGAGAAATTGAGTGTTCAGGGCACTTGGCTAACTGTCATCCTTGTCCCTACAGATGCACAAATGTAATACTAGCAAGGACCTTTTACATATTTTTTTCCATGCTTACGTTCACTGTGACTTTTCCTGCTGGGTACAGGGTTGGATGTTGCACTGACAAACAGACTGTGTGTTATTATAATCACGTTTTTTAAATCATCTGGAAGAGCATATGGCGGTTGCATTTCAGTCTGAAGCATTTAATTAGGCAACTGAGTAGCATAATAGCAGCTGCCATTAATGAAATGCTTTTTGTCTTTTTGGTAAAATGACAGGGCTACAGAATAGGCAAACATGCAAAAAGTACAGCCAAGTATTTTGCAATTTTTATATCTATTTTTCAAACTTTACATATAATCTTTTTCAATCAGCAACAGGCTGAAAGAACTCAACTGAAAAAATCCTTACTATTGTTTTTGTAGGTGGTCCTGAAAGAGTGTTTCCCCAGGTAGCTGGTGTGGATGTGCACTGAAAGACAGCATTTCACTTCCACAGAGCTAGAACCTGTAGAAGGACAGAAAACCCCTTTTGTTTCCTGAGGAGCTCAGGCTTGTTTTCAGTGTCTCACTGCTAGGACAGATTGTGGTCCCTGAGGGAAGGTGGAAGGTGTGGAGGAAGCGCAGCTCCTCAGGTGACAGAGATGTTCAGAGGAATTGATGCAAGAAGGACTGCTGTGGCAGGTCACACTGCACAGTTGTTTGCATAATTCACTCGGCAGATTTTTTCACCTTACACAGAACCCTAATTTCTAATACTAACTGGAAAAATTACTAGGCAATGTGTCCTAGCCTCTCACTGATACACTAATGGTGTAAAATGCAATGATTGTAAGAAAGACCACATTTCCCATATAATCCAGAACAATGGCAGCTGATTCCTGAAGGACACTAGAAAGATAAAAATTGGAGATGCATCTATGCCCTTCTTTTACATATTTAACGAAAAGTTAAGTCATGCTCTAGTGAATAATGTGCAAGAATCTGCCATGCAGGAGCTATCACAACATCATTATGCAGCTAGCTACACTGGGCAAATAGAGTCATCCAAAACACCTTGGACATAGTTTTAAATGTGTTAATCTTTAGATTCATTGCCAGAGTTGCGTATGCCAGTATATTTTACAAACATGTCACATTAAGGTATATGTAACATATTTGTATAGGTATATACAGATAAGAAATTTACAGAAAGCAATAAATAGCTCAAGTAACACAACATAGTGTTATGCTTTTGCACCACAGAGACAGGATGAAGCAAGTTTTAGAAAGGAAGGACATGTAGGAATTCTAGGCAGAATAAGTCACTTGAAAATCAAAATAAGGCATGGAGAAATTTCCATCATAGTATCTCCAGGGCAATAGTGCTTCCACATAAGCCTGTGTATTGCAATATTTCTCTGTTTTCTTTTAGAGAAAAATAGTCTCCCGCAAGAGCTCCCAGTTCTGATTAGAGCACTATATATTATCTTTTCATAGTCTTTTCTTTGGTTCTCAGTTAGAGTTTCTTGTACTGATCAATACAATGACAGACCCAGCTGCGATCTGTACTCTCCTGGGCTAGCATGGAGGGAGAAGCTGGTGCCCTGAGGAGGTGCAGCTGTGACTGGCTGGCACTTGCACAAGCCACATCGTGGTGGGAGAGGCCGGCTGCTTCACTGAGTAAGGGTTGGCCAGGTTCTGATATTGGACATTAAAGTACCTACATATCGGATTTGGGCTGGAAGAGTTTTAAGGAGTTTCTGTAGTGTTGATACTGCCAACGCAGAACAGAAGAACATACTAGTTTTCAACGGCAACTGAAATACACACATGTCAGAAGGCGCATACAACAGAGAAGAAAACTTATCTGTAGATCCCCCCAGATATCAGCTTTCAAACCCTGTATTATGGAACAAGGAAGCCTCCCAGATAGAGACTCGAAAAAATTGATTTCCAGTACTTTGGTTTCTTTGGATACAGCTAGGAATTGTCAAAATTGACAATGAACTAATCAAAATTGTTAGTTATTTAACACTTAAAATATAGCAAGTGAAAAAGTCCAGCCAGATTATCCACTGCTGTCTTTAAAAAAAAAAAGGAAAGTGATGGTTTGTGTCCCAGAGGACCAACTGCCTCAAAGAAAAGACATATGTGAGTGGGTAAGATCAACAAATAAATCATACTGGGGCAGGCAAGAGCAGAAAATGAAGATAATTGATTAACGCTTGTCTGCATTCAGTCAGGAACACTTTCCACAGTTTTCCAAATAGGCAGCTTATGAGATCACAACCTTTTCATTTTAAAAGGAAAGAAACATTTTAGCTGGTGAACGTGTCCTTTTCGGAAGTCCAAACAGTTCAAATCTTGTTGCTTTATGCATCATACTTAAAGGACAAATGATACAAGAGGAAGAGTGCCTCAGAGCAGCTCCTTTTAATCTGTCACTGTGTAAAGGTTACAGTAAAGAACTGCAGATTCAAGAGCCAATGTTGCATATTGATCTTTGTGGACATGCCCTGCTAACTGCCAAGTTCTGGGTTTCTTTTTTTAGCATCTTAGTATGGCTTTTACCAAGCATAAATATAGCTACACAAACAGTAAGGAGCTATTTTTGAACATTTTGGTCACTGCTAAGTACAGAATTGCTAACCCAAGCATTCAGAAGTCATGATTCAGGTCCACAGAATGAGAAGGCTGGCCTAAGTATGTAGATCCTTTCTTATTTGCTGTCTGTTTGTTTTGCTTACTGAAACTTTAGAGTATTTTAGGATCATGTCTTCAAACATTTTGTTTCAAAATTGAAGATGGAAATTTAATCTGGGTTTATATTTGCCTCTAATTCACATGATTCTGGACTTAAAGAATTCTTGCTAATGCCCTGAGACAAGAGACTTTCATCGCTTCTCTGCCAAAGTGTCTGTTACATTGGTAGCTGAAATTTCTTTAATCAGAGATGGAAATGTCACCAGTGAGCAGACAGACCGGCAGAGGACTGAGGCACCATTCATTTCCCGCCATCCCTTGTTTTCAGAGTTTGGATAAAAGGGGAGCACAGTGCCTCCCTGTACAGGGGTGACATTAGTCAACCCACGGCAGAACAGCAGCAACCTTCTGAGTGAGGCACTTGCTCATGCTGCATAAATACATTATGAATGTCACGCAGCGCACAAATATCATGGCACAAATGTCAAACACTCCAAGGAATACTTGCAACAGGCATTAGCTTAAACTTGTTTGATGAATGTTTTGTACAAGTAATTCCAACTCATGACGCATTTGGGAGGGTTTTTTGTTTTGCAATTTTAAAAGCAGCTCATAAGCAGAACAAGGGTCTTTGTCCAGTGAAATTAAGATTAAAAAAACCGCTTATCCAGTTGTAACCTTAAGCCAAATCTGATTTAGTACATCCTCAGAGCCTTCTTACCAGTAAATTTTAAACTTATCCAATGCTGTTAGTAACTGAGACTTCCTGCAAGAATGGTTTATTGTCCTCCTTCCCATGAAAAGATCCATTTTTAAGCAATCACTGTCATAAGAGCTGGTGACTGTTTCATTTCTAAGAACACTTGAAAATGTATTTTTGTGGATGAAGCGCCCTTTATTCACTATTGCATTTTTTCCTGGAAATACCTCAAAATTAATGCAAACACAGGGAATATGTTTGGCCTTTTCAATAGTACAGATTAGCAAGCTTCCCTTCTACAAAATACTTTTATAGTATCCTTTTCTACTGCAAGACTCACAATTGGTCTCTGCTGAAAACTAGCACCATAATATCTGATTATTGGTTCAGTAGCTATTCACCTAATGCCTGTTCTGTCCTCTACTTGCTTTTATGAACTTCATATTTTGCCTTTCAGGGGCATCCTTTTGCCTAAATAAATTAACTAAATATATTTGTGTAACAATACTGCAATAATGCAGGTTCTTTTTGTGTGTAGCTCTCAAAGACGTTTGTGTGTCTCTTTAACCCTTCCCCCTGCTTCAAAGCTTCAGAGTCTGCTTGATGCCTATAAGGGAACAAATAGTCTGACAGGGAAGGGCATGGGCAGGGCTTGCATCACCCTGACCCGTTCCTGCTTGTTGAGCCAGCTAGGCAGCCCAAATCAGAGGTTACACCTTCCCTAAACAGGTGTAACTTGAATACATGCCCAAGTGCAGTAGAGAGCTGGGTGGAAAGAACCTGAGTCCCTAAAAAATCTCATTGGAATTGCTTTCTGTGGCCGAGTGTTGACATCCAACCAAGATGCAAAGCACTTCGCAGGTCCCACTGTTTGTACCCCTATTCTTGCAGGTATCATGCAGTATGCAGCATGCTTATGACTCACATCACAAGAACCTGAAAATCTAGTCAGTATAGGCTGTGAACTCCGCCACTACCCATGGAGGTAAGGGGATGGAGCACTAGGGCAAAGGAGAGACAAGCAGAAGCGCAATTCCCCTCCAGGCTCGTGGCAGGTCAGCACTCCACAGATCAGGAGCAAGGCAGCCAGCAGCAAGGATGGGCTGGCCTAGGACATGTCTGGCCTTCTCCTGTGACCTCACCCACCTGCAAAGCCACAGTGATTGCTCATCAGGTCACTGCTAAACTTGCAATGCTTTCTTTATGCCAATGTTTTCTTTACGTTTCAGCCCTACCAAAAGCAGCTTAAACACATACCTACATACCCTTGCAAAGGTGTTCAGAGATACTAAACATGTCAATTCCCTCTGTGCCTTGCCATTTTACTCAGAAAATGCAAAGCAGGCCAGCTGTATTTAAAGACCTTGAACTAGACTGAAAATGTTAATATTAATTATCTTACATGGATGGAGGCTAGAGCTTTGGGAAAAATCTTTTCCTTACGTAGCACTTTAAGGAAATCAAACCTTTAATATTAATTTAATTAATATTAAGGGCTGCTGGTGGCACTGAAAAGAACATCCAGGCTTTTGTTTTCAGCCAGGGAAGCTGAGTACTGCTCTGACAATATATTTGGCAGACAGGGAGCATGCAGCTGGATGAGCATTCAACAGCTAAACTGTGCAGCCTGTTCTTTAGAGTTTCTTGCCCTTGGCAAAGAAAAAAGAAGTGCATCTTTCTGGCACTGAAAATGGGTCTTATTTTATTGATAAGAATAAACTTTTTCCCCGTCTTCTTATGCACAATAAATGAGACTTTCACAGTAAGCTAATGATGGTTGTCTATTATGTACGCCAGTCACAGCTCAATTATTGATTTAGTTATACTGGTAAAATGATGCACACTTTATCATAGTTTTATGCTGCAATGGGAAGAGATTCAATTATGCTTATAAGTACTGCAGGAGCTGTATTTATAGTTCTGCCAGTTCTTCAAATTATAAATACACCAAGAAAACCTTTTTCAGCTAGGCAGATCATACAGAAATGAAGAACACTGAGTGAGGATGCTTTGGAACCAACTGCCATGTAATACAAACACGTGGAAGCAGAAAAATCAAGCAATATACAAAGGTGAGAAGCATGGTTCACAAACACATCACAATAAGTGACAAACCTTAATTAGTTATTCTCACAGACTTCTTACTTTGAAAAAAAAAATCAGTTAAATTCAGTGCAGTAAATCACTGTTAAATCAATACTTAAACCAGCTCAGTATAAGGCTCAGGTTACACCAGGGCAGTACCTACAACATCCTTTTGCTTCTGCTGTTCCATCCTTTCTGTATCTCCTGTATTTACTAACATTTACTAACAGAACCTCCCATTAAATGTCACATCTGGATATGCTGTTCTGGCTATAATTGTAGTTATCTAAGGATATTAGTTAACAGTCCCCCACATATTATATAACAGCAATGTTATATTTCTAAACTAAAATTTAGAAAAACAGTGTATTAAAAAAAGTTAGCTTGAAAACCTAGCAAACTTGCTTTGTACCACCATGCAGATAAGCTGGCTGATTTCTTATGTATTCGTTAGCTCTGAATATAGACACTGTGCATTGAAACACTATCTTTCAGGGGTTTTTTATATGTAAATAGTCACATTTTCATAATCAGCCTCTAGGATTCTGACTACTAACATAAGCACAACTGTTTAATGTTGAATCTTAAACTGTGTGCTTGAATATAAGGCTCTGTGAATCTCAAACTGGTAATCAGATTCACTTCCGATTTGCACTAAAAATTGAAAATAGCATACTATGAAGAAAACTTGTCAGTGCACTCTAGTTACTGATCTGTAGATGAAAATATTGATGATCAAATAGGAAAGACATTCAATGGCATGTTTAAGAAGCTGGTTGGTTGTTAGTGCTTTTTCAGGCAGAAATCTTTAAAAATTCAAATAAAGATCATTTGTCCTCACAGTTTACTGGACTGTGATGATAACCCCACAAGCTGTGACTTTGACACCTACAGCTTGCAGCTTTCTAGGATACTTATACTCACTGTATTACATCACAGAGCACTTTTGATAGCTCTGGCCTTACCCTCTTTATGGAAGTGATGAGACAGGCAAAATATCCCTTTCCGAAGTCTATGTGAGCTAGTAACCTCAGGAAGAGAGATCCATTCACAGTTAAATCCTCTTACTCGACACTATTTGACAGGCTGCTGTGGATACGACAAGGAGACTTGGTATAGCTGTAATAAATGTAGCATGAAATCTAACTCTGAAAAATATTGGTAATATAAATAGATTTTAGGCATTTGTCACACTAAACGTGCTTACAGGCTATTTTCAAATGTAGGCAGAGTGATTTATTTGACATGTAGAATACAATGGTTTAGAATTCACACAATTTTAATATCAGGATTTTGCATCACTTGAAGAACAAAAGGCATTGTTATTGTTAATTGTTCTTTAAAATTTCCTTAAATCAATTAACTTACTGTCAAAGTATGAAATTCATCATGTCCTTGTCTTTTTTTGTGCCAGGGAGCCCAGAACTCAGATGCCATTTGGAAGTGTTTTATAAATGGGTAAATATTACATTTTAGTGCAGAAATTTTAACTGAAGCGCTATTCTTGAAATTTTAAATCCAGATAAGAATAGCAGTCCTATTAACCTTAACCTTAACTGTTGCTTTAGAAATACAATATGTATTGCCGTCATCTTTCATAGCTTATAGAATACATATCTTCTCATTCTATGAGTATTCATCTGTGCCTAATGAAGACCATGAGAGACCATCGTAGACAGATGGGCTATAGCTCAAATGTCCATCTAAGGAATTAGTGTCCATGTAAAGAGTTAGTTAGAAAATAAATAATTCTGTGATCTCATCTCAGGCAGGTTACAGTTATGCAACATGTGATAAAGTTTTGTAACTGACCCATAGTGAATGCTGTTGACAGGTGAATAAGGAAGCTGCAGTCATCAGTCCCTGTCCACCACTACTGAAAGAATAACGGGTGCTCACCCTGTTGAAAACTGGGTGTTGAATATGCAGATAAGCATTTTTTTCCCTAGCCCTGTATGCTGCAACATTCACACATTGTTAGAAAGCTGGAGACTTCTAACTGAGTTTAGTATATTTTACATTAGTGTCTCAATGTCTAGGGTAAGAAGTAGGGCTAATTGACTGGTGTCTTTGCTGGGATTTAGGCTGAAAAAAATTTCTCTCCCAGACTTCAGACTATTCATAGATAAATAATAGAAATAGGGCTCAAACATGCCAAACATGCCTGTAAGAGAGGAGGAACTGGGCAATGATAGGTCCCCAACTTCAACACCAACACACTATCTCACTCTGTTTTCTCTGGATAGAAACAAGAAATAACACAATTTGACACCTTTGTATTTCTGGTTATCACCATATCTCAGAGCAACTGCTGTGGAATTGAATTGCTTCAGAGTGCAATCTGGAGTTAAAATAGCTACTCTTAAAAAACAAAGCCCATTGTAACCTCACAGTCAAAGTGAAATCTACACAAAGATGCTGACAGCAGCCATCTTTTAAAGAAAAGAGCATTTTCAGAAGTATTCACAGTGCTAAGAAAAACAGAATAAAGATGCAAGTTATGTTTGGGTTACATAATATTTTAACATCTTAATTGTTTAAATCTCAGTGACATCACTTTGCTTTTTATCTCAAGCAAAAAACAGCATGGTATCAGTGGTATCATTGTCATATATTGATGAGACTAACTTCATACCCATAAAGAGAATAGGAACTTCATCTTTTAAATCGAAACAATATCAGCACCTAATGCTCGTTAACAGACACTGCTGTCTTGGATTCTGCTACTGAACTTCCCTTTGACAGATGTACTAGAAGTAATTATTTCCATTATATTCTTCTCTTCCCTGAGCATCAGTATGGTAGCAACTGCAAAGCACTAACTGCACTGGCCTTAGAGTCAGATGAATTTCCACATGTATTACCTATGTATGCACGGCTCCATTGGCAGATGATATTTTTCATCTCTTCACCTGAACTATTTTGATGCCTCTTCAGTGGGGGGTTTTGATTTTGATTTATAGGAAAAAACAAGGAAAACAATCCATAATATTTTTTCTCAGGAATGTAAGAAAGTGAATGGGATTCTAAATTGCTAAGTGCATTTTATCCAAATTTTGACAAAATGATTTCTTGGATGGAGTCTGAATCTGGAAAGTATTGGTTCATTGTGAAGATTTTTGGAAAATTATTAGCCTAGGAAAAAAGGCAAAACAATGTACCCTCTCACACTTCCACTAAGAGCGTTGCTATGGCAATTAAAAACACATTAAAATAAGACCCAACAATATTTTTCATATTTTCCCAAAATTTATTTTCCTGTTTCAAAAACATCATGGTTACATGGATACATCTAAATCACATGTTAGCCATGATAGTAGAAGCAGAATATACTTCATTTATCTGTTATGTATTTTCCTGTCAGCAACAAAAAAAGAAGTAACTGTTATGCCATGTGTGGGATACTAGGATTATCAGGGGCATACAAAACTCCACAGGGTGTCCCACAGCAAAGGCAAGACTTTTTCAAGTTATTTACAGGGGTAGCTCTGCTGCTTCTGTGTAGCCTCTGCAAGTGTGATGAACGCATGTAGCATTATCCTGGCAAATGGGGAAGAGGAAGAAGGATGTTAGAAAAAGGTGTAACTGGGGTAAGATTTGTGTTTGTTGCAACTATAAACTTCAGTGGAGCTCTGTAAGAAGACTCTGCAGCCACAGGAAAAAGAAAATTAAAAGGTTGATTCCCTGTCTTTGTACCAAAAGCATTTGTTCTAGACTAATTTTATCCCTTGAATTCCATGGTAACTGTTAATACTTCAGTTATTTCAAGTGCTGTGTGCTATGTTTCCTAGCATGGATATGTCTTAAAATAAGCATCAGTACCTGTGAAGAAGAGGAAATGCAAAACAGCTATAGAAATAATTATAGGGGCCAGTAAGACTCAAATGAGAATAGAAAACTGAATGCATCCAGATAATGTCAAATGGCAGGCAACTATCTCTTTAGAGTGTTTTATACTGTAGAAACTGTGTAAGTATTTAGAAGGATGAAAATAGTTATGTTCACAATGAGGCAGCAGCTTTTTTTAAGTAATGAAGTGGAAGGAAGTGAAGGTGTAAGATAAAACCTAGAACACTGCACAGTTGGAGACAATTGGGAGTTGTAGAACAAGTTACTACCTCGCTAACCTCTAGTTAGGGAGACATTGCAACAAATGGAAAATACCTTAGTCCCTACTGCTGTTCACCAGGACTGAACCATCAACGGGATTATACCACCTTGTGAAGCTGTGAGTGCTAAATTGTTCCAGATGATTCAGGGCAAAAGGAGGAAATGAATCCTATAGACATTATATACATGAATAACTGCTCTCCCAGGGTTGTCCTATGCCTATTACATAAGTGAACTGATGTGTATAGAGATGTTTGCAAGGATTAACATTAAATAAAGATTAAAATTTTCTCAGGGCAGTTTATAGCTCCATACAGCTGAGGCAATAGCCAGGAACTGTAGGGGTAAAGGAATATGCCAGCTATGCTGCTTTTCCCTGAATACTCTCACTTTATATGAAGAGCTGTAGGAAGGAGGAGAGATGGACAGGAGTTGTAGAAGATATCCCTAGGCAGGGAATTTTGATACAGATCTCACAGCTGTTTTCTGCTGGGATAACGCAGCTGCTGTAAGGCGGATATAGAAAGAATCTCAGATGCACAACCAGATATTTTAAAAGATACAGCCTGGAACTTTTTTTTTTTTTTTGCTTTGTGGGCTGATGAAAATAAATAGCATCACTTTCAAATTTGTAATCTAAGCAGATGTTTAGACTTGCAAGATGCTTGAAAAAATAGTGTGTTGCACAAGATGATGCACTAAATTGCACTGCCATGCACACACAGAAAACAGATGGATATGCTCTGGGTCTACAAACATGATTTTGGAGGATGGGCCTCAATTCTTCAGTAGAACTTCTTTGAACGTGAAATTACAATACTCAACACAAATGCAAACAAGCACTACAATGATCTTGGTTGTGTTTATAAATATCCCATGGCTGGTCACTAAGTATGTCTATTACACAGCTGGGGAAAGAATTATAATGTGATTTAGCTGGAGCCAAGCTAGCTTTAAGCAACTTACTCTGTTGTTGATAGCCAAGTTCAAGAAGCACTAAATTCAGTGCAGCTTATTTTTACAGGTCCAAAGTCATTTCTTGGGAAGAAAGGAATAAGCTACTGTAGCCAGACTGTTGCATTACGTATGTTGTTGACTCAGAAACATTTTCAGTCTCTTTATATCTAAAGACAATAATTTCTATGTCCAGTGCCCAGGTGCCTTTGAATACCAGCCAGTGGTTTTAGCTACGCCCAGCTTTACAGACACTAAGCTTGAAAACTAGCTTTGCACAGTAAAAGCATACTGCTTTAATACAATTTGGGTTTATACATCTCTTATGTGGGTCATGCCATTTTAATAATAGCAGAGGCAGTGTTACATAGAGTTGCTTTTTAGGACAGGAAGTACCAAAAAAAATACCCAGTTGAATTGATAATCCCAGAAATGTCTCTGACCTCATGCTACTCTTACTAACAAATACTCCTTTAATAGTGATGACTTAATGATATCAAGCCTTGTGTGATCTGACAGGCAGCATGTGAGATGACAGCGTTGAGACAGAAATACTCTACCTCCGTCAAGCTAGCTGGCTCCTATTATAGCATGGGTGTTAAACCATGCTGCTGAACAAGCTTTGGCAGCTATCATGCGAGCTTCTGAAGTGAACGAATCACAGTGGTAACGGATGATTGAATGGGGGTATATACAGCATGACTCCTCAATTTCTTTCAGAGTTTCACACTTCAAATCAAATGCAGCAAAGCTCAAATTATACAACACTGAAAACTGAGTTCCATTTCTTTCAACCCCGTCCCGCCCCCAACCTGATCTTCTGTGAAAGCTGCAAAACAGTAGATGGAAGGACCTTCGTATTTCCAGGTAGAAATACATCTTCGTATTTTATTTTGTGTGAGTAGCTAGTTGCAATATCTACATAAGAAGGATATGATTGTCTTCTAGATATTAAATGCAGTATTGTTCATGTTTTACTCTTATTTATTGCAGAAGAGCATTTCTAATCTGTTACTAAGAAAAAATGAAAATGCTATCTTCAGAACGTTGTACTAGATCTAGACTAACTGTACCGAACAGGTTGCTTTCCAGTGTCTACTGCTGAAAGGGGGACTGTGTCTAATTAACTTTGCTCTTCTAAATAGCTTTTAGTAGAACTAACAATTTTATTGGAAGGAAAAAGTAAACCTACAAAGCTGTTTTTGTTGAGAATTTACTTTTTGCAAGAAGTTCACAGTGAAAAACCATCTGATGACTACATTTCATTAACTCTTCAAAAAAAGAACAAGTTGTGCCTTATTCTGCAAACATCCCTAATGTGAAATACACGTTCGGCCTTGTGACAGGTACTGGGAGAAATTTTTTGAAAGATGTTTTTATAACATTTAATTACCCACATAGAACCAGTCTTTCTATCTCTTCAGTAGTGTTTGCTGTATATAAAAAAGAGCTGTAGAACTCACATATGGCAAAAGCACAGCTGCATGTACAATCCTGTCAGATACTTGTAGAGGAGAAATCAGGAAAAAAGGAGTAACAAACAGAAATTTAAAAAAGTAGATGCAGTAGAGATTTAAAAAAGTTATTTGAAAGACCAATTTTTGTTACAAGGATGCTATTGCCATCTCTTAAATTTTTATTGCATTTTCTAGGACTCCTCTTGTAATAAAAGGCATACTGCTGAAATAAAAAGCAATTCCTAAGCAGTCGCAGTATCTGCTATAAGTATGAACCTGCATGGTCAATTAAGGAAAGAAGAAAATTAATCCTAAAACTTTAGGAAACAGAAGATAAACTGAAATAAGTTTGTTTGCTTTGACAGTTGCCTTTTTTGTAGTTGCTTCTTTTTTTTTTTTTTACTTAGAATTTTGAGATCATGGTTTTGTTACATCAGACAATAAAATTCATTAATATTACTAACATTTTAACACAAATTTTTGAAAAATTAAGATATCATTTATTGTGATGTCTGTTTTAATTTTGTGTTTCTATTGCAGTAGTAGAACCAGAATGAACAATTTTATTTATTGATTTCCACGCACCTGTGAAACGCTGATATGTTAAGACTCACCAGCTGGCAGTCAGGGAATCTTTGAAACAAAACAACATTCCTTAAAAGAAACCAAAAATGCTTAAAAGAATTTTGTGCACATCAATTTTTGTAAGACCTCTGCAACTTCTTCAGATTTTATCTTTGCTAAATATTATCTCTATATAGGCTTTGACAATCTTATGTCATCTGCTGTTTCCTGTACTATCAGTCTCATATATTCCTGCATCTCTTTTCCTTTCCTTCGGAGTTTTCTGCAGGCTGTTCATAAACCATCTCCCTTTACAATTATTCTCCTTGATGCCAGGAGCTATGTTGCTCACTGTGGCCTACTGCAGACAAAGAAGTGCCATTGTATCAAGCTTACAGCCTTGTTTTCTTTGGCCAGTTATCTGTAGTTTTAGCATATTCTCTATGGTGTACCACAAGAATGTGATGCAACCCAATATGCCGGGTTGCCTGAAAAGGAAAGTAGAAGAGGCATGCAGGAGAGTTTATTCTGGACCTCCTTGCTTGAGAGGCTGCAGTGAGTCCCTGTGCAATTCAGTAAACCATCTTAATATCCGCAGAAAGTAGTGTCAGTGGGCAGTCCCATTTCCACTTTTGCCAAAGGCCCCTGGAATGTCTGCAGACCAATGCCATCATGCCACCATAATCTGTGGCAAATGGCAACATCATATATTGCCTTTTTATTTTTCTTAGTTAATTTTACTAGTTATTTTTTCCCAGTTAATGGAAGCTCTATGCTTCTAACATACCATTACACTGTTTTGATTGAAGAAGCAAAGAAACTGAAAAATTATGCTGTGATGGCTAAACATAAAGAATTCTCTGCCTTGCAAATAGCTGAAGAGATGGTATCAGACAATGATCCATAACACAGCTGAAAAGAGTCACAAAAGCCATTGTTATGCACTTATTTCACCAATGACATTGAGCCTTTGTTATTTGCAGCCATAGTAAAAACATGCATACTGTGAAATTGGCAACTTTGCTTTCAATATAGAGAATTGGTGTTTTTATGGAGATGATAAGTAATTTATTTCAGAATTTCTTCAGAATCTCTAATGTTGACTCTCTTCACCTACAGTTTCTAGGTTTTGTTCACTATAACAGATTAGTAAGAATATACCATCTGTATACGCCTTTAGAACTGCTTTTCGGTTTTGGACTCAAGTATTTGGCCAAGAATCATTAATATGCTAAACATTTTTCCATTTTTTTCCATTATATGAGGTAACTTTAAGCAACAATTCTGCACATAAATGCTGAGTGTCTTGATGTTTAAAAGTCATGACCATTGGGGTCATGACGATCCACACATTTTGCTTGACATATAGAAAACAGGTAACTGGCTTCCTGCAAAATGTTATTCAGGGGGGTTGGAACTTGATCTGAAGGTCCTTTCCAACCCTAACTATTCTATGATTCTAATATCTTGTCCCACATTTTAATGCATGTATTTATTAAGATGATAAATGTATAGTAGAAGTATCTTTTGTATTTCAGCCCATAGTCTTATTTCAAAGGGCCTGTTAAAATCGATCTGTAGAAAGTTAACTTCTTAAACTTTGACAGATACATGGGCAACTATGTATCACGAACAGTGACTTTATAACTGAAGTTTAGTGTCAGGCTAGAAATCTGTGTCAACTTCTTGCACAGTTAATTTAGACTGAAGGGAGTGCACGTAAAGCAGAATCCAGCATTGATTCCCATCCAAGTTCAAATTTCACTCTTCAGAAATAAGATACGCTGTTTGTACACACATTGCCAATGCCAGGGTTCGCTGCTGTGCTTCCAGTGCTCTAAAGCAAAAGATGAGGCTCTTTCTCTGTAACCATAACAATTAAATAACTCATGGCACTTTTCTGCATGTGAAGGGCGTTAACGCTGGTGTTCCAGTCAGGGTATAGTTCAGGAAATTACATTTCTCCTCCCTGTATTTCCAAATGGATAACGTGACTGCAGTTCTGTTCAAGGCTGATAACCGGTGCTTATGAAACGAAACAAACTGCTCCATAAGCAGCAGGATAAATGATTTATTTCTTGTTCGCCTGCCTGCAAACCGATGAGCACCCCGGTTCATTCTCCCCTGTACCCCCTCCAGAGGACCCTGAGGCCATTCCATGCCTCCCAACTCTTTGGAGAAAGCTTTGGGGGTCCCACCCCGAGCGGGCCACCCCGCAAGCAGGCTGCGGGGCGCTGCCACCTTCAGAGGTAAGTCACCTTCTCTCCACAACTACATTCATGGTCTAACTTGCTGCTAACTCGCTAACCCTGAGAGTTTTGAGACCCCGCAGCGGCTCACTCCAGAGCGGCCAAAGGCGGCTCTGTCAGGGTGGGGAGGGAGCCCGGCGCCAGCTGGCGGGGCGGCAGCTCCCGCCGCGACACCACCTCCGCCCGGCGCCATCCCGTCCCGTTCCGCGGAGCCGCCGTGAAGCGCCTGTTCTGAAACTCTGCAGCTCCACCGCGCACTCCGTCACTGCCGCCCGTGCGAGGCGGGAGTGGCTGCTGCTGCTGCTGCTGGTGCTGGTGCTGCTGCTGGTGCTGGTGCTGCTGGTGCTGGCGGTGGCGGGACGACAGCCCACGCCCGGCGCCGCGCGCGCGCTCCTCTGTCTCGGGCTGTCCCTCTTGGCGCGCCGTAGCGATGCTCCCGGCTCCTCTGGCCTCGGAGGCTGGATTCAAGATGGCGGCCGCGCGGGCGGCTCTGTGCGGCTGTGTGTCTGCAGCTGGGTAGAGAGCCCCCCTTTCCCTCTGCCCTCCTCCTCACCGCTGCACCCCCGGCGCCGCAGCGGCCCGGGCCCGGCCGCGCACTGCGATCCGCCGCCATGCCGGCTTCGGTGCATGCATGAGAGACGTCGCCGCCGCCCTGGTCCGTGCCGCTGCCGCCGCCGCCATGGAGGAGCCGCCGGTGCCGCCGGGGAGGTCAGTATCCAGAGCTGCCAAATAGGCGCATGCCGCCTGCTGCCGGGCTGCACGCGGGTCTGGGAGTGCGAGCGCCGGCCACCCCTCCTGCAGCGCACGGGTGCAGCCTGCCTGCCCCGCGGCCGCCGGCCACGGCGTCGGAGCTCTGCGTGGCTGCGGGTGCGTTCCGAACCTTCCCACCCCCGGCCCGTGCGCGGTGCGAAAGCTCTGGCTGTGGCTGCTGCAGCTTCAGCGTTTGTAATAGCGCGCCCACGGAGTGAGAAAGCGCTTCGATAAGGAATCTCTAGTGGCTGCGGTGGGTAAGGCAGTGTTTTGTGGGTGCTTTGCAATTAGAACCAAATCGTTTCCTACCCCCCCCTCGCTGAGCAGCAGGAGCAAACAGGTGTTTCTGGACATTTGCAAGGCCAGCTCCCGGGGACAACTTTTACCGGTGATTAGGAAGCGTGCAGAGATTGGGGGAAGCAGCTGCCTAAGTCCCCCGGCAGACTGGCGAAGCGTGCACGACTTGTGCTCCGTGGCTTTGAGCTGCACGGACAAAAATACCGCCTGCTGCGAGGGTGCCAAGTGTTTGCAGCGGCCGTGGTTAAACCCCAGTAGTTTGGTTCTCTCGGGCGCGCGGATAAAACAGCAGGATCTCGGAGTATTGCTCCTGGCAGCGCTGCGATTGATGTTCGGCAGAAGATAGAGTTAAAAAACAACTTCCACAGAAAGGGCTAGCGTTATGATGCCTCAAGCTTTTTGCAACTGCTGTTAACCTCCTGAATGTGCTGACCTGCAGATTGGCTTTTTGCAAGTCTCCATCTGTGCCCTGCTGAGAGATGGAGATGCAAATTACTTCATGGTTTAGTGTTTCCAACTGGCTGTAGAAGTGTTGCATAAGTCCAAGTTATTAATTCTGTGGCAATTATTTCTCCTTTTAAAATAACATCCTGTTGATGCACTTCACTTCTCACTAGGAAGCATTCAGGAAACGTTTCTTAAACTGCTTGTGTGATCAATTAGTACTGTGAAGCACATTCTATTCCAGGTGTGCTGTGCAGAAAAGCTTCATGCTGTCATGTTCCTGAGATCACTCTTGGATATTGCAAGCTACTGTTTTTTACTGATGTAATAAAAGGGAAGTGGTGATGCACTCAAGTTTGGATCGAGGCTACAGAGTTGAACAATGTCTGGTTTGAGTTTTCATTAATGTATTTTAATGATTTGTTTTTCTTAAGTCATGAGAATGCCAAAACCAGAAGGCACATAACAGTTAATTAGATTTAACAGAAATATTATGAAACACAAGTGCCAGTGGGGCAACTGCATTCGTAAGCTTCCAAGTTCCTTATTACAGTATCTTCAAAGAGTAATACTGCAGGTTAAGCAGAAAATGATTTAGAGTTTGTTCAACAGCATGACCCTAGACCTGGGCTGTCTTCATGTAGAAGAGTAATCTGCAGTGCCTGGATGGAAAACACCCAGGCATTTCCTGTCTAGGGCCATTTCTGACCTCTGCTGGATTCTGCTTATTAAAAGACAGTTTATATGAGTCGGATGTGGGTGTGGACAGTGTGGTGGCAACTTTACCCAGCAAATGAAAATTGAATTGGTTATTTCAGAGTGAGCTGGTGGGTGGGAAGGAGAGGTCTCAAAACAATTAGGTAGCCTTAATTTGGATAGGGTAACGCATGTACTCCACTATGATTCACTTCTGTGTGTACTCTGTGTACCAACTTCACTGCTTTAGAGAAGAACTGATTCTCTGGCTTTATACGGTACTTACTTTATTCCTGTGTTATACCTAAGAAAAAGCATCTGAATCTTTTTGAAATATTATTAAAGTTCATTTAAATTTTGGGCTTATCATTAGGTGTGCAGTCTTGTGGGTGTGAGGTTAGAATCTTGTTGAAATCAGTGGGACTGTGTGAAAGCTTGGGAATTTGAAATCCATGTGGTGGCAGATAGCCTTTAATCCTGTTTGTAGCATACGAATGTGTTTCTGGCCAGCACAGAAGTAAGTGCGTGGTGTAATGCATTCTCTTTAAGTTAAATTTAATTCTGTTGG
The DNA here is from genome assembly GCF_963264785.1 of Psittacula echo. Classification (NCBI taxonomy): domain Eukaryota; kingdom Metazoa; phylum Chordata; class Aves; order Psittaciformes; family Psittacidae; genus Psittacula; species Psittacula echo. The sequence goes on along the minus strand of NC_137738.1, from coordinate 36,674,207 downwards.
AGAAATACTCAAGTCATTCTCATCAGCAATGCACCTACATTTATTTAAAAAGGAAAGTTATTGATTTATTGTTGTGGGACTGCTTTATGGTAGACAAATAGATACTTTTTTGTCTTTGTGTAAGGATTCTGTCTTGTCAGAATATAACTACAACGATCCAGTTTCTAACTCTAAAGCAAGCATGCAATATATTCATGGCTTTTTTGGAATTATGTAGTCCATAGTCCAGAGCATTTGATTGAGAATCCCTGTCCAAAAGTAAACTGTTTTTCTGAGGTCTTCCATTCTTTCTTGAAAAATATGCTTTGGGGTACGGAAAGCTCTCAACTGAACAGGCACATGTTTGGTGCTTCTTCGTTATGGCCTATAGGCTTTAAATTTTCCGAGACCAATTTTTGGCTTTCCTAAGGATTTTCTGGCACAAAAAACACTACAGAGAAGAATGAGGCCTTAAGCATGGCCTTTGTTGGGATGCCAATTTTGGTGGCACTGCAAAAGCATAAAGAGGCATAGGGCTATGTTAACTTGTGTCTAGGTTGTAGCCCTCTCTTTTTTTCCTAGGATACATACAGTGCAAGGGGTGAAGGAAGCAGCAGGGCTATGAATAAAGTGGGACAGAATTGTGAACAATATGGAGGCTTCCTGCACGCTGGGGAATTTCTCGGTGGTCTGTCTATCAAATTTGTTGGCTCTATGTTGACAATGAATTGGGCTGTCAGTCTGCAGCATCTGTTGTTTGAGGGAAGCCTGAAGTCATGTCATGGATTGTGCTTCAACCTATTACTCTTTTTGCCAAACTATCTGTATGACTTATAAGTGTATCAGCAGAGCAGGAGTTTATTTTATTAACTTACGATCACAGCTTCAGTGGGAGAAATTACTTGAGTGTACACAGTTTTACCATACTTTTCTTTTTTTACTTTTGTTATTATTTTTTCATGCATTTAAATGAGGTAAGATGTAGTCTGTATTCCCCACGTACTGCATTTTCTTGTTTACATGTGCAAGATTGGGATGAATGACTGATTGCTCCACCTACGCGCAAACACACATGCAGTGCTGGCTGAGATGTCTTTGGCATTTGTAGGAGCAAGGATTAGTCTGTGTTGTGTGGCTGCTTGAGTTGTTTTTATGTCTGTTAATTAGTGCTGTCTGTGTCAAGGTTGGTTTTACTGTTATGTAAGCTAGTGATATTAGCCCTTGTGGAATGCAAACTGTGCTGTGATGAAAAGCAGATCTGCAGAATTTAAAGGAAAGGATAAGCGGTATGCAGTGATTTTTATTTTAGAGAGCAAATTGGGACTTTTAGAGGCTTATAAAGATTTGGTTTCCATGACAACATTTCTTAATTATCCAGAAATCATTCTTTTAAACTGCATCTAAAATAGATTTAGAAGACTTTTTTTATACTACTAATTGCTAGTCAAGTAGTATGTTGACCTGTCTTAGGAGAGGTATCTTGGCTCTTAATTCTTCAGCTGTCTAAGTGGATCTGCTGTTGTATATGCCATTTATGTTTGCAGGGCTATTACTTTCTTCAAGTTTTCTTCCTCTCTTAAGTGTTTCTGCATTGATGTTATGTTTAGCCTGTAATCTATTAACAAAATAATTTTTTGATTTTTAAAAATAACTTAGAAGCTTGTGATTTAAAAATCTGATAATTGTCCTATGCTCATCCTTGGTCAACTGGAAATATAAAGCCGAACCAGAATGTTTGCTCTTAACACCCGAATTTGAGTGTTACTTTTTTGTCAAATGTTCACCCATGTCCAGTTCAAAAACCTGTATGTAAAATCACATCAGCTTTCCATGAACCTTGATCAGGTTTATTCTGGATCCAGACAAGATGGGCTAAAACTTCATTGCCCTGATGAATGTACCCCATGGGGTAGGAGGAGGGAATTAATCCTGTTCCTTCTGTGTCCCGCTAACATTTAATGGTATTGATTGTTGCGCATTGCTTTCTGATGTGGTATAAATGTATGATTTATTCTGTTCTTGGCTCACATGTGCTGCTGGCTTGCTTGCTGATGACTTCTCTGAGAACAGTATTTGTAAAGGTTTTTCATTTTAGCTATGAAACATCCATCTAGGAAGTGATAAGAAGGCTACAGATACATACGCATCTCTTAACTCCTTGGCTACACTATAAAACTCCTGGGCGCATGTCCATTGAGCATTTGGGATGCTCCAAGTAGTGCGAAGTACTGCAGGTCTATTACATTGCCTGGATTTTCCAGAGGTCATAGACTACTAGCTCAGCATCCAGTGCTTCAGCACCAGCTTCCACTAAAAGCATATTTAACTTACAGTGCTTCACCATCAGGGTTCTTGTAGACTTTGACTTCATCTAGAACATGAACTGAAACCTTGAGGTCAAAGCCACTTGGTAACTTTTTCTTATCTAAGAGTTGAACTCACTGCCAGAAGAGTAAAGTTTGAGCATGGGAGAGTGGGGGGAGAATGTCTGTTACACATCTTATTTTCTTAGGTCTGTGTCTTTTCCAGTTTATCACCATTATAAATGATATCTGTAGCTGAGCTTAGCAGCTTAACACTTTGTCCTAGTATCTCTTTTCCTGGCAGTGTGTAACTTTTCCTGGTGTGGCTTAAATTTTCGTGAAAATCTATCCAGATTTGTTAGTATAGATTTTTCATAAGAAGTACTTAGATAAGCTGCACACCCAAAAAATAAAGTATGTGTACATTGAGACCTTGGAATCTGATCTGTGCAGGCACCAAGAACTTAACTGCAGCACTTATCTTGTGGATTTACACTGTGCTCTGTAATGCTCAACAATCTTTACTCTCTGCTACGTATTTTGGAGTTTCTCATTAAAAAAACAAAAGAAAAAACCCCAACATAAAAAAACAAACCAACAAACCCCAAACAAACAAAGAAAACCCAACAAGGTGCTGTTCTTGGAAGTTATAGTTTAAAAAATACTTTTCTCCCCCCAAGATGCGCTAGGGTTTAATTGAGGTTGAAAAGGTAGTACTAAGGATGAAGCAGGGTGTTAGAAACCAGTTAATGTTTTGCCATTTGTTATTCTGAGACAATGATGAGAAGAGAGCTGGATACTGCCTGGGCTGGGTGTAGCTCTGATCTCCTTTTCTACAGTTCTAACCTTTAATCCATTTGCAGCCTCACCTGGTAGGCTTAAATGTAGATGTGAAAACCTGACAAACCCATCAACGTTTTCACACGCCTGTAAGGCATTGTAAGAGCAATGTCAGAATTAAATAGGTCTGTTGCTCTTTCTTATTGAAATAAAATATAGCTTAGTTTTTTATCAAATAATCTATTCGTGAATGGGAAAATGAGAAGTCAGAGATGAATGTACATGCATATTCTGTAAATGCTGTTGTATCATAATCCAAATTTGTGTGAAAATTTACAGTATTCCAAGATTGGAAAATTAGTTAACATTTCTGTGTTTCTATATTTACCAGTAAAAAAGAGCGGGAAGTTCTGATTATTTTTCTCTGAGATGAGAACATGAAGAACCACCAAAACTGTTATAAGAGATTTATATATTTATTTAAAATATTTATATAATATTTTATTTAGTTATTTTTAGTTGGTGTAACTTGCAGAGGAAAAGTTCTTCCTTAGACTATTTAAGTAGGTCTCAATAGCTCTTATCTCTGCTTGCAATAAAAAGGTATGATGAATACTAATTTGCATTTTTGCTTAATTAGTTTTTAATTGTCAGTTTCTGTCTTTTTGAGGGGTTTTTTTAGGCACATTTTTATAGTCAGACAAAAGGTGCTTCAGCACCTCTCCGCGGCTTCAGTGCTGCTTTTCTGGGACTCTGTCTTTCTGTCATAAATATAACAATCAAGCACTTAGAAACTTCTGTCAGAGAACATGACAGATTTTGGGTAAAAGTGTCGAAGTATTAGTAATTCACAAAACTGAGTGTGGTAGTTTACACGTCTTGAGAAGCAGAAGATTTGGTTGGAATTTCTTTCAAAATAAATGTTGTTAGTTAATAGCAGTGTGAGGAAGTTTGCAATGGGGGGAACTGAATACTGTCAGATAATATGCTTGAGGTGTACTGTAGAAATTGTGTTCACACTTGCTGGGTCCTTCTGTTCTCATTAGACAGCTTAATTGAGAGTTACCGAGAGAGAAAAGATGTCGATGGAATCAACTAAAAATTAACTGTTCATCTCTAAGCTTTACATTAGTCTTTTCCCAATAATGACTTTTTTTACTTTTATATTTCTGCAGAAATAGTGGATGCTCTTATCGCAGTGAAGTCTTGCTATAAATCAGTGTTGATCTTGCAGCAGAAATGCTTTGTGTACTTCTCTCAGGCCTTAGCTGATCTGGGATTCATTGTATTTGGTGCTCAATTGCTGGCAGGGCAGTTGAAGCATAAATGTCTAGTTTGCAAACAGGTAGCAAGATGTAGGTCAGGGCTTCATAGCAGCTTTGGGTGTTTGCACTTGTGTGGTGATGCTGCAGGTTAAACAAGGCATAGTGAGCAAAGCATGGCTATTGCAGGGCTACTATTACATTTTTACTGTATACTAGTTGAGTTTTAGTGTTTCTGTAATTATTTCTATGTTGACAAGCCCTTTATCATAGTTAATTTATAAATTAGCTCCTGGAATGATGTAGTTCAATCAGTCCTTGGTAGTGATACAGGTAACCTTAAGCATCTTCCTGCCCAAGTACTTCAATTTTGTTGTTGCTGCAAGTAAAAAAAAAAAAACAAACCACCACAACAAACTTGCATTAGTTTTGCAGCTGACCCAGACTAGAAGTTACTAGTCTCATCTCCTAACATAGAATCACAGAATAGTTAGGGTTGGAAAAGACCTTAAGATCATTTAATTCCATCCCCCTTGCAGTGGGTAGGAACACCTCACGCTTGACCATGTCACTGAAGGCTCTGTCCAACCTGGCCTTGAACACTGCCAGGGATGAAGCATTTACCATTTCCCTAGGCAACCCATTCCAGTGCCTCGCCACCCTTACAGTAAAGAACTTCTTCCTTATATCTAACCTGAACTTCCCCTGTTTAAGCTTAAACATGTGGTCGCTTCACTACAGTCCCTGATGAAAAGTCTCTCCCCAGCATCCCTGTAGCCCCCCCTTCAGATACTGGAAGGCTGCTATGAGATCTCCACACAGCCTTCTCTTCTCCAGGCTGAACAGCCCCAACTTTCTCAGCCTGTCATCATACGGGAGGTGCTTCAGCCCCCTTATCATCCACGTGGCTCTCTTCTGGACATCCCGCTCTTCTCCCCCCTCCAGCTAGGAATATCTGCCATATGAAACTTGCTATCTTACCATCAAGTACATTTGGTTGCCTAATCAAAATTAAAGTGGTTGAAGTTGGAAAAATCATGCAAATAAAGACATTCCATCCGAGCTGGATTGTTTTGGCAGCACCAGTGAAGAACCAGGGTTGGTATTTTCAGTTGCACCTGTGCAACTTGTGGGCTGGTAACATCTGGAGAAGTGTCAGTGGAAAGCAGAAAGGACAGTCATCTTATAAATTGCTGCAGCTGCAGCCAGAAGAGAGTGACTGAGGGCATGATTTCACATTACGCTCCATGTGTTGGAACAGCAGGTTGCTTTCTTCCCTCTGATCTCCCCAAGAGGAAGCCAAGCTCTTTCACTGCATTCTTTCTGGATCTAGTAGTCATGTGTCTGTAGTTTTCACTTCAGCTTACTGATCTAATGGGTAACTGGTGCAAGAAAAAATGAGCATGTTTTGTTTTCTCTCCATCATATTGGTGAATGAATATGATTGTTGGCTTCTGTGTAGAGGGGGCAAGGATATGCAACCTGGGGAACAAAAAGTACACTTGGACAGGTTCCACTTTTTGTGTCAGCTTACTATGACTATAGTCTTGGTAATTGCTGTGGCTCTTCATCCTGGTAGAAAGTTGTGTCAATAAGCTGTGTGAATAAGCTTCATTACATGTCATACTTGATTTTGACAGTTTTTTAGTATTCAAGTTTTTTGTGTTTTTACAAGCTTCTCTGTTGTAAGATGCTCTAATGTAAACTTAGTCTACAGATGCAAATTTTACAGAATCTTACTTGCTGAAAGATGCAAGTGTTTGGTTTGTTGTTTTGTTGTTTTTTTGGTTTTTTTTTTTTTTCAGTTAATGTAAGCAGTAAATGCTAAAATTACTATCTTTGTTATAAGTAAATTCCTTTCCTCCCCACTGCCTTTTATCCCCAGTATCCTGGCTGTTCATTCCTAGACTATAGAGATAACGGATCATATATCCTGTCTTCCCCTAATTTCTCTGGGAGGAAAAATGTAGCTATATACAGCTGAATTTGAATTCAAATATTTTGTAAAACTGAAATTGTTATGCTGGTACTATTTCTTTTTTTGACTGTTATTTTGAAAGACAGTGAATACGTTAAAGCCTCAGGTTTCTGCCTTAGGATGTTGCTTTAAGATGACAACATGATAAAACACTCTTTTGTTTTCTTATGTTATTTCCAAGCATTATCTTTAGAATCTGTTTCTCCTTTAAACTTTCCTCTAATTTTAATATAAATTTTGAGTTTGTGTTTTTCTTTTTTCTTTCCCAGTTTATTTTAGCTTTGACATTGGTGTGCCTTACATCATATCTGCTTTTCTGGTTTGAGAAATCAGTGAAAGCTTGAATGTGACTCTCATAAATATTTATGTCTTAGCTTTCAGAAGAGAAGGGAAATGGATACATTTAACTGTATAGGATTGACCACCTCCCGTAGAAAGGAAGAATAGTGCAGGTGTAATGGTGATCATAGGGATACACCAATTGAGTTAGAGAAGCGTGCTTGAAAAATAGGTCTTGAGAAATGATGTGAGTTAGCAGTCTTCCTTTTTACTTAACTGAAGGAAGAGTTGCAAGGGCAACAAGTGCTTTAGAGAAGAGCGTTTTTATTTTGTGCCTTTTTATTTATAAAGCCTTCAAGAGATGATACCCTGAAGTTCCCCTTTTCCACTGTGAGATTGCTGTTAGGTGTTCCTTCTGCCAGGCTTTATTTTCAAGTTAAGTTATCCAGATGCTTCTTTTCTAGGGTAAAGTAGTGTCTACAAGATCAGTGTGAGCTGGAAACTTGGAAGTCCAAAACTCTTGTTCCTGATCTTTCCTCCAGCTTAAAGTTGCTATCAGTAATTTTTACTCTACTGGTGAGATGTGGCGTCTGTGGGGTCTGTGTGTTTTGTTCTGTTTTTTTGCCAAGCAGTGATGTTTTCCAAATGTAGTAAGATTTTGTTTCTCAAGAGGAAGCTGATCCAGGCCTTAATAGAAATGTGGTACAAATCTAACTGCATTTGCCCTTAATAACTTCAGAACTTTTCTGTTCTTAGAAAATTTTTACACTAGAAAACCCTTAGAAAGGACTGTATTTGCAATTTATTTTCATGGTAGTGATTTGTCATTCAGAAAAGCCCAATGCCAAGCTTGTTGCTTTCCTATAGCTTACCCAGATTATCTTAAATATAACAAATTAAAACCCCAGACATATCCTGAGCTTCAAGTTGAATTTAATTACACTGTTAAAAATCGTGACGTATTACCAAGTTTGTAACAGTAAATCCTATTAATATGTTGGCAGCAATCACAATTTATTGGTGACTAAGATTTGACATTGACTGCTCAGAAAAGCTGAGCTCGGGTTTACGAGATTCAAATGTTAATACAAGGTCAAGTGTCTTCATTACCATGTATCAGTATTAGGTTTTAATGTGAACAATATGTTTTTTTACAGTCTCTGGAGGCATAGTCACAATAGGAGTACGTGACATGTACATGCTAGTCACAGAATTTTTTTGTATCTTGCTAACCAGGCTATTCCCTATGCCAGATTTACACAGGATGTATTTGGCAAAAAAATACAGTGTTATTTGTATAAACTACGAGCAAATTCCTCTTTCTCTAGAATGAAAATATAAAATAATGAAAAAAGCTCAAGTTTTTTTTCTTGCTTTTTATTGAGGGCTTCCTCAGAATTGTGCTTATAGCCCTTTCTTCAAGATTCTTTTTTTCTTTTGCTTCCTCAGAGCAGTTTGTAATACCTTCTTTGAATGCAGTAGTTGCAAATATTTATTTTAGTGCTCACAAATGTAGCAGAATGACAAATGTAGAGACCACTGTGTACAAATTTGGATCTGTAGTCCTTTCTGCTTTCAGTTCAGAAACTTCAGAACCAAGTCCATTTATTTAAGCTTACCCCTTCCCTCAGAACAGGGAATTTTTAAAGGGTGATTGAAAAATAGAGGTGTGTGGTGCTTTCATGATGTTGGAATGGCACATTAGGAGTTTATACCAGATAACACTCCTGTACTTTAGCAGAACTGCATTTCATCTTAATTTAGTTTCCTGATTAGATTGTCTGATCATTAGTCTTAATTTCCTGAGGTACTGCTGATTGATTAATGAAGTTCCTTGTGCTGTTGGTCCAGGAGTACCATCACATTTTCTAGTGCTATGCAGATAAAAGAAAACCCCGTACTGCCCCACAGAAGTTAGAGCTGCTGACTCCATAGTTGTATTGTGTGTGGTGTTCAGCAGCTCTAACTGGATGCCATTTCCTTTTCAGTTTTAACAGATGCAGAGGTGGCTATGTAAAAATCCTGTTTCCTCTTTGCATTATCAGCAGTGGTGGGATGATGACAATTTGCAATTATGTTCTTGTCAGAATGTTGTTTATCTTTGAAATAGAATTGTTGCAATGACATTTAGGGAGAGCTACCTTAGATTTAAAATTACTTGATTGATAGTGTGTAGTGTCAATGTTTTCTGCTTCCTTATCCAATTGGCAATGTACAGGCTAATGGAGCATATATTTGAAAAGTAGACACTTTGCCTTTAAAACAAAGGCACTGAGTGTCAATAACTAGGACTTGGTAATTCGGCAGTGGACCTTGTGCAGATCTTGCAGTTCTCTCTGTGGAAATGGCAGTGTGCCATAGGAAGTATTGAGAAAGAGCCTTGCTGATGCGTGAGTGGTGTAATGTCTTTGAAACTGAGGAAAGCTGTTTACGGCAGCAGCTTGTGGAGTGCGCAGCTTCATAACTGTCGTGGTGGGTGATTGTCCTGGCTACTGTGTTGGAATTGCCTAACTCAGATTTATTACTATGTGCTTGTAGTCCCATCATTTGACCTCTATTGCTCTGATTCCCAGCAAGCTTTTAAACTGTGTGTGGGATGATAACCAGTGGCTGAACCTGAGTTAATTATGTGTCTAATACATTCAGACTCCTGCATGTGAGGATCAAGGCTAGCTGATAGAAAGGGAAAATCAAAAAAAATGTTTTCCCTCCTACAGATGTCACAGTTTTTAGCGTGACCTCTTATTATTGCTTGTTACAAACTTTGAAAGTTTTTTGAGTAATGCTTCAGTAAAGTACAAAAAATTTGTAGCAGTTAAAAATCATACTCTTCAGTGTGACTTCAGCCTACTTAATTTTAACATGTTCCCATGTGATCTTCAGTGGTCTTTTTATTTATTCATATATTTTTAAAGATAAATTACTATTTTTCTGAAGACTCATGGTCTTTATTAACAGCAGTGGTTACCAGGCTTTCTTGCTCCCTGCCCTGCTGCTCCAAATTCTGTACCTCAATTTTCCCTCTCTCCTGTTTCTGCTTGGAGGCCTTTGAAATTGTAGATTATCATGATTGAGCTGAAATTGTAGATACAGTGCCAACATTTTGATTTAGTGAAGAAAAAAAATTACTAAAAATCCTATTGTCATCTACATAGGCAAATTAAAAAAAACCCTGTATTTTGTCTTTTCAGATTCTGGCTGAAATGCACACTGGTATAGCATATAGTAGTTACTTGCTGGAAGCATTCTTGGTTATTTATTTCTTGTTGCATTTTCGAGCTGTCAAGGTGTTTTGTTTGGTGGGTGGTTTTGTGTTTGTTTGGTTTTCTACCATATTGCTCTTGCAACTCTCTCAGTATTCCTGATTTATGCATCCTGGCTACAGTCCCTTCTATATTCATCAAGGCAAAATTGATGAGATACATGTTGCTTGTTAAAGTTGAAGCTGGGAGCAGCCTGTAAATAGGCTGATGTGAAAACTATGCACTTCCAGTTTTCCTTGTAAGCATTGGATTTAAACTGTCCTTGGCAAATAGTAACTTCACTTAGCACATTTCCAGCTTTTACTTTTTGGATGTATGTGTAATGAGGATTAGGATGGTTTTCAGTGGCTGTGGGGGGAGAAAGTCTGTAGTTCTTGGTAGCAAACAAGAAATTAGTTTTGATTAATGTTTACCAGCTCTGCTTGCAACAGTATTTAGGAACCAGCAATTTTGTGTAATAACAAATACTATAATCCGATTTAGGTTAGCCAGCACTGCATTTTATAGGCTTGCAGATTTAATTAGTCTTTGGTTAAGTTCATAAAAGTGAATAGCACATGGACATTACAAATGCTATGTCAGTAATCTGTTAACTAGCTTTAATACCAGAGGGTTTCTGCTGATGATCGTATATGTCTAGTGTTGTCTAGATGAGAAAAATTGAAACCAGCATGACTAAGCTGATGTAGTTGCTTTAGTTCAGACCCTATATATTTAGTGCATTGTTGCACGCTAAGGCTTTCACTGGTGAAACTGAATCTTTGTGTTGACTGGCATTGATTTGAGCTCTGAGATACAGTTTTAGCACACAAACCCTAAACTGAGCATGATGTATTTTTAAACTTGAGTTGCAACTTGAGTTGGCTTCTTCCCTCTATGATGAGCCAGCTCCAGTTAGATCATCTAGTTAGCTGCTAACAAGAGCGGTTCTGTAAAGCATGATTGCTGTTTTGTGATACGTCTAGTACTGCATGTTTTGTAATAAATATGCTATGGTTCTTAACAAGTTAAAAACCAGCTTACTAAATTACCCAGGAAGAAAAAAAAGTCTGAATGTTAAGTAAATCATACTGGATCCAGCATGATGCCAGTGAGTCCAGAGGAGGATCATGAAGATGATCAGTGTGCTGGAGCATCTCTCCTATGAAGACAGGCTGGGAGAGTTGGGCTTGTTCATCCTGGAGAAGAGAAGGCTCAGAGGAGATCTTACAGTACCTAAAGGGGGCCTACAAGAAAGCTGGAGAGCGATTTTTTATACAGGCATATAGTGATAAGACAAGGGGGAATGGCTTTAAGTGTAAAGAGGGTAGATTTAACTTAGATAGCAGGAAAAAATTCATTACTGTGAGGGTGGTGAGACACTGGAAAAGGTTGTCCAGAGAAGATGTAGACACTTCTTCCCTGGAAGTGTTCAAGGCCACGTTGGATGAAGCTTTGAGCAACCTGGTCTAGTGGAAGGTGTCCCTGCCCATGGCAGGGGTTTGGAACTAGATGAGCATTAAGGTCCCTTCCAACCCAAACCATTCTGTGATACTGTGATCCCACTGTGTAGTGTGTATGTAATTCAGGTGTAGGATTGGAGGGTGTTTTGAATACTTTTGGGCTTCATGCCTTCTCCTCAGACATATCAAGAAACAAACAAGGTAGTGACTGTTAAGGAAAGAACTAGCTTATGGTCTCTAAAGATCAGCCCATTCAGCCTATGAAGAGGTTTGATCATTATACTCTTAGAAGAGGTTACTCACTGTAAAACAGAAGGAAAGCAGTGTTTTCACTCGTCTTTTAAACTAGGACAAGTTACCTCATTATAAAACTGCTTTGGAACTGAGACTGAACGCGAATAACGCAGAATCCATTCTGCCAGGCCCAGCCAAGAGCATCAGCACCCCACCCTGTGCCTTGCCAGGCCAGTGAGATCACTGAAAAAATAAATAGTTCCATGAGCACTGGAACTAATGACTTCTGTTTCATGTGGTTTAGTCTCTTGTGGTTGATTTGTCTTTGCCAAATTCAGAGGGGTGTGCTCTGCCTGAAGTGTTTTCTGCAGTAAGGCTGTTTGCAAGAGTTCTCAAGAATAATTTTTTCCTGATGTAAACTTGAGTTCCACTTTCCCAGTTCAGCACTTACAAGATCCTTTTCTGTTATTCATCTACCTGTTTTCACAGGATCTGTAGGAACAAATTAAGACCTCTTTGTTACGTTTGGCTGGTAGGGGTTAATAAAGTCAGACTGCTAGAAGACACACAGACAGCATGATTTCCCAAGGCAAAGAACCTAGGCTAAAAGTACTGGTGATTCTGTGTGGTGGTCAGTGGCCAAATTCACTGCAGAGCTCTCCTTAGGCTACAGGTGGTGCTATGGTACCACCTGAATCATTTTTCTTAGGTAATCTCTAAAGTTTAGCTACAGTAGTTGGTGAACTTGCTTGCTGCCTTTTCAAAGCTGTAGTGTGAGAAGAGTAATTTCACATGCTGAAAGTTTCCATGGCTTTGCAGAGAACATAATTGTTCTGCGTGTTTATATCTAAAGGCAAAGCAAAAGTATGGTATCTGATTTGTTTGTTTGGTTTTTGTTAGCCTTACTGCTGTTCTACTGGCTGGCAATATTCTGGCCTATTTCTTCCTGCAGACACTTGGACTCGCTCTGCCGGAATATGAGTAACATTCCTCATCTGCCTCAAAAATAGGAGAAAGTAAACTGTCATTTATGATTCAGGTGAAATTGAAATTGACATTACCTCTTCCTGATGCTAGTCTTGCACTGGCTGATTTAGGTTGAATGTTTCTTTGCCTCCATGTCTTTTACTAGAGTGAAGATGGTGTTATTTGCACGCTTGCTTCAGGAATAAAATATCTGAGGAGATGGAGGCAAACGTTTTTTTTTCCCCTCCTCAGAGGTAGTGGTGCATGTTCTTCTCCCAGGTGTATGTTAAAGCAAGAGAGTTCCACATACGGCTCCAGTGGGGAGTGGTGGTGATAGGAGGACTGTGCTGCGGTAGTGGGCCCAATATTCTGGGAGAAGGCAGACATCTCTGCATCACTTTAAGGTCCAGCTTATCCATGGGATTTAGTCACCTAGGAACTTGTTTTGGCCTTAAGAGTCCTCTCCTCCTACCCTTTTTCTCCCTTCTCTACCCAGAGTAGATAAACATCTGATGGGTATAAAAGGATAGTGATAGATATTAAAACCCTGTGCTGCTGCTGTCTACTTTCCTGTGAAGCCTGAACTAGCAGTAGGATTGTCATTATTTTGTGCAGCTTTTTTTTAACATTGTGAAGAATTCAAATGATACGTTATTGGTGAGTCAATGATACAGTTCACAGATTACCTTAAAATAGTTTGTTTCCATGTAGGAATCTAAAATTTCATAATATGTCAGTGAGCAGCATAAAACATACTGGAATATTGTGTCCAGTTCTGGGCCCCTCAGTTCAAGAAGGACAGGGACCTGCTGGAGAGAGTCCAGCTCAGGGCAACTAAGATGATTAAGGGAGTGGAGCATCTCCCTTATGAGGAAAGGCTGAGGGAGCTGGGTCTCTATAGTTTGGAGAAGAGGAGACTGAGGGGTGACCTTATTAGTGTATATAAATATATAAAGGGGGAGTGTCATGAGGATGGAGCCAGGCTCTTCTCAGTGACAAACTATGATAGGACAAGAAGTAATGGGTATAAACTGGAACACAAGAGGTTCCACTTAAACTTGAGAAGAAACTTCTTCTCAGTGAGGGTGACGGAACACTGGAACAGGCTGCCCAGGGAGGTTGTGGAGTCTCCTTCTCTGGAGACATTCAAAACCCGCCTGGACACATTCCTGTGTAACCTTATCTAGGTATTCCTGCTCCGGCAGGGGGATTGGACTAGATGATCTTTTGAGGTCCCTTCCAATCTCTAACATACTGTGATACTGAAGTTTGGTTGTTCAGAGTCTGAGCGTAATTTCATTGCTGTTTGTTTGTCAGTTGATCATGCAGAGGAGATCCAGCTGTTGTGCCCAACTGCAACTCTACTGAAGTAATCTTATTTGATAGGACACTGCATCTAGGAGGGAAAAGGGTTATCCAACATAATTACTTGTTTATGGTATTTGTCATGTATTTTTGAAGCAAGTCCTAACATAAGACTGCATGCATGTCCCCCTCTTCTGGTGGTTTTATATCTGACATCTTTTTATGAGAGGAAGCTGGTACTGGAACTTGTCTTTGAACTGGCCCAGAGTTTATGTGTGAAAACTGATGGCTCTTTTTAATTATTTACACACACACACACACACTCCATGTGAGTTTACTAATAGATCAGATCCTGGCTTAGGGGGGAACTATGTAAGTGCCAGAACTGACTTGAAGGAAAGGCTGTATGAGTTTTTGGCTGTGGGAAAAGGGAAGCCTGAATAATAGCGGTCTGGACTTTGATCGTCTTGTTCTGCAGTGGAATTGTGCCATTGCTAAGGTTAACTACTTGATACCATACAGTTGTTGTTGAGTTTTGGTTGGTTGTTTTTAGGTTTTGTTTTGTTGGTTTTTGTTTTACAGGCCTGGCCCTCACTGAAGGAAAAAGGTGTTACTCTACTTTTATGTGCTAGTAGTTTAAATGGAAATAGTGTAGAGTTTTTGAAAATTACAGAGACAAGTCAGCGTTTTTAAAATAATGGAATGTTTTGTAATACTGCATGTAATGCTACTCTATAACATTTGCTGATACTACCGAATGTAATAGTAATGAAATGTCTAGTTTGGCGTTGGAAAGTTACTGTGCAGCACTCTGTACTGACATAGGTGCTAATCCTGCAAAGACACATGCTTTCTGTTGAATTCAGTGATACAGCATCCAGTTGCTAATCCATCTGGATTTGAGGTTTGAAGAACATATATACATTATCTTAATTTTGGTTTTGCATGAGCTCTGAATTGTTTTAAAGTATTATCAGTATTTTTTCCAAAGCGCCAGTGTAGTCAAGGCTAATTGAACAGTTACTGTAGAGACCCTTTTGGGCCTTTTTTTGGTTGCCAAAAAAAAAGTTCTGAGGTTAAATCCAATTAATATTAAAATCAGTGGAAAATACATAAAGTACATTCAGGTCTCCTGTGTTACATAAAGTTTTGTGAAGGGTAGAGAGCCTTTCCAGTGAATTTTAAAGTTGCATTCATGGTATGCACACGTTAGGGGGTGGAGGATGGAAAGAAAGTCCTCTGCTGCTGTCTCTGCCACTGATTAGGTTGATTGTCTTGCATTGTATTTGTATATTTGAACCTTTGTTTGGTGTTCCTCTTAGTTTAGGCTTGCCCCAGGTTTTCTCAGAAATGAGCATATTACATATGCATGTACCTTTACACTGTGTTCTAGTGACACTGACCATACATCCCCTTTGTTGTATGTAGCCTATACTTTGCTTTATTGGAAAGTTGCACTTAAGGATGTGAAAAAATGGGATAAATACACATGGCTGTGGCAGGAAAATATAGAAGGTTGACTGTGGTTGGGATTCATCAATGGATTAGCTTTCTAAACAGATACTGCAAGTAAAAATCCTTTAACATCCTGGTTTAACTTGTTTTCTACAGGAAAGCGCGCACGTCGGAAGATGCTGCTTGTAAGATCTCAGAATCTGACCCTGAGGAATTATCAGATGAAGCAAGTGCTGACACCTTCTATGGAACTTCTCCTCCTAGTACACCCCGACAGATGAAGCGTATGTCAACAAAGCATCAGAAGAATAACATTGGGAGACCTGCTAGCCGCTCCACTTCGAAAGGTTGGTGTGGTGTTTTGGGTTTTTTCCTAAAATGACCATAAAGTCATAGTAGTTGCCTTTCATTACCTGATGGAGGAGATGCACAGAAGATGGGGCCAGGTACTGCAGTATCAAAAGATACTTGATACAAGTTTTTTCCTAATGTTACTAACTACCGATATCTAATAATAAAACACTTTTAGGTTAAAGTATGGATTTTAAGCTTTTTTTTTAATTTTGAGCAGATAAAGAATATGGTAATTACTTGTTGAAAAGAATTTTAAAAAACATGCAGTAGCTGCATCTTTTCAAGCTGCCCTTCTAAGAGAAAGAGAAAAAATATATAACAGTAGTGGTTTTGCTGAGCTTATGATGGGTGAAGAAAAGCCATTTTTTAAGATGGTGTGTTCAGTATTTTCATACAGAATTATACCTAGGCTCTTAACTTTTTAAAAACCCCAAACAAACCACACACAAAACCCACCACTATGTCTGACAATGTTATTTACCAGAGTTGTTATGGCAACTTAAGTACAGCCAGTTAATGTTTTGGAAGCAATTTTTTAAACTGGTTCACATAACACAGGAAGTGATATCACAGAGCACATTTACTTGCAAGGATTACATTTTCAAGGTAAGTGCTTCAGCATGAAAAAAGGAATGCAGTCTGTTCTGCAGTTGCATGGAGTTGTAGAGTGCAAGTTCATAATAAAAGAATGGCCCATGCGAACATCTTCCAAAGCATTTGGTTCCCTTCCATTTCGTACAATCTCTGATTATTGTCACTGTGAAGAGAGCATTCACCAGAAGACCTCTTCCTCACAGTGAACAGAAGTCTTGTTTTACTTGCCAGTACGTATGTAAGCATTGGAATTATTAAGCTTTGTTTACTGGCTTTTAATTGTACCTTTTGGCTAAGTTAAACTCCTCTAATGCAACATTAACCTTATTTAGTTCTGTATATGGTAGTTTTGTAATAACTTCTCCTGCTTTCTGTCTTTTTTTTGTTTCTGTGCTTTAAAAAAAAAAAAAAGGTTGGTTTCTAACCAGAGAAATTGTGATACTAAAGGACTGTAGTGCATAACACTTCATAGTAACCTTTTGGTTCTGAGCTCGTATTAAGGATCTATAATTGTATGAGAAATAGGGAGCTGTTGTTTACCCCTGCTATCCTCTAACCCACTGCAAAGTCAGCATCTTCAAAGTCTGTCTGTTTCTTGTTTTCCTAGAAGCAAGGTAGAGATTCTGGAATGTGGTTTGCAAATTGTTGAGAAGTCAGGGTGCAAATTTAAGTCAGAGAGCATCGAACATGAAGTGCTCAGCGTTCTGAAATGTTGAGCAATAATAGATCTTCCCTTTTTTGGCACCCAAAAGTATGTTGGCTTGATGGATCATTCTCTATCATGTTTTTCCATATACAGAAAAGGAATAATATTATTCTTCCACTGAGGAGGCCTTTTTGCAAATAAGCTTATTAGTATTTCTGGTATTAATGGATGTCATAATGAGGAGCACTGTAGCAAAAACTCTAGGGAAATCACTACTTCTAGAGTGGGAAATGAGCCCTGTGCAGCAGATAATCCTTAGCAGCATAGTAAACAGTGAAAAAATTACAAGGTATTTGGCCACTTTTTGTTCTTGAATAAGCAGGGGCCCTGTGACTGTGTAGCTGCTTGTTTTCCAATTCCTGATTCCTGGACTGCAGCTAGTCTACATTACAGGCATTTTCCTCCAGTGTGCCATCAATTATTTGAGAGAGAGAAAACCATTGTTTCAATACCAAGTAGTTTCTCCTGTCCTGATCTGCAAAGCCTAGATTGAAGAGCTTTTCTTATTGCTGCAGAAGAGCGATAAGGTCTGCTGCTGCTGAGGAAAGAACAGGAAGAAAAGAGATTGCGTAGTTGTGCAGAAAAGGGCTGTTATGTAGTATGGGAGAAGGCAAGTGTCTGTGTGTTGGGAGAGTGGTAAGGTAGGCTCCTGGTGTTAAAGCAGTGTATTAAGATTGCAGAGGGTTTCCCAGAACTAAGATCAAGCCTCCCAAGAGCAAGGGTTAGGTCATTTTAGCTAGATTTCAGAATCCATACATGCTTCAGTTTTTATGAAATTGCATGTGCAATGTAGTCTCTTTAATTCTGTTTGACTTAGAAACTCAAATGCTCTGTTGCATTTTGAGGTTTTTGTTTGGGAGGTTGTGTGACAAATGTGTGGAAAATGAACTTAGAACCCATTCTTTTCCTTTTGATCACACTCAATTTTCAGTAGATGGCATGCTCAGGACAGTGGCAGTTCTCTGAAGTCCTTTCTACAAAAGAGGTAAAGCAAGAGGAGAAAAAAATTTTCTTTGGTGCTGCTGTTGATTTAGCTGTACTGATGGTAATTTCCAGGACTATGTTTTACTTCTACCCATGCCTGTTTTGTTTTGTTGGTATTAAACCATGCTTTATGCTCAACCTATGAAATGCGATTGTGAGCTGGATTGAACAATGTTTTTTCTTCTTGCTGCAGTCACGTTCATTCTTTTATTTTTTTCTTACAGAAAAGATGAGTATGCCAACTCAGTCTGTGCATAAAGACAATGGGAAAACCATTGATAATGTGGAGGAGCACACTTATAAGCAAGGGAAAAAGATCCGAGACACTCTAAGGACTACAGAACGAGATCACAAGAAAAATGTGCAGTGCTCATTTATGTTAGACTCAGTTGGTGGGTCTCTGCCAAAAAAAACAATTCCAGATGTTGATCTCAATAAGCCTTACCTCAGCCTTGGCTGTTGCAATGCTAAGCTTCCAGTCTCAGTGCCCATGCCAATACCCAGAACTACACGCCAGACTTCTAGGACTGATTGCCCGGCAGACCGCTTAAAATTCTTTGAAACCTTGCGGCTTTTGTTAAAACTTACCTCAGTCTCAAAGAAAAAGGACAGGGAGCAAAGAGGACAGGAAAACACCTCTTCTGTCTGGTTGAACCGATCCAATGAACTGATCTGGCTGGAGCTGCAAGCTTGGCATGCTGGCCGGAGCATTAATGACCAAGACCTCTATCTCTATGCAGCACGACAAGCTATCCCCGATATCATCAATGAAATTCTCACCTTCAAAGTGAACTATGGGAGCTTCTCCTATGTAAAAAATGGAGCCAGTCTCAATGGTACTTCAGGAGAAGGAGTTTGCAAAGCAACATGTGGAACTAGTGCTTTGGGTTACTCAAGTTACCATGAACACCTCCATCGCCAGCGGGTCTCTTTTGAGCAAGTAAAGAGGATAATGGAGCTGCTAGAGTATATAGAAGCACTTTATCCATCTCTGCAGGCTCTTCAAAAGGACTATGAAAAGTATGCTGCAAAGGACTTCCAAGACAGAGTGCAGGCACTCTGTTTATGGTTAAATATTACAAAAGACTTAAATCAAAAATTAAGGATTATGGGAACTGTACTGGGCATCAAAAATCTTTCTGACATTGGCTGGCCAGTGTTTGAAATTCCTTCTCCTCGACCGTCTAAGGACAATGATCCAGAGGATGAAGAAGTTGATGGGGAAACAGAAGTAAAGGAATCCTCAGGAACGTGCACAGAGGAGAGTGATGGGGAAGAACAAATCTCTGAAAAGAGTGTTGAGGAACTTAGACAAGCCATCAAGAACAATTTTTCTAATAAGCCAAATTTTGACTTTCAGGACCATTTTTCAAGGAGACTTGATAGGCTTGAATCTGAGGATGACTCCGCCTCTTGGGTTATTCCAGAATGCAGTGCTGAGGCAAGCTGCAGCCAACACTGTTTGACCTCTATTTACAGGCCGTTTGTAGATAAAGCACTGAAGCAAATGGGGTTGAGGAAGCTAATTTTAAGACTGCACAAGCTAATGCATGGTTCATTGCAAAGGGCCCGTATGGCGTTGGTAAGGAGTGATCACCAGCTGGAGGTAGGTTGCTGTTAGTATAAATGGATAACAGGAGTACCTCCCCTGCTGTACTGTTTCTAACTTAAACTGGAGGAATTGGGATCATATGAAAGTTTTGGTTGCTTTGTTGGTGTTTGATAGTGTGTGTTACAATTAAGAGCCCAGTTCTGCTTTCACTGAAATTAATCTGTAATTTGACCTGAAGTAGAATTTGTGTGAAGCACAAGCTAGTTCTCTATTCTTGCTTGTAATTGAAAAGACATTTTTATGCTAACATCTTTGCTCATTACATTTTCTAATGTTTATTACAAATAAGTCAGAAAAATTGCAATGAAAAATTAGACACAAAAATTGAAATGTAAGAAGAATTGGGTATGGAAGCAGTCGTTTTCCTTGTCTCTAAGAGTGGATATCTTTCTGCAGAACAACCTTTATGAAAATTTGACTATTGTTTTGAGGTTTTCTTCATCTAAGTGAATGAAGTACTCTGATGACACATTATGTTTGAGGCCAGATAGGAAAAATGAATGGATTCTCTTAACCTTGAAATATATGAAAGCAAGTCATGTTAGAATGATGCATTCTTCAGCTGGCTTAGTTTTTCTTTCTTTGGGTCATTTTATATTCTTGATTGCGAGTAAATAAAAACAGAATTATGAAATAAGTGGTAAACAAAAGGACAGTAGCTGATGTTTGATGTATGCATGATCTCAATAAATGGCTCGGACTTTGATTTCTTGGGGTTTTTTTTAAGAAGTGTTGGTTAGTCACTTGAAACATTTCAGATTGGGCCTACTGAAGATCGATTAATTAGATTGGGCAATGGAAGTTTAGGTGTCTAATACTAAGTCCTAATGTCATGTGCTGTTATCCTCAATGTTAGAAAATGAAATAACATTAATTTTATTTTTTGCTCATAGACTAGTTTTTTTTTAATATTTTTATAAGGAAAGAAAAAAATCCAGCACTATACTTGCATCACAATGAAGATTGTATTTCTGATATATTTTGTTGTACTGTAGAAGGGTGGTATTTTCCTAATCTGTTGTTACTGAAAACTTTTTGTATAAAAGCCTTCAGCTCTGGTGCTATATGATTCTTTAAGAAATAGTACAAAGAAGACTTTAATATGCCATCTAAGAGATGTTCGTACACTGTAAATCAGCTGGTGATTAAGTTATCATACCGTAGATCAGCTAGTGATTAAGCTTCAGCTAAACTAGGTGTAGAGGAAATCCTCCCTCATGCATGTTTGCTGTCTCTGCATAATGAGCTACTGGTTTTATAAACTACTTAAGAACCTGCCGCACATAGTACATTATGTGCCAGCGTCATGCAGTAGTGAATATGCTATTCCATCCTCCATGACGGTTGAGAAACATCACAGTATTAAAAAATGAAAGTAAAATTTTTCTTCTTCCCTTTTTTTTCTTACTTGCTAGGCAACACTTTACCAGAAATTAGATCAATGATAGTATTTTTCTCTCCTTTGAAGTGATACTGTTTAAACTTGGCACTGAAGAAAAGAATAAAAAATGCTAGTTGTGTCTAATATATGAATGAAGGATATTCAGGTGGTGTATTTAGCAGCTGTGAAATGAGAATTAGAATAAAACAACCTGAAACAAATCTTACCCTGGATTGTGTGGACAGTGTGTGGTTATCTTTGAGCTGCACATATATTGTAGGCCAAATTTTCTTCCTAAATTAAAGAGTACCTTCATATATGGAGGCTTTGAATTGTATTACAGAGTATATAGTTTAGATATCTAGCATATCTATTTCAGATAGTTTCAATTACTCATAGAAATGGCATTTCATCTAAATGAAAAATAAGTTTATTAATTGAAAAAAAAGCTTGATCTCTTTATATTTCATCTGCCTTTTTTAATTTCAATTTCTTAACATTTACCAAAGTTAATAAGTTATTTTTTCAATAGTTTCAGTAGTTTTGTTCAGTTTAGCTAATGACACTTTCTTGAATATTGCATTACTTTACAATACGGCGTTTTATGTGTGTGCATTATGTATTTGAAAGGAAAGAAGTTGCTATTTCTTGCAGACTTGTTTCTCTAGATAGAGTTAACTATTGTAAGACCTTTTTTAACGTATTTTTTGAGTTTTCAAGTACTGTGTCTTACACTGAATATATGTTCCTGTATATATTGTTAGGCTTAACTTGTACGTTCATCGTAACCTCAAACAGCAGTTTCTTCTGTGTAGTGAGATGATCTCCAGCGTTAACGGAAATTTTAATTGTTTTTAAACAGAAACATAAAGAGATTGTTTCGTTTGCTCCCTTGGGTCCATAATTGTTTTCCTCACCCAGGTGTTGCTCAGATTAAAAAAATAAAAAAGAGAAAATCAAACTTCTGTGGTTGATTTGACCATTAGTAGAATCTTACCTTTTAAAAATACTTTTGTATTGTTACTTTAAACAAATGCTAAATTCTAAAGAATTTTAGGATCCTTTTCATGATACCTATTTCTTGTTACAGTTTTCAGAATTTCCAGATCACATGTTGTGTACAGATTACGTGCAGTTATTAAATTCCCCACCTTGTTGTGAGCAAAAATGCAGTACTGTATCATGGGAGGAGCTGAAATCCATGGATTTACCGTCTTTTGAACCTGCATTCTTGGTCCTCTGCCGAGTCCTACTCAATGTTATCCATGAGTGTCTCAAGCTAAGGTTGGAACAAAGACCTGCTGGTGAACCATCTCTTTTGAGTATTAAACAGGTTTGCTTCAACTGTTTTGTGTTTGCCTTTTTTTAATATATATTTGCTATTTGAAATTATTTTGTTATAAGGTCGTCAGTTTAAAGAAGATTAGTTAAAGAAATTACAATCTGTAATTATGTAACAACTTTTAATAAAT
This sequence comes from Psittacula echo, assembly GCF_963264785.1. Classification (NCBI taxonomy): domain Eukaryota; kingdom Metazoa; phylum Chordata; class Aves; order Psittaciformes; family Psittacidae; genus Psittacula; species Psittacula echo. Next base: position 36,651,858 of record NC_137738.1, on the reverse strand, counting down.
AGTCTTTTATTTCATATGGAGATCTGTTTTTTTGCATTGTAAACGACTGGTCATGTATACCTCTCTGATTTAGATTTCCAAATCAAAAGTGGTGATTAAAGAATTATCAACCAGTGAAGTTATTTGTTCCATTTGCATTATAAGCTGTGTGACAGTGTCCAGCACATCTTTCTCCATTTGGGTTTCTTAGGCAGTCTGTATATTTTATTTTTTTATTTTGATCTGATCCTTTTTTCTTTGCAAATGTAAGATCTCTGCCAACATACAGTGGTCACATAAAAAAAGTTGATCAAGAATTAAAACAAAACGCAAAAAAAATTATCTTTCCTAGGATATTGTTTGATATAAGTATCTGATATTTTCTGTGGATAGTTACCCAAGGTTATCAGTCCTGTCACTGGTTGTGAATGTTGTATAAAGATTCCTTTTCTGCTGCTTATCTGATACACTGAAGGCTGTTTAGATCAATGTCATTTTTCAAAGTCTAGTCCAGGACATCCTACAGTTGCCTGTTCCCCGGCAGGCATAACCAGATCAAGGTTTTATCAGGTGGTCTTTAAGGGTAAACACTTAAATAAGCTTTTGGGCTGATTATGATTTCACATTCCAGTTATCTGCTGCTCCAGAATCACTTTATGGTCCCAAATAAATTTCAGTCACCTCTCATCCCCTCTGACTCCCCCTTACTGCCCCCTGTTTTGTTTCCTGGGTATGCTAGGATTTTGGATGTCCTTATATCCAAAAGTACAGTACCTACAATTTCAATCTTAAGAATCATAGTAAAATATAGTATAGCATACTGTATTGTAAAGAACAATAGCTGGGAGAACAGACACTAGGGCTTTTTTTTTTTCCCCGTTACATTTTGTATTCTCTGTGTGAACTTTGATATAAGTAAAAATGGCACTTTCTTCCTGGAAAACAGTGTTATTTGTTACGGATTGTTTTGATGGTGTGTACTTTCTTGCTAATTACATTATAAAAATGAATTCAACTCAGCAAATGTTTGCTGTCCCACGCAACATTTCTGAACAGGCAAAGGAGCTGTGGAGGATATTTCACAAATAAGTCTGTTTGTTTCCTGAAGAATTATAATTCCTAAAATCTTGAGCAGGCTTGAAACAGAGCCTGTGGGTCTGTTTTGTTTTGCACGTTCACAAAGTATTACAGAATTACAGAGAATTCTGGGTTGGATATACTCTGGTCCAAACCTGGGGAAGCTGGGCCTCATACTAAGTTATCCAGCACCTTGGTAGGCCAGGTCATGAATACTTTTAAGTGAGAGAGAGATTCCACTGCTTCTCCAGCCAGTCTGCTCCAGCATTTGTTTTTTCTCCCAGTAAAGCATTTTTTTTTCTTGTATCCAGATGCAATTTCCCTGAAGCAGCTTGTACTGTTGCCTCTACTTGGGTCACTGTGCATCCTTGTGAAAGGAGTACCCCCGCTTTCTCTGTAGCTGCTACTCAGTAGGCATTGGAAAACTGTGATTAATTCACCTTGCATATTTTCTTGTGTAGGTTGAACAAACCCAATCCCTTGAACTGTAATTCATATGCATATAGAACAGTGCAGTTTGATTTCTATAGTGATTGAACTAGTGGGTGTCATTTAGGGCACTGAGACCTTCGAGTGTCTCTTACATTTTTTTACCATTTGAAATGCGTAGCAGTACTGTTTGAATCAGGTATGCAAGTCTTGATACTCTGCTTTTCCAGGGTGAGGTTAAATTTTTGAATTATTAGCAGGTCAATTCTGTTAAAAAAAAAAAAAAAAGTGATTTGCAAGAAAAAGTATACTCATGAAAAGAAAACCAGCACAGATTATGTTCTTCCTACAGTGTGCTTTTTCTCCCATCCATTCTCACTAGCTGCTTTTTTAGCCATCTCATCCATGTTTTAGTAGTAGCTCTTGTAATCCTTACGATCCTGTGTTACTGGATCTCTTAATGTCTTGACTGATGGCCGTTTTTGGGTTTTTCTCTTGCAGCTAGTGAGAGAGTGTAAAGAGGTTCTGAAGGGTGGCCTGTTAATGAAGCAATATTACCAGTTTATGTTACAGGAGGTATTAGATGACTTACAAAAGACTGATTGCAACATTGACTCGTTTGAAGAGGACCTACATAAAATGTTAATGGTAAGCTTCAAAAAGGAGAAATATTTGGAGACCTAGTAAGTGTTATTAATCTGAATGCTGCTAATATTGTCCTGTTGTGTGTAAGTCTTGCGATTTTTTTTGCTCTTATGCTAGTTTAACATAATTTTACTAATTTAATGGACTTGTAACACAGTAGCCATTGCCTTTTTAGCAGTGGTTTTAGCAATATTGATTTTTATTTACTGTACTCTGGTACAGAATACTTGTAAATTGCATGTATTTACAATAAAATGATTCATATATAGAACTGTAAATTCCATACATTTAAACTAAACATTTAAGAACCTTTTGGTATTAAATAAAAAAATAAATACATGTATTTGACTAATATCATGTCTTGATATCTTGCTATTGCATCATCCATTAATGATACCTTCCTTCTAATGTGTATTCATACTCCTGTAAGTTAAACACAAAGAAGTATTTTCAAGACTAACACTTGGCCTCTGAAAGGTTAAATGAAATATTCCTTAGTAAATTTAGTTTAAATTCTGTTCTCTTGGACGTGACTGATTCTTATTCTTTGTGAGTTGTTTTGACCTTTGTCCTCAGTATTCTGGGGGGTGGAGGGAGATGACAAAAGTTACACCTCAGTACCTCATCACTAGTGTTTCGTCAGCAGAGCTGTTCACAGAGTCACAGAATGGTTGGGCTTGGAAGGGACCCCTGGAGGTCATCTAGTCCAACCCCCTGTGAAAGCAGGTTCACCTAAAGCAGGTTGCACAGGATTGCATCTAGGAGGATTTAAATATCTCCTGGGGAGACTCCACGATCTCCCTGGGCAGTCTGTTCCAGTTCTCTGCCACCCTCAAAGAAGTTTCTCATTATATTCAGGTGGAACTTCCTCTGTTTCAGTTTGTGTCTGTTGCCCCCTGTGCTATCACTGGGCACCACTGAACAGTCTGGCCTCTTGACACCCACCCTGAAGATACTTGTATACATTAAGATCCCCTCTGTCTCTTCTCCAGGGTAAACGGGCCCAGCTCTTAGCTGTTCTCCATAAGCAAGATGCCTCAGTGTGTTAATCATCTTGATAGGGCTCTGCTGGACCTGTTAGTCAGAACTCTGTCCAGATGGCTCTTTATTATCTCCCAGAAAGGAGACTCCAGAACCTCTCTGGACAACCTATTCCAATGCTCAGTCACCCCAATGGTTCTTCCCCATGTTCAAGTGAAACTTCCTGGGGTTTAGTTGATGCTTGTTGCTTCTTGTCACCTGGCACCACCAGAAGGAGTCTGACCCCCCATCCCTTTGACACCCTCTTTTCAAGTACTTAGGCACATTGATCGTATCTCCCTTGAGCCTTCTCTTTCTCTAGGCTAGACAGGCCCAAACTTTCTCAGAGGAGAGATGCTCCAGTCCCCTAATCATCTTTGGAGCCCTCTGCTGGACCCTCTCCAGTAGTTCTTTGTCTCTCTTGTACCAGGGAGCCCAGAGCTGAACACAGTACTCCAGATGCAGCCTCACCAGGGCAAAGTAGAGTTTGGGGATAACCTTCCTCAACCTGCTGGCTATGCTCTTCCTGATGCACCCCAGGATATAATTTGCCTTCTGGCCCACAAGGGCACATTGTTCGTAGTTGACTTTTCTACCAGGACCCCCAGGTCCTCCACAGAGCTGCTTTCCAGCTGTTGATACCATCTATTGTTGAAAGATGGGGATAGAGATGACTCTCTATTAGAGAGTGTAGAGATAGGAGTGATGGCTTTAAACTGGAAGAAGGGAGATTGGATGTTAGGGGAAAGTTCTTTACTGTGAGGGAGGTTGCCCAGAGAAGTTGTGGATTCCCTATCCCTGGAAATGTTCAAAGACAAGTTGGATGGGGCTTGGAGCAACCTGGTCTAGTGGAAGGTGTCCCTGCCCATGATTTTATGATCTTTAAATTATTACAGTGTGGTCTGAAGATACCTAAAACCAATAGGAAGTGTCTTAACCATTTCTAAGGAGGGACATTGCTTTGTTTTGCAGGTTATTAAAGAAATTACAGCTGATCTTGAAGGGTGGGTGTTTTAAGAAGAATTGTACTTAACTGTTTATGTTGGTTTAAAACAATAATAATTAAATAGAAGTGAGGGATAAGACTTGATACAAAGGAATGCAAGGTATAAAGTAGAACTTGAGAAACTTGTTGACTGCACTTATCTTTATTCAGGAGGATATGTACAGATAAAATCTTTTGAAGTAATCCAGGTAATAAAAGATTTAGATACTGTAGTTCAGCTTTAAAAACTCTGGCCACTGTGGGTACTTACTGATACAATGCTGAGTAGCAACACAGCAAGCAATGTGGTGATACTCAATATTTTCAGAGAAGTTTTGGGGAAACGTAGTATTTAATACTTCAGCAGCACTTTCTGCTTCCCAAGCCATAAATTGCCCCTTTTTTATGGAAGCATGTATCTCATTTTCAGTCATAGCAAATGAAAAATGTAGAAATATTTTCTACAAAATGTATAATACTGAGGTTGTTGATCTGAGAAGTTGTAATCCTTAGGTACATATTATAACTATTTCTGTTTAAATTATCTCTTTCCATGTACAGGTTTACTTTGATTATATGCGAAGCTGGATCCAAATGCTACAGCAGTTACCTCAGGCTTCTCATAGTTTAAAAAATCTGTTGGAGGAAGAATGGAATTTCACCAAAGAAATAACTCCTTATATAAGAGGAGGTGAAGCTCAAGCTGGAAAATTGTTCTGGTAGGTTTTATTTAATTATTCCACTTGCGGTGTTGATTTGTACCAGACAGATGGTCAAGTCACCACTTGTTCAGGGTTCCCAGGTTGGACTTCTGAAGGCTTCAATAAGCAGCTGATAGCTTTTGTGAATTTATGGGTTATTACACTATGACTGTAGCTATAGGATGCAGTAAGTGCAGATTGCTCTTACTCTAGCTGTAGCAGGTATGACTACTTCTATGGAAAAGTCTGTTCTTGTTAGCCCTGTGCATGTAGAGTAACTACTGAGGGCCCCCAAGATGCTGCTTGTTTCTGCAGGCGGACTTGGCAACGCGGCTCTCTTGTGTTGGACAGAGTAGGAAGAAGTTTAAGGTGCCATGCTACCTGAATAAGACTCTGAAGTTCCACCATTTCTGTTGCTACAGTGATATTGCAGGAATGCTGCTGAAATCTACAGGAATGTTTTTAGATTCTGGACTGCAAGACAGTTGTGATGAATTTTGGGCCAGTGCCGATGACAGTACTGCATCAGATGAAATCAGGTATTAAGCCTTTCGGCTTAATAATAACAAACACTCTCATGTTTCTGTACCCCTGACAGGTACATAACTGCATTTTATTTCTAAGAATGAAAACTTTGTAAATGCAAGACTCCATAGACTTTTATTGCTGATATTTCTGTATGCAGTTGTAATGACCATCATCTTGTTTGTTTGAAGCTTAGTAACCTTCTTTTTAGTTCACAGTATGAGAGATTGTTTATGTAGCAGTCTTTAAATTCAATTTATATGCCCTTATCAAAAATGTGCCTGTGCAAGTTAAATTTATTTTGTCAGCTGTTTGTAAATATTTACCTTTTCTATGTTCTTTCTACTGACACATATGTAAATAATTCTTATTTTCTAATACCTATATAAAGGCAATATGATTTATTAAAACATTGTCACTCCATTCTTACCAATGTTTCAGGAGGTCTGTTATAGAGACCAGCCGAGCACTCAAAGAGCTGTTTCATGAAGCTAGAGAAAGGGCCTCCAAAGCTCTTGGCTTTGCTAAAATGCTGAGGAAGGTAAGTTAACAGTAGAGTTTCATCTGATTTGGATGCTTTAAAGAAATATAGTCTGAAAGCATATTCCTTTCTTTTGTCATTGTTTGTAGGACCTTGAAATAGCAGCAGAATTTGCATTGTCAGCCCCTGTGCGAGATGTTCTGAAAGTTCTGAAAACAAAAGAATATGTAAAGGTAAATTCAGTTTAGAGACGTGGAAGTAGAATGGAGATAGAAAGCAAAATGTCAGAGGATATTTATTGGCATACTTGCAATTTTTTTAATGTGGCATCTATAATTCAATATTTAAAATATTGTATTTAATGTTGAATTGTGGTAGTAAAATTATTTTCTATACCTCCGTTTGTGTGGGTGAGAACGCTAGTCTGTGTTTCGGGAAATCAGTGTCTAATTCCTTTTCTTTCCAAAGATTATCTTTGTGATTTAGGAAAAGACTTTTTGCTTCAATAGTACTTACTCATTTGTGAGAAGGGAGAAATAACCCTTAGCAGAGAGTGTTGTGAAGCATAAGCACTTTAAAGTTTGTAAGGTAAAGAGATACATCAGGAAATAGACATGTTTAAGAAGATCATCTAAGACTACGGACCTGTGTTCTGTGTGCTTTTATAAAGCAACAGTATTATACTGGAGGTATATAATATCATGGAGGGAGTTTAGTTTTTTTAACAGGCTTTTAACTCAGATATTCATTAGTTTTGGGACTATTTTAGCTTTCAGTAATAACCATCTAGTTTTTACATTGACCCAACATGAAAACTGAATGGTTTTCATTATAAAATATGGCTGCCCAATGGTAAAAACATCAAGTGCAGTGTTTCATCATTGCATGGTGACATCAGACTCTGAAAAAGAGAGAATTAAACTCCACTGTAGTCAGTTACCTCATGTCAAATCACAGGTATCAACCATTTTACTGTTTTCACAGTCCGATTCTGATGCCTGCCTTGGTTAATGACAGATAAATGACAGATATAATGTGGAAGTAGTTTTTAAATAGTATTATAAGTAGTATAATCGTAATAAGTAAGATAATTTTAAGTAGTATTTTTTTAAAAGAGAACACTCTTATTGGACTTAATTAATCTCTCTTACATGAATAGTACAATAATAACTGATACTTTTTTAGTAATATTTTTTGCTTACTTTTGATCTTTTGTGGCCATTGAGAAATGCTATATAGATTACTAAAGATCCTGAAGGAATTTTTCTTCTTTTAGTATTCCAGTAATAAAAATGTGTGCTTCAGAACTCTTATATTAGTGTTGACTAATTTACTTTTTAAAATATGTGTGTGTATATATATATATATGGAATCAGACTTCTTTCAAGAAAGCTTCCTTGAGAAGAATATGTAGAAGGATCAATTGAAGATGCAAAGAAAGGTATCATTGAAAGTTGGTGATCTAGCAGGTTTTAAGACCAATAATTTCTTATATGCATTTTGACTTTTAGTGCAAAAATAGCTGAATATATTGGTTTAGTATATATACTGTACATCTGTTTAAAATGGAAACTCTCCCTGTTGCTTAAATGAGATGACATAGATCTATTTTATCTGTTTTATGTATCGTAGAAGACAGTGAGATTCACTTGTTTAGAATGTTTTTATTTTTTCTGTAGGTACAAATCCCTGGACTTGAGAGTTTACAAGTATTTGTACCAAATAATATTGCAGGGGAAAAATCTGTGATTTTGCAGCTCCTCAATGCAGCTGCTGGAAAGGATTGCTCAAAGGATTCAGATGAGCTTGCGTATGAGGCCTATTTACTAATGACAAAACACAGTGGTAAAGACCGTGAATTAGATGACAGCTGGAGTACATGGGAAGGTCAGCCAGTCAGAGTTGTGCCACATGTAGAAACTATTGATACCTTACGCACCATGCAGGTGAGTTTTGTTGGTTTTGGGGATTTTTTTTTCCCTGTTTACATGATCCTCACACTTCAATATGAATGCTTGTCTTTCAGCTTAGCCACACTAATTCAAGTGAGGCATGTGCTTTATAGGTAATAAGTTAAATACAAGGGTAGGATTGATTCGTAAGTTGTGTTAATGCAAGATTAAATTCAGTGGATTTTAGTATTTATTGCTACAATGTACATTTTTCAGGGTTGGACTTTTGCAATAAAGAGATACTTTAAATATCTAGTTGGGGCTTCAAGATCAAAAGTGTGCATGAGTCTTGAAAACTGTGCATTAAGAAGTCACCAGTCTCTGAGAACTGTGATGGTTGTGTGCTTTCCACACACTGAGACCAGTTACTTTTGATCTTGAATGAATTGTGAAATTTAAAGTTAAATTTCTGTGAAAGCTTCTGGATGTTCAATGGTTATGCAGGAAGAAATACTTCCAGTCATACTTTCCTTCATAGCGAACTAATAGGGGTTCCCTACCAACAGTTCTGCTGTGCTTTAGCAACTGAGCCAGCTGCAGCTCCCTGCTCCTTCTGTTCTTATATCCTTACATTAAGCTAAGTGAATTTTCCTTTTGGTATGTCATGCAGTTCCTTGAATCCCTACCATAAGTGAGTTCTACTGTCCATGAACAGAGTGATTTTCCATGTCACTGTGCCTGACCTCTAGCATTTAGAGGGCTTTAGCAATTATAGGCAGTTGAAAAGGTCACTCCTGCACATACTGGTGTTTTTAATGTGCAAGCATGTTACTTTTTGTCTATTGTCCAGACTGATCAAAAAAAAAAAATAGCCTTTGATTAAGTGCTTAGAATTTCATTGGACTTCTTTTGAAGTCAGCATTTCATTCAGAAAATGAAAACAGCAAAAGATGAAATTTGGCTTGCAAATGATATTGTATCTGACATATGTAAGTGCATGTAAAACACTGTGTGAATGTGTTTGTATGTGTATAACACTGGTTTTGGGTTTTTAAATCTAATTTTGAAAGGTTAGGAAGTAAAAAGTCTCTCAGAAAGATGGTGTGCTGTGTTTTTTAATAAAACAGGTTTTGATTGCGAAATAGAGAAAGTGTAAGATTTTATTTAAAAAATACTCATAAAAGTATCCCATCAGCATTTAAAGAATTTTGAGCATGAAAATATTCTTTGGGGGTGAGGTATTGAAAATCAGGATGAAATAAGTCTTGTTTTGTGAGTAGCTTGTTGCAGATGGATTGTCTGTAGTTTGAAATCAACAGAACTTACTATGTGACTCATAGTGCCACAGCAAAGACTGTGACTGTGTACTGTTAAAGACTTCTGCAATATCAGAGCTCTGCTTTCCAAAACAGATTCTTGCATTTTAATAATTTTCAAAATGTAAGCAAATACTGTGTGGTAATCTATGACTTTCCTTGTTCAGTTGTAGTTTTTTGTCCTGAAGTGTATTACATTACTTGGATAAAAACCTGTTTATTTATGAATGGCTGTTACCTCCATCTGCTCCAAGAAAATTTAATTATTTTGCTTAGGTTTTGCTTCTTTGTGTGTAACTATAAGAACTAGAGATATCTTGTATTCCTAGGTTAATAACCTCCTCCTTGTAGTCATTCAGTCTGCCCACCTTGTGAGTCAGAGAAAAGCTTTTCAGCAGTCTATTGAAGGGCTCATATCTCTGCACCAGGAACAGACATCCAGCCAACCAATCATTGCCAAAGCTCTACAGCAGCTAAAGGTAATAACTCAATCAAAATTGATGGTACTTTACTCACTGATAAGTAAATATGTGTAAGCAGACTTGATTGCAGAGCTAATGACGTATTCTGCAATTGTAATTTATGCAACCTCTGTGGACTTTACTGTCAGTACAATTTTCATTGTGCTTTTGAAAAACGATTTCAAAGTGTATTTTTGAGCAATATTGGTGTAATCATTTTTGCACTGGGTAAGTGGGAAACTAGTCCATAATACAATAGAAATAATAACAGCAACAGAATGAATGCGTCTTTCTATGAGAGCACTATTGAATTGAAACAAAGAGTTTGATTTCATAAAAATGAATTCTGTCAAAATCTGCAAGAATTCTATCAATGATATGCAAGAAACAACTATTTTTTTCCCACTCTTTGGTGGGGTATGTTTTGGTTTTGTGGGCGTATTTTCCTTCTGTATTTTTTTTTCTTTGTGGTTTCTTTTTTTTTTTTGATTTTTTTTCCTTTGATTTTGCTTTGTTTTTTGTTTTGTGTTTTTCTTTTTTTTTTAGAGGACCCAAAAAAGCAAAGATTTGTTAGGTTGAAGTTGCAATATCAAGTCCCTGCATTTCCCCCTGAGTTCAGTAGAAGCTCTGCACACATACCAGGTTGAAAGTACAACCAAAGGCTTGGTTATCTTATAGAGAGTAAAACTCATTTCTTGTCTGTCTGGTTTTGGTTGAGTGTCTTTATTTTGTGTCATCCCTGCCTCCTCCTGCTGTCTTTCTTTTTAAAGTTAATCTCATTTAAGCAAACAAAATTATAATGCTTCAGTTAATTATAAGATTTGCTTAATGCAATTGCTAGAAACTTGCTTTTTTCCAAAGGCTGAATGAATTGTGATGGCATTAAAGTACGTTTCCATTTAAGGTAATGTAATTGTTAGATTTGTGTTTGCCTTAGTCTTGCCAACTGTAGAATATAAACACTAATTTGATGCCTCACCCATCTCTTTTTGTTGTTGTTACTCAGAGTGATGCATTACAGCTATGCAGTAAGATAAGCGGTGCCATTGATAGAGTTGATCACATGTTCACATCTGAGTTTGATGCTGAAGTTGATGAATCTGAATCTGCCACTCTGCAGCAATACTACAGGGAAGCCATGATTCAGGGTTATAATTTTGGGTTTGAGGTAAGGAAGCCAAATCTTAATGACACCTTTTTCTTTTACTTTTGGTAAGAACCAGTTGAAATTTCTGGTTTTGTGTTGGTGCAAATAAGGTAACTGTAACTCTGTGGGAACAAGAAGAATTCATAGAATCATTAAGGTTAGAAAAAATATTTAAAACCATGGAGTCCGACATTAACCTAACATTGCCAAGTCCACTGCTAAACCATGTCCCTAAGCACCACATCTACATGTCTTTTCAATACCTCCAGGGATGGTGACTCCACCACTTCCCTGGGCAGCCTGTTCCAGTGCTTGACAACCCTTTTAGTGAAGAAATTTTTCCTAATATCCAATTTAAACCTTCCCTGGTGCAACTGGAGGCCATTTCCTCTTGTCTTGCTTATTAACTGGGAAAAGAGACCAACCTCTGCTTTACTACAACCTCCTTTAAGGTAGTTACAGAGTGCAAAAGGTTCTCCCCTGAGCTTCCTTTTCTGCAGGTTGAACAACCCCAGTTCTCTCATCTGCTCCTTGCAGGACTTGTGTTCCAGACCCTTCACCACCTTTGTTGCCCTTTTCTGGACCTACTTCAGCACCTCAATATGTTTCTTGTAGTAAGGGGCCCAAAACTGAACACAGTATTCAAGGTGTGGCCTCACCAGTGCCCAGTACAGGCAAACACTGGGTCCTTTGTGACCAAAATGCAGGACCTGGCACTGGGCCTTGTTGAACCTCATACAGTTGGCCTCTGCCCGTTGATCCAGCCTGTCCAGATCCCCATGTAGAGCTTTCCTACCCTCAAGAAGATCAACAGTTCCACCCAACTTGGTGTCATCTGCAAACTTACATAGGGTGCACTCAATTCCCTTGTTCAAATCATTGATTAATATATTAAACAGAACTGGCCCCAATACCGAGTCCTGGGGAACACTGCTTGTGACTGGACTTAACTCCATTCACCACCACTCTTTGGGCTTGTTCATCCAGCCAGTTTTTTATCCAACAAACAGTACACCCATCCAAGACTTGAGCAGCCAGTTTCTTCATCAGAATGCTGTGGGAAACAGTGTCAAAGGCTTTAGAAGTCTTGGAAGACGACATCAACAGCCTTTCCCTCATCCACTAAATGGTCACCTTGTCATGGATGGGGATGGGGTTAGTCAGTCAGGACCTGCCTTTCACAAACCCATGCTGACTGGGCCTGATCACTTCATTGTCCTGTATGTGCCACGTGATGGCAGTCAAGGTGATCTGTTCTTCCCTGGCACCAAAATCAGCCTGACAGGACTGTAGTTCCCTGGGTCCTCCTTCCAGCCCTTCTTGTAGATGGGCATCACACATTTACTAATTTACAGTCAACTGGGACCTCTCAATTCTAGCAGAATATCATATAAAGTATATGTTGGTGCAGAAATCTTATGGGAAAATGATTGTAAAAGAACAAAGAGCTCTAGTAAATGCAGACTCCAGTTAGCAATGCCTGGAACTTTCAAAAAACTAAGAACTTAATGATTTCAAGTGTAGTCATATAAGCTCTGCTACTTGGCAGTGTTTTAAGTGAAATCAGAAATATCTTTTGATACTGATTGTAATGTGTGACTTGGCTTCTTACAGTTTTTTCAGCCTAGGATAGCATAATGTTGTAAATGAGCCATTTTTAAAAAGCTCATGGTGATTTTTTGATGTGCTGCGTATAGCTTGTGAATGCCTGCCTTAGAGTGCTGATGAGGAAATGTGTTCATGTTGCTTTTGTATACAGGTTCACTATTTGATTCCTGTGAACTTTGTAAACGTTTTTTAAGACTGTATTATACTCTAGCATGCTTCTAAGGTTAGTCTTAAAAAAAAAAAAATAAAAATCTGGTATTTCTGTTTAATTTTTTAAATGTAGACATACAGCTTTTTAATCCCCTTATGCTACCTGCAGTGTAACTAAAAATAGATGCTACTTTGCAGTTCAATCTCTAATTATAGAATTGAGCTTTTTTTTTCTGTAAATATGCAACTGCTTGCATAAAATGATTTTGTCTAAGACTAGGATGTGACTGTTACCATACTATAGAATTTAGGTAGACTGCAAATACTCCAGTATATATTGCAGATGGTATTCCTGTTCTTATTAATAAGATGTGAAAAGTAACCTTTAGTTTCTTACAGTACCATAAAGAAGTTGTTCGCCTGATGTCTGGAGAATTCAGGCAGAAAATTGGAGACAAATATATCAGCTTTGCCAGAAAATGGATGAATTATGTGCTAACAAAATGTGAGAGTGGCCGAGGCACTCGACCCAGGTAACAGCCAACTTGTTACTACCATAGTAGTTTGTGTTTAAATACCATGCAGGATTTCTCACACTGTAAATAATGCTTTATTGTTTAAAAGTTCTTCTGAACTATTGAGTCTTATGGCTCTTAAATTTTGAAAGTAATTTGAATAGTAAATGCATAAAGCCAAGTGAACACTCCAGCTGCTTAGCAGAAGAATGTGGAACATTTTGCCTTATGTTAGCTGACAGAAAATGGGAAGAAAAAGTGGAGATTGTTAGACCCAGACAACTAAAAGACTTCAGGTAAGGGTCATTAGGTTGGAACAAAAGTGCTGTGTGGTCAGGAGTCAGTAAAGATTGCAGAATATGCAACAGTAAATCTCTGGGTATTCTGCAGAGAATTCCATGCCAGTTGTGGAAATGTACATATGGAAGCTTCAGCCTCCTGTAGAAGTCCTTCTATTAGTCCTTTCTGAAAGCATCTGAAGTATGGCCTGCAGATGAGGTAGAAGTATTTCCACTCTGGTGAAAACCCTTCAGTTTTATGATTGCAGTAATTTGTGGATTTTGTTTTGTTGTAGTCTCAAGTACTTTCTGTCTGTTGTCAGTAGCGTTGTGTCCAGCGGTATCTCAAACTGCTTACAGTTAGTGCTATGAAACTACTCCTGGGCACTAATGAAAAAAGTTATAATCTTACATCACTTTGAGGATGTAAACAGAGGAACTGGGAAACTGGCCCAAACAAAATGATACCATTACTTACTTCATTTGTTTAAGTGTTTTTACAGTTGGTATATCAGAAATTTAATAGAATTCTTTTGCATTAAAATAGATGCCTTATCTTGATCTGTGCTAGCAGTTTATATATCAGTGAAAGTTTTGTTTTCTTAAAGTATAGGGCTGATCGCTCTGTCCTGGAGGTGGTTTGTTCTGCTTGCTGGAAGGTGGAAAGAGTGGGTAGCCTGAAGTGGATAGGCTAGTTAGGGTGGTGTGCTAATCTTCAAAACACAAAAGGACACAAACAAACAAAAGAAAAGCCAAACAAACTTAAAGGGCTTGTCAAGTATGTTAACAGCAAAAGGAAGATGAAGGTAAAGCAGAGATGTTTAATGCCTTCTTCACCTCTGTCTTTAACACAACTGATGGACCCTGGGACTTCTGGAGTCCTGGATTGGAGTACCACGACTAGGGGAGTGATCAGCCCCTGGCTGACTTTCAACTTAAACAAGTTTTGCTGCAGCAGTAGAATACACACAAGTCTGTGGGGCCTGATGGAATTAATTCCAAGGTACTGAAGAAGTTGGCCAGTGTTATTGCAAGACCTCCCTCTGTTATTTATCAGTGGCTGGAAATCTGCAGAGGTCCCTCTTGACTGCAAGCTAGCAAACATTCCAATTTTTAAGAAGAGCAAGAAAGAATAGCCTGGTAATTATAGCCTGTCAGTCTCACTTCAGTTCCTGGTAAAATGATGGAGAAGATCATTCTGTGAGTTACTGAAAAATGCTTCAGAGACAGTGTCATCATCAGTCGAAGTTAACACAGGTTCATGGAGGGCAAGCCATGCCTTGCTAGCTAAATATACTTTCATGACAAGGTTACATGCTGAGTAGATGAAGAGAAGGCAATAGACGTGGTTGGGTTTTTGTGTCTTTCTTAATTATTATTTTGACAGCTTTTGATACTGTCTCTCACAATATCCTGAACAAAATGTCCAGCATACAGGTAGATGTGCACAATATGATGGGTGAACAATTGCCTGAATGGTTGGGCTCAAAGAATTGAAGCAAATGGGGTAATATTTGGCAGGTGTTCTCTGGGGCTCAATTTTAGGGCCAGTTCTCTTCAATGCTTTTGTCAGTGATCTGGACACAGGAGTTGAATCCCTAATAAGTAAGTTTGACAATGATACTAAATTAGGAGGAGCTGTTGATTCCCTTGCAGGTACAGAGATCTCTTACAAGAAAGAAGTTGATAGATTATGAGTACTGGTCAATCATCTTCTGAAATGTAACAAGTTCCAGATTTTGCAACTGGAGTGGTGCAATCCTGTATGTACATATAGATCAGAGGCCAAGAGGTCAGAGTATAGCCCTGCAGAAAAGGGATCTCATGGTTCTGGTTGATGGTAAGCTTTATGTGAGCCAACAATAAGCCCTGGTGGTGAAAAGGGCCAACCGTATCCTGGGTTGCATGAGGCACAGTATAGCTAGCCAGCTGAAAGAAGTGATTGTCCCATTGGTGCAGCCTCACCTTGAATATGTGTGCACTTTTGGGCTCCACAGTGTAAGGAGGATGTAAAAATATTAGTGTGTTTAAAAAAGAGCAACAAAGATGGTGAAAGGACTAGAAGGTAAGACTTAATGAGGAGTGGTTGAGGATACCAGGTTTGCTCAGCTTAGGGAAGAGGACACTGAGGGATGACTTCATTGCTGTCTATCACTTCCTCATGTGAGGTGAAGCAGAGTGGGAGGCATTGTAGACCATGAGGAAACAGCTTAAAGCTGTGTTAGGGGAAGTTTGGATTGGCTACTAGGAAAGAGCTCTTCACTGACAGGGTGAAATAAGCTTCCTAAGAAAGTGGTCATGGCCGCAGGCGTGTCAGTGTTCAAGAAGCATTTGGACAATGCTCTTATATATACTGTTTAATTTTTAGGTTGCCCTGCGTGGAGTCAGGAGTTGGACTCTGAGGATTCTTGTGGGTCTCTTCCAACTCAGGATATCCTATGATTCTACTTGCATTTTGTAGGTTGCAGCTACTAATTCTAGTAGGCCTAAGAGGAGGCAGTGAGGGGGAGAGCAGGTGACTGAAGACACAACTTTCTCTAGCCAAGTTACTTTTTTGTTTTACATTACAAATGTAGGCCCTGAAACCACTGATGCCCAGTTACTGCTGGTCAGATAGTCATGTAATCATTAGTAGTTTTGTTTCAGAAAGGAGAATTTAGGCAGGGAACATAGTGGTTTGGCTTGTTGCTCTGAAACATACTACAAGGGAATTGATGATACTGTTCCTGTAGATAGCACATATATAGGTTGAGATATATAGCATGGCCTGCTTACTTTATTTGGCAGTGTCCTTGCTAAAATCAGACTTTACCTGAACATAACTGGGCAAATGCTAATGCAGATTAAATATTTTACCTCTTATATATTTATCCATTTTATTACAAAGATTTTATCATATTTTCCCGAGGAAAAATCATTAACTGCCATTTACGGTTCTTAGATGTTGTCGAAACTGTTATGATAGCTTTAGCCAAAGAGCAATTAATTTTCTGTCTTTTATTTTTCTTTGAGATAGGTGGGCAACTCAAGGTTTTGATTTTCTTCAAGCCATTGAGCCAGCATTTATTTCAGCTCTCCCAGAAGATGACTTCTTGGTATGGAATAAGTTATTCTGCTTGTTGATTATTTCTAAGTGCTTGTGAAGCTATCAGTATATGTTTTCAGAGGTATTTTTTATAAAACAATGTCTGAACATAAGTGCTGTCTGAAACAGTTGCTGTTGTATATAACTGTTGATGTTGATCTCATAAAATCATAGAATCACAGAGTCAACAAGGTTGGAAAAGACCTTTAAGATCATCAAGTCCAACCATTACCCCAGGACTGCCACACCTAAACCATACCACTGAGGGAGGGCCTCATCTATACGGTTTCTGAACACTTCCAGGGATAGTGATTCCACCGCTTCTCTAGGAAACACATTCCAATGCCTGATTACCCTCTCTGTGAAGAAATTTTTCCTAATATCCAACCTAAACCTCCCCTGGTGCAACTGGAGGCCATTTCCTCTTGTCCTATCACTTGTTATTAGGGAGAAGAGACCGACCCCCACCTCACTACAGCCTCCTTTCAGGTAGTTTGTGGAGAGCGATAAGGTCTCCCCTGAGCCTTTTCCACGCTAAAAAAACCCAGTTCCCTCTGGTGTTTCTCACTCAATTCCCTCGCCTAGATCATCAGTGAAGATATTAAACAACACTGGCCCTAACACCAAGCCCTGAGGGACACCACTAGTGACCAGTCACCAACTGTATGTGATACCATTTACCACCACTCTTTGGGGCTTGGCCATCCAGCCAGTTTCCAGCCCAGCCAAGAATACATCTCTCCAGGTCATGAGCAGCCAGTTTCTCCAGGAGAACACTTCTCTCCTTATTTTGTAAGATTCTGGGTAGTGAATAGGGTATGTTTGTGACCATTGCCATTAATGTTTTCAAATTGCTGACAAGTTGCTGGTACATCTTAGGAGGTTATTTTCCTTTGCCTCTTGGGAAATTTGATGGCAGCTTTTTTTAGAATTACAGTTTATTAATGTCGTAATAAATTTCAAATAAGATTCTGACTCTTAGTTAACACCTGGAGTTCATTTATGGGTGTGGATACAAAATGACAGTTGTTCAGAGGTATTTCTTCAAATTGTGCCAACGTGAAACATACTTTAAAGCATCTTTCTTTTGTTTTTTTATTGTGGGCAAAAAAGCCCCAGTAGACTAAAACTGGCTTTTTATTGTGCTCTGCCTTCCTCCTTTTCCTGTGGAAGTAAAATTCTGAGAATTTATTTCTCTGATCTTGGTACAGTCCTACAGAGAAGTGAAAGCGCAGTTGCCACTAAATAGCAGAATGTGTTAGCAACTCTAATTTTTATTAATTTCAAGGTGTGTTGTGAAATGCCAACCACATTAATCTTGCATAATACAGAAACAATATAGTTCAGTATTTTTTCACATGTATTTTTATCAAGTGCTCTCAACTAAGTTTTGTTTTAGTCCTGTGTGTATTGCTGGGAAAGGGTTATCTACCTTGATGACAGAGTTAAGCTTGTATTTGAAAAACACTGATACTTTATCT
The DNA here is from genome assembly GCF_963264785.1 of Psittacula echo. Classification (NCBI taxonomy): domain Eukaryota; kingdom Metazoa; phylum Chordata; class Aves; order Psittaciformes; family Psittacidae; genus Psittacula; species Psittacula echo. Next base: position 36,634,083 of record NC_137738.1, on the reverse strand, counting down.
TCAAGCAGTAGCCCCTCAAAACTATTTGTGTTGACACAATTTCTAAACAACACTTTGAAAAACTGGGAGAGAAAGGGGGAACCCAAAACCTTAGCTGCATTTCTGATCTTCTGCTTTCTTAAACTGGATTTCAGTTTTGGAGAGCATCACTTGAAATCACTTTGATTAATCTGACTCCTGTATGAAGTAGGCCACAGCATTTCACCTAGAAATGTCTGTGTCAGTCCTAATCTTTTATTTAGATAATATCTGGTGTCACAGAAGAATTGCAGTCTGGATTTAAAACTCTGGATTTAAAGCTGAAATTCTTGCTCAGTCTGGGTTGGAAAAACACTTTTTTTTTTTTTTTTTTTTTGACTAGCTTCAAGTTGCTGGTCTTCATTAAGTTTTTGAATTTCTGGAAGCAGTTTTGATAGTCTGAATGACTGGTGTATAGAAATGGCCTTTATAACAGCTATACCAAAGAATATAATTCTGATTCCTGATTGTGAAGATATATCTTATCCCTGGTTTTCTGACAAGTAAATTGAATCAGAGGAAGATTTAGTAATTTGTCTGAGGTTGCATACACAGTGAATAGTACACCTAGTAATTGCGCTCAGATTGCCTGAGCACCACCAGTTCAGTGGTTTTAACTATGAAAGATTTGCTAACTTCATGGGTAGACAAGTAGATTTCTTTTAATGCGTAGTGCTTCATATTTGTTGTTCTGCAGACTTCTGTCTTGTGATTCATGCCATCATACTCTCACCCATTTGAGTGTTTCTTCTTGGGGTGGGGAGAGAAGGTTGTTGCAGCTTTTTTCCAGTAAGCTTGGTGTTTAATTTTATTAGCAACTGATATTTTTAAGTTCCACTAGCTTTATATTATGAAATCTTTATGATGTATTGTTATTCAGTTACATAGTTTTGACAAGGTCAATAGGCAAGACAAAACATAAGACTTCATAGCTTAAAAAAAATAAAATCAATGAAGTCAAAACTCTAATGTGGATCCAAAATTTTGATGTAATTGAAAGAATGTAGGGGTGCTTACTTGACAGATTATATATTTAACCAGCGTAATTTTATTACAATGAGATTTAGCATGTGACTGTTAACTGTCTTGTAGCATAGAACGTCACAACTTTTTCTGTTTGTCCTTTTTAGAGTTTACAAGCACTAATGAATGAGTGCATTGGCCATGTTATTGGAAAACCTCACAGTCCTGTAACAGGTTTGTACCTTGGTAAGGCAGAAGTTACTGGCCTTCGTTCTGGAGCTTTGCTGCTATGGTTTCAGAATTTTGATTGTAAAGTACTTGTAAAGTGCTACAAATACCAATAAAAGTATTTTTAAGCTTTTTGTGAATGTTGATGCAAAACCGTTATTGCCTGACATGTAAATACATGGTGGTTTTACTCAAGAAGTTAAAATGCTTTACAGATGCTTTCCTCTGATTTGGTACTTGAATTCCTGTGAAGTCTTGCAGATGTTCTAGAAAAGGATTGTGCTTTTTCAGGGTTGGATAAAGAAGTGATTACAACTTTAAGGAGGCAGTAGTAGCTCCTTCTCCCAAAATTTCATTATGGTGCTGTAGACATTTACACTTCTGATGGACTTTATATTATAGAGGGTACAGAGGAGCTATACCTGTGGGCTTGAGAGTAGAGCTGTGGGAAATAGTTCTCCAATTCACAAAATTTGTCATAGTGTAAAAAATATCCTTGGCGTTAGAGTGAAATCAACATAGCTCATTGTTTATCTTGAGAAGAGGATGTTTCCTCAGCTGTGTTTTCATTTTCTGTATTTCTTTCTCAGCACTGTTTCCCTCTTCCTACTCCCAAGTCCATTGACTGTTTTAGCTTTCAAAATAGCATGTCATCTTTTCTTTCTCCTGATGTCCACTTCCTGGACAGAGTTGATGGCAGAAGGCACATTAGTTTGACTTGGGCAAGAGGAGGTTTGTCAGTATTTCAGGAAAGTTTCAGTTTTGATATAATTTTGATGGGAAACTCTTACAGCTGAGGATCCTCTCACAATGAAAGTCAGTCCAATCCTGTGGAAAAAAGCGTAGTCTAAAATAATTTAGGCAAATTCTGTACTGTGGTGTAAAATCTTTATATTTGCTTTTGATACTGTTGTTCAGAGAAAGGCCCATGTTAGGTAAATCACTAACGTGATGATCCAAAAATACGGAAACTCTTATAAATGCTATTGCAGACAGAACAGATCATGCAAACTAAATTGCTTGACAGCTTTTGACTCAGAGGCATAGAGAGAGGGTGACATAGAAGGTTGGCGTAGAGTTGAACAGCAGGCTGAAACTTTAATGCATAACTAAACATAAACTGTATCCTGGCTGCAGATGTTTCAGATACCCCTTTCTATCTTGTGATCAAGAGAAAAATAAGAATTCCTTGTTCCATTTGCATACCTTTTTAGGGACTTAAACCCACTGTGATCTCTACCTCTTTTCCCAAAGCTGAGGATCCAGCTGTGTTCATGCTGCTGCCTTTAGGGGATCTCCTGTGTTTTATCCTGTCTTTTTCCTTTGAGAAACAGCCTGTGATCCACCCAATTGGGTTAGGTTCTGCCTCTGGATCTTCTACTAGTGTCCATGTGAATTGTAACAGGACAGTCGACACATGGCCCTGGTATCTTTTACTGGTAATGCAAACAAGACAGAAACTCAACTCGCTGTGGTTAACCTAGCCTGGCAAAAAGTGCTGGCTCATATTTTGATGGGCATCTTGCGGTGTGACTGCCATAAAATTTTCTGGCTAATTGAGGGGGGAGGAGTTGAGGAAAGCAGAACATGCTGCAGGCTACTCTTACAGGCTAAGCATGATGTGATGGCTCATTTAGGTTTGACCCTTTCCCTTTGTACCACTTCCTTGTGGCAGACTGTTGTGTTGGGCATTAATATAGGTAGAATTGTGATATGTGGGTTTTTTTCCCAGCTCATTTTGCTTTCTGTTAGTGTCTGAGAAAACTAATCCTGATGAAAGGAACATAATCATGCTGTTTGCTTTTTTATTATTTAAATTGTTTAAAACAGTTTAGTTTGTTAATATCGATTTTACAATAAGATAAAAAAATTATCTTTAATCTGTGAAGCTGAAATAGTGAAGATATAGTTAAGTAATTACACCTCTTCTGATTGGTAGTTTTTACTTCTCTGGAAAATTTTCATTATTTTATAGATGAGTTACATGATACAATAATATGAAAGTATTCATACAGTTGATTTATTTTAAATTGGAATAATTCGTATTTTTCTTAAAGAATAGGAAAAAATTATATGCCAGTTCATACTTAGCTGTATCAAATAGGAATTTGGTTTAATTTTGTGTCTTGAAATGGCCCTAACAGTGTTTTTCTGACATCTGAATAAATGTTCTACCTTTTTTTATGTTTGCAGCTATTCATCGAAACAGTCCCCGTCCTGTAAAAGTACCTCGGTGCCATAGTGATCCACCAAATCCTCATCTTATCATCCCCACACCTGAAGGCTTCAGGTATTTAGCATTAGTACAAAGTTGTAAATTGGCTTATCCTCTCTTGGCTATGCTGACTGTCAGTAAGGGTAACAGCTTTTCTGTTGAAGACAAAGAAAGTAGAAAAAATTAGCATGTTACCGATCTGAATTGTATCAATATGCTTTTGATGACAATGTAGTTTCTTACTCTCCTCTACCGCCTTTATTTTACAGTTTTTATTTTTGCATGCTTTCTATCTTTGAAGTCATTCTTATCCTCTTTGCCTTTCCTGAGAACTGTGTTTCAATGTAATGAGCTTTCATTCACTGAAACCTGGTCATTAACAAGGCTTTTATTTCCTTCCACACTTTGCGTGTCTGCATATGTGCCTACAACAGTGCTTTCTGTGATTTAGCGTAGATTCTTTAAAAGGTAGCATTCTGGAATATGGTGGCATTTCTGCATCATTACCAACCTGATATGAAGCAGCTTAAAACACTGGATGGTTTTGCTTACCTTTGAAAGAGTTGACATGAGAATTAATGCAAAAATAGTTTTAAAAGTCTCAACAAGAACTTTGCCATGCATATTTTTACACAATCAGAGGGCCTTGTTTTTTAAGAAGATCAGCACAGTTTCATACTCTACACTTGACTTTGTTGTTGTTTTGTTTGAAGTTGCTTAGCTGTTGGCAGCAGCTAGCGCTACTCTAAAGATACAGAGATTTTTCTTTCGAAGATTATTATTATTATTGTATGTATTGACAGCCCCTGAAGGTCCTGAGACCCAGAAGTATGTCTTTATGTACTAGAAAAACCTTTAAAATCAGGCCTTATTATGCACACTTCAAAATTTGACTTTTAAAATAAACCTTCAATTCCATACTTTTTTCTTCTTTTTTTTCCGAACTGTTTCCTGAAGTTTTTCTTCTTGCCACAGCACGCGGAGTGTCCCTTGTGATGCACGGAACCATTGCAGCATAGCTGTCAGTCGCCCCTCTCCCGTTGGTAGCGACTCAGCTCAACCCAAACCTGTCAGCAGTGCAAATGATACCAGGTAGCTCCACTCCATGACGTAGCAGCCTCATTCTACTTACATCACCCATATAACTTCTCCACATACTTGCATCCTAGTAGATCATTTGCACTGTGTTTTTCCGTCCCATCATGTCTTCCACTGGCTCCTTCATTCATGTTTGACTTGAGCAAAATCTTCTTAGACATAGATGATAAGACTGCTTTCAGATTTAAAATGTCTGAACCATATGGTAGTTAAAGTGTGCAGTTCTGATGCAGATTAAAAAATTTGCTCAGTAAAAATGTCTGTGAAATTAACATATGGCAGTCAGTTCATTGGTATAACTTTACTAAATAATTAGTATTGATAACTAACACTTTGCACGACGATGACTGTAAGATGCAAATAAACCCAAGGATTTTTTTGGTTTTTATGTGAGCGAACAGTTTTGATATTGTCTGCTATAAATATTTGGAAGTACTATGTAGTGGCAAACCCAGAATTAAACACATAACATTTCAGGAAGGTGTTTTTTTATTTCTTGCTACACCTTTGGCTTCTTAGGGCTGTGCAGCATAAAGTTAATATGAAAGAAACCATTCCTGTACCAGACTATGTAACAGAAACCACTCCGGTATTGTCTGTTTGCAGAGGTCATAAGTGAATTTTTTGGCAGATGTAGGTTAGTATCTTTCTTGCTTTTTGGCCTCTGATTTGGCTGTTATGTTTCAGGCTGTTGGTGTTCTTTCTTCCCATCCCACAGTCAGACCGTTGACAAGTCTGTTTTTTTTCTCTTCACTCCTGACTCTGAAAATCCTGCTGTTCACACAATGATATCATCTTAGGGTTTGTAAATAGCTTTCGGATTTTTATTTCTACTGTAGAGTACCAAAAGCTCACTTGTACAAGAAATTTTTATGAATGGAGACGCATTTTTATGAATGGTTTCACACAGCCATAGAAAAGAGAAAGAACAGGTAGTGAAGGACAACAGTGTGATGGTGACCAAAGTGAACTTAGATATGACTTGATTATAAATTATTATTATTTTGATAAATAATTTTCAGTTGTTAGACACAAAATCATCATGGTTTATAGATTTGTTTCCAGATGCACAGCAGGAGCATGCAGTAAGTTCTTAAGAGGGAAGTTATCACTTTTTATAAAAAATCTCTTCTGCAAGTCTTTTCAGTTAATTTTTATGGTAAGATGGGACTTACACCCTACAATAGTTTCCAGATGTACACCTTGTGAGTCTGGGCCTTTTTTTTTGGTTGGAAATATATCCAGAATTTCTGTCGTTCAAACTGCCTGTTTTTATTATATGTATTATTAGTCTCCAGCTCTATGCACTTGAAAAGCCCTTTTCAAGTAATGTTGTAGAGAATTTTCACTGAGAAAATTCTGGCATCTTTGGAAGCTGACAGGGTGATGGTTAATTAGGATTTATGATTTTGAAAATGCGGAGTTTGTTCATTTAATAATTAGTCTCTACACAACATATTTTTTCCCTAGAATATGTAGAGCACTTTAAGCCAAGGAATATCTTTGAAGTTAGTTTTTCAAGAGGGTGATAGGAAGCTAGTTTTTAATATGTGTAGGCTTTGGTGTGATTTTGTACCACTCTGTCAGGTGGTATTTTATACCACAACTGTGAAGTTTATAAATTGACGCACTTGAATACAACGCTATATTCTTCTAATGTTTTCTGCGCATTTGTCCTACACAAATACCAATCAAAGTATAAAGTTCGGCATTTTGGCAGTTTCTTCTAGTTCTAGAAAACAGTCATTAGGAAGAAATGCAAATTCTGCTCCTTAGCTGCAATCAAATGCTTAATACTTTTATGGGTTGTAACACAAAAGTTGATGTGAATGCAGCATTTTAGTCAAATTGCCTAGGTCTGTAATTCAAGGACTTGTATTTTTCTCAGAGCTCTCAGTTTTTACTTTTCTGATGGTTGTTAATAAAACGTCCCAGATTTTTTTTTTTCTAAGCACTGCATGGATTTTTAACTAGCGCTGCTCAACCCCCTGAATTATCTTGGGAGAATTCGAAGAAAAAGTTATTAAAAATTATTAAAGCAGAGACAGATTTTTGGAGGCTGTTGTGTTTTTTTAAGGGTTTTGCTTATTGAGAAAGGCAAAATATTGCAAGGTGATGTATTTATAGCAAATTCTTGTTTTTAATATAGTCAAAGTTGCAAATGGAATCTGTTGGATGAAGAGAGTGTTTTCTGGTTTTGTATGCAAGGTGTGGGGCCCAGCTGCTGGACTACCACAGAAACAGAAACTTTGTGCACTTTCCAGAAATTCTTTAGGCGTCTACGACATGATTGTAGGCATTAAATATCTACAAAAAGATGAATGTAGAAACCTAATAAATCAGATGCACGAGGCAGCATGTAGTGCACAAATGCCACCATAGTTCTATTGAGGTTTCTGTGAAAAAAATAAAAAAAAATCAAAAATCAGTGTAATACAACTAGAAAGCAAAGTCCAAAGTAGCAGTTACTGGTTGTTTTCAGTAAGCTTTCTGTTGTTATTCATTTTGCACTGTGTTCTTACTAATGGCCTTTAATGTTAATTTTCTGAGCTAGCTGGGGGTTATTATTCATCATTTTATATTTATCCAGGACTGAGCAGAAATTTAGCAAGTCATCTTCTTTTTTACTCTATTTCTTTGCTTAATAACATGCACACAATCTTTCTGGACACAAACAATGAAAGATCTGGGTGGCAGAGATGAGCATGAAATGGATTTTAAACACCTGCATTCAAAGCTATAATACAGTCCTCTGTTTAGCTACGGTCTCATTTTAGAGGTGGTTTAGCTTTGCTTGTTTTTAAGGTCTTTGTGCATCTAGAATTGTTGCTCTGTATGCGCTGAGAATAACCTCAGCCTTCTTGCTGATTAAAACCACAACTTCCTGAAGAGTACTGAGTATTCTCACTAGTTCAGGTTCAGTTCCTCCTCAGACTTAAAAGATTTAGTTGGCAGTAGTAGGGAATGCAAAGCAGACGCTATTGAGAACATTCTCATGGGAACAGGGTAACTTGGGTTTTGGCTTCTGTTCTTAAGATTATGAAGATTGCATCTTTTCTTTTTCTCTTTCTCTCTTTTTTTTCTTTTTCCTTTAATAAACCTCCCAAACTATTATTAGATAATAATTGGGTACAATTCAGAAGCAACTTTAGAGCTATAGTGAAGCCCTCCCATAGGTGTGTGTACTTTGCGATGCCAGGTATCTTTCATCCTTTTGTAGTTGTTAAATCCTTCACTGAAAACTAACGGTGTTTCTCTTTCCTGTAATGTTTAGCTCATACCTCTAAAGCATTATGTTAAAGGGGGCGTCAGTCACACATCTTCCCCACCATACTTTAAAAATTGAAAGGGACCCTTATCCGAAAGTGACTTAATGTAGAAAGACTTTCATAAGAGAATTATGGGTCTAAAACATGAGTGGATTGATTAATGTCTTGGGCTGAAGAAAGGTGCCTGAAGATTTAGGGGTTTAAGGCTCCCAGTGTTATTTTCACGTTCTGTTCAGCATGCTTATTCATCTGGGTCTTATTCTGAGGTATCTTATTCTACTCTGTGCTGTCTGGAAGAGCTAGGGCTTCCAAACAGTCAAGCTGCTGTCATTTAACACTGTCCTTCCTGTCAGCTTGCTTATGGCTTTTCCCACTAGTTTTGTCTTAATGAATGTGGACTATGTTATTTGCAGCTCACTAGGAGCATATGAATTCAGTTACCACCCTTCATCTGATAATGTTTCTCACATTATCATCAAGCTGAATCACTTCTGATTGTATATCCAAACCTGGCACCAGCTACGTCCTGCAGCAGCTGTCTTAGTAGTATGTTCCAAGTCATTAAAATGCATTCTGTGTTATGGGCAAGTAACAGTTGCTAGTAGTTTGGGCTTTTGAAGCCTAGGGGTTTTTCATAGAGTGGCATGACTAAAATAATGTAAAAAGTCTTCATTTGGGGGAAAAAATAGCATAGAAAGAGCTTTTAATTTACCTCTTGGCATCAGGTTTTCTTTCATGTTACTTCCATGGTTCATATCCTAGGCTTCAGAGATTCTTTCTCTTTAAACTGCAGTTAAATTGTCACTAGTAGTTATTCAGTGCAATGCTAAGTTAATTAGTACAATGGCTCTTTTTAACAGGGGTTCCAGTGTCCCTGAAAATGATCGACTGGCTTCAATAGCAGCCGAGTTGCAGTTCAGATCTCTTAGTCGTCACTCCAGTCCCACTGAAGAGCGAGAAGGTGATTGTCACAGTAACAGATTGTGACCTGGATGTGCAGATGATTTATGCCATTAACTTATTTCTCTGTTTCCAGTTCTGCCCCTTTCCAAATATTTTTTCACCTTTTCCCATTCAGAAATCTTAGCTTTTTAACTTCTAGGCTTATACTGTCAGAGTAAGTTCCTCTATTTTAAGAAACATCCACTATTCTCTTGCCTTTCATATTGTTTCTGAATTGTAGCTGAAGGAATTTCCTGGTAGCTTACTAAGTTACAGTGTCCAAAATTAAATGAGTAACATGATTGCTGAATTATAGTAACTTTCTAAATGCTGTTAATGAGGTATGAACTGGAGCTATCAGGACAGTGAAGTTTTCTATCCAGTTCTTTAACTTCCACTGCAATATTCATCTTACAAATACTTGCTGTTATTTGCATTCTGGAAGAGGGGACAGGGTGTGTGACTTGATGTACTGTATCAGAGCTTCTCCTTCAGGTTTCCCCAGTCCCTGTATATGTGGTATTTATTACATCAAATACCTTGAAATGTTGATTGTTAAGATAGTGTGTTCTGTGCAAACCAAAATGAAGTACAGAATCCCAAGTGAAGTAGAGTTGATATTGTGGTCATCCTGCAAAATGAAGTGGATTTCAAAGAAAGAATGGCCTTAAAAATTTATACTAAGAGGTGTGGGGATTTTGTGGTTGATTTGTTTGCTTGCTTTTAAGCAGGTGTTGAAAATACTTTCTGCCTTCATGCTTATTTCCTTTTATGTATCTGTGTGAATAGGAAACTGGCTAAGTTTGGAATGAATACAGGTCTTTTTCTAAGGAACTTTGAAAGATTTTTTTCCTTCAGATTTCTTGCATATTTGATTAAGTGCCCTGACTTGAAGTGCTTCCCTCAGTTGGGAAGGAGATCTCTGTTCCTGTATAAATTAAATCCTATTTCAGAATAGCTTTCACGATTTGTTTTCTAAAAATAAGTAATCTTGTGAGTTCAACAGCATACATTGCTATATGGCTGCCTCATATACTTGTAGGGTGTATTAGTCCTGATGTGTAACATCTCAGGTTCTGCTGAATATAGTGGCATAATTCTTAATATGAGATAAAGCCACTTCTATGCTCACAGTATTTTTTCTCTAGAACCATCATATCCAAAAGGAGATTCAAGTGGCTCTTCCCGGCGGAGCTGGGAGCTCAGAACGTTAATCAACCAGACCAAAGGTAGGTGTTTAGGAGTCACTTTAATGTAATATTTATCAAACTAATGCTGCAATAAAAGGCTGAATCTTAATGCTGATTGTAAAGAGATTTTCACTGCTTTGTAGATAGAAAAGGGAAAAACCAAGATCCTGATTGCAGGTAGAATTGCTAACAGAATCACAAGGTGTGAGGTAGGAGAAATTAAACTTCATGAAAGATAGATCTTTTCAGTTCCTGAAAGATGCTAGCAGTCTTTCTGTTTACAAAATTAGTACATTTATTACTATAGGAATTGAGGGCATTTGCTGTCCCTGCTCAGTGCCCAGTTATGAATTGCATTAGACTAGGAAGCACTTCCTCATTTTCTGAGATCTCTTCCCCAGTATGGGATTTTCTTATTTTGGGTGTCTAACAGGATATGATCCTGACTGTTTCCTGAATTCAAGGCTGTTGCGGGGCCCTTCCTCTCTGTCCTGCTGCTTATTTTCATGAAACATAAAGTAACTGCATTACTTGTGAGGCTCCTATACAGTACAGATATATACATGTAGCTTGCTTGCATGTATTCTGGCAGGGTGGAATCTCATGAAACATTAGAAAAACGCTTTCTGTCACATGAAATCTGGTCTCATTAGGTGGCTCAGGCAGAACACAGGAAGAACATTACTTTTTTTTTCCTGAAATCTAAAAGGTTTACTTTTTGTTCAGAACATAAACATTGAAGGAATTGAGTTTGTTTAAACTAGGAAAGAAGAGTGAAGGAAAACCTGAGAATTTCTAGAAGGCTGTTGCAATGGGAACTGGTTTTACTGTTCAAAGATTTTGGTTTAAAACAACGAGACAGATTTGGTGTAGATGAAGTGGTATTAATTATATGTGGGCACTAGAATATGCCATTTAGGAGTATCAGTATCTCCATCTTTTGGAGACTGTTAGAAACAGGTTGGGCTACTGTCAGTCAACAGTGACAGATACGTAATTTTTGTGCTTTACAGGGAGGGGATAAATTAATGCTGCCCTGAGATTTCTTCCAGTCTCACTCAAAAGGATTCTGTTTCGTGATAAGACTTGAAAGCTGGAGTTATCTAGCACCACTAAATCTCTGAAATAACAGATGCTGAGTTTTCCAAGAAACCTCTTATATCTCTGTATAGGACAACTTAACCTGTCCTCCTTTCCTTGCTGCTCTTAGTGACCCTAACATATTTCCACTATCTGTCGGTGGTTAGTTACAGGCTACATGCAGACAAATGTTCCATTTCGTATGTTTAATTTCCTTGAATCAAGTAAGAGATGATTGGAAAAGTACCAGTACTCATTTTACTTTAGTTTCATATTTGATTTGTAAGTGAGAGCTTAATATGTGATTGCTAAGATGTTTTATGCTTTTCCTGCACCTTAGATTAGACTCACAAAATAGTTGTCTTCTAACTTAGGTCACTTCATGTGATACCAAAAGGTAACAAAATATAAACACAGCGAATATTTCTCAATCAAGGAAATTGTTCATCACTCTTTTTAGACACTGCTTCCAAGCAAGCACCGATTGAAGCTGTTCAAAAGTCTGTTCAGTTGTTTGAAGAAAGGAGATACAGAGAGATGAGGAGGAAGAACATCATTGGCCAAGTCTGTGACACACCGAAATCTTATGATAATGTCATGCATGTAGGTTTGAGAAAAGTGACTTTCAAGTGGCAGAGAGGAAACAAAATTGGTACGTTCATTATACCTTCATTTGTCAGGCTAAAATACCAACCTTAGTTTTTTGAAGGAAATCTAAGGCTATCTTTTGAAATCTTGGGTCTCCACGTAGGTAATACCTATTTTACTGTAATCAGAAGGTTAAGATACTATTGCAGCTAGGACTTTATGTAGAACTTCAGTGAAGTTTTCACTGGTCAAATAGCAAGAAACAAATAACAAGAAAGAGGAGGAGGATTTGGTTAGGACAATTACTTAGGTATGACCCTGTGATTCCTGCATGTGTTTAACTCTGTGAGATATTTGACGAGTTCTGCTTTTGGAAGAACCAGAAATACAAATGGGAATCAGCGTGAACTTTGGGACTTAATTCACCAATATTATTGTTGTTTCCCCCGTATGATCATTGTTGACTCCGGCTTGGGGTTTGTGGGGAAAATCCTTGTATTCATGAGAAGTTATCTTTCAGATCAGCCTGTTAATGTGATGTTTTTACTTTTAATCAGCTTGAATTCAGGACTATGAATGTAAGAATAGGTGTAACGGGTTAAAAGCTACTTAAATTCTTAAATTGAAAGAAAGGTAAATAATCTTGGCAAGCTGATTCCAGTGATGTTTTCACATTGCAGTTGATGTTCACGTTGGTTATTGAATGTAGTATCATTTTTCTTATTTTAATTCTGCAGGTGAGGGCCAGTATGGGAAAGTCTATACGTGTATCAGTGTTGACACTGGAGAGCTGATGGCTATGAAGGAAGTGAGTACTTGTACAAGAATCACTGCTGCTCTTGTGGGGTTTTTGGGTTTTTTTTTTAAACTGAATGTGCATGACTTAGCAGACATGAAGGATTTCTGAGTACTGTTGCTAGCTAATTGAGAAAGAGCGGGAAGGCAAATGTTTCTTCATGTAGCCACATAGGCTGTTATCAGTTGTTCCTCTTAAGTTACTTAGGCTTTTTCTTTTCAGTTTACAACTTCCAATTTAAATGTATGTAAAATGGATGGGTTTCAGAGGGATGTTGTGAACTTAATGAAAGCTTGCTTAATATATAAGAGCTCCCCTTAAGAGATCATCAGTTATTTTGGAAAAGAGTTTTCTGGTTAGTGAAGTCTGTACACAAACTTATATTTACTTTGCAGGTTTTCCTTTCACATTTTATTCCTTTTTTCTTCACTGCTTAGAGCAGAAGTGTGGCATCAGGTTTTTTCAGCTTCTCCTGTAGTTTAAGTAAGCTAGGCTGAGTCACAGAGCTGTTGACTAACCTGGTGGGTACAGAAAATTTGTCAGGGTAGAAGCAAGTAAAGCTGTATAGGTGCAGAGATCTGTTTTCCTACAGCACCTTGCCTTTTAAAATATTTGTATTGTTCAGTTTTATGGCATTTCTACATCTTCAGACAACTGTGGGCATCAACTCTTCACAGCAGTTGCCATGCCAGCCATTTGATGCTGGAGCAGTTACATTTATATGAGCCAGTTCCCCCCCCTTCCCCAAAACATATGTGATCTGAAAGGTTTGGACAAGCAAGACTTGGCTTACGCTTAACTTCTTGTACCATAGTCATTCACTAATACCAACACTTGAAATCTTGTTGTCGAGTTGTTTCTTTTTTTCTCAAAATTAAATAACGTTTCTCCCCCCATTGGTAGCACTCAGCTTCTGGAATTCATTTTCTAGGTGCAAGTGCTTTTTACAGGTTAGCATGTGTGTGCTGTTTAGCAGAAGCTCAAATAAGTCAAGTGGACCCTGTTTGACAGATACTTTACTAGGAAGCTGGATATGCAGTGTGCTGCCTTTTCCTGTAGTTTTTTTAACTTCCAGAATTACTTATTTATTTTTAAGCTAGTTCAAGATACTGCATTTTCCCCACCCCCTGAGATTTCTTTACTGTCTAAAAATCTCTTCAAATTATAGTGGAGAAGCTTTACTACAAATACAGAGTACGGCAACTTTGAAGTGTTACAAAATATGTAAAGTACATGAATGTCAGTTGCCACCTTTTTGTAACCTCTATGTATTTGATTTTACCACTGAGTGCAAACTGTATCCTGTAGTTTTTATACAGAACAAAACAATCACAAGGCTTGATAAATTTTTCCTCCATGAAAAATCCATCACAGGATATTGTAGGAGAACCGATGAAAACCTGGTTCTTTCATTAAAATCTTTACCACTCTATTTGTTCCATGCCACGCCTTTTCCTTGCAGCTGCATCATTCTCAGTGAAAACCCTTAGAATCTCAGTTGATGAAGTACCTGGTAACGAGTCTTTTCTTGAACAATAGCTCTCACTGATACTACTTTCAGATTCTCTTGTACTGTGTCTATCTACCATATTTAAGCTAGTAGGCAAGCTTGGAAGAGAGATACAAGCACACATGTGTACTTATACATTTACGTTATGGCATTTCGCTCTTACAAAGTTTATAATTCATCATATCTCCACATAATCTTCCAAAAATAGCTTGGTTCTGTTTTTTGTTTAAGTGTTTGGGTTTTGTTTTTGTTTCTTTTTTGGTGGTTTGTTTTGTTGTTTTTGTTGTTGTTGTTCCTTGGTAATTTGAAATAGTGGGAAATAATGAAAAATCTTTCTTGCAGATAAGATTTCAACCAAATGATCACAAAACCATCAAAGAAACAGCTGATGAACTGAAGATTTTTGAAGGCATCAAACACCCTAATCTTGTTCGTTATTTTGGTGTGGAGCTCCATAGGGTAAGAAAACATTAATAATTTGGGCTCTTTTATAGGGCAGAGAGAAAAATTCAAGAAGCTTTGGATCATTGGATTTAGTTGAGAACATTCTAGTTTATCTTGTCTGGATATCTCTTGATATTTGAACTTGCAACGTGTCTTTTTTCCTCTGAATGTTGAGGTCTCTGAAACATAGTTTGGAGAAATATTTTGGAACTGATATGTAAATAGAGAAGGTTCCCAGTAAGTGAATAGACTGAGTAATGCTGGAGTTATTTTATGCTGCTACTGTTTTAAGTGCTCTAAGAGCAAACTGTATCATATACAGTACAGTAACTTTTGCATGTAGGTAAAGACTAGAGAGCCTAAAACCCTTCACTGTTAGCAGCAAAGGTTTTACCAATATCTTGTTGATCCCTGGAAAAATTTTGTGCTGATGTTTAAATGTTGATGCCAGAGAAGTATCTTAAGAAGGCAGATCTTTTGGAATTCAGCTAGCACCTCTTCAGAAGGAAAAACAAATTATCTTGCTGGAGCCTGGTTTTCTTATGGAACTGGATTCCAGAGCCCCACTTTTTATTAGTCCTGCTTCCCATGTGCCCTTCCCACCTCCCCTGGTGAGTCTCAGGTCCTTCATGTTTCTCTGCTGGGTGAAGTGGGCAGGGAACAGAATGCCTGGTGTCTGGCTGGAAAGTGGTGTGTGGATTTGACTGATTTGCTCAGTATGAATGAGTTGATTTGCTGACCCATTGCTGGTTTAGAAGGGGACACGGGGTGCTTTCTGTCTGCATTTCTGGACTTGAGGACAAAACTTCGGGTGACTGTGTCACTGGGTCATTCGGTTCTCAGGGTAGTTCTAAAAGCTTAGTGTCTTTGCCATCTTTTTGTATTAATTGAGGCTGTCTGAAATTGGCTGGGCTTGAAAACAGACAGAAAAGAACCTAACTTCTTAATGTGAGTTAGAATTGGCATGCTTGTTGAAGCCACAGAAAACAGCAAAAAACTTGCCCTCCCCAAGCAACCAACACAAGATACTGCATGAACTGGGAGAGAGGGAAAAAAAACCCCTCATTAAAAAACCATCATTTTATCTTTTTGTCTAAATATGCAAAGAAAGAAACTTTTTGTAATATACCTACAACATTTCCAAAGTGGTTTTTGGTTGATGTCAAGGTAATATTAATAGTTTTATACCACCAAGTAGATAGATAGACATGTAGCAGAGATTTTCCA
Organism: Psittacula echo; assembly: GCF_963264785.1. Taxonomy (NCBI): domain Eukaryota; kingdom Metazoa; phylum Chordata; class Aves; order Psittaciformes; family Psittacidae; genus Psittacula; species Psittacula echo. The sequence continues at coordinate 36,618,515 of NC_137738.1, read as the reverse complement.
TAGCTGTGCAATAGAATATATTAGTTTGAAGCATGCTGAAGAGAATAGAGTTCTGAAGATATGATTTATTAGACATTCCATGGTAAGAGGTACTTCATTAAAACATTACGTGGTACTTCCATTATTCTTGTCACAAACAATGAAGGATGGAAGGAAAACTTGACCGTAATTCAGTGTTAAAAGCCTAAAAAAAAAATCAAACTAAAACCAATCATATCCGGTTTGGTTCCCACAACAGGAAGAAATGTACATCTTCATGGAGTACTGTGATGAGGGCACTCTGGAAGAGGTATCAAGACTGGGCCTTCAGGAGCATGTCATTAGGCTCTACTCAAAGCAAATCACGATTGCTATCAATGTACTACATGAACATGGTATTGTTCATCGAGACATTAAAGGTAATGTTAGTGAAAATGGTCATGTTGTTTCAGTGTTGTAGATGAGGGTAGTGGGGAGGGATGGGGAACATATTTGCCCAGATTTAGTGCACGTTACCTATACAGCCTTTAAGTGTATGAAGCCTTCCACTCATTTTTCAGTTTTCAGTTTACGAGTGATTGGCCAGTAACATTGCATTTTGTTAAGTGCCGAACATAAAAAGTGTTCACAGTTGGCATTGAAAACTCATAAATTCTGCCCATGCTTTATATAGTTTCTGTGGAGGTTGTTAAGATTGTTGGGGATTCATCCAAACTCAAATTTTGGTCCTGGTATTTTTAGTACTAATATATTGAGTTATGTAATGTTGTTTTTCTTCTCAACTATGCAAGAAATGGTGTTTTCTGGGAGCTGACAAGCAGTATACTGTGCTAGAGTTGTTCAACAGAAGTCTTCCTGGTGATTCCTATTTTCCAGAAGAGTTTTAGGATTTCAGATGAGAATTGCTTAAACAATGTTTAAGCAATAATATAATAAAAGCCTTGTTAAAAGGAGTCAAAGGGATATGGTAAAATTACTTATGTATTGTTTTTGGTTTTTGCCATACATTTATCTACTCATGCCTGGCTCTCAACATTTGCTTACAAAGTGAGCAGACTGGAACTACGGTAACCAAAGGGGCTTTGGTTTTGACATTTGCTTAAAGCACTCTGTGTCAGTCCACATTTCACATTCATTTTTCTTTTCCTGCGCCTCCAAGAACATCCTCCATGTGTGGTTTATCTTGGTTTTGTTAGTCTGGCATATTTTGCTCACCTGTGACAGAAACTTAACTGAAGGTAGGGGAAACGATGAACAATGCACAGACTATGCCCTGCGAATGCTCATTTTGTGTCAAGGCAGTGCAACCCAACGATGCTGGGTTTCTATGTCCCTCTTGCTCACAGGGTTTTGAATCACCGCAGCAGTGTAGGAGGTTCCCAGTTGCTCTTGGTCCTTTGGCCTCGTGCTTCTCATTTGGGAAAAGAACTATCTACGATCCAGAGGCCTCCCACCCAGGTAGGCCACTCTTGAGTTAGTTTTGGCTTTTGTTTCCTAGAAAACACTTTCCCTCATTCCCGTTTCCCAGCAATCTTGCCTTTTCTGGTTCTCCTTCCTCACCCAAGGTTTCTCTCCAGTTGTGAATTTCCCTCTGTGCTATTCACAGTGCCCTCCTTGTCCTTTACTTGATCGTTCCATATCCAGGTTCTGATTAGCTGGATTATGCTCTCCTGGAAGCTTATTGTGATCAAAGGCTGTGACCAGGGCTGGCTGACAGGGATTTCTTTTGTGCGGCTCTATGTCACTGCTGATTTTTGGATATATTTCCAAATAGGTCTTCCTCTCATTAGGGAAATGCAGGGAAGTGAGAAGAGCTGTTTAACAGAACTGTAATTCGGTGTTATTTGAAGGCATTTCTGTTGCAACAGGTTCCTCATATCAAATGTTGGGCTGTACCTTGAGAATAGCAGCAGCTATAAACAGAGTGTCACTGCAGACACATCTATGTATAGACCTTCCTGAAATTTAATGACAGAATATGAAGACAGAGCACAGAGGGTATTTTTGCTAAGGATGCCTGATGTTATGTTGGGAGTCTCTTGCTGTCGTCTTTTATGCTAACATTGCGTCCTCAAGTTTTCAGGCGAACAGCAGTAAAGAAAGCTCTGGTTTTCATTTTAGCTCCTCTGTAATCAGGTATTTTTCTGATAGGGAATCAGAATGATAACACGTCAGTCAGACTGTTGAAACTGCTTTCCTGTGGAAATCTTGCTGTCAGATCACAGGTTGCTAAACATCACTGTGGATCTCTTTCTTTTACCAGCAGATAACAAATTCATAATTGCTTATATGTATCCTGCAGTTGGTGTCTGCTAGTATCTTGTGCTCAAAACCTGAGTCTCTCAGTTAGTAGTGTTCACTTGTGCCACTGTTGTCTTTCAGATGCTATTACAGCATCCAGTTCTTAAAGTGTAAAAGATGAAGCAAGATACAGCTGCCTTGAATCCTTTTCAGCCCATGGTTGCAAGAGCAGACTGAAGGTAGTGTTGCCTGGGTGTTACACTTGGCTGCACTGGTTTTGATGAGTAGTTGGTGCTAGCATGTGGTGATGAAGTCTTTTGGGATACTTTTTTAATCTCTATTCTGGGTATTGGATTTTAACCCCTGTGGCTAAGCCCAGATTCCTCAGTTATAATTCATTCATTTTTTGCAAGAAGCTATTCTGCTAAATGATCAAGAGTGATGGAATATTTAATGCTGAAGGGACAGCTCTGGTTGGGCCCTCTGTTCAAAACAGGGCCAACCTCAGTATCAGATCCAGTGTTGAATTACATCAGATTGCTCAGGACCTCATTGAGTTGAGATACTCCTGTCACCAAAGATGGAGATGCCCTTTTCTCTGGGCCCTGTCTCAATGACTGGCCTATCCCCATTGTGAAAAACTTTTTCCTAATACCTCCCTGGAGGTATTTGTGTCCATTACCCCATATCCTTTCACACTGCACCTCTGAGGAAAAATCTGTTTCCATCTTCTTGATATACTCCTATTACACAGCTGAAACCAGCAGTAAATTCCCCTCACACACACTTTTCCAGTCTTCCCTTCTTCAAGCTAAACAAACCCATCTCTCAGCCTCTCCTCGTACTTTGTGTGGACCAGTCTCTGACCATCTTGATGCTCCTCTGGGCTTGTTTCAGTATGTCCATGTCTGTCTTGTACTTGCCTAAACCCAGGACATAGCACTCCACGTGTGGGCTCACAAGTGCTGAACTGAGAGGCATTAATCACTGAGGTCATGCCTTGTGCTATCTCTCTGGGAAAGAAGGGCATATTCCTCAAGAGTGCTTAGATTGCATTTTCAGGATGAGTACAGAAAATGAAGGGGTTGTATCTGAAGCTTCAGTAAATGAGAAACCTGTGAATGAGATGCTTCAGGCCAGGAAGTCTTCATCAAAGTGTTACTGTGTTACTATCCTCTTCTTAACTTTTTTGTTAGCTCAAAATTTCATGAAGGCCATTTCTGCCTTCATGTCTTTGTGGTGAGCACAAGGAAAGGAAAGTCATTCAGCAAAAGATGAAAGGCTGTTCAACGGGAGACTATGGGCATGTGTCATGCTTTCTAAGAGACTGAGTAAAAGAGGATGCGGAAGCTGATTTTCTCATCAAAGGGTAGCATTTGGCCTGCTTGTTTCTTGAATGAATTTGGCTGCTGCACTGCTGAAGTAGTGGCTGAGGAGTGTCTGTGAGCTGCGCCTCTTTGTGGAATTATGCCACAGTCTTTAGTGGGGCTTTTGGTAACGCTCCTTGGCCTTGCAATATTTACACCAGCACCTTTGGAACATCACGCCAGTGTAGTTGCACTTAATATGGGGCTGACTTGGCACAGAGATACAAGGCATGTAACTTCAGCTTAAATGCTTTGGGTCATAGCTGTTGTTTTCTCTAGCAAAGGTACAGCTTTTGACATCTGCTGTTTGTTTGCAGTCTGCCTGGAAGGTCTTGTGGCATAGATGGCAGTAGGGCTGTGAACTGGGCTACCTCTTGCCTCTGCCAAGTATATCCAATGAAGATGCTTTTGATAGTGTATGTGTGGGAAGACAGAAGGACCAGATGGGTGTGTTGTTCCTTTCTGCTGTTTTAGCCATTGTCTCTGGTTGTATTTTGCTCATTAACTATGCAGATATGGTAAGAATTCTGTCAGTTTCCCAGTAGCATGAACTGTCAAAGATAAAAGGCATCAAGCATCCTTAAGGCCCTTTTGTGTCCCCTGTTCTCTTACCCAGATCCTGCTGGAGTCTGAAGGTGTCATCTAACAAGGACACCCTTTTTAAAGACTCCTTTTAGAGTTTGGTCTTGGTCTGTGAAGTAGCTTGGTTCTTAGACCAAGTTCTGAGTCTCTGAGACCAAGCAACCTACAGAACAGATGCTCCAGCAGACAACACATCAGTGGAAACCTTATTCAGGTGTCAGAAAATGTGAGCAACATGAGTCTTCAATCTTCAAGTGCTGCCTATTTCTTCATGGTGAAACTTTGGTTTGTTGCTTTGTCCCATTTGGCAGCTCCAGGTGCTTTCAGGAGAAGAGCTCACAGGAGCTTTCACAGTAACATCTATGCAGAGTTGTCTCTACTTTCTTTTAAAAGGGACAGACTTTAGTTTGAAAGGCCTTGTAAGTCGGTTCTGAACTGTGTTAAACCAAACGATCACCATAGCTTTAGGTTCAGTCAGAAGAGAGATCCTTGCGCTTCAGCTCTGCCAGTTTCCACCCACTGCAGTAGCTGGGAACAGCTTTGTAGCCTTCTGTGAAATTTGCATGTTGCTTTCTTGAGGAACAGGAACATAGGTTTCCAAAACACTCTTGTGAAAGTGTTTGCTAGTGACGGCTGTTCTCACAGAGCTCTTTGTGTGGGCTAAGTGCGCCTACTTTCTATACAACAAGTGATTGCTTGAAAACCATTAGAAAAGCTGTAGGCAGTAGTTCAAAGGAAAAGCTGCTGAAAAGAGTAACTGTCACTCTTCCAGTGCGTTGCCCATACTTTGTGTTCTGTTGAGCTTCCTTCCTGTACTGCTTTGGTGCGTTTCTGGATTCTCTTTCATTGAAGAAGCTGAGGGATGGATGACCCATCCTCATTACATGCCTGTGATCATGTTGTGACTGTGGACGTGTCTGTCTCTCTGCCGGCAAACTGCAGAATCCAGCCGAGGAATTCTGAGTATGGGCAGGCACCTGAATGCCGGGAGTGGAAAACTTACAGACAGTGTGCACAGGAGTTGTATTCACTGAAAGTTAATTCTTCTTCCAGAACTTGTAGAAGGCTTGTAGTAATTAAAGGTTGGAATTTATTTCTGTTACTGATTTCTTTCCTCTTTTTAGTGCAGTTCTGTGCAATGCCTCTTGGACTAAATAAATCTTGATAACTAAAGCAAGCATTCTTATAGTAGTTAAGCCCTTTGAGAAGCAGGCAGGGTTTTGGCATTATTGACCTGCATGACTGTCTTTGACTTGAGCTTTTTGAGGATTCTTCTTCTTTTCTATGAATATCTTGGGGATGCTCAGCCAAGCTAACTGGAAAAAATCATTAACTAAGAGAATGTAACACAAAGGAGGAGCAGCCGGGAATTCCTGCACTGACCTGTGTTCAGGGTGGAATGAAAGGGAGAAAATTCTGAAGGCTATATTCAGATGAGCTGTTTTTGAAAGAATTTTCTGTGTGACATGGGGAAAGGCTGTGTGTAATGAAGTCCCCAATGTTTGCCTGCTCCTACAGCAGGCATACACTTTTGTTCTGTGCTACCATCCGTCTCGCCTTAATAGAGATCACAGCTGATACTGTGTTGACTCTTGCAATCTACTTGTAGTTTCAGTGTGCTACTTTCAGAGCCCAGGACTTGGCAGGACAGGTATAGTGAGCTGCTTCCGCTCTACCTGTTCTCTGTTGGCTCTCAACATGTGTTTTGGCAGGATGTTGAACAAAAGAAAACCACTTGGCTTATTTTGCACTGTTGTGTAGAGCAAGTGACTTGAAGCCACTTGCAGATTCTTCTTGGAGACTTTTCAGCTATGCTAGGGAAGTATTTTCTAGTGTAAACTGGCAGTGTAGCCAGCTATTGTAATGGTAGCCCTTCTCCAGAAGTTCCTCTTGGAAGTACAGCACAGCAGGAGTGGGTATTTGATAGTACCTGTAATAAAGTGCTATAAGCTCCATTTTGTAGTTGGCTGTGATGACACAGCTGTATGATAATCATGGCTTGACTCTGCAGAACTGCAGAGATGGCTAGTGGGAGGTGCACAGCAATGGCCTCTGCCAGGAAGGTCCTTCAGGACAGGTGTTTTTACACAGTGCAACATTCACAAGGATAAGCACTGGAATTCATAAATTCCTGGAGGAGTCATTTCGCATAACGAGCATGTATGGAAAGCTGATGAATTTGCCTGCTTGTACTGCTCTGTGATTTGAACACTTCTTGTTGTTAACTTCCAGTACACTTAGTGTTTACGCAAACCCACCAAAAATCCTGGTAGCATACCCTTTGGGGAACATCTCTAATGCTGTCGTATTTCATACTTAATCCACAGGTAAAGACCCAAGTGTGAATTCGGCTGTTATCTGCCATGTAACTTCCAAGGGTATATTGAGAAACCCTCATTCCTCAATTCAGCACCAGTTTAACAAGTGTTACTGTTTCTTGTTGTGTTTCCTAGGAGCCAACATCTTTCTTACCTCATCTGGACTGATTAAACTAGGAGACTTTGGCTGCTCAGTGAAACTGAAGAACAACACCCAGACAATGCCTGGAGAAGTGAACAGCACCTTGGGGACTGCAGGTAAGGAAGCCTGTGCTAAGCAGGCACTTGTCTAGTTACTGTAAAAGAAGTTACCTCTGCCGAAAGTCTGGGCCAGAGTGAAATGCTGTGTTTAGGGGAAACTTGGTTTTACAGTAGCTAGTTAGATGTGCTTTACATCCAGAAGCCAAAACAATCAGTGAATGATGTCACTGGAGAAATAAAGTTGTGTTTGTCTGGTAACTGTAAAGGTGCTGGAGCTTGTGTTTTCTGGGGTTGCATCTTTCTCTGCAGCCTTACTGGAACAGTGCTGTTCTTACTGAACAGCTGCTGAATCTGCTTTTTTAAAATGACAGCAACTGAAAGCGTGTTATTGTGCTAGAATTTTCACAGTCACCTTTCAAACTGAAAGAGAGTTATGCTGCCGATGTGTCAAAGAACAAGGAGAGAGCAAATGACAAAACTTAGCAAGAAAAGCTGAGTGGTAATTCATTACAGATGTATTAAAAAGCATTTGGCTTACCCAGTTAATCGCTTAATGTACACCATTCCTTCTGCCCTATGTACTGATGACATCATATGTGTTGTTTCAAAGCATACATGGCTCCAGAAGTAATTACTAGAGCTAAAGGAGAAGGGCATGGACGTGCAGCGGACATCTGGAGCCTGGGCTGTGTTGTTATAGAGATGGTCACCGGCAAGGTAGGGATGTTTCACATACTGGATGACTGCAGATTGTTCTTAGCAGTTTCTCTGCAAATTCTGCCATTTATCACACTGAAGTCTGCAAGTACTGGGGTGGTTTTTAATTTCCTGGGGTCATAAATATATGCTCTGTTGGATAGCAAGTTACTCACTGAATCTTACAATGCTGTTACCTGTTGCAGAGGCCTTGGCATGAATATGAGCACAACTTCCAGATCATGTATAAAGTGGGGATGGGTCATAAACCTCCTATTCCTGACAAAGTGAGCCCAGAAGGGAAAGACTTCCTTTGCCACTGCCTGGAAAGTGACCCAAAGATGAGGTGGACGGCCAGCCAGCTCCTCGATCATCCTTTTGTCAAGGTTTGTCTCGTGGCTTTGGCTACAAAGACTAGATAGAATCAAAACCAGATTTTTTGGCTTCCTTCTTTGCAGCTATGCTGCAGGGCTTTGGATCACAGTGGGAGGCTGGTATCAGGTTGATGCTGTCCAGAAAACAAGGTCTGGCAACTTTTCAGAAGCACATGTGACACTGCTGGCAAACATTTGACTAAAAGGACCTGGTGCACGCCATGTCATGAACTTTTCCTGCTGTTTTGAGATGCAGTATCATATGTTGAAAAGACCTGTCAAGCTTCAACTCAGCGGTGATTACTTGAAGGGCTCTGTCCCTAAAACTTTAGCACGAACGGATGCACAACTTGGGTAGTAGAGAGAGTAAAGATCCCCTCCAGAAAAAGGGAAAGAGGCACATGCTTGAGAACTTGACCAGCCTTCAGTGCAAGGGCCTGATTTTCTTTAAAGCTCATACTTAATGTGACATTCATGCTGAATGTTCATCTGGCAGTTGGCATAACAATGTGCAGTTCCTGCATGAACTGGGGTTTAATGCTTAGCTTAGGAACAGGCAAATAATCACAGCTACACGTTGAGGTGTATTCCTAACTTTTTTGAAGAACAGGGAGCACAGCAGGTTATTGAATTCTCTCTCATTTTCCAGCTTAAAAGTTTAGTTGCACGGTGACAGTGCAAACATGGGTATTCACTTGTAATTCATTATTTGTGTAACAAAGGAGAATGAAGAAAGCTTCAAAGATGTTCAGTGAAGGTGCTGAAGAAACTGATCTGTTGTCATCTTGCTGTAGCAGGGAGACAATGGAATAATTGCCTTCTGTTCCATTCACAGGTTTGCACAGATGAAGAATGAAGTTATTCAACCTCTGGCCTTTTATATTCTGGCAAGATCTCTTTTAATCACTACTGTATGTAATATTTACATAAATACTGTGCTGAGAAACAGTATAAAAGTTGAACTTATGAAGACTGCACAAGTGACGAGCGTCACTTTCTCTGCTGCTCCTGTATGTTTTACTTGGCACATGTTGCTCACGTGACAGTGTCCGCGAGGTGGAAGAAGCTGCATGTTTCAGTGAAAGTGCCATTACTACTGTATATGGACCATACCCTTTTTGTTCTTGCTCCCGTTTCTCATTTGATTGAGAACTGTAATGTTAATACCTAGTATTTTTGGACTCTTTAGGTTCAGAAAAAAGCTGTAGTGTTATCAGGCGTTATGGACCTTGTTTTTTAATCTGTTTGTTGAGTGCACTGACTGTGAACTTTTACTGGGATTTTTGTTTATTTGTTTTTTGGCAAGCTTCAGATTTGTTATGCAAAAGGCTGATTAATGAAATTTTAAAAGAGGTTTTTTCTCAATAAATGGTTTATTTTAGGAGTTGTTGGTGAAGGGGTTTTCTTCTGAAAATAAGCATGTGGGGTTGTGTCACATTTTACACTTATTTTTTAACGCCTGTTTGAGACTGCTAAGCTAACCCAACTGGAATAAGCTTCTTTTATATTGCAGTGGTCACGTTTTGTCAAGTTCAAAATATGCTTCTTACATAGGTGATAACAGAATTAAGGTGTTGTGTCCCCACCCCTTTGTCCTCTTCTGAGGAAATAAGGTGATGTACAATTCCTGATACTATGTAGTATCTAAGGGGAAGGGTCATGGTCTGAAGTAACTTTCTTCTGGAATGAAAGTACTGTGAAGAGAGCATTTCTGTGGCCAAGGAATCAGTTAAGGTTATTCCTGTGGTTCGTGTGGCAAAACCAAGAACTTACTGTTAGCTTTTTAAAACTGATTTCTGATCCTGGACTTTGGCCCCACCATCCCCCAGCTGTTATTGGTGTGAGAAAATGCAGAGAGGTTAGAAGTGGTTAACAACTGGAAGAAACAGTCTGTAACACTGGATCTAGTTAGATTATTTTGTTTGACTTGCTAGTACAGACAGATGACTTACTTAAAACTTACTTGTTACTTGTAAGTATTAGTGTAAGTTTCCATATTCCTGTTCAGTTTTAGACCTTAAAATGGGTAACGTGCTTATAAAACAGAGAACTTACTTCCTTGGCTTTATTCTAAAGTCCTGTTTCTCCTCTTAACCCACAGCACCTTGGTTTGTTTCAGGTGTGCAGTAGTTTTTAGCAGGTGGGTGACCTGTTGCTAAGGTACTGTGAAATCTGACATTTAAATCTATAAAAGGATTAGTCTCACTGTGCAGGTCACCACTGAGGTAAAGACTCTCCCTTCCCTTCAGGTCTCTGTTTTCAGTTATGACGGGAGAAAGTACGTTGTCATCCTCAGCAACAGACTATGACCAGAGGTAAAAGTCACCTCTCCCGCCTGCTGTGTGCTTCCCTCTGCGGTGTATCAGAAGTGACCAAGTGGTTTGTGTCCTTATCTGCCTTGTTTCAGGTGCCCCTGTACAGAAATAGGAACTGTGGCTAGCTCTCAGGAGTCAAGAGAAAGGTGAAAAGTAAACTCTTAACTAGTTCCTTGTTGCCAACCAAAAGAAAACTCATTCACGCCACTGAAAAGTTAGCTTTTTATACTTTTATTTTTGTATAAACAAATGTTAAGACTACTTTTGTTAAGGCAGTTGTAGAACATATAGTTGCTTGTGGGGACATGGGGCAAACACTGCTTTCTGATGACATACGTCATTCTTCTAATACAGTGAACTGGACTAGTAACTACTTTGGCAAGTTCCAGTACTCTTGCTCTGTTTGCCAGTGGACGCTGGCAGGGCCCAATGCTGCAGTCCTCAGGTGCTGGGACTGCCACAAGTGCTTAGGAGGACGGATCCAGGAGCGACATGTCCCAGGGAACTGAATAAGGAATAGCCTAAATACTTTCTCAGAAGTATTTACATGGTTGGTATTTTCCTCTGGGAGAAGTGGCACTACATGTGGTTGGAGAGGAAGGGACTAAGAGTCATAAGGAATGTTCAATGTCACCCTGCCAGCATGTTTCACCAGTGGCTCTTGAAAAAGGCAAAAAAGCTAGTCTCTGTCACTGCATGAATATGTATTTGCTGCTCAGAATTACTCGCCCTGCATACAGGGTCATTCTTTAACCCTGATCCAAGTCCACTGTATCTGCCAGGTAAGAGTTATAGTAAAACACTAGCTTGGAGAATGCTCTTCTCTCCCATCCCACCCATGTTCAGTGTCTTGTGTACGGTGTCTTCAGGCCTGGCTCTGTAACATGGCCTGCTGTATTACTGTGGGATAAATGGATTGTCAGACACTACTACAGGCTGTAATACTCAGTTTTCCACTGTTAGGATTAGAAGAACAGCTTTATAAGCATGGCAGTATTTTCTGATTTTGGGCTCTATCGCCTGTGTTGGAAAAACTACACTAAAGCCCATGTTTATGTTCGTGACCTCATACACTTCTTCCAGAAAGCTTCAGAGCATAGGGGACAGGTGTGTACACAAGACGGGGAAAAAGCCCCCAGAACGAGTCCCTCACATGTCCCAAGGCCTGTTCCTTCCTTCACATTATACTTTTTATTGCCTCCACTATCAAAAATCTTTACTTTCTGCCCCATGCTAAAAGCACTACTGCACCTGCTCTTTAGGTGCTGCGTATTAAAGACAGTAGTTTCAAGATGGTCTGACATCTGAAGAGCAAATGCGTATTTCATGGAATGATTCATATGCTGTTGTATTAGCCCCCATTTCTTCTGGCCTGAGTTTTACTGTAGGGAAAGACAAATGGTTTTAGTATCAGCTCCTAGAACTAAGACTTTCTTCTCTGGACTCACACAGGCTGTTCACTTCTAGTCTATCACGGTTTAGTCCTATGCACAATGAAAATGTACCATCATTGAAAGTGCCAATCCTAACTGTCCCTGCTCAGCATCTGTATCTTTAGATTTCAGAGATATGGGGGGTTTTAAATCATAATTGCCAGTAGCTGAAGTCTGCTCTTTTCCTTTTTTCTTTTTTTTTAAATGAGTTCTTTTTAGTAACTTGTATACCCTTGACTCCTAAAGTTCAAAAACAGGAGAAGGCTGCCCTGGGATGTCAGAGCAACACAGGTTTCCCAAGGAGCTCGATTATAGTTTTACTTAATTGAGAAGGGTGTCAAAGTCCAGACAGCCATAAAAAGTCCCAAGCACTGCCATTGTCCTAGGTCTGTCTCCTACTTCCCCTCTTCTCTCAAAAAGAAAAGCAGAAGATAATTTAGTTATTACCTCAGGCTGACTGTTATGAGGCACTGTGTAAGCTAACTTACCAGAAATGACAGACAAGCAGATTAATTGGGATCACAACAGTAGTAGGGGTGTGGGGCATAACTTTTAATGTGCTTTGCATTACTTAGTTACAGCATACTCAGTTGTTCTGTTTCCACCACTGTTAAAAAGGCCTAGAATTTTAATCAGTGTTTAAAGATGAAAAGAATTTTAGTACCTCTGTTTTTCCAAACTATAAATGGCATTTATTTACTCGCAAAAGAATTACAGGTTTCAGCTGTCCCTCTGATGTATCGCCTGGGGAAAGATGTGGCAGTAGGTAACTCTTAGCTCTGCAAATGGCCCCAAGGCTAAATGCCACTCCAGGTTATGCCACTGCAGGACTCTGATGTTGGGATGTCTGGAGTCTGGCTGAGGTTTCAAAGGCCCCGTGTAGTGCCCACTATGGGAGTAAGTTCTAGATGCAGAAAAACCTCTACTTGCAATTCTTTCAGTTCAGTAGAGCTGCTTCAGTCCAGTACTGGTATAACCAAGCAGAGCCTCTTACTGTATTTAAACACTGACAGATTATGGTTGTTAAACTGTTAACGTGTGATCTAGACAACTACCAATTTTAATCATCTTGTAACAATCTTCTGACATTTGTCCATTCCTTAGAGCAAGTTAGGAAAGATAAAGCCTGCACCTCTGGTTAGTTTCCAGGTAATCTCTCATCATACAAGTACACTGGAATTACTTTTGTTTCTTCTTCTTCAAAACTTATGACAGTTTATAGGGAAACAAACCAACCAAACAAATGCAAACTCACTGTGACAAGTAGACAAAGGAGTGCATCTTTCAAGTGTGTCATCCAGCCCAAACCCCCAGAGAAAAATAACACGAGCACAAATTCAGATATGCATGGCAATTGCTCATCCTACCCTTCCTCTGCTCTCACTTGAAGGACCATGATACACACTTAAGAGTTTTCAGAAGTTGGATTTGTCCCCTTTGGATTGAAGCAGTCTCTGAAGATACTACTTTCGTTTCTGCTTGTTGTCATTGTTGCCATAGGTGGAACCCCTGTTAATTTCTGTAACGCCTATCATCCATCTGACACCGACAGAAGCTGCAAAAGAAGTAACAAAAAATTAGAAGCTGCTTGCAGACAAAGACTGAAGACCTGAACACATGTAGCATTTTGAACAAGACTGTTAGTGTTCTAAGCCTTACAGCAGCACAGCATTAAAGGTAACTACCCCTACTTGACCTTTGATGAAAGGTACAGCGCCACTCCTCACCGTCAAGTAGTTTGCCTACAGTATTTCATTAAGGAAGGTCCTAGGTTCCTACACACATCCTCTCCCCCAGCAGAGAAGAGGCTACATGGACCAACATGGGTGTGAGAGGCACACGCATGGTATGCTCAGCCCTGTTAAACCCTGGACAAGGCTGGCTGTGAAATGGGGCTGTTGCAGTTACCTGGCTCCTCAGTCAAGTGTCAAAATGTACTAATGTGTCTGCATGCGAGGTGTGACGGGGAAGGGAACTCTTGCTTGCCTTCAACAGCCCTCATGCCTGGAAGAGTAGGAGCAAGTGCAAGGATGCTTCAGATCTTGATGAACAAAAGAATTGTTGCAATTTTAGCTACAGCTCATGAAACAGTCCATTATAAGAGGCCAGGCTAATTTATAGTCCATTTAGTGATCGCTGAAAAGACAGAGGTGCAGTGGGGAAGCGGGGCTGCCCGCGGGGCTGCCCTCGGGTCTTCTGGATGCCAGACAACAGGAAAGCAGGGCCCTCTCAGAGGCAGACCAGAGAGTGTAAACAGAAAGAGAGATGGCACTCTCACACTCCACTGTTAGTCCATGAATGGAGATACACACAGCTGGGACAAGTGAAGGGTTTCACTCTTAAAAATAGACTAGAAAAAAACATTCCTGACATTTAACTGGCCATGAGTTAAGGAAGACAAGAGGAAGATCCAAAATGACCTGCAGTCTGGGATCATAGCATAATAGTAAGCATGAAATCATTAAGATTTTAACCACAAGGGATAGAAACAGCATCTGGATATGGACACAGAGCATAAATAAAGAGCAGCTGTTACAGCAACCACACAGCACATTGGGGATTTCATCCACTTCCAAGAATGCCACTGCCTGGACACCAAAAAATACATGGTTCAACAATTCAGATGTATTGTTTTTTATTTCTCCTTTGCTCCCCAATAGAAGCTGCTACCGCCTCTCTGTACTCATTTCACCCTGAGCCCTCAGTGGTTTCTCCCTGCACTGCTAGCCTCCTCTTCACAGCTATCCTGGAGCCTTAGAGCATACCCATGTGATACTGTTGCGATTAAGGTATCTTAAGCACACAAAACAGCAGTTCAAGGACGTTTAACTGCTCCACAGCAAACCACAGAAGGTAACTGAGCTCCTGCCATCTTTCTGCCCACCATTACCCACCAGCCAAAAGAAGCAGGAGGCTGGACCTGCTCTGCCTGCCAGAGTGCTGGGGCTGAGGGAGGGATGAGCTAACACAAATTGACAGAGCCAGTAATGCTCCAAGAAAACCACCATATCCACAGATAGTACCACATTCCTCAGCAAAACCAGGTCTCAGAGCAGAGGATTTCCACCTTTTCTCTCAGTCCTCAGGACTTCTCATCTGTAACCTGGGGTTTGCACCACACAGCAAGTGCTATAAACAGCACAGCAGGTAGGGGCATAAGAATTTTCTCTATATAGTCTGCTGTACACCTGATTTATATAAGTGACACACTGAAATGCAGATTTGTACAACTAAGGCTTATATGAATGGTTGAAATTTCCATTGAGACCCTATTTTGCCTACTATGATGGAGAAGAAACAAGCAAGTAACAAAAAACAAATAAATGGTTTAAGCACCAGGTTGAAAGGCCAACAGGCAGAATCAACACAGCAGGGTCCTGCTCACTGTTTGTATCCAGCTGTACAACTAAAATGCTGCTGGCTCATGCTCTCTTCACCTTCCACTCAGCCTACAGGCATCAACAGCCTTAGAATCACAGAATCAGCTAGGTTGGAAAAGACCTTTAAGATCACTAGCAACCATTACCCCGGGACTGCCAAGACCACCACTAAATCACATCACTAAGGGCCTTGTCTATGCATTTTTTGAACACCTCCAGGGACAGTGATTCCACCACTTTCCCGGGCAGCCTGTTCCAATACCTGACCATGCTCTCCATGAACAGATTTTTCCTAATATCCAGTCTAAAACTCCCCTGGCACACCCAGATACCTCTTGTCCAGCCTTGCTACCCGGATCACACCATGCTCCAACCCATCAGTCCACACTAGGCACTTGGACGCTGTCAAGTCACCAAGGACTCACACCTTGCATTGTGATCCATGGAAACAGTTTTTCTAATAGCACCGTGCACACACTGTATAGCAGACACACAACTCCTGCAGAATCAAAGCTGGCTCATTACTACTTACACTTGGTTCAAATGAAATACTTCTCTCGCCTATAACTGACACTTAATGGCTGGCCCCATGCCATAAGCCCAGATGCCATTATGCTTTTAGCATTAGATGCATAAGAGCTACTTTTAAAAGCCAAGAGAAGCCCTCTCATCTTTTGCACGCAGAGCCAACATTTCCCTTTTAACTGCTGCTGACAGCTCTATAATAAAATACTTCTGGAGCATGAAGGTTGTCCTCTTTCACACACATTACCAAAACATGAAAGGCAACTTAACACTGGGTTCTTTGAAGCTGAATGAAACTGAGGAACAGGAGGGGGAAAAAACACAGAAGCTGCTGTCAAGTACTGGCATTTGACAGACTCGCTCACTACTTCAACACCAAAATATCAGCCCCAAGTTTTAAACAGCAGTTGTGAGCTAAGTACATAAATGTCTTGCCATGCATTCTATGAAACCAAAGCCAGTTTTCAAAAGAGACTTTTGGCCCTCAAACTACTTCAGTATTTCTCCTCTGGAGCAAGGATGGCCTTGTGTTGGTTCAAGGAGTATCATAAAGGGCTCCTGGTTCCAGACCAGTAGTTCGATATTTGCACAATGCGGTGATTATTAGGAGTATAAATAGCCAAACTGCTGCATGGCAAAGCAAGAGAGGATGGCTCAGCATTCTCAGTATAAAGAGGAGACATCGTTTATTTAGGTCTGATAGTGTTTGAGCTGAACAAGCAGAGCTATATATACATTGGTTATTCATTCCTTGGATCCAAGAGTTAGGGTCTGAGGGATCACAGTGCTTTCACTCCAGCTTGACCACCATCAGGCATTCCTCTTACAGCTCCTTCCACCTCAACAGCCAGTTACTTACAAGTAACAGTATTTTACTGGAGTCCAGTATTTTGCAAGTCCAGTGTTTTATTGGAGAGCACAATTGGCAGACACTCTCCAAAAGACAAATGTCACTTTCGAAACAAAGTAGAGGGTACCAGATAAAAGGACTTCCTAGTTTTTCCCCTCTTCACTATCACAGGAGGTGTACGCATATCTTGTGCTGTAACAAAGTTTATCAGGTACTAAAATCTGCTCCTAGAAACAGCCGCTTACTTATAATAGGCTGTTAGGGACTGCAGTAAGCTTCCTGATTCTGGAGTAATCAGGTGAGCTGTCAAATTACCATATAAAAAGCAACATCCCAAACACTACCTGTGCTGCTTCAGTTAAACTGCAGGAAGAAGTCTGCTAAGAACAATGTGAAACAGCATTTTCATCATCTGACCCCGATGCTAAATAAATCCCTCTGGTTCACAGAAAAAACTTCCTTTTGCACTGTTAAGCCACCAGGTACCAATTACTGCTCACCCTGCAAAAGACCGTGAGTATAGTGCTCCCTGCTTTGCTACAAACCAGCTCTGCCAGAGAGACAGATCCAGCTGGCACCAAGACTCACAACCTCCAAGGTATGTTTGTGTTCACATACCACTACTGCCCAGCCACTGCAGAATTCACTTCTGAGACCTTGCCTAAAGCTGGAGATGAACTGCAAAATAACATACCGGTTACTCCTCTGTCAGCAGGTGGCTGCATCTGGTCCAAGACATCCATGACAGAGATACGCCTTGGGATATAAAACACAGTCTGGGGAGAATGGCCTTGCTACAGAAACTCAGCTATAGGCTAGAAATGTCAATGTGGCAGCTTGGGTTAAGTTTTGAGATGTTTCCACAGAAAGAGAGCAATGATTCCCAACCATGTCATGGTTTAAGCCCAGCCGGTAACTCAGAACCATGCATTAGGATTGCTTTTAAAGGGATACAGTAAAACAGAAACAGGCTATAACATACAAAGTGAACTGTTGCTCTTTTGGCAAGTTATGACACATCCACTTTTAAGTGACCAGGACAAACCAGCTCTGCTTTCTGTTTGTTTTTACTGAAGGCTGAGCTTCCTTCCACTCACACAGATTTTCCTCCTTCCACAGCTTCACAGTGGCTGCTCTCTGCTAATAAGTGACAACAGCATCTTTCTTTTTAATCTGCTTGTAAGCAAGAGGTGGCTGGCTGAGTCTGATCAGGCGACAAGCCTCTACTACAAGCCGTGCAGTGTCTTCCACTGTGCTGCAAATCCTGGCCAGTTACAAGCACTTTGGGTTGATCACACCAGGTATTCAGAGTGAGAACAGAGCTATTGCTAAGCACAGAGGTTTTCCAAAGGTTATGGAGGACTGCAACCTGCACCATCCCACAAATGTGGCAGGTATGTATGGGGCAGCAATGCACATCACACAGTGGGCCATTAATTTCACCATTCTTAATGCATTCTTCAGCTGTGCTTTTGCAGCCTGAGAGCTCATATGTTCATTCTGGCAGCAGACTGCTTGCTGCTGTAGTTCTCTGTTAGCTCCACCGTTACTGATAACCTGCAAACTAGTCCTTTGGATTATCACTGCATTCAAAGAAGATTCATAGCAGCTTGCTTACTAATCTTTCCTTGTGTCTAGAAGCAGAAAAAATCTAAGTGGGGAGTAATACAGCAAGGAAATAATAGAGGTTCTTTCCCTCACTTCCTGATAGAGAAGATGTGACCTAGTTGTAAGGGTCCTTAGCAGCAAGATGGTATTGGACTTGGTGGGGGGGGGTGGTGAGGGTTGTGGTGTCACTTAAATTAATAAGGACTATATCCAAAGACATCACAGATGCCACAATGCCAAGCATTAAAGCATCCAGCTCTAAGGTTTAAATCCAGAAACATGAATTATGCAGCAAGGCTCCCTGTGGAGGGTACACAAGGCATAAGACACTTTGGAACAGCACCCAGACAACCAGCCCACTGAGTGGAGAAACTGAATTAAGAAGAAAATGCTGAAGGAAGGATGAGAAAATAAAAATAAATTTGCAGTGGCTAAGCTTCAGTGCCCCATTAGGCCATCGTTTCATAGCCAAGTACCAAACATAGACTATGCCGGTATTTCTTCCAAAGGCAGAACAAATGCCCTATTTGCCAGTTTGTATTTATAATTTGTAATTTGTATTTATATATAATTTGTATTAATATTTTGTATATATAATATATATATAATTTGTATTTATATTTGTCATATGAGTGCTATTGCCAGGGACGTAGTATTTGCAGTGGTGTCGTACCTCATCCTGCCCACTGCTGTGTACCCATTTTGACCTAGAGCACAGGGGAGACCAACTGACCTTTCTCTGCAACTGAAGGGGATCTGAACCTAACATCGCCCGTTCCTGAGGGGCACACCACAACCATGGTGCTTACTCTTCACTTCCACCCTATTCACTGGTCAGAGAAGGGGAGGGGAGAGCACAAGTGGGTGATTCACTGCTCCAAGAAATTCTTACACATTTGAGCAACCTGGTCTTGTGGAAGGTGTCCCTGCCCATGGCAGGGGGATTAGAACTAGGTGATCTTTAAGGTCCCCCCTAACCCAAACCAGTTTGTGATTCTATGATTTTACATAAAACATCGCCAGGGTAAAAAGCACCAACAATTTCTCCAGGTGTGAAGAGCAGCACAGGATTCCCCTCCTTTTCCCTCTACTTTGCCCATATTAAAGTACCAACTACTATGTTACTTGCTCTTGTTTTCCTTCCTCTGGTCCAAAGCATCATGGAGCAAACTGCCTGTGTGTGTCTATACACATACAAATTCTTCCTTCTCCAATTATTTTATAAACAGCTTCCACAGCATCTTATGTAGAGTTTGATCTGGTGGGCACCTTCTGAAAAAGAATACCATGTGCCTACCATACCAAGCTCTTCACTGAAACAAAGGGGGCCATAAAATCATAAAATAGAATATATAAACTTTTAGAATTAGTTTTAAGTAATGCTAAGTGTAATGGCTTTGTAACAGTAGCAGTGGAAAATTACTGAGGGACATGATATGTAGAGGGAAAAATAAGAGTACAGCTAGAGAAAACACTGAGAATTCTTGTGCAAGATAAGTTGTTATAGTTGACATAGTTTTAAGAAAAATAGTCTAGAATAATGAGACATAGGGATAAGGAGTATCCGGGAATGGCAGGTGTCCAGGATGGGCTACAGTTAAACTAACTGATAAGTAGGAAGCTAGAAGGATTATTATGTCTTTGGTGTTAACGATCCAATTAAGCTGGTATGAGCATTTACTGCGCATGCGTCAAAGGCAGCCAGAAGTGATGAAGATTGCTGGAAGAAGTAAACGACCCTTGCAGACCCCTACCACAATTTTGTACGCATGCGGGGAACTCTCTGGAAAATTATGTAATCCATACGTAACCTCATGAATATGTATGTATGCCCAACATATATATATAAGGCAGCGTATGGAGCAATAGAGGGAGACACACGTTAGGAGGAGCTATCCCCCGTGTCTCCCGGCGCCGCAATAAAGAATACCTGCTTGTCAGCTTGAAAACTTTGTTGGCAAGTTTGTTCCTGGAGTTTCCTCCGAATCATCACAGATGGACAAAAGGACAGTAGGTAATTCACCCTGAGCAGACTAGCATGGGACCTGCTCAAGATTCAGACTTCTGAGAATGCAAAGAAATATAATGTGTTAGGAGCAATCTCCTAGGTAGAGAGCAAAGGATGCATTCCTGAGACAAGAAAATGTGCAATGTTTTCCTATTTCCTTTGTGTTGCTATTTCAGACATGGCTTTTTAAGCCATCTCTAATATCTCTGCATCCAAGTTCACCCAGAACCAGAAGGCTAGTGAAGTTCTGTTTCTTTTTCAAAGGATGTTTGCAGTACCCATAGGCATTAAGATGGTGAAGCCATAAATACATGTGATGGTCAGTGCAGCCATAGAAAATATCTGCTTTATAAATATATGGGTTATTCTGGAAGTTACTCTTCAAACAGCACCCAATATACCAAAAAGCACAGACACCCAGATACGATGAAATTTGCCAAACTGACCTGGTTCCTGCTTCTGTGAAAGACACCAAATAAGACCTTCTTCACTTTCTGCTGGTCAGCTCCTCATTTTGTTTTCCTTCCACCTCTTAAAGAACATACTAGTTTAAACCCAAACCAAGGCAGTCCAGAACTACCACAGGAACTGTAGGAGTCACCTGTGATAGTCTATGTCCTGCTGCTGCATAAAGTCAGAGTAGATGGCCGTAACAGCTTGTCCTTAAATCACAAATTCATGGATTTCCAGTGGACAACACATCAGACTATGATTAGCTGAAGGAATTCTCAACAGAATAAATTATCAATGAGCACCTCTTCTAGGCATTCAAAGTGCAACTCAGCAACACACAACACAAAAAAAGAAAGCCTTTTGTAGGCAACCCACTGGAAAGTTACTGGTTTGATTTCTACAGGAAGACAAAATTTTGTATGCAGCTCCTACAAAAAACAATACAACTATTCAAAAGCAAAGAAACAACCAAAAATAATCTATTTAACCTATTCCAAGCTAAAGTGGATGTAGTATCAGCTGGTTTATTGAATTCACATGTTTATATTTAGTAAGCCTCAACAGTTACTCTGGAAGTAATCTTTCTCTCTCAGAAAACTTACCCATTACAATGACAAATGCAAAACTAGCCAGTGTCAGTGATGATCCACTGCTGATCATGTTGATGAGTAGCTTGAATAAGGGATATAGCAGCAATAAGGCCCAGAAAAGCCAGTTCAAAAGTGTCCATGGTCGTCGAGGTGGTACTATAGGGACTGCTGGGTAGGCTCCTGTTCGGTAGTATTCTTCCTGGAATGCATCCTAGTAGGACAAAGGAAGGCAACAATTAAATCCCCATTTTCCAACAAAACTAGCCGTTCCTGACTTTGATGTTCCTCTTTTTGCAGGCTTGTAACTATAGGGGACAGATCAAAGACCAAATCATGGCTGGAAAGCTTGTACTTTGAAGTCAATGAACATACAGTCAAAATAAAAGAGCTTACATTGATGTGCGCATCCTTTCCTTCTCTTACACAAAGAAGACTGAAAAGTAGTGTGCCTGGAGAGTATAACAAGACCAGTAAAACATGAAGGGTGAGGGATGTACATTCCTGCAGCAATGCAGACATCACCCTTGAACCTCCTGCAAGAGCCACAGCCACTGGCCAAATACTGTCAGTAAGACAGAAAGGCTTTCTGGCTACATGTTCTGCAGCCGACCCTCTGTTCTATGATGTTTTCTCCAACCACTGCCCTAAAATAGCATCCACACCCCTGTCAGAAAAGTGAGCACACACCATCTTGTCCCATACTCCGAAGAACACCACTCTCTCCTGTCTGCTTTGTCCCATAGATGCAGTCTCGTTCATCTTGTTCCCATGAAGCTTACGGGAAGAAAGTGTGGGGGCTGCACCTCTCTACAGACACTTGAGCATGCAAACAGGTTAGAATCTCTCACTGTTTTTGACCAAAGGACTATCCTTTTTGATATAATATGAGGAAGATAATGGGGCATGGTTTGGAGTTTTTTTGTATTGTGGTGTGTGTTCTTTAAAGCACAGAACTGAGTATCCTCCTCTAGAGGGCATATGGGTGAACAGCAATGCCTTCA
Organism: Psittacula echo; assembly: GCF_963264785.1. NCBI lineage: Eukaryota > Metazoa > Chordata > Aves > Psittaciformes > Psittacidae > Psittacula > Psittacula echo. The sequence goes on along the minus strand of NC_137738.1, from coordinate 36,596,594 downwards.
GTGATGTGACCAATACAAGATACCAGAGTAGGTGGGGAAAAAAACTTCCTACTGGTTCAAAAGCAAACATTAATCTGTGTTATCAAATAAAACTGGTTAATTAATGAATTCAGAATTAGATAGACATAAAAAGGAGCCTCGATTTAGTCAGAATGAAGTATTACATTTCTTCAAAGAAAGGAATATTTCACAACGGTTTCCAAAAATTCTGGTAAAGCCAAGATTCCCTTAATCAACCATAAGATTATTTCTACTGTGCTATGATTTTACATTTACTTACACTCCAGCTGACAATTCTTTACTTATTTAATGGCAACTTGAGCAATTACAGGCTGCTACCATTTTATCTATTTCAAAGGGAACATTCAGCTTTTAAGAGATTACACAGTAATTAAAGCATTGCACTGTGTTTTTTGAGATTAGAAAGATTATGAGTGTTTTGCACATGTGAGCTAGACTATAGTGGGATCACTATGGCACATTAATTAGCTGTCTTCAACAAATCACTGTGTATGAAGTTTTCTTTACAGTGTCTCGAGGATTTTGTTCTATGACTGGTTTAACACAGAGCTACTAATCATCAGTAAATTGAATTCTACTATATACAATTAGGTTTCTAAACACCAGTATTACCCAGGAAAGTTAAGAACTACCAACTATTATTGGTATCACCATTAGGGGGCCTCTTACTACAGAGAGCAAGGCAACCTAGCTTCAAACAAGCAGCAGTTTTCTTTGTTGGCTCTGCACAGCATTAGAAGCAACAAAACAATTGACCACATCTCACCAAGAGGTTTAAGCCAGGAGCAAAATAATGTCAGTGCCATCACCTCCTCTACATGTTTTACATTGTGGGGAATAGCTCTTCAATTCAGTTATGATTCCTTACCCTTAAAAACATTCCTATTTTTCTCAGAAGAGATCTGTGAGTTGATCAGTCTTCTAAGCTTTTGCAAGAATGCCTATGGTTCCCATCAACAGCTCAAGTCAGCATTTAAACTCATGATGGATCTCAAAATTTCCCTTGGCCACCTTGCTCACATCAAGTTCATTTAATTTCGGCACACAGAACTTGTTTTGAGTTTGTAATAAATCCCAACCAACCAAGTATCATATCTGGACATCAAAACATGCTCACTCTAATGCCCCCACCAAATCTGTGTTACTTCAGACAGGTGTGTAAGGCAGGTGTGCGGAAACTGGGAAACATACATCACCTTGTGAGAAGCTATCTGGATTCTTCCTCCCTCCTCCCACCAGGGAGGTCTGACTGCAGAGGTATGCCACTGCTCTTTCATAAGGAAGCCCATGAAGAATGTAGTATCCAAAAATACATCCTTTGTTCCCAAACACAGGCATTCTGTGCACTTCCCCTCTTCAGTTGTGCTTTGCTAGTTCCCTGGGGCATTTCAGCATATATTTTCATGCCCTGCTTTCTATGCTTCTTTTACAAGTGACATGAGTTTAGAAGCTCGATTTCTTTCTAATGGAAATTAAGGTTCTCAAGCAGAACTTCTATTTCAGGTGCTGAGGTTGAAAGGAGGTGAAAAAAAGAAAACAAACATGCAAGGGCTTGCCAGGTTTTGGCTATTATACAGTACCTCTTCAGAGGAGGCACTAAGATGCTCAGCCTGGTCCTTGTTACAAAGGGAATCTTTCTAACAATGGCAGCTCAAAAAAACAACATTAAAAGAAATAAAACCCCAAGAAAAGGCAATGTGCAACTCAAATCGCACCTCTGTCATAATCTGGCATTAACTGATACAGCGCTGGCCATCTGTGGAAGGTTAAATTACAAAATTCACCCAAGGTGAGGAAGAAGTACGTGGACATGTTTGGTTTAGAGCAGCACAGTGCCATTGTTACCCGGCAAAGCCCTTGTTCACTACATTTTCATCAGTGGCTAAAGCAGAAGAAAGTGAAGGTAAGTAGCAAGGACATAAACACACCAGATTCCCACAGAGCAGCATCTCAGATTGAGGTACATGCAACTAAGATCAGGCAATGAGGTAAAACCAACCGAACAAGGTTTTCTCAGACTCTCACTCCTTTAGTCATGCTAGTTTAAAAAAAAAATAAAAGTAATGTCCCTTCATGTCCACTAAACTGCTGATTTCATTACTCATTCAAACAGCACTGTGGCCCTGTCACCACAAGTACACAGCACTCCAGCCTTGACCTCCCTACCTTTGGCACAATCCTGCTACTAAACCATGGTACTAGAGCATAACTCAGCACACAGTATGTAAGTCTTGAGAAGGTACTGGAAAATTATAAAAACTACTGAGAATAAGCAGTGGTACATGCAACCATAATGCAAGATAAAACAGGGGCTGTTTTTTCAGTAGTGTGCATACTTGTCTTTGAGACAAGAAAATGGAGTGTTACAACCAAAACACACAAAGCAGGGGATGAGGGTGTATGTTGTAATTAATTACTGCCCTTTGAAGACAGCTTTGTTACATTTTATCACAAATATTTACTGACTCTGAAGACATTAGCCTGAAACAGATTTCATTTTTGGAAACAACACGTAGGTGGCAATGCTGCTTGCTATCCAACCTAAGACCAATTATCTTTTTAGAGATGCATTGCAGAAAGGTGAAACAGAACTGCAGTATTACCCTGCAGATGGGCTTTCATAATCTTGGAACTCTTGATGAAGTTGTCCCTGCTCTATATTCTCCCAGTCTGATTTTATAGAGACATGGGCTTGCATAGAGTGGGAATGACTGCAATGAAATAACAGTTTCACTAATGTAAAACAGCTGAAGAGGAACATACCACCTTCAGAAAGAAAAAAAAACCAAAACCATCAAACAAAAAAACCCCAAGCATTAAAAAAAATGCCACATCTAAAAAGGTTTTAATGGAGAGGAAAACTGAACACACATTCCTTCCTCCTATACTAAATAGGAAATTACAGATTTAACCAACCAGCAAACACAATTGGTATGAAGAAAGCAGGACAGTTGTACCCTCTGTACTAGGAATAACTGAGTGTTCACCAAAAAGGGAATAACAGAAAAAACTTGAAAGTAATTACTGCAAACTATGTAATAGGAGACTCAGGAAAACAATCACTGCATTCTCATTTGATATGTTCTTGTCTTGCAAAGGTCTAAACAGCCCTCTGGAAAATGAAGCAGGGTTACAGATCAAGTCACAGTAGCAGAAAGTGGACATTTTGCAACATCCAGCCACGTTCCGGGTAGAGTACAGCAAACGGCACAGCAGAAACCTTGCCACCCCACTGAGAGGAAACCAGAGTAGCTATATTCTATCACTTCTAAATCCAAAGCACTGCTATATTCCAGTCTGAATACATAAGTTAGATCAATTTATTGAAACAAATGGAGCTGCCAGGCCCTCATGCCTTGCATACCCATGACTCCCACTGACTGAAATGGGAGTGCTGCATGTAGTCAGTTGCATCCCCCAACCATTATCTCCCATGTTCATAAAAACAAAAGTCAAGAGAAACAGATTCTGAAAGTCTGAAGGATGCATATGGAAGTATTTGGAAAATAAAAATCAAAATCAGCAGCATCTACAAACACACAGTCATTATTATTCTGCCTCCATCTTATGTAATTAGGAATCTTAGATGCATGCCTTCTATGCACACAATGTGAAAGCAATTTATCAGCCTGTCCTATTACTGTTGAAGCTTTGCTTTGGTAAAAGGGCAGGGAAAAACAAGGGACAAAAATTCTAATACACTCAAGCAAAATACACCTCATTTATCCCACAAATTACTTCTTGATTTAGGAGGTGCCTTTCAGTGGAAGGGAGGCCTTCTATCAACCAGGAGGTAGTTGTGGTTTTATGTATCCTAATGCAACTTTCTAAATAAGAGTTTTAAAACTATTCTATCAAGGCTTGCTTAAGTTTTCTTTTTATTGCAAAATAAAAGCAATCACAACCGACAGTGCAACACCAGTTTGCCTGGAGAAACAGAGCACTTCTCCTGAAAGACAAACAAACCAGCCCCAACCCCCTAAAGCAGGACCACCACACATGTACACCAGCAGTACAAACAACTGAACACTAGTGGCTCACAAGTGCTGTCTAGACAAAAAACCAACCTTTTCTTGATACAGTTTGTGAAGCCAGTTAGAACATTCCTGCTCGTCTTCTGGGACTTCCTCTAGCGGAATCCGCCTGCCAATGGTAAACAAGAGAAATTGAATACTTCGGCTCCCACAAACAGCACTTACATTACACAGATTATCCATCTGACAGGAGACTCAACTCCATATTCCACCTTTTTTCAGTCTGTGGTAACAGCTTCCACATCAGCAAAGCACAGTTTGCTTCTAGAAACCTTCAGTTTTCAGACGTATCTGAAATTGAGAGATTTAGATTTCTGAAACAGTAATGCATATGTCTGTGCTCACTAGAGCCACTTTCCAGATAAAGGTTTGCAATTTTCTGCTTCCAAACAAAGGTTTTGAATTAATTAATTTCTTACCCCACCTGTGGAGTTCAAGGCTGTGTTTAATCAGCTAGACATCAGAGATTAAAACCAAACTATTCTTATACCTAGGGTAAAGCAATCTAGTACTAACATTTCCCGTTCCTATAATTTTTGTTACGTACAGCTTGGTCGGAAAATTTCCAGCAAAACAGCTCCTATCACTGAAAAACCCTCTCTTAACAAAACGATTTCATTACATTACATGAATTTTGGTCACTAATCCTGCAACAGAAAAAAAAAAAATCCCCTTGTCATCCTCATTTAGGTATGCTAATAGCAATACTTAACAATTTCACATTTTTCAATATAGCATATATGGTAACTAATATCCATTATCCAATTAAGAGCAACATCAAATTAACCTCCTTCAGCACAGGAGAGAGCACTTTTACAGTCAGGACACTCCTGTTTGCAGTTAATAAATTAAGAGGTATAATAATACTGGTTTCTTCCTTTATTTAAGAAAGTCATAAGATTACAAACATTAGACATCAACACAATTTAAGCAGAGACTAACAAGAGCATCCAAATTTTGCCAACTTCTCCTGAGTGCAACACCTGCAGAACTTCAAAAACCAAATATGGAGGACTGTGGGCCCCAATTAATTGCCAAAACAAATTTTGCCATGAGGTTTACCATTTACCATGTCTGTAAGAGCTTTTCAGGAAGCTCAGAAGGACAGAAGAGCAAATAGCTGACCTGAGTTGTGAACAGCCATTTCCATGCTCTGCCAGACTGACTTGCAGCAGGCTGCAAGGGCGTAAAGGGAGACATAGTAAGATGCACACCTCTGCAATGTTGGAGGAATGGCCCAGGCAGGTAGGGCCAGTTACTTCTCCATGAACACATGGCCAGCCAGGCCATGTACACCAAACAAAAGGCTACTAGGCTGATCTACCTATGAGACCCAAGTGTGGATGCAACTTCATGTTGCATCCATGAGGAGTCAAAAGAAAATTTCCTTTAATTGTTGGGCAAAATAGTTCTGAAGAAAATGGGTTTTTTTCAAACAGGCAGAAGAACAAAAGGTCACCCTACTCCACTTGATGTTGGCACCCAAGATAAAACAGTTGGACTAGCCAATTACAGCTATAAAGTAGTTATGATGAACTTATGGGATCACTTCTAGGCTCCTATGCTCCAACCCTAAACCATCACATACCCTTGAGTGCCTTCAGCATGGGTGCTGCTGGTAGAACCTAGCATGGGAATAAGGGCTTTGGAACTGGCCCTTTTCCATGAGGATTATGGGAAACTGTTGGGGTATTCATCACTTATAGAAACATTTATGATACAGAATCCAGGTAATTTTCTTTTCATTAAAAAAACCCCTTCTTGGCAGGGAGGAAACAGCAGTCAAATACATTAATAACTACATCAAGCAGAGATAGGAACAGTCCTGAGCCTGACCTCCACCTGAGTGGGAACTGTTGTGGCAGACAGCTGTAAAGCCACTCCATCTGAACACTTAGTAGGTATTTGGTATTCTGGCTAAGTGAGTGAAAAGCGGCCCCACTGTTGCTGCTGAGCTGACAAAAAGACACAAAAGTGAATAAAAAAATAACAAAAAAATCTTGTATACATTCACAGGGTATGACATATTTATAGTCATATTGTCATACAAATACGACATATTTATAGTCACAGAACTCTACAGGAAACCCTTCCCATCCCATATGAGTTTTTATCTGCAGTTGTGTGAAGCCAGGTTGGTAGAGATTTGCTATCCATTACCTACTCAAAAATACTTCCTTATTTGTGCAATTGTGATTGCAAGTACACACTCCTGTATGGCAAAAAGGAATTAAAATACGGATTACTTGCCTTACATATAAATCTGCATGATATTTCTTTCCATTTAGAACTCCCAGCAATGTTGGATTCTCATTATTTCTAAAATTGAGGGTAGAATCATAGACTGCAGAAACTACAAGAAGAGAAACAGGTTATGTTATTACTGTAGAATGGAAATAAGTCATTCTCTCTCAGACAAGAAGCATATTTCAATATGAAGTCATTAACAATAGCACCATAGTTTGAGCTGTCAGCAAAGCAATGACAATGGAATATTCAACATTGCAGTTTTTATGAAGCCAAATAATCAGCGACCCTTTCAGGAACTGCACCAATAGAATACAATGGTTTGCTCTCCACCCTTCTCTACCATCAGGTGCAGGATGTTGGGAAACAGGAAGCACAGGTACAGTTTCTGCAGTTAATATACCTAGGACATCCTACGAACCAAATGGCTTAAAAACTATTAAGCATTCTCAACTTACTGTGAATGACACAACTCCCCTCCAAATCTGCGTAAATAATCAGGCACACACACACTTTAATGTTGACTAAGAATGCATAAAGTGCAGGAGGCACATCCCACAGCAAGAGTGCTTAATGCAACTATGAATCACAGTGGCTCAAAACAACCTCCCCTTCATGTTCATTACTTGATAACTGAGGCACTTGCTATACAGCAAAGGCAGAGACACAGTAACAGATCACATCCTGTGTGAGCTGGGCTGCTGCTATGAAGACACACAGCAGTGAGGGATATAACATACAAGTTCCACAGAACAAAACTACAACCAAGCTTTAAGTCTTGAGAAAACACTTTCTGCAGTTCAGGACTGCGTGTAACAGTGAAAGTATTTGCAATGGTTGTTCAGAGTTTAACTAGACAACATTAACAAGTAGTTTCTACAGAAAAGTGTTCACTGTTTTAAACCACATAAAGTGTTTCAAAAAAGTTTCTCTGAAGACATCCTGAGAGATACGGTTTTCCTGATGTCACAAAATTACTAGATAGCAATTCATTCTCTTGACACTGAAACCAATTGCATATCATGGTATGAACACTACGAACAATGCCAGCCACAAAACTTTGATTTATTTGTTTTTTGATCATAAAAGTGACTAACATACACTTCACATGTAGCCTGCTACATTTTAGGTTTTCTGCCCTGAAGTTTTGCAGTAACAAACACTGAGATAGATGAACTATTGTGAGAGCTCTTGACCCACCTAGGAAAGCCTTTTATTAGACAGAACAGATTTGCTTTTCATTTTGAAACCTCTTTAGCTACAAGAGATAAATATAGCTTGGTCACAACATTCACCCCCAGAAACTCACCACATCATTTGTTATTGCAAAACAGAATTCATAGCGCAAAACAGAATAGCCTGGCTTCAATTTTGCATGGAAATCCTGAAAGCAGAGGCCAAAACACTGTCGCTGATGCAGAATGTATCCTTCATTAACAATTCTACTCTCTTTCTACTACAGTTGGGTTTTTAGCCCAAACTCAAAACTACAACACATAAGTGAAAATCTGCTTCAGGCACACTACTCTTGCTGTGCAATACAAGTAGTAAACTGTATTTTGAATAAACTACTCCCACCATTTTTAAGCTGCTTAATGTAGAAGGATTTTACTAATCTACTCTAATTTACTAATCCTATGTAATTGAAAGAAGATGAGCTTAATTTGACTTACACAGGGTAAGCTTCTCAGTTTATTCTTTAATAGCCTGAGTTTATTCTAATGACAAAAGGAACGCGATAAAGGAAAATATGATGTACACAGCACTTGTAAGACGTCTGCATTTGAATTTTTATGTAGATTGGGTGCTTGTTCAGACATACTGGAAGATGCTTCTCTTGTTCTGAAAAAACTTCTGCAGAATTGGTCAGGAACATCTGTATGTGCTGATGACTTAATACAAGAGTTTTTCTTCACTCCAAGGCAAAAAAAAAACCCCAAAATCCAATCCAGTTTTTAACCAGTCTGTAGTTTGATATTCAGTCCAGTTCTTTTTTAATATCACACTGAAATCTTTTGGTGCGGAGCAGTGCTAAATCCAAGACTATAATAGCATATGCAGGAGTAAACAGACTTCTGTCATATCCAGACAGAAAACAAATTAAGACTTAAGCTTTTTCATTTTGAAAGTGCAGAAGAACAACAGTAGAAGTGTCAAAGAAAAAGACTGCACGGAATTAAAACCTGCCAGAAAGCTTCCACAGCCAAAGCAGCACTAGCATGCTGTGTGACACACTGGGGTTGTTTTTCATTAAATGTGTATTTCGTAATTACATAATTAGAACTGCGTATCTCATGACTGTCTCATCCAAAAGCTGAAGAGTCCAGAAACTTCACGCTCTAAACCAAGTAAAAAACCCAACTCTACAGTACCTTGACAGCATCACAACTGTCTCACTCTCAGACTAATTTAGGCCATGTTGGAGAAGTTTTGCTTCAATTGCAAAATCAAATGTTTTCTCAAAGAAGTTATCTTGAAACATCTTTTTAATTAAAACCCAAACACAGTTCAGTATTTGGAAGCCTTTTCAAAGGCTCAGAACAGATCCTAACTGAAAACAACATTTTTCCAGCTAAACTGCTATTTTCTGACAAAAAAGGCTGGGGCTTTTGTTCTGTTTTCTAATATCTGACCAGCTTTTTTTTTTTTTAATATATCTTCAACTTTTGGTTCCTCGTACAGCATTCTGACAGAGAGCTATGTATCTGAGAATTTAAGATTTAATTTCTTAATTTCAACCCAAGAAATTAACTCTCTGGAGAGGATTTTTCTTACTTCATCTGTCCTCTTGAATTTCATACATTATTTTGTGGGCATGGTGGATTATGCCAGAACAATCATCTGACAAATGGGCAACAAGTATGCCCACAGATTCATACTAGCCCCTCATTATCTGAAGTGAAGACTGCTCGGAAAGGGAGAGGAAGAGACAGTGGAATTCACTGTGCTGCTGGTTCAACAGCCACCTTGACACAATCTTTCAACATTTAATTGCTCTTGGTCAAAAAAAATCACTCATCCTCTTAAACTTGGTACCTTGCTCAGGAGGATGACCAGGAACCTCAGTAAACACTGAAAAAAATTCAGGACTAAAGTGCAGTTCACAGGGAAAAATCCCCATCATTGCAAAACCCCCAAACACTGTCATATTGAACTACATGAGCACATCATCCTGGAATTTATTCTCACACCTTGCCTCTTGGACAGTAGTTCCCAGCAGACACAATTGGAGGAAAAGGTTGGCAACTTGGAGTTATCTACAACCCATCATGAGGCATATTTTTAAATACACGTCTTAACTAAATAAAAACAGCTGAAAGGAACTGCCTGATATACAGCGAGGCAATAAAAGTAACACTTAAATATATCTTCTGCAATATTTATGACATTTATTTTTAATGTAAATAATGGATGAGAGTTTTAGAAACAGATCCGTATTTTCCTTTGCTTCCATGAACAGTATAGACAGCAAACTCTGAAACCTAACACCAAGTTATTAAGACAGCAAACGGCTTCTAGAAATGAAGTTCCTGGGGACGCTATCTGTACTAACAAACTGGTAGAGACAGTCACTGATAAAAATATCAAAACAAGTTAAAAAAAAATATCAAGAGCACTCCTTTCAGAATCAAACTGTGTGAAGAGATCTGAATTTGTGAAAGTAAGTCTCTGAAGAGAAAATAACTCCATTATCACTTATAAAAGAAGCTAGTTAGGAGGGAAGGTTCTTTTCTTGTTATTTTGTGTGAAAGATATTTTTATCTTGTGCTTATTCTGACAATATGGAAGCAGTTTCCCATGTATGCACATTAAACTCCTTCTGAAGCTAAGTTTTTCAAAACAGATGGACTTGTCAGATTGTCACCAATGCCTGTTTCCAACATACAGAACTAGTCCATCAGGTAGCATCAAGAGTTGACACAAAGTTTTGAAAAGAACCATTCTGTGCTTAAATTACAGCTACTGCCACAGGAACCAGCATTCATCCATCCTGTAGTACTAAAGCCTCACAGGTAGAATCACACCCTTGTCAGAAAGGAGGAACAAATAACAGAGGAAAACGAAAAGCTGACCTCTTTGTCACACCCAGCTTGGAACTGGATCCAAACCATTTGGTTTGCCTTCAATGCTATGTCACGCTGCAGCTACCTCCCTTAGTGAGGCATTCCAGCCAGGCCCACCACCCCTTGTGGAAGAGCAGAAGTGCATTAGCCTAAGTGGGAGGCCCCAAAATAGGCTCAGGCAGCACTCAGCACCAGTCTCTCACTTTCAGAGACATGTAGGAATACCCCATTGCAGACATGGCCACCAAAATGGGTGTGAATAGTGTCACAAGGGCTAGGTCAGCCTGCAAGAGTCATTCTTGTAGGTCATTACTGATGTCACTGAAGTTATGAACATCTGCTTGTTGCCATTGCTGCTTCTGCAGAACAGGAATTCAGCAGTCACACCAATGCTGTTTGTTAGAAGTAATTTGAGGCTGTAATAGAGGGACACAGTCACTGGTAGGTCTGCATTATAAGGCACAGCATAACAATAAAACTTAGGGGATTTGCAGTGAACAAGTCAAAGAGTACTTTGTACAAGGAAATATTCAAAACAAAAATCTGCCCAAATTATTACAGCACACAGCCTCTGCATATATTGATACCTGCATGTAACTGCTTATAATGTGGGTATCAAATGTTCATGCAGGTTAACGGAGATAAGTGGTCAAACCCTATCAGTATACATGCAAGAAAGGAGCAATTTCTAGACAGAACTTACATTTCTAGATTATGGACTTTCAAAACAGACTTTCATCACATTCTCTATTCAAAAAACATTTCTGGACTTCCTTGTTACCTGTACATATGAATGTTACAAGGAGCTCTGTTTACAAAGGCCTTTCAAATACTCTTCACATGTACCCCTTGTCTCTAAAGAAGACAAACATTATTGTAACCCACACAGTAGCTCTTATTATCTCACTCTCATTGCAAAAAGTGACAAGGCAAATAAAGCAACATACTTAGTAGATTCTGCAACACCAATCTGGGGTCATCATCTGTTTCCCTCAGGTATGTTTTTTCAACAAAAACTATGAGAAGCTATGACTCTGTGCTTCTCCTTGAACCCTCACAGGGAAATATTACCTTCTTATTAGCTGTACCCTGTCTGGTCTAGCAAGTCACAGCTTCTGGACTGATAGCAACATACACTTCTCTAAGTATGTAAGTAATCCAGAAATCTCAGGCTTCTTTTTCTGAAGGTATTTCAAATACTCAGGATCCTAAGAAGCCCATGAATGCCCAAAACTTTTTATAAAGGTCACTCGTGTTCCCTAAAAATGTTTCCTTTTGAGACATTTTCCCATGAATCAACTACTTGTCCACAATCATACCATGTTTTGCTTGCTTTACTAACAGTAGTGAAAAGAAAAAAAGTACCAAAATAACCTGTCCCTGATTCCCAGCTCAGGCATTGAAGGTCACAGAGTTTTGACTCAGCTGTTCTTCAGTGTCTCAAGTCTACCTCCCCCCCACCCTCAGCAAAAGAGTCGCCTATATTCAAAAGGGAAGGTTAAACTGTGCCTCTAAGGGCATTGCTGGATGCTGCAAATAACTTACCTCTTTTCCACATATCAGAAAAGATCCAACCTATACTATCCATTCTAGGGACGGGAAGTTGTGGATGCCTGACAAGCTACAATAGTGATACCATCTACCTGACTTGCAAGAGGACATGTAGAATCAAAATAACAGAGAGCAAGACAGCTGACTTCAAAGCCTTTTTTTTTTTTTAAAGCAGCTATCCCAGATATGCCACATGAAAACATGCCTTCAAAGACAAAAGAGGTTTTGACATTAACTTCTGTCAAACTAGAACATTCTCTTCTAAACCACTAATCACTTTGTCTTTCTTACATATCAGCCTTCTAAACAACACACAAATCTACCAAAGATACTGTAGCACTATGGCTAATTAGCATTGTCTTTCCTTTGCCCATGAAGTATACAGCAGAAGACTGGTGGATTTTATTAGTCAAAGAAAATCACTTCAAAGGTATGTGTGCCATGTTCTTACTGATGTGACTTTACAGCTGGCAAATGCAAGTACTCTTACCCAGCTCCACAAATAAACTAAAGAGTACATCTACACAGAAATTTAAAGCAGAATAGGTTTTGATTTTAAAATGGTGCTGAGGCAGACATTTACCAGAAGAGAATATTTAAGACACACTGCCTCAGATTCTCTAATGATGGGTTAGCTTCATTTAGAACAGGATTGCTTAATAAATACTAAGAAATACTGCCCTTTGACAAGAGGTACAAAATATGCAACCTGAGGTCCCCTGATACAGAGTCACAGTAACATAAACCAAAACAAAAACAGGGAAAAAAAATCCCAAACCAAAGCAAAAAAACCCCAAAACCCTAACAAAAAACCAAAACCCCAACAAAAAACCAACATACACACACAAAAAACCCCAACCAAACAAACAGAAAAACAAACCACCAAACCACAACAACAACAAAAGCCACACACAAAAAAACCCCAACACAACAACCAAAGAAACCACCAAGGTGCCCCAGGACTTTGTTAGTAAAACCTAATCTTTAATTTTTGCAGGCTACTGGAAGAAAAGTCAGAGAGGCTTCCAGGGCTTTTCTGTTATGACACACGCTACAGGGAAAAGAAGAGCAAAGTGACAGCAGTTACATGAAATAACCATTTAGCATTGTTCCGTGTGACTTTCCTTACCTACATTTCTCAAACACTGCACGGTGACTGCAAATCCTTTCGTTCGTGGCAGTAGGTGGTATTTGAGCTTGGGCAGGCCTTTGGCTTCAGCTACCTGCATGCTAATCTGGTGCTTCTGTTCTGTGAACCTTGTGCCCTCGCAATGAATTAGGAACTAAAACCAAGAGAGAACTACAGTTAGACAGCAGCTCACATCTTCTGCACCTGTGTGACCAGAGGAGCCTCTAATTCCCACCAACACAGCCCAAATGAACACTGCTATCAGCGACACTTCTAGCCAAAAACACAGTTAGCCAATTTAATTGCCCTGGAGTCTCAACTGCCCTCACCCACTCAACTTGCCATCCTCTGGTTTAAACTCTAGCCTTTAGGCTTTATCATCTGCTCTGCTACTTGCTCTCAGAATGACTTGATTTCTCTAAATGAGTCATTCCATCTTTAATAAGAGATTAGAAAACACTCAAAACATACCTCCTGTTGCAAATCTCTCACTGATGGTGTAGTGTTTGAGTGTCATGGTATCTAAAACTTGGTAACTGCCTAAACCAAACATATTTCTAAGAAATGCTTTGTGCTCAGCTTGCTTCCCATCACTTCAACCTGCTTGCTGTCACTATGGCATCAGGACTGCTGACAATTGCAGACAGTAACTATGATGCCAGTGACAGAACTGGTAAGAGATGCATGGCAGTAGATGCAGGACAACTGAAAGCCTTATCCCCTTATGAGTGGAAGTGCTCAGACATGAACAATTATAATTTTGCCACTGGCAGGCAAGGGAGAAGAACAGACAGATCTTTGGAGATTTACCACTTGTTCATCTGTTTTCTGCCAAGCCTGAATGTAAACTAACATGTCAGACAGCACTGCCAAATTGCACAAGCTAAGTCTTCATAACCCACAGCAAAGATTTAGCCAACAAAGAAAGACTTAAGAAAACTAGCCAAGCAGCCAGCTTCAGTTCCAGCTCATCAGTAAAAGAACAGTTTTACTCATGTATCACATGCATAATGTTGAATAGGTAGATGAAACATACAGAAACTGATGAGACAACCCTTCTGCTCTGTCTTTCTACCTTCCCAGGTGCTATTGCTGTGCATTTTGACATGATGTCACCATACAAAGGCAAATTATATCTCCACACTGCAGTAATGCCAGATGTACATTAACAACTGTTATGTCTCTCATTACAGATATAGATCCTTCTTAGTAATCCCTCTACAACAGTATAGAAAGAATGACGGTAGTTTGTGCTCACCAATTAAAACTGAACTGCCTAGGTGTGCAGAAGGGCATTCACACCGTCGAAGAGTCACAGAACACCGGCTTTGTGAGTTCTCTCCCTATGAGACAGATTGGAACTAGAAACTAAGAATCGTCCCTTTGCTGAACAGCCTCCTGCCTGGAAGTCACTTAATCGTTATGGAAGCACAGAGCTGTGTTTCGGTTGCTTAGTGCTCATCTAAATCAATGACAATTAAAAAGAAAAAAAAAAAGGGCAAAACAAAACCTAAAAAAGGTTTTGTTTCAAAGAATGAAAGAATATCTCTATCTTTACCAGGAAACTGCTTCTTAAGCAATAGTTTCTGTAGGCCCTCGTAAAGCTGCTTAAGATATCATTTCTTTAACTGAATCCCTCTCTTACTATCCAGCTCACAAGAAGTAGGACTTTTCTGAATATTAAGAAGTGAAAAAATTCAAAGGCTTTTCATTCCCTCTAGGACTAGGAAATGCCAGACAGGCTCCATGCTAAAAAATGGTGATGCAAAACATAGCACTTTCCTGTTACTGGAACGTGACCTCAATCTTCTCCTTGTAACACACCCAACGGCCCCAAGGGCCACTTCTCTGACAGGTACTTAGCTGTGGCTTCCACTTCTACTGGGCCATGTCTGACCTACCACCTTCACAGGAATGGAAGAATCACAGAGAAATGGAAGGAGAAGATAATAGTTTGAACTCTGCAATCTAAGGTGAGAGGGAAGCTTAGGTAAAGAATACAGCTAATGTGTCTCGATACAACATTGTCGCATGCATCTGATACACTGCTATGAACCCCTGCATCTACCGCTCTCCAGCTCCTGTACTTAGAGGACTACAGAGTTTACTGAATGACTGCACTGGAGGTATTTTTGCAATAACATCTGTAGGCTCCATACTACAGAGGAAGAAAACAGACAAGACAGACTATCACACAGAAAATTCAAGAGAAAATTCAATTCTTAGAGAACACTCTCCTGATACTGCCAGGAAGCTTATGAATCAGAGTTCTCAGGAGCAAACTGGTGACTGTCACATATTGTCTATGCCCTTCATACTACACCAAGCACTACAGCACTTCACACTCCACTTGTTAGTCATCACTCACCCAAAAGTTTTCAGGGTAGTCCCGGAGATTCAGCAACTTCTGTATGACTGTTTTCCGATCTTCCTCCCACTTACGCTTGCAGAAGACTATCTCTAGGAAATACCACATCCAGCCAATGATGGGCATGTAGGAGAGCTCCTTTTTTGCAAGCACTTTGGCACTCTGCAAGACAGAGTTAAAGCAAATGAAGCAGTTACACCAATTATGGTTCTTCGTGGGTATGACACATGAACACTTAGACACTAATACATTGATTCATATTGACCAGTCCCAGTTTTAACAGCAGCAAAACAAAGAAAAAAAGTTTTCTCAAATGACAGAATAGTGAAATCTAATCTCAGATATCAGCATAAAAGAAAACGGTAAGAATTAAATACACATATGCGTGTGTTCATGCGTTTGTCTATGCTACCCGAACACTAAAACTCAAAACACAAGGCAAATTCCTTCAAACACCGAGAAATCCATGCAAAAGACCCAAACCATATAGAATGAAATTCTTAATTCAAGCAGACCCTCGTCAGTAGCCCAGTCTTAAAGGACTCAAGTTTTTTTAAGATCTGTTGCAGCTAAGCTTGTCCCCAAAGCTGGTACATGTCATCATGATGAAAAACCCCACTATTCTGAATGAGAAGCAGAGCCACAGAGCCATTGCTGAACAACAATATATTGATGCATACACATGGTTTACCAACAGAAGAAAACATAACCACTAGAAACAACAGCAATAGAAATACTTTATTTGTGTTTTGGTTTGTTTATGGAAGTGCATTAATACTTACACTAGCTATCTGCCTTACATTTCACTTTGTTATTTAATGAATAAAATGGCACACGTGTGCGTGTGTATATAGAAATTGTTGTTTTGGCATTTCCTGCAAAACAGTGACATTTTCTTAGGGGACAGATGGAGCAATTACAGTCCAGTTTCTATCCATGATATCATTATAAGCTATACCATCAAAGTGCTCTGCAGATGGGTTCCAGGACATCACATTTGATTAGTAGGAATTATTTAATGGTAGAAATTAACATCAATAGAAATTATTTACTTCTATTTTTTTGGTCACTGCTGTTCATTTGTTTTCTAGTTGAAGAGAGTTGACCTAATTCTTTATCTCAGCACATTTCTCTCATCTGTTTTTCTCCCTTGAGAAAGAAAATACCTTAAATAATTGAGCTATCTAAAAGCTCCTAAAACTGGAAGGCAAGTGCATGTCACATAGCTTCACTAGCAACTGTTACACGGAATCAGACTGGAAGATGACATGAGACAATTCCTTTTCTAAGAATGCAGGAACCATCGTTGTCAAATGATTAAATATTTTGTAATAAAGTGCTGCCTCTTGATCATTTGAGAATTTCAGTGATGGGATGGCAGCAACACTGAGCCCAGCCTCCTCTTCCAGCCCCCAGACCAGTTCATATGTTCTTCCATTCTTCTCCCCCATACATGCCTGAGGAAGACGGCTGAGCCAAGAAACTCTTAACTGATGCAAAGTGGTTTTAGCTGAGCAGGGAGGCCTAAAACCTTAGGGAACCACTGCCCACCTCAGCAACAACCAGGCCACCCATCAGCCACAGCCTAGTGTAAGCCACTGCACAGTGAGGCAAACAGCAACAGTGTCAGCCCCCCAAAATAGGAAAAAACCCATGCTTTTAAAAGTTTATTTACAGTAAGTACTCAATATCGTAAGACCTACCATAAGTGTGCTCTTCATAGAATGTACAAGGCCTCTAGACCACAGAGGCAGACTATTATTCCTCCCTCCTAGACTTTAGAACACAGGAATCCTAGTCCAAAAACCAAGCTAAAGTAACTATTTCACCATAGCTGCTTTCTAATGTTGGGTATATTTTTAAAAGCATGTGAGTTAAACAAAGGGCCACTGTTGTTATTCTTTCCTCAGTGAAACAAAGAAATGATGCTGTGAGCTAAGGTGTCGCATAGCGCAAGTATAACCACAACAGCAGAATAAATGTTTGAATTCTTCCCCAGGGCACATTCTTACTCATTTTCAGTGCCAACTAGTTTTTAAAATTTAAAAGTACTCTTCTAAACACGTGACAGTATGGCTCCTTAGATGCACATAAAAAGAAACTAAATCACCTTATGCTATTTTGTGCATCTCATCTATCCTAGGAGTAGAAGGAAGGCTAATGACATAGGACTAATTAGAGAAAGGAAACTCCTCAGTGCATTATACTGGCAAGACTGCTCTGGTGTGGGAGGAATACATTAGGCCTCCCCTCAGAAGCTATCATCTCTCTTACAATAACCAGAGCCACAATCTGTTCTGTCTTAGTCATCTACCCACGCACAGCTCCCGTGTAAATATCTGAAGGGGAAAATGCAGCTTCAGTTGACTTTGGCCACTAGGTTCTTCTTTACCAATGTGCTTTGGCAAAAATGTGTCAATCACCTCTAACCTTCAACTTCAGCTTGCGCGAGACTAAATTTCATTTTAAAGTGCCTTACGTCTTCCATGTAAATTGTCTTCTTGAAGGAAGTAAAATATTTTCAGTGCTCAGAACTGTGCAATTCCAACAGATGTTTAATGAAATTACCACTGGATGGGGACAATCTGTCTACAGTTTTAGTATTTTAATCCAGGTTAATTTCTTCTGTGCAAGTTTGTTCAGATGAAAATACCCATGAAGGTCTCCTTTCGTGAATGACTGCACTAACCTCACATTAAAAAATGTATTATTACAAACTTACTTTAGAGGCACTTGCACAGCTATGCTGTCACAGAAAGAAAATCTTGATTTATACATCCAACCTCAGTTATTCAATACTTCCTGATCACAGAATGCAGCAAACAGCATTAAATCAACCTGCAAGCTGAGGATGTCTAAGAAAATTTGTTCTACAGTTTCAAAACAAATTCATTGCAGTTGTAAACCATTACAGTAACAATCTGCCTTGCGAGTGATTTGCTCCCCAGGCTGCCCTCAGCACTGGCATACTTTTGATAATTCTGTTTGCTCTATTTTTGAAATACAGAATTCATTCACATTATACTTTCTGGGACATCAGGATGGAAAGATGTTTCTTTACTCCCTCAAAGCCATTGTTTCAGAAATTTACTTAGGATCCTACTTTCTAATGCTTCATATTGAATAAAACTCTTCCATGATGGAAAGGTGACACAACAGTATTTTAGAGCATGTATGCCCAAGCATATGGTAAAATGCCATGTTAAATACAAATAATAATGTAGTTTTGGCTGCCTACATGAACAACTACATAATTTAGAATCATTTAGGTTGGAAAAGACCTTTAAGATCAGAGCCCAACCTTTAACCTGTCACTGCCAAGTCCACCACTAAACAATGTCCCTAAGCACCTCATCTACATGTCTTTTAAATACCTCCAGGGATGGTGACTCAACCACTTCCCTGGGCAGCCTGTTCTAGTACTTGACAACCCTTTCAGTGAGGAAATTTTTCCTAGCATCCAGTCTAAACCTTCCCTGACACAACTGGAGGCCATTTCCTCTTGTCCTATTGCTTGTTACTTGGGGAAAGAGACCAACACTTGCTTCACTACAACCTCCTTTCTGGTAGTTGTAGAGAATCGTAGGGTCTCTTCTGAGTCTCTTCGCCATGCTACACAACCCCAGTTCCCTCAGCTGCTCCTTATCGGACTTGTGCTTCAGACCCTTCACCAGCTTTCTTGCTCTTCTTTGGATATGCTCCAGCACCTCAACGTCTCTCTTTTAGTGAGGGGCTCAAAACTGAACACAGTATTTCAGATTCAGTCTCACTTGTGCCGAGTACAGAGGGATGATAACTTCCCTGGTGCTGCTGGCCACATTATTTCTGATGGAGGCCAGGATGCTGTTGGCCTTGGCCACCTGGGCACAAACTGGCTCATGTTCAGTCACCTGTTGACCAACACCCTCAGGTCCTTTTCCACTAAGCCACTTTCAAGCTACTCTTCCCCAAACTGTAGTGTTGCATGGTGCAAAGGACTGTTTTGACCCAAATGCAGGACCTCGCACTTCGCCTGTTGAACCTCAAAAGGCTCAGTCCATCAATTCAGCCTGTCCGAATCCCCCTGTAGAGCCTTCCTACCCTCAAGCAGATCAACAGTTCCACCCAACTTGGTGTCATCTGCAAGCTTACAGAGGGTGCCCTCAATCCCCTTGTCCAAATCATTAACAAAAGATATTAAACAAAACTGGCCCTAGCAATGAGCCCTGGGGAGCACCACTTGTGACCAGCCACCAACTGGATTTAGCTCCATTCACCACCACTCCTTGGGCTTGGCCATTCAGTCAGTTCTTTTACCCAGTGAATAGCACACCCGTCCAAGCCATGAATGCTGCAGGAAATAGTGTCAAAGGCTCTACTTAAGTCTCAGAATACAACATCCACAGGCTTTCCCTCATCCACTAGGTGGATCACCTTGTCATTGATGGGGATCAGATTAGTCAAGCAGGACCTGCCTTTCACAAACCCATGCTGACTGAGCCTGATCATTTCATTGTCCTGTACGTGCCACGTGATGGCAGTCAAGGTGATCTGTTCTTCCCTGGCACCAAAATCAGCCTGACAGGACTGTAGTTCCCTGGGTCCTCCTTCCAGCCCTTCTTATAGAAAGACATCACATTTGCTAACCTCTATTCAACAAGGAACTCTCCAATTAGCCAGGACTGCTGATAAATTAATTGGTGAGCACTTCTGCCAGCTTCCTCAGTACCCTTGGGTGAATACTGTGTGGCCCCATAGACTTGCATGCGTCTAAGTGGTGTAGCAGGTCACTGACTTCGATTATGGGGCCTTCATTCTGCTTCTCATCCCTGTCTTCCAGCTTAGGGGGCTGGGTACCCCAAAAACAACTGGTCTTACTATTAAAGACTGAAGCAAAGAAGGCATCAAATACCTCAGCCTTTTCCACATCCTTTGTTACTGTGTTTCCCCCTTCATCCAATAAAGGATGGAAATTCTCCTTAGACCCTCTTTTGTTCCTAATGTATATATAGAAACATATTTTATGACAGTAGACAGATTAAGTTCTACTTGGGCTTTGGCTCTTCCAATTTTCTCCCTGCCAACAACCAACCTTACAACATCCTTGTCCTCCTGAGTTGCCTGTCCCTTCTTCCAAAGGTCATAAACTCTTTTTTAACAAGAGTTCCAGCCAAAACTCTCCATTCAGCCAGGCCAGTCATCTCCCCATTGGCTCATCTTTTGGCACATGGGGCCAGCCTGCTCCCATGTCTTTAAGATTTCCTTATTGAAGAATGTCTAGCCTTCCTGGACTCCTTTGCCCTTCAGGACTGCCTCCCATCAGACTTTGTGTACCTTAAACAGGTCAAAGTCTGCTCTCTGGAAGTCCAAGGCAGCAGTTCTGATGACCCCCCCCCCCCTTACTTCACGAAGAATCATCTGTAAACGCTATAATTTTGTGATCGTTATGCCCAAGTTGGCCTCTAACTGTCACATCATCCACAAGCCCTCTATTCACAAATGACAGGTCCAGCCGTACACATTTCCCAGTTGGCTCACTCACCAGCTGTGACAGGAAACTATCTTCCATACACTTCAGGAACCTCCTAGACCATTTCCTCTCTGGTGTATTGCATTTCCAATGGACATCTGGTAAGCTGAAGTCCCCCACAAGAACAAGGGTTAGCGATTATGAGACTTCTCTCAGATGCTTATAGAATACTTCGTCTGCCTCCATTCTGGTTGGATGGTTTATAACAGACTGCCACCATGATGTCTGCCTTGCTGGCCTTCCTCCAATTCTTATCCATAAACAACCCTATCGTCATTATCATTAAGGTCTAAACAGCCAAAACACTCCCTAACATACATGGCTACCCCACCACCTCTCCTTTCTTGCCTGTCCCTTCTGAAAGATCTATAGCCACCCACTGCAGAACTCCAGTTGCGAGAAATCCCACCATGTTTCTGTGACTGCAGCTATGTCATAGCCTTCCTGCTGCACAACAGCTTCCAGCTCCTCCATTTGTTGCCTATGCTGTGTGCACTGGTGCAGATGCACTTCAGCTGGGCTATTGATCCCACCACCTTTATGGGGGGAGAAGCCGCAATTCCTACATGACCGTTCTCAGGCACTTCCATGGTTTCTAATACATCAGTAATCCTGACATCTTTGCTGCTGCATGGATCTCCAACCCCTACCTTGACTGAGATGCCAGACTGAAGGACCTCGCAAGTACACTGTCCCTCAAACTTCTGCCTGCCATACCCAAGGCTTATTTCTACATGGTTTTATCCCTTTTACCACTAGAATCTAGTTTAAATCTACTAACACATATTAAAATGTACAAGAACTATTGGGTTCACATAGCTATCAGTCCCATATCAAAACCTACAAAAATTGCTCACACCTATATTTAAAGCCATACTCAAGTTTTTCCAACAGCAAGCTTCAACGTAAACAGCTTTTAAATAAAATTTAGGTTTCCTGGCACATAGAACAGACAGAGTTAAAAATTATTACACGTGCTTGGCAATTTTTTATGAGAAACTAAAAGCCAAGTAGTTAACAACTAGTTTTTCATAATGGTTTTCTGCCTTGTTTACCCTGCCAAGGAATATAAAGTATGGTCTCTTTTAGAAATGCACAGATTTTGATGCCAATACACTGAGCCGCTCAGAATAACGTTTATGTTTTGCCAAGGTAGAAAGACCACTCACATTAATGACTTAAAACTCAAAGACAGCCGAAGATGAACAGATAAGGCAGCACGTTCAGTTTTAAAGAACACACAAATGTTGCTAATATAACTGACTTCATGTCAGAAAAAAGGGTTACTAAAATTAAAGAGCTGTTTTATCACTGCTGGGTCAGATCAACCAATGATGCAGAAGAGTAAAGTGAATCCTGGCAAGGAGTGTATTAATGTGCTTTTGGTCTAAATGCTGAAGAACACCTCCCTGCTCAGAACATGCCTATGTCTTGGCTGCAAGTTCTTGGTGTCCAGTGGGTCTGTTTTAAAGAGATTCTTAGCCTACACCTTGAAGAAACTAAATGCTACTTATGTGTTTAAATGCTTATACAGTAGCTAGGCTGTCCATCACTACGAAGGTGGTAAGTCCTATGACTAGAATGATACAAAAAGGAAAAGGGAAGAGCACAGTAGAGTTCAAGGACCTGTCACCAAGACCACATCTCTATTTACACAACAGAACAACACACAGACACCAGAGTCAGCATCTCCCCCAGCCACTGCACCAAGCATGAGCTGGAAAAGCAGAGCATCCACAACATAATCATCACAGTCATCCTGGCTCAGGATCATAACAGACATGTCCTTTTATTATGAAATGTGTGTGAACAAAGCTCTGTCTGTTGGGGCTATGCTACTTCCAACCCTACAGAAAGCCAAGTCAGAAGTGCAGCTCCTCCTTCCCTCACAGCTTGCTGCATACACCTCTGAGGAGCTGGGACTCCACCATCCCTGTGGACATCCATGCTGCCCACAGCAGCATGATGCTGACTTGTCATCAAGTACCCCTGCATTCTCTACCTTCTGCACAAATCACTGAGGACTGGCAGCACAAGGAGGTGGGTATGTGTGGCTGATGGGTGTCAAAGACAAAACAGGAGGACCCCTTTACAAAGGAAAAAAACCAAGCCACATGTGGAATACAAATGTAAGTGATTAATAGTTTGGGCTGAACAACAGGTTTGCCTGAAATCCCTGTTGACTTCTAGGTTTTCTGAAGTTTACTTCCTTCTAATTTCCAACAATAACCAAAAAATCTTCTAAGGCTTGGTTCTGCAAACAATTACACACCAGTAAGTTCTGCTGCACAGAATCCACCTGCAGCTAGTGAGACAATCTCAGTGGCTACAATACCTTGTAAAAGTGAGCACAGAATTGCTGCTTCATGTGGTTTTCTTCTCCACTATAAATGAATAGGTCTCTGTCTCTCAGCACTTTCAGCCCATTGCCTCCAAGTATTTTCAATGGGTACTCCAGAAGTATCATATTAAAGAAAAATATTTAAAAGTAGCATCAATGTTAGCATTGCCTATTCCCCTCACCCACCTCCCGAAATTCTCTACCCCATCCCACTGGGGACAGTGCAGGGGACTTAGGAAGTGGCTGTGAGGTGTTTAGCTGTCTGCTGGGTTAAACTGGGATGGCCAAGTAAAAAACAACAGCATTTAATAGCTTCATTTAATAAAAGTTCAAGCTGCAAAATACTGAGTTTGGACACATGCTTGTGACACAGTTAAAAGCACTGGTGGTGTCTGCTGGGGCCACAGGGTACAGCTGGATGTCACAACAAAGCCATTCTGTCTGCCTGCTGCAGCCAAACACAATCAGTCCCAGCTCCTTTGCCCCTAAATTGTCTTCACCTTCACCCTTTTCTCTGATCCCAGTCATCTCACCTTTCTTCATTGTATTAGTTAAGGCAGGAGAGAGAAGGGGTGTCTGAAACAGGCCAAAATAGAGCAGACAGGCACCAGAACAGATGCAGGAGATAGGATGACATGTGCAAAATTTTCTTTTCAGTAGCAGTGGACACAAGATCAGCTTAGTAAGGTATTGGTAGATACCTAAAGCTTGCATAGAAACTTCATGAAGTATAAAATCAAAGAGCATTAAATATAAAACACCACTGGAGCACAAATTCCCTAAGCCACAAAATGCTGGAGGCTGGGATGCCACTTAGGAATGTCTCTGGACACTTGTCTTTTTCTTTTAACTCCTTTTCCCAACCATCATCCCTCAGGATAATGGTTCCTACATTCCTAATTGTGCTGCCACACCAAACCCTGAAGCTTCACACAGTGCAAACTCACGTAAGGTAGCACAAAGGCAAGCCAAGCTACACTCCAATCAGGAAACCAATTGTGCATAATTTGCAATTTAAAATGGATTAAGATTAATCTCAACTGGTTGCCCCAATAGCGAAATGCACTGCTTTGGTGGGTAAAGACATCTATGCAAATGACAGCACATGGGAACTATTTCTTCCTGGAGCAGTTTCTGGGAAGTAAAACCACATTACTCAAGTACAAAAGTACATTACTCAAGACTGAAATAGTTTAAAAAAATAAAAATAGGAAAAAAAATTAAAAAGCACATAGCAATTTCTAAAACCCCTAAGATTAGCAAAAAAAACAAATTGAGAAATGACTGTAAGCATCTAAAAAAACCCAAAAATTATTTTCAGTTAGTGCAGCACAGTAATTGTTCAACATCTATGCTTCTACACGGTGGTTTTCTTATGCATAGGGAACAATATAAAAAAATAAAACATGATCCTGATTACCTTGGGAAACTATTAAAAAAATAATGATTAAAGCTAATGAGATTCAATCCAATCACACAGCATCAATGTAAAACAGGAGATTTTGACCTTGTGGGTCCCTATTAGTTTGTACAGAAATAATCCTTTAATTTTCTACAACAGTGCTTTCTGAAGCACCACCTGATCCTCTAAAACACAGTTTTATTTAAAGAACTGTAGCCATTTGGCTTACAAAATTAGATAGGCTATACTCAAGAACCCCTCTATAACAAGCACACAGAAGAGAGAATGTTTTTGCCATGCACATCTGCCTGCTAGGATAGGTTTCCCCACATCTCCGGCTGCCTTATGCTATCCTCCAGCTCTGTTATCAAGTCCTAGACATTATGGTAGAACTGTTCCTCAGTGATCAGGACCCAACAGCCATTTTGGCAATATGCAGGGCCTGTAATGTTTAGGTTCATTTTTCTCCAGTTTTAAGGATCCTTTCTTATTTAAGTAGGCTGTCATTATTGTAATTTGCAAATTACTGGAATGGTGCCTAAATGTCCAGGAAATGCAAAGTCCAAAGGAAAGGCCACAAGATGTCTTAGGTTCACACAGTCCAAGGTCAAGACTTGATAGCAGCCAGCAGCAAAGCTGGAAGAGAATGCTGCAGATATGCCAAAATGAGGTATTAGTCTGCTTTCTTAGGAGAAGAAACTCTTATCTAAATTCCTTGTAGGCAGGGAATGTCATCACCACCAAATAATTAAGTCAAGCTGTCTTAGGAGGGATGCTTGAATCATCCCCGAGCTGACAGGGGAGACAAAAACCACCCTGAAAACAAATGCACATGTACTCCTAGCCTAACTTAATAGTGTATTTAACCACGACTAAATCATTCCTCCCCCATCGTGTACTAGCTATAACCTGGTTAATGCTTTCACTTGAGATGACAGCTCATTCAAACTAGCTGTGGGTTTGTAAGACTACACTGGAGAAAGCAAACAAAGTCTACGATTTACTGGGAAAGAATCTCAGAACAGCTCATCCTTCTGCAGCACAATGAACCGTAATAGTTATCTAGCAAGCACATAGAAAGAAACAACTGTAATGACCTCCTCAGGTTAAAATAATAGCTCCACCAGCTTTAACTGCAATGCTTTTAACATTTCCGTGAACGCTCAAGCAATCCTGTCTCAGTATTCCATACTTGCACTGCACTGCTTTACGTTCACCTCTCTAATTCTAGACAGGGAAATTTGAGCACAGATCCATTACCTTTCAAAAACACAAGAAATCATTGTGGGTTTTTTTCCTGCATTTAAGAACAGGAAGTTTATTTTAAATGCTAAAGAAAACTCACCCCCAAGACCCCAAATCTTTCACAAAAGTTCCAACCACAGAGAAAGTCGATTTCAAAGTTGTGATTAAGGATTACGATGGCATTTTCCTTCCCATACTTGGGGTAACTTTGTGGGTCAGTGTAGAGGGTGCAGTTGGTGCCTGACCACCATTCCAGTAACATCACCATCTCTGGAATAAAGAACAAGAAATATATGAATGTACATAGTATATGCAAAGCCACAAGTTAGTAACATGTTAAAAAGCATCAGTCACCTCAACCAGCACATAGCAAAAAAGGGCTGTAATGAAGCTGAAATGCTGAACATAAACCAGACAGTCACACATCTTGGTACAGCAAGGCAGGGACAGAAGAGAGAAGGAAAATAAGGATATTGCATGGAAAGAGGGAGCAGAAAATTTCCACAGCAATACTGAGGAAAATGAGTTCCTCTTATTTGAAAACTGCAAATTCAGTGCTTCAAAAATCAATAATTTGAATTCAAAATTCAAATTATCAAAAGACATGTAAAATCAGCATTTACTAGTACAACAAAATTACATGAAGAACAGAAAAAGCTTTTAGGAGGAAGAAACACAACTATTCCTGCCATATACAGGTCATCACGCTCCTCTAAAAACTGTACAGTTTTAGACCACAGAGCAGTTTGGACAAAACATGTGCAACCAGCTCTGTTACATGTACACCTTATGCATCATCCTGTTAACTTGTCAGAAGTAACCGTCATACGACCTGCTACAATTGATGCCCTCTACATTTGGCAGGGGTATATGAATCCTCCAGAGCAAAGCCAATAGCTCAGACTGGACAAAGAACATTCATACCCAGACCAAAGGTGAGTGGCTGGCAAAGTGTGCAGAGCCAAGGATAGTTATTAATAGCATAACTATCTGTGTATCCTTTAGTTGATGAACTGATGAAGTAAGCTGGGGGGTGGGAGGGAGGGAACAGGGGAGGAGAGAAAACAGGGAAATGACTGTTAAATACCTCAAAACCACTCTGGATTTGCACACAGATTTGCAAAAACCTAACTGTAAGAAATGATAAAAGGATTGGGAGGACAGTGAGAGCTGCTTAAAACACAGGTGTACGTAGAAGCTGGAGTTTGGTTTCTCAGCAGTTTCCTAGTGACTATCATATAACTGCCACCTTCCTATTTGCTTATCCCATTATCAAGCACAGGCAAGAAGCAGGCTTTCACAGAATCACAGAATGGAATGGGTTGGAAGGGAGCTTCCTTGTTTAGAGACAAGGACACCGTGTAGAAGAGTGTCAAATGCTTTGTACAAGCCCAGGCAGATGATTTGCTATTTCCTTTTCTACCAACGCTGTAGCCCCATCACAGAAGGCCACCAAATTTGTTGGGCAGGATTTGCCCTTAGTGAAGCCATGTTTGCTGTCACCAGTCGCCTCCTTATCTTCCATGTGCCTTGGCATAGTTTCCAGGAGAACCTGCTCCATGATCTTGCCAGGCACAGAGATGAGACTGACTAGCCTGTGGTTCCCTGGGTCTTCAATTTTCCCTTTTTTAGAAATAGGAATTATGTTTCCCCTTTTCCAGTCAGTGGCAACTTCACCAGACTGCCACGACTTCTCAACTATTATGGACGGTGGCTTAGCCACTTCATCTGTCAGTTCCCTCAGGACCCACAGATGCATCTCATCAGGTCCCATTGATTTGTGCACCTTCAAGTTCCTTAGATGATCTTGAACCTGATTCTCTCCTATAGTGGCCAGTTCTTCATCTCCCAGTCCCTGCCTTTGCTTTCTGTGACTAGGGCAGTAGTCAACATTCTCCATGTTCCAGGTAACCAGGCCTCCCCTTTCCTTTTGGAGACAATTCACCTTTTCCCTAATCTTCCTTTTATCACCAATGTATCTACAGAAGCTTTACTTGTTGCCCTTGATGTCCTTGGACATAATTCTATCAGGGTTTTATTTTTCCTAACATATCCCTATCTGCTCAGACAATTTCTCTGCATTCCTCCCATGCTGCCTGTCCTTGCTTCTACCTTCTGTAGGTCTCCTTTTTATGATGGAGTTTGTTCAGGAGCTCCTTGATCATCCACACAGGCCTTCCAGCATTCCTATCCAACTTACTCTTTGTCAGGTTGCATCAGTCCTGAGCTTGGAGGAGGTGATCCTTGACTATTAACCAGTTTTCTTGGGACCCTCTTCCCTCCAGGATTTTATCCCATAGTACTCTACCAAGAAGATCCCTCAAGAGGCCAAAGTGCGCTTTCCTGAGGTCCAGGGCAGGAAGCTTGCTGCACATACTCCTCACCACCCTAAATGTCTTGAATTCCACCATTTCATGGTCACTGAAACTACGACTGCCCTCCAGCTTCACATTCTCCACCAGCCACTCCTTGGTGGTGAGAAGGAGGTCCAGCATGGCACCTCTCCTCACTGGCTCCTCTATCACTTCGAGGAAGAAGTTATCATCAATATACTCTAGGAACCTGCTGGATTGCTTATGCCCTTCAACAGATATTGGTGTGGTTGAAGTCACTCATGAGGACCAGAACTTGTGAATGTGAGGCTGCTCCTGTCTGTATGGAGCCTCATCCACTCGGTTCTCTTGGTCAGGCAGCATGTAGCAGACCCCCACTGTAATACCACTTGTCCCTCCCCTCCCTTTAATCCTGACCCATAAGCTCTTGGTCAGCTTCTCATTCATCCCCAGGCAGAGCTCCATCTGGTCATGACATCTGACCAGATGGTCACTGACATAGAGGGTGACACCCCCACCTCGTCTTACCCATCTGTCCTTCCTCAAGGGCCTGTATCCCTCCATTCCAACACTCCACTTGGAAGAGCCATCCCACCATGTCTCCATGATGCCAATAAGATCATAGCCCTGCAGGGGTGTGCATGTCTTTAACTCCTCTTGTTTATTCCCCATGCTACATGCGTTTGCACGGGGGCATTTCAGTTGGGCCCCCAGTGAACCCGACTGACTGGCCAGAGTGGCAGGAATTCCTTTATGATGCTCTTCAGGTGCTCTCCTGCTGACCTGTGATCCCTCTCCAGGCTCTAGGCATCTCTTGCTGTCTTTGGCACCAAACCGGTAGGAGTGGGATGGATTGAGGATTCTCTCCCCCCGCTGCTTAAGTTTAAAGCCCTCTTCACTGGCTTGGCAAGCCTATGACCAAAGATGCTCTTCCCCTTCCCTGACAGATGGACCCTAGTAGACCACACTTCTCAAAGCAAGTCCCATGGCCTAAGTAGCTGAACCCCTGGCTGTGGCACCAGTCCTATAGTTTTGTATTGGTTTTTCTTTTAACTATAAGCCTGACGACAAGACTTGTCAATCAAACCTTTATTTACCAAAGTCCTTCCAGTCTGAGGTTTGGAATTTGAGATGAGTCAGTAAAGCCAGTAAGCTTGGAGAGCTCTATCTCCATGGAGATAGAAAATCTAAAAGCAGTGGCTCTCCTCAAGCAACCTATGTCCTGAGCTGGGGTTCCATGGGACTAAATCTGTCAAGATGGAAAAGGAGTTAAGAGACATGTTTGCTTTATGTTAAAGCTACCACAAAACTTCTGCACCTGAGCAAAGGTCTAATGTGAGAAGCTGTTCTTTGCTAAGTGAAACATATCTCCTTCTCAGAGCCTATCTGTGCCATCTGAATGTCTCTGCTGGAAGGATATCTGAGATGCTCCAAAAGCATCACAAAACCTCATTCACCTCAGGGAAGATCAAAACCAGATCAGTCTTTGAACCTTTCAGTTTTGGTCCTCTACTGGCCTCAACTAGTGATCGATAACAGAAAACAGCTTGGAACACGTCATCTACATTTTCAAGGCATCATCAGTGAAATTAATTGGCTGAAGCTTCTGGATGACATTGTGCTGTACACTGGAGAATAGGCATTAGTGACATGAATAAATTTTATCTAACAGTGTTACAGCCAGGCTAATAACAATCTATTCAAATAACATTACGTTAATATGATAAAACCATGTTTATAGTACAGATAAATGACTTGTCCATCCATCTGCTTATTTCTAACCAGTGCAGGTAACTACTACAATGGCCAGAGGACATAATATTCAATACATGCTATTAGGCATCAAAACAATAGTCTGAGATACACAGGGAGACCTAAACTGTCATATGTTATTCGAACAACAACTTCACTGGTTGGAAACTGACTTCCCAACAAAAGCCAAAAGATGGCCATATCTCAGCAAGAGAGCTGTGGAGATACTAAAATGTATATACATGGCTGTGCTTCTAGACTTTCCCTGCTAAGATCTGATCCTTACGACACACATTCACAATTTTACATCTTTTCAAGCATGTATTAAGATTTGCATTGGAAATAAAAGCTCTCTGCTCCCAAAACACAGCAAAATTGAACAATGACTGGGGGAGGGGGACACTAACCCAAACACAGTCATTTGCAAACTTTCAGAATCTGGCCCATAGCAAGGGGGTTGGAACTAGATGATCTTAAGGTCCTTTCCAACCCTAACTATTCTACGATTCTATGATCTCAAGGCAGAACACAATCACAGAAAAGAAAGGAAGTTAGTGACAGGATTAATTTGTCTTTTGCTTAAATGGGAACCTAACTAAGAGAAGAAATGACTGCCAGCTGGGATTTTCCCTTTTTTAACCTCTACTGCCCGAGACCTATTGCCTAATACAAACAAGTAGAGATGATGACTATAAGGCCAGCCCTTTTGAAGAAAAAGCCAACTTTATGCCAGAAAAAAACCCCACTTCAAAGCCATCCCTCTTCAAGTGTGTTGGGTTTATTTTTGTCTTTTGCTAATAAATTTCAACAAAACTAACACTACATCACGACTCTCACTAGACAGGCATGACACATTCACCGAGCTCTTTGGTTATATATTTTCAGTCTCAAATACATTCCAAAAAAAGCATAGACAAAAATATTCCTATATGTGCTTTGATACTTTAGGTTTCATATAAGCAGGGTTTTGCTTGAATAAATATTGCAGAAATAGGTCCCTGCCCATGCCTGGAGGGTTGGAACTAGATGATTTTAAGGTCCTTTCCAACCCAAACCATTCTATGGTTCTGTGATTCTATTCCTGACCTTTCATGCCCATTGGTCAGCGATACGCTCAGGCAGCTGCTGCAGAAATATAAAGCAGGCAGTAAACACCTCTGTAGTAAATACAATAAATACAAACTTTCAGCCTTTAAGTTCTTAGCCTGTTTCTTCCTCTCATATTCCCTACTCTTTCTTTCCCCTTCTTCCCTGCCTCCATCCTCTTTGTGGGTCTCAAGCAGTGATTAGCAGTCTCAGTTTGCACTACTGTTGCATCATGTCCCCAGCTTACTTCCACCACCTGCCTCAGAAATTTATCACCCAGCAACTTGCTGTGGTGGCTCAGCAGCACCAGGTCACTCATACATACCCTCTTTTCTTCCTCCACAGTGTAGACGATCAGTGCAAGTTTCCTCCTCTTTGTACACCAATCAGAATGTGTAACTAAAAATCAATTTATAGAGGGAAAAAAAGGATTCTCCTGATCCCAAGTCAGGGCTAGTCCAAGATTTCCAAGGCTTCTCTCCACTCCCTTTCATGAGGTTTTGGAGTTTGAACATCACAACCAAGCTGGTAAATTCACATTCACCCATAAGGGTCATAAGGGTTCCTACCTTTTGTCGTAGTTTAAACCCAGGCCGTAAATTAGAACCATGCATTCTACTTCCACCCTCCCACCCCCACCCTTCTTCCCTCCGCTTCTGGAGGGACGGGGAGGAGAATCAAAAGAATGCAACTCCCACGGGTTGAGATAAGAACAGTCCAGTAACTAAGGTATAACACAAATCACTACTGCTATCACCAATAATAATAATGATAAAGGAAATAACAAGAGAAGAGAATACAACCGCTCACCGACTGGTACCTCACCCCCACCCCGCAGTGCTCCAGCCCTTCCGGGGACATTCAGTTCTACATCCTGGGCATGATGTGCTGTGGTATGGAATACCTCTTTGGCTAGTTTGGGTCAGGTGTCCTGTCTCTGCTTCATCCCGGCTTCCCCTACTCCCTGGCAGAGCATGAGACTCACAAAGTCCTTGGTCAGAGTAAACATTTTGACCAGCAGCTGAAAACATCGGCTTTATCAGTATTATTCCCAGGCTGAAAGTCAAAACCACAGCGCTGCACCAGCTACTAAGAAGGAGAAAAAGTGACTGCGGCTGCTGAACCCAGGACACCTTTCAAAGCAACTCTTCCAGCGACATTGCACACGTTTAAAAGGAAGTAGAAAACTCAAAAGAACTTGAAATTTCTCATCACTGGTTTGAAGGTAGAGTCCTTGCAGTACCTTACAACTAGCTTCAGGAGAGACTGATGGTAGGGAGAAAACATGCCTTCAAATGTCCAATACAGGTAGTCTGTCAGTTTAAGAATTCTTGAGGCTTTCTAACTTTCTGGAACTAAAAACCCTGCATCCTGCTGTACAAAATAGCGCCTACCTCCTGTGAGACTACACTGTTTTCTACCCCTTCACTGCAGAAACCTGAACTGCCTCAATGCCTCAACAGAACAAATAATGAATGAGAAAACATCTCCAAGGCAGACCTGAACTAGTTATATGAAAAACATTTAAGCGAAGAAACACACAGAGTTCACTTAGACTTGTTATTTCCCACCTCAAAGTTTTGCAAGAATGAGTCATTAAAACAGTTAACACTTAGAAGTTGTTAGTAATTCCTTTAGCTAACTATTCTTGTTAAGCCATGGAAACGTTTGTTTACAAGATTAACCATAAAATGCCTATTTTAAAGTGCAACTAGAAGCATTACTATGTATTGTCTCTGTAAGTACAATAATTTTAAGATCTCAAGTAAGTACCTAAGCTGTTTTGAAGAGCAACAGAACTGTTTTCCTCTACGACATTCTTAATTTTCTTTAACCTATTTTTAAAGGCAACACCAAGAAAGAGAAAATTCTACTGAGAATATATGATACAAGCATAGTAAACTCTTCAGTTTTAAAAGCAAGACAAGTGGGCAAGCTGTGATCACCATCCCAAAGACCTGACAGGGTAAATGACTCCATGACGAATGACTCCGTGATGACTACACAGAACACCAAGGAAAGCCTTAAAAAAATGGGAACAAAAAAAACCCCAAATACAAGTGAAAATAAGGCTAAAGACAGACTGACAGGCATTGCAGACTGGTCCATGCCTGTCTGTGGAAGAATGACTTACAGTAATAACTTACTATCATTCCAAATTTTCAGACCACACCTACTAGGTGCACCTCCTAAACATTTTGCATAGAATGAATTAAAGTCTACAGGTAACTAAGACTTTCATTCATTCTATAGAAAACAAATTCTGTAACTAAGAAAAGCAAGTCTATTATCTTCTCTGGACTGCTCAAAAGCCCTCTGTGTACCACAGACAGGGTTAAACCCCTGAATAATATCTACTATATTAACTGTGAAAGAGGTTTTCAAAACATTTCTAAGCATTGATGACCCCACTGCCTCCTTACAAAGGCCATTCTAGTGCTTCACTGTGGAATCTAACCTGACCGGAAATTTTATTTATTTTATTTATTTTATTTTATATTTTATTTATTTTATTTCTGGTTTCTACTCCCTTCTTCTCTGCAGGAGCTACAAGTAATTATGAGAAAAACTGGAAGGCAAGAGTTCTTTTAAGCTTGAGCTGATTAGATATATGAAACAATTGGAGCTCAGAGCTGGAACATGATTACACGTCTGCAAGAAAAAAAAATAAAATAACTTGGTATTATAAAAAAAAGCATGTATGTATTTTCTGTGAGGAGAAAAAAACCTGGTTCCTGGGAAACAACCTGGAGCTAGAACATAAAGCAATGCCTTCTCCCTTTCCCCAAGATGAGGGGGAGGTCATTCACAGACTCAGACAAGCATCAGCTCTCCAGCTTCAAGCAGATTCTCTTCCATTCTTTATTCTGCATGAGCAGCATATGTAGTTATAAATGTGAGCACCAAGGAGGTGTAATGGAGAAACCTGGTCCACCCTGAGACAAAGATCCTGGTCTTCAACCTGTAGGAAAATGCTTAAGACAACTGGTTTAAACTGAAGAGAAACCCAAAATCCAGTCCCCTCTTGCCTCAGCACCACCACACATTACCTACACCACACACATTTACTCTAGCTGGTGATACAATCACTGCTGTCTTTGGACTTCTTTTCCCCTCCTTTACAGCTGTTTTGCAGCAAAACATGTGAGGCTGATGTGGGGAAAAACATAGAATCATAGAATAGTTAGGGTTAGAAAGGACCTTAAGATCATCTAGTTCCAACCCCTCCTCCCATGGGCAGGGACACCTCACACTAAACCATGCCACCCAAGGCCTCATCCAATCTGGCCTTGAACACCGCCAAGGATGGAGCATTCACAGCCTCCCTCGGCAACCCATTCCAGTGCCTCACCACCCTCTCAGTAAAGAATTTCTTCCTTATATCCAATCCAAACTTCCCCTGTTGTTTAAGTTTTAACCCATTACCCCTTTCTTGTCACTACAGTCCCTGATGAACAGTCCATCCCCAGCATCCCTGTAGGCCCCCTTCAGATACTGGAAGGCTGCTATGAGGTCTCCACACAGCCTTCTCTTCTCCAGGCTGAACAGCCCCAACTTTCTCAGCCTATCTTCATACGGGAGGTGCTCCAGTCCCCTGATCATCCTCGTGGCCCTCCTCTAGACTTGTTCCAACAGTTTCATGTCCTTTTTATGTTGAGGACACCAGAACTGCACACAATACTCAAGTGAGGTCTCACGAGAGCAGAGTAGAGGGACAGGATCACCTCCTTCGACCTGCTGGTCATGCTCCTCTTGATGCAGCCCAGCATACGGTTGGCTTTCTGGGCTGCGAGCGCACACTGAAGCCGGCTCATGTCCATTTTCTCATCAGCCAACACCCCCAAGTCGTTCTCTGCAGGGCTGCTCTGAATCTCTTCTCTGACCAACCTGTAGCAGTGCCTGGGATTGCTCTGACCCAGGTGTAGGACCTTGCACTTGGCATGGTTAAACTTCATAAAGTTGGCATCAGCCCACCTCACAAGCGTGTTGAGGTCCCTCTGGATGGCATCCCTTCCCTCCAGCGTATCAACCGAACCACACAGCTTGGTGTCATCGGCAAACTTGCTGAGGGCGCACTCAATCCCCCTGTCCATGTCACCGACAAAGATGTTGAACAAGACCGGTCCCAACACCGATCCCTGAGGGACACCACTCCTTACTGGTCTCCAGTCGGACATCGAGCCATTGACCACCACTCTTTGCGTGCAGCCATCCAGCCAGTTCTTTATCCACTGAGTGGTCCACCCATCAAATTGATGTCTCTCCAATTTAGAGACAAGGATGTCATGTGGGACAGTGTCGAATGCTTTGCACAAGTCCAGGTAGATGACGTCAACTGCTCTGCCCCTGTCCATCAGTTTTGTAACCCCATTATAGAAGGCCACCAAATTTATGCACACAAATTTAAAACCAGAACCAAATGAAACCTTTCTCTAGTGGCTGCAACTCTGCTTTTGGAGGTTTTTGCCCCAGTCTCCACAGAAGATCCTGTAAGCAACTGCCTTGGGTAACACTTCAATGAATTACATGACTAGGTTTTTAGGGACAGAAATCACCAGAAGAGAGAAATGATGACTCAATTCCCCACCCATCACACTAAGTTTCTGGATGCGCTTGCACAGAAAAAGACAAACACAGCCCATCCCTTTCATACATTCAAGCTCTGAAACATGTTTCTTTCAACATCTGCTTTCAAGAAATTCATTTAACCTACTTTACTTCAATAATCTTATATTCCAACAAAGACAATGTGCTGCTTTTGCCACAAATGACTGAAGTCAGTACAGCATGCACAGATGAAAGGAGTTAGTACCTACGAACAGTGAAAGAAAACATGCCACTTGGCAAGTTCCTATGAGACCAACATTTGCTTTGTATAGGCATGAAACCAGGCAAATACATCTCTTCCAGATGTGGTTTCTTGTTGCACAAAACACCACTGGATTTTTCCTACTGCGCACAGAAGCACCACTACAGAGGAGCTGCTTAGCAAAGAAAATGGTTTCAGTGTGTCCACTGCAGGTCACTATGCAAAAAGAACATCAGTCTTGTTTCAATACTTTCTTTGAAGCAACTTCTTATTATCATGGTTCAACCTCAGCCAGCAGCCAAGCACCATGCAGCCACTTGCTCACTGCTCTCCCCACCACCACCAGAAAAGCAAAAGATTTCTCCCTGCATCCCTGGCCTACTTGTAGCTTTTATTATTTTTAAGCCTGCATATCTTTAAGAAATACTGTGCCTACCTACTAAACCCTTTCACTGTTAAGAAAGGTGCATTATGACCACTAGATTTATTATAACGACCTCAGCATTGAGCTCCTCGTGGGAACTGGTTATCAGAGGAAAGAGATAACAACCCGAAACAAAGTCCAAAAGCTACCAACTCCAGCTTGCAAGCAATCCCCAAAAAATTTTGGGAAGTTCCTGATTCTCTTACAAGGGAAGGTTGAGAAGAAGAAACCACATACATCTGTCTTGGGCACACATGCATGTTTTCCATGTTGATGGATTCAAATGAGTGGCTTCCGCTTCCTCTCAAAAAAAGCCTAGTCTATCTATAATATACTAAAACCAGTCAGAAGATGGCTGGAAAGAATGGTTATAAAGTCATGGTTTCTGTCACCTCCACAATGCCTGTGTACCTCCAACTAACATCAGTGTTCCACAAACTGTTCCATTTTTCTCTGTCCTGTATTCCTACTTTCCCCAAGTCCATAGGTACCAACCCTTCCTTCTTTCACAGGCTAATGGGTGAATAGATATATGTTAACCTTTGATTAACTGTTCTCAATCTGAATTTAACCTCAAGATTGAAATTTCTCTTTTAAGCTTGAATAAGGCTTTCTGCATGTAAATTCTTTTCAGCTTTCCAGGTAAGTCAACTAGTCTAAGAACCAATACTTTTAACTGCCAATCATTTATATTACCCATTTTTCTTAACTCTGTCTTCAGCCAATCAAACAACATCATTCAAAACAGTAAAGACTAGATACACTACAGCCTCCTGTTATTCATATGGGCAGGCATTATCTGTCATGGTACTTCATGATTCTGTGATATGATTTTATGATGCCTAACAAATAGCACTTTGTCTAACAAATAGCACTTTACACAAGTAATCTCCACCGCCCCCAAGAAAAGCAGGTTGGGCTCCAGATGTCAGTACTGATTTAACAGTACTAACCTACTCTTCTGTCTATTTTAAGCAACCAGCATCATCAACTACCTTAACTGCTATATGCAACTATTTCTAAAGCAAATTTTAATTGCACAATAATGGATTTACATACTACGCATCATCTTCTTGAAGTTTAACATAGGTTTCTGGCATGCACTTCAATAATATGTTCTGCTGAGGTGGCCTGTTAGGATGCAGTAGACATTCTGGAAAAGCATGCTCACAGTGGTTCTCTTCCAACTGCTATGCAAGGTCTGTACTATGAAGCAGCCTTCCTGAATAAGAAACTTATATAAGGAGTATCAGGAAAAGTTTTGCTCTCTCCTTACTAGAAGGAAGCATTTTATCTCAGCAAGCAGGAGCTGAGGTCAGGTTTCCATGAATATTAGATTATGCTTTTTATTAAATTATTCAGTGTTCTCATGTTCTCGAACCAGGAAGTCTAGTATATTCATCTGTACAAGCACTGACTGGTATAAGAGATGATTGGTGGGAGAGGAAACATGAAAAGACTAGGTAAGAAACAACTTACAAGAAGGTGCGATGTGTTCGACGGTGATCAGTAATACAGCGTTTGATAGCCCTCATCAGTTAGTTTAGCTTGGGCTTGCACATCAACTGCTTTCTGAAGAGGTAACCAAACAGCTTTCATACTCTGGCACACAGTCCCATCCTGGGACAAAACAAAATACTACCTGATCCATCACACATCCCTCTCCTGGTGTGCCTTGATCAAGTATTGACCCTGCATCATGCCTTACTCAGGAGAGTGTGCAAGGACTAAATTTTGTGTCCCACTGAAGCTGTTGCAGCAACGACAGCTTGTTTGAGCAGTATATATGAGGTTACTCCAGATCTCGTTTCGATGGCTAGGGTGCATATTACTGTCTAAATCCCAAAATAGAAGTTTAAATGAGAACAAGGTGACCTATATTAAGTGCCAACTTAAATTGACAGACTCAAAAAATCAAATCCAATAATTATGCAGTGGTCACAAATCTGTCCCCAAACTTTTATAAAACACCAAATGCACAGTCCTTGCAACCAGGCATTTGAATCTCTAGTTTCTTTTCAAGCTCTTTCCTGTTATCAGAAGAGCTAGGAGCAACTTGCTCTAGAGATTGAGAATCTGATGTAACTTAATAAGCTTTCATAAGAAACATCAGCTATTTACAGTACTTACAGCGTGTACAGACAGAGGAAAGAAAAACAAATAATTGAGGATGCAAAACACACATAAAAAATATCACTGGGTAATATGAAAAAATTACAAATACTGTTAAACACAGGAGCCACTACATGGGCATAGTCAGTCAAATAATTTTATAGTTTTGACCAGGATTTCAGAGATCAGACAGAAACATCTGACATATTTGTAAACTTTTTCATGGTACAAGCCAAACCAGAACCTACCTGCTCATACAGAAAAGGCTAGGAGAAATAAAGTAGATGTGGAAGTCAGGACTGCAACCCAAGTTTTAAACAAAGTATCTTTTTGCTTCTTGTTCCTCAATAACTGAGGCCATGATACTTCTTTTTGTGAAAAGACAGCAGGAGTAAGTCAGGTTAGTTTGGATTTAAGTGAATGGGAGAGGAGAGGAATGGATAAATAACCCATTTCACTGGGACAGACCCAGAAGTCTGATGGAGGAGCCCCCTGCTGCATTTAATTATAGGATTTTTTTTTGTTTCACATTATTTGAAAAAACATACATTATGGGTTAACCCAAGTCAGCACCTAAAGCCAAGGAGCAAGGAGGAGCTATGCTTCTGTACCAACTATTTTTGAAGTAGCTCAACCCTGCCCTACATATGTTGCTAATATCTATTTCATTCAGGGTCTGCGGGCCTCAGATCCTCTATACCCCCAGAGGTCTGGCATGTCCACCTTGATGTATTACTCCCCAAAACCCCATCTCTCTTTATTTTGAAATCAGCTTTCAAACAATCTAGATTATTCTCTTCCCTTTCTCAAACACTTCCTCAGCTGTGTTGCCCCAAACTAGGTGTGAAAAAGGACTGCTGTGGGTTAACCCCGATCAGCAGCTAAGCGCCACACAGACACTTCCTCACTCCCCCTATCCCCAGTGGGACAGGGGAGAGAATATAAAAAGCAGATGCAAGAAAATTCATGGGCTGATACAACCAAAGTTTAACAAACAAAAACAAAGAAAAGAGGAATTAGAAAAAAGAGGAGAAACCCAAAGCAAGTGACACAAAAGCAATCACCTCCCACAGGCAAACTGAGGCCCAGCCCTGTCTCCAAGAAATGCCTGCCTTCAAAAAAAAAAAACTGCCCTCCCCTCAGCTTTTACTGCAGTGCATGCCATTATATGGCACAGAATATGGCCTTGGTCAGTTTGGGTCAGCTGTTGTGGTTGCATCCCCTCCTGACTTCTTGTGAACAACTTCTTGCTAGGGGGAGAACAGACAAGAGTGGCAAAAAGAGAAAGCCTTGATGCTGTGCAAGCACTGCTCACCTATAGCCAAAACACTGGTGTGTTACCAGCACTGGTTTAGTTACAGATCCAAAACACAGCACCATAGAGACCAAGTACAATTATAAAGAATTCACTCTTTATGATTAAATTCTTTCTTTGAATGGTGGGCAGACTAATGACTACAGTTAATGATCTAGTCATGCAGTCATTCCCAGCCACCATGAGAGAAATATTTTTAGTTAAGTATGAGTGCCCCAACAACAAAGCAAACATTTTTGCCCCCGAATCATAGAATCATAGAATAGTTAGGGTTAGAAAGGACCTTAAGATCATCTAGTTCCAACCCCCCTGCCATGGGCAGGGACACCTCACACTAAACCATGCCACCCAAGGCCTCATCCGATCTGGCCTTGAACACCGCCAAGGATGGAGCATTCACAGCCTCCCTCGGCAACCCATTCC
The DNA here is from genome assembly GCF_963264785.1 of Psittacula echo. Lineage (NCBI taxonomy): Eukaryota > Metazoa > Chordata > Aves > Psittaciformes > Psittacidae > Psittacula > Psittacula echo. The sequence goes on along the minus strand of NC_137738.1, from coordinate 36,556,428 downwards.
AGTGCCTCACCACCCTCTCAGTAAAGAATTTCTTCCTTATATCCAATCCAAACTTCCCCTGTTGTTTAAGTTTTAACCCATTACCCCTTTCTTGTCACTACAGTCCCTGATGAACAGTCCATCCCCAGCATCCCTGTAGGCCCCCTTCAGATACTGGAAGGCTGCTATGAGGTCTCCACGCAGCCTTCTCTTCTCCAGGCTGAACAGCCCCAACTTTCTCAGCCTATCTTCATACGGGAGGTGCTCCAGTCCCCTGATCATCCTCGTGGCCCTCCTCTAGACTTGTTCCAACAGTTCCATGTCCTTTTTATGTTGAGGACACCAGAACTGTGCACAATACTCAAGTGAGGTCTCATGAGAGCAGAGTAGAGGGACAGGATCACCTCCTTCGACCTGCTGGTCATGCTCCTCTTGATGCAGCCCAGGACATGGTTGGCTTTCTGGGCCGCGAGCGCACACTGAAGCCGGCTCATGTCCATTTTCTCATCAGCCAACACCCCCAAGTCGTTCTCTGCAGGGCTGCTCTGAATCTCTTCTCTGACCAACCTGTAGCAGTGCCTGGGATTGCTCTGACCCAGGTGTAGGACCTTGCACTTGGCATGGTTAAACTTCATAAAGTTGGCATCAGCCCACCTCACAAGCGTGTTGAGGTCCCTCTGGATGGCATCCCTTCCCTCCAGCGTATCAGCCGAACCACACAGCTTGGTGTCATCAGCAAACTTGCTGAGGGTGCACTCAATCCCACTGTCCATGTCATCGACACCAGTGAGAAAGCAACAAGGGAGACTGCTGGCAAGGAAGCAGTGCAAAAATAGAGGTATTGCAAAACTATCTAACAAATTTCAGCTTGGGGAGACCCAGATGACCTCCCAGAACACTGAATCAGAGAAGAAATGACGTTTTGTCAAAAAAATAGTTTCTGACTGAACATGGCACCATGTTTTTAAAAATAGAAAAGAGCAGAAAGCACTAATAATTAGACTGGTAAGTAGATAAATGATTGGGCTAACAACAGAAATAGTAATCAAACAACAGAAATAGTAATCAGACCCCACTACCACACAGGGATGAAAACAAAACAAAATCACAGACTTATTCAGAAGAGACGTCTGCAGGAGCTAGAATTTAGGAAAACAAACTCTGATTTTTCAGAGGAAGGTCTATTTGTCACTATCTCATAACTCTGATTTCATTGACAAAAGACAGACTTCAAATCTAACAAACCAAGGCTATATTAAGCCATTCATTTAATGCAATAAAAGAAACTGCTATTAAACTGAAGGGAAACTGAAGATTAGTAAACAGCTGTAAAAAAGGACCAAACTGAGAAGTGGGACTATCTGGTTTTGTTGTCTTTCTGGTCAATCTGGATAAAGAAAAATCTCCTTGAAGTGTTTCTGAGGACTAAGACATTCAACGCAAACTAATAAATTTTGTGGATAATACAAAGTCAGAACACACTTTAAGAATTAGATGACCTTGAAAGGTAAGGTAGCAGAAATGGAATTAATTTTGATAGGACAGCTCCTTGCGTGATGCCTTGCAGAACTAATAAAAGGTCTCATAATTTCAAAATGACAGAGGAGAAAGATATCTGGGAACATCAGCTTGCCACTGAAAGTTTCTCTTCTGCTCATAATATGCAGCTCTAAGAAAGAAAAAAAACGACATTAGGATGTTTGTTCCTAAAAGGGAATAGTGCATTGCACCACTGAGTTAATCTCCAGACCAGCACATCAGTACCAGACATTCATGCCCAGGAATTAAAAGCTGAGACAAAGCAGATACTGACCAGGGCTATCAGGGTGGCTGGAAAATAGAAAAGCTTGGCTTCCTCAAGCCATCAAACAAATGCTGAAAGAGGATTGGGTTGCTCCCCACAAAGATGGCTTAAGGATGCAGAAGGTTAGCAGTGCATAAAAAGCACAATTTAAGCAAAATACCACCAGGACTGTAACAACTGTCTGAAGTGACTGAAAATACAGGTATCTGATATTCTGAAGCATCTTCTCATTGCTTTGGCAGATTAAAAATACCTATCAGCTTTACAAATTGAAAAAGATTCATCTTAAGAAGAGAACATCATAATGCTGATAGCAACAGCATGACTTTACTTCAGAGACAGGAACTCTGTTCTAGTCCTATTTCCTGCCACTGGGAAAAAAAAGTAAGATTTTCCAAACAGACAGTCTTACAGGCCAATAAGGCCCTTCCATCACTGCTCAAGAAATACACTGCAGAGGTATGCTACACAGGCTGCTTTGAGCATCCACTGTACAAGGAGGAAGCCAGTACCTTGCAGCAATATGCAAAGGCTGTTTAAGCAGGGTAGCACCAGCCAGAAACCTTTCCCAGATTTCCCAGATTTTCTCAGCTGAAAATCACTTGCCAGGGTCTAAGGATCTGAAAATTCGAGTACATACAAATGCAAATAACCAAGTTAATACATGTCATAATTAACTTGTAGTACTTATTCAATCTCAATTGATTCCTTTGACGTAATGAATCATTAGTGTTTCCTTAATTGTAGGGCGATCAACATTATCCATACTTAGGACTCATACTTCGACTCAGAACAACAGCCCACACACTCATGTGACTGTGTTTTTTTGCCATATGTATTGCTTCTATGTACTAATTAGACCACCTAAAGACTAGAGAAGTTATTTGACCCTTAACTGAATCTTTCATGTTTAATCCATGTATTTAGGGAGGTAAACTATTTTCACATAATTTCTCTCCTTCTAGCACATATTCTTACAATAGTCTTAATTTCTATATATAGCAAGTTTACCTTCTCTAGCTTCAAATCAAACAAAAATTCAGACTTTGGAATAAAAGCACTTCAGGGAAAAAATGACACATGAAGACAGAAGATCCACTATTTTTGTTGCTCTAAATCCATGCTGTCAACATGTTTAACCTGCATTCTCAGTTACTAATGAGAAAATATGTGAATTTATTTCAGAGAAAAAAGACTGATGAGAAAAGAGACCACCAGATGCCAAAGGAAAGCCATCTCTAGCACAAATTGGAAAAGTGAATTTAATTAGGAAACTGAGCAAAAGCTAATTTAAATCTTAAGAAAATCTGCACTGCTTTTAAATAAAGTTTCTAGTTACCAGTGTCATATTTCACAGAGGTGTAAACATACACAAGAAAGAAGGAATTATCATCTCTGCAGAACAGCAGAATAATAAAACTAGAGGTAATGGCATCTAAGTTTTCTGTACTTTCCCAGTAGTATCTGTGTTAGGCTTTTGATTTCATATAACTACTGCACTCATAAGAAATATTACCAGAAATAATATGGTAGAACTTATTTTTAGACATAAAGCAGGTAACTTCTACTTAGACCTCTCATGCACAAGATTCTACCCGAATTGCAGGACTGGAAACAAAAAGCTGACCGAGTACCTGTATTACATCATGGGAGTTCATGCTGAATAGCCACAGAACCTCTATCACTTTGAGAACACTGTTCAGAACAAAACCATTATTCATTTTTCACTGGCATTCCATGAATTCCCTGTCTCTGCCTGTAATCTTAAAGCATCTCATCACGTGAGGCCTTGAGAGACAAGAACTATGTCCCAGTGCTTATTTTAGCTTCTTTATCCCTAACAGTGACTTTCACAGTGTTCTTTAAAGGGACAATAAGGTCAGAAACTACAAATCAAACAAATGGCTCTCATGAATTAATAATAAAGTACTACAGATCAAATATACCTATCAAGTATACATAAACCTGCAATTTTTGTACCAGGTACAGTGTGTAACCCCTCTGCTGAAGTTATCCAAATAAATTAATATACAAAAATCCCCACTTTTCTTACCAAAGAATGAAATACACATCAGAAATAGTACATTCTCTTAAGAAAAACAGGCACACAAAGTATACAACAGTATTATACCGCAAGTCAGGACACCAGTGCCTCTCAATTCACATCTAGTCTGATTGTGCTTGCATTAATATCTCTTCAAAGCTTAAGTGCGGTGAGGCACTTAGAAACCAAACCCACAAGCATAACATGATGACCTGCTCAGACAGCCTGCAGGTCGTGTGCTCCAGCAAGTGAAAATGCCAAGATACCACTAACCTGCCTAACCTCTCACTGCTCAAACTAAAAAGGTCTCCACAAAAAAAAGGTTATTGGTTTCCTGCTTCGTTGTCCCAGTGGCTTAATATAATACTGCAGAAATAATGCACACAGTAGTAATTAGCTTATTGCTTTTGCATCTGATACATCAGTGTTGTACTCTTAGAATTATTTGTGTTGAATAGTTTTCTTAGGAAACACAGGTTTAGTTTACATGGTACCTGGCAACCCTGCATAATCAACACACTCCAAGCTTACACTCTTCTATTCAGTTTCCAAAAAGATAGCCTCAGCCAGTTACAAAAGGCAGGCTGTGCTTCTCTGGTAACCTGTAATATTTTCCTGTTCAATGCTTTCCCAATTATCACAGAATGGTTGGGGTTGGAAAAGATGAGCAGAGGTCATCTATTCCAACCTCCGTGCTCAAGCAGAGTCACCTAGAGCATGCTACTCAGGACTGTGTCCAGACGGCTTTTGAGTATCTCCAGGGAAGGAGACTCCACAACATCTCTGGGCAACTTACTCCAATGCTCAGTCACCCTCACAGTAAAGTTTTTCCTCATGTTCAAGTGGAATTTCCTGTGTTTCAGTTTGTCTGTTGCCTCTCATCCTACCGCCTGGCACTACCATCTTGACACTCTTCCCTTCAGACACTTGTATGTATTGATCAGATTCCTCCTGAGCCTTCTGTTCTCTAGGCTGAATAGGCCAAGCTCTCTCAACATTTCCTCATAAGAGATGCTTCCAGACTCCTAATCATCTTGACAGCATGCCACTAGACCCTTTCCAGTAGTTCTTTCTCCCTCTTGTACCAGGGAGCCCAGAAGAGGACTTAGTACTCCAGATGCAGCCTCACCAGGGCAGAGTAGAGGTGGGGGATAACCTTCCTCAACCTGCTAGCTATGGTCTTCCTGATGCACGCCAGGATATCACTGGCCTTCTTGCCCACAACGGCATATTGCTGTCTCAAGGACAAGCTGCTGTCCACCAGGACCCCTGCTTTTCAGCAGGTCAACCCCCAGCCTGTACTGGTGCATGGGGTTATTCCTCTCCAGGTGCAGGAAAAGGTGCAGGTACCTTTGCTGAATTTCAAAGGGTTCCTCTCTGCCTATCTCTCCAGCCTGTCTAGATCCTTCAGAATGACAGCACAGCACTCTGGGATATCAGCCACTTCTCCCAGTTTCGTATTGTCAGCAAACTTGCTGAGGAGGTACTCTTATCTCTTCATTCAGATCACTGAGGAATGAGTTAAACAATACTGACCCCAGTACTGACCCTTGGGAGACACTGCTAGTTACAATGTTACTGTTCACCATGCTCTGAGACCTGCTATTCAGCCAAGATCTCAATCCACCTCACTCTCCAGTACCCCAGCCCACTCCTCCTGAGCTTGTCTATGAGGATGCCATAGGACAAAGTGTTAAAAGCCTTGCTAAAGTCCAAGAAGACAATACCTACTGCTCTCCCCGCATCTATCCAGCCAGTTGTCCCATTGTAGAAGGCAATTCAGGTAGTGAATCCATGCTGACTACACCTGATCACCTTCTGGACTTCCACATGTTTAGAGATGGCCTCCAGAATGAGCTCACCTTTCCAGGGATCGAGATGAGACTGACTGGACGGTAGTTCCCAGTGTCCTCCTTCTCGCCCTTTTTGAAGACTGGGATAACATTTGCTTTCTTTCAATCCTCAGTCACCTTTCCTGATTGCCATGACCTTTCAAAGATGATTGAGAGTGGCCTAGCAACAATGTCTGCTAACTTCCTCAGCACTTGTGGGTGCATCCCGACAGGGCCCATGGACTTCCAGTTGTCAAGTTTGTCGAAATGATCTCTAACCAAATCCTCTTCAGCCAAGGGAAAGACTTTTGTTTCTCCAAACCTTCCCCCTGGTTTCCTGAATCACGTCCTGTAGGCTCTTCCTTGGCTGCATGGAGCAAAAAAGTTGTTCTGCTGTGTGCAAGGTCCCTATAAACCTCCCCTTCCTCCACCTTTCCTAGTTTAATGTTCTCCCTACCAGGGTGGCCAGTCTGTTGGCAAAGGCATGGGTGTCCCATTGAGTGAGGTGATCCCATCTCAGTCAGTTGTCAATCTTCAGAAAGGGTCCCATGATTATAGAAACCAAGACCCTGTTGTCAACACCAGCAACACAGCCAATTTTTAATTGGTGAATTCATCTACTCCTCCCCTTACAGTTCACCCAAATGGGTAAGATCAAACAGAAAACTACCTAGGAGCACAGACCCTTGACCACCATCCCCAGAGATCTGAAACCTCATTTGATAGTTCCCAAGTTATCCTTGGTATCATTGGTGCCCACTTGAAATATCAGTGGGGGGTAATAGTCGGATGTGTGGACAAGCCTTGGTAGTCTTTCCATGGCATCTTTGAGACCCCAGCAGACAACAAAGCTCTCTAGAAACGCGGTCAGGTTGGCAGACAGGTACGTCTGTCCCCTGAAGCAGACAGTAACAATCGCTGGTTCCTTCAGGTGACCCTGCATGGCACGGGTCCAGCATCATAGTTGCTTCATATTGAAAAAGAGGAAAAACTTCAATATTTAAGCAGGTAATATAATATTACACTAAGTATATGAGGTACCAGAATTTTCTCCCATGATAAACTGATCAGAACTGTACAGAAATGCCAGAACAAAGAAGGCATCCTATTGCAAGAGTCAGTGATTTCCTTGAACTTAGCTAGAGAATTTCTTTCTGAATTATCTCTACAAACTTCGTTGTCCCTATTTTCTCAAAATTAGAGATACACAGGACCCATATGACTCAAACTCTTATGCAGCATTTACCACCTTGCAAGGTGATAGAAACAAAGTTATCCTCTTCCCAGTCTCTAGGCCATACACACTACTGACGTACAATTGATTGAAGTACTGTGCTTTAATTCATGCAAACTGCCGTTTCCTCTTTGCATTAGGAAGACTTACAGCTTTTTAAGATTAACCCTTCTCAATGGTTATATGGTCTTTTCACAGGACTCCAGCCACTTGAAATTAAGAGAAGCACAGGAGTAGCATCAGTTCCAGTTGCTATATCAGACACACCAAAGGCAGACTTAAGAGTTGTTAGGTTGCCAGCTGGCGCTGTGCCTGAGGCCTCCGAGGTTCTGTGCAGGCCATCTGGATCTTCTCTAAAAGTCTTGCCTAAAAAGCTGGAAAGTGAAAAGCCAGTGCAAACAAACATTATTAGCATTTCAATTTACTGGCGTTATTTGAAGGTTTAAACAATAACCTCCTGTGATATCAACACTGCTGCTTTAATTCTTTGCAACAGCTTGCATCACAACAGGACCAAGAAGAAGGGACAGGAAGAGTATAAAGGTACTCCAGTCCTCTCTCATTACAGGCCTGTTCTGGGTTCAGCAGTAGCAGTCATTTTTCTCCTTAGTAGCTGATGCAGTGCTGTGTTTTTGACTTTCAGCCTAGGAACAGTGCTGATAACACCGATGTTTTTAGTTGCTAGTCAGAATGTTTACTCTGACCAAGGACTTTGTGAGTCTCACAGTTTGCCAGGGAGAAGGGGAAGCCAGGAGGAAGCAGAAACAGGACACCTGACCCAAACTAGCCAAAGAGGTATTCCATACCACAGCACGTCATGCCCAGCATGTAGAACTGGGGGCAGTTACCCGGCAGGGCTAGATCACTGCTTGGGTCAGGCTGGGTATCAGTCACTGGGTGGTGAGAGGTTGTATTCTCTTCCCTTGTTATTTCCCTTTTCATTATTATTATTGGTGTTAGCAGTAGTGATTTCTGTTATACCTTGGTTACTGGACTCTTCTTATCTCAACCCGTGGGAGTTACATTCTTTCAATTCTCCTCCTCATCCCTCCAGAAGGGAAGGGGAGGAAGGGAGGAAATGAGAGAGAGACTGCGTGGCTGACTGAGTTTAAACCACAACAAGGCCTGTTATTTGAAACTGTAATTTTTTCCAGTTCAGGTATTTCTCCAACTGGAATTGCCATGTAGGCTGATAGTAGTGGAAGAAGCAATGTCAGCAAGATCAGCTGAAGTACGGAAATCACTTATGACCTAGGCTGATGTGAGCATCATTCCTTCCAATGTTTTTCTCACTGCCATGGTGTGACTGAGAAGCTTGTGAAAAAAACAGCACAGGAGCAGAGGAAAACACCCCAGTCAGATGGCATGCAAAGGCTCCTCCAACAGCCTGGCTCCATGGGATGAAGCTTTCATGGAGGCTTCCACAAGGAAGAACTGAACCAGGGTCCTCCATATCCAGGCATTGCAGCACATCAGATCACTCCCTGACACAGTACACCAGTGGTCCAAGTAAGGGATCAAGTAAAGTTCAGCAAGGAAAACTTTGATTTATGAACTTTGTGCAAGAGGTACATCCTCTTGCAGAAAAAGATGCACGGAAAGGAGTAGAGCTTCTTTTACAGAAAAAGGGGCAAGACCCAAACCTGAAGAGGAAGTCCCTCTCTGCTCTTAGCTGAGAAAATATAGCTTAAACAGCAAATGAAAAATAAATCTAAAACAAGATGCAAAACCCTGCTTTAAAATACACTTCAATTTTCAAACCAAAGCTGGCCATTTATAAAAAGAAGCCCACAAACTCAACAAGGAATGCGAACAGGAAGCAAGGTTTCATTTAACATCACTAGATGGGGGCCACAAAAGGAGCCCTAAGATGGCCACAAAGTACACTGCTATTTCTTATCTTTTAAATGTAGTGAGCTGTCAGGGTATGCAGTGTATAGAAACAGCCCCCAGGCAAGCGTATAAGGTGGGTTCTTTTATAGGGCACGCACATGCTGCTTAAAGCAGAGCTCACTGATAACTGCTTAAAGGCATGTTCTAGGCAGAGATAGCCCGTGACTGGCAAAGAATAATATGCTAAAAGGAACACTTCATAAGTGTGTCATCTGGGATATTAAAGTACAAACAAAGCTACCACTTTAAAGTGATTAACAACCACCTCTTCCTAACACTTAGTAATTTGTCAACATAACTTCAAGATAAAAATCAGATTAGGAGAAAGAATAATATACCATGTTGTTAAAAAACAAACCAAACTGAAGAATGATAATACAATGATTTTTTTTCCCTACTTCCCACCCCTCCCCCCCCCCAAATATGCACCGACATTTATTTAACTTGGCCTCAACTGGCACAAAAATAATCCTCAGCTCCAGTACAGTCACTGTCACACCAAGCTGAGTTACACAAAATAAGGATTAGATTCATCACACCCATTTCAAAGCTAAAGCTCTATCTGTGGTTTAATCTTCTTGGCAATTTAACCTCAATGCTTGCTTAGTCACAGAATTAAAACCTGCATGTACACATTCATGAACTGACTTGTGTAATAAAGGAAAAATATGTTGGTCTATTGAAACATTATGGCTGTAATTTTGATGGCCGACATTACACAACGGTACTTCTGGCGCTTGCTGTGCCTCAGCTCCATGAACACAATCCACTTCATTTTCTCACAGAATGAAGACAACAAAGACTTTATTGATATAAAGTGGTTCACCCTTTTTGATGAGTGTCATCAGTGTTTTCTCAGATGAAACTTATCAAATGAGATAAACTACAGACAGTTTAATATGGTCAAGCTTATGTTCTTGTAACACAGCCAAGATATAATTGCTTTGGGAACCAAAATCACAATCAGATTTATGCAAGACCTTAAATGCACAAGTCTTCAACATACCCTGCAAGTTGGAGTATTTCAGATCCTCACAGGGACTACGACAGGAACTGAGAACTCATGGTTAAAACCTGTACTGTAAGGCACACCTCTATTATTTGAGCCAGCAGCCTCATCTGGGCACAAGCCTTGCACAGGACCCTTACAGTTACTGCACGTGTACTGGCACACCACCTCACTTCCCAGTTTTCCCCAAGCTACAATTCCCATCTTGCCTTCCTTCTCAAAATGCATGCTGATCATTCAGGTTTGACCAACTAGCTTCTCTCTTTCTAATGTAACACCCACAAAATGTAAACCACAATTTTATTTCAGGTGAAGAAGGAATTTTAAGTCATCATACGTATTCATGAAATAAGGTTTCAATTGATGCTGCCCCCTCCAGTGCAGTCTTTAGCTAGAGGGGAAGAGGAACAGGAAAACAAATTATCGTCATTTCTTTACCCAATGTTCCTTTTAAACTATCTCCATGCTGAAAATTAAAGGCAACCCTCCCTTCAGAAAAAACAGCTGCACACTTCAAACATTTCAAAGCTTTTTTCTTTCTTTTATCCTTACACAATCTGCCTACAAAACAGCTTCTTCTCTCCAAGTTACACAGTGTGTGGAACAAAGCCAGCTTCACAACTACAATGCGCTTAACACACAGATCTGCAGTAGTCAGTGTTTTGAAATGCTTTTTCCAAACCCTTTGGGGAAATTAATTATTTAACAGCCACGTGCCAGAGATATCTGTCTCACATTTGAAGGCTCCTCTTATTCCTCTTCCCCAAGGAATTTAGCAATATTCCTACATTTCAACAAGCTAGCAGTTCCTTGCGGCAACAGTCACTGCAGATAACAATCAAATATTTCCTCCTACTCTTCCATCCACCAGGACTGCCCCCAAAGGCCAGCACAACTCCTTGCTGAAGACCTAATGGGACACTGAAGACAGCAGCAGGATTGACCTTCCAATTGTAATACCAGAATTCAGTAAAGTGCCCTTCCAGACAGACAAGTTGGTCCCACAGGTTTCTTCTACTAGCATTTTTTTTTCATATCTCAATTTTATTTTGTAGAATTCATATCATCCTGCAAAAGTATCTCTCTTTACCAGGCACTGCTCCTAGCCCTTTTTTGGTGCTCCCTGTTCAAAAATGCGATCATGATTACAGGACTTTCCTACAGCAACAAATCAATGACACAAGCTGGAAATAAAGGAGCATTCAGACTCTCTGTATGAAGGTCAGGGACAGCATTATCATTCCCATCCCATTTGAGCCTAATTCCCAACAGTATTTTCAACCTTCGCATATTGTTCACAAGAACCACCTTTGAAAAACAGTCCTTAAGTCCTGAGTCTTATGGCACCGCAATATCCTACCTAACACAGGAAGAACCTAGTGTACCACCTTTCTTAACAGAGATCCAACATAGAAACACAACTTTTTAAGTTTATACTCGATGTATGTGCCATGTTTATTTACATGGCACATACATCGAGTAGCAGCACATATCAGGTCCTGTCCTTCCCATTAAGTCATTAAGTCCAACACTGTAACCCACAGAGTTTGGGATGCTCCTGAGACATTGTTTGCCTTTCTGTTCACCTGCACAACAGTGTATATATCAACCAACATTTGCTTTCCAAATGAAAAAAATCTATGACTTCTTAACAGAGTGAAGTTCACATCTCAAACACTCATGGATCTGCCATTCCAGCCTAATTCTCACCTGAGGACTGTGTGCACCTACAGAAAGCTGTAAGCTGTTGTCTTACAACTAAGAAAATGTAAGTCACCTAGAAATGCAGATTTTTAGCACTGAGTCAGAGCCTATGAAGACACATAAAAGACAAACTCCATGGTAAGTCTCAATCCAACTAGAAATTTTCTAAACTCTAAGTGTTTAAAAAAATACTGAAAATCTAGTGCCATAGGAAAATGTACTGTAGTCCCAATTTTAAACTCTAAATAGACTAAAAACCTCTGGAAACTAAGAGGTATGTCATCTATTTTGCCCATCTATCTTCCTTCTCCTTTATGAGCACAAAGGCAATACATGTTCAAGTAATACAACTCTGATATATTTTGGTGGGTAGGACAACTCATTGATGTTACAAATTCGGCTGAGATCAGTTTGCATTTAATTTCTGAAAACATCACCCAATCCAGACAATGAATGCACTTTCCTGAATACTGCAAGGTTAACATCCTATTTTTTGCCTTTGTACAAAAAATAGCATTACAGAAGTCTATCACATAGGCCCTACATATAAATGCTTTGAGTTTGAACGAAGTAATAGATTCTTCAGTTTTCTATGGCTAGCTTACCAATATAGAGTCCTCATCAACGCAGAGTATTAACACATTGCACATCTTTAGATGAGACACCATATGTGGTAGGGGAAAAGCCTGGAAAATGTCAGAGAATGGTATGAGTTTGTTTGATTTAGTAAAAAAAAAAAAAAAACAAAAAAAAAAAAAACCAAAAACAAAGACAAAAAAAAAAGAAAGAAAAAACTAAAAAAAGCCAATAAAAGACTCTCCACAGCATTCAAGGGTGGTGCAGGAAAAGAGCTTTACAGCAGCAAAGCTGTATTACTGAGAGCCCCTGTAAAAAGACCCATAGCTGCACATCTCCCACGCTTTCCCAAAAACCAAGGGTAAGCTTCTTTAGAAGTGACAGCAAGAAATTAAATGTGTACAATCATTCTCTATATTCCCTTGCCTTACACAGGCAGCAGATACATTCATTCATCAAAATCTTTCATTAGCAGTACATATTGATTCCTGGATTTTTTCTGTGTTTTAACAAAGCCACATAAATACTGATGAGCAGTAAGAAATCCATGTACAATGAAAAAAATCCCTTTTTCCTATGTATAAGGAAGCTCACTTGTTTTTTAACTTTCAAAGAAAACCCCACACTTGGAGTTGCAATATACTGGAGGTTCAATTTAGAAACACAGCTAAGTGAATTGAAGAATAATCACACTGAAGTGTACTTCCCGCTTCTTTAAAACCATAAGAGAAAAGAAATGTTAGTTATTGACACTCCAATACAATTTGCTTGAGTACAGAAAAAGCACACAGATGTAAAATGCTAATAAAAATGGGTTAAAAAAAGAGCAAAACAAACTACCCACAAACAATTGCACTGTAATCTCTTTTTGGTTCGTTATTTTGGCAAGGACCAAAATGAGTCTGGCAAAAGAGTAACTGCCTCCCCAAAACCAAGCAGATGAAAATTGTTTTGCACATATTTCTATTTTGTTTCTTATTCTAGAGTTAAAGGATTCCTACTTCTGAACACAGTGTTGGAAGAAACATGCTTAAAAATTCAGCAACATATATTTAGATTGCCTAACAAGACCCTGCTACCTTACAACAGTCTCCAAAGTGAGAAAACATAACCCTGAAGTAAGAAACCTTAACCTGAAGGTCACAAACAAGTTACAGGAAACAGCCACCTAGCCACAGAGTACAACTGTGTGCACTCAGCAGCTCTTTCACCTCAAGTGTCACACTGAGAAACCTCAAGTACCTGCTCAAATACGATACTGCTTCCTACTAGTTTGGAAATCCTCCTGCACAAAGTTAATCAGACACCAAATACTTTCACTGGACCAGCTACTGAAATCCTTGCTGCAGGATGAGCTTGAAAACCTACTCCACAACTTGCTGCTATGCGACTTTCATCTTTTGGGAGAGGAGGAATTGCCAAGCTGTACGCTTTCAGTGGTGAACATTGCTCAGAAGGAAGTATAGGGGTATAAGATGTAGCCAACCAACAACAGAAGAAACAAGGCACACTGCATCTCACTTGCACATTACACCAGTGCATCTATTCCCTGACCAAACACAGGAGAATTCAGATTTCCCCCAGCAGCATTGCCTATGAAGGTACTGTTCTTCCCCAGACATGGCTGGATTACTGCTAGCTTGTATTTGCTTGGAACTGGTGATGGTGACCAGTGAGCTATTCCTCATCGTTGCAGGAAGGTAACATAGGATCAAGAGGCTATCCTCCAGTTTTAGTACCATTTTAGCAATTAAAATTTGGCTTACAACTAAAATGGGGTTTCTACAAATATACAATGTCTCTTAAGAATAATTTGATACCCTATAATATTTACCCTTAATGAATAAATAACGGCAGCACCAAACTCATGCAAACATTAATGTCTTCATATTCTGTGCTATGGCTTAGATCACTACATATCATGCTCCTGATGTATGTTGTGTCAGGTGGAAGTACTTTCATAGAAACATTTCAGATTTACCCCAGGTCAGAAATCTAGGAATCTTACTGGCCAGGCCTAATGCCTAACAAGAGGTGCTAGAAACTTTGTGATGTGAGATGCCAGACACCAAACAGAATGTGGTTCACCTTCTATTGCTTCCCTGCCATCCCTCTCTCCAGTCTGCAGGCTATCACCATCACCCTTCTTCAGATCAGGAATCTGAGGCAAAAAAAAAAAAAAAAAAAGGGAAAATGAAGACAAGTAACCTCTACAAAGGCTCTAGCAACAGCAAAATAGTATCAGTGACAGTGAAGATGCTCTTTTCATTAAAGATTGGACTACGTGCCTCTCTAGCTCTTCAGTCTTTGGCAGAAAGCATCAGTATCAAAAGTTTTTGATCCACACACATCCATTTTCCCAGAAAGCAGTCCCTTTCTAAACTAAGAGCTGGTCATAACAGACCGTATCTCTTTTTGGTTGAATTATGAACTCTACTAAAAATCATGCACAAATGTCATTCAATTACACCCTCGTGAATAGAACAGCACTAAGCTCACACAGCATGCCTGCAAGTGGCATAGTCTTGTTTGATCCACTAAAGCTCACTGTCAATACCTAAACCACTATGAAAACTAGGTAACAACGCCTGCAAGTGGCATAAAACGAGAGGGAGTGAAACAACATTAGTTGACACAGCAAGTTACTGGTAGTAGGAAAAATAGAGAGGCATTTGCTAGGCATTGCAGAGGACTTATTCACAGATGAATATAATTCCGCTAATGCAGTCTGGAAAAAAGGCAGCTCAAGCTGTGATGTATGCAGAGAACAAAAACATTATCTTACTCTACCAGCAAAATAATGGAGAACCTGCTGCAATGATTGGCTCCTCCAGTCTTTCCAAATTAAAGCAGAGAAGTTCAAGGTTTGGTCTCAGTGGGGAACTGTACAAGTCACCAGCAGCATTCCCGCAAGTATGTAACAGGTATAGAATCATAGAATCATAGAATAGTTAGGGTTGGAAAGGACCTTAAGATCATCTAGTTCCAACCCCCCTGCCATGGGCAGGGACACCTCACACTAAACCATGACACCCAAGGCCTCATCCAACCTGGCCTTGAACACCGCCAAGGATGGAGCATTCACAACCTCCCTCGGCAACCCATTCCAGTGCCTCACCGCCCTCTCAGTAAAGAATTTCTTCCTTATATCCAATCTAAACTTCCCCTGTTTAAGTTTGAACCCGTTACCCCTTTCTTGTCACTACAGACCCTGATGAATAGTCCCTCCCCAGCATCCTTGTAGGCCCCCTTCAGATACTGGAAGGCTGCTAAGAGGTCTCCACGCAGCCTTCTCTTCTCCAGGCTGAACAGCCCCAACTTTCTCAGCCTATAAAAGGGTATTAGGAAGCAGACTGGAGGAAGGCATTAACAAATTAGAGTAGATGACACTTCAGAGCATATTTCTACTCTAACAAAACATCTACATTGTCAAAGCAAAAGAAACTAAAACTTTGGAGAACAAAAATCATTTTGGGGTGATGGAGATCTAACTGGACCCTTTGGAAGGCTTCAAAAGGGAAATTAACCATAACAGAGAATCTGATCTACCAGAAGGAAACTGTGTATGCTCATATGTGGACATGCACACACAGACTTGCAGGACAGCAATTCAGACAACTAAACAGAAGGATACTGGGGCACATGCCAACATATAACAAGAGAATGCTCCACAACAGAGAGAAAACATTTCAAAAATCACATTCACAAACAAACATGGTATGATCTCCCTGCTACCCCCAGAATAGATCCTGACAGATTTTATGAATGGCATTACAGAGCCTATCACTTGAAGAGTCAAGAGGTTCATATTTCAGTATTATGGCACACACCCATAGGTCTACTTTTGGCCCTCCTGCCCCTAGAAGGCGGCTCACACCCCAGAATGAAGCAAGCAAGAGCTGGAAAACACACCAATATGGGCTGCAGTGTATTTCATACCTGGAAACATTTAATCTACTGATCTCTCAGCATTATTTTGTGAACAAATACTGATCCTGCACCAGCTACTAAGAAGGAGAAAAATGACTGCTACAGCTGAACCCAGGACATTTACCATGTTTTCAGGAGAGGGACAATCCAGGGAGCTCTTTGCAAGACTGCTGACCACCAGTATGTTTTGAACAAACAAGACCCAAACCTTGAAGTCATAAAATTTAGATACACAGACTGTTTAAAATTGAAGCATACTTTTGCCCCACATTAATGGAATTATTATTTTTTTTAAACAATAAAATGCAATCTAGATGTAGAAGCTATGAAAGCTATGCTTTTGCTATGGAGTTAATAACTTGTTGTACATTATTTTTAAATCGGAGGAATACCTCCTGCTGCCCTTACTTCGATGGCTTCAGTGAATCAGACACTACTTTCTGATTCTATTGTCCTTGCTAGCAATGAAAGGTGAGATCATTCCTGTCACTTTGGTCATTTTCACTACATCTGTTTTAATGTAAGTTACTACATCACTTGTAAGGGAGGGAAGACAAAGCAAGTTAGAAAATTATCATATGATGATACATATACACACTCTCCTCTGCTCCAAGCATATTTTGTATTTAACAATATCTGTCACACACCATTTACCCCTATGAATTATATTTTTGAGAGCAAAAGAATCCAAAGATCCAATAATATTCATCATTCTAACAAAAGTAAATTTTAAAGAAAGCTAATCACCTAACTTCTTGTACACAGCTCAATGGTCAACACTGACAACGAGAACTCACAAGCAGAACACTCTCTTAGTCTGACATGCAAATCCCTACTTCAGATTTGCAGGGAATATGGGAGGAAACCTCAAAGCTATGGTACAAAAAAGAGGTATGGCAAAGGTTTGTTTAGATCTACCAAAGGAGCCTGAGTGCTGAGAATGAAAGTGCCACAGCAGCATGGAACCCAATGCAGGCTGTAACAAACACTTCACTGTCCAGACAGGTACTTGGACACCTGTCTACTCAGATCTTCACGCTACCATTAACTATCCTGCCATCAGGAGCTGAGTTTAACTAGGTTAAAATTAACATAGACATTTTCTTAGTACGCTCTATTTCTACAGTCATCTCCATGGCGTGGGGCTTGAGAGAAACCAGAAAGCTAAGGTGAGAATTCCAAAGCCTGAGCTAAGAACTCCAAAGGTTCAAATCAACATTTTCTTTTTGCATGACTATCAAATCCGGCCTCCAATTTGCCATCAGTGTTTGCTGTAAACTTTTCCTAGTGTTTACCAGTGAATGTGGTATGTGGAACTAAGGTAACAAAGGCTTATGCATACAAGTAGCACTTGAGAAAAAGTAATTTCACACAGATTACTCAAATCAGTGTTGCAAACTGGCTAAGAAAACAGTTCCACAGTGCTCTATGAAAGCTTTTTGCTATATCTCCCGTGACATGCATAACTGTTTGCCTTATAAATAAAATATATTAAGGGCACTGTGGCATACCTTGAACGGCAGCAGACTGCTTTCTCTGCAATGCAAGATGGCAGGAGAGGAAAGTGGAGGAAGATGAGCACCCTGCCTCTCCAGGACCCTCTAGCTTCCCACCTGCCCAACCGCATCAAAAAGAATTCTCTCTGCCCCTACCACCTTGGTACAAACAACAAGCAAAATGGCCAAGGGCTCCTCTGATCTCCAAGTGGGCGGTAGGCTGCATGGGCAGTGGGCTGCATGGAGGGAAACAATAGCTTGAGGATTAACATGGCCCCAATACTACCACAGAGCCTTATTTGCATGCCCAGTTCTCACATTGCAAAGCCTACAGTTTTATACATGGAAGGAATTATTAGCTTTACTGTCTCATAACAGTCAGCCAAGATGACGAACTTGAAGCAGTTCTCAATTTCCTCTGGTTTTGTTTCTAGAAAGCTCAGTCATAAGAATAATCAGTTTCCATCTCGGTTTTGCTGCAATAAGCAGGCATCAGGGTGCCTCTTTCAATGCAAAGAACGGCCTTCCCCTCAGAGGGATTTGTAAACTGCAGTCCACGTAGTGTAACTTTACCCAGAGGTGTAATAACACCCCTTTCATAGCACAAGAATAGGTATTAGTACTACTGTAATTTATTTATGAAGACAGAATAGAAGTTAAGTCAATTTATTTTAAGGCCCTTATGCACCTGCCCACACCACTGTGCCCTTGTTGCCAGATCTTTTCTTTATGCAAAGCTCACCTCAAAGTGCAACAAATCAGCAGGAGGGCAGTTTGCCACTCACCCTGGGAGCACAAGGTGGATCTCAGCACAAGAAGTTAGTTTTCCCCAACACTGTGGCAGCAACAGGACAAGCTATCAACAACTGCACCGCTTATAAGCAAGTACCTTCCTGAGTATAAAGACCCAGCACTACTAAAGAAACCATTTGTCCTCTGTGTGTACGTTCCATTCTCACAGTCTTCACCCATGGCAGAGCTATGTCCCAAACAGCCTGCAAAAGCCGAGCATTCTCTGCTCACCCCAGGTTAGCACTGTACCAGCCTACCAAGCACAAATTGGTTCATGAAGTAAAAACCAGTTTCTCACTGACCCAGCAAGCTACACAACCATGTGCGCACATGTCACTAATACCCAAGACAATCTGTTCCCCTAAGTGTTCAGCCAACTTTTTAAGATAGTGCAGGAAAGCTGTGCATACCCTTTTTGGTGGTTTGCTGTTCTCAGATAAGGAGGGCAGAGGAAAATGTATTCCAACCTCTTCCAATTCAGGCACAAATGGCATCCATAAGAACTGTGATGTATTCCGCACTAAGTGCTTCCTTTCTTGGCATACATTTTGGCTCTCAGTCTTTTGGAAAAAGAGACTGAGGACAAGATGACCCTAAATTATTTAAACATAAAAAAAAACATTGATTGCTTGCTCAACCTTTGTTCTGATGCCATCTTCCAAGCACACTTCTAAATTTTTTACTGTTACTACCTTGTTGAGCTTTGCAGTGTTCAATTTCTTTGCTAGAGGTACAATCTGGAGTTCATTATTTAAAGAGAGTTTATCAGGGCTGTCATTTTACAAAAGGGGGATTAACAGGCAGTTGAACCAGGCACTGAATACGTACTTGGAGCCAGAAAATATTTTCTGAAAGTTAGAAGTCCAAAGGCTTTGGGGTTTTGTTTGGTTTCATTTTGTTTCTGTAAATGTAAAACAGAGTGTTTGTAACCCTTACTAGTCTTTTAACTTATTTCAAGACCAACACAGACAAAAGTCTATTCAAGTTAAATGTCCACTCTCTGCAAATAACACTCTTCAGTAAGGTGTTCTTTTGTTCTGCATGTCTCAGAAGAACACTTTCTTCTGACACACACAGAGGAAGAAGGACTAGAACTAACCATTACCTTGTAGATATTTGTCAAATGGGATAATGGGATCAAACAGGATGCGTGTATTTATAGTAAAACATGAGAAATATCTTGGAGATTTAAAAGCAACCCAACTCCAATCTGGTGAATGGCTAACAGCCTTTGGGGAGCAGGAGACTTGAGCTGAATAAGGCTTCCAATCTGCAATTAAAGAACATTTGCCCAATTAAAATTTCATTAAAACTTGGCAGTTTATCAGATCCAGTATTTTTTAATTTTTTCAACACTGTCATTAGAAAGTTCTCCCCAAAGCTAATGCACAATGAAGCAGGTCACTAGAGAAGCTAAACTCACCCTATTTGACCAATCCAGGATTCACAACTGGTTTGAAGAAAAACAACAAATTCTCAATACCAATTATTGAAGGTAACTTGGTGCGTGCCATTACACCTCCTGTGTTCCACTAAAAGCAAGTTGTTGCACCCCCAACTCTAGCAGAACTACTGAAGCGAGAATAAGTCATTAACCACAACAGCGATTTAGCTTTCCATATGCAGTATGGCAGCAGACATTGCATGTGAAGTGAGAATATTTCGTTCTTGTACTAGAAAGGAGGTAGGAAGAAGAGGGGTAGAAGAAAACACAACCACTACTTGAAACACAGAATATCTTAAAGAGCATAGTTTCAGAGATTAAACACTTTCCCTGATTTTATGGAATCATTTATCTCTACCTTTGACATCTAATGGAAACTCATCGAACTTTCAAGTTTTAAAGGCAGCTGTAGCATCATTCCATTCTTAAGTTAAACCATGCTGCTCCATTCCACTCCTTGGTTGACTTGGGGACTCCAGCTGTACCACTCAAAGCAACATGATGCCCGTCACCAATGCAAAGCACATGTGTCTCTACATTTGCCAAGGCTAAACTTCATTCCCTCAAACTGGAGGCTGCTTCCATGATTTTCAGCAGAACCCATACTGATCCAAGTTACTACTCAACACACCAATGGCCTTGCTCTATTTTAAAGCTTGAGTAATTGTCTTTTACCTAAATACAGTTTGTTCTGAGCATGGCTGGGTAAAATTCTCACAACACAACCTTTTCCACTGGCATCAACACTGAACGCTAGATAAGCAAACCCTGAGTACAAAGCCATCTGCCCAACCAAGGACAAGCATGCATTTGCTCTTGAACAGTGACTAGCCCCTGTGAGACTACACTGAGGGCAGCTGAAGAATTCAGTCTGGAAACTTGAGTAGCTCATGTCTCTGCTCTAAGAAGCCAAAAGGAAGAATGGGGCAGAAGATACTGCATGAAAAATAATAATAATATACCTGTACATACCTGTATACAGCTGTACATTTTACATGTTCAGCTGTATCTTCTACATTGCATGGCTTCAAACATATACTATGCTACCAAGCAGAAGGCAAAAACCTGGCCATATTCATGCCACTGTTTGTACATACAAATGAATATTACTTGCAAACTCCTTACTTCAGGGGCATACACATGAACACAATTAAATCTTTCAGCAGGAACATCCTGTCTTTATTACAGAAATAATAAAACAGCACCCATAATTTACTTGGGCCTATACGTGCTGATGCAGCTTTGACATTTAAGTCAAAATGCATTTAAAAAAATGCTTTGAATATTTGCACATCAGAGTCACTGATGAGAGATAAATAATCCCTAGTGGACTCCAATTTGTGGCAGGTATCTCCCTCAAGCAGTTCATTATGAATTCTAATAAATGCTTTCCCTTTTCAGGTTCCTACTAGCAGAACAAGTGACCTGAAAGAAACCATTCTGTGGCAGTTCTGCAACACAACTCTTAAACGCTACACTGGAGGGCTGTATCTGCCCCATATGAAACCATCCATAACTCAGTTGGCATTGACAGTGACATCACACTTGAATAATCTTTAGGGAGCCTCAAAAGGCAGGCACTTTACAACAGTCTGCTGTTTAGAAAGCACTTTCGAGTTTCAGAAAGATCCAAGGGAATCTCTCTGGGAGGTGGACACTTTTATTACCAAGCACTCAGCAACTGAACAAAAGCACCATGTTTCTTTACAGCTTCTGCAGGGAATGCTCTCTGCTTTAAGTTGAGAGCAATTATGTGGAAGTCAGAAGTTGCACTGCAATAAATCACTACTGAAACTGTTGCCACTGTTCTTTAAAAAGCAATACGTAAGTAGACTGGTGAGCGATATCAACTACACATGCTCTGATAATTCAGTGTTGATGGGTAGAGATTCTACCAGCCTCCTGCTAACAAAGAAGAAATGAATGGATACAGGTGTCATTCATTCCACTGGAATTACCTGTTCAGTCAAGCATCAGTGAATTGTCATGTACCAGCGGTTATAAAGATCTGGTTTTTCTACATGTAGTATCCTACTCTTATGTTCCTATCTCCCCCAGAAAATAAAAGTAACTGCAACCTCTGCTTCTCTCAATGCTTACACATTACGCTGTATTCTACATTATAACCATATGAATATAGTGAATAGCCACAGATGCAGCATAAAGTCCGAAATGTCTACTCAAAGAAACAACAGTTTACAACTGGCTTAAGAAAGAAGCACATGGAATGAAAGATTTTTCCTTATTTTACTGTTCTCAGTCCTGAACAGTATTCACACATGAAAAACTTAAACCAAGACCATAAACAAAATCATGTTAAAAAGATTGAAAGCATTGAAAGTGACTTGTTAACACTGTAAGCCTACAGATAATGCATCTCAGCAAGTCCAGATATTATTTGGTCAATATTTCTCATTTGGCTTAATGGAACATGATGGATAGCCAAACGAGAGGCAGTCTTTCTTCAACATCCTGAGTCAAGCAAGTATCCAATATAAAAGAGCAAAACATTTCAGAAGAATAGGACATTTCAACAAAGCATACACCTTTTCATGTAAACAAGTGCTGTAGGAAGCAGTAATGACCTTTACATATGTCACTTTCAAATCTGTTTCAGAACTTTCCTACCAGTTCTCTCAAGACAAAATACGAAATACTCTTTAAAAACAAAATGAAATCTTACGGCTTGAAATGCAGTAAGACAGCCTGCAGTTGATCCTCCTGAATAGTTGCTTGTTGATTGGCCAAAGTATAAGTGTAAAAAGTTGAATGAAGTTAATGATCAGTCCTGACACTATAAATATGTAGCAGATCAGAAGGTGGCAAATGAACTGAGACTTCAGAAAGCCAACGATGTCCATGATTTGCTGAGAAAGCAAGAGGGTACCTTCAGACCCAAAATCCAGAAGACAACCTGCAAAACCAAACAGTATCAGTGGTTACAGTGTGCATTTATTTAAGACAGAGTTCCCCATTTTACACTTAAATACACTAAATACACAATATGAAAGTTAAATTCTATTGTGGTAAAATGCCTGATGACAATATTTGCAAAATTAAGCATGGAAAGAGAACACCATATTTCTGAATCAATTTACTTTCAGCTTTGGAAATAAAATTTCACATTCTGCAAAACCCAAGAGCATATGACTGTTCCGTGGATCACAATACTCCTCTATCAGCTCCTCATTGATAAAATACAAGGAAAATAATCCTCTTATATTTGGATATGAATTTTCTGCACTTCATAAGACATATACTGTGGCCTGTGTTATCTTCAGAGCAGATAGCAGAGCAGCTCCAAAGTAAACACAATCTTCAGAGTTTTCTTAGAAGTTGTGCCTTCCTCTACAGGCTATGCCAGCATGCTCCCCATGAAGTAGCTGAAGCCCCTTAATTCTAGCTTTGTTGTCTTGTTCCCTTGTCACATTCAAATATCAGTTGACTTTGGCAAGAAAATAAAAGCTTGGCTACGCGCAATGCACACAATTTGTTCAATTATGCCTTGACACTAATTCTGTCAGTTACACTACCTAAGCCCAGAAAGGAAACATCAGTAACAGTACTAACACATGACCCAGAGTGTTTTCAGGAAAAAAATCAACTCTTAGGTTGCTGAAGAAAAGTTTGTATAATTTTGGAAAGGACTGGTACAACCTTAGCAGCTGAGCATTCAGAGGAAGTGTTCTCTGCCAAGTATACTGACCTACCAAATACTGTACTGACCTCCCCCACCATCCCTACCACCACCACCAGTCCCATTTGTTAGCAGAAAAAACGTGAAGACTTGGTTTATCAGTAAACAACACACCACTACTTTAAATACAGTTAAGCAGGAGGTGCTGCCATCCTGCTCCATTCCTCCACTGTTTCTCCCTCCAAGGCATAGGTGAGCTTGCCCAGGGAGGAAGTCTGGAGACACTATTTCTGAATGTGCCAGTCATAGGCAATAACAAAATGGCAGCTGTCAGCATCTCAGGGAATTAACTGATCAAAAAAATCTTTATACCTACCCTTTTAGTTGATATGAGACCCATTACATGAACCATTGAGTCTAGATCAGTGTCCTGAAACATTTGTTTTACTGACCTTGCTGACTATGCTTACCACAGTGAAGAGCACACACAAGAATTGCTGCAAAGTGCTAGGAAGTTATTTAGCCAGGTTTTCAACCACAAAGAAGATAAAAAAAAATTTAAGAAAGATAATATGCATTGTTGTATAGAGAGTTTATGGCAGTCCCAAGCCTATTATTAGCAGCGAAAATGTGCCCTTTGTGTATCACAGGCTTTGTTCCCTTTAATCTTGCAGTACTATTCAGTACCAAAGGAGACACCATCTGTAGCTCAGAACCGCAGAACAGGCCTCTGTTCATTGTAATAACTGCTGTCGTGATACTTGCAAAAAGCTTTCCCAACCAACCATTCTATTAAACATACATTTCTGAGGGTGGCACACAACTTATTAGCATGGGCTTTGACCAAAGGCTTTGTTTTTGTTGAAGGCTAAGTAGAATTGAGAAATCTTGCCTAGTAGGAACCATTGCAGTGATTCATGTCCCAGCTCCTCCACTGCACACTCTGAAGACAGAGACAAACAAAAACAAACTAAACAAAAGAGAGTAAAAGAGTAAACCCAAGTTTTGAATGAATTTACAGTGAAAGATACGAGATTTCACTTCCCTAATTCAGACTACCATACTTCACAAGTAGCAGGATTAGATTACTTCTTACTTAATACTGAATGGCTTAAAAGACTGTGCAGCGCACCCAACCCCACTGATGACTGGGTTTATCCTATTGTTCTTATCATAAGATTAAAGCACTGTCTACTTACAGTGGAGACCTGGAAAGTCACTACTTGATATAATCAACAGATATAATCAACAGAAATCTACTGTAATAAGCAGTTGATCGACAGGCTTTGTGGACTAATTCCTGCATTAAAATGCTATGCTTAAGTGAATCATTTACTCCACACTGGGTCTTTAAAACAAAACTTCACAGAATTAAAATAAACAAAGATGAGATGACCCTGATAAAACATAATTACTCTTACAATTTTATGAAGCCACAATGGAATGTTCAGAAGTAATTTACTCCTTTCACACCTCAATCATCAAATTTCAATTCTGCAAAGTCTGTAAGACACGTTTTACAGGCAAACTAAATCTATCTAAGCCATACCACTGAAATGCATCTAACCTAACTCCCATGTGAAAGGAACAAGAAATAGAGCCACTGCTTGTATTTTGCTTCTGTAAAAAACAGGGAGACTAGAAAGATTAATTTTTTCTTCTGATTAAATGCAAGCTGTTTTCCCTGCAAAATTTGCAAACATTGCATACAGAGTGCTAGCTAAGTGTTCTTTCTCAGGCATAAGCATAAGCTCATTCTTGCAAGATATTTTTATTATGATACTGTTTGGACTGTTTTCATTACCCACACTCCAAAAAACACAGTTTGTCCTTGGTACAAGCAACAGAAAAAAACCTGAATTTTATTTTCAAGAATCCATTCTGAGATTATTAAACAGGTCCAGAAACTTGCTTTTTAAGAATTCTTAGGAGCTTCTTCCACATGCTCTTTGTCTTACTGAAGTTCCTCATGGGTAATATCAACATAACACCAGTTTAAATGATAAAAGAATCAGGTCTTTAATTCTTAATCCACGATGCTGGTTTAATAAATTACACTGATTTCCTTATAGATAATGACTGAAAATCACAGCAATCTTTTGAAAACAAAAGGGCCAATCAATGCATTTTCTCAGAAGCTATTAACATCAGAGAGCTGCCAAGAAGCTCTCTATCAAACACCCCTTAAAACGAATTAGGAGAAAATGGCCAGCCAGAACATCAAAAACAGATAGGGTCATTCTTTAATAACAGTTTTCCTCTGGATGTAAAACACTCAAACCTCAAATGTCTGCCTAGGGAGCAAGTCAACAAGCATCTATTCATGCGACTAAGATCACAGGATGGATCAGATTTAAAAGCTAAATCCACAGCTATTCATTCTACCTTTTTTTTGTCCAAGTTTCATTCTTCAGCAAGATCCACTGTGCTTTCTACTTCAACTACTCTCTGCATTTCCTTCTGCTTAGAATAACTGACCGAGACACAGAAGTGATATGCAATGTGAACACCTCTCTCCAGGAGAGGCTGCTGCCAATTAAAAATACTATTTCGTACTTCAAAGTCTGTAAGAGTTTCAAGGCTACAACTAGTGATCTTGTAAAGAACACAATTGTTTGCACTTTAATAAAAAGCACAATGAAGCAAAGAATTGTCACCCACCTTGTCCAAAGTTTACGTAGTAAACGAGTCCTCGGAGTGTGGAAAGCAATGCAGAATCACGGAATGCTTAGGGTGGGAAAGGATCTTAAGATCATCCAGTTCCAACCCCCTTGCCACAAGCAGAGACACCTTCCACTAAACCAGGTTGCTCGAGACCCTGTCCAACCTGGCCTTGAACATGGTACCTACCTGACAGATACTAGACTAAGCTAGTACTGTCCATACTTACACATAGAGGCAAAACAGCACTATACCCGTATTTTCAGGACAGTATGTTTCAAGTCTATGCAAAGGTTTGCACTTATGTCAACAATTTGATACAGTCCTTAAAAGTTTTGCTGCAAGTTAAGAATAACCAAGCACATGATGATGCTGCTCATTCTTTCATTTTCTCATCTAAACCAGATTCTTGGCTGGATGTGTTACAGAGATTACAACTATGAAAATATGCTCAGGTTATATTACAGCAGCTTCAGCAGTGAATTTCTTTAAGTGAATTTCAGTTGCCATCAGAATAGCACAGACAGCAGCACTGTATTTCATATTGGACTCCATTTAACACCTCTTCTGCATATCAAACATATATGTAAGGCAAGTTACAGGAAGCACTTTCTGTCACTGAGCATCAAATGTTAGCAAAAGTGAGGTTGTGTTCATGTATGTATTCATTTTCAAGGAGAATGTATCTGTACATGCCACACAAAAGAAACCCTCGGTCTGTGGGAAGAATTATCCATCTATCTGCCTCATGCTTCATTATGGTTTGAACTGCTTCTCACTTTCCCCAAGAAACACCACAGCATTACCTCCTGTGTCTGATGTACATGGCAAGGTTGTTGGTTGGTTTGGTTTTGTTTGTTTGGGTTTGTTGTTTGGCACTTTTTTTGGGGGGGGCTGGGGGTGGGAAGGGGCAGGGACTGCTCTTGTGAGAAGACACCAGGAGCATCAGAGCCAATTCCAGACACCTCCAGAAAGGACTAGCCACTGGCCAAAGCTGAACCCATCAGCAACACTGATGCCACTGTTGTGGAAGCATATTTAAGGGTAAAAAATACTGCACAGCAGCTGTGAATGAGGAGTGAGAAAAAGGTGACAAACAGCCCTGCAGACACCAAGGTCAGTAAAGAAGCAGGAAGAAGACATACCCCAGGTGCCAGAGCAGATATTCTCATGCAGCCTGTGAGGAAGACTATGGTGAAGCAGGTTGTCCCAGTGCATCCCATGGAGGAGCATGGTGGAACACACATCCTGCAGCCTATGGAGGAGCCCATGATGCAGCAGGTGCCCTGAAGGAAGCTGAAACTCAGGAGCAGGTTTCCTAGCAGAAACTGCAGTCTGTGGGGGACCCAGGCTGCAGCAGTTTGTTCCTGAAGGACTGTACCTTGTAGAAGGGACCCCATCAAGAGCAAGGCGTCAGTGCAAGAAAGAAGGAAAGGCAGAGGGGAAACTGTTTTGGACTGACTGCATCCCCCATTCCTCTGCACGACTCGGGGTGCAGCAGAGGCAGGGCATCAAGTTGAGCCTGGGAAGAAAAGGCTTGAGGGGAAAGTGGTTTTAGTTTTGTCTCTGTTTTTTCACTGCCCTACTCTATTATTAATCATCAATAAATTAATCTTCCCCAAGATGAGTCTGTTTTGCCTGTGATGGAAACTGGTCAGTGATCTCTACCCGTCCTTATCTCAACCCATGAGCCTTTTCATCTTATTTGCTTCCCCTGCCTGGCTGAGGAAGCAGAGCAAGAAAGTAGTTTGATATGCACCTGGCAGCCAGCCAAGGTCAACCCACCACACCTCCTCAGAAAAGTTCCAAATGGGGGAAGAATTTGAGCATATCTTAAGACCCTTCCCTAAAGTGAAGGGAACTTAAGAATGTTTTCAGGTTTTCATGAGGAGTCATGCATTCCTGGACTGCATGTTTTGTAACACAGTCCACTACAAAGGAGAGACTGGTCAGTTTGGCTGTTTCAAAGGCTAAAGAATGAGTAATACCTACCAGCAACTTCGAAGATTTCAAATTTACAGACTTGCTGTGAAACTTTTTTATTTTCTGTTGAGCACAGAGATAATTAGAATAACAGTATAACCGGACAAAATGAAAGTAACACAGGAGTTTTTTAAACGGTCACCATATCATAATGCTTTCCCCTTTTCTCTTTTCTTCCTGCTGTGATCTAAGACAGCTACACAAACCCTGCATGCCTGCATGTCTGCCAGGAGACAAGCTTTCTATCTGTGTATGCATACTCTCTGCTGGTCTGGGAAGGAGCAGGAAAGATGGGGAGGTGCTGCCCAAGTTCTGGTAAGAAGCAGTTTAGCCTTGCTCATTCTTCCAGGAGCATGAAATGTACAGGGATGAGAGAGCTGCACAAGGAAGCCATAGGGAGCTGGGCTTCAACACAAGGCAATACAGAACCCCTTGGAAGTGTTTAGGCACTGCAGGCTTGATGCTGAGGGAAGCATTTCTTTTAAGAGGGTAAACCCCTTGAAGTTAAGCACTTCTGTTCCAAGCTCCTAGAAAGATCCTCAAAAACTATGTCAGGGTAAAGTACAGCAAATACCTCAGGTGCAGAACACCAAGTTCACAAAAACAGCAGTGGAAGGCAAGTTGCTTCTTCCCAGCATGTCAAGCATTGCTCTTCAACTGTTTCCCACTCAAGTTTCTGTATTTTAATAAACTCATATATATATATATAAAATACATATATATATATTTCCAAAGCACAATTATCTGCAATTTGCTTGGGAAAAATAAAAAGAGCTGCATGAAGATACTTAAGACCTGGAGGAGTCTATCAGAGATCAGCCCCAGTGTTCAGTCCTGGGCATCAGAGTCCCTCTGTTTCCTCATTTACTTTATGTGAGTTCATTAATCTTGTAAGTTACTTGTGCTGCCAACAATGGCAACATAACCAAAACAAGTCAAACTTAGGGACTAGGCAAGTGAGTAGGACTAAACGGCAAAAAAAAATTTACCAGAAAGTATACTGAGAATCTAAGCAGGATGTGGGCTAGCCTGTCACACAAATATAAGCAACCTGGATAGTTCCTCAAAAATAACCAGAGTAAGCAACAGCAATGAGCCTAGGACAAGCAACTGTATCATGCTCATAGCCAACTCAATATTTGCTTTCATAGGCAATATTAAGTGCTTAGTCAAAGGTAATAAAGCCCACACATTACTGTCATCTAGCATCCTCCTCTATAAAAAAAACAAAACCTCAAAAATGTTTCTACAAACTCACTTCAGTGGATTATCTGGCTTGCTGCAAAAGTACAGATGGCTTATCAAATAACAGAATCTGCATGTCTGCAATAAATAAACCTTCTCAAATATAAATATAAATATGTATGTGCACAAGTACAGATCCTTTTGTGTTTATGATACATGAAATTGTGTACAGAACAGTCATGGACCATTTAAGGCAACTGTACCATTTGAGGAACAGGGATCAGAGTCTGCCTAGTTAAGCCACTGGTCATTAATGCACGGCCTGTGAGAAATCTCTCAATGGTGAGATCCACACCATCACTCCTGTGCACAGGAAATTAACACATTAAAAACTACATATGCAGCAGGGACAGTGAAGCAGGATGCTGCCACCTGTACCATGGTATTTACCCAGCATCAAAGGCATACAGCAGTATGGCTGATCATCACTGCACAGGGCATTTCAGGAGGAGATCCAACACAGGAACAGATACAGAGTTCTCCAGTGGTTATTATTAAAACATATTTTAGAAGATCCCAAAGAAATAGGGGAAGGAAGGAAGGCAAAGAATTATTAAGGAGCTGATATAAAACCAGGGTTGTGTCTTTTTTTTTTTTTCTTTTAATTGTGCTGGGAGTTCAAACATTCTCTTGATAATAGGGAAGCTTTGGGGATAGGAGGTGCCTCCTATGAAGACTCATGCTTCATGCTTGCCAAACACTCATCACTCTCATCTTGTTTTAAAGAACTATAAATTACATTCACAGCAACACAAGGGTCAGAACAAGGTACAGGAACTGCCTATCTCTCAACAGACAAAATACTTTCCCCGCATCCAAACCAGCTTTATGTGTGAGGCAATAAGGAAACATGGACGACACGTTTAATTCAAAGCTTTAAATATTTAATCCTCCTATTCTTACCCACAATGAGTTAGTTACAAAGTTAGACTATCATAGACTATCAAAGTTAGAATTACCATCTTCTAACTCCAGTTCTGTGATAGACAGCTTTCCACACCACTAACACATGTAAGGAGTTGTATCCAGGCACAGGAGTTTCACATCCCCTCAGGAGACTTAGTAGCATGAGCAAGTCCATTTCTGTATGCAAGATCAAACCCTTTATGGATAGGATTAGAAAAGCGTGTAGATTTTTGTCAATTCTTTCCTGGATTTATCCATCCCTCTCATGTGGAAACCTATAGCCATTTAGAAGAGGCTAGTGAAGTCAGCCTAACAAGATCTGTCTTGCTGTCCCCATCTCACACATGGGGAACTCAGAACAACACTTCAAGAGCTTGTGACGGTCACATGGCAAATCCATGGCACACCCAACTCCAGAACTGTAACCTGCCAGTTACCCAGGCTCCAGCTTTCAACACAGACCAGCACTTTTCATCCTCCTTTATTTCCCTTCTTGTCCATGTTCAAGTTTCCCTTGCAACAGCTTCTGACAGGCCAGTATAGAGAGCAGAGAGTGAATGGGTGTATCCCACAAGGACCTTCAGTGGCAGCACATAATGCAACAGGTATAAATGCAGGAGATGGTTCAAACCAGATGTGCTGTTCTAACAAACTCTACTTTCCCTTCCCTTCTCCATTCCTCAAGAAATGAAAATCAAGTATTCACCAACTTGAATGGCTCTGTACTATAAACCAGAAGCTACAAGTTTAGTATCAAACTGACAGTATCCTTGTGAGCATGTGCACACAAGCATACATCTCTCATTGCTCCTACCAAAGAAAGAATTAAAGGCATTGCTAGGTGCTTCAAGGACAACAATCATCAGCACTGGGAAAAAGGTAATTTTCTTTCCTCTGTATTCTCAACCTCTTTATATTTTCTGGAACTGTGATTTACATTTTAGTAATTCTGGATAGCCTCTTTCAGCTTTTTCCTAGAAGTCTAATTCTTAACCCATGTGGTTTTGTTGTTTCGTTTACTTAAGAAAGCCATAAAATGCAACTAATGAATAATACAGAATTGTATGGCAGCAAAAATCTTAATAAAAAGATCCGAAAATTGGCAGAGATCAGGCATAAATCAGTGAACTGAAAAAAACACCATGGTGGCAGTACTACTGGTTTACAAGTGAGACTTCCACCATCAGCCTGTGAACTGGTAACAAATTTTCTACTGTCCCCCCAAAAAACAGTATGAATACTTTAAACATAGTGTCTCTCACTGAGCAGCTCTATGGCGTGTTGGCAACAACCATGTTCTCCCACTTGGTAGATTCTGAGCCCCACTGACAGTACTGCCTCAGACACAGCGGGGTGCATGGGACAGACCACATCCTCCATGCTTCTGAATCACAGGGATATGAGGGAACAGTGCTGACCTGTGAGGGGACAGAGCAAAAGCTTCCAGTACAAATCATAAGATGTTGTTGATAGTGCCGGAAACAAAAAGTGCCATCTACCTGATTACTATTCCAAGTAAGCTATTAGGTTTTTTGATCTTCTATTACAGTAGACTGCCTCCTTCAGCTCATCCATTTGCATATTTTTAACTTACATGAAATAACATTCATTAGCATGCTCTTTGAATATTGAGTAAATGTTACAGAAAAACACAAGATTTTTTTTTTAGCCTCCAAGTATTAATTTAATTTGGCTGAATGCTATCATATGACACTTCAGAGTATGAACAAGATGTAACCACACCAAGACGGGATAAGCAGAATACTAATATTTATTCATTAAATGTTTTCTAATGCTCCTTTCTGTAGAAAATAGTTTAGCTGGAGAATAAATGGGAAGCTTCCAGATTTATTCAAAGAAAACCAACTCCTGCCTTAAAGAGGTAACACCTAATACTTAGGAAAACATACGTCTTACAGCTGAGATGTGGTTGATATGGTTCCAAAAATAAATGCTGGCTTCAGTGTAAGGCTCAGCTGCACCAGAAATCGAGATGCCAGGCAAAAATCTAAATAAACATGGTGGCTGCCTCACCACATTTCAGTGGTCCCATTCTACACCAGTTTTGACTCACCTCTGCCTTTCAGCCTCATTTTCCCGACCATCAGCCCCCGAACAGCCTTATTTAATTTGAGAACTTCAGAGAACAGAAGCCTTCATCACAATCTCTGGATTTATCAAGTCCAATAATAAAGGGATGTTTCATTTTGGATCCTATTCAAATCCTGTTGAAGCCAAAAGAAACCTCCTGATAAGCTTCAACAGTTCTTGTTGTTTGGAAAACATTATCCCTCAAAACCAGTCAAATAAAATACAACTAATTAATGGACTTGTATTCTCAGCACCTTAGCCAGGTCTAAGGTGGCAAAACCACCTTAAACTTCCAGCAAAATCATTCAGACATAGTGCTTGATCCAACAGCATTTAACCTTACTGGACGGCAAGTGTGCATATGTTAGTTCCTAAACATGCTGGGTAAGAATCCAGTAACATTTTTATAAATTTTGCACTAAATTAAGCATCAGGTGCTTCAACACATACCTGGATTTTTTACATCTCTGCATCATTTCAGGTGCCTAAGTCCTTTTAAAAGCCTTGCTTTGAGCATTTGTCCTGCTAACTTCAAATAAATTTGAGACATTTTGCAAGGCTTAAATTCAGAATAAATCCTTTCTTTGCCTCCATCTTAGGTGAAATGTAGTATTTATGCACACCTTCAGAAGTACAGGCATAGGCATGTGAAAACCAGTCAGTGACACACTGAAGGCTCAATATAAAAATAAAAAATGTAAATGTCTGTGCAATTTTAAGCACTGCTTAAGCATACCCTCAACTGTAAAATAAACTAAAGCCTTTGTGACTTAAAGGAGGGAAATCTCATACATGATTCAAGTGCAGGTGTAGGCTGTTGCAGACAGAATGCTTCCAGACCTTCCAGAAGAGTAAAAGCAACATCTGTAGTAATGGTATTTTCTGAAATGCTGAAAAACATGATTAAGAGGCAAACTGTGATGTGTAAAGAGAGGCATAACATGGAGACAGGGAAAAACAGGGCACAGTTTAACTTTCACACAGTAGTTGACATTTTAAATTGATTAAAAGTCACATGCCAATTCTACACACAGAATTCCCAAAAATATATTCTTTCCTCATCTTTAACAGCAGGGTTTAAGTCAGGTCTTCCCCTTTTCCTGATAGATAAAAAAAAATTGCATAATCTGCTAACTGAATTGCACAAGCAAACCTTTTTGTTCACCTGAATCCTGCTGCGAAAATATGATTGAAATTTAACTTTTGTTGGTCAGATTAAAAAGAAATCCGGTGCACGTCAGAAATTTTTCAGGCATTAATAAACAGTTACAGATACATGTGAAATCAGTGTGCTTGTCCCTGCCTGCAGCTCCTTCTGCCAAGTGACCTTTACCTCTGACTTTCCAGCCTAGAACTGGTTAATTGTCTTTCTCTGTTCCTGTTATTTATGCTACAGCAGAAAACTCAAGCCAGGTCAGCCCTTCTGCAAGTAGCAGAAAATGACTTAAGTGTTAAGCTCTTCATGGCAGAATATAACCAGACAGACAGAAGGGCTGAAAGTGCAAACAGAGGCAAAGGAGTAAAAAGGCTTTATATTCAAAATGAAGAGCATACCACTAAAAGGACCATAACCCAGCATCTCCCAATTGTGGGCTCACGACAGTTGTTCGACTGCTTTGCCCAGATCCTAACATATGGTTTATTATGTACCTTTTCAGGAAATCCATTACAGCCATCATCTTTTTCTTATGTTACCAAAGAAGGTTTTTTCAGCATCTTCATCCTTGCCACACCACATAGTTATTCTCATTAATTTCTATTTCCTCTTCCCCTGACCTTACCTTGACCCTACCACATCTCTAGTCCAAGGCTCTGGAGGAAGACAGGGGAAAAGTATGAAAATTAAATGAGTCAGCAGTTTCTGTGCAGCACACAAGCATTAGTCAGAGGTGCTCAGGGTACTCACCACACAGTCAGATGTGAATGAGTTTAAAACCACCAAACAACAGATTGGTGGGCAAACTTTCCCGAACACCTGAAAATGAATCACTGGGCAAAGCCAGCCTGTGGACAAAGCACTTGGGGAAAAAACACATACTGGGCTGCCACATACCAGTGCCAAAACACAACGGAGCGCACAGGGTATTGCTCTCAGTCATATTTCTAGTTTCTTCACAAAAAAAGCCCACTGCATTCAGTACAGCTAAATCAAACACACCTCAGAAGAAAGTTGCCTTGACTCACATAACATTTTCACTAACAAAGGAGGCCCACAGTTGCAAAAGCTTTCACTGACTAAATCATATGCACACTGCACTACAATGCATTGTTGCCCTCTTGTTCATCTGCTCCCTTCCCTGGGCATATCAACAGCAGTAGTAGTGACACAATTAGTTAGTGAAGTGCTCTTCTACATCATGCAATGGATATTTGACTTTTTAAAATTTAAACCCAAATTGCTAATACAAGTTCTAAGGTCCACAAGTGCATATCTGTGATACAAGAATATCATCTTGGTAACCTCACCACAGCTGTGACAGTGTCTTCCTGCACTGAAGACATTTCAAGGGGTGTTACTCCCGGCCTTCACCTTCCAACAATAAAATTAGGGTATACAACTGAGAACAGTAAGCTGCTTCTTTTCAGCAGGGCAGAGCACAGGCATAGGATTCTCATTCAGTTCCTGTAAGCGAACCTTCCTCCTACACAGGTCTTCTCTGTTATGGAACAGTAAGTGCACTAAACTGTAAATGATGTACAACCATTATTCCAGGAAAGTATGCCTCATTCCAAAGAGCAGTGCCCCTGGATTTTGGATGGACAGAACAAGACTTGCTAAAAGAAAACAACCTCCCCACCAAACTGACACCTCCTGGGTCTCAGCACACTTCATTCCCATGCTCTGGGCATAGTGTTCTCTGTTCTGCGACTCTGGGCAAGCATTAACCTCACTGTATAGTTTCTCCACTTCTAAAATATACTAAAAATCTGTTAAAAGTGCTTGCCAAAAACACAACCAAACTTTGCTCCAAAGCAACCTTTATCCGTCAGCAGCTTACAATATTTCCTCTGTTCATTGCAGGCTTTCTGATTTATTCTTCCACATAAATCGTGGCCCTCTTGTCTTCCAGAAAATGCAGCTGAAGCTACATTTTTAGACACAGTTTATTTAGACATTGTTATGCAAAACATTAATAGAAAAGAGAAAAGCTATACATAATATTTACACAAATTCCTAAAACGGATCAAAATGTATTTTAAACCACTGTATTTGAAAAAACACAGCATTAGATCAGATAACAGCTTAAGAAAGCTGTTGGTCAGTAAATGACAGGAAACATCTACAGCACCTCAACTGCTTTAGTGATCCGCCCAGTCAGTATTTATACAGAGCTAGGCCTTGTATATTACGAACAGACCTCTGTATGTCTACAGTAATCTTATCATTCACGTGAGAAGTTAGAGAAGATGGCTGCAATAGTGTCTCTACTCCATCAGCTTTTAATTCTTTTGCAATTTAGAGTGAGGTGATTATCGGTACAAGCTGAGGCTACAATCACTTGGCACAACTTCCTGGGCTGGACACATCACTGGTTTCAACAAAATGCTTGGGGGTGCGGGGGGGGTGTTTAGTGGGTTGTGGTTTTTTTTGGTTTTTGTTGTTGTTGGTTTGGTTTGGTGTTTTTTTTTTTTTTTTTGAGAATGTTTCTTGTATCCTTCCACTTCTTGTATTTTCAGTTTTGACATAGCAGCAAGGCTGACCTCCAACACAAGTACGTGCATAAGGTACATCATTCTTAAACGTCTGCACATGGTCCAGAAACGCTTACAACTCTTAGAAATGCATAACAAAGATACAGATGAGAAGTTTCCATATGACATTGTTCAAACAGATGCTTTTCTTGGTTGCTTCTTTTTAGCTATGCAAGTGCTCACTTGTTGAAACAAATGCTACAAAGGGTACTTCGTATTTAAACAACACCCCCTTCAGAGTTCTCCTTTCACTACATGGTATCGGTCGACATACCTTAAATCAGTTTGTGGTCGTTATCTAATTCGGCTTAAATATCTCTAAGAGACACAGGGAGATGAAAGGCTCCTACAACACGTGAACACATCACCAGAGAGGCAGTCCCCCCAATCCTCCGCCCAGCCACCGCTCACGCTACCTCACCTCATCAGCACAATTTTCGGTGCCACGTTAAAATCAGCCACCGCGACCTGTGACTGTGCACTGCACGCCCATCCACACGACCCCCTCCCGCCGCGAACAAGCGCCTTCGGCGAGAAGGCAGTGAACAGGCGGCCGCACCGGACCGTTTCCACAGCAACCGCCCTGCCCGCACCCTCCTCCCGCCACCGCCAGCCCCGCCAGGGCAAGACCGAAAGGAAAGTGGAAGGGGCCGCCGTGACCGCCCGACCCGGCCAGGCCCGACCGTCAGAGGGGCCCCCAGCGTGCAAAGGCCGCCGCCGCAGCTCCTCCGTTTCCACGGAAACACCGGCGCGGGCCGCGCTCGCCACACAAAGGGGGCCCGCGGACAGCAGGAAAATTCTCGGCGGCAGCGGGAGAATCAGCGCTACGGGGCCAGGCGACGGCGGTGGCTGAGGAGACCCGGCCCAGCGGCGAATAAATCAGGGAACTTCTGTCCGCAGCCCGCCTCCCGCCCCGCCGCGCCCCGCCTCGCTCGCACATCCTGCCGGCGGCTGCCGGCCCTTCGGCTTGCCACTCCAGCGCGCCGGGAGGTGGCTGTTTTAGGAAGGGGATGCTTCAGGGCTGCTTTTTCCGAACGAGGTACCAGAGCGGGTGGAGAAAGGCGGCCCCACACCTGAGGAGCTCGCTGGCCGCCAGGGAAAGAGCACGTACCTGGCGCCGCGGGACCTTGGCATGCGCGCCGCGCTGAGGCGCCGGGAGCGACAGGGCGGCAGCCGAGCCGCACCAACTGCCACTAGTTTGCACGCGCCGGGAGGCGGCCGGCTCGGGCGGGGCCGCCAGGCTCCACCCGCCGGGCGGCTCCAGGAAGAAAAGGGCGCCCCTCGCCTTTCCTCCCCACTGGCGCTGCCATGTCACTTCCTCCCGGGGCGGTGGGAAAGGGGTGACAGCTGCCCCGCACCGCCTCCCTCTGCCCTGCGGAGCGCCGCCCGACAGCGAGTGGAGCGAAGCAGGAGGGCTCTGCCGCTGAGGAGCGCGAGGGGACGGCGGAAGGGCGGCTCTGAGGGGGAAGCGGCGGCCCCAGTCCCCAAATGGACTCGTCATCCCTTTTACGGGGGTAAAGGCGGAGGGGGCTAGCTGGGCCGTGGCCGCAGCGGAGTACCGCTGTAGGGCAGACTGTTGCGGGGTGAGGGGCACCTGTGAGTGCCTGCCACTTCCAGCAGCACCTGAAGAACAGTACCAAGGCCATGGTCAGAGCGCTGCGGAGAAAAATGGCACATGGCAGTCATCCAAGCACCGTGTACCCTTACTCACAATATTCCCTCTCTGAAAATGCAAATATCTGCTGTGGAGCTCTGGCTGTGGAGTGAAAAGCAGCTTCCCTGAATAGAGAATAGCAAGAACCGAGCCTATTAAACACCCCAAGCACTAGAAGGTGATAATGGCTGGGATGACGTAGCGCCAGGACGGCACTGTCACCTCTGCAGGGTGTGCGATTGCACTGGGCCAGGAGGGCTCCAGAGGCTGGGGAACCAAGAGGGGAGTACTGGGTGCGCTGGCCAGAGCAGAGCCCTATAGTCCTGGTCCGTAACAGCCACGCCGCATCACTGTTTACCCTCAGTGTAAATTGGTTTTGTTTTTTTAAAAGGACTTGAAGCAAACACTAAACAATGGGAGTTGTACTATGCATTAAGGAGGGGAGAAAGAGGGTATACACAAGACTTCCCAGACTAGTTGCTGCAAGAAAAAGGTGTCCTGACTATCACATTTGGGAGGAACAAGAAGCTACAACTCTTCTTGGTGAGCAGCAACAGCAAGGCTGCTTGCTGCCCAAGGGAAGACAAGCCTAGAGCTGAGGGTGACCCCTGGACAGGCAGTATCCTTACCAGCCAGATCACTGCCCCACAACACCAAAACAGAGCAGTCACAGCAGAGTGCAGGGTCCATTGACAGTCCTAGACAAGATGAAGCAATGAATCAGGTGCAGAGTTTGTATAAACGGAATCCAGTCACACCACAGCTGGAGATGGGGCTACAACATAGATCCATCCAGGAAACAAGGCAGGAGACTAAACTGAAGGCACATCCATCTACTAGATAGGTCAGGCAAGGACTGAAGTCCTAGACATGGGCTTAAAAGAAGCCATGGTCCATATGCAGGGTGCTTGGATGGGGAACCTAGATGAAGCTGGTCAGGGCCATTAAGAGGTATCAGGGCCCTGACAGGTTACTGCTGGTGGAGTGGGTGAGTGTGCTGTTTAGGAGGTTGAGATTTAGCAACCTACCTCCCATTTGGTCATGAAGGAGTTGAATCCAGCTCACTCGACATCCTCAGGCCAGTGGTATAACTGCTGAACAGTTACATAGAGAAAGATAGGTAGAGGGCATTTCTGCAGCCATACTTCGAAAGACTGACCTCGTGGCTGCATTTGGAAAAAGGGACAGTTCCAGGCAGAGGGAGAAGACTTACAATCCCTTACAATTCCTCTACTTGATTCTGGAGAGTGGCTGGGAGTAGCACACCTCTGTCCTAAGCATCTCCTATCAGCTACTTGAAGCTGATTTGTGTACTACACATACAGATTTTTTGGGTATTATTCCAAGACATCTCACTCAGAGTACAGGTGTTATCCTGAGAGCCAAAGGTCCAAAAGTCAGGCCCCCTGATGCTGTGTGTGGTCATGCCTGAACACCTTTTACATATCTAGCCTTGAGACAAAACTCTCTGTGGCTGCTTGTTTGTATGTTCCCCATTTTCTGGGAAGCCATATTAAAAATCTGGCTTCTTGCTTTCATTAGTATTAAGCTGCAGCTGAATATAATAGGATTTATGGATGCTTTACACTTGAGAAAACTCTCCAGTGAAGAGATAAATCACAGTTTTGATGCAGCACATCTAGTTCTCAAACGTCTAACCAGAGAAATGTGAATAATAAACCCCTCCTAATTAAATAGGGGTTTAAAAGGTAAATGTATTAATCTTATGGAGCTGTTAGATACCGTGGTAAAAGTTGAGACTAGAAAGCCCATAGAAAAAAAAACCACTTCTGTCTTAAGAGCAAGGTTTGCAAGGTCCTCACTGTGTATTTCTTTAGGTGCTACAAGCAAGGAGGATGAAAAGGAATCGAATTATCTTCCCTTAAACTCTACCCTCCAGAGCACTGAATAGAGAATATTATGATTTGTGCAGCTAATTAAAAACAAACAAGCAAACAAAACCACAACAAAAACCCCAACAAGCTTGTATGAACACAGGCAGCTAAATTGTTTCATCAGGTCTCAGTTTTGGAATTTCCTTGTTCTGAGTACTTGAGTTTGCAACCTCATTGAAGTTCTTTCCTTGTTGCCTGTGGGCATGCAAATTGCTTTTTTGCATTGGGGCAGACTGAAGAGTTGAGTCAGGAACTTAGATCAGGCAATGATCCCAGCACTCCAAGGGTGATTTCTCACTGTGTGTGAAATGGATGACTTTCAGTGAGTTTCCCTATAAGATTCCTGCTGGGCAGAGCACACACTCCAATCAGTAAGGAACACAGGTATTTCTCATGGCCGAAGTTAACTGCTTGCTGGTTCTAACAGCTGGACCCCAGTCCTGCTCACCACATGCACTTATAAGTGCCTTGTGAATTCGATTTCACAAATTTAATTGCAGGCCAAAGCTTCTCTGATCTGGAAAGTTCTTCAGTTCTAGCTATGCCAGCCTAGAGGAAGAGGCAGCACTGCTAGTGTTGATGCTGCTAGACTGATAGGCTGGATACGCTATGATACACTGCCGTGCACAGCTAGACTCTTGAAGCCCTGTTTGCTCTTGCTGCATGTCTTACAGTTAGATTGTCTAATATCCAATAAGGTGCAGATTATAAAAGGTATTTAAAAGCATTCATAATGTTCCTCTTCTGTGTAGGCTAAGTGTAATAAAGGCTGAACTGCAGGCTGTCCCTCCATGCAGGCAATAACAGGAAGCCTTTCCT
This sequence comes from Psittacula echo, assembly GCF_963264785.1. Taxonomy (NCBI): domain Eukaryota; kingdom Metazoa; phylum Chordata; class Aves; order Psittaciformes; family Psittacidae; genus Psittacula; species Psittacula echo. The sequence continues at coordinate 36,516,107 of NC_137738.1, read as the reverse complement.
GTACTTGTCGTATCCATCTTTATGAAATCTGTGGGAAAGTAATTGTGTCTGAGATTTCTGCTGCTTTCTTGGGCTTGACTAAATTCAGCTAACAAGTTCAGGAATTATTGTAGGGATTGATGCATGTAGCATGACTGCAGTTTTTTTTTTTAGGAAGCCAGATGAAAGTACATGTACATGGGTAAATATATGCTAATGGTGTAGTTAAATATGGAAACCAAAAATGAAAGGTACTGATACAATGCTTTGTTGTAATGATAAAAGCCCTAATACAGATGCAGGTGTACCAGTTTAAATAGGCCAAGGTGGGGAGTGGTGGTGAAAACCACATACTTGCAGCCCATGTAAGTATCTTTTGTGGGCAAATTTTTCTAGTGTGGACTAGCCCTAACTTCTCCAGCGTTTTGTTTACCTCAGCTATACAGTGGATCCACTGTTTTTAATCAAAAACCCCAATTCCCTGCAAAGAAGCCACCTGGTACCCACAAATGGAAGCATCCTCTTAAAACTAAACCCTGGGGCCACAGTTAATTTTAGAAGAGACTCATTCTTTAATTGAGTACACATTAGCAAAAGCGTCTGTGGTATGAGGAAATCTTGCAGCTCTGATCAAACATAGTTCAGAGAGTGACAATGATGAGGGCTTCAGTGGCACCTTGGAAACACAGAGATCCTACGTCTGTTACTGTCATGGTCATGGGTGTGTGTGGGAGAGTGAAATTCCTCCAAGATCTTAGAGGAAAGATCACTTTGGAGCTGTAAAGGTGAGTGCAGTTTAGAAACCAGGACACTTAGGAAACTGCCACTCTTCCAGAAGAAGAGATAAGAAACTGTAAAACAAAATGTTTGCCTGAACGACTTGGAACTTGAAGTAGCTCAGATCTTGTAATAACAAATGCTGCTTTTGCATATCTCTGTTTACATCAAGTTTACTGGGGAAGAGTCACACTGGCTGCTCTCCAGGTCTTCAAGGGCAATACATAATCTGCATATATAGTTACACATACATTAACAGAAACAAATCACACAACTATTAATTTTGATTATATATGTATATTTCTGCCCATAGAAGAGGTAATAATGATTTCAATATGATAAGGAGGAGGCTGCTTTGTTGCAATATGTGTAGAGACAAACTATGCAAGCCTTGCATTTTGAGCTTTTACACACTTACAGAAAATGGCAATCCCTGCAATAAGTGTGTGCTGCTTGGTCTAGTTCCTAGTGAATTCTGTAGCAGTTTCATCACGCTGCGAATGGCTGCATACTTACCCTGCCCATAAAAAGACAGCAGCTTTAAGCCACACTTAAAGCATTCATCTACATTCTGCCAGGGAGCAACATTAGTTCACTTGACAAATTTACATGGAAGTTAGCATTTGATTATCTGTTTGTTTAATTATACAGATTTGGAAAGGTCATGAAGAAAAAAAACCCAACAAACTTTTGAGAAGTGGCATTCAAAATACTCATCCTTAGACATTGGTCACTGAAGCACGTGTTGTCTGCTGTAGCTCCTCCAACCCTGCACCACTACGTCCGTACTGGAAGCACAAGACGGGACACAACTCTTGTCTTAATCAGCTGTTGCAGTCTGTATCTAGTGTTGTCATATGTGCTACTTCTGTAAAGACTGCTTTATCTGAAGGGAACATCAGGGAGCCATCTGTTTCCCAATAAATTTATGGGATAAATCCTGGCTATGTAGCAGGAAATATCCACTATACAGCAGTCTTCGTATGGATGGTGTGTGTATATATATATATATTATTATTTCTGTGCAGTCTGATCTATTTGAAGAACAGATTTGTGTCAAATTTTATTGTGTATACTTTAATAGAGCCCACTGATTATTCATAAAGACCCCACGCTTTTAGAGACATTCTGGGAAGTACGGCTCCTGAAGACTTAAGGGTTAAATTAGTAGTCCACTTTGTAGACTGAGATACTTGGTGTGAGCAAATTTGACCCCTCAAAAATGGAGATAACTGGCATTCTGTACTGTTGCTTTCTTTCTTAAAAGGAGCCAGTGGTTGATGAAATAGATTTTTAAATAAAAAGGCATTAGCTAAAAGCTAATTGGGTAAAAGCTGGATACTTGCAGTTCTTGTAAATGTCTGTTATGCACATTAAGGAATGAAAAAAATTGGGACAACATCTTTGATACTAAATTGCTGAAACAGATTGCATAAGATGTGCTAACAGGGAATAGAGAGGGAAAAAAAAACATTAGAAGCTCAGGACTTAGAGAAAAGGGGTGAAAGAGTCAAATAAATTTTGTACTGGTATTGCCTTGGTCTGCGAGATACCTGTGATACCACTGAAAAAAATACAGTACACTGTACATTTAGAATGCCTTATCCCATTAAGTAGAGCAAATCTGTGTCCTGTGTGAAAAGCATACAGGACACTGTTTTTCCTCTAATATCTCCCAGTTAATCTTGCTCCCCCTCTGTAGATTTGGTCTGGGAATCTAAATATTTCCAGTGTCACAGCAGGAGACAGGTCTCTTCCTTTGACCCCTTAGTTCTCAGTTTTCTATTGTTTGGCCTGATCTTGCTCCCAGTGGCATTTCCTTGATTTCAGTGGATGCAGACACAGCTCCAGAACTAGCTGTTGCATAAGGATGCTGTATTAAGAAAAAATAAAGTTCCAGAGAAAAATAAAATAGTTCCTGAATATAAAACTCTTAAGTGATCATGAAAACCTTAAAAAGAGGGATGTTTTTACATGAAATAGCTGGAAATCTAATGAAGACATCTGATCATTCTTCGGCAGCAGTCACTCAAAAAGGAAAGGAGCCAGGAAACAGCAGGTTGGACACCTGTGACAAAAATGACAGAGTAATTCTCAGAAGCCCAGGCCTCATAGTGCTTAGGCTATTTCAAACACCACACTGCTCTTAGGCTGTAATGAAAAGAAACCATTGTTGAAAGGGTGATGTTATACATTCTGAAGTGAAATTGCTTCAGTGTGAAAGATTTTCTGGGTGCCTTGCTGGCATCTACTAATTATTTACCTTTGAATCCTTAACTCTAGTATTAGAGACATGTTTGGTTCCAGTTCTCTAACATGCCCTGCTGTCCTGCTGCCTGTGCATGGGGCAAAACTTAAAAGGATTTGCCAGAGATGTAATCTGGCAAACAAGACAGCATGTAATACAGGGGTGCTTTTTGGTAGGTGCAAATCAGTGATGATGCCATACCTTTTCCCTTCCCAAACAGTCTCAGCCATGGCTCTGCCATGGCAGAGCCTCTCCCTAACCATTATCAGACACAAAAGATCACACTATTTCTGTAAAAGCTTACTTTTGCCTCCAGCTGCCCCCATGTGTCTTATATTCTTGTCCACCTCAGTCTCAAGTGTGGCCTCATGCACACATCAGAGCAACTCCCAAGACTGTCTCTGTGTAAGGGCCCTGATTCTCTTCATACATGAGAAATCAACCCTTCCATCTTTGCTTCATGGCGCAGGCTGCCCCATTGTATCATCCTCCCTTCTGTTCTTTGATTCTGTGAAAAGGTCTGGGCCTAGGGAATAGTGAGGGGGGTGGCAGCAGGGTATGGAGCTAGTCAACAAAGCTGAATCCAGCTTTTTTTTGATGGTGAATCAAAGGCTGTTTATTCAGACTTCTCCTTTGTGGTCTATGTGAAATTGCAATTGTGAATTTGCAATTGCAATCCACTTCCTTTGGAAAAATCACTGCAATTGATAATAATTAGCAACCTCTTACAAACCATTGGCAGGCTGTCCTGAAACCAATGCTCAAGTTCCTTAGGCATTGCATTGTCTGAGACTGCCAAGTCCCTTGTCAACAATTTAATACATTCCTTTGCTGGAGGGAAAGGCCCTGCTCCAAATACCTCTTCAGTAGGAAACTGTGCTAAGCGACCTTATGGCTAAGTGCCCAAAAGGCTCAGCCAGAAATTGGGCAATTCTCTCACTTGGCCCTGCAGGGGTGAACCTCCTGGAGATGGCCACCTAAAGCTGGTACTAAGGTACTAAGGGAGTACCTGAGAAGAGTCACTATGCAAGACCTCCTCAGAGAGCTGCCTGCTTCACAAACGGGTCTCAAACACCCAGCACCTTGTGTCAGATGAGTGTCAAAATCACAAGTTTAGATAATCCTTCATGTAAACTGTTACATACAGTACTCTGAATGGACTGTTTTCTGAGAAAAGACTCACTCTATAGCCCAGCATCAGGATTACTTTGACGAGGCATGTGTTTGTATTAGAAGAAGGCTTAAAAACATCAACAATGGAGTTTTATAGAAAATGCAGTAGGAAGTATAGAAGCACTAAAGCTGAGTGCCATACATGTCAGATGTTTTTCTCTGTGATATGTTAAAAACTGGGCTGAGATGCCCGGATTGCTATTGAGACACCTCTTGCTCTGCAGAGAATCCTCAATGCCATCCTAGTAGCTGTCATTTATTGCAGGAGTTCAGGTGCTCCTAAGCTCAAGCCACAAATGTTAGCAAACAAAGGCTTGTTGTGCATACTTACAGCCTGGTAAGCCCATGTCCTTTTTCCAATCTGATTAACACAGCTAATGTCATTTCCTACTCACCAACTCTAGATGACTAATAATCACTAGCCCAGGAAACTCTGAGCTGTGGGATCTGTCAGTCAGTTACCTGGCAATTCAACCACAAAAGTCTACGTAAGCACTCTGAATCTAGTGCTTTTCACACCTTCTTTAAAACACAGGTGTCCCAAGTATTATCAGTACTACCAACAAAGCCTGCTGCCTCTCAGGCACAGTAGCTGTAATGGTAGCATGAATCAGAATTGGCTACACTAGCTGCAGTAAATGGACAGCAGTGAGCAATCCCGTTTCATTAATAACAGCATCTCATCACCAGCTGCTCCTTGGAGACAGATGGCTGCAGCTGATTCCCTAAGCATCACTTTTTCTTTCCCCCTCCAATGAGTTGTAGCATTTGAGACATAAGTGACCTAGAAGTCTGAGTTTGTTTATACACTGGAAATGTGTTTTCTGTTCTGTTATCTTCTTTTCCTGTCCATTTTATTTCATGAGGAGAATCACAATTTAAAAAAATATAGAAAAAAAAAAACCCAGTATTTCTTTCAACACAGATAATAGAATTGCAAAACCCTTGGCTTAAAAATCTCCACCTCACACTAGCACTGATACAACACCTACATCAGGCAGTGCGGTAACATCATGACAACTAATTAAAGAGTTTCCCTCTTTTGCCAGAGGGAAAACTTTGTACCTGACAGGTATGAAATGCTTTTTTGTCTCTTAATACAAGTACCTTATTTAGGCAAATAAATGAACTCTGAAAACAAATCCTATGCAGTGGCACTGGTCAAACAGTTGCAAACCTAACTGGACCCTCCCTCCTGCACTGAGCTGTGCCAAGGGGAATATCTCAAAGTCCATTTGAAATTAATAAAGCTTCTACAAAGACAAGGGGATTTGCTAGTGCTCAGTTTAGTGCAGCATAAGGATCTTATAGCCAGTGTTACATTCACTCACCAAGATATCTGGACTTCCAAACAGCAATGCCCTGTGTGTGCAGGAATCTCCATCATACAAGAAAACAAGGGAAGTTTGCACAACTCCATAGTAAAGAGTTCTGCACAGCGTGGTATGCGTCATCCGACAGCCAAAAGAAATTCCTGGGCTTGCGTGGTGAATCACTGTGTTTCATAGCTGGAGGGGTCCAGCTGCCTTCATAGCATTTTGTGGATTTTGCCATCAAGTTTGAGCTCTTCTTCTCTTAATGGAGTGGGACCTTGTGGGAATATGATGTGTCTTGCCCTCTGACTGTTGCTCTGCTACTACAATACTGCTCAGAAGAGGGGGTGGGAGGGAGGAAATACCAACCATCTGGGTTGTGACACCTTAGGGGCACAAAAAGTCATCTTTTGCCATAGTGCTAGACAATATGAAGCACAGTAAAGCTTTGTAAGAACTGCTAAAGGTAGTTCTTGGAGGCAAGAAGTGACAGGCTGGGGTAGCAGAAGTTGTTTAATATTAGAGATAAGCTATTTTATTATAAATAGCTTTGGGAATCTAAAAGCCATTTCTGAATTCAAAAAAGAAGGCAAGCAACTAGAGAATACCCATTTTCCCACAAGAAAGTAGCTCTTGAAAACCTTATTTCCAAAATTTTTTCACTTAAAAGCAATTCAAGCTTGTTCCTTTTTTTTTTTTTTTTTTTCTTTTAGTTTCCTGTATCCTAAAATTGTGCCTAGAAGCTGGTTACTAAGAGTGTATTTTTGGAAGCGTGGCCGTCAGTACTTTTAAAGTAATTTAGAGCAAATGACTTTATATTGGATGCTAGCAGCAAATGGGATCCAGCACAGTAATGGCAGAGGGAGTGGGTTAGCAGAGGGCAAATGCTCATAAAGGAAAATACAGTAAGCGAAAACTTCCCTGACTTCAAATATCAGCACTAATGATCACCTCGCACGACTGTGTCTGGCACTCAAGCTGATAAAAATAGAGTTATTAATAAGATCCTTAAGTGTTTATGGATCAGTTGATTGCATCATCTTAATTAGACAAGAGTTGAATTCCTTAAAGTTGCATTCAACTCTCTACCTGAGTGCAAATCACTGTGGAGAAAGCTTTGGCATCTGTGAAGTGATGTGTGGGCAGGTGGGAATGGGAAGGACTTGCAGCTGTGTAGAGGAAGCTGTACCCTAACCTGACACACATCTGGTCAGTTTAGACTGTAGGGAGCCTTGGCTTCTGCTGCCTAAATATTTATCAGGGCATGAACTATGAACGAGTATAGGTGCTTAACTGGTGTAAGTCTGGTGTAGCTGCATGGGTTTAAATGACACTAGGTTTGCACTAGAGGAGACTGCGGCCTTTCATGCTTTACTAACATAGCCAAGGGGCTTTTTAGCAGACAGACTGGCAAATCTTGCAGGAGCACTTTCAGATGTTATTAGTCTCCTAGCTGTCCTTCCCACCCTCTTGGGTTATCGATTCTGTAGAAGACAAAAGAGCAACATGTGTTTGTGTCTTAACTGCTCCAAGGCATAGCCCAACTTTTCAACAATATCCTCTCCAAAGGTGAACTGCTTAATGCTAACTGTTCATTGGTACAAGGCAAGTAACAGAAGAAGGGCAGGGCACACAGACGGGCATAGTAGCATCTTCAGCTACTTCAGCAAAATCCTCCAGAGGACATTTGCCAGGGTCCTTGCTTACATCAGGTCTATGCAGAAAGATATGGGAACAGGGGGAGTATGTGGGTTCTTCTTGCTTTCCAGGTTAAACCACAGCAGGAAGGTAGAGTGACTTGCTTCCCATAGTTAGCTCTAAGAAGAGGGAAGAGGGCACAGACATACAACAGATCTTGAAATGAGTCTTGAGTAGCAAAATGTGGCTACAGCATAAGATTTCAAGCCTTACAGAGCTAATAAGTTGGTGGTTTTAATGCACCATTTCAGTTTAGATTTATATGCTACACACATAAACAGCAAACAGTATGCTGAAAAGTCAACCACTCACATATGGAAGTGTCAGAATGAAAGTGACTGGTGCACATTTACTGCCTCCTCTGTGGGTCTTCATATGTCACGTAGGTTTCAACGGACATGGCTGCCCCAGTTCTTTTTCCACAGACCCCTTCCCATATTCAGAGCAAAGACCAAGGAGGCCTCATTTAATGAGAAGTTATTCAAAACTTTTATCTTTTTTGTTCAATGTGTGCGGCAACAACACAGGCTAATATTTATTGCATGCTGTTTCAACACTTGTGGGAATTTTTAATTGAACTGACTGATACAGTGTTTATTTTCAGAACTCATCTGTGAAGTGAGGCTAGGGGCATGAATCTGATTCTGCCCCCTTTACCCTAAGTGGTGAGTAACTTCCTTCACGATTACTGGTGCTGGTCTTCAGAAAAAAGAAAGAAAATTCAGGCCTGATTCACAGTCAGTGTAGTTGTGCTTTTCTTAATGACCTCTTTACCAGAAAGTTCTGTGGGAACATGATAGTCATCATCTGGGATGAGTTAGGTTCTTTGTTCTGAAAATGCAGTTTTTCCATTACCTTATGTACAGTTCCTCATGCGCAGCCTCCTTCAGTCACGGTGCATGGCACTCCTGGCTGGAAGAGACTGAAATATGCAGAGGCAGTCTGAAAGAGCAGTGAAGGAAAGAGGATGAAATTGTTTTATCATCCTACTTAACAACTTCCAAGACATTTGATAACCCAGCTGCTTGTGTGTACAGGGTCAAAACATTGTCCCCGGGATAAAATAGTTATTATTGTAATTAATGAAAACTACAGAGTTGGGATATAAGAGATTATAACAGCAAAAATGAAAAGCATGCCTAATACTTTATAGCAAAGCTCTTCCAATGGCATATGGCCCTAGAAAACTTTTGGCTTTCAAATCAAAATTCCCTACCAGTGCTCACTCTTCAAACTCTATTCTTGGTGAAATGACAAGGTATTTGCTTTGTTCTTTTGAGATAATAAGAAGCCAAACCTGAAGCAAAAGCACCTATTATTATTTTGTCTGTTTGTTTGTTTGGGGCTTTTTTTTAAATACTAAATGAGAACTATTGAGTAATATTTGGAGAAACTGTTGCTCTTCATCAGTTTACTACAGAAGGAGGTATTTTGTCACAGAATAATTCTACCAGAAAGTTATGCAAGTACACATTAATGCATTTTGCTCAAGGCCAGACAAGTTATCAGCGGCAGGTCAGGAGGCATTTTCCAGTGTTCCTGACTTGTTGGCTAACATGTTTAAAACAAAGGTCATTTGTTGATGCAAAGACTGCTTGGTTTTTTTATTTTTAAATGAATCCTGACCTCAAGTGTTGCTCCTGTAATTGTGATGTTCAGCAGGCAGTTCAGTACAGTACCACCTTTTATGAAGTTTGCAATGCAAGATTCACAATGTTTGTAACTAGGAAGTAACAAAGGAATAAGGTTGTACATAAAATGTTAGTTTTTTCCTTTCTCACTTAAGTAGGATATGAACCACACAGGAGCTATAGCTACATGAGGAGGTTTTAATATTATATTTGCTTTCAGAGTATGGAAGTTTCAGGGTCTCCACAAACATTAAACTGTATTTTGCTGAAATGGTTTCTGACAAGCCATTGCTCTCTGCAGAGAGGGTGCACTGAGGCCGCTTACCCAGTGGTGCTGGCATTTGCTGCTGGGTTTTCCACTAAGCAGTTTGCTAAAATGTTCTGTGTGTATTTGAACAATTTGCTGGCCAGTGAAGTGTTTTATTTTTGGTTTCTTTCAGCAAAAAAGAAAAAATCCTGTGAAAGAGTTCAGTTTTTTTCAATTCCTTCCTACAGATATAAATAAAAATTCTGTACATGCTGTAGAGTAGTATATATTCCAGCTAGCTTATATAGGAGATAAAATCATACCTGCTATGTGGTATACCTTCTTATTACCTACTCAGTGGCTATGGGATGTGATTTATTTAGAATTTATTTAGTCCCTATTAGGTGGTATAAGACAAAACAAATTCTGGGGAAAAATGTTTAAAAGTGCATAAATGGCAGAGAAGACAAAATCCTATTTTAAAATTAGGCTTCTTAGCTACTGTGATAAAGAGTGGAAAAAAAGCTCTTTAAAAATGTGTCCCATTTAAATCTTTTTTAAAAAGTTATTATCTAGCAATACAGTTTATATTCTGCCAATCACCAAAGTACAATGAGTTCAATAAAAAAAGAAGCTAAACGTACTTTTAAAGTCCCCCATGAGTTGTTAAACTAAGCAGGAAAATAAAAGGATGTGATTATGTGGCATTATTTCAAACACTGGTACTTAGTGATAAAGAGCCATTATAATCCCTTCTGGAAAACTCTTCCTGTTCTCTCCTTACAGATAAACTGGGCCCAGCCTGGAATCTGGCCGACCAAAGACCAAGATTGCTGAAAGCCACCTAATGTCTCTCCTGCTCTCGTCTCTCCCTGAAGTGTTGCTTGCTTTGAAGCTGCAAGAAGTGAGAAAGTTGGTTCCATAATCCGTGTACCACTGGACTACTGCCACACAGAAAAAAGTTTGACTGTAATCAGCTGTGACTTGAATGTCCTCTCTAGTGAGCTGGGAGTTGTGCTGCTTGTGTCCTGGTGATCTTTAAATAGTAGCCAAAAGCAGGCTGTCTGCAGCTAGTGTCATCCCACCAATTTGAGATATTTAATAGAGATACCCCAATTAGGAGCATGGTTGCTCCAAACGTCATTTTCAAGAGAGAGACACTTGGGAAAATGAATCAGATAATTTCTGTAATTTTCATAGAATCATAGAATCATAGAACAGTTAGGGTTGGAAAGGACCTTAAGATCATCTAGTTCCAACCCCCCTGCCATGGGCAGGGACACCCCACACTAAACCATGTCACCCAAGGCCTCATCCAACCTGGCCTTGAACACCGCCAAGGATGGAGCATTCACAACCTCCCTGGGCAACCCATTGCAGTGCCTCACCACCCTCACAGTAAAGAATTTCTTCCTTATATCCAATCTAAACTTCCCCTGTTTAAGTTTGAACCCGTTACCCCTTGTCCTGTCACTACGGTCCCTGATGAATAGTCCCTCCCTAGAATCCTTGTAGCCCCCCTTCAGATACTGGAAGGCTGCTATGAGGTCTCCACGCAGCCTTCTCTTCTCCAGGCTGAACAGCCCCAACTTTCTCAGCCTATCTTCATACAGGAAGTGCTCCACTCCCCTGATCATCCTCGTGGCCCTCCTCTGGACTTGTTCCAACAGTTCCATGTCCTTTTTATGTTGAGGACACCAGAACTGCACACAATACTCAAGTGAGGTCTCACGAGAGCAGAGTAGAGGGGCAGGATCACCTCCTTCAACCTGCTGGTCATGCTCCTTTTGATGCAGCCCAGGACATGGTTGGCTTTCTGGGCTGCGAGCGCACACTGAAGCCGGCTCGTGTTCATTTTCTCATCAGCCAACACCCCCAAGTCCTTCTCTGCAGGGCTGCTCTGAATCTCTTCTCTGCCCAACCTGTAGCTGTGCCTGGGATTGCTCCGACCCAGGTGTAGGACCTTGCACTTGGCATGGTTAAACTTCATAAGGTTGGCATCAGCCCACCTCACAAGTGTGTTGAGGTCCCTCTGGATGGCATCCCTTCCCTCCAGTGTTATCAACCGAACCACACAGCTTGGTGTCATCGGCAAACTTGCTGAAGGCGCACTCAATCCCACTGTCCATGTCACCAACAAAGATGCTGAACAAGACCGGTCCCAACACCGATCCCTGAGGGACACCACTCCTTACTGGTCTCCAGCAGGACGTGGAGCCATTGACCACAACTCTTTGCGTGCAGCCACCCAGCCAGTTCTTTATCCACCGAGTGGTCCACCCGTCAAATTGATGTCTCTCCAATTTAGAGACAAGGATGTCATGTGGGACAGTGTCGAATGCTTTGCACAAGTCCAGGTAGATGACGTCAACTGCTCTGCCCCTGTCCATCAGTTCCGTAGCCCCATCATAGAAGGCCATCAAATTGGTCAGGCAGGATTTCCCCTTAGTGAAGCCATGCTGGCTGTCACCAACCACCACCTTGTTTTTCAAGTGCCTTAGCATGCCTTCCAGGAGAATCTGCTCCAAGACTTTGCCAGGCACAGAGGTGAGACTGACTGGTCTGTAATTCCCTGAGCCATCCATTTTGCCCTTCTTGAAAATGGGGGTTATATTTCCCTTTTTCCAGTCATCGGGAACCTCACCTGACTGCCATGATTTTTCAAACATGATGGACAGTGGCTTAGCAACTTCATTCGCCAGCTCCTTCAGGACCCGTGGATGGATGTCGTCAGGTCCCATGGTCTTGTGTACGTTTAGGTTTTTAAGACGGTCTCGAACCAGATCCTCTCCTACAGTGGGCCTCAGGTCTTCATTCTCACAGTCCCTGCGTTCGCCTTCCAAGACTTGGGTGGTGTGGTCAGAGCCTTTGCCAGTGAAGACCGAGGCAAAGAAGTCATTAAGAACCTCAGCCTTCTCCAAATCCCGGGTAGCCAGTTCTCCTGATATCTTCTGGAGGGGGCCTACATTGTCCCTAGTCTGTCTTTTATTCGCTACGTACCTATAGGATCCCTTCCTGTTATCTTTAACATCCCTAGCCAAGTTCAATTCTAACTGGGCCTTAGCCTTCCTCACCTGGTCCCTAGCTTCCCGGACAGCATCCCTGTATTCTTCCCAGGCCGCCTGTCCTTGCTTCCACCTTCTAGAAGCCTCTTTTTTCCTTTGAATTTTCCTGAGCAGCTCCTTATCCATCCAAGGAGGTCTCCTGGCCCTCCTGCTGCACTTCCTTCTAGTTGGGATGCAACACTCCTGAGCTTGGAGCAGGTGATCCTTGAATATCACTCAACAGTCTTGGGCCCCCCTGCCCTCTAGGGCTGTATCCCATGGAACCTTACTAAGCAGGCTCCTGAAGAGGCCAAAGTCCAGGGCAGTGAGTTTGCTGCACGCTCTTCTCACTGTCCCAAGGATCTTGAATTCGACCATCTCATGATTGCTGCATCCAAGGCTGCCCTGGAGCGTCACATTTCCAACCAGCCCTTCCCTGTTGGTGAGCACGAGGTCAAGCATGGCACCTCTCCTTGTCGGCTCCTCTATTACTTACAGAAGGAAGTTGTCTTCCACACAATCGAGGAACCTCCTGGATTGCTTGTGCCAGGCCGTACCTTCACTCCAACAGATGTCAGGGTGGTTGAAGTCTCCCATGAGAACAAGGGCCTGTGAGCGTGAGGCTGTTCCTATCTGTCTGTAGAGCACTTCATCCACAGATTCCTCTTGATCAGGCGATCTGTAACAGATCCCCACAGTAATGTCTCCCATCGCTGTTCTCCCTTTAACCCTGACCCACAAGCTCTCTGTCAACTGCTCTCCTGTCCCCAGACAGAGTTCCATACTCTCCAGCCTATCCCTAACATAAATAGCAACTCCCCCTCCCCGCCTGCCAGGCACTAAAGAGTGCCTGTAACCTAAAGTTAGCAACTAACATAAATAGCAACTAACCCTCCCCGCCTGCACTCTAAAGAGCCTGTAACCTTCCATTCCAACACTCCAGTCGTGGACATCATTGATGTGTTCTAATTAATGCCAACCTCATTCTCCCCATGAGTTAGTAGAAACAACATCCAACTTCTTCATGCTTCCTGTATAGCCCCAAAAGGCAGGATTGGTGGGCAGTGGGGAGTTAATCCATTTATCACAGCCACCTGTCCAAATCTATGCAATAGTTTTCCCCTTAAGTTAATGAGGAAACTTCTGATCTCAATTTAAAATAGAAATTAAGACTGGACTGGGGAATGCTGAATGCTTTGTGTAGCCATCATTTAATGATATACTGAGGCTGTTTAGCCTCCTTAGCTTAATTTCTCTGACTTTACTGCACACGTGCCAGTAGCTCAGCGAGAATTTCATACAGCTCTCTGGGTTTCAGCCTAGCTTCCTTACTGTCCAAATCTGTCTGTCTCTGCAGCTGTCTGTCAGTCCTCCTACAGAAGCTTTTCAATGTTAGCCTATTTCAACCAGATTTTGTCAAAGGAAAAATTTATAAAAATAGGCTGCCAGTCACATACAGAAAACCTGTCAATACTCACACTCAGAAAAAAACTTCATCACTAGTTTAACCCTTGTCAAGCATCAGATCACTTAGGGACACCAAGGCAGGAGGTAATTCATGCTGCCATGACCACATATACAGCAGTATCCTGTGTCAGCTAAAGCAAGCTCTTTGTACTGGGTCTGGCTGGTACAGACAATTTTCTTCATAGCAGCCTGTATGGTGCTGTGTTTTGGATTTGTAACTGTGTTGCTAACACCCCGTGTTTTATCTGTTGCTGAAAAGGGCTGTCATGGCATCAAGGCTTTCTGTATTTCCCACTCTGCCCCCTCAGTGAGTAGGTAGGGGTTGGGCAAGATGCTTGGAGCAGACACAGCTGGGCCAGCTGACCCAAACTGGTCAAGGCAATATTCTGTGACATGTAACATCATGCCCAGCAATAAAACCTGGGAGGGTGTCTTTCTAAAATAGCTGTTGCCTGGAGACTGGCTGGGCATCTCTCTGCTTGTGGGACGTGGTGAGTGATTGCTTTTGTATCACTATTTTTTTTCCTCTTTCCTTCAGTTATTAAACTATTTTTATCTTGAGCCATGAGTTTTGTCTTGCTTTTGCTCTTCCTGGTTTCTCCCCCATCTTGCCGGGTAGGGGAGTGTGTATTTGGTGGTTACTTAGCTGCTGGACAGAGTCAACCCACTACATTAATCTACCTCTACATGAGGTCTAACAGAGGCAGTATAGATAAACCTTGAGGATAAAGAACTGAAACACATTTGGCAAACAAGTAAATAAGTTACCAAACTGGAAGTATTCAAACCCATCAAGCTCCCAGATTCATTGAACATACCAGATTTACAGTAGTGTAAAGTAGTAAAAAATGCTCTTTTAGCACTTGGGAAAAAAATTAATCATAACAGAATACAAACGTGTACAGGGGTGATTACCAAAAGTACCTGCTCACTTTGCAGTAACTTACTTGTCCTGAGATGCACAGCAGCAGGAACATCTGCATAAATGCAGAAACTGAGACAAATAAAGTCCGAAGGAAAGTGTAGACACCTCATAAATTGGAAGTGCATCATTTGAAAACAAGGTGAAGAAGGTTTTGGGTGAAGCAAATTATGGATGATTATGAATTGCCAGCATGATGTGTCTGTGAACAATGTGTTGTGACCTGGCATGTGTCAGAAGTGTTTCCAATAAAGACATGGAGGCCTGAATGCCACAAAAGGTGGCGATGCAACCACACCTGCCATGGTATCCAAAAGTCCATCACTTGTGCTTGAAAAAAGTACATCTCCGGGATGTTTTAGAGAAATGCTGATTCAGCTTTTAAGCTTGGCCTCTTAAGCTTAATGAAACAAATGGAGTGGAAATATGATTGCTGTCTACCCCACCCAATCAGGAAACAAAGGGAACAGGAAAAATAAACAGGAAAAAGAAAACGTTAAGCTTAGAAATGCTATCGATATAATGATAAGTAATTATAGAGTGGCCACTAATATCTTGGACTGAAAAGGTTTCTCAATACTAGCATCTGAAATCAGGTTCCAGAATTGCATCGCCATGAAAGGAAAGCCACAGCTTTCTGTGAATTTATGGAGACTTGCGTAACAAGCTGACTGTGATGGTAGGCTGGACACAAAAGCTAACAATACCTTATTACTACATAATGCATGAAAGGGAAAGAAACTAGGTGGCATGAAGTATCAGAAAAACCTCCTAGTATAGAGATCTATCTAGTAATGCCATTGACTAGCAAAGGATCTGAGACAATGACCACATGAATAAGAAAGGCTTCTGGATGTCTCTCTCTTCCTGCAAGCAATTAAATAATTGATTGAATAGTTCTCAAAGTTGGAATTATCATTTGGGATTAGGCCCACACAATGCTGCAGGAATATATATGAAGTGACCTCTAAAGGACATCTTACCTGTCAAGGCCTACTGATTGTAAAAATAGTGCTCTCTTCCATAGCGGGGTGAAGGCAATAAGAAACACCATTTTTCTTTGCACAAAGCAGTGCTGCATAAAAATAAGTACAAATAATTTATCTAAGACTTGTTAAATCTCTGCTAAGGCCTTTTACAATCTAGTACAAATGGTTAAATAAACACAACTAGCAAAACAGCATGATGCATATATTATTTACTGGAAATGTAACAGAAAAGCGACACTGAGGACACTCATTACAAAGGGGTTTGCATTGTGGGCTTTTTCGGTTTTTGAAGAAGCAAACTTACTGATTCAGGTTTTCTCAAGGCCAGATTTTTCCATACTGATCAGCATCCACAATCACAGAAAAGGTCTCAACTGTTCTTTTAAGTATGTGCACTACCTTTGCGTAGACACCAAAAGAAGGTGTTTTTGTCAAAGTACATCTGGTGGTGACCTTTGACAGCCTGGCCTCTTTTGGGTTCCTGTGTGGGAGCTGAGTGCTTACAAATAGGAAACTCCAAGCATGAGAGCAGGCTGTACCCCAGCTCACCTAGATGACAATACAGTTTATGTGCTAGCAGTTGGACTACCCCAGTCATTGCTCATTGCAGGGATACATCGGAAAGGGCCCTAACTGAGGAGGGAAGGGGCTTACAGGTTTTCTAGACTTGCAAAGATCTTAAAAAAATAGTGCAATATAATGGCATAAATAAATATGTAAATTTGCTGATCTACAGTTTCTTTTGTATACCGCACTGGTCTACCAAGCTGATATACTATATCGGGTAGGTCTGTGGTATAGCTATGCTGAAACAGCAAGAAAAGTAGGACTTCTGTCGTATAGACTTGGCTTTATATTTTTATTTATTCAATTCTACCCTGAAGCTTACACAGTAAAGAGGACTAAAGATGAAATGTCACTGATTGTTTTTAATTTGTGCACAGTAAATGTCACACGAGAAGAGATTACTAGTTCAGGAGAAGATATCCTACCACACAGGAACTTATTGCTAGCACTGGTTTGAAGCCTGTGTTTGCTTCCTGCAAAATCCAACAGAATGAGGCAATAGGAATAGCCTTGATCATTGTACTTCGAAATAAAATAAGGACCTGAGTGATTGCAACTCAGCACCTTAATATTTGCTAAGCAAAGCTCGCGTAACATTTTGGTATAGTGTTAGATTCAGTTACATCACCACTAAAACTTACAAGCTCCAATCAGAATTGATTTCTGCTTCATTAACTGACTGATTTTAATGTAAATATCACAGTCATTTTTGCCTTTGAGAAGCAGATTTAAAAAAAAAGCAAACCTGGCATTTGCTGTGTCACTGAGCATTTGAAAAATGTCAGTGTAGCTCAGTGAGGTGGTTTGGTTTTTCTGGTTTTTAATTCCATCAGCTCCAGAACACATGGACTTCAGCTATTCATTAAAAATATTTCAAACCCTTTTACCATATTGTGATCTCTTTATTTTGGAAAAGCACAGTCCAAGGCTTTCCAGGTTTAGCTTCCAGGCATAAACAAACTCAGTTGGGTGAACCTATTCAGGAGCATTTAGCATCCATTCCAAGAAAAACATTATATTGGCCCTAACAAAAGTAGTGCCTGAATACTATTTCATTTTATTGATTGCTTCTTTTCATTTTAGCACTATCTTTTGATCGTTACTTAAGGCCTCCATCCAACAAGTTTTTGGCCTGGTAACCAGCAAATGAAGTTGGAAAACTGCCTGAGATTATGAAGCAGACAATACAATCATGTACCAAGTAAGAATGAGTGTCCAATATGTTGCTTCAGCTGTACTTAACTGAAGGTTTTTAAAGCGACTCTGACATCAGTGCTTGATGGATTTTAGTTTACACTAAAACGAGGTGGAAAGAGTGGGCATGAATGTGCTTTGTAGATAAAATATTCAACTAACAAAGAGACAAAGAGGAAACTGGGACATCAAATTCTTCCAGAGATGTCCTATGTACTGCTAAGAAGTCAAACTAAATGGTGTTTTCAAAGTCTCTGTATTAGCCTTCTCTTAGTGATGTCAGTGGTAAAACTCCCAGTGGTTGCAAAGGACATCAGGTTAGGTCACTGTTCTTTAGGTGACTGAAAATGCTACCTTTTATTTTATTTCTTTGTGTCCCTAGTGTCATACTGGTGTCCTCTGGGCCTTAAAATTCAAACTTGCTTCCTGCTTCCCTGAGCTTGTCTCATCACTGTGCTGGCATGCAGGTGGACTCCACTTTGATGCAGCCACAGAATTCCCCAGTTGTGACAAAAGGGCTGCTGTACGTTTGAGCTGTTGCCTCCATGTAGTCTGGTTATGCTTTCTGGACTAATTCCTTGACTGTAAAATACAGATAATGGCACTTCCCTGCCTACATGGGTTATGTGGATTCCTCAAGCTTTCTAGGGATAAAAGCCAAAAAGTAATGTAACAGGTGATGTCTTGCTGCATATTTTATCTACTGGCATAGAAGCATTACTCCATTATTCAGAAAGATGGAGACACAGACAAGAAAAACAAATTAAAAGCAAAGAAAAAAGCACTATTAATAATAATGAAGAAAAAAGAAATGGCATATGACCTGATTTCTAAAAAAACAATAAAAATCCCTGTAGATACACAAGCCACTACATTAAATATGATTCTCCATATGATTAAATGAGCTTCTGTCAGCTTGCCTACCTTACTGCTTGCTTAAAGCCATTTACATTTTTTTCTGGTCTGCACATACTTACCCAGAATATGAGAAAGACTACTCGGTGCATGTATTCTAGTAGTTCCCAGACAACCAAGTTGCAAACTTCTGGAGCATTAACTATCTGAAGAGGAGACATATTTGGCAATCAGTAGGTGATACACAAGGGTAATCACATGGGCACACATGCACAAATAAACATAATAGGAATCAGTAGAGAAACATTTTTGAAAACAAAGAGAGAGGCATTTTTCTAAATTTGCTGATTAGAGATAGAAATATTTCCTTACAAACTGTAATCAAGTATGATAAAATGGAAAGTGGTAAATTTGTCTCTTTTTTGCTGAATCACTGTCAGTGCTGTTCTGTCAGATATATCTGGGTGAAGTTGCTGAAGAACCATCAGGAGCATTTAGACATGGGGTTTCCTTCTGGCAGGTTTGGACCAGTGCTGTCTTCTTCAGGCTTTTCTGTTGCTTGAAGGGGAAAGGAAGGAAGCACAAGAATTTTGCCTGGGAAGAAAATCCACCTGTTAAGAGCTATGCTGCAGCTCTTTACCTCTGTGTAGAGTTTCTCTAGATCAGCCATCACAATACTAGTCAAATGCTAAACCAGATAAATTAAGTCAGCATGGAGTGAACCAGTCTTTGGAGTTGACAGTATGCTTTATCCTTATCTTGCTGCAAGTGTTGCTTATTGAGCTTACTGCACTACTTGTGTAGTGGTTTGAGCAGCGCTGTGAACATGAGGAACATAGCAGTTGTTACCTCAAAGTGTGAGAAAATTTGGCACAGAAGGATAAATCTTCTCAGTCTTCCAGGGCAGAAGAATCTCTTGGAATCTGGCCTCTCAGCTCCAAGTGCCCCAGGTTCTCCCCTATAAACACAAATTTTACTGCCATTTACATAATCTACAAGATGTGTAGGCAAAAGGCTTTGCTACCGTACTGGTTTGCACTATAGGTGGTACCTTACTAGTTGTATGCAAAAAGCGAACCCCACTGCTTGCTGTCCTTTGAAAGCATGGCTTTTATTTCCCCACAGTGGCGTAATGTTTCTTCTGGAGTGCCATTTACTGAATCTTTTTTAAGTGTACATTTTTAAATGAAATTATTTGGTGTGCAGTTTGTGACAAGATAAGGCAGACATATAAATGATATTTTACTCAGAGTCACAGCTCCCAGAGTTTTATTTATGCTGAGCTTTGAGATATGTTTTTTCCTGAGGGAGCCAAGCTGTTACATATTATCTTCTTAATCTACTCGGTATTCATATTTCACTGCCAGCTGTAATTAGATATTAGACATTTTCATTGTTGTTATAGAGCTGAATTATTATAAAAATAATTATTATTGAATATTTCAGCATACATACTGTACTTTATCCATTTAACACACACTAAAAGAAGCCCAGACTGCAGTACCAAGATCAACTCTATTTTAATCTGAAAGATGAAGACAATTCAAGGTAAAGAGAATTCAATTAACAAAGGCAAACATAGATGTAAAAATATGCAGACTTCTTTTTTGCTTTGTATCACCATAATAAATAATCTTCTTGGAACATATAGTTAAATTTTAGTGTTTACAGAGTATATTGCTAGTAGAGAACATAAACGCACAAGCTCTTGGAAACTTATGCCCTCAGGTTGGTTTCCCACTTGTTTTGTGCTTGGGTCCTGTTTCTCTTCATTACTTCCATAGGTGCCTGGGACAACTTGCAGAGATACACACATGCCCATGCAGAGGAAATGTTTGCCAAGGCTGGCTTCATGGACGCTAAAGCAAGCAAAGCCAGTTCATAAGCTTCAAAAGAGGAAGGCTTCCTTCTACACACAAGCAACAGAGCCAAGAGCGTGTGGAAGTTCTGCAGTCCTGTTCGTCCTGCCAGGAGCTGCATCCTGTCTCTGGCAACGATGCTGCCATCACACTTCTACCCATAACCAAGTTTACTTAAAACTCTGCAGGTCCCATCATACACATGCACAACAGGTCTCTGCTCAAGCCTCTGAGGCTATCGAACCAACTAGGTAGCTAAAGTTGGGTGAGATGAATTCCACTCTGATGTTTCACAGCTGAAATAAGAGTAGCAGTCTGAATAGACACTGCAGACTTGGTTGGTTCTGTTTTGTTTCATTTCAAATTACAATATTAATTAGATTTTTTTTAAAGTTTTAGATTTTTTTCAAAAAAGGCATTTTCCAGTTTAGGAAATCTTAGATCCAATTCACACATCTCTATAGGAATTCCAGCATTCTTACAGTGTCATCCGAGGATTAAAACTGATTTTTCATGTCCTGTAAATTGTGCAAACTAAGAGAATCTCACTGTAAACAGAAATCAGGTTTACAGTCTATACTATCTCAAACTTTGTGTATGTATGCATACAGATGTATATGCATTAAATGAGAGATGTATATGCATTAAATGAGAGAAGATCAGGATGTGTTCTATTAAAATCTGAAGGATTCACACTTTTATTTTACTGGCAGGATGTAAATCTATGCTGAGTGAAGCAAACATACGTGACAAAGGCCTGTCAAGTCAGTCTCTAGAAGTGGATAATCTTGAGTCAATGCTGGAACTCCTTTCTTTATTCTCCTTCCATGCCCTTGCTTATGTCTTAGATGAATGCTCATAATCCCATTCTCTGACAAGTTCTTCCCAAGAAAGAAATGTTTTGATTTTAGCCGTATGACTCACGCCTGCCATGCCCTGTCCAGGCCAGAAAGAAATACAGGAGCTGATCTATAGTCCATTGACTTCAAAAGACCTCGATCCAGGGGCATAAATTACATGTTTCTACATGACAATTAAAACATTAACTTGTTAGGGCAGACTTTAACTCAGTGAAACTGCCTTACAGTGAACAAGTTTTTCTTCCTCTATAAGAAAGACATAAAAATACCAAAAAAAAAAAAAAAAAAAAAAAAAAAAGGGAAAGATTCAGACTTCTTTTATTCCCAGTGTTCGTGGATATGAAATATAGTGATGAGCTCCCAAGTAACACACTATCAAAGTAAAATTAAGCGTTGTGATTATGTCCCTAGCCTGTTGGCAACAAGCCATATAAATTATAAAAGAGACCCAGGTATAAGAAATCAAATCATTAAATAAGCAGGGCTCACAGTAAAATACTGCTATTAAGATAATGTACTTAAATGAGCTACATTGACTCATTCTGTTGCATCCCTGCACTTTAATGTAGCTAGCCACTTCTGCATACATATTAGTTCACCAGTTCCAAAAAGAAAAATGACCTTTAAGAAATAGCCATTGTCCTCTCATTGCCACTTCCTTTCCTCTCATTTTCTTAATTCTGCCTGATCACTCTCTCATTTTTGGTACCTCATGCCTTTATCCTTTTGTTTCCTCAGACTTTTAATGTCATTCCTAGCTGAGATAGTTGAATACTCCACTTCTTTGCAATTGGACATTTTTGTAGTAAGCCTGGACTTCTTTTTACCTCAAGCTTCTTGCTCTGCACTGATACCAGGCACATCCATATTTTCAGGACTCTACAGTCATGCCATACAAAATATTAATTCAAAGTTGGTAAAAGAAGTCCATGGCCCTGGACTTGATTGTGTGCTAATAGTATGTTTTAATCAAAGGGCTAGCTTCTTAGCTGGGAGTTCGAATCAGTCAATGAAATACATGACCAACATCTTTGTACTCACTTTTTATTCAAATGAAAAAGGAAATAAAGTTTAACATTTTGACCACTGCATTTATTGTGGGGTTTGGTTTTTTTTTCAAAACTGAATTGTGCAAATCCCTACATGGCATGTTGGATATGGACAGTACACATTTCATTTCAGAATAGACAGTGTGTAAAGCATGCAAAACAGCAAGATTGTTCAGCCTTGGAAATGCTAGTAAGCTTTATTTACTGTGTTAACATTGTAAAATGAAAGATGTCTTTCTGCCCCACAGTGTTTTAGCTGTGAATGTATTTTCAGAAATACACCCATATTCTACTTGGAGAATGACGGTAGAGAAAAACCCTGAGAAGTCCTGCCTCCCCTTGCCATGTTCAAAGTACTGCTGTTAAGCACAACACTTAATCAGAACCACTGCAATGACGGTCATGGTTAGAACTGAAACTCCATCCTTAGCTAATCTTCCAATGGTAACAAAGTTTGTACTGAATATGTAGGCAGGTTTTGTGTGGTGTGTTAGAAATACACAAACACAAATATTGCATAAAGCTGGATGTTTTGTGTTAGAATTTAGCTAGAGAGAAAGCAAGACCCCTACAGAAGGAACCCTGTTAAAATTAGGAAGGAACCCTGAGAAAACACTGAAGAGCTGCAGTCTTTCCTGTGCCAAAAGAACTGTTAAGAAATACTGCCTCAAAATCAAAAACTGTGCTGAATGAGCAAAGGAGTGGTCAAAGAAAAAACAGCTGATGCAGGGGACATCCTCCAACCCTGCTGACACATGCACACTCACACACACATATACAGGCTGCTCTCTCTTGCAAGAGTTGTTGATTCCTAACTATAAATGTCAAGCAAAGTTCCTAATGGAACTTGTCTGCTCTCCACACGATAGACTGTGTAAGTTCAGAAAGGTGTAATTTACCCCTCTTTGTACTACAATGAGCAAGTTTGTCCATTAAAACAATTACTCTTTTTACTTAGTGAATTTAAAAACTTCAATGTGATTTTGGTATGATTGCATGTGCAAGAAAGCAAAAACCAACAAACTTGGCCAACTTCTGAACCCTGTGACCCTGAAACCACTGGGAATTTCGTTTAAGCAAGGGGTTCAGAATTTTGCCCTGAAGAAAACAAGCTTTAGCAGCAACACAGGCTGGCCTCAGCACCACTAGTCAAACCAGTGATCTCCCATGCAGGTTCTGTTCCACTCCAGGCTACAGTTCCAGCACCACTCAAATCTACACTGAGGGCGAGGACATTTCATGTGCATACAGCCACCTGCAAAACAGCAACAGAATTAGACATGTTAATCGAGAATTATCAGTGTGAAAATCAACTTTCTTAGGTGCTCATTTATTAACCAAGTAGAATGTTTAATAAAAGAGAAGTACAAACCTGAAGAATATTTTTCCTAAGCTTTCTAAAACTTGCTACTCCATTTCATATTGGGGTGTAAAGTGTTGGTCTCACTTAAGGGACTGCAGGAGTAGGAGGAAATTAGAAATGACTGTGCTAGGGTCAGCGAAAAGAGATGACAATCTGTGGCCTCTGAAAGCAGACATGGAGGTGTCTCCTCAAGGATACTCTACCCTAGTCCGGCTGTGAGCCAGAAGATGAACAAAATTCAATTCTTTTTTGAAATTGGATTCAACAACTTAGGTATTTGCAGAGAGTAAATCGGCAGATACAGACTTTGGTGGCTGACTTCTGATTATATCAAAATGACAGTAGTAATTTAAGTTGATTTGACCATCTTAGTATCTGAAGCAGTCTTTTGATCGTGTGTTTCCTGTGCGTTGAATTTCTTGCTTGCCCATACTGTCAGAGCAGCTTTAATCTCTCTGCTCACAACCTTGATCAAATGTTTACCTTGTAATATATAAAACATTAACGTTGTCAAAGGTCATTCCAGAAATACACTTCAAATGGAAAGTATGTTGCTTACCACACAATGTCTTGTCTAATTCAAACTGAAAGAAAAGCATACAGTATGAAGAAATGCTGAAATGTCATCTTGGTTTGACTCCAGATGGTGATAGGAGGTATAGGGAGTGCTTGTTCCCTACTGTATGACCTGCTACCCTTATACCACCATTATTATAAATGCCAATCCAGAATGATTCTCAGAAGGTAAAAACAGCAGGAGACACAAGAACTGGTTTGTTAAAATAGGCCTGCCTGCTTCATTTTACAGAAAGAGAAAACTAGCTGTGATGACAAGGTCTATTTAACTATTTTATATG
Source organism: Psittacula echo (assembly GCF_963264785.1). Classification (NCBI taxonomy): domain Eukaryota; kingdom Metazoa; phylum Chordata; class Aves; order Psittaciformes; family Psittacidae; genus Psittacula; species Psittacula echo. The sequence continues at coordinate 36,492,015 of NC_137738.1, read as the reverse complement.
TTTTTGTAAGAGATGCAATTCACCAGACATTTTAATCTTATTTAAATGTAAGTGTAAAAATGGACAGCCTCCATGTCATGCTTTACTTAAGGTTTACGTCCAGTCTTCTCTTACGATTTGTATTAAGCCATCACTGTGTAAAATGCATCTCAGTTCTCGCGCAGGACCTAAACCCCTGGGTACCTTGTGGTCAAACATGTGCTCTACCTGCTAAGCTACATAAATCATGTTATTCTCTGCTACATGGCAGCTGAGATCAGCAGTCAGAGTGGAGAGTGCCTCAAGCAACATGGCTACAGCTTTGTGAGTACAGCTCTGTGAGTACAGCTCTGTGAGTACAGCTCTGAGAGACATGGATGGGTGTTTAAACTCACTCAGAGTGGGAATGGGGCTGTGGGAAAGTGTTTCACTCTTTCACTTTGGCTACTACAGAAATGTTAATTGGCGTACTGAAGTATTCTACAATGCCTATAGCTATACAGGCTATTATAGAAAAGTTATTGACATAGAGAAATATAGGCTATTACAGAAAAGTTATTGGCATCGTCACTGTCCCTTATAAAAGATAGTGTTCACAGAAGCATTTGGGGAGTGAAGATGCAATTACTCTCTTGTGTGGACTCAGTGTACTCCTCCCAAATGAGGACTGCTGGCAGACAGTGTACAGTTGTCAGCCTCTTGCCACCAGCTGTACTTAGGCAGAACTGAGGTGATCCTTTCAGCTTACAAATGTCAGCTTAGAAGGTGGCACGTGCAGTACCCATGACCAGAGAAGAAAGCAAGCACTGCACTTTTTAAGCTTCACGCCTTAATTCGCAAGATCACAGAATCACTGAAGTGGGAAAGGTAACTTCAGAGATCATGCAGTCCAAACCCCACTGCTCAAAGCAGAGACAACAAAAGTGGGGTTATCAGGGTTGCATGCAGTGAGTTTTAAATATCATAGAATGGAGACACTTTCTGGGCTATCTGTTCCAGCCTTCAATCACCCACACGGTAAAAGCATTTTCTTATGTTTAAGTGAAATTTCCTGTGTTTCAGTTTGTGCCCATTGCCTTCTGTCCTTTTAGTGGGCACCACTGAGGAAAGTTTGGCTCTGTCTTCTTTGCTCCCCACATCAGGTATTTCTGCAGTCCTTTTTTCGACTTTGTAACCTTTCATTGGACTCACTCCAGTCTGTGTACAGGGAAGCCCAGAACTGGATCCACCACTGTAGATGTGTCTCCCTGACCTGCTGCTGGTCATGCTTTTCCTGCATGGTGCTGCTGGCCACCTTTGCTGCAAAGGCATGTTGCTGTCTCATGTCCAACATGCAGTCCACTAGGACACTCAGGTGCTTTCCATCCCTTTGGCCCTTAACCTGGACTGGTACATTTCCCTTTATTGAACTTCATGAAGTTTCTCTCAGCCCATTTCCCAGTCTGTCAAGGTCACTCTAAATGGCAGCACAATCGACTGATTCCATTGTGTAGAAACTGTTGTGGCTTTGACATTTTGCATTGAGTCATTGTTCTGACATGGATCAGGGTATAAGCAAGCAAAGGTCTTTTCCTGCTCATTATCCATTTTCAATAAATATTTTCTTTCGAAGATAAAAAGTATAATGACCTTTATTTCCTTTTTGATACATTGGGGATTTTACAAGCAACTTCCCTAAACATTAGTGGGAGTTGTGTAAATGGTGTCAAATAGGGATATCCTGTTCGTGACAAGTGACAACCTCCTGAAATTTAACAGTAAAGATTTTGTAGTAGAGTCTAAGGGAAAGTAAAGTACTGCCTCAAGTCTGCCCATAAGTCTTTTCATTTGGCTGCACACAAACTGTTAAGTATGAAAACTCAGGATTATTATTTGTCTGTTTCTAATCCAGTTTAGCTTCTGTTTTCCAGCCTGTTTTACAAGTCTGTAAATAATTTTTTTGACCTACCCCTCTGTTACCTCTCCTCTGCTGCCTACCTTGCTCTCTACACTTTGCCAAATCTTGTCTCACCTTCCCACTCCTGAATTCATGCTTTCTTTCCTTCTGCTTCTTGTGCTTGAAGAAATCTCCCACTTTCCATCTGCCAACTGCCTTCTCTTGTTTCGTCAAACCCTAGATTTCAGGATTTTGTCCTATTTCTTCCTCAGTAATATTACTGTGGTATCACTATTTGAAATGTTCTCTCCTTGCAGTTTACAGTGTCTTACTTGGTGTTTTCAGCATGCCATTTGAGTAAATGCCACAAAACTGAGAAGCATCCTCATACTTAATACTTCTATTATATATAAGCAATAATTTGAGTATATTTTAATTAGCATAAATACAATTAAATTTTGGAACAGTATGAACCTTTAGGGTTCCTCTTCCCCATTTTAACCACCCAAGTGCCAGTAGATTACTTATGTTCCTACACGGTAAGTATTGACTAGTGTAACCAGTTTGTCAGAGTTCATGTTTCTTCCTCTAACTTGCTCTTCTACTATGGGCATATCACTGGGTTGAGATTAATCTCATCTAAATTCAGCTATATACTGTGTAGAGTTCCACAGCAGGACTAATTCTCACACCCCACTTTTAGGTGCAATTCTTATGGCCTACACTAGACATGCGTTCTGTTTCATTGTGAGATGAGTTTTACTCTACAAATGTCTATTTTTTACAGTGACAATGAAAAATTTAGACAACTAGCTGAATATTCAGTCATATGAATGCTACATCCAGTGTCTCTCTATGCCTCATTTTCCTTAGCTATAAAACAGCAGGACATTTTGTGAGGCTTAATTAGTGGCTTTAGAACTAAGTGATTCAGATTTAGTGATTTCAAGATAATTTAGTTAAAGTGACAGGCATTCTCTTGGAAAAATAGTGTGCATGTGTACATATGAACATTCATACATTGATATTATAAAAAGAATTTTAAAAGATAGTTAAGTATGAAATATCTAATAAATTTACCATTTTTCTCTACTGGAATATTGCAGTTGGGGCATGGCTTAGTTGTCTTCTTGATTGTTTCTCTAGATGCCTCTTCCCATCGAGCTTGCATGGCTGCATGTTCATCAACTACATATCCCTGCAAAGAGAGAAAAAAACCACCTGTGGGCACAACACTGAAAGGCTGTGCTGGGACACGATATCTACATTGAAGCAATAACTATTTATCCACAAGAAACAGACGGGAGTGATTGCAAGGCCAGGTAGGTTGGACTTTTTGAGAGATGCAGAACTTTGCTTCAAAATGCAAACTTCTTTTCTCCCAGTGTATTGGGTTAGATCCCGGGCTGCAGGATGGTGGGAGGAGATGCAGCAGGTGGAGCATGTGTCATCCCAGGGGTCCTTCCTGCATCCAGCTGCAGCACAGGCTGCTTCCTCCACCCTGCTCCCTGCCCTGAGTGGCAGGCAAGGTTTGCAGGAGGACCCAGAAGGCATCAAGCAATGCTGCAGATGCACAAAGACAGGTAAAGCAGAAGGCAAAGAGAACCAGGAGTCAGATGAACCCAGCTGAGGCGTGACATGTTAAACACCATAGGTTTGATTCTGTTTCAGGAATTAAAGCCCTACTTGCAAGGAAGACCAAAACACCAAGGCAATGAAACACTTGGTAACACAAAATGGTGGGGTCCCTGGAAGGAAACTGTTTTTCATAATAAAGCATAATCCTTTGTTCCAGAGATCTAAATGTCATTCAAACATAAATCCAGGCCTTAAGAGGCACAAAGAAGAAACACAAAAAATTTGGAGAAAAGGTAAAAACACCCAACCCTAGTGAACAATGAAAGCAAGTAGCTCCCCAGGTAGAACGACACAGATGAAAAAAGTCATCATGAAGAGTGTTTTAAAAGGGACTCCTGTGTTTGTCCTATTTATGACTGGGACAAAATTACGTAATCTACACAAGTGTCCTACTTGGCAATTTCCTACCCAAAATGATAGTACAAGGACAAAGGAAATGGCAGTGCCTTGGGTCATTTATTTCACACAAGGTTGGCAACTATGTGAATAGTAGCTGTAAACAGTGTATGTAGGTTCCAGCCTTGAAGTTCTGCTCTCTTCATTCATGATGTGGTTTGTTTTTTTTCAAGCATGTGGGAAAATAATGAACTTAAACTAAATTACATCATTTGGAAAAATTCTCATAACTTGTTTGTGTATATCTTCAACATACTTGTAGGCTGTGATGTGGATACACTTTAAATATTTATTTACATGGATTTTTAAAATATATTTATTTCTATCAAGACAGAAAAATAAAACTGGCCCAGCTTTGAAACGTGCAGCACAACCATTACTCCTTGATTCCTGCTCAGCTAGTACAGGTTGTACTCAGATAAAACCTGTGAGTTGTTGCAGTGTCAGTGAGTAAGAGCTAGATTTTATTTCTTAGCTGAAGTCACCTGAGTAGTTAAAATGGAATAACAAAGAGCAATATCTGCAGAAACTCATTTCCAGCTCATCTGGTGGCCATTGCAAGATGCATTAAAAAAACCCAACCCAAACCAAACCAAACCAAACCAAGAAACCAAACCCACAAAAACTAAAACCCCAAGAGTTTTTAATCAAAAAAGCTCAACAATGGTATTATTTTTTTTTATTTTACTACCAACATCCATCTCCTCAGACCTTGAATCCCTTTTGTTGCTCCTCACTTAATATTCTCCAACTTGCTGTTATTTTTGATGTCGAGGTGACAAAAGTGAACAAAGTGGCATGGTTTAGTGTGGGGTGTCCCTGCCCATGGCAGAGGGGTTGGAACTAGATGATCTTAAGGTCCTTTCCAACCCTAACTATTCTATGATTCTATGATCTGTATCCTTAGAAGTGACTTTTACTTTTGTCTTTCTGCATCTGGAGAGGGAACTCGACTCTGCACCCTGCTGGATTATTCAGCAGTTTGGCAAAAGGATGACCTCTATACAACATCGCATTAGTAAGTTCTGGGAAACAGAAAAAGCAGCTCAGGCTAATAGCAAAGAACATTATCTAGTATTGATCTTGCAACACCTTGATCTTAAAGGATGACTTTCGTAAGCAATCTGAGCTAACTCCGAGAGTCCTGAACACAGTATGGGGAGAGCAGAGAACACCTGACCTGGGCCTCAGTTTGCCCAGTGACAGAATGAAGATGACATTAATTTAATCTCATCGTAATGGGAGTTAATTACTTAACATCCGTACAGATGGTTCAAGAAGAAAATCACTATAGCAGTGATAAAACTTTACTGTTCTTTTCAGAATAATAGCTATATGAGACCAGAGCTATTTTTAGGTTCTGTAGTCAACCCAAAAGAGGTTCACAGTGGCTCTATTTCTCCCAAATAGTCCAAATCCAAACTGTGTGGTTCAGCACTTGGAAACACACTTTTTCTCCATCTTCTTGTCTTTGTTGTGCCCTAATAGCAAATAAGAGTGAGGCAAAATTTCACATGCCAAATTGCTAATTTGATTTGTATAAAGATACTTGATTTTAGTTCTGAAAACAAATGCAAACTTAGGAAAGCTTAGGAAGAACTAAAATAAACAACTTCAAAGCACTCGTATGCAATTCACCAAGAAAGAACAAATTGCTGAAAGAGCAGTCAATTATTATATCAATATTTTCTATTGCAAAAATTCTAGCATGAACTAGATGCAGCAGCATGATGTTTTCAGCCCATTAGAGCTGAAACGTTCCCCCTAAGCCCAAAGCTGCTGAATGCTAAGTTAAAAACTTCCTGCTACAGGAAGCAAATGCAGAGTAGTACAGTGATGGAGTCCTGATTCAGTAAAAAAATCACACCATACTGATGTATGAGACTCCAGTGTTCATGTGCTTTATTTAGCTCTCCATATAAAATCATGGCAAGCACACATGCATCTATCTGCATTTTTTCCTCAAACAATAAAGGAAAGGTGTATGGCTGTTCTCCATTACCAGTATCTATTTAAATCACATTCTTTCATCCTAAGATAGCAAATCTAGTCTCTTCCTTGACAATGGCCTAGGTAATAGAGCAGGTTTATCGAGCAGAGGTGGCTCTCAGTTTATTTGGCCTCCTGGTCTTGGGTAAGAAGTTCAGAGATGCACATGTCTGTTTGCCAAGGAGAGAAGACTTTAATCACCTGTGATACTGACCCCACACAACATGTCCCTCAATTATTACAAAACGTTTGCCCTAGTAGTGAAAAGCTACTAGATTCCATCCATGCCACTTTATGAATTTTTTTTTTTTAATGCTTAACTATGCTGCACATTATGACCAGGAATGAATACCCCAAAATAACAGCAAGCTACAGTAAAAGCTGTTGCAAGCGTTATTCAACATCCCCTCTGCAATATTCCTTGAGTGAGACAGTGGAAAAAGTCTGTCTTGCTATCTCTAGGTCACACTGAAGTGCATAAAGTTACTTCTATTCTGTTTCTATGCTTAGTCCTTTGGAAAAGTTAACAGGGATAAAGAGACCACAGAGACTGCTGAGCACCATGCAGCAATACAAGAACATGTACATGAAAAGCTTTTTATGGAGTTAATCAATACCAGCCAGTACTGGTGTTGTGGTTTAAGCCCAGGCCGTAAATCAGAACCACGAAGTCCACTTCCCCCCCACCCTTCTTCCCTCCGCTCCTGGAGGGATGGGGAGGAGAATCGAAAGAATGCAACTCCCACGGGTTGAGATAAGAACAGTTTAATAACTAAGGTATAACACAAACCACTGCTGCTACCACCAATAATAATAATGATAAAGGAAATAACAAGGGAAGAGAATACAACCGCTCACCGACCGGTACCTCGCCCCCACCCAGCAGCATTCCAGCCCTTCCGGGGACTCTCAGTTCTACATCCTGGGCATGACGTGCTATGGTATGGAATACCTCTTTGGCTAGTTTGGGTCAGGTGTCCTGTCTCTGCTTCATCCCGGCTTCTCCTCCTCCCTGGCAGAGCATGAGACTCACAAAGTTCTTGGTCAGGTAAACATTCTGACCAGCAACCAAAAACATCAGCTTTATTAGTATTAATCCCAGGCCGAAAGTCAAAACCACAGCGCTGCACCAGCTACTAAGAAGGAGAAAAAATAACTGCTACTGCTGAACCCAGGACAACTGGAAAGAGTCTTACAGAGACAGAAAGCATCTTGAAATAGAAATAAAGTGTCCTTAAAGCATCATCTTATTCAGGTAATAGGGGACACAACAGCTTGTCAGTAGATCTACATAAAGTAAACCAAGTATGTGTTCAGAGTCAGCTACTAAGTAGAATCATAGAATCATAGAATAGTTAGGGTTGGAAAGGACCTTAAGATCATCTAGTTCCAACCCCCCTGCCATGGGCAGGGATACCCCACACTAAACCACGTCACCCAAGGCTCTGTCCAACCTGGCCTTGAACACCGCCAAGGATGGAGCATTCACAACTTCCCTGGGCAACCTATTCCAGTGCCTCACCACCCTTGCAGTAGTACCATTCAGATAAAAAACATAATAGAAAAACTTCTGTTCTGGAAGTATTAGACACGAGGATGATCAGGGGACTGGAGCACCTCCCATATGAAGACAGGCTGAGAAAGTTGGGGCTGTTTAGCCTGGAGAAGAGAAGGCTGCATGGAGACCTCATAGCAGCCTTCCAGTATCTGAAGGGGGCCTACAAGGATGCTGGGGATGGACTGTTCATCAGGAACTGTAGTGACAGGACAAGAGGTAACGGGTTAAAACTGAAACAGGGGAAGTTTAGATTGGATATAAGGAAGAAATTCTTTACTGTGAGGGTGGTGAGGCACTGGAATGGGCTGCCCAGGGAAGTTGTGAATGCTCCATCCCTGGCGGTGTTCAAGGCCAGGTTGGATGAGGCCTTGGGTGGCATGGTTTAGTGTGGGGTGTCCCTGCCCATGGCAGGGGGGGTTGGAACTAGATGATCTTAAGGTCCTTTCCAACCCTAACTATTCTATGATTCTATAATGTTTAAATCCAATATCTACTGCACAATATAATGCGTTATGTAAACCCACCTTTTTATGATCATGTGTATTTTACCTAGCATAGAAAATATCTGAAAACTGAAGACCCTTGATTCAGAATAGAACATGAAGCTGTTAACATTATGCTGTGTTTAGCTTTAGTACATGTAATTTCTGGACTTCTGCTGCTTTGCTCTTGGTGCTTAATTCCTTTCTGATAAGCAAAACTAGTCATGCATAATTTCAAAAATGCATCCTAGTGCAGCTTCCTTTACATCAGAAATACCTATTCTTTTGATCAGAAATGCTCAGGTTTAAGTTAATTCTCTTTGGAAAAGTAAGATTAAAAAAAAGGAAAAAAAGAAATGTGTAAAATGATGACTTTATGTGAAATACAGAATTTTAGAAAGGCTCAAAACAGAGCGTATTACTCATTTTCTAGCATGGATGTGAGAATCACTATGGATATTTGAAAGTGTTTGAAAGGAAAACAAAGAATAATTCATTGTACACAAAGCAATGTTCAGCCCACCATAACATTTAGATTATCACAGCCCACTAATTATTTTGGGCTAGAGCTTTAAGCAAAAGCAGCTTCATCTGTTGAAGCCTAATCTATGAGGGATGGTGACAGTCAGACTTGAATTTCTTTTGTTTTCTCAGCTTCTACTGGGCTGTTTTGTGAACATGTTCACATGAATTAATCTCCTATTGTGTTTAGTGGTGTCTTTTACTTCAGTTGTGGGGGGTAAAAATAGCAGATGTCTAGGGCACTTGATAAACTGGAGGGACTTTGAATTAAATGAAGTTGTATAGGAGTCAAAATCTCACAGAGGTGTACATAGCTATGGGACTAATGTTCTAGTCTAGAGAAAGCTTTGGGCTAATTAAAACACTTAAATATGGCTATAGATAAGGAACAGGAATGATATCTACCAATGGGAATGTTTCCCAAGAAAATAGAAGTGTCAGTGCCATAGGGATCCAGTTAAATTCACACAAAGCAGCTTTGTTTGAGCTAATTTGCCTGGTGTGCCTAGGTAATTCTGCCATTAAAAAGAAGTCACTTTGTGATGGCAGCAAGTAGCTAAAATCAAAGTGATAGACACATCGTATTGTGTCTGAGACAGATGAAAAAGACTTCCACAGAATAAAATCAGAGATCTCTGGTTTGGTGACACTGTACATCAAGATTCTCACGCTGCCTCTTGGGGCCATTCATATCACCATGAATTAAATTCAGGTAGCTGTGAATATTGAACTTACACTGCTCTACAGCAGAAAATCTAATCTAATACAAGTCATTCTTGTATAACTGTTTTCCATGAGTGGAGTAAAGATGTGCCTTCTCCCATAAGTTGCAAAAAAGCTGCAAATGACTGTCAGCTTAACCTCATAAACAAAAGCAGACTGTCAAGTCTTTTTACTTTATTGCTGCAGAAAACAGGAAAGCTAAAATTCTCTCTCTATAGTTCCCATCTCTTTCTCATTAGACAGAAAGTTAAGACCTATTCTCAGATTTCCTCTGGTGCATCTTTATTTATAACAGAGGGATTAATTTTACAGGACATTTCCTGGTTATAGTTATTTTTCTTGCTCCTTTAATTAGGCATCTGTGGGTTGAAATGTCCTGTCCTTGACATTGTGAATATACTAGCTACTAAATGCCCAAGCTTTTCTTTTACAACAGCTTAAGACACTTTAGAAATCAAGCTAGGTGAGCCATTATTTTTTTACAGCCATGTTTCATTTAACTTTTTGAATTTATCTGATGGAAAAAAAATCAATGGTCTAATAATAGATGTTCCATATTTCATACTGTGACTGAGGACTCATTGAAAGATGCTGTATATGATGAACCTCTTCAGTAGCTTTTTCTTTCACTAAAATGCAGAGAAATTATTAATGTTTTTCGTGGTCAGCATTAACTATTTATCATTTTGATTAATTTCACCTCTGTTCTTAGTAGAGAAAGAAGTTTCCATACAAATGCTGTGTGTTTCTCATTTTAGCTTTTGCCTGTAGTACACCATTTCCAATACCTCACCATCTGTTTTCCATATTCTAAAAGCAGTAAGGAAAGTTTGCTGAAATAATGAAGGAACAATTCTTAAAGTGATATTTGCAATATTTAGAGCATACATACAAAACACTGACAGCCATGAACTGATTCAGAAGGTCATGTAACTGTGGAGTCCAATATAATACATGTTTTCCCTAACAACTCACTTTTCACTGAAGGTTCAAGCCAAAAAGGAGCTTGCTGCTTTCTTCATACAGTAAATCGGAGGACGCATAGCAATTCCATAGTTTTGTCAGCATTATGGCTTTCTGTTACAATTTAATATACGCATTGCACAGATTTCAATTCCACAGCAATATTGTAAGAAATACACTGCACCAAGACAGATTTTACTGAAGCGTTAGCTAAATATTTCATGCCTTAGCATTACAATAATTCAGCTAAGGACATTTTGGAAGCATCTTTATTTGGGAATTCCACATTAAAATAAAATTTTGAAATATCTTGTTCTTACAGTGGGCCAGTATGTTCTGCTATATAACTACAGCAAACTGCCACCCACATAGAGACCCTGCATGCTTGCTGGAAATCTACAGGCATAAGAGATTAGACAAGATGCTGTTTAGTGGATGGATAAAGAAGCCTGGCAAGTAATGACTGTATATTTTATACCACCTACTGGCAACTTCGAGACCTGCGTACGTGAGGCAATGGGAGGGAAAGATGGGCTGGAGGCTAACCTGCAGCCCAAGTGAGCTGGGAGCTTTAGAGGAACACATTACAAAAGCACTCAGTAGCGTGCCAGGTGATGTGACAGGCTTTCCTGGATGTGTGCACACACATGGGTGTGCTTTTATGCTGCATCTGTGTAGCAAAAAGCATTTCTGGGGAGTGATCAAATAGATCTGCTTCAAAGCTGATCATTTGCCTGAAAGCTCATCACTGAGTTAGGTTTGAGCCCATAAACTATGGTTAGGGTTGCAGTCAGGGCCCCAGTGGCATGTGCTGATGAACAGGATCAGCCTGCGCTGATTCTGCTGAGGCATTGCACTACTTTTGGTTTGGTCTGATGGGTTCCCAGGCTGATAGGGGTTCTGGATATGTTTTACAGTCCAGTGGCAGAAAATCAAAGTTACTGTCTGAATCCTGCTTTAGCTATATTAGTACTGTAAGGACTTGGTCCCAAATAACAAACAGCTGAGGTCTGATTTGAAGGTGGTAAGTTTGGACATAGGTTTTGGTATTTTGGTGACCAAGGCTTCCATCTTAGGGCTACAGCTGGGAGAGGCAGCATCTCACAGGTTTGGAGTGGAGTTGAAATTTTACAGCACTAGCTATAAAATTACACCAAAGGTTTAGAACATGTAGCTTCGTGGCTTAGTAAAAATGCTGTCGCTCTTCCTTGTAAGAGGCCACAGCTTTTGTGCCAAACCAGCACGACAGAAGGATCCATCAGGCTTTCTCTGGACTTGTCTTGTCCTGCCTAGAGATTTGGTTTAGCAAGTGACAGCAGTTATCTAATTATGAGGTGACTATTGCTTATTTTGCTTTTGCTCTTGTATAATTTTTATAATTGCATGGTTTAACAATGTTACATGTATTTTTGTAACTAACAGATGGCAACTACAAATATAGGTATTATGGGCAGAATGAACTGTCTCTGACCCTACAGTAAAAAGTCATGCAGAGGAGTAAAGGCATGGGATGATAGCAGAGGCCTTGAAAGCACAGGCACAGGATAATATGAGAGGCCCTGGTGCTATGAACAACACTCCAGTGGTCAGTTACCCAAAAGCAGCCTTGAGAAATGAGTAAAAACAGTCTCAGGGATAACAAACAGAACAAAGACATAACTGACTTAGAACAAGTCAGTTCTAACTGACTTAGGCAGAACATTCCATAGATAGTAAATTTGGATACAGTGTCAACCTGCAGAACAGTGAAGGAGTGTGTTTACATATAAAAGTGACCCTGAGCAGATCATACAGTGAGAAGGAAATAAAACATTAATATCAACATTATTTTTTTCCTGGTAAAGGCCTCACTATGCCAGGCCATCCCAGACTGAATTGAGCCTAGGACCCAGAGGGGCAGTGGAGGGTTAAACATAACACCAAAGAAACGGACGTTACCAGAAAGTTTGCATATCCATTATTTTAACTATATATAAATTGAACTATAAGTCCCAGTATTATTGTAAATGGATTAAAAATATTCTTCGATTACCTTTCTAAGACTTCTATAAGACTAACAATGAATCTTTTACTTTGCATATACAATGAACCTGGTCTGAAGACCTTTAGCAGGTAATGAGATTTTCAATGTAATAAAATGGCAGAAATTCAGAAAACCTGTTCTATAACCTGTCACAAAAACCTGCTACAATTTTCAGCTGCGTCAGCAGCTAAAGTTGCATGCTTAGTGATGGATTTTGCTGGATTGCATAGTTTTCAGGGCCAGGGTTGCTAAAGCTAGCTGGAATTAAGGCTTGGACTAGCACTAGATATGGCCTGAGAGTATTTTTAAGGAGCTTAGGTTGGAGCCTGGAGCAGAAGAGACCACTGGGCAAGCTTTAAGACTTCAGCCACCATGGATGTTTAATCTAGCTTAGATTTACAGCTGTTGCTGTCCCAGGGTTAATTGCGGAGTTTGTTCAAATGAGATGAACTGTATTTACACCTGGTCCTCCAAAGACTGCCAGACTGGTTTTGTGGGATGATGAATTAGACAACAGATGTTCTTTTAGGTTCAAGCTTTTGAATGCGGGTAATTGGAGAGATTTGTGCACGGCTGTACTATAGAAATCTACCATGGTGCTTAATTTATTCTCTTTACTTAATTCACAGCAACCTCTGAAAAAGCAAACTTGCTAAAAAGCTGTTACCCTTTTATAATCACACTCAGTGGCTTGGCAGAACAAGATAATCAGCAGCTAAACCATCCTGGGGAATTTTTGCCATAGAACCATCTCTAAAACATACCTTTTTATAACCAATTTTATCTGGTTTGTGTCTTTTTTTTTTTTTTTCCCAAACATTTGTCTCTGTGCCCCACATTGTAGTCAGTTATTATATATGCACTACTTTTATATTAGTGTCATTGCTATTATGGTTTACCTTGCAGATGTCTTATCAACATGCTCAGCACCAAAACTGTCCTGGGAGCTACTCTGTATGTGCTCAAATCTACTGTGGTCCTTTGTTGTCCAGTTGCTGCTGAGCAAGAAGATGCATTACATATTGTGGTAAAAAGCAAACTGTCTAGAAAGGTTTTGTGCTAGGAAAGGTGGGCTAATTTTAAGCTGGGGACTTACAGAGGAAGCTGGTTTATGGCTAGATTCCCCACCAGCATAGACTGTCTCTGAGTGAGGTTAAAAGGGGCCAGGAAGCTTGGTTTTGCGGTGTACGTAGCAGGGACTATGTGGTTATTTCTAACCCTAAATCTGGATGGAGTAACCTTTAGTGTCATTGATTCCATCATGAACACTGTGCCTTTTAATCCATCAAATATGATTACTTCTCTCATCCCAAACTTCAAACAGCTCCAAGAGGCTGCAGTGATTTTAAAAGAAAGCTTCTTGGCTGGAGTTGCCACAGAAACATTTTATTTTCCCTGAAATTATGCAAGTTTCACACTAAGAAGGGTTATAATCAGCCCTGCAGCAGTACGTAAATGCTTAAGATGAACTTTCAATGGCCTCTCAGAGCTAAAAGGTGGCATTTTGATAGAAAGAGAATGTTCTGCCCACACCAATGGACCATGCAATATCTGTGCATAGACCTGAAAGAATATGATATGCTAGTATTTAGAACTAGGCTTCTCTTTGCACGGCTGCTGCTGAGTTTGCCTTTTCTGCCCCAGGCAGCAAGCATTACTCTCTAGCTTCCCACCATTATAAGGTTCAAACTCCTTGGTTTTGAATAGCCTTAAGCACCACATGTGGCACCTGCTTTATCCCTCTTGTCTCTCTTTCTTCCTCCTGCCAACTGACTCCATTTTCCCTTCCCTGCTGCCTTCCCTCCCTTCACAATTCCACCAGCTCTGCTCCCCACTCTTGACCTCAGGCTTTTTCCTTAGTCCTTCTGATGTCTGCCCAAGCTCAGGCCCCTTTCACTACCACCATTCCTGCTTCCTAGACCCTCATAATTGTCCCATGTCACTTAACAGGCTTACTCCCTTTCTTTTCCTTTTCCTCTTTCTGGAGCTTCCATGGTAACTCTGACAGGTCACAGCCACTCCATCAGCTCTTGGCCTTCATGGACACTTGAATGCTTCTGTATCAGGCTCTCTTTCTCTTTCTGAGGGATTTCCTGCTCCAAGACTTCCCAAACGAGTCACACAGGCTGCTTTGAGCAGCAACGCAGCTCTTCCCTCTCTCCAAGTTGCCATCAGCTCCTGGCTACCCAGATCCTCCACAACACCACTCCTTTTTGTCTTTTCTTCCAGCGCTTTCACACCCCTAATGCTCCACCCTATGCATCTCTATAATGCTGATTTAGGCCTTGACCTGCCCACAGTGTTTCCTCTCATACTGGGAATGTTAGAGACATGCAGGCATTAGCAGAAATGTGAAGACAACAGAAAGTTCTTTCACTACTATAGCTGCTAGAGGCTAAAGTAAAACCTGCATTTTTCTCATAGAAAGTATTTTCATGAAACCATGTATCCTGAACCAGTTTTGGAGAGGAACAGTTTGGTGGCAGAGTGTCTTGTTGACCCTGAAATCGCAGTGGCAGGAATTGTAACAATGAGATCTATTTCTAAAATAAACGATATGGAAAGAATATGGAGAGGAGACAAGCTGCAGGAGATGAAGACAACCCTGGAAGTGTGTTATTCCTACCTTGAAACAGATGATGGTCAAAGATAAAACAATCGTTCTCACTGCCTCAACAAGCAGTGCAATACCAGCAAGTTAACTCTGACACACAGGGTTATGCATCTATCAGGGGAGGGCCAAACAGAACAAAAAGGCTGCAAGCACAGATGGATAAATGTTTAAATGAATCCCAGTGGGAGATGAAGACAGTCCCACATGCCTTGCCTTCCATATATGCTCCACGAATGATTTGTATGAATCTTTATGCTTGCCTTGGTTTAGCTACATCTCAGTTTGCTCTCCTGGTTCCAGAAAGTGAGGGAAAACATTCTTTCAGTGGCACATCACCATCTTGTGGAGAAGTTTAATTAGTGCAGCTCTCAGTTGGGAAAAGAAGGCTGACCTAAATCCCTTAACTTCAGCTTATGTTGGAGTCTGAATGAATTTTGCGTACTCTGTGGTCTTGTTCATACTGGGGAACTGGCTTCCATGGTTGCAAGACTTATTCTGGTGATATCAGTTTGCTTTTCTGAAACAGCTCCTTTGAAAGCACAGGAAATTTTTCAGGATCAGCAAAGGTGTCAACATTACACTTAAACAGCAAAATCAGTTACCTTCCCTGAGTCAACGGATCTAACAGGGTGCAATTCATGTGCTGAGATCCTGGACCAAATGGATGAAGGGCTCCCACTGTCATTCATAGAATCATAGAATAGTTAGGGTCGGAAAAACCTTAAGATCATCTAGTTCCAACCCCCCCTGCCATGGGCAGGGACACCCCACACTAAACCATGCCACCCAAGGCTCTGTCCAACCTGGCCTTGAACACCGCCAAGGATGGAGCATTCACAACCTCCCTCGGCAACCCATTCCAGTGCCTCACCACCCTCACAGTAAAGAATTTCTTCCTTATATCCAATCTAAACTTCCCCTGTTTCAGTTTTAAACCGTTACCTCTTGTCCTGTCACTACAGTCCCTAGTGAAGAGTCCTTCTCCAGCATCCTTGTAGGCCCCCTTCAGATACTGGAAGGCTGCTATGAGGTCTCCACACAGCCTTCTCTTCTCTAGGCTGAACAGCCCCAACTTTCTCAGCCTGTCTTCATACAGGAGGTGCTCCAGTCCCCTGATCATCCTTGTGGCCCTCCTCTGGACTTGTTCCAAGAGTTCCATGTCCTTTTTATGTTGAGGACACCAGAACTGCACACAATACTCCAAGCTTCAGGAGAAGCTAAGGCAATATGCAAATATTTAAAATAAACCACTTCTTCCTATGGTATTCTAATTTTTCCTGGCACACTTACATCTCTGCTCTAGAGCATGGAAATCATACAAACTAATATCCACAAAGCCAACAGCATTGAACTTATTTGCAAGGTTCCATGATGGCTTTCAGTACTCCAGGCAAAACTTTAGGCATAAATAGAGCTCACTGTTCGTGTTGAGATGTATTCAAATTCTAGCTTTATTTAGTTCAGGCAAGGCACGGAGCCTTTGTCTCTTACTTTACTAGGCTTTTGGGTACTTCAAGCATCTCTCAATGTCTCTGTTGAAGTTGTTTTTACATAAACGTGAATAGGAGCAGGAAGACTGTTCAAAGTCTACTGCAAACAAAAGGAGATTGTTCTTTAGAGAGGCTAGTTAAGCTGCAAATCTCCTTGTATATATATGGCTTCAAAAAAGGGGTTTGCACAAATTCATGGAATAAAAATTTGCTCATAGCTGCTAAACATAAAATACCAAATCTATATAACAGGTCACAAAAGGCTGGAAAAGTAGATGGATTTTGGGTCTCATACAGTATACATTTCAGGGCAGCAGAGGTAGATAGCCTGACTACTAGGATACAGGCTGTTTAATTCTGCCTCAATGAGTGCTAATTGTTTTTATATATTAGAAGAGCTTCACTAAGAAAAGGTAAAGAGAAGAATCTCTACATAGCTCATAGCCTAGTGCAGTGTCTCCAAAGTATGGCAAACGAACTGTCCCATGGTAGCACACAGCAAAGATTTCCAACAGGCCTCCAGCTCCTTCCCCAGTCTCTGTGGTCAAAGAGTGAGAGACCTCAAAAGCCTGCCTCAGATAGAGCCTGCCTGCAGGCACTGACAGGAGCTGGACATGCCTTGCTGAGAGCTGGCTAGATGCAAGTCCATCAGCACCTGCCCGCAAGCCTGTATCTGCCACACTGGACTATGTGGGGTCTCAGGATTTGAGTTTCCTCTTAGCATCAAATATACCAGACATCAGTTTTCTGCTTCCTAGGAGTATATCCTGGGCATAGAATCACAGAATCATAGAATAGTTAGGGTTGGAAAGGACCTTGAGATCATCTAGTTCCAACCCCCCTGCCATGGGCAGGGACACCCCACACTAAACCATGCCACCCAAGGTCTCATCCAACCTGGCCTTAAACACCGCCAGGAATGGAGCATTCACAACTTCCCTGGGCAGCCCATTCTGTTCTTTGCTCCCTCCCTCTCTCTGAAAAGACTGTGATTTATTTTCCATGGAGATCAGGGAAACTTGAATCTCAAACAAAGAGAAATGCCAGAAGAGAAAATCTATTTCCTGTCCAGGTCTATAGCTGCAATAGCTACAAAAGCTACAAAATTATAGAGCAGCCTAGAGTAATTATCATATAACAGCTTCCAGCCTAGGCAACCCATTTTTTTATTTCTCTAAGCTGAAACATAAATTATCGGCATTTTCTGCATAGGCTATATAATAAACCCCCAGTTATTCAGTCCAAACCCTCATGATTTCCTGACTGGTGCACTGAAAATAAGCTGAAAAGCAGCAAGGCTACAGAAACACAAACATATTCATATTGAATAGAGACAACCCCAAAAGCCCATTGGGAAAGCTTTTTTTCTATCAACTGATGGCAGAGCCTGCGTATTCCTGAAAGAACTCAGCTACCCTATCAATCAAAGTGACCAAAATCCACTGCAAAGCCAATCTGGCAACTCCTATGGCTGGAGTAATTCAGCATGAACATAATTGTGTTTACTTAGGATTATAATTAGGACCTATTTGACGAATGTCACTCTAGCTGGGCCAGGGATAATGATCAGGAGTTGTGGGATCCCTACCTTCTGGGCAATGGCTCCCTGCAGGCTGAGGAGAGAGCTGCATTCCCCTTCATGGTATTCTTCTTTACATTCACGGCAGAACACAAACTGGAAAACAAACCAAAGCACGCAAGTCATAAAAACACATTAGGGGTATAGACAGCAGGTTACAATCACGTAGAGTCATCCAGCAGATGATCTCCTGCCCTTCTCATCCCATTAAATTCCCATAATCATCCTAATTGTACATCTTATTATACACTGATCATTAACACAACAATTTGCTGTTATTTTTATACATTTCACTGGTGAAGTAACATAAATGCCATTATTAAAAATGAGATTTTGCTACATGGTCCATTTAGGGACATAAAGTCATACTAGATACTTTTGGGTGTGTTTTTCCTACAGTGAAATCTGTTTATACAAAGGGTGCTGGCTGAATCAAGTAGTTCTGCTTTATAGTGTTTGCTAATGGAAACAGTCTATTCATATTTCTGAATCAAATAATTTCTCTATGGAAAACTATTGCTGACTTGACTTTATATAGGTCGTATGAAATACCATTCTTCAGAAAATGGTACCTATACTCTTTTAGAATGGTTTAAAAAAAAAAATCCATAGGAGGAACACAATGATAGGTTACTTAACACAGGTTTTAGGTGACTATTTGTAGACACTTCATTTCTAGCAATTGTTCTGGTTTCATATTCCTTAAATTGCATGGTTCTTTATCTAAGGCTTCATTGAAAAGTAATGTCTTCTGCAGATGAGTAAAACAATTGTCCGTACCTCAGTCTGATCTGTCTCTGCCACCTAAACTGATTCATATGTATCAAAATTGATGCCTTTTTTTTGAACTCGAAAATGAAGATATCTGTCTTGACATGTGTCAAAATCTTTGACCCATCAATGCTGCATTAAATTCTGTGTCCTTGCAGGTAAGAAGTCAATAATGTAAAATGGGTTTCTCTTATGCTGTTTTAAAGCCATGCTGTCTTGATGCAACTCCAGACTCTGAAAGATCTCTCAGCGGTAAGCCATTCTGACTGGTGTTATAAGCAAGACTGATATAACAGCCTTGATTTTTAGATACAGAGCTGCATTCATGCACAATGAATAAAGGATATCAGGGACATGGCACTAGAACATTTGTCTGCCACAAATTCCAGCTGTTGCAATTTCATTTTGAACTCTTTCAAGCTGTCACTTTTCTAAGAAGCACTGAAAATGATATTTCACTGTCACGCTAAAGCAACTGCCCTTTTATGAAAAGGAGCATTGTGCAAGTCTGAAAGGACTGATTCTGTTGTTCAGAAAGTCAAGGAAATTTGGAGCAGAGGGGTGGAGTTAGTGTTCTAACTTCCAGAGATATCAAACCTAATCACTTATTTGCTCTCTTGTCACTTCTCTCCACTATTTTGTCAATGATTTAAAACATTTTATTTTACTTCAGGTAACACTGATTTGTTAATTCACTTGTGCTTGTTAGAAAACAGCGTAACAAGGGAAGCACCTTTGTAAGGTATGTTGTATGAGAAGCTGCATTATTGTAAAAGAGCATCATATGAATACAACAATTTGCACTACATTAGTGGTCAAAAGTTCCAGCTATGTTAAACACTGCTCAAACACGTAAAGAGAGGTACTCACTGTCTGGATATATCTCAAAGACTTGTTATCCTTTAACAAATAAGGTTATGGCCAGGTTTAACTGTATTTCCTACTATGTGCCCTATTTTCTGTTTCCTTTGTGATTTTATTTCCTTATGAACACATCTGGCTGAAAGGATTTTGTGTACACTTGCTTTATCACTGCCTTATCACACAATGCCTCATCTTGCTTTCTGCACTCCTGTCTCTTTCACTTTTCCTGTGCAAGTGCAATTTTAAACATTCCATAAACACTGAAAAGGGGGAAATAATGAAGAAAGAACACCACCTCCCAGGCATATATTTTGCAAAGACATTCTATCTGCTTCACAATGTAGTTTATGTGACATTGCTATTTATTATAATAATAAAATTCATAAACTCATGCCATATTATTTACAGACGTGAAATGCATTTTCTCATTATAGAGCCCACTTTTTATACTTGCCCTTCCTTAAAATGGAAAATCCGCAAGATCAACATTACCAATGTTTTCCCTATAGGACTGCTGTCCTGGAAGCATGCATGAGTCTATAACTGGGCCTTTCACTAACAATGGTATATCCTGCAAGTAAGTCCATGAGTGAGCTTGCCACGTCCTTGTAATGAAAGAAAGCCTGTTTTTTTGGGGGGAGAGTGAGACAGGATACTCTTTTCACATATTATTAGAAAATGGATGAGATGTAAAATCAGCTCTGTGGCAAAAGAACACCCTGGAGGCTGATCGGTTTGTCAGAATAAATAGGCAACTCCCAACAGAAATACAGTAAGCACTCTCTTTTTATGGCAAAACATGCATCATGAAGAAAAGGCATGTCACAGCAAAGAGCAGTTTGTGGTAGTTTTATTCATTTTTTACATTCTGATATAAAAAATATAATAAAGTTTCAGTAATAAAATACAGCAACTGCAAAAATGCTGTCAGTCAACTTGTGTTTTGTGGCTTTATTAATATTAATACACTTATTTTACCCTTGGAAAAAAAAGGATTTAAGTGGTTCAGTCAGGATTTAAGACTTTTGCATAAATTTAATATTAGTAAATGTTTAAAATTACTATAAGTGGTGTAATTACTAATAATAGTTGCACTTTCTTTCATTTACAAAAAAAAAAGACTGGCAGGTTATTTTGATAATATGAACAGCATATACACTTTCTATGTCTTTGTGTATTTAGTACTTACTTTTGTTACCCTTGAAATATTCTTCAGTTGGAAACAAGCAACACAAAGAACAAATATCAAAGGTCCCAAACCTACCTCCTAGGTTTATGCAGTAAAAAGAGGATTAGCAGGGAAATCCCCAAAGCTTTTAAGGGATTTAGGCACTGGAAATTAATATAACCTGGGTGTGTGCTATTACAGGCTTTTGAATATCTGTAAAAATGTATGTTACAGGCCCAAGCAGAAATCCTGAATCCAAGTGACCTTAGAATAGGAGGTATTTAAAACCTCAACAAGGATTCAGATCATGTTTTTAAAATCCTCCCATCTTTATGATCACTCAAACAACAGGTAAAATCAGATCAAACTCTGGTCAGCAATATGGAATTCAACCCCCACAGATCTGCAGTACTAACAGTGATGCTGAATAAAAAATGAGGACAGTGAAACCAAGCTGTAGACTCAGTTATTCCTGACTGGCCTATTTATGGTGTTTTAAGTTTGGAAGTGGCAGCAGAATGTAGCTTTATTTTTTTTGTTTCGGATGAAAGGAAAACAAGTTTGTCATTTACATGCTATGCTGTTCTTTGGGAAACAAGATTTTGTCATTTTCTTTTTCCCAGCATTTCAAAGATCTGCTTTCCCTTGGATTAAGCACCAGAGCTCTCATTCTCCCTCTTGCCTACTGCAAATGCCTCTTCTTTGGTCTCTGATATTATCTCCCTATACTGCTCATAAAATATTACTGTTAAAATTATCTTTCTTCCAACTTCAATACAATACTCCCATTCTGAATCCATATACAAAGCTTCCAGTTTGAGTTCCCTACTGTTATTTTAAAGTTACTCCTCAAATCAGATATTCTTTTTATTTTTCATCCTTACCTCCTTCCTGCATGTGTCTACACAGCAGCATGAAGGCAAGGTTGCTGTGAGGTACCCATAGCCAAGGTTTAATCTGCATCACTCTGGGTATACTGCTAGGGACTTCAGTGTGAGCTAACAACTGAAGCACATACCCAGATTTCTTACCAGCCTTCTGCAGTCCATGTTGAAATCTTCACCTACATCTTCATCTACAATTATTACTATTAGCTAAACTATACATGTTTTGGCCAAAGTGTATCTTCCAAAACCGACATTCACATCCAGATTAAAGATATTAGGTGAGGAAAGATGTGCTTTTGTCTCTGATAATATCTCCCTGTAGTGCTCATAAAATATTACTGTTAAAATTATCTTTCTTTCAACACATAACCATGGCTCAGTGAGGCATGCATACTGCATCATCTGATAGTGATGAGACAATGCTGCTGCACAGACCCCAAACACATCAGTTGGAACCCAGCCCCCTAAAGCCTTTTACTGATATCTTATGGTGGTGATTTCTTAATCAGCACATTCTGTAGTTTGAACTCTTAACAAAAAATGAAATTGATTTTGCACAATTACTTTTTCATATCAAACCTGTAATCTCATCATAGAATGAAATCAGTTTCTTCTGATATGACATGTTGTCATTAAGAATATATTGACTAGCAATCCTATCAAGATTGTTTTGTCTTCTCTTTCTTCTACCTTTTCTTCTACTTTTTTTTTCTCATTCAGTGGTGGCTGTCTGGACCCTTCACTATGGATGCGAATCACAAATTCTTAATCTACTGAATGCAGGCAGGATCAACACCTCTGTAAGTACTGAAGCTTTCTGCCAGTACTGCAAAACTAGTACAGAAGAGATGCAAAGGTTCCCCAAACCATGACTATATAAACAAAGAAAATCAACAGAGATATTTTCACCTTTCATTTAAAACATAGCATACAAGCTTTATCCTGCCTTCTCAGGCAAGCAAGTACTTCAAGAAATCAACCTTCAATGCCTCTACTCACTCTTTCCTCTAAAATCAAGTCTAAAACCAACCCAAAAGAACACTACATTGTAATCATAATGCATTCTAAGGGTGAAATAAACCACAGCTGACTTATTCATTTTATTATTTAATGAGCAGCCAGAAAATGCACATTAAGTGCTATTGTAATGTCAAAAGGCTACAGTATATTCTAAAGAGAATACAAGGGAAACCAAGTATAATCTAAGATATACATGGAACTAGACAGACTTGTTTTTATGTCTTCAAAACCAGTTTGGTTATATATTGCACATCAAAGCAAAATAATGTAGCATTGTAAGATACTTGTGTGGCTTTGATCACCAGAGCATCAGAGCATCATCTCTCTCACTATACTCCTGTAAAGCAGCAAAGTACTACTATTTCTGTTTTAGTGACTGGAGCCTAATTCAGAGAAATCCTTGGCCACATTGAGGATCTTAATTAAGTTGATGTGGAAAACCAAATGCCATTGAGGATGCACACCAAAGAGTCTTGTCCAAGATCACACAGCAGCACTTTAAGGGAGATTTCCGGTTTTTAAACACTGGAGTCCCCACTACTCACCTCAGGTCATTCATCAAAAGAACCAGACCCTGGTTTCAAAAGATCACAACTTAGCCTAATAAAGATAATCACTAAAGTATTTCCATGCCCTTTATTTTTCTGGGAGGATGTGTAAATGAAAATATGATGGGGGACTGCAATAATGAGTTGCCAATCACACAGAAGCTCCTGTGAGCTCTAACCAGCAATGTTTATATTGTATACAGCAAATGTATAGTTGTTTGGTTTTTTCATCAGGCTAGCAGGATGTTTTTAATACATTTTTCTTACCTGGAGAGTGTTTTATGAGATAGTAACATGAACAAAACACTGGAAAGGCAAAGCATTCCTTCCTTTCACCTGACAACTTGATCACTTGGTCAAAAAACCCCCTTGAAAATGTTAAATATTATAAAGCACCAAGTTTCAATCCTAAATGAGCTTTTGTAGTCAAACTACAGGCTGCTGATTGGAGCAACGATTTATAGTGAAAATATGAGCATGACCTAAGAGAAATCAAAGCTATTAGAAAGCGACGTACAGAATAGCACTGCCCATAATACCCAAAGGCATCTCTTTAAAGTGTTTCTGGTTAGCAAAATATAGCTTCCAAATTCACTTTCCAAAGTACAAATTATAACATTATATTGTTATAGTGAGTGATACATACCTACAGATTTTTTTTCTTTTTTTCTTTTTTTTTTTTTTTAAAGAAAGCCTCCAAACCCAGATTTCACTGGGAAAGTTTTTACCATACAGTGTATCTTTTGAGTAGGAGAGCATTTGGATTCTTAGCTAGAGCTCAAACCTCCACACACACAAGACTAAGCATGTATTTTGATACTTATATCCATTCAAAGTCAATTAAAACCACCTCCCAGGCTTCCCCGAACATCACAATCCTTGTGTTACTGCTGTGAACCACATGTCTGGGCATTGGATTAGCTTTGCCTCTGGCATTTTGTTATATCCAGCACCAAGTATGAGACTGTCATCTGCACACCCTGTCTTTGGTGTTTCTTGTGCTTACAGCAAGAAACTTTAAAAGCAGTATATTTGCCATCCGTAGTAGCTATGTTTACTTAGGATTTGTGACTTTCCCAATTGTCAGTTATAAAAAACCCTGCAAATTGTACAATGAAGATAAATGCCACAGTAGAAAAAGTACCCATTTTTAATGACGCCAGTCTTATCAGATAGAAGGCAACTGAAAAGCATGGTAGTACTTTCGGAGCAATTTTAGGTTTTTTTCTTTATAATAAAGTGCACATATTTACCATGCATATTTCATCTAAAATCAAACTTTTGTGAGAAGCACAACAATTTGTCAAAACATGGTGTCAAAAATCTAGCTGCAGTCTCTGTGCAGCTTTTGAAATCTTCAGGCAATTTGTCATCAATACTATAAGAGGCAATTTTCTATAAACATTAAAAACCTTAAGTGTAGCATGCATCAAAACATTTTAAGACATTTCAGTGTGTTTCTTTTGAATCTGAAAGACTCCCTCCTGACTTCTGCAAAACAACCCATGGGCTCATTCCCTAAGATCTAGATGATGACATGTACATCACAAGGCTCTTCAGAGAGTGCTGATGAGTTTGTGTCTGCAGACAGACTCTTCTGGAGCTTGCCCTACATCAGGCAGCATTAACCTGTAAGATGGATTGGTAAAATGGGCACCCTAAGCTCAGAGAACCTGTCTCAGACAGGTTCCAAATCTGCCCAAATCTCATTTGCTGATTTATGTGGATAGGCAATCTTACTTCTTCTTTCCAGACCACTTCTGAATTGCCTTGTGGACTAAGTGCTGCAAGTGATAGAACAGAAGGTTCACAGGGGTATTGCACAGTCTTGTTCTTAACATGTTGGCTGAGACGTGAAACTTACTAGCCCGTTCCAGTAAATAAGAATGAAAGTAGAGTTAGTAACAAGATTATGTGGTATATTGAAAGCACGAAACCCTGTTATTTTTGTGCTATTATATGTACATAACAGAGTCAGGTCTTATTATCATTGAAGAATCCTATCTGACAGCTGACTACACAAGCAAACATGAGTTCAAACACTGCAAAATTTTCAAAGCAGACCATGGTTTTGGTTGTCTGAACAGGCACATCTGGCCCTGGCAGAGTTGCACAGCTTTAACTGGAAGCAGAACAATTCTGTGCCCTGAAGCATTGGGAAGGGATGCCAAGATTGATGCCAACACAGCTACCTCTGGAAAGAGAAGCCAAACAAGCTCCAGCAGAGTAGACAGCTGCCAACAGCGGCAGGCTGCTAAACACTGCAAGACATTCATGTCCTTGTTACTCACCTCACTTATGCCAGAGCTGCGGACAGCCATCAGAGACAGCAAGGCTTCTAGCTTGTCAGGCTACAGGGACTACGACAAGACCTCAGATGTTAAACATCACTATTTTGAGGAGTTCTTCCTAACCCCAGAAAATGCTGCTGCCACAGACTCTGACTTGTCCTTCAGGACCAGCTGTCACAGACAGGTATCTTCCTCTGCTCTTAATTCCTGCGTACCCGCTTCTCTCTGCCTTCTCATTTTCACACAGCAATAGCCTAGCCCCTTTTCTTCTTCTTCAGGTGGCAAAACTGAATTTTATTTGCATTTTACACTGCTGAGAATCTTTAAGGTAGCCCTGCTGGATGCCTTACGGCCATGTCAGTAATCTGTAGATAATGCAGCTATAGCACATTTGGTACCTGGACTGCTGTCTCTGCATGGTGCTGTACTGTGCCGGGTAAGATGTTTCAGCGCTGCTTGCAGCTAGCTTGGAGGTGCAGAGCAACAGAGATCCCTTACTTCACTGTGTAGTATAGACATGACAAAAAAATGTAATTCAGTATTACGTTCTTGCTGGCACCACTGGAGGCAAAAAAACAGCTGTGAAATGACTTAATTCTGTTCCCATTTAAGTAAGTCGTAAGTGGTACAGACATCTAACCACATCTACCTAGTGTATAATTTTGAGCAATTTTATGCCTGGATGACTAACAAAATGCCAAGTAGATGCAGGTAAACATAAGATTTCTACAAATTATTTCCATAATAAATTAAATAGTATTTATATGAGGAAACATTGAAAATAAATCAATATTATTGCCACCTTATAATTTAACGAAATATATTGGAAACTAAACGCAAGGGATAAGGGGATTAGTCACTTATGAATATGAGGAATATTTTTAAAACAGTCAGAGATGTAAAATGTATCAAACCTGTAATTTAAAAAAACCCAATACCATTTTTGTAAGCTAATGGATATTATTCTCTATTCTGAGTATCTCACAGAAGAATGTAGCATTCCACTCATATCTCATAAAAAATAAAAAAAAAAAAAAAAAAGAAAAAAAAGAAAAAGTGAACCAAACTCCTAAATACATGATATGCAAAAGGCATATATTAAAACATGAACTGTGTATCTCTCTCACTCACAGTAGTACAAATCCACTGTAACCCTAGTGGAACAATACACTATTTACCCTAGAGTAGATAGAGTCAGAGCATGAGTTATGTTGTAAAGGAATAAAGCTAGTATGTATGTTGTCACCACTGAAATGGATACAAAGAAGAATTAGAAGTAAAATTTTATATAGAAGAAAGCATTATTTTAAAGGAACAAGAATGAAAGAAGGAAAATGACAGTTATCTTGAGATGCCTTTAGAAAGTATGAGACAAGGCGTTTTACAACAACTGTAACAGTGTATACTGTGAAGATATTCTTCCTGCAGCACATGCATCACTTCTTTACGTGTGATGTCAAAATTCGACTTTTTGCAACAAAGTGGTTGGAAGCTACATTAAAATATCACTTCTTGCAAGCTTGAAAAAGATGTTTTGTTGTTGAATGCATAAATCAGCTCACAAGGGATGTCATAAGGAATGAATTTTATTGCCTGTGGCTTCAGCTCCTGCTCTAGAAGCTTTGGAGTTCTGTTAATATGCTCTTAAACAGTACAACAAACCTATTTCCATATGATAATATTGCTACTATGAATGCATGCCCTGGGCATTTGAGCATCTAGTTGCACATTTATGTGTGCAAACAGACTTGGAAATCTGATGGATTCATTAACGTGGTTCTTGAAATGAACTACTGAACATGCAGAGTGGGAAGCTGATGAAAGTTGAGCTATTACCCAGTGCCTAATTCACACTGAATTGTAATAGAAATCAGGCCATTCACTTCCCTGAATGTTTTTTAAAATATTCCTAAGAGAAGCAATGCACCCCAAGTACAAACTTTTATTCCATGCAATTCAAACGATGTTCCTCTAGCCATCTGCAAGAAGTACGTATTTTGTTCATCTGCTGGCTGCTGGAATTCACCTATATTAGAAAAACCCCATCCAGCAGTATTGAAAACTTTCCAGAGGATGGCAGCAGCGACACAGGAATTGACACAAGCAGGCTTTGCTAATCTTTTGCAATTGAAAAAAATCCTAAAAAATCATAGTCAATAGCTAAGATCCTGTTCAGGGTTACTAACAGCTGCTACATGCAAAACCAGCCCTGACAAGACAGTCTCATAAAGAAGAAATGGTATTCAGATGGACTGAAACACATAAAAAGGAGCAAGGGGTGCCCCTTGTTTCATGGGCGTTGCATTTTACTTCTCTTGAATCTGCTAACAGCTGAAGAAGCCCTGTGAAAAGAATATCTTTCTAAATATGACCGTCTAACAAATAAAATAGCATAAATAATGTATCTTGGATAACTGTGGTGCTGCTTTATTTGGCTCATGCTATCTCCTATGCGTAGCACTTGCTTTTTATAACTATAAACACACATCTAGTCCATGTGCTAGGGAGAGCACAAAATAACAAACAGATTTCTGTAAACCTCTCCCTTCTAAGGAAATGCCTACCTTCTGCACAACGGCCCAGTGAAGTGCCTTTCCTCTCAGTGACGAGATTAAGCAAGACATTATAGGATATTTCCCTGAGAGAAATGTGCTTTTTTTTGGTGGTTTGGGGAAGTAGAATGATCTTAAGCCTCTATTCAGCTTCTTCTTTAGGTTTGTCTTATGAAGAAGTGAATCCTTTAAAATTAGGCGATAACTAAACTGCAGTAGTTAAATCCAAACCATGTTCTCTTTAAAGACCAGCATCATTCAGTTCAACAACTGCTTTGTTCAAATTCTGAGTGTGAGTAGTACTTTACTGAAAAACAAAAAAATCCTGCATTAGATGATTCTAATTAGAGGTGTTTCTAAACCTGAATACTGATGCTGAACAGCACTGAGAAACTTTGGGCAAATTTCAAAAGCTGATGAAAACTTGGTGTTAAGCCTCAGTCTAATATTAGATGCAGCCAGACGTCGGAACTCCATCAACTCCAAGCTCTGAAGGATGGATTTAGACTCAGGATCTGCAATTGCAAGTCACCTTAAAGGGGAATAAAAATTGTTTAGGAGAGAACTGCAAAAGAAATTGCACAAAGTTTTGAAAACCTTCATATCTGGTTCTTCTGAATGGGGCATCATCTCTGCAAAATGTTCTATAAACACAGCTGGAGAAAGTATTGGAATGATAATGAAAATATCACGCTTCATCTTTCAAGGAAGAAAAGCAGTGCTTCCTGAGAGACATGGGCCTGATAAAAAATCATTGATAGCTGGGCTGGTTCAAGCTAGGAGTACTCTATCACAACCCAGAGCTCCTATTAAGGATCCCTCAATTTCTGTATGTTCTTCTCAGTGCAAAGGCCAGCTGTGCGGTTTCAAGTGATTTTCTTCTGAAACAAGAACGCTTTTTAAAACTTGCACAATTTGTGCTAATTACATTCACAGAGTATATAGTTAGTCAATAATGTGACTCCTGATCTGACCTTTTGAACTGATCCTTTTCTGGTTTCTTGATCCTAGACATTTTCTGTAAAGTAATTACACAAACTATTAAAAAACGAGCCTTGAAATGTGAGCTCAGAATATTAGCTGGTTTACGGGAAATGCAAACAATTTGGCACTTGTCTCAGCACTGTTTTGATGAACACACAAGAAATATTTTAGCAAAAGAAACTCCATAATTCAGATTCTGAATACATATACATATGTACATAAAGCCAAAAAATATTGTCCTGTATCGGCATATACTGACAGGTAGCAAGATCCCTGTCTACAAAAAATATGTTTAATGTTTATAAAAAATACTTTTACAACTCATCAATTTTCTTACTTTTCTTTGGATTTCTGACAGATCTACAAATCACCCAACATTCACTGTATTTCTCTCATGTCTGGGAGGCAACACACCACAGCATGAGCAATGTAGAAGTTTTCTGTAGTGCATTGAAGACAATTCGTTGACACAAATGATGGAGGCCCCAAAAAAGGGACAAAGTCTGCCGTACCTTATATTTCCATCAAGGAAGAACTGCTTGGAGATGTGAAGACTGGAGGCAGCCCTGGCTGCAGGAGCCATGAATTGATGGAATTCAGGATCCTGAGAGGAGAGAACAAGGGAAGAAACAGGACCACAAGCCTGGACTTTAGGAAAACAGACTTTGGCCTGTTCAGGGAAATGCTTTGAAGAATCCAATGGGAACCAGCCCTGGAGAAAATGGAGATCCATGAGATTGGCTGATGTTCAAGGATTGTCTCCTCCAGCTCAACAGTGGTCTACCCTGACTATCAGCAAGTCAATAAAAATCATAGAAATCTGTATAGAAATCTTCCAGAAATCTGTATAAAAATCTTCCTCACACACATCAGTATAGATAGATGTACAGTGAATCCCTAGGACCCACAAGTAGCTTAAATTTCACTGCTAGTAAACATATGATATGTAACTACAATCTGTATGGAACAACAGATTACACCAAACCAAAGCCCAGATGTTCACCCTTTTCTCAGCACAGTCAGCAAAGCAGATGCAACTCTTAAATCCCATGGAAACATCTATCTGCACGTGCACTGGTACAGGACCACACCAAGCTGGACTTTCTGCACAACATGACAGTTCATATCTGGAAGTATTACTCTCCTCACATGGCTCCTGAACATAGGAAGAGCCTCATAATAGCTGTTAGAATTCAATAAAAACCGTAATACACTTCTAACAATGGCAACAATATCACCACACCAACACCAATAAGAACAATACTACTGTTTAACAAAAGGTGTATCATCTCTTCCTCTCATCCCCTTCCCTGCTTTGAAAAGGCTCAGAAGCAGCTACACCTGGAAGCCTTCCAGCTATGAAGCCACATGACTTTGGAGCGCTCTTGGGGCAGGAACAAAAAGGTATGTTTGGCAACGTTTACCTTTACTACCTCCCAAGGTATCTTTAAGGTATTCTATGAAAATGAGTCAAGTAAGTAGGATAACATGAGCTAAATTCTGTATTCAAGACCTGCATAAAAAGCAGATAATTAATCAAGTGGAAAAAGAAAAGGAAACTTTGTTTTTTCTATACATTATAAAATTCTCAATTATAATTATATAAAATTATACATTATAAAACTGAGCCTGAGGAAATTATTACTGTATATCTAATCCCCACTACATGCCTGTGGTTCTATTCTGTTGCTAATCATGATATTTTGGCCCTTTTTGGGTTTTCTTTCTGCATAAGTCAAAGAAGAGAGAAGCATAGTAATGGATCACTGATAAACAGAAAGGTATAATTTACCTCAAAATAATTATAATCTGGTAGCAAATGTCATATTTTTTCTCTTTTCCCCTCAAAATTCAAAGCCTTTTGCTACTGGGAATTTAATGCAAAGAAAAAAGAAAATAGCCGCTGTTAGTGTATGACCCCACTGTATTTTTGTTCTTCAGCTTCAAAGGCAACCTGCAGCTCATACAGAAAACAAAGAAAGGTTACTTTTCCAAACCATATTAAAAGCACTCAATAATAATGGCCCCAAACCACTACAGCCTCTATCTGTCTTATTGCAGTATTTGGGGACTATTACTGTAGCTTTTTATTAAGTAAGCATCATTAGCAAACCTTAAGTCTTATGTTGCATTACCCTTATGCTGTATGCTTACTGCAACTGTGTGCCACAAGATCTTTCTGACTTCAACCATGATTTTTGGATACATAGAAGATCAGATTTTTTCTACAGGCAGCAAAACAAAATGAGGCAAAGCATGCCTGCTTGCACTGAAGTGACAAAATCATGTTTGTCAAATAGAGGCGGACTTTAATTTGCCCTTGCAAGTTGTGATATGTGTTATTTTCCCACTGGAAAATCAAGTGTGCATCACTTTTCTCGGCTGCTATATGAAAAAATTGTAGTTTGTAGAAAGCTTGCAGGTATTAATGGAAAAAGGATACAATTTGACTTACAGTTCAAGTTATCTCTATTTTCCATTACCAGAAAGTGTTATGTTTTCAAATTAAAAGTGGTCCCAAGCTGCAAAATTCAAGGTTTGTAACAATTTGTTCAATCTCATGTTCAAGGAACAAGTTGGAAATGAATCCATGCTTAGGTTCAGCTCATTTTATATATTCTCTTGTTGCGGACTCTAGCACTTGAGGAGTCACTGTCCACTTCCAGGAATGTGGTAAACGCTCATCTCTTTTTAAGATAAAATTAGAAAGTCAGAATTAACAATTATTGGCTCTAGCTTGTCCACCATCCTGGATGCTTGTAGTAAATACCTAGCCATCTGCTCAGTACACACACATGCACACACACACACAAGCAGAATTATGTGACAGCACCTCTTCTCGATGAATCAACATACAAGCTTCCAAAGGGAAATAACTTTACAAGATACAAACTCATGATTTTCTGTATTTATAATAATGCATATGCCATCTGAGCTAGTAATGTGACAATAGATAAAAGAAAGCAATTGCACTTGAAGTCAAATAATAATGTACACCTTTGCTATTTTTTTAAAAAGCTTAAACAAAAGGAATTTTTGACAGATGTCACTGTCGCTGTGGGATCTAATTAGATGTTTTTGTCTTGCATAATGACTGCTAAAGATAAGTACACATGGCATTACACAAAGAATTAAGATGTATAAGTCTTAATCAGAGCGATGTCTAATGCCTGAGAGTAGCAGTCTAGGCATTAGTTCCCCATTAAGACTGAGCTTAATTTAAACCATTTGAATAGTCTCACTGAAAGGGATCCCAAGTATAAACAGATGCTTAAGTGAAATTTTGCATTAGGTCTTTACTCCTAGTTCACAGCAAATTTATTTAATTCAACTTTACTAAGAGCTTGTATTAGTAACATATAAAGCCAAGCAATTAAACCACACGTGCTTACTTACATAAGGCTTTCCTAATACATCATTTTTTTACACCTGATAATTGACAAGTCAACCTACAGTGAGTCTTTGTAAATCTTGTTTTATTAATGTCTTCTCTACTGTTTCTTTTTTCTTAAAGAAGAAAATTATTTAAAATATTTATGGTGTTCTTGATGTTGCTATTGGGCCATCTCAACCCCCTAGCAGCTCTGCATTCAAATCTGTCCACACATTTACGGGTTTTCAAAGGAAACAAATGTTACGCCTATTCCTTTCTTGACTTTGGTCTAAGAGTCTTCCAATCATACACATCCGATACATGATGGATGCACATCTTGGCCCTGAACTGTAGACAATGGGAGAGCTATAAACATATAAAAGTAGTATTTCTGTCAAGACCCTCACAGTAAGCTTGTCCATTAGCCACAAAAACTGTAAGGCTCAACAAGATGCGTGGTACTCTGAGATAACGCATGCCTTGTGGGTGTTGTGAAGTATGAGGCAGAGGCAAATGCTTTTACTGACCTGCCAGTGTTATCTTACAGTAGCACACACACCTTGGAATATCCTATGGAACTACAAAATAGCCCAAAACTCACAGAAAATTAAATCCATTTTTTAATTTAACAACTAAACAAAAGAAATGAGGTGCATAATAATTAAATGGCCAGTAAAGAGCAAATATTTATGAAATGTTTTATTTCTGGACTGGTGAGGGGAATAATAGGCAGGGTCACAGGTGAATGAAATAAAATGTCACGTACATTCTTCATGCTATTCAAGCATAGCAATTTCCCCAAAGATCCTTCATTAAAACAAAAATGAAATAATGGAAGAGATAGTTTGGAAATATTTTTTTCTTTTTTTCATGCACTTTCATTTTTCTCAAGAAACCCTTCTATTTATAATTCTGACTGGGATTTGGAATACAAATTTTTCAGCCTGTAATTTACCTTAAATAGATACATATAACTAGAATAATCCAATGTTTCCAATAATCTGTATATCAAACAAAATTCAGTGAAAATAGGGAACCCTTTCCTAAAGTATTCTTACAAAACAATAATCATTATTATTCAATTCTTAAAGGAGAGAAAATCATTTACCAATTTGTTCTGAAATCTTGCACCCTGCATAATGTTTAGGAAATATCAGGTACTACTCTGGATTTACAGTGTTTTGTTTTTTGCATTTAAGAAAAAAATCCTGTTCAGTTATATGGGATTAACTACTAAGACATATTAAAGCAGCAAGTTCCAGCTGTCTGTCACAGCAACCTTTCAAAAATGCTGTTAACAAAATCTATCAACCATACTCTTTGAAAGCAGAAAATCCTTCCTAATTTTGTTGGACAGTCAATTACAGATAAAACATTTTTGTCCAGACCACCACAATGACAGCTGATGCCTCTCTTCTTTGTTGTATCTGTAAATAAATATTGGCTTCATCTGGCATAACTGACCAAATATCGATTGCAACTCAACTTTTAAAAATATCTCGCTGGACTCCGTGTCTTAATGTCTTCTTGAAGCACTGGGTTCCACTTTAGTGAAGTACTTTACATTCAAGAGGGAGTTTCTCTTGTTTTTTCTGTGAGAAATGGTTATATAAAATTCATATGCCAGACTATAATACACCTTTGATACAAAAGGGAAGGAATGAATCAACATTCAAACAGCATAACAGCAGCATAAGACTGCATATGCTTAGAATTTCTTAAAAATCTTACTTTAGTTGTAAAGATACACTATAAATCCACCCCTGATATTTATGCAGTTATTTCATAAGGTATTATTTATTTCATAGTATATTTGCTGAAAAGTAGTATCTTGTTCAAAGGCAGGATCTCTACAGACAGATAACACCCTTTACTAGACCAGCTGGTACAGCTAGAATACTGAGCAGAGCACTGGGATATATAGTCATCTTCATTTTGACCCAAACCCCAAAACTTCTCCCTTTTAGGAGTTCCACAGAATGAAAGAAATTAAGAAAGCTTTTCTATAAGCATTAGCAATCAAGACAACAGTTTTACAGACATTTGTATAATGAGTGTGAGAGACGATATGGATTTTCTGATGTTTAATCAGACTTGAGCTTATAATGCCGCTCAGGACATTTGAAAGGTCTCTCTCTCTTTCTCTTCCATCCCATTACATATTCAAGAAATTTGTGGAAATGTATCTGGTAACGTACAGTTAAAATAGGCCCCACAAGCTACCAAGTTACTACAGGGCTGGGAAAGATCTGCAAATACACAGAAATAGTGCTATTGCACAAGACTTATTTCCATACAAAATCAGGATAAAAAAATGTGAGCTCATCTCGCACTCTCTGACAGGCAAAGTCTGCTGATAAAGAGAGAAGAGGAATGTGGAGCAGATACATAGTGATGAACACAGGGTAAGGACTTACAGAATAGAGAACAAAGTGACATGTCCCATTGTTATATCTGCTCCTCTTTGTGCTCTCTATATAATTTTCTTTCATGCTCCTGTAACTCTTTATCCTTCTTGCTGCTGTATGTTCTGAAAGGCAGAGAGATATCTTTTAAAGGCCCTCAATAGGTTGGTAACCTATTTTATGTGATCATTAGCCTTCATTATGTTTCCATCATCTGATTTTCACATTACTTAGCTTCATTTTTTGCTCTCTGTGACTGTGAAAAAAGCACTGCACCTACATCTAGGTTAGCTTTTAGCTTTTTGTATGCTAACACTTTCCATAAATTACTTTAAAGGTTTTTTGTTGTTGTTGTTGTGGGGTTTTTTGGTTTTGTTTTTGTTTGTTTGTTTTTTGTGTTTGTTTTGTTTTTTCCCATGGAAAGAAAAACCCCTATTTTCCAACATTGTGGTGCTTAAATATTTGAAACTTGTTACCATTCTGGTTGTTCTGATTTGTTCCTTTTTTTGAAGAGCGATTATACCCCGAGGTGCAGGACATGACAGGGGTTATAGCATTTTTGATGCAATGAGGCTGGTGTCTTATGTAACAAGACCATCACCTCCCAGGCTTTGCTTCACTCTGTTTACCCCAGCAATGCAATCCAGCATCTGATTTGCTTCCAGCACTGCAGCTGTATTTTAGTCTAAAGGCTTTAGGGACTTTTCTATAAACAACTCCCAAATCTCCCTACCATTAAATAAGCCCCATTCTGTTCTGGGAAGAATATTTCTTTTTCCTGTGAGTGCTGATTATCAAGGTAGCTGAATAGAAGTTGTTTCCTTTCAACCTTCGTACTGATTCACTTGTGGCAAGACGATAATGTGTTGCTTGTGACACCACAGCTATTTCCAAGAGGCAGAATTTTGATGTCATAAACAAATGTGAGCTCATGCACAAAAACTATCAAGAAAAAGACAATTATAAAGAAGAAAGCTAAAAATAAGCTTTTTCTCACACCATTATTAACTAATGGTAAGCC
This sequence comes from Psittacula echo, assembly GCF_963264785.1. NCBI lineage: Eukaryota > Metazoa > Chordata > Aves > Psittaciformes > Psittacidae > Psittacula > Psittacula echo. The sequence goes on along the minus strand of NC_137738.1, from coordinate 36,456,299 downwards.
ATGAATCATCTGTGTCTATTTAATACTACTTACGCTGAAGTTATGTAGATTCTCCCCTAGATACGACAAAATAATAACATTTTAACAGTATTTGTTTTATGGTTTCTTGATTGATCAGGCTGTGAGCTGATATACTACTACAGCAACTACAGCAGAGGGCATTGACAATTGTACGTGATAGAAAGGCAAACATATTGACACATAAACATAGGCCATTTACCATGCTTTTGAGCCATTTTCCTATAAAGTGTGTAACAGAAGGTCCAAATACATACGTTGCTTGTAGCTGACTCTGTAGCTGCTACAGAGGTTTTGTCAAAAAAGTTTGGAATGGAGAAAAAGAAAGCTACATTTTGCCTTGCTTCTCTCTGAGTCCTGTTGTATACTCCCAGCAGAGCAGGGGCTCTGGCATGTATGGATGTATGGGTGCTGGTCGATGAGAAACTTAACATGAGCCGGCAGTGTGCGCTCGCAGCCCAGAAAGCCAACCATATCCTGGGCTGCATCAAAAACAGCGTGACCAGCAGGTCGAAGGAGGTGATCCTGCCCCTCTACTCTGCTCTCGTGAGACCTCACTTGGAGTATTGTGTACGGTTCTGGTGTCCTCAACACAAAAAGGACATGGAACTGTTGGAACAAGTCCAGAGAAGGGCCACAAGGATGATCAGAGGACTGGAGCACCTCCTGTATGAAGATAGGCTGAGAAAGTTGGGGCTGTTCAGCCTAAGGAAGAGGAGGCTGCGTGGAGACCTCATAGCAGCCTTCCAGTATCTGAAGGGGGGCTATAGGGATGCTGGGGAGGGACTCTTCGCTAGGGACTGTAGTGATAGGACAAGGAGTAACGAGTTCAAACTTAAACAATAGGGAAAGTTTAGATTGGATATAAGGAAGAAATTCTTTACTGTGAGGGTGGTGAGGCACTGGAATGGGTTTCCCAGGGAAGTCGTGAATGCTCCATCCCTGGCAGTGTTCAAGGCCAGGTTGGACAGAGCCTTGGGTGGCATGGTTTAGTGTGAGGTGTCCCTGCCCATGGCATTGGGGTTGGAACTAGATGATTTTAAGGTCCTTTCCGACCCTAACTATTCTCTGATTCTATGATTCTATCATGCAGAAAAAGCTGCTGTAGTACGGAGTGGATAGAGAGTGGAACCTCACAGCTAGGGCATGGATACAGAGTAGGACTCTCTTGGGAGGTACAGGTGACTTGCTTGAAGAAGGTAGCAAAGCAAATGGTATATAGAAAGCAGGTGAGTTCTTAAAAATCTGGAGGGCTCTCTGAGAAGTTTGTTGTAGCCTACAAAGCCACTAACAGTTGATGGGTTGGAAAGCAATAGTAATGGTACAAGTAATGGTAAGCTTGTAATGACACACTGAAGGATTTATCTTCTCCCAAACATTTTTATTTAATGTCTTGGCCACCAGCTTTTCTCTGTTTAAAATTATTATTTCATCCTAGCTCAGTATAAGGAATATGAATATGTATATGTATACAATGTATAGTTGTGGGTGCACATGTATGTATACATATATAAACAGTATATATAGTATCTGGTTGGAGATATTTTTAACAAAATTCCAGAGATGGAAAATTATTTTTTCAGCATGCTTAAAAAAGTGGGACAGTTCAACTTTATGGCTTCTAGATAGTTGGAGGTCCAGCCATAATATACAGCAAGAATGCATTACCATTTGGTTGGGTAAATGCCTCTTGGGTTCAAAAGACAAGTCAATTAGAATTTTTTTCCTGTCATTACCATTTTATAATGATTAATCTTCACAGTGTTTGTCTTTCAATCTCCTTATGAGAATCGTGTTTCAATAAATAAATGAACTCTACTGAAACCAAATCACTGGGGAGAGGTTTTAATATCCTCTGAACAACATGAAGCCATTTATCAAAACTGACTTAACCTCTAGGACTATGCAATCCCCTCTGGAGTGTGTTTGGGAAGGGTTTTTCAAAGGGGATCCTACAGCTTCAAGTTCAGAAGACACAGCTGAGATCCACCTGCAAAAAACTGAGAGTGAGAATCCCTGCATCAGGTTTCTCCATGGGTCCAAAGTGTGTCTAGTTCTGCCTCCCACATAAGCTTCCCTATGTCAGTGAGAGATCTCATCAGAGATCCAAAGATTTACTGATGAGAGAGAAGCATGAGACTAGGCAAATGAAAGACTTCAGTCTCCTGACTGTGCAGACAACCTCAGCCCAACGTTTATCGTTCTTTCAGAAGCATAGCTGGGTTTCCCAGTAAAGGACTGTAAAAAAGGTAGTACCTTCAAATACTTTTCTATCCTACTGCTTCTATACAAAGGAACAGTGTTGGCGTGTACTTCAGGCTAGATCCAATAAAGGATTTGAGTGCACTGAAGTTAAATACGGCAGTATTTGATGTCCTAGAATGAAATACAGAAATTTGCACGTGAACAGCAATTTGATTTAGGTGTTTCAGAGCAGCACAAAGCTGCTGGCAGACAGATGTGTTGTTAGCCCATAGGGACTATATAGTGTCCACAAAGGGACTGGGTAGACTGACTATTAGAGCTTAGGCCTAAACAGAAATGAACCGGTGGTACTTTGCAGGCAGACACAAAGCAGGGAGTAAACAGCCAGTTTTTGCAGTGCCAGTGCAACGAGTGGAATTCCACAGGAATGCATGTTGGGAGCTGCTGTCCATCATGCCCAGCCAGGAGTTTGCAGCGAGGTGAGAGTCTGCAAATGACACTACGTTGTTTAGGGAGGCAAGGATGAAGGCTGATTCTGAACAACTGTAGAGGAACCTTATAAGACTGGATGACACAGCATCAGGTTAAATTCAGTATTTATTTTGTGGCTGATTACCCTGATTCAATATAACATATGAGGGGTATCAAGGAAGATAGTAGCAATGAAATTCAAAGCAGCTGATTGGAAGGAAGCTGTTCCTCATACCATGCACAATACATCTGAGGACTTACTGCCAAATGATGCTATGCAAGCTGAAAATCTACACCTTTTCAAGAAAGCCTGGTCAAGTACAAGAGAAATCCAATGAAAATAATTATAGACACACTGGTCTTGGAAGCATCCTTAGCTAACTGGAGTCTGAGAAGGTGTAAGAGACAGTATCATAGATGATGCTTCTTCTTCTGCTCTTTCCTAGGGACCTGCATATGGCTGCTCCTGGGGACACCATACAGGCTTGGTGGAGCCCAGATCCAGAGCAGCATGGGCATTGCTCTCCATAGAGGAGTGTGTTCTGCCTTTGCCTAAGCGCAGAGCCCAGGCGTGTGCTGGCGCTTGGCCCTGGGGCAGGGGCTAGGGGTGTTTAGGGGTCAGGTGCGACTCAGTGGGGCTGGTGGGTTGTCCAGGATGTCACAAGAAGCAGCACAGTAATACTGTCTGTAATTCACTGTCACAGAGATTTAGAACTGGACATTATTGTGGTACTGGTACCAGGGCAATGGGGCTGGCACTGGTACCACCTACCCCTGCTGCCAGAAAGCTCTGGCAGTAGGATCTTGGTAGGGAGTAGACTGAAAATGAGGCCCCAGAGCACGCCATGACAGCTATGCCAGCTGACTGCATGAGCTACAGGAAACTGATCTACCCTGTGGCTTAAACTACGCTGAGAGCCATGACAATGCCAGAAGTAACTCAAGATAGAATGCATTCCTACACTACTACTCCTTCATTTGCACTAAACTATGTCTTCGGTGATGCCCCTGCTGGAGGAGCAGCACAGGAACTTGTTCTTCATATATGAGATGTTGACTGTGTAAGAACAGGTCTGGCACAACATTAAGCAATGAAAAACTATACAATGAGACTTGAAACCCAAATTTAAAATTAAGGGCTTCAAACTCAGTTCTTCTTCCCAGTCTGTTACAAATTATATAGCCTTCAGTATCAGCCTGAAAGAACAGCAGTTCTTGACAGCAGTTAACCTCTTTTTTCATTACTGGGGCTCTCCCAGTTCCTCCAGATCAATAGCGCTCCTATGTGTCTTTATATATCTGAGTAGCAGATCCATTCTCATAAAGTTCACCCCATCTTGCTTTTCTGCTGAAAAGCAGAAACAAAATGTATTTTAAGGGATATTTGAAACAAGAAGATTAAATTCTCTCTTAGTTATACCATGAATAAAAGCCAAAAAAGAATGCTACATTCCTTGGTACATGTTTTACCCTTGAACTGCCTCAGAACATAGTTATTTTTGTCATTTTTTTCACATTGCTTTTTGTAATCCTGAAAGTTTTTAATGCGAATTGACTAGGTTAAAAGGTGCCTATATTTCATAACCTATTAAAGAATGAAAACCCTTTAGTTTATAAAACTGACATTGCTTTTATATTCTGACGTTTACTTTTAGAAACAGCCTGAGTAAGTAAATGAGTCTGTTCTTCCCAGTAAGTTTCAAACCAAATTTTTATTCAAGATCTTTTATGCCAGCATAAAGCTGTTCCTTCTGTGCTCTAAGGACTAATGTGGATATTAAAGCAAACAGATTTTTCACTGATCAATGGGTATTTCAAAAGAAAAAAGGCACAAGGGAATGTGTATATTGATTTTAAGTTTCTTTCCAGATTGATTTTGCAACATTTGTAAGATAATCAAATTTCGTAAGAGTCATAGAATGGTTTGGGTTGGAAGGGACCTTTGAAGGTCATTTAGTCCAAACCTCCTGCAATGAGCAGGAATAATGTTGCTACTCATTATATTTCATATAATATTCCAGCAGTAAAGCTCTTACCATTTATCTCAGGTCTCATGATAATTTGTACCAGGTCTCACAATTGTTTATACTTTTTCCCACTGCCTCAGTCCCTGAAATCCCAACATTTCACCCAGCTCCCATTTAAAAATGGGTAATCCTGATATTTACTGAATTTAATCCTGGTACTTACTAAATTAAATCTGATAATTTCATTTTAAAATTCAGCTCGACTTTATACTACCATTTTCTATGTAGATACTTCTCAAATGGAGGATACCAGGATGCTTATGCATGTATGCCCACTCATCTTTCTAAGGGTTTTGTAGAAACTTTGTCACAGTGAATAGGATAAAAAAAAGCCTGTTTCCCAAGATAGCTAATAGTTGTACACATCACTAACTATAAAACTAGGTAAATGTACTTCAGTGGAACATAACTACTCAGACAGCTAAGTAAAAATGCAAGTTGCTACAGAATGATTTACAACTTGCTTATTTGTTAGTTGATGACAAGAAAACAAGTGAAATACTTTGGTCTCCTTTTACTGGGAATATTAAAAAAACCCACCTCATGTCTTTTCAAAGACAACAGAGGAATTTCTGACAAGATGCTGGAGCAGTCAGATGTCATACACAGATTTGCAACTAAATTTGCTTTAGCAGCAGAGCCTGTTTTATATGTGGAAGCCATTATGACAGCTACATCCATTTTTGGAGCTATGTTTGCTTTTACAAGTGACACATCCATGGAATAATAATAGTAGTAGTAGTAGTAATAATAATAAAATCTAAATAAAAATAATTCATTTTACTACTACTATTGCTATTAAATAATTTGAAAGAATAATGCTTTAACATCAGTTGTTGAACTAGTACCCTGATAATAATCTCCAAGGCACCTAACAGTAGTCTGAGACATCCATATCATTGCTATATAAGAAATGGAAACTAGAGGAACATCGATTTTCAGTTCTGCTTTTAACTCACCATGCTGCCTTTAGCAAGTCACAATTCCTCAATCTTGTCCCCTGCATTTCTGAATGACTGTGAGAAGTAATTCAGAAACTTCTGAATTGTGCACAGTAAAATCCCTCATATGGCAAGCTCACTTGAGCATCTGCACTCTGTGAATGTGGAGAGGGCAGAACCTCCCTCTGCAAAGCACAGCTCAGCCGCACTGGGGTTGTTTGAGGCATCAAGGAAACAGACACACAGATAGACAGAGCCTGGTTGAGGTGATGTAGAAGGTGTAATTATTTACCAGCCTTCATAAGAAAGCCGTAACTAGCAACAAAATGGAGCCAACTGTAACCTAGGAAACTGCTGTGAAATAACGACAGAGCAAGTGAGCACAACTGCTGCATGGGTTACATCTGCACAGACTTCAACATCTGTAAATTGCCCTGTAAGCTACCAAAACCCCCTCAGCTTCTCACTAACAAGCTTTTAAAGGGCCCGTATAGTAGAATTAGGAGTTTGGCCCATGGCTGCTCAGCAGAGAGCAGAAGGTGCTCTGTGCATAGCAGAAATCAGGAGCTTCACAGTCTTTTGGGAGTGTGGGCTCCAGTGGAAATGTGACAGCAGCTCTAATTCAGGGTCTTGGAAATATTTTCAGCTTACCTGTGAGGCTGACAAGCAGTTGTTCAAAATTTATATTACAAGGTATGCACCCTATAAAACTTTAGAAAAAGCCCTTGATCCAGAATGAACATGTTAAACAAAATAGCTGTAAGAGAAAAGAAAGGTATTATGTCGGCTGCATGCAAAAGAAAGGTATGTAATACAGTTTGGACACCTTTAAGCAGATTTCTTCACATTAGATAGCTGGGGTTTTCTGCAGGTGTAAGTAACTCTGAATTTCAAAGCTTTTAGCATATTCGTTGGGAACATTTTCTCCCCTCCCCCGAGTTTCTGGATTTGACAGACTCCCTTACCTTCCCCTACCTACTAATCTCAGGAGTCCTGCTGACCTCAACAGAAGCTTTAAAAAAATGGAAAGAATTTCCCAGAACTTGGAAGGACTCAGTATCTTTTGGATACAAATATCTCAATGCCCAAGACCATAAAACATGTAAATTCTTCAATGTCACCAAGCAATTCTGAGCCTACATAAATTTGCCACGTGCAAAAGTTAATGTTTATTTGACTTCTACATTTCCTAACCTTTTGTAAACACACAAAATTCTGGCAACTTCACTTATTCTGAGCAATCCTCTTCACTACAAATATTCTCTTTGTTTTCAATGGTGTCACTTTTGAAGTAAGATACTGTTGAACCTGATTATTTCTTCTATTTGACCAACAGGAACAAATCCAATGAATGCCTATCATATAATAATACAGTAGAGAACTAGAATCTGTATTTTGATTTGAAAAGCCATTCCTTTCATATTTTTCTCAGTCTCTTTTCCTTTCTTCCTGAAGTGGAAAATAAAAGTGTCCTAACGGTGCACACATCTATTTGAAATATATGAAACACAGAAATTTGGAGTTACAATGACTGCAAACAGAAAATCAGACATCAAAGATTTCCTACAACCAAATGAAGCATAGGCTTTTATGAGGCTATAAGAACAAGAAAAAATTGGTAAAGTTTGGATATGGATTTAAACTTTTGCTTTAGGGTTATCACAAGAACCCCCACATTTTAATACTTAGTAATATAATAAACTGTGGAATTTTGCTCCGAAGACCTATTTCTGTGCTGAGTATTGTTGGGAATACATAGCATATTTGAACCTGGCACATGAACATTGTTAGGAATACATGGCTCTGGAATATATAGTACATTTAATTCTTGTAGCTGCTGAACCTCTTGAACTGTGGTGGGAAAACAGATCCAACAGCAGGCAAAAGGAGTTGTTTGGACTATTTCCTTCAACAGGTTTCACACTGTAATGCAAGCAAACACAGAATTGCTTGAACAAGGGTTTTTCATACGCACATAGCACCATGCTTGGGTTTGTTATTTCTTTTTCAGATGAAGCTGAAGGCTGATTTTGTATAAAAGGCAAATTATTCTCTCACCCATTAGAGGATAATAGAATCATAGAACAGTTTGGGTTGAAAAGGACCTTAAGATCATCTAGTTCTAACCCCAATGGGTTGGAAGGGACAGGGACACCTCACACTAAACCATGTCACCCAAGGCCTCATCTAACCTGGCCTTGAACACTGCCAGGGATGGAGCATTCACGACTTCCCTGGGAAACCCATTCCAGTGCCTCACCACCCTCACAGTAAAGAATTTCCTCCTTATATCCAATCTAAACTTTCCCTATTGTTTAAGTTTGAACCCGTTACCCCTTGTCCTGTCACTACAGTCCCTGATGAAGAGTCCATCCCCAGCATCCCTGTAGGCCCCCTTCAGATACTGGAAGGCTGCTATGAGGTCTCCACGCAGCCTCCTCTTCTTTAGGCTGAACAGCCCCAACTTTCTCAGCCTATCTTCATACAGGAGGTGCTCCAGTCCCCTGATCATCCTCGTGGCCCTCCTCTGGACTTGTTCCAACAGTTCCATGTCCTTTTTGTGTTGAGGACACCAGAACTGCACACAATGCTCCAAGTGAGGTCTCACGAGAGCAGAGTAGAGGGGCAGGATCACCTCCTTCGACCTGCTGGTCACGCTGTTTTTGATGCAGCCCAGGATATGGTTGGCTTTCTGGGCTGCGAGCGCACACTGAAGCCGGCTCATGTTCATTTTCTCATGGTCTCCGGATGGTCTCTACAGATCAAAATATCAACAGAGAACTGTGGCAAAATTCTTTAGCTGCCAAAGACTACGTGATATATGGGCTGTGAATGAATGGATTTTGGTTCTAATTTCAGAAACTCTTTCCCTTCACAGAAAATGAAACTTATTGCAAAAGGAGAAATATTGAGGATTAACTTTCTTTCCAAAATTATCTGACAGCTTCACTGTTTAATGACATACAGCCTGTTGTTCCTCAGAAAATCTGTGAAAGCCACAGCTGCTGTGTCACCTGAATTTTACTAATTCACTATTCACATCATTAATAAAACCATATGGATGGACCAGGCTTTATCAGAAACAACATCAGCATACACAAAACCTTGTATCCTGCCCAATTCTGATACATTGCCAATGACTGTGATTAAGACGACATGAGTATGTAGTAGCTATGCCTGTGCAGTTGAGTCAAGGCTGTATATGCTAATACAACATTTTCTTAACTTTTGACTTCCTAGCTCTTCATCCATAATATTTTTGTAACAGATTTTGAAAAGGAACTTATTTATCCATTAAAAAAATTATGTCAATTCAGGGTCTTAATTATGATTTCTTACTCGTGAGGCTCTACAGTATCAAGAAGGCTTAGTTGCAAGTGTTGAGGACCACAGATGAAATAATATGAAGAAATATCCCGAAAATGAATTTTCTTGTACATACAAATGGTTGTATGTTTATTTTATAAAGCTGTATTTATGACTATAAGTGACTCTATGAATCTGTCTCATAGAGATTCAACACAAATCTCTATTGAAATGCTAGAGCCATGCACTAGCTACTTTTGTTGTGTTTTTCACCTATAGTTTGACCAAAGGCTTTAAGGAAATACAGACCAAATGTGGTCCCTCTCAACATTCCCATGTCCTTCCAATGTTATAGACAGCTACTTGTAGATAGATTTCTTATTGTGGTCTGAGATCACTTTTCATGTCAAAACAAAATACTATTGGCTTACACTAAGGAAAGAATATATCTCTACCAATGTGGAAAATTCTTGCTTTGAATTGTAAAATTCAGACATCTTTTGCTCTAAACTTGAGTCAACTCAATTCTTTTAAGTGTCAGATTATTCAAAATGCAGACTGAAGAAAAATTAATAGCAGCTTATCTGAATGAAGAAGAAGAGATCCTCTTTCATGAGACTCATTTCTATTTCTGCTCCTCACTTTCTGTCTCTGTTCTCAACCATGCATTTGTCCCTGCTGGACTGATTCTGCAGCACTTCCTGTGCCAGGCCTGCCCGGCAGGGACACATCAAGGTGACCCTTTCTAGACAGGGCTGATGGGCAGCAGGGAGCTGCTGTCTTCCCACAAGACTTGGTCAAGCTTCCTCACAAGACATTTAATAATGGTGAAAGCAGATGACAGGAGCTTTTTGCCTCTGGCTTTTCTTGGCCTAGGGCAGCTCTTGAATTTACAAGAGTACCAGCTGCTAGAAAGTCTTAAAGAGAAGCAGAGCTGAAGAAAGAAGCTCCCCAGAAGGTGAATGCAGCCCTGGGCACAGCTGGGGAACAGACAGACATGTTGCTGAGCATACGTCTAGGTCACAGATCTGAAATACCAGGATTTCAGTTTCCCTTGAAGGAACTCTGGACCCAGAGGGAAGGTCTCCAACTGAGTTACCAGCCCCTTCTCCCAGCACCAAAATAATAAACAAACCAATGCTTCCCCTGCCAAGGGCAAGGGAAAAGGAAAAAAAAAAAAAAAAAAGAGAAAAACTGAGAGGATGAGGTTTTCCCTATTCATTAAAGAGTGGCAGTGCAGTCCTGCCCTCATACCCTACTAAAGACAAAGTGTAGATACCCCTGGCTGGCAGAAGTTACTATAAGAATGGTAATTCATTCAATGTCCTTCTTCACTTTGTAGCACATCTTTACCTTTATGTAGAGGAAAATCTTGTGCCTAACACAGCTCCAAGCATGATGAAAGAATAGTGTTGGCTCACAGGATGTCTGCTGAGGCAGTGTGCAATCTGTGTGCCTCTTTTTATACTCTTGACACCAGAGGAGAATGGAATGAAGGAAATTACATCTGAAATAGCAAATGTAGGGGTTTTGAGTCACCGCCCAGAAGCATCTTTTTATAGATGAAAACTGCAATAGTTTTGACAAGCAAAGTGTAGTTGGGGTTTTTTTGTATAATTTGACTTATCTGGGTTTGCTTTTTATAGATCTCTTTCCTACCCACAATGGCAATTTCCTGTTTACTGTCTTTTCCAAGTAAAACATCATTTGTTTCCATTCGTAATTAAGACATTAAAAATTACAGCAGTGTTCACAGTATCACAGTATGCTAGATATTGGAAGGGATCTCAAAAGATCATCTAGTCCAATCCCCCTGCCGGAGCAGGAATACCTAGATGAGGTTACACAGGAATGTGTCCAGGCAGGTTTTGAATGTCTCCAGAGAAGGAGACTCCACAACCTCCCTGGGCAGCCTGTTCCAGTGTTCCGTCACCCTCACTGAGAAGAAGTTTCTTCTCAAGTTTAAGTGGAACCTCTTGTGTTCTAGTTTGTACCCATTACTCCTTGCCCTATCATAGTTTGTCACTGAGAAGAGCCTGGCTCCATCCTCGTGACACTCCCCCTTTATATATTTATATACATTAATAAGGTCACCCCTCAGTCTCCTCTTCTCCAAACTATAGAGACCCAGCTCCCTCAGCCTTTCCTCATAAGGGAGATGCTCCACTCCCTTAATCATCTTTGTCGCCCTGCGCTGGACTCTCTCCAGCAGGTCCCTGTCCTTCTTGAACTGAGGGGCCCAGAACTGGACACAATATTCCAGATGCGGTCTCACCAGGGCAGAGTAGAGGGGAAGGAGGACCTCTCTCGACCTACTGACCACCCCCCTTCTAATACACCCCAGGATGCCATTGGCCTTCTTGGCCACAAGGGCACAGTGTTGGCTCATGGTCATCCTGCCATCCACTAGGACCCCCAGGTCCCTCTCCCCTACACTACTTTCTAACAGGTCGTTCCCCAACCTATATTGGAACCTGGGGTTGTTCCTGCCCAGATGCAGGACTCTACACTTTCCCTTGTTATATTTCATCAAGTTTCTCCCTGCCCAACTCTCCAGCCTGTCCAGGTCCCGCTGGATGGCAGCACAGCCTTCTGGCGTGTCAGCCACTCCTCCCAGCTTAGTGTCATCAGCAAACTTGCTGACAGTACACTCAATTCCCTCATCTAAATCATTGATGAATATATTAAATAATACTGGTCCCAGTACTGACCCTTGAGGCACTCCACTAGATACAGGCCTCCAACTAGACTCCGCCCCATAGACTACAACTCTCTGGCTTCTGTCCTTCAGCCAGTTCACAGTCCACCTCACTACCTGATCATCCAGACCACACTTCCTCAATTTAGCTATGAGGATGCAGTGGGAGATTGTGTCAAATGCTTTGCTGAAGTCAAGGTAGACCACATCCACCGCTCTGCCATCATCCATCCACCGTGTTATTTCCTCATAAAAGGCTATGAGGTTGGTCAAGCATGACTTCCCCTTGGTAAAGCCATGTTGACTGCCCCTCATAACCCTCTTATCCTTGATATGCCTTAAGATGGCACCAAGGATAAGGTGTTCCATCACTTTCCCAGGGATGGAGGTGAGGCTGACCGGTCTATAGTTACCCGGGTCCTCCTTCTTGCCCTTTTTGAAGACTGGAGTGACATTTGCTTTCCTCCAGTCCTCAGGCACCTACCCCGTTTCCCAAGACTTGGTAAAGATGATGGAGAGTGGTCTAGCAATGACTTCTGCCAGTTCCCTCAGCACGCGCGGGTGCATCCCATCGGGACCCATGGATTTATGGATGTCCAGATTGTTCAGCCATTAAAGTTGCATAGTGGTATAGGCTTTAATGGTAGAGTTGTTTGATTCTTACAGACAATGGGGGGAGGAGAGAGAGAGAAAGGAAAAACATTTTTTCCGTGCATCACAGCAAATATGCTCTCCAGAACTAAAATAAATAAGAATTTCTAAATTCTGACTTCTGTAGTGGAGGTCACTTCCATTCACAATGCAATAGGATTTGTTACGTGGGACTCCTTATTGCTAAACAGTTCAATGTGTTCTGCAAGTATTACTGTGAAATATGACACACAATTGTCATTATTTTGACATATTTTTGTGAACATTAGCACAAATAAAACTTGATGGAATTATATGTTTGCAATGGGAAAGTAAACAAACCCAAAACATAGGTAGGATCAAACCATATTAATTTTAAAACTGAGTTGCTTTTTGAAGAAAAAACTTTGCATAACATTAGAGTTCCAATATGAAATATCACTTCTACCATAAAAACATGCTTCCAAATTGGGCAATAATTAACAAATTCAGCTGTAGAGTATTTGCAATATTTTCAATGCTTTTTTGTAAATCAGCATTCATTCACAGAGACTAAGGTAGAAGAGAATGCGATCAGACTGTACAATGCACTGCTTTGATAAGCTCAGTATATCATGTCTAACAATACTGGTTGTGTAAGTGCAATATTTGTATTATAATTTGTAAAAATATTTGATTCACTAATTGTGCAAATATAATAACTTTGTTTTTGAAAAGCTACAGTGTGTGAAAGATCTTCCAGTCTTAGTCCAATTTGGTTGTGTCTGGCTTCAGTTTTAAGACATGGTTCTTGTTAAACTCCTACATTATTAGGTTTTCAAATTCTCAGATGAATTAGAACATCCTTAGCAGCTTCCCCAGGAAAGGGAAAAATCACCCCTTAGACGCTTCTGTTGACTTATATTAACTGAGCAGTCTCACTTTTTAAGGCATTTTCTCCAGATCTAGAATAAATTTCGCTCACTTTTTAAGGCATTTTCTCCAGATCTAGAATAAATTTCGTGGCTCCTATCTGATCCTCCTCATATTTTCCACTGTTCCCAGTCATGACATCCCTTTTCTCACATCACCTGTTCCTGCTGCATCAGCATGGGTAGTTGCATGGCCCTTATGACCCACAGGTCCTTATCAAGGTCTCCACCAGTTTCTTAAATGTAGTCCTATATTTGGTAGGCAGCTGTACAGCTGTACCCATATATTAAAGTGCACTTTTCTGTTATCTCAGTTTTTGAGAATGACTGTGTCTTTGTTTACAGTTCCCACCAGTCTGTGTCAGGCACAAGTTCTATGATGAGTCATTTCCACTCACCTCCAGATCAATGATTAAAAAAGGCTTTGTACCAATGTCCATGAAAACCTAATGAAATCACTCCCATCCAGGATAATTTCTCATTGGCAACAGCTTTTTGATATCTGTTCAGTACATTAGAATGGCATAAGTTATGAAGTCAAACCCCTTGCAGTAAATCATAGTGCATTGTTTCTACCCAATTATATTCATCAACCAAATATGTAATTACGTTTGAGATTTAAATCAAGATTGTTGACAAGATCTTCCCTATATAAAGTCATCCTGTATGAAACTGATTATTTTCTTGACCTTTAACTTTTTATTAATTTAATTTCATTGGCACTTTCCTGGTTTTGTCAGGGCTAGGTCCCTGACTAATCAGCATATTTACCTGGGACATCCTACTTGACATTTTTTATAGGGAGAAGATACTATGTACTGCAAAAACAGCTACTACTTCATCATTGTTGTTATTTCATTTTGCCAGAACCTCCTCTCTTCCAAGATTTATTAGAAAGAGCATCAGCAGACTTTAGATCTCCTTATCTGTCTATTTCGGGATTTCTGAATACACATTATTGAATGTACTTACTTAGAAATATTTATGCTAAGTACACATTTCTGCAGTCCTTCCAAATTAGTAAAAGGCTGGGAAGACTGCATGTGAAATAAAATGCATTACGCTACTTTTTTTTCCAAATAAAGAGCTAAAATATTTATAGTGCACTATTGATAATTTTGCTGACTAGATCTAAAGATGAAACTACCAAACTTAGGCTTTCTTTAACAATGAATATATTAATTTTTGTTATTCTTATCTTCTTATTTATATTTGAAAACATATTTGTTCTGCAAATTTAGCAACCATATTTTATAGAAATACTCCTTTTTTATTGGACTCAAGTGAATACATAACACATTTTGTACCAGTTTATGTTTATGTAAGCAGCAGTGCTTGCTAAACCTTACAGAATAAAGTGCCTTAGAAGGCAGGAACAAGCCTGGTGGTTTTGGCCTGTGCATTTCATTACTATGGTCACTCTATGACCATCTGCTGTCATTTTCGAAGTATTCACAAACCATCTTCCTCACTAAAATCTCTTACAATTCCCTTTAAATGGTTTTCTTCCATGTCTTCATAATTTATCCTTGTAACTTCAATTAAGAATTTCAGCTCTATACCTGTTATTGTCAGGACAACAGGCTGAGAAATATACTTAATACCTTATTCCCAATTAATTAAAGTATGTGGAATTTTCTTCAAACTGCTGAGCACAGAGAAAAAATATTTATAAAGAAATTTAAGTGTATCTTTGCTGGAGATGGTCAGCATTTGAGACAGGACTGCAAAATCCCACCAAAATCCCTATTTTTAAGACTCTCGAACAGACTAGAAAGAACTACCAGATAGCGCAGCAGCAGCCTCTGAAGCTGTTTGAATTGAGCCTGCACAAAGAACAGAGATCACTAAAGAGCAGTCTCCATGGACAGAGGGGTGAACTGAATGGCATTTCCCAACTGCCATTTCAGAGGCTCTGCAATGTATAAAACAATCATATGTTAAAATGATCAGTCAGTGAGTGTGAGACAGATAAGTGCTTACATATACCTAACAGGACTCATCTACCTAGAAATAAGAAATTTTCTTGATTTTGAAGTGCAAGGCTTATATGCCAAGTTTATGTGCAAGGCTTATAGTCATAATTACCCATGATGACAAACCATGTATCTCAGAATCAATGCAGCTTCAGAACAATTTTGCTTACATTTTTGCTGCTTAAGGTATCATGTACTGTGAGGGTAGTCCATGACAGCATATTTCAATTAAGTGTCAAAACTGATAGTCATCTGGGATGGGACAGCACACTATAAAATTATCTGTAATTATTAAAAGTGCTTGCCGTGGCCTTACCACAGTCCCACGCATGAGGGAAGATACTGAGAATGGGGCTGTGTCACTGTATTTCATTAACCTATCCCATATCTTAATCCAGACTGAACTAAGCACTGTGGTTGATTGCTTTCTATAATCTATGCTAGTTTGTGTAGCTAGCAATTTGTGCGGCTGTCTAGCACTGCTGCTTTAGGAACAGAACGTGATCCGGCAACTCAGACTTCTTCCTCCCATTGCTATGCAAGTTCCACATAGCAAGCAGAAAGAATCAAGTAAGACAAGTTGTATCTCTTTTAATCAACTGCAATGGCACACAGGACAGACAATAATCCTTCTGTACACTGTGTTTAAAGGAAATTAAAGCTTTCTGAAAGATAAAAAATACATACACTTACCAAGTGAATTTCAAGGATTACATTTATCCACAGCTATATGCAAGGGAGATAAAAAAAGAATCTCCCTTTAGTTTTAACAATATCTAAAGATGAAAACAATCTGTGACTGAAATTTACTGCATAAAATGTGCTACACCCCCCAAATAAGTTTCATTTGCAAGCTACTTTCATGTGTGGTATCCAACTTCCAAAATTCTCAATTATGAGGTTTGATTGCATAAGATCATTATCTCCAATTAAATTAAACAAACACAGTTTTTACAAGTGAAAACAATGAAAGCACTTAAAGGTTCTGACTACATTCCTTAGGAAAAAACATTCTTACATAGCTGCTCTCTAGCACTTGCACACAAGGTCACCACACTAATGCAACCTGACTTTTGTGCATCATCTTTGATTTCTAGGAAGAAATCAAAATTTGTAACGCATAGGACAGATTAATGCTTCCCCCATATACTTAAACTATTGGATTTTGTCTATGCTGCCATTTAAATTTAGCATCTTATTAAATTAAACCTCTGAGAGATGAAGTGACAGCTAGAAAGTCCTTGATACATCAGAAGTAGTGGCATACCAGGAAGAGATTTGACAGCACTAATGTTCTTGGGAATATGAGAATCTTCAATTTACAGACACTTTGCATAGGTTTGGTTTAGTTTGATACTCTCAACTGAGAAAAGATGCCCTCAAAATTGCAATCTTGTTTTATTAAATTCACAATTTTCAGAGTTCAGTGTCAACACTGGGTTTTCTTAAGACATTTGAACACTTGTCTGAGAGTATTATCTTAGTCTGTCTGTGCTGTCCTATTGTACTAAGTTGTCCATATCGAGACTGATCTTGTAAGAAAATTTCTGCTTACATATGCAATAAAGGTAATATTGTGTCTCCATCATAAAGAATGTGCAAATTTCTGCTTCAAAGAAACCCCAAATAAGTTTAAGATGTGTTCCTTAAAGTTGATCTGTATTGCCGCAGATGCACACAATACTAGAAACAACTTTGGAAAAAGAAATTACACTACGAAAATCAAATTTTTGGTATTGCTAAAGCAACAAAAATACTAAATCTGAGTTGCAAGCCAAGGAAGCCTTTCAGTTATTCTCAGAACTGTGGTTTTCCCCAGGTTTACCTTCAATCTCATTTTTGTTTTCTTTCCTACTGAAAGAGATACAAATGGGTTGTTTTTGCAGTTTCCTCAGTTTCCAGGGCTACTTCAAAATATCTTCTTTGGAGAATATCAGAGCTCTAGCTTGAGGTCCCTCCCCTCTTTACTTTGGCCTTCATTATTTGAAAGGTAAAGTTGTCCCTTTCCTCTTAGCCCAGTCCAAAAACGTGTGTGGGTAGATAAAAATATATTCAACACTGGTTTAATTTTCTCTTAGATCTTAACAAGATTTAACAAAGTTCTTTTCCTAAGGGTTTGGAACATGGCTTAAAGTGATTTAAATGTATGTGTTAGAGAATGGACCTTTCTTTGAAAGTTCTTTCAGCTGAGAAGGAAGAGAAGGAGATACAAGTTAAAATGGACATAGTGAAGCTGCAAAACACACCAGGAATTCAAAGTAATGTGACTTTTAAAAGGATAGTGTTATCCATTCAAATGCTTTTTTGCTTCATGGTCTATTGTGTTCATGCTTCCATATGGTTAAGCTGTTTTATTGTTAATTATAATACAAACAGGACGAACTAAACAAAATTAAAGAGTTCTGGCATAAGCACTGACCTGAGCTATTTATTTACTTTTTCTAGCAAAATGGATCCACATCTGTCACTTAGGAATGTCATTTTGCAGGCTGACAGATTTGCTAATGACACCACTCTGCTATATAGAAAAAAAGTTAAAGGTTATCACTACTCCTTTTCTTTTTGCAGGTTTGTGTATGTTGGACATTTGGTAGACATGCCATGAACTTTAAACCTTACAAAGGCTGCAAAAATGGCTGTGTGTTTTATATAAAGTCATACACCCCAACTACTGATTAACTGAAGTCTCGAAATTTCCTGGAGAATTTTTGAAATGTTTTCTCTCTAAGGCACTTCCAAGTGAGGGTGACAAACAAATCACTCTCAATTGAGTCTGGGATATTTGATAGTAGATTTCCAGTTTTATAAAGGGTTTACAGGTTCTAGCAAGCAGCAAAACCCATCCATCATTCTAAAGGGCTGCTGCTGGGAGTTTCAAATTCCTCTTTCAAATTCAATGTTTTGACATAAGCTAAAACCATGAGTGATGCTTTGCAATCACTGCAGTCTTGCATGATTGAATCAGGCAGCATTTCCTAATTGTCATGACCCTTGGTCCTGGCACAATAGAGAACAGACACTTTCTTCTTTTTCCTTTTGAATCAAACATATTAAAAGCAACTAAAACTTTCTCAAAGCAATCTAGCTGTTTTCTTCCCAAATGGTGCACTAACTTTTTAGCATGTGACATGTCAAGAATGTGAAAAACATAAAAGCCTCACACTTTCACCAGTATATCTAAGAAAAGCAGACAGAAAATATAGCTGGAGCATTTGGGTGGAGTAGACAGACCCTGTGTGACTCTGGCTGACTTTAATATCTAACAGATGGGACTCCATATCACCAGATCCTTCTGTTGCTCAGCATTCATTCTGAAAGAATATACTTCTTACTGCAGCCTTGAAGGTCTTTAATTTACTGTGTTTTTTTAAAATGTGCTGAACTATAGCTGCATTTGATTGTTTAGGGATAAAGGTCTGAAGGGCTGTGTTTTAATTTCCAAGTTATTTTTCTAGCCACAAGCTCAGCATAGCAGCCTTCCAGTATCTGAAGGGGGCCTATAAGGATGCTGAGGAGGGACTCTTCATTAGGGACTGTAATGATAGGACAAGGGGTAATGAGTTAAAACTTAAACAGGGGAAGTTTAGATTGGCTATAAGGAAGAAGTTCTTTACTGTAAGGGTGGTGAGGCACTGGAATGGGTTTCCCAAGGAAGTTGTGAATGCTCCATCCCTGGTGGTGTTCAAGGTCAGGTTGGACAGAGCCTTCGGTGACACAGTCTAGTGTGAGGTGTCACTGCCCATGCCAGGGGGGTTGGAAGTAGGTGATCTTAAGGTGCTTTCTAACCCTAACTATTCTATGATTCTATGCACTATAATATTATAGTAATAATAGCAATAATGCTCTGAAGATGTGCTGCAAGTCCCACCTCTTTTCAAAGACTAAAGAACACCATGAAATTACCACTCCTGCTACATTTAGTCATCTAAGCCTCCTAACACAACTATATCCCTTAAAATAAGAAAACCTAAAAAGGAGCCATTCTGTGGATCTAGTGTTTTTCCTACACCACTTAAAGAGATCTATTCCACAATATAAGGCTTTTGCTTACTGAAAACTTGGTTTAAGACACCTAATTTAGCAGATAAAAAGGAGGCATTAGCTTTTCCCTATAAGAGCTTGCCGTATCTTCAATTATTAGTGATGGAGTAGTGCTTTTCAAGCCTGACACTGCTTGAAACACTGATTCAGAATCTGCTAATGAACATTTAAGAAGTTATTTATCTCTGATCCACATGTCTATGAGCAGCTGGATTCTCAGATCACTGCAACATTTACATATATCTCCTTGAAAAAATGTCAGATTACTTCCATTCAGGAAATATTTGTTACATCTGCATTGACATATAGCTGAATATTGCCTCCTGGGAATACAGAAATAAAAATTAGTGTTTCATCCCAATCTGTGTGAAAAAACACTATAGAACTGGGCTCTTTCACAAGGCAGAAAACCTGATTTTTTTCACCATGATTCTTTATCAATGGACTTATCTGCTCTCATCCACTTTCTACTGCTGATAGAAACTTTGTTCCAAGGCAGTGTTGAAAAACATTCTCCTTCATCATAGTTACGTTGCTCCCAATATTCTTTTTAAAATCTCTTTTTCATGTCCAATACCTTATCCCAGAGATAATTATGTAGCTTTTCAGGTTGATTCTCTGATGGACTAAACCAAAGCAGCATCATTACTACTACCAAAAGAAAAAAAGATCCGCTGTGATTTTGCTTTGGGTGGTTTATCAGGCTCTTTTTTCATGCTGCTGTGCGCTTCAAAACTCTCAGACTAGTCCATTAGTGCTAAAAATATTTTCTTCATACATCTTTGCCAATCGTATGCAGAGTAACTTTGAAGTCATTGCTAAAAGAAGTCATCAACAGGATAATGAACTGAGCTCCTCATTTCTTCCCACCAGAGTCAGCCTCCATGATTGTATTCTTTTTCTGAGGTACAGTTGGTAACACAAAGATATTATCATTCTCACAGTCTTCTTTCTCAAAGGAATAAGATTTATTTCATCCACAAAAGAACTTTTCCCCTAGAAAAGCAGATGGAAATGGTTTCACTACAACCCTTGTGTGTTAAGAGACCTACTCACGAAGTTGCTGTCTGTTTTTTATTACTAAAAAATTGAATGGGTATGCAAACACTGCAACCGCTGCTAGCAGGAGTTGCCACTTACCTAGAGACCACCTCATTTAAGAATTATGTGCCTATATAGCTTCAAAACTACATACGTATACTGAGCTGAAATCTGTTAAGAGAAGAAGGAGTCTCCTAAACTACAAAACATCTCACGTTCTGCAGCTCCCTTTCTAGAGCTGCCTTAGTAGAAAAGTGTACAGGAAAACCCTGTGTCATGGTTTAAGTCCAGTCAGTAACTCAGAACCACGTAGTTGCTTGCTTACTCCCCCCCCCTTCCTTCCCCCCTGCTTCTGGAGAGATGGGGAGGAGAACTGAAAAGATTGTAACTCCCACGGGTTGAGATAAGAACAGTCCAGTAACTAAGGTATAACA
The DNA here is from genome assembly GCF_963264785.1 of Psittacula echo. Lineage (NCBI taxonomy): Eukaryota > Metazoa > Chordata > Aves > Psittaciformes > Psittacidae > Psittacula > Psittacula echo. The sequence continues at coordinate 36,435,600 of NC_137738.1, read as the reverse complement.
CAAACCACTGCTGCTACCACCAATAATAATAATGATAAGAGAAATAAAAACGGAAGAGAATACAACTGCTCACCACCTGCTGACCGATACCCAGCCTGACCGAGCAGTGATCTAACACTTCCAGGTAACTGCCTCCGGTTTATATAGTGGGCCGGATGTGCTGTGGTATGGAATACCTCTTTGGCTAGTCTGGGTCAGGTGTCCTGTCTCTGCTTCCTCCTGGCTTCCCCTCCTCCCTGGCAGACCATGAGACTCAGAAAGTCCTTGGTCAGACTAAACATTACTGAGCAGTAACTAAAAACATTGGTGTTATCAGCGCTGTTCCCAGGCTGAAAGTCAAAAACATAGCACTGCACCAGCTACTAAGAAGGGGAAAAACGACTGCTACTGCTGAGCCCAGGACACCCTATAGGCTTGGAAATGAGCTTGGGAGGTCAGTGACTGCTATTATCGATAGCTTAACTGAGAACTGATGAAGTTCTGCTATATCTTAAGATGCTTAAAAAGGCATTTTGGGTTTTACCTGACCCAATTAAATATGCATACTTACTATTTATATAATTCCATGTAACTAATTTTAAAGCACCACATTCAAATTACTTATCTATTTTATTCAGTTTTTAATCCAACCTCTTTGTGGCACTGCAAGCTCAACATAAAACACCCTTAGCGTTTTCTGAGTTGTTTGGAATACCTAAGTAAAAAACTGTTTTCTTTGTTTCTTTATCACAATAACATCTTAAAAAATTTATGACATCTCTATATAGCTTAGCAAAAGAAGCACTTGGCAGAGGTAGCATGGACTATATTGTTATTTCTAGCTAATGCCTCCTCCTGATACAATCCCACCATTTTGATAGAAACAACGTTATTCTGTCTAGAATAACCTATTGTGCCCATTGCATTACAGCTGAGAAATTAAACTTTTTCTACTGCTGGTATCTGAACAGTTGTGATCTAGTTTGTCTAGGTATTACACACAGAAATAAAACACTTAGTATTGTACAATAGCCTATTACAGAGATAAAATGGCGCAATTCTGATAAAGTTATAGAAAGTGAAACGAAACATTATTTCACTGTGAGATTTTTTTTTTTTTGTGGATAGAAAGCAATAAAGCAACATTATTTTGTATGCTATAACTAATGGACAGAGCAGACTGCAGTTTTATATTTTTCAGGTCGATGTAATTTCTAATTTTCCTTTGGGGATTTTTTTTACTGTGCAATCAGCTCCTTCCTTGAAAACCTCTTTCTCTATTTTAAATTTATTTTTTAACTCAGTTTGTTTGCCAGTATATGGTTGGCTTCCACTTTTACTTGTAAATGTAGTGATCAGCTCAAATAGCATTTTTACTAAGGTCTTGAAGTAATTTTAAAGATGGCTACACTGTACAATCACACATCTAACCCACACCTCAAAGAATCAATGCTTATTTAATAGTACTATGACTTGGAAAGTCATCCTTGAATAAGTTGCATTTTTGGAGATGCTGTGAAAAAGGTGAAGCAGAAAGGGCTGGGTAGAGGAAGAAAGTTCTGGGACATCAAGATCTATGAGGACATGCAAGAAGACAGAACTCAAGGCTAAATACCTGTAATATTTGCATTGCTGATCAACCACAGGTGTTGCTGGTTTTTAGGGGACAGCACATGGACAACACCTATGAAAATGTAATATTTGATGGATTTTTGCTGACTGCAATGCTCTAGACTGAATTTAAGGATGTGAGAGGGTGGGGACCAAATGGGAAGTGTGCCCCCACTGTGGCAACACAAGCCACTGCTGAAGAGCTGCATGATGCTGAACTCAGCAGTTGAGGACTGCAAATTCATGGACAGAGATGACAACCTATGGCATTCCTATCTTAATTAATATCAGCAGAAACAGCTTTTTTCATCTAGATTGTTCATCTAACAAAGTGGAGGTATCAGCTTAAGTACAAAACCTGTTAAATGTACTACATTGGACAAGTGACAAACAATTATTGATACTTCAGTCTCTTCAACAGAATATGGCAGAGCATTAAAACATACATATTTTTATTCCTAACATAAATTATTAACTACTTCTTATTCCTACTTCCTGCTCACCTCAAACATTTAGCCCTAGCTGACTGCAATATCTGCATGGCTTTGGAATCTGAATTCCCATCACACCATGCTTCTTCATCTTCCATTTAATCCACTAAACCATTTTTCTCTACTCATACCACAACTGGAATTTAAAACTCACTTTTGATCAATTAATAATATCATCTGTGTTTGTAACAGATCTTTGCCATACATTTAAGGCAATAGGAAGACTGCCAATAACTTTTTTTCTTTCCAGGTCAGACTGTGCTCTAAATTCATTTTAATGATACTTAACTTGGGCAGCATGCTTTATAATCAGATTGTACTTTTGCACTAGTGACACACCACACCTGTGATGGGTGAATGTTGAAATCTTTCTAAACATCTTCTTTAATTTATTGAGTTTTCATTTTCACAGATCCACAGCTACTTTCCAGTAAGGTTTTAAGAGAAGATAGCCATTTCATGATTCATTGCATAAGTAGGTAGCATTTAAAATAACAAACATTAAAGCATTTGAAAATAATTTTGCTGATATACATGTATTTAAAAGAGCATAATATGTAAAGATCATAAGTAAAAAGCTCTTCACAAACTCAATAGTCCTTACGAACATTTTAATCCCTACTTTAAGACAGATGAAGTGAGGCATAGATTATGTAAGGCTGAATTTTTAAATGTGGGCATCTGAAACTGAACACCTGTTTCCGCATTTATATTTTAGGGCTATGTGAATTAATATTTCCCAGAAGAAGATGTTCCTGCAATTAAGTCATTGTTTGGGACACTAAATATAGAGTCATAGAATCATAGAATAGTTAGGGTTGGAAAGGACCTTAAGATCACCTAGTTCCAACCCCCCTGATGTTTCCATTTCACTGAGAATATTTTTGCTATGCCACATTTCCCAGTGGTACTGCTTTACCATACAGGCTCGGGACAAGCCATTAAATGTGAAAAATGTATCTATATGCCAAGGTGACAAATACCACCAAGAAGCTATTGACAAATACCTACTTATTATAATAGTGACTAACAGTCTATTATTTTTTTGTGCCACAATTTGGATTTTAGTGACTATTTTAGACACTTAATTGAAAATATGTCCCTTATCTACTTGTCAGGTTATATATTGACTGTAGTAGTAGCAGAACAACCCAAACCTCAGGGCCTTTGTCTTGAAAACTACACCACATTTACTCTTTAATAATGTCCCTCTTTGATCAACAAATTCAAGATTTAAAAGTTTATAGAAGCACAGAAGAGAAGGACTAATATGGACTCCTGATTTCAAAGTAATAAAATACTCTGTAATAATCTAAACCTGACAATGTGCTGAACCCAGGACACAATGGCTTAGATAAGGTAACTTAGTTTTCGTGCATTCTGAAGGAATATGATGGGTATGCAATTTTATTCTTTTGCTGGTGTAGCTGTCAAAATGGACAAAAATGTATAGCTATACTCATTCTATTCCCAGGCGGCCCTAACTGCGGTATGAAAAAGAAATCATGTGTGGTAATAAGCATCAAAGAAATGCTACCATAAAAGCCTACCTATTTATATTAAAATCCTTTCTGTGATCTGGGAAAGAAGTAATGAAAAACCCAGTGTATACAGTTCACAAACCTATGTAAGCTTGAAAGTATTTGTCACGTAAGCTCAGACACATCTATCATTACAGGTCAGCAGTGAAAAAGAAAACAGATTCCCAGAAGCCCCAAAGAAAAATGTTCTTGAAACATCAAGGTCACAGAGCAGTGTGTACTCAAGATAAGGTCTAACATCAAACATTGACAATGTGTGTGCTATTGAAACCTGAAAGACAGTGGTGGATAGCTGCAGCATTGGAGTACTAAAGCTTTTCCATCTAGATACATCTTGACAGCGTTCTTTGGTCATGCATGCCAAGGCCAAATCCAATCCCTTTCTTACTTTGGTTGGTTCAGCTTTATCTTCACAGAAGTCTGCATAACTCCACTGGCAAAACAATTTTCCCAGCAGATACAGCATGCATGGCGAAACGCACCCCCTCCACCCCGCCCAAACCCCACGGCACATCTGTTGCTTATGGAGTGGTGAGCGCAAGGCCTATGTACTACTTAAGTCTGCTTAAATCTTCATACTAGACCTATTCACAAGTATGAATTACATGGCACACATTAGCAAAAGCATGATAAAGCAACTGCATAATTTAGAAGGAAAACCCTAGAAAATCTAAAATATATTTCTGTATTATTCTTGTTAGTGTAGCATGACTAAACTTAATGGTGGATTTATCTCTGTGTACCTAATCAAAGGCCTGATTCAACTTCCTTCACTGAGAACTGCTGATCTGCTGTACCCACATGGCCTCACTTGCTGCCTCATGTTACTGTTCCTGTGTTTATGCCTACACATTCACCTCAAAAGTGTGAATACCTCAGCATCTCACTGGAGGACTGAGGCTTCTGGTTTACAGTTTATCTCTGTAACAAAGGAACAGAGACTTCATGGAAGGTTATAACTCAGTTACTTTTTATCAAATACATTGTCCTGTGTTCAGCAGCAGCAGTCACTTTTTCTCCTTCTTAGTAGCTGGTGCAATGCTGTGGTTTTGACTTTCGGCCTGGGAATAATACTGATAAAGCCAATGTTTTCAGTTGCTGGTCAGAATGTTTACTCAAATCCAAGGACTTTGTGAGTCTCATGCTGTGCCAGAGAGGAGGGGAAGCCGGGAGGAAGCAGGGACAGGGCACCTGACCCAAACTAGCCAAAGAGGTATTCCATACCACAGCACGTCATGCCCGGAGATGTAACTGGGAGTTCTCAGGAAGGGCACGTCCTCTTCTCTGTCGGGCTCATTTCCAGCGGGTGGTATCGTATTCTCTTCCCTTGTTATTTCCCTTATCATTATTATTATTGGTGTTAGCAGCAGTGATTTGTGTTATACCTTGGTTACTGGACTGTTTTTATCTCAACCTGTGGGAGTTACATTCTTTCGATTATCCTCCCCATCCCTCCGGGGCGGAGTGGAGTAGAAACTGTGTGGCTGACTTGCCGACTGGCTTAAACCATGACATACACGAAACGTAAAAAAGCTTATAGATGTTTGCTAGTAAGAAATACTTTCAGTGCAATGGTATTCACTCTTGCCTTTCCTTCGAATGATTTGTTGAATGATTCATTTTGATGAAATAGTTGGGACTTCCCCTGCCTCAGTAGTGTCCCAAACCAAATAATCTGTATTTCTACTCTGGAAAATGGTCAGAGATGTAAAATTGTCTTTATGTTTTTATAACCTTTCACTTTTCTGTGTCATAGACTTCTGATCTACTTTGACAGGTTAATATGCATCACTTATAGACAATGTCACCCCTGCAAAGCTACATGTCTTGCACATAAGCCAACCTATTGCCCTGAATCAATTCTTTTCCATGACAGAACAGCTGAAACCAAAGACTCATTTTGTCAGTCCCATGCCCATGCCTCCTGGAGCTCTCATCCCACACAATTAAAACAAGGAAAAAAGGTAACAAGAACATAAGAATATTCTCAGGATCACATGAAAAGTAATAATCCTCAGCATCAGTCAGAACTCGGAAACTGACTGTAAACAGATTATCTGAGTCATAACCCTTGCCATGAGCCATGAATTTCTTCTGTTTTCCATTCTTGTGTTTTTGACGTGTAAATTCCAACATATATGTCTTCCAGACACTTTTGTGAGATCTCAATCATGATCAGCATCTTAATGATCATTTGCTGTTTCATATTGTAATTGAATATTCATTTTCACCTTTCTTCTGTGTTACATATTTCTACTGGCACTTCATTTATAGTTGCTTATTGCTACCACTTTTGCATGTTGAACTGCCACATTTTGGTGATTCCTACATTAAGCAGGGTCAGACGATTTGAGTCTCAGATATAAAATAAAGTAACTCTGTTACAGACATATGTGAAACTAGATCTAAATATATTGACATGTGTATTAAGTGCTTGGCATCTGTATTAGCATGGCAGTATACAAAGCATGATACAGTTACATTACTATAAGTAGTAAAGAAGATTAATATGTTCTATCTCTTTATGTCATCACACCAAAAATCACATCTTAATCCTGCCTTCTTTGTGGGGCAAAAATATACTGTCAATTATTAATGCTTCTATTTTATTTCTTACACATTCACTGGATTGCTATAAGTAGTAATACTGCAATGCTTATTTAGGATTTTGTGAAATAGAAAATCTATGAATGAATAGAAAACCTATTAATTCAACCTTCTCTTATTATAAAAAATACAATGCACCTTCTCCTCATTTTCACTATCAAAAAACTCCTTTCTCTTCCCCTTGTCAGACCAAGGTGTTTTTCATCTGTTTGCCTCTTCTGAGCCCTTGTGAAATAAGGACTTTGTCCTTAGCTCTATTTTCTTCTCTTTGTGCAGTATTTTTTTGGTGATTAATCCATAGACATACATTTAATCTGACAATTCACAGACCTCCTTCTCTACTCCTTACTTGCCTCTGTCATCCACACTAAATTTTCCATGTATCTCCAATATCTCCTCACAGATTTCTAGCCATACCATGAAGTTAATATGTTTAAATTAGAACTCTTTCTTTTTCTCCCTAGTCTATCTTTTGTTTACCATGTGTAAGAGAACTATCTTTAGATGAGTGAGTTGGTACTCACCCTTCATTTTTACCTCTTTCATTTCTTTGTGATGCTTTGAAGTGTTTTTCCTATTCATACACATCTGGAATTGTTTGATGAGAGCTGTGTTGGGTAGTGTTCTGATTAATAAAATATCCTCTTTTCTTGCTTCTATTCAGATTGCTGCTGCAGAGATCATCTACCTAACCAGTATCTCTAATTATGTCACTCTCTCTCTGCTTCCTCCTTCATCTTTTTATTCTTTATCATATTTAGCCGAAGCTACTTGTCATCTCTTTCAAGACCTTTCATAGACTAGTTTCTTTACATACCATTTGTCATTCACCAATACAAAATATTGATTCTTATCAGCCCACTGTGATAATGTCATCCTCAACTAACTGCATTATTGCTTTCTACCTTAGTGCATCTGCAGCTCAGAAAAGCTCCCTATAAATAGCCACACAGAATTTTTTTCTCCAGTTTCACATCTTTGACAGTGAAGCACATATTTGCTTTAATGTCTACCTATAAAAATAGTTGAGAACAGTTAGGACACTCATCTGCTGGGACTTCTGCTTGTTGTCCTGTTGTGCTACTTCCTGTGCAATCTCACTTCTCTACCTCTATCTGTTGTCTTGTGTCTTATCTTTTTATTTTTGTTACCTTTATTTTGATATCACTCATAGTGGGATTTGTTCTTTGGTCAGTCCACATGAATTGCATGGCACAAAATAACTGTGTAAGTTGGAATACAGGTGTAAGTTGGTAGTAACAGCATACTTAAGGTCAGAGGGGAAAAGAAATAATCATAGAACCATAGAATAGTTAGGGTTGGAAAGGACCTTAAGATCATCTAGTTCCAACCCCCCTGCCATGGGCAGGGACACCTCACACTAAACCATGACACCCAAGGCCTCATCCAACCTGGCCTTGAACACCGCCAAGGATGGAGCACTCACAACCTCCCTGGGCAACCCATTCCGGTGCCTCACCACCCTAACAGTAAAGAATTTCTTCCTTATATCCAATCTAAACTTCCCCTGTTTAAGTTTGAACCCGTTACCCCTTGTCCTGTCAGTTTCAAACTCAGCAGTGTACTTATGGTTTTACCCTTGTTTAGACTGCAAAATTCCGTTCAAAACAATTCAAAACTACAGCTGCTGCAGAAACACAGATTTATTTTAAAATGCATAAACCCAAATTTTTACATTAAGATATAAACTGTGTTCAACAAATTAAAGTTCATTTTTTAAGTGAGATAGACAGGTGATGGGGTGAAAAACCCTCAAACCAATTCTGTTCCCTTCCCCATCCATTTTTGCAAAACACTATTGAAGATACAAAGTAAATAGCAATTTCCCAAAAAGCAGTTATTCCAATACTACTGCCTTGGCAATTGCCTATCACTATCCTTAATAACCCTATAGGAGACATTGTTTAAAACCTGTAGCTGTATACTTAGAAAAATCAAAAGCTTTCAAAAGCACATTGACATGCACTGGTTATTTGCCCTGAATGACAGCAATGAGACGCTCAGGATACCTTTTGACCAGACAATAGAACAGAAAGCACATAGCTCTGTAATTAGGTGTAAATCCTTTGGCTGAATGAAAGACTATTACTGAGCCTGAAAATAGAGTTTGGAAGTCCAGAGCTCTACATGTGGAATGCTACACAGTACAACCAAGAACATTAGGGAGTCTATTATACCGAGGCAACCACACGCCCACACAATAAAAGTGGTGTGCTCATGTTGTCTTTCCTTTGTAAAGCTTTTGGGGAAAAATGATAATAATAAAAACACACAGAGCAATTTTGAGTCAGGATTTCAAAGACTGGAAAATCATTATCTGGCACCGGGAGAACTATCATATGGAAAATGACTACCTTTAGTATTACCTTGAATGCTTGGAATGCTTTATAGAAAAATGAGAAACATTTTTCTCTTATTACAAGCTTTCAAAAAAAAAAAAAAAAAGATTTTATACATGCAGTATCATTCTACTAGGAAGAGCAGCACTTAGCTCTACAGTGTGCCAGGCACTCAGATACCCAGGTGATAAACAGTATCAGCGATTCACAGAAAGCCCTTACTGTTGAAACTTTTTATAATGTCTTCAGAATTTAGAAATGTCCTTTCATTTTCATCACCTTTGTGAGAAGGGAAGACTGAAAGTTTAACTTGTAGAGTGAAAAGTAATCTAAAACAAACTTTCAGCATTAGAACACTAGTCAGTGAGACATTATCTAGCTGTGCTTCCTACAGTCTTTGAGATCCTGGTGTGTTACCAGGGCAATATGACTCTTATTTACCACAAAACAGTAGCCTGCCTACGTACTACCCACAGCTTCTTCTTAAAAATGCCTAAGTTGCCCTTCATCATGTCTAAATTAGAAGAAATTATCTGCATTCAACTTAAATCATATTGACCAAACTCAGTGGCAGGAAATAAGGAATAGACTTACGGCTCCCCAGCTTAACCAGGACTTTGACCCTTTTAAACTCAAGTTGCATTTTCTTGGTAGTATAACAAACTTGTCTCTTCAAAACACTGTGGCAAACCCACAGTGCCATTTTAGTAGTGGCCCACATATTTCAATCTTTTTCAAGGCACTCCCTGCGACTCACTTTTGAGCTATGAAGACCGCACAAGTACCAGAAAAGGGGAAAAAAAAAAAGCCCCAAAACAACAAAACAAACAAAAAAACCAACAGACCTGTTTCAGTTCTGCAATTTGTTTTAGTGGCAGAGAAAGTTCCATATGGATTTATACCTTCTTCGTTGCCACCAAATAACCACAGGAAAATTACTTACAGTCCATTTTTCCCTATTACCTCTAAGGCAGAAACTACAGGACAGGTAGAATAGAATGTTAACCACTCTCCATGAAGAGATCCAATTAATATTTTAAATTATAAAGTCACCAATGAAATTACACATGAATTACAATGAAATCAGGACCTCAGGCTAGCCATTTTGAGTAGAACTTTTGTTATAAGAGGTTAGGAAAGAAAAAAGATAAAAGAGTAGGAAAGCAGTATCCGTGCCCGAGCTGGTAAAAGATAACTACTTGTTATGCTTGGATTCACAAACTATTGCTTTAAATTAAGTAAATTGATGTACCAGCTTTTTTTAAAGTGGTGGTGTGCCACTTTTGAGTGAGTGAAAGGAAGAACTGGGTTTGCTCAGCCTAGAGAAAAGAAACCTCAGGGGAGACCTTATCACCATGTTCCAGTATTTAAAGAGTGGTTACAAAGAAGACGGATACTCTCTTTTCACAAAGGGTCACATGGAAAAGACAAGGGGTAATGGGCACAAGTTATTCCCAGGGAGATTCCAGTTAGACACTACAGAAAAAATTTTCACAATGAGAACAATCAGCCACCGGAATAATCTCCCCAGGGAAGTGGTGGACTCTCCAACATTGAACATTTTCAAGATTCAGCTGGACAAGGTGATAGGACATCTAGTCTACATCATGCTTTGCCAAGAAAAGTTGGAGCAGATGATCCTTGAGGTCCCTGCCAACCTGGTATTCTATGATTCTATGAAGGTGCTAAGAGCAAGGGAATGTTTGGGACACTGCAGCAAGAGATACTACCTTTATTGTAACACATTCCCCTGTCCCTGTGAGATACCTGGAAAGTTCAGCCTGAAGTTGGTATTGAGCTCTCAAAAGCATGTGGCTTTGAGATTTTTACTTCAGAAACCAAGGCCCTTTTTTGGTGTTTTTTGAAAAATATTAAATATTTTAGTATGGAGAGCAGCATGCTGCTCAGCAGGTCTGAAATCTCAATGATGCTCTGCATTTCTGGAGCCAGATCTTCAGCTGGTGTAAACTGATATAGATGTTTTGTTTTCAGTGAAGCAAAGCCAATTTACAGCAACTGGGAACTGAAACTACAGCTGGTAAAGCATTCTTGGATCTTGGATACATAATTAATAAAAATTAATATTCATTCAGCAAATAGTTACTGTAGATAATTAATAACTGAAACATTTACTAATTTTTCATCTAACAAGTGCAGAAAAATCTATTCCAGCTCTATACCAAATATGCAACTAGTTTCAAACAAAAAATATTTCTACTTGAAGAAATTACTTCATTTACCTTGCTAGGGCTTGTCAAAAAATTGTTTTAAAATGTTCTCCTATACAAGTTCTAGGAGGGTAAATTAAAGCACTAAGGTGGTAGGCATTTTTTTAATACAATTTTTCTTCCTTCTCATGTGTACCCCATATGATTATATGTTTGTTGACATTTTCCAGAAGACATGCTGGAGGTCAGAGTGCATATGGATTTATGCAATTAAATAGAAAGACCCCATGCTATCAATTTCTCATTTAGTCTGTGGGAAAATCCAAGTTGCATAGCAAGCAATGATAAAAGATAATGCACTAAATCTGAATAGGTTCATAGGCACCAACAGAATTGGAAGACTGGTTTCAACTCATGATCAAGATGCAAATGTATAAAGGTTTTAATTCACAGCATTGAAAGTAAAAAAAGGGACATTTTCTGTGACTTGGCAGTGTGTAAGATACTGTGAAAAGTGCATTCTTGCTGAATGGGTCAAATCATCAGCAAAGCTGAACATCTCTCACAATTAATTACATATATATGAGCGAAACACATATACACAGTTTTGCTCTATCACAGATGCTGCAGCTTCACCTTGACATGGCACTGACTTTTTTTAGAACTGTGAGCTATTTTAGTTATTCATTTATTTTACAGTTCCAGTGGTAGAGTAGAAGTTCTTATCTGATTTTGCACACACTGGACAAGGTGGCATACGCTTTCCCGTTACTGAATGGTTAATGACTTTCTAAATCAGTTTGAAGGCCTAAGGCAAGGAGTGGGTGGTTAGTACATTTGACCAGTCATTAAAGTGTCTCTTGCTGGAAAGAAAACCCTCTAAGCCAAAATTATACTTGGGTTTTACATTAGCAGCCTACCCAATCCATATTCCAAAATTTTTATGTAATAAGTAACTTATGAATAATTCTGTAAAAATTTGAAGAGGTAGGGAATCCTCTTTTCACCTCGTTGCAAGCAGAAGATGCATCCTGAAATCCAAACTGTATGCTAAGGACTGCTGTAAGGACTTTTCCAGTAAAGAAAGGAGATAGTCCTATTTTCTGTAGAGGTAAACCACAATCACTAAAACCTTCCAAACAAGCCAACCCACCCCAAATTATTTTAATTCAACAGGATAAGCTTCTTGCTTGTAACCATATTGCTTTTTACTTTTTTTCTCTCCACTTAGAACAACCTTCTTCAGTACTGCAACCTAACAGTTTTGAAAAGTCCAGCTGTTGGTGTGGGAGACACAATGTCCACACTATTTATGTTTCAGAAGTTTTATTTCAAAGCTTTAGTCTGTCTTGCAGACTGAGTGCTCATTAGCAGCAGGAATGCATGATATAAGCTCTTGGACCTCACTGTTTAGTTTAATTTTTTCAGGAAAAAGGCCTGAGATCATGCTATGATGTGAACCAAAGTTCAGTGACTGGGAACAATGAAGGAGTTTGTTTCAGATGTACTCGGCTGAGATGAAAACTCTAAGGCCAACACACATCCTGATATCTGAGGTATCATGAATTTTAAACAATATTATTTCCACTCTGAAGTTCGTAAATTTTTAATGGAAATAAGATCTTTCTCCCCCTTGTTCCTTCCACCTTTATTCATCCTGTCACTTTGTGGATAGTTTTGAATTGACCAAATACTTACCTAAAGGAAAGAAAGAAATTACATTTTTGTATCAGTGTGATATTCTAAACAGTATCTTTTAAAATCCTTCTTATATGAAAAAAAGATGGGGACACAGAAAATTATGAAGCCGCTTGTATGAAGTGCCCTGAAATCTGAAAGGAAACCAGCATAATTCTTATCTTCTGATCATGGTTTAAATATCGTGTTCAAATAGTTTATCATCTACATCGAGCCAGGAGACCTACCTTATGGTGATATGATTCGGCCTGGATACCCACTGTCGCCTGGAACACCTGGAGAGCTATGAAGGAGTGGCTGGTAGTACATAAACCAGCTGAAATTTGGACTCTGAACTCATTCAGATGCCTAACTTTCTCATTACTTACTACACCGTGATCAATGATAAAACAGACATTGATGCATCTATAATGAGTTTGATCTCCAATGAGATTTAAAGCCCATTTAGGGTCATAACTCAGCTGCCTAAACTCTCCCCAATTTCTGTGCTTAGAGCTTCAGTTAGCTAGTCCATTGATTTAGGCTATATTTAAAGATTAGGGCCCTAATCTTCAATTCATCCCTATCAGTTGTGTTCAATTTATTGTCTATTTTCTGTTTCATGTTTTTTTTGTGAGACAATGATATTTCCACTACTGCAGAGGAACTCACATCATTGTGCACATTACATGGCCGAGCTCCCTATTCTTTCACATTGTGAATATCTTTTCCTGTATATCTGTTCACCAGTCCTGGTTTTTACAGTTAGTTTAATATTTTTTCCTCTCCCACTGCTTGTTAAAGCATGAAGGTGCTGCCTGGACTACACTAGCAGTTTCACTGAAGTCTATGCAGCTCTGCCAACTTTCACCTTCTCAGAATCAGGCACATGACAACTCCTTAAATTCAGGACAAAGAGCTAGAGCTCTAGGTTGCATAGCAAAGACAACTCCCCAGAGTGTATATAAAAGCTTTTCTTTCTCAGGGATGACTGTAGATGTCATGAGCATGAATTTTACTACTGACATGTTGATCTCCCTGATTGTATACCAGAGATGCCTAAAACACCTTTGGATTTTTAAGGCCTGTAAAAAGCTTTGCTACTCAACCCCCTAAACTGCTTCATGCATTTTCTATTCTTATTAATTGCTTCTGACACATAACAATAGATAAGTTTTCATCAAAAGTCCTCTATGTCATTCGTTCTAGAAAAGGAGGACAGGATGATTCTGCTTCCTTCCTATCAGAAAATGAAAAGGCATCAGACTAATTCTTTCTTGTGACCTATCAAACCACCAGCTCTGCACTGCAGGGTCAAGGTATCTACATCTACAGATGGGCTATACTTTGAAAAATAATCCAAGCAAAAACTAGGTTATCAATCACATAGCATTGTAACTACAGGTATATGACACAGGGACAGACAGCTGTTTGGAAACTTCTTTTTGGCTTGAAACACTACTATCTACAGCATCACTTGATGCTCCTAGATGGATGATCTCTTGGCTGACTCTAAGCCTGGGTGGAGCTGTGCCATCTGAACACATGTGCCATCTAAATTACTTGGCCAGTATTGCTAGAGGTTCAGTGCCAAGTGACTGTAGGTTTAGACAGGCAGCATACATAATATGGTGAATGTAGGCTCCTCTGTAAAACTCTCATGCTTTCTGACAATGCTGCAAATTTGGCTTTACTTTCCATCCAACATGTAACTGCACCTGTTGGTGCTTACAGAAATCCTCCTCCCCCAGACAAATCCTCATAGCAATAAATGACCATTCAAATGGTGTTAGGCAAGTCATGTGCTCATCTACCTAGGAAATTAAACCCCCCTTTATATAGATATCAGAAAAATAACATGTGTCTTCAAAACTGAAGGGTCTCCAGGGACTCCTCAATACAATCACAACGTCTCTTTTAGTATGTTTGACCTCATTGTGACAAGTCCAATTAAATTAATCTGTTTTTTCAAAACATTGCAGTGTGATATCAGCACATCACTTAGGTAACCACACCTAACATGCTGTCTACCTGTGTTTGTATTCATACTTACTGGTAAAATCAGGACAACTATCCCATTATGCTTCATGTGTACGCAAGCTGTGCAGAAAAGATGCAAAATTGCCAACAATTCAGAAAATGTTTGACTGCACAGAGTGCTAATGGAAAGAAATCCCAGCCAAATTGCTTATGCAGGCACCGTTCTGGGAATATTTTGCTCCACAAAATAATTAGCTTATTAAGTCACTTACTGGAAGGTGATCAAATACCAAACCCTAGCTTCCAGTGAGCACACAATAAAGCTAACTAGTTTGGTTACTATCATTTTGTCACCTAGGTTGTATCTGTCATGGTTTTATGTATGTGCAGGTTTGAAGGAAGAAACTCTATGTATAGATGTCAGTGTGTGTTACAGGAGTAGGTTGAACATTATACTATCGTTCTCCAAAGAAGAACCTAATTTTACAATACAGAAAAGAACCGTGCTGCTAGAAATCCTTTCCCTTTACCTCCCTATCAAATTAGATTCATCCAGCCTTTGGGTGACTTACAAACTCAGTCAACTAAGTTGTAGAGAATATGAGTTAGTTCTTCTTGAATATGGAATAAAAGTCAGCAATTAATAATCAATCAGCTGAATATCTGAGGGACTTATTCAGGAAGAGAACTACTCTGAATACACTACAAAAACAGCATCTTCAGACAACAGAATTTTTTTTTTCCTAGGAAACCTACTGGAGAATGAGAGAACAGAAAAGATCTATGATATTAAATCCATGCAACACGGAAAAAGTGAAAATTGCTAAAGTGAAATAAAAGTGAAATTGCTAAAGAGAAATCTCTCCCACTTTTCACTATTGAAGGATTAAAATGGCTGCAAAAACAAAGCACTGCTGTGAATGAAATGGTTGTGGTCTCTTGCAGGACTTACTGAATGCTGTCACTGACATCACACAGTGATCAGTTGTGAGAGTGCTAGAGAAAAACCAGAACTACTGTAACTTCGCCACACTTCGCCCTGACTCTTACTGGGATGTGCCACAGTAACAGAGAAATTAACTACTTCACAGTTGTGTATCACCCTCCGTCACACACAAAATAGACAAAAAGTCAAAAACCGTATGTCAACTTACACATTATTAACTAAAAGCTACTGGGTGACCCAAGGTGAATTGCAATTTCAAAATACAAACGGGCATTCTTTACCCTAATTAAACAGTGAGATACTCAAAGAAGCAAGGAGGTTTCTTAATTAACTTAGATGATGCCAAATAGCTTTTTCCTGAGGAAAAGCCAAATGCACTTAATATTCCAATGTAGTTAATTTTTAGAAAGAAGTATGTTTTCTCTTTTCAAAAACATCAAGTACAATTTTTAACCAAGTATATTAAAAAACAGTTCTGGTTTTGTTTGAGAGGATTTTAAGCCATACTTGTTTACTTAAACAATGTTGTTTACATCCAGAGACACAAAGGCAGTTAAAGGACGGATCATCAGATTTTCCATTATCCACTTACGAGTTCATTTACTGCTTATTGGCAGAATTTAAATATTACTGCAATTAAATATATTTTTTTCAACACATAATAATAGAGTTTCAAACAGTTCTCTTCCATTTTGCTAGATTTTTACTCACTGCTCAACACCACAGTCCTTTAGTACCTTTTAGCAATTCAAGGAACAATGCAGCTAATGTTTTGTACTTATTTTCCTAGGGTATCCCCACAGGGAACTGGGTACATGGTCTTGTTCCAGTAGGAATCTTTTTTTTTTTTGCTGTTTATATTAACAGGAATTTATATAAGTGCCAGGGGAAAAAAGGTCAGAGAACTGTCCCTCTGGAATGGTAAGCAGTATTCCTGCTGCTTATTCCTGATAAAATGAGCAGCAGCAAGGGAAGATTTTTAGAAGTGATGAATGGAAAAATATCTTCATCTTTTTATACCCACAAACACACAGAGACACACAGGCACATGATTTATGTATGTATGAAAAAAAAATGCCATCTTTAAAACAGCCACAGTAGTATCATTCCCCAAGATGAGGCTATTTCAAACATCTTTAGCTTATCACCTCAATTCTGTAAATTTCTATTACGTTCTACAGAAAGGAACCTTAATAAGCAAGTAAAGAACTTGCTTTGTTTCTGTCTCTTTTGCTCTGAACCAAATAATAATCACCATAAAGACAAACTGACCACCTAGAAAAGGATAATGGGACATGGGACGGCAGCTTCTGTAGCATCAAAATCACTTAGGAACACAAGAAACATTCAGACTCAGAAGAATTTGTGCTCCTAAATCTCTTTGATGCTTTTAAAAATTTCCCACAGTTTTGGTTTTCTTTTCCCAGAATTACCCAGGGAATTCCATTCACTGCAATGAAATAATTTGTGATTCACAGTGCAGTACATAAGAGGAATATCATACCCTTTATCTCTACATGACAAAAGAATTCCCTTTTTTTCCAAGGGAGAGTTTGTAATTTAAATGCTCATACTCGGAAATGGAAGTATGGAATCCCTGAGGCTTTGAACAAGTTTTTGAATCTTGCAATTCCAGGTTCTCCATCTGTAAAAAAAGGGGATAATACTTTCTTGCTCAGCAACAAATAGAAAATAATGAAAGTACCTGCTGCCTCCTGCCATGGGACAGGTGTCTTACTGCTTGGGCCAAGAAAAGGAAAGAGATTTCTTACCAGCACTTTTGCTCATAATGCCTACAACAAATGCCATTCTGCAATTCAAATATGCAATGTATTCAGAATGTAGGTTGAATACAAGTACTGCCTTGGAGGTGTAAAATACTGCATTAACTTGCACTTTATTTTAGTGTTATTTTCCAGTTCTAGCAGTGAGATGTAATTGTTTTTCAAATTTGGGGTGCACACAACTTCTCGTATTTGTTTCTTAAGGGTGTCATGGTTTAAGCTGAACCCAGGACATAGGGTTACTTACATTCATACTGAATCATACCTGGACTACACCAGTAGGAAATGTATTTACTAGTTTGTCCTGGGTTCAGCAGTAGCAGTCATTTTTTTCTCCTTCTTAGTAGCTGGTGCAGTGCTGTGGTTTTGACTTTCAGCCTGGGAACAGCGCTGATAACACCGATGTTTTTAGTTACTGCTCAAATGTTTAGTCTGACCAAGGACTTTGTGAGTCTCATGCTCTGCCAGGGAGGAGTGGAGCAGGGGAAGCCGGGAGGAAGCAGAGACAGGACACCTGACCCAAACTAGCCAAAGAGGTATTCCATACCACAGCACGTCATGCCCAGGATGTAAACTGGGGGCAGTTACCCGGAAGGGCTAGATCACTGCTCGGGTTGGGCTGGGTAGTATCGGTCGGTGGGTGATGAGTGTTTGTATTCTCTTCCCTTGTCATTTCCTTTATCATTATTATTATTGGTGGTAGCAGTAGTGATTTGTGTTATAACTTAGTTACTGGACTGTTCTTATCTCAACCCGTGGGAGTTGCTTTCTTTCGATTCTCCTTCCCATCCCTCCGGGAGCAGGGGGAAGAAAGGTGGGGCAAGGGGAGTAGACTGCGTGCTTCTGATTTATGGCCTGGGCTTAAACCACAATGTAGTTCCTAGTAAATATATCTGAGTTCCTAACTCAAAGCAGATTCTTGCGTTACTTGAGATATTGAAGTAATTGAATTGGTCTCACAGTTCATGTCCTACACCACCTTCAGCAAAAACTACCTTCCATATTACGCCCTGGTGGGCACATTGTGTTGGCTTTTGACCTTTTGCATTCCAGAAAACCACACCCTAGCACTGTACCAGTGACACATCCCTGAGACAGATTCCTGCTTAGGCATCATAAAAATGTATAACCTAAGACACAAAGAATCACATAAGTGAGAAGACTCGTTAGCTCAGTAGTTATGGCCAAGGAGCTGGTTATTTAGATCAGCTCTCTTCATAGTCCCCTTCCAGAGTGGTAAACACAGCATCTGTCGGCTCCAGCGTGGGGACGCAGGTTGATATCTGCTCTACCATGGACCTCTCTGAGCTGCACGGGGACAGTCTATCTCATCATGGTCTTCACTACAGATTGCAGGGAATCCAGTTATCCTTGGGGCTTTACCCCCACCTTTGTTAAATCTTTTGTCCCAGAGGTGCTACCACTGTTGCTGACAGGCCTGACCTAGGCCAGCGGTGGGTCCATCTTGGAATCGGCTGGCATTGAGTCTATTGGAGACTGGGGAAGCTTCTAGCAACTTCTCATAGAAGCCAACCCTGTAGGCCCCCAGCTACCAAAACTTTGCCATGCAAACCCAAAACAGTATTAAACACCAAAATGAACATCACATGCTAATCTGTTATTTATCTCACCATTTAGTTTAGCATTTATATTAACTCCCTCCTGCCCCGTGTTTAAGATGCCAAGAAACTCTCAGTGAGAATCAGGAACCTTGCCAAAGTGCCTAATTTAAGTTCAATTTGTTTTCAGACTGTATGGGACAAAGCCATGACATAAAAGTACCACTATCACAAAGCACTTCATTATTTTTCAGGACTGAAACACTTGACAAATAACACATTCTTACTAGTGCATGTATGAAGGCTGCCTAAATCCCCATCTGTACTAATTATCCCACAAAGCTTGAAGAAGTTGAAACTTCATATCTCAATTTTTCAAAAACTTTTGCAGAATCCCCACCAAGGCTCAAGATGACAGAATTTAAGATGTTTTGAGACTTACATATTTTAGAAATCTCACACTCCTGAATTCAAAATTTTAAACAGGAAAAAAGTCTATGTTTGGATGCAAACGAAGCTGTGAAGTTTGAGCAGAAATAACAGCAGGAAATCAATCTATCAGCAGAAGCTGCTGCCTGTCTTTGGGAACTCTTCTAACGAATCTTATGATTCAATAACCTCCACTACATCAGTAAATCATCATTCCACTATTTATTAAATTCTTTTGTAGTCACAAAATCCTATCAAGGGTCTTCCTTAATTTTAAATCTATTTGTTCAGCCTTCATTTCTAGTTCCTCACAGACCACTTTTATGATAATAATGCTGAGTCTACATTAAGTTGGATAGAAAGAAAATAGAGAAAACCTTGAAATCAAGCAGAGTTCATTTTTCTTAAACTGCAATAACCTACTGTACACTTCAGCTGAATACTGTTTGTAATAACTTCCCTTGAGTACTGCAGTAGCATTGGATACCAGTACTCGAGAAAACTGAACAGAAAATAATGTAACATTCTTTCTGCTCTACCTTCTATTGATATAAGGCAGTCTTGTTTGTTTTTTTAATTTAGATTTTTAAAAAGAAACACCACACAAGGAACCTGTTGCACTGCCAAATCCAGTATATAGCTACAGGAGATGCTGGAGAAATTGCACCTAATTGCTCCCCCGCTAACAGAAAAGAGCAGCTCCTTCTCTCCTAGACATAAAGGAGGTAGAGGAATCATGTTCTCCCCCAGAGATCGAGGGCAAGGCATGACTACTCTTCCAGAAACTGTTTTATTGCTGGGCTGAAGATATGCTAAAACACCTTTAATGCCCCCTTAAGAAAAAGTATTTTCCAGCCTTCCTGGTTAACGGAGAATACCTGTTAAAAAGTACCTTAAATAAATACAGAGAATATTGACAAAGTAGATAAAATATAAATATGTGCAAGGACAGTGGCTTTTTGGTTTTCTCAGTAATACAGCTTTCAGTACTTTTTTGAAAAATACAAAGTTTAAACTCTACCTTGTTTAACAAACAAACTGTAAAATTGAGCTGAACTGATTTATGAGCATAAGCAATTTTCCCAAGAAAACCCGTAGAAATTGCTGAACTCTCTCTTTCTGGTTCAACTAGTAAACCTAGACTCTTCCAAGGAATCTTTGCAGTTTTTCAAAGACTCTGTAGAAGAAATTAATGCCTTTTGTCATCCTTGCACCACTATGTGGTAAATAATGGTCCAAAACATTTTCATGTAGGCTGATGTACAGGCAAGGGAGAAAATAGTGCATTAATCCTTTGGGGAGCTGCAGTAGGTTCTTATGGGAATTCAAACAAAACCAAAGAGATGAACCTTGAATTAATACATGTGATTGCTAAATAATGATGACTTGAACGCCTAATGCTGAAGGAAGTATGCTTACTTGATAGACCCATGAAATTTTTCAAGATCATTTCATCTGTGTGAAATCCTTCATTGTGTATGACTGCTAACAAGTACTGCTTTAACTAGAACAGCCAACTTTTCCAGGAAAAAGCTAAATACTTTGCACTCATGTATCTGAGGCTTTCACTCATTCAAGGTGAGTCCCATCACTGTAATCACAGCCTATCTGTTTTCCAGTGTGCAAATCATCAGGCTTGATGACCCCTTGTTGCAGGATTCTCTTTGCATATTACAGTTTTGTGTACATATTTCAGAGAAGTTATATAAACAGTACTAAATAATTCAAAACCATTACCCAACATGTTTGCATTGTATTTATAGACCAATGACTCCATAAGCAAGAGTTCTTTGCACAGAGGAAAGGTCAGCTTTAGTATATGCTACAGTTTGACAGTGAATAAACAGGCATGGAAATGAATTCTTGATACTCAATTCTTGAAGCTCTAGTACAAATGATGCTACAGATGTCAATCTACAAAAGAATTTAAAAACATGAAATGGAGAAGAAAAAATCACCAAGATGCACCTACATGAGAACTGCAGTTTGTAGCAAAAATACACTTTTGAAGCAGAACTCCCAGCCACATTCACCTAATAGGCTTTGATTCATGTTGTGACATGGGCTGGAGCATGAACGTGACTCTTTTCTGATGTAACTGCATTGAAAGATATACTCCGAGATCTCACTTAATGCCATATGCTACTAGTGGGTATTATGTCTATAGGATGGATTAGCACTAACCTGAGGTAGAACTAAAATGTTAATAGTATCATCACTGTGTCTCTAGCACCAACTATTTCACTTTACAGATCCATTATTGAAACTACATTTGCTAATGCAGATATAATTTTAGTATACTGGCAGGACTGCAAACTATACAGAAGTCAAACAGTGAATGATTCTTGATACAGTCTTCAAATTGGCATGTGCTGCAGTCTGTAGATTAAATTTGAGCTTTGTGTGCATACAAGTATTTGATTACAGAAACTGCAAATCCAAATTACTTCATATTTAGAGTCACAGTGCTGCCACCTGAAGAAGTTTAGATATGAGCTGCAAGTCTGGCTCCACATTTTGGTCTTGGAGTCCTATCTGCTCTTTCAAATGCCTTCCAGTCCCACAGGAAGTAAGGAATAAAATCTCGACCCCAGTCAACCCCACTCAAATTCTGGTGTCAGAATTTTGCTACTGACACCAGTGGGACAGGGGTTTCATAAGTAAAATGCATTTCAATACAATAATTTTAGCCTGTTTTACACAGCTCCTATTAGACTTCAGTTGAACTAAGTGAAAATAAAACCTACAGTCATCTAAGAACACACTAAATATTATTTTTACGAAATTCTGCTACACAATAAAGTAACTTACAATAACTATTATAACAAACTAACTAATAAACATTTAAAGATTATGATCTAAGGTTTTTAAGTGTTCTCTGCTTCATGAACATCTGAATACCTAGTACACTGAAATGTCAGAACAGACACACCCCCTTACAGAACTCATGCACCTCAAGTAAGACTATCAGGCACAACTGTATCAGTTCCACATCTCGAAAGTATAATTTGCAAACTTGTACTCAGCTCCTCCACTTCACATTGTCTCCCACCAATATACAACTGGACTGTAAAAGAATTGCTTAGGCTGTGAACTCTCATTACTTGCATTCATACACGTTACTATTTCCACAAGCACAGAGGCTAAAATAATGTATAGAAGACCCTTCTCTTGTACTGAGATAACATGATATAATATAATACCAAGCTGCTAAATCCAATATCATTGATGGATTAAGCCCCAAAAGCTAATAACTGTAAGTAGTAATGGAATAAGAAAAACACTTTCATTTGTAAGGGGCTATTAATAATCCAGCAAAAAAGAAAGACATTTTCTAAATGCTGCATAAATATGCAAAAATGACACCCTAAAGGCTGCAAATAGAAATTTCTAGGGGAAAAAAAAAGGCTCTTCTTTTGTCCTATACTTCGCAATAAAATATATTTCAAATTATAGAAATCTGTGGCCTAGATATGTTGGACCTAGGTTGTTCAAGGAATCATCCTATTTCTATTAGGTAATAGTCAAATCATTATAATTTGATTTTTAGTCACTAAGTTGCATAAAATGAACTGCTACCCTGATTTAGTTTCCAGAGGACAAGGGTTCATACTGCAAGCACCAACTTCATTTGACAGTGTTCACAACAGTTGCAACTGGCTTATTAGGGAGAAACAAATTTTAAGAGACAGTAACTCATTACCTTTAAAGAAGATACTGCAAAGGGGACTAGGACTACCTTGTAATTTATATTGAAAGACAAGTTCCAGAGATGAGACAGCATTTCTCTACCATAAAAAACAATTAAAAAACTCACTCTTAAGAAAAGCGCATTTGATGCAAATTCAACTCCTTATTGACTCTGTTATTTATTAAAAGACTGATTCTAAGGAGTACAAAATTGACCAGATGGAATAATAGATGCTAGTATCCACATTTGTTCATCAAGATCAACACCTCAATCATCATGAAAATCAAAGCATACTAATGAGAACTCTGCTCCTATTCAATTTATCATGATTTGTTAAAAATCAGCAACTCTGATTATATAATGACTTGTATTCTTCCCTTAATTTTTTCCCTTCCCTGAAAGCAGAGAATACATCAAAAGATCACTATCAGTAGATAATTTCATAATAAGGAAAACTGAATATTGTTTTCCAGTATGTGTAAGACTTATATGAATTCCATAGGTCTCAAAAGTATATTTTTCTATTAGGATCAAAAGATAATTTCATTGAATTTATGAATTCAAGGGGTATCCCCTATATTATGCTCTAGTTACATACAAACAACAAAAAATGCTGTTTCTAGAACAAAATTTAATTTAGTATTTCTCTTTATTGATAGGCTAGTGAAAAATATTAGGTAATCTTATTTATTTCCACTCTTTCTTCCAGTGAGGAAACTGCCTCATAAAAAGGGTACTTGTTTCATGACTTAACTAGCTTTCTTTCCTTTATGATAATTACAATTTCATTCTTAGTATGTTTTATTTTCTCCATTTTCTATCTGGCCCACTGGCTCTCAGTAGCCACTTGAAAACCATTCCTATTGCTCCATCATGATTTTGCTGTCTTTAATGTATTATTATCAGTAAGAACTGTGTTTATTTTTATGTACTTTAGTTTAACAGAAAGCAGCTTGATTTCTCATTCGTTAGCCATAAAAAGAAGCAGTCTTTGTTTTAAGGGATCAAAGACCAAAGATGGGGTTCTATGTTTCTGTACAAAAAGATGTATTTGATGAAATTCCATTTCTCTACTGTTTATCTAACATCCCTTTCATCATAGGCTGGTAGCAGTATTAATCTCCACACATAGACACATAACATTGAAATTCTGCCTAAGCATACCTGAATAATCTTTTTCCTCAGCATTTCTGGGGAGCAAAGTTTTCAGCAAACTAATATATATGCATGCTTCTTCACGTCTTTGTCCTTAGTTGGTTGGGGTTGGCAGAATTTATTTTTAGCCTGTGCTTCTGCTTCTCCTACATCTCTGTCCATTTTCCTGAAAAAAGTTTGCATAAGTACACATTCACCCATAGAAACAAACAAACTGTGAGTAAGTCACTGAATGACTGTAATTCTACTAACGAATAATGATTTGTTTTCTGGGCTATAAATATGGGAAACATAGATGTAAAAGATAAGAAGGTGGTCTGATAAAATTTTTTTTTTAGTGGAAACACCAGCAAACCAACACTCGTTTAACACAGAAGTACTTTAAAGGCACCTCTTTATACTAATAGAAGGTACATACAACCAATCTTTGATCTTGGAAAGCATGGGATCTAGAAGTCCATTAATAATACCCCCTAGATAATTTCCTTTTGATTCTCCACATTAAAATTTGAGGGTTATAAAAAAAGAGGTTCAGGTAAGGCTCAAAATAATACGCCAAGTTTGGATGTTAGTCTAAATGGGAATGAGTTGCTTCTTTTTATTCCATGTTAAGATTTAAACCAACTGGCTAAAAGTTTTACTATTTTATTACATACTAAGAACTCCAGTAAGTAAAACTTTCTCCCGCCAGCTTCTTGATGTATCACCATGGTATTCCATGCTAGTTTTCAGCAATGTGTTCTCCGTATAAGCATCTTTTATCTTATATATTTTGTCTATTATGCTGCATATTTAGCTCTAATCATCTGTGTGCACAATTTAAAGTGACTCCCTAAGTCAGAACCATCTCATTCAACTGAACCACTCCCTGTGGATGTTCAGTCATATCAGCTGCCTTCAATGGAAAAAACCCAACTGTTAACGCTGTTAAGAGTTTTAGGACACAGCATAGCTACTAGTGATAATAGCTGTAACAGAAAATAGCTGTGGTGATCTTGTTTCTAATTCTCCTGGTACATCATAAACAAAATTGTTCACTGAGCTCCTACCAACTACATGAATAAATTACATTTGAGTGAATGCCTTGCATGATGGGGCTGACTGGTCTTTCCAATAGAAACTTCATCACAAGAAACGGTCCCAAAGTAGCATGTTCATGTTGATATTTTGAATCCAGGTTGAGCTAGCAATAAACATAGATTCTTCAGTTCAATGTGTTTACTTCATGGGGATGAGTATCAGTTGTATGGCAGTGACATAAGCAGTAACAGGGTGTGGTTGAGCTTGCATTCTAGGCACCTTACATATGTGAGATATAAAGGCAGCTCCTTGCCTCAGAAAGTTTAATGCAGTACCAAGCATGGACTCCCACAGTGCCATTTTTACAAACTGTATTTCATATTGTATCTACACTGTAAGGAACCAAACAGTTAATTAAGCTTTTGAAAGAGCAGAACATTTTGCATACTTTTTATACACAGGCCTGAAAATCTTGGTGCAGACAAAAAGCAGTTCATTCAAAATAGTTGAACTTCAGTGCCTGAAGAGTCATTGACTACAGGACAGGCCAGCAGCTTGAATAAAGCCAACTGCCAAAGAGCTCAGGCTGCTTTGTAAATGAAGATCTTTAATAGATAATACATAATAGTGTGAGTGCAACAAGCAGAAGGTGCTCTATAGAATCATAGAATGGTTCTACTTGGGTGTTACTTTGGAATTGCCAAATTGGAATAATTTCTGTGAATTTACTCAGGGCTGCCAAATGTGTGACTAATTTGGAATCTAGTAATAGTAAAGTTTATCTAAATGCTTTAGCACTAGGAGCCACCTGATTAGTTTTGACTTAAATAAAAATATTTCCTTGAAACGCTTGGAAACATGACGTATCTGTAGCCTAATGATTCAAAAATCAGGTTGTTAATAGAAGTACCTGATTACTCATTAATAAAAAGCCATCATCAAAGTGGACAATATTCTTTCAGGTAGCATAATGCTAACTTCCTAATTAAAAATAAATTAATTGCTGAAGACTGTACTAAGTCATATCCAGAATAACAAAGTCTTTTTTCAACAGACAAGAACTTTTTTCAGGTACCTTCAGAAGCTCCTTAAAGAACTGGTTCATGAAGAGTAGACAATTATCACTAAATCCTGAGAAACATACTTGCATAATTTCCCCTGGACTACTGACACTACTTGTTGATTGAAGTTAATTACTTGCCTGACCTCCAGCAACCCAAAAGAGCAATTTTACTTCTATAATGAGCATTCAATAAACCTGTTCATTTTCTGACCACAGAAAATAGAATCTAGTTAAGTTTATAAAACATAAAAAAACAGATCCCAGAAAGCTTTGTAAAAGGGTTTCTCATATATAAATAATTAAAGCATTAAGGACTGCTGACATTTGCTTTTATTTAGTCTTTTAAGAGTGAGGAATATTTCCTTTACTGAAAAAGTAAAACCAGGTTGTGCAAACTTTCAGAAGAACTAGAATGGATGTTAGTTGCCCCCCTGCCTCTGCTCTATGACAGCTGTACTACCGTGTGCCAGTGCTAACCGCTGGAGTGTTTCTCCTTGTCTCATAGAGGGTGACAATTGCAAGAACCAAATATTCAGGAAAATACAAGCAAGTTTGTAGTCACTTAGTGATTTAATTTCCTTGATTTTACATGTAACTAGATCATAATACAGCATGTCCCTGCTGGAAGGAAAGATGCAGTTCCAAAAGATGAAGTACAAAACCCATACAGTTAGTTCAGTGGGTATTGAACATAGAAATATGAGTCTGTCTAAATTACAGGGGGTTCTGTAAGTTATTCTGTGATCTACAGCACTGTCCAGAGTACCTGTGGCACTCCAGGTTGTAACATACGTATGCTTAACAAGCTCCTCCTTTTTTATGAGATTTACAAAAGGCTTCTTTTAGACAGCCTTACAGCTGTTCTCTGTAAACATGTATCAGGCTGGCAGCCTGAAAGAGTAATACTTTATTAGTACACAAAGACAGGTCATCTAACAACGGAAAAATAGCCTAAGGTTAGTCTCTGCAAGCTTCTGACTGACTCAGATTGCACTGAGGTCAAATACCTACTCTTAGCCATTAGCAGCTGGAGTTTCATTAATCCTCTTACCTTAGAAACCACAGGCAGCTCTCCTGGAATACAGTAACATTAGCAATTTACTATTCTTTTATCATGGTTTAAAGTATTCCAGCTGTGATAGCCATTCCTTGTGGCTGATTTGTTTCTGAATGATGTAACATTAAAGGATAAAATGTATTACTACAAACTTTTGCCTCTCCAGAGAAGGAGGGAAAAGTATGGAGATTTTTTCTGGATTCCCTAATTATCATTATTACATTCTTCCTGTATATTCTTTTATACTCAGAGGCTTTTACTATTGCTGTAAACTTTCCTATATTTATCTGTTAAACTAATATCTGTGGCTTTCCAGCTTGCAAAGCTCTGTACATAGCATTTCTGCAGCACGTGTGAATAAGCAGCAGAAAGTACAGCAAAGTAGTGTTAAGTTTGCACAGTTAAAATAGCAAAATGTCTGAAATTTCCAAGTGAGGATCCAATAGCATTGTTAGCTAAGCTGGTCAGGTCTGTATACTGCAGATTCAATTATGATCACTAAATTAAATGATGAAAGAAAGATGGTTATAGATAATGCTTTCTATAGATAGCATCAGTTATTATCTTGTGGACAGATAGTATCTACCTTTATAGATAGATAAAGATATCTACTTTCCTCCTCTTTGAGTTCTTCCCTGCTTCCCAATTCCAATTATTCATTAAGTAGCTTCTGTGAATCATCTATTGGTCTTTTAATTTAATTTCCTATGTTAGAATGAAGAAAACATTTACAAACCACTCTCCTGAATTTTCTGAGTATCTTCAGGAGCTAAACAGGGTTGACCTGACTCAAAATGAACCATAATAATCTGCCAGGGACTATAAGCAAGAATCAGCCAAAATCCAGAAGCATGTCAAAGGTCCTCAGGGTATTTCCCAACTGTTTTACCTTGCCCAAGTACTGCAAAGCAGTGGAAAGTTGAGGATCTGGTTCTTAGCTACTAGAAAAATGATCTCCTAAAATACTGCTGCACCTGGTATGACAGGTAAAACATTTGCCATAGTAAATCCCCTTACGAAACCTTTACTGCACTGTGTAAGTCTTGAAAGAAAGGGCAATAACTAAGCACAAACGAAACCTACTTAGATAATTGGAATTACCTGTTACTGTAACCCTCTTGCTTCCTTCCCCTTACTTCCTTTCATCATGCCACTTCTGAAGTTTCATCTCTGAGGCAAGGATATAAGTTTTCTATGGTGTTGTTGATGTAGAGGCAGCAGGTAAAATGGTGAATATCCCAATACAGGAAGTTCATAATTGTCCATTAGAATTATGACTATGCTATTCCAACACCTGCATAGTAACAGAGGCCTAATGCTGTTCAATCATCCCCTAAACCACTCTGTTACTCCATAAATTCAGTCCAGTACCAATCACAGTCAATGAAACTAAAGGTTCCACTAATGAGACATATATCTGTACCTACGCAAATGTTGGCCAGATTAGATAATAAACTCTTTAACAATAATTTATCAGTCCATTCCTTGTGCCTTTTATTAGATTTTTTTTTTTTACTAAGTGCTTTACAATTTTCTTTTAATGAAAGCAGATAGTCTGATGCCATTGTGATATGAGATCTCTACTTAGATTACATAAATTGAACAACAAATTAGGCCACTGGAACCTAAGGTTTGCTTTATCACACTGTTTTATCTGAATTAGGAAAAGAATTATCACCATACAACGTGAACAAGCATGTGCTCAGTTACTTCGTGTGAAGTTGATTAGAAGTTGCTGTGAGCAAATGTAAACCAACAGCTTCAAATAGTTAAAAAGATTCTTACGAGACCTTGAAGAAATGTAACATCGGGAAAAGTTGATGCAGGTAAGGGCTACTGTATAGTTCTGGCAGCTGTGCTCCCATTTCACCCCTCTTTCTGGCTTTGACGTAGATGTTTTTTCAAATGCAATGTGACTGGAGTAGGCAGAAAATTGAAAGCTCAAGAACAAGTACAGTTAACACTGCATGGCACAAGCTGTGCAAAACCAGACAGCATTCTGCAAATAACATCTAAAAATAGCCAGGTGCGTTAGAGACTGCTCTGCAATTTGGAAGACTTAACAATTTTTGGGATTATAACTTTTCTCTTTGTGCTGTAAGAAAGACTCCAGAAAAAATATACTTAACTATTTAGCTCTCACAATAGGTTTTATTTCCTTGACTACTAAAGTGCAATGTTCTGATACATTAACACAACAACAGATTGAGAGATCTTTATTTCAACACTAATAGTACCTCTGGTATTAAATTTATTCTCTAATAATGGTGATTCTTGTTCAAATGCACAGAGTTCAGTTTGTTGCCCTACATGAGATTTAGAAAAGATCAACCTAATGTCTTTGTTGCTGTTTTCTATCTCTAGATTGATGAACAGTGACAATATACATTGCAGTCAGGTGAATTATCTTTGCTCATGAAACAAAAGAAATGGTAATATTCAGTTACCTTCAACATTTAGAGATAGCAATAAAAAAAAAATGTTCTAGTACCAAAACCTTCAAGTATTCATCCATTTGTTTAACAAAAGAAAATTCCTGATGAAATAAAAAGGAATAAAACCTGATAAAAAATCTAGCAATGATTTTTTTTTTTTAATCTTTGAGCCTTTGTCAGAGAGAGAGGTTTCTAAACTTGGTCAGATGTGAGTACAACAGTATCAAAGATAATTTGAAATCTGGAAAATCTTAATTCTAGCAAAGAGATGGTTTTGGCCACGTTCACATACTAAATAGCATTCTGTAGCAAAAATAGACTGGAGCCAATACAGTTCCTACTATTGTCTGCACTGAAAACATAAAAAAATTAATTTTAGTAATGTCAAGGAAACCCATTCACAAGCATGTACAGCTGGATCAGTCACTGAACAAACACAAAACCTGCCACACATTTAACAATCGTAAGTAAAAGGATGACTCAAGCTGGCAACACTGTAAACAATGCTACCATACTCTAACTCTTGGGAATATAATTACCCCTTTCAAAACAGCCCAACCTATTTATGTCACTTTAACCCTATGTAAACTCTGTCTAGCATATAAAATCATCTGAAAACCTGGTGTCTCAAGCCTTTGAGGTCACAAACCACCATCAGCCCTCAAAATGTCCTGTATATCCTAAATTTCTAGGGGTGAGCACTAGAATGGCAGTATTTATGACTTTGCAGACCAGCTTTAGTAACTGCCAACATCCTTACGTACCACAACGCACTCACTGAACATCAATGAACTAACCTAATCTAGCTGTTCAGTAACATTGACAGTCTACAACTGATGTTTAATAGCTTGAGCTATGCTTTTCTTTATTAAATTATAGCAACTTTTAAACATTCCTACTTATTAAAGGAGTAACATGGGAGTCTGCTGCATGGTTTTGGGGGACTTTGGAAACTAAATAACCTTCTACATAAGGCTTTTTCCCAACTCCCCAAGGTACAGTGATAAACAACTAGATTTCTTTGTTCTTAATGTCTCAGTGACTTAATTTGTCTTTCTCAAGGGTATGCAATTTTAATTCGTCTTTTGTTCTACTCTTCACCCCCATAATATTCTTTGTTTTCCCTCTGATAGGTTTTCAGTGAATTTAGAAGAGAAAAAAAGGCTGATGTTATAATCTCTTTGACCTAACAATCTGTTAAAAATCAGTTAGACAACCCATTAAACTACACCATATGTTTTACAAAAGTGGGCGTTTAACACTTGTGCCAAATTTCTCCAAAAATTTTTAGAATAGTCCTCAGGCAGTTGACTAATGTGAACCAAACAAGTTTTATTTCCTGATAGATTTCATCCAACAATATGATGAATACCTCTTCCAAATGAAAAAGCAGGGGCTGTAGTTCCCAGCATGCAGAGGGCCTTCAAATAATACCAAGATAATTTTTGTTTATAACTCTGTGCCAGACTGGCTTTGCTGATACGTTCCTAATTATCTTAAGACCCTATTATCTCTTCTCATGCTTACCCTTTCAACAGAGACACTTGCTGAGAACATTATAGTTGAGGGAGAGAATAAGCTATTTTTCTGTTCAAGCCATCTGTCTGTTTTAACAAATTCAGCATGGTCTCTCTCATTTGCTCCTCTTTTAAGTTTCTTAGACACCTTTGGGATATTTACTGGACAGATAGGACTGTCTGAAAGGCTTTTTTTTTGGGGGTGTTTTTTTTTTTTCTTTTTGGGGGAAGACGTTAGGAGCCTGCTCAAACTACAGATGAAATAGTTTTGCCATTCAATATTACTTTATGACATGACAGAAACCAAAATCCTTTTCTGCATGCCGAATAGGGAAAACAAATTTAGCTATGAGTTTTATTCACTAGAAAATTTGATTCAGACCCACCAACACTACTTGTGGATTTGGCCTGGGCTAGGCACATAGGTTTCGTGGATTCTACTTCTTCAGGCTATATTCACAAAATCAAGAATGCATAGGAGGAGATGACAAGGAGCCAGCAGTTCTCTCTTCTGCCTGAGGAGCCTTGAACCTTTGTCTTTCAGAGGAAATACCCTGAACACAGCATGTCTGGAGAACTCTCCTTGAAAGTACTTCAAAGATCATCAGATGAATAGCTCAGATGGGTGTTTCCTACCTCCTGGGAAGATGGGAAGTTTCAGTTCCCCTTCCTCCTTGTTGATGTGACTTAAATCTAGCCCAGCATTCTGTTACTTTGCTTATAACATACATATTTCTTGCTACAGGAGCGAAACAGACTGTTTTGGGCCAAATATAAAATTTTTATATGATATGCTATTTTTCTTTGATGACTCAAAGTCTTCTTCATTAGATGGCTGAACCAAAAGATTGGCCCTTTATGGTCCCTTTACTGATCAGAGGAATCATCAGCAGTGAAAGCAGAAATTAATCCAGACTCAGAACACACTTCAGAAAGATGATCCATCCCTGACTGTTCTCTCTCATACAAGTACCAAGCTCCACTGATCAGATTTCATTCATGCAAAGTGACCACCTTGATTCAAAGGGGAAACAGCAGTTGTTCTGAATAGTAATGGAAGCAAAGGCCAATAAAGGACAGAGTCTTTATTGTATTTTAAGTACAGAAGTTTTTAAACTAAAGCAGGAAATTTGTCCTTTATGCAATCAGAAACACATTTGACAGCAAGGACTGAGAGACAGTGAAAAGCATCCATTGCTATATATGTTCATAATAAGAAATATTATCACAAAAATGGAAAATAATCTCCCTCAAATGGGAAATAATCTCAATAATCTCAAAAGTGATCTCAGTAATATCAATCTTTTTCATTTTAGTGATCCACCTTTCATGGAAAAGTAATGAATCTTTTTGGTACCTATTCCTTTAAAAATTTCACAGAAGTGCCGTGAGAATTGCCGTTAAAAGGAACAAAGGATAAACTGCGTTAACAGGGCACAGTCTTTAGGGGAACACTAATTTCTAGGAGCCCCTAAAACCTCAGATATTTACTAGTGTCATCAGTTGCCACATACCCTGTTCTGAAAATAAATATACACAATTATTTCCTGGACTGCTTTATTTGCTTAAAATACTCTGATTTTATCACTCAGCTGCAATGTCACCGTTTGATCACAGGTCAAGATCAGAAACAAAAGCACAAGCAGCGAGTTGCAAAGATTCTATGCAGTTCAAGCAGCAGATGGGCTGCTTTCTGAAAAAAAGAATCTGCCAACTGGCAGGAGAAATGTTAGACTGGAAAAACAATATCTCAGTTTTGTGGAGACAGCTCCTGCAGTAGCATTCATTTTTATCACGAGATGGACTTTGTCTCACCGTCAGCTCTCAGCTGCAGCACAGGGAAGAATGTTTTTTATTCCCTCATTCTCTCTCTCACACACACACATCCTCAATGTCACTATAATAATCTTTTAATATTAAATCTCATATTAATATGAATTTGCTCACATACTCTGAATTTATTTAATCTCCAGGTACCAAAGCTTCAAATTACAGTTTCTCAAGTAAGGTTTAATATGCAGGTACTTTTAATGATTTGAAACCTGCGGTGCCGTAAGTGTGCTTAGTGATGAGATCCATTGTTCAAAAGTCAACATTTCTAGGAGAGTATTTTACCGTAATTTAAATGAGAATTCACACAGCAAGGCTTTTGGCTGGCACTGTCTCCCATAACATCCTCATAGGTAAACTCAGGAAGCGTTGGTTAGATGAGCAGACAGTGAGGTGGACTGAGAACTGGCTGAATGGCAGAGCTCAGAGGGTTGTGATCAATGACACAGTCTAGTTGGAGACCTGTTGCTAGTGGTGTTCCCCAAGGGTCAGTACCAGGTCCAGTCTTGTTCAACCTACCATCGGTGGCCTGGATGAAGGGACAGAGTGTACCCTCAGCAAGTTTGCTAATGATATAAAACTGGAAGGAGTGGCTGAAAACACCAGAAGGCTGTGCTGCCATTAGAGAGACCTGGACTAGCTGGAGAGGTGAGTGGAAAGGAACCTAATGAACTTCAAACAAAGGTAAGTGCAGGGTCCTGCACCTGGGGAGGAAATAACCCCATGCACCAGTACAGGTCCGGGGTTGACCTGGAAAGCAGCTCTGAGGAGGACCTGGGAGTTCTGGAACAAATTAACCGTGAGTGAGCAATGTGCCCTTGTGGGCAAGAAGGTAAATGATACCCTGGGGTGCATTAGGAAAAGCATGGCCAGCAGGTCAAGGGAGGTTATCCTCCTCTACTCTGCCCTGGTGAAGCTGCATTTGGAGTACTGCGTGCAGTTCTGCGCTCCTCAGATTAAGACAAGGAACTTCTGGAGAGGGTCCCGGGAGGGCTGTGAACATGATTAAAGGACTGGAGCACCCCTCTTACAAGGAAAAATTGAGATAGTTGGGCCTGTTTAGCCTGGAGAAGAGAAGAATCAGAGGGGATCTTATCAGCGCATACAAGTATCTTCAGGGTAGATGTCAAGAGCATAGGGCCAGACTTTTTTCAGTGCTGACCAGCAACAGGATAAGGGGCAATAGGCACAAACTGAAATACAGGATCTTCCATCTGAACATGAGGAAGAACTTCTTCCTTTTGAGGGCAGCAGAGCACTGGAACAGGCTGCCCAGAGAGGTTGTGGAGTCTTTCTCCGGAGATATTCAAACCTGCCTGGAAATGATCCTGTGCTACCTGCTCTAAGTGAACCTGCTTC
Source organism: Psittacula echo (assembly GCF_963264785.1). Lineage (NCBI taxonomy): Eukaryota > Metazoa > Chordata > Aves > Psittaciformes > Psittacidae > Psittacula > Psittacula echo. The sequence goes on along the minus strand of NC_137738.1, from coordinate 36,401,341 downwards.
AGCAGTGGGGTTGGACTACATGATGTCCAGAGGTCCCTTCCCACCACAACCATTCTGTGATTCTGTGAAAATGTACATTACTACATTTATTGTGGTAACTATTATTGACTTTCAACAATAATGGCTTACATAAGTATCTCAGGCACTGAAATATCTTGCTCTGCACATCTGCTTACGTCTGGCCCACAGCCCGTACTACTCACATTTATAAAGGAATTTGGAAAGAAAAGAACAATAAGAAAATCTAAGAAAGGAAGAGGAGAGAGGAGATGCATCTGAAAATGCTGAGAATATTATTAATAAGATACATGTTCATAATGAGTGGGCACTTTGAAAAAGGGCAGCATTTAAACTCTGAAAAATCAAATGGCTGAGTTAAAATACCTTAACAAAGAAGAACAAAAGTAATCTCTTGCATAAAACCTGTGAATCTGTAGAATTATCACCATCAGTAGATCTATTGAAAATTAGATTCTTAACCACAAAAGAAGCCCTTTACATCTTTCTGTGGGAAGGTATCCACTTGCATACAAGCAAACATGCAGACTATTTATCAAAACACAGATGAATTCCTAAATTACTTCTCAATTGTTTCACTTTCAGACTCTAAAATGAGAATTGCATGACACATGTCTGTATGCTACCTCCTCAAGTACAAACTCACATAATTTTGCTTTGGAAACTGTCGTGGTTTAAGTCCTGTCAGTAATTCAGAACCACGTAGTCGCTCTCTCACTCCCCCCTTCCTCCCCCTGCTCTCTGAGGGATGGGGAGGAGAATCAAAAGAATGTAACTCCCATGGGTTGAGATAAGAACAGTCCAGTAACTAAGGTATAACACCAACCACTGCTGCTACCACCAATAATAATAATGATAAGGGAAATAACAAGGGAAGAGAATACAACCGCTCACCACTCGCTGACTGATACCCAGCCCAATCCAAGCAGTGATCTAGCCCTTCCGGGTAACCGCCTCCAGTTTATATAGTGGGCATGACGTGCTGTGGTATGGAATACCTCTTTGGTTAGTTTGAGTCAGGTGTCCTGTCCCTGCTTTCTCCCGGCTTCCCCTCCTCCCTGGCAGAGCATGAGACTCACAAAGTCCTTGGTCAGACTAAACATTACTGAGCAGTAACTAAAAACATCGGCGTTATCAGTGCTGTTCCCAGGCTGAAAGTCAAAAACACAGCATTGCACCAGCTACTAAGAAGGAGAAAAAAATGACTGCTACTGCTGAACCCAGGACAGAAACTCAGTTGTCCTCAGATAAACTAAGATTTCCTACTTTCATTATTGTCTATTTCATCACTTCGCAAGCAAAATGTCTTAAAGATGACTCAAAGCTTTTCCTGTGTACAACGAATAATGAGTCTATGCCTAGCTTTATATCATCTTAATTTTAAGAATTTCCAGAGACAACAAGAAGAGTAAGCTCCATTTGAGAACTGATTTAGTAGAAAACATATTTTAATTCTTACTCAGCTTCTGAGATGGGTTGACATAGCTGAGGATGAGTGGAAAAAGGTGATTTCATGTTCCACCAAATCATGACCCAGTCACTTTCAGGCCAATTTCAGACATAGTAAAGTTTCAGTGAGGCTGCTCTATCTTAAATTGACTTTCCCTAGTGCTAATCTGATTAATCCAGTTTTACTGCTGCAAACGGATGGATTAGTATAAAGAGATTAACAGGGGAGTTAAGAAGATAGCCTGGAATATTTCAGATTCTCTTTTATTCCATTAATTTGTATATGAAAACATAAAATCAAGTCAGGAGTAATTTCCATTAAAAGTTATGTAAGTACTCAAAGTATTCATATGCAGTTTCTGAGTTCAGATTCTTTCTATTTTGATTATTTAGCTATATGATGTACCTAAAGCTTGTTCTAAGCACAACAGCAAATAAATAAGCATGTAGGAAACATCTACAGCCTCGTGCACCCAATCTCTCAAGTTATTATTTCCAAGGACTTCCCTTTTAGGTTATTGTCGCCTTTCAATCTCATAGTGTTAATATTAATCCTAGATCCAGACCATGAAGATGACAGGATTCTCTCAAGATACAGTAGGTAAATGCATTAATGCTGGCAAAACCTTGCTCTTATAAAGTGCATAGAAATAAATCTCCAAAACAAAGTGTTTCAAAAATATAGCAACTTGGAGATTAAATGATATGTTTGGTAACGTTTGGTATTTTTATAATGATCCTACTATGGAAAATATGTGGAAAAAATTAAAAAATATATTGCTATGAAAAACTGCCTGTGAAAATTAACTAACAAATCATATAATTATCTGATTAAACATTTAAAATAAAAAATATGACATTGAAAACCATTTTCAAAAATGAACTATCACAATCTTTCATATACAATGAATATATTTTATGCTTAAATATGTAATGAGATAGAACAAGAGGACTGTAGGGTGATTACATGATGTTTTTTAAAGAGTTTCTCAATGTAATTGGAGTAAATTGTAAAATTAACTTTTCATTTTTCCTTGCCAAAATAAAGGTCCTTCCTATCTTGCACCACACTATCCATTTTGCTAAACTACAGGCTGAGGTTTATGCCGCCTCCATAATACGGTTTCAACTATAATATACATAAAATCAACCAAACATTTGTCACTGATATCAGGAAAAAAGTGGGGCCAGGAATTTTCAGTGAAGGATGTCAACTCTGCAAGTTAAAACTTTTCTTTCTTCAACTTTCAACTTCAAAAGTCTCTTATAATGTATAACTCCAGAAAGATGCTGAAAATGAAAATAACTAGGAGGAAAGTATTTATTAGTCTCACTGGTGTATTTTATAATACAGATAGTGTAAGTGGCTGATTTAAGTAACAAGGGAAAAAAAAAGAGTTGACATATCCTGGTCATATCCTACTGGGTTTAATTCAGATTAAAATCTGACAATTCATTTTATGTTTACAAACTATTCCTCAGCAGCTACCTTCTGAAAAATGATGCAGCTTTTGAAGTCCTAAGAGATATTTGAAAGCACTGAGGAACAATTAAGTAAGCTAAGGTTAGAGCTGTTTTCTTTGCTGAATTTCATTACACTGAGAGCTCAAACTATTTTTCTGCATCTCAGAAAGAAAATGAGTTCAGCTCTAACCAGACATTTACATACTCCTTATCGCAGAATTTGTTGACAGGTTTCTGATTAATTCAGTGACATAAAAATCATTGTCTCTAAGTAAAGAAGTTTCCTTCAGCTTAACCTATACAGACAGTATAATTAAATATGTGGAGCCCTCATGAATTTTTCAAGCAGACCTAATTAAGAGGTATGCTTTGATATGCATGCACCTTATTTATTAGCAGGTTGTATCATACACCTTATATTGTACTTACCTGTATAATGATGTCACTATAGCCACAAAGATATAGATTTTCACACCTTACTTGTACACTGCTTCCTCTTAAGATCACCAGAAAATTATTTTTGCCATAACTATAGCCTAGCTTCATAAATGTAGGCACCCCTATAATAAAGCTGTCATAGATCAGCTAACATACATTAATAAGCCATTGAGGGAGACCCCAGAAACATCACATTTCTCCTTCATTAGATGACTTAAAATCCATTTCAGAATATAAATGGAAAAAAAGACAAACTGATAAGAGTTACTCAAGGGGTTAAAAGTACTTTGTGGAATGTGTGCAGAAAGAGGAGAAGAGGGACAAAAATAATCCTCAGTTTGTGAGATTCTCTCCAAGTGGAGGTTTAAAACCTGATACTTAGCAAAAATGTTCTGAAATTGTGTCTCTGTAGGGCATTTTTTAAAAAAAATCCATTAATAACATGTTTGCTGTTGAAGTGTCTATTATGCAGCTCAGGCTGTGTGAAAGCCTGTCTCTCCACAAGAGAGGTATGACAGGCTTGTTGGGAGGGATAGGAGATGGCTGAAGATGGATATGTGCTGCCCTGTTGACAAGTGGTGGGGACAGGCAAGGAGATGGATCAGTAAAAATTTCCATTAAGTCAAGAAAAACACAACTTGCCCCTAACATCACCTCTGATAGTTTCTTAGACCAGCTGCTTCCCTGACACCCTACTGAGGAACAAATTGCTTTCCTAGCAGGACATTTGGACACTCCTGCATTAATAGATATGGATCCCAGCATGCCAAGCCAAGCAAGAAGGCAATTTAATATGAGCAACACTGTCATCTCAATTTAGGACAACAGTTAGGATGCCCTACAGGGCATTGCAACAGCTTCTAGAAGCACACAGTGCAAGACATTCTGTCTGTCTTAAGGCTATAGAAAGCTGGTATTTCTAGTAAATAGCCAAGCCAAGGAGAATGGAAAATGTAAATGCATAGATGACAACAGCATTGTACTGTCTAGAAGCATCAGTTTCAATTCAAAGGGCTTTCATTTCTGTGGAGAAATGCTGCAAAATTTTCAAGGAAAGAAAAGAAAAAAAATCTTGAGGAGACAGGAGTAACACCAAGTTGCAGGCATTTCACTTTTAGGTAGAGGCATATTCAGAACAAAAAATTTGCCAGTTCAGATAGCTGTCTGGCATAACTGCTCACAATGCTAAGTAACAGGAAGGACACAGAAATTTCTAATATGCACTTTCTGATAGTGAATGCTTCTAAAATCTGTGGTTGTATTCAGTAACTTGCTGTTATTTTTGCACAAGTGTGCTCTTCATTGTAATCTCCAGTAAATCTAAATAGGAAAATAGTTTTCAAGTGCATACTTGAAAGCAATCGGCACTGTAGTGGGGCAAAGTCTCCAGGACTATGTGGAGAGAAGGACTGGGGATTTCCTGAGTTACCAGCACCCTCATTCCTGCAAGTCTTCTGTAGTTTGGTGAGGCAATGAGTCTTTGATTGAATGCGGCAAGAGAAGCATAAATAGTGGGATCATCTGATAAGGGAATAACAAGACTTTTTCTGAATCTGACTCTTTAGGAAGAAAACCTCCTCCAAATATGAGGAATATATTTTAGGATTAAGTGGTTTTGCAGACAGACTATATTGGAAGGCAGCTTTATAAGGAAGTTGAAAACAGGGCTGTTGGAGGGAATTTAGAGGTGGCTATGAGAGAAAGGGAGTCAGCAAACATGTCATCACTGGAAAACAGAGGTTTTTCCACTATGCTACACACAAATATCAGCTCTACATGATAGATAAAGCAAAGCTATGACCCCTTCTGTGGATATCTTGATCAATGATGCTTTAGAGAATGTATGTCCTGATCAACTATCTATCCCAGTTTTGCAGAGGCAAACTCTGTCTGACTTGATCCAGCTCCAAGCATGATTCAAGTATATGGTTATTCAAAATGTTTCCATCAGCAATGCAAGCCCATCTTCCTGATCACTTGCAGCTCCTGAAGATGGTCATCTGTGCATGACAGCACACACTCTTGGTACAAGTGTAGAGTTATGACGTGTCCAGACGTTTAACCAGTATCAGGAAGACATTACAGGGAGATTTGCCTCCCCAAGAAAGACACTACCAACACTAGATATACTACTTCAGATTTTCTAAGTGTGCATGGAGTTTCACAGAAGTGCTGAGGGTGAGTCTTATCCTCTGTCTTCAGAGGTCCCTTCTCTGACTGGTTCACCTGCACACCATATAAAGACGTACGACCAGAATCAGCAGCATGTGTTGACCATTTCTAGAAGCAACTATATGATGTCAGGATAGCTACTACTCTTGACAAAATCAGCAGCTGCTATAGAGGGCCAAACAATCTTTTCAGGAGTGTAAGCAGACAGGGGGCCTTTCTGACTACAATCCTCTGTGGTCCTCACAATTTTCTTATTTAAAATGGCAAGGAAATAGAAGGCTGGATGCTCTGATGGCTTTACATGTTGCAAGCCCATTGCAAGCCAACTAAAGATGCAAGGGAGCTTTGTTCTTTGAGAAGAAAGAGAATGCAGACAATTGTTGACTGCAATGCGAAAAAAGGAAATCCCTGATTGTACTGGTAGCTTCACTGCTTGAAGCTGTTTCTCGTCTCCTATGCGTCACATGTGTTAGTCAGATGGTGTCATTCAGTATTCTATATCTCTAAATTGATCTTGCAAAGAGTGAAGAATACAGGTGTGTGGAAGGAGAGATTTTTGTTTGGAAGTCCCCCCAAAACCCCAAAGCATTACTAAGATTATGAGAGTAATTCAAAGCAAAAAAAGAGAAAGACCTCCAAATATTAGAAGTCACACAGTTAACCACCCATGAAATTATGCCGTAAAACTTGCTTTCTTCAATCTTGACTAATCTTCGTATTCCAAATGACACTATATTTGCCAGGAAACAGCACACAGTTCTCTGTGCTGCTGATACTGTCTGGTTTTTTTCCCCCATTGCTTTAAAGTGCATGGAATAAAACAGCTGAGAAACTAATTCAAAGTGGTACTTACTTTAGATATGTGGTGGAGCAAGTCAAGACACCTGAAAAAAATCTTCCAATTTCCTTCACTGACAAACTCCAACTGAAAAACGTAAAACCAGAAACATCTGAAGCTATGTTTTCAGCATATTTCTAATAATGAAAATCATGACTTGTAAATTTCAGTGACAATATTTTACTGGAATGATCTTGTGCTATCTCTGTAACTGTTTACAGGGCTCACTTGTATGCAGAAGAACAGAACGTTAACGTGAAGTTATTCCACCTCTCTGTCCTTTAATCTTACTGACAGCTCACTTAATTGTCACTATTTTTAATTCCTTGATCCACAATCAAGTAGTAAACAATGCAGTACAAGTTCTAATGATATGACAGCTACAGTTAAACTGTGCTACATGATGGTACCACTGAACAACATAACATACTGCTTAATCTGACTGTACCTATCAGGTAGCCTTTGTTACTTTAAAAAAAATATTAGTTTTAAATGAAAAAGAAACCTAGCAAGATTAATCTACAGCTTTTTAATGGTCTGTTTTAATTTTTCTTCACTATATGATATTTTCAAGTTTAAAAGAGTACAAAGGAAGAAAGCGTTCCAAGACTAGTCACAAGAGATCAGACCTAAAAAAGCTAACATTTTCTAGGAAAGATTCTTCCCACCTGAGTGAAAACAGCATAGCATACAAGGAGGTCCTATCATTATTAAGATTATTAAGCACTGTGAATTGCTTAGAATACCAAACAATCAAAGCAGACTACCAGACAAATGAAAATAGCCAATGCCAAAAGTGACATGAAGGGAAAAGGAAACTCCCAGTTAAGATTCCCATTAGCTTTTTCCATCTGCCTGATGATTGAAGCTTAAAATAACAGTCACAACTTCATCAGAAACAATTATAATGTGACATAATTTTGTTAAATATTAATATCATATTTCCATATCAATATGCGTAAGTGCAAAACCACTTTAATTTGTTGAAGAAGCTTTGAAAATAAACTGTCTCCTGATTGCTGTCACTCAAATATTTCTGCAACTTCCATTTATGTTAAGCTGTCTTTGGCAATGGCAAAAACTCCCATAATTTTAATATCTAAACAAATTAAATAAAAAATGTGACTGAACTTGATTTTCAAATTTGTTTTACTTGGTTTAGGTGACTATTTTAAACAAGCCCCACATGACAAGGAAACTCATGTTTCCTTGCAGTCCTGTAAGCCTAACACTGTTGCTTAATAATCCTCTCAGCATATTCAAATAGAAAAGTTTGACTACACAAGTTTGAAAAGCAGAAATATATGAAAAATTTAATGACAAAGTCTCATTGCAACTGTACAATGAATACTAAATTAAAATGGAGGTCTACAAAAGGGATTATACTATTCAGAAAATTGAAATATCCTCAGGTAAAACACTATAGAAAACAGAGTTGTACTACAGGAATACCTTTAAATAAATTATCTTTAAATAACCTTCTCTGCTGCCTGCAAATATTTCAAAATCCATCTTTTGCTGCATTGTGTATATGCATGTGTAAAAGCACAGGAAAGCCTCAATGAAGAGATAAAATGGAGAAACAGTGAAAAATGTCTTCAACGAATTCATGCAGCAGGGTTATTTAAAAACACTAATAATAACACTCAAGGAAAATGTTGTGTTTGAGAGGACTGTATAAGGGGAGAAAATAAACCATACATAAATAAAGGTAAAAGAACACATTCACACAACTAATAAAAATGCTACATGAACAGCCAAGTGCTGAAGAATCAATATACAACAAATAAAATATGAAGGGAATTAAGTGAATCTAACTGTACTCAGAAGTTTTAAGATAAATATGAAGTTTTTCCCGCAAAATTGAGGGTATTTTTCTGTTTTAAAGCAGAGTTAGTTGAAAACATCTGACAAAGACTGAAAGACTTCTTCACTTGTGTAATAGCATGTCTAAAGGCTTTACTTCAAATGTGGGTTTTACAGAGACCCACATTTAGGTGAGAGGATGAAACCACAAGACAAATGATAGAATTGAAGTGGTACAAAAAGGCATGGAAAACCCACATGCATCTACACACATACAGAGCAGTTATGCATCATTGATTCTGAGAAAGGCTCCTACAAGGAGCTGGTTCATCCAAAGAACGGAGTGGAACTAGAAAGATTTCTTTTTAAAAGGTTGAATGTTTCTTTCCTCATTAAATGTCCACACTGATTTTATGACATGGTGGCTAGTTTATTCTGTGTTATCATGAAGTATCAGCAGTGTCATTTCATAAGCAGCTGGCTATTCGAAGGAAAAAGATTATCTAATCAAATTCTGGCAGGGGGAAATCACAAGAGAGATGAAAGAACTAATGTCACTGTGAGCTAGGATTTGCTTTCTGTATAGCAGTATTTAGAAAGCCACGAGGGATGTGAACTCTCCTTAGGTTTATGTATGTTGCTGACAGCATATAAGCATTGTGCACAAAAGATTTTATCTTTTTCAGCTGGCTTTTATTTGGGACTTTGTATTTCTAGAGCAAAGTCTGCTAGAGACTGGAATGAGCAGAAGTCAAGCAGATATAGAGAAAGGTGTTGATTGCACAAAAACAAATGGTTTGAGAAAAGGGTAGAAGAAAGACTCTTTTCAGCATTTTTAAAATTGGTTATCTGACTGTTTTAACTGAGTCATAACATCAGAAATGGAAATAGGGCCCACTGCTCAGGTTCGTGTTTCCTCACTATGCATTTAATCTGTTATTTTGGGTTAGGAGAAGTAATTTACTGTGATTTATACACCTCAATCCAGCATTTGCTTTTCTTTTTTACATTACTATTTTCTTGACACAGATCAGATTGTGATCAGATGCAGTTCCCAGATTAATTTTTGCATGTTGCTGTCTCTTTAAGCATTTATTCTCTCATAACATATGGCTGCTGGTATTTGTCTAAGTATAGAAACTTTACATTTATCCTAACTGAATTGCTTTCCAGTTCCAAACTGTTTGCTATCCCCTTGGTACATATCCTATGCAATTTTAATAACCTTACACCATAACCATTCATCAAGGCATCAGAGAAAATATTAAAACCTGTCAGCCTCAGGACAGATTTGAAACATCCCTCTGCTTTGATTGCAAAATGCTGACAAATAGTCTATACACAACTTTCCAACTAGTTACATATTCACCTAATAAAATTATCATCTAATCTTGTATTTCCTAATTTGCCTATGGGAATTTCATATGAAACAATGTGAGGAGCTTTACTGGATTCAATACAGATGACATCAGCTACTTGTCCCCTACCCACAAGTCCAGATTGATGTGATAAACTCTTGCTAAGTCCATGCTCCCTGAGACTTCCTTTTTTTGTCCTCCAGGTAATTACCAGTAGTTTGAATATTTGCTACAGTTTTCCTTCAGGAATTCAAGTTAAGCCTACTGGCCTATAAGTCTGAGATTTTTTTTCATCTTTTTAGATACAGACTTCATGTTTTTGCCTTTTTCAAAATCTTCCTTACCCATATTCTTAGAAGTGACCATTAATGTTGTGGATTTTATTCAGCCATTCCCACAGGAAAAACTCCATCAGGTCCAGCTGGTTTGAAACCATGTCTCTATTCTGTCCTTTCCCCACTAGAGCTGGTATTTTTAACTCTGTTTCACTGGTTTTAGCTCTGCTAACCATCTGAGCAGGTCTGACCTTTTAAATTAAGATTGAAAAAAAACAAGTAAACTTTAGCCTTCTTAGAGCTGTTTCATGATACATTTTCCTCTCCCATGAGGAGATAACTTACAGCTTCCTTGATCTTTCATGTTCCTGTTTCTATTACTTCTTTATGGAAAACTTTCTGAATATTCTTTGGTAGACTTTATATTAAAAGTATTTCATGTAATGCTTTCCACGTTATGACTTTGTCTCTGTTTTTTTTCTGTTTTTCTAGCTGGTCCTACTGACACAACCTTCTTAAATTCTTCACAGACTTTCTTACTTTTCAGGTCATAAAAAACATTATTGTTCAAGCAAGTTGGTTTTTCCTTACCTTTCCTAGTTCTCCTTTACATGGAGATAATTTACCATTGTGCCCTTAATATGATTTCTTTACTGAAGCTCCCTCTTTCTGCTTACAACTGATTTCTTATTAGTTACCCAAACTTGCTTACTTCTGCTTTCCACAAGTCACTGCTTACCTCTTGCTTCACTTGCAGAATTATGTTTTGTTTGATATTTTTATTTGCTTTTGTCTAGGGGACTTACTCTAAAAAAAATTCATCTCTAAAAAAATCAAACTTCTATTTCAGGAGTTGACCATTGGCCATCCATATGAAAGAATTTCAATACTGTTTCTTTCTGAAACAAAATGAAGGAGAGAACATGTTTGAATTACACAGATAACATTTTTGCAATCAGGAAACATTTGCAAATGTTATAGGGCAATTTATTTCTGTCGTGTCAGCTCTTCAGCAGGAATACTCTGCATGGGTTAAATGTTTTCTAATGCAGTTTTGAATAGTTATGTGTCTCACTCTGAAAATAAAGACTGAACTGCTAGTTCTCTGTTGACTGAAATCATGTAAGAGATCTTCTGCCAATAATGTCACATCCCACTGGGACAAGCACTATTTGCATGGTTTATAATAAAAACAATTCAAAAACACTAATGTGTTTCCCTGAAAGCTTGTGATGCATATTATGAAAACACCACTGGTGAGAACCACAGTAGCATATAAAAGCCATTATTGTATTATACATTTATTGCTAAGTTTGTTTCCTCTTTGATTTATTTAACTCACCAATTAACAGTTGTTTTCACTCCTCTGATGAGAGGATATGGTGAGTTACTAGCTCAGAACAATGCCACTATTCAGCAGTCACATTTTTGCCCATCTCCAAATCTGAAACACTTTCCTGAATAACCTTAGGTAATTAGTTAATGCCCAGAAAAAGCTTCCTGTCAGTGGAAATGATTTTAAAATACGATAACTGTAGATAACTGAAAACACAGGTTCCAGTTAACTCTTTCCAGGCTGTTCCTACAAAATGCAGGAGCACTCTTCAAGTCAAGACAGGGGATGAGGATACTGGTGCTCCTCTGAGAATTCTGAATATTCAGCAAGATCCCACTAGGTCTTCTCAGACCTCACCTTGAGGCTAGTTCCTTGTTGCCCTCATTTTACTATTTACTACTTCTCCATCTCCAGTGGGGATCTTACTGATTTGGTTTTTGAGGGTTTTTTTGTTTTGGTTTGGTTTTTTTTTTTTTTCCAGAACTACTCTGCTCCATATGATTTTGACATAAGCATCCTTACCATAAAGAAATTTCAAAAAGCACATTTAGGAGACATACAAGTAGTTCCCTAAACAAAACAAGGAAATAAAATTAACATTCATTTTATTTTGAAGGGAAAAGTAAGTAGCAAAGTCTGGTAAAGCTCTCTTTATATATGATAATGGTGTAGAACATGCTACATGCTTATTTTTTTATTTGCAGATGATATGTAATATTAAGCACTGGCTTTATCTTGGTGGCTTAAAAGTCCATCTTTTTTAATAAACCATTTCAGATGTGCATAAAAGACTTATCACTGTCATTATTTGGTATTACATATGTAAGCATTTTCACTGACATAAAAGAGAAAATGATAGAGACAAGTACAAAACATACTATTGCTATTTGATATTTCTTGATGGAAAGAACGACCAGCTTAAACCAGCCTCTTCTACTGCTCACTTAGTCTGAACAAGTGAGCCACCAGTACCTTTAAACCTCACTCTTTATCTCTTCACTTCCAAGTGTCAGTGGAATAGATTCTCTATCATGGTAGTGACTGTCACCCAATTTAATGTGAGAGCTTTTGGAAAAAAAATATAATTGACTGATATGAATGATTTAATTTTTGAGAAATATAGGGATAAAATTGAGTTAACTGGAACTTAGTTATCCATCCATGATCTTCTGCCCTTAGCCAAGGCCTCCACTCACAGATATATTATATAATCCTTATCAGAATTTTCCCTTTATTTTTCCCTCAGGATGGTTTTATGAACACATAGTGCATTCTGGTTTTCTATTATTTCCCACTGAATTACAGTTGGTCATTGTTCTCCAAATCTATGTCTTTGCTTTTCATTAATATTTTTATTGTGTAAGGGATGTCTTATTTAATTTGGTTATTATATTTTCATTTTATTTTATTTTCATAGCCCTTTCTCGACATTTTCTTTACTTGCAACATTTTCTTTACTCCCTCTATTACAGCTTAGTGACCTTAATATCACGGTTAAGGTCGAGATGCAGCTTCTATTCTAAACTTCCTTTTACAAGCTTATAACTTTTCCCAGATACTCTCTTTTAGGCTGAGGGTTTTCAGATATTCATGCTTTGTTAGAGGCGGATTTTGTTTGAAGCTTCAGAAGCTTCATCTATTTGTTTTGAATTGTCCAACATGAAAACATAGCAGTTTTCAGCAATCAAGACAGTTTTCAGATGTTTTTTTTTGACTCTGATAATTGAAAATCAGCTTTGTTTCAGCACTTCAAAATCAGCTTTGATTGTGGAATGGTGGCTTTGCTATCTCTTTGAAATAATAAAGTTCTGTGTGTGACATCATCATTAAATAACTTACTGAAGTAGTAGTGACAAGGAAAGTTGATATCAGAATAACCCTGCTCTACTTCATATTATTTTAAAGAGCTGTTTATTTTCTGTGAGAAAATGACATTTAGTTATATTTTAAATCTTTTTAATGCCATTTTCCTCCCACTTTTCCAGGAATGTAGCCTAACCAGATGCATTACAGAGTGCTCAGTCAGTCTAGGGTCTATATAGTATATGGAGATAAAGCAACATGTACAATGAAAAATAAACATTTCTCTTGTACTGGTGAAAAGACAAGCAGTTGTTTTGCTTCATTGCACAGACATACTGTTGTAATTAAGAAAAGGTGCTGGAAGGAGCTTTTGCTTAAAGGTCCAGTAAGAAATCCTATATAGCTGTGAGCACAAAAGGAGCACTGGTATGCTGTAGACAATTTCTTGCTTGTCTTCACGGAAAAGTTGTTCTTCACTGAAGAGCTAATGCAGACTACCCCTAGCATTTCTGTGCCCCCCTCCCCCTTATGGTATACTTGTACTCTACATTTGTTGTCATTCTTTTTTTCATCACTAAGGGCTGCACAATCTCAGGAAGTAATCATTTTATGCTCTCCACATGGATAATGCTGTTGTAGCCTTGAAAGAATGAACCAAGAGCCTGGCTGACCAACAGAGACTTTACATATTTCAGAGAGTCGAGGTAAAGCTGAGAAGAAATTCTTCAGGAATTTCTTTGATCAGCTAATGGAGAAATATAAAAGCTTGAAAATATTTTTAATTGGGGTGCTCCTTTCAGTAGGAAAAAAAAGAAAAAAAGAGGTGTCATTACATCTAAGTTCCAAATTGACATAAACTGATGCTTTCCATATTTGCACTTACACAAAAGAGGCTTAAATCCCAAATCTCTATTGCACTGTTTCACTCTGACATCAAATGACATGAAGATTAGAAGTGCCACAAGAGCTGTAGATAGCACTGCTTTTTTTTTCATCTATGTAAGCTGCTCACTTTATGAGCCTTGTGATTTACTTTTGAATTGGGCCATGGGCCAGAGTTGCACCGGACACATAATGAGGACATTTTTTGTTTAGCATTTTGAACTTTGAGTTTTTTCCCTGGCTAAGCTACAAATACCAGTCAATAGATTCATTCTAATCTAAGATCTTATTGTTCTGGTCCTATCTTTTTACTCCATCATTTCTCATTGATTAAGCAGCTCTTGCATTTTACAATAATGTAATGATACAATCTACAGTGTCTCAGGAGACCTTCATATGAAATTTCATACAAAAGGCAATAAATAGGCTTACTTTGATTCATATTTCTTTTTCTTTTCATTTATAAGTGATTTTCTGCACTCAGCTCGTGTTTTTCTTTCCTGTTCAAATACAGAAAGTTTTAGAAGATTGCTCAAATAAGTCTCTTGCTCAATTAAAATCCTGCCCTTGGTGGCTGCCATTCTCAAGCAGCACATCCTCTGCTGATTGCATTATTATTCCCCTTCCAGTGATTCAGTGATAGATCTGTTTATTCATACCAAATCTTCCATTAACCCCCAGTTCTGCTAACTTACAAATTTGTTTGTATTCATGATTAGAAACTGCAGCCAGTATGTCAACTGTAGGAAGCAGGAAATCTCAAGCACCTCTTTCTTGTGGTCTGGGACAGACTGTTATAACCAGAATATTTTAATCTGTTAACTGAAGGAATTACACATTGGTTTAAAATGGCTACTCTTTTCCATCGTGTGCAAAGTGTCTCTCTCTATCATAAAAGGGAGAATAATCTTACCCTGTATGTAAGTGTAATATGAAGTCAGAAGACAGAGCTCAGTTTCTCATACATGCAGAGTTAACTAGAGATTCCTATAAACAGTTTATTTCTTATCTCCCACTGTTGTACTCCAGGCCCTTCCTGATGAGTCACATGATAAAATATTGTCTGCTGACTGTCAGACATATTTCTAGGCACTTTGTTGAAGAGGAGAGAAATAGTAAGGAAAAAGTAGTTCCAAGACCTCTCCAGTCATAAACTTCCATTATCTTTAAGGCTTGACAGAATTATGAGTTCACCTAATATAATCTCTTGAGTATCATAAACTATTAAATATTACCCAGATACTGCTACATGGAGACCAATTATTTTAATTAGACAAGAGCACTTCAGTTATCAGGAGACTAAACTCTAATGTGCCACCGGCACAGACCAAAATAGTCGAAGATGTCATCAAAGCCGGAGGCTCTTGCAATAACAAGGAACTTCAAGGTGAGAAAAGGCCCCAGAATTCCTGGAGATGGTGTGTTGCTCATCTATCAAGTTTGGCATGGAATGTCAAGTCCCTGCCAATGAGACCTGAGAGAAAATTTTGACATCTCTTTCAAATTTGGTGATCAATTTAATCCTGACCTGAGCATCAGAGATACTCAATTGGTACCTAAGAAAAGGAATCAGTCAACCAGAGAAGGTACTTTTTTAAAAGCTGTTTTTCCAAGTGTATGTGCTAAAATTAATTTCCAGTAAGTTGTGGACATGTTAAAATGTGCGTATTTTTGCATTTCATCTACTGTAAAATGTTGTTCTCTTTCCACAGGTGAAGAAATTAGAAGCCAAAGTACCTTCAGCTCTGGAATCTGAATACTGAACGAGTGGCAAAGTTGAGTGTTTGTTATCTCTAATATGAAAATCCCTAGTACCCTTCCAGAGGAATGGCTGATCTAGCAGTTTAGAAGGATAAGATTTAGCTGATAAATGCTAAAATCAACTACTAGAGTAATTTTAAACTTGACTCCTATTTTATCTCAACCTTCAATTTAAAATGGGTCTCACATGCTTGCTATTTTAGCTCATTCCTATTTCAGACAAATTGGCAAAATTAGGACCATTTATCTTCAGCAAAACATTGGTTCACAAACCCCAGTCTAATCTGATTTACATTCATAGAAACCAGTTTTATCTTCGCTAGTTCCTAGGTCCACATGTCCAGCTTTGACTATCTTCACAAGCAGGAACTTGATTTTATCCTGGTTTTCTCTAATACAACTTCCCTGGCTCAAATAAGAGTATTATTCTACTATCTATGTCCTCATGCTATCTTACAGAGACCAGCAGCCTCCATCCCTTTATTGGTTAACTATATCTTTTACCTACCTCCTTGCTCCTTTTTTCTCAGAACACATATGACAGATTTTAAATGGTGAACTACTAGGTAAGCCACAGAATAATAAATCAAGCCAAAAAACTGAAGATAACACACTTTCAGTATAAAATTTGCAATGTGTATGTACAACAGCCATGTTCCAGATGACTGCATGATGCAAAAGTTAAGGAAAAGCTATACCCTACATAAGCTAAGGGATACAGAATTTGCTCACATAAAATGGGACATTCCATAATATTCTGGACATCTAGCAGACAAAACTAATGACATTTCAATTCTAGCTCATTTAGAGCTGAAAAGTCTCACGTGTTGTTTTCTAACATTATTTTAGTAGCTAGTTCTCCGTGATTTGGGATGTAAAGGAAAAGGCAGTTATTCTACCTATTGAATGCAGGCAGTAAATTGATTTGGTCTGCATATAAAAAGTATTTGTTTTGCTTTTGCAAGTCTTATGAACTAATGTGATCCATGTTATTAATAATGGCAACATTCCCTAGATTAGCTTTATCAACTCACTGCTGACAGTTGAGTTTCATATCAGCCACTAGATCAATGAAATGCAGCATGGCAAGACATGGGCAACAGAAATAATGCACCTTGACAATAATACAGAGGTTGTTAATTATACAGTGCTATTATAGGTTAAATGTTTTATTAAAACATCGTCTACTGCATCTTAAAAAGCTCCATGGTTTTACAGTTCATTTTAAACCACATAAACCAGAAAAAAGCTGCAAATCCAAAAAGAATTTTGGTCAGCCTGAGAAAGCCTGTCATATTTTAGCAATGAAACAACTTCCTTAGCTACTGAAGCATAATGTGTCAACAAGATGGAATTCCACTTTCTAAAGGCTAGAGAGCCCACTCAACAGAAGAAAGCAATACATGATTACAGCTTAGAGCTTGTGGAACAATGCTAGCAACTCAGTATTTAGCAATAATAGCAAATGTCTGTCTCATTTTCATTCCCCTTGAAAAAACTCCTTACAAATTATTATGAGACACTCCCACTGCGAGTTGGTTTCTTAATCTCAGCAATATCTTCAGCTATTACTTTATCCATGGTAACACCTTTTTGGTGAATTTTTTTAAAAGCAAAACTTTGTTGACATACGGAACAAGGACAGATACCAGAAATGTAATAACAAAGAGTAACCCTTCAATTTTACAACGTGTACCAGATAGCAGCAATCTCCTATTCCCATTTTAATGTTTTGCAAATGGCACAAAGGTAATTTTTTAAGGTCTTTTATTTTCTGAATTATTCCATGTTTTTCAAAACATTGCAGCCTCTTATTTCTGCTCGTGTTTCAACATTCATTCCAGTCTTAAAACTGAGACAAAAATTCAAATCATTGTGCATACAGCCCTTCTTCACCCATGACCTTTTATTCATCTCATTATAAAATTAAAAAGATTTTTTTCAGTGCAATCATCTTCAAAGATCGTATTGAATTACCATTACTCATCTTGACTATCTTTATATGTTGAAATATTTTCAAAGGTGACTACTTTTTGTTTACATACATTCAAGATTTTCCTGGCACTGCTAACGGAGGAGCAAAGCACATGTCTTCAACCAAACATTTATACTTACATCTCTGCTTGAAAATAAAGTCTTTTAGGTTAGTCAGACTTTAGAACTTTTGATCAGGCAACATATAAGGAATAATGTGCCAAAACCAGGCACAAGATGGATAGAAAGTGCACAAAGAAAGTACATGCTGATCATGACAATACATTACATTAGAGCTGAACTTAACACCAAAAGATTTACTTTAAACTGCCAGATGTGAAAACTGCTTTTCACTTCTAGACTGTGGTACACTTACAAACTCTCACACACTTTAATATATACAAAATAGTTCTGAAAAAGTAATTGCAAGCTAGTTCAGATTCCGGGGGGGGGGGGGGGGGGGGGGGCGGTGCAGGTAATAGCTACACTCACATAGCACTCCCATTGAGATATAAAACCCTAAAATAAACAACCCCACTCCAGAAGTTTAGAAGAACACACCCAACTCATAAAATCGTGATTTGTACTATCAAAATTAAGTGAATAGAACTTGTTGCTTGGAATTTTCATAACTTAGATTTGTTTTCTCCAAACATTTTTCCCAATTAGTCAGAGTTTGCCTATATGCATATTACTGTGCTTAACAAAGACATCACTGATCATGAAACATGCATGCTAGGAAATGCATGAACAGGAGATAATGGACTGCAAAAAAATAGCTTTGCAAAGAGCAGGAATATGTATGGCATATTGCACTTCTCATGTAACTATTTTAGAGTGTCCTCTATTCTATTAAGCTTTCTGAAAAGGCAGACAATTATTAATTCTACGAATATGTTGCAATTGCTTTTGACATATGCTTCCTTAGCCATGGAAGAAGAATGCAAGAAGAAATCAATGGGGAAAAATTGCTGGAAAGAGTGAAATTGCCTTAGGGATTTTGTTCTGTGTAATACAATGATCTAGAAATTCTATTTATAAGGAACACAAGGTATTTATATCCATTATTTCTGGGGATTTCTTGCAGTCTGCAACGTTAAAATTTCACTTGTCTGAGAAGGGAACAAACCCTTAGTGAAATCTTGCTGTTCTTCAATGTCATTATGCTTACAGAACAGTAAAAATAGTGTAAAAGAGGTGAAATAACCCCAAGTTTGGTGCTCCTTTTGCAAGGTTATAAAACTTCCTTTATCATTGCACATTTATTACACTAAGGTTGAGTATACACTTGCAGACTGGAGTTTTACATTAGGAGATAGAAGGAAGGACCACAAAAACATCACTCGTGACAGCTTGTTTCTAAGACCATTTAAATTGCCACCCAGACCCTGGGATAGTTTAGAATGGTCTCAGGACTTCCATGAACCTTCAAGAGTGAAGTCTCCTAGCAAGGGATTTTCAAACAACAGAGAATCTCTGCAAATATATTCTTCTTGCTTATTCAGACTATGATAGGAATGAGTAAACTCAAGAGGAAAAGACTGTCAGAGGCTCTATTTCCACTATCCTCAATCTCCCATCTCACCTCATACCAGAGGATATGTCAACTGATACGGCATGCTGGAAAATGTTTACACTATTGTGGAAAAAGGGCTGGGATGCAAGTCCCTCATTAGTCAGCTATCTCACTGAAAGACATTGACAGGGGATGTTTTGCAAGACAGATGAGCTGCATGTGTAGAAACAAACAAAAGTAGCACAGTCCATTTTCAAGCTCCATTCTAACCTACTTTTAACCCCAAATTATTTTCTTTAATACGTAGGAAATAATATGCCAATATAATATAAAACAAGACAAAAATGTTTTATTCATAGAGCCTTTGTATACTTCGATTACCACAGCTCTTCCTGCACACAGGCCAGCTGGTACAATATGTACTGTCTTCTAGGTTTTGTTGCTGCTTTCTCATATTAAATATGTCAAAATTTTATATCTCAGCAACAGAGGTTAGTAATGTAGGTCTGATGCATAGCAATTAAGGTCGAACAACAGTGTATATTAGTAGTATCTTGGTAAATCAATTAATATGCTTATGGCTAATGATAAAAAATATGAAAGATTAGGCATGAGTGAGGGCAGTCAGTGGTACAGAGTATCTTTGGTGAGAACTATTCATAATCATTAAAAACATATTTGCATGCTACTTTTCAAGTCAAAATAGATCTCTTTTGTTCTACTTCTTCGCCTGAAAGCCTGAATAGATAGCAGTGCCTGAGTGCAGAGGTTACATATGGGGATGCCTAAATTTAAACCTCTCTCCTCGCTTTTTTGGTACAGTTGTCTTACCAGGCTGTTTCGGGGCCCCATATATTTCTGTTTCCAAATTTCCTGAGACAAAGCAAAATCCACCATCTTTAACTTTCCCAAAGGCCCCTGTGGCAAATTACAAGCCCTCTCTCGAAGACTCACATTTAACTTTGACATGAATAGCCATAACTTTGCAAAAACAGATTCTAGTTCCTCATTTCAAATACCAGAGAAAGAAACTGAGGAAGTCAAAATGCCAATATCCTAGCCTGGCTCAGTTACCTGTTCATATTTCAATGCTCTTTCATGTTGGAGTCATTACATGTTTGGGACTGCCTCGCAGTTTTTTTCTCTGAATAATGGAATATCTATTTTGCTTCATACCCCAGTGTCCAGCTTGTTCTCTATTTCATTTTTTCTGCCTCTCCTTTTTGAAAATGGCTGCTGAAAATCCTTTTAATTTACTTCTCTACTTTCTCTTGAAAACCTATCCCTCTTATCCCTCTTGATCCATCTCATCAGTTAATTAAAATCCCCATCTATTTAACAGTTGTTAGCTACCCTTATACTGCAATTCAGACCCAAACAATTGGTTTGTTTTGTGCAGTAGACAACTATTTCTCTACAAGGGCTTTTGGGTGAATAACAGACCACTGATGTTAGATATAAGTTCTTTTGCCACCAATATGTTATCAACTCTGAACTTTACCCAAAGATAGAGGTTCAAATACCCCAAAAAAGACTCTACATATCTTAAGTATAGCTTAAACTATGACATCGATATTCACAGAGAACCTCCTGGTTCACATTACCATCCTTATTTCTTTGCTTACTAGCTTCAACAAGAAACCTAAGCTGTACATGTAAGCATTTCAAGGCATCTTTCACAGCCTTAACTGGGATGGACAAAAGGAACATTCTTCATCTTGGGCTTTCTTTGAGCTTATAAATCATTGTGTACACTCATGAGGAAGCCCAGAGCTCTGAAGTGGATGTTCTTGGATTCCATAAAGAGTTCACATTAAAAAAGGCCAGGTCTGGGAGAAAACTCACCATAGTTTAACTTTCTGAATAGAAAACACTCAAAATGACTTCAGAAAATGAAGTAGAAATAAACAGTTTTCATAACTGTCTTGGTGTCCTTGCAGGGGGATCCTTACCTGCAGTCAGCTTTGTCTCTGGCAGCTGACTTCAGTGTTTAGACCCTTACCATCATCTGCGACAAATCTTCCTTGAGGTTATCATTTGTCAAGGTGCAAAGAAAGATTTAAAGACACGTATTTTCACTCTGTTCCATTACAGATTCTGAGGAAGGGCCTTAATGTTACCAAAATTTGGCTTGTAGAACAGCCTCTTGCTTCTAATTTCAGCATTAGTGAATTGTACCCCTAATGTTCAAGATGTCATCTAATTCAAAACAAAGGGTGAGGTTATACTCATGGCTGCAGATTTTGTCACTAACCAGCACAGCACACAGTCCATAAAAGGAAACAGAAGAGTTCGCTAAACCAGGCAATACATCAATCCTCTATGCTATGCACACTTTATTTATAGGGCATTTGCAGATTCAGAATGATGATGAATGAAGCTGCAAAACAGTTTGATTTTCATCACTTGAAAGCAGAGAGCAGAGTAAGAATCATTTGTGATTTTATCTTTTTTAACCAAATCCTAATAATTAATCCAGAATTTCCTGTTTACTTAAGTTTTGTTTCTTATTACTTTCCCACCTTCTGCTTTATTTTATAGACCTATGTCTGCTCAGTGAGTCTGGGGAGTACTCTGTTTTACATGCACCACTGCATGGACAGATAGGAAGTTTGACCAAGGCCGACAGATGCTAACCTACTCATAGAAGACAAGCTACTGCAACTTCCTAGTTCAGCAAACTATTATTCTTCCATGGTATCAGTTTGGGAAACACCAAAACTGCAATAAAAAGTGCATTTTCCACAAGAAGGACAACAGCAAGGGCATGATAATATTTTATAAATATAGGTATTTTCTCTTTTCTCATAGCCTGCATGCAGTCACTTAGTACAAACATCAGTTAGTTCCATCTTTTATTTAGAGATTTCTCTCTATGTATTTCTATTTCCCTCAAAGCTTGATTATTGTAAAGTACCTGTTTTTTCTACTGCCAAAAAATCACTGATCAAAAAAATATGATCTGAACACCTAGCAAAAACATTTTCATGTGTCATGGGGTTTTGTTTTCCAGAAATCCACCATTATTTGTGCATTCCCCCTTCTTAAAAATAATTTTATGAGCAAACAAAAATATTTCTATATTTCTTTTCATTGTGTAGCTTAACATGTATAAGCAATGTCTTACTTATAAAGAAAGTTGGTGTTTATAGAATAATGATTTGTTCAAGATCCCATTCATTTTTGCTGAGTGCAAGAAGAAGGTCAAAGCACATTTAGATTGTCATTTGCACAGTTCAATTTCTTACTATAACTATTCAGCAACTTCTTAAACCACATAAAGCAAAGAATTCTGGAAGGGACATAGTCTATGCAATGAAGTCATTGTTCCTAGGCCATGGTGCTACATTTAAATAATTTACTGAGCTACAGTATCCCACTCTGGTGTGAAGGACAATTCAGTCACAGATGGAAAACTGAAAAAAAAATTTCCCCACTTATTCTAATATAGTACAATATCCATTGTTTCCCACACACAAGTAGAAAAATTTATGTTCTTACCCCACAGCCTATTCCATTGCCTGGTTCACATACAATTTTCTTCACTCCTGGTTCAGGAAGCAAACCCGCTCCACAGCCAGGAGTTGGACACAGCACTCCTCCCATCTGCAGCACGCATTCCTCGGCCCCATAGCGCTGGTAGCGGTTGTACTACAATACAACACACTGGTGTTAAACTTCCAACAGCACACAAATATAACCCCCCCTCCCAACCTTTGAGCTTGAATCTATCCCACATAACCAAGTCAAGCGTCCTAATGTTAACCATACATTCTGTGACTCTATGTCTTACATGCTGAGTTCAGGTTATTTGTAGAAAGTGAAAATTTCGCAGTGTCATTAAATGGGGTGTCACTCTGAAACAACTCACATCATACACATCCTTTTTGTGACTCACAGCTATCATTTGCATCACCAGAAAATTGTGGAGGATATTAAAATCAAGAAAATAGTAGACTGTTTCTGTAAGTAACCTCAAGACCTTTTGTATTGTTATAAAAAAAAAATACTGTAAGCATCATAAATGTAATCCAACAGCAGATACTGATAAATGCTGAATACAGATTGAAAAGAAATTCACAAAACCCCTCAAGGATCTAGCTATCAAGGATAGCTAGAAGTATCACATAATGATTTAGAGCTAAACGGTAGTAAAAATTGTGCAGCCAATTTTATTTTCAAAATAAATTTCATGAAACTGATCGGCAAAACAATTCTCTGACACACATTTAATTCAATGTTAGGTGTAGGTTTTTTCCAGGGTCGCCCAGGAAATTTTCTGTTTCTGCAGTTTTCATCTAGTTCCATCCTGATAGCCTAAAAGGCTACGGAAATGCCTCTATTTTAATGATGGAGACACTGATACAGAGCAATATTAAATAACATGCTCAGTGTATCCTCACTGACAAAAATGCCCACTCTGAAACGACTGATGCCATTGCAATAATTTTCCTTGGTCTAACTTGCCCTGCTTTCAGCTGGAGATAAGCTGAGCAAGTACAAATCATGCTGTGTACATGCAAATCACATCCACTCTAGGGTTCTGTGTTTGTGCAGCTCCACACTAGTGGCTATATAACTATTGTAAACCAGGCTTCAGATTTGCCTATAAATCTAGCCTACTGTAGAGTGAAATAAATGAAAGCATTTGGTTCTAACAGCCCCAAAGAAAACAGGAAAATCCAAAGGCCAAAGAGGAAGGAAGTAGCATGAATTTTCTCCGCGAGTGGAATGACTTCACGGTGTGCTAAAGGAACGAAATGGAGCTTTATGTTACAGCACTCACAGCAGTATTCAGTGCTTCATAAACTTTTATCCCATAACTGCTCATGAAAATCTTATTCCTTTTTGGGGTGATAACAAAAAAAAAATTCTTTCTTCAATCTGCAACCTTCCCCAAAGAAATCCCACAAGGAAAACTCAAGGACCAAACATTAGGACCAAAAACCTCATACACAAAGCATACAAAGAAGCATTTTAAATTACAACACAAGGGCTCCACTGCGTGTTTTCTGGGTACATTTGAGATTTTTCTGCAAATATTGCCATAACATGTCTTGTTACACTGTCTTTTTAAAAATAGTATATGACATCTTAAACCATTACAATATAGAGACACAAAAGTGTTTGATCACAGGAAGAAATAATTAACAAACTGAAGGTATCTGCCTTTGTCAATTTACAAAAAATCCAAAAAAAAGGAGGACAAAATTTAAAAGGAGAGAAAGCCTTCAATATATCACTCAGTGTGTGAACAACAGACAGAAATCCTGACTTAAGGATCTCAGATGTGGAAAATAACAGTATTTTGAGAAATGTAGGATAAATGTCTGCAAAATCTCCTTGAATACGGGGCCTCAACAAGTCAACTGGTGTCTTTCTATGTTATGGTTATGCTCGAACATAGAGCAATGGCATAAATATTTAATGTTGGACTCTATCAATTTTCAGCAAAGTTTGTAATCCTTGCACTAAATACATGCTGAGTGCTCTGAGTTGTTCTGCTCGCCTTGAACAGAAATATGGGTAACCACAGCTGCAAAATTCCCTGCTGACCTAATTTTTCTTCAGGGCAGACACTGGACCTGAAGGTGAGGATGGTGACTGTCTTACTCTGTTAAGAGGG
Organism: Psittacula echo; assembly: GCF_963264785.1. NCBI lineage: Eukaryota > Metazoa > Chordata > Aves > Psittaciformes > Psittacidae > Psittacula > Psittacula echo. Next base: position 36,376,625 of record NC_137738.1, on the reverse strand, counting down.
AACATTGTGCTGGATGTGGGATTGTTAGCAGCTTCTCATTATGGCAGCAAACACCAGTGACACTGTAGCTGAGATTCTGTCAGCATTTCCATTATAAACTCTCAGTAGAAAAAAAAGGATATGCTTTCCATTCATTAACACAGCAAAAAAGGACACGGAAAGATTCCTCCCATCTTGTCTCCTTTTTGTTGTTTTAATACACAAAAATGTAAGATAGATAAGCTTGGAATCAATCTGTCTTGTTAAAGAAAGTTACAGAAAGGAAATATCCAGTCTATCTACTGGCAAACTGGACAAAGCCATTATATTCTGTTCAAAAATTTGACATTTTATACTGCTTCAGCACAGGACTTATACCAAATCAGTGGAGCACTGTCATCAGTGTTTTTCACACTATAAAATCCCCCTAAAATGATCCCATTTCAACACAGGAAAAATCCTACTGAATGCGTTTGCACATTTTGTCATCTAGTTACCAACCTGTTGTCTACCTTCAAAGTACAGATATATTTATAAGGTGTCATTTTCCAATTTCTTTTTCCTTGTGCCTATACACTAGCTTACTTAAAACCCAGCAACCAACTAAATCATGTAGTACCAGAATGCATATACATTTGCTGCCGTAACACAGTCATACATAACATATATGGATTTATATTCTTTATTCAGTGGCCTGAAACAAAATTACTCACTTTACATTAACGGTGCATTTATAAAAGGCTTGTAAAGGACCAAATCACTTATTAATTAATTATTAAATAGCTATTTGCATATAGTCACAGATTATCTCTATTAGAGGCATTATTTTCCTATATATCACATCTATACATATCACACAAGACTGATGCAATCAACATGCTTATAGCAAGTCAATGTTCAAAAGCCCTTAAACATCTTTGGAGCCCATGATGTGTTTTTGATCACATGCCTGGATGAGATATTTAAGGATACTCAGCAGACAACCACCATCAATCCATTTAGTTTGGATTTCTGTGGTGACGATGCCTATAGTTGTGCTGGTTGCTTGGACTCCTTTTATAATCAACAGGAGAGATAGGATGCAATTAATCTTTATCTTTTAGATTTGTATGTGAGAACTGAGCATGGGAGTGCCCTGTTCTATTAACAATAAAGAGAGATCAGACAATTTTTTAGATATTGACACCTGAAATTATGTGACTCCCACAACAGCTGTTTCAGTTCCAGTAATCCTCATCCTAAATCACCTGGCCTAAACTATTTTTGAAAACAAGGTTTAAGTACCTAAGTAGCTTGGACTGTGAACCACTTCACACCATTTTAGCTCTTCAAAACTTAAACATCTAACCTAAATAAGTCGTATAGGCTCCAAATACACTGAATGAGAAGAAACAAGATCCCAAGAAGGGAATAGTGAATTTATCATTGCTTACATGTGATGTCTAAGACAGGTAGGATGAATCTCCTTGTGGAAGTGCTGTAGTTGAAGCTGAGAAAACTAACTTAGGCTAGATATCTCACACATGAAGAGCTGTCATTAAAGAGGATTCTATGAAGTCTTCTGTACATTCAAAATATTTCACAGTATTTATTAGCCAATTACCATCAATGTGCCTCTTATTTAGAAATACACTCATCATCATCATCACAGTGTAAAATGGTTCTGCATTCTACAAGAAGCTAAAATATCTCCAATTATTTTTAGGAAAAACTTCTTAGAAAGTTTAATATACGGGGAAGTTGACTGAACTGGTATTCATAGCACCTGATTTCATTCCTGGCAGCAGCACAGTCTTCCTGTGGTACTCACATAAGGCACTTAATCTACGCTTCTCATCAGTTGCCCACTTGTAAAGAGGAAGAATGATACTTGCTGATTTCACTGTAGCGTTAAGAGGCAAAAGCCATTAATAGTCATGAGAACATCAAATACTATGGCAATGAGGCTCACAAAATTACGCAGATATCACCAGCCGTCTACTGCTACTAGAAAGTAGCTTTTGAGCAAAGCATGTCAGCAATTTATATGCTACTGCAATAAGGACCTCAGAAATACAGGTAGATAAGTAGTTGTTGGATTCACCATAGAACCATATATTTCAATGCTTATTTTTTGGGGAAAAAAAAGACCTAAAAAATACGATTTACCCCGAATCACCAGGGCTGAGACAGTTAAAGGCATATGAACAAGATAGACATAAAACATTCTGATTTTTTTTTAATCTTGTGAACTTTCCCCTCAATTTGTGAACTGTCCCGGTCAACCCAAAGCTATACTTTTCATAGAATAAAATTCTAAGTGGAAAAAATTCACAGCTCTACTTACGGTATTTCAACCATATCCTGAAGCTCTTTTGCACAATCTGCTCATAAAGACTTGTCAGGGCCTTTAGAAAGTATTTTTATAAGTGATTATAAATTACAGTATGACACAGATATGGAGGCTATATAACTGTAATCATTTATTCCCTGTTCCCTATTTTCCAGATGGGGATGGTTTTTCTTGAGTCTTAGAATGGCACCTACTTGGTTTTCAACCAGTGGAAATTCAATCACTTGATGTTGTAAATCAAGGGTAGTATAAAGGAAATAATTGGGCTGACAAAGGAATAAACCAGGTTTAACTATGGAACGCTGTCTTTTCAATTACATTGAGATTCAGATACTAAGCAAAATGGATATGCACCTGGATGCACAAAACTTGCAAAATGCTCTTTGAGAACACAGTGATTCCTTACCATATTATTTAATTTCAATATGCTTTAATATCCTAGAATCATAGAACAGTTTGGGTTGGAAGGGACCTTAAAAGATCATGTATTCCAACCTTCGCTGCCATAGCACATACGCCTTGTGCTATTTTGTTTTTGCTTTTACACTTTGGGCACAGTTTTATTTTCTTTTTTTTTTTTGACTCACACCTAAAGGCATCTGCTCAGTAGTAGCCTTGCAGGGAACTTTAGACAAAAGCTTAGTAGTAGATGTACAGCCAAAATTTCTAATCTTTGAAAGGTAATTCAATTACTTGTTTCTTTCAACCGCATGTAATGGTCTCAAATGAAAGAAAATCTACTTTCTGGTGTCAGATTGTTTGTACTGCTCTTATACATCAAATAACCATCTGTGTGTTTCAAAATTAGATTGTGGAGGCTATTACTCCATAATGTAGACTAAGCACTTTATTTATATGTATTATACACACACAGAACCCCTTAGAATTAGTTCTGAAATGTATTTAGGCAACTTAAAGTATAAACCCCTTAGTACTTATTGGACTAGTGTCATGGTTTCACCCCAGCTGGCAAGTACCATACAGCTGCTTGCTCACTCCCTGCACCCCGCTCTCCTGGGTGGGATGGGGAGGAGAATCAGAAGAAGATACAACCTGGTACAAACCAGGACAACTAGTAAAAATACTTACAAATATGTCATCTAAAAGATAAAGATGTGGACTGACATGGGTCTCCATGAGGCACCCTTATTTAATTTTTCCTGAGTTACTAGGCTCCTCTGCTAGCTAGCAGTAGGATAGGAAGTTGAGAGCATCAGTTCTTTGTTGTTCCTGCAGAAGCTCCACAAAGGAGACCAGAAAGACAACCACCTTCTAGAAGGCTGGAGTTTGCCTGACTTTGGAGAGCCATGGAAAACTGGGTGAAGCAGTCTCAAGAAAATATTTAGATAAGAAACCCCTGACTGGATCAATGCAGCACAATTCATGGATGAAATTAAACTGGAATAGAGAGGAGTAAAGGAAGGAAAGACTGCAGTTTGCAGAATGATATGAAAGAAAGCAAAAGGTGAGGAATATGAAAATAGAAAATAAAGAATACTGAGAAGAGAGGACACTGAAGCAGGTTGAATTGGAGATCAAACTGAATATATGAGAGGGAATATGATGCAATGAAGAAAGTGGACTAAACACAGTGTGAGGCTTGGCACTATATTTCCAAACCATTGGAAGTTTGAGATCTTTCAGCTAGTATTTGGGGGATCAGACTGGACAGACTGAATGCTGGAGATAAACATTCAGTTCCTTCCCTGCCTTGTGGAGCTCAAATCCATATTCCTTTCTCCCCTACAAGTAGCAACCACCATGGCTCTAACTGATGCAAGGAAATCTTTTCTGTTGATATTGTTGCAAATTGTGTGACTGAGATTCAGTCAAGTAGATACTGGATCCCAGGAATTCCACTTCTCAGGTCACAGGAATAAATAGATTCATAGAAAGGACACAATAGATCAATAAAAAGGACATGGAACTGTTGGAACAAGTCCAGAGGAGGGCCACAAGGATGATCAGGGGACTGGAGCACCTCCCATATGAAGATAGGCTGAGAAAGTTGGGGCTGTTCAGCCTGGAGAAGAGAAGGCTGCGTGGAGACCTCATAGCAGCCTTCCAGTATCTGAAGGGGGCCTACAAGGATGCAGGGGATGGACTATTCATCAGGGACGCTAGTGACAGGACAACGGGTGACGGGTTAAAACTTACACAGAGGAAGTTTAGATTGGATATAAGGAAGAAATTCTTTACTGTGAGGGTGGTGAGGCACTGCAATGGGTTGCCGAGGGAGGTTGTGAATGCTCCATCCCTGGCAGTGTTCAAGGCCAGGTTGGACAGATCCTTGGGTGACATGGTTCATGTGAGGTGTTCCTGCGCATGGCAGGGGAGTTGGAACTAGATGATCTTGAGGTCCTTTCCAACCCTAACTATTCTATGATTCTATATCCCATGGAAGCAGATCAAAGTCTGTACAAACAGGCACATCACTAGTCATATGAAAATGCAAGACGATAAATTTTGTTGTGTAATTCCAGCTATAAAAAAAAAAAAAGGTGGTGTAAAAAGGATCAAAGTTCAACTTTAGAGAGCAAGCGATGGATTGGTGATGACAAATCCAAAAGCTGAGACAAATGAGATAGACAGAATTCAGGTGTTAGATAGAAAAAGTGGAAAAAAAGGAGATACATGTAGGCATCACTCACATTAAGTAGCAGGTGAAGCCAGGGGACTGGGTGGGAGGGTATAGAGGTGTAAAGAAAGAGATTTGAGAATGGTAACAAAATAGGTTTGGTTTAGTAATTACAAAGTGGAAAAATTATGCAGGGATTTCCCCCCCCCCCAAGTGTGAATTATTGATAGGTGACTTTTTCCAAGTGTAGTTACCAAAAATTCTTGACCCATAAACATTTCAGAAGCACTTTGCTGATCATATCTGACAGGTTCCTGCACTGAACTCAGCTGATTAATTAGAATTGTCACATGACATTACTTTTGCCGGAATGGGTTAATACATAGCAATTAGTTTAAGACTGATTTTAAATTAATACTCTGTAGCATATACTTGAAATGCACTTGCCACACACGTAATTCCTTCAGAACCTCAATTAATGTTAAATGATTTCTGTCCACACTGTGATATCTTAATACTAGACTTCCACATTTCCTGACGCTACAGCTCATAGCAAAGCTCACACACCTTTAAACAGCATCAGGATGTGCATCTGCAGGTTTTCAAATCAGAGTATTCCTTTGCATAAGTTTTCCCCAGCTGGCAAGGAAATGTGAAAAAATAAAAAGGAGTGCCCCCACTCGGGTTTGCTCAGATTCCAGGGATACAAACACCCACAACATTTCTAAAGAAAAAGTGAGCAATAATATGAGTTGCAGTAGCAGCTGATAGAACAGATCTGTTAAAACTGATCATTCCCCTGTCAAAATATCAAGAAACTGGCCAATACATTCTGCAAAGTTGTCACAGCAGAAGATATAGCAGAAAGCACAGCTATACATTACTCAGCAGCTGCTTTTCCTGCCACTAGCATGTCATCTGCTTCATCTGCGCTGTGACCTGTTGGGGGCACTCAGGTATAGCAGCAGATTGCTTGCTATTGCGTTGTTTTCCCTTCCAGCCTTCAGATGTATCTGCTATTTTATTCATGATTCACAATATTCCATTTAAACAATTAAACAAGATTTTTTTATCACTTTGGGGAGAAGAGTGAAATTTCTCAGAGAGTCATTAGGGAGACTCCATAACAGTTCACTGCACGTCATCTTACTATATTGGTATACTGTAGCATTAAAGTGTTTTCTCTGCTGTTTCTGGCACTGGCTTGTTGACTGACTTGCCTTCCACTGTATTTGGCCAGAGCCCATATCTAGTGCATCTTGAACATATTTTTTGTAAGCAGGTTATACTATCAACACTTGTAGAACCATTTGCATTTACTTGCAGCCAGCCAGCCTGGAAGGGCAAATGGCTACTGCAGGAAACTAAGTTTCTTATATTGCACTATTTTTCAATGGCTCCCCAGTTAATAAACCTTTTATCCCAATCTTGAGTGTATCTCAGGAACCTATGAAGTGAAGCAGTTAGCCAGCAGGTTGAACTGCATTCATTATTATGCTAGTGGAAATGATGGATTATGAACAGTGAGATCAAATTGCAAGAAGAGATCAACAAAGCTAAGGACAATTAGAAAGCTTCAGGTTTATCCTTCCTGGGGCTGCATGCCCAGGAGACTCTCTTTGCCTTGTACAGACCTTTGTGGACTGGGAATGTCTGTGAAAAGGATGTCCAAACCAAACCTGTCAAAACTGCTTTTGAAGAGTTTTCTAGGTCAGACTCTATGGCACTTTCTCAAAGCATCAAGAACCAAGTGGGGTAGCAATCTATTGATAAATGTATTTGTGTTGCGTATTATAGCAACTACTCTGGAAACTGGTTTCATGTGGTAAATTGGGTATTCACAATGCATATCATATACTAGGGAAGCTTATACCCTTCTATTTCACCATGCAGACTATAACTACCTCTTTCCATAAAGTCTAAAAACAATTCCATCTCTAAAAACCCTCTTGTTACCACCAACTAAACCTTAAAAGACAGGGTTTCCAGCTGGAATGAACTTCCAATAATGTACATTCCTGAGGAAACAGAAGACACAAGGGGCTTACATGTCCAGCAAACTGCCAAAAAGTTTGACTATTTGGACAACTGTGTCAATTTTTTTTGACAACTGTGGTCAATTGCTGAGGTGAGTAGCTTGAGAGAGGACGTCTTCAACAACCAAGCAGGGGGAAGCTCAGCATCCAGGAGCCTCAACGCAGATCGGCAACAGCCACTGACGGAGCCTCAAGTCCTCCACATGACTTGCCCAAGAGCCGGCAGCTCAGCTGACGCGAGCAGCTGACTCACAGGGGGCGGAGCCAGGAGGGACGGCACTAGTCCTGACTGGTTAAAAACCTGCTCCAGGGAGCACAGCGAATGGGGGGGTCGAGGAAGTTCACGCTGCAGTTTGCGCGGGCAGGTGAGCGGGATGGTGAGCACCCGTCGTATGATCAGGGCCCAGTCTGGGAGCTCTGCTCTGGCTGCCCCGGCAGTGGCCAGCGTAGGCACCCAGACAGAGCCGATGAGAGGGGAGGCTGCAGTGCAGAGCTCGGAGTGTAGAGAGTGCCTGCACTGGTCTCGTGAGGCGAGGGTGCACAATGGCAGGGCTGCACTCAGTGCTCCCTGGCAGAGGTCCTCCTGCAGCAGGGTCTGAGCTGTGGGATGCTGTCAATAGGCTGCAAGATGTCAGGGAAGCTGAGAGGAAGCAGGACTGCCTCCTCCAGGCCCAAACTGTGCAGGGGCCTCAAGCATCCACTGTAGCTCATGTAGAAAGAAGGAGGCCATTAACTCAGGAAGCTGGGAAATAGTAACAAAAAAAAAACCACCAACAAACCCACCAGCAAAAAAAGGAGGAAGAGGACAATTAAAAGCAAAGAGCTTCTCCTAAATCTGCTGTTCCCACCCAGAACCGCTTTGCTGTTCTGCAGGGGGCTAATGAGGAAACACACTCACACCATAAACAACCAGCTGATGCACTGGTAAAGAAGATCATTACTGGTGCTACCAGGAAAAAGCGGCAGGTCATAGTGGTAGGAGACCCTGAAAGGCACAGAGGCACCCATCTGTCGGCCTGATCCAGTCTCAAGGGAGGTGTGTTGCCTACCAGGGGCACAGATCAGGGATGTTGCAGAGAGGCTACCTGCTCTAGTAAGTCCCATGGACTATTACCCACTTCTAGTGATCCATGTGGGTGCTAGTGATACAGACAGCAGTAGCCTGGAGAACATAAAGAAGGACTACAGAGCCCTGGGAGAGGTAGGTAGGGGCTCTGGAGCTCAGATTGTCTTTTCGTCAATTCTCCAGGATAAAGGGGAGGACCTTGAAAAGGCTAGGAGGATTGGCCAGGTTAATAAATGGTTAAAAGGGTGGTGCCATAGTCAGGGGTTTGGGTGTCTTGAACACAGGACCCAAGTTAGTAGGCCAGGTCTACTGGGGGCTGGTGGAGCTGCTCTGACAACGAAGGGGAAGAGAGGTTTTGCCAGGAGGCTTGCCAGGCTGGTCAAGGATGCCTTAAACTAGATGTGCTGGGGAAGGGGGGCATCGTTCCATCCCAGCACACCCAGTCAGCTTCCAACACCTATAATAAATGCTCAGAGCAATGTAGAGATATTCCAGCTGCTCCAGCCAATGAGCCTGCTTCATTTGGAGTTCGGCTCAGATGCCTCTATACAAATGCCCATAGTATGGGGAACAAACAAGAGGAATTAGAGATGTGTGAATGTCTATGGGGGTATGATATAATAGGCATCACAGAAACATGGTGGGATGGCTCCTATGACTGGAGTGTTGGAATGGAAGGTTACAGGCTCTTTGGAAAAGACAAGATCAGCAGGCAGGGAGGGGTAGTTGCTATTTATGTTAGGGATAGGCTGGAGAGTACAGAACTCTGGGGACAGGTGAACAGTCATGTCGTGGTTTAAGCCCAGGCCATAAATTAGAACCACACAGTCTACTTTCCCCCCCCACCCTTTCTTCCCCCCGCTCCTGGAGGGACGGAGAGGAAAATCAAAAGAATACAACTCCCACGGGTTGAGATAAGAACAGTTTAGTAACTAAGGTATAACACAAATCACTGCTGCTATCACCAAATAATAATGATAAAGGAAATAACAAGGGAAGAGAATACAACACCTCACCAATTGATACCTTGCCCCCCACCAGCAGCAAACTAGCCCTTCTGGGTCACTCTCAGTTACATCCTGGGCATGACATGTTGTGGTATGGAATACCTCTTTGGCTAGTTTGGGTCAGGTGCCCTGTCCCTGCTTCCTCCCGGCTTCCCCTCCTCCCTGGCAGAGCAGGAGACTCACAAAGTCCTTGGTCAGGGTAAACATTCTGACCAGCAACCAAAACCATCAGCTTTATCAGTATTATTCCCAGGCCGAAAGTCAAAACCACAGCGCTGCACCAGCTACTAAGAAGGAGAAAAAGTGAATGCTGCTGCTGAACCCAGGACAAGTCAACAGAGAGTTTGTGGGTCAGGGTTAAAGGGAGAACAGCGATGGGAGACATTACTGTGGGGATCTGTTACAGACCACCTGATCAGGGGGACTCTGTGGATGAAGCTCTCTATAGACAAATAGGAACAGCCTCACGCTCTCAGGCCCATGTTCTCATGGGGGACTTCAACCACCCTGATATCTGTTGGAGGGACAGTACGGCCCGGCACAAGCAATCCAGGAGGTTCCTCAATTGTGTGGAAAACAACTTCGTTCTGCAAGTAATAGAGGAGCCAACAAGTACAGGTGCCATGCTTGACCTCAGGCTCACCAACAGGGAAGGGCTGGTTGGAAATGTGATGCTCCAGGGCAGCCTTGGATGCAGCAATCATGAGATGGTTGAATTTGAGATCCTCAGGACAGTGAGAAGAGCGTGCAGCAAGCTCACTGCCCTGGATTTCAAGAGAGCAGACTTTGGCCTCTTCAGGAACCTGCTTAGTAAAGTTCCATGGGATATAGCCCTAGAAGGCGGGGGGCCCAAGACTGTTGGTTGATATTCAAGGATCACCTGCTACAAGCTCAGAAGTGTTGTGAGAAGGACTTGGGGGTGTTGGTCGATGAAAAAATGAACATGAGCCGGCAGTGTGCGCTCGCAGCCCACAAAGCCAACCATATCCTGGGCTGCATCAAAAGGAGTGTGACCAGCAGGTCGAAGGAAGTGATCCTGCCCCTCTACTCTGCTCTCGTGAGACCTCACTTGGAGTATTGTGTGCAGTTCTGGTGTCCTCAACATAAAAAGGACATGGAACTGTTGGAACAGGTCCAGAGGAGGGCCATGAGGATGATCAGGGGACTGGAGCACCTCCCGTATGAAGATAGGCAGAGAAAGTTGGGGCTCTTCAGCCTGGAGAAGAGAAGGCTGCGTGGAGACCTCTTAGCAGCCTTCCAGTATCTGAAGGGGGCCTTTAAGGATGCTAGGGAGGGACTCTTCATTAGGGACTGTAGTGGTAGGACAAGGGGTAACAGATTAAAACTTAAACAGAGGAAGTTTAGATTGGATGTAAGGAAGAAATTCTTTACTGTAAGGGTGGTGAGGCACTGGGATGGTTTGCCCAGGGAAGTCGTGAATGCTCCATCCCTGGCAGTGTTCAAGGCCAGGTTGGACAGAGCCTTGGGTGGCATGGTTTAATGTGAGGTGTCCCTGCGCATGGCAGGGGGGGTTGGAACTAGATGATCTTGAGGTCCTTTCCAACCCTAACTATTCTATGATTCTATGATTATTATAGAACTCCTTTTAGGAAATACTAAATTAATTAGCAACTCTTCAAGCTTCAAGCTAAACATAAAGCCTTTTTTTTCTTAGCATTGTTTTTCTTTCAGTGCTTACATTTACATAGAAAAAAATTTTATTTGTCGGGCAGAAAGAAGGTTTTGAGTGGTTTGATCCTGAAAGCTGCTCAATACCTTTCTCTTTTAATGACATCAATAAAAATTATATTTTGTAAGTGTTTGCAGGAAACTTATATTCAATGAAACTTAGACTCGATGAAAACACTTGATGAAGAAATGGTAGTGACCAGGACGTTGTATTAGAAAAAGTTGCTTGACTTATTTGAGTAATTTGACTCGAATTTGGTTGATAGGTAAAGAATGATGGTTAAAAAATAGATGAAGCAGACCTCTCTAAGGCATTGGTCATGATGCCGCCTGGCATTTTGATTAAATATCTAGAATGGTACCAAATTATCATGCCATGTATTAAGAGATTGAAAACTTATCTATCTGGCATGTTTAAAATATAATTGTAAATGGGCAATCAGTATTAAGCAGGTGTGTTCCCAAAAAGGTCCTCCTGAAAGTATTGATTCTTGGCTTTATCCCACCTAAAGTTTTTATCAATGATTCAGAAGAAAACTAAGAACATAGAACATCATAGAGAACATAGAACATTATAAAGCTTGCAACAATTTGGTAAGAGGAAGTAATGAACATGTATCTTGGATGGTTAAGTTCATGCTATAGAGATATCTGAACTGTTTTTCAGAGCTGTTTAAGCAAACAACTTTTCAGCCCAGTCACATGTAAAGTTATTTTTCTAGGAAAAAAACTATTACCCATCATTACAGAGCAGGATTTTTGGTTGGGAAGCAGTGTGATGGATTGTGAGCTGAATTTGAGCTGTGTCCATCCATGCCCAAAAGCACTAAGGCACCACTTAGATGAATAAATACAAATCTTTAGAAGGGATATTATATTTCTTCTGTGACAGCCACTGGTTTAACCAGAATCCAGAACTTCCAGTGGGAATGCCCACTTCAAACTTCAAAGGTTCCTTTATTCTGTCTGAAACAGATTTAGCTGAAAGTCAGCTGACAAACAGCCTCATTTTACTGTATAAACAATTATTTTAGTTCTGTTTCAGGGCTATGGTGGCTTTTCCTGAGTTGCATTCATAGACTGAAATAATTTTTTATTATGATGATCACCTACTGCCTCGTGACAGAACAAAGGGCATTGGAAATGTAAAGTATCTGAACACTGAGGAACAGGAGATATGCAATATAGGAAGCATACTGGTAGGGTGGTGGAAAGAAAAGAGGCTGGGAATTTTTCATCTTTCACTATGGAGAGGTATAATAGGATCTAAAGTCTTCAGCGACTTGTAAACAAAGAATTTATGTTTTCCTAGGCAATATATTCCAGTTTAAACAAGAATTAATCCAAGAAAGTAATGTAATGTGCATTCTAAAGGAGATCAGAGCAGATTATCGGAATAGTCCATTTTGCTTTTATAATCTGGCCTTAAACACATAAGCATTTTAAAAATAAATCAAGATTGGACATGAAGCAGTATATGACCCTATTATTCTTTGACTGTTGCTTGGGGTGGAAGTTATATATGTTGGTTGATAATACCAAAACTGTAAGCAGTCTGAATAAAAGTGATATGATTTTTTTTTCATCTAGTATGCATGATAACAGAAAACACTTTATATCTTTTTAAAAAGCAAATATGTAACTAAATAAAAGAAAAAAGTAGCCATATGAATAAAGACTTTACCTGAAATTCCTTTCTTTCTTCATTTTGATGTATTTGAATTTTATTTTTTTTTTACCTAGGTTTTGCACCAACTTCTGCCTCTCAAAGTGTGTGCTAACTTCAAGCAAGATGTGGTCATCAATGGACTCAAGATAACAATGTTTTCATAGGGAGAGAATATAATTGTAGTATTCTTTATACTTGTATGGGCTTATAGAATAATTAAAGCATCATGGCAATGTTCACTACTTGCAAAGACACTAATGATAATCACTGTATGCAAACAGCGTGTTAGTGTAGCCAGTTTCTGAGAAAGGCGACTGTTTACAGGTCAGACCCATTCTGCAAACAACTTTCCATCTGCACAGTTTTATGATCCTATTCCATGATGACAAATATTTTTCATCTCTTTAGGTGTATTCCATAAAAAGTGGAGTAATTTCATCATGAAAGTCTGAAAGAATACCAAAAATGTTCCAAGTGGCAAAAATACTGTATTTATTTTATTAGCGAGGCTTTCCTTATCACATTCCTCTACTAACTTCAAGACTTCTCTTATTATTGGACAGAAATTAATTATCTTTTCTCCTGTGGTTCTTCGTGGCTTACATCATCCCACTTCTGAAGTTTGTGTAACCATATAATTTAATGCTCTCTTAGTGCAAAGAAAGCATTAAGATTAAATAAACAACCTTAAATCTGACATTTCCCAATGTCTGAATTCTTCATTTGCACTCTTAACTCTTTTAGCCTTATTTTTTATGTCTATCAGTTTCTTTTCTAAAAAGCAAACAGAAAAAAAAAGTCCATCAATTAAATTATACTGTTCTGTCAGTGGTCATTAGCAAGTCTGAGGTCTACAACCCCATCCTCAGAGCTCCTCTGAGCTATCAGATTCTGCCTGTTTCAGCCATTCCACTCATACTCAGTCTCTTGGTTTAGCTGTTCCTTACTTTCCCTTCAAGTCTCTCCCTTTGTCCTACTCCTCCTACTCTGCATAGCTTCACTTCTTCATGCAGCTCATTAAGTACAGATCTTCCTTTATTTACCAGTCTCTTTAGCAAGTTTGCATAATTCGCCATTCTCTTTCAGCCCTTCATCCCAGTTTCTGGTCTGCTTTCTCCTCCTACCCTTTTTTCACCAGGCAGCCCCATGTCTCCAGTGTCCCCAGGCTTCATCCACAGTATCACAGTATCACAGTATGTTAGAGATTGGAAGGGACCTCAAAAGATCATCTAGTCCAATCCCCCTGCCAGAGCAGGAACACCTAGATAAGGTCACACAGGAATGTGTCCAGGCGGGTTTTGAATGTCTCCAGAGAAGGAGACTCCACAACCTCCCTGGGCAGCCTGTTCCAGTGTTCTGTCACTCTCACTGAGAAGAAGTTTCTTCTCAAGTTTAAGTGGAACCTCTTGTGTTCCAGTTTATACCCATTACCCCTTGTCCTATCATTGTTTGCCACTGAGAAGAGCCTGGCTCCATCCTCATGACACTCCCCCTTTATATATTTATATACACTAATAAGGTCACCCCTCAGTCTCCTCTTCTCCAAACTATAGAGACCCAGCTCCCTCAGCCTTTCCTCATAAGGGAGATGCTCCACTCCCTTAATCATCTTAGTTGCCCTGCGCTGGACTCTCTCCAGCAGGTCCCTGTCCTTCTTGAACTGAGGGGCCCAGAACTGGACACAATATTCCAGATGCGGTCTCACCAGGGCCGAGTAGAGGGGAAGGAGGACCTCTCTCGACCTACTGACCACCGCCCTTCTAATACACCCCAGGATGCCATTGGCCTTCTTGGTCACAAAGGCATAGTGTTGGCTCATGGTCATCCTGCCATCCACTAGGACCCCCAGGTCCCTCTCCCCTATACTACTCTCTAACACATCGTTCCCCAGCCTATATTGGAACCTAGGGTTGTTCCTGCCCAGATGCAGGACTCTACACTTTCCCTTGTTATATTTCATCAAGTTTCTCCCTGCCCAACTCTCCAGCCTGTCCAGGTCCCGCTGGATGGCAGCACAGCCTTCTGGCGTGTCAGCCACTCCTCCCAGCTTAGTGTCATCAGCAAACTTGCTGACAGTACACTCAATTCCCTCATCTAAATCATTGATGAATATATTAAATAATACTGGTCCCAGTACTGACCCTTGAGGCACTCCACTAGATACAGGCCTCCAACTAGACTCCGCCCCATAGACTACAACTCTCTGGCTTCTGTCCTTCAGCCAGTTTGCAGTCCATCTCACTACCTGATCATCCAGACCACACTTCCTCAATTTAGCTATGAGGATGCTGTGGGAGACTGTGTCAAATGCTTTGCTGAAGTCAAGGTAGACCACATCCACCGCTCTGCCATCATCCATCCACCGTGTTATTTCCTCATAAAAGGCTATGAGGTTGGTCAAGCATGACTTCCCCTTGGTAAAGCCATGTTGACTGCCTCTCATAACCCTCTTATCCTTGACATGCCTTAAGATGGCATCAAGGATAAGGTGTTCCATCACTTTCCCAGGGATGGAGGTGAGGCTGACAGGTCTATAGTTACCCGGGTCCTCCTTCTTGCCTTTTTTGAAGACTGGAGTGACATTTGCTTTCCTCCAGTCCTCAGGCACCTCTCCCGTTTCCCAAGACTTGGTAAAGATGATGGAGAGTGGTCTAGCAATGACTTCCGCCAGTTCCCTCAGCACCCGCGGGCGCATCCCATCGGGACCCATGGATTTATGGATGTCCAGATTGATCAACTGGTCCGTAACCCATTCCTCATCGACTAAGGCAAACTGCTCCAGTGACCTGACTTCATCTGAGGTCTCAGGAGTACAGGGCTCTTCAGGACTGCCTCCGGCAGAGTAGACTGAGACAAAGAAGGCATTCAATAACTCTGCCATCTCAGTATCTTCTGTCACCAGGGCATCCATCCCATTCACCAGTGGGCCAACCTTGCCTCTGGTGTTAGTTTTATCAGCTATGCATTTGAAAAAGCTCTTTCTGTTGTCCTTGACCCCTCTGGCCAGATTTAATTCTAAGGAGGCCTTAGCCATCCTAGCTGCCTTCCTACATCCTCTAGCAGCAGCCTTATATTCCTCCCAAGTGGCCAGCCCCTCCTTCCATGACCTATAAACTCTCCTCTTCCACTTGAGCATACCCAGCAGTTCCTTATTTAGCCACGCAGGTCTCCTGGCCCTCTTCCTTGACTTCCTACGTGTTGGGATGCTCTGCTCTTGAGCTCGGAATAAGCAATTCTTGAATGTCAACCAACTATCTTGGGCCCCTTTACCTTCAAGCAGCCTTGCCCATGGGACTTCCCCTAGCAATTGCTTGAAAAGGCCAAAGTTTGCCCTGCTAAAGTCCAGGGTTGCAATTCTACTTGCTATTGTACTGATCCTACCACACAAGATCCTGAATTCCACCATCTCGTGGTCGCTGCAACCAAGGCAGCCCTCAACCTTTACTGCTTCGACCAGACCCTCCTTGTTAGTGAGGATGAGATCCAGCAGCACTCCTTTCCTGGTTGGCTGATCCACCATTTGGATGAGGAAGTTATCATCCATACACTGGAGGAACCTCCTGGACTGTGGCTGGGTTGCTGAGTAGTCCTTCCAGCAAACATCAGGGAAATTAAAATCCCCCACGACAACCATGGCCTGTGACTGTGAGGCCGCTCTCAGCTGCCTGTAGAAGGCCTCGTCAACTTCCTCACCCTGATCTGGTGGCCTGTAACAGACACCTACAACAGTATTACCCCTGCCAGCCTGCCCCTTAATTCTCACCCACAGACTCTCAACTCGCTCGTCCCCTGTCCCTGGACAGAGCTCACTACATTGCAGCTGCTCTCGCACATAAAGAGCAACCCCACCACCCCGCCTGGCTGGCCTGTCCTTCCTGAAAAGGACATAGGCCTCCACGAGTATATTCCAGTCATGTGAGCTGTCCCACCACGTCTCTGTAATTGCCACCAGATCATAATCTCCTGACTTAACACAGGTCTCCAACTCCTCCTGCTTATTTCCCATGCTGCACGCATTGGTGTATAGGCATTTCAAGGAGGGAGCTGAGCTCACCAATTTCACCCTAGGATTATAGGAGGCCTCCCAGTCTTCATCAATTCTAGAGTGCTGCCCCACTGGGGCAAGCCCAGTTACAACCCCATCCCCCTTCGAATCTAGTTTAAAGCTCTCCAAATGAGCCCTGCTAATTCATGCCCCAGCATCCTTTTGCCTCTGTGAGTTAAACCTTTCCCACGTGCCATCATCCGGACTGGAGCCTTATAAAACCAGCTGTTATCAAAGAACCCAAAGCCCTGCCTAAAGCACCAGTCTCGTAGCCAATTGTTTATGGACTGAATTTTCCCATTCAATCCCACATCATCACCGGAAGATGGAAGAACTGAGGAGAAGATCACTTGAGCCCCAGACTCTTTCACCATCCGCCCCAAGGCCCTGTAGTCTTTCTTCATCCCCCTCAGACTGCGGGAAGCAGCTTCCCCCCCACCCAGCCCTCCATTTGTCAGCTGGCTCTAATTGGTCTACTGGCCCCATCAGCCCTGGTCATAATTTCTTTTATTGCCTCTTCCTAAATCCTCAATCTCACCAGATTCCTGCTTCCAGTATCTCCTTTGTCCTAGTCTGTTTTCTGTCTTTTTCCATTCCTGTCAGACAAACCCTCCCACACTTGCCATCATGCTGTCTCCTTGCTGAGTAAAAGCTGAGTCCCTGAGGAATTTGGCTTTTGACTTTCTGTAACAACTGAAGTGGGGGCTGGTGGGGGAAAACTGGAAGTCTAGAAAATGTACCAGCAGCCTCAGCCGTGATAAAACAAAAAAAGGAGAGTGAAGGAAAAGAAAAGCAACAGGGTGTTCTTGACAACAGAATCTGATCTAAAAACTAAGAAACAGTCTTTGAATTAACATTTCAGGAGCTGCTCCTGCCTCTGTCACAGCCCTCACAAAATCTTGTCCAAGACCCTTAGTGCCAGGTTCATTAAGAAATGAACATATTCTCATGTACAACATGTTAATGCCAAGCTTTCAGGCCCTAGTACTTGCAACTCAGTTTGGCTTTATAACCAGTACATTAGGAGAGATACTTCAGAGACAAAGACAACTTGAATTTCAGAAGCATTCAACATCTGAAAATTCAACCTATCTCTCAAAATATAAGGCCACTACTCAGTATATCTGTATGGTGAATTCATTATTGATAAAATAATAATTCTGACTATCTTGTGAGTATTGTAAAGCAAACTTGGCTAATGCTTTCCTAAAATCCATCTACAGAAATAGTTTTCTGAGTGCAGAGCACAGCAACAATTATGAATGAGACACTTCTAAAAGAGAAAAAAGACAACAAAAAGTATATAATGAATAGCTGTAAGTATCAATCCTTTAGTTGGATTGTTTGCCTGTCTCCTGTTTTAGAAAGTCTGTTTACTGCTGTAGTTGAAAGCTGAAAAGCTGTGGCAGATAGCAGATGTACCAATTAATAACCTGTCAAGGCTGATGGATAGAATGAAAAGAAAATCTCACATATATCTCCTGTGTGTTTTTTTCCCCACATTTCAGGTCACTGGGGGTCATGAGATACACTCTGCCTCCCTGGAGAGAGATGAAACTGTCTCATTAGCATCTGTCTTTCATGACGTTAAGACGCTGCCTTTGAGCTGCTGAGATGCTGCTAACTCACCTGTTCTTCTCCCAGAATCCTGAAGTGATGAAGCTCTTTAATCAGGGAGTCTGGACAGCCAGCTGTTGGAAAGAAACAAAAATATGCATTTTAGAGCTTCCTGTCAGTGCAGTTTCAGCATAAGATACATAAATTCAGAGAGGACAGAATATACAGATTACCTTAGATAAAGAAGATTAGAAAGATTAGCCATGGTTCTGTGGGCACCAGAATGCTGAAAACCATCTATCAAATAATACTTCTACATTTCTGAGCATGCTACCAAGAACGCTTAGAAAGGTTATATTCAAAATATTTTAGCCCTTTCCCCAAAGAACTACAAACAAAAGCAAGATGAAAAGGGCAGCACTGTCTGCCAGATACTGCCAGCCCCTTAGTGTAAGCCAAAAAGCGTTAAAAAAGGATCACACATCAAAACCTTGGAGCTGCCCAAAGCTGAATTCTGATTCACACATCAGGTCTGGACTCATTTCTAAGCATCATACAGGCTTTCCTTGATTCCCTGAAGGATTTCATAGGCTCCAAAGATCACTTTAATTTTGGCTGTCACAAATACAACCCATTTCACAAGCATGTTGTTGTTACCCACAGGTGTCATATACAAACCAACTATGCAGGCAGGGGAGTGATTTGCCAGAATTTTGCAATGAGATTAAGGTTTAATTACTACAGTCTTGCATCTCTACCAGTCAGTAAGAAAGAATATGTCTTGCTAGATGCTGTGCACTTTACTGGCGTGTTCAGACTGTGATTACCCTCCTGGTGATGAAATCCAAGGCGGCTACTCACTTTTGTACACTACTAGACTCATGTCTGGCATGGGATAAAAGTGCAGACTGTGAAAGCAATCTGTGCTTTATTCTTCTTGCCATAAATCGAAGCATCTGCTTGTGAATAGATAAAATTCCTTAAAAGGAATTAAGAGCATAGCTGTCCCCTGAATATGGGAGGAACTATGATTTTTATCAACTTCCTTTCCTGCTGATGAAGCTACAAATAGTTACCTCTCACTCTAAATGACTGCCATTAAAAGGATGGAAATTAATTTGGAGGCAGTTGTCAGGAAATCCCCATCAGAACTGTGGCTTCACTCAAAGCCAATGAGGCATGGCCTACACTCATGAATTCTGTTGGCATAGCTGTCTCTTCACATAGGATACAAAGAGAATACCCTTTATACTTGCAAGCAGCGTAACTAAAAAGGGCAAAACCCTTAGCATAGACACAATTGCCAGAGAATCATAGAATCAAGGAATGGTTTGGTTTGGAAGGGACCTTAAAGCTCATCTACTTCCAAACTCCCTGCCATGGGCAGGGACACTTTGTACTAGACCAGGTTTCTCAAAGCCCCATCCAACCTAGCCTTGAACACTTCCAAGGATGCGGCATCCACAGCTTCTCTGGGCAACCTGTTCCAGTGACTCACCACCCTCATAGTAAAGAACTTCTTAATATCTAATCTAAATCTACCCTCTTTCAGTTTAAAGCCATTACCCCTTATCCTATCACTACATGCTCTTGTGAAGTCCATCTCCAGCTTTCTCCTACGCCCTCTTTAGGTACTGGAAGGCTGCTCTGAGTTCTACTCAGACAAATCTTCTACTAGTAGAACTTTAGCTACTTAGAGAATTGATTTAAATTATATTTGCATCACCTTATTGCTAGTAAATGCTTTATCTCCATTCAGAGGAGGTATAAGTGGAGAATGAACCATCAACACGACTTCATGTTACGCAGTTATGCAGAATTTTTCTGTCCATTTTCACTGGGATTTACATCTTCATCTTCCAGCTCATCCGAACCCTGAATGTATCGCTGCCTCACTAACTTCTTGACCTGATTTGTAGCCTAGAACTGTTGACTTCTCTGTGCTTCAGATTAGAACTCACTGCATAAAGCATAGGCCTTCCCTCCTAACCTCAAGCCCTTATGTAATTAATAAATGACATGCAATTTTCTCTGAAAGTATCTTCATTGACTGTACATTGCTATAGGTATTTCTATGTGTAGAGGATAATTATGAGTTCATGTAGCACTGTGTTAATCTTTGTCGGATATTAGCTTTGTAACACCAACTACACACTGCTTTCTGCTTTTCTTTGCTTTTGCAGTCTTTACAGCTTCTTCTTCAACCAATCATTTCTTTCTTCCCTCTTATCCTTTCCAATTTATTATTCACTATATCCCTTAAGATGGGAATGTTTCCTTTTTCTTGCCTATCTTTTTCTTTTACCATTCTCCTTGAAATCCTATTTCCTGAATGCCTGTTTCTCCCGGAAATCCATCCCATTCTGCCCTCATGCATAATTTATATAATCTCTCTTATGTGAACTGCTTATATGCATTCTCTCTTCCATGCTAGGAACTATGAACACTCTGGAACCAAGGATCATTGTGAAAAAGTGTGAAGATATATATAGACATCTCTATATAAACATGTATATGTTTAATTGAAATATACTAGTTGTTCATTGCTGCATCCTCTTCCCAGTACAGTATTTTGTATAGTCTATTTTTCAAATACTTGCCAATCTAGTTTTCAATCTTGTCATAGTCCAGATTTGCACTGGATCTTAAAAGCTGATTATACAAGAGATCCTGAAATTACTAGCAAAGGAGAAAAGAATGCTTAAAAAACATGACACTGTTGGCATGATGCTTTCCAGCAAGAATAAGTTCAGAAATGTCAAATGTGTGTAATATTGGATTATACTAGCACACATGAAGAGTCTGCTGTCTGTAAGAAGTCCTTTCAGTTCTTCACATTGCAGAAGCAATAATTTGAGGAAACAATGGAAATTATTGTTGTCAAAAAATAATTTGAGGGGAAAAAAGGAAATAAAGAAGAAACATGGAAAACAAAAAAGGAACTAAGATGGAAACATCTTCCTTTCTTTTTGGATATTCGTGGATTTATTTCTGATATTTCCTATTTCTACTTTAATTTCTTCTGTTTTGTAAGTGGAACTTTGTAAAACATGCTCCAATGCTTTGACCTGTTTTTACCAGCTATTTGGGAGTCTTGGATGATGTTGAATTCTTGCACTGCCACTAGAGGCAAATGCTATAACAAATAATCATTCCATGAATAAAAAGGAAATTAAAAAATACCTATTCTTGTAAAAAGCATTAAGAGCTATTTGTTATCTCATCCACAAAACTACCCATATATGTATCTCAATATTCATGCATACGTAAACACATGTGATGACTTGAAAATTATTACAAGTTAAGCACCAGACTCCAGTGAGTTCACTGACAAAACTGTGAATAGTAAAGGTTAAAAGAAAAATATATTTTCTAAGTCTCCAATGTGCAGATAACATGTGCCACATGAAATAAATAATCTGCACTTTACAGATTTCTGCTATTTTGTGTAGAATGTTTTAAGGATTAGTTTTTACACCCTCTCTAGTACAGAAACCCTTAAAATCAATGGTCTCAGCAATCACTGAAACTTTCAGTTTCCCTCTTCTCAATTACTGCTTGAAAAAGTACAGGTATACATAAAATTTCCACAGATATAAACCGAACCATAGGAATATTAAATAAATCAATCAATGGCAATTACACAGAGGAGTGTTAAAAGGAAATGATGTAAAACCATGAAAAATTGCCTTTAATCAGAAGTCAAAACTTAGGATTGAGGACATCTGCAGACTGATAAAAAGGCAACTAATCTGTTTATTAGTTCCTTCTTCCAAGTCACATTCAAACCTATGTGTTTCATATGTTCTTGCTATAATGACTGTTAGAAGTTTTTGCTGTGAAGGCAGAGCAAGATGCAAAAAATACAAAATTGATGCAATTCTTTAGTATTTTCATACCATTTTTTACTCTGACATATAGCCATTGTCCTCAAAGCAATAAGACCCATAAAACTAATGTGATGTCTTAGGAATGAGCCTGAGTCTAAGCAGGAAACTAAGTTATGAAGGGATGATACCTAGTTCATAGCATCAACAGCTTTATAAACTCATCACAAGTAATTTCTTTGCTTCCTATCTAAGCATTTATTACTTAAATTTAAGCATACTGTTTGCTTCTAAATGTTCCATCATACCCCAGATTACTTGAATAATTTTGTTGTTGCTAAATTCTCATATTGCTTTATTATTGAACTCCAAATGCTGCACTTATGAATAAAAGGTACATTCAAAGTTACAGAAATTTTCAACTGTAAATTTACAATTTACATTGTGGCATTCTCATCATAAACTTATAAAGATATTTTTAACCTGTTCATATATGTATCTCCAAGAGAAGAATAAAGAAGCAAAATTTAGGAAGGACAGTTTAATGTCTTCTAATATCATAAATCCCCTGATTTCAACTGGTCTGAACACATATTTTCAGCTTCACTTGTAATTAAACTATGATTCTAACTACTACTAATTTAATTACCCAAGTCTTCACATATTTTTTCTCAGACAGAATTAGCTTCTGGTTTTGTTTTTGCTCAAAATTATCACTTTGCTTTACTTACATTCTCCAGTGAGAAGGCAAAGGAAAAATTAAATCAACCCTTTAATATTGCATAAACTGGCAAAATGAAACAAAAAAATTACTGCTGTTACAAATAGAGCCAACTGAGAACCAGTGGATGTGTCAGGGCCCTGATGGCACCACCAGCCCTGACTGTCCCTGCCCAGCCCCTCTGGGATCCCACAGCCCAAGACCCCATGTTAGCACCTTGGGCCATCAGCCTCAGTGATGCTGCAGCAGGGCTGGTCTCAATCACCCTACAGCCCTGGCCAGCTCAGCCATGGGCCTTGCTGAGCTACGTCCATCTGCAGTCTGACATTCAGGCTTGGCCTCAGCTCATTCCCATCCTCAGGGAGGTGACCAATGCCCACAGCTAGGGCAGCCCTGGTTCCCCCAGCTGCCTGCTCCTGGCTGGTGATGAGAGGTCCCTGGCCAAATTTTAGCCTCAGAGAATCATAGAAAAATTATACAATGTCTTCACTGACTGTAGTTACAAGCACTTATATGTCTACTGTAGGACTGTGTGCTACATCTTCTACCACCATTTGTGGCATTACTTCCTGCTTTGCATTTAAATTTCATCTTTCCAGTGTTGAAGGCCAGGTTGGACAGAGGCTTGGGTGACAAGGTCTAATACAAGGCATCCCCGCCCAGGGGTTGGAACTAGATGATTTTAAGGTCCTTTCCAACCCTAACCATTCTATGATTCTGTGCTTCACTTTGAGTATGTAAATTTTCCCATCATATTTAGCTCTGTGCAAACTGAGCATTTACATTGTGAACACAGCGTAACTTCCATTTCTCTCACTTAAAATCTATGTCTGCATCAACGCTTGGTAATTCTGAAAAGTACATACCCTTATCTGAGCTGTGAACAAAACCATGTAAAAATATTTATCAGTGTCCTTCAAAGGATATCTTTCCACAGTGCTAATTGTTAAACCAACCTTGCGACTGAAAAATGTTCGAAATACCTGAGAATAGCTAATTCAGCTTTAGAAAATAAATGGATGTGTGTCCTTTTTTCCCTGATTGCTCCTTGTAGAATCATATTTGACTTGAGTACAGTTATGAAAAATACTCCATATTACAAAAAAAATAATTCTAAAAGTTTGGAAATGCAGTACTCTAATGGCAGCAATTGCAATATAGCAACAATTACAGATATACATATATATACATATGCAAAAAGTGTTCTCTGGTCTACCGCCCACGCACAGCAAGGAATGGTAGCAAGGGAAGCCTACAGCTCAGAGGTGCTTGTTATATCAGGTATCCATCTAGAACACAGCCAATCTCCAGCTACAGTGGGGGACACCAGCTGGGACTCCATATGCAAGGTACAAGTACTCAGCACAGCACAGCCCAGATAACTCTGTTGGGCAAGCAGGAATGACAGGAAGAGCACAGCCCTGCACTCTATGTGATAACAAAAGGGACAGTAACATGGAGCAATGAGAGGGAGTCAGGCTAGACCTTCCCAAAAAATAGGTTTGAAATCCCATAATTAGTGTGCATTGTTTTGTTATGTCATTTCTCCAGTTTCTTCCAACCTGGTCTACTAATTGGAATATTGATGTAAAAAAATACACCTTTCTGCTGTCTGTCTTCTCCAGTGAAAAGCAGTCCTGTGCTGCTGACAGTGCAGTCGCTCTTACAGGAACTGACAACGATTTCAAAGTATAAAGTGACATCACTGTGCTTGTGTTAATTAAATGTTTTGATGTTTCAAGTGACCTTTTCTCATTTTTCATGTTATGTGAACATGAACAAAGACAAAACTAAGGAGAGTGTATGGAATACATAAATATTTTTTAAAAAGAGAAACAGATTATGAAGAATATGAAGTATTTAATTTACAGAATATAAACACATAAACCTGTCTTTGGAAAACTGCCTATGCTTGTGCATTGTGAAAAATACAGAAATGTTTCCTCATAGATCTCACAGAAGGATATTATTATAACCATTTTCACCATTTTTTACAATCTTCATGAGCAATACTTTTGTAAACAGTAAGTTATGGAGGTTTTTTTTCTGTTGTTACCTAGATAATTTTCTACTGCAACCAAACTTAAAGCTTCATTTACAGATGTACACTGTGCCTACAGATATCTTCCCTTGTATAAGAAAGATTCACTTTTTAAAGAAAGAAAGGTGATAAAACTGTTCTGAGGATAATTTGTCACTTCAAGTCCCAAGCCTTATATCTGCAGATCTTAAAATTCATAGAATTCATGTGGGTACACAACTTTACCTGGAAGATCAAGATCAATTATTGCTAACCAAACTTAATCATAAAATTACACATCAGAGTCAAAACCCTCTCATAAAATCAGCTTGCAATCACTAGGTTTACCTATTGATTTATTAGAAACGAAAGTCCTTATTTACCTTCTGAATTCTCAATGTTGATTGTGCATTCAAGCCACATTTGCAAACTGAAATTCTCTGACCACTAACTCATGCTTGCACTTCCACACCTATTTTAATGATCTATTGTAACTGGGGTAGGTTCAGTCACGGAACATCTTTTTACGAAGAAAGAAAACCAAATGACTTTTTGTTCAGCAGATGCACAGTGCTTATTCCCTTGCCTGACCTATAGGTATCAGAACTTTTCTCAGCAAGTATAATATGTTTTAGCTGTAGATTTATTTTGAAGTGCTAGACGAAGCATTCAGCCACTAAAACACACTAAAACATCTGATGATTTTATTTTGTAAATATATTGTTCACTGCAGTCAGCAGTACATTTACAAACTGGGAGACAACCCTTTAGTACTCAAGTATCTTGCACTGGCCACCTTACAATTGCTGTAAGAAATAACATATCCAGTAAAAGCAAAAAAAAGTAAAGTAAAATATTACTTGGGGTTCTTTACTTGTACTCATGCCATTTTGATAACATCAGTTTGAAGGTGCTATTTTTCTGTACAGTATTCTAGATAAGTAGATACAAGGTATACTTTCAGAAAGGGACATATTGAAGTGCCTCAATAATACAAAAGGAGGTCTTTTCAAAAGCAAAAAGTATTGAATTCTGGCTTTTAAAGTCAGTAGGCATGTATTCAGGCTGCAAAGTACATTTCTGCAGTTGGGGAATGCTAAACCAGAGCATGACAAGCAATAGTTGCATGTTATGAGCAGTTACCAGAGATGTTAGTTGCCAACCTGAATGGTTAATTTCAAAATCATCTAAAGACACAGGCATTTTTGCCCTCATGAAGTACTTGTACAAAAATTCTGCAAAGTGACTGCAATAGAGTTGGGAAAGTATTGCATAAAGTTTGACAACTGGCAGCAGAATGGAGCATTTCAGATTAGAGAAAATTCTGCTGGCCTGGCGCTTTCTCCAACTGCACACAGTTCTGGCCTTCAATGTATGTTATTCACCATTTTTTTTTGTAATGATGCTTTAAAGCCAAATGACTAGAAGTAATGAACCACGTTATTAACAGCCACTACTTTCTACTAAGGTCTTTCTTTTAATCTTTACAGTAGAAAATATCAGCGGGAATACTGACCTGTCATTTCAGTTTGCTTCCTTGCTTGCTGTTTGCATATTTAAAACAATATTTAAACCAGACTTGAACAAGTACTGTTTAGTCACATTAGCACTCAAACCCTCAACTATACTAAGCTGAACAATGCCAGCATGCCACTGCTTGTTATTGTTGGGAGTTTTCTGTATATGCTGCACTGCTATGTGATCAACTGTTGAAAGAGTCAGTCAGAAGTGGGGAAATCTTACATAAAAAATTCACTGTTGCCCAAGAGACTAAGACTTCAGGGCAACAATGGAATAGTGCAAACATATATGACTAATAGTCTGTACCATCTGGTTGCTTGATTAAATTACAGGTGTAAATTCATCCATGCAATTCTCAGTAAAGTCAGTGAATACTATACTCACACAATAAAACAAAATCCTGTCTATCTGTAATGAGAAATGGAACTATGACCTTTACTGCTTGAATACAGCAGCTCCATGAGCAGAAATAAAGAGGAGACTCCCTTCTTTCCATTCAAGTACTGACTTTTGTTGACTTAAATTTCACAGAAGCAACTTTATTTGCTTCTTAATTAACGGAAGTTACTCCTACAGTTTTGTTATAGCATAAGTCAGAAAATCAGCAAATCTAACGTTCCTAACATAGCCAGGTTATTTTCTTAGTTTTTCTTTTAAATGAGATACAACAGAGCTGCTCTGAACTTTTGGAAGACTCAACACCTTCTGCTATGAAAATCTCATTGCAGGGATCTGGGCTGAAAGGAGCACTTCAGTCTCAGTATGCTAGGTTTTTAGCTCAATCAGCTCAATTCATAAAAGGTTTTCTCATCTTTTATTCAAAAAGTAGTTGAAATCTCTAAAGCAACCATCCTCTCAAATTCCCACCTTCATGCTGGCACTGGCCTTTGATGATGATCAGTACCTTTGAGCAGGTAAGTGAGAGGTCAGGAACATTCAGCATGTGGTGTAGACTTCATAAGAGAAGAGATCATATTCTCAGGGAAAATCCGACTATCCCTCAATAAAAGTCAACACATGACAAAAATAACTATAGAAGAATTTAATTTGCCAGTTACTGAAGGGCAAGTCTTTAAAAGATCATAATTTCTAAATGCCAGAATTAAGCAGGTACAATAAAGAAAACTCTTAAAGATTTCTAAGCTGAATTTGAACCAAGGTTCGTTCACACAGCCATTTTCTATCTGATGGCTTGATAACAGAAGTTTACTGTAAACCCTAAGTGCAAAGAATCAGATTTGGGGAGTAAATATTGCTTGTTTTTCCCCTTAAAATTGAGTGAAAGAAACAGTCTTCCTCTAATTTTTTGAATAACAGATAGGAAGAACAGTTTCAGTAATTTATGTTGCAATAAATTTCCGTTTCACTTGTATTTTACCAAGTGAGGTTATTACACTATGCAACGTAGATGATGTAATGTGGAATAAGCCATCAAGAAAGATGTGGCCAGGTGCCAGAAAACAAACACATCTTTCCATTTCTTTAATTACAAAACTGGTGTTCAAGGATATTAAAATGCAATTTTTAAAGGTTATTTTCTGTCCACACTAGAGGAAAATCAATATACCAAGCTAAAGAAAAATCTGTTGGAGAAAACAAGATGCACACATGTAGGTCTCACTCTCTTATTCACACATGCATAAGCATGCACAAAATTACTGTTGGTGGAAGGAGAATGGTAAATAATATTCAGTGGCCCAGAAACAACAATGCTTTTCTTTCTACTTTTGCATGTCTTTTTTTCTTTTTTTTTCCACAGGATATGACGTCATTCTGTATAAGCAGTATATAAAAAAATGCTATTCCTTTAATCTGTGCAGCATTCATGAGACTTCAACATGAGCGTTTCACTAAGAGCTTAGACAAATATTTAAATTGCTCCATAAATGACTCAGGCTATAAGGCAAGCCCAGGCTACTCTAAAAATAAATGTTCATGGACAATAAGCCCATCCAACCAAAAAAGAATTTTAAAAAGCTATTGAATATATTATGTCTCACAGAATAGTACAGACATATCCGGATGAATGGCTATGATTTTCTCTTTTTCATAGGGATTTTATGACAGAAAACCATTTCCAGAACACTGAAGAATGAACTAGTTGTCTAGAAGTAACCTGTACTCTCACAATGGAGTTGAAATCTTAATTGTTACCTAATTCTCATTTTTTTCTTCCTCCTTTGCAAGAGCAATACACATATGCATATCTTACTGTTCTCCATAAGGGAACATGGCAAAATTCCACTTGTGAAATGAGGATGGTTTTGCATTTCACCTTAATCAGATCAAATTAGGGCAGGTGGTAACCCTGCAGGCAACATAATTATGAAAAATGCCTGTGTTCAATACAAACTGTCCTTCCAGTTTTGAGGTCTAATAGGACATCATAGTACAATCTTCTTACATTTTACTGGCAGCTCAGAACACAGAAGCCCACAGAAGGGGAGGACTACATACTGCTCTCATTTTTGTCTGTGCAAATCCAGACAAGTAATACATATGTTCTTCAATATTTACTCTAACATAAGAGGCAGAGCGTTCCTGGGAGTGCAAAGGCTGGTATGGGATGAAAACTAAAGTTAAATACAGAAGAAAAAGAAATTAACTCACTCTCTAGTATGGTCTTAATTCTAATAACATTGTGTGAGACAGGCTAATCCTACATTACAAACAGTGATTTGTGTTTCTACCATAAAAAAAATGTGACAGGCAGGCATAAATACAAGAGATCATGCTGTCTGTTCATTTAACAGAAAAAGAATTGGAACGACCTAAGAGGTTCCCCAAAGATAGAGAGTTAAGGATTTTTCTGATTTTATATTGATATACTGTCCCTATTCTCGAACAGACCACTTGTGATGAATAGCTGGTGAAACACATTTGAAACAAGCTGAAAATTTAATGCAAAATTCTACTCTACATTAAAGGGATAATACAGCCAGGCTCATTTAGAATATTACTCCTCTGAAGACACCCCAAGCACTACAATAACAAATGTTATATCAAAGATGCACTCAGCAACAAATGCAATATGAGTCTCTGCAAGGCGATTTTTCAGTATGTCAGAATTATAATATCACTCCATGGAAACAAATTAAGCAGCACAAACTTGGCTGCTTGGAATCACTTTATTAGCAATGCAGTGTGTTTTCTCATAAAGAATGTTTTGCTTTGGATCTGCCAATGAACATCAAAGATGGCCTATCTGTTTTTATAGTGCACAACTTATTATTTGCCTAGGACATAAACAAAACACTTTAACATCCAGCTCTCTGCAGCACTGCAAGAAAAAAAATATTGACAATAACAAAAATATTCCTGATAGTTTTTACTGTATGGCTGAAGTCCAGTCCAGTGTGGGGGTTTTTAATCAATGGGGATAAACACTTTAATCAGGAGGGATAAAACCAGTACACTAGCACTAGTGAAGGAATACTGAACAATTTCTACCTGGTGGAGGAATATCTATTCTTAAATACCCACGGACTTCTGAAAAATATTGAAAAATATTCTGCTCCTGTCAGTCATCATGCTGATACAAGAATTGACTTAGTTTTGTCCCTTGTGCTTAAAAAAAGAAAACAGCACTTGCTAGGTAGATAGGCCCTTTCAATGTGTTGGAGAAGGATGCTGCGCCTGCACTGTAGGCATAAATTTCCAAGGCTCTTCCAATTTACCCCAAGCTCAGTAGTCACATTGGACCAGGAACACAGGGGAAAATGAAAATGCTTTACTATGTACAGGGCAGGAGAGAACCCCCACAGCTCAGCATTATGGCATTAGACTCATCGGGACACTGAAGTGAATTAGTGCAAGCAATTCCATGAGATTACGCTAGCAATTTAGTACAGAGCAGCTGCTGCACAACGCTAGAGGATACTCCTTCTAGTCTTTACTTATACAGCCACAAATAACTTCTGAGTTAATCCAGAGCAACAGTATACATAGTCTATCTTTACCACCTTACACAGAGATATGTTATGCCTTGTAATTAGTTGATCTTGTCTAACATTTTTTTTAACTCACAATAATTCCATTATCACAAGCCCAATATATCTTCATTAAATTAGATGTTGTATATGACACTATTTCTTCTAACATTTGAATTTCTTCCCATGTCTAAAGCATGTCTATTTTTCCCCTCAGCTACCTTTTTTTCTGTATTTTTTCAACAGTGTACAGTATCTAAGCTTTGAGCCTGAAGCCAGAATAGACAGGTAGAGGAGCAGATCTCCAGCCTTAGTAACTGCATATATGAAACCCCACAGGATACAGAGTTCAACTGCAGAGGACTGGGAGATGGTGGGTGCACATATTTGGGTTTTTTCCCACCTTAGGTACTGCTGTATCAATGATTTCCAATCAGGAAAAAAAAAAAAAAGAAGTCTTTCTGAAAATTTGTATCTAGTGGGATCCTAGAGTCACATAGCTTGGCACTATGAATGCTGATGCAGACACTAGAAATCAGGACTGGAATGTCTCTGACCTCGATGCTAACACTTAAGCAGGCTGATAAGCCAACTCAGAATTGGTGTCCCTCAGACATCCCTTCTCCATCCCACACATGCAGTCTTCCCCTTCGATCCTAACACTTAAGCAGGCTGGTAAGCCAAGTCAGAACTGGTGTCCCCCAGACATCCCTTCTCTCTCCCACACATGCAGTTTCCCCCTTGCCTGGCAACAGAGAAATGGAGCTCAGGCATGAGTGTCCTCTGCTTTTTCTTTCCTTTTGCAATATGGAAAGTTAAGTTATTGAAACTAACCATACAGTTCAGCGATTTTTTTTTTTTCTCATGTCATTAAAATGATCACTTGACTTTGCTTCATTTCAAGTAGATCACTGAGTTGCAGTTGTAAAAAATAACACCAAGTCTCATCACCTGCATGCTTACCTTCTGACACCACGTTAACTATTTTTTCTGTAGAGTACTTCTGAGCAGCCGTTTATATGTTAAGTACTGAACTCTGTTTCACTTTTGCCTTTCAAAATTACATTGCTTGCTATGTATTTTCCACTTGTGTCTGTTATGTCATGCATCAGAAATTCATTCCTTCTACTTCTGTATGGCTCCAGAATACCATCGTGCATGAAATTTCAGAGGCACGCTTTTTCCTGACGAAGAATTATTGGATATACAGCTATACAGCTATAAAAGCATACATAAAAGCTAAAAGCCCCTAGAATTATTTGGAGAGGAAACAAAACATCCCTTAAGCATTAAATGGGTTGGAAATTTTTCATACTGTGCTTCTGTACCAATTCCTGTAGGATTGTAGCTTAGCTCCTGCCAGCTTCAGAAAAAAGATCATCAATTATGATAAATGATTCTGTATGGAAGGATTTGGACTCATGCTACAGAAAACTACATTTAATGAGATTATCTGATTCGTTTTTAAGGATCAATAATTTATTTATAGGCAAGGGCCTCAAAGGTTAATTTCTAGTGCTTTACTCACTAAGGTATCCAGCACACAAATGACTTGTAGGAGACATACAATCAGAACTGGGTAATCCACATCATCTTGTTTTAAAAAAAATGTCAGATTAACAAATCAATGATACTTACACACTACAAAATTTGTTTCCACTTAAAAGCTGACTGGATCTACAGAGTTCACATGTAGCATAAATCCTGTTTTCATGTAATTTAGCAGGGATTCCAGGCAAAGTGATTCTCCCCTCTCTTGTCAATGTACAAGACACAAACTGGCCTGCGGAAATCCTATTGCAGTTTGATGGATGTTTATTGAAGGAAACAGGGGAGGAGAAAAAAAAGAGCAAAGCAGGATTTTTGATGTTTGGCTACAGATTGCTGTCAGTGGTCATTTTCCTATCTCTGCTTCCACACCTAACTGTGGCTTGTCCATTTAGAGAGCTTTTCCCTGCTTTACTGGTTATGCCAAGAAGTATGGATGTTACATTCATGGGGTTTTCATCCATTTTACCATTTTAATTCTGCTCACACTTGTTGCACACATTATAAAAGAGTCAACAGTGCGGCTGCCCTCAAGCAGTCTGTGGCATTGAATGCAAAAATTAACTTTGCTGCAACAAATTCTTTGATATGTGCATGCACATCTCCTTTCTCTCTCTCTTTCTCTTTCCCCCTTTCTCTCTATGTCTTTACTGCACCCCTTTGAAGGTTGTGGAGCATTATTTTATTTTTGTTACTTTTGGAATTTGATGGAGAGTGGGTTGCAGGAACACAGCACACTTGAGAACATTAGGAATATATCCTCCTTCACTGGGACAACAACAAACAAGGTAGCAAACACCTGAAAGGTACAATGATATTTTTTTGTGCAATGGCCATTGAATTAGAAAACCTGTGATATAGAACTGATTCGGGTGATAGGTGCTTAATCAACTGAGTCCCCAACAATTCTAATAATAGTTTCATAACTTTTTGTGTACCTGGAAAATATGATCTCAAACCAAACATAAATATTTGCAATAAAAAAATACACAGTGTCAGTTTGCAGTTTTTCAGTCTTGTCTCTACAGATCAAACTGAACTGAAGGTTAATGCGAACATTTAAAGACAGGCTGTATGTAATGTAAGCAGATGAGACATTTTCAGGTTTCAGGCTAATGCTTTGTGTCTCTGTTGTTCAGGAGAGTCTCATGTAGGAAAATAAGCTAATGTCGATGACTATTTCAATATTAAATAGATAAATAAAGACAAAGCAAAACATGATGGAAGTGGCTGAAGTGAGTGGCATGTGCACAGTACAGTAAATAATTCTGCTGAGCACCATTCTAATTTGTCCCAGTCTACTACAACCAATCACTCCTGCTTCAGAGGCTCTTTATCTTAGATTTTTCAAGCCAGCTAGCATCTATTTCTTGATAAAAGACAGCAGTATTTCAGAAAATTGCAGATTAGATAAAGAAGAAACCCAGTGTTAGAAATAATTGCCTGTATTTTTTTCCTCAGCTGAGCTAATCCTCCCTCCAAATAGTTGAAAAGCTAACTATCTTCCAAGTTAGGTCTCAGTAATCCATCTCTATTGGCCACAAAATAATAGGCTTGACAATATTGTAGAAACGCTGCTCTTAGCAATACTGTCTGCTAGAAAAAGCTGGGAAAATAATCTTTGAGAGGTCAGCAAGTGCAAAAAAGGACTGGGTGGAATTGTGCTCTCCACAATACTGGCTGGACATAACATGTGCTTGTGACACAGATGACACACTGAGCTCCACAATGCACAAAGGTAGAAATCATTCAGCCCTGCTTCTTCCTTCTACCTCTCACCTCCTCATCCCCCTTCTGGGAAAGAAAATATAATTTGGGGTTTGGAGAAGCTGGAGCAAGCAGTAAGTACTACAACAAACAAAACACTGAACCTAACAGAAGGTCCATCTCTTAGTATCCTGTCTCTGGCACAAATGCTATGAGAAATGCATAAGAAAAAAGAAAAGAGTTAAATCTCTTTCTATACCATCCTTATCTGCAGAGTGAAGTTTAGGGACATTCTGTGATAGAGGATGCAACCAGACCACTTTCTTCCCTTGTCACTCTTCAGACTTCTCCATTTAGTCACTTTGGGAACCCTGAATAGTTTTGGTCTCTACAATATCCTTAACCAATAAGGGCCACAATTTTAATTTGCAGTGGGTAAGCTTCCTCTATTTTCTTTGTATCTGCTGCCACATAGTTGTATGGCTATCTCCAGTTCTCGCATAATAAGAATGGGTAAACCCGAATTAATCTTTTCCATTACTCTCATGATTTTGGAAAACCCTGTCACATCTTGATCCAGGTATCTCTTGTCAGAACAGAAAAATAAGCATCTCTTCACATACAAACTGTTCCATACCTCTGGCCGTCTTTTTGCCCTGTATTTAAACAATAGTTAGCACTTTCTTTTTCAGAGGCAATAACCAAAACTGCACTTGAAACATGCACAGAGCCAGGTCTGCTCTCAGTTTAACACAGACAAATAAAATTTTGTCATTCCTCAGAGTTTCTAAGATCTTAATTGCCCTTTTGACTTCCAGTTAGTGCTCAGGTGATATTTTCAGTGAATGATCCAAACAGGATGCCAAATAAAGGAGGCAGCAGATGAGAGACCAGTGCCACACTGCCTGCTTTGCCCTTGTACACTCCAAATAATGCCACCCCTGTTTCTTAAGAAGCCTTACCGGAAAGCATGTTCAAAAAGAAATACTAGCTGTGTCATGCTGAGAGCTCTGTAAACTGGATCCCTTTGCTACACCATCCTTGCACCAATGCATTGCAGCCAACGATGGGCCACTGCCATGCACCCCACTGACCTGACTTGCCTTCCAGGCTCCACCTCAGCTCACCTCAGCACTGGAACTTCCCTGCTGATCAGAGGTCTACAGCTGCCCCTGCGCATTGTGCCCCATTGGCATGGTATGGAACAGCACTGTTGCCAGGATCACTTTGCTGACCACATCCTGCCAACAAGAAGTCACTATACAAGAGATGCCATGCTTGACCTCGTGCTCATCAACAGGGAATGGCTGGATGGAAATATGACACTCCAGGGCAGCCTTGGTTGTAGCGATCATGAGATGGTCGAGTTCGAGATCCACAGGACAGCGAGAAGAGCGTGCAGCAAGCTCACTGCCCTGGACTTCAAGAGAGCAGACTTTGGCCTCTTCAGGAACCTGCTTAGTGAGGTTCCATGGGACACAGCCCTAGAGGGCAGGGGGGCCCAAGACTGTTGAGTGATATTCAAGCATCACCTGCTACAAGCTCAGGAGTGTTGCATCCCAACTAGAAGGAAGTGCAGCAGGAGGGCCAGGAGACCTCCTTGGATGGATAAGGAGCTGCTCAAGAAAATTCAAAGGAAAAAAGAGGCTTATAGAAGGTGGAAGCAAGGACAGGCAGCCTGGGAAGAATACAGGGATGCTGTCCAGGAAGCTAGGGATCAGGTGAGGAAAGCTAAGGCCCAGTTAGAATTCAACTTGGCTAGGGATGTGAAAGATATCAGGAAGGGATTCTGTAGGTACATTGCAAATAAAAGACAGACTAGGGGCAATGTGGGCCCTCTCCGGAACCTATCAGAAGAACTGGCTACCCTGGATTTTGAGAAGGCTGAGGTTCTTAATGACTTCCTTGCCTCGGCCTTCATTGGCAAATGCTCTGACCACGCCACGCAAGTCTTGCAAGGCAGACACAGGGACTGCGAGAATGAAGACCCTAGGCCCACTGTAGGAGAGGATCTAGCTCGAGACCATCTTAAGAACCTGAACGTACACAAGTCCATGGGACCTGATGAAATCCACCCCCGGGTCCTGAAGGAGCCGGCAAATGAAGTTGCTAAGCCACTGTCCATCATATTTGAAAATCACGGCAGTCAGGTGAAGTTCCCGATGACTGAAAAAGGGAAATATAACCCCCATTTTCAAGAAGGGCAAAATGGATGGCTCAGGGAATTACAGACCAGTCAGTCTCACCTCTGTGCCTGGCAAAATCTTGGAGCAGATTCTCCTGGAAGGCATGCTAAGGCACATGAAAAACAACAAGGTGCTTGGTGACAGCCAGCATGGCTTCACTAAGGGGAAATCCTGCCTGACCAATTTGGTGGCCTTCTATGATGAGGCTACAGAACTGATGGACAGGGGCAGAGCAGTTGATGTCATCTACTTGGACTTGTGCAAAGTGTTCGACACTGTCCCACACAACATCCTTGTCTCTAAATTGGAGAGATGTCAATTTGATGGGTGGACCACTCGGTGGATAAACAACTGGCTGGATGGCCGCACGCAAAGAGTTGTGGTCAATGGCTCAATGTCCGGCTGGAGACCGGTAACGAGTGGTGTCCCTCAGGGATCGGTGTTGGGACTGGTCTTGTTCAACATCTTTGTTGGTGACATGGACAGTGGGATTGAGTACGCCTTCAGCAAGTTTGCCGATGATACCAAGCTGTGTGGTTCGGTTGATAACACTGAAGGGAACGGATGCCATCCAGAGGGACCTTGACACGCTTGTGAGGTGGGCTGATGCCAATCTTATGAAATTTAACCATGACAAGTTCAAGGTCCTACAGTGGATCAGGGCAGTCCCAGGTACAGCTACAGGTTGGGCAGAGAAGAGATTCAGAGCAGCCCTGCAGAGGAGGACTTGGGGGTGTTGGTCAATGAGAAAATGAACATGAGCGGCTTCAGTGTGCGCTCGCAGCCCAGAAAGCCAACCATATCCTGGGCTGCATCAAAAGGAGCGTGACCAGCAGGTCGAAGGAGGTGATCCCGCCCCTCTACTCTGCTCTCGTGAGACCTCACTTGGAGTATTGTGTGCAGTTCTGGTGTCTTCAACATAAAAAGGACATGGAACTGTTGGAACAAGTCCAGAGAAGGGCCACGAGGATGATCAGGGGAGTGGAGCACCTCCCGTATGATGACAGGCTGAGAAAGTTGGGGCTGTTCAGCCTGCAGAAGAGAAGGCTGCGTGGAGACCTCGTAGCAGTCTTCCAGTATCTGAAGGGGGCCTACAAAGATGCTGGAGAGAGGCTCTTCATTAGGGACTGTAGTGACAAGACAAGGGGTAACAGGTTAAAACTTAAACGGGAAGTTTAGATTGGCTCTAAGGAAGAAGTTCTTTATTGTAAGGGTGGTGAGGTACTGCAATGGGTTGCCCAGGGAAGCTGTGAATACTCCATCCCTGGCGGTGTTCAAGGCCAGGTTGGACAGATCCTTGGTGACATGGTTCATGTGAGGTGTTCCTGCGCATGGCAGGGGGGTTGGAAGTAGATGATCTTGAGGTCCTTTCTAACCCTAACTATTCTATGATTCTATGATAAGACTGCAGAACGACTTACCTAGTCTCTAAGGGGTTAAGGATGTGGGAGCTAAGCTGTGGCGTGAGGCATGAGGGAAGAAAACAAAATGGACAAAAATCTGATAATCTGAAACTAACACATGAAAATGAACAACTCAAAGCTTTTATCTGAAAGTTGAAACCAAGGAACTAAAAAGATTGGGATAGCAAACAAATAGGAAGAACAAAGAAAATGTTAATCAGCCTCCTTCTTTTCATCTTCTAAAGGACAAATACTTATCAAAGAGCACTATATTTACTCTGTAATAAATAGCCTTGTAATTTTCATTATAAAGATCATGCAATAACAAGAAAATTACAAGGATCATTTTATTTTCTGACAGATGAAACGGCACAGGATTGGAAATTCAACAGTAGACAATGACTGATGTGCAGTGGAATTTTTCCAGTCCCCGAAGTATGTTATTAAGTGATGTAAGAAAAGTGTAATTAACCCTTAACTACACAATATTTGCAAAGACACTGTATTCTGCTGTATTTTGTATATGATATTGTCAGCTTCTTTTCATCAAAGCAAAGAGAATGGAAACAGAAAGCACTTTTTTATATGTGCCTTACAGACTTGAATTTGAAAACTGTGAAGAATGATTTCTCTAAACACTAGATGTGAAACCCTGGAGTTTCATAAAGAGCACAAGGCTCCTTGCAACCTGACCTGTGCACCCATAATGCTGGAGCACCCAGTGTTTATGTAAAGCCTGTATTGAACTCATGCAGAAAATTCCTGAGGATAAGATAATTTGTCTGGTGCCCTCAGTTTTCTTGTCTATACTAGGAGAAACAAGCGCCTCAAATGTAGACAACATATGACCCATAATCAATGGAAAACTAAATCTCCATTTTTAGCTTAATCTTTCATCTGCAGGTCCCTCTACAGGTTTGGTTTTGTTTGGGGTTTCTTTTCATCTCCATAGCTCTCAGGACAAGCTCTTTTGCAATTGAAAATCTATCTTATGTGAAGTACACTGCATCTAGCTGTGCAGAGGTGATATAGTATTTAGTTTTATTTATATTACATTTGAGCTGAAAGTCTCCCTTTTGCTAACAACTCCACTGGGCTAACTAGTGGCTGAACATGTAAAATGAAACAGATGATACAGTCATTTTTAAGTCTATCAGAGGATGCCACGTGCAAGGGTGATGCAGAATCTATGGCAGATGCCCAAGGGAGGGAGCTGAAGCAGTACAAGAGAATTCCATGTTCTTTCACGTTATGGATATAATGACCAATGCAAAATTGGGATTTTAATTGCCTTTCAGCATGACAAGATGTGAGTTTGGCCTAACTTAGTGATCTTACAAAGAAAAATATTACACTGCCGAAGATAATTATCCAGCTACCTTTTACAAACAGAAAGCCATAAATCCTATAACTTGAATTTACAGAATATAAACTAACAATCTGCAGCAGACTCAAATCTATGTTAGAGAATGACAAGGCAATGTTGCCCTGAAAATACCTTGGGAACTTCAACTGGCAATGGCAGTTGAAAGTTATAACATCTGGCTCTGAATCCTCATATTATGGCTTTGTGAAGAAAGAAGAACAGTCACAGATGTGTAACAAAACATCAGTTTCATATTTTCTGACCTTTCTCTCAAAGTCTTCACCATATTTAAATAGGACTCACTTCACTTTAATGCATGTATTATATGATTGAAAAAATAGAAGATCTGGCTTCAACAAAACCTTTTACGGAATATACTAATGTACATTTTACTCAAGAGACTGAAGTCTTCTCTTCACAGACATTTCAGCCTTCTGCATACATGTAAGCTTAGGCAGGATTTAAGAGAAAAAAACCCAACAACCAAACAAAAAAACAAAACACAAACAAAACAAACAAACAAACAAACAAAACCCCACCTTTTTTATGTGCTCAAAAGACCAGAACAGTTGAAATTAGCAACTTCAGTGTGGTAAGTACAGCCTATTTCTTTTACCTGGCTTATTTATTTGGCTTACTGGGAAAGGAGTTATTAGAGTCCACACGTTACTGGCCCTAAAGCCTGTACAGGAACACAGAGGATGCCATTTAAGTAACAGGTCTCTTACCACTCCTCTGCTTTAACAATATAACTATTTTAACAAACAAACAAAAAACAAGTTTAGGGCCTGGGGCAGCTCTATTTTTACAGTAAATTTTGCTAATATATTGCTTCATTGGCAGGATGCAATCTGTAGTTTATTCAGTCTGTAATATTCTCATATACTACCTCTGATGAGTGAGTTCAGTGCTGAGGACAAGCTATCTCTGCTTCAAAGGAAGTAGGGCTTAGCTGGACTGGAGGATAGATTAAAAACCCAACAGCCTATATATAATCATTTGTGTCTGGTGAACAGAGAAGAGCAAATGGGGATAGTTTCATTAGGAAATTGAAGGTAGGTGTACAGGAATAGGAGATGGGGATTGCAGCATACAGAAAAAAAAATCAGAACACTGAAGACACTCAGCACCAGCAGAGCTATTTTTCATGTCAGATTTTCTTTGACCTGCAAGCTCTCAGGGCCAGACCCATTAGCATACTGACCATGATGCCTCAGCCCAGGCACTGGGCTGCATTTGCAGGACTGTGGCCTACATTTTTCTGACAAATGAGGTCAGGAAAAGGATGGGTTGCACTGAAGGAACTGACAGCTGACAGCATCTCACTGATACAGGGAGAGGTTCAGAACAAGGGGCTGTGCTGAGATACATCTGTAATCTGAGAGACCTCACTGAGATGGTACCATTCATGGAGTATGTGAGGGATGTTCAAAGACAGAAGAGCTGAATGCACATCTTTCAGGAGAAAATGGCTCCTCTGCAGGGAAGAATATGACTGGTCACTTTGCATGTAGATTGTTATACTCCCTAGCAGTAACAGCTATGTGGAAGGAACTAGTAACAAGCAAAAAATTCAACCAAGAATTGGTGACAAGCATGAAAGCGACAAAAGGACCCCCTTGCCAAATATGCTAGGCACACTAGTGAATGTGTCACTTCTCAGAAGTATGAAGCCACTGAAAAATTGCTACAGCACAACACAAATGAACTCTAATCTTGTCCATATTAACCTGTGCGGACAGGAGCTATACTGCAAAATGATCTTGTGAACATCAAAAGGGACTGAAAGCTCTGAGATGTGAAGAGATGGCAGTTCTAGGGCTATTCTGATTAGTCCTTTTGGACAACTGTCAAAAAATCAGATAAAAACAGAGTACAGGTAGTGTTCACAGGAACGTAATTAATCTTCTCAACCATGGAATGGTGTTCCATGAATACAACTTCCCAAAGTTCATCTCAGGGTAGTTAAAAAGTGGGTGAAGCGAACTCACAACTTCTTGCAGCTTCCTTTGAGAACAAAGGGAGAACAGGTTTTCCTCAGTAAATCCAGAGAAAAATGTCTTTAGTCCTTGACTTATAAGAAATAATAACAAACTTAAATAGCTGGATTGACAGTATGCTCAATGTTGACAAGATTCTTGCCCCTAAGAAGAATTTTGGGCTGACCTATCACTCAAGATCCTCTGTGAAATCCAGCTGACGGTGATAGCTGCAGGGTCTGTGTTCAGTGTTTTTCATTTCTCCATATTTCACATACAATTTCTCCACCAGTGACATATATTAACATTTGTGCATCTCACACAGTGTCTAAGAACTCAGAGGGAATCTGAATGAAGAGAGACACTGCATGGAAGAGGTATTAAGAGGTACAGTCCTTGCCCCTTCCATCCCTAACTTTTAGAGCCAAACACAGGACTATTCAGTTTATGTCATGATTTAGTGCAGCCCAAGGAATAATTTAGTTTTTGCCACCTGCAGCATTTTAAAGATGTTTTGCCATTGAGAGACTGCTAAATGAGCCCTATTTAGGCACCCTTTCCTAGAGACCCTCTCTAGGGTCTTTAATGGCAATTCCATAGCTCTGTGCTACCAGTCAGGAAGGGAAATCTCAGCTTACTACCTGATGTCACCTCAGTTTTGTAGTTTCGTGAGGGCCTGGATATGCTCTGTGACAGCATGTCAACACTTAAAAAGATAAAAACCACTGCTGTTATAGAAAAAGGTAAATGGAGGTTACTAAATATGTATGTGAGCAACACTATTATTTATCCATCTCTTATCTATAAGTTACATACAAGTTTGCCCACCACTGAGAAAGCCACTCAGTCTCTGCAGAAAAGGATGTGCAAAAATTTCTTTAGAGGTCTAAAACCACATTCATGTGTATCATATAGGACTTTTTAATGGAATCATATTTGTATCACTATAAGCCAATACATTAATAAATTTATCTTCTAAAAGGAAACCTTTTAGAAGGGCATACCACTAACCTAGAGGCAAATTGGCAATAATAAACTTCCAATGGGTTTAAAATAAATATATGGTATGAAAATACATACAGCAAAAATAAAATTGAAGATTCATCCCCAAAGAAATAATAAAAACAACTACCAATATATAGCAGGGTGAGTACCCCATAACTTCAATGAAGCAAACCCTAATGCTTACATCCAAAAATCTGATTCTAATAAATAATCCACAGCATATAGTGTAAAAAAGTCCAGAGGCCTGTGGCTGCCTCACAAGAGTTATGGACAGAAACAGATTAGAACCTTGCCTTATGTGAACTGGGATTTGATATGACCTTCATGCCGCAGACCTGTCAAGCTGTAGCAATGATGAATGCAATCAGACAGCTATTAGTGTTCTAATTTAGACACAGCAAAACCCATTGAGTAATGTCAAGTGAAACAAAAAAAAGGACTGGAGTGTGAAAGTGCTTTAGTTCCCTTTAGGTAAAATTCAAAGGACTTTGTAACATCAAGGCCTTGCTGAGGTAGGCATGAAGGCCTTGGAAGTGATAAGGCAAGATTCCTGATCGAATATGGCCAAATCCTGTTACAGTCCTCAGAGGAAAATTAAAGTTTCTACAGCGATGCTGTGTTTTGCAAAGTTGAGCAAGACAGTTAAAATAATTTTGAAAGTTTGGCTTGTCAAGAATACCTAGAAGATTAATTCTTAAGCAAGAAACGTGTGAAGGAAAGTATCATTTATATCAATACTGCTTTATCATTTTAGTCAAGACCCTATCTATGAAGAACACTGGAACAATTTTCTGTGCATCAGTATCTACATAAGCAGAAAGACACAGGAGTGAAAATCTCTCCCCTGGACCTGAACTATTTTCAGTACTTTAACACATACCTGAAAATGCTCTCCAATCCCCTGCAAAGCAGTATGTGGAAAAAGTTCAGGTCATTCCCAAGTGGGAAATATGTAAAGTATTTTAAGAGCAAGGAACTTCCTTTTCAGGTAGACACTGGCTCAGGAATATTCAGTTTCTGTCCTTCATCCTTCCAAATTTACAAGAAAATAGAGGATGTTTTAAGATCAAAAGCAAATTTCTTCTGATCAGATGTGATTATAGATTTTCAGCTTGTTCCAGATCAGAGGAAGTCTCTAGATGAGTCCAGGTCTAACAAAAGGATTAAATAGAGTTTGGAAGCTATTTTAGGGGCAAATTCTGGCAGGGACATAGGGGTGACTTTATTGTTTCATAAGCAAATGTCTGCTGATCTCACCATGAAATCTCTACTGTCCCTGCCCTAAGCGATGATGGCATAATCATTATGACAGAATAAACAATATGATGCCAAATGCCCCAAAGAAGATTCAACAACCTATGAGATATCAAACGATCAGACACAGAGAAAATAGGAGTTATAATCCTGTGAAGATTATTACTGCTGGTTATAATAATCTATTGGAGGGTGGTGCAGGGATACACTGAGCTGACACCGCTGGTAGATGCAGCAGTTGGGTACATTCAGCCCTTCAAAGATCACAGGTAATGTAAACCAGGATGAACCAGTCTCTCTTGAAAAGAGGCAGCAGTGTAAGCAGACAGAGAATCTTTTTCATTTGGGCTTGAAACTGCCTGAATGCTCTTTGCAATGTTTTCTAAACACTGCCAAATTTGCCAGAACCTAGACTTGAATATGGGGAGAGTGAGAATCTACATACAAACATTTCCTTGCTTTTCTCAGAAATTTTGTCTCTAGGACTCAGCTGGCCAAGGACAAGTCTACTCAAGTGAGCTTTAGCAGGTTTAACAATTTGTGGCTGTTATATTCATATTATCAGGGCTACTAATAAAGATCATTTTGCTAGGCCAAAAAAAAAAAACAAACAAAAAAGAACCACAAAAACTCAAACAAAACAAATGAATGGGTTTATTCTATTTAGAAATAGAAACTGCTTTTCAGCTGTGAAATGGGCTCAGGTCCTCTTACAGCAAACTAGGTGATACATAGGCTACTTCTGTATTCATAGATAAATACAGTGATTATTTATATAGTTAAACCATGAGAATGGGCCCTGGTGTACTTTTGGCCCTTGCACTGTCTCCAAAAATATGTCAAAATGGTTTCAGAACAATAACATTTCCCAAAGACTTTCTGCATGCAGCTGTCCTGGTTTGGAGGCCAGAAGAGCTTCTTAGCATAGACGTAGCCACTTTTGTGCCAGGCAGTCTTCATGTGCCCAGGTACCTTCCTTTTCAGTTTTAATTCACTGCTTTTGATACCAAGTGTGTGGAAAAAAATGCTTCTGTCCAACACCATGTACAAAAACCTCCTGAATGTTCTACTCCTTTGTTGATCTCTAGTGTCATAACACAAGAACAGACCTGGACTAGAAAAAGGCCAATTATTCCCTCAGTTTTATTAAGTTACTATTTAATTAAGTGAAAGCAAAGTTAAATTTCTCATTGTCATAAAACAGAAGCAGAGTTAGGCTAGAGTGAAGTGGTTTTGAAAAGCCAATACAGATGTGGTACTTAATGGCAAATAATAAATTCCTTTCAAATAAAATCTCAGTCCAAGCTAAGAGTGGAAACATATTTTGTTATCTGTCAATTCCTATTAGCGAGATTCTATACAACCCCACTTGCTGGGTGACAATTCCTGACATCTAGGTTTTGATTTATGGTATGTCCTGGGGATTAAACTACTATTTAAGATTTACAATAATTGCTAGAGCTGCAGGGAAAAGAAGAAACACAAATCATTTGATATAATAGAACTTCATGTGTACGAGCTGCTGTATTAGCTTATCATTCAATTGTTTTAATGTTCTAACTCAAAGGCTTCTATCAAAGAAATTACTTGTCTTAATAACAGTGTGAATTACTGGCAGTTTACAGATTATTCATTTCAGTGGCCATAAGTTCCCTTTCCTTTGAGACCTTGTGAACTTCAACTGCAGTAGATTTATAGCTCTACTTTGGGAATCGTTACTTAAATTCAGTTAAGACTTATTATCATCCCTTACAAATTGTTAACATGAAGTTGTCTATAATGAAAGCGTTTTATTATAGAAAAGAAATTTACAAGTTTAGATTTAA
This sequence comes from Psittacula echo, assembly GCF_963264785.1. Taxonomy (NCBI): domain Eukaryota; kingdom Metazoa; phylum Chordata; class Aves; order Psittaciformes; family Psittacidae; genus Psittacula; species Psittacula echo. Next base: position 36,332,375 of record NC_137738.1, on the reverse strand, counting down.
TAAGGGCTTCATTTCCACTGGACAGCAAATATGCAGCAGTATCAAGCCTCAAAAGCAGTTTAAATGACTGCTAATTTCCTAAAATAGCTTAAAGTGAAACTTATATTTTTTATTTTTGTGCATTCTCTTCTGTTCCTGAATGTTTAAATGTACAAAATACACGTAACCTTCAGTATGAGAGCAAGAGCAAGTTTGTATACTTCATCTAGTATTCCAGTAATTGTGCAATGGAGTGATGCAGAAACTCTGACACAAAACTCCTTAATTCACTCTTGACTGCACGGAAGATCATCATTAGATACACTCAAGGGTTCAGCTATCATTCCCTTTCTAAGAGGCAGAAAAGACTGAAAAGGATAAATGGTATCACAATGAATTAAAGTGAAATAAATGAGCACAACATACATAACTGGAAAGTAGCATGGTCCTGCAAGCCAAGGATACTACAGAACTGCTTAGTGCTCAGTAAGTATGTGGATGCTTGAGCTGGTAGATTTGTAAGCAAAGCAGCAGATCTAGTCACTTCCAAATAGAATAAGCAGCATCGCATAAGAAATATTATTTTCCTAGCAGGTGAACTCATATACTTTTTCTGAAAAGCAAGAGGTCAAGGGGCTGCATATGAACCTGGTACAAACGTATATTTAAAAACTAATGTTTTAAACAAGCTTCTTATAATATAGAGTATATTATATGAGTATAATACTTCTGTATTATACCTTCTGTTCTACATAAATGCTTTCACAGTGACACGAACTTTCATTGACATATACTGTCTATTAAAATCTGCACTCTTACGAAAGTCTGTTGCTCTGTTATTTTTGGTGGTAGTAGAAATTATAATGCAATTATTTAAGACATAGCCAGAGCTATACACTTTCAAGGATTATTTGAAATTTTTTAATGGAATGCCTACTGCACTATGACACTAAGTAACTGCATAAAGGTTGCTTCTAGATGCCTTAGGTGCGTTTCTCATGCTTTACTTTAAACATAACTTTACTGCTGAATTTTTCTGCTCTACAATGCTTGATTTTGGAAGAAAGCATAACATCTCCATAATTCAGGATACGATGAAATTATGATAACAATATTACTATGAACTCTACTTTAACTTAATTCATCTCTTGGAACACCAAATTTGGTAAAAAAAAAACCAAAAAACAAAAAAAATTTCTATGAATATTTCACAACACTCTTCGAAACTGCACTTACAAGTAAAGACCCTTGCGAAAACAGTGCTTTAAAATAAATATTTTAGATGCATGGTGAAAAAAACATATTTTTCAAGTGGAATTGCAAGCAATTGCATCAAAAATTCCATTTCAAAATTATTGTTATATAATTGGGTAAAACATATATCATGGAAGCAATCAAAACACTTCAAACTTGGAGTAATAAATACTTCTACTGCTTATAAGCCATACAAAGAATGAAGCCATTCAAAGAAGTTCTCCAAAGGTCTGAAAAACAAGTGTCTTAATAGTTTTCAGACAAGTCACAAACATGGAATGGGTAAATTTCTAAAAAAAAAAAAAAAAGAATATGTCTAATTTCAAAAGGTTAAGCTTAGCCTGCAGCAGAAAAGCAACAGATTTGGCTCTGTCATCGTAGGAACAAGTTTCATAAATTCATAACTTAAAAATGGTTCTAGAATAACTATAGTGTTATGATAGCTTAGAAATGACATTGGATGCCTGTGTAATTAGAATGAAAAGTTAAATATATTGCCATTATTATAACAATAAAAAAAAATCTGAAAAGCTAGGATATTCAAAATAGAAACATTATGTTTAGAATCCCACAGATAAAGCTATGTTTACCAATTAGCTAAAAATCCTTACTACCTTACTTTTTTTCCAAGTATTAATGAAGATGCCCACCTACAAAAAAATCTCTTCGCTTCAGTAAAACTACCCACATATTTGAGCTGATGTTTCTATAGAACACTCATTTGTCATTCCAAAGCTCCCTAATCAAATGTTGGAATGCTACCAAAATAGTTCTAAATGTCAGTATATTTCCCAAATTTTGACAATCATTTCAAAATCGTACTTGACTCATTTTTAACCTGTTTTTAGATGGAAAATTCTCATCATGTATCATGACCTTGAATTCTCTTTCAGCTACCCACAGAAAACCAGTAATTCCCTGCTTTAATCCATGTATGTTAACCCATGACTTTAAAATACAGGCATGAGTATTTGAAGATATTGCTTCTTTCCCTAGTAGTCACTCTCCCTCTTCCCCTATTCCACCCTGCAGACAGGATATGCAGTCATGATATCACACGTTAAATTTCTCTTTTTACAATAGAGGATAGTATTGTAATCCACCCCATAAACCTCAGAAAGAGTTCAGATTAGAAAATCAAAGCAGTTCTGCTAATACTCACAAAACATAGTTACCCGTCATTAAAGTGATTACTATGTACACCTGAAGACAGCTTGCGTGACATAGCATGCCAAACCTGTATTGTTTTCACTTCCAAAGATGAAAACAAGACAAAAAATGAAGTATTCCTTTCTAATGTCCATTTAAAATAATCTGTGTTTTCTTTTACCATTTCAAATACAACTAGCACTTGAAAACCTGAATTCCTCAAATTTGCCATTGGAAAATTTCAGTTAATGGATATAATAATAATGAATTTATAATGCAGTTAGGGTTTGGAGTTTAGGTGCCATTAAATTCATCATTATCTTGTCTAAATACACAATAAAATTAAGTTAAATTCCCTTCTTTCTGGGCTTTTTATCTAAAGGACAGTTTTGTAAAGACCATCCAAAATCTGGAGGGCAGTTGGGTTCCATTGTATCCATAAGGGTCTAAAAGAGGTCCGAGAGCCATTTTCCCTTCCTCCCTCCCCTATATGTTATCCTCATAAGGAAGGAAAAAGATTGCAGAAATATCTGCCTTTTTTTTAAAAAAAAAAAAAAAAGACATTCAAGGAAACATTTGCTCATTTCAGACCCAGTACTGGTCTCCCACCCAAACACAATCACAGGTGACCGTGCAAACCAAAGGCAACTACATCAGTATGTGTTAGTGGAAGAGTTTTCTTGTTTACTGTTCTGTGAAGGGTTGGGTGTAGAACAGAGAAGTAGGAAGAGTGAACTATCCCATACAACATCTTTTCATCCATAAAACTGACTTTAAAAGCTCCAAACCTGAACATCTGGCTAAAGAGTTCTGCTGCTCCAAAGCCATGTTAGTGCAATTGTTGTGAGTCTACATTGTGACTTATACAAGGGAACTGTCCATATTAAAATCAACACTGCAAATTTCTCACCATGACCTTGTTGTGGTCAACCCAGATAATTCCTCTGCTTTACATCTGAGTGCAGCCCCAAGAAACTGCACTGACCCACTTACATGAATGGCCAGGATTTGGGACCAGGAATCCAGAGGCAAACAGTTCAGGTATACCTGCAACTGACACTGCTGTCAAAAAATAGGTACATAGAAATGCAATGTGAGAGAGACGCAGCAAAGCAAATCCAAGGAAAGTACAGCTTTGAGAAAAGCCTAGAGAGGAATATTTTGGGATGAGTGCTCCTGAAAAGGCACTAGACACTGTGAAAACCACATTATCTTCTGCTCTGTCCAGATAAACAGGGCTTTCTTCATAAATTGATAAACTCTCCCAAGGTAGCACCTGAAGCTGTAAGCATTCTTCTCCTATCCAGAAAGCAAGACAAGTGCTCCCCAAGTGGCTTTTCAGTGAAGGGCTATCAAACACTTCCAAGCATAATCCTAAATTATGTATAATTGCAAGGAAGACTTCAACTGTAAACACAATCACCATGTTGTACAAATACATCAAAGAAAAAGATTTATTACATAGTCATTCCTGATTTGGACCAATACAATTAATCTATACAATGCTGTAGCCCTAGACTTCTCTATGGACTGACCACATAAAGAAACGGCAATAGCAAGGCTAGATGAATAGGTTTCTCCAGTCCATTATCCTCTCAATCATATCAGTCCAACTGCTTGTAAACCTGATTATTGAGAGATCCAGATCACTTATGCTTTCTTGCTTCTTAAATAAAATATTGATTTGGTTTAGTTCTGGGCTCAGAAAGAATTGTATTGACTGAACAGGTAGTAAAAATGGTGCAAGGGTAAGAAGAGGGTGGCATGATGGGAGGGGAGCACATATGTATTTCTTGAGATGTTTCTGCTACACATCACTTCATCTATGTATACTCTTAAACTAAGGGAGCCACAGGACATATAAAGTTAAGGCCTTAAGTGAAGGGTCTCTATAGCAGCCATCATGGGTGAACGAATGCAGCAGAAGAGCAGGAGAATGACAGAGGTCTCGTTTAACTTCAGCAATGCAATAAAACAATTATAGAATGAAAAGATGACTTCCTTGCAAAGCGGAACCAACTTTTCCTCCAACAAAAATCTTTTCACTCCTGTATCTCAAAAGGCATCTTCATATGCATTTAAAATTTAATCACAGAATATTCTTTGGTCCAGATTCAGTGCATTTGAAAGAAAAAAACAAAACCAAACAACAAAACAATGAAAAACCCTCAAAGAATGTTTAGGGAAGAGGTGATCAGCAAGAAGCAGCAAAAAGGTTTAATATCTCAAGACTAAAAAGTATCAGAGATATAAGTGTTCAGTATGGACACCGTAAGTCCAGAACAATAACACTAGTTTCAATGGTATTATTTATATGCAGGAAACTTCTGACTCCTTGTCATTTTCTGGCTCATCATAAAAAGCCCTGGAGGGATCTGGTGGGTGTCATGTCAGGAGAGCACTTGGCGAAGACAAGGCTTGTGGAGTCATGGGGATAAATCTAAAAGAACAAACCATGAGACTTAAGAGATACATTAGCATTCTGTCTCTGCCCCACACTGCACAGAATGAAAGACGTATTTGAAAGGCTAAGAGTGTTATAAATTCTTGTGCTGCTGTAAGGATATCTGCTTTCTGAGTGGGTATTTAGTTTACTTAAAACCTGTCAGAATGAACAAAGAAACTGAATATTTACCTTTAAATGTGAATACTGTGTAAAAAATTGTGTCACAATCGGGTCATTCTATTGTCATGCCAGCTGTGAAGGAATATTGCAAAATTCTCTAATATGTCATTACTGCAAAGAAAGCCTTCCATTTATCCTAGAATCATAGAATAGTTTGGATTGGAAGGCACCCTTAAAGGTCATTTAGTCCAACCCCCTGCAACAAGCAGGGACATAGCTGACTAAATCAGGCTGCTCAGAGTCCTGTCCAACCTGACCTTGAATGTCTTCAGGGATGGGGCATCTACCACCTCTCTGGGCATCCTGTTCCAGTGTTTCACCACCTTCATCATAAAAAATGTCTTCCTTACATCTAGTCTGAATCTACCCTCATTTAATTTAAAAAAGAGGTTTCATTTTGCCGTTGTGTTTTTGTTCTGCTTTGTTGAGTTGAAAACCATTAATAGCCATTTCCTAAACTAATACTACTAATATCACTGTCCATATTTGAGCAAACTACTAAATACTGTTTGCTTATTAGAACATAATGTGCAGCAACAGCATTCTATTTTATGCACTCAACTCATAAATACGTCAACTTCAGCTCTCTTCTCAAATACCGTAGTGTGTAAAAGCAAATGGTAGGGGAGAAATTCAAATTTAAGAGATGCCATTAAAGCTGTCATAAGGCTTGTCAATACTCATGTTGAACTTCTTGTGTATGAAATACTGTAACAGGGGAGCTACTGTAGAAAATTGGTACTTCAGGCTACTGGATGGAAAACTGTAGAATTAATATTGCTGGACTCCTAGAAATTTCACTGCCCTCACAAACTTGATTTTTTTTTTTTGTCTGCTCCCTCCCCTTCCACTAAAGCAAAAAGATGCATTAGAGACTTACACTCTGTTTTATAGCTTAAGCCTACCTACAAACTATACATCAATACAAGACTAATTGTGCATAAAATTTAAATTCCATTGCATTGCTACATAAAAATGCAAAATGCTCCAGTGGTATAATGGCTGGTGCTGAGCTCAATCCAATAAGGGCTGCCCCAAGGCAAGTCATACAAATGCAATTACCTCTCACATACTCAAACTGTGTTCTTTCACAACATTTATTATGCAAATGTATAAATCTAGTTTTAATCCGCAAGACCATCTAGAAGATTAAAGCAGTACTCGTGTCTTACCTTCACGAACTGTAATTAAAAATATTTAAAAATTTAGTTTTGGAGGAATGATTCTAATGCAAGGGTGAGCTCGATATTGTCCACAACTTAAATTATAAAAGACAGATACTAGAAGAAAGAGAAAAAATGCTTAGATTCAATATGCTCATTTGTTCTCTCACTCTTTTTCTTCCCCTTTCCTCCTGGAGCAAGGGGTATTCATTGTCCAGATGAAGGCAATGTGGAAATGGGACTATGGACTAGAAGTCCCTGTTTCAATAAGGCAGCCAGAAGTACTGAATATTCATTGCCTTGCAACCTGTGTAGTCATTTTGATGACTGGAGTAATTGCATTCTGATCAGGCAGCATTTATCCTCACTCTACACAACTGTGACTGATGATGGAAAGTGCTGAAACAATGAGTGAGCCAGACTGGCTGTGTCAGCAGGGAAAGAGCAGAGTAAGGCCTGTGCAGAAAAGTGCTAGGATACAAGGACAAAAGGGAAAGTGCCATTCACAATCAAGTGGGATGTGGAACAGAACAGACTACTGCTTTGATCTGGCACCCCTTTGTAGGATCCCATGATTTTTTATGATCTGCCTGGGGAGACGGTTTATTCCAGTGCCAAATGGACCTGCTCCTTCAGCAGGAACAATGGGTTTTAGAGTCTCTTCTATCAAGCCAGTCCTCTTGACTGGTGAAAAGGGACATCACAGATAACAACTGCTATCCTGATAATCCCTATTGAAAATTAACAGTTTTTAATAAACCCATCCAAAATGCACTCTGATTTCCTGGCTGTTATTTTGGGTTCTCTGGCAAGGATCTATTATACATGTCTAAGGAAATAACTTACATTATATAGGTCTCAGGAATGCAGAAAAATGAAAGGATGGAAATTTCATTCCAGTTGTGTTTGAGCTGAAATACTGAGGAATCCATTTATCAATAATAAAAAGTACAATGAAAATTGAAATAAAAATAATCTTAAGGAAAGGTTGTGACAATTCCAGGAAGAAAAAGTAACTTACAAAGTGCTGTGGTCCTTATTCTAGACACCATGGTTTTTTTTTTTTTTCTTCCTTCAAAGAACTTGTTCTAAGTATTTTCTGAATTTTAAAGAGGTGTCCAAATACTTTTGAAGCCAAAATGACCACAAGGACAGAAACACACAAGAATCAGCAAAAGCATTTAGTTAGTTACGTTCTTTAAAGTGATCTTTAAAGATGGCATATCTAAAATGTCTTCCCCCTCTTCTCTTTATTCTCCAACCTTGTTTATTAAACTATTTATAATGCCTCAAATTCTCATTTTATTAACCTACTGATTGATAACTTCATGCAAATAAACAGGACCCTTCTCAAATCTCGATACATGTGAAACAGAGTTTAAAGTTTAAAAACCTAAACATGAATAATTCCACAATATATAGTTCATTTATCAGTTCAAATGTGGACATATTTTAGATTAAATGGCTCTTGGAAAAAAAAACCCCAGAACTTAACATCTCAAAAATAAATGAGTGAAATACACAGATGGATGATATTCTTTATGTTCTGTGATGATTTTTCTATTACCACTGTGAAAAAAAAAATACACAGAATTTTTGAATTCCATAATTTTCCTATAGTTGTCACTGTAAATTAATAACATTGTTTATGGCTTATAATATTCTTTTTCAACTGCAAATTTTGCTTCCAAGTTCAAAAGGAAATACACCTTTTTAGGCTTATTTCTTTCTGCATTACTTGCCAGCAAATGTAATAAAATATTGGTCAAACTATATTGACAAACATAAAAAGACAAAACCATTTCACAGCGTATCTTGTATAACATATAATTTTTCACCCCTAACTCTAATAAGGAAGGGCTAGCAAACGAAAGCTGATTCTCCATTTCCATAGTATGCTTTGTGTAGGTATTTCTTCTCTTCCCAACATACAGCCTCATGTAGGAAAGGGTGTTTCCCAACACGCTCATGGAGTGACAAATACATTAGAACTTGGACTTTTATCCTATTGCCTATTCCCTATAGACTTCTGCAGCCATCTAGCTCTCTTCCTCTTCACTTGGTTTTGAAAATTTTCCTAACAGCAAGAACTGCTGTGCTTCTCAACTTCACCCATTTTTTATGTTATTTTATATTGTGTTTATTATGTTATCATTTTTATTTATTAACCTCCTTCAGTCAGAGATGAAATAAGGTAACTGCAAAACACAGTAAACTCATAAGACACCGTAAATGCACGTAAAGTCAAGACAAATTTACTTGTGCTGTGTCATGGCACATCTAATCTTTGGACTAATCCTATGAAATTAAACGAGTTAACTCTAGATACCTCATCCCAGTGGCTTAATTATGAGTTTTTTAGGTAACTAAATATGCTTCTAAGAGAAGTTTTATAGAAATGCACCTTAGATGTAGCTTTTGACAGGAAAGGATAACATGAAGTGGAATAAACAAGTACTTTTTAGAAGTCTTAGAGACACCTTGGAGCGTGAGAGGCAGCATGCTCGCTGAATTATGTAACAGTAATTACAGTAATTACATGTAAAAATTTATATGTACTTCCAGTCCAATATAAAACAATTAGATTTTGAGAAGATGGTCTCAGTTGTTACTAAATATTAGTAGTTACTAATATCTCAGAAGACTGTTCTTTTTCTTTTCCAGAAATGAAAGGGCATGTAGGTCCAAAGGGGTATGGTAGGCAAAAGCATGTGAACGTGAGCTTTTAGTTGCAGTAAAATGCACTTTTACAGCTATTTAAATTAATAGGGATGAGCAGTGGATTGGAAAGTGATTGGAAAGAGCAGTGATTTCAGTTTTATATACAGCAGCTACAAGCTAACACTGAAAATCCACATCTACGTAGTGTTCCTAGTCTTAAAGGCATCTTAAGAGGCTGAAGTGGGTGGAGAAAAGATCCACAAGAATGACTGAGGACTAAAGAAAATATCTTACAATGACGCATTGACAGGCTTAACCTGTTACACTTACCGAAAAAGAAAATTGAGAGCTGACTTGATTACAACAGGTAAGTATCTTCATCAGGAAAAAAATACCCAACCTGGATAGCACATGATGCTACAGTGGAGAAATACTTGATGAGAACCATTGGTGGAAGCTAAGGCCAGGCAAATCCAAATGAGGATGAAGCAATGAAGCACCATTTCTTTTGTAAGAAGGTGGCTTACTAACCTTGAACTAACTAGCAAGAAAACTATTTAATAATAGAAATAGTTTTTTATTTAATAATAGAAAACAGTGCCTTTCTGAAAGGTGTGCTTTTGTCAAATAGTCATGCTTTGTCAGATTAGGGGGTTTCAGGAGCAATACACATGCAAATGTGCAAAATACGATGCTCTGTGACATACAGGGTATCAGACTAAATTATTTATGTACCTTAAAATTAAAATCTAAAAATCTATGAAATCAGAATACTGATCTTTGTTGCTACAGTTTAAAGACTTTGACTCAGAATCTGATGGGGGCAGAGGATTACCTGGCAGTGAAACTGTTGTGACTCAGCTATGCAAAAGGGCAAAAAGATACTAGAAATCCATGAAAGATGGCTCTGAGGAGCTATAGAAACATTCATCTGGCATTTCTAAAAGAACTACATGACCCACTACAAACTTTTGCAAGGCAGGGATAATACTAATTGCTTAATGTCCCCATTAATCCTTAAGGTAGACTGTAAGTTGTCAAGTCAAGAGTGAACATTTTCCTCCCTTGCCCATCTTTAGTTCCTATCACCTACTTGGATATTCACACAGAATCACAGAATCCTGAGGGTTGGAAGGGACCTCAAAAGATCATCTAGTCCAACCCCCCTGCAAGAACAGGGTAACCTAGAGTACATCACACAGGAACTTGTCCAGCCGGGCCTTGAATATCTCCAACGAAGGAGACTCCACAATCCCCCTGGGCAACCTGTTCCAGTGCTCTGTCACTCTCACAGTAAAGAAGTTTTTCCTGATGTTCACATGGAACCTCTTATGCTCCAGTTTACACTCAATAGCCCTTGTCCTATCACTGGACATCACTGAGAAAAGCCTAGCTCCATCATCCTGACACTCACCCTTTACATATTTGTAAACATTGATGAGGTCACCCCTCAGTCTCATCTTCTCCAAGCTAAAGAGACCCAGCTCCCTCAGCCTCTCCTCATAAGGGAGATGCTCCACTCCCTTAATCATCTTTGTGGCTCTGCGCTGGACTCTTTCAAGCAATTCCCTGTCCTTCTTGAACTGAGGGGCCCAGAACTGGACACAATATTCCAGATGCGGCCTCACCAAGGCAGAGTAGAGGGGGAGGAGAACCTCTCTTGACCTACTGACCACACCCTTTCTAATGCACCCTAGGATGTCATTGGCCTTCTTGGCCACAAGGGCACATTGCTGGCTCATGGTCATCCTCCTATCCACCAGGACCCCCAGGTCCCTTTCCCCTTCACTACTTTCCAGCAGGTCAACCCCCAACCTGTACTGGTACATGGGGTTGTTCCTCCCCAGATGCAAGACTCTACACTTGCCCTTGTTGAATTTTATCAAGTTTCGCCCCGTCCAACTCTCCAGCCTATCCAGGTCACGCTGGATGGCAGCACAGCCTTCTGGTGTGTCAGCCACTCCTCCCAGTTTAGTGTCATCAGCGAACTTGCTGAGGGTACATTCAGTTCCCTCATCCAGGTCGTTGATGAAAATATTAAACAGCACTGGTCCCAGCACTGACCCCTGAGGGACTGCTCTAGTCACAGACCTCCAGCTAGATTCTGCCCCACTGACCACAGCTCTCTGCCTTCTTCCTTTCAACCAGTTCTTGATCCACCTCACTACCTGATCATCAAGCCCACACTTCCTTAGCTTATCTATGAGGATGCTGTGGGAGACAGTATAAAATGCTTTGCTGAGATCAAGAAAAACCACGTCTACTGCTCTACCATCATCCATCCACCTAGTTACTACCTCAGAAGGCTATAAGCTCGGTCAAACATTACTTCCCCTTGGTAAAACCATGTTGGCTACTCTTAATGACCCCCTCATCCTTGATATGTCTAGAGATGGTGTCAAGAATAAGTTGTTCCATCACCTTTCCAGGGATGGAGGTAAGGCTGACTGGTCTATAATTACCCGCGTCCTCCTTCTTGCCCTTCTTATAGACTGGTGTGACATTTGCCATCCTCCAATCCTCAGGCACCTCTCCCGTTTCCCACGACTTACCAAAGATAATGGAGAGTGGCCTAGCAATGATCTCCGACAGCTCCCTCAGCACCCGTGGGTGTATTCCATCCGGACCCATCGATTTATAGATGTCCAGATTGCTTAACTGATCCCTAACCCAATCCTCATCTACCAAAGCAAACTCCTCCTTTATCCTGACTCCTTCTGGGGCTATAGGAATCTGGCGCCCCCGGGGAGAGTCTGCAGGAGTAAAGACAGAGGCAAAGAAGGCATTCAGCACCTCTGCCTTCTTTATATCCTCTGTCTCCAGGGCACCCTCCTTGTTCAGCAGTGGGCCTATATTGCCTCTTGTGTTAGTTTTATCCACTATGTATTTGAAGAAGCGCTTTCTATTGTCCTTAACCTGACTTGCAAGATTAAGTTCCAAGGAGGCCTTAGCTGTCCTAATTGCCTCCCTACATCCTCTAACAACTGTCCTATATTCCTCCCAAGTGGCCAGCCCCTCCTTCCATAACCCATAGATTGTCTTTTTCCACATAAGTTTGCCCAGCAGTTCCTTGTTTAACCATGCTGGTCTCCTGGCTCCCTTGATTTACTACTCGTTGGGACGCTTCGATCCTGAGCTTAGAAGAAGTGGTCCTTGAATGCTGACCAACTATCTTGAGCCCCTTTACCACCTAGTACCCTTTCCCATGAGACTTCCCTTAGCAATTGATTGAAGAGGCCAAAGTTGGCCTTTCGGAAATCCAGAATTGTGGCCTTGCTAGGTATTCTATCCCGCCCACACAGGATCCTAAACTCCACCATCTCATGGTCACTGCAGCCAAGGTTGCCATTGACCATCACCACTTCAACCAGACCCTTCTTGTTGGTGAGTACTAGATCCAGCAGCGCTTCTCTCCCAGTTGGTTTATCATCAATGCAGTTTTTATCATCAATTTGTCTTCCAGCAAATATCGGGGTAGTTAAAATCCCCCATGAGGACCAAGGCATGTAGTTGCGAGGCTGCTTTCAGTTGCCTGTAGAAATCCTCATCAACTCCTTCGTCCTGATCAGGAGATCTATAATAGACCCCCACAACTGTATCACCCATACCAGCCTGTCCCTTAATTCGCACCCACAGACTTTCCACTTGCCCCTCATCTGGACAGAACTCAATACATTCTAGTCGCTGTCTCACATAAAGGGCAACTCCACCACCTTGCTTTGCTGACCTATCTTTCCTAAAAAGGACATAGCCATCCATGACCACATTCCACTCATATTTAAACAACTGATATTGAACAGACTAGGGAAGCAGATAGGGAACCTAAATGAAAAACGTGTTCATAATCTGTTGGATTTTTGAAATAATAACCAAAAGCAAATAAAATATAAAACCATTTGCTGCAAAAAAGACCCCTAATAACAAATTAATAACTAGAGAAATGAATTTATCAGGACAATCCTGCCTTTATTCTTACAGCTGAAAACATACTTCATCACATGAAGGAACATACCACTATGGAATAAATATCAATTGAAACCTAAGTGTTCAATCTTCGCCGTCTATATTTTAATGACTTAAAAATCTTCCCAAACTTCCTGGATCATAGACTACCTATCTTCCAAATTTCTTTTAATTTAAAACTGTAATATTAATGTGTTAATTGAAAGTAGGTAATACAGTTCCACGGACCACCTAAGGACCATTGTTCGGCTGGGCCACTACTTGTCTGTTTACAGATTAAGAACCACTGACTGAGACAAGGTTCCCCCAAGATCTACAGCCTCAGAACAGAAGACACTCCTCAGGCTAAAAACTGGGGTGTTTGAACCTATTGGTCCAGTGAAGTAATTTTTATTTTCCATGACACTAACCCTGCCCATTGCCAATAATTTAGCCTTCAAACTGGGGAAACATACCCACACTAACCTTCTGCACACAGATTGCTCCGATAAGCATTGTTAAAACGGTGCAATTGATTATATAAAGGGCTTTTGTAGTACAGTAGTATAAGAAGGAGAAAAATAGGACTTGACATACCTTGCTTACTGGAAACCTTGTTGGCTGATGTGACAGAAGTAGGAATAGTTTGCACTTCAAACATTAGGAAACATTTTTAATTGGCTGAAAGGTGATAAAACACACTGCCTTGTTATGTGCTAATCTGTTGGATTGAAAAGTCTTTAAAGTGCTGCAAAACTGTAGTGAAGATATTTTAACAAGGTATTTGCAGGCTAGGCTGTGCTTACACCAAAGATTTTCATAAGATATGAGTACCATCAATGTAGCCACAGAGGATTTCAATAAAATATTGAATTAAATAGGTCACTGTGAACTAAATTATGCTACAGGTACAGAAGGGAAGAAAATGTAAATATGTTGCTCTTTAACCAACGAAATAAAGCACCCAAAATGGATATTGAAACATCTCTCATTTAGACAGTTCTGTTTGTGAAAGAGTATGTTTAAAAAATAACACTTCGAAGCACTTAAAAAAAAAGGTTTATTTTAACAGCTATCAGTCACCTTGTTCTGCCAGGTCAAGAAAACTGTAGGATAACAGTTATATGTTATCCCAAAAGGGGTAACAAATTACTAGCAAGATCTAGCTTCACAGGAATGTTTCTTTGGCTTTATAAAAAGAGAGCACTAACTCTAATTCCTCATTTCCTCTTAAGTTTGCTTGTAAGTTTCTGTATTCATTTTAGCATGCCCAACAGGAGTTGAGCCTTATAGAAGTAGTAAGTGTGAATTACATTTTACCAAACTTGGGATAATCTGATTGTAAGCAGTCTGTTCTACAACATTCATACTGGATGAAAATCAGCTTTAAGACGGTGATGCTTGTGAACCCTAGCACAGTCAGCCAGTATGTACAGGATGTTTTCTCATTACTGCTAATAAACTATCTCTAAAATCTAACATACAAATGAAACACATGCACATACACAGGCATCTATGAAGACTAGAGAACAAAAGAAAGAATTAAAAAGTAAAGACATTTGCATAAGCTTAAAATTAGAGTTTAAATTACAAAATATGGTAATATTCACATAAAATACTCACAGAAACATGCAGTAAAGGCCCAAATTTAGACTATTTTTTTTTCTTTTTCAGAAAATTCAATTCAAACTTTAAACTACTTTTTTATGTCCCCTTTTCTGTTATCAGTCAAATTTAGGATCTCCTTTCTTTAATATACTTGCAATAAAGAAAATGGGCCCCATAAGGATCTGGTCTCCAAACTTACTTGCCATGCTCTGAAATGCCTCAATGCAAATGAAAGATCAAGGAAGATAAAATGCAAGAAAGATAAAATCCTAAACAATTATTTCTATTCAGAAGCATCTGGGCAAATTTGCTTGAGGTATCCACAGCAGCCTTCATGCATAAGCAATATCATCCTTGGTTATTCATGGAATATGTTTACTTTTACTGTCTTCTAATCTGCAGCAATTTCTCCCTTGTTTGCATGTTATAGTAAGTGCATAGTAAGTGCCAGCCTTCTGGCTTCTCCTGTGTTGCAGTCTGTACTGCAGTGATACGTAAGAATGCATTTCTAAAAACATTTGTTAAAAATTAAAGTGAAACTAGTGGGAACTACAACAATATAATCTTTTTCAGCAACAGAAAACAAGGTACATTTTCTAGCTCGACATAGATGACTTTGGGTTAATTCTCCTCAGTGTTATTGCCCAGCAAAATCAGGGATAGAGACAGAAAAAAACCAAACCCAAACCCCAACAAAAACCCCAAAACTTACTCCAATTTCTACTATGCTCTTGTGTACAATGCCACATTATTCTACCACTGCTTGAGCTGGAAAGCCATTTTCTTTCTCACCAATTACTGTAACACCTGCATAGGCACTCAAAGCTGAAGGTATACCCATCCACTATTTCCTTAATACTTCAGTAAGTCCATTTGTATGGAAAACCAAAAAGATTCTCAAATTAAAAACACAGAAGACAGCTTGTTAAACATGAAGAAACAGCATCACTTCAGTGCCCACACAAAAAGCCCCAAAGTTTTCTAGGAACAACCTAGACTATTTTAAACTCTAGTTACTGAACTTCTTGACTTGCTGGAATAGTAACATATTTTCCAAATGGGGCTCATTTCTGTTGTGCTATATCCCAGTTCTGCTGCTTAGTATGGGTATTGTAACTGTGAGGACAATTTCCACAGAGGGAAATTGTGTCAAATCTCAATCTGCTACAGTACATTAAATTTTGTAGGTTTAATGCTGAGTCCTGTAGACACTAGCACAATTTTCTTTGACTTGATATGTAATAGGACATAGAAGTGTTAATATTTTTACTTGATGAATTTGGCTTTTGCTTTCAGAAGCAGACAGTTATGAAAAGTTACAGTGGTACATTAGTTACAGTAATTTGGTTTTGGGACACAAGCAGAAACAAATAAAATCCATTAACAGAGCTATAACCAAAGCTAATAAAAAGGGCTAAAGGCAATTTATAAAAAGGAGTCTGCAAATGTCTACACAAGAAAGAAAAGTTAAAGTGATCTTTAAAGTAACTGAAATAATATTGTTTTTCCAATACTTTAGTTAATGATTTTCATTTTAAAACATTTAGCAACATATACGTGTAGGGTAATGCAAAAATTCCTTTTGTTTTCTCTAGTTCCATATATTTATTTACTTTAAATGCTTATAAGACTTTCGTTAACAGGCATTAAACATGAAAAAATACACCAGTCCAAAAACACTAAAATGAGACCCTCCCTATAGTTCTAAGTTTGTATCAAGGTCCACGTTCTCTTCACCTTTCAATAGTGGAATAGCCATGTATTATTTTAGAAAAGCATGATATGTGTGATTTTCAGAACCATTTTCTTTTTCTCTCAATCTTCTCAAGACAGAGCTATACCTTGATACATCACGAATCTGAAATTAAAAATATCTTTAACTTTTTCTTTCTGAAATTAAGTACTTTGAATGACATAGCTAATTAAAAGACCACAAGGAATGATGTTCAAGGTATCAGTATGAAAACGTGAGACAGTCTGCATGTGAGAAAAAGCAGGACTCAAGAAGCAGCAGAGAGACTACCCATGGATCAGTAGTTATAGCACTTTAAAGCAGAATGAGATAACCTCATTTATTAAAGTATGTTACACACCAATTCTTTTTCTTGAGTCAGAGAAGCAAAACACTACAGTGTTTTCACTAGAACTCATGCAAAAATAGCATGATAGGTGACTCAGGAATGGACTTATGGACACTGGATACATATCATTAGTAATAAGACATATGGCTTTGTGTTCTACACATTATCTGAAAATGATTCAAGACGCTATGGGCTACAGAAAGCACTCTAATGGCATGATGTATGTAGCCAGTAGAACCAAGCCCATCAGCAAAAGCAGCCACCACACAAATTTATGTGGCACTTATGCTACTGCTTCTTGGCTGTGGGTGGGGCACAGTGAAGGACTTGCTCTCCTAAGGCAAATAAAGAACGGTAATATTTTATTGCTCTGGGGGACTAGAGCCTGCAGTATAAAAATCAAAAATGGTTATAACTAGAAGTAGGCTGTAGCACAAGTATTCATCTCCATTAACCAACAGAAAAATCCAGTTATCTCTTCTTAATTATCAGAAAATTAAAAATGTCTGTGTGCCCCTGTCCACACAAAGAGGGTAAGGCACAGTAAGCTACAGCATAAAACTGCAGCAGATCTGTAAACACTCTTAGCCCATTTTGGCCACCAAGCAGCTTACTCCATTTGAAAACTGCAGTAATGAGCCTCATGCAAACGTAATTTTAGGGTATGGGTTTCTACAGGAAAAGCTAACAAGGAACATAGCTGTTAGGCAGCTAATTGCCTACTCTATCTGCTCATACTTTAGGGTAAAAGTAGCTTAACCGTATATAATGAAAATTCATAACATTTCATCATCACAGGCTTGGGATGTTCCCCATGCCATACAGTTAAAAGAGCAGGTATTATGCTCTCCGACAGTCTTCAGGAAATTGGCAGCCCTTCATCTACATAGTGCGCGGAGTACTAAAAGTACACCTGAGTAGGACTTGAATAAAAAGCTTTTCAAATTTTAATGACCCAGAAGAAACCGAAGAGAAACACAGAATGTCACATCTTCTGTTACCCATCTTCTCCATTATTTTTACAGGACAAAACTGACTCTTTGAGTCAGTCTGTTGCTTTGAAAGGAACAGAAATTTCTTCAAGAGCAGGAGCTGAACATGACAGAACCACTTAAGACAATAACAGTATTCCTTTACACATATGACAGTGAGTAGAGGCCATCAGCATCATGTCTTCATTTGTAACTCTGCCCTTTATGCAGAGATACTTGTCCGTTACATGACCATAGCAAGACAGGCAAAAAGCAAGAGGAAAAACACTAACTTAAAATAACATAAGTTGGACACCACACTAAAGAAAGTCCACAGTTTTATGATGAAAGTAGTTAATGCAGAAAAAACTGCCATCAGAAGGATTGAACAGTCTATAATTTTAATCTATTACTACATAATGATACCATATTTTTGGTTCACTGATCTAACATTCTAAGACCCCTATACCTATGTTCACACTAAAATTTCACTTACTAGCTTCTAGACTAGCTAATACTTCTGAAGAACTTTACTTTAGAAAAGGTTAGAAGGCTATTAAAAAACCCAAACCAAACCCAAAACAAACCACAACCCCCCCAGCTTCAATATTCAGTGCAATTCCAATTTCATTTTGCTAGACATAGCAATGGCAGAGGTGAAGAAATGAAAGTAGGTTCCCTAATCAGGGTGTTCTAAGTTGCAGATGGCTGGAGAGTTATCTCCCAGCTACGTCTGAAAAGCTGTACAGGAGGAAGCACTACTTGCTTTTACATCCTGATACAATCTTATCATAGTCTTTCCCTTACTGTCCTCTGAGGCAAAGATGTGCCCACCTGTACAGTAGAACACCATCAAAGACAGGAATTTTGGTTTGACGCAGTATGTCAAAACAAAAAGAAAAAAGAGAGAGATCCCAGTAAGTTGA
Organism: Psittacula echo; assembly: GCF_963264785.1. Classification (NCBI taxonomy): domain Eukaryota; kingdom Metazoa; phylum Chordata; class Aves; order Psittaciformes; family Psittacidae; genus Psittacula; species Psittacula echo. Next base: position 36,314,015 of record NC_137738.1, on the reverse strand, counting down.
TAGTTTCTACTGCATGGCTTCAGAGAACAGAAATCTTTCATTTGTGCTTTCTGTCACTAGAAAGAGAAGCATATTAAGTGAGCCTAGAAGCCACACCATAGTTTTGTATAAGTGAATCTCAAAAGAACTACAAAGAATTAGTGACTCTGCTCCTGTTAAAGGGAACTGCTGGCTGTATAAAAGGTACTCTTCAAGTTCAAATTATTCTGAAAATCCTGACTCATATCGTTATTACATTTCATGCCTGTCAGGGTATAAAGGGTTGAGCTAGTTTAAGATCTTGCTCACTTGACTAAATCAGCTCTTCAGCTCAAAGGCTTACACAAATTTTGACTTGGTACTATTGAGGATGCTAGCACTAAAGGTAAAGTGAAAGATTCCACCCAAAGTAATAGACATATTTGGCAGTATTGTGGGCCCAGAAGAACTAAGCAACTCACAGCCATTGATGTCTTGTTTCAAACGGTATTTATCTCCACTAGGTGTTCTCACCTAGGAACATCAAGGTATGATCAAAAGGCCGCTTCATGTCTTCTGACACCTTCTATGCTGCTGAAACCAGGTCCAATTTTGGTGCAGAACACCGGATATCTAATCCGCTACTCCTTGTTCACAGGTATGTCCACTTTAACAGTTCTGCATGCCTTTTCAAGCTTACTACAAGCATGAGGTAGCAAGAAACTGGGTGGCCATTTTTCTATCTTAAAACAGCTTGAAACCATAGACAGAAGAGGTGTGGAATTGAATCCTTTGATTCGCAACCAACCTACAGGAACAACATTATTTCTATTTCTCTCTACTCCATTACAAATTTTCCCTATTCCTTTATTCTGTTTGCAGATACTCAGCCAGAGAGGCCTTGACTAGTAACTGCTCCTTTGGCAGGAAAAGGAAACGACTTTGCAGGTAAGAATTAATTAACCTGTACAGCTCCTTCACTGTTCAATTCCAAAGAGCTCACAGAGGAAATAGGTAAAAGCTGGGTTGTGGTAAAGGTGAAGAAGCCAGACAATTAGAAATGAAAATGTAAATGTCAGAGGGAAATGAACCTGGTAAAATAGCCATCCTTTCATAAGGAAATAAACTGTGCCTAAATCCACATGTGAAGAGTTAATGATACAGACCAACATCTGCGACACATCCTTTCAGATCTGCTTGTCAGAGCAGTGGCAAATTAAAAGGTTCACTTAGAAGAAACGAAGTTCCAGTTTGTCAGCAGACTATCAGAAAAAGAACAGACAGAAAGGATCCTATCCCCATGTTATTTCTTTGGTATGGAAAAAAAATAATTGGAAGGGCTTGCCCTACTAGCTTTTCAAAACCACAAAACCCAAACAGAATTTACCTTGCTCTTTTACCATTCCTGGATTAAAAATCCCAACATGTTACATGTGTAATATCTCTGTTACTGTAAATGGGTGAAATCACATTGCTTACTCATATATTAACAAAAATGTTTTGCCATTACACAAAAGCTGAAGTATGACTGCTATATTCATTTGTTCGTATATTGGTACTGAGAAGTAATTTACAAACAGAAAAAAAGCTATGGGAAGGCCATTGTTTGTATCTAGTATTTGATGCAGATTTACAATTTATAGATAATTTAGACTGCATATGTTTGTTTTCTCTTAATCACATTAACACAATAATATTTTAAATAGTCTTACATGGTTTACGTACAATCATGTACTGTATATGACATTACCTACAATTATGTTACTGTGCCAAGCTTCTTATGAGATCAAAAGATCTTTGTGGCTTAAATGGACTCTGCTTAATGCATCAGCATTGCTTGAAAGGGAAAAATGAACAGACTGCAGTAATTTAGTATAGAGACATGATCAGTGAGCACCTCCAAGAAAGCAAAGCAGTAACTTCTGCTAAACAAGGACTGCTTTCTAGGGTATAGACTTGAGTTGTTACAAATGGCAAAGATGATCTATTTTTCTACATGAGGAAGGGTTATAATTTTATTATCAATAAATAAGTACTTAAATGCATAATAAATGTGGCTAACATTTTCTTTCCCTATTTGGTGGACAGGAAAATTCATCTCCTGAAAAAGGGAAAGGAGAAAGTCACTGTACAGCTATTACTTGACTAACCTTTGCCCTCAGAATTCATTTTGAGACATAACCTTCACTTACCCCTTACAAGGGCCCACAAACAACAGTATGTTTACCATCAGACTGCTGATAAATCCCATCTGTACACTAGTCCTGAAAAGTCCTGAAATATAGAATTTAGCACTAAAATTAGATATATTTTGTCCTTCAAGAGGTACATACCCACTTATCATATCAGAACAATAATTTTACTCCAGTCTGCTCCAGCTAATCTTCTTCCTCATCATTAAGAAGCATGGAGATACAGAGATAGAACTAGGATGACACAGTAGGGCATACACGATGCTTCCTGGTCTTTTTTTTTTCTTTTTTCTCCTCTGTGCTATAAGCTCTTTATTTCTCTTTTACGTACTTTTGAGCATAGGTCACACTTTTGGAGACCTCAACTCTGAGCAGTTTATCTCAGCAAAACCCAGACCTCCTTCTCCCAGGTAATATTCTGGCAATTGCTGTAAGTAACAGTTAATCTGGTAACTATCTTTTCCTTTGGAAACAGAAACAATATTCTAACAGGCTGTTGCCATGAGCATTTGTAAATGTTAAAATTAAATTAATTAATTTATTTAATTAATGTTAAAATTATACGTCTGTATACAGAAGCACAAGAACTGCTTCGCCAATTAGAAACAATATATGCACCTTCAGAACACCATGACTTGCAAGCTGACAGTGAGAAGATCCTACCCCCTGTCGTGGTTTAAGCCCAGGCCGTAAATCAGAACCACGCAGTCCACTTCCCCCCCACCTTTCTTCCCTCCGCTTCTGGAGGGACAGGGAGGAGAATCAAAAGAATGTAACTCCCAAGGGTTGAGATAAGAACAGTCCAGTAACTAAGGTATAACACAAATCACTACTGCTACCACTAATAGTAATAATGATAAAGGAAATAACAAGGAAGAGAATACAACCGCTAACCAACCGGTACCTCGCCCCCACCCCGCCATGATCCAGCCCTTCCGGGAACCCTCAGTTCTACATCCTGGGCATGACGTGCTGTGGTATGGAATACCTCTTTGGCTAGTTTGGGTCAGGTGTCCTGTCCCTGCTTCCTCCCAGCTTCTCCTCCTCCCTGGCAGAGCATGAGACTCACAAAGTCCTTGGTCAGGGTAAACATCGCTGTTATCAGCTCCATTCCCAGGCTGAAAGTCAAAAACACAGTGCTGCAAAAGCTACTAAGAAGGAGAAAAACTGACTGCTGCTGCTGAACCCAGGATACCCCCAAAAAAACCAACCAAAACCAAACCAATAGATTCAGTTTAACAATGCTTCTCTATCCTTACACGTTCCTTTCATTAATATAGATGAGGCCTAAGGTTATGAAAGCTGTGGAAGAAGTAACACTTAATTGTGCCTGTGCAATATGTCTTGGAAAAGACAATATAAAAAGAAATACAAACAGCTCTTTAATTTTCAGATGAGTACTATGTGACCAGACAGACTCTGTAAGTTCTTGCCAAGCAGAATATCTCTGCTTCAAATTACTGGATCAATTTGTTAGCTGATTAGTCCAAAAGTTGTACAGGACTTCAGGCTTTTTGTATGAGCAGGTGGAGGCAGGCAGATACTTCTTCTGACACAGAGCTCTCTACAATTTTCTCCAAGGATTTTCTTCCTCAGTCTTCTCCACACCAAAGTCCTAAAACTTAAACTGGCCAAAGAGATTATTGTTTTAAGGGAGTGTCACGTGAAGGGGGGGAGATTTTCTCAACTGCTAATGTCTGATCTGTCTGTCAGTGCCCCAAGAAAGCTGAGACCCTTGTGTCCCACCAGTCTGTCAGCATCACATTATAAGGATCCTTCATCAAACCGGAGGGCAGTTCGACTGACTTGCTCAGGGATGTGAGCCAACAGCATAAGGGAGACCCCTCAGTGTGTCTGCTCACTTTATCTGAATATGTTACTCACTGCCAAAGACTGCTAGCGCCTATGAAGGACTAACACTAGCAGTTTACAGAATAACACTCTTTATCAATATAAAACCCTGAGAATTTAAGGTTCAGGGATTGACGGTGATAGGGACTGTTTGCAAAAACAAGCTTGATGTGATACACAACCAGACTATAATCACTAATAACAGCTAGCATGAGTTAGTTATTTAGCACGTATAAGAGAAAGTTCTTACCCATCAGGCATCCCTAAGGGGGAGAAGACAGATTCAGCCCATTGACTTTTAACAGAAGTTACAATGGAGTCTTCCTTGCTTTCCCTTTCCCAATTTCACATATTTATACAATTTGACGCAGGTTAGTAACTCCCTGTAACACCAATGTACAGAGTGGTCAGTTAATCTGCGTAAGGTTACATCATTTTCATCAGACAGCCTAGTCATGTTTTGGTAACTTGTGAAGCCATATGTTGATGATGCCTATGTGCTGTACCAGGCTTCAAGGACAGGCTTTCCTGAGTAGAGACTCATTAGCTCTGTTTCTTAATCTGCCTACAGAAGGGCAAAGCATCCTCTCCCACTATCAGTTCTTTGTTCATCAGTGTTGTTCACCCTGACCTTGTAGGAGGCCCTTGAATCTGTCCAGGCTCCTCCATAGTAACACAGGTGTCAATTTTTTAACTATATATCTGTGGAGCTTGAGTGACTCCAGTCATACACGCTATGTTACTGATGGGTGTAAAATCCCCTCACTTCGCTTTCAGAAATACAAACCTAGTTTCCTTGTTTGGCAGCTGCTGTGTGGTTTATCAGTACATGGGGCCTTCAACTTCCCGCTTCTGCAGGGACTGTAACAGAGCCTGGCCTCAGGGCCTTTGCTCCACTCCACTCTCTGTTCAAGCTTCTCTTAGCATATGCCAAGGTTGCAGGGGTGCCTGGGGAACTATCACCAGTAGATCCCATACATGACAACCACATCCCATCCTGGAAATAGCAGCTGCATTTTATCGTAAGGTTTCTTTAATGTTATAATACAGCTTTGAAGGACTGGGAGGCAGTAGTCTCTAGCTTCCCTCATTTTCCCACAGAGAATAAGGCATGAGGCTAAAGCCAAAATTTGTAAAGTTAAAAGCTTATAGATGAGCAACATTACTTATTAACAGGCCTGAGGTTTTCGTCCTTCATGGAGAGGTCTAACAGTTTAATACACCAGCAAAAATCAATGTATTTTATATAAAATTACTTTTACAAATATTTGGCACAAGATACACACAATGCATATTCTCTTTTATTATCTGTAATGATTTTGTGAGGAATAGTCACAGGAAAAAAGGACACTCTTTTAAAAAGCTTCTCTGTTCCTGCCTGTTATTAAATACTTGAAATCACAATAATGTTCTTATGACATCACAAGTACTTCCACATCAACCACTTGTACCCATTGCATTTACTGAAATAATGAGATGAACATTTCAAATCCAAACTCATTTTCATGTAAATAACCCTATCATTGCAAAAAGAAGAAACAAAACTACAGAAAGCATGTATTTGTACAGTCAGAAGAGTCGGTAAATATAATGAATGTTTTCTGTGTCTGCCATGAAATGCCAGTGCAGTAAGAAGTGAATAGGCTTTCCGTGTTATAAATGAATACACAGGCTGGGAGAAATTCTCCTTCCATTTCAACTCCAGTCTTCACTAATCAATTGCTGCACTGTATTTTTTCAGTTTAATGGAAAAGAAAATTACAAACTGCACTATTTTGATGTTTCAAAAGGAAAAGGGAAGGAGGATGAAAAAAAAAAATATTGGAAGGACCTGGACAATATTTTTTTCACTCTTCACAACATAAAAAAATACCACATTCTTTGGAGTACAGTTCAGAGTGCAAGTACCCAATGCACAGATTTGCTAGGTTGTATTTGTGACCCTCTGTTGATTTAAAATGTTATCTGAGCCATCTGGCTTAATCTCATCTTCATCTTCCACTGTGCTTTAAAAAATGACAAAGCAGCACCTAGCCACAGTGCAGCCTTTCACACAGATATGCAAGTATGGTACCTTTGTCCTTTACAGAACTCATTTGACTCAAAGATGGCTCTGTGAAATACATATTTTTTAAAATAAGATCCTTGCACAAGAAAAAATGCTTTTGAAAATGCTCTACACTTAGTTTTAAAGCGTACTGCTTTCTGCACAACCTTGGGCCTATTACTCAAGAAACTGTGGACTGACCCAATTCTCTCTCATTCCTCTAAATCCTAATCAGCGTATATGTGATCACCCCAGCCATCGTGGTGTGAATTACTTTCTCTTTGATTATTTTTATTATCTCCCAACAGTTCTCGAATTCTTATGTCTCTCTTAAGCAATAGTATATTTATATATATATATATTTATATATATCCTGTATGGATACATATTTGGGGCTGATTTAATCTTTACCCTACACTGCAGTTAGAAAAAAACTGTGATGCTACTGAATGTGAAGTGCTTTAATATTTTGCTTTTTAGGGAATATTTGGGGTGCTATTTCCCAAACTTATCTGCTTCTTCTGATACCATTCCCACATTTTTGCTCCAAGATGTACCAGCAACTTCCCACATGAACAAAATGGCAACACTTGAAAGCTTTTCACTTGGAGCTCTTTAAAGAGAGGTTCTCAGCCACCATCAGAGTGACATTTTCAGGAAGCGATCTAGGCATCTTAGACCTTCCTTTGAAGGTGCTGAGAGACTTAAATAGTCTCACACTAAAAAACAAATTACACCCTCTAGACATTATTTAAAGACAAACCATTACCATCTTAGATAAACCCACAGTTCAGAGCTCTTTACTAGAGCACCTATAGAATGAAGCTTTAAAATAATTTAGTCCATTGTAATGAAAATTCAGCTTCTAAAAGACTAACACAATTCTTTCAATATTCCTCTTAGTAGCATTCCCTATTTTGAACATCTGTTAAAAATCAGTAGCATTAACTTAATGGGATAATCTGGCTGCGCTCTTTTGAAATTAATCAAACAGATTAGCATCATGGATTTTTAACAGAGACTGAGAAGAGCTGATTGGAATGTGACACACTAAAGCAACAAGCAAATCTGTACAGGAGCACAGAATTTGCAGCAGATAGGCTTCCGTGGTGCAAAAGCACTTTTAGGGTCATACAGTTGTCATGCATTCATAAAGTGATAAAGGAAGGTCCTATTTCGTCAAGTGAGATATAATTCAAATAAGATAATTGCCAAAATAAAAGCATTTCCTCCCTTTCTGCACCTTCCTCTGTTAACTAGGAAGTCGAATAATTGCATAACGATAAATGACCCGAGACACACTGTTCCCTGACATTCATAACAGCTGAGTGCTGCACTGATCATATAATACTGTGATATGCTGCTATATGATTCAGTCAATGGAACAAAGCAGCAGGGCAATGTTAGTTCTATCCAGCTTTAGAGAATATCTACCTGACACATCCATCCTTGAATGAAAATAAAAATAAATGTATTACAGTTGTACTCAGTGACTGCTTAGTAGTGCAAGTTCTCAAACCACAAAGCTTCCAATTTGGTATATAATACTGAGAAGACGAACAGTGACAAAATTTTTTAAAATGTGATCACGTTCAATACATGACATCAGTATCAATATCCAGTTTGCCTGCAAATATCTGCAAAGTGTGAAACACAGAAGCATAATCTCTTGTGAAATTTCCAGCCCTTCCACATCAATAATAGGTAGAAGTACTGTAAGGAAAGGGTGTTCTCTACCTCACATGTGCAATCCCCTTCATTCTTGGCCCTTCTCATAATAAAAAAATAAAGGAAAATAAAGATAAAAAACTAGAGGGAGCAAAGTTAATTAATTGATTTTGAGGCTGTTTTACATGTAAATAAAATAAAAATACAGAAATAATGGCAAAAAAGTTAAAATCAACTTTATGTATTCACTGTTCTCTAGTTTTTTTTTCTATTTGTATTGCATTTCTCTTTTGAGAATGATGTTACTGAAGGAGGTTCCATATGGCTTGTGTTATGTAGGAGATCAAACACTTATGATGACGTATTTCTGGTCTTAAATTCTATTCACCTAGCATAATACTAAGGTATGCATTATTTCCTATGTACTAGCAGGTATATGCTGCTATATCCCTTGTCTCCTTGAATGCTATTGTAATTGTTGAAGATCACACAATCTTCAAGTCCTCCTTTCCTAGCACCTCCTTTCCTTTCAGATTTCTCATTTATTTTTTGCTTTCCCTTTTTAATCCATTTGCATTCAAAACCAGTTCTGAAATGCTAGAACAGATATGCTGTCTTCTTCCATCTACAGTTTTGGTCTGCATATGTATTCTCCAATCTCTTTTCCTCTCTCAGTTTGGGTCTGTTTTGGTCATAATGCAGAGGACCTGTTTGCTGCTCTCCTGTGCAGGGGCTAACATGACAGGTTCCAGTTTTCACTGGCTATTGCACAGTACTGAAATAAATATGACTAATGACAATATTGGAAGGAAGGTGAGTTTCGTTTTTATTAAAAAAAGTTAGAGACTACAATGCACCACATGAATGCTAACGCCAAGTATGCTGGGCAGTTATAGCTAAGTGTTGCATGAGCAGTCAAGCCCAGATAAGAAAGTTTATAAAGAAGAGAGAATACTTGGCTGAAGGGCTGCTGAAGGAATTTCATAGAAGTCAGAGCTACTGCTGCTCTTGGCAGAAGTTTCAGAAACAGGGTTTTGTCCAAAGCGTCCCCTGATATCTAGTAAGATAGAATATGAAGCAGAAGAGCTGAAGGTATCAGGTCAGAAGGATGAAGTTCAAAACAGAGCAGAACTATGCAACTCTGCGTCAAGTATTTATGCATTTCAGTGCCAGACACCAATCCTGATGCTGGCCTCTCAGGCTGTTATTAGTAATGCTACAACTCTCAGTGATACCTAACAGCTACTACAGATTCTGAAAATCTGAAATGCACCTCAGTATTTTTGGCTACACTGATTTAGATCAGAAAAGTTCTGGTAAAGTTAAACACATTCAAGTAAAATTAAACAAACAAAAAATTGCAAAGCATAGGGATACTTAATCAGTGCACTGAACTTCTAAAAAATGAACATTTATTTATCATCTTTCTCTGTGATTTTAGATTAGATTGCACACAGAATTAACAGCCTTTACTAAGTGTGCCTTGTCATCTCACACAAGTGTCTTCTCTAAAATAAACAGCAACTGGTGGAGTATGAGACCTCTTACAAGAGTTAATAGAGCATGACCAAGAACAGGATTTGAAATATGATTCCAGAATAAATAGAACTTCTTGAATAAAAATAAGAATGATTTTTAAATTATTTTTAAGAATGTTTTGCTGGCTGATCATTTCTACTTTGTAGTTATACTTTTGCAAGCTAGATCCATGACATTCTTTTTATCTTGCTGATATTACTCCCCCCAGTTGTCCACTTAAATTTACTACATCTAAAAGCCAAAAGCACATTACCTCCAAGAGCTCTGGGAGCTTACATAATCTGAATCAATTTCATTACCATAAATAAATGTCAAATGGCTGAAATAAATTTTCTCTGATTAAACTATCAAGGGCAAGAACATGCAGGACAAGTGTGTCTGTTTTATTCCTCTTAACAGTTAAAAAAAGGGGAAAAAAGAGTGATCATAAATGATCTTTACACAATAAAAAAAAAGTAAGGTGATACTTCTCAAAGACAAAAAAGTGACCTAATAGGTCATTCATTAACAACTAAATCATTCTGTTTCTGGAAAAAATCTGAACACCCAGTATACTGAGTAGTCATAACTTGAATCACATTTTGCTACCTTCAAGCCTTTGCAACAAGTTTTTCTGCCCCCAGCTTATGAAGAAAACCATGTTTCCATTTTCCTAGCTATCCCAAATAAAATGCAGAGAACTCTAGCATCTTTATACCATGCTTGCTCAGAGAATTCACTCTCTTAAAATGGCTGAAGTATATCCAAGAATTTTGTTCATAAATTATTCTTACTGCTTTAGTACCTGAAAGTCCCCTAGAAACATCTATTTTTCACCTCTGACAGTAAAGGGGTTTGACGTGACAGGCTCAGTTGTCAATGTCTGCTTTTCTTGGCTGAGGTCTCAACCAAAACACAATCTTTCCTCTGGAAACAGATGTTCAGGTCCCCAGGTTTAGTAAGAAACAACACTTTGAAGAAAAGTCAGGTTTCAAAACAGTCACTTTCAAGGTACTCATCTTTACTTATATTAAATAAATAAAGAACTGTAGATGAATATGATTAAGTGGTAATGCTAATTTTGAAATTCATTACAGAAATTCAGAAACATGATTTCTAGTAGCAATATAGCACTTGTGACTTATACTGTACATGTGTATCTTCCCAACCATTATTCATTCCAGCGTCTAAAAATACAATTATTATGAGTACTGTTCATTAGTGTCAAAACACAAGTGTACTTTAAATATTCATCTCATGCATTATGGATAAGAAAGAGTGGACTGACAGAATGTCAGAAGTAAATGGATTGAAAATAACAGTTTAGGGTTAGCTAAAGGAGATGCAGTCCTTCAAACTGGAAGTATCACTAACTTACGTGTTCTTTTAATCAAAATTGCCTAAGGCAAAGTACAGTTACATTAAGTAAACAAATACAGTAAATTGGTGTTATTTCCAAGCTACCATCTCTGAGCTAAATTCTAAATTAGGTTGTTTTGAATAAAACAAAACAAAACAACCAAACAAACAACCCTCTTGGAACCAACTCAGCTGAGAATGTTAGAGTTAGAATCAGGAAAAGGCTCAAAATGTGAAGATTTGGAAGAACAGCAGCTGGATTTTTATTATCTTCTGGTTGCATTACACTCCATCAACAAGTAGAGAAGCTGCAGTTCTCAGTACAGGCACTGCAGGATAGTATAACTCCATACTAGGAACAAAAGATGCGATTTCTGAATGACAGGAGTGGTAGCTCTCACTTCTGATCTTGGCCACAGGGCAGCCCATTAGAGACATTGAGTAAATTATCAAAGAAGAAACCCTCCAACAGCTGCTTTCACGGTTGTGTTGCCTATGACCAGGCACCTCTTCTGTCCCAGCTACACAGCTCTCTGCTTGTTACAAATTTTAATTGGCTTTAGCTGATGAACACAGTGGCTTCATCTGACTTTCAACAGGTTAGAGTTAGCTGTGCACCATTCTTGCATAAACTTTGCTTTCGGCTGAGTTTAAAGTATGTTCAATGCAACTGAAGGTGGATTCAGTTTAGTTATCAGACGAATGTAGATACTGAATTACTTCTGAGTTAGTATTGTATGATATGGCTGTATTGATTTTACAGATGTGTCTTCTAGGCCATTTCTCAGTTTGGTTTTGCAATCTTTATTTTGCTTCCTGATTTATTATTCATCTTGTGCTTAGCCCCTGCTCTTCGCTTGTATCTCTGTTAATCACTGTGTACAATATAAGACACAATGAGTTTCTAACTGCAGCATGCGAAACTGGCCCCATGGAAAATGATGAATCACCTAGCCCATCCATTACCTGCCTCATGCAGTGCTCCACATACAACAAAGCAAACAGCAAAAACCAAACAAAATCCTCTCTGTATTAAGCCTATCCTATAACACTGGACATGAGAGACAAAAGAAAGCTTCCATCTCTACATCAGATTGCTGCAATGCCTCAATTCAGAATATTAATACAGCACAATTACCATGCTTTAAAAAAAAAAAAAGAAAAAAAAAAAAAAAGTAAAGACTTTGAATTGATATGGGCATTTGGGAAGGTGTATACATGAATAGGAAAATGTGTGAAGTAAGAGAAGGAGAAAAGCTTTTCTTTCTTTCTGTTCAGGGAAAACTGCAAGTTGAGCTTCTTCAGCCAATCCTGGCTGATCTCACTGATTCAGTCTTGAAGAGTCTTTGTGAGTGACTATCCCTGTAACCACACCCCCCCCATACTCCATTGTGGCCACGAGGATGATCAGGGGTCTGGAGCACCTCCCGTATGAAGACAGGCTGAGAAAGTTGGGGCTGTTCAGCCTGGAGAAGAGAAGGTTGTGTGGAGGCCTCATAGCAGCTTTCCAGTGCTAAGTCCAGCCTTCTGAAGGGGGCCTATAAGGATGCTGGGGAGGGACTCTTCATTAGCGATTGTAGTGATAGGGCAAGGGGTAATGGGTTCAAACTTAAACAGGGGAAGTTCAGGTTAGATATAAGGAAGAAGTTCTTTACTGTGAGGATGGTGAGGCCCTGGAACGGGTTGCCCAAAAAAGTGGTAAATGCTCCATCCCTGGTGGTGCTCAAGGCCAGGCTGGATGGAGTCTTGGGTGACACGGTCTAGTGTGAGGTGTCCCTGCCCATGACAGGGGGTAGGAACTAGATCATCTTAAGGTCCTTTCCAACCCAAACCATTCTGTGATACCATGAATGGTAACTGGTAAAGTTAATGGTAAAGCAATCTCTCTATCTCAACCTATGAGCTTTCTCATCCCGTTTTCTCCTCTTGTTTGATGGAGGGAGGGATGCAAGCAGCTGTGTGAGAATCTGACTGTTAGTCAAAGCTACCCACAACAGTTAATAGCCTGGGCCTATGTGGCATTGATTCTAATCTTGTAAGTCCTATTGGATATTCATAAACTCTATGAAGAGAAACGTATATTCTCCAAAGCAGTCTGCAGCTTGTCTTGCCATACATCAAATATCTGGGACATTGTTAATTGTCTAGCACCTTGGTTACTAGGAGGCTAACTGTACAATGAAGGAAAAAAAAGTGATATCTACATGAAATCTTCATGCAATCCCATAAGCATGTATTTTCACATTCTGAAAAGAAAATAGCCTATAAATTATTACAGATTATGACCCATCTTTCCAAAATTATTACATAATGGGAAATATTATTGGGAAGATTGTTGTGCCCATTTTTCAAATAAAAAAAAAAAAGTTGAATTTTCAACAGCACTAAGGAATTTCTCAAAGAAATATCTGGGAACTAAGCCTTTTTCAAAATCCTGATCAGAGCAATAAAAATGTCATCCATCCTTTCCCCTAACCAGCTAATATAACAGCTGCTATTATTGCCATTGACCATTGATAATGCTGCATTTTGATAAAAAACTTCCATCAAGGCAAACCCCAACATAATTCTGACAAAAAAATTGAACAATATCAGTGGCTAAAGCTTAAGTGGATTAGAAAATTGAGATGAAATTTCTAAGACAGAAAAAAATATAGCATAAATATAGACTAACTTGAAGGACTGGGATGCCATTACTAGGTGCTGAGAACATATTTGTCTCATTAAGATTAGTTTTGCCTCAGGGCAAGTTATTGCACATTACCTAAAGAATTTATGACAAATAAAAAAAATAGATAGCAAGAATAGATGCTGCATACATCAGACTATATCACTTTTGCATTATTGTCAAGAAATTAACATAGATGGTTGCTAATACAGCTTAAAATCGTGCAACCTATGTAGTTTCTCAAAGCTAATTTCATAATGCCATAGATATCTTCATAAGCCATATATCAGAGAACTGGGAAAGAAATGAAAGTAGGTTAAAAAACCTCAACTGATTACAAACCATAATGTTCCTGAAATGATTAAAAAAAAAAAAAAAAAACCCAAACAGAAAGTATGACTCAATGATACTTTGTCCAGCCAAGTTTCTGCTAAAAAAATCAGTATACTACTAATTCACCTCTTCAGTTTTTGGCAATGGAAAGTTAATGAAGAAAGTAAGAAAAAACACTGTACTTTGAACAACTTGCATTTTCACAGCTTTAGTGCCATTTCTGCTTCTCAAATGCATTCAAGAAAATAAATAAAAAAAACCTCACGAAATTTGACATACAAGTCTGAAGGACTTGGGGTATTCTAATGGGGCATTCTAATTTCATATGATTATGAAAGAATATATTGGAATGGCCATAGAGACATATGCAGATGATGCAGAAGTCATTTTATACTCAGCAATGCTGAAAAAACAGATGTGATTATTAGAGCCAATTAGATTATATTGGTCTGAAATGAAAGCACAAGGCCTGGCCTAATGATACCACTTTTTCAGTTGTTGAATTAAAAACACAGGTTCTAATATCTACATGAATTAGGATGAAATACGCACCAGCACTTTCAAGAGTCTTTGGTTTAAATCTGATAAAAACTCTTGACCTTTTAGCAATACAGTAGCTTTCTTGTGATAGACTAAACAACTGTTACAATTATCTGGTTTTCTCACCCCTGAGTTCAAAATGAGGAGCCAAATATTCAATATTAAGTGACAACTGCACTTTCTGTTTAATAATCCATATTTTAGTAAAGCCCTCCTGTTGGAATACAATATTAGGGTTCATAGCAAAGTAGGACTGCAAGACCAATTACCTGTGCTGAGGCAATAATTTCTTGTGTAAATACATATCTGTATCTTTCTGTTTACATACTTGTATTTTTTGTAAAGAGAATAATATGGATTCTTTTACATCCAATTCTTCGACTCTGTTTAAATGTTAATAATTTTTTAGGAGCCCAAGGGAAACTGATTTTAGATGGGCACATCTATCTAAAGAAAATTTCACCTACTAAGGCAGGCATGTAGTCATGAAGTTCTTACAAGCTATACCAGGCTCTGTTTTAAACAAGACTCTTCCAACAACTAAAAACTCAGTTCAGAGTGAAACTTAGCCTATGACTGGTAAGTAACTTTCTAAGTAGTTCAGGCACCGGACCTTGAGGCTGAGAAATTTCTGGTATAATTTCCTGAAGGACAGCATCTTTCTCTCCAGAGACTCCCTACAATGCTCTTGCCCACTGCAGAAGCATTATGTTCCCATACATGACCTGAGAATTCAGCCCATTTAGGACGCAACTTCAGATGACAAAGCCATACTCCATGTTCAATGAAACATGGCACTTACGTCACTGCTGCTGTGAGAGCTTTTTAATTGTGTGGCAAAACTCAAACTTTCCAGTGTTTTTATACTAACTGAAAGAGGGCAATGGCAAGATTCAGTCCAGCAGGGAAAAGAAAGAAGCTGTGGACAATCTATGAATATAAACACAATTATTGGACTTGAGGGAAAAGCCTGTATGCTGAACAGCTACTATGATTAGCCAAGCCATATGTTTGAAAAAGATCTCACTGCTCACCCAACACATTTAATGGGCTCCCCTGACAATGCCCCTTGTTAGTACTCTCTTGGATACAGACATGAGGGGAGGAATCATGGAAACATGCACCTTATCAACACTGCAAATGAAGAGAAAGACATAACCTCAGAGTCTTCATCTCCCAGGGTAAACAGAGGAAATGAACATCAATTTCTGTAGATAATTTTGTCAGAATTAAAGTTGCATTTTGTGTTACATCTTTACACAACCATTTATCTGCAAGCCTCCATGACAAAATAGGTAAGCCAATTGACATGGAAAGATTGAAAACTTGTAATTCATAGTATTTGACCACAGATATCTTTGTCAAAAAAAAGTAGTACCATTATTTGATGTAGGAAAATGATAGTGGTATTGCCTATCACCTTATAGATCTGCTGCTCTGCAATACATGCTATAGCAGCTTGACAAAAATAAATTCAGGCATGCTGAACTTGCTCAAAGCATATAATCCTTGAGCTCTTGGTCCAGTCAAATTGATTCTTCAGTTTCAAAGGAAAGAATCTTTGGTTGTCATCCTGAACAAAGTAAGAAAAGAAAATGGCATACCTCTGTAGATGTGATTTAGTATCTCTCAGGAGCATGTGGAACTATGAATATTAATTACAATAATTACTGTGGTTTGTATCAAGCAAGTAGAGGTCTGACTGATGCTTATTTTTCATTAAGGGATTCCTGATGAAAAGACACGATGGTTACAAACATCATATTCAAAGACTTGTATACATAGCTACATTTGTACAATCATGACACATCAAAGCAAGGCAGGACTTTAATGCTAGCTCGTGTTAAAAGATTCAAAAGCGATTGAAAAGAGAGGAACAAAGCTCCTTCTACTAAAGAGGTTCTAGCTACCAAAACGAGGTTACTATCAAGTCAGTTTTTGCTATTGTAAATGCCAAGCACTTGACAGTGAACCAGCTATCAAATTCGGCAAATCTAAGACACTTAGACTGAGGTTGAAAGAGTTTCTCAGTTGATGAAAAAAAACTAAAGTATAATGATAGCCTTCTATGAACAATCAGAGTCAAAGTCTTTTTAAAGAAAAGAAAATAAAAGAAAAGAAAGCTCTTAATTTGGTAGCAATCCCACTCTGATTCCAATATTAGACATAATCCAGTTGTCCTGGGTTAGGCGGCAGCAGCAGTCACTTTTTCTCCTTCTTAGTAGCTGGTGCAGCGCTGTGGTTTTGACTTTCGGCATGGGAATAATATTGATAAAGCCGATGTTTTCAGCTGCTGGTCAGAATGTTTACCCTGACCAAGGACTTTGTGAGTCTCATGCTCTGCCAGGGAGGAGGGGAAGCCGGGAGGAAGCAGGGACAGGACACCTGACCCAAACTAGCCAAAGAGGTATTCCATACCACAGCACATCATGCCCAGGGATGTAACTGGGAGTTACCCGGAAGGGCACGTCCTCTTTTCTGTCGGGCTTGTTTCCAGCGGGCGGTATCGTATTCTCTTCCCTTGTTATTTCTCTTATCATTATTATTATTGGTGGCAGCAGTAGTGATTTGTGTTATACCTTAGTTACTGGACTGTTTTTATCTCAAACCGTGGGAGCTACATTCTTTCGATTCTCCTCCCCATTCCTCTGGGGGGGTGTGGGGGGGAAGTAGACTGCATGGTTCTAATTTACGGCCTGGGCTTAAACCACGACACCAGTGTAACAATTTGATAATCTCTTGCAGGGCAAAAGATGTGATCTCATCACCCTTCTACAGCAATGGAATAACTCATTGAGATTATTTTCTGCATGTTATTTTTCTGATAAAGAGAAATAATTTTTCAGTATCTAAGGCTGCTTTCCACCCTCCGTTCTTTTCTGCAACCAGACATATTTGCTGTGGAGCCCCTTCCTCTGAGAAAAAAACTCTCACCAGTTCTTTTACGCTGGAGGCGCAAACATGACTGACAGTCCTGAGAACGGCACTGAAGAAGGAGGGAAAAAGCTTCAGAAGGTGGTAATGCCAAACCCCCCCCGAACTTTCCATCTGTTTCACAGGATAGATAACCTAACTTGGTTAAAATATATGGCAGTCTGCTCACCAGAAATTACTGGCTTAAGGCACACAAAGATTTTATTGAAGAAAGGAACAATACTTTGCGGCTATTGATATGACTTCAGAAGGTGTGTCCCTCATTAAGGACAGCATTACTCCATTCCTTGTGAGCAGCAGCAACTAAACAGTTTGCAAATTTTGCAGACTCTTGATGCCTCAATTGCAAGAAAAATGAAACAGCAGAATATTAGGATCTGAGACAAAGGGAATATTGACAGTTAAGTCTGCTAGTTTTAGCTGGTGTAAAATAGCTAATGGTCCCTGGAGTGCTCAGAAATCTCCATGTGAATGGAATACTTCAACATGCAAGAAATGAGTAAATCTTTGCTCTTCAACTGCAAATTTGGAATCAAAGATGTTACCTTCTGGAATCCGTCGCATCTGTTACTAGGAATGTCTTCTAAGAACCACAGCTTGATGATCATTCACAGAAATTTAGGGATCTTGGAAAACAGCTGCAGTTGCAACTGTAAAAAGAATATCAGAGTCCTTTCCTAAATTCCTGCAGTAGAAACCCACAGAAAGACAGTAAGTGAGCAAGGACTTTACGGAATAACAGTCGAAGAGAACCTCATAATGTGCAGCTTCAAACTGTAGTACAGCTGCAGAAAACTTCCTCCCTGCAAGGAACAAATATGTGAAGTATTAATTTCATTGATCTTCTTAGCAGATGCAGCAGCTTTCAGAGAGGAAGAGCTACAAGAAATTTAGTATTTTATCTGGGAATGCAGGACCTTCTTCCCTCTCACCTAGACATTCTTCCCTGCCCATCTTATCCCACTCCACTGTGTCAAATTAAACATGCTAGATCTAAAAGCCCTTCACTAACAGCCAAAAAAAGTTTAGAAGCTGAATAATGGTGGAAGTTCAAAACTATGTTTCATCCAGAGGCTTATTCAAGGGGAATAGTAAAAGAGGAAGCTAATCTATTTAAAAGCTCGAGGAATGACTAATAGGTGCCATATGCCACTATATGAATTACTGCAGTTCCTACTAGCAATTAAAGTAGGCTTTCCCAGAAAAAAGAATCTAAAGGCTTTGGGGCTATTGACAGTATGGTTGAGAACTCCTGCTTTAGTACTGGTACACTGAGAGTAGGTGCAATGAAGCATGGCAGCTGTACTGTGACAGAAAAGGACTTTTCATTAGAATAAAATATCACAGGACAATCTGAATAAAATGGGGTCATGGTGTATAGTAAAAATGCATATTTAGAACTTTGTAGTACTGTCAAAGGTGGGCCACTTTAACGGTTGTGCTAGTCTACAAGGAATACAGATAGGTCCTCAAAGAAAACTATAAGAGGGTTTCAACAATAATGAAAAGTTGAGGGTACTCTGCTTTAGGTAGGCACAGAAGGACTATTTCTGCTCAGCAGAACACTGGAAGAAAGAGAGAAGAAACAGTATGCCCCTTTCCTTTTAAAACTACAGAAGAAAAAGCAGAGGCAAGGCATTTAGAGCATGACCCTTGTAACACTGGCTAATGGTGCTAGCAAACGCATGCTCTGCAGTGTGAATACGCATATACATAAACAGGGAAACTCTATTACGTTTTCTTTCTCTGCCTCAAAGGAACTTTTCTTGTTGTGTTTCTAAAGCTAGTGAGTGAATTTAAATATGCTTGAAGCAGCCTGCTTAGATGCATCATCTGAAAAGTACAGCAATTGTTGATGTTTTCCTTACCAAGGGTAATTTGAAAATAGAATTGACTCATCCCCCACAAAAAAAAGAAAAATAAAAATGCTGGGATGGAAGGAAAAAAAATTAAAAGAATTGTTAATTTTAACATGCAAGCCTCCCCAGATTATACTGGCTTTTGGCAGACAGATGACAAAGCAAAGCATAAAATTTCAAGAGGTATGCAGTACAGAGCAGAGCACCGTAGCATTCCTGATGTGAACAACAAAACACTTGCTAAAAAATAAACAAAACTATACTATCTGGATGAAACAATACGAACCAGAAATACTTTAATCATAAGATAGCTAATCATGCACTTCTTGCACAAATGATGTAGATCATATAGCATAGATTCACCAAAACCTGCAACATGATTCAAATATCATCTTAGAAAGACCGATAAAGGAATAAGATCATAACTTTCAAATTAAAAGTTAAGAATTCATTTCAAAGTAGATTGGAGAGCTCATGCTTACTAATTATTTTGTTACTTTGTTGGGATTTTTTTTTTTTTTTTAGTAAAAAAAGGAATTTACAATAGTTTAATATTTTCAATTGGTCCTCAACTGGTACACTTGTTAAAACTTACAAATCTCTTCTAAACATTAAGGCCTACAGAATATTTATGTTTTTTTATTAGTGAGAATACTGCAGATTAGCTAATGTGAGGTAACTAGTAGCTGCTGTTGTTTTCAGTTTATTATTGCAAACACCATTTTATCATTTAGTTCTGAAGAGTTTTACTAATCATCTGGTAGCAGTGAAAAAAAATCAATGAATATTTGAAAAGAAAAGGAATTGCAGAGAGATGACAATGAAAACCAAAATGACAATCCAGGCAATTAAATCCACCCCTCCTTTGAGAAACAGTACTGAGTAGGGAGTAAAATGATAAGCGCCAACAGCAAATAGGTGTTTCCTTTAATCAATATAAATATTGAAGATTTTCAAATGTTTGAAATGATGATGCAGATATCTTTTTTTTTTTATAATTTCCAGGAACAGATATTAACTTTTAGATGAAAGGTTTGCTTACTGCTTTTAATCTTTCAACCTCAGCAAATAAATCGGTTTTATTTACTTGAGGGTTAAGCACATTTTATCATAGAAATGTCTCTTGCAAATTTTGTATATTTTGAGCCCATTTTCTGTCTTATGCTTTTAGCCTTTTGGTGCCCTTTTTAAAAAAAAGCAGAGTTAGCATGCAAAAAGCATAATTTAATTGAGCAATAAAGATCCTAATATTTTCATGCATCTAAGAAATTTAATATGCTCTACAGCTCACTGAGATAAAATCAGTTCAATAAGCTTTTGCTTTTTCCCATTCATTGTTTACTTAAGCTTTTATTACCAGTGTGGTTCTCATGATGGGTGAAGAAATGACAGCACAGAAGCCTTGAGTCCCCCACATATGCACCAGCTAGGAATAGTTCAAGTGGAAGCAATGCAAAGTTATTCCACCAGTGCAGATCCACTTCACACCTGACCTAACAGTGCCATCTCTTCTAAAGCAAAATGGCCAGTCAGGTTTCATGTTCACTGAATTTTTTACCCTCATATGGACTTCAAGCTGTGCCAAACTGTGCATGAGGGTTCTATAATGCTCTTGCCAACTTACCAATTTTCTTTACCAACTTACCAATTACCAACTTTACCAAGTCTTCAGACAGCTCAGTAGGATTTGAATAAGAGCTTCCAAACCTGCACAGCCAGGCACTGGACACAGTATTTCCAGTATCCCTTCAGGGAGAATGGTGAATGTGAAAATGTTCATAAAGAGATAATAAAGGCCTACATAAATGAACAAACACTGGTCTGACACTTAGCTGTGTATCTGGTAAGCTATCGTTTACATTTCAAGCTTTGATTCAGATGTTTATATTTCTTATAAGGCATAATTCTTCATATTTAATTTCAAATCTCTGCCAATGATTCTTTCAGCACAGTTTCTAGTGTAACATGATGTCCTGAAACAAAAATCAAAGCTACCATGGAATATATGCCTCTTCGGTAATTTATCCATAATAGTCAAGAGCATGCATCAGATTCCAGAAATGTGGAAATATATTTAAGAAATAGATTTCCTCTTTTCTTTTCCATGAAAAGCACAGTATGATATGATTTTCCCTAATGCATGCACAAAGCACTTCTGTAACAGCAACACTAATAAAAAGAGAGAATGTAAAACTATTCTATAAATCTACCTTTTCATTTGAAAGAAAAAGGTTCTTTTACAGATGTCATATTTAAATGCTTGTGCTGGGATTTTAAAATGTTTGTACTGGGATATAGATATTATTTTAGCATGGTTGGTAAGGAGTTAATTTAATTCAGAGCAGCCCAGATGCTGGATTTTGCATTTGTGAGTAAAACCACACCAGTGGCTTTTGCTGAGCAGCATTTGCATGGCATCAAGTTTTTCTCCTTTTCCCACTCTGTACTTCAGTGAGTAGGCTGGGGTGAGCAAGAAGTTGAGAGAAGAAACAACCATGACAGCTGACCTAAAATGGCAAACATTCATACTGTATGATGCCATACTCAGAAAGAAAAGCTCAGGGGGGTAGGAGGAGGAAATGGGGATATTAACTTATAAATAACAAAAATAAATAATGGTATTTCAAGTTTTAAGTAACTGGTTGTGTGATGAGGCCCTGCTTTCCAAGAAATGGCTAAGCATTTGCCTGAGAATGTGAGGTAGTGAGTAAATGCCTTCTTTTGCTTTGCTTAACAGTCTTTATCTCAACCCAGGAGTTTTATTGCTTTGGCTTTTCGTATTCTGTCTCCTGTCCCACTGAGTGAGTGAGTGAGCACGTAGCTGGGTGAGTTCTTAGCTGCTGACAGCGGCCAACCCACTAGAGTATAGTTTTAGCCACAAAGTATAGAAGAAGCCGTGTTTTGCCATTATTAAATAGGCAATCAGGAATGGCTGAGACTTCCTAGCACCACTTACGTTAATGCTCTTACATGTGATATTTTAAAGTTGACTGGGAAATGAGTCGGTGTCTGCACTTCTGTACATACCTTATGTTCTTCTTTGCAAAAATCTGAACCCAGTTATGTTAGTGTCACCATTAGGATGAGTGGAGCATGAACGTAAACTGAATTAATCTGAGAAAAGTGTATGTATTAATCATATGACATAAGCAATATTACATAGTTTCAGTTCACTTATATATAGGTTTCATGTCATTAGACCTCACGTCAGCAGAAAGGTTAATATAGTAAGTATCTATTTATAAATATTTATTTATTTATTTTACCTGAGAGAGTTAGGCTTGTTCAGTCTGGAGAAGAGAAGGCTCTGATGAGATCTCACAGCAGCCTTCCAATACCTAAACAGGGCCTACAAGAAATCTCGAAAGGGACTTTTTACAACTGCATGTAGTGATAGAACAAGGGGGAATGGCTTTAATTTGAAAGAGGGCAGATTTAGATTTAGATATTAGGAAAACTTAGATATTAGGGTGGTGAGACACTGGCACGGGTTGCCCAGAGAATCTGTGGATGTTCCATCCCTGGCAGTGCTCAAGGCCAGGTTGGAAGGGGCTTTAAGCAACCTCATCTATTGGAAGGTTCCCGTGCCCACAGCAGGGGGATTGAAACTCGATCTTTAAGGTCCTTTCCAACCCAAACCATTCTATGATTCTGTGATTTATGGAGTTGAACACTAAGGCATAACATAGGGTATCTTGCTAATCTGAACCTTATTAGCCAAATGAGTTTACCAATGAGCTGAACATTTGCCAGATTTGTGCTGTATCTGTGTCAAGAACAGAAGTAGTTAAAGAGAGGAAATGAGTAAGTTTCCCATTCCTAGTAATGAAATATCACTTGCCTTGCAGACCTCCCTAGAAGATGAGAATAATGAGGCACCAGCTAGGTTCCATGTAATTACAGCAAAACGTAGAAGATGGGGCAAAGGATCTCACAGTAAAGACAGTGGTGGACCTGTTCCACATCCTAGCTCTGACTTGCTAAATGACCTTTCATTTTCACCTCTTCAGATTTCAATCTCTTTAACTGAAAATTTGTGGTGTCAGCATTTATAAGGCACTTCAAAATCTACAGACAAAATTGCCATCCAAGGCCCACAGAAATACTAGTGCTATCAAACATGTATGATCAGCTACTCTAGCCATAAAAAGCAACAGCTGAATTGCCGAACATTGACTGATTATTGCTAACAATTATTTATGGTATTACTGTTATTAAGATTATTACTACTACCATCAGCATTACATCTAACTACAGACCAAGTGATTGAAGCTGCACAAACACTGAATAAAGAGATCTTATAGGGTTTGCAATCTAATAAAAAACACACAAAAAAACCCCAAATCCCCAAGACAACAAAACACAACAAAACAAGAACAAGAGAACAAGGGAATGAACACTGTCAGAAAGATGAATGGACTAGTTTGATAGCCAATAATTTTACCCCATTTATATAACACTTGTATACACGGGCTAAGAATGCTAAAACGTGTATTCACTTCAAGGACCTGCACCAGTGCCCTCTTCAGTGCCATTTTGGTTTTTGGCATTGCAGCTACAGCTCATTCCTTCTCCTTTCATTTCTGCCTGCTCAGAATATTAAATTACCAATTTGCTATTTGCAACTTGTTAAGGTTTAACTATGCCAAAGACTATTGGAGTGAAAGTAAGACTAATATAAAGCATATTGATTTTTTTTCTGCAAGTAAAAAAGCACCATATACTGATGAGGTGTATGTATCAGCCATATCGAGAAATCTGCTATATTTGTTTGTTACACAGGGGACCTCATAAGAGAACAGCATAAAGACTAACTACCACAAAGAACTGAGTTCTAAAACCTACCCAAACCAGCAGAGTGAATAAATCCGATCAGCATCTTTGGCCCTTACTAGGAAGGAGGCGCACCCAAGGGCAAAAATCTGGTTACAGAACAAAATTGTGAGTTCCATAAGGAGATACAGGAGCAACCTATTGCCCCTTCCAAGTCCCCCAAATGAGATTCCTGCTACAGAGATTTTGTGGGTCTTGCCTCTCCGTGGGGTTTCCAAGATAAGACACTTTTGCTGGATGTGAGTCAAATGACTACAGGATTCCTGTTATTCTGTCTGAAGTCCCCTGCAGGTATCTATTGCATAACTCAATTACTAAATATAAAGGAAATCCCCCAAAAAACCCTTGATGTAACGTGGACCCCCTGCATGCCAAAAATGATGTTTTTACTGCGCTCTTGCTGCTGACTCCCCTTCAGAAACCACTTGCAACCCTGGTTCTCTCTAGTCAATAGGGCACGGTGCTGGAATTTTGACATTTATGTGCACAGAAATCATGCTTGCTGTGTAAAACAAGTGTGTGAAACATGCCTGTGATTTTCCTTGAGCTTATTATCCTATGTATTCTTTTTCTGTCCAGATCAATATATGATCTTTTGACTTGCTAGGACACAATAAACAACAGAAGGCATTATTTAAAGCAAACTTTTCAAATTCTAATTCTTTCAAGCTCTTTATTACTGCACAAAAATCAATTTACAAATACAGTAGGCAATATTCCAACTACGAAAATAAGAAAATGGCACTGAATAAAAAAATGGTCATTCTGCTCTCTTAAAATCTCATTAGGAAGAAAACTGCTCACAGCTCAAAATCAGAGAAATAGCCATTTTAAAATAGATTCTATCTGCTGGTATCCATCATCCTTTCTCCTGTTTGTCAAGACTCTACGGCCTTCAGCTCTGCTTTAATTCATAATGGTAAATTAAGTTCATCCTTTATTTAATCTCAATTTAATAAATTACTGCTAAACGGTCCTTCTGGTAATTTAGTAACATAAAATAATGGCTTTACAGGAGGTAATTTAAAACTGTTCTGAGCTACGGAACAGCTAGTCCACAGCATCACAAGGCTCCTCTCAGTTAATATTTATCTACCGCTCATGAGTTTTGGGGGTTCAGTTAACATTTCTATAAGATTATATTTTTCCAGGAATACAACTTTGGATGGTTCCATGAACAACTTAAAACTCAGGAACAGATATTTAGTATTATTACAGTTCATGTTGATATTCATATAAGTGATTCTTCGTTAGGTTATATTAGATAAAAGTCCTAGAACTTCCCCTTCGATCTCTTGGTGTCCTTCTTAAACTGCTCAGAATAAAAGCAGCATCAAATTGGTCTGCTAAAGAATTCTAGACCTAACTAAAAAAATATCAACCTGCAGCTTAATATAAATCATTCTCAAAAAACAGGGTGGAAACTTCTATTTTAATGTCCAGAAAAATGGGGTTTCTTTTTATTCATTGAGCTGGTGGGAGTTCAAACCTGTTCAGATTAATCACATGCACTGCAATATTAGCTAAAAAATTCTTCTCTATCAGATTTTGGTGTGGATGCAGTTGCAGACTATCTGGAGTAATGCACGTATGTGCATCTTCTTCTTCAAAGTCATGACAAATGAACAACGCTAATGAATGATAGCATTTTCACGAAAGAGCATGGATACAGAGTCACAGTCTCAATTTTTTGAAGAGTATTTGAGGTTTTTGAAAGAACATTAATTCCAGACAGCAGTACGTTGATAACAGCAATGTATCTACACCAGGGACATTGATATGGACGTTATATCCACTGATATTAGCTGAGTCTTGTTAGTAAACACTAAATTCACTTACAAAAAATTTAATGAGCTGTAAAGAGTTAAACATAAAGATAACTCTAATGTCCCTGATTTCAGCTAATCGTATTAGATTTTCTTTGCTTCATTGGGAATATTTTGTTGAAGATAAAATGCCTTAGTAGCTATTTTGACAAAAGAATATAAAGAGCTATAGTCCAAACACCCCAAGATAAGATGGAAAGTTTAAACCAGAAGAAATACCTTGCAAGTGAAAAATGCCTCAGAACTCCCTCCTGCCCAAGCAAGATGTTCTGATTAGTCAAATGTCTAACGTAAGATATTAGCTTACAGCAAAAGTATTTTCTTCTCCCTTCACCTTGAGTCAGTTTGTCCACCATTAATACAAGGCATGCACAGCTTAGCTTAGACATATCAGATGATACAAATTATATTCTTTGAAAATAATACTCCTTGATATAATGGGAAATTAAGAAAAGATGTCATCAGTGAATGATGGGCACTACATTCAGTGGCAACTTTGGCCAGTTACCCAGCGACTGTATATTATAGCTTCATATTCCAATAAAAGGATGACCATGTGATTTGTTGTTTCGTGGTTTGTTTCTTTTTCAGTCTTTGCTTCAACTAAAATTACTATTAACCCAAACCAATTGGTTTATAGTGGTATAATCAAGTTAGTCTTTTAAAACAGAAATTATACTTGAAAAGTTACTTGTGCATATGCTCTTAATAGCAATAACAACTGAAGACTGAAGAATTTTATCTTTAGAAGAAATTCTAAGTGCATGAAGAAGAATTTACATAAAGGTCACACTTTTTATTAGGGTAGTTATGTGCTTGTACAAATCACAGATTTCTTTTGTTGTTAGAATTAACATAGAGAATCATGGAATCAGAATAATTAGGGTTGGAAAGGACCTGAAGATAATCTAGTTCCAACCCTCCTGCCATGGGCAGGGACACCTCACACTAGACCAGGTTCCTCAAGGCTCTGTCCAACCTAGTCTTGAACACTGCCAGGGATGGAGAATGAGCTAAGCCAGTGGTTTTTGTGTTGTTCTGAACCTCTAATGTTATTAAGTTGTTGAAATTTAGTAGAAGAGTAAAAGCTGGTTGATTGACCCAGCTGGTGTGCAAAGCATGGCAATGATCACCTCAAAGGCTAAACATTTTCACAGAATACTCTCAGTGTCAACTCCGAGAAGGAAACATGAAGCTTTACTATCTTCTATCACATGGGCAGAACTCAGAGATAAGTAGCTTGCGGGCAATCTGTGTCTTATAGTACTCAGCTACCTCTGAGAGTCAAGTGTTCTTAATGAATGTCACAGTATGCACTAGAGAGACTGTTTCCTAGTGATAATAAAAAGATTAAGTAGGTAAAAAGCAGCTATCAGCAAAAGAAAAAATGAATGGTATGCTTTCTAAAGTGGACAAGGAAAAAAAATACTGTGATGATGGAAAAGCAAAAAACATCAGAATGTCTTCTCCTAAAACCTGAGATAAAAGAGATAGCATTCTGGCATCTATTAATGTAATAGCTTCATAACAGCTTTTGCGATACACAAAAGTATTTTGTGTATCAGAAGTATTATGTGGACAAATATGTCCATGAAGTCTTTCCTTTCTGGGTGTCATATAATCATGCATTTCTAACTGCCTTAGTGTTCATAGGAGGGAATTTATCTCTTTCTATATCATTTTAATTTCTTCCCCATTCTCTGCTTCCATCATTCCACTCAACACAATAACAAAAAACAACTTGAAAGTAAACTGAAAGTAGTGGTACATGGTACTTTCTCCTCAATACAAAGGAATTTTCTTTTGTTCGAACCATAACAAGCCAGGAAGCAGAACAGAAAGTAGAATCCAAGAAGCAACCACTTTCCCTGGCAACCTCTCTTTAAATGCTTCATGGCAGGACCAAGAGGAGAAAAGTCCAAATATTCACATAGAGGTTTAAAACCATATCCAACAACTAAACCCATATTTATTAAATTCTGTGAATTTTCTTCCAATATCAGTTCACTCAGCTTTCTGTGAATGTGCACACAACAGCAGTTCAGTACACAAATATAAAATACCTCCAGTTCACATTCTTTCTGATGTCTACACAACATTTTTCAGTTGCAGGTCTACACTAGATATAGGCAAACATTATTGAAATGCTCCATAAATGTCCACTGTACTTTAAAGTAGAACATTTACTGGCAAGACTTCCCCAGGACATGTAAGTTCAAATCAATATCCTCCAATAACTTTTATTAGCTGGAGCAGTCCCTTTATTAGCTTCACTCAAAAAAATCTACTTACACTGAAAGGAAAGGAATACTACAGAAATAAGCTTTTGGTTTTCTTTTGGTAGGTACCATATGCTGGTGGGCGTTATTTGTCCTCTTTCAGTGGAGCTTGTGGTCTAACACTCATCCTTTCTGACTTAGGTTAGAAGACCAGCAACATCAACAAGCTGCATGCTGCAGAAGCACCTTCTGAATGCAAGGAAGTGGTAATGATGGCTGATGGCAGCTATGTTCTCTTAGCACTGTAAAGGCAGTGCTGTGCATGTGTAGACCAGATTACCACATTATGGACTACTAGAGCAACCTATGCCACAGGGAACATCAACAATCAGAGATCACACCCTTGCAAAACTGGTATTTTCAGCCCAGCTATCCCCTAGAGGAAAAGAAAGAAAAATCAAGGTTTTGGATGAAAGCTAAATCTTAACATCACTTGGTGTCATAGGCGCGGTGGGAAAATCATCCAAGAAAAATCCTGGTAAGTACTGAATAAACAAATGAATTTCTCATGTAGTTGAAAGAAATCAATTGAAATTACTTTTGCTACAACAATCATAGGAGAAAAAAAGCTATTCAAGAGCAAAGGAGACATATTACATGCCGTTTCATGTGTCCAAATGAATGAGTCCTGCTAGCAAAAACAGCAGTGTGACAAAAGCAAGTATTTAGCAGAATGGGTGACAAAGCTCGCAAAAACTTGTGATCTAGTCACAGTCATAAGAAAACCTCCAACAGCTCAATGGTAGGTCAGCAGTGCTCTTCCAGCCACGGAGGGCAGATGAAGACTAAGCAGCAAGTTACTGCACCCTCAGCAGGTTGGCCCCTATTTCTGCTGCTTCTGCTGCTACCTCTCGCCATGAACACATTCCTTGACTTTTCTGCGCATCAGTTTCCCTCACTGGCAAAATGTGAATAAAAGTACTAGTTTTCCTTGTCAGGAATTTTGGGATTTACAAAGCACTCTAAAATAATCAAAATATCATGCAGTAAGTCGGTATTATTATGTTCATATGCAAGTATTTCAAAGATCAAACAGATCTTGGTGGGTAAAAAATTGTCTTTAGCATGTTTTGTTGTAATAGCTTATTTGTCATACACTGAGATAACTAATAAGGTTTCATTTGCAAAGCCAGAAATACATAATTTTGTCAAAGATAACAAGACTGAAATGATGAAAGAAAGTGTCAAATACTGCAACTCAGCATGTTTAGGATACATCATGGATGAAACTGAAGCTGAGATTTTTGAAACTGAGCTTTTTGTCATTCTGAGGATGTCTTAAAATAATATTGATCTATTTGGTAAGCAAATCAGTCAAAAATATAATATAAATTCTTCTTAAAATAAATTTTTTTAGTCATTGATTCTCTTCTGGTTTAGAAAATCAAGTATATTGAATACACACATCCATACAGAACAAGCAGAATGTTTTAGCATGAGAAAATCTATTATGCTATCAACCATTACAGTTGTCAGGCAGGCAGTATTTGCAACTTTGTTTGCATATATATTGTGCCTGACATCAGCACAATATAGAAAGGATTTTCTACTACCACTTCTGATCATGGCAGTAGGATTAGACCTTAGTTTGATTTCTTAGGTTCAAATCCTTTCCTAAACCTTGTTGTTTCTGAAAGATAACATCTGTCTGTCAACTGAGCTGACTTACAGATCTATACGTTAACTTAGTAGAATGAAGTAATGAGAACATTTTTAAGAAGCATTTTATTTTAAAACTTGTTTCAACCCTTATAGTTACATCTCAATTACTGATAATTTTCCTGTGAAAGCATCCTGCAATAAATATGCTACCATTTTTCTCTCAGGCAAAAATGATGGATGTGCCTCTCCAGGATGAGATTTGTAGCAGGGCTAGAGCATGTCCTTGGCCGCATCAAGCAAAGGACACAAAACTGAGCTGCTGTAATAAATTGATACTGTGAAACTGTCAGATTCACGATCAAAAAATTCTAAACTTCTTTCTTACCTAAATAGGTCTGGAATTCTTAAATGGGAATATATAGGATAGACAGCCATTGATATCCAAGCAGAGGCATCACATATATCCAGTGAAGCCTTAAGATAACTAACTTCTATTTAGGCTCTTAAATAACCATTGACTTGAATGCACTGTTAGGATACTCAATATTCCTTTGATTCATGCCCAAGCACTGCAAAATGCCTGCGAAAATTCCAGTCAACAACAACAAATCTCTCTTATACTGAGACAGAAAACAAATTTGAGTAAGATGTAAGCACATCTCTGATTTTTAACTTAAAAAGAAATTTACTGTATCAAAACGCAGTAAACATAGTAAACCATGTTATGCATAAGCACATTAAAGTACTTCCTATTTAGCTTTAGTATTGAGGCTGTTGATGCTGTTGCTATTGTGCAATGAAGATGTTGAGAATACAAAAATTACCTGCATATATATACTAGTATTCCATTTTCAAGTCTGTCAGACATTTGTGTTTTAGGAGACCTAAATTATGCACGGAAAAAACCAGATTGTCATGTAACATTTGACATCAGTTTACTTTACTGTTATAGTTGTCAATTTATGAAATGTTGCTGTCTTTGTCTCCTAAATGATCTGTGAGCTGGTAAAATCTAACTTAGGCCATTTTGTGGAAAACAGAGGAAAAGAAATGGAAGGAATAATTCCTAGGCACAACATCAAGCTGATACACTAACAAAAGAAATATAGGGGTTTTCAAGGAAAGGAGAGATGGTGCCAGTTTCTTCAACTGGTTATTCTTTCCCTGCTTCCCACTTCCTTTCCTTGCTTTCCACCTTCTTCCCCCATGGTGTACCTTGTCTAGCCATTGGTTGAAATAGAACTTTTTGCTGTTCTTAACACTTTGGTTGCACAAAGCATTGCTTATACTGCTGATCTGTTTTTGCCATACTGAGCCTCCTCCTGGGAGGCAAACAGGCTATTTATGTAAAGCTACCCAAAATGAACCTCTTGGGAGTTAATTTTCTGATGAGGCCCTCTCTGTCTCTTGATTCAATTTAAACAGAAAAAAAATAATCAAATTTATTTCTCTCAGAGTGATCTTCCTACAAATATAATGTAATTCTTTAAACTTAACGCCACTTTCTGTGAAATGCTCTTTAAGGCAAAAAATCCCTTGAATTTTATTAGATTTCTCCACGATACACTTAATAAATCAGTCAGCTTATAAAGGCCAAGCAAAGAAGCTGGTGGTTTACCAATATAAATATAGTAATAATAACAACAAAAAACCCCCATACATTTTTACCTGTATATACATCTTTAAATAATCAAACCAATAAATCTGTAAAATTAAAGTATATTTGTAACAGAGCTCAGGACCTGTATGCTAATATGATGTCTTCTTTGACAAAGACTTCCTTAGGAATTCAACCTGTAAGCATTTAAGAAGCTGAAAAAGACTTAGGAAATGTGATCTAAAAGAATTTGCCCCTTGTGCTATACCTGAAGACAGGATTAATATATTTCACTGTACTTTGATGCTTAGTAGTGAAAATCTCAACTCATTTTTTCATACAATCCCTTCGTATCCTAAGAGCAAAGCTGAAAATAAAGTGACCACGTTATACTTAATTAAAATCAAAGGGTAAAAAAAGACTGATGTGTAGAATTTACAAACATCTTCAGGTGTAGGCCACTAACATTATTTTTATAAGGTTATTTTTTCTAGTTTCTACTGGGAACTTTGATACTCGTACATTTTATCTAATACTTTTGGCATCATGAAACCACCATTATGTTCTCTAGAAAAATATGCAGTAAACAGATTACATAAATAATTCTAAGGGTGCAAAGGTGGTGAGGCACTGGAATGGGTTGCCCAGGGAAGTTGTGAATCCTTCATCCCTAGCGGTGTTCAAAGCCTGGTTGGACAGAGCCTTGGGTGGCATGGTTTAGTGTGTGTTGTCACTGCCCATGGCAAGGGTGTTGGAACTAGATGATCTTAAGGTCCTTTCCAACTCTAACTATTCTATGACTCTATGATTCTGACTAATTTTACAGAAAAAGATCTCATTACGTTTACAGAACAAGGTGACCAACACGTGAAGAGTGTAGCAGAGACTATATGCCTAACTTGCAAAAAACCCACTGCAATCACTAACCCATCAGCTCCCAAGCCAATTCTGTGAAGGTCCAGTGACATTGTCTGCTATAAAGAGCAACATTGGGGCACGGTAGCAAATAGCATATTTCATTTTTGCATTAAATATATAGGTAATGGAGGAGGTATTGGAAGAGAACGTTCATTGTGGTTGGATTAGGGGACTTTACTGCCCCGCACCCAAGTAGAAGCCAGTTCTCAGTTTTTTCTTTAAATTTTCTTCTTTCAAATACTTCATAAATGTCACTTGGAACTGCCTCCTAGTTTCTCAATTTGGAGATTATTTGTTGTTTTCTGAATTCTCAGGTTCTTTGTCTGAATACTACCCATTCTCACTCAATTGGTTAGTTTCTTCTGCCTATTTCCCTCTGACATATATGTTTTTAAATAATATATTAATTCTGTATCTTTTTCAACTACTAAAAATCTGTTGCCATCTGCTGTAAGAATTACAGGGAATTCAGACCAGTAGAGGTTTTTTGCACATATATTTTTCTAATTTCAGTGTAGCTAACTCATCAGCCCAACATATGCAGTCATTCCTTCACTTGTTCTTTCATTTGAGAATATTTAGGTACAGTAAACTGGCATTTGTTATACCTCCATTTTATTGTAAGGGAAAGATGTTAAATTACATTCTTGTCTGTGATTGCTTAGAGACTGCTGAGAATACATCTATATAAAAAAATTGAGTTGAAAATTCAGATGAATCTGATGTTTTAAGAGACCAAAAGAGGAAGAAACTAATAAAGCTAAAAGAACCACAAATTAGCAGGCAAGTTTAGCTACTTATTTTTTTTTAACACAGCTATATCTAGGTTTAAAATATCTATACTTGCTATTCAGAACCTTGCTGCATGATTCAGCCTACTTCCAGTAAGTGTAACCTTGTATTTGGCATGTTGAATTTCATTGCCTTAATGCTGCCTAACCTTCCAATATCATTAGCAGTCAGCAGACTTCCTCATGATTTTCTCCAGCCTGAATTTTTTCACTTAATTTGAAAATTTAAATAAAATGAACCATTATTCAGAGTATTTTAGTATCCACAGTGCCTCATGATTTTAGTCATGGAGTCGCAGATATTCTAAATTTGTGAAGACCAATTCAACAATATCTGATATCATGCTGCAGCCAGAAAAAGTTAATATGGCATAAGTTTATGTGAAGAGAAATGCCATGCACAGAGCACACAAAGTAGTTCTTCCAGCCTACTTAGCCTGGACAAGATTGACTCAAATGGACTGCATTATGTTTTGTGTAATGCAGTCCAAGACAGCAGACTGGTGTAGTGTAGGAAGCAATGAACGGTTGGTTGTTTGGGTTTTGCTTGGTTTTGTCTGGACAAAAGAAGACTGAAGAAAAGGAAGGCATGAACATACAAATGTGGCTAAAGGATCTGCAGGAAGGCAAGAGGATAGTCTCTGTGACCACAGCCAACAGAGGAACACCACAAATGAATCATAGCAAAAAGAGATCCATTTCACCTGTTCTGGGAAGCTTGTTGTGTAATGAACAGCTGAACACTGGAAAAAAAGGTAGAACTTATGTCACCGGAATTTTTTGATAAAACAAACCTGATTACTACTTTAAAAGCATGGCATGACATGACTGACTTGCCTTTGGGAAGGTGGTTGGACAGGGACCTCTTAAAGTTTTTTCAGACTATAGTCTCCAACTCTGCATGCAAGGCTTTGAATTCTTTAAAGGTTTCATATTCATATGCATATTCATCAAATTTTACAGTACTGCCCCTCAGCTGCCTGACAAGGGACCCCGTTCTATGTGCATAAACATTGCAGTTCCAACAACTATCACATTAATTCTCCAAGGGAAAGAGGAGGCAGGGAATAGACAGGGATTGTTCTTAAAATTCCTTTAGTAAGGTAATGCTAAAACAAAAGAGGGTTTGTTTCAACAGTCAATAGGAGGGAGTAGGTTTTCATAAACCCCCATATGGAGAAGATGGTACCTGTTGCACCAGATTCTTATTCTTATAGTACCAAATACATATTTTAAGAGGGAACAGGAAAAGTCAGGTATGTCTTACTTAATAGACATCAGTTATCAGTTTAGCTGGGCAGACACTCATTCCTATATATTCCTATTTCCTAATATGAGATAATGCCACTATATACTTCTAACAAAAAGCCATGGCATGCAAAAAGACATCACAAATACAGTGCCTACTGAGTTAGCTTTCTCCAACCTATGGCTTTACAGGGTGTATAAACCTGTAATGGAAAAAAAGATTTTGTCCATAACACTCACAAAACTCACAGATCTAGCCAGCCAACATAAACATCACCATTTGATATAAATATCTCAGTGTGGGGTAATAATGTAATCAAAACTGGTAGAGAAGCAAATAATGTGAAAAACCTGCCTGTACTTTAATTAACAAGATAGAAAACAGGATATGCCAGTTACTTCTTTTCAGCCATTATACATTCTACCAAGTAATACTACAGCATAAAAATTATATTAAAATATATCATTAATCTCTTTAATCCAGAAGCTTTTGCACTGTAATAAAAGTAGACATTACAGAGGTGGTGAAATATCAACTTTTGCTACCTTGCAAAAAGTATATCTCAAAACAAGGTGAAAGAACTCATATGAAAGATTACCTAATATGGCTAGAAATCTGCTTAACACTTCTCCTTTCCCTCATATCTCACTTTTCCCATCCCTCTCTACTTTTCCCACCTGAAATGTCTTAAAAGAGAATGTAGAAGTAAAATCCATATGCTTGGAATTTTATAATTAATAAGTGGGAAGCCAATTAGTACCTAACTGCTTTGGGTTCTGATGAAGTATTGTCCTTGAGCTGGCTATGCTGGCACTTGAATTTGCAAGTTTCTAGAAGTTTAAGAAGTAGTTTTAAAATAGTTAACATGCTTGGCAGAGTTTAACTCTGTATCTTGATGTTTCTATTGCAGCTCAGGCCCACATGGAGACATTAGTGAGTCATACTATTCACACTTGAAAAGAAACTAGAAGAAAAAAAAAGTAGTGTGTGTGGATTTTAAAAGGGACTAGACTAGGATAACAGTCTTGTTCTTTCTGCTAAGAAAAGAACAATGAAATTAGAATTTTAAATTAAATTCTCAAAGTGTTTCTACCACTCATTTCCCTTGCCACTAGTTTGTAAAATAATATCTGCATTGCAAAGGCAAATGTGCAGTATTTTAGACATATTTTGTCTTCCCTTGGAACATCAGTTTTTTCCTAAAGGTACTATGCTAGGCTATCAGAACAGACATTTTTTCTGAATTTAATTTCTATAATCATGATGACATGTTTGTTTCCACTGCATAGAGCTAAAAAATGAGAGTGGACTTTTCTGCTTTTGTTCTGTCACTTTGTTTTTACAGTCACTGTGTTTTTACAGTCTCTCTTTGATTATAAAGAAAGTAAGTTACAGTTTGGGCCTGTATGAGACTTGTTTCTATAAACTTACAAATATATTTCTAGCTCTACAGGCAGAGCACTTTTTAAAAAGGCCTTTATATTAAAATTTAAAAGACTGTCAGAATGATACTAGGCTATGTTTGTACTGTTTTCCACTCTCATTATAATTACCATCATAGGTACAGATTGAAATGGCATCATTTTTCTCTCTTGTTGCAATCCATGGCACAAGAACGAGCTATCAGTGTTTTAATGCTTCATATATTCTGTACGTTAAGTACAGTTCTGTACGGCTTTGACCTTTTCAATATTCCATCATTTGACTGACTGGCTACTCTAAGTTTTCCCCTGTTTACAGTCTCAAAAACCTGTGGGGAAGAAGCAAAATGCCCAGCCAATCAAAATAGCGAACACTGAAAAGATCAAAGTAGTAAAACATACTACAGTCTTTCACAGAATATATTAGGTATTAAAATTTTCATATCACACTATAAAAAGATAACATTTTCCCCTACAACTCTTGATACTATAAAAGTGGAGACACTGGTGCAGCAAAGGTGATATCACTAAACCAAAAAACACCATTTATGCTACTCATACATTCTTGGTTTAGAATGTTACACATTTCCCCAAATAAGCAGCTCTTTCCTAGCACTGAAATTAAATCAAAATCAACTTTAGTTTGATAACTTTAATAAAAACTCATGATTTTCTGGTCTGAGTTCCAGTTTTGGAAACTGAGGGGCTAGATGCTTCTGATCCTGCTGAATGCATAACACAAAACTTCTGTCAACAACAATCAACATTTCTGGCTTGGCTTTATGCGGTGGCATTCCTTTTCTTTGTGGTTCACAGATATGGAAGAGTCTAGTAACATAGAGGCAATTTTACATTATTTTTGTTTACAAGACTCATTTGTTTTCCTCCACTAGTGAATAAATAATAGTATGAGCAGGTGACATAAAAAAAAAATACATCACTTCATCACTTTGCCAATACAGCATTCTACTAGGAAATAAAAAAAGTCATCTTACTAAGTCAAAGATGCTAATGGCATACACTGAACAAAAGAGATTAAAAATCAAATGTAAACAACATTGAGATGATATAATCTGAATACTTTATGGATTCATTTCCACGTAATAATTGCAGCTTAATTGGGTTATGGAACTATAATGTATTACCCTGTTATCACAATGCATGTTTCTTTATCTAGTTGTTAATGAAACAGAGTTAAACAAAATGAAGAGCACTAATATGATTTCATTTGTAATTCTTTCCTTGAAAATGCCCGAGGAACATTCTGATTACTAAGACTTTTATCAAACAGGTTGTTCCATTTGCTACCTTTTGAATGCAAATTGCTAATGCGTATCCTTAACAAGTTTCCAAACCAACACACAGTTAATTAGAAAAGTTTATCCCTATAATGTGGATTTATCATAATCTCTGTCTCATCTTTAGAAGCAGACCACTTATAAGAAGGATGTTCAAATAAAATGGACAAGTTGCTCATCTTGTTAGCAAGACTGCTTTTTGTGGCATGATCAGACAGCAAGCACAGTCACCAA
This sequence comes from Psittacula echo, assembly GCF_963264785.1. Lineage (NCBI taxonomy): Eukaryota > Metazoa > Chordata > Aves > Psittaciformes > Psittacidae > Psittacula > Psittacula echo. The sequence continues at coordinate 36,277,040 of NC_137738.1, read as the reverse complement.
GGAAACAAAGAAAGAGGCTACTTCAACATCAACCTTCCCACTGGAATAGCAAATATCTTATAAGGCAATAAGAAGTTACACTATTTGCAAATAGAACAGTAATTTATGTTATAAAATTTATAATTTAATACCTCTGCAAAGGGAAAAACAAAGACAATGGTTCCTCCTAATTTGTTGCACTGTGCTGGTGAGCAAGGTTTACAGGCAATGGTGTAGAGCAGCAAGCATGAATTTTCCTCGCTACTCACTCCGTTATATTATCTCACACTGTGTGCTGTGCTGTTCTGTATTTCTCTATTCATATTGCATTACAGTTATCACATATCCCATCCTGTTTATTTTTTCTTTCATCTCTCATGACTTCTTCTTTTACTGTCTCATTGAAATGGCCCAAAAGAACTTCTAAAGGGCAACTCTCTTACAATTTCTGAGGAAAATGCTATCCTACATGTGAATTTGGAAAGAAATATTTGTAACAATAGGTACAGTAGGACTCCACAGAGTTATATTAGTAATTTGGGTAGGGTCAAGGGGAAATTACCAATATGCTTGTATATTACTCTAGAAATCCCTGATGGGATGTTGTAGTGAGGTGGATGTCAGTTTCTTCTCCCACGTAACAAGTGATAGGACAACAGAAAATGGCCTCAAGTTCTACTAGGAAAGGATACTAGGAAAAGTATCTTCTCTGAAAGTGTTGTCAAGCACTGGAACAGGCTGCCCAGGGAAGTGGTGGAGTCACCGTCCCTGGAAGTATTTAAAAGATGTGTAGATGTGATGCTTAGGGACATAGTTTAGCGGTGGACTTGGCAGTGCTAGATTAACATTTGGACTCAATGATCTTAAAGGTCTTTTCCAACATAAATGATTCTATGATTCTATGAGTATCAATAAAGAATCCAGGCAAATATAGAGAAAGATTAGCAATTTGCGCAGGATATGTGATGACGTGATACAGGTAACTGGCAGGCAGAAAAAAAAAAAAAAGAAAAAGAAAAAAAGTCAATGGTAATTTTCCCATATGAAAAGTGGATGTAAGCTGGTTATGAATATGCTGACACTGGAAATTAGATGGTGATTTTTAACAATAAGGAATACATTTCTGTAAAAATATCCAAACAGTAGCAGCTGAAGGAAAATATCCTCATCTTGAAATACAAAAGGAAAAGTATATTGTCAAACATTTTTATTGCAAACAATTTTTTTGCATCACTTTCTACAGCCTTGGTGAAGAGAGGATTTACTTTTGCTCCTGACTTATCACAAAAGGGGGATAATTACATTTATTTTGTATGCATACTTATTAAAGTATAAGGACTGATCTAGAGATGTCTCACTGAGTTCAATGCGGTAAAATTGAACCTGTGATATTCCATGAGTCAATCCCTCTCCAAAGCAAATGCAGTCATCAAGAGGAATATGGACTAAAAGAAAGATTATTTCGCATTTGAAAGCACCTGTAATTCTGCAACAGACATTACAGGACATACAATTTCTTCTGTCTCACATGCTGATCAGAAGAAAGGCTACACTGACCATTGCCAGTCTGCTTGGCAATATAGGTCTAAAACCTTGGAAACATACTCCAAAATACCAGCAGAACACTTATGTTCTCCTCTATTAAAATGCTAACAGGAAATTTAGAGTTACTAAATTATAAGCACTGTACTTCAGGGAACAGCTGAGGAATGAAGATGCCAAATCTCAAGCATTACTATCTGCTAGATAGCCTAAGAGAAATCAATCCAGTTCTAAAGGAAACATTCCTATAGACTAAGTGGAGATTTAAGGAGAGATGGCAAGTAGATGTGAAGTTCTCTTCCAAGCAGAGTTGTTACTGCAATCAAAAGATATTGCTGTTTTTCACTATGCCATAAAAAGTTATTTGCTGACTCAGATGATAAGTTACCAATTTAGAAAGAGTGAGGACTCTGGTAAGAGGGACTCTCTAATCACTTCCATAACTGAAAGTATCCCATGCAGTTGGATGGATGGAAATATGGTGATATCTCCAACCGATCCTGTGTATCAGCTGAGACCTTGAGCTGTCCTCAGGATCACAAGCTTACAGTCTGCTCTTCTTGCTATTTAATTGCAAGTGAAAGAGGATGTTAACAAATAAGTTTATAAATTAATATGTTCAAAAATTTCATATGGAGTATTAGTCTTTCTCTGTGTTTGATGGTGAGAGCTTCATTTCTCCAGAGATCAGTTCAAAGCACAAGCCTAATTTTGATGCTGTTTGTCATTTACTGGAGGACTTGCTATTCTCTCTTATATGGGAAGATAAAGCCACCCAGCTTCACAAAGCCAGGACTACCCTTTGTGGCTATCCACTATATTGACATGGGAGAATATTTTCATGAATGAAGACCATGAAAAAAACAATGTTAAAGGTGGAAGAAGAAAATGTGGTTTGTTTTTTTTTTTTTTTTAATGAAGAGTATTAATTTTTAAGAATAGCCTGGTTTGCAAAAAAAAAAAAAAAATAAAAATAAAAAAAAGTAAGATGTTCCTTTTCCCCTTCCTTACTCTTAGATTTTATATACATTAGCTCACTGAGAAAAAAATCTTGGGATGCAGAAAATACCAAGACTAGGGGAAAAAAAAAGCCTATAAGAACCTTCCCTTCATCCTCTGCTTTTACTAAAGGCTATTACAAAATTTTAGGATCCAATCCCTTTCCATTTTTGGAACTGAAGTCTCAGTGAGATTTGAAAATTTTTCATATGGTTTTTCACGTGAAACATTTTTTGTATGAGAAAGGCTATTTTCATGCTGCTTTGCTCCTACAGGATGAAGAATTAATGGCTTGCTCTCAAAAGCCTCTTGTAGAGAGATTTCCAATGCCATTTAATAAACTCAAGACATCTAGATTTTTTTCTTGCAACCAGCTAAGCAGCTTTTGAATTTTACTGAATGTATATGGATGCCACAGGCATCAGGTAGCATTAAATAACCTTAGTGGATTAGTTGAACTGGGTCTTACTATTAAATAAGAATAAGAAAAGTATTTACAAGGATAAGTTTAGGAACAGCAGGCAGTTTTCTAAGGCTCCTTCTCTAGTCAGTGAATGGTGACAGAGGGTCCTAATCAGGAACTCTGCTCCTGGGTTCCAGATTTCTTGAGTTCAGGATAACAATTGCTCTGTTGTTGGCCATCTCTTCAGCAATATGTAGGTGGAAGACATATAAGGTAAAAGTCAAGAAATAAACCACCATAATTTCAGAGTAAGAACATCAGAATGAATGTGTATCACTAATAGTAAATTCCAAACATTTATCTACAGTGTGTGTTTTCCACATTATTCCAGTGAGGATTCAATGATACTGTAAGTTTTCCAGATGTTTCATAAAATGGTATATCAAAATGAAACTGTATTTGAAAACAAGAGCACAACTGAGCACAAAAGTGCGAAGAAGTCAAGGACACAGTGAGTGGGTGGATACAGGCAAAAGAATAGCATATGTCAGCACTACCAATTGCCAAGTATCAACTATGTATCTGGCAGTTGAATTACTTGCTGCAATACTTTTTCTTTTTGTGCTTCTCCCCCCTCCCCTCCCCCATTTTCTTTAATCTGTCTTTCCTTTTCCTTTTCTCTGACACACTAATATTTTCTAACCCTAAACTTTTCTCCTCACCACCTATATCCTAGGATAATTACTTCCTCCCCTTATGTAGAAGAGGGAGAGGCGTGACTTGGAGAACTGTGCATGAGAAAAATCCTGGAAATATAGATTTGTAATATGTAATACTAAGAATTCTGTTATATTAAGACACGGATGTGTTCTGGTGCAGATCTCTCATAGGCCTTTTTGAATGATGGAAGCCTATTAAAGAGAAATCTCAGACCTACATTGCTTAACTAGCTTCCACATTCCACCTGTTCAGATTCCATCTGCCATTTCTAGTAAATTCCCATGTGTTTGCTATTCTATTTGTTTCACAAAAGACCTGATTTAAACATGCTTAATTTGTCTGCTGACAGTGAGCATACAGTCATATGATACCAAGCAGTTTAAAATCTCTCCGTAGGAAATAAACAAACTCAGCATGAACTTGATCCCAGGCCTCCTCCGCTCTTTCCCTTTTGTCTGATGCAGCATATGCATAAAAAGAACATAGGTTCAAGAAAACAAATTAAATTCCAGCTGCTGGGTATTATCACTGATGATATTTATTGGAGCCCTGGAATATAAAATATGTTTTCTTGATAACAATGGTATTACTAGTTGCTGAGAGAGACCACACCAATGGGAGTGACGTAATAAAGTCAGCAGAAACAGCGGTAAGAAAGAGAAACATTATGTAATTATTACTGAAAAGCTATACAATTCAGACCAGGTCTTCTCATTAATTAATGCATAATTATTAATAAAAAATGTTGAGTAATCCAGAAGTCTAACGGAGTATTATTGTAGGGGTTTATTTATGTCTCAATATGACAACCAACATTCATTATGTCCTCAAATCTGTATATACACAGACCTATTTTTAGATTTTATTCCAAAACAAACAAAAAAATCAAGATGCTTTTATACATGATGAATACAAATTGAAAGACTTACATAATAGCTTTGTTTTTTTTTTTTTATGCTGCTAAAGACAGGCTCAAAGTCAGAGTGGATGCACAACTAAGTTCTGTGTAGGCGGTCCTGTGTAAGAAAATGTAATAGTCACATTAACTGTAGCGTCAAAGAATAGTTATATGTACAAGTAGGATGTCATTACTGAATTTCATGGTAACTTCTAAGAGGAACAGAATTAAGGTGCAGCATGAATTATTTGGCTGGTGTTACACTTTTCACCCATGCTGTCTCTGCCTGTATGCATCACACTCCTTCCTAAATTCCCTCTGCCTCTTTTTTTCCCCTCTTCATTCTCCTTCTTTTGTTCTGCAAGGCACAGGCTATCTCTTGAGAGTTAGAGGAGGAAGAAAGGAGATCAAAGGGACACACAAGTACTCTTATGTTCATGTGCCTGGGAAAATAGCACAAACCATTTGCCATCTGTTGACTCCATTTTACTAAGCAAGGTACCAACTGCACTGCTGTCCGAGGGAGGTAGAATGCAGCCCTGTTATCTATTTCATTCTAATGGCTAAAATTTGTGATAGTTTAAGAATGACCCAGAAAACCACAGAATACAGGTCTTTATCAAGTTATAGGAAATGTCACCATGCTTTAACAAGTAGATCTCTATGAAACTACTCTGGTTTCTCAAAGTCCTGGATAAACTGCATAACTGTAGCAGTCAGTCAATAACTGGGTGTTTTGATACCTGCCAAAGACAGAGATGCCTCTCTCTGATCAAAGATATATTGTGATTAATACTGTGAACATGCTGCAGAGTTTACCAGTGAGTACTAAAATGACAAATACGAATTTAAAGTCTCAGATATCATCAGACTTAAATACATAGGTGATTTGTATTGTCCCTGTGAGACAATTCTACCTTGGGGAAACAAAGACAAGTCACAGCTTTACGCACATGTTTAGGTTTACAACAAAATCGATTTACTTCGGTTTGCAGAACTAGCAGGGACAAATGTTAGAAGGCCTATTTAACAAATAATACCTCCTTTTCTGCTGGAAAAAAAAACAACAAACCAACCAATAAACAAGAAATTAAAAAACAAAAGCAAAAAAGATTTTGTATCGCCATGCATTATCCATAGACAGGAAATCTTAGCAGCTTTAGGAAACAGAAACAACAAAAGCCATGGGGGAAAAAATCTTATGCTCTTGCACAATGAAGAATAAAACTGGAATTAAGTCAAGGCAACTGAATAGCAAAAATATAACATATTTGCTTATAAGGCTTCCCCCATCTTTTCTATTTTCTTAAAAAGTGTAATGAATATTATGAGCATCATCTAAATGCATGGAAGTCTGAGTATTTCTGCTGACTTTAGCGGAGTTCAGAACGGTTCAATTCCTGTGCCATGCAGGTTTAAGTGCACAGTCAGGGTAAACGTACTGCAAAATCAGTGCACAATTTACCCAGCTAAAAAGACAATGGAAAAAGCAATGACCTGTGTGCTGAGAAGACAATAGGAGTAAAGAGCCATATCCAACTCATGTTAGAAACTGAATGACTGGTACACAGTGAGGCGCTATGCTGTATACATACAACACAGTAACTGTTCCACATAAAAAGCTGTGAAAGAAACCTGCAAGAAGAATCTCTTACATGCTAAGGAAAACATCAAAAAGCTAGTTTTGCTTGTCTTTCTTCGACTGGTTTCATGGAAACAGGTTCATAAACACAGAAATTTAGTTCAATACACTCCAGCCAATATGTGGTTCTAGCAGAGAAAGAGATGGTGAACAAAATGGGTCATCCTAGATGTCATGATCCAGGAAGCATGCGATGGGGAAAAACAGAGCAAGAAAAAAGCAGAGATCAACTAAATGACTTTGGACTTTCAAAAGGTTTGGAAGACTACAATAATATGAAGTCAAAGCTGCCACTCAGTTCCATGCAAATAATTTGATTTCTTTTTTTTTTTTGCAATGTATTACCTCAGGGATTTCCTTTAACATTTGGTAGTACAGCAAAATTTCTTACTTTACAATAACGAACAACAATGGTGTTCCAGAAACCTACAAGATGATAAGACACTAAAATTCCACTACCCTTTTTCCCCCTGGACATTTAATTTAACTAAGCTGCTGACTGAACTTACTTAAAACCTGTCAAACATTCAATCATTATGTAAAACTGTATTTTTGGTCACAGAGCGACTTTTCTCAGTAATGTACACTGCAACTCTACAGAATATAAGAGATTTCATACCCCTAAAAAACATGTTAGTCTTTTACAACTAATAGTGAAAAACATACTCTTTTGCTGAGCAGAGGGCCCATCCATCACATATATAGTATCTGGATTCAGATGGTTAACAAGTGAGCTAGAAGCAATCATATAAAATAAAGCTCTTCATTACAAATCAGAGCACTCTGGGAATGAGAACCATTCACTGTTCCCTGAACTTACAGTAACAGAGACTCTGAAACAACTACCTAGCTGATTTCTTCTGCTTTCAAAATCAATTAGATTCATTATAGTAAACTTTAGAAGAAAGGCAATTTTAGGTTTTTTATCTCATATTTGCTCCCTCCACTGGGAGGCTGATTTTCCTTAGCAATTTCTCTGAATGCGGTACCTAATGAAGATTCCCACTTTCGTTATAAGCAGACTCCAAGGCCCCCAAAACACAGAGCAAAATTGCTATTACACTGCAGGGCAAAAAACCTACTATAACAGTCATTACCAAGGATAGGCAGAAAAACCAAACTAATTGGAGGAAACTTTAAGAAATAAGAATACATATAATAAGTGATAGTGCATGAAAGGTCCCTGATACCCCCAAATACTGCTCATTTGAGATGTCTCAAAAGAGCCATGGGGTATGTGCAAGGAAAAAACTAGTGCAATCAACAGGGTTCCATTGACATCAGGTAACTAAAGCCTAGTCCTGTTTGCCTGAAATCTAGTTTCGCAGGCATCTCAAGATCATGCAGGCATCTCACCACAAAGTATTTTCTGCTTAGAAACAGAATTTACTGCTTAGGCTGCTTAGAAACAGTAAGAATCTTTGCTTCTGGTGCCTACTATTCAAGAATAGCGCTTGTCTTCTCTGCTTCTGCCTCACCAGGGGAGGAGATAAGACAATCTGGGGGTCGGATGAAAATGAAAACTGCATTTTTACAAAAAGTGTGATGGATACAGAAAGTCTCACAAAGTAGGGCAGTTATCTCATTTATTGCAAGTGTACAGTAATGTGAAGGGTGCACATGAAACACTACAGCTTCAGTTATGCCTGGGAGAAAAGCCCAAATGGCATGAATAGACATGTATTTTCATTTAGATCAATGGAGTAAGCCCTCTGTTTAGCTCTAGTTTTCACTGAATCAGTGGCTGCAGAGTTATGACTAAGGAATCCATAATACTGCAGGGAAGTGATTAAACTTTGGCATGACAAATGTTTATGTGTTTGTATTTTCTGTAACTAATGGCTGTGAGCATTGGCTTCAGTCATTAAAAAACCAGACCCCAATTTCTATAAAATGAAAGTTGCAAAATCTAAATCATCATTTATAATATGAATAAATGGAGAAAGGTACTTGAAAATAAAGGTAATTACTGTAGTAAATTCTGATTCACTCTCTGATGGCATTCATCTGCCTGAAAAGTAATAAGATTGTGACACAAGCTACACAGCTGCAAGAGATAAACTACTTTAAGAAGCGTCCATCCTTATTTAATACTGGTTGATGAACCGCAGAAAAATGTTCTACTCTTTAAATATTTATTATATTGTTTAAATATTAAAGATTAAACTTTTCTTCTTGATTGCCAAATCAGTATTATAGAGTTGGAAATTTGTTTACAGTCTTCTACAAGAGGATCACTACCTGTCAGTAGTAGATGACATAATTTTCAAGCCTCTGGCTGGTGACAGCTTTCTTGCTGTGAGATGGCAAGTGTAATTAAAACTTTGGTTGCAGATGCATTTGCATTTTATTCCTGGTGAAAAGTGTTTCTGCTTTATGAATCCTCAGAGTGCAGGGTTGAGCAAAAATATTGACTTTTCCTATAACTGTGGCTTAGGATTTGCAGACTGAAGTGAGCAACCATTGTTCAAAGTCCCTCAGAATAATTATATTTCTATTTCTTCAGTGACCAATACAGAGAAAGCAGTGAATTTATGTCAGGGTAAAACAAATCTTGTGAAACTCTGACAAAACACTTCTAAATAACACTTGTTAAATAATGGTAAACACATGAAGATTGTAAAAAATGTAAAATCAAGTAATTAAGCATGACTATTAGTCGAGACAATGAAAAAAGCAGACACCATATTATCAGCAGATTGCAATGCACTGCTTACTTCTAATGATATGATAGAGAAGCAGCAATAACCTGAACCAGACCTTTAGTGCTAAATAAGCAAATAATTATGAAATTTTATATCTGCATCCAAGCTTTGTGGTTGGCTCTACTGCCAAAAGCTACAGATCTACACATTTATAAATGATGCAGTATATCAGAAATACACATCTCGGCTTATTGTACTGCACAGTGTTTTAGAGAACTTGACACTTCAGAGTTGCTGTTACCAGGAAAGGAAGACAGAAGCAATGTCTTTGAAGAATGATGAGGTGTACTACAGAGGTACCTAAGTTACCATTTGAAAAAGGTAGATCTGAAGTTGTCATTACTGCAGGTAAAAAAAGGCAAATATTTTCAGTTAACAGTTCAGTGGAAGTCCTGTGTTAGAGAGCTGTAGTGGGCCTCTATCTAAACTTGCCTAGTAATTCTAATCAAAACTTATCACAGAGCTTTTTATTAGCAAATGCCTTAAGCTAAACACAAAACCACAGATTATATTTCTAGGAAAAGTGACAGATCCTCCACTCTTCCCCCAATTACAAATATACTTATTTCCAGTATTTCTGCAAGAGAAACAGGTATTACTGCTTGGTCAACATAACAATCGTACATATTTTCATATCCAGCAATGTATTACATTCTTGTGCTTAGTATTTTGCAGTATTACAGGGTATGTGATATTTATAATTTAAACACTGAGCAATTTTGATTATAAATACACGTATGTCATAAACATATAACTGATCCTCTGAAAACACTAATTTCTACATAAAATTGCTTATCTAATAATTCTGCCCACAGATTTTTTTTTTTAATTATTTTCCTTAATTTCTATTTTATTAACTTATAAAAGCTGTTTTGGCAGTTTTGTTTTAGGAGATGGTTTAGGGCATTGGGTGCCTTGTTTTGTAAATTCCTAATCTATCTGTAATTAAAATAGTCCATAACTGTGAGAAATAGTCTTTAACTCTGTGTGAATCTCTGAGAATCAGTACTTAGGACCAGTTTTACCCCTTTTTCTCACAATACACGCAACCTGAGACTCAGCTGCCCAGGATACTAGAGGAAGGCACGGACAAACTGAACCAAAATACTTTGTCCAAAGGATGCTAGAGCTCAGGAAGGCCCAGCACTACCTTTTCTGAAAGGCAAATAGATATAGCATGATCAGCCTGCTTTTTTCTTAATTCTTTTCTGAAGCACTGGTGAACGGTGGCTCTTGAAGACCCTGGCACTCTACTGCAGGTGAACTTCATGTTTTTACTATTACAATGGTCTTATGTTCTGTGATGTAGAGTTTTCAGGCTTTATAGATGATTTCTATGCCCCCCATTAATTATTTCAGGAGGAAATAATAACATATATATATGTATCACAGCATATTCTTCCTGTTTCTGTTATATACAGTCAAAATATTCTGCTGTATTTTTTAATCTACAAGATAAAAGCAGCCATCTGAACATTCCTTGCCCTTGTTTCCCACAAATTCATTTGTAACAAATCAAGAACCTACAGGTGAGAAGTCTCATGGACTGAACCATGCTCTTCTGATATTCCCTGTTTTCCAACAGCGAAGTGAGAATTTGAAGGCATTCAAGAGAGAAAATCAGAAAAAACTGAGGGAATGTTTGATATAATATTTTGAAATATCTTGACTCTTCGCTACTCTATAAGCTGGCTTTAGACAATAATTTGTAGCATTATTAAATATCCTGAGGTTAATTTACATAAAGAATCAACTTAGATTTACACTTTAAATTATATGAACCTATGAATTACAGACCTTCCCAGACTCCCCACAGCATTTTTTTCCCCTGTGTTTTCTTCCCAGTTTTTATGCATCCTTATACCAGGACTGCACAGGAGTAGTCAGAATGAAACTCTATTGGTCTCCAACTGCATCGTCACTACAGAATCCCCTCTTGGCAGAAATGAGAGCCCCTTCCAACACTGCATCCCTTTAAGCTGGTCCAAGGCACCAGCGCCAAGGTGATTCTCTAAACATTGTCTCACATGAGCCATTCCAGTTACAGAGTATCATGCCTCCCATCAGGCGACTTAGCATTCCTGTCTCTAAGATAGTGGTGCATGGTGATAGAAGATGGTGGTACATTCTGCATCAACTTTAGGAGAGGACTGGGTGGTAAACAGCAGTCAAGAATTCATGCTTTAACATAAAAGAGACTTCCAGATCCAAAAAAACGGATAGCAACCAAACCCAAATTTTAAATGCATAAAACTGTATTTTGCAGTTACTGGCAGAGAATAAGCACAGAATCATACTGCAGCATTTTTAGAGTCACTTTGTAAAGCCAAGCTGCACTTTAAACAATAACATTAAGTGTGTCTAGACTCTAAAGAGTATTAAAATAAATTGCAGGAGTATAGATCACTCTATCATACACTATCCAAAGACTGCAATTGCAAGTTAGTGTACCATCTACGCCTAAACCTAACAAGATAAAATTGCAAAAAAATTAAGTTATTGTCTGACATCACCATACATAATAAATAACATGTCCTCCATTCCGTAAGGGAATTGAAAGGGCATACGTTTTTTGTACATATGTCAATTTTATCTCTGATGTAACTCTGTGGAATTAGACAAGAGGTTATTTGGCCAAATAGCACATAGAAAGAAAACAGGTTGGATTTCAAGGACAGTGTGCAAGAAGACTCAAAAGTCAATGGGATTATTCTATGCCTTTGTTTTCCCAACAGCGTTTATAGTTTTAATGGTGGCTTCAGTGAAATCACACCAATTCCATGCCACAATAAAAACTGAACAATATTTCAGCAAACAAAGACCGCATGTTTTTGTTAGATGCTTTCACAGCATAATGCCATGGCAGCAACTAAAGCTAAATTGGAACTTTTATTTTTTTTTTTTTCTTAAGTATATGACGCCAAACTTGAAGGCACTGCCTGTCATCCTCAGTTGAGCCAAACTCACAATATCAAGAACAGATTTTCATTCCACGGAGAACAACAGAATTTGACCCTTTGATCTCAGAAAAAGTTTCAAGGATAGTATGTATAATAAATGTATGCCCATTGGAAGGGTATGGGTCTCATAAATTAGTCCTGTAATGGGTCCTTGGCTTGAAAAAGCAAAAGAAAACTGAGCAGTAACAGTGAAGACAAAAGGTAGCAGTATTGTTTCAAAGAAAGTGAGGAGGAGGTAGAAGAGGTCTCGAGAACTCAAGAGAAGATCACACTGGCTGAAGAACTCTTTCAAGAACAAACAAAAGGGATAAACTTGATTGTTCCATGAGAACTTACACCACACATACTGTTTTGAAACAATGTGAACTTAATGCACAAAGAGCAGCGTCTGAAACAAACAAATGTACCCAATTTCAGAAAAAACCTGAAAGCCACATTTCTGCAGCTCAAAATGTCATGAAAACCTTAGGAACTAGAAGATCTCCAACCTCTCAACCCTCTCCAACCCTCACCATTCAATGTTTTTATGATAAATGCATAAACGTTAGTACTTCTATTTATTTGTAATGCTCGGAGAGCCATGCACCTTCTAAAATTAATAAGCAGTGTTTCAAACTACTCCAGCTTCCCCAGATTTAATCACCATTAAACCATTCATGATGGTTCCTCCCTTAATATTCTTTGATATTCTTATGTATAATTACTTTTTATAATCGGTGCATAGCTATTAAGTGATGTACTGCTAAACCTTCAGGTTTCAAATGGATAAATATTAGCCTAATGTGCTCAATCAATGCATAGAAATAGCTTTAAGCACTTTTCCTGCCAGGGAAAATATTTACCATATATCATAGTTAGATTAGCTTGAGGCACTAAGCAGCTGATAGAGGAATATTGAAAGCCTGGAAATCACTTTAAAAGTCCTTGCATTTCTGTGAAGGACATCTTCAACAGAGAGGGAGCTCTGTTACCTTGAGCTTCCTATAAAACAGAGTACTTAGGATCAGCACCATGGCAGAATATTTGCTTCATGAGACACAAAATGCTCCTTTCTATTGAGAAAAATCACTAGAGAATACAAAGAGCTTCTCATCTCCTTAGTTTGCTGAATTTTTCCATCTAAATGACAGCTCTGGAGTAGTTTGTTAAAAAAATAAACCTACTCCACTGAAGTTTACACTGTAGCTGGGGTCATGCCTGGCAAGATACACAATTAATATAGTAGATTTAATTGCACAATTCTTAAACAACATAGCTTTTAATAATAATAAACGAGTACCTTCAGTGCTTCTCAGTCTAAAGATGAGTGGCAGGTGGAATAATTTCTATATACCTTAGAGAAATTGCAATACTGCATTCAAATTGAGCTGTTTGACTTTCTTCTTCATTCCCATTTAGTAAAGCAAAAAAGAGAATGCAAATTGTGTTTTGCAGGTGTAAGTCAATTGTTTAGGAATTCTTTCTGTCCAGAGAAAAATTTACTTACTGTAAGAGTAGTGTTATAATAAGAAAACAATGAGTTTTCCAGAACTGCTTGTACATTTAGATACAAAGTTAGAAAACTATACAGCACTTTTTCCACTACAAAGAGGAAAAGTTTCCGTTAGCAAGTATGTCACATGTAAATAATAATCTTAACATTTCTTGCCATTTTTTGGTTAACTGCAAAATTAATTCTTATTTCCCCAAATGTACTGAATATGAACTGTTTGGATACGTTAAGTGGGCTGAATATATAATTTTCCAAATTTCAGGCTGTTTACTATTTGATTTATTGTTCTTCCTTTTGTCATTTATAATCAAAGTTGAAGATTTTCTTACAGATGGGAACAAAAATATGGAATTCATTAATTTTATCAAAATATTCCTGGTAGTACTGTTAAAACACTTTTGCCATTGCTGTTTTTACTTTATCACTCAAAACTTCTGACACACATGATTTAGCATTCCAAACACTGGTCATCTTGCTTCTCCATTTGATTTTTTTCTGGTTATATAGCACATAAGTGACCATTGACTGGTAAAACACTAAAATGTAAATTAATTTGAAATTAAATACCCGTTGTTTGCCCTCCTTTTTAATTAGTTCATGGTTAAACAGTGAGCAATTAAACTTTACAAATTATTCATCTTTCAGTTTCTTGAAAAGAAATTGTATTTTTGAATAATGTTGCCATCCTTCATGAAAGAAAAGCATACTTTCTTTAGTGCTTGATTCAATTCAGTAGTTTAGTTCAGTATTATTCTTTCAATAGCAAATAGATTCTACTAAATAACATTAACAAAAACGAAGAATTACTTGAAAGCAGAGTGTAAGAGGGTAAAGTAAAATGATCTTAAGCCTGGTTTTGAAAAGAAATTTTTTGCAACTTTTGAAAGGTAGCTACACAATGTGAGGACAGAATTATGTTCCTTTTAACTCAAACTCTTGTTTCATAAATTCTTTCTTTTTTCACATACAGTGCAATTGTTGTCACCTCTTGTAAATCAGGATATTTATTCCTTTTCTTTAGCAGTTTTTCAGTGCCTTCTTAATGAACACAATGGCAGGCTAAAACCAGCAAGGACAGACACGACACATTTCTGTCATACAAGCAAAGATATAGGATGAATAGTAGCTGCAAGAAATGCTTATGCCATTACTATGTCTCAGCCTTAGAAAGCAGAGGAAAGAGACAGACAAAATCAGAGTTTTGGTGACTTAGCTGAAAACAAAATCATCAAATGCCAATTTTCCAGCTCAGCTTTTGCTAATTCAAATGTGACTGAGCATTCCATTAATTTTTTTCAGAATAAAATGGAAGAGTCATCATTTTAAGCCAGAATCCCAAGCACAGATAACAGAATTTTACATTGCTGGATCATGAGTGTTGGATTCACCATGTTTTTCTGAAGGCATGCTTCATCTTTCATTAGCTGAACAAGTTTCTCCAATCCTGAGTGCTGCCAACTCAGTGAAGAAGCCAGCTACTGACTGTAAACAGACTAATTTCTTTCATCGCAGAAGATAGTTATTGTTCAGAGCTGAAACTGACTGGTATAGGAAATTATTGGGATTCCATGGTTGTTACTCTTTTTTGTTAAATCTTTATCCTCAAGATTTTTTGATCCTGTTTTCTAATGCAAGATTTACATGATAAGTATCTAGCTTCACTAACCTACAGCATTGTTGAAAGGTTTAGAAAAATGGAAGATGCCCATGCACTGAGATAAATTATGTATATCAGCAAAAAAGGCAACTAAAATTACTTAGAATAAAGGATATTTGCACAATTAAAACTTCATTTAAGAATAGATCTGGTATACATCTGCAAAAGCAGAACAGGAAAAGAAACAACTTCTGGTGAAATAATTAGTTTTCTTTCATTTTCTGCACTAGGTATACTACAGTTATTTCACCTCTTCCTACCCAATCCATTATACTAGTTAGTTTTTCAAACAGAAAAGTATAAGGTTATTTTGCAGCTGTAATACTTGGAATACTCTGTCTTTAGGAAGAAGAGGTTTTGCACAGATGACAGCACAGAATTTCCTTGGCAAATACAATTTAAATTCAATTGATACGAACAACACCTTAGAGTTTCAAAAATGCTCACTACCTATCAACTCTCATGTTCAAAGTGGGAACTGCTGGGTGCTGAGTGCTTTTGAAAAAATTTGTTTCTGTACTTGGAGCTGTGGGTTATGAAGCTACTTTTAAAACCTGGCCCAATATTATTTCTTGTTGTATTGTAAGGAATGGTGATAAGATCCTTTGTCTAGGACTATGCACTATACATATATTTTTACAGTACTACAAAGAATTATAGGCATATGTAGCAAAGATAAAATGTGCATTCATGAATGTGGTTAACAAAACTAATTGACATTATGCAAGTAAATGAGGTACTTGTTTGTTATTGCATTGTAAAAGAAATAATATTTGCATGCTCCATTTGGCTCATAAAAAAGGATCTAATCTGTTCATTCCCAAATAAGTTGTGAAAAGAAACGTGCATTTGAAATCAGTGGCTAATTGCACATGTAAACCCTACACTGTTTTAATTGTAATAGTTCCTTCTACCCATTAAAGTGCACAAATTCAGTTTATGCATTTGAATAATCTAATTTTACCAGGTGTCTGTTAAACTGAATTTGCCATTGTGAAATGCATTTAAGGACATTAAAAAAACTTGCAAAGTGTAATTCTGTAATCCAAAAGCAGCTCCATATGAATTTTATATTGCTCCACAACCACCTTATTCAGATTCTATCTTTATTAGATTTCAGCTCTTAACTAATTATTGAAGCACAGTTTAAATGAATGAACTATCTTATGTTCATTATTTGTTCTCGGAATTATTTAATAAAACATTTCTACAGGTTTACAGTTGTGTTAGTCACTGATCAAAATAAAGAGGTTTACAGAGAGCATCATCACACAACAGTACCTAAGAGTTTTTGTCATAAGATCATTTACTTATGTGTCCTGAGAAAAAAAATCTCTGCAAAATCAGAATAACATAAACATCTCTTTCCCAGTCCCACTATTTCAAGTCTCACCACATGTGCTTACTGATTAGTCTTAATAATAACACAGAATAAAAAATAATTCTGTGAGGCTGAATTAAATTTTTCTTGCAGTATGATGTGTAAATGTCATGACAGTGATTCTTCATAGACAGAAACATGAGGATCAGAAAAGTCTATCAGAGGAATCTTATGGATGGGGCAAGAAGAACATGGGATGAGGAAGTTTATAAAGCAGCAAATACCAGCGAAGAGGCATCCAACCAACCTTTATTTTCATATCATACGCAAACTATTTAATTTTCAGGGTTGATAGAAAAAATGCTGGTTTTAGTAGCAGACAAAGTGTATTTACTAGTACTTAAAAACACAATAAACACTGCATTGCAGTGCTACTGTTTCATTCATTGTCTGGAGTGCAATTATAGTATACAGGGTGATGCACAAACTCCACGTTTTTTGTTCAGTGTTTCATGGGTTTCATACTCCTTAGTGACTCCATGTGAATGCATCATAACACAAACTACGGAATGAGGCAACTACACCAGTAATTCTGCACCTGGCATGACACACAACCTGCATATTGAGGGAACTGGCAGCTTTGTGATTCGTACGCATGACCTCATTATGCAGTGATGAACTAATGGCTATGTTAGCTGTGACTGCCAGCTCCTTGGACAGATGGAGAGCCAGCAGTGTCATAGAATGCACATATTAAAATCCTTGCTCCTGCTGAAAGCAGAAGTGCAAAGAGCAATTTGTTTTTCTGACAACTATGTCTAGGACATCACCTAGCATATAAAAAGGCCTTTGAAATACCACATTACATCGGCCTCTGTTAGGAGACCAAAACCTCAGAAATATTGGCCCTGTTGTAAGAACTTTCCCCTGCATCTCAATATTCTTCTTGGTCATTTGGTCAAAATAAAAATGTCACAAAGTACGTACATATAATTGGAGAAATAACGCCCTTCTCATTTTCACTGTGCCTCTGGGCAACAGTGAACCTCCAGGATTCAACAATTATCTTCTTTCTAACCTGTCTAATCAGGACTAAGCCTCTTTTCTTCTAGTCTACTTCAGTAATTTCACTGCTCCTGCAATGAAAACCTGAGATTCTAGAGGAAGAATCAGAAATCCCTATTTCTTGGTAGAACTCTGTGAAATGTACTGTGCTGAAGTACTGAGGAAATGTTTCCAAGGAAACCTCAGTGAAAACAGAACTTCGCCTGATTTTCTTTTTTTTTAAATATCATATCAAATTCAATGAGAGGTGTCCTAAGGCTTGCAAACCTTTGACTGAGCTTCGGCCAATTCATGACTTCAAAGATACTGCAGAAAATAAAAGATTTTTTTTCAGCTCAACTGGAAAACTAAGCACCAGACTCTTATTTGACTGAATTGCATGCACATTCTCCTATTTTTTAGAGCACAGGTAAACCTATCAAAAATATTTGGAAGTCAGGCATTTCTGAATGCATGTAAATGAAAATTAGGCCCAGATCTGCACCTTTGTGTGCATGCACTTGAAAACATTGTTTCATGATGCTAGTTTCAGTGGAGCTGCTTCTGAGTTACTATTGGAAGGTATCACATATGGATCCAACCTCAAACGAACTACTGAGAAACAGTTTTGCAAAGGCTTAGCACAGAGGTTTTGTAATAGATCAAATTTAACTTTATTAACCAAACTCCATAACACTCCCTCTTCATTGGCATGGAGCCTTAATGAGCTTATTTAGCTTAATTAGCTTCTGGATACCAGCCACTGACTGAGTTTTCACTTGCTCTGATAATTTTAAGCATCCGTTTCTTTTTTCGCCATTACTGGCTAGACATTTCAGAATTAAATATGCATTTGAATAAGGTCTAGAATCTGTGAGACCATTCTCCTGGTCAACTTACATTGCTTTGCTAGAGAAAAGGGGTTTTAGCTTCTCCAGAGAATGGTGGAAACCTCTTCTAAATGAGCTTATGAGGTGTCTTAGGGTGTCAGATACACAATTCCTATTAAGAGTCAGTGGTGGCCACATACCTTTTACATGTACATAGCTTTGTAAATAGCACTGTGACAAGGACAAAAGGAAGCAAGCTAGGATCTCCCAGAAACCAGAGAATTCAGAATTAATAGACTAAAGTATTTCATAATTAGTTGCAATTCCACTGATAATGTTTCACCTGGTATTTAGCAGGATAAAGTGTGATCTGTGTTTCCTATGGGAAGTGAAAAAGACTAAGAACTAACACGAGTAGGCAGGGAGAGTTGTTCTACTGTGTACAAAACTCCCTCCATAGAGGCCAGGTCTGATTGCTTTCATAAAGACCAACTTGAGTAGGATTTGTGGTTTCAGTAAAATATTTGCTTTGGTGTACATTAAGCCATAGAGATATCAAGGACCTTACAGTAGGGTATCAGGAGCACTGGAAAGCAGGAATTTTATGCTGGACACTGTACTGACATTTAACTTGCTTTAACAATTTACTTGGCATTTGCATAGAAGCTGTAGACAGGAAGCTGCCTACATGCCAAGAATTTTGTTACAGAAAAAGGTCCTTTTCTGACAAATTCCACTGTTTGGTTTATACCTTTGGTACGCTTAATCCCTCTAAAGCCTAGAAAGAGTCCAACATATACATATGTGAACGGTCAATTCAAAATGCATCATTTTCTAATCAGTCACATCAGTAAACAATTACTCTAAAAATATTTCAGTAGTCTGTTACCTATAAACCCCTCAATCTTACATGACCTTTAAATTGAGAAGGCATTTTAATTCAAATTGCATGTACACTTTAATTAAATATCAGCTAGGGAAATAATTAAGTGAATGTCTGTAATTTTCAACCTGAAATTAATTCTTCCATTGTATGGTCTATGTGCTTGCAAAGTTTGCTCTTTCCTCCCTCTTCCTTTTTTTCACTGTTCAAACCAAAGTGTTATCAACAAGGATAAGGGTAATTAAATAAACTCCAACAAAATCCACTAAAACACCCTGGTTAGAAACATGGTTCCATTTCTAACATCATGATTACAGTTTCATGTCTGAAATAATCTGAATGGCTAGAACCTGATACTAGAACCTGGCCAATATGTATGCATAGGTGGTTTCTTTGAGACTCACAGAGATTAATATATAGATATAAGAACTATATTTTAAAATTCATAATGAAACATTTTCCAGTAAAGTGTAAGTTTATATAGGCTGGAAAAAGCCTTGTCTGCAATTCATCATATAAATGTTTTTGTCTTCTTTAGCATCTAAGTACCTTTCCAGGAACTCTTTGATACAAAGCATTCTCTTTTACAGGAATGAATAAATTAGTAGACTGGCCCAGAAGGGAACAAAACAACAGGCCTTATTTGAAATCTATTAAGTTGAGAAGAAATATTGCTATGTGTTAGTAATAATGATAAAAAAGAGAAATTATGAAGAAAAACGTGAGAAAACCAGAACTTCAGTGACAACAGAAGCATGGCCCAAGTTTGAGATGCTAGTAGAAAGGGAGAGATTCCATAAACAGAGTACTTCTGAAGAGGTAAGGTTTGTCCTTCTATTTAAACCAAGAAATGCCAAATTCTGCCTGTAGAGTGAGACTGTAGCCCAAATCACAGAATGGTTAATATTCTTAAGATTACAGAATGCTTAGTAGGGTTGTTTTGTTGTTTGTTTTTTCTTTTTCTCCTCAATAATTTATCCCATGTTACTCTGTGTGTGTGCGTGTGTGTGTGTGTGTATAATGAAAAATGAAAGGGTTTCATAAAAGAAAAAAAAGCTTTGTTAGGGCAGATAACTCACATGAAGCATTTGATGAAAATGCAAACTTGGTTGCTTTCGTACAGAATGGAATAACATAAAATGCTCTGAAAAAAAAAAAAAATCTTGCTTTTCTTCCTAACTAGTACAAATACATTTTTGCCTTGGGACAACTTTAAGTGTCTTCTAAAACATTACTAATCAAAGTTGGGTACATCTAAAGCCCACTTTAAAACACATAACAAGAGAATTTATAATTTAATGTCTGGATAGACTAAATTTCTATTTCTTTGAAACCAAGGAATATCAGAGAAACTTTGATAAACTTACGCCTGTCAGGTGAGAAGTATAAGACGCAAAATGATTAAGAGTTGGTGGTTTTGCTTTTGTGCAAAACAAAAAAATAACCCTTTTGGGGGTTATAAAGAGTGAGGAAATGCTTCAGGAGTGCTATTTTAGTCTGCATGATTACTACTTCTGCCAAAGGTAGCAAGCACTGAGTGGGATCAATAACAACTCCTTGGCAGGTAAATACTGTTTCTACAAATTGTGTAGTTTACTTTACGAAAGGATAAAAGCACAGTGAAAGATTGCCAGCATCTTCCAACAGTTCTGCATGGAAAGCTGGAGGATAACATGAGCAGTACTACATAAAGCTAGTATTTGGCAACAACATGAAGAAATTAAAAAAGCTAGTAAAGGGATACACACAGAACTCATCAAATGAGAAATAAGTGTGACTATGTCTGTTACTAAAAAAAGATAAATTGATCACACAATTTTCCTTGTACACAGAAAAGATTTATTTCCATGAGCTAAGCTACTACACCATTCAATACCACGCAGGAATAAATGCTTGGCCAACTTAGAAATATTTCTTGATTTTTCATCAATTACACTAATTTTTTGAAGTGGCCCATATATATTATCTCCTTATGTTTCTTTTTCTTACTTTAATGGGTAAGAAAAGTAAACAAACCATAGTTTCAGTTGTTAATCTTGTCCATTCTGCCACGTATTGCATAAAATAGCATGTCTTTATTCAACTGAACTCCCAAAGGTGTATACATCTTCCCTGTAAATAAGTACTATTACATGAAACATGCTGAGTGAAAATACATAAATGCCTTACTCCTTCGAGGGACATGACTTTCTACAAAAATAGCAAGAACTGTTATCCTTTGGAATTGGGGTGCTGGGACCCAGCTGTGATAGGAAACATGCCTGGGAATAGGGGGAACTGACCTTCATGGGGAAAGTCATTTCCCCTCTCCATACTTAACTGGAAAGTGAGAATAGAAAACACAATTTCTTTCAAGAAGAAAAGGCAGAAAAAGCATTTTAGAACTTGTTCGCAAACTTTCAAAATTAGGGAGTTATAAATATGCTTCTTGTAGAAATTCTATGAAGCAAATCAGGATGCTAGCAATGTGCAATACTTAAAGCAGACATTATTAAGTTTACCTGATTAATATATTTGAAAATGAGAAGCAACCTTTGTGTACATGTGGCTTGTTATACCTTTTGAAAAACATTCCTCAACCTGATCAAGTCAAACACACTTTTGTCCTTTAGGAAAACAATTAGCTTTTATTTTAAAGGTGCTTGTGATGAAGAACTCATCAAAATCCTTGATAACTTAATCCAATGTTTAACTGCCTTCACTTTTAAAAATATTGTATTTGCTTATCTTCAACACCACTGCCCAATACTGTGAAAACCCGCCACTGCCAAAGTTCTGTCTCTCAGAGATGCAACAGTTCTTATGAAGTCATAATTTATAATTTTCACTATTAAACTAAGATGACCTGGCCACTTATTCCTTTGTACTCCATGAAACTATTTTCCTGGGATATCTATCATCCCTCTTGTGATTTATGAGACTCTTTACCAAACCCTCCACTTCAAGCACGGAATGCAGAACTGCAGAAGCTCTCTGCAGAAGCATTGAAGAAGTTCTCACCACACTGCCAAAAATGGGGTAATGGCAATTTTTTTCTTTATGTGTATTCATCTGATTATACAGGATCACTTTAGCTCTATATGCCATGGCACTGCACTGGGATCAGTGTCAGATTGACTATTTAATGTGATCTGTTATATCTTTTTTAGACGAGCTGCTGTTGAGGAATGGATTCCTATATTCAATAAATGTGATACATGTTCCTTTTTCCAGATATATTTTCCTAATGAAATGCCCAGGTTTTCTTTTCTCAATTTGTCAACTTAGCAAGGTTGTTCCGTATCAATAACACTTTCTCTCAATTATTGACAACTACTCAAACTTTATTTCTTCTGCAACTGCTTGTGTCATAGAAGTTAAATGCAACCAAGAATATATTACTATTATACCTTATGTTTCTATTATAATCTATTTTCTTAACTGTAATTCCTCATTTGACATGATCTTTCACATAACCAAAACCCATGCCATATACTTCTAGTGCTTCTAGAGCTCTTCTAGTGCATCAAGATATGCTGTCTTACTAAACTGTGAAAAAATGCTTTCAGAAGCCTGTTATTTTAACATTATTCATTTTCTAACAGAATTTGTAATCTCATGACAACTATAAATATTAGTTTTGAAGCACATATTTTCCACAATTCATTTTTAGTTGTTTTTAATATTATCCTTCTCTATCTCTTCACTACTTGAGTCTGAAAGCAAAATGACAGGCCTTCAGCTACCCGAGTTTTCTGGTTTCTCCTTTCTGAAACATTTTAGCACATTAGCTTCCTTTTTCCTTCAAAACTGTTCTCTAAAACCTATCATGTATCAATGTTAAGAGTCTGCAAAGCTTCTCAGCTAGTTCCTTTCAAGCAAAGCTGTGCAGCAAGGGGCTCTGGCTGTGACGCCAGACATCATTCCAAAAGACTAATGTCAAAAAATAAATATATAAATTGTTGTTTTAGTAAGTAGACGATGTCAGAACAAATGCAAATAAGCTTTACATTAGAAAACAAACCAGACCAAGAGTAGAAATATATTATAACACTTGTGTAGCAGAGTCTGGTTAATCATGGGATCCTCTCTCTTTGAAAAAGAGATTCAAAATGCTTAAACGGGAAGTCTTGGCAGGAGATCCAGATGTGCCAGGAAGTCTTCGTTTATTTACAGGCTTGTCAAGCCACTCCTGTCAGGAGTGTCAGCCTGTGGTACAGAGAAACCCTGACTCCTTTCCCCAAAGTCTTAAGTGTGGAAATTGTGGCTTAAGGGAGAAGGGAAATCAGTATTTTTGAAGAAAAGCCAGTAGCACCCTCTCAAAATATGCTTCCTGCTCAAAATGAAGCTCTTCCCCAGAGTGGGAGGCCCTCAGGGAAGGGCTGCAGTGGCAGCAGCAGCAGTGAGATGCTGGAGGCCATCCCAGCTGGTCCTGGGGTGGCTGCTTTTATCCAGGCACTGCTGCTGCTGCGGTGCCACTCTTCTGCAGCAGCTTGGGCTGTAGGCCAGCAGATACCTGGGGCTCACATATTTGATAAACCACTGTTAAACCATTCCACAGTACCAGTGAGGTTATGATGCACACAAGTTGTTACACATGACCAAATGGCATTCATATAATTTTGAAGGTAGCATATAGTAGTGCTGAATCAGCCTTAGCATTGATAAAGCTCATTTAGGATAAACTGTAAAACTATATTTACTCTGTCCAGACAAAACTTAGGGTTCTGTTTTTCTTTTAAATATCTTTCTACCTGCACTTTCTAAACTTCAATGCAATTACACTCCTGCAGCTGCAAGCGGAATTGATAACTCTCTTCTTCTTGTGTGGTAGCATTTACTGTGGTTTCCTCCTTGGAAATTCTCAATATAAATAATTAGCATCTGCTGGTTTTGGTTTGTTTTTTGTTTTTTTTTTTTTTTTTTTTTAACAAATACACAATTACTGTGGTAGTTATTTCCTTACCTAAGCTTTGAGTCATCTTATTGCTACATATCTGTTAGCTTAACATGCTCTAAAAGACAACAAATAATTACAGTTTGACTAAAATCACAAAAAAGGGGACATATTCTGACACCCTGTCCATTTCTCAAAAATGTGGAAACAAAAAAAAAAACCACCATATTTGCAATAATATTAATATAAGATTTATCATTAATATAGCTTAAGATGGCCAAACCAATTAAAGATGGCATTTGTGGAAGATTTTTGATTACATTTTCAAAAACAATAAAATAAGAAAAATGTTCTGAGAAAAGAGGCATGCTAGATATGTTAAATCAACAGAAAAGATAAGCTTAGGTTCAAAAAAACCTAACAAGCATCTGAAATAAGAGGCAGAGAATATTCAATGGAAGATGTATTGGCAACGATTACTTTCTAGATGAAAAGCCTGAGACTGATTTCTTAAAGCATTAATATTTAATAACTTTGCATTTGCACTGTGTTAGACCGCTACTTAAAAATGAAATTGGCTTAGAAGTTTTTATAAGAATTGCTGGTCTGCCAGACACTTAAGGGTACATTTTCAGCACTGTGCCTAGGAATTAACATTAATGGGATTTATGCAACGGAGTCCCTGAGCACCACTCTAAATATTACTCTGCTTAGTAACTAATTTAGTGTGGTTACATGAGTGTAAATAAAAGGAGAATTTTGATCTAATACTTTTATACTGTGAACTAAGTATATGTAACAGTTTGATTCTTCCAAATACAAAATAGCATAGTTAGATTAAAACAGTCATTTGAGAAAACTTTATTTGCATTTGAATATTTATGTTAGAACACAAATTTCTTTGTACAGCGATTGAAAATGGTTAAATTCATCAGAATAATATGATAATTGTCAGTACAAAAAGAATGGACTTCTATATAATAGTATATCAAGGTTTAGATCCAGCCAGGATCTCAGCACCGTGCAGCCATTCGCTCACTCTCCTCCTTTCCCCCACCACCCCAGGGTAGGATGGAAAGGAGAATCAAAAGAATGTAAACCTCACAGATGGAGATAAGAACAGTTTAACAACTAAAATAAAGTAAAATATGGTGATAATAGAAAGAATACCAACAATAACAATAATAATAGGAAATGACAAGAGAAGAAATGAAAGCTCAGAAAACACAAGTGATGCACAATACAATTGCTCATAACCTCCTGACTGATACTCAGCCTGACCCAAGCAGTGATCAGTCCCTTCCAGGTAATTCTCCTCCGTTTAGATACTGGGCATGACATGCTGTGGTATGGAATACCCCTTTGGCTAGTTTGGGTCATGTGTTTCCGCTCCCTCCCAGCTTCTTTTGCCCCTCCTCACTGACAGAGCATGAGACTGAAAAATGCTTGACTGGAGTAAGCATTATTGAGCAACAACTAAAAACATCAGTGTGTTATCAGCGTTGTTCTTAGGCTAAAGCCAAAACACAGCACTGCACCAGCTGCTAGGAAGAAAAAAATAACTGTTGCAGCTGAAACCAGGACATAGTAGCTCTAAGAACTGCTATCTGAAAAATGAACTGGAGGCACAAAGTTCAGATCTCCACGTTCTGAATACTGAGGTCCAAATATTTTGTCTTTGACCCATCTTCACTACTATTTTATCACAGATAATATCATTAACTTGATCAAATGCAGGATATAAAAATGGTTTAATATTGTATTCATTTGGTACTAGCCCATTAATATTTTAATTATATAGCATATTGTGTTTGTTTTGTTAATGTATTGATATATTGTTTTATTTAAAGGAGTAACCTTTTTTTATTAACAACAAGAAAAAAAAAATATTAAAAATAATGTCAAGTAAGCCCCAAACATACAGGAGAATTTACTGCTGTGCCTCTTCTAAAACAGATTCACAAATCTAAGTATTGGCTTCTATAAACTCTTATCTGTTTCCCTGTATGTTTTGACTTAAAGCAAAAACCAGAAGCTAGTAAAATAAATATAAATAAAAACGAAAGTTGAGCCATATCACAGACATGCACTTCTTAAGTCACCAAGTATAGATATTTACTTCTATAGGCAGCTACTTCTTACAATCTCCATCTGAAATTTATCAGGCTCTATCATAAAAGTGTTAAAGGCTGTTAACCTCCACAAAATTTGCTCTAGAACAGCAGCTTTCAATGGTTAGAAAAGTTATATTTTCCATCCTAAACTGATCTTTGGACAGTTTATAGCCATTTGGTTTTATGTGAACATATCACTTTAGCTCTTCTCATGCTCTAATATTTATCATCTCTGTGATAGTTCTAGGCAGCAGTTACATCCCCTTCTCAGATCTTCATTTTTCTAGGTTAAAAGGACCAAATTTCTTTGACTTCTCTCCCACTATCCCTTTCATCCTCACAGTATGTTACACCTCTTTCAGTTTACATCAGATTTCCTGAACTGGCAACTATAACAATGTGTTATGATGTAAGCACCTGCATAGACTATGATGAAATGAAAGATTACCCCAAAACTTTCACAACCTGTTATATTTCCATATTTTTTTACTGTTTGGCACTGTAAATGTCCCTTCATGTATAAGACTTCAAATATATCGCAAAGTTAGTACATCTAGACATGCTACCATCAGCTGTGAGAGCTGATCTATGATAACTGCCTGCACATCCAATCTCCACAAAACGGTGCTGGACACACTCGAAAAAGTTAAGCGAAGTATCTCCACTGCTCTGAGCTAAGAGCACATTGAGCATATATATCAGAGAAACATTCACTAGTAATTTGTGCGGTAAAATTGTTGTTCACTCAGTCACAGAACTACATTTTCATCTACTACTACCAACACACTTCAGCAACAAGATTGCAATTTTAGTGTTAGAGACAAAGGACACATTTCCCTTGGAATCAGGCTTGTTTGGGTTGAAATACTGTAATTTCCCACTCTAGACATTTTTGTAAGTCTGACTATGCTTTTGCTCTCTTTGATGAGATGTACGTATTCATTATTCCTTTTTTTGTGATCCTACTTCACACGCAACATATGGAAATAACAAAGGCCAATGCATAATATATACATAAATTTAATACATGAAGTAATGTTAGCTGTTTTTAAAGAAATTCTTTGATAAGCCTCAAAACAGCCTTATTGCATATAGTATATTAAATATATATATATATATATAAAAATATATAAAACAGTATATTACCTGGTAGCATCCTTGGACATGCATAAGTTCTGTGGTAATTATTTCCAATGGGAAATGAATAATTCAGGGGCCATAAAATGGTGATTTCAGGTTTGGGAATTACAAAAATACCCTGTGGGACATCTATTCAGCTTCCTATGTGACCCTGAGCAAGCCAAAGACTTTATGATTCAGTTCCCCATCAGTAAAGCAGGAATATTAATATTTTCCTTCTTTAGAAATCTGTTTTAACAGCAGTATTGGAAGCCTTACAAGTAAAACAAGTAAGCAAAATAGAAAATACACCTGGAGAAAGATACTATGTCCTATTTCCTATTAATAAGTAGAAATAAGCCAACACCTGTGGCTGATTTATTTCTTACTGTGATCATGTCTACTAAGTAGGTACTTAGAGCTTCCTTTTACTTAAGTGTTTGTCGGGGATAAAGGAGCACAGATCTCTATTTCTGCGAAGTCTGAGGCAAAAAGGTAGGTATGTCCCCTACTGTTACTCCAAATGCAGGAACTGTGTTTCTGAAAGAAAGCAGCAATCTGTTTTCAGCTACAAGGCAGATACAAATTGAATCAAACCTGACATTTTTGGCAGAATTCTTTCTGATGTTTATGAGAAGAGACAGAATTAGGAAAAAAAAAACCTTAAAAATTATGTTCTGTAAAATCATTCTGGCAATGTAGCTTCAGTCTAGTTTTTTACTTAACTTGCATGAACAACTGAGCTTATTTGGCATAATAAAAGAATAACAACTCTATTTGTGATGTATCCTAGGCATAGATTCATGAGCATAGAAATAAATTGAAGAACTTAAGATGGGCAATGTGCTTCCAGCTTTTTAATTTTACACATTCTTGTTTACTATCAGAGTGATACAAGGATCCAACAAATAAAAAGTATAGAATAGCTGTACTGATCCATCAGTTCATCTAATCCTTCCCCTTTGACAAGGGATAGATACTTCCATTCTCTAGTTTTAATCCTAATCTTAGTCTACTTTAGTAAATAGAATGGTATGCACTGACTGATTATAGATAAAACTGTATCAACACATTTACAGCATACAGTTAGTATGTTTTTACTCATGTCATACTCTATAGATGGGACTGCTTTCATAAAGTGAGATGAAGGTATCTTTATATTAATTAATGCAGAATGGCTCACTTGAATTTTTCTCCACATAAAGGAATCTCCTCTCTTAGTCAAACATTTTCATTCCATAAAATTTTCCCTCTTTTTGCCCTTCTCCTCCAAATGAAGTCACAAGAAACATGTTCAGATATGCAATTCTACATACACTGTGGTAGAGATAAAATGGAATATGTTAAGAATCCCTCGAGGAAAATTACAAGGATCCCAACTTTATAGGACAAAAAAGATAACCCTGTATCCTTAATGTAGGAATGACTCCACCTTGCTGAACATTTACAGATCACTATGAAGTACATGTAAGTATTCACATTTACCACAGGAACTCCCTAACCTACTCACCCTGTCCCAGGAATAATAAATATCAGCCAACACGTGTTAACACTGATAGCAGCGTATTATATTATAGAATAGTAGCCTCATAGTGCTGCCAAGTCTCTAGTGATCATGTGGGGAATACAAATTCATAAGTACGTAGAATATGCATATATAATATACATACAATCTGAACTTAATACCTTATAAAGTGAAGCACTACTAGGAGTGCAAAAGAATTGCAAAGAGAAATAAATAAACCTCTTCTACATGTAGTGAATGGCTAGCAGAAACAATATTGTAGCCATGCGCGTAAAAATGAAGAGCTGCAGAGGATCTCAAAGTGCAATATATCTTCCTGTTCAAGAAAATAAAGGACAGTTTTCACCTTTGTCTAAAATTAACTATTTTATTCAGCCAAGTATTTCTTAGTGAAACTAAGTAGCATTAGATAAATAGCTCAGGAAAAACCTCTCCTAAAAAGCACCTTATAATGGCACAAATTTATGTCAATTAACATTTTAACTATTAATTCTAGGATAACTTGGACAGAATAATAATTGATACAAAACCAGAAGGACAGCTGTCTGGTGCTGGCTGAGAATTTCAGCAAGAACTTAGTCACTGCTTACAACAGTTTTGTAAGTTTTGGCTGGGCTAGAGCTAATTTTCTTCACAGTAGCTAGTGTGGGACTATGCTTTGGATTTCTGCTGGAAACAGTGTAGATAATACATGGATGTTTTAGTTACTGCTGAGCAGTGCTCACACAAGCCAAGGCCTTTTCTGCCTCTCACACTGCTCCAACAGTGAGGAGCCTGGGGGTGCTCAAGCAGCTGGAGGGGATACAGCTGGAAACTCAACTGACCAAAGGGATATTCCATACCATAGGTACCATAGTCAGCAGTAAAACTAGGGGGGAAGGTTGGCGTAGGGGTCTGTGCTTGGAGACTGGCTAGGCAGGAGTTGGTTAATGATGAACAATTAAAACACTTGTCTTTGGTTTTATTTTTGTTATTTTCCTGTTCATTACAATTTATTATTATTATTATTATTATTATTATTATTATTATTTTATTCCAATTATTAAACTGCTCTTATCTCAACCCACAGGTTTTCTCATTTTTACCCTTCTAATTCTCTTCTCCCATTGAGCTGGGGAGGTGGGACTGAGCAAGAGGCTGTGTTGTGCTTAGTTGTTGGCTGGGGTTAAATCACAACAAATAGCTTTTCATTTCTACATATGATACAATAGAACATATGCTCACGTGATGTCAAACTTGCCCAAGGACTTCAGAGCCATGCAAGCTGAATGCACCTGGAAACACTCCTTCAGCTTTTTTCTTCTTCTAGATATTAAGTTTACAGAATTTGGCTTCCCACAGAGCTGACTCTGAATGCCAAGGCTGAAACGTTTACTTAAAAATAGCAACCTATGTTTCCCAATGTAATTTCTATCTTTTCATGAAGCCACCTAATAACTAAGTCTAGGCAGAAACTAGTACTGCTCCCGTGAGTAGGTCTACATCTGCTCACTTTAATGTCATAGTGTAACAATCACAAACACAAACTAAAATGAGATATTTTATGGGCTTTTATTTAAGCTTACATGATTTCTTATGACTGATGTGCGCCTTTGAGCTATACATGGATTCTACACCTGATTTCAACAGCAAAAACCACAGCTGTTTTAACAATATTGGTAATCAGATGATTTCATTAAATGCTACTCTTCCTTTTCTCAGAATAACTACCACAAAGCATTAATTTTTTGGTTTGATACTACTGGTCCAGATATTTGATAGATATTAAAAGTGCAGCCAAGGTATCAAGCACTTAACAGTACAGGCATCAGGTGCCAGGACAATACAGTGCAAAAGGTACTGGCAAGCTCAGTTTTGAAATATTGGCCTGATCCGGGAAAAACAATAGCAGCAATCCAGAAAGCATTGGTAATACATCATACTTGGTCCAATACTGAAACTGGAAGAATTAAACATCAGGTGTTAGTCTGTTCTGCAAGTGAGGGAATTCTGTTAATTTTGTGAACTTTCTGAAAAACAACTGAAAGGTCCTGGACACAGCAAGCAAACCATAAGGAAAAAAATTGCCTAACAGCAGGTTTAAGTAAACTCAGAGCCACTTGTAACAGCATTTTGATATGCTTGGCAATAAGCAGAGCCTTGGTTCCATCAAGCAAACAAACTGGAAAATTATTGAAGGCTTTCAAAGTTGCGTCACTATGAAGCCCAACTGAACAGTGTATCAGTAACTTAAATGACAGATACACCTGAAGATAGGATACTGCAGATCTTCTTTAAAAAAAATAATTCATAAGTGAATGCAGGTTAATGACCCAAGTAAGTTGGCTTCCTTTCTCCTGAATTTAAATCTTCAGGGGCCACTCCTGAAAATAAACATATGATGCCTTCTCTTTTAGCATATCTTTCTTGGCATCCCTTGTGAAGGTGACAACATGCATGCCAAGTAAGTCAGCCAATTAACCACCAGCAACATTGCTCAGAATGTTTATATCAGAGAGCTATATAAACAAACAAAAGTTTGTTTCTAAAACTGAGTAGAAGCTGCTGACACGCTAGCTTGCAATTTCAAGCTAGTGACATGGTACTTTATACACCGTGGAGAACTTCTGCAACAAATCTGGAATAGGAAAACCATTATGGTCAAGAGAAGAGAAAGTATACTGTGCTCCCTGACAGACTCTAGCACACTAGCTTGCTAAAAAAATATTTTTGAAGTAGCATAGCTCTTCACACTACTTTCATAGTTTTTGAATAGGCTTCTTGTCCCACAGAGTTTACATTCCTATCATAGGAATGTCATCATGA
The DNA here is from genome assembly GCF_963264785.1 of Psittacula echo. NCBI lineage: Eukaryota > Metazoa > Chordata > Aves > Psittaciformes > Psittacidae > Psittacula > Psittacula echo. The sequence goes on along the minus strand of NC_137738.1, from coordinate 36,245,526 downwards.
AAAGAAAGGAAGGAAATGTGAATGTAAAGCAGAGATCATTCTAAAGTCAAAGAAAACAAGTCACATATCACAAGTGGGCAATAAAGATGTAAATGTTAATAAGAAAGGAATTTATTACAGCATCCAGAAAAGAATGGGCATCACAGGAGAGAAGACCAGAACAAAGAGTGAGTCAATAGGCATCAGATTTGGTGTTGTATTTGGTAGTAAGGAGTAGAAACATAAAAAGAAAGGCAGTGTATATACTGGGACCAGAGAGGAAGTAAGTAAAAATATGAAGATCTGTGTGGGAGGACACAAAAGTTCACATGAAGCAGAGCTCAATGATGCAGCTGTAGGAAGTCTGGACTCATGAAGTCTAAAAATGGTTAGATAGCAAGACCTAACATCTCAAGACAATAGCATGCCAACACCCAGCTGATACTGTTTGACTACACCTGTATATATTTGGCAGAATCTAAATGGCACTACCTTGTGCTTTGTGGACTTCAAAATAAGATGCTTTTAGAAATACTTGAATCACCCACAAAAAAAGCCATGCCTTGTTGTACAAAGCAGAGCAAGACTGGACAAGCAGCTAACACAGATTATTACTACATTCTTCAGAGAAGCTCACTGGAAGCTCCCATTTTGGTTTAAAGCTATACAATCCTATTTCATTTTATTCCCCAAAGAATGACTTTGGAAAACAACTACAATCTTGCAATATTTCTCATTCTTAGAGAAAGGTAATGAGGAAGCAGTGAGCATGACAGTAACAATCACAATGTCTGACATCTGCCAATAACCTGGATACCTTGCATTTGGGGACATGGTATGGGAATCCCCAGTGACAGCAATGTTCATCATCTATAATGAACAAGAAGTGAGAACAGACATGACAAAAAAACAGACATGCAAAGAAAGGAGGAAAATCTTTCAAAGAAAATTATTTTCAGTTCAGGTTTGGCATTTATACACGCAGAGCATTTGTTTGCACTCTGGACTGAATCTATCCTAGGAAGCACTTAGTGTTCCAAGTCAGTGAAAGACGCTTAGCATCAGAGCACTTCACATATCCAGGGACCCACCACTGTGTAAGTTTCCAGATTTTGCTGTTAAGCAAAGAGGGCTATCTTTCGCTCTCCAGGGAAAGGCCAACAGAATGGAGAATGAGTGGGAGATTAAACTTGCATGTTTTCATCATAAATCTGTCAAAGTTTTAATAACTACCCACTGATGATCATACAGCATTACCTGCCACAAAACTAGGGGAGGGGCCTTAATTTGATTCATACCAGCTTTAAGAGTGTCCTCAACTCTCAAGTGGAGGTTAGGGTCCTTGACTTAACAAAAGGACATCCCAAATTTTCAGGTTCTCCCTCTCTTTCCCCTTCAGTCTTAAACACATACACAGACACACACTTCCTGAAGAGGTTTTTTCCAAAAACTATCAGTTATACACGAGCACTGATATTGTATAGCATATCTGAACAGAGAGAGACAAAAATGCAGGCCAAGAAAAGACCACATTTTAATGCTCAATTCACGAAGTCCATATCGATATGTTAGTAACACCGTATTATTAAAATACAGAGTGAGGGACCATGAAAGTAAAATGCTGCAGTTGTGTGATAGTCTGCAACATTTCATGCACAATTTGCAGCATTCTTTTACTTAACACAAACCTATACTTAGTAGCAATAAAGAAAGAGAGTAAAGGAAGGCGTGCTAGCATATATGCTTGTAATAGAGGGGTCGTAGCAAACAATAAAGTGATGCAAACCTAGAGAGAAATAATCTCATATATTCTATGCTATAGTGTTACTAAATGGGACTCTCAAACACAGTCATGAATAATCCCCACTTTTTTTCCACTCAGAAAAAATAAGCTGGTATTCTGTTCTAAATGGAGCATTACAATGCCTGTTCTTTGTTCAGCCCTCCATGGAACAGTGTGGTATGTAAAATCTGTCTAAAAAAGCAGTCTCTCTCTTTCTTTCTGCTGCCATGGATATGACATCATTTTTGCCAACCGTTGCTAAGTCATGAACAGAGGGAACATTTCCTTTTCTCACACAGAGGGCAGGGTATGAGCCAGAGCTACCAAGAGACACAATGTTCTCTTTATGCAGCCAGAGAAAACAGTAAGAGAGGGCTGCCGATGGTCTGGGAAATGGCAGGCAGCCACAGAGCAGACAAAGCTGATAGTGCTGCCTGGCCAGTCTCAGTTCCCACTCAATTGGTGGCCTATTTTCTCATCTCAAAGAAAGGGAGGGAGCAAACTAAAAAGGCCTACATCTTTGCCACCTAACTCTTGCTGAGGCAATGCTCTGGTCCCTTGCCCTTCCCAATGAGGGCTGCATCCTCTGTTGGAGAACAGGAGAGGGAGCACATAGGATGGATCTGGGATCTGCTGCTTCAAACCTCATTGCATGCCGCACCTACCAACCATGAATATAATGGCTGGGGTGAAAGGTATTCTTCCAGAATAGAAAGAAGTTAGGTCTCAGAACTCAGTTATAGTCAGATTAAGAAGCACACTAAGACATATGCTTTCTGGATGCCTGTAGCCTTAAATGCAGGTCCTGAAGTCCTAACTCAGTATTTCTTAGTAGGCAAAACTAATGTCAATATCATATAAGAAAGGACTTTTGATACATGACCTTTGATCATTTTCCACACTTGCATAGCTACAGTGACATAGATTACAGTGTCGCAGTTTACAGTGTTCAACACATAAAACCTTCTGGTAATTGAAAGTTCTACTTATTTACTTCTCAGAAAACACATCAATGAAGCATGTTTTCTGCAGCACTTCTGCACATCTTACAACTGAAAAACTGGCTAACTTTCTCCAAGATCTGAAATCTTTCAGAGCTCGCATTGTGTGACTTGGACTGAGGAAAAGCAAGTGTTCACATTTTCTTTAACAAAGGAGATGATTTCATTATTGCAGCTATTCATTACTTATTTATTTAACTTACAATAGACAGACTACAGTTATTTTTGCATGCCTCTGTCCTAAAAGAAAAATAGAATTTCCTGCATCTCAGATAATGGCACTAACAAGAGAAATCAATTGCCTTTTGTTTTTTGAAGAATCTGCATGCAGGTTTAAAGAGATGACATTTTTCAAAGGGGGGGGAGGGGGGAAGAAAAAAAGAGGTTGTATTTAGATTCAATCTAAAGTACTACTTTTCCATTCCACTGTAGCTAAGGTTTTCACAAACTGCTCTCTTCCATCAGGATAAAAATTTACTCTAGCTAAGTTATCTCTGGAATTGGTAAAAATTTAAAATATGTGCTCCTATTTTCTCATAATTCTTAATTTGTGCTAGAAAACAAGAAAAAAATACAAATACATGTTGGCTCAAACCCTGCTTCAACTGGCTGTTCCTGTATAAACTACCAGTAGGGGACACTAAATGAGTGGAAGATATTCGCACTTATTTAACAGATATACCAGGTTGCTCTTAACATGGTTAATGGTGGAAAGCACATATATTAAAAACAAAAGCCTCTCCAAAGCAAAGTCTCCCTTTAATACATATCTTTGGCCTTCCTACGGAAATAATTTTGCACAGGCAAATTTCACGAGCACAGGCAGCTATGTGACACAGGCACATGTTCCACTAACATATGAAACAGCTGATGTGTGGTACAATATTATATTAGTTAAAAGATACTCTGCATGTGTTTGCATTTCTGAGTACAGATGCATGTGTAACTTGTGAAGAGAAGTTTTAAGGGTGAACTTTCCAAAACAACGGTTATCAATTTATTAAAAAATGGACTCAAGTAGTTTGACAGGATGGGATTAGCATATAGTACATAGCCTGTGGCATAAGAGAGCCTAAACTTCTAGCTCCTGTTCACAGTTAGATACAGCACCATGAATAATCAGTGAGCTTCTGTCCTCAGTCATCAAGGGAAGGCTTGATCCTGCCCTCAAATATGAAGGCAGTGTCTTGTAAATCAGCTACTTTACTAGTACTGCATTTGATATTACAAGACATAAAGAGATGTGTGCTGGCTTACTAAAGAGAAAACTCAAAGCACATAAAATAACACTCCTCCAGCAATCTCTGCCTGCAAAAAAAAAGAGATGAGTACTAAAAAAAGGGCTAATAAAAAATAATCTTGTTCCCCCATCTTCAGTGTAAGAAGAGAAAAAAATAAATGGTAATAGATATAAATTCCAAGAGTTCAACTGAATAACAGCATCAGAGGCAAGGAATTTATGTTAAGCCTTTTAGAACACTTTGGACTCTACTGATGGCATTTGTTTTGAGTTCATTCGTGCCTGAATGCCCAGGAAGGAAGCAAAGTGAATGTGCAATGTTGAGCTCGCAGGATATGTTGCTTGATAGGGTGCTGGCATCAGCAGGGTTCATTTTCTTCTCAGACCCCAGAGCTGCACAAGTGTATTACTGTGTGCTTTTGTGCAACACTAGGGAAGCTGGAACAATTCCACAAACTATATGGATGAAAAGATGGAATGCATCATCCCACAAAAATGCACTCCTTTTCCCCTCCTCCCTTCCCAAGAGGAGGCAGAAAACGTGATCTTTTTTGTAAATCTCTCATAGTCTGAATTTCCTTTAATTGAACATACAGTTGGAACTCAAATATTATAGTAACATAAAAAAATTGCTCGTGCTATGAGAATTCCCAGCACTGCAGATCCATTTTCTATTACACATGCAAACTCCATCAAAATTGCCTTACAGCTTTGCAGAAGAGTTTTAACCTAATCTAGCTTTCCACTGTTTTTCAGCAGTTGCTCACTTCTCATTTGTTCAAAAACTTAAATTTCGAGCTCCCCTACTCCATGCCACAATAAGACAAGAAAGATTTACGTGAATCAACACAAAAACCTGTGGATTAGCAGTGAAAATATCCTAAACCAAATAATTCATATTTGAGAGTATGGTCTCATCAAAATTCACAACCCTCAAAGTCTATTTGCATTGATTATTTAGGAAGCTTACTAAGGAGAACATGAATACCATGTCTGTTTCTTTTTTTACTAGATGAACAACTTTTTGTTAATTAGATACAGTATAACTAGCATCATCAGGAGAAAAATGTGCCACTAGGGAAAAGAATGCTACTAATGTAATGAAACACAGAGAGATAATGAACCTAGTCAACGGATAATCATGTACTTTTGTTAAAGAAAAGTATGATTTTTCATGTTTGACAAGTCTAAAGCTTATGGACTTTTTCAGAAATTGCCATAAAGCATCTAAGGAAAGTTCCATAATGGACATAGACCAAACTGGTTTAAAAATGTATTTAAAAGAATGTAACCAGGAAGCGAGCTGCTTCCTCTGTTTCAACTAACATACATGTTGCAGAGTGAAAAATGAACAAAAAGAGTTTGATGCATTTGCAGCATGATTATATCATATCCATGGAATGGCAAATGTTAAAACTACTGAAACTTTCCAAGTGAATTAAATGGGCATCATTAAATAGTTGGTCATTTTCTGAAATTGGTACATTCAAAGCATTAGTAACTTTAAAAAGGAAAAGGAAAAACTGACCAGCTCTGTGCTGAAGAAATCTTTACTCCCTGCAAGCACTACAACTTCACACTACTAGTAAAAAGTAAAAAATTATTATTGTGACTAAATGCAGTAAATTTGCCCTTAGGCTCCCCAGATCCTTAGCTGGGGTGCTAATGATTGAAAAAAAATATTGTAAAATCATACTCTGATAAAAAAGTACTACTGAAAGTCCCAGTGAAATGAATCCTGCTGAACCTTAAGATTACTATCATTTACTTGTTTTATGAACCCACATTGCAGCTGCACTCAGTGACCCAATTTCTTATGCCAAATAAACTGTTGCAGAAATCCATTCATGTCCCTTCCAAATAGCAGAGGCTGCTGTACAGCAGGCTGACTTGCCTGAAGGGTAAATGAAAGAAAATGGAAATCACCTACAGAATAAATAAAATCTTGTGGTATGGGCCATGTATTAGGAAAGACTGAGCATAATGAGACATCTCATCAGTGAAAGAGTAAAAGGGGAAGTCACATTAATCTGAAATCCTCTTGGAAATGATTCATTATAGCCTGCTGCAGAATTTGGGAAGAAGCTCCTCCACTAAAATTTCTTGGACATTTTTCATTATAGCATGCTCTCAGAAAGCCCCGAATGACAGCATTTATGAGTTATCTAGAATTTACAGATTTAGAACTTACAGCACATATTTAGAACTGCGGATACTACTACACATTTCCATCTTACCCTCTGGTAAAGTCAGGTTTATTGTAAGATGACCAAACCACACTGGTCCATATTCTCTGAACCCTAAGACTGCACTTCCATACAAAAAGTGAAGTTTTAGTTTTGAAAGAAGCACTCAAACATTCACTAATAGGAATACACCCCACAAAACAAGTTGAATTACAGGCCTAGAGAACCAGGGGTGTTTCCCAGTAACAAATTGTGCAGTAATTAAAGTAAAATAATGACTTGCCATCCAGTACAAACTGAACACTGACCTACAAATGTACATTATGTACTCATCTCTCCTTTCAACCATCCTTCTATTTCCTAGCTTTAAAGAGAGGTGGAGAAGCAAGTGTTTAGTGAGTAAACATGACCATATTTCAGCTGAGACAACCAAAAAAGTTTTGAAATCCAATTTCCAGGACAGTCAGACTTCATTACATGTTTTCCCTGAACAGCTATCCAAATTGAAATTTCAATCTTCCAAGCATTATTGCTTTTCATTTTCTGAAAGTTTTAATGCTGATGAACTTTTTCATTTTCTTTTTTCCTTATTCACAGTTCTGGGAGCCTGATAATCCTTTGATTAAAAGTTTACATTTATTTAAACCACACAGTTTCCATTTGGTGTGAGTGCAAAAAAGGTTATCTTAATTAAGTAGGGAAGTACTGATAACTCAGATATTGTACACCTGTTTCAGGTGATAGTAAGAAGTCATGTAGTACCTGGAATACCTTTAGCTATATTTATAAAAGTTGGATTCCAAAACCAGACGTTCTCAATATTTTAAACCATAAATTTCTGACACAACAATTCAGGATTGGTTGCAAAATCTCTGTTGACAAGTCTGTATAATCTATCATTCAAAAAAACCCAAAATGCAGATCTGGGTTACAACTTGGAACATAAACATATTTTTGGTAGAAAATTACTATTATTTGGTTTGACTTAAGGAGCAATTCAATAGACTTTTGCTTTTTACTGGTAGAGAGAATCCTTCTAAAGTAATGCAAACCATAAAGTGTAAAGGATAAAAATCACATTATTTCCCTGACTCATACTGGCACGATATACCATTGCGATAAAATTAGTATTGCCCTTTTGAAATGGAAAACAATACATTAGCCTACTCATTCTTGATATAAAAATCACTGAAACTAATTTGCTCTGGCCTGTAGATAACTTGTGCTCATTCCCTTTGAAGTTAAGTAGCAGTAGCCTCACAGCAACTTAATCACCATAAAAACAAAGTGCTTTATTCCTGAGAAATGAGTTAAATTTCTGTAGAAATATTGATTGGATCACACTATGTCCGTCAAACAAGTTTCTGTTTGAAATCCATGGATGGTGTGAAGTCTCCGATTTTACACAGAAATGAAGGAAAACATTTGTACCTAATGGCTCCAAACACATATGTGAAGGTGATATAAGGTAACCAAATGGGTGACCTAAATAGCTGAAACAGTATCAAGAGCTCAGCTGGAGAACTTTACTCATTAGTGAACACATGCCCTGTATAGTGGTATTTAAAACAGCAGACAGCAGCACCATTTGTAACTTCTACATATTTGATATATACAAAGTTATATATGCACAACATATATGGTTGAAAGCGTATAAATATGTACAGATATCTTTGAATATGTAATCATACATAAAGAAAACATAAATTCTCTCTCATATGTGGATATTGGTCAACCTCTGATATGTCTTGATCAGGAAATGCTTAAAAGTCCTCTGGTTTATTTAGGGATTATGTTTGTAAGAGGTGGGAGCTATAGGCTGAACAAAAATGGAAATATTCATCTATTTTCCTCAAAGTTAAATATCTACCATTCACCTACAAGCTGACCCCTGGTCACAGTTTGAGAACTCCAGATTGTCAAGAGATCTTTTATCTTTAAGGCCTAACCTTAGCTATCTGACTGCAATGGACCTAGTGGGTGACCTAAATAGCTGCAACAGATTCAAGTGCTCACCTGGGGCACTCTGCTCAGCAGTCAAAAAACCCTCCAAACCACCAAAACCCACAAATAAAATCCTGTTTGTAACTACATTAAGAAAGCATTTTATTCAGAATACGTCTTTTCACTTTGGGTCCCAGACAACTGTTCTATGTTGGAATTTTATTCAAAATATGGTCTGGCTTATATTCAAAGATAAGGGCCTGATTTGTAGCCAGTAAGTGTATTCTTAGCACAACATAGCACACGTGGTTCAATACCTAAACATGACACAGAATTTAGAGTGACGTTCCATGCCTTGCTTCTTAATGGTTTACTTATGCGCAGTCTTTATTGCAACCCAAATCCTCAACCTGAATTAATATGTGATATAATACATTAACCTGCAGGAACAGTACTTTGCCTTTGTGCCCTGAGGATTGTAAGCCTCTCAGAAAGTACAAGAACTCTTATCAGAAGACCTAATCAGGAATCTAATCCTGCAGATAAGAATAACATGGACCGGGATACAGAGGAGGGAGGAAGTGGTACAGAATCCATTTAATCGCTTGAGTGATACTGTAAGCAGTTCAATTTATTACATTTATCTACTTTCACGGCCAGTTTACAGGAGTAGATAAACATCTTGTTTGGGCATTTTGATGGGATCATAACAAGGGAGGAACTTTGAAAAAATAAAAATCCCAGAGACCACAATAGTATCGTACTGAGATTTCCAGTGTCCTTCTCCTTTAACTGAAGCCCATAAATAAAGAATCATAGTGTGGAATGGATTTATAAACAGCACTCCCAATTGATTTCAGTGGGGTTTGCTTTGAAAAATCAATGGTGTGACACACCATAAAGATAGAGATTAAATTTTTTCCTACTTTAAAACAACAAAATACATTAACTATGACAAATGACAAATTGTTTTTTAATATTCATGTTGTTGGATTATGGCATGTACTATTTAGAAGTCAAAAATTAAACTGGAGAAAACAGATCCCATTTCTTACTTAGCAAAAGCAAAGTAAAAGATGAGTAGTAGAGAAAAACAAAAACAAAGGTAGTGTAGAATTCAGAACATTTATAAGAAAGTTCAAAGTTATCTTCATAGTAGATAAAAGTATCATCAATACATTAAGCAAGTAAAATAAGAATTTAATAAACCTATTACACTTTAAAAAGAAAAACACACACACACAAAAAAAGTGAACTTTGCAAAATTATTTATATGTTTACTGCTAGCGGTGACAAAAAATCAGATGATATATTCATTTTCATGAGAAAATACTGAAAGGGGTATTGGAGATACTATATATACCCTCTGACAACCTAGAACCAAACTCTCCATGTGGACAGTTTTAAGAAAATCAAAGATAAGCCTCCAGCATGTTTCTTGTTATAGTGCAGAGACACAATTATTCTGAACTTGGAAACAAATCCCAATCCATAAACATTCAAAGCTGTGATAACTGAATGCATTCAATGGAGACTGATACAGTGTACCAGAAAGTTCAGCTTCACAACCGAACTAAAATGAAAATTACAACCAAGTTAATAATTGTACCTAAAAACATTCACTTTGCCCTTTGTTTTAATTTTCTTTTTTTCTTCTAATTTAAAGCATATAGGAAAATGCTAAATTTTCTTGGTACATACAAACATAAGACACACAGCTGATAATCTTGCTCCCCAAAAGCCCATATTTCAACACTTTACTCTGAACTCCCTGAATACTTTAAGGGGTTTTCAATATCGCAATACCTGTTACACTTACAGGTTGTCTGCTGAAGCACACAAAAAGTGCGGCTAGTTAGGGCTAGGTGAATATGTTTAGCCATCTGGTAACCTACTCACTTAAAAATAATTGAGAACAACAACCTAACTTCACTATTCACTGTTTTTGATTCATTGTAACAAAACATAACATTCAGATCTTTCAAAGACTAAAGAGATTATTTTTTTATCTTGCAAATATGATTGGTTATTTCAACTGAGGTTTTGGGAATTTTATTTTTTTTTTTAACTCTTTAATTGCATCAGCTTTTTGAAGGAAACAAAACAGTGGATTCGCTTTTCAAGAAAAGAACAGAAGACAAAAACATTGCTTTTTACATAGAAATATTTTTCAATTTGTAAGCAACCAAAGTTCTAAGAATAATATTCTATATAAGCCACATTAAATTTACATTAAGTTGTTATGGTAACTCTATTTTTTAACAAAAGGAAATAACACAAGTTTGCACTTGGACATAAATGACAGAACACCATCCTTTTGAGTATCTTAATAAAGATAGAACTATTTATGCAAGGTTATTCGTATAATTATTTTGCATTATATACTACCTACCTATTCTTTCAGGAAAAGCTACAATGTTCCCAGGGAGTGCATTGACACGATCACTTGTTACTGTGATCTCTTTTCTTTTTTTTAGCTTTTATTAGCAATAAAGTGAGCTTGCCAAAAATACTGTGCATGGACAATTGTCATATTTTAATTTCACAATATCAGGAGCAAAAATGGATTGAGGAGGCACTCTGAACTCATCTCTGATGGTTAATGCTTTGCTGAGAAAAGGACTGCTGGTGTCATTTATAATGGTTTCCTGGAAATACCTCCTCATTAGCATCAATTCAGTTTTAAAATGACAGATTTCATTATAATATCAATGGTGCAATACAAATGGTAACGTGATAACTTCGGTATTTCTATATATAAAAAGATTTCTATAACTTTAATGAAAATCACAGTCACTGCACATCAAGCTCATTATTCATTCTAGCAAAGAAAATTTACCCATTCATATTTCACAGACTGGGGCGGGAGGAATGCTAAATAAAAAGGAAAAGCCTTGGTACATGTTACTGAAGATCTCCATTTTAGCACACATATAAAACTAGCAAAATCCTACCTACATTTTTTTTTCTTTTCCTTTTTCTCTTACATCCTCATCAGAGTCTTCAGAACATACATTTATTCTTCAGGAGAACAAATGTCACATGTGAGTCACTTTGCTTTGCTCCATTAATTACACTTTGCATAGCTTTTTGCATATTACAGCCAAGTAGCAGGTTTGTTCTGGTGGCCACGTACAATTGTGATAGAATTGGCATGCTACAAGCAGCCGTGATGTACAGCAATAAGAGACAAAAGAAAAAAAGAGGTAAATGTGACATTTTCCTCCTGAAGCTTAAATGAATAAGCCTTGAAGAAAACTAATGATGGGGCAAAGAAATACTGTGAGCCAACTCTGTTTTGATGTAGACAAACAAAAAGGAGGAAGAATAAATCAGTCAGAGGCTCCATTCCATTGATATTTCTAAGCTGCATTGAAGACTACATTGCACAAGATTGTGCCCAAGACAAAGACCCAAGTTAAGGGCAGTGCAAAGACAAACTGTCCAAAGGGAACTCCAGGAGGTACTGTGCCTCACTGCTTATGTTTTACAGACTCAGGGACAGCCTTTTATTCAAGCTATTCAAAAAGCATTAACTCAGAGTCTCATCATCTCATTTGAAAACTGTGACATCTTCTTGGAAGTGCAAATTCACAAAAAGGTCTTCCTTTTGGTGTAAGCTTAACAGTGATTTCATTGAGTAACTGCCAATTTTTCTACTACACATTGTTAAAAGTAACAAAGAAGTAGGAGGAGGAAAGGGAAAAGAAAGGAATTCATTGAGCTCAGCAAATTGTACAAAGCTGGGTCTAGAGAGTAGTTCATTGAGCCCTTGCAAAAACACTGGAATGCCTCCAAAACGGAGACCTGACAGACTTTCTGCACAGCAGAGTGTGAACACATCAAGGGAGGTTTGTCTTCCCTGGGAAGAAACTAGCATTTGTCTACTCATTTTCTGGTCCTATGAAAACAACTGTCTAGGCCTGCGATGGAGCTGGCATGGGTTATATCTATGGGCTGTCCAGGCCCATCATATTTAGTATGTATACATGAAAAGGATCAACAGTGTGTGTCTCTTCATCAGCACCCTCCCACCTCACCCCTAATTTTAAGAAATTACATGTCCATAATCTCTGTTTACAGTTAAAAGAGTTCTGAGAAAATGAGGAAATGAAGAACCAATTTTAAATTAAGTGAGAAATCTTCTTCCCACACTTTGCCTTCTGAAGAAGGCAAAATCCTTCTGTGGGCATATTACATACACTAATTTTTTGCTATGTCAAGAAGCACTGCTTTGTTATTGGTTGTGGAGATTTTAGCTCCATGTCATAGGAGAACATGCCTACATCTAGGGAAAAAATAGCATATATCTTCATCTAAGATTTCATGGATGTTAAGAGAATTAGAAACCTTGCATACCTAAAACCAGGTTTTTTTGTCCTTCAAAGATCTGTTTTAGAAGGGGAGGAAAAAAAGAAAGAGAGTATTAAAGATTTTTCCTATTTTCTGGAAATAATTTCTCTCCAAAGAATATAAATAACAAATTTAAAAATGACAGAAGAAGAAAAAAATGAATAAAACACTGTATGCAGAGGAACTTCTTCAACAATACAACAACAGTGACTGTTGTCCTTGCTTTAGGCTTCAAAAACCTGTAAGAGCTGTGTCAAAATCCTACCCTGTGGAAACATGTAAATTCTGCTGCCTTTGCTACTGGCATCACTAAATCTGAATTTTACCCACACTGTGTGACACCTAGTAAATTTTCTTTTGTTCAGTAAGAAACAGAAGCCACAGCCCATTCACTAAGAATAGTGATTTCTAAGGACGTTATTCCAATGTTTGTCCACATAGAAGGATACTTTTGGTGATATATTTTCTCACTGAGAAGATTTTGTACTACCTTTCTGAGACTGCACTGACAATTTTACATAGTGACTGTCTATTCTCACGGCAAAACTACGTGCAGTTCTCTTTGTGCATACACCTACTCAACTATGTACTTGCTGTTTTACCCTCTTAGATATATCAGAGGGAAATATACTAATCCTTCAAATTGTAGAAAGAATAAGAAATCACTTAAAACAATCTATTATACTTTTAAGATTGCTATAATGTATTCTCTTTGCAGCTTTGCAACATATATCAAATGAAAAACATAACTGGATAATACATAGAAGGTAGTGTGGTTTAAGCCCAGCCAGTAACTCAGAACCACGTAGCCGCTCCCTCACTCCTCCCCCTCCCTCCTCCCAGCTTCCAGAGGGATGGGGAGGAGAACTGAAAGAATGTAACTCCCACGGGTTGAGATAAGAACAGTCCAGTAACTAAGGTATAACAGAAATCACTGCTGCTACCACCAATAATAATAATGATAAGGGAAATAACAAGGGAAGAGAATACAACCGCTCACCATCCGCCGACCGATACCCAGCCTAACCGAGCAGTGATCTAGCCCTTCTGGGTAATTGCCCTCAGTTTATATAGTGGGCATGATGTGCTGTGGTATGGAATACCTCTTTGGTTAGTTTGGGTCAGGTGTCCTGTCTCTGCTTCCTCTCGGCTTTCCCTCCTCCCTGGCAGAGCATAAGACTCACAAAGTCCTTGATCAGACTAAACATTACTGTTTAGTAAAACTACAAACATTGGTGTTATCAGCGCTGTTAGCAGGCTGAAAGTCAAAACCACAGCACTGCACCAGCTACTAAGAAGAAAAATTACTTCTACTGCTGAACCCAGGACAGAAGGCCATTATGGAAAGACTGTACTGACTAGGGTTCATGGCTCATATTCTAAAAAATAACTAATTTTATTTTAATCAAGTCTAATTTATAATCTTGGCTACAAAACAGCAAAACTAACTGGCAGAATAGAGGCAATTTATGATTTCTTAGGGAAGCATCATGCTCTGACTTGAAAATGCACAAAGGTTCAGTGGACTCGATTTTACATTTGGTTAAGGTGACTTCCAGATTGGACTTTTTAATTTAATAATCATCTAAACAAATAACTCTTTATTTTATGCTAAAGTTCTTAATTTCAGTAATCTCCTCCAAAGCCAAAAGCCACTCACACTGATATAGTAAAATATTGTTCAATCAGAGGTTGCATATGATGATAAATTGGTATGGCATTTGTTCTTCTGCCCTTTTAATGCAAGAAAAAGAAGTGGCCTTCTAATCAACTTATCTGGTGATTTCTTCCAGACCTCTCCTTACCTTACAGGGTATCACAATAAACCGTCAAATACAACTGTGCTGCACAAAAAGCAGAAAAAAAGCAATGAACAAAAAATCTGAGACATTTCAAGTCAATCGCTGAGGTGAGTAGCTCAAGAGAGCACGACTTCAATACCGGCGCAGGGGGAGATCAGCGTCCAGGAGCCCCAACTCAGAGCGGCCAGAGCCACCGACGGAGCCTCAGGTCCTCGACAGGACTTGCCCAGGAGCCGGCAGCTCAGCTGACGTGAGCAGGGACTCACAGGGGGCGGAGCCACGAGGAGCGGCACCAGCCCTGACTGGTTAAAAACCTGCCTCAGGGAGTGCGAGCAACCAGGGCGGGTCGGGGCAGTTTGCGCGGGTAGGTGAGCGGGATGGTGAGTACTTGCTGTATGATCAGAGCTGGGTCTGGGAGCTCTGCTCTGGCTGCCGCGGTGGTGGCCAGCGTAGGCACCCAGACAGAGCCGATGAGAGGGGAGGCTGCAGTGCAGAGCTCGGAGTGTAGAGAGTGCCTGCACTGGTCTCGTGAGGCGAGGGTGCACAATGGCAGGGCTGCACCCGGTGCTCCCTGGTGGAGGTCCTCCTGCAGCAGGGGCTGAGCTGCGGGATGCTGTCAATAGGCTGCAAGATGTCAGGGAAGCTGAGAGGAAGCAGGACTGCCTCCTCCAGGCCCAAACTGTGCAGGGGCCTCAAGCGTCCACTGTAGCTCATGTAGAAAGAAGGAGGCCATTAACCCCGGAAGCTGGGAAATAGTAACAAAAAATAACAACAAAAAAAGAAGGAAGAGGACAATTAAAAGCAAAGAGCTTCTCCTAAATCTGCTGTTCCCACCCAGAACTGCTTTGCTGTCCTGCAGGGGGCTAAGGAGGAAATGCACTCGCACCAGAAACAGCTGGCTGGGGCACTGGTAAAGAAGATCTCTACAGGTGCTGCGAGGAAAAAGCGGCAGGTCATAGTAGTAGGGGACTCTACTTTGAAAGGAACACAGGCACTCATCAGTCGGCCTGACCCAGTCTCAAGGGAGGTGTGTTGCCTACCAGGGCCACAGATCAGGGATGTTGCAGAGAGGCTACCTGCTCTAGTAAGTCCCACGGACTATTACCCACTTCTAGTGATCCATGTGGGTGCTAGTGATACAGACAGCAGTAGCCTGGAGAACACAAAGAAGGACTACAGAGCCCTAGGAAAGATCTGGAGCTCAGACTGTCTTTTCGTCAATTCTCCAGGATACAGGGGAGGACCTTGAAAAGGCTAGGAGGATTGGCCAGGTTAATAAATGGTTAGAAGGGTGGTGCCATAGTCAGGGGTTTGGGTGTCTTGAACCTGGGACCCAAGTGTGTAGGCCAGGTCTACTGGGGGCTGACGGAGCTGGTCTGATATAGAAGGGGAAGAGCAGTTTTGGTAGGAGGCTTGCCAGGCTAGTCAAGGATGCTTTAAACTAGATGTGCTGGGGAAGGGGGGCATCGTTCCATCCCAACACAACCAGTCAGTTGCCAACACCTATAATAAATGCTCAGAGCAATGTAGAGATATTGCAGCCACTCAAGCCAATAAGCCAGCTTCATTTGGAGCTCGACTCAGATGCCTCTATACAAATGCCCATAGTATGGGGAACAAACAAGAGGAATTAGAGATGTGTGAACGTCTACGGGGGTATGATATAATAGGCATCACAGAAACATGGTGGGATGGCTCCTATGACTGGCGTGTTGGAATGGAAGGTTACAGGCTCTTTAGAAAAGTCAGGCCTGGCAGATGGGGAGAGGGACTTGCTATTTATGTTATGGATAGGCTGGAGAGTATGGAACTGTGTCTGGGGACAGGTGAACAGTCAACAGACAGTTTGTGGATCAGGGTTAAAGGGAGAACAGCGATGGAAGACATTATTGTGGGGATCTGTTACAGACTGCCTGATCAAGAGGAATCTGCAGATGAAGCGCTCTACAAACAGATAGGAACAGCCTCACGCTCACAGGCCCTTGTTCTCATGGGGGACTTCAACCACCCTGACATATGTTGGAGGGACGGTAAGGCCCGGCACAAGCAATCCAGGAGGTTCCTCGATTGTGTGGAAGACAACTTCCTTCTGGAAGTAATAGATGAACTGACAAGGACAGGTGCCATGCTTGACCTCGTGCTCATCAACAGGGAAGGGCTGGTTGGAAATGTGACACTCCAGGGCAGCCTTGGATGCAGCGATCATGAGATGGTCGAATTCAAGATCCTCAGAACAGTGAGAAGACTGTACAGCAAGCTCACTGCCCTGAAATTCAAGAGGGCAGACTTTGGCCTCTTCAGGAACCTGCTTAGTAAGGTTCCATGGGACATAGCCCTAGAAGGCAGGGGGGCCCAAGACTGTTGAGTGATATTCAAGCATCACCTGCTACAAGCTCAGGAGTGTTGCATCCCAACTAGAAGGAAGTGCAGCAGGAGGGCCAGGAGACCTCCTTGGATGGATAAGGAGCTGCTCAAGAAAATTCAAAGGAAAAAAGAGGCTTATAGAAGGTGGAAGCAAGGACAGGCAGCCTGGGAAGAATACAGGGATGCTGTCCAGGAAGCTAGGGACCAGGTGAGGAAAGCTAAGGCCCAGTTAGAATTCAACTTGGCTAGGGATGTTAAGGATAACAGGAAGGTATTCTATAGGCACGTAGTGAATAAAAGACAGACTAGGGACAACGTAGGCCCCCTCCAGAAGCTATCAGGAGAACTGGCTACCCTGGATTTGGAGAAGGCTGAGGTTCTTAATGACTTCTTTGCCTCGGTCTTCACTGGGAAATGCTCTGACCACACCATCCAAGTCTTGGAAGGCAGACACAGGGACTGTGAGAATGAAGTCCCTAGGCCCACTGTAGGAGAGGATCTGGTTCAAGACCATCTTAAAAACCTGAACATACACAAGTCCATGGAACCTGATGAAATCCATCTGCAGGTCCTGAAGGAGCTGGCAAATGAAGTTGCTAAGCCACTGTCCATCATATTTGAAAAATTGTGAGAGTCAGGTGAAGTTCCCGATGACTGGAAAAAGGGAAATATAACCCCCATTTTCAAGAAGGGCAAAATGGATGGCTCAGGGAATTAAAGACCAGTCAGTCTCACCTCTGTGCCTGGCAAAATCTTGGAGCAGATTCTCCTGGAAGGCATGCTAAGGCACATGAAAAACAACAAGGTGCTTGGTGACAGCCAGCATGGCTTCACTGAGGGGAAATCCTGCCTGACCAATTTGGTGGCCTTCTATGATGGGGCTACAGAACTGATGGACAGGGGTAGAGCAGTTGATGTCATCTACCTGGACTTGTGCAAAGCCTTCGACACTGTCCCACACAACATCCTTGTCTCTAAATTGGAGAGACATCAATTTGATAGGTGAACCACTCAGTGGATAAAGAACTGGCTGGATGGCTGCATGCAAAGAGTTGTGGTCAATGGCTCGATGTCCAATTGGAGACAGGTAACGAGTGGTGTCCCTCAGGGATCGGTGTTGGGACCGGTCTTGTTCAACATCTTTGTCAGTGACATGGACAGTGGGATTGAGTGCGCCCTCAGCAAGTTTGCCGATGGCACCAAGCTGTGTGGTTCGGTTGATACGCTGGAGGGAAGGGATGCCATCCAGAGGGATGTCAACACGCTTGTGAGGTGGGCTGATACCAACCTTATGAAGTTTAACCATGCCAAGTGCAAGGTCCTACACCTGGGTCGGAGCAATCCCAGGCACAGCTACAGGTTGGGCAGAGAAGAGATTCAGAGCAGCCCTGCAGAGGAGGACTTGGGGGTGTTGGCTGATGAGAAAATGAACATGAGCCGGCTTCAGTGTGTGCTCACAGCCCAGAAAGCCAACCGTATCCTGGGCTGCATCAAAAGGAGTGTGACCAGCAGGTCGAAGGAGGTGATCTTGCCCCTCTACGCTGCTCTCGTGAGACCTCACTTGGAGTATTGTGTGCAGTTCTGGTGTCCTCAACATAAAGAGGACATGGAACTGTTGGAACAAGTCCAGAGGAGGGCCACGAGGATGATCAGGGGAGCAGAGCACTTCCTGTATGAAGACAGGCTGAGAAAGTTGGGGCTGTTGAGCCTGGAGAAGAGAAGGCTGAGTGGAGACCTCATAGCTGCCTTCCCGTATCTGAAGGGGGCCTACAAGGATGCTAGGGAGGGACTCTTCATTAGGGACTGTAGTGGTAGGACAAGGGGTAACGGGTTAAACTTAAACAGGGGAAGTTTAGATTGGATATAAGGAGGAAGTTCTTTACTGAGAGGGTGGTGAGGCACTGGAATGGGTTGCCCAGGAAGGTTGTGAATTCTCCATCCCTGGCGGTGTTCAAGGACAGGTTGGACAGTGCCTTGGGTGGCATGGTTTAGTGTGAGGTGTCCCTGACCATGGCAGGGGGGTTGGAACTAGATGATCTTAAGGTCTTTTCCAACCCTAACTATTCTATGATTCTATAAAAGGATACAGCTAGATTACCATAAAATATAGTCAGTATCTGACTGATAGCAAAGTAATAAAGTGGAGTCATTACCCTATTAATAGGTAAGTAATGAAATAGATTGGTACCTATGATGAGAGACTGGACTGGATGCCAGGTCCCCACCAAAGCTGCTCTGTCACTCCCCTCCTCAGATGTACAGGGGAAAGAATATAAAAAAAAAGGCTAGCCGGTCAAGATAAGGACAGAGACAGATTGGCCAACAATTATTATCACAGGCAAAACAGACTCAAGTGGGGCAAATTTATTACCACTTAAATCAGAAGTGATAATGACAAATAAAACAAAAGCTCAAATGCACCTTGCCCCCACCCCTACCTTCTTCCTGGGCTCGACTCTTGATTTTCTTTACTTCTTCCCCCACAGCAGCACAGGGGGACACCCCTGTAGCCCCCTCTCTCCCTTCCGCTTGCCACACAAACCCAATGCATACATGCAGATTTAAAAAGCATTAGGTCTTTCAGTTCAAGATAATGAACTGAAATGCACATGCTTGACAATGTAGATAGGACAGAGAGAAATGGAAACCAGTGCTGTGCACAAGGCTAAATGGAGAGAAACGCACCTATTCCTGCCATGCCCCTCCTTGTGCCCACTCTCTGGTGGTCTTCCTAGGGCTGCTGCTTGTATCCTGGCATCAGAATAACTGGGTGTCTGGAGACACTCCAAAGTGGAGGAGGATTCAATTGGAAGCACCAAAGGGAGGGTGGAAGAGAGTTGCCCAAAGTCTGAGGAGAGCAAGAGGCAGGGAGGAGGGAGGAGAGACAAGTACTCGTAGGATCAAAGTTGCTTTCTACATCCCTGTGTGCTTCATAAATAATGGAGTAGTTCTCTTTCTTGCGTAGATTTTACACTGTTATAACTCTACAGAAATACCATTGGCCTGAAGCTAACTGTAAAGGGGTGAAGAATCATAATCATTATTAAAACCAGTAAGTAGTATATAAATCCAAAATTCTAAGGACTTTTATAACTGCCAGTCTGTGCTGTGTATACAGTATACACAGGATGTGTATAACTGGATAGTATATGGAACCCTTCACTCTCAAACAAAAAAAAAAAAGAGGGAAGGTGAGGTTAAAGTAAAATAAAGCCACCCAGAATTAAGGAAGAATCTCAATAGCTCTTCCTACTATTTTCTGTAATCAAAGACTTGTCTGTAGAACAGCATCAGAGCATACTCACTATGCTTTCTACTCATACAGTATTCTTCATCTACAACTACTTCCTAAAACTCGCGAGGAAAGAAAAGAGATTTACCCAAATTCTATGTTCTTAAAGAGAGGAAATGGCAAGCTAAGGCATCTCTCCCAGAAGCAATGTAAAACTCTGCATTTGCAATAGCTTAATGTACTAAAGTGCTCTGTATCTTTAAGTGACTAGAACTACAACTCATTTGCCTCAAAACTTTCCTAAGAGTTGTCCTACTTTATGAACCTTTATGAATTTCTCCATTGCTGCCAATATTAATTGAAACAATTAACTGTGAAGAACACGTGGTGCAAAAATATTAGTACCACATAATTCTTTGTAGTTAAGAGGTCCTTACCAGATTATTGCAGAAACACCCTGGAGTTCTAATTACCTATGGAAGTCCCACAAGGTTACTGCAGAACATGATAATTGGATAGTTGTAATACAAGGTGTTAGCAGGGGATTGAGGATTTGTGCTAAGAAACATGGTGTTTTCATGGCTATTTACTGTGCAGAGTACCAGCATTTAATGGAATTTACTGGAAATCTCCAATGACAAATGTAGTTAAAAGGTGGGAGCAATATCTTAAAAGGGATTCAGGAGCTGGTGAAGGAAGACTAGTTATACTACACCGTGACATTTATGTGAAAAAAATTACTCATGTGTCAAGATTTTTATGGAATTAAAAAAAATCTTGATCACGTATTTAATGCAAAATACTTCTCAATTTTGTGCACAAGGTGTTTTATATAAGCAAAGGCCATTTGACCATCCATCTATCACTGGTAAAAAAGATTAGGTCTCTTTCTGTGGTTCAGAGCACACAACAAAATTATTTGGCTCATATTGTGTCCAGAAGTATTTGATTTCTGAACTCAGTGGACAAGGTCCACAGATACAAGGTGCTGTTAAAGCAAAAGCTCAGGGCAAGGTTCAAGCTTATACTTCTGGCTCTGCAGCAAGACACTTGAACTCTTACTACATTCCATGCAGTAGAAGCAGTTCAGCATTACTGGTTTTTTTTAATTTCATTTAAATGTATGCACAAAATACAGAAGCAGAATGCTATTTAATTATTCTAAGATAAAGAGTATATTTGGAGTATCTAAAATTGAATTAAGTGGTCCTAACTCACACTGATAAACAGGAAATAAAAATGTGGTCCCTAGTGTTTCTCTTCTATATGGCTAGGACATTCTAAACACAATTTTGCAGTTCTGAAGCCATTCACATACACCACTACTCAGGAGAAGAGGAGCAGGAGGGCTTGACACAAGGCTCCAGCCTTTCTCAATCTTTTCTTTACAACTCTGGGAAGTGGATATACAACATTACAGATGAAAATTACTAGACAAAGAGGAAGGTAGTGGAGAATCCATCTCTAAACATCATCTTAACATTTTACATGACTGTTACTATAACTCATTTGTTCATGATGGCTAGCATTAAATCCAAAGAACCAGTCTTCCACAACGCTTTAGGAACAGTCTTCCGTAGAACTCTCTGTATAAAGGTAGATAGCTAAGCATACAGCAAGGTTAGATCTCCCTTATTGTTAAATAATAATAATACTGCCATTTAATCTTCCTTACCCACTCCCATCAGTAAAATACACCTTTCAGCTCTGTATGTCAGGCTGATTAATAGGAAGTTTATATAATTCTGAAGAACACCTAATACTTAAGTTTTTAATTTAAAAAAGCAAAGTCCTCACTGTCTAGATACATATATTTAAAACACATGTATTCTATAGCTATTACTATACTTAAGCAAATAACTACAGAGATGCACAAACATCCTAAGCTTCCCTAGTATTTTTCAACTCTTTCTTTTAATCACAGCAAATATTTTTTGTTACACTGATTCTGAGTCCATGACCTTCTAACCTATCATCTTGCTCACCTCAGTATAACTTTTGATTTGTGACAACAAGATAACAGTTGCTGCTGCTTAGATCATGATAGTGACTCCTCTCTGTGGAAGTTCAATCCTGGGTCTTATGATCCTGGCCCAATTAAAGCAAGTTTATTTTGCCATTTTAACTCAACATTAATTAAGATCTTGTTACCTTCTGCAGATCTTTCTAATGAAGCCGGAATGCATACAGATTGCTGTGGAAGCAAAAGCAGCCAAGATATGAAAATCCATGTGTGCCTATTTTTCAATATGAAAATATTGAAAAGATATGAAAATCCATATGTCTATTTTTCAATGACTTGATGAAAGAACTCTTTCTCAGACAGAAAAATAGCAGAAAAAGAAAAATAAGAGGGAAAAGGAGAGAAATTCACCCTGAATGACTCTTCCCTGTCAGAAAAGCAAACATCTTTCCCAACATTTTAAGCACGGAGTTAAAAACAAACAGAGAAAGCAGCTGGGTTGCCATCTCTTACCAAAGGACTTATCCTGAAAAGATGGCCTCTTCTTATTTGATAGGAAAATAACGCCAAAGGATCAAAGGAGGGAATGGGGATTAAAGGAGGAAGAAGCCAGTAGGAATGATGAAACTGCACGAAAGCAGGAACTAGGCTGAAAGCATGTGCATCTCCTATAACACATGATGTCACAGCAGAAAGGTGAGATGGTTGGAAGGATGACATGTTTAGGAATCTCAGTAAAGTAGGGTTTTTCTCTCTGGGAAGTAAATATCTCACTTTAAGGAGGTTACAAAATACGAAGATATTCACTGAAAGTCACTACTTTCATCCACTCAACATGCACATAATAAAGTTTCACATTGTTTTAAGTTATCCGTCTGTTAATGGGAGTGACAGCCCAGAGTATCTCACAGCTTTCCAAAGAACATTGGGAAGTTTTGCTTATTGACTTATTGCAGTATGTGAAGTATAAACTGATTTTCTCATTATTATTTAGATGTATCCAAAGCTTTCACATCCTGGGTACTGACAGGACATAACTGGCTAGCAATTTTACCAAGCAACACATTTACACCTTGGGGAAATATATTTTCATGGTGTATACTGGAAGTGCTAATTGACTTTTATTTCCTAATAACTGTTGAAACTAGTAAGTCTGCAAAAGCTGGTGATTTCAAAGAACTGTAAATCAGACATTAAGACATTTTTTCAGCCTGTCAAGCCTATATATGAAAATCTTAAAAAGTCATATTTAAGCTTCTGTCCTCTGGACTGAATTAATGAATTCATCAGTAGGTCAATCATAACTGTCATAATGCAGGATGTTGAGAATCTAATAACATCATATATGTAATTACTCCTACCGTAAGTCATTGGAAAGGTAATGCAATTGCCTTTCCCTGCATCAGCAGAATGGCAGTATGGAAAAAACCTCAGTTACAGCTAAGACATATAGGACATATTTGGCATTATGCCTCAGAAGTTGGACTCCTAAAAATTGATCTTACTGTTTGCATCTGACATCCTTTTTCTTTACTTTCTCTTACCACCCATTTACCCAGTTTTTAACACATTGGCTGATTTTGCAGAGGACTACAAATTAAAATTATCACAAGACCTGCGAAAATCAGCAGATGGACAGAGGAAGGGGACCTTGCAAGTGTCTAAGGGAAAGGTGGATATAAGAGCTCATAATGTATTAGATGGCAGAGAATCCACAAAGATGACTGACAAAATGTCTCAGCTGTGAGACACTTTTCAGTCAGTGTTTGTATGTTCTTAAGGTACTGCAGTCAATTAACCAGGATTCACACATCCAAGGGAAACCACTCTTCATGCATTCTTGCAGTTGAGAGAAATCACTGCAATGCCAAGACTGACTACCTTCTTCTTCAGCTTCTAGAACAGAACCTATCTTCAAAAGTTTTTGTCTTAACGGTGGGCAAAGTTAAAAAAAAAAAAAAAAAGGGCATTAGAAAGAGAATAAGGAAATTTATGAATTGGGGTGGGGTGGGGGGAAAGAAGAGAGAGAACAAAGACCCCTTCCCTGCAACCTACCTCCCCTTCCAGAAAAAAAAAACCACAACAACAACCCAAAGCCTGAAATACACAGATGACAGTGTCAGTGCTAAGGAACAGAGTTAGAGGCTTCATTCACTCACTAGGCCACTGGAAATGGTGACACCAGGAATATATGATTGGGACCCATGCTCTTATAAAATGAGAGAGCTTAACCAAATTAAACCGGTCTGTTTCATTCACTCCGTGGGTTCTGACTCATTCAAAGGACATTAGCAGTCACAAAGCTGACTGCCAACTGCTTCCCTATTCAGTGTTTATAATTGGAATGGAGGTGGGAGGTGATAAAAGCAGGGAAGAGGCATAACAAGGCCAAAGAGCAGAGTGAAAGGTAAAGCTGGCCAATGGAGTTAAAAAGAGAGGATGGAAAGCAAATTAGATACCTCATGCTGCCAAAGCAATAAAACAGTGAGAGTCTGGAAAAGAAGAGAGAAAATTGGTGAAGTTCAATCAGGAATGGAGGGGAAATAGCCCAGTTAGAATAAAATGACTGGCAGATGGAAGAAACGAGGATGGTGTAGGAAGCAATCAAAGATACAGAGTGCAGATAAAGAGACTTACAGAGAAGGGAATTAAAGAGTGGAAGGACAGTGTGCCTGTATCTGTCACATCTCCACATTATTTTCTTCTACAACTGACATCTGAGGTAAGAAAGGTCCTTTCCTGGTCACCAAGGATTTTATAAGCATCATCAGTAATGTAGTTGATCGCATTATTTGCAAATACTCAGGCATTTACTGTGAAGAAACAGACAGATGCCACGCTGACCGCTTCAGAGAGCAGCAAAGGACTATTAGAAATGGGGGTTCCAATAGAGCTATTGTGTCCCATTTCACTTCTAATAACTGTGATCTCTTTGTGTCCTTCAGCAAGGTTTCAAGATGCAAACCACTCAGAGCTTAATAGCCATATAGATTCTCACTAGCTAGCAAAATTAGATGACAGAATAATTTTCTACCAACTTTTTCTTGTGCTTATATTTATCTCAAATGTAATTCCCACAATATCTAATGATATTGCAGTTCTGCTTCTGTTTTTCACCTATGTTCAGTGACTCACCTAGAATATCTTTAAGTCTTGCAACATTATGCATTGTTTGATTAATCTCCCTATGCATATTTTAATATCTTAGTTACTGAGTCTCCAGCTTTTAAAATGTTTTCAGAGCCTTCCAAACTGCATCCTTTTCTCCCTTAAAACTCCTTTAACTGCCTTTTAAATTTCTTGTGAAGATTCAAGCTTACAATACTAAGGACCAATAAAACTGCCCTTGAGGCAGATTGTCAAACAAACCCTTACTTTCAGCAAATAATACAGGTTCTATATAAATTATGCACACAGGTACAGAATTGATGAGACATAAACATCACAAAGAGCTAGCATACTCTCAGCGTCAAATATCATATATTCCTTAAATGTTGTTTCAGGTCATGAAAAAAGTGTCATTGAGAAGAGATATGATAAAAAGAAGGAGGAAAAGTGAATGGCCAGGTAGTCCAGTAGAAAAGGGGAATGAACAGAGTATGCAAAAGGAGTAATCAGGAAGCTATGGAGTAAAATTAAGGAGGAGGCTTGAGAAAACAGCCATTCAGCACAGAGAAGGGGCACTCACAGCAAAACAACAGCTTTCTGAAAGTCCCCTTCAGTTTCTCAGAATAGGCACATTGGCTTGAACACCTCTGTAGTTTTAATCCTGAAAGCCAAATGTGGAGAGAATGGGAATATCACCTACACTGCAGCTCTCCCCAGGGTGGGGAAATCATCTCCTTGCACTGTTGTTACCCTCTGAAGTATGGAAGAAGGAGATATTGCCAATTCCATGCCTTCTCCGTGCAGCCAACAGTCTTTTTTACTTCTGTAGCTGTTTCTACTGGCTGGAGTTCACTTCCATCTTTCCTCTGTGTTTGCTGATTTTGCTTAATAATTATTCTCACTGCCATTCCTCTTCCTATATCTATACGAGTTTTACGTCTATTGTATCATATCATGGTAAATATGTTTTGTTTTGGTTTGTTTTTAATGAAATGCTGAATGAATGAATTAATGAACAAGCAAAGCAACAAACAGAAAAAAGAACAGAATATTCACAGTAGGGAAAAGAACACAATAACACTACATAAAGAAATAGTGAAAAATAGAGTCAGAAATTCCTACCACAAGTGACCCACTTGCAGAGTATGCATCATGTTATGAAGTTAAATGTTTATATTTTCTTAATAGTCAAGGGTTCAATTCTTCTAATTTAACATAAAGAATAATATCAAAATGACTTCATTTGGAGCTCCAAAGAAATATCTAAAAGGAAAATCTGACTTCAGTAAATGAAGTAGCCAAGGCAGAATGGCAATTTCTGACATTTCTTAACTTCCAACCTGAAACTCTACCTTTCTGTATACCTATGTGCATGTGTGACTATATACATACATGTATGGTTTTGAATATATATGCATAGTAGTCACACATACAAATATTTATGTTTATATAAAATGCATAACATGAATTTGTAAGGGATAAAATAAACAGTGGCAAAACCATGAAGGATGCTATGCAAGTCATCCTAACTGAGCAATACTAAGCCATAAAAAGCCATCATTCATCCTCCATCCTATATATATTTTACAAATATATTCCTATAAAAATGTTAAATGAGTTTTATAAGTTTTATTAGGATTATATTTCATATCTATCTGCTTGTAAAAGCAGGCTCTCTTAGTACTAAGATTCCAACTGTAGAGGGCCCTGAGGGAGAGCAATTGTATAATTTTTTTTCTAAACCCTCTCAAATTATGCAAAATAGATTTCGAACATATAAAAAGTGTAATAATCTTAAAGTCTGCTGTGAGCTAAAAGCACATGCCAATGGAAATCAAGGATTCTTCCCTAAAAGTATAAACTTTCCATTTTTATTCCTTAGATTTGCAAGATAACTCTAATTGGCACAGCTTTAGCATTAAACTGTGCACAGACCAGCACTTCAAGAAACCTAACTTTTAGCTGTCTTTGTGCACATTCTGAGAAGACAAAAACATGAAAAGAAATGTTTCTTTTGCAAGCTGTACTAAACACTTCGCATTTGATATTCCTCAAGAGTCTGGAATTGTAAAGGTGTTCCAGTTAAATCCTGGTAAGACAAGGGCAGGAGAGCTGATTGAAGTGGCTATAACTGCACATAACCACAAAGAATATAAATGATCACACAGACAACTAATGTGCGTGGCATTATACAATGCAACACATGAATAAAATGAGGGATATTTTGGGGAGTCAGACTGGCTAAGCAAACACAAAAGGAAAACTGGAGGGTGGTAAGTGGCAGAAGCCACATAGGAAGCTTATGATACAAGCAGAGTTTAAATTTGTTCTTTTACGTGTAGGCTACCAACATGTATTATAGATAACAAACAAAAATTAGAGGTCTAGTTTACACATATGGAAATGGAAACAAGTGTTTTGGCAGTAAATTTTTCAACTCTGGCCTCAACAAAATGAGTTAACACTATCAGAAAAGGCCAGTTTCTGAGTGATGATTGTCTCAAGAAGCCTGGATGATCTCATTTCTCCAAGGGCAAGAGAAAAACTCTTCTAAGGCTAATAGGCCAAGTAATACATTTACATTTAAAAATTACATTTCTCTAGCCACTTAGAAGGGAGGACTTTTACAGTAAGGGGAAAGCCTCATGTGACAGAACTTAACCTGCAAAATGAATTTAAAAGAATTGTCTTTCAAGAGCACATGCTTAAACATGGATAACTAAAGTAATAATTCATTGTTAAAAGCAGTCACTTTGATTGTAATCATATATTGCTTTCAGCTGTAATAACTATATATAGATATTTAATATCTAGTAGGGTTACCAGATTTGAACTACGGTGTAAAGCTATTCACTAGTGGATTGAAAAATTCTGGAAAGTTGATTGTTCTATAGCGAAATAATGGTCAGAGTAAGCTTTAACCAATACAGTAAATTTCTTTGATAAAGCTACATAATGTATGTACTTTAATGTAAAAATTAAAAAATGTAATGTAAAGCTAAATAAAAATGTACTTGTGCATTTGAATTAGAATCATAGAATCATAGAACAGTTAGGGTTGGAAAGGACCTTAAGATCATCTAGTTCCAACCCCCCTGCCATGGGCAGGGACACCTCACACTAAACCATGTCACCCAAGGCCTCATCCAGCCTGGCCTTGAACACCGCCAAGGATGGAGCATTCACAACCTCTCTGGGCAACCCATTCCAGTGCCTCACCACCCTCACAGTAAAGAATTTCTTCCTTATATCCAATCTAAACTTCCCCTGTTTAAGTTTGAACCCGTTACCCCTTGTCCTATCACTACAGTCCCTGATGAATAGTCCCTCCCTAGCATCCTTGTAGGCCCCCTTCAGAGACTGGAAGGCTGCTATGAGGTCTCCATGCAGCCTTCTCTTCTTCAGTCTGAACAGCCCCAACTTTCTCAGCCTGTCTTCATACGGGAGTTGCTCCGCTCCCCTGATCATCCTTGTGGATGATTTGCATTATCTTCCCAAAATAAAATTATCACGATGAAGTTAGATAACATAAAGTGAAAGCAAAATACGGATATGTAAACATATCTGCACACATATGAAACTTGATATGCAGGGACAGAATCATCAATCTAGAGTAACTTTAGTCCTTTCAGTTCATTTTATAAATACTCGAAGAAGCAAAACAGCAAGCTGAATCAGGACTGCTCTTTACAGGTAGAAGTCATTCCATTCTGCTTGGATTTGTCCAAATTCCTGGGTATAAGTCTATGTCTACATGCTGCCAGATCAGCAGTTTGTAAGTGGGTGGATAAAGCAAGCCAAGATTTCAGCGTTATCTCTTCCAGATTTTACTGGTGCACTAGTATACACTTTCTGGCTGCAAACAATAACATACTGTATGTGTCATATTGTTAGTACTATGCCTTAATTTCAGATGTAAAACTGCCTCTCAAAATAGAGCAAAGAATGAATTAAAAAAGAATGTCATCATACCAGAACTGTGAGAACTAAAAAAGACAGAGGACCATATTTTCAGGTTCCTTGGATATATCACAACATATGGTTTAGAGAACATTTTATATTTACAACTTCCCCAAAATACAGAATTGTCATTCATAAGAAGACTCTTCTGTACTTTTGAATTTTGAGGACCAGAATTTCATCTCATTTTATCTTTATTATTAGCATAAATCCACATTTTCTAATAGTGCCCAAGATAAGATATTTAATTTATCTAAGAAATAGTTTTTGTTTTCTGGCCAGGAAAGTCCCTACGCACACGAGGGCCCACCAAAAACTAAATTTTGAAATTTGTGAGCGTTATGTTACTGGGCTGAATTAATTATAAAGAATTACCGGTTTTCCATAAACCTAACACTTCTCCCCATCTTTGGTACTTTTCAATTTCAGGATTCAAAAGGCTACCTGTCCTGATTTCTGGAAAACCAAAAGTATGAGTACAAATTTTCTTATGTTGCATATAATATCACTTCAATTACCCTAATTCCCTGTCAATCTGTACAAACTGATAATCGCCAGTTTTTGAATGCTTTGTGAGAGACAGAGAAAGTGATCTTAACACACAAATAGCAGCCATAGGAATATCACGCTAAAGCTAGGAAACTCCCAGTGCAAAAGCAGCATGGGCTGTCCTGAATTTCATGGTCATAGTCCATACTTCACAGTATCTAAAGAACAAACCCAGCATAGAGCTGGCCTATACCAGAGGTATACTGTTCACTTCCCAAATTTTAATTAATGTACAGGCTCCAGCATGGCTAAAATGAAAGCATAAAATGAAGGTTAAGCCATCTTACATTTGCTCTAAGGTTGGACCTTGCTATTTGCACTCAATCACAGTGTTGTGCTGCTTCAGTATGTAGTTACAGAATGTGAGATCTATCCACTGTGTCATATATTCTTTCAGCTGTACAAATGCTGTGAATACCTACTGTTTTGTAAAGAAAATATAGATTAATCCGAGGTTGCTTTAATCTGAGGTTGCTTTGTTTGGGTTTGGGCGGGTTTTTGTTGTGGTTTTTTTTTTTTTCCTGTTTTGTGGTTTTGTTTTGTTTGTTTGTTTTGGTGTGTTTTGTTTTTTGCTTGTTTGTTTGTTTTATTGTTAGTTTGTGATTTTTTACCATTATCGACCTGGATTTTTTATGTCCAACATTTAAGTGTCAAATCTAGTCTAGAATGATGCTTAATTCAGACTTAGAACTAAACACAGTGGAAAAAAGTAGGGAAAACACCCTCATGAGCTTCATTCAGTACAGAAAATACACTAATACTTTCTGTGCATCTGGATAGTCATGCAGTATATGAGTGCTTAAAATTACTTTTAAATACAATGTGTTTTGAAACAATGTGTTTTTCAGGTTAGGATGCATTTCCAAATATACTGTAAAAATGCAAATAAAGTGTGTTTATTTAGAAGTAATAAAGCGGTTCAGTGAATCAGTCTATCTTGACAGCACTAATGTTATCTAGCAGTGATTGTAATGCATGGAAATGCCTTTATCCAGGCAAGCATGCAAATCCATGCATAAATATAAGCAGGTGAGTACTAGCCAACTGGGTTAAGCATGTGCAGCCAGTTATGCATGTTCCTGTGCACTGCAGATGAGCAATATGTTTTCTATTGGTGAAAGACTGTAGCTAAGTAGCAGCATATCCAGAATTTTCTGACAAGACGGAAGCAAAGGAGTGAGCTACAGGTTACTTGCAATAGGAACAATAAGTAAAAGGTGGGGGAGTCCTAGGTTACTTTAGGATGAAACACAGAAATGGGGACAGAATGACAGAGGAAAACTTTGTTACAATTTCTTCTTCTTATTTATTGTGGAAGTCATCTAACAGCACATGAGGTTGGGCCTTTAGGGGGTAACATTTATTATACGCATAATGTGGCTGTTTTCTCCTCAGTTTTGATGTTGATTCTGTGATGGGAAAATAACTTTATGTAACATGCCCATAAATCCAGATGAAGTCAGGAGGAGATAAGGAGGATATGACTAGCTTTCCAAACGAACACATCAAGATTTTGAGCAATATTCTACATTTGGTTTGATAATTAAAATATTCTAAATCCTGACAGTATTTTTGATTTTTAGAAATAAACCTGAATTTACTTTGTAATAACATGCAATGTCAAGAAATTGATTCTTCACATAATTCCTCTTGACTAGATTTATTATTATGAAAATTCTACTCTTCATTGAATAAGGTAAATATACTATTTGTAAATACTTCTGCCTTGAGGTATTTTCTGATGAAAATTACTTCTACCTTTTAGCAAAAAATAAAAACTGATTTCTTCAGTGGATTTCTGTAGTACCTAAAAATGCACAGAGTCACACCAAGTAAATTCAGAATAGCTTTCATGATAGTCTATGGAAACTAGTCTATAAATTCTTGAATAATGGAAAGAGCCCAGATAAAATTCTAATTCTGACAGATATGTATCAGACATTCTGTTCTCTTCCTAGTAACTACTTATGGTCAAAGTATGCAATTCATTATTCAAACAATTATAAGAGAAAACCATCATGTCTAGTGCAACAATGCTATGCAGTTTCTGACCTTAACTGTGCTCTAGCTTTTAATAACTGCTGACTAGTGACAGTATGATTTATTTGTGACTGCAGAACTCCCTATTTAGACACTATTCACCTATAAATATGGCTGCTTGTGCATCAAAAAACAGCTGTGTTAGAGCAGAATAAAGTTTGAAGCCTTTATAGAAATCCTAAATACTTGATAGAAAAGTAGACAAATCAGTGTATTTACTAATAATGTAGTTTTGCTTCTTTGATCTGGTGTTTTGGGGTGGTGGGGTGGTTTTCTTTTTAACACCAGCATTGTCAAGCAGAACAGCTCTGCATGGAAAGTCATAAAATTCACACTACTTACCCCAGTAGCTAGAATGACTTCCTTCACAAATAAATAATTAGGCAGATTTACAAAACACACATTATTTTCTCAAGTGACTGGAACAGCTCCAAGCGATTAAATACATAATTAGGTAGTTTTTCTAAAATGCTTATTATTTACCTGAGAGTCTCATTGCAGACTCTGGTAAATACTGTGTCCCTGTTAGCAGTTATTACCAAAAACACCTCCATAATTTCCAGCCTTCCTCCAGCAGTGATATAAACAGAGGATATTACCTGGGGCAACAGATCATGAAAAGAAAAATCCGACTGTGCCAGGCAGCCTATTTAACTGACAAGTTGAGATTCTTTTGTACCTGGCACTGCAATCTCTCATATTACAAACACAGTAGAAGGCAAACAAAAAGACTTTTCAACTTTTTGATACTTTAGTTTGCATTTTAGCTGGCCAGAAATCCTGCTGAAGGTTATCTCTATGTATGTTTATATGCATGTATGGCTACAGAAAAAATAAGAGAAAAAAAAAGACCCAAACTCTCATTATTTGCTTTCTTCCTAGTGAAAGAAACATCATGTGATTGTCACAAAACAAATAACAGAATCCCTCAAACCCCACAGTCCTTTTGACACAGCATTTTCTTTCCTAAGCAGC
The DNA here is from genome assembly GCF_963264785.1 of Psittacula echo. Lineage (NCBI taxonomy): Eukaryota > Metazoa > Chordata > Aves > Psittaciformes > Psittacidae > Psittacula > Psittacula echo. The sequence continues at coordinate 36,213,047 of NC_137738.1, read as the reverse complement.
TGTCTTGGGCCAAACTATCAGAGAGGATCAACCTTTATTTGTACCTTCTCCCATTGCTTCTCACTAGAGGATGCAATCACAGCCCGAGGTGTGCAACAAGTGAATGTGAATATTACTGTTCACAATTCACTGGTTGGTGTCTAAACTGGGCACAGAGAGATGGGAAAGAAAAAGGTCAGGCAATAAGACATAGCTGGTTCACTTATGCAGCCAAGGGACAATACCAAATGCCCTTTTCCTAGTTATCACAGACAATAAAACTGACCCTTGGAAGTGACCCCTTTACATTACTTCACCTCCAGAGTCAATTTTCCTTACACTTTTATCTGCCCAGAGGCCTTACTGCTTTGTGGCCCTTACAGAAGAGATCAAGAGTGACTGGAATATCAATTAGAAAAAAGAGGGCAGGAGGACACAGCAAGGCATGACAAAGTGAGGGAGACAAAAGAAGAAATGAGAAATGAAAAGCAAGAGTAAAAGATGGGAAAGAATCAGAGGGTGAGCCAGTAATTTTCAGGCATCAGCATATAAAGCAACAAAGATGGGCAGACAACAAAGGGAATGGCAGTGAAGGACAGAACAGAAAATACTCTGCTTCTCAGAAAGAAGAAAAAAAGGAGAAAATAAATTGTGAAAAGACAAAGTAGAATCAAGATAAGCTTGTTCTTCAGTGGGGGACACACAAAAAGAGAGAAAGAAATCAGACCAACTATTCAAGAGACTTTTACTATGCATACCTTTTTCTCTGTATTTCCCAGTAAGATGTGTCATATATCTGTTGTTTTATTTTTAACACCTTCAATTAAGCTTTTTATGTCTTGCACATATATAAAATGAATTCACAGTCACAACCAAATAACTTAAAAAGGGGTGAGAATTTCTTTGGAATTCTAATCTGAAGTTAATATTAAATTCTGCCTTGGATATTTTGGCCATTTCAGTAAAAATCTAACAATAAACACATTCTGGAAGCATTGGTGAGCATCTCATGCATTGTAAGACACAAAACTGAAGGTGTAGTAGATGAGGTGTGCACCAGACTCCAGCAACTGCACACTTTGCCAGGTCATTGCTTTTATAGCAGGTGCCTCATTTTTTATGAGGTTTAGAGACATCTATGGCAAAGGGAAACAGAGAACAAAACAGGTACTGCCAGGCAGACACTGGGTGACTGAGCACACTAGGATGCTATTAGATGCTCTCAGTTTCAAATATAATTGCTCCCATAACAGTCGGATATCTGTTACAAATAAACAGACTGTAGGATGCATCTTGGCGCTGCATCCTGCTAAGCCTGTTCAAGGCCTATAACACATAATATTCTACATATTATGTAATCTTCTGAACATGTATTACAACTTATTATTTACTGTTGAAATTTATCCATGAGCATTTGCAGTAAGCAAAATATGCAAAGATATTAACATGGAATATGCGAATACTGTTCAAATTTAAATTGTTAGTGAAGGTCACAACTAGCAGGGATCTGGCAAGTTTCATTTCCATAAGCATTTCAGAAATGGGAAAGTCTTAGAAGAGAAACTCCTTCACCCTCATATTCAAGCCACTGAAACAACATAAAAGCAAAACTGAAGTTCCACAGTCATTCTTAACTAATTGCATCTCTGTCTTCTAGCCCTTACTCTGGCAATGAATAAGACTAAATAATGCACTAGGAAAGCTCATTTTTAGAAGATGTCCCTAATTCTGTCCAACCATGCTATTCACCTAAACTCTGCAAACTGCGATGTTAGTATTTTTACAGACATTTAAAAGTCAAAACATAAAATATTTAACATAAAATATTAAATCGTTTTGGCAGAATAATCTGTTCTATTATCCTGTTGCTTTCATTGAAATAATGAGGCTACATTGTTTTTAAAATTGGAAAATGAAACATAAACATTTCTAAGTAGCCCAAATTTATCAGGCGTCAAAGTACAAAAAAGCTTAACTGTAAGCATCTGAGTAATTCCTTTACAAGACCTTATTAAAACTTACCGTCTGCTAAACACGTGCATTTTTATTTTAAAGAATCTAGACTTATTTACAAATAAGACTACTCTGTTATATGGTGGCAAATCTATATTAGCAACAGCTTGACAGTTTAGTAGCCTCTTATTGTAATAGGCTGGGACCCTGCAATCCACATTACCTCTTTCCATAGTCTTCTCCCAACTGCCTGTGTTCAGTGCCATTCCCTCCATCTACCCTCTGTGCAATAGCACTTCCAAACCATCCAGCAATAAACCCACAACAAATGTCATGCAGGTAGATTACAATTGTAATATCAAAAGTCCAATTTTTGAAATTGGCCTATGGCGTCAAACCCTAAGGAAAAATACTAAGGTGCAATAACTTCAGTCAATTCCAAGACTGACACAGTGCAATGTGCAGATGTTCAGATTTCATCAAAAAAAAACCACCAGCAAAAATCTCTTGAGTTAGTATGAAAGGATTTTGATAAAAGCACTGCAGGTTTCATCTCACTGGCATTTCATCAGTGCAAACAACACCATGTTGTTCCACCTTTGCTTCTGATTTCCACAAAGTGCTGCAGCTACAAAGAGGCGGTTTGACTTCCACGCTTACAGGATCCTTTTCTGTGTTCTTAGGGAAGGAAACAAGGCTACCAACTAGCAGTAGCTGACATGACAGCTTTTGTAATGTGAACAGGGATTCCCCAAGGACCAGAATGAAAATGTGATTTCATCCATCACCACTTTTAGGCAACCACTACATTGGAATGTATTTGACCCAAATAAAGAATGAAAATCTCTTTTCTAAATGGTACACCTTATCTCCTTTCCCCTCCACGTCTTTCTTTTCTTGAAATACATTTCTGGGGAGATAGAATTTACTGAGATGCAGTTTCAACCATGTTACTTTTCATAACCCTCGCTTGCACCTACATTGTGCAATCATTTAACACATCTGTTGTACCAATAACAAATCTGATTTTAGAGTTTTAATAAGAATTGCATCAATAAATTATAACAGATTGGTGATCAGTAGTATTATTTATATGCAATATTTTTGTACCCCTTATAATGCTGATGTCTGCTTCATGGGGATTAATTATTTTCATAATTTTGTCTAAGTAGTAATACAGAAAATGTCAAAAAGAAAATTAGATTTTCACTTTCCAGACACAGAAATTTAATTAAAGCCAACTCCTTGTTGAAGGGGAATGTCCTTAGCCAGTTCTGTGATGTGGCAGCAGCTCTACATGCTGCCATGTGGGAGACCAAGGCTTAGAAAGTGACTCGGGGAATATTAATCACCAGGCTTCAGAGACTAAACACATGCTGAATGTGCCACAGTTGGTCTCAGCAGGTTATACATGGAGTATACAAGTTAGCAGACAGTAATAATTTTTATAAAGGCTGCTGCTTGCAGAGCCCAACTCAGAGATGGCGCTATACTGAAAGAGACCCTCCTCTGCTCAGGTAAAAACTGATACATTAGGAAATGTCTAATTAGGCAGGCATGAAAGGTCAGCTTCCTCTCCTGCTGCTCTAGTGTAAGACAAACACTTCAAGCACATTCTAGCTGTGAAAACCAGCATCTTATACGGTCCATTGGACATTTTTAGAACACACACTCAGGTGTCTCCAGTCTGTGGAAGAACAGTCCACACATAAACCACTGAACTACTGTCATTAAAAACTAAATTCCCAGCCTTGCCAAAATGTGAATGAAGCTGGAGGCGTTATTTTCTCACTTTACCCACTCTCCCTCTTTAGAACCTTTCTCTTTCATTCCTTGAATAGAAACTAACAGTTCTTAATGCACTGCTTCTTCCATCTCTCTCTCAGTCCCTTCCCTTCATGACCCTTCATCCCCTTTTCCCTGTATATGATTCCTTTCTTCTGTTTATCTCCCTTACCCCCATGTTTCACCCAGACTCTTCCTCATTAACATTAACTGCCCATGGACTAGAATGGGAGCATCCAGAAAGGGGATTCAGGACATCTATGCACTATCCAGGGACAACTGAATCTAGTCCTGGTTCGAAGTGAAATCTGCAGCCATGAATGAACACAAAAGTTTCCTGTTCAAAAGCTGATTATTCTTTCTTAAAAAATATGGGGTTTTGGAGAAGACAGACTTTAAGGAGATACAGTCTAAATCAAGGCTGTGTGGAGACCTCATATCAGCCTTCCAGTCTCTGAAGGGGGCCTACAAGGATGCTGGGGATGGACTATTCATCAGAGACGCTAGTGACAGGACAACGGGTGACGGGTTAAAACTTACACAGGGGAAGTTTAGATTGGATATAAGGAAGAAATTCTTTACTGAGAGGGTGTTGAGGCACTGCAATGGGTTGCCCAGGGAGGTTGTGAATGCTCCATCCTTGGCGGTGTTCAAGGCCAGGTTGGATGAGGCCTCGGGTGACATGGTTTAGTGTGGGGTGTCCCTGCCCATGGCAGGGGGGTTGGAACTAGATGATCTCAAGGTCCTTTCCAACCCTAACTATTCTATGATTCTATGATTCTACGATATAACAACATTTTATATAAGACAAATTAGAAAATAGCTTGAATTAAAAGCCTATTCAAGTAATTGAGCGTAAAGTTGATGACTAACAAGACTATTACTTTATTTTATTGTTCATGCAAGTGATGATTTTTCTCCAGTCAGATGGCAACTTAGAAGTGACTGGCCAACCATCTACCCACATCAAGTGATTATTGTAAGATAAGCCAATATGAGCAGAAACACTTCCAGTCAGAACCTTTCGTTTCCAAAGACAAAGCCACAGCATTCACTGACTCAATCTGAGAGAAAAATTCACCTCCACTTCAGCTGGATGTGGATATTATGAAGGACAGACAAACCCCACACACACACACTTCTGCCATTGCTTCAGTATTTCCATATTACTTTGACAGCGGACATCTTATTTCATAGGAAAAGAAGTCTGCTTTGAAAGTTCATTCCTAGTTCCTCTTAAAGCCAATTGATTTCTAAGCAAGATCTTTTCATTATCTCTTATCCTTTGTTACTGCTAACCAGGATAAGCTTATCTCCATGCAATTTACAAATGAAATATATTTCAACAGAAGATCTAGTAAGAGATACAGTAGAACACCTATGGTAAGACATCTCATGTTAAATTTAATTACTTCAACTCAGATTTTTTTAAGGATCACATGGCATGATTTCACAATAGCTGTTCCCAGAGAAGAATACAATGCTTGCCTCAAACATACCATGGGATCAAGCTCTGCTTGTTCTATAGATTGAAGCTGTTTAGATACGGAATTGGCAATCTGGTGCTACAGAAACAGAGCAGACTTGAGGGAATAAACCTCAGACACTGCTGCTTGAACTTCAGCCAACACTGAAAATGGAAATGAAGCAGCTGTTGTGACTTCTAACCATATCCTTTGAGCTAGTCTCGTGTGTAGAACTTCTTCCTTATATCTAATCTAAATCTCTCCTCTTGTAATTTAAAGTCATTCCCCCTTGTCCTATCACTACAAGCCCTTCTATGAAGAATCCCTCTTCAGCTTTCTTGTAGGCCCCCTTTAGGTATTGGAAGGCTGCTATGAAGTTTCCACACAGCCTTCTCTTCTCCAGGCTGAACAGCCCCAACTTTCTCAGCCTGTCTTCATATGGGAGGTGCTCCAGTCCCCTGATCATCCTCGTGGCCCTCCTCCGGACTTGTTCCAACAGCTCCATGTTCTTCTTATGTTGTGGACATCAGAGCTTGATGCAATACTCCAGGTGGGGGCTCACTAGAACTGAGTGGAGGGAGAGAATCACCTTCCTCAACCTGCTGTTCATGCTTCTTTTGATGCGGCCCAGCATACAGTTGGCCAGCTCTTGTCTACCAACACCCCCAAGTCATTCCCCTCAGAGTTGCTCTCAGTGCATTCTCTGCCAGCCTGTATTTGTGCCTGGGATTGCCCTGACCCAGGTGTAGGACCTTGCACTTGGCTTTGTTAAACTTCATGAGGTTTGCACAGTCCCACCATTCAAGCCTGTCAAGGTCCCTCTAGATAGCATCCCTTCCCTCCAGCGTGTTGACCACACCACACAGCTTGGTGTCATCAGCAAACTTGCTGAGGTTGCACTCAGTCCCACTATCTATGTTGTTAACTAGAACTGTCACCACAAATGTTCTGAAAACTGCAATTGCTTGTTTATTAATTCCTCAGAGTAGAAAAAGCCTTTTCTAAGTTGTACAATATACAAAGAAAATAAAAAGCATTTCTCCAGCATCTTACAACTGCTTTTGTATGCTCAGATATTTCATACCAAAAAGAAATTACAAAAAGTTTATAGCTGCCAAGAATTTAACAACCCCTCCCTAAATATTCAACTTAAGGAGCACTTTGAAGAACTTCCTAAAACTGCAAATATGTGTGCTTTCAATCCCTTTTATTTTATTCCTCTAATAATCACTAATATTTCCTTCATTTCTGATTTCCTAAGTTACTTCAAATAGCTTTTTAAGCAGGGTTATTGGAGAGCAGAGATTTCAGAAAGTGTTGATATATTGAGGCTTCACAGCAGGCAAATCTCATTGCTTGTACCAACTGGTGCACTCTTCCATTTTAGGCCTCACTAAACTATGCCTGCTTCCTCACTACCTTCTTGAGAAGTCTCTGTCATAGATCACTGACTTTCACATTAAAACCCTTTGCACACACAGACCTGCCAAATTTAATAGAGATTTTGTCAGTAATAGAAAAAAATCAAACATACTATTTGGAGATATCAAATCAAATACAGTTTTCCTCCTCTCTTTTACGTGCAAACTGCTTAGGCTACCTGTTTATTCTCCCCTTTTCTTTTTGGGTATTATGAATTTGAAAGATGTTTCAGATCCACCACTGCATTGACATCCTCCACAGGAATAACAAGATACTGTTATTATACAGATATCATGTAAGAGGATAAAGAATTTAATCTTAATATATATGCCTCCTTAATCAGTCCCCAGAAGCTGTCTTTCAATGGACCATGGCTCTCAAGGCAATTTATTACACTTTAAAGCTTTAGTCCTTTTTATTAGCAGTTCTATAAAGAAACTGGTGGTAATTTCACTTATTTATTTATATATCTGTGCGGTAAAATCAGATTACTTCCAGACACAATAGTGTTTTGCAGTCATCAGGAGAACCGCATCTTTTATCTAGATTCCTTTAAAATACATCATGCATATGATTACTCATAAGAAATAAAGTGATGCAAAGACATTTTGCAAAGCGCCTACAGCAGTGTAAAACCTTGCCTATCCTTGGCCTCACCACCTTTTCTTCTACCAAAGATCTGTTCAAGTTTATTTTACCCTGGGGACCAAGACCTATAATGCTGTAATGTTATTTTAAAAATGAAACAATGTTCATAGGAACAGTATGTGTTTAAATGGGCTAATACATTGAATATTTGTATACAATTCCTTCTTTGAGGTAATGCTATGAGATTCTTTGCCCTGCACAGTAACTAAATAACCATAAATGATGTTTCATGCATATGCAAATCTATCCCTCTTAGCACCTTATTAATTATTTCAAAGATACTTGGAGGTCACCACTCATGGAAATTTCTATGCATGAAGCCTCATTAGTACAAGACACCATACAGAGAGATGGGCTAGATTTTTGCTGCCATTTAACAAGGGCAGAGAAAGTATAATCTGTAACGTTTGCTTTTTTATTCTAATGACCAATGAAATCCAGCCAGCTCCTATCTGTAAGTCCTTGCTCCGAGCTGATACAGTGGGTTTGAATCTTGGGGCTTCTGCTACACTACTCTGAACAGCTAATCCTATCAATGCACCAGTTATCATGCTCAGAACTGCAGTCCTCAACACTGGCTGTTCTCAGCTGGAGTAGCGCTGCCTGGCAGCATTAGCAGCTAAGCACTAAGGAATTAATGTTGCTCTTCTAAAAATTACAGCAATGACACATTTTGTGTTGGACCAAAGTGAACCTATGGAATTATCAAGGTGATATATCACAGCTCATCAGCTGAGATGATAGCCTCCTTCTGAGCATGTATTATCTCCTGCTTAATTAGGCCACATAACAGAAATCAAAGAAAAGCAAGGATATAACCATACAAAATACCTGAACACAGTCACAAAATGCATCTTCTGCTATATCTGTGGCAGGAACCAAGAAATTGAACCTACTTGAGAAGCACTGTTTATCTGAAATCCCTAGATCCTTTCCAGCTCAAGTTATCATACACATGTGATGATAATGCTGATCTTGTCTGTCACTGTGACCCCTTGCTGTAGCAGCTGCTATTATTTTTATTCTGTTGTGTGTGGTGCTTTCACCTCTAGATTGATCCAATAAAAGATATAAAAAACTTGCTATGTGGGTACATTCCCTTGATAAAAGTCAGGAACAGCGAGTCAAATGTTAATGGAAACTTCAGGCTATGTTCATTATGTTACCTCTGTTTTTGAAAAACACTAGAATGAACAGAACTAATTGGAAGTGCAAACAATTTAAATAGGCTTAATTACAATTCAAACCCTCCTGTACAGTTCTAGGGCAATGTGTGCACATATGCCTTGAAGAAATGGGGTGGTTTTTAAGGAAATCTGTTCTTATCTGAAAATGGAAAAGTAAAATAATTTTACAAAGTCCAAAGTCAGAGTATTAGTATTTTCTATTCAAGACACCATAAATGCTATTTCAGTTTTAGTCCGTGATGTTTAAAAATACACGTATTAATATAGACCGTTTTGATCTCTCTGTGTCACCTGGCCACCTACCATGACATAAATCTCATTACAGTAAATACAACTTTGTTTTGTATTCCTTTTAGAAGCAGGCTCAAATCAACATCTAACCTTTCAATAAAGCTCAGGTCTAATATTTTTTGCTCTGAGTCATGCTCTGTCAGAGATAACATGTATTAAACCAACATTGACACAGTAAGAAAGAGAAGTCTTTTCTTAGCATGTCCCATGATATTCATTCCTGTCCAGGGAAATCATTTTAGGCTTCAACTGAGGTAATTAGAGAAAGTTGTGTCAACAGTGCTTTACCATCCTCACATGCAAATACAAACTGGAAAGTGCAGTGCAAAAATTAAGACTGCAAACTGTAGACTGCAAAAATGCTGTCTTATACTATTCAGTAGGAATGCCAAGATAAGTGAAAAAGAAAATAACAGGATACCCTTTTCAATGATTCTCAATTGAACTCATTGCTGAGGAAAGCCACTAGATCCATAGCTATGAAGCAGACTAAAATCCTCTGTAGCTGAACAGTAAGAAAGAAGGGGGTCGCAACTCATGCATTACTCTTCTTCACAGGTCTGATGCAACTCAGCCCCATGACTTTCTCGAAGAACAAAGAATAGTCATCAGTTCCTAACTCCAGTGTAACCTAATTCTAGAAACAACCCGTTTTCTTGCATACCAGAACATAGCTGCAAAAATGAATCACTGAAGTTATAACAGTCCTGATTAAATTCTGCATCCTGCAAAGCACTCTGAAAGATGCTTACAAATGCCTTTTTTGATACAGAACTGATAACACAGCAGACTGATGGAGGTAGAAATCAATTTTAGGGTTAGATGGAATATTATCTAAAACTGCTGAATACCCATACATTGTGACTGAGAACCTCTCCAACACAAAGCATGCCATCACAGTGTAATGTCAATACTTCTTAGAGATAATCAGATTGGCTCTGAGCAAGCAGGTATGCCTAGACAGCACCACACACACTGTGCAGAGACACTAGCACAGATCTCAAAGTAGTATTTGCCTTGTCAGTCCTCATCAGCCTACCAGAAGTGTCAAAGAGCCCATAATATGTGCTATACTGACACAACTATATTTCCTTTCCTTCAGCATTACAATTCAGCTTTAGCTCAAGAAACTCAATACTGCACAGCAGTGCACTACACTGTGGCAAACCTAAACTATGGCCTCCACTGGCACAGGACAGCACCTCTGCAGAAATTTTTCCAAGAAACATTCTTACTAACAGGAGATCAGAGAGAAAATGTATCAGTTGTAGTATTATTATTATTATTACTACTACTGCTATTAGTATTACCTTAACGTATAGTATTTTAAAAACAACTTTCTGATTTGGGGAGTCCTGAAACTTTTAGAACTTCCATATTTAGCTATTTTAACACTTAAAAGTATAATACAGCTAAGGCTAGATTCACAGCAATTGCTGCTTTTCCATTCCCACAGCTGAATGCTATCTCACTTGAACAGCAGAAGTACTGTTCATCTTTGCGCATCCTTTACAATATTCCTTTCTCAGGCCAAGCCAATATCTTCCTCACCATGCAAAGACTGAAATCGCATCTCTGAGCATTTCACTCCGTTTCTTGCATCTCTCCCTCATCCCATACCTACTCTGCTTCTACTGCTCAATTCCCATAGTGTTCAACATATAGAGGAGAGAAAAAAACTAGCCTGCTGCTGCCGGGCAGGGTTAAAAACTTCAGCAAACTTCTTAGTCTCCTCTTTGACAAAAAAAAAAAGGCAAAACTTCTGAACAGAAGTGGAGTTAATTAGAGTTGCAAAATGCATACAAAAATCCTAATACAAGTTCTGTGGAGCATGACTAGCAACAGGTTTACAGACAGAAGTTGTGTAAGGGTCATTAGTTTAACGTAACAGCCTAAACTGGAGGAAACTGTGATGCTAGCCATGGCAGCACGGAGACCCACAAGAGAAGAGAAAGATGAGTTGCTTGCTGCACCAGTGGAACAGCTGATCAGCTTAGGGAGCTAAAAGGAAAAGAGGAAGAGAACTGATAAAAAAAGAGGAGAAAAAGGATGGATCCATCTCAAGTAGCTGATTAATTTGTGTGGGAGTAGAAAATGGATTAACTTTTGGAGAAGTAAGCAGGCAGGCTCAGCATACAGACTGCCACACAGTACAAGGAAAGAGAACTGGGTATAAAGTTCCTGTCAGGTTCTTTATGACAAAATTTCTTACACAATGTTATAAAGTGTTTTGTGCAGTATGAGATCAGTGTGTAAATGCAGTAGCAGAGCAAACTGTTGGGGTGTAAGTAAAATGAGACCTGGTGAGATAGTACATAAACAGCAATTCGAGTGAAAGGTGATGACCATTGCTACATTGCTCCTGAAGCAATTAAAACCAAGTGACTTTAACTGGTTTTTACTACTGTTCTTTCAATATCCTTAACATGTTCTCACAGTAAGTAAATGCCACTCTCCTACGAAGTTTTGCCTTTTTTTCTCCTATCTAGTAATTTGAAATCTATTTTCCAGCCATTCACATAACCAGGCAAATCTATCTTCCATTCAGCTTCTAATATGCTGGAAAATTATACAGTACTTGTGAGAAACATATAAGCACATGTTCAAATATAGCAAAAGAAAAATAAATTCTAATACATTTCTTCACAGCAAAACTTTTGAGATTTTGTAATTGAATCAATTCTCAAAACATGTCTTCCAGATTCACTGTAAGCCTTTATTTTGTTAAGTTAAACCGTCTCCTACTCAGGTAGAGAAGATGGTAGATGTCATTTCATTCAATGACATTTAAGCTGATAATTAGTAGCAATAACTTCATCAACACCAAGGCTATTTGAAATTCCTATTGCAGTCCTCTTTTTATTAGTACTTGAAGCAGGCCAAGAAAGTTAACACTTTATTTAATTTGAAAGTGGAAATGTGGAGGTCAAGGTGATATTTTTTAACCAGAGCGTAATGCTATCATCTGCTAGCACTTTGTGATTATAAAATTCTAATGTGAAGAAAGTATGCATCTCCTTTTAAAAGGAATGCCCTTTGGAATCCAGTTAATTCTCCAGTTCACATGTCTAGTAAGAAAGACTCCAATATTCAAATATTTTCTCCAAGAAATTAAACAACTCATATGAAAACAGTATCATTCCACACATATATTCAAAACTAATAGGTGATTAAAAAAAATTAAATCTTGACATGAAATCAAAACCACATAAATTAAAAAAAAAAAAAAAAAACAGTTTAAACATACCTACACAAGGGAGGGAATAGCCAAGCTCCGGGTCATGGATGAACCGGCGGTCATTCAGCATAGTCACACAGTACAAGTGGAAACAGTCTAGGCAAATGACATGGCGATGCAGACACTGGAACACAAGCACAGGACTCCTGTTAAAAAAAAAAAAAAAAATATCCAATGAAAATGATGAATAAGGATAGGATCAAATCCATAGACTGGCCACAGCCAGGAGAGGCAGCACATCCCAATACTCTGCTCAGGACCAGCACACTGAAGGTGAATGAAAAAATGAGTAATTTAGGAAATATTACATAGAGGTGAAATGTGCCTTCACTACAGTCTTCACAGCAGGAACACCTTATGGGTTTGCTGTAATGCAAATTAACTTCTGCTAATTCCTGATGGACGTACCTTAACTGTTAATTCTGAAATAATGACTATGAATGCTTTGATAAAGCACTGTTTGTGCTCTGTTATACCATACTGCTTGCTCGTCTCTCCTTCTTGAAGAGTATTATCAACCTTGAGTATCAAAACTGGAAAACTTGAGACATGTATAAGCTGTGAAAAATGCTGAACTACTTTTACTTGTCTGTGGGCAAACAAACAAATGGGTTATATGTTAACATTTTTAGTAACTAGGAAGAAAGAGAATTTTTTTTAAAAGTAAAACGACAAATTCTCACATATTCATGGTACTGCGGGAGACGGGTATTAAAATACAACATCAAATACAGTAGGACTTGTGATAAAATCATTAGAGTTAACAATACTCCTTTAGCTTCTATAAATCCTGCTAGACGATGCTTCAAAAACCCACTGAAATAGTAAATCATCAAGCCCTCAATGTAAGAATACAACTGCAAAATGTAATCAATAATAATTTCAGATACTGCATATAAGCATTTAATCTTCCATGAAAATATGCTTTAGAGCTGCACATCCTATAGAATTCATGGCAGTGTGTTGGTATCTCCAAAAATACAATTTCTGTGTTTTAAGGATTTTGTTGAATAAAGGAGATTAAAAACTGAATCAAATAAAACCACCCCATTACTAATCCTTATTAGTTACCCACTTGCTGTTCTGAATATAACAAATAATAATTTTTAAAAGACAGCTGTTAGGCAAAATGAGAAGCAGATCTATATAATTTTAGCTTTGGATGGTCCCAAAATCATTATAGAGAACTGGAGGAGCAGTTATCCTGTCCTTTGGGGAAAAAGTCCCCGAGGCTCACCAGATAAATGAAACCTTAAGCAAAACATCCAAAGATTTCTTTCTGAAATGCAGATATAATTAAAATTTCCTATAGCTTTAATGGATACATCATTTTTAGGGTTAACTGCCCAGTTTTATTACTTCAGTGTCTGAGTATCTTTTTTAGTTTCATGGGAAGCTCACGGGATCTAAATTCACAACGCTCTTTCATTTCAAAGACAAAACATATCTTATGTATAAGAACAGATCCACAATAGAAAGCCATCAGAAGTTGAATGTCTTAAAAAAACCAGGCCAGAAATAAAAATGGCATTATCAACACTTCCACCTAAACTTGTAGGAAACCAAGACTAACAGCATTTCATTATACCAATGAACTACTACAGTCAGTTACTAATGCAAATTATTTTGTGACAAATATTTTTGCTTCTTAGTATATTACAACTGTTTTAAAATAAATGCTCCATCCCTGGCAGTGTTCAAGGCCAGGCTGGACAGAGACTTGGGTAATACGGTGTGGGGTGAGGCATCCCTGCCCATGGCAAGGGGGTTGGAACTAGATGATCTTAAGGTCCCTTTTCAACACTAACCATTCCATGATTCTCTATTGTCCAGAAAAAGCACAGCTATATACCTAGACACTTAAACTGCATTGTTAGGAACAATGTTAATCTTAAAATGTGCTATCTTTTAACACTACCAAACTTGCAAGCAATGCACACAAACTAGCTACAAGTCTGGGTTCTGACTCTGTCACAAAACATGAGCTTAAGCTTTCACAGCTATTATACTGTCTGCTAATTTTGCAACCCACAGGATCTGTGGTGTAAGGCTTTGAGAAACTCAATCTGTATGCAATGCAGATTTATTCAAACACATTTGGCATTGGAACAGACACTGCATTCCAACATTTGCAGATTTTGTATTAAAAGAAAGCACTTCTAGCTTAAAAGTGATACAGAAGTTTGGTCCCTAAGATCAGTAAAGACAAAGATGTAAAGATTATATTCATAATGCCTGGATGAAACTAGTACGTACCCATTTAGGATAACTCCAAGAGTTATTAATAGAAGCCTTGCTTGCATCAAACATAATTTATTTTAGAAAGAAGTATTATGAAAGTAAAACAAATTGCCATATAATGCAACAAGGGCCCTTGCTCAATCTAACATAACAGTCTAGTAATGTAAATCTGGTATATATTTTAGAAGGTATTTCATAGGTTCCATTTACATAATACATTTGGCTGAATTAGAGGCTTCATGAGAATAATATATAAGAAAAATGTTTCTCACAGCAAGGGATAAATTGGTCCTTTTTGTTCACCAATTACGAACGTAACCACTTTTAAAAATTGAAAATCCAACATTACAACGCATCACAGAAAATCTTGCTCCTGTGCTCTGATTTCTTTTCATCAGAATTTTATCAGTATGCATTTACACTTAAACGAGAAAGAAAGGAGAATCTAAAATGTTTCTCCTTTATGTTATTACTGCCAGATATCTGTGTGGCACAACAGCAGCATAGCTGGAAGTGCTATCTGGTCTACACACTCTTTTGTCTTTTTCCTGAGAAGCATCACACTGCAGACAATTCTCAGATAGACTACAACAGTATACTAGCTAAATAAACATACAAAGACTCGATCTTGTTTAGATAAGAAGCCCACTGTGAAGTAAATCTCATGACAGTTATTAACATACACTGAGCCCAGTGGCTATGAATGTGAGGGGCTACTTAGCATAAGGAATTATTTGCAGACATAACAGTGGATTAACTGATGCTTTATTATTATAATTATTTATATTATTTAATATAATAATATAATATAATATATATATATTTATATATATTATATTATATATATATAATATATATATATATTATATATATATAATATATATATATATATAAAATATATAATATAATTAATATCTAATATAATTTATTATATTAGATGCATTAACAATGCCTACTGAAGAAAAATGTGGGCAACTTGTTCCTTGCTTGGTCTTTATCCTTCTTATTCTGAAAAAAGCT
The DNA here is from genome assembly GCF_963264785.1 of Psittacula echo. Lineage (NCBI taxonomy): Eukaryota > Metazoa > Chordata > Aves > Psittaciformes > Psittacidae > Psittacula > Psittacula echo. The sequence goes on along the minus strand of NC_137738.1, from coordinate 36,197,817 downwards.
TCACTGAGTAAAGGTTAAACAGCACACCACATGTATCAATCCATTATTTTTTAGTAAATGTGAGTTGCCACAGTCTGAAGCACTTCAGAGCAAAGAATACCTTTAAGCCTGTAGAAATCTGTGAAAAACATGTTGGACAAATCTGTGAAACCCCTTTGGGGTCATTTCTAGGTGACAGTTGGATTTTTCTCACCTCAATCTCAAAATCTTAACCAAATAATAATAAAAAGCCCTTAGCAGATGTCTATAAGGCTGTCTTGCCGGGATTACAGTCAGCAAAGCAAAAAGAGTCATTTGGGATTCATTTCTGTGCAGTAAATAAATCTGAATGCACACAGCTATATCACAGACTTTAACCCCACCTATGAGTGCTATATTTATCATAACACACTTCTGCATTTCTAATACATTTTTCCATGTTGGCAATCTTCCTGTACTTCAAAAAGCTCTCTAAGTACCATGAAATAATTTCATTTATAAATGAATTTCTATGCCATTCCAAAATGACTTTTTGTTAACTTGCAGGTCAGACCAATAAGCACCGTTCACATTCCAGACAAGACAAATTACTGAATAAAATGTGTTAAGGAAAAAAAAAAAATATGGAAAATATAAACTTTGGTGACACAGACAGTACAAGCACTCACCTACTTCATAAACAATTCAAATTATTAAAAAGACATACTGTCCTTAAGCAGCATTCAAGCAGTTTTGGCTCTACCCATGCACCAGAACAGTGTTACAATGCCTAATTATCCAAATTATTCATCTATCACGTCTTCCTCATAGGAAGTGTTCTAATTCATACAAAGCTGGTGGCACATGTGGTTTTCCTGTTCAATGCATACAGCCCACAGTCTTATGAAAAGCTACTGAAAGAATTGCCCATTTATGATGCTTTAAGTGCACAGTTTTCTTACCATGAAAATACTTCCAAGTACCTCCAGTTAGAGCAGATTATTAAATTCTATTAGAAAGATGCTACTAATTATATAAACTATAAATATAGAAAGCACATTAAAATAAATCACAGGGATTTCTCTTTTAGAATTGAGGCAGTTTGAAGGAAAGCATAGCAACAAATCCTGCCTTTTAATCAGCAATACGCTATTAAGGGTATTAGAAACAGTGACCTAGCAATTGCAGACAACCTGTAAATAAGAATGCAGACCTCTAATTATTTAGACAAGGGTAGGTATGTGAAATGCGTATCAAGACCTTACAATAAAAAAGAAACAATGATAAAGTACTAAGAAATCTCACAGTTACAACTTTGCAATCAAGAACCTGTATTTCAAGAAGTTTTAGGAACACATAAAAAGTACATCCCTGCCTTCCCTTCCCTAAGGGATGAAAATAAATCTTTATAGACTGTGCCAATTAAGAAAACCCCAGTATATATAAATACATTATTCTCAGAAAACTGACATATTAAATCCACTAAAATAACAAAAAAAAAATCTGATTTTGTGTCTTTGATCACTTGCCACACAGCACATCAAAGGTCATAAGGTGAAGGTTATGAACAGCACGAGACATCACTGTGTGAGCTTACATTTTCTGGCTGCGCTTCTGTATAAAAAATGTATTCTGACCCACAGCTGTTAACTTAAAAGGGCATTGGCAAGTGAAAACTGACCTACTTTCTCCTGTATTATGTTACATGTTTTCCTCTAAAATGTGCTTTCATGTTTCTTATTTCTATTGGAAAGCTGTGCCGTGAGGCCAGAACCCAGGAACAGCCTGATAGTAATAAACCAGAATATAAAAGGGAAGAAGAGGCACACTTTATATTAGCACTCATCATGGCAAGTGCTCTTTTCAGCAGTGCTCCTGTTAACTCTATTGTTAAGGGTTTTTTTCGTGCTGTGGAAGTGACACACATTATTGCCTGTAAAATCTGTGATCACTGTGCCAGGCAACGGCATCTGCCTCCCGATGACACAGCCAAAGGAATTCAATGTTACATGTACTGGTATGTTCACATGAGCACCCAGCATTAAATATGTGCTATGCCTGCTTGCTCAGACATGCCTTGTCTGAGCTCCATCTTCAGACAAAATAACTACTGTTGGCACTAACAGCTGAATCTTATGATATCCAGGAATGGCCAGTTATTAGGCTGGAGAAGAAACTTTTCCTGTAATCTATCAGATTAGCTGTCTACAGCACTCCTCTGCACAGCAAATAACTGATAAATCAGTCATGCTTTGAAAGGAGATCAGTAGAACCTGCTCCTTTCCCTTCATCTGTGTTTTTAAAACCAACTTAATGCTCCACTGGAGAGAAAAGGAAAAGACCTCGGTAATGGAAAGAAAAGATAACAAAGGAAACAGCTCATTAAATTGTCCTAACCCAAGCTCCAATGCCAGTTGACAGTGGGAATACAAGAACAACCAATGGGACCAACCTAAGTGTGGAAAGTCTTTGTTTTTCACAGAGCATGGAGGACTTTGCATGGATGTGGCTCTTCAGTGCTCACTGGCCCTTGGATATTGATCCACTCTATTCCTCCCCGCAATCCCCTGGAAGCTCAAGGATTGCCCTGGCATAATGCTCATGATTTTTTTCACATGTATGTAACTGCACTCAGTAGTACACCAGCAGTAAGACTGTAATTATCAGTAAGAACACAGCAGAGCAGTCTCCTTAAATGTTAACTCAGAACCTTTATAGCTTGCTGAGCACCAGCTTACTGTGAACTGATCCATCAATACTGGCTCTTTAGCATGCAGTGACCTACTAAAGCTTTTGTCACCAAAAGGTGGCAAATACTTCTTACACCCTCCCGTGGATTTCAGTCGGCTCACAGCAGACTTTCCTCTCCCCTGAGGCAGCACCCAGCCTTCAGCACCACAGGCAAAACTGCTATTATGGGCAGTTCACACCAGCCACACAGTCCATTTTGCCCAGAGCCTTCCTTTCACAGGCTCCTAACTTACTGTTTAGAGATACTCAACTTATACAGACTAGACACATGCAGTAAGAAATCAGCCTAGTTTGGTTTTCAGAAAACGAAACCAAAACCATAAAACCCCAAAAAACCCAAAACTGTCAGCGAGGTAACCAATAAAGTTGGGAGAATGACGTGATATCACAACAGCAGGAGGAAGGGCTAATTGCACCTGCACAAGTACTACCATGCAATCCCTCGGTAATTAAAAACGAATAAAGCCAAAATGCCTTTGCACCCTATTGACCTCTTATTCCCCTGACTGGTTGCTGAGAATCCCATTGATTTCTTTCAGGGATTTAAACTTTATTTAGTCTTAGTCCCTACCTCTATGCTAGTAAAATTAAATTTGTCAGCAAATGTTTTTATGCCACTGGGATGCAATTGTCTATGCTCTTAAATTGTTAAAATGGACCCCAGTATGGTTTTAGGCTTGCCAAATTGCTAGTCCCAAACAGCTCCTGGGCACAGTCCAGGGTTTACCATGTGCTTACCAACGGGCAACAGTAAGCTGCATGTGGCCACCCTGCTTTAAAAACTAAGAGAATTCAATAGTACAAATTTACAGCAGAAGAGCATTGTTCTGGGACACTTCTCTTAACACCAAAGCTTACTGAATTATTCTCTTTCTTGATTTTAGATTCACTCCTCCATTCACAAACCAAACCTTTTAAGACTGCCTGTGAAAATGACACTGTATGTAAACACACCGCACAGAAGAAAAGTTTCCCAACACAAAAGACAAGACAGACTCATGACCCCTTTTTGATTTCTTGTGGATGCTGAAATCCCTAAAAAGCCAAAAGTGGAAAAAAATATTGGATATCATCTTAATGGATGCTGTCACATTATCCTCTTCATTCCCTGGGAGTCCAGGAGGCACTATGACTGTTGGACACAGCATCTTTCACTGTGTAAACTTCAGTTATCCCCTTAGAATTTGTTTCTTAACATGTGCAGAAGAAAAGGCGACTGGAAAACAAGGTAAGGTAGAGAAGGGGAGGAAGGGGAAGTAAAAGGAGAGATGTAAGAGGTAGCAGGAGATACACCAGCTGCATCACTTCTATTTACTCCTAGAGAATTATCTTTCACCACCTTATGTTTTATGGTTTTCTTCATCTTTCTTGTCAAATATGAATATTCAATTTATATGTTCATCCAAACAATAGCTCGAGGGTGTTTCCCATTAAATGAGTCTTCAGTCTCAACCAAAAATATTATTTTTATCTTAGAAACAAAAACACCCTCAAGTTACTTTTTATTTCTTTACAAAAACCTCTCTTTTTCCAACTCACTATCATAATAACTTACAGATAACATTTACCCTTTCCTCCTCAAGGCAAATACCTTACCATAAATGTCAAGATGCAGTTATCTGAGAACACTTTCTACATTAGCACCTCCAGTCAAAGGGAAGAAGGTCAGGCTTTGGGCTAGCAAATCTTACTGAATGCATTTTGACTTTTTAAGTGTACAAAGCAGTTAATTCCCCTTACTAGTCTAAAGGAAATGATTTACAATGTCCACCAGAAAATTGTTCTAACAGTGAGAATGGCTTGCTAATGTCATTTTTCTATACTGCTTGCAAGTGCTATCATAAGATATACATACTGTGATTTTTCTTTTTTTCTGATCTTGCTATGGACCTTGCCAGAAGAACAAGTGTGGAATTTAAATGCCCAGCATCCACAGAGCTCTATGCTTAAATTTCGTTTGTCTTCTCCATTTTTACCCCTACATGTCAACTTCCATTAATTACACAAAAGAGTAAATGGAATCAACTTTCTGGTAAGAAAAAAAAAAAAAAAAAGAATGAAACACACAAATTAAATAGTTAAAAGCCGACATTATTACAAGGTTTGGGAACTATCAATTCTGAATTTTTAATTGAGCCGAAAAACCTAAACCAAACCAAAATTTTGCACAAAATTCAAGATTTTTTAATTTCTAGAGTTTAAACTCAACTCAGAAGAGGATTCTGGAAGCGCAAATAATTTTATGTGCCTATTTCCTGTTTAACCTCAGTATACATTTTCATTTTGTACATTTTGTACTGCCTGCTTAGAGGCTGGCTTGTCCTCTTTGTGTCTGATCTTTCAAGGAATTACAGTATACATTAGAACTCAGGTAATTTACTGTTCTTTGTAGAGAAATGTTCATGAAAAATCTTTTTCCATTTGTCCACCTGACCTAATAATCTGTGCAACACCTAGGAAGACTGACATTCATCCAAATATAACTTTCTGGTTTTATAGGACCATTCAATTCCAGATCTGGATACTCAAATGATGCAAAGAGTACAGTGAAAAACAACAATAAATAGGCACATGTGAGATTAATCAGCTTTCCCAGAACACATAGATCATTCCTACAGAGACTATTCATACCTTCTGTTACACTCTCTCTCTTAGAGGAAGTAACCTGGCCTCAGGAGAGAGGATAGGATATAGGTATAAACTTGATATGTAAAAACTAATTCTAAATAAATTCAGAAATATTAACAGGCATTTATTAAGGTAAGATTTACTCTGCCTTCAATTTCCTTTTGACACATCTGTCAACATGCCATACTTACTGCGTATGACCTAGGGTCTGCATTACAGTCTAGCTATCAGGAAAAAAAGGTGTAAAAAGAACAAGAAGACAGAATGAAAAAGAAGCAAGACAACATTTTTAACACAGTCAAACACATTTAACATGTGAAATAATATCTCAATGCCTTGCAATCATGGATAACATCATTACTTCATTTCATGGTCTACCTATATCCATTCGCAGGCTGATTAAGGCATAAACTATAATAGAGAAATCTTTCATTACAAATGGTTTAGACAGGGAGCCTAAAAGCTGGTTTAGCTCTAAGAATCTGTACACCACTAAAATGCGTCCAAGGAACACATTTGAACTCTGTGACAAAACCTTTCCTGCTCCTTGTTTTGTTCAGGGAACAAAGAGAGATACATCATTACTCAAAACATACTGATAAAACGAACAAGGGAGCATCAACTCAAAATGTAGGACAAAACAACAAACATTTCTGAAAAGAAATCTATCTGAAGTTCCTTCATTTTCTGTTTCAAATTATAGAACAGCACCTGAAATAAATGGCAATCCCACCTTATTTAAAATGGTATTTACCAGTAATCATTGGAAATTAGATTACTCATCAATCTCTATCTTTTGCTTTTAAGTGAAACATTCAAACTATTGTATTTTTTTCGAATAATTTGAAAAATTATATAAGAAAACAGTACTCCAGGCTATATTTTTTTACCCTTAAAATTTAAAGTTTTACTTGAAGTTTTTACACTCATAAGGTTTTTTTAAGTTAGTGCTTTTTAAAAAAAGATAGGACCTACTGAAATGTACCTACTTTCTTCCATTAAAAAAACCCCGAACTAACAACAAACCACAACCAGAAAACAACAAACCAGGATATAGGGGAATGGCTTGATCAGATTTTAGTTTTTAATTTAGATGCTATGTAGAAATAACCTCTGGGATTAAGACTGTGCATGGTAAAGAAATAAACTCTTTTTAGGATGTTAGTAATCAAAAGAAAAGTACATTAACTAGATTGTAGTCTACAGATACTGTCAGATAAAATAAAGGAAAAAAAAAAAGGAACACAGAAATGCAGATTCCCTGCCTCAAATCTCTGCACCGCACTATCTTCAGATAGAAAACCTTGAGAAATGATATGGGAAAAAATGTTTTTCAGTTAGGGAGTCTCACTTCTTTATTCTGTTTCAACAAAATCTAAGCTCATAATGACTCATGTAAAACATTATTCAATTACACTACTATCAAGTTCACACGTAACAATACTCAGAAATGAAATGTCAATAGATGCTTGATATTTAATTTTCAAATAATTCTAATTCATCTGTTTTCTAGCATATATATGATTTCTCTGCCAAATTCTAGCCTCATGAAGACAGAAACTTTCCTGGCAATGATGAAGAGAGCCTTGAAATTCTGTGATGAGAAATGGAGGGCTCAATAGAAAATGCAGCTGTACAAATTACATTAACAAGTAGGGCTACTAGGAGCACAAACTTGTCTGAAGTCATACATCCTGCTCTCAATGTCATTTCATGTCTTTGAAAGCAGTTCATGCAAGGGATTCATTATTTCTTCAAGAGAAAGAGTGCTGTATTGTGCTCAGCCCCACTCATTTCTATACAGATGGACACAGCGCACGCTTTGATTAGCATGAAAGCAATGACTGAAGCTGATAGGAATCTAGTGTTGCTTCACTGAAGATACTACAGAAATGCATTTGGCTGCAGTCTGCAAAGGAGTAACTAATATTACAGCAACAAAAAAAACCACACAGGACACTGACAGGGAAGCTGCCAAAATGGCTAACAGAAAAGTTAAGACTTGCACTTCTTTCCTAGGTCTGGTTCTGTTTTCATTATAATCAATAGCTCAATTGTCATTGACTTGAGCTGACCGAAGTTTAGACTTACCCTTTTTTGAATAAATACAAAGATATAATTCAATGTGAAAAATATCATCTGAAACTGACAGGGGCAGACCAGGTGTTTTAATCACATCGAAAAAATCTAATTGTGAAGCAGCTGTACACAGAAAATTTGTTTGCACCTGTACACCTGCTTAATTTTACCTGGAAAACATTCTGCTTTAGCATTCATTGGACATCTTTGTATTTTTAAGTGGAGGAAGACAGAAAGTTCAGTTCTGAAATAAAACTAATAAAAGCTTAACGAGAATTTCCTTGTCTATCAAAATAGAAGCTTTCCTCCTTGCTCATACCATTTATTCAGGAGTTTGAGGGACTGGCTAAGGCCAGTATGTCTCAGTGCTATGCTCTGCCTGACCTGATTTAGCATTCAGAATCACAGAGAACAAAGTTCATCAGCCTAATTAAAGGTGGAAGTGCAATAAGACACCATTTTTATGATGCTCAAGCTACTAACTATGCTGGGCTTTCTGTTACATCTTTGGCTTTACAGGTACTGGAGCTGACTGCCTCATTCCTCCTTTGTGGCAACTTTGTAATCATTCCTTTGCAAAGCACAGACTGGGAAGGTAAAAAAAAAAAAAAAAGAAAAAACCAAACCAAATCAAATATAACCCTTGAAATGACAGCTATTAGAAATACTCAACAATCCAAGTGTCTGGATTCAGCTCAAAACTCTTCCAGAAACCACCAACCCTATGAGCATGATAGATCCCCCAAAGAAGGTTCAGGCCAATTCTTATCTAAACTGGCTCTCACATGTCCCACTTATACAACATACCAGTTATGCTTCCCATTCTCTCTTACATTAGCTAACCTGACATTGACTGTTCAGCCATGCGTGATTCATCAGGTTTGTCTTCTGCTTCTAAACACAAGCTATAGAAGACAGCAGCCCTTGAACCCCAACCTGCTTTGGCAAAGTGTGAGAAGTTATTGACTTGACATTTCCTTGTCATGTGCCATCAGGAACCCAGCAGCCTCTTGGAGCTCTGAATCACCACATTACATGTGCTCAGCTTACAAAGGAGCCGCTCAGATTTTATAAATAGTGTCTACATAGGGTTTCAGTGTACTTGCGCAAAGGACCTTTTTATTTAAGGGTTGGCCTCACTACAGACAGTCTTGTTACAAGGGGTGAAGTTTATTGGATTAGAAGCAACACTGTTAGTATTCAGGACACATTTCCAAGTGCATATGACATGTCAGCTGTTTATATATCTTCCAATTCTGCTTCACATATTCCTTTTAAAGTTAAACATGAAGTGACAGAAGTGTAGAAATATCTGTGTCCTGCACTTTGTGAACATAACAGCTAAAAAAACCACCTTGACATGTCAGCTGACAACTGAAAAAATATCTCTGACCTCTGCTGAGGCATTCTGATTTTCTTAACATCAACCACTTGTAACAGAGACAGGCACTGAAAATACATAATCATGAACTACACAATTATATATATATAAATACTCTACAATTATACATATATATATAAATAAAGCATGAGGAATTTTATTTACATGCCCCCAGATACAGCTTCTGTCTTCGCTCCTCTGTCTATGTCAGTACAACTACCTATTCTACTTTACAGAGACATCCCAGAGATCTAAAAAAAAACCAGCTAGGTAGTTTATTTCATATATTTGTAGCTATTTTCTTTTAAAATATATCTTCCTTTATTGTCCATTAACAGATACACCACTTTCAGCAGCTAGTTCTTCCATCATTTAAATAAACAAAGCACTCCCTGCAGCAACTCCTTTCCTCCAGAATTAATTCCCTACTACACTGTTTTTTCTCTCTCTGTCCTCAAGATTCCTTATTCAAGATGCCTCTAGTTCAACCTACAGTTATCATTTCCATATCAAGGCTGGTGTGGTCACCCTGGGTTCCAGTGGGGCTAGGAATCTAGTGCAAGGAAAGAGATGACCCTCCTATGAAAGTGATGCTATATGACATTTTTCCTGTTAGCCTGAGTCTGCATTCTACATTTACTGTACAAAGTCCAATTTCTAGAAACAGAGGTAACAGGCATAGATTAACTTATGATAAACACAGCACATTGTATACTGCCAAAGGATTTCTTCTTGGCATTACTCACATCTTAATTTTACATTCAATTAACTACCAAGAAGCTTTTGATCTTTTAATATTCAATATTTGAGAAGTTATATGAAGACCTTTCATTCACCTAATAGTTGGATGATGGTGTTTGTTATGCTTTAAATGCACACTTTTGGGGAGGGGGGAAAGCTGTAGCTCTTTAAAAGCCACACATGCCCTTCACTATCCTGCACATGCTGTTAATTGTATGGAGGCATTTGTTTTGTACCTTGAAAGGTGAAGAGCTTCAGCAACCTTGTCAAGATTCTTATCTGTACTCAGAGGATGGGGCCTAATTTTAATCTTGCTTAGTTCTGCATTAATCAGAACTGACTACACACTGAGGACAGTAAAACTGGTCAAGTGTAAAACCAGTGGGAGAACAAAATTTTGTGGCAAACCAGATACTTGTAACTCTTTGCAGTGTTTCTCAGATAATGGGTCACAATCAGAACAATGGGAAAATTGCAGTAAAAATGTCACTTTAATAAATAAAATTAATGGAACAGTCTTAAAGAGAGCAAAACCTTAAAAGTTGGGTGTTACAGGTAACAGCAGTGCACATTTCAAAGGCAAAACAAAAGGAGGCCTATTATAAAAATCCTTGTCTTCAAATTGGGCAAACAAGCCACCTGAAAAGTTTGAGAAATGAATCCCTAGCCATTTAATCAATTTTACTTATTTTTCTTTTGGTTTTTGCTACAGTTATTTGGATAGCTTTCTTATTCTAAAAAGTCATTATCGCTGTCTGTGATGAATATTTCTGAAAAGTCTAGCTAAGATGAAGCTAATGTGCCTGTTTCAGGGAAGAAAGTGCCTTCAAATGTTCTTTGAAGGCTCTCCATAATGCTCCATAATAGAGATGATACTTAATCAACCTGGAGACCAATCATGTGCAGTGCAATATATGGTTGCTAAGTGAAATGTATGAATGTGTAACTTCTTGACCAAAGGGGTAGAAAAGCTATGAGATGGTCTGCAATCAGGGGCTTTTGGAGATGTAAGGGCTGAAGGCAGCCTTGGCAGTAGTGCCTACAAGATGATGGAATTCTGGTCCCTGAGAGAAGGAAGCAGAGCAAACCACAAGATTATAACCCTGGACTTCAGTAGAGCAGACTTCAGCCTCTTCAAGGATCTGCTTGCAAGAGTCCCGTGGGATAAGGCCCTGGAGGGCAGAGGGGTCCAAGAAACTGGTTAATATTCAAGGATCCTCCAAACTCAAGTGTGGTCCATCCCAATGCTGAAAGTCAGGCAAAAATCTCAGAAGGCCTGCATGGACGAACTTGAGCTCATAGTAAAACTCAAACATAAAAAAGAAGCATACAGAAGATGGAATGAGACTGCAATCCCAAACCGAACAGTGTGCATGAGGGGTTCTAAGAAAGCATCCTGGTTAAACAGAAGAAAGTTATGGGAGGACATTATTTTATTTTGTTCATGTTGGCATCATATATACTAATTTTAGCAAGCACTGTATCCTTTCCCTCCCATGAAAAACAAAACTGCTTGCAGGGCTCCTCTGTACCCTTGTTTAATCTGTGATACTGCAATTGGAATTTGTCACTATAGGAGCTACATCTGATGTTACAGCCTGAAGCGGAGCTAAACCAAAATAAACAATCTGCTCTATTCTGCTTAGACTAATACGACAGTGATGCAAACCCCAGCACACTGGAAAATGCATAAATGGGCTGCCATAGTGCACACGTACACATAAAACCAGCAACACAGCTCAGAAGTTTTACTACTAATACGGACTGGGTGAAAGAAGCTTCCTATGCAACAGTATATTTTTTGTGAGTGTGTTAATGTGGAAAATATGCTTATTATTTCAAAAGGCCCTAGGAATTTTCTGCTGCACTGAGACAATATCTTTTTCTAAAAAAAAAATAAATATTAAAATATATAAATAAAATAAATAAAGTTTAGTCAAGTATTTCCGTTATTACAACTTGTGCAAAGTTATTAGGGTGGAATAGCTAAATGGGATTATTTTATCATAAATATCCCACAGTGACACAACTGTGCAAATATTTGTCCCAATATCTTGTGTTTGAATACAGTATTCATCCCTCCGTCTGTGTTCTCTCTCTGGTTTTTGATTTAGGGTCTCTGGAGCTTTGCCAATACTCAGCTGTTCATTCCAGTTGCACATACAGGCTCATTTATGCAGTCACATTGAAGCCCGAATATGGTTATTCCTTCTACTCAGGTTCACTTGATGGGGGGGGGGGGGGGGGGAGGGGGGAGGGGGGAAACGTTCTGTTAAATTCATCAGCTGGAATGGCTGACCTTAAATCTAGAGTCTTATACGCAGTCATTTTTCCTTTTCTCTCTCCCCAAGCTAAGTCCTGCAAAGGCAACTGACTGAGCAGGTCACATTCTTCTATAAAGATACAAAGAGGTTATCTTGTTCAAATAATTTTATTTCAGGAAAAAAAGAGGATGGAATAAAAAGGAAGGCAACAAGGTCAATTCAATAACACCACAGACTGTTTTCTAACTGCCATACTATGTATATATTTTCAGCTCCAAAGACACATTTTCACACAGAGCATTTTTATATAAAAAGGGCAAGAAAAACCAGCAACAACAATAAGAAAAACGTGAGTAAAACAGCTTATGAAAGTTAGGGGACTATGAGCAAAAAAGCTCGTCTCTCCACATCAGGCATAATTTATATGGCACCAGTGCAAGCTTTTCCATATAGTCCTGCCTGTGACCTCAGCCTTCCTCTGTAAAACCATTTTCTCAAAGGAGATGAGGTTATCTAGCCTGAGTGATAGCTCAGGTCTTGTGTTCTTCTCATCAGAGGCCCCTACATGAGCCGAGCTAAAGTGTAACAGCTAAAATTTAAAATTAATGCTAAAGAAGACACTTAAAAAGCAGAAGATACCCTCTTGCATTTTGCAGAGAAACAGCTGGCTTGTTACAAACACCCTGCTCTGCTTTCTTGCTCCTGCCTTGCTGATAACCCGAAGTGTGAACTGCTTGTTTTCCCTATTGCTGCAGATCACCTGCTGGGTGCTGGCAAGGCAGAACTCAGGTCTCACTTGCCACTTTTGATTGTGCCATGGGACCACAGATCTGCAATATTCTCAAGTTTAGAATTCCTCCTGATGTTTCAAATTCTTGCTTTAGGCAGCTTTTTCTACCACAGCCTCCTAACAAAGGCATCATGCTTTGCTTGTACTTGTTTCTCTTCTCAAGCTGTATCTCAGACTGAACCTGGGTATTTCCCAAAATCTCCCTTCCCCCACTAAGGCAGCCTCCAGACAGCAGAAATCTTCAGACCTACCCCTAGATGGGGCTACTGTCCACAAATCGCTGCACTGGGAGTACAAGTTCAATTCACCGAGCGCAAGAAACTGAAATTAAATACTCTTTATTAATCTCCTGTCCATTTATTAACCCCCTTCATCCTTCATACATACTTCTTTGGCCTAGGCTGGCACACGGCAGTGATCATATTAAAACCTTTAACTCTCTCTCATCCCTTTTCTGCCATAAAATAAGAGCTATTTTCTAATCACATAAAACTAGACAGAAAAAGGAAGAGCTAACAACTGCTTGGAGAAAGCTCTGGATGCTCTCAGCTTAGCAGTAGCCAGTAAGTGATGCAGGGACAACTGTGTCATGAAATCCTACACTGAGATATTTCAACAAGATATAATAATGTTGAAAACCTTAGGGGAAGCATATATTAATTTTTCTGCTTAACTTATATGGCACATAGCATCTTTCACATTTATTGCCATGCAAGTTCTCCTTCATATTATTTTCTATTTTCAGCTTCCCACTTGTTTCAGCTGTTTGCAGCCAATGAGCATTACATATTGAGAAGCCAAAGCAAATCCCTAGAAAACATGTTTAATACCCAAATAAAACAATTTCATGAATTCTTTGTGATTTTTAGAAAGATTGAAAGAGTGATTGCACATACCGGAATGAACAATGATGACAGAAACAGATAAAAACTTACTTTGATTATTTACAGGCCCATTTCCACTTGATTGCTTCAGGAACCCATCCTGTGCTGACCTACACCCTTAAGTCATTTCCACTTAAACTGAGAGTGCAACTCACTGTCATATGAGTTGGATTTTTTTTTACATTCATTATGTACTATGCAAGTGGACAAAAACAGGAAGAAAAGAATTCAGTCCTCTATGATTACTAGTCACTGTCAAAGCGATTTTTATGCTATTTCTTTCCATTCTAACTTGAAGACAGTGAGATTCTGCAGTTTGCTTCCTAGAACTAGTTCTAGAAATTTGAACGTTCACCTTTCTGTAAAGTAAATTTATAGAAGAGTTGGCAGTACTGCTGTATGAAAAGATGAAATGATTTCATGCTAAATAAAAAAGAAAAAAAAAAAGAAAGAAAAAAAATGAAAAGGAATAAAGAGCATGCATAGTAGAACAAAGCAATCAAATAGAAGTAGACAGAATAATTATAGATGTCTGAATAACACTCCAGATGGCATTTGGGCATCACAGTTAATAAGCAGGCTGTTTCAGGGGACCAGCATGTTAGCACATTATTGCAACAACTGGAAACCAGCAGCTGAAGCATGTCTGTCCCAGGGAGCAGGCTACATGCAGCAGCCAAACCCAAGAAAAATACAGTGTCAAGATGCTTACTTTTATGACAGGTTCAGGGAACAATTTTTTTAACAGTAAAGAAATGCTTAAAAGAAGCCATAACTAACAGCCATAACTACCAGTCATTTCATGAGGAAGTGGTTTCAGGCCAGTTAATCTGGCCTAAAGTTTGGGCATTCAGAAAATGTATATTTTTTGTATTAATACCTATGTATTGAAATCAAAATTTCTACACTTCTGATCAACTGAAAATTAAGCTGGTTCCTGTGTTCATCTCCCTCTGTGAAAATTTATTTTACTAGAAGCACTGATAATAGCTGAAAGGGAAATTACACTAAGGTTTAATTTTATTTCCCTTTTCACCATTGTAATCTGGAAACTACTTCTGCAATTGAAACTGTTGAGGTTGAATGTTAAATTTTCTGCCAAAATAAGCTTGATATCTTGTCAGTTATCTTCTCAAATGAAATGCATCATCTTCAGTACAGCAAGGAGTGCAACTGCAGTCCTCAGGAAATGTATTTCAGAGATGGAAGGTCTGATATTTCCATCAAGTAGAAAGACCCTTAGCAACACTCATCCCATAGTAAGCCATGAATTTATTCTAAACCAGAAATTCTATGAAAACATAATATATAATAATCTCCAAAATGTCAAAAATTATATGCCTTCTTACTTTCAATTTCAAATCAAGGTTACACCATAGAGCTCCTACAGAGCTGAAATCAGAGACAAACTCCTCGGTTTCAGCTCTGGAATTAGAAGGTTTAGTACTGGGTATCCTCATTCTTTTTCTTTGATTCCTGTCTTTAGGTTTTCTCATTAATGAATCTTTGTACCTAAACCTACCTACGCATAAAAATCCACCGAAACAAACAATAAACCCCTTAACATTAATCCCTGTGATATCAAAACAAAGATTCAAAGATATTTGAAATAATCTTTTACGGTAGGGTTTGTATTAAAAAAGAAAAATAAAATAAAAAGTTCTTCACTGCTCCTTGGTTCAGAAAAAGTCTCCTTATAAGTGCTGTAGAATACAATTTTCAATTAAAGCATTTGCAGAGACCTCCTACCTCCCCAAAGGTTTCAGTTACTTGTTCTGAAAACAGAAAATAAATATTATGGTTTGTGTTGGTAGTTTGGTTTTTTTTTGCCTGAAATTGTTATGTCACTGTATCAGATGATGCTGATAGTAACAACAACATTTGGTTTGTAAAAGATAGTGAAAGTATGGGGTAGTTTTCTAGCTCACTGTGTTATTAAATATATATATCTATGTACACACATTCCACCCTCACTGAAGGATCTCCTGTTGCAATAGTGAACAGTACCAAGCTTGATGTACCTTAAGGTTGGCACACACACATTCCTAGTACCTTTTATCCTATGGGAAGAATACATCACAAAAGAAGGCTATTTATGACTATTTCCTAGCAGCTTCTTTGGTTCTTGCTTTCTTACTTAGTATCTACTTCAGCTTGTCCACATCCATGCTAAAAGAAAACAACTACAAAAAAATCTAGACTGTCATGAAAAGAGTACAGGTAGGAGCTTTGCTTGATAAATTATACTGGATCTGATGTGCATCCTGATTCGAGTGAGTACTGCAATTAGCAAGGTTTTGCCTTTTTTTTTTTTTTTTAATCTTTTCTCCGTTGTGTTTAATGTCATGGTAGAGAAAAACAAACTAAAGTATCCAACATAACCTGAAATGCTAAGAAATTAAACACAAGTCAGAAAACAGCCAAGGGTGTTTGCTCTCAAAATATTGCACACTTTAAAAATAATTAATTAAGATGTAAATTCCACAGGGAAAATCAGAGTACTAAGTATTATTTATGTACAGCTTGATTAAGTAGAAGTTTGTGAGAGGTTTTTTAGCATGTTTTGGACTATGAAACACTGCATGCCAGATAAGCCACAAGGGAAAGAAAAGACATAGAAAGAGCTGGAAAATTTAAAGGTTGCCAAGTCTCTTAGTGTCAGCTCAAGGGTTCCTAACCACCCTGTACATGGGAATCTCCTTGAGCAGCATCTAGATCACTAAAGTAAATCACAGAAAAGCCAAAGAAGCATAAAAAGAATGTAAGAAAGGTTGGTATACCAATATCAGAGCACATCTTACATGCTTGTCGTAGAGGCAAAGTTAGTAAGAAATGGCCCACCTCTGCCAGATGTAATTTTTAAGGAGTTTAGATTCTAATACGCGCTTCTCTCACCTGCTTTGTATTATGTGCACCTTGCCTCTCTTCCCATTACATGCTGCTAAAACATTTGACAAAACTTCTGGAGACTTCTGCTGCTCTACTATTAAGCTCACCATCAGCAAAAAAGGCTTCTCTGTGAATTAAATTCCTTTAAAAAAACCTCATAACAGATACACAAAACTCCTCCTAAAGTCCAAGAACTCATTTTGCTCAGGATTACAGTTTATATCTTGCCCAGATTACCTTTCCGGTTTTTATTTCATCTGTTATTTATCTCAAATGTCTTTTTTGGAGTCCACAATTTTTTGAACAGAGGTCTATTCAATGTAAACAACATATATAAGAAAAGAGGGGAAAGAACAAAGGTGGTCCTCATACAGGTTATTTTCACCTGGACTGCATCAATCATAAATCAGCACAATCCTGAAACAGTACGTGAAGCCATACCATGGTCTCTGGTTAAACACAGTAATATAATGTGTTTGCTATCTTCAGAGGAAGTCTGACATTAAACTCAGAAATGTGTCTTTGAATGGATTCAGTGATCCCCCGTGCTAAGGCCACTGAGAAACCACCAGCAAAGATGGCTTCCGAGTTCCAAAGTTCTAAATGTATAAATCACCTACATTAAAATACAATAAATCCTACTGTTCATTTACAACAGAAGGAAGGTACTCATGAAGCTTCTCTTAATTCTCAGCTCATGAAAATGCCACTGCTCAACAAGATGCTTAAAGAAAAAGGTGATTATTTTTCATTATTTGAATTATAGTCATACCAAAAGACACAAGGAAGATTGATACCTCATTGTGCTGGGTACAATATAAAATACAGAAAGAAATACAGTTCCTGACACAGCAAAGATAAGAATCTAAATAAACAAACGAGGTAAAAAAGAATGAAGAAATAAAATTCCTTGTCTTGAGTAACAGGCACTTTTTTACCACATGAACAACACAGACAGCACATAGGTGTCCTGAATAAGGATGAGTGCTGTCTGTGCCTCACAGCATCACTGCGAGAACAGAACAAGTGTCTTTCAGAATCAGTCTAAATCAAAACATTAAACTGAAATTGAGAAAAATAACCAGAGCCTAAAATTACCATGATTGCCACGGTCACAAGTTCAGGCAATGGAATTTCTATCTTACTTTCTCAGTAACATTCAAACTGTTAAAAATTTACTCATTTCTTGAGAAGACAGGCAGAAGGAAATCTCATTAGACAGCCACCTTTATTGGTAGACAGATCTGCACCAATATCAGACAGGGATGGTGGGATGGTGGGATGAAGAAGTGTGGCCTGGATGATCAGGTAGTGAGGTGGACTGTGAACTGGCTGAAGGACAGAAGCCAGAGAGTTGTAGTCTATGGGGCGGAGTCTAGTTGGAGGCCTGTATCTAGTGGAGTGCCTCAAGGGTCAGTACTGGGACCAGTATTATTTAATGTATTCAACAATGATTTAGATGAGGGAATTGAGTGTACTGTCAGCAAGTTTGCTGATGACACTAAGCTGGGAGGAGTGGCTGACACGCCAGAAGGCTGTGCTGCCATCCAGAGAGACCTGGACAGGCTGGAGAGTTGGGCAGGGAAAAACTTGATGAAATATAACAAGGGAAAGTGTAGAGTCCTGCATCCGGGCAGGAACAACCCCAGGTTCCAATATAGGTTGGGGAACGACCTGTTAGAGAGCAGTGTAGGGGAGAGGGACCTGGGGGTCCTAGTGGATGGCAGGATGACCATGAGCCAACACTGTGCCCTTGTGGCCAAGAAGGCCAATGGCATCCTGGGGTGTATTAGAAGGGGGGTGGTCAGTAGGTCGAGAGAGGTCCTCCTTCCCCTCTACTCTGCCCTGGTGAGACCGCATCTGGAATATTGTGTCCAGTTCTGGGCCCCTCAGTTCAAGAAGGACAGGGACCTGCTGGAGAGAGTCCAGCGCAGGGCAACTAAGATGATTAAGGGAGTGGAGCATCTCCCTTATGAGGAAAGGCTGAGGGAGCTGGGTCTCTATAGTTTGGAGAAGAGGAGACTGCGGGGGGACCTTATTAGTGTATATAAATATATAAAGGGGGAGTGTCATGAGGATGGAGCCAGGCTCTTCTCAGTGGCAAACAATGATAGGACAAGGGGTAATGGGTATAAACTGGAACACAAGAGGTTCCACTTAAACTTGAGAAGAAACTTCTTCTCAGTGAGAGTGACAGAACACTGGAACAGGCTGCCCAGGGAGGTTGTGGAGTCTCCTTCTCTGGAGACATTCAAAACCCGCCTGGACACATTCCTGTGTAACCTTATTTAGGTGTTCCTGCTCTGGCAGGGGGATTGGACTAGATGATCTTTTGAGGTCCCTTCCAATCTCTAACATACTGTGATACTGTGATACTGTGGAGGAAGGTGATCCTACAGAAGCTTCCTTTGAATGGTTCCTGGTTCCTCTGGGTTCACAGACCAGAGGGAAACTGAATTCAGATATAAAATTTTGAAGAGTGTTTTTCTGCGAAAAGCAGCATTTACTAAATAGAAAATCAGATTTATCAACCGTTAAAGAAAAAAAAAAAAAGGCTTTGAAAATCTTCAGAAAAACAGCTGTCAGCAGAAAACAGAAAATGAAGTGAAACCATGATGTTAGTGCGATTTTACACCTTTAAACCTTTGAGTATTTTTCAGACAGTAGCTTAGGTCACTATGAAAATCGTTTATTAATGTTTAACCAGCTCCCTGTGAGGCACAGCAAAACCCCCACAGTTCATTATGATGAGAGGCCTTTTTTGTTTGTGCTCCACATTGAAGACCTGAATTTTGAATAGATGGGAAGTTGATCAGCATAAAAGAGCTTGTCAGAGTGCAGATGAAAACTTTTGAAGCTCACAACTGCTTTATGTCTCACTTTGGGCTCACAGTCCCCCATTTACATCATACTCATATTCTGTCAACAGGATTTTTGTTAACATAATGGTGGTGAATAGCGAGCCCATAAAATGAGATTGCTAAATCCCAGCTTTATTCTCTAATGACTGCCTATCAAATATGTTCAGATTACCTGTCAATGAGAAGATGTTTTTAAATTTCTGGTTCTTCAAGCCATGTGGGAACCCAAAAATCCCAGCACTTCTGTCTTTGATAATCATGCCAGCAAGAGAAAACAAGCAAACAGAACATAGCTGACAATCATAGTAATTATGCCAGCAAAGTGCAATAACTTGTACCTTTACAGCTATTACGTTTCCCAGACAGAAAAAAATCCACACTCCTCAGTAAAATAGATAAATATAAATATGTTAGGGTTAAATAGTTACCATTTATATAAAGCTTCCTTTTTGCTAAAGCACTGTAAGAACTCAAGACTTTGTAACATGTAAGAATTTTCATAAAAGGAGTGATGTCCCTGCACCTAAGCAGAAGCTTAAGGTTTAGAAGAGGTATGCTGAGAATCTTCTTTCAGAGATTTTCTGGCTATACATGGAAGGAGCTCTTTTCTACACAGGCAACTAGAAGAGATATTCAGGAACAAGTATCCCACAGTAAATATCTTCATATAGTTACCATGTTTGAAGTGACTGTATTGTGCAGATATTCTGTTCTAGAAAAATATGCTCTTGCTTAGAAATTCAGCAAGACATGCAGATTGCGGCAGTTATTATGAGAATAGTTTTTCCATTTAAATCCCCTGTTGCAAATAAGCCTTTAACATCATTTATCCAGGTTTTACAGATGAACAGCTGAAGCAAATAATATTTTCCTACCTCAGAAAGGAGGGTATATACATCAAAGATTGTGTGTTTTAATTCCCTTAGTAATGAACCCAATATAAAGAATTTCAAGTAATAAAGTAAATAGTAAAGTAAAGGATGTCGTATGTATAACTTCTGCTGCTTACTTAGAATCAATAGAAAGGTACAGCATTAAACCCCAGCTTTTCACTCTGTAAATCACTGCTTTAAACTGCATGAAATACAGCACACTTTGTTATATCACAGCACTATTTTAGAAGCTAAGGACTGAAAACTTCTAGGAGGGTGGGCATGATACCAAACATTTACCAATGGAATTTGCTGTAGTGATACAAGGGTGATATTTATAAAACCTAAAGGAATGTTTTTATGATTTCTTTTTTTTAAACTTTTTATGACAAAGATTTCTTTTTGTTCGCATAGGCTTTCTGCTCAAAGAAGAGTAGAAGTTTCCAGGGCTCTGATATCTGTAGCAGCAATAAGCAGCCTGGTAGCACTGTCAAATTCATCAGAAATCTGACAGGAGGAGGGAAGGAAAAGGCAAGGATTGATTCTAACCAGATCAGACTTTAAAATTTTCTAATGCAGATTTATTTTTCACTGTTACTGCATTTTTACTAAAACCATACAAAACAGACTATATACTTTTGCCAACATTTGTCATCTTCCCTCTTACATGCCTCAGTTCTACTTCACTGGTTCCTCTGAATTCAACTCTTTATATATGGCATTGAATTACAGTTATAAAGGTATTTATGGCTGCAGTTCAGGTAACCAAGAATGCTGCCAGTTTTCAAAGGCAAATGAACCTATCTTTTCCTCTTTTTCTGTTTCTTTTTTGAGGTGATTATGTTGGTTTATATTTGAAGTAAAAGCTTCAATTACTTCCTCTGGAATGTTAATATTCTGAGTAATAATGCAGATAATTTTCTAGCACTTGTGCATTGCCAGATGAAGTTACAGAAAATGAAAAGGAAAGCTGATAACTGTATTAGTTACATTATTCAGATGGAGCTACAGAGGATGTCTTCTTTTCCCCAGAAAACACAACATAGTCCTGGGCACTGAGGGGAGATTTTCTGACCTACACTGCATATCTGCTTGACAGTTGAAGCAGTCAGAATGCTTTGAGGGAAAGTCCTTAACTGTGTACAAAGTTAAAAAACACTGTGGGGTATCAAGAGTCACTCAAGGACATACAATAAACTGTCTCCATCAAGGTAGGCACGCTTCAGCCAAATATCCTTGTATACATGCAATAACAAAGTCAAAGAGCACCATATTTGCATATACAATAAAGATATACAGTACAGATCTGAAAATACACTGAAGACAAAGGATCACTCTGATGTTCAAGTTCAGTAGATTATATGTTTTGTTGCACAGACTTTGGAAGCAAAGCTGTACAAGCAGCAGAGACTTTGTCTATATACAAAGCAATAGAAAATTCACCCATGGGAGGAACACAGCTAGCTTTAGATACATGCTGGAAAACTAATGAATTAGGTTAAAATCACACTCAATAAGCAAAGAATTCAACTGTGTTTATTATTGCCAAAGTTTTCAATTTCCCAACTTTTCAAAAAGCAAAGCACTTTAAATACAGTCTAACAATTCCATTGAAAATTTTAACCAAACAAGAAAGCCTGCAACTTTTTCTCTCTTTCTTAATCAATAGTTCCAGACCACAGGTGCAAAATATAATTAAATAAAATAAAAACTTTAGTAATGCAAACAGAACAGTACCTGTTGAGGAGCAGTGATATCCCTTAAATACTCCTCTTGGCTATATTCATGTTCTGTATAATAATTTTGTCACAGTTGTTTTCTAAAAGATACTGTGTATATCATATGCAGATTATACTTGAGCCTGTTTAAATGAAAAAAAGAACTGGCTTAAGGTTAACTGTTTTTACAGCATAAAGTTGTAAAGACAAACCAGTGACTTTAAACTCTTCATGATATTTATGATGCTGCAAAATGCATTTTTATAGCCTCAGCACTTGTTAGGCATTAAATAGCTGTCAGAGGAGATTTCAAGAGTAACCTTGTTAGGTTTTAACACAAGTTTCACAGCACAGCCAGCCAGACTCACTAAAATTGCCTAGCTCAGGTATAAGCAGCTACACTGTACAGTCTTACATAAGTTACTGTGTCCTTCCCTGTCATTACAAGACAGCAGAAAATCCCTCCGTGTGTTCAGTGGGACTGTTCACTAAAATTAATTGAGAAAAAATAAAGCTACCTATGTGAAATGCTTATTTTTCACAGTATTGAATTCTTCTACTACACGTTGTTTCCTCAGTGGAACTTTTGACAACTTTGATTTTACCTCCATTTTGGGGCAAGTCCCACTGGCTGACTGATTCAAGCCCATGGTGTTGGAGTGGAAGCACTGTCAGCAAAACTGGCAAATAAACACCAAGTGGGCAATTGGGAAAGCAAGAATCTGAATTACTTTGGACCCATGTTATACATGAGAAAACAGAAAATTTTCAGGTCAGCTAGGAGGACACTGTGGGCTTCTCCCATAGGAGACAGATTTAGAATGAAGAAGCAGATATGGAAGTAATTAGCAAAGACCCCCACAGGTGAAAATAGAAAATAAGGCAACAAAAGTCATTGAGAGCAAAATCTTAAAGCATGCCAAGGAAGAGGACTTCTATGGGAAAATCTTCAAGAACAGCCACTAAAGAAATGGAGAGAGTGACATAAGAGCCAACAGAGTGCTCCCATGACAGCTACAGAATAAAGGTGCCAAGGAAGAGGAAAAAGAAGAAGCCCAGAAAGAGAAAACCAGGCAAAAGTTTATATGAGTTAGGGTAGAGTAAAACACTGACACCAAGCCAGGAAAAAGTAGTTGATGGCTTCATTGCAAGCAGGTTCTCTGGAGTGGAGAACAGTGGCATCTGTTGAAAACACAGAGGGCAACATGGTCTAATCTGTTCTGTACAGGTACTTACACCATGCTCACCACCATAATGCGAATGCCCTCCAGCAGTGCATTAAGCTACATGATTAACATCTGCTAGCAGTTGTGCTAATTTCTAACATTCTATCACATACTACAAAACCAGTGAGAGTTAAAGAGGCTCTTAAAATCAGGCCTTTCTGAGGCAGGAAGGTGGTTAATGGATATTCAGGTTAATATACATCCCACTGAGTTCTGTCAAGACTGTAAATCACTATCCTAGGATAAATTTCTATTTATCCAGAGACTACAGTGCTCATTGCAGGTAGCATCATGACACAGCCCTTGAAAGGCTAAGTTACAGGAAATAACTTTTCAAGCAGGCTGCCTACAATTTCCAACAAAATTTCACACAGACCCATTGTGAAGCGCAAGGATTCCAGCTAAATCCCTGTGGCCTGATTCTTCTTTCGTTTACAACCAGTTGATCCTTATGTAACACCCACTATTTTCAGTACTTGTTCCTCATTTAACTCTGTGCAAGGAAGAACAAACAGATTTTTTAAATCATGGCTGACTTCTCACTTCCCTATCTTAATTCATCTCCTAGTAGCAAGTTAGATCAAAAAAATATTAGCAGAGTGACCATCCAATACAAGGGAGAGCTACATCACTTATTGAAGAGTTACTTAAACTGTAACAAGAATTAAAAACACTCTGGCCATTCACTTTTTGTTTAACAAGTAGTTAGTATCAAAAATAATTAATCATAACCACTGTAGTATTACATAAGAAATAATTGTTCCCCTCCATCACAATTCAGCTGCATTTCAAGGATCTTGAAATAAGTTTTTCTTGAGCAGCATATTATTTCCTGATGGGGTGGGTACCATGAAGTCATACTTCTAAAAGGTCTCTCTTCATTTCAAAAGGAGACAGAACAGCATTACGATTGTCTTTGGGATAAGTAAAATGTGTGGGTGGTTGCATGGAAACAGTATTATACAGTGTGAGCAATTGCTTAGTCGTGCCTTTCAGTTAACTAAGCTTAGGCTTGTTTTTTTTTGCCTCAATTAGCCACGCAAGTCAGCTTGAATGTTTCACTTCTGGGAGAAATTTCACAAGCACCTCAGTCTCCATTTTATTGTCTGAACAGAAATTATCAATAGGCGGTTACTGAAGGAAAAGTGTCAGAGATTTATTACTGATGGAAGTTTGTAACTCTCATTCTGGCTTGATAACAGTTGAAATATTTTTATAGTACACAACTTCCCTATAAAACCTTTTTTTGTGCTGGGGTTACACCCTAAAGAGAAGGAATTAGAATAAAAAAAAAAGCAGTGTGCACACTGGTCTTTACAATAAATTTATTATTGCAAACTAACTGGAGGCAAAAGTCTCCAGAAAAAATATAATATTTTGATAAAGTGTATATACATAAAGAAAAATTAGAAAGTCTGACAGTGTTTTATTCCATGGGGTGGCTGTAACATTTTTGGCACAGAATATAGTAGGGAAAAAAGAAAACAATTGGGTTTCTAAACTAAAACCTGTTTCCAGCATTAAAATCTATCTCTATTTCCCTCAGCTGTCATCTGTGATAAAGGGAAGAAAGACTCAAACTCTTTTTCTTTTCTTCTGACAGCTGCTGTTCCACAACAGGGCAGCCATCCTGCTGTGGTTTGACACCTCTTTGTCAAGCAGGCTGCTTCCTCTGTGTGAAGGTACCTGATGCTGCAAAGACCAGACAGAGGACTAGCTACAACGGCAGCACAGCCACAGCAATGACTGGGGCTGGGATTTTCAAAAAGGTTCAAGTCATTTATGATCAAAATCCCACTGAAAGTTAATCATTGTCTGGGCTCCAAAACTACTATATTCTTTTAAAGACAAACAAAAGAAGCCTACCTTCAAAAAAAAAAAAAAAAATCATTATAACATTTTCTCTAGCTTACAATGAATGTGAGTATGACAGATGATAGGGAGGTGTTTTTACAGCTGTGAAATGCAACTCTTCCTTAGGTTTTATTTCTTGCACTCTTTTTAAGAAAAGGTCTTTGTTTTAGGCAACTTAACTCCTTGTTGCAGATAGGCTTGTCCCTAAACACTCTAAAAGAAGACTTTTCATTCTATAGAGCTCATATGAAGATTCAGACATTATTTCAAAATCTTGGACGTTTTCATTATGTGTTACATTAGACATCTTTAGAAAATCCTACCCTGTATTTCCTAGCCCAAGAAATAAAATTGTGAAGAAGGGACTTGCTTTTATGGTGTGCAGGGTGCTTTAGTCCTGTTCTTAAAGGCATATATTAAAGAAGCTTTTTCAGAACACAAGATGCTGAGTGCCTCAGAAGAGAGCCGGGAAGTTCTTGACACTTGCATCTTGATAGATGCATTCTGGCCTTATCTTTTCTGATAGTAGCTTGACAAGGGGAGGCTAAAAAGGACTGTTAGGTCTAGACTGCCATTACATGAAAAAAGAAACTGAAAAGTCTAACTAAACCACTTGGCTGCCTATTTTATGCTACTGAGACAACAAATACAAGTGGCAGAACAGAACATCAACTTGGACTCAGGATAACTTGTATTATTTTCCTTACAGAAAACTTTGAAAATGTTTGCTGTGCTGCTTTGCATCTTCCTCTGGAATGTCAAATGTACTAGAGAACACAGCAAAAGGTCAGAAAGAGTTTGGGGCAAAAGCACTGAAGATTTAATCCTGCCCTGTTAGTGTAGTTTGGTAACACAAAACACTTAAAAAAATGCAGTATGTCCTGCACAGTTCAACATGCCAGCCTGTATTTTTTGCCTCTGGTTAGCAAACAGTGCAACTTAACCACATCTCAATTTACAGCTGTGTGATACCAGCTTCAGTTGCTGTCAGTCATGCAGCCCCTAAGGAAATTAATCATAATCATAATTTTGCGCAGTGACTTTGCAAAGACTTTGTCATTAAAAAGCTTGACTATCCTTGTTAGTAAGGTTTTTAAATTTTAACTCATGACAGTTTGTTCTCAAAGCTTTGTATTGGGAAACACTTGCTAAAGATAACTAGGCAAAGTGCTAACTCACCCTTTTTTGTTTCCTCGCTAGAATAGCTTCTTGATTCTAATTAATTAAAGTACAGTTGTCATGTGAGGAGCCATTGCAGCTGTCACAAGGATATTATTTATTTTTTAATAGAGGGAAAAGCTCTGAATCATTCTGACATGAAGAAAGAGTTTTTCTACTTAAATGCCAGAGCTACACAATTGGTTTCGAGATCCCTTTTTTTTACTGTTTGGCATTTTGGATGAAATGACCTAGAAACAATAAAGTGATTTATACGCTAAGGTGTCATTACTAGTAAATAGCTCAGACCAGGCTGCCAGAAAAGTAAGGTTAAAGGAAAAAAACCAAAACAGTCAGAGAGCTGATGAACTACCTCAGCTGAAATGGAAGAGGCAGCTGGACAGCTCAGCTCCAGTCTCAGGTCAAAAAAAGTGAGGATGCTGCAGCCCCAATGTGCAGACAGACCTGGAAAAGTGACATAAGGCAAAGAAGCTACCAAAATCCGAGTTGTGCTAATACCTCTCTGAAGCCCTCAAGTCCACAAGTGAGGTATAAAAGCAACCAGGTTTGTTATTCCTTGTTTCTGACAAGAACTGAGCTTATCTTCTCACACCTAGCAGTCAACAAAGACCAAGTAATATCAGCTCCAAGTTTTTCTGGTGATATAAGACAAACTGGCTTTAAGGATCTAGAACACAGATATACTTATCCAAACATGAAAGATGTGGTAGCAAGGCAGTCCAGTCAAGTAACACACTTGTGTTACTACAAGTGTGTTACTTGACTGGAATGCCTTGGAGATAAACTAAATCCAAATGTACTTTCTTTGATGGTGCATCCTTGTTGCTATTATATTTCTTAATTTACAGCAGTAGACAGATACAAAAGTGCCAGAATAATAAAACTGAGGTAGCTGTATGGAAAATGTGAAGGATGTATTACCCGTGTGCCTCCTTTAAACTTGTAGTCTTGTGCAGAGCCATTTTACACTTCAGTGAAACTGTCCCTGATCAGAATTTCCTGCAACACCTTGGGGGAAAAAAAAACTGTGTGCAAAATCACGTCAACAAATGTTTCTGAATGCAAAGGTCAGAGAAGAACCAAACTGTTATCAAGATTACATTACCAAGAAAGATTCCCAGTGTGTGAAACATCAATAAAAATAAAAGAGTCCTGAGAACACAAGCTGAAAATTGTTTGCTTGCAATTATTCCATTTATTTTTGTGATGTGCCTTTCTGTTGACACATTTATCCCAAAAGGATACTCAATTTTCACAGCAGAAATATCATACAAAGAATATGGAATTCTCTTTCAATGAAAAGCATGGAAGTACACATTAAAAATCAGAAAATAATTTTCCAGTGCTGACAACACTGAATCTTTACTTCCCTGGTTATCTCTGCTATTCAATGATCAAGCAGCAGAAGAACTAAGATACTGGTATCTCAAATAGTGTAATTTGTAACCTAAGGAAAAACAAACAAAAAGTACAAAATCCAATTTATCAATGGGAGGTGCAACCTATTAAGAATTCACTTATGTTCAGCATTTATTATTTTAATATTCAGGTCTTTCATTTTGCAGTCTGCACAATTCTCTTCATTAAAAATTTGAAAATATACAAATATATATTCATGCCTCAGAGACATTTTCCTGAAACATGTTTGTATGTATTTGTTGTAAACATGGGGAAGCACAAAATAAACAATCTAGTCTAAATGTGCACATATATATAAATTTAGAATGTTTATCTACATATGCAGATCAGGTAAACCTCTGTGACCTTTTTGCATATTTAATTACCCAATTTGCTCACAAAAAATATTTCTTTTTTATTCCTGGTGAAACAGATAATAGGCAATACTTCATAATTTAGTTATTTCTTCCTAAACCTATTAGCACAAACATGAGCACCCATGAATTATTTCAAGCACAAGAAAAGTGCTTTCCATAAAAGAAGTTACTCATGCTGTAACGCTTTGCCACACAAGTCTTTATACAAGGAAAATGTGTCTAACCTAAAATGGCGTTGGACTCAAACTTTTCTCTCGCAGAGTCAAACCCAGAATTTTAAAGAAATAAACTGCTGAATAGTTTATGAACAATGCATATTAAGACAATTATTTTATCCTTTTGCAAATTTTTAGACAAGGATTAGACATCACAGATGAAGACAGATGCCTGTACTAACATCAAATCTATCAACTGTTTTCACTGTTGTCGATTAAGAAGCAATCTTTTCTAGATTTGATGATTTTGAATGTCCTAGATTTGGTAGTGCCTAAAAAAGACCCTTTCAAGGATTTTGAGGGTTGAATTAATGGCATTTCTTGCACAACAAATGTTTCTAGTATTTTCTAAGGATGATAATGTCAGTCCCAAATTAAGGAACACTTTCACCAGCCCAACATTTCCAAATATAAACTGTATATTGGGAGGAAACAGGGCTGCTCTTTAAAAGATTCTGATCATTTTGGATTTACTAGTGTCAAAGAGAACTGTCAGTTGTTCCAAAGAATTTTATTATATAAAATGCTACAAGATTTCCACTTTTTCCTCACTATTGACAAATACGAATGAATATCTGGGTGCTAAAAGATAAAGTGAGGATGCAAAGCTATTCATGATCTCTGCATACTGTTGAAAAGCAGCTGCATAGCCCCTTTTTCCATCTAACCCAGAAAATGCTGCTAAGTATTTTAGAGAGCACATAGTCAAGAGTGAAGCACATCGCTGAAGACTAGCTGGTAAAACTGAATCTCAGGGAAATGGATGTGATACCAGCAGAGTGGCAGAAAATATCAGAGTTAATGTCAAAATTATACATGACCCTTTTTCTGAGACTGTGCCTACTTATTACTCACATTTGCAATTTGAGAATATTCTATCCCCTGTTGCTACTAGAGAATCAAGCTGCTATGGTGTTTCACAGCAGCATTCTTCATTGGTATGTAATCAAAAGACTGCAGCCATCCTATTGCTTCCACCTATTTGCATTGAATTGCCATGCATTTCCAGTGAGCTATCCCAATCATGAGTTTATACATCCCTTTAGCTATAACACTGCACCTGACTTAGGTGCCTTTAACATGTCATATGACAATTCCTTCTCCAAAACCCATATAATGTAAGAGATGGTTAAAAAAAGAATAACTTGGGGACATGACAGTGTTTATATGATAGCCTGCAGAAGAGGAATAGCAAGAAGCATTTTGCATCAGTCTTGTTCTCTTGCCTTAGACTAACACTTCATCCACTGGATTATGTTGCATTGCTGTGAACGATTCCCCTCATGCAGCTTGCAAGGTATGATTAATTTTGCATAAGCCATTTACAAATACTACCCTAAATCTTATAAACCATAGACTGCAAGGTAATTGCTCTAATTTAATTCTTTGAAAGCATATGGATACTGTATTTAAGAACAAATCCTGAATTCCATCAATGATTTGTGGAACATGATTATCATACCTAAAATCTGAAGCCAGTAAAAGATAAAAAATGAAAGCAGAATATAAATTATCCAGCATCTGTGCCTTATTATAAGAAGAAAAAAATATTTAGAGAGGAACTGACGATGCCCGAGATTCACACTGCTTTAGCCTGTAACAGGCTGACATGGTGTATTTCATGGTGTAAGGTAATCGCAGTTGCACTTTTTTATTGTCCAACTCTTCTGTATCCTGTAAATAGCACTAGATAAGCCTATAAATAATAGTGTGGTAGCTAATTGGACCGCAACCACATTTTTTTTACTTCCTTGATGCATCCTATGATATAAAACCAGCATGAGCCTGGTAATACTAGGAAAAATAAGCATGATTAGTCTTCCCTATATGCACTTGTATGTTTTAAGATCTGGCTAAGTGGGTTGGTGGGAATTCATATTGTTAATAAAGTCAAAATTAGCTGTGGAAAAATCTTCATATAACATTACAGCATTGTGCATTCCATACCTATGAGGAGACTTCCAGATCTTTTTGTGGAACAGTTTTCTTTTACCCTTATTCACCTTTATTTGGGCAAGTAGCTTACGTGCTCAAACTCAGCTAAAGTGGGAGGATGAGAAAAATAATATCAAATACAGTTAAGAAAAATTTGCAGTATCTTTTAAAAATATAATACTATAGAAGTTTGTATGATAAAAAACATAGCCTCTCATAGTCTTCCAGGGGAAAAGGTAACTGCTAATTATAGACTGTATGAGCTGTCGCTCCTCTTTCCTAGTCCCAAGTATCGTTTTAGAAAGAGTCTAAAGCTAATTACCCAACATATTATTTATCCAAACTTTCCCTCATGCTTTAACTACAGTTTTCTGAATTAGATGTAACAGAAGTCTCAGCCTACTAACTAGTACAGCCTTATAGGTTTATATGGGCTTAGAAGGAGAAACTGTATGGTCACTATAAAGTCACCCTGGTGATCTTTGCTCTTGCTTTTGACGATTTGTTTCTTTTACAGCATTTTATTCTAACCTCTGCTGATAGGTATCAATGTTAAATGAAACTCAGGCCATAGTGGGCCTTTGAGATGTTAAAGTATCTTAATTTACACACAGATCTGTTACATTCATTAAATTAACTTTGTTGAATAGTGCTCTGATTTTTATGGGTTAGCCTGCCTCTTTTGTCCTCGGATGGATCAGACTCAATTTACCTGTTGGATGAACTACCCAAAACCCCAAGGAACAAATCAAACAAGAAAGTTTTGTAGTTTTTGTTTGTTTGTTTGTCTGTTTGTTTTTTGTGGGTTTGGGTTTTTTTTTTGGGGGGGTTGGTTTTTTTTGGTTTGGGTTTGTTTCTTTGTTTGTTTTTGGTGGGTTTTCTGGGTTTTGCTTGTTTGTTTGGTTTTCTGGTATATTTCCTTTCTCTGCTTTTGAGCATTTTGATTTCAAAAAAGAACACATGATTTTGTAAGTAAGCTCCAAATCTTTTGGTGGATATCATTATCAAATAAAAAAGGCTTTCTACTTGATATATATTTTCTTGCATAGTCAGATGAAGAAAGAAGCTTAGCACTCTCTGTGAGCTCATCAAGAATACACATCTCCAGGGATACAACATTAAACACAGAATACTAGGACACAGCCGGAATCAGGGGAAACCAACAATCCATCTAAACAATGCAGCAACAGTGTTTCCTTGGTCTCATTTAGGATGGAATCTCAACATCCATTCTTTCAACTCTTAAAAACTCCCACAATTTATTTTCTTTCCTTCTAAATAAATTATGTTGTTGCTTTTCCTGTGTTCTGTTCTATATTTAGCCCAGAAGTCACATGCTGCTTAGCCATAGTTATCCTTCTAGCATTTCATACAGTTTAAAAATTGACTGAGGTTGTAGAAACTTACTGCCAGGATATATTGCCTGTTGGATTCATAATCTAGTCCAGGTAGCTTAGAAATGAGGTATTTTCTTAACAGTGTCCTCTGCAACATTCTCATAAGCAAGCTGGGAAAACACAGTCCAGGTAAAATCCCTATCATGATGTGCACACATCAATTAATGCTTCTGCTCAGAGCAATAATCAGTATCAGGCCTAGAATCTTCATCTATTCAAAGTTTTAAATAATATCTTGTAGGACTGAATAGATGACATACCTGTCACCTTTAACACTAGCTTTGGAAAGATTAAAATGCCAAAAGGACAGGATGAGAGCAGAAGAGATAGCCCGAAATGAACCAGATAAAGACAACAGAGCAACTTCAGAAGATCAAATGGGGACTAAAAATGTAGAATAAGTTACTAGGCAGCAGAAAGGCATAAATAAAAATTTGAGTAGTTCCTTAAATAAATACAAACTAACAATGAATTATACAGAGCAACGAGATTATGATCAGACATACTTCAACATGGCATGCACATGGAATATGTAATACAATCAGGGTAATTATTGTAATCTATCTACTGCTGAAGAATACTTAGCTGGAATACTCTGCCTGGTTTTGAGCATCAGAATTTAAGAAAATATGGCTAAATTTGAGCTATTTCAAAGAAAAACAAAAGAACATTAAATCTTTTTTTAAACATGAACTATACAGAGACTGAAGGAATTAGGTTTTTTGAGATTAGAAAAGAGATAAAGAAGGTAGATATCATGGAGAGCTTCCAATGCCAGAAGAATACAGTGACCCTCTGCTCTTAACGTCTGCAGAAGAAAAGACTTTAAAACATCAGCTTGCCTACCAGAGCAGACAAGGCATACTTTCTCACAGTAAAGGACAGAAATTCCATGGAAAAGACTGCTTGAACGGTACAATATCTCCATCCTCAGAGGTTTTTAGGAGCAAGCTAGATAAATATCAGCCTGGATTAATTTCAGCATATTTGATCCTGCCATGGGTGAGAGGTTTGATTAGGTAGTCTCATGAGGTATATCTACTTCTGTATTTCTGTAACAGTCTTCATTCTGATTTTTGTTACTCAAATGAAGCCATAATTTTCAGTTCATTATCTCCCTGCAGACTCACACAGGTTTTACTCTATTTTTCTCTTTCTAAGAGTAATGTGTTAAAAATCCCCTGTGCTTGCCGCAAGTTAACCATCTTTGGTGTTCTCAGATAATTTGAGCATCAAACTAGTTCCCTCTGAGTGTGGAAGTAAATAACACAGTTGTTGGGAACTAATGCAATGTACAGATGACATCTATTATTAAGGGCTAGTAGGTAATTCACCAAAAATAAAAAACTATAAACAACACAAACTCTGCACCAAAAGGGGAACAGGTTTATATTACTCCACCTTGAAATTGTGTTCCAGCAACTTGAAATTTCAACTCCTTTAAAATTAGACTCTTAAAATAGAGACAGAAAAATCAGATTGAGCTCCCTATGAAGAGATCCTTCTAATAGTAACTTAATTATTTCAAATATTATTTCACTTTGCTCTTGAAACATGCCTAATTTTTTCACAGAAACTTATAAAACTGTTAATATTGATGCAATTTGGAGGTAAACATCAGACAACTAAACAGAAATTGAGCTAGAAGCTCGTTTTTATCAAAGATTCTGTTCTAATAGAACTTTATATCAAATCTTTGATTAACATCTTTCATTTGTTCTTCTATCATCCAGAAGTCTTCATTATATGATCACAATCTTTGCTATATTGTAAACAGTGAAGAAAACTAACTGGAAGTGGAAACTGTAGCAACTAATGAAGAAGCCCTAAAAATACTTTTTCAAAGACAATTTCAATCATGTTCTCCAATCTCAATAATTAAGAACACTAAATGTCTTTCACTAACGCATGAAGCTCGGCAGATGCATGAAAAAAAAAGGTCGTAATAACTGGTATGAATCAGAATTGGTCTGTTTGAAACAATATACACTCGCCCCCTGTAACTCCCATTAAATTTGGCCATGACAACTTTTACAAGGACAATTAGAACCAAACCAAATACATGAGGAATAATATCAAGAACAGAAGTTTATCTATTCTTTTCAGATATAAATTTGGTTTGGATTAAGTTTATAATAAGCATATTCTAATTCCGTGTTTGCACAGGCTTTGGCAACTTGTCAATAGTTTGTTAAAACAGACAAATCCGTGCTTGTAACAGTTTGATACTAAAAGTCATTAAACTATGATGTTTTGAGGATATTACCAAAGAAGATGTGCATAATATCAAATATGTAATAAAAATGATTCAAATTAATTTTTACTTTTAAAGCTTAGTAAGAATATTGACATGTTCAAGTGACTGACTCAAAACTCCACCTTCTAGCAACCTAGGCTGTAAACATTTTCAACTTTGTTAAACTCACTTACTTGTCTGAGTTATTAAAATGATGTATCCTGTGTTATTATGAATGAATAGAGAAGTGCTACAATATATACCAAAGTTATTTTAAATACAGGTAAAATTGAACGTATGATTCTTGCATGTATGATATATGATTCATGTAACAGCTTTTTCTCCAGGCTGATTACAATAGGCAGTAAAAATCAGGATTTTACACAACTGATACTACATATTTACAGAGATTCATACTATATACTTTATTCACTAACCTAAAACAACTCCTTTGATCTTCTCTTCTTATTCATTCTCAATATATATGTACTTCAGCACCATCCAAAAAAAAAATGAAGACAATTATTCTCTGGACTCTCTCAAAAGGTGGAGGTGAAGAAATTCTGTGTCAGCACAGAGACTGTCTTTCAGCACAGTCCATGCACAGCAGGTGTAGCAACCTTGTATGACTGTATTTTAGATAATTATTAATTTAAGGAATAACTAAAGGGAAATGGGATGATTTTGGAAAAACATGCTTTAAGTACATTTGGAAGTAAACTTTTTTTTCATTAAAGACTAAACATTTTACTGTCACATTCAATGTCAGATTCTGTGCAAGTTCTTGCTTGGGTTCATCTATGCTGGAAAACAAGCAGGAAGTTCACTTCTCAGAGCAGCAGAAACCAAGACTCTGATTCTGAAGCTGTAATTTCAAGGACTTATCAATACCTTCATGGTGGTCAAAGAAGCACAAAGCAAGCCATGAAAAAGATCTTTATCAACATAAAGCTAACAGACAAGTCACACAATCTCTGCCTGTAGAGCATCTGATTTATTCATCTAGGTTTTCTATAAATATATCTGTAGAAGGCAGTAAAAATCCATCTTTTACAATATAAAATATGTTATATTATTCAAAAATACATTATA
The DNA here is from genome assembly GCF_963264785.1 of Psittacula echo. Taxonomy (NCBI): domain Eukaryota; kingdom Metazoa; phylum Chordata; class Aves; order Psittaciformes; family Psittacidae; genus Psittacula; species Psittacula echo. Next base: position 36,163,092 of record NC_137738.1, on the reverse strand, counting down.
TAATCAAGCTCCAACCTAAAATTAGTTAAGGATGGGGTAGGGTTCCCCAGCATCTTTCTTCCTCAGAAGCTCTCCTCTCATGGCTGCAGTCTTTGAATTTCTAGCTTAAAATTTCTTCATGGCCAGCCTATGTGAAATTGCTTTTTATTTTGCCAACTTAATAAGTTTAGATGTTTTTTTCTTCAGAGTTAAAAGTATTTTTTTCCTGATTTTCTAGAATGAATTTCAATAAAATTAATAAACTCTAAATTTGATTCAAGTACAACACTGATCTTCTAGGAAATCTTGAAGATCAGTTCTGATATAAATAAACTGCAAAAAACTCAGAGGGTACCAAGGAGAATGTCTACAGCAGACATGGAGCAGGTCTGTTATGCATAGTTCCAGACTAACAGAGGAAGCCCCTATCGAAGTTTTCATCTAAGACAGACTGAAGTATTTATTAGCAAAGAAAACATGCTATTTTTGTTTGCTACAAGGGCTAAAGAAGACATTGCCATTTAAAGCAACTCCAGGGGTTGCCTCAGGTTTAACTGTGTTCATTTTTTATCTTTTGTGTGTTCAGGTTTTTCTTTCCCTGTCATTCAGAATCTGCAACAAGTGTAGTAAAAAATGGTAGGAGAAGCGATACAGATATCCATGTGTTAACATGGCTGAGAGGATTAATGTGGAGAATTAATCTGGGTATTAAGTAGGCATTACTTCATACTATCAGAAAATGAGAATTGTTAGATGCACATATCATATGTGACTGAGCAGGGAAAAAATGCTGTGATCAAGCTAAAGAGTGTTTTTAAATAAAATTTAAAGGAGGATGGAAGTAGAATATAAAATGGGACACTTGCTCAAAGTTTATTATGATGGCTATGCCTTTAGCTCACACTGACCCATAGACATAATGATGACATGAGGTATACCAGGATTTGATATCCTCAATAAGTTCCCCCAGAAACTTTTGAAGGGGATTTCAAACTACTTGAAAAGTGGTGATAAAGAAGAAGTGTTAAAAAATTCAAGGCTGGGATCTGAAATTCAGTGCAAGTAAAAGGGAATTCAGACTAGGTGTTCTGGTGCAAATTTACATCACTGGGCGCATGGATGTAGACAGAACATAGACCCAGGTGCAACACAATAGGAAATGAGAATACTCAAAGTTCTTGTTAGGTGTGCTCAGCTGCTTGCCTTGAACAGGACTCAATAGAAGTAGTTTCTGAGTAACATTCTGCTGAACTGAAGAAGGAGTGGAGGACTGACAGGACAGCTTCCCTGGCACACAAGGCTGCTCTTATCAAACACTCTGGCTTGTTTACTTACTGCCAAAGTTGCCTGAAAGTATCCTGTTATAAATGAAGTATGGAAATCTGGAAGAGCGAGACAAATCATTGGAAACAGAAAAGATGTAATAAAACATTAACTGATTCTCCAAATTTTACTTTTAATTGTGCTGTTGACTCCTATGAATTAATATCCTTTTAAATAGGGCACAGAAAATGGGCAACTATCATACTGAATGCTCTGCAGATATATCCACAAAAACAGACACAGCTGTGCATAAAATGGCACAGATGTTTTAGCTTTATTTTTGTTAACTCTTGGTCAGATTTTAGGAGTAGATTACTCACAGCTGTTGCACACATTAAAAATAACATACTGACACTAATACTCATTTACAGTGGGACTCATAGTACCAGTACTAGATGTAGAGTTGCTGCTGTAGGCGAAGAGGTGAATGCCCATTTATCTTGGTCTTTAGTTTTCCGGACAATAGTAATTAACTGTTGTAGCCCTAGGTGAATGTTTGTACAGTACTATACCTGTCCCTAGGAAGTACTGCCATGACACTTTAGATGAGTAAGGGCAGTATCTGCAGTCACATTCAAGAGGATAAAAATTGTATGTTAGAAAGAAATTTCTCCCTGTGGTACAGTATTATACAACTAAGTGCCTTATGGGATTTTACAGCTTTCTTTCAAACATCTTCAACTGCTCCTTTCTGAGGAATAACATTACATGGAATGTAAGAATTGCCACACACAATGAAACATACATCTTTATTGTGTTTTCCCCACTCCTGTCTTCTTTTAGCTTGAGTTAGTATCAGGCAATCAAACTTCTCAAAAACTAGAGAAAAATATGTTGTACTGGATTCAATTATTAGCATGTATAATCTCATGTATGCTTTCCTGCTGGTGTTCAGGACAGGCTACAATATTTCCTTTTCCATGTTGTTTGCTGAGTAAAAAAGAGATGATAATGCGTTATTGCATCTTCAGAGTTAAGACCACAATTTTCACTTTAAATTCAAAGCAAAACCCAGTAAAAAATGTTCTGCAACAAGAATAACTGGTATCACTGCCAACACAAAAGCTTATCCTATAATACCTGATATTTTATGTTTGGGCAGAATTCTTCATAGGTACCATAATAATTATACTAGAAGGAATTTATATGATTTAACTTTGTTGGAGTTAATATGGTTTAAAATTAATTGACATAGCATGTAAATGTAGAACTCAAGGATATGATTACTGCTGAACAGGTGAATTCTGATGTGTAAACGCAAGGCCACTCCTTCCTCCATATTAACTGCATAAATTGAAAGTCAAACACCTTTAATTCAAAGTTGTGTTAGAAGTGGTAATTTTGCTATATCATCTAAGGCTAAGATCCCAGGGCTAAAATCTCACTCTTGCATAAACATGTATTTCCATTCATACTGGGTTTTTTCAAGCAAAATTCCTGAAATAGATGATGCTTCCATATCTGGTTTACTTCTTCCATTTGAGACTCTGCTGAAAGTCTTCCTAATGGTGACCTGCTTTCTGTGGCTAAGCAAGATGTATGGACTACTGACGTCTACTTTTTCTTTTTCAGAATAATCTGCAAAACAGCAAGGTCTAGGGACAACTTAAATCATTTCCTTTAGCACTTTAGAGGAAACTGAACTCCAAAAGAGACACAAAATGTACAGCTCCTGAACTCACAGGTCAAACTAAAATACAACACTGAGGTCCTGTCTTTGTTATTTTCTCAAGTGAGTTCACTTGAAAGTAGTTAGACCCTAGTTTCTTCACTCACTTCAATGGCTAGCAAAAGATCTTTTGGACTTATTTGCTCAATTGTCAGCTGTGGTAGTTATCTATATAGGGAGGCATATACCATGAAAATAATGTCTGAAAATTAAATTGCTCAGTTTTATCTCAAGGACACTCTGTTTTTATACAGTACTCTTTTCAATAAGGCAAAATGCTCATTGTTAAGCTTCCTTTCATCTTGCAAAACCCAAGGATCTGACCACACAAGTCAATGATATGTTTTCATTCCCTGTAATTTTTATTCTGTCATTTCATTCCCTACTTTATCATAAGCCCTCAATCTTTTCCTCATTAAATCCATGGAAAAATATCTATTGAACTGAACAGCAGAGAGACTGAGCTTGCAGCCCTGCCACCAGTACTGGTAATACTTCTGATTTACCATTCACAGGGAAGCCCCTCATGACATGCTGTCTGGTAACATATATATATATATATATATAAACAGAAATCGTTGCTTCAGTGAAGATAGCAAAGCCAAAAATTTTCTGTGTTACTCAAACTCATTCAAAAAGATACCTATTCAGTAAAAATATGCTTAAAAAAATCCCAGAACAGCAAGCATATTTCATGAAAATTCAGTTCCCTTTTGAGCTTTTACCTGAGAGAAATTGGGAAGGCATTCCTTTACTATTCCTGAATGGATTATGCATTGTAACAGAAGAATTTTTAGAGTTTAGAAGGAAAAATGTTACTGGATTTCTTTCCTTGTATCCTAATACTGTTACAACCTTTGTCCAGACTCACATGTATAATCCTAAAGTATGACTATGGGCTGGTCTACCACAGAAAGAATATTTCTACTTGATGTATAAAAACTCTTCTGTAGCTACCTGTTGAATCACACAGATTTAATTGTATTTCAGGATTCAAAGAGAAGTAACAAGGCAGCTGAGAGTTCCAGTAAGAGGAACAGAGTTTTTTCAGTGAGTATATTCACAAATGACGGGTTTAGGTGCGGTAATACTTATTTCTATCTAATCGCGATCACCTTTTTTGGCTAGGTCACTGTTACTACAACAAAGTCACCAGAAATGCTGCAAGGATGCAACTGTTTCTAGCTGTACTCATTTGTCATCTTCATTGAAATGTCTCTAAAAAAATAGCTCATCCAATCAAGGAAGGGAAACAAAACGTAAGCAGGCCAAACTGAATAGTCCAGGTATCTGGACTTGTAAGCAAGCTGAGCGGCTCGGGTCTGTTTGGGGTAGACAGCTGGATCAAACTATTTTTATGCAATATGGGAAACATATACATTTCAAACACACATAGGAACCCTAAAGATATGAGAGGAAATGCAACATAGCAGGTATTTCAATTCCCACACTGAGATAGGATTCCAAAGCCAAAGCTGGATCAGAAATACATATTTGAAATTATGTTTATATTGTATGTGTTTCATACAAAATGAAATATGAAATACATTTTAAATATTCATGGTCGCTACTGTTACATCAGAATGAAATTCATCTCCATTTTAGAGAAAGATTGCCACTCTAAGAATTTTAAATGGGAGAATTTTTCAGGGGAAGATCTTTTATGATGCAAAATAAGCACTGCTCTTGATTGGTGAAAAGGATCTGAATGAAATATCTGACAGTAATGAAATGCTTTTAATTTATCTGTTGAACAGTTTACCACAGGGGCATCAGGATATGACTGAGCCTTCCTTATTTTGAAATAACACAGACTTCATCCATATCTAACATCTAGTTCATGTATTTTCTAACAACAATAAAATTGGTGCTAGTAGGTGTTAAGATTAATTTACAGGACCTTCAGGGATGAGTAGGACTTTTAACACAGATCTATTACGACAAGGCAGATTTTAGGTGAATGCAGTTCAAATAATGAATGCATTGTGGGCAGTAATCACAATGGAAAGGCTTTATCTGAGAGGTCTAACACTGAAGAAATCAATCTGATGAAAGATTTAGTGATGTGGGACATACTGAACCAGGTAAAACATGGAGGGGGTCTGAAACTGTAAAAAAGAACAAGCGAAAGTCTTGACTAAAATATTTTGCAATCTTTGTTGAGAAAACTCTTGCTTAATTTGTACACTAAGACAGTAGATACGCACAGCTGCACTAATTGAAGTGGAATAGGCTTCATACTTGTCCCAGATGACTTGCTATGAGTAAACTACATTTAGATTAAGGAAAATCTTTGAAGATATTTTAAAGCATTTGAAACTAGATACACACAAAGTAGATAAACCTCTCTAGAAGTTCTTGCAATGTACTGTAATATTGTGTTTAGATTCAAAGTGAAATTTCATCTTACAAAATGTTTTTCTTGGTTACAATTTATTTGCAATTGCCACTTTTTGCAGTTTGAAATTCACCGTGAGTTCATTGAGGCGAGCATAAAGTGCCCAGCTTGCATTAGTAACTCCACATCTCTTTAAAATGCATGCAAAAACAGAAAGCGTAAAGTACTATCATTATGTTATGCAGCTAAACAGCTGTTTACTTTTCTCCTACACTGACTTTTCCATTTCTAGAAGAGTGCCAAATGCCATTACAAGGGTTCATGCAAGATGGAGGTTTGCTTGCTGTTTCTGTCCTGAACACAGAATCCTTGCTTTCCCTGTTTTTTTTTTTCCCCCTTTATTTTTCTAAGGTAAATGCTACTCAGAACACAAACACGTATTTGCTTTTAGTATTTAAAAAATAGGAGTTTTCAACATTACAACTGGTGTCAGCAGTATTGAGTCTTCTGCTTACAAATTAACCCTGTAAGACTTTGTTAATCCTTCTAATTTAAGAAGTAAAATAAGAGGTAGCAAAAAAGCTGATTCAAGTAGATTTCAAAGAGAAGCCCAGGTGTCAGTTAAGCAAGAGCATAGTCGACACTTTCACCCAGACCAAATATGCCAAATACTTCTGCTTGATTACATTGTAAATAAGAGTTGATTTTGCTACAACACCACATTCAACTATTACATCCCATAAAGCATTCACTAGCTTCATGATTACACTGATGCTTCCATGATGGACCACAGCCTCCTGTCCTAGTGATAGAAAATGTGTGTGAAAGATGGCTCTAAGCCGAGAGAGAGCAACAGTGATAATAGCTGAAGAAACTTTCTGCTTCCACAAGGCACTGCATCAGCATTACTTAAGAATTTTTTTAAGAATTTATCAGATAACATATTTTGAATCCTTCATTTTTAATAAGAACAAGAAACGTACAGATAACAGTTACTTTAAATTTGTGAAAATTGAAATTATATTGCAAAGGATGTGTCGTAGTCCATGACAGGTTGTTAATGGAAAAAGCTGTGGCCAGCTTGCTTTCAGTTTTTTTATTTTCCAGTTTTGGAGTGCTTGACTTTTTATCTTTATAGTCTTATGATGAAAACAGAGAGACATCATCTGTATAGCACCTCTTGTGAGGTATCTCAGGCTGTTCTTTACAAGACAAGTTTCAGTTACAGTAATTTATACACTAACGTGAACATGTGATTTACCTCCTTAGTTATCTGGAATTATATACATACGTGTACATACTATTATAATTAGATTGTTCTATAAAAGGTGTATAGTTCAATGATTTCAAGTATTAAGCGTATATATCTGAAATAATTTATATTGAAATCATTCATATTTCAAATTATCATTAGATAAAAGAATTTAATAGCTTCAGCCAAGCACTGGAAACAGCTAACTTTCCCACTCAGTGAAGCTGCTAATCATTATTGAGACATCCAGAAATCTGCAGCTGTGAAGTGATATTTGAGATAAGTCTGCTTCCAAGGCAGATGGCAGGTGAGAAAAATCTGGAAGATTACAATACTTGCCAAGGTCAGTCCTCATATACCAGTATGAAGAGATGTATCAAGTAGCAAAAGCACCTCTGCTTGCAACAGCAGTCATTCAGAATGACCACTGTAGCTTCTACAGCTGGGTGTAAACCTGGTAAATTAATGGAGTTAGAGCAGCCAGTGCTACTACTAGCACAGCCCTGGGAATACAACAGCTACCCAGCAGCAAGGGCAAACTCGGCAAGAATTAGAATTATTTACTTCTTGAAGTTATGCTGAACCTCTGCAGCCTATTATAACAAAATATCTCTCCCTATCCTTGCTTCTTAACAGCTTCAGTCCATTTATCTTGTCTTTAGAATACATCTATGCATTTATTTTTAACTCTTCATATGAATGCAAGCACTGTTTCTGAAAATGTGCTGTTTTCTGCCAAATCTCAGGGGTAAGCTAATTGCTACATGTGACAAAAAGGAAAATATTTGTCTGCAGCAGCAGTTAAATGCACTTTATCTGAAGAGCAGGCAGCACCATGAAGACAAATTGTGACAGATTCTTGCCTTTGTTAGTTTATTGCTAATTAAAATAAATATTTGACCAAGTTAATTTTCTCTAAATTGAGTCTCTTTTGCCCATGACAGTAATTGGTAAGAGATCTTCCTGTCTTTATCTTGACCCATGAGCTTTCTTTCTCTTGTTTTAACTTGGCTGGGGCGGGATTAAATAGCAGGGTAGGGGAGTTGGAACCAAGTGACCATTAAGGTCCTTTTCAACCCTAACCATTCTATGGTTCTACAAATTATTCAGCACCTCTAGTTCTAAATATCTCTTTTTCTTCATGTTCTCCCTATTACTGTAACCATCTTTGTGTTTTCCTGAAGCCCACAACATATGGAAAGCTGATCATCTGTATCTTTTTTTCACAACTTAACCTTTCTCCTTGTTTTCCATTGTCACATTTTTCTGCCTTAAATTCATTCATTAGCTCATGGTCACAATTTTAGCCAGAATATCAAGCAGCAGGTCAGCTTGATCACATGTGAGGAAATCAAAGAGAAACAATTTTCAGGAACAGAAATCTCATTATACTTCCCAGCTCCAACTCACTTGGACTCTAGGGTGCTTACAGTTTAACACTAAAACTAAATAGAGCACAATCAGTTTATTTTTAAAAAATGGTGTTCTTTAAAGGGATAACAAGGGAATTTCAAGGCTACCCACACTCAGAAGTACTGAACTCACCGCTGGGAAAAGGCAGCAGCTGCTGCTGCTCCAATACTGCATCAGTCCAGGCACAGATGAGCAGAGCACTGCATTCGCTTTGCTATGCTATTTTTCCTTTGTTGACAACATCACAACTGTGTTCCTGCACGCCCTAAGGGACTACTGGGAGTTGCTTCAACTGCTCAGAAAAATAATATAAAAGTTACTTCCCCCCCCCCCCCCTTTTTTTTTTAATTCATTGAAAGACAGTTTGTGTCAAAAGAGCTAGGTGCAAAGGGACCAGGATGCATTGCCAGCTGCTCTTTACTCCCACCTATCTGCCATCATTCAGTGTGTACAGTCTAAAACACAGGCATAAAAACAGTCTTAGAAACGGCAAGACGAGATCAGACACCACAATGCCAGAAGAGATCTTCCCATGCAGACTGAAATAGACTCTGGGTAAAGAAAAGGCCCAGTAAGTCTCAGCTGGCCTTTCTTTTTTTTGTACCCTAATGTTATCTCTGACTATCAATGCACCGCTTTCAGTGCAGCACCCTGCATTCAAATACTAGACCAAAGATATCACATTGCCAGTTGTGCCTGACATGGCTGTGATGCAGCTACCCATAAAAGCTACAATTATAAAAAGTATATATACCTTGCAATACAGACTAATAAAACCCACATGATTTTCTAGTACTTAAAGAATACTTAAAAGATAATACCTTTGAAGAAAAATTCTATAATACAGATCTTTACTTTTTAATTTAGGTTACAAGATCAGCCTCTCATATAAGTGACAGTTTATTTACCCTAGTAAGATGCAACTTTAGTAAACCGTTAAAATTTCACTGATAACTGCTATAATTTCTTTTCAGTTTTAAAGTGTTCACAGGGCTGGCACTAAAATGTTGCACAATATGTTTGTAAGGTAAGTAGACATTAGCAGTAATCTATTTTTTTAATCTCTTTTAAATTTGTTACTTAGTACTGCGATTTTTAAATGCTGTGTTTAATTTTGAAGTGTTTTGTCTTCTTGAACTTTAGCTTTCAAGATGTTTTCTTTATTTAGTTCCTCTGAAAGATATTTTGGAACTCAATTAATGCATTAAAAGTGTATTAACATGCAATCTGATTTTTAGCAGATCAGATGACCAGATATTTCTTTTCCTGCAGTATTACTTTTATTTTCGTCTTCTAGAAAACTATACAGCAGTTATGTAAATCACTATATCCTGCATAGTAAAGTCACCATGATTTTATGTTACTTTACCAAAGTGATAAGATCTGTTTTGAATATAACTCTATCTTCATTATTCCTCCAGCACACAGGATCTGCTGGATCAAAAATATTTCTGCAATTCACAACTGTTTCCAAATAATGGCTCAAAAGATTTTCCTGTATGTACAAACATGATAACAACTGAGTATTGTTTTGGGGAAAAAAGCTTCTAAGGATTAATGCATTGCAGGAAATAAACAGGTGAATGCAAAGACAGTATTACGAATTCTCCTTCTTAATCCACTAGCCACTTTATTTAGGATATATAATTGAAGCCTTTGTTGGAAACAAAACTAGGAAAACGAACTTCTAGCTGAGCCGCACGTGATGCAAGGTGTAAATAATTAAACTCAATCTGTTCTTTCCACATTGCTGCTGAAGAAGCTGAACAGATGTTTTGCTGTAACACACTAAATACAGATTCGACTAAAGATGGTTTTTGGGGAGCTGGCTTTGAACCCATTGTTCTAGTATAAAAAGATGTCTTTTCCCAGCAAAGTTTGATATAATCACAAGAAGAATGGAAGGCCAATTTATAACAAAGCACATAAATAAAAAGAAAATAGCAGATGTTTTCTCTTTTTTTAATACATTTTTAAAAATCAGACTTACTGGTTCTTAATACATAATAATACGTAATACATTCTCTTAGAGAACATAAAGTAAATGCTAAGCGTCCAACTAGGGATACAACCTAATTTTTTTACCATCACAAAATGGTAGTTATTCATGCAAGGACCTACAGAGCAAAGTGAATTCTGAGAAAGAAAAAAGTTAGCCAATTTGATTTCAAATTAACCTTTTTTCAATTCCATTTAATGGATGCAGAAAAAACCAACCAAACCTAGATAAATCCTAATTTGCGAATGATCTCTTGCTTTTGCTAGGTGTGCAGAAACACTTGCAAACATTTCACAGTTATGAAACAGACCTTTACAACTATTTCCAATTGACAGTTGTTTTGTTTGGGTTCTTTGGGGCTTTGTTTGTTTCATTTTGTTTTGTCTGTCTACTGGTATGTAATTATAGAAGTACCCCAGAAAATAAACAAAACATGTTTGCCTAGCCATAACTTCTATCAATAATGTCCTCTCAAAGTATGTGGGCCAGCTACCTTCACAACACTGTTACAGACTGACACTATTCTGCTCATGAGGACATTTGCTTGAGATGAGACAATGCAAGATCTTGAAGGTCACAGAAGTCTGTATCAAGAAGGGAACATAAATATGTGGTTTTCTAGATTTAGATTGGTGACTTCAGCATCATTATTTTTCTGCCTCTCCTTGTTGACATTAATTATAACATCTGTGGCAGGGGCTACAGATAGGCTCTAGGTTACAGGTTACAGAGACATTTGTAATAATGACAGGGGCTGAAGTCACAGATCTCTGTTTCTAGACTGAATCACCTTTTCTCAGTAAATGTTAAAAAAAACCAAAACAAAACCCGTAAATGACCTGTAGGTTCATTCTGATAGCATACATATAAAATAAACAACTTTGAAAAAAATAAAAAGGGAGATACATCATGCCTACTTTGCAATTGATAAGGAATTACGGTGTCTCCAAATTCTATTTGGTTTTATCCACTTCCTTTCTCTTGATTTTTGTGTTTTGTCCCTGTACTTAACCTATGGCACACAGAAAGAGTAAACAGCTGCTAACAGTGCCAATAACATTCAATAGTTCATGTTCCCTTGCTCCTTACCCAGGCTGAAGTAACCACATTTGGTATGCATTCCATTCTGCAGCATCCTGGAAACCTGCAGCCTGAACTCATTTTTCAATTCAGCAGCAATGCACTCTGAACAGCAATACGTTACAGAGCCAGCTGGTCTTCCTTAGCCTTTTACCCTCTTTTAATCTTTTAGTGTTCTACGGCCACCTCATCTACTCTTGGCTGCTGTAACCTTCAATCATGTATCATATTTTTTGTATTCTTTTACACTGCTTTAACCTTCCTGTTGTAAAGGACGGAGACACTGTGATTAGCATAAGAAAACAAAGTAATCTAATATTCCAATTAATTCAGAGATTGGAAGGAAATTTACAGGTAAAAGAATGTGAACGTTCTTTGGTGTGTATTTAAAGACAAAAGCAAAGAGGAACAAATCCAGCCAGTTTAAATTTATAGCTCGTATTGCAGAATCTCATCCGTAAATTTATATAGATATGCGTACTTCTACATAGAAGTATATACATCTATACATCCACACACCTGTAAAAATGGCCAACTGCATGTGCCCTTGTTCACAAGCATAGACACTCTTGACATATGCAGTCACAGAAGAGCAAAATGTATTGGTTTTATAAAATTATTCGGTTAGCACAATTATTACAGCAAGAAAAGAACAGTAACTATAGAGAAGTAAGCAAGGTTCTATCCAGAAGTTTAGACAAACTGACCTCAAATTATAGAAATAGAAAAGGCTGACTTTGCAGTTAATTAAAAGAATTCAGAGAAAAATATGGTATTTAAATTAGATATGCATTAAAAATCTCAGATTTTTCAGGTCTTCAGAACCAGAACATGTTCAACCTGGGTCAGAGAAATCCCAGGCACTGCTACAGGTTCAGCAGAGAAGAGATTCAGAGCAGTCCTGCGGAGAAGGGGTGTTGGTTGAGGAGAAACTTAACATGAGCCGGCAGTGTGCACTTGCAGCCCAGAAAGCCAACCGTATCCTGGGCTGCATCAAAAGGAGCGTGACCAGCAGGTCGAAGGAGGTGATCCTAACCCTCTGCTCTGCTCTCGTGAGACCTCGTTTGGAGTATTGCGCACAGTTCTGGTGTCCTCAACATAAAAAGGACATGGAACTGTTAGAACAAGCCCAGAGGAGGGCCATGAGGATGATCAGGGGACTGGAGCACCTCCCGTATGAAGACAGATTGAGAAAGTGGGGGCTGTTGAGCCTGGAGAAGAGAAGGCTGCATGGAGACCTCATAGCAGCCTTCCAGTATCTGAATGGGGCCTATAAGGATGCTGGGGGGGGACTATTTATCAGGGACTGTAGTGATAGGACAAGGGGTAACGGGTTCAAACTTAAACGGGGGAAGTTTAGATTGGATATAAGGAGGAAGTTCTTTACTGAGAGGGTGGTGAGGCACTGGAATGGGTTGCCCAGGGAGGTTGTGAATGCTCCATCCCTTGCGGTGATCAAGGCCAGGTTGGATGAGGCCTTGGATGACATGGTTTAGTGTGAAGTGTCCCTGCTCATGGCAGGGGGGTTGGAACTGGATTATCTTAAGGTCCTTTCCAGCCCTAACTATTCTATGATTCTATGAATCATTCTATAAAGTCTCTTTGCTGTTCTTTTGGTCTAGGGATGATGGATAGTCATATGGATTTTTCTACAGACATTAAGAATTTTAGCAATATAGTTAACAAAAGTGACCAGAATTTCACCCATTAACCAAGTGACACTGTTTAAGTTCTAGCATTGTTAGTTTATATTCTTAGACAAAGTTCTCAACCTTTCAGAACTGGAGCACAAACATGATTGTGAGTATGTGTAACACAAAACAGTTTTAATCCTGAAAATCTTAAGTACAAAATTTCAAATTCTAATATACATTCCAGAATCTCAGAGTGTGCATCTCAGAGATAAGCCTACATAGTATATTTTGAATTAAATGCTAGCAGTAAAAAAGAAGCAATTTGTGTTCTAATACTGTCTCTCTTCCTATTTTAGTCTGACATCTGGTATCACAGCAGATTTCTGCCACCAGCAAGGTCAGGAAAACACAGACATCTCAACACTTACTGACTATAGCAAGCATTATTGTAAAGATTCTTATATGGGTTTGATGGCTTCTATTTTTTCCGAAGTGTCTCATATACAAAATAACAGCTATGAAAAAGGCAATCTTAAAAATGTACAAAACCAGAAACCAGCATTAAAATGATCCAGTTAATGAAAGAAACAATTATGGCATACAACCCTAAATGCAAATAAGTCAGAACACCATCATAAAGTCAGACATGATGGCTTCATAGTTTGTTATTCTGCCATGATATACATTAGCCTACACCTGTAGAGGATGCTGGGTGCCAAGCATAGCTGTAGTAGCTCACCAGTACATTGCACATAACCTCTACATCAAGCACAGATCCCATCAGCCTAAAGCCTCATATGCTGACTCAACTCCTCAGCTCCTAATGAAACACATCATTGTGCTACAAGGTATCTCAAAAAACCCCAAATCCAAACTCCCACACTTCTTGAGCAAATAAGCTTCCGAGTTCATTAAGCTTAAGAAGCCAATTGTTTCCCTTGCCATCTGCTAACTTATTACAACCTGAAGACTTGCCTCAGTCTCATGCACCATGTTTACTGGAACATTATTTGTCCACCTGCAATCCTGATTGGTTGGAATAGAATATTTTTAGACACTAATTAGTAAACAGACATTTCCTGTGCTTGTGCTGCTGTTTACAACTCCTCAGCTGTAGACTACCAGAGAACCCATCCCCACTGAAGCAGCAGAGACAGGAACAACCATGATGATGGGGTAGGCAGCCAAGCCTAACTTGGCACATTAACTGATGAATCAGACCATATACTACAGTCACATGAGATTTCTCTTCAGAGTATTATTTTCTTTCCTGTTAAAAGAGTAGACTCCCCGACCTCCATTTCAGGATGATGTGTAGCTCTTCCAAAGAATACAAATAATAGAAATAATTCTCTTCTTTTAAAAATAAGATTGTCTTCCCAACATCATTTAATAAACCTAAACTTTAAAAGCATACTTAAATACCCTTTACAATATCAAAGTAAATATTTTTTCAACTGCTATAGCCACTTTTTTGTTCTCCCACAGAAAACTGACTTCTATATCATGTAGACTCAGTAGGCCAAAGTAATTCTTGCCTGATCACTGGAGCTTGGCAAAATTACACCAGGGAAGAATCCGGACCAAACCTTTTTAAGATACACCAGCAGGAAGACACCCAAACACTGTAATTTTCCCCTGTTTTGCTCTTAAACTGAAATCCCAAACAATGTTCATACACAACCATTTTGATTCTAAATATATATATAAGCCTGTAACAATTATGAAAACAGTATCACCTTTTGGAAAGCAAGAATTTTTTCATACTACTGGAGTGAAAAGCACTAAAGAATACACGTCTGTGATCCATCCTGGCCAAAGCCTGACAAAGGTAACTTGACCACAGAAAATATATTTGAAGTAAACACGGTTTCATTTACTGAGTTCTTCTGAGCTGCAGTTTTAACATTCTTTATTCCTGCTGCCTACCCTTTAGCTGTAGACAGAACTTCTGTATATCCAGCTGGATTAAACAGCCTTAGATTTTTTAACTTTTTTTTTTTTTTTTTTTTTTTAATTCCTGTTACTCCTTCCTTGGCCGCAAGAGGTGTATAAGAAAACCACAACACACCTATGTCAATGTAATTATTATTTATAGTGGTGTAGTAACCAGATGTCTAAGTCAGGGAGGTACACTGCTGTTCTAGATAAAATCAAAGGCAGAGGCACAGATGATATTACTGTTGAGGAGCTGAAGAACTAGACTACAGCAGGATGAAAGATATGAGCATCCTGAGGTTTGGATCTCTTTGCCATCTGTTGCCCACAGGAGCTGCCCTGCAGCTGCCTGGCAGCACACCACCACAGAAGCCAAACACTGCACCATAGCAGGAAGCATTCCTGAATCCAGTTGCCAGCAGAAGCAGCAGTGCAAGAGAAGACGTTTGACACTACTCTGCAATTCACTGCATCATCTGAAGTTCTCTGAACTAGTAGCTTTAAATATAAATGCATGAAGATTAGTATTTTGTTAGCTTGACAAATAATCTTACTGATAAAAGTTGTGAAAATCTCTAAGTCCCTTAAGAGTAAGTGAGAGTTCAGCATATATCAACAATGCTGCTTACTTCAGTGCTGCCTTGCAAGTCCATAGCTTTGGATGTGCTGGTTCTTACCCCTCTGTTTCACAATTATCTTGCCTGTAAAATGGATGCATTAGATACTCAGGTGGCATGGTAGTTGGTTTGTATCAACTATCACAATGCATTTGAAAAAAACAATAAATAAGGACAGCAAAACAGAACATATCATACTTTGCAGGTAGGCAAAAGTAAGCACACTTTCCACATTCAAAATACATTGTGGGGCATGTGGTGAGGACAGTCACAGCTATTCTGAAAAAGCCAGTAATTCATCAGGAGCTAGAACTGGAAAAATATCTACAGAGGACATGACTGCATGCCTTTCTATAGTAGATAAGCAGTTAGCCCCTTAAAGCCACTGGAGAGCACTTGCATTAATGCTGCTAACATACACGTGTAGAATCAGGATCCAATTTCATAGAATCATAGAATAGTTAGGGTTGGAAAGAACCTTAAGATCATCTAGTTCCAACCCCCCTGCCATGGGGGGTTTCTCATACAACCAGTGTTCTAGTATCTTAGACTTCTAATCTGTGGGATCACGATTATTTTGGGCAGGACTTCACCTTGAGGTGTGTCCTTAATTTATTACTGTAGGATTGAGTAATGTACCCATCACAGAGCCATTCATGTTTTATTAAAATTAATTTCAAGGGAATGTTGTTTCTTAGGAAGCATGTATAGAACTATTTAAATGCTTTGACAAAACAATACCAGTAATAAGGAATAATGTTAATGTTTCCTTTTTTTCATTCCTTTTATCTTCAGACAAGTGAATTCTAGCCTCAGTGTATACAAAGGAAAAAAGCAATAGGAAACTCCTGCTATTTTGTCCCAGTTCTCCTGATTTCTCCAGTCTGTCTTATGCTGCTTCTCCTGGAAAGAGTCCCCCTTTGCTAACACAGATCTTTAGGATCTATCTGCATATCAGGGTTAGCAAAATAAAAAAGTTGTTTGCAAGGCATGGCTCTCCCTACCAAATGTAGATGGGTTTTCTTTAATCTCATCTCAGATCTTCACATGAATGCTTCTTTTAAAGTGCCTGGTTTTAGATCTTTGTTAGGCATGTAGGAACAGCAGAAAATAATTGCTTTGTCTGGTAGATCATTTATTGTCTGAAAGACCATTTTAAAGTGAAGAGATGTCACCCGCTATGAAGTTATCTCATTTGGTAAGTGATAATTAAAGGCTGAAACTGGAAATAGTAAGAAAGAAATGTTGATGGTTTCTTGGAATATTTCAGCCACTTTAAAGCGAGGCTGATCCAGTAATTCCCATTTTACAAGGAAGAGAGAAAAGGAGGTGGAGGAGGGAGAGTGTGCACACATGTGTGTGCACTGAGCATGCTTATACTGAGGGAAATATTCAGCAATATGATGGTGATTGTGACCACAGGCATAATAGGACTAACATTTTGTATGAAACATTTTGTATGACAGGAAGCACATACACACACACAAAAAGACAGTCCTATAACAAGAACTAGAGGAGATCAAACACTTCCTGTTACACAGAAAGAGCTAGCACTGTTTCAGATGTACACAAGATGACAGAGTTTATACATCACCAGCACATGCCACCACTGTGGGCACTTTGCATATGCACCAGATGTGGTATCAAGCTGGTCTATACAGAAGAATCATTTGTCAGTGTTGCATTTTCCACAAACAATATTTAGCGTGGTCAATAGCCTTTGCTATAAAGGAGAGCAGAACTGTTAATTTTGTAATTGTCACAATACAGAGAAAAAGGAATAAAATTAAAGTACAAAATGGCCTATCACATTTGTTTGACAGGTACTAATTCACTTTGATCTATCCCTCACCATAATTTCATTGGCAGGGAAACCATACATATTTATGGGAGCAGGCTGCTGTTGTTCTGTTTGTAATTTACAGCAACAAAGAATTCATTTAGATTACCATACTTGAAGTCCCAAGGTGACTCTGCTGTGGTTACAGGCCCCCTGCTATGCAGGATACCTAACATAATAAAGAACAAAGCAAAACAATGCTACACTGAGACCAGGGCTCCTGGGTAATCAATTCAGGTATTTACAGCTGAAACAATAGCTCTGTGCAAATCAGCATCATTACTACAATTTGCTGATAGAAACCCCAGGGAACTCAGGAAGTGTCTGCCTGTGAAACAGCTGATTAATCTGAGTTACTTATGTTTTGTCAATGCATTATTGTTTCCTATCATAATCAACACTAAATCATTAAGAAAAGCACAAGGGAAGTATAACCAAATGTGCAAGATATGCATCTCTTCTACCATTCTGGCCTTCCACATTGGTCATCAAACACATCTGTCAAGAAAAGGAATGAGACCAGGTTCAACCTTGTGTACTGTAAAGCACTACTGCCAGACTCACCTGAGTTTTATTTTTATTTTTATTTATTAATGTTTGCTTCTAATCTTACAGACTTCTGAAAAAATGCAGCCATGTATTCTGGGAGAGCCAATTTAATCAATCTACTGCTTCTTCTCCTTTTGAAAGCTTGCTGTCTCCCTATTTTCCTACCGGAAAAGCAAAGCACAGAAAAAACAACTTCATTGGCACTGCCTCTCCTTCAGTGTTTTATCTGATGAAGGCAAGGTGTCCCACAGGACCGCATCCTTCATTCCTAGTGGAAAAGACCCTAATTCTCCCTATTCCTATGTTTCCTTAATTTTCTACTAATGTAAAGAAAATGGCATTTATGCACAATTCAGAATGTGCCTGCTCAGAACTAGCAATTCATCTTAAAGAGAGGATGAGGCAGACTGACTTGCTTCGCCTGTCCATGAAACAAAGGCGTACAACTATTCACATCAAGTGTGAATTAACTTTACACTGATTTGCAAGCTGGTTAGAAAAGAATGAAAAGCAAAAATTACTTTTTCAGAGAGGGATATTTTTAACACTTACCAACACAAGGTTGTTTTAAGAATGTTTCTACTTACAAAGAAATTAGATGGTCTAGTTGATACACCATTGCCTGTAGCACTGTCAGAGTAATAGTTGTTTAAACCTGCTTTTGCCTCAGCAAATGAATAGCTACTATTCAATTGTTCTTATGTTTGCTGTAGGCTGCACCTAAACCAACTACACAGCTGTACAGTGGCCAAAAAACTCTGAATTTCACATTAAAAGGCAATTCACTCGTAGCACGTCACAGTCACTATTTGTTTTCATGGTGAACATTTTAGTTTCTTCTTCTAATGTTATACCTTTCAAAAGCACCCATTTCATGTTAATCTGCTGACTTATAAAGCGTATGAGTATAAAACACCAGAGAAAACATTATTCTGAGCATAAACTGAAATTCTTATAACACAGCATTTCCAGTATGGATCCATTCCTTCGCAGCAAGCAGAACTCTTAAGGCAAGGAGAGAAAGTCTGGAAATGTCATGGCAAAGTAGGGAGTTCCGTCATCTTCCAAAGATGATGCCAGGCACAATTTATGTAGGCTTGGGATCTGAAGAACCTCTAGATATTGGACGGAACCGTAGAATACTGCAAACTGCATGGGGAGTCTCTTGACAACTGAGTAGTCAGCTTCCCTAATGAGAAACTGAGACATTCTTCCTTGAAATTGGAAAAGTATATGCTGAAAGTCTTACTTCAGTGTTTATGCCTATATGCACATACTCAACAACTCTGGCACCATAAAGAGTAGAATCACAGAACAGTTAGGCTTGGAAAGGACCTTAAGATCATCTAGTTCCAATCCTCCTGCCATGGGCAGAGACACCTCCCACTAAAACATAAGGCTCTGTCCAACTCGGCCTTGAACCTCGCCAGGGATGGAGAATTCACTATTAGTTGGAGTACCTTGTACTTGGCATGGTTAAACTTCATAAGGTTGGCATCAGCCCACCTCACAAGCGTGTCGAGGTCCCTCTGGATGGCATCCCTTCCCTCCAGCCTATCAACCGAACCACACAGCTTGGTGTCATCGGAAAACTTGCTGAAGGCGCACTCAATCCCACTGTCCATGTCACTGACAAAGATGTTGAACAAGACCAGTCCCAACACCGATCCCTGAGGGACACCACTCGTTACTGGTCTCCAGCCGGACATCGAGCCATTGACCACAACTCTTTGCGTGCAGCCATCCAGCCAGTTCTTTATCCACCCAGTGGCCCATCTATCAAACTGATATCTCTCCAATTTAGAGACAAGGATGTCGTGCGGGACAGTGTGGAATGCTTTGCAGAAGTCCAGGTAGATGATGTCAACTGCTTTGCCCCTGTCCACCAGTTCCGTAGCCCCATCATAGAAGGCCACCAAATTGGTCAGGCAGGATTTCCCCTTAGTGAAGCCATGCTGGCTGTCACCAACCACCTTGTTGTTTTTCATGTGCCTTCCAGGAGAATCTGCTCCAAGATTTTGCCAGGCACAGAGGTGAGACTGACTGGTCTGTAATTCCGTGAGTCATCCATTCTCGCCTTCTTGAAAACGGGGGTTGTATTTCTCTTTTTGCAGTCATTGGGAACTTCACCTGACTGCCATGATTTTTCAATATGATGGCCAGTGGCTTAGCAACTTCATTCGCCAGCTCCTTCAGGACCCGCAGATGGATTTCATCAGGTCCCATGGACTTGTGCACGTAACACAGAAATGATTTTTCTTCAGACACTGCTAGCACTAGCAAAGTTGCTTAGTCAGTGACATTGCCTTGCTGCACTTAATGGGATCATAACATATCCTGCGCTGATAATGAACTGAAGTGTGACTAGAAGTTTTCATGAGAAGACATGTGAAAGGTATTTTAGAAAAGAGTAACAAGAAGAATACAAAAAAAAAAAAAAAGTTACTGAAGTTACCATGACAGTAGTAACATTTGGGGGGATATTACTATTGTTTGAGCCCAAACTTTGAATGGGGTTGGAAATTAAGTCTCATGGCTACAGCATTAAGGGGAGAAGGAGGTGGGGATTTCTCTTGAAGTCTTTAATTTTTTTTTAGAAAGAACAAAAAAAATAGTTAATGCTGTGGGATATATAATTAAAAAATAAATAAATAAAAATCTATATATACACACATAGTAGTTTTGTGTCCATATTCATTCAGTCCCCTCCTGTATACTAAGCTAAAACTGCACACATTCAAGTTGAATCACCAAAAAGATTACAATGCTTAGGAAGTCTTTTGTGTTTTAATTTTGGAACATTAAACCTAAAGAGGCTGAAAAAAGAACTATTTTGCTTGATCCTTATATATGCATATGGGATAACCTCATAAAAGGTTGTTCAAGCCATGGCAAAGATTCTTTTCCACTGTGTTATTTCCTTATGCTTTGGATAGCTTTTCTGATATGCTCCCATGTGACAGGTTATCCATCCAAAGCAACTACCCTTCTCAGAGAGATACAGATAACTCAGTTATATTCCTCATGATTCCACCTGCATTTTCTGTTTCCTACATTCACTCACCATGCATAGCACTTTCCCACAGAATTAGAGATGAAAGTTCCCCCTTTCACTGCTCAAGCATAAAACCATGCTATTTTTATTGGTCACACTTCTAATACCAAATTGTCATAGAACTGAGCTTTTAGAATCACTATCCAACAGTATCAACTATTTAGAGAAAGATTATTGCAGAAACTCGGAAGCAGTAAAGAATAGAAAGTTCAGATAGGACATATGGTAATTTAATTGTTAGTAACATAATTTCTCAAATGAACAGTCACTGCAATGAATTTCAACTGAAAATGGGGCAGAAGAAATCTGTCAAAGAAAACAAAAACACCCTGGTGGAATGAATTATCAAAACGTGAGTAGAAGCTAGACTGTGCACAATCTCCCAGAAGGTGTTTATTGAAGATAAAAACAATTTCGTGGACCTAACAAATGAAATATGAACAATTTTTTGTCAGAATTTGTTACCTTTCAGTTGGTCAAATTTAGCCCCACACCAAAATATTACATGCCAAAGGAGATTCATGTGGAAAGAATTTTTATGCACTCAGGGTAAATAGAGCTACAGGCAGTAAATAAACCACAACTGGGACCGAATTCTAGACTCAAAGCATAATACTTTAAATTCCAATCACTTTAAACAACTTAAGTTTCAAGTAACATTCAAGAAACAAGAGAATAAATTGAGAAAACAAGTCTAGGATGACAATAAATAAAAACAAGACAATCCAGCCTAGAGAAGTAAATAAGAAAACAGAAAGTATGAAAAAAGAACAGATTATACTTTAAAAAGAAAGCATGTTTGGAAAATGGGACTGAGAATCACCAATTCTAAAATGTATTTTTTGCAACTAACTGATATTAGGAGGCATTTTAATTGCACATGGTTATGATTTCCCTCCCACCCTAGGATATGTCTATGCCAGACAGGTATGGCCTGTAAAACACACTGAAATCCAACTGCTCACTCCTTCCTCAATACTTAATGACTTTGGAGGAAGTAAAATACCATCATCTTCAGCGATAGGTTTGACACTTGCCCTCTGCTTTATATGATAGTGTAACATTAAGTACTGAAAGATTAGAGTGGTTTTGAAACACTGAAATTGTAAAGCACACAAGGAAAAATATTAAGGATGGTTAAACAGTATACAATAAAAGGAAAAAATTAGGTAAAATGGAGTACATGCAAATTTAGCATAAACAATGAAAAAAACCTGCAGATGCAAACTTCAAAGTTGTAGAATATAATCTTAAATTGGATATTCTACAAGTCCTGTTCTCAAATTCTATTCAATCTAGACAAAACCTCAGGAGCTTTCTTACAGAGCAATCTTATACAGTAAAGATAACCTTGCTAACCTTAGCTGTTTTCTGGGGGTTTGGTGGGGTTGTATGTTCCTTTTTCCTTTTCTGAGCAAGATGTAGCTAAGCTTAGTATATGTGACATTAGGGAAAGGTCAAGTTTAGGAAACAAAAGTGGACACAAAATCAGTTGTAGAATTCTGTAATTGACACTAACCTGGTTGCAATTATGGTCAGGAGAATGATCCATCAGCAATAAATGTAAAGAAGTACAGCTCAGTAAATCAATCTGCTTCAGTCCTTCTTTGTGGGGGTACCTTGTCAAGCATTAACAACACTACTTAGCAGCATTCAAGAGGTACAAGACTATCAGCTTTGTATTTGAGTCAACTATTAAGCACTGAATTTAAAAACCCTTTACATTCCAAGGCAAACATCTCTCTAGTTTGGTATTTGGTGAAGATAAGCTTTGTGAATTATTTATTTTAACCTCTTGAAAGGCAAAATTATTTCAGTAGTCATGAAACAGCCTTGATTGTCAAAATATACACGTAGGTTACAAAGTGAGCAAAGCTTCAGCCACAAAACTGTGTTTTCAGAAGTCCCATGAAATTATCTCCTTACCTAGAAGGCATCATTAAAAGAGATTTAGAAAAGTAGGAAAAAAAAATAAAAAGAAAGATTATTCTGAAGGCAGGAATTGAGAAGGTTTTAACATCTCATCCAGCAAACAAAATTCATGTCATTGCCATTTAAAATCATGACAATAATATAGCTATACCCATAAAACCAGCATATAAAATATTTCACTCTGTAAGCCTTTCTAATTGTATTTTTTTAAAATCAAACAATCAAAACTGAAGGTTGCCAATCAAATACAAATAAGCTGGAGTGCCGAGCTGCTGGGAAACGGAAAAACTTGCAGACCTCAGAAGAGATTGAGCCAGGGTTTTCAGGGTAGAATGAGACATAGAGGGTACTTGGTACAGTGAGGGTAAACAGACAACAAAGCATCAAAAATTTGACAGCAGTGAAGCAAGCTAAGGGAAATAATATCACTTGAACCAAAACTGTTACAAAGGTCTGAAATTTTCCATACAAAGAGTATAACACCGCAGTGACAAAGATTACATCATGGTACCCTGAACAGACAACTATTATTCTGCTGTTTTTTCATGGTAACAACCTCAAAACTAAACCTTTCACTTTCAAGAAAACAATAAACACTGAGGGAAATACTATAACAAATTTTAACAGAATAAAAACAGGTAGAAAAGATGTAAGTTAATAAGGAAGAAATGAAGTAGCTCAGGTACAATTTTAATCTAATCAGGGTGGCCTCCTTAAAGGTTTCTTCAGAAATATCCTAGAAAGCATAGCTGGTGGCACAGACTGCTGTCACCTCTAATGCAGCAATGTCTTTTGGGAAGGTTATATATCAAAATGACATTTATAAATACAACTTTGTTTTGCAAGTTGCATAGATGACAGCTGAAGGACAGAACATACAGTTGCTTCTGGAGAGGAGAAACCACACAGGTTTGATTCTAAATTAATAGAAATAAAAACTCAGGTAACTGAAGGGCAACATTAGGTAACTCAACCCATGCAAAACCCTTTGTTTCTGCACCAGTCAGGAGTCAGAATTAATCCTGAGCAAATCTGCTGGTGGTGACTGAGAGGATAACCTTCCCAGTATTCTATCAGCATGTGAGAGCAATATGGGTCAACTTCAAAAGTTATTAGGATTTTGTCTTCTACCTCACATAGTTGGTCTAATTCCAGAAAAGAATTTGAGTACAAATTGTGCCACTGCTATGCAGAAACCACTCAAATTCCATTCAGTAGGGAACAGGGGAAGCTAATGCTGTGCAAAAAGCAGCTATGAAATTATCAACAATTTTGGACAGCATGCACGTTTTCAAAGGTGGCATTTATATAACAGCCTAATAAAACACTTTGATGCTACTGAAATGCAGGCAATGATGTAGTTTTAGGCTTCAAATGTGATATGAAGTCTAAATGGTTCCCAAAGTAGGCATTAGGTTTTCTTCTTCCCACACTAGAATAAGTCAACACAAACACGTTCTATCTGAACAGCTGAGCTGAGTTTCCAGATGACTAACTCCACATACACAGAGCAAGTACACTAGCATGTCTGCAGAGGCAAAAAAAGATATACATTTATGTAGAACTAAATCATCACTTCAAACATCTCATCAGGATTAACCATACCCTCCCCAAAGCATGAGGTCATATAACACAATTGCCCCTTCACATTCGAAACTAGTTAAAGAGGAATTATTTATTAAAAACCAAAACCAACCAAACTCATTAAACATATTCCAGTACTATTTTTGGATGTGAGGATAGCATTCAGAAAACGTAAAAGGATCAGATCAGATGAGTCTAGGCCTTGACTGAGCTAAGCACGCACACCTGCATTTAAATCCTGCTGATTTTGATGGGATTATTCAGATGCAATAAACTAAATACAGGTTTAATTGCTTACTGAGCTGAGGCCACAAAATTTAGGTCTAGAAGTTCTACAGAACCTCAACCATGGAGACCCTAACAGCATACTGCAGACACCTCTATAGAAATATAGAGGTAATGCTAAACATTGTATTAAATGAAAGCCATCAGAGAAAAGAAAATTATTTCTCAGTAGATTCAATTTCTATTCTTTTTCCCAGGATAGGGAGATGCACTACAACCAGAGCAGAAGTGGCCACATTGCCACAGCGGCACGTGAAGCAATCATCTCACATAGGGTGACAGCACTTCTAACACATTTATGTTTTTTCTCCCCATTCTTTCTAGATCCAGGAACACTGGAATACCTTAACTTTGACAGACAAAAAGCCCTTAAAGTCTTAGGTTTTGGTTCTTGGGCTTTTTGATAGCAAGGAATAAAAAGCAGAGATGAGGCAGGAGGAGCACTCTATCTAACACTTCCTGTATAGACATCACAGTGTCTTCCAGACACAGCTACTGTTCACTCTTGTCTTCAGTTTTCTTTTGTCGCTTCCTCAAAAACTCAATATCATCTGTCATTTTAATGATTTCTTAAAATAATAGCCTGCTTCCCTGTTTGTGTAACACAAATTTGACTTTAAAGACACAAAACCTGGGAATAAGATTGAGAGGGATGTGTAGGATGCTTTAAGTCATTATTTTAAATTGCTCAGATTTCTAGAAAGTGATGTTTCATTAAGCAAAACATAATTCAAATACAAATATAGAGTTAGAAAGTCAAAGATGCAATAATTCATGAGCCTCTAAATAACAAGTTAATTTGGAACAAGATTTTCACAGTTTGCCACTGTCACTAAATAATAATAAATGTACTACTTTTGCATGTAGCAAATTAGGTATTTTCAAATAGTGTGTGAAAGAAATGAGGTCTTAAATCAAACATAAGGTATGCTGTTAAAATAACTATTCTGATAATTTAGCTAACTGAATATAGCTACCTGGATGCTCTTAATGTCTTAAATAACTTTATTTGAATTCATATACCAAAATGTTTTGAAATAAGTGTTTACAGTCTCACCCTTTTTCTCTTGTGGCTGGACACTGAACATCCCCAAAAGAGAGTCTTTAAGTGAGGACTTCGTACTTGCAAAATTATTTGGTCCAGGCATTCTGCTGTAGCTGACCTTGCTTGAGCAGGCAGGCTGGACCACATGACCTCCAGAGGCCCCTTTCAACCTCCATCAATTGACAATTTTATGATTCTGTGAAACACGGCATATCAAGGAAAACTAATGCTAGGTCAGAGATGACACCAATGGTTCAGACTGCAAACTGTTGAGATGAGCTGTTAGATGAATGACACTCATTTAATTTCCGATATCCACACACTCCCCTTTTTCTTTCTTTTAATCAAGATAGAAACTGCATTTTTCTGGTTTTAGGATGAGATATTTTAGCAGGAACAGAGAGTTCTAACCCCTTTGCTCTCTAAAAATACTTTCTAGATTGCTACTAGTGACAACCAATTTACTTGCCTGCTTAAAAATAAGCAAAACAAAATAATAATTTCATTTAAACAAAGGAACAAGAAAATTTTTAGAGTTATGAAGGTCACATTATTTAATTCAGACACCCAGGTTCTGTAACACGTCTTCAAACACAGATACTCTTGTAAAGTGAAGACACTCTAGTTTTGACCCAGCCATAATGGAATATCTAAATTCTGAAACAAGAAATGAATTATTCTTCCTCTGACCAAAGAACTCCTTTGGGCCTTTCAGATGACAGATGCGGAAGATCACATATTTTGTTGCTTATGTAGGCCAATCTGAACATCTCATACTAGGAAGAAGCCTATTAAAGTGCTGCCTGACTTATGTATAGACACCACATTGACTGGAAGACAATCCCTGTGCCTGCATTATGAAGCAGGCACATCATAATCTTGATTTTTTTATTTGAATCAGTGAAAAAAGGTAGGCTTTTGCAGTATTCTGATTTTCATCAAAAGCTATACAAATAGTACCCAGAATATTTCCTGAGTTTTTTGGTTTTGGGTTTGTTTTTTTTTTTTAGTATTAAACAATAGTATCTAGAACTTACTGCATTAAAATGGAAGAAATGCCAGTGAGTTGAACGAAAAGCTTTTTCCTCTTAGTATTCTGTACTGAGAGCACTCTGCATGCTTTTCACAAGCATTGCTTATTTGAGTTTGGCTAATCATAACTCTCTAACTTCTGATCTTCTTACTGGGCAAAGTTTATGATATTGTAAAACCAGAAAAACAAACCAAAATATTGTAATAGCTGGAGAAGATATTAAGCATACCAGACATACAGAGCACTTTGCATTTAAAACACAAAAGAGGGATTGTAATAGGATAATTCATAAAATCTTTAGCACAGAAATTAAATAAAGATAAAAGTATTAGAGACTGCCATAAGCCAGAAACACCTAATAGCATTAAAGAGAAAAGAATGACCACTAGAGTGTACGAGATAATCTAAGTACCCCTCAAGGGCCTGTGCATGCTCCACTTGCTTTATGTGAAGCCTTGCATGCCCTTAGAGTACAATGCTGTTAATCAGTTCTCAAGGTCACAGCTGAACACAAGAGAGCCTGGTTGCGCATCTGTAGAAGATACTTATTTCTGGAAAAATTATGCTTCTATTTATGTGAAAATGATACGTAGTTATGCAGTACAGAAGTCTAAACCTGCAAACACTTATCCCCATTGACATCATCAAAAATAAAAAAAACAAACCCACAAAACTGTTTGCCGAATCAAAGTCTAAAGGGTCAAATGAGAGCTGTTCAAGGTGCCTGCACACCCATTACAGGGTTTCCAGCTGACAGGAGAAAATGCTGAAGGTAAAAGGAAGTACACTGTCCACAGCAATATGTCATTCCCATTCAAATCTGGGTAACTACGGGATAGGCAGAAAGAGGTGAAAAATGGTAGGAGATTTAGCTTTATTTTCTTCTTCTTCCCTTATGTTGTCCAGTACAGCTTCCTCTACGATTAAAGGAAGAGGTAGGAGAAGGAAGAGAAACTACCCAAGAGGGCACAGCAGGAAGGTAACTGCAGCTCTGAGCAGTTGTTCTGCTTCTCCATTAATCCCAGGACAGCACCATTACAGAGAATCTTTGAGGAGACTTACATTTTGCCAAGTGAACCATAACACATTATTAGATATCAATACATGCCAGATAGTACAAAGGTTAGATTTATGAAACTAAAGTTCTAATAAGAAAATACAGGCATTATAAAAATAGTGGAATAATTATAACCCAATTTTAAATAGTGGACAAAATGCTGTATTAAAGAAAAACAAAACAAAACAAACAAGCAAACAATAACAATCCAAACAGCTTTCTTGGGTTTGTTTGAAGAAAACTGCCAACCAATGAAATATAATGAAGCAAGCAGCTGAAATAAAAATGGATCGCATAGTCAAGCTGATAAATAAAGAAGGGGAGAGAATTACTTGGCATTACTTGAGAACCTGTTGGCTCCCAAGAGCGACTAAAATGAGGAAGCCTTATTGATGGAAAGGTGCTTTAACTGACTATTAATACCAACACAACCTTTAATACCTGACGATGATCACAGAATTTCCATGGGAGGGCAATTTAGAGAAGAGAAGAAAAAAAAAAAAAAAAAAAAAAGGAAAAGAAAAAGAGTCTAAAGGTTTCAGCAGACTCCAAAAAAGAGATTAAGAGTTCCGATGCAAGAAGGTAACCAACAGAGTGACCAAGGCGTAAGACAGTAAGCCGTTCTTCATGGGAAGCAGCTTAACAACTTTGCCATTCACAACTGAAGGACCTGGTAGGGACCAATTTATCTAGCTATACTATCATGACCATTCTTCACTAGCCATAGAGGCCACAAATACTTAGAGTCAGAATGCCTAGTCAAAAATTCCTCTACTCCTATGGACCATCATACTTACTTCTCAAAGATGGTGAAGAAGTAAAAGCTTTTATGAAAAATCAGTTTGATTTAATATCTACTGCAGGATATTTATTTTTAAAATAATTACTTTGGCAGATACACAGAGAAGGAGATGCTCCCACAAAAATATAACAACTATATATCCATCATTTCAGTCAATATTTGAAGGACAAGAAAGAAAAAGAGCTACTTTTTTGAAAATTCAATGACAGAAATCCTTGAAATGCCTTTTCTCTCTCCTTACTTTGGTATTTCCCTTTAAACACAAGATTAGATTACAAATGCATTGAACTGAATAAATGACTTTCTGAAACGGTTTTATCTTTATATAACCAGACTGAATCATACTGTAGCTTCACTTTTACCACATGCTTCCTGATCAGGACATGGTCCAATTCCTTTTCAAGCACATATACCAGAAGTGAATAAATATAACTTCTTTTGTTAGAAAATTCAATACAAGTCAGGCAGTTTGGAGGCTCTGTAGGGGAGCAAAGACATAGCCTTGCTCATGAGTATAGTCCAAGATTGACATCAGCATTGTCAATTTGTTCGCAAGAAGAGGCTGGCCAGATTCATAAAGGTAACATCTCTGAGTGCAGTCAGCCTTGCGGTACAGGGTATCTCAAGAGGCTGGCCCTGGATTTCTTGGCAGCTGTTTGTATGCTACTGCCTTCAGTGGTCACAGAGAACGCACCTTACGGGAAGAGGTTTGACTGTTCTTTTTGTTGCTGTGAACAAAACAAGAAAAAAGACGAACTGAATTTGCAATCTGAAAACTGCAAATAGCAGTTACATGCCGAAAGAGCACCGTATCTGGTTCCTAATTTTATCAGAAATACAGGCAGACTTGTCTCCTGTGCAAAGTGAAATAAGAATAGGGTAATTAGTGAGGAGGAAAAATGTTTTAAAATGTTTCAAATAACTAAAGATGGCTTATAGAGAAGAAAGCAAGACAAAGAAAGAAAGAAATACATACACGTATGTATTTATATACGTATATATTCATGTATGTATACATATGCATAGTTTCACCCTACTGATGATGTGTTGTTGCAGCAGTAATCCTGCTCAGTACGAGAGAAACTGCAGGTTCAGACCCCTGGTGTATGCGCTTGGCTGAGGAGCCACTGGCGTGAGGCTACCATCTGCGGGCTTATGACTGAACGCCTCTAAGTCAGAATGCCACCTAGACGTTTGATGTTGTGCTATTGTGTCATTGGTCACTTGAGAGTGACCCAGGAGATGACAGTCTTGTTCAGAATGCAAGGGTAAAACCCTTTCTAAATCTTCGTTAGCAAAGACATGCCTTCCTCATAGGAGAAGGAAAACTCCTATTTTCAAGCTGGGGCTGATGGAGCTCGTCTAGCCTTGTAAGGTCTTCCATCTAAGAGAAGGACACTCTTACAAAACCTAAGACCTGAGGAATTTGCTGTCACCATCCAAGCTATCTAAGCCGTGGCAGATAAACCTCAGGTGTAAAGGGCAGGGCCAGTTCTGTGCACGCTGCGCCTCACCTAAAAAATCCATTGCACAGGCTGGAAGGGTTTACTCACACTTGCAAAGCCCTGTAGCAACAGGCGAGGGTCGAAACGGCAGGTGACAAGGTGCACTGGAAGCTGCAGGTCCAACCATGCCTGCAGGTGGTTCAGGTCTTTGGTCGCTCCAGCTTGATCCAGGAGATGACAGTCTCGTGCCGAATCTTCCTGATTGCCTATGCAGCTTTTTTCCAATCAGTTTTGCCTATTCCATTTGCCCTTAGTCATCGTGCTTGTAGTGAGTGTGGGTAATGCCCTTCCCAAATATTCGTTCGCAAAACCAAGCCATCATCATCATCATATGTAAATAACTATGAAGAAATTTCACCACTCCATTTTGCTTAATAAATCTGTAGGCATACACACACTTAGAGTGACACAGAACTGAAACTGACTCAGATAAGTTTTTGTTGAAATTTATAGTTTTAGAAAAACTCTGAGGAAGATCTGAAATCTATACACAAAGAAGATGCACATATGCCAATTCATGCAGTCAGCAGAGTAGGCATCATTTTTTCTCTTATCTTCCTATCTAGCAATGCACACTTGTTTACTATTTTAATCACTATTCATTGATACTGAGCTTTTTTGTTAGTATTTTCAACCACAGCCTCAGTTGATCTCCAGGGATCAAATGTAAGACAGGTCCCCTCTGCAGGAGGAAGTTATGAGTGTAATTGGAGAAATTATTTTTAAAAAACTATGAAAACTTTTGATGCACAACTGCTTTTTCCCATCCTGCTTACTGCATTTCAGTTCCACTAGGAAGGAATTACTTTTAAATTTCTTTGTACTGATACAAAAACATGCTTTCATTGGTGCCTTTTTTTTTTTTTTTTTTTTTTGTAGTATTCTAACTTTGACTTGCTAGTGCAATATCACTACCATGTATGAACTTGTACTGGGAAAATGGTCATTCTCTTAATGGTCTCCATTGTCATTAGTCTTCAAATGTCTTCATGCAGCTCCCTTAAGGTGTCACAAACATTGATGGAACTTAACAAGAAAACCCCTATGATTTATTTCTTGTCATTTTCAAACCACATGGCAAATCAGAATCTTTTTGCACCAAGTTCATAACAGTTATTTATAAACAACTTTAACTTGACTTTATCTATGTTTCAAGTTCCACCAGGGGACTGAATTTATTTTCACTGTCCCTGCCTCATCTTGCTCTGGATTTTCCCTTTAAGGAAAATTTAGTTTTGTTGCTGTCTTTGTTGATAACAATCTTAAGCCTGTCACATTACATCTTACACTAAAATGCTTATTATCATTTATCATTATATAGAAATACTATTTCTGCATCGCTTAGCATTTGAAAATTGCTAAGTTTTAAAGTAAACATGTATTTAAGTACATTAAATGAAGTTTTATGCAAATACTTTCATTTGGAGGAAGAGGGAATTTCTCTGCCAAAGAGCTGAGAAACTTAGAACACTACTGGTTTCTCTTATAGAAGAAACTAAAGAACAGAGACTGGCTTCAGAAACTGCCTTGTCTTCAGAGTCAACCTTTAATAACATCCAAAAAATGAAGGAGAGGAAAAGGAAGAAACAGGTCTGAATGATCAGGAGCTGCTAAGAAAAAGATATTTCTAGCTAATAATCCTGTTAAAGTTACACCAACCACTTCTGAACAATTACAAGACTGTAATGCACACTCAGATGTTTATAACCACCAATACAAAATATGTAAACTCTTTTCCTTACACTGATGTCAACTCA
Organism: Psittacula echo; assembly: GCF_963264785.1. NCBI lineage: Eukaryota > Metazoa > Chordata > Aves > Psittaciformes > Psittacidae > Psittacula > Psittacula echo. The sequence continues at coordinate 36,131,406 of NC_137738.1, read as the reverse complement.
ATCCAGTCGTATACCAGCCTATTCCACACTACTGGTATAGAGAGAAATAAAACAGTGTGTGCCCATTATACATACCTATTCCCCCTCCCCCCTTTTTTCCCTTTGTTTTGGGTGTGTGCAATTTTTTGTGGGGTTTTTTGTTTGTTTTAATGTTGTCTTTTTTGTTTGTTTTTTGGTTGGTTGGGCTTTTTGGTTGTTGGTGGTTTTTTCTTTATTTTTATTTTTTGTTCTCAGCCTTTGTGGGTTTGTTTTAAATGGTATTGGATTGTTGTGGGGTTTGTGTGTGTGTGTGTGTGTGTGTGTGTGTGTGTTTGTGGGTTGTCTTTTCTTTCTTGTGGTTTTGTTTGATGGAATTTGGCTTTGGTTTGGATTTTTTTTGTTTATTTGTTTCTTTAGGTTTGTGTGTGTTTGCATGTGTGGTTTTACTTGTTATTGTTTTCATGGGGGTTTTTTATTTTGTTTTTCCTAACCCATTTCAGAACTGATGCTCGCAAGCATAAACACAATGCACATGTCACAGCCAGGAGCAGACTGATGAATTCTTCAATTTAGCTTGAAAAAACATCCCTTGCAGCCTGGCAAAGGCAAGTCACAGAGGTGCAGAGGGGAGCAGCAGATACACAAGCTAAGGAGCAGATACATAATCTAAGCAGCAGAGCAGAAGCAACAAATGGCTCAGTGATATTCTGGCAAGGGGCTGTGCTCTGTTCCATAGAGGAAGGCATGAAAAAACCCAAGCACACTTGTAAGCCCACTATGGGGGGGGGGGGTGGGGGGGGGTGGAGGTGGGGAGGGAAGCCTTCCTCCCCCTCAGCTGCAGGGCACAAGAGGCCATCTCAAAGCAGCCTTCCAATATCTTAAAGAGGCCTTTAGAAAAGATGGGGAGAGACATTTTATCAGGGCCTGTTCCCATAGAACAAAGGGTAACAAGTTTTAAACTAAATAGGGAAGATTCAAGTTGGACCTAAGGAACAAATGCTTTACAATGAGGGTGGTAAAAGACTGGCACATGTTGCCTAGAGAGGTGGCAGATGCACCATCCCTGGAGATATTCAAGGCCAGACTGAATGGGCTTCTGGGCAACCTGATCTAGTTGAAGATGTCCCTGCTCATTGCAGGTGGTTGGACTAGATAAGCTTTGAAGGTCCCTTCTAAACCAAAGTATTCTACGATTCATAACATGTTTCTCAAATGTATTTCTCTGTCCCTTCTTGTTTTCCCTGACAAAACTCAGCACCCCTATGCCCCTGAAACTGATGCACATCAAAAATATTCTAGAACAGGGATTAGTACCTTGCCCCAAATGTCTATTGAAAGCAATATGTATACACGTCCTGTCAAATTTCATACATTCTCCTAAAATGTTTGTTTGAATTAGGCCTGTACAAAGTCTGATAATGATCCCTACTGAGCTATTAGACTGAGGAACTGAATTGTTATTTAAAACATTGCCTATGACAACAGTTGCTGTTCCATATTAGATCATTAAGTGACTCTGTGAAGTGTAAAGCAACATTTAATATTAAATATAATATTATTAAATATATGACATATTACAATAGGTTCTTTGTCTTATGAGTAGTCCTTCATGTGTTTGATTTCAGAAATTGCACACTGGTACTTATGCCTCATACAGCTGTTCTCAAGTTTTGCAAAGTTTCTGCAAATTAAAATTATTTTGCCATGTGCATATTAAGTTTTTTCTGCCTTGCTGCTTCATTCTATCTGTAATATTTGCACTCTTGTTTCTCTATGCCATAAATACCAAACACATCTTCCACAAATACCTTTTATTCTTCCCAACTGTTGTTAAATTACAATAATAAGAGTTTGACAATACTGCTATAGCAGATGTCAATGATTTTTATGACTCAAAAATTACCTAGAAAAATGAACCACACTGGAAAGCAAATGTTCAGGTTCCTTTTTTTTTTTTTTTTTTTAACAGAGTTTTATAAAGCTAAAAATACAGAATATTTTTTCTGTATATCTAAAGCTAAATCACATTTATTCTTGTAGATTTTATTGAAGACATAACAGCCTAAAAGGATTACTCAATTATCAACACAAATGCTAATCATCAACTCTTTATGACTCTGTTATATTTAATAGCTCTGTTTCTTTGATTTAAACAATTGTCTAAGTTATCTTCTAAAAATTAGGCTTTAATTGATTTAGTGTTCATAATTTTTCAATGCTCTTTATAGGAGTGTTTAGGAATTTACTTAGTTTTATTTGACTTCTGCTTCAGTGACAGATGACGCTCTCTACATCTTTTTCAGTTCACTGAACTGTCTATATCTTCACTTTTTTCTTAGTGGAATGCACTTCTTTTCTGTAGAATTGATGATAACGCATTAAAAATTTCACAAAACAAACTCAATTAAATAGATACTCATTAGTCGCAACTAAAATAATTTGTTCTGCATATATTCTCTCTCTCTAGGACACTGACAATAAAGGATAAAACAAAAAGTGTTGGATAAAACTGAAATTGGGGAAATGAAAATGAGGAGATGCACTATATGTCATATAAAGTTAGAAATGCATGTTACATTAATCAATTCACAAAAGAAATAAAAATCAGTTGTGATTGTTTCAAATACTCCTAGCAGTGGTTGTTTCAAAAACACTTAGAAGTACCACAGTCATATATACCTATATGTACAAACATGCATAAGTGGTTTAAGCCCAGTCAGCCACGCAGCTTGCTTGCTCACTCCCCTCCCTCTTCCCCCCACTCCCGGAGGGATGGAGAGGAGAATCGAAAGAACGTAACTTCCACAGGTTGAGATAAGAACAGTCCAGTAACTAAGGTATAACACAAACCACTGCTGCTACCACCAATAGTAATAATGATAAGGGAAATAACAAGGGAAGAGAATAAAACCACTCACCACCCACCGACCGATACCCAGCCTGACCGAGCAGTGATCTAGCCTTTCCGGGTAACTGCCCCCAGTTTATATACTTGGCATGATGTGCTGTGATATGGAATACCCCTTTGGTTAGTTTGGGTCAGGTGTCCTGTCTCTGCATCCTCCCGGCTTCCCCTCCTCCCTTGCAGAGCATGAGACTAAGAAAGTCCTTGGCCAGACTAAACATTACTGAGCAGTAACTAAAAACATCGGTGCTATCAGTGCTGTTCTCAGGCTGAAAGTCAAAAACACAGCAGTGCACCAGCTACTAAGGAGAAAAAAATGACTGCTACTGCTGAACCCAGGACAACTATTTATGCTGATATTCTGTTAATCAGAACGGAGTACTTCTGTCTTAAGTAGCTGGAAAGTGGCTGAAAAGGGGTCTTAAGTAGCTGGAAAGTGGCTGAAAAGGGGTCATGGCTGAGAAAGCTGGAAAGATGCAACAAGTACCACTCTTTTTTTGATACTGTGGACTCTCAAGGATGTCTTAGATTTCAAATCTGCCTCAGTACAGTAGAAAAAAAAACAAACGTAAAATGGAAAACACAGCAACATTCTTCATAAAATCAGCTTCTTAATGAAATAAATTCATATATACGTAAGTTTAAAAGACATGTTCATTTTTTTGATACATGCTATCAATCCATGTGCACATAAACATTTTTGTGCATACATACACCACAAAACCAATGCTTAATCTGAACTATACTTGAATTTTCACACAATGGACACATTATTTTGCCGTAATTTGTTTCTGAAGAACATTTATCTGTTTCCCATCTTCCATCAATGATTCATTAATGACACACTGAACATTGGTTACTAAATATCAATTCATAAAAACATGAAAGCAGTGTCTTTTTCTTAAAAAGGGCAGAGTTCTCATTGTTACACCTGATATTGTAAAATTTTCTTCAGCTGTCACATTTAGATTAAATTTATTGTTACCCATTTTTAAAATATTATAAAAGTTAGAAAGAGTAAAAGGTGATGGTTTGACAGCTCTCAGCTTACTGAAGTGCAAGATTAGCCAAATGGCCAGCTGCTCAGCAGACAGCAATAGCTTAAGTTCCTCCCCAGAACCTTCCCATAATATCTCAGATGAGATCTGAAAGTAACAAGTATCTGATATTTGCGTCTCTTGTTCCTGCTGACCTCAGGTCTCTCTTGAAATTATTAGGCTTGCTAATTAGCTTCACCTGTGATGGTAAGGCTTTGAAATGTGAATATATCTCCAAAGACAACTCGATTGTGGCCTCCAATAATATTTCTCATAAGTCTAGCAGAAATGTGATAATGTTCAGCTATTACTAACCTTGCTTGGAGCAAAACCAACCAGAGTTGATAATTTTGTCCTCTGTGTAAAGTAACTAATTTTAAAAAGTAAGAAACGAAAGTCACCAACACCTGAAAAAACCTATGTAGAAAAGACATACCGTTGGCTTGCAAGTTCAAAAATGTCTCTTTGAACATTTCACAAACATCTGCTACTCTGCTCTTCTTAGACATTGCAAATGAATTCTAAACTTCAATACTCAAACTTACAGCACTTGCACCAAAAAAAAAAATATTCATTAGCTAACATTTTTCATTGACTGCTCATGTGCAAGTAGACATACTCTTAAGGCTTCCACAAAATATTACGAAGTAAGGTCTACCAAATTTTGCACATGGTGTTCTTGGATAGCTGACACATTTCAGTTTTAGAACTATTAATTCACCCAAATATATTTAAACTGTTACGTTTGTGTGTCTTGCAACATGCATTAAAATACATAAGCAAATAAATCTGCAGAAACAGCTCACTATACTAATCATGCCATAACTAAGAATAGCAGACAAGATACAACATCTAATATAAAGCCTACTGATAATATTCCGCAATCTGCAGGCTTTGAGTGAAACTTCAAATGGAAAATAAAATTGATTATATGTATCGCACCACATATGAAGCTAGAGATGCACGTTATTGAAATAAATGTAAATTTACATTAGAAATAAAATTTACTTGACTTCCTTAAAAATTCTTAGCAGTAGTTGTTTCAAAAGCACTCACGCATACTAAAAGTCATATAGATTTATATTCAAATCAGCAGGCAGTCACGATTCTCCCTTCCAGTTATCCTTCCTGTCAACTGTACACTAACACAAAATGCCAAGCAAATGATTAAGGTAGAAGAACTTCTGCACCATAAAGAAGGAAAAGTAAGCAGGTTTTGTTCTCCTAGGTGGAGAGCAAGGTTCATGATTTATGTTTAGCAAAGTCGATGAATGAGGTTGTAAAAAAATCCTCCTCCTTTGTCCCCTGTCAAAGGATATGTACTGTATTGAAGCATATTGTACAATAGCTTCACTAATCTATTCTTTTCTTCACAAATGTGTAGAAGCTGTAAATTTTCTTACTGAGATGCAATTACAGTGCAGATCTTAACAGACTCAGAGGTAAACCAGCAAGAATTGCAATGCTGTCCTGTCACTGCCGTAGGGGGCTGCTGTATACTAGTGGTTAAATTCAATGTAAAGGTTAAGGAAACTGGATTTCATGCATGAGGCACATGTTCCAGAAGCCCATGGTACAAGTGCTTGAGTCAAAAACCCACCATATGCACCACTAAAGAATAAAGGTCTATTCTGGGCATTATTAGATTTTGCTCACCTTTCAAAATACCAACAAAAGTGCCAACAAAATGTTTTCTTTGAATGCTATTGCTTGTATGACAGCTCAATTATTACAGCTGTAACAAACCAGTACTCTATAGACTACCTTAGTGGGGAAAAGAAAGAAAAGCTCTAAATCAATTAGTAACAGTTCTTAGTTTGAGATTTGATTAATTTCTTACTTTAAATAAGTGATTCTTAAGAAATCCCATTAATTTCATGAGCATTAGGAGAGAAAGCAGTACGCATTGTTCCTGATGGTCATAGTACCTAAAGTAGATTTAATTCTTAACATAATCTTTTCCCACTCTTCTTTGAACTACTTCAGGTATATAAAGACAATAGAATGTAACAGCCAGAGATTTGGAGCAGAGACCACATTATCAACACAGATCACAAAAAGGGAAAACATTCTTTAAAAAAGATGAGCTAAATAAAGTTTTAATAATTTGCTTGGATTATAAGGGCCCAAAGGGTAATTTTAGGATCCTATATCTCAGCAGCAAAGAGAAATAGTAATTAGAAGTCTAGAATAAGGTGCTATTTACTCTTCTGAAAAAACACCACATGGGTAATGTCTTTTAATGGACACTGTCTGCATTTTGATCTCGAAGGGAACAGGAAGTTCCTGGTAAAACTCTTCTTCAAATAACAGCAAAATTGACGTGAATAAATTTTGTAGGTCAGCTTCTTCTCTTTGAAAACATTTATAGTTGTTACATTTTTACTTCAAATCAATGTACAATGTTAATGAGCAATACGGAACAGCATATAGTGGTCAATAAGGAACTTGTCACACCTTTTGTATCAACAGTAGTCAAACATCAAAACACAAGTTACTACATTACAAAAATCCTAAATCCCATAATGACCTGGAGTCTTCCTTCTCAGGTAAAACTCACAGGAAAAGTCCAAAACTGAAAATCATTCTCTTATATATTTATTGCAAAGAAATGATTCTATCCCCTACCACTTTGAAAATACTACCCCTCCAAAAATAAAACTCATGAGTCTCAGTCTTGACTCTACACTCTATAGTAATGGGCATGATAGAGCAGGAGCGATTGGGGGATGGCACAAGAAAAAAAGAAAAAACAAACAAACAAACACAAAAAACCAAAAAACCTCCAAAAAACAAACAAAAAAAAACCAAACAAAACCAAACCAAACAAAAACAAAAAAAAGGCCAACTAAGAGCTAGGGAGAAGCTTGGGAAGCTCAAAGTAGTCCCACCAGAACCAGATTAATGCATAGCTATCCCTAATGACATGCATAGTCATTCATCCTTTATTGACTGAAGGAGAACGGCCTACTGAATTTCTAATGGGACTTCCTATAGTACATTCACTTTGAGTTTTTAGCTCCAAGTTCTGACCTTCTCCAATACTCTTCTGCCTATGCAGCCTAATGTGATCACAGTCTGGATTTATTTGGCTGAAAAGAATTAAGACCTTACATCGCAGTTACCCTTGAACATGAAGCATATGCACTTCTAATTCTCACCACTAGCAAAATGAAGCTCTCACCTCCAACTCTACTGTTAGGAAGACCAAATAGTAGAAAAATGTATACAAAATTCCAATGGCTAAACAAACTTCCCCCCCCTCCCCCAAGATTATGAAGTAGGGATTTATTTGATAAATAATTCTAATAACAAACCAGAAAATACTACTGCTTCTGGAGAATTCTTTCTACCTGTTCAGTGACAGCAAGCTCCATTTATCTTTTACATTTATCTGTATTCTTTTGGAAGCTAAAAATAATGGTGCCTGTAGGAATTGTAGCCTACCTAGTTTATGAAAGATGACGTGAGGCAATTCTGTTCTGCACGTTTTATTTTAACACTGCTTAACACTGCTATTATTCCTGAGACTGATTTATCAGTACCCTGGGGTACTCCTAACCCCTTTTGATGTTATTTCTACTGGAAACAGTTGACAAAAGCAGATCTCCCCTTGAGGATTGGGCAGTTTTAGTGTTTGTTTCAACTTTCAGCCATTTGCTCAACCTATTAAGCGCTTCTTCAAAGGCATAAAAGAGCAACCCATCACCTAGAATGCTACAGAAAAAAAAAAAAAATGCATAAAGGCTGCCAATTCACACTAACTCTGCTGTAGATAAGCAGAATACATTGGAAGGCATTACACTACATGGAATATTGCCTATGGATTTAGCATAACCCTGCAAGGGTATTTGGCTCTGAAGTATTTCACTCTGTTGGTCTGAGCTGCATGAAAATATTCATATCAAATATAAACTAAAGGCAAGCAGAAAGCATGCCTAACGTAAACTTGAGAATAAAAATTGGCAATAGACGTAAACATTGCCTCCACTTTGTATTTTTTCTATATACCACAGAGTACACTACTGCTTTAATTCAATTTTTATGAGTTCTGCAAACCTTGCTAAAACCATACAAAAGCCATGCCAAGAATCTTGGAGCTTAATTGCTCTGCTTGTGGTGGACTAACTGTCCATGATAAATGGACAGAAACAACTAGAGAAATTGTATATCTTGCTGCAAACAATATTTAAGAAATACATAAATAGTACCTGGTTGTCATCCTTTTTTTTTTTTTTATTTTACTGTAGTGAAGTTAATACAAAGTAATAGTTAATATACCCAATACAGTTCTTCCCCTTTTGCACCTAAATGCTAGAGAATGACAACAGTGGGTTTAAGAAAATGCTACAAACTCCAGTGTCCTGGATGCTACTTCTCGACTGCATAGAAGTATTAGAAAGTAACCACCAGCACAACTACACATAGTCACTTAAATTTTTAACTAAAGTAAAAAGGTTATGGGTATTTGTGCAATTTAAGTAAGTTATATATACATATTCCAGAAACACTAGGTTGAAGAACTGGAAACTCAAAATACAGCAGATTTCATAAACAGCCCAAGAATCTAACAAAGACCTTTGTGCAGCACTGAGAAATTATTTCATTGTTTGATCTCTAGCTCTTTGCAAAACAGACTTACCTTTGACCATTCTTGCAATAGGAAAAAAAAGAATACCAGAAACTGAAACTAAACTAATTTCTTTCACAGCTTTAATTTGAAAATAAGTTAACTCATCTAAACATAAAGGTGAAGTTTAGAAACTCACAAGATTTGCGTATAAAACAAAACCAAAAGAGAATATGGTCAGCTTGGTACCTCCGTTCTTGGTATCACCTACAAATGTTTAATATTACACAAAACTGCATAATAGACTTGTGGCTTTAAAAAAATCAAGCTTCTGAAAGATAATCAACATTTAATGCACGGATATACTCTCAAAAATTTAGTTACCCTTGAACATACTTCTAATTCTCACCACTAGCAAAATAAAACTCTCATTTCCAACTCTAGGAAGATGGAAATGTGTATCAATATTTTGACATGGTGAGACAGAACAATTTTCTTCCATTTTACTTCCTGTAACATTGCCTACAGAAAGTGTTTTCAGAATTTTCTTTTTTTTTTTTTTTTTTCTTTAATAGAGAGGAGAGCTTAGGAAAAACAGTAAGTTGTCAGGAACAGATGATTTTTCCTGCAGTCTAGAAATACTTAAAGTACTTGAGAAGCCAGTGGACACAGGTCCTGGAGATATATATTCTTTATCCCACAAAGCTCAGTTGTTAGTTCAGCAATTTTACCCCTTCATGGTACTCATAGTTTTTGTTGACATGTTTTGATGGTTCCCAAGGCCTGCACATGGAATATTACATGAATAATCATTTTCCATGCCATCTTACCACTAGGGTAAGAAGTGTACTCTCATTACAGACCTAGTTTCTGCAATGAGCCTTTACATTTTCAGCTTTAAGATTATCCCAAGCTGGCTGTGACGAATAGCCAGGCTACCTATCACAGTACTGTGTAGGATATCTGTCAGTCATTGCCATTTGGCTTGGAATTGGGATCAGCCGCTGTCCCTCTTTCATTTAGCAGGACAGATGCATACCAGGGCTCTGCACAGCAGTAAGGCAAACCATTCCTTTTGCCCAATGAATTGTTAGGAGGCACAGGAGAACTAGCCACTTTTAAGTAGTTTAGTCTGCACCTTTGCTGCAAAATGCTGAAGTACCAATTTGGCCTTTAACTTGTACCTAGAACCCAGTTCTGTAAATATATCACAGAAGACAGTGCCAAAATCATCTCTTTCCAGAAGACACTTTATAAGAATCAATCCTCAGTTCTAGCATTGCTTGCAACTTTAATTTTGACCAACAACTACTTTACAATTCTCTTTGGTATGCATTTTCATGCAAGGAACAGTGCTACCTGCACTAAGACAGCGTCAAGGTACAAGAGTTTAATGTTAGTTAACCATGAAAGAGAGAAGTAATTGAAAAAATATTGCCTACTTCCTTCATTTTGTGCAGTTCCGCAGTACAAAAGACCTGCTTATGAGTAAGAGATTAGGAGGTGTCCAGAAGAATAGAGGTCACTCACAAAATCTTATGAAATATTCCATAAGGCAGAAGAGATATCACCCTCATCTTCATTTCACTGCATCACTTCAGGAACAAAAGAGAAACCTACACCTATAGCTCTAGGAAGTATAAGAAGTCAAATTCTGAATACATAAATGCATGAGTCCATTTACAACCTTTAAAACTGCAAGAAGGCTGCTGGATTACTCTCCTGCTCACTCTTGGGATAACTGATTTCACTGCTGCCTGCCAAACAATTAATTCCACAGCCAACAGCACATACTGAGCCAGAATATTCTCCTGACTTTATGGAGATTGAAAGGGATAAAGACAGCCTACAGAGCAGTTGTATGATACTTGCCATCTATTCCTCCTATGTCACAGGCTTCTGAGATCCTGCTACGATCAAATAAAATCTGTCAGCCATTCAGAAAACTAAACTGAACTTTTATTATCTAAGAAGTATCTCTATGCTCCGTAATGGAAGACAAACCTATTTATGAACAACTCAATCTGCTATTTAATATAAACACAAGACAAAGACTTGTTATGTGTATGAATAACTTCAAAGAAGCTGTTGTCCCCATCACAGATAGGTAACTAGAAATTGCAGGTGCTTGCCAGATGCTTAGGCACCCACATCCTACCCTGTTTCTTAGAGTATTAAGGCAGATCTCCTACAAACTTTTAGAAATAAAATACTTCAAGATCACTTAATGGCATCTCAGAAGGGGTCCTGTAAGCTAGAAAGAATGTGAATAGCATGAGGCCAACAGGAAGATGTGTCTTCTTTCCCTGTTTAGTGTATAAATCCAGTAAATTTATGCATAAATAAATACTCCCAGATTGTGTGCTGAGGTAGAAATCTAGTGAAACTTAGGTCTCCTGTAGTTATTTGATGCCTTAAAATAATGAGAACTGACATGCTTTTGTGACACTTCAACAAGAATATCACTAAACTTTACTAATACATTTTTGAAAACCAATAGTTAGCTCCGGGAGCTGTTCAGCTAAGCAAATCCAGAAAAAGAAGTGTTATCTTTTTCTTCCCTTTAGGATTTTGCCACAAAATGAAGGAAAAATTACAACTTCATGAATACGAATGAATAGGTCTGTACTGAATGTATCAATTCAGGAAAATGCCAACATAACCATTTCAAATTTTATAGAAATAATTACAACCAGATCTCCAGCTTAACTAAGCATATTTATGGCTGATATATATTCTTCCCTTTTACTCTTGAGAAAAGGTGAAAGCTGGGCTCAGAACAGAAACTTCATATTATCCTTAATTACAAAGAGGTTAATAGTGCTGCATACTTAACTACTGGGGACAAGCTATCTAAACTAATCCAGCATGTCCTGCCTGCGAGGTAGTCTCTGTGCGGCAGTGCTGTAAATGCTGTGTATATGGGAAGTGATGGACAACGTACTCTTCTCTGCACTGCCTAATTATCTTTTAATGTCTAAGAGTCATTTTCTTGAGCCAAATAATGTCAGCAACAAACCAGCTGTTATCAACTCAGTAGCATGCAAGCACAACATAATATAATTATACTAGCTCTGTGATAGAACCAGAACAACAACCTATTATTTTCAACAGGAAGTTTACTTCCAGGAACCCAGTTTTTCTTCCCCCAAAAGATATCTGCCACCAGTTTCAACCAAACTTCCTGCTATCTTGTAAGATTTTTCTAAATTCCTTCTAATGCAAAAATCCAGACCAATCAATAGCAGTAGAGTATATAACATAGTGTCATTAGTTTTGAAGTTCCACCCCAAAACATCTCCTAATCAGGAGATAAATGTGTTCCAGGTAATTCTTCACAGCAATGGTAGCTGTCTTTCTTGAGCAATTAGTTTTTAATCCATGCATTTGCAAGTAACAGTGTTGTTGAATGTATGTGCCCAAACACCATGCAATAAAATGGATTATAGTATTTAAAACTGCAGCAAACAAGAAGATGAGAACAGATGCACTTTACTTTGATTTATAAGGCAATTGCCAAAAAGTTCCTTTCTGCAGGAACAGTTTGTCCCCCTCAAAATCCAGGCTTTCTTTCATTGGCTCTTAAATACAGATTAGCATCAAAGGTCTACACACGTTACTATCTTGTGCACCTGAGGTTGTAGGAACTTAAGCAGTTATATCTCTGTGTGCTACTCAATTAACGTACAAAAACATAAATTGTAATCATGCCAGCAAAGTAAAAAAAACACACCTCAAAACATGGCTTATTTTCCATCATGATACTAGGGAAAACAAATGCTTAGAAGGAAAAACAGCAGAGGAAAAAAGCTCCTTGAAATTGATGAGTAGTCTGAAGCACCAAGACTGTGCATCTCTGACAATTTTTGTTGTACTTACCTAATATCTGTGCATGTTATACATGTGATACAGCGACTGTTTGTTGTAACGAGGTTCAAAGACACAGATGTTTCACTGTCACTGGTTGGGTGTGCTCCACATTTAAAGTAAAACTCCTGAAATATTGAAGGAGAGATAAAGAGAAGATCACATACCTGCTGCTCATGTCCTTTCTTTATCTTAGGCTAACTGACATATGAGACAACAGACAAATCACCACTGCCAACGGAAAAAGGAGGACAATCATTAGGAAAGCCTTGCAAGGAATTCTTTGCAAAAATACCAGTCTAGGCGAGTATCTTGTTCAGTGATTTTTCCCTAGCAAAGATCTACTTGTGTACTAATTTGGTATCAGTGTGGCACATTCTATGATTTTCTGGATTTATAGAAAGCAAATTTAGTCAAGACCAGAATACTAAGCATTGTCACTAAATATAAATATTGCCACACTTTCCTTGTTATAGATGTTACCATTTTTTAAACTCTAAATCACAGAATTTTAGCTGTAAGTTAGTAATGTCTGGCCTTGCTTTTGTGATGTTGGAAATCTCTACAATTTTTTACCATTATATTCAAGGGAACTCACATTACATTGCAATTACATATTATATTGTGTTTGAATTAAGTTGCTTTAGTCCATACTTCTTTATATAGCCTCTTAAGAATGTTTCCATTAACATAATACTTTCTATACAACTGCATGTTTTGTTCTCTTTTCCACTGCACCCCAGGGAAAGCCATACCAAACATGTTGTGCTTTGATAAGCTTTTGTTAGAAGAGATTGTTTTAAATGTCCAAATCACTCTATGCATATGTAAGTAAAGGCTGTCTGAAGACATGTGCTTTGCAATAGGAGCCACAGATTACAGTTTGCAGTCTTTGTTCCTATAAGATTTTTTTTTTTCCAGTATCAAATTGTGGAGGTTTGAAATGAAAACTTTAAGCCCGGAATAAATGAAGTGTGAATTGGAAGGTAAGGGTATAAAAGCATCAGAAGAAATGACAAGAAAGTGGTATAAATTACTGACAGGTGTTGATGGCATCAAGATATTAAGATTGCAGATGATTCTCAGGACAACCAAAACAGGTGGAGGGAAGGAAGGTGAAGGGAAGAGGAGAGGAATCTTTAGGGGAAATAATAAAGTGCAGCAAAAGAGAAAGACACAGTGACAGTGAATAAAATCAGCAGCATTTCCAAGTGACTCACAGAGGTGGGACAGAAGGAAGGAAGAAAGTTACCATTACTGTCAACTTCTTTAGGGTTCAAAAGTCACATTCAAAACTCAGCATTAACAACCCAAAAGCTGTACAAAAAGACTTGCTTGGCAGTGTTTCCCAGCATCACTCCAAGTTCCTAGCTAGACTACCTGGACACATATTTTGGTGCTTGGTAGCATATGAAAGCAAGAGAATGAGTGTGGCTGAAAGAAATTAGTTTTAATACAAAAATTACCTTCCCTTCTATACAGACTTGCACTGAGATTTCATGGCAACACTGTACTAAAATCAGTCCATTGCTTTGAGCCTCACAGGAAGAAGTTCTTCATCTGCAAAACAGCTGTCAACCACTGTTTCTTCTCAGTGATGATCATTTAGAGATATTGTGTATTTCCACATAAGACAAATACAGTACTATGCAGTAATACCTCTAAGGTGAAAACTGGTAACTGGGATATGAGAAGTGTATTAATACAACTTTCCTCTTAGGTTAAGTCAACCCTGCTTCTCAGCACCGAAATATACATTTGACACAAAATATTCAAACTCCACTATGAGTTAAGGACTCACTGTCTGAGGCATGTGTGGTAGCAGTTTAAGGGAACTAAGGGGTCAGAGTATAGTTTAAAGGCAAATAACTAAATCAGCTTTCTGTCCGGTTTCCTAACATCAGGAACTAGCCCCAAACAAGAAAACACTCTTGAACACCCTTAAGCAAGACTTTAGACTTTCTATGGTTTTTCTTTTGTTCAAGACGCAGTTACACACACTTAAAATACCAGCTCAACTCAAAGCATTTCAGCAGTCAAGAATAAGTCAGTGGAACTACACCTTCACCTAGAGTACATGAAAACTTTACGAAAATCTGTAACTTTAATTTATTTTCAACCTTTAAAAATATATCCATTAATCCTTATATTATTTACCAATGGGTTTTGGAGCTTGGGTTTTCTTTGCCTTTTAGTTTGATTTTACTTTTGTTTGAATTAAACAGTAAGAAGGATTTATTTCAATGCAGAAGTCTTGAAAATATCTCCTTGCTTCAGTATTACTTCTGCATACAACTAAGAGGATATTGACAACTCACTATTTCAGAACAGAGAAACTATGGGCAAGGAAGCATACAAAAGAAAAATATTTTTTTTTTAAATTAGTTATCCACTATAATAAAATTTCCTTTGTGTCAAAAGCAAAGAGAATAATAGAGGAACTAAGTTATAAAACACTACAAATAGCTTTAGACTTTTATTTTCGCTATAAAGCACCTGTTTGCTTATTCTAATTGTTTTTGATAATACCTAACAATGACTGTAAGTTTCTCATCATGAAGCCTGTTTAATGAAGATGAAAGTGAAATAAAGCAATACATTTCTTATTCCATCATCAAAGATATATCAGATATTGCCTAAAACTCAGAAGGGAAGGAGGAAAAAAGGGAGGAAATTCAAGAGTCTTGTGCTACAATCCCAAAATATTTTCTCTGTAGTGTTAGGAAAATTACTTCTCTATACTTCTGTTTATCAGGCTGGAAACTGCTTTAAGAAAATTCCCCTATTAATTATATTTACAACATGTTTTGGTGTTGTTGAATGGGGGACATTATAGAATCTGAAAATACTGCTTTTATTATTTATTTAAATTATTTTGAAAATACTATAACAAAAGGAAAACATTGTCTTCTCCAAAACTATTCACTGAACTCCCTGCTTCAATAAGCTGCAATTAAAGAAATAGCAAATTTTAATATTGAATGCAAACAGAATAGAGGGCTCATTAAAATTATAGGAAAAAAAAATCCCTCAACACTATGTCAGGAATTTGTTCAGAAGAAATCTTCAAGATTAAAGAATAAAAAAAGGTAATTTTTAACAAATGTGTTGAGACTAGCGGTATAGTAAAACTAGCCCACTTATAAAATGATACCTTTTCTTTTTGCAAGGGTGATCAACCCACAAAATGTGCAGTTCTGTAATACCAAGACAACAGTCTTCATCTGCAGGCCTGAGACATCAGTGCTGTGGTGGGAATTCAGAAACACAGGGAGAGGGCGGAATCTGAAAAACTCCTTATGCTGAGTGCCTGCAGCTCTGAAATAATGTGGGCTGCTTTTCCACTTTTCCACTTTTCTTTTTTCTTTTTTTTTTTTTTTTCATCATGGTAATAAACATTCCAATTGTTTAAAGGCTTTTTAAAAAGTCCTGAACTCAATTAAGTTTCCAGTTGCAAATAAAGATTTATGTGGCTTGGTTTTACACATTATGTAAATGAAAAATCCACAAGTATTTTTGTTACATCTACCACATTTCCCAGAGACTTAGCATACTTCTTGTAATGCAAACACAACTTTTTTATGGCAAGGCATATACATATGAAGTTATAAAGAAAGATAACCCATCAGCACAAGTTGGGTTATCCAACTTCTTTCAGCAATGGATTTGCTGAAAAAAAATATAAGGGGGGAAGAGTTTTGTCACTTCTCACCTCCAGCCTTGCATGTCAACAGGCATGTAAGTGCACCTATTCTTTTATTTAGTCTTTCACCCAATGTATGATAGCCTAAGGAGGAAAATGTGCTGGATCATTTAATCCAAGTCATTTATGTTCCAAGATTAATCTCCAAACAGGCAGAGAGACCATAGAGCCAGCCAGTTTAAGGCTAACCTTCTAATTTTACCACAGTCAGTCATACAAGCAGTTGTCACGTAAGCTTGACATCAAAATGTCTCTCTATACTTGTCTTCTATTATGCTATTTGAGACGATACTTTCAGAATTTTAACCTTATAGTAAAAGACCTTTGCAGGGTCATTATGCCCAACATAAAAGGGACGGGCAAAATCTCATGCAGTTTATGTCACTATCTGACCACTTCTGAAATATTTTAAAACAGAACAAACTACATTATTCCTCCTTTCTGCACTTGTGTTCTCTCATTTGTTACAAAAATTTCTGATAAATGCGTGCGTGGGGAGGTTGTGTTCAGTATTTCTGTTCCACAGTGAGTAAGGATATCAAGAAATTACTGCAAAAGCCAAGACAAAATTTATTGCTTCTCTTAGTTCTGAAAGTGAGTAGTTTTATGGTCACCTTCTACTGCAGTAAATACCTTTAGATCACTTCGTTGCCTAAAGGCATAGGTCCCATGAAACTGTGAACATTCTATTAAACACTACAAATGTCTTCCTTTTGGCAGTGTACCTGATAGATTGCTGTTCAGAGAAGGGAGCAGGCATTGGTCTTCCATACTTGGTCATATCCTTCACTCCTGTTATCACTTTTGTGTCATACAGCATCATAAAATGTGCAAGGGGGAAGAACAGGTTCAAAGATATATGGCCAGTCTTAGCTACTTTTTATGAAACTCAAGAAGAAAATGCTTAAAAATATATATATAAAAAACCCAAAAACAAACAAACAAAACCAACCAAAACCACTTCCCCCCCCCCAACCACAACAAACCCAACTCAAACCTTCTCTGATATTTTACCAAAAAATATCTCTCCTTAGAGTCTGTCCTTTCAAATAAACAGGAATTTGCATACCTCTACCTGCTCACAAGTGAACTTCTATATAGTCAAGGAACCAACATTAGAAAAAGACCAGTCACAGGTAAAGTGAAGACCTTGGGTCTGAAAGAGAGTAAGGCCCAGAAGAAACTTTACCCTTTTGATACATGTTCCCCAGTCCAGTTTACTGCACTGTCAGAAAAAACAATGCTCTTTGCTAACAAGTACCAAGACAGTCTGCAACTCTGCTGATACACAACATATACACATGAAGCCACAGGTTCCTACCTCTGCTTCTCATTCACTGGTGTAAAAGATCCTAAGTAACTCAGGCTTTGAATTTCTCATTCCTTTTTCTTAACAAGGTGGGGACCCTACACCATTTTTTCTCCAAATTACACACTTGTATTTATTTAGGATTGATAGGCAAAGCCATTTATAAATATCCTATAGCCATTAAAGGTGTAGTTTTCATTTTTCAAATTATCAGCACTCTAAAATCTTTCATCTGTATCACCATAATTATTCCCCTGAATGAGAGAAAACATCAACACTATTGTGGCACACTGCTCAGATGATGCTTCATTTTACTATCCAGCTGAAAAACTAAATATTAAGTGAGTCAGAGGACAGGTTGAAAGAAATCCACTTCAGAACACTTGTGAAATCAAATATTTCTTCTGGGATGTTCTGGAAACGACTAGGTTCAACTCTGAGCAGAGACACCTTAAGGTTCCCACATCCCAGAATTGCAGACAGTGGCTTTTCAGGAATAGGAATATCGCCATAGTAGGAATATCTCACATGTAGAACAGGCACTGCTTTTAAAGCTAAATAAGTAAGAAGTGTTATAAAAGCTGTTTGAATTAAACTGGCTAACTAATATGAGGAAGGCTGTACAGCCAAAAAAATTAATCCTTTGACATTACAGCAATCAAGTCTTAAATAATTTTGTGATAGACTCAGAAACGTGTTTTACTCATAAGACTACTCCACTTCTGTGAGCCAATGATATTTTGACTAGCTCTAGTTACTGGAGGACATCTTCCTCAAAATAGTGGCATGCACTACCAAATTCCCAGTTCCCTTATGCAGCTCAGCGGACACTACCAGGAACCTCAGATCAGGTATTGAACATTGAGAGCATCACCTACGAATAATTACTCAGTGAATGCTTCCCTGCATGGTTTGTTTCTACTAACCTAGTACTCAAAAACCTAAACAACTGTTAAGGTCAAAGGAAGAAATTTTTAACCATAATTCAAATATTTGCAATATAATTTGGTTTGGAGTCCAAAGCCACATAAATACAACAAAAGCATTTCTACTGCTACCTAAATGTCAGAGAGCAGTCTTCTGTTTCTTTTTAAAGTTCATTTGGAGCTGTTATTGTAACACTTGTAGCTGAGAAACTAACCTTAGGCTCTGCTCCTCTCATTGGCACTCCTTTCTCTGTTAAGATGATCTCCATTCAAGAATATTTCTTTTCTACTTTAGGTCCCCATCAAAATCAAACCTCTCTGGATTTCCTGCAATTTATGAACTCCGTGCTTGATGATGATATCAACACGTAAACACTTCCAAAGCACAGCTGAACTCCCTAAGCATGCACACCTTTAAGATGCTGGTCACTTCAGCTGTTCAACTGTTACCAACACTAACAGGAATCTTTCAAAAGCAAAATCACTACATGCAGACAATATTTTTTTGCCATATATAAAAAATTTATAAAATTCTTGATGTAGTTTTTCTATTTGAAAGAGAAGATCCTGTGGAAAACTCAGCACCTGATCTCAGACCTACATACTCAGAATTGCATTAGAATAATCAGCAAGAATTAAAATAAAATGATGCCACCAATACCAGTATATTTTATATACATTTCTACCCAAGTTTCCCCACCCTTACACTTCAAAATCCACAGAATCTCTGCTGTAGGACATGCAGCAGAAAGGCAGCTTGGCAGCTCATGGATGTCATCAGAAGTGTGAATGTTGAAATAAGTGTCTTTATGGGATGCAAGGAGAAAAACAGATATCTCGGGAGAGATCAAATGTCAGAGTAAGTCTTGTTAAAATACTATTGGTAATTAAGCTGACCTCAAAAATAAGCTGAAACACCTTTTGATGTGAAGAATGACAATGTAGTGTTCATACATTACATTTCAGTTTATAAGAAGCATGTATTTAATCTGGCAAGAGACAAAAGCAGCATAAAAATGTAGAAGAAATATGAGCATCTCTCTAAATATCTGCTTTCTGACCAAACCCCATTGCTCTTCTCAAAATGCCTCTGGCTAAAAAGAATAAAGATCTGTTACTCATGAGGAAAGCTCTTTAGGATGATTATGCTTTGCCAACTCTTCACTGAGGCTCTCAGAGTATGCTTGATCTCAGTAAATATATTAACTTTGACCTGTGTGAATAACAGGGGAGGGAGGGAGTCAACTTCTTAAGTTACTACATTTTCAAGACAAGCACCAATTTTGGGGCAGAAATATTCCTCTCCTGCATTTCTCCAAACTTTCTTTTCTGTTCAACAGCAACCATTGCATTCTAAATGTCTCCAAATGACTAAAATACACACAGTATTTCTGAGAAAGAAGTATCAACATATCTTTACAGTATCTACTTTTTATTCTTAGTCAACGCCATTTAAAGTTCATGGAAGAAAAACTTTAGAACTATAGAGTTTTTCTTCTTTTTCTCAGAATCAAAACATATTCACCATTCAGTTGAGGATATAAAAACCAATTTGTTGCATAGAAAATATTTGAACAGATAGCTTATGATATGGAAAGCATTTTGAGTTTAGTGGGATTATGGGATGGAAAATGCACATGCTATTCAAAATTCTTTACAAAACCTAATTTTTTCATCCTGACTGAGTCACTTAAAGTCAAGTTTTAAGCACACAAAAATATATTTAAACACTCGTGGTAAATGATTTTAATACATTTCCAAGGGCTACAAAATAGATACAACCTCTATTCTCACCCTACCCAGACCTCACACTTATCCATATTCTTAAAAAACAACAGCAATAAACTCAACAAATAACCACCCAAAACAAACAAAAAACCCCCCAAAACAAACAAAAAACCCCCCAAAACAAACAAAAAACCCCACAAAACAAACAAAAAACCCCACAAAACAAACAAAAAACCCCACAAAACAAACAAAAAACCCCACAAAACAAACAAAAAAACCCACAAAACAAACAAAAAAACCCACAAAACAAACAAAAAAACCCACAAAACAAACAACACCCCCAAAAAAAACACCTAAGCAATCAACAAACAAAAAACAAACCCACAAACAAACAGCTGACAAGCAAGGAAAAAAGAAACAATCATTTGTTAGCATACTTATTCCTTTTGCAAAGGACAACATTTCAATGTTTCATTTTTTCCAGAATTCACTGGAAGAAGAACAGAAATTATTCAAAAATTAGTAACAGGACAGCTATAGCTACAATTCAGTTTTAATAAGCAGACTAATTTGACATAACCAAGATTATAATAATGGTTGAAAAGCATTTACTATCCGTTTCTGAAGGAGCCATAAATTCTTATATGTGATTTTCAGTGATCTATACCAACATGGCTGCTTTTGTACAACGATACATACAGCTTACGTATCTATTGTCTCCACTACAAAAAAAAAAAAAAAAAAAAAAACAAAAACAAACAAAAAAAAACCCCACAACAAAAAAAACCACCACAACAAGATTACTTTTCAGTTAATAATTTGTATACACATATATAAAAAAACCCGAGATGGATATAATTTAGTTCAAATAACTGCCATGATGGGCTATTAACTACAAAAAGCTATGACATCTGGCCTCTGAGGTAACATGCAACTATAGTTTTGTAGGACTTTTGTGAGCAAGAAAAGTAATGAGAAACACAGTACCTATCATGTAATTCTTTCATTGTCTACTAAAAAAAGACAAAGCGCCCAACTGCCTTGGGAATCCATTTGCAGATGCTGCCCACACAGTGCTACCACAACCACCCAGGAAAGTACTCCGTGTGAAAGTGACTTTACAGCAGCATTTCTCATTTGTTTTCCTTGTTTAAAGGCAGCCACACACCATACTTGCTTCATTTCTCTGCAAGCAGTGGCTCAGTCTCAAACAATCCTGTCACTAGTTCTGCTGTCATTCCTTCAAATGGCAATATTTTCATGACATAGAATGAACAGGATTCCCCAGCATGATTTAGCTCTTCTATCACCCATTTTCTCGTAGTATAGACAAAGAAATATGAAGGCTGTAGGGCATCGTGTCCCATTAGAAAATGATTCTTTGCCTAGAATGTTACCTTGTAGTGGAATCAAAGCCGCTATAGACATTTAGCTAATCAATCACCAGAAATGCGTAACTAACATCACAGGTACTGTAATGTCTGTGGTGTGTAAAGATACAGTAAAATCATTGTAAGCAAACAACTTTTCAGCAAGAATGGCTATGCTTTCATATAAAATAACCTGAAAGATGTTCACCTTCCTTGCCCTGGATGTTCACCACCTTTGCCCCTCTCTTTCATCCATTTTCCATTTAGAAGTACAATTTCTGATCAACGCTAACTTCTGGGCTGAATCAAGACTGCAGTTGTCAGGAAGATTAAACTACCTAGCCCAGCCTCCAGAGCCCAGCCTAAATTGTTCTGTTGAATTTGTTCACCAGGTTTTAACATTTATGAAACAGTTTGTTTTGGAAAAGCTCCTTTGAATTACTTGAGCCACAGAGGAAGTCTCAGTTTCAGAGTAGCTACTTAGGATGTAC
This sequence comes from Psittacula echo, assembly GCF_963264785.1. Lineage (NCBI taxonomy): Eukaryota > Metazoa > Chordata > Aves > Psittaciformes > Psittacidae > Psittacula > Psittacula echo. The sequence continues at coordinate 36,109,521 of NC_137738.1, read as the reverse complement.
TATAATAATCATATCCTGAACATCAGTGCTCATTTCTAGGACTTAAACTTTCCAGTCAGCCTCTTCTAAAGTAGAATCCAACTGCCTAAATTTGTTACCAAGTGCTTCCTATAGAGAATCAGTCTTTTGAGCTTAATTTCCTCTGGCAATCAGACTTGAATTTTTATGTGAATGTAAACCACAAGAAGAGTTCAAGGAGACAAGAAGCTCAAATACTATCCGATATCAGATCCTCAGGCTGTATTTCTTATGGCACAAAAAGTTGCTTGCAATTACAGATTTGATTGACTTGTTTCGTTTCCAACCATGCTAACAAGCACTTGGGGAAAGATCATGATCAAGTACTCAAAATGACTAGAGGATAAATTTGAAATGCATAAGAAACAGGACTCCCATGCTTGATTTGTGAACGTTGCACAGGTGACATTACATTGTAAGGTCTCCCACAGAATTTTACTTTCAGCTTCAGAGAAAATCCCACAGAATTAACAAATCACAAATTGTTTAAGTAAGCTACATAATTTCTTTAATTGAATGTTACTTTTCATGAGTATTCTACATGACATCACCATTGCCATGGTCTAGTCTGTAAATATTGCTGAGTTTCTGCAATATATACAGTAGATTCACATCCATCTAATCCTATTACAGCTGAAACATTTAGATTTTGTCTATCCCTTAATACTAAAGGAACTGGTCAGGTTCGAAGCTTAAAATAAATAAAAGAATAATAATTAAAAAAGTATTTTTAACCCAACAGCCATCTTAAGAAAAGTTAGTTTTGGTTTTAGGTTTTCAGCCTTCAGTACCATCATCAATGTCTTAGAGCCTCACATCTATCCATTAGCCATATAGATGATCTACAAGTCTGTAATGTAGCTGAAAGGAAGAAGTAAGACACCTTTCATTTAGTACTAAGGCTGCCTCAGGAGGAGCATCAGTATTTATGTGAGGATGCTGGGCAGACAGAATTAGGCTGTAATACTGCAGGAGTGGCACTTTACCTCATCTCTGTGTCTCAGCTCTGAAAAATTGGATGGCTTGTTCTGTCATTTTTTCTATGCCTGCCATAGATCAGAATATGAATGAGGACAAACCAGGCAAGACACTGCCCAGCTACATTGGAAACAATGAAAGGAGAAGAGGGAGGGTATAGGAAAAGTGTTATTTTTCTCCCTTGGAGGTTCTTACAGGTTGTAGGTGTTCTTGAAAATTATAGATGGCTGCAATAAATAAAGTAAGCAGAGATGACAAACAAACAAAACCTACAAAAACACCACACCAAGAAACCTCTTCCTTTTTGCTAATATCGGACTGCAAAACTCACTGAAATCTTAGCCATAAACCAAATTTGTTCTCTGGCATTTAATGTTCTTTTTATATATATATATGTGTGTGTGTATATGTATATTCAGTATATACAGATGAGCTAGATACAATATACATGTAAGATGAGCTAGAAGAACGTAAGAACACAAGTCTCAGTGGGAATTCCACTATCTCCTTTATACTTTTGTTAGGAAAAAAACAAACAAAAAAACCCCCAACATTTGGCACTGCACTCTTATCTATACTTTCTAGCATAAGAGATCTGAAAAAATGCAGCAAATAAGGTAAAAAATTTATTTCATGTGCATAGCAGTACAGAAGCACCCAACATCTATCAGTAATTGACAGCACAATATCCGATCTGAAAATGCATTTTCTGTTATTACAAACAGAAGAATGTGGACATTATTCCTTTGAAATGATTTAATAAATAGACATTATCTAGTGTAGATAGCTATTTGCACAGGTTTAACACAATGCTGATGGTGCCTTAATAGACCGTTTTCACTGAAGTGAATTAATTTGGTTTTCCCAGCAAACTACTATCTATTTACATTGCCTGCATTGTAAAAACAAGTAGCACAAACCCCAAAGAATTGTTTTTTTCCCAACTTAAAAACTTATGTCCAGGGAGAATACGGCTATATCCACACTAGCAAACTGCTTATTGTTAAAGAATATCCAAGAGTGTTTCTGGGGAACTGAGCAGAGTAATCCATACAGTTGCAGTGTTAGCAAAGGTCCCTGATATGTTTTGGCTGGAGCCATTTCTCACAAGCATTGTTAAGGAGCAGGCACACTCAGGCACATTTCACAGTGTGTGGCTGGCCTCCCTGTTTAGGGTACCGACAAAACTTACTAGCTATAGATAGCTGTGCTCTGTGCTATCTAGCTTTCAGACATGAGGAATTTTACCAGCACATGTGATGTTGGGATCCTGCTAAGAACAGTAAGCAGGGCATGGTTTGTACCTCTTTCTGCTACCAGAAACACATTTTCTTCCTAGGCAGTAGTATTTCCTGGTCTGATTTCCAATAGTCTTCTGACCAGACAGTTGACTATGGACACTTCTACCTTTCTCCATTGTAGAACACTTCCTACTCCTGGAATTTATTAAGTAGATTTCTACCTATAGAAATAGCTGTCAGTCTTGTATACCTAAGTGCCTGAACCAGGCTCTAACTCAAGATTCCTGACAGGTACCCTAAAATTCCTCAGTCCAAACCCATACAGGCAGCATATCCAACCTAACATTGCTAAGAACAATCTGACCTTCTCTACAAGCATGAGCAATATGTAAAAAATGAATACAGAACACAACTTCATGCAAGAATATTTTTTCCCCCTAAGAGATGTTTTCGCTACAATATGCCATCTCTTAGGTAACCTGTGCTGCCTATTCTGAGACTCTCCCAATCACAGCATCTTTCCCGAAAACAAAGTGAGAAACAAGCCCTCAAGAGCTATGTTCCAAGACACCAGTTAAATATATTCAAAATTAACATCTGACACACATTTTATAGCCTTTAAAATAAAAGCACCACATGTGGCAACAGGAGAAAGTGTTACTGAAGTTTGACTGAACTGCCCAAATTTATTAGGTCAGCTTTCTCAGTTAGAAAATCCTGTTGAAGAGGATTCTTACAGAGCTCCAGCTATATACATACACACTTCAGAAAAAAAATGTGAATTACAAGAATTAAGTTATCACAGCAAATCTTTATTGACAGGTTAGCGATCCTGCAAGCAATGCATTATTGCCTACCGGTGTTTAAGATAAAGCTTCCAGAAATCAATCTGTTTCGGGTGCCACCTTGAACAGACATAAAAGTCACAGCACCTTTATTAGACATCTCCACAGTGAATTTTGTTCTTTTCCCTCTTTAGAACCTCAAATTCACATGAGGCCAATATTTTTGTTTGAAAAAAATAGAGACATACACTTACAGCTTCTCCTAATAGCACTGTAACAGTGCTTGCTGGGAAGTTATTTCTTGGTAATTACCACACAGGCACCAGAAGTATATGACTTTCTTAAAAGCAGAAGGCACTAAAACATTGACGAAACTTGAATACTCCTGCACCAGCTGTGATGTTGCAATGGTGAGATAGCAGGAGCACAAAACAGCTTTAGGCTTCAAAAGAACAAACACCACTTTTCACTAGCACTCTTTCCTCTTCTCCTAGGGACAGTCTAATTAGCTTTTAAATGCAATTTTCAACTGCATTTTTAACTGCAATTTTTAATTTAATGTTTAATGTTTTGTGTTGCCCATATACACTTAAGTACCATGATAGAAGAACTGAAGCATTTGATTTCAAAATGCCTCAAACATTTACTAAAGTCCCAAAGAGCTGCTATGATATATCATACAACTGGTCAGCAGACTTATTACTCAGAGACATGAGATTTTACAAAGACACGAAAGAGAACTCCTGCAATGCATAATGTCAAAACCATGGATAACACACTCTTAAGTTGGGGGTTTGTTGTTTTTGCCATCCGTTGTGCTGAAGCAAGGGGAATACTCTCCTTCCATATATCCTCCCAGCAAACAGATTGAAATATTGAATATTTCTAGTGACACTACAAGCTTCACTAAGCCATTTTTATTCATACAGTTAATTAATATTAATGAAAATTAATGTCCCAATGGGGAAAGTGCTTAAAGCATAGAGCTCTGTTAACTTCAGCAGACTATTTGTATATTTGAAGCTGGATATATACTTTAAGTATCTTCCTTAGTTGTGCTATTAAGACAAAAAAAAAAATCATAAAGAAATTCATTACTAGAATTTAAACTTCCTAGACTCAACCAGTCAAAACAACAGCTTTACTCATACCTGACTATTCTGAGTTAGAAATATATGTTGTATACTGAAGACAACCGCATTTGCCTGGCCCCATTTAAATATACTGCTATTAGAATCCAGACATTTCTGGCAGCAGTTATTCAAGAGCTGCCCACCATATTAGCATGAGACAGAGCCCATAATCTGTAGCAGCATTTCCAACATGAACTACCTTGCAGCGCCTGGCAAGACCAGCTTACAGGTGATGGCACTATGTTATCCAATACCAGCACATCTTACAATCACTGCACGCATATTTTAAATTTAGTTCTGATTTGTAAATATGAGCTTATTTCATAAGCTGCATGCACAGAAGACAAAGAGCTTACAAGCCAGTTACAGGCACAATTTCTTAGAAATAGCTAGACCAAAGATAGGTTTTGATTAACAATTGTCTGCTCTAACACCTTCACATTTTAGAATTCCACTGAGCGTGGAAACCATAGGTGGGAAACAGATTTTATGCCAAGGTAAATTTTATAGCAGCTTTTAGATTTAACAGAATATTTCACACAATGTGTCAGCCTACAAAATGACACAGTTATTAAACACTCGATAACAGTACTTGCCAGATGTGAAGGAAGAAATTGTGTTCTTCCATATAAATGCTGCCTGACATTTGAGGAGAGACTCCTATATAACCATACTGTACCCTAATAAAATCACCTTCATCTGGTTTGATTGCTGATAGATGATTGCAAGAACACATTGCATGCTTGAGTGGAAATCCAAAGTTTCAATCATCAGCAATGAATTTGCAACAGCTGCAGACAGTAGCATATTGTTTATATGTCATGTTCAGTGAACAAGATTCTGTGAAAGTGTTACTGAAATTCATTGAATTATAAAAAGCTACCCTTGAACACATTAGACATGTTGCCACAGTGCATGCAAAAATACATACCAAACAAGCTGTATTTGAAAGAAAATGCGGGCCTGATTTGTGAAACAAGGAACAGAGTAAGCACAATGTTAGGTGTTGGAACTGACTCTAGTGTACCTTCTTGAGATTTTTTTCTCTGGTTTTAATATAATATCATTTCATTCATCGGTTTCAATTGCTGCTTCCCAGTTTGATTAAGGTCCCTGAGTGCCTACATAGTTTCTAAAATTCTAATAGATCAAATACACGAACAGTATAATCAACTCCAAATAATATGTAGAAATGACTTGTTGAGCAACATACAACAGAGAACAGTAACACTGGTCTCACTACTAGGCTCCAGACTATACTATGGTAGTAACATGGCAGCCAGAGTGACACCTTCCCACATTCCTCCCTGTTATAAGAATACAATATACTGAACTGGGATTCCTCCTTCCCTTGCGATCTTGCTTGGTGTAACTAAGACTTAATAAATGCATATATTGGTCTTATTTATCCTTTATATCACAACCTGATAAATCTTTAAGAAAGCTGTTCTGGTAACATCTGGTTATTTCGCCACACCAGATCATAGAACAAGTAATCCAGACAAATCTCTCATCTCTAATAGGAAGTTAAGAGTAGCTGCTTAGGATGTGTGTGAACAAGACTTCAAACTAAAAACCACCAGAGGACAAAACATAAAATAGTACCTGCCCAGAACATGTTCGTAATCTCCAGCAATTTGTTACTCAGACTTCCTAAACCAGGAGTATCTTCACAGTTACTAGTTTTCAATATTATGTTGTTTGGGTTTTTTTTCTTCCATTAGTTTGCCACTTTTTGAATGCATTGTAATTTCCACCATGTATCATGTTAGAGACTTCTGCAGTTTAACTATGTGCCATACAAAGAGGAATCTCCCTGTGGTTGTTTTGAACATTATAATAACTGGAAAAGGACACAGTATCAGGCCAAAATAGGAGCATTATAATCTCACAACATTGTTAAGTCTTTATGACAGCAAACTCAGCACAGGTACAGAATGAACCCCTTACTGCATCATCAACATGTTTTACAGACATTTCTGGAAGTTAAATCTGTTAAAAAATTTAGAGGTGCTTTTACATTCAGTTTTGATTTGCAAATACTATCTACTTTTCATCACAGTCAAAGGAATTATTACCAGAGTTGTAAATGATCTAGAATTTGGTCAGATGAACACGAACTGTGCTCTCCTCACTTTCCATAACATCGGACCCTCAAAACTGAGAGTCTAAAGGAGGATACAGAAATGATCATTTATAAAACATTAACTGCTTTCTAAATGAATCTGGGGCATCAAAAAAAATTGAAAAGCTGTTGACTTGTTAATAGGAGGTATCGGTGTTGCCAAAGCTCACCAATTCCTGATACAGAACAAATCTTCAACTGACCTGAAACCACCTCTCATCAAATGATGAAGCATCTACACTATCTGAAAAATTTTTCATTGAGGGAACTGTGAAGTTGTGTACAAAACAACTGCTTATTCTTAAAATGCAATTTTTAAGGAACAGGCAAAACCTAGCAGCTGAGCACAACCATGCTAAGTAATTGCTCATATAAGAATAAAACAATGACATCACTTTCATCTAAAAGCATGATTAATGCTCATGTTCACAAGATTAGGTTTTCTAGAACTGAACCACAGATGCAAAAAATGAGCAAATGAATTTTATTCCCTCCATACCCTACCCGCTCCAGTGTCTTCAGATAGAATATCAAAAAGCAGAGGATTTGTTTGAAGAAAGCATTATAATCTTCAGCATACTTTGTTTGATCTTTTACAAATTTGTGACATTTCCACACATGTAAATAGAAATGGTGGTAGCAATACATGCAAGATGACCTAAGCTTCCCAAGACACAGTACAAACAAATGAGTTCCTCTGGGTTTGTGAGAACATCTATGCAAATTCCAGCTCATGAAAGACTACTAGCAACTCTTTACTCCACTGGTAAGATCAGAAAACTCACAAGCATTTCCAAAGACCTGGCTTCATCTTAGGTTTTAAATTTTTATGGTGCCAAAAATAATGCATTGGTTAAAAAAATATTTTTAAAGAAACAGTTAAAAAAAATAATTTATAGATAACTGAACCTTTTGAACAATATTTGTTGTTTGCCAGTTGATGCAGGCACTGTGACCCATCAGAAAACGTTGTCTAATATACTGTGGCAATATTCTATTTCTACGCTGGGAAAGAGTGAATTAAGTGTTCACTTTAAAAAGAGTGGATAGATCTTAATGTTAAAAGCTTTAATTTTTATTTCCAAGATAAATAATTTAGCATTTTTGTCCTTGTATAGACATAATTCTATTTTATAATTCTTTTTTTAACCTATCATTGACTTTTCTGAACTGAGAAGTGGAATAGCAGAATTCATAAAGGAAAAATTGCTCTATTCCAGAATAAGGTTGCTTTAGGAACAACTGTTAAAAAAAAGTCTAATTATAGTTTCCTAAAAAGGTAACTGAAAAGAAATGTAGCTTAAGATAATTTGTAACTAGTGTGAAGAACCCCAAAACATATTAAAGAACTTTAAATGCAAAGAAAAGTCAACCACCTAGGTTGTTTGGTTTTTTGGTTTTGTTTTTTTTTTTTTTTACTAATCAAATGTTTGAAGTATTAAATTTGCAATTGTGATTAAGTACCTCAATTTAAAGGCCCAGCAAAAATTGTCATAGTATAATCACATCACCATTGCACGCTATTCCAAAGCCCCACAGGTATCATTTTCAGTGCTGCTCCCCTCCTCATTCCTTCTTAGAAAATGCATTGGTAGCTAAACAAAAACACCCACATTTAGAGATGATTTAATACAGAGATTTACATGAACAAAACCACATCACACCATCATTTAGGGCAGCTTTATATGAAGTAATCTAGATAATCATAGGCATGTAAGCCTGATACCAACCCTTGATAGCATAAATAGCTAATATGATACTTGATTAATAAAAGAAGGATGTGTAATTAATGCCAATCAACAAGGACTTATGGTAACTAAACCCCATCAAACTAACCTGAACATTTTTATGAGATTACAGACTTAGTGGAACAATGTAATAGCAATGCTGCAACTTACCCTGATGTGTGTTGCATTTGATACAGCACTGACATTTCGATTAAGAAACTAGAACATTATGAGATCAGTCTTAGATAGGTTTAACTGATATGTTTCAATATGTAATTGAATCATCAAAAGTCTGTTTTTGAAGGTGGTGTGGCAATGATCACCTTCTAGCCCCATGCTACTGAAAACATTTTTTAATGATCTGGAAGAAAGCAAACCATTTACTCAAAGTTTTCAGATGGCACAAAATCTGGGAGAGTCACTCACAAAGCCACATGAACAGCTGTCCTGGTTTAAGCCCAGGCCGTAAATCAGAACCACGCAGTTTCTACTCCCCCCCAGCCCCCCCCCACCCCCCGGAGGGATGGGGAGGAGAATCAAAAGAATGTAACTCCCACGGGTTGAGATAAAAACAGTCCAGTAACTAAGGTATAACACAAATCACTACTGCTATCACCAATAACAATAATGATAAGAGAAATAACAAGGGAAGAGAATACGATACCACCCTCTGGAAATGAGCCCGACAGAAAAGAGGACATGCCCTTCTGGGTAACTCCCAGTTACATCCCTGGGCATGATGTGCTGTGGTATGGAATACCTCTTTGGCTAGTTTGGGTCAGGTGTCCTGTCCCTGCTTCCTCCCGGCTTCTCCTCCTCCCTGGCAGAGCATGAGACTCACAAAGTCCTTGGTCAGAGTAAACATTCTGACCAGCAACTGAAAACATCGGCTTTATCAGTATTATTCCCAGGCTGAAAGTCAAAACCACAGCGCTGCACCAGCTACTAAGAAGGAGAAAAAGTGACTACTGCTGCTGAACCCAGGACAACAGCTTACTTAGCAGAGATCAAACACATAATGCACATTTTAAAACTGCAAAAAATAGTCACACCTACAGAAGCAAGGGCCATGCATGCAGGAGGGAGTCTGTCCATGGAGACAGCAATTTGAAGTGACTGAGGCTTTTTGGGGGATGAACTTGAACCCTCAGTAATGGCATTACAGTTAAACTTAATAAAAGCACTGGATATCAACTCAAGTAAGCAGACTGTAGCATCCCTGTAATTGGCACTAATGGCATTACTATTATAACTATGCCTTATCCTGATGTGTAAAAAAAGTTAAAAATTGGTAGAAGTACAGCAGATAGCTGAGCAAATGACTAAGGACTGGTAAAATGAAGTTTTATTGCTTAAGTTTCAGAACATTAAAGGAATGGATAAGATATTTCCAAACTTCAGTCTACGGATACCAACATGAAGAAACAGAGGAGTTTTAATAAAGCAGATTACATAGTACAATTTTTTTCCAAGCTTCAGCTTCTAAAATTTGTATATTTTAACAATTGATACACATTTTTGACAGGCAAGGTAATTAATTAGTCACATAAATCAAGGGAGAGTTTTCTTCTTTAATTCACTACTGGCTTTAAGTGAAGGAGATAGGTTTTCCTGAATTATACGTTCTTACTCAAAACCAACCAAACAAACAAACAACAACAAAAAACAACCCCAAAAACAAACAACAAAAAAAAAACCAGAAAAAACCCTGAAACTATTACTTCAGAAAAGTCTCCTAACTTTTGTTACACAGGAAGTTAGGCAAAGTCATCAGAATGTTCCTTAGCATTAGGACAACTAGTAATAGTTTTACACTAAAACATGGGATGTTCAGGTTACATATGAGGAACTTCTTGACTGTCAGAGTGATGAGGCACTGGAACAGGTTTACCAAAGAAGTGATAAATGCTCCATCCCTGGCAGTGTTCAAGGCCAGGTTCGGACAGAACCTTGGGTGACATGGTCTAGGGTGAGGCATCCCTGCCTATGGCAGGTGGGTTGATCTTAAGGTCCTTTTCAACCCTAACCATTCTGCAACTCTATATCCATGAATCACTTCTCACCCATGCCTGTCAATTACACACTTTGAAGTTTGTGTTGCAAAAAAATTGCCTTAGAGGGTGTTTTGGGCTTCATACTTTGTATCTCAGCAATTCCCAAACAATTGCACAGGACCAAAGAGGATCTTGAAATGCTAGTGCACATACCAGGCTGCCCCAACAAATTACATTTTGGGATGCAACTGTTCAACATGGAAATAAAGGAGGAATAAAAGACAACTGATACTCACTGATATTTTATTTTATTCGTGGTTTTGTGGGGTTTGGGGTTTTGGCGTTATCTGTTCCCTTTTTTGATTGGTTTTTTTGGGGGGCGGGGTTGTGGGTTTTTTTAAGCATGTGATATCTGATCTCTAATGCAAAAGGCAAACTAATACAGACAGCAAGAAAATAAAAGAAAGTCACACAGTTTCTTGGTATTAATAAATAGCTCAGGATTCTTAGAATTACTCATAGCAATATCATGACCTTGCAAATAGGCACCAAGGACAGACATGGCATGATTCATTTCACAAATAGCGAACAACATCACCATGCACACACAAAACAAACCCAACAATATATAATATAGCAATGTATCAGAGCCTTCCTATAATGAGATGATAGGTCTTTAGTCAGCTGCAGTTGCATTCTGATAACATCACTAAATTTACTTTACTTTAGATACTCTGTTACAAAAGGGAATCTCTGCTATAAAAGACAATTTATTTCTCTTCTCAACATAAAATGAGGTCTGAGCTGATCAAAGCAAAATGAGATAAAAAAAATGAAGTATATTCTATCTGAACAGTGATATTTGAGAACAACTTTGGATGCTTGAAAGAAAAAAAAAATTTGTTAAGCTGTAGATTTAAATCATCCAAGTTGAATGCTATTCCCTTGATTGCTTAGTCCAGCCTATTCCAGATGAGCACAGACTCCCTGTGGAACAGACTGGCTATGGAAAGCTTACATAATACTGCTGCCCTCAGTGCTAAACCTAATGATAGCAAACATGCAGGAGAAGGAAACATGACATGTTCAAAAATTTCAGTATAATAAAATTGCAATATTCAAATCACAGGAGGAATGTGGAAAAATAACAGGAAAAGATACATAATAAAAAAAACCAAACAGAAAAAAAACCCACCCAAAAAAACCCCAAAACCCAAAGTGCTTCCTTTTGCAAACACTTTACCCCCAAACATACACTGGAACAGTGAACAGTGAGGCTACTTTATAGTGGAATCCAACTGCTTAAAACCCTCTATGATGACCATCTTAAAAACCTCTATGATGACTAATCATATGTGTTTTTAAGATAAGTGACTGCACAGGAAATCTTTGCTGTGGACGCAGGAGATTGCTACAGAGCTTGTTCAGAAGGGTATACTGATATTTAAGGAAACCCAGTACTTAGAGGTGATCTAAAAGGTCATAGAAGTTCTGTTGCTCCTTTTAGAAACACTTTGCTGAAAACCAACATTTTGAGGACTGAAGAAGAGAAAAATGCTATGCAGTTATAATGATACACAGTTGAGGCAGTCTTCACCAGGAATAAAAAAAAAAAAAAAATGAAGGTAACAGTAGTGAGACATAACCTGGGATAGAAGTACATTTTTATTTCCATTAAAATGGTTTTAATTTTTCCTTATTCACAATGGCTTAAGCCATAGCTGACTTATAACCCTGTTTAACCCTTCCATTATTGTTTCCTAGATTTTTAAGTCTACAACTCCTTCCGCACACCAAGCAAGAATCTGAAGAACATTCCACAGGTTTATGAAGTTCAAGCCAATTTACCCTATATTTTGCATTGAAGACATGACACTTTCAGAAACTCATGTATGTTCACTCGAGTACGAGACTGATGTGGAGCTCATTCCTATGAAATCACTACTTCAGTGGTTTACAGTGGTGTTACATCTCTGTCTCTGCCTGCCCATGAAAGAGCCATATTATCTCTGTGACTTTTGATGACTTTTGAATAGCATGAGCTTATGAAGAGAAAGAAAACATAATAGCATTTTTATACACAGAAATAGAAGAAATTATCCTTTTCACAATTAATTCAATGGACATTGAATTCTACATTACCGATACTTTGCAAAGCTTCTTTTTATCTTGGAAAATTTATTGTGATCTCACTATCGCAATTTAGTCATTGATTTGGACAAACTAATTATATAAAACAGTTCTAACATTATTTGAAAGTCTTACAGATAGCAAGCAAAAATGGAAAATTTTGATTAATTACTTCAAATACTCCACTGGACCACCTTTGCACTAAAGGAGAACTGGGTTTGTAAAGAGAGTAAGTTCATTTCTCTCTTTTTAGAGGAGGAGAATAGGAGCTTGTTCACAAGACTCCTTTCTTTAAACATAGCAGTAAACTTTGCTCTTCGGTTATGCAGCCATTTGGGAATGTTTCTAGTAAAAGAATATGCTGGCTGACAAAAATGGAGAGTTAAGTTTCCTCCTTTAAAGAATTCCATCCTTTAAAAAAATAAGCAATAATTAAAAAAAGAGTCAAATTAAAACCCCTGATGTTTCAGTTCTTCACAATTTTGTGACACTGAAATTATAACTACATTCATATAGGAGGGAAAAAATGGCTCTTCATCTATAGAACAAGATTTCATCTCCCCCTGTGTACATCAAACTTTCTGATAACATTCAGACAACACAAGATAGACTTCAGACATATAGATGCAATATCTTCATGACACAAAGAGCAGTTTGTAAATCACTTACTAATTAACCTCAGCTCTCAGGTATTAGTAAGGCCTTCCTACACGTTTATGGGTTTGTGAAATTTGAACTATGGTGATGCTGTGCACTGAGAAAGCAACCTCTGGCTCTCTAGGTAAAAGACAAAAAAAACCCAACAAAACAGTTCAAGCTATTCAGAGGTAGTAGCAAGGTGGGTGTCAGTCTCTCCCCCCAAGTAAGAAGAAATAGGATGAGAGAAAATGGCCTCAAGTTGCACCAGGGGAGATTTAGATTGGATATTAGGAAAAACATCTTCACTAAAAGGGTTGGCAAGTATTGGACAAGGCTGTCCAGGGAAGTGGCTGAGTCACCATCCCTGGAGGTATTTAAAAGACATAGATGTGGGACTTGAGAACATGGTTTAGTGGTGGACTCGGCAGTACTAGGTTAACAGTTGGACTTTATGATCTTAAAAGTCTTCTTCAACCTAAATGATTCTATGATTTAGAGCTGTAACTAAATTATGCTTGTGTAAAAGTAGTATCTGGAATTTCAGGGAACCGTGCCTGTTTCCATGGCCATTGAGTTGCCCTTTTCAAAGAATACAGAGAATTATAAGTTAAAAAAAAAAACCCTCAAAGTAAAGCAAACAAGCACTTCTGAAAACCCAGAGCCTGGAGCACTGCTGGTGCTCTGAATCATTTTGCTAGGTATTATTTCTCCAATAACAGCCTCACACCTGTAGTTTGGATGATCTGAAGCTGTATTTGCAACATATGCCTAAAATAGGTTGCCTCCTGATTTTTGTTCAGTGATGCCTTACTGAAAGGTAACACTGATCCTTGGCTCTGCTAAGTATGTAACTTGCCAGAGGCATTGACAGCAACTGGAGTCATGTGACTTAGTTGACTGGGTATCACTTGCTTGCCAAAGCATTAGACAGTTAAGATTACAGTTTTAGGGTCAGTGTTTTTTGAGTTCCCTCACCCCTCCACAAAGCCAGGATGATAAGTCACTCCATTTTTTGCTTTTCAGGGGGAAAACACAAAACCAACCAAACACAATGATTCTGAGAGGGAATTTGTTATAGCTCAGGAGCTGCAGTTGCCAAATGGCATTATTTCAGTATCTTTTTCACAGAGATTGAATAAAGAAAAAAGAAAAAAAAAAACAAAACCAACAAACCCCAAAATCACAAGAAAAAAAACCCCACCCATACCACACCAAAAACCCCACTGTAAGTAGTCAGATATGTTCTGGGAGTCTCAGGAGGTGACAAGACTGAGAATCTTGATTATGTGCTTTTGTGTATAAGGGCTCAAGCTGGATACCTGTCAAGGAGACTCCTGTTCTTGTGAAGAGCACACTTTATCATCTTAACTTTCCTGTGTCTTTATACAAAACAGGAAGGACTTCTCCCCAGTGATGGCAGTAGCACAGTGACAACAAACAGGTAGCAAAGGTTGATCAGGCAATCAACTCTTACAGGTGGAGTAGTTCCTGAAGCGTAACAGGCAGATACAGCCAATCTGCCCTGAGGGAAAGTGGTGCTTTCTTCTACATACCTAGCAGAGTATTGCTGACAGAATAGCACATGTATGTCTACTACCTGCCACTTTCAAAAGAGTGGTTGAGCTACCTGAGCAACTACTATATGGAACACTCTGAGAAGCAGAAGCTTGAAAACTGCAAGACTTCAGTTTTTTGGCCATGTATGGAGACAACCATAAATCACATACTGTTAAAACAACTGTTTGATATCTAAACCTAGATAAAAAAATTCTTGACACCATCTGTGGCCAAGCAGGAGACACCTATGAACCTGCATGGATGTGCTACTTCACAACTGTCCTGCTGGGAAGACAAAGAGAAGATTGCACCAGATCAGACGAGTGCCTGTGAAAAGGCATCACACATCACCCTAGTCTGCAAATATTTGATGAACAGAATCCTTTCATACCTACAAAGTTTTGTATTTACCTCTAAAAGCTACATCAAGAACAATCACTTCAAATTAGGCTTTTTCCTGAGAAGGAAATACCTCTAAGACCTCTTCAGTATTAAACAATACCTAATGCATTACCAAAATAATGCTCTGAAAAATGTTCCCTAAGAATTTGAGGTGTCTATGCTGCTTCTTACTCAGGCTTTTTATTGATGTCACTTCAAGAACCAAAGGAAACAATGATAAGCATGTGGGAGAACGGGTTGTAAAATAACTGGTGAGAAGAATCAACTTCTGTGGGCAAAGCCTGAAAATCTGATTTGAAAGATTTGATATGCAAGAAAGTGTGAATATTATCAGTGCCCTGAAAGCTTCTAATTTCTATGATACTTATAAAATAAGCATTGACATAAATGTTTAAGTACTACATTCTGCATTTAACCTATGCGTACTTGAATATCTAAGAGTTCTACTTCAGTGCAACAGATGATATAAAATTACTTTCTCCTTCATTTTCCAAGCAGCATCTGACCAAGTTACTCCTTTTTGCTAAACATTTGAGATACGTTATCTGATGCTGAACAGATCTTTGGAAGTGTACCATACATGTCAGTTTACATCTACTGCAATTCTAACATGGTTAGAATTCCTAGAAATACTTATTCTTGTAAGTGCCACAATGCTTGGAGAAATATGACAAAATCTTACCGCTACATTTCCGTTGCACCTGTGGGACTGGCAAACACCTCTTATTCTGTTGGGCATCAGCACATCATCCCAGCAAGATGGACCCTTCAAAATAAAACCAAAGCATATATAAAGCAAAGGCTTTAACCTACATAACATATAAAAGTTGTTTTGTTTCCCCTTTTCTTAGCCCTAATTATTTTAAACTTCAGCTAGACAATTTTATTATGCTTATGCTGAAAAAAGCCCCATCAGATTATATGACAATATTCATCAGTAAATCTTAGTCACTGACAGAACCTACAACCCCTCACATTCTGAGGCTGAAATAGCAGATATATTTTTTCCCATCTTAAGACAGGGACTGACATAATTATAACTAAAAAAAAAACCACTACAAAGACTCATCTTCTGGTTCAACACTGTTTGCAGCTTGGTCTGCAGCCGATTAGGGAGGGGAAAAAGGGAAAAAACCCACAATAGTTGGAAGTAGAATACACAGTTAAAAAGACTGAAGCATAACACAGAAACAATGAAGTACAGAAAAGCTAACCTAGTCTAAGTATTTAATGGCTCTAATTTCACTGAAATCTGTTTCTGTTTTCATGGGCTGCTGCATTCATTTTCATGAATGTTGCTAATGTTCTCTGTAAATGAACTAGACTTTTTGTCAACAGATAAAGCCTTTACCTAACCATAATATAACATAACAAAAATGTGAAGTGAAAATTCTTAGTAGATTCCTGGACATTTACATTAGCTTCAAGATTTATTTATCACTGTTAATAACAACTTCCCCCATGTTCCCAAAACACAATAACAAAAAAAATGATAGAAAATCTTTAGCAAACTTTGCTTCCACTTCTTGAATATAAAGAATTAATTTATGTGTGTACCACAAAACACAGAGTAAAGATAATAATCATCTTAATTATTCAGAATTGCAAATCAGTGTGGTTAACAGGATAATTTATCAAAGAAGAATATTTATATATATCTACTGCATATATAGGAACATTTATTAAAATACTGCCCAGTACAAAAGTTTTAAAATATGCTAGCAAGTCTTAATAGTGATCTCACACCAGCTAATATTTAATTAAGAGAAAATAAAAATTAAACAGATAAAGAAATACTGAGCTACAGATATCCATATACACAGCAGTTACAGACAACTAAAAAAAATATTTGCTACTTGGATTACTCAGTGTCTAGGATAGTGTCACTACTCAGGAATAAAATGAAAACTTTACCCAGAAGGGAAATTATATAGCAGTCAAGACATTTAATTGTATTAGCAAAATTAATCCCTACTTAGATCATGTTTGGATTACAAAGTAATCTAGTACCACATCTAGATTCATCTTCTTCATACTTTTGTATGAGGCATTTCCTCAACATAGTGCAGATATGTGTGAGATAGCTTTGAACTAAGTTAGTAATATAAACTTGGCTATAGAAAGATAGATCCAGCCTACCTAAAAACCGAGTAAAATAGCTCTCTTTGCTACTGTCATAGCTGAAGTCCTGGCATTTGAGATTGGTAAAAAAGAGCTTGAACATGTGTAAGTCGTATTGCAGGCAAACACAGGGGTGACTACTGTTAGATTTGACTTGTTGGGAGAAAAACAGCTGCAGTATAGTATAGCTATTAAAAAGTAAGAATACTTGAAACTGTGGGAAATAAACCCCACCAAAAAAACACCACTACAAAACCACAAATTCCACCCCACCCCCAACAAAAAAGCAAACAAAAACCAAACAAAACCAAACCCAAACCAATTATTTTTCCCCACCCAAAATTGTATTAAACTATTCAAAACATTTATAGAAATCGAGTTTCCCACCAGTTGTTCCAGTGAATTTTGACCTCTTGCAAAGTTGAGACTTGGCAGGAAGAGCAGCAGAGCCTCCTTCAGGTGTTGTGTAAAGTACTTTTTCTTGTTTTCAACTCAGTAGCCAAAGGCTTAATTCAACACCCCCCCCTTTATTTCTTTTTCCCCATGCCACCAAATAGTGTAGATCTGTAGCATACCTCTCAAGCAGTTTCCCTTCCATTCCTCATATAGATAAAAGCAGATTTACTAACATTTTACTCTTGGTATTTTAGAACACAAGAAACATGACACAGTATACAAGACTGACTTACATGCTGAATTAGTAAATCGGAAAATGGCATCTCTGGATTTGTTTTTTTGACTATTTTTTTAATAATTATTCAAATGCAATTTGCTGATGGTTACTAAGCACAGAGGCAGCATTTTGGTGGAATTATTTATAATAGCTCCTGTATGTCATTCCTGAATGTAATGGTTATCTCAAAATCCATCATGTGTATATAAAATTCAGGTTTACCTTCCCAGCGCGTATCACTTAATATTAACATACATTAAATTCCATCTGCCACTTTGACACCAGATGAAGTCTGCATACTAAAGTCCACAGAGGGTCTTCTCATAGATACTTCCTAGGCTTCTCCATACTGAGTGCATCTGTTCCTTAGCAAGGATGAACCAGCTGTGTACATCATCCTCATCAAGTGTTTCTTTTATATAGCAATCATCTGGAGGACTTGTATGCTTTCTGCCCCATGTATACTTTAGAAGAGCTCAGTAACAGTTTTCATGCTGTTTACAAGTTATAAGCTTTTTGCTTGCCTAATTGCATTTTTATATTGAAGGTGCTGGAATTAGGTGCTTGTTTTGTTAGTTTGTTTTCAGGTTGTTGTTTTGTTTTTGGTTTTTTTTGTTTTTTTTTTTTTTTTTTGTGTGTGGGTTTGGTGCTTCTTCCCCCCCCCCCCCCCCGGGTTTTCTTGTGTTCCATTTTAAAATTCTCATTACTCATTTTTCTAAAAGATGCATCCTTGATTCTAATAACATTCCCCCATCCTTTTTTTCCACCCCTACAATTTAGCCATGCCAGCTTCTGTTCAGTTCTTAAGTTCTTGTGCTCATAATCTTTGATTCCAATACAATTCCCATATCTCCTCCAAAGTTTTAACTCTTTAGCTGCCCTTTCTAGCTTCTTCTCAACAATCACTCTTTACTTCTATGTATCTTTCTAAAAATTAAGCACAGTACTTGCGCCTTTTTCAGATTTTGGGAAGTTGCTGAATGTAAATATACTACAGTTATTCTAAAAGATTGGGTCTTTGCTATTAACATCATAAACCAGGTCCCCTGATTCACCTTCCTCTCTTGCAGGTTCTTTGATCAACTCTTCCATAACACAAATCGATAGAAACTAAAAAAGTTCACTCTTGGGATGATGGTTTGTCATGATACTTACATAATTTACAGGAAAGCAATTCAAATATGCCACTAAACATTTTTTCTTACATTTTCAAGCTTTTAATTTTCTGCAGTTTGAGTCACTACCATCATCTGGTCAAGTGGCTGTTAATGGGAGTCTTACATATTTTCTTTTTTTCCTCCCTTTTCAGGCTCAGATTTTTGCTCCATGAGGATACTGTGTAACTCACTGGCTTGCTAAAGAAAAGCAAGACTAACAAGTTAACATTTCCTTAAGATCTATCCCTCTTCCTTCATATGCAAGTCTGTTAGTATACATTTATTAGAACATTTGTTTTTTCAGTTTAGAGGAATTCAGTAGGTTTGTATATATTTGAATAATCCTTACATAATTTCCTTCCTTCCCATACTTGGAAAGAGGACACTAGAAAGAAAGATGAGAAACAAAAAGCAAGCATACTTAATAAAATTATAATCATAGAATTGTTAGGGTTGGAAAGGACCTTAAGATCATCTAGTTCCAATCCCCTGCCATGGGCAAGGACACCTCCCACTGAACCATATCACCCAAGGCTCTGTCCAACCTGGCCTTGAAAACCACCAGGGACGGAGCATTCACAGCTTCCCTGGGCAAACCATTCCAGTACCTCACCACCCTCACAGTAAAGAATTTCTTCCTTATATCCAATCTAAACTTCCCCTGCTTAAGTTTGAACCCCTTACCCCTTGTCCTATCACTACAGTCCCTAGTGAAGCACCCTTATAGGCCCCCTTCAGATACTGGAAGGCTGCTATGAGGTCTCCACGCAGCCTTATCTTCTCCAGGCTCAACAGCCCCAACTTTCTCAGCCTGTCTTCATACGGGAGGTGCTCCAGTCCCCTGATCATCCTCGTGGCCCTCCTCTGGACTTGTTCCAACAGTTCCATGTCCTTTTTATGTTGAGGACACCAGAACTGCACACAATACTCCAAGTGAGGTCTCACGAGAGCAGAGTAGAGGGGCAGGATCAGCTCCTTCAACCTGCTGGTCACGCTCCTCTTGATGTAGCCCAGGATACGGTTGGCTTTCTGAGCTGTGAGCGCACACTGAAGCCGGCTCATGTTCATTTTTTCACCGACCAACACCCCCAAGCCCTTCTCTGCAGGGCTGCTCTGAATCTCTTCTCTGCCCAACCTGTAGCTGTGCCTGGGATTGCTCCGACCCAGGTGTAGGACCTTGCACTTGGCATGGTTAAACTTCATAAGGTTGGCATCAGCCCACCTCACAAGCGTGTTGAGGTCCCTCTGGATGGCACCCCTTCCCTCCAGTGTTATCAACTGAACCACACAGCTTGGTGTCATCAGCAAACTTGCTGATGGCGCACTCAATCCCACTGTCCATGTCACCAATGAAGATGTTGAACAAGAGCAGTCCCAACACTGATCCCTGAGGGAAACCACTCGTTACTGGTCTCCAGCTGGACATCGAGCCATTGACCACAACTCTTTGCGTGTGGCCATCCAGACAGTTCTTTATCCACTGAGCAGTCCATATATCAAATTGATGTCTCTCCAATTTAGAGACAAGGATGTCATGCAGGACAGTGTCGAACACTTTGCACAAGTCCAGGTAGATGATATCAACTGCTTTATCCCTGTCCATCGGTTCCATAGCACCTCCATAGAAGGCCACCAAATTGGTCAGGCAGGATTTCCCCTTAGTGAAGCCATGCTGGCTATCACCAACCACCTTGTTGTTTTTCATGTGCCTTAGCATGCCTTCCAGGAGAATCTGCTCTAAGATTTTGCCAGGCACAGAGGTGAGACTGACTGGTCTGTAATTCCCCGGGTCATCCATTTTCACCTTCTTGAGAATGGGGGTTATATTTCCCTCTTTCCAGTCATCAGGAACTTCACCTGACTGCCACAATTTTTCAAATATGATGGCCAGTGGCTTAGCAACTTCATTCACCAGCTCCTTCAGGACCCGCGGATGGATTTCATCAGGTCCCATGGACTTGTGTACGTTCAGAGTCAGGGAGGGGACAGGCACAGAAGGAAACACTCATTAAAAACCAAACAAACTGAAAACAAACCCTAAAGCTAAAAAGCCACAAATGCTCCAAACAAAACCTAACCAAACCCCAAGCACAACCACTTTGTTCCTGATCATGACAACATCAGCAGTAAATCTTCCTGCTATTTCATCTTTGTGCAATTAATACAAGACTCTCAAAGTTAATGATACTATGTCAATATACACACAAAAATAGCCACAAGATTGCTACACACCAAAATAATAAGAAGCAGTTCCACAGGTATGTGTTATCAGCCCTCATAATAATAATATTGATTTTATAAGATGAAAGTATTTAAATCTTACCTTTTTAACAGAATTAATAGTTCAATTTCAGGAGAAAAATGCCAAGTGTTCAGTAGTTTGCAAATAAGAAGGCATAGCAATTGTTTAGCAAGAAAGAAAACACATGTAGAACCATTCATAAGGTTGAATGAGATTCTATAAAAGTGCACATTGAAAACTATTTGATACCGCATCACTATGTTGAGTAAGCCACAGTCTTATAATAGTTGAGAAACAGGCTGTTGATTTGCATAAGAGAATCAAGAAAGCATCCTTAAAGAAACCAGAACAGAGAGGAATTGATGCAATATTGACTACTGTTAAAATTCAACTACAATTAGTGAAAGATCAGGTCCAAATATGCTTAATATAGCAATATATTAATTAATAGTAACAACAATATCATGAATTTTGTGGTCACCTTAAGGTCTTACCTATGACGGAAAACTAGTGTGCTCTAAAGGCTGGTGTGAACTTCCAGCACTCTCTCTGCAACAGTTTCCTCCTAACATTTCTCAGGCACACAAGAGTACTTTTTGTATGAAGCATCTGTTTGAAATATGAATATGTCACCTTCCACTTAAGGCATGCTAAAAGCACATACACAGGGAACTAGTAGCACAGTCCCACGCTATCAGTGACTACTCAGCTGTTCGTTCGTGCTGCAGCTAACAACTCCCTATCTTTCCCTTTATAGGAAACCCACCCTATCCAACATGTCTTTACATTAACTATTATGATAGGCATAAACCCCATAAGAAAGCCTGCCAGAGCCAGCTTCAGTCAACAGCATTTTCTCTTTGTTCTAATAAGAGCTGAAGTTCTTAAGGGACAAATTAATCAAGCAGGAAAAGTCCCAGGTGGACTGGCAGAACACCTTGGGTTTGTGCCTGTCTGGCAGTGAGCAGTTGAGGGAAAAGAGTAACTAAACAACACACCCCCTCACCTCCAAAAAACAAAACCAAACCACCAAATTAAAAAATAAAAAAAAATAAATCCCCAAACCTACAAAACTTTATGCCTCACTTTCCAAATTTTTAGTAAGGAGTAAATCTTTTTTCCCATGTCTGTGCTTGGCATTCTTCAGGGCCATATTTTATCACTACTGATAAAGTAATACACTTCGAAAAGTTTCAGCAAGCTTGAGAATTTTAGTTTTCTACCTTCAAACAAAAAAATAAACAACAAAAAAAAGGCAAAAAAGGCATTTGCCCTTGAAAAAAATAAAAATCAAAAAACAGAAAACAAAAAACTGTGTATGCTAAATGCTAATGTTTCTTTAGCAACAGCACTACTAAATGCCATTGCTATAATTGCATGAAAATAAAATTAGGAATTCTGGTTAGATAAACAACTTGAAAGGCAATTTTGGTATCACTCTTTCTTGAGTCTAAGAAAAGCTCGTCAAACTGCAGGCCAGCCCATCACTCGTGGTGTTGTAACACTGCAAACTGTAGTGTTTGCAATTATTAGTTTGCATTAATCAAGAACAAACTGTGAGAAGAACAAAGCCCTCTGATTGCGAGATTAAAGCAACTTGCCCCTCTTGTACACAGCCAAATGGCTCACAGAGAAAGCTATGCATTAAAATGGATTTATCAAAAAAGAATTTTTCAGTGTACAAATGCAAAAATGACAGAATAAACAAAGAAATAGAATAGCAGTATATCACTGAACAGAAAAAGCCATGTCAAACACAGCTGTGTACTGCCCAAATAACCAGGCATGGAAATTTTTATTATTTGAATATAGGGCAGTTGTTCCTTATGTTTTCCAGGGGGAAGACCAGAGAAAGAGTTGGCAAATGACACATTTGAAATGAAACTCCTATACAGCATAAAAAGAACAAGGATGATTGATGTGATTTTTTTTAATGTATGAGGGAAGTACCGGAAACCCACGTACGTTCCACCAGTATATTGTACCAGTACCCAGTACAGTGGACAATATACTCTGCTCCTCTACTCTCAGTGTACTTTCCATCCAGTAGCCAAGATCTGATTTTGTATTGAAGAACTACAACTGAACTTTGGTCAACGACCACTCAAGTAAAAAAACCCTCCAAGAACAGAAATACTGTCTGGAGACCCCACATGAAGAATTATCCAAAATGCAGTTGCTGATGTAATTGTTGACCTGTGAAGTCAGGGAAAGGTCAGAAGCAGAGGTCAGCAATAGAAAGACAGAATCATTTAAAAGGCTGGAAACTATTCATGTATTCAATACTTTATTTTCCCTGCTTTATATTCAACCTCAGTGAACAACAGGCAGCAGAATATCATTAAAACACATCTTTGTACCTCCTAATAGCTACATGAGAGACATAAATCATTAAGATGCTGAGCAAATGACCCAACCAAGGGATAAGTATTAATGCAGAAGGATTTTTAAAATTATGTAAGAAATAACTTCAGGTACTTGAGAGGGTTTAAAAAAAAATCAGCATACAAGCTACTGGAAAAGTGATGAATCTAATGCAAAACATGCAAGCACTGAGGCTCCTCTGCAAAATGATGACTATTGACCTGTCCACATGAGAGCATTTGCAGACCTAACCATTATATGGTGACCCCTCAGCATTATTTTAGTATCCAGAGGCAACAAGACAAAGTTCTCAAAATGTTAAGGTTACCTAATAAAAACTGACTTTCTTTTTGCCAGTGTAATGGCAAACAACCACACCAAGCTACCACAATTCTCTGCTTCCCATGCCAATACAGACAACTCCGTCCTCCAGATGTAGTAGGAATCAAAAGGTATTCTGGCAGTAAATATATATAAATGCAAACACATATTAACAGAAGCAATTAACATTACAAGAACAGAATTAGATCTTGCCTACTGTCACAGACCTAACCCAACTTTACAGAGATCATACAATCCTTTTGCTGTTGCTTTGTTCTCCTCTTTCCTATACAAGCTTGAGCTCCTTTTCACAATACAAACACTTCAGCTTAGTAAAACAATTTCATAAGGAAACACATTTTCCTACAACTGCATAGACATTTTTAATAAAAAATCAGAGCTGCTTCTCAGTATCACCTGTTTAAAGCTTCTCTGCTTATCTAAAATGTAGCACCTTCCAAGACTTATTCTTCTTATGCTACCTCTATAACATATCAAAGCAAGTGACTTGCAAGACAGCTACAAATAGATCCCAGAGGCCCATGAATGTCTTGGAACAGATAGGTAAGTCTGGAGAAGGGTCAGCAGCTAGTAAACCTCAGAACAACTTGGCAAAGTATAGAGTCTGTGAGAAGGAAGAAAGAATAGGGCTTTTCTTGGACGGACAAAATAGTATTAGTTAAGCAGGATGTTACTATTGGTAAACCAGTACATTCTTACTTTTCTCCCCAGCATCCCTAACCCAGAACATGATTTGTTCTTCCACATTTGTCATTAAAGCAGCATTGCTGAATGCTAGATTGTTTCTTCTGAGCATAGTAGGATATGACACATTGAAATAAAAGCTTCCATCCTATTTTATTAGTGCAGTAATGGAGATGAAAAATTAAGACTTTTAGATACACCAATCCACATTTTATAAGTTCTTAACAAGATTACTTTAGGAGAACAATCTGATAATCTTTTGAAGCACTTACTAAGAAAAATCTAGCTGTTAGGCAAGCAATACTCAAACAGCAGAGAAGATTTCATGTGGAAATTCCCTAATAGCAAAGAGATTAGGGATCTCATTTCAGTTCAGAAGAAATAAATCTATTTGCATCATAACATTAATGCAAAGTTCCATATATATTTCAGCATTCTTTATCTTGACAATTATGAATACAATTAGGCTATGTTTATCAAATAAGGTACTTGCTATACTTCTACTGAATGCTAGAATATCATATAGACATTATGATTTTGTTCCGAAGTAAGACTCTGAACAGCAGTATCCAGTTTAGCACAAAACACATTTCTCCAAATTCCTAACAGCATCCACCACTAAGTAAAAATAAAGTTTATAAGAGATTACAACTAATTTAACTAGGGAATGCTGCTGGACTTTTATAGATGTTCCATTTACAATACTTTAAAATCTATTATGCTAAATAATCTAATGGAGGTTAAATCTGCCAGACTGGCAACCTTCATAACCAAAATCCTCTGCTTAGCCACAAAGCTTATCACAAAGGCAGAGGTAATTAAAGCTTACCCACAGTTTACACAGACCTGTAGAGGGCACCCCTAGCTGCAATAGAGTAATTTTTTGTTCCAAAACTTTGTTTCCTTACATTTCTGCCAAGACTGACACTAATAGACTAGGACACAACTGATAGAACATATGGATGTAAAGAGGCAACCTGTATGTTATTTAACAACACAGGAGTTTTAACTCTCCTACACCCTGCATTTTAATACATGCTACTGTGAATGATGTTACTCTGCATGTCATACTACAGTTGCAGTGAGAATGTCTCCTGCAACACACCTCGTTGCAAGTAAAACTAACCAACTTGCCACAGCCCCTTTGACATGGCATCTCTCATACAGCATGGAGCAGAGTATAAAAGAAGACTACTAAGTTAGTCCTGGGTCTAGTTTTAAAGGGATTTGTGGAATAGGAATAGGAGGACTTGAGGTAACTACTTAGACTACAGAACCCATCAGAAGAAATCTTTTGCTTATTATTGACTTTGGTCATTAGAGCAAACAATAAAGCACATTAACAGCTTTACTTTAGTATTATTTCTCATATGAATAATGTTAATTACATGTTTTAAGTCTTTGTGGGATTGAACCTACTGGTCTGATTTCTAGTGGTATCTTAGAGATGAAATTTTCCTTTCAGAGTGCCCAGCCTAATTAGTAAATTGACAGTTTTATGTCAATAGTTATAACTCTTCCAAAATGAAGTAGCTTACAATTTGCTGAACTGCTTGCAGTTGAGCAATTAGGAAGACTTCCTGTGTGCTAGTTGTTTTCAAACATCAGAGAACTGCATCTCTAACTGAAAATGCAGGTAAGTATAGTAAAAAATACCATCCATCTTGTTATTTTACTGATCATTACTTTTCTTTCTTATCACGGGTATCTTTGGGTTTTGGGTTGTTTTTTAAAATAAAAACAACAAACAAATAAAACAAAAAAAGAAACCAAACAAACCAAAACCAGGAAAACACCAAACCTGTGAATAAGATGTTTTCAGTAAGTTGTGGTCTTTCTTTTCTTTCATATTGTATTATATATGGGTTTGCAAGAGTAACCCCACTGATTTCAACTAAATAATGAAGACTCACACAGAGACACCCAAGATAAAAGTTCCCAGAGTCACCTCTTCAGCAACAGTGTTTTACAATATGCATTGTGTTGCTAGTGCAAACAATTTCTACACAAGTGATTGTTAATTTGCTTTTGGACAGCTATTAGTGGATCTTTTCCACAAAAATGAATTCAAGTACAGTAACTGCAGCTGAGAAATTGAACTGAGTTCTGAAAGCTCCCGCTCTTACCTTTCCCTCTCTGAGCTATTGTCCACTGCACCCTTATTTCCACTGTTTTTACTTTGTCCAAATAGCACCTTCCCATTCCTGTGGAAAGACCCATGCTCTGAGGATACTAGATATATTAATGAAGAAAATAAAAAGAATCCATTCCACATTTTTACTAAGAACAAACTCAACTAATCCACAAAGGTCTAAAGCAAAAGGGCCACTAGCAAGAGACTAACTTCATAAGGCATTCAAACAACTTTTTCAGTTACTGCAGTTATATACAGCTGTAAAATCAAGATTACACACTATAGTACCTGAAGAAATTAGATTGCTATATAGCTCATTTTTGATTTCACACATAATCAGAAACCCTGAAAGACAAAACTATACCAAATTCAGCAACAATATTCTTATATTCCAAAAAGAAAGTTAATAGGCTATCAACACTTCTTAAATAAAAACAAAAACCAAAAAAAAAACCCACCAAAACCCAAACTAAACAGCATTGCGGTCATCACTATTTGAGTGTTACAATTCCTACAAACTTTACATACCCATCACAGCATTCACAGGTGAATGCATCTTCCTTACAGTTATTCAAAAATACAGAAAACCCTGCATCAGGTGGATTATTCAGATTCATTCAAGATTCATTTAAGGTTACGTTGCAAGCATGGTGCTTTTAGAGTTTGGTTTCAATTTTTCCTCACCCAGCATGATCTTGCTAATATACAAACAAAACAATGATTCACTAAGCATTCTACACAAGCACATAGCTATTGTTAAAGAATTAAGATTGTGTCAGGCAGGTCAGTAAAAGCTTTATGAGAGACCCCATCCATCACACAGAGCCCCTGGCTGGCAGGCAGAAATCTAAGCATACAAATGCTAGTGAGAGCAGTTAGTATGACAGCCTAGAAAGAAACTAAAAAAAAGCAGGAAAAAGGACCAAAACATATACACACAAAAAAAAAAAAAAAAAAAAAAAGAAATAAAGACAAGGAAGCCCTCACCTCTGTAAAATAAAACTCCTGCTCTGGTGTTGCATGACAGATAGTACAGAATCTCTTCTCAGAGCAGAAAATCCTTCAGCTAAGAACCTGTTTTGGATTATGGTACCCGATTTTTTTTCTGAATCTTATCTGCTATGCTAAATCTCTTGAAGAATACAAGCATTGGTTAAGCAAAAAACAAACCCACACACAAAGCCAACTTTATACAACTACCCAGTAAATTCTAGAGGTCTGACCTCCAGAAGTTTGACATGAAAGCAAAGTTCAGGATCTTGCCTTTGCCATCAACTTACTGCATTGTATAAGGAGCCGTTGATTCAAAGAGTCACTAAATCATAGAATGATTTGGGTTGGAAAGGACCTCTTAAGGTCATTGAGTTCAACCCTCCCTGTGGTTGCAGGGACATCTTCAACCAAAACAGGCAGCTCAGAGCCCTGTTTAATCTGACCTTGAGTGTTTCCAGGGACAGGGCATCTACAACCCCTCTGGTCAACTTCTTCCAGTGTTTCACCACCCCAATCATAAAACAAGTCTTCCTTATGTCTAATCTAAACCTACCATCCTTTAGTTTAAAACCATTACCCCTTGGCGTATTGCAACAGACCCTAATAAGAAGTCTGTCCCCATCTTCCTTACAAGCCCTCTTTAAGTACCAAAAAGCTGCTATAAGGTCACCCTGGAGCCCTCTTTTCTTCAGACTGAGCAACCCAAACTCTCCCAGCCTTTCCTCATAGAAGAGGTGCTCCATCCCCCTGATCATTTTTGTGGCATAACATGATTTAATAACAGAGGTATATTCCTAAAATCTAGTATCAAATTCTGAGACTACTTCTCCTAAAGCAGTGCTTTAAAGACTAGCTTAGCCTTTTTTTAATCTCCACATCTCTATGCATGAATTTTGAATTATTTTTTAATTAATTTTGATTTTTCTACATATTGGCACAACCAGTAAATGCTTCAAGTCAATCTTTATGGTTTTCATCCAAATCACAGGAAAGGTGAACCAACTCAGGCTAAAGGGGCATTTGAACACAACTTTCCCATTTTCTGGCAGAAGGTTTTGTAGAGGCCAATTCATAAAATGCAAGGGTTACTGCTACCACCTGAATTTTGTGCCAACCCGATTTTGTCTTGTACAAGGTTATCTCTGTGAATGTCTTATGGACCAGGCTTTGAAGAAATGCTTCATTTCTTTATAACTGCTTTGAATCGCTCATTTAATTCCAGGAGCTGATTGCTTAATTTTAAGCTTCAGCATTGAATTTCCCTGTGCTCCAGTGTTCTGAAAAGACAGACACCTGCAAATTTTAAAAGGCAGCTGAGCAAGGCACCACTTGGATAACTCCACTCTGCATCAACCCTGTCTCAGGCTCATCAGTGCTTTCCTAGATTAAGCTTTTGGTTTCCTCCTATACAGTAGAGCAAGATACTTGCTGGTACAAAATCAGTAACTCTTTAGTCACACGTAGATGCTATGTCTGAAGACACTTCACAAGCATTAGAATGTGTAGAAATAGGTTACCTTAAAAGGTAACAGCTATCAAGGCATTTTGAAATGCACAATTCAAGATAGAACATCAAGAAGCTACATCAAAAGGGAAAAAAAAAAAAAAGAAAAAAAGATATTAAATTTCATGGTAAACTTTGAATTCCCACTGAATTCTGAACACAGCAAATAAAAGTTTTCTAGACATGATATCTGCATTTCATTTAATGGAGGTTATAACTTGCATTCAAATTACTGAATCCATTTCAGGCTAAGACTATTGCAAACCATGTCTGCCAAGCATTTTAGTTTTAGAAAAAGAATAGGCCCTCAGACATAAAACCAGGGTACATCCTCATTGGCTTGACAATCAATGCAAACTAATCTGCATTTCCACACACTTCATCACATATTATTCTGAAAAATGAGTTTCTTTTTCTTTCATTGCAATCTCTTTTAATATCCATTTTCTTTTGTCACAAGGAAAGACAACAGATACATTATTTGAATGCTTGGCATTTTACAATGCAATACTAACATTCTAACTATCACTGTGATGATGCTTTCCTTGCTTATGGCTCAGTGTAAACCATGACAACAAATAAAATTGAAGTGATTAACTAGAAATAATATTATGACTAATTTACGGTTCAATGCCTATGGCAGTGGTTTAATCAGTACTTTTTATTTATCAGACAGGCCTTGCTATAACAAATTTAGCTATAATGAAAAGGACCCAGAACTGTCACTTTAATCACAGTATAGCTGTGCAGTACACCACACTGTATATTAACAAAAATGTGCAGAACTTTCTCAAAGACAAACACTAGCCCAGCCATTCAGTTCTACACAACTGCTCTTTATAACTGTATTCCACCATTCCATGTCTTATACATTTCTCCAAGACTCAGTTTCTATACTAGGCACAAGTTGTTCTTTATTATTACTTTATGCTCTTTATTTCCAGTTTTGGTCTGTTCCAGCCTGAACAGACACTGTATCTGCAGAGCAGTCCCAGGCTGAAACTCTGTAAACAGGATAATTTCAATTTGAGGTAATTCTCTTTGCTAACAATGTAGCAGAGTACCTCCTTGCTGCAAAATCCAGTACCAGCTACTACAGAGTGAACACCTCTTATGAAAACCAAAGGCTTGAATACAACTGACCCTTTCTGGATGAGAGGAAAACCAAGTAATTGGTCATCTTCATACAGCTTCTTTGCCACTACCTCTCAAGTTATGAGGTGCTTTACTTGGCTGTACCCAAAAATAAAGCTTTAAAACAATTGCCACAGGATTTTTTTTTTTTTTTTTTTTTTGGACAGGAAGTTAAACCAGGGTCTAACATTTCTTCTCATAGCTTCATTAATTTAGAATACCAGTAACAGCTGAGATCAGTAACATGTTACATTATAAATACATAGAACTGTAATATAGACTAATAAGAATGCCATTTTACCCATCAGTGTTATGCTACCTTTGTTTTACTTCATACCAGTATTCTTCCAAGTGAGAAATCACTTGATTTTAAGATCAGAAAAAACAAATAATCTTTTGCAACCACTTAAACAGAAGCTAGATTAATTCTATATTTACTTTAAAGATAAGAAGTTAGTTGCAGACTATCAACTCATATTTTCTGTGATCATACAGTATAATTAGATGAAATTGACAATGCACACTACATAATGGAAGATATACATTTGTTGATATTTCTCCATGCATCCACTATTTTAAAGTACTTTCTTGGAAAGCTAACTCAAAGGAGAGGGTGGACAGCAACAAAAAAACCAAACCTAGCACACCAAACCAAAACACCCCAGCTCTTAATAGCTGTTCTATAGCTGTTTTATGGTTTTTTTTATAGCAATCCCTGTTATCTCAAATTTATGCATATGCAAGGTATATTCAGCCTTGCCTCATTTATTATAGAAGCAATGACCTTTCAAACACTCTCCTAGTATTCCTTTAAAATAAAATTAAAAAAAAATAAATCCACAAACAAACATGTGAGTGACAGTGAAGTGGAAAATTAGCCTTTTGTAACAAGTAAATCATCCTCCTCACCATATTAAGAAAGCCATAAGACCGAACAACAAAAAGCATACTGAACCATGCAAGGCTGATTTCACTGTGCATGCTCCAAAAAAGTCCTTGACATTGCTAATGTTTGTCATGCATACAGGTCCCAGAGCCAAACCTCCATCTGGAAGAGATTTGAACTACCATCCAGAGGCATTTCAGAATCTGAACCAAAAGGTTTACAGCATTACAATCCAGTTAATTCTATTGCTTTTAATTCCAGCTGGACTTAAAAGTCTTATCTCTACACTCCAGGCCTTCAGATAGAGCCTATCACAGTAACACCAATTCCCACAGAATTCAACTCCATGACCCAAGTGAGATTAAATCCCTCCAGATAGCCCAAGTAAATGGCTCATAACTCGTTTCTGTCACTTTTGCTAATTCCTTTGTACCATGGGGAAAAAAAAAGGAAAAAACCAAGAAAAAACACAGCAAAGGTGTAAATATCTACAAATTATTTAAACTGCACTTTTCCCCTTCACTCCTATCAGCAGTTCCAGTTTTCTGGCTCCTGCTGAGAGCATCACAGGTATTTACCAGCTGAACTTCCTCTTTAAATACTGTGCGAAGCAGCTACTGAGTATCTGTACTCTGTCTACCTAAGTGCTCTTATTTTTGGTGAAACATACAAGCAGACACAGAAACATAAATAAACACTGAGGGGAAGAGGAGATGTGTATTTGACATCAGTTGTACTGAAACTCCCTCAAATCAGGTAATTCCACAGCATGTCTCGTGTTAAGTAGTTTCACGGAGCAGACTTAAGCTGAAAGGGAGTACTTCAAGTCAACTCATCATGACATATTTAGTTTCTACTCATCATGCAATATGTTTTAATGAACTGAAAATACAATTCCCAAGTACTCCTTTCAGATAAATGGAAGAAAAAGGAAGGAACTTCTTAAAATACTGTAAATTAATAATGAGAATTTCCTGTCCAAATCAAAGCCAAAAAAAAAATACAGCATAATCCTGGAAAATACTCATTTGGCTTATTTTTTTACTTCAGGTTTTTCTTTTGGTTCATTTTGTTTTCCCAAAGAAAGGAGGAGTTTAAAAGGGAACAAGAGAAAGAGAACAAAGAAGGATCTAAGTAAAGAGAGTTAATTCCTACAGAAATCACAAGCATTAGAAAGAAATATGTTCCAACAGATTTTGAAAGATCCAAGTAGGAAAAAAGAAGAAACATTTAAGTGTCTAGATTTTGTAATTCCCATCTGTTGAAGTTCAATCTGTTCGGGCACTACAGAGAGACAGGTAAGACAATCACCTACCAGAATCCCACCTCTTTTCTTTCCAGGATAAGAAACTGGCCCCAAAAAGCCTTCTGACGGAACAGAAATCCACCTTCAAATACTTTCATAGCACAACACTGATACAGTTCTTCCTTTGCTTCTGTCAGAAATATCTCACCCAAAACTACAGCAAACCAAAACCTGAGGATCATCTTATAAACAGTTGAGCAGGATCACCACTGATGGTTAATATCAGCTGCAGCTGAGTTATCAAATTAGAAGGGAGACTGGCAGCTGGGAGCACTGGGCCAGTGCCAGGGCAATTGGTGGGCCCTAGGTGAGGGGTAAGATGAGGTGCAGCTAGAGGACAAAGCCTTGGTCATGTGTGCTGAGACAGCATCTGGGCTCACTTGCAAATAGGCTAATCCAGGGAAAGACTGAGTCAATCCAGAACTGGATATAGGAGCTTGGGTCTCTGCAAATGCCAATGGCTATACTTAGGTCACATCCTTTCTGCTAGGGAATAGGGAATGTGGGTAGTATACTGAGGTTAGTCATACCTATATTTTGTAACCAGATATTGGGAGGCTACTAACATTATTTCTGGGTAGATGCACAGGCAAATTCTTTTCTGGTGATATGTCCAGACAGCACTATACCCTCAATCATGCCCAGAGGGCACACACCTAAACTGGCTAAACCAGCCATCTGAAAATTACTCAAAAATACTGAGGATGCACTTTCTGTTTGCAGTTAAAGAGCCAAGGATGTGTTTATGGCTCATTTAGGTGCCTTTCAGTAAAAAAGGACATTGTGCCTATGCAATCCAAATGCAGTTAGATCCACAGGGGTAGTCAGCAAGAGGGAAATGACTCTGTGCCAGTGAGGCAGGTGACTCATCTTTAGTCTTAATACAATTAAAAGATGACAAAACCTAGCTAGTACAGATCAGTCAGTTTACTGATTGTAAGATTGTCACCATATATTAAACCACAGAATACCTGTGTAATCTGTGTGGCACAGCATAGTAAAGACACAAAACTTATAAATTTATTACAACTATTATTGAGCATCTAGTTAAGGCTGAAAGAACCTTTATTTTATAACATCTCAGATGTTGTACCTTAAAAAACTCTGAAAATTTATTACCTGAAAATGATTTCCATTCTTACTTTGCTATCTGGCTTGCATTTTCATTTGATGATGTCGCGGTTTAAGCCCAGTTGGCAACCCAGAACCACACAGCCACTCGCTCACTCCTCCCCGCCTCCTTTCCTTCCCCTGCTCCCAGAGGGATGGAGAGGAGAACTGAAAGAACGTAACTCCCACGGGTTGAGATAAGAACAGTCCAGTAACTAAGGTATAACAGAAATCACTGCTGCTGCCACCAATAATAATAATGATAAGGGAAATAACAAGGGAAGAGAATAAAACCGCTCACCACCCTTCGACCGATACCCAGCCTGACCTGAGCACTGATCTAACCCTTCCGGGTAACTGCCCCCAGTTTCTATACTGGACATGATGTGCTGTGGTATGGAATACCTCTTTGGCTAGTTTGGGTCAGATGTCCTGTCTCTGCTTTCTCCCAGCTTCCTCTCCTCCCTGGCAGAGCATGAGACTCACAAAGTGCTTGGTCAGACTAAACATTACTGTTTATTAAAACTACAAACATCGGTGTTATCAGCGCTGTTCCCAGGCTGAAAGTCAAAACCCCAATACTTCAGCAGCTACTAAGAAGGAGAAAAATGACTGCTACTGCTGAATCCAGGACAGATGATGATAATTTTTTTATTAAAGATGACAAAACCCTGGTCTTTTAATTCCTGACAATATTTTGAACAAAATTAAAAAGGGATGTAATGTTTGGGCTTTCTTGCATGCAATTGCATGCCAACATACTATAAGTCAAATTGATGAATACAGCAAATGCCAGAGTAGCACAATCATCTATCAAGCTGTAAGGCGGCTAATGCACTTACATTAGTTAATAGTATAATGCACATAAACCAGAATTGAAATAATTAACAAGTGGATCCTAGCATGCCCCGAACAACAGGAATGGTCTTGAGCAAAGGTGCACCTTCCTCTTTCACTTAGATCTATATGGCTTCTCATGAGGGAAGGTAGGGGACTACAGTGAATCTGGTTTATGGTTAATAATTTTTATGCACAAATATGTACTCCTATTTCTCTTGAGCCTTAAGTTACATGTCAGTAATGCCATGACAATACCTCTTTATTTGCGCAGGTGTATGTATTTAATATCCATAGTGAAACATTCAGAGAATTCCTGTGAGAGGTAACACTGGCTCAGCAACCTGCTGTCACAGCAGTCCAGCTGCTTAACCAAATCAGAACATATTGCTGTGGCGTGTTAGGGAAGAAATTAAGCTTTTAGAGGAGATGAGAAAGGCTAAATTCAGCCCCATTAGATTTTTTCTCAAGTAAGAAGCAAAGAAATATAAGGCCTTCATAGAAGGATGGTTAAGGTATCCTAGCAAAAAGCTTCTGATGAGAAAAATTAAATTTGATACTTGTAATTGTTGCCTTATGCTGTTAGCAAAGCTGTTAGTGATTCTAACTATACCAGAGGCTTAAGATTGTGCTTTACCCAAAAGAAGTACAGTGAGTTTAATTGTATTCTTTTCCAGTTACGTATTAGAGTCCACGGCTGTTATAAAAAACCAAAACCAAAACCAAAACTAATAGGATCCCTGCTCTTTTTGACAACACAGATAGGAGCATAGCTTTTTGCTTTCAAAAGAGCTTGCCATTTTCAACAGCAGAACATACTTTAACCAAAAGTACCCTTTTCTAGAAACAAAGCTGGTATCTTGCTAATGTATTTTACCAAGCAGCTCATACATTGTTGATATTCTTCTTATTATTTTTAATAGTATTAAAATCTTTTTCTTGGAGAGACATTTTATGTTCTTCTCTCCGTCATTTCTGGCTCCAGGCTGCACCATCTCCTTAATCGCGAATATAATACATTACAATTTGACATGAACAAAATACAAATCAGAGTTATGCACAAAGCTGAGAATAAATGTTAAAATGTACTGCCAAGCCACACACTGAATATGAATTGTGTCTTTGCAGAGCTTTTTATTTCAAAACCCTGCATAAAATGCAATTCTGGGACCTTGCTGAGTGCAGATCACATTTTTAGATACCTAACTTAAAAGAGGACTTAAAGGTCATCAAGCCAGATTACATTCTGTTCAACACAATAAAGTGCAGTCATGTGTAAATTATTATTGAGCAAATTACAAATGATTCATGGCAGACTTTTCATTAGAATGTAATGTCTCCTTTGCTGTAAAGTCAACATTATGATCTACAGTTATTTCTTAGAGCTCTTTCTATTAAACTAAACAGGAAGAGAGATACTTTCATTTGTACCATTTATATCTGCATATAGTATAACCAACAGCAAAGTTACATTCAACACTGCCCATTCGTATGCTATTTCAAAGCTCTCAATCACAAATTCAACAAGAAGAATCACTTCTCACAATACAAAAAAACTTTAGTATTATCCCTAGTATTTGTTTTGTCAGGGTAGGCTTATCATAAATAAGTACAATTTTTTATAACTTGCTTAAGCACTACTTTCTGTCAATCTGCAGCTATGTTTTTCACTCTATGCATCATCATCACTCCCCTCTATTTATTTCTTAAAGGTTATAGAAAAATATCCTTTCCTGCTCTTTAGAAGATAGCCACTTCAAAGACTCTTTTGAGAATCAACAGCCTTTAACAATATTTGATACAAAGCCAGAAAAGGGCATGGGCTAAGTAACGGGAGAGGGAATGCTTAAGTTAGCACTGTGGGAAATAAATGCCAAAAACTGTTTATCACAGGAATTAAATTATCTTTTCCCCAAATAACTCCCGTTCACAGATGCTTATAGCCAACACTTCAGTGCGGATATCCATAAAAATTAATCTGTGAAACCTTGTTTTCAACACATCAACTACTTCTTGTTTCAGTACTCAGACACTGTTCTGTTTGCTGCCAGATGTGGACTTAAGCAGGCGCTTCACCCAGCCATCTTCTGTTGCTTTAGGAGCAGACAAGAAGATAGCACAATGTTTTGCAATATGTAGTGATGGGAGAGTGACTGGGATTGGAAAAAAATTGAAAGATTAAAAAAAAAGAAAATCCTTTTTTTCAATAGCCCAACATTAACAGTAGAGAGAAAATTATTAAAGATTATTAGTGTACAACTACCAAACAAGCTTTTAAAGAGAAAAAGCCAGTGTAAGACAATGAAATGGGTTTGGGATAGCCTTAGGTAGTAATTTAAATAGATCGTAAATCTTTAAGATTTAAAAGATTTACTTCAAGAGTAACTTACATCCAAATTATATATTACAAAAAAAAAAAAAATTAAGTAATTTCTGCAAAGAATTTCATAAAAGATAGCTAACTGGAGGATGGAATTATAAATTATAAAATAAAATATTTCAAATGTTTCAAGAGATAATTTTGGCTATCTTTGCATGCTGGAGGAGAGCATCATGACAATAGCAAATTGTCTAAAAGAACATTTATGTCACACATTATCATACTAGAGGAGAATGTGAGATGACTAGAGTAAGAATTCCAACTGCAATGTTTCTGGATCTTGTTGATCCCGTTATGGAGCAATGGGCATGGTCATAAGGCAGAACTTCTAATTTCTACACCCAGCTTTAGAGCTAATGTTCTCTCTGATACTTGGCAAATTTCTTAGTCTGAAACTCATTTTCAGAATCCTGACTTTCATGGTTGCTTGATACTACAAAACAAGCTAACTACAAACAGCTATTCAGAAATAATTGTGATTACCTGGCTCTAGAAAACAGACTTAAGATATTGAACACTAAGAATCTACATATGTATTTACTTATCTTAATGAAAAGGATCTGATTTTGCAGAAGGTAAATCAGTGGGTGAGCAGATGCTTTGCAAAAGTCAATCTCATTTCCCATTTGTTTACATATATAGAAATGTAGCTGCAATCTGCCAATTTTCGGTTTCCCTCTCCCACAATAAAATTCATTAAGATTATAAATAATTTTAATTACTACTAAGAAGTGAGAGGAATTTGATCAGTTCATGTTTTCTTTATGTTTTAAGTTACTTGAGTGGAAGAAAAAGTGGAAGAAAAATAGTCCAGACGTGAAGAATTAGTACTACTAGAACTGTCCTGCAAATAAAGTGGGATACAGCCATTTCACAGGACCACGTGCCCTGAAAATGGCCCCCAATTTAGCAAAGTATTCAAGTGAATAGTCAAGATTGACATATAGTCCCATTGACTGGGCAAATATATACTGAAAATTGAATATAATTTTAAATGCATATATGTAAAGAAAACATGAAACCACTGTCAATGGCTGTGTTTCCCAAGTATCTTTCTAATATAACTTGTGACTAAAACTCTAACAAAAACAAGAAAAAAAAAAGCTATCCAGAATCTTAGTTTCTGGAAATATGCAAACAATATTTCATCAACTTCTGTTTCATAAGATTGAAATGTTAATTATCCAATGATGTTTTATTAATACATTACAAAAATTAATCTGTTAAAACTACATCTATCTAGGTTTTCTAATGAAAAAAATAATTAGACAAAGAAAGAAGCAAACAAATTAAAAAGATTAAGCTGATACAGTCTAGAGAATAAGGTTTGTGATCGTGTTACCACTTCTCAATTTCCCCTCTCCTGCACTGCCAACCTCCCTTTTATTTAGCAGAAGTTTCTCTTTCAGTCATCCAGGGGCTTTTATAATATATAAAATTTTCACATACTAATAATGTTGGTTTTGTTTGGGTTTTTTTTTTTTTTTTTTTTTACAAAATAGAAAATCAAAACAAGCCTCAGTAGAATAATATAAAAAGTAATACCTATGAAACTACAACGATCCTTTTAACTGCCTACTGCATCTCACATCAGCTCACGGCTGATGCAAGAAATACAGGAGGACTAGGTCAAATGGTAGTGATGGCTTACAAAGGAACACCTGACAGCCTTCAAGAAAAAGGAACTATTACCTATGGCGAAGAATAGTCTTCAAGTTTTAATCATAGTAGCTTCATAAATATAACAGTATATTTACCAATACATAGTTAAGACCGTAATCCTGTTATTGGTTAACGATTCATAAACTGTCACAAAGTAAGATTTTACAAATGCTAAGTATGGAAATCAGTCCTTTCTTAACAAGACATATATACATAGATGCTACGATTGACCATAAATTCAAGAAATCATCCTTAACATTACTAAAATGGGTAATATTATGTCAAAACTAAGGGTTACCATGTATCAAAGATAAATCCATATTTCATTTTGCTTTTTCAAGAAGGTAAATAGTTTAGATCTGTAACTCCATAGTTATCAAAATAATACATACAAAAGCCTTGACAACCATTTGCACTGTCAGCCAATATATTAACTCTAATACAAGACATTCTTCATATAACTGGTATATCTTTAAAAGCCTTAACCCAGCAACTCAAGCACAGGGTTAACTTTCAAACATAAACCACTCTCTACTGAAATAATGAGGTTTGCTGCACATGGACTTAAGCCAATTATGTTTAATGAGTCTTACATTCCTGAACTTACATAGCTGTTGCACATTTCAAGATATCACTGATATAAGAAATATGCACAGTAAGCCATGTTGTGGATCCTAACATCCACAGCACTGTGCCTTCTATCATTTCTCTGAACCTGTGAGGGCTGCTAGCTCACTGAAGGCGATATGAAGTCCATGTAGCTACTATATGAAATGAATTTCTGATATATTCCAACAAAGGAAAAGAATCTGATGTAATGATTTACGGTACATTACAAAGCAGTGTCAACAATTAACAGAATCTGATCTGCAATCAGCTGGAGCATTTCCTCAAAAGATCAAAATCTGACCTAACAAATTTATTCTGAATTCATCTGATCTATTCTTTCTGGTTTTCTCCCCAAATAAGTTGTTTTATTTATAACAATTTGTCATAGAATGCTTTCATTAATTCTTTAATATTTATGTTTTCCAGGGATAATAACTCAGAGTCATAGTGGAGACTAATTAATTAATTAATTAATTCCCATTTTTGTTTTCTCTGTAATTGCATTGTGGTAGCTTTCTACTTGCTCATGAGAGTAATTAAAATAAGGTCGAAGTATATCCTATATAATATAAACTTCCACCTTAATGTACTGTAATGAAAATATTTGTGTAGCTTCACAGATACTATGGTAAGGAAAGTCAAGAATAAAACAGAGCGACTTATACTTACTATTTAAAACAAGCATGTTGATAACCAATGTTGCTGAGATCTCAGTAAAAAACATGGTTTAATGGAGACAGTTTGAAATCCACAGCAGAAATGTATCACCACACACTGTTATTTGCTTCCTACACAGATGAAATGTGTTTCCAAAAATGTCTACATGTGAAAAGACATATTTTTCCCTCATAAATGACAAGGATCCCTTCCTATTTATTTCCTTTAAATTATCTCCTTGCTGAAATAAAAACAAAGGACAGCAAAGGGACCAAATGAATTACAAAGTCAGTTCTCTGCAACTGCAAATCTCCATAAAAAAATGTCATATTCAAAGCTATCTATAAAATATCTACTCTGCACGCTATCAGACCATGACCAACAAATATCTTTCATGTCCTAAACCAAATATAGGAAGTGCAGTAAAAAAAAAAGAAAAGAAAAAAAAAAGAAGAAGAAAAAACCCAAACCCCTAAAAACCAGGGAAAGCCACAACCATATTGTAACACAGGAGCTGGTAAGACTTTATCTCCAAGCACATGAGTGGGATATATCACATAGGCAAAGTGAGAGATTTTATTATAAAAGAAAGCAACTGTACACATTTTTTATCCAGGTGTAGCTTTTTCCACTGTGCATATTCTAAAGAGGAAGACAACTGCAACAATTCAAGTCAAATATGTACCTAGATACTGAAATATCCTTTCAGGCCCTTGCAAATTATTAGCAGAAACCCTGAAAGCATTGTATTAATAAAATCCAACGTGTTGCAAAGAAAAAAATACAGAAGGTGGAAATAATTCCACCTTCTTCATAAC
Organism: Psittacula echo; assembly: GCF_963264785.1. Taxonomy (NCBI): domain Eukaryota; kingdom Metazoa; phylum Chordata; class Aves; order Psittaciformes; family Psittacidae; genus Psittacula; species Psittacula echo. The sequence goes on along the minus strand of NC_137738.1, from coordinate 36,069,179 downwards.
CCCTTGAAAATGTCAACACCATCACAGAAGTTCTGAAACAGGATGCAACCTCTAGAGATTGTCTAGTTCAAGCCCCCTGCTCTAAGTAGGATCAGCTGTAGCTTGTTGGTCAGAACCGTGTTAAGGTGGGTTTTGACTGTCCCCAAGACTCTAAAAGCTCTCTGGGCAGCCAGTTTCAAAGTATGCCCAGTATTGTCACTGGACACCACTGAAAAAAGCACACCTATGTTTTCTTCATTCCATCCCATCAGGTGTTTACACACATTATTTGAATGCTAAACACTAAGATTACAGTGATTTTTATTACAGTATTATCATATTCATCTTTCTGTTCCTATACGTCTTCTTGCTGTTTTACTATTTCACTTGCTTCCCATAACAATTTTTACAGTGGTCTCCTTTTCCCACAGTTTGCTATCTGTTTCACCCCCTACAGTGAGGCTGAAAGTTCACTGCCTGCCCTTTTTCCCTTCCTTGCACAACAGCCTTTGCTCCACAGTCTGTTTCTCCCACCAACCCTTACTTCTTCCCCTTCTGTCTTGGATGGTACTGTATCAATTTTCTCTGTCTCTGTCCTCTCACACTTTCTCACTGAAAACATACTGTCCCTGTTCTGCACTGCCAATACCCTCCTCTCCCGAATTTCACTTACTGCTCTTCTTTCTTCCCCACTCAACTGAGGCTATTATTTTCCACAGCTCCACAAGATCTCATCAGTTCCTTTTAGGGACAGAACAGAGAAATGGCAGACACTGCATGTCAGAAACCTTTCTGTGGTAATGAGCTCTGTCACGATTAAGACTCACTTGCAGGATAAGGCAAAACAAATCTCTGACATAACCACATGCAGATCTCCCACAGAAATACAGGGCATCCCTTCAAAAGGGGATTTTTGAGGGTTTACTGGCAGGTGAGCAGTGACAGGCCCAGGAGCTGCTTGGTGGAGGGAGGCAGTGAAGCAGTGCGAATGTGGCAGCTGCCTAATTACCCTGCAAAGAACTCAGCTGTTTTCTACATTTTATCAGAAGAACTGTTGGAGACAGTGGAACAAGATGTAGATGATTCTTGGACACATTTTTTGCTGCTCCTCCAAGTGAGGAGAAGAAATGATCTGATACAAGGGCTAGCTCTTGATGCATAGCACAGAAACTGTTTTCATCCACATTTATGGGCTACCTAAGGAGTTCTGAAAGGAAAAGCTTAAGGACAGCCAAAAGAGGCGGGTAAAAGCCCACATAATCTTTTAGGAGACAGTTACAAAAACCAGCTAAACAATAAGACTTACAGAGTAAATTATATCCATAGTATAGAGAATGACCCTATAAATAATTTCCTAATCTGCATAATATGTCTTACGACCTCAAAATAAAGTCTTTGCATATGGTACATCAAATTTTACAAAAACACATACGAAACAGAAAAATCTTGAAAATAAATGTTACCTGAAATGCTTTCCATCAACTTTTCCTCACCTCATATTCATTTTTTCAACACTTAAAACTTCATCAAGAATGTCTCAGCCCATTATACCTCAAAGGTGAAGTGTGTTCCATGCAATTTGCTACATGAAGCTCCTTTCAGATAAAATATTAAAAGCTGGTAATGATCAAGAGCACTGAGCACTAGAAACTGCTAAAGACTTAAAAGGAATTATACTTGCTCAGCACCTTTAAAAAAGACAAGTTAGTCCAGTTTTGCGTTAGTGTGCACACGAAGGCAGCTCTGCACAATTTGTATGTGAAAAATTATTACCTTATGCCTTTACAAAGACACCCAGTAATGTGGCACTTAGGAGCATTCAGCATGCCTTAGATTTTATAATCAACTCTTTTTTCTTTTTTTAAAAAAGCAATAAAATGCAGTTGCACCAGTTTCTCTGTGTAATTGTTCCTCTGTCCCCACTGCAGTAATGAGTTTCATGCACCATTTCTCTGTCTGCTTGCAGCTCTCTGATCTATGAATCAGGCACTTCTCTATGATGGGAAAAGTCATGCCTGACAGTTCTTTAAAGTAAAGGGTCTTTATTTCTCTGCACCGTAGCTTAACCATCTGCAAAAAATACAGGATAACAATTTCTATTTCACAGCAGGATTACAAGAGTACACAATTTGAGTTAAGTACCGAGCAATGATTAAAAAACCCACATCATATCTGGAAAGCTATTTAAGGTATTTGACAGAAAGATGAAAAGGTCACCATAGTGTGTAAAAAATACAAGAAAAGGATATATATATGTCAAAGAATCATATTTAATTTCTGCAATCCTTTCTGGTCAAGAAAACTTCAAATATAATGAGAAAAAGAACTTACAAGAAAAAAATACAGGGAGAAAAAAAACCAGCAAACCCAGTCTTTCAATTCACATTTTAGTCTACAATGTATTTGTGGTGGCATCTTTTATGGCAAAGACTGGTCCTTTAACCATGCAAAGCTATAAAATGTTCTCCTGGAGAGAAGCTTGTTTTAAGGAAAGATCCTTTTTGTATCAGTATTTTCAGAAGACAGTGTTTCTGAATTTTCATAATAACGAGTGAGTTCAGTGAGGTAGTTTAAAATCTCAAAATAAAACACAGTTTAATATATTTTAATTAAAAAAAAAAAAAAAAGGTTTTCTGTGTACAAGCACATACTTTTTTTTTTTTTTCCTTAAGGGTAATATCTTACTCTGCCTGCTTACACAACCTATCCCTGATCTTGTCTGTGCTTCTGCTATCTTAATATATACGGTAAGACAGCACTGAAATATCTGGAGCTTGCCTATAATACTTTAATAAGTTACATGATCCACTCATTTCTTTGATCATTATGGTGGTGTTTGCTACGCAAGGAGTTAATTCCAACAGGAGCTAATTGCTAGCAGACGAGAAAGGAGATTACTTCTGAAAGCCCCATCCCCTCACCCTCAGTAAACCGTGCAGGTACTGTTCGCTCAGGCCATGAAGAGATCAATATTGCAATTGTGCAAGACAGGAAAAAGTCTGGTAGGAAATTATGGAAGGAAACAAGCCAAACAAACCATAAATAAATGAGAGATCCTGAGAATACTGAGAAAAAAGTCCCAAAAGGAGAGAAGGAGAGAAAATCAAAGACTGCCTGGAAGTTGACTGAAGCCCACTTAACATATTTGGAATATTTGGATTAAGGCTGACAAGTATGGACACTTGTTTGTACTAAATTCACCTTTTCTTGTTATATGTTGTTTTTACTATTGACTTAAATCATAGTATTTTTCAAGTAAGCTGGTTTGGTTCATAACATTCATCTTTTCCCCCCAAAAAAAAATAATTGCAGAAATAACTCTAATCCAACCATACTCTCTGGACAATTCCAACTGTTAGCAAGGCTGCAGCAAATTGATGTGGGAGTCATCAGGGACTATTAGATTAAAGAGCAAAATGGAATGTCTTTAAGAAATACCTGTGATGACACAAATAAAACTACTTTTGAGTAGTGGAAAGCTGAAGTTTTAGTTTTGATCTGAAATATAGCCATATTCTGTAAAAGTTAAAATGAACTGATTCTACTTATGTTGGGCAGGTAGCATATTAAAGAAAAGGGAAACCAATGTGCAACTGCTTGGCTAACCCTGTCTTTTGAAAATTTCTCTTTCCACAAGAATATTAGCTAAATATGAAAATAGCAAAACCAACTTCTTCCTGAAAGTCTTTCATCTTCCAGACTTTCAAAATATAAACAGGACCATTAAGAAAAGCTATTATCTGACCTGACACATTTACCAAAATATACTATAAAAAAAGCAGAATAGAAAGATGAAAGAAATGAAGCAAAATTCTAGAAATGGAAGTGTTGTTGGCAAATAACTATCTACAGACCTGACAAGTCTCATAACACGGGCAAAGTTCCTAGGAAAAGCGTTAAGAGGCGTAAGCTGTAGTGTTAGTTACAGTCACAGAAAAATTGAGAGCGCCTTTGTGACAGGCCCATCAAAACATTCTGAGCCAAACAGAAAAAGGACAGTGAGCCACATCAGTACTGCCTGCCCTCATCATACTGTCTCCTAGATTTATGACAACTGGAGGTGAATGGATATCGGCCTCACCTGCCAGGGCTGGCCTTTGCCAGAAGCTATAGGAAGGCTAGCAACTGAGCATCTTAGGGAGTGGCTGCTACCAGTATGGGATTGCCTTGTGATAGACTTAAGAATCAAACCCAGATTAAAAAAAAAGGCTTCTTTCCTGATGAATCCAGCCTTTTATTCCAGAAACATAGACTCCTTGCTGCAGCACACCATTCCCACAGCAAAAATGTTTAGCTTTGCAAAGTCTCATAACATGTCTTTCACCTCTCACTCCGCACAGCATTCCATATAGGAGCAATTAATTTCAATATATGATCTCTAAAGCCATAAAATATATATTAGCTATATATATATAGCTAATACAAGAGGAGATCCTCAAAACAATTAATAAGCTATATGAAATTATTATATTTTATATATTATTATATTTCTAAAATATCTGTTCCTTCATATTGATGGTGGGACACAGGAAGAATTATGCAGATAATTCTGACTAAACTTGAACTTCAAAGGAAATGGGGTGATAAAAACCCTGTGCACTGATCTTCACAGCCAGGCATGGACACTTGAGTTGTCAAGCGGGTATTTTGGAAACAAAAAGCAAAGACCCAAAATCTGTCTGTTCTGCAAAGGCTGTATTACCACTTACTTGTTCAAAATCCACCTTTGTACAGTATGCTGTAAACATACAACTAAAATAATTCCTGTGGGTCTTATTTACAAGTTCAAACACTGAAGCCCTTTATATATATTCTCCAATTATTAGAGGAGAAAAATTATAAAGATACTTTGATTATCGCTCTGAACTTCACTCATTCCTTCATTTCTTTGTGTGTTCTAGTTTCCCTGTTCTTTTCTTTTAACCTGAGTTGCTCTTCTTCCCATATCTATCCTTACATCTCTTTATGGTGTAAATACCATTTATGCCACTGTTCTTACTGCTAAAAAGTACTTTTTCTTTCAAGTTGGTTACCTCTTGATTAACTTTGATATCTATACTGTAAGAAATGCTGTGCATTAACGCATTCACCTTCGCCTATCAAAAATCACAACACAGTGAGAATGTAAATAAGTTCCAGTGCCTAGCCAGCTATGAAATGACGCCAGTTATCTGTTCAAATAGGACAAACTACACAAAGTAAGCTGGACTTAGCATCACCTAGGATGACGGAGTGCATTACTTTCTCTGGGGATAAAATGTGTCACCATAGGGGATCACACAAAGAAAATATTTTCCAAAATTATTTTTCCATTTTTCCTAACTCTCTAAAATCTTTCTGCTTAATATCTTGCTGATAGTACTATAAATTGTGCCCAGAAAAACTCCCAAAAAAGCAAAAATACAGTTCTGCTATATTACTTCTTGCATTTCTTGGTTTTCTGCAATGTTAAATCGCTTATCAAATTTTTCATTGAAACTAGTCACAGACAATAGAACAATATTCCTGGTTGTACTGAATATGATGCAGCTAGCACTAATAAAATCGATTTTCCAGCTTCTCTCCCTCACAACAGTTGGCAAAGTCAGATGCAAATTGCATCCACCTGTAGCAAGGAGATACTGACTTCCAGGAGAGCACAGAAAAAGTTACTGACAGAAGAAATGCCTTACTGTGAAGGAGAGTCTGGAGGATGCATTTTTACAAAAAGCCAGCACTCTCAAGTCTTCCTTTTCTCTTAGGAGAATCATCTGTTTCTGAGGATGATGTAAGTGTGGAGTTTTGAGTTTACTTCTCAAGTTGTAACATTTCTCTGAGTGGACTTTCCACCATCAAGAGAATATTAGACACAGTGAAGCACAGGTTCCTCAGCATTAATTGCTCACATTATTTCAAAAGAAAAGACCCAGCTGAATTACAAAATGGATCACTGAACAATTTCAATCAAATCCATTTTCTGAAATCTTTTCAATGAAGCTTTAAATGTCTCACATAAATTTCAAACTAACATTATCTTCCATTTCTTGAGAATTATTCTTAGAGAGTGCAGTGGAAACCCATCCTTCCATTTTTTGCTCCCCAGGAAACTTTCAGTTAGCTAAGCAAAATTACCAAACTAAAGGTATCTTGTAATTTGAGCTCATGCTGTATAAGCCTCTATGATGACAATTTCAGAATTTCATATTGATTTTCCCTAACCAGATCTTCAGAGTCACTTTCAGGTAGGCAAAGTTCATTTACATTAAGGAAATACAAGATCTTTGCTCAAAGATGTGAAAGATTTTTCATCATGTTTGTTGTCAACACGTTACTTGGAATTAAGTTATGATGTCAGCTATTTCTTCTAGTCTAAAAATGAGGAACTAAACTCTTCCTTGGCATCAAGTCATGCACTGAAAGATGAGGCCACCTTGCTTTCTTTTCTAGTCCAGTGTTTCAGAAAAAAACAAAGAATCAGAGAAACATATTATGACAGGTAATCATTTGCAAACATACAACTCTTTCAACATCTGCCATGTTTGGTTTCATTTTATAGCATCTGTCTTGGCAATATAAATTGTGCTCAGCTTCAAAGGTGCTCTGTGCCACACAGTGAAGAAAAACAATCATGACAACTGAAAAATAAAACACAGTATGGGGGCAGGGGGAGAGACAGATGAGAACGTAAAAGCTGTTCACTTTCTCTAGCCTTACTTTAAAAGAGAGACTGTTATGTTACCTTTCCTGCATCCTTTGAGAACCAGAGTTTTGCCAATGGAAGAAAAGTGACAACTACTGCATTTATGAAAGGTACCAAACAACCTCAAGCATTTCCAAAAGAAAGCAATTTAACCCAGCACACGCAGATGAATTATATCAGTAAAAATTTATTGCCACAAGAATTTTTTTTTCTAGACTCAGATATTATTCAGATATAGACTCAGCTATATTATAAACATTCTGATAAAAGTAAATTGGAAAGTGTGGATTTCACAAGAAAACTAAGGGAAAGAAGGTAACTTTGTGTGGAGCGCTACATCATCATCAAAATTTACCACATAATTAAAACTGTTGTCTTAATTTTCAATTTTAAGTCTGTGTTATACTTAAAAGCTTACTTTTATGAGTTTAAATACAGTAAAAAAAGCTTGACAATATACCAAATATAATACACTATATACAAAAAATGTTGCAAATCTGCCTATGTCACTCCACCCTATTTTCCACAAATTTACAGACCACACACAGAAATGTTAGCAATGTTAACGCATACTGTCAATGTCTGTATGAGATGCTTTTCTGCTTTTGAAAACAGGTTAACCAAGGAATAAAATATTTATAGTAAATTCCCATAAAGTACAACATTGTGTAATGCAAATATTTGAAAAATTTGCTGTAAGCAGCAGTGGTGTTTTTCTTGACCAATATTGGTCTACATATGTACAGTACACTACAGATGAAGACCTCCGTGAGTAATAAACCCTTGACACAAGACATAGTTGAGATTCTCCAGTGATGCATTGGGAACCATTTCCAATACAATGAAAAGCAAACCTTTCCTTGTTGTTTGAAAAAACAAAACACTTTCCCTAAAGCTCAAAAAAAACCACCACCAAACCCCAAACAAAAAAACAAAAAAACCCCAAACAATTTCTCCTTTTGTATTAACGATGAAGAAAGGAAAAAAAAACATTGATTCAGAAGTCTACTACTAAAACCAATATTAAAGCACTTACACAAAGTTTAGCTTGTGTTTCAACCTAGCCTTTTCAACAAGATATTTGAATGTGTGCTTATGTCTCAGCAGATTAATGCCTTTAATTATGTCAATAATTAAAGACAACAATTTACAAATCTTACCACCAAACATCTTTAAAATATCCACACATTTTTATCCAATATTCCATTTAATCATGTTAAGCAAAACACTTGTTTTTGTCTATGATAAATCATTTTATGAAAATTACATTTTCTTTTTTTTTCTCATGGTTTTCTTTCATTAATGCGAAGTTTAATAATTAATGCAATTCAAGTAAGATGGAAGAGACAGTGTTAGAGCAAAAGGATGCAATCTTGGAACCACTACACCTTGCAGCCAAATTTTCAGTTCTGTCTTCCTGACTGTAAGGATCTGTAGGGATCTGTACAGATCTAGACAGATTTCCAACAACAGCCATTTTAAAACGAAGCAGCTTCTTCCTTACTTCTTTCAGTTGACTTCTTCTGTAATCTACTAAGGAGCATCCAAACTTTACTCAAACACTAAGCCTGCCTCCTGTAATTCCCTTGTACTGCTGGAGAAATGAAAAGTTTCAAAATGCCTGTTTCCAATTTTGCAGCAGGTCACGTGCCATGGATCTATCAGATGCATGAAACAGAGTGCTGTGTTTCTTCCTGACTGAGTTCTTGGAGGCCACCACAGAGGTAAAGTCTCAAATGGAGTCTTACACATGCCTGAAAGTCCGTCCACAGATTGGCTTGCAGAGGCTGGGGACAGGGAGAAGGCATAAGCATTCCAGAAACCACACTGCAAACAGCCTATTTTTGAGCATATAAGCTAAATTCGTGCTAGTAGGTAAAGTATAAATTAAACACAGAAACAGATGGATATTAAGAAAATAACCAAAGCATGGTGGAAATGAAAATATTCATCTGAGTTATAACTCATGTGTGTAATCTGCAATATAGATATTTATCTTAGAAGGACACTGTCAAGGTGTTCCTCATAACTTTTTCAGTATTTCTTACTAAATTGCAAGCTTGCAGAAACTTTTGGATTGGCAGTTAGAGGCTGTTACTACTGCAAGTGGCAGTGTGATCTTTCCTCACCAGGAGCTATGCTACAGCTCATGCCTGTAGCACAGAGACCCCTCGCAAGGCTACTTTTCACTTGGTTCCCCTTTTTACTGACTTCTTCAGAGTTGAAATCATAGAAGTAAATGAGTCAAAGCAATATGAGTCTTATCCTTCTACTTGTGCTTTGTTAATCCTTCAAGCACATCAGTTTAAATCTGGTTCCCTAACAGAAAAAAAGAAATCCTGAACAAGCTTGTCTAATTGTCAGCATGCCAGAAAGATATTCATACACTTTGGGGAAAAAAAAAAAAAAAAAAAAAGAAAAGGAAAAAAAATCCCACACACTGTTCATTTGCTTCTAAGTTAAAATGCAAAAAATTAAAGACTCCCGAAAATATAAAACCAGCCACTGAAATACAGCCTACATTTTACAATGACATCATCTTCCCAAAGCAAGGCCTTGTTACTCTACTGACACAACTGTGTTTTTGTCATGTATCTAACCTAGTTCTAACAAATGTGGTTCAGCTGTGCTTACCAAACAACTTTCTCTCTAGCAAACTAAGCCATTGCTGTACTTACAAAATTTCTCATTAATTTTGCTTATGTGGGAATTCAGAATACCTTATGACTCAACAAGAGACTGAGTCCAGGGAAAATGCATGCAGAATGCAGAATGGCATCAGATTAATGTAGCGCCAACCTATTGTGGTCAGCTTTTTAAGTACAGAATAAATAGGAAGGCAAATAGCATGCACAAGTGGGAAAAATAGATGTATGAATTCAAGTGACAGATTATAATTCTAATAAAAAAAACCCAAAACATCGTCGCTTGCCAAGGTGATTAATATAGTTTAATTATGTCACAGGTAAGATCTGTGTATAAATCATGTTTAGGGCATCTCATATCAAAGAGTAAAAGAATTCATTAAATGTATCTGGACAGGCACTTTATTATCTTTCATGGTGTGATTATTTTTGGAAACCCAAAGAAAAACACCTCTGTCTCCAAAGAGACTGAAATTACAAATGGGTACCTAATTTTTAAATCTTTTGCCCTTGTGGCAATAAAAAAAAAAAAACCAAACCAAACCACTTTCTCTATAGGAATGAAAAGAGAGAAGAAAAATTAATACTTGGGCATTTGGAATAACTGAGAGGTATTCACAGTCTTACACTATAAGCAAGATGAATGAGCCAGGAGAGGAGAGAGATGGGATGAACAAGCCAGAGAAGAAAAATAGATTATTGATTTTTACCATCAGACAGACATCAGACTGTAGCAGCCACACATAATAAGCAACATATGATTCAAATTTGCCTTTAATTTCATGGATGCTCTGCCTAAGAGGGCTCATTGGTTTTGATTGTTTGTTTTTATTCATGATGATTTGACAAAATTAGCTTTCGCTGTTCCTTCCTTTATTGTTCATGTTATTTTGCACAGCATTTAGAGAGAAAATGGACTGGTAAATGCTACTGATCTCAACAAAGTCAGTGATACCCAAACCTTGAAATCAAATTGCTCAGAAGACATAATAATTGTAACTTGTTCAATAGCCACACAAATAAAACAAATGCTTGCTTGGTTTTTTAAAGTGAACTTTATGTGAGGAACTAGAAGGTACTTAATGTTGTCACTCCTCTGACATCACACCAATTCATGATACTACATAACACTTGAAAGAAATGACATCTTTGGCACTGCTGTGCTGCAGGGAGTACACTTCAGACATATAAGCTACCAAAATGTGAATTGATCTGATTCCTTTCCATAGAATCATTGCTGAGAATTTTGTCCTTCACTATGTATAATAATACTGAATCTGTAGCTTATTAATCTTTTCATATGTTTTAAACATTTAATCTAGAGAAGAATGAGCTTCAGTTTTAAAATAGTTATAGAGTAACTTTTCATACAACTCTTCTAATAGTTTCCATTTTATGCTCCCTGTAAAAGTATCTTAGACTATTTGATGGAAGGAACATTTAGTTAACATCTAATATGAACTAGAATAAAAATGAATATAATAGTATAACCATATCCTTTAAGTCTCACAAAAATTCATGCTAAAGTAGATGCTACTGAAGAGCAGACTGTAACAATCTCAAAGGATTAAAACAGCTCCACAGTCAGAGAGCTTTTATCTAACTCTGAGGAGCACGTTCAATGACATGGCAAGAGATACAAGCAGAACATAAAACCAAGAAAGAACAAGAACTCAAAAAAATTAACAAGGAAAAAAAATATATATGCATTTGGATGTAATCAAAAAAAAAAACAAAGCCACAAATTGAATCTGATTAAAAATGTGGCTTAGCAAAAGATCTGAAAAAAATCTACAAAGATCTGATAATTCTATAAACCTACAGACATTAATTTTGGCTAAATCTGACATTACTAGGTAGTATTTCAGGAACAAACATACAGCAAAATAATCTTCCCTTTATTAAGTATGATTTTCCCTCTTACAATTAGTACAGTTATTACTGACAGTACAGTAGGTGCATTTAACAACTTAAAAGCATTGCATTCTACACTCCGAATACTGCTAGAAAAGAAGAAAATGAAGAATACCCAATTTCTTAATCTTCCAGCCTAAATGGATTTAATTTTTAAATGGACATGCTTACAGACTTCCATAAAATTCATTCTGTGCTCAAGAAAAGGAATTATTTGTGGGAGGTAAACTATGTCTCCATGAGAACAGCCAATGAAACAGTGAAATGTCTTAAATACAGAACAATGAAAGAAACCGATAAACCCCTTGAAAAAAAAATCTGGTGGATAGCCCTGTGGCTGGCATGATTGAAGAAGTGCTTCCAACTTCTAGCAGACCACAGAACATGATTTGCTTTAGGGTCAATCATGGCCCACTGTTAAGACCTGACTCAAATCCAATGAAGTCAATGGCAGTACCACTGTCTGCTTATCAATTGACGGATTGAAACACGAAACCTAAGCAATAACATCATCTTGAAGAATGTTGCCTCAGAATGAGGAAATCACATCTGGAACATAAAAGGAAGGAATGTGATTGTCAAGTGAGCATTGCAAGGGAGGTGACTGAAATTTGCTGTACACCTTCATTAGTGATTCAATGCTGAAGATTCAATAAAGCAAAGTCTACCTTCCTGGATTCTTTGGAAAGAGTTTTGAAGAAGGTTGATCCACCCATGAAAGAAACAATATATTTGTGATCTCAAGGAATTTGAGAAACAGCAGGGAGAATTATTATTACTGTTATTACACGAAGGAAAAGTATAATGATTTAAGTCTAAGGCATATGGAAAATAAAATAAGATCTACTTCTCTACTAGTATGACAGGACAGTATCATCATGTTGCTATATGTACATACTGTGGTATAAAGTAGCACAAATATTTACTTAAGTTTCTACCCTGGATTTGGAGAAGGCTGAGGTTCTTAATGACTTCTTTGCCTCAGTCTTCACTGGCAAATGCTCTGACCACACCATCCAAGTCTTGGAAGGCAGACACGGGGACTGTGAGAACGGTGACCCTAGGCCAACTGTAGGAGAGGATCTGCTTCAAGACCATCTTAAGAACTTGAACGTACACAAGTCCATGGAACCTGATGAAATCCATCCGCGGGTCCTGAAGGAGATGGCGAATGAAGTTGCTAAGCCACTGTCTGTAGGGATTGGTGCATGGACGGGAGGTTGTCAGGAGGGACAGGAACCAGCTGACCCTGGGGAGGTGCTTAGGCAGCAGATATAAGGAATTGTAACTGCGCAATAAATCGTTGATGACCCGCATTCCGTGAATGCTCTATGTCTCAGCCCTAGTTCGGAGGGAACTAGTGCTTCTGTCCCTCACCACATTAGTAGCGAGAAACTACAAGTGGTGACCCCGACGTGATAGCGATGGATGTGAGCCACGTGGTACAGGTACTGGAGGCCCTCGTGCAGCAAGCTGGGTTGCCGAAGGCGATAAACTCGGAGCCAGCGGGCCACTGCATCCAATGGTTGCGAGGCCGGGGGGCGGTGGAGGCCCCCGTGGACGTATTAGATACCTCCCGATGGGGACGGATCCGCCAAGAGCTTTTGGAAGCGGCCTTGGCGGGGGAAAAGAAAGCAGGAGATCGGGGGGAGACATGGGGTGCCATCGAGAAAAGTTGTCTCCAGGACAGGAGCTGCTGGAGCGGCTGCGGGACACGGAGGCGCTGCGAGTGGAGGAGCCGCGGGTGCAAGCGCGGGAGCTGTGGAGGAAAGTGCCCCGGGAGGTGCGGCCGGAGCCACCGAGCCGCGCGGCCGAGCGGGCAGCGCCGGGGCTGCAGCACGTCTGCCAGAAACCGCGGCCACGGCAACAGCAAAAACCGGGAAGCGGAGTCTTGTGAGCCCTGGCAACACTCCCCTTTGTGCGACAGGGCAGGGGACAGGGGGGTTCCCCACAACGAGCGACAGCAACCCTCAAAGTCTACCCTGGGGGAATCCTCCCTACTAACGACATTGTCTTTATCCTTGGCTACCAGGCTGGAGTGTTCAGTTTGGTTTTGATTTCCTAAAAAAAAAAAAAAAAAAAAAAAAAAAGTACCCTGATAGCCTTTTGAACACGGTGTGCGAGTGCCGTGGTGGGCTGTGGACTTGAAACCCCATATACAACTCGTTTGATAGTCTCTTTGTTATCCACATGTACTAGAAGTTGGCAAATATATATCCATGTATATCTATGTTTCTATTAGCCCCTGGAGACTTTTTAAGGATATTGCTGACCACTTCTTCAATGTAGGCTGGCCACCTGCATCGGAATGAGTGTGCATTTTGGTCAGTGTGAAAGCCCAAGGCTCGTGCGATGTGGGGGGGGCAGAGCCTCTGCAGGGATGCCTGCTAAAGTTGAGGCTGCCACCTTACACTGCAGTGATGCTGCTTGGAGCTGATTTTTGATTGTCTTCACAGGGTCCTTATGCTACGTTCTGTATGAGGGACCATATAGTGGGAATAATGATTGTCTAGGTTTTGTGTTTCAAATATTGTAATTGTATGGAGTGTGCTTGTGGGATCCCATGCGTGTGTGCGTGTGTGTGTGCTGAGGGCGGACAGTGCTCTATGTATTTTTTGTTGTTGGGTTTGTGTAAAAGTTTTAATGGGTAGCAGATTAACATTTTGGACAAGAAAGGGTTAATGCAAAGTGCCGTTGCTGGCAGGTATTTACTGCTGCTGATAAGCAGGCAGGCAGCTGTAGCTTCACATTTCTTTCCCATCAGAATGCCTTTGAATCACTTTAACGGGCCTCCTTCTCAGGAGCTGATAGCGTGGGAGAGGGGGTATGTTTGTGTTCTCCTACCTACAGGTCCATGGCAGCTGCCTGCAAAGTTTGCAAAGCCTCACCATGAGCTGGACAGACAAGTGGAGGAACCCGATGCCTCAGCTACAGGAGCTGACAGTGAATACCCCAAGCAGAATGAGATAGAGGAAGAGAAAAATAAATGATTACAGGACATCACTTGAGGGCAACTGAAAAGTAACAACTTGAATATGTGTGCTTGTAACGTAGCTGTTATTAGAGGCTGTGATTTTGTGTATAAAACCCACTTGTATTTACTAGCCAGTTGCTAATGAGAAACTATACCTTGTATTGTGTGCATTTGTTACTTGTAAAAGATGTTAGAGCATGCAAATTTGCAGCAGCTGCTAGAAAATGCTAAGGCAAAAGCTAGAAAGATTCTAATATGATGGTAGTGTTATAAACCAGGTAATGGAACAAATTAAGAGAGTGGGAGAACTCCACTGGTAAGAAAATTCTTTGGCTGGTTTCTCACTGCCATCAGCATTTTCAACATGCTGTTGTAACCTGTAGTAGTTACTCTGGTAATGTAAATCTGTGTGTGCTTTGCCACAATAGCAACTCGTTACTGGATGAAGCAGGTGAAACTCTGCATTGACAACGAAGTACAAGAACTGAGGTTGACCAAATGCCTGCTGCCACAGTCAAGGGCAAGACTGGGTTGGCCTCTGTGTTTGCCACCAAGAAGAACCTTTAGCTCCGCTGTTGGCTGCAACCCAGCAGGTGTGGAGCGGTGGGGACACATGCCATGCCAGACCTTGATGTGAGGGGATGGCCTCCCCTGTTATCAGAGAGCCATCCAGGAGAAAAAGGGCAGACCCAGCAGCCTGTGACTGACCTGTGTTGAAGAAATATGGAAACATGCTAAGATCTTACACATGGTGTATGAGGATGGGCAAGCCTTTTGGCTGGACAATTTGTTAGGTGAATGGGGACTGACAGGTTGGCTGGTTGCTCTAGTAAAAGGTGGACTAATGGTGTTTATTGTCATTTTAACGATTTTGATTTTGTTGCTGTGTATTTTTAATGTATCCAATGAATGATTATGAGTGCTACAAAGCGTGTTTGGCTTGTATAAAAAGAAAAAGGCGGAGATGTGGATGACTTTCTGGCAAAGAACAGCCATGTACCCAGATCAGCAAGTGCCTACGTGGAGTCGGACATGAACCAAGGGTCAACAAAAGCTGAAGGAATCACAGCAAGATAAGAAGGAACTGACAAATGCTACTATGCTTGCACTAAGTGGGCTCTTAACTGATGTTGATAGTGTTCGTCATGCCACCTTACAAATAGGGCAGCAATCGACTTTTTATTGTTGGCACAGGGGCATGGTTGTGCTAAATTTGAGGGGATGTGCTGCATGAATTTGTTAGATCATTTGGAATCAATTTATAAGAGTATACAACAATTGAAAGAGGGGGTTAAATGGCTAACGAAAGATGATGGATGGAGTAACTATATTATGTGTGTTAGTTTTATTTGTATTAGTAGCAAGTTATATGTTGTGGTATGTGATATCTATGGTTAAGAAAAATGTAACATCCGTCTGGTTTGCTCAAAAGAGACAAAAAGAGAGAATTGTGGAGTGGCTGAGGGACGGTGGACATTTCGTGACCAACCCAGATGTCAGCCTTAGGAGATGGCGGTTATGAAGAAAACAGCTGAACAATGGACATGTGAGCAATCCCAGCTGTTTGGTCTTAGCCAAACTCTGAATTAAGTTGCAAGGTCTGAATTCAAGTTACTCAGGCTGTGAGGCCTAGCCTTAGGTTACTAAAGGACAGTTATGTGCAGTAGAATAAGGAATTTGGCATTTGCTCAAGGCTAACAAGATGTGGGAGCGGGATGGTGAAACTGCAAGTTTTGTGAGAAAGGTAGCGAATGGATAATTTTAGCTAGCTTGTCTGCTTCAAAATGTGTGGACTGCACTTCTGAGCCAATCACAATCTATATTGGTTACGTCTAGCCAATAGCAGTTCAATTTCTGGAAGCATATACTGTAGCTACTGTAGCTACTGTGCTACGACAGTGGTCTGTGGACCCCATTAGCCATTGAGGCTACGACAGAGTGTGCGCAAGTCCTTTTTCAGGCTTTGTCTGAGCGAGCTGCTGAAATTTGCCCAAATCACTGTAACAGTCATTCGCACATCCCTGGACTCCTAACTGAAGGTAACAATAGTGCAGACCGTGTTGCACAAGGTCTGCCAGTTCCTGACTGTTGTGCTCCAGTTTTTATGTGCTATTTACATGTCACGGTTGATACCTGTAGCAGTGTCATCTCGGCTACGGCACAACGCAAGCAAGACGCCAAAGCAGCCATTTTGCATTGGCGCGACGTCATGGCGATTTTGGGAGTCCCTAGCCAGATCACGACCGACAACGGCCCAGCATATTCAAGTCAACTGGTGGCTTCATTTTTATGACAGTGGGGCATTGAGCATAAGAGTGGTTGTCCTCATAACAGCACTGGCCAAAAAGCTCACCTCGTGTGTCTTGAGGCGGGGGAGACCGTACCCAGAGGAGCTCCTGCAGTCTGTGTGCGCTGACTTTTACTTTCTGCTCTGACTAGTTTAAATCAATTCTCGCATGGATCAAGTGAACAATCCCCTATGAGCTCGCACTTTGCCTCACCTCTAGACAAACCCCCGTATCCACAGGTACGGGTGAAAGATCCGGAAAAGCGTAAGATAGGTCCATTTGCCCTCTGTGCTCACAGGCGAGGCTATGCCTGTGTGGAGGGGGAGACTGGGCTACGCTGGGTACTGGCAAAATGGTTATTTCTGTATTTGTAGTTGTGTCTGTAAGTTTGTATTTGAGCTATATTTCACAGGTGGTGATTGGCGCTCGGCTGTATCTGGGAGAGAGTGATGGAAAGAGGTGTGAAATGACATCCCTGGCCCTTGTGTGTCCAGATGACTTCACTCACGGATCCAGTCACGACGTGCCTTACGAACTTTGTGGCCGGCTGTTGAATACGACATCACTCAGGCCGGAAACACCTGCGTCTAGGTCCCTTTAGGCTGACGCTCTGTGTTTATTAGTATTAGGATGTTTGTTTCCTTCTTGTTTGATTATGTAATCCACACTGTGTTTGAATACTTAGTGGCACAAACCTTTCTTACTTAGTTAATAAGAGTTATAAGTTGCTTATCTGGAATAGCTGTTAAAACCCTGAGTTTTCTAGTCTTGAGGCAGGGGAGATGTAGGGATTGGTGCATGGACGGGAGGTTGTCAGGAGGGACAGGAACCAGCTGACCCTGGGGAGGTGCTTAGGCAGCAGATATAAGGAATTGTAACTGCGCAATAAATCGTTGATGACCCGCATTCCGTGAATGCTCTATGTCTCAGCCCTAGTTCGGAGGGAACTAGTGCTTCCGTCCCTCACCACACGAGTAGCGAGAAACTACAACTGTCCATCAGGTTTGAAAAATCACAGCAGTCAGTTGAAGTTCTCTATGACTGGAAAAAGGGAAATAAAACCCCCATTTTCAAGATGGTGGAAATGCATGACCCAGGGAATTACAGACCAGTCAGTCTCACCTCTGTGCCTGGCAAAATCTTGGAGCAGATTCTCCTGGAAGACATGCTAAGGCACAGGAAAAACAACAAGATTCTTGGTGACAGCCAGCATGGCTTCACTAAGGGAAAATCCTGCTTGACCAATTTGGTGGCCTTCTATGATGGGGCTACGGAACTGATGGACAAGGGTAGAACAGTTGAGGTCATCTACCTGGGCTTCGGCAAAGTGTTCGACACTGTCCTGCATGACATCCATGTCTCTAAATTGGAGAGACATCAATTTAATATATGGACCGCTCAGTGGATAAAGAACTGGCTGGATGGCTGCACGCAAAGAGTTGTGGTCAATGGCTCAATGTCTGGCTGAAGACCAGTAACCAGTGGTGTCCCTCACGGATCAGTGTTGGGATCAGTCTTGTTCAACATCTGTGTCGGTGACATGGACAGTGGGATTGAGTGTGCCCTCAGCAAGTTTGCCACTGACACCAAGCTGTGTGGTTCGGTTGATAACACTGGAGGGAAGGGATGCCATCCAGAGGGACCTTGACACGCTTGTGAGGTGGGCTGATGCCAACCTCATCAAGTTTAACCATGCCAAGTGCAAGGTCCTCCACGTGGGTCGGAGCAATCCCAAGCACAGCTACAGGTTGGGCAGAGAAGAGATTCAGAGCAGCCCTGTGGAGAAGGACTTGGGGTTGTTGGTTGGTGAAAAAAAAAAACATATCCTGGGCTGCATCAAAAGGAGCGTGACCAGCAGGTCGAAGGAGGTGATCCTGCCCCTCTACTCTGTTCTTGTGAGACCTCGCTTGGAGTATTGTGCACAGTTCTGGTGTCCTCAACATAAAAAGGACATGGAACTGTTGGAACAAGTCCAGAGGAGGGCCATGGGAATGATCAGGGGGCTGGAGCACCTCCCGTATGAAGACAGGCTGAGAAAGTTGGGGCTGTTGAGCCTGGAGAAGAGAAGGCTGCGTGGAGACCTCATAGCAGCCTTCCAGTATCTGAAGGGGGCCTATAAGGGTGCTGGCGAGAGACTCTTCACTAGGGACTGTAGTGATAGGACAAGGGGTAACGGGTTCAAACTTAAACAGGGGAAGTTTAGATTAGATATAAGGAAGAAATTCTTTACTGAGAGGGTGGTGGGGCACTGGAATGGGTTGCCCAGGGAGGTTGTGAATGCTCCATTCCTGGCTGTGTTCAAGGCCAGGTTGGACAGTGCCTTGGGTGGCATGGTTTAGTGTGAGGTGTCCCTGCCCATGGCAGGGGGGTTGGAACTAGATGATCTTAAGGTCCTTTCCAATCTTAACTATTCTATGATTCTATGAAACAAAACCATTCCCAAAGAGTACTGTTATTTTTTTAATTTCTAAATATAATACAAAACATGTACCTTACCAATTTGTACGAGGCACAAAAAATTATCCTTAGATGTCACAATACAAACAGCTTCAGAAGTTGTTATATATGACTACTTGGAAAGAACCTTTGCTGGCCTAATTTTAGCCAACAGCCTTCCTTTGCAGTTTGCTTTTTTGTCTTCTTTTTCACTTGGAAGTTACATTTATTATTTCAATGCTTCATCAACTGCCTGTCTTGGGACTGTGTTGTTATTGTTTGATTAGGTGCAAGAAACTTACTTTTGTACCTGGAACAGTGTAACACAGTGAGGTGCAAGTAAATGACTAACATGATGAGTTATTGAACAGACCAAATTAAAAGGGAATACAATTAAGGCTGCTATCTGTCTGGATGATGGATGCTCTTTGTTTTCCTCTTTTTAAATCTAGTTTTCTATCTCACCAGTTCAGCTTGTAATTCCTCCACAGAAGATTTTTAACATGCTGTGTTTCCAGAGAAGTGGCCACTCCCTCCATCCCAATGACCTCTAATATTTGACATTGCGTCCCCTACACCATTCTCCAATATATGATTACATATAGGGAAAGGCCACATTTTTTACTTCAGGTATCAGTGTGCTCATGGGAGCTGACAATTGGAAAAAAACATAGGATGGAAGAAAACAAACAAGAGTGAGCCTCTACCCTCACCCCTGCAGCTTTTTGGGATGTCTGACTTTCTCATATTAAAATTCCTCAAAATAGAGTAATAAAAATGAAGTCCGTAAGCTGGGAAGAATTCAACTTTCCTAAAAGCCTGCCATGATGGCAGGAAAATTAGGAGGTAGCTCAAAAGGGAATCATACAGAAAGAGATAAAGCTTGCAATGAGGTTTGCTCACATCATTAGAAATTCTGCAGGTTTTCCTCTGAATTAACTCAAGACACTACAGTGTATCTTGTCCTTATGCCAAAACCCTGTATCCTTAAAAAAACCCTAAATACATTAACTGTTCAAAAAGCAAGAGATTTCAAATACAGCAGTACTTTACAGTACTTTTAGTATTTTCTTTACTGCATAAACAGCGTACTATTGATGTACTGATGCTCAACAAACGATAGCAATGTTCAGAGGCTTGAGTAACTCCATACAGTATTTCTTAACCAACAGGTCTGTTGACATTAAATTATAAAGTTCTGACACAACATCTCAGAAAATTTCCATGCAAATATAGATATGCTTTGCTTTCTAACTGGCATGTTTGGAAGCTGGTTGTAAAATGACAAGTAGAGGTGACAGCAACAGAGTACTGAAAGGTACGTAAAGAAGGTGTCGGTAAAGAAGGTGAATTTCCTTGAGGCTGGCCTTAGTTCAACATAGTACAAGCTATTGACATTGTCAGGTGGAGAATTTCTCTTTGAAGTTCTACTTTAAATGCTCAAAAATTGGCATTCTTGTATACAATAAACTGGGAGGAAGAGCTAGTACTTAAAGATGTCTGGGCACAAAGCAGTAAAATGCGATGGACCTTGAAACCTATCTAAATGATATTCTAGGGAATCTATTCTCACACCCACCCTTTCAGAGACAAAGATAATGCTGAAAGACATGATGTGATATGATGTCATGGCAATTGATGATGTAGAGATGAGCACGCAATAGGAATGAAAAGGGTCAATATATGTTTTAGCTACGTTCACAAAAGGTATTCTGTCACTGCAAAGAATGATAAAATGCATTTCCTATCTAGGTCTTGCATGACAGCACCTTTGTGTAATTCTGTTTCCACAATATTATTGACAAATATGCATGTAAAAACCAAGGTAACAATTGTTGACACATTTTAAGGCTGTACCTCACTAGAGAAAGATGGTGTCGTGGTCTAAGCCAGTTGGCAAGTCAGCCACGCAGTTTCTACTCCCCCCACCCCCCACCTTTCCCCGAGGGATGGGGAGGAGAATCGAAAGAATGTAACTCCCACGGGTTGAGATAAGAACAGTCCAGTAACTAAGGTATAACACAAATCACTACTGCTGCCACCAATAATAATAATGATAAAGGAAATAACAAGGGAAGAGAATATGATACCACCCACCGGAAATGAGCCCGACAGAAAGGAGGACGTGCCCTTCCGGGTAGCTCCCAGTTACATCCCCCGGCATGACGTGCTGTGGTACGGAACACCTCTTTGGCTAGTTTGGGTCAGGTGTCCTGTCCCTGCTTTTTCCCGGCTTCCCCTCCTCCCTGGCAGAGCATGAGACTCACAAAGTCCTTGGTCAGGGAAAACATTCTGACCAGTAACTGAAAACATCAGCTTTATCAGTATTATTCCCAGGCCGAAAGTCAAAACCACAGCAATGCACCAGCTACTACGAAGGAGAAAAAAACTGACTGCTGCTGCTGCTGAACCCAGGACAGATGGTGATTAAGCATATAAAAGAGAAGCACCTATGAGTAACCTGATAAGCAGGAGAAATGCAAATAATGAAAAAAACCTTTTCCTGAAGATTCCTTTAGAAGTTTTATTCTTGTTGTTTTAAAGTATGTGAATTTAACAAGTATTACTATATTAATCCTCAAATACTCTAGTGAAATAGGGATGCATTATTTTTCTTTTTCTGTTAGAGAATATAAGTATTGCGTTTCAGTTCAGTGAAGTATTTACTTAAGTATTAAGTTTAAGCACTTGACTAATTCCAATTTTCTAACTGAACTACAAATATCTTACTCATTCAAGACTAGAGCCCTTAAATATTCAGGATCATGACTGAAATGCTAGGAGAGCCAAAATCTGAAATTCTCAGAGGTTCTAACTCGATGCCTTAGCTAAGACTGTTTTTACTTCTATTCATTAAGCTCCCAAAAAGAGCAGCAGAAGCCAAAGGCGCTCATAAACATGACCAGGGGATTAGCAGCACTAGTAAACACTGAATAGCAACCATTAGCAGAGAGATGAAGCAGCAGACTATCACGGAGGTTTTTTTTCCCACATCTTAGTCAATATTTCTTATATATAACAGTAAACACTCTTATATTATTCAGTATATTCACAATCACATCTATAGTATTAAACATAGATCAGAAAACATGTTTAACCTGTATGCATGGATCTGAATTTGCAAAGCATGCTGTAATGTTTTCCTTTTGCTCTTGTCTATTATGTACTCAATAATTTTTTAAAAAAACTTGGTAAAGAGTAGGACTGAACACCAAGTTTCTCATGGTATTATTCAGCAGGAAAAAAAAAAAGTCAACTTATATAAAGGAATGGAAAAATTGTGTATTTAAAATACTGAAATTCAACTACCATCTGTTAGCCTCTAAGGCAGCTTTCACCAAGGCCATCACCTCTTCATGAGTCACTACAGGGAGCTATCATTAACATTAGCTATGATTAATGAGGATGTTGCCTATTATAATTATTCCACTCTAAAGCTTAGTAACATTCTGACAGTGTCACATAGCCTAACCACCACCTTCATCCTCTCAGTAGCCTCATTAAAAAAATCCCTGTTGCAGTTTACTTTAGATTATACTGCAAAACCTTAGCAATCCTGGGAGGTTCTCTTTGGTTACAGACATGGATTGGTTCTTTCAGGCTGCCTTTGGAAAGTACTAAGATGTAACCACTGAAAGAAGAGCCTGCATGCACTATAACACAGGGGGTTTAACAAATTAAGGTAAAAGGAGAAGAAACCTTTCTCTCATCATATAGCAAGTTGACACATCATGGATTTGCTTCAGCACCTGAGGTGTAACAATTCTTTTTCCCAAGCTACAATTCTTTTACTTATGAATGCCATACAGAGAAAAGAAAAATTATCTGAATTGCTAGACCTAACTCAGTCACAAGGCAAAGAAGCCAAAATGTTGGTCTATCCTCTAATACTATAAATCCAAAGAAACTTAATTCTAACCAGTATTTTTCAATATGCTGCTGTTAATAACGCTATTAATAAACACTATTCTAAAGAAGAAAGACTTTGAGATCCTACTTTTCCTTATCCCCTGAACACACTTGATTTGTTGTTGTTGCTTTTTTATTGAAGCTAAATTGTGTGATGTTTTCCGTTTGGGTCTTTTAAATGGATCCAACAGGGGAAAAAAAAAAGTCTTTTCTATATGGTTCTTCCACCCAAAATGTTTCTTCTGTCAAGTGAGAAAACTACAGGACAGTTCAACCAGAAGTAAGTAAAATAATCAGTATACTCCATTTCTCAGGAAGAGGAGTGGTATCCTGCTTTGGTCTCACCAGATTATAGTGACTGTATTTCCACTTTCCAGCCCAACATTTGGGCTCCATCAAGTATGTGCAGTAAAACTGGCACTACAATAAAGCAACGAACTATTTTAATCACACAAAATGTCTGTTAGGTATAGGAAATATCTTTTGCTTGATAAAATCAGAATACATTAGAAGAATGTACAAGCAGCAATGAAGGCACTAAAAGCTTCAAAAGCAAAGTAAGGAAAAGTATGAGACCTGGACTTAATACATTCTTAAAAGCAAAAGCAATTCTCTTGTTTTGAAATATATTTTAGTATGATTACAGAATAGTTCAGCTTGCTGAAATAAATAACTAGTGCAGAAAAAATAAAGACTAGGTGAACTGTTTTATTTAATACATTAGAATGGGCTATTTCAGGGTAGCCAAATAGTAACAAAAGAACTCTACTTACTGCAAAAGGAACAAAAGAACTCTAAAATAATTTTTTAAATATCTATTTGGCAGTTCTGCTCTGAATCTTTCAAAAAATAAATGCATACCCGCTATGCTAAAAGTAATCTTTTTAGTTCCTGTTACTGTAAATGCAAAAGGAAAAAATGTCTTAAAATATAATTAAAACTGAAGCTTAATTTCATTAAGAAATCTCCTGTCATTAAATCCATGGTACTTCCCTGCTGAAGGACTTTCTAACAGCATTGGTCTTTGTGCCTCTTCCTTTCTCTTATGGTTGCACTGTCTTGGGTTGCCTGGAAAGCACAGTGCCACTAGAACAAACTGCTTCTGAATGATGTGATGGTGCTTCTCCTTCAAAAAGAGACAGTCCCTTACTGCTGAGTAACAAGACATTTAAAACACCATGAGCAGACTGACCCTTATTCCCACTTCACAGCCTCCTGCTTAGTTTGGGCTTTTGGTCAGCTTAACTGCTCCCAGGAAAAACTAACTTTAGAAAGGGCACTGTGAAATCCTGGTTCTCTATAAATATTGTATCCCAAATTTTATTTACCATTTTTGTTCCTTGTTTATATTCTTTACATTGTTTACCTAAAACAATTAAACAAAGCTGGTTGGTTGCATAAGCTAATACAATACAAGAGTTTCAATAAATTTAATGTTATTAAAATATGAGAAAAAATCGCATTCACAGTGCCAGTGATGTTACATATAAAAGCACTTCTTAAGAACTTTTTAGAAATTAGAAAATATTATTGAGAACTTAATTCTCCACTTTACCGAGTTTCCTTTAAAAATCTTCAGTGTTAGTACAAACCACAAAAAAAACAGCTCACCCTTTTCATTTACCAGCAAACATCAGTGTATTCTCTGGAGTTGTTGAAAATACTTAACTTCAAGCAGGAATATCCCTTCTTATAGTTTACACAGGGCTTCAGATTGAAACTCTAAAGAACTCTCTTTTTGCTTTACCAATAACTGAATGTACTGTCAAAAATCAATCATAATGTCTTTGCTGAAGGTTTCGGTTGGATGACAAATTGACTGACACATAACTATTCATCTTTCATAGTCCCCATTTCCGCTGTACTGAACACTTTGCAAATATTGAAAAATAGATAAAAAATGGCTCTTTTTTTCTGCTTTCTTCCATGCATAGGAGAAAAAAATTGATTTGTTTCTAGACCTGTCTGAATTTGTATGAGAAAAAGAAAAGAATTGGTTTAAGAAATTTGTCCTGCATTTAATTCTGAAATGGTCCCATGTGCTAGCTTTCACTACTTCATGTTTCACCACCTACCTCCTCTACACCTTCTGCCTATACAGACAGCTTAAACCACTCCCAATTTTCAGAAGGGATGCACTATGCTTTGCAACCTTACAATGGAGTCCTTAGCTTACTTAAAATTTGGATTTCAGGGCCAATCTGAACTTTTGGAATCACATAACCTGAATGAAACACAGAGCACTGGCACACAAGGAACTGACAAAAGAAGTCAAGAAGCAAGGCTGAAAGAATGCCTGGTCTCATGAATCCCAGAATCTTCCATCAAAGCTACTTTGTCCAATCCAATATAAAGACTATCTCTTCATTCCTTTTGATCTGCCTATTTTACCAGTTTTATGCCAATCAGTAACAAATTTTTACCTATCTAGCTAGTCAAAGTAGAGCCTAAAAATAAAAGGTTCATTTTCTTCCAAAGTCTTGTCAGGTGCAAGCATACAGAATCCTTCACAATAAACAACAGGATTTTTGTAACTCTAACGATATTGACGCATAAAATTGCCTATTATTGACAGTACTAGAAAATATTTTGCTGTGTACCAGCTGGGTTATGGCAAGATACACTATACAATGACTTTGCATATTTCAAGCATTCTTGAAAAGTGAAGTCAAGATCTGCATGGTATGTTCACAGTGTTGCTATGAAACATGCAATCACAACAATTTCTTAATTAAAAAGCTGTTAATTATCTACTATCTATTAGAGACTTCAAACATGACTGTATGCTCAGAGAAACTCAACGTAAAAAAGCAGAGCACTTACTCTAGATGTTCAAAGGGACCAGTAGTTCCAGAGCTGGGTGCATTGCATCTGTAATTTTACACCTCCAGAGTGCTCGAATGTTAAACTGTTTTCTTGTGGGTAGAAAACTGTACCTATTGCTTGCTAGTTGTAGGAGAGGAAAAGGCAAAGGTCCAAACACCTACTAAGAGTAGTGAAAATTGTCGAGGCAATTAGGAAATGTACATACACACATAACAGTGAAGATGCTTGAGTTTAGGTATATTTACTGATAAAAGTTATTTGAATGTTTGCCAGTTTTAAAAAGCCTCCTTTTATCTGCATAGGAAGTAAATATTTGCTGAAAACCTGCTGCTGTAAATGTTGCTCACTTTTTCTCATTAATCAAATTCAGTGTTTAAAACTGCCACAAGCTCCTCCAGCATTTTCCTAATGACTATCACTTTTGACTATATATCCCAATTTTTTTTCTGTAGCTTAAATAACTGTCTTTAAATCCATCTCCACTAGCAGATATACACAAAACTTAAATGACTGAGCTCCAGGCTGACAGAAGTAAGGTGGAAGGAAAACAGTAGAGCTAGTATCTTCTGCAATTGAAGACTGATAAAACCCAGAAATTGTGTTTCAGTTGACTACACGAATAGGCTAAGAAAAATTCTAATGGTTTTAAACCAGCAAATAACTCAGAAAATGAACACAGCACATTGTGCAGTCCTAAGCAGCTCCATAAAACAGTGTGATACTTCCAAAAAACACATTTAGTCCAATAGTGCTGTCACCATAAAGCCCTCTGTGAATGAGAGACCAAATACCATTAGGCCCTGTAGCTTCTACTTATTACTGTCACCCACAGTGAGCTGCAGATCTTATTAATCTTACTAACCAGCAAATGCATCTCTCTATTAACACTGGCACATACTTAAACATTTTCCAGGCTAATTGCGTACAAAATGAGCAGACAATATGTGCACAAGTGAATGGGAATGTGCATGCACAACAGAAAGCATCAGCCAACGGATATCTATGTGCATGCAACGATATGTTGCCCTGCAAGAGTCCATGCTGACAGCAAGCCTAATTTCACATTTGGCTAAAAGAGAACACAGGACTCTTCAAAACATTTTTAAAAGCACATTTCTGAGGGTGTATGCGTTCATATTTTGACTTCAAGCTGAACAAACTATGGAAAGATTAGGTTCATTTCACAGTCCTCTTCACATCACAAAGTCCGTGTGCTGCAAATAGAAAAGACTTTTGTGTTAGTCAGCAGAAGTTTCTTCAACTGGTTAATTGTTTCTATCAGCAGTGACATCTAGCCCTCTGCTAGTGACATCTAGCCCTCATACCTGGCAGTCAAGGTATGGGAGTTGCTTGTGAGGAGTAGCTGGAAAATGTGAGGCTTGCAATCACCCATAGTTTGCCGTAACCTTTCTGAAGCTTCTAAGAAAAGATTCAGATGGTATAATCAGGAGTTTTCCAGAAAGAAGCCCAAATCAAGTTATTCTAACTTGATATCCTACTTAGAATAGCCTTAAGAAAAGTTGTTGGAATAATCTCCCCAGGGTGGTGGTGGGTTCCCCAGCATTGGACACTTTTAAGATCTGGCTGGACAGGGTGCTGGAACACCTAGTCCAGATCATGCTTTGCCAAGATAACCCTTGAGGTCCCTTCCAACCTGCTATTCTAGATTTCCATGATTCTTGTATACTGAGAACACAAAGATAGCACCTTTAGATGAACAATAATTTATTTCATTCATGAGTATTTAATTCTAAACAATAAAATAAGAACATGTTCAGTCAATCTGGAATGGAGCTGGAGGAGTGGCTTCTCTTGTTGGAAATGCCACCACAATGAATCTTTTGATATAGAAGATTCTTTCTGCCTCTGTTTCTGTACTGGAAGAATGCTTTAGGCAGCATATGCTAAGGAATACATTCATTTGCCATGCTGACTGCTGGACCACCAGTAGGCATAAGAAAACCTGAACACAGAATCATAGGATCACGGAATGGTTTGAGCTGAAGGGACCTTAAAGCTCATCCAGTTCCAATACCTCTGCCATGGGCAGGGATACTTTCCACTAGACCAGGTTGCTCAAAACCCCATCCAACCTGACTTTAATACTGTTAGGGATGGGCATTCATAACTTTTGTGGGCAACTTGCGGTGTTTCACACCACCCTCATTGTAAAGAATTTCTTCCTGATACTGAATCTAAATCTGCCCTCTGTCAGCTTAAAGCCATTTCCTCTTGTTCTGTCACTACATGCCCTTTAAAAAAGTCCCTTAAGGCTTTCCCTTGAGCTCTTGCAGAGAGTCAGTACAGGAAAAAGATTCTGGATCCCTGAGTGTAACACTTGCATTACTATCATTTGCACTGAAGTTACCAATTAGCAAAGGGTTTTTTTCTTTGTTTCAAAAATACCAGTGGAAACAAGAAGAGACTCAACAACTTGATACCATTCAGAGTGTGGTCTCAGCTTTATCTGGTGTATTTCACTGCACAACAGAGAATGTTAGGATGTCAAACTAAAGGGATGAGAAGCTCTTGTAGGTGGCCTAAGCTGGAAATCTGAGAGGTAGACAGCAGCAGATTCTACACCTCGCTAAAGGCTTGCATAGGAGACTAACAGGGCATTACTTTCTAAAGTGTTCAGAAACAAGTGAAAATGTACCAGTGGAAAACATAACACCCCCCATCTCTAATAAATTCTATTTCACTCCACAACATTGCTTGCATTTTCTGATGATCTTTGCCCCAGGTTAAACAGACCTGCATTAATAAACACAGTAAGTGATCTCTCTGTGTGGCAAATTCTGTCATGGTTTAGAAGCCCTCAGGAGTTGATGACATTCATGAAAATATATTCCAGAGAACTCACACATTTTTATCAAGCAGTTTTCCTAAAAGACTGAAGCAGTTTTTGAGGAGCTTACAGAGTCACAGAAAAGCAGGAAAAGGATTTCAGTTATTAATAGCTCTGGCAACACAGAACTAACATGAAAACCATGATTTTATCTCCCTCAGTATCATTCTATAGCTATTGGTGATGCCACAGTTATTGATCCATCAGAACTTCCATTATAAACCTGCATTTTCAGAGGTGATATAAAACATGCTATTTTTCCTGAGCCTTAGACATCTCAGCCCAAATGCCAAGATGTTATTGAATCTTCTGCCTCCAGAGGAAAAAACAAAACACTTCTAAAAGGATCTAAAGATCCTTTTAAGTTACACATACATTTTTATTCCATTTTTAAGAAATATTTCACATACAATAAACATGGAGGGGAATTTAAAAACATCACATATTTACCAAGTGCAAGGTCCTACACCTGGGTTGGGGCAATGTGGCACAGGTTGCCCAGAGAAGCTGTGGCTGCCCCACCCCTGGCAGTGCTCAAGGTCAGGTTGGACAGGGCTTGGAGCAACCTGGTCTAGTGAAAGTTGTCCCTGCCCGCAGGGGGTTGTAACTAGATGAGTTTTAAAGGTCCTTTCCAACCTAAAGCATTCTATGATTTACCAAAGGTATGGTATAATAATACTCCAAAATCTAAGGCTATTTCTCTGAAGTACTTGATTAATATGCTTCCCTTTTCATTTGGAAGTTTAAAAGCTTCCTTATACTCCTTTACTATCCCTGGATTATAACAATCCAATCAGTAAAATATGTACCTTGCAAAAAAAAAAAAAAAAAAAAACTAAAAATCAATATATGCATTTGATAAAATACAGAATCCACACTTGAAGAGTTTAATACAATTCAAAAAGCTGAATACTGTGATATGGTTAGTCAAAACTGATACCAGCATCAATAGAAAAGATTTCCATTGCAAAAGACAGGCAAAATCTGCCATATTTGGTCCACAGAGATTTTTAATACATGAACAAACCTCCCTACGTACATATTTAAACAAATGATCAGAGTAGGGCCTTTTGGGTAAACAATATTTGATTATAAACACTCTGAGGAAACCATTCAGTTTCTTACATTCTGCACTCCATGTTAAATACACCTGAAGTCATGGAGCAAACACGCTTGCCAGGGGAACCACAATGGCAGTCAGAATTTTTTCCTGTGTGTGTTGGACTGGCTTTGTTTACTGTCTTTATTTGAAAATCTCCATGAAGGGAATGAGGTCAGCGCTGTGTCACAGCAACAACAGAGCACAGATTATTTTGAATTCCTGATTTTCAGGAACTAAATTTAATTGCCATGGTTAGGAATAAAAGAAACATTCTTAGAATCTTAAATAGTCTCAACAAACAGACGTGGCACCACAATTTAAACTAAAAGGCTTAAATCAAGACTCTGCACTGAACTTGACAGGCTACAGTCATCTTTCAGGTCTATGACACCTTACAAGGCCATTTTTTCCATACTTTTCAAATTGTCTTGACTGGAAAATATATTTATAACAAATAAGTTTATTTACTTTTTAAATAAAATCGGTGTTATACTGATGATTTTTTTTTCAGAACTCACAAATACAAAATATCAAACTAAGATTTTAATAGTGATTTGATTCTATATTTAAAAAAGAAAAACCTTATTTTTTTACTTCTCTGTAAAATCTTAAAGCATGTAAATTATTTTAGGTATACTTTTTATTTGTGTCAGACTTAATTCAGAGAGAATATTCTATTTTCTCAATGCTCTACTCTGCTTTCAGCAACATAGTTAAGATTATCTTTGGAAATCCAGCTGGGTTAACAGAAAAACTAATTTGGCAATAGTCATTCACAACCCTAGTAAGATTTTCCGTAACAGTTCCTGAACAATTAGTTGTCGTCCCACTGCCGCTTGTTTTCTTGTAGCCAGAAGTTTGAAGCGACTTCGACCAACTGTTTGTTTGCTTTATTTTAGGATAACGTTTTTGCCAACAGCTGCTCCACTGTAAAATTTCACATTTACTGGGAAGTACAAGCGGAAAAATTATAATCAAGAAGGTGAGAATGACAGTCTGGTACCTGAGAGCAGTTAAATGCAATGGCAAAGAACCCAGCAGTGTCCCAAAGAAAGCAAATAATGTAACCACACGGCTGCCTGCCTCATTACACAAAGAAATATATCCTTGCAAGTTTTGCCTTCATCCTGTGCTGTGTGGAATAGCAAATCCCAGCATTTCACACAACAGCTGTTACAGTGAATTTATGAAGTGTATACTCTTCATCTTCCTCTTGCTGTCCCTCCATTTAGTTTTTTCCTTAATCAGGCATCAGCAAAACAGGCATAACTGAATCTGCTTTGTGGCTTTCCATTACTTATTTCTGTATATCTGCTCTGGGACTAGACAAGATGGTGGGAGATGTGGGAGAAATTTTGCATATCACTGTTTCAAGACAGTATTAGTATAAATGGCACTGATACAGCAAAGCATCTTCCCACAGGCACTAATTAAAAAGCAATAAGCTCACTTGAGAAGTCTTTGCTACCATTCCTTTCCTTTAGTACTGAAGTTTTCCTCCTTTCCTCCCCAATTACAACTACACATTAAAACCTGAGACAAAATACAGGTAGGAGATAGAAATTTTTAGTACAACTCAAAAAACAAATCTGTTTTGTTACTCTCCTGTGCATGCTTTTGTATAATGTGTTACAGCTAAAATTTTCTGACTAAATAGCCTTATTTTTAGAAATCTGTCTGTGCAAGGGCTGCTTACTAACAAAAGCCAAGGTTCTGAATACAAGATAGTGACTTCACTGCCAATTTGTTTGTGATTAAATATAAATATTTCGGGTATTTTTTGTAAAATGTTAACTTTTCAATTGTTATCACATACCCATCACTGCTGGGAATGGTATTAAGATGTGTGTAAATTGCATATTATTATGTGAACATACATGCTTAGCCAGATTACATTTTGATAGTACAGCAAAGGCAAAATCAGTGCAAGGAAATGGAGATGGTTCACTGGGCCTATAAATAACATGCAGACAGCTGGCAGAGTACAAATTAATAACAAAAAAATGATATCTCAGAATTCACCAGTGGGGAGAGAAAGGAATGGGGGATGGAGGGGAGAAGAGAGGGCATTTAATTTTTATTTGCACCTATCAACAGCTTTACTTCTTGTAATTTCAAATTGCCTATTACCTCTTTGTTTATGCACCTTGTCGCTAGGTAAAGACATCAAATACAGAAACTCTGCTTCTGAGGCAAATGTCTCAGTTCCTAACAAGGGAGGAAATTGGGTTTTACTACTGAGGAACCAAGGACCAGCTCCTTGCTTTCCTGATGAAGATGGATGAAAAGCCTAAGCTTAAGGACTGAGCCATATCCTCTCACTCTACTTCCCCTAAATCTGTAAATCTCCTTGGTCTCCATCTCTCAGAGAGAATGTAATGAAATTCAATAAAGTGCATTTAATTAATCGATTAACTTTTAATTGAGACTCTAATCAGGAAAGAACTGCCTGCTAATCCTGCGTAACAGGAAGCTGAAGATCCTACTCTGTTTTTCATAAAAAAATAGGCCTTATTCCTGTAAGTAGGCCTGTAGATGTAAGAATACAGACCTTTAAAAGGGCTATGTTAGGTACTGGTAGAAGTTTAGGCAGAGCAAGCTGGAGCTCAACAGCGGTTACAAACTTATCAGAGAAGTGGAGTCGGCTCACCAGTACTGAGTACCTGACCTTCTGCTTCTGCGGTCCAAGTTAGCAAGTTTAAAGCCCACTCTGGTATATCTACCCTACACTGCCGTCTACAGTGAAGAAACGTAGTGAGTCTGGTTAAGATTTCTCTCCTTTATCCCACAACTGATTTCAATATTTGAGTTTGTAAGTTTTTCTCTCCCCATGTATGCTTATTATATTCTTATGCAGACACCCAGAGTATAAAACATTTTCTTTTCTTTCTGAAAGAAAAAACTGTGCAAATGTAAAGACTAGGTAACATCAAAAATTTCACTGTTATCTCACAGAGAAAGAAAATAGAATTTTCTTAAATAAATAAAGAGACTCTCTCCTTAAATCCCTAAATCACGAACAGAGGAAATAGAAGTTCCTGATGGGCTGAAGAGCAGAACTGGTAATACAGAAGGAACAGAAGTAACTTTGGGATTATGGTACCTTATCTGTTGAGGGAAACCATGTGTTCTTAAAGTGATACGCTTGGTCCTGAGGCTGGGGGGTGGGGGTAGGTAGATAATAGATATACTTCGCTGTGGCATTTACAGCATCTTTTGAAAGTGCTTTACAGCTGACCCTTCAGCACCAAGGTTGAAGACAATTCTGGCCTGCATCACAGGGGTTAGGACCTCAGCGATAACCACCAAACTGGGACAAAGTTCTGTTCTGCTCTATAATCTATGAGGACCATCTCACTGGCAAACAACAGGCAAGAAAATTAAAATTAATATTCAAATCCAGGTCAGACAGGTAGCAACAGGAATCTAAATCTAGGAATTTTACCATTTTTGTAAATTTCTTGACATAGCTAATGCCAGATTTGCTTTTCTCAGCAGAAAAATTTTCAACCTCATCCTTGTTACTGGCATCTGAACTGAAAAAACCGGTGTAGAAAACAGGACAACTTAACCAATGGGGTCTCCTCTTTAACTGTTCCATGTAAGGTTCTCTGCTACAGCAGTCACAGAAGCAGTTGTCTCTACTTTGTGGCTTTGTTGAGTAACTGGTGTTGAGTAACTGCTGCAGCAAATTTTCTAAACCCTATTAAAAAGATACAAAATCATGGTGAAAAGATTCTATCACAATACACAGGCAGGAAAGGGTTCCTTCACCCAAAATAATTTCAAAAGGTGATGACAAGGAGTATAAAACTTTTGAACATTAATTTTTCATGAAGGATTAATCTTTCTTTCCATTTTATGTGTGAGGATGACGTACAACTTCACTCAAGTCAATTTATTACAGATTTAAAGTTTTACTGTAATGTAAAATAGGTATAAGTGATGGGGAATAAGGCCCTCTTTCCTTCATGAACTTTCAAACTCTCTATATACCTTCTACTCAATTAATAAAGGCTAGAATGAATGCGTTACTCTCATATTTTTTACAGTGCATATTTAATAAACCATGAGGAAATACTGTATATTTATGTATACTTCAAAAGAGCCTATGTACAGTAACAGTGATTTTCAAACCACGGGCAGACATAATCTGTTAAAATAGTGAACAATGTACTTGTTTATTATACAACATCTCTGTAAACAGATTGTAAGTCTCTCCATATCAGTGTTCCCAACATCACACAATGAGACTGGTGCCTGAGGAGATCTTTAGCCAGTGGGACTTCCTGCAGATTGAAGTTGCACTGCATGGATCTTGTTGTTTACATGATTTTACACTATACTAAAATTAGACTGTAACTGTAAAATACCACAGCTGAAGCCAAGTAAAGTGCTCTTTTAAATCTGGTTTGCGTATCTGTTGATATTTGTCCAAAAGACACCATCCTGACATGATTCTCTCCAACTACTCCAAAGCTAAAATTTTATTCTGATGTAGACATGGTGACAGTGGAGGCAGATCAAGAGACCTCTTTCTTCCTTCATGATCCCTATTTGAAAGGGATTTTACAGGCACACTAAACCAAACCTTCCCCTGCCTCTCTCAAAAAGTCCTCATGTGTGTCTGCATTATCCTTTCTCTCCTGAGTCTTGTTTGCAGAGTAAAAGCAGGAGGATAGCCAAGGAGTTGCTATAGTCATATCCTTCTTCATTTCATATGGAGACTGATTACCAAGAAATTCATCAGAATTTTAACAGCACAGCTGAGGTTGACATGAGGTTGTAACGGACCACAAAATAACTTCTTTTTCCACCTGTGTGCTTTCAATTTCTGCACAAATATGAAATGCCTTGTCAATAGGTGTGTTGCATTCTGCTGAGTTTTAGTTGTGTATGGAGTACAGCTATAATGGTACTGGAACTAGGTAGAAAAATTTTTGAAATTCCATCTTAAATTTAGGGGACGTACTGATTTCATTCCATATATTTCAGGGACAAAGACAGTAATAAATTCAAATACCAAGAGATAGATATAGATTCCAAAAAATAACAAAGCCACTTAAAACATATGAAGAATTGCATAACAGCAAGGATTAATAAAATAAATACTTTGCCTTTTGAACTTTATTCTACTGCATTTTGTTTTCAGGAGGTGAACTGGGTTTTTCTATCATTGCACTAACCATATGGTCAAATGAAGAACACAGTGACTAAGTGGTAGACTTCCAGCCTCAACAATTTGCATTTGAAAAGGAGCAAATGCATATGTTTTTCTACTTCTCTTTCTCTCTCTTTTTTTTTTTTTCCCATGCCCTGGACCAGTTGCTACAAAACTTTCTTTTTTTGCATAAGACAAAGCATCTGGGGGAGCACTTTGTACGCTGAGGCAGTTTAAATTCCTGACAGTACAGGAAGCTTAGGGTCTACTTATTAAAAAGAGCCTGTCCCAGATGTTAATCTACTAGCTTTACCAGCAGTTTTTGGATTTATGCACACTGTATAATTGGAGAATGCTTATGCATAATTAAAGTACATACAGACAGGTAAGTCTAATATAAATGGATTTTCTAAGTGGGATGCATCTATATACAGTAAACTAGTGACAAGATTGTCACATTCTATACAGGTCTAGCTTCTGAAATTGCTTGCTACACATTGCTGAGACCCATTAAAATCAGTATCAGTGGCACGGAGATTGGTGATCTTTTCTTTATCATTAACCTCTGTGTCACTTAAAATACTGACAAAGACCAGGTTCTGGACCAGCTGTTTTCACTGATCACGTAAAATCTTCTTTTCTTCAGTTGAAAGAGTAATAAATACAGGATCTACTGTTTTATACTTGTTAGTCAATTTATGCATAGCTGATTCACACGTTGTACAGAAAATCCTTGCTGAGAAGTAAAAAGACCAGACAAGAGGTGAAGCTGCTCACGCAATATGCTCTAACAAATGAAGTGCATCACTCCTAATATGCTTGATCACATCCAGGTTTAAAAGTTTGGCATAATCAGTACTTTGGAGGAGAATCTTTAAAGAGGAGGGAGCAGAGAGTACTCAGTTACATTTATTCTCATTAGTATATCATTTATGGATCTCACATAACCTTATTACTGCAAAGGGAATAAAATCAAGGGCTGATTTGCCTCACTAGCTACAGTAGCCCTTCTTTTTTTGAGAGAAGCCCCCAATTCAATTTCTCGCTGGAATGGATTTTTCGCAAATAAGGATAATCCTTCATTTAGTGTTTACACACTTGGTTACCTCTTAGCATTCTTCCCTGCCATATCAGGTTTTAAAATTTTATTTAAAATTGGCAGAATTCATTTATGCATTAGCTGGTTTTATTGTAGTTATGGACGAGCTGGCATTCAGCAAATTTAGCATTAGGAAAGAATAGTCATGATTTTATCAGAATATAACAGGACCCGTGCCAAATTTTACCTTCATTTTCTTGTGACGTGTTACTGTTCATGCAGAAACAGAGCCAGCCAGCACAAAATGAGTATCTGTACTGGCAAAAAGTAAACAGTTCATTATTTACTCTTCCACCTCCTCCCTCCCTTCTTACTGAAGACAGACACACTCAGGCCCCCTTATTAATTTTATCAGAAAATACAGAGAAAAAATGGAATTATTGCTAATTATGTGACCCCCTCATGTATACAGGAAGATTCTGCTTACTGCACATTCTTAAGATTCAATTATATCAGTTATATTTTAAGTCAGAAAGCTACAAAATGTCTATTATCTTTAATGGAATTACAAATTGAGATATCCGACAAAGACATAAAAGCGGAAGAGAAACTTGAGAGTCAAACTGAAGGAAAAGTTTTCCAAGTACAAATATTTTAAATAAAACTACACAATTTGTAGAGTTAAAAGAAGCTTGTAGGTTAGAAGAACCTTAATTTAGCTATTTTTGCAGTAAATGAAGCCTACGAATTTTAATTTCCTTTTTAAATTAGTGCTCTGACAAAGACAGCAATCTTAACCTTCATCACTGGGCTTAAATTTCAGGAAACAGCTTTTTACATTAGCAAAAATGCAGCAGTGAGGCAGAAGGGGACGGCAGAACCAAAGAGGCGACCTGCTGGCTCCTGTTTCTGATCACAGCCTAGAACCTGAACAGCTTCTTCCTGCATTCCTCTTAATTGGGTTAGCCACAGGGATAGGGTGAAACTAGGTCTAATGTACTATAACATCAGCTGAATAATTATGAATGCACATTAAGGAATTATTATCATGAGGTCAAGACCTGCAGGCAAGTTAAGAGAAAAATAAAGAAAAAGCTCTCTTGTCACTGTTCAAAACTCCTGAGACTGAGGCAACACTTGTTATTTTTAAAATCCATCCTCAATAAGTAATCCTGCACACTGCCATCAAGAATGGATGGGATTTTCCAACATTGTCTTTTACCAAAAAAAAAAAAAAGGGTAGGGCTCCACATAATAAATACCTTAAAATGCAAGCAAAAAGTGAGATTCTAGAGGATAAATTATAACTATCGCACAGTCGAAGCACATTTTCTTATATGAGTCAGTATTTTTGGTTTTGTTTGGGTTTCTTTTTAAGGATTTTTAATAGTACACAAAAGTACAGAGCATTTACATATCCTATCCTCTTAGCCCAGAATAAAACCAACCCTCAACCTGTCATCTTACAATTGACTGAACTGGTTTATATCCTATAAGGCAGGAGATGTATAAACTGTTCCTTCCGGTGGCATCTGACTGCGCTGTTTTAAATCTATTTCGCTTCTCACCAGAAGTACTGTCATGCTTCAGGCAGAGGTTTAATCTGGTGACCTGATGTCGACAGAAAGCTCCATGAGGCTCAAGATTCAGGCAAGCAAATAGATACTGTTTCAGTTTGGTGATTGTTTTTTACAAAATGGCATGAAATTATTCCTAACTGCATTTATAAGGAGCTTGGAAGTTTTGGATTTGAGCTAAAGTGTAAAGGACATTTACAGATCCAGAAGGGACTGAAAATTATTCTGTCACCCTTCAGCACCATATAAAAACACCAGGCAAATTTTGCATTAAACACATTCTTGAGCATTTGCCAGAGTTTGTTAGTTCAAAAGAAAGAAAGCAATCAGATGTGAAAGACATTGAAAACTTCCCCTAACTTCAGGGGATATTTTTTTTTCTTTCCATCTGAAACTAAATTTTTTAAAGCTAGCAAGTCAAAATATAAAAAGAGTATTAACATCCTGAGCGAATTTGTTGATCAGGTGAAGACACTGCAAAATTGTACATCCTCTTAGCTGTACAGGTGGTAGTGGGTGAGCAGACAGCCAAACTGCAGCCCACCATAGTTCAGGAAAATATTTCTTGATATTCTGAGAACAGGCCCTACCATCTATGCCATCTATACTGGTATCAGACAAATAACACTACCCTGTGTTAGCTTTTTTTCTTTTTCAAAGTGATGGACATTATTCTTGGCAGTGCTCCTGGGTAAGGATGAGACAGCAGCATTTTCACCTGGCAGGTTACGTCCAAAGCCAGATGGAAGAAAGGTAGCAAAAAACATCTACTGGTGCTCTTTACAGGAACCTGAGCCATCGGCAGAAAAGCACTGCTCCAGCCCACTGATCATATTCAGGGTCCTCCTCTGGGCTTGCTCAAGCAAATCCATATTTTTCTTGTTCTGGGGGCCCCAGAGCTGAACACAGTACTGCAGGTAGGTTCTCACAAGAGTGGAGTAGAGAGGGAGAATCACCTCCCTCAACTTGCTGGACACACTCTTTTTGATGCAGCCTAGCATACAGTTGGCTTTCTGGGCTGCAAATGCACACTGCTTGGTCATATTGAGCTTTTCATCAACCAACACTCCCACGTCATTCTCCTCTGGGCTGCTCTCAATCCATTCTCAGTCAGTCTGTACTTGTGCTTGGGATTGCCCTGACCCAGGTGTAGGTCCTTGCACTTGGCATTCTTGAACTTCGTGAGATTTGTGTTGGCCCACCATTCAAGCACGTCAGTGTCCCTCTAGATGACATTGCTTCCCTCCAGCATGTCTACTACACCACACAGCTTGGTGTTATTGGCAAACTTGCTGAGATTTCCATCATATATTACACTAACAAAGCTCTGAGGAACAGTTTAATGAGTTTGACTTTAATACCTTTAGATCACAACCGTATCCAACCAAGTCTAAACAATGTAACTTAAAATTAGCTGAGTTTTTAGGTACAGAAGTCTGAGATTTTTCTTACATTATATTATAGTAACCTAAACCTTTTTTATTAATTTAGTCCAAACATTAGAAAAAACCCCATAACTTAAGGCATGAGGCAAAAATGTACAGATTTGGAGGGATTTCTTCCACAATGATGTAGGGACCTGTTTATAGGTTTGTAGAGCTAAACAGTTACTTTAATATGTTTTTAATTAGTCATATTTATTGTCAAGAATATTAAAATACTATAATTAATAATAAAATATAAATTACATCACCTTCTTAACAGAGATTAAGCTACGCATTTAAGAAAATGGTCTAGTATTTGCTACTTCTGGTACTACAATACCTTAGGTAAATACAGTTATTTTTTCCTCCTGAGCCAGATGGTGCATTGGATGTTCAAGCACCTTAAAATTTAGGAAAAAAAATCCTGAGCCTTTAGAATTGTTTAATATTCATCATTATGAAAAAAGTTGAAATAATGTATTGTGAGCATGATCACTCTGTACCCCCAGCTACCCAACGAATAATACTGGGAAGACAGAAGTTGGGCTGTATTTTAATAAAGAAAGCAAATTAGGAGAGTTACACACTGGGATATCTGAATTTCAGTGGCAGATGCCATATTAAAAAAACACCACTGACACAGTCCAAGATTCATTTGTACTATAATACATCCCAGTAACACATGCATAACATATCATGGTCTTACTGAGTAGAAAAACGGATGAGAGAGAGAGACAGATCTGAGAAGGGGGGACTGAGAAGGATTTACTTACAAATACAGCTTAAGATGTCAACAGAGTACGTATGCCTTTAATGTTTAAAATGCCTATGAACAGCCATTGCATCCCTTTTCAACAGAAAAGGCAAAGAAACTTCAGAGAGAAAGCATTTCTTTGTGAGGGAGGAGTTACTGCATTGAGAGAAGGCTCTTGTTACATCTTGTTAAGACAATGACAGCAGACAATGACAGCAGAGCTGCCAATAATCAATATGTCAGAAGATGTAACCTAAAGATATGCTAATTTTTAATTTCCCTAGCCAAAATAACACCTCTTTGCTGTCATATTGTCTGCACATATGCAAACAGAGGGAAAGAGTGGTCACTCTCCGGTTACATTTCTGCCCCCAAGAGCAGCCCAAACTAAAGCTGAGTAAGTTTTACTTATCATATCTGTTGGTACTCCCCCCCCCATACCTTCTTTTTTTTAAATCAGAAGGCATACATCTAAACAAAGATGTAAGAAATACAAATAGAAATAGCACAAGACCCATAAAGGAATGAGACAGATAAAGTCCACACTCTCATCTACAGGTATACATAATCCCATGCCACCCAATGTTAAGAGCTCCAAATTTCTAAGAATTTCAGAAGCCAGCAGGAGTTATGAAATACAGGATCTATTTATTGAAGGACTCCTGATCACAATTCAGAGAATATGCAGTGTTATGCAAAACCAATTCAAACACAACTAGTACTTTGGACAAAACAAGTGTTACTCTGAGCATGGTATTTTTTTACTAGTCCAGGGCTCCATTCAGAGGTGTCCACTGACAGGACCAGAGGTAATGGGTATAAATTATACCACAAAAGCTGTTGCCTTGAATATGAGGAAAAATCTTTTTACTCAGAGGGTGACTGAGTACTGATGCAGGCTGCACAGAGAGGCTGTGGAGTCTCCATCCTCAGAGATATTCAAACGGATATGGTCCTGGGCAACCAGTGCCAAATAGCCCTGCCTGACCAGGGAGGGGCTGGGCCAGATGACATCCAGAAGTCCCTTTCAACCTTAACCGGTCTATGAGTTTCTGCTTCTGTGATATCACAGCAACTGAGAGGATAAGATATACTGAACACCATTTGTATTTCTAGGCATACCTCTATCTTCTCTGGCACAAAAGGTTCATAAGACATTTGATTCAGAAACTAATGTAAAATTTCTCTGACAGTAAATTTGGTAACTGTTTTATTTTTCATTTATGACTGTTGTCACCCAGGCTGGAATAACTCACTTTAGGCTCTGCATTAAAGGCTAGTTTTATTTCACAGCATGACTTGAAGCGATACACAACACTGAAGTAGTTTTCACTCTTTCCAATAATTGGTAAATTTTTTACCAGCTTTTAAGACACTTTATAAGGTGTAATCTCACTGAAAACACATACTGTAATAAATATTATAAATCATGCATACATAACTTGGAGCTTCTAATAGAATTAGGAGTTAAAATATCTTTCCCATTAATGTGAATGAAAAACCTATGCTATATTTTCAACACAGAGGCAAAACTGTTTCCTTTACGAAGTTTATTCTGAATCAAAAAAATTGCTGTTTCTGTCTTTTGGAATGGATGGAATAATCTTCATAAACCAAGTATGCATTCGTTTTCATTTACTGTATATACATAAATTAAACAATTGATGTCCAATGCAGTGAAATTTGTCTTAAGAGATATTAAAAAAAGAAATCAAAGAGGTAGACAAAGGCTTGAAAAAAACTATATCAAGTTTTCTGAATCCTCCCAACTGTTCTCTTCAGATGGAACTCAGCACTTTGGAGGACTGCCTCAATGGCAGTGTCACTATGTAAGGCAGGTACAAGAGTGAGGCTGTCCTTTATGGTGTTCAGTGTAAAGTGAGACTTGCAGCCAAAGAAATGCAGAAGAAAGAATAAAATGGTTAAAAAATAATTTTGCAGTCACCCAATATTGAGCTTTCTTATTCCTATAATTAGTGCCACAGTATCTTAGAAAGGCCCTAGGAACATTTGTCGGAGCAGACTCTCCACGGTGTGGCAGGATTTTGCAGATTCTAACATATTACCAAACAAAACAGATTTTTAAGGTAGAAATGTAGGGTTTTGTTTGGGGTTTTATTTTTTGTGGGTTTTTTGTTTGTTTTTTTTTGTTTGGTTGGTTTTTTGGTTTGGTTTTTTTTGGGTTTTTTTTTTTTTTTTTTTTTTTTTCTTCTGATACATGTATTACTAAAAGCTATGAAGACACTGGCTGAGCAATGGCAGAATAAGATGTGTAAACCCCACAGGATTGTTCTTAGGAAAGCTCCACCAGTAATTCTGGGTTCTGTGTCAGCTCAGAACTAAATTTACTTAATACTGATACCCTTCACCAGGTCACTGCAAGCAATAGGAGAACAATAAGGAAGAGTGGATGACACAAACTCCTCATGGGGATATCACCTGTGGAACTACAGTAGAAATACTAAAAAAATTGGCCTCCTTGGTCAGGCCAATTAGTGTTAGACTCTCCTTTCCTATGATGGAAAAATATCCATTTCTGGGACAGATTTTGTTAATGGAAACTGCTCAAACTATCTAATAGATATGACAGAGGTTTTGTTTCTACTTTATCATGGAACTGGACATGAACTACAAACACCATTAGGAGGCAAGACTTACTATCATACTACAGTCCTGCACTAGGTCTCAGCAGTTCATATTCTGCAAGCCTGTCACTGTCAGATCGGGTCATGAGAGAAAGCAGTGCACAAAAAAATACAGTTCCCTGTGTTATTCAGGTAGGGAAGGGATGAGAATATGCCTGATTACTCTCTGGCATCCTGGCACACCTGGGCTTGGGCTACACAACAAAATAACTTATCTGCATCTTCAGATGTTCACTCACTCTCAAAAAACACTGGTTCACTGGAAAAAAAAAAAATAGGCTTGTGATCATGTTGACTTAATATAACTAATGCAGAAGGGTATCTTCAATCTGTTGACATCCTTGAAAAGAAGAGGTCCAAGAGCCCTTTTTCTCTGCACTGGTCTTCTCAAAATGGCAGTGTCCTGGGTTCAGCAGTAGCAGTCATTTTTTCTCCTTCTTAGTAGCTGGTGCAGTGCTGTGTTTTTGACTTTTGGCCTG
Source organism: Psittacula echo (assembly GCF_963264785.1). NCBI lineage: Eukaryota > Metazoa > Chordata > Aves > Psittaciformes > Psittacidae > Psittacula > Psittacula echo. The sequence goes on along the minus strand of NC_137738.1, from coordinate 36,026,500 downwards.
GGAACAGAGATGATAACAGTGATGTTTGGTCTGAGCAAGGACTTTGTGAGCCTCGTGCTCTGCCAGGGAGGAGGGGGAGCCGGGAGGAAGCAGAGACAGGACACCTGACCCAAACTAACCAAAGAGGTGCTCCATACCACAGCATGTCATGCCCAGGATGTAGAACTGAGAGTCCCTGGAAGGGCTGGATCCCTGTTGGGTGGGGGGCGAGTTATTGGTCGGCGGGTGGTGAGGTGTTGTATTCTCTTCCCTTGTTATTTCCTTTATCATTATTATTATTGGTGGTAGCAGTAGTGATTTGTGTTATACCTTAGTTACTGGACTGTTCTTATCTCAACCCGTGGGAGTTGCTTTCTTTCGATTCTCCTCCCCATCCCTCCAGCAGCGGGGGGAAGAAAGGGTGGGGGGAGGGAAGTAGACTGCGTGGTTCTAATTTATGGCTTGGGCTTCAGCCACGACAGGCAGTAACACCAGTGCCCAGTGGTGATAGTTTAGATGTCAGAATTGAGACATTTTTTGTTATTTATGTAGAAAGAAGCACATATATTGAATACACATGATTTTTTGCAAGTACTGCCTTTGTAGGCCTAGTGCAGGGAAATTAAGCTATTTTTGTACTAACACATTCATTAGCCGTAACCCAAAAATAAATGGTTGCTTCATATTTGTTAGTTTGACAAAGGAGCATGCATTACAGAGGTAACTTTCTTATGCACAGAACTCAAGAGAAGTACTTTAACACATCAAGTTTGTTATGTGTTAGCTAAAATATACCAAAACCATTTTTATCCTCATAGCAAACATGGATTTTAGAGAGACAAATAACTATGTCATAGAATCATAGAACAGTTAGGGTTGGAAAGATTATCAAGTTCCAATCCCCTGCCATGGGCAGGGACACCTCACACTAAACCATGTCACCCAAGGCCTCATCCAACCTGGCCTTGAACACCACCAAGGATGGAGCATTCACAGCCTTCCTGGGCAACCCATTCCAGTGCCTCACCACCCTCTCAGTAAAGAACTTCCTCCTTATATCCAATCTAAACTTCCCCTGTGTAAGTTTTAACCTATTACCCTTTGTCCTATCACTACAGTCCCTAAGAAAGAGTCCCTCCCCGTCAGCACCCTTATAGGCCCCCTTCAGATACTGGAAGGCTGCTATGAGGTCTCCACGCAGCCTTCTCTTCTCCAGGCTGAACAGCCCCAACTTTCTCAGCCTCTCTTCATACGGGAGGTGCTCCAGCCCCCTGATCATCCTCGTGGCCCTCCTCTGGACTTGTTCCAACAGTTCCATGTCCTCTTTATGTTGAGGACACCAGAACTGCAGAGTAGAGGGCCAGGATCACCTCCTTCGACCTGCTGGTCGTGCTCCTCTTGATGCAGCCCAGGATATGGTTGGCTTTCTGGGCTGTGAGCGCACACTGCCAGCTCATGTTCATTTTCTCACCAACCAACCCCTAAGTCCTTCTCTGCAGGGCTGCTCTGAGTCTGTTCTCTGCCCAACCTGTAGCTGTGCCTGGGATTGCTCCGACCCAGGTGGAGGACCTTGCACTTGGCATGCTTAGACTTCATAAGGTTGGCATCAGCCCACCTCACAAGCGTGTCGAGGTCCCTCTGGATGGCATCCCTTCCCTCTGGTGTATCAACCGAACCACACAGCTTGGTGTCAGTGGCAAACTTGCTGAAGGCGCACTCAATCCCACTGTCCATGTCACCGACAAAGATGTTGAACAAGACTGGTCCCAACACCGATCCCTGAGGGACACCACTTGTTACTGGTCTCCAGCTGGACATCGAGCCATTGACCACAACTTTTTGTGTGCGGCCATCCAGCCAGTTCTTTATCCACCGAGTGGTCCACCCATCAAATTGATGTCTCTCCAATTTAGAGACAAGGATGCCATGTGGGACAGTGTCGAATGCTTTGAACAAGTCCAGGTAGACGACGTCAACTGCTCTGCCCTGTCCATCAGTTTCGTAGCCCCATCCAGTCTCAAAAATTCAATCACATTTTTAATATCTCCCCACCTTTTCAATGAGATCACTCTTTATCACATTGCACTCCAGTGGATGTTTATTTTACAGTTTAGCTTCAAATGCCAAATTGATTTTTTGTAACCTGCTCGCAATATTACCCCAGCAATGGTAAGTAGCAGTAGGGAGAAGCTGCCTCAGCAGCAAGGGCATCATAATTGCAGAGGGGCTACTTGTCCCTCTCTCTTTTTCAGTCAGCCTTACTCGGATGCAGTGAGTAGTACTCCTTTCTTTCACTGTCACCAAGGCAGGATACAACTAATTAATTCCAGAAAAAATATGTGATCGGAAATGAGCAGCGGTGAGAGGTCGTGCACTGTGGAATGGAGTTTCACAATGATATATGAAAGAAAGAGAGATCAGAAGTAAACTGCCTTTTTATTTTATATTACTGAATATCTCCGCTAAGTTTATGTTCATTAAAAAGAAACCACTCTACTTATATAACTCAATTAAAATAGGAAGTAAGAACTTGAAGGAAATTACTGTATTAAAGATCTTTCTTCTCCTACGAAATATGAAAGTAGGAAAATCAAAATACTATGCTACCATCTATTAGGAAGACCACTTAAACTACTTTGACCTGTTATTTGTCAGTCACTTGAAAGGCACTCAAAAGACTAGCACTTTTCCCTTGCACAGCTGCAATGTACCATACAGCCCACACAGACTGACAAGGTACTTAAATGACAAGCTTTTCATGGTGCCAGAGAAACAAAAAACCAGTAAATGTCAATTTCTCTGTTAGTTTTAAGATTAAAAGCCATAAATGTAAGCAATATCCCTAATACCATAAACACTGAAAGAGCAGTTCTGCATCAGAGACAGTTTAACAAAACCCATGAACTCAAGAAGCTCCTCTGGAGCCCAGATGGCAGGGACAGCTCAGGACTGCCAGCACCAACTCCTGAATAAAATCCAGATGTGCTGCAAATTCCAGACACTAAGTCTCATATCTGCTGCAAGGAGTTAAATCACATCTGAATATAAATCCCCATGTATAAGAAGAGCTGAAATAATGATGTGAGCTGTAAGGAACACTTGAAAACTATAGAAGAAGCTACGCAAAACTCCATTGGTCCTTGTAATAGAGGATATACTGAAAACTCAACCAGTACTACCAAGGACACAATGTGAAGATTTCAAGTAATGAATCTTGAGTCCCCACAGTAGAAATGGCCTCACTGTATCACCTGTGGCTGAGTATGGAGACCTGAAGTCTATTTACTACACTTCAATCCAGGTTCTTACTCAGGTTGAATATCTGACAAATCAGTCAAATTTTACTGTCTTCTATACCAGGAGTATGTCACAGAGTCAGTTACACTGAAAACTGTGCTTTATGTGAATAGCTTCGTGTATAGCAGTTTCCAGAATCAGCCTTTTATTTGCAGATATGCATTTTCCTTTTCACTATAGAGTTAACACTGTGAATGTTAACACTGCTATGGTTCACAAAAAAAAGGATTGTAAATGTGATTTCTACAATCAGTATTTTTTTGTGGTTCAGTTTGTTTGTTTGTTTCTGGAAAAAGGAACATCCTAATCATCTGAATCATGGTTTCTGAAACAAACTGCAGCCTTATATATATGTGAAGTAAATAATTTAAAAGCTTAAAGGCAACAACAACAACAACAACAAAAAATAGTGTGAAACTAATGACTAACATTTTCAAACTATTGGAACAAAGTTGCTGACAGGCTTGTTGGTGGTCTACATAAGACTCCCACATCCCAATCTTTCCATTCTTTTGCAGTTGATTAATTAGAGAAACTATGGAGAGGTGATAATTTTGCAGTGGTTGATGTTCTCTTATAAATAAACAACCTGGTATGTATCTCTCATAAAGCATTAGTTCATGAAATGTTCATAAAAACCAACCTAAGCGTCAACTGGAAAATTACAAATTAATTAAAATTACAAATTTAATATTTAGATGGATGCCTTTGATAAAAATAAAAACACTGGGCTTTCTAACTTCACAGAAATATAGTATCATAAATTTACTCTGAGCATCATATATTAAAATAATGCTATACAAATAGGCATGACAGTTACAAAAGGTTTTAGCATAAGGCTGTTTAAATTAATAGGTAATATTTTAAAACGTCAGTCAACACACCATGAAAAAAGAAAGCTCAGTTTAATCGGGTTGGTCATTTGTGGCTTAGGTAGGAAAAGGATTAGCATGTAAAGTAAGTTAAGGCTGCCCAAATCTTCGTGTGGGTTTCACACAGGTATTCACTTTCATCTCAATAAAAGAATTAGTGTAACCAGTGCTGGTTTACATGGTGCTTTGCTGCTTATGGCACAAGGGAGCTTATCAAGAACATTGCTGTGTTGACATGTAAAGGTCAAGCACAGTTCACAGAGAACTGGGGAAAAAATAATGCAGAGAAGTCTCTACACCATTAGCAAAAAATAAATGGGACTTAGTACATATTTCAGGCTTCCCCAGCTGGAAATATTTTCTGTCTCCTTGGAAGATGAACCAAAAAGTGAGAAGAAAAGAGGTCACAAGGGCCAGGGACATGCCAAATCTGCATGTAATTTCATAACCACAGGACTGAAGTAGATGGTATGTATTTATAAAACAAACTGACTGTTGCATAGCACATTCACAACAGTAAGTGTGCTCATATTGTAAATACTGTACTTTGGAAGTCCTGAGGACTGCCAGCCCAAAGTGCTGGAATGGTACCTCCACTGTCCTTAGTACTGTGCTTTGCTTCAATTCAATAGGAAAGGAATACTAAAATATTTTCTTTGTTTTTGGGAGAAAGTAACAAGAAACTTATGTACAAATTATTTTTGTAGACAATCATTTAAAAACTAAACCAGACAAAAATCACCATTTGATAATCTCTAAAAGATATTTCTCTTTTCTCTTTTGTACTCTTATGCTGAAGTACCTTCTAAAATCTTCTGAAAACTGGGATTTTTTGAATCAATCTTGAAAATCATCAGTGATTCCACTAAAAGTTTCCAGTTACTTTCTTTTCATAACTACTGTAAAATATGCTAATAGAAAAAAGAAGTAGCTGCACTCTGCTCATTCAATGGAAATTATCAGCTTGTGTATATTTATTGTGTTATTGGCCCTGTGTTTCCTAAAAATATATAGACCCCCATACATTCCAGACAGTCAGATACAAAAAGTGTATTTAGAATATGCCATACGGGAACATTTTATAATACAGTTTTATCATAGAGCTATGAGGGAGTCTTGGAAGACAGTGAAGAGATGGATTTTGTTATTTTTTTAAGCCTCCAAAATGAAGAACATTATTTAGCAGATACTGTAAAAACTTAAAAGTTTAGAAATTTATTGAAATCTACTTGATACAAGGAATATAATGATTCCAAACCAAAAGGCACAAATGGGATAGTAATAATTTCCAAAAGTGAGCATGCTGAAGAAAGCCACTGAGTCTAGCAAAGGACATGTTTTGTGCTGTCAATGCAAAACACAAAGTTCAAACTCATCTAATGATAACAGCAATGTCTTTCAGCTGAATATAATGTTACCTGTATTTTTATCCATCCTGAATATAATACCATTGGAAATGTATGTTAGTGGCAACTTTTCTTCTACAGTTTATTTTTTTCAGTGAGAATATAGGAGCTGTCTTTTTAAAGTCTCACATGCTATTACATGTAATGACACTGAAGCACTGAGCTACACCAAGGACATGAAGCTGTAATTAACCACTTTAAACCACCTTGAAATACAAATTTAAACACTTAAACATGTGCCAAATTTGAAAGCCTACCCCCAACCTATAGCATGGTAAAGTTCAGTTTCCTACAAAACTTAAGCCTCTCACAAATCAAACCTGGTTGACAAACACCGATTTATGAGAGAGAAAGGACTCTCATTTCCCAGTAGTACAACCAGTGAAATTCAGCAACACAAAGAAACATTCCTCCAAAACTTAACACTACTGTACATTCAAGTCAAACAACATTCTCTCATTCTAGAATGAAAACCAAGCTTGACAGGACCTACTAACTTTCTGTCCCAGCACAATAACTTTCCCTTGACTTTATATGCAGCAGCTAGGCTGGAAAGATTAAGATTCCCAACTGCACAGCTACTTTATCCCTCCTTGTCTCATTCCATAATATTCACAATCAAGACATGAATTGAGGTCTTTCTGTGGCCTTAACAACTGCTCCAAGCTTTTTTATAAGCATCTCTAATTACAACTCTTTAACACACATATTTGCACACGTGGTACATATTACCAGGTTAAGTTCTTAAAATTAAGTTCTTAAAATTTAAAGCTAAGAGTATTGGAGCTCCAGTCTTCAATGTGCTCCTTATGTGAGCTGCAAATAATGGAGATAACTGCGTGGAATTTTCGCAATCCTTTGAATTACCCTTCTGAGTTACGATCAGCAAGAAAAAAAAAAAGTAGAAATGTATATATACATAGCCGCATGTATGTAAATACGTAACATTAGATATATCATTTCCATATATTCCAAAACCTTGAAACAAACAAACACACACAAAATCTTACCCTTGCCAACGTCAGTGTTCCTTGTTTACACTCACTGCAGCGGACCCTGAGTTTCCCAGGTTTCACAGATCGGCAGATACTTTTGCAAAAAACATAGAAGCTGTTGTAACTAGAGACACCTGTCAGGAAGAAAAAAAAAAAAAAACAACAAAAAATGTACTAAGATTTTGATATATACTGAAAATCAGCAACAAGCTGTTCTGAGAGGTTTCTATTTGATTCATGATAAGTAAAATAAAAAAAAGTTGACTAATTTTCAGGCCTGAAAACAGCTTTGTGATCATCTTATCTTGCCTGGTCTAGTTCTTAACAACTTCAGTAACTTCTGCTTCTTGATCAGTAGTTACGGGTGAACTACACCGTAACTTCTAGCAAATGCATCCTGTCTTGAGTTTGAGCTTATCACTGATGAGCATCAACTGTAATATTTGGCAAGTCATGTATGAGATTAATTACCTCAGCTCTCCATAATTTGCATCTTCCTTCTAGTCTAAATTTGTCTAGCTGCAAGTTTTACTGAGTTCAAATTGCATGAAAATTTCCTTGGACAAAGTTTAAGAGATTGGTTTAACTGATATCACAGCAAGAAAATAAATATTTAATTAGGAAATTTAGTTTTATTCATGGAAAACTGGAAATCATTTCTTTATTCTTCCTGGCAGCCATATAACCTAGCAAAGTTTGTAAACTGATGCCAAGATAGTAGGCCAAGTAAATTCTCAAGGAAAATTAAATGAAACACATTCTGTTCTGTGAAACTACAGAACAGAGAATGATATGCAGAGAATTGTGTAAGCCTGGGGCAATGCTAATGAATTTAATTTCACATGCAATCCTGATCACTGTTTTGAGTAAATCACTTTTTAGAATGGCTAGTGCTATTCCTCAGAAAACGACAGAAGACTCACTAAAACTGCATGGTTTTAATCTAGACTAGACATCTCCAAGTTCAGAGATTCAAGTTTATTACCTGAACTTGACCTGAGAGCAGACAAAAATTTTTAACAAATTTTTCCCCATATCAAAAGAAATGGTTGTGCAGATTTGACACATGAAGATTGGTGAACTTCATAATCAACAGCATCCCTTTAGAGATCAAAGGTTTTTCACTGTCTTCTTCCTCATTCTCCTACTTCTCCCTATATTTATCAGCAATATACTTTTAGTGTATATTTGAATCCCAACATGTTACCACAGTAGATGTGGAATACTAGTTTAAAACATGACTGACTTGCTTTATTTTTACATGTTCTTCACATGATAAGGGTCTGACCCTGTGTTTTGCCACAGAAAATACCTATCAATTTCATGTTACACCTTTTCAAAGGTGTGCCACAACAAATGTGCAACTAGTTTCCAAAACTCAACTTCAGAGAACCGTATCAGCCAAAAATTTTTTTTTTTCTAAGAAAAAGTATGCAAGTGTCTTCAAAGAAGATGAACACTGCTGAAAGAAGAAATCTTATAACACTTTTTCAAGTATTTGGAAATGTAAGTTACAGAGGAGTACATCAGTGATGTATCCTATATTAATTTAGTTAACTGATCTATCAAGTATTTTCGCTAGGCCTCCCTGGGGATTATTAATGATCACAGCGGAACATAAAACAAAACAGAATTTAAAGTGAATTCAGGTTTTATGGAAAATTAAAATACATCTATACATTCCCATACATAAACTTTTCAACTGAGTAAGTATAACTCAAAAGATTGAGAGCACACTTCTCAAAGCAGCCAAAAACACAGTTTTGAGATTAAAATAGTTATGCTAAACTATATAATATATGGGACAAAGTTGAGAGGTGAATCCAAACAAAAGATGACAAAATTTTGGACATTTGGATTTCTAGTCATTCATATTTTGCCTGAGGCTCCTAACAATAGGATTTATTGCACATCTGCATTAGAGTCTATTTAGCTAGAATCCACAACAAAACTGTAAGCTACAGTAGTGCAAATGAGGACAAGTACATTTGCAAATGATCGAATTTTATCTTTGGCGGTTCTTATGTGCAGGATAGGCAAGTCAATCAATAAAACAAAAGAGCAGTACTTATAGCACAGTTTAAAGGAAATGCCACATGACTTAAGCAAGAATGCTATTGCTAGTAGAGACCTGCAATAAACAAGATGATTTCAGCCAATTATTCCTGACTCGGTCTCAAGTGCAGTAAATGAGACCAGAGCCTTTTACCTATTTTGGTATCACCAGTCCTCTCCCATTGCTATAATTTCTTATACGGGCAGTCTAATGAGACTGATGAGATGTCTGCTTCTATTAACCTGAGTAGATCTGTCTGCCAATACCCACTGTTCTACTTTGGCCCTGCTCACCTGCCATGACCTTAACGACCCTTCCAGTCAAACAGAACCATGTTATCGAGTACATAAACCCTTACAGAATAAAATATTTTGTTAGTTGAGCTGACACTTTTCCAGATCCAGGCCTCCAATCACTGATGTCTTGCACCCCTGTCTCACACTTTATACCAAGTTTATTTCAAGCAGTAAACTACTTGAGGAAGGAATCATGCTTTCTGCCTGCTTTGTGCTCTAAATTCATTCCATCTGGACCAAGAGATAGAATTATAGTATTGATAATACTCTGCAAAATATTCATAGGATAGTGTGGCATAAATCAGCAGAACTGAATACTGCAGTAAAAAACAGCAGTCATAGGAGATGCCTAAAATGAGTCATATTGCTGATTTATTACAGAGGATAAATCATATGCATTAACTTGATATTTACTCCATGCAAAAACAGACTATGTTAGCTCAATACTCATTTTTCCTAGCACTTTTTTTTTTTTTTTTTTTTTTTGGTAATTTTTTTCATGAATGTAAAAAGTGCCCCAAACTTTAGCAGGAAGGTGTAAGCGGAGATTTTCAACAAATCATTCACCATTTTATGCAGATATGCTGATTTCATTCTCACAAAGTGCAGTTACATCATTAGGTATATATCTTGAGCAGCATCACCAGGAGTAGTGAATACTGAATTAAAAATGCAAATGCTGAAAGTCAGCATACAGTACTGTATTGATGGCCAGCATTAAACTCTTTACTAACTTGTTAACATTACTGTGTATTTTAGCATGGCCCTTGGCTGCAACTTCATCCCCTTGAATCCCTTTTTCAGAGGGCAACTGAAAGAAACAGGAAGAAAGAAATCTGCTTTATGCATCAGGTCTGACATAGCAATATCAACAAGAAATGGAACTATGGCACTGTGCCAGGAATCACTGAAATTGCTACATAACCATCCTTAGAACCTTGTTTTTCCTCTCTCAATCATGGTCTACAAGATTTCATGAAGCTTTCCATTAATATTTTGTAATATTTACACTCAGCAAAAATGTGCAGACAAAGCAAATTACAAGTTGAAAAAAAAACCAGAATTCCCTTTATAAATGCTGATTCTAATACTGAACATGAGCATTAATGCCGTAAATAAATATATTAAATTATAACTACTAGTCTTTTTTGCAGTAAACTAAAAAAGATGCCATGAGAAATTTGACCTTACAAACCTGAGTTTCTCATAGGTTTAAAAGAATTTTCAACATATGATCATCAGCTTTTAAGAAGCCATCCCCATATGTCAAGCTTCAGATAAATCTGTCTTGGAAATACAGAAATAAAATCTCTTTCATTTCATTGACACTTGATGAATTAGCAGCCAAATAAATAATTTCCATCTGCATTGTTGACTTCCTCTCATAACTTTTTTCAATATAGCAAAACGCATTTAATGCACAACAACCTGGCAATACTGGTCTACCTTAACTACTCTTTGCATTTGGTGACAACACTTATGGAACTGAATCTTTCAGGGAAAGCAAGTGAATGTCTCCTGCCTGAAGAGAAATGCCCCGCCCACCTGCAGTCATAGGGAATTCACAACCTCCTTCCTCAGGTCACCTGTGTTAGCATTTTAATATCTTTATCTATAAGAAGGAATTTTTACTTCTAATTTTCTCTGCTGAAATTTAACAATTGTATTCTCTACTTTCCACCACAGATATGGAAGCCAATTAATTTTCTTTCTCTTTACAGCAGGCTTTTGTATTGGGTTTTTTTATACATTTTTATACATTAGATACATTTTTGCATAGATCAGTCAACCCTAATACAGTCATTCCATTCTTACATGTAATACTCCCTAGAGCTCAAAATACACCACTTAGATTTTTCTTTAAATCGTGCTAGGTGCAGCTCCCTAAGCTTGTCATAATTTTCCAGCTGAAGACTTTGCCATGCTGAGCACAATAGGGTTTTTGGTCTCTATCCTTTCTTTTTCTTTTTTTTTTTTTTTTTTTTTTTTAAGATCTTGAAGGTTATATTTCTGTTTATCTGTTTCTGTATAATATTTTGCTCTAACATTATGGGCATAACTGTTCCTGGTTACTGTTCAGTCTATGATCTAAAATTAACCTCCAAACCCCTGTCTACTTTACTTGTAGTCCATTCTGTATTTATGTTGCTGAATACTGCCAGCCAAGTGCAATACCCTATGCGGCCTCTTCTGGGCAAAATGATGTTTTTTCTAGACTATGTTTCCAACTTGCTGTGACCATTTTACATTCCCAGGCTGTCCTCCTGTTTACCTGCAGTCCCTCCTAGCTTGGTGATGTCTACAGCTTTAATAAGTATCGTGTCTATTCCATCCCTCCTTTTTGATGATGAACTACTAATAACTATTCCCCAGCTACAGGTTAGCAGACCAAGTCCACAGCAGCCCTAGTGTATTTTTACCTATATCTGGACTCCCAATTTGCTAATGACAGTATCATGCTAAATTATGAAAAACCTTACAAAGATGAATATATGATATCGATCGCTTTCTTCTCTCCACAGTTCAATATGATCTGTTTCTCAATAAATTGCTAGATGTTGCTCTTGTTCTTGGATTCTTTTAGATACTTGCAAGTGTTAGATTTTTCCTCTAAGCATTATCAGGAACTTCAATTAAGCTTTTAGGTTTAAAATTCCTAGACTTTTCCTTTTACTTCTAAAATAAAAGTAAAATTTCCTTTTACTTTTTAAAAATATCCCCAAATACCCCGCTCTGTTCTTCCTGTTATTTATTCCCTGCGAGTTCTAGAAGTTATTTCAATAGTTTTGCTGTTCCATTTAATAAGGAGGCCATTTACTCCTAAAGAATGCAAAATATACTAATGTCTCACATCATAGTAGCAAATTTAGAATCATCCATGTGGGAGCAAGCAGAAAATAAGTCTCAGTTGTTCAAGGTTTTTTCTTGTTTTGCTTTTGCATCTGTTTTTAAACTACAAGAAATGTGTAGCACTGATATTTTCCTAACAAAATTTCCTAACAAAAAAATGCAGTAAAACATAAAGCAGAAACCAATTGATCAAGAACAGCTACCGAAGGCTCCAAGACTTCCCAGAACTCAAAGCAGAAGTATGAATAGGCTAACCTACTAAGATAGCTCTGGTAATAAGCTATAGCCTCAGGTCGAGCTACAGTGTTAGAAATAAATTATTTAAATTTTTATTATCTATATTAACCATCAAGTAACATGACAGAAGAGATAAAGTAACATTTTAAACTAAATTCATCACATCTCCTTTTCAATACATTAAGAAGTAATGTCTTTAAAAACCTGAGTTTAACCCCTGTGTAAACTGAATTACTCAAACAAAGTCACCAGAGGTGGGGTAAAGGATAAATTTAATACCCTTCAGTGCCAAGAGACAGCATCTCTGTCAGTCAAGAATGGATGACAGGTCAAGAAAAACAACAGTGATTTTTTCTCTAGTATATTTTGTGCTAAATAAGAAGTAATTCCCAGACATACTCAATACCATGTAATTAAAACTGCGCCATGGTGCTAATTGCCACTTTTTTCTACCAGTGTTCTCATTTGAGTGAAGCTTGCAACAGTTGGAGAAACTTTATGTCTTCCCGCTTGGAAATATATAAAGTATGTCTGAGAGAAATACTAGAGTAAGAAAATGACAGAAAAATCCAGAGAAAACTGTTGAAGCAAGACAAAGTATCAGGAGAAACAAAAATATCGTAAGTATTGTAGCCACCTCTCCACAAGCTCCTTTGTAAGGATTTTTCCCCGACATTTCCACCTCAGCCTTAGTTATCTGTGTTCAAGTGTGTCAAAGGTACACGACCCACCATTATAACCTTGGCTTAGCCTCCTAAGGAAATGATCAATTCATGAGAAAGAGCTGTGAAAAAGTTTGTAGAAGGATAAAAGTAAAATGGCAGAGAGAAGTGGTTGTGGAGATGGAGCCACAAGTCACTAAGCCAAAATTCAATGGGAAAAATACTAACACGGGTAGTTATAAAATCTCTAAGGAAAAAACGAGGGCGTTATTCAATCTGATGCTGTATGTTGAAAGCTTGCAGTTTAATGATCCAAGACACACGTATTACAGATTTCACATATTCTCACTGGTCTCCATTAAAATCTTTCTTGATGTTTTTGCTGTTAGTTCAGATTCTGCCTTTCTCTTCAGTGTATTTTCTGTATTAGCTATTCGTTGATGTAGACCTTCAAATTATCCATAGAAAAGAAATGAGGAAGGTTTGAAAAAGCCGTGCTGCAGGCTGTGTGAGAACAGACCAACTGCTTCCTCCTGTTTAGTTTTAGAGATGCATCCAATAAATTACCCAAACCTTAATATGAGAAGTCTGAGATAGAATTTTCCTAGTTTAAAAGCAGGAGTGGGACTGCTTGATAGACAAAATCTGTTGTCCACTTTCAAAAACAATTTATCCATCATTTTATACCTCCAACATGTCCACTAATTTTTAAACATAGTAAATTTAACAGGGACCAAACTAATAGGTATCACTAATATGTATGAACATATACATTCTTGTACATATGTGAATTATATACATATATGTATATTGTAAATGCATGAGGCACACAATTTGTTGGTATATAACTTTAAAAAGTTTAATAAGAATTCAGAAAGCAATCCCTTTTTTGCAGTTTTCACTTTTAAATATCACCAGATAAAGCCATTTATTAAAGGCTAGTTTTAATAAAATGCTTGGTGGTTTTCTCTATCAAGTTTATTTAATTATGCTGCTTTCAGTGGCCAAAAAAAAAAAAAAAAAAGAAAAGAAAAGAAAAGAAAAGAAAAGAAAAGAAAAGAAAAGAAAAGAAAGGATATGAATGTGAAAGGCTGCTCATTTATGATCTTATGATCTCTGCTGGGACCTGTCTTCTCATCCCACTGAGACACTCTCTCTTTTTAATACCTCGTCAAAGCTAATTTCTTCACAAATATCCCATCACAAAAACTAACTGTTCTCTCCCTTTAGTGTTTTATATAAAAAGAGAAAGTAGCTTTTCTGATGTGTATCCCAGTGTTTTGCACTGTCTCCCCAGTTACATTTTTAAGATCCTTAGGCCCTGAATTACCTCCTTTTTTCCTGTATTGTTAATGATGATCATGCTGTGGGAGCTTTATACATGTTAGTGATAGCACAGACCAATTATTTTGATATGCATGACTAGTTAATCAGAAAATATTAGTCATAATGACTATAGACCTGATCCTGAAATCTCTCTTCAGTCAAAACACCCATTATCATCCACACGACTGTTTAAGTGAATGAAATCTGAATAGGGATATTAGGAGCTAACCTACTGTTTTCATTTGAACTACATTTTCATATAGATGATAACGATTACAGAGATTTTCCTTTAACTCAGCTATTTAAAAGCGGACACAGCTACAGGAGTCTTTCAACAGACTGAAAATTACATAAAGCTAACATTGTTTCAAATTCCATTCTATTTACATTTAGACTAGTTGTGATTTGTAAAATGCACTGACTGTCAGAGACCTCTCAGACCATTTTAGCAATTTGCAGCCACATAATGAAAAATACACAGAAGTGAAGAAAAAAAAGTATTTTTCTAACTATCTTCACTTTAAAGGCTTTGCTTGATTCAACACAGTAGAAGGGAAAACATCTGCAATATAAGCCCAGGAGTCTCAAAGAAGTGAAAAATTTCCATATAAAGCTAAATTTCCTTTTTTTTCAAAGCGTGGGCGTTGCACTTCTGTGCCTAAAAGAAGAGATGTGACTTAAAAGATCCTATTTACTTTCCAAAAATAAAACTGGTATGCTCTGTCTTTAGCTTTCCTTTTTTAACTGCCCATCTTTACCTGCAAAGATTTCACAAAGCACATTGCTTTCCTCCCCAGACACATATATGCAGATGCACACATTTATAAAACTTTTCTACCTGTTCATGATGGTACTTATTCTTTATTATGCCTATCTAATTTAGATCATGAGAATGTTATTTATTTGACAGCTAGACTCATCTAAACAGGTTGTGTTATATTCTAGTAAGAAAAATGGAAAATTTTATGGTTTGATTCAATTCATCCTAAAGCAGATATAAAAAGATATAAATATGTCAGATAAATTGTGCCTAAAAGGGTCTTTTTGTCTCTGTTTTGGGGATTTAGGAATACTAGCTTTGGTAGAGACATTTATATTGCAAGCCTCTAAAATAAGGTCAGATGAATCCCACTTGGTGATGCTGTGCACAAGATCTCACGACAAACAGCTACAGTATTTTGCACTATGGATAACAATATTAAATAGACTAAACCTTAAAAAAAAATAAACCCTTTTAACGATACTCAAATACGATTTTCAAAGTGTCTATGGATCTCAGGTAATTAAAGTATATGGAAGACTCAGCTGTTTAGAAAAAGAAATTGACCTGCCACTGTAACAAGGACTACAAATGAAAGGAAGAGGATATTAGGAGTTGTCATTTTCCTGTAATACCTCTGTAAGAGGTAGAATATCAAAGTACTCGACAAAGATGACAGACAGGACATTCATCTTTTTAACTCCTTCCTTCTCAGTGAAAAATGTTTCTGTGCAAAAAAGCCAGGAGGCTTCTATTAATTAAAAGTTTTAAAAATGCAAAAAAAAATTGCATTTGATCTATTTTAAATGTCTGGAATTTGGAATGGAGTAGGGACAATGTTTATTCGGCTTTCTCTTTCAAGCTTTATCATGAAAGAATCTTCTGTTTCCTTTTTCTGAGCTCTAGCACCATTTACATTCACATGCTTTCTTATTTCACCCAAATTCTCCCTTCATTATCTTGCCACCCAGCTAACTTCTGTAATTACCTTTCCCTCTTCATGTTCCCTCTCCTGACCTTTACATAAACTTCACCCTTCTCTGCATTCCCACAATATACTCTTCTCTCCTTTGGTTTGCTCTCTGATTTTCAAAGGAGAAAACTTAAACACTAAAGCTAGCATAGTTCATATTAACAATAAGGAGTGAAGTCAGCAAAAAAGAGCTAAAAACAATTGTGATGATTCTGACAGACAGCAAAACATAAAGAAAAAAAAAAGGAAAAAAGACAATTTAATGAGACTGCTGAAAGCTTACCAAGTGACACATGGGAGACAGTGATACGCTGTACAGCATCAAAGTGTTCAAGGTTAGGGATAGCAAAAGGTCTACTCCTTGCGCATAGAGAAACCACCAGGCACTAACCACAATATCCCCAGCAAAACCCCACCATGGGCTGCTTTTTACCCCATTAAAGGAACTGAATGTGACCTGCAGTGATAATAACTGGCTGGAACTGGCTTATTTGTAGCTGAAGGAAGCGACTTCTGCGTTTAAGCCTAAACACATAAGGGGAAGAAAAGCTGCTCCCAAAAACCAAGCTTGGGTGGCAAAGATCCTGCAGCATAGGCTTCCAGAAGAGCAGCAGATCCAGTTGAGCACAATTTCAGCAAATGATCTAAGAAATGTTCACAAATTAAAAGCCAGTTGTACTGATCAGCTCCAGCATGGCCCTGATCTATTTGACCTAGTGGAATTTGAGAACGTGCACATGTGTTTGAGATTTCTGTGTGAAAAGCAGCATGCCTTGAGAAATAGCCATGACTGGACAGCTCAACACCTAGAAATCCTGAGCGCTCTGGTACCAGAGCACAGCACAGGAGGGGAAGGACAGGAAAGCAAGAAGCCAGCGAGGGTGTTACAGGAAACAGCAGCCATGGTCTGGCCAACACCTGAGCAAGGTGAGCAGGGTAGGTATAGCGATGGTAACACATAGATCAGTGGTCACCAAGCAAGTCCATAAGGATGAGACTGGTCCCAGGTCAGGCCAGGAAACCAAGTCAGCAAGTCAAGGTCAGGTTCAAGAAGATACACAACCAGACACAGCATACCCAAAAACATGGCCCAGAGACAGAACAAAGGTAAGGACTTAAGCTTAAACACAGCTCCCTAGTCAATGGACCCATCAAGGATGTGTGAGACGGTGACTTCTGTCAAGGCTTCCTGCAGCTTTTTCTCATACAGCTCTTCTCACAGAAGTCTGATCCAAGGTTGCACAACTGCCCCATTTCACAGCTTGCCTTTGACACAACCAGTTAAACTTCAAAAGAGGGAGTGAAGTTGAAGAAGTTGCAGAGCCTTTGGTGCCTTCACACCAAGCATGTGATATACCACATAATACCTCTGTTGTGTACAACAAGAAACAAAGTAGTGATGGATCATGGAAAGGGTAGATATCATGAAATCATCAGCTCCTTAATGGAGAATGAACCGCTGAACTTAGGAAAAGAATTAAAAGAAATTATGTTTAAGTTTATAGAATGGATGCCTTCATTTGCAAATTGAAGATGAAATCATATCAGTTCATTTATAGTTTCAAATATATGGCATTTCACAAAGGTTCATCTATAGGGGATCATGCACAATTTAGGCAACCACCTTTTTGACAATACAGAATGTAAAATTAAAATTTGCTTTCTTGGTTAGATTGAAATTGCGTTCCTAGTGTTAGTGTGAAATCACAGTATCTAATTAGATGTTTCTTTTGACTGAAAGTTCAAATAACAGCATACCCTCAGTCAAAATAATGGCTCTTCCTACTGAGCTTATTCTTTGTATTAGCTCTCTATTTACTTCTAGTGTCCAAATATACCAGTTCTACTCAAATACTGCCGTCCAGATACAGGTAAGCTAACATACTACCAGTAATTACCAGTAACGGTAAAAGGCTGGTAACAAGCAGCAGCAACAGTATTGCTGTTAGCTTTGTTACCCTATTACAAATCATTCTGGAAAAGTTCATTTTTTAGAGCACCCAAAGAATAAGGACTGAGGTGACAAGGTTTATGGAAGATAATTTAATTATTCCATGTACTAAAACATTAAAAAAGCTTCTCCAGCAGTTTCTTAATAGAAATTACATTGTTACTGAATAAAAAGGAAAATTCCCTTGTGTACAAGTAACTAGTTAAAACACAGGAAACAAAGGTCATAAATAAATGATCAGTTTTCTCAGTGCAGTCCCAAAAGGAAATTGTGCTAGGACTTGAGTATTCACCATCAGAAAAAGAGAAATGAATAGTGAAATAACAAAGTTGGCTGGTGATATGATTTTATTTAGGGAAGTAAAAATGAAGGCCAACTGGAAAAAACATTGAAGACTGCAGGATGCTGAGTGACTAATAATAAAATGAAAAATGAAATTCATTGTAGATAAATGTAAGGTAATGTACATGAGAAAAATAATTTTACGCAAACGGTGATGGTCTTGACTAGTTATTACCACACAGAAACAAGATCTTGGGGTTATAATAGATAGTTCTATGAAAATGTCAACTCAATGCTCAGTAGAAATCAAAAAAGTAAATCGAATGCTAGGAATTATTAAGAGATGAATAGAACAAAGAAACCCCACAGAAAACAGTGCTGTACAAATGCTGTAAAAATCCATGGTGTGCTTCATTTTCAACAGCATGTGCAATTCTACCCTTTCCATCTCAGAGCAGAATATGGTAGAACTGAAAACATACAAAAAAGAGAGAATAGATAATCAATAGCTCCCATGCTAGAAACACTTCAATAGACTAAAAAAAAAATAAAATCAACAGTTAAAAGAGAGTATCACAGAGGTCTACCAAATCATAAGATGTATAGAGAAAGCGACCAGGAGTAGGACAGCAGCCTGGAAAATATCATTACAAGACTGATTCATACAAGCTACTGACAGAAGCTATGGACTGCAAATAGGATACTACGCTAAATGAATCTTTGATCTGAGCTGGTATAGCCACTGCCATTTTTCATGTGAGAAAGCAATGGAAGTAATCTGATACTGTATTTCATTGTGCTGCTGTGTGCCCTCAGAAAGACTGTAGTGTGGATCTGTAGTTATAGATGCAGTGGTCCAGCCTATTTTGACCTCCAGGCTGCAATGGGAAACACACAGGACAGTCCTGCTTCTGTGCTACCCAGACCATGCCCCCTGTTGGAGGCATTCCTGCTCATGAAAAAATCCTGACCCACGCGTCTTTATTAAATTGCTTTCAAGATTTTCTTTTAAAGGTTATATATTTATGTTCTTGGTTTTCTCCATAAGAATCCAGAAATACTAAGATATTTAGCTCTGTTGTAGCAGATACTTCAGTGATTATATGACAACAGGCCTTTGTATAAGTCTTGTAAATTTAAACTAGATTATAAATCTTCACGTATTTTCTTTGAACCTCCTTGCCTGTTTTTGAATTTCAAGTTGTCATCTTAAACTTTAAAAACTGATTGTGTCCTGCCCTGCACCTTAATCTTCTTAAGAGTGTTTTTCCGACAGTAATAATCTTTAAAGTATTCATCAATTGCAAAATGATCCTAACTTAACTTGTACACCAATGTTGTTTATAAAAGTGTGCTTTATTTCCAGTTCTTTTGCTAATGCTTTCAATCTTTTTATTAGTTCTGATCCCTTGTGCATTCAAAAGAGTAAGACCCTTCCAGCTATTTTTTTTGTTTGTTTTACTTTTAGAAAGAAATGCTATTATTTTATTTTTTTTTATACTCAAATATATTTTCAAAGAGATTCCACCTGATGTAAAGAAACATATACCAAATCACATGGTAGTAATGAACAATTCTGATGGTTGAGCATACAGAACATTAGTAATTTTGCAGCAACTTAGTGTTCCTCATAGACCTTTTCAGGTTCAAAAGCACTGTAATTGTAAAAGCAAAATGTAATATGCTTTAGCAACAGTTAGAAAATACAGGAATTAACATTTTGTTTGAGTTCTATACAGTTATATGAATTGATGATTCCACTGCCCTATGTCTACTCTCAGAGGAAATGAGAAAAAACTTTGGAATAACTGTTGCCTCTGGGAAGACTTGGAAAGCCATGTCTTGTCCAGAGTTGCACATCAGATCACACACAGGTAAGAAAATATAAATGATGCTCTGCCTAGGAGTCAGCTAGTATAGACCACTGGCAGATCAACTCCATGACAGTTACACACTGATATTCACTAGCTATGTAGATTCCTTCTCATATCTGCAAGAAATTAATTCAACTGAATATTCTGTTCTGACTCATTTTCTGCTATTTTTAAATTAAAACAAGGAAACACCAGGGAAATGGAAGCAGCAGGAGAAAGGGAAAAGAAAGACACAGAACTAAACCTTAGTGAGTAAACAGCATTGCATAGGTAAAAAATGGCAAGGAAAACCTTTTTTAAATTATTATATTAAGTGAGCAAAATTAGAACATTAAAGTCTTACATGTGAAGAGATGCTGCCAGGAAAAACAGAGGGCGGAAAATTTTACAGATTGTTATGGATCAATGAAACAATTGGGAACAGTAGTAGTAGCAGTACAATAAACATAGGAAGTTACTACTCAAAACAGCTCCTTTCATAATATAGAAGAAGAATCAGGCAGCAGCACTGTCATTTGCAGATTTTCAACAAGATGACAGAGTAACAGGCATACTATCAAAGAAGTATTTTGCATAAGCAGAGAAGCTGAGTGTTGGTGATGAGAGCCAGAGACTCGATCAAAGAAATATAAAAATAGTAGAGGAAATTAACAATGAAGATATCACTTATGTTTTAACTGAAAAAAAAGCACACAATAATGGAAGAATGGTGAGGGAAAGGAATATTCTCCCTGATAGGACATATGAGTCTGAATAACTGCATTATATCAAAGATGAGTGACGAAAAATAGAATTGACAGAGAACAGAAGTATTGGCAATTTTCAATAACGATGCTACAACAGTGATTAAAAGATGTAAAAAAGTGCTTGTCATTTCATATGGCTTGTTGCATACTAGATGACAGTAGTCTGAGGGTTTGACCAGAGACAACATGATAAATAGTATTACACATTTACCTGCCTTTGATGAGCATTTTGGACAAGAAATGCTTGCATCTTAATCATTCATCTCACTCCTAACTGTATATACATTTAGCAAGAATAATGGTACTCCTTATTTACAGTGAAATGGTGAAAAGCAAAGTATGTCACTCTATATAGGGAGCTCCAGTTTGAATGCTATCATCTTATTTCCACAAAACAGAAATCAAATTTTTAGCACAAGAGAAATAAGGTAAGTTGAGATTATACCTTGGCATCAAGCCTTAGAACATTCCAGCATAATTAAAGAACTTTATTTGGGAGTAGCCCCAGAGAAAGTTCACGTTAGCAATTATACACTTCAACACAAATACTGTAATAAAGACAATGGAAATTAACTTCAACAGAAGTTACTTCTCATAAAAACCTTTCCACTTTAAAAAATTAGCATCCGTAAAGCACTTTTGCGAGCTGTAAAAATTGTAGTGACAGATTAGAGATCTCCCTGAGATTGGAAAATCTCAAAATAACTCAAAGCCCCAATCTATAATTTAGCAAGAATATGAATTTGTCCTATTCTCCTGTAGTCTCCTGGTGTCCAGTGGCTTAAAATTACACTATAAATATGACAGAACTAAGGGGTTGATCACCTCCTGAACAGATACATAACAGATCAGGAATCTAGGTTAAGTACTGGAGATGTAGATAGAAATCTTTTCATTGTTTCATAGACTATTTGGATCCTTCATTGAATAGCACATGAGAATCAACTAGAAATCAATGGTTACTGAGGAAGTAAGTGGGGAGGCATCTAGATGAAATCTTGTCTCTTTAGAGATTTCAGAAACGTCTTCTCACTTATAGTATGACTTGGGAATTCAGCACTAGAAAGGAGATTCCCCCAGCACGTACATTTGTGAAACTGTCAAAAGAATTGTATGACAAAGAAAAAAAAAAAAAGCTTTCTTAAGTTCATGTGAGATGGGAGAAAGGGGACAGGCTTCTGGAGAGATTACGAGGTATGAAGTACTTCTCAAGTTGAAGGTACAGAATAGTCTTTAATCATTTCTGTTTAACTTCAACAAAACTATTCTCCAAAATCAATTGGATTAATTGATTGGTGAGCCGCTATAGGAACAACTGAGAGCTAAGCTGTCAGCCATTGGCTCAGCATCACACTAATCGGGTGTAAAGTAGCAACCAGCTGCTAAAGCTCTGTTCTGTACATAGTGTGGCAAAGAGTGGAATCTCAACAGTTCATACGATAGAAATGCTAATGTGGGGCAGAGAATGATTTCCTAAACTGACAGGTTGAAGGACAATAGTAGTAGTCAGTTTAAATTAATTGCTATGCACTTTAGTCTCTAAAATGCAATGAAGATTTAATACAACTATCACATTTAAAGATACTGTACATATAGTATTAAAAAAATCAAATAATTGATGAATCAGGGAACATATTCATAAATGAAACATCTGGTATATCAATAATATATCTTATCAAGAAGTCCCACAGGACCCACATATTGCTGCTTTGATTATGGGTCTGCATTAAGAGAGAAAGGGGAAATCAAAGAGTTATAGTGTCATATCTAGTTATAATCTTAGGAACTTCATCTGGAGTTATTTTAAGTAACATTAGCTTAATTCCTTCTGATGGATTAGCCATTGTATTCTTTCTGGAAAATAAAGTGTGGGTTTTGTTGTTTATGAATATGATCAAGCCAACGGGTTTCCTGGATGGAGAACCCCTGAGGTGCCTCCTCAAATTCCAGTATGGAATGGTTATGAGCTGAAGCTCAAAGCTTTCATAGGTGGAATTATGTATCTTGGCAAAGCAAGGCAGCTGACTAGATGGTAGGTATCACTACAGGGAACTTTTACATGTGTTGAGGGAATTGTGAAATTTGCAAGGGTAGGATTAGTCTATATCACTGTTTCAAAGACTATTATTTCCATTATCAAATAACAGATATAGATGCTTAGCAGGCTGTACATGTAAACATGTCAGTGAGGATTACTATGATTCTATTTTCTGCGCATTTAACTTTAATGCAATGAATCTTGCTGCTTCTCGGCTAACCTGCACATGGGGAATTCTGTTAGTTAATGCTAACTTTGGTTGCTCAAGTGAACTTTTGATCATTATTACAGCTTTGTTACACCATCACAGCAAATATGCAATAAAATAATCTCAGCCAGCACTGGAAACCAGGACACCAGCATTCATCATTAAATCCTTGACAAGTTCTGCAGTGTCCCATGAAACTGAACAGTACATGGTGAACAGGCTCAACAAGGAGCATGATATCTTGGTGTTGTCCCTCCCCTCCACTTCAAGTCCCCATTCCCATATATTTCTTTTTCTCCTTCCCTGTCTTTTGACAGGTAAGTACCAAGACCCACAGAACTGACTGTTGCACCAGTAGGCATCATAGTAGCTCAGAAGAAGTGTTGGTGCTCAGCAGATGTGCTGGGTTTCATAGTCCTCTGGGACACTATGCTCCAGGATGCAGCTGCCACCTTTGATTTTTCAATCTTTGTTTTGCTGGATAGGAGGGTAGTTAAAATGTATGAACATATATACATATAAAAGAAAAAAATATTACAAGACGGGCTTGCATTTTAAGTGGAAAGTAAGTTACAGATATTCTACTTCAGAAATGCAGAAATTATTTCAGGTAGATAGACTGACAATACTAAATCTGAAGCATTCATCTGCAAATACCAGTTACAGCAGCAGTTGGTTTTAACTACCAAATCAAAATCTGACACATTCTTAAGGTCAAAAACCTAAGACGGAATACCAACATAGATGCCAACAGTACAGATAACAGGTGTACTGGTGAATAAAAAGATTCCTGGTTTGTTTTGTTTTGTTTTGTTTTTTAACTAGAATGCAAAAATGTTAGTTTTGAATCTTAATGTTAACCATTAAATAGGGACTTCCAGACCCAGGATGCCTCACTAAGGAAACTATAATTCTGACATAGTAGTTGTACAAAAAATGGTGCCACAGCGTGTATAATCCAGCTCAGAAATATTCCAGACAGTTTCACTTGCAGGCCACTGTACTATTTTGTCTCATAAATGAAAAGCAGATCAAGGAAGAGATTTCTTCATTTATTTTCCTTTCAGTTTGATCACAAATGCTGTAATCCTACCAAAGTTCAGCTTTCTGCCCAGTGCCAATAGATCCACAGAGTATCAACATTCCAGAACCTTGTAGCAAATATTTAATAATTAGAAAGGAGAACGGTTGTTTGCACAGCATGGATCTTCATTTTGTTCCAACTGGATAAAATCTCAGTTGCTGGGCATAATGTAGGCAGTGTTGTTTCATGAAGGACATGTAAGGATGAGTGAGTTTTAAGCATAAGGTTCAGTGTACCTCAGAGCAAGGGAAATAAACCCTACACTGAAGGAAATCTGAAATCCTTCTAAAGCTGATACAGAATCTTGGTTCCTATCTTATTCTCTAAAAGAAAGAAAGAAACAAAAGGACAACTAAAAACAACTGAGGCACAAAAGATGAGCAAAACAACTGCAACCCTTGCTGGCAGTCTCTGAAGAGAAACCTGAATGGACATAAAGGGCACTACCTTGGCATCTCTAACAATAGTTACCCAGGTAGCAGTGAAAAGGTGAAACCTTCACCGAAACAAAGCTGATTGCAAAATTCTAAAGACTTTTGGCACAGCAATGGAAGAGCATGCACTCACTTCAATTCTGGTTTTCTGTGAACATGAATTAGATCTTTTGAATTATATTAACACTCCATTTTCCTATCACAACTGTTCTTTTCTTAAAAACAACAGCAAAACAAAACCACCAAAACCCAATCAACCAAACAAAAAAAAAACAACCAGAAAATTTGTCTTCCCATGCCAAATGCAACAAACCTTTTTTTTTTCCGTAGAAGTTAAAGTTTAGTCCCATTGAAGCTACTTGTCTTTATAAAGAGAGAGCAGGATATGTTTTGTATGACTATGTTTTATTTTCTAGTGTGAACTGAATTTATTGAACTATCTGTTCCATGTAATTACTTTCTGTAGATCAAGCTTTTCTAATAGATCTGTTCTCCCAATGTCCTTGCTGTGTGCACAGAACTCCCAATGACATTAATGAATCTCAAGCATGTGACTTGAGAGAATATGTCTCATGTCATTTTAAGTGCTAACAGCCCATAACAGAAACCATACAGTGCAGGCACTAAGCTGCATAGTAGCAACAACTACTGTTTTTTGATGAACGTTAAACAAGCTTTTTTCTTACTTGTGCCTCATAATCGGACTCTTGCTGTTAAAAAAGAATCACCGTATACCTCTATTGTTGTGCTTTTACACCTAAGAGATCTTCCCTAAGTGGTACTTTCCTTTTTTTCCCAGTGGCATCAGTAATTAATTCATACCAACAATTATTTTGCAAAACATAGCATGTATAGTTTTGTTTAACCAACACAGAACATTTTCCACCTACAAATGCCACCTTCAGCTGGTGTCATAAAGACATGAGCAATGCATTTGCAGAAGAAAATCCATCCATGCTGTCACCCATAAACAATTAAAACATATCCCAAGGACACAAGAGTGTTTCCACCCCACCCCTTGATACAGAGGAACTAGCAAATGTTCCTGACTTCAATTAACATGAAAAGGGCCTTTAAAAGCAATAAAGTAATTAGAAATATTCATGAAAGATAATTATGTCACGTAAAGATGAGCATTCCCAGAAGTGCTTTTGGCTTTATTAGAAAAGAACATTTCTCCTCTCAAATGAATTTCACAGACAGGAAGGTGTGGGGAAATGGCACCATTCTTATCAGTGTTAAAAGCATATGATACAAATGAGGTCTTCAGCATGGCACTGACTGCAATAAATTACCAAGTGTGTGTTCTGTTTTCTGAAATGGGCTCAATTTATCATTTTACTGTTGTTCCATTATGCTAATGTCCTATAAAATCACTTTTTGCTGTTGCTGGAAGGTGAAGAGGGAATATCAATTT
The DNA here is from genome assembly GCF_963264785.1 of Psittacula echo. Lineage (NCBI taxonomy): Eukaryota > Metazoa > Chordata > Aves > Psittaciformes > Psittacidae > Psittacula > Psittacula echo. The sequence goes on along the minus strand of NC_137738.1, from coordinate 36,000,757 downwards.
TTATATATAGAACTTGGAAGTATTTCAGCAGTGAGTTGTCAAGGGTTAATAACCCTAACAGAAGATATAATACACATAAAAGCAAACTTCCAAGGACTTTGTAATGACAAATTTTCATAACCCTACTGGAAGCAGAACAACCAGAATATTTTCTTAGCTTAACTATCTAAAAAAAAAAAAAAAAAAAAAAAAAAAAGAAAAAAAAAAAAAAAAGACAGAATTAGCAATAGTTAATGGCTGGGCTAAAAATTCTCCCCCTGATTTCCAATCAACCCTTGAATTGACACTGGAGATTGTTTAGGAAGTGTTATTTCAATGAAGATCAGATCAGAGAATGCCATTATCATTCTTTCCAACCTGCCCATACAGCAGCCATGAAGGACAATGAGACAGAGGTGATTACTTGCAAAAATGAATACTCCTTCTCTAAAAATAACATTATATAATAAGAGTGCTTTCTTTCTTTTGAAATACTGGATACAAACCAGGTAAGTATTAAAAGAGGAAGAGAACTGGACTTAGATGGACAATTGGTTTTATCTTGTATAATAGCTTTTTTGTGACTGAAACGTGACTTGTATCCAGAAAACCTCTTTTTTTTGGAGTGCATCGAAAAATAGAATATTGTTTCAGAAATACCGTCATACTATGAATCACTTCTAATGGGAAGCATTGTTGACATGCCTTCCCTTACCGCTAAACATACATAACCTGTTAAGCTAAGGCAACTAATCCAGAGGGATAATTTAATATATACTGATATGAACAGGCTGCCAAGAGAAGTGGCATTTTAATACCTCCCTGGAAGTATTTAAAGACATATAGATGTGGCAGTTAAGGTTTACTGGTGGACTGGAAATACTACGTTAACCGTTGGACATGATGATCCCCTTTTGGGATGGGGCAGGTAGTAGGAAAATATCAAGCAAGAACAGGGAAAATGAAGAAGAAAGACGACAAGCCTGGTTCTGTGCCAGTTTCTCTTATCAAAGAGCTCTAAGGCCTGATCAACACAATTTCTGTCACTACAATGCATCAGTGCAACCAACATGGCAACAGCTCTGTGGTATTGCACATTCACAGCAAATTTAGGTTAAAAGCTCGAACAGTTTTGTGTGTGTATGTAATCAATGAATAGTGAAAATTATTAACAATGTGCAGGAGCTAACCATTTGCATAGAAAGCTGTTACTGCAGGGGTTTTATTTTGTTTCAGAAGTTTTTGAAGAAGTTTTGTTTTAAAGTTTAAAACAGAATTTTACATACAGCAAATTTACACAGCAAGTACTGAAGAAAAATGCAGCCATGCTTCCTAGAAAGTATTTGCCAAAATCAGGACTAGTATATCATTGCTGAGTTGTTACTTTATTCTGCTTTTCTAAAAAAGCTGAATTAGTACCTTCCCTTTTCTGGATGCAGACTGATTCTCAATTTGATACTGCATTTCATATTTAAACGGTTGTAAAATAATGCATTATAAAAAATCTGAATCAGATGTAGACTAAATCACAGCGTGCTACATAATGCATTTTCATTTAAATTAAAAGTGGTTTAAATCCTAATAGAAAAGTAAACTGTCAGTGCACGAAGTCTGAAAATACCATAGTAACGTAGCTTGACATTTGAACGTGTCTACTCAAACAATACATTGGTTGCATATTAAGAAATTTATCACTTTCCCTTGTACAGCAATCTGAATCTTATTCAGATAAATGTCTGTCAAAAAAGAACTACCATAAGAAACATGCAACCACCATTAAATCATGTACTAATTCAAGACATTTAAGAAAGGTCAGTGTAAGTACTCTGATCATTTGGTTTTAGAACAAAATGTTGATAACTCTGGGAAAATGTCCTAAATACTAAATGCAAATTGCACAGAATACTGATTCCCCTTGTAGGGATTGGTGCATGGACGGGAAGCTGCTAGGAGGGACAGGAACCAGCTGACCCTGGGGAGGTGCTTGGGAGGCAAATATAAGGAATTGTAACTGCGCAATAAATCGTTGATGACCCGCATTCCGTGAATGCTCTATGTCTCAGCCCTAGTTCGGAGGGAACTAGTGCTTCCGTCCCTCACCACACGAGTAGCAAGAAACTACACCCCTCTCCCCTTTCCCCCCTTAGACTACTGATTTATAATATTGTGGACCTAAAGTGCATTTAATTAATTAATTTACAGAATAGAATCATAGAATATTCAAGTTGGAAGGGATCATTGAGCCCAACTCCCAATCTAGTCAACATTCAGTCAATCCAAGATGAAGATACCACAGCTAAACAGGAACAAAAGGGTAGCTGTCTCTCAAACTCATAAGCAACTTACTTGCAGCATCACTGATTGATTCTTCAGGAAAGAAACATTTTCAGGGAAGGAGAACTGGTTCTAAGGGATATTTTCCCTTATGTCTGGAGAATTAAAAAATGACCCACATTCTGAAAAAGCCTTGAAATCCCTGGACAGCGTGCAGTGCTCCCTCATGCACTTCTGTCACAGGGGAATTAATCCACAAATTATTTGTACAGATGCCAAGGGAAACAAAGCCTTTACTGATTCATTTCCCATGTAAAAATGCACCCAAATGATAGCAGAGAAATTTTAAGAATCTTTTCTAAGGGAATAGTAAATTCTTAAGTATTTCATTTTGTGACGCAGCAAAGGAAAATTAGGTGATGAGAAAAATAACTCCACTGTTGTCTTAGATATGTCTGGTGCAGTTGCTGAACACTTACAGAGCTTCATGTCTCACAGTATCAGCAGAGATGTTCTTGCAGTGCTGCAGGCCATTTTTGATCAATCAGCGTTCATGTTTTGATGGCAGTCTCAAAAAGGTGATGAAAAAAAGCTGCAGTTCTACTCAGCTTCGTACTGGGCAGGGGTACTGAGCCTAACACCACATAAAAATGTGGAGGTAGAGATGCAAACCATACCATTGCCCGATCTGTAATTAATTTGACATTTTAAGTTTTATAAACCTGTGAAATAATTTTAAAATACTTTAGGAGTTTAGACTACTCATTTACTTCAACCACACCTGACAAAAAGTCCCATCCTTTTAGGCTTTTTCATTAAAAGAATCATAATAAAATGTAATATCAATACAGAGCACAGGAATTTTAACACACAGTCAACAGAACACTTTTCAAAAAGTGTTCGTACAGTGTCTGCAATATCCCCAATTAAATTGATTTGTCGGATTTTTTAATTCATCAGAGCTTCTCTTGGAAGTATGAACAGTTTTGAGTACCCAAACCCTAAATTGTGGCTTTTCCTTCTAAAAGTTTTTGCCTGTGTCTTTCATATATCAGATATAGACTGGGAACTAGCTTATCGCTTTATGCTTTTAAGCACTGAGGTTTTGGAAATGACAATTTTACCTTCCCTAATTCATAGTTGTGCTATTTGTAAGGACAGGAGGATTTAACATATATTAAGTTTCAGTAGAGCACTTCCTAACTAGGTGGAAAAGAATCAATCTCTCTTTCTGCTAGAATTTATAGCTTGGCACACCTAAGTCAATATATACTAGTACCTTACTTCGTCTTCTAAGAAAAGAAAAACATGGAAAGGTAAGAAGACAGAGGCAACTTGTACACAAGCATTTTTAAAAGGCTAGCTAAAGAACACCACGATATTCTAGGGAACTTACCAGAAAAGCACTTTTTAAAAGTTGTAAAGCAAAAGACCTAAGGTAATCATGACCACATCTAATAAATACAGATAAAAAACCAAAGCATCTGATAGTGGATTAAACTGGGAATTAAACACACTAAAAAAACAACATTATTATTAGCTTACAGAAAACAAATGCCATCAAACTACTGTCAAACTATATATTTTGGCTTTTAGATTACAGATTTGCTTGACATTGATATTTGATAAATACGTTTAGAGAGGCAAGCAACGTGATTCTGTAGTCTGATCTCCCACCTAGCATAGTTCACACTACTTCTAGGTCATAGTCCAACCTTTTTGCTGGACATGTGTTTCAGAAAAGTGTCCTATATTTATTTTTAAATGGCCAAATACAGATAATTCTTATAAGCCAGGATAACATGTGTCAGTGGTTGATTTCCTGGCAAATTAAAATCTCTGTGTGCTATATTTATATTTGCTGGCTTTCAGCTTCTAGATAATGAAAGCTTAAATCCTGAAACAGTTTGTAAGATCTCCACTCCCATAAATGTCACAAGATTACAACAACATACATAAGCCAATCGTGACCTGCACTTTTGCACAATTCTTGTGACTCTTCTCCTGCACCTTCTAACATTTTTTTCATCAGCTTTCTTGAAATTCAGACATTAAAATGGTGCATGATATTCCAGGTTTTGTTATGCACGTGTCAAAAGCTGTCTGTCTCCTGGATTGTCTGGTAAAATTCTACACTTTGACCTTCAAGCATTCAAGTCAATACTTCAACGATACTACTTTTGCAGTCAAATGCTGCAAAAGCTTCTGGGAGAACTTTCGTGATGCAAAAGTTACCACAAACATTTTTTCCTCAGAATTCAAAGGAGAGCAAATAAAATAAAAGCAGTGCAGGAACACAGGGGCAGCATCCTCTGGTAACAAACAGGAAAAACTTGGGCTTCACAAAGAGATCAAATGTTTACTGCTACAGTTATGGAATAGCTGTGTTAACATGTTAGACTAAACAATAATGAATGAATACTCTGACTCTAAATTGTAAGTTTAAATTTGTCCTCTACTCATCGTTTGCAACTTCTCACACACAGAAAAAAGATCATATTTGCTTCAACTGTATAGGTTTCTACTGTATACTCATCACCACAACAACTATCCACCTTCTAAGACAATAGCTTAACAAGTATAATTTCAAGCAGCAGTAGTGGCATATAAAACCTTCAGCCACTCATCACCACTACTATTCAGCTGTGCAAAAGAAAATCCACACTACACAGTAAAGTTTACTGGAAAACTGATCTCTGGATTTATCTTTTTTTTTTTTCTTCTTTTATTCTGGATGGACTGTTTTTAATCCAGACTGCTCCTTAACTCAGTGAACTCTGACTACAAACTAACTTGCCCCTAACCCTAATAACAAAAACATCAAAATCCTCTATATTGGACAAAAGTGGTGGGACTGAACAGACACAAGGACAAGTTTTCATAGTGAGAGCAAAAAAGAGACAAGGAAAAGATAACAGGCCTTTAAAAAGTACTTGTTACTAACATCATCCCAGGTGGAACTGTCAGTCATTAGATTGACATTTCAATTTCAATCAAAATCATTAGATTTTTTTTTTTTATGATAAAAAAATATGTTTAACTTAATCAAGGACAACACTCATGCACATATATTCTCAATACATTTTTTTTCCGAAGCTGTCACTCTGCCATGAAAATATTTGCTGCAATAGAAGACACCTATTACTGTGTTTCACAGAGTTTGGTGGTTTCACAGAGTCTGTAGTCTGTGGAAAAACATATCACATGACAAATTTTAAAAGGCCTTACACATGTGTAAACTATTTCGTAAAGTCAAGTGCAACCATTAAAGCCCTGTACATATCATAGAACCATAGAATGGTTTGGGTTGGATGGGACCTTAAAGATCACTTAGTTCCAACCCCCCTGCCACGTGCAGGGATACCTTTCACTAGACCAGGCTGCTCAAAGCCCCATCCAACCTGGCCGTGCAGTAGTGGAAAGATAAACAAGGAGTAGCATTAAAAAGGTCAAACCACTGCCTTGGCTTCAATAATAATCTCAGCCTGAAACCCTGTCTTTAGTTAAACATCTCTAGATTTAAATCAGCATGTACCCCCCTTACCTCATTATTCATTCAGAGTGGGAGATGTGGATCATTAAGCTGGGTACTAATTTGTTCCTAAACTGTACTTATTCATCATTAGTTGGCAGTAAGAGGTTGATCAAGTCAGTTGTGGAATACTTCTGTGACCCTCCCACAAACTGTATATTTTCCGCATGAGTTACTTTAACAGTTTTAATAGCCATTTTGTTAAGCATGATAATTTCTGTGGTCAGGTTAGTCACAAGAATTATCTCTGTCTTATTCACAAATTGTCCTCTGTGTTCTGAACCTATATGTTTGTATTAACTTTCGTATTGTATATAAAGGGTATTTGTGTACTGTTCTTTTTAAAAAGACGTTATCTGATATACTATTACGATAATTCACAACAGAATCTGGTAGTGCACAGAATGAAGTCTCTTTACTGGGGAAAACCACAGTTGTCAGTAAGGATTAGCTTGACTGTGTGAGGAGGGAGTTACTCTGAGAAGATTCATGTAATAGCTAAGAAGTTCTTAATTTCCTTCTGACTTCAGTTTCTCTCTCATGAACAATTTCAGATATAACAGCACAACCCATTTGCAGTAACTTAACTTGTGTCTCAGATGATTTTTCATGATGAAAAGAAGATAATTCTCAGCAATAATTTGGTGGATGAAGAATTACTAAAATCTGTAGTATGAATCATCATCATAATTTGTGCCATCTATGTTTTTACAAATAATAAAACTATTGTATAGAAATACTTTTTTACAAAATGTATGGGTATGAAAGCATCACAATAGATTAAGAATTAAGCAAATCTGCAATGCATTAGATGCTCAACATTCTAGTTAAGGAAACTTCAGTAATGGAAGTTTTACAGAGACTATGTTTTGCCTTTCCACAGACCTCTGGGGTTTTTGCCAGCTTCTAAAAATTTGTAAAAATATTAAAATAAATAAAATATTATAAATAATAGTATAAAATATTAAAAATATTATCACTCTGTTTATCCACAAAGTAAAATTATTTTGCTAGAAGACACATCAGGTGCTTTTTCCTCTTAATAAAATTGCATTTTTTGTTTAATACCTAAAATAAACCATATGCTGGTTTGGTTGATTAGTTGGTTTCTTTTCATTTTTTTTTTTTTTTTTTTTTTCTCCTGTGGTTTAGAACTGTTCACTCTACAAAAGAAACAGAAAAATATTCAGGTCTGTGTATTGAAATGTACCAAATCAGAAATTTACCTGATTTTTCAGAGGGAAGAGAAATGCTGGGTTTTGTAGTATCCAGAATAACAGCCAATCCTGCAGAGAGTGATGGGAGAATGCTGGTACTGAGGTCTATGCGAGTTAGACTTTCAGTTTCTCTTTCCAAGGCTTTTAGAATACCTCCAGCACAGCTATCTCCTGTCTCATCCTTGTTTGGACTGTTCTTCTGTGGACTCTGAACAATATGAACGATACTCTGCTGGGCCAGGTCACAGTTCTGCAACACGAAAGCAAAATCTCAATAAATAATTAATTATGACATAAGGGACAAAATCCCTCTATCTCCAGTTTGTTATGCATTAAATGGTATCCAAGCCATTTCGTGTAGAATTTCAGTGTGCAGTAATGTAGTTTAAAGCAAAGTGACAAGTGCAAATTGCTGGAATTGGGATTACTTGCATTGGCAAAAGGGTCACAACACTTACAAATTCTAAGCATTTAACAAGGAAATGGTGGACCAGAGCCAACATCTCTAAGTATTGTTCATTGGCACAAAGCAAAAACTTCAGAGGGAGCACTACTAAACCAAGTGCTAAGAATATGCAACACTTAACAGTCATTTACACAGATAATGCTGATACACACTCTTGTAGCAATTTAGGGTCAAATTTGACAATCACAGAGAGTTCATGAGCAAGCTACTCCAACACATCTTTGTAAACAGAAACAGGGAAGATGATGCTACCAATGAAGATTGATACTTATTTCCTGTCCCTAAGGTAATTTTCAATCTGAATCTGGCTTTAGATGCACACTCACTATGATGAGTTTCCCATTCTTTCCAAAGGTGATTTTTAACTGTTGACTTCAGAATTAGAGAAAGCTTGTGGAAGATCTCATGACAGCTATAGTCTTCAACAGTAAAACAGTAAGACAGTAAAACTACCCACTTTACCCCAAGAGTTCTCATACATATGTAAATAACTTCCTTTCTCGATTAGAATCAGTAGCATTAGACAGTCTTACCAGACCTTGTGCCTAAGAAAAAAGCAGGCTGAATAAGTATCTTATGAAAGGTTTATCCATCATAAATCGAGATAGAATTCACATTTTGTTCACCATTTTCCTAATACAGACTAGGAAACCAAAATATTGCCTCATAACTATAAACTACAGAGACTTTGGATGGTTTATAATTAATGAAGGGCTTTCAAGACTTTCATTACTGATCTTTCCACAGCACCAAGCAACAAAAACTGTTCTTTTGGGAGTGATACCTCCTGCAGATCCACACCTAGATCTCCAGTGTCATGTGTGAGCCACATGCAAACATCAACCTACAGACAAAGAAGTTGTTTGAATTTTCTTCAAGAAAACTCTTTGCAGCATCATTACGTTGGACATATCTGCCCTGAAATGTCAAGGACTGTCAATTACATTTGGGAGGAACAGAAAGAGAATTCATAAGCATTTGTCTCAGCATATATGCAATGTTCAAAACATTCAGTTTGTATTTGCAATTCCTATATGCACTTCTAATTGAAAAAGATCCATTTACAGATATTTTAGTGCTGTTTATACCCTTGTTATTATCCCTTTCTCTCTCTTTTATCACTTCTTCTCCTCTGGTCTCATATTTTAAAGTGGTTTCATTCCATTCTCTTTCTAACGCTTCCCCTCTACCCTTTCTGTCATATGTATTGCAGTTTTAAAAAACAAAAATATGTTTCAGCTTTGGTTTTTAAATGGAATTTTTAATAACACTTTTTTTCTTAGTGAAGTAGTAATCAGGCAGAAGAGATTTGTCAGTGCAAGGATACTGCACTCATAATATTCAGACAAAGCAGTTATTAGATTTCAACTTTAAAACATTATGTTTATATTAAAGGTCTCATTTTTTTCTGTACAGCTTGTTGCCTGTAACATTTTAACAAGATCTATTTAAATAGCTCAATAGTTTCCTTCATTAATACAAAATCCAAAACACAGCTGTCACTCTAACACTTCTCCAACTGAGAATACTGCATACCATTAAGAAGGTAATAACCTAAAATATATTGATAATAAAATTAATAACTTAGGTAAATGAGGAACTCAAAAGTGATTTGCCCTGTACAGCTAGAATTACAAAGGGAAACAGGTATATATGTTATAACTCACAACCTTGGAAACCCCTAATCAACTGTCCATCAAGCCATGTTTTAATAAGCATCTCTTCTGGCAGTTTTGCTTGCTTAAGCAGCCCCTCTTTGCCCTTCATTTTTCGTCACCATCTACTACGCTTCTCAGTTTGTTTCCTTTAAACCTTTGCATCAGTTCCCTGATACAGTTCGCAGCTCGATGCTGTCCTACAGCCACATTGAGGGGATGGTGAGGAAGAGAGAATAAGAGGGATGGCAAGGGCTGCTTAAATCAAACAAAATGCCCTCACAAAAAAAAAAACCTTTTTCAGCCACTCTTGCTTGATCTTGACTGCTGTCCACAGTTAGATATATGGTTTAAATTGATGGATTCTTAAAACGTACAGGTTCCCTTCCAATTGTTTTTGCAGGCTGGAGGGTGTGTAGCTAGCGTAGGAACAAAGGGAGGGCTGACAAAACAGAGCCCCATCTTATCTACTATTCTCTATACAATCATGTCAAGAACCACATATTTCAAAAGAAGATATGAAATTTGCACTTTGGTCAATTATACATCCAGATGATGATAGAAATAACATATCCCTGGATTTCACTTAATAAAAGTTTTATTTTAAAAGAGCAGATGAATGTGTTATCTCTCTGCTTTCTTGTACCTCTTTATCAAAAACAGGAACAAGCTTCAGAACATTAAACATCAGCACTGTGATGATAATGTAGATTATAGACACAGAAAAGCTTAATTAGAAGATTCCAGGATAACTTTTTAAAGATAGCAGCTTGGAAAACCAAACAACGTATTTGATTTGTACACTGTGTATATTTGATACAGAATTAGGGTGATTAATGTTTTATAGCAGACTATACTTTGTAGACGGTAGGTGGGCTAGATCTGCAGCTTTTTTCTTTGAGAAAAAAATGTAGAATTCAAGCTATTTCTGTAAATGTTTAGGTTTTGCCTTAGGTTACTACTGTAACACAAATCTAGATACAATTGTTTATGTCAGTGTCACTTTCAATTTCTTCATGTATGTTTTACACTTCAGGAAACATTTCTTTTGAGAATATCTATTATTAATGATTCTAGAGATATTTTACTGTCTTAGCTGTTGATCCAAATTAATTCCTGTGATCCATATTCCAAAGGGAAATACTGCAAGTGTATATAGTGTAGATTAGAAAGTATGTCCTTGCACTGGACCAAAGGGAGCTAAGAAGATCCAGAATTGATGAAACCCAGTATTAGGGACTGGGTCTTTACAGAGAATGGGTTTTGGCTGACTTGGAACAATGAATTCATGGCAGATGAAATTAAAACTTTTTCATTCAAGGCTTTTTTTTCATTTCTTTTTTTTTTTTTTTTTCTTTTTTTTTCTTTTTTTTTTTCTTTCTGAATTCTGAGCTTGAATTTCGCAAGGCTGAGTCAGCACATCCTGAATGAATAACACAATATCCCTGGCAGTGTTCAAGGCCAGTCTGGACAAAGATTTGGGTGTCACCAAGTCATAGTGTGACCATGTCGTGGTCTAGGGTGGGGGTTGGAACTAGATGATATTAAGGTCCTTTCCAACCCTAACTATTCTATGAGTCTATGAATATCCTTTGGTTCTGCCAGCAGTGGGCTAACTAAAAGGTCACTCTGGAAGACTGAGCTAAACTGTGAAGAGGGAGAAGATGACTGTTTCAGTAACTGAAATCCTCTTGTTCTAACTGATTTCTGCTTGATATCTTCTTGACAACGTATTTTGATATGTCAATACTGAATGTTCTCCATCTAACAAACATATAGCCCACTCGAGAAGTCATATTATATTTTCTGATATGCAATGCACTTTATTTTGAAACGTTTTATTTAAAGAAACACTACAGGAGAGAATAATTTGAATTTGAGGATATGGATTTCAATGTAAAAAAGCTAATTTCTTGTGGTGTTTTCTCTTGAAAGGCAATTTGAAATATTTTCATTCCATGTTAATCACCAGTTGGGATTTTTTAGGTGTTCATTTTTTTCTATCACCTATCATCTCAAAAGCAATTTTTCACATTCCACTACCAAAGATCCCGTTCTAACCATTCCTATTATCTGGAGAACCACATCTTTGCTCATGAATCCCTGGGGCCTACAGAGTGGAAACAGTAACAGTTTGCCTAATTGCTGCCTATTTAGATTAAGCAGATAATAGACTGCCTGATGACACTCAGAAAGAGATTCACACAAGGTAAATGCTCCAGAAAAGGTATTTTAAACTTCTAGTAATGATCAACAATAATGAAAATGTTGGCTTTCCAGTTAGGCTTTTTCTTAAAGCTGTATTGCTGTATTTCAATATCAGACGGGAAAATAAGTGGAACACTTTTGTCTCATTAATCTGCAGAATTAATGAAATAATAAAAAAGCTCTCCAGAGTACCTATGGCACCATACACCTCTTCAAACCAATAGGACGCATGTAAAAGTGCAGATGGCATACCCACTATCCATGGAAAAGTCTTTTTCCATGAGCAGCTGTTTATTAACAGGAAAAATCTTTTTCCATGGATAGTCCAAAGAAATATTAAAGGTGACCTTCTAAAAAGAGAAAAAAAAAAAAAAAAAGCAGCATAAGGACTTTCTAGAAGAAACATCAAACCTCACTTTATTATTGCTGTAACTCTCTTACAATCCAAGGACAGAGACCATGTCTCAAAAGCAGCAGACACAGAAAGGAAATCAACTGGAAGAACAACACAATTTTCATTCCCTGATCACAGACCAATGACTCAAAAAAGCAGGCAGAAGAAAGCAGCAGCAGAAAAATATCCTTTATTATATAGGAAGGAAAAGCTGAAACATCAATGAAATTGAAATTAGAGATTACCTAAAAGAAAAAAAAAAATACAGACCTGGTATTAACATTCTGTTAAGCCATGATGGTCTAAGAAATGGGAAGTGATATTTGCAAGACGACTTAACATCTTTTATTTAACCAGCTGATACAGAAAGAAAACCCAAATAAGCTTTTGGGCTCAGAGATTCTTCCACAGGTTATGGCACAGGCAAATCTGAAGGGAAAATTGTCCACTGTTAAAATTATGAAGCAAATCAGCACCCTGATCTGACACCGCCATCCATTTGTGTGAATTTTGGCTGCTGAGTGGCATTGAGCTAAATATTGCTCCACATGGGTAAAGCAAAAAAAAACAGCGCACCACTGGGTCTAAATTACACAGATCACTTAGCAGTTACAGTCCAGCAATCAGAAACTATTTGCTATTTTATAATGCTGTAGAATACATCTAATATTTGACTTCAGTTCACCTTTTTAACATTTTCAGAGTTATACATTACAGTACTTGTCTAGTATTCAGACTATTGTGGGTGCTAAGCAACATCTAGAAACAGAAGGAAAAATAGATTTATTATTGAAAATACCAGATATTCAAATAAATGTGATGAATAGGCAAAAAACCCCTTCGCTTAGCAGAATATTTTACCCTGATTTTTAATCTCTTCCTATTCAGTACTTGCAATAGTTTAAATATTGACTGTGCCAAAGAAATAGAATAAAAGGAAAGATACAAAAAATATTCTATGAAAAAGGATTCATTGCTTTCTAAATGTAAACCCTAGTATCATTTTAAGGACTACTACTACAGTTCCAAAGACAGACTACTGCAGCAAATCATAGAATCATAGAATAGTTAGGGTTGGAAAGGACCTTAAGATCATCTAGTTCCAACCCCCCTGCCATGGGCAGGGACGCCCCACACTAAACCACGTCACCCAAGGCCTCATCCAACCTGGCCTTGAACACCGCCAAGGATGGAGCATTCACAAATGAAGGAAGGAGTGCACGGGAGTTTTCAGTTTTCAGTTCTGCAGGTAACAGTGAAGCTGAAAGTAACCAGATGCAAATAAATGACATAGAATCACAAAATTTTAACACAACCAGCAGCAAACACCAGTGGATGTGAGGCAGGTCTTTAGAGTATTAAGATGTTGGGATATAATAAATTGTCTTGTTTTAAGAGGATATTGAATATATCTTCAAAAGAACTTAAAAATAAGGATACAACATTCTTAAGGTGATATCATGGTTAAAACTTCTGCAATGACAGGTAATAAAGGTGGACACAATAAACAGCAATATAAACTTATGGTTTCCCAGATAAGCCACGTTCATGACGGCTTCATTGCACTATGAGGGGGGTGTTCAATCTCCCCCTCCTCCTTCTCACCCCCTTTAAATTTTTAATTGTGTTTCTATATCTTTTTTGTTATCCTATTAGCAAGGCCAGGGCTAACTGGAGAGTGCCAAGTCTCAAATTATTTATTCAGGTAAGAGTAATTCTGAACAAATCTGGAGCAAAGTCTGAGAGTTTTGTTACCTACAGACATTTTGGGAGGAGATGAAGCTTATATAAAGTGTGGCACTTCAATGGGAGCCACTGGAGAGGTATTTGGCTGGGGGTTTCCTTACCACCTTCAGCTGTTGGAGGTGGCAAGATCTTATGCTGCCTCACTGGGCATTATGAAGATCATAATTTTGAATTGAAGATAATCAGTAAACTTCACAGTGAAAGTTTCTTTTAAACACATGTATACTTGTCTGGATCATCTCTTCATGAGACTCCTCCAGCTCTCAGTCTAGTTTTCAGTTGCAAGAGCACTTTTGTGGAGCTTTGCACCCCAAATACCAATATAAGAAATTTATGACAGGATTTTCATTATACCACTGACTGCAATGATCCCAGAAAACCACCAGCCCATAGCACACCTATTCCTCAAGACATCCCCCAGTCACTGCCCTCATGGGGAACAGGAACAAAAGGCAAGTTATTAAAAATCAGTAACTCCACTGCAACTCTGTTTGAGTGTCAGGGTATCTCTGCCAATGATTATTCATTGCTATTAATTCGTGTTTCCTGCTACACAAATAAAATAAGCTAGAAACTGCCAAGATGCTCAGATTTTCTCCTTTTGAAAAGATAATCAGATCCATGATATCTATATAAAGGACAAGAATTTGTAATCACAACATATCTGCTGAAATTTTCTAAAGGTTACAAACTTCAGAGCTTTACAGGTATGAAATGAACATATTTTTTCAACTCTCTTCCATCTGGAAAATTAAGAAGTCATTTATCAAGACCAAATTATTTTAGGAATAATCCCTTCAAATCTATTCAGATAATGTGAATAATAAAGTTATTAACTGCAGCTACAGTTTCAATAATACACTAGAAAAAGTACCTGTTTCCTTAAATTAGTGATTGTGTGGTGTATGATGACAAACTGACTACAGGAGAGAATAAGCAAAAGATTTCTAAGTGGGTTTCATGGAGTGGTTAATTCAGGTTAGCTAACAGGTGCCTTCTAACTCTGCATCATACATCAGCTCAGAATGCAGGATAGTGCATTCCGATGTGAATCTTACATGATTCATAAGATGATAAATTGTGTTTGCTAATTGGTAATTCAGGATTAGAGAAAACAGCAAGCATAGGAGCAATACTGGTATAAAATGCTATATATTTTCTCTTCCTGTGAGACTGAACTTTATGAAGAGCTCTGTAAAGACTGTCCCATATGCAAGTGCCAGGTGTGAGGGAGAAAATCCATCTAAGCTTTGTAAGGGAAGATAAAGGACCTCAGACATTTACTTAAAACCATAAATCTTAACACTGCTTTGAATTCCCATGTGCAACATGATATCCTCACTACAAGAACTGCCTGCTACTTAACTTCTACTGGGTACTTTTTTATGTCATGCCATACAAAAAGGTTAATATATACACATTCAAATTAAGATTCCAATTTTTTTTTCAGCAAAGAGAACAATGGAAGTTGGACAAGAAGCAATAAGTAGATACTGTGTGATTTAGTATAGCTGCTGCAGCTAATGTCCCTCTGTGTAGCAGGATGCCTTGATTAGCCTTTTACAAAAATAAAATTCTCTGATTTACAGCATAACAGCATAGGTCATATATTACAAAGGTTCTGCTTTGAATGATACTCTTTAAAGAGAATTACCAGACTTACAATTTTATACTGACTAGTCCCTTAATGAGTTAATAATTTGGTGGAAATGGAAATGCATTCAACCAATTGTATTTAAACTTTCTCACACTGAATTTAAAGTAAGTCAGAATTCCCCCTCTTCCTTCACTTACAAATCATATTATGCTACATTTTCATCTTTTTCATATAATAAGACACAAAACTTTAATGTTAATTTCTAGCTCAGTGGAGGGGTTGCAGACGTAATTCTTATTTAGCCACTTTGTAGGGTTATTATTTTTGTACACAATCTAAGACCTTAGCAATGTTATATACATATTTCCAAGTGGCGCTACTAATACCACAACATTATTAATATGATAACATTACCTGGATGTAGGCCTTCTAGGACATATTACCAAAAGATGAATTACTCTTTAAACTAAATAAAAATGTTTTATTGTCAGCATATGAGACAGTTTGCAACATTAAAATACCTGCTTCATTATTGGCATTCCCTTTAAAACTTCACATAATGCTCTGCAAAACTGCAGGCAAACTTTAATACTATGTTTACAAAGCTATTAGTATCTCAACAGTGACATTAAGCATATATCTTGCTGATATAAAATGGAAAAGAAATACTCAAACACTAAATTCACATGCAACTTTTCTCCTCACAAAATGAACAGTTTTATCCTTCTTGTAATTTCATGTACTGTGCACTAAGAACAACCTATAAAACTGCAATGGAATAACTGGAATGGGTTGCCCAGGGAGGCTGTGAATGCTCCATCCTTGGCGGTGTTCAAGGCCAGGTTAGATGAGGCCTTGGGTGGCATGGTTTAGTGTGGGGCGTCCCTGCCCATGGCAGGGGGGTCGGAACTAGATGATCTCAAGGTCCTTTCCAACCCTAACTATTCTATGATTCTACGAATTTATTATCTCTGTATAGAAAGTAAAAGATCAATTAAAAGTTTATAATACTGATTTATGAAAAATGAATACAGGTAAGTTTGACTGTTTGCTTGCCTTCTAAATGCAGTTGAGCGCACCTCATTATTATTTCGTCTTCTGCACTGAAACCCCTGATAGAACTTACTCCCTCTAAACATGTTCTCTCCAGCTGTAAACATAAAATAAGAAGAATTATTATTTATCAGGAATTAATCATATTTTCCATTTCTCTCATTTTTTTTCAAGCCACACCAAAAAAAGCACAAGTAAAAAGTGTATGCTGTAAAGTGCTTGAATTAAGTATATTTTTGACACATCTGGGTTAAAATGTGAGAAAAAGTACTAAGCTCTTAATAGGTCTCATAAACCACCACTGTTAGCAGCCTGCAGTGGGGCCTCAGGACTGCGGACTGTATGTCGTTTGATTAACATGAGATTTAATTTTTAATTCTCTTTAGATTCTCTAACTTTTCTCACCCAGATAGATGCTGGCAGTCTGGTCACAGTTCTGTCTTTACTTAACATGTACATTAAGCGTTAGCAAGCATGTGAAGAACAGGTATGTGAGGAAGCAGCCTCAAAGTGACACCTAATAGATGCCAGGACATAAATGAGATACAGCAGACCTCTGAAAATGTCCTGAAGACTTCAGTGGTCTCTCATGCTGACGTGGGGACTACATTTGCAGCTGTAGGTCTGCAGAAAGGAATTTGGGAAATACCCTTCTTTTATAGACTTCTGAAAGAATTCCTATGCATAGTTAATACTCCATCGTGGAAAGCGAATTTCCATGTGAATTTATTGCCTAGTGCATCAAAAGTTTAGCAGCTATAAATATTTATTTCAATTACTTCAACTAGTCATTCACAGATGTCTTTTTCATGCTTTATGACCAGCATCTGATATACATCCCAACCAAAGAGCACTTCAGTCTTCTACTTATCCCACTGTATGCATCTATCTGTCTATCAGTTTGGCCAGCTGCTGTGAGAGCAGCCATAAATAAAGCCTACTAGGCATCTCATCTGGGCTTACTTGGTAACTTGTTAACCCACTAGCATAAAGATGAACAAGAAACACATCCAAGGATACACCAGGTACAGTACCTGTACTGCAGACTCAGACAGTTCATGACTTCTCTTTTCTTATCTGCCAGTAGCAAACAGACCAGAACTGGTTTGGGGCCACACAGACATGTCCACTGTCATGGCTCTACGTGCACTTACAATCTCTTGCCTGGACAACAAGTCACATACTGTCTTGTTCCTCTGATGTGATCAGCAGTCCCTTGATGGCATCTGCACTTTCACCACAGGCAGGCAACTGATCACAAAGCAGAAGCGGCTTGCCAGCATGTGCCTCCCTTTACACAAAATTGTGTATTTTCCGTACTTCTCCATGCCCCCAAGAGTTAAATTATCTGGAAGATTTAATTTAACATGTTAATTCATAAGGAGATTGAACAAGGGACATGAGCACAGCTCAATGGTCAGTCTTGAACCTGGGCATTCAACTGTCTGTGGTCACCTACGCATACATGTAATATACTAACACAACTCTGCAAAGGGAACATGTAAAAATCACTGCAAAATTAAGACAACTGGTACGGCAAATCATATGTATTAATTAAGTGTACCCATATTAATTGTACCTGATTTTCTTTTCTTTATTAATTAGCAACAGTTTATGTTTATGTTGAAAATTTTTATATACAAAATTGTTGCTATTTATCACCTTTAAAGATACAGCAACAAGGCACTCAGAAAAATTGTGGAATTCTACTCTATAAAGCCTTATGTATAAAAAAACTTTCCAAAAATCCTGAAAAATCTTACAGATTCTACTATGGGGGTCAGTGTTCTCAAAGATGAGACTACTGCAATTGTCAGCCTGTGCTGTCATTTTCTGACAGCAATGACCAGTGACAATTCTTCAAACGTACCTGAGGAAAAAAAAACCCACACCAAAAAAAAACCAGCAAACACACAAAAAAAAAACCCAAAACAACAAAAAAAATACTCCAAGTGAGGTCTCACAAGAGCAGAGTAGAGGGGCAGGATCACCTCCTTCGACCTGCTGGTCACGCTCCTTTTGATGCAGCCCAGGATACGGTTGGCTTTCTGGGCTGCGAGCGCACACTGAAGCCGGCTCATGTTCATTTTCTCATTGACCAACACCCCCAAGTCCTTCTCTGCAGGGCTGCTCTGAATCTCTTCTCTGCCCAACCTGTAGCTGTGCCTGGGACTTCTCCGACCCAGGTGGAGGACCTTGCACTTGGCATGGTTAAACTTCATAAGGTTGGCATCAGCCCACCTCACAAGCGTGTCGAGGTCCCTCTGGATGGCATCCCTTCCCTCCAGCGTATCAACCGAACCACACAGCTTGGTGTCAGTGGCAAACTTGCTGAGGTCACACTCAATCCCACTGTCCTTGTTACTGAGAAAGATGTTGAACAAGATTGGTCCCAACATTGACCCCTGAGGGACACTACTTGTTACTGGTCTCCAGCTGGACACTGAGCCAAAATTTAATCTAGTATGCAGCAACACATCACTAACTACTTTCATAAATTCCTAACATCCTGTGAGAGGTCTTTTCCCTTCAAGCCACGAAATAGAATTTCCAAAAACCTTCCCCATCAAATTAAGTGAAATGATTTTCACTCTATAGTGCTTTTAGTTGTAAGAAACGATCATTTTTAGTGTGCATCTTATTGCTTATCACTGTTTTTGTAATTTTAAAGAATACTACAATATTATATGTACACAGAAAGACTTTGGGGGCAGCAAGGAGGATTATGACACAAATTTCAGCTAAATAACTGGTGTGCTCTGTAACAGTGATATGATGAGAAGAGAGGAATTGCTACACTAGATCACACACTGGGTGATAGACCCATAAGGGTCTATCTTGGTATCAACTGCTTCAAGGGAAAATTGTAAGAAACTCTGCAGAAGGCAGTTACAGCAAAATTCACCAATGGAAAGCCTTTTTACCTAACACTTGTCATATTAGTGTGAGGTTCCATTTATTTCCTAATCTTTCAAGGTATTTTTATTATTTGTACACAGATACATAGTTTTATAACACAAAATGCAAAACCTCTAGGAAATCCTACTGCATTCTTTTCCAGTGGGCCTGTCAACATGGTAGCTGTAATGACGTTTGTCCTCAAATTACAGCACTCATACTACATGCTCCCACTACATTACACACACAAAACATCTGAATGAAAATTTCTAGTCTACAGTCATTCTATAGCTATTATGTTACATATGTTTATTATGTCCTTACTGATTTTCTTTCTCGCATAAACTGTTTGAGTCTTTTCAATTTCTCCTCTTATAGAAAAGTTTTCTCTAGTACTAGTGACAGCATCTGCACTGCTAAAGTCTAGACTGAACAGTAATACAGTGTGGTGCAATTTTAATGGATGATGCACCTCGGCTTCATGAAGCCCTCTTCTTCCCCTGCTTTTGCAGTTTGTATTTACTTTCCTGTTTGTTTAAATCAGACATAAAATCAAGTCCCACATGACACAAGAATTCTACAAGAATATTGCAGAATACCTTCATAAGTAATTCCTTTTACTGATTTAAACCCTGAAGGTCTATTCAATGGATTTCAAAAGAACTAAATAGGGCAGACTGCCCTGGCACCAGTTGATGTAATTTAACACAAATCCATAAAAGAGGATTGATCTTACTGAGCTTGTCTCTAATATGGTTTACAAATACTTACTGTGGTAACTTAGGCCCTCTTTGGTCTGAAAGATATTTTTATGCCTACTCTCATACCAGATGGGCACGCAACTATTTTATAAAAGATGACAGAAAAATTACATTATATAAATTTGGGAAAAGGCAAACTAATATCAAAACAGAAAAAAAAAAAACAACAAAAAACAAAAGTAATGAATTTGCCTGAACCAATCTCGTATTTCATGACCTCATCATGCAGAAGCTGCCGATCTATTTCACAGGAAGCAATAAATATTAAAATGATTTTTTTTTTTGCATGTCTTATCAAAAGCTTCCAATATCAATTGTTTTCACAAATGTTTTCTCCTGCAAGCACTGAATGCCTCTTCATCAATCTTTTATCAAAAGCAAACTTGTTCTGATTTCAGTCTTACCAGAAAAAAACTTTCTTTTGTTGTTTTTTTCTGTTTTTTTTTTTCCTTTCTTGGCAGAAGTACATGAATATCATTTTACACTTGACTGTGGCTGCACCTCCATCGATGAGGAAATAAAAAGTAAGGCTGAAGGATGTGTCATGACCCTGCAGAACTCCAAACAACAGAAACATACGTAATGATTCCACTGTGCCCGATAGTGACAAAGGAGGAAAGCACGAGTGCATGCCCACGTGAATATGCATATAATCCTATTCCCAAGGAATGCTTCCATTGTCAAATATTTCTAAGAGAAAATTAAGATTTAACAAAGGACTTGATTTCTAGATACCTTCTTGATATGTCCACCAAGCTTGAAAGAGAATACACATTATCAAACCACCACTACAGCACAGAGCTTGGGCTTTCAGTCTTCTCATGTGCGACACACATGGCAGGGTTAGGTAGTGGGACCTGTGGTGGGGAGCTCTGCAGAAAAAGGCCATGAGCTGCCCTTTCCAGTCACAATTGAGCCCAGCCACCTCTGGAGCCGGTGGTGGAAACACAGCCAGAGGCCTGCTTTGAAGGAAGGTCCCCATGCCAAAAGGAGTTATTCACTGGGGAATTCAGCCCACAGGTAAGCCATGCCAGGGTGAGGAGACCCCTGATGGACTTCAACCCATGAACACCCCACACCAGGGAGGGGCACCTCTCAGGGACTGAAGCCACAGGTGACCCATGCCAGGCAGGGACACCAAGAAAGAAGGAGAGGCAAAGGAAAACTAGGAAGGTGTGTCAGACGGAAACCAATGCACACTTGACTTCAGTTGCCTGACCTGACCATTGCCTCACCAAAGAGACTGGGAGGAACTGAGCATAACCTGTGGTCAAAATAAGTGGACTTCAGATGAGGAAGGGGGAGGTGAGTCTGTTTGTTTCTGTTTTCTTTTTTACTAAATACCCAATTCAGTGATAAGATGCTTGTGTTGATTGACAATAAAATACATTTAGTAAAAATTCCAAGTCCAGAATGTTTTGCCTGCGAGACGTGCTCAACCTCCTTAAGCCCATAATATGCTGAGAACTATTCAATCTGAAGGCTTGTTTCAAACATCTAGGACCGGGGGGAAGAAAACATTCTGAAAAAATATAATCTGTTTTCTGCTGCTAAACCTGGACAGTGACCAAGGTTTGAATATACCTGGACAGGATCTTCAATTTGTACAGATAAATGTCATACCAGAAGACTCACAATACACCAAGGCCACCACACAGTGACAGAGTTCCAGAACAAAGTGAACTGCAGCAGTGATAAAAGTTTGAATATATAATGATTTCCATGGTAAAAAGGAGGAGGCCGCAAAGTTCCCCATTTCTGACTCCTGAGAAGAAAAAAACACAATAACCATAAATGAAAACACCTTAAGAGAATAAGGAAAAAAGTTTCAAATGAAATTAAATTCATGGGCAAGTGTCTGTAGTCTTGTGCTATGTAGTTGTTTGCTTTATCAGTATGCATGTGCATCAGGTTGCTCCTGCCTCTCAGAGACAGAATCTTGTCTTGAGACACAGTAGCACTAAAGAGATGAAGTGCTTCTTTCAGATGAATCCATAATGAAATTTAGAGATGTAGAGAAAGACTATACCTAAGCTGCCCCAATCAGGTTCTCGGCTGCTAAGGATCCACCATCATGATGTCCACCACATTTACATGATGTCTTCTCACACAGGCAATGCATATATGAGCACTGCTGGGGTTTAGGAACATGTTTTGACTTGAACCCATTCAGCAGAAAAGTGGCAGACTTGTGGTGTATCAAGAGAACGCTGGAGAAAAGTTGATGATTTGTTAGTGTTTACCCTGGAATGAAAGATTCCAGAGACAGGGAGGTCTATATAGTAATCAGCGGCACACAGAAGATGAAGGAATCACTCTTAAATAATAATGAAGCATACAATGAAAATGCCAGGTATAAGATGAAGGCTGTTATTTACAGAAATTTGTATTTTATTTATCTGTAGTTGCCTTGTCTCAAGGTGCAGGGAGGTAGTGGGATGTGTGTTTGCAGGTTAGAAGGTCAGCAGACAGGTAAGTAGATAGATAGAATCATAGAATCATAGAATAGTTAGGGTTGGAAAGGACCTTAAGATCATCTAGTTCCAACCCCCCTGCCATGGGCAGGGACACCTCACACTAAACCATGTCACCTAAGGCCTCATCCAACTTGGCCTTGAACACCGCCAAGGATGGAGCATTCACAACCTCCCTGGGCAACCCATTCCAGTGCCTCACCACCCTCACAGTAAAGAATTTCTTCCTTATATCCAGTCTAAACTTTCCCTGTTTAAGTTTTAACCCGTTACCCCTTGTCTTGTCACTACAGTCCCTGATGAATAGTCCCTCCCCAGCATCCTTGTAAGCCCCCTTCAGATACTGGAAGGCTGCTATGAGGTCTCCACACAGTCTTCTCTTCTCCAGGCTGAACAGCCCCAACTTTCTCAGCCTCATTTCTCATTTCTCTTAAAAACAGCTCTGTGTGAAAACTCTTTCCTGTTAAGCTATTTATATCTATTCCTGGCATTCTTTTTTAATTATTCCTATATCTGACAGGATGCCTACAGGATAGGTTGGCAGATTTGAGAAAGACTTTTCTTCCTAGGTGAGGTATTAGTAATGTAAAAGAATAAAACAGATCAAGGTGAGGTGTCCCTTCCCGTGGCAGGTGGGTTGGAACTAGATGATATTAAGGTCCTTTCCAACCCAAACCATTCTATGATTCTATGAAAAAGACACGTGTTATGGTGAGCAAGTTAACTTACATTTCAGAGGTGCTCTTTAATTGGCTGTTCCAAATTTTCTATGTGTTTATCTTGAGACTTAAATATTGTGTAAAAAATACCTCTTGGAAATAAAATAATTGTGCAGCAAGTTGGAAAAAAATGAAGAGCTGACCTATACAAAACCCCAACTGTTCTGTAGGAAACAGCAGTCTGGCTGTGTTAAAGGTTGTATCATAAACCATGTGGACTATCTACAAGGAGAGCTAAAAATCTAGTTTTCCTCTGAACCTTACCAGGTTATAGCACATTGTTCTGTTCCTTCTTTATTCCAAGACAAATGAAACTTGACAGAAATAATGTCTTCCTTTCCTTCTACATTACTTGGCTGTCCCTCACTGAGAACAGACAGGCAACAGTGTTTTTAATGCTTGAATGAAGGACAGTAAAAATAGCTTCTTTAGGGGAACAGCTATGATGGACGCTTTCCTGTTTGTGTTTAAGACAGTGGCAATTGCAACTTCATCTGTTTTACTTAGGATATTAAAGAGATCTGAAAAAAAGATCATTTAAGATACTTTGCCAGACATGAGAAAAAGCTGGGGTTTTGCTGCATCATAATTATCTGGGATATTCATGATATTTATTTGCTAATTGGTCACATTTAGAAGGATGTTCTTTTACCAGCTGTTACCAGATTGGTATGGAATTGGATGTAGATTAACATACAAATCACAAACTTCATTAGTAGCAAAAAGGGTTATATCTCCAGAATAAACAAAAGAGACAACATACAGTTGGCTAAACTCAATCCACCACGAGAACATTCAGAATATTACAGAAATAAAATCTTGTTCTGAACCATAGCTCTGGCTATTTACATAGAAATGATTACTTTTGTCTCTGACATCTTTTTGAGAGCTTTAATTATGAAGGAATTGCTAAACCTTTTTTTTTTTTTTTTTTTTTTTAAATACAACAAACACAACAATTAAACCAACCTGTGCCATGAAGAAAAGAATGAGTAAAACCTGATTTCCTAAGGATTTTGGTTCCACATCCCACTGATCCTACTTTAATAACTATGTGCATTCCTGTGATGGCATTCTCCACTTGCCTTCCACAATGCCAGGTCAATCACATCCACAGATCTTGCTGCATTCCTCTGAGCTCACTCACACATCCTCTGACCCCACCAGTTGGCAGAATACCCCGTGGCTGCCTCTGAGCTACACAGGCTGACCAGCTGATCCTGCTGCCAGAAGGAGTGGATGGCAGCTGAGCTCTGCCAGTCCTCTCCTCAGTGAGGACATGTACTTGTTTTTTTCTCCTCTACCGAAAAAAAATATTTTCATGAATTTGCATTTAATCTCCGAGATTTTTAGCTCCCTGTCAAGTGTGGCTGATATTGCCCATCAGTTTAGAAAGTTAACAGGCGAGCAGACAGGCAGTTGAACAGGCATTACACAAAGGTAATGAGATAACAATAAACTGCACTTCCTTAGAAAACAAGCCTACAAATTATAGTCCAATGTCAGCAAAGGTGTAATTTATCTTGAACAGTAGCTAAAGAGGAAACAGGAGGGCCTACTGCTTTTTTTAAAGATATTTTTAGGGATATTAGTGATTGATTGCACTTTCATTGTAACAGCTAGGCGTCTTAATTTGGTATGTCAAGTGTTTGCCAGTTCTCTGATTATGACACCATGCTCCACAATGTGATATTTTTATATATTTTTCTGTGTCACACAATGTATAATTGCATTTCCTTATGCTTGTTGTGACTTTCCCAAAACCGATACAAGATCTTATGGGGTAATCTATAACCAGTTAATGAATACTAAATAAACAGAAAAACCTCTAGAAGATTAAAGAATGCAATAATCTAGTGTTGTGCTGATTCATAATATATGCAGTTTAGAAAGTCTGGTAAATCCCTGAACTATTAGACACTGCTTTATGCTAGGGGGATTTATGCAACCACTGTGTGGGAATGAATGTCATACCTGGGCAGAAGCCCCTCCTCTAGCCTCAAAACTAAAATCATGTCCATGGAATGCATCCTTGTGTTGAGGATACATGACTTTAGCCCAGGGGTAAGCTGATGCATTCTGTATGCTTGTCTGTATACACAAGGGCAGGTGAAGTCATCACACAGATGTATTGCACCATAAATTACATTTACTTTTATGGTAACATCGGCTGACTTTGCCGTTCTTCTGTCTGTGTATGCCTCTGCTGAGTCTGAAGTCATGTCAGAACAAAGTCTAAATACCTCCTGGAGCTGAACAGGATGTGTCTTTTACCCAGATGATACAGAAAAGTGAAACACGGCAAAGCAGCAGGCCAGATTTAACCAGCATACATCCACCCATCTACCAACACACAGTATACATGTCGCTTAATATCTCCTAATAATTTTCTTGGTACATGATCCAACCTGGGGACACAAGTGTTGGGTCTGTCACACTGATGTTTGCAGACACTATTTCCTCCTGTTGCAGACATCCCATGCACAAACTTTTTTCTATTACTTGTCCAATGCCAGCATTATTTCAGACTGGAATTGAGACACTTCAATATAAGGGATCCTATCTGTTTTTTTCATATCTTGGTTTATGTATAGCAACATTTATTTCATTTTTTGTTCTCCTTGACACAAGTTATTGTTTCTCCATATCAAGCGCAAAATCAGCAAAACTATGTTATTTTCATATTTTAAAATCTAATACTGTAGCTAGCAAGATCCAATAAAAAGAGAGTTCTTAGCTCAAGATATGACCAGTTCTTTCAGCATATGTAAAAATTTGTTCATTTATCCAAATGTTGCATTAGCAGTTTTCAGCAGTGACAAAGTTGTTCATGGCTGCTTTGATACACAGAGCGATGGAGAAAGAGGGAAGAAGCCTGGATATCACTTAAGAAAGAATTTTCATTGTAATCTAAGATGGAAAAAAACTGTTGGAAGGTTATTAAAGGCATTTCCATATGGAAGCTTATCTGTTAGATATTATCATGACCCCAATGAGGTCTTTAGTTATTTGAGTGAACAGTTACCTAGTTTTTACACATAAGCACAGTAGATTTTTGTCTCAGCATAGAAAAATACACAACTGGATAAACATATATTTCTGTATGCTCCAGTTTTACAATAGCTTCACTATCTTCCTGTTCATACAATTCTGGTTTACTTAAATGTATTATATGAAGAATACACAATCTAAGAAGGGAAAAAGTAATTCTGGAGCACGATCTTGCAAAGAAACAGCTGACACTGGAGACATAATTCAGTTCAATGGTCAATTTTGATGCTCATTTTGCCAGTCTTTGAATCCAAGTAACAGATGTGTTGAGAGAAAAGAGTTCTTTTAAATAAGCAAAGTTTAAAGAATTATGAAAGTTAGTGTATAGAGGAAAAGAGGATGGAATATTTAAAAAAATTCTAAGGAACATCCAAGAGATCATAAATATGTGTCACAAAAATTGATATAGATATTTAAAGAAAATGAAAACCCACAAAGGTCAAAGTGTAGTTTTGCAAGAAAATGTAGTAAGAGATAAGGTATAAAAACTTTATAAGTATGTAGTGCAAATGGCAAATGAAGGGACAAAGTAGAAAGAGACATGACTAAATGGAAACCTAATAGTCAGTAGGCATTGTGCTATAAAATCACTACTTTGGAAGGTCATGACACAGCCTTTTCATTATTTTAGACACTCTGATGTAACAAGCTGCCACAAAATTATAATTATGCCATAGAGACAGAGGGCAGAAGCTAAATCCCAGCAGATGTTCAAGCTGAGCATTACACAGCGTGGAAGCACTCAGGTTTCT
Organism: Psittacula echo; assembly: GCF_963264785.1. Lineage (NCBI taxonomy): Eukaryota > Metazoa > Chordata > Aves > Psittaciformes > Psittacidae > Psittacula > Psittacula echo. The sequence continues at coordinate 35,973,981 of NC_137738.1, read as the reverse complement.
GCCATGACACATTGGTGTCATGGGTCTGAGCCAATCCACACCAACTGATCTTGGACCCAACACCATCTCTCTGTATAAGCAACACAGGCCTACCCAGTCCCATTATCTACCCATTATCTTTTTATAATCATACAAAAAAATTCTGCTCCTCCTCTTTGGAAACAGCATTCCCATTCTTCATTAATCCACAGATTTCTTTCCCCAGTATTTTCTCCTTTTCTTTTGTTCATGGCTCATCTGCTTCCATTTCTTCTTTTCACTGCTGAAGATCTGAATTTTGCAATCTTCCTGTGGTTCTCAAATATAGCATCACATAAAATTGGCAAAACTAGCTGACCTAAGAGTTCACTGTGGATTTGGATATGTATTTTGGGCAATCTGAATTTTGTTGACATTCACATTTAAAGACTTTTTGTAAGTGTAGTGCTAGTCAAATCAGCCCCTCTTTGTGATCTCTTCCCTCTTGTTTGTTTTGTTTGGGTGTTTTTTGAGGAAATTAAACACTTTCATCTTAATTAGTGTTCTTCAGCTTTCTGTACGCTTCAAGACTGACTATCTTCAGCTCTGCATGTCCCAATACAGGATCCACAAAGACGAATGTAACTTCATGTGGATATTTGTGGACGAATACAAACAGGATACATGTACTTCTATACATCAAATGTCACTGCAATGTGGGCAATGTAAATTAGTACTGGTACTAGTTGAAATAATGTTTGTATACAATTATATGCAAAGATAGACATAGGTACCTAAGAGCTCTATGAAGTTTTCCAGTCCCTCATGTAAATCAAATGCTTAATCGACTGCTCAAGAAAAATCAAGTAAATTTATAGCACCAACAGAGGAATTTTCAGTTCCTGGACCAATTAATAGGTTTTGCCAGATATATCCAGGACTGTATTAGTGACATATAGTATTTCTAATTTCAATATATTATTTCTCCAATTTATAATCAGGCTAAATATAACTGAATACAACATGAAGATACTAGATCAAAATGTACTCCAATTAATAAATTCTTATTTCAAACTCTGCTGGCAAATATATCAGAAAGGGAATTCCTGGAATAGATTATTGAAAATGATTAGAAAAACTGTTGTTTCTCAGTCGAATCTGCTTGGAGACTGCCATGACTGCTCTGAGGACATGAGAAATAAGAAAATAATTTCTATTTCCACATCCATGTTCTAGCGTATAATCAGATAAGTTATATAATTTGATGGAATAATTAATGTATTTTTAAAAAGCATTTGCAATCTAATTTATATATTATTCATACAAAGTTTTCATGTTTTGTGCAGGTAAGCATACTTTATAGATGCATGATGCTACCTCCACAATTTAGTCTTTGAAGGTGGATTCACTAAAAAATTACCTTGATGCCTCTTCTGATTTCTGATCTAGCACATTTCAAAACCCATGTGTTCAAAGATAAATAAGGAAAGATTCTCAGCTGCACACACTGCAAAGGTAATTAGTAAATATTATCAAATGAATGCATCTATCTATGGATTTCAGCTGGTTTGCATGTTTTGCAAAAGCTTTACCTGTAGTATTCCTTCAATAAAAGTTTATCAGAGGATTTCACAGTCAAGAGGAATAATCACTTTGAAGTATACTACCTTACTTAGTGGTGAAATGGCAACGGAACTTGAAAATGAAGTGGGCAAAAATTTGGACAAATAGCACTTTATATTGACGTAAAAAGTAATGAAAGATGCCAAAGATATAAAATGAAATGTTTTTTCATGGGGAAATAAGCAAAGGGTTTAAAAAGTATTTTGGGATAAAAAAGGAATTTTAAGAGTGACATAGCCCACTTACAGATACAGACCAAAAAAATACTGATGATGCAAAAGAACCACACAAAATATTTTTTCTCTCCATTTATACAGATGAATGAAGAGGTAACCATATCATATAAGGATGAAGTAGTTTCCATCCTATTAGCATCTAAGAAGGACATTGAAACATCTATAAGCAATTTCACATATTAAAAGACTTGGATAGTCCAGGCTCAGAAATTCTAACGAAGCAGACAGAGAAGATCTCTGACTTCCTTATGCTAATTTGTGCTTAAGAGTGAGACATGCTATTTTGAAATGCTGAAAATGAGTAAGCAAGATAACCTGCTTTCTCCAGTATAAGAAAGGCAGCTGGAATTCAATGTGGATAAAAAGAAACTCAAATAATTAAAAAAGATGTACTTTAAATTAAAGCTTTAAAAATATATGTACTATTCATGTGAGCCAACAAAACTTTATGGAGAAGTAGGTCTTGCCAAGCAACATGTTTCATTTTTTAACATGGAAATAAGCAGCTTGGCTGAGAAGAAACTCCTTCTTTGCCAGCAACGCTAACTTAAGAAGTTGCCTCTTCTCCTCACCCTGTTGCACAGCTGTCCCAGCACCCCAGCTGCTGTTCCAGTACAACCTACAGAGCTGCCCTGTGAACAGGAGAGACTCTATCTACATCTGAAATAACACCTTCTATCTCAATTATAAGCTCTGCCACATTTCTTTCTCCAGTTCAGTGATATTTACATAAACTCTAATGAAAGGCACAGACCTGCATGGCAAATGTAGCAATGAAAGACTGAAGGTGAAAAGGTACATTCCTTTGACCTAAAATTGCCACCAATGCCTCCATTTCATGGAACTACCATCTAGCTGATTTATCGCAACAAAATGTTGTTGTGAGGATTCATTGTCAAATGGGGCTCTTCATCCACTGTTCATCCACAGTCACTGGTACTAAGCCTGTTGTGCTGCAACAGTTTTTAATCAATAGTACGTGAATAAGTACGCAATCATTATCTGATGTGTACAGCTTTATTCTTAATTATTTTTATGACATTGAAATATAGGGAAGGATGCAAAGGCACAAAAAGGTTCAACTGGTGGAAATAATTACAACTTAAAAGAAGACAGAGAGCTCAATCTGTTGAACTCTTCAAAATAAAATTGCTATATGACTTGGTTGTATAAAGTAGAAATATCAAATGCAGAATTTGTTGAAGAGTCATTTGAGCCATGGAACTTAACAACAGAAAGAAAACTAATGATTCTGACATTAACTGGTTCTGTGTCTTAAAAGCCACTTTGTAAAGAAGTTAGGAGCCAGACTGTAAAAATGAAAGGCTCCTTTTAATCTTACTCACATTACATTTACCCTACCATTTGCTTCAGTGATTTTTATGGAATTGTCAACACTGGTGAATACCTGTAATCCAAATCTTAAAAAACAGGTCCATAGGAAATCCTGCTATGCTTTTAAGGAGAAAAGATATAAATGCCATCATAATTTGTTGAACTGTTTTTCTTTCAAATGAAAGATTGCTTCTAAATAAGGAATGTAAGTGCACCTGCTATGTACATGAGCAACAAAAGCTCATATGATTTTTTTTATTACTTATCTTTCTTAATAAAGCCAGAAACATTTTAATATTTAATAGTTTCCCATAATGCTGCTAATTGCCACCAAAAACAAAATTAAATAGATGGATGCCTCTATAAAAGTGTCATGAGTTTGAAGTTTTCTTTAGTCAGTGCTGCACAGCTGTGCTTTTCTAACTTCCTGATTGACAGCAATTACTATTCTCATGATCTTTCAACATGACCAAACTGCTGTAATTTGGTTTGGTAATGCTAACAAACAAAATCTCATGAGTCGTAGCCCTATTTTTCTGAATGATCAGCCCAATGTAATTTTAGGAGGAATCCTTAATAACAGATGCCTCTATGGGTCTCTCAGCCCATCTGCATCCTTCCTTGCACTGCTGTGGTCCTCTTTGGACTCCATGCTGAGGACACAGAGATGTGTGTCTTCAGAGAACCAGCAGAAAATTAACATGACAGTAAAAGGAGTAATTTCTGCTGGATTAGGGTGTTACACCAGATGGCAGAGGAGTTCAACTTGCTCAAGAGGTGAGCAGTGCAAGCATGTGGCTACTACAAGCAGGGAAAATGGGGTATACGTGGTGAAGGGAATTGGCTAGATCCTAGTTGGTCACAAGAAGTTAGACTAACTCAGCCAAGCCATTTAACTGTTGTTTCTTACACATATGTTACCAGCTTTCTCTTTCTCCCACTCAAGCAACCTCTCTTGAGTTTGTAAACAAGCAGCTTCTTGATCTGTCAGATTTAGCTTCTGAACATTGGACAGCAATATTTTACCGATCTCACTGCATAAAAGAGTCTTATGTAGTTCTTTCATTAAACTGAATAATGGCGCTTAATACATACAAATCCATTAACTAGGTTTACAATTTTGTAAAGATCAGAGAACAATCTGATGTCAGCAGTTATACTATTGCTTGTCTAAGCTCTTTAAACCAGCATAAATACAGCAATAAAATAACTGGATTTTTTCAATATTATGTGATGTGCTCTATCCATCTTGAATTGGAGGTATAAACTAGGATCTGATTACAGACTGTAAGAACCATAAGCCACCAGCAAATTACAGCAATTACAAACAAATAAAAAAAAAAAAATCTGGAACCTTTATATATATATATACACATATATATATAATTCAAGACTCTAGCTGTATGAGAAACTATAGCAACATTTTTGTCCCTATTAACAATAGACTGATTAGAGAGGACCCGTATCTTTATTAGCTGCTTCCTGAATCATTCAGTATCACCCATCCTGCTACCCAATACTTTTTAACTGTTTTCTTGGAATTAAGATTTGTGCATTTTGTGTAAGAGTAACATATAAATAGAACTTTGTAACTGAAAAACATTTCCACACTCCTGGCTAATCCCCTGACATTTGCACTCAGAATGATTCAGCACCTACCCTCAATTTGCTCCCCATATAGATAATTACATTAACACACAGCAATTTAACACTGTGAGACAAAACGATCCCAAGGGCTTTCTCTGACTGGAGGTCTCCTTGACACTGCAAAAGAGCAGAAGGCTCTGACTCTATAGCATGTGTTTTCATTTACAGTGTTTGTTCTTACTGATGGCCTTAGTAGTAAGTTAGTCCCCACCCTAAGCTCTATCCATGCTGCCACAGCTATACTAGTAGTCCCATCCAAAACAGTTCAAAGCTAGTGCAGGTACCTTTCTGACTGAACTGCAACAATTCTCTAACATCTGTGGACGCTATTTAAGTAGGAATCCACAGTGTGTTCTACCCATTCTCTAACATGGTGGGATCCTCTTGTTCAAGCAAAACCAATTTGGTCAACATGGGTCCTCCGAAACCATACAGGATGGAAGATAAACGAGAGGGTAAAACACAAAAGAACACAGTGGCATGTGAGTGGGCTCACCTCCTGGCTTTGAACCTCTATTCCACACTTTCTTCTTCCTTTCCACAATGTTATGGTGAAAAATATTTTACAAATATTTAAATATTATATTATAAAAAAATATTTTACAAATATTTTACAAATATTTTTTCTACATTGCAGTGGCCTTATCACAACAGAATCCTGAACACTGCTTATTAAAACACATACGTCTACAGTTATCTATATAGATCAATATTCACATACTGTAAACATTACAGAACTATTCATCCCTACAAATTCAGGAGATGTCTGACAGAATAGATAAGCCAAACAGCAGTCTGAGAGGGGCCGATTAGAGTCTCTCCTGTCCTTGAGTCTCAAAGACTATCATCGGAGTCACGCACTGCTAAAAGACATAACATCTCTGGGTGGTCTTACTGGAGACTTGCCCAGGTACCTAAAGTCAGAGTATACATAAAACATATGTACGATTCATGTCTTTTCACCACCAAAATATCGTGAAAACAGGGCTGTAATCTGGCAACTGTTGTGACAGACTCAGCAGGTCAGGAAAAGAAAGGACAAAACCTAGTTACAACCACAGAAAACTGAAGTCAACAGAGCACAATTACTTTCCGTAGAACTGAGCCAGGATGTAGAAACATGTTCTCAAACATGACAAAAAAACCCTTATACATCCTAACTTTCAGATCTTCTCTTTTCTGTCTTCTCTAAAGATTAGTGGCAACAGTCTGAAACAAAACGTGGCATAGGTTGAAGACTGAACTACAACTACATAAATAAAGACTAAAACATACATTAAAATACAGCAAAATTCTCCCTCCCTCCAATATGCCAGAAGTTTAGCTCAATCTTTGATCAAGACCGGGGGTAGCAATTAAGATGTTTAGGTTCTCATTTACAGGATATAATAAAATGAGCCTTGAATTATTTATTTTGGTTTCTGTGATAGTGTGTTTCCTTAGTATCAGCATGAAACACCACTTATGACTTTAATATGCCATATTCCATACATTTTAGCCTATTTCACAGCACATCTATGCAAGGCAGGAATGCTTTAGAAATCACAATGTTTAATTTCAAAATGATCAGGCATTGTTATTTCAACCCTGCTGCCAAGGAAAACTGAAGTTTATGCATAAAATTGACTCACCTGAATTTTATCATACCAACTGATGTCGACGAAATGATATTCCACTCAACCCTCTGCTCCTTCCTTGTCTCCCACTTCACACTTAACCCCCTTGAAAACCAAATGCCGCTACACTCCCCATTTGCCTGGAGACAAATGTGTGGGCAGATTTGCAAAACTTTTATAATGTTATGACCATTGACCCATGATTTAAGAAGTCTGAGGTTTCTTTAATTTCATTTTCAAAACAAAATCAAATAGAAATGAGTGAATTTGGTCTTCGAGACACAAGGAAACAACCATCTGGAGCTTGCTGAGATACAAACAGATAAAGATTCCTTTCATCAAGGGTCATACTGAGGGTCACAATGAAGTGCTATCAATAATCTGCAGCTTCAGAGGCTGCCTCCAAATCTTGCATGCTTTGCAAGAGAAAAATAAAGATTTATATATTATCTGCCTGGAGATACTGAAGATTAGAACTATTTATTTTATGTCCTTTATGGAAACATTATCCTTGCCACCAAAATCTATTTAGATGGTTTGATCATTCTTTTCAGGAAACAATCAAACAAAAATAACTAGGAAATGTATGACAAATATAATTAAACAAATAATATTTTGATATGTTGTTACATTAGAAGATATCACCCAAAGGCGAATTCTAAAGCTGTCTTTTTATTAATTGCCAAAGGACTCAAAAATATTAATGATACTTAAAATGATGTACACCATTTTACATTATGCAAATCTTGAACCTTGGCTCTAATCTTTTACTTAACAGTGAGAATTGTTCTTGCCTGAGGTCTTTACTATTCAAACTTCAAGAGATTAAAACTAGCTCTCCAAACCATATAACTTTTCTTTGATATAAAACAACCTCGGCCTTTAGGAAAAAAAAATGGCAGTAAAGAACTTGAAAAATAATGATGCTCCTCTGTTAAAAAACGCCCTCATTTGAAACATCAGCCATTGTCTCTATGCCACTAGATTCAAAAACTGTGACTGTGGAGCTCTGCTGAAACACAACAGTAAGGCGAGCAGAGACTTCTGTGCACATAAGCACATTTGTAAGGACAGCAAAGTAAGCACACTAATTCACAGAAAATTGAAAAGTTTCTTTTAAGTAGTAGATGTGTTCACCTATTTTTCTTCCTCCAAGACCATTATTAAACCAATGGGGTCTATTGGGTAACACAGAGCAGATAAGTATCTTCTTTGTACTTTGTCAAACTATCCTCAAATTGGAAGATTTTACCTTCAGCTGTTGTTTAAGAGACAGAACTGGTTTGAAACTGGATTAAACATTCCAAGGATGCAATTTAAAAATAGCCAGAAATAATTTACACTTTTTATCAATTTTGGAATGTGCCTGCATACTGACCTTTTTGCAAATTACATGTGTTGTAGGGTCAGAAGACACAAACAGTCATGATGTGATGGTAGAATTAGGTAGTACAGCAGGGTGAGTAGCTCTGGAAATTATGATCACTTGTGGGATTTCACAATTCAAAAATAACATCTTCAGAGGTTAAAGTACCCAATGAGGAAAAAATTTGGAATTTGCTGAGGAAGAAAGCAGACTCAGCAGATGTAGAAGTTCATTAAATCAAGCATGGCACTCGGAGCAAAGTAGCCTGAAATTCCCTCCACATCCAAACTGTAAACCACGATGCATATTGGAAATGCTCCTGCTTACATCTATTATAAGCTGGTCTGCAGTCAAGAAAAACAGCTGGCACCCACAGCTCTCCCTGGTGGTTGGCTGTGCTGAAAGTCATGACTTATAGGTACCGCTCTATTTAGGCTCTCCTTGGAGACTTAACTCTTACAGGTCCATAACAGAATAAATAATTAAATAATAAATAATAAAAAATACGGGTCTTTTTTTCATCAGCCGAGTATCTTTCAGGTTATTTCCTCTAAACTGTCAAGAACCCTTATACTTCAGTTACACTGTTTTCTGCATAAGTCCTGGCCATAATGTAAATAGCCCTAATTCCAAGCACAGCTACAGGCTGGGCAAAGAAGAGATTTAGAGCAGCCCTGTGGAGAAGGACTTGGAGTGTTAATCAATGAGAAACTGAACATGAGCCGGCAGTGTGCGCTCGCAGCCCAGAAAGCCAACCATATCCTGGGCTGCATCAAGAGGAGCATGACCAGCAGGTCCAAAGTGGTGATCCTGCCCCTCTACTCTGCTCTCGTGGGACCTCACTTGGAGTATTGTGTGCAGTTCTGGTGTCCTCAACATAAAAAGGACATGGAACTGTTCAGAGGAGGGACACGAGGATGATCAGGGGGCTGGAGCATCTCCTGTATGAAGACAGGCTGAGAAAGTTGCGGCTGTTCAGCCTGGAGAAGAGAAGGCTGCGTGGAGACCTCATAGCAGCCTTCCAGTATCTGAAGGGGGCCTATAAGGGTGACGGGGAGGGACTCTTTCTTAGGGACTGTAGTGATAGGACAAGGGGTAACGGGTTCAAACTTAAACAGGGGAAGTTTAGATTGGATATAAGGAAGAAATTCTTTACTGAGAGGGTGGTGAGGCACTGGAATGGGTTGCCCAGGGAGGTTGTGAGTGCTCCATCCTTGGTGGTGTTCAAGGCCAGGTTGGATGAGGCCTTGGGTGGCATGGTTTAGTGTGGAGTGTCCCTGCTCATGGAAGGGTGGTTGGAACTAGATGATCTTAAGGTCCTTTCCAACCCTAACTATTCTATGATTCTATGATTCCTGTGCTAGTGGGGCAGTTTGCCCACCTCCTCCACTGCAACAGCATGACTGGAATGGTCCAGACTAAGCCACTCATTTCTGCAATGAACTTCTCATCATCTTAGCAATTCAGTTTACAGAATGGCTTCAGAAATGTCCTGATTCCAGCTGGGGCAGGGTTCATTTTCTTCCTACTAGATGGTACAGTGCTGTGTTTTTTCCTTTAGTCACAATAATGCTGAGTGAGTGGCTGTGTGGTTGCTTAGCTACCAGATGGGTTTAAATCACAACAGGAAGCAAATGCACAGCTACAGCTGAGGAGAAAGCTAAAGAACATAGGACTTTACTTAAACACATGTACAGGAAATGTTTGTGCCACAATTCAAGATACTATTCAGGTACCTGCTTAGCTTAGCCCAGGTTGGAATGGGTGAGCCCCATCAGAAGGGTAAGAAGAATGTTTCTGCTTGGATGGGAAGCTAGAAGTAACTAAACTGTGAGGTGTGTCAGAGAGATGAAAGAGTAAGAGAAAAACAAAGAAAGAGACCACTAAAAGAAGAGAGTTGAAAGCTCTAGACATGATGTAATTTTTTGTTACTTAGAAAACTGATTTGGCTGACACTAAATTGAATTCATTCAAAAGGACAGTGTGGAAAGAGCAAATATGTTTATAAAATGCATTTATTTTTATTCCTTTTAATCTAACCACCTTGATTTTTCCTAATTTAAAAAGTTGATCTTAATTATAAGCTAATAAAAACATGGAGTGTGGAGTAGTTGTGGGGGTGAGGACCGCTGAGTTTGAAAGACTTTGCCCTTCAGACACATAACTATAGAAAATGGCATATGGAAATCCTTTTCACCCACCTTTTAACCAACCTGGGCATCACCACATATTCAGCAATAAACATAGGAACCTTCGCAAAGCAAAACCTACCAATTCTTTATGGACTCAGAATAATTCCTACTCTTTCAGCATGAACTGGAGCAGACTTTAAATCTTCAGTTAAGTATCATCAGGATACTCTAGAGCACATTTACTGTGATTCAGTGCAGTAAATATAATTAAAATTAAACTAACTTGTCAGAAGAAAGAACAAAGTACATTTTGTGATGTAGTATCTTTGATTTGGTTAATACGAAAAACTGCATATTCCACAGTGGGTTTCCAATTCATAATTAATTAGTGATTTTTGTTGAATTTGCTTTTACAGATATTTTGTTTTAACCAGAACCCAAGAGTTCTGTAGATTTAATTTGCTGCTTTTTTTTTTTTTTTTTTCTTACCATTGCCATGAAAAGCCATTCATGACTTGGCTCTGATAATTGCTCAAAGAATGTGATGTAAGCTTTGAATTATACTTGGAGCCTATTTACAATAACTGGTCATTCATTTAGCCTAACTCGTATCAATCGACATGGCAAAAAATACATTCAGTTAGGCTTTATTACAGAATGAAAGACTTATTGAAATTTTATATATATCCTTTGTTTGACTATCTTGCAAAATAAAAAAAAATATTACTATGCTTAGCACATTTTTCCATATTTACTTCTTATATGTAGGCTAAATTATTATTTTATTTGACATATATATTTGGTTTTCCTATGACAGATTTATATTCAATAGACAGATTAATTGAGTATTCATATTTTAATTATAAATATTTTATACATTTTTTCACTGAACCTGCATATATATTCTTTCTACAAAGTAGCAAAAGAATCAGTCAGATCACAATAAAAATGGCATTGCTTGGTCTTCAAATGACAGGGGAACAAAAACCTTTGCATTGCCACAGTTTATGCTTCTGCAGTTTCTTAGAGACAAATATATTCACATCTCCAAAATACATTTACATTCAATTTTGCTGAAAATCTTTTAAAAAAATTGATGGACAAAGACTGAAGATGACAAAAATAATCACAAGAGTTTCCCCAACAGATTTGCACTTATGATTCCATCATCTTAAGGGAATTTAAACTGCAGATATGCTGTTAAATTATCAGAAAAAGGTGGTGAGAATATTTCCAGTGGAGAACCAACGCGTTTTATGAGAATCAAAGATGACAAGCTCAAAAGCTGCAAAGAAGCATAACTCGTACCGTGAATATTATTCATCAGGTTGAAGCCTTTTTCAAAATACGCCAGGGGATAGTACAAGGTTGACAACTGCTCTCTGGGAAGTTTTATTTTGTCAAGAATTTCACAGATGTGATTATGCTGTGTAATTTCAATATATTTTACCAGATTCCTTCAGGCATGGTTAACACTGTACTGGAAAATATATCAACAAAATTGGTGAAGTACTTCTACATATTCAGTGTCACTTAGATAAAGCTAACTAACTGAATAGTTGCAAGAGATTTAAAACTTCCTACTGAGTTATTTGACAGCATTTGTTATTTGGCACTAACTGATTATCAAATACAGTCCCTCACCATAACAGACTGCCATACAACATATATTTATCCAGAAGCGTACACAAGGAAAAGCTACTTTGCCCTTCACACTTGAAAGTAAGAACTCTTCCTCAATGCATTATTCCACAAACAAACCTGAAATATAAGTATCAAAATTAATAAATTAAAGAAAAAAGAGGACCAAGAAATAATGGAAAATACAGTTGCTCTATGATTGCACTGGAAGGGAATTTATCAGGCAGAAGAAGTTGAACAAGTGAAGACCAGAAAATCTCTTAAGTCTAAGCTAAAACATGGATGAAAACTTCACCTTAGTCATCTCTAAGTGCTGTATTGGGTTCGTGTGGCAAGGCTTTGGTAGCTGGGGGGCTACAGAGGTGTCTTTATGAGAAGCTGTTAAAAGGTCCTCCTATGCCCAATGGAGCCAATGCCAGCTGGCTCCAAGATGAACTCACCATCAGCCAAGGCCAAGCCCATCAGTGACAGTGGTAGCACATCTGGGATAATGTATTTAAGAACGGGGAAAAGTTGCTGCATGGCAGAAACTACAGCCAGAGAGAACAGTTGAGAATATGTAAAAGAAACTGCTCTGCAGATACCAAGGTCAGTGAAGAAGGAGGGAGAGGAGGTGCTCCAGGTACTGGAGCAGAGATTCCCCTGCAGTCTATGAGGACCATGGTAAGGCAGGCTATCCCCCTGCGGCCCATGGAGGGCCACAGTGGAGCAGGTAATCCACCAGCACCCCATGGAGGACCCCACGCTGGAGCAGGGGGATGTTCAAAGGAGGCTGTGACCGGTGGGAAGCTGGTGCTGGAGCATGATCCTGGCAGGACCTATGGCCTCGCGGAAGGAGGAGCCCAAGCTGGAGCAGGTTTGCTGCAGGACTTGTGACCCCATGGGGGACCCATGAAGTCTGTGAACAACTGCAGCCCATGGGAAGGACTCACACTGAAAAAGTTCATGAGGGATGTGTCCCATGGGAGGGACTCACACTGGAGCACAGGAAGAGTTTGAGAAGTCCTCCCCCAGAGGACGAAGGAGTGGCAGAGACAATGTGGGATGAACTGATCCCCATTTCCCATCCCCCTGTGCTGCTGTGGAGGAGGAGGTAGAGAAAATCAGGAGCAAAGTTGAGCCCAGGAAAAAGGGAGGTGTGGGGAGAAGGTGTTTTTAAGGTTTGTTTTCATTTCTCATTATCTTACTCTGATTTAATTGGTAATAAATTAAACTGATTTCCCCAAGTCAGGTCTGTTTTGCCTGTGACAGTAGTTGGTGAGCGATCTCTCCCTGTCCTTATCTCAACCTAGGAGCCTTTTGTTGTATTTTCTTTCCTCTGTGCATCTTGAGGAAATGAGTGACAGAGCAGCTTCAGTGTCACCTGGCATCCAGCCAGGATCAACCCAGTGCAAATTCCAAAGACACACCAAACAAGCACTACTCCTGAGATATTTCAAAGAGCCACTACAGCTTCAATTACCAGTACCCCATTTCTGTCTGTGACCAAAAGAAAATGAAAACCACCCTGAACCTGTATCATACATAAAAATGCAACACGTTTTTTTTTGTCTTTTCTCTGCAGTAGAACCAGCAAAACTTTGAACCATGAGATTATTTAAATGCAATACAGATATGTTACACAAGCACAATGATCAGTATTTTCTTTAGTTATGTCTAAGGAATATCGATAAATTTATCAGCTGCAGCTGCACATCAAATGCTAATATCTCTAATTTCAGGACTGCACCTATTCTGTCATATAAACTTTTCAATTTGTTCCATGCATTCCATGAAATAGTTTTCCTTCTCTGTCTCCACAACTCTTCAAAAACATTTTCCACAATCTCATGTGTTTTTTAAAAACCCTCTCTATAATTACACAGGAGATAGCATTACGTGCCTCCTTTGTGGATTTTCAGTACTTACGTGATCACACAAAAAAAAAAAAAAATAGATCACAAACTCTGGCAACTGTATAGAAGTAAGAATTTAGAATTACAATTGTATTAGCTTTTACATTTGCAATAAATACACATTTCAAAAAGTGAGATCAACAGAGGGTAACTTGCATTACAATAATAGATAAAATCAAGGGAGCTCTTCATAAATTTCTTCAAGATAAATTGCTGTGCCCTCAGATTAGAGCTTTTTAAATACTGCATTTCTAGGCTCTGTCTCTTGGAGTATTCACTATATTGTAAAAGCTCAATATAGGTGAAACCACTATCTCACCAAAGTCAAAAAGGTGTTTTGACATTTGCTTCAACATGGCCTAGACCTACCCTGAGATGAAGAGATACAAACACAAAAAAAAAGAAAATACAAACGCAAAAAAAAAGAAAAGAAAACTACACACAAATATGGTGTTCTTACAGAATTTTCTTTAAAAAGCTATTTGTTGTCTCCCCTTTTATAAACAGCTTCAGGATTAGACCAATCTCTCATTGCTATAGGGACAGTCATACAAAACAACATGTGACCAGATCTTAAAGACTGAACTAAAGTTTCCATTGAACGTGCATGCTTCAATGTATTCTTTTTCTAGTCCCTGCTATGTATTTCAAACCTTTTACAGCTCAAGTCCTCTGATGTTTCAATGGTGTGTTTATGACATGCAAGACAGTTTAACCAAATAGCCATTCCTGTTCTAAAAGTTAAAGCCGCCCATCTGGCATATAACTTGGTGCCAACTGTTAAGCACTGAACTGATAGAGGCTCATGACAAAATGCTAATTCTCTTCATGTTTTGCATGAGAACAGTAGAATGAATATGGAGGCTATTAAAATGTGAAAATGATTGATGCGTGCCTCATTGACAGCATCCCCTACTCTTAACTGCAGTCAATTATTCAAATAATGCCAAGCCAACATTTTCAGGAAGTGTGTAAGGAATTTGGCAGCTACTTCAGCTTTCCGGCTCATTTTATGAGAAGTTCCACAAAACCCAAGTCAAATCATCCCCTCCTTCAAAGACTGTTCACTGAAATATCTGGCTGGTGTTAAAATGAATGTACTAAAACTTGCTTCTGCTTTAGAAGTGGCAAGTTCAACTAAGTGCAAAGATGTATTTGAATCTCCAGAACAGCATCTTATGATATCAAGGGACATTTTAGAGGTCTTTCTGGGAGTTTTAAGTCTATAAATCTATAAATCTGTCTATTAGAGCTGGGACACTGATGGCATCACCAGCCCCAGCTATCCCTGCTCGGCTCCCCAAGGCTCCCCCATGGCTCAGGACCCAGTGTCAGACCCTGGGGCCATTAGTCCCTGCCCCAGGCATGCCACAGCAGGGCCAGTCACCTGCTCTCCACAGCCTTGACCAGACATGGGCCCAGTCGACCCTGGCTTACCCACAGCCCCATGTTCCAGCCTGTCTTCAGCTCATTCCCAGGGAGGTACCCAGTGCCCAGGCTGGGACTGCCCGAGCGTCCCCAGCTGCTGGCCCCTGGCTGGGGAGCGGGATGGTGGGACAGGCCCCGGCTGCCAGGCCCTCCTGACCACCCTACCATGGGGAGCCTCTGACACTCCCAGTCTCCAAGAAGCCCTGACACTACTCACAGATTCTTTGATCAGCTATTTTTTCTATCTTATTCAGATAATTAAATAGTGTATCAATGTTGTTAAATTATTAATTGTCCTTATTATAAAAAACTTCTATTGAGTAATTTCTTTTACCCAGGAAAAAGTTGTATGAAAGAATGTAACAGTATGATAGAGTGAGCATCTAACAGCAACTCTAGAAAGCTGGTGTCAATTGCCACCTTTTTTCACTAGTCTTCCTCTCTTGTTGAAGTACTTTGAGATTGGCACATTAAAAGAACTCTTTGCCAAGTGTAAGACAAAACTAAATATTTAGCGATCTTTAATAATACAGCAGATCCCGTAAGCATACAGAATCCACATCCGAAAAAGAACAGAGGTCTAAGTTCAAAAGACATGAAGCACCCTGGAAGGCCCTGAGGAAGATGGTTACAGGTGCAGATTTGATGTTCTCTCCTCTTGTAAAAAAAAAAAAAAAAAAAGGAAAAAAAAATATATATTCATCATTTCTTCATTTTTCTCATTTCAGTCTCAATGTGATGAAAACACTGGTATATGATTTTCAAAAAGCAATAATTCATGTCTAAAACAACTAGAATTTTCCAGCTGCAGATCAGTGAATAGCCTGCCTGGTTTATTTTTATCTTACAAATAGGCTGGCCAAGTGCTTAATATAAACCTTAAGAATCAGTCTCAAAATATCTTCTGGTATGCACTGTCCTAGTCTTTCTTTAAATCAGAATATAAAGCCAGGTGGCCAAAAGGCCATCTCTCCTAGCAATCCTTTTCTCAACAGTGGCTGCAAACAGCAGATGGAAGAAATATAATAGCACAAGCATATACAATATCTCCCTTTCACTCTTAAAATCTCCAGTTATTTTAAACTCAGGGGTTTCCAAAGCTGGATAAGGATTGCTTGAATTTTCTGCTGGTGAGGCAACATTCAGCCTGTATCATGGCACTATATTCCAGTTCCTATGTGTCAAAAGACAGTCCTTGCAACTGATAATATATTAACTCAAAGAAAATTGCTGGCTGTTTCTAAAGAATGTTCCAGGTCATGACTTGTGTAATTAAAACTTGGAAGTAACAAAAGATTAACTCTCAGAATAAAATCTAATAATGTAACAGGATACTGAGGAATTCCACTGCAAAGAATTAGAGGAAAAGAAGACTACCCTTCATTTATCAAGAATTAGGTTAGATACAGCAGTCGTTGCATAGGAACCCAGAAAAATATACTGCTACCAAATCCATTAGTTAGGCCTCCTCAGTGCAGTCACAGCTCAGCTCTATGGAGATGCACATGTACTTTTTTCCAAAGGTTCACATCTGTCCTGGGTTCAGTTGTAATAGTTATCTTTCTCCTTCTTAATAACTGGTGCAGTGTTGTGTTTTCAGCTTTAGTCAGAGAACAATGCTGATAACACATCAGTGTTTTAGTTATTGCTCAGTAATGCTTACTCCGATCAAGGATTTTTTCAGTCTCTCATGCTCTGCCAGGGAGGAGGGGCACAGGAAGCCAAGAGGAAGCAGAGACAGGACACCTGACCCAAAGTAGTCAAAGGAGTATTCCATACCACAGCACATCATGCCCAGTATAGAAACTGAAGGGAGTTACCTGGAAGGCCCAGATCACTGCTCAGGTTGGGCTTGGTATCAGTTCACAGGGGATGAGTGGTTGTATTCTCTTCCCTTGTTATTTCCCTTATCATTATTATTATTGGTGGTAGCAGTAGTGGTTTGTGTTATACCTTAGTTACTGGACTGCTTTTATGTCAACCCGTGGGATTTACAATCTTTTGATTCTCCTCCTCAACCCTCTGGGAGCTGGGCGGGGGGGGAGAAGGGAAGTGAGTGAGCAGCTGCATGGTTCCGATTTACCAGCTAGACCTGAACCACAACATCTTTTTGTAATGCCCCAATTTCTGCTTCTGTTTCAGTAACTACTGTTAGTGGTTCTGCTATCGTACAATTATGGATGAGAAAACAGCATTTTCTCTTTTTAAAAAATAACTTACTTCCAGATCAAAATCTATGTTTCTGACTCTATCCAATTTTAGGATGACATAAGGTCAATATTCCAAAACAAAAGATTCCATTAAATTTCAATACAATTCCTTAATGTAATTCATGAGATGAGATTCTATTAAATATATGTTTTCAAAACTCCCAAGTGGAGACCTGAAATGTTACTAAAATTGTCTGGAGAAAGGTTCTGTGGCTCTGCAAATATCAGTTGCTGGAAACTTCAAATTCTGCTCAGAGTTTACGAAAGTCATTGAAATTCCACAATGTTGCTAATGCCTGTCAGCACGAATTGAGTCTCAACATCCACTTCTGTAATTTATGTGACTAAATGAATAACTGTTGCTCTTCCTAACCAAATAAAGATGACAGAATAAAAATCAGGGATTTTAAGTTGTCAAATATCTACTGAGAAAACTGGGAAAAAACCCCCAAAATTTTATAGCAAACTTTTCTAAGTGCTCATTTTTGATTGTACAGTATGTGAGACCTTTGTGTTATGAAGTTTCTAGATAAATAATTCATATAATGTATATTTAAAGCATGGATTTTGAAATAATAAAAATAATAATAATAATAGCTGTGAAAAGCCATGAAGATAATATTCCTAGTACAATGCAGTCTTAAACAAAGAAATTACTACTCTGCCTTCTCTCTTCATCACTGGCAGCTGGAAGATCAGCAGGTTTTCATCTATTATCATTAGTTGCTGGGTTTGATGATGACTATTACTGTGCCACTTGAGTCTGGAATCAAATAATTAGTACTTGTAACTGAGAATGTCAGCCTTATCACAGCTACTGACACTCTCATGGTAATTGCAATATATTTAAATAAATTAAAAAAAATGCATTCCATATGACTGAAGTTTCTACTGAAAGTCCTGATGGAGAACCATGCCAAGATCTCTGAAACATTAGTGAGATATTCCTAAAAGTGGACATTTATTAAAATGAATCTTTTGAGTACAATTAATAATGGATTTACATTCATAACCTGTTAAAACCACCCTATGCTGAATCATCCAGCCCTGCATAGAGGCAAAGTTTGTCTGTGATTCTATCTTCTCTAACAGTTTCAAAAACATTTGTTCTTTATAGTGTGTGCTACCATCTCCAGAACATCTGTGCTGTCCTCACCTTACTGTTACCTGAAAAGACTGAAGGGGGCCTACAAGGATGCTGGGGAGGGGCTATTCATCAGGGACTGCAGTGACAGGACAAGGGGTAACGGGTTCAAACTTAAACAGGGGAAGTTTAGATTGGATATAAGGAAGAAATTCTTTACTGTGAGGGTGGTGAGGCACTGGAATGGGTTGCCCAGGGAGGCTGTGAATGCTCCATCCTTGGCGGTGTTCAAGGCCAGGTTGGATGAGGCCTTGGGTGACATGGTTTAGTGTGGGGTATCCTTGCCCATGGCAGGGGGGGTTGGAACTAGATGATCTCAAGGTCCTTTCCAACCCTAACTATTCTATGATTCTATGATTCTATGATATACATCAATATCCCATCAGTGCTGCTTTGGCCCCACTGCACTGAAGGAGAACTACATTTAGACTACACTGAATGTCTCACAGTTTGCCAACCGCCTGTCCTCCAAATGTTGCCTCTCACATTGTTTCTATGAATGTTCATGAATGTCTGCAAATTGTGTCAGAAGGAGCTTCAAGTTACAACCACTCCCCATCCATACTCTTCTAATAAAGTCATATGTTCATACTCACATAAAGTGCTATAAAACATGAGAAAATACCATGAACAACTTTAAAATAAATTCAAGCTCTAGCTAAAAAAGTCTGTAGGAGATGGATAAGATGATGACAATTACCCCAAAACTTCCAAATATTATGGGATGATAGAGGAAATAAATTTCTTCTGGGACACTAACATAACATGCAAGGAAGAAATGCAGCAATAAATATGGATACCATGAAAATGTTAAGAGAAAAGCTTTAAAAAAATTCCTCTGATTATTCCTTAGAAGAAGAAAATGCTGATTTAAAACTCCGAAGAAAAAAATCCCACGGTTCTGTAGAATTACAGTGAACAACTTTTCCCAGTATAGATATAATTTATTTTATGTTATTATCCTCAAAGTAGGTTTATATTATCATATAGTATTATTTTTAGAATATTTTCATCAAACTTCAAGTACTCTGTCAAGAATTTGTTTAAATTAAGAAAGTGTAAATTTCATCAAACTTTAAAATCATTAATCATTTCAACTTTGATTCTAGGCACAGACTTAAAGAATATCTGAAAAACTGCCATAAACCAATTATTGTTTGGTTTATACAGTGTAATCCATTACTGAGCAATATTTATCACATCTACATCTAACAACTTTATTTCCTACACAGAAAAATTAGTGAACTGTGGCCACTTCAATTTTATATATTGGCACACAGCCAGAGTGCTGCAGTTCTGTGAGTTATAGAAAGTGATAATCACTGAATGGTAAAGCTTCTGGTAAGAAAATTCTATTAAAAAACCATAATCCACTGGACTATGAAATTTTCATATGGTTATCACATTTATGACTCAAAAATTCCAGAAATGCAGAGGAAGAGAAAAAGCAAAAAATCAATACTTTTGTCTAGAAATGACAACTTTTTGTTTTGGTCAGATATGAGCAAGAATTTTTTCTCGTTATAGAATCATAATGTTAAAAAATAAAATAAGGGAAAGTTTGCCTTGGATTAGAAAATGTCAAGAGGCAATACTTCCCCCTCCCTGTCCCTTCTCCTCCCAGCTATAAAAATGAGGATCTGGATAGGGGTATGATGCTAGAGCCTGAAGTTTAAGTGTATTCCTGCAGCTCATAAAGGAGAAGAGAGAAAATGTTGAATCTTGGAACAGAGAATGGTTTGTCCAAGAGGCAATGCATCGGGGAAATTATAATAATCATTTTGGTGACCACGGTAACATGACAAACAACCTGCATGGTTTATTTTCATAGAATCACAGAATGGTTAGGGTTGGAAAGGACCTTAAGATCATCTAGTTCCAACCCCCCTGCGATGGACAGGGACACTTCAAACTAAACCATGTCACCAAAGACTCCATCCAACCTGGCCTTGAACACTACCAGGGATGGATCATTCACAGCTTCCTTGGGAAACCCATTCCAGTGCCTCACCACCCTCACGCTAAAGAACTTCTTCCTTATATCCAATCTAAACTTCCCCTGTTTAAGTTTTAACCCGTTACCCTTTGTCCTACCATTACAGTCCCTAGTGAAGAGTCCCTCTCCAGCATCCTTGTAGGCCCCTTTCAGATACTTGGAAGGCTGCTATGAGGTGTGAACAGGCTGAACAGGCCCAGCTTTCTCAGGCTGTCTTCATATGGAAGGTGCTTATTTTAAGGTGGAGGTTCAATTTATACACTATTAGAGGACATAAAACCATACATTATATTTTTACAGTTGAGTAAGCAAAAAAAGTTTAATCCTCCAAAAACTTAGAACGAGATGGAAGAGGACAGAGCCTGAGCCTGACTCTCTTCAACTGAGCCAGTAGTTGTTATCAGGGTACCCATGGAAGACTGAGTTTGGTACCACATCAAATCCCACAAAGATGTAATTCTGTCTCAAAAACTGTGCTGGTGTTTCACTAAAACATTTGAATTTTATCAGCTATCCAAACATCCATATTTTTACAAAATGGAATTTCTGGATTTTTGCTATTACTATTGATTGCACGACTTCCATTGATGATTTTGACAGAATCTGTAGTCTTAAGAAACATTTCTATGGTGTAAAATTAGCATTTTCCAAGGGAAGATATAAAACCAGATACGATTATTTTGCGTTAGCACTATTTTCATACATTGTGCTTTTAAAAGCACAAGATAACTTATTCTGTTGTTAAAAGCAGAAGTAGTTTAATTTCAAAACAAAGATTGATGTGTTTAAATTTCCACACAATTCCTTATAAACTAACAATATCTGTCTTGGCAAAACTGCCTCATAAAGAAAGGCACATTGTAATTTAACTGCCTCAGATCAAATGAACCTAGTGACACCACCATTCTCATTATGGTATGTTCCCACTTTATCTTAATCTTTTTCTAAATAGTGACAAATTTATTAATCTCATCCAAACATTTCTCACTTTCAAGATACGGCCATGCCTTAATGTCAAACAAGGATGAAGCCAAATTTTCGTAATTAAACCAAAGCTGTTAAAGTATCATGCAACAGAATATGTGCAGGTGCAGATTTGATACACAATCTCATTTGCAACAGTTTTCTTAAATATAATCCTTAGCATTCAAGAGCTACAAATGTTGGATCATTCTCTAGTAGAATTTTTCTAATTCCTTGGAAAACAGTTTTAGAAAATATTGTGAAGTGAAATAAATTTGTATAGATCCCTTCAGGTCACGTCAGTTTTAATCACCACAGTTTCTAGTTACTATTAAAATCTCTATTATATCTGTATTTTTGCTATTATTGGTATTTCAATTTAAAAACAATTTACACTTGATTATTCATAGAATCACAGAATCACAGAATGGTTAGGGTTGGAAAAGACCTTAAGATCATCTAGTTCCAACCCCCCTGCGATGGACAGGGACACTTCAGGGCATATTTGGAAAAAGTAGCATTTTATATAAGGGTTTTATATGCATCATATAAAAATTGAAGTAAAATATCTAATTTCATACCAAGTTGTTGAATACAGGATACAGGCATTTGACGACAGGGCCTTTACTTCCAGGTTATGAGTTCAGATTCAGTGTCAGGCAGAAAAGATAAAGATGTCACCAGATGCTAAACTGTCCATGACTTGTATTAAATGAATGTCACAGCTTTTAGAGTCAGTGGAGACTGTTATGATTCTCAGATCTGGCTCCAGATTCAGCACAGGCCACAGAGCTTTACAGAGCAATTTCTGCATGCAACCTCTGAATTGTAGCAGGTAAATAATACTTTTTGGAAAGGCAATCTTCTTGGTTTATAGTTCATCTGATGAAGACTTTACACCACTACAACGTCCCCTTCGCTATCAAAAGCATGGCAGTGCTCATTAGGTAACAGAATGTTACAAAACACATTGAAAATAAAACCCAAAGCCTTTCAGTGGAGATGCCAATGTAAGGGAATCTAATTGCCCTATGCAGATGTAGTATTGCTCACAGGAAAATACGAAGTACTATTTGTAAATAAAACAAAAATACATAAGGAAATGGGTTCAGGAACCAAGTAAGTTTCACAGCGTCAGCTTCCCGGGCTTTATACACTTGCTTTAGACCTACCTTGTCCTGTCAGATCTGGATTTTCTATTTTGCTTTTTCAGTCAGTGTTTCTCGTTGATTTTCTTGTCACAGAAAAAAACATTGCATTTTTTATTAAAGAAATATGTTTCATATTATATAGTTGAATCTCAGCCTATTAATCAACAATGTAGAATGTTGTCTTTTGACTGCAAAATAGAGCACAAACCACTTGAAGTGTTTTATTTTAATACACTCTAAGTAGTAGCTTATACTTCAGCTATATAAAATGAGCTATTGGTATTTCAGTGCATTCTTATTTGGAGTGGAGAAAGCATCAAAAATTTTCATTTGTTTATATAACTAGGCTCTAAATTTCAATTATTTGCTCTGTGGAGAAGGTAGAAAGTAGAGATACAAACATAAACTTTCTTCTGTATCCTTGTCACTTAATTACCATAATTTCACAGTCTAAAGTACAAAGCTTTTCTCAACATTTAATGAATGAAGTGGTTGTGCAACCGAATGCAGGGATATAATTGTAGAGCAGAAACTTGTGCGTCATTTAAAAATACCAGTGGAAAACAGAGTATGAGACCTTTACAGAATAGGCAACACTAGTGAGCAGTATATTCAGAATATCTTTCCACTCAGGACCATCAGGACCAAAAAAAGAAAAAGAGATGTATTCCTACATCTGTAAGACTGACTTGTTCACCTCACTGAATAAAGTTGTAAAAGTGCTTTTCTAGGTTTCCAAAGTTTTTGAAGTTTTAATTACAGCACAGGTAGAAGAAAGCAGAAAATATTCTCCCCTTCTTTTGTGCATTATGATTTTGAACTGATCATGTGCCAGTAAACCAAAACTATGCAAACCAGCAGATAGCAAAGGAATCACATATGTAGCATTGAATGTAGACTTTGAAAATGGTGGGTTTTGTGTCTCCAACTTTCTGAATGCTAATATATAGAAAATACAAGCTTAAAGCTCCAGGCTCAGGCTGTGTCTCCAGAGACAGCAATTACAATCTCCCTGTAAACTGAAAAATTTCAAATATGTAACTTAGAAGGAAAACAGAGAGAAAATAGAAGCACAGTTTAAAGCTTCAAAGAATTTGTTGTTCAGTTAACTTACTTTTAACATGTTTATTATTTTAGGGAGGAATTTATCTGTTGGATTTAAAATTTTCAAGCATGATTTCCTAGCTTCCTACACCATTTCCATTTTCTCTCTCCTCTTAGTAGATTAAAATAAATCACCACAGGGTTTTTTCTGATGGATTTTAGACATAAGTGTATTGCAAACAAATGTTACCAGTTATCCTCTCTATCCAGCTAGTTGGTTCTCTTCTTTTGAATTCCTAATATGCAATCTCACAGACAAAAGACCAACATCCTTACTCACTCCACACTAACTCTTACTATATGCTGCTGGTGCATCTGAATGAAAATATTTCATTGTATGAAAAACATATTTTCAACATAGAATCATAGAATGGTTAGGGTTGGAAAGGACCTTAAGATCATCTAGTTCCAACCCCCTGCCATGGGCAGAGACATCACACACTAAAATATATCACCCAAGACTCCGTTCAACCTGGCGTGCCAACTGCATTAAAAAAAAAATATATATATATAAATTCTCAGTAATTTATCCCACAGTGTGGATTAAAAAAAAAAAAAAAAAAGAAAAATGTCTCATCTGATGAAGTATCCTTTCTTAAGCTCACAACTCATGTATGGAATCAGTTTTCATAAATTTGAAAAAAAAACCCCACCTCTGATGAAAATAAGCATGTCAGACTTCAGCTAAAAGAATTTTTCAGCAAGCCATGTGTGTCTGTAGAGAGATGCTTATAATAAAAGTGCCACTCAGATGCAATGGTATTGTGCATTTAAGCACATCTTCTACTTTGATTTGTAGCCAAGATCCTGGTACAAAACTAATTGCCCTTCTATGTTTTTCTTCCACTAGTCTGTTGTTTATTTGTTTTGATAACTGTAAGTAGTAGTGCACATGACAGGGCTGATAAGATATCCAAATTTATACCAGCTCCTGTCTATATCCTGTTTACATAACTCCTTGTTAACTCCTATGGAAGCTGGCACAGCTGTAAGAAAGATACTATATGATTTATGTAGTGGTTTAAGCCAGTCAGCAAGTCAGCCACGCAGTTTCGACTCTTCCCCCCCCGCCAACGGATGGGGAGGAGAATCAAAAGAATGTCACTCCCCCGGGTTGCGATAAAAACAGTCCAGTAACTAAGGTATAACACAAACCACTGCTGCTACCACCAATAATAATAATGATAAGCGAAATAACAAGGAAAGAGAATACGATACCACCCGCCTAAAACGAGCCCGACAGAGCAGAGAGCGTGCCCTTTTGGCAACTCTCAGTTCTACATCCTGGGCATGACGTGCTGTGGTATGGAATACCTCTTTGGCTAGTTTGGGTCAGGTGTCCTGTCCTTGCTTCCTCCTGGCTTCTGCCCCTCCCTGGCAGAGCATGAGACTCACAAAGTCCTTGGTCAGAATAAATATTCTGACCAGCAACAGAAAACATCAGCTTTATCAGCTCTGTTCCCAGGCCAAAAGTCAAAAACACAGCGCTGTACCAGCTACTAAGAAGGAGAAAAAATGACTGCTACTGCTAAACCAGGACAGTATATTATGCCTTAAAAGAGTTTGGCTTGCCTAGATCAGTTTGTCCTGTCAGTATTTCTGAAAAACAGTTTTATGGATAAGGACTTAAAGTCAAGTTCTTATGAACGTTCTCATTTCAGAAACCTTAATGAAGCATCAGAACTGCAGTATGTTTCTGTTCTATCATTTCATTTTCCCATACTTAATGACTGACCACTTGAACAACTGCAGTGCATTTAAAATTCACAAATGTATGTTAAGATAATACTAGCAATGAAGTTCTTTTGCATGACATTTATGACAGAAGACAGAAGCTGAGAAAATGCTTTGCAGTTACTACACGGACAAGGTTTGGATTAGATGCAACTCAAAAGCAAGATGTGCTATCGACTCTTGAAGCACATTTTTTGTGAATTTCCCTTGTCATCACTTCAGAAACACTCTAAATTATAAGCATACACATGGTTTTGCATTGCCACCCCCTATTACCCATCGATACCAGAAGCTGAAAAAGTCTGACACTTTAAACTAAAGGAAGGAAATTTCACTGCATTTTGTCTAATCTTACTTTTTTTTTCTGTTTAACTTCAGAGTTAGCTATTCATTTTGCTTTGGTAGTATTGTTTCTGTCTTTCTTTGTCTTTTTTACCTATTCTTTCAACATTTAATTCCCCTAAGGGTTGACTAGCAATGCACAATTTAATGGGGAAAATGACTACTTTCTTGCAAGATTTAGAAATGGCAATTATAAAAATTTACCATTCAAGCTTTTGCTCTGAAGCCAAGTCTTTCTTTGAAAGAAAACTCATACTGCCTATCTTCAGCAACTTTGTTCTGTGAGCTTTCCAGCAAGCAATTTCATATAAACTTCTCAGTAAGGCAGAGATTTTTTGCTTTGTGTCCATACAGGGACACAAATTTGCTTTTCACCTCTCAAAAAACTCCACATCTTTACAGATTTTGAATTAATTTTCAGGCTGCCTGGCTGCCACAGTTTGTGTGCTGCCTGGTCTGTTACATTTGCTGTCAAATCCACTTACCCACAAGTATGCTCATACATCTCAGTAGCATGTTTCATTAGGACTCATTGCAGAGGATAGGAAATTTTTTTATTTGCATTACCACAACTAGACATATCCATCCTTAGGTTCTTTACAATCACATAGAATCTGCAGATAAACTGATGATCTGCAAACCGGTCTATGCAATATACGATGTTTCTTTTTATAGTATTAATTATACTCAAGTTTATCAGATAGAGAACATGTTCCTACAATGGAACCTGGTTATGCTGATTGACAGCCGGCTAAAGATGAGCCAGCAGTGTGCCCAGGTAACCAATTCTGTATCAGAAATTGTATGACCAGCAGGACTAGGGTAGTGATCGTGCCTCTTGTACTCAGCACTGGTGA
Source organism: Psittacula echo (assembly GCF_963264785.1). Classification (NCBI taxonomy): domain Eukaryota; kingdom Metazoa; phylum Chordata; class Aves; order Psittaciformes; family Psittacidae; genus Psittacula; species Psittacula echo. The sequence continues at coordinate 35,947,603 of NC_137738.1, read as the reverse complement.
GGCTGCACCTTGAATACTGTGTTCAGTTCTGGGCCCCTCACTACAAGAGAGATATTGAGGTGCTGGAGTGCACCCAGAGAAGGGCAGCGAAGCTGGTGGAGGGCCTGGAGCACAAATCCTATGAGGAACAGCTGAGGGAACTGAGATTGTTTAGTCTGGAGAACAGAAGGCTTAGGGGGGACCTTGTCACTCTCTACAGCCACCTGAAAGGAAGATGGAGTGAGTTGGAGATCAGTCTCTTTTCCCAAGTAACAAGCAGTAGGACAAGAGGAAATGGGCTCAAGCTACACCAGGGAAGGTTGGGACTCGATATTAGGAAACATTTCTTTGCTGAAAGGGAGGTCTGGTGTTGGAACAGGCTTCCCAGGAAGTGGTACAATCACCATCCCTGGAAGTGTTCAAAAACCTTACTGGTGGTCCTCGCAGTCCTGGGATAACAGTTGGACTTGATGATCTTAAATGTTTTTCTTTTCCAACCAACTGATTGTACAAAAACTTCTGTGAAAATTATAGCATTTTTTAGCACATCTTGATATATGTGTGCAGCTTTCTGCTCTCTTCTAAACATCACTGCTTTTTATTTTTATTTCCTGGTATTTCCACATTTCCTTGAGCTACTTTTCAGTCTCGGTTTGAAAGCCAAGTTTTAAAAAACATCAAGTCTTGCTATATCTTTCAGGTTCTTGACCAGGAACCAGATCTCAGAGAGGAGTAATGGATGGACTCTTTGAGGAAATGTGAAAGATGCATCTCCTGCAGTAGTCTGGGAACCCCACTGGGGTCAAAGGGATCCTGTAAGGGTAAGGATAAGGATTCTAAAATCATATGCTCACTCTCAAGATCTCCACTTGACCTAAATGGACCTAAATATAAAAACTATTATATAAAAATATTAATATGAGAATGCTCTCGGTGAAGGATCTCTGGTCACTGAATGCCCTGTTCAGATAAAGGATACCACTTGGCCTTAAGACCAACCTGTGAAGGATATCAAGGCACTAGATAGTCTCAGCAAACCAAAATGACAAGAGTAACGTCCTGGATGTACCACATAGCTACCAGACTCAAAAAGCCCCACAGGTAAACTATATTATGTCCAACTAAATCCTTGATACTTTTGAGATTGACACTGGCCTAGAGAAGGAAAATAGTAAATAAAATGGGCTAGGGATTAATCTCTGGTTCTTAGGCTGGCAACACTGCAGTTCTTATTCACTTGCCCAAATCATTTTATCTTCAAAATAGTACAATATCATCTAAAGTGCCTAACGGAAATAGATCCTAGCATATGCTGTTGACTCAAGCCACTCCTAAGAACTGTCTCGGAGTTTGCTAGGCTGGAGCAGATCAAATCTACGCCAGAGAGTATGCTAGCAACAGAAAGGAATGGGAGTCCTTGCCATTGCCCTGTTTCATTCACTTGTAAATACGCAAGGTAGGTGACCAGTACTGATGCTCTGAAGTTGCCTTACTGAAAACAGCAGTACCAACACTGCCACTGCTTTGCTAACATACAACATTATTTCTGTATGCCAGCTATGATGCACGTGGTTACAGAAGACTCAACAGGACTCGGCTGAAGTATTGAAGTCAGACTGCGGCGTCTTCAGAAAAGTATTTCTTGGCATAAATTTCACCTCTTTTTATAGAAGCACTAGCTGGGGTTGCAGTTTTCACATGTCAAGAGAAGTGTTACTTTTCACATGAGAATTTAAGTGATACAGCCTTATGCAGATCTAGCACAGAAACTATAAATGTAAAGACACAAGAATTGATCAAGATGAGGTTGACAGGGAACATTCTAGCTGGAATATTATCTATGAAATTGCTGTAGCTGGATTTGAAGCTGATCTCAGTTTATAAACTCAAAAAAAAGAAAAAAAAAAAAAAAAAAAAAAAAAAGGAAAGGAAACAGACCTGAAACATACTTTCCCAGTCTTTAAATTCACTTTTAAGAGCTTTACTGTTAAAACATTCACTAAGGATGTGAAATTTTCTCAGATAAAAAGACCTTTAGCTAATTTAAGTAAAGACATCAACTAATTCTATCTCAAATATCTAATTTAACTTCATTTAAAAGTGAAGTTCTAACAAGCTTTTTTTCCATAGCAGAAGCCTCCATGCATACATGCACAGGATCACAGCATGTGCCCTGAAAGTACAAAGTACAAGATGGTATCAGAGGCCCAAAAGTACAAATTGCAAATGGCAAATTACATTCACTAGGATTTAACGCCTAGGAAAGAGAGCAAAAAAACATATATCCAAAATAGATGAACTACACCATACACATTCAGAGCACAAAGGACGTAACAGGAGGTATAAGACAGCCACAACCCCAACAAGAACAAGGAGAAAGCAGGAGAAGTATTGTTTCATCATCTCCGTGATTAAAGACGCTGCGCCTGACCACTTTGCAACTTCACTAACAGCAAGGTGTATTCGTCCTCTCCCACTTTGATGGAGAAAGACCATTGCTTTTCAGCTGCTGATCACCAAACTTTGCTCCTGTGGACTCAGTAATCATATATAAGAATATTGTTACTACATAAGTGGGTTAAGTAAACAACATTGTAAGAAGCAGGTTTTGTGTGCATGCATGCATGTTCTCATGTATGCTTCTATTTCCTGCTCCATCCTCCCACACTACACACTATAAGGTGATTGACACTGCAGCATAGAGTCAGCGTAAACTCAGATGTGACATCTAGATAATTATTGTAGTAAAGAAGAAAGAAAATTACTAAGACAGTTTCCTAAGATAGGCAAGTTAAGTCTTCTTTTGGAGGCATCGAATAAACTCCATTGATTAGAAACAGACAATTAGCTCAGGTTAGACATCTAATTTTTAGATGGATACAATTTGGAAAATAACCATGTTCCTTATATAGCTTTAATTTACTGATACAGCAGCTTCCCAAAACAAAAACTGCTTCCACTGAAGACCTTCATGGCTCGATATATAAAGATCCATAAAGGAGAGAAAGCTCCATAAAGAGATGTAACATTCCTAAATAAATGCATTAAAAACTATGCTGATAAACAAAACAGAATGAGGTTGAGATGGTACTTGCTATTTAACATAGATACAATAAAAAAATCAAGAATATTTATTCAGTCCCTAAAACAATAGTTGGAATCCAGGCAATAGAAGAAAATTGAACCTGTGGAACTGAGATACTAATTTGTGCTAATCAGTGACACTAATCAGTGTTTCATTACAGATAGGTGGAACTGCTGTTGTACACATTTTCTAGGCTTCATAATTCATACTGTTCAAGTTATCACTAGTTGCAAAGTGGTAGTGTTGAAGCTTTCCTCACACAAAACAATGCCATGCTATCTAAAACACAGCCACATCTGTTCATTTATAAAGGTATTTCTACTCTGCTCATCTCAGTTGCACCATTTATGTAACAGATCTGTTAAAATTTATGACCCTTCTACTCAGTAAATAGCGGAGGTTGTATGAAATTATTTCAGTCAGTATCGGAAGGGAAATTCAATACTGTAAACTCATTCAACTGAAAACCTGTATTTCAAATCATATAGGAAAATTTATTACAATGAGATCTGCAGCATTTCTTCTATTTATTTTTACCAGTTCTATGCATGTATCCCCTTCAATCAACGCAACATTTTGACTTTGGCCTGTTTCAGTAATAAAATGGTTTATACTCTTTCTTAGGAAACTTCTTTGCCATACTCAGTACCTATATTTTAACTTCTGCCATGTCTGCTCTATGGAAATTTCTGTAGCATTTCTGATTTTCTTGGCTTGCCTGTGAATAAGATACTGCTTGTGCTTCTCCAATTTTTATAACAAGATAGTGAGAATCAGCAAGTACCACTGGGAAGGCTAGCACTATTTTAACATGAATCCACCATCAAAAGAGAATAATGCATGTGTTGGAAAACCCAAAATGTTTAGACATACTGAGCATACAGTTTTCCATCACTCAGGGACATGCTCCCTACATACAGATTTTAATTTCTTGTGTGCTTACTTTCCTCATTCTTTCTAATATAATTACTCAGCTGTAATAATGTTAAATGTTCAATACAGGAAAGCATTCAGTAACTATTCAGGCAATTATCATCGCTGAAACTTTTCAGGCGAAAGCTCCCAGTTGTTAACCTACACGGAAGTCACTTTTGCTAACACTTATGAGTGAAAAAAATACTAAAATAAAATAATGAAATAATCTGTCTTGCTGGGTTCATTCTTGAAGTATAAGCTTCAGTGTGCATTCCTCAGCATGATATCTAGAATCTGGTGCAGAATCAACATGCAGTTCATAAGGATTTTGGGGCATCATAGATTCTGCCCAAATGTCACATCTTCTCTATATTAAGGCACTGTCTTTTTGAGTCTACCCTTCAGTAATATCTTGGAGCTATTTGTTTCCACAGTTTTAGAAAATACCTTTAAGAAAATCACTATCCCTTTGTAGGTACTGTTCTATGGTTTAGGCACGCACATCTAGTTGAACTAGATCTGCAATGTGCCGGGATATATTTCCAGTGCTTGTACTCATTCCTTATGCTGCCTAATTTTCTTCACTAACTGATTACTTATCATAGAATAGTGGTAGAATATTGCTGAATATGTTACCTGGAAAAGACAGAAACAAGTTCCTCCAGGAACTATGTGATTTAGGAGAGTTTGATTTCCAGGCATAATATCAAGCAAAATTATTAGGAACAGTATTACTGCACGTCTCTTCAAATAAAAGCTAAGAGACTTCTTCTCCAAACACGCAGAGGTTCAATAAAAAGCATGATATTTTCAATCTGCCTTTGATAAGGACTGATAATTTGGAAAATGGTACTTTTAACAGGGACTGGCATTATACAGTCCTTTCTTAACTAGATAGACCAGCTAAAACCAAATTTTAAGCTGTTAGGAAGTTAAAGTCTGCAACTTTGCATCTCCTTTTCTTCTTACAAAATAAACACATTTAGCTCAAACCTGGAATTCTTAGAAATTCTGCTTTTAGTTGAATACTGTTCTCACTAACTTTTACTCTGAATTCCAATGGAAGCAGACAGTAGGCAAGGTTGAATGATTCTGAAAATTTTCTCTCAAATGTGCACATACATCCCAGCATTGTCTGGTGGAGGAAAAGGGTAGAAATAAAAGCCTAATTTTATATTATCTTTTGAAAAAACTGTCTTATATTAGTCAGTGCTGAATTAAGCTTTCCTCAGATATGGAAAAATTCTAGGCTGGTGAAGCAGCAAGGAGCAAAAGACCTATACAGCAAAATGCTTGACCAAATGCACCAAGTCCACCAGATGTGTAGCAATCTTAACCAATATGCAGCTTCAGGGTTTTGGGAGTGCATAGCGGGTACTATTATGTAAAAAGAGTGAGAAATAAGTCAGTGTATGTTAGATGAGAAATCTGACTTTGTTAGGAGTATTGTAAACATCACAGAAATAGCACGGGAATGGAGTACAGGTTAAATGCAAATCCCACCGTAGAAAGTCTCTAAATCATAAGAAACACTCTCTCTGTACAACATTTAATAAGCCCTACAATCTCTACATAAGACAGTTTGTTCTTACTTTTATGAGTCATAGTGCCAGAGCATAAAATACCTCAAAAATTGTTTTATAACCAGAAATCTAATTGCTTAACAAGTTACTGAACGTGAAACAAATCTAAAAAACCTGAATCAAATGAGGCAATCTGGAAGACTAGGGAATTAGCTGTATTTCAACAGCCTGTGAAGCCAACTACTAAATTAGTAAGAAACAAAGTATACTTTTAAGAGTACAGTATGCAAAACAAAGATTCATTGGTATCAATTATATTGTTTATATTTCTCATGATCATTCTCCTTTCCCCCCATTTTTTAACAATAATTGAGAAAAAATGTGAAGCATGTATTGTGACCAACAGAATTCCTTCTTCAGAGTTCATAAAGCAAAAATTAAATAACTTACTGAAATTATCAGGGCTGCTAGGAATAACTGCAATAGTGTATCATTCCATATTTCACTCCGTTTCCTTTGGCTTAGAATGAGCAAATGTCTGTCATTTTACTGCTGCACCTTCAATTACTCTAGTAAATTTGGGAGACATGCTGTCACTATTATTACCTATACTAACAGCAAGTATCAATTAGTAAGCATCAAATGGCCAAAGAATAACTAGATATATAGAGCTTTTTCAGATGAATAAAGAGGCAAACACACAAGAAAAATCTCAGAAATACAAAATAAATTGTTAGCTTAGCTAGAAAAAAAAGGTCTTTTATTAGTATGAAACCATTTTTAGTTATTTTGGTTTGATTGTAGTTTCAACACAAGGCTAAATGCCAGAATTTCTAGATCACACTTTCTGGGAGAAGAATCAAATAACAGAATAATCTTTATTATAGTCATTCTGATTTTTCTCCTATTTAATGATTAAGGTGCATGCGTATTTATCTCACAGAACTCTGATAAGAATTTTCAAAGTGAAGAACAAGTACAATGGACTAGTAAGTAAAATGCTGTACAGAAAAGAATACAAATATTAAAAAAAACCCAGCAAACCAACAATATATTATCTGTACATCTGCTGAAGAACTAATCTGTTTTAAATGCCAAAGGAATAACCATAGTAATAGTTAAAGACATTTGTCAAAAGGAATTTTTAAATCAGTGTCTTAAACATTAGGTATAAACATTGCATATCACATTAGTCCCTATCCTCTCTTGATACAATGACAAAACTAATAACTTTCCTTAGTTCTCTGTGTTCATCTGAAAATCCTGCAGTGTATTTCAAAGTTGTCCTTACAGATCTGTTTCTGATTCATTTTCCTTTATCTTCCCTTATTTGTGTGCAGACCTACTGCAAATGCAGATTGGCTGTCAATTTTGAAATACCTGCTGTTTCTTACTGTTGTGGGTTGTTTTTTGTTGTTTTGGGGGTTTTTTTATATTAAAAAAAAGAGCTGTTTTCACAGACTATTCTTATATTACAATGGAAAAGAAATATCCAGTCAACATTTTTGTCACTGGGGTATTTGTTGAACTTTTCAAGGAGCAATTCCTAAAATAAAATCTGCTGAAAGAACAAAATCATGCTATGAGCAATAGCAAAGCTTTCCTAAAGTGCTCAGTACCTAATCCTATCACCTGACCATCAGGTAATGCCACCTCATGTTCTGCAAAAATGTTCAATAGTGAAGTACCTGAAAGCTTTTGCTATTTCAAGTCTCGACCAACTTTCCAGAAGAAGATGAATGAAAACATTCTGGTTTTGCTTGATCCTTCAGTATAGCATATAAATCTAGTTGGTGAAAACCCATTTCACTGCTAATGCCACCATATGTTTCCCAGCAGGAGAGGCTGGAGAAATGAACTCACATTTGAAAAGATTCAAGCCTTCTGTTGAACTCCAGGTTGTATTCTCTGACAAAGGGCACCGTTTCTGGAAATGGTGCTTTGAAGACTTTATGTATGTACAGTGTTTTGGCACCAGCCAAAAAAGTAATAATTGGAAATTATATCTTTTTGATATTTAACAAATGAAACAGAAAACAAAAAAGCAATACTTTAAAAGTATCTTTAACTCACTTTGCTGTTTGCTGTCAGCACATAACAGCTGTCATCCTGATACCTGCAACTTAACATGTCAGGGAGAACTGATGTGGGTGATATCCAGTCTTTTTGCATGGACTTTCTATGTAAAATGATAAAACTCAAACACTGTGCCACACAGAAAAAAAAAAAAAAAAAAAAAAGATGTTTCCAGCCATCCCACCTTCAAGTATACTGAGACAAAAAAAGAAGAAAAAAGGAAAAAAAACCCAATAAGTTACATTTATAAGCCCTTTACAATCCCTTCTGTTATTCACTTAGGTAACTAATTGCATTTCACGCTGCCACAAATTTTATAAAGGCCACGGATTGAAAAATTCAAACCTATGAATAAGTGTACAAGTTGTCAGGTTTGAAGCTGGAGATTTTGGCAGCCAGGAGGGGTGCAGCTGGATCTCTGGCTACCTAACAAGTTGTGATAAATAGCTTAGATACTTAAGAGACCAAGGCTTTAAAGAGCTAATGTCTCTTTTTCTTTCCAGTGTGAACTTGGGAAAGGGTGCTCTGGATGGGAGTCAGCTCTCCTACTGTATTCTTCTGAAGAATTCACCTAACATTTTTGCCTAACCAATACAGCTGAAACTGGGGCTACTTTTTACTAGATTGTGCTCAGAGGGAAAAAAAAAAAAAAAAAGATACAAAGAACCTGCAATACATGAGTGATAAGAAAATACATGGCACAGACAACAGCAATAAAAGGCAAATGGCAGAGTGAATTTCCAGCTCTCCTAGATAACATTATTATTCTCATGTCCATGCTACTTCTCCCATTTTAAAAGGATAATCTTCACATTTCAAAGGCAACAGTTTGGATTCACAGTTCATATGACTACCTATAAATAAGGAATTTCCCCTCTCTCCATCTCAGAAATAGTATTTCAGGCTGCCTGAATGATCTGAAGGACAGCAGTACACAACCATAGCTCCTACTTAAATTCTTCCCACAGTATGGAAAGTTATCTTTGGAGCAGTAGGAAATTTTGAAATGAATGCTTAGAGCCTACCACACCCTGCTATGATGGGAGATCATTACAGCAGATCTGCAGCTTTGCACCTGCATGGAGTGTGGTCAGAGGCACATATATCTTTTTAACATAAAGAACGGAATGAATGCTGTTAGTGAATGAGGCTGAAAACAATCCTACAGGATGTCAAACACACAGAGTGGTTCACTAAGCAAAACCAGGCGAAAAAAAAGAAACAACATTATTGCATCAGGTATTGCATCTACCATATTCAGCAAAGGGCTCAAGTGACCAGAACAAAATGGTCAGTAAAAAATCAACTGCAAGGGAAGTCACTCCAAGTAATAATACATTTAGCATGTTGTGAGCAGGAAAGGGGAGATAAAAACAATCACTTTTACTATTGTTAAGCCTATCATTGCAACAATATTAATTTCCACAGGTTTTTGAAGATTTTCTTCAGAATGACTACCATAAACTTTTCCAAAACTACTTATTTTGCGGCACTACAAGAAAGCTTCCTTAAAAAATTACCAGCAGCTGTACTTATATATCAAACGGAAAATGAAAGCAATTACATGAAATTGTAGCTTTCCCCATAAGACTACAGGAAGACTTACAGGATCATAATAAAATACTGTTTTATAACACACCAGTTATAACTAACATTTTCATAATCCCAGGTTAGTTCATGATACTAACATTCATTTGCAGAAACAAGGATATAATTCATTTTCTCCTTATAATTATCTGACATTTTGTAAATCAACAAACTTCAAATGTCAACATCCATTTAGATCAGTGAGAAAGCTGTAATGCCATGAAAATTAAAAGGGATCTCAGGAGGCACTAGAGTAAAACACATTGCAGGAAAGAAATCAAACCATGAAAATCTGTAACATTTTTTTAGATGTCCAACTTCAGGTTTTAACCTTTACTTACAAAAAATAATCAAAGGCATCTGTCAAAGTATAAAATAAGCCTGGTAGGATGATATCCTGATTCTAATCATTAATATTACTTTCATCTTTCGATTTCCCACTCACAAGCTATTCCACCTTTTTCAATGACTGGAAGTTGGTCTTCCTGAGAAGGTAAATAAATGCCAACTTTTACAATGAAATAGTTCGACAGTTTTGAGTTTTAGTGAAAATTAGAAGGGGAAAAGAAAGTCCAACATTTTAAAAGAGCCTTTCATCACAACTGATATATTTTCATCAGAAATTCTCGCATCTCATACAGTACCTTTGAAGTTGGCTGTAAAACAAGACAATTCATCTTAATAGCTAGGTAGCAATGCCCTTCAAAGAGTGGTGAAACTATTGTGTGTAAACATCAGTCAATTTGAAATATCTGCATTTTTACTATGTACGCTGGCTTTGTACTTACTACATCAAAGATGAAAAAAGTATGTTTAACTTGTTTAGAAACATTAAAGAACATTCTTTAATTCCAGAGCTAACCTTTTTAGCCAGCGGTGATGAAGTGATGACATACATTGATTGAATATTTGTGGAGCAATCAGTCAAAAGTCTCCTATTAAACACTGGACCAAGTGTACATATATGAAGGCTATTACACCAAAATCTACTATTTTATTCTGTTGTTCATGTCTATGTGAATGTTAAATACCAAAGGAACACTTTGAAGGTAAATGGAACGTAAGCACATAAAAAGGAGTTAAAATGAGAACTAATATTAAATTAGGGTTCAAGTACCATTTTTATACAGAGAAGATGCTATCAAATTAATTGCTGAAATCATATCCAGAGCTGATATTACAGTATTCTATAATAAAACTAAAGGCTCAGAAAAAAAAAATCAAAATAAAACATGAAGCATTCCAGAGAAGATTATTAAAAATTAAATTGTTCTTAAAAATTAGCTTTTCTAGATAATTTGTTATTTCTTATAATACATAGCTGTCATTTCATGCCTTAAATAGGAATATGTAATTCTATGGGGCTGCATTCAGTGATATCATCAGTATTAGCCAATGCCAATGTTATTTTTTCAATGCAATCTTTTAAACCTGTACAAAAATATCTTTATAGTATTTCAATTATTGTATCTCCATTTTTAAACTAAATTCCTTCTCAAAGTGCTTGAATACATTTCTCACAAGAAGATTGTGATGCCACAACTGAATGAATTTTAATTGACTATCTACAAATTTACTTACACAGTTATTATTAATGAGATACTCAAGCAGTATGGAAGCTACCGCAGTCCAAGACAAATGGGGTCTTTCAGTACTTGGGATTCAGCTGGAAAGATATTTAAACATTAGTGGCAGCTCAAAATATTTCCTCTTCTATTTTGCATTTCTGGAACACTGACTAAGCAAAAAAAGCAAGAAAATGTTGCTCACTCAGATCAGGAAAACATGCAGGAAAGAAATTTTGATTTATGACTAGATTAACTTTTTTACAATATTTCGGCAGAGTCAATACTACAGCCAATGAGATGTCTGATCTTGCACATCCTTATCCACCTGAAAGTCCATTTAGCATGAATATTTACCATGTCAGATGCTTTGAAAGAGAGAAAACAATATTGAACTTAATGTGCATGTAGCGATTGTAGGCTGCATTAGAAGTTGGCAGGCAAAGACCACCTTGTTCATCTTCAGAATATATGCAGAGTTGTGGAGTTGTCTTCACCAGTTTTTCATGTTAGTGTGGCAGGTGTTTTTCTGTCCACAGCTGTTCAAAGATATTCAGGACTGGTTTTGAGCAGGGAACTGATGTCAAAATCAATCTGATAAGCAAAGTTTCTCTTCCTTCCAGCATTAAATAATAGCTGATGAACAGATAGGTCAGCACCACACACAGAATACCTAGGGCAATGTGACAAAAAGTTAAGAGATACCACTCCTAAGGATCAAAAGATACAGTGCTGATTGGGCACACTTAGAAATCCATGGATGGATAAGGAGCTGCAAAGAAAACTCAGAAGCAAAAAGGAAGCTTATAGAAGGTAGAAGTGGGAACAGGTGGCCTGGGAAGAATACAGAAACATTGTCTGGGAAGCTAGGGATCAGGTCAGGAAAGCTAAGGCCCAGTTAGAATTCAGTCTGGCCAGGGATGTCAACGATAACAGGAAGGGCTTCTATAGGTATATAGCAAATAAAAGATAGACTAGGGATAATGTGGGATCTCTCCAGAAGGAAAGAAAGAACTGGCTACCCTGGATTTGGAGAAGACAGAGGTTCTCAACAACTTCATTGCCTCAGTCTTCATCAGCAAGTGCTCTAGCCATGCCACTAAAGTCTTGGAAGGCAGATGCAGGGACTGTGAGAATGAAGACCTTAAGCCCACTGTAGAAGAGGATCAGGTCTGACATCATCTTAAGACCCTGCATGTGCACAAGTCCATGAGACCTGACAAAATCCATTCACGGGTCCTGAAGGAGCTGGCGAATGAAGTTGCTAAACCACTCTTCATCATGTTTGAAAAATCACGGCAGTCAGGTGAAGTTCCCGATGACTGGAAAAAGGGAAATATAACCCCCATTTTCAAGAAGGGGAAAATGGATGACCCAGGGAATTACAAACCAGTCAGGCTCACCTCTGTGCTTGGCAAAACCTTGGAGCAGATTCTCCTGGAAGGCATGCTAAGGCACATGAAAAACAACAAGGTGCCTGGTGACAGCCAGCATGGCTTCACTAAGGGGGAATCCTGCCTGACCAATCTGATGGCCTTCTATGAAGGGGCTATGGAACTGATGGACAGGGGTAAAGCAGTTGATGTCATCTACCTGGACTTGTATAAAGCATTCAACACTGGTCCACATGGAGAGACATCAAATTGATAAGTGGACCACTCGGTGGATAAAGAACTGGCTGGATGGCCGCACACAAAGAGTTGTGGTCAATGGCTCGATGTCCAGCTGGAGACCAGTAACGAGTGGTGTCCCTCAGCAATCGGTGTTGGGACCGATCCTGTTCAATATTCTTGTCAGAGACATGGACAGTGGGATTGAGTGCACCCTCAGCAAGTTCGCTGACAACACTAAGATGTGTGATTCGGTTGACACACTGGAAGGAAGGGATGCCATCCAGAGGGACCTTGACATGCTTGTGAGATGGGCTGATGCCAACATTATGAAGACCAGCAATGCAGAGTGCAAGGTCCTACACCCGTGTTGGGGCAATCCCAGGCACAGCTACAGGTTGGGCAGAGAAGAGATTCAGAGCAGCCCTGCAGAGAAAGACTTGGGGGTGTTGGTCGATGAGAAAATGAGCATGAGCTGGCTTCAGTGTGCGCTCACAGCCCAGAAAGCCAACCGTATCCTGGGCTGCATCAAGAAAAGCGTGACCAGCAGGTCAAAGGAGGTGATCCTGCCCCTCTACTCTGCTCTCGTGGGACCTCACTTGGAGTATTGTGTGTAGTTCTGGTGTCCTCAATGTAGAAATGACACAGAACTGTTGGAGCAAGTCCAGAGGAGGGACACGAGGATGATCAGGAGGCGGGAGCACCTCCTGTATGAAGACAGGCTGAGAAAGTTGGGGCTGTTCAGCCTGGAGAAGAGAAGGCTGCGTGGAGACCTCATAGCAGCCTTCCAGTAGCTGAATGGGGACTACAGGGATGCTGGAGAGGGACTATTCATCAGGGACTATAGCAATAAGACAAAGGGTAATGGGTTTAAACTTAAACAGGGGAAGTTCAGGTTGGATATAAGGAAGAAGTTCTTTACTGTGAGGGTGGTGAGGCACTGGAACAGATTGCCCAAAGAAGTGGTAAATGCTCCATCCCTGGTAGTGTTCAAGATCAGGCTGGACAGAGTCTTGGGTGACATGGTCTAGTGTGAGGCATCCCTGCCCATGGCAGGGGGGTTGGAACTAGATGATCTTAAGGTCCTTTCCAACCCTAACCGTTCTATGATTCTATGATTGCCTGTAAATTAAAATAGGAAATGCGACATAGAGAAATACACTTTAAAATCAAATAATCCTTTCTAAGTGTACAATGTACATAAATTAAACACAAATCAAGAACAATGCCAGCTGTTCAAATAAATTACAGGTTAACACAAAGGAATCAAATAAGTCTAGCCATAGCAGTTGTTGCTGACATCAAGTAAGGGTAACAAACTGCTTTGGAGCAGCTAATAGTCCCCGTGGCAATTTATGTTAAAAGTACCAACAGGAAACCGAAATATGAGCTTGCTTTTCACTTATTAAATGAGAAACCAACATAATTCATGTTCTTTATCCTTATTCATTTCTGAAAGTAATGTAACAAAGCCAAATCCACACCTTTATTGGCTTACAGTCTTAAGTGGTAAGGGAGAACATAAATCCCAGCAAAGCCTGGTAACTCCATTGGCCTCTTAGAAAACATAAAAAGCAGCCGTCCACTTGTCAGACAAACAGCTGGATCTGAAACATTTCAGGCAATTAATTTTCCTTTCAGAGTTTAGGCTAATGTCTGACTAAGACACAACAAGCTTAGGACGTTTGTTCCAGAGCTTCTGTAATTAACACAAGCTCAGAAGTTACCTGCTATGTGTTACTCAGCAAGCTTTGGCAAACTGGGGACTAGCTGGCAAAGGAATTGCAAACTTCAAAGCAAGCTCTCAAATACTCGACTGCATAATAAAAAAATACTCACTCTTAGTACCTTATCTTGGAAGCTCACATTGATTAGATGGTGACCTTTACAGGATTACCTTAACATGGAGGGAAATCAGCCCCTCTCTGAAATGGTCTCAAATTTGTAACATAAAATGGCTGCATGAATGATGGAAGGAAAGGAAAAAGGCTTAAATGTCTTCCAACATAACTGAACCTCTGATTTAAAACCATTTCACTTTCAAAGGAATGATGAGAGACAACTGCCAATTTACAGCATGCAACACAACATACTCCATCAACTAGGGCACAGCAGAATGCAGCTTGCAGCTCCTTCATCTTTTTTATTTCTCCTCGCTCCCTCATGAATTTGCTCATTTTACCAATATGAACAGGCAGATTATTGTAGGTATTTTGTTTCCACCTGTCCCAAACATCCTGTTCTGCCTGGCAACAAGAAGTTTACAGAAAATGACAAAGATTTAAAAGATATATTTAAAAGCAGTAACTGTTGCTATCCTCTCTTTATCAACCATAGGTGGGGAGTGTAGAGCAGATCTGTCAGCCAGTTTTTCTGTCTTACAGAACTAAAACATTTCTCATGCTGAAAACATCTAGCTATCAACAATTTATGTATATTGCACCTGCTGAATCCTCAACAGGTGTGGAAAACTTTCAGCTGTTCTACAGATTTAAGACAACAAAAAGTCCTTCTATTTAAGGATATTAAAGATGTACTGCCTTCCGTCCAGTGTCAACTTCCTGTTAGTCCAAAGCCCAATTTCTCCTCTTACTGCTGATATATTGCTGTTCCACCACCATTGCCTGGAACACTATATTCACTCTAGATTGCAACACAGTCCATATACAGACCAAGCTGTCTGTGATGCTCTAAAATCAAAATAACTTATCGGGAAAAAAGGCATGAATCATGTGTCACCAGATAATTAGGTTTTTTTCTAATGGTTTTTAATTGAAGCAAGTAGCCGGGCCAGTTGTTTCCAATTCCCCTTGGATACTAAATACAGAACTAAAAATAAACATTAAAACATGTATCAATTATATTCTGAAGACAAAATTGGACTTGGGTTTGGATAATATGATATTTGAAAGCAGTCTCACGGTTTCTATTACCAGTGCAGTGCTATCATTAATCACAGGTCTTATGTTACAGAAGATAAGCCTTATTATTTTTCGAACATTCAGATACACAGAATACGTAAACTGTATTTACATTAGCATTTTGGCTCACATTACTAAAGTAGTCTTGAATAATCATCTCATTTCTCCCTTTTTCGGTACATGGGTCGGATTTCCAGAGCAGTTTTGGTGCACATTTTTGGTCCTTGTGAAGAAAACTGAACAAAGTGTACACGAAATGCACTTCAGTCCCTAAGGGGGAGCAGTCCCTTGGACAGTTTTTAAATTATATTTGTGGTATAGACCACCTCAGTCCATGGACCAGACTAAATCTAGCACAAAATAAAACACCTCAACCACACATTTTAAGATGCTGGTGCCTCAATACAAAATGTCTCACTTACTGATCCCTTCCCGTTTCACTCAATTATTTGTTAATGTAGACAACAGCCATGCAAGGCCTCAGAAAACATACAAGCATATTGCTGAACTTGGACCAATATCAAATGTCACTCAAACAATTCTGAACTAAGGATGTTCTGAACATTGTTAGTCAAGCCATGGTAGCATTTAACAGTATAATAACATTTCCATTCCCCTTCTTGGAATTGTTTCACTTGTATATTTAGCATAAAAATCCCTATGTGGTATTTTGAATTTTCAGCTTATCTTAAACTTAGGTAGCATTTCAGAATACACAGCAGATGCCTATAAAATATTCTTGTATTACTACTACTAGCATCAAGGGTGACATTTATTTACTGCATTTCATCACTGTTCAAAATAACTAGATGTATCAGGCCTATTTTTTTTTTGTCCGATGAGATACAAACAAAGCTCCTGGGATGCGGTGGCACTTCAGGGCCAATTTGCAGCAAGGATCAGAGAATTTTGCAACTCATCTATGACAGTGAAAGCTTGCGGATGTGGAGACAGCTCAGGCACACACAGGAAGCTGAGCAAAACCATTGTACCCTCTTCAATGTTTATTGCTTGTACAGTGAAAATTTTATATCCTCTTCTGCTAACAAACCTCTTCCCTTGAGACTACAATCATAGCTCCTCGGAGCTGAAAAATAAGCAGGCAGTAAGAAGTACCCTGGGAGGCCAGACACAGCGGCTAACATGAGGCAGGGCAGCATACAAGTGGATCAGGCTGCTGAGATGGGGCTGTGAGCAGCACGGAGAGCTCCCCTCGCTTGGAAGCTGCCCTTCACCCCGGCCTGAGGGGCTGCAGCTATGCCTGTGCCTGGCCATAGGTCTCCCAGACCCCAACTTGAGGTCCTGGCCTCACCAGGACCTGCCCCACTGCCGGGACTTGCGTAATGTGGCTGGCCCTGGCTCCTGCCACTGGGCTGACCTGCTCACCTCGCCTGGTGCTCGGCACGGCACAGCACAGCACAGGGGTAGCTGCCTCACTGCACCCTGACAGTGACTCACTGGCATATTAACTATTGTGTGTTAATTACCTAATGAAAACACGGTGCAAAATACTGGCAGAGAGTGAATTAATCAAATTTCACCTAATAAGAGCTACAATGTTCCTATCAGAGGTATAGGTATATCTCATCCTGTGAAGTCTTACACTAAAGTTTTCTGAGATTAAAAACCCTGAAATTCATAAAAATTATTATGATTTACAGTGTTTTCAAAGAACCAGTAAGGTGGAAAGCAGTTTGAGCAGAGAGTATAAGTAGGTATATGTGGTGGACACAGAGTGCCTGCAGCTATGACTTTGGATTCCCACAGTAGGTGAAGCTCAGTGTGCTTTGCCTTCAGAGAGATGCAAGGCAGTGAGGCTTCCATCCAGACACAGCTCTGGTCTCACAGCTGAGCGCAGTTTGAGAGGCACTGAGATGAAAAATACATGTAGTGCTTCAGCCTCCACCTGTGTAGGTAGGGAAAGGTGAGCAGTACTATAATCTTTATCCTTGACAATATAACTAACTAGAAATAAGAAACTATTTCCTTTGCTATGACAGGGACAGCAAGTGGATAAAGATAAAAAGTAGCTGTTTCTTCTGAAAAAGCAGCAAGACAGAATCAGTTTCTACAGGAAAACAGAAGGATTCCGCAGTTCCATTCCTCACCTCCTTTATTACTGGACTTCTTTTCCTCCTTTTTTTTTTCTTTTTCCTTCTTTGCAAAAGTGCATTTAATTTACCTGAAATAATTGTTAGTACAATTATTTTGTACTAGTTAGTACAATTATGTTACAATTGTTAGTACAATTATTTTGACGAAATAATTGTTAGTACAATTATTTTGTCTCTTATCTTTTAAAGTTCCTATCTACCTGTCAACTGCTGCTACTTGGATGTACAGTACTTTAGTTCCTTGTTTCTTATTTTCACTAACATTTTCTTCCTAGCAGTTAATGTTTTTCAACCAGTAGTTCTTTGAGGAACACAAAGGGCAAAAACCATCTCTTATTTCGCTTTGCTACTGCCACTATCCACACCAGCTTATTATCTTCTTGTACAATTACAGGTACTGTTTCAATGCCCACTGTGCTCTTCAGTGCATTCATAAAGTCTCTGCTTTCCACATCTATTTTCTTCTTAAAGCCTTCTGTCAAAGACGCAACCCTACTGACTTCATATTTTTAAAAAATGCTTATTTCTTGGTTCTATTTCTCCAGCTTTTTCACAGGACTCAGTCTCTACCCACTTAAGTGCCCCTGAGATTTTCAAATTTACATCCAGAAAAGGGTAACACATGTAGCCATACCTCAAATGTATTTTAATTGCATCTACCTCAGGTAACAATCACAATAGAATTGTAGAGGCATATGGTTTTGTACTGCCCATTTGCTCAGGCAAGCTTCTGCCCACACTGAAGCCTCTGCCCATGCAGAATTAACATTGCGACTATCATCCACCCTAGCCAGACACAGGCTATGGCTCCAGATGCTACTAGCATAGTAACCCAGATAATGTGCAAACATATGCTTCATTTCTTTACAGTGGGGCTGCAGAAAAGGTTCCAGAAACGGCTGTTAGCTAATGTACTGTGCTTCCAAATAGTTTGCCAGAAGAAGCTGCCATATCTAACTTGAAATGCCAGGTCAATCTAATGTTTCATAAAGGGATCAATAAACCCATAGAGTTTGGAGATATTTGCGGGTATATATTCTATTCAGTAGCTGCTTTATTTTGACTGAATTATCAATGACGTGGTTAAAAACTGCAGAGCTGAAAATGACAATGAATGAAGATGAGCAAAATAAATACACAACACTAAATGTCAACTACGCTAAATGAAATGATGATGTCAAGTATGGATTCAGTTGATACACAGAATGCATATTCAGTGATTATGACTTAATGTCTTACCAACTGAAATCCATCATTACAATTATATGTGATAGGCAAACAGTATGAAGGCAAAATTTTAAGCAAAAGCAGAGAAATAAACAAACCATGAATCAGAAATGTGCTGGAAAGATAGTGCCAACAGAGTGTGGTGCCAACAGAGTTATTCATGTACTGACCAACAGAAAGTAAAGTAAAAAAAAAAAACACAACAAGGCTAGAAAACACTGTGAAAAGCAGGGGGAAAAAAAGTTAACACGAAAAATACAGAAAAACTAGCCAAAATCGGTAAACCCAGCCCAGTACATTGATTAAACTCTAATTTTGCAAGTATTTGCTCACTTAAGAAGCTAAAATAAAGACGTAACTCTCAGAACATGTATAGAATCATTTAATCAAAAAGTTAGTATCAGAGATAGAGTGTATTTTTTACCATTTCTATTTATATTTTAAGGAGTTTAAGTTTACACATTTTATTCAACAGATAACAAACTAGGAAAAAAAAAATCCACAACCATCTAATGTGAAATTTCATGAAAGCATCTCATTTCAGTCTAACAACACTTCAAAGATAGATTTAGTTAAATCTGGTAAGTAGGATTACATGCAGATGTCAATCAGTAGGTGCTCCATATTTATCTGTATTTAAAAAAAAAAAAAAAGAAATGGCATGCTTAATAATTACTTTTTAAATGTCCTTCTTATCAAACATAGCTTGAATAAAATTGTGCAGAAACATGTTATGATGTGCCTGTGCTCTGCAGCTTCAGAGGAACACTAAGATATCACCTTCAGTTTCACAGCACATTCATGTTTGTTAATGAATCCCATTTCTTGCCTGGAAATGCTGGGTATCTCGTATAAAGAAAAAACAAAAGATGCAAAAAAATAAGTGCCTAAGCATATCTAGGGGTAGAAACAATAACAAAACCAAAACCCCGCTACAGAACAACTATTATATAGGGTTTTGGGGTTTTTTTATTTCTATGCATGAAAAAATTAAAGAAATCCAGACACAATTAATTGTTATTGACATTTCCCTTTCAGAGGTCTCTACTAGAATAGACTTTACTTCTAGCTGAATATGAAAAAATCCAAACAAAATGCTAAAAAACACTTCAAATTTTACAGTTAAAAGTTTTGTAAGAGGTGGTGTTTGATATGTTATCTGGTATTTTAAGTCAATGCAGTGTAATTGACTTTATTCTGATGTTCATCTGAAAATATTGGCACACTTGCAAAGAAAAAAAATGCAGTTCAACAGGCTCAGGTTTTACAGGAGCCTACAGTGAATTACAAGACTATACTGGTAAATAAGCAAGCAAGCAAACGAAAAAGATTCACTTCTGCCTCCTATTTAAACAACGCTGTCACTGCTGCCTTTGTGCGCACCAATTAAACTGAGTGATCAGTAAATCCTTCCAGCATGAGTATTTCTCTTAACCAATCAAAGAGTCACTCTAGTAGGCTTCTAGCCAATGTTTCGTATTGCTGACACAGCCAACTTTCTATGCCTAAACGTTTGTCAGTGATAAATGCCAGAGGCAGCTAGCTCCTGAGATTTGACCGTAAAGGTAGCACTGTGTATCAGGAACTCACCCTCAAGCTGTAATAGGATGACAGCAAAATGGCAAATTTGCATCTTTGCCCTTCTGTTTTCCTCCAGGATACAAGTCAGCTAAATACATTCTCTGACAAATATCAGAAAGGAACTATTGCAGGTTGTATATGCTCTTTCATGGCTATCAGTGTGCAGTATGAATGGAAAATCGGAAAAAAAATCCCAAGCCACAATAACAATGGAAAATGCATGATGCTATGCGATATTTACCTGTACTAATGAAAAGAAGGTGAGAGAGTACACAGAGCTTTAATTTTCTTTTGCAGTGGCCAGGTATGCTCATCTCTTTGGTACCTCCCTGCTCAATACCCAAGAGGAGCAGCACTAAATAACAGAAACCAAATGCAAAAGGAGTTGCCAGTGCAAAGACCCACCAGTGTCTCTGAGATGATCATAGTACATAGGCTCTCTTGAGTACCAGAGCTACAGGCGAATTGCTTGTGCCCATGGAATATCTACCTCCAACAGACTGGCTGAAAAAACTGATGTTTTCATAACAGTGCAAACATGTTGTAAGGTAAAAAAGGACTGGAGACTCAGCCAAACAAACATTTCTTGGAGCCCCCTCTTATCTTATTTAACTGCCTTTCCCAGGCACGTCATTGTCTGATCAGCCCCTGCTTTCTCATTCCCACACTGCAAGACAGTTAGATAAGCACTCACTTAAAATTTGTTCTAACTAAAGAAATACAGAAAGCCAATTTAAGTCAAACACTGATAGAAGGACTTTCCACTGCCTGGATGACAGCAGGATTTGAGTAGAAGTAGGGAAAAATACCAGCCCTGCTTCACCTACATACATACCTTTTAGGAAACGGGTTTACAATACTGTTTTATTCTAGGGAAATTATAAAAAAGTTCCACTAATGCCTCCATCAGTTCAGCAGAGCATCATACCCTACACTGTAGCCAGAAGTGTGTTTTCATATGCCTTATTTTCAACTGAGATTAATGAAGAGACTCTCAGAGACCTTTAGGGTTCTTTTGCTTGGAAGAAATGTAACTGCTACTTGTGGACAGCCATGAGTATTTGAATTTACCACTCTTCACTTACAGTTGTAATTTCTGTATTTGTAACTGAACTGAATGGGTTTTTTCTATCCAAAATTTTACATCCCTATGGACACCACATTTCTTAACTTCCAGTTGACCAGGACCTCTCCAGTTAGCCAGGATTGCTGATAAATTACTTGGTGAGCACTTCTGCCAGCTCCCTAAGTACCCTTGGGGGAATCCCATCTGGCCCCAGAAGCTTGTATGTGTCTAAGTGGTGTACCAAATCACTGATCATATCCCCTTGGTTTATGGGGCTTCACTCTGCTTCCCATCCCTTTCTTCCAGCTCAGGGGGCTGGGTAGCCCAAGGACAATTGGTCTTACTATTAAAGACTGGGGCAAAGAAGGCAACAAATACCTCAGCCTTCTCCACATTTTTTGTCATTATGTTTCCCCCTGCATCCAATAAGGGATGGAAATTCTCCTTAGCCCTCCTTTTGTTGCTAATGTATTTATAGAAACATTTTTTATTGTCTTTTATGACAGTAGACAGATTAAGTTCTAGTTGGGCTTTGGCCCTTCCAATTTTCTCCCTGCATAACCTCACGACAGCACCAGAGGTACTTAATTAACATCTATTTTATTCTATTACATCTTACTTGAAGCTGAAAATCATGCATGAAGAATTTTCCTCGAATCCTCTTAGTTTAAGCTAATCAAGTGTCTAATGCTTGATAGCTGGAAAAAATTAAATTGCAAATGTGTTCTTAAAAAGAAAAACTAATTCATTTATAATGAAAATCACTGGAAGAAAATAAACCTCCCCACACATACAATATACATATTTTTAATTTCAGTTTTATATGTCAGAGTCCACATTCACAGTGGCTCCTCACGCTACTGCAAACAAATTGCTATTTTTTTAAAAGATGGAATAAAATACACTATTTATTGTTATATAAGTCAATAGTGAATACCATCCAGCATCACTAAATGCTTTGGTTGTTTAAAGAGTGTATGCATAAAACAGTGTAAGTCACAAAACTAGAACATCATATCAAGTAACCATTATATGCCAAACAGGACAACAAGGTCTACACAGGGCTTCCCAGGCATTTTTCAGCTATGCATTTTATTAGAGGATGTCACTCTGTAAAAACTGAAACTGCAGTAGCATAACAGTTTCAATGATTCATTTCTAGGGAAAGGTTTCTTCAGTCAAGAAAGAAATTTGTGATGTTAATGATATCCATCCATGGGCCACCCTGGAAGACCAGGCTCTCACATCCCCGCCCAAATCAGAGCCTGCATCTGTGTGCAGGTCCCAGCCAGCTGCCTAGTGCTGCTCTGGGGCACTTTGCAGTAGATACCTGAAGCTTTAATGTACCAATTACATATGTTTTGATTGTTTCTAAAGCTCAGGGGTTATGCCAGTCAGCTAAGGAAGACTCAGATCCAGGACCTGCCTCAGATTCCCTCCCACTTAATACTACCAGCAAAATCTACTTCGTCTTACAAAAAAAAAAGGAAATAAGAAAATAGTCTGGCACATTTTAAACAAAACTAACTTTGGAGAAGTTCACACTGGAAACAGTGCATACAAGTTCGATGAAAGAGTGTTGAATGGCACATCTGTGTGCAGATGGAAAATGCTTTGTGGAAGCTGTACTGTAAAAAGAGGAGGCTTTTCTCATGTTGACTCATGAATGTTCAGAGTTTCTGTCAAAGGTTGTTGTCCAGACTCCTAGTGAATGGAAAAGACAACTCTGATAAGTCTTTGCAGAGTTGTAGCAAATACACAGAAGTGTCTTATGTTGGTGAAAAAACTCTTGATGATACCACACTGAAACAATTCTCTGAATGGAATATCAATAAAAGAACAATTTTCTCTTCTCCCAGAAGACTTGTGTCTCCATCAGGACTTCACCAGCCCTGCTGAATCACTCATACTTTTATCCATTTTTAACTTACACAGCTATCCCTGTGACTTTCTAAAAGCAGAGCAAACCTCAGTGCATATGTATTGGCAAATTATTCTGTGTGATAGTTATGGCTTAAAAGAACATAAAATGGGAACAGAATTAACAGAAAAAAAAAAGATAATTAAGAAGAAAATACTGAGCCAAGTGAAGGCAGTATGAGGATGTGTAAGGTAGTTGTTCCAAAATATTTTAGAACCACTGGCAATCAGCCTCCTTAGATACTGGGATCATTCAGCACTCCAAGATGTTTCCCTGGTGTACATGAACTACACGTCTTTATGTTTTCTTCTAGAAATGAAATAAACATTTCCATTTTCTATGTGAATATCAATGTATTGACAGTATATATATAAGTATATATGCACATACAGAACTCACACTTTCCTTCAGGGGGACAATTTCTGGTACCTCCAACTTAATTTATTATTTTAAACCAGAAAAAAAGTAACCACAACAATAGCAAATTACCATGCTACAGTAGCAGCACTGACTTGTTTGTTATTATGCAGATGGATATTAGTGTCCTTTGTTACATTCTTTTACCTATAAACCAACAATTAACCCTTCTTCACATAGTCAAGCTTATAAAAAAAAAGGCATCATTACATTCATGGTATGAAACAAATGAATGAGTTTTTCAGATTAGAAGGGGCATGAAACTTAAAGGAACTTTGAGAATAATGAATATACAAACTGAAACCCCAGTGTGACTATGTATTCTTTACAGACATCTTTTTCACTTCAGTTGGGTACAGTGTGTTTCTTAATTTTGTGCCAAAAACTACCTTTAAACTCTACACACTGATAGACAGAATCTGATTTCTTTGGGTGTTGCATTTATTGCTTTTTGCAGTAAAGATATTCCTACCACGTATTATGTAAGTAAGTGGAAATACAACCTAATTAAGCCTGCCAGTTAGACAATCCCATTTTCACTTGATTATAAGTCAGCACTTACTCCAGCCCTCCAACACAGCAGAAATCCATTCCTTTGGATGCAGGACTAGAGTCTGATTAGTCAATAAGAAATCTGTATCAATACACTCTCTTCCCCCTTCGGCATTAGAAGCAAACTAATACACCGAGAGTACAATAGCCCAGACGGCCAGCTGTCTAGTCTAAGAATTCAAGTCTCTAACAAGGCTAAAGACACTGTAAGATGAAGGGTTTGCAGTAGTACAGTCTATCATAGCTTCCTTCTTTTGCCTCTTAAACAAAATAAGGAATTGTCTGCAATAGCATACTTTATAAGCACATTGCAAGTGGGAAATGCTGGACTCATCCAGTTTCCTGTGTAAATTGAATTCTTCCCTCACTACATTCATATCTATGCATTGTGATATAAATTTTAATTACCCTATTGGATACAATTTTTACCACAGGACAGCACTCAGCCCACCAGATGAATGCAGAAGGGAAGGGGGCTAAATTAACATTGCACTGACAGTCATAAAAATAGCGGTTTTAATTTGCAAGTTCTTGACTTTGCAACCAAAGTTACATTCTTTTGACACAAATCTGAATAAAATTTGAATTTTATAAACACACATAGATTTGAAGGAATAATACAGCAAGACAGAGATGAATTATTTATGCATGAATGGCATCAATGCAATTAATAATAATAGAAGGAGGTGTTAATATCTACATGATTCAATATACTTCATAAACACAGAGTCATCATCATAATTCAGAATTTCAAAACATTTTAAAAACCCACAGCATTATTACTTGTGACCTTAACCCTTCCAAGATAAACTTCAGAAACTGCAGTATATCAAAGATAATAAAGACCAAAAAGGAAAACTGGTAAGCACTAAAATGTACTTCTTATCCTTCAAGTTTAGCATATTCTGAAAGGGAAAAATATCTGTCCTTTTGTTAAAGGTGATTGGATGTCTTTCTAAGATGCAATGGGCTTATACTGGCATTGGTTCTACAAAAATATCTGTATATAAAAGATACAACTGAAAAAGAACCAGAAACTGACCCAGGAGATGCACTAAAGTCAAAAGCTCCAGCCCTATGGCATAGTCGGTCATCTGGAAAATTGAGGCTATATTTAGTTTGCATTTTCATGCTTTTATTAGCGAAAATCAGCTATGGCTAAAACAATCACTACCAGGCTAAAATTGCTATTTCAGATTAAATGAGGTTTTTAAATGGTATTTGCTTGCTTATGCACAGAATAGTTTTAATGTTTTCTCCAATTTACAAATTTCTGCCAAATTCAAGGCCACATAACTAATGCCACATCAAAGCTGTAACTCATTTTGTCTCATCACTTCTTACTATGATGCATCATGCTGTGATTGACTGTAATGTCATACAAAAACATTCTGGAAATGTAAATAAAAAGGCTCTCATTTGGAAAACAAATCCTCACTGCTCTGCTGTAGTTTTATAAATATAGCACTGAATTCTGCTTCAAACATTTCCCTTCAGAGAACAGATCTCAGTAACCAAGATCTCTTTTTTTTTTTCACTCTTGCCATGAATACTTTTAATCTAACAAGTTCTACTACACACAAAAAGATTGATTAAAAATAAATAAATAATAATCAAGTAGATACCTAGAGATATGTGAAATAAGAACCTGCTCTGAAAGTTTTCAGTCTACAAAGCCAGCAGGAATTTCTAAACAAGCAGATGGTTTTTTATTAGAAATAGAACTAAATTACAAACAGTTATGCTACTGCTGTTTTTAATAAATTGTCCCATCTTCCAAGCCTCATTAAAAAAATAAATCAATCTAAAGCACTCGAGACTGAAGTCAGTCTTCATTACTTGCTTCCACGCACTGCTGCTCCCTGGATTCACAGATTTGCCCTGTCAATACCAAATCATAGAATCATAGAATAGTTGGGGTTGGAAAGGACCTGAAGATCATCTAGTTCCAACCCATACCTCACACTAAACCATGTCTCCCAAGACTCCGTCCAACCTGGCCTTGAACACTGCCAGGGATGGAGCATTCACAACTTCCCAGGGCAACCCATTCCAGTGCCTCACCACCCTCACAGTAAAGAATTTCTTCCTTATATTCAATCTAAACTTCCCCTGTTTCAGTTTGAACCCATTACCCCTATACCTATTTCTCCTCAGCCAACCCCACTGCTTCCTGTTCCACTTCCCAGAGTCCAGCCCCACTGCCAGCCATCAGCCACACGGTTAGGAGGCCGCTTCTTCCACTGTTACCAAAACCACAAATAGTAAATTCATCCTTCTCTTTGAAAAAGGACAACTCTTATGGGAAGCAAATTTTATGCAGGACATTAAGTAAACTGATCCTGTCATTACTGCAAATGTCAAGTTCATTATAGCAGATGTTTCATCTGAAGATCGCTACACATTAAATTCTCAAAATAAATGTGCAGAGCATTCACCATTCAATTTAGTTTATCTGTTTCCATGCTCTAAAAAGTGAGCCACCAGTGGCTCCAGGTGTCACTGCCCCATCCTTACATAGCAGGGGCAGGTTTCTGGCGGGGATGTCCCTGAAATATATCTTTTCCCCAGGCTGCTGAGAACAGTTGTTATTAGCACTTGGACATGTAAGATGTTGGTGAAGTACAGAATGCAAAAGCTACTGCAGTTAGAGACTGAAAAGAGCTTGGCAATAGTAAGGATCCTCTACCATACTGCACACACTGTTACAGGACCCTCTTCATTTGGAGGAATCAGGTGGCATGATGTTAATAAATTATGTTGCTTTCTGCAAGCATTTCTGTGCTGGAATTGAACTGCTTGCAATGTCTTCAACCAGAGGTGAAGTCCAGCATCAGGAAGAGTGATTTCTCAGGCTCTTGCAATTTTGTACTCCAATCTAAACCAAAAAACCAAAAAACTCCCGTCTTTCATGCCCAAAATAATTTGCTGTAATACTTAATGCCAACAATAATTTAAAAAAATAGAACAGTGTCTTAAAAAAAAAAAAAAAAAGGAGTGGGTTTTGAAAAGCAGCTTCTAAACATTCTTCCTAAGATTATTATTCAGTCTTTCCGCAGCAGTATGAGTCTGCTTTATAGGAATTTACAAACTGTAACTGAAACTCTTCAAAAAGCAGTAACAATAGTCTGAAACAGATTAACTGAAAAAACTAGGCGACCACATGGGTGGGATCTCCCTCAGTCTTACATAGGTCACAGTACATGGGAGTCAGACAAACACTGCTTTATATAGCAAAAGACTTTGTCATAGCCTGATTCCCGTGTAGCTGTAAGGTTCTGCCTTTTGTGCTTAAAATGCCTCTCCTCTGCCCTTCCTGGAGTATGCCAGCCAGAAACCACTTCAGACAATGATCAAATACAGGATATGTTTTGCCTAAAGATGGAAGAGTTCCATGGGTGAATGAATGATTTAGGAGCCTACACATGACAATGCAACATATATACAGAAACTGAGACTCAGTGTCACATATATGTTCACAGAAAAAGGCTAAAGAAACACCAGAGGCATAAGAAAAGATAAGAGAAAGAACCTAGAATTTATAGGCTTAGAGACCAGAGTTAAAACTTGGACACCAGAGTTAAAGCATCAATTCAAAGGCAATATGCACTTTATATATATATATATATATATATGCATGTATTAGCAATTTCATTCAAAGCATAATTTTAGCTGACTGAATAGTCTGTGAAGTCTTGCAAACCACCTTGTAAAAGTCTGAACATGCAATTGGCTCTAGTGAGACCAGCCTCACATGTAATCTTAAAAGCTAGGTCCAAGTTCTTGTAGATGCAGTTGCAGCATCCTAGCCGTTCATAAGTCAACACAGGAATATACAGTTTCTTGCTGTTTGACACTTACAGCTTCACTGTTGTCAAATGTATACTCAATTGTTTCTGTTCTTTTAAGTCTATTACATTGTCTGCTTCACAGTACCACTAAAAATGCACTCCAATCAATGAATTTTTCATGCAATAATCCAATAAAAACATGTATTTTACATTTAGCTGTATATGGACATCTCAAAACTAATCCATCCAAGCAGAATCAAGGATTTAATATACACAATTCAGTTCTGAGAAAGCAAGAAAGCATGGCTGAATTTTCTTTTTACAAGGTGTATGCATTATGCCACCGTAAAAGCAGAAATAAACTAATCTTATTTTCATAACTGAAAACAAGTTCTCAGTTGAGCAGCTTTCATTGAGCCTGCACACATGGCAAAATACATTATCAATGAAAATAAGATTACTGCATAATCCAGTCTTTGTTTTTTCATGAACTACTCTAATGAATCTCCCACTCGATAGCTGTGTGAATACATACTTCTCGTGAGAGGAAAAAAATCTTTTCTGCTACAGAGATGACCTGCAAAGAATAAATTCTTGCTGGTTTTGTTATTGGGTTATATTCTTTTCTGATAGAGATGAGTCCATTTGGAGACTTCGCAAACTCCACTGATACTTATTTTTTTCCAAAAGTACAGAGTCTTTTTGACCTGTTCATTCTTTCCTTGGAAATCACAACTGATGTACTTTAAACTCTGAAACTCCTTAAGCCATCATAATAATACTAAAACACAACTTAGAATAAGAAATACTTTGACACTGCTCATTTGAATGGAAAACAGCTCCTTGAGAATAATAGACTGCATAATTTCAAGCTCTCCTCCCCTAAAGAAATCCACAACAGAACAAAAAAAAGGACAAAATTACTAAAATTTTAAAGTCAACCATAAAAACATTTGGTTTACCTTTAAGGTGAAGTGTTCTAGCGTCAAACCTTTTCCTAGGCCAAGAAAAAGTATAAAGGAAAGTTGTTTTTTCACTCGTATTCTCTGTGCGCATACTTTTTGTTGTTGTTTTTAGTGCATTCTTATTTACTTTATACATCTTTACCTTTAACAGTACTCGCTGCATCTGCCCCATGTGTGTAGTTTTTACTGAAATAAAAGATAGTGTATGCTGCAGCCTTTCTCTGCTTTAGACTTTCCTGAGTGTAAAGACCCCAGTACCTGCTCTGCAGCTCTCAGGGGAAGTGATACTCTAGCAAAAAAAGCCTTCTTCTTAAACTCCATGGAAAGAGGCCTGGTAGCCAGAAACAGAACAATTTTTTTAGGTTTGCAACTGTTTCTTAGACTTTTAGACAGGGAATACCATCCATGGTGAAAGTGCTTATTTTCTAGCTTTCTTGATTACAGATGTGAACAGGGAAAGAGTCTTTCTAGAAGGGACTCTTCTGTCAACAATCAAAAAGAGAGCCTGGTACCTTAAATGTGAGGAGACATCTCAGATCTGCAAGAATACAGCTAGGCAGAAAATGCTGGTAGTTAATTTCATGACTTCACTGAAATTTAAACAACACTCTGAGGCTCTAAAAGGAGACTGTAATAGAGACCCTGTCCTGACAGACAAAATCGGGGGAGAGGAGGAAGTGCATGAAAGATCACCTGGGAGGAATGGATTTCTTCTACCATCCTGCTGCAAGTCATGACCATAGATTCAAAGGGCCGGCACATTAATGATGTAAGAGCTACATTAATGTTCCATAGAAGGACTGGGTCTTTTATTACCAGGTCAAGGGAAGAAATGCACAGAAGAGGAGCCTCCAAACAAATCATGAAGGGATCTTAAGGTAGACAAAGAATAAATTCCCAGTTTATAGGAGGTATCTAGATACAGCTAGATAACATATTTTGTGAGAAGTGCTGGAGAAGCTGCAACCATGATAACCAATGCAGATTAGCAAAGCTGAATGTAAAGGGGAGACTGACAGAGACACACACTACACCAACAATCTGGATTTACCCAGTGGAATTGTCCCTGCTATTAATCATGTCTTTTCTGACTGAGGACTGGCAAGAACAGTCTAATCTTCAAAGCTGTCCAGGAAAGTAGAGGCTGAGGGAAGAAGGTGGCCTTTCAGCATTTTAACATAAAGAGGCAAGGATCTAGATCTTGCTACCAAAAATGTCTTGGTCAGCTGGGAATAGCATAATCAAACTGAGTCTTTCCTTACACTGTGTAGAGTGCTAGCAGAGAAGGTGCCCGAGAAACAGGTTTATCAAAATCACTAGGGAATCAAAAATGTATTTGACAGGAAAACTGAAACAGAAAATAGACTTTTCCTGACAGTGTCAAGGACAAAATGGCAGACAGGCATCCTGGAAAATGACTCTTGCAGTGATATTCCAGCCTGTCATTACTCATCCAGTAGTTCAAAATAACTCAGGCTGAACACTAAAAGTAAATATATACTAATTAAAAAAATCTCTTGTTCCAATCACCACATTGGCTGAATGGTCCAAGAAATGTCTAATAAATTACACATTTTGGCATACACTAAAGAGATGCAGTATTCCTGCTGCTTGTCTCAGAAGTGAGCCCTTTTACAGGCTCAGAGCACAAACCAACCTTCTTCGTCAGGCAGGGGTCCTCCTGATGCACAGCGTCACCATCTGTAAACTTCAAAAAAACAACACTCATTTTTCAAATGGGGCTCTAATCACCTTTTCTCCTCTTAGCTTTGTAGGAGCTACTCAGACAAGGAACTGCAAATGACTCAGGTTCTTATGAGAAAAGTACTTGGAAAGAAACAGGGAAGGGGATGGCTAATGAATGAAAGCTTGGCTGAATACCCTTATTGAGGCCTATTTAATTGGATTATTGCTGGTTTAGGTAGCAATTCAAGAGCTGATCCCCAAAAGGTTGTTGGTTTAAAGAGTTTTTTTAATGAAGAAAAGGGGTTTAAATTGTGTGTTGAAATCTTTCACAAAGCCTGTATGGACAGTGTAGGTAAATGCTAGTGATAGTTAAGAGTTTCAAAAACAATTTATGTTTGAAATGTCCCAGACAACAGGCAATGGGGCCAGCTAATTTGCATGGGAAGGAATAGCAGTAAAGATAAAAAACAGATTCCTTATTAGTAAAGCAGGACTATGGTCACAGGAGGCTTGCCATCACTTTGTAATCTCTAGCCATTTGACAGGCTTTCACATATAGAAGGTCTGGAGTAACCTTTCATTACAGATTGCTTTTACCAATTTACACCCTAAATAAACTTTCTTCCTTGAAGATGGTGAATATGAAATCTCATTTCTAAGAATCCATTAACTTGGCTTCCTAAGAGGCTACAGAATCAAAGGGGAGTGAGGAAAACGGCGTCTCTTATTCTTCTCACCAGTGTCAAGGTTACTAATTGTGCAGGGTTCCAGGGATTTACTCCTTCAGGGAACAAGACAGGAATAAGAATCAAACTCTTGCCTTTCTTATAATTAATAACAAAAAGCAGTAATCACAGGCCCATCAATGCAATAATATAGAACAGATAGATAACGGAATTGATAATAGATAATTGTGACAGAAAATGGAATTTGTGCTGTGTGCTAGAGCAGCTTGGAAGAAATAGCAATGTAATAAACCAAATACTATATAGTTGAGAAGAAATTTCATTTAACTGAAATAATACTGTCAAATAGGTGGCTCAGCAACTAGCTTGAATATCATCCTATGACCTATCTTAACTTTTCATGGGGAAACAAAAACCCAAAACCAAACAAAACCCAACAGTTTAGAAAAGTTGTGCAGGCAATGATTTTTTTCTTTTCAAATTTAAATTCAAGTGAGACAACTGGGAAAGAAGAAACAAAACACCGCATTACTAATACCAGTACTTAAAATCCAGGAAGGACTTTTGCAGCTCACAAACTTGATCATGTACAACTTGGCTTTCCTTGGCTCAAGGAAAGAAGAAACTGGCTCTAGGTAGAATACTCAATTACAGAATAAAGGTGGAGAACAAAACAGGACAGTATAAATTGGAACAGTCTGGCAAGTAGACTTCGGCAATTTTCCAGTGGCTCTTTCTTCACCCCCTGTTTCTGAAGCTGAAGTTTTATTCACCGGCAGCCTTCCTACAGCTCATACATGTAGCACCTTGGGCACAGGACACAGTTGTCTTTTTCCTCTCATCTGACACAGGATACCTGGCTGGCAGCCACAGACATCATTAAGCTGTTTGTTTTCTCAGAAGGTCCTAACTGATCTAGAAAAAGAAGGAGGCTGCTCTGTGTTCTCAACATGTAAAAATGCCAAGTGATGTTCACTGCGAATTGGAGTCATACTGTAATCAAGGAGTGCTAGTCCTTGAAATCAGCAAGACGCATGTGTGGCAACCTGCATGATTAATGCATGTCTGTTACTGTAGTATTCAATATGCAATGTCAGAACCTTGCATAAAAGGTCAAAGTCATTACGAAACTAACCAGATATACTGGCAAAAGACTTTCCACTGAAAATATATGTGGAATTTCTAAATTCTTTGTATAAAAGCAATTTTCCATGCATTAGAATTTACTTTACTGGGGACCACTAAGGAATACATTTCTATTCCCTGACAAGGGGTGTTAGTTGATGAGAAACTTAACATGAGCCGGCAGTGCGCGCTCTCAGCCCAGAAAGCCAACGTATCCTGGGCTGCATCAAAAGGAGCGTGACCAGCAGGCCGAAGGAGGTGATCCTGTCCCTCTACTCTGCTCTCGTGAGACCTCACTTGGAGTATTGTGTGCAGTTCTGGTGTCCTCAACATAAAAAGGACATGGAACTGTTGGAACAAGTCCAGAGGAGGGACACAAGGATGATCAGGGGAGTGGAGCACCTCCCGTATGAAGATAGGCTGAGAAAGTTGGGGCTGTTCAGCCTGGAGAAGAGAAGGCTGCGTGGAGACCTCATAGCAGCCTTCCAGTATCTGAAGGGGGCCTACAAGGATGCTGGAGAAGGACTCTTCACTAGGGACTGTAGCAATAGGACAAGGGGTAATGGGTTTAAACTTAAACAGGATAAGTTCAGATTAGATATAAGGAAGAAGTTCTTTACTGTGAGGGTGGTGAGGCACTGGAACAGATTGCCCAAAGAAGTGGTAAATGCTCCATCCCTGGTAGTGTTCACGATCAGGCTGGACAGAGTCTTGGGTGGCATGGTCTAGTGTGAGGCATCCCTGCCCATGGCAGGGGGGTTGGAACTATATGATCTTAAGGTCCTTTCCAACCCTAACCATTCTATGATTCTATGACATTTGCTCATAACAAAGAAGTAGTTGATACTAATCAGTATTAATGCCTGCCACTAGAAATCACAGACTAAATAACAGCATTATGTGGTACAGACAATAGCCAATCATTTAGCACCTACTAAAAATAAATTTTTATGTATACTTTCTAATGATTATCTAATGAGGGATAGGTTATGCTGAATCAGAAAGTATGTACACTCATAAGTACTAAACATAAACACATTTATTGTGACAAACTGGCAAAATATTTGCCAGCAATCCACATACTGTAGGAACAAGGAGAACAGAGAGGACACAAGAATAGCAAGTGTCTTAAGACAAGGCCAGGTTGAAGTGGGAAGAGGCCAACCAAGGCAAGCCAGAGGAATGAGGGCCCAGAGAAAGGAGGCAACATGAGCTCCAGAGACCAGAGTTTACTGGGGGAATTTCTAAGCACTAATTCTGCTGAAGTGGCCAAAGTGCCCCCAGTACAGCCCCAGTAAAACGATCTTCATCTATTTTTAGCTCTTGCATTTAGTTATCTACTGAGAAGAATGAAAGCACTTGTTAGCTTACTAAAACTTTAGCTCATATTTTGCCTTTCTGGGCCTGGGGATTGCAGTCTGAAGAATACTTCTTTTCAGTGAAGCAGAGTATGCACATGTGTGCCCATGTTTGCGTTGAAAGCAACCACAGAGTTCAATGTGGGAAAAGCTACTTTGTTCCTTTTTTATTTGTTGTGTTTCTGCTATTGATTGAAAAGGGAACAAGCACTGCTGAAGAGACATTATTCAGGAGGTCAGATTTTAATACTGGATAAAGAGAATAATGGCCTCTAAACGAGTATAAAAATAAAATCCTTCTTCAGTTATTTTTAATCAGCAGAGGGCATATTTTAAGAGTGCTGAGTATATGCCATGAAAGTGTCTGAAATAAACAGAAATCTACTGTGACCTTCTTTAGAAATGCTGCAGCATGGGATTTTTTTTTTTTTTTTTTTTTTTTTTTTTTTTTTTTTTTTTTTTTTTTTCCTGGATGTAACACAGAAAAAGGGCACAAATGGGATCACAGAAAGGAGCGCAAATTTTAGTTATCTTCCATCTTCCCTATCACTTCCAACTCAAGGCTTAGTTTGGTCTTTCCACCAGATCCTGAGCTTTGGCATTTTGCTCTAAAGGATTCAAATTTTGACAAAACTGTCTAAGGGCTTATCTACTCAGAAAAATTCTACCAAATGAGCTAACAACAAGTCAAATTCAATTATTCAAGCTTCTAAGGTTTTACAGCTAACTGCCAACCATCTCAAAAGTGAGACAAGCAAAACCAAAACAACACTTTTTTCCACTGGAAGAAGGCTATTAACTTAGCATATAGCAGTAATGAGTATGCTACCTGTTAAATTCTATTGATTTCAAATCACATCCAGGTATAAATTAATATCTAAGTATGTATTTCTTTCTTTGCTATGCTTAACTGCCCAAGTGTGGTAGCAGGACTTAAAATAAAAAATTGACATGTTTACTTCCTGCAGAGAAATACCCAATGGAGACAAACCCAGTGTTTTCAGTGACTGGTAGGCATTTTATAGGAAAAAAAAAAAAAAAAGACCTTTTGAGAAGGAATAAGCAGGACTTCTCATCTGTTTCCTAAAAGGCACTTTTGACTTGAAGGTTCCTGTTTTCTATCCTGAAGCAAAATAGCAAAGTTGTCACAAGCAATGGCATACCTTTACCTGAAAAACTGACATTGAGATAAAACTTATGGTATGTATATTGCCTTACAACATATATTACAATAGCTTTCACAGCTACCCAGATGATTTTATAGGTTCTTTAAAGGCTTCCTAAAGTCTGCATGTTTCTTCTATTCACTCCTGTTAATGAACTGGTGCAGAAAAGTCACCCAGTACTTCCAACATAGCCTCCAGAAGCTGCAGAACTAAAATAAATAGTGTAAATTATGCAAGTATTCTGCCAACCTGAAGTTGAGATAATATTTGTCTGAAATTAACAAGTTCAATGAATTAGTAACTAAATGTAAAGTAATACATCATATCCTGACAATGAATATGGAAAGTAGCAATGAGCACTTGAGAGTTTCTGTGTGTGGATGGTGGTTGGAATATGGAACAAGGGACTGAGACCAGCAATTTAGCTGACGTTTATTAGTTCAGGAAAGACTCAGCAAGAAACATGCAGCAACAAATTGTATTTTTGTTTGCTTGTAATAGAGACATAGAGATCTCATTTATATTTCATGAATTTCACTATTTTCTGAACTACTCTTTTCCTGGCATTTACCAAGTTTGTGTTCTTATGCATTAGAAATTTGCTGCAAAACATGCTAAAATATAATTCACTTGCAGTACCTGAAATTGGCTAAAATAACAATTTTTACATCCAGAAACTGTCAATTAATTAGGCATCTTATTTGGAAAAAAAATGACCTTTCAAGCTAAATTCCTTGAATTAAAATTTATTTTTAATTTTATGCCTGTAGTTAGTAGGCAAAATATACTATTAGCTATTACACACTTCACATTACAACGGCAATCGCTCTATTACCAGAAATGTGATAAATCAGTGCATGGTCTGATGGTGTTTTCCCTCTCTCCATATCTAACAGCAATTATCTCTACAAGGTACATCTGTTAGAGGTTCCTAGGCTTTCCAGGGCATGGAAGGAGATGCCACTGTTCCATGATGACTTTCTGCTGCTGTTCTGGTATGACAGAAGCATGAGCTGCCTGATAGCTCAGGTGTTAAGTACTTAGAATTCTAGATATTCCTAAATTATTCTGTGTCCGGATAGATATATTTTGTACAATTACAGTGTTCTGTTAAAACAATATTTCAAATAAATGTTTGAGCAGATATAGCTGCTCCCAGATTAATTCTGTGTTACTTAAGTCTGGAGAATACAGGGACTCCGTTCATTTGGTGCTCAGCTATGGAACAAATCTTAGAATAAGACAGGGTATTATATTCTACAGATTGATTCCATGTCTTCTTGTCTTGAAAACTGTTAGCAATTGAAAATCAGCATAAAAGGGAAAGATGGGGAAATGATTGCTTCCAATTTCAAGCAATGCAACTCCTATCTAAAAGCTTTGTTTTTCCTGCTCATCTAGAATTTGAACACCATTAGCTTCTGAAACATGAAAAGAATCCAAATTGAAATAACTAAGCTTGAAATTATCAGATCCTGTAATACATAAGAAGCCTTAAAACAAAACCAGAACATTTTATGACTAATAATAAAAAATGTCCTACTCTTTTTTCTTATGCTTACACTTCTCCTAAGACCACAGAAAAACAGCTAGCTAAAAGAATGCTGACTGAAAACAGTTCTTAATCTGTATTTTTTGGCTTTGCAAAGGGATCTCCTGTGTCAGAGAGATCCCTTTGCAAAAGGGATCAATAAACTTAAGAGTATTTGCTTCTTTTTGTATTTTGCTTAAACTCATTAATTATTATGGTTTACTCCTTCCCTCTAAGTCTGCAAGCAGAGTTCATTCATAAACACAGCAGCAATTTTTTCCTAGGTTATTTTGGTTTTGGTTAATGTGATTTCAAATGTTCAAGACAAATGTTGCCTCCCCAATCTCATTCAGTTGTACGGAAACTCCCTAGCAAAAATATAAGCACACGTTCAATCTTTTGGGAAAGCATCTTGTCAACACCGATACATATTGAAAATTACTCAAAATTTGAAAAACATGTAAGAGATGCAGTTTACTGTGAATAAAAACACCCATAGGAATTGATGACTTGCAATGAAAGTTCCCTCCCAAATCTTCCAAATACCTACAACAAGGCAAATGAAACAGTGGCTTTGGGATAAGTTTTTACTGAGAGCTAGAAAGACAAGAAAGTCATAGATACAGCGTACATTCAACCAGTGCAGACTACAGGATATAAAAATTGCTCATGGTTATGAAATTTGCTAATTTGCCTTAAAAAAACAAAATGCAAATGAACTACACACCACAATGCACAGAATATATAGATATTCTATATATACTGTCTGGACACATATATACACCATTTTGAAAGTATGGCATCCTCTAAAGAAAACTATAAAGAGTTAGCAACTGTAATTGTTATATGAGACAAATCAATCATGTCCGCAGCCACAATTAAACACTCTTATACAACACTACGTCAATGTATTTTTCTGCAATACTTTGTAATAAGTTATTTTCAGATAGTTTCCTTATTGTACAAGTAAGAAACACACATTTATTTCTCTGTGGAAATTTTTGACATTCATGAGTTAAGGCAGACAGGAAATACAGAATTGAGGTAAGTAGAATCAGCTATAAAACATGTTAGTTCAAAAGTAACTTTCAATTCCAAAGCTAATAAGAGTGTCTTTTTTTGGCATTGGCAGGAAAAAGTGTTTGTTTTTTTTTCAGAATAGATTTTAAGTAATTCTAACTTTCATATTTATGTTAATTTTCACAAATGCTTATGGGCATCTTAACGTATGTGATCATCATTAATGTATGTTTTCACTTTCCCATTGTTTTATTGCTTCAAAATTAATACCTGAAAATAAACTGAATGATCAAATACACATCTTACCACTGAACTAAAAAGACTGTTGTAGGCAAGAGAGAGGAGTATAGCACCTTGGTTCTTTCACAGAACATTCAATTTAAAACATAAACATTGCTTTAATTGCAGCATTTGACCTTTCTTCATAAAAGTGTAATAAATTGCTGAGAGCTAAAGTACACAATAAACAAAACATCAAAGCCCACAACTCTGAATGGAAGTTTAAAATACATACTTCAGCCTCCTCCCAGTACTGTAATGAATCATGGAATCATAGAATCAGCTAAGTTGGAAAAGGCCTTTATGATCATCAAGTCCAATCATTATCCCAGGACTGTCAAGACCATCACTAAACCATATCACTGAGGGCCTTATCTACACAGTTTCTGAACACTTCCAGGGACGGTGATTCCACCACTTTCCCGGGAAGCCTGTTCCAATAACCGATTACCCTCTCTTGGCTTATATATGCCTCAGTGGAGCAGGAGGTCGCCAACCTGAATTACGGGAATTTCAATATGAAGTCAGGACATCACACAGTTCTTCAGCAACAAGACCTCACACACTGTTTCTGGAATGCACCTCTGGAAATGTCAGCATGCCAATGACATTTTTAAAACAACTGAACATAGGTACCACAAAGAGATTTCAAAGCAGGCAATGACAAAGCAAGCCTCAAAAGCAAATCTCACCTTTTTCTCATTTTAAGGAAAGATTATTTCTCTCTCAAATCCTCTATTTTCTAAGCTCTGATGCAACTGCTCTCATGTAAGGAGCACTGGAAACCCTGGCACTGACTTAAAGCCTCCAAAACAGTGCCACTTCAAAACTGCAGATACAAGCCTTACTGTGAGCTAGTATATATCCTGCAGGGCTATTACTGTTCTCTGCTGCTGGAGAAGTTCAGTTTTTAGCTTTAGCTATAAATACACAATATATCACATTAAATTCCTTACAATGGAAGCACCATGTCTCCTAATGCAGTGAAACAACAGAACATATGAAAGTCTCCATGAATGCGAACAAAGTGAACTCTCTCTCCAATTCTATATTTCATTTATTTACCAATAACTTTTTTTTAACGTTTTCTATAGCCCACAGGGACCTTGCAAAGTCAATCCTTCTTTTTAACAGAAAAATAACATTTCCGAGAGATCTGAATTATGTCAGGAGATAAGTAATTCACAGACTGCTTTATGACTGACACATACACACCCAGAGATGCAAGTAGATTAAATCCTGTGGCTACTTGAGGTATGAACCCACTCTGTGTCAATCTTCCTCCATTTGTTTCTGGAGACTGACACTATGCAGGACTCATCAGTCAGAAATGCATCAATCCTTCAGAGAAACAGAAGAGAGAACTTTCATTTGCATTCACCTAAATAGATGAGATCAGCAATGAATTCCATCAGAAATGAACACTTCTGGGGATGCTGCTTTTATTACCTTTGCAGTGATAAAGGATGGCATTTATTTTGAAAAGCAAGTGCACAAATCATTTCAGGCATATAGGTAGTTATGTGTTACTGCAGCCAGTTTCTCCACTCTTCTGAAATCAGAAATAAAACTCATAGCTCTAATTTATAATAAGGCTAAGTGCCTACCTGGCTGAATAGTGCTTACATGGCTAACATTTCTGTTTGAAAATATATTCCACCACATCAGCAACGGTTACCAGTTCAACCACCCCAAATCTTGTTCCCTATAATGTATTTAGAATTGCAGGCACATCTTCATTGAGAAATTCTTCAGTTGCCTTTCAGAATTACAGTATATATATACAATTTTAAGTATCTGCCTTCATCCTAAACAGGAATATTGAGTATGCTGAGCAAGTTTAAGCATAATATTTTGTTTCAATATATTGTTGCATTCACCACATAGCTCAAGTCAGGTAAATGAGCTGGAGTATTTCCTAAATATGTTTCCCAGACAATAGACTTGCACAGATTACTGCTCTTCAGTTTGGATTTTTTTTCACTGCTTTAAAAATATACTGAAAAAAATCTGATCTTTTTAATTAAGAGAAAATAAAACATAAAAAAAAAAAAAAAAATCACTAATTTTGCAAGGGTGAAGTCTTTAATCTCACCTGATGATATATTTAAGGAATCACTTGGGTCTGGTGACCCACTGAGTGTGTCTACCACTTCAGGTAGATTTCTTTAACGTAATCCACACCTCTTTTGAAGTCAATAGCCTGTCCACTTCTGTTATTTTAGGTGTCAGGCCTTGAACGTAGTTCTTTATGTATGTCGTGGTTTAAGCCCCGGCTGTAAATTAGAACCACGCAGTCTACTTCCCCCCCCCCACTCCCCAGAGGGATGGGGAGGAGAATCGAAAGAATGTAACTCCCACGGGTTGAGATAAGAACAGTCCAGTAACTAAGGTATAACACAAATCACTGCTGCTGCCACCAATAATAATAATGATAAGAGAAATAACAAGGGAAGAGAATATGATACCGCTCGCCGGAAAAGAGCCCGACCGAAAAGAGGACGTGCCCTTCCGGGTAGCTCCCAGTTACATCCCCGGGCATGACGTGCTGTGGTATGGAATACCTCTTTGGCTAGTTTGGGTCAGGCGTCCTGTCCCTGCTTCCTCCCGGCCCCTCCTCCTCCCTGGCAGAGCATGAGACTCACAAAGTCTTTGGTCAGTCTAAACATCACTGTTATCAGCTTTGTTCCGAGGCTGAAAGTCAAAAACACAGTGCTGCAACAGCTACTAAAAAGGAGAAAAACTGACTGCTACTGCTGAACCCAGGACAATGTAGTAGCCTTACATTGCAAATTATATTAAAACATGGAAAATTCCCATTCCACTAATTAGCAGAAATTTTTTAGATGTGGGCTTACAAGAGGTTACCATCAATTCATATGCTTTTGCAATTCAAGTCCTTGGGTTCCCTTGCTTTTTCAGCCATCTCTAATATATTGTAACCTTCACTTTATGTCTTGGTTTCCTGCCTGACAGGAAAACCTGAGATGCTTCAAAAACTCTGCCGTATAATAGACTTTTCTTTGATTGCTTATCTAATCTCCCTCACATTTAGAAAACGCCATATAATTAAGAATAACACTGTCCATCAAACCTTTCAGGTCTACCTGAACCCTTTTTATCTGAAATTCCCACAATCCTTCTAGCTTTCTGATACTCAGTCTTGAAATCTTTACGTCAGCGTGGCATTTATTTCTACATGCATCCTTTCTTCCCCTTGTTATTCTGCTGCATTGTTGTCGCACCACTTCCTCTCTTGCTGTGTTTGTCATAGCGATAGCACAAAAATTTATAAAATCATTTTGAGAAAGCTAACAGAAGCTTCCGCTACTACTTGCTGCCCAGAAACAAATATTACATAAAACATTACATAAAAAATCCATATCCTAAAGCTCAGCATCTTAGTACATTCAGAAGAAAGGCACTACTCTTTTCACTATTAATAAAGAGAAAGAGAACACAGTCACAAAGAATAAAGTTTCCAATGCTATATATATCCAATGGGTCATTTTAATTTATTTATTGTCATTGAAACATTTTTGCTATAGAATTCTGACAGTAAAAACATTAAGATGTTTTAAAATTGGATTGATTCTTCCTTTCCTGAAGCTCAGATACTTTAAACTACATGTGCTTAAGATGTAGTAATAAATACTCTGCTGTAAGATAAATGGTAAACAAAGACCCCAAATCACCCTCTAGGGTAACAAATATAAGGCAGGAATAAAGGTTATATGATCTTGGTTAAAGAGGGAAGTAGCTATTATTTCCTGCACTTAAGTATACTTGCATACATTTGCTTGGTTTGTAGTCTCAGTATGCTGCGTACTGTGAAAGACACAAATGAATAGATTGCTATGTTAAAGATGCTAACGTAGTACAGTAAAAATATTTTATAGGATAATTTGGGATGAGCTGTATAAGAAGCAAATCAAAAAGTCAGAGTTCTGGTATATCCCACATACCAAATATACAGCAATAAAACTTTTATATGCTTCCATCATGCTGTTTTATATCAAATAGTTAATAGAGAAAAACTGTATTAGAAATGTTTTTGAAGTTTAAAGATGTTTGATTATTGGTATCTTTTTTATATTAATTCTACCATATAACTAGCAACTGTGGTGTCATGTAAAAGTCTTTTCATGAGAAGTACAACCTCATCAACCAAAAAACCATTTACATACCTTTTCAAAATAGCATGAAATAAGGTGATAATCTTTTATGCATTATTACACATATATATATAAACTGATATGAAGATATGCATTAACTCCAGTATCTCACAAGAAGACCTAGATGTTTTCCTGCCAGGAACACAGCTCTCTAAAACAATTCTCCCGAGATTTCCCACAAGGCCTGCAGGCCTACCTGCAGATTATCTTGTAGCTCTATAGTCTCCTGCAGATCTATCAGATTCATGGTGAGATAAAGAAGATCAGAAAACAAGGAAGTCAACAGCTAGTACAGAAGCACATCATCCAACGAGGGACAGAAACCATAAGTAGAAGAAAATGTCAACAGGTAAAGCAGATCTGCAAGACAAATTAATTTTCTTTCATTTTCTCCCCCGTCTTTATTTCATAGACTTGGAGAGAGAAAGATTAGAAAGAACAATTACTATCCTAAGCCAGTTTAACACCTCAATGGACAACAGATGTTTGATGGAAACAGTATTTCGAAGAACTGGAATTGATTGGGAGATGCAGAAATAGAAGCAGGAAAAATTACTTAATCTATGAGAAACTAATAACAAGAAAAGCAGTACAAGTGAAGAAAGCCATGATCAACTCATTCAGGAACAGCACTGGAAACTGGACTCAGCAGGAGTCACATCCATACTTCTAAGAGTGGAAGGTACAGCATATGTGTGTAAGAGACAAAGGGAGAAAGAAGAGGGAGAGAATGAGTGAGAGACAAAATGAGAGGAAGAGAGAATGAGAGGGAGAATGCTGGCTCATGGAAAATCAATGGCATCACTTTCACTAAATCAACAGAGCCAATGTTTTACCTGATATGTGTTATGAGGAAAGTGAAAATTATTTCATTTGTGGAACAGATACTTTTTCCTGCTTTATTTAGTCTAAAGGAGAAGAGAAAATTGTATTGCTTTGTTCTGCTCATTGCTGGTTTTTTTTATTTTTTTAAACACTTCACATTTATTTCTTCACTAGGCTTTTAGAATTCATAAGAAAGCTTCTAGGAATTGTAAATTCTTCGAGGGTTGCTCCAATGAAAAGATATATAAGGAAATGTATGCCTAGTTTTGCTTCAATAACTCCTAAAATAATTGTATTCATTAAAGCCTGTGTTGGTGCTATTTTTTTAGGATGACCAATGTTATTTCCTTTCATTGGGCTTTTGCTGTCAAAATACAAAAACTCTATCCTTTTGATTTCCTCTTCCCTCTGTCAAAACCACTCATAACAGGAACAATTATGTGTCTCCTAGTGCATGGAGGTTCATCTATGATGAAAACTGTAGCCAGCTATGAAGCATTTATGTTTCCCTCCCACATTTTCAATTAAAATGAGTGAGAAAGCTTGAAAAGCAAAAATAAAACAAGAAGGAAAACCAGAATGGGCTTAAAGAAGCCAACAAGGTGCAAGAAAGCCAACAGGATGCTGGGTTACATCAAGGGCATCACCAGCAGAGATAAAGACGCCATTATTCAGTTCTCATCGAGCCACACCTCGAATACTGTGGGGAAGCCTGCTGTATGAGGAAAGGTTGAGAAAGCTTTGTTTGCTCAACCTAGAGAAAAGAAGGCTTGGGGGAGACTTTATCACCATGTTCCAGTATTTAAAGGCTGACTACAAAGATTAACTCCCTTTTTACAAGGAGTCCCATGGAAAAGAAAAGGGGTAATTGGCACAAGTTACTCCTGCGAAGATTCCAACTGGACACAAGAGGAAAATTTTTTGAAATGAGAACAATCAGCCATTGGAATAATCTTCCCAGGGAGGTAGTGAATTCTCCAGTGTTGGACATCTTTAAGATTTGACTGGACAGGGTGCTGGGACATGTAGTCTAGGTCATGCTTTGCTAAGAAAGGTTGGACCAGATCATCCCTGAGGTCCCTTCCAACCTGGCATTCTATGATTCTATAATTCTGTCACTACGATAGCTGTGTGATCTTGATAATCACAAATATTTATAGTATTACAGATGATATCTCAGATGAGCAGAGCTGTAAAAATCTAAACTAGTAAAATTAAAACTAAAGCAAAGAAATCACAATGTCAAGGGACTACATTCCACTTTTATATTGAAGAGGCATATTTGGTATGCTACCTGCTATTTTAAATATATTTCTAACACAGACACAAAATTATCAGTGTTGAAAAATAATTCACAGATACTCTGTCCCAATTTCTCATTTCTTAACTCAGTATTATCAGTATGCAATGTGTTAAATAGATCCTACTTTTGCTTGGTTTTTAACACAATAGAAATGTTTGTCAGTGACTGCTCTATACAGTGATGAATTAGAAAATACATAGTCTCTATTGATCCTTATGAA
This sequence comes from Psittacula echo, assembly GCF_963264785.1. Classification (NCBI taxonomy): domain Eukaryota; kingdom Metazoa; phylum Chordata; class Aves; order Psittaciformes; family Psittacidae; genus Psittacula; species Psittacula echo. The sequence continues at coordinate 35,903,334 of NC_137738.1, read as the reverse complement.
TGTAGTCTACCAGAACAGTTAATACCACATTTTTCTTTTGAGGAAAAGGGAGGAAGAAGAAAGGAAATACCCCCTTACTCTTGAACTTCTGCTAATTCAACTATAGTTTTTGGTAATGCTGTGCAATATGCTAGAGAACTTCTACATCAGAGACATTTAGAAATGTGATGAATGAAAGATGTGGGCTGACCTTTCTTTTACTGTCATGATTGACAAACTCAGAAGTTATTACTCACTGCCACAACTCCAACAACTACAGCTTTTTGAAATTTTATCTTATACACACATTATCCCTCTGTTTACCTAGAGTGGGCTCGGAATAAGAAAATGTACAGGACTGTAAACGTATGAATTGGATTATACCTATGATGAGGAAGAAAAGTTCAAAAAGTGCCTATCTAACATAAGTATTCAGGTAGAAAACAAAAGCACATCTAATATTAGTGCCATTTTCAAGACAATTTCATATATATACTATATATATCTTGAGAACTACAGTGGTTTGCTGGAGGAGTTTCTCATCAACATACTGTATTTCGTGCAAATAGTATTGCAGTTTCTCCATCAGTCCCATGCAAAGCAACTGCTCTTTCAGAAATGGATTTTGTAAAATTCACTTAATGGCCTCAATGCAGTGAGTTTTAACTGCCTAAGAGAAATGAAGATAAAAAAACCCCAGAAACATTCATCTGCTGCCTGAACACGTTTTCACATATAAGGAAGTAATAACAACCATAGATGGAATTGAAATTAACTCTATAATAGACTCCGAACTTACTGAAACTGTCAGCAAAGTGGAAAACAAAAGAAACTCTCATTTACAAATTTGGAATTGATTCTAAAAGGGCAACATCAGTCATTCACAAATATTATAAGTCAGTAAGACTCCTGTAAGAATACTGGCACCAACAATCCTATTCCAGGGAACCATGCACCAGATTTAGCAGACAACACAGAATTCACCCAGGTACCAACCCTTGTAGGAATTAAATACAAATTTGTAAAGAGTGCACACTGCAAAAAGTTTGCAAAGAAAACCCTATCACACATCCTCCTCAACCATCAGCAGACCAACTAACATACAAGAAATCTTTCCACATTCATTATGGACATATAATATCAAAAGGCCCAATGCAAATCTTGGAAAAATATTCAACACATAGAGTCTCTGTTTTCACATACAGTGAGTCTGCAGATATCAAAAGACAGGAATGAGCATTACGGTTCTCTACTCTTTTAACCAAGTCCATATTACATGGCAACACATGACATCTCTAGATTTCCTTTATTACTATAACATACCTAAATATTCTTCAGCTAGCTTTTTCTGTTTCGAAGTACAATACACATCTCTTCCAATTTTGCAAATAAGAAAAGATCCACAGGTCAATCAAATATTGATCCAAAATACTGATTTAAACACACACAAAATATTTTTTTTCTCTTTGAATTTCACATATGATGATCGATTCTGTGAGCAAATCTCTCCAAACAGCATTTATATACGCAAATGTTGGCTCAACTGTATTCCATAACCTATAAAACTGCCAAATATCAAAGACATTCTGTGAGTGATCTGGTATTCTACATATGAAAATGTAGGTCGTAACAAAAATCACTACTTGTTGTGTATGTCAAAAGACCCATTCTAATCTTAGTGTTCACGGGTTTATAACTAAAGTCGAGCACATGGAGGGTTGTATTTTTTTGTTGGTTGAGGAAATATTTTGCACTGCGTCACCTGGTTTCTCCTTTGTACCTTCAGTAAACTGAAACAGGGAAATACAAGAACTTCTGGAAGCTCTATTATAATAAGCTGTGCTTAGAGTAAAAAAGGTACTTCTTCAATAAAAGGCAATGTTCTATTGTTCAAATACCTGTTCCTGCTAAAAAAGATGTTCACTGAGAACAATGGTATTACTGATACCCTATTTTCATAAATATTTATAATGTGAGAGATATAAACTGAGACCTGATGTCACAAAGTGCCCTTTCTGTTCCTGAGCTTTTCACACAACAGCAGTGGAAAGTGCTTTCAGTAGAACCAGGTACCCTCTGGACTGACCTCTAATGTTTACTATTGTCGTGGTTTGAACCCAGGCCATAAGTTAGAACCACGCAGTCTGCTTCCCCCCCAACCTTTCTTCCCTCCACTCCTGGAGGGATGGGGAGGAGAATCGAAAGAATGCAACTCCCACGGGTTGAGATAAGAACAGTCCAGTAACTAAGGTATAACACAAACCACTACTACTACCACCAATAAAAATAAAGATAAAGGAAATAACAAGAGAAGAGAATACAACCGCTCACCGACTGGTACCTTGCCCCCACCCTGCAGTGCTCCAGCCCTTCCGGGGACTCTCAGTTCTACATCCCCCGGCATGACGTGCTATGGTATGGAATACCTCTTTGGCTAGTTTGGGTCAGGTGTCCTGTCCCTGCTTCCTCCCGGCTTCTCCTCTTCCCTGGCAGAGCATGAGACTCACAAAGTCCTTGGTCAGGGTAAACATTCTGACCAGCAACTGAAAACATCGGCTTTATCAGTATTATTCCCAGGCTGAAAGTCAAAACCACAGCGCTGCACCAGCTACTAAGAAGGAGAAAAAGTGACTGCTGCTGCTGAACCCAGGACCACTATTCAGAAACCCTTCCACAACGAAGTATAATTTTTCCAAATCACTTTCAAAATGCAGCCCACTAACGCTACTTATAGTGCGATTTCTCCCCCACCACTGCTCTTTTCCCTTCTCTGTAGAGATTATAATTTATGTTGTCACTTCAGTTATGCCACTCCTTTTCACTCATTTTCAGTTACGCTCATCAGCTCACATGCCAGTGTTTAACAACACTTCTAGTCATGTTTGTTTGTTTCATGAATGTGTGTATAATTTCAGGAAAGTACATATATGGATGGATGCAGTCAAAGCCAAATTCAGGTGAAGCCTATGCTCCAAGCCTCGAGCCTATGCTCCAGTCAAATGTAAGTTAACTCTGATTTAGAAGCTGTCCCAGTGGAGAGTGAGGACACCAGAAAACACCATCAAAAAGAAATGGTAATGGATTGGGAAACAGAAGACTTAATTCTATCCTCCCTACTTTGCTACTGACTGTGAATAAACCAGGCTACTGATCCCATCACATCATTTGTCTGCCTTATTCATTTAGACAGTAAGCTCTTCAAGGCAGGGAATATCTCGTACAAACTGTTTGCAAAGAGCTTCTTCACACAAAGGAATATTGAGTTCTCCAAGAAAGGGGAAGCCTGTATTAATATAGTACTGCTTCTATTACCAGTAGTAAATTTCAAATTTTTTGTTCACATTGAGCAAAATTATCAATCAATATATTTTGCTTCCAGAAGGCTTGTTACTAATTTTGCTATTCTTGGAGGCAAGGACAATATTATCATAAGCAGTCACCTCCTGTTGCAACACAACAGTGTTCCTGATACGCAACTACCACCTGTTCATTCCTTTGGTGACTGTTACGGCTCTGTTCTTCTTTTGCCCTTATGACTGTCACAAGAAGATCTTACCACTGTTCTCATATACTCTTGACAGCTGTCTGAAAGAATTCCTATTTTGGGCATATATTAATTAATTACTTCTATTCATGCCAAAGTGAACTGTAATCAGCAGGGAGCTCTTCATCATTTTTCAGAATATTTAGCACCCTTACAGTGACACCATTTGCTGTGCTTTTAGGAAGCAGCTTATTGCTCTAATTCCTTCTTATGAGATCCAAATTTGCAGGTCTCATTCTTCATCCAGTCATTACCAATCTTTCCTTACCATGGCTCTAATTTCAGTACTTGCCCCTTAGTCACTAGCTAAGACACTGATTTCCTCTGTGCAGAGGTGAATCAGTGTCTAATCTTCCTCTCATTTTTCAAGGACAAAACACTTAAACTCTTATCTGTGGTACCAAATTAAATGTCTCCACACGTCTTCCTACAGTTTTTCTTCTGTTGTTATTGGTATCAAATTACCTCTTAAGACCTCAAGTTTCTTTTTTATAAGAATTTCCCTGTGATGTTTTTCCATTCCAGCTTCTTTTTCTGTTTGTTTGTTTTCACAGGTTTCAGCTACCATGAAAGATTTTTCCTTCTCTCCAAACAGAAAAACAAATGCAGCTTTCACATTCTCAGTTATGTTTTGTATCAATTGCCTGAGATCCTAAAGTAGCTGTCAGTCCAAATCTACTTGTTCTGTGAGCCGTGTAACCAATAAAGTTTGCTATCCTGCAGTATTTCGTATATCCCTGCCACCTAATCCTGCAATTATCCTGCAAGCTTTTCCCATGTCCTCTATAATCTCATTATCTGTAATACTCCTTTAGTTCTCCTTCCTGACCTCTACATTCTCCCACAGTATCTCAGGCAAATAAGTTCAGAAGTAATTTATGAGAAATGGAAGGATAAAATGGACTTACTAGAAATCCTACTTTACCATAAAATTAAATAACTTAAAAGTGTCAACTCAGTACAAATCTATGTTATGTTTTGTTTTGTTTTATTCCGCATACAAATCCCTAGGCCTAGAAAACAAGAGCTAGTTAATTTGTTCATACGTGATGTTCACTCTGAAATTACAGATGCAATTAAATGCCAGCAGCTAGTGTTTCAGTAGCACTCAAGTTTTACTAGCATTCAGCTTCTTATGCAAAAAGCCACAAACAGCCTACCATAGGAACTCAAACACCTCAAGCCCTCAACTGCTATTTTTATGCAGACACATTTCCACAATAAAGAACTACACATACACAAATATATGACAGAAAAAACTGCAAACACAGAAGCAGAGTAAAATACACTTCATTAAATATCAAGAATAAAAATACAGTTGATACACCACTGATTATATTAATGCTTGCAATATTGAAGACGATTAAATAGAGGTGTATGGATTATACCATCTGAAACAGCTTCTGAACTTCTTAGCTGCTTTATAAGCCAAAAGTCAAAGCAATGAGTCTAGGCTCAGTTTTCTAAGTAATAAAAATTCCTGGCTACACATGGTAATTCTGGCATTCAAATGAAATTAATTAAATCATCAGCAGACTTGTATACTTGAAAAGCAATTTTTAGTTTACCCTGACAACAGATTGTATGTTGTAGCTGACAACAAACTTGGTTGCAAGTGAAAAAGTAGGCTCAAAATCTGTTTCATGCTGGCATAAAATGGCAGTAACAGCAATATCTACAGCTTCCAGGAAATGTTACGTGGTTCAGAAGCTTCTGACAGAACAACACAGATATCAGATTTAGAAAATGACAATTTCTAGAATTCACATTATTTTTTTCTTGCATTTTCATATATATGTTTTCACATATAAGTAACTGACGGCACAATGCTGTTTATGCCACAAATATCTGTATCAATATTATCCACAGGTGATGTATTGGAGACTGACAACAATTCACATTTCCATACCTTCCTTTGTGTGTTGGAATTCCCTAAAACCCTTTGAAAAGCAATAAATATCATACTCGAGGAGAAACAGTGATAGGTCATCAATACAGTAGTGACCTTCTGTACCCAGGCTTAGCAGACTTTCTAAGTACAGCAGAACTTCTGAAATATGAGTGCCAATTAATAGTTCTGCCTGTGAGGGATCGTTCATATAATCACCTGCACTACTACAGACTGCATCTGCAGGTTTTTGATACCACGGCAGAAGGGCAACAATTTAATTAAATCAGTATCTGTACTTTGTCGAGAGGCCAGTAGGTTTCCCCAAATTCCCCAAATGTCTTAAATGTGTGACCTTATGCTAAGCCCTGGCTATCTGAGTGAACTCCCAAACCAACATACAGGATAAACAAAATATTTATAAAGCAACTGCGGCAGCACTGGTAATAGTAACAAAGGTAACAAGGAAGAGAAAGCTAAACCTATCTTTCCATGCTTACTACTGCTTACTACAGCTGAACACCCTGCTGCATTTATGGAAGAGAACAATTAGCTGACCTTCAGGAGCTGAAATTCAGATACCTACTTATATCCGCTCTTCCATGATCTCTGCTCCTCTCTTAGCTTCATAGAGTTTTTGAGTTCAGTAGTTCTGTGGGCTTTCTGATCTGGAACCATCCCTCCAGCAGCACACTCACCTGCATAGGCGCAGCCGCACATGGAGGAGCAGCAGCCCTGTAGCTATCCTCCAGGGGTCACAATTGGGTTACAAATTCTATAAAATGTGATGACTGTGCAGCTTGATTTAGAGCAATTTATTCACATCCTTCTTCATTAAGATTCAAATGGAACAAGTAAGATAGAAATTGAACAGATACAGAAATTGTGCATGGCTTGCTTCTGTAGTCAGTAAACATTTATTCACTAGGCACAGCTCTCTCTCATGTTCTCTCTCTTGTATTCTCTCTCTTCCCCTATCCTTCCTGCTTGCTGTTTTAATGCATAATTAAGAAGGTCAGAATTAATGAAGCAATGTGGAGTAAAGTTCAAGGAATCCCCAGGCACTATTTATTCTATTAGATCTCAGGCATGAATGCCAGATTGGCAGCATTAGACGTAGAGGCAGTGTAGCTGGCAGCAGTCCAGAAGCAAAGCTACCAAGGGAGTCTTACCTGCAGTGTCAAGTCATTGCTGAGCTCCCTCCCTGCAAAAATCACCCGCAGCTGGTCAGCTGGAACTCCCTGTCGCTGGGCAACCACCTCTTTCAGCTGGAGGATGCTGGCATCCAAACCAACCTCCACAGGGAAACCATGGCTGGAGTTGAACCTGACGAACACTGAAGAAGAGTAAAACACCTTTTAAAGCAAACATTTCTCATGACAAGGTTGTACTAGTGACTACAAGAGGCTTACTCTTCTATTTCAGGGAGCATGTACTACTTTCAGAGAAAAGCTATTAATACTCCAGTATACCACTCTGAAACCCACCACAGAATAGTTAGTGATCAATAAATAAAAAACACATGTTTTCTAACTCCTTGGTAGTGTTAGAAATTACAGAGAACAGTCAGAATCAAAAAAGACCCAGCTAGGCAGCTGTCTAACTAGTTGCTAACTGGTAAAATACATTTCAGTTCAGTCCTAACCTCAGTGGCATGGCCCACACACTATTTCTGTGCCCTCTCACGCTCTTGCCCACTGCATAAAACAAACTATTGCAGGAAACTGAGGTAAGCTTTAGAGCCAAACATATATTAAATAATACAAGGGAAAAACAATTCCTTGTTACACAGTAAAGCACAGTTGTATAAACTGGCTTCCCACAGATATAATTCTACAGAAGATAATGATGGAGAGAAAAATCACACACTAGCAGAAATGTTTGGGAGTGTTGTATTACAGCATGGTCTTTTCAGAGTTCACTAAAATATCTGCAGTACATAACTCCTGCCGGCATCCACCTTCAGTGCAGAAAATCACTACAGCACCAGTCATATCATTTTTAGAGCTGCAGCAACTGTTTTATGCAGCCAGTGAAGTCTGGCAAACAAACCCACAAGCTTCCTGCCATTCAGCTGGCAGAGGTGTTTTTCATAAGGAGTCTGAAAGCGTTCATTGAGCCCATGGTCAGGGGAATAACTACAAGAACTACGAAATGGGAAAAAAACCCATTACATCCATATCAGTCACAGAGACTGTATGAACAGCAGTCGTGTCCCCCGAGGACTGCTTCAACCAATAGCTCCAGAGGCAGGAAGCAAAGGAATTAGCAAAACCCAGTATAAAACAAAAAATCATTTATATCAATTAGACAGTGGGTACCTGTCACCTAAACAACGTGGGTATTGATTGTAACAACCAGCCTTAAAGATTTATTTCCTGTTCCCACTGCAATCCTTTAGCTGAAGATGTTATTCCTTTGCATTTTTGATGACTGACAGAAGCAGAAGCTCAAAAGTATTTATATTCTTTCAAGATACAACTCTTTTTAAAACTGTGAGTTTTCAAACACACTGTCTACCCAACCACTCCAAAGTCAGACATTTTAAGACCATTTCAGTATGGCTCAGAACGCTGCCATTGTCTTGCTGAGCAATGAAGGTTGTAAATATTTGCAATTTCACATCTTCAATTCAGATTTGTCTAATCTTTAAGGGACAAGGCCACTTGCCAGTAAAATTTAGCACAACATTTTAAGGTTAGCACTTGAAAATACTCTCTTAAGAGTGGAGGGTAAGATTGCATAATGTTGTGTCAGGCAGGGTGCAGTACAAATGCCCTGCAGTATGCTACACAGTCTCCTGTAGTAGATTGAGCTACTGGTTATGATTTCTATTTACAGGTGTTCTGGAAATAGCTAAACTGTGAAAAGCTGTATATTCAGACAGTTCAGTAAAATCAGCAGAATTTGGATTTTATTTAATTGTGGTTTGGAAAGGTAAGGAGGATTTATATGACAAAACGGAGTTCCAGCTAATGAGAACTGAACTTTTCCCATCTTTTCCAGGAATACTCATAATGCTCAGCTGTAAATAACATTATCTGGGCCAGTAGCAAAATATATAGTTAAATCAATGGAGAATAAACTTTTTTAATATGCTAAGCTTTGACTATCTGACTACGGCATATGAGCATACATTTAGACATTTATATAGATATGTTAACATACACACATAAAATGCACAATGTGCACCTCCAAAGGTTTCCTCCTAATCAATAATCCTCTTTAGTCTCACAAAATCCACTGCTATTGGTTTTGGAAATAAAAAATAGTTAGCAAGTGCACTGACTGCAAATCAAATGTGTTAGCAAAAGGAAAGCACTTCACAAAAGAAGCATAAACAAGTGTCATTTAAGTTGATTATAATGCAGTACCCATTTTTAAGGACAGTATAAATCCAACACATCTACCGCAAGCATAATTCATGTTCATCGTCAACAATTCCCATCTCTTTCCTCAAATAAGTTTATTTTTATCCACTTCCAACAGATACAGTCTCCTTTTCCCAACCTGTATGAGGTAGCGGAATTTTCAGTCTCACAATTGTAACCACAAGCAAATGTTGAAAACGGGTGTGTGAGTCCAACACTTTGCACACCACAGCAAAGATTACAATCCTGTCTTATAAGCCTGAAGAGCTAACTCAGAAAAACGCTAGAATGGCAAACTTTGCTTGCTGGAAAGTTCTAATTCGCAAATATTTTGCCCTTAAACACGTTTATTCTATTATAAAGTCTGAAATCCACAAAGTTTCTTTAATGTAAAAGAACAGAAGAGACCTTTGCTTACTTGCATAGAGAATAAAAAGATTAAACACAAAACTTCAGTCTGTGGAATAAAACCAGAATTTAATTAATATAATATTTCAAGCTTCTTTTTAAGTAAAAGAAACTTACTTTCTTTTTGACATTTCACCTCAATCGAATAATCACTATCAAGTTGATACATCTAACAGAACACGTTATTCAAGAGATCACAGGTGAAGTTATGCAGACATTTGAGACCTCTTCCAAAGAATACGTACTTTGAAAAGAGTTACAATTTAAAGTTTGTCCACTGGAAATTAGTATTGGCTTAACAGAAGATGAGGCCTAAATTGCTGATTGAAATCCAAAAGAAATAAATCAAGTTACTAAAATTAAGAAGTAGCTAAAGAAAGCTGAAAAAAGGAGGGTCCATTTGGATCAGTCTCCCTACTCCCACATCTGTAAGAGGTGACAAGCAATAAAGCTTGTCTGATAAAAGGAAACTTTGTGAGACTTGACTGTCATGTCAAATGATAATCTCCGTAAATATCACAAGGATCTGATTCCCACCGGGACCAAGATGTATCTAGGTGCTTTTGTAAATCTCTCTTGCATCAACTTGAATCTCTATATATCTTTAAAATCTCACTTTCAAGTCCATACGTTAAGCACAGTACTGAATGGAGGAAAGCGGTATAACTGAAAGAGCAAATAAAAAAGAAATATGTTAAGATTTCACTACATCTTTCAGATACGTAAGGTGTATATCTTCACGCAACGATTTTTATTTTACATTTAACAGTTGGACAGTAATAATCTCCTGTTTGGAAGGATCAGCAAGCGCTACATAAGGGAATACTCGTAGTTTAGTAAGTTTTGAATATTTTCAGGGGAATTTCCCAATTCCTATCCACTACTAAAACTGAGTCAGCAGCACAATTCAATCACTGAGGATACAATATGATGAATAACTTTTCCCCATGAAGTAACACAAGAATTGTTAGTGAAGGGAAGATAAGTGAGGATGATTGTGACTAAAATCTTAGGTTCAAGACAATCTTTTTTTCAAGACAATACTGGTCCTGGGCATCTGTCCATCCGTTGCGCTGGAAGTTGCTACACATGTAACTGGGATACTGAAAGAAATGTGCATTTCACCTGTGCCTGTTTACAATTCAGCATGTTAGTACCAACACAATTGAAATTTAAGCAAAGGAAGATACAAATTGGTTAAACTCAGACTCAAGTACATGGGGCAGATTTGTAGGGGAGCTCTAGAGTTTCATGTGAAGGCTGGAGAAAGCTGTTGGATCTCAACAGGCCATTTCTCAGAGTCCTGGCATTCAGCAGCCTTTCTTGTTTGGAATTCATACCAAAAATACCAACACTTTAACCCCCAGTGCCATCAATATGACAGGTTTTCTAGTTCTGAATCGAGAAGATAAATATTGCATTTTGGAGAAGCTTAGGCCTTGCTTGTGAACAAACTGTGCAGGCACAATCCCAATATATAAAACCAAAACAACTGAACTGTGCCAATAATGCAAAGAAACTTGTTGATGTTTTTACACTGCTACATACAAAACACAAATTTCCTTTTCAGATTTGACAGAAACTACTCAATTTTTTTTCTTCCTAAAGTAGTGAATCAGACAATCCTGCTTCACTGCATACCAAACAAAAGCTATAACCTACAATTTATGATCTGATGCAAAAGAATGTACATATTTAAGACCCTACTGCTGAGCAATTGTATCGTGTCCCTGATAATTATGGCTGCTTCAAGTACTTTTTATTCACCATTCTTCCTAGAGACAAAAAGAATGTAAGCAAAGATTAACGCAAGGATGGGGTGAAATATGTGTAATTTTTTTCTATTATTTTTAAAAGCCTTTTGCCTACTGAGGAAACGTGACAAGACCTTTGAAATGTCTTTTCCTAAGACTGGGAAAAAAAGTCTTGTGACAGTATCTGTCTGTGGTGATCTTTTCCTCTTTGGCTCAAAACATGACTTCAGAACACCGCTCTTCTCCACTCAAAAACCCACAGCAAAACTATTTCACACTAGAAAGTACTGTCCCTTCTCAATATGATTTTTTTCTCATAATCTGTGATTAATAATTTATCCAGTAAAATGAACCAGTTTAGTGCAGATTAAAAACAGGAAAATGCATGGAAAGGATAAAAGAAAAGAAGGTAGATATTAAGGTAATGCAAAATCCTAGCTACCTGCTACAGTACTGTGAAATGTTCTGTAAGTCCCTCCGTTATGGCATGACTGCACATCACCTCTCAAGGAACAGGCTGGAGGCAGCTGTTCCAAGTATCTTTTTTGTTTCAATAAATAAAATAAGAACATATTTTTCAGATGCTTGGGATTCTTGCATACTCTATCTCATGGTGAGATACTGTTCTATTATTTTAATCTTTATCTTTAATGAACATAAGACACAAGTGAAAATCAGTTGCTGCCTGGAATTTCTATAACCTAAATTGTAGAAACGCAACTGTAGGATATATCTACCGCAAGAAACTAGTAGCAGAACACAATATAATGTAATGGCAGTAAATCTTGTGCCACAACTTTTTATTGTTACTTCCTGGTTTTCAGTGTGTCAAGGGAATTGCAAAAAGGGAAAGAAGTAAAGAAAAAGATTAAATAGGAACAAAAAAGATGAGATGGGGAGACTCTGCAAGCTTAGGTCAAGTCTCTAAAGAATAGTTCAGAGCTGTGGCAGGCTTTTATAAAACGTTCAGTCAGCACATGTTATTGAAAGTCCAATTAAATGGTTAAACAACATTTTGCAAAGTTCTGTGAAATGTCTTTCCACAGCAGCGCCAACAGCCTGGAATTGGTCGCAGTCTTTTTCTTAACAGATTTGTGTATCTAGGTTCTGCATTAGAACAGGAGACCTTCCCAACCCTTTTTGCTCCCAGGAGCACCGGAAAGCAGAATGGTTCAGCCAGCTCCATCCTATCCTACTTCCACTGCATCAAGTGCAGCTTTGGAGGCTGTTCAAAATTCTCACCAACTGGCTTGCCTGATATTTTTCTTGATATACATATGTGATAAAATAGAATCTCATCAGCATTAGAATAACCGGTCCCACATGGTATTCATATAGCCCTTTCATCAATTAGCAAAACCACCCTCAACTGTCTCCAAGAAAGCTCTCAGATGACTTTTCATCAAAAAGCTGCCAAATTCTGACAAATTGGAGCAATGTTGAGATAGCAAGATCCCCAGTCTTGATGCCCTTGCACTGAACATCCTGTCAAGAATTCCCTTCTTCTATAAAGAGTGAAATCCAACTGCAGAACCTCTGCTGTCAACGCAAGGAGTGAGATAGTGTCTCAGAGACAATAATTTCACACATTCAGTCTGTATGGCTGAAAAATCAACACTTTTAAACACTGCCCCAAGATGAGTGTGTTGCCACTCTAGATGCTGATGCACTGGTATGATGTCTTCCTGGCAAAACGACCTGCTGTGTATTTTGCGTCAGGTCCAGACTGAGAGGTATATGCCATGAAGTCAAGCGTGACTTAATGAGTTGCCACTCACTGCTGAGCCATGATAACTGGCAGCATTAGGCCTCCCCAGTCGCTGCATTTGTGCAGTAAAATTAATGCACATTAATGTAAGCCAACTTCACAGCCGCAGCAGAAAAAGAGCCTACGCTGGCAACTCATTAAGCTAGAGTAATTTGCCTGCTTCTGATCATTTGTAAATTACCTTCACCTAACAAACGATTTTATGATGTAGTCACATATAGAGAGCAATGTAGTAATCTGACATAAACAATGTCTATAAAACCCCATCCTTGGAGAGGTTATTTCTCTCCCTAGCAGGGAATAAAGTCTCTGATGGAAACATCTTTAGTTCTAGCTAACACTAAATGAGTATCATAAAAAATGTTCCTTGATTATTAACTGAAATTTTAAGATTGGGTATCAATCATGATTGACTTTTATTCAAACAACTGTTTATGGAAAGCAATATAGTAGTATTCATAAATGCTATAAATACTGATGACAGTTTTATACAAGTCATGAGGAGCATGGAAAGGTTGAGCAGGGGTTGGGCACTCACTTTCACTGCAAGATTTAGGGGGCATCATATTAAGCTTGTGGGAACTAGGTTCAAAAAAGGCAAAAATGAGATGTTTGCTGACAGTACCAGCAACAGACCTTTGGGAAAGCTCTGCCAGAGAAGTGGTAGATGGAGGACTAATAACTTCAGCTGATGGGGAGAAAAGAAACTGGCAGTTACTGCATAGTCAGCCCAGTAATCTCCCTACTGAAAAGGACAGGATAATATAAATTGTTATGAAATAAATAGCTTATATATAGGTTTTGAGCTTAGGAATGCTATGTCTTCAAGTCACATGCTGAGCCAAAGAGAAGCTTATCACTGCAAGGACATTAAAATTAACAGATACAGATACTGTCACAAGATTTTCTTTTCCCATTCTTGGGGAAATACATTTTAAAGCTCATGTCATTTAATTAAAGATAGCTGTGAGAACATCAGGGAGAAATATCATCTATGCTTGCCCTATCATCCTTCTTCAGACGGGTCAGTCTGCTTAAGGTCATTGCTGATGAAAGTAATACCTGGGGTTAAACAGACTCTTGTTCTGAACAACTATGGCAGCTCCTTTGTAGATATCCTGGGTTTGTATTTCCATACAAGTACTCCAACCGGTGTTACTTGAATGTAACACTGAGTAAAATCTAGCAAATAGTCAGGTTAACAGTTTCCTCCTGACTCTTCCTTGCTACCAAGTAATTCAAACCAAGAATAGAGGCAAACAAAAAAGATGAGAGCGCAGCAGTACTTTTCCTCCAGAAATATGCATGCACATGCAGTTGCTTTCTTGTATTGCAGTAAGGCACTTTTTAAACTCAGCAACTCTCACAGTAACCTAATTTTGTCCTAGGAAGTATGCCTCTTAATCCAAGACAGAAGCTAAATTTGTCTAGTGAATTACTTCCTGTGAATAATTCACTCAGTTTTACTATACCCAAATTCTCTATAGAGGAATGCAAAGCTAGCTAACCCAACACTACAATTATGCTGGCATTTCCTTTAAAAGTCTCTTGAAAATGCTATTTTTTCTAGCTATTTTTATCTTGATTTACTGGCTGCTTATATCAGCACAAAGCTGCCTTGAACTTCCTTGATACAGAATTAAGCTAAATTTGTGTTTTATTTAAAAGAGACTTATGCCATTCTTTAATGTGCTCAGATATGGGTAAGACTCTTTAAACTCTACATATTTACAGCTACATCTTTCTGTATTAATAAGAAGTATTAGATTTAAAAATAAAACGTATATTATTGCAGCTTTTAAATTACCCCTGTCCTGTGGAAGAATGGGCCAGTATTTTTGCAAAGTCTGCATGAGTTAAATAAAACTTGTAAGGGTCAGAAAATCTCAAGCAGAACTACTGCAACAGGTTTAAGGCTAGAAAAGGGACTGCAAGGTAAAGACTGCAGTAGTGAGATTCCGCTATTTCAACAGTTACGCTCATTTGCAGTTCCCCAGGATATTTATCACATAATTCTTATGGCATCTACATTCGGCTAAATATTAGAAGCATTAGTGGATAGCTGATGATTCACTTAAACAAATCTACAATTGAATAAAGCAGCTGTCAAATGTCGTGGTTTAAGCCCAGGCCGTAAATTAGAACCACGCATTCTACTTCCCCCCACCCCACCCCCACCTTTTTTCCCTCCGCTCCTGGAGGGACGGGGAGGAGAATCGAAAGAATGCAACTCCCACGGGTTGAGATAAGAACAGTTTAGTAACTAAGGTATAACACAAATCACTACTGCTACCACCAATAGTAATAATGATAAAGGAAATAACAAGCAAGAGAATACAACCGCTCACTGACCGGTACCTCAACCCCCACCCAGCAGCATTCCAGCCCTTCCGGGAACTCTCCGTTCTACATCCTGGGCATGACGTGCTGTGGTATGGAACACCTCTTTGGCTAGTTTGGGTCAGGTGTCCTGTCTCTGCTTCATCCCGGCTTCCCCTCCTCCCTGGCAGAGCATGAGACTCACAAAGTCCTTGGTCAGGGTAAACATTCTGACCAGCAACTGAAAACATCAGCTTTATCAGTATTATTCCCAGGCCGAAAGTCAAAACCACAGCGCTGCACCAGCTACTAAGAAGGAGAAAAAGTGACTGCTGCTGCTGAACCAAGGACATCACACTTGACTAAGGACGGAGCTTTCTAACTTCATGAAGTTTGTTAGTTGTTCAGTATAGGGCAAACGTATAAAAATTTATAAAATCCATACCAGAACATGAACTAAAATGGTATCTATACCATTGGAATGTCTGTGTAGAAACAATTAGTTCCACATTGTCCTGGCCTAGTCCCAGCCCAGCCGCCACTTGCCCCAGTGCCACTTGTGGAAAAGGCAAGAGGGAGGCAAGAGGAAATGGAACATCTCTTCAACCACAGCAAATCTGCCAGTCTCAAAACATGCTATAAATCTCAAGTGTCAGAGAGGGTGTGCATATTTGTGTGAGGCAGAGAGCTGCTGGCTGGGGGTTCTTTTTAACATTTACTTTTGCTATCCCACAAAATAACAAACACTCCCGCATTAAATACCTCTAAGTCCCTGACACAAGAAAATACCCAGCAGCCACTTGTGCCAGGCAAAAACTTATGGCCAGAACTGACTGCCAAAACCAGTCTATCATTCCCACTTTAAAACTGCTACTTAGCTGGAAAAAAAGCAACACAATTTCAAATATCCCAGTGTCACACCAGAATTCTATGAATTCGCTATATTCTCTGAACACATAAAAATTAATTTGCTCTATTTAAAATATATACAATGTAGTCATTTACAATCACCCTTTAATTATATGAAATGCATAAAAGTGAGTGCGTACACACATATATATAGAGAGATACATATGTATGAATAAAATCCCCAACTCAGAGTGTAGTTATTTCAATACAAAGTGAAATCCTTATTCACCAAGCAGATGTAGACAGAAACTTGCTAAGCAAGATGAGAGTAGGGACACAAAAATGCCTACTGGGAACATGACTCAAATACTATTCAAATATGAAAAATTAGAAACACCAAATCATAATGAAATGTCAAAATAGAGCATGAGGCCTTAGACTGATAAAGGGTGATGGATATAGTATGTCAGTTGAATACGATGGGGTAAAAGTTGTGAAACATTTCTGATACTGTACAAGCAACTTTGCTCCTGTTTTGTTGGGTTTTTTTAATCAACACTAAGCAGAGCCAAGGCACGTATATATTACAGATATGCACACCAGTGAAAACCATGTGGAGCTATACTGTGCCACATATTTACCGTATATCTTTCTCATCACTTTACCACTGCCGATCTGTTTTTCTGGATTTAACTTTACTGTTCAGCAACTTTGAAAAAGATGACGTAATGACTTGTTTCTCTCTGTTAGATCCAGGTCCACAGATGACATGAAGTTAGATATTTAAGCTTAAACAGGAGAAGTTCAGGTTAGATATAAGGAAGAAGTTCTTTACTGTGAGGGTGGTGAGGCATTGGAAGAGGTTGCCCAAAGAAGTGGTAAATGCTCCATCCCTGGCAGTGTTCAAGGCCAGGTTGGACAGAGCCCTGGGCGACATGGTCTAGGATGACACATCCCTGCCCGTGGCAGGGGTTGGAAGTAGCTGATCTTAAGGTCCTTTCCAACCCATATCATTCTATCATTTCAAGGCCTGCAGGCTTATAATTTCACAGTATATTTTACTAAAGCTAAAAAAAAATATGAATGTATGTTGGGTTTTTATTAAGGACTAATATGGCTATACAGAGTAATACCACCATTAAAAAGAAGGCCTCACAATCTGAAGTTTTAGCTTGTCACCATGATAGATCAAAGGACCTCTGACATCAGATAAAGAAAATAATTTTAAAGATTTGCTTTGACAAAAGCAAGAGCCACATAAATTAAAATGAGAATTAACAGCTGAACTGATGATGACAGGGTGAATTGGTTCCTTCTTGCTGTAATGAAAGCCCATGGCAAAAAAAAAAAAAATCAAAAAATTTTGTTTTTCTTAGATCAAAATTCATACTTTTTCCAAAAAACCAGAAGCTCAGAATTTTCATTGTAACTAGCAAGGCATGAAGTTAAAATTTCTGCACAAGCAGAACAATAACTCTGTGTTTGATTAAATGTAATTCTCTATACCTGGCCTGTTTTTTGCTTTACATTGGGAAAGCTGAAGCTTAGTGAGAGGCAGCAAACAGGCTGCGTGTAACCTTTGGCAGGGGGTCATGCTGCTACCAAAATGTACCTACAACCTACATAGCAGAGTTCCACAAATTCTCGTGCAAAAATCCCATTTTGCATACCTTACATCTATGGGTGGAAGACAGAAATGCATCACCATTTCTGTGAGGCACATGAGGCACAATGCAGTTTGAAACAGCAGAATCTGTCTTAACATTGTTTGGCTTTTAATGCTGACAGTGCTGACATCTTTCAGCTCTCTGAAGAAAATGTGGGAGGCTGGTATAAATTATTATTTTGGAACCTGTGCTGTGTTTCCATTGTTCATGTGGTCAGAAGGAATGATGCTAGAAGAGCAACATAGTCTTCTATGGGATTTGCTCATTTTCAAAACCTGGTTTGAGACCTGAAAGAACACACAGTCTTTTTTGCTGAAAAAAAAAAAAATCCCACCAAAAAAACCCACCAAAAAAACCCCAAAAATCTAAATTCTTCATTTTATGAATATTCCCAGACGATGCATCTCCATTTCATAAACACTTCAACACTTCTCAAGATTTCTTTTCATTCTGTCTTTCTGACAAAACAGGCACACAGCTGCAGCCAAGCACTCCCTGTGCCAGTGCTTTTGTCAATTAGTTTGAAGGAAATCACCCAGCACACAAGGCTGAGATTATGATCAGACAAGAAATTATAGTCTATTATGCAATTTTATTCTTGTCTGTGACTGACTGAACATCAAAGGGCCACTCAGCAGCAGCCACGGATACTTGTTAAGGTAAAAATAGTTTTGTAAAAGCAGATGGTGGAAGCAAGACACCAGTTGATCACAAATACTGGGTCTGAGTACAGTATACTTTACATGAGGCTTTTAGAAATGAGAAGGAAGGATTTTAACATATAGCATTCCTTTGCAGTATATTGACATTACAAACTGCATGGTGTTTTCAGATAGAGTGGAAGTCTGCCAAGTCCTCCTGATCACAATTTTCCTTCACACCCAATTCAGAGTGGTCTGGGCATCAGCAGTTTTGTAACCGTAAATAGGTAAATTTTTTCATAGCATATGCTCCAGACATCAGGACCAAGGGAAACACAGCACATGGTCCAAAATAATATCTTAATAATGATCTTAATTCTTAGCAATTGGTGGACTCAGGCTACCCGGGATCTTCAATAGTGGTGCTCTATTGTCTGTCTGTGAAATACTGGTAAGCCCTTTCATCAGAAAAATAACCAGGACTGATGTAGAAATGGATGCCTTGTAAAACAGAAGGGAGCTCCAAACATGATTTAACAAAGTGTGAAACACCAGGAAAACCCAGAAGACCTCAGAAGCCTGAGGCCTGTATCCAAACAACACTCACCAGATAATTACTCTAGTGACCCATCAAAGATTACTGGGAAAACATAGTAAATAAATTTCACTGCACAACAAAGCAATGGAGAAGGAAAACACTGAGAATAATGAAGCTAAGAAAGAAAAGATTGAAAATGGAAAAGAAAGAGTTCAGAGGAAGAAAAGGCTTCTCCAGGAGGAGAAGGAGGGAGGACCTACAGTCAGTGCCATGATTTGAGGAATAAAACTCCAAATATCTAAATAACCTTTTCTGAAGACTTTTTGGTGATATGGAGAAGAACCAGATTAGTCTAGCTCTGTACGTAGTTCATTAAATCACCAGTACTAGATGATTCTGTGTCACTAAGTAATATAAAGAGAAAACTGTTTTGATCATTTTGACATTTCCATTAAACCACATAATTTAAGAAGCAGTGCATCAGAGAAAAATTACATGATAAAGCATTATTTTAAAAATCGAAGCCAAAACCAATATAGCTGATACAGTATCAACAATCCTGACTCCATAAACCACACTCCAAAAATACAAAAGGATCAAGAGCCACAAGATTCATACTACACCTGCTGAAGAGAGAGACACAGGGGTTGCACTAGGTGTGCTGTAGCCCAGAGGCAGGGCATCAGAAAGGCTTTCCAGGGGTCCCTACCTCTCCACTGAAAGACAGGATGGAGTAGGATGTATAAATGCATTCCTACATACTTATAGCAAGCCCTTCTAGTTCTTACCCGCTCATTTTCCACAGCAAGGGATTATACAGGAGCCCCCATGAAACCGTACATTTCCAATCCATCATATGCTACAGCCTTGCTACAAATGCTGCCTTCAACTTCCAAGTGGCATCTGGCCCAAAAGTGTCTCAGGTTTGCTGTGCCTGGACTATCATGACTGACAAATAAGGCACACTGGAAAAGAGCCTGGTCCCACCACAGCAGTGAATCCATGTTCTCCACAGCAGGGCCAAAATTTCACTCAAGAGGTCCAAGACTGTACATGATTCTTCTCCAGGAAAGAAATTGCATTACATATATATATATATATTATAGTAGAACAGAATGTTTTCATTTGAAGTCAACCAAAGAATGAATACATATTAACTAAAATAAATGAATATTTTTGTGTTTGGCATAAAAGTGTGTTCCACTAACATACCCCTAAAATAGGTTTTAAAAGTATAAAATGCTGCGGGTATATTATTGCCATCTGGTTGAGAGTACAGAATTGTGAATATTTTAGAATCTATCAAATAAATATTTGGCTCACAGATCATAAATATTTATAAGCATGAAATCTCAACTTTCTTTAAAAAAGAATTGTTAGCTTATTAAGTTACTAAAAATTATCCCTTCTGGGTACTTTTGATATAATTTTCTAACATTTATCTTCTCCCAAGTCTGTGACCAACTACATGTTTATATGTTTTCAGGAAAATATCAGCATATTAAACCAGATTTTATTATATTGTGGCTTTGATAAAGATATTCATATCAATTCATGTCATTCATATGAATATCAGATATAGTAATATATATATAGTAAATACTCAGTCCAAGTAATAGAATAATATTTAATATACAGACTGAAAACATATTATTTAACTGTCAAAACAATTAGCATTCTGAAATCTAAAAATGGTCTAGCGTAAGGGAACTGCATCTGTCCAGTTTTGTTGCACTTGAAGTACTTTGCTTCTCTCCTGCTGCTGTTTATAAACGCAAAGCAGTGAAAGCAGAATGACAGACTTAAGTATTGTTTTTGAAAATGGTGGAAGGATCTGCTTTTTGGTGCTCAGGTAGGACATTACTCAAAGATGTGAGAAAACACAGATTTCAGGACTGTTCAGGAGCTATATTCATCAGTCCATTGAGTTTTGCAGATGGGATACACTCCAGCACACTGGTGAATTTTGTCATTCATTGAAACAAAACTTCAAACAGTTCGTGCTTAACTGTTGTCTGAGTATCTGTAATATTAACCTGTGATACAGAAAAACCTTTTCAAGGTTCTGCTCCAATAAATAAGCAAGTATGGTACCACAAAAAAAGTCAAAACATGCTATTTTTTTCCTTTACTGTCAACCAAAACTGAGATGAAACTAGGATGAAAATCTGAATTAACCTATACTACTTCACAAAGCATTTGTTAGTCCAAATTTGCATCAATCAAATAATAAAATCAAACAAGTGGAAATATACACCTGACTGTACTGTATCTTGAGTAAGTTCTGTACCTGTTTTTAGATACACAGAAAACAGGAACCTTCTTGCTGATTTAATGAATGTAGCAGAAAAACCTTCTAACAAAATAAGTTGGCAGACTGACCTGAATTAAGCTTCTAAATGACAGCTGTGTGGCTTTATTTGATTATTATGATATTATTAATCTATTATTTTCTTGAATGTAATATTTACTCAGAAAAAATTACCATCTTTTTTTAGTCTGATCTGTGTTACACTCAACATCAGTATCCACAGTGATTGCTGTCATCCTGATATTTAGGACCAGTTTAGCTGAAGAGTTTTTAGTATAGCAAACAGGCACTGCAATTCACTGCATGAGACACCATTGTGTTCTTGTGTGCAGAGAACCATCAGCAGCACCAAGGATTCAGCTTGACTTACTTGTAGAAGAGAAGATTTCTTGCAAAGGTGCCACTAAGAATTTCCTAAGGTGGTGGACAGATATTAAATTTTAATTGTGTACCATTTTGAGCAATGGTGATCACTGAACCCCTACAATAGAAGAAAGAAGGCTCAGAGGTGATGGTCAAGGGCAATGTCGTCCTAAGGCTCATGGAAGGATGTAGGGAGTGAGTGGTGACAGCTGCTGCAAAAAGAACTGAACTTAGTGCCATACAAAGAGGCCCAGAGGGTGGCTTTCATCTAGATAAATGGTTTTATCAGCTGAGTGGAACAGCCAGCTGCAACCAGTTTATTGGATCAACTGGTTATGTCAACTGAGTGAACCAACCAGTTGTGTAATGTTCATCCCTGAATCAATCAAAACTGAGCAAATGTCTTCCTGCATGTGCCAGACTAGCACAGGGTGGTTTATACACACGTCTGCCAAACATAGAATATAAAATAACAGAACAATGAACAAAAAGAATTTTGAACAGCAATGGATTTGAGCTGACTTCTTACTCCATGTGTTCCTTCCTGGCCACTGGGGACAGCCAATCACATCAGTGAGTGTATTATACAGACTGCTAAGAAGCAGCACATTCACATCATGATTCAACTGTATATTAAAACTGCTATACACTGCAAAGTGTAATTTGTCCTGACATTATTATTTGTGTGTATTGTTGTATTGCTGTGCTAACTCAAAATCCCATGTAACATCATATAACTTCAGATAAGTAAATTTGTTATTAATCACTAAATCTTCCACACCTGAAATACTTCAAAGAAGATGGTCAGAAAGTACTGGGCTCCAACAGGAACAAATACTCTCCCATGCTTGACATAATATCCATCTGTTTACTCATACCAAATCAACTTTGAAGATCTAGTTTATCTTTCCCTGCTGGAAGGAAGTAAACAATAACAAATTGTGTCTAAAGGATTATTTTTAATACAGCAAATAAGAAGCAGGAGGTGCTTATTTCTAGCCTTACTTTTCCAGCGCTGTGAACTAATAAAACCTTTACTAATCAATATATTAAACATACTAAAAACAAAGTCAGAAGTTCATACTACAAGGAATGCACATTAAGACAAGCTCAATATTGAAATGTGACCCTGTGACCTTCGTTTGGTTGTGCAGCTGTGCCATGAGGTGGAATGTACTCTCCCCTGTCTCCTCATTGAATAGGTGATACTCTGACAGGTCATTTTCAGTAAATTATTTTAATCATTAGAATTCATGAGGTTAATTGTGGTGCTGACTGCAACAGAACTTGTTCTCCAAGTAGTGTTACTTTGTTCAACATGTCATATCACAATAAGTCAAAGCCCTGTAAGTAAGTTTTTGTGCTGAGGCAAAGCATACATTAAAATGATGAATTGTTGGGAATCCTGATCAGCGAGAGGTAAATTTGTATTTCTCGCTTGAATAAATTCCACTGCCTCACATTTGGTTTGTAGACTACAGAAGCATGCATTTGGTGACAAAATAGGCCTACTCAAGCAGGTGGATGCCCAGCCAGCTCTCAATCATTGTCACAACTCAGGGAGTAACTGCATTTTTTTTTCAAGCAACTATTGTTTGCAGAAATAAATCACAGAAAAACAAAAAGCAGAAATGACATGCCATCTTTTTGTTAATTTTAACTGTGTATCTACTGCATTTGACATCTTAAAAATTAATTTTTCTAATAGCCCCTTCTAGCTGTGGAATAAGTCATGTCATTATCTGCTGGCCTCTGGCACTAACATCCAGCTTCTTTTACAGAACCTTAAAACCTCTACTGTGGAGAAGCTAAATATAATAAATAATAAGCTACTACAGAATTCTTCCAGATATGGTTTGTGCTAGGAATTTCTGAAGATGATTATAATTAGAAGTATAGAATTAACTTCAAAAATACTAAATAACTGAGGTTGTCAGAAGGGATTACAGATGCTTTCTTCAGCTGTCGTACAAATAATTCCCAGTGTTCTGATTATCTAAGGATTAATGTATATCCTTGGGAAGTTGAACTGAAGCTTTATTATATAAAAACCAACCAACCACATACTAAAAAAAAACCCCTGTTTTAGAATCTTTCCCATCTAAAAATACATGTCTCTCTGCTAATAACCTACAGTGACGGTAACAGCATTTCAACACCAGATTCTGCTTGAAGGCCACACCTATTATTTGTTTTCAGTAGCCTTTCTCTGAAAATATACCCACACACCGGCTCCAAGTAAGGTCAATCTGAAGAAATACCGTATGTAGCAACGCCTTTGTCTACAATTTTAATTCCTATGTTTTGAAATATGTTTACTAATGCCAAGCATGAAAGAAGCAAAGCAAGTATCTACAAGGGAAAAGAAAAAGCTTCAGGACTTCCACAGAGACCTCAAAATCATGCCTAAGGGCAGAATCAATCTTTATGTTAACAGAAATGTTGGGGCAGCAACTGCCTCTTTCAGAACAATCATCGCCTCAGATAACAACAGGGTGACAGCAATCACTGCAAGTTTTTCCTTAGGCAATCTGCATAAACATGCAGGCTGCTTGTTCATACCTCACTCCTCACTGACTTCTACTAGTGAGCACATTCAGCTGCCAAGGTGAAAGCAAGGCAGAACCAGAACCCTGGAAGCCAGTTATCCCTTCTCAAATCAGATCCAAATATAGGCTCAAATAGGGGTGACAAACTACTGTCACCACCTGCCTTTTTTTTCCCTTTTCTTTTTTTTTTTTTTAGCTTTTCCTTCATTTTCCTCTTATATAGACACTAAAACCTATCCAAACTTAAAATATATATTACATTAAATTAATAGTTACTGGATTTTCCAGTCATTTCATGTAAACTTTCACCGCTATGGTGCACGGCAGAAAAAAGACTGCATGACAAAGAAGGAAAAAATAAAACCCAAAAGCTTACATACTGTTGAGCTTCATCAAAATTATAGTATCAAAGAATCATATTTTAGTCACAAATATCATAGCTTCATTAATCAACAGCTGAATTACATAAATCTGCATTTTGTTAGGTATAACTCAAGATGAAACTTTTCCAGAAGTCTGAGACTTAGCAACAACATTTGTCACAGAAATAACTGGAAGAATGAGAGGAGGAATGGGGTAGCAGCCCTCTCAAAAATTTTCACAGCACACTTATATCAAAAGTTCTTTCATACTGAAACTAATGTAATACAGATCTTTAAAGGAGAGGAAACATGATTTAACACCCCAGAAAACAACATGAATGGGCATTTAGCACTACACCTACACTTACAAAAGAGATACTCCCAGAAACCTCTTGAGCCACAATCTGTAAACAAAGAAAAAAAAACATTGAGGAGACCATAATCACTTTTAGGGTCCATTAGAAGATAAATTGCCTTTCTAATTAACACTATGCACAAACACATCTTGAAAATACTGCGCATATACTTCTGTGAAAATGATTATGTAAATAACATGCATTTGCAAAATTGTTGACTGTGCCAAGATTTCTATTTATTCAGTGGAGCAGTCTATCAGGTCTATCCAGTAAATAACGTAGGGTTTAGAAATTATCATGCATATAACAATATAAATTTACCCAATAGCCAACTGTGGATGATTTTCTGGCAAAGAAAGGCTATGTGCCCAGATCAGCAGGTGCCTATGTGAAGGTCGACATGAACTAAGGAACAACAAAAGATGAAGGAGGATGGGAGCGAAACATTGGGAGTGAGAATCCCAGCAAGATAAGAAGGAGCTGGAATTTACTGAGTTGCTGAATTGAGGACTGTTGGAAAACTTTGAAGGTCAGGTTCTCACACCTGTGCTTAACCAATTATATGTTAGTTGTTAAGGGCCACACAGATATGTATCCAATCACAATGTGCCAAGTTAGTGAAAACAACTTTAAGAAATAGTATATAAAGAGTTAGTTTTCGATAATAAATGGCTTTGTCTGATCACATTGATCTCCGACTGAGTCCTTTCCGCGACAGCCAACCAGGCTTTTTTCTTATGAATAATGCATACAATAAAAAAAAAAGAATATGCATAACTAACATCTGACCAGAAAACTAATATGTATTTTCATGTAACTAGCGTGCATATACAGGATGTAGCTGATTATTATTTTTATATATATATGAGATGAGTCTCGCAGGTAAACACAACATATTTTTTCAGTTTGAATTAGTGGAGTGACACCACAGTTAAACTGAGGTGAGCTTCTAATTTATAGACACGTTTTGAACGCTAAAAATCAACATGCATGCTCATATTGTCTTGGAAATTACTATCCTTGATTGCTGCAGAAGTTTAGTACTAAAATGTACAGTATTTTGTTACTGTATTTTTGTCACTTTACCTATATAGAAGTAACACATGTAAGCTAAATTAGTTCTCTAAATTCCCTCTCAGATCAACAGAGTTTAGCACCCACAAGCATCCATCCCACTAGCTGTAGAAGGAACCCAGGCAAATAGGTTGGCCTTCTGTAACAGCAATGCACTTGTAGTAAGCTGATAGCCTAAAGACATGATCATGACACAGTCTTAAGGAGACAGGATACCTATAGGCTGCTATAGACAGACAAAGAAGAGAAAGGCTTGCAGGCACAGAAGCTCTTTCTCAGATCAGAAATACCAGATGCAGCCTTTGAAGCTACATGGAAGTTGACAGTGATGAATGTATTTTGATGACCTTGGCCCACCTAAAAGGTCTAGGTATAAATTACAGCAAATTGTATTAGCAGTGTAAAGGTTATTGGCAAAAGTGACAGCTGATGCAGTCCTAAGTAGTTGATTAGTTTTAGCCATGTAAAACTGTAATAATTTATCCATGGGAGTATTTGATGCATTTAAACTACCACAAACACAACAGTCACCCAGGCTACATCTGTAGTCAATGGAGATAAACTGGTAGGATAAATGATTCTATCAAAGTGACTCAATTATTTCAATTTGAAAAACTGGTTTGAGATCAATCCTACCCTTGGTAAGCATTTACTGAAATACTGCATACTATTTCCCTCTCTCATTCATGCCTATTAACCCACTAAGGATGGCCACATATATATCTTCATAATGTATAAATGTTTGGGTTAATGGCACTTGACTGACTGCATCTTATGCACATGCTAACCTACGTGTGCTTGGATCCGCTGCATACATTATCAGTCTCTGTCTCCAGTCTATTTAGAGAGATATTGTCCCCACCCTAAAAAGACAACTTTAATAACCAAAATGTCTAAGTTAATTTGATGCTACTTTCTAAATATTCAATATAAGGTATAAGCCACTTACAAAGCATATGGTTCAGTAGAAAGATAAGCATTTAGTTAACTTCAATTACCAGGATATCAACAAAATAAGCTGATGACACTCGCTGACCTTTCTACAGACTTTCTCATGAAAAGACCTCGAATGTTAATGTAAGCATTTTACTATTAGATGGGAAGTACTAGGCAGTATTCCAGCAATAAATTAAATGTACAGGGTGATATTTTTCCTAACAATATCCCTCTTTGTTTCATTTCAGCATAGTCTGCTTTTTAAGTATAGCCCTTAGCTATCAGCAGTTTTTATTCCCACGAAACCACAATGATTTTCTCATAGTATAAATGCCAACTCATTGTCGCTGAGAAAGAACGGAAGCATAGGAAAAATTCCATGAGTTATAAAAGGTCCTTTGGGAAGCCTGTCTGAACTCAGTGTGAGCACAGAACCCCTGGGTCCCAGTTCACAGCTTCACTCATGGGATCATCATTTCTATTAAAAAAAAAAAACAGTGGGAATGTTACAAAATGATTGATAAGAGGACTTTAGCAACTGAAGTTTGTACATGCTCATCAACAAACCTGCGCTACTGGTACTTTTGCTGGTGATACTGCTTTGAAGGTGCAGCCTTTGTTTTGCCTCAGTGTTACTGTCCCATGATCAGCCTGACTTCACAGAGCACACAGCTCGAGAGCACAGACCACGGTACAGGCTGATCGCACCAGCATTCGACACCGATGTACAGAATGGACATGATCTTTTCACCAGAAAGAATTACAGGGCTTCTACAGCATTGATGTGAAACACCAAACCAGAGGATTAAAAAATACAGATGTTGTCTGGCACATTTTTCAAAGACAGCTATGTATATACATCACACTCACCTAAGCTACTATTTCTGCTCACCTTATGGGTAACTAAATTCCATGCTGGCTTAAGCACTTCTATTTTTAAACTATCTACAGTTAGATCTAGTTCTTAGTAAATTCATTAAATCCTTTGGGGTTTTACTTAGATGAAGAGTGTTAAATAAATATAAATTCATCATTGCTAAACCAGTGGTGATGTTTGCTGAAAACAAATTAGAAAATTCTAACTGGAAAGAAGCAATCTGCCTTTACATACAATGAAAATATATTCCTCCACTGCACTTCTTGGCCCTCCCTTCATTAATACTCAGTCTTCCTCTGAGTTCCTCAACAAATGCTTATGAGGAGAGCTTTACTTAAAGACAGACATTCTTTCATGTTCATAAAGGCCTCACTTTGACCTAGAAGATTTCAAATTAATAGATATGCATCTATTGATCTACCTTCCAGAACTGGACTAAGTTAAAGAAATGTGAAGTGGCCAAATTGGAAGCATGGTTCCAAATATTCTTTGTGTTTCTAGTGGTTTTGAACCTGCACTTTCTTACATAGGGAAAGTTGTTGGAGCATTTCAGTACCTTTGCTCATGACCATCTATTTTCTGTTCTAGAAATTCTATGCTTTTGTTTAATGCAGTGACTTTTTTTCTATAGTTTTCTTGCTATTAGTTTTATGATATATCTTTGCAATCATATGACAGCTTCTCCAATAAAATTAAAATTATTAGAGAAAGCAACCGTTTTGAAGAAAGAATTAACTCTGATTCAGTCTGTAAAAAGCTCCCAAGACTACACTGCAGACCCTCCATGGACTCTATGTTGATAACACCTTGAAGTAGAAGGGCATTTAGCTGAAAGGGGGAAACAAACCAATCAATAGGACTTTTCCCTTAAGTGATTGCTTCATGCCATCCTGCATCTAGTATACCCCTCTGGGAAGCTGGGATCTCAAATAACAGAAAAAGACCACTAAATATATAGTTGGGTATATAATGCCTGTGACTTGACTGCTGGAGATTAAAGCAAAGAAACATAGACAACCTCTTAAAGCAGAAAAAGGACAGAGTGAACATTTAAGTTGTTCTCTAAGACATTAGAGATCACAGCAGCATTTTCTGAGATGCCTACATTCTGGAGGCCAGAATGCACAACTGAGCAACTGAAGCAGATTTATAATTATTACAAATTGGAGAAATTCTAAAGAGCGGGTATGGAAAGAACGAACTTCAGCTGAACCAGAAAGGAAACCGAGTTGGTGGCACTCAAGTATACCAGATGAGAGAACAGTGATATAAATTAAGTGGAACCCAGGCTGGTACAGAACAGTTAAGTCTGGAACAACACATCCTTCAGGGCAGAGGGCATTAAAACATCTTCAAGAAAAGCTGATAACATCGAGGGATTAAACAGTGAAGAGCAATCTCACCAACTAAAGGTCAATTTAAATACCAATTAAAACATCTGAGCAGACCAAGATCAAAAATCAGTGTGTTTCTACTCAAGACACCAAAAAGATAAAGGAATAAAATGGAATGCATGGCTCTAATTGACAATATTAACTGAAAAGGCACGTCTGACACAACTGAAGGAAGGTATTCAGCAGGAGTCTGGTAATACTAAAGAATGAGTTATATTAAAATGGACTGCAGGATGCATCTGTGAAGAATTGTTAACGTATGCTCAAGAAAGTCTTGAGACTAATGAAGGTCACTAATGAACAAGATTTCTAGAGGTTGAAACTGAGTGGCTAAAAGAGCAAGAATATAGCTTGAGGAGTACTCAGTTATCTGACTAACGTAACAACAGTGACTGAGTTTGTAAAAAAAGATCATTAGATGCAAGAGAAAAAAAATACACATTAATGGAAGAATCCTCTTTGTAAATATAGTCTCAGATAGGGGAAGACTGTCATGCCTAAATTTTGGATACCTTTAGTGACCATTTCTAATCCTGAGTGCCAAGGAGTCCTCCTGGTTGAAATACAAACTGTGATGCACAAAACTTAAACAAACTGTGATGCACAAAACTTAAACAAAATCATTCCTTTTACTATTACACAATAGACATAAGAAACCCAAGGAACCATATGAAAATATTTTTCAGTAAAGGAAATTAAACGGAGGAGCTAAAGAATGAAGCATTGGCATCAGTGGAGTAACTGTTTAAAAGCTCAAGGTCAGAATAAATGTACACCAATTCTCACAAAAATTTTAAAAAGTCAAAAAAAGTTAAATGGTGAAGCATAAGGTTATTTGAATTTAAGAAACAGTGCAATTTGAGAACATACAGAGGCAAACAGATCAGGGAAAAATGGCAGACTTAATGGCAAGTAGAAATTTGGCATTTGAAATCAGAAATGGATATGATCACTGAAATACAAAGTGCAAATGGAAGAGATACTGATAGATGCTTGTATGACCAGAAATGGAAATGAGAATATAAAGCAAACTAGCAAAGAAATGATTGCAAGAAAAAGTAGGACTCAGGGGCATTAAAGCTAATACATGGTAAGATTTTTCATCAGGCTAATATGATCAACAAAACCAAATCCAGATGGAGGGTAGGAAAAATTACTTGGAGGCTCTGAGAAATTACCCTGTCTGTTTCTTTTGAGATTCTAGCATTATACTGCCATCAGGAAACTGGAAAAAGCAAATGTCAGACTGAAGAGAATGCAGCTGGAGTGGGATAGCAGGAAATCAAGCACATGCTCAAGGAGATAACTAACCAAAAGTGAAAGAGCTGGAAAACTAATTCGCAGATACTGAAAAGAAGGATACGTAGAGTTAATGGGAACCACAGAAAGAGGAGGACAAAAGGACCTTTCAGGAGGAAAGAAGAAATACAAAGTGGACTGTAAAGAATGACAGGTGAGTTGTGATCGGTCACACTGACAAGTAATCACTTATCTTGAAAGCAATTACTGTGGAACTGCTCGATAGTGCAATGATTCAATTAAGCTGTGAAGTAATTATATGATGAATCGAGTATTGTATGAAATAGATATAGACAGAAATAAAATATTATTAATCAATAGCATAGATAATCAGTAATGGAGTGAACTAGTCATGTCAATAAGTACATATGCAGTGAATCAATTATGGAATTAAACAATTATTGGGAAAACAAAAATAGTGAAAATTAATTAATGTCTCTAATATGTACAGCATATAGCTGCCAAAAAAACCCCCATGCTGCATATATTGTTCTGGCCTTCCTTTTCACACCCTTAACCTCCATACATACGGAAAAGCATTTAACCCTGTCCTTCCCTTCTTTTTGCTCTTTAGACAGTTTATTATCTTGCATCTATGGTAGACTTTGTTCATCAATAGCTGGAGAAGCTTAAGAGGTAGCATAACTCTTGCTGTCACAATCTCATAGTTGCCATCAAGCAAATACACTACTTTTGGAGAATTTTAAAGAAGAGAGATGCATAAGCCATAAAGTCTGTAGACTGCAGACAGATGGACATCTCCCAGTATGAAGGCATATGCTCTAATGTACAGTAATGTTACTCACTGAAATGTACTTCTTTTCCTTTAGGGTAGGTATCCTGTGTCATTTGAAATGCACCGTGATGTCAGACTTGCATGTGGGGCTTGCAGACAAGGCACAGAACATATCAGAGACCATTCACGTGACCAGGTGGTGACACCTGGAGGCCAGGTAAGAAACAGAAGATGATCTTGAATGGCACAACATGACACGGTGTAGGAAGCAGAATCATGTCCCAGCAACCTGCTTTCGGGGTCAAAGTGCTCCTCTCAGCCCTCAAAACTGCACTGTCTGTGCAGTCCAGTGACATGAACAGGAGTACAGGCAGCCAAGCACTCCTGCAGGTGCCCAGACAAATGCATCTTAACTAAGGTATTTATATTTTCCTAGATACAGTTCAACTTGGCAGACAGTTGAACTGAATCTGACTTAATCTTAGTTAGTAGCCCAGAAGTGTCAAAAAGGCTTTTCTTTCTTGTTTCATCACCTACTAGTCTTTCTTGATTATGAATGATCAGAATGATACCTATATGCGTCAGTAATAAGTATCATAGACATCATAGAATAGATGAATCATAGAATAGTTTGGGTTGGAAGGGACCTTGAGGATCATCCAGTTCCAAACCTCTGCCACAAGCAGGAACACACTCCACTGGACCAGTTTACTCAAAGTCCCATCCAATCCAGTCCTGAACACTTCCCAGGTATGGGGCATCAACAACTTCTCTGGGCAACCTGTTCCAGTGTCTCACCACCCTCACGGGGAAGAATTTCTTCATGAAGTCTAATTTAAATCTCCCCTCCTTCAGTTTAAAGCCATTTCCCCTTGTCCTATCACTACAAGCCCCTCTAAAGAGTCCCTCTCCAGTTTTCTTTCAGGCCCTCTTTAGGTACTGTAAGGCTGCTGTAAGGTCTTCCCAGAGCCTTCTTTTCTTCAGGCTAAAAAACTCCAACTCTCTCAGCCTGTCTTCATAGGAGAGGTGCTCCAGCCCTCTGAGCATCTTTGTGGCCCTCTGGACTCATTTCAATGAGTGTACAGAATACACTCACTCCAAGGATATTCAGTTCAGTGAGTGTACAGAATACAACATATCAGCAAGTGATCATACCCGAAGAGTTTAATATCCCAGTAGGACAGGATCATCTCCAATCTCTGGAAAATTAGAACATGAAAACATAAATCCAAGAACTAGTATTGCTAAAAAAATCTAACAAAACCAAGAAAACAGCATATAACTGCAGAGTAGCAAGTGTCATGTATATATTTAAGAAACAGATAAAACTGATCTTGGCAATTACAGGCTCATTAATCTTACCTTAGTAGCTGAAAAGGCTTTAGAAGACATTTCGAAAGAAAGTATAATTAAGCCCATAAAGGCAAATTAAACATGAGATAAAAGGCAAAAGCTTACAAAGTTTTAAAGCTCTGTGCCAAGCTAAATATGTATCTTTCTATGAAGCAGGTTTTGTTTGGTTTTTTTCTTTTAAGACTGGAAAATGAAGATTTAATCGGTCTGGAGTTCAGTGGAGTTAACACATTGCAATGAAAGTGTAGAACTTGTATTACTCTCTCTAATGTAAGACCTTAAAAGCTAAAAAAGGAGAAAGCAATTAATTATGCTAGAATAATTTTATTATTAAAGTTCCTCAAGGATTGGCATTGGGATTAGTAATTAGAATTCTTTGACTTTACAGATACTTACATTTGTTAGTTTTGAAGTTCTTATCAAATTATCAACTTTCTTCTCAAAATACATACATCAGAAATGGACACAGCATCCCAGTAATGCTCTCTCATAAATGCAATATACAGGGGCAATTACAACTGATGGTTCTCTGTGTACAGGAATTACACCACATCACACTGGAGCTCATTTTCAATTGAACAGATCCTTTATGATGTTCCTTGAGTGATTTCCAAGTCACCATCTTGTAAAAGAGGCACAACCTTTGTTTCATGGACATATGACCTTGTATTAATTTTTATTTAAACAGAACCTGGTCAAATTAGCAAATGCTAATGCAACCTCCCGATCACCTTGTAGAACTGCTTCACTATAGCTATGTAACTTTCTCCTCTCACCAATGTCAGTGTTTGAAGATTTTATAAACTGATTTTATCTCTCATCATCACTAAAGCATAGTCTTGCATTCTCCTGAGTGCTACCAATAGCTTAATGGTGGAACTAAACGCATCTTTAACTCCTGCTAAAATTCCAAAAGGGTCATTCATTTATTCAGTGAAATAAGTATTAATAATTAACTAATGAACATACGAGGCACGGGCCTAAAAGTCATACAACTGAAGAACAGTTCCCACACTGGTAACAGTTTTCTTGCACCAGAAATACTACTACTCACTGCCCTGGACTTCAAGAGAGCAGACTTTGGCCTCTTCAGGAACCTGCTTAGTAAGGTTCCATGGGATATAGCCCTAGAGGGCAGGGGGGCCCAAGACTGTTGGTTGTTATTAAAGGATCACCTGCTACAAACTCAGGAGTGTTGCATCCCAACTAGAAGGAAGTGCAGCAGAAGGGCCAAGAGACCTCCTTGGATGGATAAGGAGCTGCTCAAGAAAATTCAAAGGAAAAAAAGAGGCTTATAAAAGGTGGAAGCAAGGACAGGCAGCCTGGGAAAAATACAGGGATGTTGTCTGGGAAGCTAGGGACCAGGTGAGAAAAGCTAAGACCCAGTTAGAATTGAACTTGGCTAGGGATGTTAAAGATAACAGGAAGGGATTCTGTAGGTACATAGCAAATAAAAGACAGACTAGGGACAACGTACGCCCCCTCCGGAAGCTATAGGGAGAACTGGCTACCCTGGATTTGGAGAAGGCTGAGGTTCTTAATGACTTCTTTGCCTCGGTCTTCACTGGCAAAGGCTCTGACCGCACCACCCAAGTCTTGGAAGGTGGATGCAAAGACTGTCAGAATGAAGACACTAGCACCACTGTAGGAGAGGATCTGGTTCAAGACCATCTTAAAAACCTAAACGACCACAAGTTCATGGGACCTGATGGAGTCCATCCACGGGTCCTGAAGGAGCTGGTGAATGAAGTTGCTAAGCCACTGTCCATCATGTTTGAAAAATCACGGCAGTCAGGTGAAGCTCCCGACGACTGGACAAAGGGAAATATAACCCCCATTTTCAAGAAGGGGAAAATGGAAGAACTGGGGAATTACAGACCAGTCAGTCTCACCTCTGTGCCTAGCAAAATCCTGGAGCAGATTCTCCTGGAAGGCATGATAAGGCACATGAAAAACAACAAGGTGCTTGGTGACAGCCAGCATGGCTTCACTAAGGGGAAATCCTGCCTGACCAATTTGGTGGCCTTCTAGGATGGGGCTACGGAACTGATGGACAGGGGTAAAGCAGTTGATGTCATCTACCTGGACTTGTGCAAAGCCTTTGACACTGTCCCACATGACATCCTTGTCTCTAAATTGGAGAGACATCAAATTGATAAGTGGACCACTCGGTGGATAAAGAACTGGCTGGATGGCCGCACGCAAAGAGTTGTGGTCAATGGCTCAATGTCCGGCTGAAGACCAGAAACAAGTGGTGTCCCTCAGGGATCGGTGTTGGGACCGGTCTTGTTCAACATCTTTGTCGGTGACATGGACAGGGGGATTGAGTGCACCCTCAGCAAGTTTGCCGATGACACCAAGCCGTGTGGTTCGGCTGACACACTGGAGGGAAGGAATGCCATCCAGAGGGCCCTCGACATGCTTGTGAGGTGGGCTGATGCCAACCTTATCAAGTTTAACCATGAGAAGTGCAAGGTCCTCCACCTGGGTCGGAGCAATCCCAGGCACAGCTACAGGTTGGGCAGAGAAGAGATTCAGAGCAGCCCTGCAGAGAAGGACTTGGGGGTGTTGGTTGGTAAAAAAATGAACATGAGCCGGCTTCAGTGTGTGCTTGCAGCCGGGAAAGCCAACTGTATCCTGGGCTGCATCAAGAGGAGCGTGACCAGCAGGTCGAAGGAGGTGATCCTGCCCCTCTACTCTGCTCTCGTGAGACCTCACTTGGAGTATTGTGTACAGTTCTGGTGTCCTGAACATAAAAAGGACATGGAACTGTTGGAACAAGTCCAGAGGAGGGCCGCGAGGATGATCAGGGGACTGGAGCACCTCCCGTATGAAGAGAGGCTGAGAAAGTTGGGGCTGTTGAGTCTGGAGAAGAGAAGGCTGCGTGGAGACCTCATAGCAGCCTTCCAGTATCTGAAGGGGGCCTACAAGGAAGCTGGAGAGAGACTGTTCAGTAGGAACTGTAGTGACAGAAAAGGGGTAACGGGTTAAAACTTAAACAGGGGAAGTTTAGATTGGATCTAAGGAAGAAATTCTTTACTGTGAGGGCGGTGAGGCACTGGAATGGGTTGCCCAGGGAGGTTGTGAATGCTCCATCCTTGGTGGTGTTCAAGGCCAGGTTGGATGAGGCCTTGGGTGACATGGTTTAGTGTGGGGTGTCCCTGCCCATGGCAGGGGGGTTGGAACTAGATGATCTTAAGGTCCTTTCCAACCCTAACTATTCTATGATTCTATGATTCTACTGAGTAGATTGTGGGTTTAATTGTGAGTTAACATCCACAGATCCCTAAATACTGTTTCTTCTGGAATTCTCTTTCCTTGAAATGAGGATTCTTAGTTTGAGGCTGAATTCCTTACACATACATATGTTGACTAGTTAGCTCAAGGCTATCTGTTTTATAGAAAATCATATCCTTATACCTTGCAAACTCTGTGTCTGTACTATCTTTGGCACCATTAGCTTAGAATTCAGCCATATCTCTTAGCCAGTGTTTGCTGACATAACTTTTTAAAAAGCACTATTTGTAGAAAATTACTTTCTACCTTTTACCACTCAGATTTTTAAATAAAAATAAAAAATAAATCTAATGCTCTTAAAGAGAGATTAAGGATGTCAAAATCATGCTGATCCAATCGTTGGAAGCCAAGAAAATCTTTTTATACTGCTAAAAGACCAGAGGCATTGCACAAATGAGCATGAAAATGTTTAATCTAAATTGCTCTTAAATTCTGACTACTTAGCAAGCTATTTTCAGCTTATAATATAAACATTCAGTGACACCCTGGTAGAAAATCTAGGGCAAATCTTTCTGTTATTTTTAACTGGTTTTAGAAAGGCCATTTCTATTTCAGAAAAATGCAGTAAATGACGCTGTGAGACTGTGAGAAACATTGGTACTACCATCTTCATGACCACTGATCCTCAGAATATTTGTTTCTTTTCACTTTGATTGTTTCTCTTTCATTAGCCATATTTATATTAAAAACCCCACACTTTTTATAGAATCTTTCATAAACATTAGTGGCTTGTGCTTGTAAGTGCGGATTTACTCTCGTCATCACTGCCATCTGCAGCAAAATGACCACTGAATTCAACAGATACAGGGTTTAAGAGGATTTTAGTTGAACTCCATTAATTTTGTTGCATGAACAGGGGACTGTTGTGTTTAACATCAAACAAATATAAGGAACAGTTGCTATCCAGCAGAACCTGCAGTCTCATTATCTATTCATCACCTAGTACAAGTCCTTCCCTACCAAGTAACACAGAATTTTTTCCTACATAGGTTTAAATTGCTACTAGCATTGAATTACTGGATGGGGAATTAAACTGTTGATACCCTCATGCTAATTAATTCCATACAGACCAGTCAGTCTCACCTCTGTGCCTAGCAAAATCCTGGAGCAGATTCTCCTGGAAGGCATGATAAGGCACATGAAAAACAACAAGGTGCTTGGTGACAGCCAGCATGGCTTCACTAAGGGGAAATCCTGCCTGACCAATTTGGTGGCCTTCTAGGATGGGGCTACGGAACTGATGGACAGGGGTAAAGCAGTTGATGTCATCTACCTGGACTTGTGCAAAGCCTTTGACACTGTCCCACATGACATCCTTGTCTCTAAATTGGAGAGACATCAAATTGATAAGTGGACCACTCGGTGGATAAAGAACTGGCTGGATGGCTGCACGCAAAGAGTTGTGGTCAATGGCTCAATGTCCGGCTGAAGACCAGAAACAAGTGGTGTCCCTCAGGGATCGGTGTTGGGACCGGTCTTGTTCAACATCTTTGTCGGAGACATGGACAGGGGGATTGAGTGCACCCTCAGCAAGTTTGCCGATGACACCAAGCCGTGTGGTTCGGCTGACACGCTGGAGGGAAGGAATGCCATCCAGAGGGACCTCGACACGCTTGTGAGGTGGGCTGATGCCAACCTTATTAAGTTTAACCATGCCAAGTGCAAGGTCCTGCACCTGGGTCGGAGCAATATACTGAATTCATATAGAATCATAAAATAGTTAGGGTTGGAAAGGACCTTAAGATCATCTAGTTCCAACCCCCCTGCCATGGGCAGGGACACCTCACACGAAACCATGTCACCCAAGGCCTCATCCAACCTGGCCTTGAACACCACCAAGGATGGAGCATTCACAACCTCCCTGGGCAACCCATTCCAGTGCCTCACCACCCTCACAGTAAAGAATTTCTTCCTTAGATCCAATCTAAACTTCCCCTGTTTAAGTTTTAACCCGTTACCCCTTTCCTGTCACTACAGTTCCTACTGAACAGTCTCTCTCCAGCTTCCTTGTAGGCCCCCTTCAGATACTGGAAGGCTGCTATGAGGTCTCCACATAGCCTTCTCTTCTCCAGACTCAACAGCCCCAACTTTCTCAGCCTCTCTTCATACAGGAGGTGCTCCAGTCCCCTGATCATCCTC
This sequence comes from Psittacula echo, assembly GCF_963264785.1. Lineage (NCBI taxonomy): Eukaryota > Metazoa > Chordata > Aves > Psittaciformes > Psittacidae > Psittacula > Psittacula echo. Next base: position 35,865,562 of record NC_137738.1, on the reverse strand, counting down.
GCGGCCCTCCTCTGGACTTGTTCCAACAGTTCCATGTCCTTTTTATGTTCAGGACACCAGAACTGTACACAATACTCCAAGTGAGGTCTCACAAGAGCAGAGTAGAGGGGCAGGATCACCTCCTTCAACCTGCTGGTCACGCTCCTCTTGATGCAGCCCAGGATAAGGTTGGCTTTCCCGGCTGCAAGCACACACTGAAGCCGGCTCATGTCCATTTTTTCACCAACCAACACCCCCAAGTCCTTCTCTGCAGGGCTGCTCTGAATCTCTTCTCTGCCCAACCTGTAGCTGTACCTGGGATTGCTCCGACCCAGGTGGAGGACCTTGCACTTCTCATGGTTAAACTTCATGAGGTCGGTATCAGCCCACCTCACAAGCATGTCGAGGGCCCTCTGGATGGCATTCCTTCCCTCCAGCGTGTCAGCCGAACCACACGGCTTGGTGTCATCGGCAAACTTGCTGAGGGTGCACTCAATCCCCCTGTCCATGTCACCGACAAAGATGTTGAACAAGACCGGTCCCAACACCGATCCCTGAGGGACACCACTCGTTACTGGTCTCCAGCTGGACATCGAGCCATTGACCACAACTCTTTGCGTGCAGCCATTCAGCCAGTTCTTTATCCACCGAGTTGTCCACCCATCAAATTGATGTCTCTCCAATTTAGAGACAAGGATGTCATGTGGGACAGTGTCAAAGGCTTTGCACAAGTCCAGGTAGATATAGTTTTATTCAGACTTGTTACTTGCAGTGGGATCCCTATTAATTAAAGAAATGAGCTACTAGTGGCTTGTATTTTTATATAGACAAGACACACAAAATGACAGCCCTTTTCATAATAAGCATTTAAATGATTACTTCAAGACCAACATATCTATCTATTATTAGTGAAAATCTGGAATACAGAGAACACAAAGGTTCTGTAAGTCTGGAGCTGAGCTTCCTTGTTTTATAACGTGACTAATTTAGAACAAGGATAAAGTGTATTTTTGTGGGACAGCCTTGAGGAAGCTTATTTGCTGCCAAAAATATCAAGACAGAGGGTTAACCTGACTGAGCTAATTTTGAGGAATATGCTTTTAACAAAAAAAAAAAATGTACTAACTTATAACTTACTGTTTACATGTACATACTGTAGGTCAAAAGAAAATGTAGAATTATCTTTTAGCCTGTGTCTGAAGGACTAGAGCATATATTTTTCCTAATAGATTACATGAATATGTTATATATTACATTAATATATAATATATATGCTAAATTTTTTTCAAGCAACTAAACTCACAACAAAAAAGATTGAGAGACCAAACATGCTGTCTCTAATACAAACTGAATCTTTCCAATTAAAATGCTGCAGCCCTTCTTTGACTTTAATTGCATTACATATTTCTGACTAATGGCTTCCATTTCACTAAGGAACATTTTCAAAGAAAATCCAGCTATAAATTTAGGTGCTTAAGAATTCTGCTTTCATGAAATTATAGATAAAGTGAAATGTTTCAATGATACTTTTAAAATTTAAAATATCCTTTTTCTGGTTTTACACGATAGTAGCTAGAGTTTTTGCTATTTTGTGAAAAGCAAATTCTGTTTTCTACTTTCAAGCAGCAGGCAATAAAAATGTAAGCACATATACAGTAACAAGGAAACATGGGCCAACAAACCGCATGTCTCTATTCTTGCTATGTTATATAGAACTTACCAGCCTGTCATTACATAGAACTCTAAGTACGAGAAGAGATAGACCTTGAATCCACCTTTTTTCAAAAAACAGGCTCTTACTATGCACATTAGATGTTAGGAAGAAGTTCTTTACTGTGAGGGTGGTGAGACACTAGAACAGGTTGCCCAAAGAAGCTGCGGATGCCCCATCCCTGGCAGTGTTCAAGGCTAGGTTGGATGGAGCTTTGAGCAACCTGGCCTACTGGAAGTTGTCCCTGTCCGTGGCAGAGGGTTGGAACTAGACAATCTAAGAGGTCCCTTCCAACCCAAACCATTCTATGGTTCTACTTGGACTTCTCTTTGTCTATCTGCAATGCAGTATATATAAACAATAGCAAACCACCCATGGTTTCATTCAGAAAAGTGAATGAATATATGTGATGAACATATGATGATGGCACCAGATATTTACTTTTATATATATGATGTTAGTATCTTAAACAGTAAATTACAAGGAAGACTGCAGACAGAGTAGAGAATACTGAATTTACAAATGCACAATTTCAGATGCAAATCTGTAACTGGGCTGAGACCATTTCTTTTGGTTCTTTTCAGGTGCACTTGGATGCATGAGTGCTGTGGAAAAAAAATAAAACACCAAATCAGAAAGTAGTCGTTCCTGTACTAAAACTGCATGATTGAGGTTTTCAGAAAGCAGGAATAAGGATACCAGTATTTTATATGCATTTTATTCTGGCTTTCTCAACCATTTTCTCAATCCAATGAAAATCTGAAGCAATTGATTCTTAAAATATAAGTCAATAAGGGAGGACTTTTGTGAGATTACTTATAAAGATTTCTAGCCCACATTCTGTAATCCAAGGTTATTGCTTGTATCATCATACTGACACATTTATCTTAATAAGAAATGTTTTGTGCTAGAAGAATTTATGCTTTTATGCTCAATTACAGTTTTATGTTGGAGGTATTAGGTAGGCAATAAAAAGGGCCCTTACATCTATTATTCATTTTTCCAATCCACACTCATGTAGGTAACATATCCTTGGAAATGTATTTCTCTTGTCTTTATTAAGCAACCAATTTGTATTAATTCTGCTTATCTCAAACCTTACCATTTTCAGGTGGGAAAATGGTGCAACATATATTACATAACACTTTAAGAATGGTACTTTCCCTAAATGCCTCCAGTTTGGACTGGGTTCCTATTATGTGAAACACTGTATAAACATAAAAGGACATAGACAGTCTCTGCCATTAAATATTCATAATCTAAAGTAAACAGAACATAAACCAGGAAAACTGGAAATCCAAGACTCTCTGCATGCCAGCAGATCTTGGTTGGGAAAAGGCACAATTCTCTTTCTAAGCAAAATAAAGACTACAACATCCAACTGTAAAACATTAATGGTAAATTTAAGAAATTATGCAAAATTAATAATAAACATCTGAAAGGTCCCTATATCTGAATTTTTAAAAAGTGACCACATGTTTTTCTTTCTCCACCCCACCAACATACTGCACTTACATACAGATGAATAACGTGAGACACACAGTTTGCTTTAGGTTGAATAAAAAAGCCACAATAATTATGTTCATTACCATGACAGGTTAGAGTCCAGTAAAAGCTCTAAATGTCCTTTTTGATTTCAATTAAGTTGATTCTAACAAGGATGCCTAAGGAGAAATTTCGATGTTACCTTTTACTTCTGCACAGCACACTGAAATGCTCTAATGGAAAACCTGAATAGCTCCCTATTCTTTATTTCAAATGACGGCTTCTGCATTAACTATGCCCTAATATTTTAACTTATTGGGCTCACCTATAGGAATCACAGGAAAGAACCTGCTACTGATCATTAAGTAGGTTGGAATTTTAGCACCTTTTGTTTTTTGTCCAAAGTATTCATCAAGAGAAAACACAGGACCTTTCAGCAGTATGGTGATGCATATGCTCACTAAGCCTTGACAAGACAGCACAGTGAAACCCAAAGCCTGAAATGGGAATATTTAGTGAAAAAGAGTAACTCAACCGAGGGGCTATTCATCAGGGACTGTAGTGACAGGACAAGGGGTAACGGGTTCAAACTTAAACAGGGGAAGTTTAGATTGGATCTAAGGAAGAAATTCTTTACTGAGAGGGTGGTGAGGCACTGGAATGGGTTGCCAGGGAGGTTGTGAATGCTCCATCCTTGGCAGTGTTCAAGGCCAGGTTGGATGAGGCCTTGGGTGACATGGTTTCGTGTGAGGTGTCCCTGCCCATGGCAGGGGGGTTGGAACTAGATGATCTTAAGGTCCTTTCCAACCCTAACTATTCTATGATTCTATGATTCATAATTCATCAGTGAATTATACTGCTTAGATTCATTAAAGGTGTAGCCAGTAACCAGGTCGGATTAACATGACGTAAAGAAAAATATACTTTGAAAAATCTGCTTATTTGAATGCTTGCAATGCTACAGCCTCATGATTCTTGTATGTCCTCATTTATCATGAGACACTCTTGCATAAAAAGCTATAGGGTGTATCCTCACATCTCCAATCACATACTGGGAGGAGCAAATCCACCTTCAGCATTCAAAAAGGCCAAAATCAAAAAACTCATTAAATCAAACATACATCAGGCTGGAGATGTGTTTAGTTACACACATACCTTGAAACCATGGGAAGATATTAATAAACAAACCCACTCTAGGAAGTATTATAATCTGTAGCCAAGAGGCCAGTATTAAAATCTGCGAATCATTACTGCATGTCCTTAAATCCATATTTGCCAGTCCTATATTTATATCATGATTATCTGGCTACTGTATGATTCTACTTTTTTTTTTTTCTTCCAGATTTATTTCTGTGAAATAAAGCAGTTTTGGACCAATATTTCTTGGAAATGGTATAGAGGAGTCTATACAGTCTGCTCTTGTTAACATGATCTGGATAACAGCAAGCGATGTGAAAAGCATGTGAGTGCAGCCAGTGTGTGTGAAAAGGTTTTTCACAACTGTCTATGCTGAGAGGGTATTTGCCCCAAACCTGATAATGCTAAAATGAAATTAAGACTGACATTTTGCTTAAGGTGACCACCAGCTGGATTAAACAGTAGCCAAGGCTTACTAAGAGACTAAAAAGAGGAATGATTTTGGAAGGAAGTATAAAAAAAAAGCATGAAAATTTCTGACTGGGTGTAGACCTTGGTATCAGCAGCTGCCACACAGGGTCTGATATTCCCAGAAGTTGCTCCGCTAGCACCGCAACATCTGCCTGGCAATTGCCATCCATTACCTGCCTCCAGCGAGAGAGTTTGGCAGTAGAGGTGCAACAGAAGGGACTCTGGGGCTGGTTTCTCACTAGGAAATTGATTGTAAGGAGCAAGGTAGGCACACAGGGGATGTGTGTAATTATAGGAACTGGCACTCATAGAAAAGGAGGTACCTGCAAGTAACACTGCCTGCAGATTGCCTGCATCCAGCTGTGAGTTTGTGTATGGTGAGGTAAGAACTTCCTCAGAATGAGTAGGGAAGTGTGTTTAGCAAACTGTAAGAATATATTTACAGTCACTAGGTGTCTAGTATTGTGGTTTATCTGATGTATTGCTGACATTGATCCTGCAAGTATAGTTTACTGACTGCCAGGTAACATGTTATTAATAAACCAACAAACTCTTCCATACTGATTTGATTTAAAGTGTGTTCAGCAGTTCTTCCCTACAATGAGGCTATTCCATTTTGCTGTAATTCCTATGAAAACAGACATAATCTGTTCTAAGAAAGTCAAGCAGCTGCCTTTCTGACTAAATCATGGCTCACTTCTGAAACAGATGTGAGCATCAGGACCAGACAGTCTAATGCATCACTATCTATACAGTAGTGGATCACTGAGGAATGGGGAGAGGTACTGTGGGAAGTCTTCTGAAGGTGAAAAAACAATTCACTTTTGTTTGCATGCCTGAAGTTAGAAATAAATCATTGTCTGTGCCCAGTAATAATGCGTTCTGCAGAAAATACCGTCCATACAACATCACCAGGGTCACTGCTAGCTTTGCTTAGCTGCACAGGTAGTCTTCAGGAAAATCTTAGCTGAGTGTGCTGTTCACTTGGGACTTATCACTAGTATTTGGAGAAGCAAAGGAAAATTTTTGAATTTTAAATGGACTGTGATCTTCTTGTGACGTTGTCAGCTGGTTGAGCCATGGTTACTGTCGCTGGACCTGTTCTAAGCTTCCTGTTTGTGTACTGTGGCACTGCTCCCTTGCTAGTAAAGCCACAATTTCTGCCTTCCATGCTATGGTGCTGAGCTCTCATCTTTCTTGCCTTTGGGAGCAACCTGTCCTTGCCACTCCCTGACAAGATGTACTCAGAGCATGTTTATTAGACTGTTTTTGTTTTTTTTTTTTTTCAGGGACATAGACAGGGGCGTCTACCAGTTCATGAATTCCAAAACATCTGGGAACAAAAGCAGTTACAAAAGCACTTCCTGGGGCTCCCAAAGGAGCAGCCCCTCTGAGTCCATGCAGAAGCAAAAGTACTGATATCCATGGAGGTTTATCAGCAAAAAGCTTTCTTTTTAAATTAAGCACTCATACACTTCCTTAAACAAACCTTAAGAAAATCTCTCCCTGAGTTTAGGCAACATGGTTTATCTAAATCTGTGTAAGAAAAGAACTGAATTTGGGCATCCCAGTAACTCATTCAGCATCTTAATTTTAACTCATCTTTCTTAGCTACCTATTTTGTGGGGGGGGAGAATGACGATACGAGAACTGAGGCAGTGAGCTCTTGGCCTGGAAAATTGGAAAAATTAAGCGATAGCAGGTTATGCCTTTTTTTTTTTCAGCAGGAGATGGATTACATCTCTGTACCAGTAAACCAGGCTGCAAGATCCTGCCTCTAAGGATTCCTTTCCTTTGCCTCTCAGAGAAGATCTGCTTCCCAGCAGAACATGAACACAAGAGAGCACTGCCCTTGAACCTGTGCTCACTGGAAATCCCGCTATAGAGTTTGGCAGTCTGTGAAAGACTGTTGCAAAGAGAAAGGCCTAATTTGTTCTCCATGTCCATAGGGTATCAAGCAAGGTGTAAAGGAGCTTAACTGTAGCAAGAAATAGGTTAGACATTAGGAAACATTATCAGAAATCGGAAGGGTAGAGGAGTGCTACTGGACTAGATAAACTCAGGTGAATGTAAAATTTCAACTGAGATTAAAGAAACATCTATGAAGAAACACATTTGTAGAGTTAGCTGAACAGGGGAAAGGGAATTAGATGGTATGTTGAAGTCTCAGCTCTGTTTTTTGATGCTTTCTTTGGAGCAGATAACACTTAGGTGATGAGCAACCACACTGCCTGGGTTTCCTTTGGGAAAAAAAGAGACTCCTGGTGATAGAAACTTGCTGATAATGCATCCACCTGAGGAGGTGCTTATTCAAATATTCATTAAATATTCATATTCATGTGTAAGAGAAACACATATAGTGCTCTGTGTACTTAAATACATTCAAATAAGAACCAAAGAGGAACATCTTACACTCCCTTACTGGTCTATAATCAAACCAAACAAAAAGAGTGGATAGAGGGAAAGAAAACTCCTCTCCAAGAGATACACTTACAGAAAATTACGTTTCCAGATGTTGTTGATGTAGCTATAAAGAGAATATAAAAACATCCATTCCCGATAAACCCTGCGAACCTAAAATCCCTGGCTCAGCCTCCCCAGCACAGAGAGATTGGCTGTTAGCTACACAGAAGTGTGACACGGTGAAATGAAAGCACTTAGAATTTGTTCTGAAACTGTTGGGTTTACTATTTTTAACACCAGAATTATTAAAAACAGTTTCTGCTGTCCAAAGTATATTAATACATTATTTTCCTAGTTTGCCTGCTAAAACCAAGGTTATCCATAAGGTGCATAAAACAAATTTAGATGTTATAAATGGAAGAATCAAACGAAATGGACAAGACCAAACAGAGCACATCCTAAGTTTTCCTTCATAATATATCTAGACTCTGCCATGAAAACTTCATGCACTATGCTGACTCCATCGGACACTGAACACCACCGCAAAGCATGGTCTGCACAGCCCACTACACTATCTCTTACTTGGATTAGACTAAAACCTAGTGAACGACTCTATACAGTTATCTATATTTGACTGTTATTTTAAAGATTATAGGAAAACTGAATGGATTTCATTTGTTCTTTGAGACACAAAGAAATGAGCCGTACAGTCAGAAGAGGTGTTATGATTATTGACACACAGTGCTGAAGCTGGCAATATATCTGTGAGCAACTGGGCATGCAAAGACACATAAGCCTAGGTCATAGCTGGCACCTCTTGCCATTCACAGCCAGCTACATCCTGGCTTTCTGATATTCATTACTGTCAACCTTCTGGTGCTTGCAATTCTACCTTTAAATTCTGAATCCCACAATCAGCTTCCCAGGCTAGAGTAGCTTATGTATGAACTTTTTCACTTCATGCATCCTGCTGGATTTGGGACTTGCAGTTCCTTTCTCTGGCAACTGTGATAAATTACCAAAATATTGTTTTCTCTAGTGGAATAATACAACATAGCAAAACGTAAAAATAAATAATAAAAATAATAATAATAAAGTTAAGCATAGATACCTACAACTTACTTTACCTAAAAATAAAGGAAGGCTCAACTAACCCAGATCTGTGATGGGGCAATTGATGTGTCTCTGGAAATTTTTTGCCTCAAACCAACTGTAACATACGCACCTTCTCCCCCGGACACATTCTGCATTTTTTCCATACAATCAAGGCTCCTGTATTCTTACTACCTCAAACAGATGCAACATTCTAAGAGAAAACTGTTTAGCAAGCTAGCTGATGGATCAAGTCAGCAATTCACAGTAAACAAATCCAGCAGTATTCTTCCTATGTTTGGAAAGTAACATACTGGCCATGTCTTCAGTCGTGAAAATACATTTCCTATCGGAAATATCATATATCTTCATGTCTTAAATAGTCTTTGTTCCTATCACTGTGCCCTTGGCCACGTGATGGGATTTCCAGAAGCAGCAGAATGCCTAGCAGAGTGACACAGAGCAAGGGATTCAAGCACACCATCTCAAAGATACTGCAGATATTATAATACACAGACAGCTCTTATAAGCCACATGTGTCAGTAAAAGGAAACCTGGAACTCCAGGTTACCAGCCAAAAAGTCAGTGTAAGGGAAGATAACACAGAAAGACCAGACTGAGCTGTGTCAGACAGCTGTGAGAGGTCCGTCTATGTCCATGTGCCCTCAGAGGTGTGTTGTCCTGGCCTCAGCTCTGCCATTGCCGTGGCTATGTGGAACACTCAACCAACCCCACTTTCACTTGTCTTCCCACCTCCACCTCAACTTTTTTTCATTTTATTTTTATTTCACTAGCTATGGGGGGTTTATGATAAGCAGCCGGGCCCTTTGAAAACTGAAGGGTTTTGTTAATGGCATTCAGCGTTCCCGGTCACTCCCACCTCCCTTTCTTCTGTGCAGATGGCACAAACAGCCAGGATTACTGACCCAACTTTTGTAACAGAAGTCCCACCATCTGCTCCTCTGGTTGTTTCAAATGGCTTTATAGCCAAACCACATTAAATTAAGAAACTATCAGCTCAGCAGCTTTGAATGTACAGGCAAGTTTGAGTAAAGACAGGGAAAACGCCTCATCTTTATTGCAAAACGCATATGGCAGTCTCTGCTAAGAAGTGGTTTTATCATGAGAGGTTTCATATTTCATGCATTTGTAGACACCCATGAGATTTCCCCCCCACCGCCTTCATATTTAATCCTTCTGTAGAACAGTTGAGATCCTAACTAGGACAAGTGATAGAGCCATTTCCTTGTACACGGTTCTGACAGCTACAACTTCAAAACCTACTAGATCACAAGAAAAGTCTAGAGGGATGTTATTTAAAAATGCAGAATCATTCAATATACATTTTCATATATTTTCAGGAGTTTACAGTTTCTCCAAACCCACAAACTTTTCACCTCTAGTGAGGACAGCGGAAATATCATTTATGGGCTATTACACCCAACAGATTTTACCAAAAAAAAAAAAAAAGTAAAAATAAATACTATTTTTGGATTTTATTAATAGCTCTTTTAAGAATTAGAATGCAAATAACGTGTTTGTTTTGCACTATTAAATTAGTTTCCGGATAAAGGACATTTTCTTCAGGTTTGAGGGAGATGGAAATGTAATCTACAGTATGCTGTTCTCTAGACAGAGTCTTAGCCTCGCTTTAAACAAGACAGAAGATTGTATTGTCAGCATCAGTTCCCAAACTTCCACAAGCTAAATACCATTTTCTGGTCAAAGATATTCATTGCATGTATTGACATGCTTCCAACCTACCTATGAAATATATTTAGAAACATACTCTGGTACTGACATTCTTGTAATAAGAATATGCTACTCATTCAATCCTACTGTTTATAAAAGCAGCATTCTCATAGAATCATAGAATCGTTAGGGTTGGAAAGGACCTTAAGATCATCTAGTTCCAACCCCCCTGCCAGGGGCAGGGACACCTCACTCTAGACCATGTCATCCAAGACTCCATCCAACCTAGCCTTGAACACTACCAAGGATGGAGCATTCACCAATTCTTTCAGCAACCTGTTCCAAGGCCTCACCATCCTCTTAGTAAAGAACTTCTTCCTTATATCGAACCTGAACTTTCCGTGTTTAAGTTTAAACCTATCATCCCTTGTCCTATCACTACAGTCACTGATGAGGAGTCCCTCTCCAGCATCCAATTTTAATACAATTAAGTCAATGTGCTTTTGTTGGTTTCATATCCTGCAAAGCTCTATTATCAATACCAAAGGACATTTCTGTCTTTATCATCAATTATTTGTGTCCTAATTGTACCTCAGTATAAGAAGCTAAAACATGCAAGCTAACCTCTACTAAACAAACCAGATTTCTTTTATCCAGGTTTTACAATAAAGGCTTATTTTGATTAAAGAATTTTGATTCTTTTTGTAAATCATCTTGGAAGAGGTAAACTCTTTTTCCTGTAAATTGCTGGGTTACAAAAAAAAATGCATAGATGCTTTCTGTAGTCTGCTTTCCTTTATAGGTTATGATATCAGACACAAATCCAAAAAAAAAAAGAAAGCAGAAATATGACCTGCTATAATAATTTACAATGGAAAACACATTTGATGTAATACAAGAGGCACAGCTCTAGCTAAAAAGCTTCTGAAATCTTTCTGTAATTTTTACCAGAAATTATGTGTTTCTTGGGGGCAAAGAAAGACATACAATAGTGTGTAACATCATCATTTTTTTCCATAGTATAGTAAATACAATCATCCACACAGAAGGCACTCAAGAAAAATCTCACATTATGATGCTCTCAGTTATCATCTGAGCTGAGTGCCTGAAAAATAACCTTGCAACTTTCAAAATGCTATTTTCTCAGAGTAATATAGTTTTTTAGATTAAATATTAAGGATTTGATAAATGATGACAAACCTTGAACTGATTAACAAATCAATTTGTCTTACTCACTATTCTTCTTTAAAATAAAATTACATACACCTGAGAAATAAATAGTTTCAATCAAAACCAGACAGAAATTATTTCTGAGTAAAACTAAAATATTTTAGCTTTATAATTACAAATTGAGAGAATAATTATTTTATGGCTTTTCTTTTTAAGATAAAGTTTTTATTGATGGTTGCCAACTATGGACAATACCACAAAAAGCACCATATAGGTGGTTACTATCAGTATGCAAAGTAAATAGCAATACTTGTCATCAATTGTGATCAAATAAGAAATAAACACATTAAGAGTTATTTTTTACTGGTATTCTTTTGATGCATTTATTTTAGTAATTTAAAGCTATCATAAAAAAAGAATAGCAGAATTGTTGAATACACAGCTTTCTCAAAGGACTTCGGAACTTGCAGTAGTTCTCACTGCTGCTATGGAAGCAATGTTTTTCTTTGTAATAAAATGACTATACAGATGTGACATTTGCCTGATCACACATATCATCATTATATCTATCCTGTGTAATGATCTAAACCTCCAAAAATATAAGGTAGTATTTTACAAAATCGCTACTAGGTAATATTTGGGAGGTCTGACACTTCCAGAAATTCAATTATTCTTGGGTTCATTAGAAATCTGAATTCTACAAGCATAAAGCTATAAAAATAAACTGAAGGTCTCCTACCTTCTTTCTACCAAACAAGGTGTTTGAATTTAGCTTTCTATATACTCAAATTATACACAATCTAACAAACGGCGTATCTCAGTTTGGATCAAAACTTCAGGAGGATGTCAAATTTATATCTACAAGCAGTTTTGATGATTAGGTATTACTGATTCTGGTTTTAGGTAAGGGAATGTAATTGATTACCTTCTGGTGTTAGCCACAGCCCTCTTCTAAATAAATAAATAAATAAATAAAGATATATACATATGTGCAGTAGTATACATGTTTACAACTCACCTCACCCCACCTGTGAGAAGAGTAGAAGATAATAAGGGGGAAATACTACTCGATTAGTCTCAGACTAAAGCTTAACTTTAATTACTGGAGAAGATCCGGCTAAACACGGATATCTCCTGGTTTCTCTTTGTAAAGGGAAGCTGATATTTGTCTAATAGTTTGGTAATGCTAAGAAAATTATCCCATTAGGGACCTCCTGAAGTTAGGGAATCCTGCCTTGTGTAGGAGATTCTGATTTTATTCTCTTTTGCTCACTGATAACTTCAGCAGGATTTTCAGAGACCAAGATACACATCAAGTATATTTGACTGCTCAGGTGATGCATACCAGTATCTGAACACTGAGATGCTCTACAAGAAGAAATTATGTAATTAATTGATCACAATGCATAACACAGACTTGTCTCAGAGCGCAAAGTGACAACACTTTAATGGAAGAAAACCTGAACATGAGTAAAGCAAAAAAGCTAATAGTGTTTCTGCTAGTATTACGCTTGCGCTTGTACACTTGTCCACCAAAACCAGACATTTTTAATGGCATTAAGGTTGAAGACATGGACTCTAGAGTAATGCAAGTAATACCCAGCCTTAGACTTGGAAACTGCTTCTCTGTCTCAAAGTCTTGAAAATATCTATGGCTCACTCTTCTCTATCCTTATTCAATAATTATATGAACTTTGCATTCATTATTCACAAAGTAACCTACAATATCCAAACATTCACAATTTCTAAGCTCAGATAAGGCAACCTTTTGTTCTTTTCATTTAAAAATCAACCAACCAACAAACACATGAAGAAAAAAAATTCAACAGGAACAAAATTCACCATCTCAATTTCTTAGCAATACAATCATCATGAATGTGTCTCGCTTTCCTCCCCCTTCTATTTCCCATGGTCCAGCTTTTTACAGAAGTTCTTCATTCAATGGAGAAACAGCATATTATATCCCCAGATATTCAGAATTGTTATGGCAATCTGCCTGAATGTCTAAAATACCTCTGAGATGGGTCATGCCTCACAGCAGAAACATCCAACAGAACCCCTGTGCTAGTAGGCTCGCATATGTGAGTACAGAAGACAGAACCATCAGAGAATGATCAGTCTGCAAGTCTGCAATATAAAGAAACCACTTTGAATAGTTTTGGGCTCAGCCTTCCTTGATAAACATGCTGTAAATTTAAGGCTGAATTCTAATGTGTCATTTAGGTTGAAAACTGTAGCTCAAATGGAAAACAAGGTTTAAGGCACTGTAACAAAAATCCAGTAAATTCAGTAGGTTCTGACTCCAATAGGTTTAGAAGACTTCTTCTTTTAAATGCCCTGGAGGATGCGATTAATTTCGTATTTTATTCTTGGCAAACCCAAATCTTTCACATTCATTGAAAAATGTATGCATTTTAGTGTCACCCTGCTTTCCAGAATACACTTATTTCTATTACTGCAATGACATATTTCTGTTTTAAACAAAATTGATGCTTATAAGATTGTTTCACATGCAATCATGTCACAACTGCTTTGCCTTTCTTTGATTTTTTTGCAGTACTAATTCCCAAACAGTGTTGATGAGGTTCAGTTTGAGCTTCTAGAAGACTTTTTGTTCATACAGTGATTCCACTTAGCATAATGTTTGTTGGCAGTGGTGACTTTGTTGTTTATTGATAGCAGATTATTCATTATCAAACGATTATTTCTCTGAACATAACTGAAAACAGTACACATGCCATCCAAATAGTTTGTCCTCTCCTAGGCAAACTACAACTGGGTGTAACTTGAACAGAGTACAATACTAGCTTTACTACTACTAATAGGGAAATCATTTGTACATGCACAGCTACATTTCCCAAAACGAGTAATGTTTTTCAGCTATTGTATCTGCATTATAATATGGAATATTAAAAAATAAATAAAATCTGCAGTGTTTTATATAAGGAAATAGCCTGTATGGGTAAAGCCCATTTTCCTCAGCTTGTTAGACTGTATAACACACATATGACTTCCTCTAAAAGAAAACTTAACAGATGTCTTCAAGCGTTAGGGGTTTTTTCCTAAGAATCACTTTCAAGGTTTATGTTCTTACAGTAGAGTTGATGAAAATATGATTGCTTTTCATGACTCCTCCTCTGCTGCTGGGTAGGCACATTAAAAAGACATAGCTGTCTATCTCAATGTACACATGCCATAGTAAAATGTGTGTTATTTACTGATAAAAACCACATGACAGCAGTTTAAAAACAGGATTTATTCTGTCAGTCAAATAAGGGAGGCAGAATATCCTCTATGCCAAGCGATTACTGTCTGGGTCTAAGTGTGGCGAACTGCCAGATCAATTATAATGGTAGAGAAGAGGAAATATGAAGACAGATTGGCTCAATTCTAAGCAGAAGCACCACTAAAAAAGAAACCCAGGGACATTTTAATGCAACATCCAATTACTTAGAAGTGCATTTTCGGTCTACTCAGAAGTTTTTATTTATAGTTTCTTTCTACATTGAGTATAAAAAGAGAAATCAGAATAGAGTTGGACAAATCTGGTGTAAATAAAACCCATGTTGATTCCACTGACATAATCTGTATGTTGATGCTTTTGAGATGTATCAGTGTCAGTTTTTTATAACAAAAGCCAGAAATATCATGGGACAACACACTCAGAAGATATCCAATAAAATTTCAGATGTGATCACAATAATATACAACCATTTTCCTCCTTTGACCTGTAATTGATTTCAAGGAGAAAAAAAAAAAAAAAAGAAAAGAAAAAAGAAAAAAAGCTAGATTGCCCTTCATACCCAAGCTTTTCCTCTGATATTCATTGTTTTATGGATAATTTACCTTTCCAGTGCTGGAGGAAAAAGGGTATTAGGTGAGCTGGTCGATTAAAGCCACTTAAAAGTGATCTATGGTGTGAACTTTCTTATCATAAGAGGAAATATAAAAAAAAGCAGATAAATGTGTTCTCTGAGCCTTTTCATACTATTACTTTTATTGATAATGGGATTAATCCTCTCAATTGCACATCTCTATTCCAGGTCCCTAAAACCAATGTTGGAAACACGAGTTTCCATGAATAAGACAGACAGTTTAGTATTCTGGAGGATAAATTCATCAGCCTTTTATGGTCTGAGCAGTCTTCAGATGAAGCCTAAAAGAAATTGATCCAACTCTGATACAAGTTGTTAAGGTTGATGCCCCACAAGTGGTGCAAAATTACTGTCTGATCATTATTTCATAGTGCAAATGACATTGTTTTGAATGAGACATACATCACAGACCCTGCAGCCCTCACCATCATAAACAGCATCTGGCCAAATTAAAACTGAGTATCTAGAAATAGATACAAAACAGTAACATTAAATAAAGAAGATTTCACCCTGGAATAACTGCTTGATAATTGCTATTTTGCAAAACTTTGCAACTAATTAAAATCCACAGAGGTACAAAAATGTGAAACTATGAAGTTCAAGAGATTTGCACCAGAGCAAAGGGAAAATTAGGCCCATTATTTTGCAGGCTGCTGCAGCCTTGACTACTAAGAGGATGCACAATACATCTTAAAGATATCTTTTGCTAGACTTTGAAGAAGATTTATGACAAAAAAAGGAATGAAATAAGTTTTCTACTGAGACTCGGAAATGGTAAAAAAGCAAAAAATATAATACTATGAGAGCCTTAATATTTTTTATTCATTAGGAAGAATGGTTCATCGTTAACAGAACAGAGATTTAAAATGAGTGATACTGCCATACAAACCCCTGAAAATAAGCACAGGAGAATCTAATGTTAAGCACTGTCAGCTGGTACTCCACTTTCCATTTTTTAACAAACCATTATGAAAATGTATTTACCCTACATAAATCTATCTTAACAATCTAACATATTCAAAAGAGAATTACACTTTTATACAATATATATAACTGGTTAACTGATGGCTTCACATCAAGAATTATCATGCCCCGGAGTATTCTTTGTTACAGGGCCATTTAGTCTTACATAAGAAACTGGAGGGAAAATACCGTTCAGCTAACTGTAGCTCTGTGTAACTGTTCAGTTTCAAGCCAGCCTGTCAATGTGTGGAATTCATATTTCTATCTTGAACATATAAGCAGGAAAATATAACTCCCTCTATTTCCACTTTGTAACTGCAGTATACAAAATAAGAAAGATCAATGCTGCAATGTCATTAATTATTTTTGCTGTTATTCCTTTAACAAGGATACCGAAGAAAAATGGAAAGAATAAGCTGTGTGAATGATTAAAAATTAGAAATAAACTCCAACATAAATAGACAACAAAACTGCAATCTGTTTTTTTTCATCCATGAAGAGGTTAAAATTTACTCAACTGTCAATGAATAGAGACTAAAGACTTTTTTCTTTTTTCCTGCTAAGTACAATTAACCACTGAAATAATTTATCCAGGGTATGCAAGGGATAATCCATGATTCGAAGCCCTTAAATTATGACCAGACAACTGTCTTGAAGAAATGCTACAGTCCTGATAGAAGGTTTGGGTATAAACCAGAAGCCAGTAAGCAGCGCTCTGACCTCTGCTCAATAGATCAAGCCTGAAGATTGCTAATAATCCTGGTATTAAAATCTATGCATTTTAAATGGCTCTCCACTTTACCATTTACTCTTTCTAATCTATTTCAGGATCCAGAGTGATGACTGTCCTCTTGTGACTGCCTTATCTCTATCACTTACCACTGCCTCCTCTCTCTTTAAGGGAATTTCATTTTCCAGATTCAAAAAAATAAAAATCAAGCTACATTTCTCATAATATGCAACATAAGCTGATCTGTAATTAAATCAAGTGCAGAGCAACTTCTAAAACCACTCAAGCTTAAAAAAAAGACGTCTCACATGCTAGGCCAATAGTAGAACATATATGTGCGGAAGCTGAGGCCTTGCCATCTGCTTTGATGGGAACGGATGGGCAGGGAATAAACATCCATCTGAAGTACCTGGCAAGGTCCCTTTCTTTTGCCCTTGCAAGCCAGGAGCACTCTTCCACTGACAGATTTCTAAAGAAAACTAAGGAAGCCACCTGCAGTTTCCTGTATTACTGGTCTGGCTCCCCTGGTTCTGCCTTTGGCTAAATCACCTGGGGCATATGGTCAGTAGCATACACATTCCAGTGGATATTTAGACCAGCTGAGCCTTTCCTGAATCTACAGATGTTTCCCCACAAAATTAAGGATACATAATTCACACAGGAAATGCTGTAATTAAGGACACATACATGTGCTCAGCTACATGTGCTGTATTTACAGGCTAGATAAGCTCTTTAATTATAATATCAGGTCATGGTTCACATATGTTAAATAACTCATTATGATTCTAACGCTGCATCCCTATGTGCTGGAAATTTAGTTTATGTGGAACTATGATTTATATGATTTCATCAGGTCTCTTGTATGCTACGGTGAGTAATGCAATCTTTCAGTTTCAAGGGACCAAACACATCAAAATAAATTCTTTAGGAAACAGCATTGGTTTTTAATGCAATAACTAAATTTGCTTAGTACAGAAATTAAAATGTCTAGTCACCTGTTGAAATGTTAGTTTGGATTTCTTTTACAGTGTAATGACTAAGCATTAAGTTGCTCATTGACTCACTTCAGGCAACCAGCCTGTAAGTGTTGTAATGTAACACCATATCGATATATGAAATGAAATGTATTGCTATGGTCATCAGCAAGATTTCTGTCTAAACAAAACAGTTACTGTAATAGTCAAGTACTAATAATCATTAAAGCACTGACTTGGTAGGACCTTTTTGCTCTTCCTGGAAATTGCATTTTTATCCATTTCATTGGAGTAAATCAGACAAGTGACACCTCTAGGAGCTGTTCCTAGCCAGATGAAAAAAAGAAAAACCAAACAAACCAAAACAAAAAAACCCAAACAAATTTTCAACAGTTAGGAAAAAATAACTAAAAAACATGGAAAAAAAAAGTGTCTATTTATCAATCAAATCCTTTCTACAAGCCAAAATACCAATAATTCTGCCACTGATTTTTCACAGTTGGCTTGTGTTGAAATAAGGGACGAAGTGTCATATTCTTACCTCTCCACGCATAATTTCCACAAAGAAATAATAAATTCTCTCCTTGTTCTGATAACTCTCACCTTCAGTACAGCTATTATAAAAATCCTAGATCAAACGACTGCAGGGTATAATCTCAACTCACACAGGTAACAGGGCAAGTCAGTAGCTCTGCAAGGAAACTTCCGATGAATGGCAGATACAGATATGCTAATTGGTCTGGTATTATAATACAGTCCCATGAATTATAGAGCACAAAAATATTAGAGGCTTTATGAATATTTTTTCGGAACTACTCAGTTCTTAACTTCAGTGGGTTAGAGATATTTATTTTTCTCCCTGAAACTAAAGACAGCAGAACACACGGATAGATTTCCTCTTCAGTAATATTATTATTCCACTTGCTCACAGCTAATCTGTCCATGAACAGGAAATACAATGTCCCCAGCCCTGGCCACTTGGCCTTTTTGATCGTCCCATTTGCCTTTCAATCAGTTCCATGAAAGAAAATCAGCTTCTTCTAACTGCTTGGTAACTGACCCCAGCAACACAGAATAATCAACTCACATAATAAGTTAGTTTGGACATGACTCCCAGGAGTCATGCAGTAAAATGCTCACCTCAAAGCAGGGCTAACTTCAAAGTCCAAGCAGGTTGCTCAGGGCTCTGTCCACAGATGGAGATTCCACAAACTCCCTGAGCAACCTGATCCAGAGCCTTGTCACCCACACTGCAGATTTTGCCCTCTATAGCTAACATAATTGATTATTGTGTTCTCACATAACATAAAGTGTCCCAGCAAAGGAGATTATTCCTTTTCCTGTGTGTATTGTACCCTATTTGCAGTGGTTCCACCACTCACTTGTCAGAGGGGACATCCCAACTATCCCATCTGATCTCTCATTAAACTGCTGACTTGGTGTTTCACTAGCCATTTCTGTTACAACTGAAAGGGTCAGGAGAAACCCAGCTATTAAAACTGCTTATGCAACTCCATACAATTGACTTTTTCCTCCCAGCTCTTTGAACGTAAAATAGGAATGTAGTTTTACTTCACTGTGATTTCACACTGACTATTTAAACAGGTTTTTGTGGGGGTTTTTTTTGCATAATTTCCACAGTTTTAGTAATCTCATAGGTTACACAGTGCCTAGTCACACAGCCAGTCCTTTCAGCTTGATTTCCAAAGAAAGTGCAATTGGGTAATTGTGCTTGCTTTGGCTGGGATAGAGCTGTTTCTTCATCGTAGCTAGTATGGAGCTGTTTTGTATTTGTGTTGAAAACAGCATTTTCAATTATTCCAGAATGTTTTCATTACTGCTGAGCAGTGCTTACATAGAGCCAAAGCTTTTTCTGCCTCTCACTCTGCCCCACCAGTGAGGAGCCTGGGGGTGCACAAGGAGATGGGAGAGGACACAGCCCGAACAGCTGACTCCAACTGACCAAAGGGGTATCCCACACCATATGGTGTCATGTTCAGCATATAAAGCTGGAGGAAGAAGGAAGGGAGGTGTCCTGAGTGATGCCATTTGTAACCATTACATGTGATTGAGTCCTGCTGTCCTGGAGATGGCTGAACCGATGGGAAGTCCTGAATGAATTCCTTATTGTATTTTGCTTATATGGTAGCTTTTGCTTTACTTATTAAACTGTCTTCATCTCAACCTATGAGTTTTCTCACTTTTAGTCTTCTGATTCTCTTCCCCAACCTACTAGGGGTGCAGAATGAGTAAGAGGCTGTGTGGTGCCTAGTTGCTGGCTGTTAATTAGTTGCCCTCTTAGTTTGCACATCAACAGTATACATTTTTACCAATGCTCTGGATGTTTAACTATGTCACTTAGAAGATCTACAGAAAAATGTCAGCAGGCTAATTCCTTAGCAGATGAATAAATCAGCATTTGTTGTAATTACATCCCTTCACTCTGAGTTATGATTTATTTCAGTTCAGGAACAGCTGCTCTTCCTTGTATACTACCTTGTATTCTGGACATTTACATTCTAGTGACCCTTCTTGATGCAAAAATGTACCTCCTATTTTACCAGCTGTTTTCAAAAGGATAGTCTACACCTCAAGCTTGCAGTGATCAAAAAAGAATCTCACTAAAGGCCCAGTTGTTATAAGAGAAAATATAAACTTCCTAGTTCTGAAAAATGAACACTTGGCATGACTGCCAGCATTTGAATGAAGTGACATCTGGTCAAGCTGTCCTCAATACATGTAAGTACACACAAACATGCCAGTCATGGTGCAAAGCAAGACATTTGGGGGCCTGCCAGGAAATCTTAAGGACACAAACTCACTATAGGAGGCATGCTGTACCTAAGATTACTT
Organism: Psittacula echo; assembly: GCF_963264785.1. Lineage (NCBI taxonomy): Eukaryota > Metazoa > Chordata > Aves > Psittaciformes > Psittacidae > Psittacula > Psittacula echo. Next base: position 35,845,027 of record NC_137738.1, on the reverse strand, counting down.
ACTAGGGAACAAAATAACTCACTTTTTAAAAAGATGAGAGTGGTTGCCAAGTAATACCAAGTTGAATGCATTAAAGTTAATCTGAAATAATATTCCCATACAGCCAAGTCTTCAGGGAGTCATTTGGAAGAACTTATAGTAGGCATAATGAGTACATACTATGTGCGTGATTCCAGTTAATGATATCCAACTCTGTTCCACCAGTGCCAAAATAAATCTTCTTGCTATCATTCAGAACACAAATTAATATTTACCTCATTTGAAAAAAAAAATATATAATTTCCAAGAAACAAAAATACCTTCTCCAACAGACAACTTAAAAGTTACTTATCAGTGATATTGACAGTTCTTGTCCTCCATAAAGCTGAGTTTGGGTACCGTCATAAAAGGAAACAGTGAGGTCAGTACAAATAATCCAGAGAATTATACAAGGAAGAGAAATTCCACTAAAATCAAAAGATTTGCGAGACTTTACATCAAATAAGATGCCCAGCAGCATGGAACTGTTGTGTACCAGGAAAGCAGAATTTAACTTTCTGCATTGTTTGAGAGTATTAAGGAAGAGGTATGAAGGTCTTTATATAAGAGACCCCAATACATTACTTGGTGTCTTTTTCACATGCTGTCATTCAGTATTTGAAATTAATCTTGCTTCAACTACCTCACTCTTCCATTTACAAGCCTAGAAGCAGAAAAAAGTGATTACTATTTGAATTCCAGCTGCAGTAATTGAGCCAATTCATCAGTTCTAACAAAGCCAATAGCTTTGTCCTACGTTCTCCTTCCATTCAAACCCATCAACCATGCTAATGTAAGTTAATATAGATCAGTGATCATGGAACTCAGAACATGTTTTTCTTCTCTGAATGTATAATTGACATATTTTCTTTTCCAATTTTTTTTTTTTTTTTTTCCACTTTATATAGTCTGTACCAGTTTACAGTTACTAATGACTACAGAGCAAAGTCTGGACTTCACAAAGCTGTGAAGTTTCCCCACAAGTTTGTTTCCCCACAAACTTCCTTGCTGAGGAAACCATTCTTAAAGCATTATCCCTCACTGCATTTGTCAAAATCTATGAACTCTGAGAAAAATTCCTTTATTTAAGTCAAGGTAGATATCAACTATGTAAACAATCCTCTAAAATTTGGAAAGGAAACTGTAAAACCCTCAAATCATTACAGTTTGCTACTTAGCTGCCTGATTGAGTAGGTAGCATTTCTATTCATAAATCTTTCAGAGAATGGTTTTTATGTTCTTCTATTTTCACATTGATCATCTCTCTATTCTGCAACTGGAGGTGACCAGACTGTTCACCTTTACATGGGTCATGTTCTTTTATATTAATCTTTTTTTCCTTAGCTTGCTAGAAGAAAGTGTTTCTTTCCTGCACATGGAATTCTATTTTCCAATTGCATCCCCAAGCTGTTGAAAAGTAAAAATAAAAGAAAGAAGCCTACATTATTGACAGCAGAACAGAGCTGCTGATTGTTTTATACAGAGAAATGTATTTAACTTCTTCAACTTTTTCTGATCTTCATCAGTTCACACAAAGTTTTAAGGTACTAAATGTAGACTCAAAGTCTGTAGACAGAAGAGATGATGCAAACGTGTGCTAGCACTGCTCTACAATTAGGTATTTTGTAGAACATTCAGGGACAGAGCTGGTCTGGAATTGCAGATTTAATATATTGGCAGATCACTTCCAATAAAAAAAAATAGCTGTTTTTTTTTTTTTTCTTGAAGCATTTATAAATCATGATGAAAAAAATCACAAAACCAGTATTGGCTATTTCTATTTATGGCTACCCTGGCATTAGCGATACTAACTAGAAAATCCAGACTGCAAAAGCAAATAAGTCACTAGGACTACAAAAGGAATAATTTAAGCACATGTAAAAATGTTTAGTTTGATTTCTTAGGGAAACAAATGAATACAATTTTTTGCCCTTTCTTCCCTCTAGTAACTCTTGAGTTCTTTGATTTTCAAGCTATTTTCACAAGAAGAGTAGAAATGAAAAAAAAATACTGAAGTTTAAAGAAACCTGAAAGATGTGTGGATCAGAAAGCATTAAATCCTTACTTTCTGAGAAAAAAGTCAAGCAGAAGGTGGGTATTATGCATTCCCTTGGATGGGCAGAGGCCTACTTGTACAAATGTATGGTGAACGTACCCGGACAAAATACAAAAAGATATGCCACAACTGTGATAAAACTAAAATAATTTGTTTCTCTTCTGAATCTCAAGACAGTTGTCATATATTTGTTATCTTACAGACGAGAAAATCCACACCAAAGCCAGTAAACAGAAGACCTTAATAAAGTAATCTCATGGCAAGTTTCATAATGTGATCTATGGATGTGTCTGAACTTCAACAGTTAACATCAGCACAGATTCTTTCCCCTTTCCTCATTCCTAGAAGTCCTCTTCAAGAAGGCAGGCACAGCTATCAATCACACAGGAACACTGAACTGAAAGACTATACAAAAAGCTTCTTAAATTCTCTCTTAGTTATGACTGATAACGCAAGTGTATTTCATTGTAACTTAGCCAGGTTAACTGTAGCATCTTTGGAAGTGGTTTCAGGTCTACACTGCAGTCAATAACTTCAGCTGACATATGGTAAATAACACCCTTTGACTCAGGCCCCAGGCAATTCTTGTGTAGTTACACTCATCAAAGCACTTCCAGCTGTATAACGGAGTTTTCTGGGAAAGTGACAAGCTTTTCCGTTGGCAATTCTGATGCAAAAAACTTTTTACCTAAATGGCACATCTCAGTCATTACAATATGAATTAATCTGGCCCAAATTATTCCTTGCACTGTGTGCACAGGACACAACTATGGCGGAAGAGCAACTTGCAGAACTGAAGACATAATATAAACATGAGGCTGTTCCGGAATGATCCTGAACAGATGACCCTCATCTCATTTCCACGTTGGCTTTTCTGTTTGATCCTAGATCATCATACTACAAAATGGCACCTTTCTTTGCTTTGCAGGGGATTTGGAGGCGAGTGAGTGTGGTAATAGAGTAATTAAATATGGTAACTACCTATTACTGCTGGTGAAATCCCTTTGCACTATATGACGCATACAGCAAAATGAAAATAGTTAATACATTGGCAATTAACGTATTAAGGTGAGTTTGATGTGATTCAAACTTCACCATGACTAATTCTTATATATCCATTTACAAATGTCTTATCATGCAAATTACAGTTTATGACTAACATTAAAATTAGAAAAGGAATCTTTGTTAAACACAACATAACTAAAGATATGCTGGATGCCAAATATTTCTACACATCTGACATACTACAGAATGATAGTTAGCAGAGATAGTTAGGGATGAAATTTTAAAGTGGGCAAAATTGGGATCCAAATTAGGTAAGCACTTCAGATGGTATTTAATTTGAATGCATCTGACTTCCACAGGGCTCCAGCCTATGCTGACCTGTGTAGCAATGTTTGCCTGGATCTGTTTTACATCTGAATTACGTAAGATTAAATATAAAATCCTATGAAAGTATTATCTAATCAAAATACAAAGAAGTACTTTATGTGCTGTGATACACTGCACATTTAATCCAGCATCTGAAAAGATGATGATCACAATTTTCACTGGATCAGGTCCTGGATCAGCAATATATGTAAAATACTTAGCTTTTTCCAGCTTGTTATTAAGTACCTACATTTATGTGGTAGAACCATTCTTTCAGGAGACTATTCTACTACTTGGGTATTATGTTCCTACTCTTAATAACTCACCTAAACTTTCATTTGTCAGCTTCAGGCTACTGCTTGACTTTAGAAGATGAATAGTTATCTTTTTAGATTTTTATATGCTCAATTCTCTGCTAGACTACTTTAATTTAGTTTCTTTTGTCCCACATGTGTCTTTGAAAAAGCCCGTCTAAGTTCTGCTTGCTTCATTGGTGTTTTCTTCAGTGTTCTTTTATTCTTTCTGAACTGTGGATACCATGGAATCAATACACTGAAATTAATATGGAGTCTCTTATCTGCTTTATATCTTCATCTGACTCCTTGTGTTCATTGACTTTTATCACTCATTTTGTAATGATGGAATTTCTTCTGAGGTGTAAGAATTGCACTTTGTTAATCAGAATGGAAACCGCTCCATAGTTCATGCTGAAATGTAACAATTTTCTCTTTAAAGAATGCAGACAGCCTTTAACTAGCATAAAGAAACAATACTACACAGCATTTCATAGCATTACTGTCAAGCAGATCCTATTCTATCAAACTTCCAGAAAGTCTGCTTAAATTAATTTGCATTGAGGAAGTCCATATGGCAGAGCCATTATATTTTTATTGAGATGTCTGTCATTACAATGCAAAGAATCTCTTTTTAGGCAGCTTATTGTTACTCAAACTCCTAAAGAATACTAAAGGGATGTAATTTAAATACTGGCAACAACAACAAATTCTACTTCCCTTTGAAAAGGTGCTATCAGATACCAGATTATCAAAAATGGCAAAAGCTAGTGACATTTTGCACAAAGCAGGTACCTTTCTCCTTACAAACTGATGTTACCATAAGGACAAAGAGCAAACAAAAATCAAATAAAAATTCTTGTTTAATTATGTATCAATGATAGTGTCTGCATGGCTACCATTCTCTTCATTGGGAAAATCTGAAAAATTTAAGGACTAGTAACTAAAGAAATCAGTTTTCAAAGCATTTGCTGATTTGCTCACAGTCTTTCCACTCTTAAATTCTTGGTGCAAATCAAGATAAAAACGAAATCATCTTCTTTGCTTTATGCACTTTAAAAGGAAATCTAAAAAGCTATCAGGGCTGATTCTGTTGTGTTATTTGCAGGATGAATAGGGACTTTATAAAAAATTGGCAGGATATTCACTGAAATGTGAATTGAAATGGAAATTCAAGCCAACGGGAAACACAACATCTCAGAACATCATAAGTTTTTTGTGATGACATCTCAAAACTAAACAATACATTTATCAAGGTCAGAAGATGAAATCATGTTAATGCCAATCAATTAAATTCTCTTTTTCACGATTTCAAGAATCATGAAAAAAAAAAAAAAAATCCAAGACAAGTCTTTCAAAGACAAAGTCACCTCCAGTTGAGAATCAAGGAAATTAAACACAGCAAAATACAACAAATTTTCAGTAGTGTTGCAAAGTAGGTGAAATAACATAAAGTACAAATTGTCATTTTGACATAACAGCACACAGGGCTGCTGGGCGGAAGAAAAAAGTAAAAAACTTATTCCTATTTCCACATCATCAACTATTCTAGGAAGTAAATTTTTTTACAATTTTTCATTTCTGTGCACTCTGCACTGAGTTTTTCAGCAAATAGCAGTTTGGCACTCAAATACTTTTCAGTGCTGTGAGAAGTTTTATTCACAAAATAAATTCACACATTCCCCACATCTTTTAAGTAAAAGGTTTTATATGAAAGGATTTCCTGGTGGGATGAAAAAAATTAGTATGCATTCATTACAATACATTATGAATTGCATGCTTAAAATGCTGCTTCTCAAAACATGCAGTTTTTTCCTGACATGACTTATTTATATACCTAGCAACCCATGTTACTTCCATGTATAATGCACATATTAAATAACAAATTTTTAAGAGCTCTTTCAATTCAAAAGTCATGTCTGATGTGCAAAGACATACATTGTCTATGTATATAATTGAAAGGGCAGATTTCCAAAAACACTGAATATATCTTCAACAGACTTTCCAACACACTTCTCTATTGAGATCACAAATGATGTCAAAGGATTTTGCAAATACTAATTATCTGTAGGTTTGCCCATTTTACTGATGCAGAAGCACAGAAGAGTTACATAAACTACAACTCATAAGTCAGCATCACAGCCAAGAAAAAATTCCAAAACTCCTAATACTTAACCATTAAGAAATGTTTTTCTCCACACCATGGTTGAGCACAAAAGGCAGCAGTCTGTTGCTCGGTACTGCTGCAAATGTAAGCATTTAAATATCATTTCGGCTACTTTAATTTTGTGTATTTCCTAAGTTATACAAAAAAATATAATCAGGTTCTATGTAACATAATCTGTGGGTTTTTTCTAGCAAGAAAACGAAACACTTAAACTTTTAAAATATTTTCAATGTAAACTGTGCTTTTAGCTTTCAGGCCGTAGAAACTGTTGCAAGCATAAATTAAACTTTAATTAAATTAACTTAATAGGAATTTTGGGTGTTCTGCATGCATAGTTTAGAATTATACAATTTTATAACACGAGTGAAGTGATCAAATGGCTCGACTTTAATAGTTGTCATCACATTAAGTAGATTTCTAATTACACTATGGGTTCCAGAGAGAAAACCACAATGAATGAACATATGACCCAGAGTCATTCAAATCTACTGAACTGTGGGAAGTTTGACACATAACATGCCAAATGCTAGAGGGACAGTGAACAAGAAGGGTGAAATGGAGAGCATTGTGAATTCATGTCAAATTTCACTTAAGCCTTTAATTCAGCCCCAGCGTGGGTCAATAGTGAGAAAATAAACTACATCTGACGTAGGGTCTGCTCATCACTTTCCTTTTTACTGTCCTGTTCTCTTCCTATAGCTTTGCTAAACTTTTAAATACATATGCTTACATACTGTATATCTGACATCCACTTCAGACTGAATTATTCTAGAGCTGCGTGCTCTAGATGCTCTTTGACAGCACTTTATGAGGTGGCTTGCAATTGTGTATTACTCTTTTTTTAATGCTTAATTTAGGTCCTAGGATGGGGAAGACAGGGACGGAATACAGCTGCAACTGAAGTCAACAGATGCTGTTCTTTGAACGTATGTGGCACTATAAATGCTAGTTAGATGAGGGCCTGTTTTACCAGACAACTTCAATGTACCATCCAATTATCTATACCCAGAGGATGCTGAAGTACATTTTTTTTAATATAAAATAATATCTATACAAAATTACATGCCCAAAGAGCAGAGGAACACAATAAAAGAGGATATTCTCTAATTGTTCTCCAAAAGTTTTACTCTTGGGGAAGAATCCTGACCCACGAGAACAGTGTCTTCAAAGCTCACAGGCATTCCCAGAAGGAGTTCTGATAGAGACTACAATTTTGGTTTTTTATTTACCTGTTTACTCCAGCTCCTGAAAACTAAAAATTATACAATTGCCTCAAATTTGGTAACATGAGCTCAAGTATTGGGAAAGCAGATGGCTTTCCAACATTTTCCTCAACTAATGAGTAATTTTATACTGACATTATTCGTTCTTGAAAATATTCTGATCAACTTTTTCTAATCTCTTTTTTTTCATGTTCAGATCTTAATCTTATAAACAAACAGCTGTTTATCTTCATACGAATGCTTTCAGCCAGGTGTGTGTGTATTAAGAAAAAAGTTCTTAATTTTTTACAGTAATAATATTCTCATTTCTTGCTTGCTTTTATTACTTCTCTTCATCTTGATAATTTCCTTTTTGAAATGCTCCTGTGCTGGTTTTCCTAGGTAACCATTTTAAGCACCTGTTCACTTATATGCACAGAACAGCATAATGCTCCAGGAAAAATAAAAAAAACCAAAACACTGGAGAGCGAATGATGTTTGTTTAAATTATATTTTTTATTTTGAAAGAACTGGGTAGTATACTACAAATAAAACAAGGAAAATGAATATAAAGTAAGGTAATTAGACTGGTTTTCCCCTAAAAAAAAAACAAAACATAAGAGGAAACAAATGAAAACTAAAAGAAAAAAGTGACCGATATGTACACCACCAGGCCTTTATGATTCCAACACCCAAAGTATTAGACACAGCACAAATAAAACTGACTCTATTTTTCCTTTTCTAATCTGTAGTTATTTTTCCGTAAGTTTATATGTTCGACTTCAGAAGATCCAGGGGCATGAATTCTGTCCCCTTGGGGAAAACCAAACTTCTTTATTTTCAGTGTCATGATATCACAAAGTACAAGCAACGTCAAATGAAAAACTTTGTGTCTTTGATCTCAGACTCAGAGTAGACATACTGACTGTAATAGGAGTACATGCTGCTTTTTCATGTTCACAGTAGACTTGACTGGTACAGAAAAACACTTATGGTGTTGTGAGCTCCCTGTTTTGACTAAGAGATCAAATAAGATACACAGTTTTAAAGGACAAAGGCCAGCTAGAGAGTTCTCTCTAGTTGTACAGTCTATTTAGAGAAAATTAGGAATAGATAAGTACTGGGTGAAAGGAGGAAGCTCACAAAACTCTGCAACATGATTAGTTAGTATGATCTACTAAATGGAAAAAGATGGACTTCTCTCATAGCAATTAAGTAGAATTTAACTGAGATAAAGCAAGGGCACTATGCTTCTGTGAACTTACCAAAATTTCTGTTTTGCCATTTGCATTTTGAAAGTTTACAATAAGAGATGGAAAAACAAAACATGAAAAAAGAAAATGGGAAAGCAATGTTAGCAAAGCCTTAAAAACTAGGTCTTCTATGGTAACAACTAATCTTTATCAGGAAATAAGCAGTGCCATAAAATAAGTCTTTGGTCACTACGGATGGGTTAGAAGACAGTCTGACCTATAAATCAATCAGGAGATGGATATGATCTTATTATTGGTGCAGCTATGGAAACAATGAGAATCTATGACAGGTGAAATAGATGCTAAAAGGATTTACTTCACATGGCGCCTTGGATATTCCAGGCCTCATTCTGTTTTGCCCTTCTGTGATGCATTTCTTGTGTCTGGCTGCTTCCACTTTTGGAGCTTCCACTTTTTGGCTGCTTTTCTTTGGAAAGAAAACCAGCATCTTTCTGGTTTACTGTAAGAAATTACCTACAAGGAACCAAGCAGCAAGCAGCTTTTCACAAGTGCTGCTCAGTGACTGTGGGTAAATATTTGTTACTGCTACTAGCAGAACAGTAGCTATTACATCTGATGGTGCCTTAGCCTTCCTTAGTGCTCCCAGCCTTCTTGCATTAAGTGCCGAACAAGTGAATAACCAACTTATACAATAGTTGCCCCAAACTGCTTAAAACAAATGTAGATAAAACAATAAAATAGATTCACATCAACACTGACAGGCAAATGCAATAAGGCCACTGTTCATTTAGTAAGCATACAGATTCATTGAAACCACTGGCAGAGAAAAATAAGAACAGGATACACAAGCTACCCAGTGGAATAGCCCCACATGTGAAACCACAAATACAGCTGACCTTCTGATTTTGTGCAACCAATCGAAAACAGAAAATTCTACTGAAAATGTTATGAGAAATATGCTCCTTCTACAGTCCAAAACCTGAGACCAGAACCTTCAACTTACACAAAGAACTGAGTGACTGCAGAGAAAAGGATTTCTAAAAATATATGTGCTGTTGGAGACGGCCAGCAATCTTTGCAATTTACTGTTTCTTTTGAGTACACAATTTGTTGGATGAGCTGGTAGCTGCCACTCTCATCTATACTGCCTGCCCCAGATGTGTACAGTTATCCCAACACTACACAAGCAGATATGGTACCTACGTATACGCCAAGATCTGGGCCACCAGGCAATTGTTTCAAGCTTTGCTGAAACACGAATCAGCTAGAAAGCTCACATATTTCCAATATAAATGTTGCATTTCAATTTTTATTTCCTTATATTTTTGTCTGCCAGGTAAGTATGTTAGGCACAGCTTTCATCTCAGCACCACTCCTTCAACTCCAGCTCAAGAGGTCTTTACCAAACCAACATGAAGCAACTCACCAGTGTAAAGTGAATATATTTGCTCTCTGAAGAGTATCTGGACTCAAAAATTAAGAGATATTACACTTTAGAACTACAAGCTGTCCAGCATAGTTATCCATTTTCTAACCATAGTGATAAAGAAAGTAGATCATGTATTTTATAGGACTGTATAGCAAACTGATATAGTTGATAAATATTAATGACTTAGCAATTACGTAACTGCCTATTCTATATTATCTACCAAGCTGTTTGAGGAGAACAGGAAAGCTGAAAAGTGAACTTCATTAAATTCCTATAAACAATAAGCAAAATCTTCAGGGACTTGTAAGAGAGTTTGTCATAAGAGTTTATCAGCCAAACAGGATTATCGAGCCTGGAGCCTGAGATAGATCTCTTCAAGCCCCACTCAGAGACACAAAATCTAGTGCCTGCATGTACGCAGGGACTGAGGTGGCTGGTAACTTTCAGTCACATTTGCTTGATAGGAAGTGCAATGATCATAAATCTTACCTCAAGAAAATTCATTTTGATGAGGGAATGGGATTTTTCCATTTTGGAAGGTCAAAATGAAATCTCTGGGTTTGGGTCAGCTCCATCCAAATCAAGGATTTAATTTCAGCTGACTAAATTGAAACATCATGTAATACAGTGTCTTTCATTCCCTTATTTACAAACACATTTACACAGACTGAGCTTGCTGAAAGACCACACCTTGTATCATGCGCGACCTGATACGATTTTTCTGATCAGTATCTGATGATCCATCCAGTTGTATAATTCTGAGTAATAAAGGCAAATACATCCTAGCCAGGGAGACCATGCTAAAAAGGAGACCTGGGGCAACAGGCTTTCAAACAAGAATTCCCAGGAGGTACAGTGCAACTGTGGAAACAAAGATTTCTCCAAACTGACTTGAAGCACACGTTAGGGGGTACATTCAAGGAGTTAAGATAAAATTCTTTCTTTTGTGAATAGCCAGACTAATCATAAGAAGTTATTCTAGAACATTACTGATATGACTGTTAAAGATGTATTAAACTTCATGAAAAATTCAAAGATGTTAGAGGAAAATTATTGTTTCCACTATGTCCTTCTTTGAATAAACTGCTCTTCTAAAAATTATTTTCAGTTAATAGAAAGGGAATGTTATTCCTAACAGCAAGATAAGAGCAGCATTAGACAGTCATTTAAACTTGATTTTATATTACAGAACAGGAGGAGGCAATGCTGTAAGTTGTACAATGTGTTGTTAGGTCTTGCAAAAATGTGTGTAAGTATATTAACGTCTAAATGAAAAACGTACTTGCACCTGTTGATAGCTGCAGTCCTAAAATCTGAAGAGTTTCATCAGTTACACTGAACATTTTGTTTTTATACAGAAATATCCAAGGTTATTTGCTCTGTTGTAATAAAACAGTAAGACATATGAAGTGCAAAATCAGTCTTGGCATATTCATAAGCTGTGAATCCTGTCCAGGATCCTCTTCTACTGAAGGCATTCCTATAATATCAAGACCAAAGACAGATGGGAATCTGACAATAATTAAAACTGAGAAGCCAGAGTTTTCATTTAACTTATGAAAATCCAAAAAAAGTCTCAAAGCCTATAAATATCTACTCAATATAGTGAATACATATAAAAATATTTTGTGTTTATCATATTTATTTTTTTAAATATTGACAAATGTTATGCTACTGTCCTGGTAACCTGTAAGCTGGTTTACCTTTACAGCCAGGTGGCCTGGGTCTTAGTGCTGCAATTGCCTAGCAAGTGCCTGTAAGTGGCAGCAGTGGTATTTGCGTGTTATGATATAGCCACAGCTAAAAACTCTGATCCAACAATATGCAAAAGAAATTGGTCAACTGTTTCTGAACTCAGACAAGTATTTTGTACCTCCTCCAGACCAAAGGCAGCGGGCAATACGTAAGTATTGTGTGAGCTTATCCCAACAAGCCATCAGCTGGACTCTTAAGACTGACTTGAGAAAATGAAGTAGCATTGAATAAAGTAAAATAAATGAAATTAATCACTAGTAAATAAATAAATAATAAACGAAACTATGCCAATAAAATACTTTCTTTGCTCTTTTTTACAGGTTATGTCCCTTGTTTCTTCCTTTCTCTCAATATTACATTATTGGAAATGATCTGTTTTTTTTAGATGAGTTATAAGTATGGCTGTGATAGCCACAGTTATTTCTATACTCACAAGATGCTACACATCTGCTAAAACAGCCATAACAACCTGCCATGAAAGCTCATTCATTTAACCATAGACTGGAAGAGACCCCTGGAAGTCACCCAGTCTGATCTCACGTAAATATGTACAGCCTTTTCAGGGTAAATCTTACCTTTCCTCTGACATTTGGGTGGCTTGTTAGACATGGAGAGAGATTGAAGACACTTGAGACATTGAAGCCACTGCTTCAAGCCCCCTGGATCTTTCAGCTTTTCTTGGGAGGAAGATTTGTATTTCCTCTCTCCATGTCTAACATGTTCAGAGAACAGCTGAACAGTGTTTCACAGCAGAGGAAAGGTCACAAGACGTTGTCTTGCCTAGCCAGTCACAATTTATCCTAGAATGTAAATGAACTTCATTAATATAGATACAGCTTGAATTTGACAAGTTTCTTAGAGTTTAAAGCCCCTGTTTCAAAAAGTGATGGGTTCGTTAATGGCTAACACTGGTTGGTGCTTTCCATGCTGCTTCTCTTCCTAAAGGCAATTCTGCAAAACATTCAATTTTTTACTATCAAGCTATAAAAGAAGTGATTCCACAGTTGACTCAGAAGAAATAACTTTATCAGCTGACTAGGTTAGCTTCTACATTCAAATGACTGCTGCAAGCAGGTCAGCTCGGGATTAGATTCATAGAATTCTGGCTGTTGTACAACACAGTTCCGCCCAAGACTCTCAGCAAAATAACTTTTAAAGAATGAATTGTTCCAAATGCATTGTCTTAGAAATATTCAGTTCAAGGACCAAACACAAAGATGAACCCTTATAATTTTAATACCTCCAAAAAAAGACTTTGTCAATTTTCTATTTTAAAACACCTTTATAATAGTATACCTGTGCAGCAAAAATATACAGTTCCACTTTAGTTGCATTACTATTACTCCTATTGTCTTACAGATAAAATGAGCAAGTGTGCAAGCACTGTATAAAGCATATGAATTCTGTTAAGCTAATCTGCCTCTGATATGTTTTATTAAAGCCTTATGGCAAAGAGAAGGGAGTATTAGAGACTCTGCTCATGCTCCTCTGCAAAGCACAATGAAGAAGCTTGTGAATAATGGAGGAATTTGTTGCACTCTCTTTAACGTAAACTACCCTTCTTAAAGTCTTCCAGAGGCACTGTGAATCACAAAGTTGTCCAGGAGTTTTTATTTAGGTGAGTGACTTCTCAGCACTTGTTGTACACTGCTCTACTTTAAATCACTCTTCCAGTCTTATGTTATTATGTCTTTATTAAATATTCATGTCTAAATTTGATTTTACTTTCATCTTCATTGTTCACTGCAACTCATTGAAATCTTCAAGCAACTGGCAAAGATTCAGGTGGATCAACAATGTAACATTAGTGTCCATGAAAATATATTAAGTAACAAGTACTTTCATTGTACTTTCAAGCTATGACCTTGCTTGGCACAGTTTCATTGTTCTTATTATTCTTTTTTCTTGACTTATGTTCTCATTCCACCACACTGCCTCTTCTCTTCTTTTTTTCTTTTTTCCCTCTTCTAAACATTACTAAAATTCAGACACAATCTAAACTGGAAACACCCCAAAATAATTTGATTTTTTTTGATCTGAAATAGCAGGCTGAGAGCATTATACTCAGAAATAGCTCCTATTGTAGAAGGGAATTTTTGAATAAGCAAATAACTTCCTTCACAGAAGGAAAGAAAAGTTTCTAAAAAATCGGAAAAAGTATGAATTATTTCCTTCATATAAGCTCTGAAGTCAAGCATTAGCAGAAGGCCTAGAATTTGATATTCATGCTTTGCAGCACTAACATAATTTGTGCCGATTTAGTCAATAAAAATATTAATGGGATTGAAGGTTCACATGACTAATTAAATCAATAAACCCAGCAATATTAATCCAGATTTGCATCAGTATCTAAAAGCCAATATCATCATCCAAACCCAGACAGAAGTTAAATAGCTAATAAAATGGTTTTTGGCCAGCACTACTCATAGATTATTTGAACTACAATTATCTTTGCTTTCGTTTTGTGACCTTCTTCACTATTACAGTCAAGTGAACTGAAAATCAAAAGCACAATAGCTTCCCATTAATTAATACTTCCAACAATAAAATTGTTTTCAGTATGCTTCACCTTGAAAGTAACTACTGAAATGACATTATTTTATTTATGCCAATGTACATTTTGATTTAGTAATGTTTGCAGAGAGGCTTATGTGGGATTAGTAAAATTTGGCATTTATGAACTACTTCACTCACCAATAAAAGTCAGCACTTTCCAACAGGAATCAAAATAAAACAATAAATTTACTCTTATACTTACAGAAAGCAATTGCTTCCTTCAGATACCACTATTAAACAGCAGCTTATTATCCAATTTCATATGTATGGTACGTAGATGAGGAATAGTTCTTGTTTACAGCCAAATGCAATAACCCTGTATTTGCAGATATATCTTCTATATAAAATACATCTCTTTTAGGCTTTAGTAGTAGCAATTTTATTTGGATATTTTAAAAATCTATTATTCCTAAAATGGAAAGAGCATGCTGCTGCTGGAGGTTATAAAAATTAGGTCCTGAAGACTACGAAACACAGAAGAATTAATGGTGCCTTTTAAGAATATCATTCCCAGGATTTTCACCCTGGCCAAACTGCAAAGATAGAATTGTCTTCTTGCTACCTAAAAATCCCTCAGCAGTTTGTCTTGCCTTATTTATGCCCCATATCCAGCACAACTCAAATGTTTTCTATATTCCAGTTTCACTTCAAAAAAGATAGTTTTCACTAGTCAGTACTGTTCTTAACTTTACCCTTTCTTTTCTAATTTTGTAATACCCTGCAAGTATTAATTAAAAGACTGACATTTCTCATGCTACAAACAATGCATATCATCACCTAGCTTTTATCCACTATGCTTAGCTTTACTGAAAAGTATCTCAGAAAGTATGGCAGTTCCAACTATTACAGGCTTTGTGGATGCTCTGAAATAAATCTGAGACCTGCATCAGAAAAACTTGCGTACTTTTGTCCTCCCTCTCTGCCATAGCGGATCCTCTTTAAAGATAAGAAAGGTAGTGAGATCATAGCCATTACTTTGTCTGTGGCAAAATTCTTATTCATTTCACAGAGGCCAGGTTTTTGTCTGCAATTAAGATGTTCTACTAAACTGAAGAAAAGCTGGATCACGTGGAAATAATCATCTTAGAAGGTGGAATGATATGTGAAAAGAATACCTGATAAGCTCCTGAAAACCTGAAACAATAAAATATCATAGCAACAACCTCAATCCACTCAGGAAAGTGCAGGGAAGCAGAAGAGCCTTAAATGTGAACATTTACAGCCACTACAATACTGGCGACCTGTGTCAGCAGAATGCTGATGCAGTATCTCAGATGTGACATCAAATTCATTTTGGTGATGGACAAACTCAGATGTCCGCATGACATTTTCAATATCATCACTGTTTAATTCTGAAGTGCTTTAAATGATGCAAGAAAGAAGACTTCATAATATATAACAAAGATATACATATTGTAATGAACTATCTGTCCTGACTAGATAAATTTCAGTGGTATTTGCTGAGACCGAAAGAAATTAAATTGTTTGTATGCAGACATAATATTTCAAAATCTTGGGGAAACTTTATATAAGGGTAGTGAAACTACAGTTAGGCATCAGATGTCCCTGAATTCTCATGTCGGCTAACTAGTTCATGCTGTGACATTAAGCTCAAAGAGCATCTGAAGGCTGCAGTGTGGAAACACTCTGTACACACAGGGAAAAGGCTTGTCATAAGTGTAATTCACTTGATTCTCACTCAAAAATGCCCTATATTTCAACCAAGTATGATGAGACAAACTAAGGAAGATGGTGAGGGCTTAGGTAGAATGGAGTGCCTTCACTCCATTTAGCTGGGGCCTATGGGATAGGATAAGCTTTTCATCTTTGATGGGACAGTAAAATCTTTTCTTTCTTTAACTGGAAAATTAAAACTATTAATTTCTGATTCCCAGAAATTCTTAGAGACTGCAGTAAACATGTACTAACTTCAAACAGTAACATGTATTCTCTCAGGTACCTCTTGTAATTCTTATTTGTTGTGAAGCATTTGTAGAGTAAAAGTGTTCCAAGCTGAATAGCTGAGGCTACATCTATAGCTCTTTCTTCCCCTCCCAGTGCCCTACATGACCAAGCTAGCATGAAGTACAGAATATCGATTAGAAGTGCACTATGGATTCCTTGTGCCGCAAGTTAAATTACCGTATACTGTATATTTTTAATTTCCCACATATAACAATAAACATGATTGATTCTTCAATTTCAGAGCATCGTTTCAGCAATTAAGGAAATAAATACCCTTTCCATGTACAGCTCGCTTTTTTTCTAAGTAAATGTCTGCAGAGTATTACCTCATGTGTGACAGACAAATAACTACCCCTCTCCATGTAGGTCTCATTCACTTTTCTATTTCTATTTATTTATTTATTTATTTATAACCTAACATTCATTTTCACACTTGACAGTAAAATCCTAAGGACGTGGTTGTTGTGAAGAGGATTATCTTTCAGATCAATGCTGAAACTGATTCCAAACCACACTATTTATCAGCCTGCAGCTAAAGCACTGGGAGTCAGGAAATATTCCCTCTCCTTCAAATCCATCCATATTCTGCTGCTGGAAAACCACAATACTATGGGTTCCATTAATACACAGTTCTTCTATTCCTTGTGTACGTAGAATATCAATGTCCGACAATGCAGTTAGTTGAATTATCAAATTTGCTTCAAAAAGAAACAAATTAAGAAAATAGTGCAATTAATTTTTGCACTAGCACTGAATAGCTGCTGATGCTTATCAGTCATAGCCTTACTATGACATTTGTCATTTCTGAATCTCTTCCATATTCCACATAAAATATACTGGATATTTCTATCGGTATCATACACTGATACAAGGAATACACATCAAATGTCTCTCTTAAAAGCTGTGCTCACACACCTTGTTTTTCGTTGCTCGTAGACTGAAAGAAAAAAAGAATGAAAAAGCAGCACTGCATTGCTGTGACTTTATATGCCAAATGTGGAAAATAAAAACAGAGATCCACCGAACTGTCTAGGCACCATTCATTCGGATGCGCAAGGTCAAATCAGTTAAACTATATCCTGCTTCTGCTATTAACAAACTTCATGACGAATAATTAGGGACAATCTGATGCATGGTGAAAGTTAATATGAGTCTTCCAATTAATTTCAGGAACTATATTAAGCCTTTATTTGTTTGAGAGTATAGTGATACTGTTAGCTCACTATGACATGACTTAAATTGTAGTTTAATACTGGCTGAAAGTACAGGACAAAGCCTGTGGTGAAGCTTAATCTAATGTAGTACATAAGCTCCAAATAAATAAAAATTATAGTGCAATTTACTACAGATAAAGGCACACAAAGTGTAGGAAAATGTAAAGTAATGTCAAATAATGTTAATATATAGTGAATATAAAGATGATAAAAAGTAGTTAAATCAAACAACTCCAGTTTCTTTTCACTTCATTTCTTTTTTTAAAAGAGAAACCTCTTGGCACTGCCAAGCCCTTGATGGCAGAATGGGGATGTCTGGAATTTCACTAGAACTGCAAACTGAAAATTATTAAATTCAGATTTAATTAATAAAACCTTAATATTAATTGCATTGGCTTATGTTTAAAGTGCATACTAACTTCCTATGTCTCAGATTCCGAAAGCCAATTAAATATTCATTGCCAAGACCTAGAAGGTATTTATAGGAAGCAAGTGTTGAATTCTTTCTGAGAGGAAAGACCTGTCTCAACAGTTTCTTGAAATAATGAAGGCAAAACAGTAGCTAATTTTGCTCATTCAAGATATAATATTTAACATCAGTGTGGCAGATTTAATCTTTGAATTTGTTTTAGTATATCTGCTACTAAATCTTTATGTAAGGTATTTTCTCCAATTATCAGATTATTACAAACACGTTTTGATAACAAAAGATAGCCATAAACCATCCTTAGAAATGGTAACTGGTATAGCTAATCCCCTATATTCTTGCTTGAACTTTAATACTTGCTGGAAGCTGTAGCTTAGGGGTACACCTATAATGGAGCAACATGATGCTAGAGGTGAACCTTGTGGCTCATATCACTGCTGTGCATTCTTTGTAATTTTGTAAAAAACAACATACCATTTCCATGAAAAGAAAGAGAAATTCACCCAAATGAATTACTGACATTCCCAGAAGACTGAGCTTGGAAAAAACAGCAAACACTACATAACAAAAATCTCTTTAACTATTTAGCAATCAAATCGCTCTATGGGTACATGAAGGGAACAAGAAATCTCTCACTAGAAGCCAACCTAGTAAGTTTTTCAGCATGATCACATTTTTCTTTATACTACCATTATAATTTTTAGTTTGTCTTTTTATTTTAAATTATTCCAAACTTCCAAACAAAATGTGCAGAAAAGCAAATCTGGCAAAACAAGCCCTTCAGATTTGGGCCTTCCACCTTCTATTTCAGTTTCTTAAATGCACTATTAATATCAAAACAGAAGGAAAACAGAATACTGTTCATAAAATTCTGCTCTTCTTGAAGCACATGCAGCTTGGAGCATTTACTCATATTCAGAACAGCAAAGCACTCAGTAAGATGGAAGACTGCAATTTTTTATGATCTGTGCTGAATGCACAAGCACTTATTTTAATTGTGATCACTAGAGAACAAAACTCCTAATAACACTCCATGTTAGTTATGAATTATTTTGACTTTTTCATAGAGAAATGAGAAGAACAATGTTTTCAGAGTTCATGGAAATTCATTTATATCAAGGAAAATAAAATCATATTCAAAGGGGATTTGTTTCTAGTAGAACTGAAAAATTATACCAGTTCTACTAATAGGAAATAAAGCAAAGTCTTATCACATATATACACAAAATGACTGAAATTCACATTGAGTATTGTAGCATTCCATTTCTAAGATAATACTCTGAAAGCAGTTCACAACACTTCATCAAAGCACTAAAAATAAACTATTACTTATGTTAAAAATAAAAAATGGTTTTGTACAGCTGAGCTTGCTTCAGAAACTGCATTTTTACCATCATAACTGTGTCTTGAGCCTATCAGAAAAGAGTTATCACTGAAAAACTCTGATTACTGGGAAAATGTTGGATGAAATGGTGTCGTGGTTTAAGCCCCGGCTGTAAATTAGAACCACGCAGTCTACTTCCCCCCCCCCACTCCCCAGAGGGATGGGGAGGAGAATCGAAAGAATGTAACTCCCACGGGTTGAGATAAGAACAGTCCAGTAACTAAGGTATAACACAAATCACTACTGCTGCCACCAATAATAATAATGATAAGAGAAATAACAAGGGAAGAAAATATGATACCGCTCGCCGGAAAAGAGCCCGACCGAAAAGAGGACGTGCCCTTCCGGGTAGCTCCCAGTTACATCCCCGGGCATGACGTGCTGTGGTATGGAATACCTCTTTGGCTAGTTTGGGTCAGGCGTCCTGTCCCTGCTTCCTCCCGGCCCCTCCTCCTCCCTGGCAGAGCATGAGACTCACAAAGTCTTTGGTCAGTCTAAACATCACTGTTATCAGCTTTGTTCCGAGGCTGAAAGTCAAAAACACAGCGCTGCAACAGCTACTAAAAAGGAGAAAAACCGACTGCTACTGCTGAACCCAGGACAAATGGCATTATTATTATATAGTAGATTCTTAGTAACAAAACCTCTTAGGAAATGATTTTACTGATTTACACAGCTATGCCTTTTACTTTGGGCATAATAGGCTACTGTTGGTTACTTTTTATCACATTATGCAATTATTTCCCACTATAATTCTTGACTCATTGGTCAGTCTACTTATTTCTAATACAGATATAAAGAAACATTACCCAGATAAATGTGATCTTACAGCTACATATCACATTTAATAAAATCCCATTAGCCAAGGAAAATGCATCAGTTAAGAAATTATCAGAGACCCCACAATGTCTCAGTAACTTTACAGCTCAATTTTTTGTTCAACATTTAAGTGAAAGGAGCTGGTTTTAGCCTTAAGCTATCCCCTGAAAGCCTGAGGAAAGGATTCAACCCTAACTCAAATTGCCTTCAGTGTCCATAGATATTTGCTGTACCTGTGTTTACAGGCAGATATGCTTTCAAATTATGATGCAAAATACAGATCAAGACCCTGAACATGATTGAGGGTACCTGGATTCTATACTTTGCCACAGTCCTGCTTTCTGATCTCTGCGCAATATTTCACCTTTCCCTCCCTTTTAATTTTTTTTCTTTTCTTTTGTGTCACTTCTCTATTCATATTTCAAGCCCTGGTCCCACTAGATGTAGAATCTCATCATATCTAAGGCACCTTATCCCAACATGGAATTTAGAATCTAGGCTAAGTATGTAAAAATCCTATATAAGGAAGGCTTAGAGTCTGAAAACAGCATTCATACCTAGGATGAAAAGCAGAGATCCTCCTGACCTACACACTAAAAGCATGTAGTTCTTGAGTAATACAATGCCATGTAGACACAGGATCTACCAATTACTAAAAAGTTTCCAGCCTTGAAACCAAAAGAAGCCATGTTAAACTTCTCAGTTTACCAGAACTGAAGAGTTCTGCAAAGTGCAGGGCTAACTGGCCTAAGCATTAAGCTGAGCTACTGAAGGTATGTAATTTCCAGAAAATGAACTAAAATATTTGTGTTCAGTGCTGCACTGGTGCAGTTAGAGTATCTTTATACCGTGCTGGATGGCACAACATAGGAAGGCTTAGCAACAGCGGGAGAGGATGTTAATCAGAGTCTAGGTTTCTGTAACAGACCTGGAGGCAAAAGATTAAAAGGTACTTCGCTTGGTTTTACATAAAACACAAACAGCATTGAGAAAAGGGAACAGATATCAGGGTTATCACTTCATGAATACTAAAGCTAGGTCTCTCACAAGGCCAAAGCAGCCCCACGACTCTGCAATTTCTTGTGCTGTGTCCTTTCTTCCACCTGACAGTCTCTGCCATGATAGTCGCATCTCTGCCCCAGTGGACAAGAAGTGGCCAGTGCTCTAAAAGGTTACTGCTTCCATTACTACTGGCTGAAGCATGTTTAAAACCATGGTTATTGATTAAATGCTGTGACCTCCATGTTATGATCTAAGTGGTGGACAGAACAATTACTGTGACTGATGTGCTGAAATCTGTTCTGCTACTACACGTATTAGGCATGGTCCAAGGATTTCTGCTGCTTTGAAGTGGAATATCTGATTTATAAACTCCATAACTGGTTTAGGTATGCAGTAGGGGCATACAGATGGTACTACTGCTACATACCTAGAGGGTGAGTACTTGGAGTAGTACAGTTGCAGATATGTAAGCATATAAACAATTTAACTGTCAGAAAACAAGACCTACTCCACATTAGATGGATCACATACTCTAGATGTGACATAAGAATTTCTCCTTTGCTCTATGTCAGCATCTAATACTGGGTCCTGGCTACTCATGAGTGGTATCATTTGAATATTTTATGACAGTGATTAGATGGATAGACAGAAATCTTTACAGCACAGTGCTATTCACAGCAGGTGATGCTCAGCCCTGCTCTTCTCTCACTTTCATGTGGCACACTCTTCACAGCAAAAACTCTTCTTCTGCTTGTGTTTAGGGCCACTAATTCTGCTCCAGTTCTCTAGAAACAAAAATCTTTCCCAGAATGCTACCTTCTCTTGTATATGGTCATATTCCTGAAATATCTTTATTTTTTTAAAGAACATGAAAAGACAGTGTCCTTTATAATTCAGAAAAAGAAGAAACCTGTAAACATATTAATGTTTAACCAATGAATGCACGTTTTATCCTCATCATGATGAGAAAGTCTTCCCTTTGACACTTACAATTTCATACTGCCTTTCTTTTTTTTTTTTTTCTTTCTTCCCTAGTCTTCTCTTTTGTATTCTTTGATCCACTGGTCTTCCTTCATGCCATAACTTTTTAGTAGAACGTTTTCTTGGGTCATAAATGACTGCCACCTTTTCACATACTTCTTCTGGAAATATTTCTGTATCAGTCTTCTAAGATTTTTAATAAGTAATACATCTACAAAGACTAAACTTTCATTCAGTGTATGATAGGCAATTCAATTTTAAGACTCAAACTTAAACCAAATGCTGAAGAAGTTGTATTAGGCTTGTTTATTTCTCAAATTGAGTGTCTTGGGTACAGTGCTGATCACACTGAAAATTCTCTGAGTATAATTCACTGCACTGGAACACTTTCGTTAGTGCAGGTGCTCCTTCACTCTTCAATAACCAAAACATAGTTAAAACACAGTTCACAACTGCATTATTATATTTGTCTCTCTGCATCTTTCAATTGCTTTCAGTGGATTTACACTATGGTAAAACTGAAGCAATGCAGTGCTTAATCAACCCTAATATATGCCCCTGACAGATTTTTATTTTATTCTAGCCTATTAACAGGCTATCTGGTATGACAGTGCAACACCATTACGCCTTAATGAGGAGAATAAACCAAAAAAACCAAATGCAATTCTTGCAAGATATTTGAATGGACTCAAGGAAACACCAGCAATATTTAATGTCTTATTCTAATGCATTATTTGTTGCTAACTCTAAAGTCTTCAAACTTCAATTACGTAGTTATAAATTGTCTCAGATATACATATTCCTCATGTTAAAGCACCCACTAATACTTTAAAATACTGGACTACTTTTAGAATTATTTATAGGTGTTGTTCTGATATTATTTCTATAGGGAATTGCTACATATTATTTTATTAATCTGTGCTTCCCAATGTTTGGCATTTAAAGGATGCATTATAAATAAGGTTATGCTCAAATCTGAACTTTATACCATTTTTTTACCTGGTAATAGGTATGCTAGAGGTTTCAAAAGAAATGTTTCAAAACCAATGCTTACACTGACACAACTGCTGAAAATATTAAGCTGCATATTCAAAGTTACTCAGGTACCTACCTGAGTTGGACCTAATGGTACATCCAACAATTACTACTATTGTAATTCTTCTACTTTGGCCATATTATCTAAAG
Source organism: Psittacula echo (assembly GCF_963264785.1). Classification (NCBI taxonomy): domain Eukaryota; kingdom Metazoa; phylum Chordata; class Aves; order Psittaciformes; family Psittacidae; genus Psittacula; species Psittacula echo. The sequence continues at coordinate 35,821,989 of NC_137738.1, read as the reverse complement.
TCAGCAACATCAACAAAAACATAGTATTAGATTATGCACCTATGAAAACACTGCTGTACCCCTGCAGATCTGTAAGTGCTTCTTAGATTGTTGGTTTATTTATTCCTTAATCTATTAAAAATATTAAACTAAAATATAGTGCTTTATAAAGTTAGACATTACATGCACCAATATCTAATGAAGAAATTATAAAAAAGTCTGTGGCAGAAATAAACCTATAGAAGAAGGCAGTTCCTGACTAATTGTAAGGTAACTGACATAAGTCTGCACATTTAAAACTACACATGTACATATAGGTGCATATATACCTCTATATCCACATATGCATAATCAATCATTCAGCTTACTTTCAGGTGTAGATTGTCCTTACAAAATACTGCAAACAGATACTGTATGACCCATTTTCTCAGCATCACTGGACACAGCCCACTGGGCTCCCTGGACTTAGGTGGGACTTGATCCATGTCCACTGCTGGTAGTTCTCCTCAAACTGAGTCACTAAGCACACAAACCTGGGAAACCTTGTTAGTAAAGATTAGGCTAAAGAATACAATGAGTACCTTGGCCTTATGTCTGCAGGGATGAGTGGGACCAGTTTTTCATCTGAAGAATGCTGTCCTTGAAAACCTGACCATTTCCTGAATTCATTTACTCTTCAGAGCTGCTTCCCATGGGACCCCAAGCACAGTTTCCCAAATAAGACGAAGTCTGCTTGCTTGTATACCAGGATCCACATTCTGCTGCTCTCCTTTCTCACTCCCCTCAGGATTTCAAACTCTATTTTATGGTCATTGCATCCAAGGCTGTCACTGATTACCACGTTATCACAACCATTTCTTGTTAGTGAATAGCAGAATCCAGCTGTGCATCACTCCTGCTTGACCTATCTAGTACTGTATCAAGAAGTTACTCCAAAACCTATCAGAAGCCTTCATGGCCAGAATGCTCAAAAATCAATCAGGAAGCAGAGAGGCAGGGAGGAAAAGGGGAGAACTGAAAAATGGACTGATAGTGATCTTGAACAAGCCTCGCTTCCCTAGAAAATTGGTTTAATTTTCCATAAAGAGAAATTTTACCTGATGTTTCCAATGGAAGAGTAAAGCATACAACCTCTTTTAGCCCTTACAAGTACCCTGTAGGTACTTGGCCATAGGTGCTTGGTGGACAGTATATTGTGTGCTTATACACAATTACAACATTAAGTGGTAACTTAGCAGCACTAAACCACAAATGAAAAGGACATAAAATATAAAGTGGGTCTTTCAAAATGGAGTTCAACAGGCAAGCTATCAAATTGTCACTTTTTTTATGGCCACATGCAAGCCATAACACAATGTTTTAGTGTACAAAACCACTATTTGTTAACACTTTCAGAAGTGACCTTAGCAAATATTCTACAGATATACAGGGTATCCATATCCCCTAAACTAAAGGGAGAAGGGGAGGAAAGCCTAAATTATCCAGGATCTAGTGTCCCAGTAAAACTTTCCTCTCCTGCTTCCAGTATTATACATTAAGAACTTACTGCCCTTTCTCCTTTAGCCTGCAGCATTTGCATTTAAACAGTCATGTGTTCACATACTGAAAATTCTACGTGACTGTAATTAAAAGATGCTATGCAAACATGAAATATATTTTAAAGAATAAATAAAAAACTATTTATCCTATGTTATATATTTGTTTCCCTAGAGTTAGGAATCTAAATAAAACCAAGTCATTCTGGGGGACTTTTTACTGCAGATTTATATATCCCTTAGTTTTATTACAAAAGTGCTGATATATATCTTTGGCATCGCAAATGCAAAGCTGTATTATTTGTCTATCAATTTTAAAAACATATATTTCCAAAATCTTGATGCATTTTATTGCTCTTTACTTTCTACTCCCCTCAAAGAAAAATTAATCTCTTGTCTATCAGTAAGATATGCATCTTCTTTTTTATGTTTTGTGACTACTACATTCTATAGTAGAATGATGAACATCCAATGTTCACTTGAAGCAATGGTATAATAATTTCTTCACAAGTCTTGAAAGTGACTTGAATTAACTTGGTAGAAGTCTCAGTGGGATAAAGACAGACTGATATTAGGGAATGGTTATTTCTTGGTCTAGAATGTAATACACCACGAGACTGGAAGACCTAGAAAATATATATATTTATTTTTTATCAAGTAAGCTTAACACCACACATACCAAGGCAGGTGATGTGAGCAATTCTGGGATAACAATACAGTAGTTCTTCAAAGAAGTAGTTCCTCAGGAAAAACTGCTTGCAGCTATACTGTATATGCCCTGAGATCCTCACTGAAGCATCTCCACTGATCTCAGCTAAAGACTTCCAGCATGGAATATATTCCAGATGGAATATATTTGGCCTGCAGTGATCACTTCATTTTATAAATAAAACCATGAACTCCAGTCAGAAAGCTAAAACACTAAATACTAAGAACATGTGGTAGCTACAGTGTCTATGTCAAATGATTACATTTTGTAATGAGTACACCTCAGGGTAAGTGCTTAGTACAAGTTTAAAGACATGTAGGTCTGAATTTAAATGCAATATCCTGATTTAATGCCTCTTCCTTACTGCTACTACCTGAGAACTGGCTTAACCAGCCGTTAAAAAATTGTGTGACAACTCAAGTGTTCTGGGAGAAGAGGGGAATGAGTGCGTGGCTGCGCGGTTATGAGTTACCGGCTGAACTCAAACCAGGACATCAAGTTCTAGGCATGGAGAAAAAAAGAGCAGTTTGCAGGTGCAAGACAGTAGCTGTGCTTTTGAAAAGCTCCCTCAGTGTCAGAGACACGTTCTTACAGACAGACTTGATTTGCCCACTGGTGATTTGCCTACTTGAAATTTGAGAAAGAGTCACCTGAAGAGTTGTATTTTCGTCCATGCCTCAGTGATGCCCTAACACTGAAAAATGCATGCACTTGAATCTGCATCCAATGAGACAGAAAAGCAACTATTATTTCCTCCTTATTTTTTCCTGTGACTTAAGAAAACTCATACAGACTTGGGAAATAGTCAAAATTTGTGACACCTCTTTGCTGTTGTTACATAGCACAATTCTCTTCAAGCCAACAAACTGCCTGATTTACACCAGCTGAGAAGCTGTTTCTAGTAAATGTATCTCTTTCATCAATAAAGGGTCATCAATTTTCTCAGCTCTTTATATCCAATATATGCATAACCAAGCATTCTTTATGCCTAATGCTTAAGTAAAAATAAACAACCAAACCAAACAAAAAACCATGATGGATACTGGTATTGCTAACACAGCAATCACAGTAAAAGACCTTACAAAATACACTCTAAAACCACAAATAAGAATCCTCTGTGATCTTGTAAACTCCATAAATCTTAAGACAGGTTTAAAAGGAAAACAGCACATGAAAATGAAATAAGGGCTGTTTTATTATTGTTTTAAAAGGCTACAGTAATTTATTAACCACAGTGCATTCAGCAAAACTAGAATTTGACAGACCCATAGATGTTTTCATTCCTAATAAATCAAATTCATCATAAAACACATATTATTTTCTGCCCAGCTCCCGTCTGTTAATCCACTTGGTAGTCTTAAATTCTACCAGTGCTAATTATAAGCAAGTAAGAGCCATAACAATTATTTACAAGACCTGGCATACTTGCTTATATAATTTTTCTATTTTGCTAAAAACAATTAATATATATTTTTATATATTTTAATATATATTTTAATATATATATTATCTTTAGATAAATTACGGAAAATTATTAACAATTTAACAGTTAAATACAATATAGAAATAAATGGAGTAAAAGCCTCAAGAGCAAATGAGTGTTGCTGAATTTCTTTTAGCCGATTCAGGATTGGTAAACTAGGAAGTCTGACTCCTAAATCATCTTTAAATATGAGAACATACTTGCACTGTAAATGTGGACAAAGGAAGTAACAATGTGGTGGATTTCTAAACTTATATTTCAGGTTATTAACTGTAAAAGCAAAGTGGCTTAACTTTGGTTTGGACATCTAAAGAGTCCAAGTTTCCTATAGGTTTCATGGGCAGCATAAGCTGATTTACAGAAAAATAAAGTGTCTTTTTTCCCTTATTTTGCAAAATTAGGTTTTAGCGGGGTCTGTAACATCTGATTCACGTTGAAGTGGCCCAAAGTTGACAAGGAAAGGAAACAGAGGTGTTACAGAGTAGGTGACCATCATTTTCATTGGCATCATGGTCTTAGAACAAATACAGCTTTTAGTGTAAGAGGTTTGGCTCCAAAAGAGAGAGAAAAGCTGAACAGATCCAAGATAAACGTGCTTTTGGATTGTGTTAGCCATTTTAAATTTGTATTCCGTTCAACTGCACCAATTTATTTCATTTTCTGTTTATTGTTCCTGTTCAATTGTTTGTACTCATTAAATATGTTTAGTTAAATCTTCATTGCACTGTGTTGCATGACAAAATCTGGATGAATGATCTTCACTTACCAGCCTCTATTTTCAGTCACAACGACAGAGCAAGATGCAACCTTAGATTTACTTTCATTAAAGTATAGTTCTTGTTATTTTTTTCCTTGGTCTATAGGAAAACCACAGCTTGGTCTTACAGAATAAGATACCTTTTGAATTCAAAGTAACAATTAGGCACAGAGGATGACATATGATATAAATAGACACTCTGTTCTATCACCTGAAAGGGAAAAAGTCTTCTGGAAACACAAGCAGAAATACTGCTACAAACAGAAACATAGAATGTGGATTCTAGTGACAAAAAGGGATGCAGATTTTCCAAATCATTTACAGGAAGAAGAACCAAACTTGTCTCCTTTTAAGAAAAGCAGCAGCATAGGGCTGAGATTCAGGCTTTATTCTGTACCCAATCTGCTAGCATCCTCATACAGTTAAAAGTCAGAGGTTTTTAAATATCATCTTGGGTGGGACAAAAAAAAAATCACATTTTTATTTAAAATAAAAAATAAAAAATCCAAAGTATTTTGGATCACACTAATTTTAAAGTCATATCCTGAATTAATGCACAATTTCATCAAAGAATTCATGTTGTTGTTGTAAATTCACAGAAATGCTGACATGAGCCAACTACTCAGAATAAAAAAGAATGTGTCTTCAAATATCTAGTGAGTAATGAATGACACGATTCATCGTTAAAAAAAAAATAAAATAAAAATCATAACCTTACTAGAAGTAATATTCTGTCAAATGAAGAAGTTTGGAAATTACTAGCCCAGTAAAATGTTGGATCTGAAAAATTAGTTGACCACAATGAACTGTGATGAATATTATTTTATATTAGACATCTGCAGTTTATACAAGAAACTGTTTTCAGCAAATAGTCACTAGGAATATTATAAAGCATATTTCAAAAAGAATGCATTTTCTTGAGTGAAATATTTTTTAGTTTTATAATTCTTTAAAGTCAAGCAGCCTTTCAAATTGCAAATAGCACTGTAATGATGACTATATCTGCCTAGTGATGAGCCTTTGAGAAAGATCTGTTGGGAAACATAGGCAAATTCTGAATTCCAAATAACAATTTGGCAAAACAGCCTAAGAAAACAAGCACTGCATGCAGTATATTTATAAACTGAGTGGAGTTGTGCTGTGGTTTATTTTTCTTGTTGCTTTTCTATATACTTTTGTTTGTTGCCTCAAGTCATTCAGCCATATTTTCCCTTTTTATGGGGCAGAACACGGTTACTGTAACAATTGTAATATATTGCTCCCTGAATTGCACAGTGCTCCAAATATCTTTGTGGCTAATGCGTAGTGAATGAAAAGTAAATATTATCAACAAGTAAAATAGTTTTCTATTTGGTTCTTATTCTTATTGTTGGATATGAAAAATATCAAATGAAAAAAATCCGGAGACTCAACTCTTCCATGCCTGTGAATGGATTCAGAATTGGCAGTACAGACCTCTTTGTACCAGTCTACCACCTACAATTCTGAAGGACAGCTTACTCGGCATGACAATAGTTCATAGTCCATCCTTACTTGTATCACTTTGCTCTCTGCTCAGACTGCCACCAAGACAGTGCAATCAGGCAGTGTTATCTGTAAAGAACGATAATTTTTTTCTTAAATCAGAAACCCCAAAAGAGTCTGCTATACTCAGACACAATAAATGCTAAGTGCCTTTGAATGAAACTGTAGATCATCACCTATCTGGATTGACTCAGAAATTACAGGAAAGACTATTCTTGCTTTCATCAATCCACTCCTAGAGCTGTAATGGTCTATTTCCTGAGCAACTCCATTTTAGTTCTTCAGTCACAAAATGCATCATCTAAAACCAACATAGATCAACATAACTATAATGATGACAATCAAGCAACAGTGATATAATCCAACTTTGGACCTGACTTAGAGAACACTTGCCAGGATAGCCCAGCATCTTTTACAAGTATGAGTTTGCTTATAAGACCACCACAAAAGAAAGGCCAGATCTCCATGGTTGAAGAATCTTCTTCTTTTATCCATCTAATCAATAACACATAACCCTCAAATCAAATTTCCTCACACTATTATGTTCATAAGTACCACTGCTTCTATTCTAAGCCAACAATCTAAATAAAGGAGATGAAGCCATGGTGTGTGGTACTTGGAAGCCATCAAAGAGTACACCAGAGTCCTCAAAGAGTATGAAGGGCATAGATCCTGGGCTGAAGGTCTACAAAAGCCAGCGGATTGCACAGAGAGGACAGAGCTATAGCAGGAAAAATGTAGGGGAGGAAATTAAGCACAAGACAGAAGCATAACACTTAGGTGTAGTCTGCTTGCCTTGTGGACTAGTCAAAGGTGACTTTTATAATTGTAGTACCTACTGATCCCAGTTGAGTCTTAACAAAAAGGATGTGAGGAGAAAAAAAAAAAAGCCTATAAAACATCTGAGTGCATCTGCTACAACAATCAGCTGAGAGACAAAACTTACCACTTTGTGCTCAGGACTACACTAACATTATGATGTGAGGGTCTATATCCTATTCATCTTCCACAGTCTGAGCTAGTCTGAAGCAAGTTCCTATCTGTCTTCAACAGTCTGTGTACATTCTTCTAAATCTTTCTCAAAAAGCAGCTGCTACCTCATGAAAAGGTGACTATCTCAATTTGAATTCTTTTACTATTCCATTGACTTTGCCAATAGGATGACAGCTACATTTTTTCACCTTATTTTTTTTAATAAAGGAAGCAATTTATTAAAGTTCTGCATCACTTAAACTATGGATGCTTTGCTATTAGTGTTACTGAGCAGAAACAGAGATTAATTTAGTGGATTGCAACTTTGGCTACATCTAATCTCAGACAAACTAGAAGTAATGGACTGATAGTGAAAACTGTTATAAACTATTTCCCGTTTATACCCTGCAAAATTTTAATATTAAAAAGAATACTGTAATAAACTGGGAGAACCAATGGAGCAGTAGCATTACACTTGAACACTTATTTCAATTACCTGCTCTCCTGATAAGAAAAGCTGTCTCTGGCCACAATTTAATGTTACTTGATTAATAACCTTAACATGCATTTTTGCTTAATATTTATGCAAGTTTTCAAAGACAGCATTTCAAAATTCAAAGACTTGCATATTTCCCTTTCCAGTGCTTTCTGTATTCTGTAAATACACGTCTGCTTTCACTTTCTTTTCAAGCAATTCAAACAATTGATTAGATCTGAAGGAGAAATCAGGCTTATAAAAGTCATGCTTTCAAAATAATGAAGTACATCACTTCCAAGATATTTCAATACTTACAAAACATAAAGAGCACCGATTCATGGTTTTGGCACTTCCAATACATTGGCTGTCATATACAGGTCAATGTTCTTTGTATTTAAGAATGTTGTATTAAAAATTTGTTTTAGCCTTTCCTATTAAGGATTGCAAACATCAAAAGCAGGAAAAGATTTTGAAGAACAGAGGAAACAGTATTTATATATAAGTTAGGTAACTTATTTAACAGATTTTTTCATTAAGTTATTGAATTTATAGACTGCCTGTATCAATCTCAGACTCAAAAACAGGTCCAAGTTGAAGACTAAGAAGTGAAGACATACATACTGGTCAACACCCTGCTGCAATACCATTGTTTGACCAACTCCTCTGCACAGCCTATTTGTGAGAAATATTCCTAATCCAGTATCGTCCAGAATCATTACTTTCCAGAAAGATATTCAATAAAATCATATAATAAATTCCATTTTATTTGAACTGTTAAGCTGTTGATTGCTTCTTGTACCCAATTTTTTTTAAAAGCCTCATCTAGCTTACAGAATTACATGAAATCTTAAGCAATTTTTTCAGGTGAGGGCCTCATGGTGCTTCCCATATAAAGGATTCCACAGTATATTTTAAAAGACAGATTTTGGATTATAAAGAACATATTTTCATAAGATAAAATTCTATGTGAATTCATTTTCCATAGCTGAAGTACCATCACAGATAATTGTACAATTACCTTAAATACATTAGTCATACACATAGCCACATAACTATATTCTAAATTACTTACTTTTGAAAGACTGCACGTATCTTACATCTACACACATTTATACACTTAATATCACTTTATAGAAAGCTATGTGTCAATTTCAACATAATTCAGTATATACTGCCTGCTGTTTCTTTTCTGCTACATGTTATTTTAATAGAGTATGATTTGATCATCCAAAAGTATCCTGTCAGCTTTCATAAGTGCAGCAGTGCAAGAATATTTGCTATGTGAACTGTAACTATTCACTTTCTCTTATTTGTAAACCCCCTAAAGATGGTATTAATAGTTTTGTCATGCTATATGTGTTGCTCTATGATGAAATGAAAGTTTTCTTAAATTATTTAAGAATGAAAAGCAAACAGTGTAATTAAGTATTACAGAATCACAGAATAGCTAGGGTTGGAAAGGACCTTGAGATCATCTAGTTTCAACCTCACTGCCATTGGCAGGGACGACACACACTAAACCATGTCACCGAAGACTCCACCCAACCTGGCCTTGAACACTGCCAGGGATGAAGCATTCACAGCTTCCTTGGGCAACCCATTCCAGTGCCTCACCACTCTCACAGTAAAGAACTTCTTCCTTCTATCTAAACTAAACGTCCCCTGTTTAAGTTTGAATCCGTTACCCCTTGTCCTATCACTACAGTCCCTAACAAAGAGCCTCTCTCCAGCATCCTTGTAGGCCCCCTTCAGATTAACCTTTCTTATGATCTCTGATTAATGAAGGGGAACAGATGGTGCCTCTAGAGACCCAGAAGTAATTTCTGCAACTGTGTCATAACTTGCTCTAGATAAAGTTCACTTATAGCTTTTCCTATAGTTGTCTTCTCATATTTCTTTACAGATTATATTTTGTTATTAAGATTCTTCAGTATTTGCTTAAGATAAATTTGCAACTGATGATAAAAATATTACCTTTACCCCCTTTTATTATGCCTAGTATATAGAACACATCTCTTAAATACTGTAATATTTACGCACTTTTTTCTTTTCAAGTTTTGCTCTCTGAGGTTAGAACGCTGATTACCAAATGTACCTGTAGTGATTTTTTTAATATTCCCAACTCTAGGGCAGCATTGCAGAATGTTATGTTATTGTCTGAGGCTCAAACTTTACAAAATATTTACAGACTGTATAAAATGTGTTAAAACAATACAATATGAATTCTTTGTTCTGTATGATTGGGTAGCTTATCTTACTTTTTCATAGAAAGCCCATCTTAGTTTTTCAGAAGAACTGAATGCTCATTTCTATAACTGTTGTTTGCAACATTGAGTCCTAACCTATAATTTGCACTCTTTGTTGGGTTAAGTACAAATAGGGTCAATCTTCAGAACTCAAATATTTTAGATAACATTAGGACAATTTTCTTCAGTTTTGTTTGACTAAAACTTATTAAAACCATGTTGGCATATACCTTATTCTCCAATAGCTCATAATAATCTTACTTCTCTCAATACATTTAAACGAAGTTATAAAATACATGCTATCAAGAGCTTTAAATAAAACAGATTTAATTATGCATGGACAGAAACTCAGTGAAACAATACTTGCTATACACATCACAGAAGTGGACATCTCATCTGAGTGTGATAAATGGACAACTTCAGTAGGGCCAAACTACTTTTGAATTAGGATTTCATTTACAGCGTTAAAATAATATCAGAGTATTTTCTCTGAGGCTTTATACTACACACAGAGAAGTAGTTAAAATAGTTGTTGCTATAGCCAAAGCTTATAAAAGGTCAATTGCCTGCATTCAAGTGATACACATGTAGGTCTTTCAACTGTAAACTCTTTTAGCCAGCGATACACATGTAGGTATTTCAGACTGTAAACTCTTTTAGCCAGCGATACACAAGGCATTCTGTATCATCCTCAAAAGTGTTACCTCTTTGCCTGTCAGAAGGCAGCAGAAACAACAGGATACTTATACAGGCAAGAAGTCGCAGATATTCCACAAAACCTTTAGAATTTCTTCACATGTATTCTCACATTTCTCACTCATGGTTCCTTTCCTTCTTGATTACACAATCTCTCTTGGAAGCAGAAAAAAAATTCTTTTTTTCTTGCATTTTTTCTCTACCAGACAGATGGGTATATTTATTACAAACAAAATCTAACATTTTGTTTGAGTACCTCCAATCTTTTTGGAATACGGCTTTAATTCTTTGCCATTTATCATGATCTAGTAAATCGGTCACTCCATCACCACATACATGAATATACGTATACATGTAAACACCACAAGCATGCAGCTATTTGTGAAGCAGGTAAACATTTTGTATCAAATACTTTCCTATTAGTATGGTCGCTGCTCTGCTACTAAGACAAAAGTCATAGAAATCAACGAATTACACACACACAAAATATGATTCTTGTTTCTTTTCATAATCAAGAGGTTTAGACAAAAAACAACTCCCTTCGTGAATTTTTAAGAACATGATCCCTCCTGTATTAAAAATCCTGACGAACAACTGCTCTTGATCTCAGAGAGCTGAAAGGACACAAAAGAGCATGTAGCAATGGGGAATGGCTTTAAGCTGAAAGAGGGGAGATTTAGATTAGATACTAGGAAGAAGTTCTTCACTGTGAAGGTGGTGGAGCACTGGCAGAAGTTGACCAAAGAAGCTGTGAATGCTCTATCCCTGGAAGTGTTCAGGGCCAGGGTGGATGGGGCTTTGAACATACTGGTCTAGTGGGAGGTGTCCCTGCCCATAGCAGGGGCGTTGCAACTAGATGAGCTTTAAGGTCCCTTCCAACCCAAACCATTCTATGAAAAGCTACGTTATGTATTATTTACTACTGGAGAGGAATATTAACAGCTAGCAGGCCAGTGTGCCTGAACTCATAATGCCTCTACTACACAGTGCAACAGAACAGATGGGAAGTCCAAACGAGCTTTGAAGCATGGAACAGTACAGTCCTGTCAACATGAAGTTGGCACCCAACGTACTTAGTTCTATTGAGGACACTGTCCAACACTGCCTCTTTGGACCTCTCACCACTGTGATGGACATGAGCCAGAGCTGATTATGTGACAGGATGTGTTGAAATATGTTGTCTCTAAATTGGAGAGACATCAATTTGATAGGTGGACCACTCAGTGGATAAAGAACTGGCTGGATGGCCACATGCGAACAATTGTGGTCAATGGCTCGATGTCCAGCTGGAGACCAGTAACGAGTGGTGTCCCTCAGGGATTGGTGTTGGGACTGGTCTTGTTCAACATCTTTGTCGGTGACATGGACAGGGGGATTGAGTGCGCCCTCAGCAAGTTTGCCACTGACACCAAGCTGTGCGGTTCAGTTGATATGCTGGAGGGAAGGAATGCCATCCAGAGGGACCTCGACATGCTTGTGAAGTGGGCTGATGCCAACCTTATGAAGTTTAACCATGACAAGTGCAAGGTCCTACACCTGGGTCGGAGAAATCCCAAGCACAGCTACAGGTTGGGCAGAGAAGAGATTCAGAGCAGCCCTGCAGAGGAGGACTTGGGGGTGTTGGTCAATGAGAAAATGAACATGAGCCCGCAGTGTGTAAAAACTATTATTCAGTGTGTGAAAGCCAACTGTATCCTGGGCTGCATCAAAAGGAGTTTGACCAGCAGGTCAAAGGAGGTGATCCTGTCCTCCTACTCTGCTCTCGTCAGACCTCACTTGGAGTATTGTGTGCAGTTCTGGTGTCCTGAACATAAAAAGGACATGGAACTGTTGGAACAAGTCCAGAGGAGAGCCACGAGGATGATCAGGGAACTGGAGCACCTCCTGTATGAAGATAGGCTGAGAAAGTTGAGGCTGTTGAGCCTGGAGAAGAGAAGGCTGCATTGAGACCTCATAGCAGCCTTCCAGTATCTGAAGGGGGCCTATAAGGGTGCTGAGGAAGGACTCTTCATAAGGGACTTTAGTGATAGGACAAGGGGTAATGGGTTCAAACTTAAACAGGGGAACTTCAGGTTAGATAGAAGGAAGAAGTTTTTTTACTGTGAGGTTGGTGAGGCACTGGAATGGGTTGCCCAGGGAGGTTGTGAATGCTCCATCCCTGGCAGTGTTCAAGGCCAGGCTGGACAGAGCCTTGGGTGACACGGTTTAGTGTGAGGTGTCCATGGCAGGGGGTTTGGAACTTGATGATCTTAAGTTCCTTTCCAATCCTAACTATTCTATGATTCTATGAAATCTCATGTGAAGCAGGGAGGTGGGTCTTTTGTGTTTTTTTTTTTTAATCAGACAGTAATGACTGGAAGAGGACAGCATGTCAACATCAGATGACCTGGGAGAGACCTGGTCCTGTAGTTATGCATGCATAGCTGCTCTGCTTCTATTCTGGCTCCCATAAGCTACAGCTTCTCGCATATCTAGCCTGAAGATTTTATAGCAGCAAAGCTGACACAGAAACACCCAAATGACCCCAGAGACCACATAAATAGAAGGCTCTATGAAATATACCTACCAAGTAGATGCTTGAGAAACACTTCTTTCTTACTGCCATTATTATAATACAATTATCTGACAGTGATTTATTCTTATATATTATCTCCATTGAAAGCTTATACATTTTTCTGACATTACACTTCTCCCTTAGCCATGATCAGCAGTTACACTGCAATTGCCTAAAATTCTTAAATTCAGCTGTAAAATTGTGAATAATTGTATACTTCCAATCTTTAAATTATCATGGTAATACGCAGATCTAAGTCTCTAGTCAATGGCAATATATTAGAAACAAACCTAAAATTGTACTTCTACAGGTCTTCTGCTACCTGAAATCAGATGCAAGAATGAAGTTACACTAGCTTTCCATCTGGAAGCAAAAATGCAGCCAAAGATAACCGAAGCATGTTGACATATTTATAGTACTTTATAAATTACATTTTATTTTAGTATCAAATATACTGCATAAATAAAATAATAATGCTAAGTTAATTAGGCAAAAGGCCTAGTCTGTAAGAAATTTTTTTGCAGATAATTAAGTAAAATGCATAATGCCTGACCATATGGTCTTTTTGTCCTGTTGGCTAATTACCTACAAATTGCTGTACCAATTTTTTTGCTGCTGGTTATTATTAACTAGAGTATGTTTTCTCCTGAGTATTGTTTTTCTCTTTCACATCTTTTCAACCTCACCAGAGAAAATGCATTTAGTATTCACATTGCTTATTGGACTGAACTGCAAAGGATACCTTCTACAGTTGAATTCTGTAAAGAAAAGATACCTCCCAAAGAAAAAGCTGATTGAACAAAAGCTATGTTGTACTGCTTTAAAACTGGAAGTTCAAAATATTGAACACAGTCATATTTGCATCAGAATTTTCTCTGGCTGTGTAAAAACAATGTAGCCCTGGGCATATACTCTGACAAGCATTAAAATGATGCAGTAATGATTTTTTATATAGAAAGCAATTAGCATTTTTTAATGATCCATTCTGTAGAAGCCATGTCTAATTTAGGGCATCTGCTTCTAACAATTCTTCACCATCTCTGTATTAAGAGTGTAAATCTTAATTATTGCTTTTGCGGTATAAGAACTCTAACATAACTATTGATTATGGAAACTACAATCACTCGCAAAACACAGCTGGGGCATTTTTGCCAACAAGACAAAACTAAAGGGATACTAAAACCCCACAGCCCAGAAGAGCCTTGAAGTTCCACTCTTTGGTTAACAACTAATTATGCAAATTCAGATCTACAATTCAAACAGCTAAGAATAAATGACTCTGCCTAGCTTATTTAGATTATGCACAGACTTTATTTTTCTCCTTCATATATTTATATTGTTCGAGAAAGAAATTAATTTTCCAAGATCAATAATTATTCAGATGTTCCTCTAGTAACTGTCCTGCAAACATCATCACAGGAAAAAAAAAAAAAAAAAAAAAAAAAAAACCAACCAAAACCAAACAGCTTTGATGTACCATTAAACAAATGTGCACCAGTTGGACTTCTAGGTTTTTAGCTTGCCAAAATTGCTAACTAGAAGACATGATTTGAAAACTTTGCTTTAAATCATTCCCAAACGGGAACATCTTCGTATTATAGAGCACATCTTTTCCTTTAGATATGCATGCACCAAAACTTTATGATTCTATGACACTTTACATTTAGCAGTATAACTAATGCATCGTCATAAAAATCCTTGGTTTCCAGAAAGAAACAAACACATAGTCATTTTTCTTCACTTTCATAAATTGTACTAATTGGTAAGTTTCAAATAAATTCAAAAGCCAGTAATATCTTTACACTTCTTTTGTTTAGTTGTTTGAAGTGCACTTAGTCATTTCAGCAGTGCACTGATACACCAGTTGTCTGATACTAACTTCTGGATCTGCAAATATTTATTCTTTTTTTTATTTCTAGGAAGGAACCTATACATACTGGGGTTAAGTGAGGAACGCAAATTACCGTAAGCAAACTACTAGTTATAATTCTATAATACAATTCTACCTACTTCTACTATCATCACAGTTAATGATGGACTTTATGACTTCTTCTCTATTGTATCTTAAGTGTGAAGGCACTTCAGTCAAGTATCTTACTTGAGTTCAGTAAGGCTTTCAACACTGCCTCCCGTAAGGGCTGGATGAACAGACAGTGAGGTGGACTGAAAACTGGCTGAAGGGCCAGGCTCAGAGGGTGGCGAGGGTGATCAAGCACTGGCATCAGCTGCCCAGAGAGATTGTAGAGTCTTCATCCTTGGAGGTACAGTGGACTGTACATGGTCCTAGGCAGCTCTGCTTGTGTAGGGGGGTTGAACAAGATCTCAAGACATCCCTTTGAACCTCAACAGTTCTGTGATACCTAAACCACTGCAACTAAAATTGTATCTGCTGCAGTTCTCCAAATATCACCTCCAATCACCTTAATATTTACTCTGGCATCACATCACCTTTCATATTAAGTTGCCTTGAAGATCTTTACAATCTTCAAGGCGGAGTTTAGTCTTACCTTCATTTTTACTATTCGCTTTTATTTCCTACCATCTGTCTCCAGTATTTAGTGCTTGACAGAAATGACCAGGAGACAGATTTGCATCTCACAGAACTCTTAAGATGTCAGAAATGCTCTGCTCAAAATTTTCAGACTAGACAAAGAGGGAAGGAGGAAAGAAATATAACAATGTGATAGTTAAACACATGCATTCGATATGGGAAATTCGAACAATATTTAAGTTTGTTGTCTGCAAGAGGCAAAGAAGGGAACATTACACTCATGAGTTTTTTTTCTGGGATAGGGTTACTATTTACCATTATATTTTGACCATAAATTCCAGCGGAGTCTAGGAAAAAAAACATGATTCAAATTCAACTAGCAAATGATTTCTGACAAAAAGACATCTGCTCAGAAGATTCCCAACCAGCTGTTCTCTAATCTTTTCTTCTCCCATATTACAGCCTTATAAGTTAGTGTTCTGCTCCCGGTTTCTAAGCAGATTCCCTTTCCCCAGCAATTCTTAATGTCAGTGAACCCAAGTGTTTTTTCACAGAATTCTGACAAAATGTGCTTAGAATTTCCAACACCTTCCTGACACCTATCGTTTCGGTTATTTACATGGCTCCCACTGCCAAAATACAGCTTACCAAACTATTATTAGGTACCTTTTCTCCAGCACTTCCAGTACCAGTTGTTAAGGTGACAGAGAAATCCTTCAAAATAAGAATATATTTATGGCGTGGATAACAACTTCAACAAATCTAATCCAAAGCCACGTATTTGGTTGAGCAGAGTAAAGAATCCAGATGAAATATTTCTACTCCTGGCACCTTAGCCTCAAGGCCAGCTTTCTTCTTTTACTCACTTCTTCAACTGACTGTTCCTGTGTCTTAGACGGGTTCAGCAGTGCCAGTCTGAAACAGTCAAGCCTGACTTCATTGCAAAAGGCCTTCTGTGGCATGAGCCAATTAATGAGGAAGCATTATCTTTCTCCTGTCTGCTTTACTTCTTTCCCACAGCATTAGGTTAATTAGCAACGTGCTGGGGGAAATAAAATCACTTTATGTAAATTAACAGTTTTGGGATGGCCTCATTATGAAGTATGGGACTATCACTGAAAAGCAATCATAATCCTGATTTAAGTTTTCAAATAAATTCCCTGTCAAAAAGGTGGAAACTTGAATTAGTTAGAGTCCTTTTCTATGGAAAACAAAACAAAACAAAAAATAAAACACCCCCCCCAAAAAAAAACCCCACAAAACCACACAAAAAATACCCCCAAAACCCAAAACAAAGCCATGAGATATAATGTAGATAAACTACTTTTTTTTTTTTTTTTAATTGAAAGAGACATCTTCATACAGAATACAGCTATATTAATGTTTACATGCACAATAAAGGCAGTTTAAAAAGTGGAAGGAAGGTCTACCACTCACCTGGGAAACTGAAAACATTGCATGAGTAGATTAAAAAAGACTAAGGGTGCAGCTTCACTACAACAAGCTGAACTAATTTCCATGAGGGTTCTTACTTCTTGAGTCAACTTAGCTCAGGAGGGCAGTTACAGTGAAATAACACGCTGCACAGATTGGTTGCATTAGCAGCACTAAGCAGTTACTGTGTTCCTATCTATCAACACTACTCAAACCCAAATTCAAAGCATTGCTAATCCTGGGCTCTACACTTTAGGTTTGGAATAAAATCAGATTAATGCAATTGCTGAATTACACCTTAAGATAATAACACAGGGAATATGAGCCTCAAAATGAAACAATCATTTTCTTAAGTGCTGAAAAATAGTACAAGTCTTTTTCAGCATGGTTATGTCATTTTACAGTATTTGAGGATCTGCCGCAAGAGACAAGGAGAACAAATAGACTCACTGACCTGATAAGAAGGTCCTTAAACCAGTATGCCGGAGAAAGTTTATCATCTCAGTGAGACCAGGGGACAACACAACAAGGGAGGCTCTCACACTTCCTCTTTTCAAAGCAAGGTGACTTGAGAGTTCATCTCAAGCACCTCTATACACAAATATGGAGTAAAAAACAGGATGAATGAGAAATCTGTCCATTGCTATAGAGCTATGATCTCACTGGATTAGAGGGATATGGAAACATAGGTCACATGACAGGAGTACTGCAGGTTAAAAAACCCCTGCACATGGGCTGGAATAACCCAATTACAGTGGAGTCTGTGAGCAAGCTGTCTAGAAAGGACTTGGGGGTCCTGGTGCACAGTAACAGAACATGAGTCAGCAGTGGGCTCTTCACAATCCAGAAACCCAGTGGCCTAGTGGACTGCATTAGCAATGGCCTAAGCAGAAGGTGGGAAAGTGATTATCCCCCTCTCTCCAGAACTTGTGAGACTGTATCTGGAATTCTCTGACCAGTTTTGGTCTTTCCAGGCTTGTAAAAGACTTGACATATAGAAGTAAACCAGTAAAAGACAGTATTTAAAGACGAAGTCGAGAGCACTAGCTTCATTCAACTTTAGAGGAGGCTGAGGAGGGATCTTCCTGTTCTTTGGCTTCCTGACTGGAGGGCACAGGTACAATGCAGTCACACTCTCCTCACTGGTGCCCAGGGATGACACAAGAGGCAACAAGTTGGAGGACAGAAAGTTCTAATTAGGGGAAAGGGAAAAAATTTGCACACTAAGGGCAGTCAAACACTGGAATAAGGTTGCTAAGAGGGGTTATGCATTTTCTACCTTGAAGCGATTCAAAACTCTGAGCAACCTAACTGACTCCGGTTTAAGCAGTGAGTTGGACTAAATGATCTCCAGTGGCTTTAACTTAAAACAGGAGCTAATATTTGTTTCACTGAGTAACCTACAAATTTACAATGTAATAAAGCTTTTATTAAGTAGCTGCTTTGTTTGGTTTTCCCCTCTTCCTGTCCCTTTTTCTCATTTTCTTATTCTGTGAGGAAGAAAATTAGACTTTATAATACTCAAATCAAGTGTAGTAATATTGGCCCTCTAGGCGTAAACCCATCAATACAATTAGAAACGCATTTCTTGAAAGAGGTACAGACTTGGCTATAGGACCAAAAATTGTGAGTTTACGGACCATTCTTGTCCAGCAGCAATGTCATTTTTATACTCTATCTCAAACGCATTCTGACAGTACAGCTTTCTATCTTGCTTTTATTTTTTTATTAATGCTTCCCTATTTTACTTAACAAAATACTATTTGTTTTCATTACTTTTGTGTGGAAATGTTTGCTCCTACTTGGCTGGCACTCAGCGCATTCTGCTGTCCACGTGATTTATGAGTTTGCTGATTCTCAGTTGTACTACAAAAAAAAATCCTCTACAAGAAAACATAATTTGGAATTGCTTAATATGCCCTGATGAATATGCTATTTCAGAGAAGCAGATTTACTGTCACCTTTCATTGCTGAAAGCAGCACACTCATGGCAGGCTTTAGTGCTATAGCAATAAATACCATAACTGTTCAATATATGAAAATGTGATTGGCCACATACAATGAGTGCTTCAATTTGTTCACCAGCCAATGAATTTGCACAAGTCTTTCCCATGATTTATAGCACAGACTGTCTTATGACCTATAATCTGTCATACTTTGAAGGGTCTTGGGATACAATTCTATGAAAGCAATATAGTAAAGTTAGTCTAGGAACATCCTCGCTGCATCGTATCACAGCCCTGGAGCCCTATAATCAGATTTCAAGGGATGAAGTGAATAACAGTGATTCCTGAGCATAAAAGGGAAAATTTTAGGGAAACCCAGAGTCTAAAGGAAACAAAAAATAAGTAAAAAATTACTTTCTTTTAAGATACTGCACACAAGTTTGACAGCTAGCTTTAAATTATTCAGGTTTTATTCATTAAAATGTTGGGGCATACTACCCTTATATTATGATCCTAAATTATTATTTCAGAAGACTGGGCATAGAGCACAGTATTTTAGCTATTGATAACACCTGTTACCGTATCTTAGGGAGCATAATATATTCTGGCCAGCAGCTCTGACCACCAGCCAGACTTCTAAATCCAGTAAATTAGTTTTCTTAATGTTTTCAAAGTAAAGTTTAATTAACCAATAATCATATGCTACATATTAGTCGGCAAGTGCCTAAAATATGGTTTTGATTTCTGATTCCTCAATTTTAGATTATTAAAATAAAAAACTTTTTCATTTCTAAAATACAATCACTTGTTGGAAGTGGCGTCTCAGCAGTCTTAATTTATGCCTGCAGGTGTGGAGGTATGGTTAGCAAGCAAAGGTCATGTTCCCATGTCTGAGCTTAATTAAGCACAGATTCTGTGAAAGTTAGAAAAAACACCAGTTGTGTACAGTTGCCAGCAGTGGAAAAACCCTGGAAGTTAACCAATAGAGATAGAAGACCAGCTGGCCAACCTTGTAGCTAAAAATTGTCTGTGAACTAGGAGCAGAGACCTTGAGAGGAGGATGTGTATATGAGCAGGGAAAATCACTGAAATGCAGCTGGAATGTACCCAATGCTGTATATGCCAACCAATCACTACGGGAAGCTGTGTGTACGTGGCAGTTTGACACTATATATACCCATTATTTGAGCACAATAAATGGATCACTTTTATCAATCATATTGATTGTGCACGTGTTCCCTCCGTGCGTGACGACATGCAGGTTTATGTATACAGTTTGCAGCTCTAACGCTGTTTGCCACATGGACACCTAAAACCAAAGGTGTTTCTTGTGAAAGAGAGATACATGTTCCACTGCATCAGGCAAGTAATGGTTATGCAATCTCTTATGTTAAGTGTGTCTCTACGTGGATGCTAGCTTTTAAGGTTTAGACTATATTTGCTTTCTGTAATAATTTGTAGAATTTTTAGGAGCATTAATGTTTAATTTTTCACATTTAGATATAAGTTGAAAATGCAGTGTACCTCTGTATTTAAAAAACAAAATCAATTACAGATTAATTCGGAAACTCCAGAGACCTAAGTGTTAGAAGTTCATTTCAGCTCAATTTTTAATACACTGCATACTTGGGATTCTCAGATATACAGCACTTCTATCTCCAGCCAAGCATTACACAAACATCTAGCCTGAATTACACTGCTTGTACATTTTGTTTAGTAAGAACATCTCTACTCAGGATTGTAAGCATGCACTTAAATACTCTCCTGATATGTAGTTTTTGTGAATTAAGAAATAATCCCAGTATTTTAGAAAGTAAATCTGAAACACTTATCCGTATATCTATGACTCTAGATAAATGTGTCCTGCAGATACATTGTACAAAACTTTAGCCTGCTGCATTATTCTGTCTGAAGCTTTCAGAATGAGCATTCAAAGAATTTCTTAGACCTGTACTTCCTAGGACCTGAACTGAAACTCATACTCACTGTAAATGTTCTAAGATTTTTGGTATTTGAGGGTTCCCTCAAATATAGCTCCTGACCATCTCACTAGGAAACCAGAAGTTTGGCCATTCTTCTCAATTACTAAAGGCACTGAAGTGTCCCTGAGGAAATGCTGTCACCCCCACCCCTTCCCTCTTTTTCCTTTACAGCGCAGTAATCTGTGGCTCTGTGTCTAAAGCAGTAGCTTAGGGACGTGATGAGGAGATATGCAACAAATGCAATAAATGTTTGGTTTTACTGTATTTACTATTGATTACCTCAATTGCAGACAATCACTTAAAAACAAACCCCAAGAACTGCAGATTTGGGGGGAGGGGGGACAGGAAACGGGGAAGAGGAAGCAAAATCCATGCCAAAGGAGCAAATTTCATACTTCAGCAACAATCTGCAATCCAATTTACTGTACTAAAAAAAATAACACTGTGACAGCAGATTTCAAGGCCTACTCCGAACTACTACCAGTTGTAATACAATGTGCTTCATATTTCAGTGTGGCCATCAGCAAAACGCTTGCTGACATGAAGATTCCTGCTCTGTGAATGTTAAGTACAGCTCTTTACTCACAGTTTCACTATTTTATGTTCT
Source organism: Psittacula echo (assembly GCF_963264785.1). NCBI lineage: Eukaryota > Metazoa > Chordata > Aves > Psittaciformes > Psittacidae > Psittacula > Psittacula echo. Next base: position 35,800,596 of record NC_137738.1, on the reverse strand, counting down.
ACACATGGCATGAGAGCAATCCAAGAAGAAATTCTCAGTAATCCCCATTCCAAATATTTCAGATCCTGAATTCCCAAACTACTGGTAATATTAGACTTCCGAACTGCCTTCCAAGTGAATGGCTGCAAATCCTTAACAGCAGACATATTAAAAAAAAAATCATAGAATCATAGAATAGTTAGGGCTGGAAAGGACCTTAAAGATCATCTACTTCCAACCCCCCTGCCATGGGCAGGGACACCTCACACTAAACCATGCCACCCAAGGCTTCGTCCAAACTGGCCTTGAACACCGCCAAGGATGGAGCATTCACAACTTCCCTGGGCAACCCATTCCAGTGCCTCACCACCCTCACAGTAAACAACTTCTTCCTTCTATCTAACCTGAACTTCCCCTGTTTAAGTTTTAACCCATTACCCCTTGTCCTATCACTACAGTCCCTGAATGAATAGTCCATCCCCAGCTTCCTTGTAGGCCCCCTTCAGATACTGGAAGGCTGCTATGAGGTCTCCATGCAGCCTTCTCTTCTCCAGGCTCAACAGCCTCAACTTTCTCAGCCTCTCTTCATACGGGAGGTGCTCCACTCCCCTGATCATCCTCGTGGCCCTCCTCTGGACTTGTTCCAACAGTTCCATGTCCTTTTTATGTTCAGGACACCAGAACTGTACACAATACTCCAAGTGAGGTCTCATGAGAGCAGAGTAGAGGGGCAGGATCACCTCCTTCAACCTGCTGGTCAAACTCCTCTTGATGCAGCCCAGGATACGGTTGGCTTTCTGGGCTGTGAGCGCACACTGAAGCCGGCTCATATTCATTTTCTCACCGACCAACACCCCCAAGTCTTTCTCTGCAGGGCTGCTCTGAATCTCTTCTCTGCCCAACCTGTAGCTGTGCTTGGGATTGCTCCGACCCAGGTGGAAGACCTTGCACTTGTCATGGTTAAACTTCATGAGGTCGGCATCAGCCCACCTCACAAGTGTGTCGAGGTCCCTCTGGATGGCATCCCTTCCCTCCAGCGTATCAGCCGAACCACACAGCTTGGTGTCATTGGCAAACTTGCTGAGGGCACACTCAATCCCACTGTCCATGTCACCGACAAAGATGTTGAACAAGACCGGTCCCAACACCGATCCCTGAGGGACACCACTCGTTACTGGTCTCCAGCCGGACATCGAGCCATTGACCACAATTCTTTGCGTGTGGCCATCCACACAGTTCTTTATCCACTGAGTGGTCCACCTATCAAATTGATGTCTCTCCAATTTAGAGACAAGGATGTCACGTGGGACAGTGTCGAAGGCTTTGCACAAGTCCAGGTAGATGACGTCAACTGCTCTGCCCCTGTCCATCAGTTTTGTAGCCCCATCATAGAAAGCCATCAAATTGGTCAGGCAGGATTTCCCCTTAGTGAAGCCATGCTGGCTGTCACCAGGCACCTCCTTGTTTTTCATGTGCCCTAGCATGTCTTCCAGGAGAATCTGCTCCAAGATTTTGCCAGGCACAGAGGTGAGACTGACTGGTCTGTAATTCCCCAGGTCATCCATTTTCCCCTTCTTGAAAATGGGGGTTATATTTCCCTTTTTCCAGTCATCGGGAACTTCACCTGACTGCCACAATTTTTCAAATATGATGGCCAGTGGCTTAGCAACTTCATTCACCAGCTCCTTCAGGACCCGTGGATGGATTTCATCAGGTCCCATGGACTTGTGTACGTTTAGGTTTTTAAGATGGTCTCGAACCAGATCCTCTCCTACAGTGGGCCTAGGGTCTTCATTGTCACAGTCCCTGCGTTCGCCTTCCAAGACTTGGGTGGTGCGGTCAGAGACTTTGCCAGTGAAGACCGAGGCAAAGAAGTCATTAAGAACCTCAGCCTTCCCCAAAAAAAAAAAAGAAATATTTTGTTGGAATGTAACATGGAAAAAAACACATCAAAACCCCACTTTGCAGCATTGTTTTGTAACCTGATGAATAAGGTAAAGAACTATGGAATGTCAAAAGAGGCTTTTCCGCCCTTGTATATATTGCCTTGCTTCTAAAGTCTTTAATTGTTGATCAGTCAACTGACTACTTTCTAGCCATTGACATGGCTTACAGGAAGATAATAAATTTTTTATGTTTGCCCTCATTTCACCATAAATGCTTTATATGAGTATTCATTTTGTTCATGAATATTCATTTTGTTTATTTTAAAAGTTATTTAAAGACAAAGGTGTTTCCCAGGGTTCTTTAAACCTTCCTACTCTGCAGCCTGTTTTGTTTCATTTGAATTATTTTGTATTATTGTAGCTGATTAGTTCCCGTGTACACAGCAGCACGTATACACCAAAGTGGCAGATTTCTTTTTTCTTGGCAACATTTCACCAAGTACATATGAAAAATATTTCACAACATAGTAACTGATCCTGTAGCCTGCAAGCCAGCTTTCCTATCCCTATTTGCAGCAGTCAACTCCAGTAAGTCTCACCACAGAAGTTATTTCATTTTGTAAATAACCACAGAAAAGTTTAGATTGAGTAACCAAACAAGGTAGCACTTGTTTCGACAATTGCCTCCCTGAAAACATTACAGTCAGTAGTTGGAAAAAGAATAGTACATCGTCTTACTACCTATTAGCAGTTGTTACTTTTAACAAATAAGATGATTTAGTAATTTAACAGTGTTTAGATTTGTGAGCCCAATTCTCTGCAGGGATGGAAGCAGAGAAACAATATTTGAACAGCTGCTGCCAGGAGGTTAGAAGCAGATTGTATTCTGACTTTGCTCCTTGCATAGCACACACAGGCAAGGGCTACTGTTCAAAGTCATCACTCTTCTGAGAGGATGCCTTCAGACTTAAATTATGAAAGCTGTATTTATGAAGATTGTATTCATAAAACCCCAATCTTGTAAACATCTTCTAAAGAGTACAGTGCTCAAGAGCATGAATAGCCTTCTGGCTTCAAAGAAATTCATGCAACAAAGCACTCCAAGACAAGTGTTTTACTGTTGTAGATAAGTATTTGAAAACTGTGTTTATTAGCACTAGGTCCCAATGGCTTTTGAGAATGCGATGATTTGGGCTTCTGTGAAGCAAGACGTGTTTCTTTGTCTTATACTTCCCCTTTCCACACACAAAAGACACACTTTTTCAGTTTAATCTATTTAGAAACCAACACAAGGCAGCTTTCCTGAATTAATGGAAAAATCTTCTAAAATTGTACACTCACATTGATGCAGCTTTCACCTGTAGACACTGTCTTATAGACTTTTTACTGACAGTATCTGTCACTGTCAGGAGGTTTCAGTTTCAAGTTGGCCTTCAGAGCGTTGGCTGTGATACAGGGCTGTCGCCTCTCACAACTCAGTAGTGTGCAGCCTCTCACAGAGCCTAAACACAATTCTGTACAGCATTATCTAACCATTCAACTTAGTATGGGGAACCAGGGAACTGGCTTCAGTGTTACTTACTAGCTTTCATCTTAAAGAACATTGCCTGAGTAAACACCTTGACAACAATAGCTGTCCTTTCTACAAAGCAGGGCCACTTAGAGGATTTTGCCTTTTTCCATAGTAGCCTTGCTGCACCTGTTTCTTCAGAAAACACATTTACTGGAGTTAGGTATCTGGCTGTGACAAAGCCACTACCCAGAATATATTATACTTTCTAAGATACAAATGCAAGTGTTACCAACAGCTAAAATAGTGTGCTTTATGCCTGGTCCTCTGAAATAGATTTGTGCATCAGAAAGATTGAACTACCACAAAGACATTCTTATTTCCATTGAATTTCCAATTCCTTTTCATTTGAATTTTAGGTATGAATCGATAGACTAGTCTCTAAGCCACCTTTCTGAAATGCATGGGAGCCCAGTATCAGAGACAGAAGAGAGGAAAAAGGAGTCTGACTGTGATAGACACCTAGTATGCACATCACTGATAGGGACACTGGAATGAGTCACAGAATCACAGAGTTATTAAGGCTGGAAGAGACCTTTATATGGAGGTCATCTGGTCCACACCACTGCCTAAAGCAGATCCAATTATACTAGGGTGCTCCGGGCAGTGTTAAGGTATGAATATCAAGAAAGGAGATTCCACGGCCTCTCCAGGCAGCCTGTTCCAATGTTTGAGTACTCTCATGATTATTTTTTTTCCCTAATATTAGGGATATATAGTGATATATATATTAGTTATATCACTTTTATTTTGCCTGTTACCTCTTGTCCTATCACTGTGACGGGAGAAGAGCTCCATTTCACTGTGTATGTCCCACTAAATAGTTCTGAACAGCAATAACAGCTCTTCTTAGCCTTGTCTTCTTAAGACCAAATACAGCCTATTTTGTCCTTCTCATACATCATGAATTCTATAAACTCAAGCATTTTGATAACATCTTACTGGATTCACCCACATGTCTACAAGGAGGCTGTGATACCAAACTGTTTCACATTATAGTATCTGTTCCCTGCATCGGAAACCCACTAGTAAAGTGTAATTATGAAGCACATCCATGGACTGCCAGCCAGCTGTATCCTATGCACTGGCTCCTACAGAAAATAAGTGGCAGTGGTGATGAGCAGCCAATGCAGAAGACATCAGGATCACGACAGAAGAACATGAGAACAAGGGATGAAAAAGCGCAAAATTGGTGTTTACACTGTTAAAGTTCACAAATACTCTTAATCTTTTCTGTTAGAGGTAAGGTATTCTAAAGCAACTCAAAAGGCAGCCTTGCAATTTCCAGGCTCTCAGTCTTCACAGCACAATCTGTAACAAATGCAAATGATCAGGCTTCTATTTTGAAAAGGCTGATATAAAGCAGAACATTGTTATGAAAGCTGTCCAATAATCGTTATTCTTTCTGGATACTCCTTCCAGATGTACACACATCAGATCGTTATTAGTCTGTGCATATTCTTGCACCTGCCATATTGCATTACAAAACTCAACACTTCAAGTTAATTGGTTGCTTTAAAATTAGTATCACATTGCCACCAAGTTAATACCCAGTTCTTCATCTGGCATTGCTTGCTTGACCAATGGATGATTAAAAAACTGATCTCTGAACTGAAAGGTCAGAAGGACAACATATATAGAGAAAAACAAGACATAACCATTATACAAGAGTCATTACTCTGAATTAGCCCTAGTATTCTGTACTATCCCGATATTGACATTCACCGTTCATTTTCATATTCAAATAAATCATTACAGAAACACTGAGCTAAATGTGGCTCCTACATTAACTTGGAGAGGCAGAAGTTCATCATATGATTTGAGGCGTAATGCTGAATGTAGTACTTCTCTGAAACACAATTTCAAAAGCCCAAGAAAAAAGGAAAAATATATAAAACTCAAACTGTATTAAGGAAAAACTGGGAAGCAAAATAACTTTAACTGAAGTCAAGTAGCAGAGACTGACATTGTTTAAGATAGTAAGATCTCAAGGCTGCGCAGATTACGGCTAAGTCAGACATGCAATTTTTATCATGCACACCTGAAAATTTACTTCAAGTATTAATATCCATTAATGTTACAATGTAACATTAATGTTACAAGAAAAGCTGTATGCTGGTTTGTGGCAACAGCAGGCCTCCATTCATTGGCAGCAAGGAAGTGCCTCATGCACAAACAAACAAAAACTAAAAAAAAAAAAAACAAACCCCAACCAAAAAGCACCCTAAACAGAAAAAAACCCCAAAGCCACAAGTTTATACAATCCAGCTGAAGAAAAGGCCTTAAAGTCTATTTTGTCGAGTCATAAGTCTGTCAGTAAATTGATTTATCTCAAACGAGGACTTCTTTTGCATATTCTACTCATAAATATTCAGCTATCTAGGTTTAGTAGTCTATTTACTTCTGTCAAATCACCATCATAAGCACCTTCTCCTTTAAGATACCAAAGAAAAACTGTTTCTCCTTTCCTTCAGATATTCCTTCATTATTCTTTAAGCACCAATAAATGAGATATGCCCCGAAGAACTCTAACTCAGATGCTTCTTCAAATGAGCCCTCACCTCAATATGTGCTATCAGGTATTATTAGAGTGCTGCACAGTTACACAAGGTACCTGAACTGGGAGTACTCACTGAGAAACTCAGCAAATGCGATCTCCTTTTCCATTTCTGACAGACAAGGTTAGACCACACTGACTTTAAAAATTGAAGAGTATGATTCAGAGAACATATTTTCAATTCAGAACTGAGTTGCCTTTGAGCTAAAGCCACCTTCCCAACTTACCACAGTTGGATATTCCTATAGAACTTCTAGGACCTTCAGAGGAGATCTCATTTTAAGAAATACAAGCATACAATGCTTCTCAACAATGCTTCCTTTAGTTTGAACTGCAGACTTGTTTTGTTGTGGTTTGGTTATTACAAAATAACCCACAAATTTCTTTCCTTGCCTACAATTTTATAAAAGCTGTTTTTTATCAGACCCAATTAGTAAAGCAAAGCTAAATCTCTTTTCTTTCCAGTTAGAAGGCTTTCATATTTAATTTCTGTCTAAAGAAATTTTACTAACATAGAGGCCCTGGGATAAAAAAATTAATTTTATGGTTATAATAGAAAACATGGGAATTGAAAAAGCCCCTTTGGAGTTCAGTCACAAAAAAGAAAGATTCAATTACTTTGAAAATCTTGAGAACCACAAGACAGAAATATTGGAAATGATCAGCCAGACTGGGGGTCATCATCAACTGTAATCCCAAGTGGCATTTATTCCTCAGCTTGTATTATTATTCATTTAGAAACATAATGAATGAGGAGATAACTGCATTTAAGGAAAGACTGTAAGCTGTCTCATAATTATTCATTAATTGAATAAAAGCAAATGTTAACCTTAGGAATATTTTCATTGTCTGCCTAGTGTTCAGTGGCAAAACTGAACTTGTAGGAAAATTACAGTTTCTGAATATGTCTATTTATGCAAGATCCCTAATGGCAATATATTATTGTAGGGTAAATATGCAAATAAGAGTGCTTAAGATACGTTTTAATTCCGTAAGGATTAATAAATACATATAGAAAAATACTGTGATAATATTACAAGTTAACTGTACTTTCACAGAGTGAATCTGACTCACACAACTTTACATCACTATTGTTCTATTAATTTAAGTCATTTACTCCTAACATACTATACAAATATGAGCCACATGAAGTTGTTTATGTGCATATTCCTTCAAAATGAATACTTGGAACCAGAACAAAAACCAAAAATGAATTATTAACAGGCAGCTACACGTATCAAGCATTTATGTGAATCACTGCTATCATACAAACCTATGAAAATGTGACAAAATTAACTAGGAACAGTTTGAAAACAATCTTGTGGAATGGACTGGTTCATTTGAAGTGATTTGTGGTTGGACATTAAACCTATGTGGAAATCTAGATTTATCTTTTTTGGAAACTTCAGAACTCAAAACAATCATCTTTAACATTGCCTTGGCAAGGTACTGATCATTCTTTTTTAAAATACTACTTTATGTAATACCGAATTCTGTTTATTGTTGAAATACATTCAGCATCTAAAAAAGTCCTTCTCTATGTTTTATGGTTTATATTTTTTTAAAGGTAAATTCTTCACTATCCTAAACAACCTATAATTTCTTTTTATGATCTTACTACATATATGCAAACCAGTAACTCTTCCTTCTTAAATATTCAGATACTTGAGCATATGTGTGCAAACCGTGAAAGTTAGCCCCAGTCACCTGAAGCCTGAAGCCATAATTGTGCCTGACTGGTATAATACTGCAAAAAGTCCACAGATACATTAGTTAGCATGTAATATATTAACATACTAAAATAATAGAATTTAAACTGCATGTGCAATGACGACTATGGTTTGATGTTAATGATGACTGAAAATTGGAAGCTAGACAATTAAGAACAATGTCATAATTTCATTTCTATGATCTATTGTTTAACACTTGTAATCATTGTATCTTGAACTTCACTGACCAATAAACTGCCAATAAAACCAAATTCTGCTTATGTATGAAGCAGCTTTCTATTTCAAATACATAAAGAAAAAGAAATGACAACTCCACAAAAATCACAGTACTGTCAATTAATGCATTGTCTTCTGGAAATAATTTAAGGAATTATCTAGGCTATTTAATTAATCCATTAACAAGAAGTGACTTATCTGTTATAATTTGATTTCTTTCCTACACACTTAACTGATCTTGCCATTGATCTGTCATTCTGCTCCCAAATTATTTCAAATTAAGTTCTTCATTGCACACTACTGCTTAGGACTCTTAGTATGGAATTTCAAAACCCTTAACCTAAAAAAAGCTTCCTAAAGATTCACTAGACAGAAGCCTCTGGATGAAGGAATGCTAATAAACTAGGGAAATAATATAAAAGTCAAAATATTTTATCCAATATCATGCTGTCTTCCTTTGGAGACTGTTTTACAAAGTTTTTATCAAATAGCAAACTTTGCCAACTATATTTAAAATTCTACATGTGGCATTAACTGAGGTGACTAATTCCTTGCTCTACTTACAAGAACTCAGTAGTAAGAACACGCTGGGTGGCAAACACTGCATCCTTTCTTATGGCTCTGCTGCAGTCAGGAAGCAGGCAAAAAGTCCATCTTTAGTGAATACCACACCTTGTTTTGTTTGGTTTGTTTGTTTTTTAAACACCTAATATGACTGATCAAGACAACTGAATAGGATTTCAGTTCTGTGATATGCTTAACTATACCCCTGGGTTGCTGGGCACTCTCAAAAGCCATGTATTCAAAGGGAACTGATGATGTTGAATATTTTTATATGGGATAGCCTCACTGGGTTTTTAGACAGATTTTTTTTTTTTTTTTTATTAAATGCATCTTCCTGCAGAAGCTAAATTCTGCAAGTTGAGTTTAATTTAAGACAGGCTGAGATGGTTGGGCTTGTTCAGCCTAGAACAGTCTTTCAGTACCTAAAGGGGGCCTACAAGAAATCTGGAGAGGGACTTTTTACAAGGGCACGTAGTGATAGGACAAGGGGGAATGGCTTTAAACTGAAAGAGGAGAGATTTAGACTAGATATGAAGAAGAAGTTCTTCACTATGATGGTGGTGAGGCACTGGCACAGGTTGCCCAAAGAAGTGGTAAATGCTCCATCCCTGGCAGTGTTCAAGGCCAGGTTGGACAGAGGCTTGGGCGACGTGGTCTAGTGGGAGGTGTTCCTGCCCATGGCAGGGAGGTTGGAACTAGATGACCTTGAGGTCCTTTCCAACCCTAATCATACTATGATTCTACGACCACTTCACTTTTCATTTTATCTACTAGGTCGAGGATGATTATTTTAATAGTTTTAATGTTATTCTTTCTTTACTGAGTTTCATCTGTCTCTATTATATCCCGTATTTAGCTTACAAAATAGCTGTCACCTTTGCCTTTTTAATTGTATAATACTCTAAAACTACATATGTTTTTAGGTACTAAATCAGACATTCCCATTCTTTCCAATATTATACACTTGTGCTTCACAGAGAAATAGTTATGTGCGCTCAAACAGCAGAAAAGTGATTTTAACTTGCTGGATGTGCTGCTGATCAGAAATAAAACTAATGAAAACCCAAATATTATACTAGTTGTGCATTAACCCTGATTTATACATATAAGGCCCAGTTTCTCAAGGTTTCAGTATGGAGCTCAGAAGCATGACCCATTGGATGCTACATCCTTCTTAAACAATTATACCCAACATTCGCTTTCCTGTGAATAAATAAATTGGTGAACATTATTAGTTTCTGAATTTAACATTTTCATTTGAAGTTTCTACACCTCTCCTTAAAATCTCTTCATGAATCATTTGCTTTACCTTTTTATTCCCCCCTGACATCAAGATTTCCTTAACTGTGCACTGTTGCCATCGCTTATACAGAACAGTCTCCCTCTCATGTTTCCGATGACTGTGGTCTCCCCCAATCAATCCTTTCTGTATCTACACAAGAATTCAGAAGGTAATTAGACAAGTACAAGGGAAAAACTTCTATCAATACCGAGCAAATAAAAGTGCAGCTTCAAACTCTGGCTTCAAAAAATCCTGAACTGCAGGGAAAGACTGAGGAATCACTGAACATATGCCTTGTTCTAATGTCCTTCCAAAATGATGTCCAGCTACTGTTTGTCCTGAAAACAGAAAACTCTTGGAATACAGCAAGGGGCAGAACTAACAATATAACTATAGTGATTAAGACTAAATAAAGGGGGACTAGAATGGGACATTGGGAAGAATAACCTCAAAGTGCTCACTGACTTCTGAAGAGCCCATCAAGTTGAACTAGAGACATAACATGGACAAACTCAAGCTGGTGTTATGGTCACAAAATATTTTCCATTAAGTCTTCTAAACCCGCCAAACAAGGAAGATGGTATGAATATACTTATTTTATCACAACATTACATACAGCACCTATGTTACCATTCTCAGCAAATCATCAATTTTTAGAAGCAAGAACCGAACCTTCCAAGTGGGTTAACATTGAAGTGTTTGTCTTCATATCCAACCCTTTTTCTTTTGATGTGTTCCTTATTAAAAGGGAACAATCAAGCCTTGGAAGAGGTTACCCAAAGAGGCTGCAGTAAAGCCATTCTTGAAGATTATCAAGACCTGGCTGGACTCAAGAACTCAGCAACCTAGTCTGAATGACTGACCGTATTTTCACCAGGCTAGATAACTGCCTGAGGTCATTTCCAATCTGAATTATCCTAGGACTAGATGAAACACGTACTTCACAGAAAATCTGTCTGCCTTTGTTTTCCCTTTTCAAGGCTTGTAACTTAATCTTAAAGAAACAACAACCAAACAAAAAAAGAAAACCAACCCACCTAGTATCACTAGTTATCATCTGCATTATTATATTGCCAAAGAGATAAGTCACAGGAATGTCTTACTCTTTACATTTATAGACAATTTTAAATATACTGACAACTGTAAATTATTACTGCAAATTATTAATGCACACGACAAATGCAAATAGTTTCTGAGAAAAAAGCAAGCTCTGCTATTAAATTATTTTTGAAACTACAAGTGAAAGATTTATAAATCCCTTGGTTCTAACGCCATGCAAAGTATGTGTAAAAACATTATAAATCCAAAAGATTAGCAAAAGCCAATCCATAGTTCCCCTCTTTAGTTGAACAGAGCATTACAAATCTGAAACAGCTAACCCAAACCCCAATCATTATGTGGCATGTGAAAAGACTCTTCAGTAAGTTTTCACTTTCAGACCTGAACTACTTTTAGTCCATCTTTCAAAGGTTAAAAGAATAGAGAAAGGAAAAAAAAAAAAAAAAAAATCTCACTTTGCCACTTTCTTTAAGGTTAAAAACGAGACAGACAATAAATTAAGTAACAGAGAAAAGAAAAAAAAAACATGCCTGGGGAAGAGCAACAAAGCAACAGAATTATCCTGTTTAACAACATGCCGCCCTAGAGTAAACATTTGTTAAGGAAAAGAAGAACAGATAAAGGTGCTAGCACTGTTTTAGCAAATATTCTATTAAAATGGAGGATGGAAATCTCTATTATACCACAACGTCCAACGCTGCAGGTCAAGAATCTTATTAAACATCCTTAGTGGTCATTTCTTCTCCCTTCCCATACCAAAACTCCAGACTATAGATACAAAACTCTTTCCAGGACTCTGAAAACTGGAGGACATAGCTCCAAACTGGTCTAAAAGGATTTTAAGTAGCTTTTATTGATACACAGAAAATTTATCAAAGAAAGCTACTATAACATAGAACAGTACTACACATTTAAGGGGACAACCACAATAATGTTTAAACATCTGTTTCCCTAAAACTGTGATGGCAGAATGAAACTCTGTCAGCCCTATAACAATATTTGGCCAGTATCACCTTAGACCATATTTTAGCTGTGCCTTGAATGGCAAGGAATTAAATAATCTACAAAAATCAGCAAGGGAATGTTCTAAGCAGAAGCCTCCTCAGCCACTTCATCTACAAATACTGTTTCAGTAGAAAGATCTCCCAAAGCTTTTTGAAAACCTTTATCAGTTCCCACAAGTAGCCCATCAGTCATCTACTGCTCATACTGAAACCAGTGACCTGAATTTCTCAGTCACATGTATCAGAGAGCAACAAGTAAAAAGAACCACTTTCATTTACAATATTGTCAAAGAGCTATAGACCAAAACAATCACATAGAATAAACCTTTTGTTGGAAGTACTCAGATAAAAACCCTTTCAACGTTTTGTTTCCATTTTAGGAGTAGCTAAGATTCATTTTCAAGTTTTTATTTTAGGGTCATTAGGCCAATACTTTATTGGACCTATGACAATTAAACGACTTCCAAGTAGAATAACATGAACATACAGGAATTTATGTAAATAAAAATCTGGAATGAAAATTGCCTACCAAGGCACAGTGAATACACTCAAAGATACATTGGTATTTACAATAACCACAACAAAATTTCTATTCAGAATGGATTAGAACTCTCCAAGTCTCTTTCTTCCTCTTGTTTTAAACTCTTAAATCTATGTTACATTGCTTCCTACACACAATATTGAAATTGTCAGAAATTATATCCCAGCACTGAATCCTCTGGTACATATTCTTATTCTTAAAAAATTAGTCAGAAAAGATAGGCAACTGTGCTATAAATTAATATGTTTTTTATCTGAGACTATTTGAATAACTCTCAGTTCAAGGCTTGTTAGATGAAGCATCCCCACTATAAAAGCAACTACACACCTGGGTCAAATGGTGCAATCAGACCTGTAGTTTTCTAAAGAGAGCTCTTCAGGTGCAACTCAGGTATACAAAGGACTTGAAATTCTTTGCACCAGCTGAGATGACAGTTGCTGAAGCAGAGAAGTAAATTCCCATAGAAGTAGCAAGAGAGAAGTAGAGCATCATAAGACAAAAGACTAGAGAACGGAGGTGCAGGGAGAACAGCAATACAGGGTCATCAAATATGGCTGAAATTAATACAGAGGATAGGAAACTTGTGTAAGAGGAAGACTGAAAAGTCATCTGTCAACTGCAAATATTGTGATGGGGAAGTGGGAGATACTAGAAAACATTCAAGAAGTACAGAGTTGGTGGAAGGAGAAAGTAATCAAGTGTTAAAACAAACAAAAAGAAAGCAAATGGAAGGGACCGCAAAAGGACAAAGTACTGCTTAAGAAAGGTCACAGGGAATATGCTAACACAAAAAGTAAAGCAAGAAACATTCTGTATACTGATCTCTGAGGTCATTAAGAGCTACAGTTAGATAGCTTTAAACATTTCTCTGTATACTCTGAAGGGGAGGGAAAGCTGTCCCAAAAGAAGTTCTTGTTTCCTGCAACAGGAATATTTCTGTCCTACAGGGCAATCAATGAAAATCAATTGGCTGATAATTGTTTTGCATCAAATTAAATTATGGAGGACTACATGGCTCAGAGGGTTGGAAACGAGTTGTGGAGCCTTTCACCTCTAGATCACTGCTACAAACACAATCCAAGTCAATAATGACTAAAAGTTGTTACTGTTGTATTAGTAAAAACCCTGATTTTAAGCTCTACTAAAACACACCTTTACTGCTTTATAACCTCAGAACTTTGTTTTGCCAATCCCTGAACAAAGCTGAATGAAGCTCCCAATACTTCTCATGTGACCTTTGTGCTGCCTGTGATTACAATCTAGATAATTCCTTTTCAAGAATGCTGTTTTTCTACGTAACTCCTCTCCAAGAATACTGTTCTTACTCTTTCAACAGATTACAACCCAAACTGTCCAAAATTACAGTCTGTAAATAACACACAAAGACCACAAAAACATGTATAGCATTTCTTCTTTTAGCCAGGATCATACTCAAAAAGAGAAATTTTGAGCGCTTTCTTTGATTCTCTCAAGAAAACCCCAACACAAAAAAAGAAATCAAATGAAAAAAACCCAACCCAAAACCCCACAAAGTTGTGCTTCACTGTTGAAGCAGAAAATCAGAAGGAGATAATACAACTCTTTGAAAACACCAACTGATGCTAAGTGCAGGGTTTTTTTTCATGGTAAGAGAGTAGGATTTGTTTTCATTTCAGTTCAATTTATGCATGAGTTCCTGTTTGCTAGTTTGTTCACAGTTTGGACAGATCTGACTGAATTACAATACTAGTTGAAAAGCAAAAATACATTTGGAAAGCTATCATGTGGTAGACTAACCTTTGTTGTCCAATAATGTGCTACTTTGTAGGTCAAGAAAAGTTTAAAACCACATGGTCTCACGCATTATGTACAATTATCACTGCAAAGGCAATATTGACTCTGTTTTGGCTGATGGGAACTACAGACAAAAACTCACTCCTGTAAGGTTAACTGAGGTAGGCAGCTAAGCCCCACAGAGCTGCTTGTTCATCTCAAGCAGGACAGGAAAGAGAATCAGGAAAGAGAATCAGTTAGAAAATTCATGGGTTGAGATAAAGACAGTTTTATAAGTAAAACAAAAAATAAACAAACCCCAAAACCCAAAGAAAAACCAAAACCAAGTGATGCAAAAAAGCCCTCTCCCAAATGCTCACCACCAGGCAATCAATGCCCAGCCAGTCCCTGAGCAACGGCAACCCTGACCTAAAATAATCAGAATACTAGCAGAGTCAGTAAGCTCTAATGCAGAAGTAATCAGGGAAAATACTTACCTCCATGGAAGAAAACACATATTGATGGAGGCCACTAAAACAAGGGCTATTATAAAGTTTCTCTTCAGCTTGTTATCCTCTAGGCCACAGCAGAAAATAGCTGAAGTAAAAAATTTGCTAGTTGTGGGGTCTCGCCCTTCTCACTGTTCAGATGAGTGAAATGTTCCTCATGACCTCAAAGGTTTCTAATCTCTACAACAGATTCTCAGAGCCTGCACCAAATGGTAGCTTCTGTGGCCACACACACTGCCTTGGACTTCTAGCATAACATTTCCTGAGAAATGTGAAAAAAAGAATTTTTTTGGCAGTTTTACATCTTTGAAGATTACAAGTGCTGTAAGTAGACTGTGAACTCTGCTTTTGGCAGACAAAAGATAACTTGGTTTGATTGTGAAAGTAAAGCCTGAACAGTACCTCTGATACTGCTGCCAACTAAACCTTCATGCACGTACACACTTGAAGCCACATATCTGGTAGTGGCATTATTTTTCTTTTCCTAAAATGCATCCTGTTTTCTAAGACCTAAGTTTTATTTCAAATTAGATTCAGGAAGCCATTAATATTTTTAGTTATGGAGTTTCAGACTCTGGATTTGACTTCATTCCTAATTCAAACTTCAGCAGCCAAATACTTTTAGTCTGCTACTGTCAGCTCTATGACATTCATAAGTATCACTAACATAACTAGTAGATTGATGCTGACAGCCACATGCAGACAGAATTACTGCAGGATCTAGAAGACTGAGACGAGGATTTGCATGTTCATAAGATTGAGAACATGCATTTTCTGGAGATGATTTTTTAAATAATGAAACTTAAATTCTTCAGCCTGAAACTCAAAACTCAGTAAGAGCTCTAATTCCTAGAACAAAGGAGGTTCCTGGTCCCTTGCTCGAGAGGGGTGGTCTAAACAAACAGATGTTCTTGTCCAACACTATTGATTAGTCTCCACCTTTAACAATTAGGACATTGCCACACTACTCTCTTCATTCTTCAGGAACCCACATGTCATACACACTCCAAGACTGATGTTATAAATAGTTCATAACAGACTATGAAAACTTATGTACTAAATGATTAACTTTCTGATTAAGGAACCTAACAGGTTGTTCATAAGCTCTATCACAATCTATTCAGATGATTACAGAATATCTACAAGTCGTGCTACTGGTGCCTTTAACATGCTTAGAACATCTATTGCTCATGAACACGTCTTAAAATCCTGTATTTATAAACACTCCCCAAATTTGAAATTGATTTTCTCACTAAGATTTGAATAATTATAATGCTTTCCCCCCACAGGAATCTTCTTTTTTACAATTTATTATTTTAAGAATTGCACAGCAAATACCTGTACAAGGGCTGTAGCTAAATGCTGGGAGGGGGAGGTGACCTCCAACAGCCACAAGTAAAATAGGAAAGAACTAAATTCTTTGTATTTCTCTTTTCTTCCCTGTATCCTGGCAGCGAAGAATGCACACCCCCTCCTCCGGTCAGTCAGGCACCTCCTTAAATAGCACATCCTGCAGTATACTTAGCTTTACTCAAATGTACCAAATATCTCTAGAAAGCAAAAAGGCATGCTTAGTATTTTAGTGCTGTAGACAATCCATCATAATGGACCTCATTATGAAAAGCAGTCTGCCTATAGCTTCATGATACAAACACTGATTAATATATCACATTCTTAAGTTGCCACTCTCCACACTGCTGCAGCAGAAGATTGTCTCATGGTTATGATGTAAAGAACTGATTAATTTAAAGGAAAAAAAAAAAAAACAACACAAAAAAAAACCTTTCTGAAAACATCAGCACTGTCTCAGTGCAGTTTATACAGCACAGTTATAAAACCCTTACAACAGAGAGACAACAGACCAATTTGGGGATAACAAGCAGCACAAGGAACAATGGCAATATATTAAGCAGGCACCTTCCATCATGAGGCCCAAAGCATTTCATCCTCCGTTCATGAAGAAACAATCCTCATAGCTCAGTAAATTTTTTTAAGTAGTATTGAACATAAAAAACTCAATAGTTTAAAAATGACCATGCAAAACTATGCTAACAGCACACTGATACTGGTTGCACTGCAGTTAGAAAAGATTCTTCCTTTTGTACAATAGTACAGTGATTAGAGCACTCATCTGCAGAAGCGCTGATTTCCAGCCGCATGCACCTTGAAGCCACAGCTTCTTTCTAGGAAAAAGCTTTCAGCCATAGAGATGACCAAGAGAGGGGTTCTTCCACTCTCACCACAGTATCTGTTTCACCATGCACACAAAGGGATCACCCCAGGCACACAAATCACATCAACCTCAGAACTTAGAGATGCCATCTCCATTGCCTCATGAATCTTGTACTGCGACAAAAGATCCCAGCTTCATCTGCAATGATGGCCCATTTCCCTGTTCTGGCTTGGCTAGGAACTTGAAACACATTTATGGAAGCAGAGAACTATACATGCAGACAGTTTCTCTATCTATGGACTTCTGTTGATCCTTTCTAACCACCCACTGCCTGTATAAAAGATCGGCATCACAGGAGTGTTTTGAATTGAAAATGATGCCAAGACAATTAGCTGTGCTCAGAGCCTGCCCAAGAAGCCCAATTATTCCAGGAATTTAGGTGGAGGCAAGGTAACCTTCCAAAATGCATGCAATTTATGATCCACATCCTCCCTGCTGAAAATACAAAGATCTCCCACCTATAGTAAGGTGCTGTACATCCAGGAAAATATTATTACTGATGAGTAGTTACTATTCTTGAGACTTTTTCATCACCACAAATAACAACGCTATAGGTCTACAATACAGATCCACCATACGTAATCTTCAAATTAATGCAGAAAATAAATATTGCCATATGAATCATGACCTGGAAACTTGAATGAAAGATGTTTCAACTTATAGTACTTAAATATCGGTCTAATTCTTCACTGTACTTGAAAGCTAAATCTTTTATACTTATTTACTGCATTTTTTTCCTCTGGCACAGCAACTGCTGAAATAATTTTCAGCAAGCTTTGAAACAGTCTGTCACAATTTTTTAAACATACTTTTTATTGGCATAAACCACTTTGATTTCAGCCTGATTTATAATGTAGGTTGTGTAACATTGTGTTTTATTTTTCTACAGCAGCTTTTAAAAAGCTGTTTCCATTCACAGGTACCTTGCAATGAACTTATATATAAAAAGTAATATGCCACTATAATTTGAAAATATTCATCTCATTCACATTTCCCTGCCTCCACTAAAAGATTTATAACACATCTAAAACAGGAACTGATGAATTCATCAGTGTCTGGGACATTTTGATCATAATCAATAACATAATTTTACCCTTTAAATGGGATTTCATTAAACTACATTTTTTCAAAGTATTTTTATCATAAAAAAAGTTCCAGTGCAAATCGACAGCATTAACTCATTTAATACCAGGCACTATGTTGTAAGGGATGATAACCTACACAAACAATGATAATACTATACTTAAGACATATAAAATTCATTGTGCTGTTTCGTAAGTTAAATATTAAAAAGCAAACCATTCCTTCAATAAATGAGTACAAGCATAAAGATCAAGCATCATTACATGAGTTTAGAAGCCCGTTATCCAACCATGATGAATCTAAGGGCCACAACAGAGTATCAGTGTAAGGAAGACAGGCTGGCCTGGCTCCCACAGATTAAGCCTTCGCTTGGGTCTCAAGAAAACACAGGGCAAGAAAGTCTAGCAGCTTCCACAGAAACTCAACTGAAAAGATTTCTTGGATGGAAATCTGCCAGGAACAGCAGAAATGGAGCAGACAGACCACCCCTAGTCACACCTGATGATATTAAATGACAACATCCAAACTTATTTTATCTCTTCAGAAGCTCTTGATACTTGGCTAGAGAGCTGCCATGAGCAGTTGAAACAGGGAATGTTTTAATTTTAGTATTTTTTATACTACACAGCAAGAAACTTTAGATATAAAAAACAGAAACAAAATGTAATAGTCTGGAATAAGATGAATGAACAAATATATATGAAGCCATGCTACACCAAAGGTTTTGTGGTCCATTGAACAAATACTCCTGCTATAGGAAGTAAATTAAATCAAGTGGTGTGATCTGATTATCTTCAAGGATTATTTGTCACAGGCAAACTACTGGTTGAGGTAGGAACAGACTGTTACCCTTCAACTAAGTGGCAGTTATTGATCTTTGCTGGCACAGCCTCATTGTTGCATGGCTTCACTGCTATGGAGAGGCTGCTAGCTTAATGTCTGTCAGTCTGGGAAATAAAGTAGCCCTTACTTAGGAAAGATAAAGGAGGTAATTTCAGGGGTTTTCATCTTTTCCAGAGCTATACTGCTTAGAAGCCAGAAAATGTATTTTCTTTGTCTATGGCAATAACTGAACATCACACAGCTTTCATGGGTGGACGATATGTATACCTAGGCATAGGGAGAAAAATTCTGGCCCTGGTATCAATGGAAATACAACTTCACCCAGAATCATCACACTGCATCAAGACACAGCCCTCAGAACAAGGGCAGGGGAAAAAACAAGTAACTATTTGAAACCCCTAGAATTCTGGTGTCACTTCTGAGAACTTTTGGAACCAGATGGAGAAACAACTGCATAGAATTTGAAGAGGAAAAATAGGTTTCTGTAGCTTTAAGAACAGACTAAGGCCTTGTCCAGAGAACTGCTTTGCATATATCTTCACAAAGTCTTTGAGAGGCGGTACCCAGGACAGAAATAACCTGAATTATAGCTATTTCTCAAGCTTGAGTATCCAGCTTGTTTTGAGGCAAATCTCAAGACAAATACATCAGAACTACAAATCAGAGAACAGTGCTAGATGCTAGCAAAATAGGACTACAGAAGCCCAGGAACAAGCGCATGATACCACTGCTTCTTTCTTTTGTCAAAAAATATTTTCAAGTTTCATAGCTCTCCACATAATTGTAGAATTGAGTTAACAACTTGGTGGCAGTCTTGGAGATTTCACTCCATTCAGCTTGGGGGTTGGAGAAGCTGTAGCTTCCCTTATACTATTTCAGCTGAAGAAGCAATCAGCTCCTGTTAGTTTATATTTGGAAGATGGTCCTGAGAAGCTTCATCATACAGGAAAATCTTCCTTCTATGGCAAACAGCCAAACAGGTATGAATCCAGTCATGAATTATCAGTGCAGAATGGTAAATGCACAAATGCAGACCAATTAAATACAGAGAAATCTTGGTTTGATATATACCCCCCTTAGCAGAGATGAATTCCTGTGATGCACCATTCTGAATAGCTTTCATTATTACTTTACACATCCACCTAGGCTCTTTGGCGCTGTGCACTGAAGTCCTAGCTGGGAGATCTGAATGTACAGTGACATTCTAGCGAGTTTCTGAGGCTCAGTAAATCTGGCGCTGGAGTCAGGCTCCTCGGAAAGGAATGACAGCAGATGCCTTCCAGGGGAGCCACAAGCCATGAGTCACCCCGGATTGCCACCACGGGCACACGCCATTGACTCACGGAGAAGAGCTGACAGGCAGCAGCCATCGTTTCAGATGTTTCATTTAGGTCTCTCCCAGCAAATGTCACCCCGATGTAGCACTGCTAGAAACCCCTGAAGTAACAAACAGAAAAGCAGCTGGGTTTCTCCACCCCTAAATGAGAATAAAAGCCACCCCTCTAGACTAATTATGTCAAACCTGAGTAATTTGCAGAATTCAGTTTTGTGCACCATTACCACCTTCATACAGCTAATTTTCTACCTATAAAATATTATACCTCTGGAAGCGATGCCTCTAATGAAGTGGTTAATTCAATGCAAAGACTCAGCATTCCCTTCTTAACAGTAATGTACACAGATGGCTGTATACCAAACTCCATCTATTTCAAATTGTTATAAAATGGCTGTTGAATTCTGTTCTTTGGAGAAAGAAAATATGTTCACAATAAATATGGCACCCACCACAAAGTTTTCTAGCAACTGCTTCTGAAAATAAAAAAAACCCCACACAACAAGAAAATGATTTTTCATTTCAAAAGCAGTCTCCATGCAGACTGATTATCCTACCACCCAGCTGCTCTGCAGGCATTCAGACACTTCACTGTAATGTCTCAAAAATCAATAGCAATTTATTCTCTCTTTGGACCCCAAGCAACACAGGCAAATAATACTGTCACCTCCAGTCTGCCTTCAGAACATGGTCACAAAACAGTTTTGCTACTACACTGCAAACCTACAGAGCTGCTTAGCTATGCTGGCTTCATAAGGGGAAAACACACAAGCCATCAACACAAAGGGGTCAAGTTCCTGTACTCCAAACAGCTAGAGTCCTGAGTGAGAGCTAAGAGACAGGCATGGCATGTCTTCACTTTTACTTTTTTTATTGGAAAATTTTGTTTTCCTATGCAATAAAAGGGAATCCAAGAGGAAAAAGTGGAAAAAGATGCTGGAACTTCAAACCTTGGTAACATTGTAGGTATTTCTTCATTTCTTAAAACTAGGAGGCTTTAAAAATCATATTCCTCACAATGCTACTGAACGTATGTCAGAATATTCAGAATAGTCAAGAATATTCAGACATATTTCCTTCAAAAACATCACAATTTGTAGCCAAAACTAAGAAATCAATTTCTGTCCCATTACATGGCAGCCAGTCTCTTTCAACATCATCACAGGGACTTTTATCAAGTTTCAAATACATTCTGTTTGTTAGATGTGAAGACATGCTCAGTTAACAACTGGTGCCCGAGTGTACATGTGTAAAATTGACTGTTTTTTCAGGTAATAGTATTTAAATATGCTTGCCTTTGCACAGCTAATTGTGTTCACTACTGGATGCTGTGTAAGCCTGTACAGCAGAGAAATTCTCACCACCACCATCCCACCCACCCACTCTCAACACTAATTCTGTTTCTGTTTAGAAATAATAGCAATTTCCATGGATTCACATATAACAAGTCCAAGAAGCATCACTAGCTAGTAGAGGCATCAAGTCCTTATTTAAAGGAGTCCACCATTTCTTCTGTGGCAGTTTTTATCAACAAGCACAAAGACAGGCACAAGCTGAATGCAAAGCAGGGACTATATCGTTCAGAGAAGAAAATCTACCTTCTATTCCTCCAGTTCTCACCGTGGACAGTTGAAGCAATTTGTTTCCATGAAGCAATTTTCCACTCTAAACTGATAAATTGCTGAAACTTAAAAAGCACAATAAAAATATCTAAATTTAATATATCCCATAAGAATTCTCCTTCACCAACCAGGTCAGATTTGTCATTTTTTCCAATATGGAATAACTAGTAAAGAAAAATCTAAAATACTTTAGGTTAATACTTTAGGAAAAAGAAAAATCTGAGTGGATTTTACATGACTGCTTGAGAAAAATTGAGGAGATTATCAAGACTGTTTATTTACATAAGATATATAGACAGATATACCTATCTAATCAAAGGGCACTCTGAATCAATGTTAGCAAGGAACTCTAGTAATGATTTTGGAAATCAGGTGCAAAATGCAGGAAATCCAACAGCCACTACTGTGAAAGAAAAGCAACAAAATAAACTGAATTTTATATTGAGTCATAAACCGAAAAGGTAAGAAAGCTACAGAGTTCTAATTCTTGTGTAACAGTCACATAATACACAAAGTGCTTTCAGATAGGAGATGCCTCGAAAGAAGGTAGGACTGGAGATGGAAATGAAGCCACAGGGATTCCTTTTACTGTGAAACACAGCCACAACAAATGGGAAGTCTGCTGCTGTGAGAGCCAACAGTCAGGGTAGAGAAAAGACAGTCTAAACAAAAATTATTCAATTATTTAATTAAATCTGTAGGGCTTTTAAAAGACTATTTAGTAAGCATAACAGGCATCTGAAATCAGACTGTTGGCATATGACTGTCTCATCAAGACTGATGCTGGACACTCATTCAACCCTATGCAGGCTCTTATTAGCCTCTTGCAGAAAAAAAAAACAACAAACCCAAACCAAAACAAACAAACAAAAAAACAAACAGAAAAACCCAACTCCCAAGATAAAAAAAGGTTAGAAATAAAAATCTCACAAGAAATTAAAGAGCATATGAATCAACAAAGCAACAGCAAAAATCGGTGATTCTTTACTGCTCCATTTGTATCCCCCAAGAAGTTCATTTCATTTAATTTACTACTTACTCATTTTACATTGGCTATTTTCTGCAGGTGTCAGTGAATGCAGTGCTAACTACACCTAGTGCTAGGAACACAAAGCAGAAATTGAGATGGGTTTAAATCATTCCAGAAATTCTTCTGTGGCTTTGAAGTATCTCCCAGTAAAGCTCTGACAAGCGAGATAAGCTTTAACACTTTCAAGAATAGTTCTATTGTGCTAAAAGAAATGATTCTATGGAAATGCTCTAGAGCTTTAGGATTCAATAGGTCTTTAGGTAACAAAAGGGCACAGAGCAGTGAACACCCGATCAATGAGTACCACAGTGCCTGGCTAATACTGTTAGTTTTGTACCAGCAAAACTCGAGGAACTTAAAGCCAATACCCCATAAAGGATTTATACACAATCTCTTCTTCAGGACCAAGTTTACTAAACCTCAAAAATCCAAATCTGCTCCTATGTTAATCACAGACATGTCCAGGAGTGAGAACTCTATACCATGATTAAGGCACTCATTCAGATCCTTAGGAAGTCCGCTGGAGTTTTGCCATGGGCTTCAATGAGCATCATCAGATCACAAAGCAGACAAAATGGGTTAATTCATATAGAAACAGGAATACCCTAATATTGCATAATACAGCTGTGATAGCATGCAAGACTTCTAAAAGCTGCTATGCAAGCTTCAAAGTACTTAAACAAGGGAAGGAGATCTAAGTTTACAATAGACCCTCAAAAAGTCATTCAGACAACACCCCTATGGTGACCAGCTTTGTGTTCATCTAAAATCCTTGTACAGATGCCAAATATCTGTAGAAAGTAAAATTTGGCTATAACCCTGAACCATGTGTCCTATTGGTGGCACTTACTGCAACACACAAACCAGAGTTTCAGAGTTCCTCTCAGGTGTATATTTACTCTGCAACACATTTGCCATCATATTATAAACTGTTACCTAATTTCTATTTTTTACTCCAAAAATCAAGAGTAAATATATTTATGCTAATTTTAAGGGACCTTTGCATCAACAAATTGATTTAAAGTAGTCTTGCACAAGTACAAATAGGACCAAATATTATTTTGGTGTTTGTATTGTTTTTTATATATTTCAAAATTCAGTACAAGCCCAAATCTAAGAGTTACTCCCTATACTGACAGAAGCATATATGCACACCACGTATGAATGTTACTACCCTAACAAAGTTCCTCTTTATAAAGAGTCTTAATTAAAATCACTGCTAAGTACATTCTACCAACCTGTCCAGTAAAAGATTTGTTATGTTAAATAATTTATTCATCCATTTCCTGATCTAATCATAAATTTGAAATGTGGGAAGAAATTAACACCTGATGTTTGGAATTAATGTGACTGAGGCAATATTGGTTTAATATTTTGGCATATTTATTTTATCTGCTGGCCATCTACTATTCTTGCTGTATATTCACAGTAAATGGAAGAATGAATGAGAAAGAGAGACCAAGAAAAAACAAGAGGGAAGAAAGAAAAGGTTGCCTGTATTTTTAGTTTTCACACGCCAATTCTACCACTTCAAAATCATCGCTTTTCTTCAGGAAGAAAATAAAAGACTGAGAATTCAAATCATAGAATCATAGGATAGTTAGGGTTGGAAAGGACCTTAAGATCATCTAGTTCCAACCCCCTTGCCATGGGCAGGGACACCCCACACTAAACCATGCTGCTGCAGCCCAGCATTGCCATTTTAAAGAAGCTAGACTCTGTCACTACAACTTCCAAAATCTAATTAGTTAATATTCTGAAAATATTAAATTGTATTTGTGTCTGTTGTCTGATAGAGAAGCTTTTTATAGGGCTTCATCATCTCCTGTGAGAGACAATTTATGATTTGCCTTTAAACACTGCTCTGTTACAAACTTACTCAGTTAAAACAACATTAACCTACAACGATGGTTAATTTTGATGTACTATTTGGTTTTGGTAGACTTTGTAATGCTATTGCAACTGAATGCAATTTTTGACATTTTTTATCCTTTTTGAACCTTTGACAACAGTTGATATTTGAATAGTTTCAGTATTTGCCTTGCTGAAATCAATATGTCTACTGAAGAATAGCAAGCAGGTACAACAATTTGTTAGCTGGATTTGAAAGAGTACAAGTTTATAAGCCTCTTGGAAAAATGAAACATTAAATGTATTTAATTTTAAGGTTCTTCTCAAATCTATTGACTATCTATGAAACATATGACACAAGACATGCCATTCTGCACATATTGGAAACCATATAATGAAAATAACCATGATAAAGAACTACTCTTAGGATAATAGTTACTTACGGAAGAAATAAACAAAATCCACAATCCAATGGATTCTCTAGCTGGACAATTCCCTCTCTCCTGCCATTAACTCAGAGAAATACTTTCAAGATTGTCCCATAACACTTAGATGGGAGACTTGAGATATTTCTGCTTATCTCTGCACACCTCACAAAGCTACCTTTCTCCTTAGAAGGACAGCAGAGATGTCATGTGTGCCAGCTTTACAATTATTGCAGTTCAGTGCAACATATTGCCTCCAAAGCACCTTTTATTGTTTCAACTGAAATTTTGGACTGAATTTCAAAAAATCAAAGCAGCTGAAATTTAAGTAACAGTTTTCTGCTAAAGCAGGGTAATAACTTTTACTGCGCATTATGTTTCTCGCATTCTGTTCTCTTATCTAACTAGTACTGATGGTAAAGCAAAAGTAGTATTGTTTCTAGTTAGCTGATAGCTGCTGAACAGGAATTATTTACACAAAGAACAAATTTATCAAAACTGCCTTTACTAGGATAATATTCCCCATCACATAAAAGTGGAATTAAAAGTTTTATTCTAGGAAATCAGGCTTGCAAGTAATGGCAAGTCAACCTGAAATATCCCTTCATATCACACACAGATGTGTGTAACAACTCTTGGTTTAGCTTAATAATTACAAATTATCCCAGAGTACAATACCTCATCTTCAGAGGTATTTTTCATATGCAAAAGTATTTTCAATAATAGGCCACAGAATGTTAAAATGCATCTTGTTCAGCACTACTCAGGCACTTTGAAACTGAACTTTATTCTCTATAGCAAGTGGCAAAAACCAAACCACCCTGCATGAAGAAAGATGCAAAATTTTCTAACCTTAAAGAGCTGGAAATGCATTGCAGTATTTTCTGAAGTTCACCATGCTAGCTGATATTGCAAGTTTTCAGCATAATTTATGAAGACCATTTTTTTTCCAAAAGTTTCCAAGTTAACAGGGTACCTGCACTGCTCTCAATAAAGGCAGTGTGTGGAGGAGAGGGTGGAAGAGGGGGAAAAAAGAATGAGTGAGGTGACTTTTTCTAAGGCCCCACGTTGGGCGCCAAAAAAGAACTGTCGTGGTTTAAGCCCAGGCCGTAAATCAGAACCACGAAGTCCACTTCCCTCCCCCCCACCTTTCTTCCCTCTGCTTCTGGAGGGACGGGTAGGAGAATCAAAAGAATGCAGCTCCCACGGGTTGAGATAAGAACAGTTTAATAACTAAGGTATAACACAAATCACTACTGCTACCACTAATAGTAATAATGATAAAGGAAATAACAAGCAAGAGAATACAACCGCTCACCAACCGGTACCTCACCCCCACCCTGCCATGATCCAGCCCTTCCGGGAACTCTCAGTTCTACATCCTGGGCATGACGTGCTGTGGTATGGAATACCTCTTTGGCTAGTTTGGGTCAGGTGTCCTGTCCCTGCTTCCTCCCGGCTTCTCCTCCTCCCTGGCAGAGCAGGAGACTCACAAAGTCCTTGGTCAGGGTAAACATTCTGACCCACAACTGAAAACATCGGCTTTATCAGTATTATTCTCAGGTCGAAAGTCAAAACGCAGCACTGCACCAGTAGAAAAAATGACTGCTACTGCTGAACCCAGGACATCCTCTCAGTGCAGAGAAATATAAAATTACTTGCTTGGATAAGAGATATGATTTGCATTTATTGAGCACACAGGTACAGCTTAAGACACTACTTTCCTGGAGCTATTTAGTTTCTTTGCTGAGCATCAATACTATGCAATGGTTAACAGAGGAGATGCATTTTTGCATCCTCCTTTCCCATAGATTTTCTTCTGTGGTTGACACACCTGCAGACTCCCATCTTTTTACCCCTCATATCCCCAGACAGATTCAACTCCAGTGAGGCTTCTGTTTTCCTAAAGCTTTCCTTGCATGTTCAGTGTCTCTGTTCATTCTGTATCACCTGCCCCTGCTTCCAGCTCTTGCATACTTCCCTGTGCTTTAGTGTTCTACCAGGAGCTCCTTCCTAACCATGCCACATTTTCACATGTTGCCATGGACCACTTCAACTCAGAGGAGATAATCTTCTAGGTGATGCCATCCATGGACTGGAGTAGCTAAAAAGAGCTTTTAAACATGATACTTGTTCTGCTGACTATGCTCGAGGGCAGTAGCCCCTGGCATAAGGACATTGTTGACTGCTGCACGGAGTAACTAACCTCTGAAGTGCCACACTGTTGGCCAGATCTCATCTTCCAGAGCCTGGAGAGGAGTCTAAAACCCAGCTGCAGAAAACAGCAAATTTAAGTTCTTTTGCACTGAAATGGACTGACATGTATTTTGCTCCAATTAGACAAACCAACAGTAATGAAAGAAGTTGGGGAGTCTTAAGATCTACAGCTATTTTGCAAATTATTACACCACCCTGTAATAACCAATGAATCTCATTAGAATTTACTCAGCCTAAAAACAAAGTCAAACTAGGCCAGACAGCAACCTCTTAAGAACAAATGTACATGCTGAAAGTACCAAAGTAGAATTGTATAGAGATAGTTCATGTATCAGTTTACCAAAAGAAAATTCTTGTACATTGAGAAGAAAAGCCTAAAAAACGACCAAGATAGAAAAACTAAAAAACCCTACCTATACTACATAAAGGGTAACTTATTTTTTTCAATTAATTATTTTCCTCCGTTTGAACTACTGTTGATTTGTATCTTGTAAGTTTCAGCATGTTTGTAAATAGAGGAGTAATTTCAAGTCAATGGAAAACTAATATAGCTTTTGAGAACCAGAAATTGCATGGTACTATAAAACCAGACAGAATAGAAATTCCAGCAAGGCTGGTGAATTAACTGCTCACTCTGAAAAGATTATAAACTACTTCATTTTAAATTATCAAAATTTAAGTAGTTTAAGAAGAGAGCTCTTGCAGTAAAATCACCATTTCATTCACAGCATAGCTGTAAGAATGGTAATTTACAGTCAACAGTCACTACAAGTAACATTAACCAATGCACATAAAGTGAAATATTCTGCTTCTTATGAGGAAACTAAACAGAGGTTTTACAAATTTGCACTGTTGGGATGGGTACTGCCCAGTACCATCTTCACTGTAGGTAAGGCTATATGCTAAAAGAAAGGTATATGTTAAAAGAAAGGTATATGCTAAATACACAGACTCTTCAGTTACGCTTTCTGGTGACCAGTGGTAAACTAGCCAAATTCAGGCTGGATATTAAAGATTATTATGCTTTTAAAATAAGTAGTTAACGGACAAATGAAGAAAAATAAACCTAATTGAGAAAGATGAACATATTTCCAAATATTAATATATTACAAATCTCATTTTGAACAGTCATTTCAAAGGTAATGTTCTGGAAACAAGCATTTTTTATCAGTTCTTTAAAATGTCAACACAAGTTTTGCATATGCCACCAATTCTGGAACTCTTAATGCATTTATAAAACAAATTTAGCTTGGTTTATCTACTGTTAAGACAATATGGGTTTTTGAACTCATTGGGGTTTTTTTGCTACCTACCATATTGCTACAGAGAACATTTTTAACTCATAGCATATTATCAGCATAAACAATAGATTCAGTATCACATACTTGCCATTTTTCTTTTCAGTGAAATAGAAATGAAGCTGTAAAGGTTAACTTCACAGGAAAGTATTAGCTGACTGCATTAAAGCACAAAGATAGAAGACAGTTACTTATGGAACACTATTCACCATTATAATGTTCAAATTCTACAAGAAGGCTAAATATTGATGCATTCCCAAGTCACCTTTCCCCCTGTTTAGTGTTAACAAGTAGGAGTATGTTTTGATGCTTCCAGTTTGTCAAGATCAGGTGAACTGAATGGTTTTACAGAGTACACAATTCCAACTCCTTCAGGGGCTATAAAACCACATTAAACTCGGCTTGTTATTAATAATTCATGTCAACTTCCTTAGTTCACTACAGGGGCATTACTCTTAAGGCATCATGCTTATTTAAACAATGTAACAGGGAAAGTCAGACAAACAGTGTTACCATGAACATGAAAATAAGCCTACCATGAACCTGGGGATACTGAAAGCCCTAAAGAATTTAAAATCTTATGATTTTCAGGCTAAATCCAGCATTCTACACCCCATTCTAAAACTGATATTAATTTAATAGACTGGTAAAACTGATAAAATTCCTTCTATCTCATGAAATCTTGATTATATGCAGATTTGAAATGTCAAATTTCCACACATTTAGCTACACCGCAGAGGTATTAATGCTCTCATCACTCTGATACAGACCCCTTTAACACGAATATTTTACTTTAATTAAGGATTAAATAAAGCATATCCCATGAAACATACCTATGATGAAAAAACTTTATTAATTAGAATACTTATTTGAATACTTTATGAATTAGAATACTATAGGTAAAAAAAACGCTTACTAGTAAAGCAGTTACAATCAACACCAATTACATAAATAAAGAACACAAGTCTTCATTCCTCATGGTCACAGACTAGATGGCTCATACAGTATTATAGCAATTGCTAACATTTGACTACAATACACAACACTAAGTAGATGGACAGATTCAGAAAAAAATGGTATTCCATATAAGCACATTAAGGTAGGGATCAGACACTCAAACTATATTTTTTTTTTATTTACTCAATGGAATAAAATTAATTTTGACACTTCAGTAAAACACCATGGAAAAAACCCATATTTATCCTCACAGAGTTCGTTAATTCTGGTGTGGAAGGAAGGCAAGCGCACTCCAACAGCTTAGTCTGCTCCTTGAGTAAATTAATGACCTAGACATTACAAACTTTTAGTTGTATGGAAGTTAGAAATCCATCTTAGATTCTTTTAAGTAACAAAACACCATTAGTGTTTCAACTGCCTTCTCCCCTCCTTCCCCCAACACTTTTTTTAATCTGCTACTACACTACTGCAGGATTTAACTTGTATGAGCAATAATGTTACTTAATGTAGGCTTTATGCTATCTTTTACACTGGTGTCACAAAGGAAATGAAAAAAGACGACCTTGGAGCCAGTTGGATAGGACAAAAACCTAATCCATAACATTGAAAGAACTGTCTGTATGCTCAGCTTTACGACAGTCCGTATCTATGTGTGCTCATATGGGGGGGTGGGGAGATAGTTTAATACAAGTACTTGTCACTAAGTTTTGATGTTTTTGTTGTTTTCCTACAAAACTTATCTTCTGGGCTTTGAAGACAAACACCTACTACAACCAATACTCTCCCATCTGGCCCACACTTGTAGATATGAATTAAAAAAATAAAACAGGATGTTCTGCTTGAAGAACTCAGGAGACCAATCAGTGTGACTGGTAATTGCTGAAGAGTATTGTACTCACACACATTTGGGCAATTTAATCCTCTAAAGGAAGGGTTAAAAAAAACCAAGAACAGCTGTAATTTAAAGGAAAAAAAAAAAACAACAAACCAACCAACAAACAATAAAATAAAAAAAAAAGTTGATACTAACTTCAGGCTTCTAACTAATAACTTAAAACACTGATTTTCAGAAGCACATATTACTGAAATACTTACTGAGAATTTTTTATCTAGGACAGTTTGAGAAAAAGACAAAAGTCCCAAGTATATATCATCAATACTTTAAGTCGTTCATGCAGCATAAGAGACTGCACCTTCTCAGTCATCTGTTTAAGTTCCAGAAATACTGTAAAAATCTTTAAGATGAGATTTGTAGAAAGAAGCTGGACTTCAGACATAGCCAAATGCAA
The DNA here is from genome assembly GCF_963264785.1 of Psittacula echo. Taxonomy (NCBI): domain Eukaryota; kingdom Metazoa; phylum Chordata; class Aves; order Psittaciformes; family Psittacidae; genus Psittacula; species Psittacula echo. The sequence goes on along the minus strand of NC_137738.1, from coordinate 35,769,766 downwards.
AACTCCTAATTACATAGGTTCAAAAGAATCACAGACCTGTCTGCTATGCATGAATTATAACTGATTAATATCTTCATATGAGGTTACTCCCTCATAAGAAGCTATAAACTCCTATGTTGCCACAAAAGGATGGCAGAGCCATTGCTTATATAAAATTCTTGTAAATATACACCTTTGAGAACTCAAAATGCTCAACAGTGCTAATTTTATGTAAAACATCGGACCCCCATAAGCCTCCACATGAAGCTCCAACTCACCAGACCTTCACCACTTAATTCAAATAAAGGGAAAGAACAGCCACAATGGCCACACAGCCTGTGGAAGAGTGCTGGAAACAGGAAAAAGCAGGCAGGAAAAATTTTATTTTTTTAAATATCACTATCAAAATGGTATGAATGGTGAATGAAAAGAAAGCTAGAAAGCACCAGGAAGCTTGTTATTGCTTTTCACCTCCAGCAAACAGTTTCGACCCATCTCCATCTCTAGGCTTAAATAGGCTTTGATCTGGCCTTCCTCATCTGCCATTATAATTTTCAAATGCTCGGGTCTGACTTTTTGGAGAAGTAGTTACAGTATTTGAAACTTGCTATAACAATGAGCGTCTAGCACAGATAAAGGCTAAAAGGGCAAAGCCTCAGAGTACGTAGGACTGTTTTACTGCTATGCTTTTGATGTACAAGAAGAGACTGTCTGTATTGCCTGTATCAAGCATTCTACATACACATTACCTATATACTAAGCAAAGGCAAATTTTAAACAAATCTGTTCGGATTATACTGCAGAAAACAAGGAGGGTCAGGCTATCTACGCAATACATATTTCCCCAATACTTCTCATTCCCTCCCTGTTCAGTAGTGTATTAGCCTAGGAAGGTTGTCCTTCCTGACACTAAACCCCAAGGCCAAACAGAATTTCATTACTGCCTTATGGTACAAACAGTTGCCAAGCCTTCTCAAGAAGTCAGTTATTTCTCCTTGATGTCTAAATCCAGCTAAGACCCAATAAAAGCAACCCAAACTTTCCTTCTGAAGAAGTCAGCATTGTCTTATATGACTATGCCATCACTGTTAACAAAGTCTACTTCCCTAGTAATGATACACAGCAAGTAGATGTGCACAACAGTTTCATGTAGATAAAATGAACAAAGAAAAACATTTCTTGATTTTGTATCTCAAACCCAACATGTGCACAAATGACAAAGTAAATCAAAATTCCTCCTTGTGCACACAGCTCTTCGTCCTCAAAGGGCTGCCTTAATCATATTCATGTCTAGAAATGAAATAAGATTTCAAAAGCTGTATTCATATGAAATCAACTATATGATTTTTGTGTGTGTGTGGCAATTGCATCCTAAATTGGTTTACAGCTGGCTGTCTGCTTTCTCTGAGTTTAGGAAACTGGTTTTATGAACAGTTCTAAAATAACAAATTTTAAATGAAATGGAAATTGATACTGAATACTCATTCCACATAGCAATATGTAAGGACATCTTAGCTCCTTAACAGAATTATATCAATAGTTCCTCTATCGCCCATGGAGGATGCTTTATTTTTTTCCATTTTACTTACAATAAAGAGAAATGCTGATTTCTCACTATTGGAAAATCAGGAATGGAAACCATATGTTGGAACTATTATCACTGTCAGATAAAACTAGGGAAATGCCAGGCTTTCAGAAGTAGAATGCATCGTGAGAAACATCTGAATTCCAGGTTGCTCAAAGCCCCGTCCAACCTGACCTTGAATACTGCCAAGAATGGGGCAACCACAGATTTTGAGGTAACCTGTTCCAATGCCCCACCACCCTCACAGTAAAAAGCTTCTTCATAATGTCTATTCTAAATCTTCCCTATTTTGCGTCTTCAGCAAAGCAAGTGAACAACATTCTCACCACAGATGAGGCCATGCTGCTCTAAGACTCACAAGTCTATGACAAGGATCCAGTGTGAAAGCTGCTTTTGTAGCACATGGGTGGGTTTTTCTTTGCAGTGAGAACTAGATCTGCTAATCATACCCAAATCTTCAGACTTTTGAGTCATGTTTGTGCAGGTAGTCAGATGCCCATTGCTGTTGACTTCTGATCCTGTAAAATCTTGATCAACTACCTAGAAACAATTTAAAGCAAGTCCATGTTCTTTTGCTTAACAAGACAAAGCCTACTGTGGGCCACAGCAGTCCATGAAAGATGGTTTCTTCTGTACTGTATGGAGGGACAAAGGGCTGAGCACTTCATTTGACAAATTACTTTCCCAGACAAAAGAAAAAAACATTGAAATACATGACATGCATTTCTGTTCTCTGGTATGCAGGGGATACAGTGGCCGATGCTGACAGCTGTTTTATTTACTAGTATTTGAGTATTACCTGGCATTTTGAATGCAAACCCTTACACAAGTAAGAAAAAAAAAAAAAAAAACAAACCCTAAATGTGCTTGTGACATGATTTTACAAAGCTCATGTCACAAAACAACCTGCTCACTTTAATGCAGGTTACATGTCCTGCAGTCAGGGCACGTGGCGAAGAACCCAATGTATGTGGACATACAGCAGGTGTTCACTGATTTGACATAATGTTACATTAACTGTGTGGTGCTAACGAGAATGTTAGTATCTGATGCTTACTTTTTAATGTGCAATTATTCTTATCTTCATATTAATAACAAAAAATAGCAAATTTAATTCAGAGATTAATTCGGAGGTGCAGTTTTATAACACCTAAGCGCAAACACTGCAGTCAAATCAACCTGCGGTAAGTATATATAATTCTCAAGAATCTTCAGGTAGAAATAGAAGAATAAAGTTATGGACTGAAGCAATCAACTGAATTCAGAGAGCACAGGTAAACTTTCAGAGCAGTGCTGGGATCAGCTGCGCAGTTCCCATTGATTTTAGTACAGGTTACTCAAGTCTGGTATTTATTTGCAGAACAAGTAAGGCAACAGAAACAGCTCTTGAAGTGCATCCCTTAAGCTTCAGCTGTTTAATGAGATTGATGTGGCCAAAGCAGAGTGCTACACTTCAAAAATCTGAGTTTTAATGTTATTTCAGAGCAGCGTTCAGTACTTTTATAAGGCTGTAATGCATTTTCATTTTACCTGTAGTGAGGGGGAGAAAGGAGGAAAGAATGGAGAACAGCAGGAAAGCAGCTATTCTAAGAAAGGAAGGCATAAAAAGTAAACATAATGCAACAAAGAAGCAAACTAAGAAACTCTTCTTTTCCTTTATTAGAAATATGGGAAACAGATTGTGCTCATCTTGCTTAGGGCCAAGAGCCTCATTGTGTGGAATTCAGCTAGGTTCCACCACACAACTCACTAAGTAGTTTTGCTGTGTTAAAAGAGTAAACCAGATGGGATATTTGCTTCCAACAAGAGAATTCTGCTGGGAATTGTTAAAAGTACTGTAAAAGAAACTTTTCAGCTTCATCTGCTATTTTGTTGTGTACAATGAGGGCAAGAAGAATGAAAAGTAGACTTATGAAAAGAAAAACTCAGAAAATTTAAAAATTCACATTAATCATTAACCGATTTTAGAATTTATCTGCCTCAAAACTCCATCTGCTCACATAAAGCATACACCAGGCTAAAGCTAGATCTCAAACAATAGTAAAGAGTTAGTATCAATAAAATACCTTAAAATTATGTACAGTAAGGCAAAGTACTCAACACAAAGCTGCCTGTAGCTTCATACAGCTTGAAATAAAAATATGTATCATGTCAACAGACTGCTACACCTAAGGCCTGGTAAAACCATAACAGACATAACCTTTTGGTTTGAGACCATTAAGACGATGTTTCATGTTCTTAAAAGAGACCATATTTTCCAGATGAGCTGCAAAAAATACAGAAGGGAGATTAGGTATAGTTCCTGTTCTTGCTGTCTTCTTGCAAATCTGACTAAATTTTTGAAGTCTTGTGCCCTAACTGTGTCACAGCAAAATGAAAAGGTGGGGTTCTTCTAATTTTTAATCAGTATTTTGGACTGTAGACCTGAAAACTGTTCCTGGCAATCAACAGCTTTTCCACCATAGGTTACAACCATTTGATCACAACAGCAAATTTATTCTCACAGAATGAAAAAAATAAAGCTAGTAAATGTAGTATTTTGTAAACAAAGTAGCTCAGATACATACTAAGCCTATTACGTCAGAGAAAGAGGGTCAATTAACGTACAGGGGCAATCTTATGCTTCAGTTATACCCATCCAGTTTGCCAAGCAGAGATACCTACAGCTAAAAATTTATCATTAAAATGGGCAATATATCTATCTATATACATCTTTAATCTTGCCCTCTCAGACTAAAAACTGCTCTAAGCTCTCTTTTGTTCTTTAGCCTGTACTACCAGGCAGACGTTCTAAACAGTCTTTGACTTTGACCTGCCATGTTTCTTCAATCAGGCAGACAGTAGACTGGAATTAAATTGATATGATTGCATAAAAGAAAATCAAATTTTTTCAACATTTAGTTTCAGTAATCTGATTATGAAGGTTTTAGTAATAGCGTAATTACTTTGAAGTCCTGAACATATGCTTCCACTGAAAGTATTCTACAGAGGACACTGTCTCACAAAAGGGAAGAAATGCAAACATAAATGTACCAAAATATTTAATCTCATAAAAAAAAATTAAATTGAAAGGAGAACCATATGCCAGAGATGTAATACGATGTTCAATATGAACCACTTTCGTTTCCATCATCCATAGTCCCTTTATTTAACACCAGTGAAGAAAATGGAAAATACTTTTTCCATGACCTCCAAGCACATAACCAGAAAGTTACAGGATTGGCATATTTAAAAGAGAAAAAAAACACAAAGAAAATGTCTAAGACAAAAAGCAGCTGAATACTGTTTGAAGTGAAAAATTCAAGCAGTGCTAATATTTCCACTGATAATTCAAGCAGTGCTAATATTTCCACTGAAAGGGTGTCTTAGAGAAACAGCTCACAGAGTCATCTTGAAAAGCCCAGATATTTGAGTTTCTTGTGATTCTTACTCTCCTGAATTCAACTAAATGTCCTTTGCTCTATACACTTAAAAGTTACAAAGTCTGATATATTAGGTCTGACACAATACAGTTCTATTGCCTGAATTCACTAGGGAAATCAATGAACTAAGAGGGGAAATTCACCACTAAGCAAAATATTTAGAAATGCTGAACAAAAGATACAGAAAACGGCACCACAAACAACAGGAGAATATTGGGAAAAACAAACAAAATGAAGTAGTGGAACTATGTCATGAGAAAAGCCTCACTCTTTTAACAAAGTAATACTCATACTGTTTGCCAAAACAGTGATGGACAAAACCAACTGTATCTTTTCTGCATAAACAAGTTTGCTTTATTTGTTTTTTTGTGTTTTTATGTATCACAAAAAAATTGCAAACATAAGTTAATTTGCTTCAGTGCTTATCTATGTCATCATAAGCAAGTTCAGTATGTATGCCTACTGTTTTAGGTAGTGCACAAAAAAAATTCAGACATTTGTAATCAAATGAATAAGTTTTCACAGATAAACTAAAGCAAATGAGGATGTCTAACTCTTCTGATAATTAATGTACTGTTCATATCACCTCCACAAATAACAGTACAACCAACACCTTTTGATAGCAACTGCTCTCTAAAAAGCCGTGCTTTCATTTCCTGCACATTAATACAGTATAACCTTGCTGTCCTTTAAACTGTCATCGAATGACAAGTTCTTTCCTCAATTAATATCTTCATTCATCTTTACCAGCTTCTGAAGCTCTTAAACAATAAATCAAATCAACTTGTAAATGCTTTTCTTTAATATACTCGTGAGGATTGTGTGCCCTCCCAGTAGAGGGGTTTAGGCTTAGAGCTTGGAGGCAAAGACGAACTGTGACCTCAAATCATGAGACAATGTGAAAAGAATTTCCAAAAGCATACAATAAAGCACATGAAAATATCTGCTATTTTCTTACCAAAAGATCTATGCTATAGGGACAAATAATACAGAACGGAAGAACTTATACAGAACTTAAATGGAAGACATATACAGAAACTAAAATTCTTGAGATCGTTGATTTGATAACCAGCTTCCTTTCATCATTTCAACTTAGCTCAAACCAGCAAAGTATAGGAAATCATCAGTCTTCCTTAGCAATCATAACTGGAATAAAGCTGAGAGGTGTGGGTTAAAAACTGTATGCAGAATCCAGATAATTCATTTTGGAGACATCTAACTGGCAATGGCCCACTATTCCTTTTCGATATGTGTGTCACTGTTTCCCCCACCCCACTCCAAAGATAAATGGAGAAGAAAATAATGGCATATAATATCACAATTTCACAGGTCACCAGAGAGGATGAAAGCTTTAAACTATTTTAAAGTTCAAAAACTTTCCTCCATTGAGACTGTTAGCATGAATAGATGCATTAATTTCTGCAAGCAGCCTCAAAGGGTTCCAAAGTCCAAGACAGAGCTTTTGCTGTAAAAATTTACTGTAACTGCTTGGAGATTACAAAGCAGAAAAACAGTTAACGTGGTTAATTTCCCTGAAACATATAATTTACAATGCCACTTCTTTTGGAAGACATTGTGAAATATTTAGAATGAATTGCTGAAGATTTTGTGGCTTAACCATGATAAACATGTAGCCACTGTAAAAGAAGTCATCACTGAAAGGTACTATGTAAAGCTATCATGTACTTAACACATTATAATTGTGACTATTTACTGCAATCTTTTGGCTGAATTCATAAGAATTCATTAATCAGACTGCTTTATTCAGAAGAGATGCATGTTTACCAGCACAAATAACAGCTACCACCACACAAATAGCTGAAGGGTATGAAATAAAAGCCAGTCTCACAATTAATTGTCCATTAATTTCTACCCTTAAGATCACTGAACTCAAATTTAGTATTTCACTAATGGTGGGAGAGAACTCAAATTATTCCTCTCATCCCTTGTCTTTTAATAGCTATTTCATGATTACATGGTAAATCTCTTAGAAATTTTCATACGCCTCAAAGAACAATTTCTGTGCTACAATTTTTCCTGGGTCAAACTTCCACAATACTAATGTAGACATGCACATGCTTATTGGGAAAAGTAATACAACATAATAAGTCTGCCTCAAAAAATACACAGCAATGAATTCCCCATCTTGTCCCGCATCAAGAATAAAACGTACAAGAGGGTACTGATGAATTCTTCTATGTAAGATAAAGCTGATGGATTTTTATCCCTATTTTGTAAGGTCATCTATTTTTCTACTTCTTTTGCACTGGTCAAAATACAAAGGAACTGGGAGAGGCCTAAGATACAACATTTGGAAACTGAAATATTAGATTTTAAAGACCATAATTTACCATACTAAAATTTAGTAACTTTATGACTATCAAATCCTCTTAAATGCAAACACTTGCAAGACACCACACACTGTAGTTCAGAAGCGAGAAACCACGTATTGTGAAACAACTGACGACTGTATAATTAAAGCTTGCCTGCTAATTATCTCCAAACCAACCTTTGTAGTAGCACTCTGAATTCTGGGTATACAGCTGCACATTTCCATTTTTTATTTCTTTTAATGGAAAACTTCTAACGTAATTGGCTATATTTTGTGTCAAAAGTTGATTTTCAGTCCAACAATACCCACAGAGTGCATCACAAAAAAAAAAAAAAAAAAAAATTATTGGAAAGAATTAATTGTATCTGTTTTACATAAATCTGTTTGGCAAAGAACAATGTTCCCACTAATGGTTTCACTCTCCCTTGGGCTTCTACTAAATAAACTTGCACCATTCTTGGCATTGTTTGCTTCTGTGATCTGAGCACTTACACAGCTGACAGTACCATGACACCATGACACAGTGTATGGTAGTGCAATTGATTTATTTCAGTAGACAGCGATACATATGTTTCCAATTAAGAAGGCTACTCCACCTCTTGAGACAGTGTTATCAAAACAGAATCCAATAATGTCTCCCGCTTTCAATGTACCTACAAAAGCCACAGTCATTACTTTGGCAGGGACTTTCAAGCAGCAACATTTGCTGTTAAGCTTTCCAAAGTATTTTTTAATATTTTTCTATTTTGCTAGCATAGGTGTTCTCCTAATCTTTTGTGGGAATAAGTGGAATTTTAAATTCTTCATTTTATTCTCATCTCACAGACTGGACTAAATGTTTTGGCAACCGATACTACATTTACACATCACTTAGCCAAAAAATTTATCCTTCCCGATACAAAAGTTTTTTTCTTGGTTTATCTTTATTTGCTACTCAGATAAAGAAATAGGAGTTTAAATATAATCTCCTCCTTTATAATGCCTTTTGTCCAAAGGACTGTGTAATCCTTTGTCACCTGTGGATATGTTCCCAACATCAGCAGGAGCTAAACATACCCTACGACAACTGACAGTGAAGATGCCAAAGGACTAAACAGATCAAAAAGCACCCTGATAAAATTACTTAGTCCCATTTTTGCTATCTCCTATTGCATTTTCCACTTATCTTGAGCCAACTTTGATGTTCACTGGGCCCTTCTTTGAGGATGATATCCAGTGAAAATGGGCAGGATTTTTGCTACAATAGCAAACTGAACTAGTTCAACAGTCAAATTAATATTATGGCCAGACAGGAAAGAGACAGGATGTACAGATGGCATCAGAGAATGGGAGGGAGTAGCATGAGGAAAAAGAAATGGTAGCAAAACCTTTTAATGACTGATTCAGCTACAGCAGAAGTCACAAAACTATTACAACAAGAATTTAGCACAATACAGAGTGAAATCTTAACATATGTGTATGCCCACTTATTATTCTCTTTACAGATATATCACTAGGTAACCAAATAATATAGAAAAGGATGGGGCTTTTGGCAATGAGAAATGATTTTTGAAAACTGCCAGATCTATAGCTGTAGGGCCCTATCCAAAAGGCTCAGAAAACTTCATGAGAATATCGTAGCCACTGCTTGGTCAGTCTTTAATGTGTCTTGATATTACAATACTGCTATTCTGTGGTCATTAAAAATGAAACAAACCAACGCAATCAACCCTCTTTCCTCCCCACTTTGTTACTTTTCCTTCAAAAAGAAATCCAAGCAAAAAGTCTTCTAATTTCTCTTCAAGGAACAAAGAAATCCAGAATGCTCACATATATCTTACAGAAACTAGATGTCTTTTGACCATAACCTATTTCATGATACTAACTTTTTAAAATATTGCTGATAAAGTAATTACAAAGCATTATGTAGGAAAATAACTAAAGCAATACAAATCCATACACAATGTTTCATGATGCAGTTCTCGATATACACTACAATAAAGTTACCTCAGCAGAAGAAAAAGAGGCTCAAAACAACTCCAGCAAAGCAAGTAATGCATATGAAATGTGAGGAATATTTGATGTTCAGAGATTTAGGTTTTGTTTGATCAAATTAACTATTAGAAAGATTATAGCACATGTTCATGACACAAGTGTAACAGTGACCCTCAACTCAAGCCATCATTCCAGTGAAAAGTACGCATTGTAGGGGATCTATCCATGGCATCACATAAGCAAAATCGAACGCCAAGATGACAACAACAAAAGGGGAAGAAAAAAAAAAAAAAATCGCAACATGAGATCCTAAAAATATCTAATAGACAATTCCTAAAACACTTTTCTTTTGGTTGCTAGATTGGCACCATTATTTTCTAGTCTCATTTCATTCAGAGAAATTCTGAAAGTTTGTCACTTTGCTTCCTTAAGATTATATTCATAACAATGAGAAATAGAAATACTTATGCAGAAAGATTACTGACACACTGAAAAAAAGTGCAACACAGAAGAGTGATTAGTCATTCAGATAGCTAAAACTTTCTCCTAGGCTCCCATTCTCACTTAACTTGATTACTGCTGTATGAATCACATTTCATTGTCAAAGCCCTTTGCAACCTGTTTCTACTACTACTTTCACCTCGCATTCACTACAGAAATGCTCACCTACCATTGTTAACTATCTAGAGCCCATCTCCTAAATTTTTAACACAGTTTGGGGTCTTCCCCCATATTTTTGCTCTTTGAGAAACTTCAAAAAAAATTCCAAGAGTTGCCCCAGTATATTCCTTAAAATTCAGTTTTATTAATTTTTTTTTTTTCACCCTCCTGTAATACCTATCAAAAACTACAGAACGTGTTGCCACTCTCCTTGCACCACCACCAGTTCTCAGCAGATGCAGTAGTAAACATGTGTCAGGTGAATGAATGTTGGGTCAATGAAAACAAACTAAAACACCTCCCACACCCTTAAATAAGTGGGGGTTTTCACAACCCAGGTCAGTAACTAGCTCTCTCTGGAGTCAAATGAACATCCGAATATCCGTGTCAGCTCAGTGAATACAGGGTTGGGAAGTAAGAGGGAAGCAAAGGCACTGGAATGTTCTCCTTTAGGCAGCGCTCAACTGCACTATTCACCACCACTTCTGCATATGACTCAGCACTTTACAGTCAAGCAATGAAACAATGAAGCAATGCTCCTTCAGTTACACCCTTGTAACTTCTGTGTCACCACATTGTGAATCAGCTCAGGGAACAGATCCAGGTTAAAAGGAAACTACTTCTTCTGGATTATTTTTTGCCTTTACAGATTATTTTCTGCCTGAAGCAGAAGGAAGCCACTAAGAAAATGTGAACACAGGAAAAAACAAGGGAATAGGAAGTGCCAACAAAAAGGCACAAATCTGGATATACATGGAAGTCTTGTAAGCTTGAGGTAAAAGGCACTACAGAAGTTGTCCACAGAAATGCTTTCATCCATAGCAAACTCCTTTGAGAACTGGCTGACAAAAGACAGTAAGTGTGACACAGGTCCTTCAAGCAGCTGATATTGAGCTCATTTAATTTGTAGCTCTGTTATAAATATGGAAAGCAGAATGAATATGGCTCCTCAAAGGTCAGTAATTTACCCAAGGATTCCTATTTGCATCAGTCAGAATATAGACATATAGCATTCTCTATTCAAAATGAAAAACACCAACTTAAACACTCCTTTTGTACAATTATTTTTAATTATTAAAATAAAATTAAATTAATTTCTATATAGAAGTCTCCCCAAAGTCCTTCACGGAAGAGCCAAGCAGAAAGCAATATAAATAAACTCTAAATGTAAAAAAAAAACCAATATACTCATAAATGAAAAAAACCACTGAGGAATCATTCTGGCAACTTCACTTAGAAGTGAAGCCCATTAGAGAACAATCTTCTAAAAACATTTATAAAAGCAACAGTCATCTTTACCATTTACCTTCATAAATACTTTCAAAGATAAACCCAAAAATTAAAAACCCAGAAGCACTCATGAACTCACTGCAATGCCATGCAAGTGGCAGCTGCCATGGACTTTCCAGATAAATTTGTCCACAGAATTTCTACACAAGTGGACTGCAACATAATTAAGTTGATGTTGCAATATTCTAAATGTGGATTTCACACAGATGAAAATAAATAGTTACATATTTTGAAGGCCTTCCTCCAGGAATAACCCCTTACTGAAAATAAGCATTTTTTTTTTTTTTTTCTTCAGGTAATATGCTAGCACTCAGAGATTCATTTATAAGCAAATCTTTCTCAACAAATCTCTGTTCAGTCAACAAAAATCTAACAAGGCAGGAGAATGTAATAACAAGCAGGATGGAAAATCATATGAAGATTATTAAAAGCCAGTGATAAAGTCAATTGTCTAACCTCTTCTGGAGCAGTAAGTGCTACAGAGAAAGATCTGACACAGCAAAATATCTTAAAAAGTTCCAGCAGAGCGAAAGTTCAAAAAAGAACCATGAGCACAGTCAAACACTTAGAAGAATATGGAGTAGAAAGGTCCACCTCTTTCACTGGACAAAAAATAAAAGCAGAGATGAATAAGAAAAAGTAAGAAAAAACAGCAAACAGCAATACTAACACGTTAGTCAGGTTTATTCTTCCTATTTCACAGCGCAAGAACTAAGGAACACAAAAAGAAAGTGATGGGAAATTATAAATCAATTAAAGGAATTGTCATGTATTGCATAATTATATTATAGAATTCCTTGGCACAAAGACCCAGGAGGACATAAAGCATTTCCAAAAATATGACACTAAAACATTTTGAAAAATATGCCATGTCCTTCATAAGATAATTCTTTAAATACTCGGGTCAAAAAACTGCACACAGATTACACAAATTATCTCACCCTTCCTCTCCTGCTCCAAATATCACCATGTCATTCCTAACTCAAAAATGTTTAGAGAAGACCTCTGAGAAAGCAGGAAATCAGACTCTCTGTATCGTATAGTTTAAAGGCAATTCTTACATCTCCAGGGTCGGATTTTTCCTTTCCTACTTCCCCCAACAGGTTGCTACTTAAATCATTTAAGGTTGCAACTCATGTAAAGCTGTGTTTATAAATATGCAACTAATTTCATAATTAATATTCACAAACATTTCCATCTGCCACAGTTAAAATGAAATTATACTTCCTCAGACACATAAATATTATCTTTATGAGCTGTAAGTAAACATTTAGAATTTAGGATGAGGGCCAGAGGTATCAACTCGTAACCACATGGGCAGTCTCTTATGTACACTCAACTTTTCAAAAGCATTCAAAATCAAACACACACTGCAGTTCTGTAAAAACATGTATAGAATCATAGAATAGTTAGGGTTGGAAAGGAACTTCAGTTCATCCAGTTCCAACCTCCCTGCCACGGGCAGGGACACCTCACACTAAACCATGCCACCTAAGGCTCTGTCCAACCTGGCCTTAAACACCGCCGGGGATGGAGCATTCACAACCTCCCTGGGCAACCCATTCCAGTGCCTCACCACCCTCACAGTAAACAACTTCTTCCTTCTATCTAACCTGAACTTCCCCTGTTTTTAACCCAATACCCTTTGTCCTATAACTACAGTCCCTAATCAAGAGTCCCTCCCTAGCATCATTATAGGCCCCCTTCAGATACTGGAAGGCTGCTATGAGGTCTCCATGCAGCCTTCTCTTCTCCAGGCTCAACAGCCCCAACTTTCTCAGCCTCTCTTCATACAGGAGGTGCTCCACTCCCCTGATCATCCTCGTGGCCCTCCTCTGGACTTGTTCCAACAGTTCCATGTCCTTTTTATGTTGAGGACACCAGAACTGCACACAATACTCCAAGTGAGGTCTCACGAGAGCAGAGTAGAGGGCCAGGATCACCTCCTTCGACCTGCTGGTCACGCTCCTCTTGATGCAGCCCAGGACACTGGTGGCTTTCTGGGCTGCGAGCACACACTGAAGCCGGCTCATGTTCATTTTCTCATTGACCAACACCCCCAAGTCCTTCTCTGCAGGGCTGCTCTGAATCTCTTCTCTGCCCAACCTGTAGCTGTGCCTGGGATTTCTCCGACCCAGGTGGAGGACCTTGCACTTGTCATGGTTAAACTTCGTAAGGTTGGCATCAGCCCACCTCACAAGCATGTCGAGGTCCCTCTTGATGGCATCCCTTCCCTCCGGCATATCAACCGAACCACACAGCTTGGTGTCATTGGCAAACTTGCTGAGGCCGCACTCAATCCCCCTGTCCATGTCACCGACAAAGATGTTGAACAAGACCAGTCCCAACACCAATCCCTGAGGGACACCACTCGTTACTGGTCTCCAGCTGGACATCGAGCCATTGACCACAACTCCTGGCGTGCAGCCATTCAGCCAGTTCTTTATCCACCAAGTGGTCCAACTATCAAATTGATGTCTCTCCAATTTAGAGACAAGGATGTCATGTGGGACAGTGTCGAACACTTTGCACAAGTGCAGGCAGATGACGTCAACTGCTCTACCCCTGTCCCTCAGTTCTGTAGCCCCATCATAGAAAGCCATCAAATTGGTCAGGCAGGATTTCCCCTTAGTGAAGCCATGCTGGCTGTCACCAAGCACCTCCTTGTTTTTCATGTGCCTTAGCATGCCTTCCAGGAGAATCTGCTCCAAGATTTTGCCAGGCACAGAGGTGAGACTGACTGGTCTGTAATTCCCCAGGTCATCCATTTTCCCCTTCTTGAAAATGGGGGTTATATTTCCCTTTTTCCACTCATCGGGAACTTCACCTGATTGCCACAATTTTTCAAATATGATGGCCAGTGGCTTAGCAACTTCATTCACCAGCTCCTTCAGGACCTGCAGATGGATTTCATCAGGTCCCATGGACTTGTCCATGTTCAGGTTCTTAAGATGGTCTCGAACCAGGTCCTTTCCTACAGTAGCCCTAGGGTCTTTATTCTCACAATCCCTCCATCTGCCTTCCAAGACTTGGGTGTTTTGGTCAGAGCATTTGCCAGTGAAGACCGAGGCAAAGAAGTCATTAAGAACCTCAGTCTCCTCCAAATCCAGGGTAGCCAGCTCTCCTTATAGCTTCTGGAGAGGGCCCACCTTGTCCCTAGTCTGTCTTTTATTTGCAATGTAATTGTAGAATCCCTTCCTGTTACCTTTCACATCCCTGGCCAAGTTTAATTCTAACTGAGCCTTAGCTTTCCTAACCTGGGCCCTAGCTTCCTGGACAACATCCCTGTATTCTTCCCAGGCCGCCTGTCCTTGCTTCCACCTTCTATAAGCCTCTTTTTTCCCCCTCAAAGTTTCCTCAGCAGCTCCTTATCCATCCAAGGAAGTCTCCTGGCCCTCCTGCTGCACTTCTTTCTAGTTGGGATGCAGCACTCCTGAGCTTGCAGTAGGTGATCCTTGAATATCAACCAACAGTCTTGGGCCCCCCTGCCCTCTAGGGCTGTATCCCATGGAACCTTACTAAGCAGCTTCCTGAAGAGGCCAAAGTCTGCTCTCTTGAAGCCCAGGGCAGTGAGTTTGCTGCATGCTCTTCTCACTGTCCTGAGGATCTCAAACTTGACCATCGCATGATCGCTACAACCAAGGCTGCCCTGAAGCGTCACATTTCCAACCAGCCCTTCCCTGTTGGTGAGCACGTGGTCAAGCATGGCACCTCTCCTTGTCGGCTCTTCTATTACTTGCAGAATAATTTTATATACTATAGGAAGGTGTCAAGTCAGCAGAGACAACACTGCAAGATGAAAGATGGTAGAATACCTGACCCTCTGTGCTTTTCTTAAGCCAAGCTCTTAATTTAAAATATTCTTTGTTACATAAAAAAAGGTCCATTTAACAAGAAAACTGAATAAGATCCCATTAGAAAGAGACCAGTTACATAAATAGACAGACTGAAATACCATATACATAACTTCTTTTCACTTTTTTTTTAGCTGTTATAAAACCGAAAGAAAAAGAACATTTCCTAAATACTTGCATTCATACACATATAATTCAATAATATTATGTCTAGTTGAAAGATCCATAGGATTCTTGGTCACTTTTGTGATGTTTATTATAAAAAACAATAAATATTTCAACAACAAATGCATGTTTTTCAATTTGATCAGGTCTTATACATACAGCAACTATAATACTCTCAAGGTGAAACAGCAAGTCTGAGGAAAGCAAGGAGTTCTTGAAATACAAGCACATATTTTACATTTTACAGCTTTTACTTTAAATAATCCACAGAAATGAGAAAGTGAAAGCAAGATGAAATGTGTCACAAGATGCCAGGACTATGAAATGGATCCCGTGATTTGTGGGATTCCCCAGGTACACATTGATCTTATAAACAAGATTAAAAACCCCACTTCTGAAACAACTCATTCATGTGTCATATGAGCATTAGAGATGGTACAGAAGCCAAATCAAGGACCGAAGGGTCAAACGTCCAACATGACTAGGCTTAAATTGCTTTTTCAGAGCACTCCCAGCAAGTACTGTGAAAGACCAACACCACGTACGTATACAAGGCAAGGACAAAAAACCACCACAGACCACATAAACCCTACCCAGCAATATTTACAACGGAGAGGCAATAAAAAACAACTTTAAAACGACCTCAGTCACTAACCCTGGGCATGCTGCTGACGGGTCATCCCCACCACAGGGGTAAAGGAGAGTACTGACACCTCAACACTTTGACCCCGCGCTCTCTGCGCGCCCTGCCAAGCGCACCAAGCGCTTTCACCAGAGGGGCGGTAACGAAATAAGATGCTGAGGCCACCGCGCAGCCGGCGACCCCCGGGAACCGCGAGCAGCAGGCATCCCCCGCCTCCCGCAGCGTGGTCCCAGGCGGCCCACCCCACTGAGGCATCAGGGAGGCGGCACGGCCGGACACTCCGACCTGGACCAAGGGGATGCAAGACAGCCCAAGCCGCCGCCGGGGGCCAATGCGCCCGCAGCTTCGGCGGCAAAGGGGCGGGCAGGAAAGGGCGGTACTTCATCCGGGCTCGCTCACTCACCTATCATGGCGGCGATGGCGGCGGAGGACGGCAGGGCATGGAAGGGGAGGCGCGCGCGCACCCTCACGTACATACACGCACGCCGCACGCGTGCACATGCACCCCTGCCGGCCGCGCGAGCGGCGCGGGGGGAGAGGGACACAGCCGGAGGCATGCGCACAAAGCCCAGGGCCCCCTGGGTAACGTAGTTCTCGCTTCTTCACACCGGCAGTTTCTCCTCACATTACCACTCCCACCCCTCCCGTGTTAATTACTTCGTGTTAATTGCTGTCGAGTCGTCTCGCTTTTTGGGTGCACCTGCTGCTAGGCAGCGTGGGAGGAGCGTTGTCATTGGGGTGTCTGTGGTTAACCCCGTACTCGCCCCCGCGTGCGTGGCGTCCGCCGGCAGAGGCGGCGGGTTGTTGACGCGTTGCCTAGTGACGGTCGCAAGGCCGGCGGCGCGTGCTACCGCCAGTGGCAGCCGGTGGCCTGTGACGGCCGCCGCCCGATGCCGGTACGGGAGCCGCGGCAGTGAAGTGAGGTAGGGTGAGGGAGAGGCAGGTCGGAATGAGCAGGTGGCGGTGGAGATGGAGGGTCGGGAATGGACGAGTGCCGGTGCCGAAGGGGACTGAGGACGCAGGAGGGGAGTCCCGTTAGGGGCAGAGAAAGCGCGGGAAGGGGGATGTAGGAGAGTGTCGCTGCTTGGCAAGGGAACAAAGGCAGATCTATTGCTTTTTCTAACTTAGTGAGTCCGTGGCGTTGATGTTTGTTTCTTTGCTTTCCAGTCTGCGTTTTCCATCTCGCCGTGGTGGAGGCAGGTGGGGAGATGGTAGAGGAGAAAGAGGGCTCAGGCCCCCCAAAGCCCGCAGGTGACAGAAGCTCTCAGCTGCAGGAGCCCCTGCAGCATGTGAAGAGAAACAAGCAGCAGGTCTCTGAAGGATTCACGATTAAAGCCATGATGAAAAACACCGTGGTATGTTTGCTGCTAGCATAGAACTGATGTTAATTATTTTGCTGTCATGTGTCCAGGAAGCAAAGCAAGTTGGAGCTGAGGATAAAGCATGTCAGGAAGGTGTGTGAGTTGCTAAAACTTCATCTGGAGTTTGCTGGTTGCTGTAATTACCTTCAGGCTTTACAGAAGTATTATTGTAAGGTAACTGTCTGTGCCTGTGGAAATGTTGCTTAGACTGCAAGCATATTTATTTGGTACCACAACTCTTTTGTGGTGTTTTGTATTGGCAATGCATGTTCCATTGTATTGACAGCCTGCAGAACTGTGTGCAAGGCTTGCTTTTAGCAAACCTCACATTTAGCAAAATGCTGTTAAATGATACTGTAGTATTATTTGAAAGTGTTTTCATATACTGGCATGCTGTGGTACAAAATTTAATGTGAATGTCACATAGGCTAGCTAAGATCTAGCAAATACATTTCTTTTAAAAATAAGCCTAAAAATAATAAAAAGCTTCCACTCAATATAGGAGAACACTAAACTGGAAACAAACTTTAGTTCTCGAACTGTTAGTTTAAAGAACAAAGATGAATTGATCCAGCAAGCTTCACTTTCAGTAACGGCCCCAACAAATTTAGAGGTACATAAGTGAAAATACTAGGGTAAAGGCCTTTGAAATTGCTTTATGTTGTTTTATTTGACTACTTTTGTAAGATTTTAGGAATAAAAAAAGTTTCAGCTAGTACAGAATGCAGATATTTGACATGTAAATCTATGAACTAATATGAGCACACCTTATGCTTGAGTTCCTCAACTGTATTTTTCTATATTTGGACACAGTTCAAGGTGCTTGAAGTAGAAAAAGGAAGTTATTTAGATTGCAGTTCCAGATTTTCATTCCTCTGTCCTTCATTTTGGAGTCTACAGTCTGTATGTATTGGAATGAATTCTCAACTGTTGTTTAAACTCCTCTTTCAAGCCGTTGTCACTAACGTGTGTTGAGAAAGACTTTCTTACCCTTTACTGTTTTATAATAACTCATAGCAAGGTTTTTATCCTAACCATAGAGATAATGTGATTTGTTTACATTCTGAAACTTGTGATTCAACATTATATTCATCCACATTGTGTGACTAAAATGACTTTATTTATCTTGTAGCAGTAACAGTTTCTGATCTGATTTTAATGCATTTTTAAAGCATTGTTTAAAAGAAAAAGGTTTTACCTTTCTATCATATTAGCTGATTTATTGGCAAAGGCAGTACATTTTGGAGCAAGTAGGTGTCAAGTTAAAGGAATGTTTTGATAAACAACTTGGCCAGTAGTATGTCCATCTTGGAAGAACTGCCCCACTTTAGCAATTTTGTACAATCTATGAGTATACTTTAGTGAACACTATGAGTCAATTTAAACTGTCAGTGCACTGGAAGGCAGTCCTGTCTTCTTCCTGTTTCAGGCTGTTTATTTCTGCTGCCCCTTATTGTGCCCACATTTATACAATATTGACTGATCAAGAGTCAGATCCTGCTGAAAAATACTCCAGCTTGTTTAATAGCATCCAACTGCAGTCTTGGGAATTGAGGCAGACAAAGCTGCTGCTACCATGAAGTTCCTCTGCCCTGCCCTCCTCCCCGTCCTAATGGCATGCTTCTGTCTCCCCTTTTGCATTTGTGTCTCTTGCAACTACAAAGGAGGCTGTATCAGGTCCAACAGCTGTTAACATATGCATGTGGAAGTGGGAATATGTTGTCAGTGCAAGCTATGTGGGTGGCAATGTACCTCTTAGCAACACTGAGGTCTTAATTCATTTAAAATCAGTTACAAAACTGAGTTCCAGCAGAGTAATTCTGCAGGCATTTAAGCATTGAAAGGTGTGGTTTTCATTCCTGAACAGTATGAACATTTGCATTGCTGTGTAGTAAACTAAAGTGGGTAAACCTAGATTAAAAAGAGATGATTCTCTTTTTTTTTTTTTTTTCTTCATGGCAGTGCTGGCTTGACCAACAGTTCAGTAACAGTAAACAGAAGTTGTGACTGCTAAATTCTGCTTGCTTCTGCCACATACCTGTATCTCCTCTGCGCCAGTGCACAACCATGCAACTGAATTGATGAGGCACTTCAGTTGCATTAGATCCAAAAATGAAAAACTTCAGTGCAAGTGCAAGGAGGCTTTTATTTCCCCTCATAAAGTTACGTTCCTTTCCAATTCCATGCTTGTTTTTACTGTAATGATCATATTGAAGTACAATGCAAAAGCAGAATACACAGGAAAAATACTAATGCGTAAGACCATGTCTTCTGAAAGCTTGTGTTTCATATTATGTTTTCCAGCTGTAACTTACATGGCTGAATCATACTGCCCTTGTTATATTAAAATACTTTAAAATCAGCCCTCAGTTTTTGCAGATGTGGGGAAAAGTTGGTATTGTTCATAGTTGCAGTGCTAAGGTGATAAGATTTGCTTGATATGCTCAAGCATGAAGAAATCGTGCTGGTTTGTGTATGAAAATCTCTTGCACACTTGAATCTCCAGTAAGCCTTTTTTTTGCAATTCAGTTATAATGCTTAAAATAGATAATAAATCATCAATTAGACTCCATTTCATGTTTTTGATTGACATTTCAGGATACATTACATAGGAAAATACCTTGGAAGGTTTTAAATTTCATACCTAAAGGAGATGAATGTAAATTGATTTTAAAGCATTGTGACGGTGATGTTTCAAGACTCTTCCACTAACCACTTTTTATGAACTAATGAATAAAGTATTCTAACTGGAGACAGTTACAGAGATAATTGTCGAATTCTGTCAATTTTTGAATTGGAATGAAACTTTTAGACTTTGCAAACTGAAACATATATAACAGCAAATGGCAGACAATTTTATACGTACATGAGAGGAAAGGTCTTAAGTGTTTATAGATTTCATACAAGTTATGGTCTGAGTATGTGGGTATCTTTGGTATTTCATTAAACGAAGTGGGCAGTTTTCAGGTGTTTGGCTGCAAGCATAGGAATTCAGAATAAAAAAAGTAGCAAATAGCTAATACAAGAGTCTCAGAACAAGATTTTAAGCTGTCAAATTGCT
Source organism: Psittacula echo (assembly GCF_963264785.1). Lineage (NCBI taxonomy): Eukaryota > Metazoa > Chordata > Aves > Psittaciformes > Psittacidae > Psittacula > Psittacula echo. The sequence continues at coordinate 35,749,440 of NC_137738.1, read as the reverse complement.
GTGTAGGGAATTATCTAAAGTCAGCATTTCCTACACCTCTAGAACTACCCAGTAGAACATCATATTATTCTGGTTGTAATAGTTAAATACATTGTAAATGTAAGGTTGACATTATAAATACAATTGAGTAAGTGCTTGGGTAGCAGCAACATATACTTAACAGCTGAGATCCCTACTGCTGCTAATTCTTATATGGTCTGCTTTTACAAGTGTGCAGTGATTACTGCTGCTGAGTACTCAATGAATGCTTTGAAGAACTGAAGCAGCAGGCCGTGTCTGTAGCTGTCAACCTCTGGATGCTGTCCCTTGTCTCAGAGTCACCTCTTGTTACTGCTGTAACTTAAATGACATTGGAAGTTTTAAGTGGGTGAAAGAGACAGGAGGGGTAGCATAATGGCATTCGCATTGGAGAAAGTAGTGGAAGAAAGCTGGGAAAACAGGAGAGGAATTAAACATCACTTTCCAGAGTGGGACTTGGATGATCACTAACCCAACATGAGTTTTGCTATGGCTGTATGGCTGTGTTCCCCAAACGTATGCGCTGATGTGCTGAAGCCAGTTGTTGCCTTATTGCAGGCAGAGAGGGCTGGAGTCTGTATCAGAAAAATGGAAGTTTTCTTTCTTTTCCCATTTTATACTTCCAGTTAATACATATGCCTGTTCTATGTTTAACTGAAATAATCTGGTAAGGCTTTGAAGGGGTCAGGAAGGTTTTAGTTTTTTCATGAAGTTTTCTTAGCCATTTTGAAATGACAATTACTGCAAAGCCAAAAAATAGTAGCAAACAATACTGTTGGTACATTGATACAATTTCGGGACAATGCAGTAGAAAAAATACTGTGAAAGACTGAGTGGTTCATCCCAGCAACATCTGATTCCTTGATATACTTGATGTTCATATAAGCAGTTTGGCATAGTTTTTAATTTTGATAGCATATTTACATATTTTTTCCTGGAAAATGTACTACTCTCTTATAACTTCTTTTCTTAAATAAAATACGTGTCAGGTAAGATGAAGTTATAAAGGTCCAATATGCTGTCACATAGACTGCGTTATGGAAGTCTGGTGTTTAATAGTTACACTCTGACTCTGGATACATTACAAATATTATGCTTATTATAGTTGCGCATTTTGGTGTCTGATGTGTGTAAGTACAGGGGATGCATGTAAGTAAAGGACTTGCTCTTGAGAGCAATGCAATTCTAGAGCCAGATAAACCTTCTATACAACCTCAGTCTGGCCTCTTACTTGACAAAACAGCATTCTGGTGCTATAATAAAACCTGCCTGAACTGTAGTAAGATAGCAAACATAATTTAGCTTTTCATATATTTGTGATGGTATTTCTTAATGTACATTTAACAGTTTGTGTGCTTGTATTTGAAAGCAAAGTTTTTCTTTAAAAATTAATTACTCTTCAGCCATGTTTCCGTCATGTGATGTAAAGATCTTGATAACAAGAGTGAACACAGGTTTGTTTTCAGGTTGATAATAGAAGTGTGTGGTAGTATGTTGTTGAAAGCTAATGTTGTTAGCCTGTTTAGGATCCAGACTAGTTTTGGGGGGGGGGGGTTGTTGTGGGGTTTGGGGGGAGAGAGGGATTGTGATGTGAGACTTTTTATTACTTGCCTACAGTAAACAACTGTATCCTGCACTAAATGCAAAAGTTCTGCACAGTGTGTGACAAAGTTAAAACATATTATAAAATACACTATAGAAATGACTATGCAATGAGAACTCTTGCATGCCTTGAAGCAAGCATAGCATACTGTTACGTTCCTGTGTAACGACCATATTGAGGAAGCATAGCTCTTTAAACTTACATTTTGATGCCTATTTCATTAGTCATAAGCATAGGCAATACATAATATTCTGCACCAAACCAGATTTTAGAAGTGGTCTAAATAATACAAGAGCTATGAATTAGTTTCCTTACATTATAAGTCTTGTTGCATAATATTAGGGGAGATACTTTATGATCCAAGTTTTCTGTTTCAAGACTAATGACTGTATACTTTCTTAGAAAAGACTGGTGGCCAACATTTAAATCTTTAGAAAAAATAAATTGTGCCCTGGCTTGTCTTACTGTCCCATAGCTAGGGATTTAACGTGACATTAGCTTTTTATGTCGGATGTCTTCTCAGCTAAAAGAATTTAGGCAAAGGTGCATGCATACTTTACTGACACTGGTAGCCAGAATTTGATAAACCTTCTTGTTTTCCACAGATGTTGAAAGCATACATTACTACTTCCCAAAGCAGACCTATTGATCTCTGTCTGCACTCTTATCTACTGCTCCGTGCTCACTTTTTCTCTGACTTTCTTTACTTACGCTCCAGATGTGTTGGGGTTTTTTTGTATCAGTTGGTTTCTCTTGCAGTAATGGTCAACGGTTTGTTTTTTTTTTGCAGGGAGAGCAGTTTCACATGGCTAGAAACCTTTCAGACAATGTTCTTTTAATGCTCCGACCCATAACTTATTAGAATACTCCAGACATAGTTTTTACTGTAAAGAAAATCTCGGAAGAATGAGCTCATTATACTTTTAAATTGCAGCTTTGTAAGGTATGGCTGAAAAAAATATTTTTCACAGGAAGTGTACGTGTAATAGCTGATTTTTTTGCTTGTTTTATACAGTGTTTTACTAACTCATCTCATGCTCTTCTAATTTTTTTGCCTTTCATTTATTTTGTTAGGTTTTAGATTAATAGTTTGAGGTCAGAGGAACAACTCGTACAACTTGATTTGATCTGCTGTCTAATATAGTCAGTCAAATTCAGAAAGTGCTTTCTGCATGAAAGGTGGAACTTCTAGGTGAGCTAGAAGATACAGTTTTTAGAAACTAATGCAACCCTAAGGCAACAGTGGCCTCAGAGAGTTCATTTTATCTGTAAATGGTGCCAATGCTTAATTTAACCAATGCAATACGATTAGAAATCTGTAGTCCAGACTTGTATGTGTTTACCACAAAATAGTCTAATTTCACTGTGTAAATATTTTAGTTAGACAGCCACTTACAGAGAGATACTATCTTTAAAAATCCATGGAAGTTTTAGTATGCTTCGGACTTCTACCTAAACCTGTTCAAGTCATGATTATTTTATGAGCTTCTAATATGCCTTCAGACATGCTTAACAGGTATTACGATACTATTATTCAGGACAGCAATTAAGTTTTAATATTTTATTTGATGGCATCTGAAGGCTTTTGGTCATTTGATTGTTTATCCAATATGAAGAATTCAGACAGTACACTAAAATTGTGTAACATCTAACACTTTAAAAAGGCAAAATAAGTTCAGTTGTATCAGTGGAAATAAGTGAGTTACACATTTAAGTTTGCATGAGATTTCACAAACCCTTCTTTCTACTATCATCTGACAAATGAATCTTTATATCAGTAATGTTAACTATGTGTCAGCTATTGACAATACTGTACCTGCCAATAGTATACAACATTTTTGGATATAAATTTTGTTGAGGAAATTGCTGGGTTTTAACAGGGTTAGTTTGTTTGAATTGTCATTTTGACTTTTGCCTGTCATGGGATAGAATTGAATTTTTTCTCAGGTTAAGTGAGAATAGAAATAGCCCATTACTAGCAATAGAACAATTCTTCCTCTTGTACAGTTGTTCCACTAGACAGTAATAACAAAGCGTGTATTGGAGGGGTATATTAAAATACATTTGCACATGTAATCACAAAATTGCCACTAATAAATCAGTGAACTCCAGATGTTTTTTTTTTTCCCTGTGTTTGATATTCCTTAAGTTGTTCTTTATCAGGTCGTCTTAAAGTAGCATTTAGGTGATTATTTGGTGCATTTCATCCTATCTGTTCTTTTGCTTCTGGCAAGTGGAACACTATGAGCTCTTGTTCTTGTATGTTATTAAATATTCTTCATTTTTACTAGTTTTAAGTTAATACTCTTTTAACATTGATAATTAAAAAGCTTGCCTGATGGCATGTTTAGGACCAGTGTTTAGCCAGTTGCACGGCTAAGCACTTTGCAACTTGTGAAATATAAGCAAAATGTTTGTACTGATTGCCAAACTGATTTCAGTTCCTCTGAAAGCAGCTCTAGTTGATATGTGCATATGACATTATCTGCTTTAAGTCATAGGTTGGACATGTCAGAGAAGCTAGAGACACATCAGCTGACTTCTAACTGAATCTCTTCCCACTAAATGGGAGGTAGATTCCCTTGTGTAAGAAGTTCTAAAATCTTAATTCTCACATTCTTAACTCGTGAGGCCTACTGGGCAAAGATAGTTTTGCAGTTGAATTATCAGGATATGCTGCTGGGAAGTGAAAGTTGTAGACTTGAAATTTTGTGAACTGCAAAGAGAAATGAACAAAGTTATTACCTCCCAAGCTTGTATTCTAACTCCTAAACAAATATGCAAAATGGAAATATTATTTAAGGGGACCTTCCCAAAAGGTTTTAGTCTTTGGAAAAGAATATCCTGGTCTGCATTTTCAATAGGTATGTATACCAATTTTATAGTCTTGATCCAAGTGACTGAACTCCAAAGAGGAATGGCAATTCAGATATATCTCTGTATTCAGCATCGTGTAGATATTTAGTATATCTTCCTAGCAGTTAATCTTTTTGAATTGCTGAAGTAGCTCATTCTCTTCACCAACAGTTGAAGGAGCCTGGGTTCAGAGCCTAATTTAGACTCCTTGAATTGTCCTGATGTTGAGGGCTGGTGTGAATTATTGGACTGTATTTTTCACTCTGAGTTTATATCGTGTGACTCAATGGGGCAAAAGTCCTTGATTAGGTATCTAGAAAATATTGTGATGCAAATATTACATTATTATTAGTAGTATAATATGTTCATTATATAGGGGGATTCTGTAGTATCTAGTACTATCCATTTAGCCTGCATTTTCAGGCTTCTTTATTCTTCCTTTCTGCATTCTGTTTCATGATTTTCTTCATCCCTCTCTGACTGTTTTAGATGTATGCTGACTTTACTTCAGGGTCCCATAGACCCACTCTTAGAGACAGAGTATTTCATAATGTACCAATTGAAGAAGCTATTATGGCATCTTCTTTTCTTGCAAGTTACAAACTGTCTGATTAAAATGATCATTTTGCATCATGGTTTTCCAAAGAAAAGAAATAAGATGTGTTTCTGAGGGAGACCTTCATAAATATTGTCATGGTTCTTGTAGTTTTAAAATGACTCTCTAAAGCTGTGTAACATTTGCAGCCAAACCACTGGAAGATTATGCACTACATGAAAACACACAAAGTGGAAAAAAACCCATTGCACTAAAAAAGGCTGGTATGCTGCAAGGTTGGGTTTTTTTTTGGGGGGGTTGTTTTTTTGGGGGGATTGTTTTTTTTGATAGATCAGTATCACAATTAAGCTTATGCTGCTGATATTTAATGAGGTATTTGGTGTCTAATGACATGAGAGGCAGGCCTTTTGGTTGCAGAACTCTTTATCTGTTCTTTTTTATTTCCATAAAACATAAAGGCAACAGTTGTTTGTACTTGAAATCTGCTTTTTTCTCAAATTCAGATGAAAATGACCAAAAGATACACATTCTTTAGGAATGAAGGCAGGCAAGTGTACACACAGCATAGATGCATAAGCCTTGTTTCCTGTGAAGCTGTTTTAGAAAGGATACCCATATGTATTCGTTCTAGTTGCCAGGAAAAAAAAAAAAAAAAGAGATAACAAAGGAACTAAATAAAATTGCAATTTTGCAATATTGAAATATCACAAGTGAATCATACAAGCAAGAAAAAGATTTAATTCCTTTCAATCAGAAACCATTGCTTGAAGATGAAGCAAAATGTCTGAAAACTTAATAACTTACATAATTTTATTGCAAAAATAAACTATCTCACTCAGACACTAGACTTCAGGTTTGGAACTACAAAAACATTAGAGACTTCTGTGTTTTCCCAGTGAAGTGACTGGTAGTGTCACCAAAGTAGACAGCAGGGTGCATCAGCAGGACAATGCAGAGCTTCTTGTAGAATCAGAATATCTGAAGGAGATCCTTTTTGTCACTTCATTAGAAAGTTGAAGTTTTCCTACGATGATAGAGAAGAAACATCTGTCCGAGTTTCTGGCTTCCAGGTTTAACTTGTAGGTGTTATTCCACATAATTAAAAGTTAAAGAATGTATTACTAAGCTTTGTAATTAACCACTAAATATATTGTTGTTTATTTGGTCCTGTTGTTTAACCTCCTGATTTTAATTCTAGAAACATGATTTTAATTAAAAAATTTTACTTATTTAAGAAACTTTTATCAAACTTTACTAAATGTTTTCTGATAACATACACGTGTTAACACAGAAAACTAGTAATCATGTAACACTCTTAGTTTGCAGAGATACAGTCAAGGACTGCAACTGCAAAGCTTCCAGTAAGACTAAACATTCTAATGTATATTGAAGAGTTTATTGTAGAAAACATTTGTGTAGTATTAATGAAAATCAGCCTTGCAACAATGAATTCTTGAAATAAAATAGAACGAAGCAGTAGATAAAAATAAAAGGTATGGAGGAAACAACTGCTTTGTGTATAAACCCAATATGTGTTCACATGTGGCTGAGAGTAAGACAAGAACTTGAGCTTTATCAATGCCCATTAATATAAAATATGGGTTTGTAATTTATGTATTCTGTATGAGTAAATCTGTGAGACTGATGTGGTTTTGCTACTTATGTAGGTAAAGGACAATTTATAAGGTGGAACTACTACTTAATTTCCCAGCTCTTGTGTACAATACTGTATCTTGGGAAGAATAGTAATAGGAATTCTTCCAAGAATAGGCATTTTATGGAGAATTACCGTTAGAAAACTTACTTTATTTTAGAGATAAAATGGTATGAATAATAGAGGTAAGATGGTATCATAGGATAATAAATTCTTACCACATTGATAAGAACCCGTTTTGCATTTTTTTTAAAAAAGCATTTATTCAGTGAGCTGTAAGTTCAGTTAATAGTTATGGAACATAAATATTTAGTGACAACTTTAGTTTATCGTAAGGTGCTAAACAAAATATCTTGGTGAAAGCTATGGTAATTTTTATAGGTTTCAAGAAACCAGAATTTTAGTACTGGCATAGGAATGCATATTGGATACTTAATTTCATTTTCTCAGAGTAGATTGAGGTTTTTTTTAATTTAGTGTTCTAAATAGATTCCTGTACTACATTAAAATATTACTTCTTAATGACTAAATGTGCTTTGCATGGGCTACCATGCAAAACTGATAGCTGAACACTTGGACTATGAAGAGTACAGAGTATGGAACAAGTATCAGTAAGCCTTTTTTCTTTTGCTTTTATGAGTCATGTATGCTGCCTATTTTCTCAGGACAGTATGATTTTCTGTTTGTGCTGAAGCCAAAACTGATCTATCAATATATAACTCCTTAATCTCAAAAAAAAAAAAAAAAAAAAAAAAAAATCATGCTTTTGCTAAAGGTTTGAGTAGCAGTTTCGATATTTTCAGAATTAGTATACAAAAACCTTAATGGAATGTAAAAAAAGAAAAAAGACAAAATCTTCCCATTTTCACTTTGGTGAAAAGAAACCACTGCTCAGAATTGTCTTGAAGACGACTGATAGGAATTGACCTATCTAGTTCAGGGTGACTGACTCATTTCTGCCAGTCTCCCAGGCAAGTCAGCAGCACATGCTGATCTTCAATGTCAAACACTGCTGATAGTTTTAATGAAGTAAGCATGGATATCTTCCTCTTACCTGTGCCAGAGAGGAAATAGTTCACAAGCAAAACGAATGCACTATGAAAGCTGTTACCAAGTCTGAAAGCCTGACTGCCCAGATCGAGGCCACTGGCAGAGAATTCAAATTCTGTGAAGATGTTGGTTTGTTTTTTCTTAATTATTTTTTATGATAATTTTTACCCCCCCAAAAAAAAAAAAAAAAAAGCTGTATTATGTAGTAGCTGAACAGAACATTTGGACTAAAAGAATTTTTTTAACCTAAGCATCAGCAACTAATTTTTCATGTTGGTTTAAAAAATATGATTTAGATTCAGATTATGTTCAGATTACATTAGGCTGCTCACGGCTTTGTCTGGATAAGCTTTGATTATCTTCAAGAATGGAGATTCTACATCATATTTGAATAACCTGTTCCAATGACTGCCTTCATTGTGAAAAAGTTTTTTATACTGTCTAGTCAGAATTTTCTTTATTGTAGTTTGTGACCATTGCCTCTTTGCTTTTTGTTGTGCATCTCTGGGAAGAGCTTCACTCATCCCTACTGTGCTCTCATGCTGAGTAACTGCAGACAGCAATGAGAAATCTTGTTAAGCTTCCTCTTCTTCAGGCTGAACAAACTGTTTCTCTCAGCATCTTCTCAGGATTCGTGCTTCAGCCCTCTCTTCATATTGGTGGCCTTCCACCAGCCTTGCTCCAATACATCAGTATCTGTCTTGTACTGGGGAGTCAGAAATGTGACCTAGATACAGTCTCACATCAAATAAAGGGGACTGCTGAATTCCCTCAATGCTTGTGATGTAGCCCAGGATGCAGTTGTCTCATCTCTGTCATATGAGTATACAACTGTTCCTTTTGTTGTTCACAGGGATCCCCCAAGAGCTTTTCTGCTAAACTACCTAATCTTTTCTGCTATGTTCCTGGCCTGAACTGGTCCAGTGCAGAACTTTGCTTTTACTATTGCTGAACTTTGAAATTCCTGTCAAGATATTTGCGAATGCCCCTCCAAATTTGATGTTCCAAAGTTTCTCAGGATACATTCTGTCCCATAGTCCAGCTTCTTGAGATGTTAAATAGCTCAGTACTGAGCCCTGAAGAATGCTTCAACCCTGTGGTTGGTCAGCTAACTTCTATTCTTCAGGCCCAACAGTCCACCATTTTCCACCCTCATTGTGGTCAGTTCCTCATGCGACTTACTTGAAGTGACTGGGATGTAGACTGCCAAATGGCATTAGATGCCATGCTATACATTTATGGATGTCTCCATCTCATTAAGAACATGGGTCATTTCCACATCAACTCTCTGATCCTTGAGAATAAGAATCAACTAACACACTACTTTTATACTGTCTTTTACTATATTTTAATATAATCTCATTCTGTACCATTTCTTAAAGAGGCGAATTGCATCTCCTAGTGTGATGAATATAAAGACTATAAATCTGACTTTTTTATATTACAATTATTGCTCTATAATCAGTGTTTCTGATATCTATTATTACTCCTGAAGTTGTGCATGCTTTTCTATACTTATTATATAAAACTTCTTTTAAAAAAAAAATATATGCAATAATATTTCCATGATGCAAGAAGGATTAGCAATATAATTAGTATTAATAGGGCCACATAGATTTTACTACTCATTTTTAGATTATGTAGATTTCTAGTTATACAATGCAAGTACAATTTCAGCATTCTAATAGCACTTAATAAATATTACAATGCAGTGTTTGAAATGCTTTCACAGTTTTGTGGCATTTGAATACTAACTATTTTTCACTCCAGGATCTAGACTGGAAGGAACTTGTAAATGGTTGGCTTTTCTGTGTGGAGAAAGACAGATGGGTACCTGCTACTTAGCTATATTATTATTGTAATTATATTTGATGGTGATTAGAATAATGTTGGCTGAATATACTGTTATATTGGTAAGTTAGAACAAAGCTAGATGAATAAATTAACCAACATCATTGGAAAATTCAGTTTTCAGCCATCAGGTAAACCAGACCTACTTTATTAAACTCTATAGAAGGAAGATAACTCCAGAAAGTGGCTCTGGTGTCTCCTTCATTCTCCTTAATGAAAGAAAGGTTATATATGTAACCTCTCAAGCTTAAGATACTATTGTATATCTTGACTTCTGTTGATCTTATTCTTTGGAAGTTGGCCTTTTGCTTTTTGTCATCTTTCTGAACATGATTTCATTAGAATTTTATAAAACCTGTCAGGTATAGGAGAACATTAGAAGAAACGTGGAAAAGTTTGGTAACCAGTCTTTATTCTGTAACAAACCTAGGGGAAGAATTACTTACTCTTTATTTTTTCTATCATTACAGCCTGACTTTTTGTGATAGTCAGACTTGATTAGGTATAAAGAGTAGCAGTCTTCCTGTATAACGATTCAGCACTGTATAATCATATTAGCCGTTCTTTCATTACTATTTCAGTGGTTATAGTAAGATGGTGGCAGTGTATAGTGGACATTTGGTTTGCTTTTGACCAAAAGGACCGCAGTTACAAGTGAGCAGGGGTATAACTGAGCAACACATTACAGTGAATATGAATTAAACAAAACATCCCTAGAGCTACATGACAGAAGCCAAGTGTTACTAATTCTCCAAGTTATTACCTCATAATAACTTGCATCCTGATTATGTTCTTCTGTTATTAAATTCTTGCAGACTAAGTGTTTCTATGAAATACTGAATAACATTTTTCACAGTGTGTAATTCACATTCAGGACTTTATCTCTGGTAATCAGATCACATTGCATAAAAAAAATGTTTATGTGCTTGAATCAAGCAGAATTGAGAGGAAGTATCATATTTTAATTTCATTTGAAATAATATTTAGAAGAAAAATGCATCAAGCAACTTCTCTGCATGTTTAATGGGTCACATCTTACAGACTTCTGGAGTTGCACGGTTGTCAGAAAATTATTCGGTAAAGGGAAAGGCCAATGGTTAATCTTTTTTAATTTTACCATCTTTCCAAAACCCTCTACATTTCATTTTAAAAAGTTATGTTCAAATTTCTAATGCGATTTGAAATTTACCTCCAAATCAGTAAAATGATAATGTTTAAACCCTATGGTTTGAAGTTCCTATTATAAAATATCATTGCATTTAAGCAGTTGTATAGATAATGATCCATTCTGCTTTATTATGGGCTAATTTATAAGAATTAACTCTAAACACCTGAAAAAAATTAAGGGAAGTCAATCGTAATGATGGCTTGTGTGGTAACTCAGAACTAAATAGAGACACCAACCTAATTCACCCAATAGTAATCATATATACACAACTTTCTCTACTGTTGTGAATAAGGTAAAATGTAAGTAGGGCTAAAAAAGCCTAATATTCTATTACAGAATGTTAAGATGTTAAAGCGTCTGTCTGTATTTTCTCCAAATGTTGCCAAGGAATGAGATCTTTTTTTTTAAATCTTAAAAAATGATATTATGTTTTGAGATTATTTATAAAAACTTCAGCATGATAAATAAAAATGTATCCTCTTTATCAAAATATTCATTTTAATTATACTCAAAGTAACTTATGAATAAATAATATATTTACTATAATGTTCTTTCTTTTAGTAATGTTTGCTTGATCACTTACTATGCTTCTACAGGATTTAGGTGGTGGATATAAAGTTTCATCAGAGTTTGCATTTTTAAGGCTTTTACACAAGTATTTAATGAAAAAAAGAAAGATACATGGAAGCTGTTACTTTCCTGTGCTTCATAAATTTGATTTCAGCATGAGCAAGAATGTGAAACTTCATGCTGCTGTAGCATGAAGTACAGTACAGAGAAGTTTCTGAAGTTAGTACTGGGGAATCGGATGAACGCTTTTGTGCCAGAAACTGCAGTCCTATTGTTGGTTCCACTACATGTGTCAGCTCAGTGAATGCTGGTATAGGGTGTGCTTACATGTGTTGGGTTAATCCTTCTCACAGTGCGGCACCTTCACAACACAGGTCTACCTGATTTTTAATATGTGTCTAGTTATGTTTAATATGGTGTGTATTAATATATAGAATATGTCGCTAAATTATAAATACATGTAGTTATGCAGACACTTGATAGAGATGCCTGTACAAATATAAATAAATTGGTGTTGATAGTTTAAAAAACAAACTAAGGCGTTTTCAGACACATGAGTGAGAAAATGTGTATTCAATCCTAAAGCAAATTTATCATTATTTATTACCGTGCTGACATAACTAATTATATTGTATAGATGCGCAGAGATAATTAGTAAGTATTTTAAAGAGGTTAACCTTTTAGCATAGAACTAGTATGAGAAAATTTAGCCCAGAGATTGTTTTTCCCTAGTTACAGGTTTTTAAAAGGAAGAGTTCATAATGGCAGTATTTCTTGTGCTTCCTCTTCTTACAGCCTTCATAGCATAGCTTGTTAGCTAATAGAGGCATTGCTAGCAACCCTAATACTTAGATGGCATAACCTTTTCCATTTTAATAGGTTCTTACATTCTTTTCCTTGAGAAGCTGTCACATTTGCAGTGTTTGCAGATCTTTAATTTGTTGTAAATAAAACCTTCAGCCTGTGGTGTGGTTTTTACAGCATAAAATTCTCTTCAGCTTTTGCTGATACATAAACTTGAACGTTGAGATTTCCTGTTTTATGTGCAAAACAACTGTGGCCAACTACCAGAATAATACTGCACCAAAACTTGAAAGCAGACAGGCCTCTGCTGACGCAAGTGCTTGAGAGCTCTCTGAGCTGCTCTGTATTGGAAGGGTTGGGACAGGAGCCAAAACAAGCCGAACTGTAATGTCTTCAGAACTTGGCTTTATCCTACCTGTGACAGAACTGTCTGCAGAAGAAAAAAAGCTCAGTTCCCACTCCCAGTAAATGTTTCCCCATGTCCAGGGCATTTTGTTCCTGCGTATAATTTCCCTTCCTTTTTCCTCCTTTTTTGCCTCTGATACAAGCATCATATGGTCATGAAGATATCTTAATATCCCAACAAAACCAATGAGAGGTGGAGGAGAAAAAGAGAGTGCAGTCAGTTGTTTTCATTTGTCACAGGTAGAACTGTTTGCTTGTTTGCTCGTTCCTTTAAAAAGCACATAAAAGTGATTACATAGGAACAAATACTATAATAGTTGTAACATATACCAAAATTAGGAAATGCCAGATTCCAGATTGCTTATAATACTGTAATTGCTGCTTCTTTGTGCATTTATAGTATGCTATAATTTTTAATAATGTTATAGGGCAATTATTTTTATTGTTCAGTCATCAGGATAGACTCAGAAGGGTCAGAAAAGGCATTGCATGTACAGTATTTTTGTGGTTTATTATTTTATATTTTCTATAAGATTGTTCAGCCTGGTGAAAAGAAGGCTCCAGGGGAGACCTTATAGCAGTATTCCAGTACCTAAAAGGGGCCTACAGGAAATCTGAGGGGGACTTCTTACAAATGCATGTAGTGATTGGACAGGAGGAAAGGTTTTTAAGCTGAAAGAAGGGAAGATTTAGATTAGATATAAGGAAGAAATTCTTCACTGTCAGGGTGGTGAGACACTGGCACAGAGAAGCTGTGGCTGCCCTATCCCTCAAAGTGCTCAAGGCCAAGTTGGATGCAGCTTTGAGCAATCTGGTCTAGTGGAAGGTGGGAACTAGGTGATCTTTAGGGTTGGGAAGGACCTTAAGATCATCTAGTTCCAACCCCCCTGCCATGGGCAGGGATGTCTCCCACTAAACCATGTCACCAAAGCTCTGTCCAACCCGGCCTTCAACACCGCCAGGAATGGAGCATTCACAACTTCCTCGGGCAACCCATTCCAGTGTGTCTCCACCTTTACAGTAAAGAACTTCTTCCTTATAGCCAATCTAAACTTCCCCTGTTTAAGTTTTAACCCGTTACCCCTTGTCCTGTCACTACAGTCCTTAAGGAATAGTCCCTCCCCAGCATCCTTATAGGCCCCCTTCAGATACTGGAAGGCTGCTATGAGGTCTCCATGCATGCAATGAAGACAAGAATTTCTAGCTGTAAAATTCTAATCTGCTAAGTGTTATAAACAAAGCAAATTTTAGAAAACATAGTAAAGTTTGTGTTATATAAAAATAACGTAACTCAAACTCATTATGGTGACTGCCCTTGCATTTACATCTTTACTGTATGCAAATTAGCATTACATTTATAAGATCATAATAGTTACGAATTTTGCATGTTCATTCTGTTAAAGCTTGCAGAATTTTTCATAGCATAAAGATTTTTTCATTTTGTCTGATTGGCTTTGTGATTCATACTATTTACGCTATACTTCTGGCTAATGGTGTTCACAGGTCTTGTTCCATTTTTGTTCAGTAGTTCTAAAGAGGCAAATTGAGAATAGAAAAGCTGTGAGTTAGCTTCCTTTCTTATGACTCAAGCCACCAGTTTTTAATATTGTAGCATTTTTCTTCTACTCACTCAACTTGCTGGTTGTTCAACTTCCATCTTTCTTCCCAACTGCAGAACAGGCTACTTTCAGCACATATTTAAAGGATATGACACTCTTCCTTGCGTGTATGCTCTCTAAAATATGCTTCCAAATTATTTTTTTGTTGTTGTTGATCCACCTTTCTTTCCACAAAAATGTTTTCTGTGCTTTTAAATCTAGTTTCCAAAGGAAGAGAGAGAAACAAACTGTGAGCAAGGCAAGGTCATAAGGCATGAGGTTACTGTGGTGTTGGCTGCTATGGAAGAGAGTACAAAACATTAGGAAACTGCAGTTTGGAAGTTTCCCTGTTCTTAGGACAATTTGTTTTCTATATTGCCACTGTAGAATTGTTTAAGCTTGCCCTTAAAGAGCTATTTAACATTCCAAAGGGATAACTAAACAGGAAAACCAGGGTACCAATTCCTTTCCTGGAGCCCAGGGGTTAAAATGGAGCTGTATGATATCTCACTGAGTTTGTTAAGGCCAAAATATGCCTAATTGTTTTAAAAATAATTTTTTTAAAGATATACACATAAATAATTCATACAGGATGCTGTATGCATATTTACTGCTTTTCTAGCTATCAAGAGGCAATAAGTAATCATTATTACAAGCAACAATTTTTACTTCTGTTACTTCTCTGTAAATGGAAAACTATTTGATGTATATTTACATTACAGTTTCAGTGAAAAAAGGCAGTATTTGAAATCTTCAGTTACAAAATGAGATTACTTTTTTTTTCTAAATGTTGAATTTTTTTAAAACCTGACATGCAGTTTCTATGCTAAGAATATATAGGGTCTTAAAAATAGTTACAAAAAAATCTTACATAAACTTTTGACTGAGTATATGGCTAACAATGATTAAACAAACTTTCTCTAAAAATACTAATTCTAAATTGAGGCAGCTAAAATGGATCATAACCACAACATTTCTTCTGAGAAAAGGTACTTTACTTTTGGAAAAATAGAACCTCGACTACTCTGTCATTATCTTTATCCTGCAGATGTAAATTACTTCAATGTTGGATCAACTTATTTTGAGAATTCTTATTTCAACTTCTTTTTTTTTTCCCTTTATCAGGCACATTGGAATGTTTTATTAGTAAAAAAAAAAATATTATTGAAGTCTTAAGCCAGTGTTCTAAGATTAGTTGATCTCTCTGAGTAGTTCATGTTGTCTTATATGTGTGTGTGTGTGTGCACAAGTTTTGGGAAGATTATTCATATGATAATATTAAAAATCTCACAAGAACCCCAGTGCTTGATTTGCATTGTTTAGAATTGACCAGAATTAGAAGGTTTCAAAACCAGCTGTCATGTGGAAAAAGCAAAAAAACTGCTTCATAGGTACCTGGAAATAAGGTGGGGGTTCTTATCTGAACAATGTCATTTCAGTTTCTGCCTTAATTTCTTAATTCTGTGCTATATTTCTGCACCTATCCCTATTTATTTTTTTTTAGTAATTTCTTTAAATTAAGATATTGACACATAAATTGCTGTTGGAACTAGATGATCTTAAGGTCCTTTCCAACCCTAACTATTCTATGATTCTGTGATTCTATAAAGGAATAAAACTCAGCTGAATATGCATTTATCTTTCTGTACTTTTCAAATTCTAGTTGGTGATTCTATAGTGAAATTACCAATTAAGTAAAGCATGCACAACTCTTTCTTTGAACACATGCTATTGCCTTCATTTATAAAGGTTACAAAAGTTAACAACATGTAAAATAACTACGCATACTCAAGGACTGAGACATATGACTGGCTCTGATTTCAAATCACTAGCTTGTTTAGACGACTGCTTTGTTAAATAAGAATCATAGAATCATAGAGTAGTTAGGGTTGGAAAGGACCTTAAAATCAATTACTTCCAAACTCCCTGCCATGGGCAGGGACACCTCACCCTAGACCATGTCGCCCAAGGCTCTGTCCAACCTGGCCTTCAACACTGCCAGGGATGGGGCATTTACCACTTCTTTGGGCAACCTGTTCCAGTGCCTCACCACCCTCACAGTAAAGAGCTTCTTCCTTCTATCTAACCTTAAAAAGAATAATTATTTAAAAAATGGATGTTCTGCCATTCCACTGTCTCTAAACTATTCAGAATGAATCTGCTTGCAAACATTATTAAATGTATATTTTTCTCAGTTATGAACACTTGTAATTTTGAGGGTGCTAAGCAGCTGACTGTCCAAATAGCCCCTTTCTTTTGATATGACATTCTTAAGTGGTCATTGAGGGGAAAAAAAAGGAGTATTCTATTCATGGTGAATTCTGCTACTTCTAGTATCTCAATGTAGCAGTCTTTAATAAGCTATTCACTTAGCTGTATATGGAAAGAATGAACTTCAGTTACTCTGTAGATCTAATTTCAAATTGCTTTTTAGAGCATTTCTTCAAATAGTAGTCACTCACACAAATATATTTTTGAAATCTTCTTAAAGGCTAATTACATATCCTATGCTGAGATGCATGTTACGTCGATGAAAATACTGTAAATCAAGACATACTTATGAAGTTTAGTAGAGCTAAAAAGCAAGAAAAGGAAAATTGAGGATTAACTGCAGTTACTATTCTACTTAAAGTTCTACAAGTAGCATAACTGGAATAACCCTGGTAAAGATTTATGCAAACCTATAAAAGATAAATGCCGATTCCTATAGATTTTTGTATTTGGGAAGCTGCCATAGAATGCAGTTCACTAAAATAATTTTTGTTAATTTGGTGTGACATAACATGACTTATTCTCAAATATAAAATGTCATTGTAATCATCTGTTACTGGGATTTATTTCTCCTCATCCAGTCTCAAGAGAAATATAACTGCTTGGCTCTTTTCCAATAATAAAGTCCTTGTCTTGAGTCTGGTTTACCCTGTGATGATTGTATAACATTTCCCTCTTTCAAAAACCCTGTGGTTTTGCATTGCCTCTTGAACCAGGTACCAGCTGTTAGATTAGGCATTGCCATCATCAAGAGGCTTTGAAATCTCAGTCATGGGTGTAGAATGCAATCCTAAATTTTAGGCTCTTGAATTCTCAAGGAGGAATATGGAACCTGCAGCTTAGTCACTAAGCTCTGTATATAGCATCTCGAGGATAAGTGCTAAAAAAAGGTAGTCCACAAAACTTCTGTTCCAAAGAGGTGCCTCTTGTGTGTATTCAATAGGAAATGTGAAACATATGGTGTCATATGGTATCACATCAACTTAGATTCATCATCTCTGGCTTAGAAGTACAATGAGGTGCCCTCATTCACTTGAAGTCAAAAGATTAAAGAATTTTTCAGATAACAAACAGCTACCAGTATTCTTTGAACAAATGAAATCAGGACTTGCTCCTGTGCCACTGCTACAGTTGCTTCTTTCTATATAATAAACTAGTGTTTAAAGATTTTGGCTAACAATTGGAAAGTCTAGATTTGATTCTCTTATGTTGAAGAGATTCAAGTCCACTTCTCACAAGAACATCCATCAATCCATATCTATCCTTTACCTTTCCTACTGCTTTCCAATAGTCATGTCAAACAGGAATGTGGCCAGAATGAAAAGATTTCTACTTTTACACTTGGGAGGAGCTGTTTTAGCATGCTAAATTGGCAGGAAAGTAACCCCTCTTTTCCCTGAAAATGAATATTGTTTTCTTATTACTTTGTGCATGGAAACAGCTTAGCACAGCCAGATCTAAGGCAAGAGAGGAAAAGGAAACACTGCACCAAGGTTAAGGCTTTTGTGGCACAGCACCTTTGAGCATACTAAAAGACATTTTAGTTAGAAGAATAGATATATTTACTTCTGTCTTTGCATTATTCCCTATCATTTTATAAACATTTTTGGTATCTAAATTTTCATAAATAATTGACATCCTTTAGAGGTTAAGTAAAATACCATTATAAATTACTGTGATTACACTTTTAGAAACCATTATAATTTACTGTGATTACACTTTTAGAAAAGCAGGTGCAAATGCTGGACATAGATAAAGGATGATTTTGGAAATATGAACAGCTTAAAAATGGCAATAGAAAAAGTAACTGGAGAATTAAATTGATGCAGTGTAAATGTTTGATTCCCAGCATCTGTGCACCTTACTCCTTTTTAATATTAGAGACAACCTGGAATGGATGCTAGCAAATTTACTTAGTATGTTACTCAAGCCAAGTTCAAAGTAAGTTTCTTTCATATCATCTCTAAGCAGTGTCAGCATTCATTTACCCTTCAGTGAAATGCAAAGCTTACAGTGACTGGTTGAACAAAAAGGCCAAATTGATATAACAGGTTTACTATGGTATTTTCAGCACCAAGAACAGTATTTTATCATGCTACCTTTTTTAGATACTTAATACCTGAAGGGAGCCTACAAGGCAGCTGGAGAGAGACTATTTACAAACGTTTACTGACAGGACAAGGCAAAATGGCTTTAAACTGAAAGAAAATATATTTAGATTAGATATTAGGAAGAAATTTTTAACTGTGGTGAGGGTGATGAGGCACTGGAACAGGTTGCCCAGAGAAGCTGTGGATGTCCCATCTCTGCCAGTGTTCAACACCAGGTTGGATGGAGCTTTGAGCAACCTGATCCAGTGGAAGGTGACTCTGTCCATGGCAGGGGGGCTGGAACTAGGTGATCTTTAAGGTCCCTTCCAACCCAAACCATTCTATGATTAATAGTACAAGATAAAATTTCAGAATGTGATTTAAGTGCCGTACCCATTTTACTTGTTTGTAATTTTTTAACTTCAAAATATACTGATAGTTTTCAGAGCACAATTACTTGTGAATACTTATGCTATCAATTATTAAAAAGTATGATATTAAAAAGTATGATTCTACTGTTTGCCAACAGAAATGTAATTTAGAATAGATGCCTTTCTAGAGCTTTGTTGGAAGAGTTATGTTCTGTCAGAAGAGTCAGTAGTGACTTCTGTACTGAATTTGCCATGTCATTTATTTTTATGAAATTTGAGTACATCTTTGAAACTAGTTTTAAAAAGTTATTGCAGTAGGAACATGCAGATGTGATGCTAAAAGAATCATAATCCTGTTTTTTTAAATAACATGATATGCATTTACACTGCATGCTTCATAATCTGTGCTGTTTGGTAAGGTTCCTGTGTTCTTAATTTTGAATTCTACTA
This sequence comes from Psittacula echo, assembly GCF_963264785.1. Taxonomy (NCBI): domain Eukaryota; kingdom Metazoa; phylum Chordata; class Aves; order Psittaciformes; family Psittacidae; genus Psittacula; species Psittacula echo. The sequence continues at coordinate 35,730,125 of NC_137738.1, read as the reverse complement.
TATTTAAGTTTCATTGCTATAAATACAAATTTGGTCAATATAGCACTACAAAATGGTCGTGCAGTCATAACTAAGAGCTCATTTCCAGTGAACACATTAGAATTAGTGAATGAATGCAGTAAGCTCTCAAAAGTTGATTTTAGATGCTCGCATCTGTTCTTTTTAGAAATTTACAAAGAAAGCTTTCATAGAAAAATTCCATGACAACTCAAAATAACATACTCCATATAAAATAGATTTTAAATATTGTTACAGCTACGTAAGCCAAAGAAGGAAATCTGCAAAATAGAACAGAAAGCAGATTCTGTGGTAGTTAGCTCTTAATTTTCTGTGTATTTTTTTTTCCTTTCAGCCATATTGTGTTATAGAGAAGTGCCGATAACAGTTGTCTTCAAGGATATGATCAAACATATTATATTTAATAATACCTACAAAACAGTCTTTCTACAATGTAAGTAGATTTTAAAACCACCATTTTGTTTAAAAATCATTATCATAAGGCTTGGAGTAATCAGCATAGCAAATAAATTAATGAATGTGTGTGGTGAGGTACTGTGGCAGATCAGCACTTGTGGAACAAAGATGAGAGTTCAGGGTATTAAAGTACTTTGTCGCAACTGATGTCTTTAATTATTTATCATCTGAGGTTTTATTTTCATTGTTTTATTGAAACTTTGTATCCAAGATAAAAGGGAACTCTTATACTTAATGTTTATGCTAAGATTCTGTCTTAATGCACTGAAATCAAAGAAGACATTCACTAAAAAGTGTGGTTTAATTTTTTTGTTGCAGTTAACACTGAGAGAGAACCCATTTCTCCTGAATTTTGATGTTCATTAACTGTAGAGGCAGTAGAAAATTCAAATGTATTTTGATGTGCATTATCTACCCAAATCTTAAATGCCCTTGATTAATAAAAATATATGTGACAGCAAAGGGTGGCTCTGCTTTTAATCTGTTACAAAGATCATAAAAGTAGTGAATGTTATGACTCTAAGATGTTTCCTGAGGGATAGAGAAATCTGCACTTTTCTTAAGATTGACCTATCACCTTGAAAAGCAGTCAGGAAGGAGAGCTGCAAATGCAACACCACTGTCAGGTCAACCTGTCGTGGTGCTGACAGGTCTCTGATATAAAACCCAATTTACTGTTTAAGAAGCACATCCATTATCCTTCTGATTTTAAAATAGAACATACATCAGCAGAATGATAAAAGAAAGTGCTTAAGAATTATGAAAGTCAAGGACTATTTCATATCAGAAAGTCACAACCCTTTTTGCATATTACTGATTGAAATTACAGTGAATGTTAATATTCATCTGTGTCTTCCTTTCCTCCAGAAAGTTAAGAGTTGGCATCAGTTGAACTTTAATCATTGTAATTCTGCTAGTATTATATTTAATTTGGATTAATCAGACATTATATTACATTATTCTTTGTAGGAGTTGAAGAGGTTTTTGGAAGTGTATGTAATTTTAGGAAAATTGATGTGTTGGTTTATGGGGAAAAAAAATATCTGTCTTTTTGATCCTAATGAAAAAAACTTCACGACGAAGCTATGTTTTTCCTAACATTAGATTTAAGCTTCATCTCCATTTTAACTTGGAATAGAGTAGAATTCTGAAGTGTCCTATGTAAAGAGGATCTACAGACTCTTTTACATAGTACAGTTTCAGTTCTTGAAAATGGGAAGTTTAAGGCATTACTGAATGTGCAATAAAAGTAAAAGCATATTTTAATTGATGACCTTAATGGATTTAAAAGTTGGATATCCTAAAATAGAAGGAACAGAACACTGACTATATTACTGAAACGTCCACCATGGCTGATGGAAAAATAAGATTATGGATTTCTAGTATCAAAGCACCTTTCACCCTTTAGAACAGTTTCCAGTGTCATCTTACTTATTTTAGAATATCTGGTTTAACTTGTGCCTGTAGTTAAAGAGGGGCTTACTACATAACTCAATTCTGTAGGATAACTAGGCAAAAGATTGCCTAAATATAATTTTTATCCTTAAAAGTACCTTGGGGATAAATATGCTATTGGTTTCATATTTGCATTTGCTTTTGATTTTTTTTTGAATGTTTGTCCAGTCTGCTTGTAAACGATTTGCAGTTTTTTAAAACTAGTAGGCTTTCACGTTCCAGAAGGGCTCTAAAATCTTGACTGCATTTTGTTTTAGTTTAACTTCTACTGGTAAACATCTAAAATCATTAATCTGCTCTGCTTAGTGTAGCTTTGTTGCTTTTGTCTAGAGACTCCAGATAAGAAGAATGACATTAATCAAGTTTTCAAAGTTGAATTACGTTAATTAAATATTTCTAAAGTCTCAGGAGATCTTCACATGGAGTAATTTTTAAAGGCAGAAAAAACCTTGTAATTTTAGCCAACTGGCTCAAGATGTGTTTTGTTCACTTTTCATGTAGTCGCTATTACAGTCTGTGCTTTCACTTAGCATTTCCTTTTTTCTTGAAGACAGTGAGCTAATATATGTTGGGTTTTTTTTATTTTATGTATCGGCAAAGTTTAGGATGTTTATAATTTAAATGAACTAAGAAGAACACTCTCAGCCATGTAGCCTATACACTATTTGGTAAGATTGGTTTTTAATTTATAATACATGTAATTGCATTGCAAGCAGTTATCCTATGGACCTTTGTCCTTTGGCCCTATGGACAGTTGTCCTATGAACCTTTATTTACAAGGTTCATTGTTTTTATTGAAAGGCAACTGCTTTCTTGGAACAGAGGTAATTCTGCTCTAAGAAGTGAAAGGAACCTTGTACTTGCACCTGAATTTAGCTAACAGGTAGCAGACTTTCGTAGTTAGACATTTTTGAAGTAATTACTCTGATGATGAAAGTAGTTCATCTACCACAGGTAGCTTTTTAACCTGAGGTTTACTAAGAGGTACCAGACAGCCATTCTTTATAAGGTGGCTTCTATTTTGATGGGTTGTTTTTTGATTGTTTGGGATTTTTTTCATGAAGATGAGATACAGTAGAGATTTTTTGGACTTAAGGTAAGAAATTTCAACTTTAGTCATAAAAGTTGAATTTTATGCATTTTTAATTTCATGGAAATCTTGAAGAGTGTGTGTTATTATTCTAATGACTGCTTGAGATAAAACAAATCCTAGAATGCATACTGAGGTTCTAATTGTATCTTTGAGGTTCTAATTGCATCTTTGAGGTTCTAATTGCAAAACAATTTAAATAATAAAAAATAACATTTACTTTGAAATTTCAAAAACTTTGTACCTGTAAAGCAAATTTTGGATTTTCTTGCAACATATGTTCTGTTCCCTGTTGATTAAGTTGCTTAGTTTTGTGATTTCCTGAGGCTTCCCTACATGACTTGTTTGAGCTATTACAAATGTTCCAACAAAATGTGTTTTTATGCAGCTCAGTGTAAGGTTAGGCAATCTGCAAGCAGAAAATACAGGCCAAATAGGCAGAACAGGGTCTATATAAAGCAGGGATTCCAAAAAGCTGCCTCTCAATACCAAGAAAGTAATTAACAGGTAGCAGCAATGGGCTGTAGTCCATAACGTATCTAGTGGACTAATATGAAAACAAAGTTTACAGAGACTGAATGAAAAGTATTTTGCGCTTATATATAATATCAGCAGTTGGGGATAGGTCATGAAAGGTAATTTCTTGCACTACATGTAATTCCATTATACCACATTGTGTACATTACATTATGTAAAAGGAATGTTTATGCCTTTATTGTGTGTGTTTTAATTTTTTCCAAAGCATAATTATTGTTGAATAATTCTCTCTGTGTGCATACTCTCCTCCTAGGTGTATTCCCATACAGAGTTTAAGAGAAAGGGCTTATAAGAAATAATTGTTCTCGACTAATTAGTGCATATTAAATATTTTGGAAAATTTCCAACTACAGATGAGTGTTAATGATGTACCCTGCAGCTTGGTCCAGAGCCCACTGGGTTTAATTCCCCTTGCTTCAACGAAACTTCTTTCAGAACTACTGAGCCAGCTTGTACTATTTACCAGAGTAGATACAGTTAAGGCAATTTGCAAGTTTGAATAGAATTTAATGGGGCATTCAGATGATTAATCGAACTCTCAAAAGTGTTACACTGACTAAGTTTCTTTGTAGTTGTCTTGTTCCACAAGGAAGGGAGATACCCCTCTAGTCATTAACACTTTTGTGGGTTGCAGCAACCATTTTCACCAGCTTTCTCCAAAAAAGCAGCAGTAAATACTCTTTTCTGCAGGTATGGTTCCATGAGCAAGTGAGCTTCTATAACATTTTAATTTGGCCAAAACTTACACTATTTTGTCACTGAACTGTAGTTATTTTTGAGGTTTTAGATGACAGTTTCCGTATTTTTGAATATAAGTTTTACCTGACATCTAACACTGTCATTGGTCTGATTTTGGACTTTTGGAATTCACTATGCAGTTACTTCATATTGTTTTGATCTCCACAGAACCTATACATTTATGGGCGCATTCTCTCCTTTATCTTCTTGCCTGCAGTCTGCTAAAACTCACAGAATCACACAAAAAAAGTGCATGGAACCATGTTGTTTGTTACTGGCTTTTACAAACCTATTGGCTAACTGTACCTAGTTGTTTTCTTTTTTTAATTATTATTATGTAAACTTCTTTGGAAATTTATTCCAGATTCTTTAGGGAGTAGATTCTCTTTGTTGGTGATCTGAAAAAAAATGGTTATTATAGGCAGTCTTGATTTTGATAATTCATTTGACTGCTAATGACCCTTGGGATGAGAATTGTTCTGCAACACCTGCGGGTTGGGGAAGGGTGTATGGTTCTTTCTGGATGTCAGTAAGAAAGGCCTGACAACACAGGACATAATAAAATTATTTTAGTAAGACAGAATAAAAAGTTGAATGGAGATAGCACGAAAAACATCCTTTCAGCTACTGGAAACCCTCCTTTTATGCAGCACTGGATTGACACCCAGATGGATTTCCCCATGGCACACAGCGCACTTTATGTCTTTGGAGAGTTACCTCTTCTCTCCCATGTCTTGGTGGCTTTTATTTTGTATAGCAAACAGAATTACATATCTCCTCCTGACATGTTATCTCTGTCACAGAGATAACATAGAGAATGTTATCTCTGTCATAACATTCACCAGCACACAGCATAGGCAGGCATGAGCCACTCCAGGAGATTCCCTGACAGTGGCATAACCATACTAACACGCAGCATAACATGTAAAGACAATAGTTTTTCTTAACTATAATATTAACAATCACCAAAGGCATTCAGAGAGTATTTTATCTTTGGTAAATGTCCAGTATTTGTAGTCATATATTCTTAGAGCATTTCTATAATTTAATTATTTGTTCTAAGATCATACCATTTTTCTTTTCTCTGTCTTTCCTAATTTTGATAGTACCTGGGTTGTTTGGGTGCTTGCACTGTTCTATCTGAATAAGAAAATTGCTAGCTTTTGCTTTGTTTGTCTACTTCTGTGTAAGGCATCAGATTTTGCAAAGACATGTTTAAATTAATGTTAGTATCCTTGCATACAAGGAATTGACATTGCACCCTAGTTACAAAAGTATATGCCAAAAGTTTTTAAGACTGAGATTTGAGAATCTTTTATAAGTCTTATTGTTTTATAACTAGCTTAGATTTAGTTACCATATCCTCCAGACTGATTAATTTTGGAAATTAGATTCTACGTTTAGGTGTCAACTTCTATTTAACTACAAGGTAGCTAACACTATACAATTTGTTTCTCTTTGTCAGATATCTGTAGTACTACAGAATATTTCAGCTTATTAGGAAAAATCTTTATAAGATTATAGGTATCTTCTTACTTCTGAGTGTTTTATGCCCTTCATCCTAACGTGGCAAAATTGGGGACATCCTTAAAAGTTTGCATTCTTGTTTATTTTAAGCACATCTTTTCTTAAAATAGAATGTGCCAACTATCAGTTCCTTCCACTTACTAGTTTACAGATACCTTGACAATCTTCCATTCTGGTTTGGTGACTGACTGATTGATTGATTGATTGATTCCATTTTGAGATTATTTGACAGGGTTTTTACATAATTATTCAAAAATTATTTTCATTTTATTCTGTTGCAGAGTGTTGTGTTACTTAATGATAAACACTAGCTGGAGACTTAAGTCAGTATTCAGCTGTCTTCTGAAAAGTATCATCTTATATAATGTTCTGTATATTATGTAATATGTAAACTTATATAATATTTCTTTACTATTGTCTTGTCCATGTTACATAAAAGATACATTTTAAGTTTAATCTTCAAAAAGTTATTTAAAATTTGCCCTAGAGTATATAGCCTGCTAAAAAAAGTTTCCTGTTTTGAATTACATTCATTGCGTTATGTGAAAGATAAACATTTGGAGACATTCAGTATGTATGTTGCACAAAGGATCAATTATTGATTTTCCTCAGCTTTCAAAATATTGGTCTTTATTATGAATACACATGGTTTTGTCTATATTTGAGATAGTAGGACTTGATATTTCTAAAGAAGACACATCTAAATGTTATACAATATGGCCTATGATATCTAATTTGTGCCAGTATCAGTTGTGATTAGTCTGATAATCTCTTATATCCTCTTTAATCCTTTCTAAGGCCCTTTCTTATTGCAAACTCCAGTCTGTGACATCAATATTTTTATTATGCTTGTTGCAATCTGGATTAATTTAGGAAATTAGTTTTTCTAGCTGATCGCATGCTCTTCCTCTGCATCTTGGCAGTTTCTTTTTGTGGCAATACTGCATAATCTTCTAATGCATCTTTTGCTGAGATTTGTAGAAGTTGTGATGATTAGTTTCCTCCTTGCATTATTACTAGCTGTGGAAGTATTTTTGATTGATAAAGCAAAAGGTGACTGATTACATAAATTTGAGATTTTAGAGCTTCATTTTTTCAGGAATAAAGGAAATAATTCATAATAAGTAATTCACTCACTGAGTTTAAATTTTACCTTCTACTGTTCCTAAATCGTTTGAGAATATGTGACTTCCCTCAATCTTATTTATTGTACTGATTTGTTGTGTAAATATTTTCAGCAACTGGATAATGAATTTTTAGTGTGAATATTCAGGTTTATACTAAAGTGCAGCTTCAATTAGGTGAGCCTTCTAAACAGTCTCTTCACTTCATCTTAGTCAACACAGTAACTGCCTAATGGAAGACCATTATTATTTAAATACAACTTAAGACTATGACTATTTTATACTTGACAATAAAATGTGAGATTGCAAGTACTTTAGCATATAGAATGCAAAATATAATATTTAGTCAGCTGATTATTTTAGTTGTATTCAATAATCACATAAATTCAGTATAGGATCTGTTGTTATTCAGCTGTATAGCAAATAGTTCCTCATTGCACTAGAGTTCTTTTTCACAGAAAGAAAGCTTTCTGGAAATGTAAATGTTGTCCATACACCTTCTTATTAGACACCATTTGACGATAAGTTTCTAGAGAATTTAATATGAAAATAAGGATTGAAAATTTGGACTGCATATTTGTAATCAAGAAAATAAAAAATTAGCAGCAGGAAAACATTTTTCACAGTAAGAACAGCATTAAAATTAAAATATTTATTAAAATATTTTATTGTAGTGAATAAATTATGACATTTCAGAATTCTCATCAAAGTTTTAATTCCTTCTGCATCTGTCTACCTCTGAGGAAATTTATTTGGTGAAAAGAAAGAGAGTGACAAAGTGTTCTGCTTGTTTGCTTTAGAAGTTCCATCCTTCTAAAAAAATGCCTCAGCTGGTAGGGAAAACTTCCATCTGTTGGCACCAATTTTAGTTGGTCCCTAATCAAAATATTTTTTTATAAAAGAAGACAACTATGTTCTTTTAAAATAACCAGTATTTATTTTTAAATATACTCAAACTATGAATAGAAACATATTTTTATCACAAAATACTGTACATTTTGAAGAAAAATAAAAGAAAAAAAATAATTATCTGCTCTTAGCTTTTGTCGGATATCAGAAGAAATGACTGATTATTAGATTAATCATATATGTGTAGCTTAACTGGGTTTTTTGTCTGATCTTGCCAGTCTTAACTGAATGAATTTTGTTGAGGCTTGTGATGTACTTGTAGCTTAATTACTTGTTGAGCTCAAATATTTGTATTTGCTCGTTAATAACAAACACTTCATATTTCCTTGTCTCAGCAAATTTCCTGGATTGATACATTCTATTTGATTGCTACAATCCTACTGCACTAATTTTTGCAAGACCTTGAAATAAACTAGTAAAGGCACTAGAAATACACACAAAGGTGGTAGGATTAATAGCCCACCTGAAGTGCAACTACACCAGTGCACACAGCATGTAAAGCACTGGAACAGGCTGCCCAGAGAAGTGACTGAATCACCATGCCTGAAGGTATTTGAAAGATATGTAGAGGAGTCGGGACATGGTTTAGTGGTGGGCTTGGCAGTGATGGGTTAACAGTTGGACTTGCTGATCTTGAAGGTCTTTTCGAAGATAAACGATTATATGATTCTGTACTATGATTCTATGATTAGCTGCACTACTTACTTTATTCTGACTTCCATCAGTGTTATTATTATGTCATCTCAGTTGACAGCTGAACTGTCAAATACTGTATTACTGAAAATGAATTTCTTCATAAAATGTTAGTAGGTCTGATAGCTAAGTAATAGTTACTCCTCACCTTTCTTTCACATCTTTACTTCACAATTTCTTGAATATCTTTTCTTTCTGAGATGGTGCAACTGATAAATATCAAACTAAATTGTCTGCAATTGTTCTCAGTTTCTGTTTAACTTTGAAGCTGCAGTTTCTATTACAGACCTGAAGGAAGGCTTCTGGTTTGATTTTGCCAGTTATATAGATTCATCTAATTAAAGACATTCACCCTGTATGCAAACCTTGTTGCTGGATTCTGTGAACACCTCAAGTCTTTCTATATGTTGCTTGTATGTGTCAAGGAAAATAGAGCTGATAAAAAAATTAAATAACTGCAATACGTTAGAAAAAGTGATTTACTACAAATCTATTTACAACCATTATTTAATGCATAGTCTTCCATTTCATCAGTTTGATTTTATGAAATCTGCATCATAATGAATTATTAGATTTTGAAAATTAGCAGAAATAAAGGGAGGCAATGAGCGTAAACTGAAACACAAGAAATTCTATTTAAATATGAGAATATCATATATGCTTTTTCTTTTTTTTTTTTTTTATTTTATCTGGGAAAATGATATAGTGACATCAAAGAAAAACCATTTCAGAAACTTTTGACTTAGAACCATAGTTCTTGTTCATTTGTGTTCATAGAACTGCCTTCTGATAAGCTCAATACCTTTTTATTTGAAACCCTTGAAATTTATGGTGAGGAAAATAATTTGAATTTCTGGATTTTGGCACTTAAAAGATAAGCACCTTTTCCCTTAACTCCATCTACTACTAGATTACATTAACTGTGTTTCTTCTATCTTTTCATTCCTACCTGAAGAGTCTGGCAGTTCCCCAGAATTGTGCTTTGTGGTGCTTAAAATTGAAACTTTTACTGCAATTTTGTTTTTCTTAAGTATTGGTTGATTTATTTTAAAATATTTTCATTTACAATACAAACTCTAGAAATGGTATTACTTTGGCATGGTCTTCAAAGCATGATATCTTTGTCTTGAAGTTCAGACTGGTGGTTTGAAAATTAATTCTCTACATTTACATATACTAGTCTGAGAGGCTGCAAGGACATACAAAATTATAGTAGATGTGAGTACCCCAAACAAATAATTAATGAAATTGGCAGTCCAGATGTGTCTTGGGAAATGAGAATCTGAATTTTCCGGCAAAAAAAGTAAAGCTGAATAATAAAACTCTTGAACCTCTTAAAAAAGCTTAATAAACTAGGGTTGTCTCTAGTAGCATAGTAAATACATGCTGCTGCATCTGAATTGCAGACTAGGTCACCTGCATCCTTCATCAGTTATTGCATTGAGATTTAATAGCAAAGCCTTAAGGGCAAGGTTACCAGACTAAACACCCTGTGCAGTTTCTGTGGGCTACAGAAACATAATCTGTGTATGAAACCAAGAATTTATCATTCATCTAATTAAGTTCTTAACACAATGATTAGAAAATATTATCACTCTAGGTAAGAAGATACTTACACTTATTGTCAAATTATCCAAGTATTACTGCTTATGCGCAATAACAAAACTATTAAAAATGATACACACAAGCTTTCTATTACCTATGCCATACACTGATGCTGTTGTTGCCTTTCTAATTCATGTCTAGGTCCTGAAGTCAATGGTGTTATTCTTCATTAAGAGAAATGGTTATGGCAAGTCATCAGTACCCAAGCTTTTTGATACGAGGAATGTGATGTTTATGTTGACGATTTCTTCCCCCTCACGGGGGGTTCCCTCTTGGGTTTATTTGGCATCGCATTTGTACATTTGCTGACAGAGTTGGCTTTTTCTTCATTGGTCTGCATTTCTGCAGTATATCCAAATTTACTATAAATCATATGTTTTGCATATGTCATATACTTGTTCGTGTCTGGTTGGAGATGGGGGACTGTTACAATCCTGGTGTTATTCAGCAGCTGTTAAGCTGTAGCTTTCTGATAATCTAAATTATGTTTTACTAGGATAACATAGTTATGCATATATGCTTGTTCTGAGGACAGTAAGTTTTCAAATATAGCAGTTCCCTAGAAGGCGTTATATATAAATATGTACAGAATCAGATAGAATATCCTAGTAACAGCTTGTCACCAGTATCTGCTAGTTATGTCAATATCACTGATAATGTTATCACAGCTATTTTGCAGCACAGTGCTTGTCATAAGCTGTAATCTATACTGTTTTCTCTGCTCAAGAATGAAGACAAGAAACATGGTTTAACAAATGTGGAGTATTATTAAGCAATTTGGGAAAATATCCACCAAAAAACCTCCCACCCCAAGCTGGGAGTTTTATTTCCAAAAGTGACTTTCTAATATGAAATAAAACATTAATATAGATGCACCCAATGAGTTAATAGTGGAAATAGTTATAAAGTGTCTGAATTGCTAAAACACAGTTTCTGTATTTAATTTCCTGTTGTTACCCATGAAGAAGGTAAGTGATGAGGTTACCTTTATTCCCCACATAGCAATTTGCTTTGGGGTCTCCAACTATCCACCGTCTTGTTTTAAAGGCTCCAGTACTCTGAAATACACTAGACATATCGACTTTTCACTCTTCAAAGGAACTATTTCATATTTAAAGTTGAATCATGTATGTGACTTAAGTCACTCTGATGGCAAAATGTCTGTATGTGAGATCTGTACAGTTTTACCCTGAGTTTTTATTCTTTTTTTTTTTATTTTATATTTTACCAAGCATTGCCAAAGCCTCCAAGTACTAATTTGAATTTGAAAGAAATGCCCTTATCCCTCTATATAGAGAAAAATTCTAGAATCTTCCTTCAACTAAATAGTGGCTCATGGGTAGCATAAATAGAAACTTGACATGTAGTAGAGCAGACAAAAGTTTCATGTTAGTTGTAGCTGCTTTTCTTCAAAGTATGTCAGCTAGGTGTGTTATTCACAGCTCCTTTTCTGTCAAATCTAATAAAATCTTAAAATTTGAGGGTTGAGAATTAAAGAGGAAAAAGCCGATACTGCATTATTGATGGACATACATTTAAAAAAAAGCTACAGCTCACTGCAGACAAACTGCAGAGACAAATACTTCTCTGGATTTCACTGCTCAATCTTAGAAACACCTACAATATACATATAAAAAAGTTGGTTACAGGAAAATGACTTTTCCATTAATTACCTAACCTCATCTGCTTATGGTCTGTTTATTCATATAAATTGCCATTAGTGCTAGTAATTTGGCTTAATACCCTTGTGTTTGACATCTTGTGTTGACAGAAGAAAAGTCCAAAGGGTTTATTCTGACCTGATTAGATACCACAGTTCAGACAAATGTGTTGTTTGTCTAGTTTCTATTCCAGATATTTTTAGCACACACTTTTGTTTCCCCTTACTTCATATGGATAATTGCTGAAAGACTAGATCCATAGTTTTATAGGAGGAATATGAATGTAGTGATGCCAGAGTAGGCGAAATTTAAAATGTATGGTGTATAGAATTATTGAATCATTCAGGTTGGAAGGGATCTTAGGAGGTCCCCTGTTCAACTTTCTGCTTGAAATAGAATCAGCTATGAGATTAGGCCAGATTGCCAGGTCTTTAATATCTCAAAGGATGAAATCTGGACAACCTCTCTCAAAGCAACCTAGTAGAAGGTGTCTTATTTCAGTTTACATCTCATCCTTCTCTCATGATGCAGCACCATGAAGAAGAAATCTGGTTTGGACAAAAGAGGTAGTGAATGGATTGAAATAAGGATCAAGAAAAGATGAGTGTAGTGCTATTAGCAAAAGCCAATTTATCAAAAGCATCTCTTGTAAAGGTTCAATCATAGCACACATCCAACAAAATAATCCCAGTGGGTCAGAGACAAGAATAAGTGCCATGACTTTTAAGAGCACTAGAAGAATTGAAACAAATTTAGAAAATAAAAACCTTGCAGGATGAGTTTGGCTCATTTATGTAGGGGAGGCATGGACTTCTAAAGAAGAAATATAGCAAAATCATAGCATAATTTAAGTTGGAAGGGACCTCTGGAGATCATTTGTGCTATCTCACTGATCAAAGCAGGGCCAAACTCTAGTTTAGATCCAACTCTAAAGGTCTAAAGGTTGCTCAGGGCCCTGTCCCCAGTCAAGTTTTAAGTATCTCTAGTGAGTTAGAATTCCTTAAGCTCACTGGACAACTTATTTTAATGTTTGACCATCATAATAATGAAAACTTTTTTATTCCTTGCTCTTGATCAGAATTTCTCATGTTGTAATTTAGGAGGCAGCTGGAGCTGCTCTCAATGTGTATATTGCTGTCATTATTTTTGGTGCCATTGACAGTGGCATGACTATGACTGGCCTTAGCCTGAGAACTGCTGACTGCAGCACTGGGCGAAGACTAAAGAGTCGCTGACTTTCTAATGCAGAAGGCTGGTGGCAGAACTGGAAATATTTTGTGCTTCCTTGGATCTCATCTCTAAAACAGCAATAGTCTGAGCTCTATTGAAAAAAGATCTCTGTATGTAGATATTAATTTTTCCTGGAGAAGAGAAATTGAGAGTGCAAAAACCATTGTACTTACGTATTTTGATCACAATACTTAAAAGTAGATAGAAAAATAGCAAAAGATATTTTCAGATTATATTTTTTACATGAAATTGATAGAAAAAGAAGTGGAGCCAGATGTCACACACTGGCTGTTGGACTTCCGAGTGGATAGAATGCTAAAACTTCCCAAGCTGGTGCAAAAAGAAGAGGTTGGTTGTTTGATAAGAAATTAAGTTTGTCTTGTTGACTGGCTTTGTTCAGTGAACATTAAGGGTAAACCATTCAAAACTGTAAGATTATACATAAGGGAAGACCATGATAGATGCTAACTAATTTGATGCAAACTACCAAATAACATTCAGACATTAATATTTTTCTTACTACCTATCCAGGACATAGTTATTGATTGTAAGAGAAAATATTTTGCTTGCATTACATAATGCATACATATATATTGTTGTTTCATCACAAATATCTTCTTCAGTTGCTTTTATGGCTTTTTTTTTTTTTTTTTGCATGGGTTGGAAATAAATCACCTTTGTTAAAATATTTCTAAATATTTACTTAACTTCTAGTATTCGTTGAGAGGTGTATGCTGATTTTTCTTAAGCTACATTAGAAACTTGGACCTCCTGAATCTGGAAGTCAGGATGAGCTCTACCTGAAAACCAGAAAGATATACTTTAGATGAGAACTGTAGCTAAATTTTCCCCTCAGTGTCATTCATCTTTTATATAACACCATTTCTGTGTGTCTCAAGTACTCACGCTTCTGTTACAAATGAAGCAGAAAACCAACAAGAATCTTTCAGTTGATCTCATTTCTTTTCAGGGTACAGCATACCATCTTTTCAGTTTCTGTTACTAATGGAAAACTTAAGTATGATATGTCTCCATTTTCTATAATATGTTATTATTCTATAACTTATTTGTATTTTTTAGTTTTAACTAATAAATTTGCTTAAACCTCAAAAATACCATTATTAGAGTTCAGTAGCATTTATGTCATTCCGTACACATACAGAATTGCTGTTATTTCGTTGGACATACATGTGAACTCTAGTATACAAATTAGTAATCCTCAATCAATGCCATAGATTGGAAAGAGTGTTCCTGTAAATGTTGTTTCACAAAAATTCTAAATTTTTAAGTTTTTCATTAGTTTCTGCAAAATATCATAACTCTTAATTTGGATAGTTTGCATATCCTAATGGCTAGTTATCAGTAGGTAGGTGTTATTTTTACCTTATCAGAGAGAATAATCAGTATTAGCTAATGTATACAGATGCCTACACTGTTCTAGTGATTGAATTTTATAACTTCTGGGACTATATTAAAATTTAGATAAATATCTTTATATTTTAGCGTACAAAACCTTGTATTACAGTGGCTTCCATTTATAATCTTGGTACCATGATGTTTGCGTTCTTGGTCACCGCTGACTTACACTTTCATGTCCTCTTTAATATGCCTGTGCTGCATATTCTTGATCTTATGGTTCTCAAGTGGTAGCAAGGTGAAGGAAAGAATAGAAATGTTAATACAGTCCTAAGAATATTTTATTATGGTTTAACTTCTATCTCCATGGAGATATCTCTACCACCTGTGTCTATATGATACATTCTGAAAAACAGTTGAGGTGTTAATTTCCAGTATCAAAATATGCATGGAGTTAAAATACAGTGAACTATAGCTGCCTCCTGAGAAGAGGGAGGAAAAAACCTCATACAAATGTTTTTGGCCATAGGACTTACTGAGAATGATCACCTTTAGGAACAGGAATTGAACCTTTACTAAAGCTACAGCATTAAAACTAGTCCTTAAAGGAAAGGGAGATAATTTAAAACTTATTTCTTTCCTCTTTTGTTTTGTTTTGTTTTACCAAATTAACTACGTTTCTCATACGCTTTTCCCTGAAATTCTACGTGGGTTTTGTCTTCCATGTTTCCCAAGCCCTCTTATACCTGCTATCTGTTGACTAGGAGAGTATACGCTGCTGGTGCTCTTTCTGAGCTGCATGTGCTCAGATAGTACTGGACAGATATTACAGCCAGGCAGAGTAGCTTACAACAGCTACACAGAACACTAAACTGATACATTCATATTACCACCCCTCCCTTGATGGAATATAAATTGAGGTCTGCCGCCTTTACCTGGCTGCAGGTTTTCACAAATCATCTAGGATTCCAATTGTATCTCTTTAAAACTCTGTTGGTTTTGGTTTTTGGTTTTTGGGGGTTTTTTGTTTTTTTTGCGTTTTTTTGCAATTGATCAACATCCTCAAAAGTCACAGAAGGGGGAGCATACAGCTTTATAGAAGGCTGGTTAGATTCTTTCCTTAAAATACCAGGCTAAAAATATGGTGATAGTGATTCTATAATTACAGTGGAAACAGTCTTCCTGTCATAAGCATAGAAAGAATGTGATTCCCTGTGCCTACTTTCCAAGAAGTTTTGTGAAACTCAAAAGAAGAGCTTTTATATTACATTGTTAATTGTAATTGCAGCAGTCTGTTGGTACCAGATTTTGTGATGTACTCTGATTTCTTAGTATCTATATTAAGGAGCTAGGACTCAAGAAATAAAAAATGCCCACTGAAAGTTTCCAATCACTAATTACCAACATTAGTAATCAATCTATTTGTTACCTTAGTCTATAATGTATACTTTTCAACTCTTAGTGGCGATCGTTTATTTTTTTAAATGGAACAATTACTTTGACTAACATACAGTAATGTTTCAGTTTATCTGTACAATTTTGATACAGTTTTCCGTTTGAAAGTTTTATTAATTTTTTTTTATTAACACTCTTTTCTAGATACCATGTGGAGCAGCTCCTTCATAGCTCCACCTGCACTTATTTTCTAGTTCTAATTCATTGATAATCAATTCTGGAATATGTTTTTCAAGAAATATTGTTTTGTGGTAGTATCCTGGAGGTCAAGACACTCATCTGTGATATGGAAATCCTAGATTTTTACAGAGTGACAGCACTGGAACAGATGAACTTGGGGTATGAATTATTTCTTATTTAATCAATTAAAACAATATTGTCAAGGGTTTTAGAACCATAGTGTGTTGTAGTAGATGTTGACACTGTTGAAGTTCATAGGAACTACTTGTATACAAAACGTACAAGAAAGAAGATAAAAATAACTAGATTAGGGCACTCCCTGTTGAAACTCTATATCTTTATTCCAGTCCCTGCTCAGAATAGCATATATAGCATATAACACTACATCAGAAAAGCATCCCAATACCATGTAGTCCCATGGGTAGGTCATTCTCTATTTTCTGCTGGAACGATCCCTTTTGTTGTGTAAGGACTCTATACACAGTAAATTGGAGGTGTCAGTTTAAACTGAATTAGAGTATGAAAATGGATGTTACAGTGCAAAAAAGCAGAATGAATTAGACATGATTTGACTGAAAACCCATATAACTTCTAAAAGAATTTCTTTCATTCTGGAAAGGGTATGCACATTGTGCATACCTTTGTGCATGCTGTTGTGCATACGTTTCAGTTAATCCCACATAAAAAAGTCCTTGTTAATTTTTAAGAAACTACAAATCACTAAAGAAGATTATCCTTAAGTTTTATGCATTCACTGTGTAGGTAGTTATGGCTATTTTGTTAATAAAATATACTAAAGATACTCTGTTTCTGTCCTTTAACTTTCACCTGTGAGTATCTTCATGCTTCCTGCTAAGCCCAAAACTGGGGGAGGTTAAAATTCTGCTACCATCAGCATCAGAGCAGATCAGATGATGAGGACTATAAGAAGAGGAAATATCATGATGAGGAAAAGAAAATACATAGTTGGTCATATGTGCCGGAAAATAAAGAAAAAAACTACATCTTTTATGGGGATTCGTGGAGCACAAAGATTGAAACAAGGTCCAAAAGTTTTCAAAACCTGTGTTTTGACTAGCTAGATAGAAGCTATCCTATGCAAAAAATACATCTCCAAGAAGATTCCTATGAACCACAGAAAAACCTAGGTCATTATTCTGTGTTATTTCAAGTCTAGATGGAATAAAAGATGTATGCAATAACGAAAAAAATAATATCTAGTTGAATCGATACATAAATATATAGGACAGGAAAGCTAGCAAGCTGCTGAAGTGACATTTTAAGGTCTAATTATCTTACGTGGGAAAAAAATGAGGAAATTACAACTGAAGCAGTCTTATGTCAGTGAATGATAACGATGCTGAAAAGGATCTCTGTCTCAGACTTTTCAAAATGGAAACAAAAAAACCCCAAAAGCCTGATAGTACTCTCTAGTCTAAACCTAATCAGCTTATTGAGAGACATTTGTAATATTTCAAGACATTTTTGGCAACAAGACTGAAATAATGGATCACAAAAATGATACTAAGAATTTTATTTTCTTTTTTTTTAAAAAGGGGGTGGTGGTGTGACATTCACGAAAAAAACTTAATCTAGCTCTATTTAATCACATACCTGAGAGACTGTGATGGCTAAACAGTTATTATCAAGTCCTGCCCAAACGGTCTTTTAAAAGTGATGGTAGAAATCACAGTTCATTAATTTCAGATAATTCTGAAGAAAATTCAGTAATTTCAGCAGGAGAGGAAGCTTCAGAAAAGGTCTTAAGGCAAAGAGTGATTAAATAGATTTAAATCTATTTGTTAAGTCACAGCAAACATAAATGGAGGAACTGTTAGAGAAAAGTATGGGACTTGATATGGGAGGGATTTTAAATTCATCACTGAAGATCAACAAAAATCAACATATGATTGCCAAAATAACAAGTGTGAAGATGATAACTTCATTTTAAGAATTCTTTTTATATTCATCTTCCAGACCTCAAAGAGATCACAAAAATCCTCACTGCCCTGAATATGGGACAGTTTAGCCCACACTTTGATTTTGTCCATAGTAACAATGCTGTATGGATTATAAAGATGCTACATGAGAGCTTTGGTATCAGAAATAGCTATATTCAACAAATAGAAATAGTAATACAAGCCCACAGAGCAGAAAGTTCAAAGTTTCTGGTTTAAATATTTCATCTGTTCTGATCAAGATTAATATATTTCCATGCAGACTTAGTAGACATCAGTAACAGACAGTAAGTCCTCAGCTGTGTTGAAATTATTAACTCAAGTATAATCAAATTTTATCACCTTTTCAGACATGAAAAGAAAAATTTCAAGGAAAAAGCATGCAAATAGATAGTAAGTCTAGGTGTTATGGAGAATTCAGTGACTAAAATAAGTTATTACTTCTGCATTTTGCAAATATGAAAAGCATTTCAAATAAAATAATCTATGAAAATAATAGCATTATCACCTATGAAAAACATGTCTGTCCTTCCACAGTCACAACTTAGCTGCTGTCAGTATCTGTGAAGACATCTCTGGGAGAGCCTTTTTCACTTGTATCTTACTAGTTTGGATTCTGATATGAGACAAAATAGACTCTTTTCACCAGAAAAATTTGCTAGGGGCAATTCTTTTTACCTATGTGCAAAGTAGACAAATGGAGATTGTTAAAAAATTTTTCAACTGCATATAATTTGAATTAAACAGCTATTCTTTTCCTACTACAGTTCCTCTTGTGAGGGAATGATATTAATTTAACATTAAAGCAAGGCATCGATCTGTTGTCCTTGCAAAAAGGACAGATATTAGCAGGTTAATACATACCTTCATCAGCAATATTAGCCCTGAGAGAAAGAAAAAAAACCCTGCCATATACTATATGAATAGAGATTGCATCATGTCCTAAATTCTACTCTCAGTGCCAACAAACTTTTTTGCTACTGTTTCATCCCAATAATATCTTACACAATTGTTTGTAATAAATTTGAATCTAAAATAACTGAGGCAATTAAGTAAGTAGAAAAATCACTCACATAAATGAAACTTTACATGCCAAACCAGATCTTGACAAACTGTGTGTATATATGCCTAGAAGAAAGGGTCTGAAGTGAAGGATTCATGTGTGTAGGGTTTCTGTGTTTGTTTCTAATGATAACAAAGAAAAACTGAAATGCTAGTCTGGTTTTCAATTAACTGGATAAAAATAAGGAAAGAAGCATGAAGATAACTCAAATATTATATGGAGATAAATTTTAATAGATAGAGGTAAAACCCCTCTTATGTAGAGAATGTTAATTCTCCTAAGACTTTAGGCTTCTGAAAGTCTCAGAACAGCCCACTAAGTCAACTGAGAACTCCACTTGGATATACAAAAAGGCTTTTCACATGTGCTTTCTGGTACACTACTTTTTGAAAGCTGGCTACTCCACTTGGATATACAAAAAGGCTTTTCACATGTGCTTTCTGGTACACTACTTTTTGAAAGCTGGCTAAACTACTGGCAAGTGTAGTGACACATAAACTGCAAGTGTGTTCTCTGTATTGTCAGTGCCAGTTTAATATTTGCACAAGGTGTACCTTGCAAAAGGCACAGATGGTCAAGTGGTAAGCAGCTGACTGGGTGCTTGTGGAAAGGCTCTTTGACAGTGGGCATCAGTTCATGTGACAGTGATTTCTACTGTTCCTGATGAAAATGTTCATAATAGTATAAGAAGCTGCTATCATTCATATAACAAATCTGAAAAAATATTATCATGCCCTAATAATTTTACTGTGAATTGTGCCTATGAGGATATATTTCAGTGGAAATCATCAGATGCTTATAGCCGGACATGTTCTTTTGAGTTATGTTAAAGCAGAAGTGTTTTCTTTATAACCTAGTATCTTATTCATAAAGTAATTTAAGGAAAGGAAAATATATAAAATATGTAAAGATTGTTTTCTGGGGAGTCTAAAAAATTCATCCATTATTGATAAATACAGGGTTTTTTTGAAGTGCATTATAAAAATGCAAGATTTCACAATTTATTGCTGCAGTCAGAGCAAACATGCATATAATTTAGTCTCTCATCATGAGTTAACTGCCTTCACTTCTGTGGCTTAAGATCTCAAAACTTAAAGTATGAAATTGTCTTCTGAGCTTTGCTCATCAAGAAAGGTTGGCAATTCTGTTAATAAGTGCAGCCTACTAACACCTGCCTCAAGAGTAAGGTGAGACCTACTGTCTAATGAGTGGTCAAAGTTATAACAGAAATGTAGTGGCTTGAATTTGAACCTTAAATATTTTAAAATGAAATAAAATACACTTGGGGGCAGCTGGATTTATTCATATAAATTCATATAATTTCATATTGGTTGAAATAACATCTTTTATTTTGCCAGATTTCAGAAAACTTTTCCTGTTTCTATGAATAATGTTTGATATATTATTATATCTGATTTTTATGATTATAGCACGCCAGGAATTATTTCCTACAAGTGAGATTTTCTACCTAGTTAAGACAGTCAAGGAAAAGTTCCTAAATAAGCAACTACTAAATGCTTCATAAATATTTCAGTAGTAATTCTCAAGCTGAACAACTTACTTTATCAAAGCACGCAGAAGAAGCTGGTAATTAAAACCAGTTCATTTGCTTTGTGTTTGAAAGAGGTGAAGTTTGGTAGGATAATTTTACATTTAGCTGTTAGTATCATCTCACTTTCAGATCCATCTTTCTATTTATTTTTGTTTTGGAAGCATGTCATACATGAAGTTGCTTTGGCTGTTAAGATAACCAAGTTTTTGTTCCTTTTAAGCTTGAGTTACCTTTGTTGTGTTTGATAAATAATTATCTGATAAAGTGAATAAAAAAATGTAGTAGTTTTTGAAACAGTTTCTTAATCTGTTTCAGGCATTTCTAATTTCACAACTTTTTCTAATAGATAATGATTTCTTGTAGTGGTTCAGTATTCAGTTCTACCATTTGGTTCTTCAGGCTTAAAATGTAGCAAGTGGAAAAACATATACAGGACTGTAGGACATATGAGGTCTGGTCATAGGATTGTGCTGTTTACTCAAGATGGGGCAAATGGGGATAGGTAATAGGGGTAATGAAGAATCCACCATTTCTTTCCTCTTTAACTGTTGTTTTGCTATTCCATCTCTTGAGATGCAGTCAAGTAATTTGCTCTTGAAGATAGACATAGGATGGGATTTTCTGCTTTTTTTTTTTTTTAATTGTGGGAGAATAGGGCTCACAATTAAAAAAAGTAACTTCTTTCCTAGCTGAAGCCTCTAGGCATGGGAAGTTTCCAGGTGCATTCAATAGAGAGCTGAAGCACGACTTTATGAAAAGTGTCAGCTAGCTCTTTGCAACCCCATTTGACTTTCTGGATTTTTACAATGTTGGTAATTCCAATCCAGTTCTAACATGGGGAATTAGTGCCAAAATGTTGTTTCAGCAAAACCATGGATGGAGTCTGTCACAATCAGAATTAGATTGGGTTTATTCTTTTCTGTAGAAATCCTCTGTCAGGGTCACAATAATAAGTTAGGATGTTAGGTGTATTCCAGCTTGGACCTTCATACACGTGTGTGATGGAAGTGTAAAATAAGCTGAGAAAACCTGTCCTAATATTTTACAGTTTTATCAACTGTTTTTTTCTTTGAAATACACACAGATATGCATCTTAATGTGTTAAGAGCATTATAAAGAGCTAAAGATTACGGAATTTTTAAAAAATACAACTGAACTATATATATTAAAAAAAAAAAAAAGCCACGTTTCATTTTGTTTCATGGCCAACAAAGTTCTTATAACTTGTAGTATGTAGATTTGGCATCCAAAAATACATATGCAGCCATAAAGAATGATGTAGTTACTTCTATATCAAGGCACAGTGCAGGCCAGTAGAAGAGGATTACCAAAAGAGAAGTGCTGATACTGAAGATGTGGTGGTTTACACATTTCAGGGATTTTCTTCATTCAGACTGGCTGTTATTTGAAACTACTCTAGTTGATTCACTTAGAAACTGTTTCATGATGTAAACCACTTCAGAAGCACACTTGTGATCCCAACTGAAAAATGAATTCAAACGTACTTTCAGTGAATTTATATTTTTCTAAATATTAGACTGCAGATGGAAGCATTTCCACAATCAGGAAAAATTTAGAAGGCTCCCAGATTTAGTGCAATTGAGGTACCAGAAAGCCTTGTGATACTAATAAAGCAAGGAAAAAAAAAAATCTGTATTCATTTGTGAAGGGGAAGAAGGAGAGAAATATATTAGCAGTTGTCACTCTTTTTGCATTAAAGGAAATTGCTTTGCAAGCCTCAGGAGAGAAATCTAAATGATATGAAATAGTTACACTATACTACAGCAGAGAATAAAAGATGGAGGACTTTCTAACAAAGTGCTGTAGAGCAGTTTGTAGCATAGGCATATCTGTCTTATTAAATCAGCTTATCTTTTCCCCAATCAAAAATAACATTTCTGAGGTGATAGAGTAATTCTGCCTGCAGCTTGTGACTTACTTTCAGTAGTGTCTCAAGGCAGTAATGAGATACAGTATCTTTATACAAAATCACATGTCTGATTTTTCTTTCAAGTTCTGGTGCTTTAGAAGCATTTGTAATGTTTTCTGACCTTCTATCAGTAGTTTCATTTTGGGATCTTAAAATTGATTTCTCTCATTCTGACTTTTGAAGCTATGAGATGGGCTTTGATCTGTTGTCCAGATTTGTGTAGTAGCCCCAGAAGCAGCTTTTAAGCATTAGATGTGGCATCATTTAAAGCATATCAAGAGTGGCACATGTGAAGAAAGATCTCTCTGGGTTTTTTTGGATATAAAAAGTTTTTGTCTGATACATGTTGATGGATCATTTTCTTTTGATATTGAATGCTTGTGATACTGATATCAAATAAAAGGAATTAATGTGGAACTCAAGAGTACCTGTTGGGACATCTTACTGTGCCTCTCCTGTCATTTGAAGTTTCTCTTTCAATTTTGGTATGTCTGCATAGCAAAATCAAAACGTAATTATAGTACGTATTAACCCACCTATGTTAGTTTAATCAAATTAGGATCAGTAGAAGAAAACAGAGCAGTACAGGCTTTGTTGCTTATTACCAGTCAGAGCAGACATTCTTGGGAATGCCCAGTGCAGACTGCGATTGTTAACACTTGCAAAGATTTGGGTTTTCAAGTCTTTAGTACTACTATTACTTACGTTTATTAGAAAATCTGTGGACATGTCACCAAATACTGTTATCATGCTGTTCTGTTGTGTTGGTAGGTACCTGCCAAAATCTTGATGTATTCTCATGTATTTCTCATGCTGGGCTTGTCTGATGATGAGCTTGTCTATGTTACGGGTATAGAAACTGTATATAGGTATATAGGTAATACATATAGTATATAGGTAATATATGTAGGTATATAGGTAATATATAGGTATAAGGTACCTATGTGTGTAGTAATTTCAGAACCATAAACTGGGGATCAGGGCTTTTGCACCTAGGCTTGCTTTCTGGGCACGAGCTGTAACTAGGCAGTGTTGTGCCAATGCCTGATAGGCCAAGTTAAGACCTCTGTCACACTATATGCATGAGGACCTTGAAGTTGATGGTTCTAGTAAAGCTTGTATGTCAACATGGCACTGCATAGTGTTAGGTGTATTATTTGGCCTGTATTCATACTAGCTTGAATATTTCTTCATTGAATGGTGTAATTTATTTCACTTATTTAATATGTCTTGCATTTTACTTGAGGTTTACATTAGGATTTGGCTTCAGGCTTGGGGACACAATGAAAGGAATGGTGATCTTTGCTGTGAGGAAATAAGTGGCTTGCCAGTTGGACTGTGCTGCATTAGCAAGTAGAGTGTTAGTTTAACACCAGTACCAGAGGAGGATAAGACAAAGACCCTGTCAGTGGTTCCACACACTGCATTTTTTAGGTGAGACAGTTGTGGTCATATAACTTTTTATCCTTATAGCTCCAGAAAAAAAAAAAAATTAATGAAATATTTTTGTGAGGTAAAAACATAAAGGGTCTGGTTAAGTTCCAGTCTTCCTGTAAGGAACTTGGCAAATGAAAAAACTTAAGGTTTTTTCATTCTTTCCAATCATCAACTAAATACATTAAGCTGGGTTAATCAAATGAAAAATGTCTTTAACCATTACATTTGATTACAATATTACTGGTCTTTTTTAATATATGTATCAGTATATAGCAACAGTAGGATCTCAGTCCATTCTACTTTTAGGAACTAAAAACATTGGTCTCTTAATATCCTTAATCCCTACAAATTCATATGTGTTCACATATTTTATTTTCCAAATAGCACTTGAACAATTACTGACTTCTGATTTGAATAAAACAGTGTATGTCTGCATGGCCAAATGAGAAACTGTATGTCTGATTAGTTCTTGGTGTTAGATTTTACCAGCACCACTCCTTGAAGAACTAGTCACCTATTTCTTCCTGTCCCACTCCAAGATCGTCTCTTGCTTGTGCCAGCTTATGTGTTTACTCATTTTTCCAGTAAACCTCCTTAATGAACCGATACTTCACAAATCAACCTAACAAAAAAAAAAAAAGAAACCCAAAACTAACAAAAAATCCAAACCAACCAACAACACCAAGGGAGAAAACAAGAAAACCCATACTTTTGTTCGTGATCTGGTCCTCTGAATGCCTACATGAAAGCTTTTGTCATTCATGGAGGGCAGTAAATTGTGGTGGCTTGCAAGTGCATGAGATGGGGAAGACCACTTATCTCCATGCCAGTGTCAATTTTTGTCTGACTTAAACTGCTCATGAAACTAGTGTTGATTTTCATGAAAATCACCAGTTGTCCTTTGCAGGTCTGTGTTTAGATCCCTGAGTATGCACAGAGTTTGACACTCAGTTAGGAAATGTGGAAAATTCAGTCTTCAAGTAATTAATCAGTGTTTAAACCTGCCTTCAAATAATTTTTCTTAGTCATTTTCCTAATGTGCCGTCACTGAAAAGTCCAAGAATGCAACTTGATACAATGATTTTAAATGCCCACAAGTCAATGAAAGAACTATGGTCTTTCCCTTTTTTTTCCTTTTTTTTTTTTTCTTTTCTTGTCTTAATGGCTTGCATCTTTTATCTTGTCACATAGTTCAATGGCATAGAATTACAATAAATTAGTTTTGCAATTATTAAACTCTTCAACTTCTCTTTGGCATTCAACGGACCTGAGAAGCTGTTTATTGCTTCATATATTTTGCCATCATGAATATTAGCCTTTAATTAACTGGATCTCTAATCTTAATCTTTCTAGCTATGTTACAATGAAATATTTTTGTTAGATTGAAGAAGATAGTACTTGTTACTGTTTTCCCAATAAACTGAATACTTTCAGAATTACATTTTTAGTCAGTAATTATAACAATATAAAATACTTCAAGAAGGCAAAACTCATATTGCAAGGAAAAGCATTGTATGATTTCTTTTTGTATGTTTTACTTAGCAACATAAAATCACCTAAGAGGAACCTCTGGAGATCATCTGATGCAGCCTTCTGCTGAAAACTGGTCTTAGATTTGTTTTTTCAGGTCCCTGCCAAGCCAGATCTTCAGTATTTCCAGGGAGGTCCCACCACTTATCTGGGCAACCTATTCCAGTGTTTATTTTTTTCCATTGAAGTTGCATGGCTAGAATGACACAAATAGAGACCTGCATTAGAAAACAGTGTTCAGAATATCAAATAGGATGTGATGGTTATAAAGTAGTAGTAATAAAGATAGGAAAGAAAGAAAACTATTTGCAAAAGGTAAACAGTATTAGCTCAGTGCAGCCACTCTAGCGAACGTTTCATAATCTTCTTTTATCAGGTGCAAACAAAAGGAACAAGTCTGCATGTAATAAACTTAAAGCAGAGCAACAGTACTCTTCAGTCATGCAAGGTACCATTTCTTCAATTCAGGGACAGTTCCACCCTCTTCCTGACCATCAATATTTCTTGGTTTGAGGCAGATCTTAGGCTCATTCCTGTCTAGGTTGTTTCATTGCTTTGGAGTCACTTGCTCTTCCGGTATTTAAAAGGTCTTTATGCCTATCACAGACAAAACTGACAAGAAAATCATCTTGAAGACAAAAGGAAAAACAACAGCTCTCTCAAGTATTTGGTATGCTGCTACTTCTCTAGCTATACACACTACTTTGCTAGTTACACAGTAAAAGAATTACGAGATGCTTAAGATGGGTAAGAAACTCCATATTGAAGAGGAGACAATAATGACATGTAATGTTGAAATCAGAGATATGGTAACAGATGAAAGTTATTAACAGAACTTTTTATGAATGGTTTTAGGGCTAACCTAATATAATATTTTCATCAGTGACCTGGACAAAAAAAATAGGATGTGTAATGAAATTGATAGTTGACATAACATTTGGAACTGTTATTAAAACAGATGAAGATCACAGTGTAGAAGTGAAAGCCCTTGAGAACTGGTGTAATAGAAATGGAATTAAATATAATAGTACGAAGTATAAGATAATGCACTTAAAACTAATGACAAGAAATTCTGTTATTAACATAGAGCTCATCCGCTGGAAAAGATAGATGCTGTGGCAGTTACTCAAAGGACAAGTATGAGATAGCAGTATGATGTGGCTATGAGAGACTAAAAGTAATGCTAGGAGCTCTCCCAGACAGACTGTATCATGTGAAAAGGGATAATACTCTTTGTATTTCCATTCACTGATCATGTGGGTTTAGAACACCTGAATGGATTTCTCTTTCATCAACTTTTCCAGTCACAGCTTGAATGTAGAGAAACTTTCAGGATTTCCAACGCTGACTTTTGGCACTACTTGCTGCATAAGTATATAACTACTTTTGTTTGTTATGAACTTGTTAGTTACTAGATTTTTCTTGTGTCCAGTACTTTTAATGAAGGAGACAGTGGAAAATCTGTCCTTATTCATTCTCTCCATGAAGTCATGATTTTATAGATCTTTATTTTATTCCTCCTTAGTCATCTTTTTCCCAGTTTATTTTTTTCACATGAAAGCTATTCTATATCCTCAGTCATTATCCTTGTCTGAGCCTTTTCTAATTCTACCATATCTTTTTTTGAGGTGGTAGACACGAGTAGGCATTCTGTTTAAGGTGTAGTTTCTAACCACTGAAGTAAGGGTAATGCACAACAGCATGGATTTGATAACCAAGATGCTTTTAGTCTTTCTAGTTTCTTTGTTCCTGAATAAAGAATAGGAAGAAGTAGAATTAACACAAACGTATTTTCTAGAAAATTTATAAAGGTGCAATAGAAAAAGTTTCATAGCAAATTTACTAGCATGAGTTGGGAAGAAGAAAATGTTTCATTTCAGATAAGATGCAGTTTAGGATTGCATTAACCACCTCTAATGATGATAGTCTGCAAGAAATAATTAAGATTGTATCTCATGATCAAGACAACATATGCTTTATCAATAATTTAAAATTTAATAGAACAGCAACTCCTAATATTGTAAGAAAATAATGTTTTAAAGGACTTGTGAAGGTCCTGTGTGTGAAAAATAAATGAAAGGAACATGGATGCATTTCTAGTGGCCTCAAATAAGCAGTGACTCATAGACTTTACCGAAATGCAAAAAAAAAAAAAAGAAATTAACAAGAAGTGAAGGTACTTATACTAGTAGCACAGAACAAATTGCTCCTCCACGGAACAGTAAGCGTAGATTTATTTACATTGGTTAGAAATGCTTTTCTTGGAGCATTACTCTCAACTGCTGCAGATGTGTTTACTAAGCACAGTTACAGCTATGCAAATCAAATCTATTTTCACTAGACATGGTCTATCAGTGACAGTAATATGCAACAATAGGTCACAGTTTAGTAGCCCTGGTTTGAGCAATTTCTAGTAAAGTACAGTGTAGGCATATCACTGGCAGACCGCTTTACCTCAGCCAATGAAAAATTATGTCAAAATACTTTGGAAGAAAAGGATGGCAAGTCAGATTTGGATCTGTAGTTAGTGGTCAAATTACAGAATAGTGCAAAGGAAACAAAGGATGTTACATGTTTGCATTCTGTTCACCGGAAAGTTGAATGTTTGTACTGCTAGAAACTGATGTAAGAGTCACTGAAGATAGACAAATAGAACAATATAAATTACTCTGTATGATTTATGATCCTTGAAGTTATCTGAAAATGACACTTCCTGTGATATAAAAGGTAGCAAGTCAAAAAAGCATTTTTGACAAAAGAGATATGCAGAGAATTGTAGGAAGTTCTTGTCCCAGAAGTATGGCTATAAAACCAAAAACAGGCAGGAGTTTTTCAGGGAAGAATCAGTTGTCCAGGACATTTGAGTTTAGCTCTCTCAGTCTCTTTTAGCGTTTGAGATTAGCTGTGTTAATTAGCTGAAACAATAGATTTCTTATAAGTACTTGAAATTCTATTACTTTAGTGCTACTTGTTAGATATTGTTACTACTATGTCTGAGAAAAAAGTTCACACTTGTGCATTTTGGAATTACACTGTCATTCAGGCACTCAGGCTATGCAATATGCTAACCAGCAATAACTCAGATAAGGAACTAGGTGGAGCTAAATCAAATTTCTTCACAAACAGAGAAGAGAGGTCTGAGAGAAGACTTTCCTTCATTTCTTCCATTCCTTCATTTCTTCCAGTGCTTCAGCCATGAATACTGAAGGACTGGAAGTCAAATGAAAGCCAGATCTGCAGTAGCTGAGGAAGGGATACAGTGAAGATACTAGGTAGTGGCCAGGGAAGGACAATGGAATTTGAGAACATTCAGACAGAAATTGGGTCAGATGACTTCTAAAAAGAAACGAACAGAAAAAGAAGAAATGCTTAATTTTCCAACATCTTCCAGTGCATAATGTCAATATGGTGTCAGTGATGTTCTTGGTGTTCTGCTTAAAAATGCTCCAGTAATGGAGATGGCTACTTTGAAATAGAAACGAGTTTTATGGGACAATCTGAAAGTGGTAGTTAAAAAAAAGAGTAGTTAACAAAACCTGTAGGTCATTGCTGAAGCGTACTTTCAAAGAAGGGGAATATAACATATGAAGAAGAAAGCAAATTATAATTTCGGAGATCAATTTTATTATTCTTTCTTATCTGTTTCTGTTTTGAGCCATATAAATTAGGCTTTTTCTAAAAATTTGTTACCACTGAACTATGGGGGTTTCTGTTTTGTTTGGTCTTGTTTTTTTAAGGTAAGAGGGCCCCCATCTGCAGGAGCATTTAAAGAAAGACCACCAAAGCCCACAATGTTTCGCAAGTTTTATGAGCGAGGAGACCTCCCAATTGCCCTTGATCACGATACTAAAGGAAACAAAATCGCCTGGAAGGTAAGTCATGGCACAGCTGTGACAGCCAGCTGAACTGATTGAAGTGACATCTCTCATTGCCAAACAAAGTTACCTTGTAAGTAAATAAACTGAAATAATTTCTTAGCAAATGGAAGATGGTGGAGAAGCCATTAGAGAAAGGCCCCTGAGTCAGCTGTCTACCTTGGCTAACAATTAAATTATATGCTGCAAAAAGGAAGATGACAGAGTTGCTTTGCCTTAGAGAATTGTTTCCTGCCCAATTCATCTCTATTTTTATGAGGATCTGGCAATGCAGCCTGTTTCAGGCAGTCCATCAAGTGGCTGGATACAGTGAGCAGCAGCCATTTATCTCCCCTAGATTTCACCTTCCTGCAGGACACTTCCAAATAGAAGCTTTAATAACCTAAATGGATAGGTCAAGATTGCCTGCTCCCTGAAAATGCAGAGCAGAATACAAACGAAGGCAGATTCTCATTCCACAGCTGTAGTCTCAGTCTACAGCATATGTCAGACAGCATAATCGCTGTCATACGTGCCTCTGTTACAGGCTGACCTCCACTGCTGAAACCATTACAGCTCCGACATTTCTCTGACAAAAGGTTAATTGGCTTCAAAATAAATGTATTGCCTAATGACTCCATCCTAATGCCGTTGTGTTTCTCTCTAAAAGGCTTGGTGATGCTATTTGTAAAACTTGCCAATCTTTTAAGTAACTACTGCAGACTTGTAAATTTAATTTGAAAAATGAATGCTGACCTTTTACCTGCTCCTACTATTTAATTATTTTGGTTATCATGAATTACTTTTTTTTTGTGTGTGTGTGTGTGTGTTAATTTATTGGTCTACAATGAGATTTTGCTGGAAGCAGTAATAGTTACAGAAAATGAATTATATGTATGAGCAAAATACGTCAGATTTATAGATTGTTTTAAATTGTTCATGCCAAGAACACGATATCAATTTAAAATGTATAGCTGTGTTAATTCAACACAAAAAGGAGGGATTTTGCAATTTTAAAGCTGATTCTACTCCTGATGAAGTCAACAAGATTAGACCTACACTGCGGTAAGTGGTACTATACAATTTGTTAGTAAGTAGGTTTTAATTAATTTTAGATTAATAGATTTTAATTGTTCCTTCCTCTTTATTCAGTAAGCTTTTAGATTCAATAAGGTAGCTAGAAATGCTACCTTATTGAATCTAAAAGCTTACTGAATAAAGAGGAAGGAACAATTAATAGTTCTTGCAGCAAAGGGAATCTCTGTCCAACAGAACTTTACTCATGATCTGAATGAGATTCCAGTGCAGCTGGTCTTTAGGTGACCCTAGAAATGTCCTTTCTGGACTAAAACTCACAGGCTTACAACATGAGTCTGCACTCTAATCTTTCATCACCAGGTAAGGCTGAAAGGTGATTTGCAAGCAACTGCAAAAAACCTGCAGAATTTAGTTTTTTATCTTGAGGCATTATAAGTTCTAATTTCTCAAAATCAGACTGAGAGGTTCAGGCAATTTACCTCATTTTAATTGCCATTTGATGCATGTATTTACATCATAAGGACTAGCATTCCACTAGATGAAGCTAGTGACTGCTTAGTTGACTTAGAACATGAGGAAATGGAATGAAGCTGCATCAGGGGAAGTTCAGATGGGACATTAGGAAATGGTTCTTCACTGAGAGGGTGATTGGTCGCTGGAAAGGCTCCCCAGGGAAGTAGTCACAGCACCAAGCCTGTCAGCATCTGGACAACACTCTGTAGTCATGTGATTCATGTAGGTAGGTAGGCCTGCAATAAGCAGGGAGTTGGACGCAATGGTCTTTATGGGTCCCTTCCAACCTGAGATATTCTGTGACTTTGACATTTTGCCATGCTATCTACAAGCCTTACAACCACAGCTGAATGTCTAAAGTGTTTGCTGCCAGCATCTGACAGTTTGAATTGTTGAAAAACATACTACCTTAGGAAAGTCACAGTGGCAGTCTGTAGCCATTGCATGATCCAGCATGTATTTGGATGCAAAGATCATCATGCATCCATATGATCTACATGCAAAGATCCAGCACGTTTTTTTTCTTAACACAATTTGCAATCTTATAGACCAAATGTTTCGCTAGTGTCTCCCTACCACAGTAGAACATTGGCTAGTTAGCTAGCTAGCTAGTCCAATGTAGCACCGAGGTTTCATGCAACAGTTGCTTTTGCGATTGCTGTTAATCCTTTCTTTCAAAACAAATTATCAGTACTTCAGCATGCATACAAGAAGGCAGCATAGTAGTGGTCTATTCCATTCTTACATTAGTGCGTGTCAGGGTCCAACCTTATTTCCCTTATTCCATGCCATTTGATTTAGTTACAAATCAATCCAAACTGAGTTCTGTGGCAGGCACTCAAGAAAACAATACTGAGTGGTAGAATTACTTGAGGCTGTTTAATCTGGCATGCAACCATCATTGATTACTGTGCAGTTTAAGTAGATGAAGCAGGCAAATAGGAGTTTCCTAGTTCAAATTTTACATTAGATAGCTTCTAAAGTCTTAGAGGCTGCCCACCACTGCAAAACGGTGAGAATGTTGTTCATCATTAGCTAATATTTAAAGGTGCAGATAAAGTAAGGTCTGTAATTTTCACTTGTTTTAAGGACACGCAACTAGTCAAAATACAAAACATACATCTAATGGCTAATTTTCATCAGTCCATTCTATTTATTTGTAAATCTGATTAAATAAGGGGTTTTTTAGAAATATATCTTACTCAATACTGCTTAAATTGATAAAAATTATAAGTATTTTAATAATGAAATGTGTCTAGGCAAAATGTTCCATAAAATTTTGTCTGAACTATATTCTTTGCTTGAATCATGATTCTAGTGGAAGGATAAAAAGTAAATGGTAACAGTGATATTTTAATCCTGCTATAATTGCACAATATCAATGTTTTATTGTGAGAGGGGTTTTTTGCTCTGTTTAGATGTAGTGTATATCATGGTTCATTTCACTGTTATTTTGCTTACCAGTTGGTGCATGAGATAAGAAAATGCAGAAAGGTCTCAAAACCATGATTTCTTTTGATAAAGACAAATTCTACAGGATTTTGTTCTTTCCTGCAAAATACACAGTTGATTTTTGTTTGCGTTTCAGAATTACTGAAAAAAACCCAACAACCCAAACTAAACCAAAATAACCATAATTGTGAGAGATAAAATCTTTTTTTGAAAACACTTTGAATTCCTGTTCACTATATTGTAAGTCTGTGGACAGAGTACAGTCATTTTCAGCTAGAGCAGAAGAATCTTATAGATGTTAACATCCATGGATTGTGTTAATATGCGCAAAAAAAAAAAGCACAAATGACCCTTAATTTTGTAACAGTTCTGCATATCTCTAATTTTAAGTCCATGATTAATTTTCTGTAAGGGCTGGCTACTTATAACTATGGTCATAGGCCTAGATAAGATAGAAATTTGAAGTTCAGGAACTATTCAGAATTATTTCTGAATAACCGCATGTGTTGAATCTTCAATTCTGAAATAACAGTATGTTGTTGTATAGCTTAACTATTTCCAAAAAGCACTAAATTTAGAAGGAGGCATTCCTACTCCAAATTAATCCTAAACATAGTCAAGATTAAACTGTGCAAGTAAACCATGGTGTTTACCTCAGTGTGTTTTCTTTAAAAGAAAAGGAACCAAAAGCAAGTTAGATCTCACTAAAAGATCATTAAAGCAAGATGTATCTTCTATGTGAATTCTCAAACTAAGTCTTTAACTTTAGAAAGGCATCTCTTTGAAGACTCCTTTAATATTGGCATTCTGGTTGGTAAGTTTTACTATTACTGCAAGTTCAGATAAATCTGTTTCAACCTAATGGAAGAAAACTTATGAACAGATAAAAATAAAATGTATTTACAACATGTAAATCATTACATACAAGAACAAGAAACTGAACCTAGTTCTAAAGAATACCATTCAGAGGGAAAAACAAAACAAAACAAAACAAAAAAACCCCACAATGTCAAAAGCTTTGATAAGACCAAACTAAAATCATCTGGTGCTACAGGCTGTAATCATGTTTATGTTGCTGATCTTGGTTTTCAAAACTGAAGAAAAGTTGTCATTCTCAAAAGGTGGATATACAGAATGACTTGTTAATGAAAAGAAACCCACCATCTTTGTAACTCCACAAATTTCTGGTTTTGATTACATTCAAAGTGAAAGAATCCATATTAAATGAATTAAAGTTTTTTCATCCCCAGTCAGGGGGTCTACTAGCAGTCACTGAATTCTTTGCTAAACGGCACACACTCAATGTAATGTTTTAATATCTAATTTAAAGTCTTTGTTTTTATGCTCCATCAGTGGTCAATAAACAGAACTGTATCAATGTTAGTTCCTTAAAATTGCTGCAATTACATAATGCTCATATTTTTTTATAAAGCAGTAGCTTTTAGGATCTAGAAATAACAATCTTCTTTGGTTGTATTATTCAACAAGTTCAAGGGTCTTTGCAATTTTGAAGCCTTCGGTTTTGCCCACTGAGGGAGAATGAATAATAATGGTACAGTTTGAAAAAGGTCTTTCTGATGTGTATCAAATAAAAAAAGTTTGTAAAATAAATTGTTGTTAATTTAGAGTTAGATAATAGTAGAAAGTAGAAAAAGAATGTGTTAAAATATTTATAAGCCCTTTGACTACTTATGTGGGATCCTGCAGTTCTCTCTTAGCCTATGTATATCACAATTTCATTTCAAAATGTAGTAATATATTCTTTTGCACAATCTCATACCAAGCTATGAATAATAAAAGCTCATAGTTCAGGTCTGAAAAGGACTTCCATTTTTAAATATATGTTACTGAATTAAAAAAGGTCAGAATGCAATTAAACCTTAGGCTAAGAAAGTTGATAAAACTGAGAAAGTATTTCTGAATTATTAAGAAAGAATGTGTTTGAAATGCAGTCTTTCTGAATCTTACAGAAAGTCATCAGAATGCTTGAAAAAATATTTTTTAGGGAGTAGGCTTAGTCATGAAAGTCATTATGTAGGGGGAAAAAAGCTGCTATTCTTCAAAATAATTTTATCAATTTCAGAGAAGTGAAAACCAAATTCAAAAATGCAAACTTCTCAAGCAAAATGTCAGAATGAAAATTATTTCCATCTTTGGGGGTTTATGTTTTTTCCCAGAATAGCTGTGTTCAGTAAGGATGTGACTTTTAGCATTTTAATTTATGTTCGTTCTCTCTTTCCTACATAGCTTATTTTTTTCAGGGGCCAGTATAAGCTGCAGTAGCAAAATTACTTCTTGGTGATGGAAATTAGATGCAGTGGTAAAAGAATGTGTTCTGCTCTTAATGTCATGAATTTGGATTGTGCAGACACTTTTTCCTTGTGCAAACTATTGAAGGTTGCTTTACAAATAATTTTAAGATGCCACAGAACTGAAATTTTTATTAGCATCTCTCATTCTTTGGTTTTACTGCATGTTATTTTCTTGGTCTGGTTTGATTTGTTGTTTTATGGGGTTTTTTGGGGGTTTTTTGGTGTTGGCCTTTGGTTTGGGGTTTTCACCATAAAATAGCTGGGTTTTAATTTTTTTTTTTTTCCTGGAAGTGCAACCTTTTTTGCTTGTTTGAGGGATAAGTTTTAAGTGAGAGAAAATATATCTTTTTATATCAACCAATATAGTTGGGAGACAAGTACTTTTCATTTATGTGGCATTGTCTTGCCATTAAACCACATGAATAAACACTCTATGTTATTCCGTATGTAGAATTAAGTAAAGTGACACTTTCCAAAGTTCAAATCCCAAAACAAATTAAAAATAGTTTGAAGGAGTTACTTTATCCTACAGACTGACCCCATTATAATACTAATGTCTTGCAGTTTATACAGGTGAGATGTAATTCTAGAAGTAGAAGGGGTTTAATAGCTTATTGCCATCATAAGGGGAAGGTCCAACTTTCTTTCACCTCTTCTGCTCTCTATTTCTAAGGCATACCTGGCACTGGGACTGACACTTATCAGAGCCTTCAGTGAGTAACTTTATCTCACTAACTGGGGGAAAAAAGGCAGATGTTTTTTCTCAATAAGCAACATGTACACAGTCCTGGGAACTTCAATTACAAAAGCGTGCAGGAGTGCTAAAGCTGTGTGTTGGTGAAAGAGGGAGGAATGGTAATAAGTAGAGTGAAGAATGGGAGAGAGTTGAAGGATTTCAAAACTTTCTTTTGACAGCAATGGACTGCCAGATTAGTTTAGCTGCTCATGGAATTGCAGCCTCAGATATCTGAAAGCAAAGAGCACAAACTGCCTATCAAAAATAATACTTTAATTTTGGATTTAATTTCAGATATAGGGATATCTTTTTCTGCTTCCATTCTTTGTTAAACTATGTTTTATATCTTCTTAATAGAAGATGTTGAGAGGACACTGTCATCTTAAAGAAAAATTGTAAACCCCCCACAAGTGTTGTCATGCACAATTAAAGCTTTTTGCAAGAGTTACGCAAAGAGGAGCTGCCATGTATCATGCTTAGGCACAGTTAGTACAGCACACAGTGGTGTTAGTTTCTATTTGATTTAAAGTCTTCACGCATGTTTTAAGAAATAGCTCAGAGTTTTCTTCTGCAATAGACTTCTCTTTATCTTCTGCAGAGGGCTCCTTTTTTTTTTTTTTTCCAAGCATTTCAGTGATTCTTTATAAGGCTGTCTCCAATACAGTTATGTTGCTATAACAGAAAGTTGCAGTGTGGATTCAAAAGAAGGCAACTGAGAACAGAATTTCTTAAGACAGAAATAATACATAATAATATAAAGAGACTAGAAATATGAGTTGAGGTAAAGAAGTGAAGCTTTGGAGAATCAAATTTTAAATGCTGTCTCTGGGAGAAAAAAACAGCAAAAATTATATTAATAGATTTAGTATAAATAAATAATTTGAAAAATAATAATTTTATTAAACCTCAGGTATTTTGAAGCAGAAGAGAAGCTGTAATACAGCAAACTTGAGGTGTGGCATGGCAGCAAGAAAGAATTACCAAGGGAATTACAGACCAGTCAGTCTCACCTCTATGCCTGGCAAAATCTTGGAGCAGATTCTCCTGGAAAGCATGCTAAGGCACATGAAAAACAAGGAGGTGCTTGGTGACAGCCAGCATGGCTTCACTGAGGGGAAATCCTGCCTGACCAATTTGGTGACCTTCTATGATGGGGCTACGGAACTGATGGACAGGGGTAGAGCAGTTGATGTCATCTACCTGGACTTGTGCAAAGCCTTTGACACTGTCCTGCATGACATCCTTGTCTCTAAATTGCAGAGACATCAATTTCATACGTGGACTACTTGGTGGATAAAGAACTGGCTGAATGGCCGCACGCCAGGAGTTGTGGTCAATGGCTCGATGTCCAGCTGGAGACCAGTAACGAGTGGTGTCACTCAGGGGTCGGTGTTGGGACTGGTCTTGTTCAACATCTTTGTCGGTAACATGGACAGTGGGATTGAGTGCGCCCTCAGCAAGTTTGCCGATGACACCAAGCTGTGTGGTTTGGTTGATACGCTGGAGGGAAGGAATGCCATCCAGAGGGACCATGACACGCTTGTGAGGTGGGCTGATGCCAACCTTATGAAGTTTAACCATGCCAAGTGCAAGGTCCTCCACCTGGGTCGGAGCAATCCCAGGCACAGCTACAGGCTGGACAGAGAAGAGATTCAGAGCAGCCCTGTGGAGAAGGACTTGGGGGTGTTGGTTGATGAGAAAATGAACATGAGCCGGCTTCAGTGTGTGCTCACAGCTCAGAAAGCCAACTGTATCCTGGGCTGCATCAAAAGGAGTGTGACCAGCAGGTCGAAGGAGGTGATCCTGCCCCTCTACTCTGCTCTTGTGAGACCTCACTTGGAGTATTGTGTGCAGTTCTGGTGTTCTCAACATAAAAAGGACATGGAACTGTTGGAACAAGTCCAGAGGAGGGCCACGAGGATGATCAGGGGACTGGAGCACCTCCCATATGAAGACA
This sequence comes from Psittacula echo, assembly GCF_963264785.1. Lineage (NCBI taxonomy): Eukaryota > Metazoa > Chordata > Aves > Psittaciformes > Psittacidae > Psittacula > Psittacula echo. The sequence continues at coordinate 35,692,759 of NC_137738.1, read as the reverse complement.
GGCTGAGAAAGTTGGGGCTGTTCAGGCTGGAGAAGAGAAGGCTGCGTGGAGACCTCATAGCAGCCTTCCAGTATCTGAAGGGGGGCTACAGGGATACTGGGGATGGACTCTTCATCAGGGACTGTAGTGACAGGACAAGGGGTAACGGGTTCAAACTTAAACAGGGGAAGTTTAGATTGGATATAAGGAAGAAATTCTTTACTGAGAGGGTGGAGAGGCACTGGAATGGGTTGCCCAGGGAGATTGTGAATGTTCTATCCCTGGCGGTGTTTAAGGCCAGGTTGGACAGGGCCTTGGGTGGCATGGTTTAGTGTGAGGTGTCCCTGCCCATGGCAAGGGGGTTGGAACTAGATGATCTCAAGGTCCTTTCCAACCCTAACTATTCTATGATTCTATGATTCTATAATTATTCAGTTTTAAACTAGAACTGTAGCAATAGGTCAATTGCATCATCTTAAATAAGAAATTATTAGTAATCCATATACTATGGCTTAATGAAACAAGCACATGCTAATACTGCTTGTAAACAGTTGTGTATAGACAAGTGCCATTCATAATCCTTCTGTTACTCTGATACTAGAGCCCAGCTAATAGACAAAATGCACAAAAGTGCTGTCTTTGCTGATGTGCAGATGACTTTTTCATAGAGATTGTTGAAAATTGCAATCACAAGTCTCTTCTAGTTTTGGATTTTAAATGCATAAAACTGGAAAAGCTTACATCTTAATGACTGTGATCTGATTATCATTTAAATGAAAACTCCTTTAAATCTCTTAAGCAATACTGTGTATGTGCTACACTTATATTCACTCTGTGACCTGAAATCATGCAGAAGAGCTACAGAATAAATGCAATATCTTTTCTATAAAATAAAACAACTTAATTCCTATTGACTGCATTATATTGGAATCCTTTTTGCCATAGATAAATATTATTCACTACCTTGTCTCTTTTTCTCCCTATATTATAGGTTTTCCTATAGATTTATTAGGGGTTTAGTCCTTGATAATGCTCACAGGAATCCATTTCTGATCACCTACAAATTAGTGTCCCGAGTTATCAAATTTGTAAAGTTACGATTATTCTTTTGATAACAGCAGACTTAAATCTTTCTCTTATAGCTAAGAAGTTTTAGCTTGCATCTAATTACATTTATATTCAAAAATATGTTACTTTTATACTTATTTTCAATAGGAATGTAGGGCTTTTTTTCTTTACAAGTCTCTATTTATATTGACTCCAGCATTTTATATGAGTTAGCTAAGATTAAGCATCTTTCATTTACAGATTACAATAGGGCACCAGGCTGGTGTCCTTCAGTTAAGGCGACTTTTTTAAAGTTCTTGAGTAACTCTGAGTGCTTACAGTTTCCATGTCATGTTCTAAATTTCTACGTTGATTTGTTCCCACCAGTAGGTAACAAAAACTCTAAATAGATTTAGCCTGTTCAAATCTTGCTTTTCAAAAGTACTATACTAGAATTAATTTTCAATTGCAAAACATTTCTTAATAATAGTGCATCAATTAATTGCATGCTTAAAACAGGCATTAAAACTGTGTGTAGCCAATGGCTTTGTAATATGCATTTTTCTGTTGGCTTACTACTTCTTGATACTAATCTACAAATCATTCATGACTTTACTCTTTTCTGTTAAGTTCTTTTTCACATCTGAAAGGAGATGTCTTTGCAGGCCTTAAAAGAAATGTGTGGTATTAGAGATTAAAAAAAGGATCTTATCAAAATGCTATTTCAAAACACTGTAGCAAAACTCTATGTGTTTATGAAATGCCATAAAATTCAAAGTAACTATTTCAATACTTACCAACATTCTCATTGGTTGTTTTTAGTTTGTATGTTTAATATTTATGGTGAAATACTGGATTATATCACATTATGTATTAGAGGTTACTCAATGCGATCTCTTTCTTACCATTTTGGCTCACAAAAATGTAATTCTTTCTAGAGTTAGGTTTCCTACAGTCCTCTCGTCTTTTCCATTTCTTTCATATTTATAATTGAAGAATCTAATGAATTGTGTCATTTCTCCATGCTCAGATAAAGTACCATATTTATTTTAAGTATGACATGTATGTTTGCTGAACAGCTGAGTAATATGTTTCCCTTAAAAAGTAAAGAATGTTTTCCTGGAAATGACCGAGACTGTTTTTCTTTTAACAACATCAGTGCTGAATCTGGGGACTACTGTTCAGCTGGAGTCTAAAATGGGCCTTACAAAGAGTAGTGACAGTTTACCTGATTCCTATAGTACAGAGCTGCCATATTTCAATTGTTAACTCCTCTATGGCTAGTTAATAGCCAAAACTTACTCTAGGAAGCAGTAATATTGTGGCAGTTAATTTACTGTTCCTTTTTCCCCGCATTCACAATTAAAGCCATTCCTTTACTTATGTAAATTGTCATCTCTTGAAAGCATATGAAATGAAAACAAAACCATGTATCAGAAATAACTTTAATTTAAATTTGCTAAATGACCTCTGGAATCTAGAAGAAAGATTTCCTGCTGAATGTGCTGGTGCTCCCTGCCTGTATAATTTATGTGAGAAATTAGTATGAATCGTTCGCTTTTATGGAGCAGTGCTGCTTGTAGCAAGCCTGCAGAAGCAATTTTCCCCCAAGCCTCCATCTGTTCTTCAAACCAGGGCATATGCCATCTCATCGAGCTTGAAAGTCGATATAACTCCTGAAAAGTGCATGGATTGAAAAGAAAGGTTGACTGCTGCTATGTGACAGTGATTCGCTGGGCACTTGGGTAAAGACAGTTCACATTGCTATAGACCTGAGAGGACACAAGTGATGTAAGCTTCAGAAACTGGTAGACTGACAACCAAATTCCTCCCCCTTCTTTAGTTAAACAGCTACCTCTCTTCTTAAAGATGGAAACTTTTTAGAAGACAAGTAGGTAATATAGCCAAGACATCTTGTATTTCAGGCAGAATAAGCTTTTCCTAGCTACAAAGGCTGCCATCTAGAAGTGCCAAGACTTGTTCCACTTTAAGCTGCGAGCAGAAGCATCTCTCTTTAAAAGTTGTTTTGTCAGAAAGTTTTGTTCAGTGCCACTAACACAACATTGATGAATTTCCTGTATCTACTCTGAAGGTGATTTCTGAGCTCTGTCCCAATTAATGGATGGCTTGTTCTCTGTCCATTAGTTGTCAGCCTTCCTCCTTTTACCCAGATGTTGCAGAGTTCTCTGGCAAGTGACAGAACAAATGGAATTGACAACATAAAAATCAATGTGTGTTTGATGTTTTCATTTCTGGTAATCAGATACTATGTCTGTTCTACTTTGAGGCTGAGCAACTGAGTAAGTTTTTCAACTACTTTGTCTTGCCAAGTCTGAATATCTTTTTTGTAATTTCAGGTTAAAAAATGGCATATAGTTAAGTGTGTTTTTAATTTAAGAAAGGTAATGTAAAAAATATTATAATAATAATTAGCAGTCTTTTAATGTGAAAATTTTGGGGGCAGATTTTGCCTTCAGAAACACAGAGGTGTAGCATATAAAGTTCATGTGAATATAGGAAGAATCTATACAAGTATGAGCTTATTGCTTGTTGAGGTGTCCGTAGCATCTGTAAGAAAAAAATGGCTTTGTAGCTGTCCTGGGTTCAGCAGCAGCAGTCAGTTTTTCTCCTTCTTAGTAGCTGGTGCAGCGCTGTGGTTTTGACTTTCGGCCTGGGAAAAATATTGATAAAGCCGATATTTTCAGTTACTGGTCAGAATGTTTACCCTGACCAAGGACTTTGTGAGTCTCATGCTCTGCCAGGGAGGAGGAGAAGCCGGGAGGAAGCAGGGACAGGACACCTGACCCAAACTAGCCAAAGAGGTATTCCATACCACAGCACGTCATGCCCGGGATGTAGAACTGGGGGCCCGGAAGGGCTGGATCATGGCAGGGTGGGGGTGAGGTACCGGTTGGTGAGCGGTTGTATTCTCTTGCTTGTTATTTCCTTTATCATTATTACTATTAGTGGTAGCAGTAGTGATTTGTGTTATACCTTAGTTATTAAACTGTTCTTATCTCAACCCGTGGGAGCTGCATTCTTTTGATTCTCCTCCCCGTCCCTCCAGGAGCGGAGGGAAGAAAGGTGGGGGGGGAAGTAGACTGCGTGGTTCTGATTTACGGCCTGGGCTTAAACCACGACAGTTCTTTTTTTGGAAAAGGGAAGAAAATATGATACCGCTCGCCGGAAAAGAGCCCGACCGAAAAGAGGACGTGCCCTTCCGGCTAGCTCAGTCGGTAGAGCATGGGACTCTTAATCCCAGGGTCGTGGGTTCGAGCCCCACGTTGGGCGCCAAAAAAAGAATGCAGCTCCCACGGGTTGAGATAAGAACAGTTTAATAATGAAGGTATAACACAAATCACTACTGCTACCACTAATAGTAATAATGATAAAGGAAATAACAAGGGAAGAGAATACAACCGCTCACCGACTGGTACCTCACCCCCACCCTGCCATGATCCAGCCCTTCCGGGCCCCCAGTTCTACATCCCGGGCATGACGTGCTGTGGTATGGAATACCTCTTTGGCTAGTTTGGGTCAGGTGTCCTGTCCCTGCTTCCTCCCGGCTTCTCCTCCTCCCTGGCAGAGCATGAGACTCACAAAGTCCTTGGTCAGGGTAAACATTCTGACCAGTAACTGAAAACATTGGCTTTATCAATATTTTTCCCAGGCCGAAAGTCAAAACCACAGCGCTGCACCAGCTACTAAGAAGGAGAAAAACTGACTGCTGCTGCTGAACCCAGGACAGTAGCATTCCACAATCATCTGATGTTGTGTACCCATGGATATCCTGACCTAATTCACATAGACGAATATAATTTGTGAACCATATATAACTCAATGAAAAGAAGTAGAGCAGTGCAGATTAACTAGATCACTATTATGAATTATTTCTACTGTAAAAATTGAAACTCAAACACTTAGAGCCAGTACGCAGCATATATACTGGGTATTCATATAATGTATAAGCTATTGACGGAGGAAAGAGATGAAAATGTAGAACTAATAAACTGTGACAATTAAATACAAATTGTAAACATTTCACTGTGTCGAAGAGATGTGTTAAATAGTTATAATATGGCTTTATAAAATCATAAATTGTGTAAAGGAGAATTTGAGATGTTTAAGAAAATTTCAACTCTATGTTTCACACTAATTAATAAAGAAATGTTCACTATCACTGAAAATATATTCTAAAAACATATTCAACAAATGTCTCTAGAGATGTACTATAGTGGATGTCTGTTCTCATCAGTTTTGTGATAAACGCTATATATTTTCTTACCCTTTCATTGTTCCATTTCAGTTTTTCACTATGTGTTAAGCATTTGCATGGGGCAAATTTATCTCTCTCGGTTCCATTTCATTTCCTATACTGTTTCAAAACCATATATTAATCCATCACCATTTCAGTGTCATTTTCTCATCACTAGCCTCTATGAGCCTTTGACATCAAATTCATGTTCACATACTATGCTTCAGTGTTCTCATTTGGGCTCAGCACTGCTCTCATTCCTCATGTTGGTATTCTGTTTGTTAATAGTATCTGTGATACTAATAGTATCTGTGATACTATTAATCTAATTAACAAATAATACTAGTATCTGTGATACTATTATACTAATTAACAAATAGTATCTATGATACTGACATGGGTTTGCTTGTACTACGTGTTGTGCAGTGGTGTTAGTGAGATGTATCTACCTCTAAAATGAGAAAAAGATATTTATATATGTTTGTTTTCAATCATAATGATGTAACTTTCTTAATAAGTGCTAGTTTCAAATTCATGTTACTGCATCTTTAAGATACTAATGGGCAAGACCTTTAAAAATTAAGCTAATTTAAATGTGTCTGATAAAAACTCTATTGAGGTGGTTGAATTGTGCTTTTTTTAATTAAGAATTTGAGTCAATATTTCCATTTCAAATAGCAGTGTGGATTTTTGACAGTAGTAGTAGCATGTGGTAGGTTATCAGGGCTAAAATAAATTATCTTAAATGTTTAAATGAGGTAGTTCGCCTTGGCTTTCAGCTTTCGCACATTAATGCTTAGGAAACAGGCAATTGTAGGGAATTGTAAATACTGCAGTTTTTGTACTAAGTGACAGAATCTGTGGGTTGCTAGTTTTCTCTCCTGTGACTTCCTTCACTATCAGGCCAAAAAATTTATCTTACTTTGGTTTTAAAGGAATACCAGCTGCATAGTTTCTATATAATGAAACTGTCTAGATGCTGTAGGATCTGGTAGAAGTCTATATTTATAATATCAGAGTTAAGCCTCAAAAATAGTAACTGGCACATTATAATTAAAAGTAATCGAAACCTTATACATTGGACCTGATTTTCTGTGTTTTAAAATTTATATTATGTTCATATGTGCCTATTACAAAAAGGTAGATAAAAAAAAAATCCTCAGAAAATCACAAATAATGACCTTTAAGTAGATATGAATATTCAGATGAAAATTTCCTGAGGATAGAATGAAGCTAAAAAAGGGTGTTGCTTCCAGTGTAATCTTCAGCCAAAATACATATCTCTTTAGGAACATGAGTTGTATTGTAATGAAAACTAAGTGCACTGAAGTACACATGTGCACATCTTATAATGAAGAATAAGTGCACTGAAGTACAGTCCTGCTCTGAAAAAGTACCACAATCAATGTTGATGTATTCTATTCATATCCAAAGAAATTTTGTTAGGGTCAGAAGCCAGTGGTCATGCACTTAAGAAATCATAAATACCTGTATGAGCCTGAACAGTAAGTGATGTTCCCATTCTGTGTTTATTATCTTCTCCTTTGTCTCTTAAAAAGGCAATTCAGATGGGAGAGCTCTGCTTTGCCTTTCCATTTAATACAGCACTGGAACCTTGCTGCTCTTACCATTCTTAGGGTGATAGACTAGGGCCCCAGATAAAACCCGGCAGATGAGGCAGAAGTAATCCCTTTAACAAAGCCTGAGCCGGAGCATCAATTTCACACTTGAAATCAGGTAAACGTCAGTTTCCTTTGAGTTCTGGCTTACTTTGCACCTCCACAATGTGAAAGACAATACGCATTACCTAATTTTTATATGCATCCTGTGCTTAATATTTTCACAGATCTGTTCATATGCTTACTGGGGGGCGGGGGGGAGGAAAGCCACATATTAACCATGTGAAAACTGCAGTCCTTTTTATGTCTGTGCCAAAGTCTAATCTGCTTTTGTGAAGCAGTTTCGGTAGAAATATGAGCAGCTATAAGTTGATACAGAAGGCCACAGTATGCATACGTTTGGGAATGTGGATGTCACAGTTATTGAAGCTACTTTACTCTTTCCACAATTTAAGTAAACCTGCCTTTTTAAAATTCTCACCATCATACAGTTCTCGGGGGTTGATTCAGTCTGAGCTCAAATAACAGCTGGCAATTTTGTGATTTAGCTGGAAATTTCTAGTTTAAACTGAAGATGAGGGAAGCTACATTTCATTTCCTTCTTGTAGAATTAAACCTGTATTTTATTTCTTGTTTCTGCTACACTATTTTTCATTCCTTATGTGTTTTGATGTTTTTCTGGAGACATGGGAAAAACAGGTGTCTAAAAATCTTCAGTAACACACTCAGTTTGCCCTATTCTTTCTTGACAAACTATAAGCAGCATATAGCCACACTTATGATACTACAAAACTTTTCCAAAATGAGAAAAGAATATTTTATCTTATCTGATAAGGAAAAACCTCAATCTTTATTGAACTTATGCATGCAATTTTACTCATTTTTAAACTTCAACTTATTCAAATCATTCACAAATTAAATCAGAAATGCATAGCAAAATATGTGCAATGTATTTATCATCAGCTGTGATAAATTTGATATATTATTTCTGTGACATAATAAAAGGCCATAAAATTCAGTCCAGCTACAATAGAAGTCCTTATGCTATGTATAACAAGTATGAAAAGATGAAGTGAATACTACTTCCTGTTCACATAGCTCTTGACATCCTGTTTCACATAGTCTGTCAGAGATCTCCTGTCTCCAGACATTTCTGATTACAGACAATAAGGTAGTATTTTGTGTACAGAGTTGCAGATAATTAGGACAATAAATCTGCTTGCTTTCAAGGTCATGGAAAGACAAACAGAACAGATTATTTCAGTTGGAATGCATCTACAGCAACCACCTAGTCCAACTGTCTGAGCACTTCCTGATGCATTAGACAGGCACAGCAAGTAACCATCAGTAACAATCATGGAGAGGAGGAACTTGGGCCCCATACCTTTTCCCCAGGCAATTGTTCCAGGATCCTAGAACATTAATCTAATTTCTTGAAACATCATGTGGTGACATCACCTAATATGGTGATTACCAGGTTAGAATAATTCCTCCAAAAGGTGGCTTATTTTTTAGATATACACAAGCTGTGGTCAGAATTCAAGTTAATGGTTAGCATAAGGTTGTTTGATGAAAATTTAAAGGTAGCAAATACATGTTGGGACTGATAGAACAGTGCTGTTGTTCTTAATCTTTTATTTTATCAAAGAGCTTTGCTAATAAATCCTAGAATGTAAGAGTTCTCTCTAAGAATGAAGCATGTTTTCTCTGCTTTAATAATTAATTCTGTACCCATGTATATTTCATTATAAAGTGGCAGGCTTTCACACTGCTGTTCCTTCTGTAACAAAGTCAAAACTAATCACCTATCCTCATGCAGGATAGGGGAATAATGTGCACAAGCACGTTAGAATGTTTTTTTAAGTTTTCAATTTTAACACATTCCTATTTTTATATCAGCTATGAAATCTCTTTATTTATATGCATATAAAGAAAATGGTGGAATAATAGGATAAGCCTCTAAAATACTATCTGGATAAAACCTACTGCCTTCTATTTCCAACAGGTTTTTAAAAATAGTTATGTCTTATCTGATATAATCTTATATATAAGATATGATTCATGTCTTCCATATCCTATCATACATATCAAATTTCACTACACCAGTAGAAGATACCATGTCTTATCTAGAACCTAGCAAGAAATATTATGCATCTGTTTGGAATTCTTTACAGTCATTCAGCAAAACATAGTGCCCGAGTCCTGTTGTTTGGTCAGTATTTGTTACAGAACACTTTGAAATACTTGGTGAAGTTGTTAAATAGTTGGGTTCTTTGTTCACAAATTCCCATATAAGTCAATCTCTCTAATTCATAGATTTTTTGGGGCCAAATACTTTCTATTAACTATACTGACTTTTTTCTCCTATTTATTTCTAATTTTAAACCTATGTGGTGGGGGTTTTTTCTTACAGAAATGTTTCTTATTCTCCAATAAATGCTACTTTTTATGAGGGACTATGACAAAGCCATTTTAATGACCTTCTAAAGAAAGATCTTCTAATTTAAAGCTTAAAATATGAAATATTTCTCAGTTGCCTACATTACTGATCTTCCAAGAATTCTAATAAGTTCAAAACACTCATTCTTCCTTATCTAGAAGTGTTATACCTATATCCTCTAAAATGTTCATCTGAGTATTTATTATTACTTTTTTAAAAAAAGTTCCAACATTTTCACCAACTAGGGGTGTAATAACTTGTTCTACAATTTCTGGAAAGTTATTACATTTCCTGGCCATCAGAATTTTGGCCCAGTTGTTGCTGTTAATCACTGTGTGAATGTTCTCTAGCACATTAACCACTCTTTACTCCTTTCAAACTCACACCATCTGGTTTAGTTTGTGAGTTTATTCCAGGATCTTCTCCGTTTGGTTTTTTGTTGTTTTTTTTTTTCCATATCATTTACTGGTGTTGATACTTAATTTTTATTGGTGTAAACCAGAAAGTCTTTGGGTTCGTATCTTGCTTTTACATTATATGTTCAAAACTGTAACAAAGATGGTTTACTTTCTCATCAAAGACCCTGCCTTTCTAGAGATCCCAGATCCTTTGGAGTTTCCACAAATATTTTGTCCTGGCATTTCATCATATTTCTCACTGTTTGTCTTTATACACTTATGTATCAGGTGTTTGTTTGGGGGAGGTTGGGTTTCTTTTTTACAAGTGTCTTATTATAGCTCATGCTTAATGACTCCAAGAGAATTTGATTTTTGAAGTCCAAAATTGGATGGATTTCTTTTTCCTTAAATTGAATGAAGTGAGATGTTGAAGAATGACTGACTGGCTAGTAGCACTTATAGAGACAAGAACCTGCAGGTCTTGGTGAACAGCAAGGCCATCATGACTCAGCTGTGCACACCTGCAGAATGAAGGCTAACCACGTATTAAATGACATTAGCAAGATAAAGTCAGGGAGCTCAGGGGAAGGATGATTCCATTTTACACTAAGTAAAAGAAGTGATACACAAAGTTAAAAGGCTGCAGCTGGAATTCTGTGTCTGGTTTTGGGCACACAGAAGATAGATATTAACATAGTTGAGGGGGTTCAGAAGGGAGACCCCCAGGGAAATGACCAAGGGGCTGCAGCACGTGACATATGAAGAGACACTGAAGGAACTGGGTTGGGTTAGCCTGGGCAAGAAAAGACTAAGAGAGATCTAACTGCAGTCTTCCAGTACCTGAATGGGCATTATGGTGAAGACAGAGCCAGACACTTTTCAGTGGAGCAAAATAAAAGGGCAAGGGGCAGCAGTCAAAATTTGCAATAATGGAAATTCCAGTTGGATAATAGAAAAATAATTATCCATGTTTGGGGCAAGGGTTTGCGCAAGATGATCTCCAGAGGTGTCTTCCAACGTAAATTATTCTGTGATTCTATGAAATTAGATGGATGAGCACATTATTTTGTATTTCTGAATTGCTTTTCTTTTGAAAAAGTCAAAACATACTACTGCTTAATGAGTAAGCCCTCCCAGTGCTTCTGAAACAGCTGTTTTACAGGGAAAGAAACTGAGGCACCAAAATAATGGTACAACTTTAAATGCTGTTCATGGACTTCATTTGTTCCATTATATTATTTATTATGCCTTTAACTTAAACCCATATTTTTTTCCATGTGCAGCAATTTTTACATATATATGTGTGTGTGTATATATATTCAGCACATAATTGTAATCACTTTCGAGACAGATCAGGTAAATTTACAATTGCATTCATAAGATGTCTGGGATTTGTATTCATGTTCAGTTTGCCATAACTAAATGCTAAGTGTAAAAACACCTCCAGCTGTAGATCCTACAGCCAACACACTGTAGCAGCTCTCTAAACTTGTGTCAGTCTGATTCTTCTTGAAGACTTTGAAACTGATGTAGCTTACTGAGGAAAATCCCTTCTTGATGCAGGAAAGCCAGAAACGTCTAAACTGACTGTGATTATTCTATTGACATTGTACAAAGTGCTTTAGGCCTCTAGACTTCATGTGATTTAAATGAAAGTAGAATTTTAACAGTGCCTATCATGTAGCATTAGATTCTAAAAGTGACTCAAGTAGAGAGGCTTATCTGTTTTCTTTTCAAGTTTAAAAAAATTGAGGAAAACATAAAGTAAGTCATAAATCCCTCACAAAGCTATTGAATACCAGAACCTAGAGGCAATATATGGAATAATAATTTATCTGGTAACCATCTTGGTAGCCATCAATTGAATCATCTCTCCAGTTCCTCAATGTCATTTTTAAGGTTTGGCAAAGAAACAGGATATAATATTCTACATAGAGCCTCACCATTGCCTGTTAGAGGAGGATAGTAACTTTCCTCTACCTGCTGGCCACATTCTTTTTAATGTGGTCCAGGATGTGATTTGCTTGCTTTGTGATAGGAGCACCATTGGCCATTAGCCAACCTGGCAATCCCCATAACCCTCAAGGGAGCAGGACTGTTAGCCAGTTGGTTCTCAAAGTGTGCTGGTGTATGGGGTTGTTCTATCCCAGCTACATGGCTTTGCATTTCTCTTTGTGGAGTGCCACAGTGTTTCCATTTGCCTAGTCCCTCTAAATTTAATCTCTGTTATACAGTTACTCATCATTCTTAATATCAGGCTTTGCCTTTAATGTTTTGGGGGGATGTAAAATGGAAATATAAAATCCATGTATAATAGCAAAGTCACTTAGGTGTTTCTACAAAATTCCTTCTCCACAGTCTGCGGGTGTGTGCACAAGTGTGTGTGTGTGTATATATGCACACACACACATGCACAAACTATATGCATCCTGGAGTTGCTTAGCTGCTATTGCAGTAATGAGGATTCAGTACTGCAGTTTAAAAGTTTTTTTGTATAATAATCATTGAAGGTAAAAGATGTGAAATATCCTCCTGTAGTGAAAGTTCACTCTTAATAAAAAAAAAACAAAAGAAACTATTCCAAGCAAGTGCCTGAACTACTGGCGTAGATTTGAAAAACATTTCAAATAAATGAGAAAAACTTGAGGCAGACAGAAAGAAGCTATTTTTTTAATAGATGTGAATTATAACAGTCTCTCAATATTTAGGGAGAAGGTGATGTGGAATATAACTTCTCACAGAAAGTGGAATAACCTTAAGATACTATTTTCCAAAGAGTTAACAAAAGTGCCGAGATTTTTCTTTTAATGTTTTCTGTAATCTTACTTGACTGGAATATGCAAATCCCACCGTACACACTTTTTATTTAGATTGCATGGGAGAGGTGAACTTCACTCTTCATATTTTGATAACTTTTGATGCAGAAAAGTGTTAAAACATTTGTGTGAAATATTTTAATGATAAATATCTATTGAACAGGTTATAATAATTATAATTCATTAATAGTTTCCATCTTATTCCATATTGTTACAATTTAACAAATAATGTTTTATGTAATGAGCGAAAAGATTTTTTCTCTACCTTTCAGTTTTAATGAAATATTTTCTTTTCTGTACCAGTATAAAGAATTTAAAGTTTTTTTCTGTAGTGATTACGCAAAACATTAGTCAAAAATGGAGGATGTAGTTCTAAAATCTAAATTGAATAGTAAAGAGTAACATAAATCTTACTGAACTGAGTAGAATCTCTTTCACCAATTTCCTTTACCAAAAGTTACTTAAGAGGCATGCTGTAGAAGTATTAAAAACTCCTTGTTTGCTTCAACTGACCAACAAAACTGAACCTAAAGTAACAACACTTTCTGAATTACTAGTTCCTATTGTTAAAAGGTACATATTAAGCTAAGGGGATTATTCAGCATGGTTGTTTACTGAAGGGCAGGAGGTGATCTTGCAATGTTGTTATGTTTCTAATGATGACTTCAGAATACAAATACCCTTATGGAGTGTTTGCAGCAACAGGCAACATATCGAGGTGTAACCAAAGGGATGAAACAGGAGAGCAACTGCAACAGCTACCGCCACAAAACTTTGTCTATCTTATTTGCTTCCCCCATTTCTTGTTTGTTCTAAGGTAGTGGAGAAGACCCAGGTGACCTAAACCTCTATGTTACTAGGTGACTTTATGTGGCAGCTTGCTGAACATTGTATCTTAAAAGGTTTTTGCTATTCTAATTAAAACAGTACTGATTTTTTCAGCATCTGGGAAAGATTCTCCGGCATGGACTGTAAGGGTTGACAGAGAAATGGTTGCTATGGAACTATTTTCTGAGCTGGTGCAGGAGAGCAACTTTTAGCAGGATTTAATTTGCATCTTTTCTGTGCTGCAGTTTCCTCAGGATGGGATGACCATAGGTTTCACCAGTGTCACACAAAGTAGTTGCATTTCAAGTGAACACTGAAAGTAGTTGTTTCCTCAGAAATAATACGTGTCAACCTTTCTAGCCCCACAATTAGCAAGACTTCTAAAACTAGTGAAGATCAATCTACGAAATTATTTAATAAGCAATATAGTAGTTATCACATTTATTAGTTGCAATTAAGTTCTGAGCTTTCTGTTTTTTCACGAACATGTTAGACTTATTTTTCTGAGGGCAAAAAAGGTCCTAATTACAGCAATTAATAACCACTGACTCACGACTGTAAGTGTTAAACACTTCGACTTTCCATTTCTGCTATGTAGGTAGAGACACCGACACATAACAAATCGTTTATATCTTTATCTTCTACTGAAATTTTGTTTAATACTGTGAATTGAGTTTCGTGCTTATCCAAAGGGGCTTTCTGTTTAAATTTTTACTTAATCTAGTAAAAAATTAACATTATTAATTATACTGTTAATAGAAGAAAATATTTGTGATTAAAATATCATTTCATGGCCATTCTATTAAGTTGGAGGATCTGGAAACAAGAAATTATAGCAAGAAAATAAACTAACTATTAAATACAAGTAAAATAGTTTCAAAATTAAATGTATCAACAAAACTGCGAGCTTATCTACTAAGGTATCCTGGGCACTATTTACATATTATTATTTCCTCAATAAAAAAATCAATTTGTATTCTTTATTCAAGAAAGGCTCATTTTGGGACTGTACAAGTCAAAGTTTCATTTCAGCTTAGAGGTGTGTGGCAATTTAACTAATAATTCTTTATATTTGGCATTTAATGCGCCTCTGAGATTTCTTCTGACCGAAATATTGCAAAACGTGTTTAAAAAATTAATAGATCGTCGTGCAAGAGCTACGGTCGTGGAAATCAGTGTTTCCCCACCTAACTCTCTGCTTTGGCAGCAACCAACTTCGGCTGTGCCCCAGAGCCTGTGGCAAGAGCTGCCTCTCACAGGCATGTCGGCCCGGCCGTGCGGAGCAGCCGCCATTTTGCACCGTTAGGTGGCTCACTGGGAGCGCGGTTGTGGCGGAGGGGCCACGCTGCCCCTCCTATCCTCTGCCCGGTTCGCCGCCTCTGGGCCGTGTCTGCTGCGAGGAAGCTTTTTGCAATGAGTGAGTCATTTACAGGAATGAGGAGAAAAAAGCCCTGTCTTTGAGGGCCAGAATAGCCGAGACCTGGGTCTTCCTCTGAGGGAAGCGCTCACAAGCTGCAGTGTAAATAGAGGTCTCTGCCTCGCGTTGCTGCCTGCCCCTTTGTGCCTGTGTCCTTGGCAGAGGCTGAAAGAGCTGGGCCTCTAACACTCGGGCTGTGCTGTGCCACTTCAAGGAATAATAAGCCATTGTCTTCATTAAGCAAGCCTTGTTTTAGCAAACAGAATTCCGATACTAAAAAGGGAACATTTTAAAGGGGGGAGAATTAGAGACAGGGGTGCCTTACAAAATTCCCTAGAGAAACTGCTTTGTTTCCACTATTTTATTGCTACTTACTGAGAAGATTCATATTCAAATAGGTTGGGGTTGTGAATCGGTCGTTTGCACATTCTCATGCACCCAGGAAGGCTATGATTAGGGCTAATTACAATGAGGAATGAAATCCTAACAAGAGTGCTCAATCAGATTGCTGTTCATGCATGAAGCGACTGAGCCTCGCCAATGGAGGTGTGATTTGGGTAATTACCAACAATGGGGAGAAGTTGGAAAAAGCTTAGTAAATCTGCTCGAGACAAAATAAGGGCTAATTAATCACTTTAAGTTCTGAATTCTCCAGATGATCTGCATGCTCTGTTCTCTTTAGCAGTCTTTTAATAGACTTAGTCTAAGGAGTAAGGATGCTTCCTTTTTGCTCATACTTTCACTGGATAAAATGCAACTGTTTCAAAATATTCTGACTTGCCTTTGTGACAGTCGTGTTGCAACCTGTTTTTCAGGCAAGTAGATGGACTGTTAGAAAAATAAACACACGGTTATTTGCCTTGCTAGCAATGCCATTACCTACGGTGAGAAAAACAACGAAGTTTCTTTTTAAATTGTCATAGTATTCTTGACCTAATTCCAAACTTTATTTTGCTGAAGTAAATGGGAATTTTGACATTGCCTGCAAAGACTGCAGACTTTAAATCTGCCGTAAAAGACGGTTGTGCTCTGGCTAATGTAAATAAATTACTCAGAAATGGGAGGGGTTTTCATTATTATTTTTATTACCTTATTTTACCTTATTTTTTAATAAAGAAATATTAGCATCATATATACATCAAGTCAGCTGAAGTCTAATCTTTTGGAAATGAGACTTTGAGGACAAGGCAGTTTTATGTATTAATACTCCAAATTTTATTTTAAACATTCTATTAAATGAGCCAATATTTGCATATCAAGAATTCTTAGATTAGTTTGTCTGCAAGCACTGTATTGAAGAGAATAATTTGCAAATAACCTGGCATAAGTACTTTAGGGAACATTTGAGGACCTGCTTTTTTTCATGTAGACTCACTTGGCGTGAAGGGATCACCTGTGCATTTTACTTCAGTAAAACCTTGTTTTGGTACAACCTTTGAGAGAAGCCATTTGGGTTTTGAACATCTAAGAGCACCAGTTGTTTAGATTTATGTTAAATAGTAGTAATTCTTCATATTAAGTCTTCCAGTATTTTTCTGTTCATCCTCAGAAAACTGTCTGTGTCTGTCTCTGTAGGCATGTTTTGAAGGTATAACATACCCAGAAAACCTGTAGAATAAATTCCTTTTATTGTACTGCCATGTGAAAAAAAACACAAATCATAAAGTAAATAGCGTTTTATTTGCATGGATATGGCTTCCCTGGTTTCACTGGGGTTTTTTCTGGACAAATCAGCAGTTTGTCAAAAGGCCTTTTTATTAGAAAGATCTTTTAGAATACAAAATATCTTTTCCTTGCCAAAAATGATAATGAGGTTGATGCATGGGTTCCAAATTTTACTGCATATATGAGTTTATGACAAAATAGTTTTAATCAGTGGTATTTTCTGAGATCTCGGTGTTAGAAATTATAAAGCTTAGATTTGAAGGGCTAGAATAGCAAATTAGTCTTAAGGGTTTTACTGATGCTTGTTTAAGCATGATCTTACAGATTTGTTAATAACTTTGCCATTAAGGAGTAAAACTTCTGTCCCTGATTCTTCTGAACTAGTGTCACTTTTATACCACAAAATAATGTATTGCCTAAGTTGGTGTACTTCTTTCAGTGTCAGTTGTCTTAAAACATATGATTTTCATAGTGTGGTTTGGCTGTGTTTGCCTTGGTGGAAATAAATAGTAACTTTCTGGTATGCCCTATAACTAATGTGGTAGGAATTCTGTCCTATTATGAGTTATAAATGATAAAGTAATGCACATACCTCTCATTAAGGATCATGGAACCACAGCTTTCAGACTTGTAGACTTCTCTGCATAAGCCATGATCCATTGATTGATTGATAGATGGCTTGGCTTCGTGAACGAAGATTTGGGAAGGGCATTACTCACACTCACTAACAAGCACGATGACTAAGGGCAAGTGGAATAGGCAAAACTGATTGGAGAAAAGCTGCATAGGCAATCAGGAAGATTCGGCACGAGACTGTCATCTCCTGGATCAAGCTCGAGCGACCAAAGACCTGAACCGCCCACAGGCATGGTTGGACCTGCAGCTTCCAGTGCACCTTGTCACCTGCCGTTTCGACCCTCGCCTGTCGCTACAGGGCTTTGCAAGTGTGAGTAAACCCTTCCAGCCTGTGCAATGAATTTTTTAGGTGAGGCGCAGCGTGCACAGAACTGGCCCCACCCTTTACACCTGAGGTTTATCTGCCACGGCCTAGATAGCTAGGACGGTGACAGCAAAGTCCTCAGGTCATAGGTTTTGTAAGAGTGTCCTTCTCTTAAATGGAAGACCTTACAAGGCTAGACGAGCTCCATCAGCCCCAGTTTGAAAATAGGGGTTTTTCTTCTCCTATGAGGAAGACATGTCTTCACTAATGAAGATTTGGAAAGGGTTTTACCCTTGCATTCTGAACAAGACTGTCATCTCCTGGGTCAGTCACAAGCGACCAATGACGCAATAGCACAACATCAAGCATCTAAGCGGGATACTGACTTAGAGGTGTTCAGTCATAACCCCACAGATGGTAGCCTTGCGCCAGTGGAGTGCTTCATGAAATGGTAGAATGAGCACAGTGATAGAAAGGTAGTTTACATCCAGACATGGAACTGGAGAGAGGAGGAAGTGGGACCTCACCTCATTATCTATGTCAGGCAGTTATAGTGATTTAGTCATCTCTTGAAACTGTATTCTGTGTAAGCCTTGATTGTATTTAGTACGTTTACTTCAGTTCCTTCTATTAACAAAATTGTTCAGGGAGCGTCTTTCAAAAGCTTTTTGCCTCCTTTGATTACATGTAATGTGTCTTAAATACCTATGCTTTTGTATGGAAAGCCTTTTGTAATCTTCTCCTTTGATTTTCTGGAAGTCCAGCAAATTAAAGCCATCTGTGTCGTATGCTAAACACTCAGACATCCTACAGTTAATTAGGTGGTCTGATCCATGGCTCAGTCATATGCACTGTTTATAATCTGACAAAAAGCAGAAGTAATCATTTTGCCTAGTTGAAGTTTCTTATTTGGTATAATATAAATCAGAATCTCACTTGAATATGGCCATGAGTTTAACTTGAAAATCTTATGAAAAATTCTGTATTTGTTGCACATACAGTAATCTCACCTGTGGACTTACCGGCTGTGGACACCAATTACTTTTGGCCCTTCTTCTGTGCATCTTCAAATCACTACTTCTTATTTTGGTAAAAATACATGAGTAGGAGGAAGAAAACTATTTCAACCTTTTCTCTCCATGAAAAGAGTCTCTTATCCTTCACTGAGGTTAAAACCAAGATAGGAAATGATAATTCCTACATCAAAGAAGCCCAGCAATGCCTAGGTTATTGAAACAGGTAGTAATAAGGGGTTTCTGCTGTTAGATAGCCGTTGCTATCTATCTATCTGCTTTGTTCCAGTGGATTTGAAACGCTTTTTTAAGCCTTGCTAGATGGTGAAGATTATATTAAAACATATATGAAAAAAATATTTTAAATGTATTTGGTTTCATTTTTACAAGATTTTTATTTTTGTTAAGATTATCATTGCATGTAATTTTAGTCCTAAAGGAACATTATAATTGGAGAGAGAATGAAATTAGGACCAGTGTATTTGCAGTACTAGTCTATAAAATAGAATTTATTTAAAGTATGAAACATTTCTAGAACACATAGTGGTGTGGCACAGTATAAAGGTTTAACTGACGTTCATTTGTGGATGTCCTACATATTGCTTATTAAACCTTTATTTTTTCAGCTTAATGCTTTTTCATAGTAACTGTATGGAGCTATAGTAGGGCCACCTAAGTAGCTCTTTGTCTTATCAAAAAATTAATTTAGCAAATAGGCTTCTTTAAAATGTTATTTGAAGTAAACACAAAGAAAATCTGTTTTTATTTCTGTTAACATTCTATTACAGAATGTTGTAGATTTCATCTTCTTGTCTCCCTGTATTTTATTATATATCCTTCATGAAATCTGAGAGTAGTTTGGAGACCTCTAATAAACAGACTTACAGTTACTTTTTGTATTCTTAATTGAGTTACTGTAACATAAAAGTGCAGGTAAACTGATATATAAAGTTACTTCAGATATAAACAGATCCATGCACAAAAAAAGGAAAAGAAGGAAAAAACCTTTTCAGGTGCTTTATTTAGGCACTCTGACTTAGTTAATTTATTCTGGTTGTCTCAGAAACTTTTGGGATATAGGAAACTCAGCTGCTTTAATGGCATCTCTGACAATTTATTCTCATAAGCATCAGCTCGGATATTTCATTTTTGGAACAGGAGACACTTAATTGACAAAGTATCCTGGAAAACATACTGAGGTTAGAACAGTACCCTATGCTCTCTAGTGACAGAATTAGTTATGAATCAGGGAGCTATATCAGTTTCATAGCTACACTACTCCTGCCTATCTCAATGACACTTAGGGTAGGAGGAATTAGAGACTCTAATCTGTGTAGGTTAGTATGTATTATTCATGTATTATGTAATGCAGCATATGAAAGATATTCTACTGTAATGAATAAAATTAATCATTCCATCTTTGATGCTGCCAACCATTTTCTTCATAGTTATTTTCTCACTATTTAAGTAACATTTGTTTTGCTGGTACCCATTATACTCTGTAATTGTTTCCTTTTTCTTGAGATATTTGCAAGCCTTAGTGAGAGGAACAGTAATACAAACTTGAAAGGTTTTGCTAATGCAGAGGGGAACCATAAATAAGAAAAGTTAGACAAGTCTGTCAGCTGGTGTGCTAGAAGTGGGTTGAAACTTAATACCGAAAAGTTATGTGTGTAGACAGTAAAAGTTACTAATAGTAATATTAACCTGATTCTTAGGGATTTTTATGTTTTTTTCTCAGTGTTGTAAGTGGGAGTTTGTGCTTAACACGTAAAACAGGAGATAAAGTTCTGATAATATGTCATTTGACTGGAAGATGGCTGTGGGATGCTGGCAGGATGCAACTCTAGGGCCATTTTGCAATGCATTAGTGCATTTAGGAGTGACAGGGAATACAGTGTTTTGCAAGGCCTTGGTAAGACCTAATTTGGAATATCCTGTCACCTCTGTTCAGGAGAGGTGTAGAGAACTCCCAGGGTGACTAGGAGAATGAAATACTGGTTTTACAGAGAAACGTGTAAGGAAAGTGGTATATTTAGCTGACCATCTTATATGTCAAAACTGTAATTCCTGGAGATGATAAATTCCTGGAGATAATGAAATAAATTACTTTGAGTATAGCTCCATGTGTATGGCTGTCTCAAGGGGTTTCAGAGGTAAAAGAATTGTACCTTGTTTGCACTATATTTATTCAGTTCTTCAGGTATTGCCACTGGGAGTGCAAAACAAGAACCTTTTTACTAGAATTACATTTTTCTCTTGGTTTATCTATTTAATTGTTTGTTTGCTTGCTTTGAAGCCCTTAGCATTTCTATAATTAAGAACAGGTTATCAGGACAATTTTTCTCTAGAAGTTTGACCTATGCCTGTAACACAGAAAAGATACTTTTGTAGCTGTAAGTGGATTCTGCATGAAGCAATCTAAAACAAGACAGATACTTGGAAGTAATGTCAATAGTTTTATTCTGTAGATTTATTGAGAATGAGACTTTTCTTAATAATTTCTAGCTTTACCCAGTGATCTAGAAGGTGTGGCAAAAATTGTTCTCCTCTAACCACATTTACAGATCTAAAAGCTCTTTAGCAATATTCTTGAGACAAATTTCAGTGATAATAGAATAGTAATATAGTGGTTGCAGAGAAAGGTCATACTATGATTTCTGTTGATACGAATTTTTCAAAATTGCCCAACAGTCAAGGAAGTCCTGCAGGACTTACTAGATCTAAACTTCCATCATTGTTTTTTGTGACAATATGACTACATTATTATTCATAATTTCCAGAAGATTCAAGGGCTGACATGTCAGTAACTATTGAGATAAAAAGTATCACGTTTGATAGGTAGTAATTGCTCAGTAATTATAGTAAAGGCTCAGTAATTGTAGCCTAAATTAGATTATCTTTTTTTTAGTGTCTGTAAGTTACCAGAGAATATAGGTTGGAAGGGACCTTCAAACCCAAATTCAAAAGTCGTGTAGTCCAGCCCTCCTGCAATGAACAGGGACATCTTGAGCAAGCTTTTGCATTATGGCTGTGAAACAACAGTATTCCCTTTGGAGGAGTTTGAAAGAAAGGAAGCAAGAGAGAAAGGCAACTATGACTGACTTCTTGCTCTTGACAGAGGACCCGACAAGAATTGATAGGAACTGGTTGCTGGGTAACCTACAGATGCTCCAGTAAGCGTATCTTATAGCACACAATTCTCTAGGCAGTAATATTTAGGACCATGTCAGGAATTAGAAGAAAAACAATCATAGAATCATAGAATAGAATCATAGAATAGTTAGGGTTGGAAGGGACCTTAAGATAATCTAGTTCCAACCCCCCTGCCACGGGCAGGGACACCTCACACTAAACCATGCCACCTAAGGCTCTGTCCAACCTGGCCTTAAACACCGCCGGGGATGGAGCATTCACAACCTCCCTGGGCAACCCATTCCAGTGCCTCTCCACCCTCTCAGTAAAGAATTTCTTCCTTATATCCAATCTAAACTTCCCCTGTTTAAGTCTTAACCTGGTACCCCTTGTCCTGTCACTACAATCCCTGATGAAGAGTCCATCCCCTGCATCCTTATAGGCCCCCTTCAGATACTGGAAGGCTGCTATGAGGTCTCCACGCAGCCTTCTCTTCTCCAAGCTGAACCCCCAACAGCCTATCTTCATACAGGAGGTGCTCCATTCCCCTGATCATCCTCGTAGCCCTCCTCTGGACTTGTTCCAACAGTTCCATGTCCTTTTTATGTTGAGGACACCAGAACTGTACACAGTACTCCAAGTGAGGTCTCACGAGAGCAGAGTAGAGGGGCAGGATCACCTCCTTCAACCTGCTGGTCACACTCCTTTTGATGCAGCCCATGACACAGTTGGCTTTCTGGGCTGCGAGCGCACACTGAAGCCGGCTCATGTTCATTTTCTCACCAACCAATACCCCCAAGTCCTTCTCCACAGGGCTGCTCTGAGTCTGTTCTCTGCCCAACCTGTAGCTGTGCCTGGGATTGCTCCGACCCAGGTGTAGGACCTTGCACTTGGCATGGTTAGACTTCGTAAGGTTGGCATCAGCCCACCTCACAAGTGTGTCGAGGTCCCTCTGGATGGCATCCCTTCCCTCCAGCATATCAACTGAACCACACATCTTGGTGTCATCGGCAAACTTGCTGAGGGCGACTCAATCCCACTGTCCTTGTCACTGACAAAGATGTTGAACAAGACTGTTCCCTACACCGATCCCTCGTTACTGGTCTCCAGCTGGACATTGAGCTATTGACCACAACTCTTTGCGTGCGGCCATCCAGCCAGTTCTTTATCCACCAAGTGGTCCAACTATCAAAGTGATGTCTCTGCAATTTGGAGACAAGGATGTCATGCAGGACAGTGTCGAACACTTTGCACAAGTCCAGGTAGATGACATCAACTGCTCTACCCCTGTCCATCAGTTCCGTAGCCCCATCATAGAAGGCCACCAAATTGGTCAGGCAGGATTTCCCCTTAGTGAAGCCATGCTGGCTGTCACTAACCACCTTGTTGTTTTTCATGTGCCTTAGCATGCCTTCCAGGAGAATCTGCTCCAAGATTTTGCCAGGCACAGAGGTGAGACTGACTGGTCTGTAATTCCCCAGGTCATCCAGTTTCCCCTTCTTGAAAATGAGAGTTATATTTCCCTTTGGGAACTTCACCTGACTGCCATGATTTTTCAAATATGATGGCCAGTGGCTTAGCAACTTCATTTGCCAGCTCCTTCAGGACCCGTGAATGGATTTCATCAGGTCCCATGGACTTGTGCATGTTCGGATTCTTAAGATGGTCTCAAACCAGATCTTCTCCTACAGTGGGCCTAAGGTCTTCATTCTCACAATCCCTCTGTCTGCCTTCCAAGCCTTGGGTGGTGCAGTCAGAGCATTTGCCAGTGAAGGCTGAGGCAAAGAAGTCGTTAAGAACCTCTGTCTTCTCCAAATCCAGAGTAGCCAGTTCTCCTGATAGCTTCTGGAGAGGGCCCACATTGTCCCTAGTCTGTCTTTTATTTGCAGTGTAATTATAGAATTCCTTCCTGTTATCTTTCACATCCCTAGCCAAGTCTATTTCTAACAATCTAACACAAGTACTGAATTCTAACAATCTAAACACAAGTACTGAAAAAAATACCTTCTTTTTGCTGGAAATTTTACATTAACATATTTATGATTCCTTTGATATGATTATTAATTTTATATTAATGCAGTATAATTGAACTAAAGTAAGACATATGTGTCACTGAGTATGTCAAATCAGTTGCCAGAAACAATACTGCCACAAAAGCAGACAGGAATGGCTTAATTAATTTCCTTGTGATAGCTCTGAAATAGTTTTAGTGATTAGCTAGATCTGTCATGTGACAATAAATATTATCTTAGTAATTACTAGTGTATAGTTTAGAAGCTAAAGGAATACATTACAGTTGAAGCCAGAACTGTATATTGCTTTGCTAAGAACATTTTAATGAATTTTAAATCATAAAACTAGTTTTATAGTTAATTTCTTCTTTTTTTTTCCTCCATCCTACTTAATCCTGAAACTTCTGAGAAAATGCTGCCATAAGAATTAACTTAATCTTAAACTAGTCTTATTGACTGGTGTGTGAGAAGAAGAAGGCAGACCTCTACTAAGAAAATATTTTTGCATTTCAGTTTTAAAATAGTAATTTGTCAGAATCAGCTATCAGTTCCTTCAACACAAAACACTTTCCATGCAACTTGGAAGAAGTTTATAGTACAAGTCTAATAGTCTATTCAGACATTAAACCTATAGATTAAGATATATTTGCCTAATAATACTGGTCATAACATAAAGAATGATGCAATTCTAAGAGAAGACTTAGAGATGCTTTCAAATCATGTGTATATAATTCATTTTATAATGTCTATATAATTTGGTTTAAAATGTGTGTTATTTAATGGAAATGCAGGAGGCCAGAACACTTTTAATGAGATTTAAAACAGTCAAGGAATACGTATCTGACAGGAGAAATGATTTTAAGAAGTACTGGGCTGTGGAAATTAGTAGTTTGAGGAAGTCGGCACTGCCTACTATTCATATATTTCATTTGAAATGAGAATATGCATCGTAGGGATGCTTCTAATGCCTTTCTGTGATAAATATAGCTGTGTGAAACAAGACTTACTTCATATCACAGTGAGTGAACATGTAATGAATGCCATGTAATAGTTCAGTACCAAGTGAGAGAGATTTTAGTGGCATACCAAATTTTTTTCCCTTAAGCAATGTCACATTGTTTTTTAAGAAGTCTTACTATTCTTACAAAGTAGGCTTTATTTATCTCAAAGTAGGGGTATTCTTAATGGTTAACATAGTTGCCAGTCATACTTCTACCTCTGAAATAACTTCTGAAAAGCTTTCTTCTAGAAATAAGAAAAAAACCCCAGGTATTAACTATTACTGTTAATGAATTTTGCAGTGAAATCAGTATTCTGATATCATTAATTTCTCCATTATTTCTTCTTCATTAATTTTCCTTCATTTTGCCATTAATTTCTGTGCATTTTAATGAAGTGATGCTTATACTTTCTGTTGGGGAGAGAGATAAGTACGTTTCTTTTGTACGTTATAACTTTAAAAGTTATACATAGTTTGACATATAGAAGTTTGACATATAAATAGGTGCCGTTTGCCTAGTTGCAAGGTAATACCTGGTTTATTTCTACTACTAAATTACATGGAGAAAGAATTGACCTCTTTTTAATTTTTCATATTCAGTTCATATATTTGACTGACAATTATACATGTCACTTCAAACTAAATTTCAGGCCTGTCACTGCAGTTGATAAAAAGCCTCCCATTTATTTTAATAAGCACGATCCCAACCCTGAATGAGAACTTAAATTCACTGAATATTAAAAATGTAGATTCTTACCCAAAATAGATTTTGAATTTCAATGATCATATTCTTTTTTCAGTTCAGATCCCGAGAATATTTTATATATCATATTACACATAAGAGCTAGAGCCTGTCATATTCATTCAAAGGTCTGTTTGTCTCATTTCTAATAGTGATTGGGATGAAACAGTTAGGGAAAGTATAATCAACAGGGTAAATATTTCTTCCATATTGCCCTGTATATCCTCCTAGTTTCCACACAATGAGTGGCTTAGCAGCTTCCTAATTGGGATGTTGAATTAAAATTTTTGTATTTAGGAAGACTGAGTGGACCTTTCCTAGCCCTCTTAAATGTATGTATTAATTGAGCTCCACAATATACTTTGTCAATAAACTCTGCAATCTCATTACACGTTGTATGAAAAACATTCTTCCTTTGATCTTAAATTTATGCCGGATTATTTTTCTCTTGTATGATGAAAAATGTTGGAAAGATCATTACTGATTCACTCCACCTGTACTGTTCATGATTTGTGATGTAGCCTGCTCAGTCATCACCCTTTCTAAAGAACAGTTCTAGCCTATTTAAGTCTTTCAACTATGAAAATATATTCTGTACTTCTGTTAATTCGTGCTGCCCTTTTCTTGATTTTCTCAATTCCTTTTGCATGCTCTTTATGATAATAGGACTACAAAATTTTGCATCAAGCATCTTGGATTTGCCATCTGACATGATGAAGTTTTATGACCAGTACTAAATGTTTAGTAATAATTGCAACCATTTTGTTTGTCTTTCTGACTGTTGCCAAACACTGTGCCTACATTTTCAGATGTCTGCAGGGGCTTCCAAGATCCCTTTCCTGAAGAGTACACTGTCATAATTAGGATTGTTTGACTATTTTCCCTCTTATGTATTACTCTACATTCACCGATAAGGATTTTAATATATCATGCTATCACCCTTTTCTAGTTATTTTTTAAGTATAATGAACAGCATTGGCCAGCACATATCCCTTTGGAATCTTACCAGTAACTCCCTCGCATTTTGGAAACTGACTGCTCAGTTCTATCCTTCATTACTGCACTTCAACAACTTACTAATTTATTAAAAGATTTTCCTTGTTATCTTGTGAGCATTTATTTTCCATAAGAGTTTTGTGGTGGATTTGGGGCTCTGTGCACATCTGCAATTTCAGTCACTTCCTTTGTAGGCATCTTCTGTAGACAATGAAGAAAGAGAAAACTTTACCTAGGACAGATTCAAGCTATCACACCCTTAGCAAAAGTGTATGGTGCAATAAAAACGTGTCTGTAAAACAGTTAGTAATGGTAACTCTGCATCCTTATGGTATTTGTTACAGGAGACTTATTTCTGAGTAACTGTGGTTTGATGTTGTGGATTGAATACCCATCAGCAGCTGGAATAGACTAAGTATGTTCTTGGAGCACATCTTTTGATTTAGCTTTATCTAAAAGGAATCTGATTCAAGAACTCCCAAGACCACTTTATAACTGAGGATGATCAGGAGATTTGCTTCAAAAGCATTCTTCTCCTCCTAACTAATGCACTAACATAGATTTGTTTCCACACAGAATAAGATATGCTGCTGTTCAGAATCACCCCCAGAAATAACCTCTGTTTCTCTTCACTATCTGTAGTGGGCTCTAGAGATGTTACACAAGGGTCTTATGTGAGGTTTCCAGAAATACAGATATGGACAGAATCATCCTTGTTCATGTACTTGGTGGCTGTTGTATGGCTTGGTTGTTGTATGGTTTTTGAGATTTCTTTGAATCCCTCCAAATAAATCATGTTTATATATGTATCCATTAATTTTATGATCCATTTTACCAGTTCCAATGCTGTTATATATCTCATGTTCTGTTCTGCTGTTACTGGTATCTATTTAAGTGATAGGATGCAGCCTACAGTAGGTGTTGCAGAAATTTCATAGTGGTATTTTCCTTCAAAATTAATCGCTTTGAGTAGCTTTGATACTTATACATTGTTATGAAATGTAGCATTTAAATCTTTAGAGCTTCTGGTATATCTTCTTAGAGTTAACATTTACTTCATTGTATTTGCTTCCTTTAGAATGCAACAGCAGCCCTCCAACAGTAGGACTTAGTTATAATTTGTACCTTGATAATACCTCTCACTTATTTTCTCCCTTCCACTATGTTTCCAAGGTATCTTTTTCAATCTATCTCCCACTCACCTCATCTGTTACTTTGAAAAGATGTAGGTATCAAGCAGAGACAAAAATTTCCAAATTCAGTATTTATAATGTCTAGTGCTTCTGAAGAGCTTCCCCTAGCAAAATCAAAAAATAAATGAGCAAAACAAAATGTTGGTCTGTGTTTCTCTTCTGCTTTATTCTTTTGAATAAACATGGTTGCTTAATGTGCAGGAGCTTTGGGAGCTTGTGGGTAAATTTGTCCCTGCTACTGCATCTGTACTGCCCAGAATTCTGGAGTCCTTTGATCTCTCTTTATGATTTCAGACCTGCCTTTACATGCAGAGGAATGTATGATCTCATGAAAAAAAACCTAAAATCAAACAACAAAACCACGTGGTATCTTCAGCTTAAGTATTAGGACTTGCACCATAATTACGAAGCAGATAACTTATTTCCTTTGATGTAAAAATAGGAGATCTTCAGTGCTTAAGAAAAGGGGAGCTTTGGTATTCCTAACTGCAACTCTGGAGACTATATACTCATGGGTAGTCCATCTTTGTTTCTATCTACTGTGTACTTTGTTTTGATGTTTGAGCTCAGACAGGAATTTTGCATTCATCTATGCAGTCCTTCTGCCATGCTTGATTGACTTTGGAGGGGTCAACATGATTTGAAGGGGTCATCCAGATGTTTTGGTCCCCTTTGTTCTGTAGGACAGTTTTCCATTCTGCTGTATTCTTATTAAATTTTTTGATCCATCTGTGATGGCGCAGAGATTCTTTAAAAGTACATTGGCTCATCTCATCAGAAAGAATATACCATCACTGTAAACTGTCAGCTTGTACAGAAGAAATGTATTGTAGGCATAATTGTAGCTTTGTAATCTCTAACCTCTAAAGGGTAATCCAAATTTTGAGGAGAAAAATGGAAAATTGAAGAGACATTAACTTTATTCAAAATCCAATAGACTTGTAGGAAGTGTATTCTTTCATATAATAGAAGAGAGTCCCATGAATATCACACTTTCTGAAAGGTAGTGACAATTCTGACAGTACTAACGGAATGAAAAGATGAGGTACGCAGGCTGAAATGTTTGTTGCTAATTAGTACTTTCAGTTAGTGGTAAAACATAGCAGTCCATCTCTGTGTGAATTGTGTTTAATGAACAATAATAAAACTAAAAACTTTAAGACTTTCTATCACTGACTGCCAGGCTGAAACCTAATTTAGAAATTTTTTCAATTTTCACTCTTTCAGTTGTTTTGCTGCCACATTGCCCAAGGGTTTTTTTAACCCTGGGTTGGGTCTTTCATAGGTCTAAATATCAAATCTTTTAAGAATACTGTTTGTCTTCTATTGGTTGCGGTGTAGGATTTCTTTTATCAGTAATGGACAGTTAATGTAGAGTAGCCGTGTAGTATAAAAACCCTCCCACTCCTTTCAGTTCACCTATTGATAGGTGCAGTGTATTTCAAATGAGTAAGATATTCTACTTTATACATTTCAGGACTATGCTGTAAGTGGGTAAACCCTGAACCTTTTATCCTGGGAAGATGCAATTGATAATTTCACATACTGAAAGAAAAGTATTGGTCTTTAACAGCAGATGATAAGAGTATAACTCATAATGGTTGCTGAAGTTAATTCCCAAACAGTGCTTGGGGTTTTTTTTTTTGCTTTTTTCCCTATTAAATATATATTTTCCCTTCTGCTAGTAATTTTTGATGTTATAATTGTATTGCATTTTTGAATGAAAAGTAATGAGGTTCAAGGTGACAATCATCTACAGTTTCTGTAGCTTTTCAGAAGGTCAGCTTTTTTTTGGTTTTAAATACCTGGAAAAATACAGGAAAAACAAAGACTTGGCTTCAGCTTACCTGAAGCATTGTTTCTTTGTCAAATTCCTCATCTGTCCAATAGCATTACTTCCACATGACACTACTAAACACTGGAATTGTTATACTAGATCAGAGAAACGCCATTCCTGGCCTGTTATGTTCTGGGTTCTGGTTCAGCCAGAACCAGAGGAAAGTAAGGGAAGCTCCAGTGCAGAAATGTAAAATTATCTGATAGTTTCTTCTTGTAAGTTGTAAATTGACTGAAACTCTGAAGCACAGGGTATCCCAAAATCCAGTATCAAAAATACTTTATAAAGGACTGACTCATGTCTTTTGTTGTATGATTGTGTTATATTATTAAATTCATCCCCGTCAGTGTTCAAGGCCAGACTGGATGGAGTCTTGGGTGACACGGTTTAGTGTGTGGCATCCATGCTGATGGCAGGGGGGTTGGAACTAGATGATCTTAAGGTCCTTTCCAGCCCTAACCATTCTATGATTCTATATGTTTTCAATAAGATAGTCAAATGATCATTCAGTCATTTGAATCTCTCTTATTCTTTTGCAACAACATTATATGATGAGTTCCATGCATTAATTTTGCATCTTATTAATAAAATTTACTATTTTTTAAAATATTTTTTCATTTCTGAATTTCACTCACTGCCCTCCTCTTCATTACAGAAGGAACAACAGAGGCTCCCAGTCTATCTTCACATATGCCATGCATTTTTTCATGTATTTCCAATAGGATCATTTTTATTTATCACCTTTTTTAAGTAATCAATCACAGTTTTTCAGTTCCTGAGGGTTTGGGGTTTTTTTGTCTAAATCCTTAACCAATCTCACTGTTTCACTGTCTCTGACCTCTCTTTAAACCTGAAGTTTCTTTTGAAGGGAGATGATCATTACTTCCTACCATATTCCAAATGATTAGCATTACTGGTTTTTTTACTGTATTCTATTCCGTGTTTTTTAAATTCTAACTTTTTTTTACTACTTAGACACAGCGCCCTAATGAGCAGAGTCTTTTTCATTTATTTGTGAATCATTGATGAATTGACCTTTTTCTTGAGGTCACTTAGCCAATTCGCTGCAGTATTTTTTTTCTACCTGTAAGGCTTGTTTTGCATTTAGTAACACTCATTACATTTCACATCATGAGTTCATTCAGTCTCTTTGGTAATGAGCAGGACACTGGCTATTGGTAACATTTTGTCCTGTCCATTTTGTAGGATTTTTGAGGGATTCAGTAGAAGGATGTCCCTTTTCCTGAAAATTATGTGAAACTCCAGTATGAGTTAAGCAGATCAGACTGCTGGGGCTCCTGCAGCTAAAAGACTATTTACATGCAAACTGAAATAGCACTTTCCTGTGCAGGAAAAACCAGTTTGTAGTGGAAAACAGGTCTTTAAACAATTCATACCATGATTTTCAGTGTGATAGAACTTCTTACAATCTTTCTAAAGTAATTATTTTCTTTAACACCTATTTTTATTATGTCTTTATTGTTATCCATATAACTATTCTCAAAGCATATCTAGAATCTTTGTTCTTTTGGGAAAAAAAAACAAAACAAAAAAACCCCCACAAACACCCCCCCCCCCAAAAAAAAAAAAAAAAAAAAAACAAACAAAAAAAACCAAACAAAAAACAACAAAACAAAAAACAACAAAACCAAAACCCATATGTTTTAGGGTAAGTGGATTTTGAGTTAGTATTTCTGAGAAAGACCTGAAACATGCCAATAGTAAAACTACAAGTATGTAACTGCATATTATTCTCAGCTGCTGCATTAAACAATAAAAAAGTGATTTATTAGTTTTTAAGCTGGATCTCATACATATCTTTCCTGCAGTAATGAATGCAGACCATTGTTTACTATCTAAGTCAGCCTTGCTGGAGAAAAACTGTCCAATAATATTTTAAGTCAAAATAAACTGATGAATTCCTTTGTGGTCTGCAATCAAGCAATCATGGATGGGCATTTTCTTTCTTAGAGTTGCATATTGAATTTGAGCAAGACACAAAGCTATCTAGGCTCAAGTGACTTGCAGTCACTGCTTTAATCAGTATCTACCTAATAAAATGATAGGACTTTTATATTCTGATTATTTTCTATTTAAAAGTTTCTTTTAAGGTATTTGAAGTTTGTGTTTATTATATCACATATTAAACATAACCTTATCTGTAAAATATTGGAAAGCACCAGCAATACTAATATAATTTTGCATATTTTCTTTGAGAGATCAAACTACAGCAATAAACAACAATGGCATGGACTGGTATAGTCCAAAATAAAAGAATGAAAACCTATTAAGGAGACCTGAATACATATTTGAAAATTGTCAGACAATTAGGAAAGAAATTACTAGGCACTATTGCTCAAATACCTAACTAAATTGGAAGATTAAAATGGATTTTACTGTGGGAATAATTCTCATAAACTCCCAACATAAGAATTCAGTAGCAAACAGGTCAAACAGTGATTTTTCTCTCTCTTTTTTTTTTTTTTTTTTTTTTAATTAATATATTTTCTTAAACCTAGATGTTTGGTCTTTATTCTGTACCCAAATCCAATATACTAAACTTCAAGTTGTATGTCTCTCTCTCTTCAGTAATACCTGTACTCTCTGTTTGTGGGGCTTTTGGCCATAAAATATTTGGATTGAACTCATAAATTCCTAAAGATAAACAGTTTTCACTGAATTATTTCAGGGTGTACCTTACAGCACACTGTTTCTCTAGGTAGGCTAGAGAGAAGAGTTAGGTCATTGAAGATGTTTAACAAAATATGTACATTACTTCACACTGCTAGACTATTAAAAACATAAGAGACTTTCTGGTAAATACATTCCCTGAGAAAATGCAGTTATGGTGGGTCAGCAGAAATGATATAACTCAGTTCTGAGAGGGAACCAAACAAAAAAGACCGACAGAAGTCTCCTGGTTTTGGCTTTTGACACTAAAGTGTTTATCTTCCTCTGAATCTCCTTTTTCCGTTCATAACCAACCATCATGAAATTAATATGGAACTAGTTGGATTTCACCCAGGTAAAGCGTGCAATTTCTTCCATCATGCATAATTGATATGTATGTGAATATGTGAACAGCCTGTTGAGCATCCTACTGATGGGTTTTTTGGGGTAACATTAAGAAAAAATGGTAGGAAAATTTACATATCATACTTGAATTGTGAAAGCTGGAAAGCTCTGCTAAAATTAGTGTCCTGACACACGTAGAAAAAAAGTTTGCAGAATAATTTCTGAAAAGAGGAAAGGTATCAAATGGATTGAAATGAAAGTGAAAGAAATAATTTTAATAGCAGTGTAAGAGGTAACAAAGGATTGATTAATGTACTTGTTTCTTTAGAATGTGTTGAGTGAGGTACATTGATTGATTTGAATAAAGTAATATGAAACTGCAGCAGGGTTATAGGCCTAGGATTTAGAAAGTGTAATGCTTTACAAGGTGAGAAGTGGTGTGACAATGAATATTGTTTTGTATTTCTGCATTCCAGTTTTTCAGTCTTTGAGAAAGATGATGTGATATGAATGGAGAAAGTAAAATTAGATGAAGTGAACATTTAGAGAGGAGGGAAGAGTGGAAAAGTTTCACAGGAAAGAGCACTGAGTAAAAATGGATTAGCAGAAATTGAGAAAAGGGGGTTGTAGAAAATAGGAGATTTAAAGCTGCATTTTAAGAAGCAGTGAAGAAAAATAAAGAAAAGGAAGAAATAGATTCATGGCAAAAGCCCACCTGAGAGAAAGAGGCTGAGGATGAAGGTCATCTGGGGTTTTCTCAGTACAGGTATAGGGATGACCTCAGTTATTGTCTTGGACCTGTACGTCTTTTATTCTAGTATGTAGGTTTAATGGAAAGAACTGAAAGAAATAAAGTAAGCTCTTACTAAATGAGTTATTCCACCCAAGAATTTGCTGGTTTTCTCTCAGCCAATGTAAATGCACATTGGATGGGGCCTAGAGCAACCTGGCCTAGTGGACAGTGTCCCTGCCCATGGTAGGGCGGTTGGAACTACATGATCTTTAAGGTCCCTTCCAGCCCAAGCCATTCTATGATCCTATGATTTTATGTAAGTTGTATTCTGATCGCTATATCATATTATTTTTAACATTAGAATGTTCAGTGAAAGGAACTCTATTGAGGTCTTTCCATTAAATCTCATTCAGTTTCTCAAATAAATTATGAAAATATTTATTTAAAGCTACAGGAAGTCTATCAAAATCTGATGATACAGGGCTTATTTTTGAAATTCTTGCAAAATGGTGAAGATACATATATTTCTATAAAGCTAGTGGCTAGTGAGAAAATTGCCTACTCCTCTGAGGCATTATTTTTTGCCGAAGGAAATAATATTTATTTATATACATATGTATACTTATACATATGTATATTTGTAATAGTATTTATTTATATACATATGTATGTATGTATATAAGTGTGTATGTATATATAGAAATGGAAATATATTTTCTTTAATCATTTTCCAATTCAGTAACTAGGTTATGTATTTTTCCCATCTCAAAACCTCTTTCATATGAAGTAGAAATACCTCTTGACAGCATCAGAATAAACATCTACTCAGAGAAGTGATTATATAAAAATGTCAGCTCCTTGTTTGGTGGATCTATTTCTATTGTGGCATTTGAGTCATATCTGACACTAGTGACAAAAATATTTTTAATTTGATTACCTAGCTTTAGTTACAGCAACAGGGGCCCCATAAAGAAAAGATGACTGCATAACTTCTGTCAGCATCTGCCTTGCAAAGTCTGTGTTACTGGGGAGTGCTGATGGGTAAGGTATGAAAACTGATGAAATTCAGACTCCAGATGAATTTTTTCCTCTGGTAAACTTTATAACCCAGGAAACAGAGAAATAATTACCCAAGAAGAATGTGACATTTTTGAAAATACTTTCATGTAAATTTCTGAATTATTTTTTATTTCTTTAACTCTGTTTTCTAAATATGATCTCCAATCTGTATTAAAGTTCCCAAGTTATGGAAGAAGACGGAACACATTTATGTAACAGTAGTAATACATCAAAGGTCATCAACAACTAAGCATTATTAGTATTTTTGAGTAACAGTTGCAACATCTTGTTGAGGTTCACAGGATGGACCATAAACTTTGAACATCCTCTGAAATCAGCCTCACTTGAACACAGTGAGCATAAAGAATCCTGGAATGTAAGTATCAGGTCCTTCTTTTAGAGAAAATGGGAGCTCTGTCGGGTCGGGGAGAGGCAGAAGCTTCAGGTGAGTGAGTGTAGGGCACCTGTGGGAGGGGCTGTTTCAAAGATTTTGTGCATGCTGAGGACTGTTTGAGGTCTGCTATGATCTGGCTATTCCATTTTTTTTGTACACAGCCTTTGTACAAAGCCGTTGCTGTACATGGCTTTCACACCTCTTTGGTCTTTATTTGCATATGGACTGGAGCTATTCTTCTGAGTGACTGAAAGAGGGAATAGCTTCTGTAAAAATACAGAAACTGTGTCGCCTCATGCGATATTCTTAAAGGACAGATTTGGTTCCTTTGAAACTTCATTCCATGATATGGCACTCTGACACTGCCAGGATTGTCTGATGGCTCTTAGAGGGCATTTTATAGTTAACACTTTGTGATCTCATGTTTAAAAGGTCTTTCAGTGGGAAGGAAATAATTTGCATATGGATATTTCTTGGTTTGCCTTGGTGTGTGCAGTCTTCATTAAAAAAGAATGCTGATAAAGTTCTTTGGGAAAGACTATGTATTTTTTCACAGTAATAATGTGTAATAAGTAGATGCAAAGCTGGAATTTTGGAAGGTTGTTCTAAAGATACTCAATGCAGTACTGGTTTTTACCTTTGTAGGGGTGAAACACTGTTTTCAGTCTATAAACAGCTGGAAGTTAGGTCAGACCACTTACAAAATGTTCCTGAAAAATCTGTTCTCAGAACACTGATGAGCAATAACTCAAATTCAAGGAGTTTATTGTTGGCAGTATTATTTTTTTGGGAGTGTTAGTTTTAGTTAGCAACTAGGAACAGTTGTTGTTGTTAAATTAAAACAACATTCTTAGGGGTGAAGAAGGAATTTTTGCATAACAGAAAATGTCAGTATTTCCCACAAACTGGAAATGCACACATACTTGAGAAAACAATTGTTAATTCCACCAAAGGTCCTATTTCAGTCTCCCCAAATGTTTCACAATAGGATCCTTCTCCAACCAATGAAGATTCTTTCAAATGCCCTCCCATTAGTTTTGTCAAACATTCTTCTATTCTGATGACTCATATAACACATGATAGGAAACACCATCCATTCCTGATGAAACTTGAAACAACTTCTGTCTTTCTTACCTTTTGTAATTGAAAAATTGGTTGCAGAGTTGAATTGGTGGCAGTAAGTGCCCAGTGTTTATAGAAAAGTTCAAGTCAAGTTTGTATGGTGCATTTCATTCCCTAGCAGGCAATGAATCCCACTCTTTCTTTTGCTCTTCATGAGCGAAAAGATTATAGCATTTAAACTTCCATTTTTCTGTCATTTTTTTCAAGTGAAGAAATTATTCTAATGATCTACCACTTCTCTACTTTTCCGGGATCTAGCTACTTGAATTTTAAGGGGTAGTGTGATTGCCTGTTCATACATAGTTCAGGATTTTTCGTCATGCAGTGAGTTCCTTTATAATGGATCAAAACACTAATGCATGCAGATAGATAGATAGATGCCCACAGAACAGTTTTCCAGCCCTGAAATACGTCTGGTGATAACAAAGGCCATAAGAAATCTATCTGATATATCCTTTACTAAGTGCATTTGACGTATACCAGTATTAGAAAGCATGATGTTCATTTGTGTTTATAACTGTCGTGGTTTAAGCCCAAGCTGTAAATCAGAACCACGCAGTCTACTGCCCCCCCCCCCCCCCCCCCACCTTTCTTCCCTCCGCTTCTGGAGGGACGGGGAGGAGAATCAAAAGAATGCAGCTCCCACGGGTTGAGATAAGAACAGTTTAATAACTAAGGTATAACACAAATCACCACTGCCGCCACCAACAATAACAACGACAAGAGAAATAACAAGGGAAGAGAATACGATACCGCCCGCCGGAAAAGACAGCCCGCCCGATCAGGGGACGTGCCCTTCCGGGTAGCTCCCAGTTCCATCCCCTGGCATGACGTGCTGTGGTATGGAACACCTCCTTGGCCAGTCTGGGTCAGGTGTCCTGTCCCCGCTTCCTCCCGGCCCCTCCTCCTCCCTGGCAGAGCATGAGACTCACAAAATCCTTGGTCAGTCTAAACATCGGTGTTATCAGTTTTTTTTGTTCCCAAGCCAAAAGTCAAAAACACAGTACTGCAACAGCTACTAAGAAGGAAAAAAAACAAAAAACTGACTGCCACTGCTGAACCCAGGACAGTATCCACCCCTTGTTCCATACCATTCACGTCATGCTCAGATCCCACATTTTCCATATACCCTCACTCTCATCTCGGTGCACTGTTATCTTAGTGCACGGACCAATTCCTATAAAGCTACTGAGTCCATTCGGTTCATGATGTTGGGCTCCATCTCTTGGAACAGTCTTTCAGGGCAGAAGAAGCTGTATGCAGTGTTGGATCGTTGCCTGCTGATGCTGATCATTCCTTTACTGTAGAACTCATCCGGTTCTATCAAAGTTCATTCTCTGTTGGGATGATGGTCGGAGGGAAGTCAGAGCCAGTCGCTGGTGCCCTGCAGACTTCTAGTTGATGGACTATAGCAGGCAACAGCGTACAATTGAGTTCATTGTCTGTTTTCCCCTAAAATCAAATCCCCTTGAGGTACGCATCGGACTTCCCCATCTTCCCGCATTACCCACCAAGTATATCCAGGTCCCTGAGCAAAAGCAATCCCACGAGTGGGTTTGCCTTTACCTGAAGCAGGAATAACCCAGACTGTCTTCCCCAGCAAATTCTTCATGTGCACCACAGGAACTTTGTCCCCCTCTACAATATGTAAAAGTTCTGACTGTGCTGGGCCAGCCCTGTTGGCAGATCCTCTGGTGTTGACCAACCAGGTGGCCTTTGGTAAGTGTGTATCCCAATGCTTGAAAGTTCCCCCACCCATTGCTCTCAGTGTAGTTTTTAACAGCCCATTATACCGTTCGATTTTCCCAGAGGCTGGTGCATGGTAGGGGATGTGATATACCCACTCAATGCCATGCTCTTTGGCCCAAGTGTCTATAAGGTTATTCCGGAAATGAGTCCCATTATCTGATTCAATTCTTTCTGGGGTGCCATGTCGCCACAAAATCTGGTTCTCAAGGCCCAGGATAGTGTTCCGGGCAGTGGCGTGGGGCACAGCGTATGTTTCCAGCCATCCGGTGGTTGCTTCCACCATGGTAAGCACATGGCGCTTGCCTTGGCGGGTTGGTGGGAGTGTGATATAATCAATTTGCCAGGCCTCCCCATATTTATACTTCAGCCATCGTCCTCCATACCAAAGAGGCTTTAACCGTTTGGCTTGTTTAATTGCAGCACATGTTTCACACTCGTGAATAACCTGGGCAATAGTGTCCATTGTTAAGTCCACCCCTCGATCACGGGCCCATCTGTATGTTGCATCTCTGCCCTGATGACCTGAAGTGTCATGGGCCCACCGGGCCAAAAATAATTCACCTTTATGTTGCCAATCTAAGTCCATCTGAGCCACTTCAATCTTAGCAGCTTTGTCCACTTGTTGGTTGTTCTGGTGTTCCTCAGTGGCCCGACTCTTGGGTACATGGGCGTCTACATGACGTACCTTCACCACCAGGTTCTGCACCCGGGCAGCGATATCTTGCCACAGTGCAGCAGCCCAGATGGGTTTACCTCTGCGTTGCCAGTTGCTCTGCTTCCATTGCTGCAACCACCCCCACAGGGCATTTGCCACCATCCATGAGTCAGTATAGAGATAAAGTACTGGCCACTTTTCTCGTTCAGCAATGTCCAGGGCCAGCTGGATGGCTTTCACCTCGGCAAACTGACTCGATTCACCCTCTCCTTCAGCAGTTTCTGCAACTTGTCGTTGAGGATTCCATACAGCTGCCTTCCATCTCCGATGTTTTCCCACAATACGGCAGGACCCATCAGTAAACAAGGCATACTGCTTTTCACTTTCTGATAGTTTATTATATGGTGGGGCCTCTTCAGCACGCATCACCTCCTCCTCTGGTGACATTCCAAAATCTTTGCCCTCTGGCCAGTCCATGATGACTTCTAGAATGCCTGGACGACTGGGATTTCCTATTCGAGCTCGTTGTGTAATTAGTGCAGCCCATTTACTCCATGTCGCATCGGTTGCATGATGTGTAGAGGAGACCCTGCCTTTGAACATCCAGCCCAGAACGGGCAACCTGGGTGCCAGGAGGAGCTGTGCTTCAGTGCCAATCACCTCCGAAGCAGCTCGAACCCCTTCATAGGCTGCCAGTATCTCTTTCTCAGTTGGGGTATAGCTGGCCTCAGATCCCTTGTATCCCCGACTCCAAAAGCCGAGGGGTCGACCTCGAGTCTCCCTGGAGCTTTCTGCCAGAGGCTCCAGGTAGGACCATTCTCCCCAGCTGCGGTGTACAGTACATTTTTTACATCTGGCCCATTCCGGACTGGTCCAAGGGCTACTGCATGAACTATCTCACGTTTAATTTGCTCAAAGGCTTGTTGTTGCTCAGGGCCCCATTTAAAATCGTTCTTCTTCCGGGTTACATGATAGAGAGGGCTTACAATCGAACTGTAATTCGGGATGTGCATTCTCCAGAACCCCACAGCACCCAAGAAAGCTTGTGTTTCTTTCTTATTAGTTGGTGGAGACATTGCTATTATTTTGTTGATCACATCTGTAGGGATCTGGCGACGTCCATCTTGCCATTTTATTCCCAAAAATTGAATCTCCTGTGCAGGTCCCTTGACCTTACTCCGTTTTATGGCAAAACCAGCTTTCAGCAGGATTTGGATTATTTTCCTCCCTTTCTCAAAGACTTCTTCCGCTGTATCACCCCACACAATAATGTCATCAATGTACTGCAGGTGTTCTGGAGCTTGCCCCTGTTCCAGTGCATTCTGGATCAGTCCATGGCAGATGGTAGGGCTGTGTTTCCACCCCTGGGGCAGTCGGTTCCAAGTGTACTGGACGCCCCTCCAAGTAAAAGCAAACTGTGGCCTGCATTCCGCTGCCAAAGGAATTGAGAAGAATGCATTGGCAATATCAGTCGTGGCATACCACTTGGCTGCCTTTGACTCCAGTTCATACTGAAGTTCTAGCATGTCCGGTACAGCAGCACTCAATGGTGGTGTGACTTCATTCAGGCCACGATAGTCTACTGTTAGTCTCCACTCTCCATTAGACTTTCGCACTGGCCATATGGGGCTATTAAAGGGTGAGCGGGTCCTGCTGATCACTCCCTGACTCTCCAGACTACGGATCAGTTTATGGATGGGAATCAGGGAGTCTCGGTTGGTGCGATACTGCCGCCGGTGCACTGTTGTGGTTGCGATTGGCACTTGTTGTTCTTCGACCTTCAGCAACCCCACAACAGAGGGATCCTCTGAGAGACCAGGCAAGGTGGACAGCTGTTCATTTTCCTCAGTCTCCAAAGCAGCAATACCAAAAGCCCATCTGTACCCTTTTGGGTCTTTGAAGTACCCTCTCCTGAGGTAATCTATGCCGAGGATGCATGGAGCCTCTGGACCAGTCACAATGGGGTGCTTTTGCCATTTCCTTCCAGTCAGGCTGATCTCAGCCTCCAGTACAGTCAACTCCTGGGATCCTCCTGTCACTCCAGAGATATAGATGGGTTCCACCCCTTGACAGCTTGACGGCATCAGGGTACACTGTGCACCGGTATCTACGAGAGCTTTATACTTCTGCGGGACTGATGTGCCAGGCCATCTGACCCACACAGTCCAGTAAATCCGATTATCCCCTACCTCCACCTGGCTGGAGGCAGGGTCCCTCTAACAGTCATCACAACGTTGGACACCTAAGTCGTGTTGAAAGGGATTATTCTTCGTTATCACAGGAGCTGGAGTAAAATCAGCTCTTCCGCTCCATCTGGGAACCTGCTCACCAGAGACTGAAGCCGCAGCTCTCATGGGATGATTAGTCTTGACCCTTGTTCCTATTTTCAATTCATGCACCCGTTCCTCCAAAGCTGAAGTAGGTTTTCCATCCCACTTCATCATGTCTTCTCCATGATCCCGCAGGTAAAACCATAGGGTGGCCCGTGGTGTTTGCCTTCTATATCTTCTGTCTTGAACAATAGGACGTCTTTTGTTAACAGCTGAGACGTATGTTGGTACACGTGAGGAGCTGGATAAATCAGATAGATCGTCCCTCAATTGTTTGACATCCTGGGACAGTTTTTCCACAGCTGAGATGATGGAAGGGGTGAGATTGTCTTCGAACTCTCGGAGTTTGTGAATCATTTCATCCACTGTTGGTGTTACTATGTCACCCCAGGTTACCGTTGCCAATGAATGGGCATATGATGACGGTGCATTCCGTGTAAGTTTTCGCCACATGGGTCGTGTACATTCGACTTCATCTGGGTCTATGGGTATATCTCCGTTATTCGGTTTGGTGTGATAGATCATCTCTACGATGGCTGATTCCCTCAGAGACTGGATGCCTTTGTCTAAAGTAGTCCACTTGGCCGAACGACTCGTAACATCATCCTTGTATGGAAACCTTTCTTTCACAGCTGCCAAGAGCCGCCTCCAAAGACTGAGGGACTTTTTCTCTCTTGCAATTGCTTTGTCAATTCCCCCTTCTCTAGCAAGTGATCCCAGCTGCTTGGCTTCCGTACCTCCTAGTTCGTGACCATCGGCCCCATTGTCCCAGCATCGGAGCAACCAGGTGATGATGTGCTCCCCTGGTTGACGGGTAAAATCTTTTCGCATGTTCCGTAGCTCGGTTGAGGTCCGAGGTCGAGAAGTCACCTCTTCTTCTTCTTCTTCATCATGGGATGATGACTCCTGATCAGGTGGTGGCCTGGGTGGTGAATACATCGTTTCTTCATCTTGCTTCACCCTTCTTGCCTCTTTTCTGCTTTTTCTCTTGCTTATGGGGGCAATCGATATTGGTACGAATTGGTCCTCTGGTTTAGCTGCAGTCATTATCACTGTGCTTTGAGTAGCAACAGTACTTGTCGCGGGGGGTGGTGTAGCTGCTGTGGTTGGGGCTGGGGTAGCTTCGCTATCTGTTGCAGTTGAAGTTTGAGTAGTGGCTGTACTTGTCGCTGGGGTAGCTGCACTGTCTGTTGCAGTTGAAGTTTGAGTAGCGGCTGTACTTGTCGCTAGGGGTGGTGTAGCTGCTGTGCTCGGAGCTGGAGTAGCTGCGCTGTCTGTTGCTTCGCCCTCAGATCCAAGGACATTTCCTTCCTTTT
Organism: Psittacula echo; assembly: GCF_963264785.1. Taxonomy (NCBI): domain Eukaryota; kingdom Metazoa; phylum Chordata; class Aves; order Psittaciformes; family Psittacidae; genus Psittacula; species Psittacula echo. The sequence continues at coordinate 35,651,054 of NC_137738.1, read as the reverse complement.
GAAGGTGCTGGATAGTGTTGAACAAGGCCCGGTAAGCATAGGCCAAGCCCCAGCACGTTGACATGATTTGTCCCTCTCTGGTATGACCAGGATGACAACACACCTCATTTAAGTGTTTTACTAATTCTTCTGGATTTTGCACTTGTTCGGTGGTGAAGTTCCAAAACACTGGAGGGGCCCACTGACCTAGATACTTGCCCATACTATCCCACACACCCTGCCACTCATGGCTGTCCAGCCTCGGGGAAAATCTCTCGGTCCCCCTATTTTGTCGTCTAACCCCAGACAAGGCCCAAACCCGACTCTGCTTAACTCTTGAGATCAGACGTAATGGTTGTGGACAAAACACACTCTGTATGCGTGCCAACATGGTGACCCCCATCACAATCAGCAAACAGGTCTCAACAATATTAAAAGGCCACTCAAAAACTTCAAAACTCTCAAACGATGCTGTAAACGGTCTGGAAGGGGCACTGGGAGGGTAAAAGAATGTCTCCTTCATAGGTTGACCACCCAGGAAGGAGAAAAAAGATGTATAGTTGCTAAGCATTTGTATTATATACCTCCCAAAGTATAAAGGTGGTGACCACACTGGGAACATAAGCCAGATCAGTTTCATGATCAATTTTTCTATTGTATTACAAGTCATTACCATAAAATATAATGAGACAATAACCTTAGCCCAAGCCCCACACTTGAAAAACACTAACACAGCAAATACCAGCTCTAAGTAACCTACGGCATATTGAGACTGTGAGATCAAAAACAACAACTTTGAGAGCCAATAAATCAGCATTGTGACAAGTGACTATCAATCCAAAACACTGAATGCTTATCACAAATACGATTAGACACACTCCGGTCAGATCTGTCGTTATCTCAACCCTTCGTGCCCCACGTTGGGCGCCAAAAAGAACTGTCGTGGTTTAAGCCCAAGCTGTAAATCAGAACCACGCAGTCTACTGCCCCCCCCCCCCCCCCCCACCTTTCTTCCCTCCGCTTCTGGAGGGACGGGGAGGAGAATCAAAAGAATGCAGCTCCCACGGGTTGAGATAAGAACAGTTTAATAACTAAGGTATAACACAAATCACCACTGCCGCCACCAACAATAACAACGACAAGAGAAATAACAAGGGAAGAGAATACGATACCGCCCGCCGGAAAAGACAGCCCGCCCGACCAGGGGACGTGCCCTTCCGGGTAGCTCCCAGTTCCATCCCCTGGCATGACGTGCTGTGGTATGGAACACCTCCTTGGCCAGTCTGGGTCAGGTGTCCTGTCCCCGCTTCCTCCCGGCCCCTCCTCCTCCCTGGCAGAGCATGAGACTCACAAAATCCTTGGTCAGTCTAAACATCGGTGTTATCAGTTTTTTTTGTTCCCAAGCCAAAAGTCAAAAACACAGTACTGCAACAGCTACTAAGAAGGAAAAAAAACAAAAAACTGACTGCCACTGCTGAACCCAGGACAATAACAACTTGGTTTTTATTATCAAAACAATTTAAAACAGGAACTAAATTATTTTAAGCAAACAACTTCATTTTAAATTTACCTATTTCTTTTTGTAATAGAACACAGCTGCACTGTAATGTGATCAAGCATGATAAAAGCTGCTCAATATTACATGGATGGCAGAACTTTACAATCCAGGCATATTTACTATTAATACCTTTAATGTCTTGAAAGTAGAAGGAAAGTTTCAGAGATAAAATTTAAAACTTTCAGTTAGTTTTTGCAACTGAAACTCTACCTATATTTAAGGGTGTTCTAGCTATGTCTTTTACTGAATTAGTCTCTTTGCTTCTGTCTGTCTTGAGGTATACTTATTTGAAATCTTTGACTGTGATATAGTGGTATTTTTTGGCACGGAGCTCCATAGCGACTAATTATGAATCAGATGCTTGTATCCTGTACCAGAGACCTTCTGATGTATGTATGAGATCCACAGCCCTTGGCTTCCATTTCCCTTGCTTAATCTGGCCAGATGGTCATGTATAATATTGAAGGATTGAGAAATAGCATTTGTCTTCTCCCTGGATAAGAGAAAAAATATAATCAAATAATCTTCTAAAAAAAACCCCACAAAGTTAAAATTAAGCTGTAAATTTTAAATAAAGATTTTTATAGTAAAGAGAAAAATCAATATCTTCCATTTAGAAACTCAAGTCATATTTACTAGCAATTAATCATTATGTTAATTCTATTTTATAAGGATTTTGTTAGTAAACTTACAAGAGAAAAAAAAAGAAAAGAAAAACTTGTAAAGAAAACCTCTAATTTTTTTTATTTTTATTTTTTTTTTAAGAAAAAGCCAGACTGAAATAAATGTTTGATGTGTTGTGAACTTTATAGGCAGATATGCTGAAGAACTCATTTTAAGCCTTTCTGGAGAATGGTTTCCTGTGAAATAATTTCAAACCCTGGAAGCATTCTTTATTTAAAAGGATAAAATAGAAACTTTGTGAGCAGTGGATATTATGGTATTTCAGCAGGGAGAAAGAGCATCTAATTAAAGACATGAGAGGTAAGAGGTATGGAGAGACAATAGTCTTCATTAAAAAGAAAGGACAGGATTTTAATTCATTTATAGGTGGCCAGCTTTCAGGAATATTACTGGGTCTCAGTAAAAAAAAAAAAGTACTTAAAATGCAATCTCATGGGACTGCATATGACTTCTATGCTAGAAGAGCATTATTTGAGATGTAGCTTTAAGAAATCAGGAAGTACCAGAGATACAGCTACCTGAATAACTCAAATTCTGATCATTTGCACCTTCTATCTTTTCATTGAATGTCAGGCTTAAAGTATAAAAAACAGGAGCACAGTGGTGTAGATACAAAAAGGGGCAGTTTAATGTTGTGTAGACAATTGAATCCAATTTTTTTTAAGTTGTCCACTTTTTAATCTAATAGCAGTCTGAAATAAGTTTATTTTAGTATTTTTAAAAGCAAATCCCTAGGGTTCGAATTAATTTGATTTTTTTTTTTTTTTTAAGGAAAGAGGTACAATAACTAATTTCTTTTCTAAGAAAGTATAGCAATATTGCATGTCCTTAGGAGGTTTTGCACCCTGAAGTCTTCAACAGCATGGTAAAGACAGTGGCAGGATGAGAGTCTAAATACATCTTTGTTCTGTTTATTTCTGCTCCGCAATACCTTTGGTGTCTCCTAAGTATGTCTTTTGTGGGAGCTATAGCCCAGACGTGTAAGGTACATGTTCAACTGATTTGGCAATCCACTAAAATTTGTTTGCACACTGCAAATAAGAGAAAGGAGTTTATTGTATTTTGTGATTTTATACCTTTGCTAAAGCTTGTGTTTTGCATCACAAAGGAAAAGCACTTTTCCAGTCTGAGTGGATTCCCTTACTAAATCGTAGAATAATTTGGGTTGGAAGGGACCTTTAAGGGTCATCTAGTATGACCCCCCCTGCAATGAGCAGGGACATCTTCAACTAGATCAGGTTGCTCAGAGCCCCGTCCAACCTAGCATTGGACACTTCCAGGTATGAAACATCTACCACCTCTCTGGGCAAGCTGTTCCAGTCCCTCACCACCTTCACTGTAAAAAATTTCTTCCTTACATCTAGTCTGAATCTACCCTTCTTTAGTTTAAAACCCCTTGTCCTATCACTACAGCTACTGCTAAAAAGTTTGTCCCCATCATTCTTGTTGGCGCCCTTGGAGTACTGAAAGGCCTTAGTAAGGTCTCCCATGAGCTTTCTGCAGGCTCTCTCAGTTCTCTTCTGCAGTTCTCTCCTGCAGTTCTCTCAGCCTTTCTTCATGGGAGAGGTGTTCCAGTCCTCTGATCATTTTTGTGCCCCTTCTCTGGATTCACCCTAACAGGTCTTGCAGCATTCTGTGTTAAGTGTTATGAAGCAGGAAAATGTTAGTCAATTACTGTTCATCATTGATCATGTTCACTAGAGGTCAGAGACGTATTTCCTGAACAAATCAACCTTGTAAAATTGTATTTATGGAAAACTTGAGTAGATCTTCAGGAATCATAGTTGCAGAAATGTCTAAGAAGGTCAGCTGATATTCTCATCCGTAAAAGGATGACTGAAGTGACAGAAGCAAAGTCTTCTAGAGGGATGAAAATTACAACAGACTCCCCATTTTCTAATGTTAGTGAATATGCACTGCTAATCTGTTTTTCATATTTGTTCTTTGATCTTTCCCTTTCAAAGTTGATGAAAGGCTAAAACTAAGAGCACAATGAATAGCCACATTATGTGGCTAAAATAAGACCAGAAGCCAAGATAAAATCTTGAAAACTGACTGATTCAGTAAAGCAGGGTTGCGTTTTTTTAGAACTTAGACACTAACCCTAAATTAAACCATTTTGACAATATCATGGAAGAAAACAGAAAAGGTATAAAGCATGATCTTACAAAATTTTGATCGTATTACAGTAACTGCATGTTTTTCTATTTGAAAAAATTCTGGTTTAAGTGTAATGCAATGAAACTAATTAGTCTTAATGTAAGTAAAGCTTTTGATACAGTCTTGTTTCAAAAAAATACTTCTTTTTTCATTTATATATATAAATATATATATATTTAATGTTGCCATAGGGATTAACAAGATCTCAAAGCTGATAAAGAGATGGATAAAAAGGAGATGGTAAATTGAAAATTATTGGGATATAAAGAGTTTTCTAATAATATTTGTCAGTGATCAGATCTAGAAATAATATTTAATGATTCTTGTAGCAAATAATGTGAAGTTGTGGGGTTTCAGCATTACTGAAAAAGACCAGATTATAATACCAAAAAAATGGGCTGACCTTGGAAGCTAAAATAATCAAACTGAAATGGAATTTAATAATAAGATCTCTGGCTTCAAGTGATGGACTCTCATTTACAGAAAGTGAAGAAAATATGTTTCAGAGAGTGTTGCATGATTTTGTATGATTGTAAATTGCCAACTTAATTCAAAAATGCTAGTGGGCTTCTGGGATGTGCAGGGTGTTTTTGTAAAGACTCGTTACAGAAAAAATTGACAAAGCCTCACAGACCAGGTTGTATTTTGCTCTCACAATCTCTTTCCAGAAGATACTTCTTTTAATTGGAAGTGCAGAGAAGACTACTGAAATGGTTGAGGTATACTAAGTCTGTTTTAGGAGAAAAAAAATCTGGGTGTTTTCTTTAGAACAATAAAAGAAGAAAAGATGAAAGAGAATATTGACAGTGGAGTGCTCTTAATGATTGTAAATATTTCTTGGCAGTTAGTGCATCATCAAAATTTGCTGTTCCACCTAAGACTTGAACTGTGTGAAATTGCAGACAGTGATTAGAAGTGGCAAATTTAGTGTCACTTGTAGATTTTTCAGTGACTAGTTCATAGACTCATGTATCAGTTGTCTGTCTCACTACCTGCCTAGAACTGTAAGAGTGTTTGACTGACAGTGCTTACTGTCTCTTATTCTACTTCTTCTGTCGTCCACCAGTGAATGCCGATTATTCAAGCTTAAACAGGAAGAGATGACACCTTTTACACTAAGAGATCATTGATAAGCAGCTTTAATTCTGTAGTGACTACTCGTGTATATTCAGAAGTAACTGAAACAAACTGCATTAGAGAATTATATTTACTTGGGAAAACAGACACTATCTGAAAAGGCAATGGGAAATTAAAGGCATTGTAGTCTTTAGTTATTAAAAATCTTGAAGACCTGTGAATTTGGCATGTCTCTGAATAAACATAACCATCTTTTACGCTTGGACAGGAAAAAAAAAAAAAAGGAACTGGCTATATACTTCCAAAACTTTTGCTTCAGTTTGTCATTGTGTTCTCCCAGATTGGTGACATAGGATGTAACATAGGATGCTGGGTAGTCGTGTGCTCTGTTCAGTGTAAAGCTTGCTCCCTCTGAAATGTCTTGTAGAGTTTTTAACTCTTAGCAGCTGCAATTAAGATAAAATAACCCCTGTTATGCTATCCAAGTAGTGTTAATGCAAAATTCAAAGATCTTTCCTATGCTCAAATAACAACTAGATTTGTATTTTTAACAACATTTTTTTCATTTTACATACTGACATTTGTTTGACTCAAAGCCTTATTAAAGAATCAAAAATAAAACCTGGATTTAGTGCATTGTTTTCTGCCGGAGTAAAATAGATAGGTAATGAAATCAGGTCACCTTACTTTCTTGCCTGTTCAAACCCCTTGCTTGGATTCCAGAGAACCAGTTTTGAAAACCATTTTAACGAACATTTTGGTAGACATTGCTCTGTATGAGAACAGTTTGGGAAGTTATGTTTTATAGATGCCTAATGGAAAACATATTTCTAGCAGTATCTGTTCTAGTCTATGTAATAAATCATAGCATATATTCAGTAGTTAGATCCCTACTGTAAATTTATTTTGTTTGGAAAAGATATGTATTGTATTTCTAAGTATTCACATAAACCTTAATGGTGTCACATTTTCCATTGAATGTGTTAGACAGTAGTATATAAATGGTAATAAACATTTGTATCTTCTTTTACTAGCTACTTCCTTTTTCACAAGGAATTATTTCAGTTCTGTAGCAAGTTCTATAGCCTTATGATCTGCATGCCCAAGTCCAGCTCATTGTCAGTGAACTAGTTGAGTGCCTGGATATTCTGAAAATTTTTTGCTCCTATGTGGCTATACCCAGAGGACAGACCTCCATTGGTACTCTTCTAGTCAAGATCTCTCTTTTCGTTGCCTTTCTAGATTTCAGGTGTATCCTGCTTCACTGCAGTTGCTGTTTGGCCACAAAACAACCAAACATTCAACTCCCCATTTCCCATACTAGAGTTTAGCCCTGGATCTAAATAAATCCATGTTGGGAGGCTGTTTCTGTAGAATGATTGAAGTTGGTCATTAGGGCTGGCTGGAAAAAAAAACTCCTGTCCATCTTTTCCAGCTCTTACTTTTTGTTGAATTACACTGTTCCAGATCAACCCATGGTGATGTTTTCAGAGTTAGTGAGTAGGGGGTTGCATTGGGCAAGGCTGGGAATTTAAAAAAAGAAATATTTTCTACACAGAGGAAAGCTGACTCTAAAATGAGAGATGGTGCATAATGTAAAGGAACATTTTGTATCTTTTTACTCAAAAATTTGTTGTATCTATTCAGCTTGAATTTATATGAATCCTTTGATAAGTATATTACATTATAGCACAGAGACTGTGAAACTAACCAGAGAGCTATTTCATTTGCTTATGAGTATCCTTACTGTGTTCCTCTTCAGATATATTTACATGTCATGTAAAACATAACTCTCAGTTAAACACATTACTTGTTTGTTATGTGTTCTGACTAAAGTGATTAACTAGAGTTAAAAGGTTTTGCACATTGTTCCAGCTAGGTGGAAAAAGTGTTAATGGAGTTCATGTTTTTAATGGAATTTCATTTATTTACAAGAAAGTGTGAAGCGCTGCTTTCCTAAACACTAGGGGAATTCAACAATGAGAAACAGTTTCTGCTTGACTCCTGCTTTTTTAGGCTTCACTGTGCACTAAAAGCCTTTCAAGTTTTCTCCTACAACAGATACACCAGATTTGTTGTTCTTTTTCTAGAAGCTGATTATCTCCTTCAAAAACTGGCCTGCCTCATTCACATGCAGACATACTCTGCCCAAAATGATACTCAGAAAAGCTGTTACTTCCACAGAGATCATATAGGTTATTAAAATGAAATATTTTAAAATAGGAGTTTTTCTAAGGCTTGATCCAACCTATTACCTAATTTTTAACTTCACTGTCAATTAAAAAAATTACTAAAATTATCAAACATAATAGCAACTGAGGAAAACAGCACGTGAGTATGTGAATATATGTTTTTTTCTTGATTTTTTCAAGTGTTTTAGGACTTATTTTAGGACACACTGTAACTGCAGGTATAGAATATTAAAACTGCAAAAATCATTCTTACCTTTGAAGGATTCTTCCCAGACCTGTATGATAGAGGGTCAGATTATGCAAATTCCTTTTGATATCAGTCACAAAGTCTTATTAAGTTACTGAAATATGGTTTTCAAACATTGCTAATGCTAATTAAAAGAAAACACTTGATTTATAAAGCTATCATGACACATAAAGGCTTTCTGTCACATGCATAGTAAAGTTACAGAAATCTTATGCTATGCTGAAACCTCTCTTTTAGCAGCATCAATGATCTTGTTTGTTTGACATGGGAATCACATTTGCAAAGCTGCTTATTTCAGCTGTTAAGATTTTCAGACTAATTCTAGGCATTCAAGTTTGAGATGTTTGAAAGTATTAATTTCACAATTTAATTTTTGCCTTGTCACATTCACTGTCTTCAAGCTTGCAGTTTTAGAAGAATTCTAGTGAGAGGCTGTAAAGCCACAAACAACTGAATTGAAATAAAAATTAGATGAGATTCACAAAGTATGAAATCAATTGTGCAGAGTTCTACTGATAGCATTGAAGCTGGCTTCTTTCTCTAGAGCCTCTTGAATTTCAAAAGCAAGAACAATCAGATGCCTGTCATTGTATTTTCATACACCATGTGTGGAATAAAATTTGTTTAATTAATCTGTTGAAAAATTGGGAATTTTTGTAATTCAAATTTGGTTTGGTCAGCTAGATATGTACTATTAGATCTTTCTTCTGTCATTTATTACTATAAATGGTTGGGCTCAGTTATCTTAAGGGTCTCTTCCATCCTAAATGATTCTATGATCCTTTGTGGGAACAGATGAATTAAAAGTAAAGCCTTTGGATGTGGTGTGTGGTTGGAACAGGCTGAATAGAACCATAGGATCATATTAGGGGCATTTCTAGAACTGTGCCATGGCTAATGGAGATTTTCTGGACATTGCAGGGCTGAGGATATGAAACTCTCTTCTTCAACAAATTAGGTGGTTTTTTTTCTACTTTGGTCTTGTCATTGGTTTCCCAGTCTGATATTTGGAGAGTATTTTCTACCATGATCAGAAATCTGTGTGAAACTTCTTGCCTTGCCTTATTCTTTTGTGCACTGCGGGAAAAAAAATAAAAAAAAAAAAAAACAAAAAAAAAAAAAAAAACCAAAAAAAAAAGAAAGGAATGTGCATAAACATCTCTATACTTACACACATGGGCTTTTATGAGCTCCTCAGTGTAATGGTTTTCTTTTGTATAATCTGGAATGTACCACAGTTATTACTGAAAAGTCACATTGCTCTTGGTCTTACAAAGGGATTTTGTCCAATGTCCTGTGCCTTGTTTTCATTCTCTATATGAGCAGAGAAGGAAAAAAAGTATTTTCCACGTTCAGGTAGAATTTAAAACTATTAAAATGAGGGGAAATGACACTTTCACATGCCCCCTACTTTTTTACAAGTGAAAATATTTAAACACAGACGTGTGACTTTTTATCTTGAATTCTGAAACATTCTGCAACAAATACTTAAGTATTTTCATCCTTCACAGCTGAATTTGTATTGAGGCAGTGTGTTCAGGAAGCTGTCAATGCAAATATGTTTACAAAGCAGATGTGAATGCAGATTGTAGTAATATGTCACGTGAAAGAACTGGAAAGTGAAAGCTTAGTCCAATTTCTTAACTCTGCTTTCAAAATGTAATTTTGAAATGTGGGAATGTGAAATCATAATTCACCTAGAAAGGTTTGAAGTTTTGAATTGTATATTTGAATCATCCTTAGTATATTTCCATGGTGTTTGTTATAGTAAAAAAAGAGAAAAAAACGGTTCAGGTGACAGAAAATTTTTTGTCTATATTTTTCATGTTTTAAACTTAACCTGTTTTGATGATCTGAAAAGGAGTAGTTAACTAATCAAATGCTTGTGATTCCTTTGATTTATACTGTTAGAAAGCATTTTTCATGACATGCTGGTTTGATTCAGCTCTCACAACAGCTTGTAAGAGATAAGGAGGTTGTCAGAAAGATACTACTGGATGCTCAGGGACTGCTTTTGAAGTAACTCTGAGCTGACAACTAGTGAGAAGGTTTTTTTGGTAACCTACCCTTCAGTGTAGATAGATGTTATTTTTACTTTTGTATGCAAACCGATGGATTGAGTATGCTTTACTGTCTGTAATATAAAATCTACCCTATCACCAAACAGAGAGTTTGTTCTTTCCATTTTTAGTTTTGGGGGGGGGTTTTGGTAGTGTGGTTGGTTGGTTTGTTCTTTGATTGGGTTTTTTTTCTTTTCTTGTGAGTACCTTCACCTTGTTAGACCTACACAGCAATGTTTTAGCATATTGAAGATGACTGGAAGTCTGAATTCAAAACTGAAGTTTTAGTGTAATTTCAGTGAATGTGTTTGGCATGACAGCAAGAAATATTTTTTTCCCAAAAAGGAAAATATGTTTAGTAAAATAAGCATACTCTTGTATGTGAGGAGCATGTAAGGTTTCCTGGGATGTACTTGACTGAAATTACATGAAGAAGCAGCAACTGGTTTTGTCTGCAGGTGCAATTTTTAATAATCCTTGATTTTTTTAATTATTTTTTTTTTACCTCATAAGCACAGTAGTTAACATACTTCTGATGCCCATGATAAAGTTATAAAATAATACTGTTGGGAGCTGAAAGCATTGTGACATTAGCAGTGGAGAAGAGAAGGCTCCAGGGAGATCTTACAGCAGCAGCTTTTCAATATTTAAAGGGATCCTAAGGGAAATCTGAAGAGGGACTTTTTATAAGAGCTTGTAGTGACAGGACAAGGAAGAATGGCTTTAAACTGAAAAAGGGTAGATTTAGATCAGATATTAGGAAAAAATTATCTATAATGAGGGTGGTGAGACACTGGAACAGGTTGCTTGAGAAGCTGTGGATGCCCCATTCCTGGAGGTGTTCAAGGCCAGATTGGATGGGGCTTAAAACAACCTGGTCTAGTGGAAAGTGTCCTTGCCCATGGCAGGGGTGTTGGAACTGAATGATCTTTAAGATCTCTTCCAACCCTAACTATTCTGTGAGTCTATGATTCTGTGACATGCAAAGAGCAATTTTTGAAGACTTAGAATTGTTATTCCGAGAATATATAGAATGTGAAGGAAATGTGAAATAATACAAATAGCTTCAGTTTCAATGTTCTCAGCTGTCTTCAGAAGGATTAGTTGTTCAAGAATTTTCTCATACAAATGAGTAAATGTGTTTATTAATGCAGTATCAACCATGCAGAGTTTCATTAAAAACAGTCCTGAAACTTAGACTTGGCTAAGTGATTATAAGATAGAACCAGTTCTACTCAGGCAGTTTTGCCACAAACAGAGGAAGATAAAAAGTGAGTTCTTATTGTTCTGGTTTCATGAACAGTTCGAGAGCTCTCAAATAAAATTTATTAGACACCATATCCATTTTCAGTAAAAGATTCTGGATTGAATCATGGTGGAACTAGTGCTCATGTAAAATTATCATCTTTGTGCCATAAAGTTGGTACATCAAGATATTTAATCAGTTCAGTAATACATGACAATAATCCATTATTTCAAAATTAGTGTAGCTAATGAGCCTTTGGAATAAGCTGAGGACTTAGGTTCTGACCCATCAACAAGGATTTCCATAGACTTCACTGGTCACTGAACAGAGCTATAATGAATAGGATGGTACAATCTTAGGTTATTTCTGAACTGTGAAATAGGTGCTTGCCACAGTATATCCTGGGACACTGAGGGACCTGGCATTGCAGGGAATGCTTTTCAGCCTTCCTGTTTAGGTGCCTTGCCCTCTGAAGTAGGATGGAAGTTGAGAGAAGAAATGGTATGTATCCTCAGGCTTTCTCCCAAACCTGGAGTCTGGAAGTAGCTGAGGATTACCCAGTGCTGAGGAGCTAGAAGATATTCTTTCACATGCAATTTAAACCACACCTTGGTCACAGCCTCAGGCCTTAGAACTGAGAAATTGAAGGATTGGGTATTACTGTCACAGGCCTACAATTTCTCACTTGTAGAAGGGCATAACTCACTGACAGACAAAACATTTCTTAACAGTGACAAGAGAAACTGCAATACTTGCAAGTTTGAAATTAAAAAAAATATCAAGTGTTGATTATGCAGTGCATAAGAAATCCTTATGCAATGAAAAATATCCTTACAGGAAACCTCTGAAGCTAAGAAATTATTCATATCAAGAGTCAGAACTTTAATTTCTGGCTAAATAAAATTTTGAAAATCTGAATGATACACACATATGGTTATAAGCTTCATTCATCAGTGTTGGAGAGAAGCGTGCTTTTTACAGGCTTTCTTGCTGATTCTTCTGAAGTAGCGGTATTAGCCAGTATGAGCCATGAGATAGTTTGCTGCTCTGACTCAGAATGGGAGATTTACATTTCTCTTTTTCAAACCTACTAGCCATTATCACTTTCTCTTTTTTTGTGTTTTTCTCTATCTCCTTCCTCTTTGCAGAAACATGCACAAATAGTGCATATATGAACAACTAGTCTTTGGGGTTAGGGTGTGTGCCAGCATCCCGAACCATTTTGCCTCTATCTGAAATGGAGACATGGCCTCTGATTTTAGAAAGTAAATTAATTCTCTGAAATGATAGGTCAATACCTTTGACTACCAGACAAGTTCACTTGTGGTGATGAACTGGGAACATCAACTGAATTTGCACAGATGACTATTGAAGCTTGAACTAATGGCCCAGTTATTAAAAACCAAGTTTCTGCCTCTAGTTCCCATAGAGAATTGTCCTAACATCATGCTATTTCTCCATTTAAATTCCAGCCCCCACATGTATATGAGGTAGTTTTCAGTTATTAAAATGGAGTAGAATGGGTTTTTTTACACTGGAAAGTGTTGGTATCTAAGTATTAAAATTCTTGGTTTAGTCTCTTTAGGTACTCTCAAGAAGACATCTTTTGTTATAATGATAATGCCATGGGAGATAAAAACAGAATCATCAATCTTAACAGAGTATTAAGTCTGAAATTCGCTTATGATCACTTAAATCTCAGTATGTTTAATTATTTTTAGTGTTCATTATTCTAGGAGAATATCCATCTTGAATGCTTGTCTGGTGTGATTAGATGAAGTTGTTATATCATAAGTTTTAATTGATCTTACTAAATTTCATATTATAGGAACAAAGCCTTAAGTATTGTGGCAGCCACTGACTGGTCTATCAAATAGAATTTGTATTGCTCAAATAATGAAAACATTTGTTATTCTTTCTAAATATTAATTAAGAGGATTTCGAGTAATTACTCATTTAAAACTGTTTTGGTTTACTGCAGAAATTTGGGTAACTGTGGCTCTTGAGGTATTGTTAGGGCATAACTGATACTTAATGATAGTATGGACAATAATAAGAAAGAATATTGGTGTAGCTTTTCTATAGCATTCCAGCAATGCACCCTGTTTTCAACTTTACTTGCCACAGCCCTTTTGACAGCTATTAATATAAATCTTTATCAGATTCCATTTTCCATCTTATTTATCATTTCCCTTTTTGAATTTATATTACGTTTCATATAAATATATGTTTATATAGCCTTTATAATACATTTCAAGCCCAATTGATCTTACAAGCAGTCTGGAAGCTTACTGCAGTAGGGTGACAAATAAGCCTCCATTGACGCATAAAACATACTCCCAAAAAAAGGCAATCTGGGCAAAAATGTAGTGACAAGCTTTTGGTTTTAGCTTATTGCGCAGCAAAATAAATTTTCTGCCCCAGTGCTGAGTCAGTACAGACACTGCTGATGTACTGGTTGAAGCAAACGCCTCAGCTCAGTCCAAAGAGAGATTCACGTAGAAAAGTCTTGCACAGACACACCCACTTACGTCACTGCGTCTTCCAGACAGCAAATTAAGTTACTGAAGTAACATTACAAGAATGTAAAAATTGATATAGCAATGCAAAAATTGTAGTCAATTTTTAATAAAAAACACCAGTATTAGAAACATTTGTATAATGGCTAAAAAGATAGAGGATAATTTTCATTTTTCTGCATTATGTAGCACCATTTTGTAGCTAAGCAGACAGTGGGATAACTTGGGTGGTTCAAGCCAGTTCCTGGTAGCCTGTCTGCTTTTTTTATTCTCTTTTTATCTCTAAAATGAGTGCAGAATTCCTAGTAAGATTGCTAAGGCTACACTATATTACATAGCAAACACACCACATTATAGTGATTGCTAAGGAAATAGGTCTGTGGAAGAAAAATTCAAGGAATTTCTTCATTGCATGATCATTGTCTACTGAGGCTTCTAAAAAATTGAGATCCTCACTGTAATGGAGAAGTCTGTTTATACTTCAGCAGTGTGTTTTATGAAGCTCTACTGTGCAAAACCATTCAAAAACATAACAATGGTATATTAGCTTAACTCACCAGTATATCTACAAATTCAGTCAACTCAAACTAATTAGTGATAGTATATTTAGTCTGTTATGTAATGCCTTTGAACTATTATTCCAAAGAATAATATTTAACGTTTATTCCCAATCTGATTGTACTACATCTTACTCAGACTGTAGTTTGATTAGGAGATAGTCATAAAGCTAGTATCTGTGAAGCTTCTGCACTTGATGATGTTAGCAGTGCCTGAATTTAGAATAACTCTTATCAACAAATCAACAAATTCTTTTGCATTTTCATCTTTTTTCAGCTCTCACATTAATTTCCTGAATCAAAACCTACCATCATCATTAACTTTATTTTGAAGATTACTTTAAATGGAGACCGTTCTTTTTTTTTTTTTTTTTTTACTTTGCATGGATTTGCAGAACTTATATCATTAAGATTTAGTGACTTTTGGATGTTTATGTTTGAGAAAACATAATTAAATAGATAATGAGCAGATCTTAGTTGTCGGCCTCTGCTTTTCAAAGTCACTTTCTTTTCCTTTGCATTAATAGGGCTACTCTACAACCCTATTAACAAACGAAAATACATAGGACCTGAGAACTGAGAACATGACTATAAATTGGGCATAACACCATATCATCCCTTACTCAACTGTGAGTACTGACATGACAAACTAGTCCATTGTAGGACTTGTGCACAAAACAATGTTAACCAAAACAAAGGCAGTTGCTTATTGTACCTACATTAACTTCCTTTCTCCACCTAATACGTAGTTTTATTTCATATGATCTGGGAACCAAGTAGGTGTTTTTTAAGCTTGTAATCTTACCTTAATATTTAACATTGGGTTTAGTCCATTTAATTTTTATGTACAACTTACTGATGCTGCTTATTTATTAATGCTATTTAACTGTGGATGAATATACCTATGGCCAACAAAGTAAAAAAAAAAAAAAAAAAATCATATGTATCAACATGATTTATCAAGTTTTCTGTGCAAAATTTATTGACATTCATTCTTCTGGTCAATGTGAAACCAGAACAGCATTCCCAGTGAATCTATGAACTCTTTTGAACCTAAAACTCTTAGAAGTAGCAATCAAAATATCTTAAGTAAATGTATAAAGATACATATGTAGAATGTAGAAGATACATATGTAGAATGTAGACCAATACTATAACTTACAGAGAGGTATAACATGATGTGTTGACCTCCTCAGAGTATTTTTTTCAAGGACAGTTTACAAATCCAATGACCTGATCTCATTCCATCTAGTAAAAACCGTGTTATAAAAACCTGTTTGTTTCAAATTCAGTTTGCAACACACTGGAAGACACAGTTCATCTTTCACTGATAAATTGAATAGAAAAGACAAAGAACTGGGCAGTGATCCTGTGGAATACACTCTGATTTTCTGTACTGTGGGATAATAGATTTCATATAATGTAATTCTTGAGGTTTGCAGAGATAGTAAAGCATAGTGCTAGCAACCATTTTGCTGTTAGTTATTTTACTTAAGTTCAGTCTACTTTCCACAAATTTATCTTTGGTTTGCAGTTTTTATTACTTTCAAAGAAAATAAAAAATCAAGCAGAATTATCATTGCCATAGTCTACAGCTGTTATTTATGTAAGCCTCTATGGTAGTTTTTCCCTTCCCATAATTTTCAGAAGATACTCATCTAGCCAGGAAAAAATTCTTAAGTCAGTATGCTGGATGGTTCAAATTTAAAACATTGGGAGCATACAAATAACTTGAGTAAACATGGCCCCAATTTTCTATGGTGAGGTTTCACTTTGAGTGAAGAATGCAAGATTTAGCTGCTTTCTTAATGGCTTCTGCTTTTGAAGGGAGTTGATTAGGAACAATTTTTAAGTTTGCTATACAAATTCAAAATATTATTATTATTTTTATATATTTAAAATATTATTGTCTTATCTTCATTTCATTGTCTACTCATGCCTTTACGTTAGGATTTTATATTGGCAACCACTGCCACAATGTCTGCAGTATGGTTAGACCTCAAGTACATGTATTTTAACAAGAATATTTTACCGGTTTCCATGAACACTATAGATATGCCAGCAAAGTAGATCCACAAAATGCAAGAAGGATTCTGGGATCTTTTTGAAAATAATTTGGAATTGTTTCTTCATCGTTTCAAGTCTTAAAGAGCACTATTAAAGTAGAAAAATGCAATAATACAATATATGCAAAACTATCATGTTTCATAATGGCAATTCTGATGTGTACAGAGAAAAGACAATGTAAAATGGCATACTTTTCAATATTTTATGCTTTCTAATACATACATGACATATATATTACTTTATAATATATATGTCATAAAGCATGCATGACATATATGTATTACCTTGTAATAATAAACATAAAACTTATTTTTTTTTCTTAAATTTATCTAGACTGTCTATAATGTGGGCCCTGTTAACAAGAAATTAAAAACCTTTAAAGCTCTACATTTTCAGCTTTACAGGGGGTGTGAATATAAATTTTCAAGATAAATTTAGCATTGTAACAAATGAAGTACAATTAAAGAACATAAAATGTATTATGCCGAAGAGAAAAAGACCCATACTTTGACATTTGAAGTAGGGTCATTAGTCATGGTTTTAATTAGAAAATAATTCTTTACTAAATCATTCAGTTGCTAAGTAAAAGTAACATATTTTACTGTAAAATATTTCACTTGAACAGTCAAATGACCACTGGGTTTACCAACATTACAGAAGCTTTTTTTACATTTTAAATTTCAAATATAACTTTGTCTTTTACCTTTTTAACACAAAAAAGAAAGCCTTGGGTATGCAGTACATTTCATCCAAACTACTCCTTTCCAGGGACTTCCTCTATCTTGCTGAAATGAATGCAGTTTAAAAAAAACTTTTCTTGAAAGAGCAAATAAATGCTTAAGAAAGCAACTAGAGCTACATGGATAAGGTTTTCTAAATTTAATGTCTAAAGTTGGTGTTTGATCAACAGGTGGCCCCTTTGAAGTGCAGTAGTTTTTATAGCTATGTAAATTCGTTATGGGTACCAAATTCAGAAAGATCTGTTAAATTATCTGATAGGTATGAATGTACTCAGTTATCATAACACTAACACTATATTTGGTATCTGAAGAAAAATTCTGTTTCAGCTAGCATGGGATTTTGCACAGAAATCCAAATGAGTACGGCTGGATAAATGATCACAGGTAAATGGATATACCACAAAGAAGCAAATGAATAATTTAAATATCTAAGTTTCTGTTGAATTTGTTGGCAACATATGATCTCCAAAGAAATCAGTAAAGGTCATATGGATGTATTGACTGAAAGTTATCTGAAGACTTCTTTCCAACTGTGAAATGCCATTTCCAGTGACACCATCAATGTAACAGTTGTGTTCAATGACTCATTTCACAGACACCCATGTCAGATGCCAGAAGCAGCTGTAATCTCCTCCTAAAGCAGGGTTTATTTTTAACTTTTTGAGAGTAATATTGTCTAATCAACTCGACTCGCTTAATAGTCTTGAGTGATACATCTGCACCAAATATTTTGCTTATATATGCTTTGATATATTCAATATCATATTAAAAATCTATGTAGTATACTTCTATGAATTTATTTTTTATGAATGTATTTGTATCCTACACTCCAGCTATGTTTGTGTCAGTCACGTCAACCTCCACATTTATCCTAGAAAACTAACAGGGTCGTAATATGGCCTTGAGCATTGACACAGCACTGTTAAGTACACAGATAGCAAAGTCCCTTGTATGATTCTGTCTTGGGCTTATTTGCCTAGATAATGCTCATCCATGATTCAAAATAAGCAACTACTGAGACTATACACTGTATACAATTTAAAGGCAACCACCCTATTTGGTACATGAGAGTAGAAATTATCTCTTCCATACTACTGTGCATCGGGCTCAGAGAATGACTCCTCCCCTAGTTTGCTTTTAAATATAGATGTAGTTCATGCAAACACTTGTTAGTCATCCTGTGGGTTATCAGTTCTGAAAACTGTGTGCTATTCTTGAGTTTTGACTTACTTGGAATAGTATTGATTTTCATCAGGGGAGGATTTTTGCTTTTCTGTGGTAGCCCAATTGGTTTGTTCCAAAATCTGACACTGAAATTTGTCCTGGCTATCTTGTTTCACAGTTCACTCTTGAAATAGAGAGGACAACACCTTCATATATGTGATATCAGCCAGCAGATGGTGCAGTATTCCCTTCTATTTCTGAGGTTTTGTCAATGAATGGAGTTGGCTCTTTTAGTATTTGATTCACCTGTCTGCAGTTTACCTCTGGGGATGTTTCAGCATTGCTAGCACATTGTCATAGGTATTTAATTCCACCAGACCAAGACTGAAAAGTGTGAAGTAACTTCAGAGCTGTCACCCAGGACCCTTGGAGGCCATGGGACAAAGGATTTCTAGTGGTTAACCTCTCTTCTTTTGACAGTCCTCTGTTCCAAAACTGATCTTGGTCCATGCTTCTTCTCAGACACAATTACAGTCAGTGAGAATGTTTTGGTTTTCATCTGTATTATTGCTGAAGTTAGTGAAGATTCACACATTCTGGTCCTGCTTTCTTCAGCTTGTCTCAGAAGATTTCATTGCATAACTTCTTTGTTGGCAAGATGCAAAATGTAGATGTACAGCATTCATAGTAACTGTCCCAATGTATATTGCAATGTATTTTAGTATCTGTCTGGATTCTGGATTGTTATCTGGAAATGTTCAGACATTGCTTTTCATTTGAGAAGGATGTAATCTTTGTGTGTGGGAAATTGAACCAAATGAGACTATTGGGCCAATGGATGGAACAGATTTCCAAATGGATGTACCACTAAATCACTTTAAAAGCTGGGGAATGAGTTAGAAGAGTTGTCATTCAAGAGACAATCAGTTACACAATTACTTTGCCATCATATGCCACAGACCCCTTACAGCTTCTTGGCACTTTCTGAAAATCATTTGATCTTAAATATCAGTAAGGGTTTAACCAAAGTTTCCCCCTTTAAAAGATCCTGTTGATCAGTACAGAGGTTAATCTAGTTACTGTGGCTCTGAAGAAGCCATATGGTAGGTCAGGCACTTTTTATGTATGCTTGACTTCACCTTGGTGGAAATGTGTCTCTTGTAGTGTCTATAATCTATTCCAGGAAAGTGAAGAATTCAGATGTGAAAGAGGCACACATCTTAAAATATTCCAGTTACTGGAATAACCTTATCCACCCTCATGAAAGATAAGAGTTGTTATATATTTCACCATATGTAATGTCCAAAATAGTATTAAACATTACTGTGATGCCTTTTTACATGAAAATAACATTAAAATACCTATACTGAGCAAAATGCGCAGGATGCAAACTAAACAGTTTCTTGAACTCAGTTGAAATTTGGTTTGTTATATAGTTACATTAGCTCTAGAGATACACAATTAGAAGTCTTGCATGACTGGGTCACCTTTACACATATTTGTTCTTTCGTTAAGTTTAATTAGTATGAAAATAAGTATCAGTTAGGATCCTCATGTTAGGGCTTCTAGGAAGTGGAGGAGCATCCACTAGTTTGTGCATCTTATATTTGTGACTTGATTTTAAAAATTGAATAGTTAAGTCTGGCAAGAGACTGACTAGATGTCAGTGTTTTGATTTTTACACTGTTGTGTTGATTTCCTTTTAGAAGTAAGTTCAGCAAATGCATTGATAGTAATGACTTGCTTTGCCATATTTTATGTAACACAATTTGCTGTCACATATTATTCACATATTATTCCCTCATCTGAAGACGTGCTATATATATTTTAGATTTTACTACATGCACTTAAAATATTGTAGATCTCAGCTTCTGTGTCCATAGGATTAATTGTGGAGGGGGTATAATCAAAAGTAGCAAACTTAAAGTCATCCAAAATCAGTTGAAGTTGCCCACCAACCTTCTATGAGGAGCACTCCTCTTTGTGACAACTCACATAATTCTATTCAGTAAGCAGAAACTTTTATTTAGCTCCAGTCAAGAACTCCTAAGTAGGCTAGTATGGGACATTTAAGGACCAACGTGGCATTAGTAAAACTGGAATGAGTCACCAGAGGATAACCTGACCTTCTGTGGCAAACAACTTCCTCCTAGAAGAGAACATACAAAGCAGGACCTCATTCCACTGACTGTGCAAACAGAGAGCACATCTTGCAAGGGGAGCCCTGGACCTAAAGCCAGAGAACTGTTCTCACTGGTCCCACTTTCCTCCCAAATAAGCTTCATTTTTTATGAGAACTTAATGAACTTCTCCCCTGAAACTTGGAGAAAATGATGTTACTACAGTCAGTAAAAATCTTTGTCTTCTTTCCTTGGCTGACACTGTGTGTATAATAACTCTGAGTCTTCTTAGAAAATGGTATTTCACAATTCAGAATGTTTTATAGCTTTCAGAAGATTCAAGATGGTGGCAATTAGAAAAAAAAGTATCACAAAAATTGCATTTCAAAATTCATTAATTCTTAAATTACTTTAAAAGCATAGATTCAAGGAAGTACCCATATTAGAAAGTAGTCTTTCTTAATACTGCCAATGTTGTTGAACTTTGCCTCATGTTGGGCTTTTTACAAATCAGACCAGGTCTTTGAGGTAAGAACCATCTTTCCTATATGTTTGCATAGTTATCAAATTGATTTGACCGTAATATTAATTGACTCAATTACCAGAAGCTGCAGCATTATAAATTGCGAAAGTAATCTGTCGTTTTCACTTTTCCGTCTTGCATTCTGTCTTTATCACATTGGTAAATCAGTTTGTCTGCAAATTTCAATTCCTTGCAATATTCCATAATTTCTATGATTCTGAGTAATACTTTTAATTTTAAATTGTTGTGCCCTGTGATAATATCCAGGCCACAGGATCATTTCTGCTAATTCCCAGGGCACTCCATCATTAGCCTTTTTCTCCAACTACTATAACCAGCTTTTAATTGATGAAAGGACTTCATTTACCCTCCTGTGGCTACTAACTTAATAATCTCCTGAAAAGGAATCTATTAAAAGCTTTTTGAAATCCTAATGCAATATCTACAGAGCCAGATATCCTTCATCTATTATTTTTTGTTAACTTAAAACTGTGCCTTAGATTGCTTTCAGCAAGCTGAACCTGCAAAGTACAGATTTCTGCTCTGTGTCTAGCAAGGCTATTTCATAAGAGCAAGAGACATACAAAAATTTTAGTTTACTGTTTTAAACCAGCTTCTCAGTTGTTGCTGAATTTATGAGGCAACCAGTTTAGTCACTCGGCTCTTATGCATGTAGAATTCTGATTATACTTCTGAGAAGTATAGATTCTTTTTGAAAACTCAACGTAAAAGGTAGGTCGTTCTCATTAAGAGATATTATCCAAATGCTGTGTGAAATCAGTAAGATCAACTATATAATAAGAAATGAATGATCACACTGTAGACTATGTCTTCTTTCCTGGTCTGTACAGTTTTTCTTGCTTAATGATGATGTTATCCACAAATACACAGTTACATCTTTGGACATTAGTAAAATGTGAGGGAAGATTTTTCCAGTATAGAAATAAAACCTAAAAACCTGCAGATTGGAACAGGTGTATCATAGGTATGATATTTCTTTCCTCTGATAATGCTCAGAAATCCCCCACGGCAATACATTTTCGGAATTTGTGAGCAAGACTTTAACATATCTATTCCTTCAAAGAACCATTAGTAACCCCTTTACTTTGCTCAGAATAAAGGAATAATGGAAAAGACTTAAAAAAATAGCTTAATCACATTCATATACAGAAGCATACTTGCTGCAAATTTCCTTTTGTTGCAAAATGCAACTATTCCCTCTTTGGATCAACTTTGAAATTGCATAATGTCTCCAAAGTAATATATTAATGTAGACTCACCTTAAATGCTTTAAAAAATATCTTTTCTTCTTTGCTTTTGGGGAGAATGAACACAGTACCACTATTTTATTCTATTTATTATGGCCATTCTACCCACTTTCCTGCCTACAGAAAAGTCAAGAGTCAGAAACTGATAGGAACAGTCTTGTAGAATGCCCTTAAGGTAGAAAAATCACTGTTCTAATTTGCCTTTCAACCATTTGGTTTCGTCATTTTTATTACATTTTTAAAAAATATTGTGTGTGAAAACGCAGATGATAACATATAATGACATGTTTTACAAGCTTCCACAATTTCTAAAGCCATAAAACTGCCAGTTTTCCACTATATGTGTGTCTGAAACTTATAACAAAATTGGATAGACAATTCCCACAGACACATTTTTGTTTTATTCCAATGTTTGTCTGTAACTTTTAATTTTGTGTTATTAAAACAAAAAAAATTTCAAGTTAATTTGACAGACAGCTTTGCATGATTGGCAAAGAGAAAAGAAATTAATGCCAAAAAAAGAAAAAAAAGAAAACAATTATTTGGACACTAGCTTTCCAAATGGGATAGAATCAGTTGACATTCTCTCCTCATTTACCTTCACAATTAGTTCTTAAAAAATAGCATAAGAGTGTTAAGTTTCATCTTATTAAAACGGAAAAAAAAAATTCTTGGAACTAAAGATGAATATTTTTTCCAAAAAGTCAATTCCAAATTAGTTCTATACTGACAAACTGCATTATATATGTTTTTGTTGGAATGGACAAATTGATCCACTCTTCTTCTGATAAAATTTAAAACTAACTCCATATTGCATGAAGTAAATAAATGAAGACCAATCTGTCTTCCTCAAAGAGGTAGTGGGAAAGTCTTGCTGCCACCTCCTTATTGTTCATCTACTTTCAAATTGCCTTGGAGGAAGGCAGGATTAATCTCTACCTAGCCTCCTTCCCTTGCCTGTTACTGGGACAAGATTGTCCTCTTTCCTTTCATTTCCAGAGAAGAGGTGATAACTGGTGTCTAATTAAGTGTGTGCAAAACTGAAAATTCTTCTTCACAATGATAATCCTGTGTGCACTCGATAGTGAAGCAACAAAGTTAGTCCTCTGCTTCTTGCTGATGCTTAAATGCAGCTGTGAGGGATTTCTGAGATGTTGCAGCTGAGAGTGAAACTTAATCTACCATAGGGCTATGGACCCCTGAGGAGTCATTAATTCCCACTCACCTCTCAAAGTAGGTGTATATACTACATATAATATTTCACAACTATCATAAGTGCAAATTAT
Source organism: Psittacula echo (assembly GCF_963264785.1). NCBI lineage: Eukaryota > Metazoa > Chordata > Aves > Psittaciformes > Psittacidae > Psittacula > Psittacula echo. The sequence goes on along the minus strand of NC_137738.1, from coordinate 35,627,607 downwards.
CTTTACATGTCATGTAATGCTCATATTAGGCAATTGCAAATAAGAAAGAATAGCAAAATGTAGAGAAATAATGCCTGTCTTAATCTGAAGTTACACATTTATTGTGCTTGTGGAACTCTTACAACATATTAATAAGTAACGTAAGGAAAAAAATGAGACAATTGGGTGTGGCTAAGAAGGTGTCAGCAAGTCTTTGAACAGCAAGAAAAATGTAACTAGATAAGCATACATTCTGAAGTAGTGGAGGTACTTTTGGCTGCCACTGAGGTTATTGTGTGGTCCATTATTTGCTTTACAGAAACAATTCGCGAGTACGTTCCACATTTGTCAGAGTCATGTTTAAAGACCACTTTTCTCAGGGTGCATTCATCTTCTATTTATAATGCTTCCCTTCAATTAAGAGAAAGCAATCCTTTAAGCATAGTCTACAGCTATTTGCCCTATTAGAATAATAGTGTATTTTACATGGGTTTTTTTGGAAATCAGTTGACTGAGATAATCTAATGTGGTCAGAATCCAAACAAATAAGATCAAACTAACACTTAATTTCGTGGGGTTTTGGGGTTTTTTTGTTTGTTTTTTTTTTTTTTTTTTAGTTTGGAGTATTTCTATGTATCAGTTTGTCCCTGTTATTTCCAATGAAGAATTAATGAGAATAAAATCTGGATATTTTACATTAGGGCAAATTGATGATAACAACAGATAAGCTCTCACAGCTGCCTTGTGTGGTAGCATTCATGCTTTCCTATCTGTACTGTGCATACCTTATACATTTTAAATAATATTTTCTCTATTCGCATCTGCATCATATTGGTGGCTTATAAAGATTAATTATTCGGTTCAACTCTTTTTCCTTTCTTACTGTATTACACTGATGAACTCTTATACTGTAGCAGAAATCCTTGCTATTAGTCTGTCACATTAACATTGCGTGTCATAATCCAGGGGGTTTTGTGTCATCCTGGTTTTTGTTGTCTGATATGCTGACCCTCCTCTATATTGGCAAGACCTGCCTGATCTGTATAATCAGCAAAGTATATATTTACAAAATCTAAATTCAGGTAGTACAATGAAAAAGATTTATGAAAATTCAAGGATAGAATCCCCTCCCCCCAGAAATGTCCTAGATTATCTTCTGGATGGCAACTCGCAGACTGTTAGCAATTCACACGTGTAACTGAGAATCCATTTGTTAAATAATAATTAATTCTTAGGTTGTATTGATAGGAAGCTATTTCACATTGGTTTGTTTTGTTTGGTTTTTGTTTTTTTTTTTGCTATCTGGGGAGAGGTTTACAGATTTACACAAATTTGTATCTTTTTTCACCTTGCCCCCATTTCTCATGGAATCACTGATCTTCTTGTTACTTAGGGAACAATATGACCTTCCTGTTGACTATTAGTTTTCTTCACTTTTGTAACCCTAGTAAGATTAGATTATCAACTTCAGGTGTGGCAACTGAAAATAAAATGTTTATCATATGCAGGACCATCACTGTTCCTAGTAGCAATTGTTCTCCAAATAATATCTGTGTAGTATGTCTGCTGTAATGCCATAAATTGGAGAATTTGATTTTCAGAGTTCTTGATCATATCCAGTTCTAACCATTGTTGCTTACAGTGGATTATGAATAGTTTTGCCATATTGCCAGATAATTTTGATCAAATATTTCTGTTTTAGGCATGTTTCTCATCCATACATATCAAGCATGAGCCAAAAGTAAGTGGATGCTTTTTATTATGAGTGTTTCCCCAGAATTTGAAAAGAATTCACATGGATTAGGCTGCAGTGTCAGTTGAGAGAAAGCAGTGGAAAAATGCTGGAGAGAGGCAAATGAGGCAATTAGTCTACAGGGATAAGGAGTTGTTTTGCTTCAGTTTGGAGATATATGTAGAAAGAAACTCATTGTGCAGGTAGAAGTAATAGCTGGAAAATAATTACCGATTATATGCACCTAAAATTAGAAAGAGAAATTTGTTTAGAGCTACATTGTCTTTAAGGTACACATCATAGCTGAGAATTTTTCATACCATAGTCAGTGTTTTCAGACTTAAAAGTTACTGTGTTCCAGCTTCATTTAAAAGAGCAATAGGAGTAAAAAGAGAGTAATTCTTGCTGGAAAACTTGGAGGGACTAAATACAGAATTGAGCTTTGTACCATAAGCAAAGCTACCATATTAAACACTCCATTAAATCAAGTCTAGGAAATACTAGTGAGCATTACTCGCTCCATAGTGAAGATTAAAACTAAGATCCCACTATGAATTAAGAGACAAGAGCCTTGAATACAGAGACGAAAACAGATCTTAAAAGGAACTATAGAATCCTCATGAAATCTTAACAATCCTTACAAAAAACTCCTGGTTTTCTTTATCAAATCAGCAAATCCAGAGATTCTTTTACTATACTTAATTTTAATGCCTTAGATAAAGACATTAAATGAGTACATAAGCAGTTATATGTAATGTTTCTAGGAGATCAAATCCAATTTTTGGATAATCATATCAAAGACATAATATTATGTAATCAGTTGTGTGAAATGAGATGGAAAATTAAGTTGTTTATGTATCTTAAACACTACCTTCTAAAACTTGTGTTTGCCTTATAGATTACCAGATTACTTTAAATATGATTATTTAAGAAAGGCGAATTACATCCTTATTGTAAAATGTCTATACCTGAAGTTCTCTCAAATAGCTTGCTTTCTTCAGCTAATAGGCAGATTAGCTGCAAAGATTATTTTTGCTATTTACAATCCAGTCTCTTTACCTTGGTTATCGTTTTCTCAGCAGTCTTGCCTCTCACTATGAGTTGCTTCATAGGAACAGATTTTCTGCGGGACAAATTAACTGTGATACTGCAATCAGTTTCCTCCCATCTTGTGCATTGGTTATACATATTGATAAAGCAACAATAATGAACTGTATATTGTTTCTTTTTCACCCAGGGAGCATAAGTAGCACGGAAATTTAATGAAACACAGAATCATAGAATAGTTAGGGTTGGAAAGGACCTTGAGATCATCTAGTTCCAACCCCCCTGCCATGGGCAGGGACACCTCACATTAAACCATGTCACCCAAGGCCTCATCCAACCTGGCCTTGAACACCACCAAGGATGGAGCATTCACAACCTCCCTGGGCAACCCATTCCAGTGCCTCACCACCCTCACAGTAAAGAATTTCTTCCTTATATCTAATCTAAACTTTCCCTGTTTCAGTTTTAACCCATTACCCCTTGTCCTATCACTACAGTCCCTGATGAATAGTCCCTCCCCAGCATCCTTGTAGACCCCCTTCAGATACTGGAAGGGGTAGACCCCCTTCAGATACTGGAAGGCTGCTATGAGGTCTCCACGCAGCCTTCTCTTCTCCAGGCTGAACAGCCCCAACTTTCTCAGCCTGTCTTCATACAGGAGGTGCTCCAGTCCCCTGATCATCCTCGTGGCCCTCCTCTGGACTTGTTCCAACAGTTCCATGTCCTTTTTATGTTGAGGACACCAGAACTGCACACAATACTCCAAATGAGGTCTCACAAGAGCAGAGTAGAGGGGCAGGATCACCTCCTTCGACCTGCTGGTCACGCTCCTCTTGATGCAGCCCAGGATACGGTTGGCTTTCTGGGCTGCGAGCACACACTGAAGCCGGCTCATGTTCATTTTTTCATCAACCAACACCCCCAAGTCCTCCTCTGCAGGGCTGCTCTGAATCTCTTCTCTGCCCAACCTGTAGCTGTGCCTGGGATTGCTCCGACCCAGGTGTAGGACCTTGCACTTGGCATGGTTAAACTTAATAAGGTTGGCATCAGTCCACCTCACAAGCGTGTCGAGGTCTCTCTGGATGGCATCCCTTCCCTCTGGTGTATCAGCCGAACCACACAGCTTGGTGTCATCGGCAAACTTGCTGAGGGTGCACTCAATCCCACTGTCCATGTCACCGACAAAGATGTTGAACAAGACCGGTCCCAACACCGATCCCTGAGGGACACCACTCGTTACAGGTCTCCAGCTGGACATCGAGCCATTGACCACAACTGTTTGAGTGCGGCCATCCAGCCAGTTCTTTATCCACCAAGTGGTCCATCTATCAAATTGATGTCTCTCCAATTTAGAGACAAGGAATGTCATGTGGGACAGTGTCAAAGGCTTTGCACAAGTCCAGGCAGATGACATCAACTGCTCTGCCCCTGTCGATCAGTTTTGTAGCCCCATCATAGAAGGCCACCAAATTGGTCAGGCAGGATTTCCCCTTAGTGAAGCCATGCTGGCTGTCACTAACCACCTCCTTGTTTTTCATGTGCCTTAGCATGCCTTCCAGGAGAATCTGCTCCAAGAGTTTGCCAGGCACAGAGGTGAGACTGACTGGTCTGTAATTCCCCAGGTCATCCATTTTCCCCTTCTTGAAAATGGGGGTTATATTTCCCTTTTTCCAGTCATTGGGAACTTCACCTGACTGCCATGATTTTTCAAATATGATGGCCAGTGGCTTAGCAACTTCATTCGCCAGCTCCTTCAGGACCCGCGGATGGACTTCATCCGGTCCCATGGACTTGTGTACGTTTGGGTTTTTAAGATGGTCTCGAACCAGATCCTCTCCTACAGTGGGCCTAGGGTCTTTATTCTCACAGTCCCTGCGTTCGCCTTCCAAGACTTGGGTGGTGCAGTCAGAGACTTTGCCACATAACATTTTGCTGATTACAGTACAGTTGGTTTTGTTGTGTGGTCATATTTTATGGTAATATATCAGTTTTTATTGCTTGACCTATTTACTGAAAATTCAGAAGCTGAGTTATCACAACTTACAAACCGTTAGTACAGAAGTTCATAACAATTATTGTGAGATTTTTTAACATCCATGGTTACAGCTTTATTGTCACATGTGGACAAATTTTGCCAAGATTTTGAGCTTTAATCAGCATTTTTCGTAGGTGGATGTGGAAAACAAAAGAATTTTTGTGGGTGTAAACAGAAAAAAATCACATTTTTCTCAGAACAGCTGTATAATAGCTGCTTTTAAAAGCTAAATTGTAAACACACAAGGAAGGGGTTTCACACCATAGAATGTGAGGCAAAATATTTCTGGCTTCCATGTTGTGGGAGTTATTACAGAGCACAAAATGCTAAGTAAAATTGGTTGTATTGCTGGACAGCTAACCCTTGAAGAAATGAGTTAGAAATCAGATTCCTTTTCAGAGCCATGCCAGTTGCCAGCCACTTAGGGCTTTGGATCTGAGAAGCGAGGAGTACACACAAATGCTTTATGATCTACAGCTTGTCATATTTTGTGGAGATTTTTTTCATAATAAGGCTTTTGTGTCATGTAAAAATCAGATTTGTTTTTAAACTCAGAAATCATATATACCTTAAGGTTATTATATTATTTCTATGTGTGTATAATGTCTAACTGTAAGACAGAGCTGGTAGATGCAGGTAATATCTTTTATTGACCGGTTATAATAATTGAAAAGCTTTTGAACACATATGCTTTATTTATATCTAAAAGAGAAAAAGCATATTTCAAGGGCAAAGAACAGCTGAGAAAAATTGCTCAGAGTAACAGAAATACCACATCTTTCAGAAGAGATAACTGGTAGATACAGTTAGGGGGGGTGTTAGCAAAGAGATTACACTGTATGTGTTTTGAGCAGAATAGTTGCCCATCCTGATGCAGGAATCTAACATGGATGTGTATACATCAAGGATATTTTTCCATGGAAATAGCTTGTAGTTTTGAAAGAGTTGTCAAAAACCCATGGAAGGAATGATTTCTTAAAAAAAACACAAAGACATCATCTGCTAAAGGTGGTTTTCCTTATGAAGTCACACCCCAAGTTTTATGAAAACCATTTGCATTACTAATTGTATCTCTCTCTTTCACATCTAAACCTTTCCCCAGACACAAGTAGCTGTTGCAGATTTTGGTTTTGATTTTCTGAAATGAGAGGATTCAGTAACAAAAAGTGCCATCTAATAATCTTATAAACAACAAATTAAAAGATAAAAAGGGCATCTTATTGTCCTATGGACAGCGAACAGGAAAAAATTGATGCATTTGATCCTGCTTTTTTGTCAATATTTTATGTCTGCTTAGACACTTCTTACCTGATAGAGGTTTCTTGCTGTAATGAACTACTCAGACTTAGGCTCGTCACCAGAAGTTTGTAGTTGTATTGCAGTCTTCTGTTCTTAGTAACTTTGAGGGCAGACGTCTTTTGCCATTTCACAAGTATTGTCTGTGTAATGCTGATTGCCCTCAAGAAATACAAAATCTATCAGTTTATGAATTTAAATATCTTCTGATTCTTGTTTTGGAAAGATCTTCATACATGGTTGCCTAGTATAGATATTTTCAAACTTTCTAAAGAATTGACCCTGGGATATTAAACTTAAACAGGAGGAGTTCAGGTTAGGTACATGGAAAAAGTTCTTTACTGTGAAGGTGATGAAGCACTAGATCAGGCTGCCCAATGAAGTCATAAATGCTCCATCCTTGTCAGTGTTCAAGGCTGGGTTGGACAGACCCTTGAGCAACATGATCTAGAATGAGGCATCCCTACCCATAGCAGGGGGCTTGAAACTAGATGATCTTAAGGTCCTGTCCACCCCTAACCATTCTATGATTCTGTATAGTTCTATATTGACCCTAAAGGCATCTGATAAAGGCGTTTTTTCTTGTGAACCAAAAGCCAATGATGAAAATTTACAGAGAAGTCATCATATGAGGTGCTGTGAAAATAGGAAATTTAGCTTTCATTTGTTCCTTCTTCTATATGGTTCATTACCGGGATTTGATTTCACTTACATAAGTGTATAGGTATTATATAATTGTTCTTTTTAGTCTCCTATAAGAGATTAACAGTCAATGTATGTGAGACTATGTAAGTATGTGTCCTGGGTTCAGCAGCAGCAGTCAGTTTTTCTCCTTCTTAGTAGCTGGTGCAGCGCTGTGGTTTTGACTTTCGGCCTGGGAAAAATATTGATAAAGCTGATGTTTTCAGTTGTGGGTCAGAATGTTTATCCTGACCAAGGACTTTGTGAGTCTCATGCTCTGCCAGGGAGGAGGAGAAGACGGGAGGAAGCAGGGACAGGACACCTGACCCAAACTAGCCAAAGAGGTATTCCATACCACAGCACGTCATGCCCAGGATGTAGAACGGAGAGTTCCCGGAAGGGCTGGATCATGGCAGGGTGGGGGTGAGGTACCGGTTGGTGAGCGGTTGTATTCTCTTTCTTGTTATTTCCTTTATCATTATTACTATTGGTGGTAGCAGTAGTGATTTGTGTTATACCTTAGTTATTAAACTGTTCTTATCTCAACCCGTGGGAGCTGCGTTCTTTTGATTCTCCTCCCCGTCCCTCAAGGAGCGGAGGGAAGAAAGGTGGGGGGGGAGGAAGTGGACTTCGTGGTTCTGATTTACGGCCTGGGCTTAAACCACGACAGTATGTAAATGGCATTATGTCTGCCAATAGTGGGATGCTCACAGCCTATGTAAAGGACATACTTTCAAGTATCTGTTCCAGTTAATTTTTTTTATCATGGACTCATCAGTTTCAACACGAAAGATTGAAGCAGTCAAGTCAGTAGTTAAGGTGTGCAAGGTGAGGATTCAGATCTGCTCAAAGTCAAGCAGGGAGGAAAATGAATCCTGGTTGCAAAGAGAGAATGTATATCTTCTGGTTGCTAACTATGGGACTTGCCAGAGAAGAGTAAACCCTGAAGCTTGTTAGGTGTGAAGGAGGAGGCTTCTCCCCTGTTCCAAAACATAATCTCCCTGGAAAATAGGGTGGCAGCTAAGAAGTGTTTTAAAGATGGAAATGGATGCCTAAAGAGATGGATTGGTCTCAAACCATGTCCCTAAGTGCCACATTTACACATCTTTCAAATACCTCCAGGGATGATGGCTCAACCTCTTACCTGAGCAGCCTGTTCCAATGCTTGGCAATGATTTTGATGAAATTTTTTTTTTCTAATATCCAATCTAAACCTACCCTCATGCAACTTGAGGCCATTTCCTCTTATCCTGTCACTTTTTACTTGGGAGAAAAGACTGACACCCACTACAACCTCCTTTCAGGTAGTTGTAGAGAGCAGTAAGGTCTCTCTCCTTGGCAATGCTATGTTAACAATTGGACTCAATGATCTTAAAGGTCTTTTCCAACCTAAAATGTTTTATGATTCTATTATCTCCAAATTATTTTGAGGATAATATTCTGTTCAGAGAACGTGCTTTGCTGTTGAGCCACTTCTTTGCTGTATTTGACAGGCTGAAAGCAAACTTCTGGTTCTCTCTGGCTATCCTGACTGTGTGTAACATCAGAGTACTGGTGGGTGGAAGAAGGAAAGCAGAACAAAACTAGCAGTTTGCAAAATCCCTTTCAAAGTCTATAACTTGGGAAGGTTAACACACTTTGTATTTTAGGATTGGAAGGAGATTCCTATTAGAAAGAGGTACCTAAGTTTTCCACCTTTTTTCACAGTACAGACTTATGTAATTTCTTCAGAATTCTGCTCCTGAAATTAATAGGAAATAAAATTAGGTCAGTATTCTAGAAAGCTGGGAATTCTGAAAAAATATTTATATTTGTGCCATGCTGGATATCTGTTGGTTAAAGGACTCGTTCTCTTATTTGTTCTTTTGAGTGTCCAAGTGAAGATGTAAAGATCAGATTTTTCTGAAGTAAATAGAATGTTATTTTTAAAATGGCTGGTTTGATTCCTACGGGTAACTTACAAAGCAAAGTTTGTAAGCAAGAATACCAGAATCTAATATTGACTTATCAAAAATGGAAAATATGTGGTAGCATATTCATTGTCACTATTTTCTTTAGGTCTAATATTTCTGTATTTCGATATCTGGCCATAAACTATATTTGAGACTTACTGATATTCAGCAATGATACAAAATTAATTCTTAAACATACCTCTGTAAGCATGAATTATCTGTTGGCTTCATCATATTGTATCAGTATTGAGAAATTGCATTTATTTTCTTATTTATTTTGTATTTTCAGGTAGAGATAGAAAGCCTGGACTATAATTCCTATCTGCCTATTTTTTTTCATGGCCTTTGTGAAATGACATTTCCACATGAGTTTTTTGCTCGTCAAGGAATTCATGACATGCTGGAACATGGTGGAAACAAGATTCTTCCTGTCATTCCTCAGCTCATTATTCCAATAAAAAGTAAGTAAATATGTGTAATAAAAAAATCCATAAAATTGCATTTATATAGTGTAGATTTTGATAAGTTGCTAATTAAGCGGTATAACATGACAGGCTGTACATTTCATGAAGATTATTGCAAATGTGAGTAAATTGTAAGGTGTAAGGACAGAAGGTTTATGTCTTCAGTCACCTGGTACATGCAGTAATCCAGAATAGACTGTCTGGTTAATATTTTTCTGATTATAAATGTGGGTCTTGGGCTTTGTAAATGTGAAGTGTCTTTTTCTTCCCTGATTTTGTGTATTATTATATAAAACCATTAATGCATAAACCAGTTCATCTAAAATGACAGAGGAATGAACAGATGAAACTTACGAATTATGTTTCTTTCTGCCCTTTTTATTTATTCTACAATTGTCAGATATCTACTTACTAGATATCTTTTCTATCATCATTCTTATTGCTTTGCATATACATGTATCTATCTAAATTGGAAATTCTGCCTGACTAATGTTGTATGTAGAATTTTGGCATTTAAAAGTATTATTTTAAAATATTCAGACATAATTCTTTGTAGAAAAAAAATGTGAAAGGTACTAAGTTCTTTTAATACAAGTGTAATACCACTAAAATTCCAAGTTTAAAAAAACCCTAAACTTATTTTTTTGAAACACCTTGTATTTCAGACATATTGTTTTGTTCTTTCCTGTGTCTTTAGATTAGTGTCTTAAGGAGATATGATTCTGAACCATCACCCTTTATTAGTTAGGTATTATGATTCTTAAGTCTGCATGCTACACTTGTACTGCTAGATGCTCATATTTTTTAAGCTTGGCTTCTGTTTTATCGTTGCTCAGTATCATTGGTATCATTGCTGTCCTTCCTATTTTCGTGAGATGATTCAGCATCAATGCTAATACAGAATAAAATGGAGTGATTGTATTTGTGATACAGAATGGAGTCAAATACAGTTTTGGAAAAGGGGAAAAGGAATGTCATTTAAGCCTGATAATACTGAAATAATAATGTTGAAAGGGTCAGAATTGTGTTTTGTTCACTCAATTTATTCCCCATTTTAAGAGATTAATTATAGAATTCATTATCTATATCTTACTGTAGATTTTGAAAATGTCAGAAGGAATATATAATACTCAGAATGGTTACTCTGAAAGTGACACTTGTGAAAGGTTTATGAAAACTATCTTACATGTTTTTTCTCTGAAAAGGGAACACATAGAGAGAGAAATCATGTCTTTTCTTTAAATCTGTTTTTCCAGCACAATCCAAGTATATTTATAGTAATACTTTTTTTTTTTTAAGCTGAAATAATTTCTTTAAAAAAGACTTCAAGTTTATGACAGCAGCTACACAGTTAGGATTTAAAAGTCTTGCTGAGACCAGAATCTAGCTCAGAAGTAATTATCTAGAAGCTTTAGCTGTTACACAACATTTAGCATTAGAAAGAGACTGCTAGGTAAGGATATTTGTATGGGTTTGATATATAGACTTTTAAATTAAGTCATAATTTATTATTCTGGAACACATTCAAGATCTGCTAGCTCAATTTCGTTGTTGGTTCTGCTTTATTTTATTGTACAGTGCTTATTTTTTATTTTACAAAGCTTCTGTATGGACTTTAATGTGTGAAGAGTCTAAGTATTATCAGTGATAAAGGCGTCTTCCTAATCAAAGACATATTAATATTAAAAAGACACTGCCATCTCAAGGAATCTGTAAGTGTACTTCAAGAGTTTCTAAATTTACTATGACTGTGTAATATAGGAGTCAGAACTATACATTTGTGTGACTCAGCTGCATCCACAATAAAGTCAGCTATGTTTTACACATATTACTGTCTCTAAAGTCACCATGGGGTGAGTTATATCTGCTTAACCCATCTTCTTCTAGATTCATACCATATTTCTATTGTGAGTGAATCAAGTAATGGTTAGGCAAGATAATATATACAATAGAAGGGAAAAGGATAAAAGAAAGACAGAAAAATAACTCTACAGATAGAATGTTTTTTTAAGTATTTTTGTCTCCTGCATGTTCATCAAAGGAAAATATTGGTAAAAAGCTGTTCTCTAAAAACATTTTTAATTACGAATTAGAATTCTGTACTATATTCTAATGATTTAAGAAATTATCCTCCACCTGTCCTTGCTTAATGTTCACATTTCTTGAACACTATATCATTAAGATGGAAAATATTTATATATTGTTATATTCTTTCTTATAATAATATTATTTAATGAATCTGGGTTTCAGATTCATTTTCACTGTAAGCCCAAACCAAAACATTTTCAGAGTGGCATTACTATTAAACTCATATCATTTCAATGATGTAGTTTATAGCTGCACTGTTGCAGATGAAGGAAGAGATGATCAAAAGGAACATCTTGATAGATGCTAGTGAAGAAAATAACGTGAAATTATATACTTAAGCATCCTGGATCGCTCAGTTGCCAGAATCCTTTCTATTCTGTACTGTGAATCCTAAAACAGACACATAGGCAATCTGAACTTAGGCCTAGGAGCCAATAAATCTCACATCTTTACACTTAAATTGTAACTTAGATGGAAATATTGTCTCTACACAGTTGCAGTCAGCAGACCATCACTTCTGATTGAGTCCAAAAAGAATAATTTCCATCCTTAGAAACACTGAAGTTTTCCTTTTTGAGGCTTTTTCCGTGCTGTTAAAAATCCCTTCTGTGACACAGTAGATCAAGGACTTCCAATAAGGGAAACAGATTTTTTGTGAGTCAGGTACAGAGAAATACACAGAACAGTCCTCCCTCAGTGTCACCTAGAATCCTTTTTTAATGTTTAATAAATTTATAAATTAAACTCATTTATGTTTTCGTATTTTCCATGTTCTATTTGCATGTAAAATGTGGATTGTTGTCTTGGACAGCAGTGTAGTTAATTTCCATTTAATGTCAAATCAGTGTCACTGTTGCATTTAGACATGTAAAGTTGAACCTGTTGCTAGCAGTTCTAAGCACATTTATATTTATTTCTTCATCTATCTTCACTGTCTTTGAGATTTTAATAGTCATTATATTCTTCCTTCAATACTGAAATATTTTTCTTGAATAAATATGGTTTTCTGGGCTACAGTCTTTTTCTTTCTGTAAGTCACGTAAATTGATTTGTGTCATCTAAAGGAAGTAAACTAAACCTTTAATGGAATTATTACCTTCCTCCCCACTAACTGTTGCTCCTGAGAACCAGTTCTGGTTGTTAAGATCACAGGCTGAAAATTAACTCTAAACAAACTTCTTTGTATAGACCTACAATGCTTTTAAATAAAGCAAAGATCTCTGGTTAAAAAAAATAGAAAAAATTGTCTTGATTCCTAAATACCAAAACATTTCCCCTGTATGCTCCATCAAGCAGCACAAGTGATTGCAGTTAGAAAGTCTATGTTAGATTCTTCCACTCAAATCTGATGATTTCAGGTAGTTTCAAATAGTTTAGAAACTAGATTCTTTTTCACTCCTGTCTATGAGGAGAAATTGTTTCTCATTCAGTAGAAATAGATCTCATCCATGTTTGGAAAGTGAAATCTGCAGTTAACATCTCTCACTTTTGCAGTTGGAGATCAAGCTACAGTCTCCTGAATTTATTAATTTATTAGGTTTTAACATTTATTTAGTACTGAATATCATCTGCCATTTTATCACCCAATTATTCTGTATGATAAAATCCTTCTGCAGTTTTTCAAAGTCAGCACTTTGCAATCTGGGATAACTTTATACTATCAGAAAACTTTGTTATCATTAGTAAACATCTCTTCCAAATCATCTCTGAATATGTACTGAAACCCATGTACTTCAACACAGATTCCTGCAAGGCTCTACTAGCCTAGGAGATACTCCTGCTCTGTGGCCATTTATTGTTGCCTTCTTTTCCTATCTCTAAACAGTTATTTATTTATATGGAAACCATGGCAGTTAAGTGTTTTAAAAGCATTCAGTGAGGGACCTTATCAAATACATTTTGAAAGTCTAAGAAAACCATATCATCAGGCTTTTCTTGTCCACATTCTTCTTCTTCTTCAAGGACCTACAGTACATTTACAACACTATTTTTGCAGTACAGATGCCAATATTACCAGTTTCTGGCTCCCCAGATCTTTCCTGAAATCTTCTTTAAAAAATGAAGTCACATTTCATTGATAGGAAAGCTGTTTTAGTTGAGAGGGTGGGGTGAATACTCTAGTGCAGTTTAATAGCTTGAGGCAGCAAAGGATGTACATCTAGGTCTGGACTGAAGCTCTGTAAACTGGTATAGCCACTGAGGTTTTGGGGACTTTATTCTCCGTGTGTTCTTTATACTAGTTATTCTTTATACTAGTTATTGCTTTAAACTAGTAATAATTAACTAATTAACTAGTTAATAATAATTCTTTATAGTAGTTAAAGGCTTGCAAATGTTAATAGAATTCAAGTTTTACAGATGCCAATCTAGTAAAATACTACAATTGCAAGCACTGCTAAAGCTGAAAAAAAGCTATTGACTTTCATATTCTGCTAGATCCCGTTCCTTGCAAGTATCAATGATTTGCTTGCGGATCTTAGCCTTTTCTGTGTCTTAGGCTGTGTCTTCACAGGACAAAGTCTTTGATGACAAAATTGGTCTATGGTTTTCATGCTTTGCCCGCTATTCCTTTTTCTCATCACCTCACTGTATAACATCACTCATTCAGTTATACTGGAAGTAGTATCTGTACATTTATATTGTGAATTGGATCAGGACCTTACCTGACTAAAAAAGTACAAAACACAAGGTTGTTATTCTGGTTTTTACTCACACTCGATTGAAACACTTTGTTTTGTAACAGCCTTCATTGCTTTTCTGTAAAATTAGCTTAAAACTTTTATTATATCAGTTCAGGTAATTATTTTTCAAGTTTTGAACAAAGTTCTCTGTAAAACAAGTATGTATCGCTTTAATCAATTGAATTTTGAGAACACTTCATGTTAGCAGTTCTTTAACCTGACCCTCTGAATTTAAAAAAAGAAGCCCTTGATCAACAAGATTAAGTAGATCACAACAACTGAAGCATCTTTACCCTGACTGCTTCTTGTCCTGCAGGAGACCTGCTCTATGTATCTTGTTCTGCTTTAGGCAAAGAAAAATTTTCTAAAACAGGTACCTTATTTACAAATTGGCAGGAGGGAGATATCAAAGCAGACTAAGCTGGTTTTAATCCTTGGTTGTGAGATCTAAGGAAAAATGGAAACTGTCAGTGCATTTCTGAACAGAATCACAGGTGTACTTGGAAAAGGGGTTGAATATAATTGAAGGCCAGTGCAAATTAAAGACAATTAAAATACCATCATAGCTTTAAATATAACTGCCAAAATCTAAACTTTAATTTTTAGAGAATATATGGAAGTTTGGAGAATCTGATTTGTTTAGACTGTCACTGTGCTATCTGGGGAGGAACATATTGATTCAGCCTCTTCTGTGAAAATGCACTATCTCATGGAAAAGACTGACTGTATACTGGGAGAAATTCTGTCATGTTTCCTGGCTTTTAAAATGTATCAATTCCATACTTCATTATATAGTTGCATTGAGCAACTAGCTAAGCTAGAGGGTCTCCTAGAAAAGTGTTTATCCTAATCACAAGCAAAATTCTCAAGCTTATGTACCATTAAAGTAGAAAACATCAGAACTGCCACACAACAATTTATTGGGTTAGGGTTTGCTTCAAAGTTGTTTCTTAAGAGAATTATACAATGCATCACATTTAGACTAGATGACCAAAAGGGAAATATATACCAGTGACAGAGGGACGTCCTCTTGAAACCCTTTAGGGAGCAGAAATGTATCTTTTAACTGAGAAGCAAACTAGTCATTCACTTTGCTATTATTGTGAAGATCCATGTCTTATAGCAAACTTCTAGGTCAGGAGGCAACAGCCTAGCATTCTTTCAAAGTGGAATACTTTGGTTATTACGAATGTTTCCTTCTTCAGGGATGTGTAGCTGTACTGTGCCAAGAGTTTTCATTGGTCTGCTTTATTCCTGTGTCAGGATGCTAGTACTTTCTTGCATTTTTATTAACCTCTGGATATCACTGACATTTTTCAAAATGTTGAGATATACTTATTTCATATACTGCATTAAAATTTGCTTCCTTTGATTCGTGTGGGAGAATGGTCTCCAGTGATGTTAGTACACAGAAAATAATTACCGGATTTTTAAAAGATAAACATATGTTTGAAATTGGTGTATCCTTGGGGCAGGGACTGTCTCTAATTAAGTGTTTATGAAGTGCCTAATACAATCAAGCCAGAAGCTGTTTGACTGCTATGCATGCAGCAGTCCAAATATTTAATAATAATAATAACAACACTTCTGCAGTCAATTTGATATTACTTTTGATATTTGCAAGTGTTTTCCAAACACACACTGAAAAATTCTGCAATTTGAAGGGCTTCAGGCTCAAATACTTTAGTCTGTTTTATTCTGCCTTATCCATCTGCATCCATATCTGTCCAGGCCAAAGGATCTGACCTACGTTTATGCCAGTATCAGACGGCGGCAGTAAGCACATCTGTGGGAGGTGTACCCAGGCAGAGGAACTCCTCCACTTAGTGGCAGAGCTCTGGGAAGTGGTGGGAGAGAGTGAGAGAGACAGACAGGGCATCTGATACAGGGAATTCCCCATCTTTTCTCCAGCTGGCTGAACACAGTGACTTAAGGGATAAAGGATAATGACAAGTTCCTGCCTGGCACAGCAGGTTTCCTCTGTGAGTACCCCACCTTCCCAGCTGCCTTTTATAATAGAATCACAGAATCATAGAATCATAGAATAGTTAGGGTTGGAAGAGACCTTAAGATCATCTAGTTCCAACCCCCCTGCCTTGGGCAGGGACACCTCACACTAAACCATACCACCCAAAGCTCCGTACAACCTGGCCTTGAACGCTGCCAGGGATGGAGCATTCACAACCTCCCTGGGCAACCCATTCCAGTGCCTCTCCACCCTTACTGTAAAGAACTTCTTCCTTCTATCCAATCTAAACTTCCCCTGTTTAAGTTGTAACCTGTTACCCCTTGTCCTATCACTACAGTCCCTAATGAAGAGTCCCTCCCCAGCATCCTTATAGGCCCCCTTCAGATACTGGAAGGCTGCTATGAGGTCTCCACGCAGCCTTCTCTTCTCCAGGCTGAACAGCCCCAACTTTCCCAGGCTATCTTCATGGAGGTGCTCCAGTCCCCTGATCATCCTCGTGGCCCTCCTCTGGACTTGTTCCAACAGTTCCATGTCCTTTTTATGTTGAGGACACCAGAACTGTACACAATAGGTGTGAGGATCTGCGAGAGGAACTGAACAATAAAGAAGATGATGGTTTGTCTAGCTTGGAGGTGTTGCTGAGGTTGTTGGCCTACATCCTCTTTTAAAGCTGCTTCTATTTAGAAAAAGAAGATGGGTCATTGTCACAGAGATTCCCTTCTGCAGGAGCAGAAAGTCCAATACGCTGATTGGACCCACTTGTTAGAAAGTCTGCTGTTTCCCTGAGACCTGAGTTAAAGATGTGAAGAGAAAGCATCTTAACATCGTACAGCCCTCAGATTATTATCCATTATTGATTTTTCAGGTAGGCAGCGATGAAGTTGCAACAGGAAGTCCAAGGCCAATTAGGAGAGACTTCAGTGCCTTGGAACAACTGGTTAACAGATCAGGAGCACAAGTAGCGTTCTACTCTATCTCTCCAGTTGCAGGGAATGATAAGGGAAGAAACAAAGAGCCAGCATAACAATACCTTGCTCCAAGCCTGGTGTCACCAGCAGAATTTTGGGGGGTTCGATTATGGGTCAGTTTACATGACATTCAGGCCTGCTGGCAGCAGATGGGTTACACCTGTCTCAAAGGGAAAAAGGATCATTGCACAGGAGTTAGCAGGGCTCCTGGAAAGAGCTTTAAACGAGATTTGAAGGGGGAAAGGTATAAAACCAGGTTCTCTAGAGATAACCTGGGGACAGCACTCCAGTGTTTTAGGGACAGTGTGTTAGCGAGATCCTTCAGTCTGCCATTACAGTGGAGGTAGGAGATCCATGTGGAAGCAAAGACACAAGGTTTGTCATGTTAGAAACCATGGAAGTGCCTGAGAATGGACACATAAGCATGAGGGCTTCTCAAGCCCTCCCCCACAAAGGTGATGGGATCAGTAAGCAACTGAAGTGCATCTACACCAGTGCATGCAGCATGGGCAACAGCAGGAGGAGCTGAAAGCTGTTATGCAGCAGGAAAATGTGGTTTAAGGTTAAGAAACTGTGATTTCTGTCATTGGTTAATTTTGACGTCCCTTAAGTTAATTATTAGTATTTGTATGAATAATTCATATTTTTATTCATTAAAAAATAATTATTTTATTTATGTTTATATAAATTCATTCATACAAATGAACACAAATACTCATTCATGTTTGTATGCATAACAAATAATTATTGTACTGAAAATTACAAATGTTAAGGATAATTTCCCTATTGGTTCCGTTAGCTGCTATTTCTGTGTATGACAGTTTAGTCATGAATAAACCTATATGTTGGAACCCCAGAGCTTTCTTTTCTGATCAATCTTTTAGAAAAATAAATATTGCCTGTTCCTCTGTAAGAGAATATTTTCCTGCCTGAGATTTGGACTGAATATTTAAATTTGTATCTGGAGTTTTCTCTTTGCTAAAGTAGCCTTAGGACATCCACCCATGAGGAAAGCTGGAGAGGGATTTTTTACAAGGGTGTGTAGTGATAGATCAAAGAGTAATGGCTTTAAATGGAAAGGGGGTAGATGTAGGTTAGATAGTAGGAAGAAGTTCTTTACTGTGAGGGTGGTGTGACACTGGAGCAGGTTGCCCAGAGAAGTTGGATGTGGCTTTGAACTACCTGGTCTAGTGGAGGGTGTCCCTGCCCACGGCAGAAGGGTTGGAACTAGATGTTTCAGGTCCCTTCCAACACAGACCATTCTATGATTTTATGGATTTATGGTAGCATACCAAATTTGACAACAGATTCCAGCTGCATAATATCAGAGGTCTTATAACTAGACAGTTTTTGCAAGAAAATAAACAAAACAGATTTCAAGCATGACTCATTTTTAATTACAAAAGAGAATGCAAGGTACTTTTTTTACTAAAATTAAAAGAGAAACAAAAGGTATTTATGAAATATCTCAGTATTGTAAGATTAGAAGCATGATGCTGAAAGCTAAGAGAAAAATCTAAAGTAGGCAAGACAAAATCCTTTTTTTTTTTTTTTCCCCTAGGATGTTTGTCTTTTAAAGAAAGATACTGGGGTTTTTTGTGGAATTTTTTTTCCCTATAAACATTTGCTTCATTGTACGGATTCTCAGAATAGAAGGTATTGTTAGTTGAATGAATAAAATGAGCATGAAATAAATGAGTACAAACATACAAACACTAATTGTTGCACTAGAATGTAGCTGTTGTCAACCTTCGCAGGTTGCCTTGCAGTTGTACAGTTCCATTGGCCCCAAATGGTACTTACTGCACATTTATTTTTTATTTGTTTGGACCATGCCAGTATTACGCAGGCATCATGAACGAATAATGAGCTGCATTCTTTGGGTTACTGAAGAGTCATCACAAATTGTGGGAACAAATAACAATCAGACAAGGCAGTGTTTTATAACATCAGGACTGCAATCCATCTTTGGGATCTTTCAAAGCTGGGCTAGTAAAGAGCCACTTACAATCCCCAGCAGAGTACAGTTTAATTAAATTTGTCCATTAGAGGACTTCTGTCCCTCCCTCTACATTTTAGAAATTAATTCTGCTTTCTGCCTGTTATTCTTTCTACATCACAGATGCACTGAACCTTCGTAACCGACAGATCATCTGCACCACACTGAAAGTCCTCCAGCACCTGGTGGTGTCAGCTGACATGGTGGGGAGGGCCTTGGTGCCCTATTATCGGCAAATCCTCCCAATCCTAAGCATCTTTAAGAATATGAATGGTGAGTTATTCTAATAGACACTGTGTCTTTCAACTCCTGACGTAAAAAGGGGCTTGAGGCAGGGTTAATTAAGAATGTATTTAAGATTTATTACCGCATATAAACTCAAATCCATTTGGAGCTCTAAATAATGCAACTACCGCCCCCCCTCCATTATTCCCTGAGGATGCACTGAAATTAACAATTCCATTTATTACTCGTTGCACGTACAGTTTATTTAACACAGTACAGAAGCACTGAAGCAGTTCTATAATCTTCCAGTAATTAAATTGTAAAGTTTTGCAACAGTCTTTTGAATACATTAATAAATTGCAAAGGTTTTTTCCTCCCTCCAACACATTAGTTCAGACCAGCCTTTTTATTCCATTCCATGCTCTTCACAAGAAATTCACTGCTACCAGCAAGCTTAGGAAAGAATAAAAGTAAAAGTAGCAAGCAGACTAATTAATTTGAGGGTCAAGAGAACTACTTGTAGAAAAATTTCAAGTTACGTGATTATCTAACAAAACACTGAAGTTTGAAGTTATTACTGAACACTTAGAAGGTTTTATAAAAGACAAATTTAGAACTGACTTGTGTCTACAGTGGAGTATGTTGTTTTCTTTGTAGCACAAGCCTCTATTGCCAGTTTTGGTCTCTAATAACTGGTAGCTGTGTGTACTGTGACTACTGTATACTATGAGTGCATTTATACCACAATCATCAGCTGAAATCAGTGTGGTGTATCTCACTTTTTCCAAACTACTTTTTAAAACATTTTTCTGTAGTAAATCTGTCTGTACTTATCTGTTCAATTACCTACCAAGTTAGTGACTTTAAAGTTTCTATTATTGACATGCAGCTATTTAGATCAAAAGAAGTTAATTCCTTATATGAAATTAGTGACATTTTAATAGCTATCTACAGGACTGCTTCCTATTATACTTCTGTTTTCATTACTGCAGAATGCATTATCTTATACTCATTCTTTGGTGAGTGTAAGGTTCACTTCAGATTGAAAAATGCTTGTCCAAAGATTGACTTGGAAACAAATGAGATTTTGATTTTAGATCCCTTTATATACATATATATCTGTGACTCTGTCTTGCTTAGTGAGAAACTTGAAGTAACATATGGAATTCCGTAAATGTGACGTGGTTCAGATGACAACTGTGGCCTTTTAGAAGTTGTGGGTTGAAAGGTTATGGAGAAAATCTGTAGGCTGAACTTAAGTAATTTCAGTAGGGCTTTTTATGAATTATAAGATTCTCCCTTAACAGACGCAAATTCAGTATCTGACACAAAACAAGACCATAAAAAGGACTCATTGATTAATGAACATACAATACATTCTTTTTTCCAAATTTCAGCCTGAAGTAGCCCACAAATTCTCTTTGACTGAGCTTTTTTGTAGTCATTTCAGATTAACAATAGGGAAAGCTCATGTGTAGCCAGGTACGTAGCCTTACAAGGCATTAAACGCATTCTAAATATATCCCAAGTTTTGATTGTATTGTTAGCAAAGTCAAACTTATTTTTAACATATTTGCATGACGTCTGTGCTATGTGAATTTGTGCTTATATCAAACTACACTAAATCTTGATATTTGGCATTTAGGAACTAAAAACCGCAAAACCAAATGAAAAGTAATAGTTCAAAATTAATACATTTTATTAAAGCATTACTTCTTTAGGAATAAAGGTTTTGAAAGTTCTGTATTACCAACAATGAAATGGATACTATTTGTGAGGCCTACTGTATGAAACTGTTCAGTTAGTCAGTAGTTGCATATGGGTGATAGGGAAAGAATCTTGCTCTTTCTCCCTCTGCCTCAAAAAGCTTGTATTTCTTTCATTCTTCAGTGGTGGTTGACAAAAAAAATGTATGCTCTTTTCCTTCTCCTTTTTATCTCCCATATGCTTAATTGGCAACTGAGGTGGAGTTCTTTGCTCCCAGTTATAAGGAAGGTGTAGAGACTGATCCAGGCTATTTTCTCTGCTGCTTGGTCACACAGGTGAAAGATGGGGTGAGAGGAGTGTACTCTCTTCTTCCTTCTATTATGTAGAGCTTGAAAAAGGAGAAACAGTGGTAGATCTTCCAGGAGTTGTGTGAATTTCAACTGTTAAATCTGACACTATGGAATTTTATCCAGAATTAAGGTAGCTGGAAGGAGCCATGGTTTTTTGTAGTGAGCCTCACTACATCAGTATCTATCTGCTGGTAGGAACTCTTTCCCACATTCCCATGTGTGAATACTACTCTCACACTAAGCAAACCTGAGTAGTTAAGAGAACAATAGGAAAAAAAAAAAAGTATGAATAACATATTAAGGTCAAATGATCTATGACCAGTTCAGAACAAGCCAAAGTGATTCTTCATGCACCGTGATGTGAAGCTCTGGAACACCTAGCAACAAATTCTTTGGATACCAAAAGTTTACATGGGTTCAGTGGAGGCTCACAAAAAAGAATCTGTTTCTTGTTTAGTAAACCACATGATCACCTCTGGCTTATGACATTCCTAAACCACAACATGGTGGAAGCTGAGAAAGCTGAGAAAAACCTTAAATGCTTGTCCCGTATTCACATTTCCTAGTCATCTCCTTTTGAGAGACATACTTTTGGATGAGGCGGGCATTTGCTATCATTTAAAACATCTGTCTTTATGTTCTTCCTACAATGGTCTGTAAAAGACTTGCAGAAAACACTGAATTCCCATTAAGTTTAAAAATGCTCTGGAATATTGGTTCCTTAAGAAATTTTCTTCATTCTACAAACCTCTGATTTGCCTGAAACATGATTCACCTTACAATATTAGTCAGGGTTCTAAATAAAAAACTTGCTTGGGTAAGATCTTAGGGTTAGGATATCAGAAATAGGTATTTAATGAAACAAATATAGAATGTAGTCTTTGCTTCAGCTTGTCGTGTGTTTATCTTGAATTGTTCTCCAGCCAACAAAGTTGGTAAATCATTGTTCAGAGTTACAGTGTTACCTGTGCTCAGAATATAACAATAGTTTGAGAAATTCTCAATTCTGTCCCACTTCAGTCTAACCAATTTTTTCCAAATTCCTATCTGTTCCTCAACACTGAGGCTACAGTTTCACTGTCAGCAACAGTGTTGTTTCAAACACAACATTGCCGTTGCCTTCAACGGGCATTCTGTGATAAAAAGGACCTACCCTTGATGACTCTCCCTGTAGGCAGCTATTTAGTGCAGCTGACTGTGATTCCCACTGCAGATTTTTACTGGATTAGCCAGGGAGGTTCTGAAGTACGTAAAATCCTCTTTTCTCGGATCTGATGTCTTTGGTGCTTAAAGATGGTATCTCCTTGCTCCTATTCAGTCTCCTGGCAAACTGTTTCTCAGCCAGCCTCAGGTGTTCCTTTATGCAGAGTTATTAATGCATTCTTTATAAATGTACACAGAATATTGATTGTTCACATAAATACAGTTTCTCATATTTTTCTTCGCTTTTACATTTTTCTTTTGACATTTCTACTTATATTCCTACTTCCCTTACCTCCAAATCACCCTGTCATTATTTTGTAAAAATAGCCCTTTTTGTAAATTAGCAGGTTCTGATGCTGATGTCTTTCTATCTTATGTTGTGTCCCAAACATGTTTGTCTCTAAAAATTAATATCTTCATGATGATTATGTTGTCTTGATAACTGTATAATACTAGCAAAAAATGTTAAAGCACTACTGGCCTTTTGGAACAGAAGATAATCTAGGTATTTAATTTTAAAATTTTCATGCCCATATTATAAATCTTCATTAAAAGATTTTTGGTTAATACTTCACAAATTATCTGTTGACTTCTTCAGCATAATGCCTTTTAGTGAAGTATATTTTTCTTATATTTTCATATATCTAAGAAATAATTTTGATTTTGTTTTCCAAATTCTCTATAATTTTATGACAGTCTGTGAGAACACACAGTATAAATGGAAGTGCTGTTAATCAGCAAAGTAAGGTATGCTGAATACATCTTATTATTTGAGTTTGTGGGCCACAAAATAGGCATTATTCATGTAAGTGATTGCCAGGCATATGTTCTGTAATTTGGGTCTTTGGAATTACAGAAATGGAGAGGAAGGTCTATTGGTTGGATATGCGGAAATTCTGACATTTTCTATCCATTCATGTTTCTTATGTACAGATTACTATTGGTAATTTTTATAAAATTATTTAAAAAAAGTACATTGATGAAAAATAAATTAAGAGCTTTAATTATTGAAAATATCTAAAACACACACCCATCTGCATTGTAAGATGCAGGTAAAAATAAATCAATACAACCTAAGTTACAAATGCCAGGGGAAAAATCCAGGCCTCCTAAGATTGTCTGAAAGCCAGAGGAGAGAGCTCAATGAACTTGTAAAGAGTCTTGGTAGTGAGCAAGGGATTTTTTAGGTGCACAAAGCATATTTGGTGTATCTGAATTCATGCCCTCACTGGAGTTTAAAAGCCTGACTTGCAGTAGACATGTCTTTCCACTTGGGTTCCCAAGTGCTCTGATGCAGAGCATTAAGACGTAAAAGAGCAAAGTTGTGTTGTTGGTGATGCAACCAGTAGTGTCTTTTTATTAGTGGAGACAGTGAGAGCGTCCTCACCAATTGGCTATGGTGTGCTCTGAAAAAAGAGTTGAAGCTTTCTGTTAAAACTGTTAGCCAGAGTTGTAAGGCTGTCAGGAGAGCAAGGAAAGGGAACACAAATTCATCACAGTGATTGAGGAATACTCCTGAGCGTATTTAACAGGAGGAGCTGTTTGTCTCATCTCTGCAGACTGAGAGGGGACTAGCAATCTCTAAGAAAGCTCCCCAACATATAGACTACTATGCAAATGTGCTATGATATAAGAAACAAAAAAAGTCATGATAATGCTTACTAAGTCTATTATGAACCCTGTAATCCCACTGTAAATGGCACATTTAAATGTGTAAGCTAAATGTACTTATGAAATGCATTTCAATCTTGTGAAGAGGGGAAGAAAAACATATATAGACTCAAATGTAAATATTCTTTGCATCACAAAACCTTTTCTTTTTGTGTGTCTTATTTTTATAAGCTGTCATAAACCTGTGACTTCTCTGAGGTAAATACGATTTAAGAACAAATAGAATAAGTTTGTTATTTTATGAAAGCAGTCAGAAGATAAAATTTCAAGGAAAAAAAAAAAGAAGGAGGAGTCTTCAGAACCTGGAATATGGTATTAGGGTATAGGTATACCAGAATACTGTCTGAAACAGAAACCCATTTGTTGGAAAGATTAAATGGTTATGAACTGCAAATTTCTCTTGTTTAATTTACCTTACTGGTAAATGAAAATTTCATTGATATAGTTTAAGAACTATTATATGCTGTCAAATCCAAGCAGTCTTAACAGCTGTACTACATCAATTCTCATACACAAAAATATTTTCATGTCATCAATTTATATTATTCAGCAGTGACCAAGAGCAGCTTTGCAAATAAAATAATGTAGAATAGGTGAAAACAAAGTATTATGAGGATTTACATGCCTCAGAGAGAGAAGTATGGAGTGGCACTGCACTGTGGAAGGGACCTCCTCAGCATGGTAATTTCATCTGTGACTCGTTTCAGTCACTGTGAGGCAAAGAGCGGTAACAAGGCAGACTGAAGCCTAAGTTTCTTTTGGCTGCAATAAAAATGCTTTGACACTATCAGTGACTTAAAATTAACATAAACTCTGACAGCCTCTACCTATCTAGTCAGTCCCTTAAAATAAAATTTCAGATATATGACTGAAAATACCTGATGTGGATGAATCATAGCCTTCAACAAAGTGTGAAGCCACAAAGCAGAATTATACTTCATGCTTTACAGCACCTGAGCTTCACTTGTGGAAAAACATTCTCATGTCCAAAAGATAATTCACATACTTTGGAGAACTCTATTTTACAAAATACAATAGTACTGCATAGACTCTAAAGGAAGAAGCAAAACTCAAGTGTTTAATCGCAGAAGCAAGAGACTGTGCCTGCAGAAGCAAGAGACTGCCTACAGACAGGTACAAGTATTCCTTGTATTGGAGTATTTTCAGAACTGCTTGTGTATTCCAGAGGCAGTGATGCTCCTCAGAGTGGTTCATGGGTATTAGTAAGAGGCAGCAATTATCCCTTAATGTGATCAAATACACTCTAAAGAAAATCTGTAGCCAAGAACATTTCAACTGTTTGCTCCTTCCGCTGGGAAATTCTAAAGTGCTTTCACACAGAATGTCAATCCTGTTCTAAAATACTTCACAGTTTGGAACTCTGTTCAGAAATCATGTTTCAAATTAAAAAAAAAATCTGGATGGCTTGATCATCAACTGTCCTGGGTTCAGCAGCAGCAGTCAGTTTTTCTCCTTCTTAGTAGTTGGTGCAGCGCTGTAGTTTTGACTTTCGGCCTGGGAATAATACTGATAAAGCCAATGTTTTCAGTTGCTGGTCAGAATGTTTACCCTGACCAAGAACTTTGTGAGTCTCATGCTCTGCCAGGGAGGAGGAGAAGCCGGGAGGAAGCAGGGACAGGACACCTGACCCAAACTAGCCAAATTGGTATTCCATACCACAGCACATCATGCCCAGGGATGTAACTGGGAGTTCTCCGGAAGGGCACGTCCTCTTGTCTGTCGGGCTCATTTCCGGTGGGTGGTATCGTATTCTCTTCCCTTGTTATTTCTCTTATCATTATTATTATTGGTGGCAGCAGCAGTGATTTGTGTTATACCTTAGTTACTGGACTGTTCTTATCTCAACCCGTGGGAGTTACATTCTTTCGATTCTCCTCCCCATCCCTCTGGGGGGGTGGGGAGGAGTAGAAACTACATGGCTGACTTGCCGACTGGCTTAAACCACGACATCAACTTTTACAATGTGATGTACTTGAGGTTCTCTTCATTTCTCCTCTGAACTTGGAGATTCCAGACAACTTTTCTCAGGGTTCCCCTGATACTAAGACTATTTGTTTATCTTTTCTTTTTTTTTTTTGACAGCAAGTGGATAATCCTACAAAGTTAATTGATTCATGGCTGAGATTTTTATAAAAAACACCTAATGCCATAAAGTTATTGATAAATAATGCACACTAGTATACTGTTTGTATCAGAGCAGTAACTTAAACTGTGTTCTAAATCCAGTTTTCAAATTGTTCTTATACTTCATTGTGACACTTATTCTTTGAATTGCTATGCATATTTTGCAAGCTGGCTCATTATTTCCAAACTTTCTTTGAATTCCATTTTCTGAAACCAGTTATGATTTCTGAAAGTTAAAAACAAATATGCTGAGATGGCTTTAAGGATACAGATTTTAAAGGAAACTACCATGACACCTGAGCAAACAAATAAGCTTTGATAAATTTTCTAGGTTTTGATCTACACCTTCAGCGCAAGAGGATTCAGAATGTTCTGATTTGTCAACTTTTAATGAAAAATACTGTGTTTTTCTGAAAATGGAGTCTCTTGTGCCAGTAAATCACTTTCTTAAGCAGATAACGATAAATTGATTGCACTCAAAAATGTTGTTATGATACTGGTGAGAAGCAAAATATATTTCTGTCATTCTAAAGTGTAATTAATGATATTATTTCAGCAGGCTTCTTATGAATTGTAGTTCTAATAATATTTATTTAGCAAATATACTTGAATGATTTTAAGAACATTAAAACATTTTTCTTGTATGAGATCAGCTGTTAGTCTTTTTAAAAAGTATTTTTCAAAAATGTCTGTTTGTTCTTTTTGTCAAAAATCTCATCTCGACAGCTAAACTTTTCCTGTGTAATGTTTCATGCAATAATTGAATATAGACTAGGATGAAAGTGACCCTCAACAGTCAACAGCTGTTTTCTTACATATTTTATTGCACACTGGCCAATCCCAACTTGTTTCAATGACCATTCTTGCATATGGAGTTACAAAAACCCACTGGGACTGTGAAGTATGGAAATTAGAAGTTACTAGGACCCACCTGTATCAGAGCATTTGTTGCTTTGGTGTCTTTTATTACAAAGCATGTGATTTTAAGCTGATGATATAGTAAACTTTTAATGTATAGTCAAAATCCTGTCAGGTACTTTATAACACATTTAGAGAATTATCACACTTACATAATAATTGCTGGGTAATTTCTAATTCCTATATAATTTCTTAGCTAAAAATACAACATCAGTCTGTGTAAAATAAAACTGACTCAACAGTGATTAAGTTAATGTTATTAACACTTAGCTCTTACTTTTAATATGTTAATAGCCTTATTAACTCAGCATCTTCAATTCTTTATAAAATAAAAATTAAAAACTTCCCATGTCAGAGAGTATACAGCGCACTGTAAATATCTGTAAAATGAAGCTGGTGAAGGGTCTAGAGAAAAAGTCCTATGAGGCATGGCTGAGGGAACTGCAGTTGTTCAGCTTGGAGAAAGGCTCAGGGGAGACCTTATCACTCTGTACAAGTACCTGAAAGTGGGTTGTAGTGAGGTGCATGTCAGCCTCTTCTTCCAAATAACAAGTGATAGGAAAAGAGAAAATGGCCTCAAGTTGCACCAGGGGAGGTTTAGACTGGATATTAGGATAAATGTCTTCACTGAAAGGGTTGTCAAACGCTTGAACGGGCTGCTCAGGGAAGTGGTTGAGTCACCATCCCTGGAAGTATTTAACAGATGTTGGAAATGTGGCACTTGGAGACATAGTTTACTGGTGGACTTGACAGTGCCGGGTTAACAGTTGGATTTGATGATTTTAAAGGTCTTTTCCAACCTAAATAATTCTATGATTCTAACAAGAGAGTAAACGTAGGCATCTCAGCTCTTTGCAGTGTTAAGGCTTTCTTTGAATCTGCCCCTTACAAGTAATCTAGATTATTAAAAATTTGACTACTACCTTTTATTTCAGAGTTATTCCTTTTTTGTGGGTAATTTATTTCTACATTTTTCATATAGTGGGACTGAGAAGTTATTACTTCATTTGGATTGACACTGCTTCCTTCATTTAGAACTACTTTCAGACAACACATTAAATAATTCTGAGAAAATCATAGAATCATAGAATAGTTAGGGTTGGAAAGGACCTTAAGATCATCTAGTTCCAACCCCCCTGCCTTGGGCAGGGAGACCTCACACTAAACCATGTCACCTAAGGCTCTGTCCAACCTGGTCTTGCACACTGCCAGGGATGGAGCATTCATAACTTCCCTGGGCAACCCATTCCAGTGCCTCACCACCCTCTCAGTAAAGAATTTCTTCCTTATATTCAATCTAAACTTCCCTTGTCTAAGTTTTAACCCGTTACCCCTTGTCCTGTCACTACAGTCTCTGATGAAGAGTCCCTCTCCAGCATCCTTGTAGGCCCCCTTCGGATACTGGAAGACTGCTATGAGGTCTCCATGCAGCCTTCTCTTCTCCAGACTGAACAGCCCCAACTTCCTCAGCCTATCTTCATACGGGAGGTGCTCCACTCCCCTGATCATCCTCGTGGCCCTCCTCTGGACTTGTTCCATGTCCTTTTTATGTTGAGGACACCAGAACTGCACACAATACTCCAAGTGAGGTCTCATGAGAACAGAGCAGCGGGGCAGGATCACCTCCTTTGACCTGCTGGTCACACTCCTTTTGATGCAGCCCAGGATACGGTTGGCTTTCTGGGCTGCAAGCACACACTGCCAGCTCATGTGAAGTTTCTCACTGGCCAACACCCCCAAGTCCTTCTCCACAGGGCTGCTCTGAGTCTGTTCTCTGCCCAACCTGTAGCTGTGCCTGGGATTGCTCCGACCCCATTGCACTTGGCATGCTTAGACTTCATAAGGTTGGCATCAGCCCACCTCACAAGCGTGTCAAGGTCTCTCTGGATGGCATCCCTTCCCTCCAGCATATCAGCCGAACCACACAGCTTGGTGTCATCAGCAAACTTGCTGAGGGCACACTCAATCCCACTGTCCATGTCATCGACAAAGATGTTGAACAAGACCGGTCCCAACACCGATCCCTGAGGAACACCACTCATTACCGGTCTCCAGCCAGACATCGAGCCATTGACTACAACTCTTTGCATGCAGCCATCCAGCCAGTTCTTTATCCACTGAGTGGTCCACCCATCAAATTGATGTCTCTCCAATTTAGAGACAAGGATGTCATGCAGGACAGTGTCAAACGCTTTGCACAAGTCCAGGTAGATGTCGTCAACTGCTCTACCCCTGTCCATCAGTTCTGTAGCCCCATCACAGAAGGCCACCAAATTGGTCAGGCAGGATTTCCCCTTAGTGAAGCCATGTTGGCTGTCACCAATCGCCTCCTTGTTTTTCATGTGCCTTAGCATGCTTCCAGGAGAATCTGCTCCAAGATTTTGCCAGGTACAAAGGTGAGCCTGACTGGTCTAGATCAAACAAAATATTTGTTTTCTGCACAATTCTTTTCTTTTTAGGTATGTTTGCAAACAAATGTGCCTAATTTTGATGGCATATGATTTCATCTTCTCATTTTAATGTAGCATATTTTTTATTTTAAATATGAATCTGAAATATGTGTTCATTTAATAATTCTAAGTGGATTATGTTTATTTATTGTAGATATTTTTAATTTTTATGCTCGATTGGGATTTCTCTTCTGAGAAAACTCTTTTTGTGAAAGCCAGTGTGAAGTTGCTAAAATTGCAGAAATTGGCTCCACACCTGGCTTTCTGGTTTCATGTGAAATAAAAGAAACACAAACAAACAAACACCACCACCACCTTCCCCCCTCCCCCAGAAAAAAAGGACCAAAAAAAAAACCTAACCAGAACAACACAACAACAACAACAACAAGAAAACCAACCAAACAAAAACAAACAAAAAAAAAAAAAAAAAAAAAAATACCACAAACACGTGATAGGGAGAAGGAGCTTGGGAGAGAGTGAACTCCTTGTCTGGATGGCAGTTCTCCTTGTAGCATCTCTCTTTTGCCCTCAAGGAAAACAGATTAAAGCCCCATGTAATGGAATTATACCAGTGGGAACATAAATATTGCACTGTGATTAAACCACCAAAATACTGAGGTGATTAAAGTGCTTCAGGTCCTTCAGTTATTATTCTGTTATATTTCGTCTCATTTCAAGACACGGTTTTTCTCATAGTTTTTGAAGAACACTGTAGGCAACAAAGTTGATTTTCTGAGGCCTGTAGCTTTGGACTATTGATTCCTTTTTCTATATTGCACATCCATCATCCTTCTTTTTAAAAACACCAACAAAAATATGTATTTTTATTATAATATCATCTGGCCATTCCAGTGCTGATGCAATTAGCACAAGAGAATCTCAGCTTCTTTGAGAGCACTGTACTGAGAGTATCTTGAGAGTATAACTGAGAGATATCCTTTTGACTTTTCTTATCTGAGATTGGATGTACTAGATTAGACATTAGACTAGATCAGAGTGTTTGAATACTAGTGTCAGCATCTAATCCAGAGACTTCTGTTTCAGCTAGAAGTTACATTTTTCAAAATAAAGAATGAATCAACCAACCAAAAAAAAAAAAAAGCAAACCACCCGCAAAACACCTGGATTTATATTAAGATTTTCCACTTATACACCACATCAGGTTCCCTGTTATTTTCTCTTTGAAAGCTAAATTAAACATTCAGGAAAGGTATGAAATGCCAAAGCTAACACTCAACTCTAGCTCTTCTCACTTCATTTTATGTTTTATCATACGGTTTCTAATGAAGTCTTTACTTACTGTTTATAACAAAGCAGAACTATTTTGTGCAGGTTTTTCACAATCTCGGATACTGCTGTGCTGATTCTATACATTTTACTGTCACACAGTTTCTGTATTCATTTTCTCTCTGCAGTGTATAGCTACATATATTTTTTATTATTTAACAAAATTTGCTGCAATTTGTTGGCCAAGTGCTTATGAAATTGTATGTATTAGAACATACTTGGGAAAGACCACCTGGGGAGCCATTGGGAATAAGTTTAAAATGTATTCTCTCCACAAAAGATGTGGTAGGGGTATTCAAGGGAAAAGTAGCCACAGTGAGGACAATATGGTATTAAACACTTTTTCTTATTTTAAAAGATACATAGGTTTCTTTAATAATTGCATACTGCTCATCTGCCTCCTTCACTGGTAAATTTGAAGTCTGGTAAAGAGGAATCTTACCAAAACTTTTGAAATTATCAACTATACATCTTTTTACAAAAAATGTGGACTTTCTCTTTACAAATAGAGAACTGTAAACTGCTTTTGGTTTTGGGGTGAAAAAAAAAAAAAAATCAAAACCAAAGCATCAGTTGGCACCAGAAAATATTTGTCTGCAGTTCCTGCTGCCGTTCTTCGTTTAATTTTGATGCCTCATGCTGTCATTCTCCACTGTAGTCTGAGTTTTCACCCGCATTACATTCCTCATCATAGTCCTCATCCAGGACTTGTACAGATCACTCATTAATCAGTGCCTGCCTCATGAAAGCTGTAAACAAAATGAAAAATGTGTGAAGCTGCAACTTCAATGAGCCACGATGACTGAATTTCAAATCAACATTTTCTTAATAATCTTAAGACACATATTTAATAAATCTAACCTTCCCAGTATGGGAATTATTATGCAAGAAAGTGGTAAAGTCTGTTTTGAAACTGACAAGGAAAATTACTTAACCAGTGTAAAGGAAGTTCCTGAAATCACTGTAACTGAAAGATATTTCTGTAGTTTCTTTTGAGGCTGTTTTTAGTCCTACAGCTGTTCTTGTGATTTGTCCCTCTCATTATCAGTTTAGTACTCAGAAATTTCTATCTCCTCCTTGTCATTTTCTCTGAAGTTGTCCATCTGTGTGTGTTGTGATTTGATAAGCAAAGCAGGTATACTTTTAAGTCCTGCTAGGCCGAGTGACTGAACATCAGAGAAATTAAAAGAACCAAGACACAGGCAAACATTCCTGAATCTCTTTAGGTGACTTTATTTTGGATTGATGAGAACTGTACACTAACAAAAAGCTACATTGAAAAATATGCAATGTTAAATGCTGATCTGTACTTTAAACTGTAGATTATATATAGTATTCCTGACTAGCAATGGAAACAGATAAAAAGTATCCAGAAAGGCTGGATTTGTGAAACTGAGTTTCATCTTTGGAAGAAACTGTCTCTCTCCGCTGACTGCAGGGACAGCCCGGAAAGGTTAGCCTTGGTGAGAACAAAGTTAGTCTTGGTGGATAAACTGTCCATGTGTTAGATTTCAGAGAAAAGGAAGCTGTCCCAGTAGATTTATCTACTGTCACAAGGCCAGTTGCAAATCAGGGCCAAACAGTGGAGTGAGTGGTTCTAACCTCTAGGTAAATCCTAATATGTGTCCATGATTAGAATCTAAGAAAAATAAATACAAGGCAAAAGGACAATTTGAGTTGTGGGCTCTGTAATAAAAACATTGTGTGGTACGTTAATTGAGCAGCAGCACAAATAGTTACAGTAGGCATTATGAAAGTCAGTTTCCCTGAGGCACAGGACACATGGCTTATTGGCCTCCAGTACCTGTTCTTGAAAGATCTTAAATTGGTTGTGTTCTTTTTTTGTAAAATGAACTCCCCACACCTTATGTAACCACCTACTAGTAACAAAAACACTCTGATGAAACCAAATATGAATGTGAATGATTTTGTTGCTTTGGAATATTTTTTGTAATATTCCTTGAATTGGTGTAAACAAGTACTTGTTATAGGGAGCCTACTGTGTCACAGACCCCTACAAGAGATATGTATCCAGCAAAGTTGAATGATCAGAAGTGATTGACATACTTTTTTCCAGAGACTTTTCTATTTGGAAAATTATAAAATGAAACAATCCTTTACATTTAGATTATAATATTCTTAATTGCAAGACAGATAGAAAATACAGGTTGCTATTTGCTTCATATTCTGTCCTCTGATGCAACGTAATAGTTTCAGAATTTACTGTCCACTTTTTGAGGTCTCTGACATGTAATTCCAGCTATGTCTCAGATCTTTGGGACATCTCTGGATCATATAACACATATGAATAATACTAACCACAGGCTTCAATCTTCAATCATTATGCAGATACTGAGCCCTTGAGAGCTTACTCAGAATTGAGGGCTGTGAAACTGCCTGAGTGTCAACCTGTCAAGATAAAATTTGACATCACTGAATCCATTGAGAAATTTTCCATTTTTCAGAATCATATTTTAGAGAGCAGTGTAGGGGAGAGGGACCTGGGGGTCCTAGTGGACGGCAGGATGACCGTGAGCCAGCACTGTGCCCTTGTGGCCAAGAAGGCCAATGGCATCCTGGGGTGTATTAGAAGGGGGGTGGTCAGTAGGTCGAGAGAGGTCCTCCTTCCCCTCTACTCTGCCTGGTGAGACCGCATCTGGAATATTGTGTCCAGTTCTGGGCCCCTCAGTTCAAGAAGGACAGGGACCTGCTGGAGAGAGTCCAGCGCAGGGCAACTAAGATGATTAAGGGAGTGGAGCATCTCCCTTATGAGGAAAGGCTGAGGGAGATGGGTCTCTATAGTTTGGAGAAGAGGAGACTGAGGGGTGACCTTATTAGTGTATATAAATATATAAAGGGGGAGTGTCACGAGGATGGAGCCAGGCTCTTCTCAGTGGCAAACAATGATAGGACAAGGGGTAATGGGTACAAACTGGAACACAAGAGGTTCCACTTAAACTTGAGAAGAAACTTCTCAGTGAGGGTGACGGAACACTGGAACAGGCTGCCCAGGGAGGTTGTGGAGTCCCCTTCTCTGGAGACATTCAAAACCCGCCTGGACACATTCCTGTGTAACCTCATCTAGGTGTTCCTGCTCCGGCAGGGGGATTGGACTAGATGATCTTTTGAGGTCCCTTCCAATCTCTAGCATACTGTGATACTGTGATATTCCTTTCAAGTTAAACACTGTATTTGTCAGCAAGGATCTGTCTCTACTACATTCTTTGTATTACTTCTTCGAGGAAGCAGGGATTTTTGTGAACTGTAATTCACAAAGCTATCAAAACAAATAAAGTAGAAATACAGTCCCAATTGCTTTACAATACATGCTCAAATCTGTGTTTTGATAAAAGTAACTCTGAGGAGTAATATATGATACATGGGTGAAAAATTACTTTTTTAATATGTTGTGTGATGAAATGTAATTTAGTTTTTTTGCTCAGATTTTATTCAAGAAAAATCATGCCACTTTACACATTAATTTTGTTATTTCTTAACCCCTTCCTAACAATGCATGAACTCACTAGAGAGTCTTAAACTGGAAGTGAACCAATCAAATTCTGACTTTTGTGGATTTTTATTTCTTAGGATGTTCTAAGATAGTTTAGGACTATCAAGAACATACCGCTTGATAATTTTCAAAATTAGTATAAGTGATCATTTACCATATTAGTTTATTATTTATGGTTGAATTTTACTTCTGTTTTGCTTTTATTCATTATAGCTATATCTGTTCTTGTATCAGATATTAATCTTATTTTTTCATTACTAAATATATATTTTAGCTCCACCAGATTATATCAGCATTTAATATATTGACGAAATACTGAACACGAGTTGTGTGAACAATCAGTAATTTATTAATTTGAACACTTTAAAATGGCATGTCTCTTTATTAATATTTTCAAGTACCACTTTTAACACTAGCAAGATTATGGAGAATTAAAAATGCAAACATCTATGTTGCTGGCATCATGATGGCTGTGTAATGGAATGTGTCTACATGCTCATGTAGTATGTACTGACATGCAAGCTAGCGGGATAGAACTACCCTAAACTAAAGCATCCATTACATGCACAGTAATTCTGTTACTGTATGGACCTGAATCTAGCAAATCTATACTGCAATACAGACAGCAAAACCTATCAATGCTGCACATACATATGTATGTGAATACTTCTTATGTGAAGTATTCAAACCAGAAAGTTTGACTAGAGCAGGATTGCTCTGAAACGTATACTGAGCATCACATCTATCCCATCCTCTCTCAAGTGATTTTGTTTTTTTGCAAGGATGATTTTGTGTTTCTGTAGATTTATTTTTTTCCAAGTTATTATTGATTACAAAATAATCACAATAAAGTAGACATATTTTAATTCCTTGCCTCTGAGGAAAAAAAGAAAAAGAGTAAATACTTTAAAGTCTGATGTATTAAAATTAGTGAATTAGAACAAAGATGGCTTTATTTTGCCCTCATTTAATACAGAACTGATGCAGTTCTACAAAGAAAGATTCAGGGTGCTATCACTGCCATTACCTCATGTGCTTATGAAAGCAATAATAGGGACACTGCTCTTCCCAAAGATGGATACATTAATTACCTGTATTTAGGAAGACTTTTTAGGCAGCAGGACAAGGCTTATTGATATACATGATCTGGTAAAGAAAAGTGAACTTTAATAATAATTCAGAGTCTGGAACCGTAACTCTTGGGACTCTTATTTTCAAATTTGGAGTGCTGATAGTTAAGAGAAAGTTGCTAGACCACTCTTTCCCGTTCTATTTAGATGCATTAATGTTTTCTGCATTGCCTTCATAAAGCCATGTTCTTCAGTCTCTTTTGCTCACAGAAAAGAAAATCTAATTTTTGAGCTTCAAAATTGTAGAAGTCTTCTTACTTTATTATACAGAAATTAGCATATATTATTCATGCACGTTATAATATTATGCAATGTTCCCTGCTTGGGTTTTGCTTAGCTTCTACGCTAAAACCAAGTAGTGACCAATTTTTTTCTCCACAGTGTTGAGACTTAGGCTGCAGGGAAGACAATAAAGCTATATACTTTACTGCTAAATAATAGAAATAGGACATATTGAGCTCAAGTGCTGGATCCCTGATCATCCATGTCACTTTCCTGTTAGCATTGTGCCTGGCACGAGTTCGGCCTGTGCCAAGTGGCACAACTGAGACACATTTTTGTGTCTTGCTACACTTTTTTCATTTATAAAGTGCACAGAGGATCATTCCTCCAGCAGATATTGTGGACAAAACTTTGCTGACTTTGGTACCTTCTTCCCACAAAGTGTTTTAATACCATTGCAGCATGTTTGGCATCACCCTCAACCCCGTCCTTGTTCCACTCCTAGTATATTTGCTGTGCTGCATGAGGGCCATCAGAGATACATAGTACATTATTCAGGATTCTGCACACATTTACTCTCTTATGATTAATATTAATTATGTTTTTTCTAATGCAATTGTTCACCAACATAATGAGCAAAACATCCCTTTTGTCGCATTATTCTGTGTAGTTACAATGGCATGTGATACGTTGTTTATGTAAAGGAGCCATTTAGAAGGCATGAGTCCCAGGTCTCATACCCTCATTCACGCTGAGGCAATACTTTTTACAGTTATTGAACCCAAAGAAACAAATTGCCTGGGGGAGCCAGGGTATTTCATAAATTGAAGGCCTGTTCAAAGTCTTAACAAGAGCAGGAGTATTTAAATGGAGATGCCCACATTATCAGATGCAGAGTCACCATGCCATAAATTAATTTATCTGAACACTAATTACATTAGTTATGCATATACTAATTATATATTATGCTTATAATTATATTATGCTATGTATATGTTAATTATTTATTATGTTTCATTTTACATAACATTATTTTCACATTGGAAGTGGTTGTGGGCATGCAATATTGTTCTGTGTAACATCTGTCCCTGACCAGACCAGGAACAGACTGCACCTTTTCTACCGTACTTTGCTGGGCAGAAGACCCATTTAGCTGCTGCTATATCACCATTTCGTCTTTAAAATATGATTGTTTATCTTCCACCATGGGTGTGTTTTGAATATGAACAGAAGTAGAGTTTTGTGAATTTTTGCAAAATGGCAGGCAAGTCCTTCAATGGTTTCAGCTGTGTCTCTAGGTAGCTCTCTGGTGTCAGGATTTTTTATATAATTTACCACTGGATTACTCCACTGTTCTTTCAAGAAAACGGTTCCTTTGGAAGTTATCTCTTCTACAAATTTGTGAGTTCTCACTGTAGGCTGGGGAAGTCTCAAGTATAGGCAGAAACTGAGAATACTTAAAATCTGTCAGACAATTCAGATTGAGTTGCAATGTTTAGCAATTGGGTGAGTACATATGTGATGAAATGATGTTCTGAAAATCAAGAGTTTCTTGTACAACACGTATAAAGTGTACAAGTTCCAAATATTAAAGACTATAAATAACAGTAAAATCTACAATGATCCATGTTGATCCATAGCACAATAATTAATGTTAAACATAATTTGGTCTTTGGAGAGGTGTTAATTTTATTTCAAGACCTTACTCAGTATGAAATTTATTTTAATTTTAAAAATTACATAAATGGCAAAATTATTGGAAGGAAAATGGTTTTTGAGGCTTTTATGTTTGTTAGGCAAAATGACTTTCAGTTGCAGTGCAGGAAATAAATATATCCAATATTAGAGTTTTTTATTTCAATAATAAAAGTTTCGTTTCATGTTCATCTCTTTTCAGATTTTTTTTAAATTTTTTTCTAATAAATTACTCTGCTCTCAAGAAAAGAACAGAGATTGATTACAATGAAGAATGACATTTTATTTTTTCTTTGGTTAGATCTAATGTAGATCTAACCTACCTCTAGAAGTTCAGCTGGAAACATATTTTTTATGCCAAAATGGTATGTGTGACCTGAAGGTGTATAAATTCCGTTTATCTATCTCAGATATTTTCTACATTCCAGTTTGGTTTCATCAGTATTTATGCTCTTACACTCCTGAAGAGTGGAAGAGTCCAGCTATATCCTAAAGAAGCAGTTATGTGCGGACATTTTCTCTTTCCTTTTAAGAGGAAGACATAAAATCCAGATTTCTTACTTTATATATGAGAACACATAAAAACATTTTCTATATCTTCATTAAAACTAAAAAAATTATTACTCTTTATGCTGTTTCTATAAGCGTTGTAGTTTGGTAAATGTGGATTTTCACTTACTGAAAGATTTGGTTGAAGGGCATTGTTGGTTCAGTTTAAATACCAGCTTTGTTTCAGAGTAGAATAATACATTAAGTTTAGGGCATTTTTTTCTTTTTAATTCATGACAATTTTTTGAGTTGTTTAAAATCTAATGCTGCTTGCAACATCATCCAGGAGAGAATGTGACAAAAAATTCCCTACTGTTGCATAATAGTTTCTTAACCATACATCCTTTATAATTGTTGATTTTGCTTTATATTTTTGCCATTTTATTTGCAAATGCCTATGTACCAAATCAAAGTAAGTATAGTAAATTGCTATTTATGAGGATGATAAGAGGGCTGGAGCACCTATACAAAGACAGGCCAAGAAAATTGGGGATGTTCAACCTGGAAAAGAGAAGGCTTCATGGTGACCTCGTAGCAGCCCTCCAGTATCTGAAGGGGGCCTACGGAGATGCTGGAGAGGGACTTTTCTTCAGGGACTGTAGCACTAGAACAAGGGATAACGTGTTTAAACTTAAACAGGGGAAGTTCCAGTTAGATATAAGGAAGAACTTTACAGTGAGGGTAGTGAGGCACTGGAACATGTTACCCAGAGAAGTTGTGGCTGCCTGATCCCTGGAAGCAGCCACCAATGCCAGGTTGGACAGAGCCTTGGGCAACATGGTCTAGTGTGATGTGTCCTTGCCCATGGCAGGGGTGTTGGAACTAGATGATCTGAAGGTCTTTTCCAACTCTAAGCGTTCTATGATTCTATGTTAAGCAAAAAGGTATGTTTAAGAACCTTTGTAATTTGTATGCCTTTATGTAGTTACAGAAAAATCTAAACACATGTAGGCAAATCCTAAAAGATTATTTACTTTTTTGTATTAGCTATTGTTAATTTTCCTTTTTCCAACACTTTTAGTTGTACTGTGTGAAATTTTAAAATCTGCTGCAGTAGCGCTGGAAGATGAATTATGATGGTACTTTAGCCTTAAGTAAAGAATTTATTTTTGTGCACAGTTTTTTAACATTTGTCCGAGATTTTAAGTGTTTACTCAAATGGCAAACTGTTTCCACCACATATTGCATATCTGAACTTTATTCTGTAGGTAGTGAACATCAGGGATTAAAATTAAACTGGTGATATGATTTTACGTTACTAATTGCAGATGATCATTAGAGCCTTGATAAACTAATTACCAGGGAAGCTCCTCAGTATGCTATTTTGCTATGCAAATTATATTTTCTTATAGGGTCTAATAAATAAAAGGTGATTGGAGAGGACTGGCTATGTCAAACTTTACAGTAACCAGAATTACATTTTTCTCTTGTTTTCCTGTGCATTCTTTACAAGTTTTTGTGCTCCCTGCCTTACATTTCTGTCACTTATGTGCATAGTGTTCAAGCACTGTACAAGTTGCAATTGGGTGACAGTAGGAAATGATCTAAAACTGATTTTGAGAAGATCAGAGAGTAGAAAAGGTGATACAACATGTTGTTTCTGGGCTATGGACAGATTTCCAAATGTTCTGGGGACTGGTGGGGTCAAAAACACTGGGACAAAAACAAACCTGTAATTCCCTTTGTTCACATAGCCATCTCTTGCGTAAGTAATCTCAAAAATTAGAATAAATTTCTGTATGATAATGTAGATACTGCATGAGAATCTCTCTTAAGGATCATTGACAGCAGTGTAGTATTTCATTTTAAAAACCACATCCTGAAGTCATCAAGGTGACTGTTTTTGAAAACTGCTGTGTTTTTTACGATATTCTACATACTGATCTTTCACACATAGGATCTTTCAAACACAACGTCCTCCATAGGACACACAGACTGAAATACAGCTGACTGTTACACAGCATTTATATCCGGGTATTTCTTGTGTCTGTAATGTTTTCTTAGTTTGATAATTGTACCTTTATAAACTCATATCTACTGGTAGTTTCAGATTTTGGCCGAGAATTCTAGGATTACCTACTGCAGCTAATATTAAAAAATTTATAAATAAAGAGAAATTGCCACAGAATCCAGTTGCTCAGTCTTACCATGTCTTTCAGGCATCCAAAGCCATTATTAATGACCTTGGTAGCTTCATTAAAAAGAGACAAAACAACTTTCATGTGTGTGTCAGTACAGATGGTGATAGCCCCAGAACTGTTGCTTCAAGCTGGAGATCACAAGTCATTTAAAAAAAGTGCATATCCCTCGATATACTTCCTACTGCTCATGGTACATTAACAGTACAAAGTTCCAGCGGGAGAGTGGGCTAGTCAAGAACTCTGCTTGGCTGCTTTAGGGCAGAGCCTGTGCTATGCAGTTTACTGCACTAATTATATACTCTTGATGAGCTCATTAGAGGACAATAAAGGAAAATTAAAACAGTTTGCAATATGTGTGGTCAAATTAGCCACACAGAGAAATTATGGTTTGTACTCAAATGCTGTTTAGAAAGTGTCCATTAAAAGAAATGTAGACACTCATGTATGTACACTGTAATGATGCCTAAACTAATTTTCTTTAATGTGTTTATTTTTCAAATTGGGAATTGGACCCTGTTCCTATCTGATTAGAATGCAAAGGAAAGATTTAAACGAGACAGGCAATGGGATATCTACAGCCATGTAGTTCATAGAAGTATACTGCACAGAAGCTGTTAATTGTGCAGATTGGAGTTGGTGGTCAATTTGCAACATTTTTATTTTAACACCAAAAAGTTGAAGTAGAAATATTATCTCCATTTAAGAAAGACACTATTCTTAAAATTATAGACTCCCTTTAAGATTATCAATTTAAGACTATCCATTTAAGTCCCCATTTAAGACTATCATATATGCATTTAAGTGAAAATAAACTGGACTTCACTGCAGTTAAGAATCTACTTTAATTAATTGATGGTAATTTGAAGAAAAAACATTTGAACTTTTTTTTAAAATAAAAACTATATATACGTATACACAATTCATATACAAAATACCAGCATGGATAGAAGCTGACAGTGGTACTTTAGTTTGTAGGCTTTATTGACCTTGAAATTGCAAAGTTTTTTCTTCTGTGTAGATGTACAAAAGTTACTGCAATTTATAAATGGGAAAGTACAGTAGAGGTAGACTTGGTTTATGACTACAGCCAAATCAGATCAAGATAGTGCTTGATAGAAGACAAATAAGGGACCTTCCACCAGTTGGTATAGTTGCATGTGTCATTGTTCCTTGCCCCAGGTCTATAAAATAACTCAAAGTTTTAAAGTATTTAACCTGGTTCGTTCTAACAGAACATGGTTAGGAAGCAATAACATGTGCAATCATAGCGGTAGACTTGGTGGCGGAATTTATTTTCAGTGGGGGGGGGTACATAACAGGTATAATGGACAGCTGAGGGCTGGCAGCCTTTCCACCAGGTTCATCTTAACCAAAATGGAGTATGTCATTAATGCATATATTGCTCAGGATTACATAATCAGTGGCAAACTAGATTCCTGTTACTTTGACCAACCGCATTAATTTCATATAACAGTTTTCAGCAAAATGCATTTAAAATTTCAGCCCAAGTCTAAATTTCTAAATGAGTCCCAGTGTGCCTCGACCAATGATTTGATAAATCACTGTTAACCTGAAATTTCTTTTCTATTTTGTTCATTATAGCTTTTTCTCTATGATTGTTTTCTCTCTCTTCTGTTTGGTTTGCTGTAATGAAATTCCTTTACCATAAGATAGAAATATCCTGCAGAGTCAATACCATGTTTTAAATTTGTTATCTTTATTGTTATAGGCCTATTTCATTAAGGAAATAACCTGATAGTATTTTTTCTGTAATCCCAGTTGAACCTCATGACATCTAAAAGTTCTATTTTGCTCAAAAAACAAACAAATAAATAATCAGAACTTTTTTTTTCATGCTCTAAGGCTGTTTGTCACTGAAACAGCTGAACTAGGGAGTAATGGATTAAAAAATTCTCATGATTCTGGCAAAGTCAGATTTGTCAGGAAGCTGTACCTTTATTCTTTTAGAATCTGCGGTAAAGGATATATGGTAACAAGAGGTAAAAAACTGTTCAAGGCTGTCTCATTATGTTCTAGCAAGTCTCCATCCTATGTCTTTTGATGTCTTGAGCTATTTTATCATGTGTATTCTAAAGTAATGATAATTTTATTAGAACAGAAACTACTGATAGTATACTTGGTTGGTTTCTCATGGAGAAGTACTATGCTGCAGGTAACCAAAATAATTTAAATCTTTTCTTGCATATGAACCCTTTTTTTTTTTTTCTCATGCATGGTATAGATTTTAAAAATACAGTCTTTATTGTCTTCCTTTGTTTATTCAATGGAAGCAGTACTCTTCTTACGTAAAGTCCAAGTAGTAAACTCATATTTCTTTTACAGCAGTTTGACCATGTCATGTAACTTCCATTAGTTTTTTGTTAGTCATCTAACATTTGATGATGTTAGTTATCATACTGGTACATGTTAATATTATAATAGCATGCATTCCAAACACAGTGATTTAAAGGTAATCATAACACTCAGACAAATTGCATTAAATCTCCTAACCATCCCTAGCTAGTGAAGATCTGCTTTCTACAGTATATTAGAGGTATAATCAAGAGTAGTAATAAAATATTAATAGCTTTGTTTTTCACTTCTGAAATATAACATCCATTTATAAATAGGCTATGCAATGGTTGTAGGTATTAAATTTCCCCATGTGTTTTGTTTCTTAAAGTTAATAATTAATTTAGAGGTATATAGGGCTTGTAAGGAAGAAAAACAACTGCAGAGGTCTAGCTTAAAATGTGAAGACTTCCATGACTATAAAGTAATTATAATTGCAGTGAATAAAAATGCTACTGATATGTTTTTATTGGAGTGAAATAAATTTGAGAAATTCTGTAGCTATTACTTGAGGTCAGACAAGCAGATTTATCATTTTTTATACTACACTCAATATATTAGCTAATATGAAGTTCAAAATCTTTGAAAAAGTAATATAAGAAGTTAAATATTTTTAAAGTGACCATACTTCATATTATTTGATTGGAAATATTTAAGCAGAAAAGATATTACAGAATCTGAGTCATATACTATGCAGAAAATGCATGTTTGAGCAACCTAAGGGGTTGAAAATGCTTAAGGGATTTCTGCATTTATTAGAAAACTTTAGTTATGTTGTCATATATATTATTTATAACAGCACTGATACTGTACCATCTATAGTCACTACAATGCAGCTGAACATTTTGTTATTTGTGTAAACATGAACAACGAAAAGATTGTTTATTCCCAGAATGTGAGAGAAAAGTATTCTAATTACAGTTTGCATTGTTTTGCCTGTGGGCTCCCCAAGAGCCATTCCCTGATGGGAAGCTGCTGCCTCACATTCAGTGATGCACAAGCTCAGGCTCTTTGTTCTGCAACAGGGAAAAAAAGTGTCTGTGCAGTGCTATTTCTTGACTAATGCATGTAAAAGGTTATTGTACTTGATTCATCTGCATCTGCACAGAGCTGCCACAGAATCTGTCCTTTTTTCTTTCCACTTCTGCATGTAGCTATTGTTAGTTTTTTTTTCTTTTATCGTCAAAAGACATAGTCAAAATAGGTAAGAATCACTCTTTTATTTCTCTGGTAATGAAAGAATAATTTTGTGAATTTATACATTGACATCTGAATAATCACTTATTATATAAACTATTCAGAATCTGTAGGTGAAGGGAAAAGTAAACTCATAATCACCTGTTTCTCTGGGCAAAATACATAAGCTAAACTAAGTGCAACCAAACATTATGTTATTTACATGTCATGCAAATTTATTTTCAAAAACATATTTGACATAGTATTGAATTTACAATTATGAGTATATAATAGATCTCACTCATACTGCAGCTCTCTTTTAAATTATACTCTGAATAATGAAATCATATGGGAAAATGTCAGAAGGCAAAATAAAGTGTATTTATTCCAGCCATATCTTCCCACAGCGTGACACGTCGTCTGAAAACAACATTAAGCATTTTATGCCATCTGCACTGGTTGTGGATACATTTACAACACATGTCAACATGGAATATTCCTTTTCGAGTTACGCAAGCAAATATATAAGTTACGCTTATAGCAGTAAGCACTTAAAGAGAGCGATCTACAAAAACAGCCAGCCATTGATATTTGGTTCACTTTCATCTACTTTATCTTTGGGAGATGGAGTTTATTCATCATGCTGTCATTCACAGCTTTATGCAAATAAAATACTACTACGAAAATTTGTTTCTATATAGTGACTAGATTTTCATGAGATAAAATCTGAACACTGAATATTAACAGCATTTAAGTAAAACGTTAGTGTTCCTTAAAAGAGATGCATTATACATTTTTAAATGCATCAAAATGTTCAGAAAAATGCCATCATTTTCCAGGGATTGTACATAAGGCATTTGGTAAATGTAAGAATTATTAGATCCTAGTTGTACGTAACTGATAATCATTGTATACCAGATCTCCCTAAGTGATCTGTAGAATCAAAGAATATACTGTTTCAGTCTGCACATGTTGTGCAAATTGCATCTTTCAGGTCACTCTCTCAAACAAGCTAGTGTGTATTTTTGCTACATGTAATTATTACCAATGAAATCACAACAATTTGATGTCTACATTTTTTTCTTAACAGTTAAGAAATGGTTTCACAACACACACACACAAAAAAAGAGATCAAAACAGTCTTGATTCTCTATTTTGTTCAAGCAGAGCTTTGACACTTGTGAAGGCCTGCTAAAAAGGCCTGCTTGAAGCTCTGTTGCTCAGAAAG
This sequence comes from Psittacula echo, assembly GCF_963264785.1. Taxonomy (NCBI): domain Eukaryota; kingdom Metazoa; phylum Chordata; class Aves; order Psittaciformes; family Psittacidae; genus Psittacula; species Psittacula echo. The sequence continues at coordinate 35,582,756 of NC_137738.1, read as the reverse complement.
GTACATCTTCAGCATAAGGTAGAGCTACAGAGGACAAAGCTTAAGAGAATTTCTTTCTGTTATCCTACATGTAGAGTCCCAGTCTGAGCTGAGGTAACTAACCTCTGGGGGTTCTTTTCTTACCTAGCCTGTTTATTGTGCAATATTTTTTCTTTATTAAGTACTTATATATTATTATTCATTTAGTATTTGTTAAGTATTAGGTTTTTTTAATCTCAGTACTTTGCTTACGTAAAGTATGCTGTGCGATTTCACAATAATTGTGCAAGAATTTCCATAGCACAGTAGGAAAGGGTCAGAAAGCTACTGCTTTACAAGAAAAATTTATGCATTTTGAATAATAAGAAATAAGATTTTCTTCTTCCAGCATTAATCACTTATGTCCTGCTCCAAAATGCCAGGTATCAATGTCAGCGCCTCCTTAAAGGACAATCAATAGGAAGTAATCAGTCTCCTTGGGGGAACAAAACCAAAACCTTAAAACCAAACAATCCAACCCCACAACCGCACCCCCCAAAACCCTCACAACAAACACAAGAATATAACAGGATGCATTGATTATAGCCAGTTGCTACTGTAATTGAATTTATAACTAAAATTTGCTCTTACAGCAATTTTTTTAGTTAAATCTGCCTAAAAAAAATATTCAGGATGCTTAGTAGCTCTGTTGTTTTGCCTCAGTGATGGACTCTCAGCATATACATACTGTGCATGCTGTGTATAATATATGTGCTAATGTCTGAACAAGAACATTTAAAAATGTGTTATGAACACTTCCATCTGGTGGAATGAGCTGTCAAAATGGCTTGCTTTTTTTTTTTTAATTAGAGTTGAGTGAAATTGTAAGAAAGTATGATAAGCATTGTTTGTAGGGAAATATCTCTTTCATTAAAGTACCTGATAAAATTGGAGAACAGGATATTTTCTGATATTCAGACTCCAAGTTCACTCCAGACTGTGCATTTGTTGTTCTACACTGATTTGCTAAATTACATCTGGCTTGAATTTTCAGAGATTTCCCCATCACTGTATTTCATAAAGACTGGTCTTTAGAATGACCATTAAATATTTCTTCTTCCCAAGAAACACTCTTGTACATGGAGTTTTGCAACATAGTTTCTGTGTAAGCAGTTTTTGCATGTAGCCAATCTGCCCCTCAGCAATAGCCTTAAACCCCACCTTTTCAATCTTTATACTTAGCACATTCCAAGAAAATAAGTAATGTGTTTCTTCTGCATCCTGCTATGAGCAAAATTATCAGACTATGTTCCAAGTGGTGACAGTGCTATGCTACTTTTCTCTGTTGCTTGCAGATTGTTCAATAAAATCGAGCATATTCCAGACAGATTTACTCTTAAAATATGCAGTACTAATTGTGTAAAAGGCAATAGAAGGATAAAATCAGTGGCAACAAGATAAACTCCTGGTAGTTCTCAGTCAGCAGTTTTCTTTGAACAAGGACACAAATAAACAGTACATTTTGTAAATGTGTTAACAATTGAAAATGTGCATCTTATATCAAAGGAAGAGGAATACTGGACAGAGGGTATTTTGATCTGAATTAACATTACACATTTAGCTTGTGCTACTTTATTTAGCAGTTGTAATAATGGTCCCTGAAGATTAAACTTGCTCTGTGTCAGAGAAAATAAATCTAACTGATGAAAAACTGATGATAGGTAGCATATTGAACAACTTGAAGTAAATGTAGGTGAGGTACAAAAGTACACGTTTTAGTTAAACTAGTTTCTAGCTGTAAAAAACTTTATTGCTGAAGTCTGTAGGTAAATACTGTCCATATCCAGACAGCTGGTGGATAACAGGTTGGTTCTGCTCTTAGCTCTGTAACAGCATGGAGAAAATTGTTCACAGCAATACAAATTATATACAATAGGAGTAACAAACACAGAAATCAACTTAATCAGACATGATTTTTTTTTTCTCCCCGTAGTTCTGATTAGGCTCAGGAGGAGAAATTAATTTTCAACCATAGAGTAAGTCCTGTATTCTTTAGTAACATCTGCCTTTCTCCCACATTAATGTTTTTTAGATTGAAGGAAGCATTTGCACTTCTGAGTCACCAGTCAGTGGTGACAGTTTGCTCATGCCTCAGGATATTGAGTCCGTTGGTTTCATGCGTATTAGTCATCTCATTTGCAAGATTCTGAACCTGTCCTCTTCAGGCTTACCTTACTGCACAGATTTTTTCCAGATACAAGTTTGGTAGACTTTCAAAAACCATATAAAGAAAGGATAAATTGGAAGCTACAGAAACCTGTACTTGACAGCATATGAAAAGTAATTTGAAATTTTCATTTTCTTTTGCAGTTTTTGAGAGCAGTCCCTTTTATTTCCTTGAAAAATCAGCTTGTCTATGTTCAGTTTAAGTTATACATGTTTATTTACTTCCCTTTTACACACTCAATACAAACTCCTGAGTTTTGAAATTAGCAGGGGTTTTGCTATTGACTTCAGTGACACATAGTTTTCTATATGTGCCTGCCAAATTTTGTTTGTGATGCAGGTGGTTGACATTTTCTATGGTTAGGATCTGGCTTTCTGCATTTATTTTTTTTTTCTTTGTTACTGAAACAACAGGAATGTCTGGGTGGTGTAAGGCAAAACCATTTCACATTTTCATGTGAACATAACGTGAGCAAATAATGGATTTACTATCTTCTCCTATAAGGTATTTTCTAACAGTTATTAACATGACATGCAACAAAGAGTACATATATCTGAAAACGATGGCATAGAGGCTGATAAATACATTTTGCAGTTTGCTTAAATAGCTTGCCTTTTGCAAAGTTTGACTCAGTGGCAAAAGAAGTTACAAACACAAGAATGGCAAGAAAATTCTACTACTACTAAGAAAAAAAAAAAAAAAGAGATAGAGAAACTGACCTGTTTTGATTTGGCTTCCAGAGCTGATAAACCAGTTCTACCTGCTGAATTACAGGTTTAAAAATAGTGTGAGCTGATATGCCTTCAGGGCTCCCTGGCCACTCAAGAAAGTTCACCAAAATCTTGCCCAGAAAAGAATGCTGCAATATCAAATAAAAGCATCATTCCATCAAAGAACATAGTATGTCACAACACATTCTCTTAATTTCCATTCCACACAGTTAACAGATGAATCACTCAGAATAGAAGTGCAGGGAATCACATGCTGTTCATTATTGATTTAGGTATGAAATGCTTCAAGTGTGCATTCTTAAATCAGCACTAAATAGACAACTATGTCTTCATTTAAATTAAGGTATAACAAATCCCATGTACTCTGATAATTCTTCAATGTTATGGAAGCTTAATTCTCTATAACATGGCTTTGGCTGTGTTAGAACACAGTGAAAGAAGTGAGACTTTACCAGAAATTTCATTGTTAAAATTTTCCTATAACAATATTTTATTATATTCTTGTTGAACTTCAGCTACTAGAAAACAGGATCTTCTCTCCATCCTTTGTAATTTACTATGAACATTAAGCAAAAGACAAAATCAATGACCAAATTTGAATTCCAGTTTGTTTTATGATTGCTAAAGCTACAGCTGATGTGCTAATATGTAGTTAGGGTTGCTGATACCAATTGCTAAATACAAATATTAAAACCCCAGAGCATCATGAGCTATGGTTTGTTCACCAATTTAGCAATCATTAACTTTAAACACATTTGCATACCTAAGTTCAAGCAAGCCACCCAAATTTATAGAACAATCCTTATTGTGATTGTGTGTATATGTTTGCATGGGTGTTTATTAGCATGCATGTGTACATGTGTATCTCTTTCTATATACAAATCTCCTATCATATGGTGCTTAGAGCATTGGGGACGAGACTGAGGGAAAGCGAAATATCTGACAAGTAGCAAAGGGGGATGGAATCTGTGACAGTAGTGGGAGTAAGGGTATAGCATGGATTTGGCTGTAAATCCAAGATATTTCTGTAAATCTTTGTTCTCTCACAGGTTTTAAAATATGTAGAAAAAATATGGGTACAAGGTATATAAATACTTTATGCTGTTAATTAAACCACAGTCTATCTAGGAGATTTTAATCAATATTTATATATGTTATAAATAACACATTTATTAAGTTTTAAGTACTTAAAACTAGAGAAACCCAAAGCAATGTATTATGCGTCTGTTTTGTTCTGTCTTATTTTAATCACTCATTTAAAAAAAATCTTTTAACTTAGAATCTTTCACTGAATCACAGAAAACATTCACATATATTCGGTCTAATTATTGAGTTAGGGACGAGTATATCTAATGATTTTTTTACCAATGCAAAAATCACCAAAATTAATTTTATCCACATTTGCAATGCACCTAGGACTATGGATTTTCAACTGGCATATCCAGAATAATACTCATTATTCTAATCCCATGCAGAGAAGATTTTAACAAATAAAAAAATGAATAAACAGAAAAGGTAAAATCTCCCAATTCATTTAAGATTGTTAAACTGATGTTAAATATACACAGCATTTCTTTTGCAAACAGGCCATTTAGTGATGCATGTTGACATAGTGTACATGGATCTTTCAATTGATTTGTTTTGGTGATGTATGACACTGCTTAAAAGTGTAATATATGGAATTAATCAGATATACTAGTTGAATTAAGGACTGGCTTACAAGCAGTTGTCAAAATGCCATCATTTGTGGGAAGACAGCAATGGCCACAAGCAAAGAGATCTCTCAGGGTGAATTACTTCCTGACTTAACACCTGACTGGTGTTCGTCCATGTTTTTGATTGATCATACAAGTAATATTACAAAGCCTTTGCAGCTAAAAAATGTCTGTTAAGGTATGAAAAAAGGAAGACAAATCAAAAGTTTCCTAAATCACCAGATAGCAGAGAAATAAATTTGTTTTAATGTAGCTAGGTGCAGTTTAGTAAACCTGGAAACAAAGCATACACCTTGTACTTACATAATACAGATTGCTTTTGAAAACGACAACTCAGGAAAGAACATAAGGTCATTGAAGATCGCTACCTAAACAGGGATTCTCAGCACAGTGCTATGGTTAAATGGGATAATACAATGTTTATAAGAAGAGGACTGTCAAGCCAAAGGTGTCTGTGCACATTTCACTATAAACTATTGTGACAGTGCTGTGTTCAAGGATGATATTCACACTTCAAGGAGAATAAGAAATATTGGAAAGATTTCAAAGTGTTCTAGAATGAGAAAAGATCCCCTGAAACATGAAATTTACAGGTTTCACTTTAGTCCTTCATACACAACAGAAACTATTGAAAGAAGACATAGATAATTACCCATGACAAAGAACAATAGAAGCTCTTGGTAGGTCTTAATTTTGCTGACGGAGGATAACACAATATCCAAAGACTAAAAGTTGTTAGCTTCAAACTCAACTTACATTAAGTTCTAGTTGCAAGTGTAGATATTAAACCCTAGAACAATTTATGTATCATATTCAGAATTCTACAATGGCCTTTCAAGATAGGACTGGATAGATTTATTAAAGAGATTTATTTATTAAAAGTATTTTAATCTAGTTCTTAGGGGATGAAATTGTCTCATATAAATAGCCTTAGATTCTATGGCTTATGTCTGTATTAGCAAATAAAATACCCCAAACCTCTTCTCTAGTGGCTCAGCATTTGTGCCAGATAACAGTTAAACAGTACAGGCAATACAGGAGAAGTGCTTGGCCAGTGCTCTGCCCTGTTTGTTCCATTAATACAGTTGCAGTCTTCTTTTTTTTTTCGTGCAGGAGAGATGAAGCAAATGTCTTGAAAACATCTAGCCTCATGTCTCTCAGTTTTCTTATTTGCAGCACAAAATTTGTAATTATTATAATTCCTGAGATGAATTAATAACAGAGCCTAATTTTGCTAATTAGGTCTCCAAAACTTTAACAAGGAAGAAACTTCATAAACTAATAAGGCTTAGTAAGTTCTATAGTTACTAAGCAATATGAGGTACGTCTTTCTACTTTGCCACGGATTTGGAAGCAGGTTTTGAGATCTCAGTTAATAATATAAACTGAGTACTTCAAAAGAATCTTCTATATTAAATAGCTGGTCATTGCACAATTACTGTGGAATCAGGAGAAAAATGCACAGAATTCTACCTTCCACAAAGGCATCCACACATTATTTGAAGCCCCTGTTTAGTTTGTATTTCTTCTAGTGACCAGATGTTCTTACTGTTGAAATTGCATGCCTAATCTGCACTGAATTTTCAATTTGCATTTGAATTTGACTTTGGTACTCAGCATTTTGTTCTAGTGATATCCCCCTTCATAAGATCAAAGAGCTTTTTAGTAGATAGTATTTTTTTTTGCCATGAAGTTATTTATGTACTGTCAAGTTACTTTTCAGTCTTCTTTCTGAACAGCTAAATCATACTGCACTTCTGAAGTCTTACACTGTATGATGTTTTCTGAGGCCTTGTGGTTCTTTGCTGTACTTCTGCCCACTTTTCACCATTTTTTTTTTTTTTGAGCAAGACAGGATCAATACAAATATTCAAGAATTAGCCTCACTGTGACTATAAAAATTCTTTCTGCTTCTCTCTCTGCACCTTTTTAGTACCCCATAAATAAGTACCAGCTTCCTCGCAGCGGAGATCTACATCACCCATAAAGCCAAAGGTGCAAGGATTTACATTGAACTTAAATATTTTTAGGCAATATTTCATTTTAAAAAATAAAAAAAAAAAAAAAGAAATCCATATAGGAGAACAAGTGAAAGAAGACAGAGCAAAAATGAAAATAGGAAAAAGGTGTTGTTGAAACTGAAATAAATATAGTAAGAGGAAAAACAGAAAAAGGCTGGAATGAATAGTCGATCATAAGGGGCCAGGTCGGGTTGATTTAAACAACAGAAAATAGTCTGATGCCATCAGCAGCTAGAGATCCTTCTTCATGCTGATTTGCTTTTCCTTCAGAATATGTGAAGGCTGGGGGAAAGAACAAAGTGCCGTGTGTAAGCCCTATGTCCCATGAAGTCAAGTGGTCTCCCTTTTAGAGTTCTAGATCCCTGGACTGCTTTGTCCCCACAGAGCAAACATGCTACAAAGAGACACTTCCTGCCCAAAAGGCCACACAATCTAGAGTGTAACTCCATCATTAACAGGTGGAAGAAAACAGACAGGGGAAGCACAAGAAAACAATGAACCAGTTCTCTTCAGTATGAAAACAGCCATTTAGCAGTTGCATATATGAGGGTTTCATTGTGGTTGTTTTTATCATCATGGCAAAGGAGGATTCTAAATATGGATTTAAAAGTGGACAGTTAGCATGACTGTGTGGATATTTACAGAGTGCTCCTACTTTATATAATGGCAAAGTGTAGCATATTTTATACATTTTCTTACCATTTTTTTTTGGTGACAAAAAAACCTGAATACTTTACATCTGGACCTATACATTTTTTCTTAAGTTCACTGGAATCATTAAAACAAGACATGCATTTTGGTTTAATTTGTATGTCAGTTGTTAACTATTGCATCCTTGCATATGTACCTTTCTATTAAAATCCACAGTTTTTTATTTACGGAATCAGTTTTAAAATATGCATAGTTCTTGGAATCACTTTCAATTTTACATTAATCAGGATATGCAATATCTTATAAGACTGGCATTGGAAAGCTTGGCTTTTTTGTACATGGTTGGTGTTCCACAGTAGCTGAAGTTAATATACATCCTATTTCCATCTTTCTCTGCCACCAGCAGTTATACATTCCTGCCCATTTTCTTGGGCCAGGTCCAGTACTTGCCTCACCCTGCTGTTTTTCCTACTAGTTAATATGATTCAACAAAAAGAAGATTATAATTTGCTATCAGGGTAGCATGCTGAAATGTCCCAACACAGGATGAGATGGTAAGTAAGAGGTGATAAAATGAAGGTGATAGGAACACAGAGTGAGTTGAGGAGAACAGGTGAAATCAAAGATAAGAAGACGTCAAGAGACTTTTTAAAATGGCAGTCTGCTGTCATGGGCTAGGAACCACAATGACCAACAAGAAAGCCAAGAAACAGGAGAAGTTTTGCTGGCTAAGAGGGAGAAATCCCTTCACTGAATCAGAACAAAACAATACTCTCCTATACTATACTCTATACTCTCCTATGCTTCTGAATATGCTGTTTCCTATGAGGCTTAAGAGCAGCTACTTCTAGAAGTTCATAGCAGAAATTGTCCAGCTCAAATGCTTAGCCACGTTTTCATTCTGAAGATGCTAGTGTTAGTAACTGTTATTTATGTCCTTTATTGTATTTTTCAATAATAGATATCAGAGCCATTTTATCACATTTTACTCTGATCTTGTACTGAGTGTAGTATATTCTGACTTTATTGTGGTATTTCACTAGATGATCTGTAACTGTTTTAAAAGGTAGCATTGACCTACTTAAATACATATATAAAGAGAAATAGAGTAATATATATAAATATATCTTATTTATATACCCACCTATTGACTGTGCCAAGAATACCTCTCTTATTGTGTACTCCAACCACTAAATTGCTTGTTTGCTATTACATCTACCATCTTTACTTTCTCTTAAAGTGCAATCGGTACAATATAGAGTAATTTTCTTTCATAGTATTATAAAATACTACATCCTGTGCTTTTGGGTGGTTTCTGCAATTTGCTTCAGAAACAACTTTTCAATAGCACCAGGAGTCAGATAATTTAGAAATACATTGCCTAGTAAGATAAATAGGATGACAATATTTACGATAGATTTACATATTAATTTTTCATTTCATTTATATTTTAAAACTGAATTTAGCTAATTATTGTGTCTAAAACTGAATTACGCTTGATTTTGGTTTTCCTCACAGGATTATTTTCTTACTCCAGCATCTCATAAACGGAAGCCACATAGTTTAGAGAGGTAGAATTTTATTTTATTCTTTAAATCGAAATCTACGGATTTAATTACAATGTGTTACCCCACTTTAATCAAAATACATATTAGCAATTCTATTGATTTCCTATTTTTCTGCAGTGTTATATAGGTAAACCAATGAAATGGACTGTCAGACTAATTTTGATAGGGCATATAACACAGTAGATAATTACTTCACTTTGTTTAATACAATTTAAATCCATAAAAGGACATTTGTTTTATGTGTAAAAAGTGGGTTGCCTGGTAGAGAACAGGAACAAGTAACAAAGAATACTCAGTGGCAAATACAGACTAAAGAATAAAAGTTGATTCATTCAGAAATTTTATGAGCTGTTTATTCATTATGCTGTAGTGCCATGTACTGCACCAGAATTCCTTTTCAGTTGGGTTCCCTTCTTAATCAGAGTTTCAGAACATTGTTCTCTTCTGGTTTTATGTTTCACAGACTGCATCACTGTATGTTAAGATTCTTTTGCAAAATCATGTTGTTTGTCCTGTATGTTATTTTTGTAGTATCAAAAAAACCCTGTCAGAACTGAATTTAAAAGCTAGCTCACATTTCAGTGTTTATGTTGTCAGCATCTGGCACTATAGAAAAGAAGTTTCTGGAGTAAATTGTGGAAACTACCCAAAATATATATTCCTTCCAGTGCTAAATGCAGCTGGTAGTACGTACAAAAGGTAGCACACATTATCTTTCTAAGATGTTAAGCATAGCTCAGTTGGCAGCTCAGTAATTGTACCTTGCACTCACTTCCAGAGCCAAATCTTGGCAGAAGAAGATCTGGAAATCTGAAACAATACTACATTTTGTCCCGCAAAGTTGATTTTGTACATCAGGAAATTCTGTGAATGTCCTGAAAACAGAAAATACAAAATCTGATTTTCTGTAGGTCTGAATAATTCCAAGAGCCTCCAGTGACATTACTGTGTATCTGACTTCTTAGCATTGCTGGGGTAAAGACAAAAGAAGGAAGAAGCCAGTGGTTCAGCAGACTAAATATTTGGAAAAAAGGCTGCTATACCTTTTTCAGATAAATAGACATCCCAAGTGGTTTGATGGCAGAATGGAGTAGTTACCTTGCAAAAATACACATCTCTGCAGAACTATCAAGGAGATGTGCACTGTGAAGGTATGTTAGAGATGCAACTAAAAATCTTGATCTACTGGATCAAGATATTTGGCTGTGTCATTCTGATGTCTTCCATCACTAAAAGAATGAGAGAACAATCTAAAAGTGTTTGTTTATTCTTTCCAGTCTTTAGATATTATATCAACATGCTTTCAGTACTGTCATGCATCAGTAGGAGAACAACAATAGCCAATTAATGCATACAGTTACAGAGCACAGTAGATGCGGGAAATGGACAGAAGGGATTCTTACAGGAGGATATTCTGAGGCCTGTATCAACCAAATCAACTTGCCATCAAATGTTCTTCCAGTCTTTTGTCCCTCCATTGCTTTCCCTCAGTGTTTCAGTCCATTTTTACAACTGAAAAGGATAGGGTGTCTGTAGCAACTTTAACTTGATACAATGCTTAAACTATGTATTTCATGGCATATGAATAGTTTACATAACAGCATATTCCGGCACAGAAGGGCCAAACATACCCCTATAGAGTTGATCTTGTCAGAACACCAGTGCATTCGCAAAATTTGAAGTTCTGAAGATTTTCTGGGGCAGTAATCCTCCCTTATTTCTTTTAAGATAATTTCATTCAAAACTGAACCTTTTCTCCCCCCAGAAAAGAAGCTTTATTCAGATTTTCCAACTCAAAGATCAAAGTTTAGCTGCCATGAGCTTTTTTTGTAAAGTATTAGAACCCTTTTGTTGTGGAAAAGTGTGCTTGACTGCTGGATCAAGCACAGCGTTTACACCCAGAAAACAGAAGGAACTTTTGACTTTTTTTTTTTTTTTTCAATTATAATCTCTAAAATTCAAGCAGTGAAAAATTTACCCCTAAATTTAAGAGCATACTTCAATCTTCCCCACATGACAGATTTCCTCTCTTTACAAAATCAGTAAAGTATAGGTTAAACTAGGTGTCTGATGAAGCTCTTCTCATTCTCTATTAATTTATTATGTTTTCCCATGAGAAACTTTGTCTCTGGAATGCTGTCTTTATGCTGGTCCAAAGTAACTTCGGTTATTATAAAATCCTACAAAGATGTCTTTTGGGATAAATCTGTATGCAAATGGGATTAATTTATACTGTAAACACGTAGTAGCAATAAATCCTTAACACTTGTCTTCTCAAAAGTAACTGGAGTAAGCGTGGGAGTTCAAGGTGCAGAAAAACTGCTGTTTTCATTATATAGTTTAATTTCTCTCAGATACTGAAGTACTGATATATGATAATTTACATATGTATGCTCTTTGCTTAGAAGTTTTGACAACTGGACTAAGTATATTTTAAAAGTAAAAGAAGAATAATAAGATAAAATTATATTCCTTTAAAAAAAATTGCATCCAAGAAACCCCATAAATTATTTGCAACCTTCTTAAGATTCTCTACCATTTGAAGGCTATAATTACTGTCTGAAAATGGAAAAAGTGTTGCTTTCACTGTCAGCAGATGACCTCCTGTTTTTTAAAGGCACTTTTCTATATGTTTGTTGAAGAGAAGAAATGCAAATAGCATAATTATGTTTTGTGACTTAATGTTCTTCAGATCCTATCGGTTTCGTATGAAAATACATTTTAAAATGATTCATATTTAATTTATGAACAAGTTTTAATTTCTTTCACATTGGAATTAAACTGTGATATACTTGCATTTACATTTCATGCAGTATCAGTCAAAATATCAAACACACTAGCAAAGAAACTTCTTCACCATATGTCCTGCTCTCTTTCAACAAACCCCCCTTATTTTTCATCTAAACTTCTGAAGTTTCCAAGCTCTCTTGCAGTATTGATTGCTTATTAAAAGTTCACCTTTCTATGCTTATCTTAACAAATCTGAATCATCAAGACTAGCAGAGTAGCTGTGAGAAAACAGGTTCTTTGAAAAGACTTCCAGAAAGAAGTTAATTCCTCTAAACTGGGATTTTTCTCGGGTATGTTCACAATCCCAGAAAACGTCAGATGGAAAAAAAGTGCATTCAGAAATTAATTCAGTAGCCAACTCATGATGAAGTCAGTGAATTGATAGAAGAATTTCAGGATAGGATTACTGGACTAGGATTGTTGTACAGTTTGTCATTATGGAAAGTAGAAGAATTTGTTACTTGAAGTGTTATATGCTGTCTGATCCCCTACTGGTATTAGTGGCAGAGATCAGAGGCTTGCTTTTTGGTCAGAGAGCACAGCATTTGCAGCTGTCTGAAGAAAAGTGCTGCGGGTTAGAACATGTGAAAATAGTGGGGGTACTGTTTGTCAGACCAGGTGCAAGAACAGAAAAGAACCCATGTTTCCCCAGAAAGAGGAGGAGGATAGACAAAATGCACACAGAAAAGAACAAAAACATTCCTTTTGCTAAATACTGAGCTATAGTCACTGGAAAGAATACAAGAGGTTATTCCAGCTCCTTTGTTGACTAAATTGTATGTTCTTCCTACAGATAGTTCCTAAAAAAGAACTGTTCTTTGTTTTCCTATGTGCAGACACAATATCTGTTGTTTATGACCATAATCATAGCATGCATAGTTTAAAATGTGGGACTGTAAGATAGGCTGTGTTTCTCCTTATGGTCTGTCAGACACTAAAAACCTTATTCATTACAACTTCTTTGTGATTTACTAACAGTATCTCTGTCCTTAATTTCTTTTACATTGCTTCTACTACCCTGATCTGTTTCAAAACCATTGGACTTTTTTTCATGCCTTAAATAGAAGGCAGATTTATTTTGTCCACCACCATTTTTTTCTGTTTTTTTTTTAATATGAAAAGAATTCTCCTAAAATCTGTGGAGATGGAGTATCTCTAAGTTTTCAGGGTCTGTTTTGTTGAAACACCTTGTCAAGCTTCGGACAGGTGCAGACACCTGCAGCTTTATAAAGCTTATTGCTGTTACAGGATTAGCTGTTGTGGAGAGGATCTCGAGTTCTCAATTTACTGATTCTGCTAGACTACCCACTACCTTCTAGCTCAAGCACATGTACAGAAATTCAGGACATGAATGCAAAGTTAGTTATAAATTGAAAGGAGTCGAAGGCTTACCTATGAAGGAATCATTCCGACTCATTGAGTAAAGCTCAGATAGGTGATGTTAATGTAGCGTTCATATTTTCCTTTCCTGATATTTTGCTTAATGGCCCTATACATCTGTGGCCCTCTACATCAATATATACTAGTCTTTTCATGCAGAAGCCCACTGAAATAATACATGCGGTGTCTGATTATCAGAGAAAGCTCTACTTAGGTTTAAGTATATTCATAAACTTTAAAGCATTTTATTGCAGGGCTGAAGGCTACATTCTGACTTTATTAATGTCTTGGAAAAGAAAAACAACCCACCATGATTTTTATTGTTCTGTGTCAGCAATCCTCATGTTTGCTGACTCCATTTGTAGGTTTATGGTCAGGTTACTATGTATTGCAGCACTGGAATTTGTTGCTTTCTTTTGTAGCCATATACAAAAAGCTCTAGTCAAATTTTTGGAAAACTGTGAGCTAAGCAAATTTTGCTTGTGGGTTGTCGGAGAAGTGAGTGCATGGCAGAGCTTTTCTTGACAACTGATTATCTACATATTTTCCAAAAGCCTCAGCAGTATGCTTCTATGTTTTTGTGTTCATTTGAGAGAAGGGGGAAAGAACCATAGATGTGATTATTTTTGCAGTTTGTTTTGTTTTGTTTTTTTAATCCACCTATCTTTGGACATTGCTGTTCAGAATATTAGATAACTTTCACAACTTACAGGCTTTCACAAAATTACATCAAAAACCAGGTAACTAATGCTGTGCTACTGCAGCTAGGACTACAGTGTTATACGTGCTTTACATAATCCAGGACAGAGATTTTAGTCAAAATAGTTCAGAATAGATAACTTATACTTTCAAGTAGCTCCTCTTAGATACACAAGAAAAGAAAAGCTTTAGAGAGAATATCTGGTCTCTCAGCTTAAATCAATTGGTCTAGCCCACAGGCATAGTTTTGTAGCCTACTCTATCAAGAAAGTATGTTATGTGGTAAATGTGGTCTCTTTCCAGGAATTTCTATTTAGGAAATAAGGTCAATCTATTCATTAGCATACCAGAATTCATTTCATTATTTTAATAGACCTAGTAACTCTTTTACAACTAAAAAGGCTAAAAATGTTATAATCAGAAAAGTGTCCTGAGCTTCAAGTGGAGCTTTGTTACTGATTTCAAAGAGAGCTACTCAGCGAATCAGCTGAGTAGCAGACAAGAATGCATAGATATAGGAGAGTACAGTGAAGGAAGGGAAAGAAAGAGCAGAGCATGAAAGGAAGCAGGGTAAGAACACAGCATAGAAGGCTTGTTATAACTTTCTGGGAGGTCTGATTTCTAGACTTCAGACTGGACAGATTTACAGATTTGAAGACAGTCTATACCTAAGAAAAGCAACACAGCTTTCAATTACATCTAGTATGAAGCTCTAACTACTACATCATAACAGCAAATTGCTGCTGAGTTCCATTAAGCATTATGAGCTTCAAAATAAAAAGGTATTAACCCTGAAACACAGATGGCAAGATCACAAGCTAAACTGTGTTCATGTGTCAAATACTTGTGAACTCATGCATGCCTGGATAGCGGTACATCCATGTCTGGTACCAAAGAATTGCATTCCATGTATATTGTTCAAGATCCACTGATAGGAACCAGGGCTCAGGAGCAAATGCCGATCACCAGTGTAGATTTCTCGGGGTGGGGGTGGAGTGAGAAGGGAGCAAAAAAGCCAACATAAAACAACAATAAAAACAAACAAATACTCCACAAAAAAAATTTAAAATGTAATTTTTATATTAATTTTGATAACATAATAGGCCATGTCTTTCTGCTATAAATGCATTAAACATGAACATATGTCCATATTTTTATTTCAAGCATATTCTCTTAATGTGTTTTCTTTTTCTTCGTTCTCTTCACATGTCTTTTTCACCTCTGTTTCTCTAGGATCATAAACAAACATTGGCAAGTCAAACAACAGTGATTATCTTCATATCTTAAAGGCAACAATAACTTCCTGTAAATCCATAGCTCATACTGGGCAGGGAGTCTTCACTGTCAGCCAAGTCATTTTATAATAGGATAAAGAGATGAAAAATGTCTTGAAAAACTAAGTGGTATTAAACATGCAGGCATGGACATAGTTTTAAAGGCATGAGCACCCCATTACTCTAAAACAAGTTTCAACCAACTGAAACTAAATGGTTTACACAAGCACAAATACAAAAGATAGAATTGATCAACAGGATCTGGAGAAAAGAAATAGACCATGGTTAGTTCAAATGACTGAGGCTTTCTCTAAGTACAACCTCATCTTTGAATTTCCTGCAATCTTAATACTTAGTTTGGGGCAATTACTAAAACTTTTTTACACTTACATTTAAGAAATATACTCTCAGTTTTATCTGCACTTAATACAGATTTTCTACCTGGGAATTAAGATAATTACTGTGACGATTTTTTTTTTTGTGGTAAAAAAGGGGTTTCTTGTTTGTAAATTCATTCCTTCACAGCACTTGCTAACAAGGGATATAGTACTGCTGACACAGATGTAAGTGGAAGATTTGTAATTGATTTGGAACATCAATATTAAGGATTTAGATGATGTATTTGTAAACTACACTTAGCCATAAATATGCATTTTTCTGTTTTGAGTATCAGCATATTTTTTTCTTATACCTTGAGTCGAATGTTATTTTCAGCTGTTATGTGGGAATACTTATTAGCTTTTCTATTTCCATAAATCTTATGGAAATAGAAATAGTTATAGATAATATAATATATAATATAAATATAATATAATATATTATATATAAATATAAATATATTATTATATTGTTTATATATATTTATATTATACATTATATTATAATTATTATATTTATATTTTTATTTTTAAATTTATTTATATTTTTATTATTTTTATATTTTATATTTTATAATATAATTGTATATTATAATATATTATATATTTATATTTATATATAATTATTATTATAAATATAAATATAATATGTAATAATAATAGAAATATTATTTTAATAATAGAAATAATAATCCTTATGCTTATCATGACACCAAACGGAGCATAAAATTTGTTTTTTTTTTTTTGTGACTGTCAAGTAACGTTTGGACTTTGAAACTGGGACTTCATTGAACAAGTGAAGATGCAAATTTGTGTAGTTAAACTACAGTTGTAGCCAGACACCTGTCTCAGTCTGATTCTCAGAACTGATGCATTCAGGGAAATAAATCAGGATTTAAGTGTCATTTTAAAATCCCAGCAGTTTTATAGGTGCTTTTATGTCATGATTTAACACTGAATGTGTATTGTTTTCTTTACTATATAAAACACAGTCAAAAGGTTTCTAAAATACAGTCATCAGGGAATCCATTCAGTTTCCTGAATGTAATCTATTCAGTGGAATGATTTGCACCACACTGAAAAAGAGGAAGTAAAACAGTGTAAAATTAAAAACCTCCAACCGTGTTTATAATGTGAAGTTCATAAGAACCTACGATACAGATAGTTTGAACATTTTCATTTAGTAATAATTCAATTTTTAAGTGTAATAGTCACCCTTCCTAACCATTAGACATGGCATACACTTGCCAAGTATCTTGCTTTCCAGTAGCTGATAAATAACAATGATATTTGTTATACAAAGTGTAAGACAAGCTACCTCTGAGCAACCTAGTTGAGGCACTGGGACCAGCACAGCCAAGTAAGCTTTCTCCAGGAAGTGAACCCTTCAGGAGAGTGAGGTAAAATGCCATGGTAACTTGTAGAGTTCAGGCGTCTCCACAGAGTACTTGAGTGTAGCAACTACCATATATGCTAAGTACTAAAGAAGCAGGTGCTACTGACAGAGCAGCTAACCAAAGCATCAATACAGAAAATTCTATTTACATGTGTATACTTTAACAGAATGTACAAAAATAGTCAGCTTTGCCATTCAATCAGTAGCTACCCTAAAATGAACATTGAAATTAATTTTGTCTGCTATTGCTTGACTCTCCAATGAAAAAGCAGCTGTTAAGTTTCAAACCTTCCCAATAATATTTAAATGATCATCCAAATCTTTAGGCAGCCTCAAAAGCCTGTCTACTCTCTGAATTCTTGCCATATTTATAGCCTCTTAACATTCATTGCTATCATAGGTGCTGCTTCAACAATGCAAGCAATGAAGGGAATGCTTGCATAGGGTGGCTGTCAGCATTCCTGCTACCATAGCATCTCAGTTTCTGAAATGCCAGCTGAAATGCATGACAAAATATCTTGTGACCTTTCTGCACTAAACCTCCCACTTCAGTGTGACACTGAAAGAGCAACAATGGCAGTTCTTATGAAAGAGCTATGTGGTTAAGGTTTGAATGCTCTGCTATCAGGGAACTCAAACCTTGTTAAGGTGTTTAAAGGAGAGCTGGGTGGAGCTGGAGTATGACAAACACTCCACCATCCGGGTATTTTGCAAGTGGATACTTTATAGCTTTTTGTTGTCAGGAAAGGAGAGGGCAGAACATGGTGTTAGGTTTTTGTACTACTGAATACTGCTTTTACTGACTGAAATCCTCAACTTTGTAAATGTCATTAAAAAAGTTCCCAGAAGATGCTCTGAGCAAGAAGCTTTTACTTGAGCTGACAACAGAGCTACTTAGGATGAGAGACAGAAAAGTCACTCACATTCAGCTTTAACTAGAGGACTGACTGGCTTCTCCACCATGCCCTTCTGTGACCAGGGATGGTATCAGTCCTGCTGGTAGTACTTACTGATTTTGGATCTGCATCTCTGTCAGCAAGAGCAGTGCTGCTGCATGAAGAGCTACAAGCCAGAAGCCAAGCGCAATCCCAGCACAGGCTAGTGATCCTTTGCATTGAGGCACAGTCTACACAGGATCTAGCTACAGCAGACAAAGCTGGTAGCAGGGTCTACCAGCAATCACAAGGACAGTGAGCCAGCATCCCTACAGCAGCCACATCTAGAACTGAGGCTCCACACAGGCACACCTCCTGTGCAGGAAACAAGGAACAGCTCCTCAATCCTGAGCTTAAATAGGGCCCGCGGGCAGGGATGTGGGTGGAGGCCCCAGGTGGAATTGCTCAGGGCAGTTATGGCCTATTAGTGCACCTAGAGCCCTGACAGTCTCATTCGTTGTTAAGGTGAATTATAGATATCATAAAATAGAAAGTCTGAAGTATAATCTACTTTTTAAAAGAAATTCTGCTGCCTTCACTGTTTGTATGTTTGTATTTGTGGTGACTGGGAGACTCTCTGAGCTACGTTCATTAGCCTAACTTAATTTAAAGAGGAAATTCTAGTTACCTCACTTTTGTAGTGTCAGGTGGGACGGTTAACGAAAGATGGTAAGCCACATAAGAGATACAGCCTGTTGCCATTTATTTACTCTTTTTTAGTATCTATTTGTTCCATATACCGTTTAATGATATCAAATAATATTTTCACCTTAAATATGAAAGGTGTTTATTCACCATGTTTTTATATAAATGACAGCAAGAAGTAGCCAATAAAGATAGCCACAAATCAGAAATTTTGAATTAAATACTGGATATGCAGTAGCTTGTTATGTATCCAATTTTGTTTTGATACATATGATATCCCGTATTTGAAGCATGTATTAAAATGATCTGTAGTTCTCACTTAGTCTTTTCTGATTCTCCCAGCTCCCTGTTTTTTTTCTTGACTTTTCTCAGTACTTCAAAATACAGTAGGCATCCTTGGGGAGGAAATAACTTCTTCTTTTCCACTTATTGTCAACACTGAGTATGTCATATACTAATCTATAGCTTAATTAACTCAGAAACAATTATTATGGCTGTCCAGTATGTCTTGCATATAATTTTATTTATGCACCTTGATTATAAGAATTGACTAGATCATAATGTCCCTGCTATCTTCATGGCAGGACATCAAGGGCATTTCATCACTTGTGGTGTGGGAAAAGGGTATGCCGTTATTGTCAGTGACAATCACTGGATTACTGAGTTGTTCTGAAAATAGTGTGGGTTAGATTCAATGAAATTCCCTGTGCAATGGGCATCTTCATCTTTTCAAATTTCTTCTATTCTGATGCAAAAGGGCCATTTTCAGACTTGAAGAATTACGAAGTGGAGTTCATAAAAGGATTTGGAGATCACAAGATCTATGAGGATCTAAAGGAAGCAGAATGGGATTCTCAAGATATTCCCAAAGTTGTCATGACTTTTCACTCAAACCCCAAAGTCCCAAGGAGGACACAATAGAAATAAAAAATTAGAACATTCCTGATAGTTAGCAAGTGGAAAATGGAAGTGAATTTGAGAAAATTTTAGACAGAAAATTTCTGATGTAAACTTCTGTATGAAGCCATCCTTGTGACAGCCAAGCACTGGAGCAGACTGTCCAGCAGGGCTCTGCGGTGTCCATTCTTGGAGGTATTTGAGACCTAACTGAACAAAGACCTCAGCAGCCTGATCTGATCTTATAGCTGATCCTGCTTTGAGCAGGAGGGTGGATGAGAAACCTCATCATGTCCTTTCCAACTTGGATCACTCTATGACTCAAAAAATCCATGATTTTTGTGACTCAGACAATTTACATCAGGAACAAAGCCCATCACAACATATTTCACACCAAATGTAATCTGGATATATGCCCCGTAACATTTTTATTTTTGAATAAAGTATCAAATAGAACTAACAATTGCCTAATACAGTTACACTCAGAAAATCAGACCACAGCTTTTACTGAACGGTAATGTCAAAGCTCTACATTCCATATGGATGCCACCAAAAGGAATTGTGATTTCATCAACACAGCTGCTAGCTTTGTAATGACATATGGGAGTAACTTTTTCTTTATGAATGTTCTTTATGAATGTTCATTATGAATGTTTCCTCTGCCTTCTGCGTTTTTCCTGACATCATGACTTTAAATATGAGCACAATTTAAAAGGCAGTAGTAATTTCTGACAAACTCTTTGTACTTGTGTTAGCAATCTAAGTTATCTCTAGAATTAACATTGTCTCAAATGATACAACTTTAATTATTCTGTAATTGTAAGATAGATATTTTAGTCTAGAATGTATTTTGTCTTGTACAGCTGTATGTGAATTTAGACTTCTAGAGACACAGAGATCAGTCAAAGCCTTTCTGAATTTTACTTCTCTAGGATAGATTAGGGAAGAAAAATAATTATTATAAAATAATATTATCAAGGGTGTAGCAAGGATCTATTGACTGATATTACAAATAAAATAATAGTATACCAAATTGGTAAACATGATGACAAAAACAAAATAGCAGCATAATAACTTGCTATATGCTATGCTGTATTTAATGTCATCTTGGATTATGTAGGTGCTTCCAAAAAAAAAGATAAATCTCTACAAAATTTGCACAAAGGCAAAGGCCTCTGTACAAAAGCAGTCCTTGTGATGTGGTGAATCTCTGACTTATGAGAAACAAATCAAGTATTTCAAGTATTATTTTTAAAAATATAGAAAAATTGTTTCATTTTTTTTTATTTCTTTGATAAACTTCATGTCAAGCCAGTTGAATTATCATCTTCTGATAAGTGTTTTATTTCGCCCTGTAAGAGGATGAAAAAGAGAGATGTTACCTTTTGTATTTGAAGTATTTTGTTAGACAGCTGTACTTATAATTACACCTTTATGGTATCCATTTTATTTGTATGTAGTTTTTGCTTTGATCAATGAATGGTGTTCAAGGACGTGCTTGTGTCATGCTGAGATCTACTCTAAACCTTGATAAATTATGAAAGCTCCATCCATTCCGTTATCTTCCAGAACTGAAGGTGTGCAAACAACATGATATCCCTAGCATTTCTAATTTTTTTTATTTGGTGTATTCATATTTCATTAACTAAAGCTATCTCACAGGCCTTGTTGACTATTTTATGACCAAAGGGCAAAACCACCTCATGTTACCAGTCAGAGTGAAAACAGTGAGGGAATGCATTTCAAGAGCCACAGATGAGAAGGTGTCTCGTACATATAAATGCTGAGATATGCAATGCACAACATAGATACAAAGATATAAACTGATACAAGAAATTAAAACTATATACACCATAGCAACGAACATAAGTTTTAAAATTCACATTTAGCTGTGAAATGGAAAAGTCCAGTTCTAACTTTTGCGAGAGTATGGGGATGGAGGAAAGTAGTGCTGTATTAAACTGAAATATAAAACGTTAACTTAAAAAATTACTGTATATATTGTAAACACATATAAAACCTTTATGTTATGAAATATTACAATGGACGTCAAACAAGTTTCAATTCAAACAAAATACACATTTAAAGAAGTGGAAATTTTACTTCAGAGAAGGGATCAAATATTAATAAAAATTCTGCTCAAATATTCAGTCCATATCAGGGAAGAGGTTCATTTCCTTCCTTTCTCGAGACGTTCCTTCTTAACTCCTGGCAACCTTAACACTTGCAGTGCTTGCATCAGGCACTAAGACAATAAAAAGTCCAACTTTTTTTCCTTTGCCCCCTAACTCTGTTATGGTACAGAGAGAAACAGTAAAATATCCATGTAAAATGGCTTTTTTCTAATACATATATATGGGTTTTTTTACTGGGTCAGAACAAGTCTTCAGAAGGGTCCAGTAACATGATACAATAACAAATATATTTTGAACATTTCTGCAAGTGTTGCATAACACCCAAAATTAATTAACTTTGATTACTACTTTAGCTGAGCAGTAGCCTTCGTTCACTTGTTGAACAGCTGTGTTGTTTGCTCTTGCTGTCTGTAGTCACCTCCTATAGCGCATTTATTTGAATTGGCCATTCTGAACGACACTGCCCTAACTTCTCTTCAGCAGTGTCAGAAGAGACTTGTAAGCTCACCTTTCTCTGCAGCAGTTTCTTCATCAGTTTCTTTGTGGAAGTATCTTTATCCCCAGTTGACATCTGTGAGAGTATTACTTGAGAAGTAGTCAAAGATGGCCTCTGGGGAACTGGAATTGAGGTTGAAGGTCTCACATTAAAAAAGTCATTTACTTCTGGTTTAGTTTTGCTCTTAGGCATTATTCACAGCTTTGCTCTGTCTTCAAACAAAAGGAGCAGTGGCCCCACTAAAAGAAAAAAAATCTGAAGCTATTGAATGTGCTTAGAGTTAGTAAATATTAACTTGGGCTTTCAGGATTCAATCCACAGTATGCCTTTAAAGCAAGACAGCCTCCGCCTTTCATTGCCATGGCCTTATTTTTGCTGTTCTATTTTAATTTCCTTCTTGCCAGACAAGATATTTTTAATAATATTTTTTCATGGCATATGGGGTTTTATGTCACTGGAGTAAAATTGTTCTTCCTCAGTTGATTATAATCATGATAGGTTGTTTTCTTGTTGGTACTAACTAAAATAAAATATGAATGTTTACAATGAAATGCAGAAATGTATTTGTTTCAATACTTCGTAGTTCTGGGCTAGACATCTGAAGCTTCAGTATGTATTTTAACATATCTGGTGCTGACTGCAAAAATGTTCTAGAACAGGTTTGATCTCACAGTCTTATTGTATGCTTTTGATTATGGGAATGTCAGTGTATTTGCTTTATCATTCTCACATTAGAGGATTTTTCTACCTAACTATTTTCATGTATTATTTTCATATTTTTTACTTATCAAGTAGCATTAAACTGAATTTATTTAAGTAACGCTTACTTGGCAAATAAGTAGGCCAGGGTATTTTCCTCATTGATGAAAGTGTTTTGATAAGAAGTGTAAATTTATATCTAAAGAAAAAGCACACAATACTTACTGATTTCAAAGGGAATTGTTTCCTCTCGTTCTAAAGTAGATTGACCCAAATAATTTAAGCTGTCAAGATAGCCAAGAGTTAAAGTGAACATAGCTTAAACACTGTGACATTTTTGTCATTGTTTTTCACTTTCAATTAAACAAAGGACTTAATATTTTCAAGGAACAAATTTAGCAATTTAGTAATGCTGATTCAGATTAAAATAGTCTTCCCACGGTTATCTCAGTAGGAGTTTCTGTCCTAATACAATATCAGCATACTGTGACCAGTCTTTTTCTTTATAAGGTGTATAAACGTGTGCAGATATGAGTGACACAATAGCTTGCAAACCTATAGATTAATTTTTGCTAGTCATAGTCTCTACACTCATTATCTGTATCACAGCTACTGGCCCTAAAGTTCTACACTGTCTTATAGCAAATAATTGGAAGTGTCTGCACCGCACATTGAGATGTCTTAGCCATGACCAAGCAAGCTGGAAGAGCAACACAGTGGGGACAAGCAGAGTTAGCAACTTCAATCAAGATGAGTGTAGCTGAATCACTGGATGCTAATGTGGGGGTCTGTCAGTAGGGTTCCACTGCCTTGTGTGGACATAATCAAGTGATTTTATTTGCCACTTTAGGTATTACTGATGGATTCCTCTTAAATGTTGCCATTACATGGTTACATATGTGGCTAACTTTATATTCAAGTATATTTCACCGAGGACAGTTACAATATTTGATATGCAAACTTAAATTTTCATGTGCTTACAGGGTCAGTGTTTAAATGTCTGTGCAATTTAAGCAAAAAACAAAACAAAACAAAACAACATTTTATCAAATTATCTCTACCATATTGAAGGCGTCTGCTTTCTAATCTCTTAGTTTGTACCTTTGCATTTGAGTTTCTCAGGTGAAATTTTACTGTAAATAGAGAATGTCTTGTTTCTTGGAAAAGGGAAGGAAAAGAAAACAAAACCAAACAAGTCATATTCTTTCTCATATTTTCTTGAGGCTTTGTTTTCATATTTTAAAAAGTGGTCAGCCTGGGCTCTGTTTATCCAGAGTATTAGCCGGAGCATTGCAGGCATCTTTCTGCTGTGCTTGTCAGGAAAAGATATTTAAAAAAGATAAATCTAAAATAGATTTCAATAGCAAAGAGAGATTTTCGCAAATATCCTTCCCTTTAACTCCTTCTTGTAAAGCAAAGAACTCTCACATTATAGCTTCTGCTACTATTTTCAGAAGTTTTAGCATTATAAGATAGCCTGGAATTGCAGTATCTTTTGTCAGAGCACCAGAAAAAGCTTTGAAATACGTTAGCCTCAGTTTGAATTCCTTGTCACTGTCACTTGCAGTTTTAATATCACTGTGAAGTACTTCAATTTTTCCTTCTAAATTGCTCAGAGGGTCAAACTTTTATTCTGTTCCTTCCTCCATAATCCTGTAGGTTCATGTGGTTTTTAATGATCACAGCCAAGGAATCTGTTGTACACAGGAGTGATCAGGTCAGATCCAGAAGGATTTTATGGGCCAGTTTTGTACATTTTAGAAGCAAGCTTGTGGTTACCCAGTAGTTAATATCTAGCATAAATATGGGCTGCTTCCAAAAAGGGAAGTCCTTTACCACTGCCTGCCCTCTGTCCCAGACACCAGCTATTCATTCCAACCACATTCCCAGTGCCAGCTCATGGAGCCACATGGGGAGTCAGATCAAAACAATGGCTGGAATTATAACAGTTCTCTTGGTTTAGGTTTCATGAACTGATGGGGAATATCAGGATTTGTTCCCTGTGTATATGATCTTTCTTCATGTACTAACAGGTTATATGTCTATAAATACTCCTTATCATATAAAGTGTCTGAGTTCTTTAGCTCAATACAGGAAGAAATTGAAGACATTTGACTTGGATAGCTATATTCACAAGAGGTACATTTGCCAGTACTTTCTATAGATTAGGAACTTCCTCTGTTGAGGGAAATAGTCCTTTGCTTCCCCAGAGAAAAAAATCAAATTCTGTAATTTGGAATGAAATTGTTTGGAAAGATAAGTAATCCTAGTAATAATCTCTTATATGAGCAGTCATAAACATAATAGCTAATGAAAATCAGTTTTTAAAGACTGTTTTCCAAACATTTGTATACAAGCTTAAATTGAAGACATAGGTTCTGTTCACTTGAAAAAAACACTCCATGCTCTCAGGATTGGGACCATCAGGGATAATATTTTCTTTTCTTTTGTTGTTCTTCTGGTAGAGTGAATAATTGCTTAACTACAACCCCTGACTTCTGACTTCAAAAAAAGGAAATGCTATTGTTTTGGAGAACAATTCAGTACATTTAAAGTGCTGCTTTCAAAGATATGCTAAAATTTTGATGACATTAGTATCTGTTTTTGTTAAGAATTCTTGTACTAATTAGCAAATAAATGATATTAGGTTAGATCTGACACACCTGCAGCAGTCATTATTAAAGAAGTATAAAACCCCCAAATTTTGACTCAATAAATAAATGGAAAAAAAATTGGAAGAAACTTTATCTGAGAATGAATTAGACACTAGTTTAATCAGATCAGCATGTTCCATTTCAGTGTACAATAGCATGAACAAAACGAAAGTAATGAAAGCTATGGACCTTTCCTAAGCATCCTTGACAGACAAGGGGCACAAGATTTTGGTATCATTACCAAACTGTTTTCTAACAGTTGCTGCTCATTATGGCAGGGAAAATTGTGCCAAGTGCTCTCTGTTATTCTTAAACAGTATGTTACATGGAAAAGGAAGGTGATCTGAACTCAAAGGTTAAAGAGTGTGTTGCTCAGTCTTTTCTGCAATCTCTTCATTGATGTGTTAGTAGCAAATTTAGGCAAACAAAATTAAATACTAGGTTCAAGGCCTCTCCTACTGGAAAGTAACTCTCCTGAAAAGTGGTCAGTGTGAATTCACAGATGGCTCAGTGACGGTTCATTGAGAACTGAAAGTGGTCTTTAATGTCCTGTGGAATGGTACCCTAATTACTCAGTTAGTTTGAAAACAGGGGATGTCATTTTTGCTATACCAGAATATACAGAATGAACTCAGACTCTTCAATTAATTCAATATAAGTATATAGTTTGTTTCTGGATGACTGAGGCTTTACATCCATTATATTGTCCAAACCAGAAACTAACCTGCCTTTGTCACTGTTCTGCTAATGAATTTATTACAGTGTTGGGAAATGAGAGTTGTGGTTAACCATCTCTAATTGCTGGTTTTGAAATAGTTTTATTTTATTATTCAGAATTAAAAAGTCCATTCAGAAACAACAGTTTCCTAAGTTCAATATCTATGAACTATTTTGAAAATATTTTTATAGTTTCCTTTATCTGCTACAATTTCTCTTTCTATCTTTGATCTGTGCTTCTTATGCAGTTTCTTGGCATTGCCTCGTGTTGATGAAGCTGCACCCCTTCAGTATGTACCACTGATTATTTTGTGCTGCTCTTTTTAAAGATGCTTTGCACTAAAATTGACATTTTGATGGTTTACTGGAAGCAAGACCATACCTCAGTGTCATTCTTTAGGGCAAAAAGCATAACTACATTGTCCAATCTGATTTCTGTTCATAGCTAAATACCATATTCTACATAGCCCTATAGAACACGTAGATGATCAGATGCAGAGCTAGTTCTGGGTATGTGATTCTGTATCTCCATTTCTGCCTCCGTGTTTTCCTGATGACTAATTCTGACACAAGTACAATAGACCTGAGCCAATAATCTTTTTTTTACATCTGTGATCGTTACTCATAAAAATAGTCCTTTGCAAGCAGGCACTTAGGATTGAAGAGAAACATCACTTATTCAATACTGGGTGGTAGGCAATGTGAGATTCAGGATGTGAGATACTCATTTTCAATTAAAGTTTGCAATGCGTATCAGGCCAAGTTACCTCAAGCAGCACAAAGTGAAAATTTCGTCTTGCTGTGCTGCCAGCAATCACTGTACCATGGTAGTAGTAAAAAGGTGAAATTTCAGAAAAAGAGCAGTTGGCATATCTGCTGTTATGTGCCTGTACACATCTTGGGAAAAGCAGCAATAACTGTGGTTTGGGCTTAATCGGATGCTGGCCTATAGAAGCAGCTACGGAAATGCACTGAAGTAATGCATCTTCTGGTACTCTGTTCACACTGTCCCATTAATTTTTCAGCTCTAGTAGCACACTTCAGACTTGGTAACAGAAGGAAAGTTGTTGCAGTTTTGTGCGTTTTCATTTCTATCCAGCTGTCTTTCTGCAATTAAGGACAGTGGGGAATAGTCTAAAACCCAGTAATGATTAAAACAAACCAGGGTGATGGTGGACAATAAATAAGTTTTCAGTGTACTGTAGAGGACAAAAATTGCTGATTCAACTTGTGTAAACAAAGCCTCTTAAGAGCTAAGAAAATCATGGTCCCTCATGTGTGCATCTGGTGTCACGATTTTTGGAATACTTCTAAACTTCACGTTACCAGGAAAAAAAAACTTTTTTGAATGCAGGCCACCTAAAGGAAGCAATATATAATCTTAGAAGCTAGAGGAACTGATCCATGAAGAAAGACTATATGAATACTTTCCACAAGGCAAGACTTCATCTTAAAAATATTTGAGTTCTATCAAGGAAAGAGAAAAATGTGGATTGATACCATGAGGCTATAATGATGAGTGAAAGGATGAAATTTAAAAAAGGATTTATCAGACTGAAATTAGATAAATAGTACCTGATATTTCAGTTTGCAGAAAAATCTCTTGAAGGAGCAGTCTCCTAGCAGTTCCCAAACTAGAGGAGATAAACTTGGAAAAACACAGCAGAGGACCAGTTATCACTGAGGAGATGTGAAAAGTAAACAGCCCCTTCTCTATCCATATTTCTATTGTAACATTTCTATGTAAGATTGCTTCTTTAGATGCCAAAAGGGGAAGTTTTCACCTCTAACAAGCCAATATGATCTTTAAAGCATCTATTACTATAAATAAACTGTTTTAGCAAAGAACATCGCAGCAAGTATGTTTTAAAGGAAAGTTTAAAAGTTTCTCTGAGGATTGTTTATGTAACCAGAAAATCATCAAGAAGGGAGCATGTTTGAAGCCTCTGCCCATGAAAGAAGCAGAACATATTCTTAATAGTGCTTCATATTATGGTGTCTAGTCAAAACTCAAGAACCTTTAACATCATTATACAGCGTCCCAGATCATGATACCATGTTCCTAACCTTTGGTCACAGCCATCTCCATCAGAAAGCTGGCTCCAGGAAGTAATACATACAATGTCTGTGTTGAGGTGGTAGTTTTATGAGTCATTGAAACTTTTTTTAGTAAGAGCAAGAAAATGGAAAAATACAATATGTTGATAAAATTACAACTTCATGCAAGAGCAAAACAAGAAGTTCCAGTGTCATGCCAAAGAGGAAACAACACTGTACGTTATTGACACATTTACTGCATTTATTCCTCAAAATTATGCTATTATTTTTAATAAAATAGATATATAAAGCGCCATAAATTAAACAAATGGAAGGCCACAAATTCTCCATGATATAGTCTGCTGTGTCTTGAAAATCAAGTCCCTGTAGAAATCATGGCATAAAATTGATACTTTTTGTTGAAAATGTTCTTAGTTTATATTTTGGTCTGTACACCAGCCATTTAATTAACAGAAACTAACTAGTGCCAGCAACTGTTATCCACTCTGATACCTCTTGTTTTATAGTACTTGAGATTTTATTTATTTCTTCTTTAAAGCAAATGTATTTTATGTTTAATTAAATTTGGTTTTGGCTCCAACAGATCAACAAGGCCATAAAAAAATATACTTAATGTTTTAGACAATGACCAGAAGGTAGTGTTCACACATCTTTTATGTTAGATTTTGATAAAATTTCTCTGTTGATTGATGGCATAAAAGCAATTTCTGTTAACATTGTAGGTTTGTAGTAGCAGTTTGGTTTTGTACTACCAAGGAATTTATTTGAGCTTTACACAGCTTATAACAAAACCACCGTTTAAATTTTGATCTCCTTCAGAGAAGTTAGCTCTGTAATTACTAAAGACTGTCATTGCTGTAACATTTGAGACTGCAAAGATTTGCAAAGGTTTCCTCCTCCCACAGGCTTTGGCTATATTTGTCAACCCAATAAAGACTGTAGGGTGAAACCTTCTCAGAATCCTGAGAAGGAAGAAACCTGAGAAGCAGATTCCATGTATCTCCTGCTGACATCAGTAGGAGCTTAGCACCTCTCAGCATCAAAGAGTTTTGTTACTGCAGCTGACTCTCAATAATGGAAGACAATTAAAAATAATAGCAAATGGAACAAAACCCAAATGATCCAATAGATTCTGGAAAAGGTTTTGAGGATGATCTAAAAATTCAGAATCATCTTATTTTTACAATTCAGCATTTCAGTCAAGACCAGACTATATCATGCAAAACATGATACAGAATTAAATTAAGACTCAAAGCTGAAGTAAATTGCATAATGATGAGAGTTTGAAAAGACTGGCTGTGATCTATACACAAATTAATACAAAGTCAATCTAAAGTTACACTGTGATAGGAATCAGCATTGTTTCTGCTGTCAGAAATTATTTTCACATTTCATTGACTTGTGCATTCATCGTGAACATTTAGCTTTTTATTTTCTGTCCACCAGCCTATCTGTTTTGCTCTTTGACACAGGAATGATTTTTTCACATGTGACTTTACACGATGGAGATTCTGAACCATAAGTGAAGCTCCAGTAAACACATAATGAATAATAAGAAGTAGCGTTGCTTACACTGAAACTTTAGTCCCCACATATGCTTTTACAAGGATTCTAGTTTTAAGTGTAAATTTGTCAAATCTTGGTTCTTTCTGCCATACTACTTCTCATTCTTAGCAAGAGGTTCATTACTGTGGTCTGGTGTGTTTATTATCTTTATCGGAGTGGTCAAGATCTACTTGGGATGAAGCTGATGGAATGTCACACGCCTTTTTTACAGCTGGCAGCGAGGCTTGGCATATTTGCACTTGCTTGTGCCTTCAGTGAGTGTAGCTAGGACTTTGATTTACTCCTAAACTGTGCTTTGATATCCAGCTAAAAACCTGGACCTGCGCAGAAGTCCTAAATTTATTTGTCCTCTCAGAACATTCAATATTCCAGAAGCCCTGCAGATAAGAAATCACAACAGAGACATTTTCTGGTGATGATAAAGGCACAGCTAAGCCTGATCATAACTGGAATTACAGTTGCAATACCACATTAAAAAACAAAGTATGAAAATGAATCACAGAAAGTCCAAGAAGAAAAATCAGACCTCTAAATTATGAATTAAAAAGTAGGATTTTGCCACAGGGCATAAGCATCAACCTGCACTCTCCTTTGAAAGCTACTGCAGAGATTAAAAAAAGCACAGACTCCAGGTCTAACAATAACTCAGTAGTTGAAAAGGTTTTTCGAATCTGCAGTATCCAATGTATAAAATCAGCCAAGATCTCTCTGAAGTGGACTGTGTCTCATCTTTACTGCCAGCTAGCCTTTCAGCCTTTAATGTGTTCAGAATGCATCGCTATGGAGAAAATCACTGAAGCATGAGCTGGCATACGAGCTTTTACAGTTCTGTTCATTACTTCCCAGTCCTGGCTGCTGTTTTTCCGTTTCAGACAGGCAACCTATCTTCTCTATCACTATCTTGGAATAGTCAGCTTTCTGTGCCCTTTTTTTCCTTATTTCCCTCTATCACTTTCTTTTCTCTCTGCTGAGAAGTCTTCAGACACAAGACTATGTGTTCAAATAACAACTGTGATAAAAGTTGCAAGAGAAGTACACTGGCTTGCAGACATGCAGCTTCGTAGTGAAATATCAAGTGTTACTGCAATGTCTACCTAACTGAACATTCGTAATTGCCAACTTTGTATCATAGACTACTGTTTTGTTCATGTACCTTACATAAAAAGCTGAATTGGGAGATAATTCACTGCATTTTCAAATATCTAATCATATTGTGGTATTACAATGACACCCCACTAATTTTCATAACATTTTCATCACACACTACACAGTCCTTCCCAAAGGGACCAGTGACACAAAGGGACATGCAGAGCATGAGCTATACACCAATTTATAGTGAACATATAGTTCTGAGAAAGTTCCTCTATGCCTGCAAGAAATTACTCATTGTGAATTAAAATGCACTGTGTTCATTTGCATGCAGTTACTGTGTTCCGTCCACTGTCTAGCACTACATGGCTGAGTAAAGCCTACCCATGTATATAAGTCATTATCAGCATCACTTTCCTAGGAAGAGTCATGCTTGTTCATGTATCTATGATGTCTGTGATATCGGCCTATGTGAAAAATATCCCTTTTTATATCATTATGTCAGGCCAAGAATTCAGGTAATTGGAATTATTTTTTTGGGGGGGGGGTGGGGGGTCTTGTTAATTTCTAGTGTATAAGCCATTTCTTCGTAGTTTCAGAGTATTGGTGGAATACTATGAAATTGTGTTATTGTGCCACTTGGACATGTTCTCATGTCTGTAGCCAAAAGATGTACCAAAGGTGTATGGCTTCTTACAGGATATATCAGTGCAAACATAGATTTAGCTCTGCTAGATTTCTAAGAATGACCAATTTTTAATTTTCTAGGCCATTAATCAAATACATTTTCTTTGTTGAAAGCCTCTTCCTGCAATCATTACCTGTTTTAATAAGACACATAGTGACAATCATTAAATATGTCCAGTCTAAGAGAATTCTGGACAGTTTGAGAAAACTTTTCAGATAAGGGTGATTCCAACATGACTGAGTCTTTCCATGAGGGTAAGTATAATTCATCCCAAAATAATACTGGTATAAATATTCTAAAGTGTCTGGGACACTCACTTTTGCAATGGACAGTGAGATTATTTGCCAAAGGCGTTATCATTAATTCTGGAGGATGGACAGGTGATTTGAAATTATTGTATGCAAAATGCAGTGCAACTTGTGAGTGCAATTTGCTGCACTGTTTATGAAATAACATTTTTCAGCATGTTTTCAAATCAGGGGAAAGTCTTTATATTCCATCTAAATTTCATTACTTCTGACATGGATACATAATTAGGGATGA
This sequence comes from Psittacula echo, assembly GCF_963264785.1. Taxonomy (NCBI): domain Eukaryota; kingdom Metazoa; phylum Chordata; class Aves; order Psittaciformes; family Psittacidae; genus Psittacula; species Psittacula echo. The sequence goes on along the minus strand of NC_137738.1, from coordinate 35,550,847 downwards.
TGAACCAGAAGGAACAATATTAGTTACATTTAAATCTATGATTTATACTCATCAGAGAAAAATATGCACATCAATCAACTAGATGGTGTAGATGTGTTGTATTGCACTGATATCAATTTTCATCAGCTCTGAACTGGGCCAAAACTTGAAGCCAATCTGAAGGAAAGCAGTTCAGTTAGTTGCATCAGAAAGATTGTAAGTGCATGTTAATTTAAACTGGCTCTAATGATATTTACCATAGTTTCACAGACATAGATAATTTTTGAATTTTTAGTTCACAAAAATAGAGCAATTTCCAAGTCCTGTACCAAAATTTGTTAGATCATTGTTCATATAAAGTAGCTGGAGAGTTTAATATACCAGGCTCTTCTATTCTACAGATGACATAAGCCAAGGTCTCCTTTTCCTGTTCTTGATGGGCTGCTCAGGTAAATGATAAAGATCTAATGAATTAAAAACTAATAGCTAACAGATGTACAGACGCTATCCACTCAATTAATTAATGCTCCTGTACATTATGTGGAACTAATGCAAATTACTGTATGCAAAATGTTTACAGATTGGAATTGTGCTTAGCAACTCAGTGAGCACCTCATTTCAAATATTTCCAACATATTAGGAAAAGTGCTATGAAGGAACTAGTTGGGTACCAGCACTGTGGCATTTATTCATTACCTTCAGGTTCTAATTAGCTCTCCATTCTTAAGGCTGCATTTTATCATTACTTTTTAAAAGGTAAGATAATACTGAATTTTCCTACAGTTAAAAAAAATTATAAACACAGAAAATTAGTGCTGATTGAAATGGTCTTCTGTTGGCTTGTTTATTTATGTATGTCTAAAAAAAGACATATAAGATGTGGCACTTTTAAAACTCATACTCTGATGCCAACATGTCATTCATTACATGTCAAGTTTTCAGGCTGCTAAAAATTATTTTTCATTCACTCCTCAAAAAGGAAGATTTGTCCAAATATTACAGGGAATTGTCTCTTTTGATACTGAAGTTAATTCAGATGCAAACTAACATTTAAAGGGAGCTCAATGATGAATTGCAAATGCAACTGAAATGAATCTTGTTTGGTTGACAAGTTTAGTCAACAATTATTTGTCTGTTTCACATTAAAGCTATGCATACTGGAGTAAGAATCTTAAATTTTTATTTTTTTCATAATACAAAAAATATGTTTAAACAAATTAATTGTTGAGTTTGGCCACTGTTTAACTAATGTCTGTATCCAGCTCAAGCACTTGAGCTGACTCTTAAGATGAAGAAAGGAAAAATATTAGTAGTTAACAGAGAAAGAGTGAGCAAAACAAGTGCACTTCACCCAAAGCACGGAGGTTATGTATGACGTGTTCGAGTAAGAAGTGATAGATTCAATAGCAGAAATCAATACAAATTTTGTGTAAACTTGTGTCTATACCACTCACAGGATACCACTAGAACAGGTGTCATGGTATTTAGACACCATGTGTAAACATTGCCGTTTATAATGCAATTGGAAAAAAAAAGATTTTCACACCTAATAACCAAAGCCAGAAAGCTAAGCAGGATTATTGTATTTTTCCTGATTAAAAATATATATAGCTGTTGAAAAACTCTTTGCTTTTCTGCTATTTAAGGGAGTTAAGTCTGGGTTTATGTGCTTTTAAATGTGAAAATAATTTATTTAATTCTCAGTATAAACAGAGACGTATCTGCCCAGTAATGTCCATGATCAACTTGTAAGCAGTAAAAAAATGTTTTCCTATTTTGCATAAGGTCTTTGTTCTATTTTGTATATTAGTTATGGAATTAAGTTTGATCATTAAAACTACCACCCCGACATTTGTATTTAATACACTCTTGTAATAATGATATTTTTTGGTCTTGAAAAAGCTAGTTTCTTGGAGACTTCCAGTCTGAATTCAAGGTTTTGCAGTAATACTGGTATACTGTGAATTGAAAAACCAAATCGAACAAAATCTTGTTGCATACTGCTGCAGTGTTTGTAACTCCACCTGATCTCCGCTAAACTGTGTGTTAAATTTTTACTTAACATAGTCAGAAACTCCTGAAGCAATTGGCAGGATTGTAGAAGGGAACAACCACTTGAGGTTCGGGCTGCCTGCAGTCAAGTCATTAGCTTAACTGAATAGCAGAAGTTCTGGGATGAGATTATTTATGAACCTAATTGACAGCTTGCGCTGGTTTACCATAGGAAAGGGAAAGAGAGAATCTAACAGGAGGAAAAGCTACCCTTAAAATGGAACTATTACAGCAATGAAATTACTTGGTTTGCATATTTTCAATCTTCTTCATTTTATGGTTGCCTTGCTGGGAGAAATTTTACCACTGTCTGCTGGGGAAATGTAATTTTATTTGTAAAATTCTGTTGTGTCAGCATCTAAGATTTCCTCATAGTGCATTGTTTAACATCTCTGCATTGTTTGTTTAAACATGATAAGCTGCCTTTCACACCTGACCTAACAATTGTCCTAATGCAAATTCTCTTTCCTCCTCAAAAATCTGTCAGTATGTTTATTATAAGAGATTTCAAAATGTCTGTAATTAGGGTCATTTCAGGATCCTAAATGGGTTTTAACTTTATCCTACCAAAGCTTCTTGTGCTCTGTTTTCTTGTCCATAAAATGAAACTAGTGAAACATTATTTCCTGTTAGGGCAGTTCTGAAAATAAGCAAACATATATTGTATGAACATTCAAAATAAAAAGATCCTTGCAATATCTCAGTAAGTTTCTATTTATTTGTGATATTTGTTAGCATTTATAATAATATAATATTATATTTATATAATATTTAATATTATATTTGATAATATTAATATATATATTAATTATATATCAATATATATTGATCATAATATAATTTTATATTTATATATATTATAATATATAACTCCTTAAGCTCTTGAGAGTCTTGGTTGAAAACGTTATTATTAATAGGTCTTATTTGTAGTTTTCAAACAAAGAAGCAACAAAGCTGTTGTTACACAGGTATTTTCACTGACTCAGATATAGTATAAAAAAACTTGCATACTTAACAGCCGTTATCATCTGATTTCCTGGATGGTAAAGGTCATCATCAGCATAAACTAAACCATAAGTACTAAGATTTAAAGCTATTGAATAAGTAGAATCAGTTGATAGTTAAAGACCTTAAAATAGCCTACTGTAGCTTCTGGTAGCTATGTAACTAGCATAAACAAAATTTCCTCTGCTCTACTCTCTGCTTTTTTGACACAATCATTTGCTTAAAAAAATGAGCACCTAATATGAAAGTCCTTTTTCAAAAGAAGACATGGTAACTGTGTGAGAAATCAGCATTTGAGCTTTGCTTAATTATTTTAAAATATTACAGTCAGATCGCTTCTCAAAACTGCTAGATTTGACAAACAATAAAAATAGCTATTGCATTTGCCATTTCTCTTAGTGTCTGCTTACTAAGGAGGTTAAAGTTTATCTACATTAGGAAAGAAATTTCTTTCTTGTCAGTTCCACATCCCCCTCCATAGTCTTTCCCTTTGTCCCAGATAAAGTGTGGGGCTGCAGGGATTTTTGATTCAACCCATGACTTTCACACATTTGAGCAACTGTTTGTGCACTGCAAAACTCTCCCAGAATTTGTATGTGGTTATAAAGCCAGTCACACAGCTTTCTGAGCAGTTACTCCACACGTGGAAATAGGAGCATCCTTCTTTCATACAAAAGTTAGTGTCCAGTTCTCTTGAAGGCTTCCATGCTGCTCCATACTCATTTTCTCCAGCATTCCTCCAGACTCTTCATTACTGGTAGCAGGATAGATATGGTTATAGAAGGATATAGACGTTAGCTGAACAGAAGGGGACAACATAAATTATATCGATTTAATTCCCAGTTCAGAAGGATTGCAGAACCTGCTGAGAAAGAAAAATGGCCATCTTCCCTGTAGCTGCAGCTGTAGGTTCTCATGAGCTCTCCCCCTCTCCAGCTTTAATGAAAGTGAGGGATTTCCTTTCCTGTCCCTCAAATGTATATCACAAAGGCACTTCTTGGGAGTTTCTGGCTCATGTAAGCTCATATGAGCAAACCTGGAAGGGGTGAAGATGGATTTGAATGCATATCTTCCACTAAGTCATTCATTTTGAAATATTTTAGCTGCTGATCCTTGCCAAAACACCTTACTGCACTGAGATTGAATTATCTATTTAGTCAAATTTCTTTGGCCAAGATTTTCACAGATTTTTAAAGGGAGCTGACACACATCAGTACTTTCTACAGTCAGCTTAGCGGCTGCTGTAAGAAAATTGAACAGCTAGAGTTGGTATAGGTGCTGATATTTTTTTCAGCTCATACTGCAGAGGATTTTGAGCACTCCTCTGTCACCTCTTGATTTGCTCTTCCTGTTAAAGACCTTTGATGATATGTTCCATTTTATACAAAGCTGGTTATAAAGAATAATCAATAAAACATGTTCAAGGCTGATAAGGTGAGTAGCATGGAAATTAGAGTAGGTTGTTAAGTGGTATGGGGCTGAGTAGAAGAGGGACTGATAGTTATGGAACCAGAACTCTGAGTCTGAAACAGTGAAAAAAGGTAAGCTACAAAGGTGTCCAAAGAGGGTCTGATCCTTTCCACCAGAGCTCCAGGCTAGGAAGATGACAGCAGATGTGTTCTGAGTTGAGTTGAAGAAGGAACAATCTCTGTCAAGGAGACTAAAACTGAAAGAATTGTTGTCAAGATGCAGGGTTATAATGAGGTGGATATATTATAATTCTGTTAGTCAATAAGATGAAAACTACACCATGTTAATAAGCCTGGGGACAATGAGATTGATTTTGCTTTCTCCCTTTTGAAATTTCATTTTCTACAACGTATCCACTCTCTTCTTTACTGACTGTGTGTATCTTCCAAAGTTTTTTTTAATCTAATTATTTCCTTTCTTGTGGTTGCTTTTAATATTCAGTCAATGTAATAAAACTATTTGCTTATGTGTTTAGAAACAATGCACATTCTTTATTTTCCAAACTATATGACAGTTTATGAGAAGGAGGACCTACTACTTTTGCTGTGCCATTAACTTGCAAAAAGCTCAATTTTCAACAAAATCTAAATCAAATGTAATCTCTAATATTAATTCATATTTGTAACACTTAAATAAGACATGGTATATGATCTTTGGTTGAGGATATGCATGACTTCTATGGAAGAAGACTGCAAAAATTACTGGGAGGGGTTGTTTGTGGGGTTTTTTGATTAAGCATCCCTAATCAGTTTCATTCATCTTCATCTGTAGGTGGACACATACTTTTATAAAATAATATGCCTGGTTTATTTTTTCCTGTTCAAACCTGTACTGTTTATGTTTTATATCACTCTTCTGACAAATGTAGTTGGGCTTTAATTTCAGTTCATCATTCACACATTTCACTTAAGAATTAGCTATATTTTTGAAGAACATTAATTCTTCTCTTTACTGTAGAGAATATGAGCTCCTAGGCTAATGCTAACTTGTGTGCTGAAATTGCTATTTAGTTAGTGAATATACTGTACAGACATATTATTTCAGATGTTTTGAGTAAACGCTGGCTCTACCAATTTTCCTTTCATGATTATAATTCCGATGTGAAGTTCAAGACAGACTGTAGATTTTTTGTATGGAAACTTCAAAGGAGAACTTTTACACTAATGCTTTTATTATCATTATTATCTTTGTGACAATACAATGTATACGTATTATTAATAACTATCCTTTGCTCTCTACAAGTTTGAGTGGTGTCGGCATCAAAGGCTACATGTAAATAAGAAGCTCCAGCAGAAATTTTATTCATTACTTTTTTCTTTCTTTTTTTTTCTTTTTTCTTTTCTCTTTTTTTTTTTTTTTTTTTTTTTTTTTTTGTCTAAAGCAAATTAAAGGGAAAAAAAGGGAAAGTGAAGTAATGTTAGAATATCTTCTTTCTGGTCTCATAGCCACATTCTCCTTTGAGGCAAATTCACTTCCTCTGAATTTACTTAAAGGACACAGAATCCAAGCTGCTTCTTCCTTAAATTAATAGAGTTCACTTTGGCCAGATCAAACATTTGTTGTTTTTTTTTCTTAAAAGGGAAGTAAAGTCATTAGACTTACAGATGCCAATCATATGACACTTTCTTTTCTTCCCATATGCAATTTCTACCACAGGGAATAAATGACTGAAACACCACCCTCAAACCATCATAACAATGTGTCACGCAAGATCATTATTTTTCAAACATTGGAGGCATCCTAACTACTGGGCATAAGGTTGCAGACGTATTTTTTAATCATTACTTTGCCTATTGCAGGAAGATGAAGTCACACCATCTAATGTGTGCTCATGATAAATTTCACCTTCTTCTGTAATAAAAGGGAAGCTAATGAAGCACAGCACAATTGCAGTGAATTAGACAGCACTAGAACAAGGCAGGAGAATACCCAGTTATTGACATTACCAAACCTGCTTAAATGCACTGACTTTTAAACTGACTAATATTCAATTATTGAAAAGGGAAGCATACTCTTGTCTTCGTAAGAATGATTATAACAGTTCATTAGTTACTAATTAATTGCCAGGCTCATTGCTCGATGTCTTTACATTTAATAAATACTTCTGTACCCAGTGACTTACTTCCATCCATTTTATTTTTTATTTTAGTGACATTTTATTTCTTCTGTCCACACATATGAGGGGAGTTAAATCATCATATTTTAGCAATTTGTATTAAGATGTTTCCAGTATCAGTTAAGGTATTTACAATATGAATTGGCTTTGGAATTAGTAATTTTATTTTTTTTTTAATGTAGTTAGACATGAGTAAAAGACATCTGTCTTTTTTTTACTAGAGATGAAATTCAGGTGTTGAACCTGTCTTAAGCAAACAACAGTTTTCCTGAATAGAAACTTGTAGGGAAAGGCTGGAGGCAGGTGAGGGGAGATGGACCCCATAAGAAAAACAAGAGGCTGTGATGTTCCCAGAATAGAATGAATTTGGCAACAATGATTAAGAGACATTATTCTTCCATAAATTATTATTTTACTGTAATTTTTACTCACAGCAATTGGAAGTAGAGATTTTTGCTGCTCTTTTATACCCCATCCTTCCAATTCACAAGCAATATGCTACTGCTCTTACAGTATCTTGAAACAAGGAAGGCTGAAAGCATATATATTCAGGAATGTAATGCCTTGCTTAAGTGCATTAATTTAATTCCAAAATCTATTGATATTTATTAAGACAGATTTTTGGGAAGGAACAGAAAGACTATAGACACTCCTATGCATGTGACCCAGTAAATGTCCTCAGGGCAATGTGACACAGCAGCAACTATGACTGTTGTATCCATCATGCAGACATACTTCTTATTTTTTGTTAGTAATAGATTTTTTTAAGGTCCACTAATACTATGGACTGCTATGAACAGAACTAGAATTGCACTGCCTCAGGGCCTATATTTGTTAATTCTCATAGGCTGAGGTCAGTCCTGGTGATAGTATGTAGATGATTGGGAGGGAGGGAAGGAACAGGTAGAACCTAAGGCTACCAGTGATTCAATACATACTATAAAACAGTATTTTGCTTAAACCAAACCAAAAAACTTGTTATGCTGATTACTGTAGGTGCTGTCACTCACAAAATTAGTGATGTGCTAGTTGAATCATTACCACCTTTCAGCTCATAACTATAATGTGCCTTAAGTATACAAAGATAAAAATAACTCACATCAACAGCTTCTCTTAAAAAAGGTTTTCCTCATTACTTTTTTGCTTATCTTACAAAACCTGTATATGGGGTGGTCAATGAAATACAAAGCATCTGAGAGGATCAATGGAGCAGTGATGAGTCTCTAAGGTTGGTAACTACATGATGACTTCTTAACCAAAGTCACAGGGTCTATTCCAGCAGCTGGAACTGATTGTCTGACCACAGTCACAGAGTGGCTATAGTATTTTGCTACTGATAAAAAAGGCAGTCATGTTCTTACCTTTTCTCTTGGTTGAGGGGTCCTGCTGCTTCATTCAGCTTACCCCTCAGAGAGCTGATTCAAGTAATTATTTTGGCAGAAAATTAATCTAGCAACAAAAAGGAATGGTTGGTATTTCTGCTGGGTTTGTGAGCTATATCAGCCTACAAACATCTGAGAAAATGTGTAGAGAAGGTGACAGGAAGAAATGTATTCAGGACCTATGGAAGAAATATAGCACATGTTCAGCTAAATCTAGGGCTCCAAAACATAAAATAACTAAGTACAATAAAATATTGAATTTTTTAGCACTGTGCATAAACAAAAAAATGAAAATCCTGCCTAACATGAAATTGGAATGCATCCAGAATAAATGATTTTGACAGGAAAAAGGGGAAGTAGTAGAATCAAAGACTGTCAAAAGCTTAGCAATTAGGCTAAGAAGGGTTTTTTCCATAGAGGTTCTCTTTACTCATTTGTGAAAAGAAAGCCTCTCTAGAAGTCAGTTGCAAACAAGAACCTAATTTTAGATATTTTGATTCACCTCAGGAAGAATCTAATCTCTTTTGGTACTATAAATGTTGAGAAAGTAAGAGACTAACCTTAGGCTAATGTTAGCCTTTGTGATTGCCTTCCAGTGACTTCAGCAATGTGCAAATCAAATTCTAATGAGTGCAAATGCTAAGAATGAATATACTTCAGTGCAAAATTCAGCTTTGGCAATTTTAAGCAGACTCTAGATTTCATGAAATGATTCAGAAACCTAAGAATAGTGTAGAAAAGACTTGTACGGGTTGAAGAAACTTGTATTTGTGGGCATAGATTTGCTTCCTCCCCCCGCCCCATGCATTACCCTGGAGCACAATGTGGAATATTTAGCCAGTAGTCAAAAAAATGTCTGAAATCACGTCTGTTCTAAGGCTGGATTTGACCTAAAATGTCCTAAATTCTAGGAGGATCTATGTGTTGTTTTTTTCTTTTTATATTCTAATTTCCTAAAATTTTACTATTCTCCTCACATGAGGCAATGTGGGTCACTAATATAACTACTTCTGTGCACTATTATAACTCCTGTGGGTTTTTTGACCTTACTGACATTTTGCATACATTACTATACAGTAGGCCTTTGTGCTGTGATACTGTGTCTCCTGATGAGCCATTGATTATGTTTCCGTAATGATTCAGCATGTCACAGTTTTGTCAAAAATGAAGTAGTTGTGTAAAAATTCTTTCCCCAAATCAAAAAGAAATTCAGAATGGACATATCGTCTCTCTCTTCACATTCTGATAATGTAAGAGATTTCATGATAGAATTCAGATGTGGGTAAGAAAGATTTAAACATTCTTTCTCAAAAAGTGAGTATGCAGATATATCTAGCTCAAAATAAGTATCATGCTCTATTATCTGTAACCTGTAAATATCTCAGAGTTCTAGCTTCAGTATTGGTTAGATTACCAATTCTGATTTTGGTTGGTTTATTTGGTTTTTCGTTTAATTAAGGAATTCCTACTGTGCAAAAGTATTCTTTAACTATGATGGAATAAAGAACTTCAACACATGCTTAAAATAAATAAAGTAACACTTAACTCGAAATCCAGAACTAGAATGAAACATTCAAAACTGCATTTTCCACAAAGTTTCAGGGTGAGTTTATATGCTGGTGTATTACAAACAGATATTTTTAGGGGAGTTTGGCAGACAGGTGAAGGAAATCCGCTACTACTTCTGGCAACACAGAAATGGGAATAAGACAAAACAGAAAGCAAAATGTTAAATGTATCTTTGAAGGTAAGGCTAAAGACTTTTTCCTCTTCCATTATGATTTCTAAAGAAATAAAAATGGCAGTAATGTGTTCTGCCATGGTTCAGGAATCTGTAGCTTATATTATGTCAACTCAGATTTAGCTTTTCCTTTTTGTTTTGTAGCAACCTACTCATGAGGAAGAGATAACATCTTTTTTGCTTTCTCAAAAGCAGGAAAACTTTCAGTCAGCTGGGATTTATCTGTTTTACATGCTTTATAGCACATCTACTCTAGTTCACGCTATTCTCTACATTAAAATTTTAATAATTATTTTAATACCTGCATTGCTTTAGTATCACTTTTTTGTGTATACAGATGTTTTGTGTATACAGATGCTTGCAAATCACAACTTAGAAATGTGCTCAGCATTAGGCTTGAATGAAAATAACTTTCACCTGAAGAATATCTTCTGAGAAAAGCTATTTCATAGTCATTGAAACTTTTCTAACTCTTTCTAGTTTGGCATTTTAATTGGAAAAAAAAAATGCAAACAAGGGTTAGATTCAGTAAGTGAAAACTTCCATTCTTATGTTTACATTAAAAATTACGATCTGAACAATCAATATTTTTAAAATTTCCATTCAGATTATATTTAAAACCTAAAAAAAGGTATAATTTATTTAAGAATACTAATATAATTCTGTTTTAACATTAACTTTTTCAGCCATAACTAGCATTTCAGTCAAAATACCAAACCATTCTATGATTCTATGAATATTTTTCATAACATCTGAATATTTGATTCTTTCTTACTGAAAGCCAAATCTTCCTCTTAACATAAACTGACATCATTCCATTGGATGCTAAATGAGCATCACTCCACTGTATCAGGTAAAGATCAAAAAATGCTATATAGTCCTGGCAAAAATTACATTCTCCACATGGCTTAATTTTGTAAAAAATCTTACTTCAATAGGGTTTTTAATTTTTTAGATGTCTAAGATTTTTAAAGAAGCCATAAAATATGAAGATAATAGGACAGTATAGACTTTCTGAGCGTTAATTATAGAACAAGTATCCCCTTGCAGTAATTCTTACGGAGGACTTCAAACTATAACTTGTACATGAGAATTTTAAGTGCTATGTTTATTTAGTATTTTCAGTTTTCCTTACATTTCCTTTTTTTACAGCATATCTTCTATAAATACAAAACAACCTGTTTCCTTGGCTCAGTATCTGGAAAGTAATGAATCATTTCAGATAGTGATATGCTGAAGATGGTATGAATATTTAAAATGTAGATATACAATCTATCTCTAAATAGAATATCTATGCCTGGAATTCCAAAAGTGGCTAGACATTTTTGAGCTTTTACAAAAGTATGAGTGAAAATATCTAAGTTGTGAAGCTGAAAGTGCGGACTTGAAAGGACTGAGAGATACATTCTTCCTACCCATTTCTGTACACTGTTCTTTTTTGGTTTAATGCAAGCTTTTTGTCAAAAGTTTGTTGCAGATTTTAAATCATAACTTATTTTCACTTGTCAGAATAATATTAAAGTGTAAATGTCTATGAAAATTAATTCACACATCACTGTGTGTAAACTTCATTATTAAAAATCTGCTGCTTTTCAAATTAATCTCTTTTGTTTAAATTAAGTTCTGTGATTTCATCTTGTCAGCCTTAGGTTAGAGCATTGTCTTGTACAAAATTAACACGTCTAATTGCATAAATATTTATTCGTAGATGATGTTCCATCTAACTCAGTAGAATCACTTATTTTGTAAAGTGTTGGGGAGTCAGACTTGGGTCTCTTGTTCCTACTAAAAATATAAATCTTTTTAAGAGAAGTAAAATACTTTCTAGCCAGACAGAAGCACCAAAATGCCTGTTTTCTTATTTAGTGCTGGTTTTTATATCTTTAATATTGCTTCTTAATTCAAGAAACAATTTCAAGTGAAACTCTGCTAATGCAAAAATCTGATTTCCATATGTATTCCTGAGCAGTAGGCAGGATCTGACTTTATATTTCCTCCAGTTCTGTTTACAGCCAAGAAAAGGAAAGACTGCTCAGATTTGCATTTTCCATGTTTAAATCCAGAATTTAGGGTTACAATATTTTCCAAGGTTTGTATTAAGTTAACATGGATCTTCCAGGTAATATGCGGATGTTTCAGAGATCTCACATGAAAAGAGTTAAAACATGGGCTAAGTAGTAGCCTTTAACACTTACGTTTCTCCTAACCAGGAGGCCAGGGTCATAGTTCATCCCAAAAATTCTTGAATGATCAACTAGCCTAAACAGGATCTCCCAGAAGATGCCTTCATAGAAAGGATCATGTAATTTACCGTTTCACAATCTATCAAGCCATGTTTGCTGTGACCTAGTCAGATTACAACCCAGAGCAGTAAAGAATGTGACACTGTGGCATGAGAAGAATGTGGCACATTACCCATGTGTGATAACCCAGCCCAGCATTATCCCTGCCTGCTGAATGTATGGCTGGCCTGTTTGCAAAATGAACCTAAATAAGCAACAGCATCTTTGTTTACTTTGCTATTATTCACACCATTTCACTGCATTTCCTACCATTTACCATTTCAGACCACTGGGAATGAACATATTTACTTTTATATAACAGAAAATAAGTGTGCAAAAATTAGCAAGTATGATCCTGAATGAAAAAGAGTATTAAAATCCTGTACACTTAATTTTCAATCTAGCAGCATATTTCTGAGGTTCAGATAGTGGATGTTCCAGCAGCGACTTGGGAAACTCTTTTTTCTTGCAATGAATTTAGCCACATGCTTATAAACATTTGAAGTAAACACTGCATAATGAGCATAAGCATTGTCTTATTGTTAAGCACATAATCAAGTATATTTCCTAAACTAGGATAGATTTAAACATGGTAAATGATTTCCTGAAGTAAGGGCATGCAGCCTAAAAAACAAGTATTTTGATTGCTTTCTGTTTTGACTCCTAGACCTTAGTTTGAATTCATATATTTAAGTGGGCATGAGTATGTTATCTCTTATTTAGCACAAAATCAGTCTCTCATCATTCCAATTGTCTTCATGTGGGAAAATAACGATGCATCTTTTTGATGTACTCCTTCAGCTTTAATCGATTTAACTGTTGTCTGATGAAGATATTTGCTATCAAGCTTACTGCTTAGCTTCATTTTGTTGACTAAAGACTGCAAATGCTTGTTGACAGGAATGATCGGCACTTGTACTAGTAGCCTGTAAACATTAAGAAGTTCAAAATTTTTGTTTGCTTTTGATATTTGCCCAATACTGAGAGCAAGTGGGTCTTTTTAGAATGAGAAATGGGCCTGTCATTTCGCAAAGTTGAAAGGAGTTCAAATAAAGCTTCAGCTAGATTAGCAAATTAGGAATGGACAGGAAATCCAACAGAGTAGCCTTTCTGATGCTAGGCTGATAGTTCTGCACTGGCTGAAGTCTATGTAATTCTGTCCATTATTTCTGGGGGAAGTGGCAGACAGGAAGACAACAGGAATGGAAAGATAAACTATTTCCAAGTGTACCTCACTGGAAAAACATGACATTTGTGTTGTCTCTGGTAATTAATGGTAATTAATATTACCTACTGAGTTCTACATTTCTTCAGCCTTTTTGTGGGAAGAAAGCTCAGGCAGTGAAATTTTTGCCTAAACTACAAATAGATATGTGCCTTGTACAGTTCTTCCTGTGAGCAAGATTCATTCTGGAAACTGAGTCAGTGTTTTCAGAAACTAATGCATTTGAAATCTGCAATATCAGCCATCGGAAAGGTAGCTCCTATCTGCCCACATCCTTAAGTTTATTTGCGTAAATGGGCTTACTGGTTTCCTACTAGAAGTAAACTGTGAAGTTAGTAGTGGCAGGAGGCCACTGCAAGCAGAAAAAGGAGAGATTTATCTACTGACATCATAATAATTTTCTAAATTACCTGAAATATAAATCAGTTGTGTTTAAATGAAATCTGGGGGTTTTTTTAATCCTCTTAAATATACATAATCTTCCTGAATGCTTCCTGAAGACTTCCGAAAGACCTGTCACACAGCATTTCCTTGCACTACTCTTTCTACCCTTTCATTTTACTGTTATTTGGGGGGAAGGAGGAGCTGTTTGTTCTTGCTACTTACATTTCTTGTTTTGTGTGCGATTTCATTGCTTGGAAAAATAAAATGCTGTTTACCATGGAAAGGAGATAAATGTAGAATTATCATGCACCCTTACCTTTCTACATAGATATTGTAGCTTTCTCATTTTACACAGCTTCTAGTAGAGTTCCAGACTATTTGAATACAGCTGCCAATCACAGTTAATCAGAGAAAATTATATGGTGATTTTGTTCAGTGAACAAATGGACGTGAGTGACACCAGAAAGCGCATTTCATTTATATGTTGACTTTGACTTCCAAATCTCATCTTTCAGGGTGAAAAGCCACTTAGTCTGTCAACTCACCATGCTACTTATATTTCATCTCTTATCTTTGTCTTCATACCAGTTTAAGTCTAAAATTTACCTGATAATACTGTTGAAACATGCTCTCTCTTCATACAGAAGCTGAGTTAACTTTTCGTACAGGCCACTGATTTTGTCATGCAGGAGACTGTGGTTGCAGAATAAGCCTAGATGATCTTGATCTTATGTCTTTTGGAAAACTTCAGGGTTAGTTGAGTAATCTTGCTACTGACAAATTGTGTATGTTTTATTAACCTCCAGATCTTGTGTGGAAGGAGAAAAAGGTTTTTTTTCTCTTGGACTAACTGATTTTAGAGAAGATCATGTGCCTTATTTGGCTTCTGTTTGCAGTTGGAGGGGGTTTTTTTCTGCACCTTGTTTATTTTTATGCTATTGCCAATAATCCAAAAAGTATCATATATGGGTAAAAGCCTGGTATTAATATTACTAAGGATTGTAAAAGTGAACATGCATATCAAGATCTATAGCCCAACTGATCAGCTTCTAAATAGTAAAGGCAAAACATTTTCTAATTGACTGACACCATGTACTACAGCCATGCCCACTTTTCTTGCATGTTAATTACTAGTTTGTCATTTAAAAACATACTTCAAATTAGATTGCTAAGGTAGTGTAGCTCACTGAAAACCATATGTACATGCTAGTTGAGCCACAAATGGGAACTTGCTACAATAGTTAATAAGCCATAAAGTAAATAACCACTGACAAAAATATCAAATTATACTAACTATGCATCTGAAACAGACGAGAAAAAGAAAGGTGATTGTGGGATCCTATTTATAAGTGATGCATTTGAATGCTAGTCAGTGTATTTATCAAAAAGAGTCCCAGGTGGATTCAGGAGTTTAGTGGAACCCATTGTAGAAGTGAGGTGGGCAGCCAATGGTCACTGATGCTCAGGAGCTTTTGTACCTGGGTTTCTGTTCTGGTTTTCATCTTTTCTATGTTTGTATTTGGTCTGTTGTTTGGCACAAACAAAAGATGTAAATTTTATTTGTTCAAATCCATACTTTAATCATGGGATTCAGAAATATTGATGTTACGAAAGAGTTAAAAATATAAAATTTGTCAGAAAAAAAAATCAAAATTCTTGGAGAATATGCTATAATGATGGCATCAGAAGTAGAAATTACTGTGATTTAATGGTACAAAATCCAAATATTATGTGGCAGTTAGGCTCTACTTAATACAACTTGTGATCTACAAATTTAGAAAAACAAATGAGATTTCATTTCTAGCATACATGCTAAATTCAAATTACATCTAACAAACATGCTGACAATGTACTTTTCATTTCCTCATCCACAGAGGACAATCATAGGATCATAGAATGATTTAGGTTGGAAGGGACCTTAAAGATCATCTACTCCCAACCCTCCTGCCACGGGCAGGGACACTTCACACTAGACCAGGTTGCTCAAAGAGTTCTAGAGATGGGGCAACCACAACTTCTCTGGGAAATCTGTGCCAGTGCCTCACCACCCTTATAGTGAAGAATTTCTTCCTAATATTTAATCTAATCTAATCTGATCTACCGTCTTCTAGTTTAAAGCCATTTTCTCTTGTCCTGTCACTACATGCCCTTGTAATGTAGTATTACAAGGGTAATACTTTTGGGTATTGGAAGGGTGCTGTAAAAGATCTTCCAAGAGATCCAGTGTATTTAACCAGTGTAATTGTTCAATATGAAGCAATGATGGGTACCAAACTAAAAAAACCCAACCATCCAGTTCTTCAGGAACATTTAAAATACGTGTTTCCATTTATAGTATTTTGTGTACAGTAGAATACTTCTGAATGTTTGGGGTTTTTTTCTTCTTACTTGTAAGAAAAAAAATCTCTGAAAAAATAAGACAAAATTTATTAGTGCGTTTTAATAAATAATGTGTAACTAATAAATGCTGTTAAAATTATGCAAATAGATGTGTAAATGTATACAATGCATAGCTGGAGTACAAATGGTGATTTTACATTCAAATAGCTACATTTTGTATTTAGGTTCAGATTTGTAAACTGCATGAAGGTCATACATTATACTAATATCATACATACATTATAATAATGTCATTCAAAATGGTAGATTGGTTCTCTTAGATTTGGTATGTACACCTATTTGCACCTCCATTAATTACAATAGAAGACATGCATATACTCATGAAGTCAATTTGACCTTAGATAGTAGGACTAGGAAACACTTCTTCCTTAGTCATTTACTTCATCTTCCTGAACAAAAGCGGATTCATATTTTTATTATTTATGGACAACCATAAAGACCATGATCTTGCTATTTCTTTGTTCACATGGACTGTGATGAATCAGGTCTAATGGCAATATTATAAATGAAACACTTACAAGGAACAATCTCCAGCACTGAAAGTTCATAATATCAAATAGCGGGCTATATCCCACATTACTAATATAGGTCATGATCTGGACATCTAAAAAGCTCACTTTTTCCCTCGCTCTATTAGTCCTATTACTTTTCCTGAAACCAAACTGAATACTGTGTGTTTTAAAATTAAGGTCAAAGGAGGTGATCCTGCCCCTTTGCTCTCGTGAGACCCCACTTGGAGTACTGTGTGCAGTTCTGGTGTCCTAAAACATAAGAAGACATGGAGCTGTTGGAGCAAGTCCAGAGGAGGGCCACAAGGATGATAAGGGGGCTGGAGCACTTATACAAAGATAGGCTGAGAAAATTGGGGCTGTTGAGCCTGGAGAAGAGAAGGCTGCGTGGAGACCTTATAGCAGCCTTCCAGTAACTGAAGGGGGCCTGAAGGGGTACTAGAGAGCGACTCTTCATCAGGGACTGTAGCTATAGGACAAGGGATAATGGATTCAAACTGAAACAGGGGAAATCCAGGTTAGATATAAGGGAGTTCTTTACTGTGAGGGTGGTGAGGTACTGGAACAAGTTGCCCAAAGAAGTGGTAAATGCTTCATCCCTGGCAGTGTTCAAGGCCAGGTTGGACAGAGCCTTGGGCAACATGGTCTAGGGTGAGGTGTCCCTGCCCATGGCAGGGGGGTTGGAACTAGATGATCTTAAGGTCCTTTCCAATCCTAACTATTCTATGATTCTGGTTAAGAAATGGGGGAATTTTGGTTCTGTTATATAAAATAATAACAAAATTCTATTGCTGTCTTTTACTATTGAGTAGGCATTATGAAGCATTAAGGAATTGATGCCCATGTTCCATTTTTAATCTGTTTTATGGAATATTTGAGATGAGCGTACAACATCCCACTATTTGTTTGTAGGAGTCAATTTAAACTATTTCAGGGAACATATGCATTATATATGAAATACTCAAAGTTCCAGCTGAATAAACACTCAAGTTTCCCATCAGCTTCAAAGATCTACAAATAAACTTTGCACACAATTTGAAGTGAAAAATGTGTATTACATGCATCTGACCTTTTTCATTTAAAATGCTATTCTGCCTTGTCTAAATTATAGATGTTTAGATCTTTCTGTATTAAATAATTGTAGGTGGAGGGATGAAGAGCTTCATAGCTAGTATTTCACCACAATATATATTTATGGGCACTCAGACAGGTTTTATTATCAACACTTATTGTACCAAGTGTGAATTCATGTGTTGTGAAACTAAAAACATTTCAGAATATATGGCTAGTAAAGCTACTTTGAATGCCTATTAATACTTCTAGAGGAGGGGTGAAATATTATGATAGCTAGATGTTTTAGGGAAACAATACATTTAAATATTAGGGTTTTTTTTCTTGAAAGATAAAATCCAATTACATTCCTAAAGCGTTATTTCTTAATGATCGTGTTTTTATCAACTATAACTAAAATGTGGTCTTAAGTTGTTACGTGAAAAACTTATGCTGCTAAATGAGAACACGTTCATTTGCTGCAAGAACTCCATTCAGAAACAAACCAGCATGAATTAAAACCATGTAAGTAAGAAATGGTTAACTGACATAGGCAGTTGCTAAAATGAAGTTCTGGTGGATATTGCTGATGATGCTGAAGAGAAAAGAATGATTGTTTTTTTCTTTGTTAAAGGAATGTAAATTCCTTCAAAATAAACTGCATGGCACTAATCCTTCTGAAAGCAAATGGGCAGATTTTCGAAATATACCCTCAGAAGGAAGAATGATTGTATTCTGCTTTACATTAATATAAAAACAATTTCACAACATGAGGAAAAAGTTAATCCACACTCCTATTAACACTTCACCCATGAAAATCAAATCATAGCATTTGATCTTGCTCTCACTGAATTCAGTGTATTGAATTTAACAGAAAGACAACCTCATCACAGCTAAGTCCAGTACTGGCCCTGCTGCTCTAATTAGACTTTAACAATGTTAGTTTCTTTTTTCCCCTCATCTTTTTACTTTATTTCCCTTGACTGGAGTGCAATTTCTCAAAAATGTAGTCAACTAATCATTAACTGGCAGCAGCATATAGACTGAAACTTTAAATTGACAATTGCAGCAGTAGAATAGCAGGAATTTATAGAAGCATAACTGTTTCTTCTGCTGGGTGTGTGATAACTGTTTTTCTGCTCATTTACATTCAAAAGTAATTAAAGTCTAGGGCAGAACCGTGCACTGTAATGTTGGTGCAAACTCTATTTGGAGGTTATGCAGAGATTCCATGAAAACATCACAGTGGGAACTGTCATTTGTTTGCATTGTCACTTCCTAAAAATTTGCAGAAACATACCCTTGAAAGAATTAGGTCACACAAAATGTGGCCTGAGGGCTTCTCATTTCTGTTTTCCCCAGTGGAGTTCTGCAGCTGATGCGATAAAACCGTTCTACATCAATAATTTTTTCAGTTTATGTTTCCTGAAAAATTTGGCTTATGGAAATAAACCATCTTTGTCATTCAGTGGGAAAACTTGTCTTTCCCTACAGTTCTGGTTTCTTGATGCAAATGCAGTGGTGTTACAGTGCATATAAAGGTGCATAATAAATGTTGGCAACTGTAATGATCTTCTGAATCTTCTTCAGACAGTTGTAGTTAAAGCTGTGCATTAAAAAGCATGTCAGTAATGTAAGAAAATGATTACAGCAAAATTTGCTTTCCCTAGGCATTACAACTTACATATAAATAAAAGCAACTTCAAAGCTGAGAAATTTTCTTTCTCATGACATTCCTTACCAAAGTCTCACAGTGTTTCATGGTCATGTCTGCCTTTTCCTGTTAGAGGGGTAATGTATAGCTGTATTTTTGGTACTGTGAAAAAAGTTATAACAACATACCTAGCACTTTTCATATTGAAAAATATGCTAATTAATCACTGTAGTGGGCAGAGAAAAGCTAACTCCCTCTCTCATTTAGTCTTCTGAAACACACTGATTTACATGGTGAGGCATGAATATAGCTGACAGCAGTATTAGGTCCTTCATTTCTTAATACTTTGTATATGCTTGCCTTGCTTGGTTGCTTGCTTCTTTAGTTAGGACATGTTTTTGGAATAAATAAACACCCTTTAGTCCTGATTTTGCAATCACTTACACACTTGCATGGCAGTTTCCTGAATCAGATGAATCAGACCTATATCTGCTTATGATACCAAGAACTGCATTTTATGTAGCATGAGATTTATCTTGTTGACAAATTTTGCATTAATTTTGTTGAACTCCATTTTCTGAAGCTTCTGATGCACATGCTTAACTAACTATTTTCCTTATCTTCCTCTATTTTCTCCTCATTTGTTTCATTTTTTTTTTTTTTTTTATTTTGTGGTAATATTTTGTTTAAGCTTACAATGTTACAGATGATGCTAGCATCTAGTTTATGTTTGTCCAACTTGCCTTATGGTCACAGCAGTTTTTCTTGAATATTTGGAAGGACCTCTTGTGAGTAGAACACAGAAAGACCATCTTTATGTAATTTCTATAGGTTGTGCAGTAAAATAATGCCTTTAACTGTTATTGCAATATAAATAAAAAGACAAAGAATAAGCTTGTATCACTTTTAGATCAGTTATTACATCTGTAAAAACATAAACAGTCATAAATAAATGAAGATAGATGCAGAATAACCATCTGTTAGGAAGTTAGTTCAAGTCAAAACACTTAAAACTTGGCACTGTAGATGTATTCATGTAAATGTGTATTTAGGCATTTAAATACCTAGCCTCATGTACAGATGTTCTGATTCACTGCAGCCCTCATTTAGGAACTGGTAAGGGCTCAGGATCAGCCCGCTCAGCTACCGGCGACTGGATTCAGGTGCTAAACTTTGGGTCTCTCTGAAAACACTGGCACAAGTCCATAGTCTAACAAAAGGCCTGTCTTACTGATTCTTCCTTGCCCGATCATAAGCATATAGGTCACAAGAGCCTTTCTCTATTGTAACTAATTTGATAATTAGGTAAAATCTCCCTGATCATGAAAGATGTAGATTTGAAGCTACATGGGTTCAACGATGCTTATTTCCTGCTTCCTGGGAGAGCGCTTCACCGTTAGGTTTTCAAACTATAAAAACTAAAGCAGCCATTGCTGCCTTTGCTCATGTTTTTTTGTTTTGTTCTGGTTTGGTTTGGGTTTTTTGCATGCCTTCTTAAAAATACAGGGCTTAAGGGGCCACAAGGTTATTCTGTGTGTCTCTCCCCACCCCCACAGCTCCCACAACTTTTAAACTCATTGTGCAAAATTCAAGGGGTCAGAGTTTGTAGAAAAATAAGCATCTGGGTAAAGGGAAGACCCAAATTCATGCCCCTAGTAAGAGAAATGTTGGTAGGGTGTAAAACATGTAAAAGGTGTCAAAACAAGCCTTAGCTTATACTATATCATTATCGCCTTGTGGCACAACTTGCTTTTAAAGAAATCATTCAATCTCACCCAAAAGGAATGGCAATAGACATCTACCCTCAGGAAAACTTCTTGGCTGTAGTTCCAGGGTTGATGCAAACATTTTAGTCTCAGAAACAAAGCAAGATTTTAGATACTGTTCTGCTCTCTGTTCCCTGCTGTCTACCTTCACTGATCAGCCTTTCACTCACTTGGACTTTGTTCTTGGGAATGTAACTCCTACCTTAGGCTGTGAGGTAGGTCTACTGCAACCCTACCAACTCTCCTACAGATCCCATGTGACAGTTATTAAGTGTTGCAACTCCTGACTTGGTCTGAAATTTCTATTATGACTGTATGAGAGTTATACAATGATATTGCCTCCTGCTCTGCGTCTCTAATTCTGCCTGACTGTTTTCACAGTTGTCTTCCATGGATGTGTGAAGTTAAGTCAGTCTGTTAGCTGATAACTGTGAGTGCTATTATTGTTCCTCTCCTACAAAATCAAGTTCTTATCTTATTTCACCTACACAGCTAGAAGCATACGCTATGTTTAAGCCAATCTGGGCTGATAGATATGAATATATTACAATAGTGAGAAGATGTAAATAAACTGATATTTGCCTGACTTCCTCTATGACTTCTGAGGATTCAGTGACAGTGGTTATAATCTCTGCCAGACAACTATCGGCAGTTTTAGGAGCTGTTGAGGCAGATGGCTGAAGCACTAGATCTGATAACAAGCATGCCTAAACTGACTTACTGACTTTTCAGCATTTTTTGATATTAAATAGAGAGGAAAGCTTATGTCCCTCTAAAATGAGGATATTACCAAACCAGCAAGAGATCTCTGTATGATTAAAAGGATAGAAAGGAGAGGTCTCAAGCACTGTGAGGCTGTTGGTACCTGTCCTGTCATGGACTGGTAGCAGCCTTAGTTCACCTCCTCCATCTTGAGAAGTCAATACTTAAGCTGATAGCACACATTCCTGTAGAAGCCCTATACTTACATTATTAAGGCTGACGTTCCCTTCTAATAATTTTCCAAGTAAACTTGTAAGATTCTTGTGAGATTCTTACTCAGAACTTTAAAGCAGAGATATTGGATCCTAGCTACAGACATGCAGCTATGCCTATCTACCTTTTAAGAAACTTAACCAGCCAAATGCATGTCCTTGGCTTCCTTTCCACCACTTTCAGCCCTTGGGTTTCTTTGTCTTCTGTTCTTCCACATTTTTGTTCCTGGGACAAGAATTGTCTGATTTACTTACCAGTCAAGTGCCCCATAAACTTTGGCTGTGCTGGCCAATTTAATTCAGACGGACCTTTCTAGATATCACCATTCAGTGACGAAACTTCTTGGTGACAAGAATTTTACTCACACGAATTTATGGAGACTATTATAAGTTATTCTTTTCCCTTGAAATAACATCCCATAGTTTCCTTCAAAAGTCATCATTCTGCAGCAGCCGCTGTTGTCCAGAAATGCTCAGTGATATTTTTCTGAAGCAGAGTTTTCTGTTACTCTCGATGTAGTGCTTCCATGGGTACCAATTCAGCACTGCAGCTGCAGAGTTGGATCAGAGACCTGTAAACTCACCACAGCCATTACCACTAAACAACGTAGGAGGTGAAACAGCCATCTGTGGGCTGCTGGGGAGAAGTGATAAAGGAATTCTGTGAGGCGTTACTTCTCCCTTTCCTATGGAAGTTAACCATATCCACTGGGCAATAAGCATTCCAAGAAAACTGCACAAGAATATTACTCTTTAAATATGTCTCATTTAGACATTAGTCATGCTGTCTTCCAGGTTATCTTTTCAGTGGTCCCAATTTTATCTAAAAAGACCCACTCATGACTTTCCTTCATAAGAGTGGCCATATCATTGTTATTAATGCAAAGCTAGTAATAATGTGTGAACATACTGTCAGATCATCCAAGTGTGAGGAAGCATACTTGGATTGCCAGGGAAGAATTGTCTTGAGAGCTTTTTACTTTTGTTCTTCATTATAATACATGAAAATGCAAACTTACAAATATGCAAACACATTGTGCTCTGCTGTGCTATTTAACTGTTGGTTAGAAACCTCTAGGCTAGCCTGAATTGACCAAGAGCATTCAGCCATATCACTTCTTGTCTTGTCTCTTCCTCCCTGTCCTGACATGCATGTGTGTATGTGTGTGTATGAGCTGTTTTCCTTCTGAAGCTGAACAGCTGTAGGCTTGCCAGGCACCAGGGCTGGAAGGGCCGTAAGATGAGTGAATGATGAATAAAAAATTAAGATTGCAGTTACAAAATGTAGCATGCTTTAATGATAAGTGGGAGAATGTAAGTGCTATGTGCCAGGATTGGCTGGAGAATAACAAATTACAAAATTTCTAATCCTGTGTTTTAAGGCTCTGTCACAGCAAGATGTCAGGACAGCAAGCACTCAAATAACCATGGCAAGGGAGATGAACTTACTGTAACTAGTATGTTTCTGTCAGTCTACAGATACCTGCTATTTGCAGCAGTTTAGGACAAGCAAATGCAAATTCACCTGAGAAGCAAAAATTCTTTTTCCAGCTTTACTGTTCAGGTTCATTGCTTTTGTAATCAAGTGAAAGTGTATTAAGAAAAATATTAGAAACTGAACCAGAAGTGCTGTTTGTTAGCAGCTTGACGTTTTCTATGTGATGGCATTTGTACAGATATCATAAAGGTATTACTAGTGTTAACCAGGTTCCAATTTACTCTGCTGAGCATGTCATGTATCCTGCTTGTACACAGAAATGCCATTTTCACTTATATGTATAGTCCCAGAATAGATAAATTTAAAGGTCTTTTTCAGTAAACATGTAAAAACAAGTACAGCCTTAAGAGATTATGTGCTTATGGATGATTGCAATTCTTCAGGTGTAAGAAATGTGAGAAACAGCAACATTTTTTTTCCCTATACTCATACACACCAACATTAAAATTGTATCAGGATGCTGTAAATCAGAAAAATATATTCTTGATTCTTTGTCCTATGGCTAGGACCTATGATTGCTTTTTATTCTTTCAGAGAAATACTATCTGGAATGGGAAAAAAGATTCTGCATTAACAGTTTTTAGTGGAAATAAAAATTTGTCTTAAAATAATGAACAAAAGTAATAAAGTGTAATAAAAGAAATTCATATTTTTGTATATTAAAAATTATTTTCCCTGAAAATATTGTAATATATATGAATCACAGTTTCATCTTAAATAAAAAAGCCACTAATAATTTCTCATCCTGTGGGTTTTATACACACCTATTGTGCACAATTACTTCTTTGTTATAAACAACTGTATTTAGGCATCATTAAAATGCTCGTGTTTTAATAACACTGCAATCCCTTTGTGAAAAGTTAGGAGGACATTTTAAAAAACACAGTCTCTAGAGTCTATGATACCTACAGTGGCATGGTAAATAATGATTTTACATTGGATAGTAAAGGAAGTAATCTTATAAAAGTTGCATAAGTGGTGAAACAAACAGGTTTGCTGTGTATTGCAAGAGCTGCTAAATCTCAGTAGGTGGTCTGAGTACTGGGTCAGGTTACTGGAAAAGCATGTGTAAATATCTTCTGTCTTTGCACAGGCCCACTGATGTTATCAATAGCATAGTTACTGTTAACTGCCATTGCAGTTCAGTTTCTTTCTGTTGGGTTGGTTTTTTTTTTTGAATTCAGCAAAATTCTTCTCAGACAAATGAAACTAGCAGACAGGTCAGGAGCTCACGGTATCAGCATGCTCCACTATTTGAGTTCCTGCAGTCTTAATGGCAAGCTAGACAAATAGGCAGTTGTACCTGAGGTGGCTGAATTAGTAACCACTGAGATGGGTTATGCAATTTCACAACATGCCACCAACCAACTTCCCTTTGATTTATCTCAGGATAGAGATACATGTTCAGAGAAATAGATGGTTCCTCTGTTCACTTAGTAACAATAAAAAGTTCTAAAGTGATCTCTAAAGGCAGATATTTAAAGCCAATATTTAAAATAACATGTTTAAAATTAACTTAGGTCAGAATAAGGTTTGAAAAACTCACTAAGCTATATTGGAGAGCTCTCATATCTCCACTCCTTAAATCACTCTCCCTTCAGCTTACTACTTCATAATTTAAAATGACAGAAGAAGATGCAAAGAGTAAATGTTTGAGATGATCATCTGCTGTACTTTATTTTTGTTCAGCTGTAGTCTCAGGTTAGTGGTAGTATGTCCTCACTAAGCAGTGTGCCACAGAATACAGGAGTGGCTTCCTGGCCTATCAACATACAGTCTCTTCAAGCATCACTTCAAAAGATTGAAGTAGCATACAAGAAGAGTAACAGGAACAGTAAATTTCTATAACCTGAGATATTGGGGGTTTTGCATGTCACTTTATTTCGCCCATCTACAAAAAGGGCCAGAAGGAGGATCTACAAGGAAGGGAATTACAGGCCTGAAGAAACTTCTGGAGAAACTGGCTGCTCATGGCTTGGACAGGTATCTTCTTCACTGGATAAAAAAATTGGCTGGATGGCTGACCCCAAAGATTGGTGGTGAATAGAGTTAAATCCAGTTGGTGGCCAGTCACAGGTGGCATTCCCCAGGGCTCAGTACTGGTGACAGTTCCATTTAATATCCTTTATCAATGATCTGGACAAGGGGATTGCGTGCACCCTCTCTAAGTTTGCAGATAACACCAAGTTGGGTGGAACTGTTGATCTGCTTGAGGGTAGGAAGGCTCTACAGGGGGATCTAGACAGGCTGAATTGATGGGCTGTTGTATGATGTTCAAAAAGGCTTCGTGCTGGATTCTGCACGTGGGTCACAACAACCCCATGCAATCCCCCAATGGCCTGGGGACGAGTGGCTGGAAAGCTGCTCGACGGAAAGGGACCTGGGGCTGCTGACTGATGGCCACTGAATGTGAGCCAGCTTGTGCCCAGGCAGGCAAGAAGATCAAGAGCATCCTGGCTTGTATTAGAAGTAGTGTGGCCAGCAGGGCCAGAGCAGTGATTGTTCCCCTGTACTGGGCACTTGTGAGGCCACACCTTGAAGACTGTGTTCATTTCTGGGCCCTTCACTACAAGAGAGATATTGAGGCTGGAGTAGGTCCAGAAAAGGGCAACAAAGCTGGTGAAGGGTCTGGAGCACAAGTCTTATGAGGAATGGCTGAAGGAACTGGGGTCATTTAGTCTGAAGAGAAGGCTTACGGGAAACCTCATCACTCTCTACAACTACCTGAAAGGAGGTTGTAGTGAAGTGGGGGTTGGTCTCTTTCCAAGTAAAAAATGATAGGACAAGAGGAAAGGGCCTCAAGTTGCACCAGGGAAGGTTTAGGTTGGATATTTGGAAAAAAATCTTCACTGAAATTGTTGTCAAGCATTGGAACAGGCTGCCAAGGGAAGTGGTTGAGTCACCACCCCTGAAGGTATTTAAAAGATATGTAGATGTGGCACTTGGGGATATGGTTTAGTGGTGGACTTGGCAGTATTAGGTTAATGGTTGGACTTAATGATCTGAAAGGGTTTTTTCCAACCTAAATGATTCTATGATTCCCAAAGAACTACAGCTTTCCTTATGAAGCTGTCATCTTTGCTGTGAGAAGATCTCAGCCATTCAGCACATTGGGCTGGAGGCTGCTGGGCTTCTTGCTTTCTTCACACTCGGGACAGCTTTGAATAACAGGTCAAGCGACAAAAGGTACAGGTGCAATTTAGACAAGATTAGAGTATCTAATTGAACAGTTCTTCTTATTCACTTATCTTTCTTCACACCTAATGCAGCAAAAATGTTGAAAAAGATAAGAGACAGTTTTGTGAGAGATTTCTAAAGCCTGCATGCGGTGTATGTGCAGTTCCTATATTGCTCTCAGAGGCTGCAATGTTCACAATCCAAAAGCTGTGAATCTGCAGAAAAAACACACACCTAGGGGACACAATTTTCTTTCTTTTTTATCTGTTTTACATTCTTGTAAATAAAACCTGCACATTATAATACATTTTAGTTGTATAAAAATTAGGGGTTTTTCTGTTTGCTTGAAAAGCTATTATAAATTCGTATGTGTGCTTTTCTTAATGTAAAATGAATGGCTGTTAACTAGCTTTTGATAAGTATTTATTTTTATGTCCTTTATGTTCTTCATAAAAAGAATGCAAATTCATATCTTGGGAAGGTAATTTTTATTAATTATTTTTATCTATGATATGCACTAATCCAACTGAAGAAACTCAGAAACAATAGTCACATTATTCAGTTTACTTTAGAAAAATATGTATTACAAAAATTTAAAGACAAACTGAAAGGACACATCCTGACCCTTGTAAGTACACGTATCTGGGGGAGCAGGGTGTTGGTTTCTGTCTGGCTTGAGGATAAAATAGCACATTCCAGATTCAGTGATAGCTGTCCTTTAAAATGCATAATTTCTCTCCTTGTCCTGTAGCAATGAAAGAAATCTTGGCAAATCCACAGAGTCATTCACAGCTTTCATCTCCCTGTCCCTTCTCAAATCATTGCTAAAGCACCCTCATTTGACTTCAGGTTCTTGCTTATTTCACTTAATTAGGGAACAGAAAAAATAGAAAATTGTCAATTTCTGGCATATCCAGCATCTTACAGGCATATCTAACAACTTGCTCCCATAATTCTGGTGGGAATTTTTTTATATATTGACCTACTTTTTATATGGTTGCATTTCAGTGACAACAAACGACTCACCCTTCTGTCACAAAGTTATGAAAGCAGTTACTGAATCATTTAGTCATCAATGAAAGTTTTGATGGGCAAGCTATAACAAATAGGGTCCTTAAATAGTAATGATTTTGAACAGTGAATTTAGACACAACAAATTCCATTAGTACATGACAGATGTACAAACATATCAACAGTTATTAACATGAAGAAATTAATTACTGAACTTTTTGCTTGTGGAGAAAAAATAAACCAAAAAAACCCCTAACGCTTTCCCTCAAAAGCATTTTGGTTACATTAATAAAAATATTCCAATGGGGGAAGGAGGATGGATTGCCAAGCAGCTTAAGTTTAAATATGAATAAATTCAGTGTTAAAAATTGGCTATTGTAGGGTTATGTTTCATGCTGAAATCAGCATTCTTTAAAGCATTTTGGGACTTTCAGCTTTGTCACTTTACATTACATTTAAAAAATAAATTATGTTTGTTCCACACACAAAGATTTCTTTCCATGGTTTTAATTCCTTTTGCATTAATTGTGCTATATTTAGATGAGAAAGTAATGTGACAAACAAATGTATTTCACATCAGTCCAGCAAAGCTATGCAAATTTTGCACACACAAACATGATTTCTAGCTAAAAAAAACAGTATTTGCTTTGTACTGGCTTATATACATCCAAAACAAAAGGAAGAACATCAGATTCACATAAGTGGTGCAACTCTTTTTGCACTTTAAGCATGTTTTGTGACTAATGATCATTTTGCAACAGTAAACAGTGTACCAAGGCCGCAGAGATCTCAGCCTCCAGTTTCTGTTCCCTTGTTAAGCATGCTGTTTATCTAAGATTATTTAACTCTACTTTGTTTGATATTGATCTGTAGCACAAACATAAGCAAACTTCAAAGTCTGCATTAATTGGAGAAGTTTAAGTATGTATAGAGGAAAAAATCTCACAATAATATTCTCTTATTTTTTAACCTTGCTGGTCTAATATGCTTGCTAATAAGATTTGTTACAAAAGCTGTGATTTCATTTTCATTATTGTACTTCTATTAAAAAGAAAAAAAACAGAAAAAAAGAATTCTGGACTTAGAAAGGATTACATCTGATGTTGCTAACATTTCCTGGAAATCGAAAACTGTGATAACAGCTGCTGTCTTGGCTCATTTTCAGTTGAGTTTTTTGGTTTGTTGGGTTTGGGTTTTTTTTATACTGCAGCAATTTACGAGTAGTTACAGCTATCTGTAGTAGGCTTACATCATTAGTAAAACATCGTAAGTCAGTCAAATGTTTCCTTTCCAATCAGAGCACTTCCTCCACTTACTGAATTGTTGACTTTCTGAACAGTATTTATAGTAATGGCACTTAGATTTTATAATAAATGCTGATTTATGAAATAACTAAAAGCTAGCTGCATATGGAAGATAGCTATAAAAGAATCTGTATTTCATGCTGAAGCAAAATGCCTTCAATGAGAATTAAGAAAATCGTGGAAGCATCTTACTTAGATAATACTTAGCTGATTTATATCAAAAGTACAAAATCATTATTTTCTAAGACCTATGATGAGCAGAAATGTCTCTCTATTATTATTCTTTTTAAATTCCAAGTGTACAGGCTTTCTTCTTGGATTGAAACATGCTGCAATCTCTGCAGCACTGTAGCATTGTAAAGTGATAAGCACTCAGAACTAGTGGTGAAAAATAGCAGGAAGAGCCAAGTAAAGAAAGAGGTAGACAACTCTGTGTGTTGACAGTGTCAAAAAAACAGGTCTGTGCATATTCAAAGGTTTTGGCCTCCTTAAAGTATATAAGTGCTTTCAGCTTTAAAGTTTTCAAGTGCTTTGAAAGATACATGTTAATTTTTTTAAAAGTTGTGTTTTCATAGTTTCAAGTCAGTGTTAATGAAATTTTATTAATTTTTCTGCCAAATCTGTGCCTCTTGCTTTTGTATACGATTAAGATTCCAGCAGCAATGCTACATACACAGCTTAGAATCTGTTACTATGACAAAAGTTTAGGTTTGTTTTCTATCAAAACAGATAAAAATTCTCCATGTGAAGTCCGCAACTTCAGCAAATCTTCCTTCACCAAATACATTTTGATATTTAAGGAGCAGTGCTTCCTTTTATCACATTTGAAATGGTGGGTGAAAAGCTCTGCCAGCTCCAGGGGATCTCTGCACCATTTCTCATTCTGGGATTACTCTGCTCTGAGCAACTGCAGGTATTTCAGCCTGAGCAACCTGACCTAACTTTGAAAATGGAGCTGACATTGAGACAGGCATTTGGACCACCTGGCTCCAGAGGTTCTTTCCATCACAAATTATTCTATGAGCTCTTTTTTCCAATGCTCCAGCTTTACGACCAGCCTGCATGAAGTCAGTTTGCGCTTTTGTGTGCACATAATCTAGACATGCCCTAAGAAACATTTAAAACTGGTGTTCACGTTGTTCCGAGCCCTCAGGAATGGAACACAGGGTTTTCTCTCTGGGTTAGTAATGCCCAGAATTTGTAACCTCCTGGTGGCTTTTCCTTCACCTAAGCCAAATGAACTGGCTATTTCTTAGCAGACAGGATGGTTTAGAGTCCTACCCTGTGACTTTTCACAGACTTTCCATTAAATGAATAGGGAGACGGAACTACCTTATCCTTCCTGGAACTGACAATTTCAAAGCACAGTTGAGTCACAGTGAGAGGAGCAGTGGTAAGGAGCCCTCCTCCTCGCTGCCAGACTTACTCATTAGGGGCTTTCATTTTCCACACCAGCCAGGAAGCCAACATATTTTATGACAACTAAACTAAGCCTAACAAGAGGACTTTAAAAAATTAAGCTCTGAACTGTATCTGAACAGTGAACACTATTGTGAACCCTGACATAGATGCATGTCAATCTATAGCTAAAATCAACTTCCGTTTATTTCTTCATATTAATGCTAACTCCTAGAAGAAAAAAAGTCCTGAAATTTTCCACAAAATATTTTAATGCTAGTTTGTACTGCTTAACTGTATATTGTTCTGTTTCAGGCTTTTCTGTAGAAATACAATTCTGTACTGAGAAATATATCTGCACCTTACAATCCAATCACTGTTGGCTTTTTGAAGTAAAAGCCTTATTCTGTTAAGTGGTTAGCATGCTGGATTACTGTAATAATTTTAATTGCTGAAAATACCTGTTGGCTTTACTAGGATGAACAAGCAGCTTAAAAATTATTTTTACCATAGTTGTATTTTACTATAAATAATACTTTCATCCTATACATTAAAAAGTCAAAAAGGATGATTTGTGACTAATCCCTTTCATGACTTGGAGCAAGTCACTTTACCTTTTGGTATCTTTGTTTCTCAAGATTCAAATAGGGAGGAATGATAACTATCTTTCCAAGCAGGTTTATTGATTTGTATACAAAAAAACCCAGCCCAAAACCATTATACAAGAGCTCTTAGTTGTTAACTAGTAGTAGTTAAAAAATTTCTGCTAGGACCTACTTGTTCCAAGACAAGTTGAAATATATATGTGTGTATATATGCACTTAAAAGTTCATCAGTAAAGAAAGGAATGGCCTTTGAGTAACAATTTGATTTAAAACATTGCTTAACCTAGGGACACAGGGCTTCTTTCACTGTCTCTTCAGAAATCTCTTCCAAGTATTATTCTGTCTGCCACACTAAGCATTCCTCAGATATTTAACATCTGTGGAAATTCTAATATCCCAAGATCTACAGCATCCCTACAGCAACAAGTGTATGGAAACTCCATTTTCAATCTGCGTGTTCCATGAAGCAGAACCTTAGGAACAGCCACCATCAAGAGCAGACTCTGTTATCTGTAACATACCTACAGCATATGGTACTTCAACATATTCAGGGGATTGGAAAAACTTTTTTCGAGAGGTGACCTGCCTTGAAGTGAAATCTAATGAACTGAAAGAATGTCTCAGACACTTTCAGATGCTAACAAATGTCCCTGTTCTTATTCAGAGATAAGAATAAATCTGCCTGAACTTTAAGGGTTGGTTTACATTTCTCGTCCAGTCCAGTACTTGAAAGTTGTCACATCAAGCTCTTATTGCATTGATAGAAACTTGCTTGTCCTTCTTTAATGAAGTACAATATTATATTTGTAGTATTAGCCTAATGAAATTTTAAAATTATATTAGGTGGAATACAATTAACACCAGATTTTCATTAATATCTTGAATCATGAATAGAAGCATGTCTAGACTTAAATACAAACCATGTTTTAAAGCAAAATTCAAATTCACCTCCATTCCCTGCCAAAGCCTAAGTTCAGTCCCCGAGGGTCTGAGCAGGGTTTCCTTAGCTACAGCAGTTGGCATCAGCAGTGCTGATGGTAGGGCAGGGAGCGCCACTCTTGGGCTCGAAGCACTGGGTGATTTCATCAGCTAGCACAGGTCTTGACAGGTGCAAAGCCTTTCATTTGATGTTAAGGACTATAAAACCCTTGGTGCATGATTTAGATGACTAGGAACTAACTTTTTTATCCAGGAAGTGAAAATGAGTTCTTTTCCCGAGTGTAATCCTCTAGATCTCTTTCAATGCATTTCTTCTAAACACAGAAATAACATTTGCTGTGAAAAGAGTTCTTGATGCATGCTAAATTTGCCAGACATTTCACTTCGAGACAAAGATATGACAAATGTGCTTCCTAGCATTTTCATGTTGATGTATTCTTCCTCACAAAGGACAACTTCATAAAAAGCTTGAATCAGATTCATGTTCACACTTTACATATGCAACGTTTTTGTGGCTGACAGAGTTGGCTTCTCGCGCAAACTAACTTGGAAATAAAGTCAAACCATGCTGAGACCGCTATACTTCAGCAGCTATTTTCTTCCAACGAATCATCATTATTATTATGACTAGATATTTACCCTTAGGTGCATTGGGCAGATCATTGTGACTCATCCGTTTAGTTGATGTTGTCCTGTTGGGTTAATGATTATCTTTTTTGTCTGAAAGATTTGTTAATTCCTGTAACTGCATAGGATAGCTATTTTAGTACTTAGCTGGTGACCTCGATGCTGACATAACCTTTCTGGTATTATTGTGTCATGACATTAATGTGAATTATGGCTGTCTTGAGGATACAAACCTTCATATAGCACAAATAGTCTGTAGGGAAAAAAATGTAATGATGGTCTGCACATCACACATTCAGTCTTCCCTTGAAGACTATTTCCATTATCATTGTCTCATTCTCTTAGGCACCTTTTAATCAAGCATCTAGGCATCATTTTTTGTACAGACTGTGCTCTATAATAAAGACTATAACAGGGGATTCTGGAAAATACCTCTGCTACCAGCATTATCATGCTGTCTTGTTGGCCTCCTCCAAACTTGCTTAGCAATATATCACCCTTACTCCAGAGAGCTGATTTTTTTACTATTTCTTTGAAAGAATGATGAAAGCTGTGTAAGCTCATTAGCAGAGCATGTGTGTAGGCTTAAAATTACAGGTAATAGACAAATGGTTGGAAAGTCAGTAATCCCTTTACATATTTGCCAAGACTTAGGTCAAGGTTCAGGGTTTCCTTTCTTCAAACCAGTGAAATGAGATATACCTCCAGGTGTTCTGGGGAGTGCTGGCAGTGCACATGCAACACAGGTGATGAGCCACAGTTGATATCAGTTGTTTTCTCTTTTGTCTAAATTGCACTCAATTGTAAAGGGCTTTTCTTTTTGCATCAGGATTTTGTACAAGACAATCCTTTTATTTAATAGGTCTTGCTGTTTCCTACGCACTCACATAATCTGTTATTTTTAACATTACACTAAATTCATTGTAAGAAATTTTGATGTCACAACCCTGGCTCCTCATGTCAGTGAAATAAACAGTTAATATATAGGAAAATATTCATTTGCTTAAGAGTAATCATAAAAAAATATTGCTGCCTTTCCACTTGAAGCCCAGTCCTTGTATGTCCCATCTGTATCTGTGTAAACATTTTGCAAGAAGCAAAGTGACACAAATGTGTGTAAGGAGTTTGAAAAGCTGGTGCACATATAATTAACTTGGAGTGCAATCAGATATTTTACAGGAAAATTCAGCAAAAGGATGATTTTTACCCATATTCATCAGTTCTTTCTTCATGAACATAGTTCTTCAGTTTTTACTGGTAACAAAGTCACAGACTTTAAATCCAGATCCCCAGGATTAAATCCAGGACAGGTTGTGAGGATGGGTGCAGTTGTATGTCTACGCCTCACCAACCTGGGGATGTTGAGGCAGCAGTGGGTGCAAAATCTACTCTCACTCTTGGGTGCACTGCGTTTCTGATGTGAAAGGCAGGCACTACCCATGAAGGTGGTTGCGTTGTCTTGACAAACATATCCTTTGCTGGCTGGCTGACAGTGTCAATGAGCAAGCAGCGCTATTTGAGGTGCTAAATGTATGACATGGGCACATTGCCACCACTGCCCACTGTGAGACCACTGATTGACTGCATGTGGACTACTCCAGAGCAGTGTGACAGCCTCTCTCCCAGCCACTGCACCACAGCTAATCTGAGTAGGTTATGCTTCTACCAAATACTTTTATATATATATATATAAATCTTCGAATGTCTTTTTTATATATATTACAATATATATTAATATATATTATTATATATTATATTATTATATATTATATATATTAATGTCTTTTTTTATATATATAAGTCTTGGAATGCATTAAGATAGTTTTCATATTGTTTCACCAAAATGAAATGTATTTTCCTCCTTTAAATCTCTCAGCATCATTGCAGGTGAAGTTATTTTTTATTCTTGTATTTTTTTGTGGTCACAGTTTGTCATCACAGCTGATGTTTTTAAAGAATTATGCTCTGTATGTACAAATGTGTGTCACCCTTGCTACTCCATGTTAAAGAAAGCAGCAGAAAATGTTACTGCATCTGGGGGCTGCAATAATTTGTCCTTTTGACACTGACTTAATTTTACACATTTTTCAGGGAACAGAAATGGAATGTGTGCCATCTCAAATTCCAATATCTCTTTTAGGCCACATGACATCCTCTCGATCAAAAAAAAAGTGTGTGAATATGATGTCTGACATGGAACAATCCCAAAGCAATACCTATTTAAGATTTCAAACCATAACAAGTCTAGCTTAAGTCACATTTCGTAGATAAGCGTTTATGCATCTGGCACTGGAATTTTGTCCTAAATAAGCAATGTTAAAAATAAAGACATAATGGTCTTGAGAGATTAACAGTGTAAAAGACTCCATCTTCACATTATAGAAAGATGTGTTTTCTTTATTTTTATTCAGATTTTTGCTTAGATACTGAAGTAATGCACACATAAAAAAAATTTGAAGGCATACAGAGTTGGAGCCTGAGCAGAACCTTAAAGAGATATCACAACCATCCTGTTTTCAAATTCAGCTCTGTTTCATGTCATAGAGCAAAGTTTCTAATAAGGGCACAGTGACAATTTCCTATGTCATTACTCCAAAGCATAACAGTAAATTTAATATAATTCTTGTTTTTTTCTGTTTTATTAACCAGTTAATTCAGGTGATGGGATAGAATACAGCCAGCAGAAGCGTGAAAACATTGGAGATCTGATTCAAGAGACACTGGAAGCCTTTGAACGCTGCGGTGGAGAAAACGCATTTATAAACATTAAATACATGATCCCTACTTACCAGTCGTGCATATTAAACTGAGCTGCATCAAATGGGATGATTCCATTTGTGTTCTAAAAAAACTGTGTCTGACTCTCTATGGCATCTTGTTAGTCATGCTTTTTTCTCTACAGCTGCTAAAATAGTGGCTTCTGGGGCATTAAAGTGTTAGCACTATTGTGAACAAGGCTTTCCAATAGATAAATAGTGCCTGTTCCTCTGATTACAATGGTGTACTGTGCTTGTTTGTTCCCTGAAAGAATTGCTCCCTTATAACACAGCTGACTCGAGCAGGAATCGGAGTTAAACCTTCACTTGTATAGACAATAAAACTATAATTTTCATACGCGATTCAGCAATTGCTGTTCTGTGTCCGCTTGCCCTGAGGGTGATGTCAGAGGCTATAACAAGAAGAGTTTCTGCTGACTGCTTAATAGGTGTTTGTCATAGAAGAGAAACACCAGTTCAGCAATGCCTCTCTAGCAGCTGTGGCGAATAATGTGCACTGACATCATACAATAAAACTGTTGAATGTATATAGCAATTACAGTGGAAAAATATATATGGTCCATTATAAAGCACTGTCATTAAATTAATCAATGTTTCTTATACACTCCTCATCTCAGCTTCCAGGTGTTTATCTTTTCATAGAACTTCGGTTCGTCCTGGCAAATATCAGGCACAACTATAGTTTTGAAGACAAGAAGCCCAGAAAGAACTTCAATAAATCAGAAGAAGATACAGAGTACATAATGTATCAGTCCCTACCAACACTGTTCATCTGGGTAAACACAGACTATACACATATATTTTTAAAGGGCACCGGGTATTTTTTGTAACTGCAAGGTTGCTATTGCTTCTCTGTTGTTATTATTATGGTATATATGTGTACAATCAATGTACAAACTGTTGTTACAGAAATCCTTACAATTTCCTACTCAGTTTCTCTCTGCATAACCACCACATGGAACTGATGTAATTATGGATTAAAGCAAGGCTATTGAGATTCACTTTATTGCTTTTAAAGCATTTCTATGGAATAAACCTACAAAAAATAAACCAAGTTTTACAATTCTCAAGGACAACTATTTAAAAATACCGAGTCAGCTCAAAGCAGGAGATAGGAGCTTTGTCTAAAAAGCCTGAGATTCTTAAAAGTACAGACTTTGGGCTCATTTTGCTTTTATTCTGGTTTCTGGAAGCAATTAAAATATATGCAAGTTGCACTTTCAAGTGATTCTCTGTAACTGTTAGAGCTTGAAATGCACTCTTCGGTGTTAGACTCATGAGCCTTTTCCAAGTGCTTTTCCACATCCATATTCACACCCTAAAAGTCTTGCCTGTGTGAGAGACACAGCCCCTACAATGCTGTGTGTTCTCTTGAGTGCATACGGGAAGCGTGGGGAGCACCTTCCCACCTGCTGATACGTTGAGCTGGATCTGTTGTTAGACTCACATTAGACTTGCCTTTTTCTGTCCTGGGGGATCTTCAGCCTGCGGATTTTTTTATTATTATTATTTCTTCTCTTTCGTGTAATTGGGACAAAAAAAAAAAAAACCCAAACAAAAAAACCCCAAAAATTAAGGGGAAGAACTTTCCTCCTCCCACCTCTTTGAAGAAATGCAGCATCAAGTGATGTCACTGGCCACAAGTGCACACCAGTCCTTGGTTTAGGCATGGCTGCTGCAAGTGTGCCCTTTTCCCAGGCTTTCTAATTGTTTTTTGGTTCTTTCTGAGTGTTCTTTCACACATCATCAGGGCTTCCCTCGAGTCCCTAGAGCTTAGGCAGTGTCTATGACTAACACACACCTGGATGGAAGAGCACATCCAATACGCTGCCTCACATTTAGGGTATCTGTAAATCTTTCACCTCCCAGGCAGAAAGGAAGGTGAAGCTTGGCTGTAGGCCCATGTCTGGGAAAACTCAAGAGCTTTGTCTTCAAACCTTGCTGCACAGAGTCCAGCAGAATACGCAGGGAGGCTAAGACCACATCTGGTCACAGCCACGCTGGCACTAACAGCACAAACTTTGCTTACAGTTTCTCCCCATTTCCCCTCGACAGATCCCTGTTCTGCATTGTCCCTGGCACCAGTGAGCCATAATTTTTCATTTACTGGCAACTATGGGTTTGGTTACTGTGGTATTGCAGGTTTCCCAGGAGTACAGAGTGTGCTGGAGGACTGCTGCTTGGAGTGAGCCTTGTTATTCAGCTCGGAAACAAATGAAGCCCTTCATAAAAGGAAAAATCCCAGGCCACCTTTCACAACTTAGCTATTTGTATTCTGTCCCTAAAAGAAAGCCCAGTACACTCTTTGCCTGAGATCAAAAAAAGTCCTCAATAGCTGGCTTCAGCTCCCTCGCCACCGGGCTCCAGCCACAGAGCTGCTTGCAGAAAGGACAGTGCGGGAAAGGGCTCTTGTTCCTGGGATTTCCCCATCCTGTCAACCCTCTGCATCCCAACAACACTGCCAAGGATGAGATGAAGTTGCAGGCTTCTCACTAGCTTTGTAACTCTATTCCCTGACTCACTCTTTTTGCATCCCCTGCCTTTCAGCTCAACTAGGACAAGACTACAGACTGACAAACAGACATCATAGAGAATGGGTACTTCGTGCAGCTGCAGGCTTGTCCAGACCTGATCCCTTCAGCCCTGTGCTCGCTCTTGAAGATTTCTTTCACAAGATGTTGTTTCAACAAGGGACGACCTTATTGCAAACCATAACAGCAATAGAGGTTATGCCCATTCACATCAGGAAAAATATGTTTTACAGCTAAGTACTTTTGCTTGCATATTCAGGATGGGAACATTAGCCTCTATCATACTATTTTTCCTTGCCTGGACTGTTGCTTTAAAAGTGAAAATTCTCCAATAACCTTATTAGTTCTAGGAGCTGGACTGATATAAAGAAGCATGATAAAAACCACAGGCTGGTAATTTAGGAACACTGAGAATAAAACTATTTTAAGATGTCATTTTACCAAGCCAAACTGTAGGTCCACCAACCTTGACAGTGTCCCTTTAAGCATGATCAGCAGCATATTTATAGGCAATTACAGCACAGCTCAGAGCACTTTATAAAGCACAAGATCAAGGACCTGGGTGCTTAAGCATATGAGTAATACTATGTCATTCAATACACTGCTTAGCTATTTTACTATGCTCAAAAAACAGAATTGTGGTTAAAAGATAGTAACTGCCTCTCTTTTCACTAGATGGTATAATTGTGGTCACTGACACTAGGGGCAAGCCAATCAACAGTTTCTAATTGCAATCAATTAAAAGGCACTCTAGGCCAGCTGTTTCGAGGGATATAAATTAAGCATAGTGCCAGTAAGTGTAACTTGGCTTTACAGAATTGATGTGATCTGTGCTTTACTTGTAGGTCTTTTGTGGCTTTCTAGTGACTGTAAGGTAAGGAGTGTCAGTAAAGAAATCTGTGTCATAGGTGCTGGCTGTATGAAACTAAGTGTTTGAGATGTCTCTAGTTTATCTTGATAAACACATTAGACAGGCTGCCTGGTAGTTGTTTAGCTTGAAGAATAGAAAGCATATGCTAACATTAGGGGGAGAAGAAAAAGACTACCTGTGGCTGTCTTCATAATCATCAAAACAGGAATAAAGCAGATCTTTTTAATGATTCTTCCTCAAAGCTGTGAAAGGGAACTCCGTATCAAGTGTTACTGTTTTGGGAATTCTGGCACTTGTAGGTGTTGGTGGACGCTACAAAGCTGTCTCTGTGCAAGCTGTTGAGCCACTGACTGGTACGATTTATCTATGTGAAGATGAACAGGGATGGAAGTGACTGCAACTCCTGCCCAACTTGGGCCAGGAGGCTCCTTTGGAAGGGCTGAGCCTGGCAGAGGATGGGGCAAGCTGCTGCCAGAACTGGCAGTGGGGAGCTGGAGCCAGGCTTCTCGCTGGTAGCTTTCCAGTGTTTCAAAGAGATGGAGCTGACAAAAGGAGTTTGAAAAGGGCCTCCCGGGAGTCAAAAACAAAAGGGTTATGGGAAGCTGTAAGTAGGAGAAAAGGTAGGGGACCCTGGCTGGGGGGGGGGGGGGTGCGGGGAGGTGTAAGCCTCAGCCAAGCAGGGCGATAAAAAAAGCACTATGTGCTTCCCTAATCCTGTCTGGAGACCCTCTGACTTCCAGAAAAGCATTCTCCAGTCTGAGGGGCTCTGCAGGCAGTGGGGCAGTTCACATTTTTCCACTCATCTGTAACATCCTGTGTTTTCTGCTTTAAATAAAAGCAGTGATGTTTGCGGGAACTCTGGACAAAGCCTGTCTGCTTGCAACCGCTCCGAGCTGCTTTGTGCCTCCTGGAGACCGGGAGAGGAAGGTTCATGCCCTGGCAGGACAAGAAGTTCCCTGCACCAGCCCCATAATCCTTCCGGCGCTGGCGGGGAGGGAAGGGGAGTGTGTGTGGTGGGGCATATCTTAGCTGGGCTTGTTTTTAGCCTAGCGAATACAGCCTGGTTATGTCTGTGGGGCTCCTTGCTGAGAGCTCTCCCGTGCTCAGGTCAGCGTGTCCAGAGGGAGGAGTGGGCCGCCCAGCCCCTCTGAGGGAGCGGGTGCCCTCCAGCATAGTCTCTGGTGAGGTGGGTGGAAGTCTGTCTGAGCTGAGGGGGACTATCTGCAGCCTCGGGGAGGAGAGGGAATGTTTGTAGCGAAGCTGGGGTCAGCTGTGTGCCGAGTGTCCCTTTTGTGATGACAGTTTGAGTGCTTATTACCCACATCAATAAGTGCTTAAATTTTACCAACCCTTGGCAGTGAGTCAGGCAGCAACGAACCGCGCAGCCCTTGCAAGCCACCAGTTCATCAGCCCCTGTGCTCTCCCCATGATGAGGGCTGTGGCTACCCCGGGACAGTGCAGTGTCAGCTGGAGCCACGGTGCCCAGCACAGGCAGTAGCACTGCTGCCCTCTCTGTGCTTCCCATTAGCAGCAGAAGCCCCTAATCTCTGTCACCCTGCTGTGTCACTTGCCAGCTGAGTCCATG
This sequence comes from Psittacula echo, assembly GCF_963264785.1. NCBI lineage: Eukaryota > Metazoa > Chordata > Aves > Psittaciformes > Psittacidae > Psittacula > Psittacula echo. The sequence continues at coordinate 35,510,535 of NC_137738.1, read as the reverse complement.
CCCTGGGTCCCCTTCCTCTGGCAGAAAGGGAGGGCGGCTTAGGTATTCTGCTAACAGAGCCCCTCACATGGAGCAGAAGCCTCAAGCTACAGAAGAAGAGGCACCCTCATGGGGAAGGAAGTGCAGGGCCCAGCTGTACTGGTGGGGCCGGAGACCTTTTGGAACTGCACCCTCTCTGACAGTGCCGTGGGCACCCGTGTGCACAGGAGCCCTCTGCAGCTCTGCATCTGCTGTGGCCTGCTGACCCTGGCTGCTGAGAGTGTGGGGTGAGAGGGGGTGAAATGGGAACTAATAGTGGTGCTTTACAAATGCTGAAAGAGAAGTTAAATCACAGCCTCTGTTCTGTGCCTTAGCAAGGGTTGGTTAAATGCATTGAGGTAACAGGAAGAAAGGAGCCATCTAAACAGAGAATCGTAGTTTTGGGTGTTGGTATGCCTGTTTTGAGAAATGAGTATGGCATACCCTTAGTCTACTGAAAGATCTCAGCAATCCAAACTTCCTGTGTTTGTCTGCATCACCATAATGTTAAATAAAATCAGAAGCTAAGGCTGTTGGAGGACAGAAAGGGAGCAGTTACATATTATCCTGTTGCTGCAACCTCCTCTGTGCTGTGGCACAGTGGCAGCATGTTGGTCTTGGGTCTCATCTCTGTACCTCTTCCACTTCTGTGATTGTATGAGATATAATTTGGTAGAGATGAGTTGACACCACTGTACTTAATGTGATTGTGGATTAATGCATGGGTGCTTTCAGTAGCATATCATAGAACCACAGGATGGTTTGGGTTGAAAGGGACCTTAAAGCCCTGTCCAACCTGGCCTTGAACACTGCCAGGAATGGGGCAGCCACAACTTCTCTGGGCAACCTGTGCCAGTGCCTCACCACCCTTACAGGGAACAATTTCTTCCTAATCTAAATCTAATCTAAATCTACCCTTTTTGAGTTTAAAGCCATTCCCCCTTGTCCTGTCACTACATGCCCTTGTAAAAAGTTTTTTCTCCAGATTTCTTGCAGGCCCCCTTTAGGCACTGGATGACTGTTGCAAAGTCTCACTGGAGCCTTCTCTTCTCCAGGCTGAACAAGCCCAGCTCTCTCAGCCTGTCTTCATAGGCAAAGTGCTCCAGCCCTCGGATCATCTTCATGGCCTTCTCTGGACTCACTTGAGTAGGTCCATGTCCTGCTTGTGTCAAGGGCCCCAAAGCTGAATACAGTACTGCAGGTGGGATCCCCTGAGGATGGAGTAAAGGGGGAGAATCACTTCCCTTGACCTGCTGGGCACGCTCCTTTTGATGCAGCCCAAGATACAACTGGCTTTCTGGACTGTGAGTGCACACTGCCGGCTCATGTAGATATGTTGCAGCCACTAGTATCATAACCACTGTAGGTCTGCGCTCTCTGTGGAGTCATGCTGACCTTGCATGAAATCATATTACTCTCTGGTATGGGTAAAATGATTAAAGAAAATGTGGACAAACTCTTCATTAAAAAAGAAAAATCATCATGAAACTGGAAGAGGTCTCCTAATCGCAAGCACATCTTGTCAGCCAGGTGTGCAACAATGTTGGATGCTGAGGCCTATGGGTATAGGGGTATAAGCCAGGCAAAATGACTGACATAAAGCGGCTAACTCATGTTGCACGCTACTGCATTAATTGGTGAGCAGAAAGGGGGTGGAAGTGTTGGCTTTAAAGTGTGATCCATCCAACTCTGTATCAGGTTTCAATTTGTTTTTTGCGTGTAATTCCTGAGCAATTACCGAAAAGCAGCTCATCTTGCCTAACTCCAGCCCCAAAAGCAGGGAACGATATCCTTCCATCTTGTGCATTAGTTGCATTACTTTATTTTTGTGTTCATGCTTCCAGCTTCTCCCAGGTCCCTGTAGTGCTGTATTGAGCTGGAAGAGGCACTGAGAGACTGGGGTGGGTAGAGGGGCAGCTGATGAGAAAAGACAAGGAGGGACCAGCTATTCCGGCAAAGGCTTGTCCCTGGCAGTTTGTTTTGGGAAATTTGTGTCTCTTTCACCCTGGGCATAGCTTAGGGAGAACATTTCTGGAATAAGTCCTCATTTCTCTTTGTGCATAATGCTGTGGTGTATGGGAGAGAAATAGCAGCTCTTTTGCAGGTGGTGAATGGCAGTGAGAGCAAATGGCAGGAAGCTCTTGGCTCTGAGTGCTGAGAGGCTGTGCTAGTCCAGCCTTTTGGGCCCTTGCAGCAGTGCGTCCCAAACCCCTGTTTCTCTGGGCCACCCTTTGTTTCCCCCAGATACTACCTGGGTGCTTTCTGTGGCTAGTATTTTCTGGTGTTTCTTTGGTAGAGCCTTTCTTAGCTCTGTTCATTGTGAAGGCCCCAGAGATGTGACATGGGGCAGCCTGGTACTTTCACCCCTCGCTTCCTACATGACTTCTAAGGTGTGCTTGGAGCTGCTGATGCTGGTGGTGAGGAGAGTGCATTTTCTGCCGCTGTCTTCTCAAGCTGCTGCTGTCTGTTCCCCAGCCTGTCCTTCCCCAGCCGTGTCCTTGGTGAACTGGATGTTGTCACTGTCATAGCTAGAAAATCATCAGCCGTTGTAGAGCTGAGCCTGGCTCCTCCTGGCCAGCAGTGCAACCTGCTGAACCTCTTTGCCCCTTTCCTCCCCAGGGGCTGATGCAGCCGCTGTTGATGGTGTTGCCCTAGGGCTGAAGTAAGCCAGTTCCCAGGGGGAGGCAAGAGACCCTGAGGTGGGTAGTCTGCATTCCTCCCCCCTCTTTAGAAAGCAACTATATTCTTCCTGAGGGGAAAATATAATAGTACCTAGTAAAAACAGTGCTTTATGTGCACTACTCGAAGTCCAAAGATAAAACCCAGATCTCTTCAAATGGTCTGGGTGTGGGGAAGGGGAATGCTTGAAGCCCCACACTTCACAGTGTGAATTATTCCTCAGCTGTTCACTGGAAGAATTCCATGCCTGAAAGTTTTTATTAACACTGAATCATTTATGTCTGTTACAAAGGAAGAAATTGCTACTGCACTGCTTCAAGAATCAAAGTAAAGGGAACATCTGCTCTAAACTTCTTGCATCCGATTATTGCTTGCTATGCGTTATTACTTACAGGAGTAATGTGACTAAATTAAAGCTTTTTTCCTTGTGCCTGCTGTTATGCATCGCTTTGGCATAAAATGTGTGGCTTGCTTAAAATCAACCTACAGCTAAAACTATGTCCACATAGAGCTGAGCCCACGTGTACTTTGATGCAATTAAGGGCACAATTGAAGCATTCTGAAAGATTGCCTTTAAAAGGCCTTTTGTTCACTCCCCCATAGGGGCTTGGGTGTACAAGCATGTGAAAATGCAACATTAAGGAAAAAAACCCTCTGTGAAGGATTCTGTAGTTGTGGAGCAAGGTTTTCTGCAGCTCAGCAGCTGTGTGTATCCAAAGGCAGGGGAATGACTTGCACAGGGAGGGTGATGATAGTTTTGATTGGAATCCCCCGCATCACAAGAATGTTCCTAATGAGGGAGGAAAAACCCACCAGAAACATTCCAGGGCTGTGAACCTGCAAGCTGTGCTGAAACCATTGTCCGAGCTGCTCTGCAAAGAGCAGCAAATCCAGCTACTTCTGCAGGAGGCAGGGAGAGTTAGGGGTTATTTTTCCTCTTTCCTCCTTTCTGAAGCGCTTGTGGTCTTACCAACAAGCTGAACTGACTGAAAGAACTATCTGGAAAATAAAGCTCTTGAACTTGCATGCCCAGAAACCTACTGGCATCATGTGCATAGCAGAGGCCACGTATCTTGTGAAATACCACAACGTTTCAGAGGAGGTTTAAGAGCTCCAATTGAATAAAGCTTTCTCTGTGAAATATCTATATGAATCTACAAAGCAGTTAAACCCTCCTTGGGAAAAAAAATGTGTACATCTCTTGTGCTGCAGTGGCAGCGGTGTAGGTACCACTGGGGCCTTGTTAATAAGGCTTTTTCCTTATCAGTAGAAGGAAAAAATAAATCCTCATCACAGAAAAGAAATCTAAACTACTAAATTCTGACCCATTTGCTTTTAAACCCTACCTCTCTATGTATGAAACGCCTATATAACAGTGCTCTGGCCTTCTTTAAGAAATGGATCCTGCTACTTAAAGCCAGCAATGACAATAACAGGGCCTAAATTAACTCGATAAGACCTTTTTCTATCAATAATTTTATGACTGACATAGTGCAGGATTGGGTTTTGTGTTCTGTGTTATAGCAGCTTTTAATTATAAGGCAATTTAGTACTAAAACTGGGCAGTTGGAAATCCTGCACTGTTCCTTCATCCATACTGTAATGGTTGGGTTTTCTCCTTAAAGAAAGAAAAATCATATTCCTGTTTTCAGTGGGATTTTTTTAAAGCTTTTGTTCCTCAAGCATTTTTCAGCTCCCCAAGAAGATGGCTGCATCGCCTCTGCTCAGCAGCTTCCCCTCATACCCACAAATATTTCCAGCTTTTTATTACCAGCGTGTAGTGTTGCACTCACTGTCTCTTCATGTCACCGATATTGTCATAATTACATTTGGAGAATGGAGATGGATGGTGTGTTGAGTGTGTGTTTGGCTTCCCCACAGCCCTCACTCATGGCTGTTTTCTGTAACTTGATCAATAGAAGGCAGTTGTACAAACAGTAGTTTTTAATATCCAATTTTTGGTTTCAAGTTTCTCATGAAAATTTAAATGTCTTTCTTGTATTATACAGTGCGGTTTCATTTGCTTTGCCTGAGACACGCATCTCATGAAGTTGTCTCCCTCTCCCTCTTGTGAAACCACGGGGCTGAGCCTCCTGGGCTTCCTGGTCCATGCAGACACAGGCACTCGCCATCCCAAGGGCTTGGAGAAATGACTGCTTTCGTAAATGTTCCTGAATAAACCTCAAAGGGTGGATGTTGCCTCTGAGGTGCAGAGATGTCTGGAAAATTGGCTGGAGGTTGGCTGAAATGAGCTGCACCCTGGCCCCAACCTGGGGCTGGTCGTGTGAACCAAACTGGGAGATGCCTTCAAACCTGTGGTCTCCCAGGAGGTCAGGAAAAGGACCCTTCCCAGGCTTCTTAGTTTAGTGGCCACCTCACACAGCTGTGCATGGTCCTGGAGGTGGTCAGGTGCTGCTGAGCCCAGTCCTGCAGCACCAACCAACCTGCTCCTGGCAACAGGAGATGCTTGATGTGCCCAGTGTGCACAGAGCTGCCAAAGTCTTTGTGCATCCGCTTCCTTCCTGCCATGACAGATGGTGGCTGCAGCTGGCAATTGGCATCAGCCAGGCTTGGTGGCTGGGAGGAGGAGTCAGAGGCTAGGGCAAGGGTTTGAACATGAGATACCTTTTCAAGGGAGATGTCTCTGCTGCTTCTCTCTACCGGCTTTGCTCCAGGCAAGAACAGGAGCAACATACATGCTGCAAATACAAGGAGACTGGGAAAGAGCTGTGAGCACTCACTTCTGATGCTTGCAGAAGCCCACTTTCCTTTGTGCTCCTTGTTGGACATGGTGGACCACTGCAGAGCCCTCTTCCCAGGGGTCAGCAGTGCCCTAGGGACAGCTGGAACCCGAAATGCTGCCGTGCGGTCAGGAAGTGTTGCTATTTCTGCTTTTAGCTGAGCAAACTGAAGTCGCACAGAAAACATGTTAGAGCAGAGGGTGAAACCCAGTCACTTGCACTAACAACTGCTGATGCTGTTCTGGTGCCAGACCTCTCCACCTTGCTGCTTGGTCTCAATGAGAGTGAAATGGGGAAGTAATGCCATGTGACTGCTCTGGTTTCAGTTCAGCATGTGCAGAAATGGCTGTAGCTGCACTGAGCAGCTAAATACTGCCTGTTTTAGCCTTCAGATTGGCCTTAATGAAGTCAAAGGGACTGTTAGCATGAAAAATGAGAGCAGGAATTGGCCCTGGCCTTGCCTTACACTTACATTGTTGCTGTGTGGTAGGTTGCAGGTTTTTATTCCTCGGTGATTTTTCTTCTACCCCAAGCAGTACTTCAGAAGAACCGTATTTAAGTTTAACCATATCTCCATCTTACAGCTGTGGGGTCATTTCAGCTGATCTCTGTGTCGCTTTGGTGTGCGCAGTTTTAATCTGTTTTACTCATTAGCTCTTAACCTGCAATTTACCATCGAGATGACTTTCTACAGAGAATGTCAGGAGGCTGGAGGGCTCAGTCTCTTGTGTCATGTTGTGATTTGGTGTAAGTATATAAAATGTATAAAATAAAAGTATAAATATATAACTAAATATGAATATAAAATGAACACAAATATGTAGATATATATTAAAATATATAAAATAGCATGCACCTTGCTTCAAAGACTGGCCAAGGTTAAAATCAGTGATGTGATCTATTTGTTTAGGAATCTATACAAAACTGCTGCTATCAGACAATAGTAAGAATTGTGAAATTTGCTATGAAAGACTTTTTTTTTAAAGTGAACTTTATGCCTCTTCACCAATTTCAGTAAATTCACAATAAAAGTGCAATAAACCCAATGCCATAAAAGCACATACAGAGGGTTTGCATTACAGGCTTTGCAGCTGCCTGACTTTCCTGCTGTATGTGGTACCCAGCCTGGAAAAACCCATCTCACCTGCAGCACATGATGCCCAAGCACACGATGCCCAAGCACACCTTGTCATGGGCTGTCCCCCCCGATGCTGTGCTTCTGGGAGGGAGGAAAATAACCACAGAAAACAGGGATGGCTGATGCCCAAAGGCACCTGCGAAGGGAGTGGGGCAGCGGCTGCACCCCTTGAGGACAGGAAGGGATCAGCCTGCTTCACAGGTAAACATGGGATTTGTGACCAAAACTAAACTGGGGGGAGAAGGAACAACACACCAAACGTGTGATAGCAGCTGCTCGTTCTGGAATAAGGGATAGCCTCTAAACTTGAATTTAACAGGGAAACATTAAACTGTATGTTTATGCCTTACTCATTTTTCTCCTATGAAACCCAATTCAAATAGCAGAAATGGGAAGGAATAAACCCCAGATAAATTAAGGCTGAACCAAGCTGAAAATAACTCGCCTGTTAGACCGACTAACCTTGTGTCTGCAATAGTGGGAATGCTGTGGGATGCCTCAGTGAGGGCGGGGAGGTGTGATCAGGTAGGGTGATGGCAGGGACCACTGCAGCAGCTCACATTTCTCCTAGAGCAAACTTGTGTCTGCACCTACCCAGGTGGCACAACTGCTTCTTCCAAAACTTGCTGGCTACAAAAGCACTGTGTCTCCTGCAGCCCCAGCTGGAAGGGTTCCCTCTCTTGAACAGGATTAACAGGTCAAACCCCGAATTTTAAATCCCATACAGGAACCCAGATGTGGCTGCTCACAGGCTTTGCCTGCTGAGCTGAGAGCTAGCATGTTTCAGGGTGGGATGTGCTGGAGAGTTGTGCCATATGGATGTGGACATGCTGCTGCAGAGCAAATGAGAGTTCAGCCTGTGGTGTAAGCCCTGCTGAAATATTTGTCCTTATGGCCAGAGGCTGGGTCCTGGGCTATTTTCTATGTGTTTTGTCCCCGGCTTCTCTTCCAGGAAAACAAAATCTAGCATTGAAAGCAAAAGGCAGAGCTCTTTTCTTTTGTCGACCCTGTCTTGCTTTCTGCACTGCCTCACTAAACGTGATTTATAGCTGAGTACAGAAGAGCAGAACCAGCCTTCCCAGTTGGTCACAGTAATTTTTTTAGCTCAGTCCTATTTATATTTATATGGGATAATATGTTATCATCCTTGAGCTGTGTTCTTGAGCTGGATGATGATCTACTGCTTCTGTCTGAGTCAATTACAGCAGCCTTTTGGACACCAAATGAGAAACAGCAGTAAGTATGCTGAGGAGGTGGCTGGTTTGCAAATCCTGTATGTTGGGCTTTGTCTCCCCACCTGGTGGCCTGTTTGGGGCCTGGGCGGAAAGTCCTCCTATGGACAACTCCATCGTGCCAAAAGAGAAATACACAACTGCTGTTTCAAGGGATGGATCTGAGCTGACCTGCAGCTGGGCAAAAATGTCCAGACAGATTATGCCTCAGTGAATGTCAGGCTGGATAGAGGCAGCAGAAATAAATTGCTGTCCCGGCAAGTGCTACTTGGATCTATCCACCTGGTCCCAGCCTCTGTGGTGTTCAGCTCAGCGCACCAGCGTGTGCTCAGAAATGCCTCCGCACGGGGACAGAGTCCACTGCAAGCAGGCAAAATGGAGCTGAGCTCCACTGAAACGAAAGAAAGAGCTGAAGAGGCAACATGAGCATAGGAGGAAACACTCAACATCAAAGGGCTGAAGGATTGAGAGGTTTTGCTCTGTTAAGAGGAAGGTGAAAACAGCTAATGACAAAAGCAAATGTTCCGGGAGCAGAGAGAAGAGACCAGTTGTGTATGGGAGGAGAGAGGCAGCAGAGAAAAGAAGGTTAAGGCAAGGAAGATTGATGGTGAGAAAGAAGGAGGAAGATGCAAATTAACTAAAGAGCAACGAAAAGTATGTATCTCTGTGGTACGGGGACAGGAGGAGGCAAAACTCTTGTTGGCCTTTCTCTGCTCTAACAGGAGGATGTGGCTGCTAGATCAGCATCCTTATAGCTGCCCACTCACTCCTCCAGGAGGTACCAATCCTGAGCTGGTAGTGTGGGACACCACGGTGCTGAAAAGGCATTAAGTGGATAAAATTGTGATACAAGACAAATAGATACTTATCCCTGTGTAGGAAAGAGAATACTGCTTAAATATTTAATAATGTTTTGGTTTACAATAGTTTAATGGTGTTAAAGCATCTAATACATGCTCACAAAAAAAAAAAAATCAGCATTTTGAAGCTATAAATTATTCTGGCTGATTTTTTTCCCTTCTCTAGGTAAAAGTAATCATTTGACAACAGGCGCTCTCAAACAATTCAGCCCATGATAGTCTCATTACAAGCTAACATATTCTCTCACATGTCTGAACTAAACCACTGAGAAAGTAATAAGTGATCATTCATAGATGCAGACTGGTAGCTAATAGCATCCTCACTTACCTTCTAAACACTGAGCACAGTTAAAATAAATTCAGGGTGTATGCATGCGGAAAACTCGATTGCAGTTGCATCAGAGATGAACCAAAAATGGAAGCATTAAGAATAGCTAGTGTAAAATAATGACCTATAAGAGCCATCAGCCAGAGAGGACAACACGTACCCTGTAATCATCTTAAAGGGGCTTTGTCAATTTGTTCAGGGCCCACACCCCAGTAATTGTCTGTAATTCTGTCCAAGTAGATGCTCTATATCATTGAGCGCTGAAGCTAGGTGGGAATGCCTCTGCCAGTGAGGCCTCAGGAACTGTGTGGTGTTTCCTTTTCCAGACAAATGTAGGCTTCACTCCCTGTTGTGTTACTGGAGAAGTAAGCCAATGCATCTACCAGATAGGATGAGTGTGGTGGAAAGACAGATAAAGGTGGATGTGCCACCCTGTTCCTCTGCTGAGGCTGTCAAGGCTTCCAGAGCCCATTAAACTGGGAAGTGTTTTAAAGATGCATTTTTTAAAAGTATTTTTAAAAAGTGAAGCAAAGCCAATGTACACCTTGCAGGTTCTTTAGGCTGTGGTGGATGCTTCAAGTCACTGATGTTTTGGGAAATAGTCCTTCAAATTTGTCACGCTTGACCTGTGATTGTTTCTTCACATAGGGCAGCAGCCTGGATGTGGTGCAGGTGTGTTACATGGGTACAGCCCCAGGTGGCCAGGCAAAACAGGAGAGCTGTCACAAGCTTTGCAGTGCATGGGAATGGCTATTTTATGTATAATACTGTGTAGTGATTTATTAAAAGCTGTGATCCTCCAGCAGCTTTTACTATATCATCATAAACCAACACTCCTGTATAGTACATTAAGCTGGGTAATTCTGTTGGTTCCTCGCTAAGGCTGGCAAAAGTATATTTAAGGTTGCTTCACGTGGGCTGATGAGCTGTCTGTTCTAAAATGATCATCGAGAGGAGAGAAAAGCCAACTGGGCAGCACAGTGTGGATGTTTTGCAGGGCAAGGGAACCCAGTATGGAAGGGTAGATCATCACATGAGTGTCAGCGGCTTACATATGTACTGAAGCACCAGTGAAAATAAAGGCAGAATGTGTCTTTCTGGGTTTAGTGATTAAGGCAGGTAATTACAGCTCATTGTTTCCTGCTCCTGCTCTCCTATTGACTTGCTGTGGAATGCTTGGGTTGCAGATTGACCTCTTTATGCCCCAATTTTCCTTTCAACAGCATGGGAATACTAGCTGTTTTGTTGAGGTGTTGTGATGCTCAGCTAATTGGGGGAATATGCCAAATATTCCCTCAAATGTTACACCCGGTGAAAACGATATTCAGAGTGCAGCATTATTAGGATGTATATAAGTCTGCATTTTGGGAAACGTTTAAATTCCACCTCTTATATATCCTTTGCAAATGGAACTTTTAAAAAAGCAGGGCAAGCACTGCTAACACAGCTTTGCCACACACTGTCAAGTGCTTATAAACTCTATTTATAGCTACAGTTAAAGATTCAGATATGCAAGTACTCCATTAAAAGACCACATTAATGAGCCCTTAGAGAAAATATCTCACAAAGCCTTTTGAGCTCATAACTGCTCAGTTGTGCAGGGCTTCTTGCTTGTTAACATTCATAAAATATAAATACTGTATACTAAACACCAGCACTTTGTGGATTGCAATGATTTATCTCCCCATCAACAGCGTAACTTATGCGAGTGGAGAGGCAGCAGCAGAAGTGTCAGTGGGGCTGCAGAACTCCATTGCAGGCTATCAGTCTGCACCAGTCACTCTCACACCACTTTATCTGGGGGCCTTTCTTTCCAGTGTTAAGCGAAGGGTCAGATTGACTCGCAGGTCAGTATCTGTGAGTATAATTTTAGAGAGAGCAATCAAACCTATTAGCTGAGAGTGGCAGAGCTGGGCCTGCTGCAGCCACAGCTCCAGAGCATGGCAGGTATTCAGAGCAAAATCCAATAGATAAAAATCACGGGAGATCTTTCCCCCCCTCCCCTTTGACGTAAGCTGGGAAGTGTCATTTGAGAGAGAAAAAAGTTGCTATATTTGAGTTGTCATTATTTCCCTGTTGTCCTTTACTGTCTGCAATTATGCAGTTCCCATTTTCTCATTCTCTCCTCTCCCAGAACTCCGTATTTTAGATTGTGACAGATGCTTTTGCTTAAATGTTTTTGGCGTATGTTTTACCTGCAATTGCTTTATCAAGGCTGCATTGTGTAAACAAACGTCACTTGAGACCATTTAAGAATAATTCTCTGTAACCTTTAATACTGCATTTTCACCGATCCATGAGTTGCAGAGCACTTGAGCACTGGGGAAGACCATTTCTGGTTTTATATCTGGCTCTCCGCAAGCTGAAGAAACTGAGGCAGGAAAATATGAAGTGACTTGTTGGACACTGTTTGCTGGCACTAGTAACCAGCCAATCTATGTCCTTTTCTTTGTGCTTTTGGTCCCGTTGCCTTTCAAACAGAAGATGCCCTCCTGGAAGGAACACTTCTGCTTCTGAAATGAAAAAGAAGGACAGCAGGCTTAAAAAAGCTTCAGGGCAGTTCTTACTGTTCAAATGTGTCATTGATTTCAATAGTGCATTAGCAGGCTTGTTAAGCAGGACCTAGAGTGCTTAGCTTTATTTTATGGTGGTGAGTACCTGATAGTTCAGAATATTAGTATCTCATTGTAACAGCAAACTGGTTAGTGCCATAAAGTACCCAGTGCTGTGACTGCTGCCTGATTACTGACTGCCTGATAAAACAAGGTCATTTGCATTCAGTTGGTGATGTAGGTGAAGGCAGGGCTGTGGCACCACAATGGACTCCTTCCTGCTGCTCTCCTCGTTAATTTCCCTTTATCTGCCTCTGTCTGTCTGTCCCACGTCCTATGTGTGAGCTCATGCTGAAGCCCTCACCCTGAGCACCACTGCATTTCTGTCCATCCATAGGTGAGACTTGAGTGTCACCTGTGCCAGTAATCTGGGGGACAGCAAGAAAAATCCCATGGCCCAAGGGGTGGCTTGCTGTGCTGGGAGACCTGGGTGAGCTTCACTTGGCCTTGAGGAGCTGATCCTTTCTGCAGCGAGCTGGTGGTCCTGGCCTCAGAGTGGTCAACAGGGATGGAGTCAGTGCATCAGCTGGACAGATGGGCAACTATTAGGATGTGGTGAACCACTTTCTTGACTCCACTGGCTGTGCAGGCTGATTGCCACTAACTAAAAGGGGAGAATGATCCCTGGTCTGCAGGTTCCTGTTCGAATGTGTGACAGAATCTTATGGTGTTGTCGTGGCTTAAGCCCAGCTGGTAACTCAGAACTGCTTTAACATCAAAGGTCAAGGGGAATTCGGTCTAGAGTGCCTGTGCCACATGTCATCCCACATGTTGTCAGATAAACTCCTCATGGAGCTGTGGATGAGAAAACCACCAGGAACAGGCTGTACCCCGACTTTAGAATTTCAGTCAGCCAATGTGACCTGCAGCCCTGAACCTGGGCACCTGCAGGCACGGCCAGGGTGGGCTTCCCATTTGGGATGTCTTGGATCCTCAGACAGCGGACAGCAGAGTAAAGGGTGGGGCAAAGAGGGTATGGAGGGGGCACAACATTGGTTTTGTAACCTACCATCTCAGCATCAGCAAGGGTTTTGTGCCTGTCTGGGCAGAAATAGCTCTGCGGGGCTTCAGCAGGGGAAATACTAGGGTCTGCAAGTCTTGCGGTCTTCCAGGAGCAGCTGGCAATGGAGCAAGGGGCTGTGGGCTTAGGGCTTACAGCAGCATCAGCCTCTTACATCCACAGGGATTCAGTGTTCAGGAGGTTCATCTCCTCTTTTTTTGCATCTGTGTAGGAAGCAAATTCCCACCACTGAGGAACTGAATACTTCAAACCACTACAAAGCAAACGGGTCATATCCATGCCCTCCATGCTTTAGGTGGTGTGGGAAAACAAAGCAAGCTGAAAAAAACCCTGCTATCGGAGTCCTGCCTTGCTGGAAGCCATGCCGACTGAGGGTTGGCCCAGCCTTCAGCTGTGTGAATTAAGGACATATACATTAAGCTTCTGTGTGAGAGCAAAGGGGAAGACAAGGGGGAGCCATGTGAGCATGAGGAATTAACAGAATAGTGCTGGTGGAGCAGGATTTGCATGTGGGACAAGGGGGCTGGAAAGTGTTAGAAAATGGGAAGGCAGCCGGGCTCCTGAAAAAAAAATCCAAGCCAGTAACTTAAAGAATCAGAAAACAGTTTTTATTTTCAGCTGAATTAGTTACGCACTTAAACCCATTCACAAATGTGGATCTTAACTTCTGTACCTTGTTTTCCCTCTTCATAAAATGTAAATAATTACACTTTCTTTACTCACAGAGTAGTGTGAAAACAAGCTTGTTCCTATCTGGGAAGCGCTTATATGCTATATAGGAACTATAGCAAAGGCTATGAATATAGAGCTAAATTTGTGGGCTTGCATTGTGGCACTTGGCATCTGCCCAGATACGCTATGCATCATGCTGAAGGGCTAACGGAGGAGGATATGAAAACACAGGCCAAATTTAATGAGTTCTGAAATCAGGAACATGTGACTCACCAAAATTAGAAGTGCAAAAGCTCTGAACTCACAGAAGACACTGGGAGAGGCATATGTATTCTTAAATAAACAGCAAAGACAGTGAAGTGGTAGGATACAGGAGGGAAATGCTCAAAGGTGTAGTCCATGAAGTTCAAGAAAGCTGTATGCCATTGAGAAATAAATCTCCTTAGAGTACAAATGACCACTGTAGATGACCAGGAAAACACAAAGAGCAATAAAGAGAGAAGAATATGAGACCTATAAATCAGCAAGGTCAGCGCTGCAGGAATGGGTACAAGAGCCTATTGTGAAAGAAGAATGCAAGAAAATAATCCAAAAAGCTAAGAAATGAAAAGAAGATGGGAAAATATGTGAACACAATAAAAGGTTTTATAAATTTGCTATATAGGAAACCAAAGGTCACTAGGGGAAATGGCCATCACCTTCCTGAGCAACAGGGAGGCTACCTTGACAAAAAGAGGCATGTTGCTAGGAAAATTAATTACTACTTGGTACTTCAATGTCCATCAGGGAGAGGTGGAAAGTCTGTCACAGTTTCTATACATTTTCCAGGGAGAGGAGATAAACAATCATTAACTCTAAAGGCTACAAAGGAATCAAGCAACTGCCTAAACCCACCAAAATAAAGAATTATTACAAAAGTGGGCTGTTTACACCCCAAATTTGTTTTAAAAAAAAAAAAGATGCTAAAGGAATTAAATCAGCCACAAAACTTTAGCTGACTAAGGCAGAGGTACCTGGGAAATGAGGAGGAGACATTGCTGCATCCCAGACTTTTAAAAGAGAATAGTGGGGGAAGAAGTATCTATGAGCTTCAGGGAGCACTTGAGAAAGCTGATTCTCATTGCCAGAAAGGCAGATATAAATGGAAACCAATTCTTTTACTTCATTGCATAAAAGAAGAAAAAAAAGAGGTTGAGGAATAAAACTGAATTTTAGCATCCTCAGATTTCAAGAATAGAGGAATTCAATGCTCTATGAGACATCACTGTGTAAGATGGGAGGTATGGGACTGAGTAGAGAATGTTTAGGTTAGAGGTGGATAATGGGGTGAGATGCTTGTCTGTTGAACTCTGCGGCACTGTACAGCTGTCACTTGGAAGAAAGCACAAGAAAGCGAGGCCATCAAAGAAAGAGGCGTAACTGAGAGCAAAGAGGATGTTTGTCTATGGAATTTAACCTTAAAACATGTGAAGCTGCAAAAATGAAAGTCAAGGTAAAGGTACCTTAAGGAGAGAGCTGGGCAAATCAGCATAGGAAAAATATCTGAGGATGGCAGCCAAATTTCTGTTTGTGTTCCTTTTTGACTTCAGGGAATGAAAGAACTAGGTGTGAACATTGCAACATCTATTTTTTGTATACTTTGATGGAGTTCATAACCTTAACACATGCATTTACAGTGCTTCCTAGCAATGGGACCCAAAGCTTGTTTCACACTAAGTGGGCAATTACCCCACAAGAAGTGCTGCAGATACCTAGTGGCATAAGGTGGTTCAGTGCCTATTTCCATTGGGTGTTTGCTGCTGTGGAGCCAGAGCCCAACTGGAGCTGGGTTACAGGTGCTCCTTTTGACTGACTTCTCATAACCTCTTGTTACGACAGTAATCAGAGCATGTGGCTGGGATGTGGGGAAATTAAGTTCAAAGCTCTTTCTCTTCCTGGAGGTGTTTCAGCCCATAGCTCTCCTGTGTAATGCCTTCTTGGATTACGTTTATCAGATTTCCTCCCGAGAAATCTGCAACCGTGCTGCAATTGGTCAACAGAGAGAACAAGAGCTGATGGCCCAGCAGGACCAGCCCCCATGGCCCAGGTGTCCTCCAGCATGATATGGAAAGTGGGAAAAATTGAACGTATTACTATTGAAGTTTGGGTTCCAGCATTCATCTGCAGGAGGGATGCAGAAGGGAGGTAAGGGAAAATGGGCAATCTTAACTCTATGTAGATCTCCAGCATAGTTTTTGAAAGGAAGAATATTCAGATACATTGAGGTATAGAGAAATTGGAAGAAACCACTACATTTGAGTATACTGCAGTAGATTTTGCCAGATTGACTGATACCTTTCTTTGATTAAATTGAACTATGTCCTAGATGAAGGAAATGCTTAGTTCTCTTGCTTAGAAAACATAGGTGACTGGTGAAGCTGGAGGACCTGAGGATAAAAAAGGGAACTGTGAGACAGAAAAAGATTTGGCTAATGGGGAAATGACATTGGGCAAATTTGAGAATGGGTGTAATAGAGTGCAGTTAACAGAGGAGTTTCTTAAGAATCATCTTCAAGGCTCTGTGACCTTGGTTCAAAAAAGAGGCAATGATGACATTTCCTGCAGCTACAGCATGAGTGGAGAGGGACAGCTGATGCTCCGGGGCCCTTGAGCTGATGGCTGAATGCTTTGGTGTCTATAGAGGCAGCCTGGGGACCATAGTTAGGCACTGAAGTTAGGTGCTTACAGTGAGCTGCTGTGAATAGCTTCCTTTCCCCTGGAAGAAATTCTTCCCTTAATGAATGAATTTTACTGTAATAATGTCCCTATGTATTTCAAATTGGTATTGTTAAGCTATTATTGTAAATGACTTGTAGACCAAGTTGCATGAGTTGCCTGCTGTATCCTCATGCATGTTTTCATGAATCTAGCAACAAAAAAGATGAAAAAATCTTTATTAACTCCCAACTGTGACAAAGCAAATCAGGGATCCTGACTTCTAACCTAACTCCTGTTGGCATCTACGTATCTTCAAAGCAATTGTTTTTGCTTTTGTTTGTAGATAGTGAGACAAGAAGGGACACTAGAGCTGCATTGTTATGCCTGCAAAGCCTTCTCTGACCATTAAACTCTTCTGTGCAGTCTAGACACTTACATATTTACATTGTATTTCCATCAGCAGATGTGGACTTCTCTTCTGGGAGACCTTTACCCTTAGTGAACTCAGGCAGTAATATGTCAGGTGTCAACACCAGGCCTGTCCTACACTTAAATATTACACAAACCTTATTTTGAAATAGGGCTCAGTCTTGACAGACTTACATGGACAAAGAGCCCGCATTCTTCAGTACTGAGGCAATTTTTATCTCTGAGGGCCTGGGCTTTGCTGATGTAATCATGCATCTTCAACTTATTGACCAAAATGCATTACAAAACACCACTCCATACCATAGTCCTTCTTTATTTTTTCCCTCTCCTCTCATTAATTTCAATCATGTAATAAGAAAAACCCAGTTATGTTAATTGGTATGATTCCCCTCAAGGGCATTGCGAAGCATGAAATAATTCCATTCATTACTGACAATGCAGGGACGCGAGTTTCCTTTTGAGGGTATGTCTCTTGATTTGGTGACCATACAGAATGGCAATAGGATTAGGGACATATTGTTTTAAAATTAACAGTTTGTCAGGGAGGGGTTAGAAGGTGGTGGGGAAAGAGGAAGCTTAGAATTCCAGAGATTACGTTTGACTTTGAGGCTCTTGGAGGCTGATGCATCTGACCGGTATTTATCAGGCAGACCCAGCTGCTGAGACATTGTTAGCCCCGGTTCTTGTTTTTGTTTTTAAAGGCAGCTGAGCTGGTGTTTGAAACATGCCAGGGACCAGCAGAAAGCTGAATCAATGTAAAGCTGCTCAGATTCATTTCTCCTTTTCTTATTTTTGGAGGTCAGAATTTCATTTCCTGAAAATGCAGTAAGAGTTCAGACATGAGCTCCCAAGCTGTCCCAAGCTCAGCTCAGTAACCAAGCTATGGCAAATGGCTTACTAATGTTTGTCCTCTTCTCTAACAGGTGGCCCATAGCCTGCCAAGCAAACACCACTGTCCTAGTGCATGAACATAGGTGATTCTAGCTGAGGAGGGAGGAAGAACCAATCTTCTCTTTTTTCTTTTTTTTTTTTTTTTTTGCTGAGCTCGCAAAAAGCTTCTATTGCTACTTTGCTGCATTTGCAACATTTTCATTAGCAAAGAAGGTTTTTTTGGAAACCAGGCTGCCTTTGTGTGGAGGAAGTGAACCTCCTGATGGCTGTCATTTCCCTTGTTTCCAAACAGCTTCTTGTCTGAGCATACAACCTCCACTTGTCTTGCTTAACATCTGGCTATAAAGGAGCAGGGAAGTTTCTGCCAGCTGTTCCTCTGCTCTTTTCCTTGCTGTTCTCAGATGATGTCATCACATCTTTACTGTAGCTTTAATTCTGCTGGATATGCATACTTTTAATATGCATACTTTTGAGTATTGTTCCTTCTGTGCCCTGGATGGATTTACTGGTTTGATGACATCCTTCCTTACCACTGAAGAATAGGTCCAAGCCAGCTGTGATCTGTGTTGCATGGGTGTGTTCATTAGCTAAGTGCAAAATACAGAACAGTGTCAGACACGTAGATTGTTCAATCTCTCGAGCAGCCTCTGTGCTGAGGATTACTCATGAAAAATAATCAGTAAAATATGTTGCAGATGAAGGCTATGACACGAGAGATAACCTTGCCATTAAAGGTCCCATAATGCAAGAACATTTCTCTCACAGAAATGGAAACAAGGATAACATGTCTTTTAACTGAATCGATAGAGATCAATGCAAAGACAATAACTCAAGAAATGGATGCATTAACCATAGAGTAAGCACCAATACACTCCCAAGTTCAACCATGGCCCTGTAATTAGATGTACTGAGAGGATACAGATCATGTTATTAAAAGCGATTGAAATAGTAAGCAAAAACCTGAAACATAAAAATAATTACAGGTTTTCATTTTAATCATATTGTGCGGTAGAAACTGAGATTTGGAGGAGGGAGACACCAGAATAAATTAGTTTTATGATCAGGAGTGAAGGACCTATTTGCCACCCCAGTGTTATCTACAAGTTAGCCATCTGTAACAGAGGATGTGACTGACTGACTTTGCGGAAAAGGAGCAACGTCAGCCAGGGACCACATAGTCACCTTCTCCAGGCTACCCTGTGTGAGAGCAAGCTTTCCTGTTGCATCTGAGTAAAGGCTGGGAATATGTATTTCATGCTTCTACCCACATGTTTTCAGAAAGAAAAAAAAACACAAAAACAACCAAATAAAACAGCAAAAAGCTACAACAGTTCCAGGTTTCACAAGCATATTGGAAAGGTTTATGCAGTTGGAAGAATGGTATCATACCAAGCTAATATGCACGTGAGAGCCAAAATCCCCACTGGAAGAACTGGGCAGGAGGGACGGAAAAGGAAGGGGAAATACACAGTAAGTGTGGCAGCTGAGAAGCATATCTGCTGCCACTGTAGGTATCCTGTGGATGACAGAACTGCTGAAAACAGTGTTGATAAGAGTCTACCCCAAGATTTGGAGAGAGACACTGACTGTATGCAACTCCCACAGTAATCACTGGGAGATGTAACTGCTTTGCTGGAAAAAAGAAAAAACAGCAGGCTATAGACAGAAGTCTAAATATACTGACTGCGATCTCCGCTGGGTCTTGCTTTGCAAAGAATAGACTGAAATCCGAAGTTACGGGGAGTGTATGTTTGCATTCCTGAGCCCTGCTATCACAGCCACGATGATTGCTCTTTCAATTTCAATGCCTTGCTCTTTGCATTGCACTTTCCCATTGTTCTTGGAAAGCTGGTGGGGAATGAGCCAGCCGTGCTGCTGCACTGCTAACCTCCTGCCCTGCCTGCTGCTGAGCAGGATGGTGACTCCTCAAGGGTATCTGACCAAGGACTGTAAGGTGCAGCAGGCTGGGAGCGGCATGCTGTAGAGAGGAGAATCCCAGACATTTAGTTGACTGCGGAGCTGGCTTTTGCTGGGGCTGAAAGCAAAGGCTGCAGGGTGCAGTCGATCTGCCAGTCTTCTAGTAGTGACTGCTGCTTCCTGGGGGCTGACAGGGATCCCAGCTAGACCCCATGTATAGATAATCCTTAAGGCAATACAACTGCTTACAGGGATGGTTTCCAGCATACAGTCTTAGCAGCTTACTGTTGGGGATACCTACAATTTCATATTTGATCACTGGAAGACCTCACAAGAAAACAGAAGAGGTAGAAGCCAAAAAACAGAGATCAGTTTCTGGAGAAGCAACTACACCTTTGAACTACTCATTCTACAGCCACAGAGCAAGTAGAAAAATCTTGTAAGACACACTTGAACCTTTTAAGCATCATCTCTTGGCAATATTGACCTCTCATGCATATTTATGTACAGCACTTAGCTTCATAATGGCCACTTGAAAGACATTTAATTCATTTTTGCCCAGGAATGAAGCTATGTAGAGTGCGACAAAAATGTTCCAAGGTCCAAATATTAAAATCCAGAATGGTCGTGGTATTTCTTGCATGCTGGCCAAAGCTACCTCCTGGGAGTACTTCTTGATTAAATGAGTATGTGTCTCCAAGCATATATACATACCCACAAGAGTCAGTAAAATCAGGTAGTTGCTACAGGGCTTCAATCAGGCTTTCCTGGAAGAATTTCAGACAGGTTCTAGGGGTTTAGTTTGGTTTGTAAAACCTTTTTGTTGCACGGAACTTAATGTTATTCATTATACACTGAAAGCAAAATCATATGACTACAATTTCCTAAGTAACATGATTATCTTATTGATTCTTATGGGGCAAAACACTACTTTTATTGTTAATTAATACTGCTAAATCTGGTTATGCAATTCTGGATATAGGAATTTCAGTTTAATGTGTGTTTAGGGTAGAAAAAGTATAAAAATTAATGCCTTAACTTTTTTTTTCTTTTCAGAAAGCGTGACTGTAGGTATTCTTTTGTATTATCCCTGTTCTTAACTACCACAGGAAATAAAAACTATTATCACTTTTCATCAGGGAGAAAGAAATACAGATAAATGTTTTTTCACAGGGCATTTTTGTTTCATTAATAAGCTTTAAGTAGCTGAACAGAAATGCACAAGACAAAGTAACACAATCCTGCTGTTTCAGAATCCAAGTAATTGTATGGAAAATGAAAGGAATACTTGTAGTAATTTCAACGGCTTTCATTCTTGTTTTAAGTGGAAATGTAAATTCTTCATGAAATTCTTACACAGAGGGCATATAAATAATATTGTGTGCGCCCCCTGGAAAAGACACTATGGAAGATTCATTAGACATTAGGACATATAATGACATCTTGATTCTTTTAGTTCCTAGCCAGTGCTCTAATGAAATTCAAACCTGCTACATCTGCCATACTACACTGTTAATTAGTTTTCTATTTATTTAGCAGATCTAGAAGTGGAAAGCAATCTATTGCTAGTGAATTGTTTGACTTCTATGCTAAGTAGGCTGCATTCCAATCCTCTGATGTTGAAACTAGCATGAATCCAACTTTCATCTCATTGCCATGTCAAATTAGCACCCAGCAGATTCTAGATACAAAGACTTTTTTTTTTTTTACCCCTTTCATTTGTAAAAGTCCAACAGTTCTTGGAAGTCAAGAAACAGCAGGCAGGCAGTTTTCCTGCAATATCTCTTTCCCCTGACTTACTTGCTACAATGGATTAAATATAGGAGGTCTAGAGGCTGTGATTTGTTTATATAGAAGGAAGAATGTGCTTTTAAACAGACCATGTGCATTATGCAAAACAAAAAATATTGATGTGTGTCCTGTAAAAGTTTGAATAAAATACCAGCCAGCCTAAGAAACACCCAGAATGCCTTCGCAAAGTTGAGATGACTTTTGCACATGCTTTGCCCTTTTCTATTTCTGTCTGTATTCTGCAATATATTGCAGCATCTAAACTCGACATTCTGTGTGTGACTTACTCCTATTTTGCAGTGTCAATAGAGACACTGGATTGTGAAAGTGCAAAATAAAGCCAGATGAAATTAGAAAAGAAATTGGCTAAAAATGAAGCCATTAATCAAAGCATACTGCACTGCATGAGCTACAGTGTGTTAGAGAGGGGTGTGAGAATGCAAACTCACCCCCAGCCTTTGGAGTTTTCCTTGAACTTTGAGGGTTTTCTAAAATCCAGATAAAAAGTTTGAATGTGATTTTTGGATCAAGATAGTCCTAAACAAGCCACTATTTTACAGTGAGGAAGCAAAATGCTGTACCGAACTTTAGCAAAACAATGACACAGCTGATCTCCTACAGGACTGTTATTTGCAGAGCATCCTTGTTAAAATTCTTATCATAGGCAAGGTGCTGGTTTTGAGTAATTTATGATTTAAATAGGAAGAATACAGTATACAGCACAGGACAGCAGCATACAAAAGCTGGGTCCAGGAGCACATTGATGGTAGTGTTTGCAGAAGAATAGCTCCTTTCAGAGGAGAAGAAATAAATCTCTTTTGCAAGACCCAACGATATTTTTGGAAAAATGTTTTGGATTTCAAGTCTGAAACCTGAAAGTTCCAAAGGACTGAACTTTGGGTGAAATACTGGTTGAAATGCACTCTGTGTGAGTTTAACTTTATTGTGTGGATTGATTAGACTGCTTGACAGTCATAAAATATTAACATTATTTTACTATTAATTTTAACATTAAAATATTAAAAATATTTTTTAAAACTAAAAATCTGATACTTGGAAAGAAAGTTCAAAGCCAGGACTCAGACAACAGGAGCGGAAAGAAGAAGAGATCTGAAGGAGACAATGTGGGAGAGAAAGTTGAATAGGAAGGTAAAATGTGCAGGTCTCAACTCAGGATAGAAAATCCAGGAAGAGCCAAGACAAGTCAATACTTCTTTTCTGATTTAAATTCACTGCTGTCCGTCTTTCTGCTGTTTGAGGGTGTGGGATTGCCTTTTTTGTTCTGTTTTTCAGCGATACCTATTTTCTTCACTATGCTATTATTTCTTTAGTATGTTCCCCTCTTTCACCTTTGGGAAAGGCACCCTAATAAACTGGTAATTTTAAGTCTGGGGAAAAAAACCCCACAGCATATTGTTTAGTGGACTGAGCTGTGACATGAATTCCCTAGTGCTCCCTGGAAGCCTCCATTCTTACAGCTCAGTGTTTCATCATGGTAGAAAAAAGGAAACAGACTGAGTGAGTCAGGGTAATTTTCCTATTTTTTTTGTTGTTTTCCTAGGTTCCTGGCATATTCAAAAGGACTGAACTGTGCTACTTAACAAAGCATACCATTAAGTAAATGTTGCATTTGTAATGGTTATGTTTGAATTGTTGATAGTCAGGAATGGGAAAGACTATAAAATAGGATTTATTCATCTTTTCCAGTGTTCATAGAGCTGAATGGACTGAAACAAACAGCTGAGGTTGGAGGCAGAAATCTGAAGGCTGGAGTTCTGATAATGAAGCTCTGCGGTGTATAAGCATGTCTTCTGATGATTTGGAATAAATCCAGGAGTTTCAAGAGCCTTAAATATACCTGGTCTGCAGTTTTTCCAAATGGATAGATTATCTGCATACCCATATGAAACAGTTGCCAGAAAGACTTCTGCTTATTACGAACTGTTCATAATCTTCCTGTAGGTTGCCAGAACTGAATCTCAGCCACAGCTCCTCTTGTTTCTGCCCAGCTGGGAAAATTTGGCTTTATCATGTCTGTCCCTGAGTGCCTGGGGTGCATGGTACAGTACATACAGTACATCCTCTCTTGCTGATTGTTTCTGCCCCAGTTCAGAGGGGGCAGGGAGCTCATCATGCAAACAAAGCTGCTGTAGTGCTCCTCTTTTTGATCAAGTTACACACTTGCGTCTTATTTTCTGCAGCAGCATAAAAAATTAGTTTGTCTAAACTCCCATATGCAACCAACAGGTGCTTGTGACCATGGATGTTCCATAATCAACAAATGATAACTTATAAAATCTTTAAACCTGCAGAAAGAATTCAGAATTTCAGCAAATTTCTGTCTTATCTGGCTGCTCATTTCGATTGGCTATATTAAAAATTGCCAGTTGTGCATAAACTCCATCTGTTCTTATGGAGTAATATGTGTATGGTTGGGAGGGATATTTGAGCAGTTTTATTGGAATAAAAAAAAAAAACCTGAATACAGGATCAGGATTGCATTTGATGCACAGGGGAGACTGCAATAATCAACAATTCAACTTTTTATGAAAATATTGGCAGAAGAAATTGATCCTTAAAGTCTAATGTACACCTTGAAAGAAATTTGGTAAGCTATTTAAATTATGCCCCCATATTACAATGCTATGTAATCTGTTATACAAACTACACGTCTAATTCTTGCCTATGCAGATGTTGCAATAAAATGTGTCTCAGTAGTAAAAGAAGATACAGAATTTACTGAATTGTGAAACAATAGGCAGACAGCTAAGGTGCCATTTCATGACGTAACTGACATAACTCAGAGTAATCGCTCTTCTGGTCTGTGATACATAGACACAGATCTTCTAATACCAAGATTTAGTGGAGAAACATCCAAAGTATGAGCCAGAACAGTAAAGTGTAATTTTAATTGTAGGAAAGATGAAGGATATGCGGAAGAATAACACGAGGCATATGTCTCTTAATTTGTGCTCCTTATTTCTGTTACTTAATTCCTTTTTAATAGGGGTAGTTAGAGTAAGATGTGAACTTAAACTCTCAGTGTACTAGGAAACAGCAGCCATTAGGCTGTGTTATCATAAGAGAGTAACAGGCACCCCAGAAACCTCTATGTTTCTTTGGGTCTGATGCAATTTTGTGAAGCTGCAGAAAGCCCCTGGTGAAATCATGTTTGTGTCAGGAGATCCAAATGGATCAGAGGAACAGTGAAGATGGGGGAGGAGAGGAAGTGCTGAGCTTTACTTTCCACAAAATAAGGCCTCTGGAAAGAAGATAGTGCCAAAATCTCTGCTTTTATTGTTATGTGCTTTAAAAGGTCCTTTATAGTTCAGAGAAGAAAGATCCTTGTCCTGGCAAGCTTACACGCTAATTGAAACCGTTGTGTGTCCGCACAACACAGCAAAATGGAGAGCTGTAGTGACAGTGGGAATACTATAACATTGGTCAGCTCAAAAGAGAAATTTTAAGAGTATGAGCTGTGAGAAAAGGGTGTATATTACTGCAGGACAAGGGGTTATGTGGTGTGGGGAAGCTGACCAGAGTCAGCTAAGGAGGAGTGGCACCATGGGAGAAGTTTGGATAATTGGGCAGGAAAGAAATTTAGCAGGAAGCTCGGAGAGCCAGGAGTTGTGAGATAAATGAAAAGAGATGTAGCAAAACACCAAACAGAGTAGATTTGATTATTTGTGTTATATGTTTGGAGTACCAGGTGAAAGGAATAAGGAAGTTGTGGCCACTTGAGTGGCTTTATAGGGATCATCTGGGGCTTAGAGGCAAAAGGAAGAGGAGAAGTTGAACTGTAAAGAAGTAGTAAAAGAAATTTAAGGAATGAGAAGGATGAGGTATGTCTGTTCTGGAAGCAAGCATGATAGTGGAAGATTAGGATAAGAGGAAAAAGGGAAGTTGAAGATGTGAGATGTGTATTGTGGGGATGGAAGAAGGAACAGAGGCATTAGAAAAGGGAGCAAAAAAAAAAGTCCCTTATAGCTGGGAGAGCAAGGAACACTAGATCAAATAGATTATCTATGCATTACAGTAAACAAAACAGTAGCAGAGGATAGAGAGCTACCACTGCTTTTAATGGTATATCTATATACATATTTTATATATGCTTATTTTATTATTATTTATATTTATTATTATATATTATTATTTATGCATATATTATATTTAATGGTATATCTATATGCAGTATGCAATATCATTATTTATGGACTTGCTACTAATGGAAGCACAGGTAAAAACATTCACCTGGAAAGTTAGAGGCCCTTTATACTTGGCACAACAGGAAAGGGAGAAAGTTTCAGTAACATGTATCAGTGTACTGTCCAACGCCATAAAAAGTAACTTTCAAAGAAAAACTGGGTTTTCAGGGAGGAGCAGTTCCCTGCGCCTCAGGACATCCTGAGCTTTGCACTGGTCTCAATGAATGAATGCATTCTTAAAAGGTCTGCAGTTACAGACTTTCTTTTCCACAGCTTATGCCCTCATGCCTCTGGCACTCTGTTTATCGCCTGCTTACTGTGGCTGCTCTATCCAATTCGTGATGAGTGTCCTTTGCCACCAATCTCTGAATTCCTCTTGGGTTTCATTGTGTTATTTGCTCCAGTTCTTTAAATTTCTCTACTTCCAAGTTATGCTTTTGCTGCAGTGGAGATTGGGAGGCACATAAGCAGTGTGCTAAATCCTTTGTCTGTAGCTCCTGACTTCCATGCACACGGATGAACATTAGCCCCCTTGTTTTGGAGAATGCTTTCTGTGGCAGGTGACCTGGCACCCACAGCATTAGTTTGCTGCTTCCTTTGTCTGCTGTTTGCAGTTTGCTCTCCTATTCCTTAAATGCATCACAGCTTCTGATGAATAGTTGTGGTTTTCTGGCAGAAAGAAAAAGAAGGGCCTACTTCCCATCTGTTGAGACTGAGACTTTCTCTGAGAAGCAGTAAAGTCATGTCAGTGGTTTTTAAATTTTGGAAGACATGACCAGGTCAGGGCTGGTGGCAAGGGGAAAAGAGAAGAAACCTCTCTATGTTCTGATCCCAGGGAATGTCCTCTCTGCATGTTATATTTTTTCATTCACCTTTGAGAAAATAAAGTGTCCAGCAATAGTGCATTTTTTCCTTCAATATCTTTGAAGGATAGGGACCAGGAGTGAGAAGCACCTAGGTTAAAGCTCTTTGCTTTCCCCACCCCTCTGCCTCAAAGGCCTCATTACACATTGACCACTTCTGTGATCTAGTGGATTGAAAGGAAATATGCACATAGCCCAGCAACCCATCCAAGTTATTTAAAAGAGGTTACCTAATAGAATCATAGAATGGTTTCGGTTGGAAAGGACCTTAAAGATCATCCAGGTCCAACCCCTCTGCCATAGACAGGGACAGCTTCCACTAGACCAGGTTGCTCAAAGCCCTGTCCAACCTGGCCTTGAACACTGCCAGGGATGGGGCAGCCACAGCTTCCTTATGCAGTCTGTGCCAGTGCCTCACCACCCTCACAGTAAATTTCTTACTTATACCTAACCTAAACTTCCCCTGCTTAAGTTTAAACCCGTTACCCCTTGTCCTATCACTACAGTTCCTAATGAAGAGTCCCCCCCAGCATCCTTGTAGGCCCCTTTCAGGTACTGGAAGGCTGCAGTGAGGTCTCTACACAGCTTCTCCAGGCTGAACAGCCCCGACTTTCTCAGCCTGTCTTCATGTGGGAAGTGCTCCAGCCCTTTTACCACCCTTGTGGCCTCCTCTGCACTTGCTCCAACAATTCCATATCCTCTTTATGTTGGAGACACCGGAACTGTACACAGTAATCCAAGTGGGGTCTTCATGCAGTATTCATTCTTTTCCATTGCTTAAATGTTGTGGGATTTGTTGTGGGATTTTTATATTTTTTTAAATGTGGTATAATTGGTAATAGAGCAATATTAAACAATATCACTTATTACATCATGTTTGTGTTCCAGCTCATATCTGCATGTCCACGTACTTTTATAAAAGTGTTTTGTGCTTCAAAAAGCTAGTCAAGTCATGAAGAAATGAAGTGCTGAGTCTGAGACTCAGCTTATTTGCAGTTAATGATATTGGTTCTAAGTTCTATGATGGTTCTATGGTTTTCTGGTTTTAAGTTCTATGATTTCTATTGCTGTTAATTGTGGGGCCTTTTATTTCAGCATGTTTGAATATTTGATGTATAAGGAACAATAATACACATGAAATATCTGTCATTTTTATTGTACAGGTCAGTCACCATTTATATGAGACACAGCTTTAAAGCATTTCAAATACTGTCATTTTAAGAAAATCCCCTTTCAAAGGGATACTGTAATTTTAATCATTGTTCCGGAAAATTAGGGATGAAATCCTGGCATCAGTGAATCAAAATATCCATTGATAAAGGATAACGTGGGCTTAAATCTTCATTGTATTTTAAAAAGCAGTGTTACCTGGTTTTATGAACTGACTGTGGTATATATCCACTATTGACTTTATGCTTAAATATTTTTACTTCTGAATTACAAGAACCTGAACAAAAGTAATCATTTGCTTCACATCCCATAACAGCAGAATAACTGAGGCCATTTATGTTCACACAGGAGAAACTGGAGCCCACCAATACTCAGGAAACCATTTTCAGAAAATCAAATAGTATTGGAACAGATGCAGGTAAGTGTTTTCACAGGTTGCAGTCATATAGGACTGCTCATTCTCCTCCTCCTTGCTGGCAAAGTAAAGAGATCTCCTTGTTCTGCAGCCCTGGCCTTGTTCATAGAACAGTTATGACACGATTTGAGATTTAAGGATCAGGTCACTACTTTATTTCACACCCATTACTGGCTCCAGACACAAACCCTCTGCTCAGCCCTCTCCTATGCTTGGGGTCACACTGGGTCCTCATTTCTTCTCGCAGGTCTGTCTTAGTGGCAGTTTCCCTTCTGTCAGCAACCAGCAAGCCATTGATCAACACAAATCAGACACACAAAGTCTGAATTGGAAAAGAAACCTGTATGAGAAAAGATATTGGAGCTTTGTTCTTGGCAGTTTTAAGCAAACTGCAAAAGCTCTTCTGTGGCGTAAATGGCCAAAAAGGGAGTATAAGCACTTCTGTGAATGAACACAGAAAACTTTGCTTGAAATTGCTGAGAGTGCATGCCATATATTGCTTGCTTCAAGGTGCTAACCCATCTGAGAACTCAAACGGTTAAACTGAACACAGTGCTGTTGCCAGATAGCTGCACAACATGAGATCCTGTTTCTGACCTTTCAATTTCTCCTTAATGCAAAGGTAGGGCAGACAAAGAAACTCCAGGTGGGGAGGTCTCTCTTAAAATGTATTTTCTAATTCATTGCTAAGACCTAAAGCATCCAACACTTTTACTGCTTATGCTTCTGTGAACGAAGATACAAATGCCCAGAAGCTGTTGCTGAAGTTTCAAAACCAATTATTCTAAAAACTATGTCAATATTGTGTTTGGCTGAAACTAAATAAATCTGAAATTCAGCATTTTCTTTTCCAAAAAGAATAGGCTGCTAATTTGTGCTGAGATTTAAATGTTCATGCTTGTTTATTTCTCCCACTTCCTTAAATGATGTTTCAGAAACATTCCCCTGTTATTACAGTCTACTAAATCAGACTTATCAAAAAGGAAACATTTATTGATATCTTGAGAGATGTGTGTGTCTAATTAATGTTGTTGTGCATATTTTATATTAAAGTAAATGTTTCCTGCAATTTGACTTTAATCAGGGCTGAAGGGCCTTAATAAGTGTTTGGTTCCGTCACTTACTTTTCTCCTTTCCCTAGTCTAAGGAAGGATGTAGTGTATCAGTTTGCAAAGTCACATCATTTACCATTGCCTGAGGAAGTTCTGCTGCACATTGCAATATTTATTCAATACATTTGTCCTTGGAAATATTGGCAGCTGGTACTAAATGCACATTCTTGATGGAGCTGGTAAACCCAGAAGAAGTCTGGAGTATATGTAAATTGCCATTTTGAAGTGTAATTAAACGGCTACTTTGCTTATTTGTTGGCTACTCCACCCAGTTTTACTTGGAACTATGACTACTAGAAAAACCAAAAAAAAAAAAGATTTATAAGTTTCCGACTTCCTGTTTTAAAGTTTCCACACTTGCTTTTTTATTGTTGTGCAAGGTGTCTCTTTGTGCAGCTACTGTTGTCCTTTGCTGTTTTCTCTACTACCTTTCTTGTTCCATGTACAGCTACCACTGTTAGAAGGAAATTCAGTCTCAAGTATGTAATCATTAAAACACCTGTACTGTTCTTGGGTTCTATTTTTCTTGTGCCATCCCTCATCTCTGTGGTTAACTTCATCCTTCACAAAAGGTGTTTTCCATGCTATAATTTAAATGATATGATATGGTAAATGATATGTAACCTGATCTTAAAATACAATTGAAAAGATTAACAGAAAGAGATTAGCTACTACTGTTTTCTCTGTAAAACAGTCAGGTTTGAATGAGATGTCATATACACCTGTGTGGAAATGTGTCCAGGTTTTTAGAAGAGTCATTCATGATGCAAGAATAAGTGTATCTAAATAACTGTAAAATTTCTGTAAGAGATTGTTATCTTAATTCTGCTGGCAGAAGGTTGTAGTAATGCAGAGCTCTTCTGCATGGTATATTTAAATATATAGCTACACAGACAATATTCAGTATGTGTGTATGTGTATACATACACACACTACTACACATTATTACACTTACAGATTCACACTTAAAGAAATACATATATCTGCATGGGAAGCCAAAGGCTTCCTTTTCTTTTATCAGGCTTTTCTAAATTTTGGGAATCTTTTTATTGCTACTCTAATTAGTATACTATGCACTAACTTTAAATTATGATCTTACTGTAATAGGTGGTTTATACATAACAGAAAGAAACAATTTTTACCAGTGATATCATAATCCAAATAGATGTAGTAGATAAGAAGAAAGAAAAAATAGTTATTCCCCACTAATGAGACATTTAATGATAGAACAATCCCATGCTCTGCTCAAACTGACATGGGGATTACATCTGCATTGAGAAATTAAGCAGTGCAAGGGAGTGCATCCCGGTGTCATGGTCTTCAAGTGTGAGAAGAGCCCCAGGACATTTCATCCTGGAGGCCAGCTAGCGCTTTCCCAAAGACTTCCTGGGCACTGTTTGATAGGTGACCACACTGCACTGGATGAAATCTTAACTGTATGAACATGGTCAGCTTAGTGTGCTTGGCATTACAGTCAGTTGACATTAAATCCAGATTCTTCTTGTTTCATTCCAGTGCCTTTCTACATAATTTCCCTCATTTATATGACATTATTCTTCAAAATCCCCCTGGTAAAATGACTAAGGCAGTGCTTACAGAACAAAACAACCCTTTTTGTTTTCCTCAGGCAAGCATCACAAAATGTTAATTGATTTGTTTGTTTCCAGCTTTGACAATTACTTTTTTTTTTTTGTTTTTTGTGAAAAACAAGATGAGAAATGAAATAAACCAAAAAATAACTGATTCAGAAATTAAAACTTCTAGAATGCTCCAAAATGAGATCATATAATAAGTATTCAACTTACGAACATTGATATTTGGTGGAATTACAGTTGTGTGAACAAATTCAGTTCACTGAGTTTAGGACTAACTAAACCTAAATGATCTTTAGGAAGGAACGATGCTTGAGGTTTCTGTAGGCTTCCTTCATTGATTTCATTCCTGATATTCAACAGTTCTCCAAACAAAAATTCTCACAATTTGCCAAAGGAAAAAAATCCTTGACAAATTAGCAATGGTTATTGTGTATAAAATGGCAGAAATTGAATGGTGCCGAATTATGATGTTCTGATATAGGAACTATGTATTCTTGAAATAACAGTATAGGCTGCATAGTTTATTCTGTATTCTTCTCTAAATAATTCTGCAGGTTTTCCCTTTCAAATAATCAGTTTCTATTTATAAAGTGTGAAAATTCCTCTGGAAAAAGTAACAGGTAAAAAACCAGTTACCAAACTGAAGCCTGTTCTTTTGCCCTTTCCCATTTACATGGAGAAATTCAAACAGGAGAAAGCAGGATAAGAAAAATATTGTGCTTGGAGAGGAAAACTCTCCCAAATCCACCTTCCTTCTTTCTAAATCAGCACTGTTGATATTGGAAGCTGCTTGCGTGGAAGAACAACTGCTAACCTCTTGACGATTTGTAAAGAAATCTGGTGTTGATTTTGTGAAGCGGGAGGAATGATGTTCTGTTTTACTCCACAAGCATCTCACAGCTTTCCTGTTATAAGACTCAACCCTTAGAGGAGTTCTGTACCTAAGGTAATACATCTTTGTGTCTAGAAGTGGGCTCAGGTTCCTTCATCAATTAATTGATGGTGAGGCACCTGAGGGATATTTCTGGAAACTAGACTTGCAGGGAGTCCTAGAAGAACCAGACTCATGAATGTTCACACTATGAATGTGAACACTGCTTATGTATGAGAAGAGAAGAGCATGCAGCATATATTTTAAGAAATTTCTCTTAGGACATCTTATGCTAGCCCTCTAAGAGCTTTGGTAATTGTGGCTTCAGCACTGTGTATGCTGTCTGTTAGGAGCTCTAGGTATATCCCATCAGCAGAAATTGAGGCATCGGTGCATATAGGAGACAGACAACTGTCAGGTTATACACCTAAATCAGTTGTTCAGGCACCAAAGAGGAATATCATAAGCACGTACATCAAACTTACTAAAAAATTAATTGCCTTTTAGATTTCCTTTCAGTTCAGTGCCACCCATGGAGATACACCATTTCCATCAGTGAGATGACTGTTACACTAGCATGGAAACAGGTAGACTTGTCATAGCTCAGGCAGAATGCCAATTTCCCTTTAGAATGCTATGATTCAGCTGCAGGAAATTTATTTTGGGAAGGAAAAAAAGTAAATTTATGCAGGAATCTATTTGGAAGAATCCCAGCTTAAAGATTAGCATGGAAAGTACTTGAAAACACATGGCTGCACCCCAGTGCCTTCAGATAAAATGTGACAATCTTCAGAATCAGCCTTAGGGAAAGGAAGGTTACCACAAAAGATGAGTGTTGAGAGAGCTTACCTGCAATTTCCACTGGTGTGGTGGTGTGGATTTAGGGGTTTTTTTTGATCCTTACATATCTTGTGAGATTTCTGAATTTGAGCAAAATCCAGACAATGGAAAAGAGTAAAAAAAATGTGAACTAAGTTCTTCATGTAGCAATCAACTAACAGGGAATTTCTACTGCTGGAAATCTCAACCTGTTCGGTAATCCCAACAGCACTGGGATTTGGGTCCCTACAATCAGTTCCATGGCCTATTTTTTTTTCACCTCCAGGAATCTGGACTAAGTCTAGTTCATTGTAGGACTTTGGTTCAAGAGAGTGAAGAACGTGCTCCTACCCTTGGTTCTTTCTGAGGCAGAACTTCACAAGGCAGAAGATCACTGGGTAAGTTTGTAGTCTGGCCTTGAAGAATCCACTAAAAGCATTACTGTTTTATTTGTGCTTTTTCATCTTCTTGAAGCAGAGCTTATTCTAATAGGATAGAAATCTGTGGATGCAAATGGATTTCAGGGGAAGAAAATAAATCCTCAGCTTAGGGAACTAGTTTATGTTTTATATTCTATTTAAAGAATGTGAGCTGGCTAACCCACAGGCCAGAAGTCCAGCTGGTCTAGACAGGACTTTAGCTTTTGGGATTTTGGGTTGGTTTTTTGCTGGGGTTACTTTTCCAGTGTTATAAATTAAGGCCTTTTACAGGAGTCTGACATACTTGCTCCTCCCAACTTAGGCCTGTGATTCATCCAACTTTCTTATCCCTAAAAACTACTTTTAATCACCTTGGCTTGTGTGTCATTTTTTTCCTCCTCTCTTCAGGGTGTTAATAGCTTAAAGGGAGCAAGAAAAAGAATCCTGTACAAGTCAAGCTATCTGTCAACTTTGTTTTTTCCTTACTTTCCTCCATAGCTTTTCACTATGTCTGTCTCTACTATCACATCATTCTTCAGTGTTTTCCCCAGCTTTTCTGTTCGTTTCCAATTCTTCCTTCTTCAAAGCTTATTCAAATGTCTCATCTGCCTGCTGCTCTTTTCTATCGACATTTACCATTGATGCATTTTTTCATCCATCCTGTACATATACCTATAGAAGGAAGTCCTTCTTCCCCTCTCTGCAAATCCACCCAAAGCAAAAAGAGGCAAGTCATACAGATGGGCAGCTACATTTCACTAATATGTCATGGAAGTGCCTCAATCTGCTCAGGCCAGGTAAGTCCATGTAAGTGTGCAATTTCCCCAGTTAAGAGCAAAACTGAATTTTTTTGATCACTTTCAAGCTTAAGGGGTTTAAGTACTTCAACAATATCTAGAATTGTATCTGTGGTAAAAACTGGCAATGCAGACTTACAGAAAGAAAAACCCCAAAACACAAGACCCAAGCAAGAGGGAGAAGATGCAAGATTACAGGATGAGAGACGGAACAAAAGTGATGCAATTTCAGTTGTCAAATACTGTTTTTTTTGTTAGGTTATATGCAACTTTAGTGTCTTGGGATCTGCTAAGCAGAATTTCTTACACTTAACCGTTATCACAGCCAAAGTCACTGAAAATAGCAAAGTCAGTATTTGAAGATCATAATAACTTTAGCATTAAATGTAGATGGCTTTATTGGATTTAATTACATATGAAATTGAAACCTTGAAAACAAAGTACTATAAAAACATGACCATATTTATTATGAAATTCAGATAGGCATAGTATAAATAAGAAAAATAATAGAGCCTAGGCAGTGTAATACTATTACATCTGAAGAGCTGAGTTAACACTCTGCAATTTCTTCAGTAAGTTTTGAAATGATAACATGAAAGCATGTTTTAAGATCTCATGAATGTTAATTTACTGTTCCACTTGTATAACTTAGGGCCCTCTCTGCCACAGCTACTTGTGCATTACCGAATAAAAAGGAGCAGAAGGAAAGGAGGGATGATTAAAGTTGAAGAGATGATTTCTTGACAACATAGTATTAAAAGAATTAATATATCCATATTTCAGTTCTAATATTTTAATGCAATATAATCTTCCATCTATAAAAAGCATGTTCCTTAAGTTAGTTTTAAACTACCCATTCTGGAAATAAATTTATATTCTAGTACATCTAGTTGTAATCTCAGTATATTCCACTTAATTTAAAAAAATGCCAGTTTAGTTTCTAGAAATTCCCCCAGTCTCATAAAATCTAACCCTCATAAAATCTAGCCCTCCTAAATAAATGTACTGAAGTTAGCAAAATCATAGCAAAACCAGTTTCATTTAATTATTTGACTTGTAACTCAACTTAAATCATCCTTAACTGCACCTGGTACCATACAAAAAAACCCAAAACGTATCATGTTTATTACTACTGATGTTACAGGAAACTTGTGCAGGATTAAAGCTTTGCCTTTCCTTCATTACTGAAAACACAAATCCAGCTAAGGCTTTTTAGACAAGCTTTCATTTTTCAATTAACATGTTTTATTTCAAATTTATTCAGAGCTGAAACAAGAGTTACATTTGCAGCTGAGGAAAGCAAAGATGAAACTTTGTTCTTTCTTTTGTGCCCAGCCATACAATTTATTTTTCTCCTGGCAGCGGATTTTAAATCTCTTTGCCATTTTTTTTTTATGGGAACTGTTTTAGTAAGTGCCGACATTAGAGCTGACAATGCTTTGTGTGTGTTTCTTTTTTTTTCCTTTTGCCTGGTTTCTGTGTCTGTGTGTGCAGGCATGCATTCATTAACGTAATTCCTCAACATTCAACAAGAGTGCATCATAAACCAGAGGAAAAAAGCCTCATAAATATTTAGCTCCTCCATCTACCTTCCAAAACTAAAGTGAAAAAGAGTATTTAGTGAGGACTTGCTTTGAATTAATCTGCATATGAACTAAAAGGGGGTACAAAAGGATGAAAAGATGGTGGAAATGAGCATACAAATCCTGTAGTCTCCAAGGGGCCATTCATCTTGTTCTTGTCAATACAATCTCAGTCTCATTGCTTGGCTGCTTTCTGCGCATGACCCAACAGACTACTTTTGCAAAGACAACGCTGCAAAGGATGTGCATGCTTTCTTCCTAGTTTTATTCTATCATGTAATTTTTCAAGAGGAGAAGCAAAATATCTCATGTTTCAGAAACTGCAGAAATTTCTCTAAATGCTTCTACTTGCTTGTGGTCTATATGCTGACATACATGCACATACAAGGGCAAGTAGGTTATATGAAAACTGGTTTTATGTAATTTACAATGAACAAGAGGTAATGAGATCACAGTGTAGCTTAAAGTGTATTATCTGCTGTACAGCTACAAAACTACGCAATTTGGACCAAGCGCTGTATACATTTATATATAAAACTCTACTAAGGTCCAACAACTGCCATCAAAAACTCTAAATCACAGGGAAAAAAAAAACCCAGAACATTAATAAAACTTTGTATTTAATGTATTTTCATAATTGAAGTCACAGAATTGTTTAGGTTGGAAGGGACCTCTTGAGACCATCTAGTTCAAATCCACACATGGAATTCTGTATTTTTGTTTTTTTCATTTTTATTTAAAAAAATGTAATACATTCAATAATTATTTTTTATTTCATGATCTGAGATCAAATTAATTGAAGGATTACATCACACCACCTACATGAATGACTTGTGATCTACGATGGCTGTGCTTAGGTATCCTTTTCAACCAAAAGAACATAAAGGCCACTAACCAGTAAGGTGTAATTAAGACACAATGATTTTGCACATAATTCTTGAGCATAGGCAGCCAAAAGAACAGTTTTTTGGTGGTTGTGAGGACAAAGTTAGAATGAAATACTGTAATTCGATTAATCAAGCTTCACACCAATCATACGAATTGAATTATAGGAGAATTACATCAATACTATATGCAAAACGATCATTTTAGTCACATAATGTTCACTTGTCTTACTACATTGCTAATCTTTTATTTTGTACTTCTTGTAACAGAAAAATCCAAGTATATACTTTTTTTTTCAAATTAATCTCTATTTCAGTCTCCTCCTTAAATGCAAATAGCTGTTTTTTGTTGGCTGGTTGCTGGTTTTTGTTACCAGACCTCCCAAACCCCTATAACTGGAGCAAAATAGTGAACATTATCAATGTAGCATCAAGGTACAAGCCTGAACATGCAAGCTGCTATGACTCCCCCACTAATCACCTGTTGTCAATCTAACACAAAGGACTCCACCTACACTGACAAACTTCTAATGAAGTACCAAGATATATCTGTAGCCAGAGGGATAATTGATTTCACTACTAACCTGTAAGACAGGTGCATACAAACTCTGAAATGGGACAAAAGATCAATTATGCCTCTAGTAATGAAAATCAGAAGGATAGCTATAAATAGACTACCTGGAAAGAAACCTGAAGTAGGGATGTATACTTTAATTGACTTGCTAGGGGGAAAACCACCTTCTGGCATGAAAATAAGCCATCTGATTAGCTACATCATGACTTTTTAAAGGCAAGTAGAAAAATACTAGAGATGGGGAAATGCTTTAAGTCAAACAACATCATCTCTCCCTTTCTAACAGAGAAGTGGTTTGCCAGCTTCTCAACAGGGAGCTTCCAGGCCTTTCCAGGGCAGAAAGAAGGAAGGCTGCCCAATTTGGATTACTTAAAACCCATTCTCATGCTAACCTTCTTTAATCAAAACAGAACTACAAAAATTCAAGATAACTTTCTTCCTGCCTTGCCTTAAATCTGTATTTCCTGCCACAACCTGTTGGGGTTTTGAGCATATGGTCAAACCAGACTAAATATTAATTTGCTAGTACACAACAAAACAGTACTGTTCAGCAAACTGGACAGCAGACTATACTCTATGGGAAACTTATTTTTGCATTTCTCTAATCCTTAAGCTGACATGGTAACAGTTCTTCAGTCCTATCAGGATTTGGGGTGTGCAGAGAGCATGCGAGTGTGCACAAAACAGAGACAACTGTCATACTTGTTCTGTAAAAAACAAACCTGCCATCACTGTAAGTGTAATAACCTTTGGCAAGTTATGTAAATATCTGAAAGTTAAAGAAAACTTGCCCATGAACAGTATTTTTAAACAAACACAATACCATAAGATAATGTTAACATTTCAATGATCATCTTTATTTATGAATGATACAATAAATTCCATAACATAAAACTTTAATTAAATTTAATTTAATTAAGAGGCCTTAAAAACTTCTAGAAGTTGTAAGAAAAGTTTTAACATGTACGTGGAAACTTCTCATGTTCTAAATGAACAGAAATACCTAGACTCATGTGAACTGGATCTGTACAAAACCAATTTGAATCTACAGGAAATGCATCATGTTCCCCTTCCCTATATTTCAGTCAGAGCCCAAACATGAAACATTTCAAACTAGGAACAATAATAAAAATTAATGAGAACTTGAGAGATGGCCATCAGCTTAAAAGTGTCATTTCCACACACTTCAAATTTAGCTGCTGTGATTTTTTTTTTTTATCAGACCGCTATATCTAAACCAGAGTGATTACACCATAGTGAACTTTTCCTCCCTTACTCTTCTACTTTGTGGTCTATCCAAAACAGTGGACTTCATGAAGGTAAAATACTACCAGCCACACTTCTGAAAGCCAAAATTAGGGAATGACCACATTACCTTCAACAGAGTCATTTAGTTCTTGTGAAAATCCTGTACCCAAGCTGTTGCTCAGACTATTCTGAGAGCTATTCTGGTTAATAGAAAAATGTTTCTGCATGCTTACAGTGAGATTCAGCTGACTGATCAATAGTTCGCAGTGGCTGCTCCACACATCCAAAAGGTGTAAGAGACACCTGCACAGAGCTGGTAAACATTACACAAGAACTACAAAAGAAAATGGACCTTCTGGAGGTTCAAGTGGAATACCATAAGGCAAGTGAATTCCATTCTTCATTGTGCTTGTAAACTTGTAACTACGACTTGCTGTAATCAAGCAGTGAATTCAAATAATAACCAGATACAGTATTAGCTAAGTAAAATCATATGATCTTGTACGAAGTGACTATAGCTCAAAATGAGTTAGAGCTCTTCAATTAGTTAACAACCCAGAAATGTTCACCTTTCCTCTCTGAACCCAAGAGTTGTGTTTTACCAATTGTCCTTTGAGCTTGTGTGACAGTCAAGTAGGGACTTACGATGTACCAGCCTACAAATGCCAACAAAGATGGCACAAGATTTGGGATATTATATTTAGCAATGGTCAATTCAGTACCTCCACAGAGCTAGGCAACACTTGCAGTAATACACACTCACTGCTAATCCCACTTCTGCAACGCATGGCACAGGCTGACTCATGCAGCATTTCCATGAGTCCTCCAAAATTGAAAGCCCAGAAGCCATTCTCCCCTTTGCAAGCTGAGAGCTGTATAGCTACTGTAGTAGTTTTGTTACTGTATAGATGGAAAGTGAAGTATTGAGCACACTATCTGAAGCTCTAAGACTGTGCAAGGGATTAAAAACATGGATGGAAACGTTAACAGTATATTTCAAGAAAGTATTTGGCTTCTTTTAGCAAGCTAATAAGAGTATCGATTGCTCATGATCCAGTAGTAGAATGCATAAAACCAATGCAAGTGTTTATAAATTACAAGATATAGAGAAGTTTATGAGCTTAGAGGTAAAATATACCTTCAAAATACAGGACTCAAATATGTTCTGTGAATGATTAGGTTATTTTTTCCCCTCAGGTTTTAAATTTGTGTTCTTATGAATGAGATGATAAAGTTGGTAAATTTTATGTTTTCAATGTAGTACCTCAATTTAGTTTTCTCTCTAATTGCTGGCAATTTTTTTTCTTTCTATGCTTTCTTGGATTGCTTTTCTTTCCCTCCTTCTCATAATTTTCTGCCTTTCTTAGCAACATCATAGTAAAACTGGCAGACATGAGACTTCATTTTCATCTCCTACTGAAGAATGTGAAATTAAACCAATTTAAACTTTGTTTTTAATCCAGAGAGATCTCTTGGGAGCCTAGCAGAACTAGCACCCTCTCCAGACAGACACACCTTTTCTTGTTGCTCAGATGCTTGTCTTTGCTGGAGAAAAGTCTATATAGTAGTACATAAAGAAACAGCATGTACAGACATTACACACCCATGGAAATTGCCCACTTAAAAATACTATCTATGTCAATCTTGAACACTGATGTAAAACATTTGACTATATACTGATTCATACCTTTTCTTTGCGTATCTATGGTGAACTGGTAGTTAAATAAGGTAAAGCTCAACAGAGATGCCAATGCTTTCCTTTATTACAGAGTCAAACAAAATGCGTCACATTTTATTAAGCAGAATTTAGGCCCCTCCATCCTATCTGTCTAGGAGCACCTTATCACACTAGCTTCAGGTATATGAAATACGTACCTTATTAAAGTATGTATTTATGCCAACCTGAGGAATGATGAGTTTTAACAGGATTGATACTGTGGGTTACTATACCATTCTTCACAGGTGTTGTACAGCTTGAAGTATGTTAAGTATAAAAGATACAAATCTGAATCCTTCCAGACTAAGATGTGTTAAAACCCGTATCTTCCACTTCTTCAGCAATTACTTAGCATCAGTAGAGGAGAAATTTAGGCATTGTCTCTTCCAAGATTGCACACGGCACTCAAATCTCCCTTTTTAGACTAAGCAGACACTGGTGTCTGCTTATTACTTTGAATGATGCACTACTGTGGCTTCTGTTTGAAGAGTTACCTGTCGGCTTGTCTTAATGTCAAAGAAAGTATGTTTTTCTTGTCAGACACATCACAGAATTTCAATGCAATTGGTTCTTGAGATTTTTCAGTCTAGCTCTAGACCTTACTCTGTTCAAGTGTTAATCACCTTGCAGAGATGAATGACTTTCAGATGTTCACCTGGCAGTGGCCACGTCTGACTGCTGCATTACACTTACAACAGCTACAGTCTTGTACATCATGAATGACTCAATACTGAATCACAAACCCATTATTTTTTTTCTTGAAGGACTGCAATGGGTAAGGAAGAATTACTTCTTTTGCTAAATAGTAGTATGACACATTGGTATCTTCCTGTTAGAGGAAGCATTGCTGAAGGCTGATAACACCCTACTGTATACACCCATGATGTGGTCAACAGAGATGCTGGAAGTAAGAGAGAATACTTTAACTTAAGGGTATGCTTCCCAGTAGTCATCAGCCTTAGGCTCTCCTATTTCCCAAGGTGCTATCAGCTATGAACATTATAGCAGTAATTGAATTTGCTTTTTATGATCATTGCAAGCTTTTACTGTAATATACAACGGCTGCTGCTGGCATTATCATAATTTTTCTTACTTCAAGATTACATTAATGCAATAAAACTTCACCCTAAAAGAGAAGCCGCTGGAGAATACTACA
Source organism: Psittacula echo (assembly GCF_963264785.1). Lineage (NCBI taxonomy): Eukaryota > Metazoa > Chordata > Aves > Psittaciformes > Psittacidae > Psittacula > Psittacula echo. The sequence goes on along the minus strand of NC_137738.1, from coordinate 35,470,081 downwards.
GGTTACATGATACAAGTAGGGCTACCTAGAATAAAACATAAGAGGGACTTCTGCTTGTGTCCAGACAGAAGTTAAGGTGCTCAGTAGTTACTAAAGACCCTTACATCACCACTAAGTTACCTTGAAACAAATCAGCCACCCTCCTTCCCATCCTTAACATCAATACCACACAACCTCTTCCCCTTACCCACAGGACATGTTCACCCAGTTAAATGTTCTTCACCCACCCCCCCCCCTTTCTTCCCCCATGGGAAAGTTCCATATAGTGCAAGAGTATTTCTAGTGCCTCTGTAGATCAGGCTGTAGACACACCACTCCTGATGGGAGCTACATCTTATTGCAACTCTTTAACCAGAACTAATTCAACTTTCATCTCACACACACTCTTAAAACACCCTTTCCTGGGATGTTAAAGTGTGGGAAGGTAGAAGCAGAGAGAAGAATGGAAGGTATGCTGAGAGGGGCTTTTAGGTGGAGTTTTTGTTTTTACTGTATAATTGATGAAGAAAGATATCATGCTTACTTATGTAAAACAGATGGTGTGTTATCTACATTTTGGTAAAGCATTTGGTTTTTGCAATATTCTTTCCCCCATTATTTAAATTCATAGTCTTGAGGTATTTACGGAAAAAGCAAGGATGAGAATTTTTCCTAAGTAAGTCATTTATGCCTAATTCTGTGGGCAGCTTCAGCACATAGCTTTGCCTCAATTTCTGTAAAGTTCAGACTGAGAAAATAATTCAGATTAACACAGAGGAGTCACAGAGTGATTCCTCAATAATTGCTGGTGTGCACCAGCTTATTCTCTGGTAAATGAGTACAAAATAGCTTAGGATAAGATATACCGTTCCTATTAGTAAGTAAGACAACTGCAAGCACTGGAAGCACTTTATGTGCAGGAAGCAATAATGAGGTGGTATGGGAGCAGCTGCACCAAAGCTGCTGAAAAAAGTCTCCGTATGTTATTTTTACTGTGCAAATCAGCAGTCCACAACAATTATTCTAAAATTATCTATATTCATCAAATTTTAAGATGAAAGCCTGCTCTCAAAGACGCCCTTAATCAAATTGAAGGTTTTGATAGCAAGTTTTCTCAGGGTTAAAAATAAGCAAATAAAGGGCTCCAAAACTGCACCACCTTTCAGACTGATCTATGATAAATAAAATGATGGCAATTTTGTTAAGCATGTAAGGTTGTGTTTTAGCATTTTAAAACAAGGTTGGAAAAGAACAAACACAATCTTGTTAATAAATAGCAACTGTATTGTTTCATCACCCATAGCCATGCTGCAGTGTGGTTTGAGCATGCTATTAATGGATTAAGAATCTGTATTATAAAAAATGGTTTGTAACACTGCTACTTTTTCTTTGCTAAAATGACAGAAGCAATAAATCACTCATCTTACACAAGCTTCTTATGTCTAATGTAAACAACTCCCTGAAATGCAGTTGAAATTCTCATATCCAAATCATGAGTTCTGCATGTTTAAAAGGGGAAAAATGCAATAAACACTAAAAGGAATGTAATAGGCCAAGGCATTTTTACTACTATGAGAACTACATGTTCTTTAGGTTTTGTCAATGCACATCTTTCAAGAAAAATAGAATAATACTGTTTGACAATACCCATGAAACTGTACACCTGTCAACATGACATGTCTGCACCTTTTTAGTTTTGGAAGCATTGCTCATTGCGATTTACCTAATACATAAAGGTTCTACAAATACCGTGTAGTATGTACGAAAATATTTTATTTTTTTTACAGATCAGGCAACAGCTAGACTTTATACTTAGTCCTAGCAAAAATAGCTGTTTTCAACGAATTAAACAAAACAATGAAGCTATTTTTACCTAGTTTTACAACGCAAGCTCTACCAAGGTACTGAAAATCTCAATCGAAGCTTTCTGATGAGCTCCTAAGTAATAAAAATCAAGTAAGAACACCGAGTAGCTGCATGGGGAAGGAGAAATACGTACAAGCAACCGCGTCGCGCTGCTTTGCTTCCGCGACTACAGTGGATGGAGCGCGTTAATTTTGGTTCTGGCTGCCGGATGCCGCTGCTCCCATCACGTCTCCCATCCAAACCCGTCAAACAAATCACGGCTGACCCCCAAACACGGCGCTGCCCTGTAAGCAAAGAGGAAGCCTAACTGCCTGCGGACCAGGCTTGGGCGGGAAGGCAGCGCCGCGACCGACACCCGAATCTGACACCGGCTGCCCGACTGGGACACTGGGGACCGCTGTCGTTGCTCCACGGTCGGGCGTACGGCAGCCACCACCGCCTGCGGTTCTCCTCCACCCCCGGAGGCGGCCAACTGCCGTCTCACTCTATGCCCCTCTGTGCCAAAGGCTATCATTAAGCTGCTCCCGCAGCACACGGGCTCGGGCCGACAGCCGACAAGAGAGCGGACGAACAGTTACCTTCGCTTCCCCTCACCCTCCACAAACACCTAACCAACTCCCCCATCCCAGCGCCCCACTACCATCTACAAACTGCAACTCGCACCGCCCCGCCCACAGGCGCATGCGCGTCGGCGCCAACACCGCCGAACCCCGTCTGCCGCGCGAGACCGCGGCCGCGTTGTAAACAGCAGGCGCACACGCGTGCGCGTCCTCCCGCCTCAGCAAGGCTGTCCCCGCCCCCTTGGGGGAAGATCACGTGACCCGGCACCACCGCCCCCCCCCCCCCCCCCAAGCGTGGAGTAGGTGAAGCAACACGACTTTGTTTAGGAGAGTTCCCTGCGCGCGCCGTGCGTCCGCGCGGCGGCGGAGGTGTGGAGGCGCGCGGGAGCCGCACACGACCCTGCGCGCCTGCGCCGCCTGTCCGCGCGCAGACGCTCGGAAAGGGGAGTGGTCGGCGGGGAGTTGGGGAGGAGGGCGGGGGGACCGCGAAGGAAGGGGGGTGATAGAAGAGATAAAGGCCCCTGGGGCCCCACGGTGTCTGCCCTGTCGCGTTGCCGCCCCAGGCCGCCGGAGCGGAGAGGGAGTGACCGGTGGCTCCGCCAAGCGGCGCTGCCGCCGCTACCGAGTAACGTTTGCCCCGCCCCGGGTCCGCCCCCGGCACGTCCCCGCCCCTCCTGCCGCCGCCGCCGCTGCTGCTGCTGGCAGCGCAGCCTGAACTGAAGCGAACTCCGGAGCGAACTGAGGAGAAGTGAGGAGGCGGCGGCGGGGCTGAGACTCACCAGCCACAGGCGGCGGCGGGAGGGCGGGCGGGCGCGAGGCGGAGCGGAGGACACGCCAGGCGCAGCGCGGCGGCAACAGCGGCGGCGGCGGCGGCGGCGGCAACAGCGGAGAGATACCGGCGGCGGCTCCTTGGAAGCAGCAGCAGCGCCCGCCCGCCCCACTCGTCCCTTCCCTCCCCCGCCGCGGAGACAGGGGGCAGCGCCGAGAGGAGAAGCCGGGCTCGGGGTGTGTGTGCGCGGGAGGAGGAGGAGGGGGGACACACCGAGGACTGCGCCGGCCGAGGGCGCACGGAGCAGGGAAGCGGCGGCGGCAGCACCGAGAGGCGGAGGCAGGTCCTTGTGCCCGGCGAGGAGGGCGCAGCCCGCACGGGGGTTTCTATCGAGTTTCCTCTTTTTTTCGTTCCTTCGGACTCGGCGTTGGGGCTGCGTTAGTCTCCGGATTTGAATCCTCCTCCTCCTCCTTCCTCGGGGAAGCTCCCCTCCCCGCCCCCTCCCCTCCCCCACCGCCTCCCCGCCCGCCCGGATCCAGCCGGGCGCCCCGTGCCGCGGTCGCGTTGCTCGGCGGAGCTGCTGCGGGCGCTCGCCGTCTCTGCGCGGGCTTGGAATATGGTTGGGGAAATGGAAACCAAGGAGAAGCCGAAGCCGAGCCCCGATTACCTGATGCAGCTGATGAACGACAAGAAGCTGATGAGCAGCCTCCCCAACTTCTGCGGGATCTTCAACCACCTCGAGAGGCTGCTGGACGAAGGTAAAAGCGCTCGCCTGGCCGTCCCCTCCCCCGCCCGGCCCTGCCTACCCCCCCGCCCCGGGCCTCCGCGCCGCTCCCGGGATCCCGCTCGGTACCCGGCCCCGGCCGGGAGGCTGGGGGGAGCCCGGGGCCTGTTTCTCTCTCCCCGCTGCTCTCCGCACGCTCTTGGCCCCCCCTTCCCTCCCCGCCCCCCGGCTTGGGGAGCTTAAAACAAAGGGGAAGTGTGGGTTCTCCCCGCCCTGGCCGCTGCCGTGTGGTGTTGGGGGACTCGCTGAACGGGTTGGAGGGGAAGAGGCAGCCCTGGCCGCACGGCTCCCCGCGATCCCGGGGTGTGGGGCGAGTGCTCCCCCTTGTTTTTTCTTTTCTTTCCTTCCCTTCTCCGCACCCTTTCCTAAAACCAGGGGAAGGGTAACTACCGAGCGGAGGGGAGGGAGCGAGGAGAGGAGCTCAGGAATGTGCTCTGGGGGAAGGCAGGGAGGAGGGGAAAGGCTGGCTGGCGGGTAGCGGGGTTCTGCGCGGCGCCCCTCGGGGAGCGGCCCGCGGCCCGGCCGGAGGGCCCCGGGCGGGGGGAAAGGGGGGGGGGGCAGGGTAGGGTGTTTGGTTTCGAGATTTGGCTGTTCTGGAAGCTGCTTGAACTTGAATGACTAAGACGGAGGGGGCTGAGCGCTTTCTTCAACTTCAGCTTTACCCCACCCCAAAGTGGCCACAAACTAATTATAATTTCCCTATATTGCAAGGGAAGCGAACAAATCCGTCTTTCAGCTATCCTTACCTTTTAAAGAAACTAACTTGAAAGACTCCTACGTGTGACTTTAGTGAAAGAGGAAAAAAAAAAAAAAAACCAACCCAGAAAAATTACGAAATTGCTTCGTCTGCTCCTGCCAAACGTCCGCTGCCGCCCCCAGCCCCGCTCCCGGCGAGGGGTCCTTCCGGTGGGCTGACACCACCCCCAACCTTTCTTTTTCCCTGAAGAGCTGCCAATAAGTTGTAGTTTTACAAGTAAATAATTGCAGTTTAGCAAGGAAAAAAAAAAGTATATGCTGGGAACTTTGTCCCATATGTCTTCTCACTACAGTACTAGAGTTAAAAATCTGAGTTAAAAATCAGGCGATACACTTGTTCTCAGTAATTTAAAATCTGCTTTATGCTTGGGTTCACAGGTTTGTTTTTAAAAGCATTTCATTTCTTACCACCTTAAGGGGAGTTAGAGACACCTGTTTGTTTAATCGTATTGGTAGCTTTGTAGAATATGGTGAAGCTGTAAATTATTTACACAGCTTCAACTTGTTTGGAATCTTAGCATGAAATACTGAATTCTGAGATTTCACTTTAGGATTCTTGTTTGGACGTATTCTTTCTCGCTAAAAGAAGTTTGGGAAGTTGTTGACCTCGGAAGATGAAATCGCTGGTTATATTTGGTAGAACAACTCCCCGCCCTCTCCCAACACTGTAAAAGTGAGATAGTGACTGTAGTGCAACAAAAAATAGCGTATCGAGAAAATGCTACCTTCTGAAATAAATGATAGAGGAGTAAAAAAAAAAAACCCAGTGAAGAATACTGAAAGATGGACTGGGGGAAGAGACATAAGGGGAGATTCTATTTTTATAATCAAGACTTGTGGTGAAATTTGAATTCATATTGGAGCAAATATGGATGTGAAAAGTGACACTAATGTTCTTGGTCACCACAGCAAACACCCTCTTGAGGATAGTTAGATTTACAATAAATATCAAGAAGAAACTTGACTGAGAAGACTCCTTTTAGCATGTTATGAGCCTTCCAGAGGCTTAATGTTGTATTCTTAAATTCCTGAATCTCTTCAACTTACTGTATTTGCCCAGAGGAGGCCTGAAACTTTTGTGTGTGTGTGTGTGTGTGTGTTGGAGAACAAAAGAAAGAAAAAATATTTCCCCATACGAAAAGGACACTGAAAAATGAATGTCTGAAATCCCTACAGCATTTGATATATTTTTAAATACTGAAAGCTCTGGAAGTACATTTTGTAAAGTATTTGAGTTCCAAAATGGAAGCTGTTGAGACTTGCTGAAAAAGTTTAAGGATTGTGTTGGAGCTATTCTTTGTGCTCTTTAAAAGAAAGATAAAATACGTTCTCTGTTGCTGATAGTCTCTGGAAGAAGTCTGCTATCCCTTTAAGCTTTTCTGCTTTTCCTGTTTACGTTGGCAATTGGGTGGAAGTATTGTGGAGGCAGAAAACTTTTTGGAATGTTGAAAAAAATGTTTCATGCAAATCTAGTAAATTGCTTCAAGACTTCAGAATTTGAACACTAAGGGGCGCCAGTTATTTTTTTTTTTTTTTCTGAGGCGTGAGGCGGGCCTCTGAACACCATTACTGGCTTAAGTAGTGAATTTAACAGATTTAATAGAAGATACCAAAGAATGACAAAATACTTGTGGATTTTTGCAAATATTTATATTTGCATGGACTTACATATACTGTATGCTTACTATTACATAGGTGGAATAGTCAATAGCAATGAACACTTGAGAAGTTGGAACAGCTGTTGTTCTGTAAAACACCTATCCTGGTTATTAAAGGGGCATCGTGTTAAATACCTTGAACTATATGCTGTGCTGACATCCTCTGAGGGGTTCAGCAATAGCAACCTGTAGGTTTGCTAGAGAGGTCTGCAAGATTTGGAATGCTTTAAAGTATAATATTTAATAGCTTCATCAGTTGTTTTATGGCACCTTTGAGAATACCAAATATTAGGGGCATGTATGTGTATATATAGGTTTATATAATCTAAAAATAGAGTGTTCCTATGTAGTCTTTGCTGCCTCCCTCTCCCCCTCCTCTTAGAATTTGGCTTGCTGTTTCTAGTTTATTTTGTGCCTTAGGTATGTGTTTGGGGTTTTTTCAGTCACTGTACAACCATCTTCCTGAAGATTTTGTTTATGCTTGAGAAGACTAATTACAATCAGCCTTTGTCTTTCATTTTGTGCTGATTGAACTGAAGAAATAAAGTCACAACCCTGACCCTGAGAATTCAAACAAAACGTGGGATTGCTTTCTCTGCTGGAATGCTAGGCCTTTTTTATTTCTTATTTTTACATGCCAATGTTTAAACAAAACTCAGGTGGGCTTGTGTTGTGATTACTTCTTGTAATTGTATGCACCAAGAGATAGAAATGGACCTGTTGGCCTAGATGAACAGTGCGTCTAATCTGGTTAGGTTTCAGAACGTATGTTTACTTCTTTATTCTGTTTCTGTTCTGTCTGTACTACCCAGACACATTTTCCTTTCTGAACTGTATCTTAGTGTTTGGTCATTGAAAATTTTAGTGCTTCTGCCTTACAGTGTTTGGTTTTGAAGATCAGCTTAAATATGAGAGGTATATGGAAGAAACTTTTTTTTTTTTAAAAAAACACCCTACTTTATAATAAAATATGAAAGTCATAGTTTTGTTTAGGTTATAAATATTTTTGCATATGTGTGCTTTCAACTTCTTGTGTGTAAATAAGGCTTTTGTGGATTAACAAGGATGTTTAAAGTGCACATCATAATAGCTAGGAAGCTGGATTGTTTTTATCAGACTAGTGCAAACCTGTGGGAAGAGAGGGCTCTTCCTGAATGTGGAATAGGCTGTATTTCCTGTAATTGTTTGCACCATCGAATGTGACCTGATTTTTTTTATGCTTCAGCTTCTCAGATACTAACTTTTATGGTTCTAACCTAGATTTGTTTTTTTGAACAACTTGTATCTTTTAATGATCCTTTTTGTGGGATGTGAATAAAGTTGTACCTATTTTCTTGCACTATTTTTTAAAATAAATTGGCTGTTTCAAACTCTGCAATTGCACTCTGACCTATTGAAATAAGTAAGGTACTTTGGATTTATTCTTTCAGCAGATTGTCAACAAATAAGCCTGAACCATTAACTGAGATCTGGGTAGTGCAACTTTTATATTTGCATTTTGTTTTCTTGAACCTGTAAGTGGTTAGAATCTTGTACATTATTGGAATGTGCACAGATCAAATCTGTAGTCTGAACTTCTCTTAAATAAGGTTTTGATGCAGGCTTTCCTAGGAACTAATTTTTCCTCTGTAAACTGTACTTCAGCGGTTTCGTCCTCCTGTCAAGCTTGTGTTGAAAGTGACTTAAAGTGCATCTACCTTTAACGTGAATTAAGCCCTGCATATAGCTGTTGGAGATAGATCTGATTTCGTGACAAATAGGCTGACTCTTTCTGACTACCAGTTGCAACAAAGCTAGCTGTAAAAACATCTAGGTAGGGATTAATCAGGATAATTTTTTCTTGGGCGTTCCTCTCTCTGCTGTGCTTACTGAGAAAAGTCCATATGAACTGCAGTGACCAAAACTGCAGTTTTCTTGTCAGTCTTACTGTCTAAACCAAAAGATATGCATAAGTTAGGACTGAAGAGCTGTGTGCTGGTCATGTAAATAAGTTCTCCCTGAGAAGTTATCTAGTTACATTTTTGCATGACTTTATTGTTTGTGATTATGTAAATGTAGCTGATGCTTAGCTAGGGTTTTGCTGACTTGTCAGATTTGGTGAAGGGGCATTGGCTACATTAGCATGTCTGGTTTTCGGTTGTATCAGATACTGCAATAAAACCTCATTATTTCATTGCAAACCGTGCCTCTTAATGCAGAGTTAGGAGATGAGTATTGTTTAGGATAAAGGCCTTATGATAGGTGCTTGCCCAGAGTCTTAAACTAATTTTAAACTTTGAGTTGTAATGTTAAAATTGCACAAAACAAGAGCATTGAGTATTTCTTGTGTGCTTTGAATATGGTTCTTTAATCCTCTCTGCATCTTAATGTCTGAGGCATTTTTATGATTTATAGCTGTCTCATAAGAATGAGGGTGTAAAGCTTCTAGAACCTTGAGTGTTTGGAAAACTTCGGAAGGATTGTTCTGAGGTGTGGGTGGGTTTTATTTGTAATTCCTTGGGAGCCTCTTAAAAACATCAAAACAAAAGTTCCATTGCGCTTAAGAAAAAATTTATTTTTTTTAATCTTGGGGAATAATATTCAAAACCTCCCCCCCCACCCACAAGCATTTCAGTTCTTTTTAAAAGAAATTATTTTTTGAACTGTATCTGCATATTTATGGAATTGCAGTCACCTGGCATGTAACTTTAAAAGATGGATGTTGTTTTGACTAAGAAAAGTTTTAAGTTAATAAAGCAGTTATTTTAAGCTCATGTTTTGAAGCTGTTGTTTGCCAATAATTTAGTATTAAAATGTCTGACTTTTTTTTTTTTTTTTTTTTTTTTTTTTAAATTTTTTTACCATTTTTGTTTAGTATTACTTGTTCTGTAAGGTTGAAATTGGGTTGCATTTTCCTCACCTGAAATGCTTTGGAGTAGTTTCCAGTGTAACTAGTGTTGTATAAAAATACCTTGCTATGGTTAGAAACAACTGACCAGGTGGTAATTAGAGAGTGGCTCATGGTGCTTTCCTAACACACACAGGAACAGCTAAAGGTATGTAGGTTAACATTACCAAAAAAATCCACCCAGCCTCTGACAACTGAGAAAATATTCTAAGTGAGCACTTAGAATGTCTTAATTATGAAAATTAAGTTTACATGCATCAAAAGAGGAAAGGCCAAGTTAGAAAAAGCCAGGTGTTGGGTGAATGCTGTGCTCTGTGTGAGGAGAAGGCTGGACATGAAATGAATAGTTACTTTTGTAGTTCAGTGATGTTTTTGATCAGGTTGTCTATTTCAGTACTTAAATTAAAACTCTTCTTCTGAGTACACTGAACAATGCCAATGTGAGGTACTTACAATTATATGGGTTGTGTAGACCTCAGTAGAAAAGCAGGTAGATTTGGATTGTCTTTAATTAGTCTGTAACCTTAAAATGTTCTCTTTTTTGGAGAATGCATACTGATGTAGATATCCTATTAGTTAGATGTATTATTAGATGCTGATCTGGTATATATTCTGAGGCTGACAGGATAGACCTGTGTTAACGTTAATTACCAGACCATCCTGACAGCTCAGGCTGATTGAAGTACAGCAGGAGTCTGCCATGGAGATATCCATGGTTTTTATTCCACTGCTTATATGGAATGTCAGGGGGCTGGAGGAGGAGGGGAGACAGGGGAAACTCCTTGCCAGGGAAGCTGTGAAGTAATGAAATGCCCTCACTCACTGACCCTTGTCTTTATTGAAACATAACTCACAACTTCTCATGGAGGCTATGTGAATTTTTCTGTATTGATTTTAATCAAAATGTGTACTATGAAAATATTCTGTTGATTTTGACATTTTATTGAAGTTTAATAACCCATTGCTAAGAAAACTAGTAGGAACAGTAAAACTGCCACTGTGTTTAATCTCATGTTTAATGCAACTGGTTAGGTCAGTAGAAGTACCACGTAAGGTAAGTCTGTGCTGTGTAGCAGGAGGATCAAGGTCTGCGGAGGACATTAGAGCTTCTGTTTGAATACTGAAACATGATGGGTGTAATGTTTATAATCCAGATTAGATCCCTTTGCTCTGGCGAGACAAAGGTTTGCGTTGCTGATGGTTAAGCAACATTACGTTTCTACTTTTGGCTTGAAAATATGCCATGCTACTTGTGCAGTGCAGTTAAAGTAATTTCTGGATTTGAGCTTCTTCTGGTTGTTTTGCTTGGAAATGTTTAATAGAAGTGGAGTTAGCTTTTCAATAGGAGAGCTTAGATTTTTGGGGACAATTTATGCTTGAGTGAGCAAAGCCTCCTTGACAGCTTTAAAAAGAAATAATACCCGGCTTCGTTAGTAGAGCTGCCCCTCCGCAGTGTTGTTACTGTTCCCATCATAAAGGTGTCTGTTGCAGGCTAGTTGGGTGTCTGAGAAGGACAGGATAGTGCAAGTTAAAGTGCTTCTGTTCGGGCAGTTGGGTTACTAAACCTCTACTGTCTTGGGTCCCAAATTTAGAAGTTGTAGCTTTTTTTAATATTTTGAGGTTATTTTAGTAGGTGTTAGTGCTTGGAATGAGTGTGGTAATGCTAACTTTTTTTTTATTTATTATTGCTCTTATCATGGTTTAAAATACAGAGTATAATTTGAAAAGGCATTTTCAATTACTTTTCATTTGGGCATTTATTTTTTTTTTTTAATATCTGGTGTCAAAAGGGAAAAATCTGCTTCTTAGTTCATTGTAAAAAAAAAAAAAAACAACCAACCAAACCCTTCTTGTGAAGGGAAATGGAAATAGGTAGCTATTAGTGGGCTTCCTTTTGGTGGTGTGTAGTTGATATAGTAGCACACTGGAAGTTGATCTTTTCCTTTATATTTTTGACTGTTTTGCAGCTGAATGCTTGTACTTTATGCTGTAGTGAATTAGAGAAGATTTTCTGTGCTTTCAGCACAGGCTGTACTAGGGCAGTGTTTCAATATTTGGTAACTTCATTGCAATGTGCCTGGGTGGGAAGGTCCTCAGCATATTCGTATTTTATAAATCATGATGAAATTTGTGTGATAACTTACTGACATCTGAGCATATTGGTAGTTGGGGTAGGTAACACTTTTAATGGTATGTAACCTTATAAATGTTTACAATTCTTCAAGACTTGATTTGAAAGGGAAAAAGATCTCAGCATGACAAACAATTAAAATCTTGTTACTTCACTAGGAAGTTATGTCAGTGTAGTTCTGAGGGGTCAGAATCATCAGAACGGCTGCTGGTTCTGGAGCAGAGGCGGGGGAGGATAATAGAGCATTTTATACCCTTATCTGGTGGATCAGTTACTGGCTTAAAAGGTCAGCTGATATTCTAGACTGGTCAGGGTTTTTTTGAGTTTGTTTGTGTGGTGCTGGCTTACTTTTCAGCAGACTAGGGCTGTGATTGAGCTTGGGTATGTGATCTCAGAGTAGTTGTGCGGCACAATGGCTGAAGTGGCTTGATACTGAGGATGTAGAGCAGAGCCTTGGGGAGAGAGTTACATTTGCTTAAACATTTACTTTAAAGTCTGAAACTCCCAATTGCTGTCAACTGATTGTGCATCTGGTCAATTCAGAATTTTAAGGATGTGACTATTTTCAGACTAGCTGACACTAGATGGAAGCCAGACTTTGCTGAATTCTTTAAATCCTTCAGCTGTTGAAATAATGAACCTTCTTGTTCTGTGTAATTCAGATTAAAGAACTATTTTAGAAATCTCTGTAACCATTACATGGTTGAAATGTCCTGTCCTAATGCAGTATGTTTTCTTCATTAGTGTATAGGAGATGGAATACACCTAAAATCTTAAAAATAAGCAACAGATCTGTCTAGCACAAGTGTTAATAAAAATGCAATGTTCTGGTTCATATATTTAAATGGTAACTAAAACATTCAGCTGATGTTGCATAATGCTTCCATTTATTTATCAGACTTCAAAGCAGTAGCAAATTGGTTAATGCTGTTTTTAATGCTGCTTAATCTAATAACCTGCAAATGATTATATCAAAAGTTAATGCATAATTTTCAATATTTATACATGAAGAGCAAACCAAGCTGGCCCTCTTTGCTGTGGAATATTTTTGGTTTCATTGCAGGAATAGGGAGGAGCAGAACCCAAGAGAGAATTCTCTGACCTGGTGCTGTTTGGTTTTGAGCAGTGCTACTAATCTGTGCATGCTGCTTTTAGTTAGTTTCAGTTTATCTCATTTTGAAGGGGTATGAGCTGCATCCCTGAATCAGAAATTACCAGAAATGTTTTTTTTTCAGTCTTCTCGAAGTGTTGTCATCCCCTCTTCTCCCTCCTGCCAGACTTTTAAACTTATTGGTTAAATACTACATGTATAATCTGTTGACAAGTGTGTTCTCTTACAGTTGGTTTGTGTGTTAAAGTTGAAAGTTAAAATGCTGTAATAGGTCCAGGTGTCTTGTTTAAAGTATGTTTTTGCTGTGAAGGTTGCCTGTGCAGTGAGAAAAAGGTGTGCGTTAGATGATGGTAGAGACAAAGTTGTTGATAGTTCTTTAATTGCTTAGGTAAGTATCGTATCATCTATAAAGATAAGTATAGTCAGAGAGGCTCATATGCAGTCAGTTTACAAGGGAATTACTACTTCTTTAAATCACTCAAGGCTTTTATGGAAATCTGATACTGGCTCTGAATCAACCTGAAACGAGACTCTTTATATGGATTCTTTTGTTCCCAATTTTCACATAGTTCTGTCAACTTTGTGCTCAACTAGTAAACAGACTTGAACAAAATCTGGGCCTAGATAAAATGGTAGGGGTCAAAAATGAATTATAACCAAGATTCTATCAGGAACACTGATTATATGTATGTTAAAACATCTTGAGAGGAGGAATGAGACCTGAGTATCTCTCACATATGAGCTTAGCAAGTGCAGTAGCTAGAAAGGAAGTATATTTAGCTGTTGTAATAACATGTTTACAGAGATTTGGGTCTCATATTTTGAAATTCCTTGCAGTGTTTTTGTGTTCATTCTCTATGGCTAAATTTTCTTTGAGTGACAGGGCGAACAATCCGTTGGGAAAAAATCTGGAGAAAACATTATATAAAGATGAAACCCAACTTGGAAGAAACTAGGAAAAAAAAAAAGTAAAGGTGGCTTTCTTGAGGAAAGCGTATTAAGCTTATGGACTTCAAAGAACTTTTCTTTACAGACCTGTGACATTTAGGAAATCTACCGATATTTTGAGGAGCAGAAAGGTAAAAACTTCACTATATCAACTTAATGTAGGGTTAATTGAGGTTAAATTCTGTATGGATCAAAAGTACTTCCAATTTCTAATAATTCACATGTAGCTTCCAGGGAAGCAAGGAGTTGTGCGGAAGCTCTGTCTACAGGTAATGGGGTACATAAACCTACTGCCTATTGATTTAGTAACTGTATTTCATTCATAACTATTCATGAGGAATCTTGTTGGTTCCAAATGGGAGGTTTAATGCACACTGAGGACACTTGGTAGTGCCGAGTTTTAATACTGTTAAGTGTCTTCAAAAAGGTATTCCTGCAGCAGGCTCGGATTAATATAGGATGAATAACAGAGCAATTCATCAACTAGGTGGCTCTGAAGAGTGTCAGCAAGAAAGCTGACAATGATGAATTGGAGTGAAATGGATGCTGCGGTAGATAGCCACTACAGCTAATGCTGGAGTGTTGAGGGATGGCAGTTGGTATTTAGGTGTATACTGGGTAATTAAGTGAGGAGGGACTGTATTCCTTTGCTTGTCTGAGTAGAAAAGAAACAAAATTTCTACAGTTCAAGAAGGTTAATAACTTCAGCTTAAAATGACAGATGGACAACTGATTTGTACTTTATTAAAAAAGCTGTATGAATCTTTAGTACTGGTAATGTGAGTTACATTTTGAAGACAGACTCCAGAACTCCCCTTGATGTTTGCAATCTTTTTTGACAAAATTTGGATAACCTAACTTTGAGGCAGATTTATTTTATTCTGAAGTTAATTTTGCTTCAGGTTTTGTGCCACCTTTCTTAGATGTCACAGTTTTCAGTTACTTCAGTTACTGGTTACTTTTTCTTTTCCAGGATAAAGAGGATAGTTGTAAATTTGAGGTGTCTAAACCAGAAATAGTACTGCTTTTGGGTTTTTTTTAATCAACATAGTAGCTTAAGTGGTTTCTGCCATGTGCACAGGTCTTTCTAATTCTACTTCATATGTTTTGTGCTAGAATTGTTCTTGACCACTCATTGTTATATCAAGTTGTTGAACACTTGGAACAGTTTAAAGCATTAATGTTTCAAGTTCTTTACTTTGCGGGGGCTGTTTGGATTTTTTCGGACTACTTACCGTGGGGAGGTAAACTTATATGTGCAGGCTAGAGTATATGTACAGACTTTTTCAGCCCTGAGCAGAAAGTAGTCCTAACTAGTATAGTGTAATGGTATGTTATAGTATAAATTGCTACACAGATCAAACTACATTTTTAGTACACTTTTTTCTCTTTTGGATTAAGCAGCTTAGTGGCTGAAAGTTTTGAGTGAGTGTTAATAACTAAAATGTACTCTTGAATAATTAAAAGGATATTGCGTTCTCTTCAGACTTTTGTTGTGCGCTCTTAGTGTTGAATTTCAGATACAAAGGCAAGATACTAGTCAAGCGCTAACACTTAAGGAGCTTTTTTCCTAGTCTAACTGAGGATTAGTAGTTTCTTGTAGTATGCAATATATATAATTGAAATGCAGCTTGTGCTGCTACAAACTTTTTTTTGCTTGAAAGGTAAAGGAATGAATATTGCTAGTAATGGAACCTGGATAATTTCCAGGGTAATTAAGCTGATTAATCAAACAATGTGACAAGTATGGGTGTAAATACTGTGTAGCTATCCATATTGGGTAAACTTAATACAAAAGACAATGTACACTTTAAGAGCACATTGTGTAACTAACTACAAAAATTGTATTATATGTTGATCTTGAAACTGTTAAATTATTACGTGAAAGGAGCAGGAGAATTGGAATACATTTTATTTAGCTGAAATGTATTTCTGCTCTGAAAATGTTTCCAGTTTACAAAAATAATATAATAAATTGTTAGCCTTCAAAGAGATTGCACACCATGCTTGATTTTGGAGAGGAGAATAGTGCTGAGATACAAAGGTGTAATTTCTCTACTCCTTTATTTTCTTTTGTGGTAGTGCTACTAGTTAATGCCTCTCTCCTACAGTAGTAGGAAGATGATATCCATACCTAGTGACGAATATTGTCTCTATGGGCAAGATTTAATATGATCAGAAATAATGGTGGGTTTTTTCTGTAGTTCTGAGAAAAGCTGTTGTAGTGTGAGATCCAAAGTAGCTTATCTGGTTAGAAACATCATTTTGGCATAACATTTTCTTAGGCTAAGAGAGGTGGAGATACTTTACATTGAAGTTCATGTTTGTACAATCTAATGAAAATTTCCTCTGCATGTACTGTCTTTTTTGAACTTAATCTATAGTTTTTTTCCTTCTGCTTGCCACGCTGAGCTGCCCCAGCCACTCCTTGTAGTAGCCTTTTCTGACATAGTAAAGAATTACAAAGTAGGTGTATTTCATTTTGCAACCCAGCAGTGAAACTGTGCATTCACTTGCACAAAAAGTAACATCAAAGAGATTTTCTTCTTAAACGTAACTCTTAAGGGTTTATATTTTGCTGTTGCATGAAAACAAAGTAGTGTTTGATGTGAGACCTCTGAGACAATGCTCTTCTCTGAAGTAGACGTCTTTTTTGTTTACAAGGTAAATGGAGTTAAGTGAAAAATAATATGAGTTACCAGAATGGTAATTTTCTATCTGTGATTTTCAGACCCACAACATGTGAAGAGTTGCTGAAGATAACAAAGAAAAAGGAAGTCTGTTGTTGGGGAGATTTAATAATAACTGAGCCTTCGTTTCACCTCTTTTGGGAACTTTTTTTTTTTTTTAGTTTGTAAGTGGAAAACACTGAAGACCTGATTAAGGGGCATTTTCATGCTAGCAGTTGTCCTTGTCTGTAAGCCACAGTAAAATTTTGAAACAAACTTCATGGAGATAATGAAAATTAATTGCTTTAACCATTATGTAAATTAAAACTTGTTTCACCTACCTGCATTTATTCTGTTCTTAGGACTTTCTGCTATTACGTATTTACTGAACTAGTAAGTATGACGTTTTCCCCACATGAGATGTAGAGAATCTAATTGTATTTATCAATAGAGTCCGGCTTGCAGCACAGGAACTCCAAAACATTAAGATGTTACTTGCCAAGAGTAGGTATAAGAGATATAACTTATTAAATTCTAGTTTGGTATGCTATTATTGTAGAATGATTTCAGTAGTAAGCTGTCCTTAAAGGCATTTGTAGCTTTCAATTTTAATTCCATTAAAATAGCCACACTGTTGTGATTAATGAATAAGGGTATTAAAACAAGTTCTGGATGCTCAAGTACCTCTAGCTGTAAATATTTCAGGAAATGTGTTTTCTTCAAATTTTCTCTCCTCCCCTGATAGACAGCTCTGTGAGCTGAAAGTACTTGTTGTTTGATGTTAGTGATAAATGAACTTGGAAAAAAGAAGAATGTAGCTTATAACATAGTAGTCCAGTGCAGATCCTGCCTATGTAGTAAATTCATTCTTTAAATCAATCCTGAATTGGAACTCTTAATTTATAAGGTCTTTTCTGGTGGATTTAACAGATGGAACTAGTGTTATTCAAATCTATATTGGCTTAGAAGCGTATAAAATTGGGTTAAAAATATTACATTGATTTATAGTTAGCATTTCATTTTTAAATATTGGATGTTTAGTCAGTATGATGGGTTGCGCTTTTTCAAATTGTTAGTTTATTCCTAAAAGAGACTGCTCTTAAACTTTGAATTTGCCAGCTAAAGAGAAAATTGATGATTCTGTAGCTACTTTATGAAAACTTGTATTAATACCTCCAACATGTTAGTTCTGTGGGTAGGAGAGATCTTGGCTACCAGACTGGTAAAGTAAATACCAGTTTTGTTTTAATATACTCTCTCTGTTTCTGCCATATGTGTAGATAGATGCGGATGCACTCTTTCTCCCACCTCCACCTCCCCCTCTGCTCCCCTTTTCTTTCTCTTGTAGTAATGATACTAGTTAATACCTCTTTCTTATAGTAGTAGGTAGATGTTGCCTACTTATGAACGTTGTCCCTGTGGACACCATTTAATATGATTAGAAATAATGTTTTTTCTGATATAATTAAACTTACACTTAATATAATAAAAGTAAGCTGAAGGGGAGGGGGGAAGAGTCTACTGTTTCAGATTTCATTTATCCGTCAGATTTTAATGTACCTTGATTAACTGAAATGTTCTCTTTATGAATGAAGAATATTCTATTGTAGTCTAGAAATACCAGAATTACAATTGTTTACTTTTAAGTATTTTCATTAAAAATAAAACTTTCTGGGTTTAACTATGTAATGTAAAAAAATCTTTAATTTTGACAGCATAAATGAAATTAATATTTTGTTAAAAAAGTCTGGTTATCTTAAAATACAATATTGAAAGTTACGTGTGGAAACACAGTGGATATCATCATGGCGGGTCATATATAAAGAATGTTTTTATGCTAGTTGTTGCCTGTCTTCTAGTATCTATTGGTGTCATGCAGAGCACTTTAGAGTAAACCACATTTTAGTTACTTCTACAGATTTTGACGAGACAGTGATCTTTCTCTCATGATTTCCTCATGGAGCCCTTCTCCCATGAGGAAAGGCTGACAGTTGGGTATTTTCAGCCTGGAGAAGAAGGCAGCTTCCGGGATACCTTATTGTGGCCTTTCAGTTCTTAAAATGAGCCTATAAGAAAGATGGGGAGAGACATTTTGGCAGGGCCTGTAGTGAAAGGATGGGGAGTAATGGTTTTAAACTGAAAGAGGGGATATTGAGGCTGGATGTGAGGAAAAAGTTCTTTACAATGAGAGTGGTAAAATACTTGAAAAGGTTGCCCAGGGAGATGGTAGATGAGCATTCCTGGAGACATTCAAAGCCAGGCTGGGTGTGGTTCTGGGCAACCTGACCTAGTTGAAGATGTCCCTGCTTATTGCAGGGGGAGTGTTGGACTAGATTAGCTTTGAAGGTCCCTTCCAACCCAGACTGTTCTATCCTTCTGTGATTTTAGTTAGAAAAGCTCTGACCTCAGCTTTTGCTGTAATGGCAGGAGGTAAACACTGATGTTGCATTATCTTATCTAGTTGACAATTTCATCTAATAGCCCCGGAACTTGGTGTGCCAGTTGTTAAATGCACTGGGCTGTGAAGTACAGCTTGCAAATACCAAGCTATTGTTTTCAGTAGAGTTGAAATCAGCTTTCTATGCTGCATTGCAGTGGAAACCAATCAATTAATGTGACAAGATGCCATTTTTTATTGCCAAAAGAAAGTTTCTAGTATTTTCTGCAATAGAAAGGAATATTTTTCAGTTTTGGTTTAAATTTAAGTTCATTTTATAGATATATAGGCTAAAGAGCCTTTGGTGATTTAACTTCAGTTTTTGAAATTTGTCTATGAAATCGCTTTTTAGATTATTTCTCTTAATTTACACTGGTGCTAGTGCCATGCAATATGTTCTTTTTATCAGTCATTGAAGTGTAGATGGCACTTACATTTTATTTCATGTGACCCATCTGAGATTCATGGTATAACAGGTTTTTCTTATCTTTTAAGAAAGAACAAAATTACTACCATTTCTAATTGTTTCTTCACTTATGTGGCCATGCAGAGTGAAGTGATTTCAGAAAATACCACAGAGATACTGTTTGCTTATGTGATAACAAAGTACTTTTGAAAAACTGTGTGAGAGAAACGCACCTTTTTGTATGCAGCATTAGTGAATACAACTGAGTAATACATAAGCTAATATGTGTAATTAAATCATACTATACACATGGATTGGTTACCTCTAATACAATTTGGTTACCTTTCAAGTGTGATGACTACTGCTAATTCACATGCTAAAATGATGTTCTAGTGGGATTTTTTTTTTTACTGGAATACTGTGGGCTTAATATTTTTAGTTGATGATTGAGTGATACCTTTCATTTTTTTACTGTAATTTAAAGTCTTTTATTTAGTGAAGCACAAATCAATATGAATTTAACTCCCATGCTTCATAAAGTTTTGCATGGGGTTTTTGGATAGCTCTTATCATTGGTAGCTATCACTTTGCTGCTCCGTGCTCTCGGTAGTGTATTTCTGGTTTTGAATATTAATTTTATGTTTTATCCTACTTAGCTCAGCTAGCATTTATAAGAAGCAGCAAAATGAAGATAATTTTTTTCATTTGATTCTTAGCAGAGGAGGACAGTAAAACATGTAGTTTGCTTGAGTTGCATTTGCTGCGTTTGCTTCCATATCGAGAGACAGCAAATATTCATGTTTGTCGGTTGGGGTGTTTTGGTTTTTTTTTGTTTTTTTGGTTTTTTTTGTTTCTCCACTCCTCCCACCAGTACTTTTTAGGCTTGCCCCAAAACTTCTAGGGGAAAAGTAGAGAGGTGAGAAAAATAAATGGAAATTTGAAAACAAAGTTTGTGGGAAAGAAAGGGACAATTAATATGAAGAGAAAATGTACATTAAAAAAGTTGTGTAGAGTGCTTAGTACATACAAATGTTTCAAGACCATTTTATATATTTTAGTGAGGAGCACTAGGTGTATGTGAGGTTGTAGTCACTATGAGGAGTGGTTTTATTGTCAGAAATGTTGTGAGCAATGCAGGTAGACAAGGTAAATGTCCATATACTTGGTTTTAAACTGCTGACTTCTAGAAACACTTAATATTAAGAGGTAATGGTGGCTTTTACTGAAAAAGTTGAACTAAAGGTACCACCTGTGAAGAACTTTCTCTGAGGTATACCCACTGTTAGGGCTTTTTCATGTGAGTGATAGGTCCTTGCATTACATTGGAGATGCTAATGTCTGAATGGATGTGATGGCTGCTTCAGAATGATGCTGCTGTTAGCAGTGAAAAATGTCTTCCTTACGATTCTTGTGCAGCAGGCCGTGGAGTGCAGCACATTTTTATAATAAAGGTGATGAATTTAATCGCAAACTGGCAGCCAAATGGAAATTGCAGACCTTGATACTGGGAGAAAATTGCCTATAAAGCAACTCCTGAGAGAACAGGCTTTAAATTTATCCACCCATTTCGACATTGAGGAGAACATAGGAATTGCGGGGTATTTTGCTTGGCTTGTTTAGTTCAGATAGATGACACTTCAGTGTTCCTTTATTTAAGAACTAGATACAGTGTTGTGGTGGATTTCTTAAAAAAAAAAAAATTGACCTTGTGTTTTTAACTTTACATGGTAAGGCTTTTGGAAAAAATCTGTTCCTATGTTAGCTTGGAATTTACTCCTGCTATAAAGTAATGCCTAATATGCATAATTAATTTAAACTTATAAATTGCTTCACAGATTTCCCTTTATGTCAGGTTAAACCCTTATGTGATTTGAGATTTAAAAAAGCATATCTGTGTATTTGAAGGCTGCTTTCAGCATTACACTGATGTGAGAAGCAGTGCTGTGAATGATTTAACTGGTCTTGAAGTCCCACTGGAAGGTAGGATACTTGCTCTAATGGTATGTAACTTAGTTTCTGATAGGGGGACATAATTTTTCAAAATAGTCTGTACTGACCCATTTCAATAAACAATCCTTTTAATCTCTTGTTTTTAGTAGTGTCAAGTGCTGATGTGCTTCCTATATGATAAGTAGGAGCTGCATTTATATATATAATTCCCATATATGGTGAGCGCTATATTAAAAAAAAAAAAAAGACAAAGCACTCCTTAGGGAGCTTACCAAATATGATCTACTTACTATCTGTTCATAGAAGCAATTGCAAAGAAATTTCTTGAGAAATACATGCTTCTATTGGATACTTAACTAAATGTCCTCACTGCAACGCTTTGAACTGCTCTTTTAAGCGGGTGAGAGGTGATTGTCATTCACGCAGAATTAAGAAAGAATAGCATTGGATTTTGTCACTGTGTTTAGGGTAAAGACAACAGGAATGCTTAATTCAGTGGCAACACATTGGCAAAACATTGTGTGGCATTTGAAACAAGCTGGTAGGGATATTCAGTATTTCGTTGGTCCAGTTTCTCCTCTTCAATGAAGTCAGAAGTATGCTGTGTGCTAGAACAATTCTTTTGGTTATGTGGTCCCTAAGGTAAAATTCCCAAAGGTAAAATAGGGCCCAGTTGTTGGGCCAAAGGTGTATGAAACAGGAGCTGCTCATTTCTTGCTCTTGATTTAACTTTGTTGTGCTCTTTAGAAAGCAAACCTGCTACCAACCCTAATTGCATTCATGTATTTATGTATTATTTTAGTCAAGTAAAGCTTCCAAGAGTCAGTATCAGTTATTGCCAGAAGGCGTAAAGGTTATTAAGTAGCTGTGTGTGAAAATATTTGAGCCCCATTCTGGCAGTCTACCACATACTCTCTCTGTATGTAGCTGATGAATAGCTTATCCATCTTCCTTTGCTTAAAGTACAGATTTGTAGCAAAATAAAATGAATCATTGACAAATTCTTAGATGTGTTTCACCATTTTGGATTGTTTATATTTTTTTAAAGAAAATGTAGAATAAAATTCCTATGGAATATATTTTCTACATAAATTTCCATACTACTTTCTGGTCACAGGAAAAGCATGGCCTAAGTTGAGAAATTTGCAGTTGCATTTATAATCTTGTTTTATGTTAGTTTTCTGAGACTGCAGTAGATTCAGATGAACAGATTAACTGGTCTTCCACGCTTTGTTGTAAGACGGACCAACTTTTCCTTATAAGTCTTGTTTTATTGCGTGTAGACATGTTTGGATGTATACAGGCACCCTGAGTTGGCTGGTATATCTTTTGCTCCTATTCAGATGCCTTTTGTTGCCTTCTGACTGTAAGCATTCAGAGGTGCCCAGTCAGTTAGGAAAGAGCAAGTATCAGGCCCCGAGTAGTGTTGAAACTGGAATGTGTATGCGGAGTTAACAGCAAAAGATATTATGTCCAACCTGTTTACTGGCAAAAAACTGTACAGGCCTGTTTTTGCTGTGGTTCTTTTAATTATTATTACTTTTATTAGTGGAAAACCTTGGAAAGAAGTTATGCAAGATAGTTTAGAACTAATTTAGTAGAAGATTCCTGTTGAGGAAGGTGTCCTTGTTACTTCCTTTCTGCTCATTCTGGCGTTCAGTGAATTGTTCGGTGATCTGTTTCAGCTCAGGAAAGCTGGAAAAAGCTAATCAAACAAAAAAGAACTTATGAATAGTCTTTTGCTCGATTAGTGAGTTGAATTGGCTTGCTAAAGCAGAGCTGGTGTGAGAGATTGTAAGGAGCTATGCAGCTGGGAGTGAGAAGATGGTGATGATTTAATTTCTCAGGAGCAGTGTGCTGTTAAGGTTGGTAATTCTGCTTACCCTTCAAAGGAAGGAGAAATGGTATAGCAGTCTTGGCTTTCTGGAGTATTGATCTTCTGGTGTTCCAGATTTCTGATTTCTTCTGGACTTCTGTAATCTGGGATATGCAGTTTCCTTCATTTTAGGGTAGTGAACTTTCTTGTACTGTCATAATTTTTTATCTTTTTTTACAGCTTTCTTGATATCTGTAATTGTTTTCTGGGATGAGTAGCATGCTGCCTTTTTAGCTATGCGATTATTTGCTTTTGTACATGAGAGCAGGAGTAATTTCATACAGTTCACTGTGATATTCTTCGGATTTTCCATTTGGTCAGGATTAACCTTATTTCCACTGTTCTATCTTCTGTTGATTAAATGTAGACTTAAGCTTCTGTGTTGCCATTCATCTTTCCTAAATTTCAGATTAAAAACAAACAAACATAAAACCTGAAAAACCCCAAAAGAATGTAATAGCCTTTTTAAAATCAGTTGTGACTGATGTTACAAATAATGGTAAGACATAACAAAACTTCTGGTAGTAACATTGTACTCTCAGTACAATTTATGATTAATGCTCTGCTTTCTTCTAACACTGGTGTAGATCAATTTTCAGGTTAAGTTTTTTCCTACTCACATTTTTTTTTTTTTTTTTTTTTTTTTTTGTATTGCACGTATCAGCACAGAGCAAATGCCCATCATGAAAAGAGGAGAGGATATTCTAACTTCTTGTTACTGTTTCTGAGTGTGTGGGGTGCACTTAAAAGCTTGTATGGTCTATTTCTAATGGCAGTGATTACACTGACGTTTATCCTCTGTAGGTGCATAAAGTCATGATTGTGGTTTGGTGGTGTTGTCTGTATTATATCAGAATGGGTTTCCTTTTTCTGCCTTTTCATCCACTGTGGTGTTCTCCTTTTGTTTCAACGAGGGAAATTGTCTTAGTTTACTTTCTTTTTCATCCTCTCTCATCTTTTTTCTCTTTTGCTTAAACTGTTTTTTTCTTTTAGGTTTCTCCTTGTAACCGGATATATTACGCTGACTACTTTCACTTAATTTTTCTACTTCCCCATACTGATACCTACATTGTAAGCTTTTAGAATTTTATTTTTTTTTTATTGGGATAAAGTGAGAGATTCTTTATACAGTGCCCAGTGCAAGAAGTACAGTGCCATAAAGACACTCAGTATCTTCTGAATTTCTTATTTATTTAAACTTTGATCTGTATTCTTTGCTGCTCACTTACTCTGTGATGGTAACCATTATTTTATTTTCAGCATGCTCTGTTTGTTGTATTCCATTATGTTTCTTTAGGGGCCCTGAAATTCATTAATTTTTAGATGTCCTTGTTGTGCTGCTGGGAATGGTGTGGACTTTTTTTCTGAATTGCTGCAGTTGAACTGCAGTATAATGTATGAGAAGACATAATTTTTTTTCATGCAGTTTATTTCACATGTAGCATTGGATTTAATGTTACAACTTATGTTCCACTCCTCCTAAAGAGTCTGAGTCTATTTTAGCATTTTGTAGCTTTGATAAGTATTGTTTACTGTAGTCTTACCATTCATAGTTTAGAATCAGTTTTGCGTCGATGGTTGAATTTATAAAACTTTTGGTTTGTATCTAGCAAATATTTTGGCATTTGTCATTAAGGAAGACTTTTAAACAGGGCATCTAGTCATTCCCAAGTTCAGGAATTGATCTGTGCATCTGATTGTAGGTCAAAATCTGTTAAATTGAGAATTAATGTCATCTGAGAACTTTATGAAAAATGGCAAGTCCAGTCTTCTTGTTGTTCTTAGTATTTCATTGAGATGTTTTAAAAGCATCTCCTTCTCCCCCTAAACTTTTTTTATCTGTCAGGTTCTTAACCAGATATGAAAGTGGTGTTAGGAGAAGATTATTTCAGAAAGAAAAGATTCTTTTTTTTTTTTTTTTTTATTTTAGTACTGTTTAAGTATGGGAAAGAAGTAAAACACTGAAGTGGGGACATGAATCAGTAAAATTAGTCTTGTCTTTAGGTTACTTTTCTTACAAGAATGAAAAATGAAGGGAAGGACAGAAAAATGAGTGTACTTGCCAGTTTTACTCGTCTTGGCTGCTTCTTGAAGTGGGCAAAACTCAGTTTACTGAAATCCAGAAGCAAAATAAATTTTAATAAGTTTCTTCAATGTCTATGTCATTCACAAGCTTGAAATAATTTGGCAAAGGTCCTAGTAAATATTAATAGTAGTTTGCTTAAATATACCAATCTGTTATTTTCATTGCAGAATGTGCTTCTATATTGATACTCCCAGTATTGGGAGTTCTGAAGAGGTGTCCAGATATCTAGTTTGCTTTTCCTCCTCCATCATGCAATCACCAATATCTCCATGCTTCACCTTAGTTTTGTTACTGACCTAAAGGGGAAATATTGTAGGTGACAGCAATTGTTCCCCAAAATAGTACCTTTTTAATTTGATCCTTGAGGAGTTGTAGAGTCATGGCAGCTGCTTAGTTAAATGGACTGCAGATCCCCCAATATTTGTGTCCTCATTTGAAGTGCACAGCTACAATTTGCAGTTCACTGTTAACTTTTTCTTTATTTTGAGAGGAAGCGTGACAGTTAATGCAAGTGGTGCTGCTGCCTTCCGAAGCTGAACAAATACACCAACCAAGATCTTTTCAATATTCATCACATTAATGAGGGAAGCGAATAGAATTTCCTCACATAAGCTTTTCCTGGCAAGCTGAAATGTATTCAGCATGCATCCAGGCTGTTTGAAATAGTAATTATAACTAGTCTTACTGGTTGTACTTGTAGTTCCTTGTTACACTCTATGGAGCTCTATAAACTTTACCTGGAGTGCTTGTTGGTATTACCAAGACCACTTTATGGTGTGATAGTCTGGTCCCATTTCTGTAAGAAAATCATGTTGAAATGAGTTTCTAAAGCATCTGTGATGGATAGAGGACCCCAAAAAGCTCTTTTAAGCTTTTCTGTTCTTTGGGGCTGTCTTTTTTGTTTGTTTCTGGTTTTTTGTTTGCTTGGTATCTCTTCACCTCCCGCCATCACAATGTGGTTGAAGGCAAATGTCAAATACTTTGGAGGTCTAGTGGCAGGAGTGGTTTGACTATTGACTATGCTTTTTTCTTGATAGTTCAAAGATATATTCAGAAGACAGTTGCTTCACCCTGCAGCCAGTATGTGGAAACAGGTGAGTGAAAGAGAAGAGTTAAAGAGACAGAAATTAGCAAACAATAAAAGCCTGAAAAAGCTATTTCAGATTTTGGCTGCTTTTATACTCAAAGCTTATAAAAACAAGTCTTGAATGTTAAATGGAGGAAGAAAATGAAACATTCCTACTCCCATTCGACATAGGGGGCATTAAAATTTTATTGCCCTACTGGTAATGTCATCTCAGTTATATGCCATTAGTAGTTGTGCATGGCTGTGATTTAATGAGCTATGGTTCATCCGCTCATGCATAATATAGTTCTGGTGTAGTCCACTACCACTAAATGACCTCTTGTGTTTTATGTAACTTTGCAGAATTACCCAGAACTTCTTAATGCTAATTGTGTGGTTTAGGCTGAAATATACTGAAAGTTTCAATTAAAACAGTGAAAAAGTTTTAATGAACATAAAGGAAAAAGTCTTTAGTATTTTAAAACAAAAAAGTACACTCCTTGAAAAATTTGCTCCAAGAGGTGCGAGTGCTTTCATCATTTTGCTTAGCAGTCTGCATAGATTGAAATGAGACAGATTGTATGTTTGTCTTTGAGCTCTAAAAATGTCCAGAAATGCTGTCCTGGTGAGCATGTGCTGCACCTCCATCCAATTTCTGTTATTGCACTTACTGTGGCAATAGGCAAAGTAAGGGCAAGCTTTATGCCAACCTGAGAAGGCTATGTGATTTATAGCTGTCAGTGTCTGGATTTAGGGAATGGCCTTGAGAGAAGGGACTTGCTTTCCTGTTTTGTGAGCGATTGCTTTGCTTTCTTCAGAAATTTCAGCTCTTAAGAAGGAATTTCTTAGTTTTTAAAAACAGGAAGTAGCAATGTCTGGCGGTGTAACCATCTTTCAAGGTTTGTGATCTGTTTGGAAGTATAAGGGAATGTTGAGTGGGAACTAAAACTTGCTGAAGGATGGATTACATCTTCCATAGGTAAAAAATGGGACTCGAATATGAAGAAAAGAGTTTGGGAGTAGGAGGGGGTTTGGAATGAGGAAAACAGGCAAAAGCATATATCTGCTAGAGGAAACTGCTTTCCAGAGGCTGGAGTAAACCCAGGTTTTGAGTCTTGCTGTGCCTTTGCTGTCAGGAAATATCTGACAAACCCAGAGGCAAATTATCTTGTTTCTCTTCTGCTGCTGGACGGTATCTTCCTCTGCTGACAGTTCATACTCTGTTTTATGTGGCATAGGTCTTTGAATGTAAAAATGACAGCTTAGCTGACTGGTTGTATTTAGCAAGTTTGCAGATACGAGAACAATTGTTTTGTGGTGGTGAAACTGATCTAGAAGATGCACAGAGATAAGGACTTTAAGGCATGCTTGTTTCTTCACAGGAAGTGATGTTTCTGATACTGGGGGATCTCAGGCAACACTGTCCCGACCATTTTGGTTTTGGGTTTTTTTGTGGCAGAGGAGTAAGGATTAGACCTGCTTCTGTGAAAGGTTGCTGTATCCTACCATCTTGCTACTGGATTTGAGTTTCTATCATAGGTGACTTGTAGAACAACAAAGCTTATTAAGGATAAGTAAAGAAGAAGAAAAAATGATGCTACTTTTGCATCATGAATAATAGTCACTGTTACCTGAAAACATGTCAGTTATCTTAAATACATTGCATAACACAGCTATGGTTTTGTTATGCTGTGTGTGCGTATTGTGCTGGAATTTTCTGTCTCAAATTAAACTTGTAAAACCAAAGAAAACCCACCAAAACAACCAACAAAAAAAATCTATGTAGGGAAGGTTTATTTCATTAAGAGTGTGAATGCTTATTAAACAGACTTCCGTGCCCTGAAGGGCATCATGAAGTCATGCTTCCATTTTTGGTAAAGTATGCTAAAGCACACTACAAGTGTATTCAGTTTTTATTTTAAAGCGAAGCACATGCACCGAGTGTTTTAAATACTGAAGCTTGCAATATGGATTCTAGGCTCAATTATGTTGAGTATCACAGAGGAAAAAAAAATCATATTTGAAGGTACTCTTTGATTTCTTTCTGGTACTTTAGGAGGTTGTTCAAAAAGGTTTGCTTCCTAGGAAAGTGCGGTTCCTTCAGATTTTTTTAGAAAAATACCTCTTGGTCTTGAACCAGGGAATATTAACTTAAAGATGTAATAAGGTATAGACAAAGTGTATATTTTTTCTGTGAAAAGAAGCATTGTGCTTATTCTTGAAAGTGATCTTATTGGTGTATTATCTCAAGGCAGGGCCTAAATTACCAGATAATGGTAATTAATGTTACTGATTAGTAATAACACTTGTGGATCAGAAATCTGAAGAATTTCAAATAATAATGGCAGTTTTGCTATGTATTTTGGAATCAAGGGTGTATAAGAATATTGGCATAGTTCTGAGGAGAGTTTACTTTGTGCAACTCTGGAAAGATAGTAGTAATTTATCAAGAAATGTTAACCCCTTTACATTCCTGAAGAGAGTGCAGCTGATGGCTTTTGAGGTAAGACCATGGTCTGGTTCTATTAGGTTTTAGTTGATTGCTGTTGTGATAGCCTACTTAACTATGCCACTTGGAATCTCTTGACAGAGTGCATAAGCTACCTTTGATGTACCTTGAAGAGACCTTTACGCGTGTATCTTCAAGGTAGTTTAGACTTGCACTGACCAAAATACTGTGAGGGCAGTTTTGACTGTGGCTTCGTCACCTGTCAAAGCAGATCTGCCTAATGGGACCCAGTGTTACATTCAAATAGTATTGTGTGTAAATTGGAAAAGGAGGATGGTTGGAATGTCCAGCCTAATCTTGCTTTATTAGGATTGCTTATAGAACCAATTTTATAGAAGTATTGCTAACCAAATATTTACTACTGTTTACGGAGGAGGCAGGCCATTTACAGTTTCATTATTCTTAATTAAAGCTCTGTCATGGTTGAAGGGAGTGAGTGTGGTTCTGTGTTTATCGTAATAAGAATCTGCTTGTTAGGGCAGGTAATGCTAGTTTTTGGAAAGTGACTGGTTTTTATCACGTAAAGGAGCAAAAAGGCTGTGAATGTACTACCTCTGATACTCAGTGGGATTTTGCTATAGCATAGTGGAGGTTTTTTGTAGTTCTAGAGCTTTACTTTTTTTCTTGAAGGAAATAAAACTTTGCAAGGTAGGCTAAATTATGTTTTAATATACCCAACCACAAACTAGATTGAACATTCTGTTTTCTATGTGGAATAACAACAAATAAATTAGGGCAAATAACAGCTAGTACTTTTCACTGCAGTGAAAGAAACCTAAGTAGCAATCTTATTTCTCACTTTATCAGAGGGTGATGCTTTACTGGTAGTTGATTCTCTTCATTAAAGTTTTGCTGGCTGTGCATGTTTAGAAAAAGTTGCCTTGCTGAATTTCTGCCTGCTGGTAATGTGTTGAGTCAGATGGCTGAACTAATGCATGGTACAAAAGGATGGATAACAGTAAGATTAGTATACTAATATGTCTCTTCAATATAACTTACGTTCAAGTCTGGAAAAAATGCTCAGGTTTAGTAAAAATGTCAATTACAAACAGCCTGTTTTTTTTTTTTTTTTTTTAACCTTGAAGTTAGGCCTCAGTCGTGCAGGATTTAGTTTAATTGTTGCCAGGTTTCAGTTCCCTGGAGAACCATGTTTACATAGGTATATTTATCTTTTAGAAGATTATTCAGGTGTATGTATTCGCAGTGAATTCAAGCACACAGTTTTTTTCCTCTAGGCTGATGAAAAATGAGCAGGGTTTCAAAGCTGACTGGTTATCTTAATCACTTCAATTGAAGTTGTTTAACAATTGTAATAGAGGAACTCAGTGACAGTTTTTAAGTAGTGGTGTTTTCTGTATGTATTGCTCAGCATAAATCCAGACATTTTTCTTTTATCCTTTCAACACTGTTAAAGTATTTAATGATGTTACTAAAGTTTTTTTACTTGGATTTTTCATATAAATTTCTGTCACTGATTGTGCTTGTGTAATAAGTTACAATTTGCAGTAAGATAAAACCATACTTATTAGCATATGTAGTGTTCTTAATGGATTCTTTTTAAGACAGGTGCTTGAATTAAAAACATAATTTTACTGTACATAAGTGTGGGTCATAAAACAGTTTGAAAAACAGTTTGCATACAGAGTTATAATTTTCTTGGTGTGCGATGTGTCCAATTTGTTGTAATTTTAAGGCTGTCTTGGTAAGAATGCCTCTCTCAAGCTGTCTATCATGTATGTTTTCTGAAAACAGATTTAACAATTTTTTTTTCCCCAGATAAGGTGATTCACTATGGTGGGTTCTTCCAAAATCACGTCTCAAGTTCAGAGGGTTTTTTTTTCCTTTTCCTTTCTGTTACACTTACCTGTGTCCAGTGAAAATCTGTTAAGTTTTACAGCACATATTGCCCTTGTAACTCTTAATTCTGGTGTCAGTTGTCTGTGTATTTCCTTGCCCTCCCCTAAGACAACATCTTTATGTTTACCTGTGAGTGGCTGGCTGTTTTTACGTGCTCCAAATATGACTTCATATCTTCAGTATTTTTTCTGAATGAGGATGACCAAAATTGCTTACAGCGTTTTATCACAGTTCTTCATGCAATTCTTCCATTCTTTGTTAAAAATATCATACAGACCTACATCAATTAAGATATTTGCTCTTCCACTGCTGTCACTGCTTGATCCCTCCAGGTCAGTGTGTGGTTGATAATGGATTTTGCCTTCTGTCAGTGTGAAATAGAACATGTTTCACTGAGGGATGGGGAGGGATAGACAGACATAAAAACACACCTAGTTTTACAGCATTAACAATTAGTTGTGAGATTCCTCTTCCACTAATTCATTTTTAGAGATTATTAAGTTCACCCTTTATGAGGTTTTACATCACTTTTGGTCAACCTTCTTTTAATTAGCTTTGCCTTTAGCACAGCTGTTGTCACTTTGTTTTAGCCTTTCAAGGAATCACCAATTCTTTAGTTAAATTGTTGCATGGGAAACTCAACTTAGCACTGCTCTGTGTTCTTAAGCACTCTAATACTTATTATATTAGCTTAGCAGAGTCCAACTTTGGTAAACTTGTAGCAGTTTACAGACTTATCGCAGTATAAGTATAAACTTTACAGGCTTATGCCAGTATTTTAAGTTCTTCAACATTTCTGAAATTTGGCATACTAATACAAATGGACTAATTTGTCTGGCTGGAATATTTATTCTTCAAGTAAATTTTGGAGCCTTTTGCTGCGTTGGGTACATGTTTGATTATTGTACTTCCAACTCAGAGTTTCCAGTTTTTCTTTTCAACATTCATCTTTGACCTCTTCTGTTCAGATGATTTTGCTAACACATTCCATTCTTCCATCAAGTTTTGAAATTTAAGCTTAGGTAAAGTTTTTGTTCTGTTTGTTTAAGGTCTGTGTTTATAACTTGATAGTAATTTCTTTTGAAGTCTTCTCTGTTTACTAAAGGCAAATGTAAACCAACTTTGTTGGTTCATCAACAAAGTAATGGAAAAACATCAGTTTATCACATGCAAGAATACTGACTACTGCTGTGCTGAGTATTGTATGCGTTAATTAAGCTTTGAATAAATATAAGCTAAAGATACGTTGGACATGTTCTAACACAGATGAGTAATGCTTAATTTATGGCTGTAATTTGGTCAGTTGCGGTATCAAATTTCTAAAGCTATAGTGCTGCTTATCTATTTGGTTGAGATTATCAGTAGAGATTTTGTTTGTGTGCTGCCTTTCTCGGGAAGTCTTCCAATACTTATAACTTAGTTCGAAGTTGCATAGTGTGTTTTGATGGTGTATATTATGTCAGAGCAGTGCAATAGTTAATATGTTTAATGTGATAAATGAGTAATTTTTCAGTGTATTGGTACTTGTCAACCGAAAATTTACTTTCTTACAGTCTTGTGAATAGAGTGCTCACAGAGCCAGGGTAGGGCAGTGTATAAAACAATACAATGTGATAGGGAGCAGTGTGTTCAAAAGTGGGATTGTATTACTGTTGTACATGATCAGTTAAAAAGTAAATTGGGAATGAGAGGAACTACTCAGTCCTATTCAGATGGATTATTTCTAGTTGACATGATGAAAGGTGCCAGGTCAGCCTCTCATGGAAAAGTACTTCATATATGTAGAGACATTGCTTTTTATAAGAATCAAAATAGCTTTGTGTAAATATGCTAGCAGGTTAGAATTAGAGATGTTCACTTTATAACTAAATCATTTGCTTATCATTATGTATGTTTGCTTTCTTAGGTTTCAGTGTGTCTTTTCCTGCAGAATTGGGTAAATTGTGGTTGATAACCGATAACTGTTTTTTCCCCCCTCCATATGTCACAAGTACAAAAATTTAGTGCCAAAATCTGGGGTTTTGTTTAAGTGTCTTCATCAGCATCTCCACAGCAGTATAGTCTATTTTTTTGGTAACAAACATGTAATGTTAATTCTTCATGACTAATCAGCTAATGCTGATTAATATTTTTCTTTAACCGATTGTGTTTTGTCCAGATACTTCGCTTTTTTAATGTAACAGGTGCTCACAGTGGTGTGCATTTACTGTAGAAGGCAGTTTTATGGCAAATAAAAGGCTGATACAAAGCTATGTGAAAGATTGAGAGAGGACATAGGATATACATCTTCACTTCCTAGCAATTCCTGAAATACTTTCTGATAGTTACAGCCTTCTTTGTTTCTCAGATTGCCTGTGTATGTGGAAGATAGGTGGAATTTACTTTGGCCTTAATCAGTAAAACAGGGTTCCATAACATTCCTATGTTAATGAATAGTTAATTATTTTTGAGTGATCATGGAAGTAAAATAAAAATGCTTTCACAACTTTCATACAAAAGACAAAGAATACATTAACAGAATGTTTTCTTATAATTGCTAGGATGGTTTCCAAAAGATTGAGAAAATAATCTGCCAATGCTTTATATTATTCTTTATAAATGGTAAGCGTTAAGACCATTGGAAAACAGGAAAGAATCTAACAGTACTGCTCTTTAGTTCTTTCAAGGTTGCTTTTTGTTTGGTTGTTATCTTTGGTGTGTTAAGTAGTTTTCACTATTTAATTTCCTGTCAGTTTCAAGACTAAACCAAACTGAAATTTAGGTAACTTCATCAGAATTTTAATTCTCCGCTAAACTTCAAAACTGATTATTTTGGAGGATCTCAGCCAGGAATTTGTTTCGGTTGGTTTGTTTTGGTTTAAAGGTTGTAAAATAGCATTTAGCCTTTTAGGCACTCTTTGCACATACTGATGGGATAGTATAGGGTGTAGGCTTTCTTTGCTGATACGGGGGGGTTCTGGTGTGAATTAGGCTATTGTTTTCCGAAGTGCTCAGTATACTTTTTCAGAGGTGTCCTTGTAGCCTTAACTGGAGAGCTCCTGACTACATCACTTCATAGTTGTTCAACGTAAATACAATTTATTTCGTATGCTGAAGATACATGTATAAATTGGACAGCGGTTGATTCTGTTATGAATGGATGGATTTAAACATAGGGAGTGTGGAACAGTATCTGGGAAGGGAAGATCCATTGCAGACCAGTCAGTCTGCGTTGCTCACAAAGAGCAATTTCAAAACCAGACAGTGAACTGAGGTGAACACATTTTGTTTAAGAAATACACAACTGAGCAATTAAACCTGTGGGATTTTTGTCTGTTAGACCTGATACTGTTAAGCTGATGTTTTTAAAATAGCAGCAGGTAATGTTGTTTAAATCTCTTAGAATGAATGGCTCCTTTCTTTCATCCTTCTGATCATGATTAGTAGTTTGCACAGAATTGTATTATTGCTGATTCTGCTGTGTCAAAGATATCAAAGTTGTTTTATTATGGTTAGGTGCCAAATATTTGATTCATGCTACTGGGTATGGAAAAAATAACCTCGAATACATTTAGCAGCCTAATGTTTGAGTAACTCTGCTACTTGTAGGTAAGTATTTGGGGGCAAATTGCTGTTAAAGGGATCTAAAGTAGAAGATTTTTGAGGGTGCAATAATTAAAACTGATCTGAATGTGAACCACTAAGTCTGCCTCAGTGTTCACACTGTGCTGATGGACTTTACTAGTGGAAAATATTTTGAAGAGTGTGATACTGTTAATTTAACCCATGTTGTAAGGAAAATTTGTAGCACGCAGAAGAGTATATGTTCACTTAACTTTAACTGAGTTAATTGTGTGATTTTGGTGTAGTGCTAAGACTTAACATTGGGATGAAGGTTGCTTTGAAAACACTTGGTTTTCCTTGACTCTTTAGTTGTACTGTTTTCTGTCTATTGGCTAATTACTCAAGAAGCTTTACAGAGATAATAATTTGGGTGTGGATGGATAGTGTATGTCAGTTGCTAGATGATGTTAGTTGCAGATGCCAAGTAGACTGCTGAAAGGATTGTTCGGCTGTCCTTTTAGGAGCTTTTAAACTGATTTTTATGTTAAAGATATTCAGGTGTTTTTGGAGGTTAGTACTGGGAAATGAGGAGACACAGGACTTCCTCTCAAATATACAGCTTTTTGAGTTATTGAGAAAATGAAGAGACTGTATTGCATGACTGTGTTAAATTTGCCGGTTAGTTATGTCAGAGTTCAACATCATGCTCTGAACCAAAACTGCTGATGTATGGAAACTTGTGTGAAGTGGAATGTCTGTTTCATCAGCTTTAATGCTTGATCATGTTTGTCTAAATTTTGTTTACTCTGTATTCGTTTCTGAAGGAAAGATAACAGGAATCTTGTTTGCCTGCTGCTCAGGCGTCTCACTGATCAATAGCGAAGGGTGGGTAGGGTAAGTGCTTGCTAACATTTTAGCCTGTATGCTGATGATGCATGCAGGGTACAGGTCCATGTGGCAGAACTTTAAAAATGACTTTTTTGTTAGCATTGCTATTTCTGCTGCATCAGCAATAGTAACAAACAGCACTAGTGTTAACAGCAAAGACTGTTAAAATTGTGATGAATAAAACCAACTACTTCTTTGCCAAGTAAGCATACTAAAGCTGCTAGATTAGAAAACATGAGTTGCAGTGTTCCACCAATAATAAAGTACTTAAAAGCTTCCTGTTGACATTTATACAAAGAGAACAGATGAGTGTGCTCTGTTTGGTTTTGAAGTCAGCTTGATGCGAACTTTGCAACTGCCCACAACAGGAGGAGTTTTGTAGGCTCTTCTTGAAGAAAGAAGTGACTGAATTTTGATACCGAGAGTGCTGGCAAATTGCTTGAGGTGCTACCTACTTATCATGGGACTGACAGTTTAATCATCAAAAGCATATTGCTAGATAGGTCTCAGAGGAGTAAAGGGGAAGAAACTAGTTTTCTCAAGGCATTGGAAAATGGGGACTGTTCTGTGGCTTGTACACCATATTCTCAGTGGTAGTGTAGGAATTTTAATTTCTTCTGAAAATGCTGATCAGTTTAGTGAACAAATGGAGTAGTGTCATGTTGTTTTGGTTCTTGTTTCAGTTTTTTACAGTAAAGGTTGTGTTCAAATTTGGTTTTTTTTTTTGGGCAGGATGTGAACATCAGCACACATCTTGTTTGAAGCCAAGCTCCGTATTAGCGTTCAGAATTCTTTCACAGAGGTTGTTATCCGCTTGTCTTTAGACATTTTTGGTTAAGAACAGCATATAAGAGTTACATACTTTTTTGCTTTTTTCTCTACATCCTTAGTTATATTTTTCAGGTGCTTCATTTACAGTATTATTGGATGCTGTTTGACTAAAACAGTGAAATTGTCTAATTCATGGGTAATGTTTTAATAGAACATGGAATGGCTTGTCTTTCTGAATAAGAGTGGTGAGGCACTGGAATGGGTTGCCCAGAGAAGTTGTGAATGCTCCATCCCTGGCAGTGTTCAAGGCCAGGTTGGACAGTCTTGGGTGACATGGTTTAGTGTGAGGTGTCCCTGCCAATGGGAGGGGGGTTGGAACTAGATGATCTTAAGGTCCTTTCCAACCCTAACTATTCTATGATTCTTTGATTCTATTCTATAAATCCTAGGTCCATGTTTAGTGGATTTGGACCCTCCAAAGTGTTAATTGTATGTCTGTATGTTAGAATGATTGTAACCTTCATTTACTAGTTTCTGGACCTATCTGATTGCAAAAGAATTGGAAAAAAATGCATTCAGTTGCTTAGAAGTACCTTTTGATTTCCCGAATTGATGACAGCAGCAGCTGTGTGCAGCAAAAATACTTCATAAAAACTATTTTATTAACTGTTGTGCATATTTTTGTTGCATTTCACTGGAAAACCTGCACCTCAAAACCAAACATTCTTCCCTCTCCCCCGCAGACTACACTAGATCAGTGCATACTAATGTCATGTATTTGAGCAGTCTTACTAGTCATCTGTGTTAGATAGTTACCAGAATTTTTACTTTTACAAAACATTACTGTGGAAATAGTGAAGGCATTATTTACACTTGATTTTAGTGCTGTAGTCTGTAAGAAACAGATTTATTGTTATTATTAACTTTGTCAAAACATGTAAAATTATGGTGTAGATAAAAAGTTTGGTGTTACTGATATTTTAGGCATAACTTGATTTCTGTGAGAAAATAGAAAACTGAAACTGAATGTTCAATGCATCCCTGAGATCCAAATACCGTGTAGATTTTAACTGTATAAGCATAACTGTTTTTCTTGCCATACTTCTTAACTTTTTAATAATAATAATAATAAAAAAAACAACGTAAATTGCTCAAAACCTTTTATTTTCATGGAAACTGCCTTGTTTCCACTAACAGTGGAACTGAAAGTATGGTGCTCTGCTTCCTTAAGGATGCTGTCTGGTGTTTCAAGATGCTTAGTGTCTGGATTCATTTTGAATTTCCTTGCCAATTGCAGCTATGGTTTTGGTTTGCTCCACCCCCATTTGTTGTGTATTGTAAAAATTAAGAATAATAGATAAGAGGCTCTTCGTGACAGATAAATGCTTGTTTAGTTTCTTTAAAGAATTCTGTGCATATTGATGGCTTAATGTTGTGTTAGACTTGGGAAAGGAACATGGGCTGAGAGCGGCATCAGTTCATCTCTGTTTAAACACCTGTAGCTAAACCGGAGCAAATAGCATCAAAAAATTTGTTTCAGTTCTTCAAATTCTTAGTTCTAGTGGGGAATCCATTGGTTTAAAACCAGTGTCTAAGTCAGCTCTTCCTTCAAAAGTTAAAGATTCATAATTTAGAAGAAGCCTTCATGCTGAGAAATTCTAGAGCTGTGGGCACTGAAGTGGTCTGCAGCTCTGAGAATGATGGAGGAATTTGAACCTTTTCAGTGATTTCCTACTTGGAATATGCATGCTGAGTGGTTTATGTAAACCCATTTTATGTTGCAGGCCAACAGTCTTTCAGCATACATGCAACCTTACTTCTTCTAAGGGAATGATAATTGACAGCGGAAAAGAAGTAACTTTTTAATGTATTTTAATGTGATGACAAAACATTCATCTGAACACAGTTGTTCGTGTGCTCAAGAGGGAAGAATACTTTTATCATTAAGTATCATGAAAAGATCAAAAAAGTACATCCCTGTAGGCAAACAGTATAAACAGTGTGTCCTGCTTCTGATCATGTCTTGAGTGTTGGGGAGATTGAAAAATACTAGCTGCAGATGAAGGAAGCAAAAGATTACATTACTTGCATAGTTTTCAGGGACAGAGGAAGAAAAATGCTGTCCTGGACCAGAATGCATTTCATTGCCACCATAGATGACAGTGTCATGCTGTATTAATGTGGAACAAGACAACTATATTGAAATCAGTTTGTCTTTTTTTTGAGTCTGTTCCTAGACAGCACTGCTGTGAGCAAGACAAGTTTGTCATTTACTGCTAAACTTATAACATATAGACCAGAGTATTGTTAAAAGTGAATAATGTGGATCTTGAAATTCTTCATATGAGTTGCTGCTTCTGCCTACAGTAAAGATGGGTACTTGGATCTTTTCAAAGGGAACCTATTACTGAGTTTGCAGAACCTATTACTGCATTTGCAGTGCTCACAGGTTTCAGAGGTATGGTGAAGTTGCTGTATGCTTTTTAGTTATATCTGCTAAGATAATTAAGTATTTCTCCTTACTAACTCTCTTCTAAATCCCCATGTGTTATACCGCGTAATTACCACTGCAATGTTAAGATAGAAGTAAAGTAGAATTGTACTTAGGTGTTCACTTTCGAAATAAAGCTTTCCTTATTTTTAGATCAGTTGGCTTCCTGTGAGATACCATGGTGGAAGAATTTGTAAAGGATTGTAAATGTGGAGGAGCTAGAGTCTTGCAAATGAACTCAGGAAGTGTGATTTCATGAAAGACATGCCAAAGAAGCTTTTGGGAAGGGAAAATGAGACATCTGTTAAGTAGTGTGTAAAAAATTATGTAAAATAAATGTAAATAAAAGTCTGGTTTACTTTTGTTCTCTTATTTTTAATATTTTGATTTAATGGTAAAAAAAAATAAAAAGGTGCACTTTGAGATGTGAACTTCCCACTTCAATACTAATTCTGGCCTCAGCTTTTAAAGTATTTTTAAGTATTTCAGAACGTAATAAAAGGGATACTTGCTAGAGATGAAAGGAGATTAGAGTTTTTAGTTTTTGTAATATGCTGCTGGTGAGGCTTTCTGGAGTCTTCCTGCACTTCTGATAAGCTCTTGAGGGAGGTGCTGGAAATGCAGTAGCAGATAGTTATGTAGATACCTGTAGTTGCTTAAAGTGAGTGGCAAAGTTGCAAGATACTCAAGAGACTACAAGCTTGCATTTGGCTTAATGGGGACGGTAAAATGTGATCAAAATTCAATACTTCTGTATGCAGTTTTGTTGAGAACACAAGAGGTGTGATAAAGCAAGAGGCAGGTGTCTAAGAAAACTATTGTTAGTCATAGGAGAAAAGAGTAATCTTGAAGATATGTTAAAAGATTCATCAGAATCTGGAAAAAACCCAGGATGCATATTAAGTAGCTTCAAAAGTTGTATATTTTGAAGAGTGTTTGTGACTGGCTGGGCTAACAGATTGGAAAGAAAGATGGCTTGTTTTCTATCTGTAGTTTGAAGTGAAAGAATGGGTGAACTGGACATGTGATCGATCGGTACTGCTGAATAGAAGATAAGTGAAAGGAGAGGCTTGTAATATAGTAGGGGAGTTTGGAGACCTCATGGACAGTTAAAGAAAAACTGGGAATACATGCTTGTTATATCACCTGTTGCATCTGAATGTTTCTCCTGAGTTCTTGGGTAAGAAACCTAAGATAAGAGAGAAGTTAAACTGCCAAGAAGCAGAAGAAACAGTAGCACTTGAGGAGCTGATGGTAACACTGAGTTGATGTAGCTGGCTGATGCTGTCCTGATGTTTGTCTGTCAGTGTTACCAATGGCTTGAATGTAGGGAGAGAAGATAAAATCCTACATATGCATTGAAAACTAAATTCCATGTGTCTGGTCCTGTAGTGGAGTAGAAAATCCTAAGTTGGCAGGTGTCTTCATTCTACATAACATTTGAGGCATGATAGGTGGCTTAGGTTTCACACAAGCTGTAATTCAGTGGTAGTCCTCAAGTCAGCTTATCATGCTCATCCATGTGTGTTCTGAATGTTCGGTTCTACGCTGTCATGAATGTGATGTATGAGTATTTGAAGGGAAAGATAAAAATGAGTATTCTTTTTCTCCTGTGAAAACTAGGGTATCTAATGTTAGTGATTATATCCTACATGAAAGATACTATTTAAAATGAAATTTTTGGTGCAGCTACTCTGTAGCTGCCAAATGCAAATAAAAATGACCATGTTGCTCCTTATGCTTCAGTTCTTCAGCAGACTGCCTTAGCTTGTTTCAGTGTAGCATAAGTTAATGGAAAATCTGAAGAGAATGAAAAGGAAACAAAGTGTGCCAAAAGATAATATTTGTTCAAAGAGATGTGCTAAAAAAATTCTTTATATACTGAAGCCAGTATAAATACTGCTTATAGTTCTGAGGATTTTGTGCCTGTTGCCAAAATTGTCAGTGTAGAAGCAGCTGTGGATTTTTTCCTTGTGCTATGATTATGTGATGATGAGATTTGTGTTCTCTATTCAAAACGGGTGTTAGCCACCAGATTATTATATAGTGTACATGATTATGTCAGTTTCCAGTGGAGAAACAACTTGTTCTTGAGTATGCAGAGTAAGTTTGTTAGAACTAATTCAGACTAACTCAGTTGAAAATTAGGTCTGCTGCATTTCAGACATTTGTCATTTCTGATGCTTTCTCTCTTCCCCTAGCTTTTAGAGTGGTGAAATCTCAGCTCAAATGATTTTCCAGAAAAGAAATCGGTTATGAAACATAGGTTATTTTAATCTGTTGTTTGTTGCTACAGTTTCATGTGACTTCTTGTCTCTGTGGCTTCCTGTGGTCAGATGAAAATATAAAATTTATGTTTCAGTTTCACTTCAGTGCTGAAAATTTTGAAAGCAGTTGTAGCAATTCTGAAGTAAAAACTGGACTTACTGATAAGTGTTTTTGCTTTCAGCCCACAGTATTGTAAGATTTAATGCTTTGGGAACAATGTTGTTTAAATGTTACTTTTCACTTTGCAGCTTGGTTAATTCCTTTGTTTTAAGTATTTCTTTGTGATACTGGAAT
Source organism: Psittacula echo (assembly GCF_963264785.1). Taxonomy (NCBI): domain Eukaryota; kingdom Metazoa; phylum Chordata; class Aves; order Psittaciformes; family Psittacidae; genus Psittacula; species Psittacula echo. The sequence goes on along the minus strand of NC_137738.1, from coordinate 35,429,521 downwards.
AAACTTATTAAATTTCATACAAGTAGGGATTCCATGAATTATGAAATTTAAAAGATTTTTTTTTTTTATTCTTAGAACACCAATTTAAATACCAGTTTGACAGTTCTAGAAATGAAGTATAGACTAAAATAAGAGTCAGTTCTCAGTTTGTTGCAGTTTAGTGAAAGAAACCTGGATTTGAATCAAATTATCCATTTTGAACTTCTTTGTTTATAGCTACTTAGCTACATCTTGCAAGTTAAATGGGTGTGGGTAATACAGGTGCCATTGGTAGAAACAGTACTTACGCACCTATTTGTGATATTTCCTGCTGCTGTCAGGGAGTTTTTCATTCCTTTAGAACGAAGTAGAAGGATTTTTGGATGTGTATAGAGGTTGCCTAGGTCTCTGACACCATACTTGTCTTCATTTTTTCATTATCTCTGGGGAGGTAGTCAGTAGAACAAAATTTACTTCTTTTTTTTTTTTTTTTTTTCTTTTTTGTCACAGTGTGTACTCAATAACTGCACCCTTGAGTTGTCAGGTTTCTCACTGCTAAACGATGCACCATTTCCAAATGCTATAGTTAATCACATAACTAGCAGATAGTTTAAATGCTTTTTGTATTTTTTTGTTAGGCACAGATTTTTAGTTTGTTTGGGGTTTTTTTGCTTTCTAGATGCTTTGTTATGAAAAATGCATAAAAACTGTTTTTTGCATCTTTTAAATGATGTGAACAATCTTGTAAGAGTTCTAAGGAGCTGCATGTAATTTTTACCTAAACACCTGAATTTCATAAACAGTATGAGTAGGCAGCAAATTTACAGAAATTAAGGTGTTTGTGGTGCAGTTAAAAACCCAAAATGTCACATCTCCTTTTCCCCAAAAAAACCTCCAAGCCCCAAAACAAAAAGACAAACAAAAAGCCCCGAAATCACAAAAAAACCCTAAACAAAACCAGAGTAGATTTTTTTTTTTCTTTCAAGCTACCATGATGCTTATGTTGAGAGGAAGAAAGTGGCATTAAGATTGGGGAAAGATTAGAGGAAGACTGTCATGCTAAATTTTAATCTGTTACTGTATTTAATACATAATATACGTTTTTTTCCCCCACAGAAATTAGCAGAGTACGGAAAGACATGTATAACGACACATTAAATGGTAGTACGGAGAAGAGAAGTGCAGAATTACCTGATGCTGTGGGACCTATTGTACAGTTACAAGAGAAACTATATGTGCCTGTAAAAGAATATCCAGATGTAAGTATATCTTTTTAGTCCCTAAATTATTTTTTGATCCTTGTGGTCATCTTTAAATGTAAGTTTCATGTGATGCTACCCTTGGATCACACTGAATTGCTTTTGATGAGATACTTCTTAGGAAAGCAGTGTATGTTCTGATTGGTGGCTCGATTTGTAGTGAGTGTGAGTGGAAGAAGGTTGTGTTAAATACGGAACTAGTATGGATTATGAAGCTGTAGATCTAAGGTCTTGAATTACCTTTATCATTCGGTACTGTTTGTCCTGAGACTCTGTATAGTAGAGTTTTAGGAGGGAAGTACTTTGTGAGACTCTTTTTTTCCCCTCTTACAATGTCTCTAAAAGTCAATTAAAGAATCCTTAAATACTCTGTAGCGACCTTGGAGACCTTTGGAGACGGTACTTAATTTCAGTTAGTGTTTTTAACTGGGGTGGTTATTTATTTGGTTTTGTTGTTGTTGCAGTCCATCATCCATCCCTCCCTTCTTAAGCAGAGCTCTTTGCTTGCATGCCCATGTTATGCTGTCCACTGGGTGTTCTGTTCTATTGTACACCTGCCTTTTGAAGGGAGAATGGTTTCATTTCACTAGAAGAACTATTCAGAAGTCCTGTGGTCTGAATGGTTTCTTAAAACAACTCGTGAGAAAGCAAATGGTCCTGTCAGTCTAGCCCAACCATAAAGAAAGTGTTATTCCTCCCTAATATTTTAGATGTCCTGTTGCAGTGGAGGAGTGCACGGTCCTAGTGAGGCATTTGCACATTGAAGTGGTATAAAGAGGAAGAAAGTACACACCAGCAAAAAATTGAAATAACAGTTGTGTATCTCTGTGGCTTTTCTTTGGATCATTAATAAGATTAAGCTCTCCAAATTGAACTTTATTATTTGTCCTGGTTTCAGCTGAGATATAGTTTATTTTCTTCCTAGTAGCTGGTATAGTGCTTTGTTTTGGATTTAGTATAAGAATAATGTTGATAACACCTACAATTTAGTTGTTGCTAAGTATTGCTTACCCTAAGTCAAGAACTTTTTAGTCTCTCATGCTCTGCCAGGGAGGAGAGGGGCACAAGAAGCCAGGAGGGAGCACAGCCAGAACAGCTGACCCAAACTAACCAAAGGGATACTCCATACCATAAAATGTCATGCCGTACTCCATTAAGAAAATTGAGTGTAAGTCATTATTCGGAACAGAAGAGTTAAATGAATGTCTGTTCTCCCTTTTCAGCGTTCAGAAAGCTGTTTTGATGCTTTTGGGTTCAAATACCTGTACAGAGGAAAGTATTCAAAGAATTTGCATTGCCAGTAAGGGCATCTCCTTCCCCTTTGGTTTTTCTTCAAAATTAAGTAATGCTTATACATATATACATACCTGTGTGTACACAAGTACATGCATACATATCCTCACAGCAAAAGTATGGATTCTTTTGGAACTCTGTGGAATTACAGATTTTTGAGAGGAAAAGGTTGCCCTGAGATATTGTGAGTGCTCCATCTCTGGTAATGTTCAAGGCCAGGTTGGGGTGGGGCTTTGAGCAATCTGGTCTTGTGGAAGGTGCCCCTGCTCATGGCAGGGGGGTTGGAACTAGATGAGCTTTAAGGTCCCTTCCAACCCAAACCGTTCTATGATTCTGTGAACTTTGCTATGCAATTGTGCCATAAAGCAATACAAGTAGCTCTGTACTTAGGTATCTGTATATACCTTAGAGTTATATTGCTTACTGGCTTTTTAAAACATAGCTTAGTTGTTGAAATCTTTGGGTTTATAATTTGACAGTGCATCCTTTGCAAGGAGTTGCCTTAGTTATCAGTTGTAGTTTTAACAGAACTTGATGCTTGCTGTACCACGATCATGAGATAGGAGGAAGAAAAAGGGATTGGATTTCCTATAATTATTATTAAGCTTTTCTTCTAGAAATCAAATGTGGTATAACTTACCTCTTCACTGACAGTTAATAATTAAGTATAGTGTAAATAAGCAGGAGAGTTTGTACATGTGGTCAAAGCACTTGTGTAACAGGGTGTACAGTTTCTCTAGCTAATGTTAGGTCTTTGTGTGCATTCAGAAAAATGCTCTTGAAGTGGTCACTAATTTATTTCAATAAACTTTTACAACTTCAGAAGTTGGAGAGACTTAAGATTTGTATACATGTAACCTAGAATAAAATGATAGTTGGTTCTTGTGAGATGATGTGAAGTGTTTGCTAGAAAATGTACAGCTTCTACCACTCTGGTGATACTGGCAATTCAAGCTTCATTGAGGAGCCAAGCCCACTGTCCACATGTTGTCTGTATTTATTCCTAGTTCCCATAATGGGATGAGCACATCCTCAGTAATTGGTAAAGCAGCTAGAATATACCACTACATACAAAGAGGAAAGATCTGTCTCCAAGTTACATCTGTCTCCAAGTTAGAAATTAAATAACCTGCTTTGCATTCAGGCTTGTACAGCGTTCAGAAGGTCTGGAGTACAGTGATTGCAACTTGTCTGTAAATTTCACTTTTAATGCTTAATTTCACCTGTAAAGATAATTTAATTGTAATCACAGAGTGATGTGAAACTTCTTACTCATACCTAGCAATTGATTTGTTATCAGATACGGGGAAGGCATACTGTGCGCACTATGAGAATGAGTGTCAGATAAATCCAGTTAATTCTTTCCATTGTCATCTTTCTCTCCTGACAATCTTGTCTGCCTTACAAAAGCATAAAGATGGATAAAATTAAATATTATGCAAAGAAGAGTGACCGGAAGCTGCTTTCTAATTTAGATTTAACAATATTTTTAGAAATTATGTTTTAATAAACTTTTATTCTTTGACTTATTCTTTAACGGCTCAATGTCTGGCTGGAGACCAGTAACAAGTGGTGTCTCTCAGGGATCGGTGTTGGGACTGGTCTTGTTCAACACCTTTGTCAGTGACATGGGCAGTGGGATTGAGTGCGCCCTCAGCAAGTTTGCCAATGACACCAAGCTGTGTGGTTCAGTTGATAAGCTAGACGGAAGGAATGGCATCCGGACGGACCTTGATACGCTTGTGAGGTGGGCTGATGCCAACCTTATGAAGTTTACCATGCCAAGTGCAAGGTCCTACACCTGGGTCAGAGCAATCCCAGGCACAGCTACAGGTTAGGCGGAGAAGAGATTCAAAGCAGGCCTGTGGAGAAGGACTTGGGGGTGTTGGTCGGTGAGAAACTGAACATGAGCCGGCTTCAGTGTGCGCTCGCAGCCCAGAAAGCCAGCCATGTCCTGGGCTGCATCAAAAGGAGTGTGACCAGCAGGTTGAAGGAGGTGATCCTGCCCCTCTACTCTGCTCTCGTGAGACCTCACTTGGAGTATTGTGTGCAGTTCTGGTGTCCTCATCATAAAAAGGACATGGAATTGTTGGAACAGGTCCAGAGGAGGGCCATGAGGATGATCCAGGGGACTGGAGCACCTCCTGTATGAAGACAGGCTGAGAAAGTTGGGGCTGTTGAGCCTGGAGAAGAGAAGGCTGTGTGGAGACCTCATAGCATATCTGAAGGGGGCCTATAAGGATGCTGGGGATGGACTATTCACTAGGGACAGTAGTGACAGGACAAGAGGTAACGGGTTCAAACTTAAACAGGGGAAGTTTGATTGGATATAAGGAAGAAATTCTTTACTGAGAGGGTGGTGAGGCACTGGAATGGGTTGCCCAGGGAGGTTGTGAATGTTCTATCCCTGGCTGTGTTCAAGGCCAGGCTGGACAGATCCTTGGGTGATATGGTTTAGTGTGAGGTGTCCCTGCCTATTGCAGGGGGGTTGGAGCTAGATGATCTTAGGGTCCTTTCCAGCTCTAACTATTCTATGATTCTATAACTTATAGGTGTAAGCGTACTGATTAGTTGACTGTAGTGAATCCTGAATAGTACTACAGTGTAATTCTGTGCACTGAATCCTAAATTGAGGCATAAAAATAATGGTCTCTCATAAGTTTAAACATACTTGTTTTATGTATATATAAACATATGCATGTATGTGTAAAAGATGAAATGGTAAATCTTTATAGCCTACATTACTTCCAATATTATTATTTGACTGTCCTTTGAATACCTACCCAGAGGAAAGAATATACAAAACATAATTACAAAGCTAAAATAAATATATATAATCCCCTATAGTATCTTAATTTAGATTTTCAAGTTCTTACTGAGTGTTTTTATACTAAGATTTATTCTAAGACCGTAGTTGATGTCAAGGTTCGAACTTCCAAAAAAGCAATTGTATGAAACAGCCCGTTGATTTTAAATGCTGACTGTGTAAAGTCTGCATTTCTACTTCTGTACTAGTTAGTGGAAGATATGCAGAAATCTTGCTAGAGAATAACTGATTTTCTTTCGTATGTTATGTTAATAAGGAACATTTTTCTACGATGTAATCACATCTGATGTATTGTGTAATTGTTGGGGTGCTCTGCCTTCTGTCTCATTGTTCTTCCATTGCAAGCTGTAGTAATGCAGTATTTGTATAGCTTATTCTAGCACCCTGAGAAGGTGTTAGACCTTTACAGAGTTTCTAGTCTTAAAATTGAGATTGGAACTTTTGTGAACCAAGTGTGCTCCTGAAACTTGAGAGAGAAGTGCAGAAGGCACTTGGAAGATGAAATTCCATTGGGTGTCCATTATTTGCCCTTCAGTTAAAAATGTGTTCTCTCTACAGCTAAAGTTTGAAGGCATTTCCAGTTCATGGAAAAGTACCTTCTGTCAGAGTTCAAAAAATTAAGATGATTGAGCTCTTAGGAAGCAGAAGAACAGAGGATATGCCATTGTTTGTGGGTGAATACTTAATAGTCTTTAGCATTTCTTACGCTTCAGATAAATGATTAATTTTCCTGAATTTCCCTAAAGAGCTGAGACTAAAGTTTCCGTCTGATATCAATTTAAACAGTTTTTGGAATTAGTACCTACCAATGTTAGACTCAATAAATGTTTTTTTTTTTTCCTATTATAATCATGGCTTTATTATTAATAAGTACCCTGTTAGCTCTGATTAATGTGAAATTCTCTGTTGGAACTCTTCTGTGCCTCTTCAGTAAAAACGTAAGAACTCAGTAATTATTGCATCTAAAGTAGCATGTCCTTTGAGTATACTGAAGCTCAGAGGCCAGCAGTGATAAACAGCTTGTGCATACTTTTTGACCATTTTAGTTAAAACTGTTTAATTAGTACAACAGAATGATGAACACAGGGATTCATTTTACTATGGGGAACTTACTGAGAAAACATTTAAATCCTTTTTCAATTGGGTAATATCAGAGTTTATTAGCATCCCTAATATGGATTAGGAAAATGATAACATCATCTTTATTTATTGTTCTGATTCTTTTACTTAAGCTTTTCATTCCCTAGTGGTAAACAGGGAAGGAGGCTAAAAGAGCTGGCCTTGTTTACCCTTGCAGTAGGAAGTAAAGACAGAATATAGCTGGTCCTTGTAAATACACTTGAGCTGCGGAGTACTAGCAGGGCTGAAGGAAGATGTGGCAAAAGGTCAGCAACAGATACAAGTACAAATGTGTATGAAGGAACTAAAATAATGTGATTACTCATTTCCAGTCCGAATGAGATACTTGGAAAAATATTTGAAGCAAAAAAGTTAATTAGGCTTTTGAACGTTACATATATATGAGAGGCTTTACACACTGTCATTGCAAGTGGTAAGGGAATGGATTTATTAAGAAAGGTGCCCTTTATTTAGATGCTAATGAAACAGAGACATACCTTAATATTTTTATCAATCTTTTTTTACCTTTCTGTCTAATACTTTAGTGGATATCCTTCTGTTACTGGCCACCTGATTCACCTTTTGAAAGATAAGTTGGTTTTGAGCTCTGGTTCACACTCAGTAGGTTGGTTTTTTTGTTGTTGTTTGTAGCACTTTGCTGAAAGATGACGTACGTTGCCATAATTTCATTCAGAAATAACCCTGTGAAATCTTTAGAGCATGTTTGTCCTCAGAGACAAAAGTGTGGAAGACAGTCTAGAATATATTGGAGATAAATACCGTGTTCTTTAGTCTCTGGTGGTATTCCAGGCTCAGCATCATTTCAGCAGTACTGATGAACTTTATCTCATAGTGAGAGTTATTTCTTCCCTATTTAACTCTTCAAGCATTGGGTGTCATTTAGACAGGTGATTGCTTAATCATTTATCTGTTAATATTCTTATTCTCATTTCATGCTTACTTTCAAATTTTGCTCTTTAACTATTTGCAGATATTCTGCTTTGTGTGTGTATAAATAAGAATAAGAAAAAAAAGGAGGGAGGAGGCAAGGTGGAGGCAAGATAAGTAAAGACTGTAAATAGCCCTTTCTTCAGCTCGGGATAATGTTTCCTATAATATTTTTCAAAGTAAATTTGGAAATTGGGGAAGAAATGATTTACATCTGTTACTGATATACACAAGTTGAACATACTTTTTAGGATACCAATTTGTCATAGTGATGCATGTGTTAATAACTTCTTCAAATTAACATCACAGAATTAAGCTTTTAGTGATGCCCAGCACGTATACGACACTTATAGTAGAAAGTGGATTACTTCTCTTGTTTAGTCCTGGTACAACTCATTGTGGGTATGAGTCCTTTAATTTGATAGTAACACCTACTGCTAGGCATTTGGGCACCTTCGGGATGAGGAAGAGTGTGGGGAAGCCAAGTATGGCAGGAGAACATTAGGCTGAAAAATACATCTTAACAGTTTGTAGATGCCTGTTGTTTTTCTGTGAATGAAATATAAACAATTTTAGCTAGAATAAGTTAATCATAGTAAAAGTGGTTAACTTGGATAGCTCTGCTATGGCAGTTTGTCTGTGCTTCCTTTTGCTGAACTGTTTTCCCTCAGAACTTCTTACTTTGTGCAGTAGCTCTTGTATGATGGAATACCGGAGAGTTGTGTGCAAATACAAATAATGAAATGTCAGTTGTGGGGCAGAGAGATTGTAAAATATTGATTTTGGTTTTCTTTTTTTTTCAATCTGTTCTTTCAGATGTTTATTGCAGTAAATAAAGGTTTTATACAGAGAGCTTCAGCATAACATTTTGGCTTCCTGGTATGTATAGATCAGGTGCACTTCACCTGCTGAACTAACTGGAGGTAGGAAATACAGTATTTCTTGTGAATCAAGAAGATTTTAAACTTTTTTTCCCTCTAGTTAGTTAACAAAGGAGACCTATAAAACTTTTTTACTTCCCCCACCTTGCCTACCCCACCCTATATCTGGTGGTCAGTAACCTTTTGACAGGTATATTAGATGTTTCTTCCTTTTTAGTAGTTCTGTAGCTTAAGTATTTCTGTTTTCGCGCTCAGATTTTTACGCAGTTAGTTGCCCTTGCAAAAGTAACTCAATACTATATGTAACTTCATATGAGGCAGATCAGTGGAATGCAAGTCTTCACTAATGATGCTTGCTCTGTGTTTTGCCAGGATAAGAAGGCACTGACCCCCATCCTGAATTGCTATTAAAAGTAGTTTTGAACACCTGTCAAAATACTAGCCTTATGTTTTCCTTGTATCTCTCCTAAACTATACACTCAAGAAAAAGTCAGTTTATGTGTCCTCAGTACTAAAAGGTCTGTTGTTTTTTACTAGAGTAAGTCTGCCCACAAGCCTTGGGGGTGCATATTGATTTAAAACAAACCAAACAAACAAACAAAAAAAAGATGCCTTTTAGCAAGAGGATTTTTTTTTTTTTTTTTTTTTTGAGGTGTGCTGCTGTTAGGTTCTGCTGTTTCTGAAATTTTGAACTCATTAATAAAGAGTGTATCACTAGTCAAGGAAAAGTCTTCAGTGTAATGTTGCATTTATAGCGTTCACTTCTGATTTTCATTTGATCCATAATTCAGAAGGAGTAAGCTTTTTCTGTTCAGATCTTTCCTACTTCTATGTTTTGTTTCATAGTGTAGGAACTGTTGCTTACCTGCCTTAGTTTTGAACACTGGATTTAGAATAAAACACAAATGCTACCTGAATAGGTATCTCCGCATAGGAGATTGTGTGTGATTGTGTATCTAGTAGGTATTCATCTGTTGTTGTATGGATCTACTCAATTTATTCAATTAGTCTGTGCTGTTTCTTAAAGCTGATAAGAACAGTAGTTGGACACAGTTGTTTCATTTCAGTTACTTTGGCATAATATTAATTAGCACTTCTAAGCTTTTAGATGTTTCTTTTTTTTAAGAGCAATATAAAATAGTTGAATTCTGTGAAGGTACTGATTTCCTTTTGCAATTTACTACACTTACTTGAAACAGTGTGTGTTGTTCTTTTCATATACACTCAACATTTTAAGCAAAATAATGCTGGTTGATGAGCAGCCAGTCCCTTCTTGTGCTTTAATTGCACTCATTTTACTTGTCTCTTATATATAGCATAGTATACTCTATCTTCTGGGAAGGCTTATGCACCTGTTCTAATGGTGTACATTCATCCACCCAACACTTAAAATCAAGTTGCTTAGATTGAGTAACTTTTTTCTCAATTTTTATTTTGGTGTGGGTTTTTGTTTGGTTGGTTTTTTTTTTTTTTTTTTTTTTTTTTTTTTTTTTTTTGGTTTTGGTTTGTTTTTTTTTTTTTTCCTAGAAGCTTCTGTTTCTTTAGAATACTGACATAAGCTTGAACAATATCTTTCAGCTGTGTGGTTTGTGAACAGTCAGCAGTATTAACCAGAGACACAGGGAATTATTTTGACCTAAATATTCAAGTTCGTTCTTGTTACAAACATTATGATCTGTAGTATCAGAGGACACTAAGGGCTTTGCCCTGTTGTCAGGGATGCTTGCTTTGGGAACATCAACTGAATTATGGTTTAAAGGTGTCATAAGTATGTAGCAGGTTTTTTTTTTTTTTTTTTATCCACCAAGTACAAGTGGTCTAAAAATTTGAACACTGCATGAAATAAATATTTCTGTATTGCTGGTCCAGACCCACTGTGATCAGTAGAAATGACCAGTTGTTATCTTGTTAATGTATTTTAAGTACTGATTATAATGTATTATTATTTTTATTATTATATATTATATATTTGTTATATTTTATTATATATGTTATTTATTATTATATAATATTATATAATTTGAACTCATTTGACTGTATTTGATTACTATCAGTTTTAAGGTGACTTTCACTTTTTAAAATAAAGCGCGATTGGTGTCACTCAACACAAATACTAAAATAATACTTCTTGTGTTTTGGGCTCTTCAGAGTTTTTTGAGTTAGTTTGGCGAAAATATTTTGCATATGGTTTTTTTTTTTCCCCCCTCCTTTACAAGTACAAATGCCTTTGTGACCTAGAAAGTTGTAAACAAGGGCTTATGATGCTTTCTGAAGGATTTCAGTTTCTTGAGAGTCAGCAGATAGGCAAGCTGAACAAGGGACCTGGAACTCTTGTTTTGTAGTATTAAATAGGTCTGGAGGATAGTTTAGGGTATAGAGCTACATGTTACTACAGATAGGTAGATTGGCATGTGAACCTGAAGAGCATTTCAAAGCTTTATCACAACTCTTATGCCTTTTTTCCTGTGATAAATATGAGGTAGTTCCTCTTCTGTTGCAGTGACTATGGTGTGGTGGTGGTCATCACAGAACTATTCAGCATGGTAATGTCTGACTGTCTGTCTCCTTACTTTGAGTTCCTGGGTAAAAGGCAAAATCTAGTCAGAAATGAAGCCTGAATATAGTAATTGTTGATGAGGTGCAATTTTAGTAGTGTTGTAATTGTAAATGTTTAGAATAATACATTCAATATGATATCGAAAGACACTATTATTACTGTAATACTAGACTGTAATGCTGCTGCTCTGTACTCCATGATGCTGGGTGAAGCACGTAACTCTATAGTACGTATGTCCTGAGACTTGTAGCCTTAAATGCTCCTGAACAGTGGGCTTTTAAAGGTGTGTCTGGTGCTTTTGGGTTTGCTTCTTTTTTTTTCCTCTTTCTATGTTACCTTCTTACAGATAAAGCAGAGAGTTAAACTTTGGTAATTTAACAGCTTTTAGCAGAAGTCATTTAAAGCAAACAAGGTGGATTAAGCCATAAAGCAATAAGTATTTAGAGGGTTGTACTTTGAGAGATACCTTTTGCCTTTCTGACCTGTTTGCAGTTCTAGACTTGAATTTTGCAACAATTACTGATTCTGGCAGCTGTATGTGTATACTGAACACTTCTGTAAGCCTTTTCAGAAGCTGAATGGAATTGTTTAGTTTTTCACTTTAAATATGGTCAACATTGAAAAACATGTTAATGATTTTCTTAGAATAAATAATTGGACATCAGCAAGTAGACTGAAAACTAGTAGTCTTTTCTTCTGTTATGCTGGTTGAAGCATTCTACTACTTGATCTGTAGTAGAATGACAAACACTAATAATTATATAACCCTACTGTTTTTTTCTAAGCTTTTGGGAGGGAGACTTCTTTTGTTTTGATGAAACAATTGAAAATTACTTTGTGATGTGTTTTCATTATTTTCATGTCAAGAAGTTCTAGACCTAGGTTAGTAAATGAATTCCTGATGAACCTAATGCCGTGCAAGCTATGCACATAGAAATCGATTACAATGTATGAAGCTCTTTTGGCTAAGCATTATCATTCTTTGTTTAAATCATGAGGTTTTGTACTTCTGATTGCTGAAATACTTGGAGTTGATCCAGTATATTTAAAGATATAAATAGGCATTTCAAAAGTTGATTTGTCTCAAAGTAGGTAAGAATTTTGATACCCTCCCACCCCCATGAATTCACAGAAACCACCATTTTTTGTACTATAGAGTTTAATTCTATGAACCAGGTTGCAGTTGTGTTACCAATACTCGAATGTGCGCAGAAGTAAAGGAGCAAAGCAAAAATTATCTAATACTGATTGTGATTATAAATTACGATTTAGTCAGTTATTTGAGGTAATTAAAAACAGTCACATGAATGGAAAGCCTGTTTATATTTAGGAAGGTTACATGCCTTAATTTGTTATTTCAGACATTACAAAAATGCATTCTTTTCACCAAATACCTTGGTTGAATATGGAAGCTTTCATCTCAGCAGTCATTGATAATGCCACAAAAGAATTGTCCACAAAACAATGCTATGCATCTTTATCATAGGTTTATTTGCTCTGTTGCTTGGTGTGGTGCTTTACCCTTTTATTATTTTTTATGAAATTTTCGCTTGTCAAAGTGCTGTTCTGGAGGAAAAAAGTGATTATTTTATATATAAATAGCTTTTAAGGTCTTCTGACCTAGGAGTGTGTAATTTCCGTGTTTCCTCCCACTTTTCAAGGTGACTAATAAATCTATTTTTGGAAATTAGAATTATAAAACACTGAATAATTCAGCATAACATTATTGCCTGAAAGGGATGCAGAAGTTTGTCCGAAGTTACAATAGGTAGTAAGATGAAATGAAGTGGTTACTGAGGACCTCTTCCTTGCATAAACCTAAGTATAACCTCAAAGCCTGTTTCTTGGTCAGCCCTTCCTTTTCCTGGGAGGAAGAGTGACTTCATTTCTCAGATAATTTTGGAAAAAAAGGAATGGTGTCCCTTAAAGTATAAGAATTTCCATTTCTGTAGAGTGTTTCTAACAACAGTGTCACCATCTGCAATAATGCTCCAATTTAAACACATCTTTCTCACTTTTAATTACTGAAAATTGGAAGTCCTTTACAGCAAATTTGCCAACTTTAAGTGCCTTGGGTAATGTCACATGTAGTCACATGTAATTAAAAGGTATTGTTATGGAAATCAGTTGTTGGACTGTATATCCCGAGGATCCTTTGTTACTGGAATGTGAGCTTAATGTGAACTGTGAGGCTTAGAGGGCACTGCTGGAACCTACAATTAGGTTTTTTTTTGGAGATCGATTTACACACAGCACAACTTGTTAATTCTCTAGATAAATGTGTCACAATTCCCAAGTAGAGCATGGAATTGAACAATTTGACTCCTGGTGTTATTGAAACTGATGTCTTGTCACTGTTCTGAAAACCTCATTTTAGTGAATAGGATGAAACAAAATTATTCACTATCTCACTTAAGCATGCCTACCATTAGATTGTTCACGGGATCTGATTTCCTGAAAAGAGTTTTCTGTTAACAATCTTTCAATTACTATTTAAAGGTATTATGACCATTTAAAGAAGGGAGCTACCAAACTGTACTGTGGGCCTTTAAATAATTGCAAATGGGCCTCTAATGATAACAGAGATTCCTATTTTAAAACCATGAAATTGTTAATTTGTCTATCTTTACAGCTTTCTCACTTACTTGATAATTCTAAGCAATTTAAAATCCAATTATTTCCAAAATATAACAGTAATTAGATTAGTGTTTTTACATTAACAGAACATGTAGCATAAAATTCATTTTGAGGGATATTATTTTATAGTTATTTAGATTTCCTGTGGCAACAGGAAAAGGGTTAATGTTTAAAACAGTCTTAAAATGAAAGCAAATATGACTTTAATGTACCGTTTGTATTAGTATGTATGAAAAGCACTGAGAAGGTACAAATGAAGCAAATAATGCAAATATAATACTGATGGGAGGTTTTCTGTCCTGTTAGGTGAAGATAGAACAGCTCTCATTAAATATGATAAAAGAACAAATTGCTGCTTCACTAAAGATATAAAGTTAGTATTTACATAAACAGTTACACAATTTATAAACAGCAAAAATGAGATCAGGAACCTGGGGGGAAGGGACATGGAGGGAATGACAGTGGTGTGACTAAAACCCAAAACGTTTTTCACCTTGGGTATGTTTGACAGGGCATGGCTTTTGTCTCTGGTCTGGCTTTGTTGTTGTGTGTTCTTGTACCTCCTGGCTGCTGATCCAGCCTGCAGTGTTGTCAGCTTAGTGAGGAATGTCAGTAGACTGGAGCAAAAGGGACATTAAATGGCTGACGCTCAGGAATGGCAATAAATGAGATGGGAGCTAAATATATAGATTTGTGACATTCTAGCAGCTGGCTTAAGTCCTGCTGTTTGTTGCTTGGGTATACTAGCCTTAAAAAGGAAGAGAATGCATTGTAGCATGAGGAAGAAAAAAAAACAGCTGGTGGCTTATCAGTCAGCCTAAATGACAGAGAAGGTTAAAGAGTTTGGAAGGACAAACTTTGAAAGAGTGCTTTTATTAGTAACATAAAATTCTTGATTTGATATTAATAGTTTTATCAATTTAGTCTAAAACTTTGCAGTTTTCCATGGCTCATTCATTGCAAAAAGAAATGCATACTTCAGTTGCTGTCTAAAAAAAGTACTTAGTTATTTTTGATTCAAGCAGTTTGTTGGTGATGTTACAGTAATGATCTTTTGACATTTTCTCACTCCTTAGCAGAACTCTTTGGAAACATTTTGATACTTGCTTAAATATCTTACCATTTAATATTTAAAATACTTAAAAATATTTATTTTTGTAATGAGTGAAAGCATGAATGCTTTTGGATGGTATCTTAATCCTTCCTTTATTAGAGATGTGGAAAATATTATGTGGTTTAAAATGTGATTTTATATTTGAAGTCTTTACAAAATGAAAGATAATGTTTGGAAAAATCAGTGTTTAATTGCATAAAAGCCTCATATTTTATGCATAACTACATCCAGTTTTCTTACATGCAGTGAAGACTGTTAGAATATAAGTTTGAAATTACTCCAGCACCTGAGCTGGAAGATCAGTTCTGCCTGTTACTGTTTACTGCTTCTTGTTGATTGAGGTTTCTGCTGTTTCTTCTCATGAACTTACTTAGTTTTTGACCTAGATTTGATTGTTTCTCTTGGCTTACAGCTGTCAGTTGACCCAGAGAGCAGTGAAGAGCAAAATCTCAATTATGGCTCCTCAACAAGTAAACTAGTAATGAAGAAGCCTTTCTATCCTCTCTTTCACATCTGTAATAAGTATCCGTTGGTAGGGCATCCTAGAGGCTGTCCTCTGCTGGGCTTAACAGGTGGTAAGGAATGGTCTTGGCCTTTCCCGAAAGAAGCAGTGAGGGAAACTGTACTCCAGCCTAAAAGCCTTTAGTGGAGAGGGCTTTTGCTATTTTTTCTTTCGTTCTTAAATGTGGATAGGCTCCTTGTGCTTCAGCATAATCTAAAACAGTGGGAAGAGATCAGGAAATTCCATATACTCTCCTTTTAGGAAGAGCTGGTATGTCTCCTTCCTTAAGGTTTGTTGGGAGTGTTTGTAGAAGGGAGGTGTAGCCCAGGAGTTTACTGGCAGTTTGCAGAAGACTGCACCAATGACAGATGTGGCTCATGTTAAGAGCTGGATTTTTTTTTTTTTCACATGATCCGAGCAGCTTGTGCTTGTAACAATAGTACTGTCAGACTGGTTTTCTATCAGTTTGAGGTAGTCTTATTTGAGATGGTTTTATTGTCTTTGTATGTGTTTCTTTTCTATGTGGAATGAGAAAATGGATATGAGGAAATTCAGGTGGACTGCATGTACATAGTATGATGATACATCAGATGGTTTTCAGGCCTCAAGTAAAGAAGATTAGAGAGATTTGAGCTTCTTTGGTCAGGGAATTTGATGTATTGTGTTTAGTCAGATTTGTTTTTTATATACCTCTACAGTGAGATTTATAGCTGTGGAGCTATACAGTAATTTTCTTGCATTTGGTACGTGATACCATTTATGAAGTGCTGGTTACCTTTTGAATTAGCTACAGGCCTTTGTTGATCTCCATTTTGAATTCTGTAAGTTTTTAGGTCAGTGCAAATACTACCTATGTGATACATAGCACAAAAATATCAGAATAAATTGGCAAAACGGTAGTGAATTTAATAAACTTACTTTTATTTACTTCTACCTAATGCAAGTGCTGATTGTTTACAGTGTTAGTGTTTTTCCAGATGATCTAATTCTGTACAGTAAAAGACAGAGGCACACAGCTTTCATAGTTTCATGTTAGAGGTCAGTAATTTAAAAGTTACTCTTAAATTAATTCCCTCGAACTTCCTAGTCCCTTTATCTAACTTCCACTGCTTTTAAATAAAGCTACTTAAGAAGTACAACATATGCAGTGTTTTAAAGTTTCTTGACTTTTTTGACAATATAATGCAAGGTCTTTACGGCAGTGCTATGTCATTACTTTTCACAAAAAAACAGAGATCTTCCTTTGAGTTTCTTTTACTTTATGGCTTCCATCTGAAGGTTGTATTATAGAATGCCAAAATTATATGATAAAAATAAAATTTTACTACAGAAAAATGAAAAATTAAAGAAATGCCTTACACAATCCTAGGACAGTAAAGCTCCTTAGTAATTACTTAATTTTAAACTAAACAATGAATGTCTTGGCATAAATATGTACTACTTAACTTTTAGAAAGCTAAACTGAATATCAGTTAGATGTGGTAATTTTTCAAATCTAATACGTTAGGATATTTAACTTTTTGTTATGCTGTTAGATACAGGGACCTTTGAATTCATCAAAATCTGTGGAAAAAATGATGTTAGCTCTTCAGTAGCTAATCAGGCAAAACTGCTCTTGAGAGTAAAGATACTGTCTTTGTGTTGACATATAAAAATATTTTTCCAACTCTCCCACCTTTGATAACACATGGACACGTGGTGTTTAAAAAAATCAGTTGGAATCTTTCTCCCAGGGAAGCTGAAAATAGATTTTCTGGGAAGACTCTGTTATATTTCGTGGTTGCATGTGTGGATGAAAATTGCATTGGTACACTTGATAAAAAGAGAAATATATTTTGAATATTTGGATTTCTTGATGTACAGGAATTCATCCTGAATTCTTATAGCTACATTTTGATAATAAGTTCTGACAGATACCTAATAAATCTGACAGATTTATTTTGATAATGAATTCTGACAGATAATAAGTTCTAGCAGTTTTGTCATCAGAATCTGATAAGATTCTGATAAGATGACAAAAGAAAGTGTATGTTGACTTCTCTGCCTAGTTGTAATGCATTCAGTCAACTAGGTTTAACTATTGCTGACATTCTGCCATGTGTATTAGAATTTCTGTGCTAAAAATTAAATGTTATTTAGATAAATTTCTAACTACAGCGATAACATTGTGTTAAAAAAATTGGCTGTCTGAAACAAAATATTTAATCTGAATACTCAGGTTCTCTTATAAAATGCAAGTTAAGAATTCAGAGAAAAAAGGCTGTATACTTAGTGTTATTTAGTGGGAAAAAAAATAAATCTGTGCTCCGAGATTTCTTTTTTCTTTGATAAAGAAAGCTGTATTACCATTGTTAAAATGACTTGGAAAGGTTGCTTCTGGTGTAGGGTTTTGTTTTTCCACCCTTCCCTTCTCTTCTTCCCTACCCCCACCTCTTTTTTATAGATCTGATCCATTGTATTTACATGGGGTTTGAAAAGCTGTTTGTCAGTTAAACAAGCTCTCAGAGCCTTCAGCACAGAGGTTATTAAAGGTGAATAATGTGGATTTAAAGGATTTAGTAATTCATTCTAAATCACAGATATACTTTTAAATGCCTTTTTTTTTTTTTTAATAGAGTATTTTAAGCATTAGGGTTCAGTCTGCTGAATAAAAACTATATTTTATTGACGTCACATGGATAATCTTGTTTGTCTAGATTACAGCTGCAATGATCAGATAAAGATTCTGAGCTTTTTGAATGATCGCTAGTGACTGATACTGTGCTCAGTCGGGAATCTGGTAATTGGCAAGTCAAGTCTAGCAATAAAACTTACCTTGCAGAATTGTGGTGTCTTTAAATGGAATACGTTGATGATTTTAAGATGGTTATGTTCTTTAATATGGCTGTGCTGTCTTGGGGTTTCAAGTGTACATTACTGCTTCATAAAAACAATTTAGTTTTTATTGAAACAAGCAATATATTTATTAAAATCTGTCACCCAATTAAAAGAACCTCAGTTTTCTGTCTGAAATTTCATGGTGTGGTGGTTGTTTTGACATAATCTGGAACACTGTTTGAAGCAGTTTTAAATTTGTTAAGTAACGTTACATTGCTGGAAAATAGGTACTACCAAAAAGAACTTTATAGTTGAGTAGGGCTCAGGGTTACCCTTAGGAAAATTTAATACTTGTCATTCTTGTAACTGAAGAATTTAGTTTTAGAAAATGAAAAATATAAATACAAAAGGTTTTTATTATTAAAAATTCCTAGAAGTTCTTATTTATTGTACCACCTGTTTAATGTTACTCAGAGAACTTTACTAATAAGAAAGTAATAAATGAGCAGTTCTTAAGGTAGACCAAACTTTTAAATGTGGTAATCCATCCTTGAGATCACAAAAGCATGTATTGCTGATGTCCAGAAGGACATCACAGGGAGAACGAGGTGCTACTGTTCATCATGGATTCTTGACTTTCTTACTGTTAAAGATTTACTGGAAAACATAGATAAGTGTCTGTGTCAACATTTCTGATTAAAAGGTTGTGTGCAGTCTCTATATAGGCAAGGTTTGTTTACTAACTGACCAACATGCTAAATATAATGCTCAGTTGTCTCACTGCATGTTCATTCAAGATATTTTAATTCAGAACATAATGTTAACTATTCAGTGTCTGAATTGTACTGATGCCATTTTACTGGCTTTCTAGATGAGGTGAGTTGAAGGTTAAACCACACGAAGGAGAACTGACTCATGCATGCCATGCAACATAAATACCCCAGTGCTTGGAACTGAGAATTAAGGTTTCTCCCCTGCCCCAAATAGTGCTTGACTAGGGAGCTCGAAAAACTTTCTGGAGATTTTTCTGCATTCTGGAGATCGCGCGGAATCTCTACTGTTGCAATTGACTTAAGAAGTTGTGCTCAAACTATTTAATTACCCGCTCCCACTTCCCTGCCCCCCCCCCCCCCCTTGAAGTAATTTGTTACCAAGATTACTGCTACACTAATAATGTATTATGTAATGTCCAAGTTAAATGTCGAGTTGTGAAAGAGCAATAGATTTAGGTATTTGTATGGAGAGAACTCATTCACTCTTACTATTAGGTAAGTTTTTCATTGTAACTTTTGAGATGTGTTATGCTCAAAATCTCTGTGCTAATGTGTCAATTTTCATGTTCTGCTGGATGCTGATATTTTTATATAATGCAGTCTTTAAACCAGAGCATTAACTTGGTTCTCCTGCTGCAAATATGCTATATGTTTAGTAATATATTAGAATTACATTTGTATCTTTTATTTTAGCGTAAATGTTACTTACAGAAGTTTTGGAACAAGACTAAGCCTGTCTTCACCCATAATAAATGTCAGTCCTTGCCTGTAACACGATGAGTTACTCTCTGCCTTTGACGTTGAAATGGGATTATCATAACTGAATTGGGAACAAAAGAAAAAATCCCCATAACCTGTACTGAAAAAGTATGCAGTGTACTGCATACAAATAAAAATGGAACTTGTTTTAGTGAATTACAGATCCACTGAAAATTGTTTGGCCATTTACTA
The DNA here is from genome assembly GCF_963264785.1 of Psittacula echo. Classification (NCBI taxonomy): domain Eukaryota; kingdom Metazoa; phylum Chordata; class Aves; order Psittaciformes; family Psittacidae; genus Psittacula; species Psittacula echo. The sequence continues at coordinate 35,409,864 of NC_137738.1, read as the reverse complement.
AACTAAGAAGAAAAATACTTTCCTATTTCATTTTTTTCATCAGTGATACAGATTTTGCTCTTTTCTTTGTGACAACTGAAATTTCAGAGAGTTCGAACCACTTTAAATAGTTTCAGCGGTAATGCCAGTTTTATTAAATGCCAGGGATTAAATTTCTGACACTTGAAATAATCTTGAAAGTATTTCAAATGGTGTGCTAGAGGTTTTGGTTTTGTTTATCCAGCAGAGAAGTATGTAATTGCAAATATGACAGATCCTGACTTTCTGAGGGTTGTTATTCTGTATTTTGTTCTCCTTTACTTCAGTGGTTTTGGTTTTGTGCTTTAAGTGGTGGAGACTATTTCGTTTCTTAATTTATGTGTTTCTTACAGCACAGCATTTATAATTTACTCGTAATCTTCATCACTTAAATGCTTAATAAGGTCTCATTTAGTTTTGATTATATTATTAGAATGGTGTATGTCACATACACCCAGCAAATTTAAGTGGATATATTTGACACAGAATCATAGAATCATAGAATGGTTAGGGTTGGAAAGGACCTTAAGATCATCTAGTTCCAACCTCCCTGCCATGGGCAGGGACACCTCACACTAAACCGTGCCACCCAAGGCTCTGTCCAGCCTGGCCTTGAACACTGCCAGGGATTCAGAATTTCTTCCTTCTATCCAATCTAAACTTCCCCTGTTTAAGTTTGAACCCATTATCCCTTGTACTGTCACTACTGTCCCTAATGAATAGTCCATCCCCAGCATCTTTACAGGTCCCCTTCAGATACTGGAAGACTGCTATGAGGTCTCCACACAGCCTTCTCTTCTTCAGGCTGAACAACCCCAACTTTCTCAGCCTGTCTTCATACAGGAGGTGCTCCAGTCCCCTGATCATCCTCGTGGCCCTCCTCTGGACCTGTTCCAACAATTCCATGTCCTTTTTATGTTGAGGACACCAGAACTGCACACAATACTCCAAGTGAGGTCTCACGAGAGCAGAGTAGAGGGGCAGGATCACCTCCTTCGACCTGCTGATCACGCTCCTCTTGATGCAGCCCAGGATACGGTTGGCTTTCTGGGCTGCGAGCGCACACTGAAGCCGGCTCATGTTCATTTTCTCACCGACCAACACCCCCAAGTCCTTCTCTGCAGGCCTGCTCTGAATCTCTTCTCTGCCCAACCTGTAGCTGTGCCTGGGATTGCTCCGACCCAGGTGTAGGACCTTGCACTTGGCATGGTTAAACTTCATAAGGTTGGCATCAGCCCACCTCACAAGCGTGTCGAAGCCCCTGTGGATGGCATTCCTTCCCTCCAGCCTATCAACCGAACCACACAGCTTGGTGTCATTGGCAAACTTGCTGAGGGCGCACTCAATCCCACTGTCCATGTCACTGACATAAGCAGATTATACATGTCATGCTGTTATTCACTACATATGTACATATGTACTTTGGCATTTGCTTGGTTATTTCACATAGAAACCCTGTTGCATTAAGGGGTGGAGGGCATGGTTTTTATGCATTGTTGTCTGCAGTAGGTGTTTTTGGAAGGGACTTCAGGAAACAATTTCACTGTTGTCACTAGCTTTCTTGCCAACTACCTAAAGCTAGTCTGTATGTAAAAATTAACTTCTGTATGTGGTTACTTTTGTCTGGGTTCACTGTACTGGCAGTGATAATACCGTCTGCTTTGTCAGCCTCCTCTTCCTGTAAAATCTCATCAGGTAAGTCTGGTTTTCTTACCTATGCACAACCCTTGCCAAATTCTACTAGGGTATATTTAATCCTCAAAATACATGTTAATGCAGTTGCCGTGGTTTAAGCCCAGGCCGTAAATCAGAACCATGCAGTCCACTTCACCCCCCACCTTTCTTCCCTCTGCTTCTGGAGGGACGGGGAGGAGAATCGAAAGAATGCAGCTCCCACGGGTTGAGATAAGAACAGTTTAATAACTAAGGTATAACGCAAATCACTACTGCTACCACTAATAGTAATAATGATAAAGGAAATAACAAGCAAGAGAATACAACCGCTCACCAACCGGTACCTCACCCCCACCCTGCCATGATCCAGCCCTTCCGGGAACTCTCAGTTCTACATCCTGCGCATGACGTGCTATGGTATGGAATACCTCTTTGGCTAGTTTGGGTCAGGTGTCCTGTCCCTGCTTCCTCCTGGCTTCTCCTCCTCCCTGGCAGAGCATGAGACTCACAAAGTCCTTGGTCAGGGTAAACATTCTGACCAGCAACTGAAAACATCGGCTTTATCAATATTTTTCCCAGGCCAAAAGTCAAAACCACAGCACTGCACCAGCAGAAAAAAATGACTGCTACTGCTAAACCAGGACAGCAGTTAGTGAAAGATTTTGTAATTTCAAGATTTTTTCATTCCTGAAACATTATACCTTTCTCACTTAATTTCTTAAATTTATACAAGTGGCTGCATACGTAAACTTTTCATCTTTTGTGTTCAGTTAATCTGTGGTGTGGTCACTGAGTAAGCTGTATATATGATGCACTTGTTTTTATTTGGTAGTAGTTCTTCTTACTGCTCTTCAACAAAAGCTGTGTAGCTGTAGTCTGTTGTGATGACTGGTGTTGAATCACTGGAAATACTTAATAAGGCATGAAATATATCCAAGGTTTTCTATTAGTGGAAAAGATACTTTCTATTTCCTTGGTCACCACCTATCAAAACCTAGTGATATCTTCTGTACTGGATGAGATAGTGGCAATAGTTGTAAGTAATTAAAAAAAACCATTCAGACTGAAAAAATTGAGGATGGAGACTATAAATGTGGACTGAAAGGCTGTGTCTTTAATCAGTTCCTCCTGTTATCTTAACTGTTGGTGGCAAATTTGTTGTGATTATTTTGAGTAAAGAAAAAAAATTAAGTGTACATTATTGTAATGAACATCATTCTCCTTAATGTCTATGTACTACCGATCAGCAATATTATAAGTTTTGTTTCCTTTATCAAATAAACTACCTAAGTGAAAGTATATGGTAATTGCCCTTTTAAGATTTAATATGCCGTATTTTGTATTCCACTACCTCAAGTGGCTTTATTCTTGTTTCAAGTTATAGGCTTTCAAAAATCTAATTGGCTGTTTATCTGGTGCCTTTATGATTACTTAAAACTCAGCTTAAAGCAATTCATACTATTTCTAATAAAAGCAGAAATAATTTTTTTTTTTTTAAATAACTGTATTACTAGTATCATAAACCAGTGCTTCTTTAAAAAGAAAACAATTAAAACCCACAAACCCAACTTTGCTGATTTTGGTGGGCCAGTGACAGGTTTTGGTGGGTTCAGAGCCTTGTCTTCTGCTTGTCTTGTCAGCATAGTGCTGTCTTTCATCTTATACAGTAGTATTTCTAATTTAATTTTGCATATAAATGTTTCAGTTAAATGCATTAACTGCTTTTCTTCCTCAAAACCATGGATGAAAATAAGTACTCAAATTTACTCGTAACTTTAAGAAATGTATTAATGCTTAGGAGTAATGTTAATTTTGCTCAGAAGGAAGTACTCACATTTAACAAAAAAACATTGTCATGCATATTTATTACACTTTCTTTTGAATGCCTTTCTCTTCACTGCAGTTTCTTTGTGTCTCTTCATTGCTTCATTTCCACAGTTAGCACTTTAGCCTGTTACTCTGTCAGATTAAGTAATCTTCCCAAATGTTCTTGGAATAGGACTGTTAGGATCTGAAGATGTAGAAGGTTCCCTCCAAAATGGCTAAACTGACTGTTAGCATTGCTGCTTAAGATAAAATTGCCAGATGTTCTCCATTATAACATCCAGTTTTCAGCTGCTTCTTAACCTTGACATTTTACCCACTGAACCATGCAGAGTCTTCATCTTCAGCTGCCTTTTATTTGATGAAGAAAAGCATATGAAAATGAAGTGAGTAGGAAATGTCTTCAAAAACAAAACGCCAGGACATTTTGAACCACATTTTTGGGATGCTTCAGTTTGTTTGATGTATTAGTATACAAGCTAAAAGTTTGCATATGGGAGGGTGAATGTTTTCCTTCTTCATGAAAATCCACTTAAAGCTGGCAGACTTGCTTCTAACACTTAGCTGTAAAATAAAATACAATACTGTAAAAAGGTCTGACTAAGGGAAAGCTAAGCTACTTTCTAACTGTTGCAGAAGCCTGAAGTTTTTGTGCTGTGTTACGGTTAAAAAGGAGGGAAGTCATGGTCTGTAAAGGTAGTCTCAGAATGCGGAATATGTTTTCATGTATGGCATAACTATATTGAAGTTGGTTCTGCAAGCAGTTAAGAATTAAGTAGCATCAGGTGTAGACATCTATAGTTACAAGTACTTGTTTGGAGTAGTTAGTAGGGTTTTCAAAGAAATTCACAGAATTTACGTGGTTTTTCTAAGTCGGAGATCAGAAGGTGAGACCAAATGCTGGATTACTAGAAATGAGACAAATTGCAAAGTTTGTGGATCATTGTAAAAGGCTCTCTTTTGTGTGATTAGAACTTCTGCTGAATTTAAATATTTATGTCTTAAAGTATTATTAATTGAAGAAGTCAGTGTGAAGCATAGAGTATCTTTTGGTTTTGTTATAATAAGGAACTACTGGAATATTCATTAAAATAATGTTTAGGCTGTGTGCAAAACACTTGTACTCAAATATGCATTGTATCTGAACAACATAAAAGCTTTCTGTGATTTTCCTTGATTTTCTTAAGTTGAAATAGACTTCAAGAATAGCTTGATTTTGGCTTTTTTCTGGTGATAAATAAGTAGCTCTGCAAATTCAGTGTATAGCAAATCACTGGAACATTTGCTAATAAGATGGTAGAATAAATTAGTTTTTAATTGAGAAGAATAATTGTTTAACCACATGCATGTGCTTATGCTCTTTTTTTTTTTTTTTTTGCGAGATTTGGGTATTTTAATCAAATCATATTTTTTCAAATTCTTCCCCAGTAATCAAGGGAAGAGGGTATTATTATTATTTTTTTTAATATTAGATCTTGCCGTATCTTTCTTTCAGGTTTCAAAGGAAAACACAGAATATGAAAGGCACAATAATAGTATGAAACTTAGTACTGCTGAACTCCCTTAAGTTCCTTGGGTTTTAACTTGCATGGAAAGTTTCTCAAATACTGCATTTCCCATACGCACTTCTTTGCAACCTCTTACTAATCAGCAGCTTTGAGTCTTTAGCATAGTTGGTTCTTGTTTTTCTTTACTATGTTTGTTTGGAGTGTAGAGGCTGGTGAGGTATAGAAGGACTGTAAGAGCACCTTGTCTGTTTAGGAGATAGTTGTTCTGTGCATAGGGAACCCAAGCTGCTTTTATTAGGTGTCCTGGGTTCAGCAGTAGCAGTCAGTTTTTCTCCTTCTTAGTAGCTGGTGCAGCACTGTGTTTTTGACTTTTGGCCTGGGAACAGAGCTGATAACACCGATGTTTAGACTGACCAAGGACTTTGTGAGTCTCATGCTCTGCCAGGGAGGAGGGGGGGCTTAAACCACGACATTAGGGAATTTCTGATGCAGTGGACTTGTGAGGTAGAACTCCAGATAGAAATTTTGTCAGTTCTTGGGAGCGTCAGTTGCTGCAGAGTAATCATTAATGTTCCAGAGTAGGTGCAAAAATTATGATTTAGAGCAAACTTTTACCTAAAACATTTGTTTCTGTTACCTTCGACAACAAAGATCATTGTGTACAGTCTCCCAATATTTACTGTCTCTTAAGAGAGTTAATTTTGCACAACAGTGTGGAATTCATTGCACAAATGCAAAGCAATGTGTTGTTGTAGGGAGGTGTAAAAGTTGCATATAAATCCAAAACTGGGGAAAACCGGCAATGCAGAGATAATGGAAAAGAGTATCTGGGGACAGTGAATGTTGCATCAAGCATAACAGCTGAATTATTTTGGGAGAGAAAGAAGCTGGGATGTGTTAATCGGAATGTGGTTTTTAAGATGTAATTGGTCTCAGTAACTTAACCTTGTTGAGGTCTCTTTTGAAGTACTGCCTTGTCCAGACATCCTGCTTTCAGAAATGAGCGAATTGGAGGGCCCGTGAGAGGTTACAAGAGCAGTCAGAGTTTCAGAAAAAATACCTGTCTAAAAAGATTTCAGAGGCTAAACCATGCAGTTTTGGAAGAAAAGACACGGAGTTGATCTACCTTCGAAAGATTTATAAAGGCTCTTTGTAAGGAGAGTATTCTGGGAGCAGCTAGAAAAGAAACTGGTTTAACATTTTCTTTTTTTTGCAGTTTAAGTCAGCAATTTCTTAACTAGAAGCCACAATTCTAAATAATGTGAAGACATGAATAAAGTTGCAAGCTTGAGAGTAATACAAATTCCTGGCTTTTTTCTTAGTATTATAAATTGTTCTATTTAATTTTTTTATCCAAATTATCTTATCTTAGAATTTGATTATTCTTTTAATTGTGATCTAAGTTAATAAAATATCAGAGGATGCTGTTTTTCTTGGGAGATAGAGAATGTAGTGATAGTCACCTTGTGTGTTGGTTAGAAGAGTGGTTCAAAGTCAGGCTTACAATATTATTTTAGCCTTTGCAGTGAAATGGGATATTTAGCTAAAGGTTTAGTGTGCGGTAAGTGTGGCTGTGGAGAAAGGCAGTAAGATTCTGTTTATGTCATGATAGTAGCATGATTTTGGTATTAAACATGAAATGTGTAACAAATGCAGTTTTGGGTAGTGTTTCACGGCTGAACTTTTATCACTTGTGGCTGGTTCATTGTTTTATCCAGTCTTAGTGAGTCCTCCTGAATTTCCTGTGATTCACAGTTCGTGTGTCCATTCACAAGTGCCTTTAATCTTTGGTTTTTTACCTCAACAATTGATTCAGACTTCATAGTATGCCTTTATTTTTTTGAGCTTGAAATGCTAAATAATTTTGGTGTGTATCTTCCCTATGAACAGTTTAGCCGTTGAGAAACATGATTATTTTTGTTGAAGAACTTTTAATTTTTTTGTGTTCATAATTTCTGCTCACTCCTAAATCATTTCTGGTCTTTTCAGTTCTACAAGGATTTCAAAGTTGTTGAGTTGTAGTATTCAAAACCAGTTTTAATTAGCTGGGGAATGAAAGCATACAATTTCTTCATAATTCCATTGAATAGCTTTGTTTACCAGGATCTAAAATATCAAGAATTCTGCAATGCTTCTGTTCTCTTAATAGCTTCTTTGAATTTAATCTTCATTTTGAAGTTCCTAGGTTTATGTATCCTTTGAGCCTGGTACTTCATCTTTGCACTGTAGTTGTCACAGAGTACTGCTGTATGTTCTTAATGCTACCTGCATTTAGTGCTTTTATTTTTTATTTATGTCATAATTTTCAGAATGTGTGGTTGAAAATAATGAAAGGTTAAAAAACCTGGAAAGTAACTTAAGAAATATTGTTATGTATGGGTAAATGGCAGTATTACTGTGTTAAGCATAGGCAGGGGGTTGTCTGCTGTTACTGAAGTTAGCCAATTAAACAGATACTTGCTCTGTATGTATGCACAACTGAGTAAAGTATATGACTTACAAAAATGACATGTGCTTTTGTCATGTATCTGTATACACACATACACACACATACACACACAGAGTGTGTTTTCCAGGAATGTGAATACATAACAAGCTGGCCTCAGGTCTTTTTCTAAAGGAAGTGCTATGGCACAGGTAGATGAAGAAGAGCTTCTGTAGATGTGGGTGGCCAGCTGGCAGTGTGCTGTCCAGATTGAGCCCACTAAAACAGTGTGGAAAGGTGAAAAACAAATGTTTTCTGTAGGCTCCTTAGGTGTAAGCGAGGAACAAACCAATAGTGGGCATAGGGGTCTTGCCTAAAGGCCTGGTGCCATTATGGGACTGGACTTGCACACAACTTCCATGTGTGTGAGACTCGTGTATGTCTAGTCATGTAACAAGAACATTTGTGCTTCTGTGATGTGATGCACATTGTTTGTCTAGTAATGAGCATGTCTAGTCATGTTAGTGATGAGGGAAGGTGTTCTGTAATTTCTGTAAGCTGATACAATGACTGACTGAGGAGGAAATTAGTACTATATAGACTGCCCTAGACTAATGCATGTTAACCTTCAAAAAAAATCTGTCTTCACCTGAAACCTGTATTCCCCAAAGTAGGGGTCGCTTAGTTATCTAATGCATGAAAATAGTACTTACTTCATTCTGCAACTTCAGGTATTTAGTGTAGTGTGCTAAACTGATAAACACTTGATGATATTCTAGAGAAAGAAATACATCTTGTTAAATTTTAAAATAACCTTTTTTACTTGCTTTTATAGGAATAGTAATTTATGGTTCTTTTTCTCCCAGTTTAACTTTGTTGGAAGAATCCTTGGGCCCAGAGGACTAACAGCTAAACAGCTTGAGGCAGAAACAGGATGCAAGATAATGGTCCGAGGGAAGGGCTCTATGAGGGACAAAAAGAAGGTAAGCTTTTGAAAGGTAGTGTAGTTTCAGATGCACGTTTTTTTTCCTGATGAGAGGGGTAAGCTCATGTCTCTCTTATTTGTTGCGGTCTTACTGTATGTTTTTTAATTATCTAGTCCTTCTTACAGCCTTACTAAATAACACAGTCTACCCTAAAGAAGTTAAATATGCATACTCCATAATGGTGCAATTGGGAGTCTAACTAGCAATTACGAAGTATTTTTCAGCAGTAACTAACTTCTAATTGTGTCATGTTTCACAAAATAAAGGACGAAAATTGAAGATAAATACATTTTTCTAAGGAAGAGTTGTTAAATCTTTAAGGTGTTGTTAATAACATTGTAGTATTGAAATACTAAAATAGTGTCTTGTGCAAGTAGTGCAGATTGGAGAAAATGTTGAATGCATTACTGACAGTGAATTCTCTCAGAGTGAACCAAGAATCACTGTGTTTGTGGATTTGTGTTCAGGTGGAGTTGCAATGTAGTTAGGGATGTTCCTTGCTCTGTCCTGTAATATGTATGCGCATCTTGCATAAATAGGGAAACTACATCCTGAATGTCAAGTTGCTCTGGTGGTGACTCCTGGAAGTGATTTAGTTTTGCAGGTTGTCTTCTAGCTGTTTCCTTCCGTCTCTGGTTACAACTGCTCAAGTTGCATCAGCATCTCCACTGCATTTTTGAAATGTATGCTTGTTTCCTTTTTGTTCTCCCCCTCTTTTCCTTATCAGCTATCTGATACATATGTAGCACATCACAATTAAAATAGAAAGCTGATGTCTACCCAGTTACAAATCTCAGACTTCCCAGAGTTTGACTGTGTAGCTTTCAAAATCCATTTGATGCCTTTTGTTTTCATAGTCTGCTGCAAATACTGTCACCACCCTTTCTCTTATTCTCCCCATAGCTATTTTGGTTGTTTATATTGCTAGCTTTTGAGCAAAGATCTCTTTTAACCTAGAGAGTTCTTGGCTGCCTACGTTGTATTAGAACTAAGAGGGTGACATTGTTTTAAAGAAGGACTTGATTCATGGAGGTTTACTTAAAAAAAAAACAACCCCAACAAAGCACAGTTTGTCCAGAATTCCTTCTACTGCTTGGCTGGGGGCACATTTAACATATAAATAACTCCTACTGTTATGGGGTTTTAAGTGATAGATGGGTAAATAAAAATTGTAGAATTGATGTTTTTAGTAGAGGATTTCGAAACACAGGTTTCCTATAACTGGGGGGGTGTGAGGAGACATTAAAATTTCTGAGTATTAAAATTTCAGCGTGATTCACCAAACATACCAAATTGTGTGAGTGTAGATGTTATATGTTGAAGGAAAGTGAATGGTTGCCAATATGTGAACAATCTTAATTACACAGCTTTGTTTGCAGCTACTAATAGTAGTCAAATTCTTATGTATTCTGTTGTTGTTTAAAAATGCATATATATATACACACATATACATATACATGTGTGTATATATATATATATTAAAAAAATATATATATCCCAGGGCAGGAGATCTAGTGAAAATATTGCCTCCCTTTAAGAGAAGGCTAATCAATCTACTCTTGAAAGCTGCCACTTTTTGACTGGTAGATTAATTAGACCTTATGACTTCTGATGCCAATTGTAACCAAGTAAACCTTCATCACGAGGAATACACAAAAATTCAGTTTGCAATGAATGAATTCTCAAGCTATTAATTCCAAAGAGAAGTACTGATGCCTTAAATAAAAGTGAGTACTCCAGAGTTCTTTCAGCTCTTTTCTTATTTAAACACAATTTTTAAAAGACATTGTATTTTTATTAATACTGCAGTCCTTATCTTCATTTATGGACAAAATTTAAGTTTATTGCTGCTTCATCTTTGTTTTAGGAATGGTTAATTCCAGGTTGGGGTAGATCATCAGGAGTTAGATTATGTAACTGAATAAAAATTTTTGTTCTGGTTCATTTATGTTCATAGATCGCATAAGCTAAAACATTTAGGCTCATAGGCTAAAACATTAGGAAGATTGTAAGTATAGACTGAGGCCCCAGCTTAATGGTCCAGAAATAATTTCTCACTGTTAGTAGTGAATGTATGTGTATTTAAAATAGTCATTAACAATGATGCTCTGATACATCCTTACAAGTTTTGCAGACTAGCTTTGCTGTGTGGAAAATCGCATTTAGCTGTGTTAGCAATAGCTATATTACAAACAGCTGCAACAATGTAAAAAGAAAGAGAAAACCTGTATCTGAGGCCTCAGTTTTTCTTCTGAAGGGACCCATTTTCCTATAAATATTTAATTTGCAGACTCTTAAATAGAAATCACTTAGAAGAGTGAAAATTACTTTAGATTTCTGGAAATAACTGTGTTCCTTGGCCCACATATCATAATCCATGCCTCACCCCCACCATCTCTTCCTTGTCTGTGTTCATATGAGCCTGAACAGAAACCAGTGTGGCCCAATGAATTCCACATTTGGGTATGGCAGCCATTTTGCAGGGTGTGACTAACAGAGCATTTGTTAGAGCTGGAACAGCCTTCATTTTTTTAAAGCTTTTGATGTTAAGTCCCACTACTGTGCTATCAGCAGAGCAGGGACTCACACACCTCCAGCCAGTTTTAGTACCTGTGCATGTACCATGTCCTTCCATTACTCTCAGCTGCCAGCTAGGATAAGTACGTTCTCCGCAGTGATGTTTGTTGGTCACCACCACATGTTCTGACTTATCAAGTCAACATTTGTGTAGGTCTTGGAGTTTATGAAATGTCTGTTACAGAATCACTCAGGTTTGGAAGGGACTTCTGGAGGTTCTCTTGTCTAGCACCCTTTCTCAAGCAGGGTTACCTGGAAGAGGTTGCCTAGGACTGTGTCTAAAGGCTGTTAGGTTTAGTGCCCACAGCCTCCCTCTACTGTACTTCAGAATCTGGCTTCATATGGGGAGTCATCTTGCTGGAGAGTTTGGGCAGGTTTTCTGTCTGGGAAAGTGTTATGTTTTGGACTGATTCCCCTTCCCCTCCCCCTGCTGTGCCCAGTGTCTTTAGTTTTATTTATTTGTTTTTTAGCTGCTCCAAGGAGGTTAGGCAGTGTGAGCTACTGGAGTTTTGTTTTTGGGAAAACAGAGGAGCTGAGACCTTCTGAGTATGAGTCGCCTGTCTTTTTGAAGTTTAGTAAGAAAAGTGAAGCTGTCCTTGATAAGGACGAGTTCTGTATAGCTGGGCAGCTAGAACTTTGTATGCATGAAAAGCTACAAACTGACCCAGGTAGTGCTTTAATGCCTGTTACCTCTTCTAAGTTGTCTGTTGTGTGATGCTTTCAGAGCACAGTGTACTTGACCATTGATGGTTTCATGAGATAGTAGAATATTACATAGTTCAGTATGTTTGAATGATATAATAGTATAATGTATTTGAATAGCCAATAGTATAATACTGGCTATAAAGCCACATTGAGTACCAAATAATTTTCTTGATAAAACCTATTTTCATGCCATCCATTCCTAATCTTTCTATTGCTCTTTTCTCTCCTGAGGTGATTGGTATTAGCCAGTAGTTTATCTTTTTCAGACTGAACTTTTTGGTGCTATACCATTGTTGCTGCAGTAGGAAGGATTTCATAACCATTGATGATGATGCAGTTTGCGATGCACCCCAGTATGGTATTTCTTCTAAAAATAAAGATTTGGAAGCTATATTCAAGACTCAGTGATCACAAACAGACTAAAGTAAGAACAAGTGACATTTATCACTTTGAGGAGTAAGTATACTTCTTGCTATTGGCTCTTGCCTCTTTTCCTGATGAATTATACTTACAGATAAACTCCTTAGTTTTGCAGTGCAAAATGACCGACTTGGCAGTCAGTGTCTTTTTAATGATAACCATATTTTTATTTTCTCAAGGAGTTCCTCTCTTTGCAGGTTCTACTTCAAAATGCCAATGTACTTCAAAGTGTAAAATGCAGAAGTGTTCTCTCAGGAAAGGTTAGGTTACTCTAGCAGTTCTTTAAAACCTTTTCATGTAAGTCAACACTATTTAGAAAAGTGAGTATTCAAGGTTTTTCCAGTTTTGTACTGAATTGCTTTGCAATTTGGAGGAAGTAGGAAATACAGGTTAACTTGCATGTATATTCTATATGTTTCATATCTGCAAATCTGATTGCCAGGTGATAGTTATAAAAGAAACCTTATTGGATGTGGGAAGGAATTACTTACTAAACAAGTGTCAGTCTGTAATGTGACAGCTACATGGTACTAAATACCATCTCCTAGAATAAACTGTCCATCTACGCATTTCTTCCTACCTTGCTGCTAGTGGTTGCAGAATCCAAGAGAAAATAGAAAGACTGACGTGTTGGAAAATGAACCATTTGTATTTGCTGTATAGAAAATTCTGCTCTCCTGTATAAGCCTACAAACAGAAGTAATGAATTAGAAATCTTTGTCACATGGCCAAATTGCTCCAGCTAGAATCAAATCTTGAAAATTTGTGACAGACTTCCCTCAGAAGGGAAGGGAAGGGAAATAGTCAAATTGTATCTGAGGCACAGGTGGTGATCAGGACATCTCTCTGGGCAGCTGTAGGCAAATTCAAAATCAAAACCTTAATTGCTGAGACTATTGTGATTAAAGCCTGGAGGTGCTTGAAGGAGATTATTGGGGAGGGGAGAGGGGTTGCAGGCATTTATCAAAGGCTAATGAATGTGTAACTTTATTAAAACCAATATTATTTTTGCTTAGTCTGAATGCACCTCTCATTAGGTAATGAGGAAAACTAGCAATTTTCACACCAATTAAGCATACTGCTTAATTAAAGGGAAGACTGTCCAATGATGGATAAGCAAAACACTGGTATTTGTCATTTCCCTTGTCTTACATGAATCCCATAAAACAGACATTAACATACCTATAAGGAGTCAGCTCTATAGGTATTCTGTACCCCTCTATCACTTAGAGGGGTATGCAGCCTTACAGCATAAGGCTGCTGGCTTGTGGCAGTCTTGGCAACTACATTGTTTTTTCCCATTTCTTCTTCCTACATTTAGTCAAGAATCTTCTCCAGAAGTGTATGAAAAGAGGGCAACATTCTTTTTTATTTCATGAGAAAGCATCTTCTTCGGGTTTTTTACAGTTTTATTAAAATTGAATTTTTTTCTTAAAATTGATTATTTCTAAGAGAAAAGGAGGCAGCTGTGCAGTTCTAAACTTGAAGAACTCAGTGCTTTCATCTACTGTAGCAGCGTCAAATCTGTTGCACTTTGCTCCATATTAAATCGCTTGAACTGATTTGTGGTTCCTGACCTACAGCTTACCTGTTCCTATATCACTGTTAACCTTACAAGCTGAAATTACGTAAAGGTTTCACAAAAGACAAAAACTCTTGGTTAGTGCCAGTCTAGTTCTTTGGCTGGTGCAGAGTCGTCACAGTTAATAGATAATTCTGTTTCTTTGGACTCTCCAGTCTTGTTATGGTTTATAGTAAGGTTAAAAAGGAATTAAAAAAATATCCTTTATACCTGATGTCGTGGTTTAAGCCCAGGCTGTAAATTAGAACCACGCAGTCTACTTTCCCCCACCCTTTCTTCCCCCTGCTCCTGGAGGGATGGGGAGGAGCATCGAAAGAATGCAACTCCCACGGGTTGAGGTAAGAACAGTTTAATAACTAAGGTATAACACAAATCACTACTGCTACCACCAATAATAATAATGATAAGAGAAATAACAAGGGAAGAGAACACAACACCTCACCACCTGCCAACCGATGCCAATACCTCGCCCCCCACCCAGCAGTGAATCCAGCCCTTCCGGGAACTCCCAGTTACATCCCCGGGCATGACGTGCTGTGGTATGGAATATTTCTTTGGCTAGTTCGGGTCAGGTGTCCTGTCTCTGCTTCCTCCCGGCTTCCCCTCCTCCCTGGCAGAGCATGAGACTCACAAAGTCCTTGATCAGACTAAACATTTGAGCAGTAACTATAAACACCGGTGTTATCAGTACTGTCCCCAGGCTGAAAGTCCAAAACAGCGCTGCACCAGCTACTAAGACGGAGGAAAAAATGACTGCTACTGCTGAACCCAGGACACCTTTGCAAAGCCTGAGGAAAAGATTACAGTGAAAAAAATCAACTGTTTTATGATCAGGGTATTTTACTGTGTTTACATGCTGTATAGAATTGAAGTATTATATATTTGTAATATTTTAATGCCTTTTAGTCTTTGAAATACCTTGGGAGTATATTCATTAGATACACTTTGATTTCCAATAAAAAAATCTTAAACATTCAGATTAGTTTATAAATGGAAGTTACTGACATTAAATAATACGTACTTTTCAGTACATCTTGTTAGAAGAGCATGTTATTGCTACACTAATTATAAGATGCTCAACTTTTGCGTTCTGTGGAAAGTGAAAAAATAATAAAAGCTGTAGTCCGGACACATATGTTGAAATGGAATATATTTAGCAGATGGTAGCAAATGGTAGAGTTGCGCTGTGTTTGAGATTGAAAAGTTGACCAGCCCTTGTTCTTGTCTTCTGGGAGTAAGTTACATGGCTCAGGCCTGTTGCTTCTAAAATTGTGCATCTATACACAGGCATGCTGCTGCTTTTCAGCGATTTCATCTGTTTTGAGAAATCATATCAATGGTTTGGAGTAGCAGTTAAAAAAAAATCTAACTAGTTGCAGAGATGGGGTTTTAAGTATTTGTCAGTAGTATTAGGAATAATGGGAAGAAAAAAACAAATCTTTAAATGATTTGGGATGTTAGGCATGTAAAAGTGAGAAATTAATTTATGTAGCATGCAACTAGAAATGACTCTTTAACAAAAAAAGGAAACCTGACAACGCTTATGGGGTTTCTGGAGGTCATATGCTTACTTTTAGAACTATAACTGTCAGAATCCCTTGTCAATAGCCATTATAAGAGTACTATTTGTTAAAATTAATTGACTTCTACTTACTGGAAACCCCAGTGGCTAAGGCAGTGTGGAGCATCAGTTCAGTGTGTTGGATATAATGGATTGTGGTTTTGTTAACTTTTGTTGCGCATGAAAGCTGCAACTTTGTTATATTCAGTTGTAATTGCTATCAGTTTCAGTGAGTATACATCAAAGTCATTGTATGAGCAGGCTACTCAGGATTGAGATATTACCTATACAGCATGTTCCTCAGTCTACTGCATTCAGGTTATAAATTTTTAACAGAAAATTACTTAAGGCATTCAGATGGCAGCATTTAAGATCTACCCTGGGAACAATTAACTTCAGAGTCTAGCATTTTCTACAGTGACGTTTCCTCTAAACACAGTTTCTCAGTATGCATGTCTGGATTAAGGTAATTTCTCAAATGGATTCAAATTTGGGAGGCTTTCTTCATACTTAATTTTTTATCAGTGTAGTAACTGGCCTTTTATTCTAAAACTAACTTGAAACAAAAAAGTCATATTCACATAAAGGTACTACTGACCTTACATAGTCAGCATATCACAACTGCCATTTTAATACACAGTGAACAATGTACCATATTAAGCTGTATGAAAAATTGTGTGTAGCTTTGGTGTGGAGGAGAAAATCCTCTAGCTTAGAATCCAAGTCCATTTAAGAATATACTTGGTAGTTGATACCTCTTTGCCTTCCTAGAGGTTCACTGTAAATCATAGATATAATGAAAATAATTTTGGTTGCTTGTAAGATAGTAATTTCTTTTTCAGTAGCGAGTACTTCAGAAAATAGGCTTTTCTATTCCAATTTTAAAACCTTCTATTGCATTTGTAACCACTTATTTTGAATGCAGGAGGAGTTGTAAAGCTGGATTTTATCATTATTACTTTTATTAAAGAATTGTCGAAGCATAGCCTTTTCTCCCTTTTCACCTGTAAAACAGACATCTCTTGAGTTATATCCTTGGTAGTCTGGGAGCAAAGACCTTCTGAAAAGATAAGAGGTTATACTGTTAGCCGGTAGTACAAAAAAGAAAAAGAAGTCATCACAAAAGAATAATAAAATTCCTCTTTGCAAGTTGCTTTGTTAATTACATAATTAAGTGCTAAAGGCTGACAAGTACAAACTATACTTCAGGAAATTCAAAAGGCAGCCATGTTGAAGGTAATGGATGTTATTTCTTGAATTACCCTGACTGAAGGCTGACTCTTTTAAGCCTGTTCATGGGAGTTTTGTAGTCCAGAGTCCCTAGAGTATGTTTGAAATCTAACCTGTACATATCTTTAAGTAAAAAATGTTCAGTTCACAATGACTGCATTGAAGAATGCCGTGTAGGTGCAATGAGCTTAGTTATGTATGGGAATGTGAATTTTACAAGAAACAATGTTCTCCTTAAGTTGTATATATGATTTGACAAACGCTTCTCAATTGAAGTAATTTATTGTAAAAATCTTTTCACTTAACATTCTGAGGGATGCTTTTAGTTTCAAGAGCAGAAGGGTTTTATTTTGAAGTACAGAAAAATTTAGAGCCTTAAGAATTATTGGAAAATTTTAGAAAATATTACTGACGTTTTCTGATATCATGGTATCTGATGCATAGCATTTTTTAGGTAATTTGATTTCATTAGATACCTTTGCTTTTTATTGGCTTTATACTTAATATATCCAATATACACTGGATATATTTCTTTATGTGCTCAATACAGAGTGTTGCAGCTTTGAGCAGATTTTAGCAGTAATAAGACACGTTTTTCTATGTAATGTGAAAAGTAGCCAAAGCCTTTGACTATGATTGACTTTGGTATCCATATTTGATTATATGTCATTTTGTTCTGACAACACTTAAGCTGGTAAATACTTAACTGGTTATTGAACTAATTACATATGGATGTAACAGACTTAATGGAATTCAAGAACTATTTTGTTAAAGACACTGGAAGCTGTAGAACTGGGGGAGTATAATGAAAGCCATGCTAGTAGAAACCAAGTTGTATAATCCTTTGTTTTCATTTTGTTGGTTATTGTTTTTTGGTTTTTGTATGGTTCCCTGTGAGGAAAAAAAACCCCAACATTTATGATCAAGAGGAAAGAGAACCTAGGTTATGTTGAAATTGGAAAAAAGTAGCACAAAGTGTAGTGCAAAAAGTATGTATCAAGGGAATCTTGATTAATTGCCTGAACATCTGTGTATAAACAAGTCTCTGTTTTGTACATTAAAATTCTATGTCTACTGAACAGGAATGGGCTCATCTTAATCTCTACCATGGTAGAAACTGTCTTTCTGCAAGATTACTTGAAGGCTTTTGTTAGGTGGGTAGTACAGAGAGTGTTAATTGTATTATATAAAAGTTGACTAGGCTGCAGCTCACAGCTGTTTGTATCTGGCATATGAATAGAAGTTTTGAAAGGCTTGGGGGACAATTCGTACTGAGTTGTTTTGAGGTGTTGACAAAATTGTCTGCAAAGATATGTCCTGCATTTTACTTTATCTGGCAAAGTACTGAAAGAAGTGAATGGTTTAAATAATGGCAATCTACTGTAACCTGAAAGTGTTTCCATACTTATTCAGCAGAAAAAGTTGAGAGATGAGTTACTGAACTAGGTGAGACTTTGTTTTAGCAAAGTATGGACATTCTTACGGTACAGTCATGTGATTTCTTAAAACTTTAGTCTTCTCTTGCAGGGGTAATAGTGTTGAGCATAATCTAATACTGCTAAAATGAGGGAGTTGATTCTTGTGAGATTCCAAAAATTCAGTGACACTTCCATATCTTTATGATGCACTCTGAAGGACAGCAGACTTTGCAGACTTTACCTCCATTTTCATTTATCGGCACCATTAAACTATTTCCATATTTTTCTAGGTTAAAATCTTAATCTATTGGGCTGCCTGTTGCTGGATGATTTTGTATTTGAAATAAGGCTGGGTTTTTGTAGAACTTTCTTAAGAATTAATGTTGTGATATTACAAGCTTGCTTACCAGGAGTAATTTGTGTTCAGGGTTGTGTTTGAGTGTGTTTGCTGAGCATCATGAAACCTGCTTGTCCTGTGTGGTAAAGGCTGTACTTGGTTTGAGGCTCATAGGAATTTCCCTGGAGTGCCTGAAGATTGAGTCTACTTAAATATGGGAATGGAGGGCGACCCTGTTGGCTCAGGGAGAAAGGCAGCATGTCTGTGTGTTTCCTGAGTAGGTGTCAGTTATTGGCAGCTCTTGGTTCTCCGTATTTTTCTGGGGGTTGGGGGGGGGTTAGAGGCTGCTGGCAGGCAGAATATGGGTTGCTTTTTATCATTCTGGATGTGGCTTCTTAGGGTCAGATTTAGCAATTTGACAGACTGATAAGAAGCTCTTTTACATGGAGCAGAAGAGTAAGCACAAAATAAGATACCACTGTTGCTGAAACCAAGTACTTAAATTACTAGTTGAACATTTAGAAGGTAGAGATACTTAACTTTTTGCTACTTTAGTTGTCTATATCTGGAAAACAATAATCTGTAGTATTTCATTGCAGCAAGTTGCTGAATTCCTTTTCAACTTGGAAAAGTCAACTGTATGATAACAATCACAAATGTTAATTCCTAAGATGCCTGAGCAGTTTGACATTCAAGCTTGATTTTAGATGGTGACAATTTTCCACTTTTCTCAGATCTGCTGACTGCATTAGCCTTTGTCTTGCCTAGACTGGGACTGAAAGATGTTATTAATTGCGGTTATTTATATGTTGCTAGGTATGGCCTACAGTACAGTATATTAAGAATATAAATGAAATCCAGATAGCTCTGTAGATGTTAATGGGTATGCAGTGGGCCAGTATTCTTAATTTGCAGTTCATCCTGTTTCAGATGGAGAGGGACTTTTTGACAAACAGTTGCACGTTTTTACAAGCCTTTTCTGAGAGTAGTTAGCAACTTCTGTCTGCTAATTATTCACGTTTTTCACATCTTTTTGGGCAGTAAATGGCTAGTATTTTGATGCCTGTAGAACTCTCTCAAGTGCATGCACACAGTGAATATATCTTTTAAAAAAAAACCCTTGTAAACTCATAATGACTCAGTTTTAAGTATGTTTTGAGTACCTGCACGAATGGATGAAAACTTACTCAAATGATTGTTAAAGCCAGGTACAGAAATCTGTTTTTCTGGTAAAGAAAACTCATTATTTGTACAGTAGTAAAGCGTTTAACTGATCAATGACCAGCACTGAAGCTGTTGGAGACTGTTTAAGTTATACTAACTGTCAGATTGTATTACCTGATTTAAGTGCCACAAACTCACTGTGGAACACACAAAACATACAGTATTCATGCTTGCTTGACAGAATTGGTAATGTGAGTCATTCTTGGATATAATTTTTATCATAATTCAGAACAATATTCCTACAAGGCAATCAAAATCTTGTCCTCTAACCTTAACAGACTGAAATGAAGAAGACATGAGGCTGATTTTGGGTGTTGAGAGTAACATCACAAAAGAGTGACTTCAGGTAACAGCTCGTGCATGCCTGGCAAAGAAATAACTGGCAGCTAAAGGTGACTCTGGCTGTAGAAAACCAATGGAAATACCAAAGTTTTGGTTGGTTTCATGAGAAGATGTTACAGAGTTATGTAAAATATTTGATGAGAACGGGCGGAGTCAGTACAGGAGGGAGGAGGTGCCTGGGTCGTACAAAAAAGTGAATTTGCCACAGTTGCTGAGCATGCAACTTCATGTCTGAAGAACTGGTATTTCTAGGGAATTAACTGCACGGCAGTGGAGAGAACAATCCAAAATAATTTACTGAGCAGCTGATTTTCATAGCCAGAGCTACGGGAGTTGTTTTTTTATTCTCAAGTCTTTGCAGGATTGTGAAAATTGCTCCTTCCCTCCCTCCTAGGGAAACTTTTTTTTTTTTTCCTCTCTTTCATGAACTTCTCCCTTGTTTCCTAAGTTACAGTAGTTTTCCTTGCTATGACATATGGTTCCTCTCAGTTCTCTAGGGAGATCTTCTCTGGCTTCTTTTTCCATCTTGATACTTGCTGGCCTCCTTCTGAACAGTCACATGCTTATTACAATAGAAGGAGGGTGAAATTCCATGGTGCTTCTTTTACCTTCTGAAAGTATGATGAGATGTCATGAAAATACATTAAACTGACTTTTGGTTTCTAGCAGCACTTTATATATTTGCATGAAGATAGTGAATGATCTCAACTCTGAAGTTAAAATAATGTTGCAACTGGGGGACTTCAGTAATTCAAGCAAGGAAGATAACAGGAGAAAGAAAATCAGTGACAGGCTTTTTGAGCTACTAAGTAATCAACAGTAAAAATCATTTGACATGCAGAAAGACCATCTGAAAGGGAAGAAAAAATCCAATAGCCAAAGTATCATAAAAAATATTTTCTGAAAGTCATGGTGATTGGTGAATTTGCAATATTTACTTGCCTTAAAGTAAATGGAACATAAACTCTGAATCTAGTAGCTTTGAAGAGATGTGGAGAGTAGATAACAACATCGCCCTCAAACTTCGCTAGAGGTTTCTATAGGTGATTTGTAGATGTGACATGAGGAATGATGAAGAAGATTAAGATTTATTGGTCTCCACTAGAGTTCTTAATATCTATTTTTATTCCTGACAGAAGTAAAATAGGCAATGAAATTATGAACTTAACTGTCCTGGCTTTTCTGCATCATTTTGCAAGTATAATAGTGGTGTTTTTCCATGCAGGATGGAAGGAATTTGTCTTCAAAAGCAAAGAGCAGCCTGCTAATTGAATGCCTTTATCTGGCACATGGCCAGCAAGTGCATATAATCTAAATGTGTAGGTATAATTCTTACTATGTTAATTATGATAATAATTTCTTCTGTGGTTAGTATGTCTGGTGCAGATGTTACTTGCTCCAAATCTTTCCCTACTATTCTGACCAATTTGACACATATCTCATGCTATGAATCATGTTTGAATCATGGAGACATGGTTTAGTTTTTGATTTGGCATTGTTAGGTTATCAGTTGGATTCGACGATCTTAAAAGCCTTTTCCAGCCTAAAGGATTCTGTGATTCTGTGTGTTGTGGCTCCCACCATATTTCTCCAAAATGCTGGTTCCTGTTCTATCCAGGAGATCTTTAAACTATGGATGACAGACCTGACTTTTGGGCCTAGATAAACAATTTGTTTGGGTTTTTTGGTATGGTTACTCTGCACCCCCTCACCCTACCCCACTTAGTGAGTGTGATCATGTACTTTAATTTATTGGTCCTCTATTTCTGCTGTGGTGGCACTTGAAAGTGTAAGGAAAGAAGTGCTGACACAGCACCTGATCTGTTCGGTGAGAACACTGCTGTTTACTTTAGCAATAGCATGTTTGTCTTGTGTAAGGAAGAAGCAGGTTTTTGAAAGATGGGACCCCTTGCATATTAATACCAACTTTATCACTGCTTGTGTACAGTTTGGAGTGTTTTTAGAAATGGTTATCTGGAATGCTAAGTCCTGCAGCTGTATAGAAACCGTTAATGCTTCCCTAGCAATCAGACATTGCTAGAGGATTGGAATGCCAAACCACATTTAGCCAACTGTCTGAATCACCTGAAGTCCCTGACTGATTTAATTGGTCCACTCTACAGAAGTATTTGGGAGCCACTTAAGATGCAGTACCATTGATTTCAAGTGCTCCATGTATTTATAACCATATGTATTCAAGGGAATTTACTTTTTAGATTTCTTGGGGTCTTGGTGGCATTTTGTTTTAACTAGCCTGCTGACCTGACAAAACATACTGTAATACATAATTTGGAGATCTGAAAGCTAGTAGTTGGCAAATTTAAGATCTAGAATGAATTTTTTATAGAGAAAAGCACAGGTTGTTTTGTGTTCATTATAGATATATTGCATTCAGACTCCATTTAGTGCATAAATGAGCTTCAAATGACCAAGTAGTCTTTGAAGTGGCTTTGAAACAATCATTTATGTTTCAGGTTGACAACACTGGAATTGAATGTTCACTTAAATTTTGACTGACAAAGAGACTTAGGTCTTATATCTGTTAACTCACACTGACTCACAACAGCATTAATCAGAGAAGGTCTTAAGATAAGCTGTGTTACAAGCCAAAATAAGTGATAAATTTTGTAGCTGTTAGTGCAGTTTGAAATACTGAAAATAATCTGGAAATTAGTCAGTATGTGGTGAGGAGACGGGTATTGCAAATGCCAATTTGTTTTTTCCTTTTTTTTTTTTCTCAGCCTGATTAATAGAATTTTTCAGTATTCAGCCTTTTAAATAAATTACATTTAGCTTGAAGTGCATCTTTTTAGAATAGTTAATTTGGTGATAAAAATAATCTTCCTTTAAAAAAACCCAACACTTTTTCATTTCTAAGAAAAATCAGAAACTTTAAATTTGCCATGTTTTCTATATACACCTGAAGAAGCAAATGTTTTGAAGAAACAAACCCCATATTTCCTATTGATTGTTTCAGTTCTCTTAAGGAGATCTGATTTTATTTGGTCGCTGCAGGTTTCAGATCTGCTAGTTACATTATAATTGAATATGTGTTTCATGACTTACAGAATAGCCAACCAGGTAGAATAAAGTGTAACAGTATAAAATGAACCATACTTGGCCTATTACTTGTGTTGCTATTAAACTCACTTTAAATTGGCTGGTTTTGCAAGTTGTAGTATTAAGTATAATAAATTTGACTGGATAATGCTGTACTACCAATCTTTGCAGATGCAGAAACTGTCAAGAATCTGACGTTTTGAGTATACTTCTCAGATCCTGGCCTTTCACAGTATTAGATGCAGATTTTCCTAGTGTCCTTCTTGTAGAACCGCATAATAGATGAGGGAGTGTTTGCAGGGGCACCACTGGCAGGGAATGTTCAGGTTCTCCTGTCAGTAGTTTCATTCTTTAAGTCAGACTGTAGTGGGTAGGAGTTCAAATACTCGGGTTACGGTTGTTTTTAGTGACCCTTAAGGGAAGTAGCAACAGAAGGGATATGAACATTGCATCGGAGGCAACAGCAAACTGACAGGCAATGAGTTTTCCCTTACTGGATGGTTGAATAAGGCTTCTTTATTACTAAAGGAGGGGAAGGTAAAATGAAGTTGAACATTTAAGGGGAAAAAACTAAACAAATTAGAAGACCCTCAAATGTCAAATAATTTGTGATACACATTCATCTGTTAGCTCATAAATGTCAGTTCTTGTAAAAAGCCTTTGCAGCTTTTTCCTTGGATCTGGGTTTCCAGAATGTTTCAGGGCCTACAGCTGTGTTTCAGAGTTAAACTGATTTTTTTCAGGTTTTTAAGTGGACCTCTGCATTGGGCATCTTGACCTTGAAAAAAGATCTGTGTTTCTGCAAGAAACATCTTCAAGGGTGGTTGGCAATCATGGAGTCAACTAGGAAAGCATTTTGTTTACTTCAGTTACCTGGCTTGAGAGCCAAGCCTTAGGAAAGAGCTATTTCAGCTTCTGTTGTTAGTGCCATTTCCTCATAGCTGAGTCACTGAAAACACAGGCTTCTTTGGGGGATCTTTTTTCCCCTCCTGATGGCTTGGAAGTGATTTTGTGATCATTTAGAGAAACAACCAACCAACAAATCCCTGCCCCTATCCCATTTTGTTCTTTAGAGTTTTGCAAGAGCAAGCTTTCAAATTGTCAGTGACAGACCATGGTTGTGGATAACAATTTTTTATATCATTACAATGTAATATCACTGTAGTTCTGCATTTTGGGGCTTTTCTGAGCTGCCACCCAACATCCTTTCCTGTCGTTTTAACCTGTGATCAGTGCATCTCTGAAGCTGTGGGCTGCATTCTTAGATGCCTTATGAAATGGGTTGCAAAGAACCAAGCACATGTGATCCAGGTGCATGAAATTGTAAGTCTGCAGTTGTAGTAGAACGTATCTGTGGGTCCTCAAAATGAAAAAGTGTGCGTGTCAAAATGGCTATTCTTGCAAAAATTATACTAACCACGTGGTTTCAGAGTGACTTTCTTTATATGAATGTATTTTTAGTATACAGTGAAAAAATGCTCAATAATTCTGCATTTTTTTTTTCTGTGAATTTTATTTCCAGAACAGTATCATTAAATATTTAAGCTAATGAGTTTTTGTTAATTTGAAGATGCAGTGAGCTTAGGTGTTGATAATAACAGTACCAAAGTGCCCAAAGAATATGATCTCTAATTCCAACTTAGTTAACCACTATCATATATATATTAAATTAATTGTAAGATCATTTTCGTTCCCTGATGAGCTGTGTTCTGAGCGATATGCACTTCTATATTTGCTTCTAAAACCCTGATAAATGCAATCTGTTGGAATGTTTTTAAGACAATAGCTATTTAATGAATAGCTTGTGTGTACAGGAGAAAAGAATAAGCTTGATTGCTTACAATCTGACATTTGAGAAAGCATTTTTTTTAGATCTCTTGTATTTGCATATCTAATTGCTATGTAATCAAAACTAAGTGAACTGTAGCTACTTGAAACCAAAAAATGAAAGGCAATCATCTTTACAGGGGGAAATATCCCACTCGTATGCAAGCCTGTCTGAATATTAGAATTATATTCTTCTTGTGTTTAATTATAGGTGTCTGACTGAGCAGTAAATTTATGCCTGTGTATTAAAGGAGTGAATGTGACCCTGAAATATCAGCTTTCCTTTGTTGAAGCAAAGCATTGGCATTGAGAGAACTTAACAGTGTTGTGTATTTTGGTGATAAGGGATTGTGCCAGAATAGCTGTTAATTACCTGCTTTGTTTGATATGGAAAGTAGTGGTTCTGCAGTTTTCTTCCCACCAGTGACAGTACTCAATTAAAACTTGTATTAAACAGTGATAATGTCCTTGTTTATCTGGTGGGAAAGACGTGAGGTGAAGAAAATTAGCAGGATTTTACGGCTGTTTGGAAGCAATTTTGGTTTAGTTTTCTCTCTTTTTTTGGTGAACCTAGTAACTGAAGACAAACGAGTTTTGTCTTTTTGGTGTGGTGGGGTTTGGTTTGGGTTCCTTTTTGTTCGGTTTTTTTTTTTTTTTTAATTACTATATTTGATTCTTTGACTCTTAAACCTCGCACTTTACTAAGAATGGCTATGGTAAAAGTTAAACCCTCCTTATATTTAATGTGGAAGTTACAAATGTGGAAGATGCTTTCTCTGTCCTGTTCCGTATATTTTCTCTGTATGAAGTGTCTGTTGTCATGGGTCCTGATTTTTGCTGTTTTTTTAAATCTATTGCACTGCTTGCATGTCAGAAAAAGAAGGGGTTTAAAACTCAAATGTATTGCCTGAGCTTTTCTATTCCAAGTACTAGAAGTATGTTTTCTAGCATAGCTGGTTTTCTCATCTTCTCATATTTATGTTATAAAAAAATGTCCTCAGATCTGATTTTGCAATCAGCTTAATATTTTCCTCTTAGATTTCTTCAGCATCTGACAAAACTGAATGCAGTATTTTCAGTGGGAACCCTTCAGCCTGAGAGAATTTTCTAAGTAGCAGCTGTTTTCTGCATATGTAAACAGAAATAACAAGAAGCAAAGCAAGGAAGGAAGAAGAAAGACTTGATAATCTGTGTTGCTTTTTGTTTCTTCAGGTAGCAATGCTGAAGAATATTCTAAAATTGAAAATGTACAAAATACATCAGTAGATTATAAGAAAGGGGAAAAAGAATTAGTGCAGCGATACTTAAATGCATTTTATTTCATTAATCCAAAGAAGTTAAGAAATGGCTTGGTTGCTTTACTAACGAGTTTTGAAGGTCTGTGTTCAATAACACAGCTTTATCCTGATTACTTATTGGGTAGCTTTATTCTGGGGTGAAGGCTCAATGTGTGATGCTAGACTAATTTGGCCAAAAATGTGAAACAGTAACTGAAAAGGAGTAGTTACTGTAACAGCTTTAAAGTGCAAACACACAATTCTTTTGAAGATCTCTGAGGATATGGCAATGCATGGTAATTCAAGTAGAACTTCAGAGCTTCAACTGTTAGGTGAATAGAGGTCGCATGCAGAAAGTAAGATTGGTTGCCTGCAATAATTAGGCACAGTTGATAAAGTTTGTTCAGAAGGCATATTGTACATACTGAACAGTAATGACTAGTCTTAGGTACAGCCTTAGAATTAGATACACACAAACCCCAAAATCATTGCAGATAGAACACTACATTAAAAGATTTTGTAAGGTGTGGAAAGCTTGAAAGGTCTTATATTGTTGAAGCCCTCAACAGTGTCATTGTTAAGGAACAGAAAGCTAGCTTTTATTTGGTAGTGGAACTTTGTAGTCTTATAGGATGCAAGTAAACTGCCGTGAAAAGTCAGGTTAAAAAAAGTTCTAATTACGTGAAATTATCATGGCTTACAGAAAGAAAACTGCAGAAATTCTTGGTTTGATAAGCTCTCATAAATGGCATGATTTTGAAGTAATCTGCTTTTCTTTTGAAGCAAATATTTTTCTGTGCCTATTAAGTGACAAGTTTCATGAAATTATTTATTTGCATATCATTAACAATATATTATCACATGACTATTGATTAAGCTTTCTTTAGATAATTCATAAATCAATAAATGTGTGGTGAGTAGGGACAAATTTACAATTCCCATTTCAGATAAAGTAAACAGTGATAAGCATTAAATACAATTAAATAAAATCAAATTTTATTATCTAGCATTTTGAAGTGGAATGATCTCTGTCCATTTTTAAACTGTTTTTTTCCAATTAAAAAATAAAAGTGAAATGTGAGTTTGAGATACATTTAGGTTAGTTGAATTATTTCATGGCCTCACAGTGCTGCTGAAATTTAGTATTAGCATAACTGTTATAACTCATCCATGTAGGATTAGGTTCTGCAGTGATTAGATTGCTTGCTATGATAAGACATGCTCATTGAATAGTCATTTCACTATACAACTGGGTATTGCAACCCACAGTGTCCAGTAACAGTTTTTCTAGTATTGAAGCTAGTTTGTTGAGGCTTCCTTAAACTGCCATTAATTTGATATGAAATCCCAACTTCAGGTGAAGTTGAGAACTTATTATTCGAGGGCATATAATCCTAAATAGACATATTATACTGTTTGTTTTCAGAAAGCAAAGATCATAAGCTTGTCATTTTTTTGTGTTTAAATTAAATTGTTCTGATTATATTTCATTGACTTGGATCACTTGAAAATAATTTACTAACATTTGTGCATTTCTTTATCAGGCATTTCAGTTAGATTTTTGAGAAACTAATGTGGGTTTTTTAGAGAAATTTGCTATTTTTGTATTAAAAATATAAATAATGTTGTGATATTCAGTTTTTGAATAAATAATCTTCTGTTTTGTCACAATCTCTGCATGCAGATCTTTTTGGTGAGAGAAGAATTTCTGTGTTGAAATGACTTGCAGTATGAAGTGTAGAAAAATTAAGGAACATTTTCTCCTTTAGCTTTTGCATTTCCTTGACCCTTCTTGCATGAGCAGGCTTCTCCTTTAAATTCTTTATTCTTCTAGGACTTGTACTCACTTCTGGGGGGAATTTCAGTATATCTGATTGTGTCCTTGCGTGAGGTTCGTAAGTCTGAGACTGAACAGAAATTCTTTATTCCAGCTTCCTTCCCTCCACCCCCCCTTGAAAAATACCAGTTGGAATGAACAAGTTAGGTGATTTCTGCACACACTCCATCAACAATTTTTCCTGAATTTCATTTTCAAGTTGGACAAAAGTGTTGTTAAATCATACACTTGTTCAAATAGCAAAAGCTAACTATCTTGGTAACCTTTGGTAAGTGGGGGAACCCACACAATTTTTTTTCTACCAATAAGCTTTAGGACACGAACAGTGTAGAAGCCGAGAGAGCTGACTTCCAGATCTCCAAGTAGTCCTCCAGAAGAAAACTGTTTGTTAAGCATCCGGGTGACAGGGTTTATGTACCACATGAAAAAAATCCAGACTCCTTATCTCCCCCATAATCTAAGTTGATGATGCTTGTCATTTGAAATGTATATACACCAGCTAAACCTGCTTTTTTCTCTTTGATGAATAAAGCACTCCTGAAGATATGTCATAAAACTTGTTTTTATTGCAGATGTACACAATGAATCATAAACTCCAGCATGCTCAGATCCTGCCTATGTAGCCTCAGCAACTGAAACACTGAAAATATTTTATTTATGGTTGGTACCTATAGAGCATGTCTCATACTTGTAGTTATATTATTTAGCTGCATAACAATGCACTTGATTATGGATACATCTGGTATTTGAAGTATTCTCTCTATTGAGGTCATTCTGAGCACAACTACATAAAGTAGATTATTTAAAGTAGATTAGTGCTGATATTGATGTTCTTTATCCCCTTGCTCAGTTTTCTTAGCCATTTGGATAGTTCGGAGAAAGTGATTGTGTAAGGCAAAAAAGTTCAAAATTTATGGTGAGAAAGTAAGTAAGGAGACTGTACCATTTAGCCATTGGAATGTCTGTTCTTCAAAGCTGAGAATTGTTTTAAATCAGATTTTGAGTGATTCAGAATTCTCTTGAAAATATGAAGGATACATCTAGAAACAAACTTTTAATTCCATGTATTAGCAGAGTCAAGTTATGATGACCTTGAATATTCTCTAAACCAATTTGTAATGATTAATGTCAGAGCAGTTCTTTTTCAGATGAAAAGTAATGGCCTATGATGTACTGGAGGCCACATTAGATCATTTTGATGATTCCTTCTGGTCAAAGTCTCTGAAATTGGAAAAAATGACTTGGAGTTAAGCTTAGGAATAAAAAGAGGGATACCAGTAAGATGTACTCAGTAAAACCTCAATATAGTATAATGGAGCATACAATTTGTAAAAGTTTTATATAAATCACAAAAACTTCCATTCTCACTATATATATAATTTTTATGTGTGTGCATGTATACTACTGAGGTATGTAACAAGTCTACAGATAGTTTAAATTTTATGTTTGTCATGTCTGTCCCGTGTCCGTGTGTCCTCCCCCCCCCGCCCCCCATCCAGCTTTATGCATCATGGGCTTCATAAGTTCCTATATGCTAAAATGAAAATAGTTTATTGGTGAGGATAAAGCAAAAATTTTGGGGCTCCAGTATGGTTTAGTTACATGTAATCTCAGAGGATTTATATTTAAATTGTGTAGGGGTGTTATGTTCTTATTAATATTAATATTATTATTAATGTTATTAAATATTAAGTTTTATTGCCTTGGTCATACATATTGTGAGTAGGGTACTTCTGCAGTAGCCAGTGCCTCATTGATCCTGAATTCAAGAAGAGTATTTAGCAACAAGTTTTAATGATTAGAGTATTGAGCTTTTGTTGTCTTGTTACTGGCCTTAGCTTAGCAGAACTTTGTAATTCAAATAGGTTTATCAGGGTCTAGAGAGATCTTTTCTTTTAAGAAAAGAGGTGAAGTACATCCACCTGTGTAAAAAATTTCAAATGGTCTTAAAGGATTTTTAAAGGGGAACAACAGGAAGTGAAGCATGATCTTGCTATATAGGCAACAAGATGAAATTCTGTGGCAAATTTGAGACGGAACAAGATCAGATCTTAGAGATCAGGAGGAAAGTGAGAACAGGACATTGTCTCCACAAAATAGAGACAACAGTAGCAGAAGCCCGTGTTTGTTTTTTCCTTAAATGTATCCATAAATGCTGATTTATTTGTGATTTTAAAAAATGTTTTCTATGATGATAAACAGCTTCTTTCTGCAACTGAGAAGAGTAACTTTCATATGTGTCAGACTAGGTATTTTCTTTCTTTGAATGGCAGTCTGTTCACTCTGTCCATATCAGCAGTGATTGTGGTTATAGAGTTAAGAGCTACGTAATTACTTGGAGGTGGGGGTGGATATTAGGGCATACAGAACTTGCAGAATGCATGGATTTCAGTGTCCTGCATTGAATTAGCTGGGAGGAGACTGTGTATGGTTGTCTACATGCCACACACACACACAAAAAAGTTAATCCCTGTACAAAGGGTAACATTTGAAATGCACAAATGAAAAGCTTGGTAGGGAGCTGTGTACTAGTTATTTCTGTGCCTGGAGTTTCAGACTCTTGGTGAATATAACCAGTGTAAACTTCATTTCTGAGTTTAATTATTTTCTTAGTGCCTACAATGAAGTATGTATATTGGAGAAAACCATGGTTTTGAATTTTTGTGTGTTGCATTTTTATGCACTATTTGATTGTCACATTTAAGAGTTTTATTTCTTGGAACCTTCAGAATAAAGAATTGGAATAGCACCTCCTGCCTAAGATGGGGCAGTGTTTTAAAACTCTTAATAGGTAGTTATGGGGGGTGTTGTATTAGGTTAGAGAAAGCTTTTAAACCAGTTCGTATCTATATATATGTATATATAGAGAAAGAGCCCAAACAATAAAAAAACCCGATCTCATCATTGGAGATGCAAGCTGTCTCAAAGCCAGATGTGAAGTGTTTGGAAGTGCTTTGTTTGTCCACTGATTGTATGTGTATTTTATCCTGTTGACCTGTTTTAACTCCTTCAAAAATGATGAGCTATGCCTTCTTTTTACTTTGCATACGGTGGAACTGCAATGTATCCCTTTCTTGCCTTGCGCAGCTTGAGTGCTGGTGTGTTAAGTAGTTGTATATTGTTTACTAAATCAGTTTGGTTGCTAAAATTTTACTGCAGCTGATGGCAGACTTTAGCATCCCCATTATGAGAATGTGATGTTCTACTGACGGAAGTGAGCTACATCTTACTAACCGTGCCTGCAGGGTAAGCGCTAGGGGTGTAACAGAGAGGTTATGGAGGTTATACTGTGTACACTTTGATGAGCATGACTTGCAGTGAAAACTTTGGTTTTACTCTGTTGAGTATTACTGTAGCTTGTTAAATAGTTAAAGCACTCTTTACTAACAGAGGAAAAAAAACTCCTACTGACAACTTTTTCTGACTTTTTTTTCTGAACACTCTTTAGTGAAGGTGCCTTTTCCCGTGAGACCATACGGGTTTGCAGCAAGATCTTTGAGTATATGGTCTAAGCATTGTTTGTAAATTACAGCAGCAGATTAATCTATTTCAGATTACCGTGTGTTACTTTGGAGAATAGCATTGAAAGTGGTAGTTGGGATACTTTGATATAATTCTCAGTTCTTTTCAAAAATCTTTTAGTTGCTTCTGTTCCATAACATTTAAGTAGGATTTACTGCTTTGTATGAAATAGTTGCATAGGTAGGAGGGATATCAAGATAAAATAGTTGCATGGAAATCATAGAATCTGTTGATTCCTTCATTATTTTCCCTTAACCAGGTTGTCTTATATTATGGCTTCTTGGGATTTCAATCTCAAGTGTAATCAGGAAGGAATAAAATATGTCCAGCACAGGGTAAAATAAAAATACTAATTCCAACTCTTCATGAATCTCTTAAACATCTTAAAGAAGCAAAATAGGGCACAAGCCCAATTTTTTTTTGCTTTTCAGGTCTCCTTTAAGAGCAGAGACAACCATGATCCAACAGTTTTGGAGGTAGAGGCAAGTAAATGTTTTACTTCTTGTAAACATTCCAGTGCATTTTTTCAAATCACCTGTAATTTGAGGAGACCCTGACTGAAAAAGAACCACAACCTTCCCTTCCCTAAATGGTGAATTTGCTTAGTATGCCTGATGTGAGGAGCTCTTATTGATTGCTGTCAGGTGTCACATCAGTGCAATATTTCATTGGTGTAAAAATATACAACTTTAATATTAGCAAGGTTTTTGTGATAATAGTTGCTGAATTTTTGTCTTTTTAATCTATCGTCAAAGTGTAAATTGAGTCGTTCATCACAATGATTTTCTTTAAAAGAAAAAAAGTGGCTGAGATTTGCTGTCTCCACTGCTGGTGTTCAAATTGGCTCTTCAGCACTCTCAACAACCTCTTATGTACTGGATCTAAACCTGTAATTATTTCTATGCTGGGGACATTTCTGAGAGTTCTTGTTGAGTTTCTCCTGAAGGTATCACTTGTTTTCTTAATTTAGTACTTTTGCATTTTTCTGAAGGGTATATTGGAGGCTCAGGAAGGAATTACCCATCTGCATTGCTGAAGTTTTAAATATCAGTCAGCCTCTGACTGCTACTAATCATCTGGAAATTTGATGCCTTCAGGTATCTCAGGTTGTAGTTCCAGAGCTGCTCTCACTACAATTGAAGTCAGTACTTGCTGTTCTGTACCACTTGCACAGCCTTGGCTAGGCATACTTTCTCCCTGTCTTGTGACAGTTACTGGTGATTTAAATGACTGTGGTGACCTGCTTCAGTGCTAAACCAGGTGGAAACTAAGGCTGGAAACTTCCTCTTGATTTTGAGATCCATGAACTGGATCACAAGCATGTCAAGGTGGGACTAGCATTGCTGACTTACAATAGCTTAAACTGTTGTGCAGTTACGGGCTTTAGGCAAAGTTCAGTAATTGTTCTTGCATTAGTTGAGCTGGATGACTGTGGCTTCTTGACATGCTGTGGAGGTGATGCTTTTTATATCTTCAGATGATAAATGCAGGGTCCCCAGATAATTTTTTAGTCACAAAATATGGTACAGGCTTGAAATACTCATTCTCTCCACCACTGTTGATCTTTTTGCTGTGCTTAATTTTCTTATTTAAAGATACAGACATTTGAAACATCAGAATTTTTTGACTATGAATGATACTAGATGAGTGCTAAGAACTGGGGAAGCAAAACTGTGATACTGTACACCTTGGGTTTAGTTCTTTGAAATATCAGAGCTGTTTTTTGGGAAAGGGCTAGAGGTTTTTTTGTGATTTTGGTGTCTTTTTCCTGTTTGAAAGTAGTAAAGTTAATTTGTGACACATCTGGATGAATTCTTAAATCATAATACAGTGCAGAGGTTAAAATGTACTAGTGAATACTTTGAGATGTTTTAATTTTGTTGGCAGCCTGCAATTGAAACATGGAGAACAGGTAGCATGCTGATGCTTTTAATTGTTACTGCATTTCTTTGAATGCTTTGTAAAGAACCTTCTTCAAACCTTTTCATTTAGAAAAGTAGCTTTTAATTCTTTTTTTTTTTTTTTTTGCCTTCCTCTTGCTTATCGTAAATAAAAAGAGGCAATTTAAATCGTTTCATGACAGGGTTACATGTATTTGGGACAGTTTTTCTCAATTTCTCTTTAGGGGGCGTGGGGTGGGAATATGCAATGTTAGAGGGTTACAGCGTGGACAAGAAAGAAGCCAGATTTTGGCCAGCTAATATGAGAGTATAGTTCAAGGGATTAAAAAGTTTTGCTAGTTAATAAGCTGTACTAACCCAAGCTAATACCTGTGCCAGTTTGAGAAGAGAGAGGAGGGAAAAAAGAACATGGCCAGGTCAGGAAGTGGGAGGTCAGCACCTGTTGGTTTGCAGTAAATCTTTGTCATCTCTTGAAAATGCCTTTTGAGCAAAGGGATTATGCTTGTGCTTTCCTGAAGAGTAGGAAGCACTTAGGATGAAGGAAGCCACCTTTCTTCCACCCATCTCTCTAGGATGTGAGCAGGGCGTGTAATTATTTTTATCCCCAATTCATGCAGAATACTGTTATTTTCTAAGATGTGATGCATGAAAATACTGTAGAATATAAGAAAGGCATGCACGTAATGACCTTTTTTCCCAGCCTTACCATCTTTGACTTCTGTTACTCAGAAGTTATATTAATTTAAGCTGTAAAACTTTGTGGTTTGATTTTTTTTGTGTGTGTGTGTGGGTAGATAAGTGTGCAATCTCAAACTGTATATAATGGACACTTTAACAAAACAAGCTTGGAACTTGTCTGCTGAAGAGTAGAAGCAGTTACTCTTTTTAGTGACTCTTCTGATAATATACTGGAATCTGTTAAAAATTACTCACTTTAAATGTCTTCAGACTTGGTTAACCCTCAAGTATTTCCTTTGCTTCTGTGGCTTCATAGCGTCCTAACATTCTGTTTGGTTCTTTTAATTTGTCCAGTGTGTATTCATTATATTTCTCTCTTCACTAATACCTTTGTTTAGCAGAGGGACATGACTAGATCTACCTGTGCTTCTCTTTGGGCGCTATGTTGAAAAAGCAGAATTTAAAATTTTGCATGATTAAGTAAGTCTCAATTTTTCATATTATGGTGGCTTGCAGTGGAGCTTGATAATTTGGTTAGTTGTGTTTTTTATTCAGTTTGCACTCTGTTTTACTCAAAATCTTGCAAATGAAATTGTCAGCAAATTCACTATTTAATGGTATTTTAAAAAAATTCCTTTTCATTGGTGAATGTTGCTGTACATTTTGCCAAAATCTGTGGAAGTCAAAGTTAGTGTGAAACCGGATGTCTTTCTTGAAATATGGTGTCTCCTAAACAGCAGTTGTAGGACTGCTAATTGAAAGTGATCTTGAAGGATGCATATCTAGACATTCTCTCCTAAGACTGGTGTACATGTATGCCGAGTAAAAAAATCATGATACCTGACTTTGAATTAAAGCTTTCACTTTCTTTTGTCACTTATTGATGTCATGCGAGAGGTAAAGCGGAATACCAAGGCTGAAGCTCCATCATCTACATACTGTAGGAAAGTCTTCCGTAATACATTATCATCAGTATTCTTGAGCCATTTAATACTGTTGCAAAGCTGGCACTGAGTTATAGTCTTTAACTGGCATGGCTATTCCTAAATTTTAATCAGGCCTTGAGAACCCATGCCACATGCTGGATACCCCTTCTTCTGCAGTTGTTATAATCGGAGTTGTCACATGAAATCAATCATAAACACGGTTTGTAACAGTGGTGACACTTTTGAGTTATCTAGGTGGTAACTTGGGTGTGTCAAATCCCATATAATTGTAACAAGGATTTGAGGTAACTGCTGCAATAAAACAATATAATTACAGACTGTGTACAAGGTTTCAGCCATAAATACATAGAAAGTTTGTCTGCTGAGATCATTTGAGGCAGTAGTTCTGAATTGTTTCAAGAGCTCAACTTAAGTTCATTAGCTAATATTTATTGTCAGTTCTGTACTCAGTGACAAACTTGGGTAGCTTTCTGTATTCTCTGTAACAAAACTTTGTTTTATTTTTGAAGTAGAAATATGTTGTATTTAATTTGCTTTAGCTTCTTGCCTGTTACTTTTGTCTTGAACTGATGTCTGGGTTATATGTTTAGAAATACAATTTGTTTTGTAATTGTTGCAACTGAATAAATATGGAAGGATTGGAACTGTTTCAGGAGGAAGGAGTAAAATGATTAAAACCTAAAGATATAGAATCATAGAGTAGTTAGGGTTGGAAAGGACCTCAAGATCATCTAGTTCCAGCCCTCCTGCCATGAGCAGGGACGCCTCACACTAAACCATGCCACCCAAGGTCTCATCCAACCTGGCCTTGAACGCTGCCAGGGATGGAGCATTCACAACCTCCCTGGGCAACCCATTCCAGTGCCTCACCACCCTCACAGTAAAGAATTTCTTCCTTACATCCAATCTAAACTTCCCCTATGTAAGTTTTAATCTGTTACCCCTTGTCCTGTCACTACAGTCCCTAATGAAGAGTCCCTCCCCAGCATCCTTGTAGGCCCTCTTCAGATACTGGAAGGCTGCTATGAGGTCTCCACGCAGCCTTCTCTTCTCCAGGCTGAACAGCCCCAACTTTCTCAGCCTGTCTTCATACAGGAGATGCTCCAGTCCCCTGATCATCCTCGTGGCCCTCCTCTGGGCTTGTTCCAACAGTTCCATGTCCTTTTTACGTTGAGGACACCAGAACTGCACACAGTACTCCAAGTGGGGTCTGACGAGAGCAGAGTAGAGGGGCAGGATCACCTCCTTCGACCTGCTGGTCACGCTCCTTTCGATGCAGCCCAGGATATGGTTGGGTTTCTGGGCTGCAAGCATATATAAATGTATGCTTGTGCAATCACCATAATATTAAATTATTACAGTGTTAGAGTAAATTTCCTGTTTTAATACCCTAGCAAAAGAATAAGAGAATGGAGATAAGATATAAGACTGGACTATTATTATTAAATGTGATCAAATGTAACAGTCTCAGCAGTAATAAAATGCTGTTCTTTGTTCCACTCACTACTGTACTAGTGATTGTAGATAATTGTTGAAGAAAAAGTTGAATAAATCATGAATAAACAGCATACCACAGTATTATTTTTGTACTGCTAAGAAGTATTGCCATAGTTCAAATCTAAAACAGACAACACATAGCCTGTTCCTCAAGAAAAAAAACAACAACTACCAAACAACCCAAAATAAACAAAGCAACAACAGAAAAAGCCCAACAAAACCCAAAACCTCAGAAGACCTGTATGAATGGAGGGAGGTTCAACCTGAATAAAAGCTTTGCAATTCACTGGTGAGCTTTCTAGCTATGGAGCAAATCAATATAGTATATGGATTAGAATGACCCAGAAATTTAGCTTTTCTGTTGTTTCTGGCTTGTGAAGTACCTCTTACTCTGTCAGGACAACACATGGGAACATGCTGTGAGCTTACCCTACCTGTAGCATAATATCTGTTTAACAACAATATTGTGTGGGAAATGAGTTTGCTACATTAGTCAATGAATTTGTCTCTTCTCCAAAAGACCCACAGGTGGTGGAGGGGGCCACTATTTAGAGCAGAGCAAGCCACCATGTAAGCAGTGGGACAAGAACCACGGGCAGTCATCTGCTTTAACAGCGCCTGGTCGCTAAGTCAAAGCCCTTCTGTAATAGAGTTTCACAAGGCCTGCTGTCTGCAGGATTAACTTCGAGCATCATTTCTGGTCTGAGTCCTCTCTAATCCAAAATGCAAAGCATCCTTCTAATGCTTCTGTAAATCTGAAAATTCCAGAACTTAGTACTGTGGGAGAAATCCCTGTGTATAGAAATGAGAGAGCGCAAATATCTGAGTGACATATTAATTACATAATTCGTTAGTGGAAAGCATGCTGAAGAGATTACAAAAGGCTTTTTTTTTTTTTTTTTTAAGGCTTATGTAAAAGGGCAGTATTAGTGCTGCTGTATGATGAACAGGGAAATGGGGCCACTGAAACCCAGCTCATGTTTCCTGTGAAATTATGTGGTTTTAAGAAGAATGTTGGGAATGCAAATTCAAACTACAGGATGCTAGAATGAAGGTTGCTAGTTAGGACTTATTTGTATAAACAAACTTTTCCTTGGAGTTAATCACTATGCTGTGAGTGACAAGTTGTTGGTTTTTTTCTTTGCCACACCCTTATTTAAAACCATGGGAATATTACGTTCATTTCTCAGGTAAGCACCTGAGATGTAACATTTACAGAGTTTTGCACACCTCACTTGAGCTGAGTGGAAACTGAGTTTTCAAAATATTTAAATTTAAATAGCAATTTATGTATGACAGTGAAATTACATTTGATGTAAGCAGTACTGCGAAGTGTCCAACATGTCTGCAGCATCGCAGGTCAGTCAGTCAGAGTGGAGCTCCCTCATCCTCACCCCCGTTGTGGTTGTGGGAGTGGTTTGGTGGGACAAACTTTGCTTGAAGTGTGACTGACAGCTAGCAGCTTCTTACAAAGGGAATATGCCTGTGCCCTCCTTTGTGCTCAGTCTGCTGCTACCTGTGGAATTTGTCGCTGAGCCAGTTCAGCTTGCTAAACAGGCAATACCTAATCTGACAGCAGTTTGCTGCCATGTTAAACTGGCTCTGGAAGGGGTCTAGTGAGAGCTAGTGCAAAGAAGGGGGAAGGATTCTGCAGGCAGCTAAGAGGAGGGAGAAGAGAATGGAGCCACTTGGTGGAAGTGAGTAGTTGCTATTTCAGATCTGTAAGAAAGTCTTCTATATAAGAAAAGTCAGAATAATTCTAACTTTGGGAGTTTCTTTTTCTGAGGTGACTAGGTAAGGTCAGTGTTCTAATTATAAGCACAGACATTGTGTTTAAAGCTTGCAATATTCATTTAAGTAACACGAAAAGGTTTGGTTTGTGTTTAGCACTGCTTTTCTTATTGGCATACGAGGTGATTTGAATCTAATTATTCATTGCCTAGGCACTTGAATCTTCTTGCCATCCCTGCAGATGTCCAGGAAGCAGGAGTGCTTTAGGCACCTGTTCTTCATTATGCATCTTTGTGAAAATCTTTAAGGCAGATTCATCCTAAGGATTGAAACAGAATAGGGGAAATAAGACAGGGGCAATAAGAAAAATATTAAGTGTAAGCATTTCAGTGCCGATACCCTGTTTTTGATTAAGGTCAGGATATTGCTAAGCACTTCAGCTTATACAGTAGGTCTGTTGTAACATTGATTAACTCTCCACTCGTCTACCCTGGTTTTTGCATTCTAACTGTGCATGGTTTTTGCTGAAACTCACAGGTATCGTTAACTTGCAATGCTTTGGGAATGGCTCTTTCTGTTACCAATACATGTGTAAGATACAGGTTTTAAGCTAAAGCTCTGGCATTGCAACCATGTCAACCTGGCCCTGACAGTGAAAACAGCTATGCTTTTCTGAGCATGGCCTGCATTTTTGTAGACCAGCAGTAAAGTACTATTGGCAAATTGTCACTGATTAAAGTTACTTCCCTTCTAAGATTTCCCCTCCCTGGCCTGCCCTAAACCAATCTAAAAAAACCAGAGGAGATGAATGTTTGGTTTAGCTCTTCTAATTTTTTAAAAACTCACTGAGCAAAACTAGCTTTTCTTATGGCTCAGGAAGTTATTGGAAGCATAACTACTACCTAGGTGTATTTGATTTGAGTCACGAGTCTCTTATTTTTGTTGCTTCGACAAACAGTAAAAGCCTAAAGATCTTAGTGTCCTAAAATGAAGCTAAACAACCAACCTGTTAGTATAAAAATGATTTTATTTTACTAGTTATCTGATTAAGAAAGAAAAACAGCAAACCAAACCCAGTGGTATCTGCTTGTATTCTTTAAAAGAGGTCACTTTTTTTTTTTTTTTTTTTTTGGTACATTCAAAAAGTAACAACTCTGAACCTGTTCTTTTTTTACTTTGGGGGGAGGATTAGGAAAGAGTTTTCCTTTGGATTTTTTTTTTTTAAGTTCTGTGCACAGTTTTGTAACTTTCTGAAACTTGCCTATTACATTGCGGATTAAGAAGCAGTACTGTTCAATTTTCTTGGCACACTGAGCTTATGTTAGCATGTTCAATCTTGAGTTTCTGTTAAAAATGTTCTGTAGTGACATCTTCATATACTTTTGTGCAAAGATTTGGAATGAGGGAAATCTCACTTCTCTTACTAAGTGTTAAGCTGTTTCTAAAAAGATGTTAAGGAGGTTAGTAATGACGTATTACTGTAAATGTTAACAGCATGAGAAAATGGGGAGGAGTTGTTCTTTCTTAAAAGCTTACAATTATTTGTAACTAAAAACAATGAAGGGTTGGCATGAGTACATTGTCATTTTACAGATTTGTCTTCACAATATGCTCACTTATGACTTTCACCAAGATCTATGCAGAGCAATCGCTATTAATATTTTTTTATATAGATGTGTATATATGTATGTATGAGGCATATATGTGCCTCATGCTTGAGGAAGTACTGAAAGCAAAATGGTTGGATTTTCAAGCAGAGGCTGAGTAACTGGACTCCAAAAGTGATAGGAGAATTGAAATTAGGAAAGCAGAAATGTGGATATGTTGGCATTAAAATGCAGGGTGTAAGCAGCTCAATTTATTCTGATAGCTCCAAATGGTCAGTTATCTATTGCCTTTTTTTTTTTTTCCTCTTTGTATTTCTTCCTTCTCCTTTTTTTTAACAGTGCTGTAAATTCAGTCTTGAATTTTTTAAAATAAAT
Organism: Psittacula echo; assembly: GCF_963264785.1. NCBI lineage: Eukaryota > Metazoa > Chordata > Aves > Psittaciformes > Psittacidae > Psittacula > Psittacula echo. Next base: position 35,369,774 of record NC_137738.1, on the reverse strand, counting down.
AAATAATTATGCTATTCCTAGTGATAAAGAAATGTGGCAAATTTTACATGAGTTACTGTAGCTTTATCTGTTTTTTAGACTTAACATAAATGAGTGTAAATTCCTGCTTATTTATGCTTAGATTAAGAATGAATAGAACCTGAAGAAAAGTGTGCTTTTATTTTGTTATCTCTTGATCCTCATGGCTTGTTCAACATCTCTTATATGTGGAGCTATCATAGAAGAACTAGAGCAGAGGTGTTTGAAGATGAGCTTAACTCAGAAATGGATCAGTTTTAACTCTGAACTCAAATTATTGAGGAGGGGAGTGTTCATGCATTGACCAGCTTTGCTATGCAAAGCAGCAGTCAAATCTAAGGAAGGGATTGGGGAAATGGGATGGATTAGATAAATAAAAAAGGTTTAAATTCAGTGAAGACAGATGCCACCATTGTCTTGGGCAGTTACTGTTGATGAAAGTTACATGATAGTACTTCAAAAGAGGAAAGAAAAATGTTTCAAACAGTGTAAAATTATACTACCATCCTATGAGCTGATCATGTTCTCCATTGAATACAAAACACAAGTTTGTATTTTTCTACTTGTACAAATGGTGATGACTAATACTTCATTGATTGCAGTGTGCAGTGTTCAGTATTCAGTATGAAGGGTAGCCCAAATTGCAATCAAGAACTGTTTTGGGGGTGGATTTTATTGTTTTGTTTTGTTGTTGTTTCTTTTTTGGGGGGTGGGGGTGTGTTTCTGGTGGTGTTTTTGAACTATTAAATGTCTGAAGAAATTTTTGAGCGTACCATACTGTATAGACTAGAAGATTGAGAAACCAATGAATGGACACTTTTTTTCCTTCAGTGAAGCTGAGGAGTAGTGGTAGCACTTTTCTTTAAATAACAGAGTAAGCTTCAGAAATGTGAAGCCACTGCTGAAGTATTTCCCCAAAGTTCCCAATTCAGTAAGCCACAGGCTCTGATGATCGTAGAATCATAGAATGGCTTGAGTTTGAAAGGACCTTAAAGATCATAGAATCATAGAATCACAGAATAGTTAGTGTTGGAAAGGACCTTGAGATCATCTAGTTCCAACCTGCCTGCCATGGGCAGGGACACCCCACACTAAACCATGTCACCCAAGGCCTCATCCAACCTGGCCTTGAACACCGCCAGGGATGGAGCATTCACAACTTGCCTGGGCAACCCATTCCAGTGCCTCACCACCCTCTCAGTAAAGAATTTCTTCCTTATATCCAATCTAAACTTCCCCTGTTTAAGCTTGAACCCGTTACCCCTTGTCCTGTCACTACAGTCCCTGATGAATAGCCCCTCCCCAGCATCCTTGTAGGCCCCCTTCAGATACTGGAAGGCTCATCTAGTTCCAACCCCCCTTCTCCTCAGGGCTACTCTCAGCCTGTAGTTATGCTTGGATGATGCCTTCCATCTTGTGTTCCTCCTTTTTACTGCTTATTCCCTTTCCTGTAAGGGAATAAAATTACACATGGATATTGGTGTAACTGTTTCCATACACAGCTTACTACTTCAGGAATACTGCTAATGTTAAAGCATTAAAATTCTTATCTGTGGTCCAAAGTCAGAGACTTAATGGTAATTTTAAGTATTGGCATTAACAGTTGCATTAATCTCTAAAAAGTTTATCCACCTTTATGCTGTGCATTTTGTTTGCTAAATTCTCATTTATTCCCTGAGGATACCAATGCATACTTAGTTACTTTCACCCCCAAATAGTGCAATATTCAGGCTTAACAGACTCCTGTGTACTGATAGCATTTGACAGTAGAGCTCATTCCACAAATGTGTTATTTTTATATAAATTACTGTTATTCTTCACACTAGCACAACTTGAGACAAATAGGTAGGAAGAAAATCTTGGAGGGATGCAATCTTCTTGGTTATTTCATCAGAACCTATCCATTGTGGTGGAGGGTTTCTGCTGTCTTCACTCTGCAGCTGTTCACTGTCCAGAGTGCACTGGCTTGGGCAGTGATAGGGGCTTCCTCTTCTGTCAGCAGACCATGGCTGTTGGATCAGTGCAGTTGTGCTGTGAAGCCCCAGCTTTGGAAAGATCCAGTGTGGTGTTTGTGCATATGGGAACTATTTTGTCCGCAGGGCAGATCTGAACTTGGGGTGGCACTTAGTGTGGAGTTTCCCAAGCACGAAGTCTGTGGTAAATTTCACAGAAGTTTTCACAGAAGAGAACAGAATCTTCTTCTGTGCATCTAAACATTAGGTTGTTTCATGCCATCAGATTTTTTCAGAACAGATCTTAAAAGATTTTTTAGATAATGCCTTTTGACAACATTTGAGAGCTACAGGCTAGTTTAATATGAGCTGGAAAACGTGTATTTCTTGGTCCAGAAGTCCAGTCTTGAAGGAGACTTAGTATGCAGTAATGGATAATTTAAGCCGTGCTAAATAACAGTCTTGTCTGACGTTAAAAACAGTAAGTATGTGACTTAATTTAAACAGTTGATCTGTTTCTTCTATAGGAGAAAATTTCCGTCAGAAATTCTACATGTGAAGTAAGCTATAGTGTTCTCCCTGACCAGGTGCTACTCCTTCAGCATTTCTTTTGTTATGTTACTTTTTCACCAGCTTTCTGCTTGTGAACTGCTACCATTAGAAGCTCAGTAGGAGCAAAAGTCTATGTTAATTTGCCTGACTGTAACTGCACAATTAAAGCAGTTTATCAGCAGGGGTTAGGGCAATCAGTGTGTTCCGATGCCTCGTGTTATAAAATAACTTCTGTTGTTCAAACAGATACTGTAATTAGTGCATCATTTCAAACCGGTTTTCTGCAGGGCTGGCTCAGAGTTTCTTCTGATAAACCCCTCTATTTTGCTACTTACCTAAGCACTTACTTGGCTTGCAGACCTCTCCTAAAGTAACAAATTTTATTGAAATGTTAATGTCAGGAGTATATCATGTGACTACAGGTTTGGGGCAGCGGTTGTTTTTCAAGGGATTTTTGTTTGGTTTTCCCTGTTCAGTCCTGTCAAGACTTAGATTCACTGGCAAAAATGGAAGAGGAAACTCTTATGTTTGTATTTACAGTTATTACTCCATACTAGCGTTTAATACTTAGTTCTTAAGTAGATGAACAAGGTGCTTTGTGTCAGACAATAAAGGCAACTATGTGTTCTGTCCCTGGCACATGCATAATTAGATTTCACTTAGTTTTATGAATCATGGTGAGCCAGTCTTGAAGTGGCATTTATGTGTTAAAATACGGTCCCTCATCTCTAACTTTCTCACTTATGGCTCACCTTGTGCTGTCATCAGTAGCCCCTTATGATCTAATTTAACTCGCCCAGCAGAAAATGGGATGAGGGGGAAAGGAGAGTGTATAAAAGGATACAGTAAGACAACAGTAAGAGATGATTCAGGGGATTTTTGTTTCATTAGAGCTAGAGCTCTCATGAATATGTATCAGCTGATGTGGAGTTATTTGTATATCTGAGACTTACAAGTTGTTTATTCGTTGCACAATATGTTACAGAAATCCTCTGTCTTCCAAATGTTTTCAATTATATCTGCAGCAGAGGTGCCAAAAATTTAAATATGGAATTCTGTAGCTCAGTTTAGTAGACAGAACAGTTAGGAGACCAGAAGTTAACATTGAACAATGCAAACTGAACAACTCCTGTGGCCTGTGAAAGGCTAAGAATAATGACTTAGTTTAGGGAAAAGAGCATTCTGATTGGATTCCTCTGGCTTGGGTTTAACAGTTCAACTCTGTTGACAGAAGTAGGATGTAATCCATAATTAATGGTTGAGTAACATTTCAGACTGTTTAAGTCAGACCTGACATTGTTCCATGGCTATAATATTATTTAAAAATACTTAAATTAGAGAAAAACTGGAATTTGATCTTTATAATTTATCGCTTTTTTGTTAAATTTAACTTTTGTTTCAAAATTGCTTTAAATCAACATGTTAACTTTTTTTAATTCACGCAGCTTTTAAACTGCTCTTCTGTTTTTAAAACTTTGATATATATATGTGTGAATGTTTTCTTTATGGAAAAGAAAGTCACCTAGCAATACTGTCAATTGTGCCTATAGCACAATATATTAGACAAAATACATTATGATAATTTTATTAAGTAGCTGAATTTCTTCTTTCGACATCTTAACTCCTCCGCTTGACTGCAAGAAGTGGCTATGAGTGATTATACTGTTTCTTATATCTTAGGATAATTTTAATTGAAGTTCTTAGAATATACTTGAATTAAACCTTTATATGGTTTAAAAGACTAAGTCTATTCTGATGCCTTTTAACTTTAGTGTTCAACTTAACAGTATGTGAAAACAGTCTTTCCTTTTACTCTAGCTATTCTGTGGTTTTTGTCATTCAGTAGGGAGAGCAGCCTGTTGTAATAGGTTGGTGAAAACTATATAATAACCTGTCACTTCAAGATGAGTGAGGATAGTGAGGTTGATTCTCAACGTTGAGTCAGTGGCTTTATTCCTTCAAAAGGTGCCTGCTGTAATACTGAGCTATGTTTGCATTTTCTGGTGGCAAACATTACTGGAAATTGTATGAGAGTGGAAAAAGCGCATAGGATGGGAGTTGCACTTTTTAATGCTACAGGCCATAGCTTTCTGGAAAAAAAAAAAAAAAAAACAACCTGAAAAAAACCCCCAAAACTACCAACAAAAGCCAAACTGCAAAAAAAAACCCAGCAGCCAAGTGGAAAACTTCCTTCCACTCTTACCATATTGTGTTCATTCTTTCTTGTCTTACGTAATATATCTGTGCCTTCATATAAACTGATACTAGGGAAGCATTTCTTTTCAGTGTTTATTTCATTCTCCTTTAATGGCAGTTCTGACAGCTGGAAATGACCGGATTCTGCTTCACCAGTTTTGAATTTTTCAACTTAACTGTTAGTCAGCTGGCCATACTGTGGAGGTCTTTGTGGTGAGAAGTAAAGTTTGAGGGGTTTTTTAAGTTCTTGATAATATTTTGTGATGGCTTACTTTCTGAAAATATTTTCCGCTTTCACCATTTGAATCTTTTTAACCATTTCAGTCCAGCTTGACAGGCTCTTCTTTCCTTTAGATTTAATGTTTTTCGAAAATTATTGGCTAGATAGAGGAGAAGAGTAACTTAATACCTCTAGAAGGAGGGAAGGGATGTACTGAGTTTTCAGTCATCTGGTTTGTGTAGGTCACAGAAAGTGAGTAAGCTGCCATCTTTTTCTTGTAAAGTCAATAGCAGAGACATTAAGAAGGAGGCTTTGGGATGGGATGTGAAGATGTAAATAGTAATGGCCTTAAGGGCCTGGGATGTAGGAGGTTTAAGACCCTGACTTGGAAATCCTGTGGTATGGTGAAGTGTATGGAAAACACAGGGCGCAAATCAGCAAGGTATTATATATAAAGCTATATAAAGGTATTAATTATATTTAAATTAATATATATTAATTTATACATAATATATATTTTATATATATTTAAATTAATATATTAATTTATATAATATATATTTATATATCATATATAAATTTATTATTTATATTATATATAACTATATATAATATATATTACATATTATATTTTTATATAATATATTTATATATTTATTAATATATAAAAATATATTTATATATAATTAATTATATATAAAGCTATATAAAGGTATTATATATATATTTATATATATAATATAAAGCACTTCAGTATTTTTCCTCATGCAACAACTTTTCTAATATTAAAGCTTGGCTGTGTAGATGCAGGTCAGTTACATCTTTTTTCTGCTTTTTGACTCTCCCCGTAATCCCTTCCCAAGAAAACAAGAAATAATCGGGGGGAAGGGGGGATAAATCTATGTTACTTTTTCTTTTATTTTTGTGCAATTAAATTTTGAGGAGTTGTAGCAAGACTTTTTTTTTTTTTTTTCCAACTACGTTGACCTTAATAGCAAGATAAATATTGAGCAGTTGCTTCAAGTGCATTATTGTGTATAGGCACCCTGAGGATAATGAGTGTATACGCACAGGCAACAGAAAGCAAGCAAAATCTGCTTACAGAATTAGGCTATACTTAAGGATACTGAAACTTCTGCCAAACAAGGAGCACAGTGAAATTTCATCTGCCAGTTATGTTGGTTTTAATGTTCTTTAATTTAGCAGACAAGATAGTTTGGTTGTAATTAAGCTTTTCTAATATTGTTGTTCCCCAAGGTTGTGGTATAAATCATCTTACTCTGTAGTTTCCTGCATATCACTGCCTCCATTTTTCCTGTATAATTCTTCCATAAACAGTCTCTGGGATGCAGGAAAACTTCGTGCTGTAAATTACTTCTTGTGTATATAATATAATTTTGAATACATGCAGTTGAGGTTTTTCTTCCCTTGTTTTTTATTCAGGTTTTCTTGGTGCTGTTTCTCTTTTCTATGTGCATACCATTACTGCTGTGGTAACAAATGGGGGGCTTGCCCAAAATTACCCTCATTGCAGTTTCTCTTACTGCCCCGTTTTTTTCTATAGGTAGACCTGGCAATCAGGCTGAATTGCTCAACATTTGCTACTGAAGGACAAGAGGCATTGAGCACACTAGAATAAGAAATTCCATTTAAACATAAGAAAAACCTTATTGTGACCAAGCACTGTTTGAATACTGAATAGGATGCCCAGAGGGATGGTTGACTCTCCATACTTGGAGATGCTTAAAACCTGGTACTCAGCAATATGGCAATATGCCTGAGTTGACCTTGCCCTGAGCAGGGACTCATGGAAAGGGACATGGAAGATGTCCACAGTCACTTCCTATGTCAGCCATTCTCTGGTTCTGTGAAGTTACCTGGTTTGTCTTAGCTGTGGTTCACTTCAAGATAGCCACAGTTTGTATTTTCCTTCTACAAAGTTATGCAGCAAGGCAAGTAGTTGGTTTTTCCTGCCCATCTTTTCATCATTTTCTCCTCAAACAATTTTAGAAGAAATTCCTAACCAACCCTTAATGTCTTGGACCATATTTTACGAGTTTTAAGAAAGACACCTCCCAACTTGAATTCCAGATCTATTCAATATACCCATTCAGCCTTTTCTATAATAAAACAGGGTTGGGAAAGAATGTTTTCAAGACTTGTTACACAGAGGACTAGTTTAATTTAAAATTTTACTTGGGTGGGAAAATATATTTTTCCAAACCATCCTTTCAGGATTTAAAAGGAGGATGAGGTAGCGTAAAAAAAAAATCGCAGCTCTTAACTGCAAGAGATTACAGGTTCTCTCTCCTGTGAGCCTAGCCCTGTCATGCATTTGCATCTGACATTCTGTTTGAATAAATTGACCTAGCGTAGATCTGAATTTCCCAGTTTTGGTAAAAACGAGCAAATACATACATATTGGTATAACATCCAGCTTGCATTTTTGGTAAACCAAAAGATGTTTCTTGGAAAACTGTTAACCCGCTAAGAAAGCAACCTCATGGGACAGGATGGAAGCAATGAAGGAATTTGAAACCCCAGTGGGCTGAGCTAGAACAGAAGAAATTAGAAGCCTGTTCCAAACTCTTTAATCTTTTTGACTAATTGTTTTTTCAAAACATACTGTGTGAACTTTCATTCTTCAGCTTCCTTTCGGTCTTACTGTTTGACTTAAGAAATAGTGCTCTCCACAGCAACCAGACTTTCATTAATGTACTTCTTAACCATATAAAAATATATCTAGAACTAGTGATAAACTAGTTCAATTAACTTAGCAGTAAGTATTTGTGTGATAGTATCTGCTGTGAGGTCTGATCTTAATAACATGTAATTATTTATTAACCATGTACGCAGTGTGTTCCAACTAAAAGTAATCAAGGGGGTGTGGAAAAAAAAATCTACATCTGTTTATTGTCCTATGTACAGCTTTTTTTCTTCTTTGAACAAAAAATCCTCATGCTGCAACAGAATAATTTGAAGTTCAGCACCAATAGTTCATATTGCATTAATCTGAAGTGTTTAAATATCCAGTAGTAGAGGCAGACTGCTTTGTTTTATATAACAAAGAAAGTATTTTTTTGTGTTCTAGAAGTTACGAAGCAGGCATACATCCACTACAACATTGTGCATTTTGCTGTCAGATTTGAACTACTCCAAATCATCCAAGTTTTTGAGACTCTGCACCATAGCATTTTCATTATGAAAGAAACCATTGCAGTGCAAGGAAGTCTCTTTATGCTTGCCCACACTACGTATAAGCATGCCATTTTATCACATGGTAGCTAAAACTGCATTTAGGCATTCCTTCTCTTTCAGGACAGGCCTTGCCATTTTACCTGGGGACACCTTTCCTTGTCATTTGTTCCGCTTACCTTCCTCCTTCCCCTTCCTCCATGGTGGTACTGTAGTTGTGCAGGTTATCATGTGTTAGTAACTGGTGCCTTTCTCACTCCAGTATTGTGTCAACTCCCCATCAGTCAGTGTAAGAAGAGGTAGTGACATGTTTCTTGCTCTGCCCTCTGCTGGTTTAGGAACCTTCTCTCATTCATCATAGCTGTAATATAATACTTTGTGCTACGTTATATTAATATTGCTTGCCACCATCTGAAAAGAAAACAACTCACTCCTACTTTGGATTAAAAAAAAGAAAAAAATAAATTGAATTGTTTAAATAGTAATAGTGGAGCTTTGATCATGATTGAGTGAAATAAGCTGCAAATACCTTGTGTTAGATAGTTCTTTCGAAGATTAAATTACAGCAGAGAACATGTTATAACTCAGCTGCACTTTGTGTCAGGTTCTGTTTTATAAATGAGGGCTATTTTTCTCTCTCCCTTTCAGCTTCTGAAATTCACAAAGATACTTTTGCAGTCACCATTGTTTAGAAAGTTGGCTAAGATAGCTTTTAAAAACCCCAAATACTGTAGCTAACAGTATGGAGTGTAGTGCACATGTGCACACGTTACATGAAGACTAGTGAAAATAAATTTCCTTTAAAGTACTGATTCTTTTACATAACTTTTTCAAACATCTCTCATGATTCTATTTTTTTCTCCATTTTTATCCTTGCATATTGCACGAAACATTTCAGACTTGAAACAGCTGAGTTAAACATAGAACATTCCAAAGCACAGTGCTCCCTTTATGTATATGTAACTATGAAGTACTGCAAGTATTTGTTGGTATTCAGTCTTCTAGCATTTCCTCTGTGTGTTTAGTTTCCTGGAAGAATTTAAGTGAAATTTTGGGGAAAAGACACATTTGCAATTAACTTTGCTGGACTTACATTTTTTTAAAATGTGATTTGTGATTAAGCCGCAAATGTGTTACTTACAAATAGGAGACTCTTAAATTATTTCAGGGATGTCGAGTTTTAAGTAAGTGTGTTTTGTTTGTGCAGGCCTTTGTTTAGATGTGAAAGTTATAATAAATCTTTCTAATTTACTAAATTTTTTATATTCCTCCTTTCAATTTTTTAACTTGTTTTATTGCGTTTTAAATATTGTCAAATTTAAATTATGGTTCTGGGAAATTTAGCTAGCTTTGTTTGTTATTCAATAAAAACAATTGGAAAGTTTCTTCTGGTTTTTGTAAGACTGGATACTTGAATGTGTTACTTAAATTTACTGATTTCTATTGTTTAGAAATGTTTACATTAAAAAAAAGAAAAAGAAAAAAGCTTTTGTTTAGCCTGCTTTTTTTTTTCTGAAAACAGCAAGCTAAGATTTATCTGTGGGATTATGAACGGCACCGACGTAACAGTACTTATGTAACAGTGACTATCTTGTTACATGCTGTTCTGTGACTTCAGAAGCCTGAAGTCATCTCCTTTCTGCCCTTCATTTCTGTTCCTTTTGTAATGTTTGATTTCTGAACCTTTTCTTCATGAGTATTCGAAAGCAATTTTTAACACTGAAGGATTGCTCTGTTGTTCTTTGGAGTGATTCACATGGAGTTTTTGTGTATTGTGTCTGTTCCGCTTTTTAAAAAATACTAGGTTGCTTAACTCTTGAAAAGCCCCAAAGAAAGCAATACTGTGTTTGTAGTACTTATTAATTTGTTCAGTTGGGAAAGGTGCTCTACATTGGTTTCTTTGTAGTCTTGATAAAAAAAAAAAAAAAGAAAGCATGAGGTTCCAAAACATAAGCAAAATCCTCCAAAAGATATTTTGAAGCCTAAATTCTTGTTAAGTAACCATGTAAAACAAAGCAGCCTTTACAGTCCGAAGAAGTCTTTTCCCCGTCTTGTTGAAAATAGTGTGTACTATTCACAGAATTGAGTTTGTCCAGTGTTTGTGGTTGGTTTATATGGAATGTGCTTCATAGCATTTATTTATTTATTTATTTATTTATTTATTTATTTATTTTCAGGAAGAACAGAACCGAGGCAAGCCCAACTGGGAACACCTGAATGAAGATTTACATGTACTTATCACTGTGGAGGATGCTCAGAACAGAGCAGAAATAAAGCTGAAGAGGGCTGTTGAAGAAGTAAAAAAGTTACTGATACCAGCAGTAAGTATTTGTATACAAGTCTTCCATTTCCATTTCTAGAAATTATCTCTGAAATACAATTAATGCTGCAGCAGTAGGGGTGAGGTTGCAGAGCATCCTCCTCAAATGAAACTCAGATATTATTTTGTAATACTCTAGTGATCTTTAAAGTGCCTTATCCTGGATAAAATTATTCCACAGAACAGAATATATTTTTTTAAGAGATGTTATTTTTTGGGTTTTTTTTGCCTGGACTTTTTTTTTTTTTTTTTTTTTTTTTTTTGTCTTGTTTAGAAAAAGATGCAGATCACCTTTAAAAGGCAATTCTAAACTGCTAAGAAATACTAGCTTTTTCACCCTTCAGTGTAAGGATGCTTATGTTTAAGGCTGGGGGAATATGACATGCTTTTATGTCTCACTTTGAGGTGATCATGATACTTTACAAAAAGAAGGTATGTTTTCTTAGATCCTTACATTGAACACCTTCCAAAAAGAGCAAAACCCTTCAGGATATACTGTCAATATGCAGGGGAAAAATAAACATGGTGCAGCTGGAAAATCTATTATCTTTCTCATTTGCTGAATATATAAACTGCCTCCTGCCCAGCCAGATGACTTAAAGCCTTTTGGAGGAACCAGAATTACCCTTGAGAACCTTTCTCTTAGATCTGCTCTACCTTCTCACTCAAAGCAAGGGTGTTCAGGGTGGCTGTATAGTGCATCCCATGCAATTAGCTTGCATCTTGTTATTTTTACCACCACTTTTGTGCCATTATAAAATGATAAAAATGAATAGCATCTTCTTCAGTGGTGGAATAAATTTCCATATTGCGAGAAAACATTAAGATTATCCTGTGAAAAGAAATAGTAGGCAGTATTAAAATGACCAAATGATTTTGGGTGCTTTGGTGAATGCTAATAGATGCTGGCTATGGGGGAACTTGTGCTGACATATGCAGTCTCTATAAACATATTTATTCAGAATACATTTTTTAAAGTTACCAAAGATCAGATATGCATAAGAAGCTTGGGTGCTGCTTATTACATGTGCAGGAGTTGAAGGTCTGTTGTCTCTCATTTCTGAACATTGGCTTGTTGAAACAGATGTCTGTAGTACCCACTAATGGATTAATATATAGGTGAACTCATGTGTGGTACAGACCAATGAATTAGTATATAGGTGAACTTGTTTTTTGTACTACCTATTACATCTGTTCAATTAGTATAAAATAATGATTGCTTAATCAAAGTATGGTTTCAGGCAGGTTGAGAGTTGAAAAATTCTGGTTTAGGATACAAATTGAAAACTTCTGTGAAGAAAGCCGTAAACCTTTAAATAATCAGGTTAAGCATGAGGGATGAAAAATAAATCCTAGCTAATTACAATGAGACGTGGGGAAACTGTGGATACTGGAAGATTCCAAAGATGTTCTAAAATATACGAATGGAAAATTTGGAATTCCCTTTCAAATGGTAGAATACCTGCAACTATGACTGTTTTCCAAATAAATGTCAGAGGATTAAGATTTATAAATGATATTAATGTATTTTTGGTTTTAGCTCCATCTACCTTGAATAAAATTTGAGATTATGTAGGAGAAAATACGCAGTCTCATGCCTGCCCTATAATGGCAGTGCTTTGCTTTTCTGAAGTACATTTCAGAAAAGCAAGCTAGTGTTAGAGATGAGAATGAGTTATTAATTTCTTGGAATAATCAGTTATTTTTACACTGAAGATACCAAAAAGTCTAATTACATTTTATAGCAACAATGCACAAGTAGGCACATTTCTTAAATAGATTTCCATTTTGGAGGTACTTGGGTGAAGAGAGACTATTTCGTAGTAAAATGTGCTTCTTTATGAGTCTGGATCACTAGTGATTTTTTTTTCCTTGTGGATGTGAATTTTTAATTTCTCTTTCCACTTGCCGTGGGATTCTTACCAAGATGGTGGTATAGTCAGTTTTTCTTTACAAATAAAAAGCACAACTTGAGGCAGACTGGCTGAATAAGCCATTTTTTTCCATAAGGAGAAAACCAATAATTTTATTTTTTTTTCATATATATTATTATTTTGTATTTAATTTACATTTCTTTGGTATGATTTTTTTTTTTTATTCTAATTATTTATTTTGTCTGTACTTAATGTTCTGTAGGACTAATTCTTTTGTTGTACTTCAGTGAGATTCTGGTCATTACCTGGACCTGCAGGATAAAATAGTACTGCCTCTTTCGTGTTTTTCTCTGAAGAAAAGCAGGGAGACCAAAGCAGTCTGCAGGCTTTTGGGATCTCACCAAGGTGTACCATTCTTACCCCTCCTGAAGTGAATCCTACAGGTTATTGATCTTTCTTCATTGTGAGATCGCTGAGAGTTTGCTATTTGCAAGAGTTCAGTAAGGATGGGCTATTCTCTTGTAAAGGAAAGACAAAAGATTCTTTGGATTGTGCACTGCAGAATGTAAGAAACAACTCAGAGCCTGTGTAAAACGATGTTCATAGTAAGTATAGCATACTGAGTTCCAGTGACATTAAGGGTTTGGAATTACTCTCTAAGGTCTTTAGGCAGTAGGGCTGAATTCCTCTGCTAGAAATATATAAGGCTTTTATGTATTCTAAGAAGCATTGAATACACTCATCTACCTGAATGTGTTTTTTAGATGCTCTTTTAGTTACAGAGATGTCTCTCTAATTTCTAATCTACCTTTATTGCTGTTTTTTATATAGGATGAGGTACATACAACAGAATTCAAATTTCAGTGCATACATATTTGATGCATAACATCAACTGCATACACTTTTAATCCCTTTTTCCTTTGACTCCACATTCTTCCTTTCAGAAGAAAAGATCATATTTGTGGCTTCTACTTAATCTTCTAATTGGTCTGGAATCAGTGTTTTTCAAGTTCTATGTATTGCTCTTCCTGCATCAGAACAGCTGTAGTTTTACTTGGTTGATGCCTCCATCTTGTCTGAAGACAACTGCAACATGGTATTAGTCACTGATGCTCCCTGTCAAACTGTGTGTATCGTTTGCCACTACAATAATGGAATTATAAGATTGTGATGGCTAGGAAATAATGTTTCAGTAGAAGATTATTTAATTTTGTTTGTACATTAGGGTCTTGCCTGTAATAGTGATTTTAGACTTCTCAGTCTTGAATATCTTTAAATTTGGCTGTATGGTCTTCATTTTTACCTTGAGAACTTTGTGTGCTGTGAATTCCGTAGGAAAAACCTGATAGAGTAGAAAGAATTTTAAGAATTTTTAATCGTGCTTTAGTTAAGAAAAAAAAAAAAAAGGTGGATATTGTAGTAATGCTGTACATAGTTTGCCGTGTAGTGAAAACTAGCAAAAACTTGAAAATGGAAATATATTAGGAGATTATTTCATTTGTTTTAGCTATCTAAAAAACCACAATAAATTCTGCATGCAAGTTTGGCTTTCCTGAATAATTCTAATTCACTCCTGCATGGTGTGCTGGTTTTACATTTTTGCTTTCACAAGTGAGAGAATGTAGTGCCACCTTCTATAGTCTCCCTATTGAAATGTTGGTTATGCTGTTCAACCCATTGTTTGCTGCTTATTCAGTTAAAGTTAGGAAATTAATAACAGAATAACAGAGTAATAGAAAAGGGACACTTCTGTCCTTAAAAGGTTTTTAGGAAATTTCTGCGTTACATCTGTTTTGTCAGGTCAGATGCAAGTGTCTCACAGTGCACATCATGTAAATGATCAAAAGGGGAGCTCTGCAGATAGAGTAATGAATCATAGAATAGTTGGGGTTGGAAAGGACCTCAAGATCTTCTAGTTCCAACCCCCCTGCCATGGGCAGGAATGCCTCACACTAAAATGAAGCAGCCAAGCTTCTTGGGAGTGACTGCTAGATGACACGTGGTAAACTTTTTGATGTGGAGGAGAAGTGATAGTGTTGTTATTTTTAGTAGTGTGAAGCAGACTTAATGTTTCCATGATAGTATGAACCAAGGGCTGCTGCAGTCCTGCCATTCCTTTATGATTTGCTGTTTCTGCTTCCTGTTTAGCATCAGAAAGTACTGGCCTTCATCTGACCGTGTGGCTAGTCCATTTGGTGGAGAGCTTAACCTTGGATTAACTGACTTGTTACGGAGTCAGTTTTCTTTTAGCACTGACAGAAGTGATGGGATGAGAATGCGCAGCCCAGAAAAAATGGGATAGCAGCAGACCACCCTTAAATAAATTTAACCTTCTGTAGAACTGCGATTATGTTCACCTGCAGATAGGATGAGAACAAAATAATCAGACACTTCCTGTAGTAGAATATGACAGTGGAAAACAAAAGAGGAAAGCCTACTTGTGTGTAGTTTTTCCTCTTTCCCACTGCCCAGTATGTCTAGTACTGGTAATTTCAGTAGATTATTCACAAGTTGAATAAAGTATTAGTTATGTTGAGCAGTCCTTTAGTAAATTCTGGTATACATTTTATCAGTCTTACCCTGCTGAAAGTTCTTACTGTAATGCAAGTCTGAGTTTTAAATATGAGGACAAGAATCTCTTGCATCAGTTCACATAGGAAGTTTTTACGCATTGTACTTGATATGTTGTTGCAGGGTTAAATTTTTCAGCTTACACTGGTATTGACAATTACCAAAATTATTTGAGACCAGCTGCAAGTGTGAAACAGCTCTCTCCATCATTGTGTGCTATGGTAGAAACTCCATAGACCAGTGGTTCATTGGCACCAAAAAAAGTCTGTTGATGGAAATGATTTTTTAGATCATACTTACTACAAGATACCGATGTGATTTACAACTTAATTGAATAAAACCTTATTTAAACTCTGTTAAATTCATCAACTTTCCTAAAATATCTTTGTAGTACTAAGGAGAAAAGTAATATTCATCAGAATATTGTTCATGAGAATAATTTTGACAGTGGATATAAAATGTGCTCACTTGTGATTATTAATTTGTTTTCACCTTCCCATTTTCCAAAAGTTGTCAAATAAAGGGAAAATACAAACTTATGAGGATCTGTGCACTCATGTATTTTGGGTGATCGCTTTACATTTGGACATGTTCTAATAAGATGTAATCAGTCTCATTTTATTAGCTTGTAACTTCGGTAGCAGTTCATACTGATTCTTTTTCTCCCTAGGCTTTTCTTATACTAATGGGAAAAAGAAACTTCTCCAACAGTTATTGCTAAGCATCTTAATCTGTTACTGTGAATTTTCTTTGGGACATCTTGAGTGGCTTTTAGAACCTTGGGAAATCAGTTCATTTTGCCTACATATGGTTGCTGCTGAATACCCTATCTCATTTCCCCTTTTCTTTCTTCTCCAAAATATTTATTGGAGATGCAATAATTCATTTAAGTTGTTACAGATGTATAACTGGAGAAATGGTAGATCTTAATTTATGAAAAAGACCTTGGGAAACTTACAAAATAGTCTTTTCTCAAAGAGAGACAAGGAAGCTCTGTTGCCTGAAACTCAGTATGCACACGTCCTTCCAAAGCAGGATTATACATTGATTAGGGCTCTAATTAGGTTCTACATGGGTTTTGTCTGGCTTTTGGTAGGACAGCTGTGGAAGAAACAAATGTTGCTGACCTATTCTGGTAATTAATTTTGTGGTACCTGTAACTTTTTTTTTTTTTTTTTTTTTATTCTTCATTCTTCATCCTATTTTTAAACTTGCTTTCTTGGTTCTTGGCTATTTTTCTTGCCTTTTTTATAGTCTCTCCCCACCCCCCATCTTTGTTCTTTTTCTATTGATGGCTGTTATAGAACATGTAAGCTGGGATCTTTTATATTAATCTTGTTGAAGTATTTGTCCTCTTATGCAAGAAATAGCTGATGAAACTGATTCTCCTTGTCCATCTTGATAAAGATTACAAGAAAACTGCAACAAATACCCATGCATTATTTTTTATCCTTTATTTCTAATTACAGTTGGTTTTTTGCTTGGTTGGTTTTCTTTTTTGAAATCACATCCTTATACCTAAGTGGAAGAAATGCTAATTGTATAGTTGTGATTCCTGGGGAGACATAGTATAAAGAGTAGATATTAGTTGTCTTGCACTTTTATACTAAATATTAACAGGACTATGTTGAGGAGCTCAGATCATTTTACGTAGAAGTTACACTGGCAGTGGCTTCTGGAGGGATCTTATCAACTGCAAAGTTTTTTGTTTGAAGTAATAGTAAAGTACAGTAAACATTTCCCTTTTCCAGCTATTTAAAGCATTCTTTACAGCCAGTCTTAGTTTTGAAATCTAGATTCCTAATTATACAAAAATAAAGCTTGTCATAGAAGCATCTGTGGTTTAATGCTGACTGATGATTTATAGTCATCAAGTTGCTCTACATTGTGCTGTTTTGACGTCAGAACACAGAAAATTCTAACCTTTGGAAAAGTGCCAGCGTTTTTCAGCTACTATGCAATAGAAAACTCAAATGTTTCTTTTTTAAACCAGTAAAGAAATGCTTGAGCTTTCAGTGGACTAGTAAGTTTTCCTTTCGTAAGTTGTTTATAGGTAGGGCTTTAATATGGGAATGTTCTGCACCCTGTTATCAGGAGAAACATAGGTGGACATGATATAAGAGATGGGAGTGAACTTATTTTAAATAGCTTACGTAATTGTAGACTGGGCCATTTGTAACACACTTCCAATTAAACTGTTGAGTGGTAAACTGTCCTGGAAAATGAAAAATTAGATGAGAGATTACCGGAAAGTTGCATTGCTTGGAACACCAATTATTAATGAGAGGCATTTAAGACTAGGTTTTGGGGAGGGTTTTGTGTGTTGTAGGAAATGGTATGTTTTGGTCGTTGTTTTTGTGTTTTTTTGTTTGGTTTTTTTCTTGGTGATGGTGGTGAGTTTTTTCCTTATGTATTTTAGCAGGTATTTTAAGAGCTCTGCCTTCTTCTCAAACTTGCCTACATACTTGCCTTCTATGTTTTCGGTGTTACCATTATTAGCTAATTTTTAATATTTCCACAATATTTAGAAAGTGGAGTGTATTTTCAATTCCAAATCACTTGGAGTTATTGTTGAGAAGGAAATCTGAACAGCCATCACATCTTAAGAAAAAGTCAGGGGTTTCTAATACTATATCCAGTCCTTTAGTATTGCAGCCTCTTATAAATGGACTGGAAGATGTGACATTTTCTTTTTGACCAAACACAGCTGCAGATACTAAGAATGTCAGTTGCTTTGTTTATAAATAAATAAATTCAGCCTTCGATGGATACTTGCCTAATTTCAGAAACTGTACATCAGAAATCTTTTTATGAGACTGAAGGTCAAACCCTCAAACCCACCATTTGCAGTTGGCAAGAGGTCATTTTTCTTAAGATCATTTTTAGTATTTTTGATGAAAACTACTTTTCAGTTGTGTAATTACGTGTACCGCTATGCTCTCATCTTAGAAATAGCTTCTTCAGGATTTCTTCACTCTCTAGCTTATATGTCCTAGTTTGGAAACAGAATTTGAACTTTGACTACTCTGGCTTTCTTGGCAGCTATAGTAAATATACTGGTACAGTTGCACTAACATAAGCAAATGATATATCTGGAAAGGTGAAATGAGACTAGAAGGAAGAGTGGAGATTTGTCATATGTACTCACAGACACTTGAATGCCATAATGATAGAAGCTGTGCAAATAGTCAATTCTAGTTCTTTGATAAGACTTCTGGCTGCATTAGGCCGCCAGTCGGCCTTATTTTTCTGTATCTGCTGGTCTGAGCTTTTAGTTTTTAATGAGTATCTAAAGGGGGCCTACAGGAAAGCTGGAAATGGGACTTTTTCAGGGGCATGTAGTGACAGGACAAACAGAATGTCTTTAAACTGAAAGGCGGTAGATTGAGGTTAGTTATAAGGAAGTTCTTTACTTACAAGGGTGGTGAGGCACTGGCACAGGTTGGCCAGAGAAGCTGTGGATGCTCCATCCCTGTATGGGGCTTTGAGCAACAACCTGATTTGGTGGGAGATGTCCCTGTCCATAGCATGGGGTTGGAACTAGATGATCTTTAAGGTCCCTTCCAACCAAAACCATTCTATGATTCTATAGCTGGTAGGGTTTTAAAGAAAAGTTTTGAAATGATAGCTTGTTTGCTTAGTTGGTTGGAATTTATAATCAAAATCAGTGCAATCAACAAAGGTGTTAAATAATAAAATCTTCATGTCACTATGCAGGGAATTTGTTTGAGAGAGTATAGTAACCACTTGGTTTACCTTGGAAGATAAAGTCTGAAAGACAAAGGGAACTAAAAGGAATGTCTGATTTTTTCCCACATTTTTAAACCCACTGTAATACATATGGTAGTAATGTGCTGATCTGATTTTCTGTTAATGATATTTCTTATCATTTGGAGCAGTTAGACTATTGCTGTAATGGTGAGAAGAATACTGTTTATTTTCTTAAGCCTGGAAGACCAAGGCCTGTATTTGCCTTTCAGTAGTCATTCCTGAAATTGCTGATTGATTTCTAAAGAAGATGCCTGGGCTCTGTAGGGGACTCCTTTAGTGATCCTTGCAGTATGAGCTCTCCAGTCTTAGTAGATGGTGAAGAACTGTGGAAAGTTATGCTTTATTACTTGGCAGCAAGCTAAGCTTCAGGGAAATCTGATACCTTTGAAGATTGAAAGGTCAACGAGATTCAAGAAGGATACACATTTTAAAAAAACCACAAAACAAACAAACAAACAAAACCACAAAAAAATCCGACCTTGTAAAATTCCTCTGGTTGTAGAAACACTTGTTTTCCCCAATGCTAGCAAAGATACTCTTTAAATAAATGTTAACATCCTCATCTGTAAAGTGTGGTGATAGCTCCTTATGTATTTGTAAAACATTGAGGGGTAAATGTTTACTGAAAAAAATATATGAAAGGTCATTACTGGAATGTGAATTCTTTTACAGTAATCTGTAGTTTTGCCAGGTGGTCCTGAAAACAGAAGAATGAGCAAAGTTTATTTTATACTATAAGACTGGAGATTGTGGGGGGAACTCTGAAGGGTTCTTGGTGTTCATGCAGAGAGTTGTAGTAATAAGAATATAGAATCGAATAAATAGTTTTTTATTGATTTCAAATTGGAATTAATTTAAAATTATTTTGGAAATAGTTTTGCACAAGCCTTCTTGTAAGTTCTACATATTACTGAAATATTTTTATGGAGGATTTTTTAAAATATAAATATATATATCCAGCTGTTTAGCCTTTGTGCTTTAAGGGTCTAGTAAATCAGGTATTAGATGATATGTCTTGTCTTCCTTAAAAATAAATAGATTAGCAGTGTTGCAGAGTCACCTAGGAGCTGTGCTCAACTAGGCCGTCTTAAAGGGACTTAACAGTACTGTTTGAGAAATGCCCTCTCTTCTTCTTCTGTAAATCATATTGCAGTGCTTGGAAAATAAAGTGAAGCTGATATAAAGCTGATACAGTGCAATTTATTCTTATTATGCCATGATTTTTTATTCTGTATATTTTTCAGCTGCTAGAAGTAATCTGTTTATAGCAGTCCCAACGTGTAAATGTTAATCATCATTAAATAATACTTTCTTTCACTACGTACTGTAGCTGGGATTTTTAAAAAAGGTCCTAAGTGAGGGTATACAGGCTCTTCTAAAAATCCTAGTCTAGTTACTTTTAGGAACTTGAAAGTAAGGTGGATGATTGTGTGGATATGATAGCAATGATCAGTGGTTTAGGTTTAAAATCTAGGAATCAATTTTTACTAGAAATCTCAAGTTGATTTGGAAACTTTACAAATCTTTGCGAGGACAACTTCTGTGATGATGTAGTTGAGATGTTCTCTAGGTGCTGGTTGTGTTTATTTTTGCTGCATTTTAATCTGTTTAATCAGTTTCCTTCAAATGTGAATCACACATATCCTTGGAACCCAATTTTAAGGTTGAGGTGAACCAAGGATACTAGATGTGTGATTAAATGTCATTTAATAAAAAGCACCTGTGATCTAATACATGGCTTCTCTTAATAGATTCAGTAAACTGGTGGAGGTGTCTCCAGTAGCACATGGGGAGGGAGGGAAACCTTACCCTTTTGGTCTTCTGGTATCAGTTTAGTTTCTTTATAAGCTTTGATTTTTACTTTAATAATTTATTTCATCAAAGTGTCAGAATAGAATCCTGTTTAAAACAGTGTAGTAGTATGGAAACATAACTGGTATGAAAGCGGTAAATGTTGCTCCTTTGTGACTTTTCTAAACAGCTTGTGCTTCAAGGGAAGCTCATGTAAAAGGTAGAAAACTAAAATTTTGTCCTTAAAAGACCTTTAGGACATCATCCAGTTACTTAAGAATTAATTTTTTTGTTAAGTAATTTCAGAAAAAAAGTCTGTATTTTGAGAGTTGCAATTGTAGAAATTAAACAGTAAACATGTCTATATTCCTGTGAAGCATTAATATTATTAGCATGTGTTATTAATCCAGACAAGTTAAATTATGCACTGAAAAACATAGAAATAATGCCTTACTAGATTTCAGTAGAGGAGACTCTTTTTTGTTCCTGATTACCCTTTCAGTACTCCTCTATACATATCTTCATACTTTAGAATTCTAACTAATTAGACTAGTTCTTTTCCTGGCTTTGACGTCAGGCATATGACTACCCTTCCTTAACTTTGTCAGGAGCTTTTTCTTTTTTGCTTCTGGTGATGAAAGTTCCTCAAAAGAACATGAGTGCGTGGCACGTAATCCACAGTTAAGAGGGACAAACAATGGTACCATCTAGAAAGCATGGTTGAACTTAAAAAGTTTTTTCCATTTTGTTTCTTAGAGAAGAGAGATCGATACAGGTAACTATTCCTACACTTGTATCAGTGTTTGATCTAGAAGAATTGAAAGATCTGGTCATGATTTGCCTCTCAGTTTGTTTTCCTACAAGAAGTACTTGGTATTACAGTGCAGGGCCCTCCTTTCCTCTTGATACCTGAAATGTGGCATCTTAAGGATGCTAACCAGAGCATGGTTTTACTGTCTTGTCTTGTAGATTTTAGTTCTGCACAGTTGTACAAGGGAGAAGAAGAATGACTTAAAGCCAGAGTATCATCCTGCTTGGAGAGCACTCATAATCCTGAAGGATATGATGCAAGAGAAATTGCCTTTTGTTTCAGTAATGAGCCCCTTGTTCAAGCACAGTTCTTCGGTACATAAATCTATTCACAGCTGGAATTTTGGAAGGAGTCTCCTAGGTCTTCTGTAGAGTCTAAAACGCCTTCCAGAATCTTTGCTACACTGTGTTCCGCTGCCTTGTTCCAAATACATTGCTTTCAGAAATGTGTAGCAACTGGTATTTCTGAATCCTTGCTGAGTCCTACAGCCTCCTCCACAAGATGTTCTGGGAAAAGAATGCATAAAATGGTATGTGAAGCAATCTGTCACTTAGGCCTCTTTTGTTAACATCCAGACCTCACATTCACCACTACAACATATACGAAGAGTACCTTTTGTTGCTTCTATGCATGCTCAACAGTTTTATGTACTGATTTGCACAAAAGCCTCTGCTACGTTGTTTGCTGGTCATCTTGTCTTTTCTTAGGTAAACCAGTTGGATTTTCTTACTCCTGAGATACCCCTTACTCTCCCTAGTAAAACTGACAGTCTGTTATACTGCCTTGCCACTCTGCAGTGCAGAACAGATAAATCTTTGTTCTCACTATGATTTCAGATTCCTGGTTTCAAGAATGTCTTTTGTTTGTGTGGTCAGCATCTCTCCTGCTTTGTGTACAGCCACTTAGTGATGAATATTATCTTGAAAAGACTCATAGCTTTAGCAACTAGATTTTTAATCTGTGAAAGTATTCTTATCTGCACTCTAGCATTTATAGGTCCATTGCTTTGGGTAGGAGTTAAGAACCAAGTTTAAGTCAGATTTGGGATTTGGATATGTTTTCGCTTTTTCCCAGTAGGCCATTTTCCCTCGAAATGACTGCTTAACCATTCCTTTACCATGAAATGTTCTCAGATTTTGTATTCTGAATCTTTAACCTGTGGAAGGATAGTTAATGTATATTACAATATCAGTACTGCTAATTATATCTCTGTAACAAAACTCTTGATTAAAAATCCTTACTAATCTATAGGAATTTTCTTTGTATGGCAGGAGTTTGAGATGAAATGCACTGCACTGTAAAACATGTGAAAAGATGTTTGTGGTAGTGAATTTGAGTAATTGGCATTTCTGTGATGCTGTCATGGTATGGTGCCTGTTTGCACGTAATTCAGTGTGTGTTTTATAATGCAGTGGATTTAGGCCAGTGTAATCTCCTGTGAATTGGGATATTTTTTCAAGGCTATTTCATTATAGTAGATCTTCCTACCCTCCAAAAATTAGTCTTTGTAAGTAGGTACTGGAAGAAGCAACAAGAAACCTTCCAGGTATGCAAGTATAAATAGGTCCAAACTAAAGAGGGCAAAGAAAACTGTTGAATATCACCTTTGAAGATCTTCCTTAAGTATAATGCTTAATTATATTTCTAGACACTAATCTCTTTTTGCAGTTGTGCCTTTCTGGCAGTTACCCATGTAAGTCTTAGACTGTTGAAATAAGAGCTTCCAGAAGGTTAAAAGTGGGGGCACAGATGATAATTAAAGGTGTCTTGAACATTTTTAGCAAATGGATAATTACTTTCATCATCAAAACCAAAGCAAAACAAGCAAACCCATACTTCTGTTGTTGTTGTTTGGTGGCTTATGGGGTAACTGAAGAAAAAATATCAAAATATAGTACAAAGTATGAAACCATGTAGTGATTTTGGACACTGACCAGGTGGGCTGATTAACTGTACAAATACTTAAAAATTATGAAGCAACCTAAGGGTGGTAATGGGATAATCTCTGTTTTAACTTCACAATAAAGCAAACAGAGCTCTCTGTTCATAAGCTGCCAAATATAAGGGTATAGGATGGTCTTCAACTTAGAAAATTATCAGAAACCCCAAAATCAAAATAAACAGTCTCCTTATTAAAATATTAATACCAGACACTAATTCTTACTTGGTTTAAATGAAGACAGACAGTATTTCTATAGTTGAAATTTGATGTTGAGCTGTCCTTAGGGAGGGTGAAAGTGGCACTCATTCATCTATGGAAGAATTTGTATGCAGTACTTGTCAACATACTATATATTGAATATACATAGTTGATGTCTCACATGTAATATACTTCTAAATTTCAGTGCCTAATGTGCTGAAGAGAAATTTCATATAAAATACTTAACAGACCTGCTTTCTTGTGTGGGCTTCTGCACTGTTGCTCTTCTTTAGTGGAGCTGATATTCTGTTCTGGTTGTAGAACTTAACACTGTATGTAGGGGAATATGTTCAGTATTTGATGCTACAGTATAGGTATGCACTGAATATTTTGCAAGCATATGAAGATATGTCACAGATTTCTAGAACACCAGCAGGCACTTAAAAAAACCCAAACCAATATATATAATTTGGGCAATCATACTTAATGCATTCAAGTGCTCCTTGCATCTCAAATTACAGTGCATTATTTTAGAGTGTACCTATTCTGTGGTACTGGTCCTGACTTCACTAGCGTCCTTACAAGCCACTGAATTGCATGTAGAGGTAGGATGGAGCAATATATCAGTCACTTTTCTTGCTTTTTCTGTTAATAGAAGTTGTAGGCTCTGCTTCACTAATTGGGCCAGATGGGTCTGACTGCTTTCTTAGATGAGTCAGCTTACAATTAAAAGATGTTTTTAACAATATGGCTGTATTTCATTAGAAATGCTTTGTGATAAAGTTGTCTTTGGGTTTCTTGTTTGCCACCACATGTAGGGTGTTAGAACTTAATCTGTTCTTAAAACAAAAATGCAGTAAGTTTAGAACGTCTCAGTATTTTTTTAGAAATGAAAGTTTAAACTTTCTCAAGTGTTACGAATTGAGATAATGTGGAATTTAAAATCATACTTTGAGAAAATGAGATGTTAGCTGTTATGACATTTTAGATGAAAAAACAGACAATATGTTTTGAAACGAAGTTCTTAACATTTTAATAATTGAGTTTGCTTCTGTTTTGTGTAACTTTTAAGAATGTGTTTAATTTTTGCACATCTAATTGTTTACTAGTTCTGGTATGTTTTCATCTGGAGAAAGGAAGAGAAGTTATGATGTTTGCTGTAGGTATTCTTGTTCTAAACGAAATGGCAATATGACCAAAAGTAAGTAGTTCATAGAAAAGGTCAAAAGTTCATCTTTGTACTTCAGTTTTATGAGTAAAAAGGGTAATTGTTCCTAGTCCTGTATTTTATATGAAACGTCTTTTTCCAGCTGCTTTCCAGAGTTTTTTTCCCTGTCAAAGCACAGTCCCCACCAACATTGTAACTTCTCGCACAACAGTTTATTATATAAGTGCAACTTTGTAGCTGCTGTTTCCTGCCTTGCTGTCATTTTGTGCTGGGCACCTGTCTGAAGCAGTTTTTAGACTTACGGTCTGTTTCCTGAAGTGACTCACAAAGTATCGAGTCTAATTAATTTCACCTCATCAGTGAAATATTTAGTGACTCTGCACCATTTTTTTTTTCCACATAGCTTTAATTTGGTACTTCTGCATTTTGTTTTTAAAGAGATAAAGGAAATCACTTATTTAGTGTAACTTGGCTTAGCATTAGTGGCTAGCTGTGGTGAAGCTACAGGTCGCAAGCTGTGAAATTCCCCATAGATACACTGAGCCTTTTACCTACTTAAATAAAAGGAGGCCCCAGAGCCAGTTAGCACCAGAAGATAAGGCAGGGCACTACCCCTGTCAGCAGAAGCTGCAACCTTAGAGATAAGAGGAGAAATGACCTGCCTAGAAACAGTGAAGAGACCCAGTGGGGAACAAGCTGACCCCAGGCCTCAATGCTACTATCGTACCAAAGTGTCATGTGAAGGGCAGGAAGTTCAGACTGTAAGGATATAACTGCCTGGGAATTTATTTATTCAGGGTCCCTCTCCAGAAGCACCCAGCTTGAGCTGTACCTCACCACTGTACCAAATAAATGAACTTATTGAATTCTGGCAGAGACTCTGCTCAGGGAAACCTAGGGTCAAGCCAGAGGGAGAAGTGTGTATGTGAGTGTCTGGAGTCAACACAGGGCACCTGTCTGTTCAGTGGAGCTCCTCACCACAAAGGGACTGTTAAGTCCTACTGGTTGAAGCCTTGGGTGCTATGGATGTGACTCCTTGACTGAGTATGCGACAGGTCTGTTTTCCCTCACATTCTTGAGCTTTTTTGGAGACGTATTCCTTTTTTTTGTCTTGGTTGCCATACAGTCCTAGATATGCTGGGCATATTACAGTTATCTTTCTTGTGATTAATACTTACTGAACTTACACATTTACAGCTAAATTGAATATTTCTTCAGTGACACTTCAGCCCAGTGTTCCAAAATTGCAATGCTTACCTTTAAAAAAAGGCAATAAATGTATACATGCATCCTGAGGATTTAAAGGCGAATTCGGTAGTTGTGATTTGAGAATACTTCATTTCACTGCATCTATGTTTTCTGATATGAAAATGTCAAAACACTTTGAATTGTATAAGTATGTTTTTTTGCTTATGGCAGTAAATGGAGGCCTCTGAGTGGAAGCTGAGAATACCTTTTTTTCCCCAAACTGAAACGTCTGAATGCAATGTGATGATGAATACAAGAATAGACAGCATTGTGTAAACAAAACGTAGTTAGGGTTTCTTATGCATATTGTAAGTCTGAAACCCTATTTCTAATGAAGAATGATGTGAGAGACAGTCAAACTTCAGAGCAAATGCTGGTAGTATGTACGACAGATTGCTCATCTCAGTGGGAAGCCAGTGGTAGACATATGAAGTTAAAATAGTACTTAAATTCTGACCATCTAGAATATAGTTCATGTAAACAGATTATTTTTAAATTATTTAAGTGTATGATCTATGATGAAACAAAAGCTATTCAGGTCACTGTTAACAGTGGAAAACATAAACTGAACAAAGGTGGCATTCAACAGTTGGTTCTTTTTCTTTACTGACTGACTGACTTTCATTTTAGAAATGTCAATTAAATGCATAGCTTAATAAACATGTAAGTGAAGCAAATGAGAAAGTCAAGTGTAAATGCAGGAAAATGGCCAGAATTACAGCATTGAAATAAAATACTTGGCTCTAGTAGGTCTTTAGAAGTCAGGAAAAGAGTTAAAAACCTTCAACTTGGAGGTCATCAAACTGTTCAGTTCAGTTTCTGAATGGACCAGCTGATGTAATATCCTGGTAACAGGTTGTGCTGGGCATGCTATATCATATGAAAGGCATGTATATTTTAAGTAAATGATGGGGTGATTTATAAGCATCCTTGATATCTGTGACATCTGTGTTTTGTTTCTCTAAGCTGATAAAGAGATGGGGTTTAAAACAAACAAAAACCCAACCCAACAAAACGCCTTGATTTGTAGACATGAGTGTTTTCAGATAAAGTGGGAAGAGCATTGGTATTCATGTATCTCTGAATCTTGTAGAAAAGTTTTAGAAATACATTTATGACAATAGCCTCAACCTTTTTTTTTTGTGAAAATGAAGAAGTCGGTTTCATATTTGGGTTTACGAAGGTTTAACTAAGGCATATCAATAAATGGGTTTCTTCTCTGGGTTATAAACGAGTGAAAGTAGAATCTTCATAAACTTATATAAATAGTGTAATTTATTTAATCTTAAGGTTATACAGGTGAAAGGTAGTAAAGAAAAGTCATTCCCAATGGGTCATGTATTAAATCTAGGATTGAGAAAGAGAGAAGTCAGGTTTGTATCCAAAGCATTCCCAGCTTTACACTTATGTGAAAGAAAGGACCTGCTGAAGCCAGAGCTGTCAATGTACAGTACCCCATACCTTCTAATGTGTCTCAGCCTGATTCTTGTAAAAAGAGGAGAAGCTTTTCTAAAAAAAATTTAGCACATTGTTATTTAGAGAAAGCCTGGTTTGAAGCTGGTGCTCACCTTCCAGTGAAAGGGTTATGAAATAATTTTGCAGCCATGGCCATACCAGTTAGTTTAGGATTCTTTCATATACATGTTTGGTTAACCACACACCTGTGACTTTTTTCAATTATGAACTGTGCAGACCAACCACACGCATTCTGAAGTGCAGCTCGCTGCATGGATGTTGTTCTCAAAGTCAAGTGTTGCGAAAGTCCTCAAGTCCAGTGCCAAAATAGTCAAGCAGTACTTAGACAAATACAGTTCCTTATGCTGACTCTTTTCATTGGATGGAACTACGATATTCAGTGGAACCTGATATGCGGGCTGATCAAAACTAATACAGATTACTTAATACAGTGCATCAGGAGCTAACTAGGATAAATTGTTAAAACAGGCTTTCAAGAGATAATCCCGTAACCCTGGGAAGTTGTAGGTTATTTATAATGGAACTATGGAAGATTTAAAAAAACCCCAAAAGCATACAGACCTCATTTTATATGCGAAGAACTCTTGGTAAAGAGATCATTGCCTCCACTGGAAAAAATAAGAGTTCATAAGTTGGTAACGCTTTAATGCATTTGCTCTCTGCTGCTATTGGTAACTCCTGTTTTTGGTGTCTGTGCTAAACCACTGTGGTAGGGGTAGCTAGTTCTGTCACATTCAGGAGGGAAGAAGGTGTAGTACCTATAGGAAAGCATACTCAAATTTTATCAGATTTAGTGCTCTTTTTTATGATCTTTATTTATAGAAGATGCTAATATATCTTAAGATTTGTCAAAGAGCATTTCTTCAAGTGACTTGGAAGTTGCTAGTCTAGGGAGGATGTTGGTCCTGTTTAATTAATTTCAGTTAGGATGTTTGCTTGTCTGATTTTCAGCTGCTGTACACATTTTTAATACTCATGCTTCCCTTTTCCCACTTTTACAAAAGCAGAAGTTACCTTCTGCTTCTTCAGAGTACTGAGAAAATAAATTTTATAGGAGGACCCTGAGACCACCATCTTAGTTCCTTTAAAGACAAAATTAAGCTAGGGTTTAGGCTTTACCAATACAATAAATGTTGGCCCACAGACAGCAAATGTTTATTTTGTTGAACATTGAGCTGCTGTTTACATTTCAATGGAAAGAGGGAACAGCTGGGGCAGAAGAGCAAGGGAGCAGTTGTTAGTTTCCTTCACATTTCTTGATTAAAAATGATGGGAGCGAAAAAGCATTGTCACAAACCCTCCGTCTTTCCTCTTTCTCAAAACAAATGATGCTGTAAAAGGACCTGATTGCCTTTTTTAAAATTGAGATGTTCTGGTGACAGACAGGTGCTTACACACCTTCAGTATAATTGCAGAACATACAAGATTCAATAGTGTTTTATATGGTTCCTTGATCTGTAGTTTAGACTAACACATGCAGTATATAATAATAGCAGAAGGTGAATTAATTACATTTGTGAGGTGACTAAATAACTCCAGTAGACAAAACGCTGAAGTTAATGATTCAGTTGTCTGCTGTCATGCCGCTTGTTTTTTTCCTTCTGTAATGTTTGTTCTGCACAACTTAGCCCACAGAAGATTCTTTGTCTTTGCAGTTAGGGAGCCTCTCTTGTAAAAAGCCATGATGTGGGAGTGCATCCCTTCCTGTGCACAAAGGTGTTGCTGCTGTTCTCTGCCCTGTACAGCCATTTTAATCTGAATGGGAAATCTGTCTAGGGACCCGAGTACAGTAATTAGCAGTCTCTTCAGATTGTCAGAGCAGAATTACCATTGTAATGGTTTAGCTGGAGGATAAAAGGATTGAATTTGGGTCTGCCTTCCTGCCAAACTAAATGAGTTGCCATGGGAATTTTCAAATATAAGAGGCGTTTACTTAAAGCAATTTGCCGGGTTTGAATAAACTCATAAATTATGGGCTTTAGAGGAGAGATCCCTGCTTTCTCTGGCATAGGCTGAACAGCAAAGAAGGCTGTTAGAAAGCTGCTTACATTCTTAATGAGAATAAGTTGATCCATGCTCCCGTGCAGACTATCAGCTTATTAAGGCTAAACTGTTTCTGCTAAATACAGTACAGTAAGCACATTTTGAGAGACAGAGTTTGCAACAAATCCCTGGAGTAAAAAACAAAATCTGATTGCTCTAAACATAAATTGAATTTCCTTTACTAGATTAGATCTATTTTGAAGTAATGCTATTAAAAATGGTTCTCTGTATTGTTTCAATAAACATTAACCTGCTATTGATTTCAACTTTCCTCTGTGCATGTAGTATTTATTACAACACTTGTCAAATCTGCTTCTGAAAGGGGAGGAGGGCATTGAAGGTTTCTTTTGAAAACACATAAAGTGCTATGGCCCTTCGAACTGTTTTTTTCAGGTCACATGTAAATGTTTTCTCAGCTCAAGCCTGCCTTCTCTCAGAAGGGAGTTGGGCTTTGACCTGTTGACTTCTTTGTCAGCACCAGTGCTATTGAAATGTGAGATGAACCTGGTGCTTTCACAAATGTCTCAAGTGATGAACATCACTTATGCTTGTTTAACCTTCAGTTGTGCTCAAGACGTCAGCTGTAGTAGTAAGATCTGATGACCAGTGTTTTGCACTGCTTATTTGGAAGCATGTATTAATGTTTTTCTAGTCACTTAGATTTGATAATTTACAGAAAGAAATATGGAAACTTATACGTGCTTGAATACTTTCATACTAGATTTAAAAAAGTATGTATTCAAGGACATGGCTTGGAATAGTATGTGATATTTTTCCCCAAAATAATTTATATTGCATATATAGCTTAAGGCTTAAATGTTTCCTTGTGATCCTTTTTAGTATGTATCTCAAATTTTTACTCATCATAACTATTAGGATATGGTGGAGGAACTAATTAAAAAGAGAGCAGTACTGCTGTAATGGCAGTAATTTAGACTTTTGTTTAAAGCAGTAAAAATATGCTTAGAAATCCTTGATACAATCTTACATCACTAGCAGGAATCCTGTAAATTAGCAAAGGAAAATAGTAAATTTGTGCTGGTGATTCAGTGGTTGAACAGCTGCTAAGTTCTAACAAATTCCTGAACTGTTACTAATGATGCAGCTGAAACTCTGTTTGGTAGCCTCAGGGTACTGTTTCTGTGGAACTTTAGAGCTATCTCCAAATAAATTAGATGAAGAGCAGCATTTACTATTACTGATACTTGGAATTTTAGCTGTTCATTTGAAGTTACTTCAAGAAGTATTGGTTCCTCATATTATTTGTGCTCTACAGTGTGCGTACTGAAAATTGCCAGCAAGTTGATTTTATCAGACTTGATCCCCACCCCCATACTTTCTCAGATGAGTTAGTCAAATGTGACAGCAAAATGTAAAGGTATTGAGGGTTTCTGAAGTGGTTTGCAAAACAAACTATGAATGCTTCTACAGTCTGTATCACAAGAGGGGGATGCTAAATGATGAGAGGGCATTAACAGCATTTAAAAACAAACAAACAAAAAAAAACACCAGAAAAAAAGTATAGAAAAGGCAGTGCTGGAGAGGACTCTTTTGGGATACTGGATTGAGCTATGTGCATCACTTAGTTCCATAGTACCAGTAGCTTACAGCAGTTCTGCACATCAGTGCTATTTTCAGAAACTGGGCAGTAAAAAAATATGGGCTTATTGTATGATAATTTTCAAATTTTGTGCTTCAGGATTATTTTTTTTTTCCCTACATTTTAGAGTTTCAGTTCCATAGGTTTGGGGGCTTAATTGGGACCTATCTTAGTTCAAGTCTTGTGGCCTTTTCCACTCCTCCCCTGTATTTGATTTACACAGCTGAGATGGAAGTAAGTGACAATGGGAGTACAGGCAGCTTAGCTGCTTTTTCTGCCTGGTCAGATGTAGGGATAGGGATATTTGATGATTACGGATAACTGAATCTGAGCTACATAGTATGATCTTAAGTTTTGCAATACATAGGGGAAAAGTGAAATTGCTGCTTTTCACTTAATTTTTTTATAAAAGTTTTCATAACCTGAAAATTATTGATCAGTCACATCAGAAACATGCTTTTCCAGAGTGAATGAAGACATGCATCAGACGGGTTACCTGATAGAAGACAGATATTTTCTTTGAAGGGTATTTGATCTTTTACCCCATGAGCAGTGCAGAGAAAACTTACGGTTTTATCAGCTAAAAGTATGACAAGGAGTCAAGTTATCTGCTCAGTTGTCTTAAGTAAAACGGAGTTGTACCTGCTGGGGTCTGAATCTGGTTCCAGCTATGGTGTGTTTTCATGAGATGTGATGAGCCTGTTTAACAGTTAGAAGCGAAAGTCACCTTTCTGCTTCTCTGCTTCACTGAGCCCAAATGCAGGCTGCTTATTTTGTGGTAGCACTTGTCAGGCCTTTCCATGAGCTGATTTTATTTGCTAAAAGGTAAAAAAGTAATCCACAAAATTTTCTGGTGATTTTTGAGCGGTAAATTGCCTTGTTGATTGATGTCTCACAAGCACCAGCGCACGCAGAGGAAGTATCAAAGGCATGCATACAGAAAAAATGGGAATACCATAGTAGAAAAGCGGGAAGATATGCGAAGTACTTGTTCTCTGTGTTTCATTTGTTATATTTCTAGGGTTCTTGGCTCCTGCTGGTCCAGGAATCCAGAGAATCAAAGAAATGTGCATTCTGCTAGATCAATAAGGGTAACAGCTGTTTCTTCTCAAGGCACTCCCCCTTTTCTGATAAACTCTCTTAAAGTATTTTTATCCATTCTCCGTTTAACCTTGCTTCTGCTGGGGCTTTGTTACATTGGCC
This sequence comes from Psittacula echo, assembly GCF_963264785.1. Classification (NCBI taxonomy): domain Eukaryota; kingdom Metazoa; phylum Chordata; class Aves; order Psittaciformes; family Psittacidae; genus Psittacula; species Psittacula echo. Next base: position 35,337,625 of record NC_137738.1, on the reverse strand, counting down.
TCTGATCTTTAGATCCAACAGTTTGTGTCTTTCAGTAATTCTTTTCACTTAGTCACTAACATGTAAGCTTTTGGAAGCAGAAGCTATGCGTGCATATTGGTGGTATCTGAACTCCAGAATAGTTCTTATATACTGTTAGGCTAAAATTAACATTGCATGCAAAGGCATGAAAATAAAATGCATCATCCTAAGTCATACAGTTCTTGGCTGAAGAAAATCAACAGTTCTCACGATAGTTCTAGAGAAGAATATGGTACAGGAAAAGGAAAAAGTTTTAATATGGAGATCTATTTTTGTAGGGTACTCACTATCAAATCATACATTATTTTCAGCTTGTTGAGGTGGAGCTTTCCAAGTACTGGATATGCTGTTTAACTAGTGTGGATTTAAAGTTGGTGGTCTAAGGTGTAAAAATTGCCAGTTTAGGGTGATGATGTTTTAGAGAGACTTTTTTTATTCCCCCCCAGTGTTTTTAGAACAGAGAGTGCAAATACCAAAGAAGCTCAGAAGTCTCTGCAAAACACGAGTGCATATAGATATTTATAGTAGTAAGTAAATGGTTGAGATTGTAGCCTTTGCTTCTGATGAGTAAATCTGCAAATTTAGGAAGTGTACTTCACATGGTTTAAGGTAAGCAGTAGAGGATTGTGATGGTACAGTTGGTCAAGGGAGCTACAGTGGTATTCCTCCACTGAAGGTCAGCATCGAGACAGAAGAAAATCAGAAAGGAGAATGATTGTAGTAAAGAGCAATGGGCAGAAACTGAGTAAAGTGAAAAAAAAAAAAAAAAAAAAAGGCAAATGAAGACCAACAACAAACAATTGTAGAATAAACAGGAAGGAGAAAAAGGAAATCAAATATTTTAATATGAAAAGTTCAGTTGCTTGTCAGGTGGTACATTCCAGTTAGAAAAGAAAAATCCATGCTTCTAGTTTGGAAATCAGACTGCTGGGCTCCAGTATTAGCAAGACTAAGGCTCTTAATTCTACATTCAGCTGAGTCAACTTTGCTCTGAACAGGGGAGATCTCAACTCCCTTCAATCTCTCCTCCTTTACTCTGGCACACATTTGAGCCTTCAGTGAGCTTTTTCACTTTTGTAATCTGACAGAAAACTATTTAGATTTAAAAAAAAATAATAGTCTTGTCAGATGAACAGGTTGACATGGCTCAGTCATGGATACAGCAATGGATACAGGAAAACAAGTGAGAAAAGAGTGGGATTGTGAGTTCCACCAGTTAAATTGGCTTAAAGTACCACAGGAATGCCAGCTGAGAGGCTTTTTACATCTTCAAAAATAATTTTTGAGTCCTTTGAGAGCAGTGTAAAACCTCAGCCTAATCGTCCAGAACTAATTTGTACCTGAGAAGAAGCCTTGAGATAGCATTTTAATTTTTTACGTTCTACCATAGGCTGTTGTATTTTCTAGGTAAACTTGTCTGAACATGTTTCCTCTGAAATTATTCTCTGTAAGTTTTCCATCTGATTGATTCCCATTCCATTCTGTGGTTTTTAAGGTTTCAGCTTTCTGAATGCTATCATGTGCAGATACAGAGCAGCTTATTTTTACACATTCTGGAAACAAAATTCCATTCATTTTTCCATTTGAGTTGCTTCAGAAATACCATAGCTTTTCAAGCCTTTTGGACCTTTGTTGTCTCTCTTTCCCATGACTGAAGGGAAAGGACATTTGTCTCTTCCCATCATCCCATAGATGATGAGTAAATTAATATTCTTCCGTTATTCTCAGATAGGATGCAAAAAAAAAATGCATTACTTTTTAGATTTGTGTCTTAGTTTTTCTGCCACATCTTGTAACTGAAAGCTTTAATTTTACTTTTTCTGTTTTGGTTTGAGTTGGGTTCATTTTGGGGTTTAGAGATATATATATATAAAATTTTTACAGCCATTAAAGTAGGAGTTTAATGCAAAATACTGTGTATAAGCATATAATCCATAAAGTTAGTGAATATGTGAATTTAGGTATTAGTTTTAAATATTCATGAAGTTCTGGAGTTCAGGAGATTAAGAGAGACTAAGGTGATTTGTCTTGTAGAAAATGTATTGTAAGCTGCTTTTACTTATGGGTGTGCACCTTGTCTACTGGAATATGAAAATAAAATTCTACTGTCTCTGAAATACAGTGTAATTGTACATATTTCAAAGATTTGAATGGAAAGAGTTGGTTTCTCTTAATGATTGGATTAGAACAATAAGTGTTTAGCGAACCAGAGTGTCTGAACAGTATTTAAACATATTTTTACAGAGATATATGAAAAACAATTAAGGATGAAATCTAGAAATGGGAGAGTTCTACTTGTGTAACAAGGACTCAAAGATCATTCTGAAAAATGCTGGAAATTGCATATCAAGAATGATTTCCTGAGCATGACATAACAGCATTGATCCAGGGTGGCTTGGTGGTTGCAGTTTGTTTCAGCTACAGATCAAGTGCTCAGCTGCTGAAAAACTGTTAAATGAAGTTTTGGTGTAAGATCTGATCCAGAGTCTATAGCAAGCTGTTCAGACGCAACACTACGAAACATGCAAAGATAGCAACAAATAGAAGCACAGAAGTCTTGATTGTTTCTGTCCCAGTATAGCCTTTAACTTGCAGTAAAATTTGATGAAATTTATACTGTCAGTCCTGCTAAATGGTTACTTAAGTGTAGTGTCTGTGTTTGTGCTGAGGAAGCAGTTCTTTAAATTAGTGTGTAGAGCAGCAGGAAAGGATGGTGAAATTAATTATTTAAGATAAGCCTGATACATATTTCTCTCATTCTAGGACAGAAAATTAGACTTAGAGAACCTAATTGCTTTAATCATGTAGTTTCATTTAAATATTCTATAGAAAACACATGCTGATTAGTTGATCCTAGTAACTTAGTATTTAGGAAAGAAGAGGTGAAAAAATAATTGTCAGTAATTTTTTCGGCGATTTTCTGTGGGTTAACTAGTCCTTTCTGTTGGCAAGTCTCTGATTTATACTCTGATACCTCATGGTCCCAGTCTCTTCTGGATAGAAGATTGCATTACATTTATTATACTACAGTCTCTTTTCTGTATGTGAACTGTCATTACCTATAATTGTTTGTGGGAGATAGAGTTCTGAAACATGGCCCACATATGAAAATGATACATTCTCTTATTTATCAAAGGCATTGGCGGGGGGCGGGAGAGCAAGTCATATGCGCTTTACTCCAGGTAACACTTTTTTCTTTTTTCTTTTTTTTTTTTTTAAATGGAAATTTGGTTTGGTTTATTTATGTTGGGTTGGTTTTTGTTGTTTGGGGGTTTTTCTAATTAAACAACAGTTTTAGGAAAGTTTCTTTAACTCTGCTATCTATATATATTGCTGAAATACATGTATTTCTTGTGCAAATTGGTAAATAATTTGCAATTGCAAAGGTATTTTCATTGCAATTGAGTAACCTTATTTCAGAATGTAAGGGGTTTTGGTTTTGGGGTTTTTTACAGTGCTTGTAGTAATTTCAAAACTAAATGATTGTTACTGTTGATGTCTCCTAATTTCAGTATTACGGGCTTATAATATGCCCTTAAAACATGCAGCGGTATAAAATTCCATATATGAAGCTGAATACTGTAAGAAGCTTCTTGCCACATTATGCAGAATAGGTTGGTTTTATTTGTCAAAACCTGGATTCTAAATACTGACTTATAAGTATTTAATAAATTCCCAAAGAGGTGAATATCTTGAAACAAGAAGCTGTTTTAATTTGCTCTAACACAACAAATGGTTCTTACTCCAGCTCCAAGTTCCTGTTTTTTTCCCCATGAACTATAATGTATAATTAAAATAAGGCTTGCTTATGTTTGAATTAATCTTGATGATTACACTTGAAAATTATGTGACTGCTTTGAAAAAAATAAAGTCAAATTATCACTTTTACTATTCTGGAGTATTTAAAAGCAGCTGAAGTATGTTGCATGATTTTTAATGATTTACTAAGAATCCACTAATCTTTTGTAACTAAAGATGCTGAGATTAAAGGAATTGATTACAAAATGAAAAGCTGTTGCATGTTTGTTTTTCTGTAATACTTCTAAATGTCAAAAGTATTTTGGTTAAACGTATGAGACTTTGCCTTAGAAGGCTTTAAAAATATTTTTAATGCTAAATTTGTTCTGCAGAAATGAAATGACGATACAAACTGATAGAAGAAACTTTCGTGCCTTCCCTCAGCTCTTACGTGGCAGCATGAGGGTCCATGAGTTAAGGACTACCTGGAGTCCAAGCTACCTTTAGTCAGTTTATCATCAAATGAATGCTCTAATAGCTGATGTTCTTACCTGGTAGACAGCTCACAGTACACACATATGGCTGCTCTAGGCACATACGCTCCTAATATCAGCCTTCTACAGCAAGAATCTCTCATCTTTCATTCTTGGGCCAGGAAAGGTTGCTTGCCCATGTGATAGCCTCAGTTTACGGATCTATTTGTGAATAAGGGAATGTGGTTTGTTGGTCGGGTGGGCCCAGCGGTGTAGCTCCCTGGGGAAGAGGTTCCTCAAAGGCCCTTTGTGCCAGCCTCTGCCAGGCAGCGCCGGGTTCTTGCTTCTGTCTCTGGAAAATAAGCATTGGCCAGTCTCTAAAAGCTGAAAAGAAAGTCTAGTAAATAGCAAAGAAAGCCTTGTGCCTAGCAACACATGCCTTGAGCAGCTTGAGCCTTTGAATGGAAGGTCATATGATTGACATATTTGTCCTCTAAAGAGAGTGCTCACAATTCGCTTTTTCACTTCTCTGTGTTTTTAAGCTGTGTGAAAGCGGCTTTTAGCCAGCCGCACAAGAGAAAAGGCTAGCCAGTTGGAATAGTACCACCCCCTCCTCCTGGGCTTCATCAGTCTTGAAATTTCAAGAACAGGAGCGGCATCTGTAGTGTTTTTGGCAGGTTTACCTTGGGTTTTTAAACAGTAACATTTATATGAGTACCAGTTAAACACATGTAAGACATATACGTGATATAGTCAACAGAGCCATGGGTGGCTTATATACTTGTGAGCAGCTGGAGCTAATTGTGACCTTTTAGTACTCATTCACTTCTTAGCAGCTGTGAGAATTACTGAAATATATTGAGTGCGTAGGTCCTTAACTTTCAATGTTGTGTTTCCTCAGACTAGAAATTTAAAACTCAGGTCAGTTGAATTTTGGGTCATCTTACATTAAACAAAAAAAAAAAAACACCTTATTTCTCTAGGTGATAGCTTTATAGAGAGTTCTAGATTAAAAAGTCATTGGGTGACTCCACCTTAGTGGTTGTGTGTATAGACAGAGACAGTGCTGTTATTTTGAAAATAAAACCATTTATTTAAACTTTATACAAAAGGGAATGTAGGTGAAATGCAAGAACAATTCATTTAATCACATTTAGCTGTCGTGATTCTTGTCGAAAATGTGACTACAGGAGTGTGACAGTCTAAGAAGCTATTGGAAGACCACTGCTCCCTGAATACTAACATTTTATAATTGGATAAGCCTAAACAATCATGTTTTATTCTGTATTGTAATACATGAAATTATTTTAATTAGTCAGTATTACTTTTCTTGGACATCTAGAGCTGAAGGTAAAAATGTCTTAAAAATCACTACTGCAGCTGGAATTCCTCTGTGGTAGTCTGCAGCCCTGAATCTTGTGTTTAATGAAACACATAAAAGATGTTGGACTTGAAAGATGTACTAATTCACAGCAACAGTCTTTGTACTCCTCGTCACCAGCAGTTAGTTTTCTTTTGTTGCTCTATAGAGAGACACTTCTCACATTCTTTCTTGGTTACTAAATTTAATATGAATTGTCGTAGTTCTTAATTTTTTTTTAATGTAATTTTGGGTAGGAACAAATTAAAAACATAATGGACGTGTTTTCCATATGAAAACATGGGGTCATATTTCAGTACCATTTTGAGAATGAAAGGCTTTTTTTATGTACTAAAACATTAGCATAGCTGGAAACAAAATTAGCTGGCACTGAAGTCTTTAGAATTTGCAACACAATGCTAGTTTTGAAACCCCTTAATGGGGTTTGTCATGTTGCCCTGTCCCCTGTGTGTCTGTCCTTCCATGTTGGTCCCCTCACCCTTACCTGAGTTCAGTGTCTTTGCACTTAAAGGGAATTTACAGCCATTCCAAGTACATAATTCAAACTTGAATATAAACCTCCTGGGATATCAGAGTGAAAATAAATGTTGCAGGTCAGATCAGACAATCTACAAGTACTTAATTATTCCATTGATATATTTCTAAGAACTGCCTGTACTCACTACCTATTAGAACCACCACCTTGATCATACGTAGTTGTGTAGCATAGGTTGGTTGAGTTATTTTTATAATTTACTTTAAATTCAGGATGGGTTAAAACATTTGTCCTGATAAAAGTGGAGTGTGTCAACATAGTCTCAAAGTGTTTAGGCATAGTTCAGTCTGGTTGAAGGGCTACAGCTGGAATAATGACCTGCATAATATAGGCTGTTTGATTTCTGGTCTGTTCAGATTCCTGGGATGTTCGTGGTACTCCGGATGTTTCTGGTAGAGCCATATATGGGAAATTTGTACCAGAAACTTGCCTGATAGTCTCTCATTCAGTATACTTGTGCTTTAGCTCCTGATTTGAGAATTAAACTAACTAGTGATGAGGAATTTTGAATGTCTAGCATTCCAAAATTAGAAACACCAAAAATTGTGTTTAAGTCTGAAAGTTTTTAAATTGGGCTTGCACATTGCTGAAAATAGATCTAATGCTTTAGATTACATTATTGATAGCTATTTCATTTGAATCTTAATGCAGACATTAGCAAATGTCTACACTAACAAAATAAAATCTGAATTTATTTCAGTATAATTCTGTCTTTTGAAAACATTTTAGAAGGTACTGTATAAATTCTTTTAGGATTTTTGGGGGTTCAGTGTAGATACGTGTTACGAAAGATGCATTCCTGGTTTGGAGCTTTATGAATTGCTGATCTGTGTGGGATATAGAAATTCTTGTCACTGGTTTTATTAGCACCACAAAAAGGTTGAGGTACAAGGGAAAGAGGAAGGATAATTTAAAAAAAAATTAATGGCTAAACATAAAGCAGATTCTGGAATTCAGTATTGTTGAGTGTCTATAGTATAACTGATGCAGGAGACCTCATTTCCTTGAAAGCCCAAACCCTTGTGATTTAAATACAAGCCCATCATGGCTGACCAAAAGAAATGTTGGGGTAGGCATAAAAATCCCTGGAGGTCAAGCAGAATGCACCTGGTCATTCCCTGTGGGCCCCCTGCCCAGTATATTGACAAAGTACCCAGGTGGTGAAGCAAACCCACAAGTTCCACTGATGCTGTGTTTCAGCCTGGGTTATAAAATGTGCTTCATGCTGATTTTCTGTACCTTATCTGTATTTTCTTCTAGCAGAAATTGAAAGTGGGGGAGGGAGGGCATAAGGACTCTCGAAAATATTACTGGTAAGCCAAGTATCATGATTAAACAGGGATATGTCAGATAAGGTGATGGGAAGTGTAAAAAGATATGCTGCCTTTTCCCCCTAGTGTATCTTTAACATAATGACCAGTGAATTTGTCAAGTGAAACAGCACAGTCGTCTTTGCATATCGTTTGAACCGAGAGCTTGCTTTGAAGAAGATAAGCAGACTGTGTTGCCCAGAAGAAATAATGATGCTAATTTATCTTTGCCTGTCCTCATAGACATAGCAGTGTGTGTCAGTGTTGAAAAGGAAATTGAGAAATAACTGAGCTATAGCTTGTCACCTATTCAGTGCCACAGTATTGTTGATGGGCTCTATACAGGGCTCTAAAAAATATGGCTGGTCTTAGAGTAGTGATTTGTTTTACTTTGTCTCAAGAGTATTTGGAAAAGTTTCCTCTGATGCAAGAATAGCTGCCAAATGATGTCAGAGAAGACCTCTGGCAAATTCTCAGCATGTAGGCTTTCTGCTCCATCACAGTCAGAAGTGATGTGGGATGAGAAAATCTAAGTAACATACATTCACTAACAACTAACTATCAATATTTATATTCTGAGCATGGGAAAATTGGAAGTCTTTGTCAAAGTTTTTGAGGCGAAGCAATGACAGGATGTTTTCCTTAACACTGAGTAATAGTTTACCAGAAGTTAAAGGCTTTACAGAAGTGAAATGTGATGTCTTGCCGTAGGTGATAAGTTTAGGAACTCTCATTCCTCAGCAAGTTTGCCGATGACACCAAGCTGTGTGGTTCAGTTGATATGCCGGAGGAAAGGGATGCCATCCAGAGGGACCTTGACACGCTTGTGAGGTGGGCTGATGCCAACCTTATGAAGTTTAACCATGCCAAGTGCAAGGTCCTATGCCTGGGTCGGAGCAATCCGAGGCACAGCTACAGGTTGGGCAGAGAAGAGATTCAGAGCAGCCCTGCAGAGAACGACTTGGAGGTGTTGGTCGATGAGAAAATGAACATGAGTTGGCTTCAGTGTGCGCTCACAGCCCAGAAAGCCAACCGTATCCTGGGCTGCATCGAAAGGAGCGTGACCAGCAGGTCAAAGGAGGTGATCCTGCCCCTCTACTCTGCTCTCGTGAGACCTCACTTGGAGTATTGTGTGCAGATCTGGTGTCCTCAACACAAAAAGGACATGGAACTGTTGGAACAAGTCCAGAGGAGGGCCATGAGGATGATCAGGGGACTGGAGCACCTCCTGTATGAAGATAGACTGAGGAAGTTGGGGCTGTTCAGCCTGGAGAAGAGAAGGCTGCGTGGAGACTTCATAGCAGCCTTCCAGTATCTGAAGGGGGCCTATAAGGATGCTGGGGATGGACGTTTCATTAGGGACTGTAGTACACAGGACAAGGGGTAATGGGTTCAAACTTAAACAGGGGAAGTTTAGATTGGATATAAGGAAGGAATTCTTTACTGTGAGGGTGGTGAGGCACTGGAATGGGTTGCCCAGGGAGGTTGTGAATGCTCCATCCTTGGCAGTGTTCAAGGCCAGGTTGGATGAGGCCTTGAGTGGTGTGGTTGAGTGTGAGGTGTCCCTGCCCATGGCAGGGGGGTTGGAACTAGATGATCTCAAGGTCCTTTCCAACCCTAACTATTCTATGATTCTATGATTCAGATTCTTTTAAAAGGCTCTTTTCTGTGTGTTTTATATCTGGTTACCTGTCAGCTTGCTTAGGATTTCATTGCCATAGATACTTCAGTCTCTTAACAACTTAGATATAAAAAAAAACCTTCTGAAGATAGAATAGGTTTTAAGTGTTTATACCTTAGTTTCAAGAATTCCAGTGTGGTTTTGCAATATATTGATGTCTGAGATGCATCTTTTGGTTTAATATGTGTGTGTCTAGGAGTTTGTAGTATATTCTTTGTGAGGGTTTTTTGTTTATAAATTATCAATGGAAGGTTTTTGTCCCTGAATGGAGACATTCATGTGTAAAGGCTGTTTGACTGGGACATGGTATGTTAGGAATACTTACTGATTTCCAAGTGAATTGCAGTGGAACATTTTTCTTTGTCAGGGAGATGAAACTGTTCTAGAGCCTGGAGAGTCCATGGAGTGTCAAAGCACAAGCCTCCAAGTTGCAGCTGTTGTAGCAACTAGGGACTGTAGAATGTCCAGATGACAGCCCCCTGAGGGGCAGCAGTGCCTCCTTCACAAGAAGGATAAAATCAGTAACAGTAAAATATTTCAGTGTTGCTAATGTGTTTTACCAAAATTTATGTTAAATTAATAAATTGCAGATGGCTTGTACAGTTATGCAGTCTAAAGAATCATGAAAGTCTTTGTATTTAACATATTTGCAGAGACAGTGATAGAGAAGTTATGCTTATTGTGTTTGGCAATTGTAAATGACTTTTTCTATTTGAGGAAGAGTCCTGGGTATCTACTCTTGTTCATTAGTACAGTGTTCTTCCGTGATTGCCAAGTTCTCTGCACTTCTGTTTCAAGTGTGTGTAACATTATTTAATGCCTTAACCGGGTACTAGAAAATACAATGCATTACTGGAAAAATTCTCTACCTGAAGTAAATGTTGAGAAAAGCATATGGTCTTCAACAAAATGTGGTAACTGGAGGAGGTCTCTCAAGAGATGGCAGGAAAGGTGTGAAGCTGCTGTTGGGTAGTGCTGTTTAACCTGAGGTGGTGTGGGACAGGCAGGAAGGGAGTCTGCATGAGAAGTTTGAGGTGCTTGGAAAATAAGTGGTGTTCTTTGGCGCTTTTGCATTGCTGTGGCTGCCTGGTGCGACAGGCCTGCTTGCATGTGGCTGGGGAAGATCAAGACTGATTTTTAGCCTCTGTATTTGCAGTTGATTTACCCATTATTTTTCTTCACCATCATTTTCTCTTCCCACTTGCAGCTTCTGCTCTTATCCTGAAAGAATAGCCTTGGAACAGCTTATAAAGGATTGCTCCCTTAACCGAAGGCAGACTTGGCTACATTTGGCGCAAGATAAAACCGTCTGCAGCCTTTCTAGGGTTGAGCTCAGTTCAGTTCATGAGAATTCAGCTGCAGTGCAAGGATGTGTGATAGGATTACAAAAATGTCATCCAAAATACAAGACATTTGGAAGCTAGACTGTCAGTGAAAGTCATTGTCATCACCTAAATATCTATATTATTAGGAATGAGGGGGGAAAGTATATTTATCTTTTCCAAAGCAGTTATTTTAAAAGGAAAATGACCATTTTACAGAGAAAGTATGCATGTTCGTACAAAAAAGCCTTCCCTGCCAGTGCCAAAGACTACCCTGCCAGAGTACATTCTAAGTCTTAACCAGGTAAGACTGTGAGGCTCTTGTCAGGATAAGGTGTCCCTGCTATCGTACAAGTGAGCGTATTATTTGCTTTGTGAATTAATTCAGCTGCACTCACCTTCCACGTGGGTCAGGCTCAGTATGGCAGGGCAGTACCGGCACTGCCTTGCTCCTCTGGATGTAACCTTATGGATCTCTACTCTGTAGCAAGCATTGCTACTTGATCCTTCTTTTAAGGCAGTATCTTTCTTTCCTTCTCTACTGTAATTTGGTATAGGCTTCTCAGAGTTGACTGTGCACAGAATCTAATAGTGTACCTGTCACCTATGAAGATGAAGTCAGTCTTCAGAAGTCTTCAAGTCTTTTTATTGCTAGCCCAGGCAGGGCTGAGCTACTGTGAATACAGCCCTGTTTCCAAAATCGGTCACCACTGTTGTCTGTACACTGTTGGCTTTGTTAGGATTTACTGCTTGTGTCTTTTCAGTATTTGTATTCAGTGAGCAGTTGCAAGTGCTTACGTTTAAAGAATTATGTTTCAAGATACCATTTAAGGGTTTTTTCTTAATCTGTGTGTTACATTGTACATGAGAAATACAAGGAAAGCATTGGAGATTTAAGAGGATGAGAGGTTTGAGTCAATCACTTGAGCTTCAACTTAGTAATGCAAATCTGGCTTTAAATAACCTTATTGATGTTTGCTCAAAGTGGCTTCTTTTTGGTACAAATGACTGAGCTTTGTTGTAGTTATTGTACAGGTAATATACCGTCCCTTTAGAGATTGCCTTTGTACCCCTGATGCAACCTCTCTTTGCTTTAACAGAGTGCCTGAAGAAATGCCTGGAGCTAAGATAGATTGCATCGGTGAGCCTCATTTGAATCAGCAACCAAGAGGATGGGGCAGGCAAAAACAGGCACCCATTGCTCTATCTGAGCTCTTGGAAATTTGAGGGGTTTGGCTATTGGTAAATGAAGTTCAAGCAGTGAGCTTGATGCCAGAGAATGAAGGTCATGACAGCATTGTCTGAAAGGGTCCTGACCACTTCTGTGAGTTACATGTTGAAGAACAAGCGTCTGTTAGGGTGTGAGGGCATAGCAGGGGGTTTGAGAACTACTAATAGGGTGGTTGCCAGTAGTGCCAAGCACCCATGTCTTGAGGAGACAGTATTGTGTAATAAACAGTGCCATCTTCTGGGAGGAGTTGGAATGGTGTCCTTGTGGTCAGTATTAAAGATGGGGTGTAAGTGGTTTTGGGGTTTTATTTGAGATTTCTTTGTTGTTGTTTTGGGGGTTTGGGTTGGTGGCTTTTTGTTTGTTTTGCTTTCTTTGCAGGTTTTTTTTTTTTCCTCTATCTAGTAAATGCTTTGAAAAACAGGATATCAGAAATTGAAATAGAGTTCTGATGTCTAGTAATGCAAGTCCACATCTTATGTCTGTGAATTATCACTGATACAGTCTTTAAGGAAAAGTTTTAAACTGCTGTGTTTTGGAGTCTGTTTAAAAGAACAAATTTTTACCAGCTGCTGAGCAGTACAAGGTGGTTTGCTTTGTATGCTGAGGTCCATTATTATTTTTGTAAATGTACTTTGTAAAACCTAGATAATTGCAACATCTTTTGTCATAGGCAGTGTAGAGACCTAGAGGAAAATGTTGAAGATCCAAAGTAAGAATGATTGCTTTGCCTTTTATTGCCTTTAAGTTGTTATAACTCCTTCTTTTGGAGATGTCAGAAGGGAAAAAAATGTTTTCTATCTTAAAATTATTATCCTATAAATAGTTATATTTGGGAAATAGTCACTGTAGTGCAAAATCTGGGATTAGAGTTACTAAAATTATCCTAGCAAGACTCAGCATTTACTGGGATTCAGTAATGGTGTCAGATCAATCACCAGAACTCTTACTTGGAGGAAGTGAGTAATTTTAGTAACTTTAATGGAACTATATGGGAGATGCAGCTGACATTGTGAGGAGTTTTTTCATTGCATGTTTCAATTAAATAAATAAATAAAGGAACCCAAACAAAAAGCCAGTAACAAAATATAGCCATTCTGGGGAGAGGGGAAAAGAAGAATCAAAGTGTCAGAAAGTCTTTATGGCTAAAATAAATTAGATGAGATATATCCAAAATACAAGAGTTTGTGACCTCTGGGTAGGGAGATAGACTTGGAACTGGTTTTAGTGCGTCATGATTGTCTACATAATTTACCTGCAAAGATGCATATATATATAATATATATATAAAATAGTTTCTTAACAAACAAACAAAAAGAGAAAAAAACCCAAAAAATTTCTTTTGTGTGTAAATTATAAGCCTGTTCTGAGTATGTCATACTAAGCGTGCTGTAATCAGTGCATTTTGTGTTCCAGAGGGTCTCATTTTAATGACTATGGAGTTTGAGCTTTCTGGACAGTAAAGTACTTAACTGTACAAATTTATTTTTTTTTTTTAGACCGGTAATTGAATGTGTTTTAAGTTTTTCAGTGTTAGTGTTGGATTGTCACACAGTATTTAAAGAAAATATCCAACTTTCAGTATGTTCTGAATGTTTAATAACAACATTAATTGTTACTGTGTGTAGTCTTTGTGTTTATGCAAGTCTTCAGTATTAGAGTTTTTATTTTTACTATGTGAAAGTAATTTAGTCTCGATCCATCTCATCGTGTTTATTTGAAGTTGTTGATAATAATCAGATGTTAAAATTTCCATTTCATGGGGTGGTGGTCCTTGAGCATACCTTATACTAAGTACTGTATTTGCTTAGATACAATTTAAAAGCTTTTTTTTGTTTTGTAATTTAGTAAATTACTTCTCTGTAATTTGGGAATAAAGTATATATAGCATTATCCTACAAACTAGCCTGAAAAAGCACTTCCCTATACATTTGGAAGACCCCATGTAAACAATCCTGTTATCTAGAGACAATTCACTAGTGCATTGCTGTCATGGCCACAAAGTTATTTAATAGGTGTGGGCTTTTTTTTCCTTATTCATGGTAATTGCTGTTCTTTCTGCCTTTTAATTCTGTCATTTTTTGGTAATCACTTGTGCTCTTGGAAGTCCTAGTTCAAACTGTCTGTAAGAGTTGTGGTTTAATATAGGTGAATAATTCTCTGTAACCAGACTTTAAGATTTTTCAGAGTGGATGGTACAGTATTTTATTATCTGGGTTCCCATTAACTTGGAAAATGCTGTTCCAATATCTGAAAAACATTGTGTGAATAGACAAGATAAGCAAAAATATAAGAAATCCTGTTTAGCAAAGGAAGAATGCAACGCAGCTGACACTGAAGCTGCTCTTTTGCATCTGACTGAGAATTTCAGCAGTGACATTCAATATAAAAAGCAAGGTAGTAACTTAACATTAGATGTTGACCATCTCTCTTGGGTTTCTTGTATCATGATCTTGTTTTCTGTTTCATAGGATATAGACTAAACAAAGTATAGTATTTCTGGAAAGGCAGATCAGAAAATGCCTGGTCTTGAAAGTAAAATTGTACTAATCAGAAATATTTTTGCTTAGTAACTGAAAAAGTTGGCTTTTTTACTATATAGCAATGGAGTAGGTAACTCCAGGGAAATAATGTATATTGATGAAAAACCAAGAATAATGTATGCTGTGCAAATAGTAATTATATCTTAACCGGAATACATCTACGTGTGCCATAATTATGAGTTCTGCCTTAGAGTAGTTGTTGATGTTCTGTTTGGAAAGCTGCTCAAAGTTTGTAATTTTAAGTAGTTGGTATCAACTACAGTGGAGCAAGTTACATTAAACTGAAGTTGCTTAAAATTTGTGGTGTCTATTCTACCTCCAGCCCAATGACGTAAGTTTTTAAAAGATCCCTTCAGGAGTACATAAAAAATTATTAGTAAAATCTGAGAAAAAAATTGGAACCTTGAGAAACAATTTCCATCAAGCACAGCTTACACTTAACTCTGTTTTTATAATTTATGGTGTGAGCCTTTTTCAAGACTTTTAAGGTATTTATCAACACCACTTAATGATAAACCACAAGCAATTTGCACTTAATTTTAAGGAAAAGCTGACAAAGCTTACCAGGTTTGTGCCTAATGGTAAGCAGGTATTTTGCTTGGTTAAAACTTGAAGGCATTTTATTCTAGGTCCCTTAGATCTTGTGCACTAGTGAATTAGTAAGCCTGACTTTCTTCCTGTCTCTTCACATGCAGGCAGAAGGAGAAGACAGCCTTAAAAAGATGCAGCTGATGGAGCTTGCAATTCTGAATGGCACCTACAGAGATGCCAACATCAAATCACGTAAGCATGTCATAAACTTCAAGGGTCAATGCCATAGTAATATTTGATTTGGTTTTGATTCCTAAAGCTACTTTCTGGCAAATGTGCAGTAGCAGCTGTTTTTAAGAGTAGAAAGCAGTGAAAACCCAACAGAACAGTAGGCAGCTGTTGCAAAAGATCTTCTGGAGATAAGTTCTATCAGTTTGGGGTTTTCTGTTTAGTCCATCATCTCCCCTTTCTTTCAACAGTATGTCTTGGTTGAAATATTTACAAATACATAGATCAAAAAATTCAACCCTTAAGATAGATTTTTCTATTTTACAGTATTTTTTTTTTTCTTAAATGCATATAAAGGACAAGAGACTCCTTTTCAATTTTATCTTTAGAGATGTAATTTGAACATGTTACAGATGTCCAGGATGCTGTGGATACATTTTTCTGTATTATATTCCTTCCTTTCATCTTGCTTGCATGTGTCCCCCCAACGTTACGTTTTTCCAGCAATTCATCAACTGAGTTCACAGCTGAGTTCACAGGGATCAGTGATGTGATGAGCCATTTTTACAATTTCTTCCATTACATTTGTGTGAAAATGCTTTTGCAAATGCATGTATGCACAGGTTTACACTTGAAAATTAATTAAATACACCTACTAATGAGAGTGTATACCTATTATGTGTGATACAAACTATTTTCTCTAGTTGAAAATCTGATTTCTCCTCCTGAAAATGTAGCTGCTGATACTGTTCCAAAGTAAATTTTGCTGTAGCTGTGATACAGATGTCAAATATAAGCACAGTTAAATCAGTCTTTTCACTAAGGGCCTAGTGATATTTGCAAATTTGTTTCTCCACACAGTCACCATTTCAGTGTTGAATATGTTTAAGGGTTGGAATGCAGTTAGGTCAATTTGAGACTGCTTAAACCACTGTAATTACTCAGATTTGAAAAGAGACATAAGCAAGGGCTTTTACCACTACAATGGTAATGGTAAATCTTTCAGCCCTAGTGAACACTGCAATATTTAAAGCTAGATGAGTTTTAACTGTATTTTAGTCTCTAAATTATTGCAAATTAATTTGGATTAGTTGAAATTGATGCAAACTATTGCATAGAAACCTTTGTATTAATTGGAACAATTTCTTTGATGTATTCCCACTGGTCTATTTGTATCAGTGTAAGTGGGAAGATTGAGATTTGATTTTTTTTTTTTTTTTAACTAGAGATTTCCACACTCATACTCACTTTTTCTGATAATACAGTTTCACTGTTTGTGTTTTGATTTTACTGAAAACTTGAGGGTCTAGAAGCAATAATGGTTTATTTCCATTTAAGAAAGAAAGTGAAAATGTTGGAGGGTGTGTTTGTTTTGTTTAATTATGAATTCAGTCTGAGCACTTGTAATTTTTAAAATATTTTAATTTTTTAAACAAAACGGTCTCAAATCTGAAAACCTGCCACCACATTTCTCTTTTCAGACCACCTGTAAGTTAATGGAATCAGTGTAGATTGACAGGAATGCACAGAGATCTATAAATTATAACCCTTTAAGATTGGCTGTTAGCAGCTGACGTGTTAGTGTTTAAGAAGTTCATCTTGTGTACCAGCAGGCTTCAAATAACATGTAATGAAATGTGCTAGCACAGTTTAAAAACCGAAACCAGAACCAAAGAACCCATCACCTGTTTTCTTCTAATACAAAGCAAGTATTTTATTTTGTGGAATTTGATACGGAAGTCAATCATTTTTGAGTTTGTTTTTTCATGCTAGAGGAGGGGAGGAGATGCATTGTGTTTCTAGATCATCTTTAACTTCATTGATCCTGGAAACTGGAACTGTGTATATGTTTTAAATACACTTTTAAGACATGTAAGAACTGTAGATTCATAGGGCCGCTCTACATAACTGAGTATCTGTGGACTCTATAGTGGCACTAAATTTTGTACTCTGATTATGACAGTATTTCCCTCGTATCTCCTGCATGCATCTCAGTCTCATGCAGTCTTGATAGCATAAATGAAGAAATGTGGTCTAAGTGGAGCTTTTGTGCTGTGTAACCTGTTTGAGAAATCTACCTCACTGTTTTACAATGTCTTTTTTATTTTGCATGTTCATACTTAATCACACTGGAAAATGGAAAGCTGTTTGCATTTGAATGGTGTGCTTTGGCACTGTGTGATCAGCGCATGTACTAATGATTTCCTTTTATTTTTCTTCTTTCCTACTTTTCCCCTTTTTTCCCATTCTTTCCACGTTTTGTACTGCTATCTCCATACTTTCCTCTGAATTTCTTTGCTTACTGTAGCAGCCCTTGCCTTTTCTCTTGCAGCAACAGCCCAGGCTCCAAGGATTATTACTGGGCCTGCGCCTGTTCTCCCACCAGCTGCCCTGCGTACTCCTACGCCAGCTGGCCCTACCATAATGCCTTTGATCAGACAAATACAAACCGCTGTCATGCCAAACGGAACTCCTCATCCCACCGCTGCAATAGTTCCACCCGGACCCGAAGCTGGTTTAATTTACACACCATATGAATACCCCTACACGCTGGCACCAGCTACATCAATCCTTGAGTATCCTATTGAACCTAGTGGTGTATTAGGTAAGACCTTTGTATGCGGATGACTGGAGAATAAGTTGCTTATGCTTTCATGATATTTGAAAGGTAGAGGTTATGGGGCTCAAAGAAAAAAAATTGAAGCAACAATCTTATCCCAGGTATATCAAAACTACATAGGAAAACTGTTCACATGGTGTAACTCTTAATGCAAAACATATTTAAGATGTTTAAGTGTGTTTAGTACGTTAATAAGACTACTGAAAAGAAAACGTTTGTGTGATGCTGGATGGTGGATAGATAGGCAAGGAAAAAAACCCAAACCTAAGCAGAAGTTGACATCCGTTATATGTCATTTGGGCTCCTGTAAATAGTCAGATTTGTTTGTGCTCTCTTTAACATAAATTAATGTCCAGTAATCTTTGGATGAGAAAACTTCCTATTTTGCCATTCCTTTTCAGTAGTAAAGCTGGAGGGATCTTTTTTCAGTTTGTAACCAGAAAATCATTTCAGTGAATTAATATAAAGCAAACTAAAGGATGACGCAATTAGCAATTTTATTGATGGCTTTTTTTGTATACATTGGGTTGAAATGTCCATCATTCCTAATATTTCAGGTGATTCACTTGCTGTGTGAAGGCAAGAATGATAAAGCAGCCATCGCAGTGCAGTTAACTGGTCAATATGAAACAAGGAGTTCCAACAGTTTCTTTCTTCCCTACCCTCTACACAATCTAAATAATCTTTCTCTTCCATTTGTTCTGAATTGTGTATGACCTTGGTGCTGCATAATGTTGATTTTATAGGACTTTGATCTTAGTTTGTTCAGTGGCAATTATTGACTTGAACAAATTCTAAGCATCTCTAATGAACTCTAGACAGTAATGTTCAAAGTCAGTATTTTGTTGAAAGTATTGAAAAAATAATTGTTCATTTACATGGCAAATACTTGTTGAGTTACCTGTATGTGTGCATGCTCCCACATTATATTTTGTACAGTAAAAAAGAGAATGTATTTCAGACTTCTGCCTTTCAGGATTAGTGAATCAGTAATAAAAATTATAATATTTTAAAATATTAATTGGACAAAATATAAATATAGTAGGACAAATGTATGCAGTAGGTCTGTCTTTAATCAGCTTATAGTTGTCAGCTACCCCGTAGCCAAAATTCGGTGAGCATATGATGATGTCATCATCTATTTATTTTATACAAACATGTAAATACCCTCCTGAGCTCCTCTACCCCCAGTCTGCAAGTCCACTTGGGATATGTCCTGGGATAAGGTCACAGCAACAGGGATCATAATAACAGTAGCTGTCAGTTGCTGGTTAGTGGCAAAGTACTCTCCTGAATTCAGTTAATAGCAAGTAAAGAAATACATTATTCCATAATAATAATAGAATATGACGCAGGGAACTTTTTGATTTCTCACAAAATTTTCTATAAATAGTGGGGAGGAAGATTACTCTGAAAATGGCATCTGAAACCATGACATTCTTTTGGGGCTTAGCTGTGAGAGCACAGGTGTACTGGCTGAAACAGATCATGCCAAATAATCATCTTTAAAATAGGAAAAGGCAGGGAGAGAGTGGGGAGAAGACCACACTCTTGCTTAAGTAGCACTAAATCAGTAGCTCTTCATACATCTGCTCTATTATCTGAGCAATTGTGTAGAGTTAACTGAATTAAATTAGTTTTTATTGAGTTTTATTTTAGAATATTCTCATTCTCATTACTAGTATATTATATTTTGTCCATTTTTGTGATGGACCTTTAAGATGTCTTAACAAAATTATTTCTAAAATGGCAGAGAAATGCATCCCTATTAGTATTCTGGGGATATTGGTGTTGGGATCAAATTTTAGTTGGTGACTAACTTTCACTTCCCTTCCTTTTATCTTCAGGTATGGCTTTCCCAACGAAAGGCTAAGAATTCAAGAACGGTCTTAACTGATCCTTCATCAGATCTGAATTTTAACAAATGCTTAGTTTTCAGCAGCCTTGAAAAAAGCTTGGCCTAGCAGTCAGTGACTTACTTGCACTTTTTTGCACATAGATTTAAAATAAAATAGTGCTATTAATTTGGTTTAGCTCCCATTATTACAGAGTAGCTGTAATTTATGAGTGTATAGTAGTATACTGACTGCTAAGTGTTCTATATAGTGTTTGCTTTACTAATCACCTAATTCATTGCAGTTCATACTTATTGACTTAAAGTTTAAAATCACAATCTGTAGGCTTGAAGAATTGCTTTAAAACTTTTTTGTGGTAGAACTGGAAGTGATCTTAAGGTTAGCAAATAATTGTCAGTATTAAAAGATGGCATTATTTAAAATAGTCCTGCTGCAAGAAAGGCACTTCAGTGAATATGTGACTAGTAAAGCTTAAATGTGCTTGGGTCTAATAGATTTCATGAAATACTGTAATTTTGGGATTGTAAATGAATGGATTAAACAGGTTAAGGCCAGGATGTTTAAAATAAATGCAATATTAATCTGCACAGATAAACTTCTTTTTAAGATTAAGATTTGAAACTACTGTGCCTTAACTTGTTGCTTTTCTTAAAATGAACTTTTGTAGTTAATGATCATTTAAATCCATTTTGATAAACCTGCTGTTAATGTTTTCTTTGAATGTTTTCTAACTTTGTCTTGGTAATTGCAATTTAACTAGGTGCGGTGGCTACTAAAGTTCGAAGGCACGATATGCGTGTCCATCCTTACCAAAGGATTGTGACCGCAGACCGAGGTTAGTTTAGTTCTGCAGTTCTTGTTTGTAAGAAGTGCTTTGAGTGTACATGAGATTTGCAACACCACAGCTGGTTAACCAAATATCCGGTTTTCACCCATTCATTATTTTTCCCCAAAATATGAACAGTTCATCTTTTAAAGCTATGGGAATGCTTGTGGTTTTAAAAACATTTTGTAAACTTGGCTTTCCCAGCTCAATTAAATAGATAAGCTTTGTGATACATTTAATATAAATTATATAACTGATTCCCTTTTAAAAACTATTTAAAGATCCATCTGTATCAGGAAGCACTATGAATTCAGTACTACAGTAATTAATTTGGCCGTGTTTCCCCCTTCTTCCCCCAATTTGCTCTTTTAATTGGTGTGGAAATATCAGATTGGTGTTGCAAAATAAAATGAATGGATGGTTGCTTAATGAGAAAGAAGTAAAGGAATAAATGCCTCCTGTCTGTGTCTGGAGAAATCTGAAGATTTAGATTCCTTTTTTTCCAATAAACTTTTGAGCCACTGTACTGTATATTATGAGGAGGATGCATGTTCTCAGATACCTGACTGAATTCAGAAAGGTAAGGGCTGTGAAGATAATACTTCAAAAGTTGTTTGAGTTTGAATTACTGAGGGTGGGGGAAGGGAGCGTGTTTTGGGTTTTTTGCCAAAATCTATTTCTTGGTATTTGCCTTTTGCTGCTAAATTGTGTAACCTGAAGGAGAAGCAACTTTTGAAGTCCTGTTGGTGAGATGACATCCAATATTTGGGCATCTCTCTTTAACCCTTGAATGGAAAGTAAATCTTCATTTTTCTCCTGTTCCTCAAGTGTAATGCCTTTGGACCCCTGAATGAAGTATTTAAGCTTATTGAGAAAAGTGATATTTTCGGTTTATTGACATTGGTTAGGAAGCAGTGTGTGGGATGAATTCTTATCCCATCCCTGCTGCTGACTCACTGTGGGTTTCAGCAAGTCATTTAATCTCTCTGTGTATGTTTTCCCATCTGTGAAACAAGGATAATAATACTTCCCTACCTCACAGGGGTGTTGTGGGGGTTCTTGTTTTGTACAGGGCTTTGAGGATGCAAAGCGTTACGTGCCAAGTATTATTATTCTGCTCTCATCAAAATCAGTCTTGTGCAGGCTTCCATGATATTGTAATATGCAAAAGCCAAATCCAGGTGACAGATCTGACATCTCCTAACATTGACTACACTTCACTTCCCAGAACCTTCCATAAATTAACTACAATAAACTATACAGATTTCAGGCAATACAGTAAGAAGGGCCCTAATGTATAGTTGCTATATTTGTGTGTATGATCTTAGGCTTTACAGAAAGTATAAAGCTGAGAACAAGACACTACTTAAGTTTTCTGAAAGACTGCTTCTTCTTTTATATCACTGCACACTATTTACAGCCCATTGGCTTACTCTCATTTCTTGAGAACTCTTCAATGGGCAACAGGGTATAATCATAGCCCATGTTTACCAAAAGAAAAAAGGGGGAGGGGGAATTAAATAGAAAAAAAGGTTAAAACCTGTATCTGTCGAGAGTAATGGATAGTAGGGATTTGGTCGTCTTTGAAAGCTTGACCAGATGTTGCAAAAACCAGTTTTTGCTAATGGTCTTTCATGCTATGCAATGGTAGTTTCAGGTGACAAGTGAAACTACCTTTTTGTATAATTAGATATTTGCCTGAGACAACTAGTAAGTATACAGATAAAGCACGGAGAGAGGTGGGGGGGATACCATTTTGTAGTTCAAGTTCATCATTGTAATGTTTACTCAACATAGATTTTAAATATTTTGCGAAGGGCCTAGATGTTTCATCTGGGTCACTTACAAGTAATTCAAAACAATTATTGGTATCAGTTCACCTTTTAAAATACAGCCAATTTCTGATGATACAGTGTTCATCTATCAATATTGCAAGCTCACTGTCTTAAGTAGATAAATACACATGGCTTACCTCCTGTTGAGTAAATCATGCATACCTCTCTTTTAGCATGAAAACCATGCTGATATTTCAGGAGAATGTTATTTTGAAGTCTTGTCTAAATAATCCCAGCGTGTATTAAGAAATTTACACAAAATTAATTTTGCAACTGTACTTCATTGTATTTTGAATTTGACATCATAGATTTCACTGCACAGATTTAAGTTTCATGATGATTTTGAAGAGAACTTCATTCAGCAATGAAACAGTTTCTTTTAATGTGCTGAAATTATGTTATAGAATTAAAATACCATCAGTATTTACAATATTCACCTATTTGGTAATGCTGTCACTGATACACTTCTGTAGCCGTAGCCATGAAAAACAATGTCAGCAAACCGAAATGCTTTTTTTTTCTTTCTTTCTTCAATACAGAACATTTTTTTTTAATATAGTTAAATATCACTAAATCTATATTCACATTCATTGGGTCTAAAGTTGTTTTCGTTTTTGGGTTTTTAAATTCTAAATCCACTTTCAGATGACTTTGTAGTACTACTGCATTCACTTTTTAAGTAGGTTTTATTCTTTGCATAGGGTTGGGGTTTTTTTAAATAGATAAGCACTGCATTTAAAGCAGGACTCCCCAGATGTGTAAATGTTTTACTCTTACAACTAAGCATTTAGAATTGGTGAAGGGTTGAAAAATATAGCTCATTTTAACTCCCCAGTTTATAAATAATGCAAAATTGAATTTGATGCATATAACAGAGAGACTGACTGACTTAATTGTAATAATCTGTAAATGGTGTTGCACAGTTGACAAACCTGTGTGTACTGTAGAAGGCCAGAGACTTGGCAGAGGATGTATCACAGGTGTACTGGTATTTTTAAAAGGTAGCTTGCTTTGATTTTAAACTCCACAAGAAATATTAATGCTGAGAATTTTCTTGAATGTTTTATCCAAACCAACTTTCACATAATTTATACATAAATCTTAATACCATTTAATCAAAATTGTAATCAGTATCAAAATGCTTTAAGAGTCTGTTTCTAGTATACCTGTAAAGTGGTGAGATTGTGCCACATAAGATATTTATTTTTATTTTTGCTTATTTTTGAAAGTGCCGTTTTAATTTAAAGGAATCCCACTTAGCATGATTCTGAAAAAAATCAGGGAGCATTTGGTCTCATTTATGTTACAGTAGTAATTTTTTTGTAGTGTTATGAACTGTATCCTAAATGATAGGCCATTTTATTATGTGAAAGTAAATTAGCCCACAAGAAGGGTTGCTAAATCAATGCTATCTGTGAATATTACACCTACTGGACTTCATTTTATGTAATGGCACAAATCTGACTTTGCACTGAATACCTTTCTCACTTTCATCTCCTCTGCCTTAGTCAAAATGGCAACAGTACAAAAACTTTTATCAACCTCAGAATTTATTTTAGCTATAATTAAGCTGTTGAATGAGTCTTAAAAAAAATAAAAAAAAAAAAAATCATACTACTGTTAAGTGGACCAAGTTTGGTGAAGGAGAATGTGAGAGAATGATTAAAGAAGGAACAGCTCCAGAACATTTGGAATGATAACTTTCCACTTGAGAACTTTTTTATGTTTTACTGTAATTTGTTTGTGGGGGTTTTTTTGGGTTTTGTTTTTCTTTTTTTGTTTTGTTTTTAAGAGAAAATAGTATTTACAGGTGGCTTCTTTTAAAATATAAAAATATAAAGCAGGAATGTATATGAAATGTCAGATTCTATTGTATTTGCAGAGTATTAGCTTTGAAAATGAATAAAGAGAGCTGTTTGTAGTTTTAAAATGCCTTATTAGTACCAATTAGATATTTTCTCTATTTTTTGATGTACTTAGAGCTTTTAAGTATAGACTTTAAAATGGCAGGACTTTTACAGTGTTTACATGCAAGTGCATTTTATAAGTGTCCTATATGTGTAAAATAGTATTTTGAACGGGAAAATGCTGGCTAAAGTAGAAGGCTGAGCGTTTTCCTGGTTCCCATGATGATGCCTACGTTGCTAGACTACAGTTTAGTATTGCTTTGTATCATGAGGCCAAGAAATTCCATGTTGTTTGTAAATAGAATAAATGAAAGGCAATAAAAAATTTATTGAACAAAAAACCCTTTGTTTGGCCCATAGTTTGTTGATCCAAATTGTTTCTCTAAGTCCAGAATTCCTTAGATGACTCCATTCTTTTAACAACCAGTTATTAATAATCACATCCATCATTAATAGTTGCTTTAATGCTTGCACCTGGGGAGATACTAATGCTTAATAGCAGTCAGATACTGATGCTGTGCACTGACTGTTGTTCCAGAAATCTTCTACCCAGTTCCAAAACTGTTCATTGTTTTTTGTTTTCCAATTTCCTTCATCGACTGCTACTAACCATTAGTCGATAGTCGTATTTTATCTCTATTTCTCCTGTTAACCGGTTTTGTGGGAGCGGGCTTCTCCTTCACGTGTCCAAATCATGATGGAGGGCTGTCATGATTTTATTGCATTCTGTAGATGGTGTCAATCAGTATGTCAGAATTAAACATGCTTGGTTTTTATTAGTTGTGATTAGTTTTCATGTTGTCATTAAGCCGTCACTAGCTGGAACTAATCTCTTCTCTATCTTTTCTTTCTTTTTTGTTTTGTTTTTTTTTTTGTTTCTAACCACCCAGCCGCCACCGGCAACTAACCTATGACCTTCTGACCTCTGAACTCTTCACCCAATGATGACCTGACCATGCCTGCCTGCTGATCAGTTAACTGGTAAACGCCTTTGCTTGCCTGTCTTCAGTGCAGCGAGCTGGGGCACTTGTCCGTTCGTCTTACCATCTAACAAAACAGACAAAGAAATTGTTGTCCTCCAACTCCGCTTTTTGTTGTTCTCCTGTTTGGGTGAAAGTGGTTCTAGAACCTGCACTGAATAGTAGTAAAGCAATAAGGTCCAACTCATCCCTCCGCACTGATCATCCTCTAGTGTCCTGCCCCAAGCGAACGGTAAGGAGGCCTCGCACGAGATGGAGACAGATGTCCCTTAACTACCCAATGACAGAGGCAGTTACTGTGAGAGACTTCTAGGAATATTTTTCTTCTCAGAAAAAAAAATCTAAAAAATTTAAAAAAAAAAAAAAAAAAAAAAAAAAGAAAAACTAAAATAAGGAAGTCAAAGCTCTCTCTGAATGTACTGTGTGATGATGCATCATGCATGAACCTTTGGTCAGGGATGTCGTTGGGGAAGGGATTCCAAAAAGTATTCAAAATTTGATATGCTGTTTAGTCACTACCGGTGCCCTCAAAGGGCAGATGTTGCAGCCTTTTTTTCTATTGTCTGCCAAATTGGACATTTTAAAGAAAAGCGTGCCATGAAATGCAGATGACGATGACTTTTTAGAGCTACGTTAATGCAGAGAACAAAACAGCAACACTATTAAAGCAAAATCTGCGTTAAATTACTTTAACCATATTTTAATCTCCTCGGAAGATTACATGAGAACAAGGTACATGCATTATGTGTCACATTACTGGGCAAACTGTTCAAATATTTTTTTTAAAACCTCCCTGTATAGAAAAAATTTCATTAAGGATGTAAAAGCCATGCTTGCCTATTTGCTGTATACATGTAATGAAATTGTAGATAAAGTGTAGTGCATTGAAACAAAATGAACAAAAAAGTAGATACTTTTACTATACAAGGGTGCTGGTGCAGAAAAAAATATATTTTTTGAAATGTAGCATTTTATACTTTCAAGTGTTATAAAAAAAGAAAAAAAGAACAAAGAAACCCTTTATTTCATTAAATGATTTTTTCTGGTGGTTGTCAAGAAACAAAAGACCAAAAGAGCCTTTTAGTCTTTCTTTTTTATTTTTTAAGTATTGGAATAAGTCTAAAGAAAAGGAAGTGCCTTATTTTCTTCATGGTCATTTAGTCAAATGTCTTGTATAATCAGCTTCTCCCTCGGACAAGTTATTGCATGCCACTCAGTCGCCCAGTATGTGAAAGAAGCTGTGAGGGAAGACAAATGATGAGTTGACCATATTAATTACCTGATTTTTGCCATAACTAGTGTGACGTGACTTTGCCAAAATCTCATTTCATAAAATATTTGTTAAGGTTTTGCCAAACCAGCCCATTGGTATTTCAACTACTCTACTTTTTAAATCATAGCAAATGCCATACTTGTGCAATGTAAACCAAAGGGTTCTGTGATACACTGTCTCATGCTAAATGAGACTATTAGCTGACAAAAGTTTTTAGAGCTGGAAGCATGTCATTTTTGTTCAGGGATGGAGATGAGTATTTTTGCTTTTGGTTGGAATAAATATACATCACATATAGTAGGCTTTGGCATCACCCAGAAAACTGATGTTCTGTGGGTAATGAAATCGAAAGTGCTTAGCTGGTTTTCAGTGGTAGTCTAAGTATGTCCCTGGTTTTCACAAGCAGCTCCTGCAGTGACAAACAGCATGCACGTTATTTATTTCAGCTCTTCCTTGATTATTGTTAGATTTGCCCACTGGCTTTTCCTCATAAGATAAGCAGGAGAAAGGCATCAGTTAGTTGTTTGAAGTCCACCTGTACTTTATTTTTAACCCTTATTTCCATGAGATTCATACAGCTGGGCAATTGCAAGAGCTGAAGCTGTTGAACGCACAGTATTTAATTCTGACAACATTAAGTATTACTTTGTGTGGGGCTCAGTACTAAGCTTGGCAAATATCAGGTGATAACTTTATTCCCCTCTTGTCAACTTATTCTCCTCCTGCAAATCTTCACAGCTTCCAAATGAAAGGTCAATAGTAAGCTAAGAGGGCTTACATTTTTAAGCACCTGCATGGTGACCTCATCTTACATCTTGTCTCACCTGGAAATAATTATCAGTTTATTTACTATGCAATAGACATTCATCCTTCGTATTCAGCTAGCTTTTTGTTTATTGTGCCACTGGCTTTGTCTTCCTGTTACACATACAGTTGTGTTGATCTTATTTACAGTATATGCTGTGCCATTTTGATTTTATTTTGGTTGGTTGGTTGAATAAACTTGCGACACTCAAACATTTGAAGAGAGATTTGCTAAAACAATACCAGTATTTGATCCAGTTTCATCTCAACTATGATAAAACCTGGACATTTTAGATGTTTATCAAAGGTCTTTTACTGGGGCAGAGGGGAAGTATATGGAATAGATGTGTGACATGTGAAAGTAATGTTTGCTCTGAACAAACTTCTGAAAATTTAGTTGACAAAATTTTGGATGAACTTAAAAAAAAAAGCATGACTTTTGAAATCTCTGAATGCCTTGGTTCTCAGTATTATCATTC
This sequence comes from Psittacula echo, assembly GCF_963264785.1. Taxonomy (NCBI): domain Eukaryota; kingdom Metazoa; phylum Chordata; class Aves; order Psittaciformes; family Psittacidae; genus Psittacula; species Psittacula echo. Next base: position 35,310,054 of record NC_137738.1, on the reverse strand, counting down.
TTTAATTACTTTTTCTTTATTAAAATAAGTAGTTTTAAGACTTCTTTCTGACAGTATTATGTAATTTTTTTAGAGTGGGTAGATGGGAGTGTCGCTTGTATGTAACCGTACAGATGACATGTATTTGTCTATTCTTTATTATCTTAGTAGTTTCATGCAATGTATGTACCATAACCAACCTATTGCCTATGAGAAACATGTAAGATAATGTATTTACAGCCATTGTTACAAGTTTATAATGTATTTTTCTATCTTGTTTTATATGTATGTTATATAACACTCAAAAGAATTTTTTTCCTGATTGAGAAAAAAGGATACAAAATGCAAAACCCACAATTTTGATAACTGAAAAATTGCCAATTGTTTTGCAGTACTTTATTATATTGGGAGTGTTGTTTTTCTTGGGCTTTTAGTTAGCTACTGGATGAATACATTAGACATATTTGGGTTTTAGTTGGGTTTTTACATAGCTTGCATTTAAATTCTTTGGTTCTTTGCTGTTTCTATTAACCCATAGCATTATTTTAATAAATGTTATAATACCAACCTACTAACTCTGGACTATGTCTGTTTATTAACCATTACATGTTTAATTAAAATAAACAAATAAAGACGGAAGAATGTAAAGTCTTGAGTTACTGGACTAACCCTGAAGAACGTGACCACAGATAACACAACGTGACTTGTTTTTATGTTGTTTGTCAGCTTGACATTCTGCACACTACTATTAAGTTGGCTTTGGTCATTCTGGCCTTTTACCTTGGGGAATAGGTGCCAGTAGAAATGGGAACAAAGTAGCTTTTTTTGAGGCATTCTTCTTGTAGAGTCTTGCCACTTGCCTTTCAGCATCTGCATTACTAATTCCACACTTTCTTTTTCTCTCTCTAAAATAATTACTGTCGGCTCACAGCAAAAGAGCAAAGATGCCTGTATATTGGTAAATCGTGATGGTGTACAGAAACCAGTTTGATTCTTTGTTGAACCATTCAGAGGTTGCAGTTAATCTTGTAGTAATTTGTGATTTGTTGGTTTTGGCACCTGGTTCACTGTTGCATCATGAGACATTTCTAAGCACAAAATATTTCTAGATAGAATTACCGTACATTGAAATCTGGAGGTTTTCCTTGCCACAAGTGCCTTATTTTCTTCCTGCCACAAGGTTTTGAACTTTTGTTTGTACTTCTGCTATAGTCTATCAGTATTGCATAGCTCAGGGGAGTACAGTTTCTGTAAGCCAAAGGTCAAACCAGATCATTTCCTAATGACTGCAGAAAGTACAAAAATACACCTTTCACTATATTACCAAGCAACAGCCATTTCAGATTCCAAGGCTGTCTTTATGTCATCTTTATCCCTGTGGATGACTGTAGCAACATGAATGCAGGGAATTGAAATGGAGAATATGCTGTTTTGAATGTACATCTATGCAAATATTTTTACAGAAACATTTCTCTCCAAAAGCTTCTGCTGCCTGAGGCTCCTTTACATATCCCCAGGTTTTTCTCCCAGATTTGTAATCTTAACTGGACAGTAATTGAAGCTAATGTCAAGGGAGATCCTCGATGTAGATAACTCTTCAAATATCAACAGTTTTTGTGAAAGCCTAGTCTTCTCCTGTAGATAGTAAAAATTCAGATGAGTCTTTGCATCTGTTCAAATGCCTTCTTTAATTTATGTTTGAAATTCCGTATCTTGAAATCCATGTGATATAAAACTTTAATTTTAAAAAGTTCTCACAGTATTAGTAGGAATTGAAATATAATGCCTGTTTGTAGAGAAAAACAGTCTAGCTCTGATGGCTGTGTTAGTTTTCTAATGGCATGTATCCTTGTACAGGAATCTTTATTAATTTAACAGATCATGAGTACCTTGCTATCCTAAAAGTCAGCCACAGGGAGGGGGTAAATTTAGACATTTAGTACACATAACATCAGGACCTTTTGGTTGTATAATGGCACAAGTGTCCTTTCAGAGTCAAAAATTTATGTTCCGAAAGAATTTTATCAGAGGCACACATCTAAACTTGGTAAAGTGCTCTCTCCAATTCAAGTGAAAATATTCAGATGGGAGAGAAGATTAGTATTTTATGTTGAAGAATACTTCTGTTCCCAGAACTACTGCGTTTCTGTAATATTTTTATTGTTTTGTATTTTTATTAGATAGAAATACTGTCATACTTGGTCCATAGTGCATTTTCATCTCATTCTTCTTTATATGCAGTAGTGAAGGTTGCTGTAAGTTTTGAAGTACTGATAAGCTGAAGGAGAGCAAAAAAGGAAAATTCTGAAGTCAAAATTTTATATTAGCTATTGTTGTCCAGCAGATGTATTTCTCAGTTTACGTAAGTGCCTGTCTGAAAATCTAACTATTTTATACTTTGTCTGCTTATAGTAAAGAAACGAGTTATTTTTAGAGCTGAATTTAAGGATGACTTCAGTATTGCTACATCACTGAAGCCAGGTTGTCCTATATTATTATTCTGGGGTTAAATTTCCTAACATTTGAAAGATCATACATTCAAGTCAATTGGAGAATTGCTGTTTGATCCAATGAAGTAGGATTTACCTTTAGGTAAATCTGTTATTTGTTTCAGTAGGTCAAAATATAAACAAAAACATCCCAGAGCCTTTCAAAGTAAAAACTGAGCAATGCTATTCACATCTTTAAAGTGAACTGTTGTAGCAAAGTACAACAAATCTGGTTTCTCCAAGAGTTTGTTGGGTGGTTTTTTGTGCTATCAATCCAGAATATATTTTATAGAGTCTTCGGGGGCATCTTTGGAATGTTCTTAATGTATACTGACAACATTGATACTTTATTTGAACATACCTTTAAAAAGTAATCCCAAATCCATACGTAACAAATGGCTTACTCCTAGATTGTACTCTTTGAGGGGGACCACTAAAAAGCTTTCTGCCCTGAAAATGCAGGGAAACATGGAAGTGCGTTGCCATCCATTAAGAAATCGCTTTAATTTGGGGGAAACAAAAGTATATGAAACCTGATTTTTTGTGTCTCGGTAAAAATAGCAGCCATCATAAATGGCACATTGTATAGAATGGAATCTGAGTAACGCATTCCTAGGTCTGAAAGTACGTAATTGGTTTTGGAATCTATTATTTTTTTAATAAATTTGATATATTTTTCTAAAACACTATTAATGGAATAGTGTCCAAATAACACATGAACCGTAGCATTAACACATGGTAATCAATGTTGAATCAAACTGGTTAACAAAAGTACAGTGCTCTTCCTTCTATGTGCCTGCGCACTAATTGCAGGTGGTATGGTTCTGTGTAGGAGATGGGTGTTGGGCACAGCAGGTCGTGGTGCTGATTTTTTGGTGCCAGCAGTTCAGATGTCTGTCTTTGACAGCAGACTAACTGGGAGGAATCTGATTCCCAAGGCAAAGATTAACTGAGATGTTAGAAGAATTAACTGAGAAAACAGCAACATCAAACAACATATATACATATATGCTTTGACTTGTATTATGGCAGTTTGTGTGAAACATTTAAGGTTTTGTTTGTGCAAAATAATGTATTCTGAAGGGGGAAAACAAACATGGACATTGCCAAAACACATGTAAATAAAACACCATTTATGACTGTACATTATGTGCAATAAAGTAACTGGAAAAAGTGCATGTACTTTATCCTCAAAAGCAAATGACAGCTCTCAAAGCTGTAGCTATAGTTCTATTTTCTGAAAAAATTTATTCTGTATCCAAACAGCAGAATAAAGAATGTACATTTTTCACACTTCAATTTTCATTGATGCTTTTAGCAGTGTTACAAAGGATGTTAATTGTTGAAGAGGCTTAAATTTTCATGGACATCTGATTACCAAGGTATTTTTTGCTCAACAGTTTCTTATTGCGTATGCTGTTGTTGTCTGTAACTGTAAATAAGGCAAGTATGCATTACATACCGGAAACATGCAGATCACATTTTGAATGTAGATTTGTGGATGCACCCATTCTATCAATTTCTGAAAGATAACCAACTGATTTTTATGTTACTGTATTTCTGTAATCAATATTACAACTGTATAGAGCAAATAACGAAGAGTAGTAAAGCTAGCATACTTGTTGGGTGGGGGGTTCTGTTTACTATAGAAAATAACAAATCTGACACCCTATCTAGTATGAATCAAGTGAGAAACACTCTGGAGAAGAAATAGATTATGGTGTTTTAACAATTTCAGTAATATTTATGTGATGGTAGTTTAACACAATTTCTTTACTAGGGTATTCTTTGCTACAAAGTCTGCTTTACACTGTTCAAATGAAAAATGGTTTGCTTCAGATGTAAGTGTACAGTGGATAAGATGAAATGTGGCATCTTCAGGAGTCTGGTAGAATAGGGGAGAGGAATCCGAATACCAACATTTAGGCACACATCCTCTACTGTGCTCCTCCAGTAAGGAAATAAAATTTGCCTACTTAGCATTACAAAATAGCTTCCATGATGAATCTCAAACCAAGTGGCGGTATATAGTTATATCTGAGCTAGCTTTAATCTCAGTAGTTCACAGAATGTAGAGATGCTATTTAGCATGTGCCACTCCAGAAGGTAAGGCAGCCCTCGACATTGTTGTGGTTACTTTGGATGGCAATGCAAGCATGCCTGTGCACTGCAGTCCTGGATTGAAGTGTGGGCACAGCCTCACTTTCTGTGCTGTCTGGCTGTGCAAACCTATCTATATCCCTGGAAAACAGAATTGTAATTCCTTATCTCTTGCACTAAGTCAGTAATACCTGTTTATGATCCTGTTCATGCTAGGAACTGCATTTATCGATCTACAAAATAAAGCTAGAAGTGGAATCTAATGATTGGAAAGTTTCTGTTGATAGATTTTGCTACTGTTCTACCAAGGCTTTCTGTGTAAGTGGAGGATGGCCTAACATTATGAGATGTTTCCTGAATATTTTTACTACAGTTACTGTAGTTCCCTTGAGGAAATACAAACTTAACCATTATCTGTGTCAAAATAATGAGAAGCATTTGTACCAAAGAGTGCAAAACTCAGTGTCTGAAGTTACTGTCTTTGACGTTCAGGTCTACCAACATAAGTAAAAGAGACATTATCCAGTTGTTTTTCTCAGTGTCCCTATTGAGTTCTCGAACAGTTAAAAATAGACAACTAACAGCTCCTGCTGAGTTGAACTCTTCTAAAAATTATCAATCACAAGTAACCAGTAGCTCCCTAAACTAGGCATTTTAAAGTCTTTGTTACAAAATAGCATAGCATATATTTGCCTTTTTTAATTTCTGTCACTGCATTTTCGAACTGTTTTCATCTTCAGCAACAAACAAAATTGACTACTATGAATAGTAAACTGAATAAACTCAATAGTGAGGTTCAAGAAAAACCACCAAATAATGGCACGCCTCTCAACATGGTATCATTTCAGCAGCTCATCACTTAAATGAAGGTGCTTTCTCTCAACCTTCCATGCAGGGTGGTTTTCATGAGACCTTGTACATTTTGGACGAAGCAAAATGGCAAGATATTGCAAAGCACTCCTACATATATGCTTTTACATGGAGCACAGCGTTTTTAAAGGGAGGTTTTTAGGTCTTGGCTTCAGATTTTAGGTAATTCATGGTAAAATAGTGATGCAGGATGCATAGTTTGTTATTCTACCTGCTAATCACCAAAAGTTTAAACATCTGTTACCGATTCTGAGATTCTTAATTGCATGGCAAAATCCATGCCTTATTTTTAAGATGGGTGCAATCTGGAGATCCTCACATGCATACTACTCAAGTATGTCTCTGGATCATTCATAGAGGGTGGATACAGCACTGCAGAGCAGGGCACAAGGTCACCACTTGCTTGCTCTTGTGTGACTTTTCCTGTATCACCTCAGTGAAGAGAAGATTTTGATTATTTTTTTTTTTTCCCTGAAAGTCAATGAATGAAGCAGATCTTCAGCTTTGTTTCTGAGAGAAAGTAGGAAATGTTTGCCTATCTGCACTGAAAGACGATAAGGAATAACAATAATGTCAGAGCTTTGAATCCTGGCCTGAACAGGTGAATAAAATTACTTTGGACTTTATGTGAGCCAGGAGGAAGACAAACTGAAACAAGAGCAGCACTGAGAAGAAGCCTGTGCTATGCTGACAACATGTTCATAAGAGTCTGTAGGCTGGAATTTTAAGTGAAGAAAAATGCTCTCTGTCCTTGAAGAGCTGGTTTGCCATATCTCCCTGTTGTCTTAAGCAAACTTGTTAATTTCTCTGTTGGAAATATTTCGCTTCTTCAGCCTAATTTGAATTTCATGTTCTTTTCTTCTAAGGTTCTGCCCTGCCCCCTTCTGCACTGTCTTAAATTTCATAGACATTAGGAGGTGGCACAGTTCATTCTTGGTATAGAAAGACTACAAGCAAGACTTCAGGTCTAAATCCAGGATGTGCAAGTGCGACATTATTTAGAAAGGCTGTTTTAAATATACATGAATCCATTCAAGCAGATGGAAGAGGAATGTGTCCGTGGTGAAGGCCACAAATATAACACTTGGAACACCTGGGTTTGAGATGTTCCTTTTATTGCTGCTGATTTGTGCAATTTTGACATGACCCTTGTAGCTAAATTCACGAAAAAACACTCACCTGAAGTGGGAATTAGGCATTATTCAGGTGTCAAAATACAGAGTATGATTACATAGGTTTTCATCAAAAATGTCTTTTTATGTTATTTCATAGAGAAAACACCATCTCCTTATCTTCTGGTTTTAGCAACAACCTCAACAAAAAAGAAAATCCGCAGTACCCAGAAACAACATACCCGGCTTGAGTGCAGGGGGAAAAGTACTGTCTATAAATCCCTGTCTTTCAACCACACCAATAGTTAGCAGCTCAGCTGCTTGGGTATGTGTCTCATTTTCATGTGCACGATGTGTATGGTCCTAACTTAGCCTTTTGCATTCCCTAATTACCCATAAAGAAGCTCAGTACTGTTTCACTCAAGTACTTTCATTGCTCTTGTTCTGAATCTTAGTACCTCAGTTCCCCATCAGTGAAATGAGGTTAACAGGATTACCTCAGCAGAGCATCAGCTGTGGATGATGGCATTCAAGACTTTGGAGTGCTCAGATAGTACAATTCTGAGTGTTCTCTAGTATCATCACAGTGTCCGAGTGTCTTACAATCTGGAATGTACTTAAAGCATGTAAGCAAAACAAAATACCTTGACTTCTTATTCAAACCCACGATATAAGAAGATTACAGAATCTCGTAGGCTGGCTGAGTCCTAGTCTCAGACCAGATTACCTCAGTGGGTACCAGTAGTACCAGAGATGGCTGTCTCTTGCTTTGGCTTGATTTGTGTTCGTAACTGTCTCCATCCCGCAGGCTCGCTGTGGATGGACTGAGCTGCATCCCAGTTTTTCACAGTCAACATGTCCAAAGAGAGGGGAAGGGACAGAGATGCAGCTGCAGGGAACAGCGCTGCTTTGTCTCTTTGCCAATGGAATGTAGAAGCAGGGAATCCTGATTACACTTGGGATCCAGGGCAGGCAAAATGGGACTGTATTGCAAATCTGCTTGGTAGAAGTCAGAATTTCCCAGTACAATATGGGAGATGGGCACGGTGATAGTACTAGAGTATGTTAGCACACCACTTTTTAGTTGTTGGATTGTTAATATAGTCAGGCTTCGAAACGCCAACCTTGTTTGAATTTTCTGCTGCCTTTTGGGAAAATGCCTACTCCAAGAACTCTTTGGCATTCACAGAGCCTACTGGAGAATCTAGTATTCTATTCTATTCTATTCTATTCACAGATACTCTCTCTGATTTTTGTGTGCTGAAGTTGAACAACTTTGATATTTTGACAACAGCAATCCTGATACCATTACAATACAATGATGTACAGTGATGTACACTATGCCCTTTACAAATATAGATCTTTTATAATACACAGTAAATTCAAGGGGCTGGAAAAAGATGCAGTGAGGTGGCATTCAGCATTACTCTTAAACAAAGGTGCATGAGTGTTATTTGGTGTAGGAGAGGATACTTGTGACATACACCATCTCAATTTGAGAGTTGAACTTAAAAATCAGCGGCTTTTTTTTAATCCACATCCAGGTGGATATTGCCTTTTGTTTTGTTAATATGGTTTGTCCTTAGTGCAAAAGTTAGCATGCAAACATGAGATCTCCTCAGCAATTATGTGAGGTTCTGATTGTTTTAACTCTCAAGCTACCATATGATGTTTGAAACTGAAATGCCTTAAAATAATTACCTTCGATGCATCAACAGTGTTTGCAGCCTCAGGCTTGTAGCTGTGAAAGGTCACATTTAGGATGCCAGTTTTGCAATGATCTTTCTACTTGCTTCTGAAGGAAAAGGATAAATGCTGTTTGTGAGACAGAGCTTTGGGTTTCTTAAGCAAGAGCCAGCGTTAGCAGGTAGATATAAAACAGAATCATCTATACCACCAGTCCTAGAAAAGCCCAGTATTAGCTGATTTATCCTTGGTCACACTCCACTGCAAGTCACCTGGCAAACAAACACTTTTGACCAGCCTCAGTATAGTGGGAGGCGGAGAAGTGGGGATTTAGCTTTTCAGTCCAGACACTTCAAAGGTTTTATCTTGGTGCAGTAAACAACTGCATTTTCTTAGTTGTCATGTACATCACAGTGATAATAATAAATTACATTAATGAAGCAGGACTCTCAGCTGCTCTGGGTTTGTCTTCAGACTTCTCTGTGTGAGGAAACCTTGAAATAAATGATTTCCATTCTGGCAAGTGCCTCTTTTAAAACAGAAGTGAAACCAATGAATGAAATAGTCAAACTTCTGGCTCTTTTTAGGAGGGAGGGAAGCAGTAAATAATGTTGCCTTAGAGCAATTTCTCCTTTGTCATCCCTTTTCCCCTTGCAGTTTGCTGTCACTAATCACTGTGAGCCAGACTGTGTATGTTGAAGAATTCTTCAGACGGAGTCAGTCGGGCTGCTCATGTGAGTAATTTGTGATGCACACAGACAGGGCCATCAGGCCCTGTGCTATTAGACTCATTTCAGCTATAAATTCTCCAAGCAAGGACTTGTATATCTTGTCATTAAAACACTGGGTGCAATTCCAGGGCCGTCTGTTTTTTATTTCTTTCTACAACTCCTCCTTTTCCCTCTCCCTTTTCTTCATTCACACACAGAGCACTAAGAGAATGAAAGTAGCCACCGCTCTGACAAGCAATGCCAACATGCTTTGTTCCTCCAAGAAACTCCATAGGACGATTTAGCAATGTTTCTCTGGCTCTCAATGTTCCTTTCAAGTCAAGAGCCTCATTGCTGACAGGTTGGGAAAGGGAGAGCCGTGTTGCAAAGGCAGGAAAAAAGTTGCATCAGTGGCTCACGGCAGCAGGAGAGTCTGGTTCTGCTGGTGAATCAGCCGAACCACTTGCTCCGCTTGCTTATTCCAGCCACATACAGGCATGTGCAGGCAGGGAAAATTCCCAGCTTTGATTGCGTTTGAGGAAAGGACCTGCTTGTGCTGCCACAGTGAACAATGTTCACTCAGAATAAAAGCTCATGAATCACAATTGCCAAGATCCTGGGATGAAATACTTCTGCTTAATCCTTGACCCTTTTTGCCCTTTTTATTAGGAGGAAAGGAGTCATTTATGGGAGTTTTTTCCCCCAAAATTTAATTATCAGCTTTGATGTGTCTGTAATGGGTATAATGGTGGAGAATACAAGGTCTTCTGCCTATAAACTTGCGCATAAACAGCACTTTTGTTTCATGGGTTGGAATAATGGCTGAAGAGATGTACCAACAAAATGCAGTAGCTCTTTTCCTTTGTACCGGACCAAATAGGCCTGCAGGAAGAAAAATACTACTTATGCTTTGGTTTTAGGCTGAAACTCACTCTGTGCAGAGGTCTAGCCCATGGCAGAGGCCCCACTTAAATCCTGCTAAGCCCTCAGACAGTTCTTCCAGTTTCCCCTAGGACAGGTACAAGGATCTGGAGAGTTTTGCATTCTCATCATGGTTAAAGGCATGTAAATAATACCTTTATGACTCAGGTATGTCTTAAAATATGCAACCTGATGGCAGACAATTCCACTTTATTGTGCAGATACTTGTTCTGAACTACATGTCTGGTAAGTCATGAAATATTAATGGACATGTAAATCTCCTCTTCTGTATCACAAGCTTTTCTGTGTTCCTGACCCCTGACTTCCTTTAATCATCTCCTGGGTGTGTGGTCTGTTACTATTCTGAGATATCTTGTGAACAGGGGCAAAGTAATTACTTGATCCCTGCCTGCTGCAAGAATCTTTCTGAAAGGAAAATGGGTAACTTCAGAGACGTTTCCTCCTTGCATTAAAATCAGCCCCACCTGCTCGCTTCACGAGTGTTCTCTTTTGGTGGCCTGAATGCAGAACTACAGTGTTTGGTGTTATTTTCATGGCTGTAAAAACAGGATTCATGGATCTCCTAAGTCATCACCTGCTCCTCCATAGATTAAATACAATTTCTGGTCAGAGGTTTTCTCCCCTCCTCTCCCTCTCCTACGGATTTTGCTTTAAGGCATCCTTATAAATAAGCTACAACTTCAACCACCGGACGTTTTATTGTGATTTGTTACAGGAAGGCCAAAGATCTTTCAACCAGCAGCTGTAGTGTTTGTTACTTACAGGGTTATCTTAGCCTTGCCCCTAGTAACTAGAGGCTGAATTAATGCCTGAAACATGACACTTTTTAAGAACTGAAGCATGTATTTTTGATAGAATCTGCTTTCTGTTCTCTGCCTATTCTCTAACATCCCAAATACTAAAAATTATGATATTACTATTGTGGGGAAATATGGAAATGGTTCCTAGATCCCTGTCAAACATAGGAGATGTCGGTGATTTGGTGCCATGAGGGTCTGACAACCAAATGAGAAGCAGCTGTACAAGCAATATGGCTGGGGAAAGAGAACTAATCATGGAAGAACATTTTCCATACAGGAGCTATTTTAGTAAAGCAGCATGATGAAAGTATAGACGTGAGCAGGTATTTTTACAAGAGCTTGTAGTGACTGCCAAGAGCATAGTGTAACACAAGGGCAATAATGACCACACAGTTTAATGCAAGGTTATTAAATGCTGACCCACAAGTGGTTCCTGATTTCTGATGCAATTTTGCCCAAGCACAGGAGTCAGCAATGCAGCTCCAAACCCAATGCTTTTAAACGGGTGGTTTCATGTAGGTAAGGAGGTGGGGGAGAGTAGCTGAGAACAAATTGTTCACTATCAGAGCAGAGAAACAGGAACAGGGCTACCTCAGATGTTTGTCATATCCCACTTTGTAATACCTGGGATGAAACAGAAGAACTTTCTGGGGCTCTGCTGTTCATGTGTCATTTCTGAGGATCAGGTGCCAGCCTGGTGGGAGAAATCTACACTGTGAGTTTTAAAGGAACAAACTTATCTATCTACGTTTACCCTTGATGTCGGTCAGCAGTTAGGTACCTACATGTCTTTAAGGGCAAAGAAGTCTGCCAGCCACCACATTTCAGACTGGGTGTCATTTGTTTTTCCAGCCCTTGCCTTTTGCCTCTGCTTTCCAGCTGCCCAGACTCGCTCTTCATTATTTGTCTTTCTTTCACACTTTTCTGAGATCTTTTTTCTCCTGAAATGACCTCAGTCACTTCTGGGTCCTTTGAGAAAGGCAGACCAGCAGCTTGGCTCACACAAATGGCAGTCGTGAAGCAATGTTATTCGGTGGCTTAAAACCTCACAGCCTCGAACCCTGGGACCACCAGTGACTTGGCTGCGCCCTGTGCGGGGAGTGGGAGCCCCTCACGCTGTGGTCTTGGGAAACGGATGTGCCACCAGCTGGTTAATACTGTGGGAGCTGTAGAGAAAGCAGACAGAGCAGAGAAGCCAGAGCATCCCTCCCGGCCCTTCCATGGCACTGCAGTGTTTCAGCACAGGATGACTTACCTTGCTTGCAATTGCTAGCTCTGGTTTTGGAAAGAGGTGATTCTAATCAGCTGAAGGGAGCAGTGAGTAATCTTCATCTTCGTCTAACTAAGCTGTGAGTCACTCTAATGAGCAATACCAAAAGTGCTCATCTGCCCATCTCATGGTTCTTCACTTGAGACTCCAAGTCAACCTGCAGCCTTGGTTTGCCTCAGGGCTGCCTTTTGGGCAGACGGGACCCTGGGACAGTGGTTTTAATGCAAATCTTACTAATGGAAGGAATGCCACTCAGTATAAGTAATTAGGGAGCTTTCCATGGTTTTTCTATATTTGGCATTTCCCTCTAAAGCTGCAGAATTGGGCTTTATTTGAATAACCCTTTTGTACCCCTCACCAGCAGGACTTCAGCTGCAGATAACTCTCGTCTTGCCCACAGAAACCTGTCCAGCTGGAGCTGATTTGGGCTAATGTGCAGCATCTTGGCAGAGAAGCTCGTGGGATTGTCTCTGGACAAGTGGCCCTGTGTTCCTGGGAACAGCACAAAGCGTGCCAGCCCCCTCTGTCTTCCCTGCTCTCCATCCTGCCCACACTGTAGAGCGGGACAGTGCCCGTCTCACCACTTCAAAGGCTGCTCTGCTCTGCTACCTTCACTCCCCTGAGTGAATGGATATCCTCAATGTCTTCACTTGGTTTTAAGCTCCACCTGTGGTACCAGCATGCTGGGGATTATGAAAGCCATTTGCCTCTCGTTTGAATGCAAGGCATGATCTGGCTTGGCTGCATGCAGGAAACTGGATGTTTTCAGCAGCTTCACAGTGCTATTTAAAGTGAAAGCACTTTCATCTGGAAAAGGCAAGGATGAAGGTGAAGGCTAATAATGGAAGTTTATAAATGCAGCTGACATTCTAGCGCTCCATGTCTTTCATGCCATCTTTCATTTACTCTCTTCTGGTGCTCAGTCCTTCTATTTTAATGTTGTTGGTTTTGTCCCTGTGAACGTAGTGCTTCAGAGTAACTGGGGTAGCTGAGTTTGATCCGCTTACATGCTTATGGGTATAATGTGGGCTGTTATTTTAACCCTGCAAGTGAAATGATCTATGAAACCTCTATGGTGAGCTGTGCTAAGGGACAGACTTTTGTAATCTCTGGATTTTACTGAAAACAGTTTCAGGTGTTAAGAACTTCAAGTTCTTACAGCTCACGGGTATTAACACCACTCTGACCCACCCCCTCTTATAATTAAGAGCTTTTTAATAGAGATCCATCCACATAACACTCCTGTATGGGTGGGTGGTGTTGGCACCAGCAGTGGGGTGCTGGACTCTAGTCCTGGTCTGAGCTTCTCAGTTCAGCTCCTTCCTTCATGAGCTGAAGGACATGGGCAGCTGTAAGGGCAGTTCTTCCTAGATTAGAAGAAAAGTCTAACACAAATATGGGTAATTGTTCTCCAACTCTGTGTCCTGCCCAGGTTCCCCATGTAGTTGGCTTGGCTGGACATGAGCTCTTCAGACAGCAAAACCAGTGTGAGGTGAATGAGACTTGTGCTGAACCTCTCTTGAACCCCATGTCTAGTGAGGTAGACAGAGAGATCCTAATCCTGTCCACAGCCCCAAAATTCTCATCTAAAGCACTTGCTCAGAGGTAGCAGGAGGCAAAACAGTGCAAGCTCTTCAGCAGAACTCATGTCAGAGGAATTATTTCAAGCAGTCTGTACATTCCTTCTACTTACAATTTATTATTAGCAGTCTGAGGAGGAGAAAAATAACTCATTAAACAATCAGCAAGGCATTCATAAGACATTATTGAGATCAAGTCTCAGGAAAACACATGAGGCTTCACAAATATATTGAGTTTTATCTACCCAGTTAAGTCATTTTGCATAAGAAAGTGAAACTTAATCCAGCTGCCCTGTCTCTGTAGCTGCTGCTCAAGGGGACATGAATTCAGATCCACCATAATCTGAGTAAAAGGTTCAACAGCAGCTCCCTTTTATCAGAGGGAAAGAGCAGTTTCATCTCATAGTTTCTGCAGTCTGCCTCATGCTTCTCTATTCCCTGGTGGCCAGATATGAGAGCAGACTGGTTAAAGGAGTCCCCTTTCAGGGGCTGGAAAGTAAAATGCCTCACTGTGAGACCCTTTTCCCTTAGGAGAAAGTTTGAAAAAGTGGAATTTCTCCGTTAGCCCAAATCTGTATTCTTGCTCTAATCAGCCATGAGGCAGTAAGGCACTGCTCAGTCCTTGTTTTGCCCCTCAGAATGGCCCCGCTCTCTCTCCAGTACAGGACATCTGGTATACTTGCCTCCCAGGCACACTACTACATGGTGGGATGATGTGGTTTTGCCGAGAAACTGAAGCTCACCAACACCCTCACTTCTCACCCACATACTTCGCTTTCTGAACCTCTACCGTTTGCTTGTGCTGTACAGTGATGATCCTGTATAGGAAATGGCTTAAAAAAACATCACAAAGACATTTCTAGGGGTAGCAGAGTCTTCAAAGGAAAATTCTCGGGAAGTTGGAAATACGGTGGGAGGGAAAATATAATCTTTCTCTCATTTCAGATGAACTTCTGCCTTCCTTGAAATTCCTGTGAATTTCAAAGCCTTTGATAGTCATGAAACATCAGAGGAGCCTTTATGCTAAGCAAAACCTGTGTGAAAGCAGCGCTGCTTCTGATCCCACCAGGAGCTGCTGCACACCCCGTTCCTCCTTATGTTTGTCAGCCCTTCAGCCGATGCAGTCAATCTGCATTTGTTTGGGTGGTCGTAGCTGACCCCTTACTGTCCTGTGTAGGATGATGCTGGAGCAAAACCCACTACAGGGCTTGCCAGCATGGCCAGTGAGCCGCCCTGGCTGCTCTGCTGTAGACCAGCCTGGCTGCTCCACAGGGATGGCTGCACTCTGTGCCTTGGGATGCCCTGCATGAAGCAGAGTGCATAGCACAGCTTGCTTTTATCCTAGCCTTCCTTACAAGGTCAGCATCAGGCAGAGATGCCATGGCAAGGGGCTTTCCTGGGAGAGCTCTGGTGGCACCAGGCATGAGTGGCACATTTATAGTCAGTCACAAATCACTGTGAATGCAGGTTACTGAAAAGGACATCATGACCACCACGAGCTAGGGCGGGCAGCCACCCCTCGGGACAGGTACAGCCTGTGTGATAGGGTAGGGAATTTCTTCCCCCTTGCATAACCAACAACAGGAGACCATGAAGAGGATGCCATAGGTACTGCAAGGGCTGCATCATTGGCAAATGACCACCACAGGCCCCTTCTGAAGGGGAGCACTGATCTGTATCTGAGAGCAGATCAGTCCTACGGCTTCCCACTCCTCACTTCCCAACCACTTCCAGCAGCACTTGTGGGTGTCCTACCAGAAACTCCTTACAGAAATGTTGCTGGCAGAGAATATCATCTGATTGAGCAAAGGAGGGAGAGAAGAACCAAGAGCAGAAATTCCAAGAGGGTGTTTTCCACCTGGGCAGTGGTTATCCTGTGAAGACTGATGCTTTCATGTCTTCTTCATTCAATAGGAGAGAAAAGGCTGCCCAAGTGGCTGGGCAGTGGCATGTCCAGGCTGGTCCCAGGTAGCTCCTGAACCAGCAAGCTTTGGTGTGCCTCTGCCTCATGCTTCCCTTCCCCAGGTCCCAGCTGAGTTGAGAAGCTGCAGCCTAATGGGGCAGGTCATGGCATGGGCACCCCCAGAGGAAAGTGTACAAAAGCCAAGCAAACAGCATTCGGGCCCTTGCTGGAAGAAGGCAGTAGGAGCACTGAGGAGCCTTCTTGCCACCACAGACAGACTGCAGGTGAACCAGAGTCTGCTGCATGAAGAGCTGCAGGTCTGAAATAGTCATTTTCTAATCTTTGTGGTGTCACTGCCAGTTTAGACTTACCTCATCTCTCACAAATGCAGGCTTATTTGTATTTGACCCACCCATCTAGTTGATTCACATCCAGACATATGTGGTCCACGGCTGTGAGAGCACAGGCAAGGCCTGTCCATGCTTCTCTCTTGTCCTTCACTGTGTCAGTTTCCTTGCAACCTTCAGGCTTCCCATCCTGATTAATTTCTCCTGCCCCTTCCTCCTGCTGCTTTGCACCATGCTGCAGCTCAGGAGCTAGTTTGTCTTTTGCCTTGCTCCAGCATGGTTCCTGCCTGTAGCTATAGATTTTCTCTCGAACAGGTAGCTCAATTGTTCTTAAACAAGCTGAAGAAGTATCAGACTATTTTTGGAGCAATGCAATGTATTCCAAGGAAAGTGAACCTTATGCTTTCTCCTGGAATAGTGTTGAGAAGTCAGTTCTTCTTGATGTGAACCAAAGGTAGTTTTTGAGCATGTGACTGGCACAAAGCACACAAGCAGTGACTTTTTCAAGGGTGAGCTGGACTAAGGAGTGGGGCACTTTGAGTCTTTTTATTTTCTTCCATTTTTTAAAGCTACATTGGCTGAGTTGGTGCCTTTGAACAAGGGCAGGTGTGGTACAGAGCTGTGCAGGGATGTAGGCAGAGCTGTGAAACACATCAAGAGTCATCAAAGACCTTATTGACTTCTTTTTAGATACAATGCAGAAGGACAATGTTATGACTGGAGCTATATGGACCAAGGTCAGGGTATGGATTTGTAACTGAGGCAGAAGGCTGTAAAATAAAGCAACAGCATTGTCCAGTTCTTCACATGACTAATGAAGCATCACTTGATAATGCTGATTGTCACTGCCAAACACAAATTTAATCACAGCTCCTGTTCCCACCCTATGGTGTTTATCAAGCTGGTCCCTTCCAAAATGGACTTGCTTCTGCAGAGCCAGCAAACATGATTTAGCGATTAGCCAAAGGGCATGCAGAGAAGGAAAGATGAGTATCAGCTCCAATTAACCTCTACCGCTTCCATGGGCAACATGCAGTGTTTTTTGACTGAACTGTGTTTGAAACTTGGTGCACTGTTTTCAGTCCAGGGGACAGAAATGGGACGGCTACCTAACATAGGTGCGGTTAGGTAGCAGCACGGTTACCTTCACATCATGCTATTTGTTACTGAAAGTGTATGATAGAAGCACTCGGTATCTGAGGCATGTGTGGCAAGAAGAGAGGAAGGGAAACCATGCTGAAATCTGGCACTATGGCAAGGTGGTTTGAAAACAAATCCTATAGAAGAAAGAAGGTAATTCAGGAAAGCTTTATTTAAAGTGATGAAATGAAGATCTGTGAGCCCACCAGGAAGGCTTCAAGTCATCTGATCTGAATGGAAGACAGAGGAGGCTTTTGCAGCAATAACCAGCAAGGCAAGGAGGAAAACCCAACATAATAGCATGGCAAAGTCCAACACCTGATTTAAGCCCATCTTCTGTTTTTTTTCAGAAAGGAGAAAAACAATCTGAACAAAGCTAAGAGGGAGGAGAATTAGATACAAAAGGTAAAATGATAGTCGCTTGCCCCCTTTGAATTTGTAAGAGCTAGCAGTTGAAGAGGTAAGAGTAGCTAATGGGAAAGTATGTATCAGAAAGGCTTTCCTGAGAACCAGTGGAGCCATTGAGTGGTCAGGGTGGAAAGGCAGAACCTTGCAAGAGAAGGTCTTCTAAAGAAGCTGAACAATTTTGGGACATTGATCTTCACTGCAGACTAAAAGCGAGACAGAAGCAACCCCAAGCTACTATCATTAAGTAGTAAAAATCGAGGAACAGCTGGCCTTGCAGCAACTAGCCATCCCCCCACCATCTGACAGCCGTCAGCCTCCCTACAGAAATGTTCATTGCCTTTCCACAAAAACCTCCCATGGGGCTTCTCATTTTTCCTGCATCTCATGCAGAGCTTCATTGTCTGTTATGTGTCACAGTTTTCAGATGTTTTGGAAACGGAGGTGTAACTAAAATGCCATGCACTTAGCAGATCTCTGTATGAGACTGCTGGACTTTCCACCCACTGCAGACCTCAGGGAGAAGGCAAGGAACAGCTTTCCCCACACAGAGCTGAGTTGCTTTGTCAGTACCAGGTAATGCCTCCAGGACTGGAAATATGGAAAATCACGGAATGACATTTCAGTTGCAAGGAAAAATGAAGTTCTTTTCTTTAGTCTAATGTGGTCATTTTCTTTCTTCTACCATAAGAGAAAGAGGTTTCAAAAGCAAGTGGAGCTAAAGTGCTTTGGCATCCATTGAAGCCAGTGGTAAGCATCTCGACTTGTGTGGGGCAGAGTTAAAGCACAGCTGCTGCTGAAAGAAGAGCTGGTTGAAAATGCATCCGTCTTACAACAGGTTTTAAGGGCGGTTGTTCCTTGCTGGAGCAAACATACATGTTTTCATGTGTTTTTACAGGAAAGCAATGTCGAATTTGAGGGGTTTTTATTCACAGCTTTATCCTTCCAGATGCAACAGTCCGTCTCCACCGAAAACATCACACCCACAGAGCCACAGGGATACGTCTCAGCTCTGACAAGAGAATGGATGCAGGTGATCTTTCACCCTCCCATCTCCCCAAACAAAATTTGATCAGGAATAATCTCTCTTATTTTCCAGTACAACCACAAAGTGCAGATGAGGGAAAAGCCCTCCCTTCACTGAAAACATCACTGACCTCATGTCAACCAGTAAAAAAACCTGCTTCCAGCTCTGGGTTTCAAGGAAATGACCACATCTGGTAGGTAGTACTTGGAAATGTGGGGCAAGATAGGCTTGTTGGATTTTGCTTGTTTTTACAATATATAATATTCATCATGTGCATGGTTTATAATGCCATAGTAAATGGGCATAATTTTCCCAGCTTCACAAAGTTAAATGCCCACATGCCCACTTGCACACAGAAAAATTGATCCATGTGCAGCCTGAGGAGTTTAGAAAGGTCATTTTCCAGACTGGGGAGAGACTGAGGGTGTTGCTGTTAATCGAAGAAGGGATCTTTTACATCTTTCTGACAATAAGCAGTGCAAACAGCAGTAGTTCCACTGCCTTCCCTCCGGCCTAGAAGTGCCGTTAAGACAGTTCTTGTACTTCATATTACTATTGTCCACTGCAGTGTCTCCTCTTGTCCTGGCTGGGTTGTGCAATGTTTAGTGGTGCAAAATCTCCACCAGCGATAGGGATCACATCACCGCTGCGAGTCTTGCCCTTTTTACACTCACACTTCTTGCCTCTGAAGCCAGCTGCAGTGACTGCTGGCTGTCAGTCCCACCTCCTCATTCCCCATCTCTGACTTTGCCTGTGTTTTTCAGCAAGCTCAGATTACCTCCTGCCTCTGGATATATTTCTCTCCCCACTGTCCTGTAAAACCAACAAACACCCCCACCTTCCACATCCCTGTTTTCCTTTGAATGCTTAAATACCTGGGAACTTGGCACTGCTGGTGGGATTTCAAAACCCAGCCCAGATTCGGGCTAAACAGCTGCTGTGTACTGTCAGATCTACACACTACAATGATTTGTACAGCCCATTGCTGAACCAGCTAGAGCCATTTGTTTAAAAATAAAGAGACAGATAAATTCAACTCTTCCCCTTCTCCTAGCAAGCTGATATCATGTGCGTCTCTTAAAAATGGCTTGCTCCAGAACACATTAGAGCTAAATTATCATTTATGTTTGTCACAGGGATTGCTAATGTGTAATGAGATTTTAGAGTTAATGTTTTGTACAAAGCACTTAGCAGAGCTGGGATGAAATTGGTTCAGGATTCTGATGTGGTGTTTTAATTAAAGATATTTTCCAATCAGGGCTGAGCAAACGACTTGTCAGAAGATTTTGTACCCATCAGCCAATATAGCAATGCAATGCTGGTCTTGCTTTCTGCTTTTGGGTTTTCTTCAGGGAATTAGAGGAAAGAGCCTCTCTGAATCTCATGCAGAAAAGCCTTTCTTAGCTGAAACCCCTACAGGAGAAAAAACACATTATTTGATGCTCTGAAACTTTTATCTGGATATCAATGGTCTGGTTCATTGCAGCGTGAAGCTAGCCTTACACTGCTTTGATTTTGTTGAGCTTGCAACTGTAGATTGGTGAAATACATGCACACAGACTGAAAGCAATGGGAAGTCAGGTTCTGTGAGGTAGAGTCCTAAGCTCTCACCTGCCATAGGAGGGTCCTGAGCTATGACTGCAGCTCCTCTTCCAAATCCTGCTCTGCTGCTGGGCACAGGAACCAGGGAGGAGGCAGGAAAATGGGTGATGTAGATCCAGAAAAAGGAGAGGAAGGATTCCCAAAAGCTGCACCTGCTCAAACCGGCATGATGATGATGGAGTTGTCTCAGTCTCAGCTGGCTTAAACAAACATACAGATGTATGATTCAGTGCAAACATCAAAGGCATGTTAACAGGCACAGGTTTTATTAATTGCTGGGTGATAAGGGTCATTATTACCAAACTAACACGTTGGTTATTTAGCTGTCTCTGGTCCATGCAGGCAACTTCAACAACCATCAGGTCTTAAGCTTGGATATCTGCTTAAAATAGAATCACACTGCTATAACCAACCATGAAGTCCATCACATGGGGCTGGTTTAAGGCACAGGCAAGGTAAGCCTCTAGCAGAAAAACAGCCACTGTCTCATCTTATGATTCTCACCATAGAATGCCCGTTCCACAGCCCAGAGAAGCTAAGCTGGGTAGAGCTGTTGAGGAAGGGCAGGCAGGATGCAGGGAAGTGGCTCCTGCTGGAGGAGGGAGGACTTGTCCTTCCCAGTGCTCCTCACACTTAACCTGCTTCACCCTTCCACTCTCACCTCTCCAGCCATCAGAGCTGTGATGGAGGACCCCCTCTGCCCCCCATCCCCCTTTCTGCCCCACTCCCACCTCCCCAAGAGAGGCACTGGCCCTGGCATCTGTCTGAAGGCTGAGTCAGCTCCACTGGTGCAAAACAGAACTGATGGAGACCCACCCAGCATGGGCATGCAGCTGTGACATGGCAGCATCCTTAACTTGGATGACTGAGGGATAGTAAACCACTCTGTATTTGTATAGCTCCAGGATTGTTTTTGCAGTCTTTCTGACGTAACCCCCTTTATTGCTGCATAGTTGTGAACCTTTCAGTAGTATGTGTTGCTCCCTGCTTGGTACGATAATAGAAACAAATCCCTCTTTTTATGCTCATGATTTCAAATACATTTGGTTGGTTGGCTTGTTTTTCTAAGAAGAGCAAAAAGAAACCTTTCATTTTATAGACATTTTTGTTGTTTTAATATATGTGTATGAGTTTTTTCTAATATTTTTCTTTTGCAGGTTTGGCCATCTACAGGTTCTGTAACTTTGGAAACAGACGAACAGTAAGTAGGGATTTTAATCCCAAAAAGTAAATTGTAGCATAATCTGTTCATTTGGCGAACTCTCTAGCTCAGTATGGAAATTCATGTGAGCTGTTAAAAAGGATGTTACTGACTACAATAGAGAGGTGAAAGCGGGTTTTGCAGAAATAAATCTCACATTTACATCTCTACTGTGTGGTGGATACATGAATGTACTGAATATTGTAACATTTTCTTCACATAATTTTCTCTGACATCACAAGATCTCAGGAAATTACAAAGACAGAAGGAAACCAAGCTGCCTATTCAGGTCAGTCGCTCAGTGAAACAGCATCCTAATCCATAAAACATAATACACACTGCAGCTTCGTTGTACATCCCTTGTCCAGCTGTGTGGATGCTTTATCCGCAGAAGCAATGAAACACCACTTAACGAGTGGTGGTGACCTTTTCAGAGACAACGAGGTACAAACAGGCATGGGGCATCTTTTGCTGCCAAGTCCAAATGTTCCAAAATTGGAAGTCAGATCGGCCTGACGTGTAAATTATAAGACTGGCTGAAAAAAACGTCCATGAAAACAAATGTGTTGATGTTCCTCTCTACCATGCTTTTTACTGAGTCTATGGCTTTGAGCCCTCAGAGGTCACTCAGGTTTAATTTTAAGTCTTGTGTTCTCTATGCATGATACAAAATTCTGTTGATGTTCCCATCCACTCAATTATAGGAGTCAGAGAAACTAGGGAATTATGGAGAAGTTTGAGAGGCACCTTCACGGTGCTTTGGACACACATCTCTGACAACATGTGCCAAATTTTATGAATTAAATTCTGCATAAGGGATTGGGGGGTAAAAAGCACAGGAGATACAGAAGAGCTGGATTTGTGTGCATAGCAATGGTGCTAAAGCTTCTGAGTTTCCTGCTCACTGCTGCCAGGATAATGAACCAGTTGATAGGTTTAGGTCAGAGATCTCCCATCCGTGGGGACTGTGGAGTAAAGAGGAAGAGGAGGTCTGGGTTGATGAAGAGCCGGGATAATGAGCCATGGAGGGGCTATGGAGGGGCTCCCCATCCTTGGTGTGATTGAGACCTGGGAGGAATGAGTATAGTCTGCAGGAACTGAACACTGCAGTAGAGAGGCTGAGGGAGTATTTACAGGATCCTTTTGGTAATGCAGGTAACACATGCCAGGCACCCACACCTCCCTCATTCTGGAGGAAGAAAAGGCCAGATTTAGCACATGGCAATGGCACTATCAGGTACACTGTGGTGCTGAGCAGTGGAGCAGGGGCTTAGGCACATCCTTCTGTGTTGCAAGCACTGTCTTCACCATGGCTTTAGGCACAAGCATTACCAAAAGAGATTAAAGTCTTCTGCAGCAGTCCCAGCACTCTGTTGATCAGGTTTGGTGTTTGTTTGTAAGAGGAATGATTTCACACCAACATGGGGATTTTTGATTTTACATTCACACTTTCACCCGGTCTCTGTTACTGAAAGGTCAGTTCTCCTCCTTCTCTTCTGCCGTCTGCTTAATAAAGACCTGTCCCTGCCAACATGCACTTGACACCACTAGTATTCCCAGCACACGTGAAGCAGCAGCAGGAAGGTGAATTAAAGCAGCTGGTCCCAGTGAGTATACTTGTGCTCGGAGGCAGGGCTCTCAGCACAGCCTCCGCCATCATCCCCAGTGGTGTCTCAGTGCTTCCTGAGGTGTCAGAGGAAGGCAAGGTTAAGATGGATGTAGCAGGGAGAGTGATGTGCAGGGATTGTGCTTCCCTGGCACAGGAGAGGCTGAGCATGAGGATGCACTCCAGGCATGTATATGCACATGGGCCTTGAGCTGTGACTGCTGAAGAGGTAGTTCCATGGAGCTGCTTAAGGTGAGGATTTATTAGGCCTGAAATGCAGATTGAATTTTCAGTGAGAACCTGCTAGGTACTCACCACTGCTTGAAATCAGGCCATTCCTTCAGCTAGGGGGTAGCCAGTACCATCCATGCTGCTGGGTGGTGCCTCTGCCAGACCCATTCAGGCAACGAGGTTCAACCATGTGCCTGTCTCTGAGCTCCCCTATCTCCTGATGCCTCCTCTCCCAAAGGCTCATGTCTATATTTTGACCTCTGGTTCAAAGTCTTCATTCACTGCTCACTCCTGTGGGGTGATTATTTCTCTCCTCTGCACTGGCTCTTTTGCTCCAGAAAGCCTTGGTAGCAGTGGTTTGAGATGTGTCTCATTTGGCCCCAGAGCCAGGGATTTTGGACCCTCCTGGTGCCTGGCCTTGAATCCTGCTATGTGTTGGGGCGCCAGAGCTGTTCTGGAGGCTGCAACTCCTTAGTGCCACACTGCTTTAGCAATTTGGCTGTGCTCTTTGGCAGCCTGCACTTAGTGCTGTGACACCAGTTTTGAAACTAAAAGCAGTGTTTGCTGGGACCACTGTTTTGATTCTTCTCTCACTGGTACCAAACTTCTTAATCTATAAAGCGATGCATTTTCCCAGCCTCAGTAGCAGGAGTCATCTTGCTCCAACTATGGACTCGTGGGCAGAAGATGCCAGTGGGATGCCCTGGTTGCAGCAGCTGCTGCAACGTGTCTGTTTAGCAAGTACAGATGGAAAATGCTGTTGTTTTTTCCTCATTGATCACTGTCCAAAGCATCTGAGGCCCCAATATAAGAGCCAAAAGAGAGCAAAATTGCTGTTCCCACAGCTTTGGTACTTCCTACCACATCTTAATTTCTTTAGAAGTTATCATGCTGTACTTCAGGCTCTGTGTGGTAGCTGTGTTGGCCTCTCACAACAGGCCTGCTCTGTCACAGGGGTGGCTGCAGGGACCTGCAGCAAGCAGTTCAGCTCAAATATAGTGAAATGTAGATTTCTGCAAGCCTAAGGGCCTGTTTGTCCTTTAAATATGCTTTTTTTTACCCTTTTCTTTCTTTCCCTGTTGCTGGTACAGTTGGCTGGAGTACTCCATGCAGTTCTCCTGTTTCAGACAGATAAAGACATCTGTAACTGTCAATACCAACCAGCCCTGTCCCTCTGCCATTTTTCTTTTGTTGTTTTACACAGACTTTTACAAGTGGCTCCCTCTCAAATTTCTGGTGAAATGAATAATGTCAGCTGAGCCAGTAAATCTTTTTCCCTCTGAAGGGGGAGGAAGACACCATAGGCATAGGAATGCTGCTGGAGAGGCTGAGGAGGACACGACTGTAATTAGGCTGAACAATTACAGCAACTTCCCCCTATTCCTCCTCTTCTCCCCTGACAAGGTGCTCCTCAGCTGCTCATGCATTCTTCCTGTAGGGACTTTCCTTCAATGCTCTGCTCCAAAAGCAGTGAGTCAATAATGGGGATGGCCCTCAGCTTGAGGAGCCCTATCGATTCCCTGGCAGCTCGTCAGCTCAGGATCCTGTTGCTTTATGTAGTCATCTCCTCATCTCCCTGCCCCTTTTCACAGAATCACAGAATGGTTTGGGTTGGAAGGGACCCCTGGAGATCATCGAGTCCAACCACCTGCCAAGGCAGGGCCACCTAGAGCAGGTTACATAGGAATGTTTCCAGGCGGGTTTGGAATGTCTCCAGAGAGGGACTCCACAGCCTCCCTGGGCAGCCTGTTCCAGTGCTCTGCCACCCTCAACATAGAAAAGTCCTTCCTCATGTTGAGGTGAAACTTCCTGTGTTTTAGTTTATGGCCATTGCTCCTTGTCCTGTCACTGGGCACCACTGAAAAGAGTCCAGCACCCTTCTCCTGTCACCTGCTTTTGAGATATTTATATGCATTAATAAGATCTCCTCTCAGTCTTCTCTTAAGACTAAACAGGCCCAGCTTCTGCAGTCTTTCCTCATAAGAGAGATGCTCCAGTCCCTGAATCATCTTTGTGGCCCTCCTCTGGACCCTCTCCAGTATCTTCTTGTCTTCATTGTACTGAAGAGCCCAGGACAAGAACACACTACAGTACTCCAGCTTTTGCTCATGCTGAAACCTCATTGTCAGGAGTTATGTCAAGGTGCTGCCTGCTCTGACAGCAGCTGTAGCTGCAGTGGTTGTAGGGGAACATTGCTGCCATCCAGCCCTCCTCACCCCTTGCTCACAGCCCTGCATGCTGGAGCAAGTTGCTGCCCTTCCAGAGATTCAGGTACGCTGAACCTCGACCCCATGCTGGGAGCACTGCCACATCTGCGGGGTGGCAGATGCAGCCGGGCATGGGATCTGCCCTCCCCGAGCTGCCAGCTTCTGCGCAGGAGCTGAGAGCTAAACACCTGTCCCTGATGGACACCTTCCCTGGGAAACTGCTCCTGAAACCTGTCCTGGCGTCAGCCGCTGCCCTGGCAGGTCCCTGTGATGGGAAAACAGAGCTCTCTGCTTAAACAGGCAAAGCAGACGGGCTCTTCTTTCCAGGGCCCTCCATTTGCACCAGTGCCTAATTGCATCTGCAGGCAGAAGGGCTGAGCAGAGGGATGTGCCTGAACAGCTAAGCCATGCTCTCAGGAAGCTGCTTCAATTGCAGTTTTGATTTCTACTGCTCCTCAGAAACCTTCCCTTTGTTTAAAGGCTTTCACTAAGTAAATCCAGCAGGTGCCTTGCTGTTCCTTGCTGCCTCTTGGTAACTGACTTTCTTTTTTCCCTGGCATAGGTTTTTGTTACAGGAGATGTGCATTTTACCTTGAGTGCAAAGCTCCTTCTTTTCAAAACCCATAAACTTGCGACTGCTCACGCAGTGTGGCCCAGCCTGGCTGCGCAGCCAGGAGTGGTTTATTATGAGGAACGATCTGTCGTTTGCTGCAGACTCGCTGCAACATAAACGTGTTGTCTGCAGGAACAACAGAGGAGCAAGGGAAGGCAGGTAGAGATAGCTGTGAGTGGGAGGGTGAAGATAGGGGGAGTGGAGGTCAGAGGAAGCCTGGGTTTGAAAACAAGACCAGAATGTAATGCCATTGCACCGTGATTTTTTTTTAAGTAAAAAGGCAGCTAAAAGTGGCAGGTTTTTACACAGCCAAGTGCCCATAAACTCCTTCCAACTCTGGTAACTTACTTGTACCAGTTCTGTCACCCACCTCCTGTCACTACAGCTCATTGAGGCACTGGAGAGCGCTGTGGTGGCACTGGGTTGCTTGTTCATCACCTGTAGGATCGTGAATAGAGGTTGCTATTTTATGGGATTTGGAGTAAACTGTAGAAAAATCAATGGGTCCTTGTCTGGCTGCTGACCAAATCAGGGGCTTGCTTTGGTGTAGGAAGCCTTAGAAAGGGTTTTAAGTACTAAATATTTGTTACTGACTTTGTAAGCTCCATCGCTTTTACCCCTAATCTTTCTCACTTGCTCATGCTGCGCATGCAGAGGCAAGGAGGGATGATAATGGACTTGCAGTTGTACTTGCTGTTCCCATAACAAACGGCAGGATCCTCACATAAATTCTTTGAGAGTGTAACACTGCTCTTATTTCTTAACGATAAGGGCTTAGGAGCTGCCCTTTTCCAAAATGAAAGAAATGAAGCAACTGTTATCTCTTTGTTCTAAAAAATGATCCCTACAACTACAACAACCAAAAGCCATTACGATGATCCTTAAAGGTCTTGCAAGCTTTTATGGGAGAGATTTTCCACACACCAAGCCTAGCTTCGTGCCCTTTCCCTCTCCCTCTTCCGAGCCCACATGGCTTGCACCTTCTTGGGCATCTTGGGCTCCTAGATACAGCTGAGCTGAACAAGCTTGCCCTGGAGGACATGTCAGGGGTCAGACCTGGGGACGGAAGAAACACCTTTGCATGCTGTGTCTAAAGCCAAGTGCTGTAGATCTTGCTGCAGTCCCAAGTACACCCATCATCAATTATATATCTATACTCAGTGTTTACACAGGTTTCTTGTTTATCATGAAATATTTACTTCAAGGCTCTGCATCTGCTGTTAGGCCTAACAGTAGTGTCTATTGCTTATGCCGAGAAAATAAGATTTCACCATAACCTTTTGGTGCTACAGCACAAATGTATTGGGTGGCTTGCACCGGGCTCGTGCCAAGCCATGGTGAACTGCATCCTGACTCTTGCCTAGACCAGTGAGCACAGCAGGAGTACGTTAAAATTGAAGAATTCTGAGTCTAAAGAAACAAACCTCTCTTTCTATAATGCATTAATAGATCTGGTTTATAGAGGTAGTAGGGAGAAGTGAAAACCACCACATCAGTTTGAGCAGCCTATACAGACGCAGGTATGTACACACACAGATTCGCACTGATGAGGCTGAGGTAAAACATGTGATGATGTGAAGTTGCGTACTGCCATCCCAAGACAGATCTCAAGCCCTTGGAGCTGATTTCATGACCTCTGGAGCAGAAGGCCTGGAAACTTAACCCATTGGATTTTTTTCTTAGCCCTCCTAGCTTAAACATGCTTATGTAGGTTAATGCATGCACCCATTAACTTTCCCACTGTCAACTGCTGTTAGTGTAGCTGCTTAACACCCTGCTAGGAGGGAGATGGATGGGCTTCTCCAGATGTTATCATGATGCTGCTTTTTTTAGTTCAGCCCTGGGGAATGCAGATCCTAGATGTCTTTCCTGTAGCTGTGTGTGCCTGTGCAAAGCAGTCTGAGGACACGCTCTCTCACCTTAGATTTCCAATTTAACAATACCCCATGCTATTCTGCAGTATATTAAGTAGAAATAATGTCTTTCCCAAAGTAGATAAGCATAACTGCTTCCCAGCTGGGGAAAAAGAGCCACTAAGGGCCTCAATGATACTGGCTGAACCAGCTGCAGAGGTGTGAATGGCTCCCAATTATAAGAGCTGCCAGTCAGCCCTGTGCCTAACCAAACAAACCATGGCTTAAGCCTAGAGTGGGTGTGGGGAGGTGCTAGGAGTGGAGGGGAGGATAAGAGAAAAAGAAAGAAAGAAAGAAGGCAGTACATGCATGAGAGGAGCAAAGCATGTAAAGGCAAAATCCTTCTAAATCTCTAGATGCCTTATGAACTAACCAAACGACTGCTAACAAGACTGACTACATTCAGTACATTCCGTGTCAGGTACTTGGAACTGCTGTGTTTTAACAGTGTATTTTCCTGCACAAGACTGTAAGGAAATAGTCAACACCAGTATGCTACATGTAGTAGACGGCAGGTGGATTTACTTAGCTCTTTGGGTGGCAAACAGTGGGAGCATCTTATATTGTCCAGGTAGGAGCTAATATTAATGTATTTTTCACTGTCTTCCTTTGGATGTATCACAAAATCAGTCTGTGGAGGAAGGAGGGGAGAGTGATATCTAGAGCCAGTGCAGATGGGAGGCATGGCTGTGTGATAAAGAGTGCAAGATGCTGACCAGGTTCAGGCCACACATGAAGGGCTGGCTGCCCTTCCTGACCCTCCCTAACTGTGGAGAAAGACCTCAACAGGGCTGTGGCTGGAAGGGAACATGCTCTTTTCCACTCACATCTGTGTATGAGTACTGTGAAACTGTGGGGTACTGCCTTCCAGAAGAAATCTCCTGTTGGCAAGGAAGAAAAGTGGGATTTATTTGGTCCTGTGTGGAGCTGCTTGGAGTGGTGTTCCCACTGCAGAGTTAGATAGTTGGGTGGAAAGTCTTCTAGCTGCTGGACACCTGCTGCTGGAGCAGCTCCACCTTCCCTGCTCAAGAAAACAGCGTGCCTTGGAGGTACAACCCATTGGTGGAAACAGACTCTCATGGGCCAAAAGCACTTCCAAAACCTAAGTGTATTCTGCTGTGCTGAGGTGTTGCTGCTTCATGTGATTCATTTCTGAGCTCTTATTGACAATTACCCTAAATTAAAACAAATAAGTTGCTGGCTAAAGCAGAGGGCTGTCCAATATAACCAAGGGTGTTTTGGGGGGGGGGGGGGGGGGAAGAGAGGTTGTGTCCTGACCTAGACCATGCTCCTGCTGCTTAACCTGGGTCTGTAACAGGGAAAATGAAGAGCAGCGCTGCCCACCAGTGCTGCTCTGGATATCTTCATGTCTTCTGGAGTCTCAGTACAGTGCTGCCTTGTACCTAACCCCTGTGCAGACAAGGAGAGGACTCGTTGTGATGTGGGGATAAACACCTGTACCAGCCAGAGCAGATAAGATGGCTTCTCAGTGTGCCCAGTCTGGATTGGAACCCTTCAAAGCAGCGGGGAGGAGGATCTGGCTATGCTGGTGTGGTTCTGGGGTGGTGCTGGGCTGCTGTGCCTTGTTTTCATGCACACACAGCCCTGGCTGTGCCTTGGGGCTGGCCAGTTTTGGCAGGCAGGAGAGGGGAAGAGGAAAGCCCTCTCCTGAGAGGGCCTCTCAGGCTTGTGCTGACTCAAAGGACTCTGTGCTACACGTCTGGTGAGGAGCTGTCTGCCATCTGGGAGATGGGTAGTCATCCTCACCCACCTCCTCCTCCCTGGTGTTTGCACAACCACCTCATCCCCAGGCTGGAGGAGGTGAAGGCTGGGCAAATGTCCTTGGATGGACCTGTGGTATCCTGAGCACTGCACGATGCTGTCCTGTTCAGACACTTCCCATTGCCTAACTGGAGTTTCTGTGCTGTCCAGCAGAATATGAAGCAATATGATAACAACTGTCATGTGTCTCTGGTCTTCCCTCTTCTCCCTGAAAGGTGTCTGGACAGAATGGTCCAAGCCTGGGATTGCTGTCACAGAGAATAGCATGCGCAGATGTGTGCAGGTGAACCCTTGACAGCACATGCTTAGAGGAGACACAGTCGGTGCCTTTTGCGTGTAGCTGGGAAATGGCAAACCTTGAACAGCCTGTCTCTGCAGTCTGAGCTCAGGCTTGGAGGCATCACCAACACCATCCTGTTCCTCCGTGCTCTGAAGCCAATGAGTACAAACACGAAGGGTGTGAGGCCAGCATTTATTTGGTTTGCATGGTGGATTTTGCTGTTTTCTGAGATCAGGAGTGCCACCTGCTCATTCGCATCCCCTAGCACAGCTGCACCTCTCTGTCCCAACCCCAGCTGCCACAGCTTAGCTTTGCCTCAAAACACATTCTTGTGCTGGGTGCGCTGCCTCTGTGCTCTCAGATGGAGATCGGCTTTTAGCTGCTTCTCTCTGCTCTCAGATGGAGATCGGCTTTTAGCTGCCTCTCTCTGCATGGCATCTGCTTCCCTTTGCCTTTTTAATCCTCTGCATTTTCCACAACCTAAAATAAACCAATAACAAATCTGGGATGCACTTCTCCAGCCAAGGGGACAGACCTGGGGCTGTGGTGCTTTGCACCTACTGTGATTTCTGCAGCAGTCCTTCTTTCTTCTTTTCCTTTTTTTTTTCTCCTTACACAGAAGGCTCATAAGAAATGTATTCTTGTGTCAGTAACATTCAAAGGCAAAAAGAAAACCTGCCAGAAGAGACCCTTAAAAGTCTGACATATTATCATTCAGAGGAGACTTTTCAGTAGAATTATGCTGGAATTTTTCCAATAAATAAATTCTACAGACTTTTAAGGGAGAGCTTTTAGATTAATGGAAATATTACTTGAATTAAAATTCATCCCATTAAGCCATCAATTCCATTGTCATTGCAGCATCATGTGTTTAATGTTAATGACATGCATAAATAAAAAGGAAGAAATCTATTTGTTTTCTTGTGCCAAAAGCTGTGAGTATGGTCTGTTGTGGAAAGTTAAGTAGAAGCCAGAGTGGGCACAAGGCAGGATCAACAGAGACGTGGTTAAAAAGCAGTTCCAGAAGGCATATTGCACAGTACTGGGTATAGAAATGCTAAGAATCACATTTGGGCTTGTATTTTCAATGAATTGATTTTTAATTTGCTTTTGTCTCTTAGTGACTTCAGGAAGAGGCTTTCTGCAGTTTACAGGCTCTGTCCCCTTGTTTTGGGAGCCTCACACAGAGGAGACTGGATCCCAGAGTTCAGCTGGGACATGTCCCAAGCTCGCTCTTGTGCCAAGGAAACAGTGGACAGCTTGGAGGGGAGCTGCCAAATTCAAACCATGTCTTGAGCTCTCTGCACTTCCAAGATGAGCTCTTACAAAACTAGGTTTCATGCCACCTGCATGAGGACCTTCTGCTTCCAACCAGGCTGGACAACCTGAGAGACATCCTTCTGGGCCTTTTGGAGCCTCTGCTTCTCATCCTGGCAAGGGGACACAGGAAGAGGGACAGGTGAGTGAGTGAAGGGGAGAAGCTAACTAGTGGCTTCTTCTTTTGCCTTTTGGTATGATTTATGCTGGATTGGAATGGGGAAGGCAGCAGAGAAGTTTTCTGGTGTGTTACTTGTCAGCAGGTGACAGGGCTCTCACTGGGATGGGTGCGAGTTGACTGATCTCCCACTGCAGTGGTTTTTGTCTTGAGCCATCCACTGTGGTGCAGGTGTGTGTCCTCAGGGGTCATCTCAAGTGTAGGATCTGATGCTGGTGCCTAGAGAATGGGATAAAAGAAGCAGCCCGTAGAGGAGGGGGGTCTCCAGAAGATGGGAAGGACTGTGTCACTCCTGGAAAGGGTGGCTCCTAGCAGCAGGTCCATGGGGAGCAAAGAGGGAATAAGGTAGGCCATGTGAGAGCTGCCACATCACAGCTACCAGTGCTGCATTACATCCCCACCCCTGAGAGTCTTCTCGGTCTTCTTACTGCAGCTGTTGTGTTGCAGTACACTGGGGTGCCTCGTGGCTCTTCCACATGTTGCTTTGGACAGCCTGGATGACACCCAGGTGCAGATAGCACTGGGGATTTTCCCTGAATCTTTGCTAGAAAGCAGGTGGTCTGGCAACACAAGGGACAGAGTCCAACATTTAAGTCACTGCTTCTAAACACAAATGCCATAGAGTTCAAGTCTGAGGACTTTATATGGGCTTGAGAATGATTTGAAAGTGGCATCTAAGTGTGATGAACTGTACTGTATTAGTGACTCAGATCAAGCTGCAATCCGTAGACTGAAACATGTTATTCAGCAGGGTAAGCCAGCACAGAAAGGTGAGAGGGATCATCGCCCATTGGTGTCTTCCATACCCATGTCAACACCCACAGTCACAATAGCTCCAGTAACAGCAATTTAAGTGATAGCTACTTCCAGCTTTTAAGACACCAGCCGTTATTGCTGACATAGGAGCTGCATCTTCAGAATGCTCCATTTACCTGTGGAAAGAAGTGAGCAGGTTTATCTGCTTTTCAGGGCAGGTTCTCCTTGCTGCATTTGTCCTTTACTGAATGAGAAAGGGTCTTAGGGCAGGAAGGCTAGTTCCCAGTGGAAAGCTATATGTATCGCAAGGTCAGGCCTTAGCCTCCCACAAACCTGGGAAGGTTTGACCTGGAGCTTGTTCCATCATCCCTGACTTCTTGGTCTGTGCAGCAACATGTTGGGAAAAGTGCTGGATCAGATTTCATGCCCCTCTGGGGCTTGGGAAATGGAGAAAAGACTCAGTTTGAAGCCTGAGGTGGCTTTAAGTGAACAGAAGACACAAGTAGATCACTAGCACATCCCTGGCTTTCTCATGCCCTCTTCTCAGGCTTTGCTATGCAAAATGAACAGCGCTTTTCTTGCTGAGACTAAGAATACCTTCCAGGCCAAGTTCCAAGGTCAAGCCATCCATTTGGCCTTTGCCATCTATTTAAATTAATTGTCTTCAGCACGAATTTGAAACAGTGCAAGCACGTTGTTTGAGCATGTTTTGAGAACAGCAACAGGAGCACCAAACATACTGTTACTTGTACAGAAGGTTCCCAGACATTTCCTTGCATTTGCTATTTAGGCTTAGTTAAAACAGGTCTTCCTATTCTCTCTTTTGTTTCCAGATTTCTCTTTTGCCACGTAACAAGTATTTATTTTTCACCAGTAGCACAAAAAGTGTTTTCCTTGGATTCTCTTGAGTGTTTCTTGCTTGTGGTCAATAAAACAGAAATCACAGAGTCTGCTACGTGTTGTCACAGCTACTCTTCTATAGCTTGAGTTCTCATTCTCCTGAGGTAGCGGTAGGCTTTCACTCAGGGGCACTGAAGTTCATGTCCAGTGGATTTTGTTACTTTTTTCTGCCTTTAGCAAAAGGCTAAAGGCCTTTCTCCACATTCTTATGAAATTGTTATTGCTTTCATCATTCTCTCCTGCTCCCCTCACATCCTCAGTCTTGGTTCAAAGGGACCTTGTGCCAGCAGACTTCATACCTGGTGCAACTCAGGAACAATTCACCCCCAGGGAAAGAATGGACAATTTGTACTGTACCATCATCACCAAGGCTTCCTACAATGGAAGATAGCTCAAGGTTTCCAAGGTTCCCTTCTCCCACAACAAAATTAGCCTGTGGGCAGATGTACAATCAGCGCATCTCTATTTGTCTTGGCTGTGAGCTGCCTGCAGCCAGTAGTGTCGTCTTTGGGAAACCAGTGAATTGCTTTGTATTACACTCCACTTCCCTGCTCTTGGACTGTCTGCTTTGCAGGACTGTATGCTTAGTGCAGTCCCAGGGTAAATTTTTTCCTTTCCTTTTAGCAGAGTCTTTTATCCAGATGGCTCCTCTTTTTTGGCTGTGATTGCCATTTGCCACACTGGTAGCAAAGGCCTGATTATAGGCCTGTATTGGTACATATATACTGTTTCTCATTCGAGAAATGGGCATGGAATCTCTCCTAGGGGTATCCTGAAGAAGATATGTCAAATTATCATCAAATCACATGATGGTTTGGATTGGAAGGGATCTTGATGATCATCTAGTTTCTCTGGTCTCTATGATTAGTATATGTGATTACTGCATGCCAACCAGGGAGATGTATGTATCAAGGCAGAATAAATAGGATGTTAAGGTGGCCCTTCTAGCTGTGGGACAACTCATCATTAACAAATGCTTGGTGGTCACTTTGACCTGAGAGCAGAGAGGGGCAGATCTTCCTGGTTC
Source organism: Psittacula echo (assembly GCF_963264785.1). Lineage (NCBI taxonomy): Eukaryota > Metazoa > Chordata > Aves > Psittaciformes > Psittacidae > Psittacula > Psittacula echo. The sequence continues at coordinate 35,276,081 of NC_137738.1, read as the reverse complement.
GCTATAAACACCAGTACTGTTTGTGAGAAGGAAAATGCCTCCTGGAGGTCATGCAGCAGTGTGAGCCCGATGTCCCATGAGGGAAGAGTTTGGAGACTCCATCCACTCCCTCTATGCTACAGTCACTTGTAATCATTGCTAATCCAATGAGAGAAATAAGTAGGTGTGGACTTCTGCATTCATTTATTGGTCTGAGGGGATACCACTGGCAGAGATAAAGCAAGGGACAATATTTACCAGAAATAAATGTTCACGTTTATGGAAACCTATAGTGTGTGCTCACATCTATTTTGAATGTTTTCATGAGAGCTACCTGGGAAGCCTCCATTATGACCATATTTCCTAAAGGGTAATAAGATTTTTCCTTCAAGCTAATATTCTAAAGGATAGATTAAATTAAAGGTTCATTTAAAAACTATTTCTTTTCTCCTGGAAGGTGAATAATATTTTTCACTTACGCTGCTGCAGTCCATCATAATGTGTTTATTTGCAAGTGTAATTTGGTTATCTGGTGTTACTTCAAACCAGTATTATTCATTTCTGATGAGTAAAGAAAATTTGGGCCCTGGTCCTTTACATTAATCTCATAAATTAATCTCACTGGATAAAATTTCCCTCCATTGATGTTGATACTAAAATTGCCATTGATGTCATTGGGACCAAGTTTCATCTGCTATTTGTATGCTTAAACACACATTGAGGGTTTGCAGAGTGTGTACTTTGCTGACTTGCTGCACCACAGGCTCTCCTCGTGTTCAGCCAGCAGCTCCTGTCCTCCAATAGTCACGTGGAGACCTCAGGAGAACAAACCTGTTGGAAAAAATCAAAGTCCTGTTACAAAAATCCTGAGAGTTGAACAGGTTAAAGCTGTGAAATTCAGGCTGTCCACACCGTTTGCACGTGATGGTTACTCAGGGTCAGTGTTTCCCTGTGCAGTCATGCAGGGATTGATTTTTGTTTGTATAGGTCTATCTTGCAGCAACAGAGAGAGACATTATAAACATGGGAAAATCTGATACGAAAAAGCTGGCAAGAGAAACTGTTCAGTCTTTTAGGACTAATATTATGCATGCATTTAATGAATAGTATATTATGTAGCCTAGAAAAAAAATGTATTTAAGTGTATCAGAATTGTGAAGTGAAACATTGTGCTATGGATGGCTGGTATTTCCTGACTGAATACATACCCTTTGTGGTTGGCATAGGTTTATTTTATCTCTTCTTTTGCACTCTTGCTATTCAGTAGGGGAGTTTGGGTTTCCTGGACTCTGAAGAAGATCAGTCATTTTCCTTCTGGGGCATTCTCAGCAGAGCATCTTCATCCTGTGCATATTCACAGCTGGCTGGGTGCACTGAAGTGCTCTTATCCTTTTGTTTCCTGAAAAACTTAGATGTAGAGAGTTAAAATCAAAAAAAGGGGCTCAGCTAATTGAGCAGGTCCCTGTAGGGTAGGACCTTGCTTTTGTTGAAATTACTTTGACCTTTGTGGTGTTAATCTTTTCCACCCGGAAAGTTAGCCAGATACAAGAGGTCGCTGATAGTTTTTGCTGAGAGGAGAAAATGGTTGGTTTGTTTTTTGCTTGTTTGAGGGTATGTCTATGGGGTATTTGTTTGTTTTTAACGCAGGATGGGCTTCTTTACAAACACATACACATCCTGACCTAAAGGAGAACTAAAGTGTGAATGACAATGTCTTTGCACCCAGATTTCTGCCAGCAATAATGCAAAGTGGCTTTTTTTTTTTTGCCCCCTTTTTCTTCCCACCTCAGTCCTGGGCATAAATTCCCAGTTCTTGTTTCCACTTTTTATGTTCTGAGCTTCCCTGAGCTAGTACCACTCTGCTGCAGAAACAAAGCAATAACCAGATAAGCTCTCCCCTTTGCGCCTGCATTTAGGATGGAAGCAGGGAAGAGTCTTTCACAAGGGCTGTGCGTGAAAGACAGCAACCACATCCAAATGCGAGAGTGTCCGCGCACAAAGTGAAGATGGTCTTCCCTCCGCTTCCAATAGCATCTGCCTGCTCTGCAGATTAATCTTTGGATGCCTGAAGATGGGCACCCAGAAAATGAGGTACAGACAGTGGCAGAGTGTGACAAATTTAGATTAGGAGCAATCTGTCACAGCCAGGGATGGCATCCATTTCTGAACTCACGGGCAACAAATACTCATTGACATTAGTGGCAGCACAATGGGGGCCTGGCTTGTCCACAGTTACTATATTAAATCACCTGTAACTTAAAAGGCCTTGGATGAAATTTATTATTCTGCACCCAGCACTTCAGTTTGCAGTGACATTTAGCTCAAGACAAACACTGAAGCCTGTGGAAAACAGGGGAGGCAAAAAAAAAAAAAAAAAAGACTACATTAAATCTAGGTAATTTGATTAATTATTTCTTCTAGTTTAAACACCCATGGGGGATTTTTTTCTGATTTCACAGCCCCCTTTTGCAGAAGGAAGTGCAGATCTCACAGAGTTTCCAAAACAAACCAGGCACTCGGAAGATTTGATAATGGAAACTGTTTTCATTGTTAAGTAAAGAGAAATTCCATCTTATTTCTCATCATTGATATAGGTCCTTAGCTGACCTGCCAGATTTTCCTAGGGGTCTATTGGCATTAGTCGAGAATATTGCCCCTCTTCTATCTCTAGACATATGTTTGTGTTGACATGTATGTGAAATGCCTTTTACACACAGCTCTATTGCTTTTTCAGTTTGGGAATTTAAATAGAAAGCACATTCACTCCTTAATATACAAAGAAAAAACAAAATGTTATTTTAAAATATTTAAAGTGGTTAAAATATTAATCGGCACTAAGTGAGTTTGGTCCATTTTTTAAAAGCAGCCCCCAATGGCAGGTGAATTACAGGCCGTCATACGTGGATCCAGTCTCCCTTCACATTTTGATGAGATTCATGGCTCTTTCATTCATATATGGTAATGCATCAAATTAGATGAAAGTTAGAAATGAAGACAAGAGATGCTGCTTGTTTAAAAGTATTTTGCATAAACGCAGTGGCTTTTAATTTGGGGTAATGCCAGAGATTGATAATGCAGTCTAGAAGCTGCATAGAAGCAAGAATAAAATGCTGGCATATCCTCTGCAGGCTTTTCTTCCGTTGATAAATATCCTTGCTGCCACAGATATGTGCATCTTTGTCTATCTCTGTCCAGCTGTGTGCTGTAATACAGAGCCATCATTTTATTCTTTGGGCAGATAAACGTCCTGAATGTATAGGCCAGTTATCTGTTCTACTTGGTGGTGTGATAAAGATTTCTGAATGTTATGTGGACATATCAAGACAGGGAAAAGAGGTTTGGCTAGCCTGAAGGTCAAAATCAACACGTATAGGAACACTTATTGTGTAGCATTTTAGTGTTTTTTTCTGGCCTGAATCTAGCTAATGCTTCATATGTGTGTATAAGTAATAACTAAGATACGCTTTCATAACTGCAAGTGGCAACCCTGCAAAGATTGTACTGCACTTTTGGCAAGTCATGTTTTCTCCATTTAGAACTATCATGAATTATTTAACTTGTGCTCCTACAAACAAAAGACACTGAAATTATCATATTCTCTTTTCTTTTTGGTGTTGTGTTTAGAAGCCTGGTTTTTGTGATATTCCTTCTAACGCAGTTTGGTAAGTGTGTTACACAATACTCTTTGTTTAACAAGTCTTGTACAGAGAAGAATTCAGAGAAATGGTGACTAAAAGGAGACTGGGAAAGTACTCAGAGCTGAGAGAGTGTTTTTCTTATTTGCTTGGCCTGCTTATCATGAGGAGTTGGGGCAGTGAGGCAGATTTCACTTCCCTGGCCCCTCTCTGCACGTGGGAATTCTGAGAGTACAGACATAAGTGTCCGTTGCATAGGGCAGCACTAGGACTGAATCTGTCCCTATAAATGTGACGAGGTGGTCCCAGATGGCTTGGATCAGGTTTTTGGAGCGTCAGTATGCTAACAGCTCGGCAGGAGCAATGGTGCTGCCCAGGTCTCACTCTCTCTGGTGGTCTGTGAGGCTCACAGTCCCCAACCTCCCCCAAAAGAATAGATCCAGCTGTGTGGGTTGGGAGGTCAGGTGATCAGCATTCAAGTGTTGCCAGTGATGAAATGCTGCAGTATCTTGAGGTCAAACACCAACCTATTAACCAAGAATAAGGTGAAGGTCTTGATGTGCTATAGTAGGGGGCCAAAGTGCATGTCAGTGCTCGAAAGCAAGCATTGCTTGTGATAGCTCATAAATATAACACTCTGCATCTTGCCCCCTCCTGGTAGACCTAGACACTGGGCAGTTTTAGCTCCATTTTAGTACTGCTATATGTATGACTGAAATCATAATATTTATGCAGGGTCGTTTTTCAAGAAGCTTACTGGATGTGAAAACAAGTTCCTGGGTTTTCCCCTTTCATGGAAGCAAGCTCAAGGTCAGATTTACAACGTTTCAAGCTACATTCTGCACTCATTTATACAGCTGTAATCTTGAGTTATGCCACCAAGGACAAGCAATTGCTCCAGACTTACAGGGATATAACTGGCAGCAGAATTCAGCTTGGGGTTGCCAAAGCTCGACAGAAAAGGAGCTGTGAGGTTGGAATTTGGTGCTCATGAAGCAGCTTGTGTATATTCAAAGACTGCAAGAGCCCAAAGATTTATTAATAGTGTTTCAGAGCATTATTGAAATTAGGCTTAATTATCTGTGTAATTTGCTGAAACTAGCATTTTAGCATTTTTGATCAAGTATATGTCATTAATTTTAAAAAGAGATGTCCCAGGCTCCTCTCAAAAAGTGAAACAGAAAGATTTAAAAAGAAAGCCCATAATTTCGAAACTGTGTGTTTCAAAAGCCTCCAAGATTGCTGTTGGTTGAGTCCCTCTTCTCCCTTTGCAAACAAACAGTCTGCCTGCCGCTTATTCATATAGAAGAAAGTTCATATCACCCCAGAAGGTTATTCCAGCAAACAGGGCAATGAAGCTTCTTCTTGTTCCCAGGCTTGCCAAGCTCTGCTATCCCTTTCCCTGTTCTGCATCTCCTGTCCCTGCTCCAGCCCTATGAATACCGCCTGGAAACAGTGCTGTTTGCCCTTGGAGGAAGGCGCAGAAGACATGGAATTGTCAGCCATAACCCACTCACTCATTTGCAGCAATGGAAGCGCAAGGTTCCTGTTCAGACGTGTACACCATGCTCTCCATTCAAACATGCTCCACAGGTACTTTTAGTTTGGAGCTATCAGCTCGATGCTTAAACCTCTGTTTCTGCACTGTCTTCTTGCCATGTCTCTGGTGAGGTATAGCCTGTGGTTGCCTGAGCTCCTGGCAAAAAGGAATGTTCTTGTGCTGAAAACAGCAGCCATGCCAAGGCACAGTGGACCTTGCTTTTCTGCTGGTTCCTGTGGAAACTTTGGAGAAGACCCTTAGCCACTCTCTTTGTCACATATTAAATAGCAATAATGATACTTCCCTCTTTCCCAAAGAGTGCTTTGGGGATACAGTAATTAATGTGTATGAATAGCTTGAAGCTTATATGAATGCTGTAACTTTGAGGGCTAGAGGAATGCCAACACAGCCAGGTTATTAGCTGTCATTTTGCCAAACCTCTGTCCGAGCAAGCCTTTGTTTTTTGGACAGCTGCTGAGTGGTGGTTTCTGTGGTCAGCAGTTCTCTAGTTCAGCTTTTCACATCTTTTTTCTTTTCCTTTATACCTTCTCACCCCCTGCCTCTGTCTACCCTTCAGTGGCACTGAGGTGGTCAGCATGACATTTTGGGAAGCAGGCAGTAATACGAAGCTGGGGGATGCAGTTATTGAAGTGTTCTATGCCCTGGCTCAAATGGCGGAGAAGCATCAGCTCAGACTTTCCCAGCAGATGACTGACTTCTGTTGGTGCAGAGGACAGAGCCATGGTAAGAATGTAATTAATTATGCCAGCAGCCCAGCCAGGCCAGCAGTCAGCGGTGCTCTCACTTGCAGCTTCTGGCTCTGCAGGTCTGATTTGAGAGTAACTAATTAAAAGCAGGTGCAGGCTAGAAGACTTGTTGAATTATTGCACAGTGTCTTCTTTTCTGTGTTCCTAGGCATTTGTAGCTCACAAGAAAAGAGCAGGCATTTGATGCTGCAAATAAAATAGAGTGCTGATGATGGAGGTAATTAATCCTTTATTATTGTGGGGTGATAGGCTGCTGCTAGGGCTGTCATTCAAATACTTCTCATGCAAAAACGTGTCTCAAAGGTGAAAGAACACAGAGTGGGTGAAATATTGAGTAGTGTTTTAATGGATTTTCTAGTGTTATGCTCATAGATAGAATTTCAGGGTTTTGGCAAGATTGTCAAGACCTGTTAGTTAAAACTCAACACTGGACCTGCATTATGTTTTGGGCTCTGTCTTTGACTTACCAAGGCAGTTTTATCATGCAGCAGCTTAAAATGTAAATTCAGGCTAGTTCACATTGCACACAGATATGGAAGAGAAATGCACGTCCATGACCGTGGCTCAGTGAAGCTCTTTTACTGCTTCCTGGACATCGTCAGTCAGGCACTGTCAGTAACAGGCTACCAGCTTGGTGGGCCTTAGCTTAATCCCAGAGCTATTACTCCTGATGGTGCAGAAGGTGATGGTCTTACCGTAAAGGAGACTGGCTTTGAGTGGAGGTATCATGGATGTCTAAGGAGCTGCAAAAATAGAAAATATTATTTTGGGTTATTTATTACCAGTAACAAATGCTGCAAAACTATATTTGTTGCTGCTAACTTTGTTCCCTGAATGAGGATCCTTACTAGTTCAAATCAAACTCTGTCTCAAGTATCTTTTCCAGTTAAAATTAAGGGTAAGTTATGAAAAAGTTTGCCTTCTTCTCTTTCTGTTGTCATTTACTTGATTGTAATACCCATTCATCCCAGATGCAGGAGTTTGATGATTTTACAAGATTGCAAGGAGGAAATAACCTTCTGTGGTAGAAGCCCCATAGAGTACTGAGCATTAGGAGACTTGCACCTTAACATGAGGAAAAAAAACAAACCAAAACATAATGTAGGTGTTTATTTTAAGCACACTAGTGATTTCGTGCTCTTGCTACTTCATGACGAAAACAGTCCGAAGCTATTAGGAATGTTTATAGTGAGAAAAAAATGCTGAGTCTGATAAATGGTTTGGATAGGACAGGCCATGTTTTATTCAGTGTGGGAACCAAACACTGCCATATTGTACAGATTTGCTGATCTGGAAGAATTGTACTTGCCTTACGGAATGCAGCTCAAAAGCCAAGTGCATGAATATGACAGTTTTCTCTTTTTTAACGCAGAGGATTTTAAGACAGAAATACTGCTTGGATAGTTTTGTAAGGGATTCTGATAAGCTGATGTAAGTTGAGGAAATCAGCAATAATTTATTACCCTGCCATATTTCTGAGTAGCTTTTGTTTTCCTTGCATCACAATTCTTACCCCAATAGAGGCAAATCATATTCAAGTATTCAGATGTGGATTAGTACTCAGCTACAGATTTTAATGCTTACTCCATGTTAGGGGAATAGCTGAGGGCAGCTCTTAGGGCAAGGATGGTTTTTGATTCTTCTCTTTCCTAGTTACCTGTGGTCCTGTGGGAAATTTCACATGGTGGAGTGTTTGCCCTCACAGGCTGTATAAAATGTTTGGAAATTTTTTCTATGACCACTTGTATTTTACAACTGCAAGAAACCTTGCTGACCCACTCCTGGCTGTGGGTCACGACAGTAGGGAACTTGGAAAGCGTGAGGCTCTAAATTACTGCTCAGCTCACAGGAAATTTAGTTTTAGTGTCTATGTGTACATGGCGGCGTGTTGTGCCTGTATGATTTTTGTTTTCTGAACGCCGTGACTCTGAAATTTGTAGGAAGCTGCTTTTTGCTGCTGTCAGTTGCTGCAGAGGCAACAGCATCAGTGAGGTGGTTTTGTTCATGTTGTTTTGTCTTAATTAATTTCCAGTGTGTCATTTCAGCTGAAAATATGCAGTTGCTGTTAATCTGTTCAAAAGCATGATGTTGGCTAGGTAGCTATTTATGTCACAGTAAATATTTGATGAGGAGGTGTGTTATTTTTAGCCACAATCACAAAATATTATTGGGATTTATAGGCCTGAAATATGTCATCTAGCACAGGATCATTTGTTACCTTTACAGTTTCCTGAGGACTTTTTCCGTTTTCCTTCCTAATTTGAACTGGAGAGGGTGATTAAGAGAGTGTTGGTATGAACTGTTACACATAAGCTGCATAGTAGAGGGAAACATCAAGCCTCAAATCATGGGGCCCATGCTGATAGGGGATGCTGCAGCCATTGAAGCAATAAGCCCAGAAAGGCGGTGCAAATATGTGAACATACAAATGGATCTCAAAGCCGTGATTTTCATATTCCAGCAATCACTGTCGTAGGAGTGCATGACTGACAGCACAAAGGACTTAAGATTTACTGTAGAGAGATGTAAATTGATAAGCCAGTAGACAGCCATCATTCTTCCTTTATTCTCTCTCTGTATCCCATGTCTTTCTCTGCTGGCATAATCAAATCTGACATAGCGCATGCTATACCAAGTTATATTTTTTGTAATTATAAGACAGTACATGAGATCTGAGGGTATTATTCAGGAAATGGCACAAAGCTCACTGAAGTACAAGTTTTCAGAGTGATCCTCTGACAATATTGTTATTCACATATATTCTTGATACATGCAACTATGTTTTTAAGCTGTCTGGGTGTTTTAAGAAGAGATAAGAACAGTGAAAAAAATGAGAGAGCTTTTTCTTTTACGCAGAAGATAATGTACAAAGTGTGAGATACTGGTTTTCTTTTCCCTCACCCCCAGCTGAGTCTGAAGAATTTCGCTACAGAATACACGTTTCTAAAAAAGTGTGATGGTTACTGACTTAGGGAGAAGAGATAAAAGAAGTCAGGAGACCAAAACATAGAGATCATCCAGAAAAACCTGAAAGAGTAATCAGCCTTCCCCTTAGCACTGACTGGTGTGGCATGCCTCTCGTGTCTTGAGGCCGAAGGGTCCTTTTCCACCGATCCATCTCATTAGGCTCAGCTGTCTTGGACTTGAACTGCAATGTTCAGATCTAAAAAGAATGGATTATGAGATACAATAGAGTTGTTATGATGCAGATGTACATGGAAATCTCATTTTCTTCAGGTCTGAAAAAATATGGTAAAATCTCAACATTAATATTGCAGCTGTTTGACCTCAAATGCATACATTGAAATTTCAGATCCCATTGGGATTAGGTGAAAGTGCTATTTGGAAGAAGGCAAATGAATGAAGCTTTCCTTGCTTTGGAGCTCCAACAAGGATGTGCTGCAGAACTTACGGACAAATCCCAGGGCCGTGAGTAATTTTCCATATACTTTCACTTAAAAATTCTATAATGTTTTTATTGAATTAATCAAAAGAACAATGACAAAGAGAAATAAACTTTGGATTTTTTTACTTTAGTCAGATTGAAGAATAGTAGGAAAAATGGAATTATCTTGTCCGGTAAAGAAGAGATTATTACTTTCCTTTCAAATACTGTTGTGTCTTTACATGTCAGCCTCTTGCAGACTTATTTGAACTTTCAGAAACAAAATGAGAAACCTATAGCTATACATCATGGGTGTTTATGTGCGGGCCTTTTTTGCTTGCTTGTGCATGGGCCTGCCATGTGGCAAAAAAGCACATTTCTGTACAATATAGGTGCATAGGCTACAGGCTCATAAAGAGAGAGTAAGTGGGAAGAGCTGTCTGCTTTGCATGCAATATTTGATAGTGTGGTCTCATATTTAGCTAGAGTGCAGTTGTGATAGAATGGTTAGGGTTGGAAAGGACCTTAAGATCATCTAGTTCCAACCCCGCTGCCATGGACAGGGACACCTCACGATAAGCCATGTTGCCCAAGCCTCTGTCCAACCTGGCCTTAAACACTGCCAGGGATGGGGCATTTACCACTTCTCTGGGCAACCCATTCCACTGCCTCACCACCCTTACAGTAAAGAACTTATTTCTTATATCTAACCTTGACTTCCCCTGTTTATTTAAGTTTAAACCTGTTACCGCTTGTCCTACCACTACAGTCCCTGATGAAGAGTCTTCCTCCTGCAGCCCTGTAGGCCCCCTTCAGATATTAAGCTCTTCTTCCTGCCTTTGCTAAACTTGGGCTGCATTCCATGCTTGTTTCACTCCCCTCTGCAAATATGGTCAAAACCTCCCTGCAATGACAGTGTGGTTTAGTTTATTTAGTGCTTTGAAGGATGCCATAGAGTCATTGCCAGATACCGAAGCAGAGCAAGTCCCTATTATTAACACAGGGACTCTGATATTTGCCTTGACCTGCAGTCCCCTGCCCCTTTGTCCAAATGGATTTTTACAGACTACACCACTGGCTTTACTCACTGGCATGCAGACTCATGATCTCTCTCTTCTTGCTTTGCCTCACCTACTTACACGCACAATGACCATAAAATAGAAAGCAAGGTATTTCTCTCTCTTTCAGCTTTAAAACAAGGAACATCTGACATCCAGCAGCTCCTGTGCTTAAATATAGCTAACAGGTAGTTTCAAAGAGGCATAATTGATGAATTCTTATTTTTCTTTAAGCAATTAACTCACGTGCCTGAATTAGGAGCCTGTTTGTGCTAAATTGCGTCTGTAGTTGGTGGAGAAAGAGAAATGCATCTGAAAGGAGATATAGATCTTAGGCACCCTTTGGAAGTGCCTGGTTCCTGATGCAGATGGTACTAGATTTCAGCATCTCAATTTTAAGTGGTCCCAATTAAGCAAAAAGCAGCTCCTGTCTTGCACAACGTACACAACATTGTTAAATTTGTAACAATGGAGTTACAAAAGAAAGAAGAGTCCAAGTATTTTTGGCTAGAGCTGGTGAATAAAGCAGCATTTTGAACTACTAATGACTTAAGTAGGAGTGGTTGTCTGAAATACTTTTAGAGATCAACCTCAGGTGACTCTCACCAGCAGAGTGCTGTTTAAATCTTTCACTTGCGTGCACTGATGCATTATTGCTCCTGTTACTGTAGGACTTTTCACTGGATTTTGGGGATTATAGAGAGTACTTAGGAAATGGGCAGAAATTTCTCTGTAATTCTTGCAGTGCACACATAATGCTGCAAGAGCTGCCCGAAAGGACACTGCCAAATCATTTTGCATAGGTCACTGAAAAGCTCTTTGGAATAGCTACGCTGACTGACTATGAGCACAGATTAGTTTCAAACGCAGGAAGAAAAGATACAAAATCTTATTACCAGTTTCCTAGGCCATCCAATTCACAGGACAGTCATGCCAAGAATGTGTTTACTGGACTATTTTCTTAACAGGATCATTATGTTTTCTTCAAGGTAATTCTTAAGGAAAGAGTTTATTTCTTCTCACATTTTCTTGTCTGTTTCTCTGGCAGGAATAGGCCTTTGGGAGCTTCTTAGGAGCAAGAGTGTAAGAAAACTATCTTCCAGAGTATGTGCTGCACGTTTGTTGCTACATATTCCTTCAGAATTTGCTTTTAAAATGCATATTGGTTACAAAATAAGCCCAAATGAGCCATTATACTCTGGTGTGTAATTATGTATTTAGGACACATACTACACACAGCTTTAAAAGAAACCTGTATGGGAACAAATTGCATTACATTTGCAATAGCTGAAGGTAGTTGAAGAGCAACACCTCAAGTCTTTCAAAATACTGAAGTCATTTACACCATTTCCTGAAGTAATTTTCTCCCAAGCCTCAGATTCCAGTTGCAATGCCTTTGCAGAAGAGCTGTAGAAGTCTCAATATAGCATGAAAGGCTTGGGCTTGGCTTGGCTGTACAACAGTCTTTATTTAATATATTTAGTGCTCCTGTGTGATGTACCATCTTGAAGCAGGACTGCTGGCCTTTGGGAGGGAGTGTTATGTGGGTCTAACACAGTGTTAGAGAGTGAAGACACGTGCCAAGGAGAGCAGCCTCCCTAGGTGTAAGGTTGAAACTCAACTTTCTCTCCAAAGATTAGTGATGAGCAGGGCTTAAGTCTTGGATGAATGCTACTGGGATTTACCTGGCAGATGGGTGTACCTATACGACTGACCAAGAAGATGGAAAGGTCTACAGCTTCTTGTTTTAGGGATTCAAACTGCCACTAGAGCAGTGAATCTGCTCAGCTTTGACAGTGTTATACCGTATATTTTTCTTCTTTAGCTGGTACTTGGCAAAGTACCTGCCTCTTGGGGGGCTGATCCTTCGAAATAGTCATGTGTAACAGAAATGGCAGCAGGCACTTGTAAGGAAGATGTGTGCCTGCCTGGCTCAGTAGTATGAAGCAATATCAAATGTGCTTCCCTGCCTTGAGCAGCAGTTCCTGCATTATGCCTTTCTCTGCACAGTACAGTTGGAAATGTTAAGTCACGCTTATTAGCAGTGGCACATATAAAGCAGAGCTGCAGTAAACGAGTTCAGAGTCCTGAGGATTTGGGGGTTGGGGTGTTGTTTTTCCTTTTCTGGAGCTTAGTGCTCAAAACCTGGGACTTTGCAGATCCTCATGCTGATTGTGCCACTTATTTATTGTTTGGCCTCAGGCTAGTCACTTAACCTCTTGCCACCCTAATTTCCCCATCTGGAAAATTATATTTGCTTACTTCTCCTGAGGACTGTGCAGGTCTTAATGAATGCCTGTAAGGGATTTGGAAATACTCAGATCTGAGCTGATACAGGACTGCAAGAGATTCACCACACGTGCAAGGAGGAGGGAGCGGTGCCCAGACAGGAGACCCTGCCTGCGTTCCTGGCCTGGAACAGAGTCTGAAAGTGTAATCAGCAGGGGAGGATTGTAATGCCTGGTTTTAGATGAACTCCTCTTCCCTGTGGCCTTTTCAGATTTGCTGGAAGAAGAAGGAGGCAAGTGACTGAATGGAGAGGAGGGTGGCGGAGGTTAACTGCTTTCTCCTGTTGGTCTGCTGGATCTTCTTGTCAGTGCGATAACAGCTGGATCTCCCAGAAAGGCAATGATCTTCCTGGATGCTCCATCTTACTGCAGGCTATTAGCAAAGCCAGGGAGCCCCTTTGATGCCCATTTCTTTTCTTTAGCAGGGAAAAATGAATCTCTGACCAAAAAAAAACCCCACTCCTCCATATAATTAAGCAGCATTAGAATGAGGCCTGTGCCTTTGCTGATGAACTTCAGTGAAAGCAGATGGTCACAATGGTATTAAAAACTAAAGACTTCAGTCAAGCTTTTAATTGAAAACAATTGGACCCTGCTGGATGGTAATTACCTTGGCTGCTTGCAAATAATATCACAGCATTGTTAACTATGAGGGAAGAACCGAAACTGAGTTAATAAGAACTGCTTGATCTGCATATAATAAACAAGGAGCATCCAAAACTATTTTCTCTGGTAGCTTCTCCCCTGCAAGACGCTTTCAAGTGGCTAGCAGTGTGAAAAGAAACATAGAGTGGCAGAAATTGAAATGCGTGAAGTGTTTGCTGGGTTAATAAAATAACTTGAAGATCCAGTCTTTCCTCATCTCCCTCCTTTTTTTAACAGCTGAAATCCCAGACAAGTCTGAGAAACCAGCAAAACTAAATAAAGTGGAAAAGCTCTAGATTATCCCACGTTCCTCCTCTTCTGAATGGCAATGATAACGGCAGGCTGCCTTCATCTCTTTTTATCCACTTTCTCCTTCCATTGCCTGACTGACTGGAAGTCTGGGGCCTTCTAAGCACCCAGAATGTTTCCCCCCCTGTTCTTAGTTGGATTTTATTGATCATTAACTTAATATGTCTCAATCTCTAACAAAGCAAATGTGGGGTATGTGGCATATTTTGCAGCGCTTTTTAAAGTAGTTTAGTTTGTCAGTTTTCTCTCTCCTCTCCCTTTTCTGTGCTGGGATCAGGTGAGGTTTTGAGGGCTAGCCCACATAAAGGGTTCCTAGATCCTGGTGTGCTATGTATTTATTGACAAAACCTGACATTAATACCATATTACAGTGTCTTCCCTGCTGGGGAAAAGACTTGTATTGCTGTGCATGTGTGGGTGGAAAAGCCAGTCCTAATGCTGTCTCTTTCAAATACAGGTCCTGGCTGTGTATAGAATGAACCAAATCTTGTCACCTTCCACATAAACACTATTTTTCATGTGGCGGTACTCTAAGGCATTGCTTTTTGTCCTGTTATGAGCAGGCAAGACACTCTGCTGCTCCAGAAGACCTCAGAGAGTAGCAGCTGCTGTAATTTTGCAAAATTAATGAGTAGCTGTGAACTGCTACTACAAGTGATGCAATGATTTTCCATAACATATCATTTTAGAAGCAATGACTTTACCCGCTCATTCTTTTCCTGTCCAAATATTTGTCTTCTCAAGGCACCAGCCAAAAGTTTGTCTTGTCTTGTCTGGCAGCATGATGAAATGGACTTTTCCAGTATGTTTCATCTGGATTTGATGATTTTATGCCTGGAGTTCAACTTTCATTCACTTAACTCATTATGATTAATAGAGAGTGTGAGGTCCTAGGCTTGTGGAAGTCAGAAGTTTTCACTCTGTCTTCAGTGTTATTTTTGCTTATTTTTATGTAATCAAAATATTCTTCTGAAATCTCTGGCTGAGCGCAATCACAAGGCGGAAGTGTACCTCATGGAATCACTAAAACTGATGCTTTCAGTTGTTGCACTATCATCTAAATTGAGGTATTCTCATTTGTGCTTACGACTTCCTGGCAACCTTACCCTGGGATTTTCCTCAGCTGCTGGGCTCCTGGAGGACAGTTATGCAGTGGATGGGCAGGTGTCCTCCTTTGTCTTTTGGTCCTTATGTTCAAGCTGGCGGTAGGATCTGAGCAGAATTTTGCTCACAGCCTTTCCAGTCCCTCCTTTATAAAAGAACTTGGGATAAATCTACAACTAGGAAAGGCTGCATTTCAAAAGTGTGTTACACTAGTGGCTGCAGAGATTTTATCAATTTTGTAACTTTTGACTCTGTGGAGTACAATCACTTGTTGTAATTACTGTTTGCAGCTTCAAGGGAGCTAGCATAGCGCATACTATTTTTAAAGGTATAAGTAAGGCATAAGCTCTATTGATCGAAAGTATTCTGGGCGATAAACAGCTGCTGGGTTTGATTAAACCTGAAGGGAAGCTGAAGCATTTAATCAATCTCCAAAGCTGCTCTGAGTGTATTACAAAGCAATTGTGATTATTGCTATTATATGACAAGCTATAGCATAATAAAGAGGGATCATTTTTCTTGGAAGCTTTTAGAGGTGTTGTGGTGCTGCTTCTCAGTCTGCCTGATGCTGTCACCTGTGAAACTCAGCTAAGTGACAGTGTCCTAGCTTAAGCAGACTAATCTTGAAGGCAAAATGCAAGAGCAGGGCCTTTCAGCTCCCCTGAGGCTTCTCTTTCCTTGCCTAACTGTGGCCAACAGCAAGCACTCAGGAAAGGAGTATAAAAAACAGGGCTAGTGCACAATAATGCTGGCCACATCATAACCCTCTTTGATCCTTACATCCTACACAGCTTGGGATGTTCTGAGCTGTGGGATATGTTTGTGTCTATCTAACAGCCCTGAAGGAACCTTTCTGCCATAACTTTGTTTAATGATTTCTTAAACCTTTGGATGGTCTAAGGCTTCACAACATCTTGTGGTGGTGTGTTGTACAGTGTTGTCACATGGCTTTGTAAAATAGTACTTTCTTCTCGTTTTTCAGCTTTCTGCCGGATGACTTCTTTTAGTACCTTCTTACCCTTGTGTTAAGAAAAAAAATGGCTAATAGCTTTTCACATTTTCTGTTTCATAAGCAGAGGTGTCTGCCGCATTCTGCTTTGTTGTCTCCTCCTTTTTCAAGGCTTATTTAGTGTCCCCTTTTCTGAAGCTGATCCATTCCTCTGACCATTCTTGTCATCTCTGTATCTGTCCCCTTCCCCATTTTGTTGCATACTTTTTAAATTTTTTGAAATTGCATAAGCACAATTAGGATGCGGGCTTTTCTGAGTTTATTGTTTCTCCCTTTTTCAGATGTTCAATGATCTATACTTATTATGTAGCTTCTAGGCAACACAGATATAATAAGGAATTCTGAAAACTAAGCTGAATGAAATAATCTTAGGTTTAAAATTTATCTATGTTGCATTTAAAATATACAAATAGAAAGTCTTCCATTTCCCCTTAGGAAATGCAACATGAAAATAATAGATAATTTTATTAAATATTAATAAATGAAAAGATGAATTAATGGATAAGTTTATTAAACCTTGCCTTTGCTGTATTTGCAACAAGCAAGATACAGTACTTAAGCCTGGAAAGAATAATATTTGCAAAAGCTAACTTTTGTTGAGGGTGTCTTGCGTCAGTGGTCTCAGTGGTTTCTTCAGTCTTCCTTCACTGAATATAGAGAAATATGGACTTATGTGGTCCATAGTTGAATTGTCTCTCAAAATCAGAAAATAAAACCTAAAGCTTAAATAACTCATCTGATCTTTAGTATTCACTTGGGGAGAAACACCAAAAGTGAATGGAGCTTACAAAGTGGTAAATTAGTTAGGACACTAGGCATAGATAAATTAAATGGCATTAAGAAATGATCAGTTGTGCTTTCTACCTGTATTAATTTAAAATTGACATTGCTCTTCTATATTTTATTTCCTTCTGGGAGAAGGTGGCTTGAACTGAATCTCTCTGGTCAGCTGCGGTTTGCTGGTCAACAATTACCTTTGAGCTAACATTTTGAACTGTTTTTGGTAAAGCAAGGGTGGAATAGCAGACCTCCTGCCACCTTCTGTTTCTCAGTCTGTCTTGCTTTCACTTCTGCCTTCAGCCTGGTCCATGCTGTGTGGAGGGACCTCCAAATGTATGCTATTGTAAGATTTGATTTTGGTGAATGAATCCCATGCACACAAGTCAGATCCCTTTGGGCTAGCAGGCAAATGGGTAACGGGTTAAAACTTACACAGGGGAAGTTTAGATTGGATATAAGGAAGGAATTCTTCACTGTGAGGTTGATGAGGCACTGGAATGGGTTGCCCAGGGAGGTTGTGAATGCTTCGTCCTTGGCGGTGTTCAAGGCCAGGTTGGATGAGTCCTTGGGTGGCATGGTTTAGTGTGGGGTGTCCCTGCCCATGGCAGGGGGGTTGGAACTAGGTGATCTCAAGGTCCTTTCCAACCCTAACTATTCTATGATTCTATGATTCTATATCTCGTTTGAAACTTTCAAGCATTGGAAGATTTTCATGACCTTCATGTGAAACCCTATACATGACCCTACTGTGCTGAAGGCTAAGCCTGATGTATTTATCTTTGTTGCATAAGATTCCTATTACGTTGCAACAATCGTTAAATCTTCTTTATAGTGGTTTCATATGAGAGTCACAAGTCATCTGGGAAACTTACCCTGGGTTTCACTTTATACTGATGTGACGGTCTTGTGAGTCTTGTGAATGCAGATTTTTAAGTGAGATTTTAGACCAGTAAATAAAATTTCAGGAGGGAAATCTTGAGGTCCTTCATGGATGGCTAGACCTGGAACACTTTCCTGTGAGGGGAAGCTGTGGGACCTGGGCCTGTTCAGCTTGGAGAAGGGATACCTGCAGGGAAACCTAACAGCAGTTCAAGTCCTTGACTTAGCTTGAACATCACTAGTTTGTGCACTGAATGGGTTGGACAGTTGAAACTGTCCTAGCTGACCTGGCTGACAGATGTTTCCCATTGGAAAGGGGAGCATAGTGCTCTATTGACAAGAGCTTTGCTTTCCTTAGGATGCAATTCAAGGAGCATTTCCCTTGCATTCCTGTGTTGTTAACTCAGTAGTGCCAGCAAAAATCTGGTATGACTACATGGCAAATCATCAGGGGAACCAGTTCAGGTTGAAAGTTGTTTGTTTGTTTTTACCTGTTTTTAAGTTGATTCCTCTCATGGTTCCATGAAAATTCATCTGGGTGCAACTGAGGTATAGTGCAACAGTAGGAACAAACAGCAAGAAGTGCTTCAGCTGGTTCTGGGTTTCAAAAAGGCACTTTTCAGACTGTGGCCAACTTCATGGCTCCACAAATCACAAGTTGAAGATGACAATTTGATTTCAAGCCAAGTTTATGGCAAAAAATAAGCTACATAAGACAATGAAATCCCACTAAACACTTACACACAGCACTCATGCTGTTTTGCCATTATTTCAGTTGTAATCTAGCCATTTGTTTATTGGCCACATCACACATGCTACTGGACACTGAGATTCATCATAGTTCTATAGGAAGATCAGTGTCTCCTGAGCTGTTCGGGATGGGACCTTGTAGCTTTTGGGTCCTGCTGCCTGTAAGTGCACTAAGACTGGCCAGCCTGGCTGCCATCCTCTATCTGATTGCCTCAACCTCATTGTTGTTTCATAACCAGAGTTTGTGTTGGAGCAGAAGGATGTGAATGTGTCACCCATTTTCAAGTAAATCAGTTTGTGTCGAGGACAGGATTTTGAGGAGTTGCAACTGTCAGCTGACCTACCTGGAAACAAAGCATGATGTGTTGCATGAGGTGGGCCCGACCTTGCACCCTAATGCTCAAACTTGGCATTGCTTCTGCTGTGATCGGAGTGAATCCTGGCCAAACCGAGACCCGCTTCTGTTTATGTATGTTTCTTTCTAAAATTAATCTCTCTTTTCTGCACTATGCATATTTTCACCTTTGTGCTAATGAAAGCGCTGGATTGTTCCAGGGGATTGCATGGAAAATATTTGTGAGCTTCTGCCATATCTCCGAAATACTCCAGTCGATTTGGTGTTTGCTTTGGCACGTTGCAGTAAAAGATTGTAGAGTGTGTGTGTTTATATGCGTATGGGGAGAGAGGGCTCATGCTCATTGTGCCTTTGAGAGGCTGCCAGAATGTCTGGCCCCATCTATTCTACTGTAAGTGAAAAGGGTCTCGCGAGCACTCGCTATGTGTTTGGACTGAGGCTCCACTAGGCTCTACACTTGGAATCAGTTCTGTCAGCTTGAAAAATCATCTTTCTGCCTGAATATTGTTTGCTCTCTATTGTTATAAGCAACATGTAAGATTACTTGTCAGTGGAGAAATTTTTCCTTCTTCCCTTTGTTTCCTCTGTGCACTGGGCATGTACATGCATACAGTGCATTTTGGTGGCTGTCCTATACCAGGCAGCTAGCTGCCCTTTGGGAACAGACAGAAGGTCTTCCATGCGGAAGAATGAGAAGTAACATGTGAAAATTGCTGGCAAGATGCAGCCCTGGTTGAAAGACCTGGATTTTGTTCTTGACAAAGGCCTTATTTTCCCCCTGTAGCTCATTGCCTTCTGAAGAAAGATGAGACAGAAGTTTTCAGGTGGAAGGCATTTCTGTCCAAACTAGAATTTCTCTGTTATGTGTTGAGAGATATTGTCCAGCTGAAAGCTCCCAGAGGACCCTTTGAGAAGATGAAGTATGACTCCAGTAGCCCATCGGTGAATTTTCCTGCCTATGAGAAAGCTTGTTCTAACATTTAATAATATCAGTGAGCTCCTGCTGAAAAGTCATTGGCCACACAACATGCACTTGACTAGTAATTATGAAGTGCTTTGATACTGGACTTGGAGTCTGAACAGCAATTTATAGACCTCTGGTCTCCTTTCTTTTTTCTAGTGGCAACAAGGATTTTAGTCAGATTCCCACTACTGAAAGGAATAGCTGGAAAACAAACGTGCATTGGTGGGAACTGCCACGTACCTGGATCTAACCTGTAGCCCATCTAGCCTTGAGCCCTGCCTTGTAGTCACAATGAGTTTTCGGACGAAGATGCAAATATTGCTGGAATGGGTGATTACAAACGACCTGCAAACAAACTTGTTCACTGCTTCCTTGAGAGCTCTGTCTCAGATTTTGTTTCAAGCATCAACTCTACTAATTCCATCAGGGAAGGTACAGTAACTGATGCTTAACAACTAATTTTTTTGTTTCACCTGTCAGGATTTGCTGTCCAATTTTGCTTAACAAAAATCTATAAGCAGGGAACATTGGTGTTTTATTTTGTACTGGAGGCATGAAGGAATTAAAGGATTCAAGATTGTAAAGCCTTCATGAACAATTTAGGCTCTGTTTCCGACAGATATTCTCTCTGCTACATATGCACTGATACTGGGCTCAGACACTTGTGGTATCAGCAACAGTGCCAAACTGCTGTGAGCCAAAAGGAAATAGGCTTTTATTCAGTGTCAGCCATCAATCTGTTTCCAACCTTCAGGACATACTCTTGTCAATTAGGGGCTTCTGCTTCAGAAACCCGGCCTGTTAACTTGCAACAAAAATAGATAGGTCCAGGCACATTATCTTTACAACCTCCCTTATGGTATGTTGTGCAGCCCAGCCAGCCTTGCTCCTCTTACTACTCTGTTTTCTGTTGCTCTTGGGAATAAATGTTGCTGAACACACTTAGGCCAATGTACACAGTCACTCAGCTTCTCCTGCTAAAGACTGAATTACCTGAGACAGAAATGACAAGAGTCTTTGCAAGCAAACCAGTCAGTGTGCATCTCTGGGTCTTGGCCTGATTGTTTTGAGGGATCTTCTTGGTGTTATGAAGATTGAGGAATGCCTGGAAATTCATAACTGGGGGGTTGCCTACATGAAATTCTCTTAGTCCTACTGCTGATGCATTGTGAAGCCTTTAGGTGCAAGTGGGCTTCTTCATCAAGAAAGCTCTGCCTAGTACAAATGGATCTTCTAAATCAAGCGCTGTTCCATATTCCGTGCTTCAGAGCATTGACCACCCAGCCAGCATCAACAACCGGCAAGGTGAGGAATGACCAGCAGGCCTCCATTTGTCACTAGTGCCACAATTAAGTGTTTATTTCTGCTTCTCAAACCACCATGTCTGAGGGCTCTGGTGCTGTGCCTGCGTGCATCCCCTCTGCCAGGCCACAGGCACATGCTTCTAAAACCTGTCAGAGGAGAGCTGCTGCTGTGTTGAGAGCAGCCCTATTCGTGAAGATAAATGAATTGGGAGGAAAAGCTCTTTTCCTGTGCTGCTGCTATTTCAGTGTGAAAGTGAGACCCTGAAATGCTCTGTTCTACTTCAGTAGCTGTAAGAGGAGCCTTTCTCCAGCGGTCTCTGGTACCCAGATTAATTGAAATAACTCCAAAGGGATTTTCAAATCTAATTCCCTCCCTCACGTTTGCAGTCTCTTCTTTTTCCCCTCTTGTCTACACCCTCTCTTGAACAAAAAGCTTTAAAATGCTTATCTGGAAATGACTCAAATGTAATTCAGATGAAGTTAATGTGAAGTCAAGGTTGATTGTTCATCTCCCCGAAACCACTGGCAGCATTTGAGATGGGAGTTCAAACACAACTAGGAAACTCGTGAGCTATCTGAGCAAAGAGTGGGCTGGAGGCTGGGGATTGCCGCTCTCCCTCCTCCCTGTGTGACCTTCTCAGCTAACGCTGAACCCTTTGATCACTGTCCAGCACAGGGTTATGTGGCAACTTGGGCTGGGGCCAGGGATGTATACATGGGTGGAGGCTGCTGTAATCTGCGTATGCTCTTGATCCACCCTGTATCCTTATTTCCACAAACACTGCTGCACATCACAGTGGGGTACATTGCCGCCGGTGCTCCTTCAGCTGAAACACAGGACTGTTCCTGCCAAGCACAGCCGCCTTTTCCAGAAAACACTCTGATAACGTTTTGAACAAGTGTGCCTACATTTTGTAACCGTTACTCTCTTTTTGCTAGGCACGTTTCTGTTTGATGCTGTCTGTACAACAGTGCTACGCAGCACACAGAGTCTGTGTCCTTCAGGATTGGCTGCTCTGAGAGAGCTGCATTGCTGAGCATGGCTAGCTTGGGAAGGTGCTGCTTGTGGGAAGAGCACTGCCAGAATCTCACCTCAGGAAGCACATCTTCCAGATCACCCGCTTTAGAGCTGTGTTTTAGCTCCATATTCCTCTAATATGTGGGGCTTAGTGTTGGGCTTAGTGCCTATTGAGAACTCTTGAGTCCAAGATGAGTTCTTACAGATGTGATACTACTATCATTCATACTTAAATATTGACATGGTAACGTGCAAAATGAGCTGAAACTCTTGAAGGGAAAGGCTAATTGGCTCTAAGGTAAAGGGGGTAGGAATCAGTGGTGGAGGCACAATGTGTGGTCCCTTGTGCTTTTCTATTGCATTTATTTGCGGTTATTCCTCCAGCAGCATGTGGGAAGAGGGACCTGGCTCCTCCTGTCTGCCTCTGCTCTTGTACCTTCTGATAAGTTGCCTCTAGCACAGTGGCGCAAGCAGACTTTTTGTGATTGAAGCCTGCCAGCAGTAGGCTGCATGTCAGGTCTTATGAGAACCTCTGTTTTCTATTAAATCCTACAGCAAACCTGATATGTGTTCCGTACTATTATTTCTCTGGGATGGTCAGAAAATCCTAGAGGAATTCCACCATTCCTTATCTAAATCTCTCAGGCTAACTCCTGCAGTACACTCTTGAATTGCTCTCTTATTAAATGACACCAGGTTTTCCCAAGTGGTAGATCCACTACCCCTAGCAGGTTGCACAAAAGATGTCACTACCCTGCAATTATTATTCTAGTGCAAATGCTGAAACTGGTTGAAGAGGTTTTAGAAATCTGTCTTTTCTCTCTTCAGCTCCACCCCATAAATTACTTCAAAGGTCCGTAAAATAAGTTTTGTCCAGACAGATGAAAACCAGTGTCACAGCATCTCCTCATTCCTGTGGCTTCTGCACAACAGGGCTAAACCAATACACAGAGAAGTGCCTGGAGCAGGAGACTGTGCAACCACCACAAGCCTCTGGTTCTGCAGCTCAGAACCCAGCTGGTACTACCAAGGGGATCCAAGACATGTTGGGCAATTGCCAGTGGCTTGGCATGGGTAGCAGCCTGTGCTGTGTGGTGCTGGCAATGCAGAAAAGCAGGTCTGACTTGGTGACGGGGCTGCCATCTGGCACCCCACAGGATCCCTGCCCTCCCTCCCTGTTGCTTGTGGTGGGGCAGCAGCCAGGTGGGTTCAGCCCCTTTCCTGCTCTGCCTCCTGTTGTGTTACTCTGGTGCAGCTTGGTAGTTACAGTGACAAAAATCCTCTGTTGTAGACCAAAACAATCTATTTGATGCTCAATGAGGGAATAATCAATCTGTTTGTATAGGGTAGAAGGTGAAGCTGTAGGAGCCTGGCACACCTTTATGCCTATTTACTTATTTCTGTATCCTCAGTGGAGATTGTGGTGCCTCTGAGGCAGTATTAAGAGACAGGACAAATGCCCAGAGCTGCTCCCTGTAAAGTGCCCCAGAGCTTGATGTCACCCTTGGCACAGCCCCCAGATTGCTCAGCAACATCCATCAGCCCCAAAGATGTGGGTGAGGATGTGGCCCTTGTCCTAGCTTGAACTGCAAGACTGCCCTGACGTGAGATACTGCAGTGGGTACAGCTTGAGGGAAAAATGGATCTGGTTTAGGAGAGCTACCTGTCTTTAAGATGATTTTAAATGTTCACATTTTTTATGCAGCATTTTGGAACGTTTCAGCTACTCTCATTTGGAATTCAGTTCCTCTCCCTATTAATCAATAGCAGGCCTTAACAAAACAATATCTCACGGGAGACACAAGCACACAGTGCTGAACAAAGCAAAACAGCCACTGGCTTACAGCAACAATTGCTGCTACACAATGGGTTTTCAAAGCTCAGTATATATTTTGTCTCTAGTGGGAAAACCATAACAAGACTGAATTAGTGGCTAGGCTTGCCAAAGGGAGAAATTAAAGTGCGACAGCTTTTCTGACACCTTGAAGTACTTTTATTTATTTTGGGGGAGAGGACGGCACAAGGAAATAAGAGCCATATTAGGGAAAACCATTTTCTGTTGCTTTCTGAAGTGTGGAGGGGTTTTGCACACCTTGAAGCTTGGTCCAGGTCAGGGATCAGCAGTACTTTCTGGTGAGAGGGTTCCTGCGAGGCCCTGGCAAACAGTGGGGATGCTGCTCATGGAGCTGGGGAGGCACAGGGGTGGAGGTAGGAGTGTGGCTATCAAAAGGAGGATGGGCTGGGAGTTCCTTGTCCCTGCCAGAGGAAGCTCAGGGCTGGTTTGCAGGTGGCTGTTTGGTGGGGGAAAGAGAAGAGGGAGAGACTATGTGAGAGCAAAGCAAATTCCCTTCCCTGCACATAGTCACCTCTGAGCTTGCAGACTTAACTGCTCATCCGTGGGTCTTGACAGCTCCTTGCTCTGGCACTAATGGGTTTCAGAGGCTCCCAGTGAGCTGTAATCACCTTGGTTCAGGGCTCAGCTTGCACCTTTACAAGCACCTTCACCCCTTGCTGTTAACCTGTGGTATCCTTTATTCAGCAGCTAAGCTTGTAAATTCATGTAACCAAATAGCTGTGCTGTTAACTGCCTGCACAAAAGTGAACAACACATCCATCTTTCAGTGCCTAGCTAGCAGCTTAATGACACTTCTCGCTGTGCTGGTGGGTACCCTTTCAGACATAACTAACTCTGGCACTGCAAAAACAATTGTTTCAGTGTTTGCACAGGTCATGCAGCTCATCTGGGCCGAGGAGAGAGGTTGTGCAGGCAGAAGGGTTCCCAGTGATGGCCCCATGCACTAGTGCCCTGCACTATCATCACCCCATGCCATGGTCTGATGGTTGTTAAGGGGGTCCTTCACCCTGCTGGCCAGCTGTGCCTCACGCCCTGGAGAAGGAGCACACTTGCAGTGGTTTTACTTTGGGTTGTGACCAACATCCAACAGTTTTCCTCGGAAAAGCCATGCCTTAGTTTCCTTGTCCATAAACTGAGCGTAGTTCCCTGAGAGCTACACTCTGGGAGAGCACCACTGGGAGGACAGCTGTTAATGAAACACCAATCATGCTGAATATCCAGCCTCTCTAATTCTTGCCGAAGTCTGTGGTTTGAATCCTCTAGTCTTGAAATTTATCTCAGCAAGAAGATTGTTTGATGCAGACCTGGTTTCCCATGAAACAAGGCTTGTGTGATTGCTATATGTGCGTGTGTAGGTAGATGTGCCAGATCCTTTCCAAATTGTCCCCATGAGCTAACTGCAGCCTGGTAAGGTAGAGAGGTACAGTGCTCACAGACAGTAAGTCCTTCAAGCTCTGAGGAAATCATCAGTGCATGCTCTTTCTCCTGCTTCCACCGTGGAGGAGGTTGGGCTACAAGATCACCCTTTGCTAGAGACTCCACATGGGAGCTCAGCTAGGGACACCGCCCATAGGAAACTAGGCTTGGCTGCTTCTGCTTGTGTTACTATTTGTTACTGAAGGAGAAACAGTGCAGCTTTCTATCTGCAAATAACTTAGACCCACCATTGGCAGAGATCTGATATGTTCTTTTCCTCAGCCCAAAGCAATCACAAGCAATCAAAGTTGGGAGCATGTGAGCTGGCGGGGGTTGAATGGATGTTGCTGTTCTTTATTTGCTGGCTACTTACGTGGCGCAACAGGCAGTCCGAGAGAATTTCTTAATTAACCCAGCTCTGTCCTGGGTGGCGCACGTACATTGCCAATGGGCATTACAAAAAAGCTCTAGTTATTGCACTTCAGCTTGGGAAAGGCCCCAGCGTAGACCTATTGTTAAGGGAACAGTCTTGGAGGAAGGGAGAGAAGGAGCCTGGACCCTGGTCTCCAGTCCGAAGACTGTTTGTTGTCTTTATGTTAAATATCACTGGATCTAACCTCAGAGGAGAGTGGGTGGAGGATTAATTTGTGCTGCCTTTGAAAATAATTCTGAGCAACTTGGAGCAAGATCTCAGGGAAACAATGTTTATAATCTATATCCTGCCTCAAGTTGCATAGGCACCGCAGTCCTGCCCCCCTGCCAAAATTAGCTGCAGTCATCAGGAAGCAGCTGGTGTCCCAAGCATGAGCCCTTGTGTTCAGCCATCACTCAGTAGCTTTTATGTAGTTATATAGAGAGGGATTTTCCTGGTTATTGAGCATCACCTACCCTCTGGTGTTGCAGTGGCAGCAGGAAACTTGTTATACGTGGAGCCTGATCCAGTGTCCTTAACCATGCGCAGTTCCTGTTGATTTTAGCAGGAGGCTTGCTTCACAGTGCACAGTAGAAATGCATCCCTCGAGAAGCAGCCTGTGCCTGACTGTGATAATCTGTCCTTAGATTTAAATAGCAGTGTTAGGGATTTTGCCAAGCTAGGTAATACTGAGTCAAGAGTGTTTGTTGATTAGCCTTCCCATCCATTAAATCCAGGTTGCTTTCAGCTTTTAACTCACTCTACATAAATCAGTGCACCCCTTTTTTTAGTCCTTTGGAAAATGAGTAGCTGCTTCTTCCTCTGGTCTGGATTTGGGAATATTTGAAAAGTGGCAGTGCCTTAATTTCTGCCTCAGAAGAACTCTGCAGGAGAAAGAGCTCTCTAAGTTGTTCAGTGGCCACAATACATTTGAAAGAGTTGGTGTCAGGGCTGTTTGTAATTATTGAAAATATTAAATAATGCAGACTAACAGAAACAAGGCAAAGTACCTAAGTGGGGAGGGGGAGCATTCCTCTGCTATCCCTCAGCTCTTTCAGGTTTTACTCTGACAGACAAGAGTAAATTCCCTAAGGATTTTTTTCCTGTCTTTGTGGCTGCTTTACTCTCTTTTTCTCCTGGGGAGTGGAGAGTGAGAAGGAGAATGGGTAATTTCTGCTTTCCTTCTGTTTCTTCATCTCTGATGGCTTCTTCACTAGGAAAGAGGATACGAACGATGCCAGGACCCTGCTCATTCTTTACTATTTTCCCTTTTCTTTCTTGTCAGGGAAAGACGGAAGAGGGAAATGATGGCAAGCACTCAATATCCACTCATCTTTTCAGTCCAGCTCTTTAATAACTGCTTTTGTTATTCAGTGGCATGATGGTCTTTGGCTCATTATTTACTGGCTGTTTAATTTAAATGTATCCTCATCAGGGAGCCAAAAGATCCAATCTCAGAGCTTTCACATGATTTGTCTAACCACACTCTAAATTATTTATCATGGCTCTGTACTGCCTGGAGATTTCTTTTTTTCTTTTATTTTTTTATTCTTTTAAGCGCTATGATTTGATCCCAAACATCTGTAAAAAATCATCACTGACCTCCCATCTGGCCAATAACTCAGCTGTGTCCTGAGGCTGGATAGTGTCAAGTGTGTGCGCTCCATCTCAAAAGCCTTAAATTCCTGACATGGTGAAATTCTTTTCTTACATGTTTGTTGATAGAAGGCGAGATGGGAAGGGCTGGGAAGGGAAAAGAAAGGAAGGGAAGGGAAGGGAAAGGAAGGGAAGGCAATATCAAGATGCTGCGCTGCTGGGCCAGAAGTGAGTGGAACATCTTGTTACGGAAATGGCCATGAAAACGCTCTTCCCTGCCTTAGAAAATTAGCTATTTAAAGCAGGATCGATTGCCAGTCCTCTTTGCCGCTGTTGTCATTTGGATGTGGCATGTGTAAATAATATTTCCTCATGAAAGAAAACTTCCAGTGGTGACAAAGCTCCTCTGGCCATGTCCTGTCCCAAAGGGGAGCAATCAGCTGGAAACAGCATCTCTCTCCAAACAGAAACCCCAGGGTCTGTGTTTTGGTTTTCCTCTCAAACTTTAGACAAGTGAATTTTGACTCCGAAAAACCATAAAATGGCCAAAATGGGGCACAATTTGTAAGATGCATTTGGGCACTGGAGTTACATAGGGCAGCACCCATGTGAAAGTGAAATTGTGTGGAGAAAATTAACAAAACTATGTGACTTAGAGCAAAGCCCCCTTTCTGCTAATATCTGTATAATCAAAGTCGAATAAGTGTTTTAAAGCAGTTCTTTGAAACAGGTTGCTTTACTTTTGCTGATGTCAGTGAGCAAACCCCCTTTTATTCTTGGCTAATCACAGTCCCTAATTCCTCAAGGGATGGGGTCACATCTTTCAGAAGACTGAAGTTATCAAACACACAGAGATGCAGGGGTGCCCCTCTATGTTTTGTTAATTGCATTTTGCTTACGTTTTCTCCCTTTCTCTCACTTCATTTTTGATTTTCCAGGGAGATTAACCCACACCCAGCTTAAGTACCCTCAAACTTTCCTCAAGTTGAGATGCACATCTGGATCCCAGCTCTACAGCTCGAGCCCATTGCTGTTTGTTGTTGTTTGCATTGCTGCAGGCCCCACTTAGGGACTGTACAAAGTGTTCTTCTAAAAAAAATAAATACTGGAGTGTCCGTACAGCATTAGAGGAGAAGCACATTCCTTCTGTAACGTGCTGCTGCCTGATCATTACAGAAGCACCGAAAAGAAACTCGGCGGGGACATAAGGCACTTGGAGCTTTAGAAGAAAAGGTTTTTTGCAGTATTAGGGGCTTGGAGTCATCCTTATTTCCATGTAGGCCCCTGTGCCGAGTAAAGGGAGATCACCAGGCCTTTGACAATCATTCAGATGTCCTGTATAAGGGAACTTAAAGACCTTGTTTAGCACAAGGATTGGATGAGATTCAGGCCAGCTGAGCCTGGCCTTTAGAGGCAGGGGTCTCTTCTCAAGCTGACTTATAAGTCGTAGCAGAGAAAGAGTTGTTGAGTGATACCATTGATGAGACCTGAAGATTGTGGAGAAGTTGCAGGTCTGCTGGAGATGATGGAGGAATGGACCATCTTCTTGTCTCTGCTATGTTTATGCCCCTGCCCCCAAACTCCTTGTTTTATTTTTATTGGGATATTCTTTGGAAGAGCCCTATTAAACGCATCAGTAGCATTGAAATTTGCCGATGCCAATAAACCCATCTGTTTTATTAACTAACCGCAGCCTCTGGGGTGTTTCTCACTGGCTGAGGCGTGAGCAGCCCTTTCTGCTGTCTCCAGCACTGTGTGTCAGCGCCGGGAACAATGGGAGGGGACCCAGGAGGTCGCTGGCAGGAAGCGCTGCTTCCCCCGGATAATTAACCGGCTGGGAGACTGAGGAATGAAGATAGCAGGAGACACACACAGTACAAACTGCTGAAACAATAAACAAACAAACCAATGACCAGCACTTCCTTTTCTTATATTGTTAAGGCTGCTTCCTTAATTCAGGTTGCCCCAAACCCACCCCTCAAAAAGCAGTCTTTTAGCCTCACTAATTCTTAACCTCTTCACTACCAGCTCTTGCTGAAGGTGTAAGCCAAGGTTTTTGAAGGTGATGGCCAGCATCTGCCATTCCTCCTTGGGGCTTGCTGGAGAAATTGAGGGTCCCTGTTTCTGAAAGTGAGAAAAGCACTCTCACCAAAAATTGAACAAAGGGAGATTTAGTTTGGCTGTAAGGCTGCATGGCTGTGACACCCTGATGTCAGGACTGTGCCCCTGGAGGTACCAGCATTCAGACTGGCAGGTGACTCAGTCTTAAAATGTTGATTGTCAGAGAAACTGGACCCAGAGCCAAGACCCAGAGGCAACCTGGATCAGAGCTTTGTGGCTCAAACCCAGGTCCTGTATCACTCTTGCAGCTGTCCTTCAATGTGCCATTGTCTCTTTCAGAAGGGGGTCAGCTGTGCCACCAGTGCTCCCTATCCTCTGCACTGCTTAGCATCCAACTGCACACTTCCACTGAAATCCTCTCTTCCGACTCCAGGGTGGACTTCTGCCCGCAGTTTCCTCCCCCATCCAAACCATTTTTAGATGGGCTGCTGTTTTGTTTTTCTGACCTGTTACTGACAGAATTATGAAAGCAGAAATCAGGCACCTCCCCACCCCGGGTAACATTTGCAGATGTCTCATTGAAGAGCAGCAGGGGATTGCCTTTGTTTCTGTGCACACAGCATCATGTGCATATTTTATCCCGCAGAGGCTGGTGCCAGTGGTACCCAGGAGCTGAAGTGACGGCATATCCCCGCATCCACTGATTGGTGGATCTGAGTCCACCGTGTCCTCAGCAAAATGCTGTCAGGGAGGAGGTGCAGCCAGGGACCACTGCGGAGAATTAGGCTGATCCTGCTGGAGCTGGGAAGTGGCTTTTCAAAATAAGTACTGGTGGTTTTCCCTGTCAGCCTGCAGATTTGGATCCAGGCAGGAGGAAGGGTGCTCAGGGAGGGGGCCAATAGCCCATCCCTGGACTTCCCCTGTCCTGGCAGCACCAGCAAAGGCTGTCCTCGGGCAGGTCCTGCCTGCTGCTGAGTGCTCCCTGCTAACAGCATATTTGTTGTTACTTTAAATACCCGCTGTTTGTGTTAAAAACAAGAAGTCTAGTAAACCGAAAGGGTGACATTTAAAAAATCAAGTCTCTCAAATACGTTTGATCTTTCTAATAAGGAAGTTATCTGCTAAATACCAAGAATTATAGAATGGTTTGGGTTGGAAGTGACCTTAAGGATAATTTAGTTCCAATCCTCCTGCTGTGGGCAGGGACACGCTCCGCTAGACCACTTCCAGGGATGGCGCATCCACAACTTCTCTGGGAAACCTGTTCCAGTGCCTCATCACCCTTATGGTAGAGAACTTCTTCCTTTTATCTGATCTACAAGTCCTCTCTTGCGGTTTAAAACCAATCCCCCTTGTCCTATCACTGTATGCCCTTGTAAAAAGTCCCTCTCCATTTTTCTTGTAGGCCCCCTGTAGGTACTGGAAAGCTCTTCTAAGGTCTCTCCAGAGCAGGTATAGAGATTAGGCAGTGTGATAGAAAACCCACCACAATTGTGCGTCATCACAGAAACTAAAAAGGCCCACAATCTTCTGCCACAGACACTGCGCGATGCCCTTCAGCTCTGCTCAGAGCTGAGCACTAGCAGTGCTTTGCAGTGCTGTCAGCCATGATGGGCCACCCCAGCTCAAATCCTCATACCACACAGGAACTGGGCACCTGGAGAAAGCGTGGGTGGTGTGGATATGATGAGGGACAGCAAATCCTACTGCTCTGCCATGACTGACATCTGTGTGTTCATGGCATGCTTTTTTGAGAAGGGTGGGAGTGGGTCATTGGAGAACAGCTCTCCCTTGCCCTCTTGGGCAGACGAGCCTCCCTTTAACCAAGAAATGCCCTGGCAGGTTTCCATCCTTAGCGCCTGGTATATTTTGGCATGTTTCAAGGCTCAGTGAAGTGCTTTTGAAGCTTATTTTTCTACTGCCAAAATCCCTCTGTGTCACAGTGTGTGTCTCCACAGTGCGGAGTCAAGTGAAGACATGATGGATTTGCACGTCCAATCTTCAGTAAAAAGGAAAGAATATGGAACAAACTCTTTCTGAGCACAAATTCTTCAATTTCAAGGGCTTCCAACACCCAAAATTACTTGTATGCTATTCCCCTGAAATCTGCAAAGGGATGCTGTGTTCAACCAACCGCTGAAACCTGAGGTGGAAAAGTGCTGTGAGAACAGCTTTGAATGGAGCTGGTATGTCAGGAAGATGCTGTAAAAAACCCAGTTCCTGTTTTCATGTCATGAATCAACACTTCCACTGAAATTTCTTTGCTAACTGATTCATTACTGTATGTCATGCTAACAGCAGGCATCTGCTATATGCCTATTTTCACAGTGTTAAACAGAAAGCCAGGTTTTACAGTTTAAATAGAATATCTCTATTTCTTGTGGAAAAGATAGGATGTGTGCTCTTTAGGACTTTATGTATGACAAGGATGAATCATCCAGATGATGATGGAAAATTTCTTAGGCAGCATCAGTCCTCCTTTGCCCACTTTGTATATGTTCAGTGATTCTGTGCAGTGAAGTTACTCTGAGAACCTTAAGAAACAGCATAAGTAGACATGGAAACTATCTCCCTGTTCTCAGAAGACCAAAACACAATCCCTGCCTGGCTGTGGCACTGAAAATAACATAACAGCACTTTCATCAGGAGCCCCCAGATTTTCAAAATCCTCTGTATGCTGTGCTTGAGAGACTCTTAAGAGTAGAGAAACTTTATTTGCAGCCACTGGATTGGAAAAGCAGGAGTTTTCTTTCTTTCCTCTCTTTGCTGTGTAGTCCTTGTCAGTTCAGTTAACGTCCTGAGTCCATGTGAGACAGCAAATGTCATTTGCGGAATTGCTGGGGTTTTGGGGAGGAGCATGTAGGTTCTGCTGCCAGTTTTTCCACCCTTGTACTTCTTACTGAAGAGTGGAAAAGGCACCCACCTTTGTACATTGAAGAACATAATAACCCAGTTTAGGCTACTGAGGAGTTTGGCTTGCATGCCAACTGTAAACCTGGTGGGATGGCTGGTTTAGGAAAGGGAAGAATGCAAATTCTATGATTCTATAAATGAACAAATACAGCCAGGAGATGTATATGGTGACTTGCCTCCTTTCCAGCTTTGGGCAATGAGACTGTCCTGAGTGCTCTACCTTTGTCTTGTGCCGAATGAAGACCATGTGAGTGCAGGGGGGTTGAAACCAAATGATTTTTAAGGTCCTTTCCAACCCAAACCATTCTATGATTCTATGATAATTCCAAATACCAGGTCTCTAGGTGAGCAGATTGCAGGGCACTGGATCCTACTAACAAAGACTTCTGAGTACTATGCAGTCCCAGCCACTTAAAAGTAGATGTCAACTAATGTGTGGCATGCCAGAAACAAGCAGAACATTGTGACATATTTCTTAATTTATGTACCCTGTTTAAGGTCAATCTGGCCTTCTAATTACATGTCTGCAAAAGGCTAAACTCATTCATAAGAGGAGAAACCGTATTATCCTGGACAGCAACAAGTCTGATGGAGATGTGGTAAACAGACAAAAAAAATGCTGTTCTAAATGATGTTACTGTCCTTGTCCAGAAGAGATTCACCTCCTTTTGTGCAACACCTAGCATAAAGAAGACATTTTCTGTAAAATGGTTCCCAAACTAAATGTTACTAACCATAATGCCTTGCACAGCTGCATTTTGTGTTCTGTGGGGTCAGGCAAAAAAGGACCTGGTTTTGCAGCCAGTGATATGGAGGAAGCTTTGGGACAAATATTTACATCTTACGTTGCATTATAATCTGTCAGTGGCAAGAATGCCAAACAGCAGCTAAGCATCAGGGGAAAGGATGTACCTCAGTTGTGGATGGAGGCAGTGTCGACCCTGGCTTTTCCCTGTACCTGCACTAGCACGATGCCTAGGATGCGTAAGAGATTTCTTAGCTTTTGGAGCTTTGTTCTTCCCTTTCTTCCTCCCATGGCAGGGTTTGCAGCGCTGGATAGGCAACAGGGGTTTGTGTTTGTAGCACTGAGTAACTGTTACATGATTGCCCTGACTACAGGGGATTGGCCTGGAGGAACCTGAACTGGCCCCCTATCCTGTGCTCCAGACACGATGAGCACCAAGACCAGGATGCTCATGCCAGGCCTAGGACATAAGGGGATCATGCAGCTAGCACGGCATGTATTGGTATTCTTGAGAAAACTGGTTATGCCCTTATGCTCCTGGGCTCTCCCTAAGCAGTGAATGGGTTATCTGATGCAAACTTCTGAAGCAGCTGTCTGAAGCTGACACTGACCTAAGGACCATGTGTATCTAGAGGAACATACAGACATATGTAGAATTTCCTGGAGCTGGTGTGCCTGCAGACTGGGGTTCAGGAGAGCTCTGTGTGTTGGAGGATGATTTCAGCTGCTTTCTGCAGTGTGACCAGCCTGGTGGTGGGCAGCAGGGAGAGGAGACAGAGGCAGGAGATGAGCACTGTGTCTTTCTATCATTCTCCACATGAAAACACAGCTTGATTCAACTAATGGCACTAATCAGGGATAATACTTTGGTAAGGTTACAGATTTTCTTTATGACTGACCCCAAGGAGCTCATGTTTTTTTCCACCTACAGAAACCTGTCATATGTGTGGTAAGAATTTCTCGTCTTTTCTTCTTTTTTCCCTTTCTCCCCCCCTCTCCCAATTCCAAGACAAAAATCTACTTTCTCCATTCTGAGATAAATGGGACATCACTAATGGAAATAGCTCCCCTGCCACCTCTTATATCTGTGAGCTGATAAAGAGCAAGGGTGTTTTAGGATCCTGGCCAAGAGTGGTATCTACAAAGTTACTGTTAATAGGTGCTGTTCTAAAAACGCAGGCCAAAGATGGAATGAACGTGTTAAGTGGCTTGGTGATACCGCTGCTAGAATTAGAAACACTTCAGGGGCTTGATGTGTTTAGCCCGCAAAACACTTCTGAGAATAAAGTTTTTGCAGTTCCTGTTTTCCTGGTGGGCAAATTAGTCAGGATTGCTAAAGCAGAATTTAGATTTGGGTATTTATACCTATTAATTGTTTTCTCAGATTGCTAGCTCCTTACCTGAACAAGTATTAATACACCCAGAGCTGAAAGGAGATCCAGTCAGGGCTCTGCTTCTCTTCTGCCATCCATCTTTGGTCCCAGCCAGTTCTCACCAGCCACATCCAATGAAAAGGATATATTTGTTTTTAGCAGATGCAGGTGGATGTCTGCTCAGTGGCTGTGTCTGTCCTTTTCCCAGTATATCCTGAGACAACTGGCAAGTTTATGTATTTCTTGGACTTCAGGTTACGTCCACTAATTTAGCCTCGATTAGTGGCTCTTTCCTATACATTTTCATAATTAGCACATGAGTCTGCTTGTGCTTTTTGGTGTTTGCACTGTCCAGTGGCAATGAGTTCCACAGTTTAACTTGGTGATATGTGAAAATGCACTTCTTTTTCTCCTTTTTACTCTGCAGCCTGATGATTTCTGTGACAACCCCAATTCTGCACTGTGAAGAATGGTAAGTAATATTCCCCGCTGAGTTTTTAAAAGCACTTCTGATAATCATTCTTGACATCCTGCATGATTTTTTTCAGTCACATATCTCCTTTTTTAAGCCAAGGAGCAACTTAGCTACGGAGCCACTGTTTAATATTTTCTTCTACGCCAGCTTCATCACTGATGGTAATTTCATACATAGGAAAAAATCCAGGTACAACGAAGAACTAATAAACTGCCCAAACAGACTGAGAGAAGAATTTTGCTTTCCAGCCTGATCCAACAGAAGCTACATTGAAGGCAGAAGGAGATGCAGCACAAAATGTACCTGAAGTTTCTCTGGAACATAACTGCCTTAGCAGTATAATGTATTGCACTTTTCAGAAACCACAGTTTTCACTACCAGTTCAACAGCACAGAAATCTGAGCAACTGCCCTAAAATTATTATCCAAATTACATGTTTCTGAGCCTTTTGGTGGTAAGATTTGAAATGAGAATTAGTGTTTTTCAAGTGTTTCACAGGATACGTGCTCATGAGAACAAATTACATGTGTTGTACCTACAAATACCCATGGCCATGTATTTTTAATTTAACTTGGATACTGATGTCAGTAACCAGAAAGACAACACAGATGCTTTGGGTCCCGGACCCAGATGTTTTGGTCTCTGTGACAACACCTGTGCTGACTCTGTTGGCAGCACTAGCAGCCCCAACACAACTGCTGTTGCTGCATGGCCCTCAGAGGAGCAAACAAGCCTGGTCCTCACGCAGCAGGGGTCTGGGCAGCAGTCTGAACAGGATGCAGAGGCTTTTCTCTGTTGCAAAGTTACCTCAGGAGCTCGAGGGAAAGCAAGAGTGAAGTTGCTAATATTTTACTCCCTTTGTTCTGTGAATAGCAGGGGAAGAAGGACACAGCTTGTTGTTACTTACAACAAAGCAGATGAGCTTTGGACTTTTTCTCTACATTAGAATTTGCAACATGAGAAGGGTCAGAGATAGGTACATCCCAGATGGGCTCCTGTGCCAAAGTGGGAAAGAAGCAGCAATGGTTCAGAAGTTTTGGCAATCAGTGATGCGCTGAATTCACCCGAACTACAACCTAGGGAGTGGGCTCCACTGCATAACCAAATCTTTCACACTGGAGTGATTTAATGTCAGTGGTTTCATTTCACACTTGTTAATAAGGTTAATAAGTCTTTCTTTCAATGACTTTGCAAGTATGCATTAAGAAAGGCAGGATGGAGAAGCACTTGAAATACACTAGTTACAGACCTCTTCTTATTTGTGTGTTAGTAAACATTTTATTTGAGACTCAATGTATTGTATCTGCATGAGCACAGGTGCCAGACAGTGTTGTTTATACATACCTTTCAGAGAGGAGTAATGCTTGATGATTCAGTGAGACATCAGTGCTTTCTTAAAATTCTCCAGGTATAAATGCGGACTTTCCTGTAATCAAATGAGTGGGTAGAAGATACAGGGTTTTGTTTTGAGGATTTTTTTTCCACAGACAGGCTGTTATTATTGCTGAGAAGATGGTAGATGTAATGCAAATGACAAAATGTAGATGATGGCTGTATTACCAAGAAGCAGAAAACACAATCAAATGGAAAAAAGAAGTACTAGGACAAGTGTCTCAACAAGGGCAGACTGTGTGCCAAAGGAGCTGCATGGCCAGTATGATGCATCACACTCAACCCAATTAACAAGGCTATTTAAATTTGAAAAATTCTTGCTTTGGTCAAAAATTGACTGAAAGCATTTGAAGAAAGGTGGCCACTTAAGATTAGTGCAGAGAGCAGGAAGGAAAATGTATATATATTTTCCTTGTCAGCAAAGTATTTTCCAGTCATAAGAGTGTCTTGTGCAGCATGCTGATCTCGCAGATGGTGCAGTAAATCAGGGCTAACTCTGAACGTGTCAGTGGAATTATCTTTGTGTAAATGTTAT
The DNA here is from genome assembly GCF_963264785.1 of Psittacula echo. Taxonomy (NCBI): domain Eukaryota; kingdom Metazoa; phylum Chordata; class Aves; order Psittaciformes; family Psittacidae; genus Psittacula; species Psittacula echo. The sequence goes on along the minus strand of NC_137738.1, from coordinate 35,239,539 downwards.
CTGAATTGGGCCCTAGCTGTGAAAGGCAGGGATTGCCTTGGGGCATAAGTACAGATAGAAGAACTAAAGGGATTTTTTCCCTTTTTCTTGGTCTTTTTTTTTTTTTTTTTTTTTTTTTTTGCCTTGGAGTCTGACTCAGTTTGTGGCTTTGAGCATTTTGCATAATTCTTTTGCCTTGGTTTCCTCCTTGCAAAGTCAGCTGATAGTTCCAGAGGAGCTCTTGAGTGGAGAACCTTTGATTATGGAAATTGCTATGGAAATGTTTGTTTATTACCATTAATGGAAGCAATATAATACATGAGAAAATTTTAGCTTAGCCAAGGGACTTGGAAGGCAAAAGGCACCACAGATTCACCAGTGCCTGGTTTTAGAAGTACAGACTATTATTCCATATGATGAAGAGAACTTTCAGCTTTAAAGGAAAGATACCACTAAGAATACAGTCCCGTGGCTGCACGGGTCAGACTTCAAAACTCAGTACAAGTTCCTTGTGACTTGCAAGTGAATTCAATGTCAGGCAGTAGTGATCACAAGCCCTTCTTTTTTGACATCTTTTTGGCTTATATGTTAGATTTGAGGGTGTTCTGCAATATCCCTGTGCATGCGTAGAATTTGGAGGTCTAAGGAGAGACTGTGGGCTTATAAATCCCACTGCACTCTTCTCCCTCCTTCCTCTTCCAAAAGACACAGCTAAGTTCTAGTTAAAGACTGTGAGCAGTGGGGTCTGTACTGGTTGCCTATACAGTGTCAGGAATATTCATGAAAGTATATGGGCATGTAATCACAATAATCTCATTTGAACTTGAGACAAGGGATGCTCACAGACAAAAAATCCCACCTGTGTACTACATAGCGGCTGACGTACTGCCAGAAGGGAGCAAGCTGGCAACCTAGTAGCAGTGATAGATCAAAGCCAGAGAGTGATGTTTTCCTAATGTCTCAAATAAATAATCAAGGGCTAAGTAAAAGGAAAGAGAGCTTCTGAACTTACACAGCTTCTGGAAAGAAAAATTCAGAAGCTTACTCACCATGATGAATCCTTCAGCTTTCTAATAGCGGAAGCTGGATATGTCAACAACAGAAGATTCCTGGCCTTTACTATAACCCTGGACATTGAAGATGGGATTAATTTTGCCTAAATGTGGCCCAGTGTCTGGCCTTCTCCTACAATCAGTGGAGGAGAAGTTGGTGATTTATGCAAGTTCTGTCTGTCCGTGGGCTATAGAGGCAACCTAGATAGGCCAGATACTAGTTTACAGACAGCTAAAATTAACAAGATGAATTGCCCTTTTACTGCTTCATATGTTTAACAAATTGCACACTTTCTCCACAGTTGTGTATAAGGTCTCTCTTTTGCAGGGAAAGAGGAAAGTGAGGCTGAGATGAGCTAACTTCCCCAAAGACAGTTAGCAACAGAACTGAGATTCAAACACGCGCATCCAACCCCAGTCTTCCCCCATTTCCCCTTCTTTCAGATTATACTGCTTCCCAAGGACAACAAAATACAGATTCTGTGCAGGAAACCATTTCCACTTCTCCACACAGGCATAAAGGATGGTAAAAAAGTATGGCTGAATGGTCAAACACAGCCAGCTCCATCAGGCAGGTTCTGAGACTGAGGGTTGCTTGTGGGACATGCAGGGCTGATTACCGGCCTCTGCTAATTTCAGTTTCTTGAAGTTGCGTGGCAAGGTTCAGAAAATTTGCCTTGTGAAGAAATATGCAGTGATTTACCTGCCTTGCCTGATAACAGCATTGCATAGTTGTTGTTGTTCTCTTTGCTGAGCATATGGAAGCAGAGTGCTCCCTGGCTAGTATCCAGACATCTAAAAGTTAAATTGATGGGAATTGCCATGAGGGTTCTAGCTAATGGGAGACATAAAGAATGAAGCCTGTTTTATTTTGGTTGTTTCTTTTCTTATGAGAATTTTCTTCACAGAACAAACCTAGATACAACTGCATGCAGCATATTTTTTCTGTGTCTCCCTCCTGGGGGTGATTTACGCCAAGTTGTGATCTGTTTTGCTGTTCCAGCCCATTGGGCTCATCAGTTTGTTCAACTGACTTTTTAAATGACCCTATTTTTCCTGACTTTGGAAAAAAGTGGGAAGAATCTAATTGCACTTCTGGACATGGGGAGTAGTGTCAGGGTGGTGGGATGGACAGGAGGGCTCCGCTTCTCAAATGGAAGAGCTCACTGTGCAAGCTTATTGGGGTGGCTTGGGTGATTTGCACGTTAGTCATCAGTATACAGGATATGCTTTAAGCTACTTAGCTGGTGTCTGCACAATCCAGTGCAGGATGCTTAGTGGTTTCTTATCCGCAGGGACAGATGTTACAGAGAAGCTTAGATATGCACCTGTAGTTAGATTAAACATTTGAGGGCCTATCTTCTTCAAGCCATTAGAGCTTGGGGTCCCTCTTCACAGACTGCTGTATATGAACTCTCTGGACCAAGCTGTAGATTAATAGCTCTGCAGATGGAGAAATATTTCCCCCCCCCTAAATCGCAGTTCTGTTTCATTTTATGTTGCTTGCTAGATTAAGTTTTAGAGCTCTCTGAGTTTTGAGGTTTTTTATGCAAATTGAGACCAGAAATTTTTACTGTTGTACAGTTTTGAAAGGGTCTTTTTTTTCCTCTTTTTGCCGTAAGCAGAACTCTGGAAATCAAAGGTGATTCATCTTTAAGCAGCAAGAGATTTAAACCAAACAATGCTTTTGATTTATGATAATGACAAAGATTGCAGAGTGATGAGGAGTCAGATGAAAACTCACACTGCACTGATTCTTATGTTAAATATTATATTCATACATTCAACTAATTCTTCACTATCAGTTTTATTTGTGGGTTTTATTTATTTTAAAAGTTTTTATTTGGGGAATTTATTGGCAGAGTGTGATTGACAGCCATGGAAAAAGAAGTCTGCAATTCAGAGAACGGACGTAAAATTTCCTCATGCAGCCCTGCAGTATGCCTCAGCTCATCAGGAACACAATGAAAGAGTAGAAGAACATGAGACCACCTTTCTGTGGTGAGATTAAAAGACTGGCCTGGTAGCCTGTCTTCAACAGTGACCCATAAGAGCTCCCTGGTGGGGAGGGGGAATGTGACATGAAAGAAAAGGAAATGCAGGGTGGTAGTTGCTCCCAAATATTCCCCCAGTCACCAACAATTCGTGGCTTTTAGGGTTCCCGCATTGAACGCTCACACATGTAGGCACGCTCACAGTATCGCCAGGCACACACACAGGATCCGCAGCATCCTGTGGCAAGACGTTCCACTTTCTTAATTGCATTTCTTGTGAGAACAAAATATTCTTGGCCTTTGGGTTTTGTTTGTTTCGTTAGTTGGTTGGTTTTTTGTCACCTGCTGGTTTCATTGGGAGGGAAAGGGGGTATCTCTATGCCATTAGTGGGAAGGACTTTTCATTTCTGAGACTTTTCTTCAGTGACATGATTTCCTTTTTTGCTGACTTCAGGCCTAGACTAACACATTAATGAACACTAAAAAATGGAGTCAGTCCCAATCATAAGATATTTTTTTTTAAATCAACCTTTTTTTGATTTTTTAAGCTTAAGGATACATTTTACTACTCTTGTGGATTTATAACTGCTGGAAATACTTCTCTGTCATGCTTTTTATCTGTTTTATTTCATTTTTTCCTGCACCATAAATTTAGACAGCTTTTTGCTTATTTAAGCTAAGCTTCCGTGAATCTGCTTGACTCCAGGAGCCACAGTTTTAAAAAATGGGTCAAGTACAGTGAGACTGAAAACAAAGTCGTAAGAGCTTGCAGGACTAGGATTTTTTTATTGTTGTAGTTGTTTTGTTTTCAGAAAACTCATTCAAGAAACATTTAAGCCATGCTGTACTTAACACAGGCTGCTCCAGAGAGTCACAGCTGGATTTTATGGCTAGGGCAGAGAATCAGAGAGAAGTAGGTCTGGAAGGGGCCTGTTAATATAATCTGGCTCACCCCCCTTTCTGAGACAGATTCCTGTGTTGTTTGTTTGTCCAAGATGGCCTTAAACTTCCTCCCATGACAGACAGCCTGCGGCCTTGCTAGATAACCAATTCCAGTGCTTAACTGTCTTTATCATTAGAAAGTTTTCTTAATATCTAAATTAAGTTGCTCTTGCTGCAGCCTAAGCTCAGTATTTCTTATCCTACTCTCCCTAGAGTTCAAGAACATTTATTTGCCTTTTCTTTGCAGCAGGCATTTAGAAAAGCGTTATCATGTCTTTCCTTGGTCCTCTCTTCCCTACACTAAACAACCACCTTCCTCCTCTCTCTTCTCACTATCACCTCTAGACCTCTGACTGTTCACCCTTGCAAACTTTCAGCTCCCTTGGCTTGGCGCATGTCTTTATGGAGGCATGAAAGTGGATCCACTGTTTCTTTGAAGAGGATATCATGCCTGGGGTGGTGCTGTGGAGAGGAGATGGATCATTTCTCACTTCCTACTAACACAGACTCTCTGCTCATCCCACAATGACATTCTACTTTCACTGAAGCAGCATCATGTTGTGTCCTGAGCCATACCCAAGAGCTGTGTTAACCTCTGTGCCTACCCCTTCCCACAGAGCTGCTGCCCTGCTAACCCCACCACCTAGTCCTACATAAGGGTAGGATTTTGCACTTACCCCTATGGAATTACACCTTTGTGTGGATCAGGATCCCCTGCCTCAGTACACAGCTGCCCCACGCCTTGACTGAGAGACCTTTGGGCTCCAGCTTGACCCCTGGGGAACACCACAGTGCAGTACATAGGTGTAGCAGAGATCTGTCTGACCACAATCACTGTATTACTGAAAGCAAATTGGAAAATACTCGAGGCCCTAACCTCTCCTGTAGCTTATCTCTCTTGCCCATGAGCAATGCCACAGGATAAAATTTCTTGCTTCCATCTTACAAGCCATGCTTCCAAGCAACTGTCAGTGACTTGCTTTTCTGACAACTACCTGTACTTGGAACTAGTGTTTCTCTGGTCATGCGTTCAGCCACGAGATTACAACTCCCATTTCATCCAAGCTTGTTCCACCTCTTTATAGGGACACATCTATTTGTTGAGAGCATCTCTGTACTGCTGCCTTTTAGGGATAATCCTCCAATGTGCTCAGGCATTTTTTCTAGGCCAACCTGTCTGGAATGCACTACAGTCATGGTTCTTATACATCCTGACACATGTCCAATATACCATAAGGGCTGGAGTTCACTGATGGCCACCAATACATTTCGCTCTTTACAATAACTTCAGTATGCTTGTCAATTTTTCACTTCATGCACAGTGGCTTTAAAAATGCATTGAAACAGCATTTATATTATCTTAATGATGGTGTCAGCAATATCTTGAAACTATACCTCCTTCTTTCCTGCACTGGTTAAATTTGGCCAGCCCATTGATGTCTTGACACACTTTGCAGCTTACAAAAGTAAGGCATTAAGAAGATTTATCCATAACTCCTCTAAATTAGATAAGCTGGTTCTGGCAGCCAGTGGTTTTTACCTCTGTCTGACCACTGTTTCATGAACTGCTCCACGATGGTCTTGCACTGTGGAGAGTACTCCATAGTCACTACTCTTTGCTACTGTACGATCCAGATCTCTTTGGGCCACCAATGAGTCACTGTGGCAGTACTCTCCATGCTGCCACAGCTCCCAGTTATCAGCAGAGCCTCCTAGTAGAATATTTGGTGGTTCGGACAAGTTTGAAAGAATTAAGTGTGGACCTGTTACTGCTGCCCATTGCCAGGACACCATCAAACTGACACGATCTCATTCCTATATAAGCACAGAGCCTACAACTTTATGTCAAGGATTAAAACAAATCCTGGAAAATTTGTGTACTGGTGCTATTTTGCCTTTTCCTTCTTGTTACTTCTTCAAGTCCTCTCTCCTTGGCCTCCTCCCACTCCTTCTCTAAAGAGAGCACAAAAGATGTGAGGAAGATCTGACCTCAAATGACTGAAATGGCTTTATGCAAGGCATCTGGTAAACTTTATTCAGTTAAGCAGATAAAGCTGTCCTTCATGAAAGGAGCATTAATGAAATCCATCAATGTCAGGTGTGCTGCTCTTCATGAGTTCTTTTTTTGTTTAAATGTTTTGTTTGTTGCCAGGAAGAGCATAAACCTGCTGCATGGGTAGCAGGCCAAAAGAGAGGGGGAATAGATGAGGAGGAGGTATCTGGTTTTAGATAAGACTGCCTGGAGTATATAGTTACAAGTTTCATGATTTTCTGCAGAGACTGAGACTAATCTGTCTGAGACAGCAACTGTATTACTTTGAACTAAAACCACCTCATTGACAGTTGTATTCTGCAGACCTGTCAATTGTGAAATTACACCATGTAACTTTTATTAGCTTGATATCTGGAGAGGTATCTCAGCTGTTAGAAAAGGTAGTTAAAACTACATCAACTGATTTGTATGTAACATAACATTGCTGTTGTGTTGCCAACACAATGCTAGAAAACTTTCTGATGACACTTTCAGTGCCTTGCTTCCAGCTAAGTAGTAGCTTTTAATATAAAAGTCATTAGCAGTGCTATGTGCTAAAGTGCTCAGAAACTGGCCTTACTCACATTTTGTTTGGTTGCCAATAGCTTTAATAAGAGTTACCTTCCCTGAGTCATCGGTGTGACTAATACCCTTGTGAGGCCACTTAGAATAGACTTCTTCTGAAATCATTTGTCCTCTTCCCACCAAGCTACCTCTGATCCATAGAGGCAACTTTGGCAAATCCCTTTAGTTGTCCATTGTATTACAGTCTATATCATACACATGAGAGAGGTAAAAATATTGGTGTGTTTCCTCGGGGACATCATTAAGTGTTCTGCTGAAAGGAATAGTGTTTGTCATTTCTGATGTAAAATAAAAAGAATAAAGTGGCTTGCCCAAACTCCCATTCTGAATCAGTGACAGAGCTAGGATCAGGATGAATCACCTGAATCCCAATACTAAGATTAATTCACTAAAAATAAATAATCCTGGCTTTTCTAAAGCCATCAAATTGGATTCTCAGTTTGAGTCTTATTGGGAATATTGACATATCATTCTAAATATTTCACCCTATTTATACCTCTGCCCCAGAACAGCTCAATTACCGCATTTGCATGTGTGTGGACCATGTGTTAATTGTTAAAAACATTTAATTCAGCAGGACTGTGTCTTTTTTGTAGGTGTGGCAAACAGAAGAATTGTATTACCAGACACTGACCTTTCCTTCAGAGTCAAGAGGAAATCAGTCAAGATGATCCCTTCTGTCCTTGGTGAAAAGTGCAGTAGAAGCCTTTCTCTGCAGGTAGGCTATTTGGAGATTAAGGATATTTTAGGAAACTTTTTGACTGGGTTCAGTTTCTCTGGGAGATGGGTTTTATATGACAAACCCATATGAGTCCATGATCTTGCTATAGATAGCCAAGGCATTTGTGTACTAGGAGTGGTTTGAAAATTTCTCATAGCATCCTAGGGATGTTATATTTAACCTTTTCAGTGATAATGGTGCAAAGGTACCAGTGAGCCTCATATGTCTAGCTGCCATGATACAAAAGTTACTCACACCTTTGTGTGCAACTGTGTGTGTTAGTCTTAGAAGACCCATTCTTGTGTGCATAACAACATAGTGTCACAAGCATTTATTTTAATGGGAGTATTATGTTAAGCATCTCTCTCCCCCGCCTTTGTGCAGGTGCAAGCCAGTGCAACCCAGGGACTACTCAGGCTAAAAATCAGTTTGTTTGTGTACTGCTGTTAACCTAGTGTACAATGAGAATTATTTTCATTGGATTGGCACATGGCCTCACAAAACCAGCTGTGCAAGCATCACTGAGTCAGGGGCCACAGGAGAGGGAGGACCAGGCGGAAGTGTGAGAAGTGACAGAAAGGGATGGTTATGGGGGTTATTGAAGACTACCTTAATAATCAGAGGGTCACAGAATGGTTGAGTCTGGAATCAGAGGCATCAGAGAACACCTAGTCAAGCCTCCACGCTCAAGCAGAGTCACTTAAAGCACATTACTCAGGACTGTGTCAAGATGGCTCTTGAATATTTCTGGAAAAGGAGACTCCAGTCTCTCTGGACAACTTATTCCAATACTCGGTCACCCTCACAGTAAAGAAATTTTTCCTCATGTTCAGGTGGAACTTCCTATAGTTTAGTTTGTGCCTGTTGCCTCTTGTCCTGTCGCCTGGCACCACCAAGAGGAGTCTGGCTCCATCCTCTTGACACCATCCCTTCAGATACCTATATATATTGATCAGATCCCCCCTGAGCCTCCTCTAGGCTGAACAGGCTCATCTCCCTCAGCATTTCCTCATAAGAGAGATGCTCTAGACCCTTAATCATTCTAATAGCCCTTTGATGGACTTGCTCCAAGAGCTCTGTGTTTCTTTTCTACTGGGCAGTCCAGAACTGAACAACAATACTGGCTGATACAAATGCATATATAAATGTGCATATGTATATATATGCCACTTAAAAAAGCAGTATGTCTCCTGCTTTCAACAATACTTCATAACAGAAAATTGCAAACATGTTTGCATCTAATTAAATAGCTTCTGATCTAGGATTACTTATTCTTCTCCCTCTATTTAATGAGATTCTTCTACCAAGATCTGGGAAGCGGTGTTTTTTTCTTTTTCCTTCGTGTTTCTAAGTAACCTCTATACTTCCATATGGGTCTCATGGCTCAGGCCTTATCATTTATAGATTGCAAAGTCACAATTATATTCCTAGATAAGACTAATGAGTTGAGCATGGCAGAGGGAAGCACTCTTTTCTTTTTTAAATGAAATCCTAACAAAATTTTAAATATGCAAGGAAGGCACAAATTCACTGTACAGTACTGATTACAAAGACTTAATTTGTCTAATGAACCAATTCTGAACAATTCCGTGATGACTAACAGATGAAGGCTGTCTGGCTTGGTGTGATCATGTCTTTCCCCACTCTCTGCTCCATCATGCCATGAAAACTAGGTTATTCTTGATAATGATGCTAAGTAAATTTTCTAAGGACCCATAATCAGAATATTTTTTGACTGCCTCTTACCCTGGATACTTTTATGCTGATTTTGCAGTTGTCATTCTGCAGTTTTGCATTTTCCACTCTTGGTGGAAATGTTCACCCAACTCTGATTTACTATTATTTGCTATAAAAATGTACGCTTCTCCAGTAAAAGAATATATTTTCACAATAGTAATCTGAGACATGCTTTTTGCTTTTATATTAAACTTTCATTACCTGAGGTCATGTAATCCTAATCAGGTGGGTACACTTCAGTGCAGAATGAAAGGAGGTAAAAGGCTGTTCTGTGGCTGAAGGGTGAGGTGTACTCCTGACAAGCTATTCTACCTTTATATATTTTCTTGAACCAAGATATCTGGACGTTGTCAAAGGTTTTTTCTCTTTCTTTTGCTAAATGTAACCTTATTTATCCAAGCAGCAGCTCTCAAGAGGCCACACCACTCTTTCCTAGGTGGATGAATAGGCTTATTTATTAGTTTATTTATGTATGACTTTTTTTTATTGCAATGAGTACAGATTAGGACAAGGAGAAAGAAAAACTCCCACAAAAGCTGGTGGGAAGTCCTGCAGTGGAGAAGGTCCTGTGGTGCACAGATCCTTGAATTCCCACATGCACTGGACTTCAGCTCCCCAGAACTATGAAAAGCAGAGTCTTGGGTGACATGGTTGAGTGTGTGGTGTCCCTGTCCATGGCAGGGGGGTTGGAACTAGATGATCTTAAGGTCCTTTATAACTCAAACCATTCTATGATTCTATGATAAGGAAAGGGAAAAGTGACTACAGAAGCAAAAAAAACTTCAGGAAAATGCATGAGTGTGACTCCCTGTATAACCAGTTAGAGGGCAGAGCTCTGCTTCTCATGGAAGTACAGGTCCTTCCCTGAGGTCTCCTAAATGCTCTGGAACATTCACATGAGATGGTAGGCTCAAGAGCCACTGAAATTTGAGTGCAAGTTTCACATTCTTCCTCTGTCAGATAGGCATGTATTCATTCAAGTTGCTTTAAATTACTTTTCATTGATCCAGATATTTCATGCTCAGGCTAAAATATAAAAAAGGTCACGGGCAATAATTAAAAACATATTCTCCTCATGAAAACTGAAGGGGAAATTTAAGCTTTAATTAAGTTAGAAAAAATGTGAAAAGCATAATTTTCTTATTCAACACCTTTTCCTTGAATATGCTTTGCTTTAGACACACGCTCAAGGATACAGTCGTGCATGTGTTACTTTTTTAAAACTATTATGAAATATGTTACAAGCTCTTGTCCTTGTGTTCAATCAGCAGAGCTTTCACCTTGTTCATCTTTCCAAAGTCTTCATTGCCAGTAATGATCTGTGAGCCTGGAGTAATCATGGTAACAAATTTTAAGGTTGCTGTGATCTGAAGAGTGTGATATACGTTTCAAAAGATGTGTGTACGTGGGCTGAGATAGGTCAATGTAAAGATTTTAGCAGTGGGATGACTATAATGTACATGTTTAAAAGCAACTCCTCAGGTATTTAGTAAAATGCGTAATTTTTTTATGTAACTACATATAACCTGTCTCCCAGAAGGGGGTGGCCTTAGGTGATGCAGGGCTTCAGATGAGCATTCTGGAGTATTTTAAAACAAAATAAATACTATTTGCTAGTCTCCACTCATTCCCAAATCTCTGCCTGAGACCGTGTCTCATACCTCTGACAGCTTCCAAACACAAACCTCATTTCTGCAAAACCCAATCCCATACCTCATCTAGCCCCATTACTCATCTGCCCTGTGCCCACATGTTTTGTTTTAAGAAGTCCTCTCTGTTTGCTTTGTCATGTCTGTTGATGTCAGTTATGAAGGTGGTATTTAGCAAAATTCATCTTGGAGGAATTTCTGGGAGCATCATTTCTTCCTTGCCTGTGACCCAAGGACAGCTGACTCCTTTTCCTTATCTAGGAATTACTGAAGAACAAAATCAACTAAAATCTATTGCTTTTACAGCTGTCAAGTGCATCTGACAATATTTGTCCTTATATTCACGTGCATGCTGCAGAAGGATGCAAAACACAGATGCTTTATTCATTTTTTTTCCAGATCTTAGATCCCCAGGATGTTAAAGATAATTAAATAAACTGTAGGAAAAACTTTAGCATCAGAGGATTCAATATTGTTAAGGGGTTTAATATAATATAATTGTTCAAGACTTTTGTGTTTTCTTGTGGGTCTGTTTCTCCCTCACAGTGATTAAGTTAATGGTGAAGTCTAGATAAATATGACAATTAATGCAATCCTGTTCTTGCTGCTATGGAGACATGCCTTGTAGAGTGTGTCTACTTCACTTTGGTCTACTACAGCATGATAAGTTCAGCATGCTTCTGCCAGACCTTCCTTGCTCCCTGTCTTTGTTGTTAATAGCTTAACATGCATGGAAGTATAATACTTGGCAACTTAACACAACATTTGTCTTCATTAAAGTGCTTCACAGACCTCAGTTAATGAAGCCCTGTCAATGTGGTTTTAGTTGGGAAAGGCCTTTTACAACAAGGAAATATGGTGAAATTGAGGGACAGTGACACTTCGTTCCCAGGTGCTCAGGGACCCAGGAGCTGGGTTTTGTGTTACAGTCTCTCCAGTCTTTTCTTCCTCTTCCCACAGCTCCATCTGCAGTTTTTCTTTCCTCTCAGCTACACCAGTTCTGCTGTTTGTGGGGCCTTCTGGAAAGCACATCAGTAGTAACATGTTGCTAAGAGTGAATCCTGGCCCCATCTCTTTATCCAGCCCTTAATGAGGGCTGACACCTGTGGGAGTTTTTACTTGTTGAAGATGGAAGCAAAACCAAACCAAGACTTCAGATAGGGTGACGGTCCGTTTCAAAAGAAGCATGTACTCCTTGCTGTACATGCATAGAGGTAGACAAGCTTTCACCCTGCCTAAGGTGAGTGAATGTTTTGTAAGGGTAAAACAATACAAACAGCCCTTTCCAAATTTCCATGTTGTGTTTTGTTGTTGTTTTCTGTGTTTGTTCAATGATCTTCTTAAGCCATGACTTCCCAAACAGGAGACAGGGAGAAGTAGGTATTAGTGCCTGAGATTAGAGAGGGGGCAAGAACTTTATTGACCAGCTTTGCCAAAAAAAACCAATTAATATTTTGGAATTAATGGAGATTAATGGGTATTTAGTATAGACAACCTAGAGGGCTCTCAACCTAGGCAATATACATACAGATCTACCCATGTTAGGTCAACATGAATACTAAAATCATTTTATTTTCTAGCTGGTCACAGCCCTCTGCTAACATCTTAGCAGGTTGGGATATGAAGTCCTACACTTGCTGCTTAAATTTGGAAATCTAGTTCCCCCAGGAAAGCAAGGGCAAACTCCCACGGAGCCAGCATGTTGCGCTACCTACACCGTGAAGTCCATGTCTGGTGTCACTTTTATGCATTGTAATTTTTATTTTTGCCCTCTCCATATAGGTTTTAATAAAGGACATGTTAGTGGGGACTGAATAGCATTTATTATCCAGGCAGCATATCTAAGCCAGTTAGCCTGATGGATTGGTAAGAACATGTCTTAGCTTCATACCATTATTCAGTCCTTAATTGGAGAATTTTTCCTCACTAAGGGTGGAACTGTGACACAATGCGAGGCTTTCAGATTTACCTCGTGTTGCTTATAAGGAGCAAGTGCCTTTTGTGTGCACTGCAGAGGAGATAGTCTTCCACCAAGATTCATGAAGGGCTTTGCTTGAATTTCTCATCCAGCAGACTTCAGTGCACGAGGGCGGTGTCTGCACACAGGAGAAGACCCAGGCAGATGTAGGTGCTCTAGTCCTTTAACTCCTTTAATTTTAAAATGTGTTAAAGGTACTTTATTTCTCCAAATATGGGGATCAGGGCATGCCTGCGTTACTGGTTAAGCTACAGTACATACCCAGGACTTACCTCTAAATAAGTTCATCTGCTTTAAATTCCTAGTCCTATTAATTTGTGTTTCTTTCTTTTTCCTGGGCCAGCAAGCCTCTAGTTACAAAGTCAGAGACTTGCCAACCTGTTGTGAAAGCTGAGCTCCCTCTTTTAATGGGGTGTGAACAAGATGCTTGTCCTCCCAAAAAGACCACTGTGGGCATGTCTGGCCAAGAAAAAGCCCTGGTGGCATGGACAGTTACTGCGTCAGAAGAAAAATGCAAAGAATATTTCTTTCAGTGATGCAAAAGGACTAAGAGCACTCAGTGCCTTTTGTCAAATGAAAGAAAAATGTACTTTGATCCTTTGGGAGATGCATTTGGGCCTAGTTAGTCATGGAATATTTAAAGGAGCCTTGGGGGGAATTTCTGTTAAGAGAGTTAAGTTTGCAGCCACTACCTGTGGTAGCTGCAGACTGTCATGTTTATTTTTCCTCTCCTGGGGAGAAAAAAACAATGCCTGTTTTCAGTGACAATGGGGGCTTGCCCTGTAAAACAACTTTCTCTGTGGCTGTTGTATAATATTTGTAGGGAGACAAAACTGAGTAAATCAGATTTGTTTACAGCAAACAGGACTTGCTCCTCAGAGGCTGTCATGAGGCAGCTTCCCCAGTTCAAAATGATGCTAATTGTCTCCCACCTAGTTACCAAAGGGAGGCTCTGTGATTTCAGATATGTCACCTGCTGGAACTAACTAGAAGACTGAAAATGTATTCAATTCCTCAGGGAGTGTTTTTTATCCTTTTAAATGAGTTTTTGTGTGAAGAGGTATTTGATAGAATATCCCCAGTGTAAGATAAATAGTTTCCCTGAGTTGAGGACTAATTATCCTCAGGGACACAACAGACTGAACAGCTAGATGAGCCAGAAATAAAATGGTGTCTTGTGGCTATAGTGGGAAGTAGGCAGTTACACTCCTACCATACACGATTAGATGGCTATCGAGCTTGTTATTGTCAGAGAGAAAATGACTGGCTTCCTCACACAGAGCCTTCACAAATAGCAGAGTACATGTGCACTGCAGAAGCACTCTCTCTGTGTTGTGCATAGGTAAATGCACATCACTGGCTGCCATTGCTGATTTAATGCATTTCAGACCAGACAGGGTCTTTATACAGTCAAAAGAAAGAACTTTTTGCATATGTGGCATTGCATGCGTGCAATAACATGCTCATTTAAAATATATATTTCTTGGTGAAGGATGAGAGACGATGCTTTTGTTGTTCCTTACAAATCCAGGAATAAAACAAGGTTTTGTCCTGTTTGTCCAGTGATGGAGTTCTTGTTCTGTTTTCTTTATCTCTTAAGATTTTCTCATATCTTTTTCACTGGCACTTAGTTTGCTTTTTGAGGATTCAGGTTGTGACTGGAAGCAGAAGAGTAAATGTGTGTTGAAATTTTTCTCTTAGCCTGAAAAATCTCATGAGAATTTCGGCTAAATTTTGCAGGGGTTAGGTGTTCTGTTGCTGTTTTTTTTCTCTCTTCTGTTTGAACTTCCATTAAAGCCAGCTGTAGTTTTGCCTGAATAAGGACTGTGAGACCTAGCCAAATTTTGCAGAATAAAATATACATCTGCTCCTTAAACTCTGGATATGCATCTGAACTCTGTGCCACGTTCCTAAATTAGATCATTCCCAGCACGAGCCTCACTCCAGGAGAAACCCAGCCAGGCCACGCTGCTGGGCTGTGCTGTTCAAGGCTTCTGCAGGGCAAAGACTTTGGTCCATGGAGCAAAGTGGGACATGTGGGGAGCACCAAGACCTCTCAGCAGAGAATGTGACAGAAGGCAGGATGGGGGGAGACGCAAGGGCACAGTACTAGTCTGAGGCAGGCAGTTCATTGTATTTGTCAGGATTTGCTGCATATCACATCACCCACCAGTGCTGCCGCATGTAGCCTGGAGGTGAGAAAAGCCTAGAGCATCCCAGCGCTGGCCCCAGCAGGGACGAATGGCTGCAATCTCTTGGCTGACTGATGGCATGTCTTGCTGAGGCTGCTATTTATATCTGGGGGAGATTGGCTGTGACAGGACACACAGCATCCACACCACTCATTCTAACTGTTTGAAGGGCTAATGCCTCTAGTGGAGAGGGCAGTTTCTCTCATAGCTGTCTCAGATGCACTTGGAAAATGTCATTTCTAATAAGACTTCATTTGTATCAGCTTGCTAACCCTGGGCTTGTGAGAGAATGCAGGCGTGCAGCAGCAAACACAGCCCCATTGGTCCTCCACCCTGCCTCCTGGGGTAGAGCAAACACATGAGAAATAAATTCCTCTAAAAGACTATTTGTAAGTGATTATTGCTGAAGTTTCCAAATAGAGAGATACAAAAAGGAGAAAAGTCACAGCTCTAGCCCGTGGTTTTGTGCTTAGCATGTCATTTTAACTAACTGTTGTTTCTGAGAGCTCTGAGTGCCTTTGAGAGCAAGGTGTGCCCTGCCAAGTGTGAAGACAGGGCTTGTCTGGCTAAAGGAGTAACCCTTTCTGCATCATCCCTTCCTCCAGGCCCTCCAAACGATGCTGCTGGTAGTACTTGTGGAGCTGCCTCCCAGCATCCCAAGGATTCCAAAATTTTAGGTGAGTGTTGTGAATGAGAAAGTGGCATTCATAAATTAGGGGTCTCTAAACAGGGTGCTTGTGACTTGTGCATTCACATATTGCAGTCACAAAGCTGTGAATTTCCTGATTTTTGTCACACTCTGATAAGATTAGAACCCCACAGTTACTTTCGATCCTGCTGACTGAGTTGCAGAAGTAATTTCTTGTCCAATTGAAATCTAAAACTTTGGAGAATTCATGTCCACTGGGATGGAAAGTAATTTATCAATCCCCATTAACTTCAGCCACCAATCAGGGAAGTTTTTCTTTTCATTTTAGCAGAAAGGATGATGTACACTACCTACATTTTATGCGCTGACAGGAATCTCAGAAAGCAAGCAGCTAAATCTGGGCTCTCTGTGTGTTTTGAAGAAAGCACCCTTTTCTAAGAAAAACAGAACTTTGTATTTATTCTGCCACTTTATGAGAGGAGGATTAAAAAGTCTAAACCTGTATGTTTTGAGATTTGCCTACCTTAAGTTACTTTAGATAGCTTTACAGGAACTTGTGGCCTTTCAAGCTTCTTGTTTTGGCATGTGCACATCTGTATTTCTTTTGGGGGTTGCTCTTCTAATACACAAACATTTATTAATGGTTTTACAGAGACTGCAGATTGCATTTATTCAAAGGCCTGCAGGCAGAAAAAGAGAGGTTGCCAATCCCTTACAAAAAGAAGAACAGTGACATGAAACGTGTTCATTTCTTGTAAAGATAAATAAAACACAATAAATGCAAAGAAGAGGCATTTTGAAGGTTGTTTTAATTCCCTGAAATTCTTATGTTAGAACATTTGGAAGAGGGAGAGACTTGCTATTAGTCAACTGCATTGATTTCTGCCACTAAGGAAAGTGGAAGAAAAAATATTTACTGTGCTAAACTGTTGGAGCTTTCAACCAGTTCACATAGAAAACAGTCTCCTACAGACTTCCCTCCCTGGCTTTCCCTCTGCTGAAGGGAGGTCTGGAAAAGGCAGCAATGAGAGGGAAATGCTCTGTGCCCATCAGCCTCCTGAAGGGAAACTATTGCCTTCTCCTCACTGTAAGCAATGGGTCATGAAATAATTTTTATGATCCTGACAAATGAAGTACTGCTGTGTTTGAACAGTGATCTCTTTTCGATCTGTACCTGCAAGCATAGTTGTTAAAATGGCCAGAAAAATAGTTGTAGTTGATTTATTTCAAGGTGCTTGATATTTAGGTTGGGTTTTATGGAAAATTATGTGGTGTTGAGTTTGGGAAAACCGGAATAAGTGTTCTAGTTTTTAGGGTTTTGTGATTTTTTTCAGTTACATTTGCAAATATGAACATTTGCTGTTTGCTTTTTTAACAAAAACACAAGTAAAACCAAGCTCAGCTGTTTCACTAAACTCTTAAACATGAAGGTTGATAGATGGATAGATGTATTTTACAGTGTGGGTCTACTCAGAAAAGCAGCTGGGTAATGATGGTGTATTTCTTCCTCAGCATGACTGTTACTTGTGTGCATTCAGTCAGATCTTCGACTTTATGACAGAAATAAGTCTTGACTGCTTTTTACTCTTGTTAGCCCTGCAAAGACTACATAGCAAGCATCCAATATAGCTAAGAGATAATGAGCTAGATCTTTCAGTGATGAGCATTAAAGGCTCAGCAGCTGAGACTTCAGCAGGCTATGATTACTCCTTACAACAAGGGGGTGGTAATTTCCAATCAATTGCATCTATACAAGCCAAATGAAAACAGGGGACAATGGGCAGGTATAGGCAAAGGCCTAATTTATGTGACAGATTGTAGTTTTATTTCTCATGATATTTGAAATGGAAAGGGCAAAGTTTCATTGTCAAAGTCCAGGTAGAACTTAAAGGAATTGTTTTCCTTGTGCATTTGAGGCTGAAAAACTGGAAGAATAAGACCTCACAGTATTATTTGGTAAGCGCTTGTCAGGACAGAAAATACAATGTAAGCACATTGCCAAATAGGGGTGAAAACTTGATGGGAGAAAAAGGATCTTTAACAATCATATCCAGTAGGACTGATTTTTGCTAGAAGGAAAGAATGGCAACTATTAAAGATTAATAGGGGTGTGGATCAGCTAAATGCTGACAAATGTAAAGGATCCAGAAAAGGTCCTAATAGACATATTAGCAAAGTTGATAGAGTAATAAATGAGTAAATCTTTTTTTTTTTTTTTCTTTTCAGAAGTTATGAATATATTTAAAGACATATATTTTCTCAGGAAGACTAGGTTATTGTGGATAGATTAAAACATAAATAATACCAGCACCCAATTTTTGTCTGTGCTGAAAGAAAAGCTCACTTTACTCTATAAGTGTTCCCAATCTCAGATTAAAAAGAAAAAAATCCAGCCACAAAACCATACTTCTCAAAAGAAATGAACCCCAAAGAAATCCAAACAGACTGCCCATGTACCTGACTTGTAAGTTTTAATGCAATTCTAGGTCTGAGACATTAAAATGAAACAGTAATAAAATGGAAGACTGAACTTGAAAGACTAAACTTAGGTTTACCCTTTCAGGGCTATACTTTAAAGCATAATTTCTTTTATCATTATAAATTTTTTTGTAACTAATACCAATTGGATATCACATCGAAACTACATAGATAAAATATTATATATAACATTTCCTAGAATTCATTCTTAGAGTTTTGGCTATAAGAGTTCAAGGCTGCATCATTAGTGTTTGAAACTGTAGTACATAGTAAATTGCCCTAATAGCTTTTCTGAGATGTTCCTGAAATTAGTCCATGAATATGTAAACTCTCTTCAAATAGCTGAAAATGAGTGCTGTGACTCTAGAAATCTGAGGTGGAAACTGAAAAGAATATGTGGTATTTTGTAATTTTTGAAAATGATGGAAGTACAAATGTGAGATCCTGGGAAGCTCTCATGGGAGCTGCGCATAAGTCCATTTTTCATTAATAAAAAGTAATGAAGCAAACGTTAAGGGATCAGAGTTGATGAGCAATGACATTGTTATACATACATAAAATAATCTCTGACATACCAAATTGACATGTATTTTTAAAAAAATTACTGAATTTGTAGCCAATGGTAACGATGCCATGACAGAAATGCAACTATTTCTCAACATTATTAAAGAATTTGATATAATGCCTCCCACCCTGCACAATTACTTAGCAACTTGGATATAAGCCTTGTCTTATGCACGAAAAGAGTCTAAATAAATGGTGGTGATTTGAAGCAAAATATTGAATCCTGGGAAGTGTCCAAGTGAGGTGGCGCTGGGCACTGTGATGTTAGGGGTGTTTTTTATGGTGTTTATGAATTTTTGTGAGGGAAGTGTAAACTGCACATTAATTATGTTCCACAGGGACTAAATGGGGAGGTGTAGCAGAAGATGGACTAATCACTTTATCACTTGCTGGGCATTCCGAGCTGGTATAATTTAATATAGTCCAGCTAAAAGTGGGAATAAATTCTTCCTCGTACGAAATTTATTTCCTAGGCTGGTATGTGGACCTGTGTTTTATTCCCTTCAGATACTATATATCTATTCTTATATCCTAAAGCTACCGGCTTTTCTCTTATTCTTGGTGCCAGGATCACTGAATGCTTCTTAAATGGCTTGTAGATGACGATAAGTACAGCTAAAACAATTTTATCAATAATGAAGAAAGGAAGCAGCTGAACATTTAGGATCTTGAAGCAATACAAAAATGACCAGAAAAGGCTGGCAGAGTGGGGACAGGTTGCTTCTAAACTAAACATGACTTTATTCTTTGGGTATCTCATATTTACAGGGTGTGCTCACCACCATCCTGTGGAGAGTGAGGAGGCCATAGCCACCCATGGAAAAGTCTCACACAAAGGATACAGTATGGTGCTGTGCTTATTTTTGTAGGAAAATTTCTCTAGTTCTTTTAATTCTGTTTCCACCCTGGCAAGGACTCCCTGATGGTGCACTGAGGAGACCCTGCTCTTTCTTGGGAGAGAGGAGGAGGAAGGGGAAGATAGAAAATGCCCTGCATAGGCATAGCAGGCCTCTGGAAGACACTCAAGTTATTGGTCTGGAAGATAGATGTGTTTCTCAATCAGAACCCTCTGGACAGGCGCTATTTTCCTGTCAAAATGAGTTTTAAGGTATTTTAGAATGTGCAAGGCCTCAGCAGCCTTTGGGTATATGCTTGCACAATGGCAGAGTTGCAGGGGTGACTGCAGCAAGAGCAGTCTAGCTAAGGTGGCTTCCATCAAAGTGGCTCAGGTGCCAACAGCAGTGAAGTTTCAGGGTAAAATCTTCAGCTTTTGCTTAAACCTGTCAAGCTACAATGTGGCAGCTGCTTGTGCTCTGACTGCATGGAGGCTGACTCTTGATGCAGGCCAGTACAAGCTTTCTTGCTCTTGATCATGTTTTCTGTAAGGAAGAAGTTTGGAATGGCAAGTTCCAAGGCAGTCCAGACAGGCAAGGCCAGTGCATTTGAGGCTGCTGAGAATGATGCCTACAGTGGTAGTAAGATTTATCATATTGCAGTGGAAATCAGAACCCTGCGACATCTTCCATAGACTCTTAAGATGCTTGGAGACAAGACAAAGTTTTGATTTAAACCATTGGCTGAAATTACTTAAAGCAAGAAGAGTGCCTTGAAATAGCGTAGGATGGGCATGCATTTTGTCCTCTTGTCTCTGCTGTCATTGTGGAAACTTTCAGAAGGGTAGATGAGACGATTGATGTGGGTATATGATACACCTCTAGAAGAAGATCTTGCTTGCCAACAACTAAATAGCTCCATGTTACCGGAGGTTTGAGATAGTGAGAATTGTTCTTTTTTCCTTTAGGGTTTTCCATATTGATTGGGCTTAAATGTGCTCCTTTTACAAAAATGACCATCAGAATGATTAAGTCTTGCATAAAAGTGCCATAAATTTTCTCTGGCTCCAAGAGCCTCTTCTGCAGTCATTTGGCATGGGTGGGCTCTCCCCAGCACCCTGTAAATCAGCTACTATCTGGCAATCTTGAGTTAGTTCACCTTCCTTGTCTATCCTTTGAGCAAGTGCTGGAGACAACTGCATTTTGTTACATGCACAGTCATCTGCAGTTTATCTTGTAACTTTTCGGCTGGAAAACTTGAAAAACAGAGGGCATTGGGATGGGAATTGAAAGCCTCCCTCCTGCTGCCTCCAGCCTCCAATCCAAACCGAAGGAAAGGCAGCTGCTGGAACAAACAGTACAAAAAGGAGGTGGATTCGCATTGTGGCCGCCGCAGGGCAGTGTTATCCTCACAGATCTTGAGGAACATCCATCCACCTAGCAGTGCAGGGTTTCTCTATATACAGGGAATGCTCATTCAGTATAGTGCATCCTCTGTGGTATCTCCTGGGCTTTTAATTCAGACCTAGGGAACATAGATGTGATCACTTGCTCTTAATTGCCATATGGGACACCACCTACCCAAACAGGAGTGAGAAAGGAGATATTTGTGACCTTCTTTCAACAAGAAGATTGCATCTGTTCTTTTCCTGGGCCTCCAATGTCAGCAGTCACCTTGTTCCCTCTTCCCACAGACATAAAGACCATCAGACTCTACTTCTCAGTCATTTAATGGGGTGCCTTGTATTTCCATTGATGGAGAACCCATCAACCCTATGCCTGTGCCTATGCCACTGGATCCATTTAGCCACGCCTAGGATGCACTTGACAAGATGTTAGTGTGCCACCAGCACCCATCTGATTTTCTCTTGCTTCTTTGTTGCTGCAGCACAAATTACATGGCTGAAAACGTTTCATAGTTCTTGGACTCAGATCTCTCCTGTAAACATTAAATATGATTTCATAGAACCATAGAATAGTTAGGGTTGGAAAGGACCTTGAGATCATCTAGTTCCAACCCCCTGCCATGGGCAGGGACACCCCACACTAAACCATGTTACCCAAGGCCTCATCCAACCTGGCCTTGAACACCGCCAAGGATGGAGCATTCACAGCCTCCCTGGGCAACCCATTCCAGTGCCTCACCACCCTCTCAGTAAAGAATTTCTTCCTTAGATCCAATCTAAACTTCCCCTGTTTAAGTTTGAACCTGTTACCCCTTGTCCTGTCACTACAGTCCCTGATTTGATTAATAAATGTTGCCCCACACTCTGATTTACATGATTTTGTTGACCAAACATGCTAGTGACACTAAATGACTCCCTAAGTGAGGAAAAGTGGATTTTAGAGGATAAATTGTTTAAAACATTTATTATGAAGCTACTTTGAGAAGAATAACAAGGGAAAACCATTTTGTGTGGAAAATTTCAAATTCCTGAATAAAGTATATAGCAATTTTCATTTAAGGCTTTATATATATATTTAATATGTATAATATATACATATTTCTCTTGAAGGCAAGACTTGGGGATTTCAGGCTTCTCTGTCAAGGGCACAAGTCCATAATTTGTGATTTTTGGATCACTACTTCTCTGCTGAGCTAGTCTAACTCAGGAAGGTGCTAAAGGTTTTAAACTGGCAGAGATATGCCTGAGGCAAGCTTCAGGCATATTGGCATCACAGCTGTCTCTCTGATTTGCCAGCAGAAAAGTGGTACCATATAGACTGATTAGAGGAACATGGATAAAGGGAATGGCTAGAGTATTCCAGATAAAATAAACAAATGAAACCTTCAGGAAGAAGCCAGTTTTTTCAAGAGGTTGTTGGGGTTTTTTATTTCCTGGAAGGGTGTTCTACTGTTCTGTTTTGAGTTTGCTGTCAACTGGTATGCCAGTTTAGCTTGAAATTATGTGACTTGGCAAGTTTTAAATGGGACTGCTCCTGGTTTACTCTCATGTGAATGAGGTGCCTTGCAAATGAAATCAAAAACATTTCTTGTGGAAGCCATAGTTTTATATCAGGTTCTTAATTACACATAACAAGCCAGGTGGGAGAGCATTTTGTACCTGGTTCTTGATGACACATGTTGCATCACAAGGCATTTGTGATATTTACATCCAGATTATGATTTCTAAAATTTTATGATATTTTAGACTTCCTACTCTTTGATTTGCATCTAGCCAAACATTAAACATTGACATACAATGCTTTGTATATATAAACATACTTTTTACTTTTCATTTTCCAGTAACCACAGGGAGGTTATCAACAAGATGGAGCTAAGTTTCTCACAGCACTGCATGCAGGGTGGACAAGGGAAAATAGGCATCAATTGCAATGAGAGGTTCAGATGGTATAAGGCAAGCAATGAAGCAGGTTGTCAAGAGAGGATGTGCAATTTCCATCCTTGAAGGTCTTCAAGACCCAGCTGGAGAAAGCCTTGAACACCATGATCTGATCTTATAGCTGTCCCTGCTTTAAGCAGAAGTTTGGACTAGAAACCCTCTGTGGTCCCTTCCAAGATGAATTATCCTAAGATATTATGATTATCAGTTGCTAGTTTGTCCTGTCTAATTCCAAAATTATTATGGGCAGTGTTAGGTGAAGATGGGGGCCCTTTCCTAAACTGGAAATAATTTGTAAATATGGAAGGGCAGCTGTGATGTTGTCATTGCTTGATGAAAATTGGTGTTCGGGAATACATGTTTATAAATCTTCAGGATGGGAGATGAACTCCCTCTGACACTGGTTGAAAAGTTATTTTTACATATTTTTAATGCAGTTCTTTGGACAGCTTGGCCAGAGCCTATGAAGGAGATGGGTGGTTCAGCTCCATTTGTCTCAGTTTCATGGTCTCTCCAGGACAGCAGTGAAGAGATTAATCAATTGTAAGCAGTTTTGTTGGGTTTACATGTTAGTAAAAGTGAAGACAAACCAGGTAAGGCAGGATTTACACTGACGAACTCTCAGCTGTGTTACAGTTATTCCCTGGGACTTTATTTCTTGAAATCTTACAACTTTCTGAAGAAACTTCTTCCCAGCTTTTGGCTCTTTGCTGCCAGTAAAAAGGAAATTCAGATCCCCTTCTCAAGGTTTTCCCCTCTCCTGTTTCAGTTCTCCTGGTTGAGCTGTGACTTCCAATTTTCTTAGCAACCCCCCTAGATCTCCTCCTACTCCTCATTCTGGCTCTGCAGGAAATCCTAATGAACCGTTTGCTGAGAACAGCTTTAGCAGCATCTCAAATGACATCTTCAGGGACCCCTTTGGGAAGACCACCACTTCTTCAGGTTTTCTTGCTTAATTAGAAATCCCTGTCCTGAACTCCCATCCAAGACCCTTGCGCTTTTCTTTTCCTCCAAATGGCAAGTTAATTCTACCCCTCTGATTTTAGTGGATTTACCACTGGAACATGAATATCTTATTGTCACCCACTTCTGAGTACTACTGGTACTAAGATAACTACAATTTTACGAGCTCGGCATTTAGAGACTGCCGTTAGAAAAGCAGCACTTTAGTGCCCTCTGGTATTGAGTTTTACTGTGGTGTTCATAGTATCTTCTATAGCAAGAACAAGAAGTACTGCAGTAAAGACAAAATTTGAGGTACCGTAAACGTTAAATTTCTTTTAAACGATCCACTGCAAGCTGACAAGTAAGATATACTTAATACTTTAGTCTATAAATATAAAAATTGATCCAAGACTATGTCCCAGGAAAGTGAGAAAAAAGTTGAATTTCTTTCTCACAGAAGTTGCCTCTTGTGTGAATGATTTACCTTTAAACCTTCCAATTTTTAGGTTATTTCATGATTAGTGACCTTCAGTGGCAGTATCACCACAAGTGTCATTTGTTTCTTCTAACCAAGTGTGCTGTTAGGGGAAGACCGTCTTTGTAGAGGACTTGACGTTGTGACATGGAGGGGAGCTTGCACCTCTGAACTGTGATTGCTACAAGTCTGAAGAGAAAGCTCATTGTCTGAGGATTTCAACTGAAAACTCTAAGGAACTGCAACTTCTGCTGATTTAAATCTGAAGTATAAATAGATCAGCTTCAGATGTTTATAGCTGGCTACCAGCAGAGAGGACCTAATTTTTACAGCTGCTGGCATAGGTGAAAACTTAACTCAGAAGAAATTCCCAAGACTTCTGAAAATTAGATGGAACTTTGTAAACATTCTTCATGAGAGGATTTTTGCATATATTTCTTCTTTGGAGGGAAGACAAACCAGTTGGTTTACTAATGAAAAAAAAATCGTGTTTAGGAAGAAATTGCTGATATACAGCCAAAACCCTCCCTTTGTTGGTGCAAGAATACAGTTCTGTGGTCACAATCCCATGGAACATCTGTGGTATTTTTCTACCCATACTGAATGTGGTAGGAAGAAAGAAGGGAGGTGGTAGTCCTCCACCCCTCCTTCCCTTTGCTGCTAGTGCCCTTGGGTGCCACAAATGCTACTTTACTCTGCTAAGTGCAGCTGTATGTCCCCATTTAGATCTTTGTCTTCTGCTTCAGCCTCATATCACATTGACACTGTCTGGACATGTTGGCCTCTGAGGATCAATGTGCTGCCATGTATCCACCTCCTTATCTACAGCCCATGGCAAGATCAGCGTCTAGACAGCCATAACAGCATATGTTAGCAGTTGGGCAAGTGTAGCAGTGAATGGTGAACCCTGTTATGCATGTCTGGGTTACTCCTGTGGCTCAGGAGTTTACCACTTCTGTTTTTTACCCTGTGCTAAAGTGCTGTGAGACAGGGACTGCATGGAGATCTGAATAGGCTGCTGCAGTGCCTGAGTGCTTCATGGGTTGTGTCATGTTGTTAGCAGTCCCTTGGTGCTAAGAGATACTGTGAAGAGCAAGTTAAAATAAAATGTGGTTTTAGAGGAACATTTTATAAATGGAGGACTGATTTCTACTAGATGTATTTTTAGTGTCAGGAGGGGGTCTATGTAAAAGGATTTCTCTTGGTTTGAGCTAGCAAGGTGGCTTCTTTCATGGTAGTTTTAATCCGAGGTTGTGAAAGGAAGCTAAAATTTTGGTGTTCAATTGAAAACATTTTAGAGAGATCTAATTTTCAGAACAGAGGTACAGAAGATGTTTAGGAAACTGGGCAGCTAGAGGCATCTCAGAGGATGCTCTGTGAATCTGCCACCCTTTCGTCAAAAACTAGACCTCAGGCTTTTGAGGAAAGGTATATATTTCTTTTGTTTATATATGCAAGTTGGCTGGTAAGATTAACCACACAATTTCTCTAGGATCCTTTTGTAAGGACTGAAGATAGTTTAATTCATTACAAAACCAGTGCAGAGGAATGACAAAGAGTATATTTGGAGCTCAGAGAGAATAGCCAGCTACCACAAATGGCTGAGTTAAGTGAGTGGTCAGTACAAGCACATCTGAGAACTTCTTTAGGTATACGGTTCCCGGATAGCAGCATTGTTGCTTTTAATAATTAATTATGCATTTACGTGTAAAACTAAATATAGTTACATGTCTTAAAATTAGGAAACACAGTAAATGGAGCTGGTATTTGAATGGTGTACCAGATTCTACATTTTAATGTTACAATGTGCTTAATCACTCTCAGTCATTAAGGAAATTCTGCGTGTGTGTCTGTGGGCATGCATGCACAGTTTGCTCTTTCCAGAACCCATCTGATTAACTCTGTTGCTTCTTCAAAGATTATAGGGTGTCTTTTAAATTTCTGTTATGCCACATTTATTTTATTTGCCTTTTTATGAAGGAAATATTCTTTTAAACCTAAAAAACCCCAACTTTGAAAAGTGCCTTTCCATAAATCTCAAGGGTCTCTTGAAATGCTCTAAAAGTTCAAAACAACGGCAGCAACAAAAACAAACCCAGCAATTTTCTCTGAATCAGGATATGGAGAAAAATTCTTCCATTGCAGGCGGAAATCTCAGCTGCATCATGTTCCCAGCCCTATTCTTTTCCTCTCGCATTGGATGTTTGAGGAAAGAAAGGTGCTTGCAACATGGAGGAGAGAAAATCTTGTTCAAGTTGATATTAACCAAATGTGAGGGAAAAAGCAGGGAGTGATTTCTGAAGTCTGAAATGCTTTTTCGAAAGGACTATGACAACTTCTTTTTCACCAGCATATGGAAGACATTTTAGCCCAGGGCTGCTTCTGACCAAATGCTTCTGTAGCAAAGCAGTGGTTTCAGCATCTCCCTTGTCCTAATGGTGGGAATTTGTAGCTTGAGTACCAATTTCAACTGGTTCTTCTGTTAAGGCCTCCCAAGTGCTTGTAATTAGAGGCCAGAAAGGCCTATGCTGACCTCCTAAATAAAGCAAGGAATGGAATTCAATCCACTGATGTCTGCATTAAGTCCCTATCTTCTATTTGAGCATAGGGTTTAGTAGTTATCCTGTTTTGTTCTAAACACATCAGATAATGATAAATCTACTGTTTCCCACAGGAAGCTGTTCAAATAGTTATCTCTTCTCTCTCAAAAGCATGTGTTTCATGTTATGTTTGAACACTTCTAATTTCAGCTTCCTGGTGTTTTGTATCTCATTATCTAAAGATGTTAACATCCATTCAACACTGGGCTTACACGAGATCACCAAAGCGACTGTTCCCCAGCTGCTCACTGACCCCCTTCCCAGAGGTTGCTGCCCACCAGAGCAGGGATGGCTAAAGGTCTTCTGAAATAATGCTGTTTACAATGCTAAACTGATCCTGGGCAGCAACTTGCAAGAAATAAAAACCAAACTGGTTCTTGCTGCAACCATGCATATCAGTACTTTAATGTACTAGACTGAGGTACCTCTTATCTCCACAGTTGCAGTTATGATAAAATATGTTCTTAACCTTGTCTTTGAGTACACTGTCCTCTGAATCTTTCACTGTAAATTGTGCATTTGAGACTTTGAGTCAATTTTGTAATTCTTTTCTGAGCTACGTTTCAACATGTGGATATAAGACTTGGATAACCATTTCTGGACAATCATTTTGCAAGCTGTATTAATCTACATAGACCTCTTCTCAGTGACAAAATGTGAGCCCTTCACACAGTGGCTTCTTTCCAAATAAAGTTCCTAATCCTGCAAGTGTGACGTGATGCCAGACTCCTCCAGAAACATGTGGGTAGTGAAGCTTTGATATTTTAACCCCCTGTTTATATATCTCTGAGAAAGAAAAAGGAAATGGCAAAAGTAGGTTAATTTGAATTACATTTTTTTTTTTTTCTTTCCTTTTTTTTTTTTTTCACTGCTCTAGTGGAAAAAGTTAACAGAATACAAAATCTCAGCATTGAAAGCACATTTTTATTTGATTTTTAAAGAGAAGTATTTTCTTCCCATAAGGAGCTGGCAGTTTAAAGCAGGATATTAGAACTGCTCATTTGCACGCAGTTCACTGCAGTAGCTGCAAATACATTGTGTGATCAAATTAATATGTATGAGAATGTCCAATATGTGTATGCAAAACCTCATTGTTTTTATGGCAGCTTGTTATGCATCAATTCAGTGAAGTTAGCAGTGTAGTCTGAATTCAAGTTACTTTGCAGTGAATTGGAAATCCTTGCATTGCTGGAGTAGGTGAAGTTCATTAATGTTCATTTTCGGAATGATTTAATGATGAGCGGTTGATACATTGCCAGCTCATAGTCAGCTCAATATCAACTCATTAGCAAGGAGCTGAACTCTGTCTGAGTTGTTCTGAGACTTGTACCTCAAACAACACTTAAGGGAGAATCATAATTTTATTAAAAGACAAAAAGTCCTCGATGTAAGAAGCAATTTTTAAAATAAGGTGAGAGTTGATAGAAGTGATGTTGGAACTGCCTTGAAATTGCTTTCCAGCAAAGTTGTCACCCTTAAAAAATACAACATGAATAACAAGGTATGTCAGTGTCTGTCTCATGGCAACACAAAACCACTATGCTTTGTAACTGCTGAAAGCTACTTATGTAAGAGGCCTGCTATTTTATACTTTTAGACCTAGGAAATCAACACTGAATTTAATTTAAACCCCGTATACAAAAACAAATCAGTAACACCATATCAAAAGCACAGACTACATCTGGTCTCAATCAATTTATGTACAACATTCAATGCACTCGAAAGCACACCACCCACAGCAACATCTCCCAGCGTGCTGAGATCTTCCAACACTACCTTCCTTGCTTTCTTTTCCTCATTTAGAGTGTGTTCTTTAAAAACTGATAAACAGAATTCATTTTCATGATTCACATTTTTCATAATCCACTGGCTCCACCTTTTTAAAGCTATTCCTGCATTCCTTCATTTATTGTCCCAGTCACCAAAAACTGTGATCCATAAATTCCATTGATTTGGCATATACTTTGCAGTTCCTAAGATATTTAGATCCCATAGACTCACATCTCTTGCCAAATGTGTTATTTGGGGATCCCAAATATCTGGGATTATCTTTTAATTGCTTGTTTAACCAAAGTACTGATGTATTGACTTAATCGTGTCTGTTCCCATTTATCTGCTTAAACAGCAAGAAATACTAAAAGATAACAACATTGTTGATTGATCTGACTGTGTGACGTTTGATGCAATCCATGTGGGCCACAAAGTCAGCATTAGGTTTGCAATTACAAGAAGTCATCTCCAAAATCTCAAGGAAGAGGAAAGCTGTTGGTGCTAGGAAGAAATTCAATTTCTGTAGTAAAGAATCATTTGTTTTGGTTTATTCACCCCAGTGACATATATGAAGGCAATGTCAGTAAATCAGCTGTCAGCTGACAGCAAAAAACTTGGGTCCAAAAACCAAGAAATTGCAAACTAGGATCTGCCAGCTTCACGCCTGGTAGTTTAAAAATGCTAAAAAAGCATAGGAAAACCTGTGACAGGAAACTTATTTATACAAAACCCAGCAAACCTCTGTTATTTGTCATGTGCAGTTTTCCACTTCTTAGAAATGATCCCTGAGAAAATTTCATAGCCTTAAGATCTCGTTATCCTGTGGATTTTTCAAGATGTCTGTGTCCAGGTGTGGACTTTTTTGCAGCTAGAGTTAAAACAGTGGATTCTTGGCTGGTTTTTGCCTCTCAGGAACCTAGCCAGCTCTTGAGCTTAAGAAGAGAGAGCAGAAGCTGATCATGTTTTTGATACAGAGGTGTTGCAGTTTACCTTTGCAGGCAAGCCAGAAGCCAGGGAAGAAATGGAAAGAGAGGAGAGAAGTGGAACCATAAACTCTTATAAAGAATACATGGGAAATTCTTGCTGAATCTTTTTGATGATTGTATCAATTTTGTGCACCGTGGAAAAAGCTATTTTGTTTTTCTCATGGTATATTGCATTTGTTCGAGTAGAGCCATTAAAAGCATAGTCATAATAATTTGTGAGGCAGTTTGTGACCCATGCTGCTTTTTCTTGCCTTCTTCACCCTAGTTAAACTTTAAAAGCTTCCCACATTATTGTCAAATGTTTCTTGCAGCTAAGGAGATAAATGCAGCACACCATCTTCTGTTAACAGGTGAATTATAGATTCTCCCTACTGGAAGAACTAACAAACATTTTCTGTACAAGGCAACAGTTTATATTCATTGAACTTGGAAGGGAAAATGCAGCCAAACTGCAAACTGAAACATAAGGAACAGAAAAATTGGAATATTAGGAACTTAATGTTTTGCTGTGTACCAAGAATTGTTGTTATATTATGCCAGGCACTTTAATGAAGAAATTAGCAATAAACATTTAGGACTGTACAAACAACTTAGGTGTACAAAATATTTGCAGCAGAGGCAGTGAAAGCTAAGCTAAGGAAGAAAAGGTATAGTGTTGCATCCAGGGTAGGTAAATTGTGCAGAGAAAGAGAGGATGTGGGTTTCTATCTGGCCCGGCTTCTGCCACCTCTGTTCTGCAGCTGGTAAATTTTTTCTCAGTTGAACAGTCTCACCTAGGCTCCTGGGTCTCCTTAAGGCAATAGGAACTACCTAATGATCAGGAACATTCTTCATAATAAGGAGATTTGTGCTTACGGCTGTCTCTCTTCTATGCCTAAAATGTACTAGATGTTCTAGAAATAACAAAGGGTTATGGTGACAGGTGTTACAGTTTCTTGCAGGATCCTGATGTTTGATGTTGGTGTTAGACGCTCTGCATACAGAGCTGCTGGCTCAGCTATAAGTGGTACCTGGCCACGTTAGGTAAGGCTCCAGAAAGTCAGAGGCCACCATACCTCCTTGTCTTCCTTGCTGCCTCCTTGTCTGTCGGCTGTTGTTCAATACAGCCTGGCTTTGTTGCATCTTCAACCTCAGCTTCATCAAAAAGTATTTTTTTCTTGCCTGCTACTGGAGGTTCTCATAATGGAGCTAAATACTGCTTTTCTTAGTTTTGTGAGACACTCTTGTTGTTCAGAGCAAAGCAAGTAGAATCTCCAGCAATTGCTCTGCTATTTTCCATTCCCCCTTTATGATTTTTAACCTTTTCACTATCCCCTTCTGGTTCGAGTTGGGTTGGGAATCAGTGCTTCCTGTTTGCTAATGCCAGGCCGTAATGAATGAGTGTTTTACACTGTGTTGCAGCCTTTCTGCTGGATTTGGTTCTGACATAAGCTGGTTGGACAAGCTGTCACTTGTCACTCTCATGATGTTTTCCTTGTGAATGGGTTCTTTGGCATCCTTTTGCCCAAAGGACAGTCAGACAGTCTTGCCTACTCTGATTTCTTCAATGCTTATTGCTTGCTTGTGCCTGATGCAGACAGGCAGTTACTACCCTTTAGAAATTTGCTATAAGCATTAACCTAGGGCACTGACACTGGTGGTTTTGTGATCCAAGAAAGACGTTAAACAGCTGAGATAGGAGGGGGAGGGTGACTGTACCTCTGAATGGAGCTGATGCACTGTGGAAACCTTAGCTAATTACCTCTGGATGAAGAAACTGTCAAGGTCCACTGGCCAAGATGTTGGAGGCTGTTACCTGAGCAGTTCCATGGGCCCTGGGCAATAAGCCAGCACAGCTTCCAGTCTCTGCCAGCCCATTAGCTGCAAGCTACTAATATGACACATCCCTCACGACTTGTGTCTTCTATAGCCAGTGCTGGATTCAGTCCCAGATCAGAGCTCCTACACCACGCATTTTTTTTTTCCAGAATTTCTTCTTTTTTTTTTATTATTAGAAACAAACCAGTAGACACAAAAGCCTAACCATTCCTTGCTGCTTAAAAACCACACACAGCTGGTGCCATGGTGCCTGCTTTGGTGTACAGCAGTACTAGTGAGAGGTGTGAGCACATTGGGAACCTCACTACAGTGCTGATGCTATGGCCTGATATGGCCTGATATATATATGGCCTGATCCCTGAGACCCTTCTCAAATCATCTTGTGAGAAATCTGTGTGAAAAAGACATAGCAGCCCCAAGCTTGCTCTTTCAGGAAGATACCACTACAGGCCTGAACAAATATTGAAATAAGTGGAAAGAGTTTCATAGCATCATAGAACAGTTAGAGTTGGAAGGGACCTTAAAGATCATCTTTAAGGTAGTTCCAGCTACTTATGGGGTTCTTCTAATACCCCTGCCATGAACAGGGACACCTTCCACTAGACCAGGTTGCTCTAAGTCCCATCCAGCCTGGTCTTGAACACTTCCAGGAATGGGGCAGCCACAGCTTCTCTGGGAAATCTGTGCCAGTGCCTCACCACTAGTTTGCCTAGACTTTGCTTAGCTGGAATGGGAGAGTAACTACTGATGCTAATGTTTACTTGGGGGTGTCATCAGACAGCAGCCCCAGCACAGCATCGCCTGGCAGTGCTATTAGAAGCAGAAGGAGTAGCTTGGTCTGGTGCAGTGGGCTTCTCACTGGTACAACCAACATGCATTTGCTTTCTAAAAGGACACCTCTCCACCTGCATAAGACAGTTCAAAGATGTTTTAAGCAGGCACCAACATTGTCCGGTAAAGCCCAAACAACACTGGCATCTCTAAAGACAGAAGGAAAAGCAGCCAACATGAGTGAACACAACAGCAAAGGGTTGGTAGCCAAGCCACCCAAAAGGCACAGCATTCATCTCACACTGTGGGCCATTAATCCCATGGAGTAGTGAGTGTCTGGGAAACCTCCTTCCTCTCTTTGGTGGAAGGAAGCAGCTGAGCGTAGCCTTACCAGAAACTCAGTGCTGGTTGGCCCACAGGTGACAGACACCTGCAGGACGAGTAGAGGTCTTCTGGAAGAAAACAGACTCATGCCAGAGCTGGGGGCTGCGCTGGAACATCATGACATGGGCTGACAGCACTGCTGCGTCTAGGTTGCTTTGCTTTGAAGAGGTGAGGAGGCATTCACCAATCTGCATGACAGCTGAGACAGGCCAACCTGAAACAGCCTTGCAGCCATCCAAATCACTGCTGTGTCAAAACATCAGTTACCTTTGGGTTTTGTAGTTTCGCTTTCTGTGGAATTGTTTTTCACTGAAGGATGAATGTTTGCCTAACCTGATAGGAAAAGTTGGGTAAAAGCTGTCTGAAAACTACTGCACAGGAAATCACTCAGTATGAGAGGAAGAAGATGGTGCCATGTCTGCATTCTGGCTTCAGACACAGACCAATCACACACACATTGTTTGTAACAGCCTAGCATTTTTGGGCCAAGAGTGGGTTTTGTTTTCATCAGTCTTCATAACACAACAAAACCCATTCTACAAACCTCTTCATACCAATGCAAAGATGTGTATGTAAGTACTGCCTGAAGTCCTGCCCATCCCTGCAATTGCAGGGCAGCCCCATCTGGGTACCTTGTGCTTTTCAGTTCTAACAGATTAGCTGATTGCCTGCTGTATAGGAAGCAGATGGCAATAGGTCTCTCACCTGAGTTAACTCTGCTATTAACAATGGAAAAAGCTGGGCCCATTTGTGGTCTTTTATTCCTTAGGTTATTTATCACTGCTCTTCAACAATTGGCTGTTAAACCTGTAGCTGACCTGTTGGAGAATCTTGGGAGAGCTCCTTGGTGACCCCGTGCTGGGGCCCTGGGGCACATTGGTTGCTTTTCTGTGGTAAGTGAAGCTAATTTGGATGGGGTGGGATGAGAATTGGCCTAGTAGTCTATTTTGCCAGCTCTATTGCATCAGTTTGGATCTTCAGCAGAGGCATAATAACTGATAGTGAGCATGCAAATATGTTTTAATGTACAGCTTTCTGCAATAAGTGACAATGAGTTAAGAAAGGAGGGAATCTGATTCATAAGTTATTTCAGTTTTCTGTGAATACACTTATGTTATTTAACCCTGCTTTTGACTTTCTAGTACCTGGAGTCCTTTAAAATTTGGACATGTTGGCTTATACTCAAGAGCAGACTGTAT
Source organism: Psittacula echo (assembly GCF_963264785.1). Lineage (NCBI taxonomy): Eukaryota > Metazoa > Chordata > Aves > Psittaciformes > Psittacidae > Psittacula > Psittacula echo. Next base: position 35,205,862 of record NC_137738.1, on the reverse strand, counting down.
GCGTAATTCTTTCTGTATCACCATAGTTTTCAGCCCAGGACAAGGCTAACATACACTAGTATGACTTTCATTAGACTCTGGCAGACTAGACTATAAACTTGGACAGCTTGGTAAAGGGTATGTGTCCTATTCAGCCATTATTCTTGTGTTTTGGTATCACCTGAGTGAGGAAGCAGATTGGCACAGGAGGCATCTAGTGCTGCCATCAAGGTCACTCTGTCCTGCGGCCCTGCTGTGCACCCAGAGTTGGCAGCTGGGTTAACAGTGTAGCAGAGAGAGTAAAGAAATACCCGATTCTGAGCCCATTTGTGCTAGCTGTGAAGATACCTGTGAAGATACCCAACTGCCCATTGGCCAGCATAGCCACCCCTGCAACTTGCTTGGTGGAAGCTCCCTACTTCTGCGGAAACTTAACTGTTCAGATTACAACCACAGTTTACCAGGTGCTTTGGTGTTTAGACAGCTAGGAGAATAAAGCTTGCATTTTTTTTGTGGGTGTGTATTTCTGAGTGAAGTGTGCCATTAACGTTTTTCTGGCTATGTGAACAATTAGATACAAGATTCAGGTGATGTTATGCAATTTTTTATAAGAGCACTCTTCTGTTTTGTGGTAGCTTTCACAATTTTTACAGTCACTGCTTTGTTTGGGTCAGGCTGTAATCTTTCTGAATAAACTCAATGTCAGAAAAGTTATGGGTCTATCAAAAAGCAGCAGTTTAATTTTATAGACACACCTGTGAATTTAATTCTATCTCTAAAACTTCTTTTAAGTCCTTAAAGGGCCATTCCAAACTTGAAGGGGGAAGCTTTGATTGCATAGTCTCAGTAAACTGCATGACATATAGACATACTGAACCTGACAAGTGACTGTTCATTAATCCTGAAACCTGGCCAAGTAACTAAATTCCAGAAGGCACTGCATTAAAAAATGAAAAGTTCTCGTTATGATAAAGGCCCATTTATTATTTTTTTTTATTTCTTGCTGCTGTCATCCATTAGTAAATGCTAACAGCTGCTAGTACGGTCATTGGTAGTTAAAAGTTTTCCTCACCTGAGGAATATCGGTGAACTATAAGTTCAAGGACATGGACATTCTTTCTCCTTCCCTTTCTTAAACTGAAGTATAAAAACTTCTACAGACTACATCAAATCAGCTGATAAAAGGAGTAATCTCTACTGTCCTGAGAGCTATACTAAAGGGGAGAGGGACTTCTGAGCTGAAGCAAACCGGCCTTCTAGTGCAGCCTCCCAGCTTGCTTGCTTTTAAAGAAGGTGCATTTGAAGCTATCATTGTGTTGCATATAGCAACAATTTTTTTTTTTTCTAGGATTTCACAAAAAAAGACTCCAACCTTTTCTATCTCATGCAGTAAGGTAAGTGAGATAACCCTTTATTCTGACAAAGTTGAGGTAGCTGTAGAAGAACAATCTTTTTAAGATTGCTTTTAAAGTGATCTTGCATGATACTGGCTTTTCAAGTCCCCCTTTCTTAACAGTGGCCTAAGCCAAGTCACACTTCAAATTTATCCAGAAGTTTGTTAGAAAGGAGAAAAAGAAAAAAGCAGAAGGAGAAAATGTATTTGTCAGCACAGGCAGCACCTAAAATTTTGATGACTATGATAACAACAGAGTAAGTTACTTAAACACTATTTTAAATTCTAAAACATTTTTTCCTTTTTTTACATGGAAGTTAATGATGATTATATGTATCTTACTGTGTTCTCCTTTTTCACTAAAGCAGAAATACTTACAAGCTGTGGCCAAGCATCTTTATCATGTACTGATAACATGACTAAACAAAAGTACCTGAAAGCTCTGGACTGTGTATTTTTGAAGATATTCACTGCGATTTTGTAATTTCTGGCAATTTAGGGAAAGTAAAATTGCCACTCTGAAGTCAATATGAGCTCTGACACTTATTTTAGTAGGGCCAGTCTTTCCAAGAGAGTTCATTAGCTGAGAAGCAGCCTCCTCATAGACGATGGGTAGCCAACATGCTTATGTGAACCTGTTGAGGTTTTTCTGTCACTAAATATGAAGCACATCGATCCTGCTGCTTTTTGGTGGAGAATCTTTTTTGTTTCTGAAAAGCCAAAAGGAGAGAATCACCACTATTAGATGTGCACCTTGGGGAAGCTTGAGTACCAATCTGCCTAAATATTTATGCTAGCTCAAGCTCAGGGGTTGCCTGAGACCAATCGCAGGACAATCTGCATGCTGTAGGCAAACCCTCTGCTTCCAGAACTTGGTTATATAGAAGCTCTTTAAGGCTATTACTAGGCAGAACAATTTACTTTGTATTCAGTGACAAGAAAGCAGTTTTTAACATAGGACATCTTGTACCACAGCTGTTATACAATGAAAAGACAGTGTATGTACCAAGGCACGTTGGTTTTACTGGGAAGTGAATTAGTTGAGGTTGAATCATGAGGGTCTAGAATAATGCTGACCTTACCTAGCTGCTAGTAAAACCTGCAAGCACTTGTGGGCCCTTGCATTTTACAGCAAGATAACTGTCCCAGGTTTATCTCGGCTCAACTCAAAAAAGCAAATATCCTCTCCCCTCTTAACGCCTTTGTGACAGAGAAGACTTTACTCTCAGTCCTGAGAGACCTGCTAGTTCTGTGTCCTCCATAAAAAATTCTCTTTATATTCTCTGTAACTGAATCTTGTCTCTGTGACAGAAGAAGTGAGGGAAGAAAGACTGTGGGATTGCAAAAAGAGAGGCAAGTGCAAAGGAATGGAAGAAGGGAGAGAGACAGAAAACCTGATTAATATAAAATATGAAAATGCTAGAAATCCCTGAAGTATTCTGACTTCTACTTTGTCTCATACATCTTAACACTCTTTTTTGTTTGTTCTTTAGCTCTAGAAAATTATAATTGCTCAATACTTTGCAAATACTAATGGCTTTAATAGATTAAATCTGTGGTAATATCTATGCAACCTAATAAAGCTATGTAGTTTTTAATGCAGTGCGTTAGGATTTCTATTCTTACTGTGTTGGCAAGAGGGAATATGACAACAAGGGAAACAATTCTAAGAGCATGCAAACAAAACCCAGGAAAGACTTGAGTTTTCTGACTCAGAATAAAATGAATTTATAATGAAACAGTCTTCACAAAAGGGAGCTTTTATTTCTTCACTGAATGTTATTTTCTAGAGGTATTTGACAGTGTAGCTCGTATCTTGGAATCTAGAGAACAAAGAGAAATTATTTTCATTTCTCTTCCACTAAAAATTTCCCTTGATGTTTGAGTTCAGTTTTGGTAATACTCTAATAGGTTGCACTTATATACAGCTTTCCATTTTAAAATCTGGAGTATCATACATATACTGAACCAAACATTGCATACCCTCATGATGTTGGGCAGTAGTGATATCCTTGAATCACAGTTGAAACTGAGGCTTTGAACGTATCAGTAGTGTTGCCCAATACACCTAAGGCAGAATTGAGAAGGCAGTCAAATAGATTTCATACTCGCTTTTTTTCCTCCATGTCTACTGTGAAGCTGGATACCCACTTGACTTCCTTGGATCCCATCTGCCTGGGTGGATTTTTTTCTTTCCTAGAGGAAGAGCCTAGGATTGCAGAAACATGTCAGTGAAGAGCAGCAATGAAAAAATATTGATAAAATTGATCACGGATTGTCACTGAGTGTGAGTAAGGACAGAACACAGCATGGAGACTGGAATTATTGTCTATGGATGCTGCCGTCTCTTGCTGTCCTTTCTGTACCTGCAAAGGAGGAGGACTTACCCTTACCTCAGCTGCTCCTGTGCAAACTGTGTGGAACAAACAAAAAAAGACAGTTTGGGAGCAGGTGGGGGCCTAAACAAGGCATCTTGTCCTGTCAACAGACCCCTACAGAGGGACCAGCTTCTGTCATAAAGTATTGTTAGCTAGAAATAATAGTATGTTAATGTGCTTTGTATGGAGCTTGCAGAATTGAAAAATAATATGTTTGTTCAATCCTCCAACCCCTCAATCTTGTGTTATGTCTGAATGAATCATTTTATGTCTGTCTCCTGGACTTCTTTATTTTTATAAAGGTAGGGTTTTGGCTTTGCAGAATTTTGAGGAAGACATACGAATCAGCTTGTGAGTGTACTGCGTAGGGGACAGAAACAAAAACTGCTGAAACGTACATAATTGAAGTTATACAATGCATTTGAAGAAGCTTTCTGAATTACTACTTAGTTGCCTGTAAATCTGCCCATCAAATCCCCTTTATATTGCCTTTATATACACCAAATAAATATGGTGTAGCTATTATGCTCTTTGCTTTCTCTGTTGTATACCTATAAATGCCTGCTGACTGTCTTTCTGAAAAGACAAGAGGTCATTTTGTGTAAGTCTCAATTCAGGCAGGAGAGGTAAAAACACATGGTCACTTCCGTAGTTTTCTTTTGTAATATCCAACATAGTTATCTTAGCAGGAGGAATAATTTTGGTCTTCTGTGATAGAATTGAAATGTGAGTCTGCATCCATAATACCTAGAATATTGCATAATATTTAATAACATATAGGACTAGATGGACAAATACCTGTCTGATCTTCTTCCATTAGTTTTACTCATTATGAAACCTAAAGCAGGGGTTTCCTTTCCTCAAGGTCTTAGTGGCTCTTTCATTGTTTTTCAACAATGATGCTTTGCTGCAGCATAAGTGGATGCCAGCACTTGATCTTTTGCAACTGAGCTGAAGGATCAATGAGAAGAGTTAGCAAGAAGTTGTTTATGTTGTGTTAGATCTCATTAGGAGTTTAGTCCCTATCATGGAAATCATAAATACCTATAAGAACAGATAATTTCCAGCAAGGAACAATTAAATGGAGGAAGCCAGAATAAGGATATGTCTACTGGTAGGTATGGCTGCCAGGGTTCACCCACTGATTACCACCTCCATTTTGCTCTTCCAAAATAATGTTAGTGAAAAAAGAAGCTGTAGCTCCTTATAGGAAACACAAAAGTGTAATTTCAATGGTTGCTGTCTGGGTGTCTACTAAATGGGCTCTGTTCGTTTCCATTTTCATGGTGCCTGCTGAGGAACAATGATATGGCTGCTGCCTAGCTGAATCCTAGGGGGTTATTGAGCTGGAGCTGGCTAGTGATGTCAGTGCAGGTGTAAAATGGCAATGTTCATTCACTGAAAAATGTCTCTTTTGATACACAATTCCTGTGTGTATACCTGCTCTTCAGCTGACCTCTGGAAATACTCTAATGCTCTTCCATTTACTATGCTTAGGTTCTTACAAGTTTTAAATTCAGTAAAATTCCCTTCACCAGATTTGACGGTTTCTTTCCTACATCATCTACAGTTTGATTCTCTTGTTAATGAAAAAAGTAATTTAGCATTTTTAATTCCTTCATCTTGTTACTCTTCAATTGATTGAATAGTAAGAACCCATTGTGCTCGTTATGGTTATTCTGGGTAATAATAGAACTAATTGTTATTTGTAAGATACTTTTTTTATTAATAGATCCTCACCTCCACCCACAGTTTTTAATGCTTAGATGACATGGGAAGAAGTGAGACACCATTGTCATGCTAATGCAATTTCTAATAACTTCACAGAGGCATATGAACTTCTTAAGCTTTAATTACCTTGTGGCAGGACACACATCCTATAGCTATATTTAAAAGTTTATACTACTTTTACCTTGATTAAATTTATTGGGCAGCTCAGCTGTTTGTGGGCCTAATATAAAACTAGAAAATGTGCAAGAGTAGATACACTTTAATTTTTTTTTAATTAGGGATAAAATATAGCTGGATATTCATGCAATGTTTTTAGTTGGTTGCATCATTTTAGACGGTGAATATAGCAGAGCAAGAGCCTGAAACAGGGTTCTGCATGACTATGGGACTTGGAAGAGACTCTTGTAAGTACCACAAGAGTGCCCAAAAAGCAGGGCTAACTAGACTACAGCCTCTTTTCTTCTCTCATTCAGTTAACACTTCAGTGTTCAGAAGTATTCATAAGTTTTTTGTTGGTTTCTTTGTGGGATTTTTTTGGTGTATTTTTGTTTGGTTGGGGTTTTTTGTTGTTGTGTTTTTTTTTTTGTTTGTTTTGTTTTTTTAATTCTAGGTAAGATACTGTCACTTTTCTGAATATAGATGGAAAAGTATGACTAAGCACCAAGTCAAGGCTACATGGGTGTGATCAAAAATCCTTTAGGCTTCAAATTCATCAGAAACTCTGATCTGAGGTTACATGCTATCTAGCCTAGGTTCTTGAAAGCTTTGCAAGTGTGGTCCATTTAATAATAAAACTTGAACATATCTTGCCTTAGGATTTTGCTTTGGCAATTTCATGGTGTGATCATGTCTCTTGCTCTCATTTTCATCCTGACAGATGAACCTTATATCTAAAAAAGATAAATGGCTTTTTGGACTCTCCATGGAACTTTGCTTGATCTTTTGCTTGTGGCAAGCAAGCCAGAGGAGTCCTGGCATGGTTTCTCTTCCTGCTTCCTTCTTTTGGCAGCAGTACCTGGTGGGAAGCAGTACATCAAGTTTGCTTTCCTTTCAAACCGTGGTCTACAGCTCAAGGGCTAAATGTTGTGGTTCAGTCTGTTGTACCTCTGCTTTTCTCCTCTTTACGCCATTCCCTCATGAAAAACTACCAAACATCTGCCTTTGTTATGCTGGACCTATGAAGAGTAGGATTCCAGTACTTGGGAAAGCCAGAAGTCACTCAAAAGTGAGGAGATACTGCCTTTATATTGCATCCCTTTGCTGTTAGATTTCTATTGCCCAGGCTTATCATGAAGACCTGAAAAGTACTACTACTATGATACAGAATTCTGCTCTGGCAACCGGCTGCATTACGTTTAGAGCTGAAATGAAACCTTCACTTTCTCATCCTCTGGGATATTTTGGAGAGAAAAAGTATGTTCTGGATTGAAGCAGACTTTCTGAAACACTTGTTCAAAGGAAAATCTGAAAAAAAAGATCTGAAGACTTGGAGACAGAATTTTAGCATAGCATCCGAATCCAAGGCTAGGGTTTGGTTCAGCTGGGCTCTGGGCTGCCATCCTTTATGATGAGCATGACTGGAGCCTGAAACTCCTGGGACTCCCATCATCCCACTAAGGACTCCTGGCTTCATCTGGGACCTCAGTGCTCTGTCTTAGGGAGCCTGGAAGGTATCTGGCCTTGCTTCAGAAGCATTCAGCCAAATAATTCACAGGGGTCCTGTGTTGACAATTTGGCACTAAATTTGGCAAGCTCATACTCTTCCATTAGTAGGTGTCTGAAATTTCTGCATTCCTACAGATGTTTTGATTTACAGAGAATTACTGGTTTTCAGCAACAACAAAATGTTTAATTGAAGTAGGTCTTCTGCTCATAATTATGATGTCCCAAACGACAGAAATGGAAGCAGCATTAAACTGATGTTATGTCTTGGATAACAAAGGGAACTCTTACTAATTGCCTTATTGTTCTCTACTCTGTTTTCTTTTTACCATTGTAATAAATATGGTCTACTCAAAGATGTCTTTTGCAGTTCCTTCTGAAAGGAGAGATGATTACTGAAAACTAGTTCTTTGCTATTCGCAAAACTTTAACACCATACAGATCTATAAGACCTCAACATTTCTGTTGTCCCAAGTGAAAAATTAATCTTATTTGATTGGCCTTCCTAGGAACAGAAGCTTCTCCAGAAAGATATCAGATCTATTGTTTCCCATCTGCTGTTAGGTAAAAATCATTATCTGAGCACACAAGGGAAAACTAGTTGTTCTAGTTGCCTAGCTCAATGAACATACTCCTTAGAAAAATCTGTAAAATAATATGAGCCAAACTGGACATAATATGTGACTGCATCTCTGAGCCTTTAAAGGGAAAAGGCCATAGCTCAAAATTGATTACACTTATGGAGGTGAGCAGTAGCAGTCAAGTAGGGTGTTTTTTGGGTACTTCAGAGTTAAGACTTAATTTGCCATCTGCCTGTTCTCAGAAGGTGAGTAGATGGTACAGGGTTAGAAAGTCTTTCCCTTGGTAGGCAAGTTACTTGTTTTCTCACTTCATGTACAAATGGAGACAACATGTGGTCAGCCTGCACAATAGACTAATTCCATTAATCATTTTAATTCCCCATAAATAAAGTAGCTGATGATTGGCTAGTAGGGCCTTATTCTGCAGTCACATTTTCAGGGTTGGGGCAGAAGTGGCATGTGAGGTGAGAATCTACTTGGATAAATCAGGCTGAAATAGCAGACAATAGTTTAGTCCTTTAAACACTTCATTTAAAGGACATGCATTGCTTGACTTCACTGAACTGGGTTGTGACTTTACAACTTCTCCCAGCAGTAGACTGAGGTGAGACTTCTCAGCCTTGTCATTGTGTCCCTTATTCTTATAGCACCATGTTGCAAATGAGTGCAGTGAGAAGATCTTGTTTCATTATTCTGGCCCACTTGAGTTGATAAAAGGCAGGAAGAGACTGCATTGAGCCAAAGTTCTCATCACCTGTAAAAGGAGAGAATGGTTTCTCCTTCACTCAGAAACGTAGATTTTGTGTGTAGGCAGCTTGTGGAATAAGGACACTTCTTGTCTCACCTTTCTCACCGAAAGAGGTCCTAATAGGTATGCCCAAGTTTGTCTTGGAAGCTTCAAAACAATGCTGGAATCCTTTGAAGGTAGTAGATAATTATATTCTATTATCACAGCCTATGCTTATTTCCTGCTCCCTGCAAAACAGCTGAGAGGAAAAACATTTCTCTATGCTTTTAAAAGAAAACTATTGCAGTTACTGGTATTTGAAACTAAAACAAGAAATAGTAATTTGAGAAAAGTTTGTAATTAGCTCTCATTCATTCTTTCCTCATTAGTATCTTCCACCCCTTCAGCGCACACACCTAAACATGTGGCCCTCCTTCCCCAGCTCATACTAAATTCTGTTCTCTAGTGAAATGCAATATAAAGTAGGATATAGGGCATGAATCTAGTAAGACTGTACTTGGTAATCCCATTCTGGGTTGTTTGTTTCTTATCCTTTATTGCTCCATTTTGTCCTTATTGAAACTCCAATATGTTTCATGTATTATTTTATATTCCCCAAGTTTGCTCTCTAATGGCTGGGTATGCCCAGCAGTTACCACCTCTCAGTTATGTTCTTTTCCTTCAGAACAGAAAGTTCAGGTTTTTGGTAGGCTGTGAAAGCCGTGCTGTTTATAGTCTTCCAACTTCTTGATTGCAATGATCGCCTACTGGATGACTTTGCAGTATCAGGACTTGTATGAAAGCATCCCATGAGGACCAGGCAGAGATGATTTCTTTGGAATCAAGTTGGATAAAATTCTCTGACTATTGCTTCTTAGGGGAGCGTGAATGTGAAGGGTTGTCTTCTACTAGATAGTAAGCCCTTAAAACTAATTCTCTGTCATTTTGTGTAACTTTACATTTGTACTACTTTTTGTCTGAAAGACCATTCAGATGGTGTATACAGGGTATTATTCAGCTTCAAAGGTACAACATATGATCTTGGGAATTCAGATATGAGGTTGCTGACAATAAGCCTTTGTAGATAAGTTTAGAGAGAGAACCTACTTCTAACTAAAATCAATTATCATGAAATCAGAGGTTTTGCTCACTTAATTGTCCACAAAATTATTGAAAATCTTGAAACTTTGTGTATTGAACAAAAGCTCTGTCCACTGGCATTCAGTAGGCATGGCTCCATGAGTTACTTTGAGTTAAGATTATGTTCCAGTCTCTCAATTTGCACTGTGTGAAATCACTAAATGTTGTGGAAAAAAGTGGAGGATAAATGCTGAAGGTGTGCATTTATTGCAAAGTTGAGATAATATATCTTTTCATTAAGTCAATACAGCTTGAGGTTGAGGATGCACGGAAATTTCACTCAGGTGGCTGTATCCATGCCACTGCTGTGCTTACTCACGTATGTATGAGACTGAGATTTCTGGAGCACTTATTATCACCATTATTAAATGAGCTGAGCCCATTTGTGAGCTCAGTGTGATGGGTTCTCTCTCTGATCCTACTGGAGCGTTAGGGGAGGAATTAGAGCTAGTGGCTTTGCAGTGATACAAGTTTCCTTCAGCTCTAAAGTGTGATTATGGAAGTGGCTCATTTGTACTGTTTGAGCTGGCTTGTGTAAGTTAAAAGTGCTACAAAAGCTGAGGGTTGGTTTTTTTTTTTAATGTCAGCTGAGTCCTCATGTAAGTCCTCATGGTCAAGTTGCTCAGCAGAGCTTGCTTAGAAAGACACAGACCAAGGCTGCCTTCATGCTGGGCAGCAGCATTAGCAGAGACACCTAAAACTCATCTTCAATAACAAGGTTCAGCTTGACTCAGGCTTGTGTTTGGAAAAGCAAGCACTCTCTCATCATGGCTGCTTTTTAATTTTATTATTTTCTAACTTTATTCAGACACGTGATTTCTGCTGTTGCATGTGCAGGAGAAGTTTTGTTATTGTTGTCTGCAGTTACTGGCAAACACAAATCTTTCTTAAATTTTGGGCATGTATCTCACATCACAGCTCAAGGTCTCTTGGGCTGCTAACCTCAGCTATGCCCTTAGCATACATGCTGAGCTGAGAAGTCATGACTTTTTTCGTTTATGTTTTTTCTTCTGTACTCCATGGTTTGAAGTGTTTCATTTTGTGTTTGCAGCTCTTCTCCCTGAAAGCTTAAAAACTTTCTAGAAAAGAAACAATGAACATGAAAGACGATGATATGAGCCCTCAGCTGCAGCTGTGATTAGAGCAGTAGATTAATGATGTAGGCCTAAGAGCTGGGAATGCCAAAGAAGTATGGCAAAGTCAACAGGCTAGGACATTAGAAGAAAATGTGGGGATGGTACCAGCAAGAATGTTGCTTGTCATTACATTAATAGAGAATAGCTCTGAAGCTGTCCCTGTGGGTGCTAGGTGCTTCTTAGCTTGTGCTAGAAAGAGATAACCCAAGACATGGAGATATCTGTACACAGAATTGGAGTCCACTGTGGTACCTCTGTGCTTGTCTGCTTCATAATGCAGCCCGTGCTGAACATAATTTCCATTTGAACAGATGGTTTCTAGAGTTCCTAAAGAAATAGACTGGTAACGAGTGGTGTCCCTCAGGGATCGGTGTTGGGACCAGTCTTGTTCAGCATCCTTGTTGGTGACATGGACAGTGGGATTGAATGCGCCCTCAGCAAGTTTGCCGATGACACCAAGCTGTGTGGTTCGGTTGATACGCCGGAGGGAAGGGATGCCATCCAGAGGGACCTTGACACGCTTGTGAGGTGGGCTGATGCCAACCTTATGAAGTTTAACCATGACAAGTGCAAGGTCCTACCCCTAGGTCAGAGCAATCCCAGGCACAGCTACAGGTTGGGCAGTGAAGACATTCAGAGCAGCCCTGCAGAGAAGGACTTGAGAGTGTTGGTCCATGAGAAACTTAACATGAGCTGGCAGTGTGCGCTTGCAGCCCAGAAAGCCAACTGTATCCTGGGCTGCATCAAAAGGAGTGTGACCAGCAGGTCAAAGGAGGTGATCCTGCCCCTCTATGCTGCTCTCATCAGACCTCACTTGGAGTATTGTGTGCAGTTCTGGTGTCCTCAACATAAAAAGGACATGGAGCTGTTGGAACAAGTCCAAAGGAGGGCCACGAGGATGATCAGGGGACTGGAGCACCTCCTGCATGAAGACAGACTGAGAAAGTTGGGGCTGTTGAGCCTGGAGAAGAGAAGGCTGCATGGAGACCTCATAGCAGCCTTCCAATGTCTGAAGGGAAGCTATAGGGATGCTGGGGAGGGACTCTTCATTAGGGGCTGTAGTGACAGGACAAGGGGTAACGGGTTCAAACTTAAACAGGGGAAGTTTAGATTGGATATAAGGAAGAAATTCTTTACTGTGAGGGTGGTGAGGTACTGGAATGGGTTGCCCAGGGAGGCTGTGAATGCTCCATCCTTGGCAGTGTTCAAGGCCAGGGTGGACAGAGCCTTGGGTGACGTGGTTTAGTGTGAGGTGTCCCTGCCCATGGCAGGGGGTTGGAACTAGATGATCTTAAGGTCCTTTCTAACCCTAACTATTCTAAATAACGGAATTTCTTCAGAGAGGAGACAGTGAAACTCAGGGAGCAGCAAGTTCTCCAGAGATTCAAGAACTTTGGGAATCCATGATTGTAGGTCAGTCTCCCACACTGAATTTCTTCCAAAACTGCCTTGCTGTCTTCTCATCTTTGAAGGCATTGCCCCCCCCACTGCCTCTCTTGCTTGACAGAGCTTTCCTGGCAAGTCAGGAGGAGCTATGTCTTCTTCACTACTCCCCATGCCCTGCTTACCACTGATGCAGCTGCTGGACTGGAGAGATGCTCTGGTGAGGAGGAGCAGAGCTGGGATGCAGACGTTAAGTGGAGACCTCAGTTGTGCTGCTGCTGGCAGGGCTTCCCCACACATGTGACAATGCTTCTTTTGGCAGTGAGAGCTCTGCAAGCTGGTGACAGTTATTCAGGCTGGGATGAATATTTCCTGTGTCCTCAGATTCAAAATAGGCAGATCACTGCTCACTGCAGGGTACTGACCTGTGCTGGTGGCTTGCTCCAGGTTTGTGAGGTTTTGTTGGGTTTTTTTTGTTTGTTTGTTTTTTTTTTTTTTGACAATAATTAATATTGGTGTTATTTATTAAGGAAAATAAAAGTGGCAAAAATCATGTAGTTCTCTAAGTCTACTCTCTCCTGACTGCAGGCTGCTGGAGAAGAGATGTCAGTCTGGAGAACGTCTGCTTCTCCAGCTTCACAAACACCCTGTCACAAGCAGGGTGGCTTTTAGTAATGAGGGTCAAGATTAATTTCTGTCTGGTGTACAACAGTTCATAATGATTTCACAATACAGATAGTCTATTCATTTAAATGTTAATAAGATTCCTGTTTTGTTTAGAAATGTAGAGGACCTTGCTTCTTTACCCTTTATTTCCCTTTCTCCTCTTATTTATAATCTTCCTTTAGCAGTTCAATCCAGTTTTGCAGATGAGAAACACTCTTGTTTTGGCCTTTTCTAGATGTACTTTTCAGAGGAGCACGTGCTGGATGTGAGCACTTCAAGAGGGGCAGCAAAGCCCTCTCCACCTCTTTGGACTTGCTCCATCCAGGACACCAGCTTTTGTTTTACTTTCAGAGCTCCAGTCCTGGGAACAAAGGTTGTTTTAACTGAGGCAGGCTCTTACGAAGACAGTAAATTCACCTTTAAGGCCTCCACAAGTGGCCACTGGGGACTTGTTGCTTGGAAAGGGTGCATCCAGTATAACAGCATAGTTTCTGTGGGAGCCCGACTCCACTTGCGAAAGGATGGCGCTTTCCCCATGATGTCAAGCTGGTACCAGAAATAGAAGCAGGCTGTCTCTGTGTTCCACGTGGTTTTAATAACTTCATAACAATGACATGAGTAACCCTGTGGGTATGCTGCAATGGTGACAAGAAGCTGGAGATAGCTGTGTACATGGTTTTCTCATTAGCTATACTAGATACAGGAGGTAACAGAAGATGAGTCCAAAAGTTTATGATTTAAAGAAGACCTAAACTATTCTAAACCACACACTATTCTCTTGGAAATATATATTAGCATTAATAGAGGGTATTGGAAAGATCCTGCTAAAATTAATAGTTATGCTTTTATTCATTGTAGTGATCCAGAGGTCTCAATTTATTTTGGTCCAATCTATGACCACACACATGCATGCACTAAAACTGTTCCTGTCACCACAGCCTGAGATTGTAGCATGACCTAAAGATAGCTCTATTTTGAGTTAAGGACAGCTGCTGTCCTCCTTTTCAAACAGTAGAAGTGACTAAACCCTATGGGGCATTGTGATGCTTTTCAGGTGGTGGTCTATATGCATATTAATGCCCAGATCAGAGGAACATTTGCGTATCCATGGCACATAAGAACCACTGAGTCTCAGAAACAACAGGGGAATAAGACAGGAAAACTTTGAGCACAGCTATCTTGTGTAACCTCACAAAGGCTAAGAGGGTGTTTTTGGATTGTGTGCTGATAGGAAGATGCAAATGAAGATGTGATCTCTTGTTATGTGACACCCTCACACCCTACAGACAGGACTTGATGTTCCTTATAGAATCATAGAACGGTTAGGGTTGGAAAGGACCTTAAGATCATCTAGTTCCAACCCCCCTGCCATGGGCAGGGGCACCGCACACCATCAGAAAGCAGGGTTTCTATAACAGACATGAAGCTCCACTGATAAATGCTTTCTCCCCATAGAACAATTTTCGAGATCCCAAATTTTTGGGAACTGTTAAGTTCAGAGAGAGTAGCAGCACAGCTGAAGGTGTTATGTAAACAACATATGCTAGATGTCTGATGTGCAGAGCTGGCTTGCTCCACACAGAGCACTGAAAACTGCATAAAACATAGGAGCCTAGTCTCCCACTTGAACAGTGCAGAAGAGCACTAAAAAGCAGAAAAGTAAATCTCTATGTAATTTTATAGTAAGACGAGGAGGTCTTTTTCTTGTATTCTGTTGGATGTTTGCACAAGGGAAATCAGTACGTGAGTTGGATTTCAATGAAAAGGCCCAATCAGAACACAGGCTCGATAATTAGGCTTGGATTCATCTGAAATGATTTTTGCTACCTCAGATGTAGACATCAGGCTTAAGGCAGCTGCCTAGACACCCTCCATAGCTAAAAGAGGGGTATCTTCTGAGGGCAACTCAGCCCCTCTTAGAAGGATTTCTAAAATAAGCAGGATGATTTGCCGTCCGAAGGTGATTTTTCTATGTTATAGAGAAAGCTTTAGATGACTTGTTTATTTTTATGTGCTTACCCTTTATATAAACAGAGTTACCTGAGAGATACTTGTCCTAAATTGCTCAAGAAGTCTATATTTAGAAGAGTGTCTGGGCAGGACTGATCAGAGATCAGTTGCAGCCTCGGCAGAGTCCTTTATTTTCATAGCATCTAACAAGGAGTTACTGTAACAGCACTAAAAAGCCCTCTGCAAATTGTTGGGCTTTTTTTTCCCCTCAGTCTTGACTTGCACGTTCTCAATTGATTGCAGTTTCTGCTTTGTCTCCAGATTCATATTCGAGTGCTGTCATATTTGCTGGTTTTCTTATGAATTGTGCTGCTGGTGCTTTGACAGTTGAGTGCTGCCTTGGTGGTGGCATTACTGCAGGGCATTTGTGCTGTGCTTACAATGACAGGGCCTGACACCCAAAGCTTGGCTTCATCCAGTTGCTTGAGGGGAGTCAAGACTGAACTCTTGCTTTTGAGCTGCAGCCTTGATGCCAAATCTTTTAAGGAAGCCTGTATCTCAGAGGTGAGAGCTCCCCTACTTCCTGCTCATTAGGTGGTAGGATCTGCTACAGTGATTTGGCTTTTACAATGCCACAGGCAAGAGTTGCTGCTGCTTTTTGCATTTTTACCTGAATCATTGGTATTCTGCCTCTCTGCATCTAAGACTTGGATTAGGTATCGGATTCAAGAGGAGACTGCAAGACACAGAAGCATGCTGACTGCTTTCTAAATCAACCCTGATTAGAGATGAAAAATTCATTTATCTTTTATATATATAATATATATTTATGAAAGCTATTCTCTCTGTGAACATTAGCATTTTTACCAACTTATTTTAAGTCAGTCAAAGTGAATCATTCTTTGAGTTTGTGAGTATTGTTAGACCTGCCTGCCTGGGTTTTTTTATTTCTGAATGTTTTTTTTCTGCCATTGGTGTGGTTTTTTTTTTGGGTTGTGGTTTCTTCTTTTTTTTTTGTTTGGTTTGGTTTTGGTGTTTGGTTTTTTTTCACTTGATACAATTGATCTTAGTGCCTTGCTTCCAACACCTAGCACTTGCAGTGCAGAGGAGAGAGACAGAAATAGAATGCCAGATCCCTGCTTGGTTGACAAGGCATTTGTTCCCTTGCAGTGACAAAGAGGGTGACAGCTACTCAAATGGTGATGAGGGAGCGAGTAGATGTGTGAGGGAAAACCCAAGCTGGTTGTCATTGCAAAGACACTGTGATGGTAGAAACCTTATGCACCAGACCAGTACAAAGAATTAGAAAATGGGTCAAAATTTCATGCATTCCATTCACTCACGTAAAAATCCTGTATAACCATTGATCTCGGGCTCCTGGTGATGCTGGGTCTCCTCAGTGAGCTCGCTTCCTGTCTTGCTTTATTTCTTTGCTACTTCCTACTCCTTCCTTGCTCTCTTAGGGGAGAAGAAATGATTTGCTTCCTCTTAAGTTGCACACACTTTACTTCCACCAACCAGTTAAGTCTTCAGTAGTTCCTCATTTCTGCTTGACTAATTGCCCCCTTTAATAACCCACAGAGGTACAGATTTCCTCTGGTTTTTTACTTCTGAGACCCAACATAATTTTAGACCATAAGTAATGCTTTCATACAAATTTTCAGAACTCAACTTTTTGATTGCTTCACTACTTCCTTTCTCATGGTCATTCTCTATAGCTCCAGATGGTACATGATCAAAGGTAAAATGAAATGCTTGAGATTCTCTGTCTTTTTTTATTAGCATTTTGAACACAGTAATACATTTTGAGCCTGCCATTGGCCTTGCAGCTTATGGATGTATTTCAAATATTCACAGATAGAAGGAATTTCTGCAGCTCATGTCCTTGAGCTGCAGAACATGTGCTGGATGAGTTCAGGGTTTGTTTTGTCTAAGGTGATCTGTGATGGGATCTGTCTTTTAAGGCTGCTTTTGGAGGGCTTCAACTAAATCACACACAGCTCCACTCGCTACTCAGTGTCCCCTGTGCTACTTCTGCCTAGCCCTGCATGGGACAAGGTAAAAAGGTGAAATTCAGCCCTGAGGGTAAGAAATGCCCGGAATGGTTTTACTAGAGCAAGAGCAATGGGAGGCAGAGGCAGCTGGGCACTGTCATGTTGTGGGTCTAGGTTTGGAGCACCCGACAGCAGGAGTGAGTGGCAAATGGGTTTTGGGAAAATAACTCGCCACCACCCCTGGAGCTCTGCTGCTGGCACTTGCTGTGGCAGTATTTCAGGGCTGTACCATCCCCATCACTGGTGTAGTCTGGCAGAATTTGGCAGTAGGACTTCACAGGGACTCAGGAGAACGTCGTGAACTCCTCTAGCTGTTGCTCCATATATTCAATAAGGCCTTTGGGGCTTGTGTCTTCCATACTTCCCATCTTCCTTCCAGCAGTTGAGTAATTGAGAGCCCTGCTTATTCCATGTTGGCAGGACCATGATCTTCAGAAGGCCTTCCTCCATGCTGTGTGACAAAGTCTGGAAACAGCTAAAAAGGGCACAGTTAAATCACAACTAAAATGGGAATTTTGAGATACCTGCAAAAGATGTCAGAAAGGAACAAGCACAAGTTCTTAAATCATACCAGCAATCACAGGCTGCTAAGGGTGGGACAGGTGTTACTTTCATCATGTCTAGAGGTCCTGGTCAGGAACCAGTGCACCACTTTGCAAGTCAGCATCAGCACTCCCAGATCACCCCCATGCACATGGTTTAATCCATGTAGAAAGTGGTTTTTTTTTCCCTAAGAATTGCCCTACTGTGAATGCGTAGAGCTAACTAAAGTATTTGTACAGCTCCTCACAGCCAGGTCCTGGTGGAGGCACCATTGTTCATGCCTATCAAACATCAGCTGTTTTCCTGAAGGGACAAAAAGACTGCTCTCAAAGGGTTGCCTTACCTAAATTTGCTCAGGCTTGTGTCATGAAAGAAACATGGGTATAATGGCCTGTTTCAGCCTTTGTCTGTGAGGAAGCTGAATCATGGGTAAAGCATATGAAAAAGGAGTCACACAAAATCAAGATAATCCAATATTTGCTGAGTGGTGCTGGTGTTGCTTTTGTTGGGTGGTGTGTGTGTGTTTAAAAAGCTTGCAGCCCCAGCGAGGTTTCAGAGTAGTCCAGCACTATCAGGGAGGCCACTGGTATCTTGCCTGAGAAGCAGAATTTCTCTGTTGTATTTATCTTCTCTTTGTTTGATAAGCAAACAGAGATATTTGAAACTCTGCTGTATCCTTGTGATTTTCTCATGGCTGTAGTCTTGCATACAGAGCAAAGGCTCCAGCAGACTATTTGTCTCACTGTCAGATAACCAGTGAGTGCTGTGTATACACAAAGAGATGGGGCTGGGGTCAGCTTTAACTGAAATTTTCATTTTAGACCTGAATTAGAACAAGCCTATACAACAATTTTTCAAGTCGTCTCTGCTATAAAACAGGGAGAAGATGGATCTGTCCTTGTAAAACTTGGTATTAAGTACTGTTAGAAAGTATCTTGTCATGGCAGTATTTTTTCACACTGGCATTAAATGATTTTTTTTTTTCTTATTTCTGTTTCTTAAAGCAATTTTGTGCCTTGATAAAATACAGTCACTTTTCTATGTTGTATGTAGTAGAGTAGCCACTCTTGAGCAGACCGAATATATTTTGTTCCCTCCCTGTCCTCACTGCCATACAAAATAGCAAAAGTAATTAGACCACCGTATGGACGAATTGATTAGATTTTCAGCTTGGGGGTCAGATACATTTTAAAGCGAGAGCCTCTGGAGCGGTATCTCCCTCCCTAGCACAAAAGTTGACTGGGGCTCACAACAGCACTATATTCCTGATTTTATTTTTAATTTTTTAATTCTTCCTTTTATTTTTTTTTAAATCTTAAATTTACTGTGCAATTTAACTGAAACATTTAAACTCCCTGGCCTTGATTTATCATGTGCTCTGTTCCACCTAGGCAAAATAGAGCTGCATGGAGCAGGGGTTCAGCATACAGTGAACATGCAGCAAGCCCCCTTGGTGGAGGGAGTGCTCTGAGCTGGGCTGGGGTGGCAGAAAAGGGGCTAGTCATTGGGACTCTCATGATGCTGATTCTGTGCTCCCCACTGTCTGTCCATGGTGGCTTCTGAAAAAGCTGGATGTTGAAAAACAGTGCAAAGAGCCTTGGGTAGCCTGTTTGAGGGATTCCCAAGCCAGCAACACCTTGTTCCAGCTCTGGGTAGAGCTCAAGGGTGAATGAACCTCCTGACTCTGCTCTGCAGCTAATGTGATGCCTCGGTACTTAAAGATCTTTGGATAAAAGGTGCAATTGAGTCCTGGCATTATTCTGAAGCTTAAAAATGGTTGAAACTCTGCTTTAAACCCAAATTTAATTAACTTTGTTTTAAACAAAGATTATTGTAAAACCTTTATCCAGCTGAAGCTTTATCTGCCAAGTTTCACTGCAGGCTATGCATTTGCATGGCAGAATTTTACACAGTGCTGAAATTTGTGGTTTGCAACGGAAAAACTGGCAGACTTGGTTATATCAGCATTAACAGACATTCAGGATAATTGAAAATACCATTCCATGCCAAAAATTGCATCACAGTTGTTTAATAGATTTTTTTGCTTCAGGTCCTTTAGCAATGGAGACTGCTCCAGAATTTATGCCTGAGCAATACACATCTATGATTTCCCCCTCCTGCATCTTCTGCCCATGAGCCTGGGGTGAGAACGCAGCCCTACAACTTAAGAATTGCTATACTTTTGCCCATTTTCCTGACATGGCCACGTGTATGTGATCAATGGCTGGAGACATTTTAGAACATCCCATTTCTTAGGTCAAGCAGCATGATGCCCTTTGAAAATCCTTATGTCAGGGAAGAAAGGTGGAGGGAGGCAGGAGGGATACTCATGTTTCACAAAGTCCACAAACTGCAGCCAGACTCAAAAGTGTTTAAGCACAGCCTGACTGCAAAAGGAATTCAATATTCCATTCTCCAGAGTGAATGACGCTGATCAAAGAAGCCATGTCTTAAAAGGCAAACTCTCTCTCCTGTTCCCTTCACTTCCAGACTTGAAGGGGAAGTGCGAAAGATCACTGTGCTATAAGAATTGGCAACCCCCATTTTCATGGGGAAAATCCTTTTTATTTATTTATCCCCTCCCCCCGCCTTCCTTTCTTATCAAAATAGGATTTATTTTTGAAAATGGGAATACTTAACTTTGCTTGTACTGCAAAATTGGCTTCAAAAAGGTTAGGACAAATTCAGAATAGAAAAGTCCATCAAGAACTGCTAAGCAGCTCTAAACAGAGCTGCAAGTGCAATCTTCAGATAGACACTGGGAGGATATAGCAGAAAAGTGCAACTCGGTGCCTGCCCTTGTGCTTCCAACCACACGATAATACCTACACTCACCCCTAGACAGCTGCTGCTGTCGTTGTCAGAGACCAGCAAGGCAGACCTTTGGTTTGACAGAGGACAGACATCATGTTGCCTTTCCCTAGTAAATATGGAACAATATGGTTTTTTCTCCACTGCAAGGAAGGGACAGGTCCACCATGTCACGGTCCTGCCCATGTCATCTGTTCCCCTGAGGACCCATCCTGCACACTCAGCTTGCATGAGCTGATAAAGCTGTTTGTGCTGAGCACCTTCCCGAGGAGCATCCTGCTCTCTCTGCAAAGCAGCTGCTGCTCAGGGATGCTGTTTGTGGCCACCTCTGTGGCCACTTGAGGTGGATGATTTCAAACCCTTCATCTCTACAAAAGAGCACCACGTACTGGAAATGCTTCTGTGCTGAGAGCCAGATATAATCCTGCAGGCCACGGAAGGACCCTCAGAAAGCTTTACATTCAAAACATCAATGCTGAAAATATAAAAGTGTAAAACTGCATCAGATCAAATAGTCATAATTATAGCAAGCATATGAGACAAAAACCATTGTCATTTATCTCTCTGGGGACACCACATTTTTTTGTTTGAGTCCTATTATTAGTGAAGTATGAGTTCTAAAATTATAATAATTAAAATGATGATTATAAAGTGTCAGGGATTGTATTTCTTTTTTCTGTTTTTTCTTTTTTTTTTTTTTAATAGCTGGGAACAGTCTGTTCATTATTGAAGCAGAAATTTGTCTTTAAATTCACATCATTTTAAAAGACAGTGACAGAGGGAGTATGTTGATGTGAATGAAGCAAGCATGCCCGAGTGCTGAGGCCTCTTCCTGTGGTATAGACTGGGATCCCCTTTCTCCTCTGTTAGGCATGGAGAAGGGAGCTGTGATGAGGGGAAGTCCTGGGCAGTGGGCTAGAAATGTGCCACTTCTTGACCTTCTGGGAGCCTGCTGGTAATTTCTGCTCTTTTGTAAACACCGACTGGTTAGCTGCTGCAGCCCAGTGGTGGGATGTGGGAGTGGGCAATACGTTATTCCCATTTTCTGGAAAGAGAAGCTGAGGATGCAAATTTGAATAAAACCATTACAGACATCAGCAAGTGGAGCTCAGGAGACCCTTAATGTCAAATGCACCTTCAGTTCATCCTTTTATGCTGTGTGAGTTATGCTGGAGAATGGTTTTTGTTGTGAAGTCCAGGCTCTGTCTCAGAGCAGAAGGTAGGGTGTCCCTGGCCAGGGCAGCAGCCTCTGCAAAACGCTGTGTATCTCAAGGAGTTGGCTTTAAGCCTTGTAGGTTGTCAGCGCTAGACTGGGTAGCTCAAATGAGGCAACATCTTGAGTACTTGAGATTCAAAATACTTTGTGTTTTTGGATCTGCTCAACTTCTGGGATGAAATGGCCCCAAAATGTCAGCTATGTCTGTTCAGTGTCAGAAATAAATAAAAGCTGAGATGAGTGTTAGCTTTGGGCACCCCTCCAAGGCTGTGGGAGAGAAGAAGAAATCTATACCATAGATTTCAGAGAGCCCATATGTCTGATCTAGGACTTGCTGCCTGTCCTTCACCAGGATTTGGCCCACCTGCGAAGAAGAGGCTAGGTAGCAGCTTGGGGTATGGAGGGGAAGAAGAGGGAAAAGGAAAGGGAATCAGAGAAACATTGATAAATTCTATTTAGTGAATAACACAATGCATGTAGCAGTACAGTGGCCTTTTCTGCAGGCAGATTATCCCAGCCAGAGTTTTTGCTATATTAAAAAGAGGGGGGAAAATAGAACACAAAGAAAAGGAAAGGCGGGCTGTACAGCAGCAATCAATGCTGCCCTTTGTGTTGCCTGACATTTGAGGGAATGGTTATCAACGATTGCTGGCTGCTTTATCTAAATGTATCACCCCAGCTGCCAGGCACAGCACTGATAGGCAGCAGGACATGCCGATGGCCCCAGCTGATACTGCGACCGCCCAATTCACCCGCCTGCCTTGCTGTCAGGGGCCCGATGGCTTCTGTCACTCCTCTGCTGGCATACTTGTGCTGACCCCTTAAAGGGGAGAGAGAGGGCATTTTCCCTATTGCTCCTTTTCCTCATCAGCTACTTCTTTGCCTTTTTAAAGGAGAAGGAAAGAAAAAAGACCAAAATAGGCCCAAAAAACCCAAAAAAAATCTTGGGATGAGGGAGGGATGTGTTGAGGAAAGGAAAATTTACTTTATTCTTTGACCTGCAACAGCTCCATCATCTGCTGCTCTGGCAGAAATTGCCTCATGTGTGCTTGCCTTCTCTCTCCTGCTTTACTGCAGAAGAGTGATAAGAATAATCTACTGCTTGGCTGCTAGGTTGTCTCTTAGCGTGGAAAATGCCTCTCTAATATTTTTTGTTTGTTTATACAACATATATACTTGTGCCTACGTAATGCAGGGCGCTGTACGCAAAAGTTTGCATGCAATTGCCATTAATTTTTATGACTAGAAGATAATGAATGGGCATAAACCAAAAGGTTGGCTTGTAAGCATCTCCTAAATCCTGAAGTGTGTATCTTTTTTTCCTTAAAAAAACAAAAGGCATGTTGCAATCCAGTTCCAGCCAGAAAGTTGTGCAAGCTGCCTAAAGGAAGTTTAATTTTTGCTAAAATATAGCCAGTTATTGACAGGTTTTAAAGTACAAAAGCTCTGGATTGGTGTGGCCTCTTATTTCAAGAGACAACTTAAATTATTACCTTTGCTGCTGAATAGGTTTTGAGGTCTGCATGGAAATGTCAGCTCATAGGTTTGCATATATATTTATTCTTGCTTGGTGCTAATGAAGTCATTAAAAATACAATATGGCACAGCTGAAAGACTTCCCTAAAAATGAGCATTTTCTGCTATGACTTCTTCTGAAGAAGCATCTGGAAAAAAAAGGTAATACATAAGAACAGTAATACAGAGGACACAGTATTAACTGATTTGCTTTTAATGATTCTTCACCAAAATCTGAAAGTAATTAGAGCTCTCAAGAAATAGGTGGTTCCTGGAGAATAGAATAAATTCTTATCTGTCTCATGTTCAGCTGTCTTATGTTAGTTTGTATATTTAGCATATATTTATCAGTTACAGACTAGATTTTAAAGTGTGAGCAAATTGCAACCTTGACCATAATTGAAAGCCCCACATGCATGTAGTGAAAATTAATCTTGATAGTGTATTTTGAGGAAATTTAGGCCTATTTAAAGTACCACATTTTACTTTTGATCATCACTGTCTCAGGTAAAGACTTCTGGCACTGTTGTTTTTGCATTTCTTCTGCAGTGTGTTTCACCTACTTACATCAAAGACCCAATGAGGAGAAAAGCAAATGTGTGAAGGGTGCTACAGACCTTAAAATCCCTTTGGAGGGCCAGAGCCAAAGCTCAGATACCACTATATACCTGCTCAACAGAAGAATAGCAACAAATTAATAAAATACAGGATTTGCCTTTCAAAAGTGAGACATAGTGCTTCAAGTGTCCAAGATACATGGATGATGGTGAGGGGTCTTTGATAATGATAATGATAATTTCTGCGGCTTAGGGGTGGTCATAAAATGCCGGAGCCAGTTAAGTCCGCTCCTGCTCCCAAGAAAGGTTCTAAGAAGGCAGTGACTAAAACACAGAAGGGTGACAAAAAGCGCAAGAAGAGCCGCAAGGAGAGTTATTCGATCTACGTGCACAAGGTACTGAAGCAGGTGCATCCCGACACTGGAATCTCGTCCAAGGCTATGGGCATAATGAACTCCTTCGTTAACGACATCTTCGAGCGCATCGCTGGTGAAGCATCGCGCTTGGTGCATTACAACAAGCGTTCTATCATAACCTCTTGGGAGATCCAGACGGCCGTGTGGCTTCTGTTGCCGGGTGAGCTGGCGAAGCATGCTGTCTCCGAGGGCACCAAGGCTGTCACCAAATACATGAGCTCCAAGTAGAGCGCCTCGGACCGACAGTTTTAACCCAGAAAAGCAGAATGTTAAGAGTGCTGCCCTGGGAACTATATAATAGCCCCACTCTCCTCTACTGCTCCTGGTTTTGTCTAGGTTGCAGAATTCTTTGTGGAACCAGCACTGCTCTTCTATATGTGAAACAGGAACAATTTCATTATGCAGTGTGGAGCAATGTTAAACGGTGCCTGCTCTGTCTACCTTTGTGAGTCTTCCAAAATATGACAGAAGGACTTTAATTAATAAATGCTGGTCAGTGCCAAGTCCATTTGCCTTGCTGCCTGACCTCACTGAACCAGGGGAGGATATTCCACACCCCCTATTACTCCTCAGCCCTTTGTAGGAGCAGGCAGCACAGCTCATGGACCACAAGCTCAGATGTGCACATAGCATAACCTTCCTGAACATTTTCTGTGGCATTAGGAAGCCAATTCCTCCCAAGAGCATGTTTATATCAATTTAAAATTCATTTCAGCTGAAATATTTATGATTGGGGGGCGGGGGGGGGGGAGGGGCAAGAGGTCTGGATGTTGAGTGTGGTCAGATCAAGTTAGCTTCAACTGGCAAGGTTGACAAAAGTAGTAATCTCTCTGTCCCTCCTCCTGTACCTAAATGAGCATTTATTCCAAGCCCTATCTTAATGCTGTAACATAATTCATTAGGACAGCCTTAATGAGCTGGTAATTAGTCTGGTGGGGGGGGGGTGAGGAGGGGAAATAGAAATGCTAGACAGAGAGAAAGTTGAGCAGGCTGGGGCACCTTAAAGAGCCCTGAGAGAGCTTTTTGTCAACAAAATGGATCGGGCTTGCAGGCAGTAAAACTTTCAAATGACCTTCGTGTCAAAATATTAGGCTGCTATTTTTTGCTAGATGGTGGTTTCATAAACATAAAAAGCGCACATATCATTCAGAGTGCTGTAAAATTTGTCTCAAAGATGCTGTGTTTACTTCCCTCCCCCCTTTTTTCCTTTCTTTTTTTGTTGCAAGATAAATATCACCTCTCTGCCGTATGAGTTGGGGGATGGGGTAAGGGAATAGCATCTCATATCACAAACTTCTGCTTAGTCTGAAAGTAATGTTAATAGCAGCTCATCTTTGTTCAGATGGTTTTGAGGGTTTGCTCTTTTATTTATTTTTTTTTTTTCTGGAGGGAGAAAGTAAAACATACCAGTATATACATGCTAGAGACAGATATTGAGAGATGGCGACATTTTCACTTGCAAAATTCAGGGAAATTACTTAGATGTTCACAATTTATGGTAAAAGTTAGATGTTAATATTGCTCTGTGATTTAGAAGACAGATGTAGTATAATAAGTATATCAAAACCAACAGCTCACTTCTGGAGAAGTGAAGCATGAAAACAGTTTGCTATTTAAGAGCTTTTCCTTCTGTGAAATCTTTATTTCCAAGGTTAAATTTTGACAAAGGGTTAGAGGATAGAGGGGCAACTATTTTCTGCAAGGCAAGGAAACAATTACTTAAAGCATCCACTTGCTCTGTGTTGTACTTGTCTTATGCTTCTTCCCTTTCTGTCCTTATCTAACAAGCCCCAGAGTGGTGGGACTTGTGTAACTTGAATAAGCAGCAGAAGGGTGATAAGACACCACTTAAGTTGAGCCATAGGAGTGTGCAATGGTGACAAATAGCCAACTGAGCAAAAGCAAACCTGAAGGAGATGGCAGAAAGGCAGAAAACTTACTAATCTGTTGTGAGGTTAGCTGTTTGTTTCTTTCTTTGACATCCCATCACACCATGCAGAAGTGACAAGCTGTTCCCTCTCTGCCTCCTGTCTCTCACCTGTATTTCTCCTCTGCACACCTGAACCATTTATGGCTTGTGAACAGTTGTTGCAGGTGATGCGCTGGCAGCCAGGCCACTGCTGGGAATCCAGGTCTTTCCTCAGAAATGGCCATGACTGCTGATCATAAAACTTGGGTAAGGGAAAGCCAAGGCTCAGCTTAATAGACATCTGGCCTAGCTGTCCAGCTACTAGTTTCTGATCTGGGGTAATTACTTAGTATTTAGACAGTCATGATATGAAATATTTCTGATGTGGCTGGAAGTATCAGTACCCTATCTGAGGAATTTCCTTTAGTGTGCCAAACAGAATTGCCTATGGCCAGTGTGTAGCTGAGGCTGGAGACTGGCTGGGTGTGTGTCCCTGTGCAAAGACTATCCTGGGCTTGCAGCCTTGGAGATCTGTGGTTTGATGGGCTTTCCCTTTGAGATTTAAGGCCATCTTTCCCACGGAAACCATTAAATTAAAAAAAATCTAGATGAGGTTGAGAAGATAACTCCTCCTCATGGACCCAAACAGAATAGGAAATTCTGTTTGCACTTGTAGAAAGTTAAAGTTTGGAGCTTCACACTGCTTTTATTACCCATTGTGTGGAACAGAAAACAACTTGGACTTCTTATTTTCCATCACTACTGGAATTAATCTTAAGTACTTTGCCAGTGTTGTACTTGCACTCTGTCAGAAGAGCTGAATATAGATCACAGTGACCTCTGGAGAACAAATTGTTGAGTTAGTAGATGAGGGTTTTATTTATTTATTCAAACTAACCAGGAAGAGACACTGTATCTTACAGCATCTGTAGCTTACAGATCCATTCAGAAAGGCTCCAGGTGTGACCAGCTTAGCATGGGGCAAAACATTGGCGTTGCCCTCCAGTGACATTGAATCCTGCTGGCTGGCTACATAAAATCTGCTGCTGAAACTCTATTTCTCCCCTTCCTTGTTTGTTTGTTGGTTTCTTGTTTGATTTTTTTTTTCCTTTCCTATTTTCTTCCTTTAATTTTTTTTGTTTTCCCAGCCTCTTGCTGGAAGAGGCAACAACACTTCTTTCACCCTCTAGAACACTATATTCAGGATGCTTCAGGCACACAGTGCAGTAGTGAAGTGCCAAAACTCAGTAAAGAAACTGGATCTGTTCATAAGATGCAATGCCATCTTTCTGATATATAACATGCTATATGACCCCAAAAATATGTCTTCCAGAATCTGCTTTTTACAGCACAGTTGAGACTTGAAAGGCTTTAGCACATAAATAACTGGTGAGGCTGCAAGCTCTGCCTATTTTCCTTATTAGAAGTTTCTTTCTTTTTTTCTCCCTTTTTTTTTTTTTTTTTTTTGTTTGTTTGTTTTGTTTTTATACTTATTTTTATTCTTAAACCATGGCTGGGGCTGAAATTTTGACTCTGCAACAGGCAGCAGAAAAGTTCATCGTTTTCAGGAAAAGCATATTTTAGCAGGGTTAAGGGAAAAGTGTGGGTTAAATTCTGGAGACTTCTCTTTGCAAAGTTGTGCCATCACCACTGAGGACTGAAAGACAGTATTTTGAATAGGGGCTTACATAGTTTTTAGAAGGGTATCTTCCTCTCTCACCTCCGATGATTTGGCAAATTTAGCCAAATTCTAAACTTTGGGTTGTTTTTTCTTTAAATCTGCAGCATATATAAGCTCTGGAAACATTTCTCAGGTGACAGAAGTATGTCATAAAAAGAGGAGAAATAAAGCTGTATGAAAGAGTGAGGCTTAGAGAAGAGCTCAAACAAATGAGTTGAAATGTTGCAGGGAAGGAGGCTGGGACAGCATTTATAGGATCAGGCAGGTTTTGAGGAATACACAGGAGATGGAGCTGGGGACCTGGCTTGCCAGGCAGGAATTAATTGTCTGTGTTCAAGTGCCTGAGGAGCAGAGGGAGGAAGAAAGCACCTTGGTGAAGAGAGGGATAGTGTAAGAGAAAGGCTGGACAGATTAGAGCAGAAATGAGGAAGAATGTCATGTGTTGTGTCAGTAAATACAGAGTTATCTGTGTCCATAGTAGCAAATACATACCTCTCTGCTTCAGAGTACCTGGAACAGCATCTTGGGTGCTTAAGTTCTAGGATTTGTCTGCTACCGATAAATAGCCACTGCATTGATTGGGAAAGCCTTCCACTCCCTCTGAAAAATCAAATCAAGTCCCAAATTAGTGTTTCTTGTTGGCTTAATATACCAGTGGCTTGCCCCTATGTACCGTGGAAGTAAATTAACTGTGAATTAGTGCCAGAGCCATAAGGAACTTGCACTGAAGTTAATAGTTCTGTCTTCATAGCAGGGACTGAATAATGTGCAGCAGAGTAAGAGCTAGGTGAGTACACAGAACAATACAAACAAAATATTTAAGAAATGTGATCTGTGCTGAGGCAAAATATATGATTACCTAATTAAGAGTGGTATTCTGATTCAGAGGCAGTGAGTAAAGGCTTTGTCAGCATCCTTCATTCCACCATGTCCTAGCTCTGCTTTGCCCCCTGAATAATGATATTTAACTTACACATTTTGTGAGATATATTTATCACTGCACTTTTCACCTACCTCCTGCACAGTGTTGAGTGTCAGCAATTCACTGTACACCATCCCTCAGTAGCAGTGTTCTTTTTCTTGCTCTGGAAATGCCAGAGCTAAAGATGCCCACATAACCACAACTCCAGTCCCCTGTGTAAACACATTACAAGACAGTCTTTAATTACGCAAGTGCTTTTTTTTTTTTTTTTTTTTTTTTTTCTCTCCCCTTTCTTTTATTTTCCCCTGCTGTATTATGCTCAGAGACATCTGGCCATACTATTCAAAGTGTGGTCCAGGCCTTATTTACCTCACACCATCCAAACAGTGTACTGAATACAAAATTATTGATTTGCTCTTGGGTGTTTCAGCTGTGCTCTCAGCAGAGCATTTGAGAACTTTATAGACACTTGTGGATTTAAATTTACAGCACCCTTGTGAGACAACAGGGTGACAGTATTCCCATTTTACAGATGGGGAGCTGAGTCACAGGAAGATTAAGGTCAAAGGATCCACTGATTTTGGGGCCCCAGTTTGGTGTTTCTGAGTACTTAGTGTTTTTATAGCTCAATATATGTTCAAAGCACAGCTCCCAGAGACTTCAATTACAGCTTTCAGCACTCAGCACTTTGCAAATCAGCCCCCAGGGTTTCAAGTCAGGCATCCAGAAAATGAGGAACACACAGTTAGTGACCACCTGTGGTTTATAACTTGGCCAAATGTGTGTGGATTGTCATGGTAATAGCAAAAGGCACCTCTCTTATTCCTGGGTGATGCTTTTCTCTCTCTGTTGAGCCAACTTACCCCTGAAGTAAAAGCAGAGTGCTGGTAGGGTCTCCCAGTGGAACAGTCCCACACCCTGTGGAGGAGGGATGCAAAAGGAGACCATTGTCATTACTAACAAAACAATACTGTTTTCTTATACGTCATTTGTTGGTTCCAGCTGAAATCACCCTTGTAAAAAATTTTATCATGGCTTTTCAGTTTCTAACACGCAGCAACTCACCTCAAAAGTCTTAACCTTCAAAACTAGAACTGGCAAAATTATGGGAGATCAGAAGTATGATCTTAGACTGGAAAGTACTGGGCACTCCATTGCCGGAGTTGCTGCCTGCTCTACTTCTAATACTCTCCAGCAGTATACTGAAGGTGAAGGGGTGATAAACTGAGGTCAGTGCTCTGCTTCTGCATAGCATTGGTGTGGGAAAAGAAATACCTTTTAGCTGTGTTCAGCCAGGGGCAAAATTTTATGGCAGAGTGTTGAAACCGCTGGAAGTGACATTTTTAATGGATACCTCCCTGGCAGACAACAATTATAGCTATACAAGTGTCTCTTATAAAAAGCATTTAAAATTTGAGTAACATGAATCTGGAATGCTCAGACATAAGTCACTACCTTTGATAGTATTAACAATAGAAAGATAGCGGTGAGCATGATAGGGAGGATGCATTATATAAATGAAATAATAAATATGATTTGTTTCCTTGAAATGTGGAGAGGTAAAACTGGATTAATCTCACGGTTTTATCTCTCTTCCACACCTTGTTCTCTGTGGTGGTAGATACTTACTGCTGAGTAAGGTGAAACATAGCTGATGAAATGAGCTTCAGGTTGCTTCAGTTTCACAAGGAGAGAAATACTTGAAATATCAGCTTGTAAAATTGTGTAAACTAGGGGAGCTCCAGTGAGGAGAGAACAGGAGGTGTGATGCATTGAAAGATGCAGGTGTTTTGGACTGAAAGAGGAAAACTACATTAAGAACAGGAGGTGTGATGCATTGAAAGATGCAGGTGTTTTGGACTGAAAGAGGAAAACTACATTAAGAATTGATTCCTGGGAACTGATGAGATCCTAGTGAAACTCAGAAATTATTTCAAAAGAAGCCAGTAAAGCCAAAAGAAAGACATAAGACACTGGGAATGGACTGCTAAGAAGTCACAAGAATTCAACTTCCTTAGATGAGCAATACATGTGAAGAAATGGCTGCTTTTAATCTCCTGGGTTTCTTGTTTACTGTGAGTTCATGGTGCTGATGATGAGCCTGCTTCTTAGCAGCAGCATTTTTGCTTATTTGTTTTTGCACTGTTCTACAAGGAAACTGAGAGGGGATTGTTGATGAACAGAGTCAGATCACAAGGCTCTTCCTGCACTCACAGTAATTAGTCCTGCTTGTATGTTCACGCTTGCTGTTACCATTGCAGGCGTTTCAAGGTGCAATGGACTATCCAGCGTCATATCTGATTATCATAAATGCTTGGTTATGACAAAGAAACCTTAGACCTTGAAGAAAGCAGATTTCCCCCTGCTGTTTCCAAATAATTCCCCTTGCTGTTTCTAGGTTGGAAGGTATGTTCTGCAAAAACCAACATTTGAGACCATCCTTTACAAATACAGAAAAAAAGAGAGGAAAGATACCTGCAAGGAATGGAACAAGGGAGAAAGTGCCTTCCTCACCTGAGTCTGGCTGAATCCTGCTCACCTTTCATAAGCAGCTGCCTTATATCAATGAAATTATTTGCACCAGGTAGTTGAGCAGTATTTGATCCCTGGCAACGTTCAGAGGGCTCAGAGGAGAAGCAGACTATACCCAAAGGAAATGAAAACAAACTCAAAAGAAACTTCCCAACTTCTTTTATCAGCAGTCTTTTACAGGTCACCTTTAAAAGGTTTGCATTTACGGCATCAGTATTTTAACCTTCTTTCTGTACAATCTGCATGTGTAGGCTGAAGCAGGACTACGAGTGTCTGAAAAATGCAGAGGCTAATTACAGCAGTGTGAAAGTAAAATAATGAGAGCTTTAGAATGTGTCTGATAAGCAGTTAGATAACAGACTAACAAGCAGGATGTCTGTAGTCCATCAAGGGGCTAATGAAGGTCTCTGTGTCCTCTGCTATTGCCTGAGGAGGATGTGCAGATGGAAACTATCCTAGAAATGGCATTTAAGGATATACACCATGTACTGACAGAGTGGCATTATAATGATTGGATTCAGTGAGTGATTAACCTATGGGTAAAGTAATTACTTGGTT
The DNA here is from genome assembly GCF_963264785.1 of Psittacula echo. NCBI lineage: Eukaryota > Metazoa > Chordata > Aves > Psittaciformes > Psittacidae > Psittacula > Psittacula echo. Next base: position 35,174,422 of record NC_137738.1, on the reverse strand, counting down.
AAAAAGTGCACACTAGATGCTGATAACCAAGTCCTTTTGACATGCTTGAAACCAATGTTTACAAAGAAGGTGCTACTTGATTTCTTTGCACTGATGCTGCTGCCTGCAGTCTGGCCACCTGCCTGCTGAGCTGGGCTTGCAACCTGTAGTGCTACATCGGTTTCAATGCCCCAGAAAGGTGGCATGGAAAGATGGGGGGGACTGATGGCTTGGGATGTATGGCTTGGGAACAGCCATACATCCCGAGCTAGGTACAATGGGGCTGCTGGTTTTAGAGTTAAAAGGGGCATCTGGTGCACATGTGTCTCCTCATGTATCACGGTAATGCAAGATGATGTTTACTGATAACAGCTTTGAGAACATTGATGCCTCTGCTGTATTTTCAACCTCTGTCAGCTGACTGACTTTTCTTGGTAAACATGCAAATTCTGACCCTTTGGAGTGAGATGTTCAGAGCAGGAAAACTGGGGAGTTGAGTACTCTGGCAGGCTCAGAAAATGGCAAGAAAACAAAAGAACAAGCAAGCAAACCCATGACCAGGAAAGATTAATAAAAAAAGACATTTTGGCCATTTGGTCATAAATAGTACTGTTCAATGGCACAAGAAATCATGCAGACTGCGCAGGGAGACATAAAACCACTGAATTATGTATTAATATGTCATATAAAAGGAAAAAGTACTAAAGAAATACTGTAGGAAAAATAAATAAAACCACCATTAAAAGTGAACATGTCCCATTTGGTCAGTTATGCCAAACATAAAACAACAGAAAGCACCGTTTGGAAGTTAACAACACTTTTAATTTTACTACTGACTTTTCCATTATAAGCCACACAAAGGTGTGGTTAGACCATAGGCTCAGGAATTGATTTTATGTCTGCGCACATCTAAATCAGTGGGCTTTTAAAATATACATCCAGTATATGTTCTAGATCTGTATTTCTTTGTATGAAGGAAGAGTGGAAGAAAGAAGATGGAAAGCTAGGGATGGGTGAGCTGGTTGATGTTAAGGTGGAGCTGATACCCTCTCAAAGAGGCTGTTCGGGTGAAAGGCAGAGCTGAAATCTGCTTGCAGTGGCCACATGGCCTGTGCTTTCCAGTTATTGGGTCTGTGGAGGTGGGATGTATGCACACATGGAAAAGCGATGTCCTGCTTGCAGCAGCCCTGGCTGTCCTGTACAGGGTGAGCACTATTCAACAGTGCCCATTGGGGCAGCTCAGCCCCGCTCAGGTTGCAGATTTTATTTCACTCTGTCCCTCAAATGTCCCTGGCTTTAATATGAGATGACAGGTGCCACAGTTGGCTCGCCTAGTGGAGCTAGCCCTGGAAGAGTAGCAGGATGCTGGAAAGCGGCTGCCCACATTTGCACAACTGGGCACCAGGACTGTCAGTTCATCCACCGAGCTTCCCAGCACATTGCTGAGCAAGCCCTAGGTGCCCCCTTTCATGCAGCCAGGCATGCCACTGAGGGTGGCTGTGAAATATATCTGTCAAGCCCAGGCTACTCAGATCTGGATGCTGCTTCGGGACCATCAGCCATTGTGAGTCTTTCCCTTGCTGTGAGAGACAGGGCAGCAGAGCACAGGGCGAAGTTGCTTGGTCACAGCCAACTGAGGAGCCCCTGGCTCAGCTGTGAGCACCAGGGTCTTCTCTCACACACACAGACCACTGGAATGAAAAACGAAAAAGAAAAAACAAAAGGGAGTGTGGGAGAAGGGGGTGGGGGAGATTTTGCTAGCAGAAAGCGCAAATGACATGGAAACCGCTGTGCTGCTGCTTCATTAAATACACTGGCCTGCTAGAGCTGCATTGCAGATATCCTCTCGGTATATTTTGAACAGCAAAATTCCCTTTGGTCAACTCCGCTGTGATTCGCCTGCTTCTCTCAGTCTGCCCACAGCAATGCTGGTAACATCTTTGTTGGGAGGGGAGAGGCCGGGAGCTGTGTGGTGATGGCTGGGGCTGGGCCCAGTGCTCTGGCACCTGCGCTGGGGCTGTGTCCATCTGCCACTGCCACCGTGTTCCTGCTCCCCACCTGTGGCCTGATGGGGCTGGGCTGCCTGCAATGGTGACAGGTGATAGGTCAGCACCAAACAAGGCAGCAAGGCCTCCTGGGGATATGGGGATTCCTGTAAAAAGTGCTGCAATGGATGTGTCACCTCTGCAGAGGGAAAAGGGCCTGGCTTGGCTTTGGTGTGAGAATGCACAGAGCCAGGTTTTCAGGGTCCTTTCAGCAGAGCCCACCTCCAGCACTGGGAAAACACTGAGCTTTGGTACTGTTTTGCTTTAATTTTAGAAGTTCAGGGTAGTCTTATAGAACTGTAGAGAAAGAAAGACTAGGAGGCAAGTATGTAAATAATCACAATTAATCTAAAGGTCTAATGGTCTGCCTGCCTTCCTACTGTAATTTACCATATGCTTTAGTACTTGTCTGAGATTCCCCGTCTCACGTGTTGTTAGTTTATGTAAGTGTGCGCAGATCTTTGGCAAATTTGTATTTTTATTATGTAGAAGCTAACATTTAGCTTTCTTGTTGTGGGTATGTTGTAGCATATGTTAGCGTTTATGTTGCAGGGAAAATGAATCTCTTGGCTATAAAAATATCTTCTAATATTCTAGCAATTTGTTATTTTGACCTTTTTTGTAATGATGTTTTGTCAATAGCAAAGCTGGGTGGGACAGTCAGCGTAAAGGCTAGCCATTTGTGTGTGACACCCATGGTACATTATTTCTTCTGGGTCCTTGAGGGGATAATCACATCCATGTAGTCTTCAGAAGGTCAACCTGAATTGGAGGGAAATGATTTCTCAGAAGTAGGCATGAAATTGGAAATGAGATTTTTTTCTGTTCTTTTTCCCTGTGTTTCAGTTGGAACAAAGCTATGTATAGCAGGGATTCTACACCCCTTTTCTTAGTTTTCTACATTACCCTTCGCAAGTTTTCTTCAAGACAAATTTATTTTTAACTTTGTATGACAGAATCTTCAATGTTTTTAGTGGGAAGTATGTTTACATCACTGATATCTGTTTTCTCCAGGGCCAGCGAAGTGGAGCCCATAATATGTTATTACTGGACCAAGGCCAATAGATAGCATGCTGTGATTTTCCACAACTAATGATAAAAACCTGAGCTCTAGCAGCAGTTTGAAGTGTTTCAAAATCTGAGCTCTACTTATAACTCCAAAAGCCTGTATGAGAAACATCAGAACTTCTCTGAGCTTCATGGTACCTGGATTTGGGCTAAAGCTTGAGCTAGTCCTAATGGTCGGCACTGCAGCCAAACCAAGAAGGAAGTCCCTGCTCCTGGTGCAGCCTCAGACCAACGCCTGCTCTCTGCAGTTCCAGGACTGGAGTGAGTGGACATAGCTCAGACAAGCTCTCTGAGGTTGCTCCCATGTCTGGAAAAGCCATCTGCATGCTAAAGGGAGCGGCCTGCTTTTTAACTTGGTTCCCATTAATTTCATTTTACATCATTCCCATGTGCTGTGGGCCTGACCCTTGGTTTGTTTTTGGAAATATGTCTTCTGCATTCACAGAAATGTCTGATTTGATTATCTGCAGCCCTGTGACTTTGTATTCTGTGTTCAGGTCAGGTTCAGTAATTATTGTCTATAAGTTAATAGCTGTGAGATTTTATGACCTCATGTGATGTCTCAGGCAATACATTTGAATTCGTAATGAACAGTGATAAGGGGTGTTTTTGCCTGTCTGAATATTAGGTTCTGCTTTTGCAGCACCATGAACATTGCTGCTTGTGAGTTCCATGCAAACTGGACTAGGAAAATGCAGGGATATTTTTTCAGTTCAGAAATAAAGGCTCCTTGGACTCCATGTGACAGGCTGTATGGGAAATTTTCCCTTTACTTATGCAACCTTGCTTTGACTGCAACATTTTATGTACACGTCTAAAACTATGCTGTGTTGAAAATAATGGGGGATATTATGATTGAAGCTTAAATAATTACTACTACAAGGATTAGAAAAGAAATTGTTGTTGAAATATGCTTTTAACCTTGATGTGACAGTATTTACAGAATTGATGCTTCCTGAATCTCTACAAGCGGTATGTTCTAGGGCTGCTGGACATAATACAGAAAGACTCTGACACTTAATGATTTATAGCACTACAGTGGTTTTGTATAAGCTATAGCCCAATATCTACCAAGTACAGAACATGACCTGGGCAACAGGGAACCAAAACCTCATTTAGTTATATGAAAGCCTAAACTGAGCATTGCTTTAAAAATCAACAGGATCTTAAAATGAGTCTTGTAATCAATTCAGCAGCAAGTGAAAGATTTTGGATGTGAGGAGGGTATTTCTGACCAGCTTTAGGCTGCAGTGAAGTTGGGACAGCTGGATTCTGTGCAGCTCCCACTCCAGGGAAGCCCGTGAGAAAAGACATATCCATAATTTGGTAACTGTTCCTGTTCCCATTTTTAGCTGTTTTGTCTCTGGATGCTACATCAATAACAGTTTTTTGTTTCTTTCCAGCCAGTTTCATTGTAGCCACCCCTTCAGTGCTCTCTAATATACCTAGCAAGCAGAAATGTTGCTTCCAAATGATTTGCCAAAAATGGCAAGAAAACAGAAAATTTGATGTCCTTTGGCATAAAGCTATTCATATGCATTCTTGTTTGATAAGGTTTTCTGGGTTTTGGTTTTGTTTCTTTTTAAGTGAGAAGTCTGACCTGCTGAAAGTAAGGTGTCACAAACTGCCCTAACTGACATATGATAGAAACGTGAGACGATCTCTCTATGTTAGATAGGAAAAAAATACATATGGGAGGAAATATCTGCACAACTATGACAATTTTCTGTATGATGCATGGCCAGCATCCATTCACACTGTGAAAGCATGAGAAAGTAAACAAGAATCTTGAATATTTTTGCTATGAGAGATTTCCAACAGTATTGGTTTTGTTGCTGGTGGTTTTTTTTTTTTTTTGTTTTTTGTTTTTTTTTTTTTACTTGAATGTTTACTTGAGTGTTTTCTGACATGTACCACAAAGACAGGGGGATGTTTACCTAGGAAAGGCTAGATTATTTGTTGAGTGAAATACTAAGGAAAAGGACCAGATCTTCACTGTGGAAACCCTGCACTTTTCAGTCATCAGTGTCTTTAAAGCACTTACCAGGTGTTACAAGGCAGCAGCTATTAAAAATGCACTGTCACAGCCTGCTCAGGCTCTCCTTCTTGGATATGCACCAGCATGCTCTGGGTGTATACCCCAAATTGGAGCCACATGTCTTCAAGCTGTCTTAATCTGGGCAGAGTCCAGGGATTGTCCCTGATCAGGGTTTCTAGGAACAATTTTCTGAAATGGAGTCTTTGTAGGACTGCTTTCTGAGCTGAGATCCCAGAAGCATAAAGTTGTTTTTTCCTAACATCTGCAGCCCAGCGTTCCCTATGATCAACCCTGTTAGCTTTCCTGCGGGAAAAAGGGTGTCCTGCAGTACAAGCAAATGTCTTGTGATGTCCCTCTCCTGCCTGAGATTTATCTCATCCCATGCTTTCCCTCACTGTGCTCCATTCTTCACAGCCCTTGGGAAAAATGTTTCTTTATAAATTTGTTCTACTTAGTCAAGGCCGATGCTGGTGCTGATAGTCCTTACTGAGCAATCTATTCTGATACAGAGATGTAGCAACCACTCAAAAAATTATAGAGCAAGGATTTATAGGAAATATTCATGAGCACTTCAATGTACAAAAAGTCCACAATCTCAAAGGGAATTCACAAGCTGCACCTCAATTCCTTGATCCATGGCACAGAGATACTTACCCTGTGTCTGCTCCACAGTAGCTATGGTTTTTAGAAAGCTGTGTTTGTAGACAGATTTTTATGTGCTTTCTAAGCACATCTTGAAGAGGTTTTGGTTCAGAATAACCAGCCACATCAACAAACCAAACTGTTACATGTCTCTGCTTCTGTGGAAGTACAGTACATGCTGGGAAGTCTGACCTAATCGGTGCTACTTAATGCTGTTAAAATGTTCCCATGAAGGATTTCTTCTGCTTAAAGTCCAGTTTTCTATGGAACAAAATGTATTTGAATTGGAATAGATTGCTCCTTCTCAGTCTATCAGTAAAACCATTGCAGTAGTGTGAGGTAGCTGGTGTACATCAGCGGTTACAGCTGATGTAGCTGTAACATCTTTAAGCCAGGAAGATCTGAAGTTGACAAAGTATTTGTGGCACCTCTTGTTTCTTGTATTTTTCTCGATAACTAGGCTCTGGGGAAAAGTCTTCAATTCTTTAAACAAGCTGAAGAAAATCATTCCCTCTGATCCACACTCCTTAGTGGAAGCTCCTCACTGCAAGCTCCTCACTGCTTGCTCCACACTTGGACAAGCCGCACATGGGACATTCATAGCTGTTCCACCTGCAGAAAGGGCACTTGCTATGGGAAAAGGGCCCAGTGGCTGCATTGGCTGGGAGGAGGGGATTTTGTTTCTTTCATGAAGCTTCATTGGCTTGAGCAAAAGAAATGCATGCTTCCAGAAAAGCCTGGAAGGATTCCTGGTCTGAAAAAATGAGTATTCCAGTTTCTGGTTTCTTCCTTTTTCTAGGGAAAAACTTAGGAATCCATATAGCTAATTCTATATGCACAGCAGTGTCAGATGCTAGCCACTCTTTTCTCTCCCAGAATGTGAATAACTGCTATGATTTGGCACAAAATAGGTAAATGTTCCTATTTTTGCTTTTTATGATCTATCTGAATTTTTATACCAAATTTGCTACCATGAACTCTAAATAGAAATTTGGTTATGAGCCAGTTAAATACAACATATATAGCTACTTGGAAACTTCTATTACAAAACACTCACTTAATTTCTTACAGACACATGTGCCATTAGAACAAATGAATCACAGTAATATTTTGCGTCATGGTTGCACCTGGCAACTGGGGATCTTGAAGCATTTACAAAGTAAGTAGATTTGCTCTGATTATATTTTGCCATATATCTGGATGTTTTTCCAATTTGCATAAGATCTCAGTGAATTATTACTTTTTACAGGTTTGAGCTTTTTGTCTTTGTGAGGAGTCCAGTCCAATACTTCCTCCACTTGCTTGGTGGTTCTTGTAAAGAATTATTGCTGAGCAATTCTTGATCTTTACACTAATCAGATGTATAAGTAACTCAATGTGATTAGGGGTCTAATTTAAAAAAAAACACTGCTCAGTAACATTTCCTGTACATTTTTCTTTCAATTAGTGTTCTAAACTAATATTTGTTATTAATACAGAATACTTGCCTAAAATTGAAGATATATAATGAAAAGGGAACACAGAATGTGTGCACATTTTTGAAATATTGGAGGCATTTGCATAACAATAGTTATGAAACCTGTGCTGAGAAACCTGGTGCCTAGGCATGGCACACTTTTGTTTTTCCTTTTATTGTTTAACGTCATACAGCAGTTCTGCGATAAAGTTGGAATAGACTTCAAACTTGAACTCTTACCACTGGACAATAGCTTCTCATCTGGAAGAGCTGGAAGGAGAACAAATACATACAGAAAATGCACAAGGAATGGTTTCCTAATCTTTCTGTGCACATTCAGAGCTAGCAACACATTAAGGACTCTGCAGGATTCTCCAGGCAATGCTTCTGCTCCATAACTGAGCCAATCCTCCAGCTCTCACTGCTGAAGGAGTTCTTTCCTGTTACTTCTCCCTTTTTTCATCTATGGAGAATCACAGTCAAAGCACATCATTAAAAACTCTGGAGCACTTGAACATTTCTGTAAAGGAAAAGATGCCAGTTAGTAACAATACCTCACTGCAAATAGTCATATATACGTATGTGTGACCTTGACACATACCAGAAACCTCAGAGAGCCGTTCATAGTAACACGTCTCATTTTTTCCTGAAGGCAGAGAACATACTGGTAGTTCAGCTTTCAAGAATTGCTTTAAGTTGGGAAGAGTTAATGGACCAAGCTGCATTGTGCTGCTGGTGGGTAAAGCTCCTTTGAAAGAAGCACTTGCTCTCTTCAGTGATTCTGTTCCTTCAGCAGTGAATTTGTTCCACTCTTCCTGCCTCACGAGACCACCTTCTCTTTTCCTACTCTCCTTTCCCCCACCTCCCTTATGTCTTAATTCGCTGCTGTCATGATTTATACTAGCAATACAATGCGCAAGACACGAAAATCTATACATTTATCATACCCCTGTCTGAACACTGGGACATGATATTTCAAAATTATTTTTTCCCTATACATTTATCATACTTTTTCTTTTTTTTTTTTTTTTTTTTTTTTTTTTCAGAAAGTGACACTGTTTCTGTGGATTTAAGCAGGCTGAAAAGGGTCCGGCACCTCTACTATCCTATTTCATGTACTCCTTGTGGCTCATGGGGTAAAAAAAGGGGCAGGAGTACTGCTCTGCTGTCTTTCTCTGTTCCTTTGGCCAACACTGTGGAGCTAAATATCTTATGATTCTTGCACAGGTGAAGTTACGTACATTTAGCATGTTATCTATCAGCGGCAATTTGACGTTTAGTGTAAACGCAAATTGTTCTTTAGGGAAGAGTAAGGATCTGTGATGGCTTGTTCCTGCAACTAGCTGATCTTTATCAGCCTTGTGACAGTCCCACAGGGACAACTGGTTGTAATTAGCTCATTTATTATTGATTCAGTCTTTGGACAATTAATCAGAATTAATCAGGGTTCAGCAGTGTTTTAGAGGTCTGAAAATATGTACGTAAGAGCTAGGGCTGCCTGAGCATGCTGAAAGAAACATGAGGTGGATGCTGTTTAGGAACTGACTGCAATTCTGCCTCTTTCACGGTCTGAAAACAGGTAGTTTCCTCTCCCTCATCCTTATTTCCCTACACAGTGTAACTCTGGGAGAGGCTGAGCATAAATGACAAAGCATACTGAGAGAAATGGTTCTTAAAAGAATTCTGTCCCAATCTTAGATCTTTCTTCCCTGGTCACTCCCTCTACAGGCAAAGTCCTGCCTCCTAGAAGCTGTAGGGCACTGGAGCCTGAAATTAGCTGTTTGATCTTATTACTGCAGCCCTTGTGCTTTTTTTCCAGTCATCCACATATTGGTAGTTATTCTTGTTCTTTATAATTTAATTTTAGACATAACATAATTTTGCTGGAGTAAATGCTTGTGTCTTTGCATTTTGGTTTTCTTTTCTTCTGTTGGCAAAACATGAACTGTACTGGTAAGAAAGTTGGTGCAGTGTAAAGACCAAATGAAAACATACTGTAAAATCTTTAAATGCTTTAATTGTTTGTTAAAAATTGTCACAATTTTTGACTGGAAAATTAAAGTCTTTGACATACCTGGGATCTGGTTAGAGTTTTTCCACGTAAAATTTTTCTTTTTCTTCCCCCCCTTCCATGTGGCGTTTCTGAACACAATGGAAATTTAAACTTCATTTCCTCTGATATCTGTGTGTTTTAGAAATGAAAACATTTTTCTTTTTTTTTAGGTGTAAACAGGTTTCTGAGTTAGGAAAATAAGCCATCATCTGTCTTCATTTCAGAATGTTTCTTATAAAAGCATTTAATGTACATTTTTCATGAAAGAAATTGCCTCCTTTTCTCCCCACTCCCATCTACTTTTGACTAACTTACTCTTGAATTGGAAATATCCTGAAAAAAAAATTTCTGATTTTGCAGGCAGTGTGATAAGTGACTTGGAAAGGAAAAGGACAACTGACTAATGCTATAAAAGTAAGATATCGTTAAACGTTGAATATTTCCTGGATGTGCATTAATTATGTTTTTATTAAATTTAAGCTAAGTACTAATTTTATTAGCAGCAGTAAGTCTAAAATTCAAATATATGTGGAGCAAGTCAATGTCTGTTATTGGAACAAGAGTAATTAGTTGAGTAATTAATCGAACCATGCTTGAGGCCTTTTTTTTTTTTTTATTCAGCCAAGGTATTTGAACTGAATACATTGTTCTTTATCTTATCATAACCAAGTGCTCACAGAATGTATATGTTACATTCTGCCACTGACATATGGATTCTACCTCATATCATTAATGCAGTGGTTAACATCCACAATTAATTAAATAGTTTTGGCACACTACCTCATCCAAGTCAATGAGCAGAACCAGATATAATTTGAAGATTCAATGCATTCACCTGTGTGTTTGAATTGTCCTCTGAAGGAGGTGGAGGTGCCTAGATGAAGCTAAAGTTTTGTTGAACTTCTTCCATTCTTGAGTTAAAATACCTTGGCATGCAATTAAGGCTGAGGTATTCGTGCATTATAAATTTATTGCCAATGACACATAATATTTGAGCTTAATTTAGCCATAGGTCTTGTTGTCTGAAAGATTTAAGAGTAACATTTTAAATTAGAGTTCCAACTATGCATTTAATTTAGATTTAATATGACAGTTATTTGTTCTGCTAACAAAAGCACTATTGCATATTAAAAACATATTAATTGAAGATTAATACAGATGTAGTAGATTTAGAAATCTTTCCAGAAAACATTTTAAAGCATCAGTTGACATTTGTGAATATTGTAAATATATTAACAGTCTTATTGTGACCCTCTACTTAAAAATCTAGCAGATTTTGCTCCATTCAGAACAGAATGCTTCTGGTGCTATGGCCAGCCGTCTCATTGATCTTTTTTTATACAGTGTTTAAATTATTGCCTTTCCACTTCTGTTTGTAGGTGCTGCCACTGCAGACATGCAGTTGCTTTCCTGGTCTGTGAATGGAAAAGGTAATTGTGCACTGACTGTGGTGATAACATACATCAAAGATGTTTCAAAACAGACATTTCAGTCTCCTCTGGAGGCTGAAAGCCATTGGAAGTGGTGGGGATAATGTTTTCTTTCTGTGTGTATATGTCTGGAAGACTCAAGATAGGAGGTGTTCATGAATTTGCATGTACATAATGATTGTATCATTCAACTGGAGTTGTTGTATGCAGAAAGTTGCAGCATGGAAAAGGTCAGCCTGGGACATCCCACTGCCTTGCCTCAGTGGCACGCTCTGATGCTGTGCAGAGAACATCATTAATCTTAGAGTTAGCTGTCACTGATATATAGTTCATAATTTTCTATGAAATGTCTGCTAGGGAAAAGCCTCTGTGCTAATTGACAAGGTAAGGTCAACTGTTGGAGGTGTTGGTGGAGTCTGGCTCTGCTGGTCAGTTAATGCCTCAGCAGTACCCTGTCCTATTATTCTTCTTCTACTCCTGCTCAACAAGCTGTGAGCCAATTTCAGGAAGGCACCAAATTTGATCTGATGACAGCAGCATTCGCTAGCGCACTGCAAGACACTGAGCAGGCAGCATGCATGGTCTTGCCTTGAGGGCTGTAATGAAGCCTTGTAGTAGGATCTAGTAAGGATGTATTATTATAAATCCCTATCATGTTTATTTCACTTTTCATTCACATTCCTTCCAATCTTTTGATATTTAGCCCCAGGCAGATTCAGCTATATATCCAAAGATGCAACTTTACATTGAATTAATGTGTATCCCTTTGCCAGTTAAGAAGTTAAAAAAAAAGGAATAGGTGTCACTATTTTGCTTATGGTGGGAATTTGACGACGCACTGAACCAAGCACAACACACTTCCAGAATCTTAACTAGTTTGATTGCACCATCGACACTGTTATTTCGACAGCCCCACTCTCCAGCATCTGCCATAATTGGAAGCAGCAGCCAGCAGGTATCAGATGTCAGTATGAATTGTCTCCTGCTGTGTGAGCACTGACTATGAAATTGATTTGCTGTCTTTTTTACGCAGTTTTGTAATGAAAGTAACGTGAAGTCCCAAACAAGCAAATTCCATATTTGTGTACGTATAGTTAGAATAGGCATATGTATAAAAAACAGAAAGAGAAAAATATATCATCAGGAAAGCAGTATGGCACCACCAGGCCATGCTTCCTCACAGGTGGTTGTGGTGGCAGTCTCCCCTGTGTTTCCGAAGAAGCTGAGCTAAGCCAATAGCTGGAAACCAATTCCTTTGGGTATTTGCATGGATCAAAAGCATAAAACATGAGAAAGAAGAACCCTTCAGTAAGCGAATTTATATATCTATTTTATTCATCAGCGATAACAAGGCAAGAGAGAGACACTGTGGATAACAAGTCTCCAACCTGGAGCAAGTTTTGCCCCTGATTTGTCATCAGGATCATCAGCAAAGTCAGTGGTAAATTTCTGTTGATTTACTATAGCCAGGATGTTGCCTTAGGGCACATCAGAAATAAATTAGTCTCTCAGCACGTTCAAAATGCTGTCATACAGAACAATTTCACACCCATAAAGGTAATGTTTGTAGGACTGGGATCTTGAACGCTGATTCAAGGAAGGATTAGACCAGGTATAAAAGTGGTGCCATTAACCTAAACCTTGAGAAAAGCCTTTGAGCACTTCTTAAGGATTGCTGACACCTAGCTGATGGCAGTAGGAGCACGGGAGGCCAGGCTTTGCTGGCAAGAACTGGTGCCTCTTCTCAAGCAGTGTTACAACTGGCTACAAAACAACTTTGTTTATGGGCCTCTTCCTCAGCTTGAGGCAATACTTGGCTTTGATACAAGAAGGCTTAATCAGCTTCTACTGTAATCAAATTATTGACGGTTTTTCAAAGAGCAAATTGCAACATCTTCCCTTCCCAAGAAGTCAGGGTCAAAAACCTTGTTAGAAAAATTAGCTTGAGCATTGATTACTGCATGTGGCCTCTTTCTAGACAAGCTTAATGGCAAAAAACATTCTCAACATCTGGTTCAGTGGGGCCCAAGTTCAGTGTTTAATTGTGTTTTTGCTCTGACATCCAGTTGCATAGCAATAAGGGGGAGCATATGATACAATAATCTATATATAGAATAGGTGGGGCCAAAACTTTGACTGGAGGCCAGCTAGTCTGGTATTCCAATCTTGGTGCTGACATGAAGGCAGCCAGTAACCTTCGGCGGGTCACTTGAAGCTCTTCCTGAATTTCAGAACCTCTGTTGACAAGGGACCAGTTTGTAACTGTCTTGGGACTGACAGTTGTCATAACATGATCCAATAGGCCATTTCATACACAGCTGGATCCCAAGTGCCCAGAAAAGCTTTTCCCCATCCTCGATAAGCACAAGATAATTTACAGGGAGCTGGTTGCTCTGCTTAGAGGGTAGTTTCCCCACAGAAGCAGCAATATACTGCAGTTTTCTTCCCTTCAGAAGCAACTAACATGGTTTGGATCTGATCTTGAGCAGATAGAGGGCAGTCATTTGAGCAGCTGGTTCCCTTCTTTTATCCCACACAAGGCACAAGCAATAGTGCTTTGGGTCCTTGTGATGTCTGGACTGTTTTCTTTCTTCAGTCACTTCCTGCTGTAGGTAAGATCACACTTTCTCTATTTCTGAAGCTAGGTCTGATTAAAACAGCAAGGCTACAAATGGATGCTTACCATATCTGACAGACTTAGGCCCTTTTCTACAGAACCAGAGTTTCCATCAGCTTTTAACCCTATAATTCAACCCCAAGGATAAATTGTAATTCAACCTGTTAGAGGGTGTGGTTATAGGGATGCTGTCTGCAGTGCACTTCTCAGAGGTATGTGGTAGAAAGAAATCCTCCCACCTCCATGCAGAAGCATTGTGTGGGCTTGCTCAAACACAGGATGCTGCTGACTCAGCCAGCCCAATTTGCTGCTGTTCTTCTCCTCATTTTCTTGGGAAGCTTCCCTAGGGTATGTGGACCCCCAGCAGCAAGGAGGACGAAGAGGACTCTACTCTTCTTCCTAGTAGTGCAAAAAATTGTACATTGTACTAGAGAAGATGTGGCTACTGCTCTGGCTGTCATTGAAATCCAAAGAGGAACAGGGATGTGACCCAGCAACACCTCCTCTCCTGTGTTTAGGAAGATAAGTCCCATCATTTATTTAAAGGGTGCTGTTACCAGAGTAAACAAAATTCTTTGTATCAATGTATTCATTGATGGAGAAAGAGGATTCCTGCAAGAATGAAGCACTACTCTGGATAAATTAAACAACAGTCTTAGATCAGTGTGTTTAATAATGCATTTAGCAGATTCTTCCGAGCTGTGTCCTTCCAGTCTGTTTCCTTCCCTTCATTGTTGTGCCGTGGAGGTGAGTGAACAGTTACGCTGGGCATCATGGTTTCTACGAGCCTATTTCCATTCCTCTCCAAAACACATTGCTGCATTTTACAGTGACTTTTCTTGGCTTCCACCTCTATCAGACCCTTTATGGGGATTCAATAACCTGAATTCTCAATAGAAGTCGAATAGCTAAATCCAGTATGGTAGGTGAAGTCTCTTCCAGAAGTGGCTCAGGAAGATCTTAATGTACTTTCCCTCACTTCTCTCAGGCAGCTGTTCAACTTCTGCTGCTTTTTTCTCCCAGTTCACTTCTCTTAATACAAATAGGCCAGTTTGGCCCTCCATTCTTGGATTCTCTTAAAGAGAAATTTCAGGGTGATTAGTGTAAGCAGCATACTTACATTCCTGTCTGCTTCTTGCAGAAAACCAACCTTTCAACTGTTGTTTTACTAGCAGTAAAACTTCTGCAACTGCATGACTTTTTTGGGAATGTTTTACTGTCCCTTTTATAGCAAATGTTACAGCATGCACATATGATGTCAAGTTCCTCTTGTGAGTACTTGATTTTTAGTGACATGAATATGACACAGATGGACATGAGAATCCAGCTGTTGACTCCGTCTCTCAGTGCCCTTTTGTTTATGGCTGTGACCTGGTCACGTAGTACAAAGAGCTTCCTGCTGAACTACAATGCAGCTGCCTGGCTGAAAAGCATGTGAGAGCTTTATTTATCCTGACTGCATTCCCAGATCTTCTTGGAACCAGCTCCCAGATCCCTCCTGCTGTGGAGGTGGGTGATATCACCATATAGCCTTCCCAAGGATCCTGTCCTCTCTGGAATCCACTGCCAGTGATCGGCAGAGCATTACAGTCTGCATTTCAGCATGCTGCTCCAAATAAACTGCCTGAGTTAAGCTCTGGGATCCCTGGGGCTTCAGAGCAGTGCCACCCCTTTTTGTCAAGGTGAATAAATGTTAGTGACACACAGGGAACATAAACTGAGGCTTGACTGATTTATGTCGTTTTTCTAAATGTATTTCTTTTAACAGATTTACACATCTCCATGCACCCAGCCTCCTTGGAATCTGTTACGTTGTCATGAAAATTGCTCAGGCCCGTGTTCTCATTTTTGGCTGATATGAAAGACCTGTCTTGATCCAAATGCTTCTTGATACAGCTGCACCACAGCCCACCCACAGCAAGGTAGGCACACAGCGTGTGGTCAGAAGGAGCCAGAGATGTTTGGGTTATGACATGGTCTGCAAGTCTGGGGTACCAGCAGGCAGGTGGACATTGTTTTGCCTACAAGTGAAATGCAGCTTGCTCTGCAACTGCCCATCACAACCTCAGGTGCCCAAATGGCAAAATGATGTGTTGCTTAGGCAGCACAGATGTTTATTAAGTAGTCTGCCAAGAGCTGCTTTTACTGAGGTTACATCTCTTCCACTGAGTATCTGACAGCACACCCTAGGGCGCAGGCTTCACCCTGTTAGGTGAGCAGTCACACTCCTCTGTACAGTGTACATAGTCCCAGTATAAGATGAGGTAACAGATATGGACAGAAGAAAATGTAAAAACCCCCACCAAACCACAAAGCCAATCTACACACTTCTCAACAGCCTTAACTGAAATGATATAATTTCCCAGTACAATCAGTTGTTTTGCCTATCTGTTTTCTGTAAGTGGGAGTCTGATTTTGCAGCTCACATTCCCCTGGAGTGATCCATGCCTTCCTTTACCATCTCCTGACGTGTGGAGCACCACTCTTCCACCTCTCACATTTTTGGTTTTCTAACATCACCATGTCAACACTAGCTAGTGATCACATGAGAACTCAATATTAGGAAACCATTTGGTATATTTTTAGCGGTACTTGGGCTGAAGTAGCAATGAGCAGGGAGAAGTGCCAGCCACATGTGACCAACCAGCTGTCTGTGGCCCACATTTTGGAAATCACTGATTCAAGTAACTGGCAATAGGTTATGGAAAATTTCTCTTTTAGATTGCTATTTCAAAATGATCCCAAACTAAACAAGGTAGGAAGGTCATCTTGGCTATAAACAACTTTACAATGCGCGAGCAGTTGTAATCTAGTTTCTGTGCCTTTTAATGGAAGAGAAATACTTCAATTGGAAGTGAGTCTCATTTGTGCCTCTAGCTATAAAAGCAGCCAAAACAGTGCTGTACCTGGGATGAAGAAGTTGTGTAGCTGCTGTGTCCTTCTTCCCCACTCTTGGGCACTTGGTCGTGCTGTGCTAAGTGCTGAGGTCTTGTCCTCTCTTGTGTGGAGAGAGGGGAAGCCATCAAGCAGGTCTATCTTTATAAATCTTAATGTGACAGCCATGTAACAAAAAAACCCCTACATTAAACAGGTGAATCATCTTCCTTCTCCAACCTGCTGTCATGTATATCTGTTGGCTATGACTTCCTGCTCACCTGCTTTCCTGTCTTCTTTATCCATGAGTATTTTAGGAGTCAATAACTTCTTGTCAGCTGGCACCTACATGCATCAAAGGCAGCTGCCTGCTAGAGTTCTGCATGCTTCTGGGGTTATTTAACTGCACATATGAGCAGATCTTGCATTCCTTTTTTGTCACCCATCTGTGAAAAAGCCTGCACCAATTTCAGCCAGGCTTGCTTTATCACATTCCCTCCTTGCCAGCCTAGCAACCTGCTCCAGTCTGTTCCCTGCCCCACTGAGGAAGGGGAGACTGTGCCTTTAATATGTGTTGCCTTGTATCTTTCAGTTTTCAGCTTGATCTCTCTTGCTGTCCCTCAGACCATCTCCTAGCACAGCAGAAAGTGGCATCAGCACTGGTCCAGGCCCCAGCACATGCACAAGGTAGGGTGAAGAACGACTCCCATATGCTAGCCACCCCCAAATCGTGAGGCCAATAATCAGCCAGGTCCGCTTATGGGAACAAGACCCCAGTCTCCAACTGGCGTGGAGAAGCAATCAGAGCAGCCCAGTGGGCACCCTGCTAGGGCTGCACCATCCCAGTGTGAGATTCGATCCTTTTGTAGATCTGAAGACTTTGCCAAGCTCCCGGCTCCACATTGCCTGCCAAGGAGGTGACAGGCATCATGCACCAGCTGCAATGGACGCTGTGGGACTGAGTTCCTATGTGTTTTGTCTGGAGTCAGTTTGATTCCAAAGAAATGCCCCCAGAAACAATAGTTGAAACCCCATGGAGACTCTTCGTTTTATTTTCTTAGGAATGCATTTTGTAAATCACTCGGTGGTGGCAAGTTTATATATTTGGATAGCAAATTTACATCGCACTATTAGTTTCAAGGAAATCCAATAGAGTGTGTGGATTTTGGACTTTTGACCTTTAAGCAGAATGAGCTTTTTGAAGAAGTGTGAAGTAACTTGTTCATCTCCATACAGTGTACTCCGCTGAATGAAAATGCTTTCTGCAGAGACACAGAGAGGATGTAAGGGGTGGTGAACGCCTGCATTCTTCTCAGTCATGGTTTCTCCCTTCCCAACCTGTTGCTGGCGGTTGGGACATTGTGCTAAGCACTGACCCGGTGCATTTTCAGTCCTGTGCTTTGTATTTTGCAGACACTACCAGGAAGGTGGAAAGGGCTGCCCTACTGCTGGCTCTCATGGGGAATGAGGGAGTCACCACCCCCACTACATGGGACTCAGGATAAGGGTTGCCCAGGTCCCGCTGAAGACAGGAAAGATGCAGGGAAGAAAGGTAGGCTTTATTTTTTTTGCCTCCCAGCTCAGTAGGGCTGGGAGCATGGCTGTGCATTTCCAAGTCCTGTTCCTTGTGTCCCCCCCTGCCACCCTACTGCCCTTTCCCCAGACATCCCCTGCCGCCCTGCTCAGCCCCACACTTCTCCCCTTTCTCCAGTACACATGCTATTTATTTAGCTTCACTGCCATCTGAGCTTTCTGCTCTGCTGGTTTGATTTTTCTCAAAATACAAACCCTTTTGACAGAGGCAGACCACAACAACATGCCTCACTCCTCTTCTCTTTTTTTCCCTGATTTCTGCCAATGGTCAGGTTTGAACTGACATTGGCTGGTTGTAGGTCAGGTTCAAAGGCATCAAGCACTGTCTGAACATCCCCTTGAGTGATATGCTCATATGAAAATGAGTACTCTAGAAAACCTCTGTGACTGCACATAGTAATCCACTTTATGGGTGAGCTCCTAGGGTTGGCAGACTTCTCATTTAATATGGGGTTTCTCATATTTTAGCCAGAAATCCTGGGTCCTGTGGTAAAGGACAGGCTTACTACCTGCCTTGGTATGTTTTCAATAAATCACGCAGAATTCTAGCCTGAAGTATGGAAAACAATTCCACCTTACCCTTTTCTTCACAGATTCATTGATTGTCTCAGAGTTGTTACCTTGCCCTGCAAACAGAGGTGGCTATATGGCAGCAACAGGGAAGGGTGGATGCGTGAATGATAAATGGGGAGCTGCACAGAGGAAAAGTGCTGTGGGAGGGAAGTGGGAACATCCCTTATTTTAAAAATGCTTTCTTTTGAGGAAACTTATTTCCATTTTATTTCTCAAAAATTAATGGATGCCACAGAGCAGTTAGTGGGTGTGTTAAGACCTGATGTGGAGGGAGAGACAAGAACCGTAGTCACAGTTTCTAACCACTGAAACTGTCCCTCCCTCCCTCCCCCTGTCTGTTGTACACTCTTCTTAGGACCCGCTTACATAAATGTCCCCAAATCTGGTGTACACAGCCTACACTGACACCCACAAAATTCCGAGTCTTTGTGAGTGTGTGGATTTTAAAGCCTTTGTAAAATTGTTTAAACAAAGATGAGCTTCCCGCTGCAGTTGTGGGGGAGAAATTGTTCTGCTTGAGTCAGGGTGCACATCTTTAGCATGTTTAATTCAGCATCAGCTTGAATGAGAGTGCTAACAGACAGCAGTCGAGGATCTGGCCTGTTTTTTTAAGGAACTTGGGGCAAAGGGAAATGATGGGCAGTGGCTTAGAATTCATAATACCCAGCTCCTGTGTATTTTCAGTATGCAGCACTCATAAGCTGTCACTTGATGAATATGGCCTGAAGTGACGCAGGCAACTTATTGTAATTTTTTGCTGTGCTCCGTTCGGATTTATTTCCTAGTCAGTCAGGTGGGACACCCTGTAGATTAAGACTTAGCACACACATTTTGAATCAGTAGACTAGTACTTGAGGTGAAATAGGAATTGCTTTATGTTTCAGAGCTGTAATGGCCTGAATTGCCAGAAATAACCATAATAACAAACTGCTTGTTTCCCGAGTCAGGCACACAGTGCAAACAGCCGTAGTCTCGGAGCACCAAAACTCTCCCTGTTTTTTAATGAAAATAACAGGGATGGGAAGCAGTCCAAGAAGAGTCTGTTCCCTTGGCTTCTCTGATATTCTTTTTAAAGCTGTCTGCTGCTATGAAGAAATACAATTACAGAACCATTTAAAATGTGTGGCTCTTCTGAGGAAAAAAGTGGATGGGTTGTATGTAAACAGAGCCATACACCACACATAGACAAACCAAAAAGCATGCAGATGCTGAAATTTCTGTTTTCTGGGAGGACTTTGGGTGACTCTCCTAATTTTATTAGAGCCATTAAGTAGAATCAAACTTTCCAGCTGACAGTCCCTCCCTTGAGTGTCTCAGACACCCTCCCCTCTTGTATGCACTTTTATGTAAGCTGGTTTATCCTGTCACTTGCTTCGCAAGGACTTTTCAGGATTCTCTGTTCAGATCAGCAGCCTGGGTGTCTTTGGAGATGCCTCCCAGCCTTCTGAAGAAGAGTTCACATCAGAGGATTTTGTTGCATTCCTGTTCAAAGTCCTCACATTAAAAGAAAGTCCTCTCCCACTCTGTGCCTTTCTTTTCTTCCAAGGACCTTCTGCATTCCTGTATTGTTTCATGCATTGGCTGTGAGACTTCTGTCTTTGCACCACTAAAATGTCAGTAGTGTTCTACTTAGACAGGCTCATGAAGGCACCAGTAAAGTACAGGCACGACTATCCAGGCATGCATCTCTGCTGACAAACGTAGTGCCTAAAACTGGCAGCAGCGATGGAGATGGCAATGCAGATATGATGTCAGATGCGTTTATCACTGTGGGGTAACAGCCATGTGTCAAAGCACCATTCAGTCCCAGCAGAAGTGGGACAGACCCATCCACATTCCCAAAGCAGCTAAAGGCTTGCTCAGGGCGCATTTTGGGATGCAGAGATTTTGACTTCATTGGTTTCTGACAGCTTGAAACAGGGATTCCTTCTTGCCGCATGGTGGACTGCGACAAAAATCAGGTCTGATTCCACATGAATGAGAGTTTGTGTCACGCAAACATAAACCACGGACTCTTGTGACAGAAGTGGTGGCTCATGTCAACTGAGACTGAGGGAGGGAGGATCCCAAGGAATGAGTCCTCTTGTCAGCTGTCTTGTCAATTGTGATCGGTCAGCTGCCGCTTATGATGAAACCGGTCTTTGGGGGATTTCATTCTGCATGGCTGGCCAGTTGGTATGTGTTTTTGTCTGGGATCTGAAGCCCTGGCCCTCATTTGAGGAGGCAGGCCTTTCGTTCCATATCAGGCTTCAAATAGTTCGGCATTTGTTGGTTTATGTTGTCTGCTTGACCATTTGTTGTGTTAGCAAGCTTCCTCCTAACCACAGCTCTGAAGGAATCTGCTCCCCTGTGATGGTTTCTGCTTTAAAAAGTAGATGTGTGCTGGCTGCGAACTCCTGAACCTGCTCTTGTTTGAGAGGTGAAGATATTTGCACATAGAAGAGAGAAACTGGATACAGGGGTTTGCTTTTAACTAACTGTTTGGTCACACTATGGTTTCTTACCATGAGGGCATGTTAGTGGCAAAAAGTACAAGTTGTGTAATCTGTACTTCCACAGTTTTGCAAGCAGCAGAGCTGATGGACAGAAAGGAGTGGTAGCGATTAGATCCACAGCAGTGATTCACAGCCTGGGATTATAGTTTCTGCAATTTGCTTGAGTTTGTACAACCCAAATATCAGATAAATTTGTGATTTACATTTTCCATGGAACACTGTCTCAAGAACATATTGATCTGTGTTGCATCAGATTACTCAGAGGTTGGAGAAAGCCAAAAGGAGAATTTTACCTTTTTCTTTCTGACATTTGAAAAACAGGATTATACAACTTTGCATCCAGCTCTGTATAACCTTCAACGACCAGCCTTGGCAAGCCACTTAAGAATTACACTTTCTTTAAGCTTTCTTTAAACAGTTAAGAACTCTCTTCAAATCCCTTGAAGACAAGCACTAGACTGTTCCTGTGCCTTAGCCACAGGCAACATGCAGTGTGAGGCAGGGGGTAAAGAAGGTAGATGATTGCAATTTACTCTTTGGGCTCAGCGTTACCCTCTTTCTGCTTCAGATGGATTCAGAGCCCACTGGAGATTTGCTCATTCACATCCCTGGGCTTCTAGATGATCAGCCCTGACTTGAAAAGTTACCATCTTCAATATCGGTGAGCTACCTGGAGAAGGGAGAGTACTGCTCAGAAAGGGTTTCTGAGAGCTGAGTGGGATCAGTTCCCCCAGTGATACTCAGAGTGCTTAATGCTACAGAAACCAGGCATTTGGTGTTTGATTTTTTTTATTATTATTTATTCAGTATTCATTTGTCTATATTCTCAAATTAAACTGTTTCCAGAAGAACAAATTAAGAGATTGAAACATTAAAACCTCTAACGTTAAGGCACCTTCCCAAATGTACCCAATTTTCAGAGGAACTGAGGCTCTGTGTTCCTCAGGAAACAGTTTTCAAGAAGTAAAGTAATGTAAGTGCTCAGTACCTCCCCTAAATCAGGTCACTCTTAGTTACATGTCTGCTTTAGTCAATGGATTTTGGCCTCAGATCTAATGTGTGTGTGGAAATGAGTGGGGAGGGCGAAACAAAGATTTTTTTTTTTTTTTAACTTCTCAGTTGCTTTGTTTAGAAGCCACAGACTTCTCTTTGTAAGCGTGCAGCTGTGGCTAGTCCGTCACACAGGATTGTATTTTAGGATGAGACAAGCACCGAGTGAACGTAGCTCCTATTGTTACTTGTCTGTCATTCTATGTTAGCAGAATTCAGTGCACGCAGTGTTCGCCAAGGAGATGTGGCATTAGAGCCGCGTATGTAGATGAAGGCTCTCCAGATGTGTTGTACTGAAAAGTTCAGAGCCTGGAGCATGCAGCGGTTAGTTCTTTTCCCTTTGGAATCTGTATAATTCAATGAGGCACCACAGACTTGATAGTCTCAAAGGAAGTAATAGTCTTTGCCACAGCAGGTCACTCTCTGATGCGATGGGAGGAGACATGTTTGCAGTGCCGTGCCAGGAGTTATGCAATCTAAAATGTCAACTTGAAACATGTCCAAGCACTACTTAAGGCTGTAGCATTGAACACTTAGGTGCACGGGATGTTTGGGTACTTGGAGAGGATGGTGGTTCCACAAAATGACTTTTGACGTGCCTGAGAAAACAATGGCACTTGCAGAAATTTAGCTATTGAGAGATTCAATTTGTAGGGAAGGAGAAGGAAATTACCTAATTGTTTCAATGCAGTAGAAGAGGAATGTATTTCTTGGTGGGAGAACTCTTTTCTTGATGTAATAGTATTGTTAAAGTCTCTTTTCAAGGAGGGATACCATGAGCCTCTGTGGGTTCAGTGAACTTTTCATTCACTTTCCAATGTTATTGTGGGGTACATTTCTCTTCCCTCACAAAGGAAGGTGATGTGTGGGCTCTTGTAACAGGTAACCCCATTTCCTTTCTTGGTTCACAGTTCACTTCTTCACCATACTCCATTGCAAGGACAAAGCATGGGGACCCTGCATGATTCTGAGGTAAGGAAGAGACTGTAACCAGGTCAGATTTGATGCTCTCATAATATAGGTCTCCCTAGTTTTGTTGCATAGGCATTTTCTTGGCTTCAAAGGATTTGTCAGGATAATGAAACAGCTCCATGGGGAAAAATGTTTCTGTGACATTTGCTTCTGTATACCAAGTATTATAGTAACATCTCTCACTAGAGTAACTGTGTTCAAGTATTTAATCCCAGGCATTTGAGTCACCTTTCATCAGTTCTTTTGTAGGGTTCACAGAAGTATAGGCAACATTGAATTGCTAAAGAGGAGGGTATGGAGAGAAGTCACGGTAAGGTCAGCAAAAGCTAAGGGTTAAAGAAAAAGGTCCAAGCTAAGCTGGGTAGGTCTGGCTCTGGAAACCAGAAGAAAAGCCTCAAAGGCCTGGACTACAGCTTCAGAAGCCATTGAAGAGGCACAATGGTGGATCCTGAAAATGGTGCAATGGCTTTTAAAACTAGAGACATCAATTGTGGTGGCTATTTCACATACTGCCACTTCCTTCTCAGTAGTAGCAGTAACAGAAAGTTTGATTTTCTTTGCCTTATACCAGAAAAAGCATGGGAAGTGGCAGTCTTGTGGCCCAGAGCGTTGCCTATTGTTGAAGGAGCTCTGTGCAGCCTTGTGTCTCATGTTCAACAGCTCTTTGCCCAAGCTTATTTAAGAGTTAAAGGGAACTCAAGCGTTTACAAACCCAATTACTAAAAGGGAGTTCAGGAGATGGCAGATGATGGAAGAGGGAAACCATCAAGGTCAGTTCATGCTGTTCAACAGATAAACGTGTGAAGCAGTCTGTGGTGCTGCATGGTGCAGGACAGGCACAAGGAGGTCTCCCAGTGTTCTTCCAAAGCTCTGGCACAGGAACTTGGGTAATCAAACATGCCAGAGCAGAGTTAGGTTGCATCCTTGGCAGACAGATGACCACCAATGCAAATGGCTTGGGAAGAATGTGAGGGGGGGAAAAAGACGGGTAAGTCCCACTAGTCCATAAATGTGATTTGCCTTTTCTCTCCGGATGAGTTATGAAGGAATGCACTGCTTGGGGATCTGACAGCACATGATAGGCTGAGTAACAAGGGGCTGTGGTTATTGTGTGGAAGGATGACAAAAAAAGACATGAAGTGACATCCCTTATCTTTATCCAAAGTGATCCTGAGAGATTCAAAACTCTGGCAAATACTTTTTTGACTTTGCAAGTCGGGCAGTGAATTGCAAAGGAGAGATAATACATATAATTCTTAACGCCAAGTGATTGACAAGTCACAGTAGCTACGCATCTTGAATGATCAGTTTGTGAATTCATTGTCTAAAATCTGTTTTTACAAACTATCCCTGAGGTAACTGGGAACATGAGAATAAATTCATAGTGAGAATGAATGGTTTTCAGGTAATTTCTTTAAATAAAAAGAAGAGTCGATTTAGTCGATTTAAGAGAAAACGACTATCCTGTAGTGGATTATTTGCTTATATCTGTCTCTGAGACATGTCTCATCTCCTCCCATAGGTTTCTAAGCCTTTATGCATGAGTCACTAGTGATATGATGAAACAAGGAATTTGCATGAAAAAAAAAAGCTCCTCCATCTTTTAAAAAACACATTTCATCACTTCTTCTGTGCTTCCAGCTTTTGTCTCTACAGCAAATCAGGGTAGCAAAAATATATATAGACTATATACCTAACGATATCCTGTGCGGTTTTTTGTTTCCACTGAACATTCATACTATTCATGCGGTTATTTCTGAAGCTGTTACTGATCAAGAGATTTTAAAACAATTTTGCATCAGCAACGTGTGCAGTGTGTTAAGGATATCTTTTGGAGAGCTTACTTTCTACAAGATTTCTCATCAGTGGATTATTTCAAATATTATAATGTGGTATTTTTATTCTTTGCCAAAGTATCCTTTTTTTTTTTTTTCCAGAGAAGCCTGACAGTAACTCAGTCTGCAGTTGTCTGTTTACATAGCTTCTGACTGCATTTCTTTTGTAATGATGTGCTGTGCATGCCATGCATGGATCCAAAAATACAACAATACAATAAATTAGGGAAACATGATGATTGATTTAAGAAACCTATTGTTTTTACCACACGCTGCTGCTGGCATACCAGGCCTGCAGCTTTAACCAGGCATGTCACTGCTATCAGTATCTTTCAGATAAACTTTAAATAACCACTGGAAAAACACTCTGGACAGCTTCATGAAGATAATAACAGCAATTAAATCACGATTCTTCTTGGAGAAACCTTAGCAAACCGCAGATGAAAATTTCTCAGCAAGATCCCCTCTGTCAGGTGCACAGAGGCAGAGAAACCCACCACATGTGCAAGATTAATAGGGCCCTTGTTGGGCTGCAGCTGGTGTCGTGACCTAGCAGGTGGGCAGGATTTAGGCCACGTGTCTCCATCAGACAACCATGCTCCTGCCCGCCTCTTGCCCCATCCTTCTGGCAACTGGAGGGGGCTGTCCCTTTGCTCCTCTCCTGGAGCCTGGCAGCTGTGCAAGGGCTGTGAGGAGCTCTGCTCCTCCCATGCACACAAATCACTGTTCATGGGTAAAGCAGAGAATGGCAACCCAGGGGTAGACAGTAACTGTATGCTGGTGTGTTTCTTGGCTGGGGAGGGAGAGTGCCCCCTGCTCTTTGTCAAGACAAACAGCTCCCCAGACACAGCACACCCTGCTTTGCTGACTACAAGGGTGTGGATGTGTTTACTCTTTCCCACAGCTTCTTTCTTTCAAGGACAGCTTGTGTGTCAAACAGCTACTAAAGCCTCACTGCAATGGCCTACCACCTATTTTCTGGTGGCTTATGCTGGACTTAAGGCATTTGAGGCTCTGGGTTGCAGACCTGTGGACCCTGCTATGGGACCCACAGCTTTGCAGGAGGCTTCTGCACAAAACATGAGGATGGGCACTGATGTAGCTGTGGTGATGCTAGAGACTTTATTCCTTTCTTTTTCCTCTGCTTTTTGGAAGGTTGCCCCTTCTCAGGGGTAACAGCATGAAATGTGTGGTGGTCCCTTCCTGGTGGCAGGGCATGGCCTAACATGGCAGTGCAGGAGGCTAAGTTGACGCTGACTGGCACGCTTGCTGTGGAGGAGGCATCTCCTTACCTTGCCCATGTGATCCCAGTGGAAGAATGTTGCTGTGGACAGCAAGGGATGCATGTATCCTAAAGTGCCTGCTGGACTGATAGCAATGAGGCACTGTGGAGTCCTGTCTCTGCCTGGTCTGACAACCTGAGAGCTTCACCTGTGGTAAAGTACTTTGCACTGTTCCCAGGAATGCTGATCCCTATCATTTGCTCTTTACTCTTTCTAGGACAGTACTGGAAGTGGGGCTCACCATCTGTGTAACCCCCTAGGATTCCTTGCTCCTGAGTCCCCTGCTGCCTGTTGCAGTCACAGAGTGAGACCCAAGTCCAGTCTGCATTTCTGTGTGGAGACATCCAAATGTGCGTCCTGCAGGAAAAAGCTGATGGCCTGTTGCTTTGGCAGGCCATGGGCAGGAATGGGTTCCCCTCAGTGGTGATGTCCTGCTGTTCTCCAGCAATTTATTGAGAGATGCTACCTAGCCCAGCCGGCAGCCTACCTGCCAGGGGTGCAGACCACTTTCTTACAGCTTCCAGTTGATAGCTAATGGACAGCTGGAGTTTGTATAAAGAACAAGTAACAGTGGTGGAAATAGATCCCTGGCTTTTACTACTCTGGATGATATAGCCCCACAGAAATGGGAAAAACAGTGACAAACTGCAGTCTTGTTTCAGGCCTCATGTGAACACTGAGATGCAGAGCTGTGGGAAGTGGGTTTCTGAACCAGAAAAGCTTTGACAGAGAAGGAGGAGAGAACATCATGTGTGGAGTGGGAATATTGAATAAGCACAAATCCGTTCCTGATAGGTACAATTGCCTAAGTCATTGCTTCATTTATATTCCTCCCATACCTATCTGAGTGCTCACTGATTTCATGGTGGCCTCCCAAATGTCTGGAGAGTTGTCACTTTGCTAGCTTCTTCTGGGAATAAATAAAACTGAGCAGTTAATGTGGAGTCGTGGCTATCTGAGGACTTATACTATTGTGGGAAAAAGCTCAGCATTATGCATGTAGACAGCGAGCCAGCAGTGAAGCCAAAGTAGGGAATAATGGTGCCTTTAGAGCTTCTTTTCCAAATGCCTGCCATTAGGGTTTTCAGTTCTGAAAGGAGCTTATTGCTTTCAGGCAGGACTGTTTTACCACAAGAAAATTGGAAAAAGGAGGAAGAAAGAAGAGGGGAGGGGAAAGAAAAAAAGAAGTTCTGTATTGTACAAGAACAATTGGGACTTAGTGGAAAGTGGAATTGGTTACTAATGATCTGTGGCTAAGAAAGCATTAAACACATTTAAACTCCTGCCTCTGTGATGATAATACTCAGTGGGTGAGAGGAAGGCAACATGAATGTCAGCAAAGTAGGAAAGAGCTATAATACTGCCACAGCACGGTGTGACTGCTGCCCTGGTTTCAACGCTCAGCGAGAGCTTGCCTGCCTGATGCCCACTGGGTACCAGTGATGCAGTCCTGCCCTAGCGATTAGCAACTGCTTTCCTGGCTGTTCCTTTTGGAAGAGCAAACAAATTTTTGTCTAATAACTGCCTGACACTCTCAGAGCCCTGCTGACAGTTTATTCGAAAGCGGGTTGTAGGCAGCCTCCCCTGCAGCAGGGAAGAGTAGGTGTGACTGCTGCAGGAACTGAAACAGCAACCTATGACTGAAGCAGGAAATCTTGTGTTACGCAGGAGGTCAGGCTACATGATGATTGTAGCAGTTCTTGCTGGCCTTAAAATCTACATCATTCTCTGCTTCAGCAGGGCTGACTTAGAGCCTAGAGGCTGAAACAGAGGTTGATTTTTTGGTGAAATGCTGATGTTTGACTCTTCCTGCTGCCCACTACATGTGACTTTAATTTATGCTACTTGGAAGAGTTCACTGGGTTCATACAAACTGCTTCAGTTTCCGTTTTGTTTTAAATATTTGTAATGCCAGGTATCTTTGTTGTGACCACAGCCCCTGTGAGCAAAGAATACCTGACATGGTTATTTGCACCCCCTTTCTGTGTGACATCCTCTCCCTTACCCTCTAAGTAGACCAGTTGCCTTGTACAGCCCTTCCGAGAATTGAGTCCTGAGAATGCTTGTGCATTTTCCTGGTGTCCCTGCACTACTTATTCCTGCAGCCAGTACCAGGACAGTGAGAAGAGCAATCTTTCTGTGGTCATTACGTTCCCTGCCTGCAAATGTGTCAGGCAGCAGTGAAGAAGATGAAGGCAACAAAGGTGTTTTCTTTCCCAGTTCTGCAGGCAGGAGTGGTTGTACAGGGCTAAGTGCAAAATCTGACTCACGCTATTGTGTTAGCCACTGCACCCCCTCAGGTAAAGGAAAAGCTCATTAATAGGTCCCAGTATCACTTCACGGTTTACACAGTGATGTGCTGCCAGATGACATTTTTTTTTTTGTCAAAACCTCAATCCAGTCCCAAGAACTGAAGACAGCTGGAGTAACTGTGTTTTTCTGTCTATGTGTATGTTCAGGGCTCAGCCCTGCAAGGCAGTGAGGTTGGCTGTATATCATGAGCCAAAAGGGAAAGAATATAGGCTTTAGTTAATCAGGCTCCATTTGGAGCCTCTCATTTTATTGTTTTGCTAGAATATTTTCTAGTTTGATGACTTAAGTCACAGGCTTGTTTATTTGCTCTGCTGCTAAACTGTGATTTCAGAAATCACTCCCTGTTTGCCCTTTTATAACTCTCAGCTTCCCTAATAACCTTAATTTTCTGTCCCAATTTTCTTCTTCAGGGTTAACACCTGCAATTTTGTTTTTCTTTGTAAACTGGAAACACTTATGGCAGAGGTCTCTTTAGTAGGGTGGCTACGGTGAACTGACTTTATCTTAAAAAAGTCCTGTGCTCATATGGAGCTCAGGTACTAAGGAAATTTGAAGGAGGTGTAAACCAGTTTTCTATCCAAACAATTAAAAATCATTTGTTTTTCCTAATATTTTATAGGGAATTCAACAGAAACAAATCTATGGTCATTTCAGTCAGACTACAGCTTTTGATGTTGCTTGTTTACCTGAATTGTTAGGAAGGAAAGGAGGAATCCATTACATATAATTTCTAATGACATTAATTAATGTAAAAATTATGCAATTTTTAATTATTTGAAGAATACAACTGTATGAACCAGTATACACTGAACTGTTTTTCATGCATCAGGAAATTACTGTTGCTGGAAAATCTCTTTTTTTATGCTGTCTCAGTTAAATGACGCCTAGCTATGCTAGTTCTTACCAGAATCACGGTGGAAGAGCTGCAAAAGAAAAATCAGGTTTTTTTTAATGGACCTGACATGTTTTGTCTTGCAGCTAAAACCAGTCTCCGTTTATGTAACTCACTAGATTTGGGCCTATAATTCTCATTAGCTAGTCTTACAATTGTAGAATCATAGAATAGTTAGGGTTGGAAAGGACCTTAAGATCATCTAGTTCCAACCCCCCTGCCATGGGCAGGGACACCTCACACTAAACCATGCCACCCAAGGCCTGATCCAACCTGGCCTTGAACACCGCCAGGGATGGAGCGTTCACAGCTTCCCTGGGCAACCCATTCCAGTGCCTCACAACCCTCACAGTAAAATAATTCCTCCTTATATCCAATCTAAACTTCCCCTGTTTAAGTTTTAACCTGTTACCCCTTGTCCTATCACTACAGTCCCTAATGAATAGTCCATCCTCAGCATCCCTATAGCCCTCCCTTCAGATGCTGAAAGTCTGCTATGAGGTTTCCATGCAGCCTTCTCTTCTCCAGGCTGAAAAGCCCCAACTTTCTCAGCCTGTCTTCATGCAGGAGGTGTTCCAGTCCCCTGATCATCCTCGTGGCCCTCCTTTGGACTTGTTCCAACAGTTCCATGTCCTTTTTGTGTTGAGGACATCAGAACTGCACACATTACTCCAAGTGAGGTCTCACGAGAGCAGCGTAGAGGGGCAAGATCACCTCCTTCGACCTGCTGGTCACGCTCCTCTTGATGCAGCCCAGGATACGGTTGGCTTTCTGGGCTGTGAGCACACACTGCTGGCTCATGTTCATTTTCTAATCAACCAACACCCCCAAGTCTTTCTCCACAGGGCTGCTCTGAATGTCTTCACTGCCCAACCTGTAGCTGTGCCTGGATTGCTCCGACCCAGGTGTAGGACCTTGCACTGGTCATTGTTAAACTTCATAAGGTTGGCATCAGCCCACCTCACAAGCGTGTCAAGATCTCTCTGGATGGCATCCCTTCCCTCCAGTGTTATCAACCGAACCACACAGCTTGGTGTCAGTGGCAAACTTGCTGAGGGTGCACTCAATCCCACTGTCCATGTCACTGACAAAGATGTTGAACAAGACCGGTCCCAACACCGATCCCTGAGGGACACCACTCGTTACTGGTCTCCAGCCGGACATTGAACCATTGACCACAACTCTTTGTGTGCAGACATCCAGCCAGTTCTTTGTCCACTGAGTGGTCCACCTATCAAACTGATGTCTCTCCAATTTAGAGACAAGGATGTCGTGTGGGACAGTGCCGAAGGCTTTGCACAAGTCCAGGGAGATGACATCAGCTGCTCTGCCCCTGTCCATCAGTTCCGTAGCCCCATCATAGAAGGCCACCAAATTGGTCAGGCAGGATTTCCCCTTAGTGAAGCCATGCTGGCTGTCACCAAGCACCTTGTTGTTTTTCATGTGCCTTAGCATGCCTTCCAGGAGAATCTGCTCCAAGATTTTGCCAGGCACAGAGGTGGGACTGACTGGTCTGTAATTCCCTGGGTCATCCATTTTCCCCTTCTTGAAAATGGGGGTTATATTTCCCTTTTTCCAGTCCTTGGGAACTTCACCTGACTGCCATGATTTTTCAAATATGATGGCCACTGGCTTAGCAACTTCATTCGCCAGCTCCTTCAGGACCCGCGGATGGATTTCATCAGGTCCCATGGACTTGTGTACGTTCAGGTTCTTAAGATGGTCTCGACCCAGATCCTCTCCTACAGTGGGCCTTAGGTCTTCATTCTCACAGTCCCTGCATCTGCCTTCCAAGACTTGGGTGGTGTGGTCAGAACCTTTGCCAGTGAAGACTGAGACAAAGAAGTCATTAAGAACCTCAGCCTTCTCCAAATCCAGGGTAGCCAGTTCTCCTGATAGCTTGGTCTCATTTGCTTCTGTGTAAATGCAGTGAAAACTGTCTGACAGTCCTAGGTATTGCCTGTTTTATAGTGAGGGTGAATCAGTCAGAAATGGTGCCCAAACTGAATCTTGCATCAGTGTAAACCATGGCATGACTCTGGATCTGCATCAGTGAATGTGAAAGGACATTTTTCCTCTACTTTAGAGAGTTCTCCCAGTCTTCAACAAAATTGCAGTCCCGTGGGGCACCTGGTAATGTTTAACTTCTGTTTTTAGCTCTGATTCAGGGAAAGTCAGTTATCTACTGTAGGATTGTATCTGAAGTGGATTCCCTCTTTGAACTGTTTTGTGCCATAACCTGTTAAGGAAGAGATTTCTCACATCACCTTCCATAACAAGATGATACGAGAAATTGGAATGCAGGGAATAATGCAAAATCAAGACATGCGAAAGTTGTCTCTGGACAGTGTGAAAGCAGAAGGTTTTCTCCAAGCAGGCATTCTAGAAATGTCTACCTTAAGCAATGTATAAATACTCTTACCACACATGCTTATTCTTCACGTTTGTATTTCAGTCACTGAGGTGTGTGCATTGCGGCAATATAAGAATTCATAGCTTGTCTTCTTAACATTTGCTTCTGCTCTTTGCCATGCCTGGTCTAAACTGAGACAACTTGCTGAAGACCAATGTTGTTATGATGACTTTGAATTCGTGCAAAGGGGGAACTGGAAGTTATGAACTGGTCTAGTGCTTTGCTCAAGTGAAGTTCCCTATTACAAACTGACCCTTAAGTCTGCAGTCAACACATACATGAAATAATTATTCGTACTAATAGCTTCAAGAAGTCCAGTTCAGGGACTGTGGACCTGAAGAGGCATATACAGAACAACATGAAGTCCTTGCTCCAGAAAAAAGATGCCTTGGATATTGAACAAGATGTGCCAAGTGATACAGATACCTGTTCTGTGAGTGCCATCTCTGCTTTAAATCTAGCTCGTATAAGCTTCATTTAACTCTTTTTGCTTCTTGCAGTGCATAGACCGCAAACAGTCATTTCCTGTCCACTCATTAAACATTATTCATGAGCGTTCAGAACTCTGTAAACCATTCCATAGTTTATCATAGTTCCTCTGAACTTTTTCAACCTCAAATGTGTCCTTTTTTGAGATGAGGGAACCCTAACTGGAAAAAAAATCAAGCTGTAGATAAACAGAACCATAATAATGGTTCTGTTTTTATTCCTGGCATTTGTTTTTTTTTTTGACTGCTACTGAGCATTGAGTTGATGCTTCCATGGAGCTGCCTATTGTACCCACAAGCACCCACTACGAAATGGTAATTGTCAGCTCAGAGTCTGCCATTTTATTTCATTGTGAAGAGTATTTGTTCTGTTGCAAGAACAGACCTTCTGTTTCATGTCTTTTGGCCAATTATCTGTTCCTAACAGGTCCTTCCCTCATAGCCTGCTAAGGCTGCTTAGGAAACTTAGGCTGCTAAGTTTCTTTAGAAATCATTTATGGGACACTTTGTCAAAAGCATTTTAAAAGTCCAGTTGTACTTTGCTTGACTGGCTCACCTGACCTATATGCTTGTTAACTTCAAAAAACTCCAATGGATTTTACAAGGCAGAATTGCCTGCTACAGAACTGACATTGGCTCTTCCACATAGACTGCATTTAGACACATATCTTCAGTAAAATCTGTCCTTTATTGTAGCTTTTACAGTTTTATTGCACTAGAGTTACTAGCTTGCAGGCCTGTAGCATTCTAGATCCTCACTGGCATCACATTTGCTAACCTTCAGTATTCATAGTGCCCAAAAAGTTAATGTGGGAGATCACATATTAGTGAGTAGTTAACATGGGAGGCCCTTCTTAGTGATTCAGCTATTACCTCCTCAGGTTTTCTCAGTACTCTTGGCCAAACACCGTCCAATGCAGATCAGTTGTTAGCACTTGTGCTATGTTACAGTAGTCTCTCCACAGTCACTTTTGTTTCGGATGGATCCTCTGCAGCATTGCCTTCCAGAAAGGCTTCTAATGAGGAGATATCCTGTTTCTTCCACAGTGAGCAGTGATGCAAGTATTCATTCTGCTTCTCTGCAACAGCCTTCCCCCCTCTGAGTACTCAACCTGGCTGTCAGTGGGTTCCACAGACTGCCTGGCGGGCTTTTTGCTCTGATGTGCTGGAAGAGGAATTTAGTATTACTTTTGATTGCTCCAGCCAACTGTTCCTCAAACTCTTTTTTTTTTTTTTTTTTTTGTTGGCCTGCCTAATTATATTTTTGGATTTAATCTGCTAGAGTTTATGATCCTTTTTATTTTCTTCATTTGGATACAGCTTCTGCTTTTTGAATGATGCCTTCTCAATTCTAATAAACTCTCTTACTTCCCAAATCTTTAGCTCACTGCTCCACCATGCCTGCTTCTTTTTATTGTTTCTCAACTTTTCCTAACAGATAGTATGCACTGAAGCTCTGCTTTTAGTAGGATGTTTTCCGGTAGTCCCTGTGCTGTCAAGCAGAGGAGAGGAGATGAGGGATGAGGAAGCAGTACTTAGAAAGGATTCAAAAGGTGATCAAGCAATATTATAATTGCAGGGTGTGGCACAAGGAGATAATACGACCTTTCTCCATAGTAATTCCTTTATGCAAAGAAAGCTTCCTCTATGCTAACTGGGTCAACATCCTGAATGCATTTGGACAACTGAGTCCCTATCTGGACCACTTCATATATTAAAGACTGATTCAAGACTTATAAAGTGTTAACCCGAATAATGCATGATAGAAATTAAGTATTAGAAGTTGTGAGTAGGGCTGATAGCCTTGAAAATATGCAATGCTATGAGATTACTTGTGCCATACTGCCTAGAAGATCCTCCAGGAAAAGAAAAATTAGCAGAAAAACCTTAGGTCAAAAATGGTAGCAGAAGGCTAATCCTTCAATTAATTAAATCATTGCAGATGAACCTTCTTTATGCAAAGGGTGCAGGTAATTTTGCATTACTGTTTTGCACATGTGGGCTTTATTCAGTGAGGAAATGTAATTATCAGTCCAGGCAGTGCTTTTCTCCTTCCCTCCCAGCCCCTAGCTTAGGAATGAATGTGTGAAGAATTGGATGTGTGTGGTAGTGTCTGTATTCTTTTCTCCTGATTTATTTGGCCCCATACACGCTGAATACATGAGGCATTTAAGTGTGGACTTACCTGTCTGGGTAACTGTGGACTGGAGGATCATTGAACTTGATATAATACTAATCTCTCAATAAATAAAAAATCTCCTACTAAATCTCCCTTTAGAAAGGCTGAGAAGAGAGATCCGAGAGATCCATAGCATTCCACCTGTGTATGAATCGATTTCAGTCAGCCTTTAGGAGGTTTCAGGCTGCGTTAGCTGTAGGATAGCATAGCCCAGCAGCGAAACTGCCCTCGTGTCCCTTATTGACAGGTTTCTTATGAAACATGGAATATTTAGATTGAAGAGATTCGTCCCAGTACTTCAGACACCCAGCATTGTTATCTTCACTTCAAGTCTATTGTAATAACATCCAGAAGCACACTAGCTTCGCCATCCCTTGCAAAAGGACACAAACTTCTCTGAGTAAGCATTTTCTGATAACTAATTAGCTCTTTAAAGGGGCAGGGGAGGGAGATATTTTCTGGTTATATTTTTTAAGAGCAATTTCTGTGTTTAGGAAAATGGGCCAACTTTTCCATTTCAGAGTCCTCTGATTCAGATATGGGCAAGGTGAGAGGTTGGAGGCCTTGTTGTTAATGAGAGAGGCAGCCTCTGATTTTTACACTAATTGAGGCATTTACATTTTTCAGCAGAACTAAAATGCAAAACTAACACATTCCTTGGAGATTTATAACCCCACGGTGGATTCTTCTATCCTCTCTCCCTTAATTATCCCAAATTATCTGAACTCTCATGAAGACGAAAGAAATTAATATTAATATTCCGTTTAGAATATACTCTAAAATGCAGTAGAAAATGGAGGCAATAATAATGATAAAGTGGGTAGCTGAGATGATTTGGAATATATAATCTTTCTTCTCTTCATTGCAGCTTCCTTAAACCTAGAGTAAGCCAGGAAAACTCTGTCTTACATTCATTTATCAAAGCAATTTTTGTGCTGCATTGACTTCCAGTATATAAGTAATAGCTTGGTAAAATGTTGCTCTGTCTGTTAAATGTAATATTTTGGCTTTGTGCCTTGATCAAAAAAAAAAAAAAAGGATAAATAAAATTGGATAACTTTTTCTGAACAGTGTACATAGGGGGCAAATAGACAGGTAAGGCTTATCACTAGAAAGTAGACAGGAAAAATAGAAGAAAAATGCAGCTATAAACTGGACATGAAATAGAGCAGTAATTATAGTTTATGGTGAAAGAAAGGAGGGAATAACAGTTATCCAAAGAGCAAACAGTGGGGTCAAACTTATCAGAAGTGGCAAATGTTGAATCTGCGTATGTGGTCAGAGGGGAGGGTCTGCTTGCATGAAAGAGACAGAGAGGTGCTACAGGGAAAGGTGGGAGGGGAAAAGGAAGAATGTCTCTTCATTTGGATGGTGAGACCAAAGTACCTGACAAACCTCCAGTTAGCCACTGACTAACTACTGGTGGTGAGTTACAGGTTTGCAATTGGCCTTTACTGCTCAGAGATGGCTCCCAGCTGCTGCCCCAGGTTCCTTGCTCCCAGCTCTAGGGCACTGGCTTTGGGTTCTCAGTATTCTGTAATTTGCTAGTTATGAGTGGAAGGAGAGGCCTAGTTTCAGTTTAGAAGTGCCCTAAGATAGAAAATAGCCTCGAGAACTGTCCTCAGTGGTGAGGTACCATTCACACTGGATGTAAATGTAAACCCAAGTTGAGATTTAAAACTGAAGGCAGATTATAAATCTGAGTCCCGTAACCACTTCCTCATCTTGTTCGGTGTAAATCTGTTTAGGGTTTCCACTCATTGAGAGAAGCCAGAGGCTTTCCACCTCACGACCTGTGAGCATCTTGGTTTACAATTGCCTAGTGTTACGCTGTTGGCTGTACTTAGAACTATGTTATCCCATGAAAGTAATGTTTGATTCCTCAAACAATATTTTTTGCCAAACCCGTAAGTTTTTAAAGACAAAAGAGATATAGACTAACCCCGTGCTCTCCTACTTTTATAAACACTTTGTTTCTCACTATCTTAGTACAACGTTGGCAGCTTGCTGTAAGGGTGGAAGGCATCATGCAAAGGGAAGCCCATCTGCAAAGCTGTTTCATACGGCATCACATATTGGGCTTGAGGATGGATTGTGGGAGAAAAAACTGTCATATTAAAAAAACCCTAACAACCTACAACAGAGAATGATGCTAAAAATAGTGAGCAGACTTGAGATCAGCTGTGAACCAGAAAAGCCATTTTGCTGTTGCATTTTAGCTTGAAAATAGCCTTTCCTGTTTTTGCAACACTTTGTCTGTTCTGTTTTGTTTGCTCAGCTTTCAGAGGCTGAAGAAATGTTTGTAAGGTGTCCTGAGATATGGAGCTAGCTCTAGATATAGAAGCTGGTTCTATATATCTATATCTATATATATAGATAAAGAGATAGAGAGAAGCTGTTCATGGTCAACATCTGGTACAGCTGGGTGTCTATGTTACATATACTTACTGTTGCAGGTCATCCTACCTCATCACCATCTCAAGGTAATAATACACAGAAAGTAAATGGAGAATGACAGGGACTTGTACTGCAGCACCACGTGTTGTGATGCGGCAGGTGCCATGGAGCTAGACCCTGGATTGTGTGTGGCGGAGTCCATAGCACATGTGCAGAATTACACCTGGGGAAGTGCTGCACAGGACTGCACACTGCTGGCACAACCGCATCCCTGCACATGGCAACTCTGGGTTATCGTATGCTGTGCTGGTACGGTTTTAGTGTACTAGGGGATGTTGTGGGTTGGATATTTTGGGTTCGTTTTCTGTCTGGAGCATCTGTGAAAGGAGATTGTGTTTTTCATCCTTCTCCAACAGGCCAAATATTTGGGAAGGAAGACTAGGTCCGAATGCAGTGTTTTGTTATTCTGTTTAATGTAGTGGCATTCAGTCTCAGGCAAAGCAATTTTGTGATCCTGCCTCTTTGGCTTTATTTAAAAATGAGAAGGAAAATGAAACTAAAACCCACTCCTAAAGATGTCAGTAGTAGCTACAGGTTTTTGGTGTGAATGTATGTTTTGAACAGTTACTAGCAAATATGTGACCTTTAAACATAATGGAATGAGGGAATTAGATTTTATTTCATTTAGCCTGATGTAACAATTTCAGTGTTATGTATTGCAAGAACATTTGCAATCCACCATTAAGAAACAGTAATGTGATGGATAAAGCACTGGACTAGGATTTTATTCTAGGCATAGCTGTAGACGTTCTGCATCAATTTGCCCAAGAAAATTAACTGGCCCCCTTAGCTACGGCTTTTTTATCTGTGAAATGAGAATGACAATCCCACAGTACCAGTCTGTGACAGATACATGATTAGTATGTGTATTTACTAAAAAGTTTTAGATTAATTTTTTTCTTTTGTCCAGTTATTTCATAAAACAGCTCTCAAGAAAACCCAACTAAAGAAATGAAAACTGTTACATTGCATGTCTAATGTGAATTGGCTGACACATGCTAGACTATTGAGTATCCCAGGATGAGAAATTAAAATAATTTGTTTAAATTATTGAACAACTGATTGCTAAGAGTGTCATATGACCAAACACCTCTTACTGGCTTCATAATCACTGAAAATTTCTGCACTAGTAATAAAAAATGATGCATTTCAGTTAGATTCCTTATTAATTTTGTTCATTAAGTAAGAGATATGAGGCTAACATGAGACAATTTTATTATTAGAACTACAATTTAATTTCCAAATATCTTTTGTTTTGTTCCGTGGCAAACATTTTATGGATTGCTTTCTTGTCCATCATTTAATGAGCAGCAAACTACTCTGTAAACTGCCACAGAAGAAAATAACACATATGAGAGGACGAGGAAAGAAATAAAACAGCACATGCTATAAACTGAACAAAATAAATGTAAGATATCTATGCATGCCTTTTGTTACATATATTTTTCTGTATTTCTCTGGGTGAAAAGAAATATTCTACATTTCTTCATGCGAATTAGAAAACTACACTGCTTTTCAGAAGCAGTGGTACCTTTTCTTAATGCAGAAAAGCAAAGTCTGTCTTTTTCTGTTCTTGTTTTCACTACCTTACAGCTATCTCCTGTGCATCACATATCAAACCTGCAGTGGTGCTCATCTGAAAGGAAAGCGCCACATGCATGTGCGCGATGGTCTGATTGTGAAGGGCTTGCCTTCCTTCTGCTTTCTTGACATCCCAAAGGCCACATTTGTCATATAGTCACTTTGTTATGAGTGTGTAATTAAATGTAAAGCACTCTGGGAGGTTCAGCTGTATAAAGTATTGCTATTGAAATGCAAGTTGTTTTTCTGCAGAAAAATACAAAAGGGAAAAAAAACCAAATAAACAGCAACAAGAAAGAAATGAAAAGGTTTCTAGGGATAAAAATGTGAACATGGTTAGATAAATAAAGCATTAGAAAGAAAGGAAAATACTTCCGGAAAACAAATCAATAAGATAAAAAAAAAAAAAAGAAAAAAAAAGATTTACTTGAGAAAGTTGACAGGCTCCCAGAATTTTCTAGCTTACAAGCTATTTACAGAGAGAAAATATGATGAATCAAGACATAATCATCAAAGTAAAAATCCTAGGTATTAAGATTTTAACTTTAACTTGTAAAGAGTACAGATCTTTTCCTCTGTGACATAAATTTGCACAGGCAGTAGGAGCTTCCAATTACAGAGTTTTTTCTCTATTTTACATCCTTGGAGATAATGTTTGTCCTTCTGTGAAATATGTGTGAGATTCTGTCCTCCCCAGTTTTATGACTCCTACATGACATATTAGGAACTGGAATTATTTATAAAACCAGAAAAAAAATAAGGCTTAACAAGCTCATTGGTGAATAGTTCTATTTATTCACTGCAAAATGACATTTCTGCCACGAACAAACAGTGGCAGGATTTACCCTGAGTTGTGGTTTAGTCATGGACTAGACCCCAGGTGTGCAACCTTTCAAGTAAATGACCACGTGGTTGTAGAAGTATAGGCATAATTGTGTATTTTTTCTTTCCATTGGTTCTGGGTACAAAAGAAGAGGCAGCTGCATGAAGGTCTTCTCTTCCAGGGGAGCACCCCAGCCCTCACAGTGCTAACTAAGCAGTCAAAGAACAAATACCACCACATCCTACACCTCTGTTGGTTTTGGAAAGGGACCCTTTGTCTAAAACCAGGCACATTCACCTGCTTCTTCTTTCATCTAGGTTATTTAGGAGGATACTGCTTCACCTCCCCATAACCCTTCTCAGCGGAGGTTACCATCCCTACATAATCCCCTGAAGGAGCTTTTGTGTCAGGGATGTGGGGGACAGCTCTTGAAACAGGGCAGAGGCACACATTGTTGTCTGACTCCAGCTGTGCTGAGTGCCTCTTTTTGTTTTTCATTGAAAGTGTCTGGAAAAAAAAGTGAAACTCTAACCAAAACAGTTGTGGTTGGCTATTTTGGCATTAAATACAGTGAGGTGCAGCCTGTACTATACACATATTTCCCAGATAACTTCAGTTAATTATCAATAAATGTTCTCTATTAGACTCTAGCATTGGTTCAGCCTTCAATTATGACTTATCATCACAATTCATGTTCTGAGGGTCCTGGGTTACTTTAGCTTTAGTAGCTTTTTCGTACTGGACCATATTAACTCTTATTATCTCCCCGTGGGTCCATGCTGAATTGAAACTAATGGGTTGATGGTGGCTGTCATTACTAAATGTCCATGCTTCACAGTTTTGGACTGTTATGTGTTGGAGGCCAAACAATTACAGAAGTGGGAATTGCCTTTCAATTTTCTATTTATCCTCTGCACTTTTAGTTATTTATGATAAAATGTCTCAAGTGTGCCAATTCATCTAATCTTAGAAGTATGATTTCATGAAAACTATATCTTCTCCCTGGTTTACAGAATACATAGCAAGAAAAGTTTCCATGCCAGGAGGACTTCATAGTAAGAAGTTGGACTACCCTTTCATGTTTGCTTAAACTTGCTCAGTTTGGCTAAAATGATTCTCCCGGAATTTAGTAGTTAGCTTGAGTAACTACTCAAGTTAGAGTGCTGTGCGCTCTCACTTTATTACTAGGTATATGAAATTGTCTCTCTTAGGGCTGGCAAATTCTGAATATTAGCTTTGTGTTTCCCATTTGTTTGGCGAAATAATCCAGTGTATTTGTTTTCCTGAAACACATAACAATAATCTATGAAGAAAACATGTCTTGCTGGTTGCTTTGCTTCTGCCCTGGACTGGAATGCAGTACGAAGGTGGGAAAATGCCTCAGCTAAGCTGAAATTTGAGAGAAAAAAAGAAGCACACTTGCACCACTGAAACCTGGATCCATGAAAGGTAGTTCTTACAGTAGCTTTATTGTTCATGCATTTCTAATAACATTCTCGTTTCATCTTATTGTGAATAAGGGGAGAGGACATACTGCTATGAATGCTAGTGCATGGTCTAAGCTCCAGCTTTCATTGTTACTTCCAGAATCACAATGGATTTTCATTGGCCTGAATTGCTAACATTCTTATAGGAATGATAAGACTAAAATAGCTCTACCTGTCATTCACTGATGTGTGAATCGACAATCAAATGATTGATTAATTTTTCTGTGCTTCAATACCTTCTTTCAAGCCACGCATCTGGAGTTCCTGTATAAAATGCTGCGGTTCCAGCTAAGTTTTCTAAGGGATAGATAAAGTAAATTAGGCAATTAGACCTAATCTCAGATTTAAAAATTGAAAATCCATCAGTATGCCTGTCTTGCAAAGAAAATACATTTCAAAATCTGAATGGAAAAAGTAACCTTACAGAACAAAATTGTAGTCCCAACAGCTTTCCTGTGAATAGCTTACATGAATTTCTAATACATTTTTCTTTTGTTCATTTTTTCAAAAAACTTTGGACCCTAGAAGCTTTTAAGGAGGAGTTTTGAAAGTGGAGCAATAGGAAGAGCTAAATATTTTATTAGCGATTTATGAAAACACGTTTTTGCTTTATTCCTTTAACAGAAAAAAATCATGACAGCAAAATGATGAGGATTAATTTATGAAAATGTATTGCATGGCAGTTTCTGAGCAATGATTTTATAAACAGTTTCTTTTTTCAAAATTTTATGTCAAGATGGATTACAAGAAGACTAGCAAATTATTGTAGTCAGATCAAACAGAATATTCAGTCCATGAGTTCTCCTGTAACGTCTGCTGCATCCTGACTGAGATCACCAAGTTTTCATCTACTTCCTTCTCTAACAGGAATGATGTATTGCTTTTGTTCACTTCCTTGGTTTAAAGCAGATGAACCTCTACAGAGTTTAATGTAGGAAAAATGCTTCTTGATTCAAGTTAGGCTTCATCCAAAATCTATTTTTCAGTCTATTTAGTCCTTTTTGCAGTTGTTGGTGAACCTGTGCACTATCATGGTGTACAGGTAATGATTCACTTTTAAACGCTGCTGAGACCAGAGTTGTATGTTCTACGTGATCTGTCAAAACTAAGAAACAATAAAATGCTGCAGAAGGAAAAACAAACAAACCCCAAACAAATAAACAGAAAAAAAAAACCCAACCCACCAAACAAAGCCCAAACAAACAAGCAAACCAACAAAAAAATCCAAACCAAAACCCAAACCAAAGATAAAGGACAGAAGTGAGACAGAACCCATCAAAATAGAAAAGTTGAGGCAGACAAAGACTGGGTAACCATTTTGACAAGCTGACTGGAAGCCACTGTACTTTATGCTGTGAGGGCTTCATCCAGGTTTCACTGGTGGCATAGAAAAGCTTAAGAGGTCTTTGATGCAAGCCTAATTCAGCCATTATTATTCAATAATTAATATTATTAATTATTGAATGATTTCTTCATATTTGTGACACCAGTCTTGTTGCTGAGCAGGGATGAGGAGGAAGGGGACTAGGGGGAGGCCAAAGGAAAGTTGACCACACAAATGTAACGTTGGAGGCATTAGACTGCATGGGGCTGTTCAACCTTCACAAAGAGCCAAACTTATTTCCATGGAAACCAATGTTCAAAGATGAATAAGTAGCCTGGCTTTCAGCAGTTCCCTTTCCTTTTTCTGTTTTCTTCTCTCTTGGGATGTTTTGTTGTTGTTTTTGGTAAAGGGAAAGAAAGAGGCTCTTCACCTCCAAGCAGCTTGAGAAAAGACTGGCAACATTCATTCCACTAATAAGCTGGCAATTAATGCAAAGAGGAATGTGTCCTGGATTTCTCAAAGAGAAGTATTTTTCAACAGGAGCTAGTCAAGATGTTGATGAGGTTTTGTTTCTCTCTCTTCTTTTTTGTTGTTGTTGTTTTGTTTAAATATACTTTCTGGAAAAAGGGGTTGCTAAACTGGTGTTGTAAGTCTGCCCTCACGTGTTGGATTTTAACTCTTCAGGAAAGAAAGTGTAAGTGAGCTCAATGGAATCCACCAGATGTATTTTGGCACCATCCAGGTGCAGATCCTCAGATCTGCTAGATTTTCGATTTTTAATTTTAGGTGCTGATGTACACATAGCAATGGGTTACACACAGGGAATACACAGAGGTATGCACTGTCCATTTGATGTAGCAGATATGGGTCATTATCATTCCTGTGCTAATGATAGATAATGAACTCAAAGGGAATGTTACAAAGGTGTTGCTGATGCTATCAGTGTTATAATGTGTAGCAACTATTGACTGACATAAAAAGAGACAGCCAAAAGTAGGCTGAAAAACAGAATTACCAACTATCTTTCAGTAAGTAAGGAAGATATTCTCAGTATTCTGAAGTAAATCCTTTGCATTT
The DNA here is from genome assembly GCF_963264785.1 of Psittacula echo. NCBI lineage: Eukaryota > Metazoa > Chordata > Aves > Psittaciformes > Psittacidae > Psittacula > Psittacula echo. The sequence goes on along the minus strand of NC_137738.1, from coordinate 35,131,385 downwards.
GGCTTCTTGTGAAGAGAGTTTCTGAGAATAGGAAATATATCAGGCAATAACGTCATACGGGAAATTTCCAGTGTGAGTCAGCATGTAACCTCTGCCTAGATGAGACACAAGTGTTTCTTCAGGCATTGAAACTAATGAAGCCAGGTCTTCTGCAGGCTTGCATCTGTGGCTGACTGACTTTGGTGCCTTTGAAAGTGTCAATGCCTGTTGAACTTTTGGTACAACAAGCATCTATAGAAGATCTCTTCTGCCCAAAGGAAGACCTCTTCCATGTGAATCCTCTGATACCTAAATGATGATTTCATGCTGCAGCCTTTCCTTTAGCAGAGAATAAATTTTGGTTGCTCTCCCTTTTCCCTCTCCAAACATCTGTTTTTCCAAAACTCGTAGGAATATAACTATCTTTGAGAGCTCTGTCCCTCTATTCCACTTGGCTGACATCAATCAGTAGGCTCAAAATTATTAGGGAAACCAGCCAGACAAAATGATTGCCTAAGCCTCATTTCCTCAGGAAACTAAGCTAAAAAGTTAATATTAGGAATACCTCCTGAATTGGAGCTACCACTGGGGGAATGCAGCTTGGCACCAAAGCTGTGTATGCCAAAGTGCAGTCTGATGCGTTGCTCCCGTTGTGCTTTTGCTGTAAACTTTCTCTCTGACCCTGTTAGCAAACAAACCTTACTTTCACTGCTCTGTGGATGAAGGGCCATAGCAGTGTCCTCACCGGGGGGATTCAGAGCCTCTTCACTCCTTGGCTTACCCACTGGGTATGTGGATGTGGACTGCTGCTCACTAGAAAGTGATGAAGACCATACATCTAGTTAATCCGGACATTCCCTGGCCTTCTGAACATTTTTGTCCTGCACTCAAATCAGCAGTTTGCAATGGATTTCCTCTCCTGTTACTAAGTAATTAATTTCCATGGCTTTTTTCTTTTTTCTTTTTTTTTTTTTTAATCTTTTGAAAGGAAAAATCACATTTCACAGCAGACTCTTTCTTCTTTGCTACATATCATCAGTGATAGTCATCTCACTAAGATTCATTCAACTCTCAGTGTGTTCTTAGAATTTCTTTATATAATAAGAAAGGCATATGGCCAAAGCTGCTTGTGGTGAGATTTTTACTGTGTGAATATGAAGCGGGGCAATGGCGTTGTAACTGCTTTCCAGCACGAGCTTATCTTCAGTATTTCGTTTTATCCTGAGGCATTGACCTTTCTATTATCAGCCTCTCTGAAAGGCAGGAGTACAACCATGTCTTGTCTGTATCATCTTATTTGTGGTTTATATGTGGCTGGAAGTTCTGCCAGAAACTTAGTGTCATTTTACTGCCTGGTTTTACATTCTGGCTGTGATGTACTAATTATCAGGGTGTGACAGAGCACTTATTTCCTATCATAAACCAGGGCTGTTATCCAGGAATGAAATTCTGTGCAAGTCATGAAAGGATGTAACAATATGAAATATTCTCTGAGGGCCGTATTCTGATCCTGTTGACATTGCTGGGAATGTTACTTTTGTCTTCACTGTGAGAGCCACATAATGTAAGACAATGGTATCATAATGCCTGCTTTTATTATTTTTACTTTTTGTTTAAGAAATATTTCCCCACAGTACTGTGAGCACTGGACAGTTGTTCACCTCAGCTGTCTACTTGGTGCAGCACTAACACAGGGTACTTAGTATTCTAGAGAGCCAGAGTCTTTGTAGATGTAAATCAGTGTAGTTCCTTTCACATCGGGGCAGTGTGCTGTTTTATATTACCGGGAAATCTTGCTCTCAGCTTCAAGCTGCCATTTCCTTCCCCTTTTAGAATGGAAAAAGCAAAGAGACTACACTTTTAATCCATTCCCAGGGAGGATGGGAGGAAAGAAATAAAACAATTTAGAGACTCTGTAGTAGCCTTCTAGTTCCCTACTAGTAGCACACAGTTAACGCACAGGACTTAATGGGAACACGCTTGCACTCAGCCGCAGTAGCCTATGGCAAAAGAGATAATGAAGTATTTCTGCTTATACCATCACAAACCTTCACTTGAACAGCACAAGTACAGACCAGCCTCAAACCAAGAGCAAGGGTGAACAGAGTGTAGCCTTCAGCCTGGCCAGGGCTGCTCAACATGGCTCTTGGAAATTCTTGGTTTTGTCAGACACTTATACATTGCTGTTGGTATCGGTGTTTTGTATGTTCATAGGCTGATGGCTGTTTCTTTCTCCTCTGTGGAAGAGATGATAAAATTAAAGGACAAGTAAGAAAATTGGTCTTTTTAGCCAAATTTCACCAGACTAGACAGCCCACAGTGTTCAGAACATGTGAGATATTCTCTTACAGACATTTTTGGTTGTGAGAGCTGAATTCAACCCTGAACTCATTTATATGATTAAAATGAAGCCAGACTGTCCCACCATACTTTTATAGCACTGGAATGCAAATTTTGATTTACAGTTCCAACTCAGCTCCTTTTCTTACTGATATATATTTCCCCCCTTCCTTTACCCACCTCCTGGAAGAAAAAAAAAAGCATTTGCGTCTTTTACTTCTATCTTAAGCATCTCTTTCTGATCTACAGACTGAACCTTGGCAGTTTGGTAAGGAAATAGATGGTTCTTCTGATCTACATATCCCATAATTTATTGGCTTCTTGCACTTGTCAGATGCCACATTTCCTGCCTCTGGGAGCATGCCCCCATTCATGTAACTCTCCTTCCCTGCAACTAGAGAAAAAGATAAAGTTACAGATGTCAGTTAAGCCATGTTTCTTTGATCTTTCCTAGTTATATTTTTATTGGAATGTTTCTTCCTAATGTTTTTCCTGTGTATCCTTACTTTTAAATGAAGCAGCATTTGTTTTGTTTTCAGTAAGGCTGGAGCCCCAATTCTGTTTGTGCACCAGTGAAAAATGGCAGTGATTCCCTGATCTCAGCAGATCACACTGGGTTAAACCTCATCCACACAAAGTGTTCTGATCTTCCTGTCATCCTATTTAGAAATGAGATCCCTGTCTGTGAATAACTCTTCAATGTGTGCTTCAAATCCACCCCTTATTTGAGAACGCACTCAAACACTCTTCTGAACTGGGACTATGGAAAATACTGACTTTTTTAACAGGACAATTTCATAAAAACCCCAAACAAACAGATATATTAGAGGAGAACCGGATCCTTACTTATTTTCTGTGGAAGTCATATATTCTTTGTCAGGGCTGGATCTATTTGTAACTGATGCTCTGAAACAGAAGATAGAAGTATGAAGAACACATTACTGGGGAGGCAATTTCCTAGTGCTGTTCAAGAGGTTGGCCGCAGTAGCTGCTAGATCTCTCTGCATCACTGAAATGCAAACAGCTGGACTCACCTCTGTGCCCTCGAGCCCAGACATTCAGACACTTTAGTAGTAATAAAACCTAAAAAGCACCTTTTAAAAACTAACACTATTAGCCAAGACAGGCATTTTATACACCTTGAACTGGGCACCTCACCTGACCACTTTCATTTTTGATTATGATCTTCCTTTCTCCCTCTGGTTCTCCTGTCCTTGCAACAAGATGCTGCTGCTGCTGCTGTGAAATGGCAGGAGATTGCCTGTGTTTCTAAAATAAATCATTACCCTGAGGTTTTCAAAAACACTGAAAACATTTCTGCATACACTTATTATTTTTAACTCTTGGTAGTGCTTTCCTTTTCTTGCTGCGTCAAAGCATTCAGTTTGGCGCAGAACCTGGACCATTCTTTTCAGGCTTTTTTTGGTGCAGCTAGCCGTGCCTTTTACTCCCTGCCCTGCTGAAAATGCCTTCAAGTGGTGCTGCATTCCCAGCACAAACCTCCTGGGCTCCCCAGCCTCCATCCCTATTCCCCCCATCCTCTGTTTCCCCTACCAGCCCATGTCCATGAACCAGGGCTGAGGGGAACAGCCATATCCCTCTGCCATGACACCTCTATGTCCACTATGGCCTCTGTCTACCAGAGCTTCCCAAGGTGCGTATGCAGATGTGTGCATATATATATATGCATGTATGTATATTTTAACCTACTGTGAAATGCATTTCTACCTCCTTTCAGCACGACATAATGGAATTTAGATTTCATCTCGTTGGTTTTGCTGCATTTCCCTATACTTTAACACCTCTATGTCACTAAAGGTGGTGGGGCGACACTAGCTGGAGGTTCTTGATAGCATATGTTTTCTCATCTCAGCCTATTGAACTATTATCTTTAAAATATTTCTTGTAATATCTTGTTGGAAATACATGTTTAAAAAACGTAAGGAGGATCTGTGAGCTTTCTGCTAGGTTTATTCAATTTTCAACCCTCCAAACACTTGAAAATTCAAATTATTCAGCTAGGCTTAATGAGGCTGACTCAGAGTAAAGTTATGTGCATAAAAGTCAAGGGTAGGAGGCCTTGATATTATGCATTTTTAGGTGGTTATGGGGTTTTCAATATTAATATTTATTACTGAACAGTTTGAAGGAGAAGTCAGAGTGTACCTTTTCATCAACACTCACTACTTCCTACCTGGCTGCAAAGGAGCTCTTTGGAGGAGTCAGGGATGTGGAAGGTTGTTTGTGAAAGGACTGCAATCTGTCAGTGCAAATCTGAGGGCTCCATTAGCCACACCAACCTCAGACCTTGTTGACACCTGCAACTGCTAGCTCTGTTTAGGTTCGTACCACTAAACATTAAGCTCTTAGTCAACGACTTTCCCTTTGCCTCCATTTACCAGTTGATAGCATGGGGAAAAACACTTTGGATATCTAAAATGACCAGCACAAAGCACCACCATCGGCTCTACTGTGGTCCCTAACACAAAACACAAAAAAAAGAGTAAGAAAATTTGACTAAAGAGCCTGCCTATTCTCATGTGCCAGCTTGTTTGAGCATTATAGGTTTGGCTTTTTTTAATTCAGTTGCCTTTGACCATTCTTTTTCTGGTTTTGAGAGTACAAGAAGGCAAACCTGCTTGTGGCCTTAGTGGTTCTGGACAGTGGGACTGCGGGAAGGACTGCTGGCCTCATGCTGGAGACCTGAAGAAGACAATCTGTTGTATGTCTCTGGAGGGGAAATTGTTCAGATAGTCTGGCAAAGATACACATGACCATGGGAATTTTTCAGTGCTTGTCTGAACTAAACCTCTGGAGACTCCTTGCAATTAATCTTACAAGGTTCTCTGGGGCTTTATCCTGACCTCATCCTTGCTCCCATTCACACACATAGGATGAATTCCTGTTGAGTCACCCTTAGGAAATGTTCAGAAGAAAACTCATCTTTTTTTTTTTCCTAGGTGTACATTTTGCTGTGCTGAAGCAGACGCTGGACAAGACCAGGTGCAATCCTAGCTATGCTACTTGGAGGATTTTGCTGGGAAGCAAAATTCTCTTCTGGCTTGCCATGATTGTGCAACTCTCTTCATTTCATTTACATGATATGAGAAAGGCCTTAGCCTCTCTGCTCTGAGAGCAAAGGAACAGGTAGCTTTTATTTTCCTAATGATTTTTATTTTGATATTACTCAGACCTTCAGATGCCTTTCCGTGTATTTGTTTTTATAATTTTCAGGTGGTAAAGGAATTTGGTCAGAAAATGCTGACTGCAGGAAATGGAAACTTTTTGCAGAAATACCTCACTTTAATGAAGTAAATATCATGTTAGACTCGGATCACTCCCATGAAATCATTTGTCCTCAACAGCATGGTTTTGGGTTTTATGCTGTGTTGCAATATTCATACTGCAATTATAAAAAATGCATAAACATAGAATTGCTTTTGGAATATTTTTTTTCCACAGTGAAGTTATGAGATTATTGACTTTTTATTCCCGACTTGAAGGAAAATTGAAGAATCTGAGTATTCTCCATAAAATAGAAATTAAAAATTTTAATTAGCTTACTAAAATTGCCATCTTCCCTACCTTGCGTTACAGGATTTTGGGAAGAAAGTCTCACCTGTTGCTACACAGCATGTTGTGCAAGGACGGCAATTAGGACAGGAGAGCGAGGTGTGTTTGCTGGTGATCTAAAACATTGGCAGCACCCTCCATTCCAGTTTTACCTATAAAATCCTCTCTGCTGTGAGGCAGCTGCTGCCTCTGAAGCCTTCTACATATCTCTTAAAATCCCAAGGATCCTTCTTTTTTTTAACCTGTATTGTATCCTTATTGCCCTTGAGATCCTATATTACAGCTGCCTTCCTCAGAAGGATTTGATAAGAGTATCTCTTTTGGACCATGTCAGTGTTAGAGAATTGCTGTCAAGCATCAAGAGATGCTCTGTCTCTTCCCCTGGGGCTTTAAATATGCTATTCTAAAATTAAAGTGTTTGGTATAGATAAGGTGCTTAGGGTTATAATGAGGTCAAGAGTTACCGGCAGTTTCCAACTAGATTTTTTTTTTGTAGGTTGATCAGATCTCTTGCTTTGTTATTTTTCATTTTAGACAGACAAATATAGACAGACCAGGTAGAGAAACAGCCAGGAACAGGAAGCTTTTGAAAAATATTTGGAAATTATTCTGATTGCATTGTCTAAATCAAGTTGTCCCATTTGATTATTCTGGCATCCTCTGCAATGCAATGTGACATGGAATATATGATGTAATGAGATATGCCCGCCAAAACACAATGTGCTTTGTTTTAGTCAGAATGTATTAATCCACTTACTGAATAATTGACCCAAAGAGATTCTGTCAAACAGTATTAAATTATTCACTGGATTTCCAAACCAGCAGACAGTGTCTTTTAAATATTTAAGAATAATGTAAAATAATTTTCCACACCAAAAATATCCTTTTTTATGTTTATTGCGGTCCCCCCGTCTTTTCTCTGTTGTTTAGGGAGGGCAGGTTAATTAAAAACCAGTATGCCCTTCAGAGGTGCTGTGTGAGTGGAAGGGCAGAAGCTCTCCCACCTACCAGCTCCCTCAGAAGGAAAAGGAAATGCTCCCCTGGTTTGGCCATCAGACCCAACCAGATGCCATACCATTAGAACATTCTCACTGCCTTGCCCATGCGTTTCAAAGCCAAACCCACGCTCTTCACACACATGTACATGTATTTGACTAGGTAGCCTGTGCCTCGGCAGCGAGTTTCCCCAGAGAGGGTGCAGCACTGCAGGCAGCGTGGCTGAGGCTGTGAAGTGCCCTGCTATTCCCTACCCTTAGGCCTCGCAGTACCTCTCTAGGTGTACATTATGAGATAACAACCTTGACGGATCAATTTTGGTGTGGCGAATAGGTTTCCTTAAAAAAGGGACACCAGGATAGCAGCATTCAAGTTCTACCAATTACAGTGTCTGACACCTTTCCCCTTGAAGGTTGCACGCTGAACGAATGCAGGGTATATTTCTGGCTTGTTTAAAAAGGATGAGGACAGGCATCTGATACCTTACCTTAATTATTCCATTTCCTCCTCCCTATATACATTTCCAAAATCTAATTATAGTGCTTGTGGCCCCTGCTATCAGCCAGTACTCAGAGATTAATATAAAGCCGTGAGAAGGACAGCTACCTCCTTTCACACTTTCCACAACACTGCAAATACATTCCATCAGTCTTTTGATACTAATATTTTTATACATTTATCATTGTGTTAGCATCGACAGTGAGCAGTATTTACAGTTTATAAGCTCTTCCAGGACCAACTGTTCATATTACTCCTATTAAGTCCATTCAGTTTTCCACCTGAAATACCACATTTGTCTAGTCAGAGTTTGACATCTATTTTCGGAGGGATGATTTGCTTTTAATAATGAATTTTATTTAATTTTATGTTCTTCTCCCAAAGAAAACACTAAAGCAATCTGTTTTGTGTTGTCAATCAACGAAGATGCACTTGGCTGCATTCTCAGGTTTATTATCTACATCCTGATAAGGGGACATATTTGTGTGTATGCATCTGTGTGTGTTGAGATACAATTGCTTATCTGTTCTTCTGTGGCTTTATTTAGACTGGAATTTGCAGCAATGTCCTCATGAGTGCAGGAATGCTGTCCAGGGGTGTGCTCTGTGTGCAGTTAGTGAGCAGCAGGCAATCCTCCTCAGTATGTTTGCTATTCCAAGCCACAAGGCTTGTCACACCCTGTTTCTTTTTGTGAACAACCAGACTCTTTATATGTCAAAATAAATAAATACAGTAATGATTCTTTTCCAGCTGCACTCTTAAAGGCATTTAGATCTGTTTTTAGGGGAGAGCAAACCCTATGACTCTGCTCAGCCACAGTTTAGTAAGCGGAAGCAAAGCCCAAACAGAACAAAACTATATAGAAAATTCTTCTTCATCTTCTTACTGTTACTTAAGGGGAGGCATTTTTCAGTGTTGAAAATAAACTCTGTAACTCCCGCAAGGACTAAACTCAAGACTTACGTAGTTCTCTGAGCTTTCAATACTAGAGTTGTCATAGACATCCTGCACCTGTAACAAGTGGTGTCCCTCAGGGATCGGTGTTGGGACTGGTCTTGTTCAGCATCCTTGTTGGTGACATGGACAGTGGGATTGAGTGCGCTCTCAGCAAGTTTGCCGATGACACCAAGCTGTGTGGTTCAGTTAATACGCTGGAGGGAAGGGATGCCATCCAGAGGGACCTTGACACGCTTGTGAGGTGGGCTGATGCCAACCTTATGAAGTTTAACAATGACCAGTGCAAGGTCCTACCCCTAGGTCGGAGCAATCCCAGGCACAGCTACAGGTTGGGCAGTGAAGACATTCAGAGCAGCCCTGCAGAGAAGGACTTGGGGGTGTTGGTCCATGAGAAACTTAACATGAGCTGGCAGTGTGCGCTTGCAGCCCAGAAAGCCAACCGTATCCTGGGCTGCATCAAGATGAGCGTGACCAGCAGGTCGAAGGAGGTGATCTTGCCCCTCTACGCTGCTCTCGTGAGACCTCACTTGGAGTATTGTGTGCAGTTCTGATGTCCTCAACACAAAAAGGACATGGAACTGTTGGAACAAGTCCAGAGGAGGGCCACGAGGATGATCAGGGGACTGGAGCACCTCCCGTAAGAAGACAGGCTGAGAAAGTTGGGGCTTTTCAGCCTGGAGAAAAGAAGGCTGCATGGAGACCTCATAGCAGCCTTCCAGTGTCTGAAGGGGGCCTACAAGGATGCTAGGGACAAATGATTCATTAGGGACTGTAGTGATAGGACAAGAGGTAACGGGTTCAAACTTAAACAGGGGAAGTTTAGATTGGATGTAAGAAAGAAATTCTTTACTGTGAGGGTGGTGAGGCACTGGAATGGGTTGCCCAGGGAGGTTGTGAATGCTGCATCCTTGGCGGTGTTCAAGGCCAGGTTGGATCAGGCCTTGGGTGGCACGGTTTAGTGTGAGGTGTCCCTGCCCATGGCAGGGGGGGTTGGAACTAGATGATCTTAAGGTCCTTTGCAACCCTAACTATTCTATGATTCTATGATTCTAATTCAGTATTTTGGCACTATGGAAGAGCAACAGCAAAGACTTGACCAAAGAATGTATTGGTCCGTCAGTTTGCCTGACAGTTGTCATCTGGTGGGGTTCCCTGCTGTAGCCCCAATGCACTGCACAGGGAAATTCACCTGCAGAGTGAGTGCTTGTGTGAGACATCTTTCTGCATCAGATTTCCACCTTTTTCTCATACTTCCTGTGTGCAGAAATGCCAGGGTTTGTGTCTGGCTACAATGTGCAAAGAGTTATATCCAAGACCTCTGTTAGCAGTCACCGAATGCAGCACAGGTGATGGACAGAGCTGGTTAGGAATTAAGTTGCTGTTTTATGAGAAATTCTGCAGTTGCAGAGGATTTTTTTGTAAATGGAGCAGGAACAAATAAAGCTATAGTAATTTCCAGGAAAAACATAAAAAGAAAAGGAAATTAGGGTCATAACAAAGGTTTAACAGAATCAAAATCTTTGATTCTAATTTCAGCTTTTTAAAAATTCTGCATAATAAATGTCAGCATATAAAGGAATTAAAAGCCATAATATTGAAACAGAAAATCGAAATCTTCTTTTTCAGAAATTACACGCTAAAGCTCTCTCCTCTTCTTTGGATGGTTAATTTTTCTATGCATCAGGTTTCACTTCTTGCAGCCTTTTTCCTTGCTCGTCTGCTACTATCTCAGGTGGCTCAAGGCCAGGCTTCTCCCTCAGATGCTGCTCATGCCACAGCTGTTGAACAGGGCAGCGCACAGCTGCGGTAATGACTGCTGTTTTGAGCAACATTCACCACTGTCAAGATGGAGCTGACAGGAGAAGGGGGGACAGCAGTGTCCCAGGGACCTGCCTCAAATGGTACTCTTCTCACAGGAGCATGCTTGGGTGACTAGAGGCTCTCCTTCAGCCCTAGTCTGAAGGAGAAAAGGAAGAGCAGGGCTAGTGAAGGTCAGGAGGTGGATCTGCTTACTGTTCGCTTGGGCAGAGGACTACAGGTGTTGGGCAGTCTCTCCAATAGATTGGAAGGAGAATTTCTCCCCTTCAGCACTGGGGGAAAGATCTGGGGCTAACAGACATCCCCTGCATGACCTTGCCATGATGAGGGGCTTACAAGCGTAATTCTCTGTCCATATTTGAATACAAAGAGGTGGAATGGTTTTCCCCAGTCCTGTAGCTAATGGCCATCGGAGCTGGGGTAGAAATTTTGACCTTCAAATTCCCGCCTGAACCAACAAACCCCATATTTTTCCTAGAACATGCTGTGAGGCAGAGCCTACAGTATGACATTCTATAGGTGACATTAATTGTGTTGATTGACATATACTGTAAAGCTTGCATAAGACCAATGAGATGAGTTTGGAGGCCTGGCCTGGCCTTGCCTTGCCTTGCCTGCAATGCCAGCAGGAGACGAAATGTTGCTAACTTGGCAGTCCTGCAAACCGAGCTTTTCAGATGAAAGTCTATTGAAGTTTTACAGAAAAACACCTTAATTCTCAGCACTAGCAGGCAACGGGGTGACATGCTGGAATATGCTCTGTATGTGTTTTTCTGTGTGTGTGTGGGCTGGTGGACTAGCACCAGCATGAAGCAAATGTCTTTTGAAAGACTTGGTGCCGGAGGGGACATGCACAGCATCCCAAGGCAGCCTCAGCGAGACATCTGACTGATTAGATATTGAGGTCAGGTGCTGAGATACCAAGGTTGTGCCACGTCCTGCTTTCCTCATCCAGCTGGGCCCCGATAAAATAGCAGCTGGTAAGACCACCAATCAGATAAGGTGGCAATTTTCGACAGCCTCAAATTATTGTTGCAGCAAGGGAGGTCCAGATAAGATCAATCAGACTCCGGAACAATTTGGCCATTTGTGATTTTTCTTTCCCCCTCCTTTTTCTTTTTTCCCTTTCTTCTTTTTGAAGACACAGCCTGTCTTGTGAATGTGAACGCAGGGACCACTTACACAGTCCCTCACCATTCTCAGAACAAAACGTGAGGGTTGATTTATGGCCTGGATTAGTGGGAAACAGTAATTCTTTGCTCTTTATGATGTTTTGTCGGAAGGTGCAGTACCCTCCAGGCAAAGCAGCAGGATTGCAATGAGGTTTTTGCAAAAGGGAGGAGACAAGGGGGGGATGTGTGAGTACAGCAGCACCTCTAACATAGGAGTTAATAAGATACCAGCACATTAATCATGTGACAGGTATTGAGTCTAACAGGGCAAGGCAATAGTTTTTAAAAACAGCCAGTAAAGTTACTACCCGGTGGAAAAAGGCTGACTGAATGCCACAGCTTTTATGCCACTATTTGCAATTAAAGTTGGTTGTTTTGTTTTTTTTCTTGGTTTTCTTTTTTTTTCTTTTTTTCCTGTTTGGGAGTTTTTAAATACGTTTTTGCACCTGTTAAAAAATCAGAGACAAATCACACAGGGCTGTTACAGAGGGCTGCACAGTTCCTTTCCTCTTGACTCACTGTGCCCCAGGCTGTACCTTAGGCATTCATACACTTCTGCACAGTGACCCCAAATGCTAGACACAGCTGAGTGACCACTGATAGCCACAGTACAGAAGAAAGACACCAGTGCTTTGATACAGCTGGGGTATATTCCTGATCAAACGAGACTTGATTCTCAGCTGCAGCCTAGAAATGTGGCTCCCCTCTTTCATGCAACTCTCCAGGCAGCTTTATTGTACCAGACTGTGTACGCCTCAGCCTCTTTTATCACCACCCGCCTGATTACAATTGGCAAAGTCAAAGGGGAGGAAGAGTTGGGGTAATCTGATGCACCACTAAAGATGAGTCCCATATGTCCTTGGTGTCCTTTATTTAAAGGAACTCCAGTCACTTTAATCTCGCAGTTACTGATGTTATAGTGCAACTTACTTTTCATTGATAAAAACCTGTTCATTATCAGAAGCACTATAAAACATAGGAAGAGAACATGACTAAATGAATTATTCCCATGATTTTGTAGGCTTCCTGCATGTGCACATGCTCTGCATTTGAGCCTTTGTCAAACACTGCTTGCCATGACAAATAGGGAGCACTGGCAAGACCAAAGCAGGCAGAGTAGTCTTGTATGACTAGGTAAAGTTTTGTCTTGCTTCCCATATGACAAATAGCGATTTCCAGGACCTGTCTTTTGGCCACTACTGTGTGATGAAATAGGCCCTTAAAGTAGAATGCAGATGTCACCATTGAAAAATAATCATAAGAATCACCTTCCCAGAGGACGTCAAAAGTCCATCTTGCTCATTAATCAATCCTTAACAGTGATCAAAGACTGATGTTTCTAGGGAAGGTAAAAAAATAATTGTAATAAACAGAGAGAAAACACACCTTGCTCTCATCTGGTGCTATGGGAAAAATATGTCATCTTAACTCTGGGCTAATCATCAGCAAATGCCAAGCAACAAAAGGTGAACAGCATAATTATGTGGCTCTGCTGCTGAGAATCATAAAATGGAGTTTCATGGTCATTGCTGGCAGTGACTACAGCAAGTACAGCTTCCAGGGGGTGGCTACATGTGCAAGATGTAGCACATAAATTTTGGGGTAGATAATATAGGTAAGACAGCTGATTTGCCTGAGAATCACCAGTTACAGGAGGGGTTGTGGTCTGGTCCTAGGAGCTTCCTTTATTCCAGTGGGTATAATGACTGGTGCAACTCAGTACACCTTTTTTTGAGCTGATGTATATGAGCATTGCTCCACTGGAGTAAAGGAAACCATAGCGATTCTCAGCAGCTAAAGACCTGAAAGACAGTTTTCAGATGTTCTTTAGTTTTGTTTTGCCTGTTAAAGGTTGCATATTACATTTGGAGTTGTGCTTGGTTTTACAGACTCAAGAAGACATTTGGCAGTAGCAGTGCTGAGTAATGGCTGCATGGATTTCATGATGATAATCAGATTATTTTTTTCTTTGTTTTGCTTTTTACATAATTTTTGTGCTAAATAGTTGTGCTGAGACTAGGAAAGTTGTGCCCGGGAAATAATTTCTCTAGCAAGTTCTGATATATTTTTCTGAAAAATAATTCTAAATTTACTTTATATTCTCCCAACTGTTTCCTCTCTGCAATTTTTCTCCACCTTATAGCGTCAGAATATACTGCAGGTTACAAGGTAACTGAAGGAGATGCTGAGCTAGTTTTCACTGAGTGGTGGTTTGAAATAACGCTGCTGCAGATATATTTCTTCTGGTATCTAAGCCAGTTTAAAGCAGTTGGCTATCTCTACTTCACACTGCTGTCTAGGGTATAGATCTATGCTTCCAACCCTTGGTCAATTGCAGAAAATACTGATAAACATTCTCACACTTTGATATTTGTTTCTCAGTGAAAAATCCTTCCCTCAGTAGACTATGGTGTAATTTCACTTGTAGCTGGCTAAATACAAATATAACTCATACAGTGACGCTTGCCACCCACCTCTGTCTCTGCAGAGCTCTATGGGAAAATCCAGGGACACTCCAGTTCATGAAAGCAGCATGGTGGGCTGATACTGCTGCTGCCAGCCTGCCCACCTTATTCCTAGCCACAGAAAAATCCTGACCCATTGAACTTACTGACAAAACTCTCGTTGGTTATTTGTGGGACAAAATATGTGTTTCAGCAAGTACTCAGAGTGCACAAAGATGGAGAATGCCTGTTTTCTCTCTGAGGAACAACTGGACTTGGCAGCCAGACTGTCACTTTGAGTGTTGATGCTAAACAAATCCCTTCTCTCAGTCATCTTCTCACTCTTGCCTAGCATAGCTCCTTTTTCACTGTGTTGTTCTGAGCATATGATACAATTATCAACATCAAGAAAGGTTTTGCTTCTTTTCTCCACATTTGGCATTTGGATTATGTTTGCTTTTGGGTGTTTTTTTCCCCAACACATACAGAAACACAGGGAAGCATGAAGTTGTCTTACAACTGCCAGAGCACAGATAACTTGTGAAGGGTTTAAGTCCACCTAACCCCTACCCAGACTCCATCTCACCTAGAAGCCCTATCTGCAGTCCAGCTCACTGACTTTCCAGGAGTCCTTTCCCTGCAAATGCTTGGAAGTGTTAGAAAATTTCCTGATTAGCCTGAATGTGTTCTGGTGGCTCCATTTTAGTTGCTTGGAAGCAAGTGCCCTGGTGCAACAGGCACTTTTCCCTGAGCCAGTGCTGGGGTGCAGTCAAAGCAAAGATGGACAGGCAGCTCACCTCCACCTCCTTTCACAGGGTGTTTGTGAGGTTTCCTGAGGGACTGTACTGTGACACCACATAGGAAGGCACATCCCCACTGCTTCAGGACTGATTCCAAGGGCAGCAGGCACATAGCAGCTCCTATTCCTTCAGTCTGTTCTCTATGGCAAACGAATGTTTGTGGCTTAAATCTCAGGAATATCTAGAGTCCTGTATAGTCAGTGAAGACTGAAGGGGTGAGTGAGTTGCATGGATAAGTCACCCTCTGGATACCTGCAAAGGTATCTACTTATTTGCACTTTCTAGAAAATGTAGGAATCATCTGGCATCAGAAACTTAAATTTTTCCAAGGCAGCACCTAAATAGGACACTCCAAGCAGATAGGCTGGCTTCTACCTTTGGTTAGTAGGTGAACAAATGGTCTTGAAATCTTTACGCAACAAAAGCCACTTTGTCTTTTGTCATTCTCAGTTCTTTGAAAACTGCCTCAAACTTTCTTTTCTTTTCGTAATTGCTATGCAAACATTTTTGATGTCTGTGCAAAAACATCTGGAAGCTTACAGTGGCATCTGGACATAAATATTAAAATATCAACAAAAACCTGATGTGAATTAGCCATAAAAACCACAACTACAAAAACCTGCTCCAAGTCTCTGCCTGTGAAAAGTGGATGCCTTCTCGCGGGTTTTTAATGTGTTTATGAACTGACATTCAGAGAGGGAGCAGTTGGGTTTTGTTTCATTTTGACAACTCTTAATCAGACTAGAAATTCCCTGGCCTGATTGAATGGGTAGGAGCTCTCTGACAAGTTTTTGGTGTTCTTTGTGAAAGTTTTGATTCTGTTTGTGAAACACGTGCTTGCAAGGCTCCTCCTCCTGCCAGATATGGCCTGGATTCTCAGTGAATTCTTACTGTGGAATGCAGTGCCATGGGCAGAGCTACTTGAGAGCAATTGCCATGGTTTTAGTGTACTCAGGTCTTGCTATAGAATTCCCACTAGGGAGATGTGCTGTGAGGAAACAAATGTGACTCTAAGGTCCATCTCACATAGGGCGGATGAAGGAAAACAGTAGCCCCCATCCAACTCTCACATGTCAAAAAAAACCAAGCTAAAATGGTTATTTATGGAGTCTAGTCCCGTGACTTTTGAGCTCCTGAGGTTGGCAGCATTGTGAGTCACTTGTTCAAAAGTGGCAAGGACATGAAGACAACTAAATCTCTTTGCCTTTTAATGAGTATCTGTAGTGTAGATAATCAAAGGGTTTAGAAGCTGACTGGAGTCAAGCATGTAAATGGGTTTGATAACCCAGGTCTTATTACCTTGATTTTCTCCTGGTAAAAACAGAAATAATAGCTTTTCTCCTCCAGAAGTGAATACATGAGCAGTGCTAGCATATTAGAGATCCTTTACATTTTCCAAAGAGAACTGTAAAACAGTTCAGTGGATATGGATTAACTAAGCAGTGCTGGATCTTCTAAGAGCCATCATTTGCTCTCACCTCATCTTTTTCTCATTCTTGCTGTTTTCTTACTGGCCTTTTACCTCTGTTAGCTATGTCACTGCAGACTTCAGTGCTACTTGGGTCACTTCCCGAGGTGAGCAGCTTCAGAGAGGCGCCTTCAGCACCGGAGCG
Source organism: Psittacula echo (assembly GCF_963264785.1). Lineage (NCBI taxonomy): Eukaryota > Metazoa > Chordata > Aves > Psittaciformes > Psittacidae > Psittacula > Psittacula echo. The sequence goes on along the minus strand of NC_137738.1, from coordinate 35,115,195 downwards.
AGGGCAAACACCGCGTGCAGGAGCCTCAGTTCTGAGCGGCGAGAGCCACCGAGGGAGTCTCGAGCCGCCCCCAGACCTTGCCCAGGAGCCGGCAGCTCCTCTGAGGCGAGCAGGGACTTACAGGCGGCGACCTGGCACCACCCTTAGCAGGGAAAACCCGCCCTAGGGAGCGTTGGAGCAGGGCGGGCAGTTGGCCTCGAGGATGGTCAGGGGACTGGAGCACCTCCTGTATGGAGACAGGCTGAGAAAGTTGGGGCTGTTCAGCCTGGAGAAGAGAAGGCTGCGTGGAGACCTCATAGCAGCCTTCCAGTATCTGAAGGGGGCTATAGGGATGCTGGGGAGGGACTCTTCATCAGGGACTGTAGTGACAGGACAAGGGGTAACGGGTTCAAACTTAAACAGGGGAAGTTTAGATTGGATATAAGGAAGAAATTCTTTACTGTGAGGGTGGTGAGGCATTGGAATGGGTTGCCCAGGGAGGTTGTGAATGCTCCATCCTTGGCGGTGTTCAAGGCCAGGTTGGACAGAGCCTTGGGTGGCATGGTTTAGTGTGAGGTGTCCCTGTCCATGGCAGGGGGGTTGGAACTAGATGATCTTAAGGCCTTTTCCAACCCTAATCATTCTATGATGAGTCTATTCTCAGGAGTGGTCTACTGCAAGTCATATATATCCCACCACCTGAGCTGTAGTTCTTATGGCGTTGGAGTTGGTTTTATAAGGGTATTTTTGTTTCCTTCTCTTCTGAAGGCATACACAGTATTTTGTGATGGAAACAGAAACGCTGTAAATGGTCACTGCCCCTTCAGTTGGTAACCCACTGGGGTATTCTGGATAGGACCAACTGCAAGGTGAACAAATTGCTCTGAAAGACTCTCAAGAATGGAAACACACAGATGTTTGTATTTGATTTCTACCCTAATATTTGGCGAGGACTCTATAATTTAAATAAAAGGGCTCATTTTTCCCCAATTTAATCTCTTTTAAACAGTGTGGGAGTTATAAACATTATAATAATTTTACCACTTTCATATTTAAAAATATGCCCTCTAAGCATTTACATTCAAGATTTGTTTTTCTTCAGATGTGTAAATAACGCATTGCAATTTGCATCTCATGCATAAATCTTTCTCCTGTTGAATGCAAATTAAAAAATAATAATACTCCAGCCCCCAACTCCTTTCATTTGCCTTTTTGCCACCTCCTCATATTTATGGCAAGTTAGCTGGGTAATTCTTCCAAGGAGAATTTTGGGGATTTTATGTGTGTTTAAAAAATTATCTGACTGAAGTTTTCTTCCGCTCAGTAACAAGAAGCCTAGAGCTGATTAATAGTGTTTCCTTTCCCAGTCCTAATGAACATTATTTCAGGTTTTATGCATCCCAGATGAACCTATTTTAAATAGTGTGTGCATATGAATGCGTGTTGCTCTTTCTTGGGATTTATCCCAAATGAATTTAGTTTCTCTGTAACTTGTAGGACAATATCAACGCTGGCTTAATCAATTTCAATTTGCTGTTAAACCAGAAACAAAGCATTTATCAGGATGAGCCAGGAATGGCTGAATGGACACTTTGTGTTGCTGAATACTCTTTGTGAAATTTGCTCAAGGAAGTTGCTGGAGCTCCACATTTACAAGAAGCTCTTCTCTGGCTTGCACTTCACACTTTGTCTGGATACTCCCTCAGAGTGTTTTTACTCTACAGGTTTCCTGCACTGACAGCTTCTGTGCCTACTGATCAGTATCATGGGTCTCAACCCACTAAAAATACCTTCTTTGGAAAGTCTTGCTGCCTTCATAAAAATGCAACCAAAATATCTCGAATCATCTTCCTCAGCTCAGACTGGCTCTGCTATTTATGTCTGTAGAGTCACTTCTGTCTCCCAGGCTGCTTCACACCAAGAGCCAGAGCCAGCCCGGGCAGACATGCCACAGTGCCAGCAGCAGCAGCAGGAGCTCTCTGGATGAGTGAGAGCCTTCTGCTCTTGTGATGAGCCCTGGCCTGTTGGTGATATGGGCGTTGCGAACTCCCCAGCCCCTGGAGGCAAGTGTTGCTTTAGTGATCAGCTCTGAACGCCATGGCAAGTGGTGGGTGAGCATTTCTTCCGCTGCCACCTGATCACAGTGATGCTAATTTTAAAGCGGTGAGGAAGAACAGGGAGGTGATAGCAGGATGGTCCCAGCTGTTCATCTTAGGGAGGCGAGCAGCACTTCTATTTGGGAAGGCAGGAACTCCCATTTCGCTGCACAGGCTGGAGGACTGGGGAGAAGAGAGGAAACTTTCCATAGATTCCTGTTTCGCTTCAGAGAAGTGTTTTCAAAGACTCATCCTCTCTTCCCCTGCCGCAGGTTATATTTAGTTTTAAGCTCTCTTGGTTGCTGCATTGATAGCTCTTTACCATTTCCATAACAATTAATCAGAGCAAGGTTGATTATACGTTTATCTCTGATTGTATAAATCAGGATACTTCCATCTGAAATAAGGAGACCTTTGCTGCCTGGGCACCCTGCTGCCCACCCCATCCCACCCCATCCCATTCCTCCAGCATGGCCAGGCAGCCAGGTATGGCTGGATTAATGTGGGGGGAGTTGCTGCTATGCTGAAATGATGTGAAGGAGGGATGAGGTGAAGGATGAGGTAAGCATTGTGACTTTGGTGTGAGGAGCTGTGAGAAGGATGAAGCCACTGTTTTAGGGAGCCTGTTACCTGGTTTTGTGCTGTGATATGAGGGGGAGATGTGAGTGACTGAAGGGCTTTCTCCTGCCTGCCTTGCAGCACAGCCAGTCTTACTGTCAGCACTTCTTCAAAAGCTGCTTGAATATTGTGTAGGGTAGTGCTCGTGTAATATGAACTGAGAAGAAAGAGTAGTTTTGGTTAGAAAAACTATTCAGGGTCAAGTGAGAGCCCCAAGGAGCTCCAGGTCCCAACTGCTGCTTCTAACAGTTCACAGGCTGCTTCTGTTCCCATTTCAGAAGAAGCAGCGAGCATGGGAGTTTGGGGGAAAATCTTAAGGGCTTTGCGCCTTGCCATGGGCCTGTCTGGGTCACCCTGAGGCAGCTAGGCTGTGGCTGACATCAGTGGTCTTTTTGTGAGAGTATGAGCACAGGAACAGCTGTGAGAATGAGTAACATTTTCTGTGTGTTTGGAGAGGTTGATCAAAAGAACAAACTGTAATTGTAGGAGTCCCCAGCATAGCCAAGCTGTAGCTATTAGGTTTGCTGGCTCCTCAGTGTTTGCTCTTTTCCTTGATACTTCACAGCTCATGAATCTGTCTAGAAGATATCTACGATTTTAGAGTAAGGCATGCCTGCAAATCTCAAAGCACTTTAAAAATACGTATTTAAACTCAGCACTCAGGTGGGAGTGACTGCTTCACAGGTTTGTAGTGTGAGATGGGGAAGAGTTAATGTTATTTGCCCAAAGACTTAAGACGCAAAGCTGAGCAGAAAGCAAGGCTGAGGAGTTGCAGTTCTTAATATGCCACTCCAAGCACTTGTTTATAATCCCTTCTTTTAAGTTAGTAGCAAATGATAATCCATAATATTGCCTCTTAGAAAAACAAGTGCAGTACTGCTCTCCAAAGCAACCCAGGTCAGAAATCTTCCTGTTAAACTAGCTAAACCAGCAGAAAATATTTGTGAAGGACAGACACACTATAAATCTTTTTCTTTCACCTGCCTAAACACTGTGCTATGTGTTTCTGTTCAGGTTTTAAACAGAACTGGTGAGTTGCAACTCCAGCTCAGCTTGCAGGGTGTAACATTTGATTTTGCTGTATCTTTGGTTAGCAGATCACATCCTTAATACACTCTTTACTTGTCAGGGAACAGCTCTGTAGGCAGAGAGGAAAGTAGCCAGAGAGAACACGTTTCTTTTGCTCATATAGGAGAAGATGAGAGGTAACATGATCTTGACCTCTGAAAGTCAGGGACAGCTCTGATGGTAGGTGACTAGAGCCAGGACTTCTGATGATCATATAACAACAACACATGTTGGTGCTGGACTTGGATCAACTCTTTGGAGGGGTTGTGTTTTCCCAGTTGACACTGAATTGCATGGGGTCCTAACCTGTATAAAGAGAGAATTAACTGGATAAGGGTATTTTGCATTGTTTGTAATTTAATTTTTTTTTTTTTTTTTTTTTTTTGATAGGAAAAAAGCAAGATGATTCTTAGTAGACTGAGTTGCTAAATTTTTGGGCGGAGAAGCAGCAACTCCTTGAGTGAATTACGTCTTCAGATGATGTCACAAGGACCATCACTTCAGGGTTTTATTGCTGCCTAAGTAATGTACTATGTGCCCTTTCCCAGGAATCTAGTATTATACTGTCGACAAACAGCAGGGGAATGAAAAATACCATCTGCAAGACATAGTAAACTCACACAAGTAAATGTAGTCATAAACTAGAAGCTAGCTAGTGCATTTACAGATGTTCATTCTGATCCAGATGCAGCTACCTCACTTCAGAGGTCTCACAGACATAGTGCAGAGGCTGCTTTGCCATGTTACGTGGAGAACTGATGAAGTCACATGATGCTATTATCACCATCTCTTTTTTTTTTCACCAGCTGCTAAATTACATTATAATGCAATAAATAGACCCTCAATATTTTCCTTATATAAATTTATCATGTAGCAATTACTGCAGTTAAGCTCGGTGCAGGTATGTGATTGTAAATGGGAGGTGGCAATCAATGTAATTAGAAAAGGAAAAGATGTGCTTGCAAAACAACCTCTGCATTACAATATTGCCCATGCTATAAACACTCTACCACGTGGTGCGTCCCTTCTCAGTTACACAGGGTAAGTCCTGTGTTGATTCAAGCTTCAATTACACAGTAAATCTTGTTTGTGAATTTATAGACTGTCCCTTTGAAGGCAGAATTGTGCCAGCCTATTTATTTAAAGTCCTTTTTTCACTCTAGCAGTATGCTTTTGAGATATAATACCTTATGTACAAAATCCCTGAGTGACAGCAGCTCCACAAGCTCATGATACTTACAATACATTACATATTATCAATAAAATATTGCAAGACATGTCATAGATTTTATTAATATAACTTTAAATTATGGGTACAAGTTTGACCTATCTGTTGATGGATTAGAAGCAAAGCCTGGATTGTTAAACAGAAGTAAAAGGCTCAGGGCATCATTAAACAAGCTGTTTCAAGTAAAATGTCTGTATTTCACCATAAAAAGTCAAAGCATACCTGAAAAGTTAGCTGTCCCCAAGGCAACTTACAAAGTTTAAAGAAAACCAGAAATAGCTTTCAAGTCTTTTTTTTCTTTAAAATTACAATTGCAGTGCCTTTATATTAATTATGATCCAGATCGCTCCCAGAGACCTTGACTGCCCTAAAATAGTTCGCTCTGTGTCTCTTCCCATTGCCCGAAGCAAACCCAAGAAATAAGCTCTGAACTGCCAGAAGATCTAGGCAACCAAACCTTTGGTACCAGTGTCGTATAGATTGCTTGCCTGTTGTGTCTCATTTCTGAGTTGAGATTCATTATGCCAAGACTAGAGTGCAGTGACAAGGAGGATCCAAAGAGAGATTTAGAAGTGAATCCTCAGACATGCAGGAGTCTGTACTGGCAGATGCAGCTGCAGAACTTAGACCTTAGGTCAAAACAAATCTTTTACAGATTTTACGAGAAATTTCCAGGATGTCTCTGCAGTAGGTAGCTTGTGCATTTAGGTAGCTTGACAAGTTTTAATTCATAGAGTGGCTTTTATTGTTTCAATTGTGGATCCCTTGCCACATCGCTTTCTGTTCTCTTTGTGTTGGCACTGTTCTCACTTTGGCAAATGGGAAAAAATTAAGGCAAGTCATTTACGTGGCTTGCCTTAAATTACACAGAAGAACAAGGATAGGGCCAAGAACAGCTTATAGATGGCCTGTCTCCTACCTTTCCCCTTTATCCTGGAAATATTCCTTCTCTTCTGAGTGTCATTAGGAGTGGCTTTCTATAGGAGGATAAATAAAGCTTCCCTTCTCTCCCTCTCCCCCCCCCATTTTAACTGGTTTAAACATTGAATTTTATTTTTTAGGGGTAGTGGTGGTGCTTCCTTAGTCTAGTAGAGCTGAGAGGTGGAAGGCAAAAAGCCCAGAAATGACTGCCTTTTTGCATTATTTCTGTAATAGCATTTCTGGATTGAGTACAAAACCATGACTGAGAGAGACCTCTTCCATTGACTTGGGAGGGAGTGGGGAGAGACCTTTAAAAGAAATGTGTCCAGCTGGTGAGTAAGCTGGCACGCACCAGTGACTCGTTAGTAATGTTTATTCTATTAGAGTGGACAGTCTTTTGCTGTTGATGAAAAAGCTAATTCACTCTGCTGCACATTAAATTAAGAGAACACACACATGCACCGTAATCACCCTGAGCACTGATCAGTAATAATTATATTTTGGGTAGGGGGTGGAAGAAGATAACCTAAATACTTTGAGGTTAATTATTACTCTCCTGTGCTCAGGAAAAACCTAGCGTTTTGACAGCCCTTCTGTGCCTGATGTCCCTTGAGACCTGGAACTGGCAACAACAAAAGAGCATATATCTTTGAACAACAGTGCTATAAGTCATTCTGTGGCTTTGTTTTTGGTTCTGTTTGTTGTTTGTGTTTTGGATTGGTTTTGATTTTTTAATCTCTCCCAAAGTGATGTAAAAAGCTTTCTTTGATGAGTTACAAAAAGTTTTCACTCTTACAGTCTTGTGAGTATAAAGGCAGGTATAAATAGGAGCAGCTTGAGCCCTGAATTGGACTTCCCTGACTCTTTCTGTTAACCTTCAAGTCCACTGTGCTGAAAACTAATAGCGTCTAGTTGTCAAGAAGCCAGTATAATGACATTTTGTGCCATTATTCTAATGTGCTTTTCACTGTGCAATTTCTTTAATTATTTGCATGAGTAATATCATTATGCATTCATGCCAATACAATTCTGATAATTAATTTACATGATGGCAATTTCTTAATGATCTTGATGTCAAAGTTAATATCAACATCTGATAGTTGATCTGTTGGTGCTGACATAAATTTAACTTTTAATGTATTAATGCCAAAACTGACAGCAGCATCAAATTACATTGCAGAAAAATAAACATCCACTAGGTAAAAACTTTGGTGGAAAAGTCTTGATCTTTACCTGACGTTTAGAGGTTCAAATAAAACTAAGGCCCTTAGGCATGATACATGTCAGATTTTTACTTTATCGTGCTTTACTTATTTATTTACATCAGTAATATTATTGATGTCTAGTATTTAAGAGATCAAATTATATGATATAAAATATGATGTTTTCTTGCCTTTACCTTGGTGCATATATTCCATATATTAAAATGGAAAAAATGCATCAATTAACCTTTTATCTTTCTGATTTTTTAAACATGAACTCTAAAATGCTCTGCAGCAGAGGAATTTAGGACTGGTGTCTGAACCTTGTGTCTTGGTTTGTGATTTCAGTTTGCACAATGAGGTAAATAATATCAGTGGAATAGACTTTATGTGGAGGCAAATATTATTAATATCAATAAAACAAGAAACAGAGCAATAAATAATAAGGTTTTAGATCAATATTTTTAGTGCATTTATTCTATATGGAAGTGATGCATGGATGAAGAGATAATTGCATGTGTAACTGTATATATGTACCTATCTTTTTATATAGGCTCATGCAAATATTACAAGACAATTAACACAGAATAAAACCACATTCTTCAGGCTTTGTTCAGGTGCTCTGAAGATCTCTTTGGAGGTTTATAGGCATTTTTATTTACCAGTTAAATATTTTATTACACCCTAGTATTGAAAAAATGTATGTGAAACAAATTATATCCATAAAATGGTGATGGTTGTTTTCTCTTTAGTTTTTTAATCAAAAGCAAAGCCTCGTTCTGTGGCACAGTTGCTAACATAATATTTATTTCAACCCGCTTCAGCCAGTTAAATGAATAGATGAAATGTTAAAAAACATTACAAATAAAATTGATCCTGCCATGTATTTCAACCTTTTCCCCAATTGGCTTTTCATCAAAGATATCCACTGAGGGAGTGTACATTTCATTTTATATAGTGAGGAGACAATTATACAGCCTCAATTAGACCTTCTGTTGCTGGACAATAAAAAGCTGCTAATGCAGACTCAGATCATTTGCCTCTAAAATGCACTCACTACCTTTCCTTCTTCAATGTCCACAAGCAGGCTTTCTGTCCCTACCTGCTGAAGAAGCAGCCTGCATGTCTGATTGCTTTTATCCTGTCTTATCTTCGCTCTCAAAAACATGAGGACACATACATGCTTGAAACCAGCCCCTCAAAATTCAGACGTGTTGGGGTGACCTTTTGCCATGCGCATCCTGTGGAGAAGAGCATTGTGCTACCCAGAGACAGCTTTTGTTGAATGATTTTATGAGTCCCTCTGGTGATGGTGAAGGTGCAAAGAGATGGCACAAGGAGACCAAGGTAAATGGGTTGCCTTTTAAATGGCTGCTTAATACAATTTACAATGAAAAGCCAACTTTGGCCCTAATGCACAGCTGTCTGAAGGCACTTAAAGTGTGCAGCTGCATGGCAGATTTTGGTGGCAGCACAGCTGCTGCTCCCCCTTTCCTGCACCACTTACTGGTTGCCGCTGCTGAGCCAGCACCTGAAATCCAGCGCCTGGCGCCTGGAATGGAGAAGGACCCAATGGCAGGGGCTTAGGTCCTGAGGAGATGAGAAGGGGAAGGGATAAGAGAAGCAGCAGGCAAGGACAGATGTGCGAACAGGAGGCACCTCTGGTGGGAAGAATGTATGGTGTCCCATGTAAGAGACCTTCCAGTAAAGAAAGCAGATGATGTGAGCAAATACAACTGGCTATGTGTGATACTTGCACCTTTGGAAATTCCCATGCATGTGCCATCTGTGGATGCACACCATCCATATGACCATGGCCCCTTCCTCCTTTGCTCTTTGCTTTTGGAGAGCATGCTAAGAGATAATGGTCTGGTGCTTAATTCCTCACTCATGCATCAGGGGAGCTGTACTTTGGAGGAAGCCTGTGGGTTGAGAGGCGCTTTGCTCAGAGTTTTAAGCTGTCCTATGCAGTATGCCATGAATGTATCTGTGTAGCTGCACACCTGCAAACTCCTGTAAATGCAGTGCTCTGGTGGAGTGCAGGAGAAGACCATGGATGAGAGGAGATGTTTGAGAGCCCTTGGACTCCAACTACCCTTTGTCAGAACACACATATGTTGTAGCACATCCAGATGTTTAGACATAATCTGAGTCCACCTTAACCTTTCGTATGAAAGGACCATGGGGCTGAAGGAGGTAGTAGACATACAAGTGAGGACAGTGAGAGAGAAGGCTGGAAAACACTCTGATACATGGATTTTTTTGTTATGCAGGTTTTATCAAATGCATTTCTTCCTCACACGTTTGTCTGTGGGGAAGATCTGGAGGTGCTTTCCTCTAGCAGAATAATTTCATTTCAGAGCCTGGTTTTGGGATAGAGGATTAAAAAAAGAAGTTTCTCTCTGTGTAGCAGTACCCTGTATTAATTAAAATTATTTTAATAATACATTTTAAAAATAATAGCATTTCACATTATAAGACTTTGAGAAAGGGGTGGAATACTAGTTGCCTGGCCTTCTTCCTTGGTCTGCAGAAGGCATGGATTTTATCTGCTCAAGTTTGCTTTGGAAATATGTTAGTCAAGAACACATCTTGGGTTTAAGAATAGCTGCTCAACAAGAAACAGCAGTGTAAATGTTATCTTTATTCCAGGTGAGTAGAAAATCTCTTGAAAGCATTTCTGAGGAGTGTTAGCTTTGTGGGTTGCTTTTTGGAAGGTGTAAGAAAAATTACTGTGATTGTGGTTTGCACACTGAGTGACTCTCCCCCACAACCCAAATGGCTTTCTTGTGTGTGGCATTTCAGAAACTCTTTTTTTTTTGGCTTCCAAGCATGTGGAATGCCTGTGCAGAAAATATTGTTTTGGTGCAGGGCTTGTCATGAGTTGGACACAACATGCCTGAAATGTAGCGTAGGAGTTAGAAAGGGAGGTTTTAAAAATTCAGAGCTGTCTGATGACTGGTAGCATTACTAATGAAAATATGCTTAACATTGAAACTAAATGTCCCACGGAAAAGAAAGACATTAATTTCTTTCCTCCCCAGAATGCATGCTGGAGTTTACATTGCTTTAGGTCTGTCCCAGAGAACTTAGCTCTGAGTCAAAAACTGCTCCCTGTGCCTCACATAAACACCCACACCCAGGCATCTCATACTATCTTCCATTTCTTCAGTCTGCCAATTATTTGCTACACCCAGTTATTGTGGACTATCTTAAATTAGCTCCCCAGTGACTCAAACATTTATTAACTGCTCAGGTGCCAGGAGTTCAGCATGTGATAAAAGCTCTGGACCCTAGGATGCTGCAATAGAGGTTGTTTAGGACACAAATAGTGGTCTTCCTGTACTCTGAATCGTATGGGGATGTGCATGGGATGTCACAGCCACCCTGGTCTCTGGCTGCTTTGGCCGTGGGGCTGTTGGCAGAGGCAGGCTTGGTATCTGGACGATTTTGGAGAATGAGTCCCACTGAAGATGGCAGATCCCTTGTCCATCTCCTCTTGGCCATGCTGGCCAGCTCTGCCTCCCAAAGCAGGGGGACTTCTCATCCCCTCCACCATGAAGATGTGGAATGCTACACAGGAGGTGGGATGCACCTTTATTAGCAGTGTCCTTTTGAGTCATGAAGCCTGAAGGAGGTGGCCACAGTCCACTCACTACTCACTTGCTTTAATCAATTGCAGGCTCAGAGGTGTGACTATGGATATGATCTAATTGCTTTGGTCCCTAACGCAGGCCTCAGGCGCAGGCGCTGATTTCTGCAAAGGCAGTAATTAGTCAGTAGGCAGCCTAAGTACTAAGTACAATGCTCATTTTTTCTCTCCTTGACAGCAAGCTCAGGCTGGTTATTAACACAAAAAAAAACCCCTTTCACTTTTAAAGTCTTTGTTCCCTCCATCCTCCACCACTACGTTTCCTTTGCATAAACCATGCTGAACATTAGGTTGTGGCTGGGGTTGTGGAGCCTCTTTAAGGTGACATTTGACAACTGATCCAGAAGTCTTTGACTGGACTAAGACTAGAAGTGGTGTGTTTTGGCGGAGGTAGCTCCTATTGCATGCACTGCTGTACATTGAGCTGAGAAAAAGTTTTGCAGAACCTCCACATCATGTTACGTGGCACCTTTCTAACAACAGGAAAATTATTTCCTCTGGTACTTGTTGTTGAACTGTGATTGATTATGCTGAGTCCTGTAACTGTTTGGATGTCTTAAGCCTGCAGACTGCAAAGAGCTTTCACTGTAACTGAACAGTCACTAATGTCCATTTATTCCACTGTCTTTGTCACACAAAGCTTTCAGTCACACAGTTTACTGACTAATTGTACCGAGCAATGTGGTTTTAATACAATGTGTATTTACAGTCTGTAATACTGGAATACATAAAACCTTAAAAAATATGCTATATTTGACTCCTAAATCATATGATTTTACAAGAAGTTGTGTATATTTTTGCATCCACTTTATACTAACACACATACAGTATTTCCAATTGTTTACATATGTTAGAATCTCTTGCATTTAAATAGCTCATTATGCAAATATTTACAAAATACATGGATATTTATTTTTACCGTACCCTCTATTCAATCACTGAGCTGAGATTTAACATCTAAATATTGTCTGCAGTAGCATGTGCAGTAATGAATTATGAGTAATTATGTACTATGTACAATTATACAACAAAAATTACAGATTCAAAAAATATTAAAGTGTCAAAACCAAGCACTCTAATTTATGGGGCATCAGAGGTAAGGTGCAATCCTAATTCAACCCCCAGTTACCCATACGTGCCTTGTAACGTGGCTTTTACTAGCCATCCTCTGGTTGTTCCCCAGCTGCCTTCAACTGCGATGGGTGCGTGATCATGCTGCAGGCCAGGGCTCCAGGCTCTGTCCAAGCCTTGGGATCAGATCAAGGCCAAATTTGCAGTGTTTCCCAGGCATGAACTTTCCCTGGATTCGGTCACCTAAGCAACTGACCTGGCTCAGCGAGCATGTTTTGATTTTCCCACCACAACAGCAAGAGCTTGCAGCAAGAGAATGCCCTGCACTAATTCACTTCTCAGTCTAGAGCCATACACAGAGCAGGACTAATTTTGCATTTGAGACATTTGAAAGAGCACTGTGTTCTTGTATAATCAAAGACGGAGCCTGAAGTACATTTTGTTGAAAGGGTTTTTTGACCGGAATATCTTCCACCAGGAAATGCTGCTTTGTCAGAATTGAAATGTTTTGTAGGAACATTTTGTTGGTGGTGATATTTTTGAGAAGAAAAGATATGAGCCATTCAAAATCTGAAGAAAGCATTTCTCCCTGCCAGTTGTTTCACTGTACACCTCATTTCTTTTCTTTGGTTTCAGAGCATACATTATTTATATTTACTATTCAAGAGTTAAATATTATCAAATCACCTGCACAATGATGTTGAAATGTTTCCATCCTGTTAATTAAGACATTGAATAATTTGATTATTGGAAGACTTCAATAGGTTTGATTTTTAACAGATACGTTTTTTAATGGCCTTTGTGTGTGCACAGTGCTTTTCTCTATTTTAAAAAAGCAAGCAAATCACAGAAACTTAATTTCAGCAGAATTTATAACTACTGTGAGGATGGCACCCCATATAAGTAAAACATAAAAAGAGTCAGTTCAAGGGGATAAAGTTTTCCCAAGTTATAAGCAGACAAATTGAATTTACGGATTGAGTGATCTCAATAATAGATGGCATATTTTGTTCCATGTATTACATTGCAAACAATTTGTCCTTGGAAGTTACTCTGAAGACAGTAACTGTATTTTTTTAATAATACAATTTATAGAGAACTTGTAACACAGAGAATATTTGAAGCCAGGTTATTTTAGTGTTAACTGAATCAGTGATGAATATAAAATACACAACTGTCTATAGGCAAAAATTATTTCCTAAGTTAATTCATAGCCATATGCATCCTGCCTTTTAATAGCAATATGCATCTTGCTTTTTAATAGAAACCAGACTAAAGAGAAGTGTTTTTAAAGTGCAGGCAGGTTGGACTGCATGCATAAGATTTGGATAAAGATTTCTCAGGATGCTAAAATGAATTTGATCCCAAATCTTTTATTTCCAGTTCACAAAACATTTTATAACTTCCTGGGGTGTATGTTAGTTGACTTGAAGCTCAGCACATTCTGGCTGTGGAAAAAGGTAAAGCAAAACAGTAACAAAGAAGACTCTTATGTAAACAAGCCTCAGGAAATATTAAGAATCGCATTTGGGAAGGCATCAACCCAAGCATTTCTACATCCTCAGCTTGCTTTGCTCTAAACTGAAGACTCTCTTTCTGTTCCCCAATCCCATCTCCCATGACTGGGTTAGATCTCCCATCACACAAGCTCTGTTTCAGATGGGAAGCAGAATGCCTTTGAAAAGAAAAAGGAAAGTAAAAGAACAGACACACCTGTGCGTTTAAAATGTGACTTCCACCCACCCTCTGCCATATTGCTACAGAAATGTTGTGTTTATTTATATATAAATAAATACACTTTTTTATCATTGCAACTTGTAAATAGGAAATGAAGTCACAATCCTCAAAATTATAATGGCAGGCACACAAAGACACAGTTACTGGCACGGAATTCAATTAACAGATAGCAATCACCCTTGGGTGACTGTGTGAGGTGGAAATATACAGGCATGCTAATAAGTAATATCTTAAAGCCAAGGCGTTTATCAGCCAGCAGCCAGACATGGGCATAAGTGTGGGCAGGCAGCAGTGCTCTGGGATATTTAATAAAACCCGCTCTCTTCATTTGAGGATTTGTGTTTAATCATTTGGTAACATTTTAGAAACATCCAGGCTGGGAAGCTTCTCAAATGGAACTGCTTAGGTCAGAAAATGTAGAGAGTTATTTACTGATACTAAAATAGCTAAAGGAACAGAGTGGATTCTAGGTAATATTAACAAAATTCTTTGTTGCCATCTTTCTGACCTTTCGAGTTTCTGGGGTATGCCTGCTACGTGAATCACAGCTTTATCTGGGAAAACATGCAGAAGGTGTTCATTAGTACTAGAAAAACATACGATTGAACTGCTGTTTAAAATAAAATTTTTAACTCTTTTTTGCTTGGTTGAAAGCGTAAAGCTAGAATAGTTTTCTTCTAGGCTGCTTGAACTTTAATTTGCATTGCATTTTGGGCTTTCAAAGGCTTCAGGCAGGCCAAGATTTGTCATCCTCTGAAAGATGTTCAATTTAAACTTCCTCATCAGGGCTGTCTTTGTGCCACAGCAGCCAGGTGAATTCACAGGGCTGTTTTGCATGGCTAAATACCACTGCTTGGAGGAAAGGCAAACTCAGAAGCCAAGTCATGGGTTTCTTTCAGGGAAGGCAGTTCAATTTAGCAAAATGCTTGTTAGGAGCTTCATGCAGAAGAAATGTAAGGCATGGCGTTAGTACATTCTTGGGTAACTCTCTAGGGTTAAAGCTTTCATCAAATGAAAGCGGTTTGGAGCAGGGCAAATGGAGGCCAGTCAGCCTAGTCCTGGGACATACAGGAAGCAGCATATGTCAGCCATTACCAAGCCAGGCTGGAAGCTTTTGGCTATGAAGCCCATGGTGTTGCTGATAGATGCTCTCACTGCTTTTGGTTTTACCTCTGTTTTGAGTAAGCAGTCACGTCTTTTGTGCTTGCCAGCTCTACCCCTACAACTGCGCTGGTGGCAGCAGGAGGTTTCCAGTGCTTCTACTCTCGCCCCAAGAGTGGGGAGCACCCCCCTGAGCATGCTGCACATTGTCCTTCTCATTGGTGTGGCTGTCTACTTTGCTTTGGTTCAAACATTTCTGATGTCCACACAGGCGCTGGTGCTCACCAATAGCTACACAGCAGCTAAAGCAGTGGGGTGATTGTCCAGTTTGCACAGTCTTAATAATTTTGATTTGGCAAGGGAATTAGCAAAGGCAAAGGTGGGCTGAAACAAATGTTAAAGATGGACTGTGGACATGCTGCAGGGACCCTCTAGCAGGTACTCTCAGTACCTGTTTCTTTACCCTGGGGTATTCATGTGATCTACAAATCAGTGGCCAAAGCCTCCTCTCCCGGCCATTTTCCACACTGCTGGCATTCAGCCCAGCCTGGGCTGTGCTCAGGAAGCTGTAAAGTGGCTCTGAATAGCTGCTGTGAAGCCGTCCCTGCGTTACTCCTGTCACAAAGTTTTCAGTACCCGCCTCGCTAATGGATGAGTTTCTCTTATACAGAGTGCGGAACAATGTGGTGATACATTCAGGTTTTATTAGTGTGAGTTTAGCATGGCCGCATTATTCATAATGGAAACAGCACAAGAGAACTGCATTGTTCATCCCAAACCATAAATCCTGTAAACCACGCAGCACCGTCGGATGGTGTGTTTTCACCACTTATTTTGCAGGAAAGCTATTTGTATTCCCTCCGTATGTAAACCCAAGCTGTCTTAATATTGCAAGCCCAAACTGTGTTGGTGGAGGTAATAACAACAAAAAATTGCAACCAGTACGTTTTAGGAAACTCAGTCATAACTCTGTGATACCAAGGCTCAGTACCTGCTGCCAAGTGAGAGCGGAGCGATGCTGTGGCAGGGTGGCAC
The DNA here is from genome assembly GCF_963264785.1 of Psittacula echo. NCBI lineage: Eukaryota > Metazoa > Chordata > Aves > Psittaciformes > Psittacidae > Psittacula > Psittacula echo. The sequence goes on along the minus strand of NC_137738.1, from coordinate 35,099,487 downwards.
GGGGCTGAGCCCCTGTGTGCTGCTGGAGGACACACAGCACTTTACCAACCTGCGAGCTATGGCAGTGGAGCCCTGCGGTTACTTGAGGTCTGAACATTGATCTCCTTTGCTGTGAAGTGTGAATGTGCGGGTCTGCGTGTATTTTGGACAAGGAGGTACTTTGTGCTTCTTCTTGCTTGGTTTCGTTTTACAGAGAGCAGCTGCAATAGCGGGACACATGAAGTATGCTCGGTGGAGATACATCAGAGGGCAGAGAGTAGGTAAGTTGGTCAAAAGTTCAAAACAATTGTAATTTACTGTGAGGAGGACATATCACCTGCCTGGCATAAATCAGGCTTTGCAGGCGGCAGAAAGCAGTTCAAGCTGTATGTCGATTTGCTGTCATGCTTTCCTATGGAGACTGTCACCCAAGAAGCCATCCTGAGTTCGCAGTGAGAGCAAGCAGCTGCTCAGGAAGAGCTGGGCTGAAGCAACTGCTTTCCTTCACCTAGGCATCAGGTGACTGCTAGAGAGATGAAGCTGACTTTTGTGTGCTTCTGCACTCAACCTAGTGACCCAGAAGTGAAGGGCTACACAAGCTATTACCAGTCTTTTCATCTACCACCTCTTGCCAGACTCCTGTCCCTGCTCCAGCAGCTTTTGCAGGGCCTGGAAGCCAGGCAGTGGCTGCCCCCACATCACCCGGAGCCAGAGCACTTTTTCTGTGGTACCACACAGCACCCAGTAAAGGAAATGTTCATTAGGAGAACTGTGAACAGTCTAGATGGTGTTACTACTTGACCCCGATGGCTCAGGGGAATTACAGAGTGGACTCTTGCTATTTCTGCAGGAAACACTGCCTGAGCTTGTGGAGAACCTTCCTTTCCCTCCTGCATCTGACCCTTTTGAGTGCGATCATTACAACAATTAACCCTGAGCTGAGAGAGGAACTTCTGATTTTCCATGCCTTACATGTGAAGCAAGCTCTCTGCACTCCTCCAGGTACTTTGTTCACTGTTGGTATTAACACTGGAAATGCTTACAGCAGCTACTGAAGGTTCAGTGTGTTTGTAGAAAATCAATGGCGTGATGCTCCCTTCTCCCTCTCCTCTCAGTGTTTCAGGGAGAAAATGCCCCCTGGATAGATGCAGAGTATAAGTTAACATTTCCCTAACTCAGAACACGTGCACTTATGCAAAAAGCTGAAAGGATATCTTTTACTATCCTAGTACAGTGCTGCTCCTCTTTATTCACTGCTTGGAAGAGCGTCTGAGGCTTCTGCAGCGTTGGTTATTATGCAGGGCATGTGTTTTAAAACGTTAAGTACCTTGATTGTCTCTTGCATAGCTAGTGCTGTCAGCAGTTTGCACAGAGCTTTTATGTGTCTTTTTCCTCCCTGAGATACCTGTGTTCAGTTCAGAACTGATTCTGCTTCTGAAGCAATTCATTAAACATCTTCAGTGCTCCACTTCTGTGAAGAGGTCAATTTGTTCTTTCTGCCTAGAGATGCAAAACTCTGAGCTTCAGTTGTAAATGCAAGTACTAGATGCATTTCTGGCTGTTTTACTTGTGCTTCCTTCCAATCTATCCTCTCTAGTGATCCCTTCCTTTAACACAGGCATTTATTATTCATGAAATGTGGAGACTGATGCTACTGTATCAGTCTAGGGCAGGTGCAGTTGGGTAGCCTGGCATGCACACACTGCTCCATTCATCCTCTTCCAGAGGAGACATTTTTTAAAGGAGAGAAAGCAGCTGTTTCTTTCTCCTGTGTTCCTTTGTCCTCCTCACAAGTTGCCAGCATGGTGGTGGGTTGGTACATGCTCATGGGATAAGGTTCCTGGAGCACAACCAGCCTGAAGGTGATTCCTAATGCAGTTCATGCACAGGCTGCTGGATACCTGTTGGGAGTCTCTGGCTTTTGGTCCTCTCTGAGGTGGCTTCTCTGGTAGTTAAAAATTGGACTCTGGGAACCAGTCCTGTCCCCAAAACCAATTTGGTAAGGTTTTTTCCTGCTGTACTGCTTGAAAAGTGGGTTCATCCATAAGTCGTCAGGTAGTTCTTACCTATAAATCTCCACCCTCTCAGGTCCAAATGCCCCTCTGTACAATATGATAGTTGTTGTTGCATTGTTATATTTGTTTTGTTTGGGCTTGTTTTAATCCAGTTATTTCTAAGATGTAATATGATCTGGTTCATATCTGCACATACCAGATATAATAGGCTTATTATTAAAACACAGTTTTTAGGATGAAGGTGGACCAAAAGTAAACCTTGCCTTGACCTTGTGAGGTTGCTAGGTAAACAGGGTTTTTCACTCTCTTCCATAATTCTTACCATTCACTTTTATTTTACTGTTGCAGCTAGGAATATGGCTCATGGTGTTTGGCTAGCCCACCAGTTCTGGAGGGAGCACGTTTGCTGACATAAAAATTGGTAGGTCTTCTTAAAGTTATCCTTAGGTCTTTGGCAAATATTTAATGACTAGGCCTGGAACAGCAGATGAGGAAGTAAATGGGACCATTTATACTGGAATATCAGACATATTAATTAAACTGTTATCCAAAGACAAGTATGGGCATATGAGATTATTTTCTCTAAACAGTGATTTCTTCAGTTAAATTCTTAATGTACTTATTGCAGTAGTTACAGCATTTTTTTTTTTTGGCAAGGTTTTTATGTAATGTAAGTGATTGAATATGATTTTCTGGGCTGTATTTTGCATACGGTATGGTTTCTGTTTGGAAAACTGGTTTCTTTTTTCTTTTTTTCCACTTTTTTAAAGGCAAAGTGAGATTGTATATTTAAGAAGCAAAACTGATTGCAAAAAGTAGCTGGAGAGCATTAATCAGTGGGGTCTTCAGGAGCAACAGACTCTCAGAGCTAGCAGCTTGAGAAAACTTTTCAATTATATTCCTCCCAATGTAATAGTATTTTCTTTCTTTCTTTTATCATAGAAAGAATCTGCAGAAATGTGTACTCAAATCACTAAAAATGTCCAGTTCTCAAGGACGCTGATCAACTTTGTTTGGATTCACATGAAATATTTTCAGCCTGTGGTTCATTTCCAAAAAACAAAACCAAAAAAGCTTGAACAGTAAGTGATGCCTCACATCTCCTGTTGGAAAAGATTTCAAAAGCTCGTAAAATGTCTCCAGCCCATACAATATATCACGTCATATTAATTTATGGTAGTCAATGAACAGTAGGAAATGGTGGAGGAGAGAGTTGGAAAGCCTGCAATATTCTGCTTTATTCAGAACTGTATATCAGAGGGCTTTTTTTTTCCTTTATACACAACTCAGGCACAGCATCTCCTCTTCCTTGCTTCAGGAAAAAAAAAAAAAAAAAAGAAAGAAATTAAAAATCCTCATATTTGTATTATATTATGTTCTCTAAGTCACAAATTCCCTCTGCCAACTATCTGTGGGTGTGCAGCCCTTCCTTGGGAACATGCTGTATCTTCTGAGTTCCTGTGTTTGCGATATCACAGTGCTTTTGCTCTGCAAAGCCATGAATGGGGCCATTATGAGGAGCCACTAGATAATTAAGATTCTGAGAGGGGTAGGCTGCTAAAAGCGTGTTTAGTGAGGAAATTACAAGGCCAATAAAAAAAAAATGTCTTTGCAAGTTCCAATTGTATTCTTTTCTTCTGTGGGTCTAATTTTTCAAGGTCTGGCTGGATCATGTTGAGGTTTTCTTTCATCCCTTTTTTTTCTTTCCACAACAGGAGCTGAGGCTGGAATCTAAGTCCAAGTTAATGAAGCTGCCTCAAAGTTGAGGAGGGAGAGAATAAACCACAGCTCTGAGGCACAGACCACTGGAGATTCCTCTTTCAAACCCTGCCTCTGCCGCTCACTGGAGTTATTTGATTTGGGAACAAGATAAGAATTCACAATATCTGATTTGTAGAAATAACTCGGAGGAAGGAGAAACAGTCAAAAATACTAATTTCAGATATAATTTTTGTTTCTCATTTTCCTAATACTCTTTCTCAGCATTAATAGCATTAACCAAATATAAAGCTCAGACTTGGGGGAAGTTGTGCACCGACTAACAAATGTATCTCCAAATAGCCCACAGTTCAGCACTTCTTATTCTGTCAATACTCTGTGACCAGGGAAGGTTTGGAGCATAATTCTCTCCTACTTATTCATCTTCTCACTTTCTTTTTTTTTTTTTTTTTTATTTCCCTGATAAGAAATATACCTGGCAATTCATTGCTGATTTCCCAGGAGTATTATTCATTCCACTTTATTTATGTATTTATTATTCAAGTGCAAACTACTGAAGTTCCTTGTGGTAACCTGCAAATCAGGTTTTATGGGGCTGCCCATCACATCAAGTGCTGTAGAGCCAAATGCAGGCATTGTGGTTGCTATTACTCCACAGTGATGGGCTGTGAGCCTGCTTGATGCTCAGGACTGCCCAGGCCTTGACTAGCTTTGGGAGAGAAAAGTAGTCAGCAACCTTAAATTAAGCAAAGTCTCTGCTATAAATGCCCGACTGTGGCTGTGGAACAGCTTGTCCTCTTTCTTCAGTGTTGGTAATGTATCATTGGCAGTCAATGGGCGTGCATTTATGGCTGACTCCTTCACATGCTCAGACTTCAGGCTTCGGATTTGGGTTGATTGAAGTCAGGGTGGTGTGTGAGAAGGCAAGGTCGCTGTGCCATTTATCCATTATCCTGCTTCCCACCAGAGGTGGTGGTGCAGCCAGGTATTTCAGTGCCTCTCTTGATGCTGAGCCCCTACAGCCAAAGGGGACGAGGAGGCAGTGTCTCTCAACACTAGACAACTGAAGGAAGGTTTGTGGGGTGGGCATGTGTCCTGCAGGTAATGGCCTGCAGGAAAACCACACTTCCCAAGCCAGACACATGGTGGGTATTGCCTATGGTGACCGTAGCCGCACTCTTTCTCTGAAACACAAGACATCCTTCCCCCTTCAGAGGTTTGGATACACATGCCACCTGTTGTCACACACTCAGAATTTGGGCTTCAAATTTTATGTTGATTATAGTTATTTATTAAGATTGCATTTTAATAATTTTCCCTGTCATCTTGTTCTGCGTGCCTTCGCAAGGATTTAATTGTCTTCAACAGGCCATTTGATACAACTGTGGTTTAGCTTGTTAGTGTAATAATTTATTGTGTTAAAGTATCAGAACTGCAACTTGGAGAAATCTACATTAAGGCTGATAAGAAAGGGACAAAGTCAACTTGGAATGTGGTCAATTGCTAAATAAAAAGTGTCTTGATTATAACCCTTGTTTCTATGCTCCATTTTTCCTATTGCTACCTTTTTCACCAATATTTCTGAAGATTTATGCACATCCATATTACACATTCCTTTGTTACTCTGAAAAACCTACACAAATGAGGTTCATTGATTACACAGAGGATGAAGTGAAATTCCTGTCAAATGCTTTAAAAAATCGAATCAAAAGAGTTGTCATTTTTCTTTATTGACTTATTATTGTTCCTTTTCACAACAAAGGATTAAAAGGTGATTTTGATATTGCTGTGTTCTTTTGCATGCTATATTGGTTTCCATGTGGTAGGAATCTCAGTGGGAATATGCCGATTTACGGTAGCAGAAGTCCTAGTTGCTTATTTGAATGCCATCTTGCTGTGTTATCTTGCAGATAACATAGAGACATTATTTATAGAGACATAATGTTCCTGTGTTTTTCATGTGACCTTGTCTCATCTGCAAAGCTCAAATTTCATTGCCATTCCAGGAAAAGTTACTGGTGAGAAAAGTTTGAACTTTAAATGGATTTTCAATTTTGAATAGGACCCATTTTTTTATGTCTTGAAAACCAGGCTTAGATCCAAACACTTCTGAAACTTTAGATTCAAACTTGGATCTAAACTGAATCGTGCAACTTAAATCTATTTCTGATATAGAGATAATTCAGTGCGCAGAATGCAGATGCATGCACGCACATGCATGCATGCACACATATAGACACATGTGTATTGATGCATAACCCCACAAATGCATGCTTCAGGGTTGTACTTGTAAATAATAAGTGATTTATTTATCTTCCAGTAGAATTCCATCAGTGTTGACTATATTTCCTAAAAAAGAATTCAAATTTGAAAAGTTTTAAAATAATTTCTTGAGTAGCTAAAGAAGTCACTGAAGAAAAACCCCAAAGGAATCAAGTGTGTTTTCTTTTTAAATACCTTTTATTGCCCACATGCTAGATTTTAGACATGTTGAAATCACTTTTACATAACTAAGGTATTTTTAAATGTTTAGTAGTTCCTTACCATTGTTCTGTACTGACATCAATATAAAGCTTTGGTTTGAGGAGAACCATAATAAAAAGGAGGACCCTTTTTATGTAGCTAATGCAAGGTAAATGACTCAAATGTTGAAAATGTAAAGCAGGGATTGGCAGGAGGAGGGAAAGCATGTTGTGTGGAATAGGTAGGGAACCAAAACATGAAAATGAAGTAGACATAGAAACATTCTGGTTATTTTGGAGAAAATCACTGTCTGATATTTGGTTTTGCAGAAACAAAGACAGGGTGGTCTGGATTTGAGTCCTGTTTTACCAGCAAATCCAGTGTTCAGGATCGTTTGCGTAACCAGGTCCAGCTTTAGCTCACGTCAGTTCTGAATATGCAGTTTGGGTATTTTTCAGTTCCCTGTGGGCTGGCAGAGAAAAAGATATGTAGCACAGAGGACTGAAGAAGGTGATTTGTTTAACTTCTGCTAGCTTGTATGGATCCCTGTCCCTGAGGGCAGCAATGTTCAGCCACCCTCATTCCCAATACTGGCTGGTGTACTAGGCAGAAAGTACTGCTGTCACAGAGGGAAGATGCTTAGTGCTTTGAACACCTATTTACAAAGGTTTTAAATAACTTAGGAGCGTATTACAGCTGTCTCTTAAAACCAGGGAAAGCTCTGAAAATGGTGCAGGTTCCAGCTTGGCAAGGTAGGGCTCCAGCTGACACAGGAAAAACAAGGAAAGCAGCCAAGTGTTATATGCCTCCCCAAACCCTCATCTATAAGTTAGCGCTAAACGTCTGCTGTACTACAGACTTTTCCTATGAGAACACCCAAATGTATAGTTAGCACCCCAAATCACAGGAGCTGACTTTCATCAGCAGGCTTGTGGCCTTAGGGGGTTTGGAGGTTGGTTTGTTGTTCTTTTCTCCATCTGGATGTGACTTCAGGGCAGGACACAAGCCTTAAAAATGGAGAAAAGCAACCTTTGGCTGCATTTTCTCTCTCACCCGTGGACATATGCAAGTTTAATTAAAAAATGGCTGTGCTGATATTTGGTTAATGCTGGCACTCCAAAGACCCACACAAGACTGCATCCCCCTGGTGCAACGTCCCCCTCTGCAAATACAAGTTGTGAGGCAGCTCCTGCCCCCCGATATTTGCCTTCTGTGTTCATAAACTGTACAGAGGGAGGATATCATAGCTGAGGCAATGCAAGTGGGTAACAGGAAGCTGAAAGCAGAACCCAGTTCTCTCTGTCCCAGTGCTTTGCACGATGAGCTTTGCTCTGGATTGCTTTCTGCTTTCCCACAGCAGCACTCCGTTGCACTAATTGGGATTAGGTCCCCATTGCACGTAATGCTTCCTGAGCACAGAAGAGGAAGCAAACCCAGTCATGAAAAGCTTAGCAGTTGTAGCTGCTTAATTGATGGGGTTATTTTAAATCCAGTCAGTTAAATTGCTGCAGACACCCTTTATTATAGCCTAGGCAATTTTATTTCAAGTTAGCTTTAATCAATTAGGAATTGATTTTAGCTAAGTCAGTATAAGAACATCTGACCTGGTTTAACAAAATCGGTTTTCAAGAAGTGAAATGGGTGCAGATTCAGCACAGGCCCAAGGAAGGCTTTTTGGTTTTGCCTGCTGACGATTAGGTAGAGAATGTCCTAGTAAAACCCCAGATCCTACATAGCCACAGCAGACCTTGTCCCAGTCTTAAGTCCTGGTGAAATAAAATATATAAAAAAGGAGATAAGAGGATTTACCAAAATGAAGGACTGTTCTCACAGCAATTTGTACGTATATGCACAATCACACCCTCACCCTGACTACACTGGTCAGTGGAGGAGATTTGGGAGCTGCAAGTGAAGTGCAAGCCAAGAGCCTCCTAATTGCCTTGCCCTGCCCTGCCCAGGCTGTGGCTCCCAAGGCAGCTGAGGCACTAAAACATCTTGCTCTTGCTCCACCTGCTTTTAATGCACTTATTTTCTGCCAGATTGGTGTTTTAAAGAGGTCTGCAAAGATGGCTGAGCTGAAGGTATGGCATGGAAAGTGGCTGGGGAATTTGGCTGGGAGCAGCAGCAGGAGATGGATGCAGGAGTTCTGGTTTTTGGCAGAGGTAAGGTGCCATATTGTGAAAATGGAAAGGCCAGGAGAACTGAGAATTATCAATGAGCAATTTCAAGATGTGACTGATTTCTAATGCTGTCTCACCTTCAGGACTATGAAACATTTGTAAGGTTGCACTATTCTTTTGATGCTTTTTTCCCTGAAAGATTATTCTGATGTTTTAAGCATACTGTAAAATTGGTACTATGTTTAAAAAGAGCCTCCATCCTGTTACTTTCAATTTGCTGCTGTTGTTTTTATCATAATTGTTATGAGTTTTCATATGGGAACTCTTTATCACTGAATGTTGAAATTTCACTTCTGCTTCCATAAATGGTAAGAACAAAGCTACTGCAATCAGGGACCTGCTACTTCTAGTATTATCTGAAGAAAAAAGTAAGATTTCTACCTAGGACTTGTTTACTTTGTGCCAGAGCTGTTCCCACGCTTGATTCCTTCTGTAGGTACAAGTAGTGTTAATGAGGTGTTAATGTGTATGTAGGCAATGCAGTCATAGATTTGCCTTTGATCAGTCGGTGTTAGTTCCTTTTTTTTTTTTCCCCTTTCCTTTTTTTCAACCTGGAAAAGCTGTTTGCACCGTGTGAGCCTGTTGGCTTAACAGAAATTTCTCTGGGAGCTGAAAGAACTTCTGAAAACAATGCGCAGTAAAACTCCCACTGACTGCAGCGGGGTCAGTATTGTTCCTTTGATTATAACTGTTTGAAGAGTAAAAACATATTCCCAAGGGTTTGCCTACATGCAGTTTTTGTACTGCTTTAAATATAGCCTTGAAACTAGTATATGAAAGCAGTATGTTAGCCTTAGTACAACGCAGTTGTGTTATTATTGGGATGTTTATGCCAGTCTTGCCTGATCCCACAAATGCAGAGGAGCTCATAGTGCCTCATTATCTGTATTATCTGTATCAATACCAATGGTTCTTAATAAATGCACCCTTAGGGAGCTAACTTGGCACAAAACCTGGGTGCATTAGGTTAACATTTCTAGGCTTAAAATTATTAACAAACATGAAAAATGAAAGCAAGACATTTAAAACAGGAAAGCTTCAGAAAGTAGGAAACCGCAGTTTTTATCTTATTGATATGGGCTTCCTTATCCCATGGCCTTTCTTGTCACTCTTGCTGACAGAAAGCAGTATTTCTTCATGTTTATCTGATTCGCATGAACAAACAAACAATCACGATGTGTGTGTGATCTTCATAAAGTGAACATGTACAACGTGGAGTTGAAAAGGTGCTCGGTTCAATGCTTGTGCCTTCTTTTGTGGACTGCCCAGGCATCTTCTTAAGACTCTGATGCATGGAACAACCATGTTGTTGAGTGGATAGTTATGTGGGTTTCTGTGTGTGCTATCTTGGAGGATTCCATTTGCTGCAGTTGTGTCTCACAAGCTGCCAAGAATGGGCTCCACCATTCTGGGTGCTGCACAACCAAGGCAGCAGACAGGTCGTGCACTCCACGCTGCGTAACTGGCCTGGTCATGCACAGCAAAAGGAAACATGAAGTGCAGAACAGGAGGCAACAGCATGGTTGCAGCAGCCAGTGTGCCGGCACTGAGGCTTGGGGAGGGCTGAATGTGGGTAGTTTCCTGATGAGAAGCAAAGCTGAAATGGAAAAGTGAAGTGAGAAAGAGAAGCTAGGAAAGATGGATGCTCAAAAATACCCTGTGCAGGAGGCTGGAGGAAGCAGCCCACCAGCACAAATTGACAAAACTGTAAAAAATCTCCAGGAGCAGCTGGAGGCTCCCGGTGCTGATGGCTGTGTATCTTTCCCTCCTGGCTGGGGTCTTGTTCTCATGACAGTTTTTCCCCACAGGCCACATGGCAGGTAGAGGAATTGGGCTTGAATCAGAAGAGATTTGAATCGGACAAGTTGGGCTCCTGTTCCAAATCCTACTTTAAATGATACCTCCCTTGTAACTTTAGAAAGCCCTGGATAAATTATCCTTGCCAGACTAAAGTTAATCTTTGGAAATGACTCTCTTCCTCCTCTCTCCTAATTCATCTAAGTGGCCTAAGTATGTCTAAGGGTGATAGAGATGTAAAACACCTGGGAGACTTGGTTCCAGTCTACCCAGCTCCCTGGGCCCATCTGTCTCTGACGACTCCATTTCTGCCTGTTTCATTTTGTTTGGAAGAATACACAAGCTCCTAAAATAGGGGAGGGAATGTTTAAATGTACTAGCAAAGAGGAGGTGTAGTGAACTATGCATCTCTGTGTATAATGTTTGTTTATAAGCCTGAGCAGGGTGTTCAGGTTTGCTAACTGAGCCCAAGGAAGCCTGCCACAGCAGAGGCAGATGCCTTGCAAGGTAAAATGGGTGGCTCTGGAAACGTTGGCTGTTTGCAGAGAGCAGCTCCAGAAGCAGCTGCTATAAATTTCCCGATGTTCTATTTCTTCCTCCCGCAGCCCGGGTTTATGTTTTGTTGCTCCAGTTGGGGTTTAATGTGCTTTCCAGTTTCCTCTATTTTTCTCTTTGAGTGTTTTGGTTTTTTCATCTTGAAGTTGCTGTCGACAAAAAGTGCCAGCCTATTTAACAGCTGCCTGGTGATAAGTGCTCAGTGGATGCAGACAGCAGGCGCAGCATGGGTGGCAGTGTGGGAGGCCAGCCGAGACATCATTTGGGCAAACAGCACCGTGTCTCCTTGACCTCTGTGTTCATTTGCCCCTACAGCTGGGCTGTTCAGAGCATGTCACGGGCGATGCTGATTTTTGCTAACGAGGACATGCAAACTTGCTTTGGATGTGAAAGCATGCCATACGTTTTCACACCTGAAAGCTTTTCAAGGAGAAATCTGAGATGCTTCCTTTTATGTGCATACATTGAACTTTCTTTGCCTGGCTTCAGCCTTTTTCTTTTTTAACACATATGGTGATTTCTTCCAATATGTGCTTATAGAAACTGGAGACATTTGCATTCCTAGTTTAGGAGAAGATGGGGATTTGACAGATATTTGATTTGAGTTGGCTTGTTATTTCTACTTCTGGCTTATCGTGACCACAGTGCCTACTGCTGTATCTCTATTGATTGCAGACAGGCATCCTGAGGGATAGCTCTGTCTTTCCTTTCATTTAAAAAGGAAGAAAAGGCATGTCTCCAGCCCTGCTACTTGTGAAGGCACACAAATATGTAATTCAGACTGCTTGGCGAGATTGAAAGTGTTTCACTGTGAGCTCTTAAAAAGTCATCATTTATTCACCCCGTCTTCTCTGTCCTTCTCTGAGGTGCCCCTGGTGACCCACAGCACTGGTGTGCAGAGCTGTGCTGGGAAGGCTGCAAAACATAAGTGCTTGCCACTGCTTGGGTTAAACAAGTGAGAAAGTGCTGAAGTGAAACCGTGAAGGATATCCAATCTGAATTCAAAACCTTGACAATTCAAAAGCAAAATTGCTGACATCCCCCTGCTCCCACACCCTTATTTGTGTCCAGCCAGGCAAACTCCACCTGAGCCCTGGGTTTAGCAGGTTTGGGATAGTTTTCTTGAGACTCATCCAGAGAGGAAGTGGCTAGAGGGCTTGGTTTATATTTGCATCTCTAGGGCACCATAGTCCCTCAGAGTTTCCCTGGCAGCCCAAATGTTCCTAGCAGAGAAAGGCCCTGACCATGTCCCATTATCTGAGTAGTGCAGGGGAAAAGGACAAATATGAGTATCTGCTGACACTGAAAATCTTGCCTCAGTCATTACTGAAACTGAATCAAAGACTGGCTCTTCAGCATTGCTTTCTCTTTAGCTGATGTACTTCAGCTGCTGCTCTGACCTTCCTTTAAGACACTTTAAGCAGGGTTTGACTGCTCTGAAAATGAAGGCAGCTTGTGTGGGTAAAAGTGCGCTAGATTAAAATCCTCTAGAGTGGGTACCGGGGCAGTGCAACACTTGTAGCGTGACACTCGGCACAGATTAGTATCTCAGGAGTTTACCTCTGGCCTTTCTGTTCCATGTTGCCTGAGCGCCTGTGCAGTCTCCACTTGCAATACCCCTCTGTTTCCTCATTTGAAGCCTTCATGGTCAAGTTCTCAAAATCATTGAGGATTCTCACAAATACAGGTCTTCACCTGGCAAGATGAGAAGACAGTTGGTCTTTAGCTGTTGTACCTCATACCCTACAGCTCTTAGAAGTGAAAATTAGGGTAGGAGAAATGGATAACATCATGCTACAAACCTGAAAACTCTGCAGTTGCCAGGGTACAAATCTCTTTGAGGCAATGTACTTACTATGTTTCATTTAGTGAATTGATCTGATGGCTTATGTTCCTGTGAAGCCACTGGCCCACTTGTGCAGTTTTCATCCCACCCCACAGGACCCAGAACATAGATCTTTCTAAGCAAACTACCTTGTCTGTTGGAAGAAGACCTCTGCTCATTCCTGCCAAATGAGAGAAAATCAAAATCTTTGCTGAGCGTCAGTAAAACAGTGAGTTGCTGCCTGGAATTGCATCAGGACCTCCCTGCTTATTAGGCCTTGTAACTACTGCAGGGAAACGAGTAGCTGAGCCTGCTCAAAATCCTATGGATTCTTTCTTGCATTAAGTTAATGAGAAATTAAATGGGCAGCTAATGCATGAAAGAAAGGGTTTGGTATCTTGTATCTTAGTAGCTCAGTGGAATTGCAAGGAAAAGATACTACTTGTCACTGGTAAGAAGGAAATTTTTTTATGCTTGCTTTAATGTAAAGCCAAATTTGTTGTGTGTTACCTGCTGATGGGCAGAGAACATTCAACTGCTGAGGCAAATGTGTTAACAACTATCTAGAGAAACTTGTGTGACCACTTAGTGCTCTGTCACAGTCCTGTCTGAACCACTTCTGACTGAGAAACACCAACTCCTAATTCTCTTCTTCACTCGCTCGAACAGGAGGATGCAGGGAGTAGGAAACTCACAAATGAGCACACTCACTCCTCCCCAGCACTTAGCAGCACCATGAAAATAAGGCAAACAGATGGGAGCCAATGTATCATCCAAATGAAATCCCACCCTTTGTGAAAATGTGCCAGCTGAAGAGGAGACAGGATTCTTATTGGCATCCTTTGCCATAGATAGCAAATGTGACTTTTTTGGCTCAAAGGTTGCTAGTGAGTGCTTTGCCTTTTTCCTCCTTTGGGTGCTTGTCATCTTGGCCAGTTGGTCTTTGAAGCTTGGGATGCAGAAGTATGAGACTTCCCAAAGAAAGCTCCAGATGCCCTTGGCAAACTTTTGTTTCCCCTAAATCCTACTTTCCTGCTGAGTCTGTGACTGGGTTTTGCCCAGGAAGACTAGCTGTATTTTACATGGGCAGTATGCATTTTCATCTGAGTTGCAGTGGCAGGTTTTCCTTTCCTTGCTGACAGACTTCATGTTGTCATGAACAAAACTTGCTTTTAATGGGTATTGGGATCCCTCTTCCCTTCATGTATTTCAGTTGTGACATTTTGGAAGTATTACTCAGGAAGTCTCTCACCATCTGGGCCTCCAGCAGCCCCAACACCTGCATCACTGACACTCAGCAGCAAGCCTATCTCTGCAGCTGTCCCCTTCAGACTCTATTCCTCAGCCTGTCAGCAGCTTCCCCAGAAGCAACTGGCTTGTGGATCCTAACCAGCCCTTTTTCTAGCATATAAATGTAATGGGAGATTTCTCCACTTGCAGTCAGTATTTCGGTTCTATCCCTTGCCATGAAGTGAAGAATGCTCCTGCAGCATTTGAGGAGGTATAGATTCACCTGGAGATCTCACCACCTGCTTAGTGGTAACAAGCTGTTGCTTATCCACAAAACTTCCAAGCCAAGTGCTGCTTTATTTAGCCTGAGTTTTGAAGGGGCAGCTTAGGGCCGCCTCCTTCCTTTCTCAGCTACAGTGCAGGCTCATTGTGTCAATGCAAAAGGCTCTTGCCCTCAGCTTCAGTATCACTTCTGTTTTGCTGCATGTCTCCATCAAGTAAGATGAGTTTGTAAGAGCAAGTAAGAGTTTGCCTGCCAGCTCTGAGAGGGCAAGGTTGATCTTGTACCTTATGATGGAGCTGAGGTCATTCTGCAAGGTACATAAAATCATAGAATGGTTTGAGTTGGAAGGGATGTTGAAGCTCATCCAGTTCCAACCCACCTGCCGTGGACAGGGCACCTTCCACTAGACCAGATTGCTCAAGGCCTCATCCAACCTGGTCTTGAACACTTCCAGGGATGGGACATCCACAACTTCTCTAGGCACTGTTCCAGTGCCTCAGCAGCCCCACAGTAAAAAAAATCTTCCTAATGCCTAATCTAAATCTGCCCTCTTTCAGTTTAAAGCCATTTCCCCTTGTCTTGTCACTACATGTCCTTGTAAAAAGTCTCTTTCCAGATTTCTTGTAGGCCCCTTTTAGGTATTGGAAGGCTGTCGTAAGTTGTCCTGGGAGGCTTCTTTTCTCCAGGCTGAACAAGCCCACCTCTCTCAGCCTGTCTTCATCGGAGAGGTGCTCCAGCTCTCTGAGCATCTTTGTTGTCCTTCTCTGGACTCACTCTAGTAGGTTCATGAAACTCTTGTGTTGGGGATGCTAGAGCTGAGTGCAGCGCTCCAGGTGGTGGTCTCAGAGCAGAGTAGAGGGGTAGAATCACCTCCCTTGACCTGCTGGTCACACTTTTTTTGATGCAGCCCAGCGTATGATTGGCTTTCTGGGCTGCGAATGCACGCTTCCAGGTCACCTTGAGCTTCTCGTCAAGCAACACCCCCAAGTCCTTCTCCTTGGAGCTGCTCTCAGTCTCTTCCCCATCCAGCCTGTATTTGTGCTTGAGATTGCCCTGACTCAGGTGTAGGACATTGCACTTGACCTTGTTGAACTTCATGAGGTTGGCATTGCCCTCTCAGGCATATCAAGGTCCCTTTGGATGGCATCCCTTCCCTGCAGCATGTTGACTGCACCACACATTTACACACTCATTCACTACAGCTAGCCTCAGCAGCCTGCTACGACCTTCACTCGTAGGAGCTCAGAAGGGCTTCTTATCCATTCCTAAGTAAAGCTAGGGGTTGGCTGGCAGCTTTTACTACCTGGGCTCCTGAGATCTGCACCCGTAGTCCCAAGCAGGGCAACCTATCAGGCTAAAAGTAGTTAAGTGGATATGCACAATTTTAAGTTTCATACATATATATATATATATTTAAAGTATTGTACATATAAGTATCGTTACTGAGGAGAACTGCGAGTGTATCACTTGGAAACAATCCAAACGATAACATCAGAGTAGAAAGCTGGAGCAGCTCTACTGAAGCAAATGGAACAATGAATCAAATTAGTGTCCCCTTTTACTGGGGTAAGGAAGGATATTTACATAAAATACAGCATTTCACAATGGTCAAGGCTTTTTTTAAGTCTGTGAAATACTGCTGTTTAAATGTATGTGATGCAAAATTTCCTTTTCTGGCTGATAAGAGTTGCTAGAGAGCTTACTAGCATGAGTGTTCTTTTCCAAGTTACATTTATACTTTAAGTACTGTACAGCTAGAAGACAGAGAATATAGAATGAGCATTGAGTTCTTCTCTCTAGGTTTCAAAGATAAATATCATACACTGAAAGGGTGGACAGACTATGGGAGTCCTACATACTGCTAGTGATTCCATCTAGCTAGTCAGTTTATGTAAAATCGTTGACCTTGATCCGAGGATAGACCTCTTTAACACAATCAATACAGGTGCAATCAGATAAGAACATTCTACTGTTTTATTAAAGTGCATCTAATTCAAAACTCAATAACTCTCACAAATCCTTAATCAGAGAAGACATCCTGGGAGGTATTTATGTGAGTGATCTTATAACTCCTGCTCTCTCTTTGTTATGATGGCATTTTACAAATAGATGTCTGTTTCCTATTTACCCTCCCTGCCATAATTATTTCACTGTACAGTTTTGCAGATTATCATGCATTTATCAAGTCTTTTTTTCCTTCATTTATTTAGAGAGATTGAGTTAAGTGACAGCTTCTGCTTACCCTGTCCCCTAGCATCACTGTGGCCAAGCATATATATGCAAATGTGGCTCCCTTGCTGGCACACTGGGTCCTATGTTCTAGTCTGTGGCTTAGATGTGTTGTGCTATAGGAGGTGAAATGGTAATGCATGCTGTCTAACTTTGGGTGGCCTGGGATAATGAAAGAAAACAGTCCATGTGCAGCATTATGTGATAGTTTAAGTAGAATGAAAGCCAAAGACAACGACTGTATTTTTAGAAATGATTTTAGATCAAAATGATACATACTGAATGAGACAAAATAAGCACATGGTAGAGAGCTCTGAGAGCACTGCTTACAATGAGGTAATTATTATTCTTTCCAGGTTATCCTCAGCATGTTCCTCAATAATGCAAAATAAATTGTAATTTGGAGCAGTTGAGCTGAAGGCTGATGTTTTTTTAGTCATTTAAGTTCATATACTGCAGACTGAGGGGATTAGGTCTTTAGTGATACTGTGAATGGCTGCACATGCTTAACTAGACCCCTGGTTCTCTGCAGTACACAAAACAGCACTAAGCCAGTCTGTATGATAAAATAAGAAAAATTCAAATAGCTTTGTAAGTGTACCGCAAGAACGGCAGTACTGCAACAGTCTCCTTAACATATTTGTCTGTGACAAGGGAAAGAGTCTAGATTGTGACTCCTCATGGGCAGGAGTCTTCCAGTTGTGATTCTGTTCCTTTTACTCCCTCAGACTTGAACTTTGTTATTTGGAAGGCTCATGATTTTTAAATTTTGAAAAATTACTGTGAAAATTTTTTGTGTCTTCAACCTTTTCCTTTGTCCTGTTTCAATCAAGGTCTAGCCTTTAAAGCATCTGATACAATTTCAGTTGTATTCATTAGGGCTGTGAGCAGAACCTGTGTGCAGGAAATGTGAGGTGGATCAGAGGAAAAGTGTCTGTGTTACGCTAAAGTGAAAAGATGAGCCTGTAGCCAAAACCTGACTGAAGGAATCGTTGCCTGTTAGTCAGATTGCAAAAGCTGCCATTAGATAACTTTAAAGAATGGGTTTATTTTCAATAATAAACACAAGAACAGTGACAATGTAGCCAACTGCTGGGCCAAATATGAAGAAAGATAGTGTCTTTGTCATCCAAATCAGCCCTGGATACAATTCTCTGAAGGGAAAATAAAAATATGATGTTTTAGTCAAACAGAGACTGCTGACCTCAACAGCTTGAAAAGTAGGGACTGAGCTGGTTAGTTGTGTACTTCTAGAGTTTTCTTGTCCAAGAAAACCTTAATTGACAATCTCCAACAAGGTGTGTGGCCTAGGCCAGCAGCTTCTGTTGTAAGGTTGCAGATTAAGAGCAAAAGTGGGAAGGGCAGAAGGCCAGGGGGCCCTCCTGAAACTGGTTTGGTGATGCTGGTACAGCTACTGAGGGATGCAGAACAAAAGAGTTGATCCTTCTTGCCCAGCCAACACAGTAGTAGTTGCCATCATAGATATTCTGTCCTTCCCTTCTATTCACACCAAGAGCATGAATTTCCAGGGCCCTGCTGTAGGCAAAAGCAGGGCTAATTTTTACTCTGCTGTTTCTGGCTGCCTGCTAACCTAGACAGCTGCTTGCTTGGCTTGCACCTCATCTCTACAGTTTCTGTTGTTCTCCATGACCAGGAGTGTACTTGCTGCATTCAACAGTGGTGATGCAGCAGCTCCTGAGGCACTGTAATCCCCTTCTGATACAGCACGATGTTGTGTTGTCTTTGCTTGGATCCTGAAGTTATTGAAGTATTATCACTGCACTGTGCAACACCTAATCACTCTATCATTTGTACTGTCATCTTCAAGAGGCCAAGTTGATTTATCAGATTCCACATGATGATTGGAATTAAAGGACTGATGAAAGTGTTATTTTGTTTTGTTTAGTTTTTCATTTTGTTTTGTTTGTTTGTTTGTTTGTGTTTTTTTTTTTAATTGTTGTGGGGTGTGTTTTGGGGTTTTTTGTTTTTTTGTTTTTTGTTTTTTTTTTTTTTTTAATGGTTTGGTGTTTTTTTTTTCTTTCTTTTTTTTTTTTTTTCTTTTTTGTTAGTTTTGGGCTTTTTTTGCTTGTTTTTACATTACTGAGCAGAATGTATTGAATGTATGTCTTCAAAACACAGTTTCGGAAGAAAATGTCCTGGATAGTGGAATGGCTAAATGTAAAGGCATGTGAAGTGTTTTGGCCTTTCTCACAAAAGGCATTGCTGATTTAAGTCATTATATAAAAACAGGGACTTTCACTGTTTCTGCAGTACTGCAGTCTCCCAGTAGTTACTGTACCTGGCCTTGTTGCACTCCTTCTGCAAGGCGAAATAATACCATCTTTTAATTTTCTAACCAGAAGTGTTGTCTCATCGTCTCTGAAAGGTGTTTCTTGTGTGTTTCTGCTTTGATAAATGTAGCCCTATCATTAGTGGAACAGAAATAAAACAAAGTTATCTCTGCAGATTTCTCTGTTCCGGGCCCGCAGTTCAAGAGCAGCCACATTTTGGGGAGCTAGAGAAGGGGAGAAGCTGATGTACAGATGTACATAATGCTTTAGATGAAGAGTTAAAAAGGAAAATACTGTTTCTTAATGCTAAGCGGAGAAAGAACAGAGAAGGAGAGGGAAAAGCAGTCCAGATGCCACATTATGTCAACAATAGTATGTAACAATGCTGTATTAATTGAATAAAGCCATGGGCTGTGAGGAAGTTTTGTGCTTTTGCCAGATGGGTTTGGCTCAGAAGGATTCCCACACCCAGTGGAAAATAAGGATGCAAGAGATCTAATTAAAAATGGGAGCTTGAGATGCACAACAAGACTTTAAACTCTTCTCGTATTTAATGGAATTTGCTGTGGTGCTAAAATAGTATTCCCCCCTGTCATTCTGACATGAAAAACATTAGTGAATATTTGATTTTACTGTGGAACAAATTATGGTAATAATAAGTCTTTGAGAGGGGGGGAAAAACCGCTCAAATTGATGCAGTCTCATTTAAAATGTGCATGTTAAAAATAGAGCAGATACACAAAATATTGTCTGCTACTTCATCAACAGACTATTATTTTATGAGATGCATGCCCCTACAGTGTAGTGCTTGACACTTAACATTTGCTTGTCTCAGCCCCACTCTTATTGCAAACTCCATTATTTATGTAATTTGAGCATTGGGAATGTATGAACAGTCAGGTTCCAGCTCCTGCTCAACAATTCAAAATTTCAAGGTCAGATGTCAGTGGGCAGAAAATCCTACCTGTGCAACTGATTCTCAGAATTAGATTTGGTATGAATGATCATGTCCAGCCAAACAATGTAAATAGCCAAGCAACAATTTGTGCTCAATTTCTTAAACTTGTTTATTTTAATTTGCACTTAATTTCATAACGATGGTTGAACTCCAGGCAAGAAAACAAGGAAGACCCAGAAGAATTTTTTTATTTTATTTTTAATAATGAGGTTAGCAATTCACCCCTTGCTGAAGTGGGTGCTGTCACCATGTGAATGTCTCTTGCTACCCTTTTGCTTTTAATGTTGCACTGATTCTAAGAAAGCTGATGAGACAACAGCTTCAGCTTTCTACTTGAAGATAAGAGGAAGAATTGCTAGCTCCTGAAATCCAGCTCTGGCATGGAAACTCTCTATGATCTTGACCAAAGGTTCTTCCACTTCACTTTCACTTCTTCCTTGGTAAAATGAAAATAACATTGGGCTTGCAAGATTTATTAAGGAGCATGTTTCAATAAAGGTAGGAGCCATTTTAGTGTACACTGAGATCAATAGAAAAACTTTCAGACATTCCAGTAGGTTGGGTCACATTGTCAGTGTGAGAAGGTGCAAAATAAGTTTATTTGTCCAAGTAAGCTCAGTGGATTACTTGGGAGAGTCTCTGGAAAGGCAAAGGAATGATTCTCCTGTCACATATTCTAAGCAGTGACTGCTTTGCAGCTTTCATGGGAAGAGGCTGTAGGAGGATGTGTTGAATATGTATATATGCTTTATATACTGTTCCAGCCTTGGCATTCTCTTTCCAGCGGACACTGCCCACTTTCCAGAATGTCCTGGCCCTTTTATATATCTCTAATTATGACTTTAGAGACGTGTGTGTGTGTGTCTGGCAGGGACAGGAAGAGAGCTACTTTTTGCCCTCATAAACTCATCTTCATCATAATTCCCACTATGATGGCCTCTATCATAGGACACCTTAAGAGAACTCCGGGGTGAACCTAGTTCAGCCTTTGCAAATTTCTTTGTCCATCTTCAGCATTAACACTATTTGTCTCTTGCTGGTTATGAATGAATATTCCCTGAAGGTAATAACAGAAAGGGGGGAAAAAAAGAAAAGAAATCAGTGAGTTTTTCATCAGCAGGAGAAGATGATCTGGTTTTTCTGTCTTTAAAAATCAGAAGTATGTGTATGTCTTCTGTGGCTTGGATCATGTTAAACAAAAATGTAGGTGGTATAGCAGGGATGCATTTTTCCTGCAGATGGTATTAAGGTGAATTTTATTTTGTAAGCCAGTGGTTGTTCTCAATATCCGTGAGATAATGACAAATACGAATGATGAATGTCAAATGAAAGATCTCTTTGTTATAGCTGGGTTAGCTTACATTTTTTTAAAAGCATCTAAAAAAGAAAAATCAAGCAGGGTGTAAGTATGCATTCCTTTCCTAGGGATGCATCATATAAGCCCTTTGCACTCTATTGAGTGATTAAATGAAAAAGAGCCGGGCATTAAAATCACTGTTTCACACAGCCAGCAGCATCAGGTCTAAAGAGAGTTTGTTTGGGACCATGGGTCACTGTGAGGGATGCTTGCCCACATGTGCAGCACAAAAATGTAGGCTAAAGAAAACAATAAATGTGAGTTGTCAGGAGATCTTCTGAAAAGAATTTGCACAAGATCTTGCTTCTAAATAGGACAGAGAAATAAAATGTCTCACAATCAAAGATTCCGCTATCTTCACAGTTAGTCACTGTCCCAGCCAAAAATGTAGGACACATTTAATATAATCTCACTGTATAATGTAATCAGACTGTCTGAGGGATATCTTTTGCTACTCTGATAGTCAACAATCAAGTGTGGTCAAGGACAGTCAAATTGTTTTATTGCACATAACTTGGCAAAGGCTAAGGAAAAACGTGTATGAATTTAATGGCTCAAGGCTTTTATTACTTACCCAGTAGGTGATTTTAAAAATGTACTTCCTTGCCTTCATGTCAAATGCAAAGTGAAATGGATGGCTTTAAAAATTGTTAGTTGGACAGAGGGAGAGAAAGAACAGCATTCAGAGGATGTCAGCCTACAAATTTGCCCAAAGAAGACTTGAAGGCCAGCAAAGAAAGTCATAGAAGACTCAGGAAAGCTGTAAAGGCTGGCACTACAAGACACTTGTCAATTCATGTACAACAGCCTTGAGATTAGAAGACGGGCTCATGGAAGGTTTGGTAACCACACGACTGGAGAACAAACTCCTGCCCTGCAAGACTGTGTGCTGTTTAATGGGACCTCAAGATTAAACCTGCTAAGATAAGCATGCTGTAGAGGTACTCTAGATTCCCTGCCCTCCTAATTTAATTTTCCTTTAATGGAGAGCATTCCACAGGAATGACTCGGGAAAACAAGGAATTTGCATGGTTCTTGTATGAGTATAAGGATAAATGTTTGATTTGGGAGAAAAATAGCAGGTTTAGGGAAATGCATTCTCATTCTGTGGAGTGGAAGGCTTTTTCCCCATATCATTATCAGATTATCAAAAAGAATACAGGAAGCAAGTCAGAATTAATTTTTCCCCTTTAATTACAAAGCTCAGGATACAGTGTCTGTGAAGTGAAATTTTAACAAGTGATTTAATCTTTATTACTATTCTGGTAGCACAACAGAAATAGAAATAATGTTGAAATTAGTTAGAATGTAGAAATAATTATTTATTGACAAATATCCTGCACTTTCAAAGCATTTATAAATGTCCTGCTTTATGTATGTTGGTTAGCCATACTGGGAGTGGCCAGAACAATTCATTTGACAACCCACAGCAATGTCTACAGTTTAGGGAATATTTTGTTGATTTGAGATGGTAAGGAGTGTGAATGGCTGAAGTTACAGCCACCTGAAGTATGATTAAAACAGGAGGTGATAGCTGCTATGATATGACTCGTGTATTAGTGCCACACAGCATCTGTCTACTGTGAACAACAAAAATCTGATTTTAATACCTATTGCAAACAGCAACAGAGTTGGTGCCCAGCCTCAGACCAGATTTGCCATTGACTCAGTGTTAGTTGGAAAGGTAAATCTCTGCCAGCAGGAACATGACCTGCAGGAACAACCTGTTTTTTCCAAAGTCAGACTGGTCTAACATTAACTGCAATACTGTGCGTCTTGTTGGAGAGGAGAAAGGCTTTAGTGCAGGATTTTGTGGAAGTGACCACAGAATGTCCACAGACAGACCTACAAGGTAGGTTGGCTGACTTCTGTCAAAACACTTGCCCTTGAGGCATGGTGAAGACATTTTTTTGGGCTGGGAACAGACAGCAACATTGAAGAGTAATTTTTTGTGTGTGTGTTTATCTTCAACTTTTATCATGATCTTGACATCTCTCATATGGTCTTTGTAAATTTACACCACACAGTTAAGTTCTTTGAGGAGTTTAAATTTACAGCAGGATTGAAATATTTCAAAGGACTTTATAATGACACACTAGAAGCATAGCAAATACCTTGATAGCCTAAATGGATGGAAACATTCTAGAGTACAAATGAGTTAGACATTAATTCATGGCACCTTGTGCAGGCTTGGGCAGTTCTATGTGCTGGAAATGAATCTGTAGCACGTGCAATCTTCTGGACAGGAGAAAAGTTCTCTCAGCTTCTCCTCACTCACTAGTATGAGTGTTTAGGGGAGGGAATCTTTCTTGATTCACTGTTCTCCCCACTGCAGGCTTGGTCTTATCAGAAATGTTGAAGAAGGTGAAAGACATCCCTCTGTGTACTGCAAGCATTGGAGCATGTAGTTATGTGTCATAAAAAGAACACAGAACCCAGGAAAGAGACTGCGTCACATTTAAAAGATTCTAGACTAAAAATGACTAAATGCAGCTGGTCATAGAAAAAGGGTTTAGGATTCCTTTTCTGCTGGAAGAAGAGACCAAAATGTTCTATTGTAGTTGGAGCGAGGAAAGCTTCCTATACTCTTAGAAGTCTGGCTGAAACGGAATCAGGACTTGGAAGCAGGTCTACATCTTACATGGAAAGAAAGCAACTTGTAGTAAACGGGGTATTGTTAGCATCTAAAAGATCCCCTATAGGGTATCATTGCTGGAGAATCTTCAAATATACTCCACTCTCCACTCATTTCTCAAAGATAGACAGCAGAAAGACAGGGGATTCAGGGATCATGCAAATGCCTCCTCTTCCTCCAAGAAGTCAGCAAAGGCTGGAACTAGTATTCTGGTATTTCCTTGGGGAATCATCTCTTTTTTTTATTTTTATTTTTTTTTTTATTTTTTTAATCTCTGTAGAAGAATACTGTTAAGTAGCCCTTAACTTTCCCAGTATTTCCCTTAGTTGAAACCAAATATATCCTCCACAGAAGCTCAAGGTTGAGAAAGTCCATGTGCTTCTGCATGCTCCACACATTATGGCTGTTTCAGTTTTGTGGTGAGTTAGCCTTAGCAAACAGCTAAACTCCCACCCAGCTGCTTACTCACAACCCCTCTCAGCAGGGCAGGATAAGAACATAGAGTGAGAAAACTTGTGAGTCAAGATAAAGACAGGAACATCTCTTCTCAATTAGTGTTGCAGGCAAAATGCTCAACTTGGAGAAAGTTAATTTATTGCAAATTAAACCAGAATCTAGCAGTAAGACACAAAGATACACAGCTTTCCTCTCCTTCACTACAGACTCTTGCTCCTGCTCCCCAAGCAGAGCAGGGGGGCAGTTATGATCAGAACATGGAGATTTAGTGATTTCTCTCTCCTGTCCCTTCCTTCTTGCACTATTCTTGTGCTTTGATGTGGGCTTTCCTCACAGGTTGCAGTCCCTCAGGAAATAACCTGCTGCTTCATGGGCTACAGTTCCTTCATGAATATCTGCTCCTCCTCTGACCTTGGTGTTCTCTCTGCTGTTTCTCATTCCTTTCTGTTCCCCCTTACCGCCCCCCCCCCCCCCCCCCGGGGGCCCTCTCATGATGCCTTATTACAGAGGCACCAACCAATGTGCTTGTCTGTGTCCTGCAGTGTGTGTGTTGGAGCCATCTTGGGTTTTGGTTGTCTGGCATGGGGAATCTCCTGGTCTCTTCTCCCAGAACCTACCCCTGTGGCCCTGCCACAGCCAACAACTTGCTCTGGATGCTCAATGCAACTTTGGTATTAGTAGAGTGAGGCAAATGTTTCACCATGTTTTCACTAGCAAGCTCTGGAAAAAGACATTCTTGCTCGTGGCACTATGACTATTCAAGCCTTCTTTATGATAAATCAGAGGGCTTTTTGGTACTGTTAACTATGTCTACTTTTTTTCACTGTCCTGTAGAATTCAAAGCATGTAGTAATTCATCCAGTGTGCATCTGGGAACCAGCTGTATTCTGGGAGAGATGTGTCCTGGAGCCATGGGGATTTGGGCAGAAGACACATAACTGGACTTCTTGGCATTTCTATCTGAAAGCATTCCCTGCTTTTCCCACTTAAATACAGACCTTGTTCTTTAAAACAGTGTTGCACAAGCACCTGTAGGTGAGTGTTGCAGCTTCTTCATGAATGTCGCTTTCTGAGCATTAACCATCTACCCAGCCTGTGCTGGTCCTCTCTTATGGTGGGAGAACCAACCAGAAGGCAGCTGGTGCTATGATGTGAGCATAGGAGCTCCTGTCTCAGCATTTGCTTTGTGAAGATTAAAGGTGCAAGTGTGTCAATCATCTTCTCTGGAAAGGTCTGAAAAGGCTGTCAGAGTTCAGTATATTTAGCTCTTTAGCAGATTATCTCTTTTAGTTTTGAAGGTAACAGCAGCTCTTAGGTTAAGAGGGAGACAAAGGCCTCATTAGTTTTGGAATTTCAAATCAACTTAATAGGGCATTGAAGAGATTTTTTTTTTCCGTAGGAACCTGAAAGTTGCTGAAAGGATGTTGTGGAAAACATGGAAAGCCTCCTGCTTAAGGGTCTCTGTACTAATGATATACAAATGTAAGCAGCCTTGGCCTGCCATGAAGCAGTTTGGAAGCATGCTGTACCCCAGCCAGGGCAGCAGTAGCCCCTCTCTGCTGGGTGTGGAGGTGATTTCAGAGACCACAGCATTTCAGAGATGTACTGTTAGAAGAGACTGGTGTTTCTGCTGAATCCTCTGCTCAAGGAGGGGTGGAGATACAAAAGACACAACTGGAAGGCCTTTCTCTGCCTGGGCAGACCAGCGATTACCTGATTACCCTCTCTGTGAAGAAATGTTTCCTAATATCCAAGCTAAACCTCCCCTGGTGCAGCTTGAGGGCATTACCTTTTGTTCTTTTGCTTGTTACTTGGGAGAGGAGACCAACCCCCATCTCACTACAACTTCCTCTCAGGTAGTTGTCATCCTGCCCTTCCTGCCAGGGGAATGTTTTTTGTAGGAGCTCCATCTGCTAGCTTTTCACCACTGAGTTACTGCTGAAATTTTCCTCTTTGTGCTTTCTGTAAACGTGCAAAAGAGAACTAAAAAAAAGAAAGTCTATTGAAATTATACTGAGCATATTTCTTTTGAAGCTCTAATCTATAAAAATGAGTACATATAATTTTGCAATTATAAATATGTGAAATAAACACATTAGTTAAGAAGTTAGGCTTTCGAAAGTGTTAATTAGTAACCAAATGCATTTTACAGTGTTTTAATGAGCACTTTTTCATATCATATTAATATCCATTAGCTATATTCATACTAGTAATGCTAATAATGTACAAAGCCATTAGTTAGCTACAAAGTCAATAATGGATAATACTGATTCAAGCCTCCACTGCACTAAAAGATCCATACTTTTTTTTATAGACTGGGAAAGTTAAGTTGCATTTTCATCTGCCTGTTGTGAATGATGTTCATGTTGGTTACACAGATGAATGTGAGGTCAGTTATTGAGGACCTATGAACCAAAACAAGCATAATGCTCTCCCTCTGCCTTCTAGAAAGCAGAAGTTGGCTTCAAAGCCAATTACCTGGCCTCTTGGGGAGGATTCTGAACATTTCTATTCACCAGGTCTGTCTTAATTGCCTTGTAGACTCCTTCATTAGTAATTATGAATTAAGAAGTTTCAGCAGAACTTCCTAGCCAAGATGATTTTAAAGGTAACTCTGAAATATTTCTTTTGATATGATGTCTGAATGGATATTCAGACAGATTATCCTGCTATTCTTCATTTGAAAACATTCACTGTTATTTTGCCAAACACGTCTATGAGATGTAATTATTGTTTGGGTGGTGAATTGAACGAGAAATTTTTGGTTATGTGAAGATATTCTAGTTGAAGTTGCACTACATTTGCAGCCACATTTTACTGCTTGCTTTAGGAAAGCATTTATAAGCTTATTTGCAAGTAAAATATTTTATTATACTAATATCAGGAACATTTTATGTTACTAGTAAAGCGTATGCATTGTTTTAGAGACGGTTCCTGTGTTGTAAAACTAACCATATATCTTGTAAATCAACAGAGAGAAGAAGCCTCAGTGGTGTCTCAGATATTAAGCATGCAGATTTTAATAATAATGTGTTTCTGTTTAATTTTTAATTTATTTAACCACAACATCTATTCTAACTGAAGGACTACAAAACACAAATATTGACAACTTCTTTAATACAAAATACACACATTTGACTTCCTGCTTATTGTCTTTCATCTGCTTTATCTTTTTTTGTAGGATGTTAACTTTTGCTCTTGGCTCTAAAAATGAACTCTTAGTCCACATGTTCATGAAATGGATTGAGCTCATTGTGGTGCTGATTGAGTGCAATTTGATAGGAGACTGATGCCTCCAGAAGAAACTGTTCTGAGTATTTATTCTGTCTCTGGTACTATCTCTTTAATCTCTTTGCCAGATTTGATTTTTCCCTAACAAACTGACATATACCTATTCAGCAGGTGAGATTATTCTTTCAGTGAAAGATTAAGATGTGATGAGCAGGATGAGTGTGGACAGGACAGATTAAAGTCTCTCAAATCAGTGTAAGTGCCAGCAGAAACGAGTTTGAGGCAAAATCCTTGTGTCTTCTTACTTCTACAACACGGAGAGCCACAACCAACAAGAAAGTGGAAGGGAAGATAACAGCCCATGCTGCATTCTCTTCCTGTGATCCTGATGCTTCTTGTCTTTGTCCCCTTTCAGACCATGATGTGAGGACTGACTGATGGTGGGACTTTCATCAAATGGGAGAATTGGGGCCAGGAATGCCCTTAAGGAAAAGCAATATGCAGCACAATTAGGGACTCAAAGCCCAGTACAGCTCTGCAGAGGCTTGAGTCATGATTTCTTGCCAAAGTGAACTAAACAGAAGTAACTCCATTAGAGAAGGCAGATTAAAACTTGTGTGAAGGAGATCAGAAGTGGGGTCTCTGTGGGAAAACACAAAGCACTTTAGATAATTATGTGGAGAGCAGGGAGCATAAAAAAAGTAATATCCTACCTGTCAGAAATCTTGATAACCTGGAGAATTAGGTGAAAGCTGGAAAAGTAAACATCCTGTCTTGAGAAAAACAAAAAACCTCAGACAATCTCTTGACATTTATGAAAGACTTGATCCCTTAATGAAATTAAATCATAAAGAAAACCTAACGTAGCTGAACAGTACTTGTAGAGATTCCCCAGGGAAGGAAGAAGACTCATAAAAGTGATCATCCTTATGGTGCTGGGGACTGCAGGCTCAGGAAGTGAAACTGGAGGAATCAGGTAGAAGGACAATAATAACCTTTTATTTGGTCCTGTGATGTTAGTGACCTGGATTCAGAGGAAAGAATTTATTCCCAAAAAGTGCTCCTACAGAAGAGGGAGCAGTGATATTAATCTCCTGCAGATCAAAGGTAAACTTGGGAAACAGAAGGCAAGTCTCACAGAGCTTGGATTCTAAAAACAAGCTCTTCTTTGGGGAAAAAAAGGCCCTCAAGCTGGGCTTAATCCATGTACTGCCATTTAGGGACTGACTGTAATCTGTTTAGGCCCATATTCTGTGTTTACAAGTAACAGAATCAAATGCTGACAGTACTCAGTCGTACATGATTAAATTTTTACTCACTGAAGTCACTGGCAAAACTTTCACTGACTTCAATACTGCTGGATCAAGCTTTCACTGAGTGGCATGAGAATCTGAAAAGAAAAATCAATCCAGATTTTGCAGATGTTCCCTTTTCTTTATTGTGGACCAAACCAAAGATATAACCTAAAAAATAACCAAACCCCAAACAACTCTATTGTGAATTAAATAAGGGTAAGGATTCATATTGTGTGTTCTGAATACTCTTTTAGAAGGCATGAGAAGCTGAGTCACTTGGGGGACTACAGTGATAATAAGAGTTGTGTAAATACCATGTAGCAAAAAATATTCCTTGGTTAGTCTGCTGGTTTTGGCACAATCCTTCTGTCAGAAATATATATATTTATTTTGTTGTTGTAGCTCAAGAGCTCCTGATGAGTAATTCCTGCTCTGCAAATGGTATGTGATGTAGATGATTCTTGAAGTCCAGTTTCAAGCTGTAGCATTGTGGTTTATCACAAAGTGTTTTGCTGTAGTCTGATGGCAGGAACTCTGAGAAGCCAGTTTCCAGTGTTAAATTTCAAATATATTCAGTTGCTTTCTAACTCACTATTAGGAATGCCTGACCACAGAGGAAGTTCTTTTCTTCCAAGCTCCTTCTACACTAAAACAAATTCATTAGAACATACTACCCTTATGTAGAAATAGCAAATGTATTCAGATCATTAATGAACCACAGCTAAAGTTGTGTGAAATAGAAGGTGACCTGAGTTTCCCTTGATGGCTTAGGGGATTATTCTGGTGCTTACTGGATAGATGTTTGTCAATAACTGTTATTCCCAGATTACAGTGGCTTTGTTACAGCAGTGACCTCCTGTCCTTGCTGCAGTTCCCTTAGGATCAGAAGGAAATTCCCCGCTTCCTACTAGGGAAGATGAAAGGTCCATTTCTTCAGAGAAGCAACAGCTAGGAGAAACAGTTCACCCAAATAACAGAAGTTGCTCCGGCTCTGTTGTTGTTACTGCCCATAAGAGGACTAGTATTTTCACTCTTATCATTTGAACTATGTCTGTAGCACTCCATCCTTCAGTCCTGCTTTTGACTAGTCAACGTTTTTGTTTGACTTTAGTAATAACATAATGGGCTAAGTAGGGCTCAAGCAGATGCTGCATTTCTATGGCAGCACCAGAATAGGACTGCAACTGCTGTGATCACTCACCAGCATGCCAGACCTGCACTGCCCTTCGCTGGCTACGTGCTTTCTCTCCTGCCCCCAGCTGCCCTAATATTCCTAGCTCCCCTTTCCTTGGACAAAAGTTGTCTGCTTCTGACCTGGCTATGCCTTCGTCTCCTTTTGCTTTGCCATGGTCCAAGGGTTCCTGGTGTGTGAATTTGGTGCGTGTCATTATGCTTTTCTGACACTTCTCATAAAACAGTATGAGCAGTATCTTGTTTCTCAGTGATTTTTGATTACACCTGAATATTTGAAAACGTGTATGCAGTCAAAATGTTTTTACTTTGTGTGTTTTGCTTGCTGAGACAACTTATTTTCCCTTTTATTCCTACTACATTTCCACAGTTTTCTGGCAGGTCTCTTCTTTTTTAGTAAGTGTGGGAATTTTACCAATCAGATTGCACTGGTAAGAAACCCTATCTTTTCAAATATTTATGGGAATAAAATAATAATGCTGTTATCTACACTCTTGATTACCAGGATTATCTTATTGTGTATATACAGATCCTCCAGATAGGCAGATTATGTGATCAGAAGGTTCTTAGTGGGCCCCAGGCTCAGAGCGCACATGAAAGCGGATAAAGACTGCTTTAATTTATGTGCTGCTTTACTAATGCTCCTGCTCTTTCTCTTTCTCAGGAGAATTTCTGAAATATGTTACTGATGTGAGGCCCAATGTAATGCCCACTCTGGTGGATGCACAACCATTGGCTTTGATGGACATTAAAGTGGGGCTGGTTTGAAACAACAAGGTGGAAAGAAACACGTATTTCATATTTCTGGGGCTAGAGGCATCTTAGTTTTTCACATACGTTGATGGACCTAGACTGTCTTGCTCTACTTTTTTTTTAACATTGTTAACAAATGCCTCTAGAATCTAGTGAGCATGTCTTTTCCTCTCTATACACAAATCTGAGGTGCTTAAGGGAACATGGGAGGGGAGCAGCTACACCCCTTAGAGAATGGAAAGGAAGCAGAAAAATGCTTTGGCTGACTGATTGAACAGTTTTCAGGCAGGCAATGAGACTTGCTTATAAAGAGGGTTTCCAAGAAGCTGACATCTCTTCACGGCTCAGATGGCAGGTAGCAATTTGAACAGTGAACGGAGGAAACCACCCTCCAAATATGCTTTGGCCATCAGCAGTTTTTTAAGAGATGTGATTGCTTTTTGACTAGGATATGTGCTCTGAATTACTTAAGCATTTTGAGAAACTTCCTTTAGAGTTTGAAAACACAGTAATGCAAACATGAAAAACTTTAGAATTAATGAAGAGGACAGAACTGAAGTGACATCCATGCTGAAATGCCACTATCTTAAAATTTTCTTTTCTACTTGCTGTGTTTCTGAATGTGACAGTGGCTCCCACTCTTTGTCATGTCTGCTGGCAAACAACACAGCTAGGAGATGCCAAGAAATGTGGAGTTCAGCAGTGGAGAGTGTTATGGTGCAGGAATAAGTTTTTGATATTGAGTCTGAGAAAAGTAAAGGTAGGAGAGAAGTGGAAAGGTCTTTTTACTTAAGAATATAAAAGAATATGAAAATTGTGGGTGATAAACGAAAGACAAGAATAGGTGAATACGTAAGGTGCCACGGAATGAGCAATTGGGGTAAACAACAGCTTAAAAATCTGCTGTGCCTCAAACAGAGGTAGAAGACTTGAGTTTAATATTCAAGGATAAGAAATCATTAGGGAGGGGCTATAAAAAGTCGTGGCAGCCAAGAAGAAATGACAGTAGGGTGAGTTCCATAACAATGTTTTGAAAAGATTAGCCTCTAGTGATTTCATTAGGTAATATTCCTTTCTTCCCTCCTCTTGTTTCACAGGGAGGAGGGCAATCTGTCATTTATTTATATTTAAAATTTAACTATCCTACATGTGAGATGACAATCAAAGCTGATCATGTTTGGCTACAGAGTTGTCCACAGGTATAAGCCCCTATGAGAAATCCTCTACTTGCCAAGTACAGAATTTCTCATATTTGATTTCTTTTTTCTCATACTTGGTTTCATCTACTTGACAAGTAGAAGTCTGACAGACTTCTAATATTATACCCTGACAACATTATGCCGTTATAGGCTAATCTTCCCTGGGACTCGGTGACCGTCCCTGTTGCAATGCCAAGCTGCCCAGTTTAATTTGGTCTTCACTGAACACCGGCTTTCAGCGTAGGAACAGTGCTATGAAGCAAGAGACGCACTTGTGTGACTGCATCCACAGAGCAAAACCTCAGCCTTCCAAAATAGCTTCTGTATGTCCTTTTGATGGTCTGCTTAATGTCCTGGCACAAATAAAAAGAATCTACCTTCCAAAAGGATTATTTTGGAGGCAGACAGCAGTGTGTTTTCCCAAGGGCAAAGCTGAGAAGCGAAAGAGAATACTGTTAGACAAGAGCCTTCTTTTTGTGTTTAATTTAAGGAAGGCCAGTTTGGTTAAGGTTGGGCTGGATGGCTTTCAAATGCAAATCCTCCAGGCTACTTGAGGCGAACCCGATATCGTCTTTGAGTCAGGCTAGTCTCCTAAAATGCAGCAGGACCAAAAAAGGACTTGTGATTAAGGAGACTGCACATCTTGGAGTCCTGGAAGCCTGCCAGGGTATGAGATGATATTTCAGTCCTTTGCATTCCTAAGAATGTCCTTTTGTCCCATGAAATGCTGACATCTTCCTGTGTCATAAGGAAATGATGAGCCAGGGAGGGAGGTGTCTGTCTAATGAATCAGTCTGGAGACCAGCTAGCAGGCTCTTGGTAGGCTGATTGACTGTTGCTTTTTCTGGGCTCTGAAATGAAGGGGCTCCGATGTTAATTCCTGTCCTCTGGCTGCCCCCTGTTGGTTGATTCAGCCAAGTCTGGTGTCCCCCGTATGTTACAGTACTTGGAAGGGCTGGATACATAGGGAAAAGATGTCCAAGGAAAGTCACCACTGAATGACAAAATCTTTTTATGTCTTCCTTAATGGGACACAAAGTGTTGTTTTGTTGTTTTTTTTTGTTTGGTTTTCTTTTTTTTAACTCTTGCCAAGCTTATGCTGTAAGTTTAAATGGGTGATGACTGCAAAATTAATCTTTCAGGGTATTGTGGTGGAAGCTGGAGGCTACTTTCATTTCTGGTTAAATTTACTTCCATTTCTGGTTCATATTTTCTTTCAGTGGCTTTCTTGCACTCAAAATCTCCTATGCCATTGCTATCTTTATAAGCATAAAATAGCTACATCTGCTAAAAATCACATTTGTATGAAGCAACTGCATCCAAACTTCCAGATAGGTAAGCTACTCTCAGTGTAGTTTAAGCATATAGAAATGTGAATGCCAGAAGACGTGCGCTCAGCTGTTCAAGTACAAGTTGTGCTGCAGTGGGTGGGAACTCCAGCTAGCTTACTGAGGGCACAATTGAAACATCTCTGCTGTAAAGCAGCTGGGAAAAGTATGTCAATTTTCTGCCACAGTAACTTATCTCCCCATAGGTACTTCTTTAGAAGGGCATAAGAACTCTCCTCCTAGACTAGAAGGTCATCTAGCTCAATATACTAGGCTGACAGAGCTACCAGCAGATGCTCAGGAAACATATGTGAGCACAGGGCACCTGCAGCATGACCTTTCCTTTGGTACAGCCTTTTGCAGCACAGAAGCCACCATTTTGGAGACTTCTTATACAGAGGCTGTGTAAGGGTTATCACATTTATGGCCACTGATACAGCCACTGACGGGCTAACTCGTCTAAACGTTGCGTATTCATGTGTAGACTGCTAACTTTGTGAAGTGCATGTATCTGTAGATTCTTGTCTCTACCATTTTTTGACTAATAAGTCATAAGCAATGCAGTGAACTAACCTTGCATTCTGGAGCTATTTCCAGTTCTATTTTCACAGGTAGGATTGTCAAATGGTCCCCCTCTTCCTTGCCAAGGTGTCTGGGCAAATAACACCCAGAAAATGGCAACTGGTCTACCTCACAAGGCAGCTGTGTGCAGCTGTCTTTTCAAGGGATGCCAGATGGTCAGTCAGTTGACAGGCTGTCCAGAATGTTGCTAGCTATGGGCAAAAATAGTATTCCACAAGTCTATGCACGGGATGACTCTCCTGTTTTAGCTCTTCGAGCATGCAACAGGAGCAGGAGGAACTCTCTATCATAGCTCCATGCAGCAGGATTATAGATGTCAAGGTGGCTATAGTGATGACCATAGTAACTTAGAAGTGACCCCTACCAGCCTTGTCTTGTATGACCACATTGCAAGGTCTAGAAGTTAGAACTGGTTTACAAGATCAATTAGATTCCTGGGGACAGCATCAAGGCAAGTTGCAAAATTTTCTCAGGCCTCCAATTTAAGGTGATCATGACAAAAAAATGGAGCCAAGAACAGAAAGTCCAAAGACAAAGCAAAAGTGAAGGTGGAGGATTCAGGGAGGTTAAGAGGCTGCACAGGGAGAAAAGCCAAGTCAGAACCTCCAACAGCTCAAGCTGTCAGAAAGAGCATGTCCTTCTACCAGAAGATGTAGAAGAGGTAAAGAGAAATTTGATAAGCAGTAGTGCTATGACCATGTCTAATTGTTAGCTGCTTTCTAGGCATTCTAGGAGTCCCCTTTGTGGCTGTGCCCATATTTTCTGCACTTCACCATAAATCTGCTGAAGGCCAGATAATCGGATCTACCAATCAGTAGCAATGTGAGGACTTTTCAGGAACTGTTGACTGCAAAAGACAAAGATCACTGTGTAAGGCAGAATTACTCTCAAGACAGGAGAAGGATAGAAATAGGATTTGAGGCCTGTGTCCAGCTAAGGTAATGGAAAAAATCATGCACGCTATCTACAAGCATGGGACATGGATTCTTTCTTTCCAGCATGTGCCAGTTTGTTGCATTCACAGATGGTGTATCAAGGGAGCCCCAATGGCCAGTTACAGCAATTCCTGCACTAATATGAACAGAGCTTTTGATTTCATGGTTTGAAATAAAATGACCCAAATATAATTACACAAGCTTATTAATTTATTTGTTATGGGTTGGTAACCCTTCATGGTCTATAGCACCAGTTACAAGAAGGGCCAGGGGGATTAAAGCTTGAATTTAGCAGAGTCAGATTCCTATATGGAAATTGGAAGAAACGAAGCACTAAATTGCATGTTTTATGATGATATCTTATTAAGGAACAATTAATGCCTAACTTTGAAAGCACCAAATTTATCCTGAATGGAAGCAGTATACAGAGAACAGCCTCATGAAGGTTTGAACTGAATGATATATACACTGGTTATGCCCATCTATCCAGTGCTGGAAATGTGGATAGATGTTGAAAGTTACCCATGCAGTATATGCATGGCCAATATAACATGAAAACATACTACATATTCCAACATTCTATCTGTACAGGGAATTTCTACAGTGGTGCTGGCATTACTGGCAGATTTAGTAAAGTCAGGGAACTTTATAAAGCATGGCAGCCCACGTTTTTCCTGATGACGTCTGATGCTTTGTCCTCAGGGATCAAGTAGTATTTCAAGTTTCAGTACACAAAGATATTAAGATTAGTCTTCTACAACATAAAAAGGAGGTTGTTGGATCATTCTTCTATTCCCAGTGCATTAGGCTGCTATCATATGAGGTGTGCATTCATTGAGTGAATGACTATGGTCTAAACATGTGTTACTGTATCTGGGGGCTTAAATGAAACAAAGAGGCTGTCCTACTCAACTTCAAACAGAGCAGAGGTGAAGGGAATCAGGTGTTTGGTCTGTCTGATCAGGTCCTGCCAAATTCATGTAGGGTTTTTGTCAGTGCTCTCAAGGAATTATTAATTCTGTATGCCAGAGTGGAGAAGCCATTCAATCAATGCATATAGAGGTTATAGTGTGATTTTTCTGGCATGCAAAAGGTGACATTGGCCTTATAAGTTAAACCTAGAGCTAGTCATGACCTTCACATAGAGCATCTCCCAAAAGGACAAACTTTGACCATTGTGTACTTGATTTGAGCCCAAGACCTAGAAGCACATTGATTCAAACTCCTCAAACTATCTCTTATAGGCTTTTATCTTACATGGTGGTGCAAAACATTGTCTTATGTTTCTTACTTGAAGACTGAATTGATGTGATTCAAAATTGAGGGAAAAACTGTTCAGCATAGATAAAAATGAAACCTCATTAATTTTTTTCTCTCCGTTTATTTGGTTCACAAGGAGGATGCATACAGTGGCTATCTTAGTGTTAATGGTGGTCTATGAGCACAGCTTCAGCTCAAAAGGCATTTAAGCCTGAGTGATAGTCTGCTGACCTCCATGACTTAGGCTTGATCATAAGCTTAGTATTAAATAACATAGCTAGGTGTCTTTCTTCAGCAGTGGGAGCTCTAAGATTGAACCCTTTTAGGTGAGAAACATCTCAACCTGGATGCTGTTTCCTGGGTAAGCATCCTAAGCTGATGGGAAAGGACTACACTTGAGATGGGATGCTCTTTCAGTTCCCTTTCCAGACTTTGTACTAGATTCTTTTGTTAACGTACATATATCCAGTGGGAGATGGCAACTTTCAAACTACAGTGCAAGTGTGATTATTTATAGAATCTTTCCTGCCATATGTGGTAATTAAGAAAAACCTGGATAATGGTGATATCTCTAACCCTTTGATGTTAAAAAGCCTTGCTGTTTAATTTAATGACTGTTACATTTTGTTTTAAAGGATCTGGACTATTACACATGGCTGTAAAGCGTTTTCTAAATTGGAGTAAAGATGATGCATTTGTCTAAGGCAATAAAACTGAATCCTGCAGGTGATTATTTGATTGGAATTCATAGAAGCTTATTATAGAAATGTAAGAAGGAATCAGGGTATCATTTCAGAAGGAGAAAAAACCCTGGCCCTAACCTTCTCTCAGCACTGAAATGAAACCCAAAGTTATTCCACATTAATTTTTTAGGAGTCTTATCAGGTCTCTATTCATGCTTGACATTTTGCCAAGTTCTTTCCCTCTTCATGCTTTTTTTTACAAGATACCATGAAATTTAGCCTTCATAACTTGCCTGGGGCTTCCTTCAAAATCCCAACCCATGATTTCAGGACCCACTTTTCTCATTCTGAAGATCTTGTTGTTGAACCCAGATTTCTCATCAGTCTCTAGTAAGTGATACACCTTTCAGGGAGCTGATGGTATTTCATTATCACAAGATACAGTGAGCAACAGACTTGTTGAAGGAGGTGATAAAGGGCATCTAGAGAAATGTGAAGACTGGTTTACACCTTGGTGACTCCTGTGCAATATAGAATCATAGAATAGAATAATTTTTGTTACAAAAGACTCTTAAGACCATTGAGTCCAGCTGTGAACCTAGCACTGTCAAGGCCACTGCTAAATCTTATCCATAAGATGACATACTGTATTCATTAGTAGTCATTTACCTTACTACTGTAAGTAGCATAGATACAGCAGGGCATGGATTGCACCTATGGCTAGAGGTGCTGAAGTAGCTCACACTCAGATCCATGCTACATCAGCTTCACCAGTTAGGGGTATATGAGCTGCCTGGTTTAAAGTTAGTTTAGCTCTGCCTGCATGATCTCTGCCTTCAATGATGTTAGTTTGTTGCGTTAACATGCCCCATAGTTGAAAAGGAACAGTGGGAACAGAGATAGTAGCAGCCACTGAAGGGGAAGAGAGCCTTTAAGCTTTGTTAGGCATTGAGGTAAGGAATCGATGAAGGCCAAGAGCTTCAACTTTTTCCTGGCTCTTGAGATACTCAGTGGTACTGCTCAGCTTGTATAAAGGAAGCTGAAGGAAGCATCTTAGAAAAGAGTGGGGAAAAAAAGCGACCCTGCTAGAGAAAGGGGTTGGGTTGGCAACGTTAGGTCAAAACCTCGCTCTCAGGAGAACACTTAGGACCAGCCTGCTCAACATGGCTGCATTGCGGAACTGGTAATTTTAAAAGTTAAGCTCTTACATGATAGCCCTTCTGCACTTTTTACCTGCAGCCTGCATTTGGCTACCAAAGTACAACTGAAATGCTGGTGCTGCAGCCCTTACAAGTGCCACAGCCATAGCTCTTTTTGTTGCATTACACAACTCCTCATCAAGACCATATGGCTGCAGTGTCAGGATTTAACTAAAACATCATAAAGATGTGTTTGGGTAACTGGAGATGAGATTATTCTGAACACAAGAATCACAGGACACATGCCTCTGACTAGTAAATAGATACTCAGGACACAACTGAGGTGACTAAGAAAGACTAGCGAAGGCATTTAGGATCAGGCTGATGCTATACAGTAAACTTGGTTTCTTTGAAATACATATATGGGTGCTAATAGCTGGTATATTTCTGTGAGTAGCATTCCTTGACTTCTACAAGAAAATAAAAGTAAGCTGTTAAAACCCAGAGTGCTGAGGCCTGAGAAAGGGAAGGAGTAAAAAGCAGTCTACCTACTACAAAACTTGTTTGAAACACCTTAAAAGATTTCTGATGTCAGGTAGAGGTTATAAACAGAACTTATTTCCACAAATTTTAGCATTCTAGCAATTTATATTTATATATAGTTAGCAACTAATTTATTATTTTCATTTTGCCATAAAGTACCAGAATATAAAGTGGAGCAGGACAAAATCCACCATGCCTTAGCCTGAAAAATTACAAAGACTGTATTTATTTCTGTCCTTGGTTCACTCATGTTAAGTTGAATATACAGTGTCTCCTTTACTCCTGCTCTTGTGTTTTATTCCTGAAAGATTTGATTCGCCATCAGATTACTTCCATTTTATGCCATGTAATTCCACTGATTTCAGTTAAAATAGTGAAGTTATTCTGGAATGATAGAGCAGTGATTTCAAAAAATTGTCTTGTAATAGTCCTTATGACCCCTTTTAGATTTATAAATGGGGCATTTCAGTGCTTATGGCTCTTAAGAATTAAGAGACATAATCAACAATGATTTTGTCCCCTTTTGTGTGCGTGCCTCTGTTTGTGTGTGGGAGAAGTGGTCCCTCTTGTTGCATTATCTCTTTCCAGCCTGTCAGAGTTCCAGCTAGTCCCACTGCTCACTAGTCCAGCAGCAGTGTTATCTCACTGCACATAGAATAATGGCTTTAAGCAAGAGCTACAGACCGCCAAGAAAGGTAAGGACCTGACACTGCCTCCTATTGCTGCAAATGAGGATAACTTGATTTCAGCAGTATTGGACAGCTTCAGAGCCAGAGAAGACCCTGGCCTGTTTGGATTGGTTCTTATGTGGGGAAGGACAACTTTATTCTCTTAGCATCCCTTGAGTATATACATGGAATTAAGCAAAGAAATGCTGGAGAAAGAGAAGGTGAGGTGTCAGCTCTCTGGGACTAGCAGTGCATTTTGTATGACATTTACTACCTTTTCCTTGATGTGCCTGAAAGGAAAAATTGAAGAACAGAGTGTTTCCTTTTTACTTTAAACTAAGGCTCATGGCCAAGTTTTTAAATACACATATTTAATTCGACCATTTAGGAAATTTGTAGCATAGGCAAGCCGACCCTCACGAAGCCAAATTTTTCATTTATTATTTAAATTATTTAAACAATATTTCATTTATTGGGTTCTCTGGGAAAATAAGGGATAAAAACTATAAAGATGAAGTTGGCAGCCAAAGCTGAGGGTAAAGACTTGAAAGAATCCCATCAATTCCAGAGAGAATGTGCAGATTCCTCTAATAGGCCCGCATCATCTTTACTGGAAGCTGTTTAAACATGACTAACATTGTGAATGTTTGGCTGTACAACTGTGCCTCTGTTAGAGCTTAATAGTGGTTTCCATGGGTCAGATGCTTGACATAATTACTGCTTGGGTTCAGGGTGCTTTGGAGGGCTTTTCAGATCCTTTATGAAACTTCTTCCATGCCACTGTGATGAATGGCTACTTGACATTCTCAACATTGCCAGTACTTTGCTGCCACCAGCCAAGGGACTGTTTCTCTGCTCCATTGAGTCTGAAGGATTTTAAGTGGAGCCTTTTTCCAGATCTCCACTAAATGCCTTTCTGCTCCCAGAACTTCTTAATAGACCATCACCTCTCTTTCATCACACAAACTCCACTCCCAGTGCATAGATTCCTTGGGTCTCAGCAAGTGTGCATTCTGAGGCATTAAAATGCAAACCCCAGTGTGGGACTCTTGAGGGTCGTGTGTCGGTTTTGCTGTCATTGCCTTCCTCAGGCTTTTTATACTAATACTGTGATGTTTTTTCTGACACCACAATATGTGAACTTGGGCATTAAACATTATATTCACTGTTTTGGATTTTGTTTCCTCCTTTCTCATGTGCAGCTCTTTTCCACAAGTTATTGTTTGTTTTATAAGAGATTCTGCCTCATATTTTCTTGATTATCTTACTGTCCTCGTTAATATGCAATGTTAATTATATTAACATGAAGAAAACAATGCAGCTGTCTTTATATTATACACATTGCTTAACTCATTTGGCTTGCCTCTAAGCAGAGGTTGGCTTTATGTGCTCCTGAAGGGGTGTTTTGTTTGGTTGGTTGATTGGTTTGGTAGGTTATTTTAGTAAGCAGAAAGGAGAAAGTGTTTCCTCTATCAAGTGAGCTGGCTTGGAGAATATGAAGTCACTTGTACACACAATACTTCTTTATCCAAATTCGTAATTAAGTCCTCAGACAAGAAGAATCCATCTGTCCAACCTGGCCTTGAACACTGCCAGGGTTGGGGCATTTACCACTTCTTTGTGCAACCTGTTCCAGTGCCTCACCACCCTCACAGTAAAGAACTTTTTCCTTATATCTAAACTGAATTTCCCTTGTTTAAGTTTGAACCCATTGCCCCTTGTCCTATCACTACAGTCCCTCTCTGGCATCCTTGTTAAGCTCCCTTCAGATATCGCTTAACCTCCTCTGCAGCACCCAAGGTCCCAGACATCTGATATTTCATGGGCCTGAAAACAGTTCCAAATTCACTTTCTGAGGTAATATATTGGCAACCTTTTCCCAAAGTTTTTTGTTTCTGTGTGTTTTCCTGAATTTGCAGCTCTTTAGTAGGTCAGAGAGTAAACAACTCATGCCTATCTTATCTTCCCTCCCCCTGTTTCTGTCCCTCTCTCAGGATAGATTCTTTCCAGTATCTACTTTTGCTTTTTCTTGCTGATTTTTGCAGAAATACAAAAGAGATGGAGAGAAATAGAAAGGTAACTATACTTTCTGAGATTAAAAAGGAATCCCCATTTTTTTAAATAGAATAGTGGAATAAAGTGGTTTCTCTTCTTGCATATGTAGAGAGAGTTTGAGACCTCATCCATCTCTCGTGAATCTACCTTTTATGACCTCTGAATCTTTCTCTGAGAAGATGCTTTAAGGGTGAATATGCTGCTGTTACAGGAATAGGTAGTTTTTCTAAACTTTGTTTTCTATTAAGAGTCCAACCAGGCACTTGAAGCCTGAACAATGCAGGAATTTCAGAGGTGCTGATCATCAAAATCTCTTACTGGCTTCATTTGCAGTTCTGATGCTCCAGGACCAAACTAACTGAGATAAGTCCTGGAGCTATCTTACTAACTTACCTAAGTAAGTCCTGAATTGTGTAGCTGAAAGAACACACATTTGAAGCCTCAGCTCCTGGTGATTCCAAGTCATAAGTGAAGCTTCTCCATATAAGCTAGAATTACAGCAATTCCAACTAAGAAAAAGGAGACTGAATACTGTCTCTAGATGTTGTTAATCCATTGACCACTGCAAAAATCCAGCATTGAAATAAGGATAAAAGGTTTGCCTGGTATTCTTTCACATTTAAACTTTTCATTACTTTCATTAAAAACCACAAGGGAACATAAGAAATACATAATGTTGAATGTTGGTACAAATTGAAATATAAAATGCTTCTCATGCAATAAAGCAGTGATGAAATTGACAAAACAGCACTCAGATATAAAAGATTAAAAAAGGAGAAAATGCAGCATATATAAAACTGTATTTGGTGCAATGTTAGGGTAATCTCAAAATAAGTAGTATCACAAGTATGATAGTAAGCCCCTGGCTGGGCTTAAAGCATGGCACACACTGGATCACTCTGTTTTTATGTGAAACTATTACTCCCAGAATCCTGTTGATATCCTGCCAGAATTAACCATATGTAAGGAGGCCAGAGATCTGATGTATATTGTGAGAGGGATTTTATGAAATATGCCTCCAGCTGTAAAGTAAAAACAAAACCAGAAACAATCAAAGCAGCCGACAGCTGAAATACTGTTGCCTGACTTGTATTAACTGGTTACTCTTGAAGCTTCACTCATGCAGTTTCCACCTTTGGAGCAAAAACTTGGTTTTTGGACTGGCTTCAGATTGGCCAGCTCAGTCCTGCTTCTGTCTTGGTTGTCTCTGCACTGCAGTCTACTGTGTAATGCAGACCTGCTTAGAGACTACACCATGTGCTTGGCAGCTTGCTCCAACATCAGGGCAAGCCGTCCTTCTCAAATTTCCTTTCAGTTTAGGGTGAGTATTCACAAGACAAGTGACCATTGAGTGCTGTAAATTGCCTCCTGTACACAAGCTTCCCTAGCAGAAAAGCCCTTGAAACCTCACTCTTCCAATCAAAAGTAGCTGTTGGACCTGTGTTTTGAGGTCTTCATGCCCTTATGAAGGACTGAAAGACATGCTGCAGTTCAGCTTGGGCTTTTTCCTTTAGGCCATTACATGGCAAATAAGAAATTCCTTTCCCTTGATCCCCACACTTTCAGTCCAAGTCAAGATCTTTCTTGCCTGTTCTTTCAATGGATCTTTATTAGAGAGCAAGGCTTTAAGTAACTTGTGTCGCTCTGCATAAAGTAA
The DNA here is from genome assembly GCF_963264785.1 of Psittacula echo. Classification (NCBI taxonomy): domain Eukaryota; kingdom Metazoa; phylum Chordata; class Aves; order Psittaciformes; family Psittacidae; genus Psittacula; species Psittacula echo. Next base: position 35,056,996 of record NC_137738.1, on the reverse strand, counting down.
CATAACTTGAGATTGGGCAAAGGTGGTCAGTGCTCCTCTCCTACTCACATAGTTGAAGCTCGGTTAAGGCCTGGTGCTCCAGCAAAGTGCAGAGTGAACCTCACCTTCCAGCCTCTCACCCAGGCTGAAAATGGTAGTTTTTACTGCTGGAGATGCTGTATTTTCAGATGAATTTAGTGTTGTCAAGGTATCTAACAGACACGGTGTAAATACCTTACCACCCAGCTCCAGTGCACATGAGAAGGAGGCCTGTGCCTGCTCTTGTCTGCATACCCTGCCCTGGGGATGAGTGTGACTTCCAAAACAGGGGCTATGGGAAACTGCTCCATGCAGTGACAGTGCTGATTGGCTAGGGTACTTCCAGAGTCAGAGGGACTGAATCAGACTGTGACACCTTGGAGCAAGGGAGGAAGTCTGGTGTTTGCTCTGTTCCAAAGATGAATTAAAAATCATGAAAAAGCAAGATTGACCTGGCTTCTCCCTGTCTATTTGTATAATATGAAACTAGATATTGTCTGTCAGTACTTGTATTGTAGATCTCACAAGCAGAGCCAGATACCTTTTACATACTAGACAGATGCTCTGAGTTCGTATGGATAAAAGCTCCCGAAGGGGGAACCATGGCCCAGATCTGATGAAATGTTCAGGTTTCTCACTTTCCACTTAAATCAATGATCAGCTATTAACTGCCAAGCATTTCAGAAGTACTCCTAATGCCTTGGAAAGATCAAATAGGAGCAAGACCTTAACTTGGTAGTGAGATATTTGTACAATGAATGAGGTATTTCCAGAGAATGAGACAGTTGACTGTAAGCAGCATATTCAATAGAGCTGAAGGTGAAAAGGAAGAAAATGAGAGAGGGTGTGTGTGTAGAAGCAGAGTCAAGAGTTACAGGGTTTTGTTTGTTTGTTTTTTCCCTTAAGATAAGACTGTGAAGGAAGAGTCAGAGGAGACTAAGATTCTGAAAAGTATGCTATGGGGAGATCATATGAGATTTTGTGTCATGAAATGAAGCATCTGGGTGTGCTCAGAGAAGAGAGTATATAAGAAATGTTTGTAGATGAAGGTTTAGTGTGGTGTCCCTGCCTATGGCAGGGGGATTGGAGCTAGATGATCTTAAGGTCCTTTCCAACCCTAACTATTCTACGATTCTATGAAATGAGAGAACAGTTATGGGTGAGGAAGATGGAAAACAAGCCCAATAAAAAGGAAGAAAAAGTTCAAAGTATATGCTGATCATTTTCTTTAGAGAGAACTTGTCAAGATCATGAATGGAGGTAGAAATAAAATCTGGGAAAGCAAAGGTGGCAAAATGCAAGAGTTCCTTCCTTCACCCCTTTCCCTTGGTCCCAGTATGCCACTTACCACAGTGAGTCTCCACACAGAATGCTCCTACTACTCAGAAGATCTCCCCTACCTGTTGCAGTTGCTGCGGCAGCATTAGATATCTGCACCATACTAGGCAACGTAAAGATGACAATTGCTGATGGATCTTAGATGCATTTGTCTTCTTTTGGTAACACACTTGCACTACTCTTGCTTTTCCTGCTCAAAGGACCATGTCAATGGAAGGAACAGGAACCACAAGCAAGGGGGAGAGCAGGAGGAGCAGATGAAACAATGATGTTAGATGGGCTATAAGAGAAAAAATAAAAATGGCTAATAGGAATTAAGGTAAGTGGTCCTTCCCACTGGCTTGAGATGTTATGAAGGAACTGAAAGTGCAGTGAAACCATGAGGGAACAGTACATGAAGCTGGAAATCAAGGTCATTAACGCTAAAGTTTCAGGTAAAAAATTATGATGAGAAGAACTGAGAGAATCCAGGGATAAAATTAGAGGGAAGGCTGATGGGGAAGAGTTGGAGGGACAAGAGATGGCAACATGGATAAAGGGGAGAAGAAGTATCAGCTACGGTGTTGAGTGGAAGATAAAGAATAGGGAATGGAAGGGGAAAGGACTTAGAGAAGAAGCCCTACTTTTCCACCATGGCCAAAACCCACAAGGGAAGAAGAAAGGAGGAAAGCCCTCTGTAAGTGAATGTGGCTGCAGACAACTGTCAGACCTAATTTTTGCCAAGGTGAGATATTCACAGCTCCCACTAGAAAACTGGAAAAGCCTGCTTCCTCAGCTCAATGAGGGCAAGGGAAGGGAGGGAGACAGGATAAACTAATCAGTGTCCATAAAGAACTTAGATACAAGGTGATAGGAATGTTACATAAGGAAAGGAGGTAGATTATATTCCTAAAGATTTTCTTTCCAGAATCTAATTAACAATATTCACAGCAAAGCTGTGAGAGATCGAAGTACAGAAGGGAAGGTTTCAGCAGAGACTACTTTAAAATACACCTGCCAGGAGTCAGCTCTTAGAAAATCATTTTAATTTCCTTGATCTTCTCTGGATAGAGTTCAAGAGCCTTTAAAATCTTGTTTTGGCCTTCTGCCTTCAGAGCTCTTTATTTCCTATGATTTTTATCCAACTCAAACTTTGGGGGCCATTTCACTGAACTGGTTCAAATTTAGCTGATACACTCCTTCTTTCCTAGACCAATATCTTAAATGACTGGAACTTCATAATGGTATGAGCTTTTTCTGTGATTAAGTGAAAAAAAAAAAAAATTGTAATGCTGGTTGCTTACTAAGAGCCTGGTGCCAGACAAGACAGTCCAACATTTAGGCAACCTTCAGGTAACCTTCAAGCAGAGCTGACAGAAGATAGCGCTTTCTGTCCTACAGGTTTTTGCAATAGTTTTCGCATATATTTTCATCTAGAATCAGGACCAAAAAAAAAAGTAAAATTTGAAAGTTCATACAGCAGTAAAGTCCTGGGAAAAAAATTTGCTGTAATTCAAAATTTCAAAACATTGACCTCTACTTAGTCACATATTTATTTTCACAACTTCTTGACTGCCCACAGCGACTCATGAGAGCTGCACTTCAGCTGCCTACAATTCCTTGCTGTTGGCCTCTGTCCCACTGCTCACACAGTCCACTGGAGCCCATGAGGCAGAGCAGTACATCTGCTGTGGGTGAGACCACACAGCTTCAGAGGAGAGGGTTTTCTAAGTGTTGTGATGGGGAATTGTTGGTACACCATAGCAGTTATGTGGCTAATTGAGCAGATGAGGGGCTTCTAAACCCAGCAAAATATTATTCTGTAAGGGTTTGTGGAAATAAATTTTTTTTGTAGGGGAACTTTTCTGCATAGCTTCAACTCGGAGCCTTTTCTACCCAAGAAAGAGTACCCTTTCCCACAGGGGCTCTGCTTGATTCACCCAGTGCTGGATGATGTATGAGGCCTCACACTGAGGAGATCAGGGCTTTTGCAGTGCTTGTGAGCACTGGACTGATTAGACTTGCTTAGAGCCATAATGGGAATTAGAGGTGACTGGGAAAATAGAGTTGTGCCCTTTTGTTGGTTTTTTTTTTTCCGCGGTATATAAAGAAGGCCTGAAGAGTATTTTCATTTTTCAACTCTTTACATTGACAAATCCTTTTTATATTGGTCATTCAAGCCCATTGTGGGCAAGAAAAGAACTAACGAAATACTGAAATCAGAAGACCCAAATGGAGGGAAGCTGAGGAGTGAGAACATCTCAGGCAGGCAGTTTAAAATTCTGATGTTTTTCTAAGCATCTATTTATCTTCAGTAGTTTAACAATTTAGGTAAATGGCACCAGTGTTAAGGAGTTACCACCTCAATCCCAGCAGTTGTGGAGACACGGGGACCACAGACATTCTCAGTGGGCAATGTCTACATGACTGATGATAGTGAAACACCTATATCAATTATAAGTCCTGCTGGTTTCATTTTGGCTGCAATTTATGTGAAGGAACTTTCTTTTTGGTACTGTGTCATTTTATTGAAGCCAGTTAATTGATTTATAATGAACTGGAATGCTCATATTAACATTATTCCCACCACCATGCAGTAGATGAGAGCAAAAGATGGCTAAAAGAAGGTTTCATAATCAGTGTAAGTTCATTGGATATTGTCCTCCCATCAGAATAGATAGGTTTGCCCTCTGCAAGCAAACGCACAGCATGTGTTCAGGGCTGAGTGTCCCTCTGGTGGTAGATTAATCTCAGACCAGCCTAAACCAGTTGTGAAACCACAAACTCATGTTTTGCTTGGACTTTTGATTTTACTGCATGGACAAGTTCTAAGACCAGAAGTCCCTTGCTAAAGCAGAACAAGATATGGTATTGGTAGTCCTTTAAAGAAAAGAAAGAGTAAGGAATACTGCCTCAGGAAAATAAATGTCTGCCTGCTTTATCTCAAAGGACTGGTTAGGAATACCCTTAGTGGATCATCTTTATGTCAGAAACTGTCAGAAGCACCTCAGGAGCACGGATCTCACAAGCTTAGAAAGTAAGTTTCATACTGTGAGGCTGGCTGTAGGTGGTTCAGCAAGTATTGGTAGTTTTAGAGAAGACAGGGTTTGTGTTTGCCCTCTTAAGCTCTGGCATAAAAGTTTGGTTTGGTTTCATCCAGACAACAAAGTGGTGAAGGTACCTCATTGCTAAATCCTGTCTGGAGACAGGGAGCCTGCGTTCAGTATGAGGTAGCCACAGGCCTTTCCTTTTAAAGCATAAAAAGCTGTGTCTCTTACCATACATAAGAGTTATTCCACAACAAAAACAGTGAAGACAAGGCTCTTCAGTGAGTTTTCCTCTGGTAAAACTTAAGTCAGCCTTGCATGGGGTGCAGGGCTGCTCTTACTAAATGTACCTTAAGGCAAAACTAAAGCACTTTGCCTGTGCTGTGCTTTTAACTCTGGCTACACATGCATATTGCCTGTCTGGGGGCAACAGAAAGCACCAATATAAAGACAATTAAGGTGAAGCCAGAGGTTTCTTCTTGCCTATTTTACAGCAAAATAAGGCTGTCTCCGTCTCTACAAGTATTTTTGCAGCAGGATTGTGAATCTGTGTTAATCACCCATTAGAAAAAGCTGATTTTTTTGCCTATAAAGATAGTCCTGGTGAAACAAGATTGCAGCTCAGACAAAGGGAATGAAAGCCTCCATGAGGGGATTGCTGCTAAGGCACACTTGTGCATGCAGCACGTACACCTGCATTCTTCGACACATTAACGTCAAAACCCCCAGCACACTGGGAACTTAGCGTGGGCTCAGCTGTAATGCTCAGTCTCTGAGCAATGCTGTTATCCGATAATTTTGCCTCAGGACAGGCTTAGCGAAGCCTGCATACATTTATCCATATGAATAGCAAGTATTTCATGGAAAGCAGGAAGCAAACCTGGTAGGCTTGCTGGTCAGCAGAGTCATGGTTTTATTTACAAGGAGTGAGTGCATATTGAGTGCTTTGCTCCATATTCCCTTGTTACTTACATGATCAGCTGGAGTTTGCAAAGACAGTTTCCAGGGCTTGTTGCTTGAAGCTTGCATGTTGCTGACTTGGGCAGGCCCAGAATGGTGGGCCACATTGATTTGGTGCATGTCGGTATAGCTGCTGTTTGCTTTCTATTGCTGGTAAATGCACTAAGGAGCTTTCTCTTTCACTGCTCTCCTGGGATTTTTTTTCCCAATTTGGTCGAGGACAGAGGAGCCTTTGAAAGCTTTTGATAAACTCATGTAATTGGGTATGTTTTCCAAAGCATGGCTCTGTTCTTTCTGAGGGCTTAGCTAAGAACATTATTCTGATTCTTCTCTAGGCCTTCAAAAGTGCCGATCCTTTCAAACATGTGCAGTGTGAAGGATTACAAATTTGTTTTTCAAAGGACCCCAAATCCCTGCTGCTTTCATCAGGAGCCCTCCTTGTGCTCCCAGTTTTCCTTTGCCCCAGACAGCCTCATAGCCCCAGCTGCAACTGCAGGATGCTGACACTCCCTCTTCTCCTGTCCCTCCACCTCTCACTTTTTCATCCTCTCCTTAGCTCCCTGCTCTCCAACTGTACCCCACAATATATTTTATATGCAAACAAGAGTGCAGAGGAGCATTGCCATGACAGCAGCACCACAGTGGGCCCTCCCTTCCATGTGGATGTGAGCTCTAAACTTTTGAAAGAATGTCCTGAAAAGAACAGGAAGGGGACAGCTTGAGGAAGAGAAAGAGAGCGAGGGAGAGCGCAAAAGCAATGAAAAGTGGGACAAAACCATTGGAAATGCATTCAGGCTGACATCACCACCCTTTCCCACAGTGGTCATTCACTTAGGAGGCTCCAGTGTCCATTCACTGTCTTAAAGCTAGCTTTCTAGAGCCCTGGGAGACCATCTTTCCCGGCCTGAATGCCTTTTTTGTTGTGAAACAGTGAACTGTTTCTGAAACCCTGCATAAAGGGCTGAGTAATTCACTGCAGTTGCCAGGAAGTCTGAGCCACTTGTGAGCTAACAATAGTTAACTTTATCTGCTGGTCCAAGCCCCCCTTCCAGCTGTAGGTCCTGAATTCTAATAAGGGCTTTACTCATGCCTCTGAGGTTATGGTAATATTTTATACATCTTTTTTCATTAAGACACAGTCATAGCTACTGTTAAGGCACCGGAGGCAAGTGCTGTCGATTGACAAGGGGGTGGAGGGGGAGTGGGGGAAAGAAAGAAAATAGCTTTTTATATCAGGCAGGCAGTTTGGCTGTTTTATACTAGAAATATAATCGTGGTTTTGGGGAAAACTGGGGAATTGTAATATTTTAAAAATCACATTAGAAACCTCAGAGCCAAGCAAGACCTTATGATTGTTTTCTGTCTGTGAAACAGCCTCAGCTTTTCATATTTTGGGGTTGTTCTGTTCTTTTTATTTTTTGCTCCCCTTCTTCTCTGTCCCTGCACTGCAAGCGTGATGGTGACAAGGAAGTGGGTGAATCATAAGGGAAGTAGATGAATTTGTTTGGGCTTCCCTTTTAATCCGGACAGCACAACTGTGTGTAAGTGGTGACACAAAACAGTGTTTCACACAGTGGTCTTGCAATCTGATAACCACGGCATGCCTTTGAAAGATGTGGATCATCAAGTTTCCTCTTTACCTTCTGAACTAGATGCTTTCTTGAGAATTAATTAAATCAAGTGCAGTGCAAGAAAAGTTCTAAATTATCCCTTTGGCCTACACTGTTTTGAGAAAAAAAAAAATATTGCTTATTCCTCACTTTTAAGCAAATCATCTCTTGAAGCAGAATTTATTTCAGAGCATCACTGTGACCGGTCCTGTTCAAGGTAAAAGATGTCACAGCTTGAGCAACTCTCCCATGTCTTTGGTGTATGTGTCTTGCTTGCCATGCTTTGAGAAATAGCATTAGAAACACCTTGATGAAAATAAAAGCACATCTTTTGAAGTTCCACTCAATACTTTATTAATGTTTATAAAAGTGATCGAAAGATGAAAGTCTTGTAAAACTAAACCACAGAGATGTACTTGATGTATTCCCCTAAAGCAGCAATACTGTTTTCTTGATCTGTACTCATGACACCAACTGATGCCAGTGGGAGCTGTACATGTTGTGGATGAGGTCACTACAGGGTCACTGCATAGTAAATAAGTTGCTTGACTTTTGGGGTAAGTTCAAGTATTGAATAGCTTTCATATCTTCTCTCCAAGTGACCTTTACCCGGGGGAACACCATGCCCTGATGGAGTGATAGATTTGAACTGGTCCTTTTCCTGTCACAGCAATGACTTCTGAACTTCACTGTGGGTTTGTCTTGACAAGAATGAAAAGCTGCTTTGAGTGGGTGGAGGCTCCCAAGCTATGTGTTTTCTATGCACACACATGGGTGTGCATGCATCCCTCCCTTCCCACATACGCTCTTTTCTCCTAATCCAAGCCAACTGCAAAGGCAGTCAGCCATCAGAAATGGCAGAACTCACAGGTAGCAGGCAGAGAGGAGAGACGGAATGCAGAAGAGCTATTTTACAAAAGACATGTATTAATCATGAACTAACTGTAAAGCCATCAAAGCTACCCCTGTGGCCCTGACTGGAAGTTCTGATCTACTGGTAGTGCAACTTTCTCTCAGCATGGACTGCTCCTGCTTTTGAGCTGAAGCACAAGCTGAAGCTGACTGTGTTGTATTTTGACAATGCATTTAAATAAAATGATTTTATTTGCTAACCCTTTGGGGGGAGGGAGTATAAATTAGGGGACATATGACTGAGAGAAATGGAATCCAGCTTTCTAATTTACAATGACTTTCAGCATTCACCATAAGACTCTATCACCCCCAAATGAATATTTCATCTCGTTCTGAAGATATGTAAAATACCCGTGTAAAATATTTGACTGCTTTTTTACATGCCCAAATGCAGACTAAGCTCTTTTGAAAGCTATGACCTGTAACAGGACTTAAAATTTGTCCCTTAATATATTCATTTGTGGCATGTGTCTGTATGATGTAATCCCTCTGTAGTCATCTCCTCCCCTTCAGAGCACCCCAAGCAACTCTGTTCCTCAACTAGATGCAGTATGATTCCATTCTCTCACTCAACTGGGCTATCTACCCACCAAAATATGCGATACTGAGCAATCACCATCAAATTTGGGCATGATAGGATACCAGGAAAGAATTGAACAAAATCAGAAAGAATTAAAATTATACAGTAGCACTCCTGTATTTCAGAAGAAATTTCTGGTAGACAGGATTTCTTTTTTAAACAGCCAGGTCAAACATTTTACACCTTGTGTTGCGAAACCTCAAACCTCAGCAGTGGAGTTACCTGGGATGGAATGGCTTTTATGTTTTACTTGTTTTTTCAAGTTTCTTAAAGCAGTCTGTTTCATCTCAGTGCCCTGCTCAGACCCTTTTGGCTCCTAATGCTTTGTCCTCTGCTTTTAGTGACTTCTTTTTTTCCCCTCTTTCTAAGCCTGGTCTCTCCTTCTGTTCAGGCAGCCCTGTCTCTCACTGCCTGAGTTTTCATTATTTAGTGGGATTCTTTCTCCCCTTCTGCCACCTGGGCTGTGTCTCGTTTGTTCTTGTTCATTCCTCCTTCAAAGGCTTCTTTGTTTCCAAGCTATTTCTATTGGACTTGGCTTTCTTTTTTGTTAGAAAGTTCTGGCTCAGAAATCCTCAGCATCCTGTTAAGGACCCTGTTAGGCCATTGTAGTGTGTCCTACAGCCTTAGAGCTGCCTGGAGTTACATTGGGATCCAAAACTCTGTGAAAAACAAATAGCTAACAGCACACAGCTTGCTCAGACAGTGCACTGCTCTTCTAACAGCCTCTGTCCTGGAGGTGGCAAGGTGAGACAACTTCCATATCCAAGCAAGGGTCTGACTTGCCATGAGGCTCCTGTGAGAAAAGATCTGACAGCTTTCCACCCATCTGTGTCTTGGGGACAGCATGAAACCCCACAAGCTGAGCTGTAAGAGCAGGCTGTAACTTTGCTGGCCCAGGTCTTTCACTGGACTTCAATGACTATGCAGTCTTTTCTGTGTCTAGCTTAAGAGAATCTGCTGAATCAGAAATGGTTAGGCACCCTTAGCAATTGTACCTGACACTGAAGTCCACAGCATTTCTCCTCACTTTCTTCCTCATGAAAGGACTGAGGAAAGTGTTGTGAAAGCTGCGAGAGAGTTGTATATGTGAATAAAGGGTTGTTTCATCCCTATGCCAGTTCCCAGCTAGGATACCTATTACAAGATAAAATTGAGGCAGGAGAAAAAGCCTTTACTCTTTTTACATCTTTAGAAAGCAAATATTCTATAATAAAAGAGCAGAAGGGACAGTAAACCCAATGCAAGTCTCAGTTACATCCAGCATTAGCATACCAAACTCACCAGCATGAACCCAGCACTTGGAGTTCTCCTGTTCATTAGCTGGATTGCTCTATTTTGACAGTGCACTGGTTTAGCACTGATGTAACATCTTCACAGTCAACCACTGTGAGCTCAGTTTGGAAGACTTGTAAGCATTTCTTTCAGGTGGCCAGGCAAGCAAAGCAAAATGAAAACTGCTGGTGGGTGAAAGGAATAAAAAAATAGGATAAGAGAGTATGATACTTCTCAGAACCACACTGGGAACACTGCAGGAACACATCCAAGCTGAAAGGAGAGAGGGACAATTTTTGACTGGAGTTGGTGCAAACGATTACTGCACAAGCACTGAGAGCATGCCTGCCTCTTTTTTTAATGGCTGAGGGAATAGATTTGGCCACAGGGTAGCACAAGGTAACTCTTTTTTGTATTTTTTAATGCTTGCCTGTCTGTGTAACACAACTGTAAAACATCATTTCCGCACTGGGAAATGTCATTTCAGAATTGAGCCATTGGTCCTTCATTCAGAAACCTGATGTTTGCCTGGTTATTCTCTCAAGTCATCTTTGCCAGCGTAGTCTAATTTCAACTGCATGTGTCTTTATCTTTTCTGAAGCAGGAAATATTAATCACTAAATCTGATTGGTCTCACTGCTGCTTACCCCCGGGCAGCTTTTTTAGCTTATAAAAACTGGTGTCAGTTGACATTGTCATCCACATGGCTTGATGAGTAGGAGCTGAAGCTGAGCTATTTCCATTTTAACTAGACAATAAAGCAAAGAAGCTAATAAATGCTGAGGTAGGGTAGATTAAGCAGGGAGGTTGTATGAAATAAAGTTTTCTCATTGGCCTCATACCCATCCTATTACTGGAAATGGAACTGCCTATGCTTATCCTTTTAATGTTTTTATTAAGAGATCTTGTCAAAAGACAGGAGAAGACTGTGCAGCCAACTGAGAAAATTAAGGGGGGGAAAGCTTTTTGTTATATAAATGTCCCTTCCTCCCACTTTTGCAGAGCTGTTCTTGATCCCTTCAAAGAAGTCTCCCTTTGAGAAAAGAAGATGCCGTTAGCTCAAATCATACAAAGAAGAAATTACAACAGTTAGTCTTTTATGTTAATATTTTAGTCCATTAATGCCGTTATTACTTATCTAGCACAAACTGTATGCTAGGGGCTTTTCAAATAGCAAAATCTGTGTCCCAGTGTATGGGTGATACATGCAAGAGGATGTGTGAGTTGTAATCTAATTAGGTGCTGGCCTGCACCCGAGGAGACAGGAGCTGGGATCCCAGCTCTGTGGCATTGGGGTGGGCCCGATTAAACACACTTTTCAAAGTCGCTCAGCTCTCCCCTTTGGGGCATGAGGCCTGATCTCAGTGTGTTACTTTCCCTGCTGGCAAAAGAGAAGCCACTGTGCTTTGTTGTAGTGCCTTAAGATTTCAGAATGTGTCAGGAAATGCAACATCCCATGTAGATAAGGACTGCTTAGCATACTGGAACATGCTTTCATTAGAGGCCTCTGTGCACTGCTACAGCGCGGTACCTCAATAAACGCATTTCTTCCTTTGCAGAACACTTTCTGGTTTTCTGCACTCAGTTCCACAAACAAGCAGTGGAAATTCAACTGTATTTTTAACAAGCTTGCTCCATACCTCCTTTCAGAGTTCCTTTTTTCCTTCAAAGCATGAACTTTTAAAATTAAGCAGAAAATGTAAGGGGCAGCTGAAAGATAGGGGTAACGCTTACAATTCTTAGGCTTAAATTTATTGTAATTTCCTCCATTTTTGCGCCTCCTGTGCTTCCTTGGAGAAAAGTTTGAATGGAAAGTCAGGCAGCATTGATTCTTGATTTCTCTGGATATCACTGTAGAGGAAAATTCACCTCACTTAATTGCCTAGGCAATTGCCTTAGCAGGTAATAACTTCTGCTCTCAATAGGTAGGCTTTTCAAAGCTGATGCACTCCGTTATGCTCTTACAATGTTTCTGAAAACTGGAGAGAAGAGCTTGACCTGGTCCAGAGGGTTTTCTTCATTTTTGGTGGGAGGGCTGAGGTTAAACACTTCCATGGGTCACTGCCATACATCCAGGCTTCAGAGAGAAGCGGCAGGTTAAAGACAGGGCAGAAAGGCTGTGTTTTTTCTGGTCCTTCCCACTTGCCCCAGGCCTTACACATGCCAAAACAGATGTGACACAGACACAGCAGAATAAGACTACTCTTTCTCTTTGAGAAGCATCAGGACTGGTCCTGATGAGCTGGAAAGAGCTTTTATATATGCCCTGGGGCATCCTGTGGCTTCACAGATAGCAAAATCCTCAAAAGGGATGTGCCTGAGTTTGAGGTTCACACAGCCCTTTCTGAAGCAAATGCCTGCATGACGTTTTGCCATAAACTATGACATTAAAGACCCCGTGATCCAAGGTCCTCTGTAGGGGGTACCATGGGCAATCAACTCTCACCCGTCTGCCAACTTTCCTGGCATTAGTTGCTCACATACCAGGGGGTATGTGTTGGCAGGTCAGTGGCCCCAGACACACCAACTCTATATGGATCTAGGAGATATATAAACATATAGCCTGTACCAGAGCTGAACATCTCTGAAGCCTTTGGGTATATATTTAGTTTGGTTTAGCTGAAACAATGAAAAGGTCCAGCAAGAACCACATTATAATTTTGTTCCAAGTGTACCTCTACTATATGTTTAGCTGCAAACCTAATCTTCCTTTATACGTAAGTTGATGCCTGTGTGCACACATGAGCAAATACAGAGATATCTCTGGAGAAGGCAGACAGTCAAGTGGGGAATCCTGCACATTGGGAGCCTACATGGAGCCCAGCTAATGAACGAATAAAGGAGTGCTGTCTTCCAATGGTGCCAGTTTCTTAACCTTTGGGATCATTAATGAATTCTCCCTTCCACTGGAAAAAAAGCCAGCAGTTCCTACATTTTTCAGAGAGACAAGCAAAGCATTTAGCACCACAAATAAGTTCATAATTTGACAGGCAAAATGCCAGGAAAAGTGAAAATGGATTACTCCCTCCAAGGCCTTGAATATCTTAGTGATCCTTTACTTGGTTTTCAAATGTTATTTCCTTTTTGTTTAATCACAGGTTTGGGTCAAGGCACTCTTCAAAATATCATGCCCTGTCCATGTGCATTTTCTTAACCTTCAGGATATTCAGGGTTTCCTGCTTTGCCAGCCAAAGCAAACACAACACAGAAATGTCTACGCACGTCCAGAGCAGTCACTGAGTAGCTCTCATTTACCATCCATCCATGTATTTTTTTCCTTATGTGCAAAGCCAGCATCCACTGAGTTGGCATAACAAGTATTCAGGAAGCTGTATTTGCTGTGAAACATCAAAAGGAATTAGCTACTATTATGTGAACAAAAAATTCAGATGGCAGGGCTACAAAAAGAGCTGAGGCTGATAAAGGCCATAGGCAGGGAGGATATTCAAGTCCCTTGAAAACGAAATAATGCTGTGTCTTCCCAAAGAGACTTCCAACCAAGGAGCCCAGTGAGTTTTCAGAAACACCAGATAAGCTGGTAGCACCCTTGGGTAGGGTCTGTCTGCCCTGGGCTCCTTGTTGGAAAAGAGCCTTTGGGCGTTCTTTTGGGACTGATCTGAGAGGATGGGACTATTCTCCATCCTCTACCCGTTCTCTGAAGGACCTGTGCGAGTTGGCCATTCAGTCCTGCATAAACATGATGCTTCAGCACAGTGGGTGTCCCAGCATTCTCCTTATCTAGGGTGATGGTTCAAGGAAGACAGTAGCATAGCATAGGGCTTTGCTGCATTTTTGTGGGACTTTTGCCACACCAGAGCAAGGTGATACTGGCAGCATTTGCATCAAGTTACAGTAAGTGAAATTCTGATTGAGTATAGGGGGAAAAAGATCACTGTAAGAGTAGTCCAGCACTGAAGCAAGTGTCCAGCAAGGCTGTTGACTTTCCATCTCTGAAAGCAGTCAAAACTCAACTGAACAGGACTGAGCAACCTGCTCTAAGTTTTGACTGGAGACACTCAAGGCACTTTCCAGCTTAAACTATGATCCTATGACAAGGAAGAGTAAGATGAGCTTCTCTCCTCTCCCCCTCCATCTTCCTCTCCCTCTTCTTCTCCCTTTCCTTTTTCCTCTGTCCTCTCCTCTCTCCTTTCTCCTCTCCAATACCCACCTTTTGATTGTTGCGTGGCTGTTTCTCCGCTGGGAATAAAATTTGAAGGTACCCCATCATTCTGCATATACATGTGATTTTGAGGAGAAGCTCACATCCTGGCAACAATTTTATGCAATTTTTTCAAAGTTAAATGACTTGTTAAGGATCATGCAGTACATTGGCAGCAGAGCCTGACTGTGTCCTGCTAGTCCGAGCACTAACGTTTTGTAGCCAGGGGATGTGCTCTTCCTCAGTCCCCCTGAGCAAAGGGAGAGAACATTTCTGTGGGCAGGCTCTGTGAGAAACCTGTCACCATAGTGAAATGCCGGTTGTGATTATGTAAACCTCCTGAAATCCACCTGTCAAGTGGCAAAAAGTTGACCTTAAAATTAACCCCTACCGATCACATCAAAGGGAGAAGAATGACATATTTAATTTTGCTTTGGACTCACCAGGGGCAGAATGGACTCCAGCTTTTTTTGTTAATATTTAATAAGATCTTTATTAATTTTCTTAAATAAAAGGTTTAATGTCAGACTTACACCCACTTCTTGGATCCCAGTGGAACTCATCTTTATAATTTCTGCATTTGTTCTTTGGATTTTAAGAAAAGATCATCTTTTTTCCTCCTCTTCTCTTGACAATGAATCCTAGGGAAATTAGCCACACTGTAGGACAAAGGCAACACTACAGCTGGAATAGCTGAGAGAGTGAGAGATATATACTGGTTGAGTTGCAAATAAGCATGTATCTGTTTCTTTTGCAGCCTGTAGCATGATGTGCAGGGGTTCAGCTTTTCAGGAGCCCCCAAGCTGCTTGTACAGCCCACTCAATGCAAAGAGGTAGCTAGCAGCACCACACCATAATTAATTAATTAATCAATAATGCCATGATGAGATTCACGGCTGAGGTGACTGCTGCAGGCGTGCTTTAGGGATCTGGGACCAAATACAAAACCAAGCCCTGTTTCCTTGCTGGCATACACTCATAAGAAGGACACGTACCCTGCAGAGAAGTCAGTCTGCTTAATGTATCCTGGGGGGTGACCTGGGGGTCTGGCTGGCATCCTAGCACTCCCTATGTGGGACTGAAGAGGAAGAGTCCAGGGAAAGCCCCCTTCAGAGCCAGCACTTCTTGCTGGTGGGAGGCTGCATGCCACTGGGCAGAGGGGAGGAGGCAGCCTCTGAGACCCCACCTCAGCCCATGGCCATGGCCATCAGCCCAGGAGAGAAGTGTGTCAATTCCCAATATGTTCTTAGTCCTTAGCACGGCTTTTGTTTGATTTAACAACAAAATGGATTTAATTCCTGGTTGATTCTCGGCATTTATTCATGTGTGCAGACACAGCCAGACCAAAAAGGGGAGCAGGATGGCTGCCATCCGCTTGGCTGAGGCCACCCCAAGAGGAGTGAAAGGATGGGAGAGAGGATTTTTTGGTGCAGTCTTTGAGCTGCAGAATTTGAAATGACCTCTTGCTGTTCTGGATTTCCTTTCCCCAAAGCTGTGAAATTTCCTGACTTATGGAAAACACAGGTCTTAACTCAGTTTTTCAGGGCAGCATGGAATTCATGATAATTTACAATGAAATCACTGTGACTTTTCCCTAGTTTTGTTTGTGATACGTGCCACACACAGGGAATGCATCACATGCACCTTTGGAGCTGAAAGATGAATTGTGGGGAATGGTTGCAGATTTGCTTTCATGTAACTGGCTAATTTGGCCAAAAGCCTGTGACGAGCAATCACAAATGATTTCTGAAGTTGATTGTATTATTCCACCACACAGAAAAGGGAAGCTATAGGCCCACTTTTCTTTCACAGGATGTGATTAATTCCCATTGATTTAATCATTGCTGGTGTGTGTGTGTCAGGCGGGGACAGAGCAGAAGGAAAAGGTAGGACACAATAACAGAAAACCAAGTGTTACCACTAATCCTAAATTTTCCTCACTAGAAGTCACTGAAGGACCTTGGCTACAGGATAATGTTCATACTCCCATTTTTTTCTGCTGTAAACAGCAAAACACTTTATGAACAGAGTGGGGAATATGGATAGTCAAGTCAGGACTCCAAGATTACTTCACTGGTCACAGTAAAGCGCAGCAAGTCTGTATTGGAGAGGCTGTGAGTAACGTGCTGCAGGGTCTTGACAGAGCAAACAAATCTCTGGGGAAATGGAAACACCTTCCCTGTGACAGGAGTGCCACTGCCTACACAGCTATTGGCAGTTTGCAAAGCCTGTGTAATCGGTCATGGGGATAAAGGACAGAAATATTTCTAGATGCAGAACTTTGCTGATTGCAGGATTGCCCTGCAAAGCAATATGACCACTGTCACAAATTCAGCTCCTGTGTGTTCCCTGTTTCTTCTTGGGGACCATCTTTCTCTGAAAAAGAACAATGTCTGTCAAGAACATCCTATCCCTCTATATAGATAGATAGATATATATATTTTTTATATATATATATATATATTTTATATATATATATATATATATATAATATAGCCTCTATTCCTTGCTCTCAGGGGGTTCATTCATGTAGCAATTTAGAACACGGTTTAGCTGAGTGAAAGTAGGCTGATGTTCTAATTTTTTTCTTCTACTTTGTTTTTGTTTTGCAATCTATAAAGGATCGTAAACTTTCTTAGGAGATGTAATTCTCCTGAAATGGAATTTCTATCAAAAAACATCGGGATAAGGGAAAAGCTCTGAAAGTTTGAAACTTCTTGTTTCAGCAGTCTTTAATTGAGTAGTTCTTAAAAAAAAAAAAAAAAGCTTTTATTTTGACATTTTCCAAATGAAACTTTTTGACCTTTTGTGTCAAAATGCCATTTTTAATTTTAAAAGTGACTTAAACTAAAAGGAAACAAAGTTTAACAGGAGAAATAAACACCTGGAGGATGAAACATGTATTTCATTTTGAGTTGAAAAGTTTAGTCTGAATTATCCCATCAAAAAACCCAAATAGTTTACTGTAGTCAGAATGGTATTCCCCTGATTCTTCAACACAGGACAAAACCAATAAAGCCATCTCTTACACACCTCAGCTTTAAGCTGAACATGTTTTATCATTTGATTTGAAATGACAGCAAAACCTTGAATGACAAAAAGGCTGGACAAAAAGTAGCCTAAGATGCTTGTAGTTTCTCTGGTTGGAGCAGGTCAGTTGCAAAACACCAGTAGAAGCACACTCAGTTCCCTACTTTCTGGTGATGTGAGAACTATAGCCACAGATAGTAAATCAAATAGTGAAAAATAATTAAGTTGATGGTCAGACCTGAAAAGGACCAGCTGCAACTAAATTTCTGAGCCAAGGAGTGCTACCAGCTCTTTTGAACTGTTAGCATCTTTCATCAAAACATAGCCCTATGACCTTTAATTTTATCACTGAAGCTCCGCATTGCTGAGCTGGCCACCCCAAGCAGCTTCCTTAAAGCTCTTACCACATCCCTCTCCGTGCTGTGCCTGCTGCCCATGTGTGCTGAGCTTGGAGGCTAAAAATACCCTCAGTTAAAAATGCTACCGCATAGCAGAAGCATTTTTTTCTCCCTATGAAATCCCCCCATGTGGACTGTATTACAATCCCGTCTCAGCTAGCACATGCCGTCTGGGATTAACTGGCCCGTAAAACCTAGACCTGCCAGGGGACATTGTAAACCCAGTTCTGTCCCTAGAATGGAGTCCTCCTTGAGGGCAGGTTGGAGACTCAGACATGCTCTTCTCAAGTGCCTCTTCCCTCAGAGGGGTCAGCATCTGTTTTACTTCTCCTCCTTAAGGATAGTCCAGACGTGGCAAGAGGTGGTCAGTGCCCCCCACCCCGATCCGCATCATGACTTGCCCTTCATGTTCCCTGGCATTTGAGATCTGTTGTAGTTTCCATGCTTTGTACTGCCACCCAAGCCTTCCTTTCACATGGGAGATTTCCTCCTCCTTTCCTTTGGGAAGCCTTTCAAATCTTGGAGGGCTGAGAAGGGGCTTGGTGAGGCCCCTGTCAGCAGTACGTGAATAGAGCAGGGGACAAGTGTGCAGGAAACTCAACTGTGTAGGCTATACCAACCAGACACTCTGGCTGTCACTCCTGACCCTGTAAATCCAGTGTAATCTTAGCAGCATTAGTAGAGCTTCTTTTTTTATCTGTGCATGAGGTCAACATTTGACTGAGTCTGTCTTTGCCATTGTGTATGTATATATATTGTATAAAAATATCTGTGTAGATACATATAAATTAATGAAGTTAGCACTCTGTGAAATGAGGAACACAAATGTCACTATGGTAGTTTGAAATAATAGGTGATGCAAGGCTTAGCCTTTTCAGGCTACCCTTTTGTAACAACAGCTTCTGCAAACAGAGTGTCAGGAGGGACTGGGTGACTGAAGAAATTTGTGATGAGACATGGAGCCCTTCACCCATGGCTGTCTGGTTGAGATATGACTCCATGCAACACAGCCTGCTCCATCAGGAGCAGTTCGTTATTTGTGTTTCTTTTCTGCTTCCATTCAGTGGACACAGTCCTATTAGAAACTGCTAGGTTCTTCTGTCTGATCTGAGGTTCCCGTTGCAAAAAGGCTGTGAATTGAATAGGTGAAAGGTGGTATTTCTTTCTCTCTCCTGGTTCAGAGCTAAGGTAGACTGCCATGGCACTGAAGGCATAGCTTCATTTCCCCTGCCCTATGCAACAAGGGCTTCGGGATCCTAGATATACTTGCAGCACATTTCCTGGGCACTGTTGCTGGGCATTTAAAAGAGCAGTTTATTACAGCAGAAGCTCTGCTGATAGCACAGTGCCTGCAGTGCACTCACAGGAATGGCTGTATTATTAGGGGATGTAAAAAGAGCCTTTTAAATGTGTCACTCCTACACACCAGGGTACAGCAGGAGGTACACAGCAGTGGTCTGTGTGTTTCTCACAATGGGTATTGCTGGCACAATGGATTCTAGTTTTGCTCTCTGTTCAGTATTATTTGTTTCATGTTGATACTGTTGATGCACTTAAAGAGATTATATATTTTCCCATGGCATAAACAAATGACTTGCATTTTGCAAGGAGAGTAATGGTAATGAGAAGTTAGGCTTCAAGGGGGAATGATGGTAAGGTTGACATCAAGGAGATATAAATCTCTTATGCTCAACTTGGTTTGAGCTGACTGCTATTTCCTTAAGTAAATTAATAAAGTCAAGTCCCCGTGTTCTTACCTTACGGAGAGGGGGAGAAGAGAAAATGAGCAATGATCTCACAGCAGGCAGCATTTTTAGTAGTTGATCCCTTACTATTAGCTTGAATCCAGCTTCAAACAAGACACGAGTTTGGTGGCTCTCCTCAGGCTTATGTCAGACCTTTGCCCCCCCCTTTTCCATCCCATGCCTTGAAGCATCCCAGAGCTAGACATGATCACAGAGACAGAGGATGATGTAAGAACTCCTCTGAGGCCAGTGGGTTTAAAAGGTCAGTTTGGGAGCAGCTCTGGCCTTTCTCTCCCCAGCCCGTGTCCTCCCACCATGGCTCAAGTGAGTAGCCATGAACTAGATTGAAATGAGAAGGGGGAATAATGCTATTAATAATTCCAAATTATTGCTCCCTGGAAGGTGCTTGAGCATTTGTTTCTCCTTTGTTCCCAGGGGACAACATACTGTATCAGCCATCTGTTGTTTAGGAGGGTTTTTTTTCCCACCCAAATACAGAATAGTGGCAGCTGAGCTGCTGTATGAGAATAGCATTAAAATGTGTAATGCACCATAAATAAACAGAAATAGACAGCCAGGAAGCTGCGGTAATCACTGCTTTGATGTAACATGAATTATGGTGTGTGTATATGTGTGAGTGAGTGCACGGAGGTGCGGTTTAAAGGCTTCATGTTTCTGGCTGTGCTTGTTTTGACTCAGCTGCTGTTGCTCTGGGAAGAGAGTGAACTCAGCCTGTCATTTACATCTCTCCACCTTTACACTTACAGCTGCTGTCCCTTGACTCAGAGGAAAGGGATCTCACCCTCCACTGTGTGTTCCCTTGGAGTCCTTCCCTCCTCCTCCTCCTCGTCCCCTCTTGCCCCATACCAAGGCCGAAGGGGGCATCCTGGCTATCTCCCAGGGGCTGGGTCACTTCTGCCACCTAGGGAGGCTCCTGTAACAGCCTCGGCTTCAACATTGCCTCCCAGAAGTAGCTGATTATTTTTTTTGTGTCTTCATTAGGCAGTTTTTCATTAGGCATTTGGGTTTTTTTTCCCCTGCTGACTTCCTGCTGCTGTTGCGGTAGTGAAAGCAGCAGTGCACGTGTTAGAGTGGGCAGGTGAAGTTATTAACAGCTCGGTGTCATGTTTCTCTCAAGATCTGGAACATTAGAAAGGTGTCTGTTGAATCCTAGTGCTCTGAGATCAGCAAGATACCCGCAGTAGGTGGAAAGAGAGGAAAGCCCGCAGAAAGAACCCTAGCACAGGTGTCTCCTTGTTGATTATCTCCTATTGGCATCCCAGGGACTCCTTTGTCTGGCACAGCAAGCAGCTTGTTTGGAATGATCTCCTGTCCACTCCTGCTACAGCAGCAAGACAGCTTCTTAAAGCAGACTAGCTTTCTTTTTGTGCCCTTTGCATTAATGTTTTACCTGGAGCCAATATTCTCCCTCTGAAAAACATGTTTTGTCTGAATAGCCACAAATGAGTCCAACAGTGCTTAAGTGCTGCTAGGGTTCAATGAATTCTCTGACCTTATGATAATTTAAGTGTCACAGGGCAGCAATAAATGCCAAACACTGTCTTCCAGGCTGTAACTAGCTGCAGAAGCACCACAGAGCGTCGTGGTATTTAGCCAGCCTTCAAGGCCCATTAATGAACCGTAAGCTGCAAAGTCCCCTCAGACCGTGTCTGTACACCCCATCTCGTATCTTCCTGGCTGGAGAGGGGCCACTGCCCTCAGTGGCATGTTATTGCACCCACCTGCTTCAGCTACAGGCTCTGCTCTCAACCCAGGAGTGAAAACATCAACTGAAAGGTTCATTCTTCTCATATAAAAAACACTATTTCCTAGCTGAGGGGAGGCAGACGAACCTTGGCTCTGCTTACAAGCAGCCATCTCAAACAGGGAAAAGGTTTAAGAATCCAGAGCTGGGAGCACTTAAATATTTACAAATTTTTCAGTCAAGTCTGACTGGCTGAAAGAGTCATAATGAACTGCTGAAAATGGATAAAGATTTCTTGAAATGGTGATGTACTGACATAACCAAAGTCCACATGCAAACTATTCGAGTGAAAGAGTGGTTTTAGCTAGAAAATTTCAATGGGAATTTGCCACTGCCGTGGTTTAAGCCCAGCCTGTAATTCAGTTCCATGTAGCAGTTTGCTCGCTCCCACCCTTCCTCCCCCAGCTCCTGGAGGGATGAGGAGGAGAATCGAAAGAATGTAATTCCCATGGGTTGAGATAAGAGCAGTCCAGTAACTAAGGTATAACACAAATCACTGCTGCTGCCACCAATAATAATAATGATAAAGGAAATAACAAGGGAAGAGAATACAACACCTCACCACCTGTCGACTGATACACAGTCTGACTGAGTAGTGATCTAGCCCTTCTGGGTAACTGCCTCCAGTTTATATAGTGGGCATGACATGCTGTGGTATGGAATACCTCTTTGGCTAGTTTGGGTCAGGTGTCCTGTCTCTGCTTCCTTCTGGCTTCCCCTGCTCCTTGGCAGAGCATGAGACTCAGAAAGTCCTTGATCAGACCAAACATTACTGACCAGCAACTAAAAACGTTGGTGTTATGAGCGCTGTTCCCAGGCTGAAAGTCAAAAACACAGCACTGCACCAGCTACTAAGAAGGATTAAAAATGACTGCTACTGCTGAACCCAGGACAGCCACCTAAATATCTCCAAGTATCTCAAACTATATTTTCCCTGTTGTTGTCATTTAACAGAGTTACTCTTTATCTTATTATCATTTTAGCGAGGAGGGAAGGTTGTGCATTGTAGTCTTTCTACTTATAGGGACTACAATGTGTAAAAGCAGCAGGCAGCTTTGAGGAGTAAAGATGCAGCTTGGTGAAGCTGTGTTAAGGCTGTAACTAATCTCTTCCCGACACAGCGAGGGACTGATGGATGTGCTTAACTTTATTCACAAGCTTTAAAAACTTTGTGGAACAGACGAAGCCTTGTGACTGCATGGCATAGCTGCACGTTAAAGGATGCTTTAGGAAATGCTGTCACAGCACACGTATAATGCCACACATGGCAATTACTCAAATTGCTAGATAATTACCATTTCGGTACTGAAATAGCTGACTTGCACTTGCTTCATAAGTACTAGAAACACCTTCTTCATTCAGACCTAGTAAGCCTAATTCTGTATTATGTTGTAGCTCCATTGCCCTCCAGCAACACAAAAGGCCTAAAGAGGCCAGAAATAGCCTCTGGGGAGCAATATCCAACATAAGATGTTCATCCCGGCCCATCTGTTGGCATACCACAGTGCCCCAACACTAGCTCACTCCAACTGTCTCATAAAAAACTCTGCCCAGAACCCCTGTTGGGAAGGGGCCATGTGTTTGACATGTGCAAGCAGAGAGCACTGCCTAGCAGTTACTCAAAAGCAGCTTATGGTCCTAGGGGCTAAATTAAACTTAGTTCAGGATATGACAATAATTCATGAAGCCCTCCTTCTTTTTCCCCCTTTTAGCCCCCAAATATCTGTCCTCCTCCCCTCCTGCTTGCTGTTTTTTCCCTGGCAGACCCTTGTGTTAGTCATTCTCCCTGCAAGGAAGCTGAGTCAAAGCAGGGGGGACAGTGCAGGACCTGGCAGGTAGCTAGCAGTAACGTATTTTGGAGTTGGTGATGAGCAGGAGAGGGTAAGGAAAAGCAGGGGGTGGCTCCTTTGTCTCAATGAGCAGGTCCCTGCAAAAAGTGGCAGAAAGAACCCCGGGCAGCCAATGGTGTGCCAGCCCCTGTTTCTACAGATAGCATAGTGAAGTCGGATGTCCCTGCCTTCATTCAGTGGTGCCAGCTCACAGTGAATGTGCAGAGGCTCTTGGGCAGGGGCGGGTCTCCTTGTCTTGCAGAGCTACAACCTCTCCCTGCCTTTTGCTCAGAACAGAAATGCTATTGGGTTTTTCAAGTTCTCTGTGGTTGTGTCCTCCAGCAGGACTGGAGCTGATGTGTCTTTCCTCCATGGGGCTGCGATAGTCCTGGGCTTTCCAAAGCTGCCACTCTAGTGCAGAGCAGAATGTTCCCCTGCTGCCCACCTGACACCCACCAATGCTTCAGACACTGGGTACCCTCTTCCTTCATTTGGATGTTGATGTCATCATAAATCACAATTCTGTTGTGTACAATATTTTCAAAACTGTTACACTACTGCAAAAATTATATAAACATGAGAAATATCAACTACCTTCATCTTCAAGATTGCCTTTTGCTCTTTGTAAAGGATAGGCTTGATAAAATAACAATACAAAATGGTTTCTCCTAAGTCATATCTATTTTTTGTTACCTTTAGAGGTTCAAATCATCCAGTAAGACCATAAGTGGTTTTAATACTCTTTCTTGATCAGAGGAAGAAAGAAGTGTTAAACTTCAAATGAACATAAGGGAATTCTTCAATGCAAGAGTTATTTGACAATGCAAGCCTGACTATAACAAATTATTCTGATGATTTCTGTATGTAAAACATACTTAAACCAGCCCAAATGTAGGTATATCCAGACTTCTGAAAGCTTATTTCCTTTGCATTGCAGAAGAAAAATAGATTTTATTTTTTTAATGAAAAATTATTGATATTTCAGCTCTCCCCAACTAAAGTTAATGGAAGGTTTGTCATTGTCTTAAATGAAGTCAAAATCACACCGCTGCAGTCCTGTTTAGTATCATAAAATCGTCAAGCTGCCAGTTTCCTGTTGCCTTGTTAATGACTTTTTGATTATATTTAAAGCAGATAAATTATTTGTATAGTGATTTATTCTACTTTGCAATTAATTGCAGTCATCAGAATATATTTTGTCTTATACTAGGATTTTATTTTATATTCTGAGGCCATTATATTTTCATTTTTTACTGTATTTGAGAGCTTTGCATTTGTCCAAAATATGCAAGTGTGCCAATGAATGACTGAACTCAAACTCAGCGTTCTGCTTTCAGATAGTTTATGGCTTTCTGTCAGTGCAGTTGCTGAGTAGATGTTTACATTTTAAAGCTTTTTACTTTTTCTTTTTTCCTTTTTTTTTTTTTTAATTTTTATTTTTAAAGCTTCTAACACATTATTCCTAGGAGTTCAGGTAAATCCAGTATTATAGCACTAGACATTTTTTGTTTGTATTTGCTGGGTGTTTTTGTTGTCAAGGAATAATAAGAATGAAATGTGTATAAAAAAACCATGGTGCATCATAAAACATATCACATTTGCTCGAAGATACTACTAGCATGAAAATATTAGCAGTTATAAATCCATCTCCAAGAAAAATTACTGTATTTCTCTGCATTCAACCAGCTGTTCATTAAATAGAAAGATATTTTCTCTAAATTATCTAAGTCTCAGCGTCATGTATCTCCTTTTAATGGCTCAGCCTTTGAAGGAGCATTCTTCCAGTTGTTAAACTAGCTCTCACATAAAGTCTTTTCTACTGTTTATGTGCATGAGGATGAAATTTGTATTCACACAGAGAGCTAAAACAAAACTTACACCCTTCTTCCCCTGAAAATATATTCTACCACCTCTAAGATGCTTATTCTCTTGAGGTGTAGAAGTGCCTGTGAGCCACAGAAATCACCAAAGCAGCCAAAAGTGTGGATTTTTAGTATCCCTGTGTCCTTTGTATTTTAAAGTCTTCACTGGGCTCCTGACCTTGATAGAAGCTTGACCATGTTTACTGTGAATGCCTGAAACTAGGAAAGCTATAAAACATGGAAAATAAGATGTGCTGCTCCTTGAGTGACTGTTCATAACGTATGAGCAAAAATAGAGTGCTACAAGGAAGGTCAGTGTGTGAGAGGTCTACTAGAGGTCTCATGGGATGGAGTGACTGACCTTAGTGCAATAACATTGCACTCCTGTTCAAAGACTGCACTGTTCAAAGAGCTGCACCTCCACCTAATCAAAGACAGCTTGCCTGGTAGAACTG
Organism: Psittacula echo; assembly: GCF_963264785.1. Lineage (NCBI taxonomy): Eukaryota > Metazoa > Chordata > Aves > Psittaciformes > Psittacidae > Psittacula > Psittacula echo. The sequence continues at coordinate 35,032,037 of NC_137738.1, read as the reverse complement.
AGAGTTAAAGCTGGAGGCTTTAAGCTTTCATTATTTGTGTCCCTTTAAAATTGTTCTCACTTTCACTAATAGCAGCTTGCCAAGAAAAAGCTTGCTTTCTTTTAGCCATCAATTGCCACCCCAGCCAAATGGCCACCTGTGAATGTCCATAAGCCTGTAAAGCATGGTCTGAAAACCCAAGCCGAAATCAAAGCAGAGAGAGTGCAAGTCAGTAAACTATGGATGCATGACCTGGTCTGATAAAGCCTCTGGAGGGTCTAGAAGACAGCTCAGCTGAAGCCAGAACTTTTGTCTCAGCCTATGCTTTCATCTTAAAAACAATTTTCCTCTCAGTTTTCAAGAAATGTGTATCTAGGTAACAACTTCTGGATATTTTGTTCAGGATCAGGAGAGGAATTTAGTCAACATATCGAAAAGAAACCCTACACCAAAATAAACCTATATGCGGCTCAGTTGTGGAGTAGTTTTGGTAATTCCTATATGCCTTTCACTCACTGGTCAATATGACTCAAAATTAATGACATGAAGCAGGTTGTGCAGAATTCTGTTAATCTAAGAGCAGTTAGTATGATCATGAATATATCAGTAGTGTCTAAAGCATTTATATTGACGCAGGTGACACAGATGCGATAAGACTCCTAGTTCTGGCTGTCAATGTCCTAGCTATAATCAACCTACTGTTTGCTTTCAAATTCCCTAAATAATGTGGGAGTTTTCATAGTATTTTTGTAATAAATATGATTGAGTGACAATTTACCCCCAAAAGTGATATTAGTATTTATTCAGGAACACGTTTCTATTTAGTAGTTTTTAAATGAACACATAAATTAATAGATAAGCTTGTTAACAACTCTGAAATATAATTAGTTCACTGATGAAAATTGTTACTCAGCAGGAAATTCAGGTCTGCACAGTTTTAGTTGCCGACAGTCACAGTGCCTTAAATAACTAAGTTATTCCCACAAGTTCCATGAAGCAGCTTCTAGATGTTTTTATTTCATTTGATTATTTTATATTTCTCTGATGGTAACATTTGGCCTTCTTTCATAAAACACCATCTCTCAGGCACAAGACATCTAGGAAAATCTGAAAACAAAAACTCCTCAAAGGCATTCACTCATCAGCCCTGCATCATGGGGTTAAAATTCAGAGACGACAGTAAACTGTTGAAAAATTCTTGAGACTAAGCTTTGGCAGACAGAAATAGTAATTTTTATATATTAAAGCAAGTTTAGCCATGTGACAGCAACTGATGTCTGAATGTTGTAGCAAATAGATGCTCTCTGAATTATAGAAATGAAAGGTCAGTCACTAAAGCACCAGTTATTTTATTTGACTTTAATCATTAGTGGCCATTACCACCCATTTCAGCTGACTGGTAAATGTTTACTTACTTTTGCTTCATGTCCTCAGAGCAGCACAAAACAGTCTCAACACTCTGATGTGTGTAGCAGCAAAAGACACCTACGCTGTCATCAGAGGTGTCACTGCAGCAAGGGCAGAGACACCTCTGGTGCAGTTAGCCTGGGTACCACAACATGGATGCTCTGCAGCATGGCCCTTAGTGCATAACAGCTGTCTCAGCATGTACTCATCATTTCAGGGCAGGCTAACCTGAACTCCCAGCACCATAGTGTGCTGCTGCTGCTGCCCAAACTGGTTTTCCCAGTATTTCTTCAGTTCCTGCTGAAATCATGACTCTTGCCTTTGTGAACATACCTACGGAAACAGGGAAGCACGAACCCTCCCTTTTTAAAATGCTCATGTGGGAAGTTTGTGTGGTGCGGACTGCTGATGAAAGAAGGTTTCGGCCAACAGAAAGAGCAAACAGTAGAGGCAGCAGCACAAGTGCAGGAACTGCAACCTCACCTGTGCTCTGGGGAGTGCAGAGACTTCCTGGCTGTGCATGCTAGCTTCCTCTGGGACTTACCTACTGACAGCATGGTTGTGCAGATCATGAAGACAGTTCAACTGCCTTAAATGAGACTGCTTGCATTCAGGGTGGTATTTTCATGACACAGACAGCTAAACTTTAGGAATTGAATGGTATCTAAAGTTACTTGACATAGATACAGTCAAATGTCTAATGGATGAAACAGTGTGACCTCAAGTGCTACACTTGGCTGGTGACAGCTCTTTGTGAGGATGGAAGGGCAAGGCACACAAATAGATCACTTTTTATAAAACCAATTATTTATTATTCATTCTTTTTATTTCATTACCAGTAAAAGATAAGGTGAAATAAATGATTTAGCTCATCTTCCATATCACTGCAATCCTTTCTTGGGCTCACTAGTGACTTAATTTGTGTTTGTTTCTCCATTTACTACAATTGCCCTGTATCAGAATTTAGTCTGTACCTTGCTGACTAATTCCGATAGCTGGAAATAGTACAAGGAAGATGTATTAAAAGTAAATTATTACAGTGAAAAAGGAAAAGGAAAAATTACAGGGAAAACGAAAATTTTCTATCACCATGTTGGCGATGGATCTAAATTATCTTTCAAACACTACCCTAACTGCTTAAATCCTCTCACCTCTATGAATATCCATGAGTATAAGAACTGGGGTTATCTTTCCAGTCACTCCAAAAGAAAAACACATTGATAAGGCAGTATTAAACAAAAAAGCAGTTTTGACTTGAGAATTTCTTCCCTAAGTTAAGCATATGCAAAGAAGCAGCTATGAAACTAACTCGAGTAATAAGCTTAATAAGCTTAACTTAATAAGCTTCAATACCAGGGTCATATCTGTGCCTGGTGCTAAAGCGGTGGTGTTTGAGGGTGGCAGATGAATATGCTGGTCTCTTCTGGTCTTAAAAATCTATGAAAACAGGTCTCTCAGGTCTGGAAAAGTGCAGCCATTTTCTCTGAGGCAGGCAGAGCTATAGGAAAGTATGTCAGACCAAGTCCTTGAAGAGGGCCAAGGGAACTGTGGTAACATCACAGTAGTTCAGTCAGTGGAAGTATTGCTGACATGACACTTGTAGAGTTCAAAGTGGCCTGTGAAGGCAACACAAGGAGAAATGGTCCTGGGTATTTCGTGAAAATTTGCTTTCCTAGCTGCTGTTGGCAATAGTGCTATGGGTTGGGTAACTAGTCTGGCTGTGGATCTTCAAGGAGAGCAGCTGCTTTTGGACATGTTTTGTGTTTATTCTGGTTTGCATCTGAATTTGTTGCACTGAATCTGGAGATACCTTCCAATCTCAGCCTCCTAGCTCAGGACTGGCACCAGGGACACAATGATGATGAGGGGGCAGTCAGCACAGTACTGCCAGATGCATGGTGGGGACAAGAGACCACAGAAACAGTGGCTAGCCACCTCCTTTCTTCTGGCAAGCCACAGATTTGGAGACATTATTCCCAAGCAACAAGAGATGGGCTGGCCAGCTGAAATTTGGCTAGTTCAGGTGATATGACATTTTGCTGCTGCAGAGTTCGTTATGAGCATCACAGCTCTTTCTGGACCTAGCAGTTAAACAATGGAATTCATTAAATGCATTGGCTTATTAAGGGTGACTTACCTACCTTCAAGGTTTAATGTACTTCATTTGTTGACTGTCACAGGTAATTGTAGATGATTAAGAAACATGAAGGTTATCAGTTTTCCAGGTGTCGCCTAGCACCACTGTCCTTGTGTCTTAGCTTATTTATTTTAAATTGGTGACTTCTGATTTGCAGTGACATACGATATTTTTAACCTTCCCCCCCCCCTTTTATTTCCTTTGCATCTGTGTTGTCAAAGACACAGGAAAGTGATTTTATTTCCAGTGACAGTACATAGCAAATTTCAACTCCTAGTTCACCTCCAGTAGCAGCCTCTGGATTCTGAGGTACAAGACCTGGAGTCCTTGGAGCTAGTCCTTGAAATAACTAATCCAAAAACCCCAAAAGGATTAAAAAAACAAATACGTTTTCTCTGAAGCAGTGAATGGGTTCTGGGTCAAAAAGGAAATACTTACATCAACTGAACAGGACTGAAAACATGAAAAGTTAATTGATGATCATGTTTAAGTTATAAAAATGAAAAACTACGTGAAAGTGAAGAGAAATAGTTAAAAGGACTAGGTAAACTAATCAAATGCTTTGGAGGAGTATGCTTTATTTGAATCTCAGAGTCAGGACATCAAATATACTTACAAAAAAAAAAAAAAAAAGAAAACCAAACAAGTCCCCAGAAGATTTTTAAAAAAGCCAGCATCTTTAAACAGAATAGAAGTGAAACACTCATCCATTTGAATGTGGAAATTCTGTACAAATGAGGAAAACAAAAGACAAGTTAAACTCATCCTGTCAAACACGAGCTCTAATGAGGCAAGCAAAAGAAAAAAAGATTTTTAAGAGCAACTTCCTACAGGCATAAAAGTGACTAATAAGAACTTTCTCAGAAACAGGAAGCCCGTGGGAAAGTCAATGGGCTGAGAGATGATTAAGGTGCAAATGGGATACTCCAGGAAGCTATGGCCCTGGCGAGAAAGCTAAATGAATGATTTGCATCAATGTTCTCTTCAGAAAAGGTCACCAGGGTTTCCACACCAGAACTGTTCTTTACAGGGACAAGCCTGAAGAGCAGTCTGAAATCGAAGTGTCAACAGAAGAGATTTTCAGAGCAATTCAATAAAACGAACAGTAGCAAATCTCAAGGACCAGGTAGCATTCAACCAAGCATTCTAAAGAAGCTAAAATATGAGACTGCTAAACTACTAATTTCTGAAATCACTCTTGAAAGCAGAGAAATAGAAAGTGGCAAATGCGATGCTATTAAAAATAAAAAAGAGAAAAGTTTAAAAAGCAGAGCTGAAAAACTACTGGCCAGTAAAATTGATTTCTGCACCAGACAAATTGGTAGAGATCGTAGAAAATAGAATTGGTAAACACATAATTTTGTAGAGCTAAAACATGCCTCACAAATCCATTAGCATCCTTTGAAGGAGTTAATGAGACTCAGGCTAAGGGTGTGCTGCCTGATATACACTGGACTTGGGTTTTCAAAAAATGATTCACATCACCAGAGGGTCTTAAAAAAATTAAATGGTCATGGGATAAAAGGGAGGTCCCTTCACATGGTTTAATACATGACTAGAAGAAAAGAAACAAAGATTAGGGATAAGCTGCCAGCCTTACACGGTGGAGGAATGGGGCCTGGTTGAATCCCACATGGCCCCTGCTGGGACCCATGTTGTTCTGAATTAGACTTGATACAGAAATGGTGATGTAGCCAGGCTATGCTCCAACTCTGCAGCTTTCAACTGCTTTCTTTGATCAGGAAAACAATTTAATTTGAGTGCAGATTGAGCAGCTCAGTGCATAGGCCTTTATGACCAGGAGATCATTGCCAGAGTTGTGTTGTTGATATGTTGTGGGTTGGCAAGTGGGCTTGCAGAGGAAGGAAGAAACTCTTTCTTTCTTATGGTAGAAGCTGAGATAAAGGCAGGCATCAGGGAATATGTTGTGTATGCCTCAGACTTGACAGAACTGGCAGATATTCCTCATGTGTATGTCAAGCAATTAAATTCTAATATTGACCCACCACCAGCAAAGACATTTGTTGTCTGAGGGTAAGAGAAAAGAAATGATCTGCCAATCTGTAGACCAAGATGTTTGAGTTACGATACTATAATAAGGAACAATTTTTTATCATTGAAACCTCAGATTTTCCCAAATTGTCACACTTAAATGGTTTTATTAACTTCTTATATGAGTCAAAGCTTTCTTTGTTAAATTTGGCAATTCAGGAAATCTAGGTAACTTTTTATTGTAGATATATGGAAATAATTGAGTGTCAAAAAGCTAATCATACCTGGTCACAAGTAGAAAAGGTTTTCTCTGCTCTAATTATAAAGTGAGCCTTTTCAGGCACTCCAAATCTTCAGCCCATGGGAGCCTTAGGGCAAAGACAACCTTTGTATCGGCGGGTACATATATATGCTTTTTCTTTGATATTAAATATCTGTAACATTTCTCTTTTAGAAATATTATGGTCACATTAAATAAGATGTTGTTTCAGAATGTATCTTTCCAATAAACTGCACTTATAACTGTTGCATACAATGATCATAATTCTGCACTAAGAATCTGTTCACAAAGTATATTGATGACACTTAGGGTTATATTTCTAAGTCTTTTGTCTACATAACAGCTGGTTTGGGGTATGGTAGTTAGCATGGTTATGTAACTTTCACTTCCAAGTGGATACATAACAGCCTAATAGCAACTCTCTTGTGTAAGAAATCCCTGTATCTCACTTTCAGTGGAGCTGTCAGTGAAGAACAGATTAATAAACCTTTAGGATGGTGTCAGTTGCATACATATGCACTCTCATATTCCCATACACACTGCATATCTTGGGGGGTGAGGGGTATAAGCATATATGGCAGGTACTGTATATTAGGATTGTGTAATCTGCCTAGGAAAACTGCTGTATGGGGAAAGACTGATTTACAGGACTGAAATTAATGGAAGTCCAAGAAACCACAGAATAAAACTTGTCATGATAGCTATAAAAATCTACCTTCCCAGTTTTACTATGATAGTGAAGGTAATGAAATTGATAAAATTAATGATTGCCTCATTGTGCTCTTTGGCACTGCCTCATGCTTTGTGTAATAACAGTCGCCACCATCAAATTGCTCCAAACTCTTGTTAGAGCAAATCAGTTCACATCAATTGACATGAACAGTCCTATGACAGATTACACCATCTGAAATGTGGAGTTAATGTGTAAGGCAATGACAGTCTGACCTGACAGTGGTCTATAGTTACAGTGAGCAGCTGTCAACAAGGACACAAGTGCATGGAGACAGAAAGCCTTGAACATCCACCAGGATTCTTCTTTTACTTATCTTCATTTTGCACAGATTCAGTGAAATTGTTGGCATTTGCAAGGATACCAGGAGAGAATTAGGTCAAGTAGCACAATTTTGTCCTTGAAGTATTTCCATTGAAATGAGCAGAATGTTACCCACTTCTTTCAGAGCTAAATTCAGACCATTATTGTTTCTGATGCATTTTGCATAGCATTAATTAATCACTTGATGCACTCAGAACAGGAAGAGATAAAAAAATACAAATCAGTTTAATGATATTGCTGTGCCATAGCTTGCTAGAGGCTGAGAGAAACTTCTGGGAAGCCCCCTTAGTATTCCACAGACACTTGTCAGTCACTGTTGACAGCACAGTGCTGGAGAAGCTGAAATTTAAGTTAAGCATTTTCGCTGGTTTTGGCTGGGATAGAGTTAATTTTCTTCATAGTACCTAGTATGGGGCTATGTTTTGGATTTGTGCTGAAAACTGGGTTGATTATGCAGGAATGTTTTAGTTACTGCTAAGCAATGCTTACACAGAATGAAGGCCTTTTCTGATTTTCATACTGTTCCACCAGCGAATGAGAAGCTGGGAGGGGACAGCTGGGACAGCTGACCCCAACTGACCGAAAGAGATATCCCAAACCATATGGTGTCATGGTTAGCATATAAATCTGGAGGAAGAAGGAAAGGGGAACATTCGGAGTGATGTTGTTTGTCTTCCCAAGTAACTGCAGCATGTGATGGACCCCTGCTATCCTGGGGATGGCTGAACACCTGCCTGTTGATAGGAAGCAGTGAATGAATTCCTTGGTTTGCTATGCTGGCATGCATGGCTTTTGCTTTGCTTATTAAATTGTCTCTATCTCAATTCAGGAGTTTTCTCACTTTTACTCTTCCAGTTCTCTCCAGGAGAGACTGAGAGAGCTGCTGTGTAGGGCTTAGTTGCTGGCTGCGGTTAAACCATGACAGCTGTTAAAGCCATTCCTATATGTCTGATGAAAGGGCAAACCACCCACATTTCTGCATCAAAACTAGGATAAAAACCCCATATAATTGCATCCAATTCTGCCTGTATTTCTGGGAAATTAGGGAACTGCAAAACTGACTAAAGCAGACAGCTGCCTGAACTGACATCGCATCACTGAGTTCTTCACCAGTCTTCTCTTAATATATTTGTTAATTCCTGTCCCAGCAAGACTGCAATGAAGCTCAGTCCACCAGTAAGGATATGAGAATAAATATTGACTTCATAGAAGATAGACTTTATCTAGGGAACAGAACATTTCTTCTGCTTGGACAGTGCACTTACCATCTGTGGGATATGGTGAACAGATAAAAAGTCCAAATTTTGTTAATGTAACCATAAAGTTTTACAGTTAAAATTGAAAAGGTCAAGCAGGGCAAAAATCAAGGTTTCTCTAGCAATCTTTACCTTGGCCACATTCCACAGCTGGAGTATTTTCTTTTTTTGTTAAATGTGTCATGTAATATATTCCTCTTCAATGCTAAATGTGTATAATAAGTGTACAGGGCACAAACTGTGGTAGAGATAACTGTTGCCATGGGAACTTAAACTTTTGCATTTGCCAAGTTTGAATCTGTAATAGTGTAATCATAAGAAATGGGTGGGGAAGGCATTTACATCCCTCTGATCCATCCCTTTGGAGGAATCCTTTCCTATGAAACTCCCTGACAGTTCCATGTTCTCACACATCTGACCACCAGAAGGTTCCTACGCCAGGGTGGGGAAACACAGGACCGTTCTTCTGCCAGGGTGATTTTTCAGAGAGGCTGTTGAGGTCCCTCCTGATCCTGCACATTTCCTGATGAGCTTATAGGGGCTTGCAGGCAGAATCAGATCTGGCCTGTGTTGCCTTGTTCAAGGAGTTCATTAACAAAAGTGCTTAGCAACACTTATTACTTCTTTGGCAATTCCAGATGCATTTTCCCTTAGTCACTCACAGCTACAGAGCTACTATGCATCACATTTTATGTTGTGAAGAACCAGGATGTTTATTGTATGGTGACTTCTACTGGACCCAGCCAGAACTAGGAACCTTACTCTGGGGACATGAACATGTTCGCTGAGGATTAACACTTGCAGTTTCCTTGGGGAACACACTGTACAGAAGCCTTCTTCTTTAGGCCCTTTACCTAAACTAGTCCTAAAATAGGAATTGCTGCCTTCAGAAATTCTGATGTATTAGTGTATGTTTATTCCCAAATAGACCTTAAAAGCTGAAATATCAAAAGCATGAAATAGAACTGCAGAGTGAAACATCTGCTTGTAGATAACAAGACTGCTTATTTTGTCAGCCTTTGAAGAGGTCCATTGCCTTGTGGGAATTTAATCCAAAACCCTGTATCTTTTACTTCCTTGTGGCATAGAATTTCTGGCTGAATTACAGCTCCTGAGGGAGCTCAGTTCATAATGGGAAGAAGCCCAAACTTGGTGCATATTGCCTATTCATTGGATCTTCTGAAGGAAGATCCAAGCAAAAGTGATATAGGAATACAGTCTACTGGAGAAATGCCCAGCTACTGTTGAGGCATTTTATCAGAGGCCAGTAAGGCAGCCTGGATGCCTCCACAACTCGTGTGGGTATAAACCACTTTGTTCTTACCACTTTTCATAGCATTAAATTGGGAAGGGCAGGGTTACAGGGGAAGGCAGGAAGAAAAAGGGAAGGACAGAAGGAAAGAAGGAAGGAAGGATGGAAGGAAGGAAAGAAGGAAAGTCACCCCTGCCTCTCCTCAACAGGAGCTGAAAGGTAGCTCCCCAAGTAGCAAGCTTATGCGCCATCACTTGATGAACAAAGCGTTTATTCTTTTTCTCTCTCGGGATGATCAGTCATCCCAGATATTCTGGCACGTTCCTGTGCTTGCTGTCTAAATGGTATTCACTTACTAACAGAAACGTTTGTCTCTGGGTAATGCTCTAAGTTATACCACTGGGGTTTGCAGGGCATGAGAATTTTCAGTGCTGGAAAGAGTATAAAAGGCCACCTCCTTTCTCTGCAGGCAAGTAGAGACTCTGCATTCTCTCCATGTAGGCCCCTCTTTGTCTTTAGTCCAGAGATTGTCTTAGATCCAAGTCAAGCAAACAAAAGCTGATTATCTCACCTTTAAATAGAGGGATTACACAAAGAAGTTGAAGCTGGGTAACTGATCTCCCACTTCAGCAGCTGAGGGGGATAACCCTTCAGATGAAACAAATTTGAAGGAAGAAAAGAAAAAAAATTGCCATGATGAAGATTAATGCAGAGCCATAGCTCTAAGCATCATGGTTGACATTTGACTCATTGTTCATAGTTATTTGTATCTATATCAAAAGGGAGCACAATTAAATTCCAATTTTAATTCCCTCTGCACTAGCCAACCAGCTTTTCCTCTAAAAAGGTTCACCATAAGGGAAACATTCTGGAGAAATATTAAAAAGAAGAAAAATACCTATGTCAGTACTGATACCTCTTCTTTTCCCACAGCCCTACAACAATTTTTTTTGTTTTCTGTTAGCAACATATATTTCCTCCTACTTATGCTGTATACCTTGGATCTAAATGGGCTATAATTTAATTCCTGGAAATACCATCCCTAAAACCCTATTCTTCTAGGGATACTGTAGAATAGGTCCCAAATCAGTACAAAGAAATCAGGAGGATTCAGATGTTACATGTGTACAAAGGTAATTTCAAACAACCCTTTTATTTCCCCAGTCTTTGTCTGCTAATGCCAGTTTCCCTGGCACAAGCTAAAGTATCTTGGAAAATATCTTTCATCTTCACTAGTGAAACACACAAGGCAAGAGCACTGATGGCAGCCTGGACTTGTTGAAGGAGATTTGGTAGCTCCTGGGGCTCCTTGAGGCACAGGCATGTGTAGCCCTTCCCTCTGTTTGACCACATCCCACAGTATCCTGCTGGCGGAGTTTATGAGTTATCTCACTCAGAATTAGTGTGAGATTGCATTAGTATGAAAGGACTTTCATACACTGCTACATTCTTTCTTAACTGCTATGTTGCTTTGGGCTAGCGGAGCAATGGAGACTAGTCTTTTTCTTCAGAGAAGACTAACACTGAAATTGGTTAGGAAACCACGACCATACTAGCACTGTTTTGACTCTGAAATGTACATACTGGTAAAGTTCCTAGGGATCAAGAGTCCTGGCAGTAAGAGAAATCAGACACTACAGGAGCTTGTTTCTGTTTTCTATCTAACCCACAGTATTTAATGCTTGGAAATGTTAACTGTTGAAGACAACTTTGTCACTAGAGTAACACCTGAAAATGGGCCTTATTCTGCTTTAAGATGGTGTAATTTCAAGGCTATAATCCTGATTTATACTTAGGTAACTGAGAGGAAAATCAGATCCATTATATCCATAACAGCACACGTGTTAAACAGGGGCTAGAGTTTTAAGCTGTCATTTCAGCCAAGACAAATAGATTTTGTTGTCACCCATCCTCACAGCCCATGACAGTTCAGAGCTCTTGTAGATGGATTTTTGAGCTGGAAGAAGACAGGATCAAGCTATGAAAACACCACAGAGTGTCTCTTTGGCATTTTACCTTTTCCTCTGCTTTTCTTTATATCGTCATTATCTAGATAAGAAGCAGTAGTGCACAGTATGAGTAGCATTTTGATGTCATGCAGGCTACTGAAGATGTGGAAGATACAGCTTAGTTCAAGTGCCAGACGTGCATCAGCAAGATTAATTTTCAGCGAAGCCAGAAATCTGGGCAGGTTTGAATTATGTTCCTCTATAGTACAAAAAGACCCAACCAAAACTAAACAAAATAAGCCAAGCAAAAAACCACCAAAAACCAATCCAAAACTCCAAAACAAAACAAAAAATTGCTGTATGAAAATTGATGTGACATAGTACAGAGGTGAAAGAAAAAAAAACAGTTTCATTTTACTGTAGGATAACTTCAGAGTCTAGTATCAAGTCAAGCTAGTATGAATACCCAACACTAGCATTAGAAGCGAAAGATATTTATCTTTCCAAATCAGGCCAAATTCTACTTCCTTTAATTGCTCTGGGGAAATACGGATTTTCACCTGAACCAATAAAAGCAGGATGAACTCCTTTTCAGCATGCAAGAAGAGGCACGGATCACTCTGCAAAGCAGAAGGAAAGATTGCAAAGTAATTTTCACCACCAAAACACATTTTCCCTTCCAGTGTGAAGCAGTGGGGAGCAGCAGTCAAAATTGATTGTTCCAGTTAAAATTCTGCATCACAATGTTACTGAAAAAGAAGCGTGATGAGCTCAGCTTTTCTGACAATGTGTCGCAGTAAATATAGACAGGAGCCTGTTAAGATTAAAGAGTTCTTTGGCACATCATACATCTTCTTGATTCACTGTGCATCGTTAAACTTTCTTTTTTAATGATGTTTTGTTTATTTCATGGACAAGCTGTTAAATTCAAACTACATCTTGAAGGAAATTTACTTTGTTTAGGTCTTACTATGGAAACCTCTCATTATCTCTATTTGTATTTCTGATATGTATGAATGGCTCAGATCTTAATAGCAGGTCAAACAGGTGAAATAGTAATAGCTTTATCAATAGCACTACACTTTTTTGCTTTAGCAGTTCCACTTCTATCTTTTCTGTGCAGAGTCTCCAAATATTTATGTAGATATGTAAATCAGGGTGATAAAAATGATAGAAAACTATTTTTTTTCTCAAGCTTCTGAGCCATAATTTTATGTTTTATTGCTGATTACGGTGACATTAAATAGTCAGTAAAACAAGTATATCTGCATCACACAGTGTATAAACAGCATTTCAGATGACTGCCTAAGATGTTTAAAGTTTTCCAGTGGCATGATTTTTAAAATTGTACCCTTCCTTAGGAATCCCTTTTCTGCTTTGGCTGCTCAGTGGTGATGAATTTTATGAGTAAAGGGCTAGAGCTGCGTAATCAAATTCATTATACTGAAGTAAAAAGGCTTTATTTGCTATTAATTTGGAAAGAAATAGTGTCACTAAGTCTCTCTCTTCCTTTATTGAAAGATAAGCGCTTTGTAACGTTTAATAAAGTGCAAAGGTGAGTGCTCAATTGAAGGTCTTGTGCAATTATTGAAAGTCCTCTAAACATGACCACAGTTTCTCTAATCAGTTTCTGACTTGTGGACCCTGAGAACCCTCCTTCTTCCCCTTCCACCCTTAGGTTAGTGTTTGCCTTATGCAAATAGCACAGCAAATATGCCTGGCTCAAAAATGAAAACGGTTTTTATATATTTTTGATGATAACGTCTCTAGCTGGAATGCATTCAAACTCCTACTGGCCATGGAGAAACCAGTGACAAAAATGGTTTTCTGATTTATGGCCACAGTTTGTTATCTTTCAAAACATGTATACTTGTAACCCCTACTGTTGCTGACTACATTATTGTTTACTACATATGGATGCCATTTTGCAAGTTTCTGAGCTTCTTCAATGTGAACAGGAGTCTAGTGTCTTGGAATATATGCACTGCACCTTGCAGGACCACATCCAAGCCCTGGAAACAGACTTACTTCTGCTTACCCACAGACCACTGATGCTGAGTGACCTTCATGATAATGCTAGGATTTAGTTTTAACTTGCTATCATTTTTATTTGTTTAAATATTTTGTTTTTTGATGAAAGCCCAGTAAAATTCTGCATTATAAAGATAAAATTTTCTTTACCATTATATTGTATTATTGTGCCAAGAAGGAAGAGCATTCCAAGGTTACCTTCCAAGATACATCAAACTGTTGAACAGGATTACAGGTGGACTAATTATTGTATTTGATATACATGCAGGATGTCAACTTGGCCTCAGCAAGTCATGGACTCTGGGAGACCCAGATTTATCTGTACTTCTCATGCAAAGACGTTCCAGAGATCACTTGCAGAGGACTTGGTAGTCAGTTAGAGGAAAAAAAAAAGACCAACCAAAATCCAAGAAAAAACCCATTCATAACCTCAACCAGTAGATTGCCCTAGGGAAATTATGGAAATATATGAGTAAATATCAGAGCAGAAGGTTGATAAGCATCGTAGTTCTTGAGACAGTCACTGATTTTCATTCTGGTAAAAAACCCCATGCATATATTCTTCTAACCACCTTAAAATGTTACCCATGTTATAGCCACAGATGCCAGTTTCCCTCTTACCCTTGGAATAGTGCTTCTCCTGGGAATCAGTCTGGTGTATCCCAAGCAATATATTAACAGCAGGTGCACAATTACTGTCCTTGGCTTTAACCACTATAAAAAGAGGATTCTCCACCGATTTCAATCCTTCTCCTCACATTGCTTTTATATGATATTTATATTTCAACCTGAGAGGTGATAGTAAGCCTGTCTTTCATAGTACAGAGGATCAAGAGCATATAGTCTGTGGAGCATGTCTCATACTTACTGCATTTAAGTCAAGACAACACTGCAGGAGAGGCATCTTATATCTCTGCAGTTAGGCAGTTTCTCATTTTCATGTTTCTAGACTCCACTGACATGATTGATGAGATCCTTGTTCCATTGATTCAGTGAGACCTTCATTAGTGCCTTTCCTTGTAACATCCTCATCTGCTCCAGAGGTCGTCTCTTTCACATCTACTGACAGACAAGGATTCTCCCTTGATACAAGTTGAGGTATTTGCACCAACCCTAATGTGCTTGTAAGGAGTGATGGTGACATCCCCATCAGAACTAGGTCCTGTAAAAGCTATTCTTCTGACAGAATTTTACATGCCTGAAATTTTGTCAATATGACCAGTAAACGAATTTGGTTCTGTTGGGCTCATCCTTGCAATAAGTAAGCTGTTATCAATGGGATTCCTGACACTGTTTGAGATTCCCAAACCACAAAGGCAAAATATTAACTAACCTGAAGATCTGTATATGTTTTGTTCATCATTGTGAATATTTAAGACCTCTGGGCACTTCTCAGAAGCAGATAGGGCAAACATTTCTCTTTTGGGGAAAGACAGAGTTACAGTATATATACCACTTACTTTTTTTTCTCAAGACTCAGGAAGACCTTGCACTGCTGATCACGCTTCATAACCCGGAAGCGTTCAACTAAAACAGCTCACCATGAGGAAGATAGCATTGTGTCATTATACTCCACTGAGTCTTCTGTCTAAAGGTATGTCTGTATTTCTCAGTCACCTGTCACAGCATCCTATAGGGCATCTGCATAATACAGTGTTTCCCTGAATGTTGTTACTCCAGCTATAGTCAGCACCAACAATACGTATGCTTCTTCAGCAAAGAAACCAGGACATACACACGTGTATGCTACAGTCACTGCATAAATACTGCCAGGCCTTGGAAGTATCTCAAATTCAGCACCAGTGGAAGATTTCCCTGAAGAAAACCTGCACAGTGTGCATTTACAGGCACTTTGACAGTTAGCTTCTGTGACTATCTTAAGAATTCTAGTTCTTGACATCTACTGCTCTGAAGATGTGAAATGTTCTCCAGGGAAGATGAGTGGTCTCCACATCCTCCAGAGACATGACTGTAACTTGTGACAGTTGTCTGGGGCTTTGACAGTTTTGGCAATTCCTTAGAGATAGCTCTGTGTCAAGGCAAGCACGTGCTCAGACACACTTGGAAAAAGGGCCTGTGTTTTAGTCTTTTGATAATTTTAAATTATGTTGTTCTGAGTGAAGAACAGCAAAACACAGGCAAAACAATAAACCTTACTGTAATGTAATTGGCTTCCTCATAAGAAGATCCTCTCTGGTCTGTTGGTAACTATCTGAGGCAAATAACCTCCAGGTGCCTGGCAGTACACTTAGTATTTATGTTGTAATCAGTACTGTCCTGGGTTCAGCAGTAGCAGTCATTTTTTCTCCTTCTTAGTAGCTGGTGCAGCGCTGTTTTTGACTTTCAGCTTGGGAACAGCGCTGATAGAACCGACGTTTTTAGTTGCTGGTCAGAATGTTTACCCTGGCCATGGACTTTCTGAGCATCATGCTCTGCCAGGGAGGAGGGGAAGCTGGGAGGAAGCAGAGACAGGACACCCGACCCAAACTAGCCAAAGAGGTATTCCATACCACAGCACGTCATGCCCAGGATGTAAACTGGGAATTACCCGGAAGGGCTAGCTCACTGCTGGGTGGGGGTGAGTTATCGGTCGGCAGGTGGTGAGGTGTTGTATTCTCTTCTCTTGTTATTTCCTTTATCATTATTATTATTGGTGGTAGCAGCAGTGATTTGTGTTACTGGACTGTTACTGTTACTGGACTGTTCTTATCTCAACCCGTGGGAGTTACATTCTTTTGATTTTCCTCCCCATCTCTCCGGGAGCTGGGGGAAGAAGAGGGGGAGTGAGTGAACGAGCTGTGTGGCTGGGTTTAAACCACGACAAGTACTCAAGAGTTAGATTAGTTTGTAAACCAAGCAATTATTTTTTAGTTTGTGTTCTAATAAAATTGCAGCTGTTTCCTTATGCCCTAGAGGTTTACTTTTTATCATTGTTGCTATGAAGTCCACACTGTAGTGCTGACTGGATAGTTCAGTACTGGCATGCCAGTAGCAGCTGGGCTGCTTTGCTGGTTGCGTGTCATCAGGCCTCATCCTTGTGTCTGGTCAAGGACTGGTAGGGAACAGAGTGAATTCTAATGGAGGCAGACAGAGAATAGGCTTGTTGTTGTCATCCTCACCAGTCTCAGTAAAGGAATTTCTTTCTTTTCTTTCTCTGCTTCTCTTCTATCACTAGCAGACCTGATTCCCCTCTCTGGCACATCAGATGCATTCCATCAGTCACCACAAAGTGCCACTGATCTGGGATATCACACCAGAGAGTCAGCCCTCCTGCTTCCCCTGAGATCTGTTAGGCTGCTCTTTTATTTTTCATAAAATCCTAATCTGAATTCCTTCATAGGGCCATCTTCTAATATACACATTTCAGTAAAATCACCAGATCACAAAGACTCAGAGAAGTGGTTTAGAAAAATCGTAATGGCTTGTTTCTTGCTGTTGGATTTTCCAAATGTGCTTAATTTCCTTTTTCAGCACGCAGAATGCACATTTTACTTTACTACTAACTGTTAGTCAGAAATGAGCTTTGTTTAATTCATTGGGCTTTTTGCAAAATGTTATATTTATACTAGACTGTTTTATGACATTTATACTATAGCATAAATATTTTTGCAAGTGTCCAATAAAGCAGATTGCATCTCTGCCTCTCTCTGACTTCAGAGAAAGCTTTTTGATATTTTTCTGAGTGTAGTGGTGTCTACCTATTATTTCTGAGGCCACTGGTTCCAGATGTAGCTGGTCATAGACAAATACACACACATTCGCAGATGCAGTCATAAGATAGATGATCATACAGATAGACATCTTTCAAAGAACTTAATCTGCATTTGGGAGCCTGGATTAAAAGGCCTTTCATGGAGATTCAAAAACCTGAAGAAAGCATAAGGAATAATTAATCAAAATAAAAGTGAACAGAAAACCCTCAGGAATTGGTGATATTTCTGAAAAATATTCCTCATTCAAGTAAAAATTAGAAATTAAAATCTTTTCTCTTTTGAATGTCTCTCAGTCAGAAAAATAATACTAATGTAAAAGTCTTGATTTTGAAGTACACATTTTGATTCAGAGTTGCTAAAATATTTTTAGAGAAAATTAACTAAAATGTCGACACTGTCCAAGAAATAATTCCAAACAGAAGAACACATTTTTTCCTTTAATGAGGTTGAGACCTAGTGTTGGGGATGTGATGCTATCCGCTGGTTTAGGTTTCTAGGTTAGGAGATAGGATTTCCAGCTGAAGGGAGCCAGATTCTGGTTCCTCACTGCAGCCTGGCATTTGAGTGTGAATACCAGTGATGGCTTGATGAAAGTGACGGCATACACAGTGTAAGGAGCAGATAATGAAAGGTCAGGCTGTCCCCATCTTAAAATGGCCTACCCATACCTTTTGGCCTCATACCTCATACTCTTGCTCGTGCTGGGGTTCAGCCCAAGAGCAAGGACTTAGGATATTGCCATTTAAGGTTCACTCTCAACACACAGCTTCAGTCTTTCCCAGGTAGAAATCCGAGTCTTTCTCTTTTTCTGGGCATACTCTAGTGCTAGATTGAACCACTGATGTGGTGGTAAGAGTACGAATTTCCCCAAACCTTGCAGAGCTGTTGGGGACACACTGACAAGCAGATGACTCTGCTGTATCAACCTGAGCTTTAACAGACCTTTGAGAGAGAAACGTTCCTACAGAATGGGCACCTCAGAGCATGTGAAGGAAGTTAAGCAGATCAAGAGCTTTCACCCAAGTTGCATCTAATGGTCTCAGGTGTCTGCAGCATCAGAATCCTAGAAACCCATGAGATTGCGTTCTTGTTTGGGGCCTCAGACATTTTAGCACTACTGTCCACTCCAGTAAGTCAAAGTTTAGCAGGCCAGAACCTATCACTCATCTCAAAGTTATTTCAGCTGATTCATTCATAAGTACTAGCATGTGGCTGAAAAACTGCAGAGGTATTTAGACAGGAGTAAGCAGTATTACCTGGAAGGGTCAGTGTGAAGGGAGATGACTAAAGCACAACAGCTGGAATGTTTTAGGGCCAATCTTACACCCTAATCCTCTAAAGAGCTGGGGTCTCGTTTATTACCCTTTTTTATGTGACAGTAGAGAGGGTAAATGAAATGCATTAACAAGATTTGTAGATTGTAATAAAATGTGAGGCACTGAGAGGAGAGATAAATACTACAAAGGGGCCTAGAGATTAGAAATGTCATCAGGAGAAAAAAAGAAGATTCATTTTAGGAAAATGTAAGCTAGTAGCTATGAGCAAAACCAACCAATGAACAGATACCGAATAGGTAACTGAAGGCTTTTCATTGGCCTTCATTATTTCTTCTGTAGAATCTTAAAAGTGTTGGTTTTGGGGTTTTATTTTTTGGTTTGGGGTTTTTTTTTTTCCTTTTTTCTATGTGTTCTTTTCAAACAAAGACCATCTCACTGGACCCAGATGTCCTGGCTGGCCTACTTACTACTGCTGTGAGAATAAGCATGTGTTCCAGGAACAATTTCCTATGCAGTATCTATTTAAAAAGATGTGCCAGCCACACTAGATGGGCACATTTGATGGATACAATTAGTATGTCATTCTGTAGTTTTACAGCAATTTGAGGTGTATAAATAGTTTTTAGGAATCAGAAAAAATATTCTCTGTTAAGGTGACTATGGAATGTTAAAACATTTTTTTGGAGTTTGATTCAAAGACCACCAAAGTCAATAGCAGTCTCAGTGTTACTTGAGAGATTTAGATCTGGCTCTCCAGGCTTTTTCTTCTCCTGTCTGCTTGGCTGTGAATTCAACAAAACTGTGTGTCTTTTGCATTGGGAAGGCTATTCTCACGGCTAGAAATCTTTTCTGTTAAAAAAGAAGAGCTTGGAAGAGGAGAAACTGGTCTAGAGAACAAAGCAAATTCGACACTTCTTGTGGAGTTTTCAGCAATACAGTGCACATTTTCTTTTGTTAGAGTGCCAAATGTGTGGTCTATTACACAAAGCAGGACACAGGCCTCTTCTGTCCTTTCCCAGAGGTGATTTCTTGTAACTTATGGCATTTCTTTATTTTCTTGGAAGTCCTGCCTGTATATGAAAAGCAAACTGCAGATTCTTTCTTTAGTGTACAGGCAAGTGTGTGAGTAACTTGGCAGTGCTAAATTCAGAAGCACCAGTAGAAGGTCTTGATTTCGTATAAAGGAGGGTCGGGCTGAAGTGATCTAATGCTAATTGCTGTGATAGTCTGCAAAGCTCACCTTGAAATTTCTCTGTAATGCTATTTTATTCCATTAACCAAAATAGAGTTATCAAGAACTCTTGGAGCCGTCTGTGGTATATTTTGTAATGACTGTGCAGCAATCGTGTGTATCCCCAGAATGTGAGCAGTATAATAATTAATAGGCCTGATTCCACACTACTGAGGTACCTAGGAGGCTTTCCATCAGCTTTAATGAGAGCTGAAATGTGCCTTAGCTGAGCTATATGGGGAAGAAGAAACTTTCTAAATTATATATTTCTTTAGCTCTGTAAAAGGTTCTTTGGGGGTCATTGTCTGTGCTGGGTGGAATGCACATTTCCAGCCACAAACAAAAGGACTGCTCATGCCACCTTTCAAAGCAAGTTGGCAAGATAAGAAAACAATAAAATAAACTGCAACCTCTCCAGCTCTCAGGCTATTTGTTCTCCAAAAGCCAGGAAGAAAAGGACATGGTTTGTGATATGGCCAAAGGCTTAATAACTTAAACCTGCTGCAGTCCCAAAGGCCTTGAAGGAGAATAAATGCCAAACTCAGGGATGCTTACTCCTTCAGCATTTCCTGCTTTTATAGCAAAGGAGCTCCAGCCCAAAAGGATCAATTAATCATACCTGGGGACACAGGATCCCTCAGGCTGTTGAAACCAGGGATAAAAACAGCAGTAGACACCACAGTGGGTTATCAAGCAGAATTATGGCAGCTGTATCTCCAGGCAACAGAGGTACAGATAGTAATAGAAAGTTTAACAGAGAAGAGCTGTGTCTCCTCCTCACACAGAAACTAAAATAGATTTCTTGGATAGTGTCCAGGAGCAGAAGCCCAAACTCTCAATACACACCTAAATTCTCCATCTGCCTCACCAATAGCAGTCGTGCTTTCTCAGTGAGCAGCAGGGATGGAAACTCTGGCAGGACTTCTCCCTGTCACTTGCAAATAGCCAGCTCCCCTGCAAGCTTCAAGCATGTCTAGACATTGACTAATCCCTTCCCTTGTGCCAGCTGGGTGACATCAGCATACTGAGTATCGCTACAAATCTCTGCACCAGCCAGGTCTCCTGGAATGCATATCATGTGCCTTTCCCATGCTACTTTGCTAGAGTCACTGCAGAGAGAGGAATGTTGCCAATGGCTACCTGTATGGTCTCTCTGGAGTATGAAGGTGACAGCGTCAGAGAGCAACTCTGGGCATTGATGGTGGAGTCTCCAAACGAGTAATCAAACCTCATGCTCATTGCTGTCCTCCCTGAGGAACCACTGTGGATTCTGGTTTTTTTGTACTTAACAGGAGTTAACAAAAATGTTACAAATGTATCACTGTATTAATTACATTTTGAGGCCTATAACGTTTGATCACATCCAGGTAAACCTGAGGATTCAGGAAGTTGCTACTTGCCTCAACATTAACTTCAGTGATCTCCTGCCACCTGGCTGATTGTTTGCCACTATACAAGGCTGTCAGCATCAAACAGTCTGTCTGCTGAACCACTGGCTTCCTAAAAGCTATTTGAAGTTCAATGGCATTCTTAGTTTCTATTATGTATAAAAGGAAAAAGAGAGCTTGTCAGAATAAAGCTATTTAATGCATACTCAGAAATGTCTTTAATTGTTGCATGGCACTTAAATGCTTAAAAAATCTTGAGATCAATAGATTGATTTTACTGAGTCATCTGTCTCCCACCTATTCAAATGTTCGTGCTCAGCATTGCAATTATCTCAGCACCTGTTAGGAGTATCAGAATACCAAAATGATGGTTGCACCCCTTTTTCTAAATAAGGCTGGTCTGGCTCAGTTTGCTGTGGCAGAGAGCAGGGACAGTGCTGCAGAGGGGAAGTATCTGGAAACGAAGATATCAGCTTTCACAGGAATGGAGTAGATCTCTGCCGTGTTGCTGAATGGTTAAAAATCACCTTATTTTCCAAGAGACAATGTTCATGCATGATATGCAGCACTTGTAAGTTACACAAGAAAACAGAACTTGTCACTGTCTTCTCAGCCCATTGATCTGTCTAGCAGTCTACTATCCTGACTGCAAAAGTTGCCAATATTTGAATCTTCAGAAGATGAAAGAACACCACATTGTACCTCACCAATTGTTCAGCAGTGCATAAGGGGAAAACAGTCTCCTTGACGATCACCTACCATGATCAATTCATGACTTGGGTTATGAGATTTAGTCGCCTTTAACACTATCTTTACTTTGAAAAAATTTCATTTGTAAAAATGATCTAACTTTGTCTTACTCCACACTGAAGGGCAGTGGATGCTAGAATCAGTAGAAACACTTCAAGCACCAACTTCTGAAATAATTAGGTTCTAAGTGAATATATACTAGTTTAGTCAAATAATAAATGACTTTCATATCCATATAATAAGAAAAATAGATTTTTATTATAATCTTTTTTTCACAAAAAAAAAAAAAAAAAAGTACTATCCATGCATGTAACTGAACACTGCTGTTTTTCAGTATTAACACGTTTTTTCTCCTTTCTTTTTCCTAGCAGGTTCTCAACCTTGGTTATCTAAGACCTCCAAAGCAATATATTTTAATGAACAAAATTAGGCAGATGTATCATCCACTGTGGGATTTGAACCCATTGTCACTGGGGAGAAAGCTGCAATTTAATAGATGAAGATGTCAAACCATATTATAGGATCTTTTGCAACTGCATATTTATCACAGTATTAGGGGACCCTGGCAAACCGAAAAATTTCACTGTTTATTCACAGTGAAGACACTTAATTAATGACTAAGACTAATCAGCCTGTTTTATTATTTACAGGGATTCCAACATGCCTTACTCAACTGATATGCAAACAAAACATCCTCAGCCTGCTCTAATAATTCTGAACCAGACTCACAGAGTGGCACTGTCAAGTAGCTCTTTGGTGATTTACAGCACCTCCTCTGCTACATTCACATTGCTTGCATGCAAATAAGCTGCCATCCCTGCAAATCCTTCATTTTAAAATACAATGTGCCATCTTGTTGACTACAGGAATGCCCTTATCTTTGCACATGACTTAATGGAGACAAATGTCTGACTTGGGCAGATTTGTGGAGACCTTCATGGACACACACCTACACAGAATGTCTTTTCGGAAACGTTTAGGAGGTTGACGAAGAAAAATCCTCTATTGCATCTGGCACAGTTGCTGCAGCTAAATTCTTTCACAAAGATGTCAGCCCCAGCCTCTCCAAAAAGGGATGGATTAACCATTGTCTTGCACTTGCTAAATTCATTTCCATTGCTGCTAAATAGATGAAAAGCAAGGAAAATGTGTTAAAGTGGGGGGAAAGTTGTTATTAAACGTGGTGATCTCACTGGGTGATCAGATGCCATACTGGTCTGAAGATTGGAAGAATCAGATTTTCTTCTAGAAGAGGTTAGGAATAAAAGCACCATAAAATACAAATGAGAATAATAGGAGTCATTTGCATGTTCAAGTGATTGAAGAATGTTTCACGCTTTCAGGTGCATTTTATATTTGCAATGGAGAAACTGAGGAAAAGAGAAGGTGAACTATTCAGTCAGGAATACATGCTGCCAGTTGGGGATAACACCCATGGATTCACACCAGTAGACCTCATTTTCTCTGACAGAGTCTTCTGAATAAAGAGGAAAAACATTATTAGCAGAGCAAAATAAACCAGATAAAAATAGCTCATGAGTGCAAGTCATCCCACTTTTGACTGCCTCCTATTCCATAGTGAGCCATGCTTGAGAAACACTGCGAAGCAGCACATCAGCCGGAAGAAAGATCTCCCTCAAACCTATTAGCCTGAATGCAAAGCCAGTGCCACTTAGGTATTCACAGGATATAGGAACCACACCTGTGGTTTTGGGCCTAAAAGGTGGAAGTTCTGTACCAGGAAGTATACACACACATATGGATGGGTGCGTACATGTTCCCAGGCAAAGATGGCTGTAGTGTAAGGTCAGGGGGGTTTAAATTTAAATTGGTAACACAAAATAAATTGTCTGTTACACAGTACAGGCAGGAAGCTCTGTAGCTTCTGGAAGGCAGAGGTTTCTCCAGGCTCCACCTTGCACTGGCACCTCATCCTTCACAAAGATTGTACTGAAAGGAGGTAATTATTAAAGGCTCACTGTCAAATTGAACTGAAGTTCTCTATGCAGGTTCCACCAAGGTGTTTCCTACTCAGTAAACTCATTAATGAGATGGATAATAGAATGGATTGAGTTTTTTAAACATGAAGATGATACTAGCATGGAAGAGGCTGCATCACATTGGAGTACAGGATGAAAGCTCAAGATTATCATGACAAATTGGAGAAATGGTCTGAAGAAGAAAAAGAATCAATTAATTCACTAAAAGTACGTGTGGAGTGCTACATTTAAAATATTGTACAGAAATAATGAACAGCACAAACCCAAGGCAGGTAATTAATCTCTCTGCAATCATTCTGCAGAAGAGGATCTGGGCTTTATAGTAGCATGGGAACTGTAACTGGGGAGGACAAGGAAAGGAAAGCATCATACTGGGAAGCAAAAATGCAAGCACTGCAAGTGAAACAGTTATAGTAGATCTGTCATTTTAGTCAGTTCTGGTAAAGTTTGAACTTAGGTAATCTTTCCATCTTCAGCACAACACTTTGACTGGTGAAAGTCCAAAGAGGATTAATGATCTGGAAATGAAGAGTCTTGAGGGAAGACCAGGAAAACAAATAAACAAACAATCAAAACCCGCTGAACAAAACCAGGCTGCATAATTCTGAAAAGAGTGGAAGAGGCAGATCATGGTCATCTCCAGGAGAAGTTTACTGAAAGGAATAGAACAGTTTGTTTCTGTCTTCGCTGGTAATAAAACAAGGAGATATGGGTTTACTCCTAAGTGAAGCAAATTTTAGGCCAGGCATCAAGAAAGCCCTTTAACTTGGAAAGATTAATACTGGAATAGGTTTCCTGGAGGGGCATATTTTCTATTAGGTCCAGTTTAGGCCTTTTTAACCCTTCAGTGGGTCAGGGAAATGAAATCAAATACATCGTGGCATCTCTTGCATCCTTTCATCTAGTACAGATTATGACAGAAAGTGGATTATACAACAGAGAGCTATTGCCATATGATCTGTTTGTGGTAGGAGTCAGAAGGACTTTCACAAGCGAGGATGACTGCAGCCAGCACATGTGAGAGTTGCTGTAGGTCCTCTAAATATTTATCTTTCTTCAAGTGTGTTTTGACATGAGAAAGAGTCTGAAAATCACAAACTGCTTTTCAAGTGTAAAAATCTATGCCTTAGATGACATTTGTTTTCTATTAAGGAATTTGTTGATAAACAGATTCAAAAGCTCTTTTTCCATGTGTGATTAAATACAAAACATTTGCATTGTTTTTATGAATACAATGTCAACTTTTTGTTTTTTATGTTAGGGAATAAGCTACAGCATTCATGCAGAGAGGTTTCCTAAAGCTCTCTGATAACTGTATCTGGTTTAATCAACTTTGTATCATAACCTGTACTAGATGCAAGGAAAACAATGGACCAGATGAGGAGGATGTCCACCAATGGAGCAAATAGCTAGCTATAATGAGCAGCAGAGATATCAAAGGTAATAATGAAGCATTACAGGCCTGGGCACTAGAAAAAAAAATGAAGTCAAATTGTTAGGAAGAGGGTTCTCAAGAGGTATCTGCAAAGGGATGGTGGGCTGGACGGGAGTGTGTCCTGAAGAATGAAAAGACAGAGGAAGCAAGTATGCAGGCTGCTTCTAAGCCAGGCAAGGAGTGGTCCAGCTAACTTGACACAAACAAGCTATCAGACCTGGAGGAAGATGCTTGGTTAGGCTTTGTATTGCCTTTCTAACCTGAAAGTACTAATGATTCCAGACTTTCTGTCCAGAAGATAAAGCTTATTTTTGGAAAGACTGTCATGTGTCACTGCAAACCTCTTTTGTCTGTGTTACTGATGGCACAGTAGGGCTGGTATTATAGGTATTTTAGGACATTTGAGATGGACTGAAAGATCCTACAAGAGCCGAGGAATAACAGTGAAAAATACTTGTAACTTAAAGTTATTGAACTATATAGAAAAATTACAAGTCTGCAGTGACATGAGAAAAAGGAGGAAATTAAAAAGACAAAAATGATGTGGAAACTATCTGTACATACAATGTTATTTCTATTCAGTGGCTCAGCGATACCTATTATAATAGAATATGTTAAAAGCATTGGGGTATCTGGGTTTTAAATAGCTTTTTCTATCACATCCAACTTATGGACAGAGTTTCCTTAGATTTAGAAAGGAAACAGGGCACAGTTGGATAAAGCAGGCAGGCAAATGGACAATTTATCAAAACGTTATGCACTCAGCTACATAAAAATTATTAATTTGTAACCGGGCTATTAAGAACTGTCAAGCCTCAAGTCAGCTTGGCAATTCTCAAGTTTGAGAATTCAATTTGTAGTCTGCAACATTAAATTAAAAATTCCCCTGTTATGTCAGTCTTCACTAATCTTTGTAGATGTAACAGGGATGTCTGGCATCAGTGAGTTTGCTCTCAGTTATTGCTCTTCTTGGCTTACAGCAAGGTTGAGAAGGAAGCAGAAATACAAAGATTCCTCTTCTGCTTGAGATTTTTAGTATTTTTAGATGCTGGAGAAGGCTGTCTAAACTCCCAGACTCAAAATCTGCCACACTCACAGCATCATCCCTGGGCACCGCTCTGTTCCTCTGCGAACTCAAGACCTGAGAAGGTGACACAGGAATTTCTCTGCTGTCAGGGACCTCCCATGGCCAGGGTGGTAGAAATAGAGAACCAGAACTTTCTTTCTTCTGTTTGTTGTGAAGAGGTCAATAGCCACAGGTCCTCCAAATCCAGTGAAAAGAGACAATTCCACAGACATCATATACATTGGGTAACAGGGAGCATAAAGGGGGGAAAAGGGAGCCTTCCTCCTGTGTGGCTTTGTGAAAGGCCATCCCACAAACTGATGAGTTGTCTTTAGTAAAGGTTTGAATAGTTGATAGACTCAACAACAACTCTTGCAGGATTGGCAACAGATTTATCCACAGGTATGTGGAGTAGGTGGAGAGTTGCAATATCAACATCACTCTTGCATTAATGAGATCCAGAGTTAGGTTGTAAACATGTTTAGGGTCCTTGCTGGGTGTTAATAACACAGTTTACATAAGTAATTTAAAAAAACAAATGCTTTTATTTTTGTACACAAATGCCAGAAAACTAGGTGATAACAAACACTTATCTACATTGTGCAAAACGTGATATGGCAGGTCTGGTTTGTGTTTGCTTTTGCAGGGACTCTGGGAGCGTTCAATAGTTTATGGAAAGGGAAAACTCTTCAGTGTGTGCGGGAATGACTCTTACCTTGGGAATAATGGATCTATCCCCAACAGTACTTACTGTTACAACTCCCTACAATCTTTTTTTACTTTTCTGCCTTAATAGTGCTGGCTCGTAGCAGCATAACCAGCTGTTACTTATCACTTACTGTAAGAAGTTTCCATAGAGATTTTTTCTCTCTAAATGCTACAACTCCTTAGAATTGTCTTGTGTTTGTCCACGCTCTCAGCAGAAAAAGCTATAACAATATTTTCAAGGTAATTTTTATGGTTCAATGTATAAAAAATGAATATTATCTAAGTAATGAACACCGTTCATTGTTCTAGTTGTATACAGTAATCTTCCCTAAACTTTCTTTGTGTTATATGCACAAGCATGTGTGCATGTACACAGAAGTACATGTATTACAAAAATTTTATGCTGAGATCTCGACCAACTAAAAAAGCATTTGAGCTGCCACTGTGTATGTGTTCTAAAGAGTCACGTTCTCGTCATAGATATCAAGCTGTCTTGAAGATGCCATGTTCTCTTACTTACCTAAGAGACAGTAAAAACAGTGGAGAGCAATAGATCTATACGTAGGCTTCTCTGCAGCCCTGAATGATTACTACTGCATCAGATGGGGCAGCTTATTTTCCATGGTTCTTTCGATTGATAGTGTCTGAGCTGAACTCAATCAGATGATGACATCTGTCACAGTGGCTATCCACTGCACTCCCAAATTTTCTCCATATAGACTGTATGAACACTCTTAGAAAATACAGAAGTGTTTTTCATGGGATCCAGAATCTAAGGGTGAAAGCAAGAGGCCACAAAGAGCCCTTACCATTACTTGGCAGTTTTCAGGAATAGGGATAGCGCGAGTCCTTGGGTGCAGAGCAAGGTGCTGCTGTGAGGTCAGGCATGGTCACGCTGCTGCAGCTGGTGGGAGAGCATGCTGCAGCCTCTTAGCTGGTACCTAGTCACCTATACCTCCTGGTAGCCCTGAGGCAATGACGCTCCTTGGGCTCTGGAGTGAAAAGCATACTTTTCTTACAGATAGCCTGCAGAGAGCTTGCTGATAACACTATATCAGCAACACACTGATTTAGTACTTACTGTATAATTTTATCCTTGTAGATACAGCATCTGATTCCTTAATTCCTTTTCAGGAAACCTTCCATTAATTTCTGTTAGACTATTCTGAGTGATGTTGATGAGATACTTCTCCTTTTCTGGAAACATCATACTTTATGACATCTGATGACAAAAGCTCTCCAAGAGAAAGTAACTTCAAAAGCTAGGTTCCCTGTTATGAGGCGCTGGTGTGACTCCATTGGTTCCAATAAAGCTGTTCCGGTTAAAGCCAACAGAATTGGTGCATGTTGAAGGAAGTGGTGAGAAGAGGACAATTTTTATTTTTAGTTCTTATGTAATTTCCTACATGAATTTCCAATTTCTAGGTCCTCACCAGACAAGACAGCTCTGTGTGACAATGCCCTCTTATAAATTTTAATTTAATATATATCACCATTTTTTTCTATCAGGTTATTACATATATGATATACAGATATATAAATGTTTGCATAGAATAAATTAGAAAAGACAGTAGCCACTAAAAATGCATTAACCAGTTATGGTCAAAGCTAACTTTGATTACATCTGGGGCAAAATCATATTTAATATCATGCTAGTTAAAATATGTAATGCAGTTTCCCAAAATAAACAGAGCCTGCATCTACAGAAAATACTCACTTAAGGCTTTCTATCAACCTTCAGAAATCAGTTTCTCTTTTATACACAAAATTCAATATTAGTATGAAAAGAAAAATTACATAGCAACTACAACTGAGACTGTATCAACTCTGTAGTCTACTTTTCTGTGCAATGCGTGTTTATAGTTACATGACTATGCTTAATCATTTCTGAAGAAATGCAATCTTAACAATTATATTCTTACAGAGCCTTTCAATGTTGCGTATGTAAAAATACTAAAAATAATTACCCTAAGAAATAGCTGTATTCACATAATCCCACAAAGGACAATAAAGCACAAAATGGCTGGTAAAATCACAAAACTAATTTCAGAATTCCTTTCATAAAGATTGAAGTCAACAATGATAGTTTACATTTGTTCTTTTAAATGCAACAAAAACTTTATTTTACAAGATAGATGACATTTTAAAAATAATTTCCCACCTATTCAGAACAAACTCTCTACCTCTGAGACTCAGGGTGAATATTGTTGTGAATTTGAACAGGAGACAAATCATGGCAAATAATTGCGTCTTTGGAAATCCAATCCCCAAATAACCTTCACATATTTCTTTTTGGTGGAGCATCAGCTACTGACAGTAATAAATGTTAAATACCCATTCCTGAATTACATTCTATTAGGATGAAGTTATAAACCTCACATAGGCAACATGGGTGATGTCCTATTAGCAGGTGCTGCTCTATGTCTGTCTGTCCTTTTGAGGAGTTATCAAAAGGCTGGAAAAGACTGAGAACAAAAGCTTGGGCAGAAGCTCTGAAGAGACCTTGCAGGGGGGCACTTCCTGGTGCCCCACCAAACACAAAGGCTAAAAAGTGGTGGTAACAAAGTGCAAGGAGCTGCCAGATAGACCTGGCAGAATCATCACAGAGTAAGATCAAGAAGACTTGAAACTGGAAGGCTGAGCTGGGGAGCAAGCAGGAGGAAGAGGGAAGAAAGGACAGGCTCTAATAGCTCAAGAAGCTATTAGAATCATGCCCAGCTGCAGGGCAGCCTCTGCATGAATAAATCTGTCAGCAATGGTCTGTGGGCTAGTAGCCAGATAAATCCTTGTCTCCTCACTGGAGTGAGAAATGGCCATCAGACCTGAGCAACTGCAATGGGTGACTAGAAAAATAGTTAGAGAGATGCAGTATAATCAGAACACCCACTGCTGCAGGCAGAAGGTTGCTAATTGCTCACCTGTTTTCTGAGGAACTGAGAGCAAGGTGCTTGAAGGGAATCGGTCACAGAAACATAAAGAGAGTCTATGGGGTTTTGTAAATCCCCCCTGTGATGAGAACCCATTAGAAAAGAGATGCTGCTCCATGGGACAAGTACTTTTTAGAAGTTGACCAAGGAGCTGAGAGACCCACGATCTTCCTCCTTGCAAACAGGCTGTGTTTGTAACACTTTGAAGCCGTTGCTTGTAGATTAGACCTAAACTACTAGCCTCAGATCAAAGCACAGATTAAGTGTTTTCACTGGTTGGCCTTGTATATTACAGATCCTTTTCTTTTCCTTGGATGTAAGAAAGGCAGCATTTCACATTTTGTTTTTGAGACCTTGAAGAGGCGTATGAATCCCAACTGGGAAAAACACCTAAATATGAAGACCACATAGGCAGCAGTCTAGTTTGTGATTTTAAAGAGTTTTCTCTGAATAGCTAAGAGAGACAGTTATGTCTCTTTGTCTGATGGATAAAATAGTATGACTTTATAGGGATCACCTTGGTTGTGCAAATTGCTGATGTCACATTTTGAATACATCCTGAAGCATGCACGTTGTACTGAAGTGCACAGCACTCTGAAGCATATCTCACAGCCTTTAAGAGACTGAATCAGCCACAAGACTTACAGGGGGATAGGTATGTCTGAGATATGACCTGCGGAACAGCTTGGTAGAGATTTTGGCTGATGAAAAGCTGTCCCTACTACCAAAACTCACAGCTGGTCATTAGATAGCCTAGAGAGGACTAAAGACTGAGCAAGGCTGGGACATGACATCTGTGAGTGATAGCTATGGTACCTGAAAACATAAGAAATGAAAAAGTAAGAACTAAGCTGAGGTGCCACAGGTGGTTTTGGATGGGATTCCTTATCTACATCAGCTTTAAAAAAACTATAAAACTGAATTTGAGAGTGTTGGAGAAAACATGATGGAATCAGCAAACTGATAAAGGTAAAGAAAATGCTGTGAGAGATTTCAGTTCCCCATACAGAGCACAACTAGTTTTATTAACTCTATGAATGTCAGCCATTATTTATTTATGCATATAATTTTCTAAAGGGTAAGACAAGGACTTCATGTTACCAGTAGTGGTACGTTAATTAAAATATTTTGGTTTCCTTCTGATTGCTGTCTGGATTATGTGTCAGAGTATGCTTGTGCCAGGAGGTTTGATGGGCTATTGAATTAGTTCAGCATTACAAGACAGCAGCATTCCAGTCTTCTTAAATCTCTCCCCCTCCTTCAATACTTCCGTTACATTTGTCTGAATCTGCTTTCGCTCAAGGTATTGACATAAAAAAGCAAGTTTTGCCAAGGTTATTTCCTTAAGCCTAATAAATTCTAAAACCTCTTAAATGTCTTGGTCTTTAGATGAGTTTTCTTCTGGTTTAAAGAAAAAAAAAAAAAAAGGCATTTCAAGAGCAAGATCTTTGCATGGTATTAATTTCCTTCCGAGAGTAAATCTTCACTAACAGCTCTGTCCCACATAGGCACCATCAAAACCATTGAAGACAGTGAATCTTACAGGACACAGTACCTCCTGCTATGTTTGGCACTTGCACATCTAAGTAGAGCGGTCTGGGAATTTCTCAAGGAAAGGAATCTTATTTGAAAGTGGCTGTTCACAGAGAAAGGACACACAGAAAGTCAGCCCTGCCTGCCCTTGAATCATTACTGCCATAGCTGACCTTTTTGGGAAGTTCTTTCCCATTTCAAGTCTTATCTTGCCCAGTTCAGTTGCAGCCCAGCTGATGAGCTCAATTAAAATATGTCAGGTCTCCAGTTTTGAGATCTTTGGCTGGCAAAAAGCCCCTTTTCCTCCATGCCTGGATTACAGTCCAAATGAATGGGCCTTGAAACCCACTGCTATAGTTGCTCAGCAAAGGTTGTTACAAGTTCTGCAACCTTCATCCACAGTCAGCATCACATTGGCATTCATGGCCTCTTTAATGCTGAATTTTCCTCTACTTTCTGAAAGACTGTTGGAAAATATTCTTTCTTCCACTTTTTAAGGAGTGTTTGAAATTCCCTTCTTTCCATTCCCACTCTTGCAGTCTTGCAAGGTGAAACTCTACTGATCAATCAGATTAGCTGCTGGTAGAAATGTAGTCATATTTATCTTTAATAAAGTTATACTCGATCTTACTGGGGATCTGAATTCCAAGTGCATTTGGATACCAGAGTTTTCTACTGGAAACGGTGACTTCTGGCAGTGGAAAGTGCAACTTTAACAGCTATCAGATTGTCCTTTACCTGGAGCTTGCTTTTTGGAACTGAGGGACTCTCAGCTCGCTCATCAGTATTCAAAATATTTGATTTTGCTGGTGAGAAAACCATGATGAGAAATGGAAGTAGGTGTAGCGGGCATGCACGCATAAAAACATGTTCCTGTGAGCAAGGCCTGAGGCATGTGCACACCTTGACTGATATCCTGCCTCAAATTAAATCAATGTTAAAGCTAACCTTGTTTTCAGCAGGATATGGTTTTCACCTCTTCCTGTTATATATAGACCATCTCAGTCTTCACTGCACATTTTATTGTGGCCAAGCTCTATATTCATGTTTTTCAGTCTAGCTGCACAGACTACCAAAAAATTATTTTTGTAAATACATGAAGGAATATGAGGAGTCAACATATCACAAGAAAAAGATAATAACATTGCATATTTAACATTACTGTTTAGTTAGCTAGTCAGATTAACATTTCTATCATGTTCTCTTATAAAAAACCTCACAAAACTCTGTTTAATACTGATCAAAAGATCATATTTTGCCACAGATATCAGTGTGTGGACTGGAATCAATGAATAGAATTAAGAGAGGACTGTGATTCTGAAAATCCTTGTATAACAGCAAGATTGTTCCTTCAGTAATGAACATTGCCAGCTGGAGTATGAGAAGATTCAGACACAGGAAACTACGGAACTTTCTCAATACACTGAAAGCAAAGGTTTTCAGAGAGCAGTGACAACTTTTGAAGATTAAAACTAGTTTTGGGTCTTGATCCCATAAGGTTTAGTACATTTTTGAGAGAAACTGTTAACTCTGAGCCCTAAGACGTTCCTTATGATATTTTCAAAGAAACTGACGCAGTATTACAGAGTGTGACCAGCCACCCCAATCTAATGTTGCAGATCAAAGAAGCAGGGTAAAGAAACTTGTGAAACAAGGAAAGACCCTGCTTTTATGGAAGCTCCTTTCTTTAAGCAGTGTGTTCATGGGCTGTTTGTTTTTGTATTTCTGGTGAGAAATGGAAACCAGAGCAGGGCATCAGGAAAGGAGTTGGCCCCTTCAGTCGGGATTTTCCTCCGAAGGTCTTCCCCAGCAGCTAGATCTGGACAGTTCAACATCTCTATAGGTCAGCAAGTGACAGGTCTGGTTGAGGAAGACAATAAGCAGCAACATGCTAAAGGGAAAATCTGAAGTATTATTAATCTACTTTGGGTAGGAGGGAGTGGAGCAGAGAGAAAAGGCACCTATCATAGATTGTTTCTCTATGTCGTTCTGTTTCTCTTCTCTCTTTTTATTCCTTCCCAAATAATGTGCTGTTTTAATAAGCCTATTTGATTCACTGCTTGTGAGCAGGGAATACACTGTTCACTAACTGTTCTGACAGCTTGATTTGGTTTCTCTGTGTTCTTGGATGGTGTCTCAAGATGACGTTAAAGTGGACATCTAGATGCAGAACTTGGTCCTTGTTGCTGCCAGTTGGGGCTTGGCAAAAGGGTTACCCAGTAAAGTAGTGTACATCAAATGAAGCTGTCTCTGATGTGCCAGGCAGCTATACTAAGTGTCCCATTAGAAATCCATCCTATCTTTAATTCCAAAGAATCTGTTAAAAACACAACCTAATACACAGGAAAGTATTCACCTACTGTAATGAAGTCACCTCTGGGATGCAACACAAGAGCTGTAATCGTCTGAAGCTGCAGGAGGAGGTAATATATCAGCAGCACACAGCTGATTCTTCTCATTTTCTACACAATACCATGCCAAAATTTTTACAGCTAAGCAAATAATATCAGACAACATTGTATGGCATCTCCTTCACGTGGGTGGCAACAAGCAGCATAGCATAAGGGTTATTGAAAATATCATGAATCTATTTGAAAAAGAAGTCTCTTGCACTAATGTTCTGAAGCCTGTTAAGTTAATATGACTATTACATTTTTTCAAATACCTTTCCAGCATCATGAAAAAGAACCAAGAAATTAATATTTCTCAATAGGTAGCACTTGTCATACGCTGAGGTCTGCAGGCAGTTTACCAGAAATATCCCTGTAAATACTCACAGGTCTAAGTGAAGACTTTGTGGAAGCAGCTCTGTGAAATCTTGTGCTGGTTTCACACATGCATTCTAGAGTGGTCTCACCGGACTCTGCTCACAGAGGTTTGCATTTTGATCTGCAGGCTTCAAGCAGCCTCAGTAAAAAGAAATTTAAATCTATTTAAATTGGTGCAGCTTTTTCTTAACCTGCCGTCGTTAACAAATACTAGAAAAAGCCAAGTTCTACATTTTTCTTACAAGGACCTCCTTGGTTTTATCCTAGAGGCCTTTTAATCCACTCTTCTCAGCTCTCGTCACAGTAGAGATTTTCCCATATATGACTGTTGGTCCCATCCCCACACGGCACTGTGCTGTGGGGAGGACTGCTAGGCTTCACATGTAGCTTGTTTTTCATTTGTAGGAAAAGCAGTGATGGATCCTGCTGCAGAACTACATGAGTTATCACTCTTTAAAATCTTCCTCTGAAAAGGAAGGGAGGAAGAGAGGAAAGGAGGAAGGAAGGAAGGGAGGAAGGAAGGGAGGGAGGGAGGGAGGGAGGGAGGGAGGGGAAGGAAAGGAAAGGAAAGGAAAGGAAAGGAAAGGAAAGGAAAGGAAAGGAAAGGAAAGGAAAGGAAAGGGAAAAGAAAGAAAAAAAGAAAGAAAAATAAAAGGAAAAAATAAAAGAAAAAAGAAAAGAAAAGAAAAGAAAAGAGAAAAGAGAAAAAAAGAAAGAAAAAAGAAAATAAAAAAGAAAATAAAAGAGAAGAAAATAAAAGAAAAGAAAAGAAAAGAAAAGAAAAGAAAAGAAAAGAAAAAAAGAAAGAAAAATAAAAGGAAAAAATAAAAGAAAAAAGAAAACAAAGAAAAGAGAAAAGTGAAAAAAAGAAAGAAAAAAGAAAAGAAAAAAGAAAATAAAAGAAAGAGAAGAAAAGAGAAGAAAATAAAAGAAAAGAAAAGAAAAAAGAAAAAAGAAAAGGAAAAAGAAGAAAAGAAAAGAAAAGAAAAGAAAAGAAAAGAAAAGAAAAGAAAAGAAAAGAAAAGAAAGAAAAGAAAAAAGAAAAGAAGAGAAAGAAGCCTTTTCAGAGAAGAAGACTTTGTGTCAGGTATTGTGGAGTCTTTCCAATGAGTGACAAAGAGACAGATCACCTCTTGGCAGGTCTGAGCACTGGCATCTACACTGCTGTGCCATGCAAGCACATCACGTGTAACAGGTTGTTAGCTCAGGGGATGCAACATTCTCTTTTCTTCCCCACCCTCGTTCCCTTTCACCAGCTGCTCTAAACATGTCTGACAGTCCCTGCTTAACACCCCTGCCCTAGTAAAATCCCTCTCAGCAGGCGAGAGGAACAAACCTGAACTCTCTCCCGAGTCCAACAGCACTGCTTATTAATCAACCAGACAGTTCACGTCTGAGAGACATAAGGGCATCCCTCTCAGGGGAGAAAACATGTTGCTTCCAGGGAGCTCTCTTCCACCATCTGCCCCTGTGAAATCTAAGAAACGGGATATTGGGAAGCAAATTCAGCACAGATGTATAACGTGTGAAGGTCTGTTGACTTCAGGGTATATTGTATTGCATTTAGCTTCAGGAATTTAAACCACAGAGTCTTTCCTTCCCTCCCTGATGTAGATGTTAGTATTTACACACTATACCATCTAAGTCAGATTTCAGCATGATCATCAGTGGAGTTGCATTACATTTTGTCATTTATTATTAGGGTTTTTACTTCTGCAAAGAAATAGTTTACGTGGTACACATGAGACAGGCAACCATTACATAAACTGTGCAATTTTACCATATTGAAATTCCCATCTGTGTGACTTGGGAGGGTCACTATGCTCTATCTGACCAGAAAATACTCTTGATAGTACTTCGGGCTGTAGTGGGAGAAGTTGAAGAAGTGCAATAACATAAAAAGCTTTAATATATAATTTCTGTAAAATGTGTTTGGAGAAGCACTTCTAAACGACTTCTTACTCCACGCTTAAAAGGGACAAAAAACGTCACCCATGGCAACATCATGCTATCATAATTGGTATGTCTCTGAGTTTGATCTATAGAGTGTAACAGATCATTGTTTACTAATGCTTGTTTGGAAGAAGAAGGAGAGAGACTGCTGTACGTTTCCTCTCTCAGGCCATCTATTTAAGGAGTAAGAAGCATCCAGCAGTCTCTTCTTAGACAGTACTGAAGATATGGCTTTAGGGCTGTGCTCATTTAGTCCAAAAATCTTCCTCTCTTTCCTCTTGAGCACAAGAATGAATTGTACCACAAAGACTAAATCTAAGCAAATGTGAAGGGAAGGGGTTTTTTTGAAACATTCTGAACATGCTAGGGTTTCTTTGGTTAACACCACTGAATTAAAATATGTGGAAACTAACTGGGAAGTACTAGCTTTCTATAATAGATTTAGATCCTTATCCCTGCGAAAACCAGGTGCTTTTTCCACTTCACCAAACCTTCAGCAAAAACAAAGATAGAACTCAATATTCTTGATAGATCTTGGATAAAAAGAAGGCAGGAAAGAAAACCTTTCAGACTAGTTTTATGGGCTGGAAAGAAACAGTACTGCATATCTTGTCTTTTTTCAACTCTTAATGGCACAGCGTGACCTCTGGCAAAGTCTGCTAAAGCCAATGGAGCTGTTACTAGGGACTGTTCTGGCTCATGCTCTGAAATTGCCAGTAAATAAATGGCAAAATCTATATTTCTTCACTCTTTAATGTTAGACACCTTCTGGCATATGGTAATAGGACAATATGATAATAGGAACCTTCCTCTTACACATTTTCACAAAACTTCCTACAAGCAGAGAAACATCAGGGTTTGTCAGACATTTGGCAGACTGGATGAATTCAGCAGCTTTATAAGGATTGGTCCATGGACTAAGGAATGATCTCTCTCTCTCTTTGTGTATGTGTGGGTGTATATATATATATATATATATATGTGAGACAAAAGCAATGGGCTTTCAGAACAGGAGTGGTGCAGGGCTGTGAGTGACCTCCACCAGTGACTCTCCTTGGCTGTTTACCTCCCAGGAGTAGATGAGAACCAGGAACCAGGCTATACATTTCATGTTCTGCAGATGGGGCACATGATCACACAGCACACTCTTTTCCGTGCCTGTGACAATTTAGCTCATACTTGAATATAGACAAGGTGTTCTCTTGTTCTAAAATAAGGATTCACAGGAGCACAAGATTAATGGACACCATCTATTCACCTAGGACATATTGTGCCCTTATCTCGAAATTTTCTTTTTTAAATATGATTTTTGACTGGCAAGCAAAGTAGTACCCAATCGTCAAAAGAAGGATCAAGGAGCAATAAAATAAGTTTAACTTCCAAAATTTGTGTAATAGCAATCCTATGGGCTTTTTGGGAGAAGGGTGCCTTTGTAGTTCCAGAACCACTGGGAGTGGCACACTGCCCGGAA
The DNA here is from genome assembly GCF_963264785.1 of Psittacula echo. Lineage (NCBI taxonomy): Eukaryota > Metazoa > Chordata > Aves > Psittaciformes > Psittacidae > Psittacula > Psittacula echo. Next base: position 34,994,480 of record NC_137738.1, on the reverse strand, counting down.
TAACAGAAAAAGGCAGCAGAACATGTGTGAACTTTCAGCACCCAAGATTTATGTGTCAAAAATGCCTTAGCCCTTGTACATGTTTTATGAGAGTTAAAATAGAAAGCACAGTCCCTATGTCTCAGGTGGTAAATGAGCAATACTTCTGTAAGATTTAGCTCTTTACAGTCAATTCTTGAAATTCCTTAAACCCCTGAAATTATGAGCAATTGCTCTCAAGAGGTGTGCAGCCTATATCCGGACTGAGTTGCAGTTTTGGCTGTAATTGCAGTGGAATTTTTGGTGCCAGAGAGATCCATTGGAAAAAGGAGAGAAAAGAAAAAGGCATCTGTATTTTGAAACACAGTTGTTTAATAAACAAGCTTTTCCAATAAATAAGTCTGGGAACCTCTCCTGCTCTACTGTGCCAGTGTGGGTAGGCCTGTATTTACACACGGAGGCTTGGCACCATGGATGCTTGACTCACCAAATATACAGTATCTGCCGAATGTGCCAAGCTGAGAGGCAGATTTTGACAGCTTTGCTCCTGATGAGTAGGACTCTGTTCTGCAGGCAGCACCTGACTACTTGAGAAGGAAACTACTATACAAGGGAGGGTGGTTGTCAGTGTTGACAAAATAAGCATGGGTTTTTTTTCTAAACTGCTAATAGGGGCAGTTTCCTTAAAGGAAGGAGATTTTTCAATGGTCTTTGAAGACTGTTTCATTTTCATTTGTTTTCCATGTCTATTTCATTATAAGCCAGTCCCTGCTTGCTGCTAATCTTTTGCAGCTGTATTCTTAAAAACCCTGTATGCTAACACTTGTCACAAGCATGCTGCTCTGGTTGTAACAGGGTGCATGACCATATAGAGATTCACTTTTAGAGCAGGATGATACTCCAGGAACTGTTTTTTCAGCTTCATGCGTGGGCTCAAATAGAGAATATGCAGGCTGAAAGAGGAGGGAGGGCTCAATTAACTGCCTTCAGAGAGCCTAATGTACTCAATTGCACCCATTTATGGCAAGTTGCTCTGCAGTTAAACAGGAAATCTTTTTCACAGTTTTAGTCAAGCTTTTCAGTAGAATTTTATGGAGAATTAGATCTGTGGTTCAGCATTTTAAATAGTAATTTAAGTTCTAATTTTAAGAATACAATGTTGGTTTTAGTTCTATTAAGATCAATAGTACCTTTGTTTAGGACTTCATATTGCTGGGATATGTAAAGGTCTGTTAATTGAAGGTGGAGAATCCTAGTTAAAAAATGCTTGTGTTGCTGGTTCACCTGGAGAACAGAGGTGGAAGGAGCAGGAGTTCACCCAGTCTGACTGACTTCGTCACGACTGTGAGTGATCCTTGCTTAGGATGTTAGGATGGCTTTGTAGGCATAATTCAGAAAGGGTGGAAAGACACTTAATGAACAACTTTCTTTTCTTCCTAATGCGATACTGTCCTGGGTTCAGCAGTAGCAGTCAGTTTTTCTACTTCTTAGTAGCTGTTGCAGCACTGTGTTTTTGACTTTCAGCCTGGGAACAAAGCTGATAACACTGATGTTTAGACTGACCAAGGACTTTCTGAGTCTCATGCTCTGCCAGGGAGGAGGAGAAGCCAGGAGGAAGCAGAGACAGGACACCTGACCCAAACTAGCCAAAGAGGTATTCCATACCACAGCACGTCATGCCCAGGATGTAGAATGGAGAGGGCCCGGAAGGTGGCGGGGTGGGGGCGAGATACCGGTTGGTGAGCGGTTGTATTCTCTTCCTTGTTATTTCCTTTATCATTATTACTATTAGTGGTAGCAGTAGTGATTTGTGTTATACCTTAGTTATTAAACTGTTCTTATCTCAACCCGTGGGAGCTGCATTCTTTTGATTCTCCTCCCCGTCCCTCCAGAAGCGGAGGGAAGAAAGGTGTGTGTGAGGGAAGTAGACTGCGTGGTTCTGATTTATGGCTGGGGCTTAAACCACGACAGATACATAAAAAGAAACCAAGTTCAGGCTTCATCTCCCTACATCCCATACATATCCATGGATGACAGAAGACATCCACTTTGCTTGTGTCATTTCTCCTCACTCTTTGGGAACTCAAAATATAGTTAGGATCAGTTCTGCAGGAAGTGGCGTTGTCTGACTAGTGTTTACTTTTTACATGATATGCACGTCAGGTTTCTTCAGTTATGCTGTTTCAGACAGTAACAGTTTCTCAAGTGTCTTTGCAATTGGGATGGTATGCCCTTTTATTTGTATGAGATGACCAGCAAAGGAAATACCCCAATTAATGATCATCAACTCACTCCTATATGAAGGAGCACACACATGTTTGGGCCATTTCCTGACTGTGACTCTTGCTGTAAAAAAAAAAAAAAAAAAAAAAAAAAAAAAAAAAGGCTTTTCTTGCATGTAGAAGTGTGAGCAGTTCTTGCATTTAAGGGCCTAGTAGATTCTTTATATTCAAAGAGCAAACACCACCACTATCATTATGAATCACTATTCCTGATGAGTCTAATTCTTTTTACTGCCATTATAGCAGATGCTCACATATCTATCCTCAGTGGCCAAATCAATCTTCCCAAACTCCTCATAAATATTCCAAGAAGAATACTAGATATAATAACAGCATCTCCTGGCCTTGGCAGGAGAAGATAGAGCTGTTACTTCAAGTTGGCTTTTCAGACAGCTTACATGCAAAGCCTAGGGGGACACCCCATATGTGTCCCTTGCTGAACATTGCTGTTTTACAGGCAGATATTCACAGTGACAGTACATTTCCTTGTTAAAAGCCTTCACTACAATATTCCTCTGTTGCTATGTCTTTTCTTTCAGCTTCATCCATCTTCAAGTGTGTGAGCTCTGATATGGTCAATTATAAACTTTGGGGACTTTTAACATGAGGAAGTTTTCAGAACACAAAACAAGCAAACACACAGAAATCCTCTGAAAAATAGAAAGCCTAATGAAATAAAACATATGGGTTGCTCAAACCAATAGATCTTTAAAAGAGGTTATATTAATAATCTCCCAAATATCTGCAAATAGATTCCTCCTTACCTGCTAATTCCTTTCTTCCTGTCATCTCCTTTTCCCTTCACAGGTGATAACCATCATCAGCAGGTCTCCTAGCATGGCGATTCCTGCTTTGCCATCTCCTCCTCAAAATCCTCTTTCCTGTGGTCTTTTTCTGCACATAACAAGTCACAGAGAACTAGAAAAAAAAATATTTCCCATAAACCTGTGGGCTCCTGGCCTTAGCTTCTACTCTTCCTGTAACTCTGCTGAATGTCCATTTGATGTCATGTTTCCTCTACTCTTTTATTGGCTCTTCTTTTCCATAAGAAACAAGAGGTCTTACAGGAACTAAGAGTTGAGACTCATTTAGAGATGAACCTACGGAATGAGGCAGGTACCTGAAAAAGACAGTTCCAGCCCTGGAAGGCTGTCAGTCAGTGTTGGTGAGACTGGAAAAGGGTGGGACAGGAAAAATCATGGAGTCATTTGGTTTGGGCAAGGCAGCTGCCTGTCAGCTGAATCAAGCCCTGCTCTTAAGTCAGTTTATTGTTTCTTATGTACTACACAGAACTGCCTCTGAAATGCTTGAGAATAAAATAGATGGATGAAATTCTGCCATACAGATAATTTTTTGCTTTGTATCTTCCATGTTCTTGTGTTTTTAAATGGTTCAAGGCTGCCTGAAGCCTCGGATTGGGTGCTTTTTGGTATGGAGTTTGACTAAGATTGAAACATAGTTAAATACACAGTGAGATTCTGAACTGGTTGAGTTACTCTTAAGATTTGTTCATGTTTAGCTATAGTTCCATTTGTAAAATACTTGTAAGGATTAGCATACAGCAGCCCAAGAGAAGCATATATTGTGAGACAGCAGTATACTTTAGGTCCCATAGTGGCAATGAGAGATTTCCTCCCTCATTATCTCTTTGTTTTGCTGAGTTTTCTTTCAGTCAAAAGGAGGCCTTTGATGGTGCTAATACTGTTTTCAGAAAGTTATCTTGCCCACTGTCCTTCTGCAGCATAACCAGAGCACACATAGCAGGTGGAGTTTACAAGGGCATGCCACTATGTGCAGCAAAACCCATTTCATTCCTCTCACATTCAGTGCATACCAAAGCCTATAGATTTGGAAAGTCCATCAGCTTTAGGATGTGGCACAGCTAGGTGAATATGAGCACATAATGTATATCCAGTGAGGCTCATAAGGCTCACTCTAAGTTCCAGTGACCTCAATCAAATCTCTTTCTGCCACAGAAAAATGGATTTGAACCTTTATAACCTAAAGACATTGCACTTGGGCAGAGTTGATTCCCTGGAGTCCAAATAATGATGGATCAGCACTGGATATTATCAGGGCAAAGAAAATATTTTTATTTTGTAAAACCAGGGTGCTCATCATAAACTGGATAACTTTTTTGACTGTCACCCCATAGTGCCACACTAACGTGGCTGTGGAGAGTGGAAGACACAATACTTTTAGGTTTGTGCTTTCTTATACTGCTGGATACACGTCTCTTCCTCCCCATCCTTCTGACAAGCAAACAGCAAACATTCCATGCTCACACCAGTCTTTTAAAATAGATTAATTAAAATATTCTTATAATACCTTTTAAAACCCACCCTTTTTAAGAAATTCTTTCCATTCATCACAAATGTCATAGTTACGTGGCAGGAGTTTCCAATGAGGATTTTCCATCTATTATTTTGGACATTTGAAAGATATTTTTTTTTGCCATTGACAGTATGGAATCTTTACTGTTGCAGTACAATGTGATTTTAGGAATGCTTTTAGGTTCCCAGTGGCATGAAGAGATTGATGACCGAATTAAATGTGCAGGCTTCTTATGAGGTATGAAGAGTCTGTTGTCTAAGAATTAGATCCACAAAAGGCAGTGTATTGAGGGGGAAGCAGGACTTGTAACAGTAAAAGCCAGAAATGAGGTGGAGGAGGTAACAGTGGTGACTTTCTCTACACAAAAATGCTCTAACCACAGCACGTCCTTTTATTTTTATATGTTTCCTAACTTGGGCTGTGCACATAGTCCGATAGAGGCAGGCTCCTGTCTGCCTGCCAAAATTAAGACAGATGAGCTCATAGCTGTATATTAGGGGCTAGATTAACTTTAATGTAAAGATTGGAGAAACCTCCCGTGGCACCTCTAGTCAGCTTAGCCAAGATTTTAAGGATTTCACATTTAGACTGAGCCACACACCTGCGTGTGTTGGGCTCCTAAGTCTTATGCAGATGTCTTTATGAATGCAGAGCAAAGTCTTTCCCCACCTCTTCTCAAGAGGAACAATCCATGTGCGGGTCAATCAACATGACGGAAATGTTTCAGATGGCATTACCAGTTACAGGATAAAGCCACCTGAGCTCAAGCAGTGTGGCAGAATGTCCATTTCAAGGAAGCCATCTGTCAATCATAAAGAGGCTGGTATTACAAATCAATATTTCTCTATTAATTTCTCAAGCAAGAGAGCTGAATTAAGACTGCAGATCCTGGAAATTAGTCTGTGGAAACCCTTTTCACTTACCATCAACGTTATGAAATTGTATAGGTACACTCCAAGTTACAGAATACAATATAAATCAAACATATAAATATTCATGGTCTAGTTGTACCTAATATTTTTGAAGAAGCCTAAAGGAAGCAAAAGTGCTTCACTGGGTATGTAACCAATTTCACTGTATGCATGCAAGTAGGACTCCTTTCTCATTACTGTGGCAACCTTCTAATATCCTAAAGCTTAGAGGTTAGTTACAGCTGTCTACAAAAGCAGCTGACAGTCCCTTCTGCAGTGATTTTATGATATATTTCTTTGGCAGGATATTAATAATAAACTCAGTGAAACAAGCGAAATTTGCCAGAACCTCAAAAATAGCATCCATAGGAAATCCACATCAATACAGTTGATAGGTATTTATATTTACAGGTAAGATGGCATACACCATTCAGTATTTCTTGTTAAGGGTCCTCCTTATGTCTTTCTATTTTTTTCCTTCATTAAAATCTGCAATTCATTAAAAGGAGCAAAAATCCTGTCTGAAAATAGCATAAAGCAACAACATGCTACTCATAAATTTCAAAGTCTTCTCACCATCCAGAGCCTCTTCAAGTGGGGACCATTTTGAGTCTTGCTGTCTCAGTCTGTTGCTGATCATAATCCTCTGTCCTGGTATTCATTTTCTAAGAGCAATGCTCTGCTGTAAATCAGAGTTTGGACCCTAAGTGGGCATATTGCCAAGTCTTGCAGCGCAAAATCCCTCCTTCTGTGCAGATGCACAGCTTCTTGTACTCCTCATTAACGTTACAGAGGGCAGGGGAACAAACCCCAGGGCCACAGTGGATACCTTGGACCAGAGTAAGGCAAAAGAACTTTTCCACTCCAGCATACCAATGAGGAAGGTAAGTTATGTAGTCATCAAATGCCCTATCTAAACATCACAGAATTAAATAAAAATCCCATTGTAGGAGTAACAATACATCTATATTTTTAAATCGAGAGCTTGTGTGCAGTTTCAAAACTTTTTCATTCAGTTATTCACAGCAAAAGAACTCCTCCTAATAATGTTTAGAGAACAGATAAGGGCAAGCAGGAGGCTGTAAGTAATGGATGTCTAGGAAAGCTGTCTTAAAAAACAAGTGCACCTGTGAGGAACAACTGGCAGACTGTTGGGACTTTTATGGATAATTACATTACACAGGCTCTCATAATGTCAGATGCAATCTAATAAATAGGCTGCTTGCTTTGGTGTCCCTACAGTCAGTTGGAGCTATCTGGAAGACAAGTCTTCGTTTTTCTGGTTTGTGTGAAAATTACATTTTTTGTCAGGAGCTCTTTACTTTGCAGAACACCGCACAGCCCAGCAGTTGTTCGTCGCAGTTGTAATTAGATTATATCAGACTGGCAGTGTTGAAACAGTTGTGCTTGCCTTCTTTCACTCAGCTCTAAATCTTGAGCTCCTCCAAAGCAATGAGCTTGCCACAATGATGCCTGCTGAGGATAACAGTGCTGATGGGAGGCCCGTGATTGTGGACCCCACCTTGGAGGTGTTAAATACACCAGTTATCACCTCTCATTCTGAGGTTGTTTTTTGTAGTTGGAGGTGATCTGCACTTTGTAGAGGTTACTGGGGATCTGGTAAGACTGGTGATCTAACCTGTTACTTTCTTATGGAACCAAGTAAATGCTACTAGGATTATGTATATATGTATAAAAAAATCTATGTATATTTTAAGCAGTATAGGGTTATCAGTTACAAAAGAAAAAAAAAAAAAAGGAAAAGAAAAAACTATTAGGAAATGCATATAGAGCCCATTAGCATTTTGCCCTGCCTTGTGTACAGACAGCTCGTTGAGTTTTTCAGTAAAGTATCAAGGGGGAAAAAAAAGCAGTAGCTTTTAAGCTGCTGTGAGCTAAGAATTGTGGAGAGGCAAGTCTCAGGCTTACGCTTCTCAGTCTGTCCTCCTCTGCATGCCTCAGTGGAGGATATCCATGTTAAAAAGGCATTGCTGGTCAGCCCTGTATTTGTCTGGGCTCTCTTTCTCATCTGAGTGTTAAAGGTTTAATCCTGGAAAGCTGCCTATCCATGCAGGAAGGAAAGTGCAGCATCCAGCTTCAGGCAGAGGTCAGCCAGTGCATGCTGATGCTTGAACTACTGCCCAGACATGCACAAACAAAAGACATGGGGATGGTATTGATTTCCTCTACAGCACCCCTGCTCACACAAAACAGTGCTGGCAAAGTAACAAACACCTCCTGCATGGTCTTTTTCTTCTAGCTTTTCCAAAACAGTCAAAATGCCCATGTTGCCATGTTACCATGATGTGGAGGATCAGCTCTTTCCTGTCAAGTGAGTTTCTCTGAAATGGCAGTGCTGAGTCTGATGGGTTAGAAATAAGATGGACACTTAAGCATGGAGTGCTTCACTGTATTTGTGGATACTGCTTGAAGCAAGTGGATCTTTTCAAGCATTTGGGGTGAGGAATGCTATGGTGAGGTTTTATTCGTTGGATATTATTTTTGCTTGTGTGTTTTTTAATTCCCCAACCCCAGCCAAGTGCCAGCAATTGTGATAGGTCTGAAAAAGAAGAAAGATCTCAGTTTACCCAATATTTGCCAAGAATGGAACGTTACTTTAGGCATTTTTAGTAGTTATCTGAGGAAGAGAGCAAAAGAAATGTAGCCATCTTTCAGAATCTGCTTGAGGAGCCAATCTTTTCATGTTGTAATGACATGTACATTTAATAAAGATATAGAGTATTCTAAGGAGAGTAAATCTACATCCTTATCTTAAAGACATTTAGAATGAAGATTTCATTTAATTGTGGCTCACTGCTGAGCACAATTTACCAAAATGGCAGTAAACTGCTATTGAACTGTAACATCTAAAGATGTCTAAGTGCTTGGATAATTTGTGGTGTTTTTATCATTTGGAAGATGGCAATAAAATAGCTAAAAATAGAATGGAAAAAATAGCAGTAAGTCCTTCAAAGCAAAGAAAGAAATGGTCACATATTCAGGGGCTGTAATACAAGCACCACCCCCAAAAGCGGTACATCTCGACCCCCCTACCTTTGTTCAAAGAGCCATTGTAACACAATGACCATTACAAATAAATAAAAACATGCAATTGCCCCCTGGAGAGAGGCAATCTAGCACTACTGGTGCCTTTGTAAATTTACAAGCCATTAAGAAATATCCCATAGGTAAGTTATGGGTTTAGCTTTCCTTAATTGGGTTTCACAGAACCTTTAAGAGTGGCATGTGGCCCCCTCCTCTCACTCCCCACCTGGTTCTATAGACAGAGGTAAAAGACAATGGCTGTAGTTGTGCAGTATTTGTGTACACAGCTGAACAGTTTTATTGTCCCTTAATGCAACTCTGAGGGTCTTAATTCTGCACTGGTGGCCTTAGGAGCTCCCTTTGATCCCTGTCCATTACTGGAATTCCTGGGAGATCAGACCAACACCACTGACTTGCCTGTGACAGTTGTTTTGTTGTGAACCCTATGGGACTGACAGAATCCTTTTCACATCCTAAGTGTCTCTAATGGAGCCTTTGGTTCAAAATGACTCATAAAATATAGGTTGATGGAGTTGACAGGGTCCTGTTTAAGTGTAAAATGCAGAAAAGACATGACACACGTAGGCCTAGCAGAGTGAACTTCAGCTTTGAGGTGCAATGATAAGGAAGGCATAGCATTCAAGTGACCAAAAACCATTGGCCTCCTCAGCAACAGAGGGGTACAAGTGATACAAGATGAGACTGGGAGAAGATCCAAACAGGCAACCAGGAGAGGAGTTAGGAACAAGTAGCAGGACAAGTAGGAACAACGGGTAGCAGGAAAGAAGTGGGAGAAACCAAAGCAAAGATGCTGGGAAGGAAATAGAGTCCTGAGTTTTACCCAGGCTTTTCCATTCCAGCTTTGCTGGCTTGATTTTGGGTTTGGTTTTGTTTGTTTGTTTGGTTTTTGTGGGGTTATTTTGTTGTGGGTTTTTTGTGCTGTGGTTTGTTTGTGGTTTTGGTTTTTTGTTTTGTTTGTTTTTTTCTGTTTTGTGATTTGGTTTCATTTTTTTCCCTGTATAATCTAGACATCATGATGCAAGCTGTGATCTTTGTGTCTCCTGGGTATGGCGTTAGTCATAGCTGTAGCAGATTTTGTTAGGCTAAGCAATAGGCTCCTTTTCTTCGGAGTGGGTAACTGAAGGATTCCCATCAGCCACTACTCCACAGGGATAAAGCACAGGGAGCAGAGATTTGGTAGATTGCAGTGTTACAGCATCAGTGCTGAGCTACCTGCTTACAGTGACTAAACTGGCACCAAGGTAATACTTTTCAAGGGTATTATGTTGAAGCACAGTTCCAGGACTGTGCATCTTTCCTTATTTTTATTAATAGAAAGTGTAATCTACCTCTAGGAGATAACAAGTAAATTCATAGTTATTATTAGCTTCAGATATGTTCAGTGTGAGTATTGTGCACTAGAAGTTATCTTACATTCATGTAAATTACATTGACTAGAAAATACTAATTCTCTCCTCAAGATAACAAATATATATGTAAAATATTCTAATCTAGTGATGCTAATGTGTCTAGGGAGGGTTATTATAATATGAAATTTAAAAGAAATTGAATGCTGGATGAACTTCCAGGTAGCGATGTCTTTGGCTGTGTGCCCAGGCAGGTGAATGGCACAGTGCAGAAATGAAGAACTTGCTCTTCCATGAGAATCCATCTTTCAACTATCATTCAAATGCAGGACTGTCCACATTCTTCTGGATTTGACAGCAGGATCAATGAAACACAATAATTTTTCCTTTTTTCTTTTCCTTTAGAATTTAATTTTGTATATTTGTTTTGTTGTACATATTGAATTGCTCATCTCTGCCGCTTCTGTTAGCAAGGAATGGATAAGTAAAGTCAAACAAGCTGAATGAGTTGTCTGAAGAATGGTGTGAAATTTACTTGAAAAATCACTCAGCAGTTGTTTGGGACAACAAAGAAAACTGAGAAAAGTCAGATGCATATTTATAGAAGTGGTGTCAGCAGCTTTCAGGTCTGTCTGTGGCTTCTCGTTCCGCACACATGCAAGCAGCAGAGCTTGCAATTTTTGCCAGGCAGCTGTGCAGCCACCCACTATACTGAGGCTGTGCTGGCCCCAGGAAGGCTGCTCCAGAGCTCAGGGGAAAGATTTACAAATGCGTTTTCTTAGTTTAATGTGCTACTTCCTAAAATGATTTTTTCACTTAATTTCCCCCTGGGGACTGAGAGTTCAGGGCTCACGCCCATTGGCCACATTGTAAAGTAAAATAATTCCCAGCCAGACTGCTGGGACAGAGAGAGAAATTGTTCTCCTCCATTTCTTTGTGTGCAACTCACTATATTTCTAGTGGAGATGAAAGGTGTCGGGCTGGCAACCTTGGAGAATAAAATCTTTCTCTGGTTTGAGTTACCCCAGTGCAAGATACCACACCAGTTTCACCAATGAGCCACATCTCTGGCCAGAAGGGGCTACCCCAGAGATGCCTGAGTAATTTCATCATCTGCAGCTTACTCAGTCCTTGACTGCGCGGAAGCTTCCAGAGTTGTTAGTTAATGTTATCTCTTTTTGCAGAATAGGTTAGCAGCTCCCTAGGACTGCGCTGAACCTGTCAGGTGTTTCACACTGATCCAAACAGCTGTCAAATGATGACAGTGTTCAGTCACTGCTGAGCTTGACCAGACCTGAGACAATAACCTTGAGAGCTACGGCTCAGTATGGATTTGCAGCCCTGGTGCAGAGGAGAAAATTATTGAGAGCAATAGAATAAAAATGCTTTTAGATAGTAATGAAAGGGAAGTGCTATGAAAAATGACCAGAAACATTGACTCCATTTCCAAATGCTTGCTTAGTTGACAAACATAGTCATTCCTCTTTCTAACTTCTTGTTCACAAATTCATGATGAACTGAGACTGGCCTTGTATCAAAAGATACAGATATTTGAATGTTGATATCAGCAAAATGACAAAGAACAAGGCCTGAAATCTTGGCCTGTTAGGATGAATAGAGTTTTTCCGTTGATATTCAGCTGAGGCAATCTTCTTCCTCAGGCACATTGTGAATTTAGAATAGGGCATTAATCCTCTGATTTAATTTTTTTAGTCTTCCAAGGTTCAGAAAATATACTTATCAATATGGGCATTTAACAAAAGGAAGTGGTTTATGAGTAACTAAAACGTGCTTCTCCAAGATTTACGAAAAGAATAAACTAGCAAAACCAGTATTACCAATGAATAATTCTGGTCAGAAAAATGGTTGAACAGAAACTAGAACTCACATTATTTAAAGGATGTATTGGAAATCTCCCCAAATTTCTTTAAATGCTAGAACACAACTTGCTTTAACCTGGGTTATTTTATATGTTATTTCTGAAAAATCTGACTTCATCCAGAAAATATACATAAATAAAAAGAACTTTTTATTTCTATGCCTTTTATACTTTAATTTCAGCTTTAAATCATCAGTCTATCCTCCAAACTTTTTTGATCTCATTAATAGTAGAGAAGAATTAAAACATGATTCTTGAATATTATGTCCTTCTCTTAAGGCAATATTTTTTTCAAATATGCTGTATTGTGTTCCTTATTCCCCCTTCCGCCCCCAATCTCAGGCTTTTCATAGGTGCTGTTTACTTTGAAGAAGCCTTTAATCCTTACCCTTCCTTCTCTCATTTTTCTGGCTCTTTAATGTTTTGACTACAGAAAGGGAAAGAATTTTCTTTTGTATTTTTCTAGACTGATTCATGAAAATGATGTCTATTTAGAATCATTTATAAGAAATCTGTTACCCTTGGCTTTGAAAATTAGTCTCTTTATTCTTACAGCTGATATCTCAGTTGCAGATCCATGATCTGTTATGTGTGCTTTTTTTAAAGATTTGGTTACCTTCCCTTTTTCCCCTACAATTCCCAAAGTCTGAAGTAGAAGCACCAAGCATAGGCTTTGGCTAAAGATCAATGGTATCATGGCATCTACAAACAGTATGCATCTGTACTCAAGCATGGATTGCCAAAGGAATGGTAACCTATTCTAGGGGCTTGGGCCCAGGTAGAAAGCAGAGGGTGCTGGGGAATGACAGCAGGAGCAACCAGGATGCCTATAAAGGTGTGAAAGTGAAAGCCTGTAGAAATAGTACTTTTAATTTTATTTATTTTTTTCTCTGTACTCTTCTAAACACCACTTAGCAGTTACACTCCTTCCTCAAGGTGATCAGCATGAAATGATTGGTCTTCAGTATGTATTTTCACCAATAATTACTCCTAAGACAGGGGGTCAAGAACCCAGGCTCACAATAGATTGCTGTAGAATAGTAAGTAACTGCTTATTAGCTGAGTTGCAGCAACCATTCACCTCTGTGCTTACAGCCTGTGAGAAAGTGAAGTGCAGCAGAAACTGGGAATAGTGGTTTGTTGTAGAAATGGTTGTGTCACTTCTATATGTAGCCATTGGCCCTCCTCTCACCTGACTGCTACCAAGTCTCTGCTGGACGTTACTGCTCTCAGAGCAGCACTTACTCTCTTGCTTCTGTGAGCACTCCTCATCTGCTCCACTGCAAAATCAAACAGTTTACCTTAAACTGACAGTGACAGCACTGATGAGAGGAAAGCTGCTCATATAACCTGTTCTCACTTTGTTGGGAGATAGGGCTCACCTGAGCCACAGAGCAAAAATGCAATCTAACTTCAACTGATCTTTCATATGTCCACTGCAGGTGACTTTACACTGATTTAGCTGCATTAGTACAAAACACTGCATAAGACATTATTTTTAAGGTAAGCCAAAGGCAAAAATATCTAAACCAAGAGTGCTACTAATTTAAAATGTATTTTAAAATTTTCAGGTTTGTATTTGTACATGGTGAGAAGCAAGCTGAAAAAGAGTAAGAGAAAAAAGAGAAGTAATGAATAATTTTTTCTATTTACCATTCTGACTTTAAATGTACATGTCTTGCACCATGCAGTATGATACAGTGCTAACAAAAGTAGACCTAGAATACCAGGGCCTTTACAGCTAATGAACTGAAATTTCCCCACTATATCGCCAGAAACAGTGAAGGCACTTTAAACAGCACAGCCAGATAAATAAGGCAGCACTTCTCAGCCCTCCAGGGGAAATAAGATGCACGATTACCTGTAAATTCCTAAACAGGAATAAATAAGTAACATAGTAGACAATTTCACAGCTGACTGCAGTATGTATAAATTCAAGCCATTTTCTAATGCACAGACGTTTTGGGGCTATGCAGGATATTATTGTATTTATGAAGATTTTTGACCTTTCAAAAATCTGGGTGGTCTTCTTATGGAAGTTAGCAAAACCTCTTTGGTCCACCACAAAGCCTGTACTACTTACAGGAACTGTATGAATGCATGCGTCTTGATTTGCCCTTTTGAGTCATCTTCAACTTACCACCATTAAAAAAAGAATGTTACCAAGTTATTTACTTAGAGTCAATTTAATTTTAGTAGAATCCATACATTTCAATAACTAGTCCACAAGTATAGCTATCAATATCTATTGATAGATGTCCCAATTGATAGGTATTGATGCCCACAAATATTGAAAGGTCTCACTGCTGATTGGTCATGGTGTCTAGCGATATCAAGAAATTTTTGAGACTGATAGATGTAGATGCCTATATAGATTAAGAGGTGTCAACACCTATCATTAGATATTGATATTGATGCTTACAGATAGGTCTTGAAGTGGATAGATGTGGATAACTTTTTATCTCAACTGGTGTCTATTCCTATCAGTCTTGAGACTGATTTTGATGTAGTTAGCGTCAACATCTATCAACAGTGAGACCTTTCATTATCATTATTCATTCATGCCTGTCAATTTCAGCACCTATGAATGGATATCAATGTCTATTGATAGATATCATTATTTTTTGAGCTCAGTAGGTGCCTACATCTCCTGATCCAGAGACTGCTTTTGAGTAAGCACTGGTATCTATAGATAGTAAGCCTTTGATATTCATAGGCATCAATACCTTTCAATCTCTGTAGGAATCCAAACACTTTTGTCTCAACAAACTTTTTGATACTGGTAGGAATCAAGGCCCATAGATAGTGAGTTCTTTTAATGTAGATAGGCATCAAGGCCTATCAATTTTGACACCTATCTGAAGATGTTTATATCAATAGAATCATAGAATAGTTAGGTTTGGAAAGGAACTTAAGATCATCTAGTTCCAGCCCCCTGCCATGGACAGGGACACCTCACACTCAACCACACCACTCAAGGCCTCATCCAAACTGGCCTTGAACACTGGCAGGGATGGAGCACTCACAGCCTCCCTGGGCAACCCATTCCAGTGCCTCACCACCCTCACAGTAAAGAATTTCTTCCTTATATCCAATCTAAACTTCTCCTATTTAAGTTTGAACCCGTTACCCCTTGTCCTGTCATTACAGTCCCTAATGAAGCGTCCATCCCAGCATTCCTATAGCTCCACTTCAGATACTGGAAGGCTGTTATGAGGTCTCCACGCAGCCTTCTCTTCTCCAGGCTGAACAACCCCAACTTTCTCAGCCTATCTTCACACAGGAGGTGTTCCAGTCCCCTGATCATCTTCGTGGCCCTCCTCTGGACTTGTTCCAACAGTTCCATGTCCTTTTTGTGTTGAGGACACCAGAACTGCACACAATACTCCAAGTGAGGTCTCACGAGAGCAGAGTAGAGGGACAGGATCACCTCCTTTGGCCTGCTGGTCATGCTCCTTTTGATGCAGCCCAGGACACGGTTGGCTTTCTGGGCTGCAAGCGCACACTGAAGCCGGCTCACGTTAAGTTTCCCATCTACCAACACCCCCAAGTCCTCCCCTGGAGGGCTGCTCTGAATCTCTTCTCTGCCCAACCTGTAGCTGTGCCTGGGATTGCTCCGACCCAGGTGTAGGATCTTGCATTTGTCATGGTTAAACTTCATAAGGTTGGCATCAGCCCACCTCACAAGTGTGTCGAGGTCCCTCTGGATGGCATCCCTTCCCTCCAGCGTATCAACTGAACCACACAGCTTGGTGTTATCGGCAAACTTGCTGAGGGTGCACTCAATCCCATTGCCCA
Source organism: Psittacula echo (assembly GCF_963264785.1). NCBI lineage: Eukaryota > Metazoa > Chordata > Aves > Psittaciformes > Psittacidae > Psittacula > Psittacula echo. The sequence continues at coordinate 34,978,885 of NC_137738.1, read as the reverse complement.
TGTCACTGACAAAGATGTTGAACAAGACCGGTCCCAGCACCGATCCCTGAGGGACACCACTCGTTACTGGTCTCCAGCTGGACATTGAACCATTGACCACAACTCTTTGTGTGCAGCCATCCAGCCAGTTCTTTATCCACCAAGTGGTCTACCTATCAAATTGATGTCTCTCCAATTTAGAGACAAGGATGTCATGTGGGACAGTGTCGAATGCTTTGCACAAGTCCAGGTAGATGACATCAACTGCTCTGCCCCTGTCCATCAGTTCCGTAGCCCCATCATAGAAGGCCACCAAACTGGTCAGGCAGGATTTCCCCTTAGTGAAGCCATGCTGGCTGTCACCAAGCACCTTGTTGTTTTTCATGTGCCTTAGCATGCCTTCCAGGATGCTGGAATAGGTTACCAGAATAGGTTATTTCCACATCAATATCTATCATGAGCATTGATACCTTCTCATCTCAACAAGCATTTATTTCCTTCAGTCTCAAGAAAATATTTGATTTTGGTATGAATCAAGACCTAGAGAAAGAAAGACATTTCAATATTGGTAGACTTCAATACGTATTTATTGCTGACTCATATTAAAAGGCATTACATTTTTTACAAAACTTCAATGATCATCTTGTAATGCACTAAAAGTTAAGAGTAATACTGTATGCTTCCCAGCTAACTATAGCTGCAAATTAATATTTCCCCAAAAACTTCAGGGCTTAATAAGAAATTATGTGAAATAATGGAAGTTATTCTTAGAATAAGAAAATTACAGAATATACTTGCTAATGATCAATTTTCATGAATAATTATTATCTACGTGCACATGAATTTCCTGAAAAGTATCAGTATAATTGTAAAATATTAAATCCTATAACATGTAAGAGTAATTGTAATGTAATTAATCACTGATCACTTAATTTCTTTTCTTCTGTTATGCATGTGTATAGGTAGACAGAACAATTAACAAGTTATAAAACAGTTCACATTGATTTGTATAGCTCTGGTTCAAAGCGCAGCAGAATCCCAGATGGGCAGCAAAATTAAAATTGCACTGTGGCAAAATAAAATGATTGTACTTTGTTCCATTTTTTTGCCCTACTTTTTCTGAAAGCCTGTAAATTAGCTGCTACTTAAGGCTCTAATCCAGAGCAAAGCATTTGTTATCCACTTAGCAGTGCTACTCATCTCTGCTGTAGAAAATATCAATGTTGCTGCACTTCCACTAAAAAGCACTCAAGTATTTAAAAAACCCAGAAACAATTAGCTTTGATCTAAAATCCAGCCGTTATATATATGAGAAATATAACTTGAATCTTACTAATGCATTTTCTGTGTCTCTTTTATTTGTCTTGAAATAAAAATAAAGTAACTTCATAGGAAATGCACTTACTAGGTTCTCTTGTAGCTGTGTTCTTTCCAGGAGGAGCTTCATTTCTTGCTAATTTTGTCATGTTTGTTAAGGTTTGCATTTTCTGGGCTCCACTTGACAATGCTTCAGTGCAGTAACACTGAAACAGCATAACCTACCACTGTCTGTGAATCAATGCCTTTAACTCACTAGTGGTTCCAAAGGCAGTGATACTGTTCTTTCATCATTGTAATTTCTTGAGATGCTGAAAAAAACTAGAAACTCTCCAGTACCTAGATATACTAGAGAGTGAGAGAATTAGGTTGGATCTTGAAAAGATGGGAGCATCCACAGCTGGCAGAGCTTTGCAGCAGCTCAGCTCCTTTAGACATCAGTCAGCTCTCAACCCACTTGTTGGAATACATATAAATTATTCATTTAAACAACTGGCTTGGTTTCAAATAAACACTGATTTTTGGAGGTGCTTTCTTTCTCTCTCTTTTTGTTTTTTTGTTGTTTTTTTACTTCAAGCTAGTTTTTGACCTGCAAAACTGCATGTGATTGAAGAGAGAGAGTCCTAAATCCCGAGAAGGGTTTGTGCTTCAGTAGATTTTCTTCACCATTTCTTATCCTTTTAATTAAATTAGGTGCTTGCTGGAGCTGTTCAGCTCTAAGGTTTTGACCCCTGATATGTTACAGAAAATGTAACTTCTGCCTTACTGTCTCCTCAGTAAACCTGAGTGCTGACTGGGAGAGACCATTTGCAGTGACCCAGTTTACAGACTGTAAAGGCACACTTTGCTCTGGGTCTCAGCTGTGGCTGCTCACCAGAGGCACACCAGGAAGCAGCAGTGCCGGGCACTGTAGTCTCACAGTCTGTACAAAGATTTAGAGGGCAGTTCCATGAACATGGCTTGTCATCAGATGTCAGCCTTTAGGCACCATGAACCCAGAAACTTGGATCAGGATGAGGTCTGTAGTCATCTATCATCCTCTCACAAAATTGCTTCCTCAGCATCCCATTTATATTGGGATACCATGGAGGAAATGTGTGTGTGAGTAGTTAACTATGTTTACTATGTTTCCAAACAGAGGGCTTGTTCTCTGTAGCTATAACAAGAACATCAGGTCTGGTCCCAGCAAACTCAGCTAACAGATCTGCCTACATGCTTAAGTCAAGTGTAGTTTGTCTCCCTCTCCCCCCACCCTGTGTGTCCGCTGTGAATTGCACATCATCCTTATTCACAGTTTGTACAAACAGCATCAAGCCCCTGTACATTACTTTGAATCCTGAGTGGCTTGCTCCTCTGAGGATGTTAGCTAATCCTCTGAGCCATCACATATTACTCATTTTGTCACTTGTTAATTTTGCCTCACTGAGTGCTCCATGAGCATGGATAGTCAGGCTGTGTGCATATTCTTTATTTTATTTGAACTACTAAGACTTGATACAACTACCTGAAAGGAGAAAGGAGCGAGGAGGTGGCTGGTCTCTTCTCTCAAGTAACAAGTCATAGCACAAGAGGAAACAGCCTCAAGCTGTGCCAGGAGAGGTTTAGATTGGATATTAGAAAAAATTTTTTCACAGAGATGGTGATCAGGCATAGGAACAGGCTTCCCAGGAAGTGGTGGAATTACCGTCCCTGGAAGTGTTCAGAAACTGTGTAGATGAGGCCCTCAGTGATATGTTTTAGTGGTGGTCTTGGCAGTCCTAGGGTAATGGTTGGACTTGACCTTAAAGGACTTTCCCAATCTAGTTTTTTCTATTATTCTATGATTATCTATTCTTTCTCTCTGGATACATTACATAACAAAGCATAAACAAATCACTCATGATAAACTGAGCATGGTATCTGAATGACTTCTGCAAGGTTTTCTCAGCACATAAAGAATGCCTCTCCACTTCATTTGCACAATGCATTTACAGCTGCTCTAGGGTTATTTGCCAGGACCTGTGGCAAAGTCTGTACAACAGAAAGGTATACAGACTCCAGCACTTTGGGATGACTGAAGGAGAAACTGTTGGCTTCAATTGCAATGTGCATGTCTAACATGTCGCTTCAGTTTATGAGAACGTGTTACATAATGCAGATCCTTCAGGTGAAGCCTTGCTTCCCATTTGAGAGTGACACATGCACATAATGAAGAGCACATTATGAAAAGCCAGTCTCTAGCTGACAGAAATATGAGTGGCTGTAGCGTGGTCAACATCAAAAAGCCAAGTCCAAGTCCTTTTGTTTAGACACATATGCAGACACCACTCAGTCTGGACTCGTTTAATTTGGCTGACAGTACATGCTCATCCAAATGAACACATGGCCAGTCTATCAGTGCACATGGGCATAAACTTCACAATTGGATAAGTTGCCCCTGACTTCTGCAGGTGTGAAAGGTCACACATATCCCATTTCCCTTAATATATGAGAGTGTGATGGGTCAGAGCTCAGCAGGACACAGCCCTCAAGGAAGAGGAGCAATTTCGAGTCCATCCTCTACAATTTCCCATCAAGAAACCCAGTAGGCAGTGATTCCCTTTCCTTCAATCTGCTTGCAAGAGAGTTAAAATATATACTTACTCATCCAGAACAAATACTGATGAATCCATGCGGCCATGGATGCATGACCTTCTCCTGTTGCTCCAATGAGAGACTCATGGAGCCTTCAGTATGCCAGATATCACTGTGAATTATGGTTACTTAACTATTGCACTGAAGAAGCAGCTACTGTCCTCCACTGAGCTTGGGAACCAACTCGTGTTGGATGCTGTACAAACACCTTGGGAAACAAAGTCTCTGCAACAACTAACTCATTCAATGAGGATAAGTCACGTTATGCCTGCAGCTGAAAGCTACAGCAGTGGTTTCCAGCTTTTGGTGCTTTAAAATTTTATTGCTAGTTAAATAAAAGCAAACTGAAGTTTTCATTTAAATTAAGCTTATCATTTTGTAGGACTCAGTGGCTACATTTTTCACATGGGAATGAAATCCCTGGACAGCACTTAATATCCATTCTCCTAGGTAGTCATTCCATATTCTGGTAAAGATCAGACTTGGGTTTTCTGGTTATTGATCGCAGCCAAAAGGCAGATCTCTCAACTCTAGCAAGTGTTTTTGCTAATATATTTTCCTTCCAACATTAATACTCTTTCTAATGTTAGCCTCAAGAAGCAGCAATAAATTGAAGTCTGTGGCTTCAGCTTGTAAAAGCAGAGTGGACCATATGAATATGTGTTGGACAGCTTGTCAGAGCCTGCTGCAAAATCCAATTATTTTTGAGGTTATTATGCCTTCCTTTGCTACAGCTATTCTAATTGTGAGGGAATAAGTTTGACTGTCCACCCCAGTGTTAGAAAAACACCAGATTTCAATTAATTAGCTGAGATCTCTATAGTATCTGCTGAAATGCACTGAGGAGTTTAAGCTTGTTATCTGAGCTTATAGGCAGAAAATGATCAGTATTCCTCTATAAGTCAATGAAAGCTATCTTTAAATATAATCAAATATTCTAAGTGCCTTGATGGGGCAAGTGCTGCCTTCCTCACTGGCCAGGACTGTTACAAACTTGTGTTTCTTCTAGTGGGCTATTTCCCCACATGAACTGTTCGTGCCGCTGAGTTACATGTCTGGCTGGGAAGGCAGCGCAAGTGGGAATGTTGACCCAACCTCCCCACGCAGTCCTACAAGGAGAAAAGGGTCTGTACCCTGGCAAAGGAAGGTGCAGCATTGTACCTAAGGTAGGGTAGAGATGATGTTGGCTGGAGGAGAGGACACCAAATCAAGATTTTATTGTTGGTTTTCTCCTCTTGCAGTGAACCCATGCCACCTCTTCCTTGGGGTCCTGTCCAGATACCTAAGGTTTTATTCCACCTCAAATCTTAAACAAATCAATTAAAAGCACATGAAGATAGGATGGAAAAGGGAAGAGCTCTTCAGTGAGTCTGATACAAAAAGAAGTGCAAGCTCTTTATTCTGTTTTTAACAGCTTTCTGAATTACTTCTTAAATATCTGAAGTAATGTGTACCACTTCCTACAGCCAGATTTAAGGATCAAATCACACCGTACCTGCATACATTGTTTATTATGTGCACTAGTATTATAAAATCTTGGTTAACGACTGTGAATTATTTTCTTATTGTTGTTCTTTGGAATTTATAAACCAGACATCAAGTCTAAACAAATCTTTTTGATCTTTTAATGGATTTTGTAAAGGCAAGAGTAAGAAAACTGTATTTCTACATATTTGAACATTATTAGAGTTGAGTTTTTCTTAAGCTGATGATGTAGAAAAAAAGGAAATTTCATTTCCGTAAGCTACAGAGCAAGTATCAAACCTAACATTAAATGCAGTTACACAACTCTGTGGATGATAACAGCACTTTGTTTCATTATAGAGCTGACATTAGTGTTTCTAGAGAATACTGAACAAAATGTTTCGGAAACAGTTAGTGTTAAACAAATGGTCTGGCTCTTGGGTGACATTAGCTAATCAGATATAAACAAGGGCTTGAAAAATAGGATAGAAACAACTTAATTTGTAAACTGAATATAAGTCAAATGGCTTTTGCTTGCCCTTTATATTCTGGAGGAGTTTTCTCAGAAACAAGCTAGCTAGATGAAGAAAGAAGACAACGACATTTGTCTGGATCTTTTCTTATTCACCTGAATCTATATGCACTGTATATAATTTTAATTTTTATTGTGCAGTTCAAGTTCAGTCTTGAAGAAGTTGAAAGACTGGATCTATGTTCTAGCCTTGGACTACCGAATTAGCTCAGGGGCATGCAGGCAGCCTTGGATTAACAACTTCATGATTGAAGGACCAAGAGCAGACCAGGTCTGGACAGCTTCAGGTGTGGAAAAGGCAGTGAACACAAACTCAAACACAGGAGGCTCTGACTGAACATTAGGAAACATTTTTTTCTTACTGTGAAGGTGGCTGGAACAGGTTGCTGAGAGAAGCTGTGGAGTCTCCCTTCTTGGAGATACTCAAAAGTCATCTGGACACAGTCTTGGGTAACTGACTCTAGGTGGGCCAGCTCGAGCAAGGGAATGGACCAGATGACTTCCACAGGTCTCTTCCAACCTCAGCAAGTCTGTTTTTCTGTAAAGAGGGGTAAGGACTCAGGGAAAGAATTCTTAATGGCTGCTACCTTGGAGCTAGAGATAAAAAGTCCAAAGCTTGGCAGGGCAACTCTGACAGGAGTTGCCGTGCTGTTCCCACAGCCCTCTCTTCCTCATCAGGAGAAGCCAGCTTGGCTGTCAGTGGCTGTGACGCAGGAGCTATTGGTAGAGCCAAAATTCATTAACATAGGCAAAATCCCAGCAGTCTACCACCCTAAGCAGCTGCCCACCCTGACAATGGCTCAACAGTCCACTCTGCAGCTCATTCAGATTATGTTCTTATGCATTCAAATGTTGTTTCTTCTTGACTGCATGACTTTTCACAACTCACAGGAGCCTTGCAACTGTGTTTTTCTTTCAGTAACTTCAGGGTGCACTGCCTGACAGGGTAATTTTTATTTTTTTTTTTTTTTAGCAGAAGCATAACTAGAAATGTATTATTATAAGGAATGGCACTCTTAAAAAACTGAAGTAACTACAGTGAATGCTTATCCTGACAAAGTTCAAAGGGTCACTAAAGCTTTTTTATAACCTGTAATTGGGTATAATATTTACCGCAAAGTCATTATACTGTGTCTGTGAGAAACAATTTAGTGGTGGATGTGACAGTGCTAGGTTAATAGTTCTTAAAGGTCTTTTCCAACCTAAACGATTTTATGACTCTATGATTTTGAAGCAAATAACACAAGCACCCTTCAAGCTGAGTCCATGTATAATACAGTGATGCCAATCATAGCACAAGTTGCTGCAACCAACTGAATTTGTTGGTGATAATTCATGACAAGCTGAGTTCAGATTTGTTGTGCAATTCAAGGAACTGATAAAAAGTGATCTCTGAGTAGGTGTGACCTCAAATGATCTTATTAATGTTCACATTCAAGAAGTTTTTCAACATAAATATTTACAATTCTAAAGAGAAAGAAAGAGTGTAATCTAGGGAGTGCTGCCAAGTTCTCAGTAGGCTGTTAGAAATTGAATGACATCTTCAGCCTAGCCTCTTCATCACTTAGACCCTGTGAGGCACTGAAACCAGCCCTGCTTAGACTTGGATTCCTGACAGTTAGTCCTGCCTGTTGATGGTAACCATGATAAGAAATATCCTTAGACTGCTCACATCCAAAAATTTCATGGGCTGTAGGTGGCATCTGATCTATGCTCTTTATCAGCTTGGGACCTTCAATGTAGGCATCTATTTCAGGGATGTTTCTACATTGTCCTCAATATGCCTCTTGTGCAGCAAAAAGATGTGAGTACATCTAGCAGGATTAAAAAAAGGCTAAACAAATCTTGCTCTGCTTGCACTGTGCTCTGGTATCCAAGCTCACTCATGTCTCTTATGTCTGCTCCCACAGATACCTGCAGTTTCACAATGATTTCCCATGAAAGTACTCATGTAGGTAAACATTATAAATCCTGGCTTTATATATTGTAGACATTGAATACTTATCTGGGTTCAAAGAAAGACTGGCAAATCAGTGGGGGCCTCTAAATTTGTACAAACCATAGATACATCAGGAAGCCCATGTGATATTTATACTGGTGATGGGTGAAAAAGTAACTGAGAAAGTAGATTTAGATATGAATGTCCCACTCCTGCTCTTCCCTAAACATTTCTTGCTGGCTATGTCAAAGACAGAGTAATGGCTTAGCTGACTCTCTGGTCCAACCCAGTATACCTGAGTTCATGCTTAAGAGCTTTCTTTACTCAAAGGTAAGACAGGCATTCCTTACTTATGCACCCTGAATTGTTCCAACAGTGAATATGCAGAGGACCTGATTACCAGTGTTACTTGACTGAAGTTTGAATGTGTGCTTCTACTGCAGGAGCCTTGAGGAATGAAGAGACATTATAGCAGAGGAATGGATCTTCTCAGTTTAGCCTGGCATTCTGATGAAGTTCTGCACAATATGATTTATCCTGGTTTTTAATTAGTGACATGAGATGTTCCTTCACTTTATAAGTTGCCTCATCTTCTTTGCTTTGGACCTGCTGTCAATGAATATGAGGTAGGTCTGAGCCCTGGTTCTGTTTCTGTGACTCAAAGCTGCAGGAACACTATTTATCAGAGCATCACTCAGGCCAGGCAGGGACTGAGATGTCTCTTGCCTCTAGACAGTGTGTCAGCTCACACACCCAGGTCAGGAACATGTTTCCCCAGTGATGTGAATTGATGGAGTTTTATATAAAAATCTCATCTCCATTCTTTAAGGCTAGACAGCAATGAGGCAAGGTTTTGCAGCACTGAAAGTTCAGATTTATAAATCTAAATTTGAATGTTTGTGACTCAGTCTTTTACTGGAATTATTGTTAAGTAAATTAATTTAATATTTTATAAAACATTAACATCCCTAGACAATGAATAAGAAAGACTTAACCAAGATGAATTAGATGACATTATTCTGGGAATAAAATTCAGCTTAATTGTGATTTGTGGGTTTAAATAGAAAGACCTTTAAATCCTGGTTAATCTTATATAAACTCGTATTGCCGTTCACAAGCGCTGCAGAATGTTGAGGCAGAGTCCAGACATCCCTGATGTAGTTTCAAACACTGCTAGCTCTGTGTTTTCTTAAGCAATAGTTTATTTTTTAATTTGCTTTCTCTTTGATTGCTTTTACTTTGAGAGATCATATTTTCATTGCTCTTCTCCAATATCAAGGAAGCCGAAGAAAAAAAGGCCGAACTCTCATATTGGCAATTGAAGTTTCTTGGTGGGAGTAAGGGGGAAACAAAGGAAAAAAAGAGTATTGCAAGATTTGTGATGAGCATTGAAAAGGGTAAAATATTTATGGAAATCTGACAGTATGGTTATCCTCTGAATTGGAAAACTTCCTTTTCTAGTACTAGCATAAGTTATCCTAGGACATGTGTGTTTTGCAGACAGGCTTCAGCATGTGATGCGGAGGCTTTTTCTTCACTCTTTTTCCCTGGATGCATCAAGCTAACCAGTCACCAAGAAAGCAAGATGACACGTGTCACCCCGATAAGATCTGAGCTATGTTATTGGAAGCACTCTTGCTTTATACTCATATTATTTAGTTAGTTTATGTAGTCACGCATACAGAAATGTTTATTGTTGAGTCACTTGCAGAATATTTAAACACATGACAGCATAACCTCAGCTCTTGTGCTACTTTCATGTTGGTTGGAAGAAAAGAATAATGAATCATTTTGATGGGTTAAAAGATGAGGAAGATGGAAGTGGGTTGTGTTTTTTTGGCCTGCTGGAGGCAGCCCTGCCACAAACTTGACTCTGCAGGGGAGAGGATGGCCTGATTTCAGCACAGAGAGTGGGTGGTTTCTCTGCTGAGATTGCTGCTGTGGCCCCTCCAGCAATTAATGTCACTGAGGTCACCAAGCAGATGTGAGGTGGTAATGACTTTCACTTGCCACTGACCTGCCTGGATCCTAGCCAAAGACCTAGAAACAGAAAGTAAGTTTTTCAGGCTGCTACCAGTCCCCTTATCTACCTTTTACTTACCATATTTCAAGCTATGGAACAACAGAAGAGGAAAAAAAATAAAATCAAAGGCAAGCAAATGTTGCAAGGATGATGAAGAAAGAAGGAAGAGCAGTGGGAAATTGGGTTGGCAGGGAAATGATGTGGAGATACACAGATCTAGAAAGGCGTAGTTTCAGAAGTCTGTCTATCACTAGTTATTGGTTGCACACCAATCCCATATGGTTTTAATATTGAATGATTATGTGCAGCGTCTGGTTATCAAATATATAGGAATATTTTCTGCAGCTGATTCCCGAATACGCAAAGCTAAAGACATTTTTTGTTGGCAATTAGTAGTGCTATGGTGATTCACTCCTCTAGTGGTGTTTCACTCTCTCCCTCGCTCCCATAAATGCTTCTAAGAATAGTTGTTATAGAAATATCTTTCATCTAGGGGAATAACCAAAATAGCAAATTCTATCCCTAAAAGTCAGAGACCACTAAAAGTCCTGGTTAGTGGCTGGTTAGTGATTAGCAGACTATTAGACTAGAAAGAATAAAAGCCTTAAAGTACCTAACTTTCCTTATCAGTTTTTTCTTTTTTCCTTATCAGTTTATTTTTTTGCTATGATTTACGCTTAAAAAGTGAAAAAAAAAAAATTCATAGAGAAAAGGAGGTTGATTTCTTTGAGATCAACACGTTGTTAAGGTCATATATTAACAACATTTTGCTTATAAACAAACTATCATTCTGTTACAAGAAAGAAAATATCTGAGTCACAATATATCCTGATGGGTATTTTTTAAAATTTAAAAAAAAACTTTTTAAAAGCAGTACATGGACCAGAAAGAGCGACAGAAGCTGCGCCTGTGACAGCAGGCACATGTTGTTTCCATGATCTTGCAGTGAGCTCTGGTGCTGTGATAAATCAAGTCACTCCAAACAGCGATACCATCAGTACTGGCAGACAAATTTCATCTGAAAATTTCAACATTGTAATCTTTTTTTTCTTCTTTTTTTTGGAGGAGTTTTTGGGGTGTTTTTTGTTGGTGGTTTTATGTTTTGCTTTTTTGCTTTGTTCTGGTTTTTTGTACTATGAAGTCAATGAGATGACAGAAATTGTTCTTTATGTAATATAAAGAGAAGGACCCAATTGACTGAGTTTATGAACTCAGCTCTTCTGGATCAATGTAGTTTTGCATGGTCCTATGCAGTTCAGTGGGCTTGACAATCTCTTTAGATCTTGTGCTTTAGATAACAGAGATGATTTGCCACAGTGATATTTGGCAACTGGTTAATCTCCAGAGATTTAGATGCAATGACAATTTAGGTGGCAGTCCTGTTAGTTTGCTTACCCCCTTAAGCAGGTTTAAAGGTATCTAGTAGGCCTGGATTCTTTATTTAGCTAGTTAAGAACTTCAGAGTTCTCTACTTTTCCTCTGGATTTTCACAAATAAAAAGCCTAGATTAAGCTCTCACATGCACTGGGATCTCAATTGTGCTGCTTGCAAGTTCAACTGTGCCTTCTTTTGCAAGTAGCTCCTCAAAAGCCAGACACAGTGAAGTGAAGAAATAGCCCCATCTTTTTGTAACAACAAGAAAGCCGTGTAGGTTATAAAAAAAGTAAACATTTGAGTCAAAGCAGCTGATACCAGGAGAAGAGGCTTTTCGTCCAGAAGAGAGAGAGAGGAGGAGCAAATGAACAAATGTGAGTGAATGCATTGGAGAGTATGGGCTGGCCCATTTTCCCTATGCTCTACAAGATGCATTTCATGTTCCTGGGAACCTGGGCTCAGGAGCCTGTGGGAAGATTCAACCAGAAAAAAAATAAAACCAAACCCAAAAGTAAAAACCAACTAAAAAATCACAGCAAGGAGAAATATGTAATTCTGGGCTATTTTTATGACTTAGTCTCTTCTCTGAACATACTCTAAATTGCTGTCCTGCTTAGTATTGTTGAGTGTGGTAGCAGTACTGGTTGTCACCAGCTGCTCAGTTTGCCATTCTGTGGCTTGCTGTCTCCTCAGGCATGCTTCAGACACAGACTGGCACCATCCTGGGCAAACAGAGCTGAATTTAATTTCTGACATCATGATTTATTCATTGTAGTGTTGAACAGTGGTATGGACTGAAAAAGCCTGAAGTTTGCATCTTGTGGTGCCTTTTAAAGGCAGGTTTACTTGCTTCTATGCTCACTTGGCTTGGCAGCCCTGTTCACTGTGTTATATGTACAGCCAGGCTAACCGATGTGAATCATCAGCCAGTTTGCTGCTCTGTCTCTTATTTCCAGAATCACAGTGCTTGCTGCTATGACAAATTCCTATACAGTGTCTTCTCACAGACCAAACATGATGCTGTCCTAGCAGCTTCTTCAGTGCAATTTCCTGATATGGGAATATGTATAAACTTATTAAGAAAGGACTTCCATGACTACAGGTAATAGGTGGTGATTCCCTCAAAAGAATTAAGGAGTGGTCATGGTAAGGGCAGTCTAAGGTAGCAGATGAGCTGTGATGCTGGGGAAAACTATGGCAGGATGAATAGCATTTGTTCAAGTTGCCAATAGGATCTATCCCAAAGTTATATTGAGTTATAGCTAGAGAGTGAAGGGAAGTACAGTTGAGATCATTCATGCTATCAGATTTTTTCTACAGCTTGTATGAACTAGTTAATAGGACCCTTAAATGCTGTATCACTGCAACCATTTTATCATAGTTCTGCATACAAAAACTGGAAATTAAGACCTGCCTCTGTATTATCCCTGGGGACAGCATTGACATATTTGTTCTCTTTTAATTAGTCATGGCCACCTCCAGGTTGAGCCAGGGGAGGCTGGAAGTGTGAATCTCAGAGTGAGCATTTAAATCCCAGTCTACTGCATGGGGATAAACAGAAGGATATCCCTGACACTCTGAGCTCTGACATTGTGTGGACTCTCCTAAGAATTAATTCCCAGTGCAGCATTTACTACAAAGGGATATGCACACCAATAACTCTCAGACGGAAAGGCAGTCTGCAAATGACAGCAGAACATGCATGTACATTTATTTTTGGTTACAGAGAAAGTGGGGCAGGCAGGACATGCATATACTGCCCCTTCCCATTTCCACTACGCTGGTGGAAGGTTACCCTGGCTGCTCTGTCTCCAGCACAGTCAGGCACAATTCCGCTCACTGTACCAGTACAGGGGTGTTGTCTCAATCAATGACAGCCAGACCTGCCAGGCAGATAGCTATCCCATCTCACCATGTCTGCAATACATGGAAGGAACCGCAGTAACAACAGTCCACCAAGGGAAGCAGCCTTTTCAGGTGACACAGCAGGTGTTGAAAAGGCGATTTTACCTACATTATCTCATTCATTATAAGGTCATCCCCAATGCTGATATCATGGGGGGGGGGGGTTCACTCCCCTCTGGTGAAGGGGCAAATAGAGAGGGGAGCACATAATAACTTATATACTGAAATCCTCTGTTAATCTGTTAGGTTGGCAGAGAAAGGACTAAGTGGAAATTGCTCTCTGTGCCTTCATTGGCACAGAGATAAATTTCAGAAAGGAAAAATTAATTGCTACAGGGATAATTAGAATATGGTTTTGGTTAATGCCCTCAAATAAAACAACTAGAATAGGGATTTTGCTCGAACTAGCTGAAAAAGATCATGAATTATTCCAGTTACATGAAAAAAACTGACAAGATTTCTTCAGGTTTTTAAATAAATATGCTTTGACAATGTTTGTGTCCATTTTGTTTGCTTGCTGTGAATACTCTGGCATAAAAGTTTCCCAGCAAGAATGTACTTCAAAACAGTCAATATTTTAAGTATTTATGGATAGCAGATTTGGAATCCCTGAAATTTGCACCAAACATATTCTCAGAGACATAATTATCCAGTAGAGGAATGGAAATACTGTGTGACTAACATTAAATCCAAACCAGTTTGATTTTGATTTTGATTTTTGAAAACCTGCAAAAGTCTGCTCACAAAGAACCTATAGGTTTTTTTTAAATTGCCCTCAGAGTAAGTTCAAATGAAGAGTAAGGTAGGTAATATCATAGGCTGTTCAAGGAAGTTCATAGACAGGAGAGAAATGTATTACATGAACAAGAAAAATATTTTATTTTTTGTTGCTAAAAACTTAGTTATTCAACTCTACTGGCAATTATCCATCTTTGTAGTGTTCATGTCCCAGTATTCTTCCTAATGTTTCCACGAGGTTTGCACTTAACAAAGTGAAGGTATAAACAAATGCAGGAAAAAAAAACATTACTCCTTTGCCAACATTTTTGTGACACTACTTTCTCTGTTTTTCAACAGTCATTTTTAGGCTAAACTTGTTCTACAACTGTTGTGTATCATTAAACCACCTTAAACTGTTACTCCACACGGTGCACTGAACAGCACATACTCTCTGCTATGCATGCCCTGATCCTACCGGCTGTCCCATCATGGTCACTGCTTAGTCTTCTAATACTTGAACTTGCAACTAGTTGGTCTATTTCCCTTGCCATATCTTTGACCCTTGCTGTAATGCATAAGCATTACAATGGGTTTTCTCTGACGTTATGTGGCTTTGGTATAGATCTGTCATTATATCTGTCTTATAACTGACTGCTGATCTCACAAGAGCAGCGCTTCCTTATGTGTACTGTTGAACATATTAGCCTCTTCTTCCTCCCTGCCCACCCCCTTTCTTTTCCTAACCTTTTTACTGATTTACTTTTTCTTCTTTTCCATTGCATTAAAACGAGCCTGGAGGCTGAGACTCCTATTTCTGTTTCTTATTTTACAACTCTTCTTGTTGGGTTGTGCAGCCTTGACAACTGAAGCAAAGTAATTTCTGGCAAAGGCCAACCACGGAAGAGAGGCTTCCATAAATAATAACGCACCATGCCATTTGTGCAGTAGAGATTCTTTAGGAACCTCTGCCATGTGGTTTCTGATGGAGTAGACAAAACAAACAAGACACACAGAATCATAGAATCATAGAATAGTTAGGGTTAGAAAAGACCTTAAGATCATCTAGTTCCAACCCCCCTGCCATGGGCAGGGACACCCCACACTAAACCACGTCACCCAAGGCTCTGTCCAACCTGGCCTTGAACACCGCCAAGGATGGGGCATTCACAACCTCCCTGGGCAACCCATTCCAGTGCCTCACCACCCTCACAGTAAAGAATTTCTTCCTTATATCCAATCTAAACTTCCCCTGTTTAAGTTTGAACCCATTACCCCTTGTCCTGTCACTACAGTCCCTAATGAAGAGTCCCTCCCCAGCATCCTTATAAGCTCCCTTCAGATACTGGAAGGCTGCTATGAGGTCTCCACGCAGCCTTCTCTTCTCCAGGCTGAACAGCCCCAACTTTCTCAGCTTATCTTCATACGGGAGGTGCTCCAGTCCCCTGATCATCCTCGTGGCCCTCCTTTGGACTTGTTCCAACAGTTCCATGTCCTTGTTATGTTGAAGACACCAGAACTGCACACAATACTCCAAGTGAGGTCTCACGAGAGCAGAGTAGAGGGGCAGGATCACCTCCTTTGACCTGCTGGTCACGCTCCTTTTGATGCAGCCCAGGATACGGTTGGCTTTCTGGGCTGCGAGGGCACACTGAAGCCGGCTCATGTTCATTTTCTCATTGACCAACACCCCCAAGTCCTTCTCTGCAGGGCTGCTCTGAATCTCTTCTCTGCCAACCTGTAGCTGTGCCTGGGATTGCTCCGACCCAGGTGTAGGACCTTGCACTTGTCATGGTTAAACTTGATAAGGTTGGCATCAGCCCACCTCACAAGTGTGTCGAGGTCCCTCTGGATGGCATCCCTTCCCTCCAGCGTATCAGCCTGTCGTGGTTTAAGCCCAGGCCGTAAATCAGAACCACGCAGTCTACTTCCCCCCCCCCCCACCTTTCTTCCCTCCGCTTCTGGAGGGACGGGGAGGAGAATCAAAAGAATGCAGCTCCCACGGGTTGAGATAAGAACAGTTTAATAACTAAGGTATAACACAAATCACTACTGCTACCACTAATAGTAATAATGATAAAGGAAATAACAAGGAAGAGAATACAACCGCTCACCAACCGGTACCTCACCCCCACCCTGCAGTCATCCAGCCCTTCTGGGCACTCTCCATTCTACATCCTGGGCATGACATGCTGTGGTATGGAATACCTCTTTGGCTAGTTTGGGTCAGGTGTCCTGTCCCTGCTTCCTCCTGGCTTCTCCTCCTCCCTGGCAGAGCATGAGACTCAGAAAGTCCTTGGTCAGTCTAAACATCAGTGTTATCAGCTTTGTTCCCAGGCCGAAAGTCAAAAACACAGTGCTGCAGCAGCTACTAAGAAGAAGAAAAAATGACTGCTGCTGCTGAACGCAGGACACAGCCGAACCACACAGCTTGGTGTCATCGGCAAACTTGCTGAGGGCGCACTCAATCCCACTGTCCATGTCACTGACAAAGATGTTGAACAAGACCAGCTCCAACACCCATCCCTGAGGGACACCACTTGTTACTGGTCTCCAGCCACACATCAAGCCATTGACCACAACTCTTTGCGTGCGGCCATCCAGCCTGCTCTTTATCCATCGAGTGGTCCATCTATCAAATTGATGTCTCTCCAGTTTAGAGACAAGGATGTCATGTGGGACAGTGCCGGACGCTTTGCACAAGCACAGGTAGATGACATCAGCTGCTTTACCCCTGTCCATCAGTTCCGTAGCCCCATCATAGAAGGCCACCAAATTGGTCAGGCAATGATCAAATGAAATAAGCATGAGAAAGATGACAATAGACATGAGAGATAGATGGCAACAGACATGAGAAATAGAATTTTGAAAAGCAGGCAGCTTGCATCCAAGCAAAGTAATTGAAGCTGCCAATTTCAATAAATATATAAAAAAATGGAAAAAAAATATTAGCTAGATCTTCGCACACCCATGTTCCATAAATACAGACACCCACACACTTTATCCTATATATTGAGTGCTACTTTTCTGGAAAATAGCCTAGAATTTAAAATAATAAGTGACTTGATAGTTTATTTTAGGCTATATACATGCATACAGAAGGCTGACTATTGGAAAGCTGCTCTTACCCAGCCACTCTGTAAATGCACTGATTAACTCTGTACAATGCAGACAGTGACAGCATTGAACACTATGAATTTGAGGAAGCAGCCTCTTCATGGCAAAAACTGTGGGAGTGAGCTAATACAGCTTTGGGATGGATAGCACAAGTCTGACGATGTGACTTGTGTTCTGAAAATTATTTTGACTATTGAAGCTATTTGTGCTTTTCTGCATGTTAAAAACAGGATGAAAACTTAAAAAATACTCCAAGTTCAATTCTTGTTTGACTTCCAAAAAAGAGGAAAAATGATTCCTTCTAAAAGAGGAAAATGATTCCTTCCTGTTTTCAGTTGCACCACATGGTATTGTACAATTTTTTGTGAATTTACCCCTCCCCATATTCCTTTAATCGTTTCTGTGTGACTTGGGCTAGGGGTAGATGGGTTAGAGAAATAACCTGCGAAGAAAACTTCAAGTAAGTCAGCCACCATTGTGCTGCCCCACAGAAGTCAATTTTGTGCCCCTTCTGCACAGGAAAAACCCTTGAAGGGCAGAAAGAAGTTTCTCATGCTTTCCATAGAACAGAATCACTGTATGATTTAAGTTGGAAATCCAGTCACCAGCTGGATTTAACTCTACTCACCAACACCCTTTGGGCCTGGACATCCAGGCAGTTTTTTACCCAACAAACAGTACAATTGTCCAGGCCATAAGCAGCCAGTTTCTTCAAGAGAATGCTGTGGGAAATGATGTCAAAGGCTTTACTTAAGTCCAGGTAAATAACATCCACAGCCTTTCCTTCATCCACTAAGAAGGTCATCTTGTCATGGAAGGAGATCGAGTTAGTCAAGCCTTTTCTCTTCCTCTCTAAGGTAACTTTTTGCCTTATTTGATTTTGGCCACAAAATTAATTCCTTCACAGCCTGGCCCCCTGCCATATTGCAAGTAGGAAGAAGAGCTCAAATACTTCCTAATTGTCCTTAGTTTAGCTCTGGTTCTTTTGTTGGAAGGCTTTTATTTCTATAGCTAGTGTTACAGTTGTCTCACTTCTGTCCTACATGCTAGTCTGAGGCTTTCACAGTCCACTGGGCATATCAAGCTTGATCCTGTGCCATTGAAGTCAACGGCAGTTTTCCCATCAAATGATCAGAAGCAGGAGGCAATCCATTAGTCAACTCTGATGCTGGATGCAACTTGCTCTGTAATGGCCACTGAATTATTATTCTCCGCTAATCTGTATCTGACCAAACACTCTTGGACAATGTATTCCTGAGCACTCTCCATTTCCAGGGAGGTAATCAAACAACAATCACTGCTCTGTTATATCAGAAAGAGAGAATGAGGTGACATAGACCCCACAAAATATAAGCTAAATAAAAGGCCCAAAAAGGCCAAAACCTTGGCTTACCATGGGTGCCTACCCTGGCCACAGCAGTCAGTAACACCATGGCTATCCACACACCTGAGTTTATCATGAACAGCAGCAGCAGCTCAAAACTGCTTCAACATCCCCGCTACTGCAGCACTGATCACCTCCTGCCTGCATCATATCTGCTTAACAGACAGCTGCCTCAGCCCTGTGCTTGGGAAGGACCATATAAAAATTCATTTAAAATAGTTGATCGTTGCTCTCAGAGTCCTCTCTTGGTGCAGCACAGTGTGACGCTGTGACTACGAATTATTTGGTTTTAATCAACATTGCTGATATTTGGGAGAGAAGGAGAAAGAGCAAGGTTTTCTCTGCAGCCTTTAATGTTGCTCCAGTGAGACGTTGTTATATATTGGGCTGTGTCTCAGTATAAGGGCTTATTTGACAGGCCCTGTCATCATGTACCTCTAAGATTATCATTCATGCTGCTGGAAAGACAGCTTTATTGTACTGAATATTGTCATGTGTCTGTGTGGCCCCACAGGTAAAGACTCTCCCCGGGCTTCATTGGTGTCTCTGAGTCACTGTGTGTGGGTGTAACAACTGCAGTAGTTATTATTAATCTCTCTGAAACCTCTTTACAGTGATTAAGGGAGTACTGTATGAAAGCAGTCTGCTTCATGGGCTCTCGCCAAGGAAGACCCACTAAGCAGATTTTTGTTGGATACTTCAGCCAAACTGCTCTTTTCTTGGCAACTGAAATGTGCATCAACATAAACGTAATGTCAATTTCCTTTTTTTTTTTTTTTAAAGTACTTTATTCATGTTTTTTGGATGCTACACAAGCCACTAAAGTCAATGCACAGTAGTTAACACAGCCAGTCACTTTTCCGATGTGCCAATGTAGATAAGTAAACCTGAGCAAGAGATGAGGTCACATTAGAAAGACAGAAAGAATGGAAGGCATGTGTACTGTTGCCTCCAATACCCTTTGCACGAAGAAGAGACTTCAGCGAGGGACTTCAGTATGAGACAAATGATGAATATGTATTGGCAGGGGCTTGATCCCCCCAAGCCATAACCAGCACAGCTGAGCAAATTGCCAGGGATCTGTTCAGCTTTTTCTCCATGCTGACTGCTAAAGGCTGAACATTTAGTGAATAGAAGAGCTGAGCTCTCCCTGAGCTAGCTGTGAAGATGAGATCATGCAACAATGGCCTGAAGCTACATGGAGGTCAGGCAATCCTGGCTTTGGGTGAAAAAAATTATCACATAGAAGGTTTTATCCTCTGTATGTCACTAAACAGGGCTGGTAGCTAGTTTCCTCAGGGGCAAGGGGACTTGTATTCCCTAGAGGAAGACTCCGGTAGGTTTCATCTGACCCAAAATAAAATATTTTCTTTGAGCTTTGGTATCTTTCACTTCTGTTTGTTTGCTACTGTATATATTTTTCAAAAAGCTCCCTCTATTTCTCTCTCCCCATCCCTATTTCTGGCAACTGATCAAAGCCTGGCTTTACTATTCTACTGCATGCCTCATGACATCTTGTCCTCATACACCAGAAAGTGACTGTTTCTAAAGCAACTTTATAAGGCTAGGTAAAGCAGAGTGAAATAGAAGCAAACTGAAGTTTTTCCAGCTTAGTCTGTCCCAGGAGGATTAGGCCAGGGAAACATAAGATGCTGTGAAGCAAGCAAAAAAATAAGAATAAAAAAGAAACCAGTCAGTTTCGGGAAGGAAGAAAATAAAAAAAGGAATTTAACCTGAAGCAGAATGTCAAATAGATATTTGGAGTTCAGACTGCTACACCAGCCTGACTATACTCAACTTTGACTACCTACAGCAGCTTTTACATCACCAGCTTTGTGTCATTAAGCAATTAATGTTGTGGTTATGTGCCTTTTTCTCCTGTATCACTGCACTCGCTGCACATCATGAGGTCATCATTTCAGCTTCTACTGCATTAAAATATTTAACAGGAGTTATTTCCTTTCTGATTTGATATATTCTGTGGACATGGGTTGTGTTTTGGGTTTTTTTTTTCATTTCAAAAGACAAAGAGATCTAATATGACCAAGAGGCCTCTGAAACTCATTTCTTCCATCTATAAGTCCAACAAGCTTACCCTCAAGAAAACAGAAAAGAACGGTGATACAGGATACTCTTTGTTAGCTTGATTTTGTACCCCATGCAAAACATGTCATATCATTCTGCCTTTGCATATGTAACCATAAAATGACATTGACTAGATGAGGTTATTTACGCTCAGAGGCGTATTTGGCTGTATAAAACTGTGCATACATGAGTGATTTTCAGAGGGCTGCATAGTCACAGTGTCACCCTGCCTCTACAGCAGGCAAAGGAGCCATCCTTGCTTTACCACATTTGAGATGGCGCCAGTTGTCCTGTTTTAGTCCCATCTGTTCTGTCAATCTGCATCAAGAGGCTGGCTATCATGACCTTGCCACTCTATAGTGCCCACAGAGTGATGTATAGTCATTGCTGCAGCAAGGTGAAATAGCTTCTCCATCGTGGCTCTGGTTCTTTCAATAAGAAGCAAGATAATGGTGGGCAAACATCCTTTCTTCCCCTTAGAATCTG
Organism: Psittacula echo; assembly: GCF_963264785.1. Taxonomy (NCBI): domain Eukaryota; kingdom Metazoa; phylum Chordata; class Aves; order Psittaciformes; family Psittacidae; genus Psittacula; species Psittacula echo. The sequence continues at coordinate 34,957,950 of NC_137738.1, read as the reverse complement.
TACAAGGGCTGGAAATGGTAAGGTCTTTACTGGGGCTTTGAACTGATACTATTCAGATGAAAGGCAATTTAAAAACTTCAGATACTATTAAACAGGATGATGAAGACTTGGCTGAAAGGAAAAACAAAAAAGGACAAAAAAAGCAAGTATATGCATGAACGAAATCATAGCGTCCAGCAACACCAGTCCTTGCTTGGTTGCCCTGTATTAATGTTAGTGGAGGAGGGGAAGTGCTAATGACCCCCTGCCCTCCCCAGTAAATCCACACTTGAAAGGGATTGGATTAAAATGTCTTAAAAATCATGTGATGGAAAATGAGAGAGCTTAACATTTTACTTATTTATGCTGATGTCAGATGACTTTCACAGCCCCTGCATCTGTTATACATACTACAGAAAGTCAAAACAGCAGCACAGGAGTGTTGGTATGTTAAGGTAAGATTGCCCATAAAAAACCTTAGGTTTCTTGTCTTGGCATGGCTCCACCTTGCTGTCTTTGTTGAGGGACTGCTATGAAACATCTGAACTGCCTCCACAGATTATCATGAAACTGTTCTCATTTTGACTACTCCCTTTTCTGTAGGAGGGGGTGCATGAACATGTGACAAAAAATTAAAAAGAAAATACCAGCATATCTGTAACCCACCTGGTGAAAGAGGAAATATAAAACTCTACTAAGTAGTTAAAAAAAATGTAGAAGTTCAGTGCGGTAAAAGGAGAAGAGATAATAATCAGTATGCCAGAACGAGATGTGATAATAATTGCAAGGAAATATTTAATAAAATCCAACAAAAATAAAATCTAAAAGAGAAACTCAAATTACCTAAACTCAGAATCTCCCAGGAAAAGAGTCCTTTTGCATGTTATTAGCAAATCTGTATGTGACACCGATAAAATGTTGTCTGCTATGGCAATAAATATGAAAAGGAGATAACATTACCCAAAACCATCAGCAATCTGCCTCTGTTCAGTCTTCCAGTAATGCGGTTCTAACTTCTGTGACTAACATGAATGAGTGAAGGTTTTTACAGCCACTGTCTGCCAAAGACACAACTGCAATGAAAATGTCTTCTTACTCCAGAGAGACACAAAATTTAACTTGTAGCTCTCTGAGACCTGCCTGTAGAACCACATATGTATTGGAGAAAAAAAGAGAAGAGCAAACCAGGCTCATGTTTGTGGTTCCCGTCCTTCAAATTCTTATGAAATTATATCCACAGAAGCTTGGAAATGTCATTTAGTACTTTATGGTACTGATATACATAAATATATATAATTATTATATTGTAATTGTTATATAGCTACAAATGAGCAGTAATTTTGCCTGATTCCTTGAGGAACTCCTCCACTGCCATCCACTTAGTTTGAAATCAGCAGCTGCTTCCTCCCCATTGTGGAGGAAGATTCAAATCTCATTGCCCTAAACATATTTCTAAGGTAGATTCAACTACTCCAAAGCCTTATGCAGAATTCATAGCACCTGTTGGGCTCTTATGCTATATTCAATGTATACATCAGCTTATGGGCTGTTACGGCTCAGTGGCTGACACTTAGAAGCAGTTTAGCCACCTATAGTCAACTCAAATAGCATCTCACTGTGTGAATATTTAAAGTGACCACCTGTAGGCTCTAGAGCAGTGTTTGCAGAATCCTGGAATGAGTTCATCCTGGTGGGGGGCCTGAGTGCTCAGCTACTATGGATGTTAACCAGCACATGCAGAGAAGCATATTTTTTGCTCAGAAGTCTGGTAGCAGAATCTGAACAGGGAAAGTCTGTGGGTAAGGCCACATGAAGCAGCATTGTGAAAAGGACTGCTCAGTGTGCCAACAGCTTTAGGAAGCAAAACAAAAATGAGTTATATTTTAAGATGCTAAATTTTGAGTATGCTTTAAAAGCTGTTTTTTGCAGTTAGTCTACTCCCCATTTCTGGTGGGGTCAAAAATATTTTCAACAGAAGAGCAATCTTGCAAATAGAAAAGTTATTTATACCTCTGATACTCTCTCTATATAAGGTGTTCGTATTTCTGAACAAGGCACTGTAATATACAACATGCCAGAAACAATACATGTATCTGAGCAAGGCTGCAGGACAACAGACTTCTGAATTCTTCAAAGTAACTTGGACTTCATTTTTAGGATGCAAAATATTTTTCTTGTTTGGAAACTCGTATGTTTTGTTGTTTGTGCAAAGAAGATGGGGGACTGGAAATGGCTTAATTAGCCACACTGTCAACTGTGTGGAATAAACCCAAAAATCAAAAAAACCCAGTACCCTAAAGCCTAGCAGTATTGTAAATCGTATATTTAGCAAAAATTACAAAGTAACCGTGTCTCTCTCTGACAAACATCCATCTTCGGTGTTAGTCATCCTCAAAAAGTCACATAGGAGCAGTTTATCTGATAATCCTTTGAAGAGCTGTCTGTCCGCCTACATGAGAAAACTTGGCCCACTCTGCTACGCAAGTGCATTGCAGTGCAACCTGCACTTGTGAGGAAATCACTAAACATTACTTCAGTTTCTTTGTGCACTAATGTCATTGCCTAGTGATACTCTTCACTTTACCTAAGGACACATACATCTGACCTCCAAAAGAAATCAGATTACAGCAGGGCCTTACACCTAATTTAATTAAACCAAAAACCCCTCTTTAACTGAGCAAGATGGAGCCTCACTTGAATGGTGCTCAATTGTCTGAAGGTTTGAGAAGTGGCTCCCATAGGCCCTGGGAAGCTGGAAAGGGTGTCTCACAGCTATCTCTGAAAGAAGGATGATGACATCCCTGGAGCACTGGGCTGTGTGTAGCCCAAAGGCCTCCAGCTCCATTACTTCCCCTGCTGCTTGGTGAGGAATGGGCAAAAACACCCTATATGTAGAGCAAAACATGATGGAGCTGATATTTTGACTGCTGTGACGACACTGTGTCCTCACAGCAGTTAAAATACCTCATCAAATATGAACAGTCTATTTGTGCACAGTACCTTGCTCTATAACAGTGTTGGTTTCCTTCTACCTTGCACTCTTCCTAATGCACAATAGCTATGAAAAACTGTGGAGGATTCTGCAGGAGAACAACTCTTATTCCTGCTTCTAGCCTGAGTTGTGAAAGCAGGCAGGAGTCTTTGTTTTCAACCTCAGGGAGATGCATCTCTGTCTTGGAAAAGAATTAAAGGAAGACCCTTCCAGCTACAAAGTTGTTAAAACTCCATAGGAGTCCCAACTGTTCTTTTTTTTTCTTTTTGAGGTTTGAATTTCCAGTTTTGTTCTCAGGCCATCACTATAATCCTATGTAATGGAATTTGTTCATGCCTCTTGTTCTGTTGCTGTGTTTCATTTGCAGCTGTATGGTGTATATACCTTTTAGCTGTTGATATACTTACATGTTGTCTGTAGTCTTTAGTGTGTTTAATTGTACTGCACATTCTCCACATAGAAAGTCAGTCGAAGTCCTAATCTTCTTACACAAAAAATAACTGAGCTGCAAAGCCTGGCAGTGGTATTAAAATGCTTGATGGAATTTCTGTGCATTAGCACTTGTATGTGAGTAAGTGTATATGAATCTCCATGTGTGTCAGGGGAGGAGGAGAGAGGAAAAACATTCTCTCAAATCCACCTGAGCAATTCAGGAGAGCATACTCATTAGTGTATTTGGCAAATAGAGTAAAATGGATTGAAGAAAAAAATTTAGTTTGTATCTGCAAGTTTCAAACACTTATTTTTTTCTGAAGGCAAGTTTTCATAATAAACATGCATATTCTTCCACAGCAACATAAGCAAACAACAGCAGAGCCTCAGCCTTGCATTAATTTTTGTGATACATTTTTGTGCCTTGTGAACAACTATTTATTGCCATGTTTATACCAAGAATGTGGGAACAAGGAACTGTAACTGATTAAGGATTTCAAAAATTAGGAAAAAAGGCTAGAGTCTTAATAATGAAGAATACAGTCAACAGGATGACTTTCGTGAACAAAGTTTTAGAGCAAAATATAGACACACTCAGTAATTTGGATGAAAACCTAGTCCTACCAGAGCAAGTAGCAAAACTAATTTCTTAATGTGTCATATGAAAGCACAAAATTTTTCAGTATTGCTTCCTTGTACTGGGACAAGAAATGATTTTTTAAAAAAGGGCTTCAGTAAAAATATTGGGTTTTGGCAAAATTAAAACCTCCTACTTATAACACAAACTGAAATTATATACAGTTTTGCTGGAACCTTAGCTTTTTTGTGTGTGTGATAGAGATCATAGAATCATAGAATAGTTAGGGTTGGAAAGGACCTTAAGATCATCTAGTTCCAACCCCCCTGCCATGGGCAGGGACACCCCACACTAAACCATGTCACCCGAGGCCTCATCCAACCTGGCCTTGAACACCGCCAGGGATGGAGCATTCACAGCCTCCCTGGGCAACCCATTCCAGTGCCTCACCACCCTCACAGTAAAGAATTTCTTCCTTATATCCAATCTAAACTTCCCCTGTTTAAGTTTGAACCCATTACCCCTTGTCCTGTCACTACAGTCCCTAATGAATAATCAAAGTGAGGTAATTTCAATAAAAAGGAATCCAGATGACATTCTACATCAAGCTTCCTTTCCATTGTCTCCCTTGACAATAATTCCACGGCATTTCTACTCTCTGCCAAAGTATGGCTGAGACTTCTTTTGAGGAACGTCATCATTTAGAAGGTCTGAGGTTTCAGTTTTGCCTTTGCTGTATCACCTACTTCATGATCTAAGCATGTTGCTAACAAGTCAGGAAGTAAATGAGGCCACAGAGGTGACTCCCTGGGTTTCTCATGAATGTGGCATGGAATGCAAGCGCCACAGCCAGAGGAACTCCTCCTTGACAGCTTTTTGGAGAGCAGCTCGTCATGTTTGATAGGCATTCCACTGCCTTTCTCACCTCCCCAGAGGAGAAGCTTTATTTTTCTTCTCGAAAACAGAGAGCTGAAATAAAAAAGGGAGCCAATATTTATAGGCCCTTGGAGCTCTTTCCTGTCTCTGCATCTGTTTTAGCAAAGTGGGTGGAGAGAGTTTGTGGCACGGAGTTTGCACTGGGCACAGCCATCCTACTACCCCTAGGAGCACTGCCACGCAGGAGGGATGTGCCTGGTCTGGTCCATCCATGTATAAAACCAGGCAGAAGCTGATACTGTTCTTGGCAGATGATCCACGTACCCAAAGTCCTTTCTCACCTCCAGATCGGTCTCGTGGAACTCAGCTCAGGTGTCAGCAGGAAACTGAAGTGTCGCTCACTCCACCAGCAGTGTGGGATTCCAGCAGTCCCCCGGTGCCCTCAGGAGCATGAACATTACCCTAAGTACTGAGTGGAAAGACTGAGCTTTAGGAAACATTTTTGTTGGATGTTTGACTATTTCGTGTCTGTAAGAAAGGCTGTTATACTCAAGCAAGGCAGCCACAAGAGGTTGCTTAGTTATATGTCAGGATCACAAGCTACAGGCAAAAAATGCAGACCCCAGCTCTGCTTTTGTCACTAGCCCCCATCCTTCTTCCTCCTGATATTTTTTATTTAGATCACAATTAATTTTCTTTCTCCAGTCACTTTACTTTGTTCTCCACTCTTCGTCTTCCTGCGTTCTCTGTTGCCAGAAGAATGTTCAGTTTTGCAGATGGAGAAAACAAATTTTCAATTGCAGACAACAGCAGTAAAATCCTGCGTGGGCTTATCTTTCTCCTTCCCAACCCAGAAGAGCAGACAGGAAGAATGAATCATCCCACACTTCTGAATGACTGTGTCAAACCTACCTGGATTTAGGTGCAGCGTTTGTATCTTGTTCTCCTGATGTCCCCTCAGCAAGTCAATTCACAAAGAGGCAGAAGGCAATTAGACCAGCTTGGACCTCATCTTACAGCCAGAGTGATGGACCATCTCTCAGAAGAGATCAGCTTTGCCCTGTCTGGGGTCCCAGTAATGTTCATCACTCCGACTTGGGAGCAAGGGGAGGGTTGAGGAGGCACCAAGAGCCCCCTCTGAACTTCAGGTCTCTCCAGGCACTCTAATCTCTTCTATTTTGCACAATTTTCATGCCATCATATCTGTCTGCCCAGTTTTTTCTCCTCTGCCCCTTTTCATTCTCTTCTCATGCACTTTTCTAGCACTCCCTTCCCAGCAAAATGCACAGGGAGGCAGAGAAGCCTGGCATTGGCCTTTCAATATATTTAAACACTAGAAGTTCACTGAGCTGAAAAATTGTAAATCTGCAATTTTATTGAAAAAGATGGTCACCCTGTTCTTTGGAGCCATGTTCAGAGACAGGAGGATAATTAATGGACCCTTATGTGACACAGAGGCAAAGAATGGCAAATTTTAATGAAACTGGTAAGATGACTTTCAATTTCTAAGAAACAGGCTTTCTATGTCTAGTTTTGCTTATTGTTAAAAGAAAAAAAAAGACTGATAAAACCATCCTGTGCAGGTGAAAAGATTGTCACACAACCCTATTTTCCTCTGAACTAACATGGAGGAGGACAGAAACTGGCACTGAGGAATTAGTAATGTCTGCTAGCAGTGTGCATGCGGTGCCTACCCTGCACCATGTCTAGACACCTTCCTAGCATTTCATGTAACAGCATTTCAAATCAAAACAGAGACAGACCAGAGCTGTCAGCACAGCTCATTTCAGTTATAAAGTGCATCTTACTTGATGTGCTGCTGAGAAAGTTAAGCAAGACATATACAAGTAAAAAAGCTTACAAGCGGGCAGTATAAAAGGAGAGGCAAAGGCCACCAAAAAAGAAAATAAAGGTTAAAGGTTTCAAAGGCAGGGCAGGAGTCTCTCGCATACAGAGGGAGTATAAATTAAATGAAACAGAGCTTGTCATCATCTTTTTTACGAAAAGTGGGTGGACTGATATAGTTGTACTGAATTATGGATAATGTTGTGAATTATGTGTGTAAAGAGCTACTAGACACATGACATAACCCCAGTCTAAAGGAGAAAAAAGGCATAGAGCTGTACAAGCTGGCCACAGAAATACAGAAGGGGTGAGAGAAGCAGCACCAGATTCTTTGTTGAAACTCTTATAAATTAAGGACGTGGTATGGACTTAGATTGGAATACCTCTCCAGAATAACTAAATGTACATGTCTTATTGGATTGGATTAGAATACTTTTTCTGAATTAGCAAAGCCATGTTACCAGGAAGATGTCTTCCAGAATAAGTCATTCAGCAACTAAACACTATGAGAAAAGAAGTGCTTTGTATAGAGGATGGGGAATATGGCAGCTGTAGAGCAAGCTCTTGGTTGCTGATGGTCACTTGCCTTTGATAATTAAGATTTCCTAACATCCAAATGAAATGGTTGGCTGGAGCCTGAGCCTTCAGTGCTCTTAGGAGGAGCTCTGCCAAGTAAAGATAATTGAAATGCCAGGTTAGAAACAGATTTCTTCCATGCTTTCTGTTCTCCTTATTCTGCCAGCTCTGTCATTCAGTCTCTTTAACACATTCATCATTCAGGAGCCGACTCATGTGCTTAGTCCCTCATTTACACAGCAAGCCCTGCAAACATTGGGTATAGGTGGAAAGGGCATGAGCTAGTGATATCTGTCAAGAGTAACTATTAATTCAACACCATGATATTTAAAAATAAAGAAGAGCGTATCAGTTTGTTTCCCTACTTAAGTTAAGCTGCATCATTTGTGAATATAGCCAGTGTACTAAAAGAAAAGCATCTGCTGTGAGCTTGGAAAACAAATTATTATTGCCCGTTAACATCTTTACATAAATATTTGGGAAATGTGTTTATTAATGTTGTATTTTTAAAGGATTCCCTCTCCTTTTAGCCCCACAGCCACTTCAGCTTCTTATTGTCTGTTCTCCCAGCAGTTGCACATATTTATAGCAAATCAGGCCTGATGAACCACAGGCGTTTTCACACTTGTTTCCATAGCTGGGTACAGCACTTGGTGAGAGGAGCCACTCAGGCATATGGCCCGTAATAAGCTGAGCTCCAGCGAGTTGGAACCTCCTGCCTCAACAGCTATTTGGCCGTTTGTTTTCTTGAAGCAGCTCTTTCATTATTTCTCTTGCTTTGACAAAATGATGAAAGCAGCCACAAGGTTTATGTGCCACCAAATGTTGCCCATATTCCAGTAATCAGACAGAAAACTGGGAAGACGAGCATGGATAAGGCACCCGCTGACTCAGAAAGTCTTGAGGACTGAAAGACACATATTCTGCTGAAACAGAGATTAATACACACTTAAAACTTCCCAAAGTTACCAAACCAGCTATGGTAACTTGTGGTGACCTTTCAACTGAAGTTCTGCATGCAGCAACTGGTAGTCTCAATTTTCTCTCTTACACCAAAACTGGGATAATTATTTTTACAGTATATCTCCCCATTAATTATTACAGCATTTTGTTTAGAGACACACCAACTTAAAGGTATTTGGATACTTTAATCCGTCAAGGTCCTTTCCAACCCTAACCATTCTATGATTCTATCTCAGTGAAAAATATCACTTCAGCAGGTGATGTGCCTAGTGCAATGCCAGAATTGGAAATAAGGCTGAAAACCTTCAGTCAAATGAGTAAACTAACATAGGGGTTTGCTCAACATACACATGCAAGGAAGAAACGGGCATGAAGAAAAAGCTTTATTGCTGGCTTAAAGAATGGCAAGTCATATAATTTCTGAGGAGAATTCAAAGGGACTTTCATCAAACTAGGCCTTGTTTCCCTTCTCTCAAGCCTGTATCTTGAGTACACAAGCTGATCAAACATGTATTGCTACCAAAGATACAGGACAACAGCTAGATTGCCTTTTGAGCCCCCAGGATAGCACAGAGAGCACTCTACTTTTGTCCTAATTGGAACGAACTGAATAGTTCTACATCAAACTGTTTGCAGTAGAGAATGGATCTTTCAGTGGCAGTGAATTATTCATTAAATGGTTCTGCTTTCCACAGAACATTTCAATTTTTCATTGAAAACCTGAGCAGGCAAACCAAGAAACTAGTTGAAATACTTCAGTTCTGAAGGGCCATCACAGCTTGACTCCAGAGGTCTCAAGTCCATCCTCTTCCTGCTCTTTGTTGAGGACTTTGCCCCTCAGCCAAACTACATTTCCCAACAATGCTCTGGCCAGGCAGCAGTGCTGAGGCACACCTTTCCACCTATCAAGAGAAGAATACTGTTCGTTATGGAAGAAGCAATGAAGTCAAGGAATCACCAGTTTATTTGTTGGGTCTTGCAATCCTCTTCACCTAACTCAGTCACTGTTGAAGGGGTAGGGAAGAAGAAAACATGAGTGAAGAGCAACATGGAAGACAAATGGGCATGGATCCTTTGAGCCTACTCAACTGCAGCAGCTATTTTGTGTAAGAAGTCAAGTGGTTCTAGAGGGCCCTCCAAATGTGATGAGAAGAGTCACCAGGGTATGAAAAAAAAACTGAGCAGAAAAAGAGGCCATTCAGTCTTGCTCAGTGACAGCTGTAGGATATGTCAGCCAGCTTTCATATAGAGATCAGCTCAGAACCCAGTCTGAAAGCCAAGGTCCAAAAGAAATTAATATGTTGGGGAAAGGGAACTTTAAACACAAATAGCATAAAGAGAACCACAAAAAAGGACAGAAAAGATTCAGGAAAGTAGTCTTGACATCCTCAAGCAGGAAGTGCGCACTGACAAGTAAAGTAAGTTAAAGTCAACTGGTGACTGTACTTACTTTCCAGAGAGGCTTGCTTTTGATTTCTCCAAGCAAAGTCTCAGTTGGTATAACTTAGATAGCTGATTTCAGTAAAATCCATGTCAATTTACCTGTTGAGCCTCTTGCCTTTAGAGAACTGGTATATTATCTAAGGTGAAAAATACATGCTTTGGCTATGCTTAAACTTCTTCTCAAGCAGAAAATATTGTGAACTGGAGGCTTCATAACTGACAACGCTTCCTCCCAGCTATTCAAAAAACAGAGGTAAAAAGTTGCTTTCACTCCTGAGATCAAAAAAAAAAAAAATAAAAATATCTGGTGTTTAGTTTTGAAAAGAAAAGGGAATCTTCTGAAGCAAGGTGAAGAGTAGGGATGTTAATGTAGCGAAGCTCTTAAACGTATCTGCAAAAAGGATCAGAAATAAACATGCAAAAAGAACCCAACACATTTCTCAAAGGGAGAAATTATGAATGATTTGATATGTTTGAAACTTGTTGAGATGGCTTTCAGAACAGAAAGATCAAGAGACTCTTGATCAAGGGAATCTAGGAGAGGCAGAAAGAGAAGCAGAGGTGAAGGAATATAAGCCCATAGCAAAAAAATATTTTCTTGCTGTGTTTCAGGCCCTTTTTCTTTCAGGTTAGAGCTGTTGTGGAAGGAAAGGACAGAAATATGTGAGTACCTCTCTTTTAAAGCTGGGTAACATCCACTGAGCCTCAGAAAAAGGTTTGGTTTGGGTGCTGAGGAGCAAACTCTGATCACTTCTTATCTGAGTGTTTCTCATTTAGACATCCTCCTGTGCAAGGGAAAATAATTGATGAGCTGATCAGGTAGGAAAATGCCAAACAGGGCACCAAATTATAGAAGAAAGTTGATCTATGGGAAGAATTAACCTCTGGATTCTCTTGAATCACATAGAAAACTGGAGAAAGATAAAGAAATTATCAGGGGCTGATGAGGAGTTTACTGGATTGTTTAGACTGTGCCAAGTGTTTTGCAGGGCAGGATGTTCAGCAGTGCTTCTAGTGCTGCTCCAAAAAAAGGCTTGCATGTGGTCTTCCCTTAGCTTTAACATCGGTGGGCAAGCATGCATATGGACAACCTGGGTGACTTGGTCATTGGAAGGAGCTTGGTGATGATAGAGTAGCAACAGATCCATGACTACCCTGCCTTTATCCACTCCTGCTACCCCAGTACTGGTGATGCAGAAACTAGCTGTAACAGCAGAGAAGTGCCTAGCATGGCTGGAAGGGCATGTACCATCCCCAGGTTCTATTGAAATCTTCACCTGTCAGCTCCATCCTGATGTGAGGTCTCACTGGTGCAGCTGATGTAGCTGCCTGCAGCTACTGCTGTGCTCATCTTTGATCAGCTGAACTTAAAATACAAGTTGCTATTGAGGCAGGCAGTGACTTTTCTTTCTCCAAGATGTGGACGTTGGCAACTGTTTAAAAATTCTGTGTTGAATATTCCCATGTGTGTGTCCGCACTCTGTTATTTGCAATATCTGCTTTGAAGCATTAAAGCAAAATGACTTTGTCAGCTTTGTCTTTTTCTATTTGACAACTGCTGATGTCATTTTACTTCTGTTTGTGAATCTCAGCCTTCTTGCTGCTGAGTCACAGAAGAAAGCAACAGACAATAAATATAAATGCTTATCAACTCAGAAAGATGTAGACCACTGGAATAACAATCAGGAAGGGAGTCTTTTTTAACCAGTAATAGCAGAACAGAAGGATTCTGTTTCCTTTACAGATTTCCCTGTTACTCACAAGCTTTGATTGATATGGGCTGCATCCTTCAAACCAGAAATGTGATTGTCAAGAATCAATAGCAGAGACTGCCGTATCAATGGGAATAGAAGCAGAGGAACCATAAGCATTCCCATACATGCTGTCCAAAGCAGCTGTTTGATGCTAGAAAGTATAAAATGCATACCAGGAAGCTGAAACACAGAAAGATGGCTGAACTTTTCACATTCATGTTCTGATTACCAGAGGATTAATCTCTCATCCAGCAGTCCTCAGTCTTTCAGCTGTCTTGACCAGGGCATGAAATACTCAAATCATTTTCCAATTTTTTTTAAGTTTTAAGAAAGTTCTACTATTGGTAAGACCACATTTCAGATTCACTGAAGGATGGTGGCATCACAGGAGATGACTGCATGTTCACATGGTGCTAGAGTCATTACTACTTGATTCTCTGAGACTGAGAGAACAGGTCCACATAGCATGTGATGATACAATTCTTAGAAAACCAGCAGGCTATAGAGTCCACTGACAGACACCACCATTCTTGAAACCACAGAGTCAGGTGAAGTGATGACTACAATGGGAACTTTGAGATACTGGATGAAGAAAAAACCCAGAGAAGTAGAACCATACCGCTGTGTCATGGTGGAGATTACATGGTTTTCCAGCTGGTAGTTTGAGAGATGGAGTGAGACAACAAGATGTATATCTTCTTCCATATGAAAGGCTTTCTGGGACATCTGCAAAGTGAGAGAATAATATAACTAATCCATATAGACCCCTTGATGTTCTTCGCCAACACAGTCAGAAACATTTTAATCAATTGTAACAGCTTAAAAACAGCCACCACAAACTCATGCCTGTTTTCCTGGAGGAAAGGGTGTTTCTGAAATACAGCGGGGACTCACAAGACGGATTGTGGCATACCTCTGAAAAAAGCTTGTCACCAATGGAGTAACCACTGGGTCAAAGTGTAAGTAGGCTAGGTAAGATCCCTGGAATTAAACTCTCACTACGAACACAAGTTTCTTCATGGGTATTTTGGCTTGAATATATTCTCTGTTTCTCATGGCCAGGTTTATTTCACTAAAAAGGATTCACTCAAGCAGGTAGCAGGGTAACGCACAGAGGTCTCCCTCAGGGCACAAGGAGCAAGGAAGTACCATTTCCAAAACAGTAATTGGCAAATCACAGCAGCTGAAGGTTGCAGTGCTAATGTAGACTCTCCCACATACACAGCTAGCAAAGCAGTGAGTTTGGGAGGCTTCCACCACCTATTATTCTCAGCTTTCTACTTTCCTCTCTTTTCAAAGTTGCATCGCATACAATACAGTGTGGCTACATCCAAAGTCCAATACCCCAAAGAAGCCCAGAAAGTCATTCAATTGTTCCCCGTTTTATATGCATCCACATTAATTAATCAGGCAGTAATTGAAGGGACTTTGAATATTTATTAAAACTACATCAAAGGTGCAGCACTGTTTTTCATTCTTGTATGACCTGCAAGGAAACAGAAAAAAACCAACCCTGACAATTCCATTCAAGTTCAAGTTATTTAGTCCCATAGCTTTTATCAGGGTGTTTTTTCTAAAGGGTTATAGGCTGGGGTTTGTTGTTCTTGCCTCGGCTAATTTAGTTCTCTGCATGTGTTACAAGCATTTTGCTAAGAAGCCACATTGTTTGTAATGATATTGATGGTAAAAAAACATCAGCCCCTCTCTGAGGTCCTACACTGGCTGAGGGAAAGGCTCCCAGATTCATTATCTCCTTGTCATGCCGAAAGGTACACTATAGCCCATTTCTTTCAGAAACAAATGCCAGCAGGACTGAAATTTGCAAGTTTGCCTGCTCAACGTGAGCAGGAAAAAGAGGCTGATCCCCTGCCAAGCAAGAAAGTTGAAGCAACAAGAACATTAGCCAGATAAACCACAGAGCTAGACGTGATTGCAGACTTAGTAAGGATTAAGAACATTTTACTCGCTGCAAAGTGATAGCTTTGAACAGATATTCAAAATATATAACTGAAACAATTTCTCATATTCACACTCTAAAAAATAAGTCATTGTCTCAGTGTTAGTGGAACATACTGCATTATATACTTACCCTTTTCGTGGGTTCAACATCAGTGCAACAATATGCAGAGGATCGACAGTTGATTGATTTATTTATTTATTTAGGACAATTCCATGCATTGAATCGAAAATCGCTAGCTTCAGCTGGCCTTACGGCTTTCTAACTGTTTATTCTTACTAAAAATACATGTACTTTAAAAGTAGAAAAAAGAAAGTATTGTTTTGTTGTTCAGAGTGCTCTATGATTTTTCTTTGTTACGGGTTATAGCAGCAAATTTAAATAGAAGCCCCTCTGAACTCAAAAGGAAACTAAAATGACAGCAATTGAAAGTTTTTCTGGTTTCAGGTGCGTCAGTGACCCCAGTCCAACTTGTCTGTGGCTTGGTGTTTTGCTCACTTAATTCAGTGTTTAAAACCCTTTAACTTTCATGGCACACAATTAAAAATTAGCAGAAATGCTTACCATTGTCTGTCTCCACCTTCCATCAAGGTTGGTGTTACTGTATTTTACAAAACACAAGCAGTTTTGTTTCCCTCCTCCCCCAGCCACACATACATAACAGGGCATTTTGGCAGTTCCAGCAGGTCTGTTGTGTGAGAGCACTGTGCTTTTCTCATGAGCATCAGCCTGGGTCATAAGAGGGATTCTTTTCACATTATTGCAGCTGTGGAAAAAGTAAGGAGGTATCATTCATGGTATTTGTTTTTGCTCTTCTGGGAGGGCAGATCTTTCTGATTTAAGCTGTCTTCCAAATAGCTGGGATTCATTAACCTCTGGAGCTGCCTTTTGTGCCTTTTGTTCAGGAGCCTGAGAGATTAGTGTAGACCAGACATCTAACTTTTTGATAGCTGTGACTAGTCGAGATAAATTCCACTATAGGTAACATCTTCTGTCAGTTTTATGAGTCAGGGCTTATTCCTGGTCACTTCAGCACACTGTTCTGGCTCACCCTGGTGTTTCTTTCTGAACCCCAGTCACAACCAAGTCCCTCACAAGAAACCGAGCCACCAGAACTTTAAAGCCACATCACCAGCCTCAGAAAATTGCAGCTGTGTGCATTCTACTGTTATCCTTTTCTTAGTCTTCATTAAAAAAGATGTGTTCTCAGGGTTAATTCTGCACATGGCACATTCTCTCTGCAGTTCTATATTACCTCTTCATAGCTAGGCTTTGCTGCCTGCACTAACTGAAGACTATTAAAACCATAAAGTGTTTCAAAACAAACAGGTTAAAACAAAAGCACTCTTCTTAGTATCCCCCTTGCTGCTGGCAACCGTTACTTGCACTTAAAAAGCAGATCATTTAAACCTTGTCTAGCTGTCTCCCACATTTCTAAATCATCTCCTTCCTGATGGAACTTTAGCTTTAGCTGTCCTATACTTTCACTGACGGTATTTTCTTCACATTACTCCTGTTAGCATAGCATGTTGAAAAATCACTCAGGGCCAAGGCATCTGACAGAGGTCTGCTGCTGTCAGTGCCTATGTCCTAACTGATTGGTTATTGGGTTACAAGAGTTGGGTGAGCTTCTGTGACACAGCTCAGCCCTTAGCAGTGAAGGACTTCCCCATCTCTGGCTCATTAGTCATAGGTATGCCAAGAACTGCAGCATACATTTTTTGAAGCTGGTATTACCAAGCAACAGGAGGCATGTTCCCTGAATAGACACTGAGGTTAGCAGTTTCATTCTGGTATATTATATGCTTATTAAATATTTTGGTGCAGATGTCACAGCAGGTAACTAGAAGATGAGATGGATGTTGAGATGTAACTATTTGAAATAGCACCAATCCGTCTGCCCAGCACAGAGCTGCTCTGTCTACATTGCAGTCCTTGGTACCCTGTGCGTCTGGACTGGGAAACTTACTGCAAGATGTTGTGGCTCCCTCCCCACTCCCACCCAATAGTGTTGAGTTTTTTCCTTTTTCTTTTTCTTTTTCTTTTTCTTTTTCTTTTTCTTTTTCTTTTTCTTTTTCTTTTTCTTTTCTTTCTTTTCTCTTTTCTTTTCTTTTCTTTTCTTTTCTTTTCTTTTCTTTTCTTTTCTTTTCTTTTCTTTTCTCTTTTCTTTTTTTGGTTTCAGTTTTCTTTCAAGAGGCAGCAAGAGGTGTCAAGTACTCAGGTCTTGTCGTGACATTCAGGGGAGGAGGAATAAGGCTACACAGAAGAATAGGGCATTTGGGTTAAAAGTTATTATGGTGTAGACAGCATCATTGTTGGGAGTAAATCCACAGACTGCTACCAAGTCAGTCTTGTGACTCTTCACAATATAAAACTTTTGAGTTTCTAATACTTAAGTAATGCAAATCCAGAATGATTCTGTTGACCTCAGTTCTGGATGTCACTGTCATATGCTGACTTTAAATATAATTGTAGCTTTTTGACAATTGAGGGATAAATCCTACGCTGGCAGAACTGATCAGTTTACACAGAGTAGTGTAAATTATTTTTGTTTTGCACTGGTGAAGAATGATGTACAGCAAACCTTAATCGTTATTCTAATCAGGGTGCAATATATTTGATTTATAAATCCAATCCTCCATTTACACCACAGCATACATCATTGCTACAATTGTGTTTAAGTGTGTGCGCATTTATATTTATAAATACATATGCACTCAAACTATATACATGTATATTTATATACACACAAACCCTCTCTTTTATATACACAACTGTATATATAAATATATGCACACAAGAATATATACATGAAAATCCGCAAGCTCTTGTGACTTACAATAAAGAATTACAAATTGGATAGAGGATAAATGCAGTGTTCTTTTTTTGTTTTTTTTTTTTGTTTTTTTTTCTGGAATAGGTTACACATCCTGTGAATGGAGCTAAAATAAAGCAAAATTTGCAGCACAGAAAGGGAATGGTTTTGATGTTTATGAATCACTACTGTCAAATTTGTAAAAGTAAAATACAGTACACAGCAGCCCCCTTCATGTTTAAAACATTCTAGGGCTTAACAAGTGATAGCCTGAGATAAGCTACTGTTGGGTCAAAGAATGAATTAAACAAGTGTTGCCTTTAGTCTTGACATGAAAGCATTTACACAGCCAATGTTCTAAATCTCTGCTGGCAGAATATTCAGAGGTGGAAAACGAAAGAGCACTTAAGATTCACAGGCTCTTCCAGCTATGGATTTATAATGATATTCCTGTAGAGCAGTTGTAGAACACAAAACCTGACTTGGGCAGCAAGGAACTAATACCTCAGCTGGATATGTAAGGCCTGGAGATTAGATGTGCACCTGGAATACCTTCAAGAGCTAATGAAAGCCTGGGAATAGATAACCTTCTGGGGGACCAACAGCAATAAGAGCTGACTTAGTAACCTTTCCCTTCCCTTTGCCGCTTTCTTAAATTCAAACAGTTCCAAGTCTTTTCTTGCTTACATTTTGCAGGTACACTTCATGATTGTGCAACTGCCAGGCTGAAACCTGGGTATCACAGGCACAATGGCAACAGACATTTTTTGTCAAAGAAACTACTCCCTTTCTGTCTTGAGTGAATCAGCAAGAGGTAGAGGAGAGGGGAATTTGCCCTTCTTGGCCAGTATCTGAATTTGTCTGGGCAGTTCATTGTGCTGCTTTCAAGATGTGGACACCTGTCAGCCAAGATTCAGAGAACTGGTAAGGTCTGGGTGGACACTCTTTCCCATACTGCATTGAAAAGCTCATAAATGGTTATGACTTGCTCAACTGATCCCAGCTCAATCCAGCTCCTTAGTGGGGACCATAGTTCATTTCAGTCTTGGTTTCTTATGTTATATTGGAGTAAAACTTTTTCCCCTTCTTGAGCCCCAGAATGTGCTTTTAAACAAATGCATTCACTTTCAATAAACTCTGGTTTATTTTAAAAAAGCTTCCAAGAAAACCAATGGGCTAACAAGAAAGGTAAAACTCTGAGGGCATTTGGAAGCAGCCAAGACTCAGGTTCTGGACAGATGCCTTTCATTGTTATAACTTCTTCACGTGAGTGCATTAGACAGAGACATAGACTAAATTGTCCTTGACCCAGATTTTGTTTTGTCCTATCTCCTGCCATTTTGAAACAATGTGTTTCTGGAGAATTCCAACAAAGAGTGGAAATGCCTGAAACTGGAAGAAAGTGCATTATAAGCACTTAACTCCAGAATTGCTCTGCAAATCTGCCTTGCTGCCACACTCCATCATTGCCTTGGATTTTGTTTTCCTTTCTGTAAATTCTAGAAATCCCCACGATTGTTTTCCTGACCACATAAAAGCACCCTCTGTCTGAGCATTTCTAATCCAATAAGAATCTAAAAACTATGCAGACAAATACTTGTCACAGACAATACTTGTCCCTCAGCTGCAAAGACAGGATCAGACACCACACAAAAGGGACATGTACGTGTATTTCCTGTGAGAGCCTGCTGGTTAGGAACTGGCAGGCATAGGGTCTGAACCCTCTGCAGCCTGCCAGGGTTCAAGGACATGTCTCCTCAACATTGTGGAAGAGGTCCTAACCTTGGCGAGACAAGCTAGCCCAAGCAGACACTCTCTCCACTGGGCTTACTGCCTCTCCACAGGAAAAACAATACTGAAATCGTGAGATGAGAGAAAAAAGAAATGCCAGGAGGGTTTGAGTAGTTAGGGCACTCACCTGTGCTCCTGGAGATGTTGGGAGTTCAGGCTTCACACGCCAAGGATGACAGCATACCTGCAACCTTTGAACAAAAAGCTGAATTTCACAAGTCCATTCTTTTGTGCAGTCCCCGCTAATATCCCCAGATCTTTGTGGGGTACAGTAGCACCTTTACTCAACCCACCATTTCACCCATCGCTTTGCTGAACATTTCTGTATGTAAAAACAGCTTAAAAAGATTATGATAATACGTACTAGAGGTTAATTGTAAAAGTCAGGAAAGCTGATCTTTCATCTGAAAACAAACACAATGTATGTTTGTACTGGAAGTTGTAAACAAGGAGCCATGCTGGGTAGGTAGCCTCAAGCTAGCAGAAACTTTAAAAGCCCTGAGACTTGTCTTTACATTATTTATAGGCTGGAGAAGATTCATTGTTTGTGAAACAACAGGCAGCCCTTGTGCTACGTCTATTGACGCAGTGAAACCTTCTTGGATTGAAATTTCCTTTGATATCATGTAGACAGGATTTTCTTAAACAGGCTGCACTCAAGCTCACCCCTTCTCTCACATGCACGTTCTCTCACTGTGTCTCATATACTGCATACAACACTTCACAGTGAACTGAATCCCATGTGATCGGAGAGAATTACCAAGAGTATATGGTATCTTGAAAGAATAAATTCGTAGAACATTGATTCTTATTAACTCAAATAAAAGCAAATTTCATGAAGGCATTAGCAAAGAGTGAAAAAAATGTTACGTACACAAAGTTGGTGTGTTCTCTGCAGAACCCAGCGTGTGATAAAGACGCTATTTTTATAATATTATCAGAAAACAGGGAGCAAAGCAAGAAAGAGTACTGAAAGACTAATTTCTCCCCCAGGAAAACAAGACAAAACACTGTCCTAAGAGAATAGTCTGTACTCGTTTCCATCCTTTATCCTTCATGGCAATGTGAGAGCAGACAGCAAGGGCTCAGTGGGCCAAATTCCATTGCATGTAACTCCTCTGAAATCCAAGATAGTGCATCAGAGATTAATAGAGCCCATTTCAGACTCAAAAACAGGTTTGCATTGTATTTGTTATTTATTGAACTGCAGTAGCCCCTAGAGGCTCTCAGTAGGACTGCTGTCCTGATGTGCTTCAAGAGCTAACAAGAAAGGACAATGATGGGATACTTGGGCACTTACTTTGATTTCACAGAGGTCTGGCACAAGCTCAGAAGTTTTCTTGCATACCTTCTTTCCAGAGACCAACTTCATGTCCTCCTGTTGCATATATTACTGAGAGAGATCCTCTGACAGAAGACCACCAATATTGGTGAAATTACTACTATACACACAGCTTCCTATTGTCTGCACCAATTCATCCTCACCTGTTTCAAGCAATAATTCATTTGCCAGAGAGAAACAATGTCCCTGCCATGTCGTAGATGGGCTTCACAGCAGAGATCTTCTATTAGCCAGTCCCAAGAGCTCCAGAGGAAAAAAAGAGAAAAGTCAAAGTTAGCAGTACAGCTGCCAGAAAAAGCAGTAGGATAGTCAAACATGAGCTTCAGTCCTTCCCTTGGGGTTGGAAAGAATGATATCTTGTCATGTGGAGATGTTAGGAGAAAAGAATTAAAAGCTAAGAAAAAAAAAAATAAAAGGAGACCTGTAGGAGTACCCCCTCTAAAACAGATGTTTTAAAGTGCTAAAGACTGCTTTTTCTTTATCTGGGGAAAATTGCCCCTTCTTTTTGTTGTTTTGTTTTTCTTCTTTTCCCTAGCCTAAGTCTTCAAGCTATAACATTGCCAGAAAAAGTAGCTTCACTACTAAATAGACTTTATGCAATATGAATATATATATATCTCACTACATACTGCATGGACAGGAAAAGGATGCAGTAGATGTAAGAGTAATACTGGACCCTTGCTCACTAAACATATCAGAAAACAGCCTCTGGTGCAGCTGGCACTAGCTAATATGCAGTTTAACTTGCACAGCACACTCCTGAGTCCTAAATCCACTTTGTGCACCACTGTAAGTAGTCTGAATATGGTTCTTCCATCCAAGGTATCCTGACATGTTTTGTATAAATAAAGTTTTCTTTTTGTACTAGGTTTCTTATAAGAATCTTAAATTGTTTTGCAGAATTTATAAAGCTCATTAAGGTCTTGTACAATCGGTAAATATATTTTAAATTAATTGTAATGCAATCATTGATAGCATCAGTATTTTGATCACTGAGATTCATCACGGAGGTGGATGCGCTGTAGAATGGTTGAAATCTAGAGAAAGTCTGACATTCCAGAACAACACTACTTGACTAGTTGGGAAAGGATATGAAAGACAAAATCACATGCATCAAAAGTACAGCAAAGAAGGCTCTTGTTTTCAGAAAATAATCTTTCTGAGGAGAAGAACTTGGGGGTATTTGATGATAAAAAGCTCAACATGAGCTGGCAGTGTGCACTTGCAATCCAGAAAACCAACCGTATGCTAGGCTACATCAAAAGGAGTGTGACCAGCAGATCAAGGGAAGTGACTCTTCCCCTTTACTATACTGTTGTGAGACCCCACATGGAGCATTGTGTTCAGCTTTGGGGCCCCCAGCATAAGGACTTGGACCTGTTGGAGTGAGTCCAGAGGAGGGCCACAAGGAGGATGAGAGGGATAGAGCATCTCTCCTATGAAGACAGGCTGAGAGAGTTAGGCTTGTTCAGACTAGAGATGAAAAGGCTCAGGGGAGACCTTAGAGCAGCCTTTCAATACCTAAAGGAGCCTACAGGAAATTTGGAGAAGGACTTTTTGCAAGGGCATGTAGTAGTAGGACAAGGGGAAATGGCTTTAAACTGAAAGAAGGTAGATTTATATTAGATATTAAGAAGAAATTCTTCACTGTGAGAGTGGTGAGACACTGGCACAGGTTGCCCAGAGCAGCTCTGGCTGCCCCATCCCTGGCAGTGTTCAAGGCTAGGTTAGATTGGGCTTTGAGCAACCTGCAGTTGAACATAGTGGAAGGTGTCCCTGACCATGGCACGGGGGTTGGAACTAGATGATCTTTAAGGTCCCTTTCAACCCAAACCATTCTATGATTCTATGAGTCTTCAAAATTAGTCTTTCTGACTAATCAAATTTGTCTGAAGCAATCAGAACCTTGGCAAGAATTTTTATTTTCTCCATAATCCAAATACTGAGCCCTTTAGCACATGGCTGTGCACAGATCTAAAGGAATTAGGTCTCCCTAGTCACCTGCCAATATCAATTCTGCAGTTTTCCTCAGTGATTTTTCTGTTGCATGTCTTTGCCTATCAATATCTATTGAGGCTGGATGGAGCTTATGCCTTAGGATATTCTGTTATGGCAATTTAGCACCAATTCCTCTGCTGGCTGTGACATGAGGTCCTCAGAGAGAGATGTAGAAGCCATTTCTTTGTATCTGCTTCTCTCAGTATCAAGCCAAGACTTGTTTCTGCTCCTCAAAGATAAGTAGTGAGAAGAGCGGATAAGACAAACAGGAATGGGAAGGAAAAAATCATCCAAGCACATCCATGGGAAGGTCGTAGTTAATGAGGAGAAAATATGAAGAAAAGGACGTGAAAAGTACAGTGTGACTGAGAAGTGTCACTACCACAGGCCCAGGACAGACACATAGGAGATTAAGGAGACAGGATTTAATGCAATCATAACCGCTTTTTCTGTGACTTTCTTTTCAGTTAAAAAAACCCAAATGAACTCACTATTTGCCAGTTTAATTCTCTAATAGCGGCTTTGGCCTGCACTGACTGGGCAGAGACACTGAGGTCCCCTGTGGACTCCTCCCCAGTTACCTGCATAGCTCTTAGTACCAAATTCAGCCCAGCAGTGAAGGGGAGGAAGGAGCACCCACTTGTCAGCTGGAGGCTCAAACGGCACTGCTAGACCTGTAAGGGAACACCCACACTGCCTGACAAGGATGTTCCTTGCATGTATGTTGCAGAAAGCTCACTGCATACTCATTGACTAAATTTCATACTTTGAAACAATGGGCTCAGCCAGGCTTTAGTTCTTGCTGTGAATATGGTTATTTAGCTTTTTCTCGCGTTTGACCTAAAGACCACTAACACAAAGATAGGGGCTCAAGGCAGGAAATGCTTGTAGGTTTCACTTATATATGAACTGGAACAGAATATAAAATAACTCAGAAGGTAAGGTGTACAAATAACCATTTCTCATGCCATTGCGTGCAATGGACAGTATTAATAGCATGCTTAATATTTTTGTTAACTCAGAAAAGATGCTCTGGAGACCTATTATTGATGACAGTGCTGCATTGTTATGTAGATGAGGCTTCCAACCAGAAAGTGATGAGTGGTGCAGTTCATACTGCATTTTTGTGGAACAAAGACAAATTTAGCCTTTTAGTCCCTCTGTAGGGTTGACTTTTTGTCATCCTTTAGATCCAGGATAGTTTAGGCTAGTCTTCTGCCTGGCATGAGCAATATAAGTTTAGCAAGAGCAGTCACAATATACTTAAGGATGTAGGGACTTTAGGATCCAGACTCTCTGGATCATTTCTCATGTGCTTCCCACGAAGGAAATCTGGCTTGGCATAGTTTTTGCATATAAACTGAGCAAAAACTACGTATTACAGTTCCACCCCCTACTGCTACCCTAATGAATCCACTGGGCTTCATAAATATAGATCCTTCAAAGAGATGCTGTCAATAGAAGCAGAAATTGTTCTCTTCAGTGTGTGCTTAGAATTAGCCAAGAGCTAACCAAAATACCCCCGGCAGCTGGTGAGCACTTGGGATCTATATAGTTTCCAGCTCAGAGGGAATTCACAGGGCTCCAGAGCTATGCCAGAATTGATTTGGTGGACCACTGCAACTTGAAGGTGAGAGCAGCACACACTATGTATTCATAAATATGTGCTTTCCTCAGGAGTCTAAATTTTCTTTCATTTCAGGCTGTGTAGCTAGTTTGCACAACACAATTAACAGAATTTGTTGCTGCAGTAGGAGTTTGCAGTAGTGGTTCAATCAGGACACGAGTCACAATTGAATCTAATTCATTTTTTCCTAACTCTATGGATTTCTCAATGCTAGTGCAAGTAAAGGATTGCAAAAATCCTTTTTTTTTTTTGTCACTAAAGTAAAAGTTCTGCCTATGAATACTTACACAAAGCACTCCTGTTGTAAAAGCAGCACCCATTTTACATTGTCACTTCTAGAAAAGGATTTGACTTCCCAGAGAGAGAATGCAGCACAGTACGATTGTGGATTTTATTCAAACTAGCATCTTCAGCAATAAAGTAGTGGGTGTAATCCTTAGAGAGAGGTCCTACCATTTTAATCACAGTGGTACAACTCTGTGTGTAGGCAAGCAATAAAATAAATTTTGAGACCCTGTTCTGAGCAATAGCATTCTTATGTTCTCACTTCGGACTTTTTCTTGCAACCTCCATGAATTAGGATTATTTGTAACCTAATGTTAACTTAGATGAAGGCAGAGTTTGCAAGTGGCACATGCAGAGAACAGTGTGTATATTTTGGGAGTTGCTCTGTAGCTCAGATCCCTTCCTTCACTTCTGACTTGTACATAGCAAAACTATTTGTTATCCAGTTTTCAAAGACAGCAAAATGTGTCGGCCTGTCACATTCTGTAAGCCTGCTGTCAACAGGAACTTCTGAAACAGCCCATCTTTCCTTCATGCCTAACAAATAACAACTTCCAAAACCTAAACACTTGCCTTTTATGTTCTTCAGGAAACAAGAAAGCAAGAACAAAAGAACTGAACATTATTCTCTTCCATGAAGATTTTTTTATGTGCTGGCACTTACAACCTTTTGGAATATTACCTTATTCTGGCTTCATTCACTATATCACCATTAGCTTTGTGTTCTGGATAATGTGGTTAAATTATTGTGAATGCTATAGCTAAATTACAAATGTTGCCTTGGTTGCTAATCCACTGCTGACTGCTTGTTACCTTGGATTGTGTGGCTGGTTACAGTTCACTGCCTTTTGTCCCTGTCTTCCTAGGGTACGATCTCTAACCAATTACCAAGTCTGATGCTCTCTTGTTATACTTGCTAGTTATTAAGCAGCAATCTTAGATTTCCTTTGGCATCATAGCAACAGTACTAATAAAAACTGGATTGGACCTGGAAAGTAGAAGCTATATTTTTACCCACGGTGCAAGCCCAGATCAGCCTGCAGCACAGGAGGCTTCCCTGCTTTGCCATGTCAGACCTTGGCTGAGATGCCAAAGTGAACTAATTAATGATATTTCTGTTGCTGTCACCTACACCCAGGGAGGTAAACTCATACCACACCGCTGAAGTCATGCTATCAACTTTTTCGTTTTCCCATGCAGGCCTTCTGGATTTGAACCAGCAGCCCATGACTGACTCTATAGCCTGCACAAATTCCTAGCGCTATCTACTGCCTTTGCCATGGATCATTTCAGCAGTGTCCAAAATACGTCAGTAAACCAGTGGACAGAGCCAGCTGGGAACCGAAATTTTTGTTCGCAGGCTATTGTACCTTTCAATACTTGTAGTTCCCAGTTAGAATAAAAACTATGCCTAAAATAACCATTTTCTCCAATTGCCAATTCTTAAAATAGTATCAGTAAAGTACCATTTAAAAATATTTTGCTCTGAATCATTTCACTTTGATTTTATACAACAATCAGTGCTGTAATAGTGCATCTTTAACATGCTTAATATCATAGACAGGTAATGTATAGCAGTCATTTACAATACTTTAAACATCTCATCAAAACTAAATTTTCCGGTATTGTATTTTGAATTTTCCCTATAAAAAGTTAAAAATTGAACTTCTGCAAAATACTCTGATTTACATGAAACCACTTTTAATGGATAATTATTTTTCATCACTCAGTGTCTTTTCTAACACTCATAGGTCAGCCATACATACCTAGAACAGCAAAGGCTACTTACGCTGGATCTTGATCTTCTCTCTTTTCTACGTTATCCTCAGGCTTGATTTGTCTGTTTTCTGGCCCTGGTGCCTGTCATGGCCTGTGCCTCCTTTCCAAACACTGGGAGGTGGAAAGCACAGATGTGCCCATCTCAGTGGGCTGGCAGGGACCCTCCCACTTAGGGACCCTCCAGCCCCCTGCCCGTGTGCGTCGGGCAAGCCAGGCTGCTTTACTTCAGAGTTGGAGCTAACATGAAAATTAGCAAAAGGCAGCAGGCAGATGTATTGCCTCTAAGACAGCTACTAAGATACTATCAAAGATCACTGCTTGATATCTGTGTCCATAGGGATCCCTTTTCTCTAGGTGTTGAAGCAGATGCCAGACCTTGTATCTTTGGCAAGACAGAAGACCTTTAAACTTGACTGCCTCCTATGTCTTAGATGCATTTCCTTTTCGTCTTGTTTCTGCAGTAATTTACTACTTTGTAAGAGGTGATAGCACCAGTAATTCAAGTAGCTTTTTACTTCGGCTTTCTCTGTGGAATGATTGTCATGTGAAACCCACTACTTTCTGAAGTCTTGGCAGAGCTACCGTCGCTGCAAAGGAACAGCACTTACCTGTAGAGAGGCAGGAGCAGGGATTCAGCTCAGAGGGAATGTTTGTTTTGTCTACACCACAGAGAAAAGCCATGCTGAAAAAGATGGCTTACAAGGTATAGATGAACAGTGAACTAGGTTTTCCTTAGTGGCAGGCAAGAGCACACGGTATTTGGTATATCTCAGTCAATGTTAGATGCTGCCTAGTAGTAAACAGCCCTTTCCCATCTATACTTACAAACCTCTGCTAGGTCTGGGAAGCCGTTCTGATTTCTGTGGCAAAAGACATGAAGGACTTCTCATTGGTGCCAACAAAACCACTCAGACAGGGCACTTTTTTATAAAAAAACAGTCTGAATTTTATAACAGAAGAAAATGTTTCTACCCCCTCCCCCCCCAAAAAAAAAAACAAACAAAAATACCCCTCACTATAACATGGCATTCAAGTGTATTTTAGCTAAATTTTACATAAATATGAAGCAAAATTAAAATGCTGAATGCTATTTCAAATGGAAATTTTAATTTCATTTTTACAGTTGAAAATACTGTGCTCATGAAAACACATGATTTATAGAATCATGCTGCCTGCATACTGGCATACGATTGCCTTCCTTAAATTTGAATCTCTTGCCTGAGTTCAGCCAAATTTAACAAAGATACAAAGTCCTCAGAAATAATGAAGTCTCAGCAGATTTCTTAACTATCTTCAGAACAGCCTTTGGGTGGCTGTGCAGAAAGAGTGAGACCCTGTCAGCTGCTCTGGGAAGAAGAGGCAGCAATGTGAGTTCACCTGTTACACATCAAAGAGTTTGCACAAGAAACAGACATTATAAAATGTTCCAGCACTTGGAAATTTTCCATTAGAACTCTTAACAACCGCAAATTCAAATCCCCTAGAAAAGAGCCACCCTACATCCACATCTTACAGAACTGTTTTTCCTCTTTTTATTATACCTTTTTTGCTTTCTATCCCTAAATGTATTACAAAAAAGAAAGGCATGTACTGTTCCCTTTCCTCCAATCTCTTTTCTTTCTCTACTCGTATTTTTTCAAAATTCACCCCAGGGACATGTTTTCAAATGAAAAAGTGAGCATGAAGGTCTGTAACTGATGCTTGCTAACTTTTGCAAAGTCAAGGAATGTTTGTGAAAGAGGACTTGGCAAAAAATAAGCTCTAATTTACAGGGAATTTTTTTTTTTTTTTTTTTTTTTTTTTTTTTTTGGTAAGAAAAAAGTAAAATTTCTAGGAGAAAGAGGAAAATAAAAATCCTTCATTTCCCAAACAAAACTATAGTGGGGAAAAAAATTAAAGAGGTCCATATGGATTCCCTGACTTGGAAATTATTTAAAATTTATATGTTTTGCTGTTTTAAGAAATGAAAGTGAAAGGTCCAATGACTTGGTCATTAAGTTACTTAAGTTATTAAGTAAGTTTGTATGGTCATTCCCCCACAAAAGCAGAAACATCCCTTATAGTATATTTCCCATGATAGGCTGCTCTTTTAACACATATGCTTATAAGTGACACCTGAAATATATGACTCCAGCTTTTAATCCCTGAAGGCAGTTTGTTACAAGTACGCATGTTGATAATGGCTAACATGCATTTATATCTTAATTTTCAGTGCCCAAAAGGCACATAAGTCTTTCCCTATGAATAACACTTAAATACAGTTTTGGATGTTAGCAGCTGTTTTGCCATTAACTTCTCTCAGGCCAAGAAGGCAATGAAGATTTTAATTATGCAGGTCATTTGTAGAAAGCCTTCCCGAAGCCCAGTGGGATAACTCTCACTTATTGGAAATTTCATGTTTCCACATATCTGAATATGAGACAATTTTTCTTTTCTCTTCTATGAGGACAGGCTATTCACATTTGGACCGCAGCAAGGACAAGGAATTTTATAGCATACTTAATTCCTTCTTTCCTGTTCTTATGAGTATCATTTTTTCTTCCTTTTTTTTCTTTCCTTTGGGAATAAGATTATCTATTGTTTTAAAGATGATCTCAGTTTTCTGAGACCACCTCATCTGAGTAGCTTGGTGAGTTGATTTTCTAGGAAACAGTGAAGTGCAGAGCACAAATGGAATTGCTTTAACAGCTATCAGGATGGGATCTGCATGAAATTTCCCCCACTGTCTCAGCTGTTCTCACAGCTGAGATTCATCTCTTCAGACTTTGATTTGGCTGCTACAGAACTCTGAGCTTTCCAAAGACAAAGGCTCCTTCCATAGTCCTATACAAATTCCAGAGAATTTGGATTTACAACCTGTACAAAGTTTCAGAAAAACAAAGGTATATCACATTGAAAAACATTATCTTGCTCCAACTGGCATGGCTTCTGCCACGAACTGAGGGGTTTTTTTGAAAGCAGACAGTGTGACCCACAGCTGACACTCAGGAGTCTCCCCATCTGATATCACAGTGAGAAGTTAAAAACAACAACAAAAAAGTATACATTTAAATTCCCAAGTGCCACGTAAAAGCAGTTCATCTGCACAATCTCAGTCTACTTCAGACTTACAGAATTTCATTTAAGCTATCCTTCCAGAGCACATCTCCTGGTAGCCTCCTGGTAACCTGCTGCAGGACAGACTGGCAGGTGATGCCCTGTATGTGCCTTTCACTCACACGACCTTGCCTGCACCACTCATTTGGGATAACATCAACACCCCAAACAGAAGGGGTACTAGGACCTCTCAGTTCCTACTTATGTTCTGAAACTCTGGATTAGTGATGGGTAACATCAATCCTCACAACACTGAGTGATTACCTGACATTTAGGAAGCCTGCAGGGCAAAGCATGCCCAATCCTTACCAGCTGGTGGAAGATGGCTGGGTATTACAATGCTCCCAGAGCCCACAACCATACCAATCTCCTCCAGACCAGGAGGAGTGGTGTCCCAGGGGCAAGCCTAAACCCAGCTGAGCACCTGGCGAGACCTGTAATTGCAAGTATTGTGGACTTCCTACTACTGTGTAATCTTTGATTCAGGGAGCACCACAGGTGACTGTCCATGCAGATCGCTCTGTCACAAGCCCAGCAGTGTGTTCCTTGAATGATGGGCATGTACCAGTCATACAATAGCAGATACAAACAGACCACACTGAACTCCAGCAAGTCTGTGAAATTTTGCTCAGCTCTGCTGAGCGCTCTGCTGGCTATGAAGCATGTGAGTTTCACAGATATTCTGGGTTTTGGGGTAGTTTTATTCCACTGTCATGAGTTCACCAGCTCTGTTTCCAGAAGATCATCACAGAGCCCTCAAATAGCAGTGACTTTTAATTGCTACTACCCATATGGGATTTGAACCAGTGACCCAGAGATTAAAGGAACCATTCCTGATCCCATTACCTATCTCCTAAGTCCACCAGTCCCTGAAGAATGTGATTCATTAACTGAACTGCTCTTTTGCTGACTCTATTTTTCCAGCACCTCATAACACGCATGAAATTACAATATTTTTCCCATTCTCACTATATGTATGTCACATACTTAGATATCTCCAGTTATTTTGCTAGCTAGCCTCATAGGAGTCATGTAAATGGCATTATCAAAATTGCATCTCCCTGATTCATTATTTCCAATTTTATAAAATAGCTGAGTTAGTGAAGACACTATCAAAGGAGTTTTTAAATAAACATGCTTAATCTTCTGGAGATTAAAAGAGATAGTATGGGTGACATATAATGACTATTTTACCCCAAAGCCATCAGAAATACAACGTACAAGGAAAACACATCAAACAAATAGTCACAATAGAGAGCATTTCAATGAGAAGATAATCACACTGCAAGATTTGCTTCAACTCAGTGGCCTAAATATTTCCCTATATGAAAACCAAAATGAAAGAGGAACATTTTAAGAAAAAACTAAACACAATTATACTCCACAGCCTGTTTAAAAAGAAAAAAAAATGAAATGCAGCTAATATCTAAACTAATTTATTTTAAAATTAATTCCTAGAACTTAAATTCGTCCAACAGGCAAAAATTAAAATAATTTAAGAAGCTAGTCAAAAAAAAGCAAAGAGATCAATTTCTAGCATGATGCAAATTTTTATTGATAAGAGTAAAATGATTAGGCAATGTGCCTCTAACCGGATATCAAGAAAATTACACTGACTGATTATCTTAGTATTTTTCCCAGAGAATGTACGGTATTCAGAAGAAACACATGGCCTGCCAATGTAGAAACTCATGGGAGGCAGTGTAGATTCAACGCTGTAGAAAACGAATTAATTTAATAAAACACAAATCCTTCTGCTATTTATCCTGACTGAAAAGGGATGGCTGATGCAGGATAATGCCAAATTTTCACACACCGTGCTGGGCTATTAGATGTACAGGTGCTATTAAGTTCTGTCCAGATCCTCTGTTAGTGTAACTGGCATAAATCAACTGAAGTAAATTGAGGTATTCAAATTTACTTAGGTAGCTGGGAGAAAATCACATATTCATTTGCAGCCTAAGAAGCCCAGAGAAGGGTATTTTAAGGCATATTGTGTTCTTTGAAGTTAGAAATGTGATTAACTCTTTCCAACAGATGCAGCCTCTTTGTGACTAATGGCTTTTCCACTGACTAAATATTTGGACTCGTGCTCCATAGGGCCCAAGCTTCCTGCCAGATTTTCACTAACCAAGATCTCATTTCTATTGTGTAATTATTCTGTTAATTAAGTTTTCACACATTTCAGTCATGTGCACTGTGGCATTTGATCTGTCCCCAAATCATTCTACAAACACAAAGAGCCAAAGCAGGAAAAAATTCAGAAATGGTACCTGGCTATACACTTTTACTAAAAATTTTGGGTCATGCCTCTTGCCAGATGATCGCTCATATAGCCACCTGACTAGCACATAGCCTAGCTTAGTAAGGCTCAATGCTTTTCAAACAGACAAAGCCAAAGGCATCAACGAAACATGGATCACCCACAGCATGTGGGAAGGAAGAGATTTGCTCGACCCCTCTAAAAGACTGGGCTGAAATCCACTCCCTCCCTTCCTCTTTCCCCAGGCATTTTGTTTTAATAAATTTTGCTAAAATAGCTTCACGTACTCCAAACTCAAACCCACCCGTCTAATATTGCTTGTTTACCTGGCATTACAATAAAACTTCACCTTGGGTAACAGAGCCCCACCACAGACTTCATATCAGTCACCACCTATGAGCAGTACACGCTATGTTCACACCAACATCAGGAGAGGAGAAATAAGAGGTCACCTACTTTTTGCTTGAGGCTACGGACAAAAGATTTTTACTCTGTTTGACTTCTTTCAGCCCAGGTTGTATGACAAATGCATTTTGTATCAAACAGTGGGCGGGCTTGCAGCCCCCGCTGGAAAGGCAACAGTTACAGACCATTGCAAGCCAGTCTAATGACTCAATCTGTTGAACAGCTCTCGGCTAGTTCAGATGCCAGATTAATCTCTGCTGGGCTATGAGGGTTTTGCCTGTAGTCCACTGCACATATTGACACCAAACAAGTGTTGGATCAGGGTCCCGGATATCCAGAATTCCCAGTGAGTGTTTAGGCTTAAATACAGGGATGACACAGAACCTCATGGCTTTTGAACAGTACTTATTTTAGTTCTTAATACAGCTAGAACACAAAGTTGTTCAGACTAGAAAAATATTCCTTGCAATTGATGGTTGGGCTACACTTACAGTGTACTAGGTGTTCAATATATTCAGGCTAGACAATTTGTGATGGCTAGTGCCTTGCTCTCCTAGTAACCGAAGAAAGAGTCATAAAAAGTAGAGGGAGGTATCTGGCCCTTCAATTTAGTCTCAAAAAAAGTTCTGTAGCTCTATAGTACCAACAGGACTTCTCAGAAATAGTAAAGTATATCAGATTCTTGTTGGCACAAAAAAAAAAAAATTAAAAAAATACCAACTGTTCGATATTCAAACAAGACAGTTACAAATTTGCATTGACATGAACGAGAAAGGTTTCTCAGTCATTTCAATGGGAACTTGGATGAAAGAAACTGATCTGAAGGTTTCTTCCACTTCTTCTTTTAGCACTGCCTTCAAGGTACTTTTCTGTCTTCTCTTTTTTATACAACTTATCAATATGTATTTCAGAGTTTTCTACTTTTATGTTTGAACACATCTTTTTTAAAAGGGAGCACGATCAATTTCTAAGGATGCTACTTAGTGGTACAGAAAAGCAGCCACAGACTGGGAGGAAAGTTTTCAAAAGCCCATGGGAAGTGACAGGGATGGAAAGCTGATCTTTTCACAGCAAGTCGGTCCTTGGCAGCTTTCAGGTTATACCCAGCTGGTGTATATTGTAGCCTTTCATGGATGCCAGGTGGTGCTCTGGACTAGGATGGATCTCTATTACCAGTCCTGAAGGCAGGCCCAACATTGTACATTATTACTGTTCCTCATCAAAATGAAAACCCTAGTTCTGCTTTTCACTTCAAAAAACACTTGAGTTTATTTATCCCACCTTTTAACCAGGCAGGCATCACTTCTCATATAGCTAAAGTTTAAGCTAGAGGAAAATCTGAGTACAAGTTGAGGAGAAGAATCCTACCTGACTTAAGCAAAAGTAGAGAGGTTTTATTCTTTATTTCAGGCAGGAGGCAGTTTGATCTTGATAATATTGTGCTATTAGCCTCATTTCAAATTAGGACACTAAGAGTTCTTCCACTTTTGTTTCCGCACGTCTTCAGTAGGCATTTCAGTTTTGGAATAAGATTAGTAATCTGTACAAAAACACATAGCTAAGAATAAAAGAGGCAATTAGGGTTACATTCAGGTGAACACTCCACTCTAAAATAATAAGAATTAAAATAATTATACAGGATAATAAAAACTAATGTCTCCCTTGAGAATCTTCAGTTCCTCTCCTGGTCCTTATTTCTAATTAATCCTTGAATCCTTTTGTAGGTTAATACAATTAACTATAGGGATAAACTCTGTTTAGCCAATTGGATTTGCAGAACTTGCTTTTCCTTGCTATGACCAGCAGGGGTCTGAGGAAACACCGGCGCCCTCTGAAAACTTTGTTCTAGCATCAGCCGATGACATGAACACTCAGACACCTCCTTTTAACCGCACTGAGGGTACCAGAGAGGGAAAATCAGCTTAGTTCAGTATTTAAAAAAAAAAAAAAAACAAGCGTACCACAGAAACCATGTTTGGTCCCTGCACGCACACTTCTGTCTTCTCATTGTACTGTGACTATCCAAAATTAATACTGCCAGCATGTCCTCAAAAATACACACTATTCTTGCAAAAAACTCAGCATTAGATTTAAATCCCAAAATCTGCATATGAAAAGCATGTTTTTCCCACAGGAATGTAAATACCAAAATGTTCTGTAGGATGAGACTGCATTCAGCATAAGACATTGATAAGACTTTTCTTCTCGTCCCACCCTTATTTTACTAGCCTGCTGCTCTTTCTAGCTTTTCCAGCTCTTTCCATCTAGATGTGAATCAGAAGCACATGAGTGATGCCCTCCCTGCCTTTGTCTCTTTTGTTACATGTTCATTGGCTTTTTGAGCTTCATATTACAGTCATCATAGTTAAATATGCAATACAGATTTTCCTTTTAATCACCCAAAATTGTATAGTCAGGACCCAGTGTACTTCTTTTCCTGATCACAGGTAAAATATATATGCAATATTGGCTTCTCTGTTTGCTTTCATCTCTCCTTTTTTAGTGTCTTCTCCTTCCATGCTCATGTCACTGAGGAATCTCAACAATGGGTAACTGGCTATGAGTCCTCTAGCTTCCAGTGTCCTATTGACCTCAACAGCACAGCTATACTTGGCTTTCCACCCACTATTTCATGTTCAAAGCTTTTTAGATCATGTTCTTCTCCTCTAGATAACTGCTTGTAGGTATTTACCTTCCACTGAATATCTCTCCATCAACAAGGAGACAGAAAAATAAGCACTGATGGAATACCTCTGTGAAACTTGCGTTTCCCAAAAAAAGAGACTGGTACCCTGGTCACATCCTGCAGATGTCCTGTGAGCATTGAAAGAGCTTGAAAGCCTTCATTCAACCCTAGATGTTATTTTCCTTTCTACAGAATCTCAGAAGGTTTCCAAAAGGATGTTTTTGTTTTCCAGGCCCATGGGGTTTTTTATCTTGAAATTAAAAATAAACAGTAAAATGATACCAGTTATTTTTAACGAAGAATTGATTATGGAGTATAAATACTGTAAATTGAGAAACAAAAGAGCCATTTTTAAAAGGTTTTTGATTAAATCTATATCCTCAGTGCCTTCTATCACTGTGTGTCCATGCCTTCTGTGATTCATTTCTCTATTTTTAAAAACATCCGTAGTTCTGTGAAGGACTTATGAAGTAAAACCCATTATCTGTGTGGTTATACATTCAAAATATGTGAACGCAGAGTGGAAGTCTGAAATGAAAGGGCTTATTAATAACATTTTTTATTCATACAGCAATAAGAAAAGGCTTCATTTGTTCATCCCTTGATCGTCTTTTTCTTTTCAATTACCTTTTCTAAAGGAAGTTTAATGTTTTCTCTGGATTCCAGCAGGTCTCCAGTTAAAAAGAAAACAAGACAAAACACTTTCAATCGTGAGTAGGTTTTCCTGTGACTTTCTCTTTCTCATTTCATCTATTTGTTAATGAAGCTCCTGGTACCTGATAATCAGAATTGAGAAAAGCTAATTTTTTGTGAGAGTCAACAACTCATGCCTCCCAGCCCTGGTGCCAATTCCTCATACTGGCCACCTAATACCAGGACATCCCCCCAGTTTGAAACCTCAGAGTGACCTTGATCTGGGCTCACTGAGCAGGAGAAACCACCCCTTCTGGTGTTCTCTTGAAGTCCTACTCTTCAATGATCCCCACTGCAGAGCTTGCCCCAGCTGCAGAGACATAGCCGCACCACATTGTCCAATTGGTGGTGGTGGAGCAGGAAGGCACATGGGAGCTCAGTGTGAGGTTGTGGGCCAGATCTGATCCTGCTCTAGGGTTTTGTTCTCCCCCATTCTCCTCCGTTATGCTGCTTCTCCTCCTACTGCCTCTACCCACAGATTGTACTCCTAAATCTCCCAGCAGTTTTCCCTGTAGCATTCTCCGAGAGATGATTTTCCTACAATACTGTTGCACTTCATCTTCTTCCAAACTGGGGCAAACCAGTCCAGATTTTGTGAGGTTATCACAAGATGAGGGGTTCTAAGCTGAGTCAAGCCTATACAGAAATAAGAATGCCACCTTCTACCAGAATCCAGTAGAAAAGTGTCAAAGAAAGGAACATGCTCCACATATACGAGTCTTCTTTCCAATCAGCTTGTCTACAGGACTACCCTATAAATATTGCAGTGATGTAGGTCATGCACTCACTGAGAATTAATAGTAAATCTTTCTACGATCCTTGGGCCTTGGCTGGTGTTGGAAAGGAGACTTGAGTAAAAAAGAGACGAATGCCTTCAGATAGTTTTGTACAAGTAGTAAATGATCCTTAACCCATCATTTCAAACTGAATGTACAGCCCAGGGCAGAACTTTCTGGTTGTATACAAAGAAAGGCTTCTCATTTTACTGTAACATTGGAGCAGATAAACAACATTAATTAATTTATCTTTGCATTATTTCCTGTCTAGCTTTACTGTTTATATGGAACTGACACTAATATGAGTTTACACATGTATTACAAGAGGTCATCTATATTTCAGCTCTAGGACAATGTTTCTGGTAGTTGGGTTTCTTGAATTCTAAGTAACACCAGCCCCAGAACAAAATGCTTCTTAAAAAAAGCCCCAACAAACAAAAAAATTTAAATAATATGGTGTTTGATGGGTATAAGAGGAAATGACACTATTTTTTAAAATCAGGATTACTAGTAAAATAATAGTCAAACACAAGCTTCTTGAATGTACATTGAGGAAAACAAACATAAACCCCCCCAAAATAGACAGCTATAAATAAGTTAAAAGCAGCAATCATTTGGGTGGTGCTGTAAACTCTCCAAAGACAATTTACTTTTCCCTTATCAAAGGCTGTAGATGACCTCCTGACTGACTGGGATCAGTCAAGATAACTTTGACACACTCTGCACTAGGAAAATAAATGGGTTTTGGCTCTGCAAAGTTTATTATTTCCTGGTTCTTACACACCAAGTGGAAAAATAGGCCATTTAGAGAAGAGCCGCATGCAGTCAGATGGTTTCAGTACCTCTCAGTATCTTGCTGCTCTTGATCAGTAACACAACTTTGTATACTTGGCTGGCTCACCAATGTTGTGCTTTCTCACCCCTCCCAGAAACGTAGTTCATTAGTCTTTAAAATGTCCTGAGGGTCAGCATAGTGAAGGACAAAAAGGGGTCAGAAAACCAGCTGATTTGTGATGCGTTATTCTGTTTCCTCCCTGATCATGCGTTGTCAAGTTGCTGAGAAGTTCTGTTATGCAAGAGATTTTAATAACTATCTCTTTTACATGGGCAGTCCAGCTTTTCTTGGCTATGGACTCTTTGCAGGAGACTTGGTGCCCTGATGTAGGCAAATGAGTGCTTAAGCAGCTATTTTTATGGGTCTATAATTTTATCTTACTTTTTTTTCCCTGTGATTTTTCTAAGTCAGATACTTTAAGAAGTAACCCACCTCCTTCTTCAAGTCAGAGAGCTATTATTTTTTAACAAAGCCAACTGATTGCTGCCAGCTTTCTATTTAGTGGCTATTTCAAGTATTTATCCCAGTCAGCTGCTACTAGAAACCTTATAACATTGTAAAGAAAGATATAGCTGCATATTGAGCAGGTCTGTGTCACTGCATGCTCTCTCTGCAGTTTGCTAATCCTCCCTTGCTCTCCAGTCCAGTTTGTTATAGGAAGCCCAGATTCAACCTTTTGTACTGAGATCTGACATGTCCAGGGTAAGAAAGAACACCCTCCCTTATGTCAAACTATGGAATAGGCCACTTTCAGCCTGTCCTTATATGTACAGACAAGGAGGGAAAACACAAGGATGGCAATACCACAGAAAGGAGTCTCACTGTCTCTTGGCTTAGCTGCTCATCTCCAACATTTCCCACGTGTTAGCACAAGCGCGCAATCTGTCACATAGAAACATGAATCAGTGAATAAATCTGGTTAAAAACTGTTCTAATATAAAGAGAATGAAATTGTTTTTAGCCTGGAAAGGTTTTCTCACTTTACTGTGAATGTTGCTGCACACAGGAAAATTTCACCCAGGCCACTGTTAGTGAGCAGTGGTTGAACAGAATAATTGATTGTGCTGTGTTGACCCTCTATGGACATCAGGTGCCCATCCAAGCTGTTCTATTACTTCCCTCTTCAGCTCAACAGTAGAGAGAAAATATAATTAAAGGCTAGTGGGTTACTATAAGGACAGGGAGAGGTCACTCTCCAATTACTGTCATAGGCAAAAGAGAGTTGACTTTGGGAAACGAGTTTAATTTCTGACTAATCAAATGAGAGTAGAATAATGAGAAATGAAATAAAATCTTAAAAAAACCTTCCCCCCTCCCCTTACTTCTTCCCAGGCTTAACTTTACTCTTGAATTCTCTACCTCCTCCCCCACAAGGGCAAAGGGAATGGAGAAAAAGAGTTGCAGTCAGTTCATCACATGGTTTTTGCTGCTCTTCTTCCTTGGGGGAGAACTTCCTACACTCTTCCCCTGCTCCAGCATGGGGTCCCTCCCATGGGAGACAGTCCTCCATGAACTTCTCCAACATGAGTCCTTCCCATGGTCTGCAGCAAACAGCTCCAGTGTGGGGTCCCTTCCATGGGGTGCATCCTTCAGGAACAGACTGCTCCAATGTGGGTCACAGGTACTACCAGCAAACCTGCTCCAGCATGGGCTCCTCTCTCCATGGGGCCACAGGTCCTTCTGGAAACCTGCTTCAGCAGAAGCTTCCCACAGTATCACAGTCTCCTTTGGGCACACCCCTGCTCTGGTGTAGGGTCCTCCATGGGCTGCAGGTGGAGATCTGCTCCACTGTGGACCTCCATGGGCTCTATTTGACATGGGAGAAGCTTCTAGCAGCTTCTTACAGAGGCCACCCTTGTAGTCCCCTTCAGCTACCAAAACCTCGCTACACAAGCCAAATACACTAATACATACACAGTTTCTATACATTTTCATTTTGGCAACAAGCTTGTTTGAATACTACCTAATAATAAGAGATCTGATCTTGTGATCAAGTATCAGCAGGAATAAAAACTAAGCCTTGAGAATAAAAATTGCCTCAAGAAACCAATCAGAACACTGTAATATCAAAGAAATCCCCATGCCTTCTTGTTTCCTGACATTGGGTGTCATTGGAGTTCTGTGTTCACTTTTTTTGGGAATCAGAGATAAATGACACTGAAACATTAAACTAATTGCTTTGCAGTCAACAGTCCCTCTGCCAGATTACTCATTAGCTGACCATCATTTCTAAGAGACTTTACTTTCTAAATTACTTTCAATTAATTGTAATTACCCTTAATTTGAATGTAAGACCCCTCTCCTCAAGACATCATCCACTAAATAAAGAAATTTTGACACTAATCTCTCAGTGTTCCTTTCTTTTATTATTTCTTTATGCAGTAGTCATGCATAATCCAAGCAAGAGTGTGTCATTAGATTAATCTTAGAAACGCAAATCTGAATCTGTATTGAATGAGCAGGTAAGATTAGCATGTCTCATTACCACACACAAACCCTTCTCCAACTGTGTTTTACACTTGGCCAGTTAGAACAGCAACCTTTTTGACAGGGAAAGAAAACAGTTTAAATACCAAAGCTTTTGACAGGATGTAGTTTGAACATCTTAGCAAGACCATTAAAAATGGAATTAGTTGTTGAGTGATAGCACAAAAGTGGTACTCTAAAGGATTTAACATTTCTGCAACTTATGCTCTGCTGAAATGCATTAAAATATCTATACTAAAAACTGTGATTTTAGAGAAACCGGGATTAAGAATTTTGCATACCTATTTACATGCAGGTTATTGCAAAGTAATTGAATTACCAGTTGTTCCAAGAAATCCAATTTGGCCAAGAGTTCATGTCCAAGTTAAATATTATAGCTGCAATGTGTTCTGTACAAAATCAAGGTGGTTTGATACCACAGATTTTTCCGACAACTCTGATTATTATCTCTAATCCCAGGGTAAGGATTAAGAACCTTAGGAGACCTTGGTGGCTAGAAATCAGGCCAGGAAATATTTATGTTTTAAATGTCAGATTCTCACAACCTGTTTGCACTCTGTACGGAGGACTCAAAACTTCAGACTAAACATGATGGGATATTTTCTTGTCATGGTACCATACACCAGCATCAAAGAGGAACATGCCACTTGGAGTAATTTTCTGAACCAAAGAAAATCATTAATATTTCTAATGCTGAAGTAAAAACCACGGTAGGCACAGAGCGATCTTACCTCTAGAATCCTCTCCTGGTTTCAGGCATAGTTGTGATGCCAGACAATTAACTGCAACCTAGGATTCAAATTCTGGTCTCTGCCTACCTCAGGAGTAGGAAAGTTAGTCCAGATTAGACTTCATCTGCCTAAGATGACCCAGTCTGTCTGGCTGGTGCTCTGAGGGGGAGCAACATACTCAGTTCTACCCATGCTCTGTCCAGCCTTCTGCATGGACCTGGGAAATTACATCAAATAGTGGCCCTGTGAGTCTGTTTCCCTCCTCTGCGCTGCCACTTGCCATGTCATTAGTAATGAATGCACTGGAAATGCTGCTTGCCACATGACACCTTTTCTCTTCTTTTCCTTGTGCTTCTGTTTTCCCATTTCTTTGGAACACAGAGGAGTCCTCAGAGTGATGGCGACATATAAGAAATTGTATAAACTTTGTAATCTATAACAAGGTCATATACATACATACACACATATGTGTTCTTACTATCAACATTTATTTATTCTGCTTCATATTTCATTTTCACCATGCAGATTTCTATATCTATTTTCAAATACTTTTTTACCAGGTCTCCTCATGTCCCCTTAAATTCAAATGTCAGTGTATTTGTCCAGGCTTACTTGCAGAACCAGCCAGCTGAGAAATAGAACATGAATTCATTAGCAAATCATACCTATCAGAACTGACCTTACAACCTGCATGAATCAGAAAGAAAGACTTATCTTGGATGAATTCAGTGGAAAACCAGAGGCTAACCAGCACAAAGAGGGCAAGATTCACAAAGAACAAAATGTTATCAATCTTGTAACATCAAGTCAAAAATGATGGAAAGAAAAAGCATAGAAATAAGTCTCTGAAACTATTCCCATAAATGTGACAGTTGCTTACTAGCTTAAAAAAAGAAGTCAGCACAGGTAACGGAACTGGAGAGTCACATAATGACAGCCTACGCATTTTCACTCCAGGGAAGAAAGCATTTTACAGCATAAAATAAATTACTGTAGTGACCCAGGGGCACTGCCAATGTTTCTTGGATGAGGACAATTAACCAAAACAATATTGTTAATTTTGTCACAGGTTTTAAATGATCTAGAAAGCAGAATACACACTTTGCCTCAGTAGACTCAACTTAGGCTCTGCAACAGGAGTGAATTTCAGTAAAACCTTGCAGCAGCCAGGGCTGCAGATGAGAATCCAAGACACCTGCAGGAATAGATATGCACAATCTTAACAGCACAACCTGGAATTCTATTAGGTTCAGAAGGGAACAGCCTAGGCCAGCACACGCCAGCCCGGTGATACACCCTGACTGACATCTCTGTTACCACTAGCATTGCAGAGAGCCTGCAACAGTGCCTTTCCTCCCTGGAAGTGTTTCCTGACATCTGCATTAAAACAGGCATTGTCCTAAGTAAATATTAACTCCACACCACAGATAAGGAAGCAAAGTAAAGCTCCATGGCCTGTCTCTACTTACACAATAAGCCTCTGGTACGAGTAGTCTCCAACAACAATCCCTGCTAAATTTTGATTCCCACACAACTGCACTTACAACAATTTTAGAAATTAACCACAGAAGTGGTGAAGCAGGGGAGCAACCCAAGGTGGCCTGTATTGAAAGGGTCCACAGCATTCAGGCTGGTGCTACTCCAACCTGTGCCTTAGAGGCTGAGGCATACACACATCCTAGCTGGCTGTAATAGTGGTGTTTTAGGTAGCTTGTGCCAGGGAATTACTGCCTGCTGCTGCTGTGTGCCAGTGGAGGATGAGGCTGTGATGAATGCATGTGCTTCATGTGAGGGCACGCCAGCCAGCTAGCACACTGCAGAGCTGCAGCAGCAAAACACCACTTGCAGAGACTCCAGTGTCTTTGTCAGGAGCATTTCTTCTGTTCTTCTTTTTAACTAGATGACAGGGACCAATTAAAGTAATGAGCCTCACAAAGTATTTCCCTTGGCTAACAGCAGCCTGTATTAATGTTTGCAGAAGTGCAGCGTTTGGGCCATAAGCTTTCCTGTTAGATGTAAACACTTTGCAAGATGCTTCAACATCCTGTGAAGTTCTCAGTCTCTTAGACTGGTGCCTTTGGCAGGAATAACACCGCTTCTCCTGTATTCCACGGCTGATTGTATCCCAGAACTCTGGTAATGTGAGCACCCAAGCAGTACAGCTGGTACTACCACGGCCCAGCTTCTCCCAGAAAAGTCACAGAGGTGTGAAACACAGCCAGGAAATTTCTCTTCTGTGAGCAGAGTCTAATTTTGCAATTGTCTTATCTAATATTTTTGTTTGTGGAGTGTTTTTTTTCTGGCGGGGGAGGCTTAAGCTAAAATATATAATCCCTTCAAGTCTAATCTCCCTCCACCTGCTGAATCAGCTTTGGAAAGAAATCTAGAGGTTTAATTTTTTGAGCTAGTTTGTTTTCATAACTGCTGCAATAAAAGATTAGGAAGAAAATTTCTCTTTGAACTTGAAAACCTTCTGCTTACAAAAAAAAAAAAAAGAAAAAAGAAAAAGGTGACTATTGACTTTGGCTTGGATTCTTGCAGCTTGTTCTAATTACCACTCTTACTATATTCTTGTAAAATGCCAGACTTTCAAATGTGTTGTAAATGCAAACAGTGAAAAGAAATTAAATGTGGAGATAGTGCCAAGAAAAACAGAGAGTTTATTAACTTTTTCAGTTCCTGTTTCAGTGCTCAGTCAAGCAGGTGCCATGTCACAATGGATGCAGGCCCTGGAATTTGAATCCAGATATGAATCTGCTTGCCTTCCAAATCAGGGCCTTTCCAGAGCTGTGGCTTCCCTCTAGGTCAATTGCCGAAGCTAAACCTAAGACAATTTTCCAAATTCTAGACTCAATTTCCATAACTTATGGACAATATGTTCAAATTTTGGTGTCCAATGTTAAACCCTTGGGGTGATAAATGAGATCACTGAGGTTGGAGGACTGCAGCAGACTAGGTACCTCAAGCTCATTATAGACTTGTGCTATAATTTTCTGGTATGACTTGCGCTTCTTCTTTGTTATTCCAATGTATTGTGGTCAGCATTTCTGCCAGTGAAAACTGCCTGGACATCTTGGTGGGAAGTTAGCACAACAATGATCCAAGGCTTCCCCTCTACCATCAGCTCTTGAGGAGCACATGAGAACCAGGGTGGGCAAAGGAGCAGACATACAAGCAAGGCACTGCATGTAAGCGGAAGGAAAGGACAAAGCACTTTAAGCACACTCCAGCATCATGTGTAAGGAAACCAAGCTAAAGAGGAAAAAGCTCAGCATACTCTCTAGTGACTAGACTCAATGTACTTC
This sequence comes from Psittacula echo, assembly GCF_963264785.1. Taxonomy (NCBI): domain Eukaryota; kingdom Metazoa; phylum Chordata; class Aves; order Psittaciformes; family Psittacidae; genus Psittacula; species Psittacula echo. The sequence continues at coordinate 34,915,642 of NC_137738.1, read as the reverse complement.
TTCACGGCAGGAACTTCCAGCTCCTTAGAAGAAAACAGTGGACTGAGATCAGGTTTCAGACTCCAAGGATCCAAAAGCAATGCAAACAAGGCTACATCACTTTCGTAAATTCAAGAACCGTAACAATCACTCCAGCTTTTCATCTTACATTAAGGTACACAAGTATTCCTCTATTAACCATCATCATTCCCTCCTTGCTCCATGACTCCTCAGTTCTAGACAGACAGCTAAGCATTTTGAGGGATTGCTTCTGGTAAAACATTACAGTGGAATGGTCTCCAGTCCTCCTCCACCTTGCAAAAGAAGGAACTTAGGATTTATACAGAAAGTGCTCAGCTTTTGACCAAATAGATCAATGTGAATTCAAAAACAACTTCTGAAACAGAAAACTGGAGTCCTAGCAAGCCAGATGACCTTCACATCTGAAAATGATATGTCAATATCACAGTGAAACCTTGCATTTATGCATTTATATATCACTTTGTCTCCAAACACACCAGACCGTATGAAATTCTTTAACTTCACAGTATCTGCACCAGGTCATCTTGGCATTATTATCACTGCTTATAATATATATACTATATTATAATATGTATCTTCTATATTTATCAAATTCATGGACCTGTAAGAAATTGCCCAGATGACACTACCCTGACAACAATGGCAAGAGCGTATGCCACTTGGTAGGACAATGTCCTAACTGACCATGCCAAAGAGACAGAGGGCAGTGCCCAGAATACAAATTTTAATTAACTCCAGAAAGCAGCTCCATTCAGCAAAGCACTTATACATGTCCTTAAACTTGAGCATCTGCTTTTCCAGGAATAGGATGTGAGGCTCCTACTTACCAGTCTTTTGCCCAAGGCATTATTCTTGTCATTAAGAACAATGTTGTTAAAAACTTGAAGGAAATAGTTCTTTCAGATCAGTCTAAAGGGTAATTTCATCTCGGATTCTGAAGTTGCTACTGAAATCAGTGAGTTTTGCCATTAATTTCACTATGATAAGGATCAAGCTCTTAATGCACACATTAACTTTTAATTGATTATGGTAATTGTTTGCTTTGCACTCACCTGACATTTTTTTTGCAAAAAATCTTTCGTTTTACTTCAGTGACTACCAGATGTTCTGAACTGTCTGTGCTTTTCCATCTTAAAGCTAAATATAATGCCAATTACAAAAAAACTCTCCGAAGACATTTGGCAGGTTTGAGACTCCTTTTAACAGAATCACAGAATCCCAAGGGTTGAAAGGGACCTCAAAAGATCATCTAGTCCAACCCATTTGGTTGCAGTTGCAAGTTGCTCATAACACTCCGCAATCAGTTATAGGCAAGGAGTACTTTTACTGAAGAAAATAAAATGACCACAATTATATTAAATAGCATTCTCTTATACTTGCAACTTGAAATTGGAGCTGTGCTGAAAGGAAAAGATATTGCACATATGTTAATATAATATATATTAACACTTGAAATTAAAAGCCACAAATTACACCAGTCATCTTTACTTACATAACTAAGTATTCATCACTTAATCGTTTGTTAATTATCATACCAAGGTAAGACAGCTACATGGCAAACACTGTACTGTTGCTCTAGGCCTGTCCAAATCCCAATTTAGGTAAACTAGATTAAACTCCACCAAGTTAAATTCCCCCTGTGTCTTGATCTGATGTGCTGTTTTCTTAATTTCAGTTTATCCACTGTTACGGCATGTTTCTAAACACTATTAAATACTTTGAGATGCTGTCTTCACATAGTTATGTCAGGTGAGGTCCTCCTTAGTGCAAAATAACACCACACTGCTGCAGTCTAAGGAGCTACACCCAGCAGCTTCAAGATGAAAATTTGACCCACTGGGTTTATACATGCAAAAGACTTAACTGGTATAATGTAACAGCTAGGAAAGTAAACTAATAACAAAAAAACCCACACCATGTTCTTATAGTAACGGTTGCTCAACAACACTACAAAGCAGGCATATTTCTCATATGTTTTGGAAGATAAGCATCAAGATCCTGATCATAATGCCAAAGTTTGGAGTTTAGTTGCTAGTCATACTAGAGATCACAACTTCAGTAGTAACTTGTTGGAGAAACCTTTTTCAAACAAGAATTTTATACAATATAGATTTGAGCTGTTATCCTCAGGGCTTGCTAGCACATGAACTTCCTGAAGGATTGAGCCATTTTGAAACAAGCTTACACAGAATCCCAAAACTCTGCAGGGTGTGGAGTACACTCTGCACAACCTGAGGTGATGTTAAAGGCACTGATCACCCTGCAGGTATATTCTATATTAAAGCATAATAAAACAGTTTGCAGGAGTCTGTATTTCAAGTAAAACACTGTCCCACAATGAAGTTTAAACTTCTCTACAACACACTTTCTCAGCAAATTAAGCCTACAGTGTTTACCTTTCTGTGCTGTGGAAGTAATTACATTACCATTGTATATGATACAAGACCTGCCTGTTCTGTTTATATTCCCTCTCTGCTTCACTTAGCTAGTTCAAAGACTAATTTCTTTAAAAATATACATTTCCTAGCATATTCCTATAAAGAAAAAAAGAAAAAGAAACTTCTTTAGGAACAGTTAAGTGTGGTAGGAGAGACCAAAGGGCAACAAGCAAATCCCTGCGATTTCTGAATAAAACACAAGTGTCTGCATATTAGGAGAGGATTCTCTACTGTTTTCTTTTACAGTTGCCTAATATCCTGCCCTTCTGTGCTCACCTTACTGTCAATAGGGGCAAAGAGCAGAAAATCTACCTCACCTGTTTTAGAAATTTGTGCAGGGGAAAGGATCAATTGATTTTTAAAGGTGCTTGGCTCTCTCTACTGGTCACAGGGAGCTCAGATAATTTACTTGGACTGGACACTCAATTTTTATTTACTTTGCAAGGGAAAAGCCCATCCCTGAAAGACATACCAAAAGGGTCACTGGTTAGATGAGCTTAAGTTTCTTCAGAAATATGGTAGGCAGATGTACTACATGCAACTGCACACAGTCAGTAACACCCCTCAGATCCGTTATCTCAATTTGTGCCTTTACTTGGAAAGTCCAGTAGAATTTCTTGGCCAAGTTTCTGTATCTCAGCCATGAGGCTGATCCTTCAGAAGATTCAAAGGTGAAAAAGAGCCTGTTGGCATTGCTTCCTGAGGAAACGATGCACAAAGGAGCAGATCACTCCTCAGTACATGTTCACACCTTAAAATAAGACTTGTTGGAAAGCTTTGCCTGCATAATAGATAGACTGTGCTATCAAAGGTGAAAATTGCATTCCTCGTTCCCTTTCATCACATTTTTTGAGGGGCGTGAGATAGGGAGCCTTCAGAATTCACTGGTTGTGAAACTCCAATTAAGTTATTTTCTCATCATTCTATTTGCTTTATAATTCACTGGTTTGTAATATTCAAACCTAGCCTTTGCTTGGAAAGACCAAATATTACACGAGGTCACCCTCTCTAGAAAACAATAGCTTGTATAATGCTGTTTTCTCTGATTTCCTGCAGAATCCCCCAAATCCCACTCTTCAAAGGTATCATTTGCTATTGATCTCTACTGCAACAGAAAGCACATCCTAGCACACACACTGAATTATAAATTGAAAATTTATTGAAATTCAAAATTACAGCAGGCTGGAAAACAAGGATCCCCTTTTGCAAAACAGGCCGAGATTTTGCCATTTGAACTTGTTCTGTACCCAGTAAAAGAAAGAGATGAGAAATCATCTCACCAGCCAGTGTTTACAACTGTCATGGTTTAACCCTAGCCAGAAACTAAGTACTACACAGACATTTGCAAGCTCACTCCCCTGCCTCCCTCGGTGGGATGGGCAGGAGATTTGGAAAAAATATAAAATTCATGGCTTGAGATAAGAACAGTTTAATAATTGAATAAAACTAATTAAGATATAATAACATTAATAATACTAATGATAATAGTAATACTAATAATTGCAGCAAAAAGGACAGAGAAAGAGGAATAAAACCCAAGAAGAACAAGTGATGCACAATACAATTGCTCACCACCCACTGACCAATGCCCAGCCCATCCCTGAGCAGCGATCAGTGCCTCCTGGCTAGCTCCCCATAGTTTATATACTGAGAACAACACTCTATGGTATGGACTATCCCTTTGGCTAGTTTGGGTCAGCTGTCCTGGCTGTGCTCCCTCCCGGTTTCTTATGTCCCTTCCCACTTGCAGAGCATGAGACTCAAAAGTCCTCCATCAGGGTAAGCACTGCTTAGCCATAACTAAAACATCATGTGTTAACAACATGATTTTGATTGTAAATCCAAACCACAGCACTGTACCAGCTACTAAGAAGAAAATTAACTCTATCCCAGCCAAAACCAGATCAACAACTGGCGTCTGAAATGCACAAGAGCCAGACTAAAGTCTCTAGCTGGCCTGCACGTAGCAGCTTTCTGAGCCTGCCTCTTGCATGCCTGCTGGAAGCTCTGACTCCCACACAAAGGATTCAACCACTCTCAGTACCATCCATTACAGCTTTTCTACTTCATATAAAAAATTAACTACTTCTTGGCCTAGAAACAGGAACACGAAATGCTTGGATTTGGTCTTTATTCTCCCACATCACAGGTAAGAGGCTGAATCACCTGGCTGTGTTTAGTGAAAACTCCAGAGAGATTAAGATAAAGGCTGACTACAGCCTGCTGGATGAAGACACTGCTATTAGGAAAGTACAGGTAGAAAACTGTCTTCTTTTTTAAGATTTTAATGCCAGTTTACTATGCTTCAGAACCTAAATAGTAGAATCCTGGTAATGTTGGAGTGAGCCCATATCTCTACCTAAGCATCCAGGACTCCACTGAAAAATGTCCTGTTTTGCTGATCATCTGCTTCTCAGTGAGTGCTCAAAGGTTGAAAAGAACATGATACCGAAATTTTGAGAGCCACTGAAGTGCAGTTTTGAGTTGCCTCCTCTGGCAAATGCTGTATTTATATACAAGTTGCCTAGAGCAGTGCAGTACCAGTTCAGTAGCATATGGTAAAAATCATATCAGTCCCAGGATTTACATATTATTCACCTTCCCTTGTCCAGTCTTAGACAGATGGTTTGAGAGAGCCAGACATTGGGAAAGGAGCAATGCCTTTTATTCAGATGTTCTAAGACAAAAAAAGAAGAGAAACAATTATTATCTGCTGCTGCAGTCTGTTTTGGAAGAAATTTCTTGAGCTGAGGTGGGCTGAATCCAGGTGAGGTCAGGCAAGAATACTCGCAGTAACTTCAAATCCTGACAAAATGCCTTGGGGAACTTTTGTGCCTTGATGAGCAGCATGCATTTTTGAAGGCTTTGAGTTTGTTGTTTGTCTTGTTCAAGATCCGTTTGGATGCTGGTGGCTTCGGTTTTATTAAAAACTACACCTACTGTTGTGAGGGTTCCCGAGCTGATGGCCTCAGGTTGAACGCATGCCTTTACAAGTGGCTTGAAATCACTCACTGTCACACTGACTCTTCTGTTTCATTTTCTGCTTACTGAGCACAGAGCGGAGATGGATGCTTTCACTGGGCCTGTCACCTGCAAAGCTTTGGAGGGAGTGCCCAGAAATAAACATGGTGATTTTTCTTTCTACCTTACTGATCTCAGTGAAAGTCAACTTCTTCCTAATCCTCTTGGAATATTCTGTGGTTAAAGGTAAGAGATCATCTCACCTATCTTTTTGCACATAAAACCCACATGCATATTTTTTGCCAAACCCTAGTATGGACATGGCTCTTTCACTTAAATGTAGCCAGAGGCACATTGTGCCATTTCCCAGGTAGCTCCAGCATTTGCCTCTCACTGTGCTTCCTGAAGAGTTCAGATCCATCTCTCTGACAATGGGAACAGAGAGTCAGTCAGTGTTACTTCTTGCACTAGCTTTCCTAGTTCCCCAGTTTGTTATATCACATTTTTCTTTACTTGATATTTTTTCCTTTGAGTTAGTGTGATGCCAGTGATCAAAGCTGGCCCTCCTTTTCTTCCTCCACATGACATACAATCAGTGAATGACCCTTGAGGTGTAGAGAACAAACCCATCAGGTGCCTCTGTGAAACCAAGAAAAGCCAAGAAACTTTTCTAGTAGATTTTCATCAGATGGTGTTCAGTTCAAAACCGAACAGAAAAAGGTAATCTTTATTTTCTCTGGGTATGTACAGTTAAAGATCTGGAGCATTATAAAGAAAAGAAAAATGAGAGATGCCTTCAGAGACCCCAAAGATGGAAAGAAATGGGTGAAGAGAGATGACTCCTCTGAGAAATCCTGAGTGAATAACCTGTTGCTCTAGGTAAGGATGGGACAGAAGAGAGCCACTCTTTCCTCTGACATACTCCTTATCAATAGGTACACCAGAGTCCTTGGAACTGAATTCATGGTACCAGGAGTGATGCAACCTCTGTGTTGTGCCTTCCCTGTAGAGTAGTGACCTACAAAGTCTTTTTTAATTCCTTAAGCATAAAGTGCAGCCAGAAGGCAGTCTCCCCAAGAGTTAGAACTCCCTTTTTTCATGTATTCCAATGCATAGAAATTTTAGGTGTTTCTTCTACAACACTTCCTCTTTCCAAATAATTTTTGTTCATTTCTTGTGTTACAAAAATTGCATGGATCATGAGATCAGAACTCTAGGATAAACCAAATTCTTTCAAACTGTCTGATACAAAAACCCCAAACCCTTCCTTTTGACTTTAACAAAAAAAGAAAGTAGTTTAATTTCTAATTTGTTTTTCTTTCTTTTTTTCTATACAGCACCTCCTTGTGTGAAAGTCACTACAGTTTGTGATGCAGAGTTTCTTAGTTTAGGGTTTTCTTTTTTGTGATGTGATTTTTTTATTAAGATGAAACCCAAGAAGTACTTTCACATTCATCACCAGAGAGCTTTCCCATGTAAGTCACAACTTAGAAGTAAAAAAACCTAAAAATCTTACGTCCATTCACCTGAACTTCCAGGTCCCTTACATATTTTATTACTGTTTCTCAAGCTTGTCCTAGTCACAGTAACTGCTTAATTAATCATCTATAACAGCTAAGGTTATTAACTTTTTTCATAAAACAAGGACTTCATCTTCCAGTTTACCAAGCGAAAAGACATCAAATAAGAAATAAAGCAATTGGATAATATCTCCAGCAATTCTTTTTAAATAAGAAATAAAGCAATTGGGTAATATCTCCAGCAATTCTTTTTCTTTGGTAAAGGAAAAAGGATCTAAAACTAGTCTCAAAGAACATCAGGGATCAGTGGAAATGCTCACATTTTTAGATTTAAGAAAGCATCTTTGCTGAAGTTCTGGAAACCTTTAGAAAAGAAAACTTTTAGAAAAGTGCAGTGATTGGTATGCAGATGGAGGAATGAGAACCATAGAATCATAGAATCACAGCATCATTTAGGTTGGAAAAGACTTTTAAAAGCATCGAGTCCAACTGCTAACCTAACACTGCCAAGTCCACCAATAAACCAGGTTCCTAAGAACCACATCTACACATCTTTTAAATGCCACCAGGGATGGTGACCCAACCACTTCCTTGGACAGCCTGTGCCAATGCTTGACAATGAAGACATTTTTCCTAATATCCAATCTAAATTTCCTCTGGTGCAACTTGAGGCACCAGGTTGTCCTATCTTGTTGTCCTATCACTTGCAACCTATTATCAACACCTTCTGCCACCTTCAACCCCCTTTTAGGTAGCTGTAGAGAGCAATAACGTCTCTCCTTAGCCTCCTTCTGTCCAGGTTAACCAAACCAAGTTCCCTCTGCTACTCTTCACAGGACTTATTCCCTAGTCCCTTCACCAGCTTTGTAGCTCTTTGGACCCACTCCATTACCTCAATGTCTTTCTCGTAGTCAGGAGACCAAAATTGAACACAATATTCAAGGTGTGGCTTCACCACTATTGAGTACAGGGGGACGATCACTTCCCTAGTCATGCTGGCCTCAGAATGTAGAAGCCCAAAATTACGTTCACTGCAATTACAAAGAGACAAAAATATAGAAGAGAGTGAAAAGCTGTTACAGAAGATGCCTTTTAGGGCACTTGATACATAGAGAATAGCCAATATGAAGTAGTGACCATTAAGAAATCAAGCTCATCATAAAGGTGCTTGCAATAGTTTCAGTATTTTGTCTTCTATGTAGTCACCCTGTCCCTTCTGCTTGTTTCAGTGACCAAAAAAAAGGAGCTTCATCTTCAGTTCACCCTGTAGCTCTACTGCAACTGTGGAAGAACAACTATAGTCTAGCCTGCTTCATGCATCATTGACCAAGTTGACAACTGAGTCTCTGGCTGCAGATTCCTTACTGGTGGTGATAATGTGAGAACTAGATGGGAACATAGCTTGACTTGCAGAGCCCAGGCAGAATTCTCATTTAGAAAAATAATCCCTTTACTCATCCACTCAGCAAATCTGATAAAGAGTCATCAGTAGAAAACAAATGGGGAACCCCTGCAATCAAGCCATCAGTGGCTTTCTCTGACTTTACAGAACTTGCAGTAAGAGTAAAGAGGTGAAGGGAAGGATCAAATTTAGTGGGACTGCACAGCAGGTGTGTATTTTCTACATGGTAAACTATTTCAGAAAACTGTTGAAAAATCATCAATTATTAGTGTGCAGTTAGATTGAGAAAAGCAAAGAATGGACACATCTGAGATACAATCATGCCTTGCTACTCATCTAAAAAGGTCAGTAAAGAATGGTGACTCCTCAAAGTGAGGAAGGGACATAGGAACCTTACCACCACCTGATCTATGCATGAGGAATGTTTAAATGGAGGAAAAATGCAACAAAGAGCATATGTTTACATGAGTATTGCAGAGAGAAAATCTGAACAACAAGGAAGTTGATTCAGCTACAACTATATGTCGTGGTTTAAGCCCAGGCCGTAAATCAGAACCACGAAGTCCACTTCCCCCCCCCACCTTTCTTCCCTCCGCTCCTGGAGGGACGGGGAGGAGAATCAAAAGAATGCAGCTCCCACGGGTTGAGATAAGAACAGTTTAATAACTAAGGTATAACACAAATCACTACTGCTACCACCAATAGTAATAATGATAAAGGAAATAACAAGCAAGAGAATACAACCGCTCACCAACCGGTACCTCACCCCCACCCTGCCATCATCCAGCCCTTCCGGGCCACTCTCTGTTCTACCTCCTGGGCATGACGTGCTGTGGTATGGAATACCTCTTTGGCTAGTTTGGGTCAGGCGTCCTGTCCCTGCTTCCTCCTGGCTTCTCCTCCTCCCTGGCAGAGCATGAGACTCACAAAGTCCTTGGTCAGGGTAAACATTCTGACCCACAACTGAAAACATCAGCTTTATCAGTATTATTCCCAGGTCAAAAGTCAAAACACAGCACTGCACCAGTAGAAAAAATGACTGCTACTGCTAAACCAGGACAGTATCCACCCCTTATTCCATACCATTCACGTCATGCTCAGATCCCACATTTTCAATATACCCTCACTCCCATCTCAGTGCACTCTTATCCTCATGCACAGACCAATCCCTATAAAGCTGCTGAGTCCATTTGGTCCATGATGGTGGGCTCCATCCCTTGTAACAGTCTTTCAGAGCAGGAGAGGCCCATTGCAAAGTCCACCCCTCGATCATGAGTCCATCTCTATGTTGCATCACTGCCCTGATGGCCTGAAGTGCCATGGGCCCATCAGGCTCAAAATAATTCACCCTCCCCTGCAGCAGTCTCTGCAACTTGTCATCGGGGACTCCACACAGCTGCCTTCCATCTCCGACGCTTCCAAAGCACTGGAGGGGCCCAGTGGATTAGATACTCGCCCATACTGTCCCACACACCGTGACACTCATGGCTGTCCAGCCTTGGGGAAAATCTCTCGGTCCCCCTATTTTGTCGTCTAACCCCAGACAAGACCCAAACCCGACTCTGCTTAACTCTTGAGATCAGACGTAATGGTTGTGAACAAAACACACTCTGTATGCGTGCCAACATGGTGACCCCCATCACAATCAGCAAACAGGTCTCAACAATATTAAAAGGCCACTCAAAACCTTCAGAACTCTCAAATGATGCTGCTGTACTTGTCACTGGGGCTGGTGTAGCTGCTGTGCTTGAAGGCTTTCTCACCACCAGCTTCTCTTTTTCCGAGTCCAGATCTTCCTCCTCTGCCTTGCTGGAAAGTGCTGCGGGGTCTCCTGAATCCTCCTGGGGCTCAGGCTCGCGGAGCTCGGTGGGCTGCTGCTGGGGAATGCTCTCGGCCGCCGCGGGGCTGGGCTCGGCCTCGGGGCTCGGCTCCTCCGCCGCCTCCTCCCGCTGCTCGGCAGCCGCCTCCTTCCCCTCCTCGGCAGCCGCCTCCTTCCCGGCCTCCGGCCCCGCTCCCGCCGCCGCTTGATTCCCGGGGCCGCTCTCCCGGGCTGCTTCGGCCGCCGCCGGCTCCCGGGGCCGCTCCCACTCAGCTCCCCGTAGCCTCACAAAGACGGACGCGAGGACGAGGGCCAGGACAGTGAAGAGCAGCGGGACGGCCAGGTACAAGTCCACGGCCACGTCCATCCCGCCCTGCTGCCGGAGCCCCCCCGTATCGCAAGCCATTACCATAAAGTACAATGAAACAAGAACCTTAGCCCAAGCCCCACACTTGATAAACACTAACACAGCAAATACCGGCTCCAAGCAATCTACGACATACAGAAACTGTGACATCAAAAAGAACAATTTTGAGAGCCCATAAATCAGCATTGTGCCTCAGTCAGATCTGTTGTTATCTCAGCCCTTCAAGCCCCACGTTGGGCGCCAAAAAGAACTGTCGTGGTTTAAGCCCAGGCCGTAAATCAGAACCACGAAGTCCACTTCCCCCCCCCACCTTTCTTCCCTCCGCTCCTGGAGGGACGGGGAGGAGAATCAAAAGAATGCAGCTCCCACGGGTTGAGATAAGAACAGTTTAATAACTAAGGTATAACACAAATCACTACTGCTACCACTAATAGTAATAATGATAAAGGAAATAACAAGCAAGAGAATACAACCGCTCACCAACCGGTATCTCACCCCCACCCTGCCATCATCCAGCCCTTCCGGGCCACTCTCTGTTCTACCTCCTGGGCATGACGTGCTGTGGTATGGAATACCTCTTTGGCTAGTTTGGGTCAGGCGTCCTGTCCCTGCTTCCTCCTGGCTTCTCCTCCTCCCTGGCAGAGCATGAGACTCACAAAGTCCTTGGTCAGGGTAAACATTCTGACCCACAACTGAAAACATCAGCTTTATCAGTATTATTCCCAGGTCAAAAGTCAAAACACAGCACTGCACCAGTAGAAAAAATGACTGCTACTGCTAAACCAGGACACTATACAACTACACAACAACTATAAAAAATGTTGCTTTTTTAATATTTTGAGTTGAAAAAGAGCCTTACCAGCATCCATGGCTCAGATGCTCAAAGTCACCATTGAACAGGAAGCTTTAGGAAGTAGGGATGGAGCAGAAATTCTTAGGGGATCAGTTCCCACTACAAAGTCAAGACCTAAAAACCAGGAGTTCCACCTGCAGGTTAATCTCTTGGGTACAACTCTCAGGCTCAGGAGGGGTCAAGGGTTTTGCTGTAGCAAGAGAAGTCAAGATCAAGCCAACAGCCATATTTTCTGGTGCAAAACGGCATGTGCAGAGATTTAGATTCAATTTTTCTTTGTTTTTCAGCTTACGGATGGCATTTTCAAATCTATATGCCATTTTGCTCCATTAAACTTTTCTACTTAGAGTGAAAAGGGCTACTGCACTGTTGAGTATAAGTTTACTTAGCTGCTTCTCAGATTGCATCTTAATGCAGTTAGCAGCCCTCCAGCCTCAATCCACTGCTGCAATGCTCAATTTGACAAGTGCTCTGTGGAGATCTGACAACTTCAATAGCACAGAAAACAGTCTATAACCTAGCTACAGTTACATTCCAGATAAATATGATCTATTCAGTTCTTGTGTTTTCCTAGCTAATGTTTGAATGGGCAGAACCCTGCACAGCAGAGAATTTCCATCATAAAGCTCTGTCCCATACTGTACTTTGTAATTATAATCCCTACAGAATTATTTATTAAAGCAGGAGAGACATAAGTTAAGGTCTATTTTGTCCTACCCCACTAAGCTTTCATACATGTAAACCCTTTCCATGCTACATCCCAGTGCACCTAAATCAGGCTGAATGATAACCTCATGCTCCTCTGCAGTAGGCGGAAGTCGCAGTTAACTATCGCAGGGATATATACTGGACCCTGTTCTTAGGGGTCTGTATTCATTATAGACAGACTGTCCTGGCTTGAAGACAAAAGTCCAAAATTGTGCCAAAGTTAAAAATGTTTCAGGCTGTTAAATAAAAGAACCTTTCATTTTTCCCATTAACATTATAGAGTTACTTTTTTCTATTTAATACCAGCCAGTTTGCCCATTTCTCAGTCAGCAGAGACACACACAGAATCAATTCACAGATCTGCAGGATCTTTCTACCTACTGTGTTTAATTTTTCTGTCCAAAGCCATCATTTTAATAAATAAATAAAAACCTTTCTACCTTCATCTGTGTACCAACCTACAACAGTTTTCATTAAAAACAACAAAGGTTTTCCTGGGTAGGTCGCACCTTTAAACCTAGAAATTAATTAGTGATAGGCACTCCTGCTGTCAAGCTGCCTTACATTTCCCTAGCTGAACCCCAAATAACAAAAAGGCCATTATAAAGCCATGTTTTGAACTTCTCATTTGTGTATACTGTTCATCTTTTTCAGGTTTAACCAAGTCCTTCATCTTTTTTGAATATTTCTTTAAGTCATCTTGAAATCTTCCCTTTTGTGATGAAAAATTCATCAGCATTTGCTTTTCCTTTCTTCATTTGCCCTGAATAAATATTCCTCTTTTATCTCAAACTGTCTTTTTCACATCAGTGTCACAAAAAGTAACTCAAAAAGGTATAGAACAGACATTCCACAACCACCTCTTGGTTAAAAGATCTTTTGTTTCCTTCTCTGATTCTGAACTTTCCCAGAGCTATTTCGAGGGCTGGGCTTTTGTTGCTATTATAGGGATATTTATTTTATTTATAGTTGTGGCACAAATTTTTAAGCAGGTTCGTGAATGAACTCATTGGAGAGTTTTACAGTGACTGGCCCTAAGCATTTGTGATTCATTGCACTTTCACTGCCATAATCTGCTCAAAGCCTTCCGAGTTAGTTAAAACTTAAGGCTCCTTTCACACACGGCTCTGTCTAAACAAATTATGGGTTTTGAATTGCAGGGTGTTCCCTCCTTGTAGCCATGCAAATTGTTTCTAATACTGTAACTGCAATTGGTACTTAAGAAGTCACTCTGTAATCACTGGATGTGTACTGCTGATCTCCTTTTCCAGACAGTGACCAAACAACACTGTCAGACAGTAAAAATCTGACTCAATACTTGGAAGTGTTCAAAAATTTCTTTAGGGAGTTTTGCTAATTTCCATTCTCTCTCTCTCTCAGAAGGGCAATTTGTGTACCATAAACAGTTACCACAGCTCACTGGAGCTGGAACTTCGAGCAGAAGCTTTGAGCAGAAGCCGGACCCTCTTGCACCTGTATTTTTCGTGTTTGGCTTTTACAGGGGAAACACATAAGCATTAATATGTATGTATGTGCGCACACACACACACGCATACAGGCCCTACAGTAGCTAACATCTCAAAAAGTAACATTTATATACTAACTGCAACAGCCTACTGCTTACAGCGCAGAGAACTGTTGTGTTATTTCCAACCTCACTGTGTGGCAAGGATGCGGAGATGAAGATTTCTTAATGACCACCAATATATATGCATTTACAAAAAACCCTAGATATAATTATAAATAGTTATGTAGAAATAAGAGGACTAATTTGAGCTTAGGTCTATGCCGTTTCAGGAGTCTGAAATTATATTAGCAACACTTTACAGGTAAGAAACACTTAGCAGATGTTACAAAGCTTTGCTAGCGTCTCATTTAGGACCACAAAGCTAGTCTTTCCTGCAGCTTCCCATAGAAGAGACTGAGTAGAGCCTTAAAATGGATAACAGCAATGCAGACTGAGGCTGTGTCAGAGCAGTTTGGTTTCTGTGCTCACTGATGTTTCACCTCTCCAAGATCTCTCTAAACTGTCACAATGTGCCTGTGGAGAGAGTGATGCTCGTCACTGGGAACTGGAGGGAGAGCCTTACCTCTTTGTACACTGCTCAGCGATCCCATATAACCAAGCTGCAAGCTGAGAATAGCTCCTGTTGCTGCTGGCTTGCTATGTGATTTCTCAAAGATCAGCTTGGGAGGCACTATTAATCTTCACATAATTTCCTGTTTTAGAAATGGGAAGCTGCTCTGAAAAAGGTGGCCATATAATTTTTCATCATTGTGCTCTTTTCAGTCCCCTCCATTGAAACACAACTGGCTCTTAGTACTTTATTTTTTTCCTGCTTTTATGACTTCTCTAGTGTGGGCACCTTATTTAACCATATAAAAATAATTTCATATTATTTAAAGTAAAATACAATATAAATAAACCCAAATCCTCTATTGCTTCTTTTCTCAGTTACTGTGTTTTAAATAGATGCTCTCATCTGCTTGTTTAGATAAGTGTCCATTAATACGTCCAAAATGGGTTCTGATTTTGTAGTTTGCAATTAAAACAAATGGCAGAAGGAAGCAACCCTTTAAATAACTACAGAAATGTGCTCCCCTCTTTTGAATGCTCATAGTTATTACCATGAACAATGTCCAAGTCATTAAACACCACACCCCGCCACCCCATCCCCCCAAGATCAAAATTCTCACCTTGCAAGCTTACCTCTAAAGACCTTTCTGATATACATGTCCCAACTGCTCTGGAGAGATAAAGAGGAATCTTAGCATAACCTGACTATATTCATGGTCCCAATTTTCCACCAAGCTGCCTACACTGGGGACAGAGCTGAATTATACACCTCCTTTTACCTTGCATATCTCATATCTTAGTAGAGAAAACCAGGTTTTAGTTTTATATCACATTTCTTTTTCAAGGTATCAAAGCTTTTTTTCAACAAGAAGTTGAGTAGTGATGAATCAGAATTCATGGCAGCAGATGAGTCAGAAATTCAGTCTCCACCTGATGTCTGATAGCAATGGTACCAGATGATGTCTGGTAGGTCTCAGATCCCTTGACCCTGGATCTATATTTTTCACTTAAGAAATATTTGCTGTAAATTGTACTTTTCCCATATTCTTCTTTTCACTAGATCTTTAATATCCAGTGAGTTGCTTACAAGAAGCAGTCAGAAATGAAGTCAAACTAATTACACATTGAGAAGATGCAACCTTTAGTAGAGTAGGACTTATTCCCTGTGTTTTTTTGTTACTAGCACCTGACACTGATTCTGAATCCTAATATAAAAAATGAAGCCACTATACCTCTGGTCAGGAAAGAACTGGAAAGCAGTAACTCACATAACCATTCAGGCCACTGTTCCCATCATTCTTTTGCTTTGTGCTCAGTTCATCAAGCCCTTTGTCAGACCTGTATAAATCAGTAAATTAAATTATGACATGGCACAGTATCTAATCATGTCTGACATTCTAGTCCTAAAAATCTTATCTTTGAAAACAGATCCTGACCAGAAATTAGATCGCAATCACAGCTACCATGGTTTGGTATAACAAAATAGTTTTGCTTCTCCCTATTCACTCTTCATTGGTTTACCTTCTAATCATTTCCTACAATGTTAACTGTTGAATATATTACTAATACCTCTAAGTTACCTCTTGGGTTCTCTTTTTCCCTTTTAGATATTTATACACTGAATTAAAATCACAGTAGGACTTCTATGTCTGCTTCTACATGCTGAGATTTAAGTTGCCTCTCTCGTCTGTTGATAGATGCATGTAGCATAATGCAAGCAGGATATTAAAAAGCTAATTCTTTTTCTTTCCTCTCTTAAAAAGTGTTGCCTTTCTTTAAGGATCAGCTAACTCAAGTAGCTCTTTTGTATTCCTTTATTAGCTTACAGCATGCTTTCTTAAGTATGACATGGTAATACAATGTAAAAATGAACATCATCTTAAAGTTTTTTTTTCCAACCTAAATGATTCTAAGAATCTAAGAGTGGGCATGACTAATGCATTTTTTTAAAAAAAGACTAATCCATCATTTATTCTGATTTCCCAATTTTTGTTATTTTTTCTTTTCTTTTTTTTTTTTAATGGCAAATGCCAAGATTACTTGGAAGATTTCTTGAAAAACAACAATTAAAACTGCAAGAACTCAGTTTGTGTCATAAAAAATTGACTAGAAAGGCTGTGTTGATTTTCATATCCTGAAGTAAAGTGTATTTTAAATAATTTTTGCTACAGGGATAATTCAGTCTCATTTGGTCACTGTATGGATTTCCACTAAAGAAAGTCCTCTAAACCTCTTACTGTTGTTCCACTCCCAGCAAAATAACATGAGATACAAGAGTAGTGGTAATGGTAGTAGTCCACCATTACCATCCATGTTGGGTCACTAGTGTGGTGCCTATGCATTATGAGAGTAAAACAGCACCAGTTCAAAATGGCAGCACCATACCAATGTTAGGCACACAACTGGGACTACCTAAAGGCACTGCTGGATCAGTCTCCCTGGGCTTTATTATTCCCAGGGGTTTCAATTAATGCCAAAAATTCTCTGGTATAAAAGTACAATGACTTCACCGGATTTGATTTTATTTGAGATGCACAGGTCTTCATCAGTGAAGGATCTGACATGACAAAGTTAATCACGGAAATAAATGGAGGAACTGAAGAACAGATAACAATGCTGATGTTGAAGGTCATCTAGGCTGACATTCCTGCTCAAAGCAGGTCTGCTAAAACAGGTTGCCTAGGATCATGTCCAGTCAGGTTTTGAATATCGTCAAGGATGAAGACAACTGCTCTAGGCAAACTGTTTCTACAGGACGCTTCAGCAGGACGTCATCCTGTATATTTGCAGACATGAACAAATAAATAAACACCAGAAGTATTTCCAAGCATATACATGCATTCCTTTGTCTGGGAAAATGTTCTCATCCAGACTATAATAACCTCAAATTTAACAGAGATTATACTGGAATGCCACCAGTAAACTAGTTCCTTGTCTACAGAACATTTGCAGTTTGTTCCACTGATTCCCCATTCACAGTTCATGCTCTCATGCTTTGTCACACAACTCAACCTCTTTGTTTCTGGATGATTTACCTAATTCTTCACCCAAGCACACAATCTAAATAGGAAATTTTGCACTATGTGAAATATTCTCTCAACAAACATTTGTGCATTTCAGCCTGACATTTGCCTTATACAGTAGTAGAAGACCTCAAGCACTCAAATGATTATGAAAGGCAGACACAAATGGCTTGCAAACAAGACCATTAAATCTGAATCCACACTCAAAGGTGAAAAACTATTCAAAGAAAAACCAGTCCTAACATTCACTGAGCACTCATCGATATTTGGAAAGTGTATTTGCTTATGGTCAGTGTGTGTTTTTGAAAAATACCTTATTTGCTTTTCTTGCAATTCTGCTTCTTGTGATTTGTGGCAGATGAGCTTATTAACAACTGCTGTAGATATGTCCTGAGTTGCTCCTGCCCCCTTTACTACTCAAAGACCTTAGCTCTGCAGTTGCCTGATTTTATAACAGAAGAGAGTTGGAAAGTCATTCAGGATTTTCCCTGAGCACGTTCTCTGTTGTTCTGAGGAACTAAGACATGTCCTGTGAGCATTTCTGTCTATTCTGGGTGCATATAGCTGCATCTTTTTTCAAAGCATGAGGTAGTGAAGACAGTGTTGGTACACAGAGCATGTGTGTCCCAGCAGCTAAGCTGAGCCTCTAGCCTATGGCTGCCCACATCTGTGTTAGGCAGGACCCAGCACTCGGGGCTCTGGATTAAGGCTGCCTTATGATACTTTGGGAAAAGTGTTTCCTGGTCCAATTGTCCTTTTCTGTCAGCAGCAACTTTCAAAAATTTAATTCTGATTTGCTCTTCTAATGAGTGCATTGCTGTCTATTTTGCTGTTTATCTTCCTAGTGTTAGCATTTTTATGGAATTATCAAGTTCTAAGCAAATAAACTTTTTTTTTTTTTCTAAATACATTGAACTCTGAATTGTTCCTACCTCCCCCTATTAGGTAGTTTACAAGATTTTAGCCCAGTGTAGCTTTTTTGTTTCCTCACATTTGGTGTCTGTTGTGCTCTCATTGGACCTCTAGCCACAAACCAAGCCTGAGGTACCTGTCCTGCATGAGGTTGGGTCCCTTGTTCAGAGTACTGAGAGCCCTTGTTGCATGGACAGCATCTCCATGTAGCACTGAAACAGGGCTCCACTGGTTTTGAGGTTGTTAACTCTCATTCTTTATTTTAATCCTTTCATTACCTTATGCTTAAGAACAGTACAACCATTCTGATTTTCTACCACCCATTTAATATGGCCTGCTAAACTCATTTTCGTTTCATTGTTTTCTGCTTCATAGTTAGAAATATTCCCCCCACCTTCAGTTTGCAGCTTATTCACTTCTTCAGCAAAAAACCTCCCAACAGCCAGTGAATAGAAATAAGAATTCTAAACAGCACTTAAGATAGATAAACAAATACATAAATACATGCATATGTAAGACCTGCATTCCTATGTAAAACTGACTCAGGTTATGAAATGATTAATTAAGCAATGAATTCTCTTACCCTAAGTGACATTAATAGAAGCTGTTGGATGTTCAGATCTATGCAAAATTAAGTCCAACTTTGGCTATCTATTTTTGACAAACTTGGATAAACTCTCTGATAAGAGAGAGAAACAATGTGAACTGAGAAATGTACTGTGAATCTGATATTCCATATTTGCAATAAAAACAACAGCAGCTACTTCACAACTGGCAGGAAGAGAGACAGAAGGACACTTCTGTCACTATTATATTACTCAGAGTACAAGTTTCAGGGGGCATTTTTAGAAAGCTTCTAAAATATTACATGGCATTGCTGGCAATGTGGACTGACATAATTTAGAATTAACACAGCAAAATGGGAAATGACACTTCTTTTTTTTTCCCCACGACTTCTCTCCATAAAAAATAATCCTATAGATCAACAGCACTTTCAGAGAAACAGTGAATAAACCAGACAGGTTTAATATTGGCTTTAAATTCATAGATGATGTTCAGGTGCTGTCCTGTACTATGTAAATATTTTGACAGAAAGAGTGGGCTGGATATATTATTAGGTCAGCATAGCTTGTAGAATTTCACATTTCCCTTTTTCTGGTTATTTTGCGAACAAGTTGTTTTCCTTCACAGATTATTGAAATTAGTGAGTTTTAAACTTTCCTTGAATTTAGAAACAGCTCTAGCGTGAGCTTTCTCTGTGATATTTTGACACTTACATTTCTGTTCTCAACAGAAATACAAGTATCAGAAACTAGGAATTACAAATGTGCCTTTACATAAGTATCCATAGATACAACTTACATTCTGGAGATTCAGGAATACTACACTCTGGAAGATTATTGTATCTGGGCGAGGCAGCACATCCTTTATTGAGAACGCACAGGTAAAGCAAAGAAAGTAAGAGATCTAATTTCACATTTCTGCTAGCACCTGTAAAATCTACCTAGCCAAGTTCAGCTGTTGAAGCACATGGATGGTCTAATTGTAACTTACAATTCCACTCTTGGGGGACTGAACCACGCAATGACTCAGTCCTTGCACAGATGGGACTTCTGTCTTGCATCAACTGCTGCAAAACCACATTTAAGTTCTGTAATAACATCTTACCTTTTTCTGAGATCCCACAAAATAGTGAAAAAATTGAATCTCAAACATTGATCTTGTTATACGAACAAGTCCTGAGCCTCCCATATCACAAATAAAGTATCATGAATGCCACATCCAACTGGAGCTAACTTCTTTGACCAGGTAACCCTGTTATGCTTTCTCATTGCAATGTGATGTACTTTGCTTCACGTCCCTGCTGCAACTGCAGGTGCAGACAGACACCCCAGCATCAGCTGACTCCTATCTCATGCAGGCTTGCCTTGTAAATGGAAAAGACCAATTAGCTTTTCTTCTCTTATTTTTTCAGTGAAACCTTACTTCTTCAGACTAATCCATCATTAGAGAGCACATGAAATCCATTGTGCAAGGAAGAAGGGAAAGCAAAAAGCAACAAATATTTGAAAAAGTTAAAGGGAGATTTTTTTAAACTTATTTAAAAATACAAGGGGAAAAGACTGAAGGCAAAATGTAGTAAATGCAAAGCACATAAAAACCATGCTGAGGTAGGCAAAGCATAACTTACTTTTGGAATCCACTGCGTCAGTAAGCTCTCGTCTGACTCTTAAGATTAGTATTTTGGATCTGAGAGCTTCTTTGGAGTGAATCACATTAACGTCTATGAAAGTTCACACTGTGAAAAAAAAAAAGAAATATTGATCTATCAGGAATCATGAATATGAGCTTAAAGACTTTGTACAAAGTTGATTTTTCAGGCCCATTGTGTAGATCTATTTCAGTTCCTGGATTATTTAGCAGATAAAGGAGTTCTGACCTTCTTTCTCAGCAGTTTAGCTGCTAGAAGTGTGTGCTTAATTCACAGTGTATGCTTGAAAATCCTAAGGACATTATTGAGTATAATAACACAGCAATGCAGCCACAGTAACTACATTTTATGCTGCAGGAGAATGGCTGCCTTAATTAATTTTCTCAAAACATTACCAGATATCAAACTTTATTAAATTAATCACCCATTTGTGTTATCACAAATCCACTTTAAGTAATACACATGCAATCTTAAAGTCTTTAATCTAGACTGCTATATTTTAATCTATTTGTTTAGAGACATAGAGAAGGATTAAAGTTTCGGGGGGGGTGACTTTTTTTCTTTGCCAATTCTCTTCATATACTACTGTCTTTAAAACAGCAGATGATCTTCCCTTCCTTTTACAGTCAGAATGGTTTTTGTACTGTTTCGATCTCATCCAGGCTGCCTTATGTGTGAATACACGGTAAAAACAAGTTACACACCTCTCAGTGGTACCAGAAGAGTCTCTAAAATAGCTGCTTCTCCACGTCCAAAGAGAGAAAATCAGGCCAGAAAAGCTTTCATTGCTGCTGTCTAGGCTGTTTGCTTTTGCAGATTAATATAGGCTGGCTTTTGTTGGGATCAGTATTTAATTCCTTTGTGGGTTGCTATCTTTATTGGAAAGAAAAGATATACCAGCTGTTTAAAAAATAAATATGTTTAGTAAGATTTTTCGCGCTTTCTTAAAAATGCCCATGCTGGGTATTAAAGAGAAGCAAAACCAACCAAAGAAACAAACAAACAAAAATAAAAGGCAGCAAAAGCCTTCTTGGTAAGAGATTGAAATGATACATAAAATAAAGCAATGAAGATGATGAGCCCATTTTCATTCTTTAAATCAATTTTTTTTTTCCCCCACTTCCCCTAAATTCCTCTGGAAGAGACTAGAATATTCTTATTTAGAATGTATTTTACTGTATTGGAGGTCATGTCATTTGCTTCCATGACTCAACATTTATGACTGAAAAAAAAATACAATATTTTAAGCTAGTCTAGCCACCCAAAACACCAACGGTCAGGGAGGTTTCCGGATTGTTTTCGTGTGCTCCTGCTCTCAATATATAAGAAGTAAGAAGCTGCAGATTTTGTAATCTAACTTGTATTGTGCAAGCTGACAATAATGACAGATGTTTTTAAGCTGCAGTCAGCGAGATAGCATAGATTGAAACTCTTCCTTTTTATTATTGCTTTTGATGCACACAAATCCTTTAAGAAGAATTTTAGCAATTGTTCTATTATTGCATGTCCCCTCTCCCCTTCAGATGAATTATTCATACTTTGTTGTCATAGCAATCCTTTCTCTTTCTGAAATGTTTAATAACTAGTCTTGACTTCAAACTAGACAATGAATCAAGGTGTAACAAAAGCTTTATTAACTAATGTGCTATGCGGCAGATGCATTGTTTGTCTTCAACCTACACTTGCCTTGAGCTGTTGTCAGTCCAGTTTGGTGATATTAATGATGACAGGAAAGAGACCTGTAGGATATGTCCTTTACATAAGCTAGTTTCTTAGATAGTGTCCATCTCCTTGCAGAGTGATGAGCCTCTACTTTTCTGTTAGCCTGACTTTTTTCCATGAGGTGGTAGGCAGCCACTACTCTCCGCAGAGAACTCCCTGTCATGATGGATATGGACATGAGGGTTAGTGAGACATAAAGAATCACAGAAAGTGTCAGGTCTTAACACGGAGAATGACAGAGGCATTTTTACTGTTTTAAGCCCGTGTCTACATTATGTACCTGTGTTGTTTTACTCTTTAACCATGTCCCACAACGCAGACCAGGTAGATGTTGATCTAACTTATCTATTTTATCCAACTGCTATGGTGACCAGCACAACTGATATTTTACATCTGAACACTGGGGTAGAGATCATTGTAACCTTTCCATCTACGACACACTTGAGGAGGAAAAGTCTGAATGCAAGAAAGTATTCAGTGACTATGCAGATTTGAACTTTTCCTATAAGCCTTAATTTTTACTTTCTCTAGCAGAAAGATGTCTGCTTCTTTAGCGATGGTGTCACCTCATACATTAAAGAAGACATTTTTCCTTCCTTTGACGAATGCTGTAGAGCCAGTAGGGGTGGTGATCAGCAGCAGAGTGTTGCTTTTCTGGAAGCTTAGCTTCAGTGATTCTCAGCTTCCAAGCCCAGTCTCACTCCATCTCAACACATCTTATTCCCTGCACACTCTTGTTTTGAGATCAGCAATAAGACAGTTCTGAGTCCTCTACATGCATTCTAGTAATTTCATTCTGCCTATTATTCTCCTGATTTCATAGTCTATGACAGCCATAGTCTTCTGCTTGCCACTCCTAAACCTGAGAAGGTGATACTGTCAATAAGGAAACAGGGACACTCCTGCTTTTTTTCAGTTTGGTTCAGTTCAGTGCAGGTAACTTTATAATCCCTACCCATGCTGTCTTTGCAATTTCACATGTATCATGTATTGGTCAACCCTTGTCAGAAACATTGGACACTGTTGATCTTAAGCCACTGATATACTGTATCTCAGCCAGAGCTGTAAGTGGTGAATAAATAATCTATAGATTAGGTCATATGGATGTGTTCTTCTGTGGTGTTCTGCAGAAGCAGTTAGGGCCCAGCTCATACTGTCAGTATCAGCCAGAATCTACCTGATAGTCAATAGAAACTTTATTATAAAAATTCAGTGTTTTGCCTGAAAGGTGTGAATAGGGTAATGCTACAGTCTATGAACAGTACATCTGATGAGAGGCCTGACAGAAATGTAAATCACTAGAGCTTCTGACATTGGTTCTAATTCAGGAATAGCAGTCCATTTTCTTGAATGAGAATTCATGAGAATAATAATGGCTTATATTTTAGAATATTAGCTGCCTTCAAGCCTGAGTAGGGCATTTGGGATGAATGCCTTATTTCTGCCCAACCTGCTGGGATGAGAAAAACCAGTGTCCTAAGCCAACAAAGGTTTGCTTCCAGGGAGGGATGTGAAACCACTTGTATTCCCCAGCAGTTCTGTTATACTGGCACAACTCACACGAGACAAAAGATGCAATTCAGAGAAGTGGTGCCAGGATCCAACAGATGACCTCCTTTTTCTTCACTTCTACTTGCAGTGTGTGCAGTGGAGGAAAGAAGTTACTTTGCCAATACAGGTATCAGAAGAGCTGCTGTGGAGACCAGTTCTTATCCCAAGATACAGGCATCAAGCACAGCACCTTTTCAAATTCATTCTAATCTTGAAATTTTCTTTTGTCTGTTGTTATATTAATTTACTACTTTACCCTGGATTTTGTTCATTCTGTTATAATTTTGGGAGTATCTACACCTGAATCAATCCCTTCAGACAGGGGAGGTCCAACAAGTTTCTCATGAGCAGGTTCTGCCTGTGTAAAACTTCTATCCATGTGGTGAGTGGTATATTCAGCATCATTTATTCATCCTCAGTTTGGTATGTATATTTGATCTAACAAGTGTTTCGTCTACCCAATGCCTTACTGTAAATGTCCTTTCCAGTCTTCTGAGACTCAAATATTAAATATAAAGCAGAATATGCATGACTAGGTTTGAGAATATTTTTTGACACTAGTGTCCATCGTAAGTAGCTATGCCAAAAACCTATGTTATTTTAATATTTTGTCATAAATCATAATTTACTATTGTGCATCTATTTTATTTCATAAATGTATAGTGAATGATCTTTGGGTTAGACTAAATTTGACTTTTTAGCACTTGAAAAATCAAAACAAGTGATGTAAAAGAAGAACAATATTTAAAAATAATTTGTATGGCTCTGACAAAATAGTGAAGAAATTGTAGAAATTTAACAAAAATATCCAAATGATTTAATAGTCATTTCAGGGTTGAGAAGCAACCATTTTCCATGCAAAACCGAATGAATAATACTGCATGCACTACATGGTTGTGTGTCAATTCAAATAAATATCCTGTTGTTTTTAAATCACATAAAAATACAGGCCTTGTCCAGCAAGGTGTACTAACAGTGAGTCATAGAATCATAGAATCATAGAACAGTTAGAGTTGGAAAGGACCTTAAGATCATCTAGCTCCAACCCTCCTGCCATGGGCAGGGGCACCTCACACTAAACCATGTCACCCAAGGTCCTGTCCAACCTGGCCTTGAACACCGCCAGGGATGGAGCATTCACAACCTCCCTGGGCAACCCATTCCAGTGCCTCACCACCCTCACAGTAAAGAATTTCTTCCTTGTATCCAATCTGAACTTCCCCTGTTTAAGTTTGAACCCGTTACCCCTTGTCCTATCACTACAGTCCCTAAGGAAGAGTTCCTCCCCAGCATCGTTATAGGCCCCCTTCAGATGCTGGAAGGCTGCTATGAGGTCTCCACACAGCCTTCTCTTCTCCGGGCTCAACAGCCCCAACTTTCTCAGGTGTCTTCATACGGGAGGTGCTCCAATCCCCTGATCATCCTTGTGGCCCTCCTCTGGACTTGTTCCAACAGTTCCATGTCCTTTTATGTTGAGGACACCAGAACTGCACACAATACTCCAAGTGAGGTCTCACGAGAGCAGAGTAGAGGGGCAGGATCACGTCCTTTGACCTGCTGGTCACCTATATGAGTTCAGCTGTCATTACTGGAACACATGCTTAATTTTTATTGACTTACCTGGAAGATCCGATCTCCTCCTTCCAGCTCAGTCCCCTCCATTGTCTTGATTCTTGATCTTCTTCCAGGCCTCTCTTGCTTCTTTTTTTTCTGTTAGACTTGGTTTCTTTCTTTTTATTTTTCCCCCAGGTGCCTTATTCAATAAAGTACCAGAATGGTTTTACAATTCAACTCTTGTTCCTTTGCCCCAGCACTCCAACATTGCAACACCTTGGTACAATGAGTGGTTGTGAGATTTTTCTCAACAGGACATCAGGCTTCCTGTTGCTTCCATGGACCCTGCAGTATCTTGTAAGATCACTACTGTAAGAAAGGACTATAAGTAATCTCCTTTGCAGTGAGTCAGATGCAATCCATCAATACCTTGGCGCTTGTTAATCCTCCCAGACAGCTCCAAAGCTGCAAGATTGAACTAAGAGCGGAAATCTGGAAACAAGATCATTGATAGCCTCATATCACTCTTTTGCTACCTGTATGGATGTGAACATGGCTATACAGTAGGCAACAACACTTCTGTGGTCTGAAATGCTCTTACCTCTAAACACATACTTCAAAATACCTTTTATCTCATTTTTGTTTCCAAAAGTAACAAAGAAGCTCCCCAGAACAATTCTGGACTTCACAGCCTTCTAAACGAGTAATGGAAACAGGGTGTATTTCCTTGAAAAAAGTGTGATCAGGCATACACAGCTTTATTCTATTTATCCATTTACCCCATGCCTGATCAGTATCAAACCCAACTGCAAAGCTGAAGGAGCCCAGGGCTGTGACCTGGCTATCTTTGCTGTGCTGTGTCTCCAGGGTGCAGCTTCTCACATGTAACTGAGCCTTTCCCTTTCTCTTCCCAGGTACAGGGAGGTACCTATTGCAGCACCCAGAGCTGCAATATTTTAGCCCCAGTTGTCCTTAACATCACAGCAATGAAACTCCAGGACTTAAATTTAGGAAATAATGTCATCCTTTCAAGATGCATTTACTTTCTTTTTCCATTAATGCCTCAGACACAAAGCGTTAAAAGCCCCTAAACATTTCTTAACTAAGGGAAAGCTCAGTTCAGGGCCTTAAAAATTCCTCCAAAGAACAGACTATTTGTAAAAGTAATACAAAGAAAAGTACCACAGATACTGCATCAAGTGCCTCTGTTCTTCAGGCAGACTGATGCTTTCCCAGCCTGGAGGAGAGGCCCCACCATTTGCAGCAGCCCTTTATCTATGTGCATTTGTTTTGGCTGGGATAGAGTTAATTTTCTTTACAGTAGCTGGTAAGAGCTATGTTTTGGATTTGTGCTGAAAAGTGTTGATGATATAGGGAAGAAGGAGGAAAGGGGGATGTTTGGAGTTACAGCATTTGCCTGCCCAAATGTGTGATTAAGCCCTACTTTCCTGGAGATGGCTGAACCCCTGTCTGCTGGTGGGAAGCAGTGAATTAATCCCTTATTGTGCTTTGATTTTGTGCACAGCTTTTGCTTTACCTGTGGAACACTGCTGAAAGAGACCCTGTTGCTTTTGGAAATTGATGTGTCTGGTTCAAAATGGAAATCCTGTACACTGCTTTTCAGGACTTTTTCTCAAGAACTTATTACTTTATAAATGAAAACATATCACTATTCTTAGTAGGGAGAGAGAATAGGAACACTTTGATTCTGCTGCCATTTCATATTTGACATGCCTTAAAGCTAGCGTATCTGGAAGAGCCAGAACTCAGCCTGCAAAAGGTGCATGGCTAGCTATCAGCATTAGTGACTGTAACAACAGTTAATAGTCCTGGGCAATACTTTGCAACATCACCATTTCTTATACTGCTACAGGGCTGTGGGTGTGCAGCCCTCAGCTTCCCTGTATTTTGGAAGACTCACAAGCATGCATAGCCCCAGGATTGATTTCTGGAAGCAGTAGAGGACAGTAGGAACACCAAGCTGCAGCCAGCCAAAGTGTGCTTTGACCCTGTTCTCCAGCTGTGATCACCACTTGGACCCATCTACATATCTGTCTCTCCCACAGAGTCTGGATGTGAACTTTCTTCCTATTTCCAGTAAAGGAAAAGGCTGCAGGTAGAAATGTGCTCATAAACATAAACTTTAGTCCTCCTGAACTGACTGTTCTCACGGCTTCTGCCTGCAGGGTCTCTGCTGTCCCTTCTTCCCTCTCTTGCCTTCAAAGAAAAGCTCGATATTTTATACTTCTGCGTTAATGAGCCAGTCTGCCTGACCTGACTGTCAGGATGAATCAGCAGGCTGCTTCTGCATCTCTGTGTCATACCGACACTCTTAAATCAAGTGGATTTAATAATATTTTTTCCTATATTAGTCCAGTGGTGACTCTCTCATACCTTAGAAGCATGAGTGGATTATTAAGGTTATTTCACTTAAGGTAGGTCTCATAGTTCAGCTTCAGTCTAGATACAAGGTGGATCTTGTTTTTTGTAGTAGTCTATACAGCTACTGGTCAGTGGGTAACAGTTTCTGTCTTTTTGCATGACTCTGTAAAGGGTATTCCAGAATGGAAGCCTACATTCAAATTAGATTCACAATTTAAATTTCAGATACTTTTATTAGCAAACATTTATAAAATTAAAACTTAAATAGTGGCAACTTACATGCATACCTGCATTTATTGTAATTCATTAAATTTTTTGTATTAAATAAACCTGAATATCCCCAAAGTATATGTGAACTGCTGAAGGCAAATCCCTGTACCAGGTAACTCAGGAGTCCTGAAGTTCTAGATCTAAATCTATGAATGTGCTGAACTAGTTAAAAAGCTGCAGCCTCTCCTGAAACTGCAAGGGTGTTTTCTTCATTTCTGTTTGTTTAGTTACTTAAAGTCAGTACCTAATTTATCCATAGCTGAGAAATTTTTTGGCTGCCGAAAAACTGGATGGTTTATTATCCCCTTCTAATCCATAAACATAAATGAGGTGTAACAGGATGAGATCTGGTAGTTCTAAAATCATGACAGACATGATGATCAGAAACTATTAGTACAATTTGTTAACCATGGACAATACTTCCCTTGTTTAATGAATCAATTAGTTTTAAAATCCATTTCAATAAATGAATGTTTTCCCTAAGTAACCAGCTATTTAAAGTAGTTTAATTTAACTAAAACAAACAACTTTATAATGTTGGGTTTGTGCTTTAAATTCAGTTACAAATTCTATCCAACTGCATCTTGACAAGAGACACAAATAAGAGCACAATCATAATATGTAATAAATGCATCTTTCGCCATTTTTCCAGATTACTTTCTAATCATAATGTGACCAAAGGCATATCAGGCTATACACTAGCTAAATGCATATGATATATTCACCCCAATAAAATATGCACCTTATCTAACATACAGTTTCTATTTAGGTGAAATCAGCATGCTCGTGTGATTACTACTCAGGAGGATCCAATATTCCTTTAGGAAAGTGACTAATAAGTAAAAATGCAAACCAAGATGAAAACTGATTATTTAAAACTAAGTTTCCTGTTTGATGGTTTAAATGATGATTAAAATTGGTAATAGAAATCAATTCACAGTGGTAAACTCCTGCATTTTATTTGAAACACAGCTTTCATTGTTTTTCTGTGGCAGAATATATCACAAATGAAGAGAAAATCACTTTCTGTGATCATTTATCTATGTGGTAATTTCCTCAGCACAAAGGATCCTTTTAATGTGATGGGGAAATTCCATGGACTGGAAGTTAGCGGGTAAGCATCTCTTATGAATGGCATCAATCCAACATGATATCATTCTGCTGCAGATTTCAAGCTTAATTTTAAGACAGCTTTAAGATTCTTCACATGTATGTATTTCTTTAATTACCAGCAACAGCACTTTACAATGTTAGCACAGTATCAGGCAATATTATTTACATTTCTGTCATCAATATGGATGTTTACAAATAGCATAGCATACGGAAAGCTGCCAGCTTTGCCTGAGCCACTGAATAGTTCTGCCCATCATTCAGTTTTTTTTAGCATACATTCACAAAATAGAGGCATTTTAAAGGAGCAAATGATAGTAACCTGAATAGTAGTGTTTGAAAGACAAATCTCTTCATCTCAGCCGTCCCCTGGTCACCTCTGTATGGCAATCTCTTCAGCATTGCTTCTCTTCCCTTGCTCTTGTGATGTGAAAGACAAAGTCTTGTCAGTTAAGGGCTGAAGTGACAGCCCTGAAGACTGCAACCTGCTATAAACCAATCTAATAAGAATAACAGGGTTAACAGAAATTCAAACTTACTGTCACAGTCTTGCCAAGAAACAAATTATATGGGATGAACAGCCTGTTCAGATTTCAGCTTCCTTCCTCAGGACACTGAATGGCACTGTTAAATGCAATGCTTTATGAGGCAGGGATTGTTCGTATGGAAGACATAACTGCAGTTGCAATAAATAAAAGGGGCAAATTCAGCATACTCCACAGGATCAAAATAAAACCTATTGGCAAGCCAATCACTACAGCCCTGCTGTGTTAGGAGTGGAGGACATGTTAAATGAGGAAGGTACATGTGCATTATGAATAACTCCATATTGTGTGTGGCCATTTGCCCTGCCTTCTCCTCATCCAGTGTGGGTGGCTGCAGGAAGCACAGGGCCTCAAAGAAGGAGAAATTTTTATGTGGAACTTCTCTGTCCAAAGCAGGGGCTTCATACAGGGGTCCTCAGTGTCATTTTACTCAGATGCTACAGAACTAACTTATATCTGCTTCTACTCCATGGCATATTTCACTTTTCCTGTAGCTGACCAGCCTTGGAGAGAGATTTGCATTTTGGCTTTTCCCAGACTGAAGAAGGTGAAAGAGAATGCCTGAAGGCAACTAGAAGTTGGTGGGTTATAAAAGTGAAAGAGAATGCCTTAATTTTGGGAAGAACACAATATCAAAGTGCCCCAATATTTTTCCCACTGCTCTCAGCAAATGATCGGGAGGGTGTTGCATTAACCACTGAGGGAAATCACTGAAGCAAAATCAGAGTTTCAGTCATAAGCTTCCTCCCCATCACAGCTTTCTTAGACAATTCAGACTTAAACTTTCCTTCATTACATCCATCTATGTTCTAGGTAGATGCACATCTCCTACGACAGTTCCTCTCCAACAAGGACTCAGGTGAAATTCATTGATGCAGAAAAGAAGAAATTACATGCTGGGTACTAGCCACGTTAAATTTTCAGGAAAAAATTATTAACATTTAAATGCTCTTGCCCTTTAGGCCATAGGCAGCTGCACTTCAAAGCTAAGCAAAAAGGAAGGCTACCCCACAGCTTGCAACTGCGCTCAAGGAATGAGTAGTGCATTGCAGAATTTCTGCAGCAATGTGCTGGTGATATTTAATTCTTAGAGTTAAGGAAAGAGACAGTTTTGTCCACATAAATTTACAGCCCAGTCTGAGTCATAAATTAAAAGGCAGCCCCAAGTGTCCTTTACAATGCTATTCAGATGGGCCTAATAAAAACAGCAATGGCTTTTGCTACAATCTATCTGTCTCAGTAGGGAAGAAACAGAAACGTTACTGAACATAAAGGATTTTGATGTGATGTGGTCTGGTACGTATCATACCATCTGGTATGTACCATACCATACCTAAGAAACAGTTCAGAATCGGAGCTATTTTGTGCAAACTAGTTCATCTCCAGAAAATTCTGCTTTCATCTTCTGCCTCCTCTATCTTCCTATCCTCAGTCTTACATTTAACAGAAATCTAAATGGAAACAGGAATATTCTTCCCATATGAAATTTCAGTGTTTTGATATCTGATTTGTGTATAAATACCTAATGAGGGGACAGGAGCAGACCAGAGGGAGTAAAGAAGATGGAGAAAAGTGGTGCCCAGCAATAGCACAAGAGGCAACTGGCACAAACTTGCAGACATGAAATTCAACATAATATAAATGAATATATTTTACTGACTAGCATAGGTTGCCCAGAGAGATTGTTAAACACTCAGCTGAAAGTTACCTTGAGCAACCCACTCTAGCTTGGACCCTGTCTCGGAAGTCTCTGACCAGAGACTTTGACGGATCTCTTCCAACCTCACTTCCTTCGCTATTTCAATGTTTTAGCAAGTTTCTAAGGTATCACAAAAATACCTCACTGTGAGATTTGCAACTGAAATAATCGTGTTTTGTCAAGATTAAATATTTTGTTTATAGTTCAAGAAACTGAAATATTTTCAATTCATCATACAAAATTACCAAAACGATATCATTTCAATATTACCGATAGGAAAAAAAAAATAATCTTTGAAAGCATGGTTCTATTCCGTTTAGTTTGTAGAAACTATATTTTCCAGAGAAAAAATCCAAACCACATAGAAGCAAACTACCATAAGCACTGGGTTAACAAAGCTTAACTGGAGACTGTTGTGCTTCACACTCAGCTTTGCCTACCCTGCAGTAGGAAATGGGCTGTTTCAAATTCTCACAGAGGGCTATAAAGAAAAATACCAGGAGTGGAGAGTCAATATCCCAGTCCTGCTGTGTCACCCCAAAGTGTCTGGTTACTGTTATACTGTGGCAGAATTTGAGAGGTAATAAAGAGCTACAAGCATCTATCCTACCTAGCAGCTTAGATACAAAATCTTTGTTCCTGTACACACTGACGTAAAATCTAAGGTGCAGTGGAGAATAAAAATCCTAGTGAAAAATGATAACTCACATGTTGAGACAGATAAGTTGTCACATGCCCCACTCCCTGCTCTGCCACTTTGCCAGGTAACAGTTCCCCTTCTGCCGCACAAGCATGAGCAAGCTGACTCAGCCAAAAGCAGACCTGGAAAAGAGAGATAATTTTTCAAGCCGATCCACACCCTGAACCGCCTCTTCACAGGGAAGTTAGCAGGACCACACAGTCGGGAAGCGTGAGGAGCAATGACAGCCTCAAATAGATGAGCCTAAGTGGCCACTGAGCAGATCTCTGTCTCACGAAACTGTGTGCATGTGTGTATGTGTTTATATAAGGGAGACCTTTATCTTTTCAAAGCAAAAAGCTGTTAATTAACTGGGCAAGTTCTGGCACTCGGTCTAATGGAGAGAACTGGCACCTCTCAGGAAATGAAATTATGTTTAGTTCAGTCAAGAGAAAAATTGTGGAAAGGAAGATTAAATCTCTACTTCCTAGAGGACTTCAGATGGACTGTAAAAGCTAGCATCCCCAAGGGATTTTCTCCACAGCACACAACCCAAGGTGTTAGATACATAGAGGTCCAGGATCCTTAATCAGGCATATCCAAGGGAAAGCTGCAGTGGCTTAGCTGGACTTAGAAACAGGCCCTCCTGGCTGAATCCTGGGGGAGGCAAATTGTACATAGGTCCCATGCTCCTGTCTTTTCTAACTGTGCTCCTTACCTTGGATGTGCACAATCACTGGCTTTTCATTTTACCTTGCCCAGTTGTTCATGATGCAAGGGCTCCTGCACGGCAAGGCATTCCTCACCCAAAGGCATGGACAAGCCACAAACTGTGATGCAAAACACCTGCAGGAGCATCCCTGCGATCCTAGCCTGTTCCCTGGAGTGAGAAAATGGCAAGACAGCAGCTGCTGCTCACTGTCCTGATGGCACAGTGTGCATCTTGTGGACATTTTTTCACACCTTTGATACACAGTCCCTTTTTTCAAATGGCAGAATCCTTTTTTCTTTGTGTTCATACAGTACATGCAGGTTTTTGGAAATGGAAAAAAAGTCTCCAAGTACTTCAGAGAGACAAAAATACTCTGCAATTGATCTGTTGTGACATTTATGTACAGAACTAAAGATTGGCTGCCACATACTAAACATAATATACATTGTAGGTATATTTTATTCCTCTGCTGTTCCTGAGGACTGAAAGTGCTTCTGAGAACAGGTGTGAGAAATGAAAAGTGCTTGGATTGTGTAGGGAAAGATGGTTCTGAATAATGTTGAATTTTTAATAACTTGTGAGTTGTGTCATCAGCAGAGCAGCAGTAGATGTGAGAAAGTAGAAGAACCACATGGAAATCTCTCCACACATATTGCTCCTGTTAACTTAAATTTTTTCCCCCACCAATCTTTTTGAAGGATGCTGCTGACTCCAAGTCTTCTGCTGTCGTGAGTCATGCTGTGCTGATCACCTGCTGAAGCCAGGGAGATCTCTAGGCAAGAGGCATATGTAGGCTGGGAATAAGATCTGTTTGAATGAAAAAGTCAGCCTCTCTTATAATTATTTTTTCCTCCAGCAAAGCAAGCAGAAGTAGTGTTGATTTCTTTTTGGCAGAACTAGCTAATTCAAAACACACCTCCCTTTTTTCACTGCTTAATAATAAAGAAATACACTATTGGTTTTCCTAGTAGAAATTAAAACAAAAACAGGTTTAGGCATCGATTTTTCTTCTATAACCAGCTGCTACAGTTATCTTCTCTCATCCTGTTAATGTAAAGAGAAAAACAAGCAACCACCTATTATACACTACTGAGACAGAAAATCTGCACAACGTGGGATGCTTTATTCAGCTCACACAGCTGGAGTTCCCTTGACCCCTTGTGTGCTGAACATCAGAGAAAACTGACAATGGTTTAAGCACATCTTGCTCAGCTGGTCAATTATTCACAGGTACAGCAGAGCAGGAAATCAGCTTCTGCTAGTGTGAAATGTGCATCTACATCTATCAGTGACTTGATGTGAGATCTTTGGCTATTGCTTTCTTTCTCTGTGCCTTTGGTTTTCCTCCAACTCCTCACTCTTTGCTAGCCCAGGTTTATGTGCTCTGAGCATTTGCCTTTTGCTATGTAACATGAAGCTTGAGACCTTTGATCTCAGTCAGGGTCTCGAGATGCTGCTTCACACAGTTAAGTAATAGCCCCTTTTTTTTTTTTTTTCCAGGGGAAGGATACATTATTATCCTTCTGCTGGAAGAAAGGTGCTAACCTGGAGCTCAAGGAAAGTTAAACAATCCCCGCCCCACCACAGCTCCTCTGCACAAGCTGGGGCAGGCAGCTGAAAGCCCAGCCTGAAATAATACGTGAGAATCTCAGCATCTTTATTTACTCAGTAACTCTTGAAAATCAGAGCAAATAATTTGTCTTTCAGCTCCTGACACAACACTAACTCTCATTCAAAGGATAGACATTGTCTGCTGCCTTGCTTAACATGGCTTTTATAAATTCATTAGTGTTGTATCATTCAGTGATGACAACCAAAGGTTTAGAGGACAACAGAAACAAAGTTTGCCAAAATAGCAATCTATGTGGGGTTTTTTGTTGTTGTTGTTTTTGGTTGTTGGTTTTTGGTTGTTTTTTTTTTTTTTTTTGAAGGCCTTTTTTGACACATGAAGTCCCGACTAATTCACAATATCAATTTATTGCAGTCTCACACCTCCGCAGGAGATCCTGTCGTATTGATGGGACTAAAAGCTCACGTGCCTTATATTTGTTTGAAGGGTTTGCACAGCTTTTTATCTGTTTTATATATTATTTAGGGAATACTGTAGGCATGAAAGATGATTCATGAAATACAATAAAAGACAAAGTCTCTGACACCAAAAGTCCTGTGATCTACTTCAAATACATGTAACAAATACAATATATGTAGCATCTAAACAACAGGTTTAGATGCAAGTGCGTGTAAAGGTGTCTTTTATGTGGAAAACACAATGTGCAGTTTTTAATTAAGAGGCAAAAGTGACTTCAACTCTTAAAACACCTCCACTGATCTTTTTCCTTTTAAATCATGCAATAATACATACTCACAATTCTGCAGTACTGAAAACTGGCAACATAGTACATTTGTGCAAGTTCAGACTAAAAGTCCAAGAGCTGATCTTCTTAAAAAGAAAAAAATCTATACTGAGGCAACAGTTTTCATACTTAAGTGCGGTATGATCACAGGAAAAAAATAATTAAAAAGCCTTTTTATCCTACATACATACGGTATGCAGGATTTCTAGAGGAAACAAAGGTTCAGGTTTAATTGCCTTTCTTCACTCAAAAGAATAATCTCCTGAGAGTAAGATGTGGAAACTGCTATTCCAAATCCAGACCTCTGCAAAGCTTTTTTCTCTTTTACTCTCTGCAAACCCAAATAGATATGATACTTAACACCTCCCCTTGCAAAAGGTTAGTATTTGGGGGTATGCATGTGTTCATCTGTTCTCTGGAATTTTTTTCAGATCATAACACAGCTTATGCTTAATATTGTGAATGTGCATTGCACATTTGACCCTTAAAGAGTATAAATATATGTTACATATTTCAATATAATATGGTATAATTAATGCAATATAATATGCAATATTTAGTATATTATTATTACATATATGTTACTCTTATATACAGTCTCATCACAAGCAATGGAAGCACTGTCACATCTTGCAGAACACAGAGGAAAAGAAAAGAGTCTGGACAGAGAAAGTGTTATAATGTACTACTGACTCAGATGAAATGCACTGTGAGATAGAATCATAGAATCATAGAATAGTTAGGGTTGGAAAGGACCTTAAGATCATCTAGTTCCAACCCCCCTGCCATGGGCAGGGACACCCCACACTAAACTACGTCACCCAAGGCTCTGTCCAACCTGGCCTTGAACACCGCCAAGGATGGAGCATTCACAACCTCCCTGGGCAACCCATTCCAGTGCCTCACCACCCTCACAGTAAAGAATTTCTTCCTTATATCCAATTTAAACTTGCCCTGTTTAAGTTTGAACCCATTACCCCTTGTCCTGTCACTACAGTCCCTGATGAATAGTCCATCCCCAGCATCCTCGTAGGCCCCCTTCAGATACTGGAAGGCTGCTATGAGGTCTCCACGCAGCCTTCCCTTCTCCAGGCTGAACAGCCCCAACTTTCTCAGCCTGTCTTCATACGGGAGGTGCTCCAGTCCCCTGATCATCCTCGTGGCCCTCCTCTGCACTTTTTCCAACAGTTCCATGTCCTTTTTATGTTGAGGACACCAGAACTGCACACAAGAGACTGATAAAATATTAAAAACAATATTGAATTAAAGATTTGGACAGATGAAATCCCTTTACAAGGCTTAAAAACACACATGGCAAGAATACTAATAAATGACTTGCCAACATATCTTTGTCTTCTGTAATTGAATAAAACCTGACATTAGACAGTGTATTAATGGCTTCACCTCTCAGATATGTTGTTGAGATCCTTATTTACATTTGGATCAGAAGGAGAATGCTTTGGAAAAGACTGCATTTTGTCCACTCTTCTGGAACACATTTTCCTGGATTTCATATGAAACTGCAGGCTGTTAGGAATTAAGTTGCTGTGAGCTCCAAAGGTCACAACTGCTCCAGTACTTTAGTCAAATTAATGATGGGCACTGCTACAGACAAATGTATTAAAAAAACCCCTACATTACAAGCAACCATCTTTATGTTCACTAGCAGTGCATCTTCAGTGTTTTTGCACTAGAAATATTGTTTATTTTCATGGACATCAAGGACAAGCTTCTGCTTATTAGAGGTGCAATGTAATTCCATTGGAGTTAAGCAAAGGTTACTACTTATAAAATGCCCACCCTCTTAATAAAACCTGTCTGCAGAATGTTATCTGTTCTTCAAATTTTAATACACAGAACTATATATATTGGAAAAAATCTCAGCCATAAGACAGAATTAAACACTTTATAGTCAGTTTTGTCCTGAATCCTGCAATTACAGTTTCTGATCGCAAGTGCACAATTATACAAACATACAAAGATTTAACTTTGTTCTCACACAACATTGGGTAGTTTGCATGTACATTACCCTACCTGCATAAGCTACCTCCGCGTATTTGTTGTCAGTCATGCTAAATAGTAGTTTGCTGTGCTGAAGTGAGTATAGGATGTGATCTAAAAGAGGATGGGGAGCAGAGAAGCACAGCTATTTTCCACGTCTGTACCAGATTAGGAACAAAACAAAGGAAGAAAAAAATGCAGATTTCGTTACTAGTGGCTGAAACTAAACACATGTAATTATATGCATAAAACAGATTCCAGTGAAAATTAAAGTTATTTGAATGGCGAGACCTTTGCAAAGTGTCCTGCATTAATTAAAGAAAAAAATCTAAGTAAATGTAAGTATACAGTTATTAAAGCTGAGTAATTCTTTATTCTCTGAGCAAAATAAAATTTTAAATGTCTGTACTGTAGGTACGCCGTAAAGTATTGCTACATGACAGAAAATGCATCAATTATGCTACTTTAATGCAACTGGAAGATTGTGATGCAAACCAGAATAAAGTGCCATTATGTGATATAGCTGGACTTCTGACCTTTTTGTGACAATAATTAGGCTGAATGCAAGAGTTGAAAACAAGGAAGAGGAGGGCATCTGAGATATGATTTCATGTTAGACTTACTGCAGTCAGCTGGATAAATATAATGTTCCCTTCAGTGTTCACCTTTGTTACAAAAGTGGGAAGTGTCAGAAAAGTTGTAAACTGTGGGGTAGCTGCATTGTACCCAATATTTTCAACAAGATCCTATAAAACATTATATGTCT
The DNA here is from genome assembly GCF_963264785.1 of Psittacula echo. Taxonomy (NCBI): domain Eukaryota; kingdom Metazoa; phylum Chordata; class Aves; order Psittaciformes; family Psittacidae; genus Psittacula; species Psittacula echo. The sequence continues at coordinate 34,877,984 of NC_137738.1, read as the reverse complement.
TTGCATAGATCCAGGAAGATCTTGACATTTCTTCTTGGGTCTCTAGCATAAAAAAAATTTTAATGCAATTGTTTGAGACTTTCACATGTTTCCCTTTATACATGTACCCATATGCATTGCTGGATTAAGGCCATTCACACAAGAAGCCAAACTACCTGTTTACCTTGAACAAGCTGTCTGATCAAGCGAATACTTACGCACCAGACCTGTAGAATAAAATCTGGATGAAAAAGATTTAATTCTCAGGTACTATGTTGTATGCACACACCAGGAGTTGAGACCAGTTGTAAGAGAGAATATAAGGTATCGCTCTTCTGACCCTGTATCATTTCAAAAAAGTAGTCATTTATTCCTGTATGTGTTTTCTGCCTCCCTGCTAAATAGTTATAATCAGTTTCTCACTCTCTAATCCTTAATTTTCTTAATATCCTCTACTAAGAAACTCTGTCTTGTCTTAATGTCATCTTTTTAATCTGCACCATTAAGATAAAAATATCAGATTTAATCACATATTACTCACATTAGGCAGATTTGGATATCACTTACAGGGATCCCAATCAAATCTAAAACACTTACTGAAATCAGTGGAGTTAGGATTTTTCTAAGTGATAACAAATAAGACCACAGACAGCGCTGACTTGGTGTGGAACAGCAGTAGGCACTGGCTGGTATTGGCTTTCCTGATGCCTTGAGTTTCTGAACTTGTTGCTCCCATTGCATTTTGGTTGGCTGGCCATTTTGGGGTTTCTGCCACAATTAAGGAGGTTGTTAAACAGCAGGAGATCATGGGAAGCTGATGACTTTTGAGAATTTCAGACTTCAGAAAAATCTTGTTTCAAATTTAACTGACAGGTAAATGTTAGTAACCAGAAACAGGCTGACACATGACCTGCACAACTCATTTCCTTTGTGACCTCTTTGAGTTTCATCACTAAGATTACAGAAATAGAGTTTTCATCAAATTCTGTTGCTCATAATAAATTCTTTTAAAGGCACAGAAATCATGCTGAGAGATTCCGCTCTCAGGTCTGTAAATGTAATGAGAAAATCAAACCAGGAAAAAGTTTCTAATTTTGGTTTTAAGATCTAAGGACTGACATTTCCTCCCCTCTATTTCCTCCTAGAAGACAGAACAATGGTGGAAATAATAATTTTTCAAGCATTTTCAAAGGACTGAGTTTGTTAACTTCAAAATCTTTCATGTGTAACTAAAGAATGAACTGCATTCTCTGTATCAAGCTTTTGCATCTTAAAAGCAGCATACAGATTTCTAAAAGAAGTCTAATAAAGACCAAGTCTAGAATTATTTATCATGTTTTAATTTCCCCTTCTAAAATAACATCAGTCACAACATCAGTACTGAACTATTAAATGTAGTGTATTTCATCCACTGTTTTCATCTTTTATCATGGCAGTATGGCCCACCAGTGTGTTAATCAAAAATTAAGGACAAAGCAATCTCAGAGACTCGTAGTAGCATTTTACCCATGCAGAGATTCCTGCAGAGATTAAGAGAGCAAAGCAGAATAAGATTTCTACTGGGCAAGTCTGAATTTTTATTGGATTTTACAATACCATTTCTGTGTACGTTTTAGGACAATAACAGTGTTAACAGAATGCAGTGCACAAAGCCTTATGTATCTGGTGAAGATGCCCTCACTATTTTTGAGCAATTCTGTACACAGAGAGCATGTTCACTGTACTTGAAGTGCCAAATCAAACTAAGGTCCATATTTTGCTCAGCTTCTAGTTAGCTTTGATGCATCATAGCAGACCAATAGGTATCACTAAAACACAAAACACCACAAATTATGTTCTTAGCAGTTATGCTTCCTGAAGCAAAAGATCCTGGGGTGAGATGAGATTTTTATTCTAAATTTATACACACCCATTGTAGTACTGCAATCTGTGGTTAAATGTTTAGTCTGTGTATTATATCTTGGCTTTTGTATAACGACTTGCCCCCTAAGAACAAAGCCCTTATTTCTCAGATGGAAAGATTAAGAAATGGATGAAAATGTGGTTTAGCTCTACAATTACATCACTATATCAATACCAAGAGGGAAATCATTTTGCTTCAATAAAATAAAAATGAACTTTTAGTTAATCATCTCACAAAGTTCATGATTCTTAAGCATTTTCTTTCAATTTTCCTGTCCTTGAAGATATCACGTTTTCATAGACCTTAAAGAAGGCTTTTCTGGATATTATTTCCAACACAAGCAAGTCGTGAGCTTTTGGAAACATTGCCTATTACATTCTCATGGAATTTCATCTCAGATTTCAATCCAAATAATTTTAGACAAGTTAAGATACATTAGCTTAGGTATGCTACGGCAGGTTTTTAAGCTTCAGATTGGAAGGACTAAGACCTCCTTAAAATACAAATTAAAAATTTGATAAAAATGTCACAGTTCATGTCCTGAAACAAGCACTTTCTCTTCTGCTCAGCATATTCAAAATCAAGGTCCTGTCCAGTTCTCACAGACATCAAATTTTCCATCATGTTCATTAAACAAATGAAGAGTGTAAAAATTTTGTCAGCATTGTCCTTCCCTTCTTTCAGCAAACTCTATAGATTGACTGGCCATGTAGTTCGCCTGCACAGCTGCATCCCCCAACTAATTCCTGTTGATGTGGATTCCTTAACTGACTGTAACAAAAGCAATGCTGCATCTGAGTATTGGTATGTGATATACATTTGGAGTATGAGGTAAATTCGGAGTGGGGGTGTGCGCACAAAGATTTCCCCAACCCTAGCTCTCCAAGTTATGTCATATAAAGTGTTGTAAACTGATTTGGAATGAGAGAGAAAAAAAAGAAAAAGGAAAATAAAATTGCTTGAGCTTTTCGATATTTATATCAAAACCACGGGGTTTCTGATACATATGAAGAGAAATTATATGTGAGTGTATGTGTCAAAAAGTGTTTGAAGTGTTTCTAGGAAACCCTTGTGGAGGAGATAGATAGATCAATATCAAGCAGCACAGATATAGTTCCAGTTCTATTAACACTTTAAGCTGATAATCCATTTGGAGGAAAAGCATGTCTAAAATTCTATTCTAGTTATGTAGCAATCCTCTCCTGTTGTGTAGGGCTCACGTGCCAGCTGCCTTTACCCCAAACTGGTAGACACAGTTCAAACTCAGAATAGTCTCTTGTCTGCTCCTGCCTATTCTGGATTCCTGAGAATTTATATTCTTTTCCATGTTGCTTCATACATACCCTTACAGAAAGCACAGTTCAGGGTTTGGGGATTTCACTTAAGAGCATTCTTTATAAAGAAGTTTTTCCTTCAGCCCCTGCTGCAAATTTCCAATGTTTTAGAAGCTGCCAGAAGCCAATGCAGCAGAGGACTTTCATGTTTGTATATGGCTGGGAAATCCAGTTTGTGAGACCCTGGCATTCTTTTGCTATTTCTTCTTACCGTTGCTGTTTAATAAGCAAAACAAAAATCCACCCCGCCATCTGGCAGAACTTTCCCATTTCTTCCAGATTACCATATTTTGTTTCTTTCCTGTCTGTTTTTTCCTGAAGGTCACAGGGCCCTGCTGAACTTCAATCTTTCACAAATCTCTGTTTCAAAACAGTTTGGCAGCATTTCTCCCTTTTCCCATCCTCCTGTGGAACAGTCCATCTCAATCCTGTTGCAGCCTTCATCATCGCTGCTTCTGTGCAATTTACCACCATTTCCATCACAAACTTCTTTAACAAAAAATATTGCACTTATTTAACATCCTCCTTAACAAAAAAAAGGCCTGTAAGCAGACTGGCTGCAATATTTCCAGTCATTACTTTCTACCCCAAACACAAGCACAAACAGAAATCATTTCTCTTTGAAAATTCCAGTCCCTGAGATTATAGGATAAGCCAAACAGAACAAAACATTTTGCTTCAATTCTCACAAAGGAAAAGTGAAACAAAATTGGTGATCTTTCTAAAACCGAAATATTTCTGGTTTTCCAGCCAAAGTGAACTGTTTTGTTTGGCATCAGTTCAGTGCTGGTCTGTCTGCCTGTGGAGTTACAGATCCTCCCAGGAGCAGCAGGCTGGTTGTCTGTGGCATATATTCCTTGTCCTAGGCAGGGCTTCCTGTTTCAGCTATTGCTTCTAAGATAAACAGCACTGTCCCATCTGGCTTCTGTACTAATTCAAATATCTTAATTAGAAAATTATGTAACCAGCTTTTAGAGATGTTAAATCGTATCAACCGAACCACACAGCTTGGTGTCATCAGCAAACGTGCTGAGGGTGCACTCAATCCCACTGTCCATGTCACTGACAAAGATGTTGAACAACACTGGTTCCAACACTGACCCCTGAGGGGCACCACTCGTTACCGCTCTCCAGCCAGACATCGAGCCATTGACCACAACTCTTTGCGTGCTGCCATCCAACCAGTTCTTTATCTATCAAGTGGTCCATCCATCAAACTGATGTCTGTCCAATTTAGAGACAAGGATGTCGTGTGGGACAGTGTCAAAGGCTTTGCACATGTCCAGGTAGATGACATCAACTGCTCTGTCCCTGTCCATCAGTTCCGTAGCCCCATCCTAGAAGGCCACCAAATTGGTCAGGCAGGATTTCCCCTTAGTGAAGCCATGCTGGCTGTCACCAACCACCTCCTTGTTTTTCATGTGCCCTAGCATGTCTTCCAGGAGAATCTGCTCCAAGATTTTGCCAGGCACAGAGGTGAGACTGACTGGTCTGTAATTCCCTGGGTCATCCATTTTCCCCTTCTTGAAAATGGGGGTTATATTTCCCTTTTTCCAGTCCTTGGGAACTTCACCTGACTGCCATGATTTTTCAAATATGATGGACAGTGGCTTAACAACTTCATTTGCCAGCTCCTTCAGGACCCATGAATGGATTTCATCAGGTCCCATGGACTTGTGTACGTTTAGGTTTTTTAAGATGGTCTCGAACCAGATCCTCTCCTACAGTGGGCTTAGGGTCTTCATTCTCACAGTCCCTGAGCCTGCCTTCCAAGACTTGGGTGGTGCGGTCAGAGCCTTTGCCAGTGAAGGCTGAGGCAAAGAAGTCATTAAGAACCTCAGCCTTCTCCAAATTGAGGGTAGCCAGTTCTCCCGATATCTTCCAGAGGGGGCCTATGTTGTCCCTAGTCTGTCTCTTATTCGCTATATACCTGTACAATCAATACTGAAAAGTACACCAGATGTGAATTTGATTTGGAGCCTGATTAAACCTCACTATGTTTCTGTCTTAATGTATGCCTAACACGGAGAAACTGTTATGATTTCACATCCTGGTTCCATTCCACTCCCTCACAAAAATTCCTTTCCAAACAAATACTTTAGGGTGATATTTAAGGTGTACATGTACATATATTTACGCAGGTGGCAAAAGCATTTGCAAGAACTTAAAAAATATGTAAATTCCTGAATGTCTTCTAAATCAGTAGGAATTAGGCAGTCTGGAACTTAAAAAAATAAATCCTCTTGCTTGCTTCTTTTTACATTTAAAAGCATAAAAATCAGAAGCTGGGCAAACTATTTTCTGTTGATTTCCAAGAGTTGCATAACAAACTGTATGTCTGAACGGTCACAGATAAACACTAGCTAGGGCAATCACCCACTTAGTGAAAACCCTGGATTCAGGTTTCACAGCCTATTGAAGCTGTTTAAAAGTCCATCTTCCATCTTCTAAAGAGGGCATTTTGTCTAATAAGCTATGGTATAAGTTATTGCTTTGTGTTTCTCACAATGTGAGAAAGAATGACCCTCTCTCTTAGCTTGATTAGTATGCTTATTGCATAGGTAAAACCAGTCAGTTTAGAGTATCTCTCTTTTTCAAGGGGAGGGAGAAAATAAGCATCAGAAAGGCAGAATGTGAAAGGAACTGCATCCTGGATGCCCCATGTCCTCTCTCAGGAAACAGGTTCAAAGCCTGAAGGAAAAAGGGAAGAGTGGATCAAGGAGCTTTGCACCAATTATGAGCAATTTCTTAGTGCAAAAGGACAACGACAACTACCTGATTCAAGTCCTTTGCTGTTTTCCACACATGAATACAAAAAGATAATAAACACTTCGATTCAGGGGAAACTGGGGACTTTTGTTCAATGCAAAAGAAAAGTTTGCAACATTTTGTCCTTGTGAGAAAAACTGGAAACTTTTCTATTTGATTTTGACCAATTGTGTTTGTTATTTGGTTTTGGGGTGTTATTATTTGGCTGCTGAACTAAGAAATCAATTATTGTTCCATGTATTTACAGTACAGTACACTGTTACACAGTTCTAAATATCTTTAATGTCCCTTAGTTCCTAAGGTAGTTTACCAAAAACGGGAGGTTGCATTTTCCTTTCTAGGTCGATAAAATCCCTAGGGAAAGAAGAATGTTGTATGTGACAGAAATTCTCAGACTGAAATCCCTAGACCTTTCCATTAATTTACCAACCAAGCAGAATTTATGAGATATCTAAATTGGAAATGAGATGTGTATCTTAATGGTCTGTTCCCCCGTAAGTGAATGAATAAATAAATAAATCACACTACTGTTGTGGACAAAATGCAGAGTTACTTGCATCTTTCTATTCAAGCTTTAAACACTTGCAAATCATTACATGAACACAATGAAAAGAAGAATGATAAAAAATGTATCATACGCCCATGATGCAATGTGCAAGAAAAAAATCCATTTGTTGATAAGAAAGAAAGTAATAAAGATCATTACAAGGATAAAACACTTTCACTAACAAAACACAGATTTTACAGCTGTGGTTTAACATAGAATAATATTCAGAGAGTGTAAAATGCTGCATTTCTCACACATTGAAAAAGCAGTGTAACTCATTACTGCCATGGGGCTTTCAGGTCAAAACAACTTGGTGTATTAAAATTTTCATGAAAATAATTAAAGAATGAATGTTAGAATTTAAACCCCAGGTTTACAATGATGTGCACAATGACATAACCAAAAGAAATGATTGCAGGGATCTGTAGCAGGAAAGCATTTCACACCTACATCCCTGTAGCTCATAAAAATAAAAATATCATCTACTTTTACCCAAAAGTTGCTATTCCAAAACACTTGCTAGTGTTTTTTGTTTGTTTGCTTGTTTTACTGCTGACTTTCTAGGAACATAATTTTTAGTACTATAGCTAATCAAATGTAAATGTATTTTCTACAAGTAGATTGCTTGGAACCTGCTCAAAATTGACCTCTGACCTCCATTTATGAAAACTGGACATGCTCAATTGCTCCACACTGACACAGAGCATGTTCAATTAATGCTTACATTATAAGGATTGTGCTAACAACACAAATGGAAATGAAACCTTTTTGCTACCCATCTGCATGTGAACATTCATAAATTGAAATATGTGTAGAAGAGCTGCACTCAATTTCAGCTCTAGTCCCTGATCTGATTATGTTATGCATGTCAATATACATTCTTTTAATTAAATGCGTTTCAGTGAAAACTGGTGGTAAAAAAAAAGAAAAAGGAGACTACGGTTCACTTATTGCTATCCAAGATATTACCAGGAAAACAATAAAAAGTAGCTTAATGGGGAAAAACACCAACTAAAGACAAAGCTGTTGTGTTATGTTATCATAATGTTCCCCTACACTGAGAACCCAAGCGTGTAACAGAAAGTGTCACTATTTTTCCCTTGATGACCAACTGTGGAGCTTAACAACTACACAAAAAGGCATAGCATCTCTGAGGAAAACCAAATGCTACACTTAACTGCGTATCACCAATCATCTACTGTTGCAGACAACAGGAAGGCACCCGCTGGAAAACTGCAATTTGAGAATGAAAGAGTAGCATTGAGCCCAAGGCTTCCTACTGCTCTCAGCTCTTCCATTTCACATCAGCCTGATGTGGTTTCTGCACAATACAGCAGGCTTTACATTTTTGTTTGGTTTTATTTTTTCACTTTCTTCTCAATTTTCTCCAGTTTCCTAGACCCTTTCTGCCTCTGCCCTAAACAGCCAGCCACAGTGACACTCACTGAAGCCATCACACAGTTGTTGTTGCCACACACAGCCTATGAATGGCTTCCACAGGTGAATATCTTCACGAGTATGATTTGGTAACAGAAGGTCCCACACAAAGACCGAGTTTGCAAGGCGGCAAAGAGCTAACAATGATGGTTGAGGGCATTAACTAGGTTTTTAGTAAAGATAGCTTTTTATTCTGGGTAATGTAAATCCTTAGAAGAAAAGAGGTGACAGACTATTGTGTCCAGTTCTGGGCCCCTCAGTTCAAGAAGGACAGGGAATTGCTTGAAAGAGTCCAGCGCAGAGCCACAAAGATGATTAAGGGAGAGGAACATCTCCCTTATGAGGAAAGGCTGAGGGAGCTGGGTCTCTTTAGCTTGGAGAAGAGGAGACTGAGGGGTGACCTCATCAATGTTTACAAATAACATGTAAAGGGTGAGTGTCAGGATGATGGAGCTAGGCTTTTCTCAGTGATGTCCAGTGATAGGACAAGGGGTAATGGGTGTAAACTGGAGCATAAGAGGTTCCATGTGAACATCAGGAAAAACTTCTTTGCTGTGAGAGTGGCAGAGCACTGGAACAGGTTGCCCAGGGGGGTTGTGGAGTCTCCTACGTTGGAGATATTCAAGGCCCGGCTGGAAAAGTTCCTGTGTGATGTACTCTAGGTTACCTTGCTCTTGCAGGGGGGTTGGACTAGATGATCTTTTGAGGTCCCTTCCAACCCTCGGGATTCTGGGATTCTGGGATTCTGTGACTAGGAGAGTCACTGAGCACTGGCAAAGACACTGATTCAGGAGGGAAAAAAATATCTGCAGTTGGCTTGTGTTATTTGTAGGGTATCTTTCTCTTCCCTCTGAGTCAGGCCACAGATTACACAACACTTATGATTCAGAAGGAATAAAACATCCTCTTGTGTGCTAATGAGCATGTGTTACATTGCACAGATGGGAGTTAGATGATCCCAAATATCTATTCCCACCATAGCTGGATGCACGTGGTAGACATCCTCTCATTTTAGCCCATTGTGATGAGCTAATCTAATCTGGACCTGGGAATAATATTTAGAAAAAGACCATTTGAGTTCACCTTCATGCACACAAGCAAATTAAAACAAACAAATCAATCATGTTAAAACAAGCTATTTGGAGCAGACTACACTGGAACACAAATATGACTCCAGCATGGTGTAGCAACTGCAGTCAGGCTTGCAGAGATAAATATGATGATGGCTCTCCATCTTGCCTTTCAGAAACCTTGCCAAATCCTACTAACACTCTCTGTCCCCTTTCCCCCTGGCCTCCTCCAGTCTAACAGCCATGAAGTCCAAACATATTAGAGAAGTTTCAACTACATCTATTGAAACATATATCTTTTTTTTCTTATTTGGCTCTTTTTTCCCTATTCATGGTCTTCAGTCAGGCTACAATTGTTTCCTATTTATTTGTACAATAATTTCTGAACACTTTTATAGACCTGAAATTTTTTACACATATATACTGTGATTTTCACTGAATAGCAAGAAAACTCAACACTATTTTGTTTCTGAATGAAACTCAGAAAGACAGTCCCAGTCCCATCTGGAAACAGCTGCAAAAAAACCTCTACATGGCCAAGAAAATACATTATTATCTGTGAAAGAAGAGCCACAGGCTATACAAAGTAAATGCATAAAGCTTAGACTGTATTTATTTTCAATACAGAACTATGCGAAGTGAAAGCACAAACAAATAAATGGGAAAATAAGAGAATCAATAAACTACCATGGGGAAACACTTTTGCCTTTTGGTGTTTAACAGTGACTGATATTTTTTACTTCCATTGTGGAAGATAGGGACCAATAAATGGAGGAAAAGGAAGTAAATTTCTGTTTTAAGCAGTCCACATTTCTCTGAGTAAGATTCTTTACTGAAATACGTCAAGACAGCAAAATAGCAGACATGAAGACTAAGATGTGGCAAATTCTATTTTGGCTAATTTGGCTACTAGAGAAGGAAAAAACTTTGGGTCTTCAACTTTATTTCTTTGAAGCAGAGGTACACTGGGAGTGCTTGTCTAACACACCAACAACATCCACATCTCTACCCAGCCCTTTCCCGGCACTGGGGAAAAATATTAACAAAAAGTTATCTGAATCTTCACCACCATGTCCTTTCTACAAGAAAGCCACACACCACTGAGGACTTGACAATGACAGCTTTTTTTCCAACAGCCCAACTCTGTGTTATGCCATTGCCTTTATTCTCATTTTCTTTTAAGAGCCCACCGGGTGGAGTTCTAGGGATGAATAGAAAGGTCCTATATTAGACATTCAAGGTTATTTTGTTATTTACTAGCCCTGCTGGGTCTGTCCTCACATTTCTGTTTGTCTCAGTGAAGGTGGAGCAGAAAAGCAGCTACAGATAAATGCTTCACTGTCTTGTCAGTGGCTTTTGCTCTTGTCAGAGGCAGAAAAATCATAGAATGGTTAGGTTTGGGAAGGACCTTAAGATCATCTAGTTCCAAGCCACTTGCCATGGACAGGGACACCTCACACTAAACCGTGTCACCCAAGACTCTGTCCAGCCTGGCCTTGAACACTGCCAGGGATGGAGCTTTCACAACTTCCTTGGGCAACCTGTCCCAGTGCCTCACCACCCTTGCAGTAAAGAACTTCTTCCTTATATCTAACCTAAACTTCCCATAAGTTTAAATCCATTACCCCTTGTCCTGTTGCTACAGAATACAGAGAAGCATCATCAAATACTAAATATGGACCTCATAATCAGTATAGGCTAGGAAAAAGCCGTATATTCAATATTCTGTACTCAAGCAATTGACACAAATGACTTGCCTTCAGTTCCTCAGATTACAACATCATGCTTAACATTATGTTAGCTCATATGACTTCATCTGTGAACCACCTCGGTTTCCCATCACATTCGTGACACTACATTCAAAGCAACTGCTTTTTGATCTTTTAATATGATTTTTATATAATATAATACTTTTCCACACAAAATAAACCTCTTGCAAAGTGGCTGATTAAGGGTGATAAGATACTTCGGCCTTTGCAGATGTTTCCAAACAGGATGCTAAGTAAAGCTATTTCTGGTGATAGCATTTTCTTATTTTCTTTGTTCTTTCTTTCTTTCAGTCAGTGTCAACATTTAGTCACATAAAAACCAGACTAAATGCAAACAATCTTAATCCAATGTTAACACAGAGGCCCTCTTCTCCATCAGCTATTCAGGGGCTCTGAGTGGCAGGCAGGTTCCTAGAATTTTAATAGCTGCCATGGTAGTGCCTCTGCCAAAAATCCCCCTCCCTCCCTTTCCTCTAAGAGCTATACAGACACAGTAATGTAAGTAAAATCAATTACTACTCTGATGATTGTAAAGCTGTGAGGCAAGCACAAGAAGGGTCCTTTTTTCCTATTTTTAAAACCAGGAAATCATGTTTTTCCGTTGACCTTCCCAGGTTAATCCAAATTCCCCTTTTGCAAGAACATCTGGAGGAAATTAAATGCAATAACACAAATCTTTCTAAATGCATTGAGTTGATGTTTCCATAAAAGTCCGATTTCAGTATGTTCATTATGCTCCTATACTTCCACCTGTCTTTCCTCTCTCTCACCTATTCAGAAACAGTAAAAGATATTACTCACATCTATCAAAAGATACTTAAGAGCTAAGGAAGCAGGGCAAATCCACACAGTCTGGTCTATACTGGTGAAGTAAAAATCCCAAACAAAACAGTGCACACAACTTATGTAAACTACTAGATTTTAAAGCCTGAGATTGGCTCTTTGAGACACAATCACATAAAGATCTTTCCATCTTTTAATGCAAACACCTCAGAAACACCTCAAGTGATTTCTGTCCTCCACCATGATGTACCAGCAAGCTTGCTCAAGACTTTCCATTGATTCTGTCTCACCGTCATCCTTTTGTCTCCCTGCCTAGCTTAATCAATTAGGTCACTACTACCAGGACCTTACTCCTCTCTCAGCCCAACTGTATTAAGAAGTTTGAAATTTAACTTAAAAAAGGGTAAAAGCTGTCCAGTGTTAAATGCATTCTGGTTCTCCATCTACATCCCTGCTCATGTCTTTACCTAGGATATTGAATAAAAACTCATCTTCTATACAGAAGACTCATATAATATCTAAATGAAATAACCCATGAAGTTCAACATTTTTTGCATGAGATGAATTACAAAAAAATACGCAGATAGCAACACAATTTTTATTTTGCCATTTAGGAAATTTCCTGCTGCTTCCCCTGAGATAAATCCAATAGCTTGACTAGAACAGTAACGGAAGTATCCATATTACTTTCCCCCTCAGCCATTCGGCCCCCACAGTGGCATCTAAGAAGTTCCACCTGCAGTGAATGGCACCAGTGCTATACTGTGACAGATCAAGGACATCTCAGTATTATAAATTTCTTATTTATTTGTTAAAAGTGGAGCAGATGCCTGCAACTGATGGTTCAAATATTTTGTCTTTAAGGGCTACTGAACTGATATCCAGAGAAAAGTAGTCGTGCTGGTCTATTTTCATAGGCATGCTATGACATCTGGAATAAAACTCACTTAATTTTACTCTTGGTTAATACTCCCCTATGGCAATCCACCCAAAAAACAGATCAATTACAATTATACACTCATGCTAAAACTCTGTTAGGGGGATGTGTGGCCTTATAGTAAAAATCAACAAAAACAAACCAAGAAATTTTATTTATGTTGATGAAGTTGCAAGTCTCAGAGTTCACATGAAAGGATAGCTTTCATCGTTCTCTCTTGACATCAACTGCTTCTTTTGTATTGTTACTAAAGACAAGAGTGATCACTTCAGCCTGAAGCTTCCACTTGCAAGATCCAGATCGTGATTAGTCTCCATTCACTCCCGTGCCCTTCTGGTTTGCACGCTGCCGGTCTGATGGCAACCAGCTAATTGCTTTCCTGTGGATGTGTGGTAATGCATGCATGTGTTCAAGCTCATATGCAAAATTTCAGTGATAGATTTTGAAGAATGAGTTGGAATGAAGTGAAATATTCAGCACCATTTAAAGCTTCTTAGTCTTTTTCTTTCTTTTTTTTTTTTTTTTTTCCTGAAATGTATTGGTACTCCACAGTTTTGAGTTGAGAATTTTCCATTTGGGAAAAAGTAGCAATAAAGTCTAGCAGGGCAGCACTGAACAGATTTCCTTGATGATGTCAAAACTAGTTTTTCATTGAATAAGGCCAATTGGTAATTTTTCAAAATGAAAATTTCATTTCAGATATTTTTCCACTGATTTTTTTTTTCTCAGTTTTAAAGAAGTGTATTATTTTAATTTGGAACTTTAAAAATATTTAATAATTCAGTATTGTTAAACTATTGCAGTAATTTGCGATGACACGTAAGTCTGTGTAGACCTAAATACACATTTTAAAGGTGCAATTCTTTTTTTTTTTTCACTCAAGTGATTTTTCTTATTTTTTTCCTTTAATTTGATTTTTTTAAAAACTTTTTTACATATTCAGATTAATAGTTTTACTAAAATGACACTATGATTTAAAAATAGTTGACTTTATATACATTTTAATTGTGTTAAAATCATTATACATGATATTTAGAACAAAATCAAATATTTTATCATTTTTTCTGCAGCAAAATTTGGGGGTTTTACATATTCTGTTTCTGAGTTTTGCCTCAACACTGTTACATCTCAATGAGTTTTACAATTTTAGAAAGAGCTTTTCTTTATCCCCTTTATGGAATTAACTACTCAAGCACAGTGGCTGCTAACATTTGCATTTTAAGTATGTGATTTTGTAGGCTGATGGGTCTAATACAAGGACAGAATTTGGTAAGGAGAGGTCAGCAGCCATAGATAAGAGAGTATGATCTTGTGATGGGAAACTGATGACCACAATTTTAAGACACATGATTACAGGATGAGAGTATTTGAAGGGAAACATCGATATCATTATTAAATGATTAATAAATAAAAAATATGACAAAACCATATAATCTTGTAATCCTTTGAATGCTAAAGTCCAGACCTGCTCTGTCTGAAGCCAGCAAGGACTTAGGTTCAACTTCCAAATACTTTAAAAAAGTTTTATCTCAGGATAGAGGAATAACTTACACAATAGCTACCACCATTTGAAAACAAAACAAATTCGTAAGATTTAAATGCACTTCAGCCTGAACTGAATTTAAATCTAAAATTAACCACTATCTCTTCTGCCCCCTCTCCTGAAAATAAGCACTTGAATAATCTTTGGATTTTTTTAACTGTACCACAGGCTGAATAGGAGGCTGACAGAAATATACTGGGTTTGGACAGCGGTACTAGAAAAAGATTTCAAACCTGAAAGAAACTATGTGGCTAAACACCAGCTACATAACTTAAAACTTCTGAAACAAGTCTTCATCTGGGGTGCTTCAAATAAAAGGAGATTTTATGAAAGTCACATCACAGCATAATGACCAAGAAGTAGGGTAGAAGCATGCATACATGTAGAATATATGAATAAAATTTGAAAGACTATTAATAATGACTGTGGAAAGTTTAGATTTAGGAAAATTGTAGAAGCCTTCCCTCATCATTCAGCAAAAAAGCTTTTATGACACAATAATTTCTTTAACCAGCCTGCCTGAAGTATATGGTACATTTCAATGGGAAAAATCTAAGCAAAATGAAAACTGAGTGGATTCACCCCTTGCAAATTCTTGGTTCTCCCGATAAGATTCGTTCAACATGCTCAAAGAACCTCCTAATAGCTCAGTCTTTTAGAACATGTTACAGATTTGGAGGCTTTTTATTTTTTTCCTTCTTTTTTCAGGACCAGTTTATTATCATAAATTAATGACTTTCTGTATATTGGGCTTGCAATACCATGTTTATCCTATCAAGTAAGTGTCAGCACTCAACAGAGTAGAGCCTGGACAAACTATAAGGAATTATATGAGAAAAGGCTGCAGCAAAACCCTCAGCTCCAAAGCTTGAACAAATAAACACAGTAAATAAAAGTGGTTTTCTTGCTCCTCTGTGCACTCAGTGGAAAGAAACTATCAAACTTTTGCACCCCACTGCTCCAAGATGCATTAAAAATCTCTCGCAGTTGAGAGCAAAGTGTGTCAAACACCATTGCTATTCCAGCTCAATTTAAGGGGAAAGAAATCTATTTTTGTAAAAGCTGTCACTGAAAAACTTTCAGCTAAATATTAATTCATGCTTGAAAGTGGTCCTGTATTTCATGCTTAATGGGCCAAATTTAGAGAACCCTGGTGCTGATAGCATTGAACCATGCTGTGTGTTGACAAAAGGCACACTTGCAAGGCACTGCTTATCTGTGAACATAAGAATGCAACTAAATTTAAAGCATCTTCCAAGCAGTTTTGGTTTTCTGTGTTCAGGTGCTAGTAGGTGTAGGGTGCTAGTACTTGGTTCTTGTTATGTCGGATTAGATCAATGAAGCCAGTGAGCTCAGGGCTTTCCTAGGCCACTATTGGAAGTTTCTGAAAGACATACAGACTCCCAGCACTTGAAAATAAAGGATACACAGTAGGCACAAGGATGGAAGCAGGAGAAGTTAGCAGCTGAATACCCTCTACAGTAATCAGCTTACCCTGAAGTGAGAAGTTTATTGCTACTGCAATACATGGTGCTTACCAGGGTTATTGTAGAAGCACCACACAGTTCCTTATATGATAACTGTAATTACATGTGATGGGTGCACCTCTGATCAGTTAGAAGCAACAGGCATACAATCGTCATGCATTAATATTTAAGGAAAAGCTGTAAGTGAAGAGATGGAGAGAGAATATGACCTTTAAAAGATTAAAGAGAGTATCACATTGCCTCTACCAGTGTGAGCTGAGACAAAACCTGTTCCTTTTCAGATGTCTCTCTTTTTATAGTAAAACACTGAAGCTGTGAACCTATGAGTAATACTTGGTGCAAAACCAGGATATTAATTTTGAGCAATAACCTCTAATGTGAAACCCTCCCTGGAAGCACTGTAAATACAGACACATTCTCATCTAACCTTTTCCTACAAACCTTTAGTAACAGCAGGGAGTGAATATTACAATTTTATCCTAATGCCAATCTAAATGTTTACTTGACAGGAGTACATACAGAACTTTTTTCCCAGATGAGCCAAATGTAAGGATCAGAAAAGTAAAATGCCCTTCTTGAGACTGTAATCAGAAGTTAGTTTAGTATTCGTATCCATACTCTTTACCTTCTAATTAAAAAAAAAGAGGGTGAAGGACCTTGTTTGCACCGTGTATTTCTTTTAGCTTCAACTTTCTCTGGAAATAAGGTTTTGAAATTTTTCTAATTGATATTGTTTATAATACAACCATGATAAGGCGTTCTCTCCTATCAGATATGTTTCATTTATTGACATTTTAAACAAGATGTGACAAATTTACAATTATCTGAGTGATATGTGCCAACTGATAGGGAATGAACTTCTTTAACTGTTAGATCAGTCTACTTCTAAAGTTCAGGAAGACAGGATGCTCTGGGTGTCACTGCCTGCAAACAAATATGTTTCAGACTACCATTATCATTAAATCACCTCTACATTGGACTTGCAGTTGTCATCATTTTCCAGCACAGTGACCATAAAACCATACAGCTGAATGCCCCTTAGCATCAAAATGGACCATAACCTTGACGCACAATAATAGGAGTTCACATGTAGGGATTATTTAATTCTGTGAAAAACAAACAAACAAGCAAACAAACAAGCAAAACCCAAAAAACCACATCCGAAAACTAATATTCTTATTTTGGATTCCTATTTTCACACTTCTGTACACTTCCTTATTTTCTAACTTTTAATTCATTCATTTAATTTTACCATTTGCCTCTGTTCTTTCTTCCTTCTCATACTCAAGAGACAATAACCCTGCATTCAAGTCCAATGCACATGACACCAATGACACTGGCTGGCAGATTCTTGGAGGCAAAAAATGTTGCTTGGAAGAGCTCTTCCCTGACACCAGCTACATGGGGGACAACATGCTATGGGGCTGTTTGTTATCAGAAGTGCACTATTTCCACAACCTACATTCCTGCCTACCATTTTCTTTTACAGTCCACCAGAATACCCATGTCTAATGTATAGCTAGTGTCCATCTCCACTGCTCATTCATTATTTCAAAAAAATGCCCCTCAGCTTTCCCACAGATTGTCTCTAATATTTGGGATAAATTCTCCATTAATGGTTTGTCAAGGTGAATTAGCTGAGACAGAGCATATCACCAACATGGTGTAATATTCTGGCAACTCAGGTTACCCAAATCATGGTTAGCTTTTCTCATCGTATGGGATACACAGTTCCCCAGGCATTTGCAAAAACACCTCTTTGTCCTCCTCCAGACTCTCATGATGCTTATAGAAAAGTTCTGGTGACTGTAAGGCTGTAGAAACTGTCACACCACAGATCATACTGACCAAATACTGCTTGTTTCTTTTACTCCCCAGACTTACTTTATCTCTTTTACTTTATAGGCATTGCAATTAGGTCCTAAAGTTCTCTGGGACAGGAACAAGGGTTGTCTGCTCTGTAGTGCTCCTAGGTAACAAAATAAGGCAGACAGTAATTTAACTAAATATGAGCACATGTGCAGCAATGTGAGAAAATAGATCCAGGTGGATATAAGTTGCACAATTCCTTACCCATCTGATCATATTTTATCACACTGGCCTAAATCCATATTTTAACTCCAAGTCTATTTAAAGTCAAAAAGTGTTATTTTGAGATATCATGTTGTCTGAATTTTAGACCCAAGGAACAACTGGGGAGCTTTCCCTAATTGCTAGATCAGATGGTCTTGTATATCATGCCTTAGATGGTCTTGGTCTTATTTATTTAAATATACCTGACCATCTCAGTCCTCTTCTTTGAGTAGCTGAATACTGAAGCCGCTTGATATACTGTTACATTATTACTTCCATGGCTTTAGCCGTTAATATGAAGGACACTACAGAAGAAATTCTATACTGAAGTCACACAGTTGCATAGATAGTAGGGATATGCACACCAGGTGCACTGATGTTAGAATGTTTCGCAGACTCTAGAAGCAAGCACAGAAAATAATATGAATTCATTTCCAGGGGTAAAGATCACATGAGAGCAAAGAAAAACTCCAAGCCTTCACCTTCACACACCTAATCAGAGATTTGACTTTACAGTGTTCCTGCATTTCCCTTTTGATAAATTAAATATGAATTTTGGAAGTGACTAAACAACTGTGTTCAGCAGGAAGACTGGTAGGAAAAATAATGAAGATGGCAGCCAACTTTTAATATATTATACACAGACACAGCATCCCTATATATAATC
The DNA here is from genome assembly GCF_963264785.1 of Psittacula echo. Taxonomy (NCBI): domain Eukaryota; kingdom Metazoa; phylum Chordata; class Aves; order Psittaciformes; family Psittacidae; genus Psittacula; species Psittacula echo. Next base: position 34,859,686 of record NC_137738.1, on the reverse strand, counting down.
TCAGATATGCTGTTTTGGAGCTCCAAAGGAGAAACAACTTTTAAGAAGCAGCAACACTGAAAAAATAATACATCCATGCACTTATTGCCACAGCAGGAAGTGGAAAGCAGAGGCAGCAATACCAACAGTAAGCATGTGCCTAATGGCTAAGCAGAAACATTCTCTTATGTCTGCTAGCTCTCCATACACATTGCTATTCAGTGCCCTTTGAACATACACACTGTTTTCCTAACTAATTATGATGCTGGCATATGGTACATTTACCAAGAAAGAAAAAGACAGACTTTTTTAAAGCACTATTGTGACCATTATGGCAGAGAAAAAGTTGGCCACTATTACAGGGCCTGATTCATCATTTATTTAAACCAGTGCAAAGACTTTCACCTACTACACAGTGTAATTTGGATCTGGTCCACAGCAAATGAAGAGTCTTGCTGAGATTCCTGGTCTCATAAAGCACTAGAGACTACTACAGCACCACCACCACCTCCTTGCTAAACAGAAACTGTTCTTATAAAAATGCCTATAAGGCATAACAGAGGGGAAAGCAAAAGGTTTCCCTTGGAGTTCAAGAGTCTTCTGAAAATGAATTACATGGTTCTTACAGAATTTTAATGAACCTTTTTATTTAATGAATTCTTACAGTAAAGAACTGTAGCTGTACTGTAAAATTCTATCGATCAAAATTACTGAGTATGACCTATGAGCATTCTCCAGTAAATGCTAGGATAGTTTTCCATAAAACTATAACAGTATAAGGCAATTTGCAATGTCTTGTCAAGTCTTGTCTAAGCAGCCTTGAGAGATATTCCTAGTTACAGTGTGATGCTTACAGTCCTAGCAGTGATTCAGTTTAGTCATCCTTAACGTAGTTTGTCTGTTTGCCAACTAGGCTCTAGCCTTCTGCAAGCTCCACAGCTCGATCCCAAACAACAGTTCATCTCATACTGGGAAATTCTGCAGTTAAAGTTTCCTCACCTCCAATCTCCCCTCTCCTGGCAGTATCTCACCCACCCTGCAGGCCTCCAGCATGAGAAATCAGCAAAAAGTGAGTCCACTCTGTGCAGCACAGCTCAAGAAGTATTTTAATGCCATGCTGGAGATGCAGCATAAATCATTCTGGTTAGGGAAGGTGGTGAAGATGAGGCAGCTTGAGCTCATGTGGGACAACACTGAGGCCAACAGTAAATATCACAGTAGACACAGCCCGAAATGAGATCATCAGTGTGTCTGAGTCTGGCATTTGGAAATATTTGCATTAAGAACGTTTCTATCTGGGTGCAAACTTCCATATATACAGTTATGAATACATACTCTACTAGGAGCTTCCATTGCAACCCTAGTTTCCTCTAACTCTTAAACTGTTACCCCCATGTTTCTTTTTCATTCTTGCAGCTATTAAAAGGATGCAAAGCTCTGCTTTCAAATAGGTGTGCAGCTCTTGCTCTAAGCAGCAATATTTTTCTGAACAGCCTTAAGCTCTGTCACAACCTCACACAACCAGCTGCGAGCAAAAGCTACCACAAAACAAAAGTGTGATAGAAGCGAGTGAAAAGGTACCTGGGACAGTACAGGAGATAAACACTGTGAAAGGGTGCTAGCACTGCCCTCATCCTGAGTGGCAATCCAACACAGGCTTCACGTATTCCCTAGAGTTGTTAGTACATGCAGCATGCTTGCTACAGTCTCCCCTTCAGTTCTGCTGTGCAGATGCTTTCTTCCTGAATGAAAATGAAGCCTAAGAGTGTTTTGGATGAGCACAGAACATGGACATGTCATCTATAAAATATGACCTACTCAGTACAAGTGCAAAGAAAGAAAAAAACAGCTTAAGAAAAAGTCTCTCTAAAATAAAATTTAAATAAACAAACTAACCAGCCCTCAAAGGGTTATGGAACAGCAAGAATTGTAAACCTTCTTCGAAACATTGATTTTTGAGGTTTCTTTTCATTTCTATTTGAAATTTATCTAGTTTTGAAACAAAGTATACTACAACAGAACTTAGAACTATTAACTGAGAGCTAAAGTGACAGAATAATTTAGGAAAACATAAACTCAGCAGTGCTAGCGTTAACAAATCTGACTGCACTGTGAAACAGGTACCCAGTACAGAGCTTCTTATATCATTCAAGCATTAAATGTTGCCAATAAAAGAGTTTAGGTTACATGGAATGTATAACCCAGAATGACTGTACAATAAAAATAAATGAGTGTTCAGAATTTTATCTGGATTTCAAGAAAGCATTTGATATTGTATCAGCACAACAGGAAAGATAGAGCGGTAAATAGAGAGAGAAATATTATATTGACTTAAATGTTAAAAAGCATATCAGTATAAAATAGTACAGTTAAATTGTATACTCTGCTTATTATATTGCATATTATGGTCTGCAATGAACAAGCAAACATAGTATGCAGGAAAGTTTTTTCTTGGGAAAACAAATGTCTATCTTCTCATTCTGAGAAAATAAGTCCTCTCTTTTAGCAGTCATCTGTCACCTGTTACTTTAACTCTTAAGTGCCTCAAAATATGTAATGTCTTAATCTTTACATGCCTCTGGAAGTTATACTATTCACATTTCAGATTACTAAGTATGTTTTTTAAAGACTAACAAGTTCTTTCGTTGCCTGTTTCTGTTTAATGAACCTGTAGGAGCTCAGGTCTCACTGATTGCAAAGAGATCTAGGATCCTAGCTGCATCACAAACTTGAAAAGTAGTTTTGGTCAGTTGGCATGACGGGAAATTAATACAGATATCCTTAACCCCGGGCTGGCACCTTAAATTCTGAAACACTTTTTTTTTTCTATTACAAGATGAGCATTAAGCAAGCAGGCAAAAAGGTGGAGAACCAGGTCATATTCTTAAGAAAGAGGTGAAAACCAAAAACTCTACAGTTAGTTAAGTGTTCAAGACGATAATTAGATGGCACATACCAATTTGACTTAAGTTTTCTTGTCTCATTTCTAGAATTGGTGTTGCTCCACAGCAACAGATTCTTTGTTCCAGAACTTAGTATTCACAGAAGCACGAGACATCTTCAGCTTTAATAATAATAATTATTATTAATTATAATAATAACAACAAATAATACCAGAATGTAAGACAGAAGGTGCCCTTAAAAGTAAGCTCTGCTAACAGTATATACAAACGTAAACTATTATGCACCATCAGTGCCACTCTCCTGAACTCACACAGCTCACATTCTCCACCCCCTAAACTCACTGCTGAAATAATTGTTGCCATGCTTCATCATATTCATAGACAGCTCTGACAAGAATCAATAGCAAATAAGTTTGTTCATTTAACTTTGCTGACTTTCTTCACACATTTAAATTAATCATTTTGAATGAACATGCTTTATTTAGTAGGTTAATTCTTACAGCAAGGACCAACCATATCTGTGGGAACAGGGTAGGGGGAGGGAGACCCAAATTTAAGATGTAAGATTTAAGGAAGCAATTGGACAGGATAAAAGGAATAAACTTCATCCAGTAATCCCGTAGCTCTTCTAAGTTTCAAAAATTTAGAAATGGGGAACTGAAGCTGCAAGTGCAGTCAGAAGAACTGATTAGAGAGAGTTAATCTTTACAGTGATAATTCATGAAGGTTGAGTGAAGCAGGGATGATGCAGACTGAAATCCAGAGTTAGGGCATTGGCTGGATCACCTGCAGTTTATCACCTGAACCTCTGAGGCATTACTAAGGGAGAATTTTTCTAATCTGGAAAGAAACTAGGAAAATCTAACCAAAAAAACTATCAGCGTGGCCTCTTTATGCCACTAATAATGGTGATGAAAGATGCAAAGAGAGGGTGACAGCCCCTGAATAAGTCTGCAGTTACTTCCATTTAAAGATGTTACAGCTTCCAACGCACCATGCAAATAGTTTTGAAATTAGTGACATTGCATACGCCTGGCACAACAAGCGCAACATTAGCCAGACAGAGGAGCTTAATCTCTGAAAATGTCAATTTTCAGACTAAAAAAGGTTACAGTCTTTAATGTCAGCAATTTATTCAGATAACAACCATGAACATTAAAAGGGCAGAAGTTGTGCTCATAACTTCCCATGCGTCAAGAGTGACAAGATTACTCCTCAGAGTCTGCTGAATAGAGAGATATATCAGAAGCGGATGGGAAATTAATTTTGCTGAAAAAACAGAATATTCTGATCTTGTCAACAGAACTTACAAATATGAGCCCTATCAAATAAGAAAGACTACGGACAAACCCCTGCAGAAAAAAAAGCCCCAGCATGTGTGCATCTGAGCTGCAAATAGCTTGTTCATGTTCCTCATCATCTGTGCTCTGTGACTTTGTCTGCACTTAAGTTTATGAAGCATGCTGGCTATCACTAAAATAATGATATACATCTTCTGCAAGACAGGGTTACTCCAAGATGTGTGGTGATGCCGTATAGAGGGTTACATAGCACAGGTCAGGATGAACCTTGAATGTTAAAACCAAAACAAAACACAGGAAAAAAGTATTGAATAGGTATAATTAATGCACTCATTTGTGAACAACCTATGCTCAGCATGACCAATGCTGTGTTCAGAGCCCCTTCTAAAAATTAAACAAAGAATTCTCTGGGAAAGGCAATTCCCTAAGATCACACTGTCAAAAGTTGTCCTAGGACTTGAAATACGTAAAGGGTGAGTGTCAGGATGATGGAGCTAGGCTTTTCTCAGTGAAGTCCAGTGATAGGACAAGGGCCATTGGGTGTAAACTGGAGCATAAGAGGTTCCATGTGAACATCAGGAAAAACTTCTTTACTGTGAGAGTGGCAGAGCACTGGAACAGGTTGCCCAGGGGGGTTGTGGAGTCTCCTATGTTGGAGATATTCATGGCCCAGCTGGACAAGTTCCTGTGTGATGTACTCTAGGTTACCCTGCTCTTGCAGGGGGGTTGGACTAGATGATCTTTTGAGGTCCCTTCCAACCCTTGGGATTCTGTGATTCTGTGACTTTTGATTAGTGCAATTGTAACATCTTCCAAATTCCACCTACATATAAGAAATGCCACATACACCATGCAATATCAGGGTGAATAAAGTGCAGTAATCTGGGCTGCAACAGGAAGGGTTTGCAGTATCACAATCAGCACAGATTGTTGTAAAGCCCCTGTATTTGCTGGTTTACAAACAGTGCAGATGGCAACACAAGTTTAAACTATGGCAAGTATACTTGAAATTATTCTTTTCCACATGATCTTGGTTAAACTTGCCTCCTCCCAGAAGTAAAGCTAGCACAGGGCTCTGGGAGAATGTACATATCAAGTCTTACAGGTAATGAGAAATAAGGAGCTTTAAGATATAGTTTAATGCTATTCTCAGTGGACTCCTCCTCTTGCCAAATTACATCTAAAATGTTTATGGTGCTTCCAAAGGGAGTGTCATCATTCTGAAGAGCATATGTAATCTGGTCATACGATACTGTACACATATCAGCCAATCTTAATGATATTTGTAATAAGACATTGGGACTGTCATGAGGGAACGAAGAAATAGACTATGCACGATTAAACGTGAATCAAGCATAAGGCATTTATTTCATGTCTCGCATACGTTTTATAGTCTACTAGGTGCTAAGCAGTAACTTTCCACTCTTTTATTCTGTTATCATCCCGATTTAGCAAAACTACTAAGGGTTACAAATATTCACACTGTTTGGTCTGTCTTTGAGATGCACATCCTGCTTTATCTTGTAAACTGCCTGCTTTGTTTTGCTAATCGATCTTTATCCTTCATTGTTGTCCTGGGTTCAGCAGCAGCAGTCACTTTTTCTCCTTCTTAGTAGCTGGTGCAGCGCTGTGGTTTTGACTTTCGGCCTGGGGATAGTACTGATAAAACCGATGTTTTCAGTTGCTGGTCAGAAGGACTGACCAAGGACTTTGTGAGTTTCATGCTCTGCCAGGGAGGAGGGGAAGCCGGGAGGAAGCAGGGACAGGACACCTGACCCAAACTAACCAAAGAGGTATTCCATATCACAGCACGTCATGCCCGGGGATGTAACTGGGAGTTACCCAGAAGGGCACGCTCTGCTCAGTCAGACTCGTTTCCGCCGGGCAGTGTCGTATTCTCTTCCCTTATTATTTCCCTTATCATTATTATTATTGGTGGTAGCAGCAGTGATTTGTGTTATATCTTAGTTACTGGGCTGTTTTTATCTCAGCCCATGGGAGTTACATTTTTTTGATTCTCCTTCCCATCCTTCCGGGGGGGGGGGGGTAGTAGAAACTGCGTGGCTGACTTGCCGACTGGCTTAAACCACAACAATTTTTTTTACAGTTCCCAAGGCTTAGGCCTGAGCAGGGCATTAACACCTGGTGTTTTCTTCAGAGTTTCCAAGGCCCAAGCTGAATCAGGGCGGTAACACCTGGATCCATTTCGTTAACTATTTCTATCCATCACCCACACCGTCAGTCATGAATATCCCATTGCCAAAAAAAAAAAATTAAGAAAAAATAGTAACAATAAATTGCAGTGCTATTACCTGTATAAGAAAGCCTCTTTATTAATTGAATCTCATTAGTTACTGCAATGTTTTACTAGTGAGTGCAAACACTGTCATGGGAGGCTTTTAAATTGATTTCTTTTTCTTTTAAGTTGCTTAAATATGATTAAGAATCTAAGCTCTAGAAGATGTTTTGACCTTTGTAAAGTTTAACTAAGAAGCGACTTCAGGAAAAGTAAAAATTGCTCAGGTTTAAATTAAAAAATGGTAAGCTGATGCATATCATGGGAGGGACAAAGCACCAAGGGGATGGCGCTGAGCAAAATTATGGATAATAACAGGAGAATCTGAGCTAAAATACAGGAAAACATAACGAAAATTATGAAGGATATCAGAAATACTCTTCATAATGAGCTCACAATGAGATGTAGCTAAACAGGTTGAAATAAGAAGAGGAATGCAGGTACATAAGAAGAGAAATGATACATGTAGGGAAGTCATAATGCCTCATTTCTTGAAACTGATAAGGCACATTCAGAACAAAATTGGAGGTATTTAAGTAAGACAGTGATCTTATATATTGGGAATTTGAGGCAAAGTTTTCTAGGATGATGTAAGGCACAGACTGTTAGGCTAGATGAGTGGGTAAAAGAGATTTTAAATTATTCCTTCTTCATTCCACCTATTCTTTTTACCACCTTTTTTTCCCCCACACTTCCCACAGCTATCAAGCATCTCTTAGTGAGACAAAGGCCCTAAACTAATGTACTGATGTGTACTTTATATCATGTTACACATCTTAATTTGACAGTTAGATGAGGAAATGTGAGGAGGAAACAGGAAACAGCCCTGCAGCATGCACTTTCATGACATAGCTAAATTATCCTAATGGCAGTTTCTGCCAGTTTAGCTACCAAAATTGTCACACTTGTCAGATGAGTGCCAGAGCCATTGCAAGTAATGAGGACAGAAGAGGTGAAAAGCCCTTTACACCAGCAGTTAGTAGCTGTAATATAAAACACAGTGGTTTGTGTTGGAGTGAGTGTGTGTTGCTGGAGTGAAGGGCAGTAAGGGGATTGTTATGTTTTAATTCTACCTCCAAATCAGCTCCCTGATCTAGCACTTCTCATGGACACATTAGCACTACTAGTAACATGAGTGAAGAAACCAGGAAGAATTCTGGGGAGAAAAGGAAGGAAGAAGCTTTGATATGGGTGCTTCTGCCTTAAGCTCAGGAGGTAACAAAGTCAGACACTGAGCAGGGATTCTTGCAAGATGTGGTTGAAAGAAGCAGCTAGATACTTGACAGATACACCAAGGTTGTTACGCTTCATCAGGCCATTACTCCATTTGACCTTTGGACCTCACAGTAGACAAGTTTTTCAAAGACAAATAGCCCATAATAGATTGACTACTATTTGGAAATAGTATATGCATTTATATGTATATGCATAAGAAAATTTCTGCTCCCTGAATGAGCATTTCCCTTATGCAATGAAGCTTCAGGTTTGAATAGCTGTCTTAACTTGCATAACTGTAAAAATTATTCATGATCCTAACATTACCAAATGCATCTACAAGATTTGTCTGTCTGCCCTCCTAAAGCTCTGATTTCTATGAGGCAATGACTGTGCATTAGCCAAAAAAGTATTTTCTTTTATTAGCTCTAGAGCTACTACTCTTTGATTTTATTGTCTGGCTTTCCCCTCTACATCTCTCAGAAGATGAAAATGAGGGGTTTATCAGTTTCTGTTACGTTCATCATACTACGAGAAAATAGGAGAACAATTACACAAAACCAAACAGAATCAGACAAAAAGACAAAAAAAAAAAAAAAAGCAGGGAAGAGCACGTTCCCTCATCCTGACCTAGGCAAAGCCAGTTTTCCCATTTTTTGATGTATTTTAACACTAGATACCTCAATGGCAGATTTGGTTTTAACTCGTTATTAACTAACTTCCTCAGGGCCTGCCATACCATACATTGTGCATGTAAACTTGGAAAGGCCTCCCTGAATCCACTCAACCGAATAATCCCACCTAGGTCTTGAAAATCTTGTTGAAGGAGCTCTCTGAAGAATTTGCCTGATCTGTCCATTTGTAGCTATCTTTCACTAATGTATTCCCTCTCGCATCACATATCTTCACTTGATATTATATCCATAATACAGTTACAGAATCAAACTATCTCTCATGCATGCACACACTCATATTCCCTTTTTTCTTTTCTTTTTTTTTTTTTTTTTGCTAAATTGCATGAGAATTACAATTCTTCTGTCAAATAAACAATCTCATTGATCTCTGTAGGTAGATAATTCTGAATTGATCAATTATTGGGGTACCAGACATTACAAACAAAGCAAAAGAATTCTTAATTCTGCCAGACTAAACAGAATTCATCCCAGAAAAAAAATCTTTAGTCATCACAGACACATCATGTATTTCCATTTTACTCAACAGAATTAGCATCCTCCTTCATTTCAGTTGACACAAGAAAAAAAATTATTTGATGGAGCAGATCCAAGTGTATCTGTACCCACTGTTCTTTCATTTGGGGCAATTTTTTATACAATAAGAACCGCAGTCACACTTTATTCCAGTTTTGTGACATTAAGTTAATGGATTTATTTCAGCTTGGTTTAAGCAAGAACATTATGTTGGTATTGGCAAAGCCTTTCTTTCTTTTTTACATCTCAAAAGCATAATTTTTACCAACTTAGGATGCCACCTGCAGATGAGTCAGGGGTCTGCGCTTGTGTCCATAATGTGAATTCCTTCTCTTTTTCACTCTCAAGATTGAAAACAAGAACAATAACAACCATCCTTTGAAATCTTTCATTGACTAACTTAAAGCAGTAGCTGGGATTAACAGCTTCCAAAATACTGTTTGCTTTCCTATTACCTGGCTACAGAAACAGCTAGATAAGAATGAATGTTATTTTCGCCATCACTGGTGAAATGCACAGTAAGAAAACAGTTTTCCTTGAGCTCAGGGCAGAACAGCTACCAAGAGGGAACAAGTCAGACCTAGGTCATCTTCTGACTTAATTACTAGAGCAGGTTAGAAAGGACAGAGCCAAAGTTCAGAGTTCTGCTGGATCCAGGCACCCCCAGAGCATGCTGAAATGTGTTGTAAGCACGTTCACGCTTTTAGGTACTGGGTTTTTTCCCTCTTTCTCCAAGTAGCTTCATTAGTGCAGCTACAACTCAGTGTGCTCTAAATCATTACTTTTGCATGGGAAGTTCTATAGCTTTGTATTATTTTATGAAAGTTCCTCTTACACAAACAGACATTAGAAGCTGTTTAATGTTAGTCTTCTTGTGTTTGTTTGCTTCCTCTGGATCTTTCTGATCTCTGTGGTTTAATTTCTTTATCTTAAAAAAAAAAAAAAAAAAAAAGTAAATTTAATTATTAAAAAAAAAAATAAAATGTTTTAAACCTCAAAATTAGGATTACTGATAAAGATTTGCACTCTTCCAGCCTCTGTTTGTCAGAAGACTGCAGCTGTGTTGTGTTAGATAGATCCCATCCACCAACTGTGTGGTGTTGATAAATCCCATAATCTAAATCTGAGTTTTGCCATAATAGAGAGAACTCAGACTGCTCTAGAAAATGTCTGTGCTCCCTTAACAGTGGGCATCCTGCACCATTGTCAAAGGCATAATATAAACAAACATGTGCATGTACAAGTTCAGGGTAGCAATAAGGTTATGTCACCAAGAACCTCATCCAAGAGTTATAAAGTTATGAGATATCTGACTTTGAATATTCTCTGTGATGACATATGTATGTATATATTTGCTGCAGACCAACACAAATGGCAGTAAGTCTGCTTATGCTGGAAATCTCCCACCTCTGCTCTGGCATACCCCATGCAGTTGTACAATAAACAACCAGCACAACACCTCATGCACCTGAGTATAAGTGCACAGTCATTCTGACCGGCCACACAGAGTCATCTCCAGGGTTTTGAAACACTCAGCCTCTGGGCTGTGCCTGTCATTTAGTAACACACTAGACAAAAAATCCTGAGAAGTGTCTGCCTGGGAAAACCTGACATTGTCAAGAAGAGAAATAAGGCAAAGCAAGAACTGCCAAGGTCCCAGCTCACACATGGAACAGAGAACAGAGTTCAGATCCTGTGAACAGACAGAAATTTGTCTAAACCCTTTCAATGTATGTATTTCTAGAACTGTGCTCTGTGTGCTCTCTCTCTCTCTATATATATATACATATATATACACATGCAGACAGTAGTTGCTAACTAAAGCCCTCCCCTCTGTTCAGAAACTGCTGATGGCTTAGTCTGGGTAAGGAAATTACAACCCTGTTTCTGTAGCAACTTTGGTATTTCACTGTTTTTTCTGCTTCACTGAGGATTCTGCAGTCAGGATTCCTGCATATCAACTCCAGAAGGTCCCACATCTAGCAGCTGCACAGGTACTTCAGCAGCCAGCACTAGCAAGGTGCCAGAAAGCTCCTTATTTTCCTCTATGAGAGCAAGACCATGATTTACCTTGGCACTGCTCTCCAGCATCTCTGCATAGATAAAGGATTAATCTTGGTCACTTCTGCTGCCACTGAAGTTTACCAGAGTTAGGTCAACCTTTAGTTTCTTTCATGAATTTTGCTATTCATAGTATCTTTGACAATACTAACTTCGGATTCAATTCAGCCTTTTTTTTGCTACAATTGACAAGCTAACTTTAATCATCTTTTTCATATATCATCCTACTTTAGCATTTCTGGAACTTCCTTTTCATTTCGTTTTAGGTAAGACTAGTCAAAGCAGCTTGTTAATTTGGAAAACTTTGAATTTTGATGAGTCAAACACAAAGAGAACAGAAGGAATCTGTAACTTCATGACCTACAGATTATTATTTGCGTTCATGTGTGTTTAAACAGAAAGTTGTCATGTTGTTAGATACCCAAACAGTATCAGTTACTAAGGAGGAGGCTGAATCCCAGTGGAAATGGGATACAACAAAGTCTAGACCAAATCACTTGAGGCCTCACATAGTAGTGAGAAGAGAAGCCTAGAAGCCTAGACCAGGAAAATGTAACAATCCCCGAAGAAGTGCCAGCACTTGGAGCCTTAAGAAAAGAGTTGTTTCAGAGAAGGTATCCTAAATGCCCACTTCACCTCACTAGGCCACTTCTTCCAACAGCTGCAGATCTCCGTGTGGGCTTAACTATGAAAGCACAGAAACTGGGCATCCATACATACCACCCGTTTCACTTTAAAAAGAAATTTTATACTGCATATATTTACATTATTTGGGGATTCATTAGAATTGTTAAAATGTAATTGTTACTGTATGTGGAAGAATTGTGCTCAGTCTGAATTTAGTACCAAGCACTTTCATATAGAGAGCTCTCTTAAGCCACGAAGAAAGTATTAGTTCAAGAGGGAAGAACACAAAGGGAGCTAAAAACCTTACAAATGTTACAAAGACTAGTGCAAAACCCCATTTTAACCCTCTACCAATCAATACAGACATCCAGGATGCTAATCAAGTGTTCAGAATAACCTGTAGCAAATCTGTAGCTGAGATTACAAGATACAGCATCCGATAGTTGACAAACATACGTTTGTTGATGTATTCACTCTGGAGTTTGGTGGGAGGAGGGGTGTGTATGGTATGTTTAATAATACATGCGTTTGTCAAGTCACTTCTGACAACACTCCTGGAAAAAAAGAGGCTTTCGTCTAAAAACTCCTGCAATTCAGATGCATCATTTCAGAAAGAACAAAGTGTATTAGAGACTTACCCATGGCTCGTCTGGCTGATTCACCTATTGAGCTAGTCTGCAAACCTCACAGTGTAAATGTCATGTCTGTCTACATTTGGGTGAGCTAATTAGGTGTCACAGAACTAAGTGAAACTATTCATGACACTGGGTGTCATTGCAAGCATTCTTGTCCCGTGGCTTCCAAAAATCAATTCCAAGTTCAACAGACACTTATTTAGTACCATCAGCAAATAATTATGTTATAGGCTATTCTGCAAAAAAAAGTGCACACATGCAAGGTGTAGAAATGCTATTTAACAGTGCAGAATGGTTACTTGTCACCTGCTAAATCAGCTGTTTCCCTTAATGGCAGTCCAAGGCTCCAGCTGTGGAAATAAGCTTTGCAGCATTTTCCTTGCCTCTAGCAAGGAAATTCCAAGGGTAGTTCTGACCCTTGCATGTAAGAATGCCCACGCTTATGACCAAGAGATCCAAAACTTGGATCAGAACTAATGGCAATTCAGATCACTCAGTACTCAGGACAAGGAAGTACTCTTTCTGAACTACATCTACACTGAAGTTGCTATAAGGAAGCTATCACTTTGCAAACTAAGCAAGTTCAATGTTTGCGGATTTTAATTGCAGTAGAAATTTGGAAGTGGGTACTCATAATTATAATTGGTCAGGAATCTTATGGCAAAACCAATTTCCATCAGAAACACAATTCTTGGAAATGTGTCCATGTCTCAATTTTTAGAAGCTTCAGTAGAAGCTCTGGGGCATTTCCACTGGAGGAGACCTTCTGAGCTTCAAGCTAGTTTGTATGATTTCCTTACAATGCCCAAATCTCCAAAATCTCTGACTGTGACAGCTTCACCTTGTTGCCTGTCAAGGTTTGCAGGGCTCACAGACCCGAAAACGTAGGCAAGGCATTAGGTTCCTTAATTCTTCAACCTCATTACTCCACTAGGACACTTCTCTGCCAGGAAGAATGGCTGTAAGTGGGGTTTTGTGTGTTTTGACAAAAATAAATGAAATAAATACACTCCGCACACACAGTTCAGCTAATGGATCTGTGACAACATCAGTGTATGTAGAGACTAAGTAATTCAAACATTACTGATAGCCAGGGCTGCTGGGTGTCCAGGTGAAGATCAGAATAAAATGCTAAATAGGAAAATAGCCCTCACTACAAAGAGGAAATGACAAGAAATAACCTCACAACCAAACCCCAAATAAATTTGGCCAGATCACCAACATACTGAACTGAACTTATACATGGCTTACCCATTTGGTATATCAGCAGAATAAGAAATCCAAATACTTACTCCAAAATGAAAGGCTGTTTCAGAGAAAGCTGCCCAGCACTGACGAAAGATAGATCATGATGAACTACTGTACTTGTAGTTGGAGAGATTAATACATCATTCCTGTCTGGACACAGACTGGCCTAGTTTTTGTCCAGATATAATTAATTATCCTTAAGCTAAACCTGAAACACACTACAGCTGCTTTCCATAGTTACATTCATTGTTTTGACAGAATAAATCATAAACTACAGTCACCATCAGAACATTTATTCCTGGTGTTAATTTGGTAATACACACTGGAATAAATGCAACCTCAAACCTTGGATTCACATAAATCCAGTGTTGTTCTTCCTAGAAGGGATTCTACCTACAGTATTTTATTGATGATTATTAATCTTGATGCTAGCGGCAGCATGGTTTTCCCCCTCTTTCTAAGCCTGAATACAGCAGTCATCACCATTTTTGGCCTGAATACAGCAGTCATCACTCTCCAAAAAGGCTTAACAAATACCAACACCACTTTCAGCATACTTTGGAAAAGGAATTTGCTTCTTTTTCGTACTATGTGTAATAGCTGATCGCACAGTTAGTTGGAGATCAAACTTATTTCTGGTGATGTTTTCCTCAAGACTTTATAACTTAAAAATGTACTTTTAATATATAATTTAACAGTAATATAAATCCTAGAAGTGAAGAATATTAGAAATGTGAAAGCTCCTATTTCATACTGATAAATTCTGTACTTTGCCATATGTGCAATACCTCCCATGCAAAAATCCCAGAATTTCAAAAACATTAGTTGAAAGAACATAAGATAGGTGCATTATCAGTGAACTCCACCCTGTCATTGTATGCACTGACCAGCTGAGGCACAGAGCATCCTCATGAATCATCCTGTCTAAGGCTACTTAGGAGGTAAATGGGAGAGGGAAGGAGAGAGAAAAACACCGGTCTCGACTGTTGCTTCAGCCACCTCCAACACACTCTTGCTGTGAGGAACAGTAGGCAGGTTAATGCTTTAGCTGCCACAGCAGCCATGGCTTTCCTTTGACAAAGGGACCAATTTCATCAATATCTTGGATCCCATTGTCCTTTGGGAAATAACTAAGGATATTATTCACCAGCTATGAAGTAAGACACTCCCTCCTTGTAATTTCTTCTGCTATGATAGCAAAGATGTCACCCATTATACCTGGCAGTGTGACAACCATGAAAGGCTACTCAAAAAAACAATTAAATGTTCTGAATAAAATTACCATTTATATTTTCCATAACAATTAATTTTGGCAACAAACACACCACATTTACATCTACAAAAGCTTCAGATTATCCCTTTACAAACATGACATTTAAAAAATCTTGCTACCTGATCCCAAAAAGGACCAGGAAAACAGTAGTGGATGTTTCAAATTTTAACCTTTCCATTTTAAGACACTTTCTGACACTCGATTGATGGCCACAGAATTCAAGAGCTACAGTTTGTAAGCGTGCTGATTAAAAGCTCACAACGCCTTCAGTCTGAAGGTGAAAAGCAAGGAGAGTGAAAATCCTGTAGCTGCATGAACAAAAACAGGGCAGAAAAAAATTAAAAGTGTAAAAATTAATAATATTTGATGACTATTTGGTATTGAGCTCTCATTCATAATTACAATGGTTCCTTGACATTCATAGGCCTGTATTCATAGGCAATTTTTCCAGTAGTATGTTAGAATGGAAAAGTTGAAATAGTATTAATGTAGCTCCATGAAAGAATACCTACCCCAGTAAGAGAATACTTTTTTTAAATGGGTGTAAGGTAAACTAAAGTTCTAACCTAAATGGAAAAGAGACACTCCTACATAAATAGAACACTGTCCACATGATAATTACAGAGAACTTGCTCAATAACTGCCCAGCACAGCTGAGTTGTGGTCTACAGCCTTATCCATAGGAAAATCCTCCTTTTTAAAAGAGTTACGGGAAAGATATGAAATATTGAAATATAGTTCTACAGTAAAGCAAAGCTAAGGACTTATTAATTCAGATGATAACCAAGCCCAGACATGGGTGCCTCAGTTCCTGGTGCCCCAGTCACTTGTCTTGCTAGCAGAACAGGACTTTTAACCATCCAAATCTGGATGAAGATATCCAGGCAATACAGATCTGCTGTTAACAGCAGAAAATCCCTTACAATGTTGCTTTTAAACAAGACCCAACCCTCTGAGTCAGATTTAGATGTATCTGCCTTTCAGAGTGAAGAGTCTGTATTCCTGTATGTACAGTGACAAAAAACATGGTGCAAACTGCATCTAGGCTACAGTTCCCTACAAATTTACTTTGTACATGTTGATTATATCATACACTGTCCAAAATCCAAAGAGACAGAAATATTTCTCAAACACTAGAGCTCAGAAACACTGATCCTTTCAGAATATAAGCATCACTTCTTCACTCAGTGTTAGTTCTCTCCCACCCTCTTTAGCAGCTGTATCCAACCTGAGATCTCTGCCTTTTGTCTTGTGTTACTAGTGCCTGGGGCTGCTTTTATCTTACCAACCAAATCAGTGGTTGCTTTGAGCTCTACCACTGCTCCAAGTCAAGAGTCTTGCCCACCCCTAAATACTAAGGAAGGAGACAGAAGCTCTATACAAGCTCCTTAAAACAGGTAAATACAAGATGAAACCACCAAGGAGCTCACTTCAGCATCCATCTGGAGAAAGATGTTCCACTGTGAACCAGCCAAGACAAGAGAAGGCACGGGGTGATGGAGAGGGCAGAGAGCCCATCTCTTGCCTGTGAATAACCTGGCAGGATATTAATCTGTTTGTCAGAAACAAAAGTAACACCACTGCAGTTCTAGCCTGAAAAAAGAAATTATTCCTCATTGCCTCAGCTCTTCACAGCCTGGACTGTTTTGGGTGGAATGTGAGGTTTAAGTAAGAGGAAAAAAAAATCTCAGTGCTCCCCTGTGTAATTCTCTGCAAAGGTAGAGATAATAATTGAACTGCAGGTCGCCATTCCAGTCCATACCTCCAATCTCAGAAAGGCATTGAGTACTTGTCAGCAGTGACATCAGGCATTTGGGAAGCCAGGGGAGCCTAGAAGTAGAAAGAGCATTCTGGAAGCAGGTAAAGAAACCCAAGGAAAAGTAGGAACTCCAATTCCTCCACCATACAAAACAAGAAAGAAGATCTCTGGTTGCCAAGAGTTTTAAGGGCTCATTAGTTAAAAATGAGTTAAAAATCATTAGCTAAAAATATAAATATCCAGGCTGCATTCTAGAGCAAAGATTGTGTTTTTCATAGTACTTTAAATGTTAACTACTCAAGATTTCATTTAAAATACTTTTCTAACAATGAGATCACTGAATAATACCAAAATACAGTGTATGTTTATGATCTTTTAAGATTGCAATTTGTTTTGATTACATCAAACAGCATCTGCTCTGTTTTCTCTTTACCCAAAGCACCAAGAATATGCATAATCACAATATCACTCTGTATTTTGGAATTTGTGAGTCTTTCTACACATTTCATTAGAGGGGAAGTCTTCCAAGGCAAACTTGACAATATATAACACAACATGAGGTAAAAAAAAACCTTAACAAAAACAAAGCAAATCAAACTGTCAGAAATACAGCATATTTGCATTTCTCTTACTAGAGGCATTCATGTTTAAGGAAAAATGTCTCTGTTTCACCCTAGACTCTGCCTCAACTGTAGAAAAGTCATAATCTCATGTTTATGCCATACATTGGTGTAGTCAAGCATAGGCTATGATCACTGTGGTGTACAATTTTTAATTTCCTAGGGGCAACGTTTTTTATTGCAACTGGCAGGTTGTTTATAGTTGTCATTTTGAGCTGCTTTTTTGTTGTTCTTCTTCTGGTCTTTTATTAACATACTGCCAGATATTACTCTATGACAGCCCATGCTGGGTTAGTGATAATGTTGTCTGCAGTGGCAGGCCTACCTTGGCAGATTATGGGTGTAAACTGGGCAGGGGGCAATTGACTTGTCAGAATATTTACAAATTTCAAATTACTATCTGCAACCTTAATGACTTGAACAGTGAACAAGATTGCTATGTCCCAATATCTTCCCTGCATGATTACGGCAATAGTTGGAGAAGATGGGCTAGGAGAGAGACAGCCCTCATTAAAAGCAAATAGTTGTGATTGACATGGAAAACTATGAAGGCAAAAGTAAGGTAAACACATCTGGATTTAAGTGGCTTTATTGGAGGGCTTACTGAACCAAGAAGCCTTGCTAACCTTACATAGACTGTATTGCAGAAATAAGTATCAGTCCAAGCCAAATAGCTGTTATTCCTGAAGGTACCTCCATCTCTTCCACTGGCTACATTAATCAAAAAACATTGCCTGCAATTTAAAAAGATTACCATGGCTTCTTTATCTGACACTTGATTCATCTGTAATGTTGTCAAAGAATGTTACACTACAACTGTCCTTTAATGTGACCTATCGCACCTCACATGCATCTTTGTTGTATTTTCCTTTTTCTGTGTTTTTCTCCCTAACCCCACACAACAGTCTGACCACAGAACAGCCTGATTTCTCTACAGTGGCTTCCAGTATCATTTAGCTTGCTATTAGGAAAGAGGAATAAAGACAAAACTGTCTTTTCTTCTATTGTCCTGAAACACTTTTCCTTATCTCTTTCTCAGAATGCTCTTGTCCTTATCCGTTTCCCTTCTCTGCACTTTGTCAACTGTTTTCCAAGCTCAGAGTCACAAGTATGGTGAATTCCCATCAAATTTGCCAGCCTTTGTTCAAAGCCTCTGTCACAGTCTGGGATTCTTGCTGCCATGCTGGAGACTAATATGGGGCAAAAGCACCAGCTTTTCTCTCACAGAGACGAAACATTTCAGCAGACACCTATAAAAAATGAGTCTAAACCCATTAGCCAAAGATCTTCATGAACCACAGCAACACAGACCATGGCATCACCACAGATCTGACACTGACATGGGCAGACTTTGGACCACACAGTGGTCACCAAGAGGACCATCTTGCTGGGGGCAGAGAGGGCTGGCTGCCTTTGAGGTGCAGGCAGGCCAGGAGTAGAGGTGGCCATGACACAAGACATATCTGCACCCACAGACACTGCCCTTTGGGGACTGAACACAGGGGACAAAGCCAGGGCTGGTAACAGCGTATATCAACAGCAGCAGGCACAGCAGTGGGACAAACCAGGTCTCAGATTCCAGTCAGGAACAGCAGGAAATTGTGCAGAGACAGGCCAGGACACAAGGTTTCAGCATGAGTCTAAGGAGTCCTAATCAGGAAATAGAGCTAGAGGCAGGACTGAGCACAGGCCAGCTTCTGGCACGGCTTAGGCAGCACTAACGGCCATGGCCTGAGGGGAAATGGTAGAGTCTGTGGGTGAGCACACAGGTGAGGCTGCACAGGGTTATTAGGCCTGTTAAAACCACTAGTGCCTGTCACAGCCTTCTTAAACTTGGCACAGGACCTTACAGAAACTGACTGCAGCACAGAAGTCACTATCTGATCATTCTTGCCATGACAGAAAGCCACCTATTATTCATCTTTCCATCACATATCAGTTTTCTGGGAAACCTCACTTTTTGTTGCTATCCTTCCCAACCTAAGGTGGGAAGGGAAAAGGTCTTGGTCATGGTAAAAAGCAGTAAAAAAAAAAATTAAAACTTTTTTTTCATTTTAGTTGTATTGCAAACTGAGTTACACTTTATCGCTCATTGTCTGTGCCCTCTTGTGGAACTAAATGCTGGGAAACCCAGCAGCATCCCTGCTAATGCCTCCTTCCATTCAGCTTTCCTGCTTCTTCAAAGGATTCAATATTATTCTTGCCAGAAACCAAGCACAAGAGCATGCACCCCATACCAGCCTAATCCTTGCCTCTAGTTAATAAGAATTTTTGCACTGACTGGATTGGAAGACTGTATTAAAACAGTGCAAGATCACTTAGGTAGCAAGATGATGACAATTAAATACATAGCTACTGCATATTATACTTTAATCTAAACACTTCTGAAAAATAGTAAGCATCCCATTAGATCACTCTTTCAGATGCACATGAAAGAAGTCGTACAGGAAGAAGTTGCTGTGACAAAATCAGAAAAGTTATAGTAGAACAGAGGACAGAAATCAGGTCTCCTAAGTACCAAACCCATTCCTTATCCACCATTTCTTCCTAGAGTGCTTTCCTACACTCAACATTTGTAAGACTTTTTGATAGCATAAGGCTTTTGCAGGTTAACTTTTTAATTACAAATGCAAAACAAACTCTTTGAAAGGCACTACCTTTACCAGTACCATTTTTCATGGTCTTTGAAAATATTTTAAAAAGGGGTAACAGCCTGAGCATCTGGCTTGTTATAAAATGGGACATGTTCACCTAAAAAATGATTTACAAACGTTTTTAATGTTTCTATGGAAACCAGAAAATCCAAAACCACTTGTGTCAGAGCTGTTAACATAGGAATGACACATATTTTTTCTGCATATATGTAAAAATATATTCTCAGCAGAAAAAGCCTGTTTTAATTTTCAAGAAAATAGAATTGATGGCAAAATCTTTTGAAATCCAGCACCATTGCTTAGCCATGGACCAATAGAAACAGGAAAGAGTCAGCATCATAGGACACTGCCAAAATCCTTCACAATTTGAATCTTCAGTTTCTCTCTCAGGGGTCTATTTCTCACATTTTCTGTCTAACAAGCCACCACATCAAATGCACTTCAAAGCGTACAAGTACTTGTTATAGACTATCTCATCTCCATCCCAAACAGAAGCGCAAAATAATTTTTTTTGCTGTTTTTTTACCCTTCTCTTAAATATTCTGATATGAGATCAACAGGTATTTAAAAGTGAGAGGCACTTGCTTCTGAAAATGTACTGCCTTCATAAAGAAGCTATTTAGTTCATTTGATGTGGCAAAATAAGCTTAAATTTATACACACAAAAACTCTCATTATGATCAATGTGTATATAAAATTGCACATAAGCAACTAACGTGTGTCTTATGTATTTCTGGGCATCTCAGTGGGACTTCTGCACTGAGTACATGGTTATACACTAGAGCCAAGAGAGAGACCTGGGCATCTGATGATTCAGCAGTTAGATGGAAAGAATCAGCCTTTGGTTGTGATCATATGCATCTACTGACTATAAAGGGAGTATGAAGCAACGACTACCCTAATTCAGGGACCCTTGGAACAGGGCGAATGAGTGTAGTCCTCCATGCAAGACACCACTTATGCTAACAAAAATATGTAAGAATTGTCAAATTTGGAACTAACTTGCCCAAAAAGGAAAAAAAAAATAATAAAAGTCCACTCTATTTAGCAGATTAAAGGCTTTAGGAACCTATAGTTGGCACTCTAAGAGTAGTCTCTGAACTCGGAAATAATTTTATTTTCACCTTTAGAACTTTGGACCTCATACTGGGAATACCAACACTCAACCGGGGCTCCAAGTGAGCTGCTGAGCTACATTTCTTGCACACTAAACAGTCTGTTTATAAATGTTTAGGTAAGTAAATACAAATGGCAGCTTCAATGTAACCCAGTTTAGTCCTAGATGTCTAAAACCATTCATCAAAAACTGACTTCAAGATTTTAATAAGATCCCTTATTTCTTTGCTGTGGTTTCCTGATCTTTGATGGAAGACCCATGAGACTTACGTGTTTTGAGATATATATAAGAAAAAGCAATCAATGAACAGTAACATCAACATTAAGGAGATGTTCAGCATCTGAAACCATGCTTCAGATTGTTTCAGACAAAACCATCCAGACAAAACCACGCGATAAGTATTTGCATGTTTCTTTGAAAAAAAAAATCAAAACCAAAAAACATTAAAAAAGTGCTTAGCCTGTGAAAAGTAAGATGAAAAAGAGAGCAAAATCTGGATAAACTAAACCAAGTCAGTTGTATATTTTATTATCTCACAAAATGTTACCAAAACCAGCTTTTCTCACCACACATGCAGTTTCTGCGAATCCTATGTTACTTTTCCTAGTATAGGGAGCAGGAGTGTTGGTTTATGCATTCTGGTCTTTAAGGAACTGCTGGAGCATACCCGGGAATTAAGGGTCCAGTTGTTGATGAGGATATTGCAAGAACAATGTGCTGCTCTGGAGAGCTAGAATTTGCACTTCAATTATTGTGTTAATCCTGCTAAAAACAGCCTCTGAAGGTCTCACTCAGCTACAGATATTTCACAACTATCTCATCATACGTATCTCAGCACATTTTTATGAGACAGATTGGGCAGTATAAACTCATACAAATTAATGCAAATACTCTTCCAGAAAACAGTGACAGTAGTAATGTGAAAAAATGCTTCCTAAAGTAAGTCATCTACAACGTGACACATGAAGGTTGCTGCCTATCAATCAGAGCTCTTGAAAAAGGCCAGATTGAGTATTCATCCTTCAGTTTCCATGGTTGTTTTAAGGTCTTTAAATGGCCACTCCAAATAAATTAAATTAAAGGGATTTATTTTTTTAAATATAGCAAACACTGTGCTTCAGGAAAGAAATGACAGAAATGTGCGATCTGTAACTTCAACACTAGTATTTCTGTTTCTGTGCCCACACACGTAACAGGTTTATAAGTTATCATATTAACACATTGCTCCTTGGCATTTAGAATTAATATTTTATTAGTCATCACCCAAATACAACATATCAGGACTCTCAATGGATCTCTGCTATACTGGAAACAGTAAATATAAAAAACTACTATTGTAAAACTAAGGACATGATAATGCCATATCTCAAAATTTGGATATTGAAGTACAAAATTTCATTTTGATACAGTTTCTGCTAGCCAAAATTAAGGCAAAATTGATGTCTAATCCACACAGGTTTCAGATGTAACAGTAATATACTGAAGTTCCCTAGTGTTATTTCCGTGCATGTTCATGAACATTGCCACCAGTACAGTCCTGCACATCACAATGTACCCAGAATTTACCATATTGCCACCAAAAAATCTGCTTCAGGACAGAAGCAAAAATGGAAGGAAAACTGTTTCCCCCCCATGGGGAAAATGTCTGTGGATATTTTCTGTGGGCTTTTCTCTCATTTCATTAAGGATGTTGTCCTTTCTTATTAATTAAATGGAAAATATCCATAGCCACTCATTGAATTACCCCAAAGTACCTGCTTAAAATGATCAATATTGATCAAACTAAAAGGTAGAAAGTACCACTAGTCTTCTTAATGTAAGTGATTTGGCTCAAGAAACGTTTTGATCAAATTAAGTGGTGGATCTAATTAACCTGTGATTAAATTAAGTGGAGGGCAAGTGGTATAGGCATAAATCCCATACACATTGAGATGAAACTAATAGTAATGCACATATTTACAGAGGCAGCCAGAAGAAAGCATGCAATGAATTCAGCAAAGAAAAAGGTCACAGAAAGAAAGGGAAAATAAAGCACAAAGGGATTAGAATAGAGACAGAAGATAAATATAGCCACAAATAATGATTACCATTGAATGAGCATTAGCCAAGACTGGGAGATTAAAGACTGTGAATACACTGGAGTGTATTCTTCCAGATTAAAAATCTAATGCAGTACAAAAACTCTACGATCCAGATTGAAATAGAATTCCAGAAGCTACAAAATAGGCTCTTAGATAAGGTCAAATTTTGTATGTCTGTAATTTGGTCCTCATGGGCAGCACGTGATTAGATCAGCAGCAGGAACAAGTTGTCAACTCATAACTGAGACAATCCCAGTGCCTTTCCCGCACTCAGCAGATCCTTTCTGTTAGGGAAAGGGGTGATTCTGGCTCCACACTCACTGAAGAGCCATCTGCAACAATCCAAATGGTCAGATAACCGTCCTTGCATGACCCGCTTTCTTATAAGAGACCACAGCCTTATTTCTTTCTGAGGTCTCTGAATAAAATTATCACAACCTATTAGCAAAGTCTGCATATTTTCCACCCACAGCCACAATCTTAATACAGCAAGGCTGGAACAATACAAGTGAGGTCTCTTCATGACTCCACACCAACTCATATTGGAACAAAATTATCTGTCTCCAAAAGAGCTGGTTTCAAAATCAGCATCCCACTTAACAGAATAAGGACATTTTTAGATGCATGCCAAATGGGGCAGAAATCCCAACATCAGTGTATATGCCATTACTACATAAAGACTTGGTTTTTTTCTGAAGTTTTTAAGAAAGAACTGTTGACATTATGAAGATCCAAAAGATAAGGTCTATATTTGGGGGTTTTGCCCTAAGACCACAATACATTAATCTCAATACTTGTCAGCTGGCATTTTGAAACCCCACTAGTACTCCTTGTATGGAGTCTGGGAACATGTCCACAAACTTTAAAAATTTTTGATACATTTCTCAGATTAAAAAAATGGAGGGAAATAATTGACTGCAAATTATTCAAGAGCAATAAAATACAGATATGGAGCTTAATGGCACTACAGATTTCCTATCTTTCTGCCCAATACTTATAACACCAAATGATTACTTAAAAACACCACTTCAGAAGTGATACTTCCATTCTCCCAAGGCACTGGTAGTATTTTCAGACAGTACTCTCTATTAATTATGTTTCAGTGCTTAGGCAAACATTGCCCGGAATTTAGAGTCTCCCCTAAAGGACAAGGTAATCATTTAGAAGATATAAACCCCATAGTCTTTCAGGGCTCTGTGATTATGCATGAGACACCTGTGTGTCTTCTTGAAATCTGCCTGCTTTCAGAAGATACTATATTAGGCTCCAATTTTACATAGCAGCTCTACTTCCTCACTCATTAGCAATTTTCCATCACCTCAG
This sequence comes from Psittacula echo, assembly GCF_963264785.1. Taxonomy (NCBI): domain Eukaryota; kingdom Metazoa; phylum Chordata; class Aves; order Psittaciformes; family Psittacidae; genus Psittacula; species Psittacula echo. The sequence continues at coordinate 34,835,386 of NC_137738.1, read as the reverse complement.
TCATTCTTTTCAGAAGTTTTGGAAGCTTGCAATAACTACAGCAGACAACGGACTTACTAGGTATTCGGTATTTTCAACTCACAAATTTAAGGCATCTCCATGAAAGACCCTTAAATAAGGAAGTCCTTTAAAGCTATTGGCCTTTGTCATCTGGGTACACCAAACTAAAACAAACAAACAAAAAACAAACCCATGTTTCCTTTGTTTCTTGGTTTTTTCTCACCCATGAAGTTGGTGACTGTTATAATCTTGATTTCTGAGGTGATGTCTTTAGATGAGAACTGTTATTTAGTAGGAATCTTTTGTTTAAGCACAGCATGTGATTTGCAGTAAGCTTAATTAAATTTTCTTCTCTTTTGTTTTAAGTTCTAGTTTAGAGTAAAAGTTCAGAGATATCTTATTCTACACAAAACCTGTTGTTTCTTCCCCATTCTGCTTTGTGCCTCTAGGAATGCCCAAGTTGTGAATGGAAGCAGAAAGGCCACAGTACATTCTGACAACACATGTACTTTGAATGTATGCAAACAGTTATTAAAAAAGAAATCCTTTAGAAAGAAAAAGAAAATCCTTCAGAAAACTGAGCCTTTTTCAGACCAATTTTGTAGAGCCACATAGCTCAGAAAGTTCCACTGATCTCTAAACAACTCAGTGAACATGCATACTTACATTGTGGCTGATGCAGACTTTGGAAAGCATTCCTAGGTGCTTTTTTTCTTCTCCTCACTTTCCTGTCTATAGACTGAGGTCTAACTATAGTGAAATTATACACATTAAAAATATGCTTCTTTGATTAATGATAGAATAGCTAATACAGTTGTAAAATGCACGGATGTCAGCAGCTTGGAGTACTCTGAAGTACCTTTGGGGCAGGAACAGAATTCAGAAAGATTTTGACATATTGGGTAAAAACTGTGGAATCAACAAGATTAAATTCAAATCAACATGAGTACAGCATAACGCACACAGAAAGGAACAAGCAAGGTACACATATTATGAACCAACTGGCCAGGCAATACGAGAGCTGCTCAGAGTCATTGCCAAGTATGAAAACTTGTCATATATTTTAGTATTGCAGCATTATTATGGATTCTTGATTGGTTACGTTGTGTGTATAGTGATGATTTCTTCTTCATGCTAGTAGGCAATAATGGTCGCAGGAAATATTTTTTTTTCTTTTTCAGTCAAAGAGATTCACTCCTACACAAAATAACCTCCATATTGCAATCAATAGCAGCACTGAACAATTGGATTTGAAATCACAGTGCATAATCAACTCCAAGACTCCACAGCAGAATCCCTATTGTTCTTTCCTGAGCAGACAAATCGAGATCTTTGTTGTCTTTTAAGTATCAACAATTGTTCAGTGAAGATATTAATTTTCCATTAATAGGCATGGAATTATACATCTGGCTGGTGTCAGCTGTTTTATGTTACTGGAACAATGAATTAACCTTGCAACATGCTGACAACTCTGCAGAATTATATATCAAGATCATTGCTTTCCCAACTCAGATGGTAGCAATAACTTTGTAACATAAACCTTACAAAGCAGTTTAATCTTCCTTTATGCATGAAGCAACTTGATCTTTTTATATAGTACCAGTTCATTCCTGTACATCTAATAGTAACAATAGCTTAATACAAGGTATAATAATATTTTCCACTTAAACTCTTCTGGGTTGCAGAACTTGTTGCAGTATCTTCAGTTCCCTATGACAAATCTATTGGTTTCTTCTCTATAACCTGTTACACCCCAAGTAAAATTGGCAGGTCCCCTGCCAATCAGGAACATTTGAAGTGTCCCCAAAAGACCTCTGTTTATCCGCTTCATTGCACATAATCATGGTTTCCATGACCTTCATGACACTTTACCACATGCCCTGAAACAAGGAGAGCTAGATAGCAAACCTAAGGAAATGGCTAAAACTAAACACATTATTTATCTGGGTTCTCATGACAGCTATAGATTAATGGAAAAATTACTCCAGACAATTTCTCTCCTATTTAACTTTTCAGACAGATTATGTTCAGATCTTTGCATCTTAACTCCTTGCTTCTCAGAAGGTACTTACTTCTCTGACTGGTTTCCAACTAAGAGACATGGAGAAACATTCTTGTAATCACTTTGAGTTTATCCTCACTGACAAAAGCAAGGTGTTAATAGCTAAACTAGGACTAGACTAAGGACAGTGCATTAACTTCTGCAGTATACAGCAGTCCTTCGAATTTTCCTTATGCATTGATTAACTCCTGTGTCTTTACACTATTATCTCTACCTGTGGAGAGTCCCTTATCCTGGTACTTAATGTTATATACACTTAACACCGTTAGACTTCAGTGCAAGTGATTTGATGTTTATTCCATAAGCAATTTTAACTTGCCTCACAGGCTTATTTGTTTTTCCAAGTATCTATAAACAACTGTGTGAACTAGCAGGATGGATGCACCTGTGGCATTCTAATTCTGCATATGTAGTACCAGAAGAATTTATTTCTTTTTACATGTTTTCAGAGAAGGGTCTAAAAGCATCAAAATTAAGACCAATTTGGGAAGGAATCATTCCTTTAATATGTTCCAAAACTGTAGTTCACTTTGAGACTGATTCATTATTGACACCCACACAGAACACCTAACTTGGGGAAAACTCTGAGGAATCAATACTGAGTTCCAGTCTGTTAATTTTTCTTCCTTTTAGCATCCCTTCTCAGTCATATCCCACCCACAAATTGTATCATCGCTCATGGTGTGGCTGGTTTCCAAGCAACTTATTTATATAGCTAACTTTTGCTCCTTACCCTGCAGCAGAAATTGGGAACCAAACAAAACTGCAGCTACAGAAAAAATTGCTCTTTTCACTCATCCTGAGCATAGCTTGACTTCCTGTGCCTAGTTGTAAGCAAGTTAAATATTCTTTCTGTATTAATACCTAAAGAACTTCAGCACATTTCTATTTTAAATTGAAAGTGATGATCTTAAGCCAAAGATCTCTCCTGGAATACCACCCTCTGCTGCTGCCCTCAAGAATGTTGTTCTCTGCCTGTATATCTGATCTTGCTCTGTTTTGGACAGAATATTTCTGGCCAAAGAAATCCATTTCCTCTATCCTCATTAGATAGCTTGCTTGCTCACTGGATGTCTGAGCATGGGGAAGACCACTGAAGAAGCACTCTCCTGAGACCCACTTCCAGGCTCCTCATGCTTCTTCTAGGCAGAAGGAGCAGATGCATGGAAAAAAACTATAGTCAAGGCAAAAGTCCAGTGTGCCTGGAGGTTTTGCTACCTACCTTTAGAGTCTTCCACCAAAACCAAGGAAGTAATGATTCTCCTCTCTTTTGGATTGTCAGATATGGGTAGATTTTCATAAGAACAATATCTGAATCTCAAGCAAGATAATACTATTGACACTAAATGGAGAGGTAGTTCAGATTCTCAAATGATTGCAAGACTGTTTTCCATCACCTCTTAATAGAACAATATGTTTTCTTTTAAGTTCAAATTCTAAAAAAAAAAAAAAAAATAATTTATTTTCATGTATTTAACCTTTGCCTTTTTCCTATTTTTTAATTTTTTTTTCATTTTTAATTTTTCTTAAGATTTCTAAAAAATTTTGGTGGAAGAAATAGCCACAAAAATTCCAGTTCTACTAATAAAATCCTGGTAAAACAGGAAAAAGCAGACAAAGGGATTCCAGAATAAAATCCTTACTGCAAGTTCCACAAAAAAGTTGTACATATGCTTTGACATCTAGATACCTCTTTGGTACAAAGAAATTCTGTTAAATGAATTGTGTGGTTGAGAGCCCTAGGAAGCATTTGCTGTTTTGATAACTTGCACTATGAAGCAGTAATCCACCAGACATTAGCAATCATCCCTGAAGAATACAGGGATGTTGTTTGGGAAGCTAGGGACCAGGCTAGGAAAGTTAAGGCCCAGTTAGAATTAAATTTGGCTAGGGATGTTAAGGATAACAGGAAGGGATTCTATAGGTATGTAGCGAATAAAAGACATACTAGGGACAACATAGAAGATACTGGGAGAACTGGCTACCCTCGATTTGGAGAAGGCTGAGGTTCTTAATGACTTCTTTGCCTCAGCCTTCACTGGCAAAGGCTCTGACTGCACCACCCAAGTCTTGGAAGGCAGACTCAGGGACTGTGAGAATGAAGACCCTAGGCCCACTGTAGGAGAGGATCTGGCTCGAGACCATCTTAAAAACCTAAACGTACACAAGTCCATGGGACCTGATGAAATCCATCCACGGGTCCTGAAGGAGCTGGTGAATGAAGTTGCTAAGCCACTGTCCATCATATTTGAAAAATCATGGCAGTCAGGTGAAGTTCCCAAGGACTGGAAAAAGGGAAATATAACCCCCATTTTCAAGAAGGGGAAGAATGGATGACCCGGGGAATTACAGACCAGTCAGTCTCACCTCTGTGCCTGGCAAAATCTTGGAGCAGATTCTCCTGGAAGACATGCTAGGGCACATGAAAAACAAGGAGGTGCTTGGTGACAGCCAGCATGGCTTCACTAAGGGGAAATCCTGCCTGACCAATTTGGTGGCCTTCTAGGATGGGGCTACGGAACTGATGGACAGGGACAGAGCAGTTGACATCATCTACCTGGACATGTGCAAAGCGTTCAACACTGTCCCACACGACATCCTCATCTCTAAATTGGACAGACATCAGTTTGATAGACGGACCACTTGATGGATAAAGAACTGGTTGGATGGCAGCACACAAAGAGTTGTGGTCAATGGCTCGATGTCTGGCTGGAGAGCGGTAACGAGTGGTGTCCCTCAGGGATCAGTGTTGGCACCAGTGTTGTTCAATATCTTTGTCAGTGACATGGACAGTGGGATTGAGTGCACCCTCAGCAAGTTTGCTGATGACACCAAGCTGTGTGGTTCGGTTGATACGCTGGAGGGAAGGGATGCCATCCAGAGGGACCTCGACATGCTTGTGAGGTGGGCTGATGCCAACCTCATGAAGTTTAACCATGCCAAGTGCAAGGTCCTCAACCTGGGTCGGAGCAACCTCAGGCACAGCTGCAGGTTTGACAGAGAAGAGATTCAGAGCAGCCCTATGGAGAAGGACTTGGAGGTGCTGGTCAATGAGAAACTGAACATGAACCGGCTTCAGTGTGCGCTCGCAGCCCAGAAAGCCAACCGTATCCTGGGCTGCATCAAGAGGAGCGTGACCAGCAGGTCGAAGGAGGTGATCCTGCCCCTCTACTCTGCTCTTGAGAGACGTCACTTGGAGTATTGTGTGCAGTTCTGGTGTTCTCAACATAAAAAGGATATGGAACTGTTGGAACAAGTCCAGAGGAGGGCCACGAGGGTGATCCAGGGGACTGGAGCACCTCCTCTATGAAGATAGGCTGAAAAAGTTGGGGCTGTTCAGCCTGGAGAAGAGAAGGCTGCGTGGAGACCTCATAGGAGCTTTCCAGTATCTGAAGGGGGCCTACAAGGATGCTGGGGATGGACTCCTCATCAGGGACTGTAGTGACAGGACAATGGGTAACGGGTTAAAACTTAAACAGGGAAAGTTTAGATTGGATATGAGGAGGAAGTTCTTTACTGTAAGGTTGGTGAGGCACTGGAATGGGTTGCCCAAGGAAGTTGTGAATGTTCCATCCCTGGTGGTGTTCAAGGTCAGGTTGGACAAAGCCTTGGTTTAGAGTGGGGTGTCCCTGCCCATGGCAGGGGGGTTGGAACTGAATGATCTTAAGGTCCTTTCCAACCCTAACTATTCTATGATTCTATTCTATTCTAATTGCAATCAAACTATTTCAATATTAATTGATATACATTATATTATAATATTTTACTAAGACGTCCTTCTGTCCCTCCTGTTTCAGTTATCTATTCCCTTGGCTTCTGAGGCAGAAATCAATAGAAATTTCACATAAAGAACTAGGACAGCAGGCTGGCCTCTAAGGAGTCTGGATGCCCCAGGCAACCTGGAAATCATCCATCCTTCCTTGTTTTCATTCTCTCACTCAGCAGAGATACTAAATGTTACAGAGCTTTTAATATGCTGGTTCCCACGTCTCTAAAGAATATGCATTTAACTGGCAATTGCCTAAGAAAACAAAGGAAACAAATATATACCCAAACTCATAAGAAATCATGACAGAAAATGTCAAATATTTGTTTTACTTTCTAAACCTCTGCCTAAAGCAGAATTGTGTCAGATGCCAAGCAGCATGGGAGAAAGACCACAAAAATCTTTGTTTTAAAATCAAGTTTCATAAAAAGGTTACCTTTCGCTTGCATCTTAGTGAAGGACAAAGTGGACTTAAAAGCAACAAGAAGCCTCTTCTCATTACATCTCTCATGATGTAATCTCCTGTGACCTGATTTAGCAAGCTGAATGCTTCTCTTTATGCTTATTTACTTGGCAAAGTTCCATACAGAAATACCTAAGCTGGTATTTGAAGGAGCTGGCTTATATACTAGAAGCTATGTTAAACGGAATGAAAACACTGGGTCATATCAAAGGCCACTTCATTTAGGCCACTAGCTTCTTTCCAATGGTGGCCAGCATCATAAGCCCGGGAAACAGCACAGGTGCATAACTATTTCAGCTCCAGAATAGATTCTTACCTATCAGTGATCTGAGGGTCAGGACTTCCAAGCCAGCATGGCATCTTTGCCTATCACAGCTCTCTAAGATCTTTTCTCTCAGGACTTTGAGCAGCTGTTTTTCAAGTCAGCACAAAACCAAGAACCAAGGGATTATTGTGAGGGGTGGAGCACTGCGTTAATTATCGTTTCTTCATATCAATATCTATGTACTCAAATGGCTCTAAGCATACCCAGTTTTCTGAAAGGATATGTTTATATATATTATTATGAAAGACAAAGCAAGAGGAGAAGAAGGGCAAAGGTCTGCAAAAGGAAGATCCTAAAAGGTAGGTTTATCTGTTTCATTAAAAAAAAAAAAAGTTTAATTTAAATGTAATTATATCATGAAATGTAATTTCTGTATTACACAAAAGGTTCATATCATTGCAACTTATTAAAAGAATCTCTGTGAACCTCATCAAGAAAGTTAATAATTTAGATACCATATGAAGTACAAGAAAAATTCCTGTGATACATTTGTCTGTATAAAGCAGCAGTTTTCAAGGTTACTCCTTTCATATGTCTTAATAGAGGTGAATACTGCTAACTGGAAAACTAAATACACTTTGAGATTTATTATTTCAGTAATTGCATTTCAGGTCCTAATTAAAAGCAAAGCCAAGAAGAATATTTCAGAAGGGGATCTGAATACACTCACATACATATGATATACAGTACACGTACTTTACCACTACCTAGAGCTTCCACATCCAGTATCTGAGAAGACATACACTTAGAGCTCCCATGAGGGAGCTATTTTTGTTCAGAAATGCTGCTATTCCCCTGTCTGATGAGACCACAGAACATGAGTCAATTCAGTAAATAATGCAATGTGCTGGATGGGGCAAAGAAGTGATAAGAGGTAGAAAAGCTGAAGGGGATTCTTGATTTTAACTCATGCAAAGTATACCAAAGTTAAAATGCAAAGATTGCTACTTGTAAGCTTCAGAAGAGAGTTTGGGAGTCAATTCTAGAAGTGTGAAATACTTCCAGATACATGTAGAAAGAGGGTAGAAAGATCAGGAAACAGAAAGAAGGCACTCACAGAAACAGAAGATGGAAAGTCTGAGTATCAAGTGAAAAAAATAAGAGGAAACTTAAGGAAAATGTCCTTAATTACTCTTCTGTAATTTTATAGGAAACTTAAATCACACTCTAAACAGATGTGATTCAGTAAATTAGAATCTGTGTGGAGGGCGAAAAACTAGTGCAATGGCTTGAATAAGATTTCTCAGTTAGTAAGCAGTGGTATCCATTTACCACCATGGTGTATTTTGAAAATGCACCCAAGACTCCTATTTTCTGCCAAAGGGAATTTAGCATTGTTTCAAATGTTCACCAAGATGACACGAAAAATTATATAAGAACATGGGAGTTCCAGGAATCATATTAATGTAGAATCTTATTTAGAGGCATGTTTTAATTTAAGTCTCTTTCACAGTCATTCCTTACATTGTGGCAACAAACAGTACGCCTTTTCATCTACTTCCCTTTTCTTTTCTTGTTTCTGGCTGTAATCACCTCCAGGACAAATGGAGTTATTATGGTTGGCTTTTCATCCTTACTGGTATTATGTTTATGTTTAAAGAAATGGTTTTGAACTAGGAGTAGTAATGGATGAAAGAGCAAAGTTGAATACAGGAAAAAAATAACCAGGTAACAGAGAAGAAGAAAGCCCAATTGGAAAGTAAAGATGACCTTATTTGTGTGAAAAGCATTGTGGATTATTTTTCATCTGTTCTTAGCCACAGATTCAGAAAATTAATGTTTTTAATTTCATTTTCTCAGTTCAGACTTTTAGTGCAGATATAAGAACAGGAAATATTGCAAGTCTAAGTGGAATATCTTGCTTAAAAAACAAAACAACAAACAAATACAACCCATTTTTCATTATCCTAATGGAAAAAATAATCTATTATCCATTTCCTGTATCCTGTCCTTGAGAGACTAGTTCTTAAACAAGATGTATGATTACCTTTGATTGAAATACCAGCACAAACAAGCATGTGAAGGTACAAAATACCAAGGCCAAGAACAAACCTCATATAAAAAAATGGTACAGTAGAAGATGTTGCTGAAAATTGTTATTCTAATTTCTCTTGATTTTTGCCACTTTTAAAAAATACATACTAATTTCTCTTCCAGTTACACGCACGGCACCAAGGCCAGCCAGGCAGAGGGATATTATCTGACGTACAACTTAATTCAATAGCACTCTTTATACAAGTGCAGAAAGCTAGATCAGAGCTCAGCTGCATGTAATTGTACCACAAAAATGGAAGGGAGATTTTTCATATCAGTTTTCTACACAGACCGAGGAGTGTGACTGGTGCCTTGTACTTGTTGTGTTGTTGGGGCAAATTAAACATGAAATATAACCTACTTAAGAGAAAAAATAATTCTAATGGAACTCTGTTGTAATTACAAACTCATCTATCTGTTATTTACACCTACAACTGTGAAGAAAAAAGAACATAAAGAGAAAGGGTCCATTTACCAAGAGAACAGGACAACACAATACAGAACAGAATTGAGGTTCAACTTGGTTTTCCTTTTGTAAAGGAGGAAATTACATTAAAACGTGTACATATTTATTGCAAAATGCATCCTTAACAGAAAATGGAAGTTGCCTAATGCAACTCATTCTATCCTGGCTCAACTTAGAACTCTTAAACAGAGAATTAAAATAAAGCTTTCCGTATCACAACATTATACTGGTATTTTTACACTAAGGTGTTCAGGGCATGAACTCCTTCCTTGCTGACAAGAATACTCAGGCTTTTCTTAGAGTCACAGTTCTAATATTAAAGACTATAAGAAATGTATTTCGAAAACAACCAAGTTTTTCTACAAGCAGCAAAGATGCTTTAGTCTCACAGAGGATGGTTAACTTCTTAAGATACGTTGCAAATTCCATATAGACCATGACAGTTCTGACTTGACAGCAATATGTACTGGCCAATGAACATGTGTTCTGTTGTCTGCTATTTATTTCTTGGGGGTGGGGGAGGTGATTTGTAGAAATATCTGATCTGTTGGGAATGATTTTGCTTTCTGGATTCAAAGTTTTCACTTAGTATTTTTTTTTTCTTTTACATAATGGCAACAATATCTGCAGATAGTTGTCTCATACATTAAAAAACACTGGTATTTAAAGTGTCCTAATAAAGAAATGGGATAAGTTTATTTTTCTCATTTTAACAGCCAGGCTCTACATTTTCCATTTTCCTCACAGAAGCATTTTCAACAGCAAGAACTATAGCAAGAGTGATTTATTTTTTTTTTTTTTTCTGAAAATTGAGGGATTTTTAGAAGGAGTTTTCTTTACAGACTCTGTCTGAAACACTAAACCAGTCCCTTGTCTTCCCATCTCTAAATCTTGCCTTGATAGTGTTTTGAGATTCTTTACAATAACAGACAGAGGTAGAAAAGAAATTGCCTGCAAATGACATCTTGTGGCACTTTGCAGATGGCAGGTACACATCAGGAAGCTGGTACTCAGCCCAGTGGAAACCAGACTGTGTCAAGGAAGTTCTGTACTTTCATGTCAGCAGCAGCACAGTGATACAAAGTTTGCCACACTAGATCAAGCCATTGGTCCGTCAAGCCTCAGTCGCTGACAGCAGCCAGCACGTGGTGCATCACAGCAGAGGTATGCAACACAAATACCTGGGAGCATGGGATGTTCTATGGAGTCATCACCCAGCTGCCTTTCCCTCCACCGCTACTTCCTCCTTGGCTTTTTGAAGCATTTACTAAATACTGCCACTGCATTTGTGGTGTGTTTTCTCTGTTGCTTTATCTGGGTTTTTACTCTGTTAAACATTAGTGATTGGCCCATTTATGCTCCCTCAGGGGCAAATGAGATTTTCAAAAATAATGTGTTCTCAGGTACCAAGGCAGTCCAAACTTCCAGGCTTTTTACTGGGGTTATCAACAAAAGGGACATCAGGGCTGTTTTATGATGTCAGCTCATTCACAGTGTGATGATAATATATTTAAAGAGAAACATGAGAACAATACAGAGAAAAAAAGATGGAGACACGATCCTGCCGAGACACAGGTGCTTCATTTCAGACATACCGACAACAGGGCTATAAGCAGGGGGAAAAAAACATGAAAACTAAGGACACAGCACTAACCTGACTGAAAGAGCTTGTCTAGAGATGAGTCATTTCATAATCTATATTAACTGTTTTTTTCACAATCATCACTGTCAGTTTATTTGCTCAAGATTTTGTGGATTCATAGTTAAAGCCTACTCATTACAGCTGTCCCACAAGTCAGTCTGAATAAAAAGGTACCATGAAGTACTACGAGCGAGGCATCATGGGTTTTGCACTTTAAAATACCTGGTTTAGACTAATGAAAGGATGAACAGTAAGCATCAGTTAAATGCAACAATTTGGCTGCTCACACCATACAGCATGATGACAAAGAAAATGACAGCTAAATCACTAAAACATTATTAGGATTGACAGAGATTGAGACAGTCATATTTGACTCTAGAAGATACAGTCTAGGTATATCTGACTGGGCTGGAGCTGGCAAATTCTGGTGACATTCTAATCTAAATTTCAATGAGGTTATTGTTCTGTTTGTATAAGAACTTAGGTAAAACTGGGTGGTCTTTACAAAGTAAATTGTAACCCGAACTGTGCTATAAGTGACTGCTTGTCCCACAAATAACTTTGCATGCAGTCACTTATGGAATACGGCTATGCCCGTTACAGATATAGCTGGCTTTCTAGAGATTAAATGTTCTCCAGTACTAATTCCAGAGATTTATAACACATGACAATTTCATGGCACCTTAAATAGTTGCCTTCTTTAAAAAAAAAAAAAAAGCAGCCTGTACTTAGAACAGTGTGAATGGCATGAGCTTCTTTGCAGAGGTTTCACAGATCATGTGCCTCAGTGTTTAGCACTGGGTACCAGGCACCAGTTCACTCTGAGAGAAATCTGAGAGCTCCCAAGGGAGAGGAAAAATATTAGAAAATGACAACTTTGCAATAACCTGCACAAAGAGGCTTCTTCTGTCATATTGCATAATGGCAGATCGACAGTGCCATTGCAAACATGGAAAATATCACAATATTTGCATGTTTCTCTGCAATTTTTCCTTTCATTATGATTCTGAAAGCTGCCTTAAAATGAAACAAATGGGTAAGCTACTACCAAATGGTTACAAACAAATGGTTTAACAGGTAAAAGTGATCGAAACCGTGTAAGTACCGTGAAGAGCCACAGTTCTTCCCTCAAACACTCTTTATTTTAATGCTTGATGTTAAATGCAATTTTCCCATGATATAATGCTGATGGGAGCTTATGCTTAGTCACCCTTTTTGGAAAGAGTATTATGTCAGAAAGCAGTATAATGAGGGCAGAAAGGAAGAATGTATGTATTTACATCCTCCTATTTTTGACCAGAGAAGTTTTGTGTCTGTGCATTTGGTTTACATTTCAGAAGGTCATTATTCCAGGTTCTGATATTTGTACTAGCATTTTCATGGCACATATAGAAACCAGGTACAGCTACAGGTTGGGCAGAGAAGAGATTCAGAGCAGCCCTATGGAGAAGGACTTGGAAGTGATGATCAATGAGAAACTGAACACGAGCAGGCAGTGTACGCTCACAGCCCAGAAAGCCAACCGTATCCTGGGCTGCATCAAGAGGAGTGTGACCAGCAGGTCGAAGGAGGTGATCCTGCCCCTCTACTCTGCTCTCGTGAGACCTCGCTTGAAGTATTGTGTGCAGTTCTGGTGTCCTCAACATAAAAAGGACATGGAACTGTTGGAACAAGTCCAGAGGAGGGCCACGAGGATGATCAGGGGACTGGAGCACCTCCTCTATGAAGATAGGCTGAAAAAGTTGGGGCTGTTCAGCCTGGAGAAGAGAAGGCTGCGTGGAGACCTCATAGGAGCTTTCCAGTATCTGAAGGGGACCTACAAGGATGCTGGGGAGGAACTCTTCATCAGGGACTGTAGTGACAGGACAACGGGTAACAGGTTAAAACTTAAACAGGGAAAGTTTAGATTGGATATAAGGAAGAAATTCTTTACTGTAAGGTTGGTGAGGCACTGGGATGGGCTGCCCAGGGAACTTGTGATGCTGCATCCCTGGCGGTGTTCAAGGCCAGGTTGGACAGATCCTTGGGTGACATGGTTTAGTGTGAGGTGTCCCTGCCCATGGCAGGGGGGTTGGAACTGGATGATCTTAAGGTCCTTTCCAACCCTAACTATTCTATGATTCTATGATTCAACAAGGATGCCAGAGAGGGACTCTTCATCAAGGACTGTAGCAATAGGAAAAGAGACAATGGGTTTAAGTTTAAACAGAGGAAGTTCAGGTTAGATATGAGGCAGAAATTTTTTACTGTGAGGATGGTGAGGCACTGAAATAGATGGCCCGAAGAAATGGCAAATGCTCCATACCTGGCAGTGTTCAAGGCCAGGTTGGACAGAGTCTTGGGCAACACGGTCCAGTGTAAGGTATCCCTGCCCATGGCAGGGGGGTTGGAACTTGATGATCTTAAGGTCCTTTCCAACCTTAACCATTCTATGATTCTACATAATAAAACTAGGGGGCAGGGGACAGTGTCCAAACAAAAGTTATCATGAAGAACTAGATTCTGCAGTGGTTTTCCTATTTGACCACAAAAAGCACAAAAAATTGGGATGAAAAACAAGACCAGCAGGCACAAGTTCGAGATGTTAGGGAAAAGCAATAGAAGTTTTAAGATTAATGAACATACCAGAATTTAAAGGTCCATTTCAGGTTTTTCTTTCTAGTAAATAACTTCATATAAGTATGTTGACAGGTTCTATGTACAAACCCATTATCAAGAAAACAACTTTATTAAGTGGCTCCTCCACACATCTTTGAAAGTCTAGTTTGAAGTGCAACCTGGCATGATGCATGATGCATTCTGTCAGACAGCCAGACCCACAACCCATTCACATCCAGGTGTAGGGGGCCAAAATAAAACCTGTAACCCTTAACAAAGGTTGGGATTAAACTCTAGATAAAAGAAAGTAGAAAGACGACAGAAGACAAAGCAGAGAACAGGTTTGCAGGTGTTCCTATGGCTTTGTTTCCCTGTGGACACTTGCTATTTGCAGAGCACAAAGGTTATAACGAAGCAAAGCAATTACAGTGAATTACTGTGAAGAAAACCAATTACATTAACTGGAGAGAGAACTTGGCACCAAGCTCACAGCTAGCTGAGCTAAAAAACACAGCCAAGGAACAGTATAGTAAGTTAGCTTTGACTTTGCCTTCTCTTAATAGAAGAGCCATAATGTGTGTTATTGTCCTTCACTATTAAAGAGTTTAGGGACATTTGAAAACTGTGTATTGTGCATGAACAACACACTTCTAACCTGGAATGCACAATATTTATGATACTACTGTAAATCAGTTCTTTTGATGAAAAATCTGGTGACAGTGGTGAAGACGAGGGCTTTACAGAACGCTTTTCTTTTAAATTTTCATCAGTGAATACCTCTACAGATGGCAGCAGCTGTCTCTGGGCAACCAGCAGAATTTAAAATCAAAGATTGTAAAGCAGGTGAATAAAAATGTTGATGTATACAGATGTTTAGGGGGGGTTGCTTGTTTTTTTAATTCCTTGATATTTGAAATGTTTTGCTTTTAATCACTTGAACTTCCAAGCTTCTTAAAAAAATTCAGTGAATCAAGCTACAAGTGTCAGATCAGACATAGCAGCTTCTTTGCACTTCAGCTATTTTGCACAGGTAACGCCCTTCTAGCAGCACAGCATTTTACTGAAATACAGTCACATGCCACAGGAAGCAGGCAGGTTCCTCAAAACTGACAGATTACCAAAGAAGCTGTGTCTTTAACTTGGTGAGTCAAATGACATGGACTCTTATGCACAACTTACATTTTAGGAGGGCTTTACTGGACTCTAGAGCCAATTGGACTGGGGATATCCTCCTGCCACAGAAAAAAATCTGTGCCACATCCACGTGCCACATCTGGCTCTCCAATGCCAGAAAGGAACAGGCAAAGAGAAGCACTGACCACTGACAGGTCCTAAGAAAGTCAAAAGAAACATCAGAGTATATTACCTGCTGAAATATTATTGGCATGGCTGAGAAGTGGTATCATATTTTAAAAGAGCTTTCTTTCAGTTGTCAGGTCAATTGTGTCAGCTTTAGAAATTATAAGATTGATCTCCAAACCAAGTGATTTGTAATGTGTCCTCAGAAATCTAAAAAAATAGGAAATTTTTTTGTTTGTGCTGAATTCTTTAGATGATGCAAAACTGCTGCCAACCTTACTCCTCCTTGAAAATTAAGGACTTCATGGATCCCTATGAAAGCCTTTCTTTGATGTCCCTTTACTGAAAA
Source organism: Psittacula echo (assembly GCF_963264785.1). Lineage (NCBI taxonomy): Eukaryota > Metazoa > Chordata > Aves > Psittaciformes > Psittacidae > Psittacula > Psittacula echo. The sequence goes on along the minus strand of NC_137738.1, from coordinate 34,820,382 downwards.
GTTACCTGGGGGCTTTCCAAGCACTGTCTAGAGGTAAATCAGTTTGTAATGCAAGACAAATGAGTTGGTTTTGTTAATACACAACTGGATTTTGAATGCTCCATCCCTGATGGCGTTCAAGGCCAGGTTGGATGAAGCCTTGGTTAGTATGGTGTAGTGTGAGGTGTTGCTGCTCATGGCATTGGGGTTGGAACTAGATGATCTTAAGGTCCTTTCCAACTCTTAACTATTCTATGATTCTATGATTGGCACATGCCCTTATGCTCATCATGTGCACTTAGGTGCACATCAGGTGGATGCAAAGTTCTCACTTCCCCTGTAGGAAGGCTGCACTGACTTCCTGGTGATTGGCAGGTGGCATGGAGGCGGTCCTGTCAAAGCTGCTGTTCTCATAAGCATGCAAGCAGGTACACACACCTAGGGAATGAATGACCAGAGACATGCTTTCATGTATGTCTGCATAGGAACTGATGAAAACAAACCCACATCTGATTTTTGAGCAGCCCAGTTACAGGTACCTCCTTACTTAGTGGAGATTATACCATAGTTTAACCTACGTTCCAGGAAGTACCTCAAGGGCCTAGCTTTGCCAGTAGACAACTGCAGGAAACTCAGAAAGTCATCAAATTGCCTGCCATGAAAAAAGGTCAGTCATTCAAGGCAAATTCCACAGGGGTTTGAGGTCATCGCACATAATTAAAAGTTAACCATCAGTGAATTAAGGCCACCACATTTCTCGGATGACAATGATGCTTTAGGCTTTAACAGGCATTTGTTTCTCATTTCTAATCAAATTTCCTCTGGTTTCATGAACTAAAAACATAACAAAACTTGCAAACAATTGGTTTGATGTCTATATACATTAATAAAATGCAATAGATGGGTTATTACTAGCCATGTAGCATTCAGCAAAATCATATAGATGTAGAAATGCAACATAAGCATTTTAGAGCACCATGGAAAAATCACAACCAAAACAAACTGAGGAGAAACTTTTTAGGTTATTCTCTATTTGCCTAGCCAGCAAAGAAAAACAGCAGCTCCAAGTGACAAGGCAGGTTAAAAGCTTTGCAGAGCTCCTCAGAATGGTCTATTATCACCTCTGTAACCCTCAGGAACATATTCAATAGGCAAAAGGGGAAAAACAGCTCTTGATGCCCAGGGCAAAACCTACTGGTTTTGAGGGGGTTTTGGGTTGTTTTTTTGTTTTTTTTTTTTTTTTCCAAAAGAAAGGCAAACAAGTTATGGTGTATCAAATCTGCACGCACTTTGACTGTACTGATCAGGGTAGGAAAATAAGATGTGACAGAAACAGAAAACAATGTGGAACATCAACCTAAGGAAGAAGAGAATCTTTAACATGACTCCATTAAGCCAAGTGGCTCAAAGTGTTCCCCTGAGGTGAGGCAGAGTCCCTTTGAGATGACATCTTTCTGAAAATAGGAGATAACACTGCAGCAGTTTGGTGAAGCCCCTGCTCTGATCAGACTGAGAGAAAGTTTTCTGCAGAGTGAAGAAGCAAATATTTTTTAGCAATTGAGGTTATCCCAGAGGACTTAACAGGAACTCCCCAAGGAATTGCAAGTCCCCAGTGACAAAGCATTGATTTGCTGCTCTTCTAAGCAACAGTGGGCTTCCTCCGTGGGCCCATTAGAAACACTTTTTTCCAGGAAGAACAGCACAGACAGTAACAAGTGGCTCAGTTATGAGTTAGTCCATGAAGAATCACAATGCTAAACCAAAGACAAATGGTTTGCTTTTTAAATTCACCTCTCCCAGCTACTGTAGTTGAAATAAGCCATGCACTGTGTATGGACTAAAGAGAGAAGTACATTGCAGGATGCAGCGTACCTGAGCCACTGATTAACTTAGGAACCAAAAGTGGTTTACCCTCAGCAGCATGCTGACTTCTGCTGGTGAACCTATTAATGCCTGAGAATGACAAGACTCAGTTCCTGTAATCTGCAAGAGAATCAAAGGAACCAAAATAAGAGTCAGACCAAAATAAAAACAAAAACAAAACAAACAAAAAAAAAGCAAACAAAAAAACCCCTCTATACTAACTTTTGAACTTATCTGATTATCTCAGCTGTTTTTGGAAGGAGGTGAAATGCCTTTGGCACAGGCGGAAAAGAAAGGATGATGACTAATATTCAATAGATGGATTGGAAGAGGTCTTTGCCTACCAAAATCCTAAGTTAACACACTTGAACAGACACAACCAAATAGGACACATATCTAGCTCATACTCTGCTGAAATTTTCAGCCTGCTGAACTAATATGAACCATCACCAATCACAACCTGTGCTAATGTCTTGACCTGAGACATGTAATGGCTCATCAGCTAACGTGCCCACTGTTTAGCCTTTCCTGCTCTTGGTAGTTTCTTGAAGACATGGTCTAGGCAGCTGTTGACAGTAATCACACTGTGAGTTGCGGTTAAGTCTACCACCAAACATGAACCAGGACTCTAATTTGGGATATCAAATTAAACACAGTTATGTGAATCTTAACACTGTACACCATTGCAAGCAGGAAGATGTGAAATAAATCTCCTTGGGGAGATGGGGGAGATCAGGTATCTTATTTTTCAGCTATTGAATTAATTTTTTCCATAGCAGAATCTAAAAAAATTATGCTACTTTATGAGTTCAGCTAGCTGATTGACAGGTTTCTGGAGGATGCTCTATTGTGAAAGGCAGACATGCCCTTAATCACAGTAAAGACAATAAGCAAGGAAGAAAATCTGGTTACACTTAACAGCCTCACAGTGTTTTGGATTTTTTAATAGAACTGAGAAACAGAAAAAAAAAAAGCCAGAATCCTGCAGCAAAAGGAGGGCCAAGGAGAACCTCCATCTTCTATTGGATACTAGGTGAAACCTAGTGACTGAGGATGAGGAAAAAGCTGAGGTACTTAATGCTGCTTTGCCTCAGTCTTTAATAGTCACACCAGCCATCTTCAGGGTACTCAGTTCCCTGAGGTGGATGGCAGGGATGGGTAACTGATTGAAGACCCCATAATTCAGGAAGAAAAAGTTAGCAAACTCCTGTTTCACTTAGACATAAACAGGTCTATGAGGCTCGAAGGGTTCCATCCGAGAGTGCTGAAGGAGCTGGCAGAGAAGCTTGCTAAGCCACTCTCCATCACCTATCAGCAGTCCTGGTCTAGTGGGCAGGTCCCAGAAGATTGGAGGTTGGTGACCGATCACTAGTGGCGTCTCTCAGGGCTTGATGTTAGGCATTGATAATCTGAATGAGGGAATTGGGTTCGCTTTCAGTAAATTTGCAGACGACACCAAGTTGGCTGAGAATGTTGATCTGCTGCAGGTTAGGGAGGCTCTACAGAGGGATCTGGACAAGCTGGATCAATGGGCTGTGGCCAATGGTATGAGGTCCAATAAGGCAACGTGCTGGGTTCTGCATTTGGGCCACAACAACCTGATGCAATGCTACAGGCTTGGGGAAGAGTGGCTGGAAAGCTGCTCAGCCAGAAGGGACTTGGGGGTGCTGATTGATGGAGCTGAACATGAGCCAGCTTCTGCCCAGACAGCCAAGAAGGCCAACGACATCCTGGTTTATATCAGAAATAGCGGGGCCAGAGCAGAGATCATCCCCCTGTACTCAGCACTGGTGAGGCTGCACCTCGAATACGGTGTTCAGTTTTGGGCCCCTCACTACAAGAAAGATGTTGAGGTGCTGGAGTGGGTCCAGAAAAGGGCATCAAAGCTGGTGAAGGGTCTGGAGAACAAGTCTTATGAGGAACAGCTGAGAGAACAGGGGGTATTTAGCCTGGAGAAAGCTCAGGGTCTCTACAACTACCTGAAAGGAGGTTGTAGTGCGGCAGAGGCCAGTCTCTTTCTCCCAGGTGACAAGTGATAAGACAAGAGGCAACAGCCTCAAGCTGTGACAGGAGAGGTTTACACTGGATATTAGGAAACATTTCTTCACAGAAAGAGTGGTCAGACATTGGAACAGGCTGCCCAGGTAAGTGGTCAAATCACCTGCCTGGAAGTGTTCAAAAGCTGTGTAGATGAGGCCCTCACTGATATGGCTTAGTGGTGATCTTGGTAGTCCTACGATATTTGTTGGGCTTGATCTTAAAGATCTTTTCCAACCTAGTTTATTCTATGAAAACTCTATGATAATCAAACTAACAAAATCCATTTACTCAAAAACACCAGTCTGAAAGATGTTGAATTTAATACTACCAGTGATGAGACCCCAGATTTACTGTCCCCAAGCACCTTCTTGTATTTCTCCTCTGTGTTCATCAAGGGTCAGAATGTTTCATTTTCAGCTGTGCACCAGGTATGCTTAATCTACCCCTGAGGAATAATGCATGTATTGTATTTCCTATGATATGCTGTCTTCCCAACTGGATTGCATTTCCCACAAAGTGCTGGCAATGGGGCTCCCGTGATACTTTTCGGAAAAAAAATCTTCTGAAAAGATGGAGTCTGGTTGAAAGAGGAAAACAGAACAGAGAACAGTATGTCATGATGGCTGATCTGCCAAGATCTCTGTTAAGCACCTTAACAAAAAGATGATAATCACTTGCAGTCATCTCTGACTTCAAAGGAGTGGATGATGATTGCCTCTGGAACAAAAATTAACCTGAAAATATAGGCACTTCACATAGAGTAGCAAGTATCACCAGATACCTTAAAATAGGATGGTAATTAACTAGTGAAATGACTGCTGCAAGCAATACTTAAGAGTTTGGGAATTTTGACCTAAAATAAAAGCTGGCACTCAAACCAAAATACCAGCTCTGACAATGTACCAGCTGCCCACACAGATGATTCAGCACAAGAGGATTGTGGCTCCAGTGTGCCTGTGGCCACCTCCAGGCCAAAGCCAAAATCTCCTTCACAAAAGGGAAATCTGAGTGGGGCAAATTAACCCTCTGCAAGTAGACTGAAGTCCCCAGAATTTGGATAGTGCAGAACAGACCCCTGAATTAACACAAATTGTCCTGGTTGACAGCTATTGGGAAGAAGCTGATTTATTCATCAGGCAAAAAAGGAATTAACTAAGACATTTTGCTGAATGCCTACCTACAATATTTACTCTGCTTACTACTCCCATTTATTTAGCAACCAAGCCAAATTATATAGCTAAGGACCAAAATGCAGCTCTATCCTATTTTGCAAATGTTTTCACTTCTCGTTTAATACGCCAATATACTCTTCTAATCCATTGCTTGGTCTAAATTTCCTTACAATTTAAAAAATCAGCAACACTTGGGGTATGAAAATCATGATCAGATGCTCTCGGGCAAAATGGGATTAATCGTAACTGTCAACTTTTCTGAGCACACTTAACAATGTAGCAGCCACATGTTGCCTTATTCCATGAATCCAGGAGATTGTTTGAGCAGGCAGTGTTATATTACTCTGGGGTGGGAATGAAATCATGTGGGAGCAGCAAGCTCAGCTCATGGAGAAAAATTACCATTTTATATTTATTACTTTGGCTGGCTTAAGTGCCACAGGAATAGACTCTCTAATGTATTTGAGTGCAATTCCCCAACATTTTGACTCTGTTGGTTTGTAAACTATTTTTAGGGAAAGACTCAAAAGGCTGTTAAAGGCACAAGCCATCTGATTTTCAAAGGTTATTTTGGTGGTTTATCAAAAGGATATAAATAACATGATGCATCTCTCTAGATTAGATTGATACTTTGAATTCAGCTAGGAGATCAGAACTTTAGAACAAAAATGCTTGGTTTTAACTTGCACATCATTTTTGTTCCATAAGCTTCTGTGCACTTTTTCAGCAGGATTATTGTCAGTTTGGCTTTTCACTGGTAACTGTACAGTATGAATTCTTCATGCTTTTAAAAAGAGGTATTATTCTAATGAAGCTACAGGCAGAAATGTACATCACTGCATAATTATACTGTTCACAAGTTAATAGCAAAAGAACATAAAGAAGTCTATTTTAGAGGTGATGCATGTTAAGGAAAAGGTAGACAGGCATAAGTTTGTATCTCTAAAAGGATAGCTAAACAAAACCACATTCTTTTCACAGAACAGCAAGGTAATTTCAGATTTACTTTCCTACATTTTACTTTCGTGCTGCCATAGAACATAGCCATTTGTCAACATCCAGTTCTCTACCCACTACAAATCTGGTTTTCCAGCATAAAAATGTAATTTCCAACTAATTGGACCATAATACAGATTAATTTTTGGAATGGTCTTCCACCACTGGACAATTAGTACCTTGAAAACATATATGCATTCTTCTGGTGTGTGTACTAATAGCCATATACTAAATTAACTAGATGCTAAGACTGAAAACTCAGCCTGTTTATCCATTTATGACATTACATTAATAACTCAGAGGTGCTTCCTGTTTATTTTAAGTCTTTTCTTTCTTAGTCACTGAATCTTCAGCTGGATACATTCCAAAGCAGAGTCAGAGGATGTTCTGAGGCTGAAAACTCTGAACAAGGACTCTTTTCCTAGCTGCCATTTCAGTGAATGTTAGCAAGCATCTTCCAACCTACTCAGCTGGCTGCCAAAACAACTGCTATGCTATACTTTATAAAATATTTATGGTGCTTCCTAAAGGACACAATAGGCTCTTATAACAACTCAAAATCATTTCAGTGAGGAGCTCACACACCCTTCTCTGGAACTGTCCAGAGCATCATTTTTCTGCCTTGTGATGCTGCAGGAAGTATAGGTGTGGGAGGGGCCAATACTTTATTTATTTGCCATTCTACTATTTATACTAGCAGTAGGAGGCAAAGTGAGAAAAGCATTGACATCTAGCTGTCATCATCCCAGGAAATTCTAACCCACAACAGTGACTCTAATCAGAGTGCAACATTAGTCCATGCTAATTCATCACAAGCCATCAGCTTCAAACTGTGTTTCTTTTCTGAAAGCTGCATGCAACAAGCAGCCAGCCCACCAGGTTCATCAGATGAGGACAGCCACACCAAATTGGCAAGGTCATTGAGCCTTGCAGCATGTGATGGGGATTGCACGACCACTACTGGACTACAGAAGCCTTAGGACTGCAGCTGCCTTCCCTAGAACAAGACTTTAAGATGGCTGTTTGTTCTCTTCTATCTCAGATAAATCTGTGAATTGATATGAGGATTAGAAAAAGCTAAATAATTTCTCCTCCAATCTCACACAACACCGTCTGTGCTTGAATAATGGTGCTTGAGCCATTGCATGGAAGGTAGTTGGAATGAATCATACCAAGCAAATCAGTGTAGACTTAATGACTTTGGTGAGCTACACTGATTTAAGTTAAATGCAGATGTGATAGAATCATAGAATAGAATCATAGAATAGTTAGGGTTGGAAAGGACCTTGAGATCATCTATTTCCAACCCCCCTGCCATGGGCAGGGACACCTCACACTGAACCATGCCACCCAAGGCTCTGTCCAACCTGGCTTTGAAAACTGACAGGGACACAGCATTCACAACTTCCCTGGGCAATCCATTCCAGTGCCTCACCACCCTCACAGTAATGAACTTCTTCCTTATATCCAATCTAAACTTTCCCTGTTTAGGTTTTAACCCGTTACCCGTTGTCCTGTCACTACAGTCCCTGATGAAGAGTCCATCCCCAGCATCCCTGTAGGCCCCCTTCAGATACTGGAAAGCTCCTATGAGGTTTCCACGCAGCCTTCTCTTCTCCAGGTTGAACAGCCCCAACTTTCTCAGCCTGTCTTCATGCGGGAGGTGCTCCAGTCCCCTGATCATCCTCGTGGCCCTCCTCTGGACTTGTTCCAACAGTTCCATGTCCTTTTTATGTTGAGGACACCAGAACTGCACACAATACTTCAAGCGAGGTCTCACGAGAGCAGAGTAGAGGGGCAGGATCACCTCCTTCGACCTGCTGGTCACACTCCTCTTGATGCAGCCCAGGATACGGTTGGCTTTCTGGGCTGCGAGCGCACACTGCCTGCTCATCGACCAACACCCCCAAGTCCTTCTCCATAGGGCAGCTCTGAATCTCTTCTCTGCCCAACCTGTAGCTGTGCCTGGGATTGCTCTGACCCAGGGGTAGGACCTTGCACTTGGCATGGTTAAACTTCATGAGGTTGGCATCAGCCCACCTCACAAGCGTGTCAAGGTCCCTCTGGATGGCATTCCTTCCCTCCAGCGTATCAACCGAACCACACAGCTTGGTGTCATCGGCAAACTTGCTGAGGGCGCACTCAATCCCACTGTCCATGTCACTGACAAAAATGTTGAACAAGACCGGTCCCAACACTGATCCCTGAGGGACACCACTCGTTACCGGTCTCCAGTCAGACATCGAGCCATTGACCACAACTCTTTGCGTGCGGCCATCCAACCAGTTCTTTATCTATCAAGTGGTCCGTCTATCAAACTGATGTCTGTCCAATTTAGAGACAAGGATGTCGTGTGGGACAGTGTCAAAGGCTTTGCGCAAGTCCAGGTAGATGACATCAACTGCTCTGCCCCTGTCCATCAGTTCCGTAGCTCCATCATAGAAGGCCACCAAATTGGTCAGGCAGGATTTCCCCTTAGTGAAGCCATGCTGGCTGTCACCAAGCACCTCCTTGTTTTTCATGTGCCTTAGCATGCCTTCCAGGAGGATCTGCTCCAAGATTTTGCCAGGCACAGAGGTGAGACTGACTGGTCTGTAGTTCCCCGGGTCATCCATTCTTCCCCTTCTTGAAAATGGGGGTTATATTTCCTTTTTTCCACTCATCGGGAACTTCACCTGACTGCCATGATTTTTCAAATATGATGGCCAGTGGCTTAACAACTTCATTTGCCAGCTCCTTCAGGGCTCAGGGCCCATGGATGGATTTCATCACGTTCCGTGGACTTGTATATGTTTAGGTTCCTAAGATGGTCTCGAGCCAGATCCTCTCCTACAGTGGGCCTAGGGTCTTTATTCTCACAGTCCCTGAGTCTGCCTTCCAAGACTTGAGTGGTGCAGTCAGAGCCTTTGCCAGTGAAGGCTGAGGCAAAGAAGTCATTAAGAACCTCAGCCTTCTCCAAATCCAGGGTAGCCAGTTCTCCCAATATCTTCTATGTTGTCCTTAGTCTGTCTTTTATTCACTACATACCTATAGAATCCCTTCCTGTTATCCTTAACATCCCTAGCCAAGTTTAATTCTAACCGGGCCTGAACTTTCCTAACCTGGTCCCTAGCTTCCCAGACAACATCCCTGTATTCTTCCCAGCCCACTTGTCCTTGCTTCCACTTTTTATAAGCCTCTTTTTTCCTTTGAAGTTTCCTCAGCAGCTCCTTATCCATCCAAGGAGGTCTCCTGGCCCTCCAGGTCCAACTCCTGCAGTTCCTTCTAGTTGAGATGCAATACTCCTGAGCTTGTAGTAGGTGATCCTTGAGTATCAACTGACAGTCTTGGGGCCCCTGCCCTCTAGGGCTATAACCCATGGAGCCTTACTAAGCAGGTTCCTGAAGAGGCCAAAGTCTGCTCTCTTGAAGTCCAGGGCAGTGAGCTTGCTGCACGCTCTTTTCACTGTCCTGAGGATCTCAAACTCAACCATTTCATGATTGCTGCAACCAAGGCTGTCCTCGAGCATCACATTTCCAATGAGCCCTTTTCTGTTGTTGAGCATGAGGTCAAGCATGGCACCTCTACTTGTCCGCTCCTCTATTGCTTGCAGAAGTAAGTTGTCTTCCACACAATCGAGGAACCTCCTGGATTGCTTGTGCCGGGCCGTACTGCCTCTCCAACGGATATCAGGGTGGTTGAAGTCCCCCATGAGAACAAGGGCCTGTGAACATGAGGTTGTTCCTTTCTGTCTATAGAGAGCTTCATCCACAGAGTCCTTTCATCAGGCGGTCTGTAACAGATCCCCACAGTGATGTCCCCCATAGCTGTTCTCCCTTTAACCCTGACCCACAAACTCTCTGTCAACTGCTCATCTGTCCCCAGACAGAGTTCCATACTCTCCAGCCTATCCCTAACATAAATGGCAACTCCCCCTCCCTGCCTGCCAGGCCTGTCTTTTCTAAAGAGCCTGTAACCTTCCATTCCAACACTCCAGTCATTGGAGCCATCCCACCATGTTTCTGTGATGCCTATTATATCATACCCCCGTAGACATGCACACAACTCTAATTCCTCTTGCTTGTTCCCCATGCTACGAGCATTTGTACAGAGACATCTCAGCCGAGCTCCAAATGAAGCCGGCTCATTGGCTGGAGCGGCTGGAATATCTCTACATTGCTCCAAGCATTTATTATAGGTGCTGGCAGCTGACTGCGTGTGTTGGGATGGAATGATGCCCCCTCCCCCAGTACATCTAGTTTAAAGCACCCTTGACCAGCCTGGCAAGCCTCCTACCAAAACCGCTTTTCCCCTTTGTTCTCAGACCAGCTCCACCAGCCCCCAGTAGACCTGGCCTACTAACTTGGGTCCCATATTCAAAACACCCAAACCCCTGACTATGGCACCATCCTTTTAACCATTTATTAACTTGGCCAATCCTCCTAGCCTTTTTAAGGTCTCCCCCCATATCCAGGAGTATTGACAAAAAGACAATCTGAGCTCCAGAGCCCTTAACCACCTCTCCCAGCGCTCTGTAGTCCTTTTTTATGCTCTCTGGGCTACCGCTGTCTGTATCACTAGAACCCACATGGATCACCAGAAGTGGGTAATAGTCTGTGGGACTTACTAGAGCAGGCAACCTCTCTGCAACATCCCTGATTCGTGTCCCTGGTAAGCAACACACCTTCCTTGAGACTGGGTCAGGCCGACAGATGGGTGCCTCTGTTCCTTTCAAAGTAGAGTTCCCTACAACTATGACCTGCCGCTTTTTCCTGGCAGCACCAGTAGTGATCTTAAATACATCGAATTATACAAAAAAAATCAGAAAATGTATTATTGTAGTATTTTTGTTATTGCTGTCAAACTCCCCCTTTTTTGTGAGGTCTACTAGTTTGTTTCGGTTTTGGTTTTGTTTTTGGTTTGTTTGGTTTTTTTTTTCCACAAGAAAATAAACTATCCTATAGCAGACTAAAGTATGTGTAAAATGCTCTCCAAGGAATACTTTACAGATCACTGGACAAACTACCTCAGTGCTTTATAGGAGGCCAAATCCTTCCCCTACTGCTTTTATTCATTGTCCCATTTTCTGTAATTGGATTAGTCCATAAGGAATGGAGAGGACATCTTCACTCCAATTCTCGAGTCTAAAAAGTACAGTGTCTTCACCATTACTGTCTTCAAAGCTGCATGGATTTAGCAACAGTAGAAAATAAAAGGATCTTCTAGATCTTTTAGAGCTAGTATATAATAGAGCTACTATTATATGGCAACAATTCCAACACTTGCAGCATCATTAACTTTTTTTTTTCAAGTTCTTTGATATATTGTTGACCATAAGGGAGAAGTGAAATAAATAACTGAAATGAAATTCAAGAAAATACAACTTTTTCTCATGGCAAGCAAGGTGAGGAGAGGAGAGGGAAGCCAAGCAGTACACATCAAAGCAGCAATATCACAACCCCACCCTATAAATCAGCTTCAGAAATCTGTTAAAAACAGAAGTCAAGAAATAGCTCAGATGATTCAGAAAAGTACTTTCTTTCTGCCCCAGCCCCAGACATATTCAGGTGAACGCCGAGCCATACCATGGAAACACCAACTTGCAATTGAGAAAACCAAAGCATAGTGCAGAGAACAATAAAAAAATCAACAGGTGACCTTGCTTCTAGACTTCAGAAACTGTATGCAATGAACTACAGCCACTTGCCATTTAAGGATGTGAAAGTAAGTGAAAAAAAAATATCAGCAATGACAGTACATGAAGATAAATAACTAGACCTTACACAGCACTGCCAGGGCTAGGAAGAGGGGAAGAGCAGTCACATCATATACCTACACTGCATTGGAAAAAGTTTTCTTCTCATCATTTCTCACTTAATATTTGTAGCTGTGGGAATATTGAAGAAAAAACCAAAGATTTAGAGAAGGAGGGATTGAGAAACAAGGCATCAATAGTTTCTTACAGAGATGAAAGAAAGAACAGACCAGCAAGATCAAACCTAAGCAAGAAAGAAATCAGATATGGCAGCTCAGTAATGGTCAGATACACATCTCTGGTATAGTGTTTAATCCACATAACACTGAATCCAAGGTTTTAACTAAGGTAGAAACATTACCACATTTTCTTCATCTGCAAATCACACCAATGACTTAATTTTAAATAGCCAGCCCATAGACTGTTTCCCTAGCCATAGAAATGCACAGTCCCCATTCAGTGACATTGCTTTTATCTCTCATTTTCAGCTGGTTACCTCATTAAGAACTGGCTTCTGAAACTTCTGTCATTCACTGTATTCTGTAGCAGAGTAGTTATAACATTTGTCAAACTTGTGAGAGATCCTTGAAAGTATTAACTTTGCTATTTGGCCAGGATTCTTTTTAAACTCTTCTTCATGCAGAATGAAAGAAGACAAATGAGACAGACAAACTTGACAACTCAGAACCCTTTCTAAACTGATTCAGAGAAAAGGGGTTTTTGTATCAGATAATACAGAAGAAAGTCTGAGACATAAGTTTAATTTATATCTTCAGTTTCATCCAGCAAGTACTTTTTGCTGGTTGACATTATGTGACCAAATTTCAAGAAGTCGCTTTTCCCCTCAACTTCAAGACAAAAGAAAAATAGAATAATGAACTTTTTTTTATTTTAAATCTACACCTACTTCAAACACAGCTTTCTATAAGAAAGGCTGAGCTCACTTTTAGATTATAAAATTAAGCACTTAGTACTTCCTCCCCCATACAATATATAATTCTGAAGACTTTTCTTTGCTGAAGCACATACATTTTTTAAAACTAAGACACTTCTTTGGGTTTAAGCAGAGAGACTGGGAAACTTTACACTTAAAAGAATGTTTCCTGAGAAAGTGGAAAGCAAGCTGGAAATAACTCTCAGTTTCATCTCTCAGCCTTAACTTATGGTGGTCTTCTGTGACTTCACAGGAAGTCAATAGTCTGATGGGTAACATGCTTAACTAAGGATCAGACAATTGCAGGGTCGATTATCCCTGTCTTGTGAGCATTTGTTTTTTCATTATTCCATGTGGATTCACAGTGTTTGAAAGCCTAAAGCTGATAGATAGAAAGAAAGGACACAGAGAACATGCAATTGTTAAAAGGATTGGGGGTTCGAATTGCTGTAGAAGCTTCAATGTGGGACCAGTATGATTCTCACCTTGGACTCCCACTGCCTAATTTCATTATCTGCCTAAATGGGCAGGGGTTATATAATTAAAAGGTTTCTAGCCCATTAAAAACAAAGATCAAATAACTCTTTTAAATCTGTGAACACTCTCCAGTGAACTTCTTTTCTGGGTTCTGCTCTGAGGGAAGCAATGAAGCAAATGAGGGATACAGACCTGACCCCAGCAAACATTTTAATGGCAGCAGGATTGAGCTACAGAGTGGAGAATTAAGAATGCTTTCATTGGTTGCATGCTAATTGCCCTGGCAGCACACATAAGGTCAAACAAGGCTGGGTTTATCACTGGGTGGCAACCACCAGTGCAAGCTGGCTTGCAGGAGGCAAAGAAACTACTATGCCTGCACCCTCCAGGTGACAATCTGCCTCACGCAAGAAACCTCTCCTGATCCACCTTCAGAAAAGCAGTTCCAACTCACTTCCCCTTTGGGATACTTGCACCACTGAGCCCTGGATTAAAATAAACTAAATTAAATGAGCTGCTTCCCACAGAGGACTGAGTCACAAAGCAAAATTAAGGAAAAAAAAAAAAAAAAAAGAAAAAAAAGAAAAAGAAAAACTATAAGAAGATGACTTTGTTTTGCTTTTTTGTTTTGGTGGGGTTTGGGGTTTTTTTAGTTTATTTTTTGAATTTTGAGGAGTTTTTTTGGGGGGTTTTGTTGGGTTTTTTTTTTGGGGGGGTGTCATTTTTAAGGAGAAACTAAGAAATAAACCAGGATAAGGGAAGCAAAGACGTTTCCCATCATGAATTCTTGAATGCTGTACACATGATCTCATTGATATGGGTCAATGCCTCCTGCTGTGCCTTGGGCAAGATGGCTGTGACATATAAAATACTTTTAGTGGCTGTTGACATTGCAGAAAGCTTTTATTTCTGTCTCTCCTTATTTCTTTTTTTTTCTAAACTGCATCTATGTCTTCATCTTAAGCCTAGAAAAATTATGAACTTCATAACAATCAGTTGGTTGAACTAATAATTGCATGTTACACCATCTACCACCCATAAGCGGTCAAAATTTATCACACTGTTAATAAAAGGAGACGAAAATTTAAGTAAGGACATTTGTGACACATTGTTGTCCATGGTGCTGATCTTAGGGGCTCATTCCGGTAAATCCTCAAGAGCTTGGAGCCATCAGCTGACATCCAAAACACCTGAAATCAACAGAAAGGCTCCCTTTCAGACCAGGGAGAAAATAGTAAGTGGTCTAACAACTAAGAGGTTGTATTTGCTTTCATTAGAACATTCATCAAACATTTTGGAAAAAAAATAGACAGATCTTTTCTATTACTATCCCTTTTGGAAAATTGCTATTTCAGGTGATGTTTCCTCTGAGAAGTACAAAAACCCAAGAAGGCTCAGCAGGGTATACTAATGCCTCCAAAAAAAATGTGATGGGCAGTGATCAGATAGGATTTTTTACTTTACATAGAGAGCAGGAAAATTTGGTGTAGAAATGGCACAGCAAAAGAAAGCAGAAAAATTGCAAAATACAGCTTCATTATAGCAAATATATATTATCATGATTACTAATGGCAGAAAGCAAGTGAATTTTCTAGAGTACTAGTGACATTTCAGCTTTCTATAGGACACTGCAACATAGAAAGTTCATGTAGAGTAGATGAAGGGTGAATCTTCTGTTTCCTCCGCTTTTCCTGGTTAAACAGTAACCTAAATAGGAATAGGCTATTAATATGAATAGAATATGGCACAAAAAAAGAAGAAATAATATCTGTACATTTTATATCACATCCTTCTCTGGACTCACTACATTGCCCTTCATTAAAGAAGGGAGATTAAACGCCCAAAAGCCATTATTATTTTTATTATTTTTATTACTTACTGCTATTTACTTGCAGTTCTTAAAACTAATACAGGATGCCATTTAAAATTATCTAGAAGATGAGTTTCACTGCACCATCCTCTCCCCTTCCCAAGGGAAAGACACGTGTTATAATACAAAGGCTAGATATGCCCAAGAAAACCCTCACCAGAAATTTCAGCAGGAATGTACTGCAGAAAATACACACAGACTGCCTAATACTAATTATTTTTCCTAATTTGTGGTACACTAGTACTGTTTCATGCATCCTTTCTTCTCTGTATTTATGTGTGTATGAGCCTATTCCATACTATGACAGAGACATCAAGGTATAATTCCTCATTCTTGTCAAAGGGTGCAGTAAAACAATTCAGCTGTTATCAGAATATTTCCTGCAGGATACTGCTTTTAATGAAAAGTACCACTACAAACTGTGACCAACAAGGTAGTCAAATTAATCAGATTCTCACCCCCCATGAATGTTTTTAGTAAAATCTCAATTTTTATAGTTATTTTTGTAATAACCAGGTTCTAGTCAAAGAAGGAAGACATTTTCCACACTGAAGAATTACTAGCAAGAAAGGCAGAAAAGCAGACCTCATTAGGTTTAACAGGATCCCCTTAGGCAGACCCAAGCTATCTGGAGAGCACTTAATACTCCAGGCAAATACCTTAATGAATTATCCTCACCACATTTTCTCCAGGAAAGAGGCAGAAAAATCTGCAAGATGCTTGTGGGCCAGCCTTTCCAGTCCATACCCACCTTACTCAAGCATTTAGCCTCAGTACAAAAGAAACTGGATGTAATTGTTTGGCCCACACTTCTAAGCTTAAACTAGGTGATCTACCATCAGCTTTCAGCCTTAAAGAAAACCTCGCCTCTATATGTTATTTTTTGTACCCTTCTCTGCTCCCTCCTTTTTATTTTTTTTCACTCCCTCAGGCAACTTGCTGCATCTATCCATAATTTGACAAAAGGAATAAACAGAAGCTCTGCAAATGCAATGTGTACGTGTGCGTGTACCTACACCTCTGCCCCAACCAGGGCCAGAAAAAGAGATGCGTTAAGGATATACCTTAAACATCCTGACAAAAAAAAAAGAAAAGGCATTAGATGAAGCTCAGTTTCTTTTGGATACACAATGAATACAGGGATGGTAGAGTTAAAAATAGAACCTGTGCTACTACAGAAAATACAAATCTGTGTATTGCACCTTTCAAGGTTATCTGCTTTTCTGTCTCTTATTCTTTTCCTTTCATATGACAAGGCTGCTCATTTCAAAATGTCAGGGAGTCAAATACAAATCAAGAGACTTCCAAGGCACTGAAAAAACACCTCTCAGTACTTATTGGGAAACATTTGCCTTCAGAGAAACATCACTATCATGTGATCCTTGAGCACTCAGCAGTAAGGTACAACAGGTGATGACCACATCCTGAAAGGTATGCCCTGTTCATAAGCAAAGTGAATAGATAAAGCAATGACTGGCTGATTAAAAAAAAAAAAAAAAAAAAAAATCCGGAACTTTGGCTTATCTCTGTCCTGCACATCCCATAAAATTACAGCTCAAAAATATGGAGAGCGCCTTGATAGTTTATAGCAGAAAATACCTCCCTCGGGCACCATGACTTTGTCTGGCTCAAGATAGTTCCTATCCAAGTGCAAAGGAAAGTGGTAAAATAAGACTAAAGGAGTGGCTGAAAATGCTAAACACTTAGATCCAAGACAGAAAACCAAAGCCAAGAGCCTTGCCCCCACATGCTCTAAAACACACTCACACAAAAAAAGAAACAACCAAAAAACCCACCAAAAAAACCCAACAAAACACCACCAAAAGAGGAACTATAATATTAATAATTAAAATAGAATTAAAAGTAGTGTCAGTTAAGGCCAAGGGAGTATTTTTAGTTTATAAATTTTTTATTGCTTTTGATCAGTTAGAGCCACGGAAGGCTATGAATACAGAAATATGCATGTAAATGAAATAGTATGTACTAAGATGCCCTAACTGAGGACATTTATTTTATAAACCATAAAAATTGTATAATTAATGTAATAATAGATTAAGGACATGAATAAGTAATGAGAATTATGTTTAAATAACTGATGTTTAGACAAGGGTCCAAGAGGATTAAAGATACAACCTTGAAGTCAGATTCTCCTTTTGTCAATGCCATAACAACCATCGCAGAGTTATACTGCTATGATGACCACAGCCATGCATCCTTAGCTTAGCTCTGAATTATTGTAGTATGGCAAGTTTGATCTGAATTACACAGTATTTCTGAAAGTCTTAAAGGGAACCTTTATCCCATGAGATTAAGGGGAACAATCATCCTTAGATTTGCAAAATTCATTGGTTATACATTGGTCTCCAAACATTAATGGCAAGTCACAAGCATAGGCTTGAGAGAGGGGCAGCAAAAGGCTGCAACTTATTATGCTGGTCCTTCACTTCATCTGGGATGCTCAGATACCCTCCCAACTCCCATGACATGGTTCACATCAGCAAGCTTCAGAAGGCAGAGGGAGAGGCAGACCTGGTGGGACTTAGGATGGGCAATCCTGGTGCTTCAAGGGTTTGGTTGCCAACCTGAGCTTGGATGCTACAAAGGCTGTGTGTTGCATCTGGGATGGGAAGGGGTGGCTTGGCTCTCCAGGAAGGTCTTATTATTAGAGCAAAAGAAGGTATTTGGTCCCAAATCATCCTTTACTGTGCCCACCTCTCCCTTGTGCAGCCCTGGCATTAAGTAGGTGGTGAAACCCCCCCAGGGCATCACTCCATTCCCAGAAGCCTCACCACCACTGCCCAGCACACTGCCTCCTTAGCCACATCTGCTATGGCCCAACCATTCCCAGTATTAAAAAATCTTGATATTTACCCAGCTTTTGAAGATGAAAAGCAGCATCTGGTCATTACATTATTATGCAAGGGTGCATAATAATAAATGGTTCATGAGGATTTTCCAAATGTACATTATTAGTATTTTGGAACATCAGGCAAACAAGATCTTGTAAAGATGTTATTACCTCTGATACAACTGTTACCCACCGCATTCCCAGCCTGACAACTGGATCTGAGAAGGCCCATGTACAGAGGATCCTTCAGAAACACTCTGGGTTTTGTGCAAGGAGAATAGTCTTTATAGAGTTGCCACCACAGCAACTGCAGATTAAATATGAGGTCTGAAGTCCAGCTGCTAAAATACTTAAGTGTTGCTGGCAATATTTATGTGACAATAAAAGTTTGATGCTTCATAAACTAATAATACAAATATTTTTAAGCATTCATATAAAAAAGTTATTAAGTCAATATGATGAAACCTACAAAAGATTCACTGATCAGAACTGCAACGCTGTTCCAGACAAGATTTAAGGACCACCTGCTGTGCACAGATGCCTGATGGTGACTGAATCCACTTGTTTTGAGCCATATATACCAGCAGAAGACTTGGACTTCAAGGTCAGTCTTAAAACAATCCCCCCACCTCTCTCTGAGATCACCTGAAAGTTACACTAGGGATCCATTCTTTCTCTTGCCATCTTCTGTCTTTGCCCTTCATCCTCTGCATTTTTTTTTTCAGGAAAATAAAGTGCCAGCAAGACCATGATAGAAGGAAGGAAGAAATAATACTGAAAAAAATTGTTCTTTTCAAGCAAATCTTGTCCATGTGAAGCATGATTTCACAGGCACCATAATATATCATGAGTTTAGCTGCTCCTCTAAGCAATTGTGGCACATAGGGTCACCTTTGCTGGCAAAAGCAGTACCAGTCAGTGGGAAACCCACCAAAACTTCTTGGTTAGCTGGCCATACTCTTCCCAAGAAATGAACTTTCTCTTCTAAGGCTCTCACACATGCTTAAGAGGACTCTCCCTGCCAACTTATCATTACATGACTGAGTTTGTTCTCTTTTGTGAACTAATATTCTAATTCACAATCCCATGTGCATAAATTCACTATTTATGCACATGCATGTGCATAAAGTAAATTCACATGCATCTCACTTCCAGTGCATCCAAAAGATCACATAAAGACATGGACTTAACTTCAACATTATTTTCCTTTATGGTTACCAATAATGTTTTTAAAATACAAATATTGGTTGCATGTAGGTTGGTTGCTTCATCTCACAGAGCTGAGGAGTCAAGCTACACCCATTTTCTCTTGTAGTATTCCAAGGTTGTCATTATGACAGTGTTACGCAGAAAATAAAGTGGTGCGGACCTAAGATAACTGCATACACTTGGCTTTGTTGTTTTGAGAAGGAGACAGGTGAGAATTCAGTTGGCATGTTCATGTTAGCTGAAAACATGTCCTTATTTTACACATATGATCTGTCTGAGATAACCACAGCAGAGCAACATTAGCACTAACACTTGTTTTTTTCCCCCTGGAAAAGAAGGATTGCACAAGGACTTAGGGGTAACTTCAGCCTTCAAAACTTAAACAAAAGAGAAAAGAAAATAAAACATCATGTGCAGATTTATTCTGAACAGTAATGGTAAGGAACACAATTTTGACATGTACAAAAGCTGGGTTTATTATCCCCTGGAGAGAAGATGAGTGGAGAAGCTGACATTGGTTGTATAGTGACATTTCAGGATGGAAGGCAGGCATGTAGCAAATTAAGTCTAGCATTTGTACCCTGTAGTGTTTTTCCCCTCAAGTGCTTATCTAACACTTTAGAATGTGTTCACAGCTGCAGCTTCTATTTCTGCCATTAGCAAACTTTTCTACTCTTGCTTTAAAGGAACATGCCTTAAACTTCCTTCCTGGTTCATTCTTTCTGTGATTTGGCAGGATCTGGGATCTCAAACAAAACACAAACATCTTATCCTACTTACTATTTTCAGCCCTCTTCTAACTAATTTAAAATTTTCCCTTCCTATTTTAAAAAGAACTTACTGTCAGCCCAATCAGTGCTTATTTATTCATTGCCCTTTGATTTCAATCTTGCATTGACTAGCCATATTGAGTGTGACCCTGAATGAAAATGCGAAGACCAAATACAGCTTCAGTCTCATATTACATTTGCCATCTCTTTTTCACTGCAGCTATAACCATTTAACAGTTCCCTAGTCTCAAAATCAAGGTGTTTTCATAGAACTTCATCCTTAACTGAGGCAGATATGCTTTATACCCTTTATCACTGTACAACCAATCATCCTCAATATGCTTAGCATAGTAACATATTGTGAGGGTGCATACTAGGTGGAATTTACAGCTTTAGAACCTAAAAAAACCTCGGGGTCCAGACCATTTTCACCTTGATGACAGTGAAGTTGCAAACCAGCATCTGACTTGCAGAGATTTGCAGCCTGCACCATGAAAGTTCACTTTAAATCATATACAACTGCTCCAGTGCTCAAGAATCACAAGTAGGACAACTTGGTGCAAAGCATTAAACTTTGTCTCATCAAGGTGTTTGTAGTAAGCGAGAAACTGAACAGATTGCCCATTATTTTTCTTTAACACAAGGAAGAACTCCTCTCTCCATAAATGTGATAGTAGTTTTGGATAGAAAACAATTACTTGTTTTCCTTGCAAAGCAGAAAAGCTCTGGATATTGACTTACACTGCTGTGCTGGGTTCAGCTGTAACAGTTATTTTTCTCCTTCCTAGTAGCTGGTGCAGTGCTGTGTTTCAGCTTTAGTCTGAGACCAATGCTGATAACACAACGTTTTAGTTGTTGCTAACTGATACTTACTCTGATAAAGGACTTTTCAGTCTCATGCTCTGCCAGTGAGGAGGGGTACAAGAAGCCAGAAGGAAGCAGAGACAGGACACCTGACCCAAACTAACCAAAGAGGTATTCCATACCACAGCACGTCATGCCCAGTATAGAAAATGGGGGGAGTTACCTGGGTGGGCTGAATATCCGTAGTAGTGGGTGGTGAGCAACTGTACTGTTCATCACTGCTGTTTATTGTTTGGTTTTCCCTTCCCTGTTTAGTTTTATATTCTCACCCTTTGTTATTTCCCTTATCATTATTATTAGAAGTAGGTTTGTATTATACCTTAGTTACTGGACTGTTCTTATCTCAGCCCACAGGGATTTATGTTCTTTCGATTCTCCTCCCCATCCTGCCAGGAGTGGGCGGGGAAAAAAGCGGAAGAGTGAGCAAGCAGCTGAATGGTTCTGAGTAGTCAGCTGGGGTTAAACCATGACACATACATCAAAATAAAACAAAAGCACTGAAAGGATTTTCAGGCCCAAAGAAGGCTTCCTAAATTGGAGTTTCTGTTGTTCTTTCAAAAATTTGGCTCCAAATTTTTTGATTCAATGAGTCAGTGTCCTCCAACAAAGCATTGCTCAGGCTGACGTGGACTACTTATTAACAAGATGCACAGTAATGTGAACAATTGACTCAATTTTTAAAAAATGGTCATCCACCCAGTGGGTTATGGTGAGAGGAAAAAGAGCATGTTTTTCTCACGTGACCCCATGTTCACATTATTTGACCAAAAAACTGAATCGAGATTTTATCACTGTAACAAGTGTTAAGTCAGCCCACACTGACCTGTTTCAGAGACTTATCTTTGGATATCACAGACTGATAATTAGGAATGTTACTATGACACAAGGATGCTGTACACAGCTATGGCTACTCAAAAACAGAAGTAGGGGGAGGGGGTGTCATTGGTTGGTTCATGTTTAAACCAGCTATAAGAGATAATGAAATAGCCTAGGTATTAAACTGGTAGCAGTTAGAATCGTTTGTGTAAAGGAATAAGAAGATTAGAGTAGATAAATGCTTTCATAAGACCGTTCTGAAAGTGTGCAATAGACCTTACAATGTATGCTGATATTCAAAGGTACTTTATGGAATATTTTGAAGATGTTCTTACAAATGGCAATGACTCTAGTATATAAAGCTGTATCACCTGCAAAAGCCCATTTCCAAAGATTATCTGCAAATTTGTTTCTACTTGTCACTGATGGTAAATTGCTATCATTAAAGAGATTCCTATATAAAAATCAGCTGGTGATTTTGTCCTGGTATAGGCTGTGATCTCTCATTTGGGAACTGTGCAGACAACTGTACTGGGATTAATACAGCAGATCCATATGCTTTTAGACTCTTTGGTGTAGAATACACTCTACCCGGAGCCTCAGGGCACAAACACTACCATAAATATAATTTTTAAAAATCATCCCCTAAATTTGTTCCAGAACTAAAGCACTTGTAAGGCGAAACACAAAATGTGGTGCATGAGCATTTTCTTCTCTTCTGCATGGGGCATGGTGGTGCTCTCAAGGGTTCCACTTGCCCATTTTTCCTTCAGCATGTTTATTATTTGTCTTCCTCAGTCCTGCTTTCAAGTGGCCTAGGCTTATCTTGTCTTTTCCAAATTTCCATTCTCCTATCCTACACAACCCTTTGTCAAATGGAAAAAGTTCCTAAGAGCAAAATTCCCAAGGAAACAAATCAATTTGCAGCTGATCTGAAATCTTACGTAGTAAAGAAAGTGTTTCCTGAACTTTAGCAACAACACTAAGGATACAACTGGTATCAGAAAGACAAAGTCACTCTTTGTTAATGACCCTTAATTGGTTATCATTGTTTGCTGTCATGTGTCAACACCTTTTGGAATTTCAGTTCAGGTTGAAGACTAAAAATAGCAGAGAATACATAATTCAATTGACAAAACAGAACACATGTTGATACTCTAAAACATCCCAGCAGGCCCTATTTCTTGGAAAACAAGTTGATATTGGAATAAAATATTAGTGCTTGCACTACAGGGAGTTCCAGTCTCTCTTGCCAGAGAGGCTAATGACTGATCATTTCTTTCACCAGTATGACTGATTAGACACCCATTCAGGTAAAGAACAAGGAGGTTTATGGGACACAACTCTAGGCTGGACCATAATTATAAGAATGTCTGTTTGACTTCATCTGTACCACACTGCAGTAAATGTACCTAAGAGTCACTAGTGCAGTTTTGGAGTTTATAATAACTTCATGGCCATCTATGCTCCTACTAGCTCAGTCATTTTTTCACTATCCTAATATTTCCCCTATAAAATACTTTTAGAAAACATAACCTAATGACAGTACTGTTACTCGCCATCCCCATTTGTTTACCATTTCTTTCTTAGACAGCCATTTCTCTTAAAGTCTATAACTCAAGAGCCTTGGTGAGCTCTCCTGGTGAAGCCAGATCATGGCTTTTCAAAGTCAAGACTCTATTCTAAAAGTCAGATACTGCTTACATTTAAGTCAACACAAAGTTTAGCCTACTTTAAAATGAAAGAAATGTAGCAAAATACAAGAACTTCCTTTCACATTAAAGCAGTAAGGGTACAGAGAAACAGTTTTTACTGAAACTGAAGAATACACAAAAAGTGCATCCATTCTTCATTGCTCCTGAGGAACAAGGATAACTGGGGAAAGAAGATGATGGAGCAATTATGTCACTGGCATGGAGATGACCTTGTCTCAATTCTACTTTCCCTGAATTGCTGCTGACTAATATTTTAGCTTCAGTTTGTCTATTCTCCTAAGCAATCCACAGCACTGTGAAACACTTCTTGTGAAGCCTGCAAAAATTGCTGTGGAAAGAAAAGGGATCTGCTGACCTTGGTGCTACAGCACACTGTTCTTTCCTGCTCCTTTTCTTCAGTCCACATCTAGGAAGCTAGAAAAGAGGAGGACTGCTGATGTGAAAATACATGCCAGATGGCAGAGGAAAATGGGATGCTCAAAACCGGAAAAATTAATAGTGAGATTGGCCAAAGCAAAAAGAAAATTACCTCTTTCTAAAAAGCATATCCAAAAATACTATGATTTTTCATTTTAGTTAACATTCAGCTTCTTCCTTTAGGGCATTGCTCTACTACTGAGTGAAAAACAAAGGTTTCACTTAGTTGCAGAATCAGAGGCTGAGGTCAGATAGACGTCTGGGGGTTATCTAGCCCAATCTCCCTGCTTGGGCAGGGTCTCCTAAAGTAGGTTGCCCAGGACCATATCCAGAATGCTATGTATGCATGTATTTATACACATACACATGCTATATAGAAAAAGACAATTTACAAAAGATACAGGCAGTTCACAAAAGATACAGGCAGTCCACATATAACCTATATATATATCATCTATATAGAGATGACATATATAGATACCAATCATATACTAGAATACAGAATATATACATAAATATATAAAAGTAAAATATAAATTTACAGTGCAGACAACAGCAGGACTTGAGAATCCTAGAGGACTGCAAGGATTCACGCTTTTGTCACTAAAGGAAGGGCTCTGACCTCTTTGCTAGAAGACTGCATCACACATGCAGCCCCAGAGGAGAACCACAGGTTCATTTTAACCCAAAACATTCTACATTTAGATCTTATCATATAGCACCTACAAAATTTAAACACTCAGTGCCTTAATGAAAGCACTTTTTTCATTCTCATACAACCAAAGTCACAATAAGCTATACAAACATGGGTGATATTGTAATCCTGATCTTTTTGTAAGCACAAATCTACCCCCAAAGTCAGAAGCTAGAAATCACGCCAACATTTTGTTAACACAACAGATTGTACTTCATGCCCAACTCACTTCAGTATTAATCTGTAGGCAGATATTCACAACCTGTAAGTACGCATGAGAGCTAATATCAGTTTCAAAGATGACAGTATTGGTAAAACTGCCTACACAAGTTTGTGCATGTAGTAATTTTTTTGTTTTGACACAAGGGAGCTTATTGAGTTTTCTTGTCTCACAGTGATGGGCCATTTGGGGATTTGCCTCAAACTGCATTTGTCAAAATTGACTCACCAGCTCAGTTCAAGGCCATCACTCTCTGTGCGTCTTTTCTGCTCATCTGAAGGGAATTAGCTATTTATTTACATAATCTTGCCAGCTTCTTCACAAGAACATCAAGTTCTTAAGGACCTCCAGACTACTCAACTGCAGTCTTCTGTAGCTCATATTGTTGACTCCCCATTGCTTTTCAGAGCTTATCATTCCTCTGTGGCCCAGACATCTTCATTTCTTCCTCCCTCCCTTCCATTCCGATTATCTTGCAGTAAGATACAGTTTCCCATAGTTCATTTGAAGAATAAAAATTACAGCAGGTATTTTCTTAAGAACAGAAGGAATAAACATGGCAGGGGTGAAATATCAGTGTCTCCTCTTTCTGGTTTTCTTTGCTTTTGGCTTTTCATCCTATTTAAAACTAGTCCTTCTTGCAATGGAAGCCTGACTGGGTTTTTCGCTAGTACCTAGATGTAGCAACACTAATGCTAGCATCAGTTGTGATTTTCTTGTTGTCAGTTGTTGGTATAAGGCCAATAAATATAGCCACTTATGATATTGCTTTTAATCTGTAGTTGCTTTGCAAATTGCAGCAGAGAGCAAGCATTAAGGTGCTAAAATTAGTTTGCACTGCAATAGTAACAAATTAAAAATGGCACACTGTTACATCAAGCAGTGTACAGTTCTGCCAATTGATTTATGAGGTCAGGAGTAAAAGAATTTATCACTTGGCATTATCTTTGCTCAGATTTAATGCCTGCTCTGTCATCAATACACAAAAAAATATAGGAGTTGAGAAAGGCCTTTTCCAAAGACAAGGGCTGTTTACAAAGGAGTGTTTCTCTCTAAGATACCTTAATAAAATAATAGCTTCAGTAGCCTTAATCTCACAATATAGTGAGAAATCTGTATGGTGCTGGTTTTGTCTCCAGACAAATATTTTTAAATTCATCATTAAATGACGGGAGCACTGTCACATCACCTCCAGCCGTGAGGAACATATTAAGCTCTGGACTGCCTGGATCCTTGCGTCCCCTTTCTGTCTCCCAGTAGCACAAATTTAATGGCAGACTGAGATACTTTGCTGAAGCTCAGAACAACATGCTCACCGTTAACTCAAAGTCTCTTTTTTAAAAAATAAACACTGACAAAGGACACAGAATTCTGTTGGTTCTGGCATAAAAAGTCATAGGAAGAGACAGAAAGGGAAAAGTTAATTCCTGATTTATGGTGTTGCTTTATCTTGTTCAAAAAAAAAAAAAAAAAAAACAAACAAAAAAACCAGGTGATCAGACTATCAATCAGCAGTGCTTTAGTGTAAGAACTGCTGCTAAGTTTCACCTCAGAAGTGACTGTACTTCAGTGGCAGATGAATACTTCCCACTCTACTGTACGCTGAATGCATCCACATACTTCATGGATTGGAAGAGACAGTGTAAACAAAAGGGTTTATTACAATGACATTCATCTGAAGAGAAACAGGAATAAGTACGTACTCAGGAGACCGAAGTTTATCAGCATTACTAGTTTCTACTCTCATTGTAATCATTGATACAAGAATGATTTGGGTGTTTTCCACTTCCACTAGGCATAGGCACTCAAAAATCACAAAAGTTCTAATTCACAGTCTTACAATAGACAATTCATGCCCTGTTTACTGCTCAGAATCCATGAAATTCATTGCTGGGAAAATATAAGGTGATTCACATTTTAAAAGGAAGGACAAGGAATTCCAGAAACTTTGTTAAATCCTCATGAAAAGGTTGAACATTTGTAAATCCAAGGAAAAAAATTTCTATGTCGCCTCATTTACAATTATGCTAAATACCAATGGGTACAACCAAAGTTGTGAATTCAATTCAAAAGTCAGCAAAAATATTTACATTTTTAAACTCTAAGTATATATTTAAGGCACACTAAATTCAAAACCTGCTTATGGTCATATAAATGTCACGGGGAAACAAGACTATTTCATGTGTTTTGCGGAGTTGTATGCTGCTACACTTTGTAGGAGACCTGAACTTTGCTACTGGCCATTCTATTATTAATTAGAACACAGTCTTCATCTTTGAACACACTCAACTTTGGCATTAGCTTATTTCTAATTACAGGTTGTGCAGTCTTAATGGACTACAGCCAAGTGCAGAACCCACCCAGCTGTCTATCACTGTACAATCATTCATCTGAAATTAATAATGTGAATATATTTTTAATTAAAAATGTTCAAAAACTGTTAAAGGACCCACATATGGAGATTTTTTTTCTAATTTTAAGCAGCAACAACGCAAATACAGACATCACGTAAAACCTGCATTTCAAAGAGGAAGATACATTTCAATCCACCTACCTGGGCCTCAGCTAAAGCTTAATTTTACTACTAAATCCAGACATTCCATAATAATATAAAAAAATCAAATAAATAAAACCCAAACATAATTTCTCTCACACAGTGTGCTCAAGGATCACATTACAGTTGGTATTTTGCATATAGAATTATTTTGCTTCTGTATGCACTACAAAATGGGACTAAAAGACTTTCATAGGCCCTATAGCAATAAAGGAAAACTAAAACATCTGTATGAGTGCCCATAGTTTCCATTTAATAAGTTATGGTTGGTTTTTTTTTTTTCATTTCAAAAGTGTTGCTGTGTAGCAATCCAGACTTTGGTTCAGATTTTGCAATCAAGCCCCAGTAAATTTTAGACCCATAAAAACCCAGTAATTTTGTCAGAGGTTTGTCTTATGCACAACACTGATATCAACCATCTTCCACATCTTATCAAACCTATTGCTTCTGTTGCTAAAAAAGATTAGATTATTTTGAATGCCTCTCTGTAACCATACCAGCCTTTCTCTTCCAACAATAAGAGAGTCAAAATATGTCTTTAGCTCCCAAATAAAAATGTAAGCAGTGCCCCATAGTACCGAAATTGTCCCTGCAATGTTCTGAAGTCAAAGTCAAGCCAGCTTCCTTAGCTCCTGACCCAGGACAGCATGTTGGATCATATCAAACAGCTGCAGAGTTTCACCATCTTCAGGTGGGCTGCTCAGCCTCTTATACAACTTTGAATTAAGAAATCCTATTTCAAAAGCTCTTCATCTGGAGTCTTTAAACATGAGGGTATTCAAATACATGCAGCAACATGGTGTAATACAAGGCCTGTGAAAACACTCCAAACTCTAGTGCGTATAGATCAGCTTCAGAGAGCTGGGGACCAGACAAATGTAGCTGTGCTTGATCACAAATATAGGTTGCAAGCAGGGCTGAAATTTGGGAGAGTGAACTGGGGTGACTTCCATTATCACTTCTTTTTCCCATCAAGCACATGTCCTACATTCTACTTGTAGCTGACTGTTATACTGGGTGAATAGGATGAGGATGTACTCTGAGGGTGTCTTTACTAATTTGTTCAATAACAGGCCAAAGATCCCACCCAGGGAGACAGTGAAACTATCCCACTTGAAATTGCCCACAACACTGGGCTTTGGAGCCTTCCTACTGCAAATAATGTAAAATATCAAGAGCAACATTTCTTGTAGCACCAGAAAAGTCCCAGTGCATTTTGCAGATCCAAGCTCTTGACTTGACATCTGTAACCAAGACAGAACAACACCCCATAGGCCTTTGTTGGCATATTAGTTCAATACTGACACAGGAGCAGGTATAATGGCCAGCTAAAATATGCATTACTGACAAGAACTGGAAAAAATGTATGTTCTTTGCATACAAGCACAAGCAAAGTACATAGGTATATTAACACGGGTGTCCACATATTTCTCCGATGCACGTACACATGTAATTGAGACATCGTTACTTCATACACAAGGGGCATGAGCAAACTGAACTCCCACACACCCTTTGATATAGAAAGTCAGTGGTTTGTAGTAATTAGTGGCTAATTTGTATTGACACAGGTGTGCTTGGAAAGTTACTCTGTTTCCCTGATGTGCTCTAACTCATTTTCAGTAAGGGCAAGAGCCACTGAGGCTGCTACTGGTTATTTCTGTAAGAAGAAAGAGGTTTCAAAGAGCAAGTTAATCTCCAAGCCTAGTTTTTAATCTCACTAGTGAACATTTTTTGTCTAGCCTTTGTTATTTTGTATCCCACACACTTTGTTATTTCTAGGCTTCTCTAAGAAGCCCCAGCAGGAGAAGCAGTCACTGTGCCATAAAAATACTACTGCTTTTGAATAATTTATTTCTAATTTCTGCATTTTAGAACATCTTTCTGTGATGTAGATTCCACTTTCCCCTCTCCCATTCACAAATTATAACTTATTACTCCACTGTAATGGGGGAGCACTGTAGTGCTAAAGCCCTAGCAGAGAGCAAAGGTATACAAGCAGGGCAACAGCACAGATCTCAGGGAGGAGAGGAAGGTGGGATAATAGCACTAGATATAGCGATTAACTAACCAAAAAGTTATACAGAGTAAAAGACAAATATCTGAGGAAACTGGCAATGTAAGCGAATTTTTATTCTATTTGAATATTTAAAATATAATGATAGAATAATAGAATATTTATTCTATTTTTTTTCTTTCTAGCCCCCAATGTTCATAGCTTAAAAGTGTTTCAATAAACATATTGATGATCCAATAAGGAGATGATTTCAGGCAATTCCCTGCACTGAACGTTGTTTTGGAGCTTCTTGGCCCAGGAGTGACTGAGAACTGAGCTTCCATATCCACTGTTAGAGTTGCTTCTTTCAGATAAAAAGTGAGGTTACACAGCTGGTGACAAGTTCTGACTTTTCCTGCGCTACTCATATTTCATACCTAAACAAGGAAATTCTTACCTCACTGCTGCTTTGTCACCTTTTCCAAAGTGATTTTGAATCCCTTCAAAATATGAAATCTTTTAGTGGGTATAAGAAAAACACAACTGTAACCCAAGGCAACTGTTAAAATGCAGCGGCCATTCTTATGTTTCAGTTTGCAAAGGCAGGAGCAAATGCTGAATAATCTTTCTAAAGACATTGAAAAAAACCACAGCAAAGAATTCTGATGTAGTACAGAGGAGAAACTCAGTAAAAAGCGCCCTTATCTTTAATCCTCTTGCAATCATGTCTGAAACAGTGTTTATTCTCCAAGACCTTATCAGCCCAGGGAGCATCTGGGAAAACAAACCTTACGAAGTGAAAGGTAACTAAAAGCTGTACCAGGAAGATATAAGGAAACAAAAAGACAAAACATCATCCCAGTGGAAAAATAAGCATGATAGATTTGAAAGACCAATCTACATGAGAAAACAAAAATTAGGTTTTTTTCTGTCCTTGCTTATATGTTTTGAGAAAGGAATACAAAAGATGAATATCTGTGTAACTACATCGTGTGTTTTCAGGATTGCATTTCAGGAAAAGGTTCAATTGATATTTTATTACCTAGATTACTGAGACACAACAGATATAATTTTTCAATGTACTGCAGCACTTGGGCTTAGGCTTAGTGGATAGCCATAGCACAAGCCCTTGAGAACTCCAGAGTCCCATGAGGCAGTTACAGTTCTTACATATCTATTCATCTAGATATTAAAGTTTTGCCTTGTGGTTGTTTCTCAAAACCATTCAGCTATGGGTTGACCAGAGGCTTGTAACATGCAACTGTGGGATGGCCTTGTAGTAAGATGTCTGAACATTACTGAACATTTCTTCTGTTGCCAAACATTTTTAATGCTCCCAAGCACTTTATCATCCAGCAGCACCCTCCCTTATTCAGCACAGCACAAGTAATAAAATGAACAATGTCCTTCAGGGCTGAGGCTTATGTGCTATCACTAATTAGCTCACAAGTCCTCTCACCCTAAGGGATGCGGGAGGTAGACCTGGGAGTTAGTGGCTTGGAGATTAAATTTATATTACACATGTGGATGTAATGTATTTAATATGTATTTCCCAATACATTCACAGGAAAGTTCCAAAGAGATTCACAGAACTACTAATGATTGCTTTATCTGGGCTAAGGCACCAAAAGGCACAAAAGGAGTATTTTAAATAGGAATTCTCCTCCTAGCAAATTGGATAGCCAACAATAGACAGCAGCTAAAAAGTTCAGTGTGCTTCTAAGTTCAGCAAAGCAGCTCTTTGCTGATGATGGGCAGAGGGGAAAGGGGAGGAAGAAGGAGAAGAGATCAAAACCCCAAATGGCATGGATCAAAGCAGCAGCAGTAGGAATGTATAATGAGACAGGAGTGTTCAAAAGGGTTAGCTGTGGGTTTCAATTTTTAGCAAGATGAGCCACTAAGCTAGAGAGCAGATATCAAACCCTTAATGTTGGTCCTAATTCTCATACAGGATTCCAAAAGTTGGGATATTGCTAAACACTGACACCTTTTTCCCATTTAACACTTGGCACTTCCACTCTCCTCAGCATCTCACTGAAGAGCCAAGGCAAAGATTATGCCAGTTTGCAGATCTACACTGGTGAAGATCTTTGCACAAATTCTTTGTTAGAAAGCAAGATGCCTTGACAAAATCTCACCACTGGTTCTGTCCTCAATCATTCCCACCACGCATATATCCACTTTTGTACATATTTCCACAAGACACCTTATTTAATATTACTTGACAGCCCTTCTTTTTTGCTTTCTTCGTACCTGATACCAAAAGCCAAGAACAGCTCAGGAAAATTCTTTGTCATAACTCCCTTGGTACAGTAGTATCTGTTCCAGGGTACCAAAGATCTTATTCCTCCTGCTCCTGTTGGTCCTACTGATAGCAGCAGAACCAGAGACCCTCGGTATAAGCAGGTCTTATACTTGGTCAGAATAAATTCTGACTTGTTAGCACTTCCCTTCTTCCAATGCCAATTAATAGAAATGCAAACCATTTGAGAAACACAATTCTGAATCAATTTGTTTTGTCTAATTACCAGCCTCACAAAAGACCACCTTCCCAAGGCACTGAATCTCCAGTGAATATAAACCCACATCAAAAGATATTACTGCATTAGCTTGTTTTTATACCTCTGGCCTTTTCTCCCTTCCTCTGATAATATGCCATGAATAACACACTTTTGGCAAACGATGAACACTTAAAAAGCACAATTTGTTGCAGAGAAGCACTACTCACTTTTATTTTGTTGTTGCTGCTGCTGTTTAAATAATGCTCAAAGTTAAAAAAAAAAAAAACACCAACAAAACAGAACATGGAGTGCTGCAGCACCTCTCCTATGAAGAAAGGCTGAGAGAACTGGGGCTGTTCAGCCTGGAGAAGAGAAGGCTCAGGGGAGACCTTAAAGCACCTTCTAACACCTAAAGGGAGACTACAAAAAATCTGGACAGGGAATTTTCGTAAGAGTGAGTAGTAATAGGACAACGTGTAACAGTTTTAGACTGGAAGAGGGTACAGCAACCTAGTCTAGTGGAAGCTGTCCCTGCTCTTGGCAGGGAGGTTGGGATTAGATGATTTTTGAGGTACCTTCCAACCCAAACCATTCTATGATTCTATAAATAATGGGATGAATTGGTGAGCGGTCTGGCCTTTATCAGGATAGAGCCATCCTACAGTACCATTGTTTACCCAAAGCAGGAATACCTTACAGAGTCTGATGATGCTGACAAAACTCAGTAGCACCACTTGCAGAACAGAAGTTGTTCTGTAAGAGTAAGGATGCTACAGGTTGAACATAGCTGAAATATTTCATACCATGCTTAATTAGCCTGGGTTAGTAGATACTCCTGCTGATAAGCTGTCACAGAAGATCCTGGAGCAGAGTGAACAGGTATGGAAACAACTGCATTACATAGGTAATGAATTCCAATTGTTTCTGGCTGAAATTTACCTGTTTGAAATTTCTCATCATGGAAGAGAACTAATTAAGTCCTGAATGTTCTTGACTGTGGTGGGTGATACTAATTTTTCACTTGGACAAATTGTAGGGTGCTCAAATATGCAAAGCCATGCAGAAAAGTACTTGTGTGAGCAGTCCATACAAGGTCATAAAACCTGTTACACATGAAGCTCCAAAAGTTCTTTTTGCTCATCACGTTATTTTAGTGGTAGACTTGTGGTTATGAAGGTGAGCAAAAAAAAAAAAAAAAATTTAAAAGTGAAAAAATAATCCTAGGTTTACATCCATTATTCACAATATGCCTGCAAAACATCTCTGAATACCAAAATGAAGATTTCCATGAAAAGCTTTCCTAGTGTTAGCTGAAATAGCACAGTGGCAGGCCTTCAATGATTCCTCTGGAGTACCCAGGACTAGGCTCTGCTAATCCCTAATGTTTTGTTTTTCTAACTCTGTCTGCATCCAATTTGCTTTTCTAGAAATTGAAAACTTCAAGTTATTCTGGCCTCAGTTACAACTTACAAAAAGCCCTGGGGAAGTCAGGTCTTTAGACAATGCAGCATAGCTTCCTCCATCATATGAAAGAAATTGTAAGGAAAAGGGTTGCAAGGAAAACCATCAAAATGCTATGAAATGTAGTTACGTGGCAAAAAGTTTGGTTATACGTAACTTCATTCAGCTTCCTATTGCTTAGCTTTTCTGCTACAGTGTTCAGTGACAGTGGCCTTTAATATTTCTGCGGGATCCTCATTTTGGTCAACGTGGGGACTGCCTGAACAGTTCATTACTGCAGTGTATCTTCACAGTATGTGGTCTGTGACTTACGATTAAAGCTGTTCCTGAAACTGAATGATTAATTTTTCCTTGGCTTTTCCATGGCACTCCTGTAACAGTGCCTGAACAGCAGTTAACATTCACAGCCTGCAAGAGAGGCAGAAGCATTCTCTCCACTCTGCAGATGGGCAACAGGGGCACAAATTTATTAAGATCAAAAGTTATCTTACCTTAGACTTCACAGTTGGGCACTGAATATTTTTTCCTGGTGTGCCCAGTACTGCACACCATTACTTATATTCACAGCACAGTTCCAAGAAATTCCGTTACAGCCGAAAGAGCTCCCATCAACACTAAATTGCATGCAGGAAACGATGGCGGGAAATTCCTTGCCAGCTCTGACAAGAATGATTTGAAATCCCTTGCCTAACATTACATAAGATTTCTATGGCAAGAAAAGGAAGAAAAAACATCTCTATAGGTTAATATTCAAGGCTACAGCCCAAGAAACTGAAATTTCCCTTCTTCCAGCTGCCTATCTGATTCACTATGCAGGTTTAAGAGGTTTAAGACATCAAGACGAAGCACTAAGACGGAATAACTTCCTTTGTTACACTTTTCTCACTTCTCTAATTTTAGATAGGCACATCCTGCACACAAATCCTGAGAAAAGGGTAGCATCTGATCACATAAGTAGGCTGTAATATTAAGCATATATGTAATGGTGCCTATGAAAGTTGTACTAACAAATTAATTCTGACATTTTCTAGCCTTTGCATGTTTGGCAGGGTTTTTTTTGCAATTTCACTGTCTCTACATATGGGCGCATGTGTTTACTTGTTGATATGTGTATGTGTGCAGTTGCCATGGTTTTTAAGAGGCCAGACTAAGAGAGTTTATCCCAAGGCATCAGTAGCATTGTAACTTTCACATCAGCCACAGAGAGCTCTGCTATTTCAGATGAAAGGCTGATAGCAGGAATAGCCTGTCATTGTTAACACAGATCTGGTTTACAGGTCAACAAGATTAGCACTATTTTTCTGACTGCTCTGAATATTTGCACAGAGTCTACATATTTTATGAAAACAGTCTTAACCAAAAAGTTTTTCCTCAATTCTAGACAAGGCTTATTTGGAGTAATTTCATACTTCAGTTTGTAGGCTCTCCCTTTGTAAAAGGCACGTTCAGCTGATCTTAAAGTGTGGCCCTTCCTACAGGGGCACATGCACTTGCCCAAATAACCTTCTGTTTTCCCATGTAGATAAATGTGCTACTTGCTCCACCTTGTCTCCCTTTCATGTCTATCTCCTCACAGCAGAAAGATAGAGATAGATAAGAGAAATACTTCAGTGTTCCCACAAAATTTACAGGGAAGCCAGGTACTGTTAGATAAGAGGGACCAAGGTAACTTTTTGTGATAAAATATTCCAAATTAAACCAGTTAATCCTCCATCATTTGCAGGTTCTGGATTTCTTCATGTAGGATATATTTTTATTAAATTGGGTTTTTAGTAGGATTTGCTGTAACAAAACCCAAACAAGACTTTCCTTTTCCACAGAAGAGCAAGAAAAATGTATGTTTGGGCATAGTGGAAAGGGGGACTGAAACTCAGCCAACATTAAGCAGCCTGTATTGTTTGTTGGACTGGAAGGTTTGCTTATTCCTGTGTTCAGGTCCTCTTTTCTGGAGGACGTTTTTCTTAAAAAAAGCAAAACAAAAACAAAAACAAACAAACAAAAAGAAGACAAAACTCACTAAACAATAACTCCCCTTCCCCAACAGCATTGTTTTCATGAGTTATTGAGCAGAGCCTGTCTCATCTCTATCTGCCTGTGTTACAGATTAATGATTTGACAGGTAAATGTTTTAATAATATTCCAACTGTAATCCAAGCCATGTCAGAATTTCAACATCACAGCATAAAGTTATGTAGGTGCCTTAATTTTATTTCTCAGAGAAGCTGACTTTCATGTCAATGAAAGGTTAAGCTGACTAATATGAATTATTATAATATTCTTCTTAACCTGTCCCAAGATCAATAATTGGCATCATTATTCATTTTCTAGAACTAAAGACCCTAACACTGTTATTCTAATAAGAGAAAAAGAAAGTATATTAACTTCCTGCCATTCCTATTTTAATAAATTTGGAAGTTTTGAACTTAAATCAGTACGAGAAAATGTCCCAATGAAATAAAACCCCAAACATTCTGTTCCTATGTAGAAAAGAAATGACTATGTAATTAATGACATATTGGAAAGTTATAGTACTTTTCACAGAGCACTGAAATAAACTGGGTTTTGCAATAAGTTTATCTTCGTGATTTTTGAAGTTATAACAGTGAGTGCAATACCTGTCTTTTTCCTTTAACTCCTGAGCACTTTTTCTCAATCGGTATTTCCTTAACTCTTTGTCAGAGGAACACTATGAGCCTGATTCTCCAGCATGGCGCATTTGCAAAGATGTTATATTATTGTTAAGTAAGTTAAATTACATGGTAAGTAAGAGTACACCATTTTTAGGAGGTGCTGTTTCTTTCCTGCTCATTTTGCTTACTGCTTTAAAAAAAAAAATTCCTCATTCCCCAGATGTGGATGATCCTGCTTGGTTCAAGTCAGCCGGCAGCCCAGCTAAGCTCTCTCTCTCTCTCATAGAAGCATCTGAGTTTTGCTTTCTGTATTGTTCGCTTTGCTTCAGCTAAAGGTCACACAGAATTGCCTTGCCTACACCTAAAAATGTTTCCCAGGAAAGCTATATTGGCCAACATTGTCAGGAAGAGCAGGTTTTATACTATCTATCTAAAGCTTTCTTTTGATACTGTAACTTTCAAAAGTCCCACACACAGCACTGGTCACAAATAAAAAGGCAGAGTATGGTTGTCTTTAGTAGGACATATATATGCATAGTTACATCACTTAGGCATATAGCTTTTTGAACAGTAATTGAAATAAGGGAAGAAAAGGTGAATTCATGTTGAGCCAGAAAAAATTAAAAAAAGTAAAACCAAGCCATCTTTGCAAGGCTGAAGCCTAAATCCTATACCTCTGGAAGGCAGTGGTGTAAAAGGCTCAAAATAGTGCACAGCAGCTCTGTAGATCTAAATCAGTCTTCAGCAAAACCCTTTTGCTGTAGATGACAATCTGTATCACAAGATTTTGAATAAGCAAATATGAAATACTTAGATACGAAAGATGGTATATGCAGTGTAGTGAATACTAAAATTTAACAGAGAAATGTGCTCCCTGCAAAAAAATAATACCATATAGCAAAATTACACAAATAAGTTTAGTCAGCCTTAGGAAAGTGATTCAAATTTGATGCTACTACAGTGTTATATTTTGAAGTCTGTATTGTTTTCTTATAGAGTTGACAAGCATCAAGCCCTTTCAGGCAAAAATCCGAATCCACCACCAAAACACTGAAACAAAAACAAGCAAAGGAGAAACAGTTCAGTTTGTCAACTTATGGGTGCTATACAGACTGTGAGGTAGCATCGCACTGCGTCAGGACTGTGGCATCTAAAATAGCAGTATCAAGTCCCAGGGATATGATTTCATGTTTACCAAATGCAAAATGGAAGTAGAACTGTGCAAAAGCTATTTACTCAAAAAAGCTGTGATGTATCCAGCAAGTCTCTCTAAAGTTCAATTAAATCTGGTTATTAGTTTCAGTTTTCCACACACACAAAGAAGTATTTCTTTTACTTATTTACATAGTACTTGATTTTAAATTCAAAATATTTGTTTTAAATATTTCTTTATTGTAGATAAAAAGGACTAAAAATTGGTTGGGGTGGGGGGGTGAGTTTGATCTATTTCTTCAAGAAAAAAGAAAACTGTTTCTTAAGAAGTCCACAAAAATAAAGTCATTGCACTGATATGCTGATCTGCCCAGCTCTGACTGCTTCCAGACTTAGGCTTGTGTGTCCAAACTTTCTGAGATGGTAGAAATTCACACTTTATTTCACAAAATTTCAGTCTAACCTGAACCTAAACATTGGATGACTATATCCATCTTTGACTGCTTTTTCAAGTGGAGGTAGCCCAAAAACCGTAACAACCTGTCATAATTGATCCTGCACAAGCTAAAAATGGAAGATTTAAGCAAAAATTCTTACTTGAAGGACCTAAGAGGCCACTGAGAACAATGAAATAAGTACCGCACTAGATTTACTGCAGCTGGATTCTAGTGTGGCTTTTTATATAAGGATTCTGCCTTACAAACTTAATTCAAATTGGCTTGGATATGAGCACAGCTAGATTGACAATAAATTGGTTGAAAAAAAAATAAAATCCGTAAAGAGTAGTGATAAATGCTACCATATGAAGTTGGAAAAACATATAGTGTAGTGATATAGAGATTAATGTTCAGTAGAGCCTGTTAATTTTCATCTACGTTCAGGCAATGGGCAGTAAGTACTTCTTATATATATATATATACATACATAAGAAATATATATGCACACAAAGAGAACAGCAGACTGCAAGGTCTTGTAAATTCTAATGAAGAGAGAGTGATATTATAAGGGGATGCAAAGTCTGAAAATAGATGGTACAACTTTGGAATTGAGAATCTCATGCCAAATATTCACTAGTAAGAAACCTCAAGTTCAGAAGTCCAAAGGCAAGGTAAGTATAACACTGAACACTATCTGAGAAATGAATTTTCAATGCTGTATACTAGCAAGAAGTGCAACACAATCTGGGAGATGCACATGATGATGTGATATACAACACAGCAAAACAGAGAACACTGGCCAAGATGCTTACGGAATATCATATTCAGTTCTGTACTCCCCAATGTCTAATACTGACAAATTAGTAGTAATTCAGAGAGGAGAAAAAACCCTGCTGCCTAATGGTAGTAATATATAGGCCAGAATTCCACTGAAGTCAATGACAAGCACCTACATACCTTTGAGGATCAGACCCTCTATCTCATGTAGAAGGATTTGCTTATGAAGAAATATTAAAAGGTCTAAATACGAACAGCTCAGCTAAGCTCTGACTAAAAGGAGACGTGATAACTGCCTATAAATATTTGAAGGGTATAAACATTAAGAAGGGCGATGAATTATTTAGGTTGGTACAAGGAATATAACGAGGAGTAATGGGATGAAATTAAGAAAGTGAAAATTTAGGCTGCTCCCTGACAGCGAGGTATATTTCATCTGTGAAATAATTTACACTGAACATCCTGAAAAACTTCTTTGTGAGATGTATTAACCTCTTACAGTCTCTCAACAGTAATGGCGGAAGTCCCATCTACTGGGTGCTTCTAAAATTAGATGAAGCAAAGTAAGTGAAAATGAATAGAGGACTACCTTGCTTTGGCAAGATATTCTACGGTTGATGTAATAAATCTATTCCCCTACTCCAACTTCTTAGTCTCCTGTTAGCTTTTCTATCCAAGAACACCACAGCATTTCCAGCACGATTTTTGTAACCAGATAAGAGAGAGAATACAATCTTGGGAAGTGGATACAATTTGCTTGAGAAGGAAAGGCATTATACTCACCTTTAATTACAACTGTTCTCCAGCAAGTACAAGGTAGAACAGTAAGTGTCCTGAGAAGAGCACGCCAGCATTTGCAATCAACATTAGCACAGATTAACAACAAAAATGAGGGTGAGGGTGAGGAGGGGGTGTGGATCGAAGCTGTAGCTTCTAGCTAGAAAATGAACTCATACATCACAGAAATACCATTTAGGAGGCAGTCTCATTTCTTTAAGGTTGGCATGCAAAATTTTGCAGTTTCATCAGTTGGCTTGTGTCTGTTCAAGTATGACATGCCATAAGTGAAACCCATCTAGTTAGTGCATTCTTTGTCCATTCACAAAATAATGCAGTGCTGTGGAAAAGATTGAGTGCACTACCCAAAGGAATTTCATTGCAACTGCAGAAAATCAACTTCAAAGTCTAAATAGAACTTGCTTTCACCTCTGTTAGCAGTGCTCAACTAGTACTGCAGCTTGCAAAGTTCCTGTTTCCACTCTCCCCATGATGGATTTGCCATCATAGCATCACTATTTGTTAAATCAAACTTTGGAAGGAATTCAAAACTTTGGACAGAATTGAGTAAACATGCTTTCAGGCAGACAGCGGTTTAATATTAGGCTGTTTAAAAAAAACCCAAACAAACAAACAAACAAACAAAACCCCCAAAACATAACAAAAACACAAGAAGGCTGGATATTTCAGGAACACATGGGGGAAAAGAGTGTACTAGGTTTGCATGGCAAGGTTTTGGTAGCTGGAGAGGGCTACATGAGCAGCTTACATGAGGAGATGCCAGAAGCTTTCCTCACATCCAATAAAGCCAATGTCAGCCTGATCCAAGATGAACCCACTGCTGACCAAGGCTAAACCCATCAGTGATGGTAGTAGCACTTTTAGGATAATATATTTAAGAAGGGGGAAAAGTTACTGTGCAACAACAATTGCAGCAGGAGAGAGGAGTGAGAAAATGTGAGAGAAACAGCTCTGCAGATACCAAGGTCACTGAAGAAGGAGGGGCAGGAGATGTTCCAGGCACCAGAGCAGAGATTCCCCTGGTGCAGACCATGGTGAGGCAGGCTGTCCTCTTGCAGCCAAGGAGGACCTACACCAGAGCAGGGGGATGCCCACAAGGAGGTTGTGACCCCATGGGAAGCCTGCACTGGAGTAGGCTCCTGGCAGTACCTGTGGCCCCATGGAGAGAGGAGCCCACCCTGGAGCGGGTTTGCTGGCAGGACTTGTGACCCCATGGAAAGCCCATGTGCTGGAGCAGCCTGTTCCTGAAGGATGCACCCGGTGGAAGAGACATATGCTGGAACAGCTCATGATGAACATTAGCCCATGGGAAAGACTCACACTGAAAGAATTTGTGGAAGATTGTCTCCATTGGGAATGACCCCAGGCTGGAGCAGGAGAAGAGTGTGAGAAGTCCTTCCCCTGAGGAGGAAGGATCGAAAGAAACAACACATGATGAACTGACCACAGCCCCTACTCCCCATCCCCCTGCACCACTCTTGAAGGGTGAAGAGTTACAGAAACTGGAAATAAAGTTAAGCCCAGGAATAAGGGAGAGGTGAGGGGAAGTCGTTTGAGATTTGGGGTTCATTTTTCTCATTATGCTACTCTGACTTAATTGGCAACCAATTAAATTAATATTCCATAAGTTTAATCTGTTTTGCTTGTGATGGTAATTGATGAGTGATTTCTCCCTGTCCTTATCCTGACTGAGTGCCTGTCATTATATTTTCTCTCCCCTGTGCAGTTAAGGAGGGGGGATGATAGAGCAACTTTGGTAGGTACCTGGTATCCATTCAGGGTCAAACCACCACAGAGAGATGAGATGAATATTTAGCTATTTGAATTCTACTGTAGGAGAAAAATGGTTCTTCTTTTAAATAATTCAATTACTTTTTATAGTCAATTAAAAAGGAAGGCAGTAATATTCAGCCTATCTCAAGAATTCATCTCTAAGAAATGGATCCTGAAGATTTTAGAGTGCTCTTCATGGGCTTGATCTTGTACTACACAAGACAGAAAACCATAGCAGAAGCTTATCTCACATCAACTCAAACACTTAGGTTAGCTCTCTGGCATACAAAGAGTGATACCTAACTCCCAGTTTTAAAATCTGTGTATTTTTGTGTGTGAACTCATTTTTAATCACTTCTCTAAATGCACCATTTTCAAGACAACAAAGAAACTTTGAAAACTGGACTGAATTTCTAGCAACTAAAATGATCACAGACAAGTTTTTACCATATTAGAGATAAGCAGCAGACCTCAAATGATCCAAATCCCATGCTGGGACATTGTTAACTCAAACACCTATTGAGTCACAAATGTGCCTTTCTCTATCAAACCAAGTGCTGATCAGGCTAAATACTTTCCATTTTATGATACCAGACAAACACAATACAGCAGTGTTACAGTTAAGGACAATACCCAGTGCTCCAATCTAATTAATCCTCACTGGACCACTAGTAGCACTTTGCCTTTCAACTGTACTCTAGGCCAGGTAACCAAAGTTTTTGTACTTTCATTCTTATTCTAAAGAACCTGTGGAGAAAAGCTGTTTATTAAATACATGTGTTTCTTTCATAGAATTGTAAGTAAACATGTTGAAGGAGACACAGCTCAGGGAAATGAAGTCAGTAACATTCAGTAAAGACTATATACTACAGAAACAAGGTCAAGCAAATGTAAGGAGTTTTCTCCTTATTACAGGTGCAGTTAGGGTAATTTTTGTTCATTCTACAGTAATAACTTGTATGTAGTGCCCTGACACAGCGTTTTGGTTGTCAGTTACATGCGCATTTAAATACTGGAATCACCAGTAATTCGATGAAGAAAACGTATCCCAATTCACATTTATGCAGTCCCAGAGAAGTCAGTGAGTCAAATTCCACTCTTAGTTGGACCACTGTTAATCCAGAGGACTTAACTGGTCTCAGTGGCTTTGCTCTAGAGTGGAATATACCTTAGCATAACTTCATAGCATATAAATCAGAATGGGATAGGTCTCCTATTCTGTAAAGAGTAAAGAGTGAAACAGAATCTTCAGATCAATTCTATGATACTTTTGAAGGTTTACTTTCTGACTTCAAAATTTGAGAGACTGAAAACAACAATCAGCAGATTTTCTTTATTTTTAACCTACACTTCTTATTGAAACCCCACAAACAGACTGATCACCATCACTTCGCAGGCCAGGAGAAGAACAGCTAATGTTTTACTCTGAGTGTAAATTACAGAAAGTAAGGCTGAAAGGGACCCCAATACACCACCCTGTTCACACCTGCTCCAAGACAGAGTTCTACTGTATATCAATCAGTGCTGGAAGACCTCTAACACAAGCTAAGAAACTTTTGATAATTAAAATTATACAACCTTGTTATATAAAATCTATTTCAGTGTTTAACTGTCTTTCCTTCTAGAAATCACTTAAGACCAAATCCACAAGAGGATTCTATATTTAGAAGCTGGATTAAAGTGGTATTTACAAGTCCAGAACTGAGATTCTCAGACCACCTGCCTAGCTGTCACCAACTTTAGAGGTACCTCCCTTTTCAATATCAAAGTTCCCCAGACACACAAGAATTGCATTTGTTCATACAGAAAAGGATTCCACCTTTTAACAAGGCTGAGTGAATCAGCATCTGGTTTGTGCTTGTACCATGCTGGAGTCAATCAACAGGGCAGGCAGATGGCGGATGAAGGTACTCAGTCTAGAACACATGGTCTTGGCAACACCATCAGATTTATTTTTGCAAACCTACAGCAGCAACTGCCACCTCTTTTAAAATGAAATTAATAGAGGAAGAAAGAAGCAGCATGCCACTCAGACAGCCCCTTCTCTGTCTACTTCAATCAATAGCTGATGCACTTCAAATCAGAGTTTTGGAGAAGTATCTGCAATTTTTATTTCCAATTAAAAAAATACTTACCCACCAAGGTGGTGAATCCCAGTGTTGTTCATCTACTTCCACTTAATAGGCTGCACAATGAGCATAATCAAAGTAATGTAAAACCCACTTCCCAAGTTAATTTTAGAATCACTGAAATAAAGCCCTTTTGAGAGACCATTATAGAAGCTTTGTGAGTCACAAGGAGCCTAGAGATTGCCTTTGGGGCCCCCAGTCTTGGGAAACATCTCACCTTTGTGACCTGCAGCAATGTCCATGGGACAAGGTGGTGACTGAAATGAGAATCACTTTTAGAAAGAGCAGCTCTTCTCCAGACCACAGAATTTGAATATATTGTCAGTGAATTACAATGACCCAGCATAATTTACAGTCTAGGGAATAAGACTCTCTTAAGAGAGCAGAACATGAGTTCAAGATACCAAGGCCCAACATGACTCTGAACTTTCCCCTTCCCCACCCATACAGATGAGTGCTCTTGACTTGAAGTACAAAGCAAAGAACCCTGCATTCCTTTTAGCCTCAGTGTGTTTGTGTGTGTTATTGTTGGTTTTGCTTCTCAGAAGAAGTGACTTTTGCACAATTATGATTTAATTTTTCTTTTCAAAGTCATAGGTGCTTACTATAATGACTGATTCTAGATAGTGAATTCCAAAAAGGGTAAAAGAAGCTCCTTGAAAGCAAGACATGGCAACTTCAATTCTTCTCCCACCTTCCATAGTTGCATAAAACAACACTGTCTCCAGCGGATAGCCTCCAGACAATCCATATTGGCAGGTTTCAGGCAGCTTGGTGATAACTGGCTGATCCAGAGACTAATGCTCAAACCAGCCCAGAGATTAGTGGGTTTTGTCAGTCCTTATTTCTGAGACATTCGGCTTTCCCAATGGATGCATAGGGAAGCTTGATGTCTCTTGGTAAGGTTATACACTCCCCTGCAGCAGCCAAACACCTTAAATATTGGTGTTACAGCACAGAGAGCTGTAGCAGATTTCTGATTCTGTGCATTTGCGCAGTCTGTGCACTTTATTGTAATGAATGTTTCTGAAATAAAACCTGACCAATAAAAACCCTGGACTAGTCAATTATTAACAAAAATTAATCAGCAGATTGATTTCAGAACTGAAAGAAAATTATATTTAAAAAAATATATTGCTCCAGGAACTCATTACTTGAGTATCTTTGTGTATAGAGACCATGCGTAGCAGCTCCACTAGGTGTTACTGGGAATGTTTCAACACGGAGCGCTGATTTCAGCCGTACTAGCTTAAAGACCTAAGCACTACGTGAGGAATTGGCACTATAAACAGAAAATTCATAACAGGTGCATAATAGGCACTTCTGCAAAATGTTCTAGACCTTTATCACACCCACAGATGACACATTTATAATAACCATATAGAGATGACTTCAGGTTTCACAGGGTCCACTGTGTGTGCATTTTTCAAATTCAGCTTCCTAGAAAGTTTTTAGTTTCACCCACAAATAAAACCTTCTTTAGAGGTCATAGTGGTTAACGAGATATACTGGTTATCTTAAACATATTTCTGCTGATTTCAGTCTCTCTAAGTTTTGTCCCAGCTTTATCGAATATCAGATACTAGTAGCTTGCTACAAGTAGATACTATGTTTTAAGTCGATGCAAAAATGTATTTTACTCAACTCAATGGTCCCTGCTTAGCCCTCTTTCCCCACCTTTGTAGAAAATAAAAGCAATTGTTAATTACCTGAAAAAGAGTGAGACACAGCAGCTGAAAACTACCTTTTCAATGCAGATTTAAAGAAAAGGGCAACACATCTTCAAGACCTATGTAGCAAATTAGACAGTTACACATTTTTCCTGGACAATTGCTCCCCAATTCTGTGGAGTCTGAAAACAAAAAAGTTAAAAAAAAAACAACAAAGAAACGTTCTACCTTCACCATTGACAAGAAAAAAGGTCCTGGCCTGAAAACAAAGCATTCTTGTTTCCCAGAATTT
Source organism: Psittacula echo (assembly GCF_963264785.1). Classification (NCBI taxonomy): domain Eukaryota; kingdom Metazoa; phylum Chordata; class Aves; order Psittaciformes; family Psittacidae; genus Psittacula; species Psittacula echo. The sequence continues at coordinate 34,775,597 of NC_137738.1, read as the reverse complement.
CTGGCAGGGAAGCTCCAAGACTTTTGCTGCTGTTCAGATGTTTCTCAAGCCACCAAGAGAAGAGCACTCAGGCTTTTACCATTTATCAGGATTTTACCACTTCCTGACAATGTTTTCCAGAACACCAAAGAGCAAGGAAACCAACAAGGTTCAAACAGGGCTGACACTGCTGCTGAAGGAAGTTCTCTAATGAGCAGCAACAGGAGCAAGGAACACCAAGCACATGTGGGAATAGCAAGAAACACGTAAAAATAGGGAGGAGGTAAAACCAGAGCTGGCCCTGTCACTTCAGGGTTCAGTTAACCTCTCAGCAGCAGATGGTTTGGAAGCAGAGGGGTGCAGATTCAGGAAAATACCTTGTGTGTATAAGCCAATACAAGGAATTTGGGAATTATTTCACCCAGTCAAGCCAGAAGTGTAATGCATAGCATCAAGAAGGTCATCACCATCATAAAGACAGCAGTGCCCTTCTTTCCCAGAAGCCTGTAGTAAAAGGAGTGATTTCTCATCTAAACATAGCTTTTGACTAGTGCCAACATCACTATTTCCTAGCGGTTCACAACTACGAAATACGTGTCATGTTTTCAAGACATGCACATGAGTGTTAAGAGTTACTGGTTTTACAGAGGGAAGGAGAATTTGAGAGAAGTCAGAAAGGAGGAATATAAAATGTACAAGAGCAAATATGACATGGGGGAGAGAGAAAAGGTTATAGAGGGACAAGTACTGGTGGGGAAGAAAAAACGGATACGTTAGATAATTATGATAAAAGTAAGGGAGCAACATTAGGATCAGGAAATCCATAAATGTGCTTACCAGAAAAAGAATAAAGAAAATGGAGTCATGCCAAGAAAATTAAAAGGCTAAAAAGCAACTGAGAATGAGGGGCTTGCCAAGCCAAATCAATCAAATATTAGCTATATTCCACCAGTATTTGTCAAATGTATTTAAGAAATACTATTTTCTGCCATAGCTGGCTAAGCACACTCCAGCAAACATACTGTTTAGCAAATTTCAAGGAAATTAATTCAATCATTTATCCAGCTACTATTTTTCTAGTTATCTCACCAATTCCAAAAGTAAGTTGCACTGTTGTTACGTTTGTTAACTGGAATGAGTGTTATTTGTCGCAACAAGATTTTATCCCTTTCTAGCTAATGAACATATGGATCCTGTGTACAGGAATAGGAACAGGAGGCTGGCAGCACTACAATTAACTACCACAGCCAGCAAACACTATGTAACCTGCTTTTTTCCTTTCTTTATGTTATGCAGACATAGGTAATATTCCATAGCATTGTAGGACTAGTCCTTTGCGTAGTAAGTGTCAATTTTTAACAGAGATTACCATAATTAAATTCCTTTGGTGCTAAATTCAAAGTTGCAGTTATCAGCAAGTAATTCACCTTTCATCTGTTCAAGTACAACAGTGCGTTGTCAGATTACCCTTGTTCCTGTTATTGGAAGGGCATGTGATGAGGCAATTTTCACCTCAGTATGTATTCAAAGCAATTTTTGGTACAATAAAAGGCAACATCTTTTCTCCTTTGTACCATGTTTTTCAACCCCAAATATATTACAAATGAAATGCTATTTTAGAAACTGAAAAGGCACATGTAAGTAAAGTTCAGATACAAGTAAACTATCACATATTAGGAAAACATCACATTTCATGCTGTACAGGTGACCTTAATTTACACCCCTAGAGTACATATGTTGCAATACAATCTTTAATAAAACAATTGCCTACAAAGTTTCCACATGACTCTTCCTTCAATCAGTGCACAAGTTGGATGGTGCTCTGGGGCTGAATTAGCTATTCAATATTTCTTTTTATCCTCATCATTCAACGTGCAGCCTTACCTTATTTACTGCATAATATCCATACCCTGCTCTGAATACCTAATTATTTATTTCCTCATGGGCTTTTCTGTGGCACTCATCACTACAGTATCTGATGTTTCACAAATATTAATGAATATACCTTCCAACCCAGTGAGAAAAGCTAATGATACTTTCCTCAATTTGCAGTTGGAGAAAGGGGAACAAAGACAGTGGGAATTGCCTGCAACCACAGAGAGAAGCTGGGAGCAGAGAAGTTTACAGCTGCAGGTCCTCAGACTCCCAAAGCCAGCCCTCACTCTGCCAGACTACATCATCTTATTGGCAGAGGTGCCAAGGACTCACAGACTCCAGTTACCTCATTCACAACAGCCTGTGCTCAGCACCCACGTAGGACAGGCACTCATGTCTGTGGCTCATCCAGGAAACACACTACCCAGTTAAAACTCCTGCAGCCTTTCCTACATCTTTAAGTGCCTCACTTAAAAGCATTTGTCTGACTCCAGCTTTCTTATTTTGTTATGTTAGATGGAACTACATTCCAAAACTATTAAGAGAGAAACTGGGAGAGCAATCTATAACTGAACAGTCATAAATCTCAGGAGCCTTCCATTTGCGATACAGGTTCACCAAAATGTCTGATTCTGGATCTAAATCGTCTCTGCCTCCTGCTTCCCATAATGGAAGAAACTATGCTAATTCTCCACCTGCTGTCTGGCAGAATTAGAAATGGATTTCCATAACTTCTTGACAACTGGTATCTCCAGACAAATACAGCTGGAGGCAAGAAAAGAGAAAGTACAGGAACATATATCTGGGGAGCTGAGGAGGTGGGTGGGGAAAGCTTCAATTTACATGTGCAAATTGAGAAGTTATCTTCATGGTTAGTTTTGTCTTTTTAAAATTCAAAAGCTGCTGTTAGAAAAAAGAAAAAAAAAAGGAGGAAAAAAAGAGCAGAACGTAAGTATTACTCAAGCTTCCAATATTCAACCCAGTGTCATAGGCCACTTATATATTTTTAAAGATATTTTTTACCTCAAAATGCTATTATAAAGTCCTATTGAACATGTCTATGTATGCAAAAGCATAGATGTCCATGCATATTAAGCCCTAACTCTGAGCAGTTCAGGCTCATTTTAAACTTTGCAGGACATAAAATATTGAAAGTTTGCTCAACATAAAACTCTTCAGGGGGAGAAGGGGGGTGAAGGTGAGAAAGCTGGGATATATATTGACTCTGGTGTCTTTGCCAGCTACTACGGTCACCTTGCCAGCTACTAAGGTGACTTTTCAGAGGACAATTTGTCCAAATGACAAATAACATACTCGTGACCACTGCAAGTGGATCCCAATGACCAGAGCACCCTAAAAGGACTGAAAATAATATGTTGAATCTTGCACCAAATACACACAGACACTCCTGCACACTCTCAGGCACCATACATGCATTTCATAAAGACAATGCATTAAACACAATATATGTCACTAGTGAAACAACCTCGACACACAGAGCTAAAGCTACGGATTCTTTCTCTAGCATAAGCCTAGCTGATTTCTACACTCTCAAGTTTACTGGCTCACATAGAGCAGAATGAAATCTTGAGAATTAGTTCCTCTGATAAACAGCTTAGCTTTCCATCAATCTGACATGAAGTGCAATCTCTGCTCTAAAAAGCCAAAATGCTCAGTGATGGAAAGAGAGAAGGAGGAGATGCATCACCCAAGTAGTGATGGCTGGAGACATTTTTCTAGCAGAGACCCAGACAAGGTATTATGTCTTCACAAGGTGCTGGAAAGCTCTGCTTTCAGCAACCATATAGAGGTTTCCATAGTATTTTTCTCTCTGCCAGGGAAACGCTGCATGTGCATAACTATGTACTTTCCTTGTACAGGCATGCCCATAAGGAGCACTGCTGGCATTACTAATGGGTCCCCTTCCCTTCTGTGCCTGAACAGGCAAATTTCAGCTGCCCTCCCACAGTAGAGCAAGTGGGACAGTCACTTGGTAGTCCTCTGAATTGACACTCAGCACCCCAAGCAGCAGGGCCGAATTATGCTCAGAAGCACACATGACCTGCAGAAGTCCTGAGGCAGCAGAGCTGGGCTTCAAAACTAAATTGAAACACACAACTGTCAGCACCAAATCTTTCAGCAGGTTCAGCAGGCACCAGATCAGACCTGGAGCATTTGCCCTCTTCCTTTCTCCCAAGAACACCCTAGGGCCTGACTTTAGGGTCCTTCAACCCCTTAACTTGCAGCTGTAGGGTTTTTCATAGCAATGTCAGCAGTGAAGTTTGAGAGACCTTAATCTTTCATTTCCTTTAGGAATCTGTTTTCTACCTAAACAGCTTGAGTAATTAGAGTGTTTCTTTTTCCCCAGTGAAGTATTACATTTCTCTCTCATTTCTCCATTCATCTCCATCTACTAGGTTTAATGTATTTCCAGGTCAGTTCTCATATAGCTCTACCACTTTCTACTCCACTTGCTTAGGAAATTCAGCAAATACTACTCAGGCAGCTTGCTCATACTGTTTTATAGCTTGCTGTAGTCATTCGTTCTCAGCTGAACTGTGCAAGGTAGGTGCTTTGCTTTAAAGCCCAGAATTACTCACAAAAATCCACTAGACCTGCTAGACTGTCCTTTCAAACCAAGTACTCTGAAGCAGGACTCCACCACCAGCACTCCATCTACTTCCAGGGAGGCAGACACCCTTCTAGGTTCAGGAATATTTTTTCTAATTAAGAAAAAACAATCTATGAGACAATACTTTGTTTGAAATATTCCCTCCTATTGCCAAATACACAGCTAGCCCCTCACCCATCCTCTTCCCCACTCCCACTATCCTTGCTGATGAGGTGCAGGGTGTGAAGATGCTAAGCAACTCTTGTGTCCCTCCCTCCTATCTTAAGACAAAACGTTCAGTCTCCCTTTCCCTTCCCATCAGAAGCAACCTCATTTCAAGGTTTGCACCACCACACACACAAACAAAAAATTTACTTGTTAAACATGTTTTTGTATGGGGTGGAAAAACAGTATCAGTTACAGATGACACAAGTACATCAGACATCAGATTTCATTGTACTGAAATGCTATATCAGCTTGTTAGTTTGGGGTTTATTTTGCTTTTTCTCAAATAACAGAAAAATTCTTGCTAGAAATTGCCATGTTAAAATGTTAGATTTTTTTTTTTTTCCTTTCAGCAAACAGACAACTGTTCCTCTCCTTGGAAAGTTTCTAATTAAAAGTTAGGTTTCTCTCTCCTTCCCTTTCGAAAGTAGTATAAATTATAAATAACTGACTAGTCTTTCACCATCTCTAATGCACAAAACCTAATATACTTTCTCCAGTTTTTCCAACTTTGCTGTCAGAGGGACTTTTTATATTTGGGTTGGGAGGAGACAGGCTGCTCAAGAAATCTGATGAAATCCCAAGACTGAAAATGTTGTGTCCCTTACCTACAGGAAGTACATTACGAAGGCAGCTGCAATGCAATCAAAGTCACTACACAGTATGGGCTCCTTCAAATGACTTTCCCAATGATATAGTGCAGTTTCTTTGAGCACAAGGTAATGTAGTGTTCATGCTAGCTCAGTTCTAGGCCTCTCTGAAGCAGATACTGTCAATCATTTCAGACTGTGTTGAATTGAATGTAACATTTTCAATATGGTGTTTACAGTTTTACGGTGAAGGTAAAGCTGAAATAGTCAATGCATTTTACTGAGTAGTACGTTAGATTACCCTTGAATTATGCTATGGATATGAAAGAGGTGGCTTCCTATACTCTGGTCATTCAGAGTGTGTTTCTGCATTGTACTAAGCATCCTATCACCAGGGAGTGTAAATAAAGGGCTCAGCCCATTATTTTAAAAAGGAAAGTTGGGCGAAAATAAAAAGAAGAATTAAAAAAGAAGATAAGAAAAGGTACAGCATCACGGCGGTTTGGATGCTGAAACTACAGTTGCCCCCATGAAGAATCTTACAAACACATGCTGGAATGAGGTTGTTGCTTACAGCAGGCTGTGTCCCAGCCTTATACCATCCCAGTATCAGAGTAAAATGGTAGGGGTAGGTAAATGAGCTACAGCCTTTAACTCAAACCAAAAAAGCAGTAATTGGATGTAAATATGTATTGACAGAAACAACCAGTCAGTGGAAGTTCAGTGAGGAAAAGCACTTCTAACTGCAGATGGCTCATCCTCCGTCTCCTCACTGTGCATCACCAAACTGCCAGCCCCACGAGGACAATCTCGCTCAGGGAATTTTGGCACCTCTGCATCTGGCAGTGATCAGAATTACAAGTAGCGCAGGCAAAGAGGCCTTGGGAGTCACATTCCCTCTAGTGCCTCCAGGCTCCTCAGGACTTCTTGCATCCCTCCATGCCCCCACAGCTCACTTCCAAACCTTTTTCCTGACACGGCACTGAAGGGAAGTTCCATACTGCCTTTCCTGTCTGTGCCTGGCTCACATTTAAGGCATTCACCTTTCCCCATATCCTCCATAATGCCTTAATGGTAAGTGGTGGTTTTGCACTCTTTTCCCAGGTACCACTGGGAAAACCAGCGTAACAGGGACCACCATAAATCCTCTATCCATACATCCTTCTTCAGTGCTCTCCGCACTCAGACTTGTTAATATTTCCCTATGCACTGTGACAAGGATCCACAAACTCTTTTTAACTAAAGAAAAGGACTTGGAACCCACCATTTGGGGCAATGGAGATTCATTTTCCCTCTATTTTGCATCCCCCATTCCCTTCTTCCTCATGATGTCCTTCCCCTGCCATCCTACCTGTTCGTTTAGCAGGTTTTCCCAACCCACAACCTCCACACCCAGCTGTCTCCTTTACCTTTCTTGCTCTGGGGAGAAACTGTTCAGAAAAATCCTGACATGTGCCAAAATATCAACTTTGCTGCCCTGGAGGGGTTTGCACTCAATATGTTTTATATGGCACTTAAAATTAGGTTAATAGTTATTTATAAAGTAGTTACAACAGTTTAAATAGTTGCACATTGTCAGCCCTCAGATCCCTGTCGGAGATGGACCTAAAGCCTTGATTTGGCAAGTATCACTACTTTCATTTAGCAGATGTCAAAACTGAAGCTCCAACTTGCCTGAATTTGAGTGGTTTTTAAAGAGACAGAAGACAGACAAACCAGATGATTATTTTTTAATACATAGTTTGTTTTTTACTTTCCCTTTGGTTTTGTCCTTTCAGATCAGTTTTGTTCCTAGATAAGATGTGAACCCTGTCACAGAAGTACTGCTATCAGAAAAATCTGAGAAAAAGTTGCAGTTCCCACTGTATCTGCTCCTGCTCCATCAGCACCCGGAGACCAGATGTTCCCAGATGCTTCAGACACACTCCTTTCTTTGTTTTAGGTAAAATCAGGTTATCTCAGCTCCCCGGTCTAAGTCTGTTCAAGTCAACTGGTTGTTTTACTTGAAATTGCTCTAAAACTACCCTGCCACAGTTGGCAACAAAGCCCTCTTGCACAATCCCCACTGGGTGACTCTGGAAGACAAAAGCCTTCTACAAAGACTCAAGGCTATCATTCTGGCACTATCCTTTTTCTAAACTGAGCAATCTTTGGGTTTATTTTTGTTTTTAGTGGAAGTAACAGTCACCAAGCACCACACACCAACTTTGGGGTGACCTGATCTTGAATTCGCTTTAAAGGTTTTTACTGCTACTATGTCTGCACCCGCTTCTCCTCTTCATGACAAAGTTTTTTAGGGGGACAACGGCACAATTGTTATGACAATACATCAGTACCCAACCATGGGAAGCTGTAGCAACCTCTGACTCTACTCTCAAAGACCTGCTGTTTGTACACTTCGCTCTTCTATTCATCCCATCGACTTACCTCCCTTATCTTCAATCTATAATTAGCAGAGATTAAGGGAAGTGGTTTTTTTTTAAAAGGAAATAAACAAAAGGTGTCAGGGATGAATTGAAGGGTAGGGGGAAAAAAAAAGTAAAGAAACTGCACAGCGTCCCTCTCGAGAAGGTCATCCTGAGGAGGAGAAGGAGCAAAATCAATGAATTTTGGCTCAGCAGTGATGGGAGTCAATCCATCAGACAAACTGATGGCAGTCAATCAGGCTTTCACAGACACCACCTGTCCCTGCCAGCAAAATGGCACATTTCCATAGCAAGATAGCATTCCCCCCCGGGGCAGCATTTAACAGTTTCACAGCTGTGAGAGCAACCCACTGAGCAGTGAGAGAAGAAGCAGCTTTTCTTCCCTACCACCTGAGGCAACCAGTATTTCAAAGGAATGAAGGTATGGACCACATCCATTTTCACCATTTTTGGGCATTTGCATTCTTTCAGCTGGGGTCCCTAAATCAAGATTTGCTACAGGAACACCCTAATTTCCCATTTCTGTGTCATTAACCAGAGCAAAACATTGCAGTTGCAAAATCAGATACATCCCAGGAGAAACACATCTGGTTGAATGGTGTAGTCATACCCAGTGGTGGAACCACTCTGAAATTCAGGATAGTACTACCAGGACGTGTGCTTTAGAGGTGAACATGAAACCTAATGCTGAGCCTTCAGATTCGTAATTTTTCACATATATAAACAGATAGTTATAACAAAACTCTACCTTATCCCACTCTGTGTCCTCATTTCAGAAATTCATACAAAAACATACAGACAACTCACTGTTTTGCAAGCATTTTAATGCTTTGGTAAAAACTTTTTGATGACAAATATTGCTAACTGCCTTCATAGAAGCAGATACGCAAACTAATCACCGCACTTTATAGTGTGAGAGAGTACTTAGCAGATTCTTCATCTTTGAACTTAAATTGTGAATCTTATACTTACATGCGTGTTTCAGGGAGTTTGTATTTTTGTTGCCTTTTTTAAAATCTTCAAGATTAATATATATTAATTTGGACTTCACAGTCACTGTATGTATTAACCCAGCTGGTGGAATAATTGTAAGGTACTTTGTCTTAATTATAATACCGTGATACAGAGCACTTAAATATCCACATAATTTTATATTGTTGCCCTGAAGGCCCTTACTTGAAGTCAACCTTTTCTTTTCTTTTCCTATTTTTTAAGCAAGACTTAATTTGTAAGTGTTAAGAAAGTAGGGAAAATTACTTTATCCTAGTCACTTTATATTTTTTTCTTCTACTTTTATTCTCACTTTTGAAGATTAATATAAATGAGTATAGAAAAGTGTCTCTCTAGTTAATTATGCTTTAGGGAACTTTATTCTCTTCTCCCTCCTCCAAATTCTATTTTAAGGCCCACTCTCATTCTCTTGTTCATTAAGAAACATTAGGAAACAGCCAACTGTATCATATAACAGCCGATTCTTCCTTTCATGCATGTCCCCAGCTCACCCTGTTTGCATTGTATAACTCAAAGACAATTCAAGTTGAAATAGGTCCCTTTGAAAACAAAACTGAGGGGTATATTTTTTGTTTTCATTTAATGCCAGGTAAAATTAGAACATGTATCCACTACCTTTGTCTTCTCACATACTAAAAGGAGAAAACAACTCGCATCTCCAGTGACAGTTTTCCCTGTGATTCTTCTCCCTCATAACCCTAGTCCAGAAATTACTTTTTCTACAGCAGGAGTCCAGCCTGACACAAGTAACAGAGCCAAGCTCCAGTTTTCAAATGCACCCTTGGGCTCACATTTTATACAGAGATTCAGGAAGGAGTCCCTAATCAGACAGTATCAGCAGTCCCAAGCTTTTGAAAGTATACACCCCTTTCTTCTTCTAGTACCTTCACAATCCTTGTACGGTTGCACTCCGCAGTATTTGACAATAGCACAGGTTTGGACAGGAAGAAACACCCATCTTAGCAGAAAATACTTCTGTCACTGTGTAAGAACAAATGCTCACAAGGTCAAAAGCAAAAAAAACATACAAACATTAAAATACCATTATATGATTCTGCAATACAATATCACAGTAGGTCAAAGAAGTTTCTATCCCAACACCACTAAAGAACACAGCTGAAGACGTACAGGGAGGCAGTTGTTTCTGGCCATTGCTTCCTCATGTTGGAATACTTCGGGCCAGTTAATACTGTGGCAAGAAATCTCATTAGTAAACAGCAGGGAAGCAGTGACAAGTTCAGAGTTTTTCTACAGCACAAAGACACAAAGCAGTGCTGATGGTACAACCAGTGGAGCAGCATGACATGACATAGAGGCAGAGATAGACAGCAGCAATGGGAACACCTCTAGCCTTAGAAAAGGTTCATGAATTTCACGTTATTTAATTATTTTAATTTGAAAATTGCATTCACAGGCTTGAGGTTTTGAGCTTTTTTACACTTTACTTGACCCTTCTGTATTTTACCTCTTAAAAACAAAGCATCAGAATTCTAAGAATCTAAAATCTAACATTTTAATCTTTTTTTTAAGAACATACTATTTAGCCAAGGAAGAGTAGAAGACAAGAAAAAAGGAAAAAAACAACAAAACCCCTAAAACAACACAGGAGTGATTTTCTTTTTTCTGTAAAAATGTAATTCTTTGTGACTAATTATCAAAAAATTGGTTAGGCTGTTAGCTAGGTGTGTCAGAAATAAGGATTTGCTCTGGATAACAGCTAATGCTGTTAATACAGCAATAGAACTGTTTTCTTTGAGCACTGAAACAGCAAAACAAAGATATCTCCAGAGTCACGAGCATATCCTGTCCATTTTCTCCACTACAGGCTTTCTGCCTGCAACTTCATTGTGCTTTCTCTACAGTTGTTTAAAAATATTGTGGAAATCCAAAGAAACCACACACACACACATTTCCATGCTGGAATTCACAGTCTTCTGTCAGCTTATAATAAAGTGTCATTTCTCTGTGATAATAGATGACATGGAAGACTGAAGGGCAACTTACTAAAACAAATAGTCCAGCAACTGACCTGTAGCAGCTGTTAAACCCCTAAGCCAGGAAGAGTCTCGGTAAGTTATCAGCCCATCAAACTCTGCAGACACAAGCCACTGCTTTCATCTGCAACACAGACCTGTCAAGACAAGACACAAGTCCTGCTAAGTCAGTGTCAAAGCTCTCAGTGACCTATTTACAGGAACCAAACCAGAAACCTCAAAGAGTCAAACCTGAAGAACAGATAGGAACCCTTCTTAGGGCATGAAGAGATGAAAGGTGGACACCACCAGAGGAATGATATTGGACATTAGTTTAATTTCTTAGGTCAAACCCTCCTAATCTTGGGCTCCAGTTGTAGCTCCAGCCAAAGGCAAGGCAGTCTGCACAGTAATAGTTTCTAGCTGCAATTTCACAGCATTTGCAATGAAAGAAAGAATATATATTTTAAAGGAAGAGCTTGCCCATTTTGAAATTCTCAAGACCAGTGGGTTTTCCTTCCTAAAATACTGACTATACTGTTTAGGCTGATTTTGCTAGAAAGGTTAGAAAGGTTTTGGTTGGTTGGTTTTTAATCAGCATAACTAGATATCTATTTCTTAAAAAATTCACCCACACAAGAAAGACCTTTATGTTTAAATTAAAGTTCTTCAGAAGATTAATATTTTTGTATACCTATAGTAGAATTCAGCTTTCTTAGAAGGTAGTTCAGCACTTTCTTTTTTCTTTAAAGGGTTATTAAGATCATTAACTTTCCAAATGACTATTTTAAAGTAGTATTAGTCTGCATTATGTGGTAGAATTAAGGAGAGGTCTATTAAAACTAAGGCTTGCCTTATTTCTTTTAACTCTCTAAGGTGAAATCAAGTACCAAGAAATGGAACGTACTTGTATCAGGCTGCTTCAGTGAAGCAAGGAAAAGGGGAGGAGGGAAGAAGCTTTGAAACTTTCTAGACTCCTATGTATTTCTTAAACTTAGTCAGCTCTGTAGAGGGAATACCCTCTTATTTTTCTTCCTACCAGTGATAGTTACAATGAGCCATAGTACATGCCTACTCCAAGCCAGCAATTTTGTCTCTTGCTTATCACAATTTTCAAAGATTTATCCAATGCTACCTTGGCCTACCTGTTGCCCATGTAAAGAGGCAAAAGCTAGTTACAATGAGTTATAATTTTAATATTGAGCAGAAGAAATTAAAATGCTTAAACAGCATAGAACTCTGCTATTATATTCTTTCAACTAGCCATTCCCTTCCCATACTAAATCAGAGAAGTAAACAAGCAAATGAGTGTATTTACCAGTTGGGTTCCAAACCCAGATACTTTAGAAGCTCTATAAACTACACTAATTGAGAGTTAAATCCTGGAGTGTTTAAAAAATTATTTGCAATTCAGTGTATCTTGAAGAAGTACTCTCTCATTCTTCTGAGGATTTTAGAGTACGATTTCAGCCACTAAGATTAGGATCTTGCCCATGTGAATTATACAAGGCCACTTACAGCCAAAGAGAAAACCTAGGTACCTTCAGATATCAAGACATTTATCCTGAGTAGAAGTATCCAAAAATGGATCACATTAATTACTCTCTGGAAACACTTCTTCCTCCTTATTTGCAGTAGAGACATTCCAGCCAAGATGTCATTCTTAACTCATCTAAAAGCCCATGGCTGAGTATGGGACTTATGGAAGCTGTGTACTTTCCACTGGTCTAAATAACACATCCTTCATTCTTCTGAGATATATTATATTGTTCAACTAAAGAATGATGTTTTAGTACAAACGTTATAAATGTTTTAGTAGAGCAGTTATCTACCATATTTTACAGACCTTCTCAAGCAACCCAACAATAAATGCCTACTGTTCAGCCCTGGGCCTCTCACTTGGGTTACAAAGCTACTGTTGTTTTACTGCATTAAGAGTCATGGTTTAGAAAGTCAAGAAGTCAAGATCAGTATGAAAGTTCTTCCTCTAATGACTAAAAAATATAATTCAGTTAAAACAGAAAAGCCAGTAGTCCTTACTCTTCTGATATTCTGCTACATATGTCTTTAATTATTCATTTCAAAGACAGACATACCTTCCTAAGACTGTCAAAACAGACACAAGATTTTTTTTTCTCTTTGCATCCTTCCTTTCTCAAGTAAATCCTCAATTTACAGCTTATCCTCATGGAAGTGGGAGTGAGAAGCACAGCTGAGCATAGCAAGGAGTTTAATCAGAAAACTAGAGAAATAAGTTTCTGGATGGTTTCTGTATGTTTAGAAAACCATGCTCCCCGAAGGAGCAGGTTTATACATCACACATGGGGACCCCGTTACTATCACAAAGGGTACATGGGGAAATTCTCATGCTGAAATAGCACCATCATTGCTTTCCAGAATTTATCATCAAGAATTTTAGGGAAGTGTTGAAACGAGTTCTTTCAGGTCCTGTTTCAGAACAGCACTAAAATACATTAACTTAAGCTTTATTTGGGCTTCTAGACCAGTATCATGCTCTACTACAAATATTTGAAGTGATTTTCAATGAGAGCACCTTGCTTCTTTGGAACACATGCTTTGAACCACTTGTTATCTTCTTTAAATCTCTTCCAGAACTTAGCAAATAGCATCAAGGATTTTGTCTACCAAACAGTATCAAGGATAGAGAAGCTGCAAAAACCAGCATGAGCTCAAGATGATCTAGCCAATGGAGATAAATAAATGTAAAAACAGAGACTGTCATTCAGCCAAAATAAGTGCTACCCAAAGAAGTATATGAAATGGAGAATGACTGTCTCAGTGAAATAGCTTTCTAGAAAGGGATCTGAGGATTACAGCATACTATAAGCTGAACCAGACAACATCCATTCTGTTCCTGAAATAAAAAGAATGCATTCAGCTGGACTTGCAAACAGAAATATGGCCTGAAAACCAGAAAATTATCCTTTTGCTCAGTTCTAAAAAGACCTATTTTCTGTATTTGGGTATCATATTTCAAGAAGGGGAAGCAATTTCACATGAGAAGTAAAAAGGATCAGCAAGCTGCAAAGCCTGCCCCCTAAGGAAAGTCCACAAAAACTGGAGCTGTCCAGTATAAGGAACAGAGGGCTGAAAGGCAATTGCTTTCACTTAGGTTAAAGATTGCTGCAAAGAAGAAGAAAATCAATGATTTTCCAATTTCTGTTGTCAATGAACAATAATAGTTTCGCAAACCTGAATTTCTCTTGCTGTCAAATTCAGGACAATCTTTCCAATCAGTAAGGAGAGGAAAACATTGAAGGAGTTTGCATGGGGACACTGGGAGAACCACCACCGGAAGGGTTTTAGACCACAAGCCTGACAAACAAGCATCATTAAAGAAGATTGAGGCACAGCTGATCTGCCTCAGGGGCAGAAGCATGAATGAGGAAATTTTTCAAGGTCTTTTTAAGGTTGTCACCTTCTAAATATAAAACACATGGACATATAATGAGTAGAAACAGCTGCAATGTAGCAATTAATTTGCTAAGGCTGATACCAGATCAACATCATCCATAGATTGCAGCAAGCTGTTCAAAACACAGGCAAAAAAAATATATGTTGTCAAAGCTCCTGTCTTCCTTGTGCTAACACATGTAATGGGCCATGGCTGTTGAAGGTTCAGGGCAGAGCGATGCTAGAACTTCTTTGCATTGGGGTGACACAGACCTATGTTTTCTAATCTTGGAGAAGCCTATATGTAAGAGAGTAATTACTGATAACCCTCCAGGCACACCATGTGTATAAATCAGGCATAGGACACATAATATTGCAAACATCACACACTAACTAAGCCATGCTCTTCTGTTTTTCTAAAGCAATCTTATAATCCTGAGGAATGCAAAAGAACAAGCATGCTGGAGGTCAACAAATGAACAGGATCAAGCTTTTAAACCGTAAGTGGCATGGAAGGATTTCTTTGCCACTGATGCAGATCCCTGGTGGGCAGTCTGCTGCCACCATGAAAAGAATAAGTAACAATTACTAGTTGGCCATGGAGTGCTGACAATTTACTATGAGGTTTCATGTTTTTCCTTTAGCAGCATACGTGAATTTGAAACTAATGCTAAAGCAAGGAGCTGCTCAAGACAGAAGAAAACAGGAGTGTCTCAGAAACGAGGCTCACAGTGTCATGTGGAAAAGCCTATCTGGGCTGTTACGTTTCAGGACAGAGCACATACTGTACGGAATTTTCTACTTTTGGGGAAAATGCAGGGGTCAGCGCACCTTCTGAATCATGGGAATTCCCCCCTCTCAGGTCAGTATGGTTTTGTATTTCATATGGGTCTGCAGTACTCTTTGAAAAAGAAATGGTTGACTCTGTCACATTTATCAAACACAAGGGGCAGACATAAGGATCAGTGGTTAGCAGCTAATGGCTAATAGCTGCAGTCTAAAGCAAGATGGTTAGGAAACTGCAAGGTGAATGGCTTCACCAGGAACAGTACAGCCAATCCCCCCAGGCCTTTCTCCCTCTGTCTCTGTTGCATGAGAAAGTAGCACCTTGATAACAAGAGAGAGAATAGGATTTTCCAGATACTCCACATAGGGGTGAAAGTGAAGACATTAATTTAGCACATGGACAAAATTTACAAAGATTTACAGAATATCTCTGTTGAAGATTTTTAAGGGTCAAAATTTGATATCACTGATGGAACAATGTGTCAAGTCAGATGGTTGAAGAACAGCAACAGCAAATCCAAGCAAACTAAAAGGCCAACTTGGGTACACCTAGTGCTATCCAACTTCCGTTTTCAATCAGCAGCAAGAAGTCCAGCTCATGTTACAGCCATCTTTTCTCTTACACACAATAGAGAAGAGAAAATACTAGGTCAGGAGCCCAGGCCTGTGTCCTGGGGGCTCCACAAGAACAGGGTTGTTCATGGCATTTATCTGATGGTCAACATTTAATATTTATCATTTTTTTATTGAAGAAATGAATTTTCATGAATATTTTAAATGCTTTTTTAAGTGGGTGTTAATAAGTGTGGGAAGGTTCTTCAGGGTCTGTACTCCTCTGTCACACTGTAAGTAACACTAAGTGACGTGAATAAACAGTATCGTGTTAAGGGGTTTTAGGTTTTAGCTGGGAAGATCATCATGGAATAAAACCTTCCTTCTCTGTGTGCAATATGGAAAATAACCAAGTAAATTTATTAGTAACACACACAAAAATAAGGAATTTTACATAACAAGTAGTGAAAGTCATCTTGTAGTCCAGACAAGATGTCTGATAAAAAAAGACATAAAAATCCACCACACTTACAGAGGAAGAATTAAGATTAAATGCAAGGTTTGCAGTTTCTAGCCAATTATAACAAGTCATCCAATAAAGGGACAGTCAAATCAATTACTCATCTTTTCCTAAGTATCAGTTGATTTAAGAAGAAATCACTCTTTTTCCTGCAGAGAGCTACTTTTCAAAACAACTGTTCTACACAAAAAAGTCAGCAAATGAACTTGTTAAAGATATTCTGATCTCCCAATGCTAAATAACACTTCATCACCCACTGCAATTCCAGATGATTCAAATTTTATGTGCTCTTGATTTACTCTGTAATGAAAATATAATTTTATCTCCTTGTTTAATACTGTAATGAAAATATAATATTTAACACATAAGCCTAGAATTTTTAAAATATTGTTTATTAAATGTATAAATAAGGGAATTGTCACTGGGGGTACATTATTTATGCCAGAATTATCTAGTACTCTTAGAATGTCATTGGTGAAAAACAGCAAACTTGGAGAAAACACAGAACAATTGAACAAGCCCTGTAACACTATTGGGTAAGTGCTGTATATACTACTTGTTTGTGTTTCAACTGTACTGGGTCTGAATTAACATATGTCTTTTGTGAGTCACTAATGACACATTTTTGAAATTAACAGCAATACACCACATGAATTTACTGAAATGAGTTAACAGAGTGTGGTGATGGATCAAACCTCTACAGAAAACAAACAAGCTAGAGAAAGAGTTCCTTACAAGACAAAGTTTATGTAGGGTACCAGTCCTAGAGCTCCAGTCTACTAGCATCCTGAAAGCTTAAGTAGGAAAGGAACATATTTTTAGCTTTACCTAGGAACTACTGAAACCTCTGAAGGTCAGAGAACTTGTACAAGACCAGATTCCACCACTGCAGAATGAGATTTCATTGCCTGAAGGGGAACAGTGAGCAAAAGACTTGGGATATCATATTTGACCCAAACAAAGCATAATATTTACTGGATGAAAATAACCTAGGTGATCTGAAAGTATAAAAAATATGGAATTCTAAAAATAAAGTCTGCTTCAATTTCAGTCCATTCACAAATAAAGATCTGCTGGTGATAGTGATGACATACAAACTACTTTTGAGAGCACAGCTTAATGTTAGAAAAGGCACAGAACTGATAAAGATCATATATCACACAGACACTGCTGTTATCACCAAAGTACCACAGATGACTGGTGCTAGGATGAAGCCATTCATTATAGCTGGTATTAGAGTGCAGTTGAAAGTCTCCCCACCTAACATAACTGAGACAATTTCAGCAGCTAAAAGTAATTTTGATCAGCCATTATGTTCTCAGATTAGCAGTTTGTTTCCTCTGGTTTGTTTTTCACACAACCCAGTTCTGAAGTGATGCTTTATCATATTTGTCTCAATCTATATTCAGATATGGCAACCTACAAACCTTACACACTAATGGAGGAAAACATTTATTTAGCTGCAGCAAGCACCATTCTCTTATGCTCATTTTAGGAACTTCTGAAATGCACTAGTTATGGAGTGTACAGGAAATATGACAAAAACATTTCTGGGCCAACTTCTCAGAGAGTTCTGACAGTATGCCAGAGGTACTCCACATGAAAATTTGCGAGAGTTTCGAGGTTGTGGAAATCTATGTGGTTGTGTCCTTTACTGCACTCCTACACATTAAAATATGTGTATATATATATATATATATATAAATAAAAAAACCCCAGACTTATTCTTATGTGATTCTTATGGTAACATCCGGTTTTGGAAGTTAAAAAAAAAAAAAGAAAAGAAAAGAAAAAATAAAGGTTGCTATGTAAGCGCACTTACATAAAAATAAAAAGCAGGCTACAGCAGCCAAACCCTCACTGCTTCCCTGTCACATTAAAGACCTATGATTTGTGGAAGCAGACTGGGGTGCACAGGAGGGCTAGAAAGACTACAACAGTTGGCAGCAACAACAAAGCCTAACACGCGAAAGAAAACAACACAACATGTCTAGGCAAAAATTTCTGAGGAAAAGAAATTGTATCGCACCAAAGTGCAGGCCAGTTGATGGGCTAAACTCCCCTGAGCACAGCTTTTCTCCATTCTACCCAGTCTGAGTCCTGCCTATCCAGCACACAGGACACTAGCTGCCATACCCATGGCCAAGGACACATCAGCTGGTTTTCACAACACTTTAGCCTCCTCACCTTTTACTTTGAAATCTATAATCTTGTCTCAGAGCAATAAGCAGCAAATGGAAATGTTGGACTATTCTCCTTGCAATAGGCAGCAAATAAGAGTATTGGGCCAATACAATTCTTGAAGACACAAATTTTGGATGGAACAAATTTTTTTTTTAAAAAGTGAAATTTGTAGGGAGGAATGATCTGAAACAACTATTAGAAACAGCAAAATCTTTATATGAGGCACTACTATCACAGAATCTTCTAATGTAAGAAGCCTAACTCATCTCCTGAAGAATAGAGAACAGACAGCTAGAGGAAAATATCAGAGGCATTCTTCAGTAATTACGCTGTCTTTTATCAAAGGTTTAAAAGACCAGAGTAAACATTTTAAAGTTGAAGTACTGATATACAGGGTGTTGTATGGCCAGCATATTAAGACAAGGACTACAGTCTGCTCTGTAAATATGCTAATGGAGAGAGCATCAATTATAGATATTTGTTTACTCTTTGAAGTCCTAAGAAAGACAAAAATAAAGGAATTATGAAAATATGAATACTGCTAGAAATATAAACCACTGGTAATGCCACGGTGTGCCATTTTTTCAGTACTCTAGTAACATTACGAGACAAATTACTTTGGTAGTAGTATTCTGTTCATCATTTTCCTTGATATTTTTTCATCTATATTCAGATATGCATAGCTAAAGACAATTAGGACATTATATATAATTATATAGATGAATTTATGGACTATTCAACCCCTAGACTGAGAACTAAAGACATTTGCTGATAATAAAAATAATCTGGCATATTGTCTTCTGTAGTCAAAGATTTCTACTAACAGTGTTCTGGGAAATAGT
The DNA here is from genome assembly GCF_963264785.1 of Psittacula echo. Lineage (NCBI taxonomy): Eukaryota > Metazoa > Chordata > Aves > Psittaciformes > Psittacidae > Psittacula > Psittacula echo. The sequence goes on along the minus strand of NC_137738.1, from coordinate 34,756,609 downwards.
GGCAGGAGTTTACTGCTAGTGTAGACAGGCCTTATTTTTCAGAAATCATATCTACTAAACATTTCATTTCTTCTGAAAAGCTGGCAGCTTAAGTTTGTTGGAAGTAGGTGGAAGAAATTGTTCCACCTACTAATGAATTGCCGTCTATATAAAGGGTCTTATAAGAAAGACAGAGACTTTTTATTAAAGCCTGTAGTGACAGGACAAGGGACACGAGTTTCAAACTGAAAGAAGGCAGATTTAGGTTGGACATAAGGAAGAAATTATTTTACACTATGAGGGCAGTGAGACAGTGGAATGAGTGGTCCAGAGAAACTGGGAATGCTCATCGCTGGAAGTGTTGGGGCTTTGAGCAACTTGATCTTCTGAAAGATGTTCCTGGCCATAACAAGAGGATTGGACTATATGTTTAAAAGTCTCTTCCAACCCAAACCTTTCTATGATGCTATAATACTTACTTCTGAGGCTACTCATAGTTTTAACATGTTAACATTGTGGGTTGTACATTACTTTAAGTCTTAAATGGAAACATTTATACACGAAACAAAATTCTGAAAGATAGTAATCATTTGCAATAAAAACATTTTAAAAGCTAAACAACAGGACTTGCATTTATACACATATTTCAAATTGGTCTTTAAGAAACCCGTTGTGCCTATTAAGAAGCAGGAAATGTTATTGCCATAGGAGAGATATACAGTGCTTCTGACTATTTTTAACCAAGTAGCCCAATCTGTGATGTGAGCTGTTTGAAACAGTACACATTCTGAACTGAGCATTACTTTCTGTGTTAAAGACATTTATTCTTTCTGTGTTAAAGACATTTATTCTTAAGGCCTCACTTCTGAGGAGTGGTGACGGCTCAAGTGCAGAACGATTAATGACTATGGTGGTAAAATCCACTTGCTGCTCACAATTCCTCCTCACAAGACATTTAAGCCTTAGGAGTCCAGCAGAGAGCACTCACCAGAGCACACTGTGTGCCTTGTCTGACAGTCAGATACCCCAAGGAAAGATATCATTGAAATCTCCTGATGACTGCAGAGTGAGGTGGGCATGCAGAAAAGAGAAAACCGATAAAAGGCCAAAAATTTCAACCACGGAACATCTGTCTAACCTACCCCTCCTCTGTTTAGGGTAAGTCTTTATCTGCCACAAGGACTCAAGAAGAAAAGGGTTCTGTAAGCACTGAAATCAAAGTTTAAGACGAAGGTCTCCTTGTATTCAAATACTTGTGTGCTGAAGATATAGCTGAATCACAGAATGATTTGGGTTGGAAGGGGCCTTAAATATCTAGTTCCAAACCGCCTGCCATAGGCAGGGACACCTTCCGCTAGACCCAATGCTCAAAGCCCCATCCAGCCTGGCCTTGAACATTGCCAGGGTTGGGGCATTCACAACTTCTCTGGGCAACCTGTGCCAGTGCCTCAGCACTCTTATAGTGAAGAAATAAAGTTCAATCTTTCATATTGAGGCCTAAAACAGAATAATGAAAACAGGCATTTTAGCTATGAAAATCTTTTTCCAGCTTTATAATAGAGGTGCTTGATAACACTGCCATTATAAAGTCTACAGTAAAGGTCCCATTCTAAGCATTACCTTGAAGACATCTTTCCATCTGTAACAATGAAAAAATGTCTGCTTTCAGTGCACAGACTTAACTGTGAACAATTTATTTGTAAACTGTTTTTACTGATTGATAAAATATTGATCTGTCTCTATTTTTGGAGCTTGTTTCTCACATTCTTCTTATCTGTAGATTAAAAACAGCTTTCATACCAAAGTGTGCAAAAAAAAAAAAAAAAAGTATGCATTTTTTAAACACATAAATCTGAACATTTGTACTCTTGCTTCTCTTCTCCTTGCAGAATTAGGATATCAGAAAGAACTTTCACAATGGAGTTTGCTGGGATTTCAAACAAGGAAAAAGAGCTATGGAATCCATGAAAATAGGCAGTTCCACTTAAAGTAAAGCTGCACTTCACAATGTCTTTATTGTTAATGGGCTTTTATGGTTACAGTAAACTAAGTTTATATAGTACTATTTTTCTGTAGTTTTACAGTACACCAAGGATAGATATTTCATTTGTTATTCACTATTGCTACCCACATTTAACAGACCACAAAAACCCCATCTCCTAATGTGTATGCTTTTTCAACAAAACCACAATTCTTTTTTTTTTTTTTTTTTTTTTTTTTTTCTTTTTTTTGTGCACTTTCTTTTAATGTAAGACTCTGGAAACAGAAAATCCATGAATCCTTCTTGGTATATGCAAACCTATTTTGAAAGCTTATTCAAGTCTTTGAAGTTGCAGACTTGGTCAACAATCCTCTCAAATGAGCAGTTTTCTTTACAGAATCTTACATATTTCCAGGTAAAGAAAATCTGGTTTGGAAGCTTGGTGTTTTGTCTCTCTCCTATCTGGAAATAAAAAAGTATGTGCGGAGAGGAGGGGAAAGATCACTTGAGCATCACAAACCATTCAAGAAGGATTTAGTCTAAAACTTAAGAGTAAGATTTCACATATCAAGAAAAGGACACATATCCTCAACTACACAGGGAAGAATTCACACGGATGAGGAAAATGTGTCTTGTTGACACAATGAAAAGGAAATTGATTTTGTAAAGGTGAATCATAATCGTTTTTATTGAAAAAGACCTTTAATATCATCGAGACAACTGCTGACCAAACATTGCCAAGTTCACTACTTAACCATGTCCTGAAGTGCCATGTCTATGTCTTTTTAATACCTTAAGGGATGGTGACTCAACCACTTCCCTGGGCAGAGCTTGACAACCATTTTGGTGAAAATAGTTTTCACAATATCCAATCTAAACCTCCCCTGGCACAGCTTGAGGCCATTTCCTCTTGTGCTATTGCTTGTTACTAGCAAGAAGAGACAGACATCCACCCCCACTACAACCTCCTTTCATGTAGTTGTAGAGAGAAATAATACCTCCCTTGTGCCTCCTTTTCTCCAGTTTAAACAACCCCAGATTGCTCAGCTGTTCCTCATAAGACTTCTGGATGGGTTCCTGAAATCCAGCTTTCCTCACAGGGAAATCTAATATAAACTAGGCAATAGAAGTAGTTAAATTTTAATAGCCATGCTCATGAACATACATACTCCAGCATTTCCATTCCCCTCAAAATTTTGCATTATCTCAATTACTTTCACATAATAGAAGGGGTAGAGTGTATCTTTTGCCAAAATATATGCATTTTCTCTTATTAATTGATAAGAAGAGAGAGAGGAAACTAGACAGATCCTTAAAAGAAGAGCTGCCATCAAATCTACTTCTTATAGGGCCACAATGGTACTTTTATTTGCTTTAGGTTCATATTGTTCTGCTCATGATCCTCTTCCTCACAAAAAATCCAAACAAAACCACATTTAAAATAGCAAGGTTTTCACAGGGAGTTTTCATTCAATATAATTTGAGAACTACCACATACACAAAATGTTGACAGATCGGTGTTATTTGCACATTTGTGATTTTGGAGAAACCCTAGAACTTATCTTCATCTTTCTTCTACTTTTTTTTTTTTTTTTCCATTTGTCCTTTCCATTATGTTTTGGGCTTTTTTGTTGTCTTGACATTCAAATACAAAAGATAATGTGGTAATTAGAGAGAGAACAGATATTTAGCTTCACTTTCATTCTTCCCAGGATTATGCAAAAGATTTCCAGTTAGCTTCCTTTCATTTGCCTACAAGTGGCCTATAACCCAAGAACATAATCTGCTCTTGACTGGGTCTCTCCATGCCATATTTTTATTTGGAATGTTCATTTGTACTAGAAACAGGGCAATTTCTTTCAATTCACAAAACCAAGAGAATGTCCTTTCCATTGTATCATCTGTGCTCGAATGATATTTGGGTTTCTCCAGGGAAGTCAATCTGTTATGAACGACATTGAGTGCTGTGCTGAGGGTAACATCCTTTGCCTGCAAGGCAGTCTGAACAACCAGAGCCAGTCCATGAAATTCATCACACACAAGCAAATAGACAATGAAATGAAGGGCATTCAGCTGAAACCACAGACCAGATGCTTCCATGGTATACTTTCACTATGGTTCACTTAATTCTGTCAAATCCTTTAGGATAGCAGGGAGAGAGACATGTGAGTGCATATGTTCCTACATACTTCTTTTTTTCCCCCAAGGCTTTGACAAGACTTTAATTGTCAGATTCAGGAGTCTCCAACCAACCCTGGAATTTCATGTTTTCTGAATCTCAGAAGACCACCCATTTTTGGAAGGTATCTTGAGCATACCAAATAAAATTTCTAGAGCCAAGACAGGTTTCTAAAAAGAGGCCTTACTGGTTTGTCTTCTCTTATAGATCTTGAGAAACACATTATTGCCATTTACAAGCACTACCATGCTGTAAGCTGAAATATTTTCCAAATACAACCATTACCTAAAAAAAGATGTAGGAAGGCTGTCATTTGTTTTTTGTTGAGGTTATGTCATTTCATACCAAATATATCCTACTTATTACACTGTCCTTCCGAAAGACAAAGATTTCTGTAGAAAAAAACATTGTAGCTCCTTACTACTGAACAACAGTTAATCCTCATTCTAATGAAGTGTTCTGTGACCTATTCAACAAGTTCCTGGTGCCTCATTATAATTAACAGAGCAATTAAAACTACATTGCTTTATAGCAGACTGGTTTGTCTGTAGTGATAATAGTAAGGAAAAAAATAATAGCTTCTCACATTAATATTACAACATTACTGCTCCAGTTCTTCCTGTGTAAAGCTGAGAACATTCTGCAAAAACTTTCTTCAGATCCCCTTCCCCCCACAAAGACGTAGCAAAGTCCTCAGAGTTAGAAACTCTGATCCCGTAAGCTGGGAACTGTAGTCATGAAACCAAACCTTGTAACTGCATGTATCTACTCAGGCACCAGAGCACTGGTAAGAAAGCTCCATATGATGTGATACTCCTGCTTCTTGTGCAACACTGTTGTGCTATTTAAATTGATGTGTTTCTACCATGACATATATATCCACTTTCCTCTCCTGTGGGGAGGCAAAAATCAAGTAGCAGAGACTTATACTGAATTTAAACCACTGCAGGCAGTGGTTTATAGTTTCAGAGATCTTAAAACCAGAAGAGAACTGTTAAAATTATGTACTCTGGCCACCTTTATATCTAACAACAATACAGTCTATCCATATACCTCTAAGACCAATAAACTCTGGCTAAAATATATCTTCCAGACAGTTTTGATGTGAAGACAGAGATGGAAAATCCTTTTTCACTCGTGGTTATTTGCTCCTATGGTCCATCTCTCTCAACAGCATTTTTTTGTCTGCACACTGATTTGCCATTTTAAATTTGCTGGCCTTAAACTTTCAGCCACTAGTTCTGTCCTTGCGTTTTTCCTCACTAGACTAAATGTATTTCAGAAACCATTTTTTCCCCTCTGTACTTATGTACTATACTTCAAATGTTCCTGAAACAATTTTCTGATAAATGAAACTCTTTCATCTCTCTCCCAGTGTACAGTTCTGACTGCTCTCCGGTTCAGTAGCAGTTTCATATTTACTTTCTAGACCACCAACGAAAGTGCTGAACAGGCAGGTCTGGACTCAATACTGACACTTTCACAGCCTCATTCAAAAAACATCTACTCAGGGATGGTCTCCCTTGTTGGGGACTTGGATATCTGTTCACAAGTCACTTATAACAGCACTTGTATTGTTCTGCATAATTTACTGCATGGTAGCAAGTCAGTCTACTTACCTCCCACTATTCCCACTCTAAGCAGTAGCAGTCAAATTTCACAAATTCATTTTCATAAGTCTGTTGTTGCCTGACCAGTTCTCCAGCACCCTCTTTGTGTCTCGCATTTTCAGAATAGAAGAAATTTCCTCTGTGTGCATTCCCAAATCTGTAGTCAGCTTGCAGAATGTATATTCCAACATTTAATTCTTCATTAAAGGGAGTCCATTTCAGGTTTTTCATTGCTTTGTCCCAGATGGAAGTCAGTCTAAATAATTTATACTTCCTCATGCTGCCTTGCTTGACCTTTAACAACAGCCTGAATGACCTTACTTTTTGCAGACAACTTGGGGTACGAGCAGAGCCTATTCCAAACACTTCATTATTGCTCCATACACATAAAAAAAACCCCAAAATCTGCTGCAACTTTTTCCAGAGAGGAACCCTTGACCTCAGGCTACCAAGGTCCATTTCTCATTCAGGATCTACTGCCTGTCAAGAAGACAGCTATCAAATAAGCACCACAGAACAGCATACACTTCTGTCAGCAAAGTACCCAGCAGCAACTCCAGCAGCAGAAATAGTAAAATATCTGAGGGATAATAACTACAGAGGGCAGAAACAATTTTCTCACACAGCAACAACTAGCAGCAGCCTCACATCTTTAAGCCTCAACTTCGCCATTCTAAGAGGGCAGAGATGAAAAGGAGCCACAACAGGACTTCAGCAGAACATGAAAAACAAGGAGGTAACCTGCAGCCCAGGCTTCAACAATTTTATTTATGCATCACTTACGTACAAACCCTCTTTGAGAACGCAGGACTACAAGATGCAGGGAATGGGCAGCAGCAGCTTTCTCTCTGAGTGCAGTTCTCAGACTTAATGTCTGCTGCAGAAGACCTGGGCAAGAGGCTGAGAACAAGAAAGAAGGGGAGCAGAAGCTGGCTTGGCATTATAAAGAAAAACTCTCTTCAGGACACTATGTGAAGTGCTTAAAGAACAGTAAAGAGCTGGCAACATCCTCCCATTCAATTCACTCCTCAGCAGGTATCGCTTCTGTGACTGGGCATCTGTCTATCTATTAACTACAGGCCCACCAGAACTGGAAATAAAGGGAAAGCTTTCAAAGCCTGGTTTTAAAAATCTCCGCACACACAAAAAAGTTCATCCACCCACCCAAGCTGTCTTGTATTCAGGGAAAAAATATATTCCTGTCAGAAGGGTTGCATCTGAGAGGAGAGAATAGCATATGCTAAACTTATAACTTCTCAGAAGCATTTAATGGCTTTAGCAAAAAAACATTACCCTACAGTTAGAATAATTACACTTTAATAAGACAGAACAGGCAACGACTCTTTCTTACAAACTAGATAGACAGCCCAACAGCCAGATAGCTCAAAATCAAGTGAAAACTGATTTCAGTTTCTTTAAGAGAATGTTGCCGCTTCAGGGATTTTTGTCCCCTTATCATCTGCAATATTTAGCTTGCCTCTTCCTTTGCCAAATTTAATTTCATTTTATTTCTTGGACCACCCCAAACAACACTTCTGCTTCTGCTTGTTGTGGACACCCTCCAGATATTTGTAGATGTTTATTGCCGAAACCATGCCTGTTAGCCCATGCTTAGTTGAGAAACATCAATTCTCATTTGGATCATCTCTGATGTCTACAGTATCTGTTATATTCTAATTCCAACATCCAAGTAGCTCTCATTTTATATAGCTACATGGTGCGTTCCCATCCAGAACACCAAGCACACATAACTGTTTGAATTTCTAAACTCATTGTATCGTCAGGAAAAAATTTACCATAATTAAGAGTCTAAAACAAACATATCCCACTGAGGGCCTTTAAAGTTTATGGCCCATCCAGCCTTGTGTCCTGCACTGTGTAATTTGTGAAATGCTGTGCTAGCAGAACCGCAGAAGCCTAGATTTGGCATGGATTCCCCCCACCCTCCAAACTAATTTATAATCTACACTGTATTTTAAGTCTCGGACAGATGACTGGGAAATAAAGATGCACATACTGATTATCTCTCCAGTCTAATAACCTGATTTGAGATGGAACCTGCTGCAACGATGACATTTCACAAGGAAATGGTCGAATGCCTTCTCTTCAATCTTTCTGTACATCAGAGATCTCAGGAGAGAAGCTCTGCGCAAGCAGAAAAGCTACAATCTTATTATATGAGTTACAGGGAAGGCACTATGTAGCGCGTGCTGGTTTCAAGCCTTTTATGCTTGAGGAATTATTATTAATGTCCATGGCCAAAGTACAATTTTGCTATAACTGAATTCAATGAAAATTGGTGGTTTTCCCATTACCTGATCAGAAAATATGCTAACGATTATTTTTTCTCCAACAAAATCAAGCTCTTCTTTCTTGCTGGCTGATGCAGAGGGAGGGTTTGACTGGCAAAAATAATGCTTCAAACAAAAGCAAAAATCTGAGTCTGAGTCTAAGTCTAACCTGCTATGATATAGATCAGAACATGGGCTAAGCACTTCACATGTTGTGTGTGTTCTTCTACTGGTATAAACAAACACAGGTTTTGGGCCTTAGGCGGAGAAACCCAAATTCAGCCTGAGTTTTCTTAACTTTTCCTAGAGCTTAGTGTCAAGAAAACCCACAATCCCAAACAAGCAAGCAAGCAAACAAACAAAAAACAACACAAAAAAAAAAAATTAAAAGAAAGAACTCAAATGATAACACAGCATCAAGCCTAAAAACCACTACTTGCTCTTTCAGAGAAAATATGGCCAGGAGAAAGAAAGGGATTTTTCTTCACTGTGGTTGTGCACATTGGTGGGATGCTTGAGATTTGAACATAAAGGCTGAAGAGCACATGCAGCCTCTTGAGAAGCACAGTAACCAGAATGAGAAGAAATAGTTGTATTATTTTCAGCAACCCATCTCCTCCTTCCCAGTGAAAAAATTGGAGGCATCATTTTCCCTGTCTCCTTCACTCCCAACCCTTACCCACCTCAAATGCCTTATAAAGCACAGACCAGAAATAGCACGGTGAGGAGGACCGCGGTGCTTGCAGTAAGGTGGCTGAGTCTGACTTCCACCCCATATTAACTTAAGACCTTCATTGCCCTGAGGTAGCAAGTAGCTCAGTCCAAGTTCTCTGATGAGGAAACACCTTCATACGGAGTAGGGGTGGAGGGAAGTTTGTGGAAGAAAAACACTTCTGCCTCTAGCCTTTCTTCATTCTCTTTTCTTTCTTCTCTTTTCCTCTTTCAATAAAGGGTATCCAATGGAGCATCAGAGATGACTTTGTTATCTCTCCTCATAGGTAGGAGAGGTTTATGTCTCAAAAGGACAGAATCTTCCTTGATGGTCCATTGCACACATAAAAAAATACAAGTCATTGAAAAAGGAAACACAGAAATTTTGCAGGGAGATGAGAAAATACCTTGAAACAGAAGCCAAACATGTGGCTTAATACCTCAAAAGGAGTATCATTTTAATGCTTCTGCTAATCAAAATAATATTTTATTGTCTGTGTCTGATCTTCCAAGTCAGATTTTGAGCCCTCCAAACTCTGGCAGTCACCTATGCATGGCAGATGGGGTTTGGCTATCAACATTGCTGCCCCTAACAGTGTCACAGCTCTGCCCATGTTTCCTTGCTAAATTTAAATAAAGATAAACACAGGGGAAGGCAAGGGCAAGATACAATCCGTCCCAAATCCTTGAAAGTATTTCATGGATTGCCTGATGTCCTGTTCCTTCCCTCAGGCTAGCTCCATTGCTGGAATTTCCTAAAAATTAGATGTTTCTGCTGCCTGCACAAAGTGATGGTGTTAGTGCAGTCAAGCCCACATATTACAAGAACATGCAAAATTTAGTAGAAAAATCAATGAAATATGAATACTTTTGTAAAGCCGCTTGAGATTATACAAGCATACATTTCAGTTCAGGGTACAGGGTAATATCAAATAGCAGTTGATAGACAATATTTTACTTTAAGGTAAGCCCGTACATGAGTAAAGGTTAGGAGTGTGCTACCACTCAGTCATGCAAGCACTGGTAGTACTTTTGGCTATGAGGAACCATAGATATACACAAGAATTAAAAGGAGCAGAGAACAGAATATATGGATAAAGAATGAGTCAACCCATCTGCTTTAAAATGTGAAGGAGAAGGAAGCACAAGCACAACACAAGGAATATGGCACATAAGCACTTCCTAAAAATAATGAGAGCATGGATTGCATGCTAAAGACCAAAACTAAATTAACCCATAAGTGTCCAGATAACATTTTGCTTGAGGCTTGAGTGAAGTGTTGAACTACAGAAAGCCTCTATCTTATATCTGCCCACATGTAGGGGAATAAAAAAAAAAAAAAAAAAAAAAAAAAAGAAAAAAAAAAAAGGAAGGAAAAAGAACACATTAACTCTAATGTTTCAGAAGAGTCTCAGCACTGAAATTGTCCAAGGGGAAAACATTTCATGAGAAATTGACATTTTTCTTTTAAGACTGTTGCAGGAACAAAGTAGTCTTTCTCACTCTCCCTTTGTTTCTATACTAGAAGAGATTATAGCTTACATATAATTTTTCAACAGCAGAACCCTGTCCAAAGAGACTACACACCTAATGCAGCCCAGAAAACTTTTGACAATGGCATGACTTTTGACAGACCAACACATCAAAAAATTTGACAAGGACTGATTCTCGAATCCAATTAATTTGGACACTTTTGGGGGGAAAGCCTCTCATAAGGAAGCTTGTCAAGCAGAAGCACTTGACAAGTTGCAGTCCCAGACTTCCCAAAATCAGCCTTCTTCCCTCAAGCTTGGTGAAATGCCAACCTGCCAAGCAAACACGTTTTCATTGTTCAATGCCATTTTCTTGATTGCCTTTATTCACGTCACACTGCATGTGACATTTCAGAAGTGTTATACTGCAGTGAGCATTAGAGATTAGAAATTAATAGCACAATATTATTATATTATTTCAGTAATAGCATCCTGAAGTACTGGCTAGATGTGCCTGCTAGAACAGGGGTGTTCAGTTCTGACTATTTCTAATTGTCTCTGGAAGATTTGAACTTCTGGTATACCTTTATCAATAAAAATAAGTATATACATATTTTTCCATGCCATCCACTTCTACTGTCCAGGTGATACTCCCACAGATTTTGTTTTTAATTACATTGCACTTCACATGACAAATCAGAAAAAAAAATACCTAAAACAATCCAAAACACAAACAAAACAAGCCAACAAATATTTCTATTTTCCTCACTGCAAAAGTCCATTTTCATTACTTTCCATAAATTATTTCCCCAAACATCTATATTTTTTAAATCCATCTAGAAAGATGGTAATTGGACTTGCACACTCACATCACCTTAAGTACCTTTGAAAAATACCACTTTTCACTTTTTTTGTCCACCACAGGAATGAACAGAAGTGCTGTCCTGTTGCATACAAGCCTCAGCAATTAAGCAAGGGCTCACCTTCTGTGTTAATATAGTTCACTCCTCCCAAAATAATTCAAGGACAGCCACACAAGCATGACATAAAACCCTACTGGGGGAAAAAAAAAAAAAAAAACACAACAAAAAACAACCAAAAAACCCCCCCAAAACCCATCCAAAAAATCAAAAGCAAAACCCCCAAACAAATGAAAGAAAACAAAACAAAACAAGACAAACAGAATTTTCAGAAGGCAGCACTTTTAATATTGTAAGAAAGCTATTTTCCAGCATTGATATGGAAAATTCATCAGGTCTCATAACATACTTGATTAAGCAGGTAGAGAGAAAGCAAGCAAGGGTGTCTGTTAACCATAGCTTGCAATTTCCTCACCCCAGCTCTCCACTTGTTATTGAAGTTCATTATTGTAAACACATGCATGTGTATTGTAAAACTCAGTATTGAATCCTTTATTGAAAAGGACAGAGGGATTTGTTTAGGAATCAAGAGCAGATTACTGAAGACATGACAAGTGCCAGTCTAAGCAAAGAGTTTAAGTCAATGCATAGAAAATAATTACATTTCTATTTCGGTGAAGCACTTGAGCATGTGCCTAACTAAGTGGTGACACAAAAGCTTTGTTGAATAGAGATGAGCCTTCTTGCATCCTGAGTATGAAGCGCAAACTTCAGTCCTTGTCTGAATCAGCATCTACTTGAACAAATATAACCTCCTAGATTTCTTCTTACTGTTTGCACATAGAAAAACCTGCAAGGGCAAACACTAAAAGCATACTGAGAGCTGATAAATCACTCTCACCACGATATCAGGAGGTCTTCTGCCTTCAGGATTACCTTTATTTCTTCTCTGAGCCCATGTTTCTATGCACTACTCAAGAAATACAGATACACAATTCAGAGAACTTCTGGGAAGAAAAGTAAGTGCCACAAGATGTTATTGGAAACTGCCTACAATAGAATACTGTACTGATAATATGTCCTGAAATGAGGGAATTATGGATACACTACCAGTGAAGGACCCATATACAGAAATAAGTTCCTCATTCACACAGACCGAGTTAGCATTAAAATCAGTGAATTACAACTGGAATGTTTTTTAAAAAGCGATTTTTAAAAAGCGGTCAGTAAGAATCAGGTGGGGAAAGAAAAATAGAGAGCGTTGCTTCTCTCCAAGCCTATTGCACCTCTGAAGCAAGAGCTCTCAAACTTTTACAGATAAACTATCGCCAACTGAGATACTAGATGGTGTCTCCTACAGACCACCACTGCACACTGAAGTACAGCACAACCTTATTCTGTGGCTTAATTATCTGTTGTAAAGAGAAAAACAAGCTGAACCGTTAACCTCAAATACTAGAATGTTAGTACTAAAATATTCTGCAGTTTTTACTTGTTTTACATTAAGAAACCTGACTCACAAATATTTCACATCCAACACATGTTCATTCTACGTCAGTCATTACCTGGACTGATGAAGAATTCCCCCCCCCCCCAAAAAAAAAAAATAACGAACTACTGCTACACATGTAAACATGAAACTAATAATCTAAGTGCAATGGCTGTAAACATACCTATTTGCCAAGTTGAAAAAATATCTGAGCCTACTCATCTTAGAGAAGGAAAAAAGGCAAGTTATAATAAGATTAAAATAGTTAAGAACCATATTAGACAACTAGGAGGTGTCCCCAAAAGTCACAATCCATCAGTTAGGAATGAAAGTTATGTGGAGAGATTTTTCTTTTTTAGAAAGACACGAAAAGCCTGTCAATAAATACACACACTCACACAGAGATGAAAGCATTATAACAGTGAATACGTATTAAAAACTAGACAGACCATGACAGCAAACAACGAACGTAAAAGTAATTCTCTGACTAACACTTGAAGGTTTTTAAGCACAGGAAAAGCACAAATGGATCTCAGTAACAGCACATACAGATTACTAGCAAGTGACGTACAATAATATATACAAAAAAGCAGAGGTCTTAAGTTTTTTTCTCCTGAATTTTGTGATGGAATGATATAAACTATTTGCATCCTCTAAAGATAACAAAATACTTCTGCATCATCTCAAGTTACTGTTGAAATGTAAATACCAGTTTAACATTTCAGAAATAAAGTCCTCAGGAAAACAAAACAAGCCCCCCCCCCCCGCAACTGTACAAAAAGGGCTGTCTAGGCAGCAACCTAAACCACTAAAGTAGACTTTCAATAGCTTCTGGAGCCCTAAAAAGTTCAGCAGTGCAAGAAAATAAAGTAGTGACAGTGCAATACTTCATGAAGGCAAATGGGCTGACTGGTTTAACATCAGCAGTCAGTAGATCTGTCACCAATCCCAACAAAATAATGCAATGACTAATTTATGGCACAGCTAGGCATTAAAAGGAATGCAATGTAATCAAAGACAATGAATGTGGGCTTATGAAATTTAATCTTGCTTTCAAACAAGCTTTTGCTTATAGAAGGGTAAACTTGTTAATATAATAGATTTCTGTAAAGTATTAGATTTGACCTAAAATAATGAATTATAATTATGCAAGATCAGCATGGCACACATTATGAAAATTCAAACCTCCCTAATAAATTGTTTTAAATTGTGGAGCCTTAAATTGTTCTAAATTATTTTAAATGTGGAGACTCCATTGAACAGCAGAATGTCTGGAGATGTCTTTTGAGACCTAAGCTATCTCCTACATATTAAATCAACAGCTCAGGGGAGGACAGAAACATCCCAGATTATAGTCAATAAATTTACAGATTAAGTACCCCCCAAAAAAGAGAGAACGGATGGCAAACCCAAGCCATTTGGATCATCCTGGCAGTTTTCAAATGTTTCCTTCCACCCAGGCATAAGATCATCTTCTAAAAATACAGACTTCTGAGCCAGGTATTGAACATGGCCACACAACCTCTATTCCCAGATTAGTCATCCAGAGCCCTTTGCTGCAGTTCAAGACATCCAGGTAGCCCAGGAAATGTTTTCATGAATCTTGCTGTGAAAGAAAGCACTCCAGCAATCAGCTCTGAAATACAGAAGAAATAGCCAAGTCCTATGTGCTGGTGTAATAAGCACCATAGAAGGGTTCAGATCTGGCTTTTTTTTTCTTTTTCTAGAGTGTTAAATAAGACTGTTTCAAATATAACCTAAAGAATAACTAAAGGCCTAGAAAACCTGTTTTATAATGAACAATCAAAGGAGCTCGTGATATTTAACTGTCAGAAAGAATACTAAAGTTTGTTTTGACTGTATACCAACATATAAACAGAAAAGAAATTTGACAGAAGACAACATTCCAATTTAGCAAACAAAGAAATTATGAGATCCACAGCATCTTGAAGCTTGTCTGGCTGTGTTCAGACTAGAATGAGGGATGTATTTAGGGAACAATGAAGATAACTGAACAGTTAGTTTAATTAGCACAGAAACAAAAAAACCCAGAATATTACACTGATCCTACTGCTACTCCTTTTCCTACTGACAGTTTATGCAGTGTAAAAAAAAAATCCAAGCCAAAAACCCAAAACCAAACAAAATTGTCAGAATAAGTCTTTGATGCCTTTTAAGCACATTAGCACAGCATTCTACATGTAGAGCTTGGGTGGGAACATATAAAATAAAGAATACAATAAAAAAAGGGTTTCAATGCAAAATGCCAGTCAAATGAAGCTTTCTAATACAAGTTTTTGCAACACTTCACAAAATCTAAGCAGCAGATTCAATCAAAATTTCATCTAACATCATCCTTTTATATTTGTACCATTCTGGTATTACTGCCGTAAAACAGTGAAGTGATGAATTGTTTCACACCCACTGTTCTCTGTGTAGTCCAGCATTAACCAAAATACCTCAGTCTACCTGGAGTGCTCAGACATTGCTGACTGCTTGGTCCCACTACTGAAATCTTAGCAAGACGATTTGCTCTTTTGGTAACTACGTGACTAATAATCACAACCACAAGCTTCAGCAACCATGGACACAGCAATAGGTCTTCCATAATGTATATACTAATATAGCAGCATTGTTCCATATGCTAAGATTTTGCTGATTTACTATAAAAAAATCTATAATCAGTAATAATATAAGCAGTGCAATAAACAGTAATAAATGCTAGCATCTCAGGTCACTGTTATTGAATAACTATGTTAAATCTATGACTGTAAACTGAGTTAATTTTATGACAGTGTTCAGTAAAATCATAATAAATCATTTCTTGCCTCGTATAAAACTTAACAGATTATGAAACATTACTTAAACTGTAAAAAAAAAAAAAAAATAAATAATCGAAGACCTTTAACAAATGTTGAAGCACTTACTTTAATTCTGATTTACATTGCATTCTATAACTTGACTGTAATGATGAATCCAGCATATTTGGGCTTTAATGAGGGCCCTGAGTAATGATGAACAGCTGGACATTTTAAATCAGGATGTCTGCTGAGAGTGGGCAATTTAAAAAAACATAGACTATCTATTGCCAACATTTCAGAAGCAATGCCAAAAATCTATGAAGTTAGGGGGCAAAAACCTGCCCATTGGTAGGATTTAACTCTCTATCCCTGGAGAGGGTGACCAGTACATTCATTTAAGTCAGTTAGGGAGTGACACATCACAAGGGTGAAATTTAACTATCCTTTCATGGCTACTGAGACAAAATTTTGGTGAGAGAGATGAAAATACGGAAACATTTGATTTCGTTTCCTAGAAAAAAAGCACTTTTAATAGCTTCACTATTAACTTTTTAATAGCTTCACTAGACAGACCACTGAAAACTATCACAAAACAGCAGCTGTCCACAGGTGACATGCATTATCCCCTTGTTGCTATCTGTTGAGAAAGTAAACTTCTGCAACACACTGTATTTATCAGTACTACACATTACAACTTGCATTATAGAGCTAAGAAATGCATTAGAAGAACTTAGTAAAGAAATCTTTTTCCATTAAATAAGTCTACTGGTTACAGTACATATTTTCTTAATAGCTGGGACAAAGACTAGAACCCAAAATCCAGAAGGATGAAACAATGACAGACTTGCCATATATTTTTTTTTTTAATGTTACCCCTTTTGTATTTTACAATTTTTGTGACCAATTAGTTTAAGATCTACCACAAATAGGCCAAGAACATCCCAAACTATGATTAACTATCACAGTAAGCTAAGGGAGAACATAATCAAGTTACTCTGTATCTGAAAGATTATCACCTCTCTCTTCTCACCATTTTCTTTCCTAAGCCATTACATATCCCATTAGTTTTGCTAACATTCATCTTCCATCCTGCTTTTATGCTGTCATCTCTTACAACAAATTCAACATTCTTCTCCTTAAATCAATACACCATCACCTGTAGATCTGCAGTGATTCAGCCTTGCTGTCTATTTACCCTAATAGTCATTCTCAACTGAGTTCTTGTTGAACACAATGTGTAGGGTTCAAATAGCTCACACAGTATGTCAGAAGGAAACAGTGGCTCCTCTCTGAAACCTCCTTGATCAACACAACTTCATGCATTCTGGCTGCTTGTTTGGATAGCAATATATGCAAACCAGGACAGCTGAGAAAGAGTAGGTGAAGGGGAAAAAAAACTTCATGATCACTGGGTGAATTCTCTGTTTGGACTCTGACCATGCTACACCCAATTCTCAGATCCCACAAAATTACCAGAGTTTGCAGGCAAGCTTTTGGATCAGTCTCAATCTTAAGCATATGTTATGCTTAAGCTCCCAGGCAAAGGCTGAGTTACGCAAAGTTTCTTTGTAGAAATGTCATGCTCTCTCCTCAATAAATGTGGTATCTTTGACATTTCAAAAGATAGTTAAAAGCAAGGAGCACACCAACACTGCAATGGAATTGCCATTCCAGCCATTTTACAAGCAAGATACTTTCCCTTAAGTAATCAGCAGATCAAAGCACAAAAGATTCCTTTGGAGACTGAAAACACTGACCCAGCTGATTCATAGGATTCATAGAAAGACTTCCTGCTTGCACAGGCAAATAAATGAGAAGGCATGGGAGTCTAGAGAGCTTTCACATTCCTCATGACTTTGGAGTCACAAATCTGCCACCGGCCTCTCAGAGAAGTGCTGCTGGAAGGACCCAAAAAGGACAGGATTTAGAGGAGGCTGTGGTTGGTTTTTCTTTCAGTAAGGTTTTATAGAGCAAAGAGTTGTCTAATATGATTGGTGCAAAATGGCTGTTAGGATTATTGATTCGACTTCAACCTCTCAGCTGTTAGTTACTAGCTATGCCTGACCCCTCATGACTGCATAAAGGAAACGAAGGTGTACCAAGAACGGCATGTATTCTGAGGTGCCTCATGTGCAACACAGAAGAAAAACAACACTTTGAATATTAATGTATTTCTCAATAAAATATTTTACTCTCCATTTGCTTAGAGTTAAACTAGCTTTTGGTTAAAATAGTAAATCTCACATTATGAGACCACAATTCATTTTTTCATATTTATTCCCTCTCTTAGCAAAGGTACAGAACTCCATACAGTACTTAAATTATACTTCTGAATGAAGAAAATATTGAATTATATGACAACAACAAAAAAAATGCATTGCTTTAAAACCATGGATAGTAAGAATGTGAACAAGAGATTTTTGCAGTATTTCATAGGAAAAACTATACAGTGCTTCTGCTGAGCTCTTTGCATTTCGTATCCTGCAAGTTGTGTGTCTCATGTGCCCATTCACAGGCAGTTTTGATGTGCTTGTTTTCTTTACATTACTGCCTCATGTTTAGGAATCAAAGTGACTGCATTATTTGTATGGCATTTCTTGGAAGCAGACTGAACTGCTACATTAGGGGAACGTGCAGTTTGAGTGTGTCTCCTGAAGAAGCAGTATTTCCTCTAAAGTGACTGGGAGACAGATAAAAGGAAGAGTCAAAAATATGGGACACAGCTGCTACAGCTGTGAATAACTACCCATTTTCACCTCAAAAGCATTTGCGTAAGAAAAAATAGTTGTTGCAAGTACAGTGTCTTCGGTGTAATCCAGTCACCGGTTGGCACTTAATTTGATCCTCAGTTTAATTTGATCAAGACCTCTGAAACTAAATCATCTGGTGCTTAAAAATACAACTTCCACTTCTAATTTTTTTTTCTACTTTAGTCAGGACAAGTTACTGCTGGATAAATTGATTCTTGGCTACAATTAGTTCCTATTTAATTAATGGTGATGAGCACAAAGAAATGCTTATAAATAAATGAAGGAGGACTCTAATCCGAAAAAGACAGAGACTGATTAAGGAAAACTTGTGCAACAGTTAAAGATAGCTACAAAGCTAAGAAAATATTTTTTTAATTTTTTTTAAATACAGCCATAATAACACCCAGGGCTCATAATTTCTCTCTCCTTTTACTATTATACTACATGGCTGTCATTCACTTCCGAAGTGTTCTTATGAAGTAATGTTGTACCCATTTCACAAGTGAGCAAACACAGACTGATTCAGAGTTTGTATGTGATTACATGTGTGATATCTCTGCACCACATCTGGGAACAGAATCACTTTCTTGAGAATCCCTGTTCAGGAGACTTGACACACGATCAGTCTATCTCCTCACAGGCCAGACAAGCAACAGCATAGACTTCAACAGTCCTATGAATAGTACAAGAAAACATAGATTTCAATAAGGGAAAAATGAAGCAACTAAGATTAAACAGGAAGGCTGATATTGTACAGGCCAGGGAAGGGAACACTTTACCTCTACCTTTCAGCTACAGGGATTTTGGTTTTATCCTCCAAATTCAAATATTTATCCCATGCAGATTTGGCTGAGTTCAACTTTGATTTTCTGCCATACAATCCAGAAAACTGATTTGGTTAATGCAGAAAGCTCTTGATAGATGACCAAAGAGACATATATAGTGAAAAATGATAATGCCCACAGAAGACAAAGAAAACAGATGAACCACTCTGTAGCATAAAATTCCAGGGCTTAAACGTTTGTACCGTCATTTAGTATCACAATTCACCATTTAGTAGAACTAGACAGATAATGTATAAGGCCCTGAATAATCCATCATCACTGCACAATATCTTGGTAAAGATATTATAAGTAAGAATACAAGCATGGCAGATATCGATATGCATTATCAAGCATGCGCAATACTGATATTCAGCCTTCAGAGGGATCAAGAACTTTTGGTTCTGCCCTGTTCCCCACCCCCACACCTCAACAATGGGACATTAGGTTTGAAGTTGTTCTCCAGACACGTAAAATCATTGCTATTCCCCTTCCATCCTGCACATGTTCTTCCTTGCTTAATTTTATTTTTTAGGTCAGTGCCCGTACTGTAAGTTGTCCAATAACATTATTTTCATTAATTCATTCCATGCTAGTCTATTCTGAAGGTAGCCTGTGTCAACAGCACATTTCTGTAGCCCAGGTAATTTTCTCCCTTTTAAAATGAACCAGGGCACTGACAACTCCTCTGTTTTGAGAGATGCAATAAGATATGACATCCGTTATTCTCCCCCCACCATTGAGAATCTTTCGAAACAACCTCACTACATCAGTTCTACACCATCTTCCACTCCCTTGCAATGCCCTTCCTCTGTTCTGTATTTCATCAAGCAAATATACAAGAGGAGAATGCTAATAAGCACCTAAGGCAGAGGGGGTTAATGAGACTTGCAGTCAAGGGTTCTCATTAGGTGTGAAGCCATCTTATTAGAGAATGGCGTGGATTATGAGAGGAAAGTGAAGCACTGCACAGCAGCAGCTCTGACTTTCAGAGAATCCCATTCCAGTCACCGCAAATAACAAAAAAAAAAAAAAAAAGAAAAAGAAAAAATACGGAGAAGGAAGGAAAGTAGACCCAATTTATTACTGTTGTACAAGAGGCCAGAGGCATGACCCTGTAGCCTCTCATGGGTAATTTCAGTGTCATGACTTGTGGTGCAGAGGGACAGAAATTTGAGACTGCCCTTTTGCTCCAGCCTGGGAGGCTCCATCATTGCAGATTATCAGAAGAAAAGGAATGGAGCAGACAAAGCTAAGGAGCTGGCATCACACCCCAAGTTGACACCAGCAGAAGCAGCCCTCACTCAAGTCAAATGGTGGACAGACAGATTTTGCTTCTCTTCTATCATGGCTTCATTCTTTACCCCATCACCATATGCCAATATTCAATTTACCTCAACCTAAGCATTAAGTATTTATCAATAATTATTATGCATCTGTTTCCTCACACAGACTTTGAGATGGAGGAATACCAAAGCTGAATACGGTATTTCATGTGACTCATGAGAAGAGGATAGTTTAATTTTGAGGACATTTTTTTTTTATGTTCTGTGCTTTACAGTACATACAGCATTTGCCATACTCTCAGATGCTGTAATTGTTAAAAAAACCTTATATGTTGTAAGAAATTAAGTAAATTTCAAGCATCACCTTTGTACCTAAGAATAATTTACATGTGCACTAAGTGAAGCAACTCACCTACCTGGGATGCACCCACATCTCTCTCTTCCCCAGGAGGATTACCCCCCCCCCCTTTTTTTTTTTTTTTTGCACATTTAATTAAGGAAAACATAGCAGAGCACTTTCTGAAGCTGTGTATTTGTAGTTATATTGGCAAAGGCAGCACTCAGTTTGGAAGTTAACACTTTTCTATCATCTCAAAAAAGCTTTTCATCAGCACACCTACAAATACACACTTCCTGTAAATAATAAATCAAAGTGCTTTTACCCTTGGTTATTTCAAAGATCATTTTAGAGAGAAAGCTATGTCTGGAACATAAGAACACCCTTGAACTGGTTAAAAGTATGCTGTTAAAGAGAGGCTGAGAAAGACTTTGGGAAGCAGCAAGAGAGAAGGAAAAGCACCAGCTAACTCAGGTGAGAAAGGAAAATGAGTTCAGCAGCATACTAGAGAAACAGAAAAAAAATGTTCATCTTTGTCTGGGAGTCCCAGTGGCCACTCAGTGGCTCACATGCAGCTCCATAACCGAATGATTACAGCACAGCAGCATTTTGCTGATCTACATGTAGGCAGCCTCCACTCACTGGCCTCCTGAAAGAGGGGAAGAGAAGCATATCTCTTCATAAGTCTACCTAAGGAATAAACTACTAACCTTCCCTCATCTGAAATGCATTTTTTGCTAAAAGAATTTCCATGTGGGTTCTTAAAGAATTAAATGACTGTAGTACAAGCTGATCATGAGATACACTAGTTATTATATGCTAAGTAAATATCTATGCTACTTTTAAAAATATTAGTATTTTTGAAGTGGAAAATCAAAGTCAAAACATAGGCTCAATGCCATTACAAAATGATTACAGCAGTGTCAGGAGTCTGCATCCAGTTCTTCCATGTCCATGCTCCAACCACTAGTCAAAGCTATTTCTCACACAAACTGCTGGGCCAAAGAATAAACTAAAAAGGGGAGTAAAAAATAGACACAGGAGATGTGGACAGAGAGCTTGTCACTTGCTGAATTACCATAGAGCTTGTCACTGTTGGTGCATTACGTTGTTTCAGTGATGTAACAGCTGTGCAAACAGGGTTGCCAGCTCCAGCATCACATAGCAGATTGAGCAAGTAAATAGGAGACAAGTGTAGTCAGATAGACCAGCTGGTAGATACAATTTACTAATAACATCATTAGTAGGAAATATATTACTACTATTATTATTATTGCTACTATACTAAAAATAAAACAACAAAGCCCCAAAACATCGCCACTATACGACCCTGATGCAGTTTTGACAAGCCTTGGTTCACGCAAAACCACTCATAAAACTGGTAGAGTTCTACTTCTACACACAGAACCAAAAATAAACATTGATAGCAACAAGCTCAAGGTAATAGTAGATGAATAGAGAGAGATATACTAAAATAATATGATTTAAAAAATGCAATTGCAATGGGTTACCATTGTATATGTTGCCCTTTATTCACAGAAGCAGAAATTATGTTAGATTTTAAGATGAATTTATCATTTTTACTCCAGACAAGTAAAACAGGGTAGGATAATTCTAGCAGGATTTGTTCACTATTCATGAGCAGCTTCTAATCTGGATTTAGAATTTAGTATGTAGAAGTGCCACTTTTTACAGTACAGTAAACTGCAGATTTACCAGTATTACACGTTGTTAATTCTGCAGACAGAGCTTTAATAGGACTTCCCAGCTCACACATTTATGTTAACTCCTTGCTTCTAACCAAGCTGTAATTACAAAGCAAAAAAAAAAAAAAAAAAAAAAAAAACAAAAAAAAAAAAACAACAAAAAAAACCCCAAACCAAACCAAACCAAAAACACAAACCCCAAGCTTTCAAGAAGTAGATAACCTTCCTGTCCAGCCCAATGCAGATAACAGCTGATTTCTTTTCTACAGATTCTTTGTGTCAAAGCACTCAGCTCTCCTATTTGTAATTGGTAATACTTAGACTTCACATATTCCCCCTCCCATTTAATTTTTTTCTCCCTCTAAATTTCATTCTTCTACTGCCTTAGTTTAGCTTTATTTAAAATCCTTCAGCCTTAAATGCAACCATCAACTCACCACCACCACCACCCCTGCCCCAATGGAGAGGTCTTAAAAATCATTGCTCTGGAGAGCTGTCTGGGGAGTGGGGTAGGGAATAAGCATGAATGCATTCATTATTTCCTTTATTGAAATGCATTTCTGAAATCTCAGAGCATCCAGCTGAATGCTGCTTGATCCAAATGGAAAGAGTCTCATCAGCTTAATGGACATCAGACCTGGATACTGGATATCAGCGAAAAGGCAAAGGATGGCATTTTCTCTGAAATGTCAGTCTTACCAACAAATATATGGGGAGATAGAAGACTTACCCTTGGTGGACAAGGTTTAAGTCTGTGAATGTTTAAACTAGCTGGACATGGACAAGTCCAATGGACTTGATCAGATGTATCCCTGATTGCTGAAGGGAGCTGCCAAAATCATTGAGATGACTCTCAATTATCTTTGAAAGGTCATGGGAAAGGGAGAAGGTTCCTTATGACTGAACGAAAACGACTGTCACTCACATTGGCAAGAAGGAAACTGCAGGCCAGTCAGCTTCACTTCAGTCCTGAAAAGGTCTGAGGAGCAAATTCTCCTGGAAACAATTTCCAAATATATGAAAGTGAGGAGGAGTAGTCAGCAAAGACTGATAAAGGGAAAAATCCTGCTTAACCAACCTGACAACCTACAACAAAGTGACTGGATTCCTGACTTTGGACTCTAAAAATTTGCAAAAAAGGAGGCTGAGGGGCAACCTCATTGCTCTTTGCAGCTTCCTGAGAAGGGAAAACAGAGAGGGAAGTGCTCATCTCTTCTTTCTGGTATTCAGTGATAGGATGCATGGGAGCAGTTCAAAGCTGCATCTGTCAGAGGAGGGTTAGGCTAGTCATTAGAAAGCATTTTTTTTACTGAAAGGGTGGTCAAACACTGGAGCAGGCTTCCTAGAGAAGTGGTTAATGTCTCTAGCTTGTCAGTATTCAACAGGCATTTGCGCAATGCCCTTGACAACATGCTTGAACTTTTGGTCAGCCCTGAACTGGTCTGGCAGTTGGACTAGATGGTTGTTGCAGGCCCCTTCCAACTGACATAGCCTATTCTATGTATGAGTAGAATTCAAGAGAGATAGGATTGCTCAACCTGGAGAAGAGAATGCTCAAGAGGATCTGATCAGTGTATAATAAATACTTGATGGGGGTGTAAGAAGACAGAGACAGACTTCTCAGTAGTCTCAGGAACAGAGGAGGACACAATGGGCACAAACTGAAATACAAGAACAAAACTCTTTTTTACTCTGTGGATGATCAAACACTGGAACAAGTGGAAAGAGGTTGTGGGATGTCCATCCCTGGAGATATTAAAAAACAGACCAGACACAGCCCTGAACAACTTCCCCTCTAAGCCCGTGAGAGTGAGGGGAGTGGATTATGAATCAGATTTTTTTTTTCCAGAAGTGCCTTCCCACCTCAGTGATTCTGTAGTTCGCCCTGGGAAGAATCACAAGATGGTCAGGCAGGATAGTCTGCAGGCATCCAGTTGCTGAATAGCAAAACAGAAGCTCAGTTCATCCTAACCGTGCTCACCATTTCAAAAGTGAGCAGATTTACAGTTTCTTACAGCAAGCAGATCCTGAAGTCATAGAAGCACCCAAAAATTTTGCTGAAAAGCAGGCTCTCCAACTCAGCAGTCAATTCTGTGAAGTGTTCACAGCTGCTTTCAACCATGCTGAACAAAATAAATTTTCTGTCAGTCTCCTGTGACTGTAAGCAGCACTCCAACATGGCTTTAAACTCAGCAGAACTGCATGATTAAGCAACAACTTTTCATTGTGCTTCTAGCCTACTTGATTGTTTATTTAACTCAGAGTTCATTGCACTTCGGTTAACATTAGGAGTTTTTCAGATATGCCTTCCCCTTAGCTCTACAAACCATCAGCACATAAGCAAGGCGGCTTTGAAGGTGATGCTTTTTCAGGTTATCTTTAGCAGATGTAAACAGCCCATACAAACCCACTTCTGCTCTGGACCTCAGATTTTTTAACAAGGAACTCAAACATCACCATGCAGACCAATCCGAAGAGCTACAGAAAGGCTTGCCAGCATGTTAGTTTGGTATTACTACATTATTTCAGTACTGTTGTAAACACTATTTAAGGTTGCCTATGTTGATTTGCTGTACAGAGTCTTGCTTTCAGCTCTGGGTTTTGAATGTTTTCTGGCAAAACAGTTAAAGAAACAAAGATGAATGGATTGGCACTCACAAGTGCCAATAGCAAGGACTCACATTAAAGAAAAGTTCTAAGAAACTGAGAGAATTCATGCTGGTTCAACTCCTGCCTGTGCAAAAATGGCAAGAGTCAATTTGTATATAAAAAGCTTTTAGCTTTAATAAAACCACATTTCTTACTATTTTGCAAAAAATCATGGTTTCTCTTTGTGTTACCTGGCCAAGACCATAGTTTTTAGATTTTCTTACATCTATCATTTCACCTCCATTTTTTAACTTTAAGATTTTTGCATTTTGAGGTGAGTAAGTAGCAGCGATTGAAGAAAGCTTCTGAAGACTGCTGCAGGAGAGAATAAAAAACAAACAAAAACCCAAGGAGCTCTTTTCTTAGTGGCAGTTCAGAATGGTAAGAGCCACGCATGTAGAGGCATGCTGGGCTGGCAGCTTCAAGGCAGGCTTTTCTTTCAGTTGCCATGACACTTGTTTCCCCTGCTACCAAGGAACCCCCTGAGGGCACTAATATAGAAATGTCCAGCACAGCACACATTCCTTTTAATCTCAAAGCTACAAAACTGGCTTTAAGCTTTGGAAAAGAGTGGACCAATCTGTAGAAAACAAATTACTTCGAACTGATCATCTTGCAGGGCTTGAATGTAAAGTCAAAAAAGGAGAGCTCTTCAGATGAAAGCAGTCAACCATCACATTTGCCATTTTGGTTTTAACACTGGAATGTCAGAACTGCAAGTATTTTCCACTAAATAGAGTTTAAAATAAATTCACTTCTGGCTTATCCTTCAGGAGATAAGCTATTCCTACAATATCTTTATAAAGAATGATTTTATTACAAATGTATGAGAGCTATTCCTGTCTAAGGAAGTGCAGAGGGGTGAAATATGCAGCTGATTAATATAATCAGAATTAGTGGAGACACCACTAGACTTCACAGGTCTTCATTGGAAGAGAAAAGATCCATCCACATATTATTCTTATACGAGACTATAAGCAGATTCTCTACTCTTAATCTGTAGTTCTGCAGAACATGCTGAGTATCAATATACATCTCCTTGGAGGCTTCTGGACATTAAGTCTTATCAACCAAAATTTAAGGGGATACCAGCTGACTACATTACTGTGGTTCCTCCAAAGGTCTGTGTTAGGCAACTCCCTCATGAAGGAGACCTAGTTACAGATATTAGTATGACTGATTACTCTTTCAAATACTCCGTTTCCTCCATCTTATTCTTTGTGCAGCCTGGGGTGCTCAGAGGAAAGGGAAGAGCACAGCCAAGGAAGTCTTCATATGAAAAAATAATCCACACCCCAGCATCACTGTCCTATTATGTTTTATTAAAACAACAAACAAACAAACACCTATTTTTTGCTACAACTACCCCTGAAAACTAACTCACACCTGGACACAGAGCAATTGAGACAAAGCATGAACAAATATCTGACATGTAATAACCCACTTCTCAGAGATACTGAACACACTAGGAGTCCAGTGAAAGTTAGCTTTGCATCTCCGAATCAGGGATTGAAAATTAGAACGCGTACCTCAGAGTGGAAGACTTTTGTCCCAGTGGTTCAGCTTTGTTCACTGTAACATTTTGCTAGAGGATGCTGCATGCCGAAAGAAAAATGTCCTCTTCAGTCCCGAATGAAGCTAAGGAAAGCTGCCAAACCTTTACAAAATGGTACCTGTCCTAGAAGCTCTTCATAGTACACAAGAAGCGGCAGCTCAGTGTTTATTTCACAGTAGCCGTGCAGAATTTTGCAGGATCCAGCCTCATCAGGGTGGCTGAAAAACATGGATGAAAACTACTTGTAGTTCACCGGCTAGATGGAACGTTTTAGGGTATATACATGCTACAAAAGTTAATGGATTAAGTCTGGTCTGGAGTTGAAAAAACAAAAAAAATAATAGAAAAGAAACCTCCGGTCATAAAACCAGGAGTCATACTTTTCTGGCAAGACATAATAAGTATCATCATACCGTGCCAGTGTCCTTTTCTTTTGCTGCCAACATTCCTTGAACATGGGAAGCCAAGACAGCTAACTCTACATTGTGTATTCCAGTAGACATTTAAGTTTCAGTTTCTCATTACATGGTATGGTGGCACACACCAACACCCGGCAGGAGAATCAACCCTTCAGAGCTTGTTCCTCCTGCAAATTGTGCTACATCACTCCTGTCCCCTACAGCTCATATCAACTCATTGGCTCTGTGGAGTTGATCAGCTGTTTCCCTGCAGCATAAGATATGCTCAGCTGCTAGTGGGAGAAGGTTCTGAGACAACAGGAGCTCGCACAGCTGTAGGGCTCAGATTATTTTAGGTTCTCCTATGCAAGATAAGACACAGAAATAGGTTTAGATACCAGAATGTGTTGGAGTAAAGCTAATGGCTAAAAAATAACTAACTAACTAACTAACTAATTAAATAAATAAATAAAAGAATAAAAAAGGAAATTAAAAGTGAGAGACTGAAGCATCAGTAAAACTGTTCTCACAACTGGAGGCAGGATCATTAGTCTTTTCCAAGCTCATTAAGAGCAGTTATTCTCCTAAATACCACCTGTAGACCTAATATTTTGAGGCTGGATAACTGCAGGACATGGGGCTTTTTGGCAACTATTACAGTGCTGGCTGGACTTGCCAACCTACAGTTCATGGGTAGTCACTTTAAAAAAGTCAGTCCTCTATGCATTGGAAAGTTTCCATCTCTTTGAATTTCTCTGGCCAGGAATTGCTGCTCTCTCCCCAGTGCCACATCTCCTATCAATTACTGCTGTGGAATACTGTTTAATAAACATCATTTTCTTGGCAAAGCACATCTTCTAAGTGATCAATTATAAGAATACTATATCAGCTTCCTGCCTCTCCTATGAATGGCATCCCCTAGTCATTAAAAAACCACCCTTGGCATTAAAATGATTTATTCTAATCTAAACAGAGATTACTTTAATTAAACACACTTTATTCCTTTTGAAAGTAACAGAGCACTCCCCAGAAGCCCTCCATCACTCTATTTATCAAAAGATTTCAGTGGGAGCAGCAAGCCGTTCCTCCAGACCACTTTGATATGGAGCTTTAGTTTTGTTCCAGAAAGAGGGAGAAGAAAAATCCATGCTAAGAAAATATAAACAGATCCATCTAATCTAAAATAAGGCTACAGCAATGTCAGGGGACTTCTATTGCCATGAAGCAGCTCCTGAGTTTGTAACTGGATACTAAACAAAGCTGCATAGTTTATATCCAAAAAAAGATCATATCGAGTTTCAACACTGAGAAAATCTACCAACATCTGAAACTAGTTTTGCTCAGGCAAGTAAAGGGTCTGGACCATCTTTATGATTATTCTGAAGCATTTATAGTGAATGGAAGTCAACAAAGTCCAGGGTTTCCTGTTCAGGATCTGTACAAATGGAGCAACAGAGGTGTCCTGCTCAGAGAATGCTGCATAACAAAACTGGAGAATGCTGGAGAAGCATCACGCAAGTGATCTAAGGAGAGGTTGGCAAGGTGTGAGCAGCAATGGATGCACAGGACCACAAAACTAGTTCATGTTGAGCCAGAACTAATAGCAAAACAAGCACTTTAAATCAGCAGTACTATCATTCAATCCTCTTCTCAGACACTCCAGAATATAATGGGAGGAACTTTACTGGAGTCAGAAGAATTGTCTACGTAAGTCTAGCACTGTACACTGAGAGAAATTGGGACTGTTTGAAAAGAGAAGAGGGGGAAATAAACACAAACACATGCTTTCACCTTTCTTTTGGCAACAAAACCTTTCTTTAAAAAAGCAACAAAATCCATTTCAGAAAGATCAAAATATTTCATGAATTCCCTTCACTTTTCACCCCCATTCATGGGACTGTGAAGGGGGGAGTCATCATATTGTCACAAGAATATTGTTTTACATTAGCATCAAAGCAGAATATAACAAACATCCTGAAATAATCCATTCTGCCTTCCTTCCAAAATCAACATTTCCAGTCTAATTTGCGGGCAAGTATTTGAAATGCATCCAAACTATTATCAAATCAGCATGCTAGGTGACTGACATTCACCCTTCACTGAAAGTCTCTTGGAAAAGAGATTCATGAAAATTCTACCCCAGATGTCTGAGCTTTTTAATGACTAATAGAACAGTGTCTTTCCAGGCTCACCTTTCATTTGTTATTTACTCAGCAGTATTTACACACTGTTAAGGCAGGTTAAGCCATACAGGGGATAGACATGCACAAATATAAACAGAATTATAATGCCCTGGTTGCAAGATAGCTGTGATAGAAAAATATACTGGCTGTGCAGAAGAACCTACGGATGAGTCACCACTCTGAAACATTCAGGCAGTTCTTAAAATTGCTGTAATTATCCTTCCTACTCAAGTACGGGAACTACCTTTTATTGTCTTTGAACCATTTACTGCCATGCGCTTCCAAGGATTCATACCAGAGGAGGCTGTCAGAAAGAGTATTAGTCTTGCAATACACATCTTAGAAAACTGAAAGGTACCTGCTGGTCCTGATCTTAAACTACAGAGGCAGGTTTTGTCCTCCAGCTGTTTAAAGGCACAAGATTAGATATAAAGCTCCACCCAAACAGAAATAAAATTACTACCAAAGTTAAAACAAAACAAACAAACAACAACAAGAAAACAAAAAAAAAAAAAAAACAAACAAAAAAAACCACCAAAAAACCAAAACAGCAAAAACCCAAACACAAACAAAAATCCTACCACAAAATGGTAGAGTACCTGCATCTTCTAATAGGCAGTATAAATACAAGAGAACCCTGATTAAACTGTTTATCCTGCAGGAAATACATCTCCTTTAGACATTTTCGTTGATCAAATTATTTATTTGCACTTATCAGTATGCTAGTGTGCATAATATTTTTCATGTGTAAAGAGCTAATTAAACATATACAAAGTCTCTAGTCGCTCCATCTCAGGGCTATGCCTTCCTTCACACAAAACGTGACAATTTAGCAAATACAATTGTATTAGCCTAAAGAGAAGTTCGTATCTTTTTGCATGTAAAAGACTTAGCTTCCCTGTATCTGTTTTCTGCTAAGGGAACAGTGTAGCTTGGCAAAACCACACCTTATGCCCTAGATATCATACATTGGCATGATTTCATGCACATGAGAAATTAACACTCCATTCTCCTAACTTCTGCCTTTTTTTTAGGTGTCCCCGGCTTCCTGATTGAGTACTTCACTGGCCTAAATGCAAAAGTAACAAGCAAGTAACAAGCTGTAGGCAGCAACATACTTCTCCTACCTTCCTAGCCTGCAGAAACAGAGACCTCCTTGTAGCAGGAAGAAATAACAGAGAGGACTGTGGCTGAATTGGAAGTTAATCCTTATTGAACCAGTGAAAAAGCCTCATCCCTACTACGCTAACAAAGTCGTTTGAATACTCAAAATATGGAACAAATTCCCTTCAGAAAGCTTTCAAAAATTAGTTTTCTAAAGTCAAAAGGACAGGGTCCAGAATTTCCTCCCATGCTTAGGACAAGGTGGTTATTGGTTGAGTGAAACACAAATGCCTTTCCCACTTTAAACTTTATTCTGCAACTTTTGTTAGCTCACCTGTATTTGTTAAAAAGAAATTTATTTATGAGCACTAACAAACTGGTTCCTTATAAATCTCTATAGAGGAATACATCCCAGGCCTTCTCTCCAGGAAAGGAAGCTCAGCCACCTTCTCTTGCAAATGGAGTGTGACTGGCTGCAGCAGCATTCCCTGAATTAATCCTAGGCTGTTCATAGATCAGTTTTGGGACACAATCATTGCAGTTTCACCAAGAAAGCAACAGATACTAGGCCTTCCTCTGGAAACATATTAACAGAAGAAAGGGAGAAAGAAGGGAATTTGTGTGTGGGAAAGTTTAAAGGTTTTCTGATTCAAAGAATGGGCTGCAGTGTGGTTTGGGAGTTGGAGATGCTAGAATTAGTGCTATTTAGTGCCTGGTTATCTAAATAATGTATCACTATATTTTCAGTAGAAAAGCAGAAGTACTTGAGTTACTTCTTGAGGCACGTGAGAGACATCTCTCCAGATATAAGATTAAAAAAACAATAATAACAAGTGGTATTCTCTATTAGTAGACACTGATTCAACTGTCATTTTTAAAAATTTCTTCATAATTCATAGGAAAAAATGGCCTGTGCCTTAGGGAGAGGGGCGAGGAAGGAAGGCATGTGGGGAGAGATTTTTTTCCTATATAGAGAATTGTATCTACACATCTTAATCACTGATTCCTCTATACCATCTCATCAAAGGAAACTTACACAATGCTAACATTTCAGTTTATTAAAAACACTTTGTTCCTGGTTTTCTTTTCAACTTCAAATTAAATACTTCAACAGCTCTCACCACAAGCAAAATTTGTTGATACATCTCAGCACAAGTTACTGACTTGGCAGACCAAACACACAACCTTCTCCATCTAGTCAGTTCTTCAGACTCTCTGTACTACTATAATAATTCAATTAGCCAAATTCCTAATTGGTGCAGATGGCTTTTCCTGCTACCAATGACCCTTTACATCATTGTTAGCAGTCTTCTATGATTAATTACGCTAATGGTTGCAAATTAAACTTCTTATTTCTATAGACCTCCAAACATAGCACTCATTAGAGGCAATGGTGGAAAAAAAAAAAAAAAAAATCATTATTCAGTTCACTTTGTACCTCAGTTTACCGTGGCTTTAGCTCTAGCAGCTTTCTATGAAAGGCATTTCAGTTCTTCCCTTCCCCCAGTTTGGAGGTATGAGGCAAGTGGGCAGAGATAGAACATGTTACTACCAAGCACTCTCACCTCAGACTGGGTTTTGCTTGACAAAACTGAGGCTGTGAGACAAGGGAAGGAGAAAAGACAAAAAAAAAAAACACCCTCCAAAACAAACCCAACAAACAAACAAACAAACAAACAAAGTTGCCTAAAGAATAAAGCAATAAGTTTTGCATTCAAGCAACATATACTACTATAAAAAAAACTTCAACCTATGCCTGGACAAAGGCTGAAAGTATCTTTTATTGAAAGCATATGAAATTTAAAAAAGCATGGAGAATGAGCTTAGCTTCTGCCTGTTATGTGCGTTGCATTTGCTGTTTTCTGGAAATAAGGACTGATGACCCGGAAGAATCAGGAGTTTAGAACCCATTCAAACAGTAAGCATGGAAATAGGAGACAGACCTTTAGGCATTTTGAAGCAAAACCACTGAAAATTCAAACTTTTGGCTAGCAATACTTTATAAATAAATTCACTATATATTAAAATTTCTTTTCATCACGGTAGTGTTACCTGAAAAAAATTCTACATGGAGAAACAACTATAAGAGAGCATTAAGATGAATTGAAAGAAGGCTATGATATATTACACAGTAACATTTCCACAATATGCTACCCAGAAAACAGAGCTACAGCCAGTTTCATTGAATGACAAAAAAAATCTTCTGTAGCATTTTATGCCCTACAGAAGAAGTACAAATGCACCCAAGTGTAACAAAGCAACTCTAAAGTTACAACTGAACTTGCACTTTCAAAACTCAAAGTCATACTGCTAGCACAGGACAAACAAGAGTTGCCCACATCTGTAACATTCAAAAACCCCTCACTTTAAGTATTCCTTCATTATAAAAACAACCAACCAAACAAGTTACAACTTTTTCTGCATTCATTAGGGGTTAAAAAATTCACTTGAAGCCAGAATTATGTTGAATAATTTAATTGATATTACATGTCCAGTTAGTTTATATTTCCTGTAAGCCATAACTAAATTCCTCCTGTTTAAGCCAGTTTTTCACAATGAATCAGCTTATAAACAAGACTTCATCTCACCAATCAAGATTAAATGGGCTACTTACTACATAAATGAAATTCTAGTACTTCCTTGATCTGAACAGCACAGCAGTTAACTTCTATGTCAGGAGCAGAGAAGCAAGACAGTGAATGGATCTGAGCCATGGTAGTTTGTAAAAACAAAAATAAAAACCACATAACAAAACCAAAACCACCAAACAATCAAACACTTGCACCCAAAACAACCACCACACAACAAAAGGGGTGAGGGGAATTAAGATAGCTCGCAGGATTGCTTCAGTTGAGGTATGATAAATAATGGCTACTTGAGTTCAAAGACCTAGGAAGCAAAAATATTTTGGCTCCAATTTATACCCAGCTAGAGCTTCAAAACCTTACTTTTCTAAGTAGACTTTTTCATGGGCATTTAAGGAATACATAAATATGTTCAGTGATAAGTGGTTTATAGTGTTACACCATTTCTTGTGAGTTTACATTGAATGTGAAAGAGCGATTGTCAGGGTAAAATACTGAAAAGTTTTTGGAAAATGTAGCCATTTTTTACTGAAGCGTGCAAATAGTATTGGTCAAACCTAAAAATGAACCCAGAAGGAAACTATCTCTTCAGATATATAAATACTTCTCCATCTTTTTGGTCTGTGCTCTGCTGCTTTCTTTTAAAAAGGTGTTAAAAAGTCATCAATAACTGCTTTCTAGTTGCTGCAGAAACTAAACCCCAGTTCTGGTCCCCTAAAATCTAGATGCCAGGTGGGAAAATGCCAAGTAAAACTGTAATGACTAGATCAGAGTCCAAGAAGAATGTGTTCTCAGATACACTTCACTGATTAAATGCTCTCAATTATTGCTTTCACCCCTTCCCCAGAGATCCAGAGGGAAAATAGGTAATAAACTCCATCTCTTCATGTGATTCCTGTTGATGCAAAAAATCCAAACCTTGATTGGAAACTATTGCATAAAAAATGTAATAAGTGGGTTTTGTGGGTTTTTAGAGGACTTTTTTCTACCAATATAAAAACTCCTTTGCATAAATATAGAAGTTAAAATACCCAGTCATCCTGTGTTTGTAGGATAATGTCCTTCATGCCTGCTAGCTCATGCCTTCTTACTGGCTCAAACTTTGTGAGAAATGGACACATTTAGACACAATGGAGAATGGAGAAAAGCCTGTACTGGATAACAGCTTTTGTGTCTGCTAAGGTGAGCAGGAAAATACTAGGAGATGCCAGTCTCCACTTCACAAGTGACACACAGGGATAAGCAAAATTCTAGGAATAATATTTATAGGTTCATCTCTGCCAGCTTACATTCTTTCCTCACTCCCCAAAGCATCCTTATAGAAATTCATCAACTTGTTGAAAGTGACATAGAGCGGCCTCAGTCATCCACTTGACACCCACCAGCTCCAGCCTATTGTCACATTGACTCCCATTTATGTACTTAACCTAGTTTGCACTTCAGATGGTTTCAGTGTTATCACTGTAAAGCCAAATTCAACCTCACTAAAAATGCAAAAGCTCTGCTGTAATTCAGTTGTGTAGAATACTTAATAGCCTTTTGCTCTTTTTAGATATGATACACAGTACCAGAGACAAACTAAGCAAAGCAATTTAAAATCACTTAATATATTGCAATTTGAAATGACGCTGTGACTCTGAGTTAACATATTTCATTTATAACAAGTTTGTTTTTACATTAAAAGATTCAATAGGGAGCTGTTCAAACAGCTCTATAATAAACAATGAGTAGAACTACACATAGCCACAGTGTAATTAATTTATAAACAAGCATATCTGACATACTGGCAAGCTACATATGGCTCTATTAGCCAAACCTGAGTTAAAGAAAGAACTATGCCAACCAAGCAGCTTTTTCCAAGGGAACAACAGAAAATATTGATTTACAGAATTTAAAATGTTTTTCAAGAAATACATCCAGTCTTAGAACCTTCCTAACGAAATTTACCAAAACGATTTCTTTTAAAATATAAAGCATTTGAAAGTATTTTTGGTGTCAGTCACAATGACATCTAAAGAGACTAATTCCCTGAGACCAAAACTAAGTGTGTTGTAGAGAGCATTTTGACATTTACTCTCACTACCTGATTGGGGACACTACTTTAAAATATTCCAGGAGGTGGAAGTCATATTTTGAACTTATACCTGTCACTAGTCTACACTGGTGAAAGAATGAATGGAAGAGAATAATGATTTTTGAACATTTGGAATAGTAATTGGAATAGTAAAGGAAAGAAGGACAATCTAACACAAGCTCTTTTAAAAGGTTGTCAGTGCTTTGGATTTGCATGTTTAGTTTTAGCTTTTATAGACCCAAGACTGTATAAACTTTGCATCCACAGTAAGTTTCACAATATATGGTACAAACAGTAAGTTATAGTGGTCACACTCTGACGTAACACACCCCATACAAGTCTAGTTCCATCTTGTATACATTGCGACAGACTTGAGGTGCAGTTAGATACATGCATAAATGCCATTCTTCATGATATTTAATTGTAAGGGGGACATGAGATCCAGGTGATGTTCTCTGCCTTGTAATGAACTGAACAGAGAGAATCTGATGCACAACTCACCACAGGTAAAGTATGGGAAATCTAGCAGCCAATGAGATGTCAAAGTTTTCAGCATTACCACACCTATTGCTTGAATTCTAGAAAGGTCTTTCTTTTGTTTTTGCAGACAAAATTATTTTGTTCTTTTTTATTTTGATCTGGCTCCTGGTAGTCACAGAAACAGTAGTCAGAAATCTGATTTTAAAGGCCCATGCTTCTGGTGGAAAAGAACAGGGACAGAAAACAACATAAGGCAGAAACAATCTGGAAGTTAGATGCATACCATAGTTGCAGCAAGAGTCACAGAAGTTCAATTTCAATTATCACTAGAGATCATTGTCCTCATTTACCAGATTTCCACTGATAATGCGCAACATTAAGGTAGTAAAAAATCTGGTATACGGATGCAGCAACTATGTAAACCATCTGCTGCTTAAAAAGTCAGCTGAGAGAATGACTATGGACATATGGGGATACCAGCAGTGAATCACCCTTTTAGGGGTAAGGCAAGCTGTGGTCAAATCCAGCTCTGAAAACAAAGAAAGGATAGTAAAGGGGCCATAGGGCAACAAATGCTGCTTGTTTGTGATGTTCTTAGGGCACAACCCAGAGCTGCCACAACCTCTGGGTCAGCCTGTCACCTGGGACATCAAACGCTCCAGTTCAGCATATCTTAAATACTGTCCATCAGTGGAGGATCAGAGGGAAAAATGCAGGCACCAGGGACACTTCATGATTGGAAGAGTGAAATTATTTAAACCCTCCAAAAATGGAACCAAAGAGGTATTTTTAGTCAGATTTTTAAAGTTCAGGTTCTGTTTCCAAACTGAACAGAGGGCTGGGTCAACTTCTTTAACTTAAATTTGTCATTTTGGCCTTATCTCAAAGTACCCAGTAGAACTTCCACTGCTATTTTGTGTTCTCATAGGAAGCGCTGGAGTGGAGTCAACCGAAACAAGCTCCTCAGGCTGATATTTTGCATCTGGGTGGCAGAAGTAGTCCTCAAGAGAGTATATGACATTGGACACCTTTCCATAGAGGCAGAAAGTGGTTTATGATGCACTTCTTTAACAACCAGTTTGTAAACTAGTAGGTTGATACAACTTCAGCACAACAGTCACAGGATACGCAGCTGAAAAGGGGTTGCTGTTCAGTTGTGACAAACTAAATGGAAGACACAAAAAAGGTTGTCCCCAGGTGGGACTCGAGGAATGCTTCCTACAGACTAACCGAACATTCATTTGTGCAAACAGAAACAAATGTTCTCAGGACAAAACCTTGTTTGACATTTGATTGCGCTTATATCTAGAAATTTTAATTAATTTTCCACTCACGGGGGACAGAAATTTCTGATATCTTTTTCTTTTCACAGTCATTTTGCCTAGCCCCTGTCTAGAAGGAAACATCTTACAATAACAGAACCATGCACATCAAAAGTCCCTGGAACAAACCACCAAACACCCCCTCTGCCTCCAAATGCCACAACTTTAAAATTTAAGTAAACTGCAGAACCTTCCATCTCTAAAGAATCCCACAAAAATGTTTTCACTTGACATTTGCAGAAGAAGTTATCTCCTTTCAACCATTTCATATTTTTCACCTTTTCATCACAAGCCCTCATGCTTTGTTACTTGAAAAAAACCAAAACTGTGTTTGTACAAAACATAAATGCTACCCTCACTGCTCCTGATTTGTCTCTCTTGTACTTTTACTTCCCCTTTTTCTCCTGTTAGAGGAAAGCTTATTAGAGGAAAAATTTGTGTTTGTAAGGAACCAGATGCAAATCAGCTAGTAGGAACTTCAGAGTTCAGGCCCTTCACTCCTAACCTGAGATATGAAAAGAAATGCCTGGTGAGAGGCTGCCACTTTCTGGCAAACCTGTGTTTTTCCACCATTCTTGGTGGGAATACCAACTAGTGAAATGCTTGCTTTTTGCAAGATTCTTGTACAACCAATAAAAACACAGAATACAAAAAACACTTGAGATTGTTCTACATTATACTGTTCCAGTTTTCACCATCCAGGTTGTGCAGACAAATGTAAGCACAGGTGAAAACATCGCTTTGCAGATAGCTTTTGTTTTGTTCAGGAAGAGCTTTCCTCTTCTCAACACTTCCTTACAGAATATGAGTGAAAATGTTTATAGCAAGCAAGCATATAATTCAAACACCTATCTTGCCTTTCACCAAGGCCATGGAGCTTCACTATACTGCTGTGTATCCATCTGTATCACATTTGCTGCTTGCCTGAAAAGAGGCTTTATTACAGAAGCAAAGATTTGTTCACAGTAGAGTATGTTTCTTCTTCTCCTTCCTCCTGCTATTTTAACTCTCCTCCAGATGTTTTCTTTCCTTTATGCAAGGCAAATGGAGTTAAATGAGAAGATCAAACTGAGGCAAGGAAGATACGTCCATGTGAGACATGTTGCTTTATGACAATCCAAAGTTTGAATTTGAATTAGGTTCATTACCAGAACAGCTGTGCTGTTTCTTTATCACTGTATATAAGAATGAAAACAGTTCTTCATATTTTAAGTTCTTGTTTTGCTTTCAGTTTTCATCCTTTTAGATTCCATTTTCTGCTTGCTTATATCATGAGCTTCCTGGACACCTCCTTTAAATTGCTCTATATTGGTTTTATTTTTTTCTGGCATTCAGGCCCTCAATTTCTAGTGGCACAGGATCAGCAACTCTGCACTGATCTCTCTATCTACATAAAATATTCTGTCACTGAGACCCCACCCACAGCATGGAGGCTAAAGCTGGCTCAGACACAACTTGCAGCCCCAGTCAGCTAAGGGCCCACAGACCTCCAGGTTTCATTCAGGTTTGCCTAAAGCTTGTTCTTAGCAACCAAATACCAGCCCAAGAGTTCTGAAATACAATGGTCTTATGGAGATTAATCAGAAGATGGGAGTGGCCAAAGGGTCAAAAGTTTTGGAAACTTACTTATGTTGAGCCCTGGGATATTGTCTGGGACATCACTGTTGGTACTAGTCAGATCACAGCAACTGATGAATGAGGATAGTCAGCCTGTTACTTCCTCCATCTGTAAAGAGCTTGTTTTCTTCTCTCCCTGGCATCCCACAGGAACAAAATTTGTACAACATAGATTACTGCAGCTTCTCAAAGGTGCCAATAGAAAATCCCTTTTTTATTAATTATCCCTCATAATCACTGGTATCTTAATAGAACTCTAAGCAGGGTGGAATATTTGAAACACCCACTCAGTTTTAATTACAATACTTTTTAAGAGATTATTTTTTGTAACAAAGATTGGTATCATTAGCTCTAAGACAGTACTAACAAGTTCTAGCCACTGTGTCTTTTCCTTCCAGCAAACAAAAGTCACCCTTATTCAGATTAACATATTTACATGTCGATTGTACGTAAGACTCCTATCAGTCAGCAGTACTAGAAATAATGCAAACGAGTACTCTGGGTCTTTGCCTCGAGGAAATACATTTTAAACAGATAACATGAAAAATATCCTCATAGATTAAAGACTTAAAATTTTCCACAGAGAGGTTCATGCAGGCATCCATTGTACAGTTTTTAGCTCCTAAAGAGCATATTCATACTATCCAAGTTATGGCACCTAAGTGAGAATCTAGTTTGATGTCAACAAGTTTCGAACTGAAGTAATTAAAGTCACCTTCAGGAGACTAAATAGGGCCCCGAGGTTCTGGGTAGCCACAGTTAGACAAGAGTACCCCCAGGTATATGAAAACTCTGTCCACAGGTTTAAAACTCAGCTTTTTGCCCACACTTCTGAGACCAGGAGGGACTTCAAAATCTTCTTTATAGATAACAAGGAAACACATCTTCTGTTTAAAGCCAAGAATTTATCGTTGATGTAATTCGATTAATGATCACTGTCAGTGCAGGGCTGGTTGGTAGAAAATAAGAAAAGGTAACTCTACCATTAGAGTACAGAAAAAGCCTCAAGTTGTTAATATCTCTTGGATTTCCTTAGCCAAGCTACATCTCCTATTATCCCATGACAGTACTCCTCTATGGCACCTCCTGCATCTGCAATTGTCAAGGCCTCTTCTTTACACTACATTACACTAGAGCCAATTTCTAATTCTATTCAGAATAACTTCTTGTTAATGCTATTTATAGAAAAGTTTTTACCTTAAAGATAATAAGAGTTAAAAGAAAATAACCATAGACATCTGGTCAGTTAAAGAAACTGTTGTCACAGCTAAGCCAAGTAAAATAAAGCTTCAGGCAAGTCAAGAAACTCAAGCAAGCTGACAAAGGTCAGTCCTGAGGCCTTGCATGTTCAGTACAGACTTATGACTTGTTACTAGGAATGGCAGTGCTGTATTACAGCTGTGCATGGCTACAACACAGAAAAATTTTAAAGTGCTTCCCAAGTGCTACAAGACCTTTTAAGAATTTAACAGGTGGTTTCTTTAATACAAGCATGAAGAGGGAATGAACCTTATAGGACCTGAAGCAGCCAACAATTCTGCAGCCATGCTACAGAATGCACCATTCAAGGAAATGTGAAGGTGTATCTTGATCCACAGTCCTGCAATTATTTCCGATAATGCCAGCACCTCACAAGTAAAAGACTCCTTGATATCCAAAACCAATTCCCATAGTGCTCAAAACTCAAAACTCTTCAGTAATGCAGCTCTAAACATTGACAGAATAAGCTTCATAGACAAAAGCTTGAGCATTTCACAGCTTGTACACTTGAAATGTTAACAATTCCACCATCCAGACTTTCCCTGGACTCTGGATCTCTTTACTCTTACCAGCTGCTGCAAAAGCACAGTAATGGTTACATTTACATCTTAAAAACATACATTTGGTAAATTAACATGTTAACTTAAATCAAAAGGCAATCCCTGACCTGAGTTGTCCCAGCTGCATCAACAGAGAAAGACAAGGATACACATCTGGGCAGAAACGCCCTCCCTATCAAAATCAGGGAGGCAGGATCCACAATACTGAATTTGCAGACTCTTAATTCAGTTAAAAATGAACTGGTATTGCCAGGACACGTGAACAACACACGTGGATTTCTAGAAAGCCTGATGGAGTGGAATACTGATAATTTAACTGGTGTTATACAAATGAAAAGATTAATATCACTGCAGCCTTCCTATCTAAGGAGGCTTCAAATATTAATGCCTTTTTCAAAAGCGATTTGATCGATATGATTTGTGTTAATGAAAGAAGAAATGAGTTAATCAAAACATTCATTTTTAGGAGGAATAAAGTTTTGTGAGCATTCAGGTACCGAAGCTCAGGAAATATTCCCTCCCTTACTCCACCTTTTTACACAAAGACAAGCCCTACGGCAAATCGAATCCTGCTAAAGACGCAAAGGAGAGAGTAGGGATTATGAGATATGCTGCAACTCTGATAAGTGCTACCATGGATTTCTTATCTGCGGAAGCCACACAACAAATCACCTACAACAAAACCTCATTGTGCTTTATTCGTTTTCTTCCAACCCAAATCATACATTGCTCTTTGACTGATATGCTACCAATACAGGGGGGAAGGGAGGTGTGGCTGCAACTTCAGGATTGTGTTAACCAAGATATGAGGAGTGACTCTGAAACCAGATCTTTTTGTCTCCATGCAGAACTTTTACCAAGGTCCCTAGAGGTCACACATGCAAAACCACTAAACATGTCCACTGTGCCTTTAGCTTTCTGGAGGCTTTACATTAGTAAGACAAATGGCTAATTCACTACAGCCAAATGTAGCACATTTCATGATTAAACACAAGCCTGCTCAGACTTGGCTTCATTTATTTCCTCTGCAATGAAATATGTGCAGGTTTATATTTTTTCATTACTACATAAACACAAGCAGTTTATAAAATGCTGGAGGAAATATCAAAACTGAATCTTTCATTCTTACATGAAAATATGTTTTGGTCACTGTTTTTCCTGCTGTTTGTTGCTGTATAGTTATTTAAGTGTATTATTTAATTATGTTTAAATAATTTTAATAATTGCCAATGCTCCTTCCAATTTGGAATTTAATTACATCTAACCCCAGATCTGTAGACATTAATAGGAAGAGTGAAATCTTGCTGTTCTAGCTAGCGATTGTTATTAAGATTTATATAGTGTTAATTATCAGTAGCTCTTTATTATACAGCTTTCAACATTAGCATAGTTAACATAAAGCACCTTGTAGCATGCTCATGACCAGAAATGTTTGCTTCATGCCTGATGACATTAAATGGCTTGGGGCAGGTGGTGATGTTTGGTTGGTGGTTGGGGCTTTTACTTTTTGGGCTTTTTTGTTTGTGGGGTTTTTTTGGGGGGAAAGGGTCGGGGGAGAGAGCGGATGGTGCAGGCAGCAAGGGAAGGGACTGTGTTTTTTTCTTGCTTAGAGAAGAATTGTCCATACCTTGGAGACCTTGTGTATTATATGATCTCTATCAAGCCTGAGTCCTTATATGTCCAAAACTATACACAACGATTGGCTTTTTCATTCACCACCCCTCCTCAATCCCTGCTATTACAAACACTGTTACAAACACTTTTACAGCAGTCCAGAGACACTGACTATGCTCACCCTTTTCAGTTAAGAGTTCCTCTGTAGGAGAGAGCTCTGCTGTGTTAATGGAGAAGCAAATAATCAATTTCTTGAGTTGAAACCCCATCATTTTACAAGCATGAACACACAGAGCAGTTCTCCCTCTTCACTGTCCACAATGTCCTCTGCCCACCTGCTCTATCGCCATTGAGCCTTGCCAGATTTGCACACACTCAGCTTGCTATCACTTCAGCCAAGAAAGGCAATGAGTGCCAAATTTACCCTCTGCTGATATAAATAGCAGATCATACTGTCCCTGATGTAAATGAAAGTAAAGACACATTAGTGAAATTGCTAATTCATGTGCATGAAAGCTTAGAAAGAAAATGTGTTTCCGATTTAAAACTCCTCAACCACACAGAGCACCTAAACCAATTCAAACAACTCTGAGAACTTGGCTCTAGCATCTCAGGCTACCAAGAAACAACAGTCTACACTCTGAAGCAGGAGAGATATAGAGAACAGACCAATAGGTTAAAATTGTTCTTCTGGTTTTCCAAATCTGCCTAATGTCTGAAGGACAATGCCTTTGGGGGTCTTAGCATCTTCTGTCATCACAGACAGAAGAGGTATAGTGCATGACTTTAAGCTGCCAGACTAATCACACAAACATCTTCCTTTTTAGTTTTCACCAGCTACTTCTCCACAAAACATAGAAATGAGGAGGTGCTTGATCTTCCCCAAAGCAGGAGACTTTTTGCTTTATTTTCACTTTTCCATCTTCATTACACACTGCATTTTCTCTCCGTCTCTACCCACAGGTGTCTATGGGCCAAGGAAAGCCCCTGTACCTGTCTGGGGCCTGTGCCACCAGCTTGTGATCTGGTGAACCTACTGCCATTTCAGCAGAAACACATTACATATACACAGCTGCTCAGATAAGAAATCAATATTTATCAAGAATTAGGACAAATATTTTTTGCCTATTTAAGACTAACAGAATCTTTTTCTTTTGTTTGCGTTATATCAATGACCACAAAATTTTACATTCTAATGAAATGTCCATTTTTGGGATATGTC
The DNA here is from genome assembly GCF_963264785.1 of Psittacula echo. Lineage (NCBI taxonomy): Eukaryota > Metazoa > Chordata > Aves > Psittaciformes > Psittacidae > Psittacula > Psittacula echo. The sequence goes on along the minus strand of NC_137738.1, from coordinate 34,713,713 downwards.
ACTGTTGTGGAGACTAAAAACAAGAGATAACCATGGCAACAAAGTAATAAATGGTACCTTTTGAATATCTTTAAATAATTTTTGAATAACTTCTTAACAGTTACTATAGGCAAAACCTGTGTATTTTTCACAAAATACATGTTACATTATTGTCACTGTAAGCAACAGAGATAAATTATAGGCAATTTCCACTTTTTAAATCCTGTTTCTATGGTAATATGAGCAACTGCCATTACTTCAGAGCTTGTTACCATGGTTATTTCAGGTAATTCCAAGGTTTTAATACCCTTAAACCTGAAGTGATACTTTTCCCTCCTATTTTGCTGTTGAGCAAAATCACAGCTCAACTTCAGGAGGAACACAACTCTTCCAGTTAAAATAAATACAGCATAAAGCACACACACGTAAAGACAGCCAAAGTGAACTGCTTACCCTGCAATCCCTAGCTGACTCTCTTCTCCTAAAAGGGTACTATCCTTTCCCCACACAAATTTCTATGGATGAAAGGAAGATGTTTCCTCCAAGGTGTAAATCCTCTAACTATCCTCAGGTGTGCAGACCACTCCCCATGGCCATCAGACTCCCTGGTGAAGCTGCACAAGTGGGATACAGTGGGTTAGTGATTTGTTCCTTCAAATCACAGCTTTGAGAGCTGGCTGATGAGTGTTCAGCTGCCCTAACATGCAGAGTTATTGGGCAGTTCATTCAGCACTTATGCCTAATCCAAGTGCTCAGGAGAGTAAATGGGCTTTATAGAACCTTCTGCAGTAGTGGGGCAGCCTTCACCACTCCTTACTGATGCAAATGCACTGGTATCTTCACCGAAGTCCCACAGGCATGTCTTGGGGGGTTAAAAATGGCCAGGATAATTTTGCCTGAACCTTCATGTAGGAAAGAGGAAGCAGAAGGTTTCATGTACCAGGAGCTGGGTGGTAATACAAATTACACTAAAACTGATTCTTTATCCTGAGAAATCTTCACATGCGAGCTGTGTAACCACAGCCTGCCTTTATAGTAGATCTCCTTGTTCATGCCTGCTGCAAGTGGTGCTTTTGACCTCAGTCCATGCAGACTGCTCCCACACAGAGAAGTTTTGCAAGCTTTACTTAGAGAGAAAAATTTGTATAGTCTACCTCTTTTCCCTCACAGTGGGAGTCACTTGCTTGAACAAACTGTTACTCGTACTGAAGAAAGATTTTTGCGTACAATAACCTGTTATAGCTGGGATATGAGGTCAGGGCACTGGTCCAGTTTGAGTCACTGGGAGACCATATGATGCTATTGAGTAGGCTCCAGTGTTGACAGGTTTTGGTCTTTTCATTACAATCTCTTTCGAGAAAACAAATGAGAGAACATTGACTTGATTTTGTTGTAAGAAAAAATAATTTTAAGCCACAGAATTGTAGAAAAAAAGATAGTAACTGTGAAACAAATCGACCCTGATACCTTGGAAGCAGAAAAGCAGATATCAAGATCCCCACATTTTCACTGTGTTCAATTAACTTTTTTACTTTAATGTACCTAGAAAACCTTGTACTTCAGTCTGGCAATGTTATTTCTGTTACATGGCTGTGATTTTTTTTCTTATACTAATTAACAAGATTCATCATAGTGAGCTACATTATTCTGTTCAGATGTTTTTCACATAAAAGGTGTTGTCAATCGTTTTGCAAGGTTTACTCTGAAACACTCAAAAGTCAGCTTCAGTTATACAGGCATGAATTTTATCCAAATAATTAACACATGTCCTCAAATTCAACCATTAATAACACCAAGACAGTGTAGTCTCTTAGAACAAGGGAAATGAGTATGTGACCTCAGAAATCTATTTTCCTGCCAGTGGGTGATTAGTGGAACCCAATATTTATGTTCCACATAACTGCACTGATCAGCTCTGGCTACAGCTACACATATTATCAAACACCTTGGTACAATAGGACAGATCCATAAATCAAAGAAGTTGGTGCTGATGCCACCTCATCAAAAGTGGTTTGGGGGTTTTACCTCATACTATCCTAATCTGCTCTCCTGGACAGAGCATCTCCACCATGCATTTGGTTTAATGCATATGCTCAGTATGCACCTAATCTGTATTTCCACATCACAGGTAATAATGCATTTGCCATGAACCTGGGGCTCCTGGGGAACAGGGACAACCAGGGCATGCACGTTGTTGCTCTAAACCAAAACAGCAATCTGGACACAGAATTTCTCTCCCCTTGGATATGAATATCATTTTAGAGAGAAACCAAGCAGTGGAGTTTTTCTTTCAGTTACACAAGTATGATGGCCTGTTGTTAGAGAACAGTAAGTCTGGAAATCACCTGGGGTGGGGGGTGATGGTGGTATGTGTGTCTTCACTTGGGAGTTTACAAACAGAACGTCTGAGAGGAAGGGCAGATCCAGCTGAGCAAGCTGTGCCAACTCAGAAACCTGTAGTATGGGGAGCAGGTATAACTGAAACTCCTCTGGACCAAAAGTGTTATCACTTTCTGCAAAACTTTTATTTCCTAGTAATACCCAAATGCTGTGTTGTGTGGATTAACTGGCTACCATGGAGTTCTTCATCACCATGGAGGCATGCCCATGTCCCTCATTTAGGAAGTCTGATCATTCCAGAAAGTTTTAGATTTCTTTCAGATTCCTTTACGGCCAGATAGTTTGCATACATGTTAAACATTTCTGAAGCTGATACATTGGTATCACCTAAGGTGTTGACATCTGTAGAGAACAGTCCTGCAAACGGCATGGCAAGCTGTTTTACATAATTCTGTATCCTGCCAGGCCAGCTGGCAGAAAGGCACTAGTTAACCCGTCAGACTGGTCAGGCATTTTCTAGTACCAAACTTTATTTGTAGGCTTGCAACACAAAAAAAAAGATAAATTAACAAGGCTTTCTGAAGCTCTTTGGATCACCCTTTCTTTTTGAGACAGTCATGACTTCCAAGTTCCTGATAAGTTGAAGGGCTTGTTTTTGCTCCTCTGAAAAGTGAGGCTTCTCCTGTTCTGAGATTTATCCATCACTATTTACAGGATCAGCTTGAACTGTAGTTATAAACAATATCCTTTTATAGCAGTGGCACGTTTCTCATTTGGCTATTCTGTTTCATTTTCCTTTCCTAATGGTGAATTAGGACTCTATTATAACAAATTCCTGGCATTTTGTTTAAGGTTAATCAGGATGGGCCTAAGTATTAAGCTTTGAAAAAAGCCCAAGGCACCCCTCTCCCTTCGGTGCACACCAGCAATGTTTTTTCCATTATTAATTCTCCTAAGGATTACGATATTTTAAATTGTCTCCTTTGTTCCTGACGATACTATCCATGCTGTTGTGGTTTAAACCCAGGCGGCACCTACGTACCACACAGGCATGTATGTCCTAATCTACAAACCAAAGTAGTCTCTGACCTAGTGAGATCATACAATGATAAATTGGAAAAAAAAAACAACACTGATAGGTACTTTTATACAAGATCCATATCTCTGATTCTGATTTTTTAAGAAAGCATTACTGTTTCTGATTTTCCTGTTTCTTCTTCCTGCATTTCAGCCATTGACAAATTCAGTTTTCAGAGAGAGGAGACCAGAAGAGACTAAACCATTCCCTGCTTCAAAAAGCCAACCAGCATCAGTTCATTTACATTGCAGCAATTACCCATTTCTATTTGGGAACATGCCAAATAGCCTCTTATCTTTCTCCAGCTTAGAAGGCTTTTTCCCAACTTGATGTCAGAGATCTAGTCCCATGACAAATACAGACCTATTATCTAAATTGGAACTACTTTTTTTTCTTGCCAGAGAAACGTGAGTTGGAGGTATAAGAGAGAAGCAGGAGAGGTACGAGATGAGCATTCAAAGCAGCATTGGGGATTTAGGAGTCTTCCATTGAAGTTAACTAGTGACCAGCACACAAGAGACTTGAAATTTCTCAGGTATAGCTTTCGAAAGCTCAGCCAAGGAATTAGTTTCAGAAAATCATCTTTTATAGAGACTTTCTTAGTGATATGGAATGAATTCAAGATGTTTAGAAGTCACTGAGAGATGCTTCACCTCATTTTACATACACTGCGTGTATTGACCCTGAAAATACCACAGTCAACAGAAGAAACTGACCCCTACTACAATGGACCTTTACTAGGACCTGTAGAAAGCAGGAATAAAATTCCACCAGATGCTAATGATGTTGTTATGATGCCCCAATGGCAAAAGTAAGAAACAGGTTCATGGGGTGGACAGGCTTCCATGAAAAACACGGCACAGGCTGTGTTTTTTTTTGAAAATGGTCTTCTTAAACGATCTCAGTGTCCTTTGAATAGGAAAGAGACAGCAGTAAGTCATCACTAACAGTGGAGACACAGGCTACTTAATTTCTTAATGGCATAGAATACACTCTAACTGGCATTTCAGGGAATATTTGGCTCAGGCAGTAAGGTTTTGCAGGAACTTCTCATAAGGCACAGTAAGAACAACTTGCATCATTCATTCTAAGAAGCAGCCTAATCTGTGTATTACAGACCATCTAACATACTACTTTTGATGTCAGGAGAAAGGCTCTGATGGTTCAGCGTATCCCTCTGAGTCCTGTGTTCTTGTTATCACAGGGCTAAGACAGGAAGGTACATCCTACTCCTAAGTCCCTTTCTTCTTTCATGCTGACCTTGAAGAACCTCATCCCAGCACAGCCCTCAGCAGTACCATCTGAGATGCTTCACGGAGCAACATGTGAAGCATGTAGGTTATGTGCTGCTATATCAGCTAATCAGGGAAGTGAGCAGGTCATGGGGAACTGGGTGACTGTAATTGTCCATGAGCCCTACAGCCATCATCTTGGCCACTTGGCATCTCCTACAGCATGTTGATGTGACTTAGCCTCCCCGCCTCCACTCAGCAGCAAGTGGAGCCCATTCACCATAGGCCAGCATTTCAGAGGAGAAGCACAGGAACTTGAGCATTAAAACGGGCCCAACCTGTAACCTCAGGATCTAACTTCAAAGGGGGGTGGAGGTGGGGGGTGAGGGATAGGAGAGAGGGGGAGGCTACCTGAAAGGTTTAGCACTTCAGAAACCCATGCAATTGAGATGGCAAATCTCAGGTCACTGATTATATTTACCATTGAATGCCCTGAACCTGTGTTTGACCCTTCCCTCCATCTCCCATCTCTTCTCTGGAGTTTTCTCATCAACAGCTTGTCTTCAATATCTCCATTCTCAGACATTAAGTGTACTGGCTCAAAGTGAAGAAAACAGGCCACAGTGGGTATTTCCCCTATGACCTTTCCATTCCTAATACCATCCCACGTAAAGGACAAAGCCGCATTTTTATGATAAATCAACTCTGGAAAATAACCACTATCTGAAAAAATGTTAACAATTAAACAGTAATTCAGGGATTTTGAAATTAAGTACCCTGTGTGTGAACAGATTAAGAGAATATTGTCTATGTAATTCTAGAGAAAACCAATTAAGCTTACCATCTAATGAGCAATGATGCTCTCACATCTGCCAGCAAAACGAATCAACATAATCTATTGCAGGTGGTTGTGCTTTCTATTCACTATACTACAGAAATGATTCAGCACCACAAATTATGGAACCCTAATCAGCAATTGGTAATATGGGGGAACTTACCCTTCTCTTAGTTTATAGGCTCATAGCTACTATTACGTCAAAATGAAGCACTCAGATTTGTTTCCGCAATTAACATCTACTCATAAAACATCAACATTATTTTTTTCACTAGCTCTTAAATCACCACATGGCATTTCAAGACCCCAGCCAAACTATAAATAACAAGAGAAGTTCAGGAATCATCACTTTCTGTCACAATTTTGCCTTTCACATAGGTGATCAGAAAGTCATTGCATCAGAAAACAGATTTCCCATTCACAGTGCAAGGTGGACAACGCTTTTCCTGTTCTATCATACTTTTATTTTTACCTTATTGTAACTTATAAGAAAATTGCTTCTTTCTGTACAACTTTGTTCATGGTAAAGTATTGTTATTCAATAGCACATCTTTTTTCCTTTGGTAAAGTTGCTCTGATAAAAATCCTACATGATCTTCCACTTGCTTCTAAAAATTTTTGACTTCAGTAAGGAAATATTTTGGTCTATACTTGTGTATAAAAAACTCTAGCCCCGGATTTACTGTTGTGTAACAGTAAGCAAAAGGACTCCATATCTTTCGAAGATTCGGTAAAATTGCTACTTTCTGACACAATGGACTCCTCTAGTATGTGTCACGTATATGTGCAGAGTCCCAGGGTAAATCCATGAACACCTGATATAAAGCCATTATACTGAAGGTAATTAAATCCAAAAGAAACGTGGCCCATTATCAATATCCACAGGTTCAACTAAAATCAGCATAAGTGTAGCCTACCCTGCAGTCACCCCAAAGCTGATATATGGCTCAAGTAACTGGTGCTGAATTTTCCTCTATAAAGAGGAATAACTGAAATAAAATAGAAATAAAAACATTACTGCATTGTATCCTTCAACCTATTATGCTAATGTACAAAGGAAACTAATTTTTGTTTGATAAAAGCAATCAAATATTTGCAGGAGTTTTCAGGAAATAAATTTTCACTTCTAACAGTCCAAATAGGAGTTGGACACAGAATCCACGACAGGGTAGGTCTCTGACATCCAAAAGTTTAGAAATCTAAACCAGAAAGTAACACTTCAGAAGTTATATTGGTTTTGAGTTCATGTTAAAGAAAGTGTCAAATGAAAATAACAGAAAATATTTCCCCATGGTATTTTTAATGTTATTTTGAAATTTCCTAAAAAGAAGTTATTTATTTGAAATTTTTAAATAAACTAAACATTGTAAGGATATTTTCCATTTATATTTTTAATTTCTCACTTGTTTGGTTTGGATTGTTTTGGACTGTGTTTATTTTTGTTTGCTTGCTTGCTTGCTTGCTTGTTTGTTTTTTATTATTTTCCTGGGGGAGGGGTATTTTCATTTTTCTTTGGAACCGTTTGCCATTCCTTTGCTTAACCAAAAATCATTTGCTAACTTTAATTTGAAGGCAGACAGTTTTTCCAGTTTTGCTCTTGCTTTTTCTTTCAAAGGCAGTGTACCTTAACTTCACAAACCATCGTGAGGGTCACTAGATGCCTTCACAGACATTCAGCAGAGGGCAATGAACAAAATTCAGAAGATAACTGTGTGCTCTTCACCTTTTCTATAGACACCTTAATAGAACATTTTTCTGGAAGAATAAAGGAAGAATACCTCTTTTCCTAATTCACAGGTTTCTCTGCAACATTTTACAGAGATCCTGACCCAGCTAGAGATGCTCAGGGTTCTGAGGAGTGAATCAGCGTGGCTTGTGCCGGGAGGGTCTGAAGTTCTTGCAAAACATGTACAAAGTTGCACAGAAAGAAGCAACTTTCTTACAAGTTACAATAGGGTGAAAAAAACCCAAAACCCAAACCACTGAATCACAAAGGCTTAGAAAGCAAACTGTTTCGTGATCTTAACTAAAGCAGGCTGTGACTGGTTATGAGTATAATAAAGATAGTTAAAATGTCATAGTGTTTTATTGCTTATTATTTCACTGCTTTCATTCATGTGGAAAGCTTGAAAAAAAACAAAAAAACCCCCAAACCCAAACAAACAAACAAACAAAAAAAAACCACACACACAAAAAACCAATTCCACCCACCCCAAAAAAAACCCAACACTCCCCACCCCCCCACAACCACCCCCCAAATTCTTATGGAATAATATTATTACCTGGCATCTGAAATGAATCTTTCTTCCTTTGCATAGGAGTCTATTTCTTGTGAAAAAAGACATTCAGTCAGTGCTTAGTACTGAATATAACCTGGAAACAATAAATAGAGCCTGAAAAAAACCCACATTATAAAGATCAATGTGTTTACCAGAACACAGACAAGGTCTTACTGACCCTGTAAAAGTGCCCCCACCTGTTACAGGATACCTGCAATAGGGTCTGGTTTAGCATTACTCACCCTTAGTGGTGAACTAGTGATTCTATAAAAATAAAGAAACAAGAAGCCACATCAGAGTGTGACCTGTATATTTACTGTGGTTAAAGTGCTCCAATGTTATCTGTCCTAACAGACTGTACAGCATCTCTGTTTTTAATATTTCTAATGCATTCATGTTTACAAACTGAACTCCCTGAGAAGCAGGGAACCAATTTCCTTTCCCCCCCTTGAACTATTTTCTCCCCTCAGCTGCAATAGTTTTTTCCTCTCACAAATGGGAAGCCTCACACAAATGACAAGAATCTCAAGAATCACATTGTTTCTTCTTGTTTGACTGGAAATGAAGGTTTAAACCCCTCATAATAGTACAGTTTTCACATTTCCATTTCCCCAAAGCCACGGCACAGCAGAGAATCAAACCATCTGAATTCATGTATATTTGTGGTCTGCTCAAAACAAGACACTTCAGAGACATATTATTTCCCTCACGTGGCCCTGCTGGTTCTCTGTTCATATTATTATAATTTGTTTTCCTCTTAACTCAGTTTCTAGAAATATTATAAATGATAACTCCTCCTCTAACTGAATAGGGAATGAGGGTATGAACCAGTGCACACTGAGAAAACAAAATTTTTGCCTGGATCTGGGGCCATAGAAAGAGCATGAAGAGCAAACCCCATAGATATACCAAAGAAGAAGGGGTCATTTCCCTATAGGTTGTCATTTGATACAACCACCACTATAACTTGCCAAGCTCTTTGGGTATCAGCTAGAGGTCGATAGCACATGACACAATATGTAATATCTTTATGTTCAGCTTTAGTGAACCGTTGGCAGCATGATGTATCTGTTTACTTCTGGCATTACCTTAGCATTTCCCAAATTTGGCATAATTTCTCCTTTTTTATGTACCTTTTTTATCTCTTAGGAAACAAAGTTGCTTCTAAGATCTTGCAGATGAATTAGGCCACAAGAACTTCATGATGAGCATTTTCTGAATGAACATCTCTGCTCCCACCTACCTTAAGAATCCCATCAAAGGGGGATTTATGGCACTGGCTCTGGCACACAGTTCTTCCTTTCTTCTATTATATGTTTTTGTTATTATATAGTGCTACAGTTGTGCTATAGCCATCCTTTTGATTGTGCAGAATCTTTACAACAAAAGTGCTATTAAAAAGAGCAAGATAACTTTCATATAACCTCCACAGAGCCTCTGCTGTTGAAGATTTTCTATTAATATTGTACATATGCTGCAACTCCTCCCTATACAAAGCATCCCGCTCCATTCCACTGTAATAACAGTGAGCATTTGCAAATACATATATAATGTGTTTTTATTTTAAATGAAACTGCAAAGCCAGCTGTGGAAGGCTCACTCTATTTAACCTGCAGTATTAAAGACACAACACAGAAAAACATTTCAGTGACACCATTAAAGACAACTGTAAAGGCACCAGTAAGTTCAAGAAGTTTTTCCGTTAAGACTATATTACAGTAATGAATGAAAAAATGAAAGGGTTACCTGATGCTCCACTGTGCTTTTCCTAGTCACTGTACTTGTGTTAGGACTGCACAAAACACTCAAGTCTTCACAATCCAAACATATCTAAGATCTGGTCTTTTTCTAAATGTCTAAATTAGCAGAGATGACACAGCTCTATTAGCTGTCTCCTTATGACAAGAAAGTAGAAAAAGCTCCAAATGGACTGAGGAACTCACAGGTCAGCAAATTGCTTTTTACACCTTGCTTGCCTGCTCCGCTATTCTCAAAATTTGCAGTCTTGTATTTATGTCTAACCAAGCATATGTGTGTTTTGCTGAGCCATTCGTTCGTAAGCCCTTTCCTGAACTTGCTGAAGCAAGAACACTGTGCACAAACCTTTTGTTCCCTGAAGAAAAGAAGCGCTTTTAAAAGAGGAAACACACCAAATAGAACAAACTGCTGTCAACCCTGAGGTCAAGTCATCTCTATGACTAACAGTTAGGAGTAAAGACTGTTTCTGTATCTTCCTTCCCACATTAGCCACCTTCTTACAAACAGTCCCATTAAAGCAGTAGCTTTGTGACAGTTACATGCATCCATATGGCAGCACCATTTATTTTCAATACTGTTTTCAGAACTATGGGCCATGGGCGAAAGCCAAGTATGTGTGTGTTACTTCAAATGATAACATTATTTTTAACAATAAGAAAGCTGCAGCAATAGGGTCTGTGTGGAACACTTAGTGTATCAAATAGCAGATTAATTGGCAGTTGCACCACACAATTTACTTCAAGTGAATGCATTGGTATGTATTGTAAGAATGCATATTGACAAATGACTGATCCTTTGTAGTCCAGCTGAATAGCAAAGACTGTCAGAACAAATTGCTGCTGTTCAGGAACAGGTATCTAAAAAAAGCTGACACAGAAAACACTTGTGACTGTTGCACAGTACTTCATAAAATAGGAGCAAAACACTATTGTTTCCTTAACATTTGCAGTTCTGCCATCCATCACTAGGAATTCCTTTGCCATTCACATAGATATAATAAGCCTTGCCATAGGAATTTCAGTAGTATTTAAAACCAACATCCATTAGTGTCTGCTTATTGAAAAAGGTTTGTGTATAGTTGTACTCTTGAGATATAGCAGCGCTGCTCATGTACCACATCACATTGCAACCTCATAACTCCACAGCAGCTGTGATTTTTCTGAAGGAAAAGTGATTTCTAAAGTATCACATTAAAATTTCTTGATTTTGTTCAGGAAAACATGTAACCTAATGTTCATTACTTCCAAACAGATGTCATATTTCAATTGATGATAGTCTGTACCTTTTATGAAATTGAACAAGATGATATTTCATTCCCCTCTATCCAGAAGAATGATGAGCTAGGTTTGACTTAGATCAGTTAAAAAGGTCATATCTTTGTTTCCTTGATACAATATAAGTAGATAGTTATAAAAAAAAAATCTGACATTTATTCCGCTTCTTGTCAGTCATAACTGGCAATTAAATAATGCAAGGAGTTACCGAAGAAATAGAAACCCAGCTCATTCACTGAGTTCCTGTAACAGCAGCTTTGATTACATTAAAGAGCAGTTCCAATATTGAGAAATGTGCTGTGTAATTTCATACTGGTACTGCAGACTTCCCTACTTCATATACTTAATACTGATTTTAGATTAGACATTATACCTGTGTACGTTTGCATCAGAGAGGGTATTAAGTCTCCTGCTTTCAATTTTGCTGAAGAACTGTTCTCTTACTTCCAACATATGCCTGCTTTAAAAAGATTAAAACCTCCTCTGTCCCAGCTATTGTGTGATAGGGAGATTAAAATGCAGTAGATGACAATGGGTCCAATTCTGTGAGAAAACACAGTCTGCAGTGTTTGCATTATCTTGGACACAAAAGGATAAGGCAAAGGCTTTGGGACCAAACCTTTGGTCCCAAGCTGTAGTGTGCTCACAAACAGCTCACTTGGAAGTTGTGGCCCACTGAAAATCACAAGCCTGCAACAGGGTTCATTTAAAAGTAATAGCCTTATATGTACACGTGTACTTATATGCAAACTTCACTACACTCCTTATTTGAAGAAAATAATCCACTTCTTAGGACATTTTTCAACTGAAAATAGAGAAATTAAATCAGCCTGCTGCCCTTTTCTCATATTAGGCCCAGGGACAGATCCTACATGCCATGTAAAATGTTGCTGATACAGCCTAGTTTAAGTACAACCCCTGAAAACATACCTTACTTTAGTACCAGTTCCTACCAACATTTATTGGAGAGTGACTCTGTCAGGTCTTTCTATTGTTCTTCTTGAGACTACTGACAACTCTCATATCAGGCCTCTCTTTCCTCTGCTCCCTTACTCCTTCTCCCAGTAACCCCACAGGTAACTACAATGGATGCATTTTCAAAGCTCCTGTAAGAACCAGCTCCCATGTACGCTTGGTTAATGACTTCCTAGTTTATAACTATATTGGAGAGCCCAATTTCTTTCACCTAAAAGTGCCTTCTTTACATTCTCGGGTAAAGGAAATACTTTTCCTCTGCAGATTCCTAGCAGAGTGCAGGCTTTTCTCCCAAGTTTTCAGTCTTGTTTTCCCAGACTCCAGCTCTCCATTAGACTTTCTCTAACCTCATGAGTCTTTCACTTTCCCCCAGATTATCTCTTTTTGGCAATTTTCTGGTTTTCCCTCCAGTTCCTCCTTAGGCACAGGCACATGCTTAAACATTCAAGGACAATGTCTCTGATAAATGGAACCATCACCAGTACCAACACATTAACTTGCATTTTATGTCCAACAGTAAACATTTACTCTCTTAAAAATATAGATACATGCCCCCTCCCACTAAAATAAATTCTCTAAATTACATACTGTTTTCTTGCAGAACTTGAAAGTAACAAATCAAAGCTTTCTTGAACTGCTTATTCATTAGTGTAAAGATGTTTTGAGAGATTTCTTCTATTTGCCTTTAAAATAAAGATTAGATGTGCAGTGACTTCAACAAATACGTTATATAACTGATGCATTCACAAGAACAGAAGTCTTGCACTTTTGCAATAAATATTTGCTTACAAAAAGTATATGCCACACCTATGGAATGGTCACCATGAAATCTTATTTGCCTTCCCTTTTTGGGCTCACCTGTCATTTAATCATGAATGAAAAAGAATAGGATACAATTTTAAAAGGTCAATTACTCATGAGCAAATGCTTGATGACAGTCCACAGAAATAGCCTAGAAACACCCCATAGGTTGAATTGTGCATTATTATGTTTCTGAGTACTTCCAAGCAAATAAACATGTTTTAAGTACATTCTGATGATTTATAAGCAGCAGGAGTTAAATTGGACAATTACATGTTCACTACTAATTAAGTCACTTGCTAATTGGTGTTTATTTGCTATTCCATATTCTTCAGACATGTGCTAATGTGTGCATATGGCAGGGTTGTGATGTCATGAAACAAGCATGAATATAATTGTCACAATTGAGTGCTTAAGGGCCAGATAAGAGAAAAATGATATTTTAAAGACATCATTTCATTTTATCTCCAGCTCAGTTTACGATCCTTTTCTTTCCCTTGACAATATGCACACAATCTTCCTCTGTAGCATCATTAAAGCTATTTGGTTATCCACCTTCATACATCTGGATTTCTTTTTAAGGTTAGTCTCATCCTTAAAAATGTCTTGAATTTGAAATGCTTGATTTGAGAATAATTAGAGTGTCTCTGTAATACATGTTTATTTTAAATAACTCATACATTCTCCTTAAACACTATTTTTACATAGTTTTTTTGTCTAAAAATGTGCATGCTTGTAAGACCAAATGTCTCCTGCAGTGAGAGAGAAAACACCACAACCTACTACTTCTACTACTTTCATATTAAAAGAGCAGGAATAAACAAAAGCAATTTTTTTTAGACAAATCAGAAAAGAAGTTTTTACTCTTTCTGACCCCTCTGGATTTGTGTATTTGCCAGCTGGGTTTCCACCAATTCTGCAATTAGCTCATTGAACAGGCCTTCATTTCCTCCTTCCTGTTCCACCAGTGTCACACACCCGCCTGAACAATGTTCCCATACTGACTACCCATCATATTTTTCCCAGCTTCTATCCATCCAGATGCAAATTTGTATATTCATGTGTGATTAAATTTCCCCTTCCAGGCATCCCTCACTTTTGAGTACACTATTGCTGCAATATCATATAGAATTTGGTTTATAGACTGCAACGTGGTTGTGTTTTTCTCAGCAAAACTGAAATCAGACAGTTCAAAACCTTATTTCTATAAGCCATAGGCCAATGGCTATAACGATGAATGTTACATTTCAAACATCAGTCCCCTATATTCTCTTGTCCCATTTGAGGGCCAGCTTGCTGGTTCTCTCCAAACAGAAAGCTTAGCAACTCCAGGATTAATTCCTTCCCAACACATCTGTCACCGAAACTGGTATGTTCCTGAAAGTAAATTCAGTTTTAATCATCTTTATTTTCTGACTAAAAGGATTTTTCTGAAAAAGTTTCCCTACCAGTTCTGTTATTAACATCATTCCATTGCTGGTGGTAGTCACTTGCTGGTCCCTTTGCACAGACACCTACTAGATAATTTGAAAACATTCAAAAACTTCAGTGCATCATTATATCTGTGAGTTGTATTTCATTATTACTCACCATCACATAAGGAGTGATTGCTAGCATTAAAAATTTTCTAAATTAAGGATACTGTCTGCAGGTGTATTTCTCACAGGTGATGCTAATGCTAGAAAATAAATAAATAAATAAATAAATAAATAAATCAATCTCACAACATTAAGAGAGAGGAAAGGAATGTTTAAAGACTTATTCCAAAAAGCTTGAAATGATTTGGCCTGCAGGATTTATTTTAATATGAAAAACTTTTCCGCACAGATATACGCATATTTTTTCCTATGTGTAGGAAAGTACCACAATCTTCAAGAAGCATATAGCTTCTGACTTTCAATACCTACAGCCTCTTTTACTTAAAAATAAAATAAAAGCTACTTAAAGCTCTGGGTCACACCTTTGGTTAGCCGTCTCACATGCAACTTTTGAGGAAAAAAAAAATTGCATGGCCCTCTGAAGTAAATATTTTGAGGTGTAATGGACTTTAAATCACGGTTTTGTTTGTTTAGAGTACTTTTCTCCTCTTGCTCTCTTTTTCTTTCTTTTTTTTAATAAACCTCTAATGCCAGTTTACAATACTGAAATTATTTTGAACAGGTAAGAAACCTCTTTTTGTTATTGAAATCTACTTTTCTCCACAATTGTATAAGGTATTTCTATTTTGCATGAAATGCCTAAGATTAAATAGATCTGAAAAGAAACTGCTGAAGACTTCTGAATTATAAAACCCTGGTTGATGGACTTATGCTTTCTGTGCCTAATGCTGTTGTAAAGCCCCGATGTCTGGAGGTCCAACGTATTGAAGGAAAAAGTTGTAAAATTTATAATAAGCATGAGATATTCAAAAGTTAGAGCAGGGAACTTTGCTTCAGAACTCATGAAGACTTTATTGCCATCAGTGATTCACTGTATGACAGGGAGCAATTAACACCCTCTGCTGCAGTTCTCTTCATCGGTAAACCAGACTGTAATATGTTACCTCTGCTGGGGCTTGGAGAAGGTGGGAGCTGCAGCTTCATTGTTTTTACAATTTATAAAAATACACCTGGTCTCTAGACACAGACTCCTTTTTCCTTCTCCCAGAAATAAATGTATAGCTAGAATTAAAAAAAATAAAATTGAAAGTGTCACCAGCCCTGCATAAACACTCCCACTTAGACTTCAAGATGCTTAAGAACAATATAAAGAAGCCAGAGATCTTCATTGTGGTGCTCTGAAGATCAGGACAGTCTATCTAAGTAAGAAAATGCTTATGGGGATGCTGTCATGCCCACTCCACAGCCTCAGGCAGAGGAGTCTGAGGCTGCCAGTGTGACAACCACAACTCTGCTTTGACACCAGGTTTCTGCAGTACTTTAAGATCTGCACTTGGAAAGGGGAGATGCGTACCCACATCACCTGCACTTCAGCTACCTGAAGTACCCTCAGCTGTCCTGTCTTGGTAAATCCAGGTCCTTTTAGCTTTAGAATTATGTAGTGTGGCAGTTGCTATAGAAACTAGTTTGTTGTGGGTTTTTAAAATACTGTTGTCAATAAGCACACATAGTATATTGCATGTCTCAGCTGCCAGGATGACTTATGCCCTCTTTGCTTCAACATGAGTGCCTGTATTTATACAAAAATGGAAAGGCTGGTTATTTTTTATATGACTGACTGTGTTCCTTTTGGCATAATATGCTCTTATGAATAGTCAGGTGAAAACAACCCACTTACCTTCACAATAATAAATTAGCTTATGTGACTCAGAGAGGAAGTAAGGGGGAAAAGGGGAGCAAGAATTAAAGTTTCGTATGGCTCTGCTGAAATTCAAGCCACATAATCCCCACATACCCATGCATATAAAAAGCAGGCTCAAGAGAGGTAGAGGTTCTATAAAAAAGAAAATTTTAAGACCTGACTGGCCTTTGGTTATGTAAAGAAATGAAGATTGAGCAGCTGCACTGACATTTCATTTCTGGATAGCAGAGGATGGTAGTGACTCATTCCTCATTGCTATGCCAGCATACCTTTTCTAACAAGTTTTCATTAAGGTTAAAAACAAATGAGAAGGCAATGCATTTCAGCTTGCATCAATGTGTTGCTGACAAGTAGTGTGAGCAACTTGCTACAGCAGCTTAAGCCAAAGTATTCTCGTTTGGACAGCTCAAGAGCAAGTAGTTCTCATGTGAAATTCAGAAAAGGCATGTTATATAGAAATGAAATTAAGTTTTACTCTTGCACTGAAAAAGTCCATAGAGCCTACATTCATAGCTATTCATGTTATATAAAAGAAAGCCTGAATTACCATGCACAATGGAATATAAATGGCAAATATAAGGAACTGATACAGTATATGATGAATTAAGTGTGAAGATAAAAACAGACACAGCATAATCAGTACCTGCCTCTGGTAATCATAAAATTTTATCAAGAAAGAATAGGTCTGCATGCAGAATATTAGTCAGAGCTCAAAGGGGAATATTAGTCAGAAACTAAAACTTCTTTAGCAAACTATTTATGTACAGCACAGAAAAGCTGCACAGTGCTAGCCAGAACATTTTGTGCTAAGCTTCAAGTCCTGCAGTTAGCATTTGTTCAGGTAACACCTCATGTTCATTCTTGCTCAGGAAAGACATCAGTGTGCTCAGACATGAAGGTAACACTGATCCTTCTAAGAGCTGTTTTGGGCTTCTTTCAAACTCTCATCCACACTCTGTTTCAGAGTAAGCAGACAGACATAAATTCTTTCCTGGACCTCACCCAGCACCTAGGGAAAGTTCAGCTAGACACCATCCATGCAATATGAGTTCTTCCCCATGCCTTGGACACTACACCAGAAGATGCTTCCTTGCGCTTCACCCCAATCTTATCCTGAGCCCTGGCATCATGCCTGGAGAAGCCAGGGATATCCAATTCTCTGTGAAACTCACCCCAGACATGCCACAACTGTTAAGTGCAAGAAGAGCTGACCCTAAGGGAAAGACACCTTCCTTCACTCAGTCTCACTTAAATGAATGTAGCATCTGTGAGAGTCAGATCACTGACCAAGCAGGAAAACACAGGTAGTGACAGCCCCAGTTCCTTTCTGTGGAGTAATTCCATGTCCATCAGCCAGGGAACATTAACATTTGACCTTCTAGTTGGTGGGATGGGAGAGATTTTGTACAGGCTATTCTGGAAGTAGGATATTGCTTCTGCTTCACTCCTTAACAGTAGCAAAATCACACAGCAGCAGAATTCAGAGCACTGTTGGTGCTTTATCTTTTTTATAACAATAAAAACCACTCCTCCTTTCATTATTTTTCCCATACTCCTACCCAAGACCTGATGTAGAAGGTTTTCTCCAGCCACAGAAGTTTCTATGCTTATTAAACCTGGCTTTGTTTTCTAATGAATGCATTTGTAATGCTGGCCCTTACGACAGGCAGAGACAGAGACAGAGATCACCTTTTTCTGTTTTCTTTTTTTCCTCCCCCGCCCTCCCCTTTTCCTCCCCCCATATCGCTCTGAACAGTAAGCCACCTGGTATTTAACAAGAACTAAATTTGAGCTAATAATATATGAAAGCCAAAGGCATCATAGTGTTACTAATCTTGTGAGCCATCTGAGTCAAAAATGCAATATGAACAAAGCCTCTTAACAAAAGAACAGCTTTCACTACTAGGTAAAGCCTGTGTTGTAAAATCATCATACTTCAGAAAGTTTGGACTTAGTTAAGTAATTCGTCCTAGTAAAAAACATATCCAATAGCTCAAATTCTTTTCTCAGCTACACAGAGATAAGTAAGCTTCCAGTGACTCCTATGGTGGCCGGTAGCAGAATTTGGCCAATCACATAAAACTTCACTCCTCTGCACATATAGGATACATCGAGGAAGCACATGGAAGCAAGCTGAAAAATTAGTAGGATTTGCTTTCCCATTCCAAATTAGCTTGTTGGCTGCAGTCTGAACAATGGGATCACATGTAATAAAAGGAGTAGGGCTGAAAATTCATTGTACTTCAGAGCGCACAAACAGGCGTCTTTCACTGGAGTGCCAGTTCTCAAAAAGTGTGGTGATTTTTGTCCATTCCTGTACATCAACATTAATGTATTTTGTTTTGTGGTTAGTCTAACACACCTCAAGCTTCAATCGCAGAAAGAAACGGAGTTGAAAGATTCTTAACCATGCAGATCCTCGTGCACAAATCCACACACAATTAGTGCCTCCACTGTGATAACTAACTGCCTGCAATCACATCCCCAAATCACCGTGTTGCCTACCTATTCCCTTTCTACCTTTGTTAGAGCGTTGACAGACTTACAGATGGAGGCGAAAAAAGTAATGGAGCCTCATCTTCATACCAAAAACAGTGCACAGCAGAGAAAGCCATGTTTGGAGGCAAGAATCTTAACACTCCAGAAGCAACAGAGTCTGCATTTTTCCTGTTCAGAAGTGACCCAAGCATGTTCCTTCTAAGGGCATTGCTGTTCGGGGTGCAGTTTCCATTTCACTCTACTGGCAGCACTTCTTAGATGCTTCATAAGGATAAGAGCCAAGAAAACAGAGTGAGCAAACACTTTTGTACGTGGGGCAGAGGGAGGAAGTCAGGAAGGTGTCAACAAAGATGAAGAGAAAAATTAAAGGGAAACAAGATTCCTGCTGCTGAAAGAGCCAAGAACAGAGGAAATTACTGTTTTTTCTCTCACATGTTGTGTGGAGAATATGGACCCTGTGACAGTTGGTGAACTTCTGAAGCATTTAAATGTGTTTCAGAAAACTGTTGTCTCTGATGTAAGGCAGAATGACTGTTCCACAGCTATTACATTATTATTTGCAATTGCAGTGGACTGCAATTAGTGAGTTCCTTCGAGTCCTCAGTACTATGATCCACACATCCTCAGCTCACCTTGAACTCTTCTCTGATGGATATCTAATTCATATTTCACTTCTCTCAGGGGCAGTGTTTCTCCTCTTGCTCTTATAAGAGCTAGTATTAAAGGTTCCCTACGAGAACACATACAAGTTAATTCACAGTCCAAAGGTTTTCTCCTGGCCAGGAGAAGAGCCACACAGCTAAAAAAATGGAAAAATCCCATGCACAGACTGCAGACACTAACAGATACATACACACAAACGTATCCCTACGCACTCTAACAAGGCAGTATTTATACATGCATAGTCTTTCTCAGTCTACTTTGATGGAATTTACCTTTTCCTGTCACTAAGCACCTCTCAGGCCTTCTGGTTCAGGAACAGTCACAGGGCATGCTCAGCAGTTGCTCTCTCATATGCTGGATTCATGTCCTCAGACTTGACTCTACCATTTAGTTAGTCAAGATTGACACATATTACAAATGCGTGTAACCCAGTCAATCAGCATCTGTCCTAACAGTCTGCATGCTGTAACCAAGTTTCTTTATCCTAAAGCATTCCCCAGAAACAAGCAGAGAACTACTGAAAGAATTCCTACAAGGAAATAAAACACCTTTTTGATACATGGATCCCCTGTGCTCTGCTTCCAACACAGACTCTTTCACCACTCCTTTTTTTTAACATCCACCCCAGTCCCATTTCCACCACTAGCCAACTCATCTGCATCTCAGACTGAATATGTACATGCCCTCTGTCCTGGGTTCAGCAGCAGCAGTCTTTTTTCTCCTTCTTAGTAGCTGGTGCAGCGCTGTGGTTTTGACTTTCGGCCTGGGAATAATACTGATAAAGCCGATGTTTTCAGTTGCTGGTCAGAATGTTTACCTGACCAAGGACTTTGTGAGTCTCATGCTCTGCCAGGGAGGAGGAGAAGCCGGGAGGAAGCAGGGACAGGGCACCTGACCCAAACTAGCCAAAGAGGTATTCCATACCACAGCACGTCATGCCCAGGGATGTAACTGGGAGCTACCCGGAAGGGCACCTCCTCTTTTCTGTCGGGCTTTTTTCCGGCGGGCGATATCGTATTCTCTTTCCTTGTTATTTCCTTTATCATTATTATTATTGGTGGTAGCAGTAGTGATTTGTGTTATACCTTAGTTACTGGACTGTTCTTATCTCAACCCGTGGGAGTTACATTCTTTCGATTCTCCTCCCCATCCCTCTTGGGCGGGTGGGGGGGGAAGTAGACTGCGTGGTTCTAATTTACGGCCTGGGCTTAAACCACAACACCCTCTTCCATAAAACATCTCTTTCCAGGAAGGACAGGGCAGATAAGGTCACACTGCCTGGCCATAAAGAGAGTTTCTGACTGACATCTGCTGTGTCTTTGTAGTGTCATGCAGAAAAGTGATAGTCAAAGCAAGGAAGAAGAGTCTGTAATACAGGGCTTATGCTGAGAAAGTCTGTCTGCCCACTCCACTGTCATCACAAGCTAGGGTCAGACCAAGGTCCAGCAGGTCCTTAACTCAGAGTTCTCTGGCGTCATACTACTCCTAAAATGGTGGGATGAACCTCCCACTTCTGTGAAGGATTATCAGCAAAACAAACCCTTCATGGCCTTTTTTGTGCAATGAGGCAAAATGTTAGAGACATGCAAAGCACCATTTGACAGAGTACTGGAGCAAGATGCTCTTCATATAGAAAATTCACAATAAACGACCCTATCTTCATCCCTTGTACTGGATGCCAGACACCAGTTCCTCTTCAGTGTTTCAAAAATTTCTGTATGAGGTTTAATTCTTAGGGACAGAAGAGGATAGAGCTGAAAAGGAAAAGAAGAAAACATTATTAGTGTTGCTGATACCTGTTCCAAGATCTTTTTCTTCCTCTACCTCTACCTCTTTTTGTCCCAAGCCTTATTCTGTTCTTCTTTTCCTTCATCTTGCTTTTTTCAATAATAAACCAAAGCATATTTAGGTCCTGCTGGGATGCTTGGATCCAGAAATCCAGAATAATGACAAAAGGAGTAACCCTTTATGCCATAAAGTCATTCAGAAGACTAAATTTGTGTATATGAACTTCACAGCTGTGTGTGGGCTGCCAGGAACAGATGAATCTAGGAGACAAAACAGAGCTGGTGAGCCTAGTTATAAGCGCAAGTGTCCCCTGTGATCACTAGGACCTCCTCAGCTCAGGTGTGCAGGAAGCGCCTAAAAGGTTTCCCTAAGGCAGATGTTGAAGCCTTGCCATTGTGGTAGGCCCCAGAAAAATAAAAACACATTGAAAGTCAAGGGGGCATGGCTCACTTGAGGCAAGCCCAATAGTATGAACCAGTTTTGCTGTCATGTTAAAACATTGCTTTCAATCTCACAGTCTTTCCCAGAGCCTTTTCTCAACCCACACTTATGACGTGTCAGGCTGCTAACAGATGCTTTGTTGTCTTCCCCATGAGATGCCTTAGAAAACTGAGTGACCACTCTCCACAGTCAATCTAATTTGTCCTGTATTTAAACTCAGAAAACAATAGGAGCATAGTGACTCAAAGCAGAGGTGACACTTCATGCAGTACCAGGTGGAAAAAAGCTGCTTCAAGAGAAAGAGCTCTTGAGTTTTGCAGACAGAAGTTGTAACAACTCTAACACGCAATTCCCCAGCTGGAAGTGATACTGCTGTGAAACATTACTTTAATGTGTATTCTTTGTCTCTGCTATGTTGCCTGCTTCTTGTTTATAAATTAATAAGTAAGCTGGCACAGGACACCACTCACCTGAGGGGTAGAAAAGTAAAATCCAGATAGTAAAATTAAAATTACAGTAAAATTATAAATTTTTTAGAAGAATTTAAATCTGAAAGCTCTTTTAGAGACATTTTTGGTCACTTAAAAAAATAAAGCTAGTCAATACAAACCAAGAATTTATTAGTAAACTGAATTTGTTATTTGCATTATGAAAAATCAATAAACTATAAGCTATGAATGAGACAACCATGCAATTTATTATTTTAAATCAGTAACTTTATGACCCTTTGTAAAACAGGCATACTATAGCATTAATAAATCTTATTCTTTACCTTTGTGAGGTTTTGCTCTTAGGGAAAGTCCCAGGGAACTTAAAAGTTTAAAGAAGAGGCATTTAGCTAGCACCACTCTTCCCCAAAATTGAGTGTTTAACATTAATCAACTCAGGCAGGATTAATCTCATCTAGCTTTAGAATCCCAGTGTTCACAACTAAGGTAGTCATTAAGAGAAATGGGTGCTTTGAAGACTCAACTCAGCTGATGAAATAAACACAGACTTTTGTCTTATGATGAGAGCAATCATGCACTAGAAGTCACTATTTATCTCCACTGACCATAGAGGGGACTTAGGATGTCTGATTTGAATGCAGATATCTCCAACATAGAAATCTGCACAGGGTCATATTAATCTTATCTCCACTTGTCAGCAATTAATACAATTGTAGAGAAATCCTATCTCAGATTTTTAGATCTTTCCTTTTTTGTTTATTCCCTGGTTTCATATGAGAAACCACGCTCCCTCTCTCATTTAGTCCCTCTGTCGTCTTCATCTTCTGTGTTGTGAAATTTTGCATGATCCTCTTAAATGCACATCTTCTTTCCCATTTCAAATCAGCTATTATCTCATAAAAAGTATTTACTATAGTTAGGGCAAACTATAGAAAGCAAGAGCACATCTACTAGTTCTGTTATCAAGAAGCAGAAAGATTCACTAGAAGCATTCATCCTAATTCATAGATATTGTAAGATTATCAGATGCTCTGAATCAAACTATCTCAGCATCTTAACGAAGAGAGAGAACATGGGGCTGTTTGTACTTAACTGTACCTGTATTGCGCTACTAACTCTGAAATGAAAACAGACCTCATCAGTGTCATCATCTTAAGAAAAGTGACCAGTTCATTCAAACGTAAGGAGGACTAAAAGCTGGAAATGAGTTGGCATAAATCCAGTTACACATATTACTAGGAAAGTTGTCTGGGTCTTGGAAAAAAAGGCGATAAAGAAATATGCTTGAGTGATCTTCTCTGAGATATTTTTAGTCCTAGGAGTGAAAAAAGGAAAAAAAAAAACCCACTTGAGAATATTGTTAGGTGCACAGGAAGTATGAAGCAGACGGTCTGGATTTCATGGAGCAGCATGATGCATTCCCCTGGATGAAAAAGCCATACTGAGGAAATGGCTTGTATCACACAAGTAAATAATTTGCTTGTTAGAAACTATCTGGAAGATTCAAACCAGACATGCAAGGAAAGATATTCAGAAAATAATTCCTACAACTTAAATCCGACATATTCCAAACATTTTGAAGTAATGTGGTAAAGAAAATAAAAATAATAAAAACTGTCTTACTTTTATACCATCACTAGAAGTCCAGATAATAAGCAAAAGTAATTGCAAATTGTTGCTGATGAGAAGAAATTTAATACATTTGGCATTATTGAAACCTGGTGGGACTATTTTCATGTCTCAAATGCTAAAAATCATGACCTATAACCTGTTTGGGAAAAGCTATGTAAGAAAAAGAGGTTGAAAGGGTGGTCATTTTAGAAGGCAATTACTTGCTTTAGAGTTATTGATAACTCAGAACAGCAGGACCTTGAACATACATGGATCAATGAGTTCACTAACAAAACCCAAGAGGCGGCTCTGATGAGAGGTTGCTGCAGATCACCAAATCAAACTACAGAATAGGATGAACTAATCCTTAAATATGGGTCAGTGATGTGGGGAAAGAGACATCTTTTTGGAGGCTTTAGCTCAGAGCTGCAGGCTGCAGGTTTCAATCAGCTAACGGTAACCCATCATTAGAACTTCTGATGAAACGCTTATCTCTATCCTAAAAACAAAGCATGTCTACCCAACACAAGGCAATTATTTCATAGCAAATCAGATGACTGAATCATTAGACTGGAAGTTGGCAGTTATCTTAAGATCAATGGTAGCAATCCAATTATGTTCAACATGGGCAAAGAGAGGACAGTCTCAAAGGGCTTTGTAGACAGGCATATAGACAGGCAGTACTTTCAAAGCATTCATTTCCAAAAGCCAAGGAAAAGTACATACAAAACTAAAACGGAACTCTAACAACACAAATGAAAACCTAAGATGCTGAAAAATAATTAATCAAAAGCTTCATTTCCACAGTAAAGAAAGCTCAACCAACAATTTGGGATGCTTCATGTATGAAAAGATACCTAGCAAATAGAGAGCAAATGACAACACACATGTAAATAAATAGCAGCTGATATAAATCAAGATAACTATCCCAGAAAATTGATAAAGAAGAACAAAGAAGCAGTATTGAAACCATGCCTGTCATCACTAATAGAATTAGAATTTTTGTGCTACATTATGTGGTTAATGCTCACCTCTGTGAGCAGAGAGAAGCAATGGCTGGGGAGGGCTCAACACCAACACAAAGCCCCTGAATCCCTCTGCCCTGTCTCCTCCTGCGGCTGTCCCTAGAGAGGTGCCAATCCATGGTCTTCCAGACAAACTGACAAGAAAAGCTCTCCCCAGTTCATCTCACAGGCTAAGGGACCTACAGAATCATGGGCTGATCATGGGTTGCTGGAGAGTGCATAAGTCTTGTTTTGGGATATTTAGGACAAGGACCTAAAAGGGGAAAAGGGAAGGATCATGCTGATTTGAGGGAACAAGTGTGGGCAAGCAGAGAGAAAAAGGGATAAAAGGGGCTGGTTTTGTGCAAAAAGTCTGCTGCTCAGCAGTTTGGCCATGCCTGCCCCTGGCCAGCGCTGTCTGTCCTGTCTCCTCCCTGAACACTGTTTCCAAAACTTATCCTGGGAGAGGGAGCCTTTCTGTGCACGTGCATGGGATATGAGTGCAGCAGAGGTACCCATGTGCTGGGGGCCAGCAGCTGGAGAGACTGAAGGGTGTATGCACTGTGCATGTGTCAGGGCACCATCACTGTCAACCTCAAACCAGGCCAGCCAGTCAGGAGGATGGGAGGTGTGCCTATGAACCCGGGCTGGTCATGAGACAGATCACTGTGTCTGCATGTTGGATACTGGAGAAACCAGGAGGTCCAAGGCTGCTGCTGAAGAGACCCCTCTGCAGACATGTGGCAATGGGGTAACAGGGAATGGTGCCAACAGTGACTGAACAGACTAAGATTCTGATCGTAGCCGCTGGAGGAATCCACCTTATACTCTTGTTTGCATACATATCTAGGGTTTTTTTCAGCAAGGGCTTTCATCCCAACCAGACAGATGGGAAGAGAAAGCATGTGCATGCACATTAGTAACGTGTTCAACATCACCCCAGCTAGGCCTGGAGATCTGGGGATGCAGCAGCATCACCTCTGTCAAGCAAATGGATTCAACAGCTCCTTGCAGTCTGTGCTTGTTGAAAACAAGAAAAGTGCCACAAATAAGTTGTAATATTTCCTCGGTGAAAATAGTAGCATTGGCGATTAGGAATTTTGAGTGTTCAAAATATTCCTGTTCTCTGTTTGGGAAGAGGGCGAGTGAAGCAGTACTCTGCAAGATACTGGTCACAAAGGGGAGTGTTAAACAGCAAATACTAAAAAAATAATCAAAAAGAAAATAATATCTATATTTTCTCTGTATTATTTTCAGCTTGATGAAATATGTACAGACTTATGGAAAGAGCCTTCTATTCCCTGTGCTTGGAGGCTTTTTGTTTGTTTGTTTGTGGAGGGGGTTGTAGTGCTTTTGGGGTTTTGCTAAAACAATATAATTTCTAAAGGCTTCCAACATCACAAAGTTGAAAGAATATTGTTTGGCAGCGTTCAAAAAGAAAATTATTCAGCAGTGATGAATTGAGTAGATTGGCTAGCCAGACATCAACCCCAAGCAAAAATACATAAAAAATGAAATAGGATTCAACTGGTAAAGAATTAGGATTAATAAATAGAGAATTAATGTCAATAAAAATTGCTTTATAGAAAATCACACCAAGGAAACCTGATTTCCTCCTTTGAAGGATTCTGTTTGCTCACTAAAGGTAGGTTCAGAGACCAAGATTCCTGGGGGTTTTGTAGCATTTGCTGTATAGAACATTCTGAATAAATTTGACACTGCAGAATGTGTCATACGTTATGTGAGACAAGAGCTAGGTTGGGAAAAGAAGTCAGATGGTGAATATTTGCTGATGAGAATTTATTTTCAAAGGAGCCTTGCTAAGACTGGCAATAAGTCTGATCCTATTCCATAGTTTTATTAATGAATTGGAATAAATATAAAATCAGTGACAAATAAATCTTTGTCTATGACAAAGGTTGGTGCAATGGTTAATTACAATCACAAGAGGACTTGGGATTACTTAAACAAAATGTGCTTAAATACATCCAAGCACAAAATAATATGGCTAAAAGGAACAGTGCATGTGTCACCCACAGAGTGGGAAAGATGTCACTCCAAAATGGCTTTTGCAGGGATAGCCAATAAGCAATTCAATACATGTTTCTTGGGCAACGTTGTAGGAAAATGGGATATTATTATCTATGGAAAGTAGGCAGTAGAAGTGGGACTGGTATTGGTATGCTGCCAGAAGGTTTAGTAGCCAAATTTTGAGAAGGACATTAGAAAACAGAGGTGAAGAAAAAGGTTATAAAAAATTTACTTTGAGAGCTGAAGAAAATGTGTTAAAGTGAAAAACTTACGCAGCCCAAGCTGTTTAGCTTTTGAGAGGGTAGGCTGAGAGTGGCTTGATTGCAGTGTCTAAATGCTTACAAAGGGAGAAAATAGGAAGCACTAAAGGATTCTTTAACAAAGACAGATATAACAAGAACCAAAGCTAGAAATTAAGCCAAATATGAAATCATGTACCAATTTGTAATTGCAAGAGCAATTAGACACTGGGAAAAAAACATAAAGGAAAGTCCATCTTCATTTCTTGATGTCTTCAGATCCTGAGTAGATGCCTTTGTGGAACACATTGCTCTGACAGAGAAGTTATTTTTCAAATCAATGTGTTCAGCTAATTGCCAGCCTGGGAATTAGATCCATATGAAATTTGTATTTGGCCTCCAGCTCTTTTCTTAAAAAAAGGCTGGCTTTCTGGCTTGGGCAGCAGCCTTCCCATCCTCACTCTTATTCCCTCTGCTTCAGTGGCAGATGCCCAGCTCTGCTTTATTTCTGCAGGAGGGAGATTTCTGCCATCTGTTACTGCCCATGGAGGGTGCCAGTTGATCAGCCACTCAGCGGGTAGAGCAGAGATCCTGTGCTGCTGTCAGGAGGAAGAAGAGGCTTGAAACCTGCTCTAGCTCTGTGGCAATTAAGATGAGACCTCCTTGCTTTACCTCTCGTAAGTTATTGAACTCAATGATGAAAAGCTGCTCGTTTCATCGTGGTACAAACGGTTCACCTAGCATAAGTATTATAGTTTATGCCTAAATTTATGTGTAAAATCAAGCCTGATAAAACAGCCTTCTTAATATAGAAAATATAATATAGGAAAGGTGGACACATCTGTTATCAAAGAAAAAAAATCTAATAATCTTCAAAGTGTTCTTGGAAGGAGGTTGTCTACCTAACAGATGCCTACAGCTAGGAAGAGGGGACCTACGCCTGGAGAGAAGCCTCCACTGCTCTCTATTGACTATGCAGAATGCTTAGACTTGAGCATTAGAAAGGTGATTAATTGGGCAGTCTGAATTGTATAGGCACAACTTAAATCCAGATCAGGTATGTGAAGTCTTTATAGGTTGGATCATCTAACAAGTTATTCTGCCCTTAAAACCTAAGACTCTGAATATCATTCAAGTAAGGATAGGCTTACAAGGAGAAGTATTGTATTTTACTGGACCAAGTGATGTATCACAGCTATATATCACCACTAATACTGCTACTGAAAGGACTAAGAGCAGAGGGAAAGCTGGTACTTATAAGCAGAGGAATACAGTGTTTGGTCACAGAGATGTCTGTCAGGCTATGGGAAGGTGAAAAAAAACCCACCAGACTTCAGGAAATTTAGAACAGTTGAACATTTTCAGGGAATTTGGTTTAAATCCACATACTTCTCTAATCTTTCACAAACCAGTGAACAGAAATTGGAAAACCAGCTACCAGTGTCTGACCCCCAATTACTCACCCAGAATAAGATACAGCCACAAGGGCAGAACATGGGGATATGCACCCCCGCAGAATCCCAGCATTACTCCTCCTTCCCTGGAACAGCACCAGCAACGTGGGCAATGATTGCTGTGGCCTGGATGACATGTACATTATAATCCCAGATTTACCTATGCAATAAATTGTTCCCTTGAAGTGCACCTGACACTTATTAAGATATTAATCATTTTTCATTGATGAAACCATCACTGTCTTGAGATTTTTCCAAAAGTCATTTATCTTTCCAGAGACATCAGTCTGTACCTTTGATATAAAACCTGGTTTGGTTTTGTTTGGTTGGTTTTGGTTTGAGGTTCTTTTTTGGCACGTGGACGTGGTTAGATGGAGGAAGAAAAAGATTATTATGCCAAATTTAGGGGTTTGGGTTTTGTTTTGGGAAGAGACAATGAATACTTTTTTGTGTTTTGAACTATCTTTTTTACATCAAACCACTGTCAAATTCAGGTATGTTTATACTTGTTCTACAAACATTTTTAATGAAAGGCAGATTTTCACCCAAATACCCATAAACATCATGAAAGCCAAGGCTTCCATGCATGAACAGTATTTGTTACCTATCACTTGCCTTCCACTATTTAGACATGCCATCAAGGACCACATGACACAAAACAACCTAGCTATTGAATAGTTCAATGGATCACAATCTATAGTCTGACTATTTTTTAATCCAATAAGCATTTATGAATAATGTATATGCTCCTGTGCTCAGAAATTGTTCACAAATGATTTGTGAACAGAAAAAAGAGCTAAATCTGCAGTGCGTATTTTTTGTAATAACCCACTCAATCAGAATTACTTCAGGAAAGATTGTTCAGCATTAGCTAGTCATCATACCGTGTACTTTAAGAAACATACTAGATCTGTAAGTGGTCTATCAAAAAAATGATAATTCAGCAATATAAAGTAATTTGAGGATTTTAAATATATGCTTTTAAATATATGGTGTTTAGGAGGATATCTAAAGACCTTCACAATTCTAAAACATGCTTCTTTGTCCAAAGAGTGCTGAGGTTTAAGCTGGCTCATAAGCGTTAAGCAATCAATTCTTGTAGACACAGCTTCAAAAATGCTTCCATTTTGTCTAGTTGAATTACAAATGAGTTATTAGCAGAATTATTATTTTGGGATGAACTCCAGAACATTAAAGCTTTACATTTAACCTCCATTACAGTCCAGAATTGAATTAACCTCTCCTTCCCATAAAAAAGTGGCTAATGCACTTTCCTTGTAAAATGCAAATGTAGTTATACTACATTTTGCAGAAAGCACTTAGAAAAATTCAGTGGAATTATGGTTCATGATATTTTGGTGCATTCAATTAAAACACTACATTTTAAGAAAATTAGTTTATCTACTTTCCTGTCATTGAATGCTGACACTTGGAGTAACAAGCACTGCTAAAATATCAAGTCCATATCTCAGGGCAGGAACTCAGTGATGCTGTACCACATAAGATGTACAAACATAAAGACGTATCTTGGAAGTCCTGCATTCAAAGTGGTTAAGAGAATCAATCAGGACTTTACTTAAGTCTTAAGAATCTAAAGAATATTTTTAAAATATCAAGAATCTTTTAAAACCTTAAGAATATTTTTGGAACACTTCTGGGATTATTTTTTCCTGTTTCTCATTCAGAATTAGAAGAGAAATAAGAGAAATAAAACATAAATTTTCATGTTGCTGAAAGCTGGCTGAACTGAAACTGCAGATTTTGTGAGTGGCTGTACCTCTGATGCCTAATTTCTTCAACTCACAGGTGAAAATCCCAAAACACATGGCTTGTGTCTCTAGTCACGCTTCAAGATTTTCTAATGTTTTAAAAGCAGAACCTTGTGATTGCAAATTAAAAATCTGGAAAAACCCACATCTCAATTAGTCAATTAATTGAACATTTTAGTATTAGCTATTTCCTTAAAATATGAAACAAAAATGTGAAGGATAAAGTGAAAAAATAATCTTGAAATATTGTATTTCAGCAGAAAATCTGATTTTTATTTATTAACTTAATACATCTGTTTGCAGTGTGTCAATTTTGACAAACAGCATGCATGAGCTTAACAATTCTTTGTTCAAATGGTAAGAGTAAATTTGACATTATTCAAAGCATGATGAGCTCAGCCATGAGATCTTCTCAGCTGAAAAGATCAAGTTAGTCGAGGAAACATGAGGAGAAGAGGCTGAAACCTAGCTGGTGACGATAATAGATATAAATCGATGTAGCGGCTTTTACTGATGCAACATAGTCATATCCTAGTCATAGTCACTGTTACTGCTATGGCAAATAGTGAATGACATGGCTCATTTTTGTATTGCATCAGAATATTCTTCTGCAGGATATTCTCCTGCTCCCTAGATGGGACGGTTTTGTAAGATTCAAATCCATCATATTTCCAAACATATTTTCTAAATGCTGATGTGGCTTACTAGACAAAGAGAATTTTGTTTTCTTGCATTCAGAAAGCACTGCAAGAAACCTATGTCCCAGGAGCTGAATGACGAAGTTCTCAGAAACTGCCAACTTACATTGTCTGACAAGGATCTTAGGAAGGCCATAACCACAAAGAGTCCTGGTTTTATCTGAAGATTTTCCCTCCCTTTTCATTAGATTTTCTGAAAACTTCCAAATTGGGAAAACCAGCCAATATGCAAAGTGAAAATTTGTCTGTTAAAATAAAGAAGAAAGCACTACTGAAGTGTGTTAAAAGGTAGCTAAGGAAGGTTTGAGTACTATCCGAAAGTAGCCTGTGGTCAGTTGTCTAGACTGCCACTAATATCAGAGAGAAAATGAGTTAGGATGAAGAGTACACGTAAAGCCATCATAAAAGAACAAGGCAATTTATCAAGTATACTGATTTATTTTAAGGATATGATCTCAAAGACTGACAGATTCTTCTACCTGTCTGATAATTAAAGCAATATTTTCACATTTTCTTTTATCCCTTTCAAGTTTATCCCCCACATTAAAATGCAGCTTTTATAGTTTTGACAATACATTTAAGAGGAGTCAGTCTGTAAAGTTTAATTGTTTGTTTTCTCCTGGGGGTCTTTTACACTTGTTTTGAACCATTCATTGGAGGTGGCTTTCAATTATGAGCCAAGATTCAGATCCTCATATAGACAAACCTTACACTGTCCATAAATCCTGGAATTTCACAACCATCGGACAGACCCTCTAAAAGCATTTATGAGAAAATATGGTTTATGATGGAGACAGCTGGTATTTAAATTATCCATGTGAGAGAAATTACTGCTATTCATTCACCAGATGCTTTATTCATATATAGATTTTTAGATTAATAATTCCATAATGCTTACAGCTATATAATCCTAAAATCCACACAGTTTCACTCAATGACCTTAACAAGCTTTGACATTTTTTTTTATTTCTTGCAAATAGTGCAGCAGATTTTGCCAATTGCCATTTTGATGAAACATTACAACAAATGAAGGGGAAAAAAAATGTCAGTGTTCACTAACAAGATGAGAAGAGTTCATCAGACTGTTATTTCTGCCTGTACCCTAGGTGCAGGCTCCAGAATCATTCAACTAGGAAAAAACATATTGGCTAGTCCCCTACAAAGTCTACCCCTACTACTCAAAGGAGCATTTTGTGGTATATTTTCTAAACCCAGTAGCTAGGAGCAAGAGATACCTGAAAAGATGGGGAAACACTTTCTATCTATAACATAAATTGGACAACAATTGGGGAAGTAAAATAAGAAAAACAGGGAAAAAATAAAATAAAAAATTTGCCGCAACATTCTGGGAAATTATTTGAGTTGATGTGGTTGAAATTTATGGTAAATAGCAAAAAGGCTTAAAAGCAGCTCAGAATGGAATCCATGAAAAATCAACCTGCAATCTTGGGGCACACCATTGTTCTGAAAATGTTAGTTCAGTCAAATGATGTTGTTCTTCCTTGCAACCCTGAAAATAATTTTTTCTGCTGGCTTCTTTCCACTGGAATACTTTTTCATTTGTAATTCATCTCATCTTGATAATTTCCTTCTTCCAGGCCTCACTGCATTTTTAATCCTCCTGGAAAGGGCTACCACTTCTTCACTTTGAATCACTGGCTACGTTGCACTTTACACAGAGTCAATAAGTTTTGTCTCAACTTTCGAGGCACAACACAACACTTTTTACTGGTTCAGCATCCCTCCTATTTCTTCTTAAGTCTTCTGCCACATACTTATGTTTTTTTTGTGTAAAGGCCATTCTCTAATCATCACTTGTGCCAATCAAAACCCACAGTGTTTTCATCTAAATCCTTCTTTAATGAACCTGTGACAGGTTTATCAGAAATTGGTATAATATATACAGAAATGTACTTGAAAGTGACTGCAGTACAGAACTTCATGCGTATATTATAGATACCAAATGTCCTTTACTCCTCTAAACAGTAAGCTGCTTAGCAGTTTGTTTTCATCTAACCATGTCAAAACCAATAAGAATACGTAAGTAAGCCCCCATTTCTCTCCCATTTTTTTAACATATAGAGATTTCTACTAGGGAAAGGTTTTCAGAAGGTTTGGCTCTTGAGGATCAATACTTCAGCCACAGGCTTCTTAGCTTGGAAAGCTTAGAAATACATCACTGCTCTTCCAAGGTATTCCATGGACAAAAGTAGTCATAATAGGTTTTTCACTGAGAATTTAAAAATGGCAGCTACGATATGAGAATGATCCACGCTTGCTAAGAGGGAGCATTCAGTCAGAAAAATCATATGAACCTTTCAGTCTGTGAGCTGAATACCTATCTTCCTCCAAAGAACTTTCAAATATTTGTAACTTGGAATCAATCCCAGTACATCATCTCATTTCCAACTCTGCAGCAAGACTTTAAGGATGGAAAGTAACAATAGTTTCTTTCTTCTTCAGTCTTATAAAGGAATTACCTAACTTCAAGTGCAGACTGAAAGCATCTCATGCCTGACCTTTCACAGATGTTCATCCAGACTCTACCCAACCAAAGGATACGGTCACATTTGGCGGAAGAGGAGGGCCAAACTGTAACCAGAGGGTTTCAGGAGCCTGTCAACAAAGTGGCCATTTCTGTACACAGAGCACATCCACTGCATGCAGATCCTGCAGTTTCAGGAAGCTGCTGGCCCAGTTGCGGAAATGCAACAAGCTGATTTTTTAAGTGGGCTCTCCCTCCTCACTCTGCTTTTTCAACCAATTTTCTTGATTTCTAATTCAGTGTAGACCCAATCTACACTTAATGGAATCAATCTCTTTAAACCAAAATAACTGTGTTAAGTAAGAACTGCATAAAATATTTAGTAAGTTCTACTTTGTAATCCTTTCCATGCATGCCAGGATAGTTGTAGCGACAGCCTGAAGTCCACACTAGAACAGCTTGTGATTACTTCTGAGACCAGTAGAAACACAATTTGATTTAGAATACCACCATACAACTCACCCATCACAACCTGTGCTTTTTTAGCAGCTTGGAAAACCCGGCTGTCACAAGGCAACTTTCTTACAATACAGTCTGAATGCCAGAACACAGAATGTACACAATCCACAGCTCTAGGCAGTGTAACCTAGAACAGATGAAGAGTTAGTAATAGAAGAAGCTCGTGTCCCACCCTCTGATCCTATCACCTCTGGTTTCTGCTCCAGTTTCCCCATCCCCAACAGATGTAATGCTTACCCGCCCAATGCACAGATGTGTCATGAGGATTAGTTAGCATCTAACTACTTGAATATTTAAAGTGCTACTCTTAAAATACTAATATTATCACCAGCATATTTGCATACGATTTACTTATGCTTCTGACATTTGCTTTCCAGATTTTATTGGAGATTATAAATTATAAATGCTGCCAGGCCATGTTACACACTTCTGTGAGATGACTCAGGCACTCTCAGACCCTTCACATTTGTTGAAGTCATAGGCACTTAACAATTTTATTGAAGTGTTTTGGATCAGATCCTTTTATACAAGAAGAAATGACATTTTTATCTTACTTAGTGGTCTTTTTGTAAAAAAAGAATTAGTTTGATGTCACTATAACAATAGCAACTTTAGTTCTTTGAATGTGGAAAGAAGGAAGTCCCAGATCTCTACAGTGATCACTGCCCTGTTACTTTGGTTAAATGCATTTCTCCAGAGTACTGCAACAGTTTCAGCAGTTGGGTGTAAAAAAGGTGATCTCTGATCTGATGCTCCTGAGTCAGGCTATTTTACAAGCAGTGGAAATAGCCTGCAGATAATAAAAAGGAGAAATAATAGCTCTGCTGAGAGATTTCTCTCAGATGTTTTGGCAGACTGGTCTATTCCATTCATATGCTTTGGAAAAACTTTGATTTTGACATAAAATAGACAAGTTTCATTATTTCCGTGTGTGCAATCCAAAGCCCAATAGTTACAGTCATAGTCTCAGTCTTCAGGCATTCCTTTGATGTGTGTGCACACATATGAGTGCGTATATTGGGAGTGAAGGGAGTTAAGTGAAATTCTGTTCATGTTACCTTCTATTAGCTGTCTATTGAAGATAATATTTTAATAAAATATCTTCCCATCTTAAATACAATCTATTAACTTTGTCACACATCAGTTGTTCTCTAATACTGATTAAAACTTCCTTGGTCTTAAAATTCAAAGCTTTGTCTCTTGCCCCATGGAGACAACATTATTTTTCTCTGACCTGCTCATTTACATGCATGCAGTCACATGCACAAATATGCACAGACCTCAGTGCTATCAAATATCCCCCATCCCAGGAAATCCTATGCTCTAAACATAGAATCATGGAATCATAGAATAGTTAGGGTTGGAAAGGACCTTAAGATCATCTAGTTCCAACCCCCCTGCCATGGGCAGGGACACCCCACACTAAACCATGCCACCCAAGGCTCTGTCCAACCTGGCCTTGAACACCGCCAAGGATGCAGCATTCACAACCTCCCTGGGCAACCCATTCCAGTGCCTCAACACCTTCTCAGTAAAGAATTTCTTCCTTATATCCAATCTAAACTTCCCCTGTTTAAGTTTGAACCCGTTACCCCTTGTCCTGTCACTACAGTCCCTGATGAATAGCCCCTCCCCAGCATCCTTGTAGGCCCCCTTCAGATATTGGAAGGCTGCTATGAGGTCTCCATGCAGCCTTCTCTTCTCCAGGCTCAACAGACCCAACTTTCTCAGCCTATCTTCATACGGGAGGTGCTCCAGTCCCCTGATCATCCTCGTGGCCCTCCTCTGGACTTGTTCCAACAGTTCCATGTCTTTTTATGTTGAGGACACCAGAACTGCACACAATACTCCAAGTGAGGTCTCACGAGAGCAGAGTAGAGGGGCAGGATCACCTCCTTCGACCTGCTGGTCACGCTCCTTTCGATGCAGCCCAGGATATGGTTGGCTTTCTGGGCTGCGAGCGCACATTGAAGCCGGTTCATGTTCAGTTTCTCATTGACCAACACCCCCAAGTCCTTGTCCACAGGGCTGCTCTGAATCTCTTCTCTGCCCAACCTGTAGCCGTGCCTGGGATTGCTCTGACCCAAGTGTAGGACCTTGCACTTGGCATGGTTAAATTTCATAAGGTTCAATCACACTAAACCAGTCACAGCACATTTAGAGTTTAGTAGGAGGCATTTGGTCAGACAGTTGATCTTTGCAATGAAAAGCTATTGGAGCTGTGACATTCTTTCTTGCATATAAGCAAAAAAACTTTTCTTTTTTTTCTATAATGGAGAGGAATTGGGGACCACGAAAAATACTGATTCATGTCAAATGAGTGTCTAACTCCTTGTTTTCAAATTTTAATTTGGATTAATTTCACTGAATCATAAAGTAATGGGCTGTAGGAGTTCATGCAGTCCACACACACACATACTCAGCTGTTTTGCATAAATCTATATCCAGGCTTTCCTGGTAGTACTTTACATACGTATAAAAAGAAAGGACAGAAACCCCACCAAGGTCACATTCTGGAATACAGTTTAAGATTAATATGGAGTACATTATGGAATTTTTTTATAGTGCTCAAACATTCAGCCTATCAAAAGGCTGACCAATAGATGAAGGCACATACATTTCAATATATCTAAATCCAAATGAGCACTATAGCACTTATCAAAATCTTTGGCCTCAAGTCCTGAGACACTGAAGTATCTGCAAAATTTTCTAGTTTTGATGCTACTTTCTTACATACACATACATCAAGTACATGCTGAATCTCTAAAAAAAAAAAGTCAGACATAAACTTTGTGTATGTATAATCAGCAAACCTTCCGTTTTCCATAAGGTATAGAAATTATATGTAATTATGTCTTCAACAACTACATGGGTGATTATCTCTTTTTCTGGAGCTTATCAACAAATTAAGACTCTTCTCTTACATTAACTACTCTCTATATCACCATCACATGCAATGTGTTGCTCTGACAGTCTGTTAAGAAATGTTCTCATATCACAAAAGGGATTGAGGAACAGAATAGATCTAGTATATAACTAAAGAATCTGGTTTATATTGATGGGTCATTACAGGATAAGACTTAGAGAATGCCGGTAGAAATACAAAGATGTTGACATACTCCAGAACATACTGGGTATTCATTCTTCCTGTTATAAAAAATCAAAACATGGATTTGTAGGTACCCATGCATCTTGAAAATTTGACATCTGCCAAAGCCCTTATTAGACCCTCAGAGATGGCCAAACACTATAGTTTTTTGGAGTAGGATGTCATAACTCGTAGAATAAAGGAGCTAACATAGTTAACACAGGCAGTCATAAGTATGTAGAAGCTTATGGGAAGAAGAGTACCCACTAGCTATAGTCCTATGGTAACCACAACCTATCATGCTGCAAACTGATTTAAAGAACAGCTTTGATGAGGGGCACTCATCAACCTTCTAGATATTGACCTAGATGGTCACAAGTGTTATACTAAAGGGGCTGAAATGTCTGTTCAGCCTCCACTTCAGGCATCACCAAAGGATTTTGCTATGATGCACTGTCCTACTGAGAGGCACACAAGCTTTTAAAGCATTAGCTGCTTCCCAGCCTTATTATGCCTACCATCAAGATCACTAACATATAATTTAACCTAAGTTATGGTTCTTTTGCATTCAGTGACTCTAAAAATAAGCTTGCTGAGAATAGTTTTCTAAAACACAGCACACACAAAAAAAATCAAGTTATAAAAAGTGCTGAAGTAGTTTGCAATGACTCAGCCCGGAAGCATCATTTTAGGACATATACACATTGAGTTGGCAATTGTAATACATGTCAATGAGTCCAATCAGAACAGCTGGAATGTTAAATATCAAACCACACAACAAACTGCTGCAGACCAAGATTTATTCAGTGAATCATCCTGAGTGGAAGTACTTCCGAGAAGACATGATCTCTTGTGGATAATTCATGAACAGAAAAAGGCCAAATTCACAAAATTATTCATTATAAATTATTCACCCTCCTTTTTGGAGGTATGAAGTGTAAAATTAAGTGTTTAGTTTTGATTAAGTGAGGAACTGAACATCATAAATTCAGCATATGACTCAATAGATCCTGGGAAATTAACTGCTTTTGGAGGAAGGAGAATAAACTTTTATTTCTATCACTCTTGAAACTTGATTAGCCGTTTGCACAGTGAATGTGCACACAGAGCCAGATACCAAAAGATGCTGAGCTTGCACAACTCCCACCACCTTCAGCTGTGGTTACTTGGCATGTTTCAAGTTCATCTGCAAAACACCATATGCAGAGTGCTAAATTTTGGTATTTTTTCTCAGAAAAGCTCATCAAATTAAAGACAGCACTGATGAATGGTAGCAAAATTGTATCAGAAATTACACTAGCAATGCCTTACTTTCCCAATCTTCCCTTCTCAGGGTATCTTTGCCACTGATTAAACTGGAAATACCAGGTTTGCAACTCTTCTCAATGATGTTTGTTTCTATTTGTGAAGAAATTTTTCCTTTTGAAAAGCTGTAGGTTTTTTTCAATTCAAAAATATTTAATTCCTTTTTTCACCCATTACATCATCCAGAAAGACAAGTACAAAACACGCTGCTTCAGTTTGACTAAAAAACCCCATCCATGTGAGAACTCCTCAAGTCTGCTTTTTCTTTTTTCCTTTCAAAGTAACATTTTTGAAATTGCACTTCCCTATACAGGATTTTCTTAATATTTTTATTTTGTCTTTTAAAGTCCACTGATTGCTCTTCCCTGTTATTAATTACATAGCATTTGCTTTTCAGCAGTTTGGGGTGCCTTTTGGTCAGCTCCCAAAGCAGCATCATCAGACAAAATCTCCCCTTTCTTCCTTTGCTCCTGCATATCTGCTGCTGCATTAGATTCAGTTTTGTTACCACTGTTACCAATAAACACTCTCTAATAATGCTAAGATACCTATGAGAGCACTGAAACAGCACACACATTAATTACTGACAAGAATACACACAGATTTTCCATTTTAATCTCATTCAGATGTGGTAGCATTTGCAGCCATCTTACTTTTAATATGTTTCAACAATGAAACATATGTACTATTTTCTAATATGAATATATTTTTCTAGTTGCTGCCCATATGAAGCAAAGCAAGGACGAAAGTAAAAGCTGACATGATAGCACATAACACACCACCATGTTCTGAACAAAACTGAACAAGGTGAAAATCAATCAGATGCAATGTCAAATAACAGCCATACCTTAGAAGCTGTGCACAGGTGGTTACCTCTTCGAATCTGCACATGAATTCTGGGGAATCTAAACATACAGAACAGAGAAATGGATTCAGAAATTATACAAGTGAATTTGCAACAGACCACATGGCTAGGATAATGCAAAGGTCAAGGCAAGATCTGGTACCATTCATATTTAAACTGAAGCAGTTTCCTTATCCTTTTGTGAAGGTGAATCACTTCTTTTCATACACCACTTCTCCTAGGGATTCAGACAATGGCGGACAATGAAAAGAGCAGCCCACTGAGATGAAATCTTACTAACAGCCATCATTAGTGAAGGTTGCCCCTTTCATGAAACTGAGAAAACTGCCATCCTTTCCAGCCTTTAAGACACTTTTGCACACCCTGAAGATGCTTTTACATTTCTTCTCAGGTCTCCTAAACTAAAAGAAAACTTTTCCAAGGTTATGATAGGGTTGAGATTGATGTCTTATCACCCTGGCTCAGGAATATTAAAATATGACAAAACGAAGCATTTTTTTCGAAAATTACTTAAAAGTATTATGTCTCCTAAAAGAGAGGCTGCAGACCCTGATTTATTTCACTAATTTGTCAATCTACAGCTTTTCCCCAGGAAGAAAGAGTCATCTTTTCTTTAGCCTTTTGAGAAGGAAGACCTGTAACTAGTTCATTGCCAAGTGTTCCACACCACTGACAGAGCACTCTTTTGTAGACAGGTTGTTTTTCCAACATCACACATACAATTTTAGCAATAAAAATTAATTCCTGTCTGCTAGCTTTGCAGAACTCCATTTCATAGCACATCAGCTTAGGAAGTAAATTTAAAGCCTATCTCCTGCCAAAAGCAAGAAAGTTTTTACCTGTGAGTCTGCAATCTCTCAGCTTAGACCCACATTTAGGAGCAATATTAATTTCTGTTTCCCTCAGTTGCAGCTGTGCAGGGATAAAAAAGTCATTTTTTTTTTCTATCCTGGCAGGATAGAACACGGTTTTTAATTTGTCACTAGGTTAAGTTAATGACCAAGTACTGAAATCATTCCTTGGAATGACCTAGAGTCCAGATGTAAGCGGGAAGTGCACAGTCTCCTTGTGCTGGAGCTTTTCTCCTCTATTTTTAGTAGAATGACGGTTTACCCTTCAGGTATTCCAAAGAGAGAGCTACCTAGCCTTGTGCTTTTCAGATGTCAGCATCCAAAGCTGCATTTCATGTTGATTAAGGAAAATGAAAATTGATAAAATTCAAGACTTTCTGCAGATAGGAAAAAAAAAAAAAAATTATTTCTGCCCCATTGAAGAACACTGGTAGGAACACATTACCTTTCACCCAGCCTTACCAACACAATCCACACTTTATTTGTGAAGCATGTTCCTGTAGGCATATGTAAACTGCAAAGAAATATACACCATGCAACGAGGCATTCCAAGCAAGATAGCTGTAGGGGACTGGCAGGCCACTGAGTGTTAGTACAGATGGCACTACACATGGAAATTCAAAACCATTCCCGAAACAATGCATGTATACAACACCAACTGCACCTTCAGTCTGTTGCAAGGTAGGTAGCAAGGGTAATTGAGCATCTGCTAGAGTTTGGTCCCGTAGCTATTTTTAATTGGGTTCCTTCTCTCCCTACATCTGAATTGATAGTGGATGTTTGGTCTAAGCACTGTTTTAAACATTTCTGATGGTTCTGGCACATCCCTTTATGAGGCACCAGATGTGCAGGTACTGAAATAGCTGCTGCAAACCTCTACCTGTAGGAAAAATGGAAGACACAAAATAAAATAAAGAAATAAAATAAATACTTGTTTGTATTGTGATCATTAAAAAGAAAAAAGAAAAGAAAAAAAGAAAAAAAAAGAAAATAAAGAAAATAAGAAAGGAAAAGAGAAGAGAAGACAAGAGAAAAGAAAAGAAAAGAGAAAAGAAAAGAAAAAGAAAAGAAAAGAAAAGAGAAAAGAGAAAAGAAAAGAAAAGAAAAGAAAAGAAAAGAAAAGAAAAGAAAAGAAAAGAAAAGAAAAGAAAAGAAAAGAAAAGAAAGAAAAGAAAAGAAAAGAAAAAGAAAAGAAAAGAAAAAGAAAAGAAAAGAAAAAGAAAAGAAAAATAAAAAGAAACTTTGAAAAGTGGGTTAACCAGAGGAAGGGAGAGATTTCTGTTTTGAAATGCAGTTTGAATTTCTCCAGGCTTGTCAGTCCATCTGGACATGGCTAGATGTGTAGTTACATTAACACATGATGTTTCATTTCAGTTCGCATATTTTTTTTTGCTTTTAAAATGTGCCTTATAGTCTTCCTCCACCACAACATATTCCTAAAATTCCATATTATGTTTTGTGTCAAAACAGCATCAGCAAAGAGCAGCACATGGGTTGCTTAGTGCAGTACTCATTGCCACCAGGAAGGCAATGACTGTCTGCTCCTCTTTTCTGCCTGTTATTTTCTTGGCTCCCTTATCAGCATCTTCCCTGGATAGTTCCACACAACTCTAATTATAGGACTGAGGTTAACAACCATCAGGAAAGCAATACTTTATTTTTATACCTACTGCCAGTAGTAGTAGTACTGCTCTACGAAAACAGAAAAAAAAAAATTGTTTACAAATGTATCATTACACAGCAGATCGTAAATTGCACAACTATTAGCTGTAAGTATTGACTATTGTCAGAGCCCTGTTGCAGCCTGTGAAAAGGTCAGACCTTTTCATTTGCGTTCTTTTTATGTGAGGAATAACAAATAATAAAATACACAGTTTATTGGGCTGCTGAGATTAATTTTTTTTTCCCCAGACCTGCAAAAGAGTCACCAGGCTTGAATCTTCTTTTCCATTATGATAGGAACAAGGTTATTTCAATTTCTTTTCTTTCTTGAGCAAAAGAGTTTAATTTCCCATAGTAACACCAAAATGAATAGTCTTTATTTTCCAAGTAAGCATTATACAAGCAGTTATATCTTTATGAGCTGCCTGTGCTTCTGCCTTTAGGTTGTCAAGAGAGAGTGGGGTGCTTTTGCTCAGAGGACATGATAGAAATAATATCTTCTTACTGGTCTATCAAGCCAGCTAACAATGCTTTCAAAGCACCAACATTTCCAAAGCACTGACTGCCTCATTTTAAGGAATCCTATCAAAGGCAGACGTCTGAATTAAAGCAATTTGACCCTAAGATTCCTCAATTTCTAATGGGGCTCCACATTCAGGACTTTAAAAAGCCATCCATTTTATTTAAATTTCCTAATTAACTCATGAAATTTTAATCTTTATCCATGTAAGTCGTATAAACAGAGCTGCCTGTCTCCACTTGTACAGACTCATAATTTTGCAGTAGCTGTCAGGTGGTTTTTTGAAGCTTAATTCTGTGATTTTACACCAAGCGCATCGTCTTCTAAATAGCCAGAGAAGTTCATATTGCTTTAGGTAGAACTACAAAACACACAAGACAAAAGCCAGCAAGGGGATCTCAGCCCATCATTTTTAATTCTTCTGCCTTCTTTACAAGTAAAACTACATGGAAATACCTACTACTTTTGCATCTAAACACATGATAACAGGGAAATGTATTTGGGCATTTCCAAACTGCAGCAGCAATGGCATTATTTACTTATCCCAAGCCAAAGTTCACCCAAGCTCCACAGAAGAAAACTCCAGCTGCTTCTGCAGGAAAGAAGCAAGGCAAGTATATGCCTCACTTGGCTGGGGCAAGAATCCAAATCTACTAAGATGTTTCAATAAACCAATCAATATATGTTTACATAATCAATAAGTCAATCGTTAGCTCTCAGACCAAAAACATACTACAAAAGCTTTTCTCACCAGAGAAAACTAGGAAGCTGCAAAATGCCATCAAATACACTAGCAATGTTCCATGTAAATTCAGGGGGAACCTGAAAACTTGAAATAACAACTTTGGAAATCAAGGTCTATGCAGAGCCTGCTAGTTCTTCAAATATTATAATAGAAGAGATAAGATTATTAGTAAAAGACAGCTAAAGACTTGTTAAAGAGATTCAGGGACTGTTTTTTTTTCCCCTGCTCTCTTTTTCCTCACTCCCAGAAGGCTGCAGACCTTCAGGCTGCAAATATTTGTTAGCATCCTTCTCCTCACTTGGCACTGACAACCTGTCCAGCTTCTGCCAACCCACTCAAACCCAGGAATCTCCATGACAAATATGCCAAACTCTTTACACATGGTGGTCCGGGGGGAGGGTGAACTTGGAGACTATCATACCCCAAACACATGTACTTTCTTACTCACTGAATACTGCAGCAAGATACCCCAGAGGTACAGCTCTGAGGTACATACCCTTCCATCAGTTCTGTTCTAGGGCAGGAACACCAAGCAAGGGGTAAAAGGCAATGCCTCAACACCACCATTTGCATGGCTGTCTCCAAGTGTCAAATATTCCCATTCTATTATTATATCATCATCACCAGGGACTGTTGAGCCAATAAATCTCCAAAACAAAGGCTGACCTTAGCAGCT
The DNA here is from genome assembly GCF_963264785.1 of Psittacula echo. Taxonomy (NCBI): domain Eukaryota; kingdom Metazoa; phylum Chordata; class Aves; order Psittaciformes; family Psittacidae; genus Psittacula; species Psittacula echo. The sequence goes on along the minus strand of NC_137738.1, from coordinate 34,670,500 downwards.
GTGAAGTATGTGTCTGCTTATTTGTTTCCAGAAACCTCCAGACATCTGTGAGGAATGGCATAGGATTTAGCTGATCTACCTGGAGGATGGAAAGGATGACTGGTAGCACCTCTCAGTTCCCACAGCCTTATTTTCTGTGATCCTGTTGAAATGGTACATTTACATGGGAAATATGACCATTCCTGCTTCTAAGGATAAATACTTAAACAGAGTTTTGAATAAGACATAAGACTATGTTTCAGAGTTTACATTAATATTAAGGGTGTGTATTTTTTCAAAATGGTGTGGATAGTGTTTCATCCACTTCTCTCTGAAGCATCTCTGAAGCATTTATCTATCTCTCTCTGAAGCACTGGGCAGACCTGGGGAGGAAGATCAGGCAGACTGCACTTCAGATCCTGTGTGGCATATTTGTGCAGAAAATCATGGGCATGAATATCCGCTCACACGCAGAAGAGCATGTAATATTTTGAAAGGTTTCACTTTTTCGAATCACATTTTACACATTAAATATATGGAATAGCAATTTTTTTTTCCAAACACACATATATACATATAATACACATACACACACCTATAACTATATGTATACTTACAGATAAAACCTGTGTGCATGGAACAAAATCATGATCACTTTGTTGTCAAATACAAACTAATATTGCTTTTGAATTAACTGAATTGAACTTCAAAGACCTTGAACACAGATTTAATCATTATAACTGGGGTTTGATGACAACAGCATCAAACGTGTCTCCCTTGAAAGATCAAACAGTACCCTGCTCTTCTGCTTCAGTAACCAAAGATTCATTGAATGACATTTTCGATCTCAAAGAATGTGAAGAAACTGATATCCTGCACTTTAAGGTGACTGGTTATCTTCTTTTCCTCTCACTTTTAACAGGTTTGCAAGTGTTTCATTTTACCCTGGAATAATTGTCAATTTTAATTCCCTCAGCCTACTACATCCCTTCATTTTTTGCCACTCCCTTCCAACCTAGGTATCTGGAATCAAATGAATTCATATAATGATGCTTGGCAAATACTGAACACTGAGCATCATTTACACTTCTGATCAACAGCTTTCACACTTGCTGCAGTTAGAACATGAAACAGCCAACTAGCGAAGTCCACAATGAAAACTGGAAGAGGAAAGACCTAGTCAGGTTTTTACTGGTTTGTATGAGCTGGGTGCATTATAGCTGTGTGCAGAAAAAAAACAAGAGAGAATTAAGGAGGGCTTAAACACACCCCAGCACACAAGAAAACTGGTGCCTTTAGCCACTTAATTCTTCAACACTGAATAACTATTGAGCTGGTGCCCAGCAATTTACCCAGGAAGATACCATATTTCCATTTTCCTCTAAGTTTCTGGGTAGCTTTTGCATCTCTATGTTGCATATTCTCTCCTGAGAAATACTATGCTAGTATTTTCCAAGTTTTAATAATAGAATAAATTTAAAGCTGTATATTTTTAATAAACTAAAAAAATATATATTTTCTATACAACTTCTTCACATAGATTTTCAAAATGACACAGATTAAAACCAAGCAAAAATATTTGAAATTGTCTTAGGACTGCTTGAGTAAGAAAAAAAAGCTAACAAAAAAAAAAACCACCCCAAAATACCTTCTCTAAGATACAGGGACATATTTTTCTCGACCGCTTCAGCAGAAGAAGGAAAGAGGGGAGGGAGGTAAGGCAGAATAGGAAGGATAAAGAAGATATCTTATTCATGTTTGCCTGAAGTTCTGCATGCATACAGCTCTGCCTACATCAGACACACAAGCATTACACTGAACTGGAGAAACAATGGTGGCTATTATTTACATTGGCTAAAAGGGTACCCAAATGCTACACTAATGAGACTGATAAATACGAAAATGAATACAGAACAGCGACAGCACACATAGTTATGGAGTTAAATATCATGTAATTAAGGTAGTAGAGGCTCAATTTTAGCTATATATAAACTATTTTCCCTATTACTGGAAACATATATCCCACACTTAGAGAAACCATTGTCAGAGAGCAAATATTGCCTCCTGCCCATCCATGCAATAGAAAAATACAGTTGAGGCAGTCAGAACAACTAGAGACAATGTTAATGTCTACATCTTCACAGACTCTTCCTCATCTCAAATAAACATTCCCCTTTCGTGATTATTCATGGACTCACCTTATAACATGAACACCTAATTCCTGCTAGGAATTTTCATGGACAAAACTTAAACTACTCGTATTTTCTTCTTTGATCCAGCTATTCATTTTGCTGGAGTCAGAGTAGAATTTCTACTTTTGACTGACAATCAGGAATGTCAGGTACATTAATAACTGCAGATTAAGAATAAAAAGAAGCTTATCTAAGAGTAGTAACTGTCATAAATTTGGTAAGATAGTATTTGGAAAATAAAATGTATCAATTCTGATTCACTTATTGTCTCAACTAAAGTTTTATGGAGTTCTAGTGAAATTATGTTGAAAAGAGTTTCAGAGAGAACCTTAATTTTAAATTAAAATGTCTAGGGAAGAAAATGCATCAGGGCTTGTATTTTATTTTTCTTTAGCAGTCTGAAAAATCCATATTACAACATTTATTTACGTACTCAGATATTTTATTGCAGCTCTGTAGAAAATAGCTTTTTATCCTACTGCATGTCTGAATTCAGTAAGGCTGTCCTTAAAACTGGAATACACAGACAGCTAAGAACTCCCACTCTTCTCTTGCAGAAAGTGTACATCCCTCATGGCATCAGGAGGGGTGAAGAGCTTCTGTTTACTACTAAGTTCTGAAGCAAAAGGTCATAAGAAATTGTGTGCAAGTAGCAGTTTCTGCTGTTAGGAAAGGTCTCTTTGGATTTGTTTTTTGGTTGGTTTTCTTTTTTTTTTTTTTGGGGGGGGGGCTGGTTTTTGCTTTGGTTTTTCAATAGTTGATGTTCCCATGTCTGCACATAGGAACCTATCACCTGACTTTGACAGAGAACTGTTATCCTCAGTTTGCCCATGTCCTTCAGTGAAGTTATACATGTGTGCACAGATATTCACGCACACTATTTAAATATACCACAATAAGCAAAAGCCTCAGAACCACAAGAAAGAAACTGCTTTTTTCTTTAGGAATTCTACATTAATCTTTTCTCTTTTCTTTTCTTGTCAGTAAATGTAGTGAAAGCACTGGCTCAATACAGCATAACTCATTAATACTAGAACCTAATGTATTAAGCACTGTCAGAACATTTAGCCCATTATACAAGAATGAAAGCTAATCTAAATATGGAGTCTGAAACAAAAATCTATGATCTTTTTATTTTTTATTTGGTAGGTTTCTTGCTGCTCTGCTTTCCCTACATTTTGCAGAAGCCAAAAAAAATGTAAGAAAGCATTACAAAAAGCAGGACAAAATAAAACGATTACATAGTACCATCTAGAGCCTGCAAATAGTATAACACCTCTGTAAAAAAAGCCTTTTCTGAACTCCCACTAGGGTCTGTGTGCAAGAGGTAAAAAGAAATCCTGTGTTTTTTCCAGGGCCACAGTGGGATATTCCAGTATGATGGAAACCGACCTAGGATTGAGAACTGTGCAACCTTTATCCAAGCATGCTGGTTGTAATTCTCTGTTTTCATAGATGTCATTTCCAGGATGTTTTATTATCCTACGGCTTATCCTTCAGAGAAAAAATGGACCGAGGGATAAAATGGTATACTTGACTTAATCATTTTGTTGTGTTGGGTTCTTTGGTCTGTCAGTGTCTCCTGAAAGCGTATTTTTCAGCAGTCACTGCAGACAGGCTCACAGCATGCAGCTCACATCTCAACAGCACTTTCAACGTGACTAACTCTTGACAATATTTGAACTTTTGAGCCCTGCGATCCTTGGGCACAGTCACAAGAAGAGCAGGCAAAATTACATCAGTCTTCAAGGACACTAGGTCCCTCCCCCTCTTCCCGAAACAAAGCATTCAGCCTCCCCTTTCAAACCCCCTCTCAAAACCACACCCCAAATTCCCATTTAACTAGAAATGCTCTCGCACATTCGTTAGACATGCTGGTTTTGACTCAGAAAGCATATTCTTTTGGCTCATTTCTATACACATCACCTCTGTTCAAATACAAGACACCATAAGCAGAACCTGTGTTTTCTCTTTGCTTTCTTATGCCAGGACTTGAGCACTCTGGCAACTCTTAAATGTTAGTAATAATAACAGGCCACTTGGACCTCCAGGGACACATAAAAGACAAGTGGACAGACAGATAAACCCATGCCCACCCATCTCTTTCCTCTCACTTCTCCTTCTCCCCATCCCTTTCTGTCCAGCAACTCATCCTTTCCCCTTTGTCTCTATTTCATGAATATATTTGTCTACAGAGGCTTGCCTACAGCTATCAATGATCCACTGCACAGCAAAATTAATGGAATTGGTATGTGATAGAAAGGGGAAATGTTGGCAATATATGATTACAGATTAAATGATGCAATTTCAGGGTCAGCACTACAGAAGACACTTATGAAGAGTCTGACAAGTAATGATGAATGGCAAATGAATGAGGGCAGTTACAGTATTTAATGTACATTTGCCTTCTCAGATCTTTAGACTCTGCTACCATCTGCTGGTTTATGAAAAAGAGCCAGGGAATCTGTTTTAGTGGCTCTATATACATAATCTTTCAGCTGTCTCTTATTATGAGAACAGCCTTCCTTTCAGGTTGCAGCCTACCTTCAGCCTCCGTAGAACTGTCAATTAGACTCGTGTTTCCTGATGCATTTCCAACAGCAGGCATGAGGAAGAACGGCAAACAGACAGTGCAAAATTTACACTAAACACAAATAATACAACCCAGATTAAGGCACATTTTCAGTATTTTGGAAAAAAAAACCCAACAACAAACAAAGAACAAACAAACAAACAAAAAAGGCAAAAAATCACAAACAAAAAAGGCAAAACGTTTTCAAATACAAATCCTTCTAAATAAAACTGGACAAAACTCTAGTAGTACATATTCTCTGGAAAAACTGAATTAAGGTGGCTGACATAAGCTGCTTGGTTCAAATGTGAGAGGCAACAGAGACCTTGCAGATGAGTCATAGTTAAGTCCTGGTGTAGTCTCAAGGGACTTGGAACAGTCTGTCTAAAGATTTATTTCTGGTATATTTCAGCCACAACTTTTATATTAAAACAGCATTTTAATAACCCTGCAGGTCTATAAATAATTTTGTGATGAGCACAAGAAAAAAGAAATATTTAAACCTACACTTGCTAATAAATTTAAATCTTTAATACTCCTTAATAGCATGCCATCTCAATACTTCCTTTGGGGAGGGAAAGAGAGTAAGTATGCCATGAGGATAAGCCAACATGAATGATAGACCAAGAACTGCTTGTCATTAACAGGCATGGAAGAATATGGGACAAGATCTGATTTGACGAAAAAAAGAAAATATCACCTAACATAACATAATAAAATGAATTATAGATACAACAAACTTGCTGAGCTGCTTCATACACTCAAAAAGCCAAGGGACAGATGAAAGAATCAGGCTCCAGTCACATGGCTACCCATCCTTATTAGGTTAATTCAGTCATCTACAGGATTTACAATAAAGAAACAGGAAAAAATATTTACAATATGTTTGGTTATATTTATTAGAAAGCAGCAAAAGAACATGAAGCTTTGTAACTCCAGTTCCCCTTTTTACTGTGTAGCTGAGAAGAGAATTTGTTTCTTATTACTGAGACCCCAAAAGGGGATAATCTGCAACATTGGAAAAAAAAATTTCTTTTTTTTTTTCCCAGTTTTCAGGGAACTAAAAACTGCTGTAAGGGAGGCTAAGAAACAACCACAGTTGTAACCGTTAACATAGGCTTCAAACAGACGTAGTAGGACTTCTGTACACAATTAGCTTCGCAATCCAAGGGACGCAATGATGGTCTCTGTTCTTTGAAGGTCCCAGCTTCAAGCTCAACCTCCTATCTACTGAAGCTCAGAGGGTCTGTTTTGTATGTGCTCTAGGTCTAGAAGGTTTACGTCTATTTACAACACTGTATTTGAAGAGCAGACAGCTTTGTGCAAGCACTGGGGAGCTGCTACCTACAATATGGGTTTATAGAGGTATATACCACCTAACAAGATATGCTACACTCACTTGCCTTACTCTTAATAGTTTGTTTACTTTAACAGCTCCTAAAACACTCCCTGTAAGGGAGGGATTTTTTTAGCATTGATCAATCTCATTTGGAAATAAGACAGCAGAGGGAAATAAAATCTAGCTTCTATGATGTTTTACTGGTGAGATCGGAACAAAAATATTGCTTCGTGATTCACACACAGCTAAGTGTTATGCAGAGATTAATTCTTCCACTTGTTGATGTCAGAGTCCCTGCATTTGCTTTTCATCAGAGAACCATTAAAATGAGCTAAAACTTATACAAATTTATAGCAAGAATAGCAGTAAGTTTCCTTTATTTTCAAACTAAAGAAAATTTAGGAGCCAGATCATTCTGCTTTTGCTCACTGATTTTTTTTTTCTTTTTATTAATGAATATAATGTTAGAACACAGAAAACATTTAATTTTTTCATGAATCTGTTACTTAGCCAGTCTCCCATCTTACTTAGGCAAACCACCACAGCAGAAATTAGAGTTTTGTATAGCAGTTTAGATAGCTTAGTTCTTCATGTACCCATGTTTCCCAAAATCATTGACTAAAATGTCATGGGAATATAGACATGCATATAGCATTCCTATAACAAATACTTAGAAACCTCAAAAAAAAAAAAAAAAAGTCATTTTGTGCCCTTTAAAATTTCACTGGCCTACAGTCTTTATTTCATATTGGTTATTCTAATGCAATTACTATTTTTTTCACAAGAAAAATTTTTTCAGGGCCAGGTTGGACGAAGCCTTCAGTGGCATGGTTTAGTGTGAGGTGTCCCTGCCCATGGCAGGGGGGTTGGAACTAGATGATCTTAAGGTCCTTTCCAACCCTAACTATTCTATGATTCTATGATTCTAAAACAGGATGACACACTTGGAGTGGGTACGGCAAGAATGAAATTTAACATGAAAACAGTGCTGTCTCAGTCTCTCACTCATTTTCTTGCTATAAATTAACCAAGTGTTCTTTAAATCACCTGACAAACCCAAGAATCAACAAAAAATGTTTCCATGAAATTACCATGAGATAAATGTTGTTTGCCATAGATCTCTTAATTTTTGTTGGCAGAAAGAGGTTTTGTCTTCAAAGCTGATCTCTTTCCCCAGTAGGAGTGCTTTGAGTGGCACCTCACATACCAAAATAGCCACTTTGTTAAGCTGCTTTCCAGATACAGAGGTTCTACCTGTTCTCTGCAGAAGGCAGATGATGACTTTGTACATAAATTTGATATATCCCAGACACATTTCCCTTCAACTAAGTTACTCATGTTTCATTTCATGAAGAATTACAGCACTTCCCAATTCTGAATAAAGAGCTATAGTTTGACATTTAACATTTTTTAATGGGGAAACAGGGTTTTTTTTCCAACCCCAATGATGATCTCAGTACCTTCTGAAACCCTTCCTCCAGGCATAGAACACCATTTACTAAAAACTCCATGTTTACTGTTTTCAGGAAAGAGGGCTAAAAAGACTAACTCTTTAGTTTCAAATATGGGCAAGAGCTTTGTAAACCAGTAGTCAAATCTGGAGCCAACTAAATCAGCAGAAATCTTTCCCCAGACTTAATGAGGGCTAGGATTTCACCCAAAGACTTAAAGCAAGTAAAAGGAAAAAAGCTAAGCTTACCTCAATAGCAAGAAAAGAGAGCAAAGAAAGACAAAAATGGATTTTGGTTTAAGAGTTAAAAGGTCATTCATCTTTACAAAAGCTAACAAAAGAAATGTCATAGATGTAGGAGATATAAAAGGTCAAATAAATATCCTGAACATGTAGCTAAAATGTTACAGAAAGACCAAAGGAAGAGGAGAGGCACATTTCTTCCTTTGAGGATAAAATTATTAAAGAATAAAAATATTTTTTTTTGAAAAAAAAATAATCTTAACCAGAAAAAAAAAAAAAAAAGGTGCATATGGCAGCATTTGAAGTAACAAGCCTTCATTAGAAAAGAAATAATATCCTTTTATTAGTATCTAAGGAGAAAGCAGTAAAAAGAATCTATAGTGATCACACTATCTGGAACATTATTTAACTTAGGTTTTGAAACTTGAAATTTGTTAGGAATCATTTCCAACAGAAAAAAAAGGACATTCCATAATGGAAAGGTATCTGCTATATTTGGTCTGAATAAACATATCTGATAAAATTATGCACAGCAAATGGAAAGAAGAAGCAAGTCCAAAAAGAAAAAAGAAGAAACAACAGGAAGAGGAATGTTAATTTATCAGTGGGTCAGTATACAAAAGAAGGCATTAGACTACACTGATCCTTTGACTCAGGGTTAGATAACTTCTTTCAAAATCATCCTTGAAATGAAGGTATGCACTTTTAAGGAATTTTCTTTTAAAATTCAATTTTTTGGAGTTGTAAATGAAACACCTGCCAAGTGCAAAAGGCCAAACCAAAACAAGAGAGTCACTGTGTCCAGTGCATCAGTTGCCTTCTTGGGTTTTATTCCTCTCTCTCCTTCTATTTCCTATTATTATTGGGTTTTTTAAAAACATAATTATAATTATATTTTACATTATTTCAATTAGTAAACTGTTCTTCTCTCAGCCCACTTTTTTTTCCATTTTTTCAATTCTCCTTCCTGAGATTGCCACCACAACTTCCAATAAGATCAGAGCAATCATCCCAAAAGACTTATGCAGGACAGCATTTATGTGTAAGTGCTGCAGGTTTGGGGTCTCATACACATTGCAGTTCTTGGGGAAATTTTAGTTATTTATTCTTTTGTATTTACTAAGTTTTCATAACCAGAAATTGTCTCCAGTTTTGGATCCTTTATGATAAAATATATGCATTGCACTCTTAATCTCATTGCTTGAGTAACTGTCAGTGTTCTTATTCCTTCCCTTTCTTGATTCTGACAAGAAATCTGAACAATGAGTTGATTATCATAATGCCAAACACACTATTTTTAGAAAAGCATATGTTCTGGTGAATTCATAACATATTCTGTGTATTTTCTAATTTGATTATACGAATTCAGCTGTGATACAATCCAAGACGAGGATGCACTTTCTCCTCATTTAATGCCCTGTTTTAAAAATATGACCCTTCCCTTATGACTTGAAAAATATCAGCAGCTCTCCAACAAGATAAACATGAGTAAACTGAAAAATGTCATATTTCCACGTTCAATCACAGACTACATCCACCTGTTTCCACATGCTAAGTAGTCCACACTGTTATATAGTAAGTATGTTGTAAGGTATACCTGTGGAGAAAAATGCAACTGTCTGCTTCTCCTGAATCTTGAGATGTCAAAGAATTTCCTGTGGAAGAGTTAAGCTTTGTCAGCAGTACTCTACACATAAGACAATTAAGTACAGAAATAGGAACTAGTCAACATTGCTGTCTCATGATAAAGACAGACACAGTTTCTATAAGCCAGTCTTAAGTGTCCTGATCTTCCTGTTTCTTCCCTTGTAAGGCATAGGGCTGGACAAAGATTGATGTGTCACAGTCTGCCAAAGGTAAACAGAATTACAGACAGATAGGAGGAAAGATGAGAAAGGAGCCTCACATAAAACACACATCAAGGTGTAGGCAGAGTAACTGTGGGGTAGGCCAAAACAGGAATTTACAGTCTGTCCACAGTTCTTCAGTAAACACTCAGCCATTGGTATAAACAAGGTAGCTCAGCCAGCCCTCCTCCACTGACGGTAAGACTACTATGAGTTATTTCTTTTTCACTGCAAGACGTTCATGCAAGCAGTTCCTGGAAAATTGCTGATAGGCTGCAAACATACACCTTATTATTCAGGAATAACTAGTTGTTTGTCCATAACCCCCTGAGGGCCAGAGGGATGGGACCAAGCAGGGGAGCATATGCAGAAAGCAGTTCCCTTTTGCCAGACACCAAGTCACACAAGCAGTATGTGCAATGTTGTTCCACACCTTTGAAACTGCAGTAGTTACTCACCCAGCCCTTCGGTTAGTCTCATAAAGCTTTGAGGTTATGAACACCAAACCATTGAGTGACCTGTTCACCCACACTTCCATCTCTTTCCAGCTTTTCCCACTTCATCAACTAGGTGATCTTCATAAAACACCTATGAGTCACATTCACTTTCTTTCTTCATACCCCAGCACAAAATTCCTATCTGTTGCAAAGCCTATTAAAAGCTTGACAATAATTAGGCTGTTAAAACACCAGAAGTTCCACTTTGCATTTTGACCAATATCTTCTCACTGATGTTTTTGCTCCTTCTCCTTCTGCATTCGTCACTTGTCCTGTAAAAATATTGTAACCCTTTTTTGTAGCACACTTTTATGCTCAATTTTTTTGTAGACCGCTAAGCACAATGAGACTTTGGTCCACAGCTTGTGTCTAATTACTACAGTACTGCTACTTCTAATATCAAATTGAGCTAAAGTATAAATTATACAAAATTGCCATTTTCATATGCTGATTAGCATGCTGAGATACATTCTGAGGCCATTGCACACATTTGCATTTCCTACCAAGACCACTGTTTGATATCTACTTTACATACACAGCTAAAGCTACAGATAGGACCTGTAATTCTTTCCCAAAGGAAAATAAATATAATCTCTCCACTGCTGCTGTTCTTTCTGATCAGAATGCCTCTTAGTTAAAGTACAATAAGTAGATAAGAATGAGACCAAATTTTAATTTTTCAGTTTACATTTTTCAATTACTTCAGATTGGACATTATGTACCTTACAATTCTTGTTGGAAAAAGCAAATCCAAACCAACCCTAATTGTCTGGACACAGAAGGCACAGAGGATCATTCCTACCTCATTTCCCTATACTATGGATTCCACATTTCTCTCTGGCAAACTAGAAACAAAGCTTAGCCTCCCTGGAACAACAAAGCTTAATCCAGTAGACCAACAATCTCACAGAAATTTATTTTCCACTTTCTACTGTTCATTTCTGTCAAAGGAGATATTCCTAAATATTTAAATTTAAGAATCTCTGAATTTTTTTAAATGGATAAGTTTGTAACATCCTTTCTACAACTCTTCCAGGGTACTGCCTGCATACATCTTAGCAGCCTGGTACTGCTCTAGTGAATGATCTAGGTTTATAATGATAGTATACGCAATATATTTGGTGTTTTAGGTTCATCTGAGAAATAAACATTTTTGAGAATGTTTGAAAAGTTAAGTCCCAAAAAATAAAAAAATAAATAAAAAGTCAGGTTTTTTTCAGAACACAGGACAAGAAACACTTGCCAGATTTTCAAACGGAGTTCTTAAAATATTCACAGTACACCATTTCATCCATAGAAAGAACTGGAACGAATTACATGAGCTGTTTTCTGAGCTTCTAATGTCTGCAGTGTAATTGAGAAGGAGTTTTAGTTTAATCCTAGAGTTCTTTTAGACAAAGACAACAACACAAGAAAAGAAAAACACAATTAAAACAAATAAAAAAAAAAAAAAATCCAAACCACCAGAACACCCACAGGAAAAAAAAAAAAAAAATCCAATTATCACTTGTCTTGAGGAATATGTAAAAATATTTGTTCAGATATCAAGCTTGGCAAATTCTGCAGACATTTTACTCACTCTAGAAGAGATTTCACTCAACTGCTTGGCATTTTCAAATGAATATATTGCCCCAATAACACTATAGATAGCAGTGGACAAATATTCTAACACACAAATGAAAATAGACCAGAAATACATTCTGAATCAGAGGGACTACCTTATAAAAATAAAAAAAAAAAATAAAGAAAGAATTATATAAAAAATAAAACAAAACCTGCATTTACCAGAAGTTATTTGGGTTTTGGGGGGGGTTGGTTTTTGTTTGGTTTCATTCCGGGTTTTTGTTGGTCATTTTGTTTCTTTTATGAACATAAATTAATAATCAATAATTTATGGAAACAGTGAAGGAAACAAGGATGGAAGAATTACGAAAATTCACACACTAATGAGTAATACTTTTGATTTTTAAATACTTCTACTAGAAAAACTTCAATTTGTGAAGCCACTATTTATCTAGCAAAAATACTGCCAAACTGACAGAACATTTAAAGAAAATTAGAAAGATCAAATGAAACTCAAATTTAGAAATAACCATTACCACAATGATCCCCAAGTTTGAAACCATGAATAAAATGTTTACAGTCTTGAGCATTAAACCTGAATGAATCCTGTTATTTTTAGCAACAAACAAGTTTGAGTTGTTATTTTCTAAAATTACATTATGAAAGGGCTAAAAATGATAATAATAATATAGCTAAAAATGGCCTCTAGCAGAATATTATACTAGATGAGATAAAGCAAGGATTTAAAACTAGTAGCTTCCTTGGTATAAGCAAAATAACTGCATCACCATGTATTATATAATCAAAGAAAATGCTAGTCCAAACTTCAAGAACCTTTTTTGGCTTTTTTCTTTTGCTGGTGTAAAGCAATACAACTCCACTGACTTTAGTTATACTGATTTACAACTATTGAGGATCTGAACCATAAAATCTTCATACCAAAAGAAGTGCCTCTTGACATCAGCTGGACAGTAGTTTTGATAGCATCCATAAATTTAACACCCGGCAAAGACCCAATGAAATTCTGCAAGTATCATCAGATATTACTGCTATACATTGGCTACGAAATATTAACTAGTATCCTAGATACAGCATTAAATGAAACTCTTGTTAGTATTTTAAACCCAGGTAAAGATAACTTTGGACAGCAGATAACAGCTAATAAGAATCTCTTTACATAATGACTTTTGATCAAATAAAGTATAATGCACTGCCAACAAGATGATTACAGTAAATTCTGCCTTTCTGAAGAACTGCAGCAAAAGTCCTGCAAACCACCAGAACTCTAGGATTCAGTTAGGAAATGGCACAGAATTTGGTTCTCCATACTAGCTTAAAATTCATAATCAAGCAGAGGATGCTTAGTGTGCACATTTTACTGTTATAACAAAGATGTATGCCTCTTTGCTAGAATAATTACTGATCAGCCCCTCTTCTGGGACTCAGAATAGGATTAAATAAAACCAAAATAAACAAAATGAAACTGTGGTTCAAATAGCAAAGATTCACCAGATACGTCTTCAACCTGAAATTTCTTTGGAAGGCAGAGTAAAGTCTGTTGCCTAAATTTACAGCTGGAAGATGGGGATTCTGCCAACTCGTGAAAGAAGTACCTGGACAGCCATATAGTGGACCTATGCCCACATGGTAGTTCATTGCTAATTTGATCTTATTGGGGGGGGGTGGTGGTGGTGGAACTTTTAAAATACTCATAAGCTTACAGTTCGTCACCTCCAGATTTACTCATCTGAAAAATGAGACCCACAAGTTTGGACAGAAAAAGAAACAGACTCAGAATAATAAATTCTGTCCAAAGCAGATGAACCATCACAAGAAGAGTTAATTTTGCATTATTTCAAATGCTAATATGTGATAACCATCAGCAGATGGTGAATATTGGATCCTTTGGCCCCAGCAGAGGAAGTGTTTTAAAGAGAAAGTTTTTGGAGGACCAGCACTCGAGCAGCATCCCTCAATTTCATTTTAACAACCCAATTAATCAAAAATCTTATGGGTTTTAAAACTCAAAAGTAGCTTAATGATACGTGATGACTTCTGAAAGAAGAAAATTAAGTTTCTGCTACAACCCATCAATTTAAACTTTCATCTTTGCCATCTTTTTGAAAAAACTATAGATAAGTATTCAAACATGACCCTCTTTGCTCCCTCAGATACTTGCAGAGACATTCACACTCAATATCTGTAAATTCCCCACTCTCAGCTCTTCACACCACATGAGGGTTTTTTTTTTCAAGTATTTTCACATAACACAACATCTGGAACAGGACTCTGTAGCTGGTACAATATAAAACAGGCTTCCTGATTGAGTGATGCAGGTGGAACTCTGTTACAGAAGTGCCATTAACAGCTGAAAGGACTCAATATTATGGTCACCTCTAAGAGTTCACACTAGTTTAGCCCAATTTAAATGAGGCAACAGCAGCATAAAACCTGACTGATTCTGAAAATCAGTCTCCCTCTCAGCAGAAGCTGGATGTCAGCTGCTGAATAGGAGCCCAGGAAAGTGGCTGTACCTTAGTCCTTTGCACTGGCAACCATGGACAAAGCACCAAGAGAAAGTCATGACTGCTCTTGGCACTGGTTCTGAAGGGAGCCCAGAATCAAATCAGTTGTAATGCAAGTTGGAGGGAACAAGTCAACTGTCCTGGGTTCAGCAGCAGCAGTCAGTTTTTCTCCTTCTTAGTAGCTGGTGCAGCGCTGTGGTTTTGACTTTTGGCCCGGGAATAATACTGATAAAGCCGATGTTTTCAGTTGCTGGTCAGAACGTTTACCCTGACCAAGGACTTTGTGAGTCTCATGCTCTGCCAGGGAGGAGAAGAAGCCGGGAGGAAGCAGGGACAGCACACCTGACCCAAACTAGCCAGAAATTTTCATACCACAGCACGTCATGCCCGGGGGATGTAACTGGGAGTTGCCCGGAAGGGCACGTCCTCTTTTCTGTCGGGCTCATTTCCGGCGGGCGATATCGTATTCTCTTCCCTTGTTATTTCCCTTATCATTATTATTATTGGTGGTAGCAGCAGTGATTTGTGTTATACTTTAGTTACTGGACTGTTTTTATCTCAACCCGTGGGAGTTACATTCTTTTGATTCTCCTCTACCTCCACCTGGTTGGAGGCAGGGCCCCTCTAATAGTTCTCACAACGTTAGACACTCAAGTTGTGTTGAAAGGGATTATTCTTCATTATCACAGGAGCTGGAGTAAAGTCAGCTCTTCCGCTCCATCTGGGAACCTGCTCACCAGAGACTGAAGCCGCAGCTCTCATGGGATGATCAGCCTTGACCCTTGCTCCTATTTTCAATTCACACACCCATTCCTCCAAAGCTGAAGTAGGTTTTCCATCCCACTTCATCATGTCTTCTCCATGATCTCACAGGTAAGACCATAGGGTGGCCCATGGCGTATGCCTTCTATATCTTCTCTCTCGAACAATAGGACGCCTTTTGTTAATAGCTGAGACATGTGTTGGTACACGTGAGGAGCTGGATAAATCAGATAGATCGTCCCTCAATTGTTTGAGATCCTGGGACAGTTTTTCCACAGCTGAGATGATGGAAGGGGTGAGATTGTCTTCGAACTCTGAGTTTATGAATCATTTCATCCACTGTTAGTGGTACTACGTCATTCCAGGTTACTGTTGGCAATGACAGGGCATATGATGAGGGTGCATTCCATGTAAGTTTTCACCACATGGGTCGTGAACATTCGACTTCATCTGGGTCTATGGGTATATCTCCATTATTCGGTTTGATGTGATAGATCATCTCTACGATGGCTGATTCCCTCAGAGACTGGATGCCTTTGTCTAAAGTAGTCCACTTGGCCGAACGACTCATAACATCGTCCTTGTATGGAAACCTTTCTTTCACAGCTGCCAAGAGCCGCCTCCAAAGACTGAGGGACTTTTTCTCTCTTGCAATTGCTTTGTCAATTCCTCCTTCTCTAGCAAGTGATCCCAGCTGCTTGGCTTCCGTACCTTCTGGTTCGTGACCATCGACCCCAACTGTGAGCTCCATCAATGTGTGACATCCTAAATAGGAGAAGAAATTCTGCTGCCAGCTTCTATGGGCATTAAGGGAGAAACAGAGAATTCACCAGAAAGTCACTGAAAAGCCCCCATTTCTGGTAACATGGGTGTAGCACTACTGCTCAGGTTTATCCTGTTTTTCTGAGAGAGCAGGCTAAGGAACTTAGGGCCTGAAATGACCTGATGTACACATGCTAACCCCATACCTATGACCTTCTTAGACTTTTACTTTGAAAGCCTATACAGGATGGAAGTAGAGAAGATCTGTTGCTTCCCATACCTACCCCAAGTTAGAATATGGATTAAAATAATTAGAACATTTCACAGTATGTCACAAGCTAGGACATTCAGTCTACTGCCCAAAATTGTAATTGCAGTTATAGCTACTGCTGACAGTGCATGCCACGGCTGTCTCCAATATTTATGCTTACTTATGTGGTCACCTTGCTTCCAGAGATTGAATCTGTTATAGAACTACACAACACTTTGCACAATACCAGTAATGCTTGTAAATGTAGAGGATTACACAGAGTGAAAAGCTCAGAGAAGATGTTAACTCAGATGACCTCATGTTTCCTTCTGACCTCAAAAATCTGCTAATCTAAAATTTGATGAGTAAAGGAACTTCTGATACTGTTAAAAATATCAAAATGATGATTATAAAGAAGAAAATATAACAGTACCAATTTTCTTTTTGAGAAATGCCTTGAATACAAGAAATAGTCTTCTAACAACTAGATGACAATTCTGCCCTTCTCAGGGAAGTTTTATAATTAGTTCTTAAAACATATACATGCATACGTGTATAAATAGGCATACATCTAAGTGATTGAAGAATTTATTAGCTTAAACTCCATTCACAGGAGGTTGCTCCGGGGCTATAGTTCTTACCCCTAACATCCCCAAAGCCTGTGGAAATAACTGCAGAAAACTGGTTTTATATAAATAATCCAAGATAATGTTTTCAGTGGTATGATTCTGTATAGCTATGTTATGTCTCTTTTGTGTTATTGCCTATATTCTCCTGTACATCTACACAGAAAGTCTGAGCCTCTGCAGGAAGGGAGAGAATCAAAAATGAACAAACCACAAAAACAGGCATATATTTAAGAAAATATGGCTGTAGAGTGAAGCCACAGCTCTTAAAAGGTGTTTCTTTGATAATTTTATTGGTTAAATATTTATGAAAAATATCTGCTTGCGGGCGAAAAACACCTATCTGCCTCTCCGGTGTGACTGTCTTCTTGAAGGATATTAATTCATAAAAGGGAGCTAAATGGTACAATTCTAATTTGGTGAAAATCCCCATTAAAACAAAAAAAAAAAGGGGGCAGGAAGAAAAAAAGATAATTATTCAATTAGTACAGAGTGGTGAAGAAATAACAAAATAAACAAGTACAGTTTTAAGTGACACCCAAAGTTATGCTACTTCAAAATTATATGGTCAATAACACACTGAATGGTTTTACTCTTAGAGCATACTCACTACCCGCAACACAAAGCTCTAGTTCTGCAATCTACATAATTTCAAACTCAAAATATTTGTAAATAAATGCAACTTTCCTATTAAAGCTGTAAAATATTATCTTCAGTTAAGCCATTAACACAACTTTAATGAGTGAGATCTACAGCATCACTACTTAATTGCTCAAATGTGCTTTCAAGCTGTTTGAATCATATTACCTGTAAGCAAGGAAGCATGATAAAATACTTTGCAGTTTGTAGAGTAGGAGATGTCAATCAGGTTTGAGTTATTTAAGACTCTTTGAAGATATGGGGCACAAAAATAAAAGAGGCAAGTGAAGGACTTTCTGTTTGATAAAAAGTACTGATATAGCTGTGATTGATTATTTTTCCACAATACAGCTACTGTTTAGATATAACTCCCATGGTCACCAAGTGGTGAATATGAGAGAAAAAGAAAAAAAGTCTTGATCCTCACTGGCAGCTAGCACCTTTTGCTGAAAGTTTTTATCAAGCTGTGCAAATTCTGTTTTTCCAAGATATTTTTGCTCTTAAATGGTATAAATTTGGCAGAATTTATATAGGAATTGCAGTTAAAAGCTTATACGTACAGCTTGCTGAAACTCTTGCAGTATGATAAGATTTGCAATATTTGAACCACTTACATCAAAGTTATAGACTATAAATAAAAAACCACAACTAAATAAAAAATTATGTTTTAAAACAATCCTCACATCTATGTGGATGAAGTAATTAATCCCATATAGAAACAAGAACTGTTGCTACATGTGGGCTTCACGACCCTCAAATACAACCACAGCAACATGCAAAAATATTGACTGCCATCAGTAGATCAGAATTGTAGCTCTTCCAATCAATACACTGCTGTTTCTAACAGTCAGTTTGAGTTGCTGCAGTGAAAGGTGCATGAAACTTTATAATAGGCTTAGGTAGGGTAATCTTATTCCTTTAACTTGCTGCTGATACTTCAGAGAGAGATACAAGAAAATTGTATTGGCTGACTTGGAAATCATTGTAAAGAATCTTTCTCATGGGCAGGACTTGCAAGAAACTTGCCAGATTATGCATACCTCAGTAATAATGGCTTTAGCATCTTTCATTGCATAAAATTTGCATCTTGGCTAAGTGAATATGAAAAGATCTTACTACCACAATTTCAACAACTATAAAGCTAATGACAGTAACTAAAAATTATTTTCTTTATCCAGGTCCTAACACACTCTCAGTTTCACATCTCTTCCTTTTTGGTTTGTTTTATCTGACTTGTCATCTCTAAACCCTTGTGTGTATTGAGATGCATACCGCTCAATGCACAAGGCAAGGCAACACTACTATGCAACAAATCCCTTCACTCGAACAGGAAAAAACTCAATCCTTTCTTGCCAGTGCTAGATGGGGTTTATATACCCTTCCACAGTGACTTCTGTGGTCATAGAGTTGGTTGATTATATAAATGACTAAAAAATATACATACCCAGAGGAAACCAGAAATCATCAGTAACTGACATACAGCTGAAAAAAGAGCTGAATTTGTCCCCACAGGCACTATTTGTGCATTCACTCACTTAATATTTCATATCACATCTGACTGTTTGAGTAAATAAAGTGACATTTTGATTATGGAACATATTAGAGACTGACAGTAGTTTTATTGATCTACCAAAACATTTGAAGGATTGATTACGACAGTTTCAAAGTAATTAATTTCAACAGAGGTGCAGGCAACAGACTGCTATAGTCCACAGCAAGTAGCCAAGCACAAAGCATGAATAATCTCAATTAGAAATGTAAGCCTAAGGCTCATAAGTAAAGAAAACTTTATAATTTAAGGAGCCATTCCACAATGCTTTTTTACTGCAGTGATGCAGCTCTCTTTTCATAGGGCCCTAGAATATTCTTCCTTCACACTCTGCCTTTAGTAATTCCATGGGAAAAAATTAATATCCTCTAGAATGCAATAATACATGTCCAGTAATAAAAATAAACTAATCTTATTGCAACCAGGTGCATAACAATAATTATGCACTTTGGGTTGGTTTCACCAGTTATCCTTTCTCTCCCTCTCTTGAATGTAACCAATGCACAGCACTCCCCCACCCCTTAACCGCCAGGCCAAAAAATGAGCCTTCCAGATTTCACAGTAAAATGACAGCTATTTGCCTTCCAAATTGTGCTGTTATCCATGACTAGCAATTCAAAGCCTTCTAAGGTTCCCTAAAGACCCAAGAAGAGTGGGAGGCAGAAACAACACACACATCTTCAGCAGTGCAATTTTACCACTGTGATGCCTTCAAATTGTAGTCTCACCATTATCAGACCCCTTAGCATAATTACCTGCAGAGCTAAGGTTGGGAGAGAGTACAGAACAAAATGTAACAAAGAGCAATATGCTTTCAGAGGTGTCACAGCCTTTGTGCAGCACAGAGATAAAGTTTTGTAAGAACTGAAACAGAAAGTTAAAAATAAAAGAAAGGCTCAAGACAGGGACCTCTTATGAGATATATTAAGTAGCATCTCAGGATAGGAAAAAAGGCATGGGACACGACGAGCATGAAACAACCCCCAAAACAGAACCAGAAATACAGTGATCATGTCTCATTCTTCTACAAATACCTGCATCACAGAAGGGGATCTTGAGCTTTAGTGCAAGTTTTGTGTCCTGTCCAAAACCAGGACACTCATGTTTTAACTCAGCTTCCTGGAGACAACGGTGAAGGAGCTGCCTCTTGTAAAAAAAAAAAAAAAAAAAATTAAGCAGACAAAACTGTTGCAAGAACATAACTGTTGCATGGACTATGCTCCACAGAAGGGAAAATAGTGGAGAAGTGAGAATGTAAAAGAGATTAACTAATACCTTTTCCTACTGTGACCTTCACTCTCCCTACGGATGGGACACACAAAGACAGAGATCCCTCAAAGTTGTAATCCCTACCTGTATGTCCTGTTCCTAGGACAACACTGCTTTTTGTCATCCCTTTCAGAAGGCCAAAAATAAACATTAAAGCTGACCTAGACCCAGCTTGGTTTACAGGTCCTTTTTATTTTGTCTCCTTTTTCCTTATATTTATGGCAACACAGTAAGACCTTCGCATATGGACCTTGTTCCAAAATCTAAGTCTGACCTTCTATAAGGAGTTTGAGAGCTTTTGGGTGATTTTAGTTGTGAAGCAAAATGAAAAAGGAGAAATCATAAATATAACACTTTAGGGAGTGAGGGGAGGTGTGGTGGGAAGACGAGGGGAAAGGCAGATGGGTGATTTCTACCAGCTGAAAATAGTCTTCAAGTGAGAATAAAACTTTGAAGACAGTTAAAGATACACTCCATTGAATTCTGAAGGGGAATGATAATTTAAATGTGAAGACAAGATTATCATTAAGTTACGACATGCAAATTTGCTCTCCAGAAGTCTTTAAAGCTGAGAAAACCAGCTTATTAATGATGTTACATTGTTCTGTGTCCCCTTCTGATCCCAAAGTAAGCAAGGTAAATATGCTACATTTATTTCTAAGGAGAAGAGCCATTCCCACAAAGAAAGTCCTACTTATCAGTATCCTCCATTTTGCAAAATTTACACCTCAGCCCAGTATTCTAACTCAGTTTAAAAAATATAATTTACTTTAACAGGCTACATTTCTTTTTAGAAAAACAGAAGTGGCTTTATCCAGTACCAGAGGAATGAAAAGACCATTATAAAGAAGAAATGAAAAAAACAGTATTCCTATTCCAAGCACAACTGTCTGAAATTACCACCAAGAGAGCATAAGATAGGGATATCAAAGATGACCATCCACACTACAGAAACGTTGTTATCATTCTAGACATGAGACTGGAAGAGAGAACCTTCAGATTAAAAATCTGCAGCTGTTTCAATTAACTGTCCTACAAGCCCATTAGACTATTAATTGCAGTCCTTTCAGAAAGTCTGGCTACGCATTAGTGCATACCTATATGAACGTTCTGGTTACAATGTCAATTGAACTCATTTATTCTCTGTGTTTTCTTCTAGTGAAACTTGTCACATGACCTTTTATCCCCCACCCCGGGTTTTTTTTCTCTGGTTGAAGTACTTTTAACAAAATGAATTCTTTGGGGTCTACAGCAAGACTTCATTTTCATAGGTTTTAATAAGTCATGCCATTCAAAGTGTATTAACATTAATGCCTCCACCATTAGACATACCCCATGTGAACAGCCCCTTAGACAGCCATGCTGTAAAGACAATATTGCTGAGTACTGAACCTATTACCCAGAAGTAGATACTTGGAAAGTCTGAAAATTCACCGTACCAACAATCCAGGTTTTTATTACTGTCATGGTTTAAGCCACATGTTTTAAGCCATGTAAGTTTCAGTATTTTTTAACACATGCTTCAGCAAATCATTATATCAGTATAGAGGATAGTTTTCAGTGACCCAGAGTGGGTTTACCAGTTGCAGCCACCAGGATAAGGACTGTAACTCAACAAGCAAAAAACTGTGTGGCCAAAGGGTTGTCTTTACTGGCCACAAAACCAGCTCTTTTGAAACCATTGAAAAACATGATTAGATTAGGACAGCCTAAAGGTTGGACTAATTTGCACAGAGTTTGGAAAGAGTGACAAAGCTTAAAGCATGCAAAAGGTGACATTTACATGCTTCCCATCACCATGATCATCAGACATCCTCCAAATGGGAGAACTGAAAATTTTTGATCTCTAGAGCTGCAATTCTTATCCACAAGCCAAGCCTTAGCATCCTCAAGTTACCTCAAAGTAATTTATTTCAATTTTTGCAACTTTGTGTTACAGCTAAAGATTCTACGCTAGGTTTAAGCATTCAGAACTAAGAATTGGACAGTTTGGGCTTAATAACAGAATTTACCCTTAGGCTGGTCGTTAAATGAAAGAAACTCCTTATTGTGACACCTAATGTCAAAAAAAGGAAGGCAGACAACAAGACACAGTATCCAAAGCTTCTGTGAGAAATGGAGCACACGGTTTTAAGTGGGCAAGTGGGGATGGCTGGAAGAGGAGAAAAGTAGACCATTAACATTTGCTAATCTAATTGAAATTCAAAACCAATATTTTTTTCTTCCTATAGGACTTTAAAAACTGCTCTAAACAATAATAAAAAACTCTAAATATAAGCTTTGTAAATGAGCTACATAATGTTCCATGCCATAATCACCACTGCAACAAGAAAATTGCTCAAATCATTTTTAAGCCAGATTTATCAGTCATACTACTCTGTGCTCTGAGTAACAATGTTCCATGCAATTAATATCAAACCTTCCAAGGCAGCTCCGAGTTCTGATGTTCTGTGTGCTTCTGTCATTGCAGAAGCTGCGAAGCCATACTAAACTGTAATATAGAGCAGTGATAGGAAGAAGAGAGAAAGAAATGGGGGCGGGAGAACAGAAAAACAGGAAAAAAGTTTTTCAGCCAAACAGACCAGGAATAGTAAGATAATTAGGGTGTGTTTTTTTACAAGATTGCAGCAGCTTGAATTGTTCCCCCCCCTTTTATGTTTAATTACAGTTTTTATTGCACTCGTAAGAAATTCAGCTGCTGAAATAATCCAAGGAGCCAAGAACAATTCATTTCTCCCCCTTTTTCAGAACCTTTCAGCTCAGCCATTATAGAGTGTTTCTTTGTAATACAAAGATGGAACAAAGAGCTATTGCACTCTTGTTTATGTTAGGGTCTCAGATGCCGTCATTATTCTCAATGCATGAAAATCCTAGGATAAGAAATGAATAAGGGAGACACAGGGGCATAAAGAGGATAGAATTTTTTTCTCTGCATCTCGCTGTGCCTCTGCATTGCAA
This sequence comes from Psittacula echo, assembly GCF_963264785.1. NCBI lineage: Eukaryota > Metazoa > Chordata > Aves > Psittaciformes > Psittacidae > Psittacula > Psittacula echo. The sequence goes on along the minus strand of NC_137738.1, from coordinate 34,647,478 downwards.
AATTACCACTTATATCAATAAAAACCACATCAGGTGATAATGAAAGTATAGAGACCTCAGAGGGAAAAATCACAACTCTAGTAGATATGAAACATCAGCCTCCTAAGTATGCTTAAAATTGTACATCGTATGCTGAGGCTTCTGAAGAGACATTCACTCACTGAAAAGGCAGGGATGGGAGAGGAAGGAGCACATACGATGACATTCCTAAAGAGCATTCCAATCTGCTAAATACTAATTACCGCCAAACCTTAAAGCACAATATTTAGTACAATAAAATATTTCAGGTACTTAATACAAATATTAAGCCTATACACTGCCAAGCAGTGTACGGGAACAAACTGGAGGCCTTTTACCTTTTTACTGAAAGGTAAAACTCAGCTTGAAGGAAACAGACACACTAATGGACTGCTAGTTACAGAGAATTTAATTTTTCGTCATTGACTTGAGTCTTGCCTGCAGCTGTCTTCTTCACAATGCCCTCCCCTAGCCTCAGCTACCCCCAAAAAATGAGTAACAAAACTATTTTTCTACAGAAAAATGTCAATGAAACACTCACAGCAGCTGCAGAACCCTGCAGGAGTTTCACCTATCATAGCTTCACAAGCAACTATCTCATCTGAAGGGACAACTATTCCATTTTACCCTGGTTTGGCAACAGCAAGCTTTTATCAGAATTAAGCTCAAGGGCAAACTAAACCTTTCCACCATGACTGAGGAAACCAGCACAGCAAAATATGCAAGTGAAACAAAATATTGGAAGTTGAACAAAACCCCCAGAGTTCGTTATTAGTAGAATGCAGAACAGAATATTAACTGCAGATAAGATGCTCACTTCTCCCCTCAAGATCAGTCATTCAAGGAGGGAGCCAGTCAAAGCTTTCTAGCAAAGAATAACCTTAGCAGTGTGGGAGTTAAGGGAAAAAATAAAAGCCTTGTGATGACTTCACATGTCTTTGACCATCAAAACCAGGTACACTCAAGGAGATACAGCTCTGGAAGTAATATTTTGGTATGAAAATACAAGTTCACTTTGATCAAACAGGCCTTTGCAATAGGTGTTCAGCAGAAATCAGTTTCAACTGGCCCCTTGAACATGAACAGAAGCCTTCGGTGAGACACAAGATTAGGTAAGTGCCTCTAAGACTTTACTTTTTACCTTTGAAAAGCCTAGACAACTGATTGGATTTTCCAAAGGAGCAAAAGACCTGCTGATCTTGGTGTTCTTACTCTTCGGGTAACTGTTAGAGCACTGTTAATAATGGACAACTTTATTTTCAGACATTTCATCTCAAAGAGTGTTCTGCAAAATGAAAAAAGAGAAAGAGCCGTTTTCCTGCGCTTACCTAACAGCATCAGCATTCCCAGACCTTGGCATCTCTCTCTCTCCTTTTCTCACTTCCCCCTTAGCATCTGCAGGCACAGTTTGCAATAATGGAGTTTACAAACCAGCAATCTTATCCCTAACCCCACCTGGCTGTGCGGTTAGATCACATTTACAATAGTACTGTATTTCAAGGTCTTTATCTTTCATAGGCTGTCAAAGCCAAATGGGAAAAAACATTAAAGAGGAGGAAAACTCAAGTGGTGCTGAGAAAAGAAGTTCTAGATCTGAAGAAAAAAGCATAACTACTAGGTGTATAAATTCAGCCTTCACAGCAAGCCTAGTTCAGCCATTCAGAGAGTTGCATCATCTGTGCTGCACAGTCAAAATCAGAGTGGTCCTCTGGGCATAAAATCTTTCATTCCCTCTGTGATAATACCTCTGATCTTCCTTTTTATCATTTCAGATTTTATCTCTTCTCAGTACATATAATCAATCTTGGATTTCTAGAGGAAACAGAGGAGGAGGTGGGATGCAGCCTCAGACTGAGTGAGTCAATGGCATATTTACTCAGCTGTACAACAAAACACAGGAGCATCACTCCACCTGAGGGGTAAGAAAGCATCCCCCTCCATGCCCCAAGACACCTGTATACCTGGGCTATGGCATGAAACAGACAAAAACCTGACCCAAGGGATTCTCATCAATGAATGGAAGAATATCAATATTCATCTATTCAGCATTATATTTACTCTTGCCTGTGAAAATGTTAAGCATGATATATCATTTTCAGCTTACAATGTCATACCCTTAAACTTAAAGCCCAGCTAAGTCTTGGTCACAATCACTTGTGTGCGTAGGTCTCCTGGGCCTATTGGTTGCCATGAGCTAGCCATCCTTATCTCAAATCTTTTGTCATTTGTTATGGCTGCTTATGAAAACAATACATCTTTCAAAATACGCTTATAAAAATTTACAGGATAATTATCCACTTTAGAATATTCACAAGCAAGCTACTACAGAATGCCAAATTCTTTGCACTTGACTTACAGATAGATTTCTCTTTGTAACACCGTTCAATTTCATTTCCCAGACATAACTAGAAGCTGTTAAGCTTGAACTCTTGCTCAGGTACTTAAACTTTCTGCAGTGTCATAATATCCAAACTTGTCTCAGATGGAATATCATTACCCCCTATGTCTCATAAGAGCTTTTTAAAATCAATAATTAATACTATTAAGATGATGAGAAAAGCCAACCTTCCCAGTATTCATTAACCTTGAACAGATGCAAATTCCCTTAACTGTTTTAAACTGGGAGAAAGATGGAATGCCAGCTCTATAAATATCTGGGAAAATTTTTTCAGCAGGCTTTCATTTATACTCACACAGAGCTACTGATTAATTTTTCAGCAGGGACATTCAGTAGTTTCAGAAGGCCATATTATAGTATGAGGAGTCATAGCTCTCCTGTTTCTTTAGCTTTTCAAAACAAGCCTGGGGGAAAATACCCAGCTTGCTGTATTGTGGAGGCCCTACCCTTTACTTACCAGAAGTAGCTCTTGCACTTCTCTACATTCTGGAGAAACAACCACAGTGAAATGGACTTAACAATACAGAGTTATAAAACAACAGTATTGTTTTTTCTTCCTTACTGAGACTCACCTCCAATAGGACAGTGATAATAGTAGCAGACATCAGAATGAAAGCTGACAAACATCTTTGCAGCCACCCCTCTCTTTCCAGTCAGATATCAGCAACAGCCATCCTTGTCTTTGTGCCACAGCAGTGCTTAGCTAGACACAGCAGTGAGTGGAGAAAATGAGTTATTCCAAGATTCAGTTGATCTTGTCTTCTCCATTTTTTCTGTAGCAGGGGTGATCAACTTTGCTCCCCTATCAAAACCATATTCCATAAGGGCATGCTACAAAGTTAGGGCAACTAAAGCCAGGAACAGTCTCTCTGTAGGCGTTTGCGGTAAAGGTGGTATGAAGCTGTTGGAATGGCAAGTAGAAATTCATTTGCATTCAGTGCTTCCAGGATGAAGAGAAGAATATGGGAAGCATATTTGGGCAAATGGGTGGTAACAGTCTCCATTTCCACTACTGTTGCTAACCAAGTCTCATATGTGCCCCAGATGTCTGCCGTAAAGAAGGAAGTGTAACTCTGGGACAAATCTGGTGTTGGAATTTCTCCCTTCAATATGAAAATTACATTTTTTAGAGTTGATACACTCAAAAGAACATTTAAGTTGGGTAGAAAAAGTGGGGCATTTTGCACTGGCAGCACACTGAATACCAAGAAAGACCAGTTTGTGATTAATGCATTATGCGACCCAGATAACCTTAGGTATAACATAGTATGACTTGTTGAGGTTTTTGGTGATTTTTGTGTATTAAGCTTCTTATTTTCATAAGGGAATATGAGAAATTGTTACATACCCTAAGTGTCCTTGTAGCTGGGAGCAATAGAGAAGAGGCACTGAGCAGAAGTAGCACTTTCTTCTTCTTACAAGGAGGGTGTTAACTTGCACCAGATGTCCATGGCCATTTGAAGTACGCAGTTTAATAACAGAGAGGCCATTTTGCTACCCACTATGTTGCTTATGATCGCAAAACCACTTGCTCTTATTTAGCCAAAGAGAATGTCTATATTAGAAAGCTGGAGATAAATTGTTTGGCTTCCTGTGGCATGAGACTTATAAATGAAGGGGGAGGATTGGAGGGAGATTAGAAGACGAAAAAATACAGTCTGATAGAAGGATTTTCTCCTCCTCAAAAAATGGATACAAGTAAACACACACACACAAAAAAGCCCAAACAAACAAACCCAAAACAAACAACACCCCCTCCCCTCCCCAAATAACCAACAAGACAGAAACCTAGGCTCTGTAACTGGGTTTTATGTGAGTTTTAACGTTAATTTACTCACAAATGAGCAACCATGCCTAAAGCACAATTGAAGCAGGCATTGTAAAGAGTCATTCTTGTAAGTTATGTTAGCTTTCCCACTTCTTATTTAAAAAGAAAAAAAGACAATTTTAACCATCAGTTTTTTTTAACCAACACTCATGTTACTCCCAACTGGGCACTTTGCAGGTACTGAAGGCCTTGCAAAAGACACACCTCACTGACTCCACTACTGAAAGCCAGGGGAACCTTTATTGTTTCACTAGTCACCCATTTCTGAGACAGCAAGTTGTACTTGTGATTATCTAATTTGGAAGAAACAAAAAAGAAAAGGGTCTAAGGATCAGTACTAGAAAGAAACGGGTTCTTTACTTTAGGCTATGGATTGAAGTGCAGCCTGAATCAATACTTAAAAATAACATTAAGCTTTATGTGGAGCCCAAGTGGGATGAACTCAAGAGCAGTCTCAGAGCTGCTTCGCTGATCTTCCTCTCATCAGAGAAATCAAAGCCATGATTTGACTCATGGACAAAGAGAAAGCTTCATATAGTCAACTTTTTTTTCCTGTGAATGCTGCCTTATTGACCATACATGGTCAGTTATGGTCATGTTGTCTAAGATATACAGTGCTGACCACACAGCTATTACGGCACCACATGCAGCATGGGTTTCTATCTAACACAGGGGCATAAACTTTTGGGGTTGATTACCTGCAATCATAGGTCAACCCCAAAGATACGAGTTAAAAGACAAGGAGAAAGTGATAACTACAGACTAGGTAAAGCAGCTGAGAGTAGATACAGAGAATTTCCAGAATGGAACAGATTTCCCTAAAACATTTCTAAAACAGAAATTTCTTCTCCAGAAGCTCTGGGATGGCTGCATTTTATCTCCTATTCCCCATCCCAGGCTTCTCCTCTAGTTTCATCGACAATATAAGGGGATCAGCCTGACTTTTTTCCACCAGTTTAAAACTCACATTTAAAAATGTAACAAAATAAAAATAACTTTCATATCTCTAATGCTGTTAAATATTTGTTTCCAGGCGGGCTATAGGCACCAAGCAAAGGCAGATTTAGAAGAACTTGTAATATCTTCATGCGTCACATCTTCCAGGGAAGGAAGTCTTCCCTCCAGATGACAGCATTACCACTCCAGTGTCGCATGCCTCTTTCTGCTTGATCAAACCTAGCGACATTTACAGAACAGAAAAGAAATACCTGAACAGCTCAGCGAAAGATGCCTCCTTTATATTAGTAGAAACCAATTAGATACTGTGGGAACTGCTGACTGCAAAAAATGACAAAAATACCAAGATATGTGGTAAAAGAAGTAGTCTTGTACATGAAGACACATCATCTGGATGTTCCTGGGGGCAGGAGCAATAGCAGAATAACTTACACAATTATAACGAAGATTCAAGATACCAAAATAAAACTTAGATAACCAAATGGAAAAACAGAATAAGATGCACAATAGCTGTAAGCTTCCCCTGTAACCTGTCTGGCTCTCTTCATTTAATTTCTGGAGAAGTAAGAAAAGGTCTTCAAAAAACAGAAGGCTACCTCAATATCAACTAATGGCTGCGACCTGCCCTGTTAAGAGAAATAAGGACATTTTTCTATATCTGCCAGGCTTGTTTTGACCTTCACAAATGCCATCTTTCAGAAATAGTAAAGCAATAATTAAACAATAATCACCTGTTAAAAGTGTCAGTTGATAAGGACAAAATTACTGCCTGACCAAAGACTCTTAAAAAAGTATCTTTCAGTTCACAGACAGGAGATTGTTTGGGTTTTAGTCAGTGCTCCAGAAAGCAGCCTTGCCCCTCTCTGGGGCTAGTTGAACTATTAGAAAATGTAGACCTACACACATGAACACAAAATCATACCATTTTCACAGACAGATTTAGCCTATTTGGAAGCTCCCTATTAGAAAGATTAATAAGGAGAACAGCAAGTCCATAGCTACTTGTCCTGGTTATGTGGACATTTTAAAGCTTGTCCATTTTTACTTGTGTCATTTGGAAAGGATCTGCAGCCCCTGCTCACACACGGGTTTCAAGTCTTGGCAGGTATCTTAATGTTCTCTCTAGGCTCTAGCTCATTGCCTCTGTGCTGGCAGCGTGCAATCACTTTGCGCGGCTGTTTTTTCCCCACTGTTTGTCAGTACAAGCACTCTGGGCTTCCTGCTGCCATCTGGCAATCAGTGTGAGATCACAGCTCCTGATCCCATGAGGAAGGCACCACAAGACAAGGTCACAGATAAAGCAATATCAGAATACACAAACCTTCATGTAGCTGCACCACACACTGTTTGACATCCCCGTGCCCTGGTACACCTGTGACCCATTTTTTACCTTTTTGTAGCAATTCAATCAGCGATTTTGCTACAGAAGATAAGCATGAAATGAATTTTTCACAGCTGTTTACTGATATCACAAAACCGTACAGCTTAGGAATTTGTGTAGCTCCTAATGCTAGTCAGTTCATTTGTATTCAATCTTTGGCAAGTGATTCCATGTAGTATCAAAACTGAATTGCATACAGTATTTTCCTTTATTCAGAAATCATATTGCTGATATCTCCTTATTGCTTCTTCAGAGTTTATAACAAGAACCTTTCTGCTCCACTTTCTTCAACTATTTAGAGGACATTACATCTCTTTTAGCATTTGCACTACCCCATTTCTTATGTACCTCACACATTATGCACAGAATTACAGGATCATTGAGTTTGGACGGGATCCCTGGGTGTTATTTTTTATAGATAGGGACAATCTGAGTAACAATAAAATTGGCAAACTAATCTGCAAATCAGAGATAGCCTTATCCTTAAATCGCCCCAATCTGACATAATCACTAGGGGAAAGGAACAGTTCAGTGTCATTTAGGCTCTCTGGACCTGACTAGATCAAGAGGCAATTCAGCCATCAGCGTCAAGTGGTTTAAATGCTGGGCCAAGTGTTTTGTTATCAAAGACATACAAGTACATTAAGGTGTTTCAGAAACGAAACTTCTCACTCAGCTTCCCACATACTTCATCTTAAATTATCTTTAATCAAAGCTAGAAAAACAAAAACCTACCAACACATAAATTAAGATTGTTCTCATTGGCTTCAGCAAGCTATTTTATTGCTTTTAATTTGAATTTCTCATCAGCAATAACCCAATGTACTCATACAATTGCTACAGAATACCAGAGCACAACGAAGCCTTTCTTTGGCACGTACAGTACATTCAGAATTTTCCACAATATACAGCACTCTTGCCTAAGAAAATTTTTTCTCATAGTAATTCTCAATGAAGCCCTGTACAGCTTATTCTATAAACAAAATTGATCTGTTGACTTTTTATCTAGTGTAATGAAAAATTCAGATGAGAAAGCCAATCCTTTTTAAATATGTCAAGCAACTTTCTTCTAAATGTTGAGTAGTCATGGAAGCTATTACTGTGCTGTATGGCTGAAATATTTTCTTGGTTGATATGAATTTTCTTAATAGTTTCTGGTCACTTTCAATTTCCAGTTCACTGTCCCTCCAGGGATATCAGGCTCTTCATCAAGGTAAACATGTGCAGTTCAGACACTCTTCAGAATATACATCTTTCCCTGTACTCTTCATTAGTGCTTGCATATAAAACTTTATAAATATGTTGAGTATCTCTGTAGCTCCATGAAGGCACATGTTCACTGTCAGAGGTGAGAACATTTCCTCTCTATTTATTTTTATTTTATTAAAAGGACTGACTCAAACTCAGTGAAGATTGCATAAGCAGAGGCATATCTGAAATATAACCATAAATAGGATTGAAACTGTAAGATGCAAACCTAAGTAACCCCTTTGAACTGTGAAAACATTCAGAGTCCTAAATAAAGTACTGATTTCTTCATTAGAAATTGCATATATGTCAAAACTTGAAAGAAAACAGCAAACATCTGAGCTTGTTTCTCTGAATTTTCCTCAGTACTGAGACTGCTCTTTGTGCACATTTAATTCAGGTACTGCAACATTATTAGTGCAAATCATCATCCACATAGCTTATCACTTGTGCGGAAGGAGTTACAGTCAAAAACAGAATGAGAAAAGGAAGAGAAGGATTTTGCCAGCTAATGTTATTGTATGTTTTCATCACTACCACAGTTTGTCCTGTATATCATACAAGATGATGAAACAGAAGAACTCCCTGTAGCCAAGACCTGGCAAAGGGAATTTATGCAGAGCCTCAAGAGTAATGGAGTTCACTTTACTTTGTATTCCCCTGGAAAAATAAACAAGATTTGCTACATGTATATTTTATCCTGTTTAATATATTTTACTGCAAAATGGAATCTTTGTAAATATATTTCCCTCTTTGCAGTATTCTGCTAAATTTAACTTTGACCTTAATCAAACCTGAGACTGGAGCTGAAGAAGAGGCATGGCATTTTATCACAGAAGATCAAGTGTTTGCGCAATTGAGTTTGGTTCTTAGCCACTAGGGACAAACGTCAAGAATATCTTAACATGGCTTTCATCACTGTGCTGAAGCAGGTAGAAGGATTCTCTTAGTGAGAAGGGCAGTTGTGAAAACTAGGCCAAAGGAGGAAAGTGAGATAAGTGAGAATAAATCAGAAAATAAATACATTTAAAGACCGACAGTGATCAGCCATGTTGGCAACATTAAGCAACAAATACACAAAAACCCACCCTTTTAGCGAGCAGTGTTATTTGCCTTCAGGCTAAAAGGTAACAGTTCTTGCACATGTAAAGGCATTTAGCTGTCTGAATTCATTTTCACACTCAAAGGCTGCTGAGAGCTCAGATAGGATATCATGTGATGTCCACTGCAGGGCTCACAATCTTAGCTTCCACTGAACACCAGAACTTGCCAACTTGCCACAACAGCACTGTACTTACGTTGCTAGCACTCAGATATTATTAGGTAATAAACAGTATTCAGCAGCCATTTTTGTGGAGAAAAAAAAAATAAAAATTGCTATTTAGCTCACCCAAACTAGATTTACTTACTTTCTATCACTGGAAAATTTACTTACATCATTTACTTACACCCCATCATTGGCAGTTTTTCACTTACTATTATTCCTGAGATATTTTGTGTTCTTCTTGAGGAACCACTTGTTGGAATCAATAGATGATGCACAAGTCTCACTTTTTACATCTAGGAGGAACATAAAGGGACTCTTGCCACCATAATCACAGACGAAGCCTTGAAAGCATTCACTGAGCACATCCTCCTCACATGACTTGAACTCTTTTTTTTTTTTCTTTTTTTTTTTTCAATTTAGTTTTTTTGTGTGTGTGTGTGTGTTTTGTATTGGGGTTTTTTTCTAATAATCATGCAGTTCTGTAAATCTGGTGCACTGTTTATTCCAAGACTTGGCAGTTCTCCTAGATTACTTTTACCAGGCCACATAAGGCAGCAGTAGAAGACCTAAGTGCCTAGCTGACCATCCCATGCATAGCCTTCACCTGGACTTCTAGAGATGCTTTTGCTATAGATGCAGAAAGGTGTGGGCTCTTCCGTTCCTATGCCTGCAGTATAAAAATTTTGCAAGCTAAAATGAAAAAATATATATAGTATAAGCAATATAATGTATGCCCAAAATTATAACACATATGGATTGTCTTCTAGCAACTTCATATTATTAATTTTTGCCTACATGAATAGGCAATGTTACTCAAAAAATAGAAAATATAGCCTTGTATTAGACAGTTTCATTCCCCACAAAACCATAGAACATGTGGGTTTCCATTTAATTTCAGGATATAATCAAGCAGTTAAGAAATTCCAAGAACAAGTCTAGTGAAGAGGGAAATGGAAAACTTTACTTCCACTGTTTTTCTAAAAATTAAAACAAATTAATATAAAATGCACAATAACAGCTGCACTGTGTCAGATCCCGCTGAAGGAAAAAGGAAGCTGGAGTTAGTCATGTTCATTGTCAACAGTGTTAAAAAAAAAAGAAATTACAAGCAAGAACTAACATTTGCAAAAGTGTTTGTTCTCCACAGTGAGAAATTATCCATCAATCTCCTTGTGATGTTTCTTGCTATGCTGCTGACTTGTTATCCTCCCATATTTTACTCAATGCTTTGGGGAAAAATAGGGAGTGGGGGAAGAATCAATGCATGCATCCTTGAATAAATTTATCTCTAAGCCAGAGAGAATTCTGCATTGGTTACCTTTTGTGAACACAGAAACTCACCTGTTAACTTCATGAATGCAAGTTTGCATGACATACCAAAAGCCATTCACTGTGTATCCCAGTGCCAATTAAAATTGCAGCTCTGGTAACTACAAAACTACAGATGTAAGCATTAATTTGATCTGCTTACTGATATGAAACCCATTTTCACTTAACTGTGAGCATAGAAATATTGATTTGTTGTTCATGAGTTATGCTTTCACTGTGAAATCTGAAGTCATAGTTGTCAGCCTGGAACAAATTAAGATGTTAAATAGCAACAGCAGCTCTTCTGTGACTAGACAAATTAAAAAAACAGGTTATTACAAGGTGGGTTTGAACCCTAATATTAATCCTTACACTTAAAGTGTTGTTATAGTATATATTTTACTCTTAAGTCTCCCAAACAAGCTAATATTCCTTATTATTAAACTTACTAAAGCCATTTTCCAAAAATTGAGTTAAATAAAAATTATTTAATGTTAATAAACTCTTCTGCTTTAAATGGTATGACCAAGGACATAAGTACTAATGTTAGGCCTTAATCTAAGAAATGAACAAAAATGAACCAGAAATGAGCAAGGGAAAAAATGTAATAGTCAAGAATCAAAATATTCTGTTGTATTTAACATTACCAAGTTTGATTTTTTTACCATGTCTCATTCAAAATTAGATTAAGAACATATAAAAAAAAATAATTGTTCATTATTCACTGTTTTTATTCTGATCCAAATCATGGGAGATGTGTATGGGGAAATTAAAAATAGAAAAAGTTTCTATGAACATAATGAAAACAGAATTAGAATACACCACCAGTGGATCCAAACAACATTTAAAGTGACCAAGAAAGTGTGAGAATATAATCTTCATATAAGTTGCCAAATGAGAAGATCAGTCAGTAGCAATACTTATTTGCTTGATCCTATGCAACACATGAATGACCATCTCTTGATGGCAGTGGCTGTCATTCTGCTCAGCTATACATCAAACTAAAGACTGCATGGACACAGAAACTAGAACTGTGTTCTTACCCTAGAAGGAGCATCTTACACGCTGGGATTAAAAATATGGTGCCATGACAAAACTCCACTTTTTATTGCTTTTTTCCCTTTTGCTTTTGTCTGGTCTTATCTGAGGGTTTGCTGTCCTGGGGGTTTGGGGTTTAGGGTGGTGGTTGTTTGGGGTGGGTAGGTTTTGGTTTTTTTCTTCCTTTCAGAAGAAACAATCACATATCTGACTTAAAAAACAAAGGTGTAAACTTTGTAGCAGTTAGCAACCCTGTGCTTCAGATGCAGACCAGAGCAAAATGAGTAAATAAAAGGAACTGAAAAATCTGTATGTTCATACTTTGCTACACCTGAAGCATCTTTTTTAGCATCAATTCATTTGGCATACCAATTTTTAATAATTTCTGTCTTGACCTAGTTTATCACCTACATACTTTTTCCTTTTAGGAAACCATGGAGTTACTGTACTGGATCAAGGACAAAGGTAAGCCAACAGTCATAATCAAAAGGTAAGCTTGCAACTTGTGCAGGTATGTTACAGTATTTCCAGTCCACCTAATTTAAGTGCAGGGAGACAGAGGTCTGCAGACTCCAAGAGCAGCTTTCTTCACAATATTACCTGGCACATATGTGCCAACCTGCCATTGCCTCATGTCACCAAAACTACCTCACTGGCAGTACCCACACCAAACAATACAAAGGTAGATTTACTAACTCCATCTCAAGTTCCTGATCTCACTTTAGAACAAAACAGCATCTCAGCTCAGTGTAACACATAAAGAGGCTTATAATTCAGTAAGTGTTCAGAATGAGGCAATCCTCTCCCCCTTTCCAAGAGAGGCAGAAACAATGAAATATTAACATGTTCCATTGCAGCAGTGCCTTTAAATGTCAGCATCTATCCCAAATTACCGCATTCTGCCCAAACAAACAACATAATGAACATCAAACATTTAAAAAATCTGATAGTCATATAAATTATGGAAAGTTAAAATGTTTGTGACGAAGCTGGATTGTTGATACATTTGCCTTCCTGATGGCTAGCAGCAAAGTAACCTTTAATTCATCTCTTAAAATAACATAGTCTTCTTGCAAATATCATTTTCTTTCTGAATGACCTGAAAGTTGGACTTGAAACAGTTGGTCTTCATTCAAACAAAACCAAGGATAAGAAAAAACATAAACACCCCTTAGTTAATTTTATCTTAGTTAATTTTGTCATTTGACCTTCACAAACATTCCTTTGGGTAGCAACCATTTAATCCTTCTCAATCCATCTTCTGTTAAAATCATTCTTCACAGATTATTGCCTTTTTCATCTCTCTTTTTACAGTATATAAAATCATGCTGCCAGATCCAGCAAGTTCACACCCTTGGCTGTAGGCAAAAGCCAGCGCTTGATTTCCATTCAGCTTTCCATCAGAAAAAGAGACAGACTGCTCACTGTTAGAAGTGGGAAAGACTCCAGTGAGACTATAAAAGAAAGGCTATATGAAATTTATACCTTACTAGTTTCCACAAGGAAGCCATATGATCTGGAAGTAAGTCACAGGCAAGGTACCACAATGCACTGCAACAAAGTAAACAGCTATTTGAAGCCCAAACGTTTACCTGTTTGAAGCACATGCTCCCATCAAATGTCTTTCGTGACTTTCCTCTGTATTTACATGAACTCATCTTGCAAAGCAAGAATTTCAGTTCTGTATGCTTGGCCAATCTTTAGGCAAACTTGCAGTTGAGAAAGGAAAAATAGGAAGAATATTGAAGAAAAATGAACAGAATAGAAGAGTTCATTCCCAAGATGGAAACCATCACATTTCATCTTCTTATCTGAATGCCGTTTTAAAATCTGCATAACAAAGTCTGTCCTGCTGAGAGTCTTTTGCTCTTCAAGGAATTGCAGAGGAATAGAAGCAAAAGGTGTAAACGCATCAGGGCTTTTTTCATACTCCCCATGCTACAGCAGCTGGTACAGAGAGACAGATAATATTTTGGTGGAGGTGTCTATATAGTCAAGAAAAAGTGCAGAAAGGTGTGGGAAGGGCTCCATAACATAGCAATATAGCAACCTTAGCCAGTATATAGCTCCTTAGAGATCATATATACCTGACAAATGTTATACCAGCTTTACCTAACCTTAGCTAAGGCTGAAGTAGAATCTGAGAATCAGCTGCTGGCTCTTTGGATGGCCACTTACTTGTTCCTAGCAAAAAATTAGATGCATCAGAAAACATAACCCACCAGATGCAAAATTTAGAAAGAAATTCTTTAAAAACGGCAACACTGAAATAAAGCATTAGGAAGCTTTTGAAGTTTGCTTATGTTAATGCATCTTGTTGGCAAAAAAAACCACAAACCCAAACAACCCAGCACCTGCTTCCTGTAGACTAAAATATTGATGAAATAATCAGTAAAATCCGGTAATATAACTGGTCTATGCAGTCTTTTGCTGTGCTACTACGTTAATGGGAACTGCAATATAGATATTTGTGATGCTAATGTAACTCCAAATTTTGGACTTTATTCTCTTCCAGAGAACAGTTAAAGATCAGAGCATGGACTTAAGACTGGATGCAGTGTCCAGCATTTCCATCAACTTTCTGTGTGACATCATGCAGATTGCTTTGTTTCTCCAGGCTTTCTTTATCAATGAAAGTCATTATTACTTTCTTTTGCCATTTATTGTTTATAGGTCACACTTGTTTTACAAGGACTGATCATCAGTTGAACTGGAAGCTCAACAAGATGTCTGAAATACTCTATTTCCGAAGTCTAGGAAATGCTACTTACTATGTGGCTACGGTATCTAAAACAGCCACACGAAGTCACTAAAGATATTCACAAGCTTGCTCGGATGTCACCCTGGACCAGCCTAAGACTATACATGCTTTAATATGTACAATAGGAAAAATACCTGAGAATAAAATACCTCGATTCAAATATATTAGCTCATTCACCATGTAAACACAGTATTGTAGTTAGAGTGAAGCGCACACCATGGAACAATCCTCTTGACACACCCCAGGCCAGGCTGTCATCTGTCCTCACTTGTTACATTCAGTCAGACCTTGCTTTAAATAGCATATAGCCTACCACAGGCAGAGCTGGATGTCTGCTGAGTTGTCCCAGTTTTCTGAACGATATTAGATCCTTGCCTCCATTGACATTTCTTTCCAGGAGTGATGACAATAGTCTTCATCACAAAGGAACAACTAGCAGAAAAGCCCATTCTAGATTGACACATATTCAGAGTTATATATGACTGAGAGAAAACTCATTAAGCAAATACTGAGCTAAATCCCAAACAGCTTTAACCACAGACTCGAAGAACAATTTAGGCTGGGAGGGATCTTCAGTGGCCACCTAGTCCAAACCCCAGTTCAAACCAGATCTAATTAGGTCTAACTGCTTAGGGCCTTGTCCAGAATAGAGATACCCTCACCTCTTCTGACAACTTGTGTTTGATCACCCTCAACATGAAAAAGTATTTTCTAACACCCAGTCATAATTTCCCATGACTAAGCTGATGCACATTGTCTCTCTTTCATTGGGTACTCCAAGAAGAGTCTGACTCCATCTTACCAGTGTTCTGCAAGCAAGCAGTTGTAGACAGCAACAAGATCTCCTGCAGTCTTCTCCAGGCTATAGTTCCTTCAGCCTTATTCATATGTTATGTGTCAGCGCCCTTGACTATCTTAGCAACCCTTCTGCCTTTACAAACTATTTGTGGCATGGTTCACTTTTCCATATGTATTCAGTCTTTCAGGGTTATGTCAAGGGTGTCCATACTGGAGCAACAACTAACATCGCTTGGAAGTGAAAAATTCTGACTCCACATACTCAAACCCTAAGCCAGATTCAGGAGGAGACAGTTGCTAATGTCATAAAGTGTTAAAGTCAACTGCCAGTAACTCAGATATTTTTCCTCTTCTATTAAAAAAGGCAGCTCTCCCTAAACAGGATTATATTTTTTTGTGTAGACATTTGATATATTTTTTAAATGAAAATTAGCATGACAGAAATTTTCCTTTCCAGCATGTAACAGAAATGAAATATTCACAAATATGGCTGATATTTTTCCCCTTGATCAATCCACCTTGAAAGACGTTCAACACTACTTACCATTGACAGTGAGTGAATAACGATGTAGAACATTGGCACATTTGTCACAGAGACTTCTCTGCACCCATGGACCTATGCCCAGTTTTAAATTGTCTAGCATCCTGATTACAAGGGTACTGAGTACTGCAATCAAAGAGATTCTACTATGAAATCTAAACATTTAAAGCTGGGCTTACTTCCATGACTGTAGTTAGTTTCCTTAAGTCCTATGACAGTGCCAGAAACGGATGTCATGGGATAAGGTCTGGATACTGAAGCATTTTCTCAGGGACATTTCTCAAGCCAGCATTTCATGTTTTATTGCTAATGCCACATTCTGAGTTAACCACAATTAACCCCACAGAATCTCTCTCCAAACATAAACAGAAAGTTATCTGTTCTCATTAATTCATGTAGTACTGTATTATTTCATCGACATCTCCCTCTGATCTCACCAAGTTGCTAAAGGAGCAACTTCTCACCCACTTAAGTATTTTTTTGATCTAACCTTTCCTCAAACAAGTCATTTTAAGACCTCCAACTCTTCCTTGCAAACATGGAGTCTCTCATATCCCTTTCCATTCTATTCACCTGCACTCTTTCAAGACCCATACGCATCCCAAACATAAAATATGTCTCCTGAAGGTAGAGGCAAGGACAAAACCCAGCAGCAAAATTTCACCGGGCAGAGTTTTAAAGGAGGCTGGATGGAGAAAATTATCCTTTGACTAAGACAGACCTATAGGGAGAAATGAGAAAGAAAAGCTGTAGCAGGGTCCCATGGGGAAAGGCCTTTTCTACTTTTAAGTGCAAGATAATTTGACAGCTCACTTTCACCCTGGGATAAGGGTTAGAAAAGGCCATTAGGATCAGTATAAGTTTTGTGTAACAAGGTAATAAAATAAAATTTGCACCTTGATTTTCATCTAGCACTACAGTGCATGGTCTATTTTTCTAGCAGCTCTACAAATGCATTAACAGCCTTACAAAGATCTTAGGGCTGACCGTATGTCCTCTTCTGAAGAGCTGCTGAGTTTGCAGTCTCTGTGTGGGAAATCTTACTCAAAACAAAATATCTGCAAGGGTCAGGTGATTCAAGTTGTTATTCTGCAGGCATTTGTCAGTCCACACCATGTCACAGTATCTCCTGTGCTTGAACATTTATGTGACTGGCAGCAACCTGAGCCAAAGAAATACAGGGTAAGGATGGACATTTGTGCTCATGTCCAATCTGAATGAGGAGATAAAAACAGTTTCTGATCTACTTGTGTGAGGTATTTGTATCTGTAGCTGCTACAGGATAGCTGAGTGGAACATTCCTGCCGAGCAATGCAATATCAGTAAACATCACATGTATCAAGGCCAAACCATACCTGGAAGGAAGATGTCAACTTATTGCAGTTGGCGCAGCTGCCTCTTTGCAGCAGTGATGAATTCAAAAGACAGAAATTCTGCAGTATTTCCAGACATATTGCTGTTATGCATGGAACTCAGACACTTCCAGAAGCATCACTTAAACCCTTACTGCCCAGTAGCAGCTGCCTTGGTTCATCATATCCTTTTGCTTTCTGTGCTTTTATGCCCCTGAGCAGACAAGAAGCAGAAGCAGGTGCACCACTGTCAGTTCTGGTGCTAGTATCCAAGGCAGAAGCATCCAACAGGGTGTATTTGCTGTTCTCTCCTTCCTCAGGCAGGGCTATTGGGTCATGGCCTCCTATACCAATGCCATGGCACTGCTATGACTGCTGGATGAAAACAGATGTTTGAAAGCAGAATCTTGCTTTCAGTTCCATCTCTCCTTTCTCACTATATGACAAAGATGAAGTGTGACACTGCAATGTCACTATTTCCTCCATGTAATCTGGATGCTGATTTTCAAAGTAACATTTTTAAGAAAGTAAAAACCATGAAAACTTTCCACAGCCCTGAGACAACACTGAGAAGAGGAAGAAACCAAGACTTGTTTTCTCTAGACAGCTGACTCGCAGCATCTTGCACTATTTTTCTGCATTTTGGGATAAACTGCTAGGCTCAGCAGTATCTCATCTGTTCTTGCAGTTGCCCTTTCTTTTGCCATCTCTTTCATGTGTAGTGACAACTTTTAATCCACCCACAAGGGTGGATTACTAAATTGCATAGAGCTTACACCAAACAGAAATGCTCTGCAAAGTAATACAGCAGCATGTTTCTGGTCTCAGCAAGATTTCTTTCTGCTTGTCATCATTGTAAGTGAATACTGTCAGTGAGCAATATAGGATACAAAAGGAATTCAGCCTGCGTTTGTAGACACATATACATGAGCAGAATATACATACTCAAGAAATCATTCAGCAGGTTATTCAAATTTAAGAAACAGGCAAAATAAAAAATTAAAATCTGTTTCATTAAGGATCTGAAATTATTTTGCTGTATTGCAAGTGCTGCCTTTTTTCCACATGTTGTTGTGCTGGGCGGAATTTTCACTGAAGAAAATACTATTTAAACAGACAGCTTAAAGCTTTGGAATTTTGCTTCTGAGCTCCCCATGGCTTCATACATTTATTCACTCAAATGCTGGAGGTCAAATACCTTGTCTCCTTCCAAAGAGATTCAGTGGGAGCTTTGGTTTACATGACATAGACAATCAGCTCGTCATATAATTGGAAACAAGAGTGGCCTGCAGGCTTTCCCTCTACTAGTGATCAATGCAGCCATCAGACCTGCTCATTGGGAAAGCCTCCAAGACGCTTCAAACTGTGCAGAACCCTAAAAGAAGCAGCAGCATCTTCTGTACTGTCAAATCCTTCCTTTCTACCAGTGACTGGAAAGGAGCAGGGTCCACAGACAAGGGCCACAGTCCATAGGGTCTCTTGGCCTTTTTGACCTACTCTTTTACTGGATCTCAATTATACAGCAAAGTTCTTCACACTAAACCTCTGAATCCCCTGGGACACCATCCAGTATCTGAAGGGGGAGCTATAGGGATGCTGGGGAGGGACTCTTCATTAGGGACTGCAGTGATAGGACAAGGGGTAACAAGTTAAAACTTAAACAGGGGAAGTTTAGATTGGGTATAAGGAAGAAATTCTTTACTGTAAGGGTGGTGAGGCACTGGAATGGGTTGCTCAGGGAAGTTGTGAATGCTCCATCCCTGATGGTGTTCAAGGCCAGGCTGGACAGAGCCTTGGGAGACATGATTTACTGGGAGGTGTCCCTGCCCTTGGCAGGGGGGTTGGAAAGTGATGATAGAATCATAGAATAGTTAGGGTTGGAAAGGACCTTAAGATCATCTAGTTCCAACCCCCCTGTCATGGGCAGGGACACCTCAAACTAAACCACGCCACCCAAGGCCTCATGCAACCTGGCCTTGAACACCGCCAGGGATGGAGCATTCCCAGCCTCCCTGGACAACCCATTCCAGTGCCTCACCACCCTCACAATAAAGAATTTCTGTTAGGCCCCTTCCCATACTGGAAGGCTGCTATGAGGTCTCCACGCAGCCTTCTCTTCTCCAGGCTGAACAGACCCAACTTTCTCAGCCTATCTTCATACAGGAGGTGCTCCAGTCCCCTGATCATCCTTGTGGCCCTCCTCTGGACTTGTTCCAACAGTTCCATGTCCTTTTTATGTTGAGGACACCAGAACTGTACACAATACTCCAAGTGAGGTCTCACGAGAGCAGAGTAGGGGGGCAGGATCACCTCCTTCGACCTGCTGGTCACACTCCTCTTGATGCAGCCCAGGATACGGTTGGCTTTCTGGGCTGCAAGCACACACTGAAGCTGGCTCATGTTCATTTTCTCATCGACCAACACCCCCAAGTCCTTCTCTGCAGGGCTGCTCTGAATCTCTTCTTTGCCCAACCTGTAGCTGTGCTTAGTATTGCTCTGACCCAAGTGTAGAACCTTGCACTTGTCATGGTTAGACTTCATGAGATTGGCATCAGCCCACCTCACAAGCGTGTCAAGGTCCCTCTGGATGGCATCCCTTCCCTGCAGCGTACCAACCGAACCACACAGCTTGGTGTCATCGGCAAACTTGCTGAGGGTGCACTCAATCCCACTGTCCATGTCACTGACAAAGATGTTGAACAAGACCAGCTCCAACACCCATCCCTGAGAGACACCACTTGTTACTGGTCTCCAGCCGGACATCGAGCCATTGACCACAACTCTTTGTGTGCGGCCATCCAGCCTGTTCATTATCCGCTGAGTGGTCCACCCATCAAATTGATGTCTCTCCAATTTAGAGACAAGGATGTCATGTGGGAAAATGATCTTAAGGTCCTTTCCAACCCTAACCATTCTATGGTTCTATGACAAGTAAAAAGGCACATATACCTTCTCTAGCATTTCTACTTAACTTGCAGGCATAAAGGAAGGAGAGGAGAGCGGTTATTCAGATGCATTTCTGATATGTGATGGGAAGCAGTCTGTTGCGGGAGAAAAAAGGAGTCTTGCAGCACCACATTCACAGTTCAGTTCTTTGTGTTCCTGCCTCTAGCACTGCTAATATCAGCCAGGAAGGGAAAGACAGCTTTCCTAACCCATCACCCTAATGACCTTCAGCATCAGGTGAGACCATGCTCTGGGCTTCCTCCCTTCATGGTGTTTCTTGTTTCCTTGTGATCATTTTTCTCTCGACCTGCACTCACACAAGCTACCTCACCTTTCTTATTGTGTAGCTTTATATCTATGCTGTGACATAGGGTACATGCCACATGCCCTCTGCATGCTGCAAAAGGACAATCTCTGCCAAGGGCAAGGGAGACAGCTTCATTTAGGAAAATCTGCATTACCACATGTTAATATTAGTTCAGGTGAGGTCAAAGGGAGATGTTTTACCTGTGGAGTAGAAGATATGTTGGTGTTCTGCTGGGGTTTCATCCTTGAACAAGTACATTGCACACATTCAGACCAGTAGCTACAGAACATCTGTCTATTACCCCAACAGCATAACTGTACCTGAGGAGGGATTTTACCAATGGTGGTGTCTACTGAGAAGTATGAGACAGGTGGACAGGGGGAGGAGAAGTAAATAGGGATCTCTCTTTACCACTTGTGACCAAAGCTGTATCAACTTTGGACAGCTTGCAAACAAGAAGACTTTGCCAGAGGTACTCTGACAACTTGCTTGCTGCAGCATAGTAGCAGATATTTATTACAGAGCCAGACCGCGGAGATGCAACTAGCCTAAGGGGAACAGATACAACAAAAGGCATTAGACGATGCCACTGGTAAGTGATAGGAAGAAAGGGACAAATTGTTCTAACAAAAATCATCGTATGAAACAGAGAAAGGGTGCTAAACACAGAAGTGAAGATTGAGAAACCTGTTCTTACAGCTAACACAGCGGTATGTTCACATCAGGAAGGATGCTCTGAACCCGGAGGCACTGAACTAAGAACCAAGATATGTTTGTTTAGCTTCCAGCTCAGCCAGGTTTCCCATCTGATCTGGATGGAACTGCTCATCTCCCTGTCTTCAGTTCTGTAGCTGCAAAAGATGCCCCCCTCTTCATTACTGCTCTTTTAATGGAGAACTTTTTGAAGAACTGGCCCTGAGCTTGTGAGGGGTGACTCTCCCCAGCGGCAGTGGCTATGACGGCGCTGCCAGAGAAAAACAGTGGCAGGAGGCAGCTCATCACTTGCTGCCAGCATTCATGTATAGGCACAAAACAGCCATGGTTCTCACGTGGAAAACCTTTGGTGTACCGCAAGCCCTGGGGTTAACTCCAGGGCCCATTTCTTGCTGTTTGGAAGGGCTTTGAACTTCTTTTGTTTAACCAGCAGCCTTCAGCCACCCCATTGGACTGGGGCTGAGGTTTCATATCCACTGTGTGACAGCTAAAACAGCCAGTGGAAGGAATGGGAAAGATGAGATAGATCAGAGAAGGGCCTTGTCCCTCTATAGCCATTTTCTTCAGTCTGAGCTAAAGCTGTCGATGCACAGTGTAGGCACAGTTGCATGCATCTCAGCTTTTTAACAACTTTCAGGGCCTTTCAGCTAGCAGTCACTGCACATGCAAGTGCTGTTATTTACAAGTAACCAACAGCCAGAAATGAGGACAATATATTGCTGCACTGCAAAATGGCCAGCAAAGTCTGCCTCCTACTTCTTCCATTATATATTTTTTTCTTTTTTCTGTTTTTTAATTTTTGTTCAGTTGTTTGGCAGCACGTGGGCTGGATTTCCCTGTCAATATCCATCTCAAGCTGAACCTCTGTGGAAAATTTCAGTCAAAAT
This sequence comes from Psittacula echo, assembly GCF_963264785.1. NCBI lineage: Eukaryota > Metazoa > Chordata > Aves > Psittaciformes > Psittacidae > Psittacula > Psittacula echo. Next base: position 34,625,729 of record NC_137738.1, on the reverse strand, counting down.
GATTCAGCTATTTCTGAGCACACAAGTAGAAATACATTATTACAACCACAAAAAGAATTCTGACAGAGTCTGCTTTGGGTCGAAAAATACTTTTTCGTATGCTTGTGAAAGGCTGCCAAAGACTGGAGGAGTTACAAGCCTTCAAAATGTCACAGTTCATATACGCTCAGATAAAACCCAGGGAGCAAAATCTCTGAGGGTTCTGTCTGAACTTAACACACTTCATTTTCTTGCAAAGCTTAGCACTCCCCAGACCACACAAGTACAGACCAGCTGGGTACAGCTGCTATGGAGACCCACACAGTAGCAGCTTCAGGAGAGGGTGGGTTTGAGGCATCGCTTTGGCAGAGACAAGATTTTGAGCCCATCACTTGTGGAAACTTCTCTTTGCAGCCTCAATTAAAAAAAAGGAAAAAAAAAAAAGAAACCCCATGCGCTCAGCAGGAGGAATTGTGTGAGACAGCGTTTGCCAGTTAGAGATGATAGGACAGAAGATAGTTAAGGAAAGTTAAACATAGTTAAGAAAAGTCTGTTTTTATTAGACAGACCCATGAAATTCCATAGTCGCATTCTGACAGATGTAGCTGACTGTCAGACTTGGCTGGTAGCAAATTCTGCGTTGTCTTTTTGGTAAACAACTATCTCCTCAGACTGCTTACAGCAGCAACAGACAAGCCCTGCTTCTGCTGGAAACATAAAATGTTTATCCACCACCTGCTAGGAAGGCTTTTGTTACTTGAAATTTGTCTTTTGAGCTCTGTGGAAAGCAAGTGTGTATTCTAAATGTATTTTCAAATAATGAAGCAGTTTTGATGCCTTAAAACATGTTTTCTTCAAAATAAATAACAGGTTTTAGCACTTGAATTGACTTTTAAATGCTTATAAAAATGTTTAGGATGGAACACCCTAGAGAGAATAAGTTTCTCAATTCCCAGAGAGCCAGACTGTAAATCCCTCACTGCCAATGTCAAACAGCTATTCACATGCATAACCCTGTGAGCACTGGTGTGAGCAATTCTTCACTGCTAGGAATAAGCCTTCATATTTCTAGCTCAGTACAGCAAAAATAGTCATCATCATTGGATGCTTTCCCCATGACATTCCCTGAAATGTGCAGCAAACATCCATCTGGAATGATCTCTCCTATAAAAAAAACACCACCAGAAACCACTATTTGCTGGAGCACAAGTTAGGTGCTTTTTTGGTGGAAAAGCATTTTCCCAACACCAGGATGCACTGAGAATTTCGTTTTACAGAAACTTGGAACAAAACACCTCACACTCTACAGGCAACATAAAACAGTCAACAGCAAGACGTGCTGGTCAGTCTTGACTGGGGCTGAAGGTCAGCCAGGCAGCACGGGAACAGAGCACCTCAAGCCCTCTACTGCTGCTCCCATCAGCTATTATTTATAATTGGAGCCTGGCGCTGGAGAATATGAAAGATAAATAATAACATACCAGCAAGCATTTCTCAACAACAGCATCATTAAAACACTGAAAATGGACTTTTTTAAAGAAATCTTCATCTACTCTAGCAGAATTCTCCCCTGCATACTGGCAGTACTAATACAAAGAATAGATCTCTGGATTTTAGAGCCAGAGAACATTGCTAGCAATTTTGTCTGACCTAAATATACAAAATCACATCCAAATAAAATACTTTTAAAATTATGCCATTAAGGTCTGTCGTGGTTTAAGCCCAGGCCGTAAATCAGAACCACGCAGTCCACTTCCCCCCCCACCTTTCTTCCCTCCACTCCTGGAGGGACGGGGAGGAGAATCGAAAGAATGCAACTCCCATGGGTTGAGATAAGAACAGTTTAATAACTAAGGTATAACACAAATCACTACTGCTACCACTAATAGTAATAATGATAAAGGAAATAACAAGGAAGAGAATACAACCGCTCACCAACCGGTACCTCACCCCCACCCTGCCTTGATCCAGCCCTTCCGGGAACTCTCCATTCTACATCCTGGGCATGACGTGCTATGGTATGGAATACCTCTTTGGCTAGTTTGGGTCAGGTGTCCTGTCCCTGCTTCCTCCCAGCTTCTCCTCCTCCCTGGCAGAGCATGAGACTCACAAAGTCCTTGGTCAGGGTAAACATTCTGACCCACAACTGAAAACATCAGCTTTATCAGTATTATTCCCAGGTCGAAAGTCAAAACACAGCACTGCACCAGTAGAAAAAATGACTGCTACTGCTAAACCAGGACAGTATCCACCCCTTATTCCATACCATTCATGTCATGCTCAGATCCCACATTTTCAATATACCATCACTTGTAACAGTCTTTCAGAGCAGGAGAGGCCCATTGCAAAGTCCACCCCTCGATCATGAGTCCATCTCTATGTTGCTTCTCTGCCCTGATGGCCTGAAGTGTCATGGGCCCATCAGGCTCAAAATAATTCACCCTCCCCTGCAGCAGTCTCTGCAACTTGTCGTCGGGGACTCCACACAGCTGCCTTCCATCTCCGACGCTTCCAAAGCACTGGAGGGGCCCAGTGGATTAGATACTCGCCCATACTGTCCCACACACCATGACACTCATGGCTGTCCAGCCTTGGGGAAAACCTCTCAGTCCCCCTGTATTGTCTAAACCCAGACAAGACCCAAACCTGACTCTGCTTAACTCTCGGGATCAGACAAAATGGTCGTGGGTAGAACACACTTTGTGTGTGTGCCAACATGGTGATCCCCATCACAATCAGCAGGCAGGTTCCAAGGGTACCCAAAGGCCATTCAAAACCTTCAGAACTCTCAAATGATGCTGCTGTACTTGTCACTGGGGCTGCTGTAGCTGCTGTGCTTGAAGGCTTTCTCACCACCAGCTTCTCTTTTTCTGAGTCCAGATCTTCCTCCTCTGCCTTGCTGGAAAGTGCTGCGGGGTCTCCTGCATCCTCCTGCGGCTCAGGCTCACGGGGCTCGGCGGGCGGCTGCTGGGGGATGCTCTCGGCCGCCGCGGGGCTGGGCTCGGCTGTGGGGCTCGGCTCCTCCGCCGCCTCCTCCCGCTGCTCGGCAGCTACCTCCTTCCCTTCCTCGGCAGCCGCCTCCTTCCCAGCCTCCGGCCCCGCTCCCGCCGCCGCTTGGTCCCCGGGGCCGCTCTCCCGGGCTGCTTCGGCCGCCGCCGGCTCCCGGGGCCGCTCCCCCTCAGCTCCCTGCAGCCTCACAAAGACGGATGCGAGGACGAGGGCCAGGACGGTGAAGAGCAGCGGGACGGCCACGTACAAGTCCACGGCCACGTCCATCCCGCCCTGCTGCCGGAGCCCCCTCGTATCGCAAGCCATTACCATAAAGTACAATGAAACAAGAACCTTAGCCCAAGGCCCACACTTGATAAACACTAACACAGCAAATACCGGCTCCAAGCAAGCTACGACATACAGAAACTGTGGTATCAAAAAGAACAACTTTGAGAGCCCATAAATCAGCACTGTGCCTCAGTCAGATCTGTTGTTATCTCAACCCTTCCTGCCCCACGTTGGGCGCCAAAAAGAACTGTCGTGGTTTAAGCCCAGGCCGTAAATCAGAACCACGCAGTCCACTTCCCCCCCCACCTTTCTTCCCTCCACTCCTGGAGGGACGGGGAGGAGAATCGAAAGAATGCAACTCCCATGGGTTGAGATAAGAACAGTTTAATAACTAAGGTATAACACAAATCACTACTGCTACCACTAATAGTAATAATGATAAAGGAAATAACAAGGAAGAGAATACAACCGCTCACCAACCGGTACCTCACCCCCACCCTGCCTTGATCCAGCCCTTCCGGGAACTCTCCATTCTACATCCTGGGCATGACGTGCTATGGTATGGAATACCTCTTTGGCTAGTTTGGGTCAGGTGTCCTGTCCCTGCTTCCTCCCAGCTTCTCCTCCTCCCTGGCAGAGCATGAGACTCACAAAGTCCTTGGTCAGGGTAAACATTCTGACCCACAACTGAAAACATCAGCTTTATCAGTATTATTCCCAGGTCGAAAGTCAAAAACACAGCACTGCACCAGTAGAAAAAATGACTGCTACTGCTAAACCAGGACAGGTCATACAATCCAGCATTCAAAAGTCTCAAAATGGCAGTATTAAGGTTTCCTGCGTGACCTTAATTCAGCAACCCTTGATTGAGCCTCCCTCAGCATTGCATTATGTGACTTCAGGGAATGGACACAGGTACTTGAATACGTAGCTAATCAGCTTCTACTTTTGCACTTGTTCGACTTGTGTCTCAGAGCAGCAGCCCACACATACTGCATAAACCCAGGCCCAGAACTGCCTGTCATTTTACAGGTCATTTCAGGCTCAGAGCAATGCTTTGGGTGACCCAGGCTGCAGCACTCATGGGGCATTCAGAAGCACTATGTCAAGGCTGAGACCAAAGGAATGTGAAAGGCACAGGCCGCATATTTAGAGCCCTCGTGAATTCTGTCTCTATTTTAAGATTCTGAGTGCAAAACTTAGAACTTCTGCCTTACTATTTTTAACCTGTTGTGCCTGCAATCCTTTACTGGTAAAAAAGCACCTGCCTCTAGACGTACACAGAAGAGGTTGTGTCCAGGTAACGCTATGATTCTCAGCAGCAATCTCCTACCTACCTCCCAAAAGAAATCCCATACTTACTCTTTTCTGACCTTTGTGGTCTACTGTTGTGATATACTCATAAATAATATACTTGTAATGTACTACAAAGGCCACAAGGAAAGGTGGTGTGCCTGCCCTCTCCTTTATCACACTTGTAAGCACACCGATCAGAGCATTCACATCAAGCTGAAGAACCCTGTGTTTCAAAGTATCCTTTCCCTAGATGGGTTTGTGCACACTCTGGGGAACATTTCCATTCCATCAAATCAGCATTTTGCGAGCAGCCACACACACCAGCAACAGTACTGCCCACCACTATGGCTGGACACTGGTAGCATAGTTCTTTATCTGTTAGAACAATTACCTTTTGTTTCCAAAGCATCCAGCTCAACACAGACTCATATGTTCTTTTTTCAAATACTTTAAGACACACATTTCAGATGTAACAAGGCAAATACCAAATCAGGTAAAGGATTTAGTATTTGCTACTTTGGATCACCTGCACTCCTCAATATAACCTAATATGAACCCAGGAAGTGGAGATGATAGCTCACAGGAAAGAACATAAAAGAACTCTCTTATGGGCAAGTAAGGCAAGTAGCAAACTTCTAGTCCTTTAAGTCAGCTTTGACAATCAAACATTTCACAGAAAAACTTAAATGCATACAGCCCTTCCAGAGAACATGTCCCTACTGCACAGCACAGTGCCATGCAGAGACACCCAGGCTAGCAAGCCTGCAGTTTCTAATTGGTAAAACAAACAGCAAACATACACAAGAAATGACAGTTGCTGTTCCAGATGCAGATCCTGGTAAAGCCACAAGATCAAAGAAAGACTCTACATTTCCTAAGTTTGAAAGCTGTCAGAAAGCAGCATTCTTTCACTCTTTCCAGTCCTCGTGGACCTGGACAAGCCAGAAGAATTTGTTCAACTGCAGCGAGCGCTACACTAGCATTTTTACAACGTCATGAAATTTCCTGCTCTACTGTCTGGTTTCTGACTCCGTATTCATGCAACTTAATCCTCCAAGTTGCTGTGCTGAGGAGAACAAAATCTGTGAATGCTTTGAAGACCCTGGGCAGGTAATTCCTGAGGTAACTCTGAAAGCAAAACAAAGTGACAGTCTGCTTCCTGATCCGTTTTTCTAGGAAAACTACATTTTACGGCCAATTCTGTCCTTTCACGCTGATTATAAAATTAACTTATTAGCTGACTCAACTCCATTTTGTGTGAAGGATTGAGAAGGATTGCCTCCAGCCCTTGTCCCTTTAACTCTAATTATCAAGTGTATACCAGACTAAATTCAGAATGAAGTAGCCGGGTCAGGCAATCTACTTAAAGTTTAATGGAAGTTAATGATTCATTGATCAAACTCATTTATGTCTAATTAAAGCCTTCCTGCATTATAAAAGGCAAGAGGGAATTTTTATAAGGCATCTCACTTTCCCTCTGCACATGGCAGATTTGCTGCAGAACTGAATGGAAAATTCACAGCATCTGTCTTTCATGAGTACACGGTTTGGCAACAGCCCTGTTGATTTTAAAGTATAATTATTTTAGATGATTTCACCAAACGGATGGGGTTTACACAATGCTGCCAAATAAGTACCAATATCCAGCTGCACACAACTAGGTTGGAAACTAAGCTTGCATGCACCAGCACCAGCTCACAATGGTGACGTTCAGGGAGCATAATGATAACAAGATCTGCAAGTGGCTCTCAAGCTTCTGCCTCACTGGAGTAAGGCAGCAGTGATGTTAAGGCTGAGACAGGAAGGAAAGCTTCCCATTGCATGTGGATTCACTTCAGGCACTGCTCACGCTTCAAAACTGGCAAAGCAGCTGAGGCATTCAGAGCGCAGCACAGATAGTGTTCAGCATTCAAGCGTAAACAAGAGTGACAGGCAACCCACTGCAACACTCAGGTTTTTTTCTTTCCTCCACTGATTGTCCCCCCTTATTAAGCACTTTCTAGACATCATCTTGTATATAAATATGTGATCACACTACAATGCCCTTATTGAGAGGCTATCTACCAGAACATTACTTTTGGCACATTTATGCAAGACAGTACAATTAAACAGGAATACCATGGCCTACTTACATATTCATCATTCTGTTGCATGGGTTTAAATTTTATATCATTCATGTGAAGAGAAAAACCCCAACTTTTTAAAGCCTGAGGCTGCTGGGGTACAGAAAGTGCTTTTTGTTTTCCTTTTTTCTCTTCTCTCTAGTTTGAAATGATTGGTCCCTCACATGTTAAATAGCATTATACAGTCTCTAAAATGATGCTTTTCAAACCTTTTTTGATGTATAGATGCATAAAATGGCATAATAGCCTAAATTACTCTGGAGAAATAATATTAAATGTAGTGTAATTTTTGCCTTCTTTGGTAATCTACAGTCCTATCACTCCTCAGGAGTCTACCAAACACAGGATAAAAACAGCTGGCCTTGAAAGATGATGGACAGTTTAAACAGTTTCGTGTTAAAGCAAGTAACAGGCTTTTGTGTGATAGAAGGATACTCTTTCCACCTCCCCCCCAATATGTTATTTTAGTTGTATGGCATTTTGCAAATCTGTATGGATGTCTAATGATAACTTGTTGACTTATTCCTTCTGCTTCTTGCTCATTAAGTCCCAGTGGACTGCCAGTTCACTGCCTTCAAAATTGCATATCTACTTCGCATTCCTGGTCGTCCAGTATAATTGTCCTTTAACTAAACTTGTACTTCCACTCACTGAAAAGTTAACATAAATAGTTGCTTATACATTAAATGGATACCACTTGCCAAAAAGTACTTGACTTGTCCCAAAGAAGTGTTTTGAACCTCAGTAGGCATAGTCCACAATGCAGCAGTAAGCTTTGGTTTTTCATACTTTTTTTGACTGCAACTCTTTCTATCATCTTTTCCAGATAAGCTGCAGATGAAACAGGCCTTCAGTAACATCTCTTCTCACTTCCAAAACACTTGGCCATAACTTTCCTTTGCTTTTTTCCAATTTTCTTTTATACAGCCTTACCAGTTTTAACTCACAGCTTAACAGCAATGAGTGGCTATTGTTGTGTGGCAGTAAGATATGGCTTAACTTCTATTTCATGATAAATCGTACAGACCTGCTGTGAATACACTGAGGTACATTATCTTAGACCGTACTTCCTGATACTCCATTTCTGCCCAAATATTTTTTTCTTCATCCACAACAGTTGCATCTGCAAGAACCCAGTGAGATTCAGAAGCCTACACACAGCCTGTAATAATGAGTCTGTATGATTTGCAGCAGAAAGGAAATTTCCTACTTTTTTCCAAGGTCTTTTGGGAATGGCTTGTATTTTTGTTGTTTCTTTTTGCTATTTGGCCTACATATAATTTAATTGCAAGTAAATCAAATAGCAACTGTAATTTAATTTTGATTTAATTTAACTGCAGTTGCAATTAATTTTAAGGTCTCTGATAGACTACACCAAATTTAACTGGTATATGGCCCCTCTGGGCTACCAGGAGTAGGTTTTGGTTCCAGAATGGTCATACATATCCATGAGGAAAAAAAAAGGAGTTCCCTGTGATCTAGGCATTACGACCCAGCTGCCTCTCTATATGCCACCGTATACATTCAAATCGTCCTGATATTTATAGCAGCCTTGAAAGAGAGGTGGGTTTTATCCTAGCTGTCAGACTATTCAATGAGAATGATGCACATGAATACCTGTAAATCTTTATTTTGTAGGTTGTTCGCCAATTCTTCTCAGTCTTTGCCTTGCCACTCACGCATAACTTTAATAACATGAAAATTAGAGGAGAACCACACAAGATGTGGAAATAAGGACACATAACAAAGAATGAATGAGGGAGAAACACAGTACTGATAAAATCAGTCAGAAAGAGGAGGCATAATATGAGTTACAGCTAGCAAGGAACGTAAATGCTCCAAGAAAAAGTTCACTGGTTGCATCAGGAACACTTTATATCTTATTTATTGAATATAAAGGAAAGAATTGAAAAAATTAGGTGCACCATGTACTGTGGAAGAACAACAAATAATGTATGACACAGATAAGACTGAAATACTGTCATTTCTGTTCCCTTTCTGAATGACACAATTGATAATAAAGGGGAGAGAAACATGGACCAGAATAAGGAAAGGACATCTTAAAAGTATGAAGGCAAGACAGATATTTTCAATGCAGTTCAATCTGATGAAATTCACCTTAAAGAATTTCAGAAACCAGCTAAAGCCAGCCCTAGTAATTCAGAGGACAAAAGTATCTCCAAAAAACAGAGAAAGGCAAAGCAGCACCAGTAGTGTTTGCCTAAAATTGCACTGCAATATATATTAAACAAGTTTTTTCCAATGCTTAGAAAAACACCAGCAAGAAATACTTCAGTTATTGGTTATTAGGAGTGAGAAAAAAAAAAGGTTAATAAAAAGCAAAAATAAAACAAAGAAAAATTATATCATGCCAGTTTAATTTGATATATTTCTTAGGATTATGGGCCTAGATGATAAGGAGAAAGGCACAGATATGACATTTATGTTCTTTAAACTTTCTCACACACCTGCATGATATTCCCACATCAGGAAAACATGATTCCAAGGAAATGTCAGTGCATGAATACATGATTTTAAACCATACTCAAGTGCTAATTAGGAATTTTGTCTCAAACTGGAATTTACAGGGATCTGTAGTGAATGAACTTCTAGCCAGTATTTTTAATAATGACTTAAAATGAAATTAAATTATATTTTAAGTATTTACTGGAGTCCTCTGCCGAAAAGGTTGTGAAAAGCACCTCAGAAAGCAAGTCAGAACCTAGAATGACTTTGAGTATCAGAGAAACGATAGGAAAAATTTGGATGGAAGGGAATCTGAGAGACCTTTAGTCCAACTTCTTGCTTAAAATATCAGATCAGGTTGCTCAGAAAGGTTTTCAAGACCTGACTGAAAAGGTCAGCGTAGACCTTTTCCTAGAAGCCTAGAATGGAGACGGCAAAACCTGCAGTCAACCTGCCTTAGGTAATGTTTCACTGCCCACACTGTGAACAAGATTTCCCTTAAATTCAATCTCAACCTTTCTTATTTCCAGTTACATTCTTTGTCTGTCATCCTCCCATTTCTGTGAAGAGTCTGGCTCTCATCTTCATGATGACCACCTTATTGGTGTTAGCAGGGAGAACTATCAGGTTCCCACAGTCCTTTTCCCATTTAAACGTGTTACTCTTCTCCTCAATGCTCCCCCCAATTCTAATAAGAAAAAATGTAAAAAAAATATAAGTATTTAGAACCAGGAAGAAGCAGCTAAGTACAAAATAGGAGATAACTAGCAAGGCTTCTGTGCTTCAAATATTGACAGATTGCTGCACTATATCAATACATGTGCTACATCTGCTACATGAAAGACATGAAATGGCTGTGCTTGACACTTGTGAAGAGCCCGTTGTACTCACCCCTGAGATCGGTTCTGAGAAACCAAATAGTAAGACAGATGGAGATGGACTGGAGAGACTATAGTGGAAATAATGTGATTCAGAAATGTGGAAATATATTTTGTTAGGAACAACAAAGAAATTGGTTTGTCAGGGAAAGGTGGGGGGCAAGACTGGGAATGGGAACAGAGAGAAAACACTGAAGAAGGGTATGCAAACAATAGCTCAGTGGGTAGAAGTCTTCAAATATTAAAGAGAGGAGTAAGAGCAATGACCTTTTTGCTAAATGTGATCATGACAAATAAAAATAGGCTCACAGCCGAAAAATATTAGATCAGATAGTATGAAAAAACCTCTAACTACAAAAATAAGTCATAAATCAGGCTGCAAAGCAAGACCATGGAATTACACTGCAGCCTATCAAGCAAAGGTAGATAAATATGTCAGGTTAGGTATGGTTAGCCCTGTGTCAGGGCAGAGAGGAGCAGCAGACATCTCATAGTCCTTCCTATTCCAAGACTGAAAATATCTTAACAAGTTTGATTCAGATAGACCCCTATTCTAAATAAAATCTAAACAACACAGACTTATGAAACATTTGTGAGGTTTTTATGCCATTAAAGGGAGCCAAAGAATGGAGGAACATCTGGGAGAGCACCCTCAGCCTCACCAGCAGGTCCACCTGGAGTTACTCAAACAAGTGGCCAGTCAATATCCAGTGCCCAAAACACATGAAGCCAACCAGAGCCCTGTTTATTACTTTCATTAATAACTAATATTTAATAACTAACTTGCTATTAGTTGAACTAATCACAAATAAGTTCAACTTTTACAGACGGATTTTTATGTGATAATTTTAATGATGTCATTTCAGATGCTTTGTCACAGTATCTGAAAACTTATATTTCATGTATCTTTTCCACTGCACTTCTGGCAGGCACAAAATGTTCTGTAGTACAGTTAAGATCCCACAGGAGACCTCATTTGCTACCTGCACATCGAGGTATTCTGGAAGTATAAAACCCTCTCCATCCATAAAGCAAGATGCAACTGTTTTTACCAAAACTATTTAAAGTGAGCTCTTTCCCGAAAGTGAGTTAAAAACTAATTGCTACACATGCTTACCATTCAGGTTTACCTTCTATATTATTTGGGGGAATGGTAGAAAAAAAAAGGGTGATTTTCATGTGTTTTATTTGTTTTTGTAATAAGCCCAGTGTCTGATAATCTGTATCTGTGTAAAGCTAACTCACTTTGGAAACAGTGTTCAATGTTTGACTACAAAATGATATCATAAAAAAAAAACCAAAACATGAATTTGAGGCTTTTATTCTTTGTCCTAAGTGCACTATTCTCTCTCATCAGGCCATTTCTGAAAGGATTTATCTGAGCACTGAGGTATTATCTCAGTACAGTAATAGTTTTCACTGTCCTTGGATGCCTTTTCTAGGGTCTTGTCTCCTCCACATGCTCCTTTCAACTAAGTACACTGTGCTTTCACATTTCTCTGGAGGAAAGGACTCTGTAATGTAATCATATTTATCAGCATGATGAAGTTATCCCATTTTGATTAGCAGCCTTGATACCAAGCATGCAACTTAAAAAAAAAAAAAAAAAAATCTGTCAAAAAGTCCATGGCACTCAAACAAATCTACTTAAAGATCAGATTTACGTGGACTGTGTCTTTCCTGTTCTTGGCATGTCTCTTAATCACATAGGAAGACATGACTTGAATCATAGCATCTCTTGAGGATGGCATTATGACACACCTGGCCTTAGTGCATTCACGTCACCATGCTGCAGCTGACAACTCTCCTGCACTCAGTCCCTCACTTTCCAGACACTATTTTCTAAATTCTAACTCCTTAACGTTGTAATCCAGCGAGGAGATTCTATTCAAGAGTAAGTGGGCTTTAAATGCAGAAAAAATTCCAGTGCAGGAATTTCATCAAGGGCAGCTGAAAAAAACCCACCAAAACAGTGTTTATAAAGTTACAGTATTTGGAAAGAAAAGTGTCTCTCCCTTTTATTTTTAAGGAGAGTCAGACATTGCAAATGGAGAAGTTAGCTTCTAGAAACCTGGTCTGGGAAAAGGATTCAGGGGACACTGTTTTCTGCAAGACCCTGTGAATAATAGCAGGATAGTCCAGCCTGAACTTTCTATCCCAAGAGGATACTATTAAGTTAATTAAGATTAACAGCATAACTCACAGGCGACACTGAGAAAAAAAATAGCACTGATTTCAACAAAGCAATATTGAAATACTAAAATAACAGCTATCCTTAAAAATATTTATTTGTCTTCTTTGAGGATGTTTAAGCAGCTATGAAAATTCAGGAGCTATCATATTTAATAAATTTTAATGGCGTTTTTTTCACGAACAGTAGACCTAATAAAGTCTGCCCTTCTACAAACCATATCTTTCCTACCCAGGCCATCACTTCCTATCTCAATACCAAACTATCTCAATCTCCCTACAAAACTTCCACTGTAGGCAGCAAGCTAGACACTCTCATCCCTCTTTCAACAAAGCTTTGTTAAAACTGACTAAAAGGGTCCACCTATTTCTAGGGTCAGAAAAGCAGTGAAATCAGGATGTAACTGAAAATGTTGCTAAACTCTCATGGTTTATTGCTATCTTCCCATTTAAGTGAGTGCAGTAAACAAAAGAAGCACTTTGACCAGTAAAGGAAGCAAGCAAATGCTCAGCAGCTGTCACTCCAAGCCTCAGCCTGGATCCCGCTGAACTTTGCAGGGCTAGGAGCCAGGATCTGCTTTCCTGTAGGAATGCACTTGTTGCTTTTGCAAGCCTAGCAGTCCTTGCCAGCACGCCTGCTGCTGTTTTGGGGTTTTTTTTAAATCACTGCTCTGTTGGCATACATAGTCATCATAGGGCTTCTCAAACTTTCAGATTCTTACCACTGTCAGACAAAACTGGAGATTTAAATATATCAATAGTTTGTTCCAGCTTAACTTTGTGGCTTTAGTGTCCAAAGCTTGAAGTAACACTATTACACCTCTGTGAAAAAACACCTGTCTCTGGATAGATACAGTGACACAAGATTTTAAGAAAACTAGATTCCTCAATTTTTGAAGTATTTTTTGAGATTCAATAGGTTTCAAGCAAAGGTGTTGCCACAATGAATAATCACCCATGTTTGTTACAATTTTGAGTCCATTAATATTGGATACATGGCTGAAAATACACCCCAAAAAACCGGATACTGAGTAATTAACAACCAGCTGTACTTTCTAATGACTTTCTTATACACATTAATTACAATATTGCTGAGTTTTCCCTTTCCTTGTTGTGTCTACAGACACATAAACAAAGGCTAAATGGTCCAGTCTTTCTTCCCACAAGGTTTCTAGAGCTGTCAATTTGCTTTCAGCACAAATAATAAGTAATATTAAATAATATTTTAAAATAAGTATAAAATAATATATTAAAATGAGTAATAGGTGCAGGAGGGTGGCACTTCCACACACAGATAAGATCACAGATGGTCACATAGCCACCAAAAGCAGGTAACCATCAGACAGCCAACTTCTTGATGTTGAACATTCTTTGCGATTCCCTTTGAAGAGTTTTTTACAATGGGAAAGGGAGAATAAAAGTTTTTGTACAAACTTCCAAAAAAGCAAAATCACAAGGATGGTCCAGACCTGATTTTATTTCAGATAGCATCTGACATGACCAAAAATGTTGTAGTTTTACAGCCAAAACATAAACTCTTCCAAGGGACTGCATCATGATGAACTGTCATCATGAAGTGGTGGGCGTGGGAAGAAGAAAGTGTGCGGCATACTAAAATGGAAAGAATATGCATAGAAAATAGATTTCATGGAAAAGATATGCCAGGGAAGATTAGGATAACTGACATAAAAAAGTAGGATCTAAGTTGTAAGGCCCCACATGAATTCAGAATATATTTCTCCTTTCTATGACGCAACAGAGAGAAAACCTCTTTTCTTCTACAGTCATACAGCTGTACCTGTCTTGGGAATGTCATTGAGTCTTCCTAGATAGACGTTATTGAACAATGTAGAATTTTTATTAGCTTTATTTTTTTCAATAAAGATTTCCTGCAGAACTCTGAAGGATTTTCAGATCTTCAAGACTAAGTATGAGCAATCTTTATATTACCACTATATCTTCAGAGAGTTTATGCCAGCTGTTTTCAACTGGAGAACAGATTGCAGTAAAATCTCCTGCAGCATTCTGAATTTCAAAAGCAAGCACAAGATAATCATTCTCACCTGTCCTTCCTGTTCCTGGAGAAAAGACTGGAGACAAGGGGAAACAGGAATAAAGAACTGCAGTCAGGTGGGGAAATAATTTGCATGTAGCTATCAAAAGTAGAAAGGAGAAGTCATGAAGAGGTATTTATCCAGTAAAATAAACAATTCCTAAGAACCAAATAATGGGCAATGTGACAAACACATGTAGTGAAAAGAAAGATATTCAGTTATTAACTTTATTAAAAGATGATTCAGTTTTCAATTTGAAGGCAATTCTTCAAGGAAAAGCCTACACTGTACGTGATGATTCAGTGAACAGGTGCTCTACATCACCTATGTGATCAAATGCACTTCAGAAATACCTGTCTTTTAAGAAAGAAGACCACCCCTGATAGTATGGACATATTTATGTAGACACATTTCTCAAATAGGTCTGTACAGGGCTCCAAGATCCTACACTACACAACCATGGTATCCAAGTTCACTCATACAGGATGGCCAGTGCAGACATGTCAGGCTATCTCATCCTGCCAGTAAGGCATTGCACACACAAACTTTGTAGGACCACAAAGCATGCCAAAGCAGAGAAGACCAGCAAAATAAGCTCTCTTAGTGGCAGGAAGCACTTCAGCTAGAATAACAAGAACAGGGCACACAGATTTGGGGGAGAGGGGAAGTAAAAGGGGGGAAGGGAGGGTAAATGAAGGAAAGAAGCAGCTTGAAGTACTGGGGTAAAAAGGAGCCAGAAAACAGCTTTTTATATGTTGCAAAATCAAAGTGTAAGAAATCATCAATGTCACATTGTTTGGAGTTAAGTTAAAACTTAACTTACAGCACAATGTTCATTAAGTGACTTTATTTCTATTCCACTAGGAAAGGTGAACCTGCATTACTAATCCTGAAATTACAATTAAAATTATTCTTGTCACTCTCTTAACATTATTTTGTCACTCTCTTCAGACCTGAAGCACTGATTTTCCACATCAAAACGTTTTAACAGATGATGCATTACTGGAAAAGATGAAAGAATATAACTTGCATTAAAGAAAACAATATTTTAATAAGCTTTTAATGATAATTAGTCAAAAGTTCTTTTAAGCAACTGTCACAAGATCTGTATCTGCTAATTCCCTGAGCAATTTGGGTTGGGATTTTTTTGTTGTTGTTGTTAAAGAAACGGAAAAAAATATCTAAAATTCTCTTACTGCAAGTAGCAAACTTTAGCAAGCATAGATGGGTCACTCCCAACATTCAACCCCCAAATTTCCATCATAAGTATACCCTTAACAGAATAAACCAATCCTATTCAGAATAAGAACATACATAATAGTTACTGTGGATTACAATCGCAAACTGTTCTTGTTGTTTGATGCCTTTTGTCTATTTTAATAATCAAAAAAAACCTGGTGGCTTTCATCTTAACTTGGAAACCTTGATTAAAGAGGAAATGATAAGGTTAAAGAGATAAAAACTAACGGATGCTTTTCTTTGTTGTCTATCCATACACATTGATTCATGACTTAGTTGCCACACGGCATAAACTCAGAATCAGTATAGTCTTAGTACTGTTCAGAAAGGACATGACCTGAAAATATTATAGATACAGTTGTTCTAGGCCTCTTAACATTAACCTGAAATACTGAACTATAAAATGTGGAACTTACTGTATGTGTTCAAATAAAAATAAAAAATCAATGCTAAAAAAATACAATAAAAATGTATTTAGATTATAAAGTCTTTCACAGCAGAATGAAACTAAAACAAGAACATGCTGCCAATACCCTTGTGAATTATCATCTACAGAAAATAAAGGGTAAAGGATCCCCATAATATGAAAAATTGGCTGGATGTCTTCTAAAGGTGTCAAAATAGAATGACAAGAGCTTTCTTTGTTTTTACAGTTCTAGCTAAATCCCCTCAACTTTGCAGTCTCCCTCCAGGCCCTATCAATGAATGTTGTTGAAATTAGTCTCTGTAAAAGATAGGTTGAGCCATTTTCACATTGACTTATATAAAGCCATTTTTCTGTTTTATTAGTCACATTAGCATTCTATTGCCCTTTAAATGTCACAAGTTCAAGAGCATAGCTGTACATATCCTGGAAATATTCCTGTTTGATGCAATAAAACAGAAAGCTACAATTTCCTGGGACAGATAAGGTGGCAAAAGAGAGAGAGAGAGAGAGAAATAGAAAAACAAAGGGCATAACACCACGGAGCATAACAAAAGGCAGTAAAGCAAGATTGCTTCCAAGTGAAGGAGGAGAAGGAACATTACTTGGAACAGAGATTTAGAGAGGCTTGTTTGCATTGTCTCTAGCAAAACACATGAAACAGCTGATGAACCTGCCAATCACTGTAGCTCACAGAAAGGAAGAAAAAGGGCATTGCTCTCCATTCAGATGTATTCCGTAACCTGTTAGTTACCTTTGCAAAGCCTTATTGTACATTGTGACTACTCTCATTTATTAGTGACAATTTATTTCAAAACAGAAACCTGCAGAATTCCCTCGCTGCATGTTACCTAACCTAAAGCATTGTCAGGGTTATCAAGGCCAATGTGAAAATCACAAAATGGTTGGAAAGAGTTCTTGGAGATCAAATGAATTTTGAAGTTACAATACAGTGAAAAATACTACAGTGAAACAGTAATTATCGTTATACTGGGAACTTCTCATTTTGGAACTCCACTGTATGTTATTGGAGCTGCATTATGTGTCCTCTAGTTTAAGGCAGACAAGCCTGCAGCTAACAAGTTTCATGCTTAGCACAAAGTACATGTGTATCACCTGAATCACCAAATCCAGTTACCCACAAAGGAAAGCAATATACAACAAATTTTTTTCCCAAAACTGCTTTGAAAATATCTTCCCTGCATGTTACTACAGCCCACACTACACTACCCACCACCTCCTGGCAAATACAAGGCTCATTATTGTGGCTACTGAATGCCTACTGCAAAGGATCACGGGAAGATACAACTCTCAATTGCCAAGCGTGACAGGTCCCCATGGCTGCAACCAACTTGCTAAATAAAGTTCTCAAATTACCTTAAGAAGAAAGTATTGTACCTCCTATGGTACAAAGGAGGGAAACCAATCCCTCTCCCATCCACTCCAGAAATCCTTGCCAAGCTCATTAAGGAGAAAGCCACATATACCCATAAGGATGAATGTAACATGAGGACTTACGGACTTACACTCTTTCACAGCCACCCAGCTGACACATTTTTAAACTTTGTGTGTTACAACCACATCGTGGCATCTGAACTGTGTCCACACTAACAAACTGACAGTGGCTTCAGGGTTCCCCATCTGTCATTGTCCAAATGAAAGTCTACTCACATTTTGTCAGGGTGACACAGGGACTGATGGTTGGTTCCCTGATGGCTGAGGCTCCCCATGGGGCTCTGCTGGGGCAGGGCCCAGCTCTGTGACTTAGCCCCTTGCTGAGCACAAGTAGGTGTCCTGGTATCCTCAGGTCTTGCCAAATGCCCCGCAAGCCAAAACCTCAAAAGCAGTACTGATGCAGCCTCTGTACCACCACCACACAACAGTTCCCCACTCAAGAACCTTCAAGGATGGGGCAAACTTTGGCCCCTAGATGGACCTTCTGCCAGCTCTCCCAGTGGTGGGAGGCAGAGGGGGGTGGGAGGAGAATCTTAATATATATATATAAATTATATCAATATTTTCATGGTGGTGTCCCTTGGAAAATCCCTTTCTTTGAAGCTGTGATGGTTTTTCCCTTGCAGTCTCTCAGGTCTGCAACTAGAGTACTAAAAATGTGCTCCCAGAAACTGCTAAATCCACTCGTCAGATGCAGTACAGCAATTCTGGTCAAAGCTGACTGTGCTTCTGGAACTGACAGCCCACACAATTTATTCTCTGTGATAGACACAGATTGCTTTCTTTGTGAGAGCAGCTCCTTGCTCTGAACTAACACACAAATCCCACACCTTTCATTCAAATTGCTGCAGAAACTACATCCTAGAGTGTTTTCCTGCAATTTCTGTTAGCATTTCGTCCCTCCCTCTGTTGTTTCAAAATCCAGAGAGAAGAATTTAGGCAGAACTACATTCAAGTAGTCAAACTAGAAGTCACGCATCATTTATGCTTCATGTTATACCAATAACCTAGGCAATGTCCACCATCTTGTAGAAAAAATTGCTCCACTTATCCATTTCTGCATTTTCATGGGAATTAAACTGAGCATTTCTGACAAAAAGAAATTTATCTTCCTCATTTAAGGTAAACATGCTTCTTTATCTAGTTTAAAGAGGTATTTTAAGCTCATCCATGCTGAAGTACACTAGAAAAGCCAACAACACAGGATGTACTTTATTTTCCTTCACTTTCAAAAAGTCTTAGAAAATTGTGTTTTACATAGCACTGAGATTACTCATGATGCTTTAGTTCACATTGTTATGACTTTTTGGTTTTGTTGGTCTGTCCTTATGAAGAAAAAGATCCAAACTGTGGAACTCTGATATTTGCATTCCACTACAATAGTCCAGAATGGTCTTACCAGCTCAGGGTAGACATCCATCTGGTCCACAGTTCTGCCTCTACTATGGCTAGAATAGAGGTTAGATCAGAAAAAGCATAGCAAGATGTTTCTTAGAATAGCTCCCTAGAACACATCAACTGGCAAAGACAGAAGCAAGAAAGAATCCACTCTCTGGAATGAACGTTTTCAACATTTGTGAGCAAGCAGCATACCCAAGTGTAAACTGTGTGGTTACTATGTCCATTTGTCTTTTTTAATCAATTTAATCAGGAATGAGCATTTTCTACCCTGCATAATGTAGTCTTTGACCACTTACTACCTTCTTCCTGGGTGCAAGAGAATTAAGGCCACTTTTAGTCCTCTTTTTCAATATCTGATCTGAGCTGCTCCCCAAAAATATAATGCTTTCTCAGAGACCTCCAGGCTCCTGTGCCAATACCAACCCTTTCCCAAAATCAGCCTCCTAACCTGCTTCCTCTTCTGGGCCAGAACATTACCTGGAATAATTTCAGTGTTTCAGGTCTTCCCTCAATGTATCCCTTAAACACCCCTTCCTCTTCTTCTCCAGCCCTGCACCCTACGTTAGCTCTTCATGCAAGGACATACTTAGTAAGCAGTCTGAACTAGGCAAAAAGCTTTCCCTGGTCCTTACCTTTCTTACACAGCAAGCAAAGTTTGAAAGAAAGGCTAGTGCCGTAACGTAAGTCCCTAAAGTCCCTAACTACCTAGCAGAGCAAAGAGTACCAAAGAACCTGGCAGAAACATAATAATCCAACATAAACACAAGGAGTGTGTTAGTTTACATTGTCCAGGCTTATGCCATTGAAAGTCATCCCACCATAAAAACTAATCCTTAAAACATTCATTACCACTCACTCAACAAAAATTTGAAAAGCAGGTCAGGAATCCCATTTTCTCCTATCTATTTGGTATTTTCTGTTCAAAGGTGCAACAAAAAAAAAACCTTGCTGTTACCAGAAACATTAGAAGGTCTCAACATCTCTGCTTCTACACCACCACTGCCAGGGTCTGCAGCAGTGACAACCTTCTCAGCTTCTGAAGAGCAAGAGCATAACCCCTGAATTGCACATGGTTTTTGGCTTTTGTGGTTCCCAAGGAAGCTGGGAGGGTTTAGGTTTCTATGGCCCATGATGCAGCCTGAGGATACAGCCTGAGGCTGGGATACAGCATTAGAAGCAGTGACCCATCACCCTTTGACAGCACAACTTGAGCAGGCTGCTTGCTGTAAGGAGCATTTTCATTGTGTCTCCTTTATCATTTAATAATCCTTATTTAGCAATTACATTCAGTCTTCCAAAAAAAGATGGAAGAGCTTAGTCCTAACTAAGGGAGGCAGATTAAAAAACTGCTATTACCATCCCTAACATTTTCCAGCTGTGTAGAAATGTCACAGCAAAATCTACTTTTCCTGTAGCTAAGCAGTAAAGGCACTTGTGCTTCACAACCCGGAGCTGATGACATGATTTTCCTGGAATGGGACATTTTGCTGATCTGTATCTCTCCTCTGTGATCAGCAACATTTCTGGTAATAAGAGACAGTCCCAGAGTGAGGCTTGTGGCAGCATTGGATTAGATGGCGAGTTGAGGTTAAAGGCAGGGGAAAAATACTCAGCTATTAAAAACCAAACTCTAAT
Organism: Psittacula echo; assembly: GCF_963264785.1. Taxonomy (NCBI): domain Eukaryota; kingdom Metazoa; phylum Chordata; class Aves; order Psittaciformes; family Psittacidae; genus Psittacula; species Psittacula echo. The sequence continues at coordinate 34,605,310 of NC_137738.1, read as the reverse complement.
CTGATTCTTCTGTGTTTATGAAAAGAGCAAGTGAAAGCTGATGCACACCCAAATAAAGCAAGCACTGTCATCACTGACCTTAGTGGGTGATTTCTGCATGCCTGCTGCAACACAGCCTCCTGTGCTGTTCTCTGTCAGGAGAAAGACTGTTCATCATCATCTGGTGGCTTTAGTGGAACAAGACAAAACCCCCTCTTCCTTCCCCTGCCTTGCTCAGAAGCAGCCTTGAGACCTGACTCTGACTGGTACTATAATGAATTGGATACAACTAGGTCCTGTGTACATCCCTGCCCTTGAATGGATGTATGTCAGCTGTGATCATGGGCTTATTATGCCAAATATATCAAACTGTCTCGCAAAACAGGCTCTCTGCTTTACTGACACCATGTGGAGAGACTGCTGCTTCTTCAACACCACATTGCAAATGTGGATGTGTGGTCCTCAGCCAAACCAGGACTCAGTCTCCTAATTTTCACTGATCTGACACAGCAAAACAACTAGAGGGACAGATAATGAAGGCCTCCCTGCTTCCTCTCACCCCCTGCAAAAAGAGTGCCCATACCTAAGCAGGAGTCCTATAATATGGAGTGAGCAGCACACAGGCAGGATTGTAGTGACTACAGCCAGCAATTCTTCCCTTACATGATGACTTGAGGGGAACAGTGTCTGTCACACAAACTATGTCACACAAATCCATCTTGCAACAGCCAAATCCTTAGCTGATCACCAAGAATGAGGGCATAAAAAGGACAAAACTTACATCTACGGTGCTCTGAGAATAGACTATTGAAAAAACTTGTCCATAGGATCACATATGCTTGCTGTTGCTGCAGTTACAAGCTCTCCATAATATTGTCATACATCTGTCTCTTTGCAGAGACCACTTGGTAGGTTTCTCATAGCTCAATGTTTAATGCCAGAAGCCTTGGGGATGTGTGAGAATTCCTTTAAAGCCTTGTATGAAAGAATATGGAAGGTAAAAAAAAATAGATATACTTCTGAAAACTGTTTTCTGCCTCTTTTTTTTTTTTTCCTAAAGAAAATAGCAAAATGTTTTCTCATAGGCTGTACTAAACACAGCATTGACTGAGGATTGTGCCATGTGTATCTGTGAGGCAGAGTATGACAGAGCAGGCAGAAAATAACATTTACAAGGTTGCATAGAAGTTGTTCATTTTCATCATTTGGCATACAAAGGTGAAGATAATGAAGAAGGTAGCTGACAACTTGACATAAAATAACAATTTTTTTAGTATTTGGGATCTCTAATTAAAGAGATTCCAACATGCACACTTCATGAGACAGCTGTATAAAATTAAAAGCAAGAGAAAATCCTCTGCATTTTGCTAATGGCGTCAGACTGCTTAAAATATACAGGTCAGTTGTAACTGATGAGTTCTTATTTCTTTTAATACAGCAAAATAAATTCAACATATCTGTAAAATCTACATTTCATAAAGTCAGAACAAATCAAAATAAGCCCTTACTGTCCTCCATCAGCTTTTTCCAATCCAATGTTTCTTTCTTTATCCTCCCTTCTTTCATAGATATGCTCTATTTTTTTTTTTCCCTAGGAAATCTAAATTGAAAGCTTAAAATATCCCATATATTTGATTACTTTTTTTCTTTAAGTAATTGAAGTTTCAGGCAGTGAAGCTAAAGATATAAACACATCTGAAACTCATGACCAGTCTATTCTTTCAATATTAAAACCATATTTTAAAAGTCCTCCACATGACTACGCTGTAAATCCAAAATCTTGTTATACATGGCCATACACTTCAAGTAGCAGGAGGCTGCTGAGTGACAGTTTCTGTACAGGAATTCCACTAGTCACACTGTACAACACAGTTGCTATTCTTAGATGAACAGCAGGGCTTTTATTATAAAACATTTTAAAACACATTGCTGTGATGAAGACAGAAACTCCTGCTCCTCGTTATTTCTCATTCAACTGAAACAGAAATACATTTTCATAAATAGTGGTGCTAAGTTTATTCAGAGTTATATTTTCACTTGTAGTCACACAAGCATCTTTCTTTCCACTCCTTGTATTTCAGACTGTGATCTTGTCAGAAACTTCAGGGCAAACAGAAACAAAACCAGCCCCAGCTCCAAATAAACCGCAGATTCTAAATGCAAATAGATCCCTCTCCAGAACCTGATTAACCCTCTCCAGAACCTGGTTAATAGGAAGTACATGTAAATTCACTGAATTCACTGAAAATAACATTTTAGATGAGGACAGCCCCTCCAAGCACTAGGGCAGAATTGTAAGTTAGCTCAAAGACAGAACTCCTAAACCATTTCTTCCAATACGACATAGAATGGGATTGTAGTCCTAAAGCTGCACTTACACTACATTGCACCTCATGTAGAAGTTGTAATAATTTACTATTGCACAAAAGAAATGTAAAATACTCACAAAACAGCTCTACAAGAAGGTTCAAGGCAATAATGAATAAAGGATGACATCCAGTTCTAAATAACATTCAGCAATTAAAATAGTTGCAGATTGTCCAGATATAGGGAAGCCTACATTACACAGCTACAGCGCTGCTATAAATAAAATAATCAAAACAGAACCTTCAAAGGCAATCCTCTTCACAAAAAATTGTCTCCCTGGTGAAAAGATGAGATTAAAAAAGGCAAACAAAAAATACAACCCATGTGACAAATCATGTTGCTTAATCAACTCAGATATTCTGAATTCCAAGAGCCTCCTTAAATCAGAGCCAAATCTGTAGCTGAATACCTGACCAGAAAGAAAAAAAAATTAAAAAGAAGATCGTGTTCTGAACTTCTAGCATGTGAATATTTGCCACCACCGTGATATATCAGCTTTTCATTTGTGTTAATTACAGCATTGTTTGGGAATCACACATGATGGAGAACATTTTATTCTGCAAGTGGAATGGCAGACCCACCATGAAATATTTGAAAAATCACAGCAGTCAGGTGAAGTTCACGATGACTGGGAAAAGGGAAATATAACCCCCATTTTCAAGAAGGGGAAAATTAATGACACAGGAAACCACAGACCAGTCAGTCTCACCTCTGTGGCTAGCAGAATCACAGAGCAGATTCTCCTGGAAACCATGCTGGGGCACACAAAAAACAACAAGGTTGTTGGTGACAGCCACCATGGCTTTACTAAGGGGAAATCCTGCCTGACCAATTTGGTGGCCTTCTATGACAGGGCTACAGAAATGATGGACAGGGGCAGAGCAGTTGACATCATCTACCTCGATTTGTGCAAAGCCTTCAACACTCTCCCACATGACATCCTTGTCTCTAAATTGGAGAGACATCAATTTGACCACTCAGTGGATAAAGAACTGGTTGGATGGCCACATGCAAAGAGCTGTGGTCAACGGCTCAATGTCTAGTTGGAGACCAGTAATGAGTGGTGTCCCTCAGGGATCAGTGTTGGGACCGGTTTTTTCAACATCTTTGTCGGTGACATGGACAGTGGGATTGAGTGCACCCTCAGCAAGTTTGCCGATGACACCAAGCTGTGTGGTTCGGTTGATACACTGGAGGGAAGGGATGCCATCCAGAGGGACTTTGACACGCTTGTGAGGTGGGCTGATGCCAATCTCATGAAGTCTAACCAAGCCACTTGCAAGGTCCTACACCTGGGTTGGGGCAACCTCAGGCACAGCTACAGGTTGGGCAGAGAAGAGATTCAGAGCAGCCCTGCAGAGAAGGACTTGGGGGTGTTGGTTGATGAGAAAATGAATATGAGCCGGCAGTGTGTGCCTACAGCCCAGAAAGCCAACCGTATCCTGGGCTGCATCAAGAGGAGCATGACCAGCAGGTCGAAGGAGGTGATCCTGCCCATCTACTCTGCTCTCACGAGACCTCACTTGAAGTATTGTGTACAGTTCTGGTGTCCTCAACATAAAAAGGACACGGAACTGTTGGAACAAGTCCAGAGGAGGGCCACAAGGATGATCAGGAGACTGGAGCACCACCCGTATGAAGATAGGCTGAGAAAGTTGGGTCTGTTCAGCCTGGAGAAGAGAAGGCTGCATGAAGACCTCACGGCAGCCTTCCAGTATGGGAAGGGGGCTTATAGGGATGCTGGAGAGGGACTATTCATCAGGGACTATAGCAACAGGACAAGGGTAATGGGTTTAAACTTACACAGGGGAAGTTCAGGTTAGATATAAGAAAGAAGTTCTTTACTGTGAGGGTGGTGAGGCACTGGAATGGGTTGCCCAAAGAAGTGGTAAATGCTCCCTCTCTTGCAATGTTCAAGGTCAGGCTGGACAGAGCCTTGGGTGACATGGTTTAGTGTGAGGCGTCCCTGCCCATGGCAGGGGGGTTGGAACTAGATGATCGTAAGGTCCTTTCCAACCCTGACCATCTTATGATTCCATGATTGTATGAAAAATTCTATCCTGATTTTCTCTCATATAACAGTGAAGATCAGAGTCTCTTACACCAAAAATTCTGCAACCGTAAGTGCTATTTGGAAAAGCAAGAAGAACAAGAAACAACAAACCCAAACATACAACAATCACCAAAACCGCAAAACCTCACCAGCACTACAGTTAAACAACATGCAGTCACTGAACAGACTTTTTGCAGATGGAGCTTTAACTTAAATCTGACATCAGATTTTGATCACCTGAAGGTAAGATTAATCTATTATCACACTAAAATGCACTGAACTTCTACTTTAAATCCTCTTGTTTTCATTACACTGTAATTCTGCAAAAAGTCCCTAAGCCCAAGAAAGGAAAAAGCAAAAGTGTACATATGAAAGGTGTTAAGAAAATTAATGTTCCAAGGGCATACTGAAAGCCTAGCCTAAGAACGAGTAAATTACACTACTTTAACTTAAGCGGCTTCACTCAAGTAGTCCTATATTTAGAGAATGTTCCAAGTTTTCAGGAAAGAGTCATTATATTGTGAAATACTGTTCGTTGTTCAATAAAGATGATACTACATAAAGATGGTGCCCAAGGGAATAATTTGCAGAGATATCAGACACTAGAGATTTGGATCACCCACTGGTAAGATGAGCCTCATTAGTGTCCCTCTCTCCACTGATCCCAATTCTGAGAAACTGGTCAAAATGCATGTTCTAGAAATTGCATGAAGCCTTTGTGTTCTCAGGGACAATCCTTTATCCACCTGCAGATGATTTAAGACCTATTTATAAACAGATATTATAATACAGCTACCTCCACCAGAAGAGAAAACACAACTTTTTGAGGTACATAATGAGACTAAGGAATAGTAAAGCTGAAAAAGGTTACTTTTACTGACCTTTCATGCAGGTCTGTCTTAATGGATTCACAGGCTGTGGCAGATAGATTGGCTATAAACACTTAATCCCAGATTCCCTTACAATCTCAAGGGGAAATATTTTCCTACACTTACTGAAGAATTTACTAATGGTACAAAAGAGAGAAAAAGAAAATCATGCAAAAGAGCAGTAACCCAAATAACTGTGAATGAGAGATCTGGCTGGTTAAGCAATAAGCAGCTATACAAGCATCTGACAGGGGGGTGGAGGGGAAAGTGTGTGTGGGGGAATTATCAGCAGGAGTCTGAGGGAAGGACAGATGAAATGTACACAAAAGAAGGATAGAACTTTTTTAATTAAAAAAACCCCATATGTACAGAATAATGAATTTCCATAAGAACCTGCTAAATCCAATTTTGGCTTTCCTGAGGTTGTTTATAGGAGCAACTAAGGATCAAGTTCAACACTACATGCCAATGACATTAATTTTAACAATCTTATACCTGAAACTGAACTATAGCTCCTTAGTTTTCTCTGTAATGGGCATCTGAAAAGTAAATAGCTTTTTCTGTCGAGAAATAGCTCTTCTGCAGTTAACCTTGTAATCCCACTCTCTTCATCAGGTTTTTTGAGCCTTATCCACCACTCAGTCCAACAATTGCCCATCTAGCAGCCTGAAGGAGAACTGCAGATACTTTCCTGTAGCAAAAGTACTGTTCTAGATGAAAGGTTTGTGAAATCCTTTGGGAAAGGAAAAAATTGTAAAAAAGAGTAATTTAGAAAGAGAAAATTCTGGCATTGTGTCTGAGGTAGTACTATGGCCTTCAACAGTGTATATTATTGTAAAGCAGAGGAAATAAAACATAAGAGTGTATATTGCATTGGTGGATTAACTATTTAATTTCACTAATTAAATTGCTTCAAGTCTAGTATGTTTTGTGCATGGTTATAATTGTCAAGTGAAATTAATTCACAGATTTCTTTCACCTTCGGGGTTTACTCCATGACTGTGCTGATGCAATTATTTTCATAGTGTGCCTCTTTTCTTGCATGGCTATTGTTACGTATGTCCCCTGAAAGCCACAGAGTGCACCATCCTCTAGATAAATAAAAATAAAAGGGGGAGGGGAGGAAAGTATATTAAAAAGTTTAAAAATCCTAGCATTGTTGACAAAATGTCCACAATCAGCTGAATGTTCATAAGTTTTCTTGCAGCAGTAAAATATTTCTGAGCACTGGCAGGGGTGATTTTTAATACAGATCCAATTGTTAGCCAGAGTTCCGTAAAACAGTCAAGCTTTCAATTTCCAAGGTAGGATTATAAAACACGTCAACACTGAATAAGTAGAGTTACAGAGCAGATCAAGGGCCAGGTTTCTCAGACGATAGCATACAGCTTGGAGGAAGTGTCAGCTAATCTCAGCTGAAGATACGCTCTAGAATTTAAAGATGAAAATTCTCTACCTTAGCAAATTTGCAGGCCCTGATCAGCAATGTTAACTGATCACCACCAGCTGGTGATATGAAAGACAACTTTCAGCGTTGTATTTGACAAAAGCATGCCTTTGGCTAAATTCTTGAGAAATTCTGCTAATGGTAATAATTCGATACAACTGTGTAGCTCTGTCTTATAGACAAGGTAGAAAGAATTGCCTGAGTGTCTACAAGGACTTGACAAGCAGATGGCTACAGCAATTGCTGAATGCTGAATTAGGAGATTCCTGAACTTTTGAAATAGTTACACAGACCTCTACTAAATTCCCTGTTCACCCTAAAGCTGTGCAACAACAATGGCAAAACTGACAAAACTTCACACTGTCAACAGAATATCTCCTGAATTTTCCCTTCCCATTACCAACAACACAGCAGGGTAGTGTGAAATGATTTATCTACATCTGGTAAGACAACAACCATACCTGACTCTCTGACTGAAAAATAGATTACTTGTTATGGCAGCTGTGTGAGAAAAGATTTATTGTTCCAAGGTGGCAGACCTGAATGTCACACAGCAATGACAGCTTTCTGTTTTCCAGCAGCAATTATTAGTGCATGCAGGCTAGTATCTGCAAAGAGTAAGCTCAGAATTCAAGACCTCTTCCAGGAAACAAATGGCAATGAAATTTACTCTTTTTTTCACTCTTCTGTCCAAACCAATCCATTTATCTGCAGACAAGGATGAAGCTATAAACCAGTGAAGATTACTTAGAATATCTCACAGTAGTGAGAAGTAGTAGTTTGGTTAGAAAGTGACATGCAACAATTTTAGTAACAAGTGTATTTAGCCTTGCTGAATCAAAGGTTATTAAGACAAACACAGATGCAGCATTATTTTGGCAAAGTCGTGGATCCAGAGCATTAAATGCACGTTTCAAAAAAATAAATTTGAAAAAAAAAAAAATATAATCACCTACTCAGGGTTGTCTCTGGTTTTGTTTGTCTCTTTTTATTGCTGTACTTATTCCAGTTAGGATGGAGTTAACTTTCCTCATAGGAGCCCATGTAGTGCTGTTTTGCACTAGTGGCTAGAAAAGTGTTGATAACACACCAATGCTTTGGCTATTGCTGTGCAGTGCTCACACAGCATTCAAGGATGTCTCTCTACCCACACATGCCTGCAAAGCCCAGTAGTCTGGGACTGGGCAAGAGGCTGGGACAGGATACAGCCAGGACAGCTGACCCAAATTGACCAAATGGAAATTCCATGCCATACTATATCATTATAAGCAATAGATGATCAGAGAAAAGGGGCAGTAAGTGGTGGAGGAGAGGAACATTTGTTAAGGCTTCTGTCTTGCCAAGCAGCTGCTACACATGCTGAGGCCTTGCTTCCCAGAAAGTGGCTGGATATCACCTGCTGATGGGAAATGGAGAATAAATCTCCTTTTCTTCTTTGTTTCCACCTCTTCTGCTGCCCCCTAAACTGCTTTTGCGTCAACCCAAGGTGTTTTCAATCTTATTTTCTCTCCCTGTCTTGCTGAGGAAGGGGAGTAAGAGAGTTTCTTGGTGGGCACCTGGCAGCCAGTCAAGGTTAACCTACCACAGTTCTTTTTGGCATCCAATGTGAGTGCCTAATTCCAAGGAGACAAATGTAATAAAAGGTCATAGTTTCAGTAACTTTAAAGTAATGTTATGGAGCCCTGTGTATAATGTGCTCTGTTTCTTGCATAGTAGATTCCCTCAGCTTTTTACTCTTTCAGACCTGAAATACACTTTGGGCCCTGTACCAGACCACCACCCATTCTATAAGGGATGCTCTTCCCCAGCCCTCTGCTACAGTGCCCCATGCTTCCTCTGGGGATTGTATTTCTGCCTTGACATTTGGTATATTTTGGGTTCATTAGCTTTGCATAATTAGCAGTTAAACCAATACATGGTTTTGTATGAAATCTGGCTCCAGACAATTTCCACACAATTTAGATCTGCATGGTGTTTTGTTTTGGTTTTTTAAATCAAGTAGATACGTTAACATGCTTCATTGCTTCAATAACACAGGGCAATATACATTGCTTTCAAGGCCCACACACCTCTGCTTGTAATATAACTTGACCCAAAATTGATACCAGTAGTGCTTCAGAATGAAAGAGCAATAACTAAGAATTTCTTATTTAAGCAGTTCTGATTAATTCTGCCACCTGGGCTGCCACCTTTTAGCTCACAAACTTAAGAACGTTCAGTTCAGTGTAACTTTAAGCATAAACCACTAGAATCAGTGGATGTAAATGCTCCTCCATAGTATGTTCTTTTTTCCCCATTGCTCTCTGCACATTTAAACACTAACTATAGTGTTGTTGAATATAAAGGATATAATAAATAAAAGCTGCAGTATAGAAGGAAATTAAGACAAATGCAGATACAAGGTTAGCGTTCTTCATTGTAATAACACTGCTTCACACTGAAAACTCATGTAGAGAAGAACCAAAACCAGTGCTATATTTCTCAAAGTATCATACAGTAGTCAGTGTACTGAAAGCTAATGAAATTAACTTCCTACTCAAATTTTCTTTCATATGTTTGCTGTGTTCCTCAAGCTTATCCTGACTGCCTTTACTAACCTACAAAAAGAACTTTTTCACAAACACATCACTTATTCCTCTTCAGACTTCCATGACTTGCTGTAGCTTTTATAAAAATGCAAAAGGCTGCAAAGCCTGGAAAAACAGCTTTAAAAACAAACAGATAATTGCACAAAGCAATTAAAAATGGCATTTTATAAGAGAATTAAAAAGGGAGTCTCTCCTCATTAAAGGCTAACACTAGAGCATTATCTTTTCCACTTGTTCAGTCTAAGCATGCAATCAAAATATTTTGGGGTTTTTTTCTGTAGTTATTGGGTGGTATAAGAAAAAAGTCTCCAATTACAGTCACTTGGACTCAAGATATTATAATACTGATAAAATCAAATAGTTTGAACACCATAACACTATTCTCAAAATAAGAAAAAAGAAACTTCTAGATATACAAAGCATCCAACAACTAGTCATTAAATGGGGAATTGTTTTGAGCAAATGATATCTGTAAAGCATTTGATTAGGCAGTGCTATTCAAGTCCTAATGTAACAAACCTGGTAGATTGAAACATGATTTCAACTGAATACCCCCCTTCCTCTGCCCTTCAATAGTTGTGTCAGTGCCTTGCCAGCCTTGTGGTTACTTACACAGACTTAAACAGATGTAGTACGGTGTATTTCCATTCAGAACATCTGATTACAAGGGCTACAATTTTTAAACTGAGGAGCTTAATGGAATTTAAAACAACAAAGTTTCTATCTCGCATTACTGTTTATGCTATTCGCTTGGTAATGAAACATCAGTATGAATTCATTCAGCTGTAAAGCAATGAAAGAAGGCTTATAAAGGAGGCAAAGCCCTTTCTGGAGAGGTGAACTACAAATGAACTTAGGACTAAGTCAATTTCATTAGCAGCAAAACATATAGATGAGACACTCAAGGTTCAAGAGTAAGCTCATCATGCTATCAAAAAGCTCACTAATTACTTTTTTTATTTCTCTTTTCTGCAATGTACACACCTGCTTTGTCATCTCGGATCCAGTTTGGCTACAACCAACGTCTGTGCTCACACCATGCTAATAGCCCTCTAAATCTGGCTTAGTAACACCAAGGAACTGCAGGTTTTCCATATGGAGCAGAACTCTTCCAAACCTCTGCATACGCACAGAAGCAGCTGTTCCAGTACTAGAGGCCATTATGGGAGACTAAGAGATGAAGCAGGCACCTAGAGACAAAGTCTTGAAATTCCTGCTTTTGCGAGAATATTGTGTTACCACAGCAAAACCTGGAACTTGCAATCAGCACCCAATCTATGCCAATATGTCAGTTTAGAAGACCAAGCCAAACAAATGAATTAATAAGCTTATTCCCTTTGCAACAAACCAGTAGGAGATTGGTATGTCTGAACTCCTGATCACTTTTTAGAGTTTAGATACTGAAGTCAGGAGTGAATGAATCCTTTTCTTCAGTCAGGCACCTACAAGTCTCCAGAACAAACCAAACCAAACCAAAACAAAGCTTTTTAAACCACAGGTACTGGAAGAAAAAGTGAGGATACTGCCATAGTCCATCATTTCTATAACAGCTTTTCCCAGATCTTTTGGATCAAAAGACCACAGTCAACCTTCAAAATTTATCTCAGATAAAAGCAAGTTATCTGACCATTAACCTAGTTAGCACATTAAGGATTCTTTCTCTTCAGTATGGTGTGATTCTTTCTTTCATTGAAATTACAGAAACAATTCTAACCTTCAAACCAAAATGAGGCCTTCCCAATCCCAGCCTACGAGCCTTACTTTAAGCACCTTCTTCTTTCTCCAGTACTGCAGAAAAGCCCATCTACAGAAAGCAGCTTTTATGTCTCACGTGTCATTAATAACAAGACTCGCAACAACGGCACCACAGCCCTGCTTCACATCCCAGTCCTCCTGTGTGATTCAGTTTCTTGCAGGACAGAGAAAAGCTCCCAAGATTTCCAGGGCTGGGTTTTTAATGTGAGCTGTGAAGAGGCAGAACTGAGCTCTTAGTATTGATCAATTACCAAGGGATTATTGAAAAGATGATGTGTTGAGAATTGGTTTTAAAACACATTGCAGGATTTACAGGTGAAACATCAAGCCTTGGGCATATCTTGCTTCACCAAGCATGCCATCTTCATATCAGACTGACAATCACAGAGTACGGCCCAGCCCTGCATATCAGGAGGTTGGAACAAACCCTGCCTGGGACCGAATGTTACAGGGCTGCCCTTTCTGCCTCAGCTGCAGCCACCACTGGCTTTCCCTCCAAGGCTACACCTACCCCAAACAGGGTCATGCATGGGAGTGAAAAGGTCAGAAACAGGCAGGCATCAAGACTCAGGCAGGAGGAACAGAGGGTTTCTTCCATGGCCACACAGCTGAAATGCCATGTTAGAGGCCAATTTAATTTGTTTCAATGGAGCTGAGCCCTCCAGTCAACAAGGGAATCCTCAATCTTTTACCTCTTCCTTTGCAAAGCCTTTTGATGTCTCTTGAATGCAATGCTGAGCATGGCCTTTAATCACAAGCCTTTAATATTTATTTCTACTGAAACCCAAAGCAGAATCTAAAGTAAATTTGTTAAGAACAATGTCCCTTTGAAGAATGCTCAAGACAATGTTGGTTTTTATACAATTGTATGAGTCTGCTACTGACTAGTAAACGGAAAACTCTTCACTGGATAGCTGCTACTAAGCTGTCACAGGTAGGATATAGAGATGAAGTTTGAGTGTAATGTTATAATGGATAATACTATACCTTGACTGTCAAGATACTGCACAGATCTAAGTCACCTTTCTGAGTTTGGGGAGGTGGGTGTTATTGTTTTTCTTTTTAAGCATATTTGTATTTTAAGGTCTTCTTTTCTGAGCAGAAGAGCTTTTTGAGATGGCTACTAATTAAATAATCAAAATAATCAACTATCCACTTAATCCAATTTTAAATATCATACTTGATTTTGAGAAAAAGCAGAAAGCAAGCAAAAACGTGAGAAGACAATTAGACTAACCTGTTAAGACCAGTCCTTTCAAAGGTCTTTTAGCCTCAAAGGCACTGATTTCATGGGATACGTACAAACCTAAACAGCTTTTAAAAGCTGAAGACCTAAATAGCCATTTTAGATACAACCTCAAAAGGTTCAGGTAAACATCAAGAAGCCAAACAACAGAAATTCTCTTCATTAACGAAATTGTGGATATGCAGTAACTACATTGAGTTCAACAGTTATTTTTGCTTTAGCATGAACATGATTGATAGAGCAAATGCCGATGCTTTTCCAGACATCTCCTGCATATGGCCCTTGAAATAACGTTAAAATATTTGGAGGTAGATGAAAGCCTTCTCTAGAAATGCTTTGTTCCATGTGAATGATGAGACCAATGGTCCCTACGCAGCAACACTAGTTAAAGGTTCTTAAGGTTAGGGTTGGGGCAGGAGGGGGAAGGAAGGAAAGGGTCTGAAACCTCATGGAGACTGTATAATACTTGCCCTGACAGCTTTTACTCCAAAGCACTGACTGGTGGAGGATCAAGAGAACAGAAATTAAGAACAGAAACAGCAAGAACTTGCTGAGATGAGGCCCTCTGGGGAAAGAAAGAGAAAGCTGTTTCAGGTGCAACCAGTAGTTGGTTGGCTGAAGCCAGATTACAGGGCCTGAACAGGAGTAGCAATTCAGAGAACAATATGGACAAGTGACCCTCACAAATCTGAGCTATTTTGCACACGAAAATGAGCCAGAGCCTCCGAGAAGACTTCTCCTCTGCCCTCATTAGGTGACCCAAGAGGATAGGCTGGTGCCCAGTATTCACCACAACACCAAGCAGTGCAGGACCCCCATGCAGCAGCAGCAGCTGCTATAATGAAAGCCGAGATGAGGTCTCCTTGAACCCTCAGACAAGACGTTCATGCCAGACCAAGTCTGTGAAGACACTGAGAGTCAGCAGCAAAGTCTAGACCCACAATGAGATTATAGCAATACACAAATGCCAGAGAGCAAGGTCAGAACAAATGTCCAGCAAATAGAAAATGGGGCTAGGGAATCTTGGGCTGGTCTGCTTTTACTCATAAAACTATCAGCAGAGTCTGTTTCCCGAAAATCAGAAATCTGAAAACAGGACTTATCTGAATGTCTGATTGTGTCTCTTTGGAGTATGTCCTGTGCTAACCAAACCTTAGCCAGGCCAGCCCCTTAAAGTCACTATTTCATCACACTGCTGTTTCTACTAGTTGTGGCCAGAAGGAGTATGTGCAGAGAAACATGACAGAGAAAATCAAACCAGCTTTTGCACAATTATCCCTCAGTTCCTCCACAGATGTAAGGTGAGTCACTTCATAGGATTAGAGTCCTGTTAGAATTGTTACATCTGTACAGTTTCTGTTCCAGGCTTCTTTCTCAGCTTAACATTCATGAGCAGCTTCTGACACATTACGAAAGATCACTTTCTAGAGGATTAGCCTAATACAAAAGATGTAGCCTAACAATAAGCATGTACAAACATTGTGTTGATCATAAGCATCTTGATAGCTACGAAGTAACAGAAAGAGGCAATGATAGGGAAAAAAAAGAATCTGTAGTTGAAGCTGTACTATGCCTGCTTTGATAAAAAACTGCCTCACAGCAGATAATAGACTCTTAGGAAGCAGTGAGTATTACTATATATTTTTGGAAGTAAAAGGATTGACACTTTTTTCATAGACCCCAACCTACCATTTATCATGTGAGTCCACTGCAACATCGAATATGATGCTGCACCAGCCTGCAACATTATTCATACCATAGATAGATTAATGCATAGCAGCAGAATTGCTTCATTGGAGCCACTCTGAACGATCACATTAAAACTTCCATTCATGCAAATCTGCAACTTGTGAATGAACAAGATACTTTGCCTTTTAAAACCACTTAGTAGCATCTCCACACAACTGATTGATATCTTATATTGGGGCAAAATACATCATGAGGTCTCAGAAATCTCTGTGTAGTTTATTTTGCAGCTTCATGAGGCTCTGTGTGTCAGGAAATATTAAAGAACATTGAAGTAGGAGGAGGTAAGCCACATTAAAGTACTAAAAACAGTCACTACATGCCATGTGCCCTTGAGCAGAGCAATTGTCTATAAGCTGAGAAAGGAGTCCTTCAGAATATAATTTTCATGTCATTTATCTTGGCTGAATTGTGCATATTTAGTGGCCTTTTTCTAAAGTGTATGATGATTGTCATAGAATTATACCAATGACTTGAATCACATCACAACTATGTAATATTTGGCATATTGAGCATGGCATAATAATGGTATATTGAACTTGGTATGGAATAAATTTTTTTCTGCTTTGTCTGAATAGAACCTGAAGGCTATGAAAAGCTAGGAAGTAACTATCGATTCACTATTTTCCACCTAGTTTCTGTTTGTGTGAAATGAACGGATAGCCCAAATCAGCTCTGTAGCAAACTACAGTATGAATCACAGAAGCTATCATTGCAAGCCACATTAATTGGCAGTTTGGCAATCCAATTGGCCCTTACCCAAATATTCATAGTTACATAATCTTTTAAACTTTAGTGGCAGGCCCCTTTGGGTAAAATACATAAGGCAGCCTCAAAAACTTTCCATTGCATTGTGTTATGCTATGTCTGCTCAGAGAATTCATGGACAAACTTTTAGAATCTGATATTTCATTAGCACAAAACCAGAAGTTACTTTCTCTGTTACTGCCCTTTACTGACGGAACCATAAATACCTAACAGCCATCAACAAAAGATTTTTTCAGAGCAAGCCCCAAAGCAGCATATAAGTATTGCAGCTGAGAAGACCTTTGGTACAGATGGAGCATTCATAGAGAAACTGTCATAAATTTAATGTTATCCACCCCCAGGTCTGCTTAGGGACATCATGGAACCCAGGAATGACTTAAAAGGCCCCTCAATATTGTCTTTCCCTACAGTCTGTGCTCATTCTTGCAACTTGATCTCTAAGAGGAAAAGTATTTTTTGCCTGTTGAAGATCTTTACTTTTTCTTTCAATTAAAGAGCATGGAAAGAACAGCAAAAGCATTAATCCCACTGTAAAGATGTTTGATACATGGAGTTTAGTTCAGAAATCGAAGTTTATTTCTTAGCAGTCAGAGCAAAAAAGGCTGCAAGAGTCAAAAAATCCCAAGACCCATCTCTAATTTCACTTGCTCAGTTTTAACAAAGGTATAATTCTGTCTCCCTTTCTCCCAATTTACTTCACTGTTGAAGTAAAAATACTGACTACAGAAAAGAATTATAGAGACTATAAAACAAAACTAGCCATTGTAAGGGAAAACAAATAGTTGAGAAATTATTTCTGGTGTCATTTCAAATAAGTGAGAAAGTCAGAGCTCTATGGAAGTTAACTGGATAGTCAGATAATCCATAGTACAGAATACCCCAAGCATACATGTTTGGCTGAGGATAGGGTAGTAGTCTGTATGACACTTGTGGCTAAATAAAATATAGATGAGCTTTACTGTTCCTTTTTTAGTTATTGAGACACAACAGCTGAGTTTCAAAAGATGCAGACAGCTTCATGCACTATTTAACACTAATACACTTTCGGACGACCTCGTGGAATAACTCCACTGCCAGCTCGCTGAAAAAGGACAATGACAAACTAACTGGACAAAATTTCCCTATAAAGTTATCTAAGCTTCCCTATGAAGTTATCCAGCAAAAATTTGGCTGGCATCGAGGAGTGGTTAAGGAGACAGGCATCTCTTGATATGTGAAGCCTCCTGTCATTCTCATTACCTGCTAGGTTTGTGGAGTGAATGGAAATACATTGGCTTTCAAAGTTTTTGTATTCCAAAACAAAACCAACATAATTTCAGCTCAGGTAGAATCTCGGGTTTTAAGAGGCTTATTGCTTCACTGTTTTTGAGTCACATTATTATAAAATGTCTTTCCATATATAGAATTTTTAAAGCATTCATGAAATGCACAATAAGTGTCAGATTCAGTATCGAAGTGAATTAGTTACTCATCAGTGGAGAAGGCTTTTCCAATCAAAACCCTTTGTCCATGTCCTTCTATAATGAACATAATGGGCTACATTTCCTTCCAGCTCATTCCACTGCCACTTCCTCCTAACCCTTGGAAGAGCTGCCTGCAATGCTAGTATGGGGAGCTCTGAAGATTATGACGTCTGGGAAAACCTGAAAAGCAGAGGAGGATGGAAACATTCAACAGCCGCAGCTGCATCCCATTCAGCTGGCTTGTCAAAGTACATCCTGATTGGAATAAATTACATCTCAGCCTCTGAACACTGGCAGCGAAACAAGGTGTTTACAACATAACACCTAGTTGGATCAATTCCAAACTGTGACAGATGTCATACGAAGTTGCCTTGATGGAGTGAAGCACAGGCTTCTTTCCAAAGTTGAAATCAGAGCATTAGCATTAAAATGTTGATCTTCATTTTGAATGACAGCATCACCATATTATCATATAATCAACAGAGCCTTGTAGATAAATGCAAGATTGTGTTGCTGCAAAAGGTAGATGTATCTTAAGGAAACGCATTAATACTTTAAAACTGAATGAAGCCTACAGAAAATCATCAAATTCCCCAGGTAAGATACCAGTTACATTGTCTTCAGCTTCTATAACATAGTTACTCTTTTGGGGAATGGCTTTTGGAAAACAAACAAATATTTAGGGACCAAATATAAATCCTGCCACTGGTAGTAAGAGCAGCTCAAAGCCAGACTCTGGATCTAAGTATCTTCAGTGAAATCTACCTGCAAACTTTCAATGTAAGTTTCTCTTTCCCCTCCCCACAAAGTGACAAGTAAATTTCGTGAACTGTCAAACCCAGGCTAAGAGTAGACTGGAAGTCTGGAAGCTAAAGCTAGAGGCTGCCATGTCACATGAATTCACCAGAATAGATCTCAGTGCAGACTTCTTGCATCTTTGTTAGTCACGTTACCCCTCTGCTTATACAAAAAAAAAAAAAGTAGAGCCCTCCTGACACACAGCTATGCCCATGAATAGAAGGACAGATAGGAGCCCCAGACAAACAGGCCTTTCACATCTCTAACTCATCTTTTTAGGACAATATCAGAGTATTAATCATAACAAACATAGCCATGGTCAAGGATAAAAGTCTCTGCACAAGCTGCCTCTGCTCTACATGAAAACCTCAATCGTGATCAGAAAAAAAAAAAATCAAATTCTCGTAACAGCATTACAAGCCATACATGTTTTTTTAATTTGGTGCAGTAAGGATTCAGACAGTAAATTCTTTGGGTGTTTTACAGTCATACTGAATAGCTGCATCTGCTTCAAAAGAAAAATACTTTTCCTAGTGAAAGAGAATTTAAAAGTCAGAAAAGTGAAAGAACAATGTCCTGGAGTCTTCACTTCACTAGATTTATAGCACAACCACACTAAGGTTATAGCATCAACCAGAGGTGATGTGGGGAAAACAATTAAATAAAGAGGATCAGGTCCTAACCTCAAGTTAACAAAATTTATGTACACTTATAAACAACATGAGCCAACACTGAACAATTGTTCTTTCTTCCCTATGCCTTCATGAGGCATTTATCTCGTAATTTTAAGGCCCAAATCAAATTTGCTGGAGCATGTATACAAAGGTGACATAAAGTAAATGCAGATTAGTAGCACACACAAAACAATAAATGTTAAGGTTTTATTTCTTGTACGTTATTTATCACTTCTCTTTCTAATTGCAGAATTTTAATACTAATGATTGTTTGTTCCAGGGTGCCTGCAGTCCAACTTACTCAGTTTTGAAGGGCAGCTCATAGCTGAGACTGCCGTCTTCCAGCAGTGCAGAGCCTAGCTGGCTGCTTTCCCAATACCCTTCCCCACAGTTAGTTAAGATTAGGCAACAATGAACGGTTTTGTGCTTACTTTCAGAGGAAGCAGCCTCTGCTAAGGGATAGTTTTGTTACCAGTCCTTTCAATCCCTAGCTCAATAATTGCAGAAAGGAAAATTCCTCTCTGTTTACCACATGAAATGGCAGGTTATGGCAATTATCCTCCTGTCTCCTTGTCTCCCAGTCTCACTCAGAGCAGCTTAATCATCAACCTCCCACCCTCTTTCTGGACCCCAAGCATTATCAAGAGTACAAATAGACTCCCTGACCTAACCCTTTTGCTTCACCTTCATCACTGCGTTGCATGCTTCATTTTCAGATAGGCAGCAGAATAAATGTATTGAGCTGCCTGCATTTTAGCAGAAAATGACACTGATTGTCACTAAATATAATGAGTGCCGTATGTGTGTTTCATTGGAACCACAAGCTCAAATTAGCCTGTCAGAATTTGACTGTACCCTGATGCCAGCCTGTCAAGTGACACAATTAGCTTAAGAGAATAAAGAAAAGGCTTTTCAAAGCCATCAAAGCTTTCCACTTGCTCAAGTCCCATCCCTTTGCTTGCTGCCTTCCTTAAATCTAAATGCATTTTTTATTTGCAGATAGGTAGATGCTATCTCTCTGCTCCCTCTTCCTCAACTCTCTCTTCACCACTACTTTCTTACTAAAAGCTCATCAAATCTGTGGAGAGGAAAAGGAAATCATTCCTTCACAGGTCCCTAAAGTTTAGTTTTCTTACAGTGAAAGGAAATGTTTACCTGTAGATAAAACCTTATCAGTGGCTCAGCTTTGTGTTTCTTGCAGAGCACTAAAAACCATTAGAATAATAGTGGATTTAGAGATGCACTGAAAGAGCAGAGACTTCAAGCAGAAGAGCTGTCTTCCTTATTCTTTCTTTTCCCACCAGCGCATACAGAGGTGCAGCATTTCTTGTCACAGACATCTCAGAGACCAGCAGAAACAAATGTGAAATCAAGCTCAGAATTGCTATCTGTTTCCTCAAGGGCATGGCCGTGCCTATCGCAAACTGCAAACTCACTAATCCCAAGCATGTCCAAAACTGACTCAGAGGCTGGCAGCTCTGAGCTGCAGTTGGATCTACAAAGCAGACAGCTTGCTCAGATCGCTCCTTAGCAACAGCACTTGTGTCTTTTCCCAAGAATCCCCTCTCAGCTCCTTCCCAGCTCTTGGCCCCTTTTAGCCCTGACTTTGCACCACTTCTTTGTAATGCCAAAGACTCTGTAAGGACACCATCTCATTAGAAAAGGGTGGGGGGGGAGATGGTGGGTGGAAGAGAAAGAATGATGGAATTTTATATCCCCTTAACCATTATTTTGTGGGGGTTTTTTTTCTCCTTTGACCAAGAGAATATTCTTATTTACATAAATTGTTTAAAAAAATGAATTAAAAAGTGATCCATGGTCCCTTCCACAGACTAGACTCAGCCATGCTGCTGGCATTCACAAGATGAGGAACCACACTCACTGCTGATCTTGGAGGTGAAGGAACCTTGTGAAGTGATTTGGAAGCTGTCTGGTGTCTCCAAGGGGGTAAGGAAGGGGTATCTGTGTTCTGCTCTTTCTATGCCAGTGAAATCACAATCCAGCAGTGCTAGCTCATATAGTAGACTTGTAGCTTGGCAGAAGATGCTTTCCAGACCATTACAAACCTCACAGAACAGTTTTGCCAAGGATTATGCATCACTGTATTTAGAATAGTTTCATTTAAACAAAAAAAAACGTCAGTTTTGTCAGCTCCCCTTGGGGTCACCCCCAGCAGAGTCTAAGCATTAAAATCTAAATTGATTTATTAAGGAAATAAAATCAAACATCTAGCTCCAAGACTGAAAAACAGGTAGCAAATAAAACATAGCACCTCACACCAGATCCAAGACTGTGCTCACAAAAAGATACTTTACTAGGTTTTAACTCTTATGTCCAAGCTCCCACAATGCCAATGTAGGGATCTTTGAAAAATAATCTAACAGTTGTTTTGAGAACTGTATATCATAAAGAGGTTGCATTGACTTACACACTATATGGGGTGCTGGTGTGGCACACTACTTGCCAGCAGAGGCCAACCTTCCACTTGAATGGCACAGCAACTAGTGTAGTAAGAGAGAAGCTCTTCTACGATGATACTCTAAACTTTTAGCCAGTGCTGTTGGCCTCATTGTTTGTGGTTTGGCTTTGCCAGGGAGAAGAGGAATGAGTACTCTGGTAAGTCTGGTCTCAGTGGCTACCTCAGCTTCCCACTGGCCCCACAGCAGCAGAGTGGGGCACACAGCAGCACTTCCACTGCCCCAGTTTTGTAGCTTGACATATGTCCTCAGTTCAGCTGTAGCAGTCATTACCTAAAGCACAACAGCATACCAGCATAGGACCATGGTCTTTGGCAAGTCCTCATTGGCCTGGCAAGAGCAGAGAGCAGAATGAAAGTTACTACAGTTCCACATATAGACCACAGACAGGTTTGAGGGCCCAGGAAGAAAGCTGAGAAAGAGCCAAGTCACCTCCTCAGCTACTTGCTGGTTCTGTGACCACGAGGAGACAGGAAACGTTGGCACTGAACTGCTAGCTTTGCATTTCAAATAGGTTTTACTCAGAGTCTAGCAAGTTTCCACCGCCTCCATGTTCTGACACAAAATGCTGCCAAGAGCAACCAAACGTGCATGTGGTAAAGATGAGTTGGCCTCATACTGACAGCCCCTCTTGATGCATCTTGTGCACTGACAGTTTTCCTTCTTATACTCTTTCTCGGTTTTTTTGTGCTTTATACAAGCCCTCAGTACTCCTTCAATACTGGTCTAACACAAGTTACTCTTGTGGCTGTTACCATTAAACTCAGCTGTCCTTACAGTGAATGCTTGTACCTCATTCCATCTACACAACTCTTAATTGAATTCCATATTTACTTATTTATTAGAAAATTTAGCAAGTCATTGTGATGCTGACAGAGGTCTGAGGTCGCCATTTTGCATCTATCTTACAAGAAGCTTTTATCAATATTCCTCTACCCAATAAGTATATTTCATAAGGGTGGTATCTCAGAGGTATCCACCCTATCTAGCCTGTATGGATTATTTAATAAAAGGCTGCACCTGAATAAAGGGAACAAATGAGTTTGTGAAGCATGTAGGACTCTTCCCACACTTCCAAGATGTCTGCAGGGAAGGAAAAGATAAACAGTGAAGAAATAGAGAAGGGAAGTGAAGAGAAACATTCTGAAAAAGTTTCAGAAGGGAATAAATTAAGGGCTTCCAGTATCTTAACACTGCTTTGGGTTACTTAGGCTCCTTGATGGTACCACTACTTGATATCAGTGTCAATCAGTGAAATATTGGTCAGTGACTGCATGCCACTGAGGGATGTGGAGATTAAATTAACTGACAAAGCAGCAGTTACCCCTGGCACTTCTGTTCCATTCAGATGTCACTGTTTTGCACTCGAAGTATTTTTTCCCCCGAAGATACAACATTTGGTCTTATTTTGCTAAGGCCAAGACTCATAGACATGACTATGAAACACATCATCCAGCTCAATCTATATTTTGTCTATACATTGCTCAACTTAGAACCAAGTGTTTCTGCTCTTTAACAGCTTACAATTGCTCACCATAAGGGCTTCCCTTTCAGCTTTGCTTTTTAATATACTGTTAAGTGCACCATGTCTTTCAGGAATTAAAATTTAAGAGGCATTAGAAAACTTGCCCCATTTCAAATGCTAGTCAAGCCAAAACTGTCTCCACTGCTTCTGTAGTTATCATAGAATCATGGAATGGTTTGGGTTAGAAAGGATCATCTAGTTCCAACCCCTCTGCATGGGCAGGGACACCTCACACTAGACAAGGTTGCTCAAAGTCCCATCCCACCTGGCTTGAATGCTTTCAGGGATGGGGGGAAGCCACAACTTCTCTGGGCAGCCAGTGCCAGCACCTCATCACCCTCACAGGGAAGAATTCCTTATACATGAAAATGCAGTTCTGAGGGATGTAACCTTCTTTAACTCACATAATACCTCCAAAATGTTCTTCTAGGGTTCGTTGGTTGGTTGTTTTCATAATATGAAATAGCTCATGTTTGTCTGTAACAGAACGCATTCCTCATGACCATTCTTCATGAACATTGCTTCTGAGGTATCTTAGGATCCTCAGCTCTACACCAGGCAGTCTGTTTTACTGAATGGCTTGCTGAAGCTTCAGCCAAGGGATGCTAAACAAAAAACTTCAGCTGCACTGAGTAAGAAACAAAAGAGCATAACTAGTGCATTAACGCTTAAATATTAATTAGACAGGACTGGAACATGGAAACACTTAAAATAAATGTTCTTGGTGACATTATTAAATGTTAAATTTTATGCATGCTAAATCATTTTGTAGCCTGATAAAATAGCTTTTCTTCTGTGGCCTAGGAGATGCATAATTAATATATTTTTTCTAGCCATCAGTGTTTAATTATTAAAGAGTTTGACTAACATTTAGATGGCAAAAGTATAAAAGTCCTTTGAAAAAGCCTAACATTTTTGTGAAGAACATGACTGAGAGAAGTCATTTTTATAGCATTTTTATTATAATTTATTTTAAAACAGCACATACAAGTCTCTTTATGTCCTTCTGAAATCTGGGATAAGGAAAGAGATTTTATTCTTCTTTTCCCTAGTTCATTGTTGAATATATCTCTCAAGTATTTTCTTCTTGGACTGAAAAACTAGGTGCAAGGAAGCTCTAGGTATGAGAAACTACTTTGCTGTCGTGGTTTAAGCCAGTCAGCAAGTCAGCCACGCAGTTTCTACTCCTCCCCACCCCACCCACCCCCCCCCGCCCCAGAGGGATGGGGAGGTAACTCCCACGGGTTGAGATAAGAACAGTCCAGTAACTAAGGTATAACACAAATCACTACTGCTACCACCAATAATAATAATGATAAGAGAAATAACAAGGGAAGAGAATACGATACCGCCCGCCGGAAAAGAGCCCGACAGAAAAGAGGACGTGCTCTTCTGGGTAGCTCCCAGTTACATCCCCGGGCATGACGTGCTGTGGTATGGAATACCTCTTTGGCTAGTTTGGGTCAGGTGTCCTGTCCCTGCTTCCTCCCGGCTTCTCCTCCTCCCTGGCAGAGCATGAGACTCACAAAGTCCTTGGTCAGGGTAAACATTCTGACCAGGAACTGAAAACATCGGCTTTATCAGTATTATTCCCGGGCTGAAAGTCAAAACCACAGCGCTGCACCAGCTACTAAGAAGGAGAAAAACTGACTGCTGCTGCTGAACCCAGGACACTTGCAAAATAACTGGAATTTTTATGTTTTGGTTGTCATTGTATTGGTTATCAGCCTAAATCAAGATTTTTTTAAGAATAGTTAATACTTTTCACTACAGATTTCAGTTTATAGATCTATATCCCATATATTTGATATATATATCCCATATAAAAGAAATCAAACATAAGTTTATTAAGACAATAGACAAAGATCACAGGCATGGGAAGGGAACACAGAGAAGTGCTGTTTTGATAGGAGTTCTGGGAGGATCCTGGACACTCAGCACACAAGGGTGAAAAAACCCACCTTTGTAGGTCAAGTATTGAACACACAGCTGAGTGACACTACTGTTTGCATCAAAGAGCAAAAGAGAGCCTTCCATCACTATAGCATCTTGGTACACATCTATTTTAAAACCTATGTACTCATACAATTAATTTTGGAGTATCACTGGTGTATAACTGCCTTTTCTGATTCCTATATACTGAAAACGTTGAGGAAAATTAAATTTCTAGGTATATAACAAGGCAAAAGATGGATGTTTCCCAATAGCTGTGGTATAAATTTCCCATCTTGCCTTCACACACCAGCCTGCTGGTTGAATATAACAGCCCATAGCTCAGGCAGACAAGAAAATAGAGCATCAGCCTCCAAGTTTTAGGGTCAGAGTGCAAGCAAAGGGGTACATGGGCAAAGGTATCAAAGCAAGGAGAAAACAGCGCTCCGCATTACAGCTGATGCCAGCCCATACACAGCCCAACCCATGTCAATTCTCTGGTAGGCATTAGGGAATTTTAAGGAAAACTATAAGCAGGCATTTGAAAGAGAGCAATGAGGTCAGTTCACACTGGTGGAAGAGAACACTGGAACTGCTCACAAGCTCCTGCGCTAACAGGTGACAGCACGGAATACTTGCCAAAAAACTTAAAATATTAGTACGAAAGCGTCTGGCACTTCTGGTTCCAGATGGTAACTGGAGGTGGAAGTCGAGCTCTCAGTGGTGCGAGAAAGTTAGGCCCTAAGAGAAAAGATATGGCTTGTGTTTGACAAGACACAGAGAGAAGAGCAGAGTGAAAAATGATATGCAATACAAATGATGATTGCAGCAGCAGTACAAAGTTGTATCCCAAATGGAAGAATTAAAAATGGGTATTAGAGATAGTTTGGAATGGAAAAGGGAGAGCAAATCAGGGGAAAGGAAAGAAGCGGGTTTTTTTCTGGAGAAAGAAGGCTCAAATTAAATGCCTCTACACTCAGGAGTGCAGATTTCAGTATAAAGAGAGAAAATGCAATCCTGCAGTAACTTTCTTGTTCCCTGCTAGGAGCTGATTCCTCTTTTTCCTTGCTCTTCAAAGTATCACAGCACCACCATTTCATGTGAGTCTAGTAATAACCAGCCCAAGCTTGAATAAATGCAGCAGGAGCACTGCTGCCTTTACAACAGACTTTTCTGGAGCTTTCCCCCTACACCCTCTGAAGGAATAAAACAAACTGACAGTTGAATAATGTAATCAACAGCAATTCATTGCCTTGAATTTCAGTAAATAAGCATAAAATATGTCTATGGGCTAATGCACTTTCAAAAAAATGATTGTACGGAAACAGACTGGAATTTCCTGTGTTAATGAAAATTTTACATACATTGGACTTTATGGATACACAGTTCAAATGCTATACTTCAGGGGTATATCATGACAGGGATGGAATTCAAAAACGTTAATGAGGATCCTGGTCAAAGCATACGGATTTTGTTAAACAATGTTTGAATAAATGTAAAATAGCTAAGCAGAAAAGTTTAACTCCTATCCAGAAATCAACTAAGTGCCACATTGACTAAATGTACGCAATTTGTTCCATTAAAAGCAGCATATGTTCTTAGTGAATAAAAGATCCTGCTGCCTTTGCTTTCCTGAAAAAGCTAACAGTGATGAGAACTCATAACAGGATTTACTTCTTTATTTTCAGTGACACTACTCTTTCCTTACCACCCTACTATACCCTACCTGGCAGTATGTGGAGCGTGGCTTTGATGCCTTTCTGCCCAGGTTTCCCACTGGCAGAACCAGGGCGTGCCTCATCCCACAGCTCCTTGTGCCAGCACCTTCACATAAAAGAAGTTCTTGGGTTGGGGGAAGTAATATTTCCTCAAAAGTGTGGTGAGGAGAAAAAGCCCAACAACTTCTAAGCAAAATGAAGTATAGTGGATATGAACTGTCATACAGGCTGCTCCACAGTCTGGATGACACCAGAAGTACTTCTGCCTAATAACAGTTAGTGGACTAATTAATGCAGCCTATTTAGAAAAAGCCTAGAGTGGTAAACACATGGGGGAAAATAAAAGTAGTCTACATGCTTTTGGTATAAGTAGCAAAACTATTTTAACCACAGAACCATAAGGCAAGAGTTACCAAATCCAAACCCATAGACATGTAGGGAGTTTCGTCTGAAATATAGTTTAAAACATTTACAAATACCACTCCACCAATGCTGTTGTGTCTTACACTTCCATAGCCCACATACATCTCTGATAATATACATTTGCAAATCACCTCCCTCAACCTCTTAACTGAAAAGTGTAACAGCAAAAAGATATCTTTTAAAAAAAGCTACGCAACCTCAGTCCCTGCAGAACTGTCAGGAAGCGTTGAAGATTATTCCCTGGGTTGTGTGACTCCAGGACAGAATTCACCTGCCATCACAGAAGGTTACACACACAGAAGCAGTATTGAAAATACTAAAACAATGCTAAAGAAAAAAAAAGTATTGAAGGTCCTACCCAGTAGCCATATTCTTCAGATGTAGAAGCAAGTAATCAGCAAAGAAAACCTGAAAGCAGAGGATGATGCTGGTGCTGCTGGGGAAGGAGTTAAATGTAAGAGAAATAATCAACCTGGAAAGAAAAAAAAGTACTCGGAGGTATTTGCAGTGGAATTTGCCACCTTAAAGCCAGAATCTAGTATGATTAATCATCAGAGATCTTTTCAAATTCGTCAGTTAAATCTACCAAAGTAAGAAACAAGAAGAAACATTAAGTAAAACTTCTGGGCTTTGGTTAGAGGCTTTTTGCATTTATTCTTAATAAGCAATCAACAGTGAATAAAACTCGGACTTCTTACAGAAGAAACACACAGCATTAAAAAATTTATACTGCTACCTTTAGAAACGCAGAATTCTGGTCTGATGAGTTGAAGTACTCCTTTCTTTCTTTCTGAAATGTGCTTTGTATCATATCTGGATATCGCAAACAAACTGCTGTCAAGTCAGAAGTATTAAAGAGATGATAAGGAAAGTCACTGAAGTAAGTTTTCCAGTGCAAGAGGAAGATTTCAAACTTGTTGAGCGTGAAATAGAGGTTTCATACCTCAGATCAACACTAGTTGGCACAGAGCATTGATACAGTTCATTACAAACGTTACCTCATAAAACAAGTTGTTCAAATACAATATTTCATCCTAAATCTTGTCTTTAAGAAGTTGGTCTCCATAACCTGTTGGATTACAACACTGCAAACAAGGTATGAAACTGTCTTCTCAAGGTAGGCAGTAAAGGTAACAAACTCAGAATTCTTCTTTTGTGAGAAATTATTATCTTCTACCACAACTCAAAGTAAAATAAGTTTTTTCCTATTGTCAGCCATGAAACACATTTGGAATCTTCAATATTGAAAAATGTTCTAAAAACATCATACATTTAATGAAAATTCAGCAATAACGCAATACAGACTTTACTGCAGCTATCAACAACTCAGGCTGATTTTAATACAAAAGATAAAAGATTTTCCCCACTAGTTAATAAGAAGTGAAATATTTGCTTCCTCTTGATCAACATCTCTTGCTTTCATTGTTGTGAAATATTTTGACAGAAGCATTTGATTGTTTCATTATAAATAGGAGAAAACCTGAAAAGGATGATATTCCGTTCATTTCTAGTAGGTGGTCTCCTTGATTATTCAAGACAGTGCTTTAATATCTGAATTACACCTCCTGAATTTTAGCTTTCAGTAGTCTCAAAATGCAATTACAACCCAAATATTATATTACTAAAATATCACTAACCAACTAAAATTCTCAAGATAGAAACATTAAATTTCTAGGACTTCACAGACTAGCCAGCACCTAACCCACGTGCTTAAAAGGGTGCAATATCATTTTACAGAGTCCAAGGACAAAGTCCTGCAAACCTTTACAGTGAAACTTCCCATGAAACCAGGCCAGGAATTTTCTTTTTATTCATGACTATGAGGCAGGTTCCCTGATGAGACAATGTCAATAGCAAACCTGATTTATGCTTATGCAAACGCCAGCATCTGTGGAGTATCAGAGTGACTCTAGAGTAAAACTAAATATCTTTAGCTGTAAAAGTATAAATAGTTTCCTCTTTATTCCTTTCACATCTTAAGGACTTTGTATGTACACTCTGTGCAGAGTGTATACTAAGCCAGCTCAGAGCTTTCTAGAAAGACAGTTATAGTTGCTTGGTTTTCAGCCTACATTTGTCCTAACTTGCAAGAAAACAACTGTCTTGCTTAGGCAGAATATTATTTAAAACAGCTACGAAAGGTCCAGATCCAAACTAAGCTTTAGTATCTCTAAAAGTATGAAAACTGACATTCCCAGTTAAATAAGAGGTCCACCTAGGATAGTACCTTGTCACTGACAAGGACGTGCCTTGGAAGCTGTACAAGAAAAGAAAAATCATGTATGAATCACAGCATCTCTTGTGCCTTCCCACTGCTCATGGTAGGGGAGTTCCCCAGCCACATGTAGTCCACGTCACTGACATCCCCCAATGAATTTCTTGTCCAAGAACCTTCTCTATCTCCTGATCTCCAAGACATTCCATCATTTTGCTTAGACGTTTCATACAGATTTGTTGCTATAACTAGTTCTTCAGCTCAGATTTTTACTAATTTGCCTTGCATTGAAAGAAAAGCATTACTACCTCTTGTAATTGGAACTCACTCAATTTAAAATAAATAACTTGTTAACAAACAGGATACTGCAGAATACAAGTAAATAAAGACAGCTACTTATATAAATGGCAAGCCATAACACAGATTTTTTTGACATATACCACCTATCTGAGTACCTGTCATTTTGGACATGAAGACATTTTTACACTTAGGAAAATATAGGAGTTAATAATTTTCAAGCTGTAAAAGAAACTGTTGCATTGAAAGTGTTGCTTTGATTTCTTTTTTCTTTTCTTTTTTTTTTTCCCTAAGTTAAATTTAAAATAAAGGAAAATATAGAAAGGCTGACATAGGGACAGGTTTGACACTTGAAAAAAAAAAAAAAACCAACTTTTTTTCAATAATCAGAAAAACCCAAACATCAGGACTTCTCCAAGCCTTAATATGCTGGTTGACAGAAAGGTCTGTGTCTCATAACACAGCAAACCAAGCCAGCAGCAGCCTTTTAACACCAGATTCTGCAAGAAACTTTGTCATCATTTCCATGCTTCTATGACATCTTCACCACACCAAAGGTTCAAATCCTCCAGGCCTGGAGCTGGCAGGAATGAACACTCAGATCCTGCCCCTGCAGCAGATCAGAGCCCGTATGTGCTCCAATCTTCTCTACTAAAATCTACATACAACTCACCCAGAAGACAAAGAGACCATCTTTGCTGCAGCTGCTGGTACAGCAGAGGCAGAAGTTGTAAGATGTCCTTGGAAACTTTTTCTCAGAAATAATTTTTTTTCTGATATTATATAATTTTTAAGGGCTTAATGCTATTGAAGATGTGATCAAAATTAAAGCAACATCCTTCTTAATTCATACAGTCATTCATGTTATCATTTCCAAAGGAGAAAACAATACTGCCTTGAACCTCCACGTGTACAAAAAATCCGATTAAACCAGGGTGGCGAAGAGGCTATGGCTATGAAACATCTTGGCAAAGAATACACACATTATAACAAAGTATTTACTTTTTGGTTTTACATTTAACTTGGTTTTCCACTGTCCTGGGTTCAGCAGTAGCAGTCATTTTTCTCCTTCTTAGTAGCTGGTGCAGCGCTGTGGTTTTGACTTTCAGCCTGAGAACAGCACTGATAACACCAATGTTTTTAGTTGGTTCTCAGTGATGTTTAGCCTGACCAAGGAGTTTCTGAGTCTCATGTTCTGCCAGGGAGAAGGGGAAGCTGGGAGGAAGCAGAGGCAGGACACCTGACCCAAACTAGCCAAAGGGGTATTCCATACCACAGCACATCATGCCCAGTATATAAACTATGGGCAGTTACCTGGAAGGGCTAGATCACTGCTCGGGTCAGGCTGGGTATTGGTCAGCAGGTAGTGAGCAGTTGTATTCTCTTCCCTTGTTATTTCCCTTATCATTATTATTATTGGTGGTAGCAGTAGTGATTTGTGTTATATCTTAGTTACTCGACTGTTCTTATCTCTACCCGTAGGAGTTACATTCTTTCTATTCTCCTCCCCATCCGTCTGAGAGAGGTGGGAGGAAGGAGAAGAGTGAGCAAGCGGCTTCATGGTTCTGGGTTGCCCGCTGGGCTTAAACCATGACATCCAGATACATGCTCACAGGTAGTGGAAGGGGAATTTTCTGCCTCAGCTTTTCACTAATACAAAGCTTAAGTTCAGAAGTCTCAGCCATGTGAATAACCCTTATCAAAACTATTAATGTGAGGAAGGATGTAAAGTATCAACCCTGCTTCGTGACTTATTTATTTAATTATACATCATAAGTATCTGCAGTATGGGTGCCTAGTCACCTATTGAACTCAGCAGAGCCATGTTTTTTCCAGCAAAATGAACAGAGAAAAGAAATAAGTGTGTAAGCTAACACATTTTTCAGGTACACTGACTATTGCTAATAGTGGGCGTGCAGATCGCCAGTGATTATTCAGGCTTTTCTCAAGTTTTACAAGTCCAACAGCATGGTCCTTTCTTTTTATTCCACTTCCCTGGCACTTACAAACCTACTTGTAGGTGGTTTTCATACTTTGTCTTGGCTTCCTGCCATTGCTAATCTTTGGGGTTTTTACTGCTTAAAAATCATACCCATTTCTGGCCAAGTATGTCAATTCAGTAGTAAGAAGATGATAACTTCCCTTATTTCTTCCCTTCCCAAGGGAGATCAGTGCCAACCACTACATTTTACCTTTGAGGCTTTTTTGTTCTCCTCAAGTGACCTCACTTAGTTAATTTTCTCCCTCGTCACCATATGAGTGTGATTTATTGCAACCTGTATGAAAACTGTGCTTTGGGACCTCTAACAGCAGGCTGTGCCACCTGTGACATGAAATAGAGACGCTTGGAAAACATTATTGTTACTTGAATTAGTCTTTCATTTTGAGCTTCGTTTTCAGCAAATGTAATCATCCACCCCAGGCTTTAGAACATTAACTTCTCTGACTTGCATTTTTGATATTAAAAATCCCCATAAAGTTTAAAGATGAGTGTGGGAAAGAACTGAAAAAGGATTTTAAGGACTGCTAAGATCAGGGATAACAGGAGAGAACAGCAAAAATGGCTATAGCTTGTGGTACCTTATATCAGCAGTCTGGAGTATAATAGTCCAAATACTATTTAGAAATTGCTTTGCCTGTGGAGCTTCATTTCTTTTTATTTTTTGCCCCCATAATACCTTTAAGCTAGCAACTGAACAAACACCACACAATATTGCCACACAGGAGCTAGGCCAATTCTACTACATGCTACTTAGAAAAGCATAAGCTATTTGCCCTTAAGTAGCTAAGGCACACATGCATATGAAAGTGATAGCCATTACAGTTCTGACACTTTTCTTTATGCTAGACGTGGTGAGAACACTGCAGTGACATACTTCTAAAGGAAATTTGCAAGTTTTTAATGGAAACCATGGGGTCTGTTTACATATACACTACAGAATAGAGTTTTACCAAGGGGAGGGGAGCAAAATCCATCAGAAAGCTGAAATTACTATTCTCCACCAAAACTGAAATGGTTTTCATGCAGATGTTGCCTGCTGGGAGTCTTAATTAAGTGCCTTAGGGGGTATCCTTAGCAGATAACCGCACTCCCTGGCCAGACTGCCTCAGTATTCAGCATGCCCTACCATTTCCACACTTAACAAGTATATGACCTTCATAAGGTGTGGGATTCTACACCTGTTGGGAATGTCCATACTGGAGAAAAAGTGAATAAGAAGCAAAATTACAGCTTCCTGGCACATCATGGCTGGACGGCTGAATAGAAACATTCCAGCTGACAGCACGCATTTTGAGGAGAAAGGCTTAAGTTTTCTCCTGAGAGCAGACATTTTTCACACAACAACAAGTAATCAAGTCAAAAGCAATTGAAAAAAAAAAAAAATAAAGAATTTTCTTAGGTCTAATACACACATAAAATAAAATTTGTCTCTCCTAGAGAGCATCCTCAGTTTTGCAACAACATTGGTGCACTGGGGGGAGGAGTGGAAGAAAATCATTCAGGTGCTTGTGAGGTCTCAAGAAAAAAGAAAGAACAAGATTACCTCAGTGCAGATTGCTGGCACAATGCTTGGACAGAAATGAAGTCTTACTTAGAACATCAGTATCAGTTTCGAGCCTTCAGATGGGTGAAGATTACACTCAATTGAGACAATAGCAATCAACGTACCTGCACCTGTATTATCTCTCACAGTTACAGCACTGTCACTTTTCTTTCCCCCACTGCTCCATGGCCTCATTGTACAATTTAGTGTCAGGTGGTAAAGATGTTTGTTGCAATAACTACATTGAAGGCCTACTTACAAAGGAGTTGGAAATAGAATTTTGCCTAGTTTCATATGTCACTGCAAATACTTCATCTGACTAGACATAATAACAGGTTTTGTTCAGCCATCTATACAAAAATGACAATTAATTGGAAGAAATACATGAATGTTACTGTAACGAAACATAAATTCATCCTAGTTCCAGGCATCAGTTCTACAGGGAGTTAGAAGTTCAAGAGAGCAATTATCTGCTTAAACTTTCTTATACAAATGTAGGCGAGATGTAACATAATTTCTTTTGTCTGACAATACTTTTCAGCTGCAGTTTATTGTCTTTTTTTTAACCCCCCCACCCCTGCAGCCAGTATTTCCAGCAGGCTGATCTTTCCATTCTTTTGTTTCACAAAGCCAATCTGCGAGACCACAGGTAAACATTCTGCTTGGAGAATGCATTTTTATTTTTTCTCAATAAACACTTTATGTATCTCATTCAAAATCCAGCAGTACTCTGGTCATGGGGTTAATAACAGAAGTCCACAATTATGGATGGTGGCTGGTTGCTTAAGCTTTATAGCCTTAGAAGTTCTTCCTGAGGTTGCCCCAAGATCATATAAATATGCTTTAAGTGCCTTTATATTCAAATATACTTTGACTTTGCAGCAAAGAGCATCATTTATTAAGATAACAGAGGTACCTTTCAAGTTCACTCAGAATTACGGTGAAGCACAATACACACTCACTAAGAAATAAAGTCTTTTGTAAGTTTTAACAATGGCAGTATATTGTTCAGTAACCCTTCACCTCCATGCTTGTACACACTTCAGAAAAGTATACAAAGATTCACCCATACAAGACAGAAACTATGCACTGTGTATATTTTTTTCTCCTGGAAGAGCTGATCAACCAAGGACACGCACAATATCAAATATCCATACCAGCATAGTGAAAAAATATCTGAAGCAATAGGATAATTCTCATAGAAAATCCTTTTTCTTAGAGCACAGAGGCATGCCCTTGCTAACCTAGATAGAGCAGTTATAGTAATAATACTGCTATTTTAACTTACATGTTCTCCAGTTTTTCTGGGGCTTTTTTGCAAGGTATTTTAAAATAGCAATGAGGAAGCCTCCAAAATGGTGAGGTCAGAAGGAAATATGGGAGGTTTTATATGTTTCAGTCGAGGAGATAGAAATAGTCCACCAAGTTAATTGTGTCCACATCATACTAAGCAACTTCATTATATCAAAGTGATCTTGGACATGAAGTAATTTGATTGCTACTGTCTAGGCCAGGGCCATGCTAGTATTTTAGTTTTCTAAGTGATGGAACTATTTAGCTGAACTCAGATTGCAAGGATTAAGATAGATACATAGCCTGAAATGTACAAAATAAATAAGATGACCTAAACACTCCAGTAGCCTTGTTTTTCTAAATAGTTTTAAGGTGCATTTAATCAGATTATTATTATTCAAGGTCTATTTTGGCATGAGTATCCTACTATTTTTCCTGCTCGTTTCTTATTGTCCAAAGGCTTGTAAATAAAGAAATACAAAGCTAAGGACTCCTGCTGTTTTGCTGAAAGCTCAAAGCATACAACCCAACAGCACACACTGCTACTGCAGACACTCTGCAGCCCCAGGGAAATACCAATCCACACTTGAATGCCAAAGGTGTCATTTAGGCAAACTAGGAGGTGCCTCCATAGATTAGAGTAACCAAAAATCCTCCATAATCCATTTAGGTACCTAGGACACCAGAAGTTTCTAGAAATTCAAGCAAAACCTGAAATGCTGCTACTCTGCAAGCCAATGGCACCATCGCCTTACCTATGCAGACGCCTCACTGCTTATATCAGGAACTCACACAATAGGTGTTCAGGCACCTGAGAAACACAACCCAACAGGCATACTTAACACACCAATTGGTGCGTGGGGAAGCAAAGTAGTACCCACTTTCAGGCTAAAAGGAGCTGGGCAATTACTGGCTGAGGTGAGGAAATTGGAGGCTAGGTATAAGCTCTCTCCTCTACCTGGAAAGAGCTGCATCATACACAGCACAGGAGCACATCCTAGCCATGACAGTACTCTCTCCTGTGCATGCTGCTCCTCTTTGATGAGATACCGAAAGGATCACCAAGTGCAGGAGAGTAAATAATTGATCACTGGGACACATAGCTTGGAATTGGGACACTTGGGTTCTCATCTTCATACCCAAAAATATTTCAGTACAATACCCAAAGTGGAACAGCTCAAAAACAAAACAAAACAAACAACAACAACAACAAAACCTCAAAGAGCAACAACAACAACAAAAGAAGAGCAAAACAAACAAAACTAAAAAATAAATAAATATATATGTATATAAAGGCAACTGAGGCAGAATACCCTATAATCTAGAGCATTCACCTGCAGTGAAAAATAAGAGTTCAGGTGTCTTTACTACTTTATTCAGAGCAGGGATTTGGGATTCAAAATTAAAGCATACTAGTGATTAGAAGGCCTGATCCTCTTCTCAACTAAGCAATAATAACAAAAGGCAGCATTTAGCAAACTGACTGCAAAAAACATGGGACCTTGAGACAGCAATGAAGAGAGTCTACTAAATGCCTTTCTTTTTACACTGAGACAATATGTAGGTATAGATACAGATGGCAGCATTATACTTGTCCATATCTGCATGGTACAGAAACTAGATCTTAGCTTAAAACTTATTAAAACTGTGAATAAAACAACATCTGCTGTTCTCCATTCAGTGGTAGTGTTAGCAGTAGTGTATTGCTCTATCACCACAAACTAAGCTTTAATTCCAAATTGTCAGGTAAAGAAATGAAATTGTCATGGTTTACTGAAATTGCCATTGCTTTTTCATGGAAGCAGCCAGAAATTCCTTAATTTCACACACAAAGGCAGAAAGCAATACCTCAGCACAACCCTTCTCCTAAAGCAGATCTCCTGAGCATCTCTGCAGATGAGATACTCAAACCAGTTATTTACAGGTCCTAGACAGCTACCTAGACCACACAATAACTTTTCAAAACCTATTACTGCTCCTAAATATCCAATTACATTCAATGTTATTCATAACTTCACCTTGAAACACTTATTAAAAGAAGTATTACCCGCTCCACTGTAACCAACAGCCCAGAATAGAACTGGTTAGCTTCTTTAGGAGGCTCCTGGACAGTTTAGCAGTCCACAGGGCTTCATTTTGCTGTCCAGAGAGGACTGTGACAGCTCAGCCGCTGCCAAAAGCCAGAAGATGGGAACAGCTCATGGCAGACAAGGAAACGAGTTGGTAAGCTATATCGCAAGTGGCAGGCACACACAGAAATCCTAAAAAGAGGCTACCCTCCAGAAAGCTACAAACAAGCCAAAAGCAGTACACTGTAGCCAGATTTCCCCTCACACACAGGCACACTCCTGCCCCAAGGGAAGCTAGGAATTGCTGTATTTAAAAAAGAAAATAACAACAAGATAGAGAGGAAAGATCTCCTCTTGAAACACATACCCTTGCAGGACTCCAGAATGTAGCTACAAGGCAACCCAGTGTAGCTACAATGAACCCCTGAACATCAACCCAATTACAACACACATAACAATAAAATGGTGAAGCGCCACCTCCCCATGACATCACTGAAAAGATTCACAAAACCCACCAAAGGACTTCGAGTGATGAAAAACAAAGAGAAAAAAGTGATTTGCCTGCTTTTTTGCAAACAGCTTCTGACATCTCTGTAAGGCGAAGACTTCTCATTTATAATTCTGCTTATGCCTCTTGCTGCCAACCTTCTTCCCATTATGCAGACTGAAGCACACCACACCTTATCTGCATGGGTTTTCCTTTTCTAACATGTTTCTTCCCATCCTCATTACCATTAGAACATCTAATTAAAACATCAGTAATTATTTGGCACGCAAATAATCATAGAATTGTTTAGATTGGAAATTTATTTAAAATCAAGTCCAACTGTTACCCTAGCACAGCTAAGTCCACTACTAAACCATATCCCAAGTGCCACATCTAAATGTCTTTTAAATACCCCCAGGGACAATGACTCAACCACTTCCCTGGGCAGCCTGTTCCAATGCTTTCCCACCCTTTCAGTGAAGACATTTTTCTTAATATCCAATCTAAGCCTCCCCTATGGCATGACTTGAGGCCATTTCCTCTTGACCTATTGTTTCTTACTTAAGAAAAGAGACACTTGCTAACTCACAAAGATTTGAGAACATTTTTGGATTCTTATTTAGATTTGAATTTGTTTCCCCACTCCTAACTTCACATAAGAAAAATAATAAAGACAGACTTATGCATGAATACTCTTTTTAAAATAGTGGAGCATACAAGTGCACCTATTCTGTGTAAAAGCCTACCTCTTCCCAAAAAGCAGCTTTCTACCTTGACTTTATATTGCTTCGATAAGATATGGATGTTCTCATTAATGCATCTTGCTCTTGACAACTGCACATTTTTCTCATTATATTTTTTGTGGGATTATCATACCTTCAGAACAAACCTGTTCTCCAGCTTGGTCCTGTCTCATAACAGATCACATCTGCCAGACATACTTCAAGAGGAAACATTACAACCTTAAATATATGCTATGTAGACCTAATACTAGGAAACACTGATGGTAATCACACAGCTCTTCCCCTGTATTACCATCTTCCCCAGGTGCTGCTGTCCTTTTATCTAACACAGCTGTAGCTTCTCTGAAGGAAACTCTTCTGGAGCAGATCCAGACTATAGGCCAGCTGGAGGCATGGACAGCCCCAGAAAGCAGGCACCTGTGTGACCACTGAAATAGGGAGGAGGGACTGAGCAAGCAGAAGGTGTGTGAAGGTAGAAGCAAATGTCTGCATGGAGAAAGGATGGTTTGTGGGTATCAGGATGACTGTAGACCAAAGGTGTAAACCTCAAATAGTTGGAAGGGAGAAAATGGGGAGGACAACCTAGGAGAAGAAGGGATGAGGAGATTTTAGACACTTGAATCTGCTCCTAATTAAACAGATGATTCTATGTAGACATCAAGAAGTGCATCACTTTGTTCACATTATCAGACAGCTGATTATAACCTAATACCTAGCTTTTCACTGCATGCACAAGCAACTTTACATGTTTCAGTCTAAATTCACTTCAGTAACTGACTAATTTCATCCTATGTTTGGGTTTGGGTGTTTTTTTTTTTTAATTAACAGAACTAAATGTTAATTACAATATCTTATCACTACTACCCACTTCTTGCATTTCATTTATTGGAAAAAATAAGAGAGATTGAATACACCAACTGTTCTAGGTTAAATAATCACTTTAGATAAAGGCTTAATTAACTAGAAAAACAACATAGAAGAAATGCATTCCTGGCAGCTAATAATGGAGAATTACTTGCTCATTTTAAGCAATATTGTGCTGGAGTTGCAATCATATAGAACAGGTCACTGGCAGGGGACAGATAGACATTGCAAAGATCTAAGGAGCTGAACTCATTTGCTTTAAGATAGTAGAGAATAGTAAGCCCTTTTTTGCCTGCTAAAGGTTATTTGCCATCCTCAAAGTTACCTTTTTTTTCTTATGAGTGGTACCAAAGGTTTCCTGAGATAAATGAGACAAGCCAACAAAAAGAACTTCAGAATTGAAAAAAACACTGTGACATTGTATAGTCATGCATAAGGGCAAGCACTAGATAACATGAAAGTGAAAAGAAAAACTTTTCCTGGAGGGTTACAAAATGGGTACAAATTGACAATCCTACAACAAGAGCCATCTCAGGAGACTCTCTCCACCTTTTAATGAATCCTGCTCACAAATGTTTTCTTCAAGCCAAAATCCAAATTTACCTCTGTGGGTCACCCCTTGTTTGACTGTTATAATGCACAATTTGGCAATAGCCACAGTCTTCTCTCTGCATCATTTGGCTCATGATACTAAACTTGTGAATTAAATCCTACTACTGATGGTATGGTAGTGACAGTTTTGCCACAGAAAGGGTTCTGCTTTTATCTAGAACAAACCATTTCAGTGAGTATTCAGAAGCCTTGGTCCTTTTTATGATTTAAATGACCTTTCACTTAGAGAAAGATGCAGTCTTCTCTCCTCCATCAAACTGCACAGCTGATACCTCATTAAAAAGTAATTCCCATTTCAAGGACTGAACAAAGAAATCAGCCAGGTGGGCTCTTAGGACTTCAAGTTGCATTTCAGAAAACTGTTCTAGATGTCTAGCAGTCAGGAAAGTGAATCAAAAGAAAAGATGAGGCAATCTATAGAGGATGAGAATCTACTTCACCCTCTATGTTTTTAAGATTTCAAGAATAGGTCAGACGGGTGTTGGGACTGAGTTAAGTTTCATAAATACTCTTCAAGATCTATGTTTCCATGATTTAGGAACCCAGCTCCCTATTTTGATTAAAGAACTTCGCAAGTTTGAGCTTGCTAGATAAGGACGGTTTGACATATTATAGAATGGCGTGAGGAAAAAAAAATAGCCAAGGCTGTGTTGTCTTCATCACAGTGCAAATAATTTTGTCTTTAGAGATCATTATTTTTTCAATAGAATTTCTAATTCTTTGAATAGAACAGGAATGAAAGAATATTTACATGGCATTTATAACTGATTTTCAGAGGGCAGGAGAAAAATACATCTGAGGAAAAAACCAAATTCTGTTTCTAAAAAGAAATATCTCCATTTAATGAAAGTTCCAACAGTACCCCTTCAAATCCAATTAGGAGATCTGCCCCTCTGAGATTTAATGAGAGAAGTGTTCCTTTCTAAGGGCCCTGTGGAAAATTCTACCAAGACCTTGAGTATTCACTAGTAGAAAACATTAACCATATAGGCAAAAGGGGACACAATTAAAGACACTTTATAAAAGGTACAAACATAAGCAAAAGAAAAAATTCACTAGTTTCCACTTTACAGTAAGTTAGTATCCTAGAAATAGTGTCTGTATTATAAGCACTACAATGTTTGTAATTATTATAAGCACAGTAGAAAAGAGGAGGGCCATGTCTATGTCTCAAGATGGCTTTATGTTAGTTCCTTGACTCAGCATTAAGGTAAAGAAAACTGTTTAGAATACACATGATTTACTAACTGCTCACATCCTAAATGACACTCAGTTTTCTGGGAACTGTATCTACTGTGGGTGCATCTGTGTTTTAGAACATGGATAGGATTTTCTACTCAGTTCAAACTCTGAAATTTGCTTCAGGCTCTCTTCTGCTAAACTCCTTCCAGGTCTGGAACAGATTTCTTGCTTACAGAACGTATCAGAGCAGTGTCTTTTATCTTTTAATACTTCATTTAATATCCTTCACCTCAGATATTTTATTCTTCCATTCTTACCTTTATCAAAAATGCCCTCCTTGGCTTATCCTCTCTAGCAAGGTAAGAATAGCTTTTTAAATTTTTCTTCCCAGAAAAAGACTAAGTATCACCTACCCATTTTGTCAAATTTTTGTAAATTAAATGTTGGTATTCCACCAGCTTCTTTGAGGGTCATGCTATTCTGTACTTAGTTAATGCTGTTAGCCAAAAGGGGCTTCTTCCACATAGACACCTATCATCCAGCTGCAAACTGGCTCGTGCAGCTGGGCAGGTGATGAGATGCTTTTCGGAAACCAAGAACAATAGATTTGCTGGACACTGGGGAAAAAAAAAAAAAAAGAAAAAAAAGAAGAATAATTCTGCAGTGAAGTTTAAGATTCCTTTTACCTAGAAGAAGTAATTGATCTTGGCGTTTACCAGCACCCTGAAACCAATCGAAAATCAAGCCAAGATAAGTCAAATGTAAAATTTATTGACAGAAGCTACATAGACCAGAATCACAAAACTTACAGAAAAACTTAATAAAAGATAAAAAAAGAACTTTCTACTTCAGTTAGCTCTAAAGGTTCATATGGAATACACTGTTAGATATGCACAGCTAAAGTCTCAGCGTCTAGTTGCTTAGCACAACCAAGAGAAATTAAATTTTTAAACAGAAGAGGATTTGATTTGGGATTCTCTATATTCTGCTTCTTCTTGACCCCTCAGAGTTTCTCTCTCAAATCTTCTTTTTCCCATCACTTCTTTCTTAAAAGATGTCCTTTGATCTTTCATCCCCTGGCTGCTCCCATCTGCGTTGGAAGCATTGGTGTCCCCTGGGCACGATTAGCTATGATTATCACTTGCCCAGATGGCAAGCAGTCAGCTAGTGACTGCTGTGGTGCTTGAGAGACTGCTAGTCCCTCGTAAAGCAAAAGGCCAGTCTGGGCAGTTTCAAACCCTTACGTGGGTCTTCTTCACATTGTTAACTTATATTCCTTTATACACAGGCAACATTGCTAACTATATACAGTGACATTGCTGGGATTAATGCATGCATCAT
This sequence comes from Psittacula echo, assembly GCF_963264785.1. Classification (NCBI taxonomy): domain Eukaryota; kingdom Metazoa; phylum Chordata; class Aves; order Psittaciformes; family Psittacidae; genus Psittacula; species Psittacula echo. The sequence goes on along the minus strand of NC_137738.1, from coordinate 34,564,834 downwards.
ATGACTGGATTTCATTTGGGAACAGACATAATAGTAACTAGTCACTTCAATAGCAGAACTCCACTGACTGCTCCCTAAGCTAATATTTGAGGTATAAGCTGACATATTTTTCAAATAATAATACTGTTTATTTTTATAATAAAGAATTTTTGCAATTCTTTATTACAAAAAGAATTATCATAGTGGACCTACCCACTTTTTTTAATGATTGTCCATCTCAGTGCCAAAATTAGAAGAACCAGTAGGCATTTCTAAGTCTCATAGATTAGTAAGGATGGCTTTCTCCTGAGAGGCTGTCCCTAAAATTTGGAAGTTATCAGTACAGTAACGTTCTAAGTTCTCTTTGGCACCACCATCTCCCCAGGAGAACTAATTCCAGGAACATCAATAGTATGACCCATTTTTCATATGGAAGTAAATCCTCCAGTGTCCTAGAGTGACTATTCTAGTAGTGGTCCTTCTGCCTTTATAATAAATATCACACACAAAGCAGAACTGAGATGACTTTAAAAAAAAACAAAACCAAAACCACACATGAAAATTTTAATTACCTAGAGCTGAAATTGAAGGAGAGCAATTGTAACCAGAAGCTTTCATTTCCACCCACAATTTGATGTATCACTGTTGGCTGAAAGGGGCTATCAACAATACAGGAAGAAAAGCTCTACAATGAAAAATAAAAACAAAAAATTAAATAAAAAAAGGAAGTTGTAATCAGTCTAGACTGACTCAATAAGTGTATAAGAATCCGCAACAGAATAAAACAGCTCCTCATCTTCTCGTGCATCCCTTACCAACTGCCACCATAAAAGCATTAGAAAATGGAAAGGATTCTGTGCAAGGAAAAATACAACTAATTAAGGAACTGGAGACATCAATTTATAACATAAGCATGGGGAAGTGATCCAAAAGCCACTGTTGTCAGTGGCAATACATCTTCAAAGAAACCACAAAGAAGTATTTGTGCTTTGCTTGCTATCATCCTGTGCTAGCAGCATACACAGATTAAAAGCAACCAAAGGTGAGGATAAACAGTATATTTAACTATAAATACTAGCCTGAATATGTGAAAGCTTTACAAAATTAAATATTGACTAGTTCTGGATGATTCAGAAGAAAAAAAAAAAGGTAACTTAGTTCATTAAAAACAGTTTCAATATATAAATAAACTATGTGGCAGCATGCTCACAGGTTAGGCCCAAGTGTGGGACTGGGAGACAGTGTGAGGACTCTATTCCAAATTTGCTAGATAATCCAGGCCAGGTTGTTTAGCTCCTGTTTGTTTATCCATCTGTAACATGGGTGTAAGAAAAGTTATTTCCCAGATGGCAGCATGATGAAACTTAATTGATGTTTGTAAACTTCTGCCAGAGTCCCTGATGAGAGGTGAGCACAAAATAATATTGCATTCACCTTCTGGGAGCCCCTACATTTATTTCATAAATGCAATAAAGATAAATTGAGTGTTACAAGAAGAAGAGAATTATTAAAAATCTGCTGTAATAATTGGTGAGTTCAAAACACATATTCTTGTTCACAGAATACTAATCAGTACTCATACATGAGTATAGATTAGATTTGGGCAATGACTTGTTTATATTGTTTATATTGAGATGAATGCATACATTGACCCCTGAAGAAAGTTCAAATAAGTTCTCCCTCAAAACCAAAACCAAAACAAACAAGCAAAAACAACAACAAAAAGCCAAAAGTTTAAATATGGAATTTGGGACTTTGTGGCTATAATATTTTAAGTTACCGTCATTGAGTACATTCCTGGGCAGTCATAAACTGCAGCAGCTCTCAATTTTCCATCTCTAAGGACATGGGAACTGGTACCACAGGCCCAAATTCAGAAAGCACTTTCCACAGAATGCTGTCTTCAGCAACCAGCACTGTATATGACATTGCTATATGACATTCCTTTCCTACTCCACAGATTAGATATTACTGGGGGATTCTGGCTTTCTTTCAACATTTTTTTTCTGTTTTAAACAGACACTGTTATAATTTTGACTACTCTTGTTACCTATAGAAAGTCTTATCCTTCTCACTTCTTGGTGACGATGTCATTCTATAGCACATTTCCACAGCCAAATGAAAACTTGGGCATCAAATCATGAAGATAATACTACTGTCTTTCTCTCTTCTTTTTTTCATCATGACTTGTTTAACTGCCCTCTAGTAGCATGAATGGCAGAAGATGGCAGATTCAAACAAAAAACAGTTCACTTTTAGCTGGGGAACATTGCTAATTCCCCCAGACATCCATGTTCTTATGATCTTCCTCAGAAGACACGATAAAGTGGCTACATGTCTAAAATAAAATAAAATAAAAACAGTTTAAAATGGATCTTTTAGGACAAGCTGGAATCATGCTCTAAGATGTCTGTGCCTAAGACAGGGGCAGTAGTGCTTCATTGGTACTGGTCCAACGCAAGTGAGGTACTGAAATGCTGTGATACCACAGACACTGCTCCAGAATTTGGACTTGATGTGTCTCTCACCTTAGACAGCTTGAGCCAGAAGGAAGGTAGAGGAAGAAGGGTAAGGATATTGTACTTCTGGCAGAAGGTAGCAAAACTCCTGTTAGCTCCCACATCTTCCTAAAAACAAGTGTAGCATACAACCAACACAGCCACCGAGCTTAAACTGAGATCTAAGTCAGTGACAGCCAACATCTCAGGGCAAACATAGGCAGCACTGGGGAATTAGGAGCTCTATTAGGAGCCATACAAAAAGAACTAAGACCAGCTCATAACTTCGGGAATTTGAGAGTACTTATAGAGAAAGATTCATCTCTTACAGAGGAAAGATTTATCCTCCCTAACATCTTGCTATATGACAGAAATTTGTTGGAATGGATCCAGGCAGAAAGCTACCATCCACCAACCTGTTCTCAGCTGGATGCAGCAGCTTGAAAACATAAAGATAGGCTGTCCACCTCTACACCTTTCTAAAGAACAGAGACCAAGAGAGAGACCTTTTCTAGATCTGGTATTATGCACTGAAAGTAAGGATGGTTTAAATCCAGGGCACTTGTCCATAAGGTTTTTTAATACAGAGTGTGGGTGCCATTGTTTCCACAGCATAGCTTGCTTTACTGCTGCCTTCCTGTCCTACAAGGACTCAGGCATGGACCAAATATGACTTAAGAACAAAAAATAAATACAGGGCTTTTTTTCCCTCATAAATATTTACTCACAATAAAAAGAACCTATTCAATCACAACTTGTAGTTGTTTTCTAGCCATCTCCTACAAAGTCCTGAGGGAGGCAGTTGACCAATATAAATGTGAACAGAAGTTCACAAGGAATTTCACTACTTCAACTACAGCTGTGGATACAGCCATCTAACCAGGAAAACAAAACCATAGGACTTAATCCATTCATTTACAGCTAAACAATACTGTTCAGACTTTTGTATTCTGAATATTTTTAATTTCTCAAAGAGCACTAAAAATAAAAAGCTCTTCATCAGATAGCTGCTAAGCCTAAAGAAATCACTTTCTTGCTTCAGAAACAGTAGAAATTTGGCTAAGTAAATTGTTTGCTGCAAATTGTTTATTTAGCTGCAGACACAGGCTAAATATTTGCCCAATTCACTGGACAATCTCTTAGCACCAGAGGGAAGCTTCTACCGTAGATATTGAATAGGTATTAATCCATGCTTTGCCTCTAATTAAATGTCATCTAAGTTATCTTGTGTGCATTAAGGGCAAAGGATACTACAGTTTTTTCTTCAGATAATTAGACGTCCTCTTTTAATTATGCCTCAAGATAGGCTGCAATTCAGAAATCCTGTGCTACTGTTAATGTTTCAGTCTCCCTGATTTGGAGACAGAGAATAACGTCAGCTCCAGAGATGTGATACATAACACTGGGGAGAGGGTCAGAATTTTGGACATTTGTTTTATAAAGCTTCTTATCATGTAAATATCCCAAGACAGTGTGCATCTTTAAAAGGTTTATACATATGCTCTGCTGGAAGCCAAATATAAGTCTTTCTGTTACTTTTTAAAAACATATAGCGAGACTGCTTTTGTAAGTATCCCAGGGCTGATTACTTTCAATAATTAACAATATACAAATTAGACTAATTAACCTTGTATTCCACTATATCTACTACTAATTACCTCGATGTTTTATTTCTAATAGCCTTTTGTCTGATCAATTCTTCTGCATCAATAATGCTCCTAAATTTTAACTTTTCACAAAATACATCCTATTATCCTCTCAGACAGAACTGTGCTTCGTTTTCTTCCAAGTTTGGTCTGTCAAATGACTATGACTTTTATCTATTAAGTTCCATATCTGACCTGCAGGTCACGACAACTGTCATTTCAAAACCAAAGAAATAACAGAAGGTAGGTTCATGCACAGTTTTGTAATTTGTAAGCAGATGCAAGTGTGATCATGTCTTATCATCCTACTTGCACCTTTCCTGTTGCGCATGTTCTTAGACCATGACCCATCAACAGCTTTTTGAAGGGAAGGATCAAAAGACTCTCCTATTTATACAGGTCCTTCGTGTCAGTCTTACCACCTCAGCTACTCTGACTTATGTTCAGCTCCTGAAGGGAATGTAACTATCAGTAACAAACACACTTTCATGTAATTTTTCATATAATTTTGGGATTGCTGTAAATTTCTAAATCTTCTAGGCAAAGCAAGTCTTACAAATTTAAACAGAAGGCCAGACACATACCACTATCTAGTAACTGCTCTCCATGCTGCTTGTGGGGAGACTGTTTATTTAGATATCATGCTCTACTGTCGTTCTCTTCCAGTTCCTCCCCTCCCTCTCATTAAGTTTAATCAATGAATCTATCAGGGAAATTTTAACAAAATAATAGGCAACAACTTCAGGACATAAAGTGGGCTACTTTCCATGTTCATGAAATGACCATATATTAGTGGTCTTAGATCACAATAGCAGCTCCTGAGCTGGGAGCTATTTGTGCTGCCCCCATCTGCCAACAAAAGTCTACAACAGCTACATTTTGAAGTCTAACATTGCCAGTTCTCAATGTAGTGAAAGAGCCAGAAACAGTAAATTAAATGAAGCTTTACCTTAATTTTAGGATACCATAGGCTCCCAGAATTAATAATTTTCTACTTTAAACTAAAAGTGAATTGAAAATCTTTATATTTCATAAGATCTGAGCTCAAGGTTCTTTTTTTGCTAAGACTCAAGCCTTCTTTGAATAAAAAAAAAAAATTTTTTACCTTCCTAACACAATTTAAAAGTAAAAATATCTGCCTGTGTCAGTAAATAAAACATACACCCTTTAACACCAAATGTTGGCAGTAAGATGAAAATAGAATCATTCTTTTCTGTATTAGTCGATCTTGTTCTTTGGAATCTGTAAAGTATCATTTTAGATTTTTTACCAACAGTATCAGAACTGCATTAAAGTGTATAGCTCACAAACACAACAGGAACCTGCAGTGACTGTTCTGGGCCCTACAGCACAAAACACCACCTGCCATCTAAATCTGAGAAACCATTCTCTTAAAGTTGTATTATAACAACAGGAGACATTCCATAGTGTCTGCTTAATGTCTGAAAACCTAAAAGGCTGACCCAAAATTCACTAAGGTCAGTGATGTTTTTCTGTGTTTTACTCAGGCCTCTTATTAATCTGTGATGTCCACCTCCAGGTGATAGTTTAAATAATTTGCATTAGACATGGAAATATAAACTAACAAATTCGGCATGCAGCAAACTAAGGAATTAAACTGATTGCAGCCTGCCATTACTTGATTCAGTGATTTCTTATACCAAAAGATTGTAGGTGCAAAAATGCCTGTAGGACAATAGCAGAGCTCATGAGTGAAAATCTACCTTCTGTTCTGACAATAAACCAGACTTTTCAGCTATTTTATAAATACATTTTTTCAACTCATACAGAGCCTTGGTTATGGCTGACATTTGCTCAGTTTTTGTAAAACTGTATTGCAGGTATGAAAATCACACCTGTGAGCAGCACTACAAGCTCAGAACCAATCTGAAGCTATGCCACATACATTGAAAACTATACCTATCTAAGTAATGTACATTTTGTGGCATTAACAGTAAATGAATAAGTAGAGACAGCCTCTCTTCTATGCTGTTTCAGCTTGGATGGGTTCTTAGACAAGGGTATGGAACATTAAAAATACAGCAACAATAAACAGTCTTGGGCTAAACCTAAATACTGAAAGCACACAAGCCTAGAATTCGCAAGCCAGTTCCAATATAAAAAAATTCCACTTCACAAAGAAGTTACCAAAACTAGCACTAGTGAGTAACGTCAGAACAGACAATGGATTGAACCCCACATAAGGTGTGAAAAAAACATCAGCAGGATACTGTCAGAAAACTTAAAAGGCTTTAACAAGTACCATAATGTGTCTGTCCTGTACTGTTAAAAAACTGAAGCAATCAAAGTTGTTAATCAAACACTATGCATAATTCCCATTGTTATTTTTTCTTATTTAACACTCTGGTCTATGTTGAAGTCAAATCTATAATATCGGATTATGACTCCCTGCTGCTACTGTGTGTGCTCTACAACCAGAACTTGAATATGGCTGCTATTAATGACTAATCTGACATACTTTGGTTTAGCCAGTTGTTTCAACCAGCATTTCCATGCATCCAACATTTTCTGTGTAACCACACCAACAATGATATTTGAATATTTCAGTCTCACCTTTAAATTTCCCGAGGGATTCTCCATTTATCTAAAATTTCTGTGGCATTCCCTTTAACTTCCTGTAAAGAAGACATAAATGTTGTGAAACATTGAAATATCCTTCAGCACGTAATAAAAAATCTGCAGTGATACTGATTGGCAACATGTCTGATCAGCATTTAAAATACTCCAATACTTTTTACTCCATTAACCTTGACATAAATTTTAGTAAGTAGTTCCTGTGTGACAGGAGTTTTAATTTAGCACTACATCTTAAGTTACACACGTCTTTAAGTTTGACATAGAGCCTCACTTCTTGCCAATCTCATACCCTGAGGGAAATCCAACAGACAGCAAAACCAGGTCTTATCATGTAAACAAGGAAGAGTGTTCATAGCATTGCTTTTGCTAAACCAATTATTTTGATACAAATAACTGTATTTTGTCTTTCAGCACACATGTCCATTTCTGGCTTTTAGATAAAGCTGCTAGACTAAACTCTGGATGCAGAGAGCTTTGTACTTCACATTTCACTAACGTCTGAAATGACGCCTGCTCTTCTGGCTACTAACACAGAGCTTCAGATTTCAGAGTATGCAACGGAGTATCATCTGAACAAAAAATTGCTTTATTCAAACTATTACTCATTTTTCTTCTTTCAAGACATCTGCTACTCCTTATATTTTACAGAAGTCTTTCCAAGTTCTTTACGCTGAGCTATTCCATGGATTTTGTGTCTGAGTTATCTACCACAGGCTCTCTTACCTCATTCCAGTGCCTTAAGTACTTTTGGAAGCAGGAAGCTTTTGCAGCTTTGATTTACGTATTTAGATCAAAGTACCCTAATAGCTCTCCACAGTAGTTAAAAAAAAAAAAAAGGATGTGGAAATATATGCAGTACCAGTTCCTTCTGACTTTCTAGCACACAGCAGGCATAATCCGGAACTTGCTGCAGCCAAAGAGAAACTTTCTAGTGATTTGGGATTAGACCTGGTGAAGATAATTAATGTATAAACTAGTTTGCATTATGCCTGAACCACAGTGGGTTCTCTGGGAAATTACTGACTTAAATTTGGGCTTGGAGAAGCATGTTTGATGAGCTGATTTTTGCAGTTTAAGCCCGAAAAGGCAGCAACAGATCAGTTAAATTGCCACACAACATTCCAGCAAACGCAAATGCATCAGACCCACTTATCTTTTTAAAACTGCAATCTGTGTGGGAAAGAACACATTGTACTTATGTAGCATTATGAAATCATGTTTTTAAAAGAATATGGAAATGCACTAGTTTAATTAGATTGCTCTTAAATGATAATGGGCTTGCCCTTTAAAATGAGGGGCTTTAAACTTTGAATTGCTGTTACAAATAGGAATTAAACCTCAGTAAGCCTACACAGGCATTCAGGCAAAGTGTGCTTGGAGGGCAAACTCTCCGAAGGCCTGGAGAGGCCGCTCCATGTTCCCTCATGGCAATTTAGGGATTATCAGAGGTTTCCCTTTCTTGCCCATGTGGCTGTTTCCTGCTGGTACAACTATACAACATTGCCATCTGCTGGCTGTTCTTCTTCGTTACAATACAGAGCCCAGCCCTCCCCCCATAAACACTCCGGAAAATAGCAATTTATATTTAAAGATCTTCTGAATATTCATATTTGTTTTAAAAAAGCAAAGAAAGGAGTCTCTCAGAGCGTATATTTTTCCAGAGGACCAGATTTCATGTACTCACTTGTTATGCTGTGGGAGCATATCTTGCAGAGCGTACACAGTAGTGCCTCAGAAGGCACATGGAGCCTAAGCTCTCCTGTTTGCCAGCAAAAAAATAAAAGGGAGTTGTCATGACTAATTGCTGCTATTCATTGTTTTAATATCTTGATTCCAAGTTAATTTTTCTAAATGAACCAGGAGTTCTCCTCCTCCCCCAAAGCCCTCTGGAGGCCTGCTAATTGCTTTATAAACAAGTGACAGACTTCTGTCTTGTACTCTTAGGCAGTGGAGCACAGGGTTGGTCAGAAAATCTGGCAGGAAAACCAATGATTTAAAATTTCTCATTCTATTTAAGAGCAGCCAGGCATAGTACAAAACCACAATGGCTGTACCTATAGCCAAACTGGTGAAAAGAGAAATACAGAATAGGCAATTTTGATGTTTATTCACTGTTTCATGTTTTTCACTTTATGGGGTTTTTTTTCCTGTGACTTTCTGGCAGCTCTGTTTTCTTCTCAGTACAATTAATTAATTAATTTGATGTCCTGTCAACAGGTATAATTCTGCTCCAGGGGACAGAAAGTTGGAAAAATGCTTGACCTTTCAGATGCTTAGCCAAACACAAGCTCTATGTAAACAACCGCTGTTTGCCCACCATTAAGACTGACACATTATTCCCTGCTCATACTGACTGTACTTTTAGTGTCTATTTAGCTGCATGAAATTACCTCTTCACTTCTCACAGCTGGAACACTTATCAGCATAACCAGTGACAAGGACAAGTTAAAAGTGCCTTTATTGAGATCATGTGCTAGTTCCAACTAACTGCACAACTGTCAGTAGAAAAGGAATCCTGTTTTTAAATGCTGAATGCACTAGTCCTGCAGAAATTTGCATGCATCTAACTTTTATTATTTAAATGGTCCTCACACAGTCTGCTCAAAGTATGCAAAATTTAGCACATAAACAAATCTCTGCAAGTTCTGTACCTTGGATTGCCCAACATTCAATACAAGTCTGTCTCTCACTGCTTGATTTGTAGGCCACCAACAGCAAAGAGAGCTCAACCAGTAATGATGGAACCTAGTGAAGTACAAAAAAAAAAAACAAAACCAAAACAACCTTATTCTATAAGCAAGTATTCATGTTAATATTTGTACTTTTATTAAAAATCAATTACTTGATACCAATAATCCATCGCAGACCTCTTTTTCAGTTCAGACACAGTGCTGACCTTCCTGTCTGTGTCTGCAGTATGTTCACAGCTATGGTCATTTATATACCTCAATGAATAATCTGCAGTACTGTTCGGTTATTTTAGCATCTAGAAATGGAATTTCAAAGGGAATGAGGACTGTCTGATGTTCATTTCCTGCCATTAATCAAGAACTTTACACCTCATAGATTCAATCTGTTCAGAAACAGAAAATGGTTTTTGTGCTAGCCTCTCTACCTTATGTCTGCTGCGTGTTTCTGGGAATATAAAAATACAGACACAATTTAAAGGACAGAGCAGGCAATGGAAAGCCAGTAGGCATTTAAGGCATCTAGTGCTTTCAGTAGGCATACCAAGGTACAAGCTTGAGTTAACCACACCAAGCAGTAGAGACAAGGAGCACCCACAACATTGTCCCCAGTTCCACTGGCACACACACCCATTGTACCCACACTTCATTTCCACCAGTCTGAACACTGGCACACAAGATGTGCCCCTCACCTTTCACAGTCACCCCAATGTAGGCCTTTTAGCACTTCATGCATAAATACAGTCAGGCTCAAGATACAATGGGAATACAGCCAAGGAGGAAATCACTGCATCTCAGCACAGAGAACAGATAACATGGATGCATAGTATGCAAGGAGCAGAATAAACATGCTGCACTCCCTTAGGAGAGTCCAGAAAATGCACTTCAGAATTTTACAGACCAACTTCACTGTCACCTCACCCACTCACCTCACTAAAACAAGTCAATAACATGATCCTATGAGATCCTGCATGGCCAGCTCATGCTCCTGCCCAGCCAGGTTCTTATTCGAGTCAAAGACCTTTTCAGCTTTACCCAGCTTGTCAGCCAGCTCATCTGCAGCCTGTCAGTATTCATGCTGCTGCAGCTTGAGCTGTGTTATAGGGTCTTGCCAGCTCTTCATCTAGGGAATGAGGGAAGCTACATACGCAGAATAATAGTGCCCCTTGCTCCAAGGGTTTAGACTAATACAAATAAACTACTTTTTTTCCCTGTTGACATGCTGTTTTATCTGTCTCCCACAACTTGGTGCACCTCTTGGTGATTGTCTGCAAGGAGAGTTACTGAAAGCAAAGCAGCCAGGAAAGATACCAGTGTGCAAGGTTACATCTCCAAGGCTCTGTGATTGCAGACTAGGCAGAGAGCGGAAGGAAGGAGGGAGGGAAGGCACCCGCAAAAGGAGTGAGAATCGGGAGAGGAAGAACTGGTCTGTTTCTGCTGTATGAGAACTCCTAATGGTGCACCCTGTCTTGTCTGACTGGTGCAGTGAGCAGGTCAACAAAATCCTAGTGACTTAGGGGCTGCCCTGGAGTTGAGAGGAGCTTTTGAGCCTGCGGTAATTCATTAGCCAAACTGGCAACATAATGGGCTTGTGCCATACTGTCAGATTCAGGACTAGGCCCCTGTGATGGGTAATGACGATGTTTTGATGATTAAAGACTGCCTGTTGTGATCCCAGGATATCTAAATTTCCTACTCGCCAAGCAGCTTGTCATGGGCAGCCAGACCCAACTCTGCCTCCCTTTGGTCTGTGGTGCAGTGCACAGTCAATAGATCCAGTGAGAGCAGACAGCTTTGATGAAAAGTGAGGCAGGCTGGAGGAAGACAGCATAAGCCCAAATTGAGTGGTGCACATCTTCATGTAGACAATTGCTTGACCATGCTTCTGAAATTCCCTGTCCCAGGGGCTAAGAGCCACTAGCTTCTCAAAAATCTTGTCCTTTCCTGTGAGGCACTGAAAATGATAGAGAGTGTATCCCCCTGCTGCAGATCAGAATAGCTACTGGTCCTGGAAGAGCCTTTCAGAAATGCTACCTGGAAAGAAGGAAATAATGCCTTCTTTTTTAGAAAAGATTAAGAAAATATTACATTCCATTTTTTAAATAACCAGATCTCCATTTTTTTCCACTGGGAAAACTGGGAAGTTCTCATTTCACATTAACTTGGATTGAATACTTTTTAAATCGCAAAGCACCGCACCTCACAAAAAACCACCAAACCAACCAAACAAAACAACCAGCAAAAAAACATTTGCAGAGCCTTGTACCAGCACGTTAGTGTGTTTGGCCCAAATTTCTTGGCTTGGGCTTCTAAACACAGCTGTAACACAAAAAGAAGAAGAGCAACATTTATATCTTTCTGACTTGACTGGTTTTGATTCCTCAACGTGTAATTGAGGCAGGTTGGGAGGGGAAGTTTGAGGTTAACTGAGTAAGTACTTTTTAAATTAGTACCTGGTAGGGAGGAGAAGGGGAGAAACCTTTACCCATTGTTTAAATGTCTCTTAGATCATTTTATGCAAAATTATTCCTCAGATATGCCTTGTCCTAGAGCGTTCTGATTGTTTTATTCATTAGTCCTGCGAGAGACCCAGAGCCAATGACTGATTTTACGGGCTTTTTTAGTGTTTGGCTGCTAAACTCTGGAATTCAAAACCTGTACCATGCTACATACATAATCCAGACAGCTGCATTCAGGCATACATTCATTGACAGAAAGACAGTTACACCAGGAAGGAATTTGTGCCAGTTTAATTGCTGAGGGGAGAAAGAAAAGAAAACAAAGCAACAAAAAAAACCCCAGAAGCTGGTTTAATTATTCAAGCTTATTCTTACTGAAGATGTGTTTGTAAAAGTGAGCTAGCAATAGGCGCTGACCATGGTGAAGCTAACAACTGCCCATAACCTGGAGCAGGACACTGAGACACTGCACAAAAAGCAGATTTAGATCTTCCTCTTTCCTCAAAGAGGAAATGCAGAAGGCATTTATATCATTATTTAAACAGCTATTTCCTTATTTACCACATTATAATTTGCTAACTGGTATGTTCTCATACTCTGGAAGAAAACTTATCCTTTGAGTACAGGTTTTCAATAAAGGCATAAAATGCAGGTATATTATGGCCACACTAGTTATACTATACTCTACCCTGATGGCATTTTTCAGGATTTCCTATTTCATTATCAGTCAGCTTTTCCTTTTGCTGTTTCACAACTTTCCAGATTTATGTATTTTATCTGACTGAAAAGTCCCAATCCAGATTCCATGACCAAAAGCGTTATCAAAAGGCATTCCTTTCTTAAGCAGCACATAAAGAAACTGTAAACCTCATTGCTATTACTGAACAAAAGTACCCAGCAAGCATCCAAGAGAGACTGGACTATTGTGTGGATAACTCGAGCATCCAGAACTGATAAGTGAAGGCTGAAAAGAAACTTAGGAAGGGCACATAAAAGCACGTGATTCAGGGCTTAACCTACTCATGATAAGCATGAAATCTAGTTACCACATTTCTGCCAGCTGAAGGGTTTCATTTACCATCCCCTGAGACATCTTCAACGCACCAGAGCGCTGTGAATCTGACAGTGACAGAATCAGTCACACACTCAAAGAGATGATTTGGCAGTTCGCTTGGTTTCTTCAGCATTAGAAAGTCTTCCACTGACATCTACTGGTTTCAGATAAGGCCTGGAGTGAAAGTAGTATAAGAAAGATGTCATCTGACTTCATTAGATGACAGCACATTTTGATCAGGAAAAAACAGAGCAGCTGAGGTAACTTTTGGTTGACTTTCCTTCTGACAATTTAGAACACCTTATTGCCATAATTTGTGCCATATTTCTTTTCTGTTTGACTCAGAACTGTCCTATTCCTCACCTGTTTTATCTTCTGGAGTCTGGCTTATCCACAGAGCTGTTTCGAAGTGATTCGTCAGTCTAGAATAGAACAAATGAGAACAACAGTTTCAGAAATATCTTTTCGATATCATATACAAAGTTAGATGTGAGCAGCTAGTTACTACATATGATGAAGATTATTACACACATCCAGAGGCCAAGTGTTACTCTAACAGAGCATAATTCAAGCTCACTGAATTACAGCAAAGTGACTCCAGGTCTGAATGCTCAGTGACACAAAATAGGGAAGAATTGACTCTCTGCGAGGACCAAACAGGATTCAATCAATCACTCTCTCCCTTCATTAAAACGTCAGCTTCTTTTTCTAAGAGGGGAAACCTCTGTTTGCTAAATGAAAATACTGAAGCAACTATACACTTCTTACATAGTGAGACACATAGATAACACAATAATGTAAGTGGACAGCTTAGTTCTTTGCATATAGTTCAGTATTCTTACTTCCTCTCCTCTCATCAGATCTCAAAAATCCTACCAGATATTCTAACATCTGCTAACCAATGTTGGGGGGTTTTAAAGACATTAAAAAAGACAAAAAAGTTTTCAAAAGACTTTATGAAATTTTTTTCTGCTGCCCACTATCCCAGGATTGTTTCCTTATACATAGAAAGGACTACAGATGGTCCTTGGAAAGAGGAAAATCTTGGTCTTAGGCTCCCAGTAGCACCTTATGCATGCAAACGACTCAGATTTTGATCGTTAGTTTCTGTGCAAAGCTAGAAAAATGGCACTAGAGTAGTGCAAATTCCCTGTCTTCTCTGGAAACAGATTGCTGTCCAGAACTGGACAGGTTTATATGGTATTGGATTTTTATATATAGCTGTCAAATCCCTCAGGAACTCCTTTAAATTATCCTAGGGTGTTTACCATTATCCCCTTTCAGTCCTTTGACAGAAGACAAAATGTCATATTTTTCACTTTTACGTCTAAAATATTTATAAAAGCTTGCACAAAAATCAATCATTGCAGCCTAGATAAAATTTGCACATATGTGTTTTATAGATATTCCACACTATGCCCTTGATCCATCTTAAGCTCATGCCTGTTTGACTTTATCCCACAATAACATGAATTCTCTCTTTCTAGACAAGTATAGATGTGTAAAGTACTGGGCCACTGTTCATTATCTTCCTGTTTACACTAGCAAAACTTAGTGAACACGGGTCTCACACTCTAGTATCTTAACTGCAGAATCACCCAAACTGTGTTTCAAAAGCACAGTGTAAATAATTGTAATGTGTACACACTAAATACACGGGAAACAAAAACTGCAAAGACAGCAAAGTCCTCTAAAGCAATCTAGTCTAGTTACAGTAACATTTACAATAAAAAGGCATGAGTACAAAGCGGAACCAGCAGCTTAGTGAAAGAGTGAATTCTTAATTCTTCATGTTCAGACAGTAGAGTGGTCAAGAACAGGAAAGTTGGTAGGTAAGATTTCCTGCTTAATATCTTCGTTTTTCAAGCCTGAAGGTTAGAGCTTTAAAATTATACAACTGTAAAGTCAAACATTGAGGGTAGCAGGTCAGATCAGGGCTTGGAGCAGGAATAAGGAGATTTGGAAGCTGTGATATAAAAGATCAGGGACACACGACAGAGGCATGGAAACACTAGGTCAGTACAAAAAAGGTAGGGAGCCTCAGAAAGTCTGAGAACAAGCTAGTCAAAATAAGGAAGGAAGTCAAACCAAGTCCTGTCTTACAGGACAGGACACAGGCAATCAAAAGCGCAAGCTTTGTTTCCTCCATAACAGGGAACAAAACCAACATACCAGCAAAAGTGACAGTCTGAAATAAAATAATGCAGGCTGCAGCCTGTGTGTTCAGGAGACTTCTCCGTGATGACATAAGCTCTTTGGTGGGGGTGAGTCAGGAATAACAAAAGAAAACACTTGTCTTGCTCAGAGCTAAACCATGTCTCCCAGTGTGATTGATATAAAAGATAGGGAGGTAATAAAAAATCTATACTAAGAAAGGAGAAGGACTTTTGCCTAGAACGTGCCATTTACAAGGTCTAATCCTTTGGCCTTCCCTCCGAGATCCAACATTTAAAAAACTTCAGTAACTCTATTTACTTGGTTTTGCTTTATCTTACCCATGTAGTTGCTGCTAGAGGGGTTGACAGCATTTGCCACACTTACTCTTTGTTTCTCTCCACAGCAGTACCGGCTTTCTTCATGAAAACCTGCATATCTTTCCTGGGTGCCTGTATTTCTGGAGCCTTTGAAGATCCTGTTCCCACCCCTTTGTCTTAAGCCTTCATAGTCTATAGGAATGCATGAAAAAGAGTAAAATGTGAAGTCATGTCACAGAATATTTATTTCCTTTGTTACAGGTTCTGGCACTGTTTTTAAAATTGCATTTTCAGTAAAGTTCAGTTCTGATGAAAGCTGCTGAATGAGCTGCTTGTGAGACTAAGAGCTAATATGGCCAGATATGAACAAAAAAAAACCCTATGGCAAGTTTTAGAGTCACTGAATTCTAAACTCTAAGTTCTTTCCATTTGTAAATAGATTAAAGGCTTGTTACAGCTTGAAAAGAATATGGAAGATTCTCTCCATGTCTCCATGTCTCTCACATTTACAGCCAGTAAATATGAAGACTCAGACTAATGCAAAGCCCTCATTTTGCACAATCTTTTCAGGTACTTTGCCACTGAGCAGCGTTACTCATCCTAGACAAAAAGCACTTATGCTGTCAACTGTGCCACATTCATCATTACCTTTCATTTTCATTTCAACAGATTGTCAATATCACACAAGAGCTCTCCAGCTCAGTGCCAAAGAGAGTGGATAACTAAGGTGAAATCCTCAGAGCAAATCCGAAGGATTGGCTCTGATTTGATGGAGAACACCAGCCTAAAAAGCTATCAGGAGCAGAAGAGGCTAGTTTTTGAGTAGGAAATGTAAAAAGAGGAAAGATACAAAAGGATAAGATAGAGAAATGGGCAGGGGCTGACACATCCAGACTGGGTTAAAATGGGGTCCTGTGCCATGGGCAGGGTGTGAAGAGGCTCTAAAGAAGCCTGGGCAGGGCCAGTCAGGGATGGCTCTGCACCTGAGGCTTGACATCCCTCTGTGCTCACTTTCTACATCCATAGTGAAGCACATCATTCCTGGTACCTCTACACTTGTCAAAATTAAGTTGTCACTGGTGGAGAAGCAGGGAGAAGGGGTGTGTGGCACTACTGGCAGCCTGAGGCCAGTGTCACCCTCTGTACAGCAGCATTTCTGAAGCAAAGCTGGCACAAAACCTGATGCAGCCCTACCAAGGAGGAAACAGAAAGACAGTAAGTTTGTTACTTCTGAAATCCAGCACAGCTTATTCAGCTAATGCTCTGCTTATTTTACAGGACCTGCTGTCTCAGAGTTGTCTACTGTGGGTTTCTCCTGCAGAAACTGTTGTCAGCAATGAAGCAAAGGGCAAGCACTAGATCTCCTATGTCAAAGATAAGGTGAGGAAGTGCCCATATCTGACTTCAAATACTTATTTTCTCTGTAGCATCACCAAGGAAATGATCTAATATTGACAACCAAATACTACCTTGTATTATGCTACACAGTGTCCAGAAGCATTATCATGTACAGCTCATACTCACTCTGAATAAATAGAGAGGAGAGAACCCACTGAAAAACATTTAGCATCAAAAAATGTTTAACACAGTCAAAAGATTACAGATTCATGTTTCAGTTTGGCTCCAGGAAAATCATAGTTTTTGTGCTGTGACAGAAGGCTTACTTATGCTACCACTCATGGGTTTGTTCAAAACCCAGAGGTGACCATTTGGATTTTGGCTCTGCCAATGTCATTCTCAGCACAACACACTTACTTAACCAGCTAGCTCTTCTTTCTGAGGGATTTCATGCTTGCAATGCCTGCCCCTCTTCCCTTTTCTTGCGTATAAATTAATGGGTAATTGTTTTGTCAACAGATATGGAGGAATAACTTTTTCTACCCCTCAGTTACTACAGGAAGAGTCAATGACAAATCCCTAGCACCATGTCACAGTGTGCAGAATCAGAATGCAACTTCATTTTTCACCTGTAAGAATTCAGTTATATTCCACAACCACTGTCCTGAGTGCCCAAGAGGAGAAACAAATATATTTTGTCCCCAGATGAAGGGTTTCAAGTGCCATCCTTCGGCATAGTGAAAAATCAGAAAGAAAAAAATAAGCAACTGCCTGTTAAGTCAGATGAGAATTATCACTCCTTACATGTAACTGTCAAAGTGAGAGGTGGGAAAATAATTCATCACTAAGTGACAGCCTGATCTTTTCGCCCTCCCCAGACATTTTAAGGATTTAATAATTAAGGCTAAAGTTTCATAAAAAAAAAAATAAATAGTGAAGGTTGGGGTTTTGGGGGGTTTTATGCATTTTGGGGTTTTTTTCTATAATGCTTTTGTCAAAGTGCTCCAGTGGAAGCCAGATGTTTGATGTCTATTGGTGTAAGTCACATAGTACATTAAGGGAAACCTGAGAAAGGACTCATGTCTGTCTCAAAAGCTGTCTGCTTTTCTCTCCGGAACACACAGAGGCATTCGTGCAAGTACAAATACGGGTATCGCATTGATGCTGTTGTCTTGTAACCTGGGGACACTGCAAGAAGAAAGAGGCTTGCTCCTTTATAGTTAACTAGAAGGCATAAAGTCACAGTAGGAACACTGGGATACATGGAAAGGCTCGTCTCACCAGTAGTGCCAGAAGCAGAACTAGGAACAGACTAAAACAGAAATCAGATAGTGCTTATAGCTATGCAGTTTGGTTTGCTGGTCAGCCATTAAAAAATTGAGGGAAACACTTCACACACACACACAGTTGTAGCTCTAATTTTAATAAATGAAAGCAGAGACTGAAAACTTAGCCTGCTCCTGAGCCACCAAAGAGGAGCAATTTCTAATTCACCTTTCTTCACAGTGCTAAATCTTCCAGTCTCGTGGTCTTTGCATTTGCAAGTGATTTGTAGAGTTGTGTAATTCCTTGTGATTTCTCCTTTCTTCATTAACATGATGATGCTTATATGATTGATGGCTTGGCTTCACAAATGAAGATTTGGGAAGGTCATTACCCACACTCACTACAAGCACGCTGACTAAGGGCAAATGGAATAGGCAAAACTGATTGGAGAAAAGCTGCATAGGCAATCAGGAAGATTCCGCACGAGACTGTCATCTCCTGGATCAAGCTCGAGCAACCAAAGACCTGAACCGCCCACAGGCATGGTTGGACCTGCAGCTTCCAGTGCACCTTGTCACCTGCCGTTTCGACCCTCGCCTGTCGCTACAGGGCTTTGCAAGTGTGAGTAAACCCTTCCAGCCTGCGCAATGGATTTTTTAGGTGAGGTGCAGCGTGTGCAGAACTGGCCCCACCCTTTACACCTGAGGTTTATCTGCCACAGCCTAGATAGCTAGGACGGTGACAGCAAAGTCCTCAGGTCATAGGTTTTGTAAGAGTGTCCTTCTCTTAAATGGAAGACCTTACAATGCTAGACGAGCTCCATCAGCCCCGGCTTGAAGATAGGGGTTTTTCTTCTCCTATGAGGAAGGCATGTCTTCACTAATGAAGATTTGGAAAGGGTTTTACCCTTGCATTCTGAACGAGACTGTCATCTCCTGGGTCAATCTCAAGCGACCAATGACGCAATAGCACAACATCGAGCATCTAGGCGCGATACTGACAGAGGCGTTCAGTCATAAGCCCGCACAGTATCACAGTATGTTAGAGATTGGAAGGGATCTCAAAAGATCATCTAGTCCAATCCCCCTGCCAGAGCAGGAACACCTAGATAAGGTTACACAGGAATGTGTCCAGGCGGGTTTTGAATGTCTCCAGAGAAGGAGACTCCACAACCTCCCTGGGCAGCCTGTTCCAGTGTTCTGTCACCCTCACTGAGAAGAAGTTTCTTCTCAAGTTTAAGTGGAACCTCTTGTGTTCCAGTTTATACCCATTACCCCTCGTCTTATCATTGTTTGCCATTGAGAAGAGCCTGGCTCCATCCTCGTGACACTCCCCCTTTATATATTTATATACACTAATAAGGTCCCCCCGCAGTCTCCTCTTCTCCAAACTATAGAGACCCAGCTCCCTCAGCCTTTCCTCATAAGGGAGATGCTCCACTCCCTTAATCATCTTAGTTGCCCTGTGCTGGACTCTCTCCAGCAGGTCCCTGTCCTTCTTGAACTGAGGGACCCAGAACTGGACACAATATTCCAGATGCGGTCTCCCCAGGGCAGAGTAGAGGGGAAGGAGGACCTCTCTCGACCTACTGACCACCCCCCTTCTAATACACCCCAGGATGCCATTGGCCTTCTTGGCCACAGGGGCACAGTGTTGGCTCATGGTCATCCTGCCATCCACTAGGACCCCCAGGTCCCTCTCCCCTACACTGCTCTCTAACAGGTCATTCCCCAACCTATACTGGAACCTGGGGTTGTTCCTGCCCAGATGCAGGACTTTACACTTTCCCTTGTTATATTTCATCAAGTTTCTCCCTGCCCAACTCTCCAGCCTGTCCAGGTCTCGCTGGATGGCAGCACAGCCTTCTGGCGTGTCAGCCACTCCTCCCAGCTTAGTGTCATCAGCAAACTTGCTGACAGTACACTCAATTCCCTCATCTAAATCATTGATGAATATATTAAATAATACTGGTCCCAATACTGACCCTTGAGGCACTCCACTAGATACAGGCCTCCAACTGGACTCCGCCCCATAGACTACAACTCTCTGGCTTCTCTCCTTCAGCCAGTTCACAGTCCACCTCACTACCTGATCATTCAGACCACACTTCCTCAATTTAGCTATGAGGATGCTGTGGGAGACTGTGTCAAATGCTTTGCTGAAGTCAAGGTAGACCACATCCACCGCTCTGCCATCATCCATCCACAATGTTATTTCCTCATAAAAGGCTAGGAGGTTGGTCAAACATGACTTCCCCTTGGTAAAGCCATGTTGACTGCCCCTCATAACCCTCTTATCCTTGACATGCCTTAAGATGGCATCAAGGATAAGGTGTTCCATCACTTTCCCAGGGATGGAGGTGAGGCTGACCGGTCTATAGTTACCCAGGTCCTCCTTCTTGCCCTTTTTGAAGACTGGAGTGACATTTGCTTTCCTCCAGTCCTCAGGCACCTCTCCCGTTTCCCAAGACTTGGTAAAGATGATGGAGAGTGGTCTAGCAATGACTTCCGCCAGTTCCCTCAGCACCCGCGGGTGCATCCCATCTGGACCCATGGATTTATGGATGTCCAGATTGATCAACTGGTCTCTAACCCATTCCTCATCGACTAAGGCAAACTGCTCCAGTGACTTGACTTCATCTGAGGTCTCAGGGGTACAGGGCTCTTCAGGACTGCCTCCAGCAGAGTAGACTGACACAAAGAAGGCATTCAATAACTCTGCCATCTCTGTATCTTCTGTCACCAGGGCACCCATCCCGTTCACCAGTGGGCCAACCTTGCCTCTGGCATTAGTTTTATCAGCTATGTATTTGAAAAAGCTCTTTCTGCTGTCCTTGACCCCTCTCGCCAGATTTAATTCTAAGGAGGCCTTAGCCATCCTAGCTGCCTTCCTACATCCTCTAGCAGCAGCCTTATATTCCTCCCAAGTGGCCAGCCCCTCCTTCCATGACCTGTAAACTCTCCTCTTCCACTTGAGCATACCCAGCAGTTCCCTATTTAGCCACGCAGGTCTCCTGGTCCTCTTCCTTGACTTCCTACGCGTCAGGATGCTCTGCTCTTGAGCTCGGAATAAGCAATTCTTGAATGTCAACCAACTATCTTGGGCCCCTTTACCTTCAAGCAGCCTTGCCCATGGGATTTCCCCTAGCAATTGCTTGAAAAGGCCAAAGTTTGCCCTGCTGAAGTCCAGGGTTGCAATTCTACTTGCTATTGTACTGGTCCTACCACACAAGATCCTGAATTCCACCATCTCGTGGTTGCTGCAACCAAGGCAGCCCTCAACCTTTACTGCTTCGACCAGACCCTCCTTGTTAGTGAGGATGAGATCCAGCAGCGCTCCTCTCCTGGTTGGCTCATCCACCATTTGGATGAGGAAGTTATCATCCATACACTGGAGGAACCTCCTGGGCTGTGGCTGGGTTGCTGAGTAGTCCTTCCAGCAAACATCAGATGGTAGCCTTGCACCAGTGGCTCCTCAGCCAAGCACACGCACCAGGGGTCTGAACCTGTGGTTTCTCTCGTACTGAGCAGGATTACTGTTGCAACACACATCATCAGTAGGGTAAATCTAACCTGTCTCACGACGGTCTAATCCCAGCTCACGTTCCCTATTAGTGGGTGAACAATCCAACGCTTGGTAAATTCTGCTTCACAATGATAGGAAGAGCCGACATCAAAGGATCAAAAAAGCGACGTCGCTATGAATGCTTGGCCGCCACAAGCCAGCTATCCCTGTGGTAACTTTTCTGACACGTCCT
This sequence comes from Psittacula echo, assembly GCF_963264785.1. Lineage (NCBI taxonomy): Eukaryota > Metazoa > Chordata > Aves > Psittaciformes > Psittacidae > Psittacula > Psittacula echo. The sequence continues at coordinate 34,543,078 of NC_137738.1, read as the reverse complement.
GCTTAAACCCCAAAAAGCCAGAAGGATCGTGAGGCCCCGCTTTCACGGTCTGTATTCGTACTGAAAATCAAGATCAAGCGAGCTTTTGCCCTTCTGCTCCGCGGGAGGTTTCCGTCCTCCCTGAGCTCGCCTTAGGACACTTGAGTTACGCTTTGACAGGTGTACCACCTCAGTCAAACTGCCCGCCTGCCGCTGTCCCCGAAGCGGGTCGTGCGCCGGGCACTTGGCTCCAGAAGCAAGAGCCCCCCTCGGGGCTCGCCCCCCTGCCTTAATGCTATCAACACAAAAGACTAAGCAGATCGGAAACTAACTTTCTATAGAGGCATAGCTCTTAAAACGTCCATATTCTGCTCTTGTTTACTTTCCCATGTACAGTTGGAGAAGGAGCAAAAATTAGGAAATCGGATACCCCCTGTGAGACCAAAGTGATTGAATAAAGACAAATGAATGATGCTGTTAGCCCACAAAGTTCATTAGGTTTGTTTGGTTTTAATGTGTGAGCAAGAAGACAGAGAAAAGTCTCATAAGGAACATAAATGCCCGGAAGAATAATTTTCCTCAGTGTAGCTAAAAAGGGTTAAATGTCTCAGATGCATAGGGAAAAAAACTGGCAAAAGGCATTGGGAGATAATACATTTAAAACAATAGTTAATGTACATTTAGCTTATGTGCTAAAGTTTAGGAATATTTCTTACCTTAATTTCCTTTAGAAATACCAAATACCAGAAAGCTGTTGCATATATCTTCAAATACTTCCTCAACAACCTATAGTCACTTGAAATGGAGTGAATCACAGCCACAGATTTTCTGGCGCTCCTGTACTATCATCAAAATTAACAACTACATACCTACACATACAGAAGGTGCTCTAAACCAGTTATTGTCAGAATGTATTACTTTGTTGAAGTTTATGCCATTTCTCCTGACAGTATGCAGTGAGAAATATCATGAGAATCCACATCAAGTCATGTTAACAACATGAATTCTGTATTTCTATCATCAGCAAGAAGGCGGCTCACATTCAACGAGAATGTAGGATGCACTAGTCATCAAAAAGACTAGCAGAAAACAAAGATGACACAGATTTGTGTGGCAGAAGACAGTTACTACATTACAGCTCAACTTATTGTTGAACATCTCGCTTAAACCTTTACAGAAAATCCTTCCATAAGTATAAATTAGTCTGACTATCTCTACTGACTTCAACAGATCATCTCAAGGCTTGGAAGCAGTTGTCCTTAGAGCATGTTGTATTCTTTAAAGCAACTTTAAATCAACTGTTAGCTCAGAGAGGCCATATACAAACACCTTCAGAAACATTATTATATGTTATTATATTATATATATTATATATATAATATATAATAATAATTATATATATTATATAATATATATATTATATATAAATATTCCGTTAAGGAATACAGCAGTTAAAATCATACACTTATAATCTCATGGTTACACATACTAGCTGTGAGTAATAAGCTTGGGCGGGAGAAAGAAAAGGTCTCTTAGGCAACTTGTGTTGTGCATTCCTCTGTCACAGCAACTTTTTCTCTAGAGTGCTGCTGGCCTCACTTCAAAGTGCTCTGTTCCTAAGGTTAACTTTCTCAAAACAAGCCTCTTCAGTAGATAATGGACAATGGCAGTTTTTCATTTTGTGAATATACTTAATTCAAACCAAGGCTGATAAAAATTTTGACCATTTAATCAAAGGGCAGATTGCCATTACTGCTGGTTAGCAGCTTTCTACTAAACTTTGTACCAGAGTTACTCTACCTCACAGAAATTGCATTGATTCAGATTGTTTCTGAGGGAAATGTTTTCTGGGAAAAAAAATGCTTTTGAAATCGTAAGATCGAGCTGTTATCCTGCTATAATACTGCATTTTGCATCTTCTGTTTTCTCCCATTACTTCTTTTATTCTGACGTCTCAGCCCAGAAGCGTAGGAGAAAGGTTGCTTGGGATATTTACCAAGGTGGGAAGTAGCCAGCTTTTTCGGCAAGTTGGTTAACTGTATGGCAGATGATACCTTGTAGAATCCCGTGGAACATGGATAATGCAGCTTCTCCAAGAGTTATACCCACAAGTAGATTGAATGAATTTGTGGCCTCACTTCCCTTATTCTGCGTAACTGTTCTTGAAAAACTGTGGTAGCATGTTGGAGGTATACAAGAAATACCTCACTTGTTTGATCATTTCTTTGCCAGTTTCTGGTTGGGATGGCTGTTTCAGTCAAGCCTGACCTCTGTTTTCTCTGTCAACCTCTTCCTTGGTCCTGCAAGCATCACTGCTTAATTCTCTACAAAACAGTCTTGATAAATCAGCTGACACCTTCCAGAAGATGAAAACCTGGCCATAAGAACCACAGTGAAGGACAAATTCTTTAAAAAATTACTCTCTTCTATATGAAACGCCAGTTCTCCAGCCCACACTAGCCTAGTCGCTTCTTAGTTTGCTGAACCCCAACTGCTTTCATTAAGTTCCATTACTCATATGAATCCAGTATCTTACTCTCACTCCTGCATTTGGCTCTGAGTGCTGATAAGATTGCTAGTGCTTTCCCCAGGGCAGTAATTCAAGCAACTTCTGCAAGGTGTACATGCTTGACTGATTAAGTTCACTTCCCCATCCCACCCACCATGAGAGTGCAGCAACTGTTTGTGCATAAACAGATAATCTACAACATATATAGAGAAGGTAGCTTCTTTTGCAAATTATCTCAAATGTGCTGCAGGACAAGATGCTGAATATGTGGTTCCTACAGAGCTGCTGACCAACAGTGATTTTTCCCCACATAGATCACTATCTTGAAAGATCCCACTTTACTGTACACCTAGCACATTTCAACGTGATGATGGAGGGAAGGGTAAACCATGGCAAACGGCTTTGGGCTCCAGGTTTTGAAGAACATAGTAGGTGTCGCATACAAATGTGCAACAAAGCAAGCACATGGGATCATGTCTCTCCAAGGAGAAAGAGGTGATTTTGCCTAAACCCATTCCATTTTCCTGTAATATTCAACACTTCCATCTTTTTTTTTTTTTTTTTTTTTGCCTTAGCCAGCTTACAAGCTGCTCTGGTACTTCGCTCCCTATGAAATCATTCTGTAACAGTTCATGCTTTGCTACAAACTCCTTCTGGGAATGTAGGAACTTTTTAAACTGCTCAGTTTTAGTCATACCAGCCAAGTATGAAGGTAGGAACTAGTATTCCTCCTTGGCAAGCTCCACAACTCACTGTCAGCTGTTCTTAACTGGTTTGTTTTTCAGCACTATACTCTGACACATCTAACTCATCTCTTTCGAGACACATATAAGTCTGTCAGTTCCCTCCTACTTTCTTTTTAAGCACTTTCAACTTTAATATTTCCAGAAGAGAAGAAAAATCTGCTGGGGCACCATCACCCTTTACAGGTGACTGTGGACGTCTGTTTTTAGGGGAAGAAGATTCAGCCTGTGCTGGAAGCAGAAGAATGCTGGAACAAAAGTTACCTGAAAATCTTTTCATCTTCCTTGCTTTCTTATTTTCAGCTGGGAATTGATTTCTTTCTGTCATGAAACTAGTTTGCTTCTTGGCAAAGTACCATTGTCCCTGTTTTATTTTCTCTGAAGGCTTAAAAAGCTTGTTATGATTTATGTGTCCAGAGGTGTAAAGTTTAACATCTGTTTGATAGGCCATTTCTAGACTACCTAAGAGATGAGTCGGGCTCCTCACTTGATGGTTTCTCTTCATGTGAAACAGGTCATTGTAGCACACACTTAAAAGAAAGAAGAAAGACAAAATATGCTTTAAAAAGGAAAACTTTAGATGACAAAAACTTTCAGCAGAACAAAACTCTTCCACTTTTAGAAAAGAGCATTTTACACAGGCATGGCCTACAAAAATATGCTCTCTTCCTTTTTATCTACAGCAGTGTACAAATAATCAGACAGACCTGAAGACACCTGTGGGTTCCTGCGAAGCTCAGCCTCTGCCTGCACTTCTTAGTAACACAGTCTCTGATTTCCCCCTGATCTCCCTGTAAATTCTGCTGCTTGAGAGAGCAGCCTCTTCTGCCTGATCATTAACACTAGACCTAAGGCAGATTCCTTTCTACAGTATGTTAAATAATCCCGTTCAGAAACTTTCAGTGTTTTTATTGGTGTGTTGCTTTAGAAACTTAGTCTTCCTAATTTTAAGTCTTTGTTCATAGTCAGATAATACTTTATTATACCTGCTAATCTTGTGGCAGTTCTTTACTCTCAGTAGTTCTTCCCTTAACATCTACTTTTTCATGTAATTTATAGAAAGAAGTCATGGCTCCTCTCAGCCTTCCTCCTTTAGCCCAAGCTCAGTGTGTGTTGTTTGCATATAAACACAGTATTGTAAGGTAGGCTCACCCTTCTTTTAGTCATCTCAGTCAAGATAGTTTGCTCTTCTCTAGTTACACAGAGGCGCTGACATTGAAAGGCATCTCTGGAGATCATTTAGTGCAATTCCTTTTTTCTCAGAGCAGGGTCAGCTACAGCAGGCTTCTCAGGGCCATGTTTAGTTGGAGTTTGATTATTTCCAAGGATAGAGCCTCCACAGCCTCTGTGGGTGACCTATTCTGACATTTGACAACACTCACCATGAAAAAAGTTGTTTCTTGTGTTAAAATTGGATTGTCTGTGTTTTCGTTTGTTCCCATTGCCTCCTGTCCTGTCACTGGCCACTACTGAGAAGATCCTGGGTTCATCCTCTTTGTTCCTCCAGTCAGGTATAAATACACCTTGATAGCACATTGAAGAGAAGACTCAGGGGGTCCTCTCTTCTTGGGGCTGAACAGCCCCAGCTCTCTCAGCTTCTCCATCAGATGCTCCAAGCCCTTAACTGCTTTCCCTTAACCCTCCACTGGAATCATTCCAGTATGCTCACGTCTCTCCTGTACTTGGGAGCTCAGAAATGGACCCAGCACTCCAGAACAGTGCTGAGCAGAAGGAAGGATCACCTCCCTCAGCCTGCTGGCAACACTCTTCTTAATGCAGCCCAGCATGTGCCTCTTTGTCACCGGGGTGTTTGAGTTCCACTGACCTGGACATGAATGAAAGAACTATACACAGCATTTACCCAGGTCCCTGGTTTTTGTGTGTTAAACCAGTTTGAGTGATTATAAATTAAAAAGAATTTTGACTCAAAATTAAGTTTACTTATGAAAGAAAAGCGACAATTTCGGCCAAACTGTCATGGTGCTTTGATCGACACATTGGATTACAATATTGACAATGATATTCCTGGAACATACTTACCAGGAATAGATGCCCATTGATATGCCTCAGCCTTAGGACCATAGGTTCTTTGAGATGAAGATGGCATAGTTCATTCTGTGTCACCCTCATGACTCAGAAGGCTCACAAACAGAACAGCTGATAAGTAGGTGATAATTGTGCTGGTAATGACTTTGTCATCCATTTACTCACTCAGCGTTAAATAATGCAATAAACTCAGATAACATCAGAATGTTACCACCATGATCCTAACACTTGAGAAAAATGATAGGCTGATTTTCCTTATTTTTCCTGGAAGGTGGGCCACTGATTGATTCTTTTTGTGGGGAAGAGAAAGTGGAGAGACTGCCATCAAAAATGAAAACTTTTTGTAATTCTTGTTAATATTTGTACTCTAGCTCAGAGTAACCTAATAAATGAGCCACTGTTGCACTTTGGTGTATTTAGAAGTATTTAGGCTTATGCGCACAGGTACTTTGGTCCCGGAGGACCTTGTTTTCCTGGGGGGTGAGGCAGTGAAGACAACAGAAGCAGAATTAGGAAGACAAGAGGTTTTGTGAGCTGTCTCGAAATGGACAGGAATTCGCGTGAAAACAATGTAAGTCCTTTCAGTACTTCACTGAGACAAAAACCAGCCAGCAATCAAAGGGCAGGTTGGTGCTCAGGCCAGCTCTCTGTACCCCAGGGATCTGGACAAAACCTTAAAACAGCTGCACACCCTGCCAGACACCCACACAACGTATGAAAGACACTCAAGCCTGCAGGAAGTCATGCTAGAAGGTCAGGGCACAGCCTGACCTCAACATCCCACATTCCAAACCCAATGGCAGCCCAGGAGAAAGCTAATGAGAAAAGCAAGAGTACATTTGCATTAATTGTCAGCATGTGCCAGGATGCCCAAGTGGCATTTTCTCTCAGTGCTAGTAACAGGCAAGGCCAGCTTCAGTAAGTTAATATTTCCAAGTGGCTCTTACTTCTTCTCCCTAGTGCAGCTAGCTTCACCTCAAGATGGTGACAACCTAACGTGTCTAAAGCAGGTTCCTCTTAGGCTCTTCTGCCTCCCCAGCAAAGCCAGTTTGTACATCTGCTGTATTAGCAGCACACCACTGCTTTTCCTGACAAGCTCAGTCTGCCCTGTGGTGAATATGGAGGGCTTGTAGCCAGGGGAGGCTTTGAACCAGCGAGCCAACAATGCTGATACAGTCACAACCTATGTCCAGCAGTTGTAAAATGGCAGGGCATGTTTCCTTGTGAAGGGATAGAGTCCCCCACAGAAACACATGGAACCACTGCCTCTTCATTTCTAACAGTACAAGACACCATGAGTTGAACGCATTAACGTTAATAGGAAAAGCAAAGAAACATAGCCATCCTGCTCAACAGGGAAAGGGGAAAAGGAGATCAAAAATGCCAAATTGAGCATTTCCTTTCAATTATCACTGAAAAGGTGAGCAGGTGGCTGGTACAGGTAACATCAACAAGAGAAGAGTAAATAAACATTAAAAAAACTAATAGCCTGAATGAACAGTTTAGACAGCACTTAAGAGTAACGTGTTGATAATTTGGCTGAACCTGATGAACATCTGTCTAACAGATGTGAAAACCTGCCTGAAACAGTCTCAGTCTTGTTAGCAGTTACTTTCGAGATGGACAGATGGGGACTGGTGAGCCACCAATGACGGGAACAGCATAAGTACAGGGTCAGTGTTTAAAAGAAGTGAGGAAGGGAGAAAGGAGATGAGTAAAAGCTCAGCAACTTTACCTTCAACTTCCAACAAGAAAAAGAGAAGGAAAAACATAAACTTGCTCTAAGCACTCAGACGACAAATGAGGAGCCAGTGTGATGGTTTAAGAGTGTTAGTGCAGGGAAGAAGCAGTAGGTGTTACATATTTTAACTTTACTTCAGCTTTTGGCACGGTCTTGTGTAGCATTCTTATGAACAAACGAAGGTGGAGAGAGTTTAGCATGGGTGTAAAATAAAAACAAACCAAAACTTTGTAAAACTATATTCAAACAGCAGTTACAAAGGTTCCCTGTCTGAATGGAAGAGGTACCAAGCAGTATTATATTCATCCTGAATCTGCATCTAATTTTCCCAGCATTTCTGTTTACACTCTGGATGATGGAATACACAGTATGCTTGTTAAATTTGCAGATGACATGGAATAGAGAGGGGATGCAAACATCCTTAGAGACAGGATTGGAACTGAAAACGCTCTTGATAAATTGGAAAATTCTGAGAACAGCTGGATGAACTTTGATATGTGCAGAAACAAACAGCTGCCCAGTGGCCAGCAACAGCTGGCTTAGTACAAAACCATTTAGAAAATATCTTGGGAATACGGTGAATGACATGGTCAGCACAAATCAACAGTGCCATTATGGTGAAAAAGACAAACGGCTTTCTGGCATATACAGGGATGTGATCAACACATAGCAAGTGGGAATTCTGTCAGTCCGCCTGGCACAGAAGAGGCTTCAGCCAAATGTTCTGCCCAGTTTCAGGCACTGCTTTTCAGGAAAGATTTCGGACAGCTTCGAACAGCTGGAGGATACCAGAAAAGAGTGAGTTGAACCCATAAATGAGAAGAAAGTGTAGGTGGATGGAAGAATTAATTTAGCCTGAAGAAGAGACTGGATGAGGGAGATAAAGCAGAAAACATGCTTGTAGCATGACCGGAAAGACTTTAGGAGTTTGAGTATAGAAAACCACTTTCATTGTTACAGAGCATGCTTTACTTTTTCCAGTTTCCAAATGAGTAGCCTGCTGTGGCCAAGAAAGAGCCCTAGCTGCTCTTGCTATCCAAGAAAACAGACTGGAGACTGATAGATACAGCCAGAAAGTCAAATCCTGACCTGTCAGCCTAGACAGCATGATAACCCACAGAATCCCCTAGCTATTAAATGGTATTTGAAGCTCATATTTAAATACAGTGCAGCCGGAGCCTTGAATTACATATCAAGAAGTAATAAATTTAAATGGATTGGTTCACTGGAAGAAGGAGCACTAGGGAGAAGTAGGAGAAAATGTGTGGATATGGGTAGGTTTTAGGTACTACAGAGTAAATTTTATAAACTGACATCTCATAAGGCAGAACTATATTATTCCTTCAACAAAAGCATGATACATGGAGCAAAGAGGAGGGGGAAAAAGAGCCCATTTAATTTTCCCTTCCTGCCACTCCATTCTTACCTTTGTTTCTCTGTTAATTGTCACTTCTAACTCCAGAATTGCTTAATTGTTCCCATGACTGACTTGCACTGGAGGGATGGAAATAAGCATGATAATAAGGTCATGATTTTTTTCACAGAAACATGGGACAGAAAGGCATATTGCAGCACATTGAGTAGAGGAGAAGCAGTGGCAGCTGCTACTGAGAAGGATCTGCCTAGCCAATTAGATTCACTCCTATTTTCTGTCTTTAAACAGAAACAAAACCATCTTGTGGACATTATCTAGAAATCTATTCTAGAAATGTAACAGTAGGCTGGTTAGGTATATGGCAGAAAAGGAGAGTAATTGTGTTTTCCCGGTCAGAATATAGCCTGGAATGACCCTGAATAGAAGTCTAGAGCTTCTGTTTATCTAGGGATAAGTTCATACTCAGATGCTGTCCTTTCATTTCCTCTCTGGGCAGATCATGGTAGTCTGAAAACCTCAACACAGAAGCAGCCTCTAGTTCAGTCCTCATTTAAGCTGAAGCTTTAAAATCTAAGTGGATAGGCAATAAGGTAAAGTACAAGGTAAGGCACAAAGAGAAAGAAAAGCAAAGTGTCTGTTATGAAATGTTTTTCTTACACAGTTCAGGAGCAGAAATTCTCTTAATTGGTCTTGTTAGTGACCCCATAAATGAGCAGATAGCAAAGGTGAACACCTCATGGCCGTGTTTCCTGCTAGGGGATAGGTCTGCATCCTGTCATTATAATTTCTGGTGGTGAGTGGGAGGCCTATAAGAAAGTGAAAGTTTCCAAAGGCACTGGGAAACATGCTGGGCAGCACAGGCCCTTGCCCTTCCAAGATTATCTCCACTGCAAGCAACAGTAGTCTGCTTCTAAAAACCGATCCCATCATGCCTCTATAGTCTATAATAAAAGAAACACTGCTCTAAGGAGGAGCTAGGTCTTTGAGCATGTCTGTATAGCATAAACATAAGCACAAGAGGATGGAAAACTACATGCTTAAAAAGTAGAGGATAGAAAAAGCAGTCTGAGACACCTTGTCAAGCTGGAGGAATGGGCCAACAGAAACCTCTGAAAGGTCAAAAATAAGAAGTGAAATGTCTACAGCTTGGATGGCCTATCCCTACATAGCAGTACATGCTAAAGACAAACTGGATAGGTAGCAGCTTTGCAGAAGAGTACTTGAGGGATCCTTTTGGGCAAGTTGCACAAGAGACAGCAGTGTGGCTTGCCGTGAAGGCAGATAACGACATACTAGGCTACATAAGCAAGTGCATAGCCCGCAAAGGAAAGTGCTTATTCCTCTCCACACTGGTAAGGCCATGGTGTCCAGTTTTGGATCCTATAAACTAAGGAAGGCATTGACAAACTGGAGAGAATCCTGCAGAGATTGCTGAACACTGAGACTGCTAAGAGGCTGGAGCACTGGGCACACAAGGACAAACATTTCTGTATAGCCAAGAGACGAGACCACTAAGGAGAGGCAGGAAGGAAATTACAGTCTCGCAATGCAATGAGCAGTAAAGGAAAAAACCCTCTTCTCAGAGGTGCATAGTGAAAGAGCAAGGGGCCACAGCCACATGTTGCAACGAAGAAAAAATAGGTTGAATGTAAGGAAAAAAATCTTCACAACAAGAATGATTCAGCACTGAAGCATGTGCCCAGAGAGGCTGTGAAATCTTCCTGGAAGTACCTGCAACTCCACTGGATAAGGTCCTGAGCACTGGATCAGCATGGAAGAGGGCTGGACTAGGCAAACTCTAGAGGTACCTTCCAACTTAGATCTTGCTGTATTTCCAGGAGTGTCTTTAAGCTCACAAATGCAACAGACTGTAAAGTCAGGAAATACCCTCATGTGCTTCCCCTCATCCTTTGTCTTGTGCATTCAAGCTGTGCACTGCAGGTGGCAGAGAAGCAACAGGAAAGAAGCAGCAGCGTTATTGCAGTCAGTGCCTGAAGGATGTAAGGCAAGGTCTGTAGGAAGAGGTGATCTCTTTTATTAGACTGGCTGATATAGTTAGAAGAACTTAGATGGGATTTGAGGCACGCAAATGCTTCTTCAGCCCAAAAATAGAACCAGCCCACTTAAGTGCTAAATGCAGGTTGAAAACAGTTACTCTGAATTTAGTTAGCTATATTTATAAACTAGACCATCTGAGAAAAAAACCCACATAATTGGCACTTGCAGAGTGGAAGAGATGTTAACTACATTTTCATCTCTCCTCTTGATACACCTCCTGAGGAGGCAGAGGGATATTTTTGCCTACAGAACATGAGGGTTTGAAGCGTGACAAAGCATCTCAATAGGGCTTAGCATGGCTTCCCAGGTGTCGGGGAAACTTGGGGTACACGGCGAAACACACACGTGTGCCCGGCATGTGGTTTCGGACAAGGTCACTAAGTAGGGGGGCTGTGCAGCATGTGCCATGCCAGTCCCTGCTCACCAGCATGGAGCATGCAGGCAATGCTTGGCTTATCCTGACAATGGAAAGTCCACACATCTGCTGCAGGCTAGGTAAGACCTCACCCACTACGTCCCTCATGGCTTCCTCATTGTATGCCAAACATCCCACCTGGCCCTTCAGCCAGGACTGGCTCTCATCACAGGCCTCACAGGCCCCATCCATCGCCACAGACTGGCTGCCTCCCAGTCCACCAGGACAAGCAGGGCCCCCAGATTTACCATAGGTGCCTGTTGCTCCTGCACAAGCCTTAACCTCCAGCTATAAACCATCCCCTCCCCAGCCTGAGGTCAGCCTGACACAGCCCTCCTGGCTGGAAGCAGGCTCTGCCACCCACCCCTCATGGACCTGACTGTGACATCCTGGAGGATGGGTGCTGGGATGCTCAGTGCACCCAGGCAGGCTTTTGGGATACCCCCTTTATCTCTCCAGTTATTTCTTGTGCTAATTACTACTGCTTCTTGCACTAATTACTGTTTTCTCCAGTATGTCTAAGAATGGCTTGACTGACACTATTTCAAACCCCCACAGACACCCAACACCTTGTCCCAAAGCATTAGTTACCAAGGGAAGAAAAGGAGGGAAGCACTTCTTCTACCATGTCCTATTTTTGGTAAACTTCCCTCTCTATTTTCTGTTCCCTCCATGTCTTTAAATAGATTTACTCTCAAAATTTGTCCTGAATGTACATGTTCCTCAAGTAGCTAAAGGTCAATTAATTTGGATGCAGTGCCTGGCTGTTACTTCTTCCTTTCCCCCTGCTATCCTTGAATATGAGTGGCATGTTTGCTGTTTTTTAGTTCAGTGATGATACCCTTCATCCTATGTCCTTGTTTAAAAACCTCCCAGGCTCACAGCACCATCTACCAGTCCTTTCAACACCCATGCACCACACCATGCACTAGCTGGGCAGCTGTGGTTCCTGTTCAGACAAGGCTGACTCCTCTTGAGTTGGTTCCTACCCCTCCTCTGCCTGCCTCCCTCTCTTTGCTACTCATCCCCATTTGCCACCCTCCACACCATTTGAAGAAAAAGCTGTGGTTTCATGTTCCAAGTCCTGCACCACCCTCCCTGTTAACACAGGAGTGCAGAGGACCTTGGCCACCACCTGGTAGGGTGAGGCTTCATCTGTTTCTAAAGCAACCCTGTGACTCAGGTGTTACAAACACAAAGAAGGACAGAGACCTGACATCAAGTCCTCCAATAATGTTTGTTTCTTACCTCCACACTGCTTAACCTCCAAAAAACATAGTGCAAACATGGACAGAGCACTGGGTCTTTTCATTATGTATCAAAAATATTTTAACCTTTGAGGAAAGAGGGCTTCCTGCTTTTTTTTGCTGACAGCAGTCAGCAAAACTGAAGATTTTTAGCCTTGGACTGACCTGAGGTGTTGGGTAGGTGCAGTGTGGAGGACAGCAACAGGTTACATTTAAAATCAAAGAGGGAGCAAAACCACACAGTAAATGGCCTACAGAAGAGGTGAAAGAAAACTTATTATGGAAAGTCTTAAAATCTTGATTTGTAGCAAAGCCACAGACAAGCTGAGCCTTCATGAGCGACAGAGCAGACTTCTGGACCCACATCAAGTTGCTGAATCAAAATGGAGACAAGCTGATGACATACTGAGAGTGCATGAGAAATTAAGTTGAAGAAAGCAACAGGCACATTTTGTCCGGCTTTAGGACCATGACCAAGGCCTTATTTTCTTAGCACAATTGTCCCATTACATATGCATCAGCTTAAAAAAATCCCATAATTTTGTTCCCAGTGCAGGCAGAAAGGAAGAACTGCAAGGAAAAAAAAAAACAAAACCAAACCCAAACCCAAACCACAAGAAAAAAACAAAACCTCCCCCCCAGAAAAAAAAAAACCCAACTCCAAAAAACAAAAAAATGCAAATCAAAACCCCAAACCGAATAACCATACTGACTCTTGTGTGTTAATGCTACAAGCATACCTAATGAAATCCATTTCTCCAGAAGTCAGAGCGATATCAGACTGCATGCCTGATTCCTGACAATTACATAACAACCATTTCAGTAAACATCAGCCATGGCACTGACCATCACACCTGCCTGACTCTGAAGTCTGTCTCTTGGGCTGACATCCACCCTGCAGATTGGCACACAGCAGCTCAAGCTTCTCCTTCCAAAGAATCTCTGGGTTTATGCTGAGGATTCACAAAGCAGTTGGACCCAGTTATAGTTCAGAATAAACATGAAATCTCCCATCTGCACCCAGCAGTGATCATTCCCAGCTAGCGTTCCTTTGTACGGTGACCACAAATCTAAGTCAATACAGCTTTGTTAGTAGTGATACAGGTAGGCGCCAAGCTGCAAAGCCTGTCTTACCCCTCAGCCTTTGCTCCTGCTTCTCAAACTATGCTTGTGTAAGGGAAAAAGAAGTGGCAGCATTCCTTCCATGACTGCTGGTGCTACAGTGGGACTTCTGTTTGCAATGAACAACGGAAAAGGCTGCCAAGGAACCACATCTAATGCTACATGTTTTATGGATATTATCTTTCCCCTCAAATGCCCTGAAATGCAAATATCTCATGGTTGTTACGTACTTTGTCACAGTCATGAATTCCATTTACTTTAATTTCGTACTGGTATTATATAAAAAGACATGATCAACCAGAGGGCAGGGGGTCCATTTGAAGGGTTGGACGTATTCATTTTGTAAGCCCTGGTGAGGGGCCTGAGCCAGACTACTGGCAGCCAGGGTGACCCCTTGTGCTCAGATCCACAGAACAGCTCAGGGATCGTGTAGGTCCATTGCATTAAGCAGAGGCAGCCCTATGGTGTATGGAAGAGACAGGATGAGGGCAGACGCTTTCTCAATAGGTCTTCTGAGGTCACTACCAACTAAATACACTGCTACCTTCAGAGGCTAAACAGACATTGTACTTTTGGGACTGATGATGATTTAGGCATTTACACCTGTCCCAAGCCCCCTCTAAGACTGTTTTTTATGAAAGGAGTCAGCAGGACCTTTCTCTAAAAATCCTTCATGAACACAGCCAGGATCCAGGTCCAATTTTTCCACCTGCACCAGGACAGAGCTGAAGGCTCTAGACTGCAATGGGAATTTCTAGATGGGAAACAGCAGGAGGCTGAGGAGGCTTGCCATAGGACTGGGATAATTCAAACCCTTCTGCTGTGCAGGGCAGGCTTTATATAAAGGACAAAATCGAGCCCTTAAATACAGCCCAACCATCAGAAAGTGTTTACAGTATCTGGGGACAGCACCGAAGTCCAACTATTCAACCGTCAGAGAATTCAGTCTCATTAGCACCACTGGGAAGGCTGGTGTCAACACCAGCAGGCTCCACAATTAGATTTAAGAGAGCTTCTAAACTTAAATCCTAAAAAAAACCCAGAAGTCCGTAACAAGTTAAAATCTAAGATAATTTTACAATACATGCTACTTAGTTGTTTGTCTCCATCCCAGTTTGATGATCACGCTTTAGTACCAGAAATATAACCTGTATGTAGTCCAAAGCATTGCTGTAGTCAGTCTTGAAACACAGACTTAGCTGTTCCCCAGTGCACACAGAGATAAAATATCTCTACATAGTGCATCTTCAGCAGGAAAAGCCAAGATAAGCACAGACTTGTCCTGAGAACCTGCAGGCAAGTTGCATTGTTTAGTTAGTGCATTAGGAATGCCAAAAATTAGTTTGCAGGGCAAATATACACATACAGTATGAAGGACTTCAATATATCTTATTCCTTTACCATAGTTCTGAAGTAAAAGTTTACACTGTAAAGCATAGTCGGGTATCTTAGGTGGCTTTCCAGCAGTATCAGACTAGACCCCCCACTCCCTGGCACCTTCACTGTCTCCCATAAAGCTTTTGAATATATTGGCTGATTTCATCCAAACTTCAGAGGGGTACAGTCTCAAAAATAACAAAGTGCCATGTTTTATAAAAGAGGTGGCTGTTTAGAGAGAGAGAACTGGGGTTTTCCCCATAACTGCTCATTCTGCTGGCCAGTTTCTACAGAATATTGGAGTCTGTGTATCACAGCCAAAACACAGCAAGAGATGGATTGTAACAGGAAACAGAGGAGAAGTTCAGTTACGTGGAAAGATAGAAAACCCAACTTGATTTTTTAAACCTAAGAATAATAATGCAAGCCTGTAGGAGACCCAGGCTTCATCACCTTACAGGTCAGAGGGTACCTGCTTGGGTACATGGTGCAGGCTCAGGCCCTTCAGGCAGGATTTCACAACAGTTCTGCTTCTATGGATTTCTACCAGTTAATATTGCTGGACGCAGAGATGACCAACACCATGGACTCCCACCCCAGAGTCTTTGCTGCACAGGGGTATGTTTGGTTTGGTTGTGTCTTACTGCTTGTTTTGGTGATTGGCAGAGCTCACCTTATCAATGGTACTTACCTCTTCCTGGGCAGAGAGGACTCAGTCACACTGAGCACCCTCCAATCCTGTTAACGTGGTGACAGTGATAAGTAGAACAGTTTCTGGGTTAGGTTGCTCTAGTCAGTGCTAAATGAGGTGCATACTACATAGGCTTCATATGAGACTATAGGAGAGAAAAGTGACTGCAGCTCTCCTAAAGCTTTCTCTGCCCTGCAAACACTCCATTTCCAACAAGCTGGGTATCTGCCACATGGTAAAAGTAGTTGAGAAAATTACTTCTCCACATTCCAACATTTTAAAACACCAATGCTTTTCTTTTGGTAGTTTATTTTCATAGTTAGTTATGAAGTCTGTTTCTGTGTGTTCCCAGCCTGTTACTAACAAGTGGAAGTATTACTTCCAACAATCATAATAGCTATTTGGAGTCTATGCAACCTAGCGAATTATTACCCAGGCAGTTTATTATCAAGTTAAATGCAACTATGCTCAGAGTAAAAAGGTTTTTTTTCTTCGAAGTATTACTCTCTCTAATGGATCTTTCACAAGCACTTCCCTCTCACCATTTCTTGCTATGTTACATTTTTCTTCTAGGCTACTTGTATTTGAAAGACACCAAATGCAACACAAGTATAGTGTTGCACAGTGTGTATATATATATATATTGCATATTTTATATATATATGTATATACAGGCTGTCGGATAATTGCACATTTTAAAAATGTGTGCTTTTACATACATACACATGAAAAAGCATGTGAAAGATCTGGATAAACCCTGTAGAGTCATGTGGAGAATTACACAATTTGTATTTGATTTCTTATCTTATTGCAGAATGTGACATATCCTATTTATTTCATTTTTCTTCCTGAGCTGAAAGTAACACTAGTGAAACTAATATTCCCTTCCAGTGTATCTTCAGGATAACTTGACAAGCTCTAGAAAGGAATTCAGTCTGTCCCATTGCATCTTCTCTCCCCATTTAGGTTACTGGCTTCTACCGGATACTGACTCAATGAGGTGCTTCCAAAAGGGGAGTTTTTTTGGCCTTTTTTTTTTCTTCTATTTTTTCATTTCCATATGCTTATTAAATAGCATTTATTAACAACTTATGTTGCTTCTATGAGCAGCATAAATACAGAAACCCTGTATTTATGTAAGCTCTACAAACATCTCACCTATATTCACAGGGTTTACATTGCTGTAAAAAAGAAAAATAATTAATGCCAGCTGAGTAATTAATGCCAGGTAACAGCCACTATGGTGAAAATCATTCAGTCATTCCAGCAACGTTACAAACCAGAAGAACATTAAAGGAAAACTTTACCTGGTATAACTCATTCTTTCTGAAGTTCTTGAGTCTTGGGTTTCTCCTTTATTTTAGAAAGCTTTTAAATAACAGGTCTGATGCACACATACCAACTACCTTCTGAAGCGTTGCTCTGTAACTCATTCTTGATGCAGAAGCAAAGACCTTCATCTTCGTAAGCAATGTGCACAGTACAGGTAGCTTTTCCTAGAACACTACCAAAACACCCTGAATAAAATTTTCTCAATAATCCAAGAAGGAGGGACTATAGATTGAAGAAGAGTAATTTCTCCTTAGTAATTGTCTTAAGCAAAGTAAGTACAATGAGGTAACCTCCAACAGTTGTTGAGCAGCTGAAAGTCATTGAAGTCTGTGTCCTTCACAACTGACTCAAATGAGCATTTGATTTTACAGAGCACTTGGATACTTTCAAACAAGCATAATTCAAAGATCCTCAAAACCAAGAGAAATACTCCTTTCCTCCCCAGGCTTCAGTGAGCTTCAGTTAAGGTCCTTTTTCATTTATGTCTTCAAAAATCTGCATAGGAATATATTCAGGGGTTGACTTCTTTAAGTCTCTGGTGGCATTTTTCAATAAAAAAGGGCTAAAAATGTTAAAGAAACATCCTGACTAGGCAGTGACCATCAATGCCAAAGCACTGTGGTGTGTTACAAGAGCTAAGTCTGCATGTCAAGCACAAAAATATAAAAAAGCATGCGACTGTGATCAATTTGAAAAGCTTGACCAGAAAGTCATTAATTGACTCCAGCCTACAGAGCCTTGCCAACAATACAGAAACAGGTGGAAAGGACGAAATCAATAGCAATCACAAAAACATTCCTCTTCTATTGCTTGTCCCTCAAAATAATTTGTAAAGCTTTAACTTAAATGAATAAATACTAAAAACATGCATTAGAAGTCAGCGCAGTTTCCATTTAATCACTAAAGTTAGCCCTAGCAGCACATCCCTTTCAGCAAACAGAGCATTCTGGGTGGGCTGGTCACAACAGCACAGACCCAGGTATATTTTGTAATATTTGTTTTTGACAACCGCATGCAGTAGTTAAACTGAGCCAGTTGCTCTGGAAACTTGTTTCTGGTCAAGTCATCCTAGCAATGCTGCATTCCTACAGTGAGGAGGGAGACCAGGGAAGTTTGGAATCCATACACTTTTTTCCTCCTTTTTTTTTTTTTCCTCCCTATTTCATAATTATCTGCTAATATGTTGTTCAGAATTTTGCGTGATAGTTCCCTGAACCTACCGTGTATTTTCAGGGTATTGGGAGCCGTCAAAACCCTATATCACTTTGGACTGGCAAACCTTAAAGATTTGGGTGCAGGATTATTTTTCTACAATTCAGTATCTCAGGATTTCCATGATTCCAAAAGGCAGCAAATGATTCTGCATCAGCTGCCCTGCCATTTGACACTGGCAAAGTAAGGATCTGTATGCAAGTAGCTGTCAACAGCAAGGTAAGCTCTCTGGCAACAGAAGGACAAATGGCAAAGCGGATCCCTTTGCAGTTCGTGGAAATGTGAACTTGCAATAAGTAATAATAATAATAATAATGATGATAAGGAATTAAATTATGTTGGGAAAACACACCATAAGCAGTAAATCGCAATTACAGGCACTACCTTTTTAAAGGACTTCATTATGTTTTGAATCCCTTTCTCCTGTGGTTTACTTGTGGTATAAACACACAATATGTACACACACTTCCCATCCCTCACTTCCACTCCCAATAATAGCAAAAATAAACATGAAAAATAATATTAAAAACCTCTGTATTCATTAATATTCACACCAAAGTATATGTATAGATATATCCATTAAAATTATGAACATTTCTAAATATATTTCATGTATCATACATATATTTATATGTATAATTACATATCCACAGAAGTAGTCTTGCTGTGCTAAAGCCAGCAGTAAAAGCAAAAACAGGCTTCACAATAGGACACCCATATATGCATATGTACTGGCTGTTTGGTTTGTGAATTTATTTACAACGTAACTATATCATAATAAATGCTTACTGTTCTATTGTACAAACGTAATAGTAAAGGTTTAGGTTTGTTTTTTAAATACAAAGACTGCAAATGAATACATGAAAAAAATTACACACCATGTACAGTATTTATAATTTATAAATGCAAAGTTAAGACCTCTTTAAATTATTGCACTTGCATATTTTTGTTTTTTTACAAAGATAGTTTATATGTATCATATATATATATATGTGTGTGTAAATATATATATATATAAAACAATTTCTTCAGCTCACTAAATGTAGTAAAGTTGAATGTTGTTACCTTGAAGTTCTTTCTTCTTCACATAACAGCCCAACCTGAATTTTGAATATATATATGAAACTACTCTACAAATCAGTTTGATCTACCCTAGAAAGCAGTCCATTATTTTAGGGTTTTTGACAGAGTATACACCCGTATTACAATCGAGCACAGTTTTTGGTCAGAAAGCAAAACAAGAGTTACGATGTGCCTTTGCTAGATTGGGATTCATAACCTAAAGTTTGAACGTGAGCTTTCTTGTGGTAGTGTACAGAAAGCCTTTTCTGTGTTTAGAATGAATAAATTAATTGAATTAATTGTTCCACTTCACAGAACTGTTCCTATATCACAGTGTTTGAGGCAAATGCATTATTTCAAGAGGGTCATAATTGTTTCGATCATCTAACAATCTAGTTTTTAACATGAATAGTGCTATTTGCTATCCCTACAATTTTAACACTAAATGCAGTCACAGCAAACTGATCACACTGTTCTAAGTTTAAACACATGAAAGAAGTCTGTGCCACATAAAAAGATGAATTACACACTGCATGTCCCCTCCAATGTAAATACTTTTTTACCACATACTTCAACTAAAAAAACCACCCATTGCACTTCTCTAATGGGCACTTACTAAATAAATAATACTGCCATGAATTGAACCATTACAGCAGAATGTTGCACTACTGTCCAAAATTCATAAATTAAACACTGGAATTTCTGTCAGTGCTGTAATACAATATGCAACATCTGAGTATCATGCTATGTCAACTATTTTTCTCACTTAGTGCATACCTTTCAGGCATCACTTCATAATACACTAGAAATGCTCAGACACAGGTTCAAACAGTCCAGTCTTCAAATGGAAAAAATATTGAAATTAATAAAAAGGGAAAAACTACTGAAATTAATAACAAAAATAAAGCAGTTCTGGCAGTATAAAGTTTAACACCTCTAGGAGAGGGGAGACCTGTTAGGTTTTTATACATTCTTACTGATCTTGGTCAAGATCAATTTTAGCAGAATAAAAATGTAAGGAAGAATGGCTTTTGGCAGTTTAACTTCATGAGCCAGATGCCTTACAGAGAGAGATGTTTTACTGTATTTGTGAGGTCAAGTCCAGAATTTTGAACAATTCAATCTCACCATGTAATGTTGAGCAATGATTTGAGCCATAAAATTTAAATGCAGCTTCAAAATTTTCATATTTGGTGGGTTTGACTTTGGAAGTCCAGGTGTAAGTTTGTTTCTACAATAAACAATACGTATCATAATCTGCACTCTGTGGGCTATTTTTGTTGGTCTAGGTGCTAGCAAAGAGTAACATTTTGTCATGACCTTTCTCCTTTAATGCACCAGGAAAACAAACTAAATCACAACCTCTGGAGCCACAATTTTTCATTCTAACAGACATTATACTCTAGCAAACATATACTTAATGTGGTTTGGATAGTTCTACATTAGAAACAATATCTGATCGGCTTTAAACATAAATAGAATAACTTACTGCCAATTTGACAAATTTGGCAGAGAAACATAAAATATTATGTGATACTGCCAAATACTTTGAATGGTAACAGAGGCAGTGATCTTTACTATCAATGAGTAAAAGCTGAATTAAAAGCTTTCCATACACACCAACACAGAGCGATAAGGAATATTTATGCAATGCTTGCACGATAAGCATTCAAAGAGGGAGAACAACAGAAAATATACTTAATCTATGAAGGAAAAAGATTCCATTCAGTTGTTGGGGGTATCTGAATTTCAGGGAGTATTTCTGAAGTCACCATAGGTATAGATAATTTCCATGTAAATTAGGAACTGTGACTATGTCTCGAGTTCTTAGCAGATGAAAGGTTTCATCTGCATGATTTAGCTAAACCAGAACTGCTAAGGAGTAAAACAGAGGACACAGCATGAGATACTTTTCATTCTACTTTGGTACAATTGCTTCCTGCCATTTTTTAATTCTTTGGGTTTGTTTTTTTTCCCCAAAATAGTTTGCTGTGGTCAGCAACAAATTTCTTGCACTTAGAATTGGTAAAGCAATCTGGAAAAAAACTTATGGGGCTGCTGCTGGATAATGTGTATCGTATAACTAAAATAACTTCATATTAAATTCTTAACCTCTAGGATATCTATGCAAAGGCTCCAGTGCACTTATACATGATGTGATTATCTATCACATACTGCACACATGTACAGATATTGGTATGTGCTCGACCATAACAGAAGGCAAAACTCAAGAATCCAAGTCATTTACATGAAACCCGTAAGATGGCATGCTTAGAGCAGTACAGCTCAACAAACACAAGATGGAAAAAAGAACCTGTGCTCTGTCTTTAAAATCACTACTATTTGTTGCAGTTACACAAATGGCCATGTTCTCACGAAGCCACAACGAGAGTGTATTTTCTGTGAAAAAAAGCATATAGTATAGGCTGTATGTGAAAGGTTTACAAAGACAGTGTTTTCACCTACTGTGTGGATTAATACAAAGAAATTTTTTTCTCCTTATTTTTAAGAAAAAGATGAAGGCATATTAAGTGTTGTTGAAACATACTCTGTACAATTGCACTAAATTGAAAAGAGTGGCATTAAATGTAAGGTCTTAAAGTCTGTGCAGAAGTCTGTAAGGCTGAAGCCCACCTGTCAGCACAGAACTGTAAACACACTATTTTAGAGTACTTTTCTTCAGTCAGCTATTCTTCCTCTAAGAAAGGCAATTCTAATCCTGGAAATTTTGCTGAACTAGGGGAAAAAAGCAAACAGACAAATGGAGATGTTTCCTAATTTCACTCATCTCCGGATGGGGAAAAAGAGCAGTAGAAGACATACAGTGTTACTGTGCAACACAAAAGCTAGTCAATACGAAAACATTTTTTGATTTATTGTGATGGCACCACAACCTCTCTTATCAGACTTCTGACAAGGCTTCTGCTCCCAGCAGATAGCATATTTCAGGTATGTCTCTAATACCTTTTCAAATACAACTCAGCAGGTAGAAATAAAGATGATGACTACTTAACCGTGAGCTAGGCAAGGAAATCTTTGCTGTCACATTTAAATTTTAATCTGACGCTTCTGTCACTAAAGATACAAAACCTCCACCCTGAAACTCTCATATCCAGTACTTCCAGTGTTTTAAGAAAGGAGTTGTTTAGGTTTAACAAATCATTCTGAAGAACAAAGCACCATCACCACTTCTTTCAATGTTTGCCTTGTCAGTGACAATTTGCACCATGATGCTTGATGCTTAATGAAGTACTTTAAAACTTTCACCTGAATGTTGGTTTTCCTTTAGTTTGCAGCAAGAGAATTCACTGTAACCTAAGCATGAATTATAGTCTCCAAGGATTCTGCTGGAGTTCAAACTGATTACAAGTAGATCACACATAAACATTCACAATAGCAATGGGTATATTGTTCTATTTATAGCCAAGAACTCCCAAGTGACACTGGTGTTAAAGCCAGCCACAGTACAGTATAATAAAAGTACCATTGAAACCCTTACTAGAAAGATACAATTTAGAAGTACCCCCTAAGATTTCCCTGCCCCACACCCCCCCCCCATCAGTTTTAAATTAAGGCCTCAGCAATGTAGCCCATGAGATAAGGCCAGTCTTTTATATTCACAAGTTGTAAGTTCTCCTTTGATAGCTGACTCCAAAACTTCTGGCTTGTTGTTTTCCCTCTGTTCACGGTGTGTCACTGGTGTAGGTCAGGAGATTGGCTGCCAGAGTCATTTAGCTGAGGTAACTCCATGGGTGTTACCTTCCTAGGCAGATCTGCCTCTTAGTTAACATTTTGTAGCTTTTCTTTTTCCTTTTTCCTTTTTTTTCTTTTGTCCAAATAAAAATGAAACAAAACAAAAAGCAATCCCCAAAACAAGAAGGGATGTTTTTCAGGTTAAAGCTATTTGTTGCTGCTGTTCAGTCATCAATCTTCACAGGAAGTGAATCTGAGGTCCCAGGAGGAAGGGTCTGGGAAGGAATCCATATAAAGGCTTCCTCACCTCTTGTTACTTTCTCCCACTGGTTGAGATTGTCCCTGGAGATGCAAAAAAGTCAGAGGTAAAGCACTGTTCATAGCTTTACTGGGATTTTTTTCCTAACAATACTGTCTGCTGTACTATACTGTGAGATGTAGCTTTGTGCTGTATACAAGTACCTGTATGTCATCAAGCTTTTACCATCTTTACATTATTTCATCTTTCACTTTCAGTTATCCCATTCTGTAATTCTGTATGGCTTGTACACATGCTGACTACATATAAGTCAACCTTGCACATTGCCTGGAACAAGCTCTGGAGCTGGAGGCTAGCACCATTACAAATTTCTAGCCCTCATGGCTAGATGGAAAACCCAGCTGTGCCCGAAGAAGGACGTGCCTGTAGAGATCCTAAAACAGCAGTCTGGAAACAAGCAGCCTTCCAGGATTTTACCACAGCATACTTCAGCCCTTTTCAAACCCACCAGAGATCAGGACTTTTGCAAGAAAACTTCCTTCCTGGGAAACGACAGAAGTGCATTAAGCCTTCTAAAACTCCTGCACATGGGCTGCCTGACAGTGTGTAAGATATTGCATGCCAACATCATAGCATCAACTTTCAGTTACTAATGTAGTAACGATACTGTCAATCTGCTACATTTAAAGATTACCCTTACCTCAAGACACAAATTTTAGTTTCTCACAGCCTGGACAACCCCCAAGTCTGAATTTTGGTTCACAAGCCACAAAATGATGGAAAAATTAACTGGTAATGTTCTAATGACCTGCAGGAGCTCAGATCCATAATCTTACTTGCTGTACAGTAGTACCGCTCCAGTGATTTGGAAGTCTATGTTGATGATACCCAGTAGGCGACCATACTTGCAACTATGGTCAAATATAGCATTCAGTCTTCAAGCACAGAGAGAAAGAGAGCAAGCTCAAGAGTTTCCATTTCATACTATCAGATACTTAGTTACTAAAACAACAGTTCTTAGACGTCTTCAGTAAACAAACAGGATGATAAACCTACTAAGGTCTTATTATCATATGTGTCATATTATCGTATTTCATAGGAATTTATGTGGCAGAGCTCTTCTGATTTTTATGTCACAGCTTTGCTGAAACAGTTGTTGATAAAACAGCGGATAATGAGCTGAAAGCACAGTGAACAGGTAAGAGAAAATGTTGCATTTCTGGGGGTGGGGGACGGCAGCATCTGATGGAGTCTATCGAAGAAAGCTGGTGCCCTCTAGGGGAACACCTACACGATTTTCTGCAGGCAGATGGAAACCTGCTTTGCCAGCGCTCTAGGCAAGTGGAAGTCATGAAGCCAGCGTTAACATGGGGCTGAACCTCAGCTAATAAAATCAGGCGCTAAGGATCACAAACACTGAACTGGTACTACTTCTAGGCCCCATTCCTGACACTGGAAAAGTAATGAGGGGAATTACAGACAAAGTATTTTAAAATTATATGAATTTCAGCAAGGATTGAGAGACCTGAAAGGACATGGAAAATTATTTAAAATTATGTGGTGTGAAATAAAGGGAAAAAAAAAATCAATCACTTCACCCCCAAAATAAATATACTATCACAGACTTGCCACTTTAGCAGACCCGAGTATGTGGGCTACAAAACACTCATTCTCAACACTGTAACGCAGGTGGCTGGTAGTTTTGATCTACACAGAATGACAACAGAGTATTTAAAAATGTGGAATAAATTAACAGACAGGGAAACCTTCTCGATTCTCATATGCTACCTTACCTCAGAGAAATCACGGACTGGTACTTTTTTGTTGTTTTGTGGTTGGTTCATGTTAAAGATGTAGATAATACGATTCATTTGCCTTTGTGCTCCCACTGAAATCCTGGCTCCTAGTGTCTGCAGTAAATGCCCAGAGACTCTCAAAATAAAAATCCTGATGCTGACATACTGCCTTGGCTGCTTCTGCTGCTATTATCTGCAGCTGGTGTCTACATTCCAAACAACTTGGGGATGGAAGCTATCGGGGGAAGTGACTACCTTGGATTTGGGGAAGGCTGAGGTTCTTAATGACTTCTTTGCCTCGGTCTTCACTGGCAAAAGGTCTGACAAAACCACCCAAGTCTTGGAAGGCGGACACAGGGACCGTGAGAATGAAGACCCTAGGCCCATTGTAGGAGAGGATCTGGTTCGAGACCATCTTAAAAACCTGAATGTGCACAAATCCATGGGACCTCATGAAATCCATTCATGGGTCCTGAAGGAGCTGGCAAATGAAGTTGCTAAGCCACTGGCCATCATATTTGAAAAATCATGGCAGTCCCGTGAAGTTCCCAACGACTGGAAAAAGGGAAATATAACCCCCATTTTCAAGAAGGGGAAAATGGATGACCCGGGGAATTACAGACCAGTCAGTCTCACCTCTGTGCCTGGCAAAATCTTGGAGCAGATTCTCCTGGAAGGCATGCTAAGGCACATGAAAAACAACAAGGTGCTTGGTGACAGCCAGCATGGCTTCACTAAAGGGAAATCCTGCCTGACCAATTTGGTGGCCTTCTATGATGGGGCTACAGAAATGATGGACAGCGGTAGAGCAGTTAACGTCATCTACCTGGACTTGTGCAAAGCGTTTGACACTGTCCCACATGACATCCTTGTCTCTAAATTGGAGAGACATCAATTTGATGGGTGGACCACTTGGTGGATAAAGAGCTGGCTGGATGTCTGCACACAAAGAGTTGTGGTCAATGGCTCAATGTCTGGCTGGAGACCAGTAATGAATGGTGTCCCTCAGGGATCGGTGTTGGCACCGGTCTTGTTCAACATCTTCGTCGGTGACATGGACAGGGGGATTGAGTGCACCCTCAGCAAGTTTGCCGATGACACCAAGCTGTGTGGTTCGGTTGATACGCTGGAGGGAAGGGATGCCATCCAGAGGGACCTTGACGCGCTTGTGAGGTGGGCTGATGCCAACCTTATGAAGTTTAACCATGCCAAGTGCAAGGTCCTACACCTGGGTCGGAGCAATCCCAGGCACAGCTACAGGTTGGGCAGAGAAGAGATTCAGAGCAGCCCTGTGGACAAGGACTTGGGGGTGTTGGTCGATGAGAAAATGAACATGAGTCGGCTTCAGTGTGCGCTCGCAGCCCAGAAAGCCAACCGTGTCCTGGGCTGCATCAAAAGGAGCATGACCAGCAGGTCGAAGGGGGTGATCCTGCCCCTCTACTCTGCTCTCGTGAGACCTCACTTGGAGTATTGTGTGCAGTTCTGGTGTCCTCAACATAAGAAGGACATGGAACTGTTGGAACAAGTCCAGAGGAGGGCCACGAGGATGATCAGGGGACTGGAGCACCTCCCGTACGAAGATAGGCTGAGAAAGTTGAGGCTGTTGAGCCTGGAGAAGAGAAGCCTGCCTGAAAACCCCATGGCAGCCTTCCAGTATCTGAAGGGGGCCTACAAGGATGCTGGGGATGGACTATCAGGGATCGTAGTGACAGTACAAGGAGTAACGGGTTAAAACTTAAACGGGGGAAGTTTAGATTGGATATAAGGAAGAAATTCTTTACTGTAAGGGTAGTGAGGCACTGGAATGTGTTGCCCAGGGAAGCTGTGAATGCTCCAATCCTGGTGGTGTTCAAGGCCAGGTTGGACAAAGCCTTGCGTGGCATGGTTTCGTGTGAGGTGTCCCTGCCCATGGCAGGGGGGTTGGAACTAGATGATTTTAAGGTCCTTTCCAACCCTAACTATTCTATGATTCTAAGTTCAGAATCACAGAATCAACTAAGTTGGAAAAGACCTTCAAGATCGTCAAGCCCAACCTTTACCCCAGGACTACCAAGTCCACCAATAAACCATGTCATTCATGGTGCCGCATCTGCACATTTTTTTGAACACTTCCAGGGAAGCTTAAATGTGGTGTTCCAAGAAGGCGCACTGCTGGTGAAGGGGTGATTCCAAATCTCTTCTGTCAGCAGCTGAGGCATCATCAAACGGGAATGAGGCTATATTCCTCTCATCATACTGAATAACAGATACCCATCAAAAATAAAGAAAAAAACAGGTGTAGTGCAAAATCAACTATTTGAAACACTCTGGAGTTACTTAAACCCTGCAATAACATATGTTTTAGTAATCAAGGAGTTGAAGTTAGTTCTGTGTACTTGACTTCCTACTCTGCGTCTCCTAGTCTGAACTCTTAACACTTTCTCCTCAACCCCCTCAGACAGCAGAGGGTAATCCCAAGGCTAAGCTAAAACCATCAAACTGCTCCTCAGAAGACTTTATGCCAGGGTGCGGATTTCCAGGAAGCTCTTTAGTCTTACAGAGATCTTAAACCACATCCACACACCTATGCCCCAGTGCAATCTAAATTACGGAATGCACAAGAGCAAGGTGGGGAGCTATGTCTGTACAGAGCTGTGCCCAGTCTGAAGACTGTGCCAGTGTACCTTTCATGAGTGTAAGTATTATAACTATAATTTGAATACCAAAAAACAAACATCATATCTAAAACTTGAAAAGGCCATAAAGTCTCTGCCAGGAGTCTGATTGCTTTTATTTCAGACATCACACCTTTCACAGAGAAACCCACTGCTGAAAAGATATTCATGCTTCATCTTCAGAATCATAGAACCTTTCACCTAGAGCACATACGTGTGCGGGTGCTTGATACTCTACCATTCAACTTCAAATCTCCTAAGCTGAAAACTGAAAGATGGACCATTAAGTATAACAAAACACTTTTGCAAATATGCCTCATTTGTATATCCATGTGGCTAGAAATCAAAGGATATGGGTCTTCCCAGAACCCGGCTCCTAGGAAAAGATGCTGCGCAGCCTTAAGTACTCAACCTAGCCTCTCTAAGCTTCAGTTCCCATTAAGCAGAATAACAATGCTAACATCTAACCAAAGGTACTGGCGGGCTTATGCAAATGGTTCTATAATAAATAGAAATCCATTTGAAAGACCTCCCAATTGATTGTGCTAGTAACAGAACTTTCCTGATATCCAGCGCTAAGCTTATTAATCATACAGACTCTGCAAGACATTTTCATGTTAAAAGCATGCAGATACTGATTGGGGGAGTAAAAGTACACCTGGATGTTGACAATTAAGGAATACAAAAGAAACAAAGATTTTCACATATATAAAGCAGTTTGACAATATTTATTAGCTTGAGTAGAGATAAATAACTTGTGATAAGCATTACTGCTTTTCTAATGGTGGGTATGACAGTTGATGCTGTTTAGTCCATGACAACAGTATAAAACTCTTTCTGACTGAAAACACAGTTACACAAAGCACAATTTGTGTTCCAGTTCCACGATCGATTAACCAACCATTTAGCTTCCAGCATCAATACTGCTGAAGCAAAAAGCCTTCAAGCAAGGATTAAAAAGAGAAAAAAGTTAGAAAACTTCCAAAATCTTGGACTACCTCTGAATAAAGGAGTTGGATGACTCACAACTTTGTAAAAAAAAAAAAAAGCACTGAAAGCATTGAAAGCATTACAAGCAGTTTTGTAGTTTACTTCATGTTCTCTGACTGCACTGAAAGCAACTCTTCTTTATTTGTCAGAGTATATATTATTCAATTATCTATATAATCAAACTATCAACACGTATATATGAGGTCAGCATGGCACAGGGAGTACACGTTCCTACCCTGTACTGTAAGCCTGAATTCCAAAACAGGATTTGAATATTGATAACATTATGCTACTAACAAACTCCATGGCATTTTGAAACTAGAGAAGAGTTTAATGCTATATTGTAACTGATGGAACCACTACAACACACACTTATGAATACTTCCATATTACTTAGTTTAGGGTAACAAATTACTGCCCATTATTTACCAGACATTATTACTTTCATAGCTTCTAATGACAAAAGACAATATTACAGGGATTACTTAGCCTGACTGCCTAGAAAAGATAGTCCTTGTCAATTTTATTACAGTGACTGTTCCTCAGACCTGTATCCTTTTAACATCTAAAAAGTATGCCTAGCCTTGCTTTAAAATCTTCAACTGACATTATTCCAAATGCTAAAAAAAGACATTAGCCATATTCCTTGTTTGAACCTTTGGGCTTCAAGTAGTCCTTATGTGCTAAATTAATAAGCTTTGTCTAATCAAAAAATATACTATGAAGACAGTTACAGATTTTGATAGTTATTCTCTAGGATAAACTAAATATATTATGTCCAATTTTTTTAGTCTCTCACTACTATGATCTCAAAACATGCTTTAAGCTCTTTCTTAATCTTCTCTTATTTGCTAGTGTTCCTGTCTATTCTTAATGTATAGATGCTACACAGGGTTCCAGCTGTGGTCACATTAATGTAATAACTACAAAGGTATAGCCTCTAATCCTACTGAATATTCCCTCCATATCTATCTAAGGATCTCACAGCCTTGCCCTGCAGTGGGACCTTAGAGGGAGGTGACTATTACAGATGGCTCCTAGATACTGTTTATCATAAGACAGTCCTCTGTCTCACTGCTACAGACCTACATATTCTTCTCACAGCTATGTGAAACAGTGTTTGGGTGCGAATGAAATTATTTTGTTAATCATTATGACCAGTTTCACAGCATTTTGTATATAGTGGGCATCCTTCTGTTATTTCACACAGATCACTTAGTCCACAAGATCAGGAAAGTGACAGAGCAGGTAGATCTGCCATACAGGAAAAGGAAAAAGTTCAGTGCAAGCTTGAATTTAAGTACCACAAAAGAAAAAAAAGCCAAACAAAACAAAACAAAAAGCAATTATGAGAGAGGTAAGAGCATAAACAAACAGGCCTCTTCCCTGGATGTGACTAAAGATTGCTGGCATTTTACGAACCAACTGTTTTTCTTTAGAGAATACTGATTAACCTGAAAGTGGAACATCTTCATGAAGCATACTGGTTTCAACAGAAGTTTTGCCAGGAAAGATTGCCAAGGTCCAGGATATAATTATCGGACAGAACAACCTACTAAGAGATCCACCATAATTCAAGGTAAAAGCAGCCAAATGGCTAAGGATTCTTACTTCTCCCCCAGAAGGTCTCAAGCTACATCCCAACTGATTGATAGGACAAAGTTACGCTTGTCTCTCTCACATCACAATGGTACTCTTATGCTCCTAATTACTGAATATTCTGGGGTTCTTTCTTTTCCTGAT
Source organism: Psittacula echo (assembly GCF_963264785.1). Taxonomy (NCBI): domain Eukaryota; kingdom Metazoa; phylum Chordata; class Aves; order Psittaciformes; family Psittacidae; genus Psittacula; species Psittacula echo. Next base: position 34,513,034 of record NC_137738.1, on the reverse strand, counting down.
TTTTAATAAAGATGTTCTGACATGAAATAAAAACACATGCCTAAACACATTTTCTTAAATGAAACAAAATTCTAGCCAATCTTGGTTGTGAGAATCACACTGAAGTAAAAAGGACACAGAGGGAAACTGCACTGAACCAGCCTGGACAGGGTTACATAAACACTGAACCTCTTTCTCTCTAAATGCTCTCAGCATCAAACTCATTTTAATCAGCTGTGTCTATAGATCTGCACTGGATAATCCCAGTCAGTAGTTGCTGCCTCTGAGTTTCTGAACACATTAATGCAAGATGCATATCCCTGTTATCTGAATGCAAATTATAAAATTTTAAGTCTGTATTTTCAGTCAAACTTGCAAAGTATGTTTGCTTTTAATTTATCCAAGCTACACACTATGCAAAAACTTGCAGATTTACTCACCTGCATGCTCGCAGTAGTGGCCCAGTTGGAGGAAAGATCTGTGCAAGTGTGGTGTAACATGGGATAGCTACTGCATTGTAGAACCCAATCTACAAAAAACAACAATGAAAACAACAGTTAAACGTTGCCAAAGTACAACACTGAAAATTAACAGTCAGCTAGCTCAAAGCTGTTGACTACTCATTTAATTACTAATTCTGTTAGTACTTCATACATTTGCATCCAAATATTTTGAAACGAAACATTAATTATGAAGTCTTTGGCAATTACAAATTGCTTGTATGCCTCTCTTTTATGACTTCTATCACTTGAAGAGGCAATGAGCTCTGAAGCTGGCCCGTTCTGTAGCACAGCATGGGATTGTGGAGTACAGGGGAGATTCTGCTGAGTGGAAAGATTTCAAGTCCACATAATCCAGCTGGATGGGGCTTTGAGCAACCTGGTCTAGTGGAAGGTGTCCCTGCCCATGGCAGGGGATTGGAACAAGATGATCTTTAAGGTGCCTTCCAACCCAAACCATTCTATGAATAATATGGCTGCTCAGAACAGATTTTCTATGGGACCTTCTATTATTCAACTGAATCAATTAATTTGCTCAGGATCAGTCTGGCTTTTTGGTGTCAATAGTGGCAGGAAATATAGAGAAATTGCTCTGCCATTTGCACCAACATTACTCTTGTGATGATTTTTCTTGGTTTTTTAAGAAAAGTTATGCAGCATTGCCCAATTACCGTCAGATTCTGGATTATTCCAATGTCTTCCAGAGTATGTATTCGATAGCACAATTTACTTGAGATTCTAGGGGCTCTTCACCTTCAGAAAGTTTCTAAATGGTGTGAACTGTGATCGATAATTGGTTCGCAATTTTTTTTCATGTATGTGGTCCAGTGATATATTTTTACCATTATCAAATAAATCTATTTAGGGAACATCAAATGAGCACCTTTTTAATTAAATCAGATTCCTACAGGCTTAAGGGCTTATAACAGCTATCATGTCACAGCTGATTTGTCATGACACAAGGGAATTTTTAGAAAATGCTACTTAGGTATTAGCAAAGATGACAGATTAAATACAAATCCATTACAACACCACTTACTTATGCCAGATTCTTATGATAGTTACAGTAGTGCAGTATGATCCCTTTCTTTGGGCAGAGTTTTTAAATGCTTTTTAGTGAAATACCATGTAGAGTACTGTGACCAAAGCAATTGATAAGTCTCTTACTCAGAAATTGAAGAGCAACTCTTGTCCTCACCACCCTGAATACAGAGGCTCCTCCCATAATGCTATGTAACCAGGTTCATTCTATACTTAAAAAAAAGAAGATACATTTTCTGACCTAAGAACCCAACAGCCTGAGTTGAAGTAATTATGATGTAGCCAATAGAAAGAAACTGCAGCTGGTGAGAAGGCAAGGCTGCACACAGCTATGACGTCTGCTCATTGACAAAGTTTGCTATATCACATAGTGCATTGTTTTCTCCCTATGTGTTTGTTCTTGTCTGTTTTGTTTTGTTTTTATTTAAACCTAAGTTAATCTGCAATGTATTTCAAACCACATTCTCTCTGGAACCCCAGTATTGAGAATAAAGTGTTTCTTTTAAGGTGCTGAAAGCTTTTAAGTTAAAATGGACAACAATGAAGGAGGAAAACCCCCAAAAGTCTCAGTGGATTTAGGTTCTGGTTAAAGCCAAGCTAATTAAAAACATTCCTTTCCAAGAGTTTCCATTTTCGACCACAGCAAACTCACACAGATGACTTTTGTAAAAGGTCTGGATTGTCTGAATAAATTATTCCATCTTGATGTGGCTAGACAGAAAGCCTAGAGTTCACTCAGCTATGAGCAAACTACTGAAGTCACTGCAGGAAAGGCAGTGTATATTTATCCTAAAGATGCATAAGCAAGAGGAATGAGGAAAATATCTTTTTTTTTTTTTTTTTCTGAAATTAACTGTTTCATAAAAATACTAATTAATTCTTTTTGTTAGAGTCCAAGTAAATGGATGACAATGTTTTATTAAATTCTTCAGTCTCTACAGAAACAAAGGAATGGCTGCTTACACAGAATTACATATGTCCTAATCTGGCATTTTCCTGTAATGTTGTTTTAAGATACAGTAGCTACAACTATACTACTGAAGTTGGCTTTTAGCACCCTATTTTCCTTAATATTTTACTGTTATACTATTAAGAATAATGAAACAGAGCACAAGCTAAAATAGAACGTGATGAAGACAGTACCTGCAAAAACAGTTACTGTGTTTTAAAGAGGAAAAAAAAATTGCTTATGTCTTAGATCTGTACTTTTACCCCATTAAAAATTCCTTTACAAATCCCAAGATTACTGTACACTATAATATTTTGTACTTTTCAAGATAATCAATCATAACTAATATAGTGTGTGGAAAAATAAACCAAATGCAGAAAAATGTTTCTTCTCTTTTTAGGCTTATAATAAACACAAATTTAGTACATAAACTGCAAATTCCTTACTATAACAAAGTTAAGAGGTTTTATGCTAAAATATGGTAGAGCGCATAAAGTAAAGTTTCAGAATACAAAAATTTCTATGGTCTTGTTATGGAATAACTTATCGAGTAATTAATCTACAGTGACTTTGTGACACTTTGCAGTTTCTATTTTAAATATTATTGCTTTGTGAGTGCTAACTACTGACAAAGCACCAGAGGCCTCTGAAATAAAAAAACCCACAACCTTATATATATATATGGATATGAATGCACAATGCACAAATTAAATTTCTTTTTCTCTGCTCAGATAATCAAAGGACAAGCTACCTTTTACATTTACCCCAGAAAGTTAAGACCCTCAAGTTTATATTTACAGAATACCATTGCTCCTGGGGAAAACATAAAAAAAGCAGTCATGCTGAGGTAAAGGTTGGACTTATGATTTTAAAGGTCTTTTCCAACCTAGCTGATCCTGTGATTTCAGCACACTTGTGCACAGGAACATCAGTACCCAAATACTTTGAAAAACAGACAACTGAGGCTCTTAGTAATACACCCTTTATTGCTTTTCCTCAAGAAACTCTCCACATTATTCTTTTGAAATACGAACCTGAATATTTTAATCAGGAACAGGTGACAAAGTTCATTTTGCATTCAGGATAAAATAGAAAAACCTCTTAGGCTAAGGGCTGAAGTAACCACTTACTAAGTTGAGAAAGTGTTATTGACACTTCTCAAAATCATAGGTGATTATGGTTTTAGCTAGAGTTAGAAATACAAAGAATGGAACAAGTGACAGCAGCGAAGAACACATTTCATTTATGTAAACATTTGAAAACAAGTTTTCCACTGCTACATAAAATTTTAACCCTGTTGGGCTTGCAGAACACAGAATTCAACAGCCCACATAACCCAACAGCAAATGCAGTATTCACTAATACATAAAATGTTTTTTCTATACATGTTTTATTAACACTATAAACGTATCATTTTACTGAGAGAGTTCATACCTGACCCTGAGGGACTTCATCCTTTTTGTCTCTGTCCATCATAGGAATAGGTTGAATACCTGTTTTCTTCATTTCATCACCCTGCAGAAAAGCAGAGAGAGAGATTAGCAAAATGAAAGTCAAGGCTACTGAGATCTCAATTGATTTCCATTGTCTATTGCATGTCACTCTAAAAATCCAGAATTTAAAATAATGTGTGGTACCAGTCTAAGACAATGCCAGAAATCTGCCTAAGGAGGGGCTTGTTTTATACATTCACCTAAATGAAAATGTAATTAGCAGATTCTGAAAACGAAGGTTTTGAGCCAATGTACACATATTTTCCTTGTTTCCAAGAGTGTCTCCATAATAAAAAGCAACTGGAAGAATAAAGTCTAAGAAATCAGTTCATTCGATTCTATTCTGTTCTATTCGTAGCTACTCTCATCTTTCAAAGCATCACTTGTTTAAAGCATTATAATACAATGACCAGTAGAACACAACTTACCCATCCAATGAAAAGCTGAGTAAAACAAAGAGATTTACAATGTGCCTGCTTTGTCAACAATCCATCCTTTCTGACCATGCTGCTTTGAAGAAGCTGCCTATCAAACAACCTTCTTTTCTTTAAGTACATTATCCCTCTCCATTTATAAGAGGAATCATGGGAAAGACACAGTATATACAAAGACCAGACACACATAATGAACAGGAGAAAGGTGTCTCCTTATGTTTCACCCATTACCAGCAGAGCAGCTACAACACATTTCTGATCCCTATGCTGGATCTGCGCACAATTACTTCTTAAAAATCTGTAAGTAGCTAGCTACTTTCTGTAACAATTTGAAGTTTTCCAAGTCTTATGCCTCAATGGCATAGTCAAAACAACACAGATGTTTAATCTTGAGGTTATCAAGGCAGCTATAGTCATAGCAATGGTTGCTTTTGGATACTGCTCATGTCTGAGATTCCAAAGTCAATGTGATCTTCAAACTGCTGACCTTACGTACTGGGGTTGCGTGGTGAGGTTTTGGTAGTGGGGTAGGGGAGGCTTAGTTAGGGAGAAAGTTTATACAGGATAACTGCACATACAGTATTTGCTTATCTGTGCCCTTTAATGTGAGATCCAGTTTACAAAGATTTAGCTATCTGAAAGCTTAGGATGTTCCCTAAATCCATGTTCCATGTTTCTGCTACAGTTAGTGAAGGCATCTCCAGAATACAACTTATTACATCTTTCTCATGAGATTTTTATCAAACCACGTTTCAAGTGCCAACATGCCCTTCCAAGGGAGGATTCTGGACCCTTTACTCGAAGAGAAGTTCACAATAGAATAAATTGATTCTGGTCTGAGAAAAGTGTCTTTCTGTTTGACTGTCTTGCAGCTACCTTGAGTGTAGGAAAAATGGAGGCTTTTGGAAGTCAATTCAACTCTTGTATACTTGCCTCAACACCACCTATAACTATGATCCTTCTCAATTAACCAACGAGATTTCTTTCACCTAGTTAGAGAGGCTAGAATCATTGAGTCTAGTCTGTCACACATTTTACTGTCAAAAGGAACAACAGGAAAGGCCTTGTTTCTCAGCTGATAAAAAGATGCTTGAAACAATTCCAAGCACAGAAACACAGTGGATTCTTATTTAGGAACTGTAGACAAATTTTGGTTTTATATGCCCTCAGTAATTTCTTTTTTTTTTTATTTGCTTGAAGTACTGCAATTGACTGGTTCAAGACTGTCTGCAGCTACCACTGTTTCAATGATAAGAACCTCAACACTAAACCATTTAGCATTGTATGATTTTAAGCTTGTTTATTAACATAGTATCAAGTGCCTGAGAAGCACTTGAAACCAGAGCTTTGAGGAAGCTGTTCAGCCTCTGACTGATTACGCCAAAGCTGAACAAAGCTCAGATTTATGTTCACCATTTCACCTTTAAAGTAAAAGGTTTCACAGAATCACAGAATGGTTTTGTCTGGAAGGGACCTCTTGAGATCATCTAACCCATTCCACACACCTATCCCAGGAGGGTCACCTAAAGCAGGTGATCCAGGGCTGTGCCCATTCAGGTTTTAAGCATCTCCAATGATGGAGACTCCACAATCCGTGCCACTGGTCAACCACCCTCACAGTAGAAAAGTATTACATTTAGATGGAACACATGCACTAGAAAAACAAGTGTTTTCTTGTGCTCAGTATCCACAATTACCTATATGACACACGGTTATAAAATATACTGGCTTTATCCCCACAGTTACGATCATGATCAGAAAGTTGAAGTTTTAAGCAGTTGCATCATACTTGCAGTACGGTTTTAAGTGGCTTAGTAAGTCTCTTAAAAAAGTACCATTTAACGACTGCCTAGTGTCTCATATCTCACCAAAAACCCTAAATCGCAGCAGTTAAATCTTATACAAGCTTGTAATCCTATATAATAAATGGGCAAATGTATTATTTTGCTTGAGTTGCAGTACTGTGGGAAAGCTTCATGCTGAGTGATATCAAGGCAGATCTTAGCTGGAAACCCTAGCTATACTGGGTTTAGATCAATGAAAAAAGATCGGTGTGGCATACCAAAAAATTGCTGCAACCTCTTCTGCAGTTATTGTTTTAGTTAATGATTACACAAAGATGAAATACAAAACCACTCTGATATTAAGATTATGAACTCAAGTAGTAACTAGAAGCAACTTTCTATCCTACTTTTAGAACTAACCATTTAATCTTGTCAAGTATACTTTTCTAGAGTTTACCTTTTTTTCCCAGTCTCTACAGTGAAACACAACCTAAACTTCCTTTCAGTTTAGGTTTCCCAGGGTTTTCTCTGTATCTGCCTCCAGCTTTCCAATTTCTGGAAGTATTTAGACCCGTGGCTGGATTTGGCAGACATTCTGAGTGGATCACAATGTATTAAATTTCTACCATGTGTGAATCAACCTCTTCTTAGAGAGGATTCAGTAAGACACTAATTGAACAATTCAATTTCTGTCAATAACTTCTAATTGACATGTGCTCCATGAAGTAGCAATATAACTTTTACTAACTCATCCTTGAATTTTTTTTGTAAACAGGTTAAAGTAAAGCAGGGTCAATTAGGCCCATAATTCCACCTTTCCAGTTGTTGATTAGGAAAAATCAGTTTGATCATTCCTTCTCCACTGAGTTCACAAAATTCACATTAAAAAGACTTTTTTATTTGTAAGCAAAAAAGTTGAGTAGGTAATCAGTGGGGCACATCAACATCATACCTCCATTTTATCACCCATAAGAACACTCACTTTCCAGTGCTGACATTTTAGAAAGTAAGTACTGAAACTAGATCTTTGAGCTTATACAGTCTGCATTTTTCAATATTTTATTGTTGTCCAAGCTGTTCAAAAATAAGTTAATGGGAACATGTGAATATTCACAAAAAGCCACCCACAAGCCATGCACACCTTGAGCTTCATAATTAACATGCAACAGGCAGGACAACAACCTCCATGCTATATGCATGCTACATCAACTCTGTGGGTCTGATGTCCATTTTTGCACATCTGTGCAAAACAGAAATAAGCCCACTGAATTCTGCAGACTTCCACAGGGCACATCACAGAAAAGGACAATATTTCAGCATACACACGTGCAATAGGGGTTCTAAAAATACAGCATATCTTCCAAAACTGTGTAGTTCAAGTCTATGCCACACCCTCACAACATATTCCTCTTCCCCAAAGTAGTCACTTCTACTTCAAAATTTAAACAATTAGAACATTTACTCCTCCGTGTAAGACACATGAGAGACTGCATCTTTCTTTACAAACATGATTACATCAGCACAGCTCAATGCTTTGTTTCAATTCTCAGTATATCTTATCTGAAGAGTAACTTTCAGTATACTAAAAAATAAGCTCTCCCTGAAACCCAGCTGTTGAGCTAGCTCACAAAGAAAATTCAAATGGCCAGAACAATTTTAAAGTTTGTCATATTTGCTTTAGCATTTCCTGGCCTCAAAACACCTTTACACATACGTTTCAAGGCAGCTGACCTGGAAGCTGGTTTCATATTTTGTATTTCTAGAATACAAAGAGATCCTTTACAAAATTGACTCAAAAAACCTGAAAGATTTTATTCTGTGTTCTGTTGCTTGGTCACTTTATGTTAGGACTTACTTTCTAAATCCATCTTTAATGGGGAGAAAAAATGCTGCCTAAAGTTACGAACCTAACTCAGCTCTTTGAATAGTTTCAGAGGAAACAACAAAACACATGCATGCACCACTGAACGCTCTTTAAAACAAGCACACTAAGATATTGATTGAAAAATACTTATGGGTGCTTTTTTCTTCTTGGATACTTCCATTTATAAATAGAGTAACCAAAAGAAACACATACCTCAGCCCAGAACTCCGCATATATATCATTGGCCGTCAGCCGGGTAACTGGCCATAACTTTGTTACAGAACACAAATCACAAGCCGTCATCATCAGACCAATCACTCTATCTCTAAAATAAAATGAGATTAAATGGTAAGTTTGGTAAAGAATTAATGATCACACTGCAAAGCTTTTGTTTGCCCTTCCTAAGTTCAATCGGCATTAAAGTATACATACTGCAAAATTTCCCTCACCTTGCTTATTTCTTCCTCACTTGCTAATGATTCATTGATAAGGCATCACACAAATTGCGTATTATGTTCCCTGCAGTATCTCTGCACTGTTTGCAACCTGAGTTCATTAACCATCATCTGCACAATCCCATTCACAGAAAAGTACACAAGAATGCCTGTCTGTTAAAACACTCACATGCCCCTCCTTAATTTTCTGAAAATACAGTACAAGCCTATAAAAAGAAAGATGGCATTTCCTACTGCTGCATTTCTTTGTTGCTTACAGAGAAAGGAACACATGGTCCAAACAAGAGGAAAAACTGCTTCTGAACCTATCTCAAGGTACTCTGTCATTGTTTTGTTGGAACGAATTCCAACCCTGACAGAACAAGAATTCTATACATAACTCCATCCTATACACCGACAAATTTGTCCACAGAATAACTGTGGACATTATCAGTAGGATTATAATCATTATCAGAATAATTGATAGATAAATGCCAAAGTGCTATTATTCCCCTAAGTTAAGAAAGAGAATTGACCAGCCACGTAATGTTGATTTAGCATTTCATTGCACATATAGGTACCAACTAGACGTCTTGGATTCTTTAGCCACCTTACCAACTGATGTCCTGTCTTTGAGCATGTTGGCTTTGCAATGAAAATGCTCTGAGGACATAAGATTAAAAAAAAATAAATATATAAACCTAAAAGAATATTCAATCACATTCTAATTAGTTGTCATGCTATTTAAATTTTACAAACCCTGAATCTAAAACTTCTGGTACATTTCATAATCAGGAGCTACTATATCTTCACCTTTTAAAGATCCTGAGTTTTACTCAATTCTGATAAGCTTCAGTTTTATACTGGGAAATAAGCATTTAAAAACTCTCCTTCCTATAGTCTTGTAATAATTTACTCAAAACTACTGGCAAAATCCTGTAGAACTCTTCTGAAAGAAGACTCAAGTACCCAAGTTCCTTTTGAAAAGAAATCAAAATCATGACTCATTATTTTGCCTAATTTTCCTCTGCATTAGATTAATGACAGGATCCACTTTCCAGAAGAAAGCAGCTCTGAAGGGTTGCACGAGCACTTTAATGAAGTCTGTTATGAGACACATCTCTTGTCCAGAGTGCACTATATTTTGCTTACGTGGACAGAGAGAACCATGTATTTATGAACAGGCACTTGTACATTTTTAAAACTTAGAGCTATGTTAACTCACAAAGGTTGAGATCTGAGCAGAATTCTTTCCAAAAAAGCATGCTGACAGAATAACAAAAATATTGACATAAAAATAAATCTAAGTATTACTGCACTGTATGTTTTTCCCCACTACCCAACTGCCTGTGCACTAACTTTCCTCTGCAGAAAATCTGACACTGAACTGTGTGGATGACAGCCAAAGGCAGTGTTCTGCAAATATAAAATAATGGAAAATACTGTCATGTACTGGGAATTTTAAACACAGTTGTGATATGTAATAAAATTGCTGTGTACACAGAATTGTTTGTTTTGCTTTTTCTTTCTAATGCCATAGCGATCTAATACTGGTTTGCTGCTTTACCTGTGTGCTTGGTTCTTAAGGTTTAACGCTCCCGTCTGATGCAGCTCTTCAAGCTGTTTTCTATTTCCAAAATACAGGGCAAGGTCTGTGGCGATGATGGCTTTCCTGATGATCTCAAGTACTTGCTCATATTCACTGGAGCTCAGATTGGAGAAGACATTGTGCCCTTCCAGCTATGAAAAAGTAAAAAAACAATAAAAAGCACAAGCTCTAATTCTGAGATGATTTCAGTCTTGTCTTCACGAGACAGGTTACAATGGTTTTACAGCCCAGTGACAATTTCTGTTATAAATTCAAATACTGACAGCCTGAAATTCCCTTTTTTATCTTTCCTTTTTAAATGCTGTTATGGAACTTATGACTAAGCCACTGATTTGGTTTTGGACTGACCTTCTGAAGCCTAAAGGTATTAATAGAGCAAAATGCTAGCATTTTCTTCTCTGATTTATAAGCACTACAGACACAGCACTCCTATTAGTTTGGGAACTTGTGATTCAATCCTGATCCAGAGTACTGCTGCACTGCCAAGCTGATAAACTGAGTGTCTGACTCACTCTGAAGTACAATTTCAATACTACATAACACATAATACAGATGAGGAAATATCCAAGTTACAGTACCAAAATAATTTTGTTTTCATCGTGTTCCAAATGAAATGTGCCTGAAATTGCTGCATTTACTGATACAATTTTCTCTATAGAAATAAAGTTAATTACAATATTTTAATGTATACGAACATTTAGGGGAAAAAGCTGCTTTGTTCAACCATGAGTTGACTGACTCATAAACTAAAGACAATGGTTTCCACTACTCTTGCAACATGCCACTGTCATCCCTTTTCCATTTCCAGTATGTATTATTGCGCATTTAACTGACAATATCCATGTACTGTGATCACTCATGAAGCTGTATCACATTTCGAAAAGTCAACACTATTCGCTGTCTCTAGGATTTGGAAAGCAATCTGTCAAAAGTATTCCTACTGTAGAGAGGAAACAGAGAAAAACAGGAAAGAATGAGCCAGCCATATTAAGGTGTGCATATTCACAAATAGAAAATATTATTAGAATATATCAAATGCAGATGTGTTTTGACATTTAACTGGCATTTGGGCTGAAGCTCATAAAAAAGTTTCCCTGACTTTGTGAAGCATTTACATAATTTGTTCAAAATAAATCCTATATGGTACAAATAGGCTTGGTTTCTCTCACCAACCGGAACATAAATGTCATTTTCCAACATCTTTACTTGGACATGTAGATTTATTGTGAATAATAAATAGAAAATACAATCCCTCTATGTCTCAATGCTCCTTTGACACACTCTGAAGCCATAGAATATGATGTTTAAGAAACAAATTCAGAACATTTTAACCCATCATCAATGCTTTGAGAGCAGGCAATTACTACTAGCTTTCATTATTTAGGGTTCTGGGAAGCTTTTCCTTCCCAACCATTCTGCCTAGCACAAGAACAGGCTATTCTTCCTAATATTTAAAGAATATTCTAGATTCCATTCTTTAGGCTTTAGAAGCTGTACTATCAAAAAGATCACTGTGACAGCTTTTGTTCATTCTCCTAGAACTGATTTTGTTAAGTACTGACAGAAGCTGACATTTCTGAGCACATCACTTAGGCTTTGAGTAGTACATACAAAGTACAGCTGCTAAGATTTTATTGTTTCCCTGCTGAGCTAAAGCTAGTGAATAGAATCTTCTGTATTTGTCAGTATGGTGTACACTAGAACAGCAGGCGGATGAGCAAAGCAGCTATAAGGTTTCAAACAGTGAAAACTACTGCAGGTTACTAACCACCATAACAGATCACTTGGGTAGTGTGTGAATCCACCTTACAGCCCTGACCACCTATACCTCTTTCCTCACTCACACTGATGGCCAAGTCTAGAGATAGTGGGGAAGCAAAAGGGTTCCCTGCTATCTTGGCAAATGGGACTTTCACTGGTTACAAGATTTCTCCAGGAAAAATGCAAAATGGTTTTTGAAAAATGACTGAAGTCTGCTTCATGAAGCCATAGTGGGACAGGGAAGTGTTAATGACTGAGGAACTTGCTCACTGTGCACAAACTCACATGAAGAATGAATACGAAAAATCTAATGCCATACCACCACTGAAGGATTCAATTACACCCTCCTACATGAAAGGAGCATACAAAGATAAAGCTTCCATTCTGTGATGAAAAATGTACATGATACCTAAAACCATAATCACAAGATGTGCTTCTGAATACAATACAGAATATGTATTTTTCCTAAAAGGTGATTAGGTACTTAAGTAAATAAATATCTTCCCCCTGAAAGACCAGAAAGAAAGAAAAGTTAACAACAAATTAGTGGCACAGTAGCATGGTAAGGCTGTGCACTGTGTATGTGCATGGCAAACTAAAACCAGTGAGCACAAGTATGTTATGAAGTGGCAGTGGTTTCATAGGTGGGAGTTCTCACTCTTCTAATGGAGCATGAAAACAATTTTCACTGATGAGAAAATGTCTGTGTCAGCAGCACACTTGGATTTCCCAAGATGTGCCTGCATTCTTTCTTGTAGCTTTCTATTCATTAAACATACAGACACATTACCTTATATTAGGAACTCTCTTTCATACAATATTACCTTACTCAGCTGAACTCCTTAATAACAAAAAAACAGATGATAACATAATGAAAAAAGTTTAGACTTTTCATGCATGCAAAATTAACATTCTCTCCTTCATGCCACACATTTAATGTGCATGGAATTTATTACAGCAGGTTTTCAAGCTTCTCATGCCAGCTTTCGCCAGTACTTGAGTTTTCATTCAGAATTTCAAGATGGTTGAAGATTCTGTTGGAAGCACTTAGTGCTGCAAATATCTGAGTAAGTGAGAACTCTGATTCTTCATTTTCAAGGTTCCTATTCCATATGATCATAGGAAAAAACCCCATTGACCCAGAAGCTAAAAGCTCCAAAGGAAGACCATAAACAAATACCTTCAAATACCTATTGATTATTTTTATAACATCAAGATTTTGGAAAAGCTATGTTTTGCACTATTATTAAACGCTTGGGTTGCTAATTGTGGAACCTGACTTGCTGTAATAAATCTTCCACTCTTCTAAATGAGCACTACAATCCAGACATTAAAACAAGCATGCTTCAAAAAATCTACTGGGTAGTGACGTGACTTCTATTTCCATCACTGGACTCTACTGCACAGAAGATATGACTTCAATAATCCTACCTGCAGGATGGACACAGTCTGTGAGAAGTGGTGCTGTTCCATTGTTGACGTGGAATACAGAGCAGCTAAGGGGTGATCAAATTTCTGAAGATAGCTGTTGCTGTAACCTCTGTGATCCAGGTCATGACACAGGCATGCAACTAAAAGACCTTTGCGCTACAAAAAAATTTGAGATAAACAAGTAAGATATATTTCCTGCCCCTAGATGTCACTCTCTTCCCAAAATACTGTAAAAGCTGCACTCCTCACACTTCATGCCTTCAAGAAGCACATGGAGAAACTTCCTTAAAATTGTGAGAAGCACAAAGTGAAGACGTGCTGAATTAAAATTCTTGGTCCAACTGTAATTCAAATCTTTCATGTATTATGAACTTTAAAAACACTGTTGCACAGCCACATGCTATCAGAGGGATTCTGCTTCAGGAAGAAATCTGAGTTTTAAACAGAACTTCTGGTTACTCACTGAATCCTTACTGACTTTATTAAAAGAAAATTAAAGTGCAGTTATTGAGGGAGAGGAAATACATAAGCTGTATGATCTTCTGGTCAAGGCAGCCACACCAAAGTCCAATGCTAGACGTGTCCCTGCAACACTCCTCGAAGAATATGAACAAGTCTCCTACGTTCAACTTTTCCTAGGAAGTCACTAGTGTGAGACACAGAACTGCTGGGCAATGGCAACTGCAAACAAAGTAAGATGGGAACTGATTTATTTTATTTAATTAAGTCCTAATATCCTGCAGAAATGGAGTCCTTGAAGTCTCTCTTTAAACACATAAAATACGTGAACACTTCCAATAGGTTTTCACACAGCAGGTGTGTTTTGAAAACACACTCATTAATGTTTGTGAAGCAGTCACTGTCAGCATGGTGTATTATGAAAATGTCTTTATAGACTTAACAGCTCTGTCTTATAGTTGGATCTGGTGACACAGATAAGGCTATAAAATGAAGCAGAAAAAGAACATCAATTAACTACCTATAAAGTGAGCAACATCCAACCTGTGTACTAAGAGGCACATGATTCTGTAGAAAACCAGCAAACAATGTAACTTAAGATTTTATCACAAATATACAACATGCAGAACTAAGGGTGTAGCAATCCTAATGGTATTTCTGGTTTGGGGACCTTGATTTTTATTTTAAATCCTTCACTTTAATTTTTAATGACATCTTTTCAATATTGCATCTCAGGTAGTGTATTTTTAAAAAGCACATAACAAAAAAAAAATGATGCAGCAGCACATGTCCATACAGATCCTCAGCAGAAGTGGAACTCTTAGGTACATAACACACCTGTATTACTTGAAATCATGCAGTACCAGCTGTAGGAAGCTGGTATCCCCTTTTCACTACAATGGGAAGGAGCAAGACATGGAACCAACAGACTTGAAAGACAGTCTCTGACAGCAAAAGAAATCAGAGTTTCAGAATCCTTTGTGCTCCATGTTAGATGTAGTGGGTACTTAAGCTTTTTTGGTCCTCTCCCACAGGTTTAATTCTCCTGTTGAATCCTTTGCAACTCTTGTTTTTTCCAGTCTTACCATTCTTATCATTGTACCAGATGGTTCTCTCTGTCTAGCTTGTCTCCACTTCCCAGGAAGTCATTCTTGTCTCAGTTCTTCAGGATTATACAATGCCTAATACCAGTGCTCTTGACCTTGTACCTATTGTCGGTGCTTGGATCTGAACTCTTCGACCACTGCCAACTGCTGGATCCACTTGCCTCTAAACCAGCCCCCTTAACAGTGTTTCATTCTTTTCTTCCCATCTTTAAGTCTATGGACGGTCATGTCATCATCCCTCACCTGAGACCAGCTCATCCTCGTTCCCTAAACTTTGCTTCAGCAGTTCCCTGATTTATTGTTGAATTAATCTCCAGTCTCAGGAAAGGAGACTGCTAGAAAGAGCTGAAGCACAGATTGGGATAAGGCATTCAAACAAGTAAAGACTGGCAGTTTAGCAAGGAACGACAACTGTTTCCATCTCTCTTAAAAGCTGCCTCTTTTGCTCTCCTTGCCTTGCTTATTCTGCATCTCCAAAAAGATGGTGCTTACTACTTAATTAGTACTGAATGTTATCAGAGCCCTGAGGCTGCAATCCTCAGATTTTTGTTGTTAAAGGAATACTGGCTTTTCAAACTTAGAATCATAGAAATGAATCAGCTTGAGGAAGTTACACAGCTTGGAAAACTACAGCCCAAATAGCTAGTATTTGGCAAAGTTGTACACAGCTGAAAACAGGTTCTCCCAGTCAGAAGTTTTAGGTAGTATCAATAACTGACACCATTCCCAGTTGCACCTACCATAATTAAAAGAAACAAAAAAGCAAGTGACAGTGCTTTATAGTGTACATTAAAATGTAATTATTCTAAGTCTTCAGTGGACAGACCTGAAAAGCGTGAAGGAAACACCAGGATTAAGAATCTGAATAACTTGTCTTCCTCACGCTTTCTACTCATACCTGTTCCTCTGCAGGGACCTTTAATACACTCTGCCTAAGCTGACAGCAAAATTCTAGCATAGAAAATGTACTTCTGTGATGGCCAATACCTCTGATGAGGTCTAGTAACTGATATAGTCATTTCACTTACCTCTAGATCAGTGAAAAGCCCCTGGTTGTTCTGAAGTATGGCGTACATGCAATGTGCAACAGTGACTGCGTGTTTCCAGTTGTGGTAGGGCACACGGCGATAATTCTTCTTTACAGACATAGTAAATCGGCACAGTTTTTCAAGTTCAAAGCTAGAAAGAAATTAATTTGTTCAGAGACAAGAAATAACAATGGGAAATATAACCAAGAGAGGAGAATAGATACTCTTTCATTTACTCTTCTTGCTAGGACTGACTCTCATTGTGGATGACTCATTGATTACAAGAGTCATTCAAGTTTTGGCAAGGACAGAGGAGTGTGTGTACCAGACAATGCTCTTAGTTTAACATGTAAAGTTGTGGAACATAAGTCAAGCTACCCAGCTCAGGCAACGCAACTGTATAACCCTTCCTGCTCCCAGAAACTTGAAGTGTGGTTTCTTTAAGTAGTTATCTATTCAACCTGCCAAATAGTGAAACCCTATCTAATGGACAATTTTAAAATTGCATTTGTGATCAAAACAGAAAATTTGAGGGTTTAGGCAAGTAATATAGAAGAAATATTCCTGTTTAAGTTAAAATTACAATCAAATGACAAATGCATAACTTGTTTTGAATGAAGGATGTTGAGATGCTGCATAGTGACATAACGAAAAAAAAATTTACTTTTCCCAGGACTAAGATTTTATTTTTTTGGTCTGGCCAAATGAACAGAAATTCACATTTCACTGTTTCTTCATTTTCACCAAACAGTATTTCATTAAGTAATCGCCAGTCAAACCATAAAAATGCCCCAAATCTACAGCATTTATGAGACTATTTCTGAAAGATTTTTCATATATATTTTAGCTATTAATATAGAAAAGCAAAATTAATCCATGATCAAGAGACCTTCTCACTAAGGAATAATAAAAACCAGTGATAAAGTAATTGCTATGTTTGGCTTATGTGCTCATCAAAAACACCTCTGAGACAGTTCACAGTCCGTAGTACCAGAGTTCTGTGCAATCTCTAATAGACTTTATCTACTTATGTTCCTTTGAAATGAAAGCTGAATACTTTTTGTTTACAGATGTGTCCTGGTTTAGCAGTAGCAGTCATTTTTATTACTGGTGCCGTGCTGTGTTTTTGACTTTCGGCCTGGGAACAGAGCTGATAACAGCGATGTTTAGACTGACCAAGGACTTTGTGAGTCTCATGCTCTGCCAGGGAGGAGGAGAAGCCGTGAGGAAGCAGGGACAGGACACCTGACCCAAACTTGCCAAAGAGGTATTCCATACCACAGCACGTCATGCCCAGGAGGTAGAACTGAGAGTTCCTGGAAGGGCTGGATCACTGCGGGGTGGGGGCAAGGTACCGGTTGGTGAGCGGTTGTATTCTCTTCCTTGTTATTTCCTTTATCATTATTACTATTAGTGGTAGCAGTAGTGATTTGTGTTATACCTTAGTTATTAAACTGTTCTTATCTCAACCCGTGGGAGCTGCATTCTTTTGATTCTCCTCCCTGTCCCTCCAGAAGCGGAGGGAAGAAAGGTGGGGGGGGAAGTAGAAACTGCGTGGTTCTGATTTACAGCCTGGGCTTAAACCACGACAAGATGGTAAATTCGGGCACAGATTAAGTATCAGGTAAAATTCTCTAAAGTGCCCAATCTGAGGAGCCCAGGGTGAAAAGGAGTTACTACACTTCAGCCCAGAACTGAACTGAAGAAGCCAGTCTTAAGTCACTGACTTATTCTCTCATAAACACATTAGCTTTTCTTTATTCTCATTTTTATCCCGTTACTGTGGTTTGACTTTTTAATTATTTTTTTTTTAAGCTCTACGTTTTGATAATTTCTTTGATAACTCAGGGAAGTGACATTAATGTTCCAGTTTTGTAGTACATGTGGGCTGAGAAAACAAAGCTGAATGTCAGTGACCTATATATAAAAATGTAAACACATCTGCTATATGGAGCCAGTTAGACAGAAAAAACATATTTCTATGGCTATGTGCTGAGGAAGGTAATCATTCTTCTTACCCTTAGTTTGACACTACTGAAAATGGAGGCACAGCCTTTCAAAAAAGATTAGGCTTTCTTTTTTCATTCTAGAGAGTTAAAACAGCCAGTTCTAGAACAACTGTTAGTACTACTGTTTAAAATAGTACACCATAATTCAGAATATCACAACAGTCACTTCCATCTATATCCAATAATGCTCTATGGTTACTATGAGGTATCAACGATACATCAACGTACTATTACTTCCTCCACTGCTGTATTTTCCATGCTTGATTAAAGTAGTAAAAGATTTTTTCTTCATGAAAGCAAAGAAAATGTAGTGATTATCTTAGATTTTTCTCCAAAATCCTCCACGGACAGTACAGTTATACATTGCATAGATGCTTAAAGGCACAACCTTGCTCCTCAATACTTAAAAAGCAAATTTTAGTCTTAAAATAGCTGTATTTGTTTCAGGGGATTGAGAAGTTTTCTTCTTTCAGAAATTAAATGTAAGTTCAGTCCCATCAGCCTCCTTTTCAAATATTTTCCTCACTTTTGTTTCTTTAACTTTACATGTGAAAACTGAAGGTCACTTGAAAAATGTCAAGCAAATATTTCCACCAAAGTTACACCTTGAAAGAAAGACACTGGGAGACAGGGAAAAGAACAGAACTCAGCTGGAAATCTGAACCCTCATCCTGCATCCACAACCATTCAGTTAGGAACAGAAACAAGCTAACTACACTGAACGGTAGAGAAGTGTATTTATAAGTATTCTGCAGTATTGACGAAGACATCAGAAAGACCCTCAGGTTTGACTGTAATGAAAGCATGGACATTCATCCAGTTACTAAGATCCACAGTCACCAGCAACTGCTTCCTAAATGCTGCTTCTTTTTGCAGTAAGGTATTTGCCCTTTCAATGGCCTATCTGTAGATTTTTTCCATTATTCGGAGCAGCTCCTTTCTTTCAGCAATGGGACATACTTAGCCAATAGACTACTGAGCTTAGTAATGACAATGGACACTGAAAGGACAATGAAAAATCATTCATTTCCATAATTAGTGCCTAATGATTCCAATAACTGATTCATCTAGTAAGAGAAGGTCTAACCGTGGACTATCTCAACCATTAATATATTAATTTCAGCAACTATGAATTTGAAAAATCAGTATTCGTGGACCTCTCTTTTTTGGCAAGAGTGACTTTAGTATCTTCACCATCTTCTGTCTGAGCAACAATATAATCTCAGAACCAACCAATACCTCTATACATTGTAAGGACCAATCTTTGGATGATACCATGAGTTCTTTTACCTGGTGTCCTGGCTTAAACCACGACACCTGGCTGTTCCCAGATTTCATTAATGGAAGACCCAGAAGCTGGGATAAGAAATGCAGCCTGTGTATTACTGCCCTGTACAGACCAGCCATTGTAAATAAACTCCAAAGAAAATAAGACCTTGAATTAGAAAATAATGATCTCAAAATTTCCTAGCAAACAAACACATAAATATCAGAATTAAAGCAATAAAACATGTACTTCATACCAGGCTGTCCCACAGGACTGGTGAACCATGTAGACAAAAATGGCAGGCCAGACGTCCTCATATGGGCTGATATCAAAGTGGTATCTAGGAAGAAAGTAAGGACAAACACTTTTTCATTAATATTAAAACCAAGTGAAAATGATTAGGTAATGTATATCCAACAGCATTCACTTGTTTCTGAACATATACGGAAAACTGACTTTACAGGATGTATTTTCCAGCAATAAGAAGCTATTTTCCAGTACGTTAATATATTTCCACTAAGGTCAATGGAATTATCCTCATAGAATCATTGAATCATTTAGATTGGAAAAGACCCTTAAAATTACTAAGTCCAACTGTTAGCCTATAGTTAGCCTTTGGCTTTAATGAATAGAAACACGGGTCTTTATTTAAGAATCCATCATTGCTTAAGTAATGTACAAAGATCTTTATTTCACAATTATGAGAGCTTTACAGGCATTCCTGAAAGATTCCAGACTTTCCTCCCAGGAGTCATAAAGATGTGGTCTCCAATAATATATTTAGTAGGGTTTTTTTTTAAATAATTTCTATCACAAATTTGGCAAGTGTCGCTCTAATTTTGGTAGAGGGAAAAAAATCAGCTTTCAGTAGCTAATAGAAATTAAGCCCAAACCTCAAAAATCAAACATTTAATACTGTATTTGATACGTTTCATTAGCTGAGGACCTCTTCCCTCTCCCGGTATCAACATTTAGGCCTAATATTAGGAACCAACTCAGCAGAACTGTTTGTCCTTCGATTATTAATTAACCCCTTTCCCTGCACCTGCTGTGCTGAAAGTCCTCTATTTACTTTCCATTGAACCCAGCTAAACGCTTGCACGTACATGGCATACTGAACAGTACAGCAGGTGCAAGAAGAGCTGAAGGTAGGTGAATTGCTTGTAAAATGGTTAAATGTGTTCAGATTGCTTGAACTAAAGGATGCTAATATAATTTAGAATGAAACCTGTCATCTTTGCAAGTAAAAGTCATTTTTTTGGCTGAGGAGGTGGGTTACATAATATCATCTAACAAAGCACAAGAAATTGTATTGCATAGAATAAGCTTCTATTAGGGTATAATTGTGCAAGCTGCTAATACTCTGGTGCTCTAGCAAATCACTTCAGCATGTAATGAACTTTAACTGCAAGCGGTCCCTGTTAGCATGCGCTTTCATCCTTTGCTCACTCACAGCTACAGTGCTCAGTGCCTCACAGGAGTGACCCAGCTCTGGAGATTAGGTTTACATAGGCAGCTTAGATTTTGTGACTCAAGCTCTGGTTTTAGGTACCTGGTTACTACATATTGTCCTAGGCCAGAAACACTGACTAAATACTAAGATGACTCCCTGCATTAGGGTTGAGCGAGTACTGACAAAATACAGATAGAGGTACATCTTCAGCACACAGCAGATCTTTAAGAACTGGAAGTAACTGAATTATTTCAGAGAAAGCCTCAGAAGCTGGATGGGAAGTCCTCCTCCAAATTTAGGCCACAACTCTAAACTCTAGCACCTGAACTATTTTCAGAAGTTTGGAGATCTGTATACATTTTCCGATCCTTCAAGAAACACAAGCGGATGCACAATAGACACATACACCAAAAAACCAACCAAGCAAATAAAAAAAACCAACCCAAAGACACCCACCCCCAAAAACAAAGTAAACCCCAAAACACACAACCCAGAAAATCCCAGGAAGGAGCTGATTTTTTTATTCTAAAATACATACAAGAGGATGAGATCATGCATTTGTTCTTAACTACTGATGTTCCAGCTCAGCCTTCTCTCTGGCTCTCAGCTGTTTAGGACTACCAGAAAGAAAGCTCAACTCTACAATCCTTCTATATAATCTAATGCTTAAAGCAACTACTGTAACTACCTATGCCTGAGAAAAATCTAGCATTCTGAGTACGTATTATTCTACATCTTTGACAGATAAATTTTCTTCATGGGTAATTAAGTATAAGAAACCTACAGAAAAACTCCTAATATTTTTTAATGGTTCAATATGTTCAATAATAAGTTCTTCCTATAAAAACCCTCCAGTAAGGAGGGGTTTTATACACACTAAGGGCAAGAAAGAAAAAATCACCTCTTTTACGGACTGATAAAAGACTCAACTGTCGCTATATGAGAAGGATACTTACAGTTCAATTTCTTTACAAATATGTGGAGGCAGTGTACATTGCATGAGGTTTTGCCACTCTTCTGCTGTACAAACACTGTGGTAGGATAGCTTCTCCATTGTTACACGATAAATACACTCTGAATGGCGAATTCTGTGGTACATCTGAAAAGGGAAGTTGTTCATTAATGTCAAATTTTAATAAAGGAAAAACATTTCTTTCCTGTATTAAAGTACTGTATTAAAGTACTTATTCTTATATCTGCAGAAATGTTAGTGCTTCTAGCTCTTCAATTTTACACTTCAGAAAAGTAACATTATATGAAACTAAGTACTACTGGAAAACTGGGCCTTCTAATAAAAATTCTTCACCTACTCACTCAGGTAAAGTCTAGGGCTCAGAGCTCTCCGAAGAAAAAGAATCTAAGTGCAGGAGTTGGAAAGGGAGCTCAGACCCCTGCAATATACTAACAGAAAGAAAACTGGTCACATGCCACTGCATGAATTCAGCTATTTATTGGTATAAATAACTGCTACCTATGCACAGTAAAAAGTTCATGACATGTTTATCATACTTACATTACTGTGCAATAACTGCAAAAAAATAAGTACACTTATGATCAAGAGGTTCAGACAGCTGCTGAAGGCAAGGCATAGTTTGTAAATGAGTGAGAATACAACAATTTTACTAGTAAATACAATCCTCTGGAGCACTATGCTCTGAATGGTAATATTCACCATTCAAAAAGAGCAAACTCACACGCAAATGAGTGATTGTATAGTCCCAAGAGTCATTTATATGCAGGCTTTTCTACCCACCTTGAATCATCTGGAACAAGTTTAAATAATTGTTAGTAAAATTTGCTGCCCCAGTATAATGACAGCACAATGTTGGTAAAATGGTTTAATGTAAATCACCAGACTTAACTGATATTGAATTGTATCTTACCACCCACGAATATGAAACATTTCTTCTGCATAGCATTTTTATTGCATTTATTGCATTTTTATACTTATATTAATGATCATTAAATTACTTATGCTACCTACAGGAATAGTAATATTTGTGACAATAAAGGGTTTGAAAACAGAAGTAGCTATCCACACTTATCTAGAAGCATGGATAATTATGAATATGTAGCACAGCGTATTAAATTGATATCTTTGAATAGTAAGCACATGGAACCGAGAGAATGGGTAACATCTCCATCCCCCAGTTAAATTTGTAAAACATATTATCTGAATTTATTAAAGGAAATAAGAATCATACTTTCTAATAGAAAAGAGATGACAGACGGGTATAATTCACATTTCATAGCTTGCCCTCTCAGTTTAGCCACATGAAATTGATGTATACAGAGTACAATTATTCCAGAAAGTATCAAACAAATCTCTATCATCCTTTAAAATTACAATTATTCATCAAAGAATTCAATGATTTTTGTTTCCCCTTTAATTCAACAAAACAGACTTTTAAGTCATTTTAATAATCTGGAACATCAAAATCCTTAAATAGGGTTCTGAGTCTTCCTATTATAACCAACAGCTTAAAAAACTGTAAATAAAACTTACATTAGCACAGTGTAAGGCTAAAGCACAAAAGACTGCAAACATTTTAAAGTTGTTCTCATCAGTTTTAGAGAAGGCACTTCCACTTATTTTGTTCACCATCTGCACAACACCTATTACACTTCCTCGGCTTACAATAGGCATGCACAGGATATTTCTGGTTGTGTAGCCTGTGTAGAGGTCTACTTCTCTGGAGAGACAGAAAGGGAAAGAAAAAAAAATAAAAGAGTTCATATTATTAATTAACATCTGTTCCTTGATTTTCACAAGTGTTGATGTACAACATACTAAATAGTTTTTAAAGTAGTTGCAATTAGTACCTGCAACAAGCTCACCTCCAAAGTTCTCAAATATTTCCATCTAATGTGCCGTATTTAGAAAGAACTTTTTAATCCATTAAATTCCATTTTCAAGATAAAAGAATTAATGCTTCCTCAAATGTACAGTCAGCTTACTCATAAAATTAAAGAATATATTCACGTACTTAGGCATGCTATTTGTTAGTGAACTTTTTTTTCTCTTTCCCCTGAAACTAATCAGGTTGCAGGGGGGCTAAGGAAGAAAATCAGCAACAATCTACCTAACTGGGCAAAAATCTGTAATAGCAAAAATAACTAGATTTTATTCCATTAGATTTAGATTTGACTAAAATAATTCTTTTTATTTGTATCTTTAAAATATCTTTGATGGTTAAAGCGTTTCAATAGATATTTATAGGTTGTCTGTTCTTCAGAAGATCACAGCTCCATGAATGCATCCTAATAAGAAATTTCAAGTAGTAAATTTAAGTAAACAGTGGGGTGAGCTGTCTTCCCCTCCCATGAATAATGTCCTACCTGTTAAAGCGTGGATCTGCATAGGCATCAGGGATGTTAAGGACTTCTCCAGTTCTTGCCACTTGACCAGCTATTCCTTTTTCTATAGAAAATCTGCAGAAAATGAAAATGTGCGTTAGCCACAATATGAGCTACCTGGAAAAATGTCTGTCTTGGGCACGGTAATGGATATTTGTCCCCAGTCAGCGTCATTTTGATGCTTTCAGGAGAAAAACCTTACAAGACAACAGCTAGTAGTAAATAATAAAATAAAAAAGCACATATTAACAGATACTTTCTGAAAACATTTTATATAGCTACATAGTTTAATACAAAAGATGCCATAATATGACCATTTTAGTGACAAAAATTCCAAGTCTTCAACCACCCTGAGTGTTATGCCTAACAAACATGACAGTTGTACAGAACCTGAGATTTGTGTTTACCTTTGCAAGCTACTAATTTCATCATTGCTTTTACATATTCGTTGTTTCTTTAGACATATCATAGGCAATATGAGCTTGTTTCCTCAGGGGGTGGGCAGGTTGATTTGATAAAATAAACTTTGGGAAAAGACCAGCAGAGACTTCAAAGCTAAATATTACATGTGTTTCCCACATACACTTCAGAACAACCAACTTGTTTCACCTCATGACATGCAAACAATGCCATGGTACTAACTGCATCCCTTAATTGCTCCAAGAAAGTTAAACACAACAAACATTCTGGAATTGAATCAGAAAAGTCTACAAGTCTGTCTTGTGAGGAAATAATTTTCAAGTCTTTGACATAAAACAGTTATGACATACAAACACAAAAGAATTTGTGGAGAAAAATAAGTACAAAGAATCACACATGTAACACTTTTAAATCTAAAGGTACCCAGGCAGTATGCTGCCCCCACTGAAGCTACCAACAAAGCAGAGAGGATTTCACCTGCACATCTGATTTTAAGTTTGTTTCTTCTGCTGGCTTCTACACGGCACCAGCTTAAGGCTGATGACTGACTGCTTCAGAGTCACAGTATCACAGTATGTTAGAGATTGGAAGGGATCTCAAAAGATCATCTAGTCCAATCCCCCTGCCAGAGCAGGAACACCTAAGATAAGGTTACACAGGAATGTGTCCAGGCGGGTTTTGAATGTCTCCAGAGAAGGAGACTCCACAACCTCCCTGGGCAGCCTGTTCCAGTGTTCCGTCACTTTCTTACAGATACCTAAAAGTTGTACTTCTTTTCTGTATACAGCACCAGTGAAATGGCTCACACCCTTGCACTCAGAGTTAACATTTCAATAATGTTCACACAGAAAAGACAGAGATATAAGCAAAATAAAACAATTATCAAGGAGGAGTATGAAGTGCATGTTAAAGCAGGTCACCTTCTTTAATTCACACCACCTCCTAACTTGTCAGTATGTAAATTGCAGCAATTTTGACTCCTTTCCATTCTCACTCACACAATGTAGTAAGTGGGAGTAAGTTTGTCTAAAGGAGTCTAAGTGAAGACATGAATCACATCTCATATAGGCCTAGAACTTTAAACGTATAAGAAGAAAATAACAAAAAATCTGAGAAAATCTGCTGAGTATTTTAACAAAATTTTAGTGCAGGATATTTAGTCATAAATTTCTTTCTTTTTAAGAAGGTGCATGTCTCAACCTGTATCTATTAAGGATTCATCATTTTTGAAAGTGAAAATATGTTATATTTACTTTGTTTTGCCTCTTTCATTAAAAAAGTGCATGTGTGTGAAAATGGTGTAACTTGCAACATGAAGCAGAAATACACATCAGTTTTAGGCAGAGAATCCTGTGTGCTCATTTCAAGCCCATTTACATTTTCAAATCCACCACTTCAAGCATACATCAGAATCACAATTAATTAAATGTTTGAAAATGAATTCACATGAGAAGAAGTAAACTAAACTACTGGACTTGAAATCTTCAAAACTAATGACCTGTCCACGCTAAAGTCTACATATGCCTAATCCATCCATAAGAAGTATAAATTGTGATTTCCTTGCTTTGGATGCGCTTGAATTGCACAAATTCAATTCCTCTTGGGAAAAAAAGTCCCATACTGGCAGACTATGGATTAGGTGCACCTTTACCTGCACCTTTACCTACCTCAGAACACCTCTGTTTTTTTCCCAACATGATTTCCAAAAGGACCGCCTCCGGAAGACGGCATTTCCAGGAGTGACGTTATAGCTTCAGAGACGTTGTTTCGATGGCACTGCAAT
Source organism: Psittacula echo (assembly GCF_963264785.1). NCBI lineage: Eukaryota > Metazoa > Chordata > Aves > Psittaciformes > Psittacidae > Psittacula > Psittacula echo. The sequence continues at coordinate 34,486,873 of NC_137738.1, read as the reverse complement.
GTCATTCCCAGAAGTACTACCTTCTGGAGGCGGGTCCTGGTGGGAATGATATCACAGTATGACAAGTATTGTCAGGGTACCTGCAGATAGGCACAGAGATTGGGTAATAAAATGCCCACACATCTGTAGTTACAATGAAACTGCATTCTTCTGCTAGCTACTCTTACCTTATTTCTTTGGTCTTCTTGAAGACAGGTTTCCCATCATTTTCTTCTCCAATATCAAAAAGGTCTGAATACAGTTCCTTATTTTTGTGGTCAACCTGGAAGAGTGCACACCTGTCGGCATTCACCAGGTTTTTTGCATATATCTATAGATAAAAAAGAAAACTAGAGTTAATGGTCATGAGTTAGATTATCTTCAGTCATTTATCTGATAAAAATGTAATTCTCCAGTAGTTACAAGCTTTGAGAAATTATCCAGTATGAAAATCTGAAGGAGCATCCACCTTCAGAGCAATCTTTTGGGACACACTTCCAAATGAAAGTGTCTCTTCTATTCAGTATTTTTTTTTTGCAAATTAGAGAGTTCTTCTCTAAGAATTAGGGGAATACCTTTAAAGGCTCAAATGTTTGCTAAAAGAAAAAAAAGAAAAAGCATCCGGACATCCCAACTAGAAGGAAGTGCAGCCGGAGGGCCAGGAGACCTCCTTGGATGGATAAGGAGCCGCTGAGGAAACTTCGAAGGAAAAAACAGGCTTATAAAAGGTGGAAGCAAGGACAAGTGGGCTGGGAAGAATACTGGAATGTTGTCCGGGAAGCTAGGGACCAGGTTAGGAAAGCTAAGGCCCAGTTAGAATTCAACCTGGCTAGGGATGTTAAAGATAACAGGAAGGGATTCTAAAGGTACGTAGCGAATAAAAGACAGACTAGGGACAACGTAGGCCCCCTCCAGAAGATATCGGGAGAACTGGCTACCGTGGATTTGGAGAAGGCTGAGGTTCTTAATGACTTCTTTGCCTCGGTCTTCACTGGCAAAGGCTTTGACGGCACCACCCAAGTCTTGGAAGGCGGACACAGGGACTGTAAGAATGAAGACTTTAGGCCCACTGTAGGAGAGGATCTGGTTCGAGACCATCTTAAGAAGCTGAATGTGCACAAGTCCATGGGACCTGATGAAATCCATCCGCGGGTCCTGAAGGAGCTGGCAAATGAAGTTGCTAAGCCACTGGCCATCATATTTGAAAAATCATGGCAGTCCCGTGAAGTTCCCGACGACTGGAAAAAGGGAAATATAACCCCCATTTTCAAGAAGGGGAAAATGGATGACCCGGGGAATTACAGACCAGTCAGTCTCACCTCTGTGCCTGGCAAACTCTTGGAGCAGATTCTCCTGGAAGGCTGCATCAAGAGGAGCATGACCAGCAGGTCAAAGGAGGTGATCCTGCCCCTCTACTCTGCTCTCGTGAGACCTCACTTGAAGTATTGTGTGCAGTTCTGGTGTCCTCAACATAAGGAGCTGTTGGAACAAGTCCAGAGGAGGGCCACGAGGATGATCAGGGGACTGGAGCACCTCCCGTATTAAGATAGGCTGAGAAAGTTGGGGCTGTTGAGCTTGGAGAAGAGAAGGCTGCGTGAAAACCCCATAGCAGCCTTCCAGAAGGGGGTCTACAAGGATGCTGGGGATGGACTATTCATCAGGGACTGTATTGACAGGACAAGGGGTAATGGGTTAAACCGTAAACAAGGGAAGTTTAGATTGGATATAAGGAAGAAATTCTTTACTCTAAGGGTGGCGAGGCACTGGAATGGGTTGCCCAGGGAGGTTGTGAATGCTCCGTTCCTTGGCAGTGTTCAAGGCCAGGTTGGATGAGGCCGTGGGTGACATGGTTTAGTGTGAGGTGTCCCTGCCCATGGCAGAGGGGTTGGAACTAGATGATCTTAAGGTCCTTTCCAACCCTAACTATTTCATGATTCTATGATTATTTATCTTTATTAGATTTAAATAGATAGGATATAGCAAGATCTAAGAATATTTTTGGCTTTTTGGTATTGAATACACGGCAAAGACAGACATAAGGTAGTGGCTAGAGTTTGTTTCTAAAAAATCTAAATTTGCCTGTAATACGTAACAACAAACAAATAGGAAAGATTAGAACTGCCTTTGTGTGTTGCCCTATTCTATGCAGCAGAATAGGAAATGGCTGTGTCCTCTTAATGCCAGTGCCAGTTCTTTCACAAAAGCTGAAACTTGAACTACATGAAATAACCAAAGCCCATTCCACCCGAAGTCAAGGAAGTGCCACAATACAGCAACAGACTTGCATGGTATCTATCACACTTTGAAACAACTAGCTTCATCTTAGCAAAGCCAACTGGCAGCCACTACTGATTATCAGAACAGAATCTCATCTCAAGAACACAGTAGCTCTTCACTGAAATGTTTCAACATACGATGGACTGAGAACAAGGGGAAAGAGTGAATCGAAGCTGAACAAGGATCATTGTCTGAACTTATACCAGTCAGGTTCAAGAACCTGCTCTATCCAATTCAGATGTCTCCTATATATCTTATCCGCTCAGAAAGTATAGTAACTGCATGGTAGAGCATGATCTGAAGTGGACCTGTGTTGAGAGATTTTAATGAAAACTAAAAAGAATGCTAAAATCCCTGTACTACTTATTACAGGAACAAACAAAGCTTTCATTGCAATCACTAAAGGGTGAAGTAGTGAGATAAAATTGGATTCTACTCTTTTCTCACTGTGAGACATAGAATAAGCCACATAATGATAAAATCACACTCCCATAAAATGGCAATAATGTGCAAACATCTAATTCAATTAATTGGCCCAAGAAAGAGCCAACTGCTACAGCTTACAAAGGAAGCAGAGTATAAAATACCTATACAGGCTAAAATGCAGAATCACGGAAAAGAAGATGAAGAGTAAGCATATTTTATTGCCAACTGTGTTTTCCACCAGACCCCTATTAATAGTGAAAGAACAGGGAAGAATATCAATATTTGTTCCCAATGTCATATGTTATATTATACCAGTTCTTTTAAATGTTAAGCTATTTTTAAGCAGTTCATTTAAATTGGAAAAGTCAATGTTCAGAAATGTGTCCTGTGTGCAGAATTCTTGACTGTGTACTAACCAGAATAAGAAACACTGCAGAATATTTTCCATTACTAATTCAAGTTTCTAAATAAAACCACTTCAATACTGTTTGCATTCGAAGTTTGTTGTTTTTGAACAGTCTGGCTAAGAATATCACTTTGAAGATTGGAGCAAGTATTGGAGTACTGTTGGAGAGTAATTTTTGAATACACAAACTGGAACAATGGTATCATAGAGCTGATGAAGATTTACATTAATGAAAAACAATAACTATGCAATGAATGTTCCTAAAGCTAAAAAGCATAACTCATGTATCAAACACTCAAAACATGCTATAAACAACCAGTATTTGTAAGCACTATCCAGAAAATAACTCTGTTTCAGAAACATAGTATTTCTGAACCGTACTTTAATTCATTGATCAGTTATTTCAACAGACTTGGTTTTAGTGGGTTTTTTTTATAAAATACTGACTGAATCTGTCACTCTAGTTATGGGCGCAGCCACCTTTGCAAAGTAAAAAGAATGCTATGTCTTGCATATCTCATTCAGCAACTGGTACAAACACTCTAGGAGTAATGTCTGACCTCTACAGACCATAACTTTTTCAGGAGTGTTTTGTAGCATGTAGCAAACTGAATTTAGGAAAAAAGAATCAACACAATAAGCTGAAATGAAAACAAAAGCTTTTTGTTACAATTTTCAAGCCTTCTCTAAAATACAATAGTAACTATTTAGTTCAGAGACAGTTTCTTTAGTTATGAAAGCTGTGAAATGAATGAAATATCAAGATGACCTCTGCCACATTCTTCCATATAGAGATGTTAATGCAGTTTGTGTTACATGTCCATTATAAACAGCTCATACATTTCAATGATGCAATGCCTTACTTCAAGGGAAAGAGAATGAAGGGCCTTAATAACTAAGACTAATAAACTTAGAAGTGAAAAAGACAACTTACCATTATATGTTCAAGTAGAGAATCTATTGCAACTATATTATCAAAATACGTTCTGCAGAGAAAGAGGAGTTAGTAAATATTGGCATTTAGGCAAACACTTCTCAAATGGCTGTTGTGGGCTCTGGTGTCACAACCGCTTAACAGTGGAGCACAAATACGTAAGGACAAACTTCTGCATCTTGAAAATCACTGACTGGCATGCTATAGCACAATGGAATTGAGAAAAGGTCCTAGCTCTGTTTCTTTAGGTCATTATTGGACAATGACAGAACTGTAGCATATTCTCCATTATATGTGGAATTCTGTCCGTAGAAAAAACTAGCAAACTGCCTACCATGGATTAAATAGGCCCCTGCTGAGCAACACTAAGAATGTATTAAAATGCCTTGGCATCCTTTACACACTGGCAATTTTAAAAGGACAAGTAAAAAGGAAAAGAAAAGCAATCCAAAATATTTAAAGAAAACATTTCTTCCATTGCTTATTGTATTATTTGCATGCTTTCAAAATATCTCATTAGGTTCACACATAGAGGACTATGTACTAAGAACTAATGGAAACTACGTATTGTAGCTAAATTTACATCCTATTATACAATTCTTAACACTATTTAAAAGGCAACAACTTAAAAAGCTCTTATTGAGTCTTCTCTGTCAAGCCAGGTGCAGCATGTCGAAGTTGCAGAAAAAGACTGATCTTGTGACTTGAAAAAAAAAAAAGAATAAGGTATTTCAGTTTCATAGCAAAGCGGTAACTGTCCAAGGACAGTCAAGAACATTGAAAGGGAAAGGTCAAACTTATTAGTAAAAGAAGTCTAAACCTTCCAAATGCCAAGTCTTAATAGCCCTTGGATTACAATGTTCCCTGCAGACAGAAAGATATTGTCCCATGGCCTTGAACATATACACAGCTCACTTCTGTTTGGGCCTAGTGGAAGGAAATATATGCTAGTCTTACACTGTCATGGACATGAAGAGGTGGAGCACTGCTTGCTATGCCCTTTCTAAAATGTTACAGAACATGTCCCAGTGACATTGCATGCTAACAATTTCCTTATTGAATAGGAAAGTCTCTTTCCATGTAAGAAAAAGTACAGACCATTTCTAAGAGGAGTATTTTCTCGTTAGTGCAAGACTTTACCTACAAGAAGTTCATAAAGTTGTTATTAAATGATATCCCAATTTTGCGGCTCAAAACATTGGGTTTCTTTTTTGTTAAAACTAAACAATTCTAGAATTCATAATACTGTATGCAAAATATTTTCTTATAGAAATACATATTAAATATTTGCAGTATTTTTTGTGGTTTTTTATCTTAAATAACTAAAATAATTACAAAGAGCTTTAAAACAATCTTGGTAGTACATACCAAGAGTAAATTGCAAGTCCATAAATTTGGGCAGATTAAGCCAGAATTCTCTGGTAAACTAGCTCAGTACAGGTATTAGCAACACAAGAGCACCCTGGAAAGGATCATAATGGTGCAAGACACTGCAGCAAGAGGGTAGCTCTGGTAAGGGAATGTTGAGAGTGTCCTTTAAGAGACACACTCTGAACTGAAGTTGAAATAAAAAATAAAGGCCATCCCTGAGGAAAAAAGCTAGGAAAAACATCTGGATACAACCAGCTTGCTGTCCTTGCAAGGGGTAGACTCCTCCCTGTGGTGTATCACTCCTCATTCCAGCAGGGTCAGGCTGCCTGCATTCCTGAGCAATGGCATAGGAATCTTGGATGTCTTCTAATCTCATCAGCTCGAGAATTGTTCATCATGACCCACATAAGTGTTTGTAACAGCAAAAATTCAAGACATCTCATTTTTCCACAGTATCATCAGTCCTCTGTGATGCACTTAGAAATTCTTCAACCAACTAGTTAGATAAAATGCTGTTAAACACTCTAGTTTGTGATTTACCAAAAGTACAACTCTGGTTTGTCTTTTAATTTATTGGGTATCCCTACTATTTAAAGATGCTAATAGCAGCAACAAAAAAAAAGGGATGAAAGAAGAGCAGATCACGTAAGACACTAAACTGGCTTTGCAACTCTAAGCCTAAGCTTTTCCACTTTTTTTGTATTTCCAATTTAATCTTGCATTTATTGTGACAAGAAACTGAAAGAAAACATAGTACATGCACTTACAGTCTTTGAAAATGAAAACAGATCTCTAAAAATGCAGGGAAAGAACAACTGTGAAGAATCAGGCAGCCCTGATTCTTCAGATATATCCCTAAGTGTGTATATTTATGCATGTGTGTATATATACCTACATGTCACAAAAAGGGGGGGAGGAAGCTGAAGCAAGCTAACTAACTTTTCATAAAGTCCTTTCAAGCCTTCTAAAATTAGCCAGCAAAAGAGATGGCAATCCTATTTCTCACTTCTCGAAAGAGGGCCATGTTTAACTCTGAGAGAAGAGAGGAAACACAGACAAAAAACCCAAGGAAATCATGAGATGATGAGATGGTCGAACTGGAGATCCTCAGGACAGTGAGAAGAGTGTGAAGCCAGCTTGCTGCCCTGGACTTCAAGAGAGCAGACTTTGGCCTCTTCAGGAACCTGCTTAGTAAGATTCCACAGGAAAGAGCCCTAGAGGGCAGGGGGGCCCAAGAATGTTGGTTGTTATTCAAGCATCACCTGCTGCAAGCTCAGGAGTGTTGCATCCCAACTAGAAGGAAGTGCAGCCGGAGGGCCAGGAGACCTCCTTGGATGGATAAGGAGCCGCTGAGGAAACTTCGAAGGAAAAAACAGGCTTATAAAAGGTGGAAGCAAGGACAGGCAGCCTGGGAAGAATACTGGAATGTTGTCCGGGAAGCTAGGGACCAGGTTAGGAAAGCTAAGGCCCAGTTAGAATTCAACCTGGCTAGGGATGTTAAAGATAACAGGAAGGGATTCTAAAGGTACGTAGCGAATAAAAGACAGACTAGGGACAACGTAGGCCCCCTCCAGAAGATATCGGGAGAACTGGCTACCGTGGATTTGGAGAAGGCTGAGGTTCTTAATGACTTCTTTGCCTCGGTCTTCACTGGCAAAGGCTTTGACGGCACCACCCAAGTCTTGGAAGGCGGACACAGGGACTGTAAGAATGAAGACTTTAGGCCCACTGTAGGAGAGGATCTGGTTCGAGACCATCTTAAGAACCTGAACGTGCACAAGTCCATGGGACCTGATGAAATCCATCCGCGGGTCCTGAAGGAGCTGGCAAATGAAGTTGCTAAGCCACTGGCCATCATATTTGAAAAATCATGGCAGTCAGGTGAAGTTCCCGACGACTGGAAAAAGGGAAATATAACCCCCATTTTCAAGAAGGGGAAAATGGATGACCCGGGGAATTACAGACCAGTCAGTCTCACCTCTGTGCCTGGCAAAATCTTGGAGCAGATTCTCCTGGAAGGCATGCTAAGGCACATGAAAAACAACAAGGTGCTTGGTGACAGCCACCATGGCTTCACTAAGGGGAAATCCTGCTTGACCAATTTGGTGGCCTTCTATGATGGGGCTACAGAAATGATGGACAGCGGTAGAGCAGTTGACATCATCTACTTGGCCTTGTGCAAAGCCTTCAACACTGTCCCACACAACATCCTTGTCTCTAAATTGGAGAGACATCAATTTGATGGGTGGACCACTTGGTGGATAAAGAGCTGGCTGGATGTCTGCACACAAAGAGTTGTGGTCAATGGCTCAATGTCTGGCTGGAGACCAGTAATGAATGGTGTCCCTCAGGGATCAGTGTTGGCACCGGTCTTGTTCAACATCTTTGCCGGTGACATGGACAGTGGGATTGAGTGCGCCCTCAGCAAGTTTGCCGATGACACCAAGCTGTGTGGTTTGGTTGATACGCCGGAGGGAAGGGATGCCATCCAGAGGGACCTTGACACGCTTGTGAGGTGGGCTGATGTCAACCTCATGAAATTTAACCATGACAAGTGCAAGGTTCTACACTTGGGTCGGAGCAATCCCAGGCACAGCTACAGGTTGGGCAGAGAAGAGATCCAGAGCAGCCCTGTGGACAAGGACTTGGGGGTGTTGGTCGATGAGAAAATGAACATGAGCCGGCTTCAGTGTGTGCTCGCAGCCCAGAAAGCCAACTGTATCCTGGGCTGCATCAAAAGGAGCCTGACCAGCAGGTTGAAGGAGGTGATCCTGTCCCCCTGCTCTGCTCTCGTGAGACCTCACTTGGAACATTGTGTGCAGTTCTGGTGTCCTCAACATAAAAAGGACATGGAACTGTTGGAACAAGTCCAGAGGAGGGCCACAAGGATGATCAGGGGACTGGAGCACCTCCTCTATGAAGACAGGCTGAGAAAGTTGGGGCTGCTCAGCCTGGAGAAAAGAAGGCTGCGTGAAAACCCCATGGCAGCCTTCCAGTATCTGAAGGGGGCCTACAAGGATGCTGGGGAGGGACTCTTCATTAGGGATTGCAGTGATAGGACAAGAGGTAATGGGTTCAAACTTAAGCAGGGAAAGTTTAGACTGGATATAAGGAAGAAGTTCTTTACTGAGAGGGTGGTGGGGCACTGGAATGGGTTGCCCAGGGAAGTTGTGAATGCTCCATCCCTGGCGGTGTTCAAGGCCAGGTAGGACAAAGCCTTGGGTGACATGGTTTAGTGTGAGTTGTCCCTGCCCATGGCAGGGGGGGTTGGAACTAGATGATCTTAAGGTCCTTTCCAACCCTAACTATTCTATGATTCTAAAACACCACAATTATAAACAAATTCTGTAAGATAAAATCAGATGCACCACCACCAAAAAAAAAGTTTAACAAAGTATGTTCCACTACCACCCACACCTTCCAACATGTGCCTTCACACCTGCTTGTGAGCTACAGTATAAAACACAGGTAGATTGGAAAAGTCAGAGAAAATCTCATCTAGTAAATTGATGAGATTATAGTGCAAATCACACTTACTTTGATACATCAAGCAAGAAGTCATTCAGTTCAGTCTGCTTGGCAAGCCCCCGGCACACCTGGAAGCACAGATTACGTTATCATTTGCTCCAGAAGAACACTGAAGTCAGAGTGAAGCTGAAGTCACACACTCTAGCCATTTAATTTGCATGAAAAACTACCACTATCAGTATATACTTATGTTACATCACTATGTGAAATTAAAAGCTCTATTTGTGTGCTGGGCTTCAATCTTAGCTATTTAGCTGCCAAGTTAGAACTATTAAATTCAATCAACATCTTTCTTATGACTCTTCAAAAAGATGTTGGTTGTTACACTTGTTCATGCTGCCTCAAAGGCTGCCACTGAATGTAGTTAAAGAATCAACTTAATGACACTTCCTTATCCAGACACTCAGCTCTTCTAAGAATGTAAAATACTTTGTTTGCTTTCTTCCTTACCATACTTTTACTCTTTTTTCCATGTTGCAAAGTAGCAACTGCAGACTGACAAAGTAGAAACTGAAGACTGACATCAGGCAAATTTACGTAAACTAAGTAGCAGACAATATATGCTTAACTTTTGGAAAAATCAGCATGAATATGAACACAAAACCCAGTGTGCATACTGCATCTTAGAAGCAAAGTGTTAGATTAAGCAAAGCTCTGAACTGCATTTTTACTTCACCTAATTGCATACTTTGTATCTCAAGTACAATTGTACACCTGTAGATTACTACAGCAAGCACTGGGGTCAAAAAAAGAACACAAGCTTCTACTGTTTGTACCTTTCATATAAATAAATATTGTTCAGAACTAGTAGTGTCTTTAATCTGTGCAATGCAGATATAAACAAACATGCAAAATATGATAAAATACATCCACAGGCCTTACTCATACATATAATTAGGAACCTAGGTACAAAGCCTTGACATCAACTACTTCCTAAAGCCCAGCTGAGTTAGGTACAGCCCAATGCCAATCAAAACTCTTGCATTCTTCTCAAGAAAAAACTCAGGGAAGACAAGCCTTCTGCTTAGCAGAAGGGAGACAAATAGTGGGAGGTGTCCCTGCCCATGGCAGGGGGGTTGGAACTAGATGATCTTAAGGTCCTTTCCAACCATAACTATTCTATGATTCTATGAAATAAAAATGACCACTGAACAGGCTTAAACTAAACTTGCCTTATTTTGTTAGGTGTGAAAGATTTCTTGGTTTAAGAGGGAGTCACTGTCACAAAGTGAAGCTACAACTGCACGTAATTGCAATTCTACTGTCATACGATAGTCTATGCCAGCTAATTCTGCCTAAATAAACCTGGCTGAATGATCATCCCAAAGTTAATGACTTCCAGCACCGAATACTAGAGCCTAGAAAAGCAAAGCAGGAAGTTTTCAACAAGTCTTCTGTCAAATGTATAAAAGACACCTTGAAAAAAAGCACACCATGAATTTCTGCCTGTGAATTGACAGAAGAATCTATTTTAGCATCCTCTGTGAGTTGACAGAATATGTTTAGCATCAGAGTTGCTGTCTTCTATTAGCAGAAGTAATAAAACCTATTAGCAAAGCTGCTGGGGTTTGCTAGAGCAGCTTGCACTGTGTGGTGCTTCATTAAGCACCCGACTAGGGACAGCATGAAGCATCCTTCGTGGGAGCAGTTACAGGTCCATGAAGCAGCTAGCAAGGATTGCTTAAAGCAGGCTTAGCCAGCAGTACCTAATAATCTCAAACTGATTACTAAAGCAGAAGAGAAGCAAACACTTAGCCTAGCAGTTCTCTAAAAAAAAAAAAATCTGCAAAGTTGTTATAATTCTGCTTTAACAATTATTTAACTGCTTTGTTAAAGATTTGGTTTTGGTTTTTGTCTTTGTTTTGATCCACAGTTGCAAGGGAGGAAAACCAGCATAATGAACACTGAAATGTTAGTGTATTTTTCCCAGGTTCAAGGAAGGGCTTGAATCAATGTTCTAATAGTGATGTCCACTTAAATTTGATCATTATCCATGTTCCTACTAGTCAAGTTAAGGCACAAGGGCTACACAATAAAAAAAATTAAAAACCACTCACACTTACTTGTACTTGATGTATTGCTACTGAAGCCCATGCAAGATTTGCTGTTGCAACCTGAAACAAAAGAGAAGAAACTAACTCTGAAGAAACCTTGAAAATGTTCTTGTCTTCTCCCATCCAGCTGCTAAGTAAATTGACTGAGGTGTTTTAGACAGGCTTTAGGAAGATGGTTATTTTGTGGAAGTCTTGGTATACTAGCAAGTGTTTCAATTTTAGTAAGGCACATTCAGCCACAAAATCAGTATCCAGAAAATGCTTGCAAATGTTCTTCAGAAGCGGTATTGGGAATCCATCAGCTCACAAATACAACATCAAAATAAACGTCTCATAAGCCAAGGGCTTTAAAAATTGAAAGGCATCTGCCATAGAAATAAAAAATCCCGCAACAGCTTTCTGGGGCTGTATCTCTTGAGCCACAGCTATTTCCAGCTGTAAACAGGCACTGTTTCAATCATTACCATTCAGTGGCAGAAGAACCAGACCTGATCCCTCAGCTCAAGACTAGTGTTTTAAGTACGACAGTTTCCAGGCAACATTTCAAACAAATGGCATGTAAACTGCAGTTAACAAAGATGTGCTACCATGAATAATCTCCTGTCCTTGAAACATGGGAGCTTTATAGGAACACAGAGGACAGAAGTACAAGAGGGCTGCTGCTGCATACCCTCCTAACATACTTTCCCCACCACCAAACAGAAAACATTGTACACATTTTATAAAAACTGCTAATAGTACCCAAAGACTTCCTGAAACTTGAAAATGAAAAGAATGCTTCAGAACACTCAGAAAGTGACCTTTAAATATTTATAATTTACTAATAAAATACTTCTATTTAGCAGCCAGTCTTTTTCTAGCAGTACATTCATGAACTTCAGTTACAGATGGTATTTCATACAGCAGAAAAGACACATATTTACACAGAACGATGCATGTCTGAGACCTATCTGAATTGCAGATTGATTAATACAATAGAACAATTTTTAAAATAAAACACTGCATGTAAGCAGGAGAATTAATGAAGCCTGGTTTTGTATGAATACCTGTTGTTTGTTCCGTGAGCAGGGACACTGGCACCACCATATTAATCCAGTTCCTTACCATGACCTCTACTTATCTGGTGGAAAAATATCAGGTTTAACACTGAGGCTGAAGCAACACTGACTGCCCAACTAACATACGTGTATGACCATCACATGTATGCTAGGCTACTCAGGTTACTGATAAAAGGAATATACAGTTGACAAATATTGCTGGGTTTTCCTCCCTTGGAAGAGCTAGTTTTACTGTCTCTTGTCTGCACATTTTCTGTTCTTTTCACAAGAATAATTCCTGTTCAGCACAGCTACACTGTTCTATGGCACATCTAGTACCACTGTCGAGACAACAGACATGGCTAGAAGTCACCCCATTTTGTCCTAACCTCTGTGTTCAGGTTCCTTTCTCTGGAGAAGGGTACAGACAGAAAAGAATGCTACATTTGTCCTAATGTATGAACTTCCTTAATGTGTAGATGGGACATAACAAGAATCCTCACCCAGACACAAGAACCAAGATGCACTTATAACACTTCTAATACAGCGATAGCCTTTGAGACATCTGCTCCATTATCAGATTTGTTTGTACTTGGCTAACAACTCATAACTTTGGATTGACAAAGGGACACATATGAACAATGTAGCTACAGAGGCCTTATATAAATACAATAAACCATGCAGCATAAAGCACAGTTATGGAAATAGGAAGATGGTTATGAGTATTGGGAGGAGGAAGCATCAGAAGGAAGGAAAAAAAAAAAAGGCAGAAGAGAGCTTTATGAATGGCACCTACTTTAGCAGGTCATCTAGATACTGTAATCAACAGTTTCTAAGGACATCTAGGTCAGGAGACAAAGGACAGTGAATAAATCTTGACACTCAAAGAGACAGTATAGACTAGAGAAACAGAAGATGCCAGCTCATAAAAGCTAAAGAAAAGGCTGACCCAAAACCAGCACATGGTTGTCAACCTAGGAAGAAACCAGGAGACATAAGGACTCAACAGCCAGCATTCCTTGTCATCCCAGCGAAAGGCCCTGGAAAGACTATGTGCATCTCTGTGTGTGATTCCTGGAAACACCTCTTGGACACATACAACTTGGTGTCCGTAGGTTTAAGATTGTGAATGCAAACACATGAAATCTCTTTACGTCGCTTCTGTTCTAAAATAAAATCACTTTCCCCTCCTGTGAGACCTAGGATTGAGACTTCCTATACTGTGCTACAATGTTGCAACATTATGTTTTACAATAGGACTCGTTCACTTGGGAAGCCACACCAAAAAAAGCCCACTAAAAAAACCCCCAAATCTTTCCATATTGCAAAATAAAGCCTTTGCTGGAAAGTTAAAATTGAGACTTAGGATAACTTGTCAGCATCCTTTTTACATGAAGTTATTTTGGGTTTTGACATCTTATTTACACTTATATTTCATTTGCCTGCTCCTGCATAAACTTCTGTAACAACTCTGTACTCATTTTATAATCAATAAAGTAATCTTGAACTTGTTTTGCCACAAAAGAACACAAGGTAAAATTCTTGCTGTGTCCTTGTACTTGAATATGTTCATTTTACCTCCTGAGAATACAAATCAGGGCTTTATTTTTCAATAAATAACATTTAATGAGAACAACAATCAAGTACAAAAAAAGTACAAAACACATGAGAAGAGTGAGAGAAGAGCGTTGGGGGGAATGGGGATCCTGAAGTGCTGACCACTGTGGGGAAGTGGGTAAAGGCCAGGCATGAGCTCACCTCTTGGTGACTAAGGTGGAAGGCTTCTTTGCCCCAGTGACGGTAAAGCTCCAGGATACCAATTAGATCACCAATTGCAGTGACAATTGGCAAACACAGAACAGATTGGATACGTGTCCCTGATTCCAGTCCAGTACCTTTGGGAAATCGCTCATCCTAGGAAACGTAAACATAAAGTGATAAAACATAACTGTCACAACATTAATATGAAAGATATACTGACATTTGCCTCCCCCTCCTGGATGATCAAATCTGCAGGAAAATGGTAAAATTCACTAAACTTCTTATCTCAGCATGATTTACAGACAGTATTAAGACATCTACAAAAAAAAAAAATGCAATTAAAAAGTCAGCATTAATTTACATTTACAGATAACTTTATTGATGTCAAGTCAGAATTAGCTGTGATACTGGACCCAGCTTTAGGTTTGTTTTTATAATACATTTTCTCTGATCTCACAGGCAGCCAAACCAGCACTTCACTGCTAATGCCAGTCCAGATTAAGTAAAAATCCAAACTAACAACACGACCTCACCATCCGCTTCCCTTTCCCCCCAAAAAAACCCAAAGCATTTGTAATCAAGTGGGCTGCTCAGATTTCAGGGTTCTGAAGGAGACAGCAGTGCTTCCAAGAGAACAAAAATTGAAACCTGAGGCTAAGGCTTTCGGTTATACAAAGTTACAATCCTCAACCAACCACTGAGGAAGAAAATGTGTCCCCCAAAATTATACTTGAGAGTAAGAATCTTCCTCCTCTTGCTTATGTATCCTGAATAAACCAGTGGAAAAGTTATAAGAACAAATGGTAAAATAATCCTACCAGCTGCTATAAAAGGCCCAAATTCATAACTTTTCATCTACACAGGGAAGGTCCAAAGCTTCAGTTCCCCATGTAGGAAAACTCACGAACACCTGAGAAACCACCTGGATGTTACAGTTAGTAAGGCAGTAACTAGCCAATGTGAAATGTGGGAGACCCACTTTGGTGCACATCAGTCCTTCAGTACTTGATTTGTACCAGATGTTCCCCGCAGGCTGTGCTTAACCAGGACAGACACTCCTTCAAGGCTGATTAAAATCTCTCCTTTCTTAAAAAACCAGCGAGTAATCTCTACCTTAATTACTAAGATGACAATCAATCTGAACCACTAGGAACAAATGACAGGCACAGGAGAGTGGTAAGCACTTTGCAACATGAGCCGTCTGCTTCCACGTTTTAATTTTGTCCCTTCGCCCCCCAGACACGGCTGGCAAGTCTATCTGTAAGCACTTTTCTGCCAGTGTTGAGATCCTCCTAAAATCACATGAAGGCAAACCATGTCACCCAAATGAATCTCCCTGTTCAGTCAACAGTTCACTGCTACTGTAAACTAACGAAGCTCAAACCTCCTCCTCACTACCTCCCCCTTACCGAGTTTATTATGAACGTAAAATCAAAACATACAAGCCTTGATACAAGGATATAATGACATTAATTGGAAATTGCCAGTAACAAATCAAGCCCTATATGTGACTGGAAAAACACTAAAAACATATAAAATCTATACAGTCCAGAGAAAGCACTGACTGCTACTACAGGGAAAAGTGGCTTCTGCCTTTTGCATTTGTGGTTCTGCTTAAGTGTACTTATATTAGGCATTTGGTATTTTGTTTATAGCCTGAGTTTTGCCAATAAAGGTCATACATTTTTGTAACAAATATTTTTTAAAATAGAGACAGCAATGTCCAATTTTGGCCACAGCATCCAAAGACTGTTTTTCTGGACAGAACTCAAAGGATAGAAAACACTGAAAAGGGGAAAGAATTTAAACTTCCTTGGTGTTCTCATAACCTACATAGTTGATCATAAAGTGTTCTCATAAAGGACAGTTTAAACACCAGTTTTGTACAATTGTATAGATGTGACTAGAGCATAAAGTTTAAAATAAAAAATGAAAAGGACAGACATACAGAGTACCAAGATTTATCAGAATATCACCTCAGGATTTTCTGAACCCTTTTAATGGACAAAGGCCTGAGTTTTGATACCATTTACATTAGTGTGCCTTTCATGTAGGTCTACCGATACTTTTAAGTATTGTAGCTTTACACTAGTGTAAGCAGAGATCAAAAGCCTGTCTAATAACCAGAATTCTGACTGACATTCCTGTCAGCGTGAGCTGTGCATTATAATTTAATTAAACTTTGGTTGACTGTATAGAAGTCATCTTGATTGGGATTAGCACACTGAGTATTTCAAGACCAGGAGGACAGGAGTTTTGACTGTTAGGGGTTTTTTTCTCTCCAAGTGACTATGGTACCATTACTCCATTACTTCCCTTATCTGACAACCAAAAAAATATTAAAATAAAAAAAAAACAACTTAAAAATAAACAAGATATTCTGAAATTATTCCATCAAGCCAATCCAACTCAGTTTTATTTTCTTTGTAGCAAAACAGATGTAAATTCTATTGTTATACATTCAGCTCAATAAACATTTCAGTATTAAACCATTCATTCTAAAAACATGCTGTAATCATCTCATTAAAAAAAAAGCTTTTTACCCCCAGAATATCTTCTACTAGCAACGTTTTTCTGGATCTGGCTACGTAAGCAGATACTGTAGTGCCATGTGCAATGGGCCCTGCAGGAATGAGCCGTGGTTGTCCTTCTTTAGCTCCTGGTGGTGTAAATACACACAGACTCTAGTTAGAAGGAAAAAAAGAAAAAAGTATAAAAGAATGCAATTAGAAAGCTTGGTTACTTTTACAGAGTTACTGTGCTACCTACTTAGTGTAAAGCATTTGCTAAAGGAGGTAATGTAGAGAAACACAGCTTTTGACAATGAGAAGTAACTGGATGAACTCCACTTAACTGTTTTAGAATCTTAGGAAATCCTGCTCTAAAGTCACCATTCAGAGCAGATAACTATTCTGCTGAAGTCATGTCATCACATCAGGACTGGACTGTGTTAACCCTGAACACACAGTACACCACATAAAGACTCACAAAAGAAAAGATTACCTTGCAAAAAGAGATAAATTGGTTTGTTTGTTTTGTAGGACGCACTCATTTATTTCAATAGAAATTACTCAAAAAGTAGAGATACCTTTAAATTTCTTGTTTACCTCATCCTAAGGAAAGCTAACTTCAAAATCATCCTAACACTGTATTTCCTGAAATACAAGTGAATGTCTACATCCCCTGTACTAGAAGCAACATCCTACTTGCTGCCTGCCTGAAAGTGTCCCATTTGTTGAAAAGTCAGGTATTGACAATTCATACCATTGTCAGGTATTGACATTCATACCATTAAACTCATCCAGAAACATCTGATAATTGTTCTATAACAAAAAGATAACACTATGAGAATGAATGGGATTGCAAACATTATTTTATAAACAGAAAACTAAACATAAAAGTCAGACCTGCAAACCCTCTTTAAATCTAAAATTTTACTCATTTTTGGATGAAAAATAAACTTTATGGAACTGTAAAATGCTGGAAAACAGTCTCCTTAAAATTCTCCTTTATCACCCCACCCCAGACAACCTTTAAAGCAATAGTCTGTTAGTGACAACTAATTTTAAAATCACAAAACCACAAAAAACAGTCTCCCATGCAATCAGCAGGAGCAGTTCGTTTTACAAGCAAGAAGTTTCAACTTCTGTTTCATTTTTCTGCCTTTGTCTCATTATATCCATCAATTTACGTGTCTCCTAAAGCTACAGATGACCACAGACTCTCAAAATTTACCACCGTGACACCCTATTCAGCACTCAGAGCTATTACCCTTTAAACACAAAGGGAATTAATTCAGGCACATGAAGAATAAATGACACAGCAAAGATTACATGTAGTGCTGGAACAGCAGAGATCATATCTCTATGTTCAAGACTCCAGCTTACTGTTCAAAGGTATTGAGCCATCCCTCCTTATACATTCCTAGTATTAATACAACTAAAGCACCACCTCAGAGACTCACCTTCTTTTGGCAAATTGTGTTTTTTTATTTACTATAATCAATGATCCAGTTTATTTCACCAAATAAATTTGTAAGACCAGCAAAATGTATAGAAAGCACCTGTAGTTAGTAATTCTACTGCTAAATAGCTATATGATTTTAAATTATGACCTTAAAGCATATGAACTAAGATAAAACTTTCCTTGCCAGAAAAACAGATTTTTTAAATTTTTATTATTTTGTTATTATTTACACAAATAATACCACAGATAGATGATAGTGCCACCATATGAAGTCCTACTACCATTCTTGGTAAGAAAGGTCACATTATGTGCCACTCCTTTGTACCGATTAATTTTATTATCAGACTTTGCTTTCATTAGGGCTGCTACAAGGGTCAAGCTCCCAAGATTCTACAGCATCAACAGTTATGACAATTAGTATGAATTACAACTAATCTGCCTCCTATGTTTATAATTCACAAAGGTTTCTATAACAATAGACAGAGGCAGAGGCACATGCACTCCAGATTCCAGTAGCTCAGGATGTAGTATTGCTTTGAAAGGCTGAACAAAGAACTTTTAAGTTGTTTAAGTAAGATTTCAGCTGTGCCTTAGCAGTAAGCAGGGAGCATGATACTGGAATTGGTATTATTTAAATATTATGCCATTGTATTCCAAGTACCTCACAGTCACTAACCATGCATTATTACAACTCCCCTGTAAGTTGGGTGGCAATGCTATCCTCATTTTATAGATGGAAACTACAATAAAAAGTTTTTATTAATATACCTATTATAGCTAAGGCTCCAATTACCATTTGAGTATAAACTTCACAGCTCACTGCATAGCCTATAGAATGCCTTGCGCTATGGCTTAGAGTGAGCCAAATGGATCACAAGATGAAGAAAAGTCAAGTGTGAAAGAAAGGAGACAAACTTCCGAGATCAACAGTTACCAATTTGGACCCTATGGGACCAAGTAAATCACTAAACAGGGGCTGTTTTCTAGCATGGAATATTACAGGTACATTTTGCACCTGAAAATTCATCTACTGTCAGCTGTAGAAAATGAAGCAATGATCTGAAATGCATCCTCTCATAATTATAATTTCTTTATCCTGCAAACATGCAAGGCACATTATAAAACATAGTAAACAATTTCAGAAAGAACATACAGAAATGTTCAGAAACTAAGGAGATGCAACATAACGCACCAGATGTAGGTACTCCTGTGGCAATGAAGGTACATTAGCTGTGATGGATGAATCGCATTTTGGAAGGAGGAAGTTGAACTTTATGCTGAGATTGTCAATCAAAATTGTCAAAGAAAAGTACAGAATTCACAGCCAAAACAAGAGTGAAGTCTATCCAAGCAAAACCAGCAGTCCAATGGTTAGGACATTTAGTTGAGTTCATTTAGTGAGAAAAACACTAGATTCTGACAAAATCAGTAACTCAGTATTCATCCTGTTATTTAAACAGAAAGTCAGACAATCTCAAAAAGTTCAGCAAAACAAGAAGCGGTTTTCATCCAGTTATTCATTGGCTAATATTATTCTACAGCTAGAGAATTAAACTACCTTTAAAGAGAAAATAGAGCTGCCACATAGTATTTTAGCTCTGACAAGTCATTTCAGCATATTTATTTCATGTATCTCATGCACTGGAAGGAAAGACACTCCTTCCATGGAGTAGCTCTACTGAACAAGCATGGTATTTTTTCTCCCAAATCTCAACTTACTTCAGAAAGAGACTAACAGTTTGTATTTATGTTAGTGATACCTAACAGCAATTAATAATCAAAATAAAGAACTAGGAGATCTTTAACCACAACTTAAACAATATATAGTCAATAAATAAAGGAAATGCGAGAATATAAAGTCCCATAATTTCCCAAACACTATACAGATAAGGTAAAAAAAAGGTTAAGGAGACAGCAGGATGCCTGTGCACTGCTCACAGTATCTTTTGCTGCTATAACCACCTGCAGTGAGAATGTATGTCAGTATCACAAACAGGTAAACATGAATAGATCTTTAATGATACAGTAATGTCATGGTCTATCGACTGGTAAAAGTTATAGATATCTAGTGTAAACAGAGAATTAGGTATCTCTGCTGCTGAGGAGGAAGAAGGCAACCAAGGTGAGAAAGTCACTCTGGGATTGGTAAACCAAAAAAAAAAAACAAAAAACCAAAAAAAGAGCAAACACTTGCAGAGCAAACCTTTTGAGAGCTTCCAGGTTCATGCATTCTGGAACACAGTGACCCAAGAGATCCTGCAATTCCCTATTTTGACCTGTTTCCCCATCTTTCCAAACACAGACAAATCTCCTTACTTACATGAAGCTCAACTACACTATGACCAATCTTTTTCCAACAAGCCCCATATGGTGATGGACTTCTTTAAACGTAGTTTTAGGCAGGGGACACTGCAGCCTGACACCAGAAACCTCCTATACCTTGTTGGAACCTCAGAGTACAAGGTGCTTCTTTTCCGGTAGTCTGTTCCAGCTGGGCCCAGAATCTTCACAATTATTCCTTCTCCCCTGTTTCATCTCTTGATTCACTTTGATAAAGTGAAAAAAAAACTCATGAATTTTGATTGACGTGACAGTGTGGCTTGGAACCCACTAATGGCCTTAACATAACAACAGGGAGCAAGATGTGCTTAAAAAATCCAAACTGAAACAAAAGAGAAAATCCAAAACTTGTAACAACCATAAAAAGGTTCAACCACTGGTGAACACAGAGAGCTGTAACAAAATTCACCCTTTCATATTTCATAGGTACTTTAGGTATAGGCAACATATATTTAATCTCTTACTTCTTTTTAAAATGCTAATGTATTAACAAGTCTTCCAGTCTACACAAGCTCAGAATGATGTCCACTGTAATCAGCTCCTGAGGGATAGCAACATGACAGCATTCTCAATTCACAGCTAAACACACAAACTTGGCTTTCAGATACATAACAAAATTAGTACATAACAAATAAACCAAAAAATACCATGGCTTTTATTGCTCTTTTCTTGGTGCCATGCATGCAGTCTGTCAAAATTATTAAGTAATTTACCTTGAACCCCTTTTACTGTGGCTGAAGAAACCTTCATTACTCTTCACTTTGAGCAGCTAAAAGCATGCACATGAAAAATTTCTGATGTTCATCCTCTCATCCTGTCGTAACCTGGCCCCACAAATTTGGGTTTTTTTCTATTCAAAATCTAATGCTTGACAGAGCAAGTAGATTAAAATCCTCATAAATTATGAGGAGCAGGAGCTCAAGTCTCATAACACAAAACCATCAGCACCTCCTGACAGGTATTTTACACATATGTATGAGAATACACAGGTATTCTGATAGTGAAACACAAGCAATTAATCTCTGTCTAGTCTTCTAACTAGTTCCACATTCTACCTAGAGTATATTCATCATGACCATATTCCACAAGTCCGCTTACCCAAATATTAAATGAAACAAGAACAAAATTCACTAAAATATATATTGACAGTTATTTATCTGATTTCTTTCAGTTTGGTAATTTATTAACTCAAAGTTAAACTCAAGACACTATAAATCATCAACAGCTTTCCCTCTCTGCTATCATTATCCATGAGCAAATAAGAAAGCAACAGATTTCTTCCACTTTATATATATAAAGAGTATATGATACTAGAATCAATTCAAGGATAGAGACCAAGATTTTCTGGATTGACTTTCAGCTAGAAGGCTTTCACTTGGAAACGTGTTTAAAAGATTCAAATTTCAGTGAAGATGTCTACATACTCAAAATAATGCACCTCAGCCTGGCACAAGACCCTGAGGCATTTAGCAAGCACATGTTTTTTCCTCGGTTCTTAATAATTCAAATCACCCACCCCGTCAATGCACTAGGTGGCACTGCAAATCAAGCTGCAACAATTTCAGTATGAGCAGAAATTCTAGAATAGCTTAATAAAATACACCCTGAAGCACAAAGTACGTGCACATATTTGTGGCCTCACATAATTATTTCTTTCAATAAAGCTATTTGAAACTTCTGTCTGAATGAAGGATGATCTCTTTGTCAACACAATTTGCAGCTTCAGGAAGCAAGCAACACAAGACCTCGGAACAGCTACTTTAAGTGTATGCCTATTACATTCAAAGTCATGCATCTCTACGTAGGAATCACAATGTAATCATGAGGTGAATCACACAAGAAAGGACTTTAAACAAGAAGCATCTGAAGAATCAGATAATATAATAGTACGTTAGAAACTGTAGCTGTGACAGAAGTGTTTTAGAAATACTGTCTTGTAAAGATGTCAGCTTATGGGCTTAAATCAGCTAGCATGATACTTAGAAAATGGATTTACACACACACTACATCCACTACAAGGATTTCAGCAAAAAAATTAACTCATGTTTGAAGTTTATATTTAATTAAAGTCGTGACATGAGAATTATGAACTATATATTCATCCTCATAAGGAATAAAACAGAAAACTGAAATAAAGTCCTTTGCTGGAGAGTTGTGAAACATTCTTGTTTGCTTTGGAAGTGTTTCCAGTCTCCACTATATAGTATTTGCAAAATAACTGTAATATACCTTAAAAGTAAATAATTTTATTTGCATAACTGCATTATCCCACAGACACAAATGATTTATTAGATAGAAATTAACACTCACCAAGATTCCCAAATTTTGATTTCTTTAAACAAGCACAACTATACCTACACATGTTTATAGCAGGAACTGAAACAAAGTAGAATTAATGCTTTTGCTTCAGTTTTGATCCTAAGTTCCCTTACAGAATATAGTCAGAATACACATTGCTAAACATTAGAAAACCATTTGGGAAAAAGTAGGTATCTACTTATTAACAGGATTCCTCCACTCATACAGAATTCCCTTCCAGGATCTAATTTTCAAAAAGACATGCACAGACACTCTAGAAAAGCTGTATTCAGGCACAAATTATGTCTTTGAAAGCATGGTGGAAACGACTGCTACATCAGGTCTAGTTCTGAAACCTGAGGCTGCTGACTTTATAAATACCAGCAAATTCAAGTGTACTTCTCAAGCTAACAAACAAAAAGCCAAATGCTAAGATTGGGAGGGGTGGGAAATTAGTTTTGCTGAATTGGCAAAAAACTTAAGCCACAAAACCAAACATCAAAAAATTAAGCCACCAAAAAATAGAAGCCATTCTTCAACATGTGGCCATAGGTGTTCAGCAACTATTTTGTTCAGACTAATGAGAAGAATTTTTATAACTTTTGAAACTTCAGCTTAAACAATTAGATCCTTTCTGCCATTTTATCCTACGCAGTACCTTTTTGCTCACATTTAAAGAAACATATTTAATAAATAAAAAGATATTGACAGTATTTGCTGAACAATGATTCATCTCACTTAGACACGTCCTTTAAATTAAATATTCAAAAAGACAAAGATATCCAAATTAATTTTCAATGGCATTTTCTTACAGAAAGTAGGCTAATGCATTACCATTTAGTTACAAGACTACAAACATGAGTCTGGCTCAAAGCCCACTAATGTGAATGGAAAATCTCACACTAACTTCAAAGGACTTGGGATCGGTCCCTATAATAACTACATGAAGAACATTCCATTTTGGGAGATGCAGCTACATAGCAGTGGTTAATAAAGTCAATGTGTGTTTTTAGTGGTTGGAACTTTATTCAGGAAAGCTATATACTGGGAAGCAAATAGATTCAACTGCCTAATAGGCTATTTAAAAAAAAAAAAAAAAAATGCAGGAGGTCAGAAAGCCCCCAGGCCCCTCAACGCATCAGAACACTGGGAGAAAACCCATATTATGGCACACTAATCTAATAGGAAAAATCTCACCGCAGTAAGAATCCTCTAGGTCTCAAGCTGTAAAGTTAATTTTACTATCATCTTTTAGAAAACATTTAGAGACGAGCATGCAGGGATGGATGGCTGAACCTCCACCAAGCACTGCCTCTGGCAGCAGAAGGAAGCTCCAGTGACCATCTGTATCACCCCCACCCAAGACAGTGGACACTGTCACCTACTAATGAGAAGATTGTATTCACAACGGGTGAACACGTTACTTAAATTACACCCCTCAGTCAAACAGTTATTAAAAAAATGTATGCTATCTACATACTTACAGAACTCAATTTACAGGACTTTATTAGACAAAATAATCATTAAATGAAAAACATGTAAAACCCACTTCCACTTCTTTTAGGAAATTTCTGTATGGGCAGCCTTCTACATCCTTCAGATTAGGCACTACGTTTTTTAATAAGTAAAAAATATTCTCAGACAAGGCTCAAGTCACCTGCAGGTTTGTACATCTTCAATCCTGTTTCCATTAGTTCAAAATTGTCATTCTTTCCCTTTTTTCTGAATTCAATTATGCCACTAAGAGCAAAAGAAATGGCTAATGGACTACACAAAAAATAAACTATTAAAGCTGCCTGTGTAAAGTAAGGGAAAAAAACAATGAGAAAAATATTTTCCTCTCTCATCATTTTTCAGTAAGAAGAGTTTAGTTTGTTTCTTGAACCAAAGAAAAATATAAAATTTCTGACAAACTGTGTTTTTTATATGGACAGAACTGACAAGTATAAACTACTTTTTGTTCTTGATAGCTATTCAAAATAACTACAAAGTCTTGTATAACGGTAACTGTACAAATCACTCTGGATAGGAAAAATATTAAATATGTTTTAAATGCCAAGTAACAAAATAGCAAAAATTCGATTCCCTGTTATTCAAGTTACAGCACCAGAATCTGATTTCATACATAAATTTTAAAAGTACAATTTATTTTATGCCAACTAAAATCTACATCTAAAATTTACATTTTCTCACTATCAAGTTGCAGCTGGCAGTTACTAGAAAACATGACAGCATTAAAAAAAAACAAAACAAAAAAACCAAATCCTCAGAGTTAACTAGATGAAAAGAACAGGCTGTGCAGAGTTTAAATCAAAGAGTTTTCTGTTTGTTAAAGACAATTAATAATGGGGCTAAATCATAAGTTAAGTTGCAACAGTCAGAGTAACAACAGCATGACTGCTAAATCATTACAAAAAAATTAAAAGGCCAAGGATCTAAATGCTGGAAACATTTTCTCATTACTAGTATGTTCAATAAGCTTCTACTTTACAGAAATAAAGATAACATAAAGGTGTTATCCAGCACTCAGGTAATATTTCCTGCTAAGTGGCATGCAAAATGAAATCAAAGTATCATTGTCAAATCGGAAAATGCACTTGTAATTGTACTTAAAAGCAGCATCTTAATCCAGTGTACTTACATTATTGCATTCTCCCAGGAAATACAGTGCAAATCCATCAGCTTTCGTAGCTGCCAAAGCAATAATAAAAGAAATAATTGTACTCACAGGGGGAAATCGAACTTACACAAGATCTCTGAGGTGAAACCACAGATTCAGTTCCATTTAGGACAAACATCTACAATTCTAAAAGTGAAGTTCTGTTGCTGTGTCCCCTGAAACTCCCCAGACTCTACAAAATTTGAGGTATGAGATAATATTCCCCGTTGTCATTTACTACATTTTAAAAGATAATTAGAAATGCCTTAAAATATCTTACTTTTATTCCAAGGCCTAACGTCTGTAAGTCTGAATTAATTCATACGACAGTATAGAAGTAACATAAGAACATGTATTTACAATATAATCAGTCAGATAACATTATAATTTCCATGAGTAAAATAAATACCATTCAAAGATGGTAAGCTATATTCGTCTTTCCCCTAGGATAGAAAATGATGGGAAAATAAAATGTTGCAAATATTGCCATAAAAATGTGTTTCAAAACAGTTTCTATTTTCTGTACCTGCCACATATTAAAAATACTGACACACACTAGAAAGTTCGTATTTGTCTGGTTTATGAAAGATTTAGACTGCTGTGTGAAACAGAGTAAAGCCATGTTCCTTAACGACTCAACAGTTTGAAGTCAACCACCCGTCATAACTTATTGCTAAAATGAAAACTCTCAAAATCAGAAGAGGATAGGGGAATAGGGACCTTTTATCTGGCTTTACACAATAGACTTTGACACTTTGTCTGTCTTTCCAACAGTTAATAAACATTCTAACCAGTAAATGCACATATCTGATATTCATTTTTTATGAATGAACACAAGAATCCATTTAGTACATTTCAGGGGAGTGATTAGACTTGTGTGTGATTAAATCAATTGGCTTTCTGCATTTCTTTGACAATAGGAAAAAATTCCACTGTGTAGTTACTTGCTTATTGTCAACTCTGTAACAGCAGTAAGAGCTCAGGGCATGGTAATTTGCATTCAGTTTTTAAAACCTTCAGATGCAGTACATAAGCATATTGAGCTACCAGACAAGTAAGCACTGTAAAGGAAATAGTATTAAAAAAACCCCAAACTCATCTGCTTTGCAAAAGAAAAAAAAAAAAATTGTGAAAGATAGCAGACCCCGTCTCCTATAGCTTTTTGCTTGCTGTGTATTAACAAAATCCAGTCTGATTTGCTGTCTGCTAGACATCACTATCCAAATAACCACTTAAGCAAAATCAGTAAATAGATGCAGTCCTTTTAAATACATCATGTATATAAACCAGAATTCATCATTACAAGATGTTGAAGTAGTAGGATCAGTAAAACCTTTCTGAAGAGCTGACTGAGAGCTATACTAAACAAAGCTACTGTTACTTCCTACTGAAATCTGAGTACATCCACTCAGGCTAAAAAGAAACTGAATTACACTTATATTCTAATCGGGAAATTTTGTTTGTTTTATTTCTTAACTTTTGATCATGTATAGCATTTTCTTATCACAAAAGGTATTTACATCAGATAGAAAAAATAACGGTTAACAGCTGAATGTAATTAGAAATCACACAAAAGACATGTTCTCCTTCAGTATCATCTCAGGTTTGTTTCAAATGGGGTTCAAGTATGCAGTGATATTACCAATAGATTTTTTTTTTTACTTTCAATGTTGACATTGCAACACCATCATGACCAGAACAGTCTACTCTGGTTCATTTAATGGGAGGCTCTAATTCTGCAATTTGATACAAAACTCTATCCAAAGATGAAATTCACTGAAGTGCAGTCAGGTATTCACTGAGGGACAGAAGGCAAAATAAGCTCATACTGAGACAACATCCAAAGAAAGCACCATTATCACTCAATACCTGTCTTTATTAATTAAACCACATGAGAAATATGCTGTGCACAGATACTAAGTAACAGCTCAGAGATACCTGATCCTCCTTCTTACCTATTTTTATGATGCTGCTCAGTTCATACAGAAGTAGTTGATTATCCCCTCCTGTATCCAGGCGCTGTTCTATGTAGCTGTTCAATTCATACACTACACCTTGCATATTTGTATCCTGGTACTACGGAAGCAAAGATGAGAAGAACATTTTAGAACAATTCAGATGTATTTTGGAGGTTTTAAACACCAAACTGCATTAAAAACAATACGAAGGTATTTCAACACCAAGCCAATTGTGACTGTCCTAATCCAGCTGTCTTAAGAAGTGGGTCACTGCCAAGCAAGAGACATGGCACTCCAGTCTATGCTCCATTAGACATTTGTTCACAGTGTACCGAGTACACCACTGAGCAATTAGTAATCACCTAAACTTAGGCAAGATCACATGACAATGTCTCATGAAGAGACTGAGGGATGCATCAATTATAAGGTAAGCAACTTTCAACACCTTTCTTTTAAGCTCCAACTCCACTATAAAAAGTTGCAACTAGCTGACTTTGACAGCATCTTCCACCTCAAATTCATGAACCTAGTGACGGAACTGTGCCAAGCACCAGAACTTTGAGGTGGTAGCTCAAGGAGCTCAGCAATTACCATCACTAGACTGAAGGACAGAAACTGCACAAGTCAAAAATCATACTAGCCATTGTGGCCTAACAGGCATCTGTTTCAACTGAAGCTGACAGACAAAGCCAGAAAGAAAATACAAATTACTTAGGATATTTAGATAGGAGCAATGGGGTACTGGTTGCTAGTATGATGAAACAGCTTGAGATGGCTAAAACACCACAGGAAAGGAGATGCAGCCTCCCTTCCAGGGCCCAGCTGCATTTGGTTATCCAGTTCCCAAACCCTGAAGGACTGATAAAACGGGCAGTAAATGTGTGTGTGTAGCATGACAGGATGATGAACAATAATTTCAGAGAAAGCAACACTTGGCAGTAAGTAAAGATTCATTACCCTGCCCAAAACTGGTAATTTGGTAACTGAAGAAAGTAATATGATCAATTACTTACTGAACTTGGTGATACGGTAAATTATGTTGATTAAACTAAAAATGAAGCTGACAATATTTACACATATTAACGTTGCTTGAAAGACTAAGACTTATTCTTCAATTCATTCACACTTCAGGGCCAAATATAATATAGATCAGACTAATGTAAACAATACTACGGAAAATGCCATGAAAGTTCAGAGTACCACAGTCTACCCACTATTCCCATGCTCACGTGTATGTATGTAACTCCACCCTGTAACTCTCTAGATCTTCTTTGTAACTTGGGGTAAACCAAGTGACACGGATGGATTTCACATGTAACTTACAATATATTCCATGCTATTATTCCAACTATTACTTTAATGCATTTCTATGCACAACACACTATGTCATGAATACAGAGCATACAGTCATATATATTTAGGATACATTCGGCTTCTTCATCTCAAAAAAATCCCCAACAACCCAACAAATGCCACCATCAAAAATCCCAAGTGCTTGCTTACAATATCAATTCCTGATTCCTTTAAATTAAGCAGATCTTGATCTTGATATTAAAATGGCAATCTTTGCTGTAACCCCTTCTTAATACATCATGTGGTATTAATCTATTACTGCAGATGGACATATTAGAACATTTGAGACCTAGGGTACCCAAAATGTTCACAATGTATAACAAACTTAACATTTAATAATTCTTTCTATGAATTGATGTGACAGTTATAAATTTTTACAGTGATATAAGGTCCCACTGCATACATGCATAATCTGCTGTAAGTCTGGAGTGTACAATACAACACACCTTTATAATCATTAGCACCGTATGGCCCCTGGCAAGCTTCCACTGACTGTCCCCATAGTTGTACCCCACATTTACTACTGTATGATTCTTCAAAGGGAGAAAACAAAGCATAGTTTCATTAAACTAGAACTTCTAGACTTATGATATAGCTGTAAGTAGGCATATAACAGGAAAATGGTGAATGAGAGTCTATTATTCATACATGTTAACCTATATCTGCAAAAGTGTGAGTAGCCACCTATCATAAAGCAACAATAGCTAATCAAGCACACATGCACTGAGCCTTATCACATGGAAAAATGCCATCTCAGAACTTGGAAATGCATCCATATGTCTTCACCTGTGATGCACAGTCAGTATTAAACCAAATCTTCAAAGGTTAAAGCTAATACTTTAAGAGAATGCATCATCAAAATGAGCCCACTGGCATAAGAGCCATTGCAGAATAACAACTTTCCTATAATCAAGCCGCAGTTCCACGTGCATAGTAATTACATAATAAGCTATGTGCCCTTTATCCTCACCTCTGCAACATATGCTTGCAAACATTTTGTAAGCAGGGCAAATCATTGCATGCATCCATGGTACTAAAAAAAATGATAGTTGCGTAATACATCCAGTTGAAATACAACAGATTTCTACTACTGACAATCATTAGAACCAATGTGTTGCTAATACAGACCTGTGCATATCTGGTGTAAAACTTACTTTAGGAAAAGAATTCCTCAAAAAAATTCAACACACTTGGTGGAAAAAAGACTACTTGTTTGTCATCAGATACAGTGAAAATACTGTTTCTTAATTCACTGTAACAATTTAGTTTGCAATTTAAACATCATTAATACTCACCTCCTTTTACTTAATTCTTCCTATTGTTGATTTCCTTCTATTTAAGATTCAGTGTCTACAAGTATTTCTGCATACTTACTGTAAAATTCTGAATTTCAGTGACATTACATTAAAATAATTCAAGTGGATGAAAAAACGGTTTAGCACTAATCATGCCACTACCATACTGGCATCATATTTCTAGTAGCTGCATATTATTATAATGCTGCGAAAAAAAATGATTAAGGAAAATCCTGTTATAAATAGTCATATTCAAATTTATATATATGAAAGAAGGGCATTTTTGCAGGACTTATCTAAAAATGATTCTATGGTTATTTGTCTTTAGCATCTGTGGTACAACAGAAGACAGCAGCCTATGACAAGTGATTTACGAACAGTGCTGTGACTTGGATATAAACAAAGGGGCTGAGAATCATAAACATTTTATTCCATGAGAGGAGATACCAAAATATCATAGAATGAGATGAATTTTAAGCATTCATCCTGAACAATTAAGACACACACACACACAAAAAAAAATTAAAATATTCAAGGACTAAGGTAAATTTTATGTACGACAAACTGAAATGAAGATTGATTTCCATGTTTTCATGCTTACAGGGTAGCTGTGCCAGGGGCATTTTGTGCTCCTGCAGAAAAGAAAAAGCCCTTCTACTGCAACAAAAAGCCTTCATTAATACAGCACAGGGTCGATAAATGCCAACATAACCCAGAAGTTGATCTGTTTTCTCTGTAACTTCTTACAATGTCTTCTGAATAGCAATGAGAAGAGCAACTTCACAAGTAATACTCCCTACCACAGAGCTCTTTCTCCACAGCAACAATTGCCCGGTTCTGCAATAGAAACATGACCTTTTACAGACCATGTAGTATATGACATTATCACAGGCTAGCAGGAATTTGAATAAATGGAAAGCCCAAATTCCATGTAATGCAGAGAGAGATGGCCAAATGTACTTTGGGGATGCAGAATTTCATTGCATGAGGCTAGGAAAAGAAACCCAACCAACCAACCAGAAAAAAAAAAAGCCAAAACAACAAACCCAAAAAAACCCAAAAGAACCAAACTGAAAGCCATAAAACATGGGGGCAAATGGCCACATCAGAGAGATTCCTTTTGATGTTGCTTATTTTTCATCTGTAATTTAGGCATCTTAGGCTGGTTTCAGAGGATGTGAGAGAGAACAAGACAGAGCTTTTTGTCAACTAATGGAGGAGGCCTGTAGCTGACCACACGGTTATGAGGGCCAGAGTGGTAACTCTTGTAGGAGGTGGCTGTGAAGTTCTGTTTAGTTACATGCTCAGTGTGGAAGCACAGCACAGGCATTTTGCCCAGGAAACAGGAGAAGGTGCTGACCTGTCACATCAACATGCCTTGGAAGCAGACTTTTGGGAAAGCAGGGACCAACTCTTCTAGCATGCATCAAGCATTTTAATCCACCAATGGGTATAAAGAAAGAAATGCTTGCAGAAAAATAAATAAATAAATATTTAATTAAACCATTAAGTAAACTGGGAAAAGTACACACAGCTGCACTGATGGCTAGTTCACATCTAGAACAGAATCTGGTGTTTCTAATTTTGGGGCACAGATAACTAAGGGATAACTGTGTCCTACTAACAGTGAAAACACATCTAAACTGCACATGTGAAACAACAAAAACATGGATCTGGACTTTATTCATTACAAAAGTAAAACAAACAAACAAACAAAACAAAACAAAAAACCCAAACACAAACAAAACCACCACCAACAAAAAAACACACCACAAAGAAAACCTACAGAAAGGGAGCAATACTGCTACTTTGCTTCAAGGTGGACATGCTGAGCCAAAGGATGTCAAATTCTCAGACTGAAAATTAACAGTGGACAGAGTGTTGTAAGCAAGCTTACAGTGCAGAGCTGGCTTTCACAGGAGCAGAAAGCTTGGACAGGAAGCTCAAAAAAATCTCTCTGCTCTAAAAAATACCCAGAAGGGGTAATCAGGATTGGCTGGTATAACCAGTTTTGTTTAAACTTGGACACTGAAAAGCAAGAAGCTATAGAGCAGACTTAACTGAGGTGATTAATACTTTTACATAGCCTCAGAGAAAACTGCTTCTACACAATTCGTCTGACGTCTATTCTTGTTTTGACTGCAGAGGACATGGGCTAGAACTTGCTCAGTAAATAAAGTTTAACATTGAGACACTGTACACAGGTGAATTGTTTGTTCATACACCAAATACTGCTCATGACAAAAGCAAAGAACGAAAAATACGAGATGGCATTTGGCGGGATGGGCCCTACTATGTCAAAATATTCAAATCAGCTATCTCACTCTGCACAGAAAGGGTTCACTAGTTTTGAAGGCACATGTTTCACAGTCTGTTTACATAGGTGATTTCCCAGACTTGGAGAGATGGTGAACACCTTCCCTAGGAGAAGCTTCTTGCTAAATAGCCCCCATTCAGTGGCATACAACTCTAATGGTTCCATCAGCTCCCTCTCTGTTATCAAGTGGCAACACTGAAACAAATTGCTTCACTAGTAATAGGAGAAATACATAATAAAAACCAAAGGCTTGGATTATGAGAAAAGAACATTATGATTGCACAGAAGTAACTATATAAGCTGTTATTAACTGTAAGGCTCATAAAACTGCATTAATATCTCAATTATATCACCTCTCTAGGTTATATAATAAAATAGCATAATGAGCTTCATTTTAACTTGACAAGGCTGAATACTGCTCCTCTTTTTAAAAAGCTTTTTATAAAATCACATTCCCTCCTAATACTTGAATTGCAAGCACTCTAAAGACATCATGTACAAAATTAAAAATAAACTTCCTCCTTTTCCTACCACTGTTGCTTATCATCGCCACAGTATCCACAAGATTTTCTTTATAAAGACATCAGCTTGCACAAGCATCTTCTCATGACAATGGGTGCAATGCCATCACTCCTAAAGGCTAAATATGTATGTTTGCTCTAGTTCCTCTAACTTTTTGATTAATTCGTTGCAGTTTTCAGCTCTGAGACTGTGTGAAAACATTCAAATCACATCTTTAATAAGGAAATACTACAAAGAATGAGCTTGCTTTGCCAACGTGTCATAAAAAGCAAAAACTTTTATTATCAGTTGCATGGTGAAGATACATGCAATTATTGCAACTATTTACTGAAAACACACTTGCTAATTCTGTAACTGTCAGTGACATAACTGTGCTGGGTGCTAGCTGGTGCCAAGGCAGCTGCCAAAAGCTCCAAGTCCAAAAAGGGGAAAGGAGAGGATTAAAGTATTATTCCTGTTTCCAAGAAGAAAGTACTATAAATGAGCTAGTCACTTGCTAGGTAATAATTTTGTGATGTTTATATGGTAAACTTCTGCAAAGTGATTTGCTGTTGGCATCACTGGAGTTTACAAAGCAAAGGTACTTGCCAAAAAGCAGCTTCACTGGAAGTATTGTTCAAGTAAACATGGAATGGAAAGTCATTAAGCAAAATGAACAACAGCTAATTTCGCTGTGATCATATCGGGAACATGAAGTATTTTTGTTTAAACTTCAGAATCTGCAGTACAAAAGAGCACACAGTGATCATGGGAAACTTAGCAGCACGTAGAACAAAATCCTGGCTATAGTTCATGTAGGAATGGGGTTATTTTTGCCAACTGAAAAGAATAACATGTCTCTGATGCACACAGTTTTCACTAATACTGTCAAAGAAATATAGCGTTAGTCTAGATGTACATGAATACACACACACTTAGTATTCAAACTCACACTCCTCTATTTTCATTTCCTTTGTGGATAAACCAGCAAAAACAAAGTATAAAATTCAGCTTAAGTGTGCTTCATCAAAAGAGTTCAATAGTTGGTTTTCTCTCTGAAATCCCTCTGTCCAGAAAACCCTTTCTGTAGCTAGGATGAATGGGATCAGCCAACACACATTTGCACAATAAGTAAGCAGAAGAAACTCAGCATTTCCAAGGATGCTCCCAATACTATATCATGTGGTGATTTTGTCTCCAGTTACATGTATTTCATAAATTCTGGAATCTAGCGTGCAGAAAAAAGTTCACAGGTTCACTGTTTGGTCACAGATGCTTATGAGATGCAACCAGAGTTGTTATTATGCCAAAAACAGTCCACAGGAATGGGGAAACCTTCCTCCACTTCACATCAGATATTATGTCAGGCCACTCTCAGGTAAATTAACATGTAACTTCTGAACACCAAAACATTGATGAAATTGCCATTAGCAGACCAGATTTAAAGACAATAAATTTTGAAAAGCTTTTCTGTTCTACAAATCTCAAAATTTAATGTATGTGGAAGGTTTCTCCCGTTCCTACTAAGCTGCTAAAAATGGCAAAAGATTAAAAATGCAGTTCCTATACCACTGCAGTTTTCAGAACTTCTTCAGTTTTCAAAGTGTGAAACTGCAATATACGCCCTTGAAAAATACAGACATTTCCTTCCAATAATTCAAGATTTATTTTTATTTTTCCCCAAAAAATTTGGACACCATTCATCCCACTGCATTCTGCTGATTAAAAGAAAAAAAAGGAACGGAATGACAAGTTCAGTATTTAGAGCCCCAGGGCTCTAATAGGTATGTTTATAAAGAAAAAAGGACAGGCTTTCTGGGGGGGAGAAAGAGGTTAAAGAAATTCAATAAATAATATCCTCCCCAAATTTAATGCTGTTGTTCTCTGTAAGCACAACAGAAAGGGAGACTATTGAACCAACCAATGTCAGGGCATATGACTATGAATGTTCTCATGTTGTCACTCTGCCCAACATTGAAAGATGGAAAAAAACTCACTATCAATGAAAACCACATTTTTTCAACATATTTCTACCTTGGTCCATTGCTAATACTTTAAAGCAGTTGGTGATTTAATTCTGCAGTAAATTTACTTTCACTAGCCTTTATTCTTGCTTCCCAATGATATAAGCTGCCTCTTGCAGACATTTTCAGAAATTTAAATTGTAACTTAATGACCTTAAAACTCATAATTCTTCAGTCAGCATGAACATGCCTTTTGTCTGAAAAACATTACTCACATACAGAACTTTCCCAATTCAAATTTAATTTATGTTCAGATTTTAATTAAACTGGCATCTGTTTGAGCTGCTACTGAAAAAGATAATGTATTACAAGGGTCTACATTATAATATATGGCATCATTCAAAACTACTATAACAAACGTTCATTTACAATGTGGTGCGTTACTAAGTGCCCACAGGTATGTTTCTTTAAAAAGTAGAGCAACACAGTGTGCACATCATGACTGTACACACTATGACTGACAGCTTAAAACTCCCCAAAAAAACGATGCAGAAAGCATCATCTGAAATATTACCTGCACCCCACTGACTCCAGGACTTCAAGTGACACCCATTCATCTTCAGGAAAACTCTTATGTCAATATATATGATTTTGACAGGCTGAGATGGCTGGGACCAGCATGCCTGAGAAGCAGAGGGGACGATGACTGGCAGGGCAGACTCAGGGTGGGGGGTTCAGGGTTCCAGAGCTTGCTTTTTTTTTGCCTCAAATAGCTCTAATGTAGTAACCTGGATATGTTTTCTAACTCCATTTTACAGAATTTTAGGTAAAAAAAAAATCTATTTACCAAATTAATGACAAATAAAAGGAATTTTCTTCCACATAAATAATTATGGCTCTAAGATTTTTAGGTAGATCTTTAATTACTTTGAAATCATAGAATCATAGAATAGTTAGGGTTGGAAAGGACCTTACCATCATCTAGTTCCAACTCCCCTGCATGGCAGGGACACCACACACTAAACCATGCCACCCAAGACTCCTTCCAACCTGGCAGAACAATATATAAAGATACACTGATAACAATAAACTTTAGCTACACTCACAACTATAGTTGTAATATACACTTACTCAACTGCTGTAACTGTTGAATACCAACGGATGACCAAAAAAAGCTGTTATAAATTAATGAATTACTAAACCATACTATTCTCACCTAAATTCTTAACACCCTTATACAACTATAGCACATCACATATATGGACAAACCCTGCTTGAATAAACTAATTTTAGACATCATTTCTTTTTTGCAGTGCTGTAAGAGGTGAACTGCATTCCCTTTATGCCAGCCCTCCACTCTCAGGGTTACCAAACTGAGGTTTCCACCACCAGCCTGTTTCCACTCCTTCCATACACTGGTATTTTCCAAAGGACTTCTACTGGGAGCAAGACCACCCAGCCAGCTTTTGCAGTCTTTCAATAAGCCTTATTTTTAATGTGTGTCTGACAGTATTGCATTTCTCATGGAAACATGAAACAGTTTATGCAAGACATTCAAGAAGAGGAGCAAAATAGGACTATGATTCCACCTCAGAAAGCTGTAAGTGGCTCCCTCATACGAAATAACATTTGGGTGCTTCAGGCTGACTGGATGCATCTCAGGGCAACAGACTGTCCTATGCTGATCTTCTGTTATTCCCAGCAAAGGCACTGGTTTCCAACAGATTCCCCTAACTAGTCCTCAATCACAGACCAATATTCTGCAGGACACAGGATCAATCAGATGTAAGGCTAGAGCTGGGAATACATTACTGAATATGTTTTTGAACATTTTAGATTATATTTCATTTAATATACTGCAAAATATTTCAAATTAAAGAACACCACAGCACATGTCAAAGGCAGTTATTAAATAGGGCATATTTCTTCCCTTGTTTCCTCCTATGCTTGCCATCTCTCAAGGCAGTAACACTGATTAAATGGTTATGCTGTTATGCTGAAAGTCCCCATGATTTTCCTAGTTTCCATAAAATACTTTTCTAAACTGGATCATGAAAACAGCAATGGGAGAACTCTAAATTTGTTAATGTAAAATACCCTTTAATTTATTTACAGCCAACCAAGTGTTCTTAATATTTATTTTCCTTGTTAACTGTTCTCTGGTCAGTCAATACACCTTTTTTTTTTTTTTAACTATCCACTATATCAAGGGAATAGAGTAAAATCCTGATTGGACACTGCACAAAAATAATCTCAAGTGACCAGTAGGCCTAAAAGACCACACCTCTTTTTAGAGAGGCGAGTAGCACTTACCCTGCTGACTTCTTTAGGAGTCGTTTCATCTAAAAGGAAACAAAACAAACAATTAGGCATGCAGGGAAGTTTCAACACTGAATGAAGATATTAAACTTCAGACAATTTCTGCATCTTTGTACGAAACACTTATAACATGGTTCAATAAAGTAATTGAAATATCATAAAACTTGTGTGCATTTACAATCTTTTAAACTTCTATATCTAAAAATCAATTAAAATTAAAATAAAGTATTCCGGAATTCTGTCCTGACTTAATAAGAATTCAAACTTTCCTACACTTCATAAGTCAATTCACAGGCCAGCTAAACCAGTAGGTCCTATATCACTCTACTAATTTTTAAACTCCAGTAAGGCAACTGTTAGTATTGCATAGTCTGAGAAGTAAAGCCCTTTTGCTATCAAAACATATTCCACCAACATCTTACATACACAAGCAAGTTAGGGAGCAGACTTAGACTTTCTGTTCTAAAGATAAAGGTGCTATTCCGGTTGATTTCTTTGGATAGGCAAAAGAAATCCTTGTGACCACAAGAACAGAAGAGTATCACTGAAGTGATCTGGCATAGCACATTAAAAGCACATTGTTTACAAGGGTTTAAATTATTGTATATATAAACACATACTCTGAACGTTTTGTGCTTTCAAATGCAGGCAGACCTCATGCATTTTTTTCAATTTAAATATATAAAATGAACACAGGTACGATACCAGAGGACCAGCTAAAATACTAACTAGTATTTCTAAAAATGAAGGCAAAGCAGTTATATAGCAAGAACATATCTGTCACAGTAAGAATTTCCAACTTCCACTTCAACAGCACCAAAAGCAGCTTAAACACACCCTTAAGAAACTTTCAGATGGTTAGCTGTTTCTGAAATGGTTAGCTGCTCCTATAACATGAAGGGAAGTATTTGTAAGCTTTTATTTGATACTAGGAATCAAATTACTATGCTTTGGAAATTAATTTTAAGTCACCAAATAGATTGAATCTCACAGAGAAAGATCATATGTTTCTGTTTGTGGCCCTTAATTTACACATATTTTGATACATCTCTACTGAGTGGATTTTTCAGATATCTCTGTCAGACATGGGCATAGCATCACCTATGCTGTTTACTGCCGTATTTTCTTCAAAATCATCTGAAGGTGAAGGAGGGATCTACAGGTGCCCTGTGAGAAGGGCACATTTACAAGTACTTCAATTTTATCACCAGCAAAGTCTCTTCATATCTTGACATTTAAGATGAGCTTCCCCAAAAACTGATTTCTGACACTAAGCAACAGAAGATATGAACAGAAAATATGCTGAAAAGCATGGGTAAATCATACAAGTGATCTTCTACTGGATCAAAATTAATTTATTGCAATATGCCTAGTATAAATGACTACTATTCCAATGCTACGGCTTTCACACCACTGTGCAACATAACTGCTACTGCAGTTTCCAGTGACAGACAGAGGATAGACTAAATGCACCCAATCTAAAGCTTACTACACAGTATAAAAGTCTACATCATTTCTATTTCAGCCACCATAAAAAAAAATTCAGTGCTCCAATATCAGAAAGAGCAATTCATGATTTCCTATTCTTTGAGATCCTTGACAACACGATTTCAGTCTGAACAAGATGCTATAAATGGCATCAACCCAACATGAAACTCCCCAGACATATATAATACTGTGCTTTAGTTTGTATAACATGAGACACACGCAGGTGTATCTCACGTTATACTCATGTCACACTCCTGCCTTGCAATTCATTGTTAATTCCTTTATTTATAATAAATATTTTATTTACAATATTTTATTTGTTCATAATAAATAAATCATTCTTTTACTAAGATGAATAAAGGTAACACATGAAGTCCCCATCCAGGTCTGGGCCTATTTTGCTGGGTACAATACATGAAAATGGACATATGGTCCTTGTATCAAAAAGCTTCTGATTTTTTTCTGTGACGAAGTTAAAAGAAACGTGCTAACCAGGAAGGAAAACATAACACCTATGGTGTTCACTAAAGGTAAGTTTTATGGGCACAATTATTGGAGACAATGCTTTTTCAGAATACAAAAAATATATAATCAATGCCTTTTTTTTTCTCTTTTTCCCAGAAGAAGAATAAGCAAAGTATTTGGGAAATTTGGTATTGAAATTCCACAGATGAGGTTTGCAATTCAGGGATTATGAAGTGGAAGGGAAAAAAAGAAGGTATTTATAGGGGAAGGAGGAAAGCAAAAGACGAGATGGAGAATGGAAAAAATACCATCAAATACTTGGTTAATATATCTAGATGAAAGTTAAATTACTACACAATGATCTAGAAAACAATTTTCCATATTAAAAGAAACCAAAGGTCTAGCAAAATGCTTACACACACACACACACACCCCCCTCAAGAGTAAAGGCAAAAAACATGACCCTGTGCATCTGGAGTGAATCAAACTGCTTTTCTGGAGATAAAGTCTTTAAGGCCCACGTACACACCAAGTGATAGGATGCCTCAGTGCTGGCACTGCTTCAGTGTGGTTTTATCCATAGCACAGAGCATGATACTTCATTTATGACTTGGTTTCTAGGGAAAATCATTGGAAGAGCAGCTTTTCCCACAAGTTATTTTAACAGCCAAAATACAGGATTAGTGTATCAAAGAAAAAGGGGGTGGATGAAAAATACACTCAAATTGTATATTCTCGTTTATTTAAAAGCCATGCATTCTGTTTGTTTAAAAGGTACAAATACACCAATCCCTTGTTTGTGAATCAAGTTCTATCCCTGCAAAATATGAAGCTTTTAAAGAAACAGATTAACCATTAAAATAAATTCAGAGACATTAAGTACACCAATAAATTGCAGCTTGCTATAGAGTTAAATCCCACAGAAATATTCTGTGCTTGAATATAAAGGTCCCCATTTATGATGGTATATTGTGTGGGAAAACAGCCAGATAGGGGAAAGCGTCCACTGAGGGAAATAAACACCCTGGGAGAAAGAAAATGTTTGTGAAAGAGCTTACACAAATGCTAAAATTTTAGCATTTAAATTAAATTAGCCACTAAAAATTTTTCAGTTGGACTTCACTTTTTCCTTAGGCATCAATCAACCATGACACAAGAATGAGTGTCACCTCTCAATTCTTGTTAGCTCGTAGTAATGCCATTCACAGAATTTAGAAGGATCATCTTAAATTTCTGTGCTACCTGACATAACTATTAACACAGAGTAGTACAACAAATGTATACGATTTAGTTCTGGCACCCAGAATAGGCCAACACTGTCTTAACAGTTCAAAAAATAAAGTGATGAACTCCTGAAATCACTATAGATACAAACATTAACTTGGCTGTTCTGCTGTACAGAGGCTGTAGCAATGTGTACTTTCAACACCATGACTCTAAATGTGGCCTGATGCACAGTGAGGTAGATAGTCAGCAGTAGCACAATAGCAGCAGCTCAAAACAGCACATGACAAGAGAAGAGTTAGTTTAGTCCTCCAGAAGCATTAGGCAAACATCAGTAATACAGCAGAACACGCTGGTTGAGCTGAGGTTATAAACTCTCTTATGTTAATGTGCATTGATACCACAACTGGAAAAACAGGAAACTCTGGGGAACAGAACTAAATTTCAAGGACTTCCCCATCCCCTTACACCAAGTTTGCTGACCGTTACTGCTGAACAATAATGTTCTTCTACTCCACAGTGAGCTGTGGGGTCCAGCCCACTAAGTGTATAGAAAATAGTTCACTTTCTAAACTTTCAAAACCAGGTAACTGTCCTAGCCCATAAGAATAGTTACACTCAGTTTTATCTTGACAACTTTGCAAACATTATTATCTAAAAAGCTCTCTTCAGAGGTTACTGAAACCACAAGGAGGTATGGAAGAATGAGAGGTTTTAAGAATTTACAATTGACCAGACTTTAATACTTCAGGTTTACTACCTATACAATTAACAACTGCACAGCACACTACAGATATGCATAATAATCGGTATGGTAATTAAAACCAAAATCCATCTGGAAAAGCTTCCATACTAACCCAAGACAAGCAAGATAGGAAGAAGTAGAGAAAAAGAAAGAGGACAGAAAAAAAACTGCCACAGAAGGCTCACTTTGGTATTTAGCACAATATACACAAGGCTAGGTTTACCTTGGAATTCTCTTTTTTGGGGGTTGTGTGAAGGGGTGTTAAATGATGCAATAGTTCATTTAATAGGAAAAATCAGATTTCATTTTGCACATCGAAAGGAAAAAACAAAACACCTCATTTCATACTTGCAGTTCTGTGCATGTCTTTTTAAAAAAGAAAAACAAACAAATCCAAAGGTGAATCTTGAACTGCAAGATGCTTAGTCAAGAGTAGTCACAAAGGCAACTTTAACGCAAAGCAAGCTTTCAACATCTCAGATATGCTATCTTAATGCGTTTATCTAGGAAGCAATAATTCTCATTTTTATCATAGGAACTCTTTTGGAAAAAATATATTGCACTTTCTCCCTGGTCTTATGCTGTTCTTTGTTCTCTGCAGTTAAATACTACTGCTGGTCCACCATTGTTGATGACAGCAAACAAATGCTTAGGATTAATTCTGCTTCTGAGATCCCAGATAGCTGTACAGTCACATTTTCCCGTGGAGTATTTTACCACACAGTGGATGTCAGATTGACCTAATAATTTTTTCTTTTCAAAATATGCTTTAGTCTCCTTTTCCTTCAAGCTAATAAGACACAAGTTGGTTGGAATGCAATCAGACCATCATAAATATCTTTCCTGCTTGTTTTTGCTTGAGAAGTGTCATACACCCACACGTCAACAGAAACTCTACATCAGTAAGTGCAGATTGGTTAAAGACTGATCTCACCACCACGAAGTAAAGTTTACCAGGTTCAATTTATTTCTGTGGTAGAATGGCATAAATCAGATGAGTTGGTCAGTCTATTGTGATTGCAATTTGCATCCTTGTTTGAGACAGACTGCATCCTTATTTTAGACACCCTGCATCTGTCAGCTTATGCCTCCACTGAATTGGTAAGATCTTTAAAGACACCTTAAGCTGTGGGTGAGTTTCCTAAAGTGGCAACTGTCACAGCTATATAAAAGGAAAACTAAAACCATCATTCAAAAATGTTCTTGCTTCTTAATGCACTATCTCACTGAGGTAGCTCAGTTAAATACTACTGTTAACTCCTAAAACTGTCTCGATTTATTTCACAATTCAAAAGCACTTGTAATGTTACTTCATAGAAAACTAACTTAGACAGTTTGGTTAGAGACAGACTTAGAAACTGAAAGGGAATATTCATCACTGGTTGCATGCTAGGTTTTCTTCCCCTAAGCAGGACAAAGCATGAATTCTAGCTTTTTTACATCAACATTACAATCCATATTTTTTTAAGTTCCTGAAAGAGGATGCTCAGTTCTTTTTCTTCTTCTTAAACAAAAATGTAACATGGATCAGAAAATAAATAAGCCCTGAACCAACACTTTTCTGCAGACAGTAAGCAGAGAAACATATTGTCTGACAGGTGTCCTAAATGTTTTATACACTCCTTTGCATATAAGCAAACAGGGCACTGCACAAAATAGGAGCCACGAGACTGTGCATTTGACTTCATTAAAGAAACTTACATATTTGGAAGCTCATTGGTTTTTAGCCATCACAAAACTGATGAAACATTTGGAGTGATTTTGCAAGACAACCTATTCTGCACAGAAAATTTCCAAAAGGGACCGTATTAAAGTATCACCTGTCCTTGTGAGACCAGACGGGCATATGGAAGATCCCTTGTTTCCGAAATTGCTTAGCAGTACAAAACACACTGGTAGTAGCTCTGCACTTTCTACATGCATGGACAAAAAGTTCTCAACTCTATACACAATGTGACAACTTTGGCTGATCTAAGCAGGGTATTTCTGCAAAATTACGATCAAAAAAATCATTTTATAATTAACACAGACTCACCTTCTCACTTCTGTTTAAATACCTGGATGATGCATGTGCTTCTGGAACTGTGGAATGATATCTTTCCAACATCAAATAAAAGTTTCATAAAATTCTCTAAAAGTCTCTCAAATTGAATATACCTCAATCATGTTGGAACCAGGGAAGAAGTTTCCAGCAGTGGATGTACTTCACCAAGAAAGTCTACAATTACATTTTATGGTAATTAGCCTATGACTTCATATCCTATTCAACACAAATACTGAATGAAGACAGTGTTAAATTGGTTAGGTCATCTGTCTCATCAGTCAACGAGGTGCAATCATCATTGTTTATTACTGGAATACAGTCACTAGACAGTGGGCACGTATAACAACTTAAAATTCTTCTCATACTTAGCAGTTAACAGCTACATCTCTTTGCTTGTATCTACTACTTTTCTTGCCTGACATTTAATTCTGTTTAGTGTTCACTGAACTAGCTGTTGTAGACAGCTTTTTTAAAACTGATTACAGGTCTCTCACGCATATTTGGTGAAGGAAATCTCTCATCCAGTCTTAACACAATTTCAGTATCACTTTTGTTAAATCAAACTTGATTTTCTTCTATTTTTTCATCTCAGAGTCCTGCTGGTTGCAAATATAAGGTATCCTTAAAGTTTACTGCAACTGCTGTATTCCAAAAACAGCACTGACACTGCTGAGCTGTTCTCTCACTACTGAATAGAGCTATTCCTTCACTTTTGAATGCTTCTAATATACTGCACAAAGGTTGAAGTTTTATTGTGTTTAGCAGGTGTTTTCAGTGAGAAGGAAAAAATTACATAGCTGTTAGCTCAAATACTACCCAGACACACACCTTAAGCAATTCCATTGGGATCAACAAAACTAATACAGTGTGCACTGGAAACCACAAACACTGTTATGAATTAAATGTCAGGGCATTCCCGTCTTGCTTAGTGATCCAGGGCTGAAGGAGACCATGAAGAAAAAACACTCATGGGTACAAGTTACTCATGGTTACAAGTTAATCCTGGAAGATCCTGATTGGACACGAGGAAAATTTTCACAATGAGACCAATCAGCCACTGGAATAATCTTTCCAGGGCAGTGGTGGACTCCCCAGCATTGGACGCTTTTAAGATTCATCTGGACAAGGGTGCTGGGCCATCTAGTCTAGGTCATGCTTTGCTAAGAAAGGTTGTACCAGATGATACTTGAAGTC
Organism: Psittacula echo; assembly: GCF_963264785.1. Classification (NCBI taxonomy): domain Eukaryota; kingdom Metazoa; phylum Chordata; class Aves; order Psittaciformes; family Psittacidae; genus Psittacula; species Psittacula echo. The sequence goes on along the minus strand of NC_137738.1, from coordinate 34,442,970 downwards.
CCTTCCAACCTGGCCTATGCCTCTATACTACCCAAAGCAGGACTTACAAAGCTCCAACAACCTGAGAAAGCCACACTGGATCTTGTCCATTGCAAGACATTTGGATATTTAAAAAACTTGTACTACTCTGCATATTCTCTAGACCCTGCCAGGCCTCTTGTGTTTGGCTTGTTCATTCATAGTCCATGAATACCTCTTGCTGACTGATAAGCTCTCTGGAGGATTTTAAGGAAAAGCTCTTCCTCCTCCTTCCCCAACATCTCCATACAGTCCATCCTCCACACTCAGCCCTACAAGACAAGGGAAGGGATCACAGACTGCACACACCTCAGTGCCATGAAGTTCCCATCCCTGGCATGGAGGGACACTTCAAAGGTTTGTTGGCCCAAACAGCAAAAAAAAAATTCAGAAGGTTCTCAGCTTCTGGAGCAGGATATATTGCATACAGCTCAGTGACAGCAAGTAGATATGATAATCTTGCACTTTGTCGTGGTTTAAGCCCAGGCCGTAAATTAGAACCACGCAGTCTACTTCCCCCCCCCACCTTTCTTCCCCCCACTCCTGGAGGAATGGGGAGGAGAATCAAAAGAATGCAACTCCCACGGGTTGAGATAAGAACAGTTTAATAACTAAGGTATAACAGAAACCAGTACTGCTACCACCAATAATAATAATGATAAAGGAAATAACAAGGGAAGAGAATACAACCGCTCAATGACCAGTACCTCGCCGCCACCCCGCAGCGTTCTAGCCCTTCCGGGCCACTCTCAGTTCTACCTCCTGGACATGACGTGCTGTGGTATAGAATACCTCTTTGGCTAGTTTGGGTCAGGTGTCCTGTCCCTGCTTCCTCCCGGCTTCTTCTCCTCTCTGGCAGAGCATGAGACTCACAAAGTCCTTGGTCAGGGTAAACATTCTGACCAGCAACTGAAAACATCAGCTTTATCAGTATTATTCCCAGGCCAAAAGTCAAAACCACAGCGCTGCACCAGCTACTAAGAAGGAGAAAAAGTGACTGCTGCTGCTGAACCCAGGACACACTTGTCGGGAAAAACGTGACCTTACACTTACCTTGGGGAAAAAGAGTGTCAGATACCAATGTTTTTACTATACTTTTGCCCATTAATTCTTTCTATTTTGCTCTTATCCCTACCTTTTTGTTTACTTATTCTCACCTCTTTCTGTTTAGAAACATATGGGGTTTTTTCAAGGAAAAAATATGCCCATATAATGAAACTGGAAGCTACCAGACTCTTCTGAAGTTGTTAAAGTATTTTCCTATTCCAGCCTTTACCTGATACAGAGAATCTAAAGTAGAACAAGAATCTTTGCAGGCTGCCTGACTTTCTTGTTTCCATGTCTCTGACTACACTGAAAAAAAATGCTGTACTGAACTTTACAGCAAAATCCTCAACATCTGCAGAAAAATCAAGACTGAGCAGTTTTCTTCTCTCTAGACCAGCTGACAAAAGAAACAAGAGAAACTGCCCCAGAGGAAACGTTTGCTAACATCAACAAGGATAAGGGATCATTAGAGCATGAGATGACGGGTGTAGATGATATGGAAGGGTGTAGTGATCCAGTGTGAAACACATTTACATCAAGGGAATAATTTCAATCCCTCTGAAGAAACCCTATTGCAACTACAACATGCATACATTTGTATTAGAGATGTATTTTATTTATTTTATCCTGGAGATTGAAAACTGAGAAAATGTTCAAGTTAATCTAAATAATACTGAAGAAGAAAAAGTGAGAGAATAAAATTTACAAATTAAGTCTTTCTTGCTTTTAGGATATTTCAGCTGATTCGTTTGTAATCATAATCAAGCTCTCAGTGACTGTGTGTTGAGTGTTTCAGAATAACGATGTGCTGATAATTCAGGACTTTGGAGTCTTCAAAAAATTACATATTACGCTAACACGACAAACAGGTTGAAACCAAGAGAAGATTGAACCATTTACTACTTATCAGTACCAACCACAATGAGTGAAACATTTAGCTTTCAAGGAGGAGAATGTTAGCAAAAAAATAATTATAACTTCAGTGAGTGTAAAGGAACAGAATATGTAACTACAAAATTACAGATAGCTCTCTATGAAAGATAATGATAGTACCAACTGAATTTCTAAACTAGATGGTTTTACTGTAAAGAGATTTATAATTATGGATGATTATAATGCACAGGAATTATACAATAAAAAAAATCACAAATAACAACAAAATTTATCTTTTTGCATGCTTTACAGCAACAACAAAAAATCCAAGACATGCTGTGGAGTTCAGGATTCTTATACTGGCAATTCAGCAAATGCAAAATATTACCTCTCCAGAGTGGCAGGTACAGTATTAGGCCAGACTTAGAAAGGTTTTCAGGCAGTGATACATGCACTAGGATTTCCATAAATCTCTAAACAAGTCCCTGAACAACCCATTCCATGAAGTGAAAGGAAGTTAAATACCCCGACTATGGGTAGGCATGATGATTTACCACAGCTCAAGTGAGAATGATCATTCACAAAGTTGAGAGGACTCCACCACTTGTGACCCTACAGAATCATCTTAAGGCCCTGTACTATGTAATGAATCTCTGATTTAGTACATGAAATAATTAATGAAGGATGTAATATAGGACAGTGAGCTTACTAAAAAGCAAATGTGACATACCAGTTGTTCCTGGCTGAAAACAGAATGTTCCAAATGAACTGTTTATATACCTCCGATTGGTCTTGTGTAAGCCTTGAGAACACACAGGGACAGCCAACATCAGGCATTTCAGCACCAGAACACATTGCAAAGTCACGGCACCTAACAGTCCTCATACATCAGGAGTTATTACTATTAAGTACTTTGGCACATCAGCATTCAGATTACTCAGTCCTTTTATCCCCAGTGGTTCTCTAAGAGATTCTGCAAAAATCAACAGGCAGAAGCTAGACCTCAGTGGACCCACTTCTCATTTTTTAATATACCTACCAGTAGATCCTCACTCTCCATTACTCCAAAAAATCTACTGCACACCAACTCTAAGTACAGAAACTTTGACACAGGCTTCAAGTAGAGGACTGCCTGTACTGTCACGCACAACTGCTTGTCCCATTGTAAGGATCTAGCTGACCGAAACATTCAATCATGAGCAAGGGAGATAAGGGACAGCACCTCTGCCTGTGAGAAAGACTTGGTGACAGAAAGCACTCCATTTTTAGAGGCTGCAAGGCAAATATGCCTCAGACACACCCACACAGAGAACAAGATTACACTAGCAGTTTCAAAAGTAATTCTCTGATCACAGCACACATGACAGATATCAAGGAAGAATACGGAAAAAAAAATTGTAGAAACGCCCAAAAGAAAACTGCAAATGCAAATGGGCAAGCTTAGAGTGAATGAAGAACTGGATGTGTTCATGCAAGACAAAACTACCTTGAGGTACTTTTTTATTTAACGAAATCCAATGCAGTTAGTAAATTAATTGGAATACTAATAAGGACTCAGGGAAATATATAAAGAAATCAGCTGGGAAGCTAATAAACTATATCTAACACAGCAGTAAAGAGAGAGTGGAAGTACCACTTCTGTCAGTGGAATAAAGGGAACCAGAGCCAACTGCACCTCTTCAGCATGGCTGAAGTTGCCACCTGCTGGGATAAGGAGCTGTGTCTATATCCCAAATTGTCAATCTAAGAGAACTACTAATGATCACACACTGAGAGCAGGCAATCAACTGAGAAATCTATTCCTGCAAGCATGAAAAGGGTAATTTATAATCTAAGTCCCTTCTCCCCATGCCTTCAAAATAGTTCTGAAGCAGTCATGATGGAGAAATCTCATATTTTGTCAGTTACAGCATCATTCTTCCCATCTTCCTTCATCAGGACTGCCGCACAGTTCTGTCAACACCAACAAAAGTTTCTTACATAAGACAGCATCACACAACTACCTGGAAGAGGAATTTGGAAAACATCTACGTGATGTAACTGCTTCTTGGACACTTTCTTTATATTCTGTATCTACGTAGTTAAGGAAGAGAGCTGTGTTAATTAATCCGTTCAGGTGTTACATTCACGTAGGCATACATATAAGGCCATCTGATTTTCACAAGCAATAAATGGTCAGCAGCACTAATTCATTCAGGGGTTACCAGGGGCTTGATCATTTCTAAACACCAGGCCAACTGTTTTGATACATAACTGCAGGAGTGAGATTAAGTTACGAAAAAGTACACCAAAGAACAGCCTAGAACTACATAATAAGCTACTGATTCAAAAGGCAAACATTAACATAATTAAATAAGGCAAGACTGAAAGTGGAAAGAAAAGCCGAAGAAAAGAGCTTCAGAACAGAGTTTCAAAAGGAGGAGATGCAGGGAGAGATAGACAGATCGCAGAATGATCAAAAACTTGGACAAAGACATCATATGGAGCTAGATGATCTGTAAGGTCCCTTCCAACCCTAACCATTCCGCAATTCTATGCTACTAACTTTGATGTACTTTACTGACCTGTCTACAATTAATTTACGTCTGCCATGGTAGAAAACAAGTTCTACTGAAAAGAAAAAATAATACTGTTTATTACCTACCAAAAAACCAAGCTGCACCTAAAGAAAATCATACATGTAATTCACAAAGCAAGATTAGTGCAAAACCCTATCTTTTGTTTGCAATGTTGTTCAGTACCACTGTTAAAGAAAAAAATGGAAACTTAAATTGTAAGCTTAAAAAATACAGCTGTCAAGAAAAAAGGCAGTTGCTTCAATGTGCTTTGCCATTTTCCATCAAGTGAACAGATGGCATTATTAAAATTCTAGTAGAATGAAGTATTTATAAGTCATTAGACAACACTAACTATACAAAAAAGACAGTAATACTGCAAATAAAGCTGCAAGATTCAAAATAGCATAAAAGTACAAATAACGGTTATAAACCCACATTTATGAGTTAGTATATAAAGACAATCAATGCCAAATGAAAAAAAAAGCACACAAAAATGCATAAAAAACTCCGTAAAACAGAACTTTATTTTCCAGGGTGACTTCCAAGTTGCTCCATGCATTCTGAGCCTGAATTCTATACAAAGGGTTTCAGTCCGTAAGAAAGCTGAGAGAAAAAAAACCTGTTCATTTCACTATATTTACTTTAAACATGTATGTAAAATTCATTCTATGATATACAATAAACAATTAAATTACTGTAGAAATATACTCCACAGAAATTTCAGTCTTACTCTATGTGGTGATGTTCCCAGAAAATAAACAAGAGGTCAGCCAAATGCATCTAAGCACATGTGTCAGTGCTTTTAAATGCTGCTCCAGACTTGGCTTATTTGATACCTGAGATGCTTTATCTGCTGTTTTCTTCATTGTCTGGAATTATTAGCATACACAGAATTCACCCAGGAATCGCATGATTTGTAATTGCTTGTCTTACTTTCTATTGCCATTCTTGCAGCCACAGCAACGTCTTGACACAGTAAAGTGGTGTCTGTTAGTATTCTAATTTACTTGAAAAAGATGCAAATTCCTGTCACTTTCAAAATGTGACAAAATGGATTCACTATAAAAAGAGTTAGCTAACACACTGAAAATTCAGCTTTCACTCCAAACTAATACATACCAGTTCCCATATGTGCTGATTTACTCAGATGTGCACCACTTCTCTCTACAATTTTTATTAGCATGATCTATGTTAAGGTTTAACTCCTTTAAGCACCCTGTCCACTCTCAGCATATATTTTATCCAGTCTAACACATCATTCTTGGAAAGTCCTCACTTTGATACCTACATGGAAAATGATTCAGAGGGAGATGTATATTGTTTTTAAATGTGCATTTTTTTCCAGCATTTAAAGAATTGTATGGCACTTCTTTTTTTCTATTTATGTACCCATTACCCAAAACATACCCACTGTTTGCCAATGTGTGCCTATTAATCTACTACAACTGATGCAATCTCAGATCAGAATGCTTGAAACTGCCTCATTCTGAAGAGTCAAACCTACCTAGAAAAGAATTGCAAGGACAGCCCCAGAAAACCAAATAGCAGAAACCAACTCAAGCCAGAGCTGTCACCTCTGCATTCTCCCCCTTGGGGCAGTGTTCAGTGACAGTAACTCAGTGAACTGTAGATAAAATCTACAACCACATAAGCACATGACCAGTGTCAGGGAAAGGATGAATATCCTTTTACACCCAGGGATGGAAGCCGAGTACAGGTTTAGATCAATCAGAGAGTTATTTCCTGGGAACCAAGAGTTTCTGGCTTGAGTAAATACTGCCTGAGCACACAGGACTCATTAGCATCTCAGTTTCTTAATGACTGGGATATTCAAGACTAGCTGGTGCCTACTAAAAGAGCCTGAGTTTCTGAAGACTCTTAAGGAAGCACTGGAAGTTGTATTTGCTGAGATGGTTGTTAAATATTTATTATTTTTTTTCCTCAGCATAATAACTTCCATCAAATGCAATATTTTCATATTTAATAAAAAAATGCTCTTATGGCTACCTTCAGGCAGGAGAGAGACAGACACGCATCCTCTTTAGTGAAATGTAGCAGTTGCAGAGATGTCTAGATTTAATGGGTTCTTCCATTTAAACGGTATGATGACCTACATCAACATTCATTTCTATTTATTAGTTTCCTCTAGGACATTACTGGAAAGAATAAGAAGTTTAAATATGTTTGAGATATCTGTACAGCAAGCAGAGAAAAGCTTAGGTAAGAATTCACACTCCTATCTTCAAATCTTGAAACACTGCTTTAACATTTAAGACAAACACAGCTAAGTCATACCACTGAGCAGCTTCTGATGGTCCATTCTCCATTTAAATTACTTGGGATTTACTCTTTAGATTACGAAATTTTAGAAACAGTCAGGAGAGGAAGAAGATTAAGACTTAGAATTATTGTTAGCTTCCTGGTTTTGATTTAGTCAAATCTCCAGAAGAAAAGAACCACGTAGAGAAACTCACTTTGACAGCACATTGGCAGATTCTCTAACTTTATTCTATAAAGATGCCCGTGATTCCAATTACTGATTTATGCTGTAGTATTACTTTTACTTCTTTTTTTTTCCATTACAGTCCCAGGTACAGTGAAGGAATACAAAACTACTCCCTAATTTTCTTTTGTTTGCTTGCCTACTGTATTATGGCAATGAAATTCGATCAGATATGCCTACAACATCAGTGACAGGGTAAAAAACTGTCCACTTCCAAGAAAAATCCCAGCTAGAGACTACAATTTTTACAAAGACACTTTAGGAATTAAAAAAGTCTATCTGTTTCAGCTTTGGGTTGGGAGAAGTATGACCTACATAGATAGAGAAAATTTATTCTTGGGAATATCTAATACAAAAGATTGCCATAAAATAAAATGTATGACTGAATGCCATAAAAGGGTGGATGCAGCCTATGGTGCAGTAAAAGCAGAAAATAATACCTGGCTTTCCATTGGAAAGACCTGGCAGTCAGCCATGTAGTGCAGACTGGGTTCTGTCCCCAAAGACACATTCACATTGGAAACATATCGGTATATTATTTGGAGTCTAAAGAATAACCTTTCAATTTAATCTATCAAGTGGTCAAAGCTAGGCATAACCCCATTGTACATAATTTGATCGAAAGAAAAACACAGCACAACAAATGGCCAAAAAGAATTATTTTAATTACAGAACCCTGTGTTAGAATCATAGAATCACAGAATAGTTAGGGTTGGAAAGGACCTTAAGATCATCTAGTTCCAGCCCCCCTGCCATGGGCAGGGACACCCCACACTAAACCATGTCACCCAAGGCTTCGTCCAACCTGGCCTTGAACACTGCCAGGGATGGAGAGTTCACAACTTCCCTGGGCAACCCATTCCAGTGCCTCACCACCCTAACAGTAAAGTTCTTCTATAAAGCATCATTTTGAAATTATCAAAACAAGCAAAAAATCTTGATTAAATGCTTCAGTTCTATTTTAAAATATTAGTCACTAGACTTATTTTTCATTCCATACAGCACTTAGCGATAGTGTCCTTTATTTTGATGTACAAAAGGATTTCCCATAACCTTAAAACAAGTATAAAACTGCAGCATTCTTTTAGAAACTCCAGGCTGTCAAACGTAACTGCTAATATTAATATAAATAGCACTTATGACTTGAATTACAACTTGTTATATTCTGGGAATTAAATTTTCTTTAAGACCACAGAAATCCAGGCTCTCTAGCATCCTACCTGATCAATCTAATAGCTGGAAATGAAAATCAGCAAGAAAATGAACATGAACAATAAATACTCTATATTTGTTGGGATTTATTAGCTGTTAATCAGTTGAAAGCGATGGGTGTCTCAGCCTGCCATCAGCAACACATTATACAAGCCACTCTTCCTTTTACTCAGCCAAGTGTATCTACTCCCCTTGGTTTTGTCCATTTCTTATCTGTCCTATGCTACCCCAAAGGGCTCCAGTTTCAGTACATAACGGGATCCTTAAAGACTCTGTTGAAACTAGTTAAAACTGCTTCATATTCCTGTCTTTACTGGGAATGTAACCAAGGATGTTTACAAAAAGCTTGAGTGGGATAAGCAGGTAAGCTCTTTCTTAAGCTTCTCTACTGAGAGAGCAGCTCCATTTGTCACATATTATGCCACAATGTCTTTGAAATACTAATCTTCAGAGCAGTAATTTTTCTAGCAAACGCTAAAACCAGTAGTGGAAAATTTGTAAGATTCTGAATTTGTACAAGGACTCACTAAGATGAGGATTTGCAAAAAAGCCATGAGAGTTCTTCAGACATGAGTTCAGTATGAGAGGCAGGAGTAAATGCTTAGGTACTAACAATTTCTTTAACATAACTATTCTTCACATACAATATCTTTCTGGCCAAAGCCACAAAGACTTCATCTTTAGATGTGTTTTAGGAGCAAAACAACAAGACCTTTGTATGATCAACTCGAAGAAAAATGTTGTTCAGCATGTATTCTCTTGCAGCCATGAGAATTCGGTCATTTCAACTTGCCACAAAGAATTCCAGATATCGCGTCTCTGCAAAAAATATATTCTGTTTTTGCATAAACCTAGACTTTCCTAGTAGAATTCATGAAATTAACTGGACCTACGTGGGTTTTTTTTTCCTGTCTATATGTATGTGGAACTCAAGATATACTTTCTGCAACCACTAAAAGGAGAAATTGTGAAGATTAAAGATGACAGATGAAAAACAGTTAATTAAATATGCCCTCTCTTGCAAATAATCAGAGGTATTTTCAAAGGATCAGACTGAAATGATAATAGGATTACTGGAAGGTCGGAACAGAAAGTTGATACTGTTGTCTAGATTCCTCATCTGCTTGTTTCCTTGAGGAAACACAAGAGTTACCAAGCCAGTTTTCACTAGTTCCTCCTACAGGTCTGCATCCTGGACATGTTCATTTTCAAAAACCAAAGTGATATCTGACACAGAAGTCCTGAAAGAGGGACTAGCGAGAATGAAGAAACACCTGCCCTTCTTTTACTTCATTCTCTTTATGGAAATGTATGTCCCTGTCACCACAGCAACCTTTTGAGAAGTACAGATGAAGCCTCAAGCACACGAAAACAGTAATGACAGGAACCCTTGTTAAAGATTATTTTCTAAGAGGCAGAGTCAGAACTCACCAAAGCTTTATTAAATAAAGCTTGGTGTCAGTCAGAAAGCCCCTGACTGCCTGGCCCAGAGACAAATCTCATCTAACTGCTGTAGAAAAAAAGGCTTTTACGTAAGTGTCTCAATTTCTGAACTCTTTAAGAAAATCCATCTTCAGAAAGAACAATGGAAGATAGCCATGTCTGAATGATTTGGACAGATCAAGAGAGAAAGAACCTTGAAACCAAGGGAAATCATTCCATCACTGTGACATATAAAGAGGAATGGAAGAACTCGAAATGAAAACCTACTAAAATTCGTGTAACTCCCAACAATCTTAGAACTACACAAATATATTTATATACATATAAAAAAAACCCCACAAGCCCAGGGAGGTAGATGAAATTAAGGAACACAGGCTTCATTCTGCCCTTTTATCAAAAGTCAAATAAGGTACAAATACAAAGAAGCTGATGCTGATCTAAATAGGTGTTGATTTAAATGCCTGAAGATGTTCTATGTAGTGGCGCTCAAATGGAAAAGGACAATCATTTCTTAATAGTCTGTCGCAGATAGAGCTTTTCAAAAGCTCAACTACAAAATTCTGGCATTTAGAAAACTTTCAGTGAAAATGTCGGATTATTTGAAATAAGACTTTACCTAATACATTAAGATGCATCACGAATGTATAGAAAAACAAGTATAACTCAAGTACTAAGAGATCTATCCAAGATTTTATGCACATTTATACAGATAATTAGCTGATGGACAGCTACATAAACTAACAAATGACAAGTTCAGAATGATGACATGTCATCCACATCTGTGAACAGGAACATCATCGTCACTGTCATAATGCAAATAAAATATTCAAGTAATCTACACCATATGGAAAACAAGCATAGGTTTGGTGAATTTCTTCCAAGTGTGTTTTAAAGCCTCTTATTTCTGTCCCTATATTTAAGTGCCAAACTTGGCAACACTTAAATACACCTTTCTGTGAGGAAACATACATTTGTAGCACATAATCCAAAATTCGACTTCATCCACTCTCAAACCATAGACTTATTTGTGAAATACAAAATTACCATCATGGGCCAGTGATCCATTCATTAATATTCAGGTCTGAAAATGCTCAGCAAATGATGCTGGACTGGACAGGGTCAGACAACAGTATTTCTGAGATTTTCTATGTTTTTGTGACTCTCAAATACTGCCCTGTGCCACCTATTGTGATGGAAAAGACAAACATTTTTAAGAGTCTAAATTGTTTTCAGACCTGCTCAAACCATGCTGATTCATAATTTGATAATTGTTATTAATCAGTGCAACCAAGGGTTTTTGATGGGGAAAAAAAAAGCGAAAAGACTTGTAATAATACCCTTTTCCTATGTTATATGCTGCCATTTTCACTGTACTTCGTGCATATAACTGGCTGCTACAACAGGTCCCCAAATATTCATACATATCAGAGATTTACTCTCACTGATGACTCACAACAAGCAAAGTTTTTTGAGAAACACAAGCATGTTGGGAGAGGGAAAGATAAGAGTTCTTGTTCTATAAAAATGTGTTTGGCCAGAGAACAGTTGGAAAAGACATCTGGTAATAGTGCATGCCTGTAAAAACACACTACCATTTGTAGAACTAAAATTTTGCTTAATAAAAGTAAGAGGTAATAGGGAAAACCAAGATTATTCCTAAACCACATTTATATGATATACCATGAAACATGTATGTGATGGTAAGCCAGCAGGTGTCACAATGACACAGCTTCCTAGGTTATACAAAGCAAACAGAGCACATGCCAGTAATTGAAAATGAAGTAAGCTCCTAAAGACCTAGAGGGTCTAAAAGATGTCCTAAAGAGGCATCCACTGTCTGGGTCATGACAACTCTGATTCAAAAAGACGGGTCGCTGTGTAGTTACCAGCTTTAAAAGTTGTTTTGATAAACCTCCACAAGTGTTCCACAGTAAATTTAAAATCAGTGCCCAACAAGTCCCCAGAAATAAACATCTCTCTATTGCTATGCAAATACCTGATGCACTCCATGAAGACATCTCTGAGTGCTCACGGTGAACCCACTTGAACTGAATTAGTATAATTGTTAGAAATCTGTTGTCACTTCCCCACCCCAGTCACCAAAACTTAATGCCACTGTTACACCCAATTATGATAAATACTTCAAAATTTGCACACTTCCATGCCTATTATTAATTCTCCCATGCCTATTATCGAATTGTGCCTTAGTAATTTCCTAACCTTTGCTCCCCATTGACACAATCACCTCTTTCCCTTTCACTCCCACAATGAAATGAAACCATAGCACTTTGGGGTGACGACCAAGAACCCTGGTAAAAGAGCTCCCTTCTGTTAGATGAACAACTAAACAAGCATATGAAACATACCAGATTTGCATTTAAAAAAAAAAAAAAAAAATGTTAATCTATTGCTCAGTGTTACTCGGCAATTTCAACTGGGTAAGAATTAACCTCTTTTTCCGCAAGTCAAAGAAGATTTGCAATCATCTCTTATGGGTATCTCTGTATAATGCAGGTTGGAATAAAGAATAAAATAATTTAGCTCAGTACTGCAGCTAAGCAATATGAGTCTGGATAAGGGTTTGAAAGACACTTCAGTGTTGCAACTGAAAGACCTTTTGCAGCTTTTCTAAAAGGAGCCATAAACAGTGTGTTAAATATAAAAACACAATTTCTTTTTCAGCATATTCAAATGAGATATTAAGACAACTTGACTCACAATTCTAACAATGGATAGTATATAAATCCTAGAGAGGCAGCAGAACCATAATGATAGGGAAGAATAGCCCTACTCTGCTAAACTGAAAGTCCATCCACTTGAGTTCGTTGTCTATGACAATGGCTAGGAACAGCTTGTTATGAAAAAAGATGAAGCAACTACACTGTATGAAAAGGAGACAGAGCACAGACTACAGATACACGGAGTATACTTACTCCAGTATGTCCTCAGAGCAATCAGATGCTTATGAATTCTCTCAGCTGGAGGCTGCATCAGGATCATAGTATGTAACAGCTCTTGATGAAGTATTTCTTCCTTGGAATGCGTCTAATCACTTTTTGAACCCATTTACATTTTTAACATCTAAAATAGCTCATACTAATGAGCTCACAATTTAGGCATGGGTTGTGTGAAAAGGGACGTCCTGTTGTTTCAAATCTGTAGCCAATCCATTTTGCAGGGTGCCTTTCAGTTCTGCTGTCATGAAATAGGTAAATCTCTCAACTGTCTTCATTGTGACAATCATAATTATAAAACTTTACAGTTCAGGTTTTTTGCAGAATGAAGAATCACCCTCAGTTTGCTAGCAGTATCAAAGAAGTTGTAACAGTGTAAACATAACAAACAAGGCAGGCTTTATAAAGAGGTAATACTGTTATCAGGAGTAGGGGTCTTTTTGTGGCTGAATTGAACTGGATGCGCTGGTCTGTGCAAAAATTCAGACTGTGCTAACCATAGTAACAAGAGCCCTATAAAAGAGCACGAGATCTACAGACACTAAATGACCATCTTCGAATGTCATATATTAAGTTCAACAGGTGTAAATGTCTGCATGGAATTTATATAGAACACAAACTCAACATTACTGTTGAGAAAAGATTATTCTTTCAACAACTAGTTCTTTTTTAGCTTTTCAGTCCTGATGGTTAAAGAAGACAAGTCCTACAAATAAAATTTATACCTGTTATTTACTCAACACCAGTTGACACCAGTTTTATAACCCATTATGATTTCCCACAAAGCCTTACATGTAAGCTTTAAGTCTCCACAGAAAAGAAAAAGATGCATCCCTCTCAGATCCAGAGAAGATTACAATCTCCTCCGGTTCATCAGTCGATAGTCACTCATTTAACTCAAATTTTCTAAATGAATAAAAAATAATTAAACATAGTCAAACTCAGTGTGCTGTTATCTGAATACATTCTCCAATGACAAAGTCAGGTTAAATGATTCCCTCAGCCCTCACATATTACTAGTCAAAGAGTTCATTGTTTGCCTGGCTGCCCGGAGAGAACTGGTACATTATCGCATATTGGATCAACAAAAAGATCCATGTCAAAAAAATATTTACTTTCTTGCTTGTTTTTTGAACTTTCAGAAATATAGATTTTAGACTTCTACACATCTGGTCATCTTTGCTGTTCTATGTATCCTGAGAAGGTGACATCAACTATACAGAGCATCTGACCTTCACAATAATTGCAAATTTCTACAATGACTTAACAATGTTTCCTGTTTGGCTGTATTTGGCTGAACTATCTATCTGTTGCTAAGCTCTAATGGCTGGTTTTTCCACTATACTCTCAGCATTGCTCCTTAAGCTGCACTACCTAATTCAGGCTAAGCTTAAAGTATCAGAGGAAATAGGGCTGGAGGCTGGGCTTGAACATTGCTAGTATCCAATTAACTGTTTGCACCCACAGCATGGCTTGCTAATTTGCACTTTCTGAAAACAACATTTGCACTCAGATGAGAGGACTACCAGTCTGACCAGGACCATTCCAGAAGGTAGTTTGGAAGCAACATCCTATTTGGGAGAAAGGGAAACTAGTTTAGCCTTGTAGATGTGATTTGTGTCATGCAACTTGGCCTGAGAGGCAAAGATCAGTCAAAATTTATTTTTATCCAAACACTTTATTCTTCAATTACTCAGCTTTATGAGATTCTTTTGAGCCCCTATGCATCTGGCTTTAATTTTCAGTACATTTGAAACTTTATCATGGGGTCTGTCCTGGGTTCAGCAGCAGCAGTCAGTTTTTCTTCTTCTTAGTAGCTGGTGCAGCGCTGTGGTTTTGACTTTCGGCCTGGGAATAATACTGATAAAGCTGATGTTTTCAGTTACTGGTCAGAACATTTACCCTGACCAAGGACTTTGTGAGTCTCATGCTTTGCCAGGGAGGAGGAGAAGCCAGGATGAAGCAGAGACAGGACACCTGACCCAAACTAGCCAAAGAGGTGTTCCATACCATAGCACGTCATGCCCAGGATGTAGAATTGAGAGTGCCCAGAAGGGCTGGATCACTGCAGGGTGGGGGTGACGTACCTGTTGGTGAGCGGTTGTATTCTCTTGCTTATTTCCTTTATCATTATTATTATTGGTGGTAGCAGTAGTGGTTTGTGTTATACCTTAGTTACTAAACTGTTCTTATCTCAACCCGTGGGAGTTGCATTCTTTCGATTCTCCTCCCTGTCCCTCCAGGAGTGGGGGGAAGAAAGGTGGGGGGGGGAAGTAGACTGCGTGGTTCTAATTTACAGCCTGGGCTTAAACCATGACAGGGTCATAGAATCGTTTAGGTTGGAAAAGACCTTTAAGATCATCAAGTCCGACTGTTAACCGAGCACTGCCAAGTCCATCACTAAACCATATCCCCAGGTGCCACATCTACATGTCTTTTAAATAAGTGACTCCACCACTTTCCTAGGAAGCCTTTTGGTGAAGAAATGTTTTCTAATATCCAATTTGAACTTCCCCTCATGCAGCTTGAGGCCTTTTCCTCTTGTCCTATTGCTTGTTACTTGAGAAAACAGACCAACCCCCACCTCACTACAACCTCCTTTCAGGTAGGTGTAGATAGGGACAAGGTCCCCCGAGGCTTCTCTTCTCCAAGCTAAACACTACCAGTTCCCTCAGTTGTTCCTTGTAAGACTTGTGACCAAGACCCTTCACCAGCTTTGTAGCTCTTCTTTGGACACACTGCAGCACCTCAATGTCTTTCTTGCAGAACTGAAGACAGTATTTGAGGTGTGGCCCCACCAGTGCTGAATACAGGAGGCCAGTCACGCCCCTAGTCCTGCTGGACACACTACTTCTGATACAAGCCAGGATGTTCTTGGTCTTCTTGGCTGCCTGGGCACACTGGCTTATCCTAGTATGCATCCATTTGTCCAGAGAGCCTATGAAAGTAAAAATACCTCTCAGACTCTACAGGGAAATTTCTCTAGGCATTCCTATAGTTCACTTCCCAGTTTTTAGCAACTTAGTAATCTACATGAGGACTTTTTCTCTAATACCTGTATCTTTGAATCTTACTGAAGAAAGAAAAGAAAAACAGAAGAGTAGTTTATTATCATCTAATTGAAAGTTAATTGCCAGGATTTAATCCATTATCCTTAGTATGAAGAAGACATTTTTGGACAAAGCTGCATCTTCAAAGCACTTGACCAGTCCATTTGACCATTGAGATAAATACAATGAGTATCTGACTCACCATGAAAAGCACACTCTTCGAATCACATGCACTAAATATGATAGACAACAACAGGACAACTAGTCTACAACTCTATCTAATCGAAAATACTTTGAAGGATGAAGTAACTGAATTACCATTATCATTAGCTAAATCACGATCGGATGACACGGAAAATTGGTAAATCTTCATTATGCCCATACTATGAATATACTGATGTTTGTGGTTTTCTGTCTTTACAATCTAAATTTAAAGTCTTAAGACAACAAAGCAGTTTCAGAAGTTCACTTTCTGCTGAAAATCTTCACTAGTAGCAGATACGAGGTTAAGGCAAATACCATTATTTGGTTCCACCCACATAAACATAAAATCATCCATTTATGGAGTATAGCATTATCATTTATACCCAACTAGCCATCCTCACAGAAAAGGATATATTTTCAGTCATCCTTGGGACTTCCTTTACTTTCTCAGAGATAAAAGAGATGGCAGAATGTTTACACATGTATTATATATGGACAACATATCAAGAAGTTTGCTAAACTGTTTTCACTACTCACATACAGACCATCCATGAATAAATATGTTAATCATCCTTTCTTTATGCTGATGTAGTTTAACAGACTATTAAACTGCAAGACCACATACTGTGTGCTTTTACCAAAGACATAAATCTCATTTAATGGACAGAATAAGCAATGCCAACATATATACTTAGTTCACACTTTGTCTTTTGATCCTCATGGGTCAATGATTAGAGGCCTTGTCCAGCCAACATTTCCCAAGTTAATACTTTTGCACTTGGATTAAAAAGCTACTGTCCCATAAAAGTTAGTGACTATTCCCTTGTTCTTATTTATTGCCTTCTCAGCTTCCAGCTCAGGGGAATCTTCCCACTCCATTTTAATGCAGGTAAAACAGCTTAGCTTACATCACCATAATTAATCATTATTAAAAAGTGTTGCCTACATGCGTATACAGTCTCCACACGCGATGAGAAAGGAGCTTGTCCATCAACTAGTGAGAGATTTTTTTATTTTATTTTTTTTATTTTATGGCTTCATTTTTACTCTAAACCCAAATGTCCTGTGCACAAGAGGGAAACAATGTGAAAGCAATGTGAAAGCCAGACAACATTAAGGAGTACTGTCTTGCATAGGAGGGAAATGGTTTTGTATTGCACACAATACTCAAAACCCATTATTGCAATACTCTCTCTCTTACACTGCCCACATTTTATAGAAGACATTGATAATCTGGAAAGTTTCAAAATGCAGACTGATAAGGAACAACTTAAAAAATGAGAAACCTGTGTCTCAGTAAGAACAGAAGCTCCACGCCCTGATGTGCTTTAAAGATTGGGAAATTAGAAAAATCACAGGCTGTTTACTTTCTGATGTAGCAGATACAGGCAAAGAGAAAAAAAACACAGACTCTTAATTCAAGCCTAACAAAGACCCAACAAACATCAATTTAAGTACACGTTGAGAATAATTGCTCTAGATATAATTAGCATAATTAGCTCAAGAGGGATCTAAGACCAAGCAGTGACGTCTCCTTCCTAAGGCCAAACATCTCATCATTAATGGATCACCCTCTGCAAATCTCTGACCATCTAAACAACTCTAAACATGCAGGAGAACTCCAGAAAAACAGAAAAATCCCCTCTTCCACCTGACCCACTCAAAAAAAAATAAAAAATAAAAAAAATTAGACAATAAACTCTCACTTACTTCATCAAATTAGAAGAAAACAATCCAGACCCATATTCAGCTAATATGCCAAGCTTATTTTTGTAGCGTCTTCGAGTTTGCTAGAGATGGCCATTCAAATCACAAAGACTAAAACCAATAACTGCATCAACAGCAAGATACATACTGGGAAAAAAAAAAAAAAACAAAAACAAACATCACTAGTCAAGGCCACTGTATTATCTACGAAGAGGCCACTGCTCAATATTTCTGTACATTAAAACAATTCCTGATCTATCTGATCTATATATCCTTTCTACTAACCTTTTTTATCTGCCCAAAGGAACAGCCTGACAACACAACAGAGAAAGACTTTCTCACTAACTCCTCCTCAATATTTTCACAGCCAAAATGAACTCTCTCCTAAGCTGGCTCTTTTCTTATTAACTCAAGGAAGACAATAATAACCCCACTGAGCTGGACACACACAAAAGAAACAACCATACTTTGACAATCATATTGATTTTCAAGAAATGATGCAGCAATCAAGTAACTTTTAAAAGCAATGACACAACAGTCTGCCCAGAAATCAGCTCCAAAATTATTCTGTACCTGTGCTGGATGCATAACATTTTCATCATCTTGACTAAAATGGCATTCCCATGTAAAGCTCTACCACAGTTTTGGGAAGTGCCATCACTTAATGCATCTGTCTCTCAAATACGGATACGCTAACGTAAACTTCCTGGACACATAAAAAATGGCAAACTGTAAAATACTCCATACAAAAGTCTACCAATCAGTTTTATCTCTGCAGAAGAAAGGACTGTATCAAATCAGGTCTATGCAGCCAAGCACCCAGATATTATTGCAACTGCCCTGAGAAAAACACTCACAACAAAGACAACTTTTATCAGTCTGGGTATTATCCCAGGAAAGTAGCACCTGTCAGTATCTTAACAGTTACATTGGTTCAGACCAACAAGACCACCTAGCCCAACACTTTGTCTCCAACTGGCCACTAGCAGACGCTGAGCATTTTTATGGTAGCAAAGCACCTTAAGACCCCACTATACACGGCTTTAAATGGTTTTGGCACATATTGCTGGAAGAAAGTAATAGATAACGCTGTTGTGATGTGTCCAGATTCAGCACTAATTAAGCACATGAACAGGACAAGCAATTATGCCACTTATATACTAGGGTGAATGGGACTGAAGGATTTATCCTTTCTGTCTTATTTCAAGAAAAAAATCCCCAAGGCAGGCATCAAAATACGTAAGTACTGGGGTTTGGTGATCAGAAGCATGAAGAGCTGCTGCAACACTATCTGTGGTGCAAGTCATGCATTACCAATATCATTCCCACATTCACTCTAGCTTTTTGCCAAGTATTTGCTGTCTGCTTGGATATCACAAATGCAAGCAAAACAGGGCTGCATCAGAATTAAACAGCATGTCTGTTAATTTCAAATTAATTTGTTAATTGTTTCAAGTTAATTTGAAATTAATTCATTAATTTCAAAAATGAAATAAAAGACAGCCTTACTATAAATCAAGGAGGTAATTAACAATCTACCATATTGGTTCCTCTCGCCTAGGTTGGGAAGATGTCAGAACTCGTCGTGGTTTAAGCCCAGGCTGGAAATCAGAACCACGCAGTCTACTTTCCCCCCCACCTTTCTTCCCTCTGCTCCTGGAGGGACGGGGAGGAGAATCAAAAGAATGCAACTCCCACGGGTTGAGATAAGACCAGCCCAGTAACTAAGGTATAACACAAATCACTACTGCTACCACCAATAATAATAATGATAAGGGAAATAACAAGGAAGATAATACAACTGCTCACCAACCGGTACCTCACTCCCACCCTGCAATGATCCAGCCCTTCCGGGGACTCTCAGTTCTACATCCTGGGCATGACGTGCTATGGTATGGAATACCTCTTTGGCTAGTTTGGATCAGGTGTCCTGTCCCTGCTTCCTCCCGGCTTCTCCTCCTCCCTGGCAGAGCATGAGACTCACAAAGTCCTTGGTCAGGGTAAACATTCTGACCAGTAACTGAAAACATCGGCTTTATCAGTATTATTCCCAGGCCGAAAGTCAAAACCACAGCGCTGCACCAGCTACTAAGAAGAAAAAAACTGACTGCTGCTGCTGAACCCAGGACAGAACTGCAGCAAGATGTGGAGTTATCACAGCAGTGATAATCTCCAGCTTCTGAGAATCCTTCATCTACAGTGCTACAACTACTACACTACAGAACGGTTATTTTAATAATCTCAGATAGAGCACAAATAACATTCCTCTACACAGCATCATTTAAAATCAGGAATGAATTACCTATTTCGAAAACTAAATAAAGGAATAAGTATGATTTACTGTGGAAATACATACTTCAGTATTGCTTAACACTAAGTACAGACATACTCCCTAAATAGAGGAGTATCATCAACATCAACATCTCTCCAAAACTCACTACTTTCTCTCATACAGGAATGTAGCAAACTTTAAAGCACATTATGCCAATATCTTAATATCTGAAACTGCAGCACCACAAAAGAGCAATTTCCAGTTTATTTTGAACTCTTTTCACACCTTCATGATGCAGCTTAGCCCAATTTTTCTTTTAGTATTAACCTTCAAGGATTAGTAAACAAATTCTCTTTCTGCATATAGACTCAAAGTCTGGGTATGACAAAGTTTTTTGCCACAGATCCTATTCCTCCAATCCATAAAGCCATCCAATGCATCAAATCTGACTGCCATCTTTGCCCGCTTCTAGGGCATATAGTAGAAAGGAAACGGAAAAAGGCGAAAAGCTAAATGACTGAGCTAAAGGACAGAATTGTGGCTTAATCTGAATTCCTAACCCAAGCATGGTTATCACATTTGTTTCACAAAAAATAAAACAAGAATGAGATATATGCATGATTTTCTCATGGTGTAAGTAACTAATGAAGTACTACATTTTATACAGCAGTCAGCCAGACTGCTTACATTAATTCCATAAAACTAGCCATGAATGCACTCAGATTTGTTGCGTAATGATAAATAAAAAAGAAGTACTTCGAATGATCACACATGTCCTTTAACTGAAAGAAACAAATACACCCATTTAATCACTTGGATCATGCTACCAATAGCCTATCTATCAAATACTTATTTAATGGACAGGAAATTAATGGATATAGGCAAGCGTAACAGGAAAAATCAACATTTTATAAAACAATATATGTAAAATTACTTCAAAAGTAATTCCATGTGTTTTCAGTTTCAACAAATCATGTATGAAAATATCAGAAAATGCTAAATATTTTGGTCACATTACATAATATATTCTCTTCTTGCTTGAACGTACAGCAGGTTACAGCATGGTACTACATTATGAAGTCAGTAAATGGAAATACTAGTATTAGGATGGCAATATCTTGGACTTACACTAAGACTATTTTAAAGCCCAGGAAAAATTATGTCATGTCTTCTTGAGGACTACACATCCTGAATAAACTTTACAGCAATATCACACTAACATTATATTAAGCAATTATTTTCTATTTTCTACACTTTTTCTTTTTTAAAACAGGTCAGTTATGAAATTATGGGTTCCTGTAAATGCAGGAAGTCCGCTGCACTTAACAGACTAACCTCTGACTCTGTATAATCAGTGCCATATTGTGTACCAAATGTACTATTTTATATACAATTTTCCATTTTAAAACTTTAAAAAAATAATGTTTAAGAATTACTTAACAAGAGCATTTTTATGGTAGCAAAGCACCTTAAGACCCCACTATTCACGGCTTTAAATGGTTTTGGCACATATTGCTGGAAGAAAGTAATGGATAACGCTGTTGTGATGTGTCCAGATTCAGCACTAATTAAGCACACGATCATGCACTTTGATGAACATGAGGGCCATCCCCTTAGGGAATTGATAACTTTGCTCCCACAGACCAAGAGGTGATACAGGCAGCTTTTCCCTTAGAAACTCTCTGCCAATAGTTTATCCTGTCTTCCTATGCAAAAACACCACTAAAAAACTAGGAAAGGCATCTGTGAAATTCACTATTGGCAGTGAGAAAGATGTGTATATGACTTCTAATCAATGTGCTTAGCCTCTTCTTATTGTTGTGGCTGTGAAGTTTTAAATAATATAATTAAGATCTTTAGATATTTTTCTGAGAAATTTGTTGGGAGATGAGGATATATCCAGCAGAGCCCAAAACTTCCATAATCTTATGGCTCTTGCTACAATCATCTGTTATTTTCTCTTGAATGACATGGAAAAGGACAAACAGAGGACATCATCCGAGTTTTGTGAGTATTGTATCTAGGCATCTGGAAAAGAAAAGATCTTCTGGCAGATTAACTCTTAAAGTCCATTGAAAAAAATCACCTTTTATCTAGAGGTACCTTTAACAAATATTTAAAGCAAGATCACACATCTTATTGGTCTAACTTACACCAGCACCTGAAGAAAGATTAGAGATCAAGCAAAGACACTTCTTACTGTCTCTTTATTAAGAGGTTTTTCAGACCTATGAACTTCATACACCATCCCGCAAGGACATAATGCATGAAGCACAGACCAAATCTCAGACTACAAGTAGTAGGCTTAATGTGTAGACAAGTTTCTTCATTAGCTAATATGTAAACGACTTTGAAGAAGAGTTAAAATGAACTCAGAAATATCTTTTCTGTTTCTTTTATCAAGACATCCTCTTACTTGGTTAACTTTTGCTTGCTAAAGCAAATCAAAAATACTCTCTTTGCATGAGAAGCAGTCCAGTTTTTGCTCCAATTTCATTCAGAGTCTTGCATAACTCAGCTATGATCTGGATATGAAAAATTTAAAACTCAAACATTAGTTTAGTACAAATAGAATTGTTCAGAAACGCTATGCACAACAATACAAGGCCTGGGTATGTTTTGAGCATGCATTTAATTGGTAGAATATAGTCAAGGTTCAAAAAGTGAATATCCATATATCAGTATGAGCAACATTCCTTCCCAGTGCTGCCTTTGCAGATTTTCTCCAATACACTAAAAAAATAAAATAAAATAAATAAAAGAATAAAATAAAAAAATCTTATAATCCCAGGTGGATCACCATCAACTGGTCATGAGTGACTTTCAATCTAACATTTACTGTGATAACACAAGACGTATCTGGTACACTCTGGTGACATACTGCACAATATTTTGGGAACTATTTATACCTTAAACATTGGAGTATTTACTGATTGCCTCCCTTTTCAACACTTTGAGCTTCAAAAAAAAACCCAAAATCCATTTAAAGTTAAGTATTTCAGTAAATCTCAGTCACAGATAAATTTTACTTTATTTAAGTCCGAATCAGACCTTTCAGCTTATGTTCATGCTAACGAAATTCAGATAAACTACCCTGGCTGCAGGCCCATTGACTTCTGGCTGAAGAGTACACACAGCTGGATGCCTGTAAATCAGGCAGGACACAATTTCTGCATATAGGTTAATTACTGTTCTGCGTCACCAATGTATAAGAGTACAGAGACTAAGCCAGAGATCTCAAAACAGCATTTTGCCTGCCTGGCAACTTTCTAATAAAAACAAAGCTTATTTTCCTGTCTGTATCATGTTGCATAATGTGAACATTTGTCAAGTAGACTATACCAAAGCAAGAGAGATAAAGAGCAAATTACACCCCTATGGATGTAAAGAGACTTAGGATAAACGTTCACTTTAAGTCACCATAGATCCGTGCTGGCATCAGAAGAATCAGTTCCATCTTCTCATTTCTCACTGACACCATTACTCAGATGGTATGATTTGTACATACATAACATGAACTGAGCATATCATTTAGTAAGTTTCTTTCTTAAAAATACTTCATTCTGACAAATAAAGATGTTTTGTTATCAGAGGTATTTTATATAACTATAGACTTTGTCTTTCTAGAAGAAAATCACAAATAAGGCTAATCAGTATCCTTTTCATTCTATAAACTAAATTAATTTAAATTATTATTTTTCACTTTGCAAGTGTAGTTCTAAATGTAGTTCTGCTTATTTTCATCTAGAAATCCAACACTAAGAAAGCCATATTTGCATAACTGCTTTTAGTGTGATAAATATGGCCACCTTAAAGATCAATGTCAGAAAAAAGGAAGCAGCAGGGAAGGCAAAGACTCATTTCATGATAACAGATATAAAGCTGAATGATAATGATAGCATGATTATTGCTTGACACTTTTAATCCAACAGTTTGGGGAGAGTTAGCCATAAAACAGAAGTTTAAAGTTTAACAAAAGAATGGACAAATCACACCACTGCAGCTATTCAGCGAAGTTAAAACTTTAGGAAGACAATGGTCAGCCATTACTTTGCTTTTGTAGTCAGCTCAAAAATTTCATGAGCACTTTCACAAAAATGTTTTTTCAGGTGACCCACCCTCTCCCTCACAAAAAGGGTAAACTTTGAGCAAACGATAATAAATTCCATTTAATAATATAAGCTTTTTGAAGCCAATATGTTATCCAAAGCATTCATTCATTTTTAGCATCAAGATCCTTGACCCAGACTATAAACTATTTCAAACAAGCAATGACTTCTTGTAGTGATTTCAAGCATCTTAGAGAAAATTATAATTTTCACAGGAACATAGTTCTTTAAAATAAGTAGTATTTGTTTCCTGTAACATCAAAGTATTTCTTCTCTTCTGTCTACTAAAAGCATTGTCATGACGTAGTCACTCAATCTGTAACACTCTTTTTCTGATTGCATTTGTGGATTATAATGACAGACATCCTGCAGTGCTGCAGTTTGTAAACTGCAAAGAAAGTAGTAAACAAGTGGTCTATTGCTACATAATTTTACTCTCCCATCAGGTAACCTCTTTAGTCATCACCACCAAAAATCTGCCTCAATATAGTCTTTATTGTCCCTGATCACCGATTTCTTTTTCTGTAATTCTGCAGAAGACAATGTTATATCCTAGGAAGTAGACATAGCTCCTCTATTTCAAATGGGAATTATCACCAGAACTTAAACCCCAAGCACCTTAGAAGTCAGGCACAGAGAAATGCATTCACAGAGTAAAACCAGTGTTTCTTTCATCACCTTCTCAATAATATACTCCTTTGCATTTTACCTGGTACATTTCACATCATTGTTAGAATTGCATGAATCTTATGTCTGCACACAATCTCACAAAATTTACAATATTTGTCAACCCAGGTCAACTCATAAGGAACAGTTATCTGAGCATGTAAGTGAGGGATTATACCTAAACCAACCCAACAGAAATACCTCCAAAATTCAACATGTTGCTTTACAACTTCTGTATCAATTGTTCGTATCTAAAACTGAATTAATACGTGTTTTGAGATGGTATATCCAGTATGTTACTGAGGCTTACATTCTGCACGTACTGCACAATTTAAATTCAAAACTTAACAATTTGAGATCCAAGACAACCAAATTAAGTTCTCAAAACATATGAATATAACAAGTATTACAGATTGGTGGAATAGTATTTGCAACTCAAATTGGTAAACTGAACCTCCACAATGAATACCAGTATATTGCAAAATAGAAATGCCAGAAGGCTGAAAATATTAAATAAAATTGTTAAATCTATTTGGCCTTTCAAAAAATACCAGAACCTGACATAAAAATTATAACAGTCTAGTTTTACCAAAACTAGATTTTCCTTTTTAAAATCTAAAAACAAGAACTGACCTGTTGAAAGCTAAATATTAACTGCAAAGAAAAAGGACTTACCTTCCTGTCTGTTATTTTTCCTTTTTAGCCATTTTTCTACAGTTTCCGCACTAACACTTTCCGAGACAAACTCATCCAGTACCTGGGGGTGAAGAGAAAGATAGGCCTTCACTTTTTCATCTGTTAAACCTGAAAGAGAGAATATTAATTGATTACATTATTGGTATGAAATTCTTCACATGAAAAAGTATCTGTATGCCAGCAACAACCAGACAGAACAATATCCAGTTAAAAAAGGAGCTGCCATTCAGAAAAGAGTAGAAGCAGATCATATCCATGCAAGATACTCTGCACAAAAAAAGGCCTCTGCAGTAGACATAACACTACCTGGGAGAAACAGCCAAGAAGAAATATACTAGTATGACTCTAACAGTATTTATTCCAAGATATGCAAGATAATGTATTGATAAAGAAATTGGGTAGAAGGAGACAGAAATGAACTGGTATTTCTCGTAGAGCATCAAATTCAATATTCTCATGGCAAGTGGCAGCAAAAGCAACAAAAACTCTTATGCAACACTGAAATCAAGTGCAATGTTTAAATATTGGAGTTACTTAAGTAACTTTAGAAATATAAACTGCTTTCACATGAATGCCTCTGTTGCCTCAGTAATTGAGATATTGATATGAAAGTAATTGTAGATTAAAGGCCTTTACAGTATCTGCAATAAAAAGAAAACTCCAGTATGAATTTTGGAAAAAGATGCAAGATTCAAAATCTCAGATCATAACACACCATAAATAAATTCCAAAATTCATACAATTACAATCTGATCATAGAATAGCTAGGGTTGGAAAGGACCTTAATATCATCTAGCTCCAACCCACCTACCATGGGCAGGGATGTTGCCCAAGGCTCTGTCCAACCCTGCCTTGAACACTGCCAGGGATGGGGCAGCCACAACCTCTTCCTTGGGTAACCTGTTCCAGTGCCTCACCACTCTCACAGTAAAGAACTTCTTCCTTATATCTAACCTGAACTTCCCCTGTTTAAGTTTGAAGCCATTACCCCTTGTCCTATCGCTACAGTCCCTGATAAGGAGTCCATTTCCTGCATCCTTGTAGGCCCCTTCAGATATCATACTCCTCACAAATACCCTGAACAAAATCACTGGCCACAGGGAAGTGAACCCAAGAGTGCCAACGCTTTCAGGAGACAGGAAAGAAGCACACCTGTCTTGTGGGACTAAGCTCCAGGCTGCCACAGAGGGCCCAAGTATCAGAGTACAAAAGCCTTAACGAGATCTGAGGGGAAGAGGGGTAACAACCACTCTAATGACTAAATACACTTTCTCCTCTTGTGTTGTGTATATAAACATAATTGCAAATTCTCTACAGAAAGCAGCGTAGGTTCGGCAGAAGAGAAACTCCCCTCTGAATAACACTGACCTCTTTTGGAGAGTATTTGTGCTATAAAATAAGATCAATTTTCCTATTTTACTCTTCGTGCAGTATCAGAACATGCTGAAAACAGCAACAGTGTAATTTAAATGCTAGTCAATTAATGTAGCCTTTAAACTGTCTTACAAATGTTTATTATGAAAGCCTTCAGGAAGCAATACCAGAACACAAGCCAACAACTCCCACCTGCAGAGCACCAACCACATATGCCATTCTCCCCACACCAGCTGCACCACATCATTCCCACCACATCAGCCCCCACCAGCTCAAACCTGGTCTAATATGTTCTTTCTCTTAATCCAGTTCCTGGTGGATATTATAGCCTTAAACTTTCCCACTTAACAAGCAAGAATCTCCAAATTTGGATCACTTGAATTAAGAGCAAAGTGAGCATCCTGATTTTCATTAGTAAAGACGGAAAGTTTCTCCCTAAATCGGTAAGAGCAGGAGATAATCAGCAAGCAGGGCAAAAGCAAACAAATCCCCACTACTTTGACTGTCTAACCTTAGGTGATAGTTCGTAAACTTAAATCATAAGGCATCTATAAAAAAGTACACGCACCCCACAAACAGAAAGATTCTTCAGCCAATACAGGTATCACATCACATACTGAAAACTCAGACTAATTAATATAACTTTGTAATTTCCTCAACTAAGAAAAATGTAAGCAAGTATAATTTCATACCTACAAAAACTGAAAAGAAAAGAAAACGTGTTTGGGGAGTCATTCATAAAGACCATAGTGTTTTGAAGATTTACTAGAGTTAACCATCAGAAAGTAATTAAAATGTATCTGCTTTTTAAGTTCTGCATGAAAAATGATCAATACAGGTTGGTCACACAATGCCTGCTACTTCCAGATTGTCCTTAGACTGCAAACACACACTTTTTCTTTCCATAAAGAAACTAGGAATTAAAAAGTTAGTAAAATTAGCAACCGAAATTCTGCACAGGTTGATCTGTGTTCTCAGTGAAAATAGTTTTAACTTTATAATGTATGCAGTCTGTATTCTTTGACTTCAATTTACATATTTCCTGGATTCAAACCTTTATCGGTTGTGTGTTTTGCAATATGCACATCAAAATTCAATGAAATGATAATCTGAAGTAAGACTTCAATTTCCATGTCATGAGTTTAATTTCCATTCCATATATCCTGCAATTTCAGCAACTTGAGGGTGAAAACTCTGCTTTAACATTATAGAGTCATAGAATCATAGAATAGTTAGGGTTGGAAAGGACCTTAAAATCATCTAGCTCCAACCTCTCTGCCATGGGCAGGGACACCTCACACGAAACCATGTCACCCAAGGCTTCGTCCAACCTGGCCTTGAACACCGCCAGGGATTGAGCATTCACAGCTTCCCTGGGCAACACATTCCAGTGCCCCACCACCCTCTCAGTAAAGAATTTCTTCCTTATATCCAATCTAAACTTCCCCTGTTTAAGTTTGAATCCGTTACCCCTTGTCCTATCACTACAGTCCCTAATGAAGAGTCCTTCCCCAGCATCCTTGTAGGGCCCCTTCAGATACTGGAAGGGTGCACTATGGGGTCTCCACTCAGCCTGCTCTTCTCCAGGCTGAACAGCCCCAACTTTCTCAGCCTATCTTCGTACGGGAGGTGCTCCAGTCCCCTGATCATCGTCATGGCCCTCCTCTGGACTTGTTCCAACAGTTCCATGTCCTTTTTATGATGAGGACACCAGAACTGCACACAATACTTCAAGTGAGGTCTCACGAGAGCAGAGTAGAGGGGCAGGATCACCTCCTTTGACCTGCTGGTCATGCTCCTCTTGATGCAGCCCATGATACAGTTGGCTTTCTGGGCTGCGAGCGCACACTGAAGCCGTCTCATGTTCATTTTCTCATCGACCAACACCCCCAAGTCCTTCTCTGCAGGGCTGCTCTGAATCTCTTCTCTGCCCAACCTGTAGCTGCGCCTGGAATTGACCCAACCCAGGTGGAGGACCTTGCACTTGGCATGGTTAAACTTTCTAAGGTTGGCATCAGCCCACCTCACAAGCATGTCAAGGTCCCTCTGGATGGCATTCCTTCACTCCGGCGTGTCAACCGAACCACACAGCTTGGTGTCATCGGCAAACTTGCTGAGGGCGCACTCAATCCCACTGTCAATGTCACCGACAAAGATGTTGAACAAGACCGGTCTCAACACCAATCCCAAGGATCGGGAAAAGTGAATCACGGAGCTGATATATGAAACCCTACAACAGTCTTAAAGTTACCCTTCTTTATTTCATTAAATCTAGCTGTGCAGATGTGCTTTTTCAATGTCAGATATGCAGATGGAAGCAAGCAGGACAGGACTTACAACTATATTTGCAGAGTTGAAAAGGAATAACTTCAACATATTTTCTACATAGATTAAGGCAGAGTCATCCGTTCTTCCAAGTGCTAGTCTACGGTGTTGAAAAATATAACCATAGACACAAAACCTGCAACCAAAACCAGCAAGGACACAACGTAAATTCAAAAAATTTAACATTAAGAAAAAGTGCCGTTATTAGAAAGTAGCCTTTTGAAGAAGCTTAAACATTTTGTGGCTTACATATATTAAGGCAAAAGTGGAAATAGAGCTTTTCAATAAATGCTGGAGTTTATGCAAGTGTTTCACCTTACTATCTTTTTGTTTATCTCATTTATTATAGGCTTGGATGATATAAAATTGGCAGAATTCAATCCAAAACAGAGGGCAGAAGACATCCTGTGCGCCTAACAGCACCCAAGAGGCAACTCCTTGATTAGTAAAAGGCATTTTACTGCCAGAGAGAAACATCCTTCTGGCAGGACACTCATTCTGGGCTGTTCAGCATGGGAAGCATGAATCAAATAATACAAAAGAAACAATCATATTTACTTACAGTATTTCTATAAACTGATGTATTGGTGCACTCTACCAAATAAACAGTAGCCCTGTTTTTCCATGCTGCATATGCCTGAGGCTTAAGCTTTTAATCTGATTTGGCATAGCTCATGCCAGTCTACCAAAATTTTGGTTTTGTGTTTTATGGCTGGAGTTTGGTTTTTTTTTGGTGGTGGTGTTTGTGGTTTTCTTCTTTTAAATAACTCCTTGGCTTTCAGTAGAGCATGTATGAGAGTGATTTGGAGAGGTCTGAGTTTGTTTTTTTTTTTTCCCTACAGAAACTACAGGAAATAGTTTCTTTTTCACTGAAATTAATAGAAGAATTAGATATAGTTGAAGACAGAATTATGTGTGGATTTCTCCCCTTTCTTATTTTAGTAAACCAACTATAGAAAATACAGATATTTTTACTAAATATCACAATCCAGTAATTTCAACATAAACTAGAAACCCAACCATTTGTGATAGTCTGTTTCAATAACTAACTAACTTTTCAGTGGTCCTGTGATAGAAAACAGGTTTCATTTCACTCAGGGTAAAGAAGAAAGAAACCTTTATCTGAAGATGATTTAGCAAGTTTAGTAGAGCTGCTTGAAGAGGAATAGTTACTCATGTAGATTACGAACCACCACAGTGTATCAGGACTAGATCACTGGTCCTTCAAAAGCCTAACTACACAGACTGTTCTTGTTGGTATTTATACTGAAAGCCAAACAAAACCAAAAACCCCAGCACCACCACCACCTTCCAATGTATCTCTATTTCTGTGTGTCATACAAAGCCAGCGTGAGTACTGCGGGCTGCCTGATTCAATGATTGCCTATCCTGCTCAAGCCTGGATTCCCCTTTTGATCTACTGGTAAAGCTTTTGTTTTAACAACTCCAGCATTTCATTAGTGATAACATCAGGCAGAATCCTAAAAGAGATCAACTGAATTCACAGAGCAATATCCCAATGCCCAGTGTAAGTAAGCAAACAGCTTCATAAATCAAAAAGAAAACCTGTAGCAGTACAAAATACTAATTACTCATACTAAAAATACTAATACTCAGAGAGAATATTAGGGAATTCTTGTTGCAGATGAGCCTACTGTGCAAGCATGTAATTTTGCAGATACTGGCACAAATATTTTTCAAGAAGCCTCAAATGAGTGACGACAGTTTTCAAAGGAAATGTACCTTTGAACAAGCAGTAAAGAATAAAGCATAACAGTGGACACAGCTTACAGAATAGTAAGACTGATGTAATAAATGCGTTCATATTCACTCTGTTGATTACCACAATCTTCATAATGTCTATGTTAGGGTTTAGAAGAGACAGAAACTGTAAACACTGTCACAGTCTTACATGTTGCTGTCTTCTTGAGACACCAGTAAAACACACTTTGGAAAATAACCTAATATCAACACTTCATAAAAAAAAAAAAAGCATAAATCACTGTTACTTTTATCTTAATGGGAAAACTGCTTTTTGAGCAGATGTGACAAAGTATACCAAACTCAGCATCTTAGAAACTCACTTTATTGTTTTAAATTGTAATGGTCTGCAAGGCAACACTGTGGGCTTGTCTACACCAGTAAACTGAGTATGTCTAGGGTTTTCACTGACCTGAAAGCAGGTGGCTCATAATTTGCTCCACCCTTAATGTTGAGCTCTCTTGACCTCCGACTATAAAAATGAAGGAAAACTGGAAAAGGAACACATGCTGACTGCCTGCTGGGAACCACTCCTGGCCTGCCCCTACTGCAGAGCAACTTCCTGGACTTGCCTGGAACATACCAAGCTGGCTTTGGCCAATGCCCTGACAAGAACCATTCTGACAATGCAACAGTATAGCTAAAAAACCAAATGCAGTACATAAGAATGCTCCTTCACACTGCTTATTTACTATCCTAGATATAGCATAGCTGAATTCAAAAATAAACTAAGACACAAAACCTCCTTCAAACATCAATTATCAGTAATTATTCCTTGCCTTTGAGCCTGTCTCCAACAGCATTCTTTTTCACAGGAAAAAAAAAAAAAAAAAAAAAAAAAAAAGGCACCAAAAATCACTTGAAAATTATACTTTTGCTTTCAGATTTCTTGGTGCCTAAAATATTTAAAACATTTCTTAGATATTAGATAACCTGTGCAGCACTGAATCAATTAATGGCTCCACTCTCTGACTCTTAATCCATGTCATACTGCACTCTCCTCTGAGAATAGCTTCACTGAGCTCAGTATAAAGCAGAACTGACTGTCAATGAGCTGAAAAGAATTGAAGCCTAAAGCTATGTTTAAAAATCTGCTCCATTTAGCAACATGAGTCAGTCACATCATTAGCAATTCTTGTAATTTTTTCATTAGTGTTGTGGTATTTGGCCTTTTTTCTCAAACCATTATAGCTAATCAAATCTCATGATTAGGCAAGAAATTTAGTTTTCACCTAAAGTTTCTGATTCCCAGGCTGGGGGCACATGGGGAGGCAAGGGAGAATGGATAAAAATTCATGAGCCAGCCTAACACTTAGGGAGGCTCAGTATTGTATCCCAGAACAACTTACACTGTAAAAGACTGCAGTCATTGCTTTCCTCAAACCCCTTGAAACAGGGTTTGATGCATATAACATGCCTTTCACCCAGCTGGACAGGATCCAATGCTCTGAATACACATTGTGAGGGTATATATGGGTCAATATAAGAAATCGGATGGATTT
The DNA here is from genome assembly GCF_963264785.1 of Psittacula echo. Taxonomy (NCBI): domain Eukaryota; kingdom Metazoa; phylum Chordata; class Aves; order Psittaciformes; family Psittacidae; genus Psittacula; species Psittacula echo. The sequence goes on along the minus strand of NC_137738.1, from coordinate 34,410,696 downwards.
TATGTATCAAGAAAGCTTTTCTTAAAGAGGAAAGGAAGCAGCTATAAATACTATACATTTTGTATCTGTTAACATTTAAACAATAAAACATAAATTTTAAAAATAATAAGGAAAAAAACAACAAACAAACAATTGGCTTGTTTGGCTTTAATAAGCAACTCTTCCCAGAAATTAGAGGGGCCACAGCAAATATGAGCAAAGTCGTAATCTCTCTAAGTAAGTAACAATATATTGCACCACACAGAAAATCTGCCTGGCCCCATCTCTTTCTTACACAAATACCACCTCTCTGTATCTTTCTACAAAATCTTATAAATTATATTTGTAGTTATTTGCAAAAGCATTCAAGGCATGTGTGTACATTGCTTCATTTGGATTAAGCATTAATCCCATTAAATCAATCGCTTCTTTGTTCAAAGCATCAAGATTCAAAACCACAGGCACAGTCAGTTTTGGAATATCCTTTTCAAGTCAGACTTTTTATCTTAATCCATTTAAGTATACAGGAATGTATGGCAACCAAGTGCCCAGACTCTGTGAAACCTGGTGTTACTGGTCTGTCAAAAAGCATAATCACTAATGAGAAGCAATCAGAATGGTCAAACTTCTTTTTGATTTTTCTTTTCTTGAAAAATCAGTTCATAGCCTCATCCGTGAGCAGCTCCATTCATGTTTTTTGTCCCTCCTCCTACAACTCCCACCAGCTTTGCTAAAGGAAAAGCAACACGCAGCTCCAGCATTCACAGTATTAGCAGTGAGAAACAATAATGCGGTACACAAAGACACTATACTGTTGATTTGGGTATTTAAAACGGGCATATAATAAATGTTATCATTATAATTTCAAATCTTCATATAAAGATGACTGCTTAATTGTGCCAGCTTCCAGACACTGCATAAAACTGCAGGCTCCGTATACATTTACTTCACAGTTTCACCAATAATCAAGTGCAGTCACCCGTGCAGCAGCTACAGTACAGCAGCCCAAAGAACACAATGCAACATTTCAGACAGGATGCCAGCAGCACCGCTTCAGTTTTAGAAAGAGAAATACCAGCTCAGCCAAACAGATCTGGAATGCGTTCATACAGAAAGAACACCAATAACCACCTCTTCTTATACCTTGTAATTCAAATTCCTTATTCCTGATGGAAAAGCCATGGATGTATGAACATGCCAGATCTGAGCAAGATGTGGACATAAGCACCTTTAGTTTCCACCAGCTTCCACAGTGTTTTCTCTGATATTACCAGCATCTTGCAAGCTTGAACCCCAGACATCTACAGATACTCAGCTGGTTATGTCTCCCAAAATCCAGGGCTCAAAAACTGCACGGTACTGGCAGCTCTGAGCACTGCTTCAGTATTAAAGCAAAAAGCCATATAAGAGTGTTGATGAAATCAGTTCACATTAGGCAATGTTAAAAAGCCTATACTCTTTCCACAGGAATTACACATATGCTTAATGGGGTGAATGTATTCCTAATTTGAATAATCATTTTTCACAGGGTATCAAAACATACTTCAAATTGTCTGAATGGCATAATGCTGGGCAGCATGTATAATGTTACACTCTAATACCATCCATCATTTAATGCATGGGGCTTTTTTAATCTCTGACTTCCTTTCCTGGTTTGACAGTAGCTTCCCTCCAGTTCTCATTAGTATACTGGAGTACACACATTGAGGGCTCTGTATAAAGCTTTGCTCTCCTTCCAGGTGCATGATGGGACCAAATTTGGGAAATTACTGAACACGTTGCAAAAAACTAACAGAAGGAATATAGATATGCTTTAGGACTTGCAAACATTCATGAAATTAATTTCAAGTCTTTGCTTGAGGAGAAAGTTATGTATTAGCTTAAGGTTACTGATAAAAATAATCATCAACATAAAAAACAAGCAAGTGAAGCAAGTGAAAACATATTTGTAAGTGAAAGTAAGTAAAAACACATGAGAAATGTCTCAGCATGATTTATGATTATTTGCTCTTTTTATTCTCTTGCGTAACACATATAGCCAGGGTACCTTGTCTCCTGTCCAAAACATACCTGACCAGCACTACTCAACTCAATGGTGACAAGTACTAAAAAACAGTTCATTTATTACTCATTAGAAAAAATCTCAAGACACTCGGGACTTGCACATACGTAATCTCTGGGAAGACCATATGCAGCTGTAAAAGAACTACTTAAAATCTAACAATTAGACAAGGTAAGAATATCTTAACTCTTTCCTTGAGTACAGGTGTTGGTACAAAGTTCTTGATTTATGATTCTCCAGTAATACCTTCTAGCTGATGTAATGTCTTCCACCTGACACCTGATCCTGAAGCAGCTCCCTTTTTGAGTAAACTCTTTTGCCTCGAGAGTAGTCTTATTGTCTTTAATACCAAAGTTTTACTGATGATTTGTTTCTTCAAATGAGCTCCCATGAATGAAGTTCTGTAAATCCTCTGTAATTTATTTACCAGTAAAAACATACAGTGCTGTTCACTAAAATGCTACTTAACTTATTCCACAAACAAGATCCAGTACGATGAAACTTCCTTTGAAGGATACTACATGCCTGTGCTAAGTCTCACTGTTATTTCACTAAATAGGAAACACATAATGTTCTTCCCTCTGCAAGAAGTATCCCACTTAATCTTAGCACTTCTATTAGTAGACTTGTTAGGACAGTTTCCCAGGGCACAAGACTCTTCTTAAATAACAACTACACATAGTCAAATAACACACTACTTACCAACAAGACCAGACACCTGAGTGTTCTCTACTTTGGTACTACTAGGACTGTATCTGGAGCACCACAGATGGAGATCTATCATTCTTTTTTAATCCTCTCCAACCTCACAGTCATAGAAGGCTTAAAGAAAAATACAGTCAACATCCTTTACAAAATGAGAAGATATAAACCCCAGAGAATTCTGTCACTAAAAAGCTCTATTAGGAGGAAATCTAATGACCACATCCATAAAGTTTTGATCTGGTTCATGGGAAGCAAGCTCTTCAAAAACAAATCACGCCAGTCCAGCATTTTTACAGACGTCATGGCTAAAATAAAGCAGAGAAATATACACATCAGTTTAAAAGATGTATTTTGCAGATTCTGTAACTGTACTATGCACAAGCCTGCTCAGTTGTTGAGTGGAAGACTTCAGAAAGGATGCAAGGAGCAGGCTGCAAGGTGCTATTCTTACCTGATCCAAAGCTCAGCCATGATATTTTTGAGTTCATTTCTTTTAAGACAGAGAGAAAGTACTGCTGAGATCCTGGACTACTGATTAACATGAAGAGTGTCATCTGCTGGCTGTCATTAAGCCTATGGAAGCTGAACTGGTGCATACCTTTCTTTAAAGGACACCTTATTTTAAATAAAAGACTTGAGTTATAGATGAGTTAGCACATTTCCCAGTTAATCTCTTCAAATTACTAATGGATACTAAATGGGTGTACCTATTAATAAAAAATAAAAATCATGCAAAAAAACCCATCATATTCTAAGTCCAGTATCAACAATTATTTCTTTTCATGTCGGCTTCCAGCAATTTTTTTTTCCATGTTTTATGTATTTGCTAAAGAGTTCATCATTAAAGATCATTTCTTTGTGATAGTACCACTAGCCCAAATGAGTACCATCTATCCCCTTTACAAAGTGGAATAGACTCACTTTTCTATATTCTAACATTGTATTCTTTCCACACTTCACAATTCCTCAGATGTAACTCCAGCTGTTCATATGCACTATCTTAGAAGTTTCAGAAGTCTCTAATCTAACCCAAGCACCTTGACCAAATTCCAGTATTTGCAAGTAGAAAAAAAGTTTTACAAAATAAAAGCTTCCAAAAGTCTCCAAATATCAGTTTTTGTGACAGAGATTCTGTCTTTATCGCTTGAACATTATAGTGTGCGACACAACCTCCTCTCAACCCAACCAGAGTGCTACAGCAGATGTTTTAGCAATAAAGTTGAGATCTGAAAAGTTGTTACCACAAGATTTGTTACCAAAAGTTGGTACCAAAAATTGTTACCATAATTAACCTTGGAAATTGCTTTTTTACCTTACTTTAGGTATTACCATAAAATATAGATACAAAGATGCCTCGTTATACAAAATTAAACTTTGACTGACATTTCAATATAAAAATCCCTATTTAATTCTTTTGTGGGGAAAAGAAAGCCTACCTTCAGACTAATTAAGCACTGAAACTAAAGCACTCACTCCATAAAACTGCCAGAAAAGTCAGACACTCCAATTTTTTTAAAACACAATAAAGGAAGAGAATTATTTTCTTTTTCTGTTACTTCTTTTTCTATAACCTCTTTTTCTATAAATCAACAGAAAAAAGATGATTTTTCAGAGATGCTTTCTCTGCTCAATTTTATGGTGATGGATGTAATGGTATCTCCGTGTCAGTAAAACATGGCCTAGGAAAAGCAGTATAATTTCAGATATTTCAATGAGTATGCTACTGAAGTAAAAGAAGTTTGAAGTGATAATTAAATACTGTGTTACATACACTTGTACATTAAAGACAAGGACACATTGTGCAACCCTTACTTGCACTGGTGAACAGTTTTAGGAGCAGTCTTACTGACGTCAATGAGACTACTTACGTTGGTAAGAGCTCACTAACATGTGAAGAGTTGTGCAACGAAGGCCCAAACACAATTCATTCCACACGTTGTTTCAAGCTTTGTTCCTCAACCACAAGTTTTTCTCTAATAGTGTTAATATCATTTCGTTAATGCTACCATTCAGAAAAATATGTGAGAACATACTTGTTCAACTGTCCCAGTATTTCAGCTCAGTACCAAATCAGAGGCACACAAGAATCCACCACTGGCTCAAGCTACAGCAGGTTGCTCAGAGTCCTGTCCCATCAACTTCTGAGTATCTCCAAGGGTGGAGAATCCACACTCTCTAAGCAGCCTGTGCCAGGGTTCAAACAGCCACACAATGGAAAAAGTGTTTCAGCTTGTGCCCACTGCCTTTTCTCCTGTTGCAGAGCACCACCAAGAAGAGCCTGGTTCCATTTATTTTACTGTCCCCTCCATAAGGTACTATACACATGGATAAGATCTCCTCAAGACTGTTTTGCTCTAGGCTGATCAGTCTCAGTCCCAATCATAGCCTTTCACTGGACTCGCTGTACTATGTTCATGTCTCTTTTGTACTAAAGAACACAAAACTGCACTCAGCATTCCATATGTGCCTCACTAGGGCTGTGTAGAGGGGCAGGATCACCCTTCTCAACCTGCTGGTAATACTCTTTCTAATGTAGCCTGGGTTACTGGTGGCTGCCTTTGCTGTGATGGCACACTGTTAGTGCAGGTTCAATAGAAAGTAATTACAGGACCCAATGCTATAGGGATTCCTGCTTCCTAGCAGGTGAAATAAATGGAAATATCTTCACTGACTTGGATGTTGGCACCACAGAATAAAAAACAACATATGCCATTGGCTGCTTTTCCACAAGCTCTTACTGGGGTGGCAACCCTCTACTTACATGACATCATCTGGCAAAACATCTTCCGTCGATACTATTTTAGACAAGAATTCAAATAATCTAAATAATCTGTTTGTTACTATTTTAACATTTTCTTTTGGCAACCACAATAAAACAAAACCACAGCATTTCAGTTGGGCCCTTAGTTTTTATTATAAAGCTTAAGCAAATGTCACAGAATTAAATGCAAGTTTCAAAAATTAAAAATGAGCAGCTGCATCTTTTCCCGGTCCTCCTCCCCCTCATCATATCCCCACCCTCTTTTGTTTGTTTTGGAGACAGTGTAACTCACTAGCATGTGTTCACCTCCAGAAAGCATCCTTATAAAAAACAAAAAAAAGCAGGGAGGGAGAGAGGGAGAAGAGCTGGGAAGAGCAGAAATGAAAAGGAAAACAGGAGAGACTGAAACCAAAACCTTGTGTTTGTATTGGACTTGGGAAACACCTTAGAAAAAAACAAAAAACCAAAACAAACAAACAAACAAAAAAAAAAAAAAAACGCACACACAAAAAAAAAAAAAAAAAAAAAAAAACACCACAAAACTTATCAGTCTACATTCCTGAGTTCAAAGGATGCATATTCTGCATTGTGCCTTTGTTATGATGATTTATATAAATTTTTCACAGGTGAGGACAATAAAGTACTCAACCAGAAAAAAAAATCTGGAAGAATCATTTCATCTTTCAATGTAATTCAGCTTTGTAATAACCTGGTTTTATTTAAAGCCTTCTTGAACTTGGCCGTTGGCTACATTCAGAAAACACTTTAAAACTATAAAGACATCCAGACAAGACAGACACTCTAATACAGGAAATTAAGGCACATTTCCACAAGACAGGTCATAAATTTTCACTTTAGTGTGTTACAGTCCTGGGGGCTAAGATTTTGATTTCTGTCCATCATGCTGACTGAATGAAACAGTTCCTATGAGAATGTAATAGGCCCATTACAATACTATATCATGACAAAAGAAAAATTCTAAAGGCATCCCCAAAATAACACATGAACAGACTGATCCACTGTCAAAATTATCAAGTTAAAAGCTGTATCATAGAATATCCAATGGGAAAAGTAAGCTAAAGAACTTCAAAAATTTCAAATCAGACAAAATAAAGAGATTAAAACTCCTTCAGATTCACTCCAAGAAAGCCTCCAAGACTGAAACTTCTGTAGCCTGGAGCATATAAACTTTAATACAATTTAATTGACAGTGACACGAATGATCTGGACTAAAAACCAGTGTACCCAAGACACCTAAAAAGTGACTTTGTGTTGTACTGCAACAAAAATGGCACCAGGAGGTCTCTCAAGGATATTGTGTCAATGATAAAAGCAGTTATAAATGACAGTACATTACTGTTTCTCCTTTAGTATCACTGTTACAGTATTGGCTTAGTAATTTTGCAAACAGCAGTTTGGGGGACTTAATAGTGCTGCCACTGCTCAAATTACTTCATGAGCTATGAACATACCTGATGGTCAAACTCATCTGAGACCCCTGGCATGTCTTTCCAGCAAATCCTTAATTCTTATGTTCAAATGCCAGTGACACATATACTGTAACTTCACTGCAAGATATCTAACCATAGTAAGGTCAGTAAACACAACATATTTTCATAATTAAGTGTGCTTAGTATGAGAGCAGCTGAGGAAATCTTAATCCCTATGTATTTTTAAGGGGTGGTGGAGGGTGGGCAAGGCAGAGTGTAGTGAAGGGAACAAAGAAAGAAGCAAGCAAAGGACTAATGAAAAAAATCCATCAACTCCAAGGTTTTAGGCACAGTTGTCTTCTCGTGTAATAGGCAGGCTCAAGCAATACTGGTTATATTACCAGCAGAAAAAGGTCAAAGAGCTCCATGACCACTCTTTCAATATACATAAATGGGCAGAGTGAATCCGGGAGAAAGCACAAAGAGAAGACAGAAGCAAACTTGAGGGGCATGAAGACGAACACAGGTCAGAAAGAGTACAAAGACTGTATTCAGGCGGTAGGGGAATGAAGCTTCTGTGTGCGTAGGTATCACACAGAACTGGAATAAGGAAGCAAACCAGTTCAAAACTAAATGGGGGGGGGGGGGGGGGGGGAGAACCAAAAAACTCCACAAAAGAAAACAAACAAAAATATTACCTTAGCAGCTTTTGCCACAATCCAGTTCCCCTATCTAACTGCATGATCCCTTATGTCATCACAAAAAGTGAGCACTATGAGGGTGGGAATAGGCAGCTTGGGTTGAAGAAAGATAGAATCTCTTAATACAGCAGTATTATTAATCTCTGCTGATTTACAACGATTGTGAATTACAGCCCAAAACCCTGGAAGAATGAAAGCACACCAAGATGCCACGTATCTATAATGTGCAAGTATGTAACACATTCAGAAAAGATCAAGTAACACATTTTTTTGATTCAATAAACAAGTAACTTGCACTACAACTCTTTGACAGAGTATGCATCTATTTTACGAAGACACTACAAAAAATGCCAAAAATTACTGGATGCTTCCTGCACACACACATGGGCTGTTCAGCCTTTCTAGACCAAAAAACCGAAGCAGATGCAGGATAAAAAGAGTTTTCTGAAAATCTGCTCATTGTACAACACTGTCTTACCTATCACACATTGCTTCCATGTCAACAATTATACCATCAAGTTATTTTAGTCTATGTAGTCTACTCTATGAAGTTTCTCTGAGACCTTTTTATATAACCACCCAGTAGCAGGAATACCTGCGGAGAAGGTAAAATGTGTAGTACTGTTACCCTCCACAGCCAAAGCTTTTTGAACCAGCAACTTGCAGAACTCTGCGACCTGCCTTAACCAGCACACAGGGAGGAGCCCTAGTTCGAGCAAAGGAAGAAGGTAAGTTCCTGAAGCAGGCTGCAGTTCTTTGAGACACTAAGAAGCCAGAAGCAGAGTAAGCAACAGCATCCCAGCACAGGGACCGCATCATATGGCTGGCAGCTGGGGGTATCCCCTGGTCCTGGTTTGTTCTTCTAAAGCTATTCTGGTCCCCATTCAGTGACTTTTTAACTGTACAATACTCACAAAAGGTAGCAATACAGGTTTTTTTGCTTTGTTTCAAGTAAGTCTCCCAGAACAACTCACATCCATGCTGCAGGCACACACAGTTTTTATTAAGCCTTTATTTTAAACATGTACCAGGAAGTGCTACTAGATTGCTGTATCAAAGGACTACGCTTTCCACTTCCCTAAAAGAAATCTAATGCCCACACTGGAAAGATGTCCTGCAGTTACAATGATAAACATTGCAAATCCAGAGATAAAGATACTACTACTCTGTTTTCAGGACCTAGTGCTCCCCTTCACCACCCTCCCCACACACACCCTAAAAAGAGAAACTCAAACTTTTCACTGTAGGAGGCCACTATTTCAGAAAGTTACTGTATAAACATCTAGCGTCCAACCATTCCACACACATGCTAGAACTGAACTTTTCTGAAACTGATGGAAATCTACCAAAGGAATAACTTCCGCCTATCACTAAGGATACAGTTATGCTTGCCAAAATAAGACAGCATTTAATAATTTTATAGATTCATCTGCTTACCCATATAAAAATGCATAGAGCTTATTTCAGTTGCACTACTGGTAAACAACCAACCAATACCATGGTGCCTTGATGCTGAAAGTTTTTTCTACTTCAGAACAACAATATTAATGTTAAGAGAAGTGTCGTCTCTGTGTAATGACTGGCTTATTAGAAGTAGCTAATCAAAAAATACAGATTGCATCTGAAGACAAAAAAACGTGTTGCAGAGGTCTGTATGCTCTTCAATGTCACTCCTTTTTAAGTAACATGAATCTTGTCATATGCAATAACTAGAAAGTTTTGTCCTCCTACATTTCCTATAATTTTACCCTATCAGACTTTAAAAAACACTGGGTAAACTTTGGTTTCTAGGGCTCAAAGACACTACCTTCTTATCTCAAAATAAAGCATAGACCTATCTTAAAAAAATGACATACAGCTTTTCGATGTTTGCCTAAATAGTTTATTTAAATATCACCTTGTTGTCCTATAAATATTAACTAATTAAACCCAACAACATTCAAAAATAACAATTTCATAATCATATAAAAGAAAGAGGTTAAATGATTCCTGCACTTTGTTTTCCTGTAAGTTTGAAGAAGTCCAAATTACTCCTACTTCATTACCTGAAATAAATTCATACAGCTTTAAAAGCTTTCAAGATTCCTGAAACTTAAAGATGAACTCAGACCAGTATTTTAGTCTTAATGTTATAGCTACGCACTCATATCAAGTAAGAAATATTTCAACATCGATGTCTCTTATCGGAAACCTTATATATTATTTACAATTCCTAAGACAACATCTAACAGTATTTATATTCCTGTATACAATGACTTTGCTCTACATACCTGGCATAAATTTTTTCAAATGAGATGGTGTCAGGTCCCTTTAATCATCTGAAGTACTGCCTGTCTTCTGTATTTCCAAACAAATAGTTTGCACAGCTAAAATACTGGCTGCTCATAACCAACCATCTGGTTTACGAAGTTACAGCATAGCCTGCCCCAAGCCAGAAATGGTAGGTGCTGACTTCGGTCTTGAGGGTAGAATAAGTCTCAACAAAATTCACTCCCTCACTTTGATGTGAAAAGCACCAGTAATGGCATTTAGCATGGTGAGATTAATTTTCATTCTTTGTTCTTACTTTGCTTTGCTGTCAAGTATACCAGTGAGACTGAGTCCAGGCTTCACCAATTCCCCACCCTTAGTTAACTAACTCACTTCCTTTAAGAAAAAAATGTCATGGAAGACAATCATTTTCTTCTTATTTCCACATTCTTGTACATCTATCCTGAGAGCTCAACACCAGTCAAATGATCAGTATAGACACCAGTTCTTAGTATTACACAGAGCTGCACGAAATGACATATCTCACACATATGAGGAATGCAGTTTTTTAAATGGTGAGGGGCCTGATGTTTCTAATCCTAGCATTTTAAGCCCTTCATCTAAGTAATCTTATTTTCACAAGTGCAAAGCCTTCCCATTAACTTTCACTTAACTCAATGGGAGTTAACTGTAATGTTGTCATGCCCTGAATGCACAGTCTATCTACTTTTTCAGTATTACTTATCCAAAACCAGTGTAACTAGAATATTCAAAGCTTAGTGATTTTTCAGATCACCTTTAAAGTCTGAGAGCAGCCATAAGTTTTGACACTTTCCAGTTCACCCCAAACATGTATCTAGCAAAATCAATGCAGTCTGAAACACAGCAATGATTCTACAAATGTTTCTAAAACCGTATTGTATTAAATAGAGATACAGTACAAATCCGGTTTGTTTCTGAATTTGTGAATTCACTTGTAAATACTATTGAATATTACATATGCAGAAGGTTATACATTCTCAATGAAAGATCCTCTCTGACAAGGTAAAGGAATATGAATCAAAACTTTACACCAAAGGGAAATCTGTTTCCGAAAAGAATAAATTGTTCCCACAGATGTCACAGCCACAAGAAAGTATCCCGACGCTTTCAGCAAACAGAACAGAATGACAACTGAGGAATTTAATTTGGGACTTAAGAACAGTAAAGGAAAAGCAAGCCAGATTTGCAGAGATTATACCCTCACATAAAGATGGCAGATGCTTTAATATGCTTACTAAAGGAGGTATAGCCCTGTAGAAGCCTAAGCAGCATTTATTTCTATGACAATTATCCAACCTCCTTCAGTTTTTTTGTAAATCCTACTGCTTAATGGAAATAACCAATTGTATGTATTTGGGTAATTCATACCAAGCTATAATAAAGTATTGCAATAACATTCTGGCTTTCACACGATAGAAGGAAAACTGTCAGTTTAAATTATTTCAATCATGGGTGTCCAAAACTTTTCTTTTTAACATGCAGGCAGCACAAAACAACAGATAGAGACAAAACAACTGTCGCATCACTGCTTCCCTCTAATCCACACATTGCATTCCTTCAGTCCATGAAGTCTGAGCTTGCCTGCCTTTTACTGCAACCCCACACCTTCTTTTAAAGTGAAACCTCTTATTATCCCTTCTTCTTGTTTTAATGTATTTTCTTCAGTACTGTTAAAGGAAGAAAGAATAGTTTTGCCACCAACAGGAAAAAAAAAACAAACACACAAACCCAAAACCAGTCAGCACAGGACAGCACATTCAGCTGCTGCAACTTAGCCTAAGCTCTCTATAGAACACTAACCATCCGAAAACATCATCCATCTTGCTGAATTGCTGCATTCTATTTGGAACAGTTGCATCATAAGCATTGGTGGCCTATCTACTATGTCCACCAAGTTCATATGCAAAAACAAGCGTTCTCTAGAAAAGCTCATGCTTTATATTTAAATCCATCAGATCAGAAGCAATACCGCACCACAAATGCACACTACAGTATCCCTTACATCAGGTTCCTTTGATACACCTTTATTCACACATAATTTTTTTCCTGCCCAGACTTCTGCTATTCCTCATACACTGCATTAAATGCACACATTTCTCAGTAAGTCCGAATGCTGTGGTTATATTCTGCTGTGATGCTAGTTAGTAAGTTTCTTATCACCTCCCCCTCCATCACACTCTTTTCCCAGCACAGACTTCCCACAGCCACTGTCAGGGTGACAATTTTAAAATGACATGCTGGTTCACAGACTTTCCCCAGTCGAATCTCTCATTTTCTGAAATTCAAATATTCACCCCATCTCTTTGCCTGCTCATTTTGCTGCTTCTGTCTCGGTTCCTCCTCTGTCTTCAACTTGCATTTTTCTACAACTTGGGACAGACACTGAACTTAAAGTTGTCTTTAGTCGACATACAGGTCAAGAATATTTTGTGCCTTCTGTAAACAACAGGTTCCTATCTGAGGTAACATTTAAGTAAATACAGCCCGAATTCTTGCCCTCTCCTGGTTTATAAAGGCCTTCTAATGGATTTTGGAAGACACTTTGATAAAGAACAGAAAGTAAAAGCAAACTTAACTGCTCAATCACATTAATTTAACAACAGCACAGTGTTCACATACCAAATTCTGTTTTGGAAGAAGTAAAAAAACTGCAAAAGAAGTTTAAACTATTGTTCTCTGAAAGAAAAAACCAGGAGATTTCTAAAATCTCATAATCTTGCATTTTCCTATTTGCTGCCAAGACTCAGAAGAGAAACTAAAGGGGCTAAAATGCAGGTCACTCACCTTTTTTTATTCATTTTTCATTATTAATGAAAATATAAAGTCAAAATTTTAATTTTCACTATTAAAAAGTTTCCTGATTTAAATCCTTATTTTTATAGATTTAAATTACACAACACTTGCAATAAAAAAAGGATGCAATTACACTGCAAACAGCACAGAAACAGAACATGGGAGAACCTCTAAGTCACTCTCTCTGCTCTGAAACAAAAATAAATAAGTAAATAAGAATTTATAAGAAAAAATAAGTACTTTTTAAGCATATCCCTTCTCAGACACCATTTGAAAGCTGTTCCTAAAAGTCTATGGTAGCAAGCATTCCAGTTTATACTGGTTTACTATCAAGTATTTCTTACTCTTTAGTTAGCATTTCCCTGACATCTTCTCTTGTGATACCGTGACCTCCTATGAAAAACAACTGTCCTGCTTCATATACCAAGTTCTCTCAAACTGGCTGCTATATTCTATATTGCCCCCTTCAATCCACTTTCTCTTTTCTAGATGGATCAGAATTCACTATGTTTTCTAAATCTCTTATTTTCTGTCGCTTTCCCTTGGATTCCAACTCATTTGTACACCCAGAGCTTGGTCTTCCAACATACACCTTACTTTGGTGTATCAGCCTCACCGGTAGTGAACAGAGTGGGATTAGTTTTTTTTTAATTTCACTTATGTTTCTGTTAATTTTTTTGCCATACTTTCTTGATTTACTTGTTTTGCTATCCATTACTATCCCCATACCTGATTCTGCAGTACTTATACCTAACTATTTCTGATTTTACATTTGCATATGTTGTATTTATCATTATCATACTTTGGTTCATTACAGATCACTACTCCAGTTTATCACGATTTTTGAATTATATGCCTTTTTCACAACTTCTCTCTTGCTTGGTGGCATCCACTGATTTGTTGTACATGCACCCTTTGCACTGTACTCTCTTCCATGAGAGACATGATATAAATTTAGCCCAAAAGAAGGTTTGCATATGCTGTCAATATCAAGAGCCAAATAATTGCTCTTTGAGTAACACTCTTCTCTTTGTAAGGTATCCCATTACAATTATATTGGCTTCTGAAAATGCACAGAACAGCACTGAAGTTGAGATAAAGTTCTGTAGGTCACCACTGCAGCTCTCACACCAAGAAGCAGAAAAGCCTGAAATGGTATAGGAGGAAGAAGGAGGAGAGCAAAAAAGGACACAAGAAACATTCAGTTTATCATCAGAGTCCACTACCACATACAAGTAACAGTAATGATGGACACGTATTCTTGGCATCCTTTTTGAATGCCTGAGGGATGAGAATTTGGAGGTACCTCTCAGAGGTGCAGGGGAAGCATACAAGCGCATGCAAGGAAAACGCACATCCATTTACCCAGCAATCTCATGCTCCAACCTTACTGCCTCACAGTAAGCAGCCATTCCCACTGCCCAGGATGGCAATACAACATACCTGAGCAAAGGCACAGGAACACAGTGCTTGCTCTGGGAGAGCAAAGAAGCAGCAGGCAACCAAAACCCCATACTGACGAGGAGGGAGAGGGCAGCCACACAGAATTAGAGCCTCAAAATGATCAAGAAGAATTCCATCAAATCCTACTGCTTCAGCTGCACCCAACTCCCAGAAACATTCCTTACCTGTTATGTTCCTATTAGGCTCTCTTGATATGGCTGTATAAACTGTCTGGTCATACTTAACCTTTCTACAGTCACTAATCCAGCCTTCTGTGCTCATTTCCCTCCGGCTGTGCTGGCGGGGCTTTTTCTAAGGAACATCGTGGAGTTTGTTTCACACAAGCTATAGCTCAACTTACATCTCACCATTTCTGATCTTTATTTTATTTTTTGAAGGGTGCATTTTTGCAGTTAGTCTGCCTAATGTAACTTTCAACTCCTTCCATGTTACACTGTACATCCTGTATTAAGATTATAAAACACAAATATATTAATAAACCAACCTTCCCACAAAAATCTGTCTTGTTAAATAACTGACTTATTCTAAAAGGGATTTAAAGCAGATACTGAATCTCACTGATCAAAGTTGCCTTTTTTCAGATGAAAATTATTTTATTAATTTTAAGTAATACAAGCAATACAAAAATCATTATAGCGAAAGCAGAAGAGTACAGAGCCTGGTGCTTTTCTTTAAGACAATGAGGTCATAATGCTTACTATAATGAAATCCATTTCAGCCTCCAAATTGCTAAAGGATCAAAATTAGATAATTATATTAAAACACAATTATCTCTTCATGGTATTATTAAAATGATGCTAAGTGATTAAATGAGAATTTAAGTTATTTTGTATTTTATAAATATTAACATTTAGTGAGTGTAAAGTATTTAGAGTCCACTGAGGATCTGTGATATGGTTTTGATTTAAACTAATAATTGTCGTTATTTCCAAAATTATCTGGGGATAATCATTCTTGAATCCCCAGGGTGAAACATCATCTTGCCAAGAGTGGGTGGTGAAATTTGGGCTCTATTAATTACAGTACCTATCTGTACTTCCTCTTGCAAAGTTTAAGCAAAAGAAAAGATGTGAGAGAAAGTGGCTTTCTAAATGTGACAATTTTGAGAACATACAGGTATGGGTACAATATCTGGATCTCTATTTTGATTTTGTTGGCAATAGCTAACTCAATGCTAGCCTTTTAAATCATGCTTCATAATATATTCTCTTTAATAGGACTGAGTCTACAATGAATACAGCCTCTTAAAACCAGAAGCATCAGAGGACTACAGGAATAGCTTTCCCTTCTTTTCCATAGAAAGCATCCAGAAAACACTTTTTTGTGGACTTTATCTTGAGAAACAAGTTTATAACCACCAGACTGAGAAGCAGAAGAGAGCTAAGAGACATCCTCCCATACAATCAGGAAATAATATCCACTACTATAACAGGGTACAGGGTGAAAAAACACTGCATATTGATGAACCTCACTGCATAATTTATCCCTAACTAATAACTCCCCAAGAAGAGAGCTGCATGTAATTTAAACCTTGCTGTCCAATTCTGACTTCTTATGTAGACAAAAGAAAAAACAAAAACAAAACAAAACCCAAAGCATAATGGATCACTTGATGCCCAATTCAGGCATAATTTAGGTATCTCTTAAAACAATCACATACTTGAGAAGTAACATGGGCTTTTACAACAAAGAATACTGTATCTAGTATTCTCATCTTAATTAGAAACTGTAGAAACTACTAAGACTACTACGTCCCATTGTTTCCAACATACCTATGCATCCAGTCCTTACAGAAATGAAGCATTTTTGTGGTTTAGATTTAAATGCTGTGCATCCAGTTCAACTCAGAGTCACTGAGGAACAAATCCTGTAAGCTCTATCCATTTAGAAAGCTGGGCACAAGCACTGCCTACATAGTCAGGGGTGTGCAAGCCCCAAGTGCAGTATATGCAGAACAGAACTTTAAGCAGCACTGAGATAGCATCACTCTGTGATTGCAAAAAGCCGTCCTGCAGCAGACTTTTACATTTGGCATTTCAAACACAGACACACACTTCTTGGGCAATTTTTGGTCTATGATAAATGGATGAAGTTCTACAAATGGACGACAAGTGAGATATGTGGCTTTATACACAAAGTAGCCCAACATGAGTCCAGATATTCTAATAAATTACGTATAAGATGGTACACATACCACACACACTAATGTTCTCTTTATCACCACTGAAAATGACACTTTAGTTATCATCAACCTTGCACTTTGCAACACACAAACGTATCCTCTTTGTTTCAGGTGGCACAGAAATTAGAGCCCCAACAGTTGTATGAGATAATCCCTTGGACCACAAAGCTTCCCAAAAAGCTCTTGATAAGGGTTTCAATTGTTGGCCCCAGGTAACCATGTGAGCGCCATTCTGCCACTGCTTCAACACCTCCTGTAGCTTTCAACAACAGTAGCCACTGCAGCGGCTACTCAGGCCTTTGAGACCTGTGATTAACTGGGTCATCCTGGCACATCAGTTTTGGATTTGGCTTTACAACTGTGTAAAATAAAATTGTCACTGTATATTCCTATAAATACATCTGCAAGTACACTGAAGTGTGAAAAAATTAATATAAACATGAAAAATTGCAAATAACAATGTAAATTTGGAAACATTTATAGACTGATGAATGTACTATTTTCAAACAAAAGGCTTATATAAATATACAAAAATAAGCATGTGATTATGAAACACATTCCATTTCCTGTCTTAAAAATACTACAATTACAGCTTTGAAGTCATGCAAGTTAATGACCCCATCTTACTTCTAAACCTTTTAGCCTTTTGCAATATTTAGAAAATTATTTTGTTAAGAAAAATTAACAAGAGAAAAGGTAATACCATGAGCACATCTTTTAAAATCTGAAGTACTAAAACTATAATTTAATACAGAAGGCCAAACAGTAAGAACTATAAAGATGAACAGAAACAATAAAAAAGGTGAAGGACTTCAGAGAGTACTATTCTCCTATATGTATTACTATGGAATCACAGGATCATAGAATACTTAGGATCTTGACATTTTATTATAAATGCAGTCTAAATTTGTGATTGTTTTTGTTGGTTTTGTTCTGTTAGACAGTAAGATATGAGGTTCTTGAAAAGCACGCTTAGTATAGCTTTAAACACCATTGTAACTTGGGCTTGGCTCTCATACTTTATAAACAGTACACGCTGTATTGTGTGTCTGATGCTGCAAGTACAGTCAAATATACATCACGCATGATGAATTAAACACACTTTTTTGAGCGGACATCTATTCTTGCCAAACAATTCAGAAATAATACTAAATAGTTTAAACAGACAGAACTCTGGCCTGAATTCAAGAAAAGCAGCACGATGTTAAAAAAATATCTCAACAGAGCTGCCTTTTCCAGACAAAGAGCCTTTTTTTTCCCTTCTTGGCACAGAGGTTTGGGACCAGAGCCAAGGTGCTACTTATCAGCTGTTTGACATCAGGGGAGGACTGCGTGCGTCAGTGGACCCAGTAGGGACCCCTGGCTCATGGCAATGCATCATGCGGTTCTTATCTTATCAGTTTGCAGGGTCTGGCACTTCTACCTCTACAGCGTGAAAAGGGAAAAAAAAGGGAGGGAAGGAAGGAAGGAAGGAAGGAAGGAAGGTGTGTATAACTAGGAGGGAGGAGGTCAAAGGAGACTTGTGAGCCAGGTTGGGCTGCAGAACAGAGCCCAGATTATACTTTGGCTTACTGCGCCATGTACGGTTGAAGAAAATCCTAAATGAGATTTCTCCCACTTTCCCCATAAGCTCAGAGGAGAGAGGAACAACTTCTTATTTAGGTTCAGAGAAGACAGAACAATGTGCATGGTCAGGGGCACAATGCTCCCTTTCACACACAGATCATAGAGGGGGCTGCTAGAGAAATGAGGAACATGATATACACATGAAAAAGCTTATCAAGGTAAACCTGTCCTCCAGGAAATCTCTGAACCGGTGCAGGTTCTTATCGCAAATGAGATTTAAACAGCCCAAATCATTTCCTCAAATGCACAGCTTCAGCAGGATGTATTATAGCAAATTATTCTCAGGGACAAACAAGACTTACGATACAGTACAACTCCAAGCTTAAAACTTGATTGCACAAATGAACTTTTGTATTTAATATTTAGAAAAACATTCACCCAGGAAGGCAATCATCAAGTAAAGCATCTGCTTTCTAGGTTTATTCAAACTGAAAAATTATTATAATTACTCAGAAAAACATGATTTGTCTTACCCTACCCTTCCTACACAATGTGTATGAATCAGACGGCAAAAGAGTCACCTCCTTCAGATCAATTTCGTTAAGCACTATTTTACCTCTAAAGCTGCATCACAAGGTATAAATTACAATAACAAATGAGAAGCTGTTAAAGGATCTGTGGAAATTAGTGTGTTTGTACCCCTGACCAATCTTTATAATTACTTGCAGGTATTTCCCTACAAGAACGCTTCATCTTATACAGCAGTGAGCCAGACTAGCATCAGTACAGAACAAAAGTGAACTGCTCAATGCTTACACAGAAACCTTGTTTGCTAAGGATTCAGTAGAGCTCTGAGAAAACCTCCTCGCCAAGGACCAGGACTCAGTAGCCTGTCATGGACTTCTGCACACTGTAACGAAGGGTCTAGTTTTGTTACTTCAAAACACTGTTTTCATAAATTGTTTCATCAAAATTTGTAATGTTTTGCTGCATACGACTATCTTGTGCTTTAAGTTTCATTCCTCTTACTGTGTCAGCTTTCTGAACCACAATAATACTGCGTAGTTCTGTGGGACAACCATTCATGTGAAGAGGCAATATGCTTTTATGGTCAAAATGCACCAGCAGAAATGAAGAATTAAATGAAAACACATCCTAAGCCTCTGTCAACATTACCAGTAGGAGAATAAAATCTGCACTGCTAGTTTAGTGTATTTTGGGAATTTTTCCAGTACAAGTTGTACACTTCCTTCTCCAAATATGCCCTGGCTACTTATTAGGTAAATAGCAATAATGTATTCTTATATCATTGTAAACAAAAAAAAAAAATACAATTTACAAAATAAAAATCTATGATCAGGGATCCTGACGCTTAAAAAACTGACTATAGAATGAAATACTACCTAACTTTGGTTTGCTATGAAAAAAAAAATCTATGAAATTACTACAACATGACACTTTTTCTGATTCTGATTTTTCTGTTTTCTTATTTGCTACTTTGGTCAAGCAGGTTGTTGCTTTATCAGGTTTAGGAGACAGAGAGGGGAAAATAGAATCAGTAACCTCAAGAGAAATGTCACCTTTAGACATTAAGCTGCAGTTTAACTTCTACCAATGAATTTCTGCACTTGTATGAAGTCACTACTGTACTCACCCAAAAAGCCTGTGCATACAGACAGGGATACAGAACTGGCAGCTGGCAGAGCATGCTGTTTCCCCTTTTGAGTTAAATGATAAATACAGAAGTTACTGGCAGTGATCAAAGATCACTTCATGTGGGATCACGTGCCTCCATGTGTCACGTGACTTACAGATGACATGGTTCTTAGATCGTGTGATTTTTCAAGAAATAGTACTCTTCCTACTTCAATTAAAAAACACAAGTGACGAATTGTAAATATAGTTACAAATCTATGACACACATACGTAAACACTGGATGTAGCGCTTCATTAGCCAACAAACAGACACACATGAAAAAATAACATGCGTCATCTTTGAAGACCATACCTGTCACATTACATGGCCACTTGAGTACAAAAAAGGGCCTACTTTATATCTGCATTTTGCAACTCCCCCTCTTCTTCCTCCCCTGCTTTTTGTAACAAAAAAGTCTCAGTGTAAATATATAATACCAAGTCAGTTTATAAAAGTCACTTTAAGTGCTAAACTTAAGTCATATGTCAATGCTTTGTTAGATCACAGGCTCTACACAGTGACTCTATGTACTCTTCACATGTGGCTTTCCTCAAATAAGAAAGCTTATTTGTTTCACTAATAATGCAAATTCAAAGCTATATACAATTAAGTTGATGACCAAAGCCATGTTTGGATAACACTTTTCTCACTCCTCAAGTCCTGTGCAACCAACATAGGTTTTGAAGAATGACAGAAAGGATACTTCTTGCACAGTCTTGTTCTATATTTTATTTAAACTGTATTTAAACTCTAATTAATGAAAATGCTACCATGTCTACCAAGCATCTGACATCACGACTGGCACATTCTAATCCACCAAGCTTCTGTTGTTTGTACTGTGATAACGCACAGAGAAGAAGGAACCTCAATTTCATTTTCAGCTTCAGATGTTAACTTGCTTCACACACAAAAGTTGGTTTAGGAATGCTGCTGTTCTTGTTCTGAGGTTTTAAAGTTTGTGTTCAGATTTTCAGGGGATTTTTTGGCTTTTGGCTTTCAGAGAGAGAAAGAAGAGGAAAGAAAATAATGGACAAGAGGACAGAAGAAGGATCTATTTCTTCTAGAAAATAACAGAAAACTAGGAATCAGATTATTTACAGGAAAGGGGTTGTTACTGTTCATGTTGTTCATATGACTAATCAAGTAGTTCCTCCAATTTCTATCACAGAATACAAAACAAGAACAGGTATAGTATTTTTTCCTGTTTAGGACTGGAACCCTGCATCCACATTCTGAATCCACTGCAGAGGCAATGCAGCCCTCCAGAGGAGGGTATCTCAGTATTTCTTACTATGGCCAGATCCTTTTCAACTTAAGAAATTTACTTCTGCCAATCATAGCCCTTATCCTAGAGAAAGAAATTCTGATGACATGTTGGCCTAAACACTAGAAAGAATAACAAAATCTGGCCCTCTGGTTAAGAGACTGACCTGCCAGAATCACACAGACGAGATTACCGGAGAGGCACAGTACAGCTAGCAGGACTGCTCAAACACTGTCAGTCTTTCAAGACAACTACTTGTAGCTGCAGTCTCTCAAGAAAGATTACCAAACTTTACAATGAGGTGATGGGTTTGGATTAAAACCATAGATTTTTAAATTAAATAATTTCAAAATAGTAAAGTCAAAAGAGTCTCTTCACGTGCTCAAAGATAGTCACATTTGTGGTATAGCTGTTTGGATCCCATGACTGGTTTCCCCAGTTTTCAAACTGCTACGCAAACAGTTGATGAAATCAAGGCTCCCAATGACCTTAAGAGATGGATGAAGTGATCCCCAAACTTGCCTATCTCATTAAAGAAACATCATCAGACCATAAATCAACACTGGTTTTTTGACATGTAATTCAGCTCAACAGCTTTATGTTTGTAAATAGGAAAGCGTTAGGAAACCAAAATTGCACAAAGAATGTAAGTCAGAAGGAAAAGAACTGAGTGAGTTAAAATGACCAAAACAAAGGATTAACATACCCCAGCTAATGAAGTGCCATGAGAATGTTAACAACCCTATACAGTACAAACTGTTATCTTATCTAAAGATAAGATGTGTCCACAGCTTGAAGACTGATTCAGCATGGACTGAAGGAAAGAACTGTTTCCTTAACCATATGAAATTTCTTAGTATTTCTTAGCATGAGATCACTCAAAAGATCACAGCATGAAAGGTACGCACTTAGGCAAACACTATCTCAAAAAAAACTTACAATGTGCTCAAAATATAACAACAATCTAAGAAATCAAATGTGCACTCTCTTTAAAACTAATGTGGGTTTGGGGTTTCTTTTTTCCTGGTTTTAAGTCTTCATTTTATGGTTAGCTTTGGCAAGACAAAGAGCTGTAGGTTTGCACAAAAAAAAAAAAAAAAAAGGACAAAATTCTTTGCATATAGAAGGAATTTTGAGTCTATTATGACCAAACTGTACTTTAAACAACTTTAAGTTGCTTATGAATCTCAATTATTTAAAAACATCTAAGATAGGGAATTACCGAATGTTTTGCTCTTCTTGCATTCCATCATGGAGTATGGAGCAGAAAAGAGTCTACTGTGCTATTATTTTAACAAGACTGACTGCGTGAAGGTCTGCAGAAAACTAAACCTTAAATAAAGCAATATAGATTTAAAAAAAAAATCCTTTTATACAGAATCAGTATTATATAGATAAGTCTTACGTTTTTATCTTCACTGAGCTAGTAAGACTGCCCCACAAGACATCAGTATGGGAAATTAAGCATATTATAAGGTACACATGGATGCAGCGAATCTTCTATCCATTGCCATTTAGGTAAAATGCTTATTCCTCCACTAAATTCATCAAAAGTACCTTGATGGGTTACTTTTAAGAAAACACCATAAATACATTCACAATTATGACCACCGTTTTTAGTTCTAACTAATATGAGATTACAGCTTGTTTTAACACCTATTCCTATTTCATCACACACAAATACAGTTCATAAGCTTAAAAGCCTGAACTAAACATCTTGCTTCAAGACAATTTTAGAAGGACTGAAAGAGCACTCATACCAAAAACATTAGCTGTTAAGCTGCTTGGTAACTCATTTTTTCCACCTTAACAAAATCTCTTCTAAAATGAACAATGCTGTTTTTACTTCACCACTGTCAAGTAACAGATACGGTTTCAGACTTACACTCTGTATTACCTAACTTCAAATTGCATGTCCGAAATGGACTTTTCTGGAAACTTAGTACCTGTATACCCTAAAGTGTTTGGCAAAAGAAACCCCATCAAGTAGACTCTTGCTAGCAACTGAAGTGCTTCACCAAAACACTCCCAGCCAGCTGCCCTTGCTTGTAGTCTTCACAACACCAGGTCAGCACAGCTAAAGAGATCTGGCCTTGTTTATGGGCATTCTTTCATCTCACATGCTGCCAGCTAACATTCCCTTCAGGAGAAATTTTCCCAGGACAGCTAAACCTGATGCAGCACACTGCAGAAGATGCTTATACCCTCTCAGGGAACTGAAGCCATTTGCAGTCAAACTCCACAAAGCTCTATTTCAAGCAGTTACTTCTTCATCTCTGTTTTCCTAGATATGGAAAGCACGATGACATACACAAAACTATAAGCTCTCAAAGAAAAGTCTATGGACATAAACGTTCCCTATGCAGAGGGACAATAGCATTTTGGCGTTAGTAAAGTAACTCTATTAATTGCTCTCTACTAACTACATCAATTAAAGTCCCATTTTGCAGGAACAATGGCTCTACCTGATTCTTACGAGTTCTCGGTGGCTGGCTGATCTGGTACCATTTTTTTGCCATTTCTATTTACAGGCTTTTGCCCAGAAAAGGCAAACTCCAGTGCATCATCCAGTACCTTATTGGATGACCACAGTGATGACATTCAAACTGTAATTCAAACCGACACTGAGCTGCTCACTTCAGGGGCAAAGTTCAGTGTTAAAATTTACTCGTTCACCTTTCTGAAATACACACAGGGATTGTACTGTTCACAGTGACCTCTGGACTGAGAGTTTTAAGATTTACTCAAGACATTCATTTGTGCAAGGAGACTGCACTGCCTGTTTATCACTGGAGAAAGGGTTTTACTGAAAAAGGTACATAAACATTCCCAGCGCTAATACATCAGAAAAAGGCTTCAGTTCGTTCATAAACCTGACAGCAGATTTGCCAGCAACTTCTAACAGCTTTCTTTTCCAGACTCCAACTTTTGAGCGGGAAGGCACATAAGATGACACCTTGCAGAATAACATTTTTTCTCAGAAGTGTTTTCAATGCTGAAGCCTAGAACTTAAAACCCACAAACATGTCAGTATGTGTCCATTTTAAGCATTACTGATTTCAGCAGGCATATCGATATATCTAAGAAATTTTAAGTGACTCCTACACACAAATGTCCACAGCAGCACTGAAATTGTGAAATGGATCAAAAATATTGTACAGAGATGACTTTTCATTTTCAATCTTTAAAATAAGAAAACTTGCATGCTTTTTAAAGTGTTTTTAAAGTAGAAAAGGTAAGAACTTCATCTAGTGAAACCTAGCCACAGAACTGTGATGTTGTTGATCCGTAGCAATATCAGGGCTTTTGTGTTTTTAAAGCAGTCTCACTTCTTAGAGGACAGCAACACTTGTGATTCTACCTGGCTTTATTTTTTTCAAAGTTGGCCCTTCCCTCCCAAATCAGACAGGGACAAATAACCTAAAACCGGGCCAAGGGATGGCTGTAGGGATTTTTCCCTGAAAGGTATGCTTCCCCTTGCACTGCAGTACTACCTCTCTGTTTCTTCACTTAGACAATAAGGCCTTGTCTGCAAGAAGCATAGAGAGATGTCAGCCTTCCAGCTTTAATAAAACTAACACTTAGCCTTTCAGACCTGAAAGCTCTGGTAGTTTCCCTTTGATTTGTGGGTTGTTTTTCTAAGCTCAGTGACAATTAGGTACAAGTAATCAACACATTTGTCATGCAGGCTCAAGTGTCTGTGGTTTATCCAAAAGGATTCCAAGCTGCAAGTGTTTGCAGCTGGGAACAACACGTTTGTAGAGCGTCCAGATGATCCTTTGAAATGTGTTGAGACCTTGAGAAAGTAGCATGTAATGACTCAAGTTGCAGGTCTGGTGAGGACAAACACACAGAACTCTTCTGGGAGACAGACGCAGGTGACTGCTTGAGCCTTTCCGAAAGACAAGCCATGCAAGCAGGAAGACCCAAGGAGACCCCAAACATTCACAGAAATGTTTGAGGGGTGCTTCAAGCTGGTCACATCCTTGATTTTCACATGCCAACTCATTCATCCATTTTTAAACCACAGCAGAAGATGCACTGTGCTAAGAAATCCTATGCCAATACAAGGGTACCACATAAAAAAAAAAAAGTCTTGCATCTTAACAAAGGACTTTTTAATATGAAAGCTATAAGTATTTCCATGTGAACAATGAGGAGGCAGTTGAGTTGAATTCAGGCCAAGTACTGTAACAGAAACACTCAGCATTTCCATATAAATCAGCGAAAAGTTCAGGTTCAAAATGACAACAGGATTCAACTTCAAACACTCAGGATTTTACACAGGAGACAAGCTTTAATTTTTAGGTTATTCCTTTCCAAATGTAACACAAAGAATAAAAAGAATACTCAGAGGGTGAAAATTAAAAGACCTATACTTGATTCATGCTAACATCACTTTAAAAAGAGAGCAAAGCAATTCCATAAACTGATAAATGGCCTATTATACAAGACATGTATTTTTCCTCTTCAGAGACTGAAACCCTGTTTTCTCTTTCCTTTGCTGTACATATTCCTTTTGTTCCTCCCTTTTCCCCTCCCTCCTTAGCAGATAGACATCTATTACTACCTATTACATGGAGCAAATAGAGTTTGGGAAGTTCACACTTGGGAAGTGTGAAAACCTCTGACAATAGAGGAACCTAGTAAGGAGGGCAAAGCGAACATATAACTGAGCAGCACCAGGTGATGCTAGTCACAGTCTAGCATGGATTCCAACATCTCTAACACTGAGGAACTAGAAGAGACATCCAATACTTCTGTAGTAAGCAACATAGTATCTGATGCCCCACTAGGCTAAAGGGGCATCAAATGAAACACACCAAAAATAACTGTTCATAAATAGAGCTCAAGTTTGTATTATAAAGATTATTTTCTGTGCAACTCTAAAAACTCTAAAGATGCCACTACAACACACTTGTCTGAGATTTATCTTAGCTGATTATCCTCATTACACCATGATTTAAGAAGCCACAAGAAAGCCATCTCTCAGTCTTGCCTTGAAAATTTCATCAATATGAAAGAGAACACAGCAAGGCAAACAGAATGAACCGATGTGGTACAAGCAAAGGCCAGGTTCTTAGAAACAGCAAAAAGTGATGTATAGCTAACTTTAAACTTTAGCTGTACACTCCTTGTTTTCCTAAGCCCAAAATGCGAACATAACTCATGTACTGCAAACACTGTCCTTTATTCGAAATAGCTCAGTTTGAGCTTATGTAATATAAGTAATAACTTTCAATTCCAAGGCTAGGCTGACTCCAGCCACAAACAAGGAATGAAAAGCTGCTTGTCAAACATGTAAGTTTACTAAGTATTAAGCATATGTGCTTAACTACACAGATGCTTTTAGACTCCTTTTAATCAACACAAACATTCCCACTTGCATACAAAAAAAATATTCCCCACAGCATGTTAAGAGACAAAGATTATTCTTAAATTAAACTGTATTTGCTTTTATGGATTTTAATAATGAGGGGACTGTTTCAAAATTAAAAATGTACATGAAGTTATACTTTCAGCTAGTCTACACTTGCCACCAATTCTGCTTCAGTTTGCACTTTTAAGGTCTTATATTAATCAGTCCCATAAAGCATTACTGATAATGTTTGCACAAAAATAATTAAAATTGGGTTTGGAAATTAAAATTATCATTAGCATAAAACAGTAAAAAAGTTTGTCTCTAGCTATTAACTATTTTGTGGATGTGCATTTCAGGGGTTACACCTTTAATAAGATAATTAAACAACTTTAACAAATACAAAGTTGGAGCCCACCTTTACAGCAGTGCTGTTGAGGTGTCTGAAGATATTACAGTGCAGCAAGATGACCACAGAAGCCACATTCTTAATATGGCTTATTTCACTCATGTTTTTCTAGCAGTTATTATGACCTCTAACTCACATGTTCTCAACTTAGTCAAATCACATTTTTACCTTCACCACAATGTTCAGTCCCCAAATCTAGCAATGACTGTCCTGCAACTGAAAGCATTAATGTCATACTGCTTATAGAAATAACCAGCATTAAATACCTATGAAATTTCTCACACAAGAATGACTTCAGAGTAGTATTCATTTTTTGAACTTGGTATTACAAGTCCTATTACATGCAGGAAAGGAAAATTAAGATTAATAATACTTAGACTTGCAAAGTTCATCCATTTTTGCAAAGAATGTACATTGTGCATGTAGAGTACAGCACACATGTACTGTACAGCACTGTGGATTAGAAGGAAGAAGCACTAAAAAGTTCTCTTTAAAAATACTGGCAATTTCCCTACAGACATACTAGTACTATTCGGCTGACTTTCCTAAGCCTCCACACACACACATCAGATGTGCATAAAATCTGCAGAGATAATCAAGGAAACGACATATTTTAAATCCTAAATACATTTTCTGCTCTGATCCATATATTTATATTGTTATGATTAAATCCACAGTCCCATACAGAAACACAGCTAGTTTCTTTACTGCTTGTAAAGAATTATCAATAGATCACCAAAAAAAAATGAGCATGAATGCTTTTTAGGAACTATTTAAAACATAAAACAAGATCTCATTTGAAGTTTCTGTTTATTAATGCAAAACCAGAAACTGTATTACAAAGAAATGCGTTAAAACCAACATTAAAATAACTTCTGCCATCACATATTGTCAGTATTTGCATTCAGGTCTCTGGATTCCAGTGTTTCCTCTGCTGTAATTGGCAGCATCACTAGAACCTGAATCAGCAGAAGGAATGCAATTCCTCATAATTTAGGTGTGAGTGATGTCAGAACTGTTAGAGAAAAACAATAATCCGTTGGGCTTTGCTCATGTGAGGAAAAAGCCTTTCAATTAACGTTTAAAATTAAAAGCTGCAGCATTATTTGATTAAAATAATGTGGCTATTTGGCTCCACTCTGGCTGCAGTTTGCTGCAAGTCCTATCCTTGAAGTAGTCAGCGGCCTTAGTTTATACCACAAGGAGAAGGCAAAAACACAAAGAAATACAAAGCTCACAATAAGCAGGAAGATTGAGTATTTTCAAAGTATTTTGCGAGAGCCAAAATTATCTTAAATTCATTAACTTGAAATTAGATCCCAAACTGACAATGCTTAAGATAACTCACGTCAGAAAAAGACGTTCACTTAACTGTTATTTTCAACGTTCAAGACAAGTGTATCAAAACATTTGCAGCCAGTGAAGACCAGGCTTACAGGTAAATAGTTCAATTTGTTTCGGAAATCACAAAATAAAATTTACTTGCCATTCGTTTGGGAGGGGCACAGGACAAAGAAACCCCACACCACTACTATCAAACTTAACACTATCTCAAGTACCCAACTGAAGGATTAACAAATTGAATTTTAGTTCCAAGCCAGATTTCTATTGGTGAAATCTGGTTTGCATTTTTTTCAAGTTGGAAGGTTTTAAAAAGAATCAGAATGTCTACCTCTACTCTGTTTTTTCCATTAGTAAGTCCTTAACTAACTCATCAAAAAGGTAGAACTGTAGACCACATTAGCATAATGTTACCTTTTTCCAGTGCATGATCTTGAGATGTGAAACGCGAGAACACACATTTGTGTAAGCAGCAAACTCTCTCTAGCTACTCATATCATACACTTAATAGTGCTTCAAAGAGAATCTTGCACATACATTAGCTTTCGAAGTTTGTATAGCAGTCAAATCAAAATGTGAAATTACTTAAAGGTATCTCCTTAATAAGTACAAGCTTCAACATTCAACTCAATGTTCATTAAAAAATAACAACAAAAAAAAAACCCACAGAAAAAGAAAAAAAAAAAAAAAACCACACCAAAAGAACAAACCCACATTTCACAATATTGGTCTAAACATCAAAATTTCCCACTTTTAAAATGGCCTTTATGCTAAAAGACGACAGGTTTTTGTTTCCTTTTTTAAAGGTTACTATCACCATTCCTTGTTTCTCCTCTCCCTCAGAAAACTGTATTACTGCAAATTCCCAAAATAATCACTCTCAGCCAGAAGAAAAGCCTGGGAATTGCCACCTAAAGAACATTAAGTTTTAGAGAGCAGTGAGCATCTAAACCAGGAACTTGGGAGTGGAAACCATGATGAAGCCTTAATTATAACATTTTTGTTAATAAAAATAGATTTGATCTAGAGAACAAAATTCTGTTTCCACTTCTGACATCATTTTCCCATGAGATCTTGAGGATATTCTAAAGGCCAAACCACTCAGTAGGAACCAGCAATTCCAGATGTCACATTCTGGTACCCATCAGAGACTGCTTCAGCTTGATTGCCTGAAGGGCTAGTTTGTTTTCTATTTAGGTACACTCTGTGCTATGAAAGTGATTTGAAAAAGCCCAGAATTTTGAGGAGAGACATTCTAACACTGAGAAATACAAAATTTGTGGCTGCATTTCACCATATGCGTTTAAACATCTCAATTTCCCACCTGTAAAATGGCCTTTGTGCTTTCTAGCACTATTCTAGCACTATTGTACAATAGACTACAATAATGAGCTTGACCAGAAAAACATGTGGATAACAACCCAAAAGACAGTTATGATCTTTACTGCCATTCACGTATTTTTAGAATTTTTTCTTGGAACTCTTTCACATGGAGGAGTGGCTGTTGAATACTGTGATTAATCCATGGTGAATAATTCCATTAGTCAATCAACCACGAGAGAATATAAAAGCAAAGCAGACTGAGTCTTGTTTCTTTTCACTCAAAATCATGACATAAACTGCATCCTATTGAGTCAGGATGCAAAAATCCCTCATACTTAGAAGGTTAAAGTTAGCTGAATTATTTTATTGCCACAATTCAGTGCTTCCCTCTTTTTTTTTTCCTTTTATTTTTTCTTTTTTTTTTTTAAGATTAGCCTTTAAATCTGGAATATTTTGATAAATAAACAATGATCAACTGCTACAGTCTTACAGCACAGATTACTTCTGTAATAAAAGCTGCATGTTTGGTTCAGACTCCTTAAATACTGAATAAAAAACTTTTAAAATACATATTATTACCTTATTTATCATCTCAAAGAATTATTAAATGCTAGCTAAACCCAAACATTTAATAGATATAAAATCATAGAATAGTTAGGGTTGGAAAGGACCTTACAATCATCAAACTCCAATCCCCCTGCCATGGGCAGGGACACCTCACACTAAATCATGTCAGCCAAGGCTCTGTCCAACCTGGCCTTGAACATCCCATTATATGGGTAATAATAATGAAAGACAGGAATAGGAACTGCCCAAATTCCTCAAACGTTAGGTTATTTAAGAACACTTAATATACCAACATTATTAGAAATATGGAAAGAGAAACTATTCTATTCCATTGTTCCTATTTTCTTTAACATTAACATTAGCAGTACACTTTACACTATGTAAGGCTTGCTAAATACATATATATTGTAAAACAGCAATATATTCATCAGGTTCATATGAACGCATCTATACCTATCTCACCTTCAATATGTAAACAGTGTTACTGTTCTTCCCTATCCTTTGCTGAAAAGTAAGTAAACTGAAAGTGCTACACGGTCACTATTTACAACTGTTCTTGCAATGAACTGCCTATGAATAACACAAGCATAGATTCAGAGTTAATTTTGGCTCTCTGGAGATGCAGGATCTGCCTCTGCAGGGCTGCTATTAGATTATGGACAGTTTTAGACAGTATTTTACCTGTGGTCATCTGTAATTAATTTCGTGACGCAATGCTGGGGGAGTGAATTGTGGAATCAGCCCCTTGATGAACTGTTTCAATGGAACTACCACTGAACAGAGGCTGAAAACAAGAAGGAGAATTAAATATAATAATAACAAACACACAGGTGTCACCGTGCAAGTATCAGCACTCATGGGAAATGTCATGGGATATCTGAAGCCCATTTTGAAACAGGTCTGGAGCACAGTGACAAACCAAGCTGGGAATCCTGAGAACCATTAGACAGGAACTAGCTAAGAATAAAACCTGAGACTAAATAATAAATTGGTCCTCCTCCCTAAAAAGCACTGAATTAAGTATGCCGACCCAGTTTTCACAATGTACATATCATTTAAGCTTTAAAGTAATATTCTGTGAAAAGTGGTCAAGATTCTTTCCAAATTATCACAAAGAGAGAATCGCAAACTACCAACAAGGAGGTATTTTCTTACATACATCGAATGCACTAACTCTGGATAGCCAAAGAACCCAGTTACAAATACTTGTGGTTATTCCTCTCCAGTTGTAGATTCCAGAGTACTAAATGCAGTCTGAGTAAAACATAAAGCTACAAAGACCATGTATTAATACTCTTGTTAGTAAGGCTTCAGAAAACACTGTTTGACATTCTGTTTCTATGTAATAGCACTACTACTTTTTTGTTATAAATTGCAAGATGTATAACACTGAAGTTCCAAGAATTCATACAGATGCACTTGTTAGTAAAGAAAGCACTACATCTACCGTTGCATCAGATTAGATATGCAGCAGTGCTCCTGGCAGTGGCAAACTGCCACTGAGGACATAATTTGATGATTAATCTCAGTGGCATCATCTAGGAGCATTTATACAGTCAAAACAGTATAACCAGAAAAACTAAAACCATACATGAAGGGCATCTATCATCTACATCCCATCTAACCTCAAAGTGGTATGGGCTATTCTTGGCGCTGGTTGCTCAATGCACACTAGGTAGTTTTTTTCCTCTTGCAGCTGTGTGACACCCACTATGCTTTTAGAAGCCACTAGGATAACTATTGCTGTGTATCATAGTAGAGCCATGACACTGCTCATAGCAGGTAACTTCTGATATCTCAACAAAATGGAAAATATGACCAGGGCTGAAAAAATAACTTGAAACACAGAAAATAAACCAAGTATTACTCAAAAGCGGGTTTAAGATTAGATATATTCTCCTGCTCAGCTCAGCTTTACAGCCCAGCAGTCACCATAGTTCTTAGTAGAAGGTAAGGCACAGAAATGGGATGTCCAGTATCAAAGTTGTGTGCAGCCCTTGCAAGTTCTTCCAGTATTCCAGTTACAAATGAAATTATACCTATACTGTAGGCAGCAATTAGTTTGGTTTTTTAGTGTAAAATAATTCTCACCTGGAAATGTTCCCTCAAGGATATTTTTTTTTTAAATAAAGTCTTCCTTCTGCTTTTGCATGTGTACATGCAGAAGGTGAGCAAATGAAAATATTACAAAATGTCAGGCGTAACTTCCAAAAGTACTGACATTTATTTTAAAACTGGCCTGTGAAATAGCACTCTGTCTACACTTGCCCATATCCAGCATTTGCTTTCTCATATATTTGGTACTGTTACTGGAAGTTTATGAAATACAGTATTTTAAACTAAAACACCAGCAGTGTTCATTTTTAACCAGAACAGTATGCGCAATCAAGAAATTGGTGAAAAAGAATGCTATGTGATCCCCTCAATTATCAGACATTTTGGATTAGATCACTTAAAATAATACGCTAGGGGTCTTATTTTCACAGCTGAGTTTGCCTTATATTCTATCATTTACCTTGGGAATGCAGTACAGATCCCAGGAGGCATCTCTACATAGCATATAACGTTTTTCTGTGAGCAACACTTCCAAAAGGAACAAACTCTGTGGACTGGACAAACCAGGGGGGGAGGGATGGGGAGGGGGTTGACAGTTGCTTCCCTGCTCTAATACATAAAGTAGCAATTAATTTTACTGTGCTACTCCTGAACACCACACAATGAACAGTGAGTTGTATTCAGAAGATTTATTTTACTGCAAATTTGTCCCGTCTATAGCTGACGAAATTGGAATAAGGAAATTAAAATGTCTTAGTCAATATTAAATGCTGTTGCCATTGTCAAGTTGATTATGCTAATTTGTCTTATTATTACTAACCTGCCAGACCCCAGCTGTTGTCTTAGTCAAAGCCTGAGTTTTCCAATAACTAGGAACTGCAGCTGCTTAGAATGGGTCGCCAGGGACTTGAACCACCACAAACATTACTCATCTGGTCCTGCCCTGATCAAACTTCTTTGGCCAAAAGGCAGGGTCAAGCCTGCTTGAGATTTGGGACATACAAATTAAAAGCTTTTTTTTTTTTTTTCCCCTGATCCTCAGAAAAATAACATTTCTCATTCAGCCTTTGAAAAGTTATCTACAGTTACCACCTAATGTGCATCCGATGTGGGAAGGCCTGTTTGTGGACACTCTAATTAGCTTCTGAGAAAAAAACTATCCAAAAAATCACGAATTATAACTGAAGACATCCACTAAGTTACTGGTCCCACTATCATTCTGTCACTGCCAGAAGTTCAAAACCAAAAAAGTATTATTTATTTCAAATACCTTTACTTAAAACAATCGAGACCCATAAGTTTCTACACTACGTGTTTGCCAGCTGCATGGAACAGGTGTAACCATAAACATTAGAAAACGCTTCATTTTGACAGGCAAACAGCCAAAGCACTGCCTGATCTAAACATCCCAAACTGGAATTATTTTTGTTTAACAAATGCTGTCACATGAAGTACCTTCAACAGAGCCCCAGAACTTAAGGGAAATGACTATTTAATGTTTAACATTTCACTGGTATTTATTGCTGTTTTTACTCTCATATATTAGTTTCAGATGGGAATCCTTGCCAAAAATCCCTAACTTTCCATTCCTCCAACTCTTATTAAATGTTTCTGTTTGGATTACCGACATCACACATCCCAATTTCTTCCTTTCCTTTCAACAAGTTTCTCTCCAAAAACATAATCAAGCTGTTCTGCTCTCTGAGCTGTGCAGCCCTGTACTGCTTGTCATCCTTCCTCCTCCATATTTTCTTTAGTTCTAACTGGCTTTTAACTCCAGAATACCACTCTCCTTGCATTGTTTTCTACAATTTCTGCATTTACAGCATAGAAAACTCTCCCATAAAGTAGCAGCACTTGCTAATGACAAACTATCTAACTGGAGAAGTCAATGTAGCTTGTTCAAACACACTGAACACAGAAGTGTTTTAACCACAGAGACGGTATAAATAGGTGTTTTCCCTGGGGCTCCCAAGGTACACTATGCACCATGCATAGTACTGGCTAGAGACCACCCAACAACTGGAGCCGATTTGCTGCAAAGAGTGAGGAAGAGCTCCCACAGATGAAGCATACCGAGCACAAGTTAGTGAAGTACAAGCAAATTGTTCAGAAAACACACTTAATGCAGTTCTTAACTAGTGGAATGAGCCCTTGGTTTTTATCTTTGCAATTTCAATATTCAACAGCACACAAGCCTTTAATATTACACTAAGCTCCTGATCCCTTACAGACATAGGTGAAAGTAAGCCACTCACTGGCCAACCAGTTCCAGCCAGTTCAGCTGGATGCCTTTTCTCTTCCAGGCATTATCAGGCTTCCCATGTTCACAAACTGAATGACTACAAGCTAATAATAGCATCCTTCGCACCTCCAAGATTTTCAGGTTTGACAGCAGAAATAAACTCCACACAAAATAGACAAATGTCAGTGATGGAAGTGACAGGTCAGTTGAGTGAACAGACAAGTCACATCTTGTCCAGAGGCAGGGGGAAGAAAAGAGTGCAGAAATCTCTTTCGGAGTGGAAAAAGTCTGAAGGCTTTCCCTTTTGCTAAGTTTATTTGCCTCTCACATTTTTTAAAGTTGAAGTGGAGAAACATGAACAAACCTTGAACAGCAGATTTTAAAATGCACCTTTCACTGACCTTGTAGAAACTGAAAGAGAAAAATCTGTAAATTCCAAAGCCATTGAATTGCCTCCTACAAAATAACAAGAACTGAATCCTCTTCAGGCAAAAAATCTGTCAGCTACAAATGAATCAGTGAGGCATGCTTAGCAAAGGTTTCTCACTTTAGTCCCACAGTCTCTACAAGCACTACCAAAATTTTTAATCCTAGAAAAGTGGATAATTCATCCCATTCAGCTCACCAGCTCTATCTTTCTCCCCCCCCCCCAAAAGCGCTGATACTTTCCATCTCTCCATAAAGCTAGCTAACCTCTCTCTAGGAGAGGCCGAGGCCATGAATGCAGTTACTCAAGCAATAGCTCTCTTCTCCTCACATGGAAGACTGGCTTTTCCATCCACCACGATCTGGCTAGCTCTGTGGGGTTTTTTCTTTCCCTTTCATTAGCTTTTTCCCAATTGCACCTCACTTGGCCCTGCTTTTGTCTTTGAAACTTCTGGTGGTCTGAAAATACCTGCCAAAACCTGTCACCAGGTGTAGTACTTATAGTCTGGGATGTGTCCACTGACTTTACTGCTGAGGGCTAACCACCACTGACACTAACCTTTGGCTTTCTCACAGCTACTGTACTTCGAAAACTGTTTTAAAGAATTTTTTTTTTTTTTTTTTTTAGCCTTTAAATGAGGCAAGTGAAAGTATTTATTACAAATTCACAGAAACAACTTACAACTTACAGAAGCTTTGGGAAAGAAAATGCAGAGCGCCAGCATGAATGTGTTTCAGGTAACAGCCTTTTGTAACCTCTTCTCATCAGTGGCAGACACATTAACTTTAAAACCAACCCAACTGCTGAAAGATTCTCAAATAGCTACGCCTGCCCACTCAGGCAACAAATGCATATAAAGCAGAAAACAGCCCTCAATTTTGACATGTCAAAGCTTCTCCCTCTCCTGCACCTCCCAGCACTCATTTTCCATCCTTTTTTCCCTTGACAGACCAGACCTGCCCATTCAGTGCTGCACACAAGCTGTAAGTCCCAAGCATTTGGTTCCTCACCCATTTGTCCTTCCTTCTTTCTCTTGTCATCTTGTTCACGGGTCCAGGCGTCACTTTTCTGTCCCCTCTGACACACTGCTTTACGCCACCCTGGCAGATCAGGGGTTGAGGACATGAATGCTGCACACCCCGCAGGGCCTGTGCCACACTCAGCTCACTTCACGGGCAGCCAGGAGAAAGGAGAGGGCGGAGCAGCAGTGTGGAGCTGCTAGCGCCCTGCCTCCTGCCTGCTGACAGGAGCGCTGGTCCACCATGCCACCGGCCTGCAACCCGCCAGCACTCTCTGGAAGCTGTTGCTGTGGGCCTTCATGAAATGTGCGCATCCTAAGGCTCGCCTACACAAGATGATCCAGCACAGACAATGGACAGAGGGAAACCCCAAGCAAAGGACTACTAGCGGATTCCAGGAGTATCCAAAGAGCTTTTTAAGCAAGTCAGCAGCACTGCCAGAGACACCCTATGGGGTGGGTACCCACACTAGCATCTCACTAGCATGTTGTTCATACATCACAGGCTCAGAAGTTTGCTTCTGCAGTCAGTCTCCTCATCTCCCCCACTCACCGCACCTTGGTTCCCATGGTGGAGCAGATGCATGGAGGCTCCACAGGCTGAGCTACATGAGAAAATACATTCCGGAACTCCAAGGAATAACACACAGAACTGAAGTAGAGCCAGGCTGAAAGTAAACATCACTAAAACACATAGCATCAATGTTTTATCCATAGGACACTGTTCTACCATACAAATCCACTTCTCATCACAGTACTCACCCTCTTTTCCACATTTTCTCCACTTCCCCATTTCTGTGGTTATCACTACACACTATCCTGGAAAGGGTGAGACTCCCAGGCACTTCATTGCAGTGCTTCTGAGCACTGTGATTCCCATTCTTCACCAATGTATTGGGAAATACTGCACATCACCAATAACTTTTGCCTGAAAGACCGCTTTGTCTCTTACAACAAAAAGCACTGAAATGATACCATGGAAGGCAAATGAAAACAAGATTGCTGACAGACTTACCTCTCAAGCTAACAGAATTCCAGTCCATTCGCTCACGTGTTATACAAGTCCTCAGACAGTCACATGCTAGGCACTCCTTTTGGTACACTGGGTCACACACCAGGATAAGTGCATTTTTAACTAGTTATACTGCAACACACATCCGCTCCAATCACAGGAATAGTCCACCCTTTGACCTGCACAGTTCAGCTCACCACTTTAACAGGCAGGAAGGCGGTGACTACATTCTGCCCTGCAACCTGAGATCAGGGCTACAAACTGCCACAACATGGGAGTGTGAAGTGGAGGCAAGAAGAACGAACGAACTCTGCGTTCACTCCATTAAACTTCTGCAAGTCTGGAAATATCCTGTGCAAGTCAGAGCCACTGCAAGAGTCTAGAGGAGCAAACACCCAGGCTCCGCAGTGTTCACACCTTCAGCCCAGTTCCTGTCTGACTGGCCAGATTGGCAGCCTCACTGCTTTTGCCCCTTAATAATTTCTGGGCTTATGAGCCAATTTCAACTATAATCAACACAGGACAACAGATATCCAAGGATAACTACATTCCTGAAAGTTTTATGATCACTGGCAACTGGATAAACTGGCATGCCCATGGTTAAAAAAGCTTCAGATTTTCTCTTGCCTGGCCAGGGTTTATAGTCAATCAGCACACTGGCAGCCAGTCAACCCACACCATCAATCATGTCATGTCTTCACAATATGACCTCTGGGGGCCATGGCAGGAAGAGTATTTGGGGGCACAGGCCAAGAGCATTACTGTGGGGAAGAGGTACATTTAGAGATACACAGTTCAGAACATGGAATTTAGCTCCATGTGAAACAATTTTAGTTTTGCATGATTTCCAAAAGGAATGAGCAAATTTGATAATCTACATATCTGCAAACATGCACATGTATGTAAGAAAATATTAAACTCTGTTCAATTGCAACTAAAAACATTAATCTCTTTCAGGGATTTCATCTGTTAGAGATCTCCAAGGAATACTTGTCTAATACTTGGTAGAAGAGGGCGTTATCTGTGCTTCCTCTAAGAAAGAGGCTGCAGCATCAGCTAAATCCTTACAACATACAAGAGCACCTACAGAGGGGGATGAGCAACCAGACAAAACCAGAAGGGGGAGAAGAAGGGGGTGAAGCTTTATTAGTCCCCTTGTTCAGTCTCATGGGGCTACTTAATCAT
Source organism: Psittacula echo (assembly GCF_963264785.1). Classification (NCBI taxonomy): domain Eukaryota; kingdom Metazoa; phylum Chordata; class Aves; order Psittaciformes; family Psittacidae; genus Psittacula; species Psittacula echo. Next base: position 34,372,860 of record NC_137738.1, on the reverse strand, counting down.
TTTTTTTCTCACTCAGGGGATGATCAACCCTAACTCTGCCCAGCCTGAGGCTAACTTAACAGGTAACATACATCAGCATCTCTGGAGAACCCCTTCCCCTTCTCTCAACTATTCTCTCCTCTCCCCACAGTGTCCTCCTCCCTGTTCAACACACTCCTTTCCTTGGGGAAATATTTTGCCTTGTCCTCACTTGAGCTGGCAAGCAGAAGATCTCAGAAATGCTAGCACTGACTCTTTTAGCAGCAGTGTTGGCATATGCTGGCTTGAAGTACTTGTCAGACTGCCCTAAAACATCAAAGCACAAGGCCTCAGTGGTCCAACTGCTGCCTAGCTTTTTTCTTTTCTTACTGATACTTGTCTTCATAGAACTTAATGAACACAAGCAAGAATCACACCTAATTATTATTTTCATAATTATTGCTAAATCATTAGGCAATTTATCCAAATAAATCTACGGTTAATAAATCTTCCAAAATGGATGACTGGATAACTGTGTGACTGCAGTTAAAACTGCCCAACACTATTCTTTAAACTCATCACTTCATAAATCCTGGATTTTAAATAACAGTTTTCTGTGATGGGTTTTAATTCAATGGAACTTACACTGAATACAAAACTAGTAAAGAATTATTTCAAGAAACAGTGATAGAAAACGTACAGACTTGCCTAAATTCAGTAAACTCTTTGCATTTGCACATTTGTTAAATTAGTTCTAGTGTCTTGCGGGATTAAAAATAGGAACAGGGATCACAGCAGAAGTCAAAGTGATACACTGCTATGCATAAAGACGTCACTGCATATGGTTAAACAGTAACCAATGGATATTCTTAATTGACTACGCTCAGAACTTCAACACTTGTCCCAGAAATGTCCTGGTGTTCCACCCTCACTAAGAATGTTCCCAAAGCATGGTTAGTCTCTGGAAAAACATCCAGTCCCACAGAAATCATGGTAAAATTGGTAGCTCTGCATTTCATAAGCATGTTATTTAGCCTCACAGCATGGTAGAACATGCTTTCTTTGAAATCCTCACTTTATAGTGCTCTGCTCAGCTTCCCCTCACACTTGCTTGGGTTGAGGCTTCACAACATTTTTTAACAAGCAGTGCCACATGCTGCTAATTTAAGAGGCCCTGTTTTAAAAGGTGCTTATCTGAGTATTTGTTATACTGGGAACATAATTAAATTCTGCTGATTCTTCAGGTTTTGTGGGGGTTGTTCGGGGTGATTTTAGGGGAAATTTAAGACAAAACCACTATTTTATGCCATCATTTCTCACTCACACGATGCCAGAATTCAGAAGCTAGAATACACCAACTTCAGGCTCATCATTCAAACCCAACCCCATTTTCCTGTGCCTGTGTGGTAGCATTATAATCACTGATTACTTGAACATACACTGTGCTATCCTAAGGACTGTCTTACTGGGCACACAATGTACACATTTCTTGTGGAAAAAGATGACTGTGCACACTTACTAATCTCTGATAGTGTGATCTCAACATCTAACATGCAACAGTTACACAATGCAAGGGATGTGGAATTACTACTTTCTCTTGATTTTTAAACTCAGTTTAAAGAAAGAAAAAAGATTTCAACATAAAATGCAAATCAATCAGGTGTCATAAACAGTTCCCATATATTCCATCATCATTTTAAATTATTTTCTTTACATGTAGTATTTATACAGCACTGTTAAACACAGCAGTCCACCTTCCATCCGAAAGGTTTATAGGTGTATGCTTCCAAATTTCTACCAGTTAGAAACATCACCTAAAAGCAAGCATGCTATCCCAGGCGGAGCTTTCAGATCTTGTTAGGAAGAGAGACACCTGAGCTTTATACCCTTTCAGAATTAGAAAGTACATGAAGTATATAAATAACTAAAATAAATAAATCACCAAGGCTACAAGTTAAATATCATCCTATGTTATAGTTATGTATTTATTACAGCATCATTCCTGCAAACTCCCTACAATAGTCAATCTGCTTCAAAATCAGCATGTGCAAAACAGACAAGACCTGAAATCAGACTGAATTAAGTATCTATCATCTTCAGGTAACATAACCTCCCCCCGCCCCCCTTCTCAGCTCCCCATTTGATATCAGTGTTATGGTGGGAAGAGGCTTAGATAATAAACTAATGTTTCAATGACTATTCCTTTTGCAGATAAAGAACAACATGTATATCATGCTTACAACATGAAAAAATGACATTCCAGAGAAAGAACAACATTTATATCATATTTATTTTCATGATAATGGTCAAGTGCAGCCTAGCAGCTCTATCTTCGGCAGTTGACAGCAAGAAGTGCTTTTCCTCAGGAAGGGCTTAGGAATACCAAATAAAACATGGGCTCTAGAGAAATGGACATGCAAGATCAAACACATGTTTTATGTGTTGGTGTGTACAAAATATAAAGCTGACAAACCTGGAAGAGAAAATTAAAGAACACATGCTCAGCATTCACAGCTTCCTTATGCAGCCTGTTCCAGTGCCTCACCACTCTCATAGTAAAGAACTTCTTCCTTATATCTAACCTGAACTTTTCCTATTTAAGTTTAAACCATTACCCCTTGCCCTGTCGCTAAAGGACAGTAAAAAGTACCAGCACAGTACCAGTGTAAGTCACATTGCCTGTGGTTAAGTGTTCTCTATGACTTACTAAAATTCAGCACTGCTAGAATTCATAAAAGCCTAGCTAGTTAGCTTATATTGTTGGAGGCTAAGGCAGCCGTGGATAACTTAGCTGAGACTCGTATAGGTACAGCATTTATCACACAAGTGTTTGTACAGCTTACTTCCTAAAGCAACTTCACATCAGAATCTCTGCATATCAAAACCAACTGATAAACCACTAAAGTTGCCAGAGCAGCACTGACAATGCTTGGCTTAAAAGAACAAAAGTAAACAAAGAAAAGAAAAAAACAAACACCCAACAAAAGCCTCAACACACACATACACACTCAATTCCTAATGTTAGGAGCACCAAATACATGGTAAGTATGTCAGCATACATGATACTTTCTGAATGATCTGCTCAATTACTCAAAGAAAAAGTAAGATAACACCAGACTTCAGTGTTTCTGTCAGTGCAGTCAGTGCTTGCACTACAGATGATTATAGAGTTAGTAATGAAATTTGTTACATTGTAAGATAGAATAGTGATTTTTATCAGTCAATAAAACCCTTGCAAGTAACTGTGACCATGGTTACATAAAACATCAGCACTAGGAAAATATGCTGCACCTGCTGAAGGTAAAACCAGTGATATACTACAAACATAAAAATAGAAAAACAGTATTGAGGAGTAGAATCAGTTACAACATACTTTATTTTTTATTATTATTTTGTCCTATATGGCCATCCAGCAAATGTAACAAAAAGGCTTCTCATCAAACACACATTATTAATTCCCAGCAAGATAGCTAGCACCATCCTATAAACATCTCCCCATGCCATGCACAGAAATAAGAATGGTCCCAGTGTATCAGAACTGGAAGTAGCCATCAAAGGATTCATCTCAGCTCCCAAGGACCCAGGGAAAGCTTCTCTATAAACTTCAGAGAGAGCAAGTTACAGCTCATCCTGTAAGTTCCGTGTTTCACTGCTGAAACATAACATTTTCTTGACAGCAAATATAAATTCCTGTTAGACACATAATGTTACACTGATCAATGGCATAAGATATCAAATCAGACTGGTCTTAAAACGGAGAGAAATCTAATTAAAATGGTATCAGCATAGCCCCCCACCTGAGGATGCGATGTTCAGTTTTATTTATTATTGCAAATATGGATGTGCCTACAGCCTGCCAGTGACGCTGTGCACTGCTAAATAGGAAGCCAACTTTGAAGCTCAGAACTGGCCTTTTGCTTAGGAAGACCAAAGCAGTTGCTTCTAGTACGTAATCCAGCTACACAAACACCACACCTTCTAGCAACAGCTGCTTTAACGTAAGCTTTGGATGATTCTCATTTAGCTTACCTAGCCAGAAACAACACTAAAAGATAAGAGAATGCAAAGTGAACCTTATTTATACAAAGGACAGTCTGAAGATTAACGGGGGGGGGGGGGGGGGATCTATTCAAAATTAAGTTAAACCACTGGAACCTGAGAAGAAGCCCATTGGAATTATTCTGTATGTGTGAAGTAACAGCTTAGAATTGGGATTGGAGAGTCCACAAACACGTGCTCTTCAGACCTTTCTGCTTAAGGTGGCTAAGGCTACTTTTTTTTAAGCTAGGCTGGATAGGCAAAAAAGGGAGAATAAGTTTGTCCATTAGCCATTATGACATTAGGAAAAAAATGCACTTGGCTAGATACAGGAAAACAAGGGGAAAAAGAAAAAAAAAGAAAAACAACACCTAACACCAAATTCACAGATTTTGTCAAGAAAACTCTCATTATATGGTTTAAATTAAGACTTTTATCAGAATCAGTATAAATACATAAAGCAAATGCAACAAAGGATTTGTACTTCAGTCTACAAAATCAGTTATAAACCAGAAATAATACTGAGAGGCACACCATTATTTTTTTTCTTTTACACTTCCTATTTCAGAGTCATGGCATTTCATAACCGCACTTATTTGAACTTTCCGTAACTATTTCTGACACAGCACATAATGCTCTTCTCGGCAAAATAAAAATCCTGATTTTCTTTGCAAGTAGGCTCAGCTCAGCAGGATCAAATTTATAACATTAATAAATCACCAAAACCCAAGATAGCATCTCAAAACAGTGTAATATATAAGCCTTAGATATGTTTTACAAACACATTAATCATGAACAGATTGAATAGGCCTATGGTAAAGTGATCCTTCACCTAACATCCATCCAATTTCTTTCAATGGTTGATAAAATATTTTTAAAGCAATATTTTACACTATTTCCACCATGATTTGCTAGAGCTCTTCAGCAGACCCTGGTCTTCAGAAGTCATTTTTCAAACACTTAGGTGCCAGGAAAATGCAGCCAATCCATGGCATACACCTTGGGTCCCCCATTCTGCCACTCTACCACTGTAAAGGATTCCTGTGGCACTGATGAATTTTCACAGCAAAGTTAGCTGTGAATTATATCTGTGCTTACATAGGCACAGCCTGCCCAGGAGTGGATTTCCAGACCAAAGCAGGTGATTACAGGGACTCAACAATCATAATTAACAGTTTGATGGGGTTTATTTCAAACTAGATCTAATCTAGCCCTATATATCAAACCTGGTTAATGGAGCAGAATGCTGTAGCTCACATCTCAGTTTTGTTTAGTCTGGAAAGAACCTAGTTAATGGATGGATGCTGCTCCTTTGGACCATTTTCTGATGTGAACTAAGAATTAATGAAAACAATTAGGCCATTAAGCACACTTCTGACCTGAACACACTAATGGACGTGCCCCCAGTCACACTTCACTTAATGTCAAATCTTGATGTCAGCCAAGGGAAGAACAATCCGTAAGAGGGAGGCTTCAGCAATGGGCAATCTAGTACCCTGTTGCCATAAAACAGGCAGAAGTGAGTCTCTAATAGGAAGAAACTGTCAGTGGTTCTTCATAACCTGATCATATAAATTGGCTCCAAATCTTTGTCATTCTCTTCCGTTGATTATATGTTTTCTTAGACTTAGGCTGAAACCACTTACTCCATGCCTCAATCCTTACGTTTTCTCACTTAGCCCGCATCCCAAAATGCTCTTCCTCAGCAACCTCCTCACTGACATTGTTCTTCTTCTCCTTAAACTAGCTGTGAGTGGACATTCAGAGTGATCTCTGATGCAGGCTTATTAATCTGCACAATCATCTAGCTCATTCTTTCAAACCACAACAGAGGTTCCAGCAGACCTGCACACACAACACTGAAGTACAGCAATGATGCCAACGGAATAGATAAGGAAGAGGAAGAGTCAGCAGGTAGCAGCTTGGAAAGAAAAAAAGGTCTTTAGCTGTCTGGATAACAAAAAAACCCCTTGGATGAGTTCAACAGTCAGGCAGTGGTATTACACTTGAGTTAGGAGATCACCAGAAGGAAGACATTCAGAAAGTGATCTCACAAAACAGAAGGGGAGAGAGACTCCAGAAAGTAAATGTGACAGGGAGGGAATGAGAATGAATCTTGGAAAGTACTACATATAATGCAGAAGACTAAGAAAAAGTGAAAAAATACACATAGGACAGATGCAGATCATTCATATGGCTACTTCTGCCATTTGAAAAATCTGAAATACTATTATGCAATTCTTTAAAACATGCTTCTCACTAAAAAGTCATACAATCTTCAATTTAATGCTAGATGAACTTGTTGCAGTACTTGGGCTGGAGGTGGAATGCAACCAATCGATTGCTGAGAAATGCTTAATACACCGTTTAATTGATCTACTTAATGCAAACCAAGTATTAGTATAATGTATGAAGAAAAGCATAATCTATACATTAAAAAAAAGTGAGATGTAAAAATAAAATTAACATCCACCTTATTTTTATTCATGTATGTTTCCATATTCTCCTTGAAAAATCAAACTAATACTGGAAACTTCACCTTCAACAAAGAGATTTGTATACAGAAAGAGGAAAGAAAAATGTTTCATTTTGTCTGGCTCAGTTGGTTTTTTTTTAGTTGAACCTAACCTAACCCAACTTTTTACCTAGTAAAAAAGTGGTCCAATGTTTGCTATAGATCATTTTCAACAGGTGATTAGGTATTTCTGAAAGCACAAGGTAGTAACAAAACACTGTTTTGCATCACAGCCTTTTGCTCTTAGCAAAAAAATGTAATAGTAAAACCACAAAAAGGCTTAAGCTATTTCAATTTAATAACAAATACAAGAACATGCAGTAATAGTTTCAACAGCTGAACATCTGTGCAAGGGTTCTAAGTCAACTCTGTAAGAGGAAAGCACATTAAAATGACCAGAAAACTGAAACACGCACTGCTAAATTTAAAAGGCAAAACAGAAACAAACCCCATCGAAAGTCACTGTTGCTCAGAATACACATATAAAATACTTAAAGCAAAGCACTTTCCCTACAGCATGGGAAAAAAAAAATAAATCGAGGTTTAAGATTTAGGGCAGAAATGGTGCGTTCCACCCACATTAATCTCCTGTTGATTGAAGAGAGTTAAGCTTGCAGAATCCCACACATTTACAGACTACGGAAACTGCATTATTTGATGTCCTGCCCAGTAACACGGTCAATCTGAGCACTGCTCCTTTATAACACTTAAAACACCCAGGTCTCAAAGACAGGATGCATGCTGCTCTTTTCCTCTATCCATTCCTTCCTCTCCCTCTTGAAACTTCAATACTTTCAGTAGCCAAAGATATTTTGTGACCCTTTTTGCCCCAACCTCTAAGACAACAAAAAATATTTAAGGAGATTTCCCTACTTTTGGGAAGACTCCTACCTACCATCAAAAAGAGAGACCACTCATTTTCAAGCATCTGTCAAATCTAAGTAATATATTCAGTGATGCCTAAAGCAAATCGGCTCCTCTGTTCCCACTACCCCTTAAAAAAAAAAAAAAAAAACCAAAATCTTGCTTACTTTCTCTTAGATACCTTGTCCTTCCAAGTATAACAGGTAGGAGGGGAATGGGGGAAAGGGGGAAGCAAACTTCTCTGGTCTTTAATGTGCCAAAAAATGTCATCATCTTCAAGACCTTCAAAAACTCAAAGCAAACCTGCAGAGCAATACCACAGTTTTAGGGAAGATATTCTGCTATTCTGTATACTGTGTGATCTACCCTAAGTCAGAAGTAAACCAATGTCCTAACCAGGGTGCCTGTGGGCTTGACAACACAAGAACTGGGACAAGCAGACAGTCCCTTATCAGAAATTAAGGACTCTTTCTGTGGTCCCTATTCATCAGAAACCGTGGTCTTTTCTACTACACCTGGAACAAAGGTATTACACACAAAATATTGTAACCAGGTGAAACTATATTAGTAGATAAAACATAAATCTATAACCATGAGTTTGACTTATTCACACACTACACCCAACCCCACCCCCATTTCCTGTCCTCAAGTCTGTCATCTGATGAAACACAGAGATAATGGCATTCCAACAACGGCTAAAAGAAGCTCATTTGTGGTGGTTTAGGATCCATCTGAGAGAAAACTGTTTCATTGCTTCTCCACACACATACTCCATATTTCATAGCGAAAACAGGGGAGATCCCACATAAACCTCAAACTTTTTCAATGACTAGAAAATAACACTACATTTCTCCAGTCAACTGAAGAATTGTTCAGCTGTCGTTGGATCTCCTATGTGATCATGATCAGCTTCATCCTCCAAATGAACAAGAAATACCATTAAAGGTCTATTCAGTGATAAACTAACAATAGGCACATGTGGGCAAAGACTGAAATAATCTTTCTTGTATTTAACTTCATCCTAAATGCCTTCCTAATCTTCAATCCAAAACTAAATATAAAGGCAGTGAAAGCCTGCAGGTCTAGTCTGCCCCAGCACCAGCACAGGTCTTTCTCAAAGCAAAGGCTGCCAAACAACTAGGGTAAGCAGAAGCACACTTACATGCTTAACATCTATTGGTGCAATTCTCTTAACACAGTTCCAGGATACAAACCTGAGCCCGGACTGTTCTGAAGTGCACTGAAGCAACCAACCATCCATTATTTTAAACTAGACCTCTGCTTATAAAACCTTCATTTTCCAAAATCCTGTAACATTCTATTCTTTCCTGAAAGATGACTGGTTTTACTTAGCCCGGCAAGAGATTTGTCCATATATGGACAACCCCGAAGACAACAAATGGCTCTTTTCCCAGTCTGTTATCAAGCCAGGAAATTAGACTGCCTGAGGTACTCTGCCTTACTTACTGGGTTCAGAGCTGAGAGGAAACATTCATGAGTTCGTCAATCATCCGTTTTCACACGAAGGTGAACGGATGCTTCTCCTTTACAGCTTTAGCTGCAATTGCCACCACCAATTATAGAGAAGATTAAAGTCCTCACACAGCCCTGTGAGATAACAGAGTGCTAATGATGACAGTCAAAGTTACAGGGCAGACAGCTGTGGCCCCTCGGGCTTAGCACAGGGAAGAAAAGAATAGTATTTTTAAAATAATAATTAAAAAAAAAAACCCAACCCACTCATCAATAAATTCAGCAACACTGACAGAGTGGAAACGAGAAGCAAGAAAAATCCGTGGTCTGTGTTTTCAGTAAAGCCTCAGACATTTCCTTGCTGTTGCTAATATTTAAATCCAGTACTGTATAAACCTTAAGTCTGAAGAACACCATTGGTATGAAACACTGCCCTCTGAAACTCAGGTGTCTGTAAAGATGTTTTGCCTTTCCACGCTCAGCCTGAAGTTGAACTCGTTTTCTTCAGTAAGAAAACATACATACAAAGAATCTATACTTCAAATTGCACGAAAAATAGATTCAAGGTCCAAACAGGTTAAGACTTCCTAAATGGTCAAGAAAAAAATACCATCCTTCTTTCACGCTGGAAATGCCGCAAAGAAACCCCTCTCACAGTCAGCTCAGCTGCCTAGAAACTTAGTGGCAGGCCAGTCTTTGTCTTTTTAAGCTGCGACAAAGGAAATTATTAAGGAAGCATTAAATCCTAAGTGCATCATAAAAGGCATCTACCAGAAAACTAGCTGCTGTTTGCAATAAAGAACACGCCTTACTTACACTGTAAAAAAAAAAAAAAAAAAAAAAACAAAAACAAAAACACCGCAGTCCCTATATCCTTCTAAGAGAGGAAGAGAACCTATCACAATAACTACGACTAGCAGAATTTGTTTCAGAAACTTAAGTAGGTGGGATTATCTCCTCAATGGAAAAATATGAACTGATGTGTCATCATCTATTTTTGTTTTGTTGGGATTTTTTAAATCTTCCTCTTCTGCCAGAAAATGCCTTATTGCCCCTTCCATTTCTTGATGTCCCAATTGTCTTTCCAGCTTTGTTTATTTTCTAATTGGCAAGGAAACCATGACATTCTATCTTGTTTCTTTCATATGCCTTCTTGCTGTCTTCCGTTTTCCTCTTATTAACACACCCTGTGCACGTTAATCTTTCGAAGTACACTTTGCAGTAGAATCAAGCTTTATGCTTTAGTCAAGACAATAAATAGCTGCAAGATGGCTACTTAAAGCAGTCACAGAAGTGCAACTGCTAGACATCCATTCCTGATATTTCTCAAAAAGATTATGGGTATCTATAAAACTACCAAATCCCATTCATTGAACAGCTGCTCTCTCTTGGAAAAGCTGTCAACATGGGGGCAGGTGTTTGGTCTTTCAGAGAAAAGTCTCTTCTGAAACGGAGTTGTGATGGGCTAAAACAACAAGCCAAAAAAAAACCTTCTTCCTGAAGACACTGCAACTACTAAGTGGCTGTGGTGAGAATAAATTAACAAAACATACTGTGCAAGTTTTGGAAGGAGGAAAAGCCACTGAAAGCTCTCTCACCCTTTCAGCAGATAAACCTAAGGGAAGGCACAGCCATCATCTCATCCCACTAGGAATTCCACCTCTGTATTTTAGGAGGATATGAACAGATCAGTTTATGTTGTTAAAAAGCACAGTTCCCAGCACTTGGTACTACTCCATTTCCCTCTCTAGCTTCCACCAGCTGCCCACCTTCTACATGAATGATGCATAGGAACTTGGCAAAGGTACAGCACATTAGTAAAGAGAAGTATATTTACCATAAATCTAAATCTAAACCATGCATAACTTCAAATCATCAAGGGAAGGGAGAAGGTGACTAAGTGAAACTACAATAGCTCTAGCAGTTCCCAGTTTAACAGCCACATTTAAAAGCATTATTTCCTTTCTTCCTTTTGACCACTAAACCAGTCATATGAAGGGTTATTTCATCTGCCCAGCACAGCAATTCACTTCAAAATGCCACAGCACTGAAAAACAACTGCTGTCTACATACAATTATGTAAATACTAAAAGAAAAGCTGTAGAATGGTAAACTAGCTTGCAACCACATTATGGACTCCAGTCTCCTCACCATAACCAACAGCAGTGTTTCCTCACCACAGCCTCAGAACAGCAACTACCATTTCTTTTCACAAAGCCCGATGATTTTCAGACGTCAGAAGCCCATCTGTTGAGTCAAAGACAGGGAAGTCACTGTAACTTTTAAAAAGGAGCCAGGAAAAATCAGCCAAATCGAAGTCAAACATAGCAAGTGCCTGAGTATAAACTACTGCTGTGATCTGAACTGGAAGGGTAAAGGGGTCTTAAATATGCTGCAAAACAGATATTCATTTCCTGAAATACTGCAGCTTCTTGCCTTCCACTTTCAAGACAGGAGGGAAAAAATAAATCAGTTAAATATAATTCACTAAAACATACACAGATGTCAAATATTCTGTTCTGGGCAGTTCCACTGTGCTTTCTTCAAAACCTGAAATTAAGTTAATTAAATTAATTGTTCTCTACCCAAATCATTATTTCAGCAGCTTTTCAGTGTTTGTTAGACAGCTTCCACAGTCTACTTCCACAAGTGCCCCCCCCAAAAAGTAATATATTGACAGACTCTCAGTCCTGAACATTGCACAACTAGCTGAAGGGCAAGCAGGAAGTTGCCTTTTTGCAGCATCCCATCAGAAGCATGTCAATGCTCTAACGTCTCAAGTGTTATAGGATCAGCATTGTCCTTCACTCATTTTTAATACTTGCCAGAAACACTGGGGGAATTAAAAGTCTGTTTAAAGTCCAAAACACAACTTACGATTCGGAAACACGCCTCTAGTGCATTTTATGACTGCTGCCCCTTTGTAAAAGAGCTACTTAATGTTCTGTCTTCTTAAATCTTCCATAAAAAACATCACGATCCCTTCATAAGCAAACGATGACTTTCCATCCCCGCCACCCCTCCAAGCTGCAGGCCAGCAAGGAAACAGGCCCTTTTTTTTTAGCATGAAGAAGATAATGAAGGAAAGCCGTTTTCTGTTTTCAGTCGGATATGCACATAAGGAGAAATCAGCAGAAGAGCTGAGTAGTAGTTTCATTAGAAAAACCCATCACAAGTTGCAATTCCCTCCTTTCCCTTAATTTGCATTTCCTTTATAAACACAAAATGCAGTTCATGCCATTGAGTTTGTGCCAATGTATGATTTTACAGAAAAGCCATATGAGAAACCTAGTGGTTCAATATGATTTAAATGACTGAAAAAGACAAATAATGACAGTTGTTTCAGATGAGATTGCTATGAAGTAGGAACTAAGTATACCAACATCTGAAAAAAGAACTTTCATTAAACATAACTTATTCATTAGATCACACCACCTGATAATGTTTTTTCAAGTTCATTTTCCTGAAATACAAAGTTAAACCAGTCTTTATTTGATTCACAAATGCATTTGGAGACACATCACCTCACTTTAAAAAAAAAAAGGTCTACTTGAAAAAAAAAAATAACCTATGAACCATTCTCATCTGTGAATCCAACTCTTGTTTAGAGAGTTTTATTGAGATTTGAGTTGCAAACACATCTTTGGCCTGGAAAGCAAACAGCCACAAAATGACCACAAACAGAATAAATACCTTCAAGCTGTTACAAAAATATACTTTGTTTTATTTTACAAAATCATTTTATCCTACTGTTTTTAAACCACTTGTAGAAGTTTTCCTCAGCAGGATTTATGCAGAGTCAAGCATATAAAAACCAAACCATTGAGTCTTCTGCATTACAGCACACAAAAAGAACAACTGTCTGGTTACAATTCCCTTCCTATCAAGGCTGCCACAAGGTTTAGCTCATGACTTGCAAATTTCTTGACATCATGGGCTATAAAACAGCACAGGGAATTATCAACAACAAAAATAATTACCATCATTTTTAATAATACAGAGCCATCAGAGCACCATTATGACATTTGGACACCCCTAGCATTCAGAGCAACCACTTGTATTACACGGAGCTCATGTTTTTCCATATATTGCCATAACTTATTTTTTCTGAAGACAACACAGTGGAAACCTTGTCAAGAAATCAGCAAGACTGTCATTATGAGAAAGACATATTATAGTGTAAGGCATCCCTGCCCATAGCCGGGGGGGGGGGAGGGTGGGTGGGTGGGTGGGTGTTAAAACTAGATGATCTTAAGGTTCTTTCCAACCCTAACCATTCTATGATTCTATGATTTTCCACAGGCCAAAAAATAACATTCAGAAGTAGTTATTGAACATTTCTGGTTTGAATCTTTGAAAAACTGCACAGCATTTCTGCAAGTGATGAAATGCAATGTGTTTCTACTTGAGATTAAATGAGGTTTTATACACTAACTATTCTGTCTAATACAGCAAAGTGATTCGGCTTAAATACATACTGTTGCAGCAGAGAGGCTAAAGGTTATACTATTTCAACTTAATGCATTTGAGTTTCCAAAACAGACTGAAACAATGCATCTTCATCAGAAAATATTTTCCTGACAGGAGTAATATGCCTTAGATAAATATTTAATCTAGTTGAAGAATTTATCTATCAAGTTGATCCAGCTTTATGCATCTAGCTCTTCTAGCTGTATCAATTCTGTTGATTCCCTGTTTTAGCATAGCCTGAAGAGGAAGAGACTGTAAGTTTTGTTGAAATCAGATTTGGCTGTGCCACATTTCAAAATATTTTGTAAAAATACCCTCATGAATAAAAACTTTCAACACTGCTTTAAGGAACGGATGTCAGGAAATCAGATTCATAAAGCATGAACAACCCGTTACAACAAAAAGATCAAATGATAGGAGTAAATATCATGGCAACTGAAATCAATGACAAATCTTGCATTAAATAGAATGGAGCCGCGATTTTATTCTGTTTCCAGGAAACACAAATGCATTACATCAGTTGAGATACACTTCCCATCATGATGACTCGATTGCAGAGTCCTTTGGTAAATTACACTTGAGAAGGAAGAAGCTACTAAAAACATCATTGACTTCTCCCCCAGAAGCTATGTATCCCTGCCTTCTGCATAAAACATTAAAAATTTTAGGAATCCAAAGAAATTAGCATTAATAGACCTCAATGCTACCAGGAGAACTAACAAAGATGCAACAACAACAAAAATCCACAGATCTTTAGAAGGTCAAGAGAAAAAAGACATGCAATTATCTTACTGGCTTTCCTTCTACAAAATTTGCCCCTATAAATACATTTTGACTTTATGGCTAATTGCAAACAAATCTGACCAAACAATATATGCATCAGATGAGTTCATGAAAACCAGCAGCTAAGAAGACCAGAGAGACATGAATGAGTGGCACTGAAAGAGAACGTAAGTTCCATCCACTTTGTGAGATAGCAGAGGTTCAGCAGCAGCACAAATGCTAAGCAGAAAGAAATGGGTGGAGGAAGCAAAAAGAGAAAAAAAAGCAGCAGGAACATCCAGTCCTCAGATCCAATGCTCACCAAACTGCCTGGTGTTTAGAGTTTATTGGTCTTTCTCTTAATTTGACTTGTTCTGTCACAGATGCAAGTTGAGCAGATTCCCAGTGTTTCAGCAGAAAGACCATGCAAGAGAAGTAGCTGAAAATATGAAGACATATAAAATAGGAGAGCTGCAGTTTGGGTGGCACCCAAATTACATATTGCTCAAAAAAAAAAAAAAAAAAAAAAAAAAAAAAAAAAAAAAGAAAGCATTATGGCAGTAAGATGACAGTATTTGTATTATGGTGTTTTACCAAAATAATTAATAAATACATGGTTGTTCTGTTGGGCTTGGTTTTGGTTTGTTCAGAACTGCATTATTACTGAACAAGTGTGAGTTAGAAATAAACCTCTAAAAGCTAAGTAAGCAAATCCCAAGCCTAAATTCAAAAAGTTCACTGATCTGCACATTAGCTGATCCGTTGATAAAACTGAAGGACTAGGCTGCCAGATGTTGACAGGCAAACAATATAAAAGACATCAGTAAGTAAGGGACCACATATAACCTTCAGCAGTACAAGACAGCAAGTCACCGTTATCCATGCTTCTGCATGGAAATGATAGTGTGCATGCTGAATACAGGGATATATCAGTAACCATTATTTAGACTGAAGATACATTCCTTTACAGTCACTGTACGATTTTCAACATGCTTATCTATTTACCCTTGTTTTCACCCTTTACTAATACTCCTCCCAAAACCCAATACTTATTTTGAAGTTCAAGAGCTCTGACACAGTTTCACAAAGATTTCCCAACTGATGCAAAGATGCAGGTTTGAGTTATGAAAAGATCTACAAAAAAAAAAAACCAAAAACAAAAACAAAAAATACCACTACTGAATTGCAGTTCTGCTTCAGTACAGCTTAATACTTCACTCTTTAAGGAACAGCACTAACTGCAGCACAATTAGCTATGGCCAAAGTATATCAGTAAATACACAGAAGGAAGAAACTATGCTCTGAAACAGGTGAAGTAAAACAGCTACAAATTCTTATGCTCAAGATCAATAAATGAGGCAGAAAAAATGGTGAGTTCCCAGAAAACTATGAACTGCAAATACAGTCTAGAAGAATCTGAAGGATATCTTCCCTTCTGTCTTCTCTTTCATCTTTTTTTCTCCCTCCAGTCTTATTGACACTGGTGAGGTAAACTTGTCATCCTTACTGTTCTTACCATTTGTCAATGAATATAACTGTACCTGCTAAACCAACAATTCTCTCAGCGAAAAGTTGCAGCAACATAAGTAGGTCTAATCAAAACTAATCACCACCTCACTTCATGGTTTTAATACAAGCACATTTAAACTGTTTTCACTGATGGCCTGGAAAAGAACAATACACCATTATGTTTTTCATTCAAAGCTCCTAGATCTCCAGTGTCTGGAAGCTGTTTACGGAAAAGATAAACACAACATATTAAGTCACAAGAAGCTATAGCAACATTCTCCTTGGATTATTAAAGCAATGTTGTCTGGCAACGTGATCTCCAGATTAAAATTCAGGTTGTGAAGTCTAATCATATAATTTGAAACAGTTTTCCCAACTGCTTGGAAAGATGGCAGAGGTGTCTGTGTTGTCTAAGTTTTAGACAACCTCCTGGCTCAGAAAACTTCCAGGTCTGGTGTCAGAATTAGTCTGTACTCACCCAGCACTCACTGGGGTGTGGAGGGGGTGGGGGTGGGTAAGGGTGATGAATATCATTATTTCCAGTTATTGACATACACAAATCTACTGAATATTCCTGTGTTTCTGTCTAATCCCTTTCGCAATCTTCAGTAATCTGCAAGTGACAAGGGTCTATTACTGCCCCATAGTACAAGAAAATTATTTTATGCCCACAGAACTTCCATGCAAGCACTAACAGTAGAAAAATCCATAAGTCAATTAGCAAATCCATGCTCTGTGCAAGACCTTCACTGTAGAATCAGAAGGATTCAGGGTTTGCTAAATTAAAAAAGAAGATGCCGAGTAACATCAACATCATGCACATTCTGGGCTGGGTAAAGTACTGGGCAAGCAAAGCAAAAGGCTGGTGGGTAAAAACAAACACAAAACAAACCGAAACAAGCCAACCAAAACAAAACAAAATCAAAGCAAAAAAAAAAAGCCACTGAGCATGCAAGTAGAGACCTTCACAAAGCTGACTTCCAAGATGGCAAAATCTGCATTAGATAAATCATGCTATTTACCCATCTCTGAATGAAAATAAATAACATGTCCACCTTAAATAACATGTTTTAAACATGCACTTCCAATTCATTTTCACAAGTTTATGAACTCTTTCAGGCATGTATCTTCCCCCTTTTTAATTCTGGTCTAATTGAGATCAGCTCCTCAATCTTGATCACCATGAGGCCACGCAAATGTGCCTACACAAGGGAGAAGTACAGGAAACAGCAGCCTTAAGGAGGAAGAACTAGGCCACTTCTTTAAACAGGAGGGTTAGTTTATGTGAACTTCAAGTGACTATGAAACTATGGCGTAACTGCACCAAGCAGAGCCAAGATGATCTAACACAACATGCTGATGAGAAGATTTATTCTTTCATCAACTCCCAACAGCATGCTGATGTGGCTTGGTTTCCCATCAGCACTGGTGATCCTTTGACTCCACAGAGAACTTATAGAATCATAGAATGGTTTGGGTTGGAAGGGACCTTTTAAGGTGAAGCTTTAGCTCACCCAATTCCAATCTGTCTGCCATGGACAGGGACACCTTCCACTGGACCAGGTTCCTCAAAGCCACATCCAACCTGGCCTTGAACACTGCCAGGAATGGGCCATCCACAACTTCTCTGGGCAACTTGTGCCAGTGCCTCACCACCCTCATTGTTTCCTAATGTATAATCTAAATCTCTATTCTTTCGCTCAAAAACATCCAGGAAAGGGATTCGACCAGCCTGTGTCACAGCATCATTGGTAAAGAAGAGTGTGAGGACATTAAGCCAGTGCTGTAACTATGTCCTCATTGCTCCCAACAGCCTCTTACAACCTGCTTCTAGAGGTTACCAGCACACAAGTAGAACCTACAGCCACCTTTGTAGTCCTTCATCAATCACAGCAGCCTACAGCTCAATATATTGGCATACATTCATTCTGCATGTATCACAGGTTAGGAAGTCAGACAATGTGTCTGAGCCTTTCTTCTGCTACTTCTGCTGAGCTGGTAGTGACTTCAAGCACAGAAGCATAGGTTAGGTATCTCAACTGCCACTAGTAGACCTGCCAGAGCTCATCTCTGAGAGGTCTAAAACCTACCAAAATTATATTAAAGACAATATAAAATTATTTATGCAGACTTTCAGATCAGTTTGACATGACAAAGTGAAGTTCAGCACAGGACACTTCTATATTTAAACAGAGCTTAAGTCTTAGTAATTTATGTTTTACCAAAACAATTTCAATATTGCTCAATATAACTGTGATTTGTACTAAGAGACAGAGAAGGGGCATGCTTTCTACATGTAGCCAAATCTATGCTTTAAAAAAATGTTAGAAAAAACAGGAACAAGGTGGATAAATTATTAAATTACAAATAAAAATAAAACCATAAAAAAGGCATATACACAAGGTAGAACAATAAAACTTTCAGAGTGACCTAGTCAAACAGTAACAGTGGTAGATGACATGGCCCGCTGGCATAATCAAGAGATTATCAAATAGCAGTTGGCTGAGGGGTGAACATGATAACATTAAGCTACAAAAGGTGAAGAAATAAACTAAAACATTAGCCATAAGAAGATTCATAAAGTCCGTAAGATTCACTAAGCCCAAGCTGTTTCTAAAAAGAGGAAAAAAATTATAGTTAAGCAGAAAGAAAGTACTTATGACATTAAAAAGAAAAAATAACCCTCACACTTAAACAAAATGTAATCTTATACTTCAGTGAAATCTTATATTTCAGTGAAAAGATTTCAAAATTTGATCATTTGCTGGGAGATATTTACATATCAAGTCTTTCATCTACACCAAAAGAAACATCTCAGAGTTTACAAATAGCTTTCCCTATAAGGATAAACATTTTCTTCTGCTGTAATCACATTCCTTTGAGCAATAAAAATGTTAAACTTCTCTTACCATTCCAATCTTCTTTTTCTGTTTCTGATTTCTACCCCTTCAATACTACTGCCATAGATAGATAAACTTCCATTATTTTTCATTAACATATGTAATATGTTTTAGTGTGAGGTGTCCCTGCCCAAGGCAGGGGAGTTGGAACTAGATGATCTTAAGGTCCTTTCCAGCCCTAACTATTCTATGATTCTATGATTCTATATCACCACACAGACTTGGTTCATGCTTGTCAACAAGCAGACTTTGTGTCTTCTCATTCCCCTATGAATATTCAATTATGCATTTTAGCCACAGCTTTTAAGAAGCCTTCCAAAACAGCAAGTTCAGGAAACAAAGACAGACAAGCTAAATAACTGTATGAGTCAGGCAGTAAGCCTCCAGCAATGGGCCCTTATTCACTGGATCCATCTTTCACTCAGGACTTTGTAGAACTTGGGGTTTATTTGCTACGAGAACCTGGTCTGGAGAAACAAGGCCTGCCCTAGCGCCACGAACAGTATAAAGATGCCTCTGCTGATCCATATGGTTATGTCCCTACACAAGTCAATAAAAGAGCCCAAAGCCTGTTCTTTACTGTTGCCAAAAAGAAAAGGGACATGACACTGCTTGCATTCACAAAGCTAAACTCTTCTCCTTACACAAGGTCAGAAGAGACAAGTACAATTCCCACTGCCTTTTGGGAAGAGCTCTCCTTTGCTTTCTCCCAACACACATGCAGGCAGTTAGGCATCTGTCTAAACTAGACCAAGAAGCACACTGGAAATTAAGCAGAATGGGCAGAACTGGAGCTTGAGCACATGCCCTCTCTGTGCTTAGTTCAGAAGTATAAGCACTCCATATAGCTCCAAATAAAGTCCAAAAAAGGTCTGAAAGAAAGGCAATCTACAAGCACATTCCTACCCACAGCCTATGAAAGTTCCTACAGCATGCCAGATGATCCTGTTCTCTCTACCACCACAAAAGCTAAGATAGAATTTGTAAGGGGAATGCACTGTTCTATAAACATAGAAAACTGCAGGTCATCTGTTGAATGCACTTCTCAAAAGGACACCTGTAATCCCAAGACCCTCCTGCATTCATAATCATGAACTGAAGGTCACAGAACTACATTTAAGACTCAAAAGTCATGAAAAAGCAGCTTCTTGAGGGTAGTTGTCTCAGAAGTCTTTTCTGGTGATAACTGAAGTCTGAAGAAACAGAAACAGTGAGACACATCCACACAAAAGTGATTTGCTCACATGCATGAGACACAGGAGCCTGGCATGATGAAACCTGAGCATACTGGCTAAGGCAGTGCCTGTTTTGAGAGCAGATGAGTTCAGTTTCCTGTTACATCAAACAGTAACTTTCAGTCCTACGTTTGCTTTTAAAAAAGCAAGGGAAAAAAATCTCTACTGACATCACACTTAGGGCTGGGCAGACAGTGGCAGATTAGGAAATACAATGAGTCACTGCAAATACAGAACACAAAGACAGAGTTTGCAAACTGCCATGCAAAATATAGTCTTACCAAAAAAAAAAAATAGATAATACAGCTGAAGTGAACTACACCAGAAGAGTAACAGTACTGCAGTGCCGTCATACAACCAAAGAAGTTGGGGAAAATATGAACACTGTAAAAAGGGTAGGGTAAGACCCAGGCCCACCACAGCAAAAAACAAAATCAACACAATTTACCAGTCAAGAAGGAAGTATCAGCTAAAATAAGCTGATGAGTGAACAAGGAGCAAGTAATATTAAGCCAAAAATCCAGATACAACTGGAAGAAAGAGAAAGCCATGCAACGAAAACACAGCCGACAAAGCAATGTTCCAAGAGAGAATTCACTCTGGAGAAGTTGCCAAAGTATCTGTACATGCATGAAAGAAAACCAAAATATAAACACAAAAAAAATATGGTGTAAGTAAAAGAATGAGTTATTATAAACTTAACTGCTATGTGCAGGGGGAAAACAAAAATCACTAGTGAAATACTAAGGCACATACCTTTTTTTTTTACAAATAAGTCAAAGACCATTAGAAAAGAGGATAGTAGCTTTATCAGTTTGGAAGTAAATAAAATAAGACATTAGAGAAGAAAAAAATGGGGAAATAAAAGTTAGGCATTGAGGAAAACTACAAAAGAATAAATGAGATGCACACTTAGCCACTATAATTCACGCAAAGCATTTTATTCTCTGAAGTAGCAGAACACCCCAATGTTGCAGACATGCTACTAAATCCAGGGTAAAGAAAGGGGCATCTTTTCTGCCAGTTAGGAAATTCCACAGGTGAAGTAAAGTAAACAGTATTATTAAGGTGAACACGGTAATGCTTGTCAGCAGCTAGAAATGTCTGCTATTTTGGGTACGTAAGGGTCAGAAGGATTAGAGATGCAAGGTTTCTGTACAAAGTTGTTAGAACTTCTGACGCAAAAGTTTTCTTTCCTTTAGGAACTATTTGTGGATTGACATTAGGGGATTTCTTTTTGATGCAAGTGGACTGGTAAGAGGAAAGAAGAATGTTGGAATTATTAACAGCTGAATAAACTTTGTTAAGAGAAGTACAGCTGAGCTCCACAGAAGTTGGTTGGTAACACAGAAATAAGGAATCAGATCAATAAGTGCTAATGAAAGCACTAAATCTTCACAGTTTTCCAGAAGGAAGGTGGATTAACTGGCCTCAGATCCTGACAATCTCTTACTTGGGTCCCAATATCAAAGGAGGCAAGATTATTACTGCTTCTATGTTGAGGGGGGTTTATTATTATTTTAATTAGAAACTGCTGAAATGAGAATGAGTTCTCTAAGGCAGTAAATAACATCCAAAAGCCTTCTCTTTTGGTATTCTTGAGCCAGAAACACTTTGGAAAGCCTTCAATTGATACAGGGACCCCAATTCTAGTCCTATTGACCCATGAGATTTGGCATCTCTTAATGATGTAACATTTTCTTCCTAAACTCACTCACCCAGACTAAAACTTGCTATCAGTGTACTTTTCAAAAGAATATGAAATTTGGAATCACAGTATTTTTCTTCTTAATGCCACCTACAAAAAGGTGCTGAAGAGTGAGGAATTAAGAAAGCTTCCTGTGGCAATAAATCGCTGGGAAGCAGATATATAAAAAGAACTCCAAAATAAAGGAGTTCCTTGTAAATATGTAAATTATACACTTTTTGAACTAATTCATACTCTTGCCAAGTTCGGGTTGGTTTTTGTTGTTTGTTTTTTTTATCCTAACAACATAATTAGCATACTTCCAAGTGAAATAAAGGATTCTCAGTGTGCACTAGAAGTAAAGATTAATTCATCAATTTACCACAGAAATTCAGAACTTCTTAACCAGATTGTCCTTCTCTCCTGCAAAAACAAGCACATTATGAGTATTTTAGAATGTTAATTTTTTAATAAAGTCATAATTGTCAGTCTGTTACCTGCCTTTTGAACTGTCTCATTTGAGTGTGCAACACATCAATACGTTGTCTGGCATAGCAGAAGCCAAAGTCTTCTAACAAACATCAGCCAGGCTGGTTCCTCCCACACTAATTATGACAGCTTGGCACGAAGTGGTGATGAAACCACAGAAATACACAGCTTTTTCATACGCTTTTAAAAAGGGGACAATGGGGGGTGGAGGGGAAACCCACCTCCCAAGATGAAAATCCTGTTCCTCACCTTGAAACAAATTAGAAAGAAAAACCAGCATAATTTAATAGAAGAGGTAAAAGCTGAGGCTTAATTCAATACAGTTGCCACGTTCAACCACGTCAGCTTGTCACATCCCACAGGAGAAGCTGAGTGAGCTGTGAGATCCTTCAAATGGCAAAGGAATGAAGTACTGCAAGGAGCTGTCAATCAGTAGGTGGCACTCTTCATGTTCTGACAGTGGGAAGCCAAGAACCAGCACAAATGAGGACACATTACATAGCAAAGTCTTGATCTTTAGCAGAAATATCAACAAGAAATATTGATCAACTTTACCATAACTGACACCCATGGGAAATGCAATGGCTTCATTTCAGTAACATATACAGCAATCCTTGTACATAATCTCTGAAGTTCCCAAGAATTATAGAGTGTTACAAAAATTTTGGATTAACACTACTGCATACTAGTGTACTAAAACCAGTATTTTAAGAAATTATCCATTACATCTGCGGAATACTTTGAGTGCAGCCTTGTAGCTAATTATGCAGATTACATTGGGTTTTTTAACATAACAAGCCATAGCACAATTACTTAGGTATTTCCACAGCTGTTCTTCAAAGCTGGGCAATAAATTTGTTGCAATAAATGAAACAGATAACTGAATCTTTTGGAACAATATATGAATTGTTATTTCTATTATATTTACTTGTGACAATGTGGCCAATGCGGCCAATGCATCAAAAGATTCAGTCGTTTTCAGAGTTCAAATCAATACAAGGCATAACAAAAATCAAAATGTGGCTCCACAAAGCAGGTGTCACATTTTCCATTCATGCAAATAGTGCTTCTTCACTTAACAATTACAGGCTTTTAAAAATTTTAAATACAGACTAAAATCCATACGCATTGCTGCTCATTTAATAAAAAAGTAAAGGAAGAGCAGATTTAGTAACATGAGTTCGAGTACAGGTACTTGTAAGCAAAATAGCCAGCAGAGGGAGCATAAAAACAAAGAAAATAAAAACCCCAAAGAGCTCTTTTTTCTTTTATATATTTTTCATGATCTTAGCTTTCTTTTAGAATAGAATCATAGTGCCAAAAGTGCAAAAACTAGAATATTGTAAAAACCACTGAATTTTAAAGTATTAAACATAATGACTTGAAACTAAATACTTTTTAAAGTAGCATTAAGAAAAAAATTAGCTCATATTAGCCTCACCAAACACACAAGGTTAACATCGACCAACGAGCTTCATAAGCTATATCCAACTTATAAATCCACACATGCAGAGACTCTCATTCTTATTTTCCAAATAAAAAACTGAGTTCATGATTTGAGTACACTGTATGTTAGATACAAACTATTTGTATTAGAATACAGCACAAAGTGTTAAAAGTGAACAAAAGGCACTGTTCTACTGATCCGCACAACAGAAGATTTAAAAGCAAGTAAGCCAAGTATATGCCCTAGATCCATAGTGGGAATGAGCATTTACAGGACTGTTTCAAAATCGAGTCACTGCGTTATGCATATGCTGAAATAAAAACTCATGCTTTCAGGTTTTCATCATGTCCAACCAACAAGCGTGACTTTAACATGAGCAAAAGGAAGGAGAACACAAACGGTGATTGGAGCCGCCAAACTTATGTTAGAATCTTAAATGGGCTGCCATCCTCCTCACACAAGTGACAAAGAGAAACCATTTCCCAACTCACCTACACTATCCCACCACGCATAATCACACCTTCCACAGTCCATTTTACAGGAAGAGCAAGCTTACTGAGTTAAGAGTGAAGGCATCACCTCCCCTCTCGAGGCCTATGAGCACTAGATACCCCCAAGCCATCAGGAAAAACATGGACAGCTGAGCTGAGGAGTCAAAGGGACAGAGAATTAGTTATTTCAAATTTAAACTGCAGGCTTTATAGGCAACCGCTTGTAGAAATACCTGACTTGGGCAAGCAAGTCCTTTTTCACTTGTGCCCACAGTTTCCATTCCCTTTCCATATGATTCCCTGCTGTTTGCCCTCTGTATCAGTCCGTTATCCCCCTAAATAGAATGGCAGTGCTTCAAACCAGGATACATGGTGTTCCTATACATTAAGGCAAAAATGTGGTATTATGAAACATCAGTCCTGATGGGAGCCACTGAATGACATCATTTATGATGATAACTATACACTGTGTTAGTGACAATTTTGCTTTCAATTAAAGTGGAGCCAGAATCCCTAGGGTGAAAACCAGAAACAATTGTTTTCTACATCAGCATCTACATTTTAAGGATGATTTAATTGTAAAACCAAACCCTGTCCACCTTTACACATGGGATTCATTGGTGAAGATCAGCATTTGGATGACAAAACCCTGATTACAAGTAATGAATACACAGACCAGGAAAGAGAGTCAAGCCAGGATTAATTTTCCCATTAGTGCAGGTAACAGAAACACTTTTAACTTTATTTAAACTTTAATTGCTATTTTCTTCCACAACACTACAGATCTGACTACATCTACTCTTTCTTAAGAGTACGACTCAATCAGGAAGTCTTAGCATCTGGCACATGAAAGTGCAGGATAAACTTGCAACATCACAAAAGAATAAAAAAAGGCAGATAAAAATGTAACTGCATAAAATATCAATATACTGATAATACTCTAATAAGCAGAAAGCCCCCCACCCTGTGAAATACTCATACCTGTGAGCAGACTCACAGGACACAGAAAAAATATGCTACATACGTGCAGCTTGAGAGACCTCGAGTGTAGAAGGAACATGGGATTCGCCCCTGAAGGCAAGTCATTTCACAGAAACGTGGAATCCCTGGCAGCTTGCGGTATCCTAAATACGGTAGAACTCCACTGAAGAACTGATCTGGATGTTAGATACCAGAAGTTCCTCAAAACACTATGTTACACACAAGGTTACAGACTGTAGACAGCTATGAAAAACACCACACCACTTCATGTAGTTCATGTAAGTTTCTTCAGTCTAGTCCAGGGCTTTATTATGAATCTTAAAAACAAAAATAGCCAGATATGGCACAAACTGAATATTACAGAACCCAAAATTTTAATAATATCAAGAACCTTCTAACAAACTCCTGACTGGAGAGCATGCAAGTCAAAAGAGCTCAGAGGAAAAAGAATACATCTCTAGCAATTTCATTGTTTTCCAGTTTTAAGGATTATGTTCAGTCACTTTTAAATTTCCCTTCCAAGAGAGCTCACTTCAATTCTCTTCCCTACAGAATTCTTCGGTTTCCCTATGAAAATATTTAGAATTTTTGTCTTTAAAGTCAGACAGTGTATATGCATATATACGTATGATTTAGAACCTAAAATACAATTCAGGAAACAAAAGCTATGAGATGCAGCACATTATCTTCATTATTCTACATGATCTCATCCTCTACAGAACAGTAATAGCCTTCTGGCTGCACTGTATCTAGGACTGTGCACAGTACTCCAACAGTTGGACAAGTGCTCTTTGGAGTAGCTGCACTGGAACGGCATAGTGTCTTGTTTGACTTCTCTCCACTCCTTTTTTCAGCCTGGTTTCCTAAGGAAATCAGGCTTAGGCAATCACTCAGGGAGGGAGAGAAGTGTATGCATATGTATATACGCACACATGTGAATGTCTGTCTGACCTCACTAATACCTTTTGAGCCTACTGGCTAGTTTCAATCACATTCAAAAGAGGAGTAGAGATATCAGACATGTAAGTTCTTGAAAGTTTCATGACAGCATTCTGCAGAGAACAGAAAAGTGACTCCACAGAGAGACGGGCTGCGTGTCTTCTTAGACGTCACTAAATTCACAGTGGAAAGAACCGTTCTGCTCCTTCTCTGCCTGCAGGAAAATCTTCAGTCAGAGGTCATAATCACTCAAAGATGACCCAGTCTCTTGTGTTCAAGTGTTCATAAAATAGCTTAAGTTGCATTCATCACTGCTTTTAAAATGGTGTTTTGTATAGAACTGAGGTTTTCTGTGTCATCTTTTTCTTGGTCTAGCATAGAAGTGAACTGCCCTACATCACACACGTTCCCTGGCTTAGTCCCTCGTTCCCAAGACGACTTATTTTAAAACATCAGTTGTACCACACACATGATAGCGTGCTACCCCTCTCAAACACAGAGAAAATAAAAACTGGAAGAGTTTAGGATTTCCTTCAGGCCTCAAAACTAAACAAATGCGTGGCTCTGTAACATAACCGACTATTGAATAAAGTTTCAAAAAGACAATGCAGCAAATACATAGTAATATTTATTCACCCCATCAGAGAACAGAACAAGTACTACCGCACTTGCAGGCTATTGTGCTAAAGATAGCTGTAAGGCAAAAAGACAAATAATGAGATTTCAGCCGATATCTCCACAGTTCTTCTCATATCCCCCCAAAATACATACATGTGTACACTATGTACTAGTCACCTACATCCAAAAAACCACCTAATAAAAGTATGCTAACAGATTTGCATGCAAGTTTAGGGAGACTAAAGCACAGAACTATGATTTAAGAAATTGTCACAAAGGAAAAATACCCCGCGGCTGACTGAAATCACCCTCATCATCACACACTAAACAAGGGGGGGGGGGGGGGGGGAGGAAACAGAGTTCATGATTAAAAAAAAAAAAAAAGAAAAAAAAAAAAAAAGAAAAAAGTATTTCAGCCCTGTTGCACCTCGTCTTGGTCATTCATCAACCCCAGCACACTGCCCGGCGGGCCGCTGGAGATGAGGAAGGGCTGGCGGGAGGGCACGCCGACCCGGGGAGGTTTCAGCCCCAAACCCCGGCGGCGCCCACCCGGCTGAGCATAGTCTGTCAGTGAGACGACTCGAAGAGGGAAGGCGGCAGCGGCAGGCTCAGGGCAAGACACCCGAGGGGGCGCCGGACCGAGTCCATATGAACACGGAGTTTCTGCCCATGCGAAACCCTCCACCACCACCCCAACCCGGCTTAACAGCTCGGGCCGGCCGACCCCGCTACCTCCAGGCACCCCGCTCCAGCGTGCGGAAAGCACCCGACGAGCCCCGCACCGAGAGGCCGAGGAGCCGCTCTCGCCCAGCTCCCGCCTCCAGATACGGGCGAGCGCGACCCCGCGCCCGATCTCGGTGGGAGCTGGCGAGGACTGAGCCGGCAGCGGAAGCGGCTCGCTGCGAAGCGCCCTTCGCGGAGCGCCTCGGCGCCCCCGGTGTGCCGTTCTCCCGTCACTATCGCCGTTGCAGCGCCGGCCCCCAGCGAGAAGCACGTTTCCTCTCCGGCTTCTTGCCCGCCTCGCAACAAGCCACGGCCGGGAAAGGCGGCACCCAGTACCACAGCCGGATCAGAAACACGGAATTTGCACGCGTGCGACAGATCTGACAGGGGATGCAGGAAGAAGAGATACATTCCACCCTTTTTCGGTCCTCCGCCGCCGCTTTTCTGTCATTTGCCGATACCATAATGCTTCCTTATTGCTACTCAAGTAAGTAGGGGGGGAGTCTCCATTTCTGTACGTCTCATTCCTGAGCAGATTAAGCATGCACCAAGTAAAAGGCTGGCACACACATAGGTAGAGTTGTCCGACCCCGAAACAATGCCGAAACCCACGAGGCGTTAGCAGCCAGCTCCCACAAAGAGCACTCGGTTACACTGAGCATCCCCTTTGTCCGTGCATCCTCAGCACACACCCGGCCGCTCCTCCATGCGTCCACGCACGCCCCACGTATACGGCCCCTTTGTGTCTGCGTCTCCCCCCCACTCACAAAGAAATGCTCTTTCCTTCAGGCATGCACCCCGCCTCGGACACAGCCCTTCGCCTCCCCACGAGACACGCGCGACCCGCCGCCTGGCACAGCGCCCTGGTACCTACTTGTGTTCAAGAAACAGTCCGTAAACCTCCTAAAGCAGCTTGTAGAATTAGATCCATCTTCCATGTCTGGCCCTAGGAGCAGGGGAGACGAGAAGGAGAAGAAGGCGCCTCTCTGCCGCTGCTGCCGCCTAGGAGTCCTGCTCCCGCCGGGGCCGTCACCGCCTCGAATCCCGTCGCCGCGGGCTGCTGCTGCTGCAGCACCGAGGGAATTGTAGGACCACGGACGAGAGGCGGCTGGAGAGAGGAGGAGCCGGGAGTGGTGCTGCCGGGGGCCGCCGGCTGCGGAACGGAGCAGCAAGCCCTGGATGGAGGAAGAACAGAAGAGTCTCCTCCTGCCGCTGCCGCCTGGATGGGCGATCAAGTGAGCTGCTGCTGCTCCGCCAACATCTCTTCCTCCTCCTCCTCCTCCTGCCGCTCTCGTTGCCTCTCCTCCTCCTTCCCTCCCTTGGAGACTTGTGAGGTTAAAGGAAGACAAGGAGGGGAAATGAGGAGGCGGCGGCAAGAAGTAAAAGGAAAATGGAGAAACGGAGGAAAAGGAGGGGATTGGAGCGAGGAAAGGAGCCGCTGCCGCTCTGGGGACGATGCTGGCGTTGGCGGCGGAGGAGGCTGTCCCTGCAGCGCGGCTCCTGCTGCTGCTGGTGGTTGTTAAGAGGAGAAAGAGGGAGCTGCAGGCAGCCGAGCCGCCTCCAGGAGCGGGGGGAGGAGGATGAGACCTGCCGCTGCCTCCACCTCCGCCGCTCTGGCCATCGGAGTGGAGCGGGCGGCTGCCGGAGCCGGGCTTTTCCCCGGGTGCTGCAGCCAGGGGGGCCGAGGGGCGGGATATGATCCGCTTCTCCGGGTTGGACATGCTTCCGCTCTTCCCTCCCTTTCGCAGTAGTTTAAGGCAGGACGTCTGGGAGAGATACCGGAGTAAAGCGAAAGGGAAAGCCGAAGAAAGACGGAGCCAAACAAAACCAACGGCGGTTCGGTCTTCGGTTCCCTCCAGCGACCCGCGGGCAGTATTTCCTCCCCGCCCCGTCTCCCCGCACGCACGGAATGCTCACATTTCCGTTCCCCCTTTAGGCCGGAGGGGACAGGGCGCTACTGACCGCCAAGCGGTTCCGATCCCCTTTTAAAGTCTGCTTTTCCTCATGCTCCCACCTCTCATTCAAAGCAAGAAAACTGCAACGATCTGTATTTTCTTCGAGCGGGGCAAAATACTGTCCCGAATGTCCGTGCTTGCCTGCAAAGAGGCAGATGAAACCACCGCAGTGCCGCTTCCAGCCGCGGCCCGGCCGCCAGAGAACGCCCACTGGCGGAGCCAGCGCTTCCCGGCTGCCGCCCTTCCTCCCGTTCCTTACCGGCGCGCACAAGGGAGCGACGGCACCGCAGCTGCCTAAAGGGAACGCAGAGAGACACGCGAGTAAAAAAACATCCTCCCTATGCGAACTCGTTATTTTAAACAGATATTTCCATCTACCGAGATCAAAAAGCAGGCGCCCTGCGGCGCCTGGGATGAAAGTGCCAGCGTGCCCCTCTGTTTCTGTGGGGCATCAAATCCCCGTTCCCATGCGGAGATGCACAGTTCCTCCCTGTTGCCCCACATCACACGTGTTTGCTCCACACACGCCCCTCCAGCCACTCCCCCCCTTACCCCCTTGGCGCATCTGCAGCTGCACAGCGCTCAGCCTCAGCCCTCCGAGGCGTCCAGTTCACCTAGGGGCTACCTCAGACGCTGGCCTCTGGTGCGCCGTGGCTCCGGGGCTGCCGCTGGCCTTGCTCCACAGGCACAGGCGGCGTCGTTCGCCAACGGAGCCCGTCGAGCCGGCACTCAGCGCCCTGGCGGGGTCCCCCTGCGGGCAGGGTCCCGTCCCGCAGCCCCCGGGGGGGGCGCGCTCCCCCTGAAGGTGAGTCCTGCTACCTCCACCGGCCCTTCCGCCACCGCCTCGCCACCCCGCCTCGCCAGCCTGGCCGCAGTCCGCCCGTCCCGGCGGCACGGCGCCTAGGTGAGCCGCGCTACGGCAGCCCTCAGCGGGGCAGCCTCCAGGGGAAAGCCCGGCCGAGGGAAGCCCAAGGGCGGGCCAGGAGCGGAGCGGGGCCGAGGGCTGAGCTAGAAGCCCCCGCCCCACGTATTTCGTTTTCGCCCCTAAGTCGCTTTGCCTTGGGCGCCAGCCGTTGCCGAGAGGCAGGCGGAGAGAGGTCCA
The DNA here is from genome assembly GCF_963264785.1 of Psittacula echo. Classification (NCBI taxonomy): domain Eukaryota; kingdom Metazoa; phylum Chordata; class Aves; order Psittaciformes; family Psittacidae; genus Psittacula; species Psittacula echo. The sequence continues at coordinate 34,342,704 of NC_137738.1, read as the reverse complement.
AGCCCCCAGGAGCTTACCTCCGACAGCGGAGAAGGAGCCAGGCATCACCAACCGGCGGCGGGGCTCCCTTCAGCCCGGCCGGGCAGTGCCTTCGGGCCGGGCGGGTGCCGGCCGCTGGGGAGCCGTTGTCCCGCGCCGCCTGTCAGCGTAACAGCCCCGCAGGGTAGCGAGCAGCGCGCCCCGGCCCGCCCCATCCGCAGCGAGGATCGTTCGTGCCCCGGGGCAGCCCGTACGGCCCGGGTAGCCCCTGAGGCGGTGGCGCTCTCCAAGGCGGGGTTCGGCCGGCCCTGCCCTCACCTCCCCTCGCCCGGAGGGCAGCGGCCAGGCCGCAGAGCTCCCCCTTCTCCTCAGAAGGGGCACCGGGCTCAAAGCCTCGGCCCGGCCGCCACGCTGACAGCTGCCTTAGGGCGCCGACCGCTAGCGCGAGAAATCCGCCGGTGCTCAGCGGTGAGGCCAGCACACGCCGAATTACACCCAGCTCGGCAGGACGTTCCAGCAGGGGCTTGCTCCCCTCTTGTACCTAGTCGGGGCGGAGGGAACCGCGCTCCTCAAGTAGACGGCCGGTTCCCCCGGCGCTGCCGCCCGCCAGCGGGGGGAGAAACGGCGACTGCCGTGGTCCTCGCCCGGCCGGGGCTGTCCCCCCCAGGGGCACTGGGAGCCGGCACCGCGGGAGCCGTTGCGGATACTCGCGGAGAAGATGTTTCTTTGGCTGCTGGCAGCGGGGTCCCCGAAACACGGGAGATCCTGTTTTCTTCCTCTATCTTCCGGGAGATCAAACCACCGAGTCGTCCGTTGCCGCTGCAGGTGCCGCGTTAGCGGGTCTGTGGTGCCAGGTGCCCGTGGGAATCCTCACCGAACTACCGCGATCTTCCTATTCCAGCGCAAAATTAGGCTCTTTCGAATTTCGACTCCTGCTTTGAAAACAATACAAACCTACGCTTTTGGTTTGTATCTAAAATCGTTCAAGTGTTTTATATAAATCATTTCAGGGCTTCTTTTTACGCTAGAATACACACTAACTCCTGTCAAAGTTACAGCCCTTGCATACTACTTTATCTGGAATGCTGCAAAATAAGATGCTCCTCTGAAAATAATAGCGGTTTCAAATTCAAGCGCATTTTCAGCCAGTTGAATGTTTCATAACAGTGAGAAACAATCCACAGAGTTCGCAAAAGGTTTTAAGTGCCGAAACAGATTAAAGATTCTCAGCAAACAAACTAAAAAACTAAAACAAACAAAAAGCCTCCGAGTGGGCAGGTTTTACTAAACTGCTTTCATCTGCGTGGTTCTTAACATCTGTCGTTGCCTAAAAGTCCTGAATTAAAATACAGAAAACTACATCTGGTTCTGTGATCCATTTTCTGTTGGTATATTTGACTTTATCAAAACCTTCTAATTTATATGTCTGTTTATGTGAGATGCTTTTATTTCCTGAAGTCTCACCGTTACTTACTTTACATACATAGCTTTTATCTCACAATTGCCGCAGGATAACTGGAGATCCAGCAAACGCTTAAATTCTCTTCGAGAAAGTTTAGCTCACGGAAACAGAACTTCAGTGAATTATGTTTTGTTGTTGCAGCCTATTTGTTCTGCAATTAACAACTTCCCATTAGAAAATCTCTTACACTAAAATGTTTACATTGAAAGAGATAATCAGCCTGAAATGACTGTCAAAAAGCAAGAGCTATTCACCTGAAAAAAATGAAAGTTCCTCCTGTAGACAGATTAGTCCCAAATTGTTCTGTCAATATCAAATTAGTGAAACTTTACATCATCAATCTATAATTGTAGAAATCCTGTTTGACTACGCTAATCTATGCTAAATGTCTCAATTGCTGTTCATTCAAACTACAGTTGTTCAAATATCACTGCCTGAAACTGGATATCTGTGTATTTATACAAGGAGTATGAATTGAGCATGTATAAATATGTATGTATATATACAACAAATCAGACAAAATACATTTTGATTTGTAAGAAATAATCAGATAGTCTAGACAAGCAGCTTTCAGGTTAAGGGTTAGTTTAAAACTGTTCATTTGGTTATTGTTCATTAGACACTGCCGATTCATACCTGATTGGTCACCTGCTTCTTGGCTGGGCAAGCAAAAGCAACTCCAGAAGAAAAGTTAGATGACAATGAAAATTAGTTCTCAAGCTCTGTACATATATATTTGTAAAATACATGGAATTGTAGCCAAGTCAGATACGCTTGGTGACCATTTCAGTACCTGGGGTTAAATTAATGATGAATCACATCTGCTTGTTCCCCAGTATATCTCAATCTGGTTTTTCATCGCTCAGTCAGCATCACAGTTTCCATGCCACAGAGCAATGATGTCACTGATGCCACAGTGGTACTAATCGTGCACCCAAGTCATTTACTGGAAAAGCCTTACCCACTCCAATAGGAATTATGTGTATGACACAGGTTTGCTACAGCATCCCAAAAATGATTTTTAAACTTCTGAAACACAAAGAAATGAAAATTAAAGTACTTTGATGCATCCACTTGCAGCAGGAGCAGGGGTTCTGACATGAATACATTGTGTTGGTGCAATGATGACCAAAAGTCTTGGGTTGTATTTGCATGGCTAAATGTGATTTCACAAGAGTTCAGGAGCCAGAGTGCCCATAAAGCCAGCGTGCATTGTACTTAGAGGAACTGGCCTGGTTTGAAAGGAGCAAGTAAGCCTGTTTGGCAGTAATTTGGCAATATTAATCAAAATTCTTGAAGGAAAACATTGTGGGGAAAAAGTAAAATCAAGTTAAAACAACAGTTGTTTGGTATTAAGTACAGCTTAAAACCAAACACCTGTTCTTTCCCCATTTTGTCTGCTGCATTTTAAGAGTGACAGTGACTCATCTCTTATCTGGTCCCACTCTTTTGCCTGGTAAATCCTCTTACGTAACTCATCATCTTTATATCCTAAGAGTCCCCTCTATGATGCATCATCAACACCTTAAAAAAAAAAAAAAAAAAAAAAGAGGAGTAAGACAGATCATGGGAAAAGGGAGTTTAGAAAAACATAGGATGACGGCAACAGAGGAGCTGACGGAACCAACCACCTGAATGTGGGTGAGGCAGGAGCAGCCATGATGAAATACAGAGAAAGCAACCTGCTGCAGAGGTGGAGTGGGGAAAGCAAAAGGATACATGCAGCTAAAACCCAAGCTCTAGAGCTGAGTAAATACCATCCCCAATTAAATCCTTTATGGAGAAGTCCCGTTAAAGTTAATAAAAATAATTGCTTTTTTTTTCTAGAGATTATGTGCTAAATGATCTTACAGAATATAGTCCTTATTACTGAGCTACTGAACTGCTATCACAAATTAGAAACCTACAGAAAAGACATTGTTTCCTAAAGCCTTATTCTATTCTATAAAGCCTTTCTATTCTATAAAGCCTTATTCTATAAGGCTTTAGAGTAATTGATAGAGAACCCTATTTCATAAGGGATTCTTTTCACAAATGATTCTTCTTACATACTGTATACACGTGAGAAGAAATTTGTTTAAAGGGTATATATCAGCCATTTTCTCTGATTCCCACAAAAACTCATACATGCCACCTCTTTTGCACAGGAATATTAACTGCAAGTCTTGATAACATGCAATCATGTGCTAGCAACCATCTTAAAAGTGGTTTGGGGAATTACCTAGTCCAGATGCAGAAGAAATAGAGTGAGATCCAAAATTAACTGCAATTCGTTCAGCAAATCAAAACAAGGTATTTTTTTAAAGAGTCCAGGTCTGTTCAGAGGTAACTGATGTATAGAAAAGAAAAAAAAAGTAAATAAATATATTGTTTGCTTTCAGTGGTTTGTCCAGCTCTGCTTATGTCACTTCATTTTCTTCTCTGCAAGGTGACAGCTAAAAGGTTATGGGGCTGGAGCTATAAATAATCAAAGTTTCTCTAGAAGTGTGTTTCTAAAATGGAAAATTTACCAGGAAAGACATGTTCTTCAGAGCTTTATCAACATACCCACCATCATCCATGACAAAGCATAGCACTTCCAAAGAAACTCTATGCAAAGTTTTCAGTATTATTTTTCAGGGGAAAATTGCAATTCTTTATGGAAAGAAGATATCTCATGTGCAAGGTAGGGCTTTTTCAATCTCAAAATTTTCAGGCAGACATATTGCTAGATATTACACTGTACTGAAAAAAACCCTATGTACAAAGGGAAAATATTTACAATAATTGTACTCAGATTTGTGTCCTATGAAGGGCTATGAAAGAAGCTAAAGCAAACCTTATGACGCCATCTACCATTTTGTGCTGTCCTGTGAAGCACAAAGATCAGATACTTATTTGTTTTGTTAAAAGGGTGTTCAGAAAAGGAAACTGCTGCTTGGGCTTTGGTTATTTTGTTAAAGGTGAGGACTCCTCCAGAGAAAACACCCCCTAGATAAATTAGAACTCCAACAACAGCTCTCTTTACCAAGATGCTGTATTATAAACACAAAGCACCACAAACACTGTAAGCTCTTTAATACAATGACCATCTTTTGAATTGCATCCAGCACAACAGAATCCTGGCTTGGGACCAGGGCCTCTTAGGTAGTAATGAAACACAAACAGCCAGCAACACAACAGTTGGCATGGCAAGCAACAGCACTGTTGTTACCTAATAGCATTGGAATAGCGATTTTTATTGCAAGAAAAATAAATAAGGTTATCAGGATTTTTGTAATTTTATATTTCTGTTTTCATAATGAAATCTAGAGTTACTTTATGACAGAAGAACATGGTTATAATTTGCTATCTGCTAGAGAGAATTCAGTTATTGTGTGTTCAACTGAAACATAGAAACTCTAACCTTTACATGAATTAAAAGTGTTTTGTATGTAACAAATTTAAGAAAAATCCAAAAGAAGTAGTTAATATTGAATTATCTTTTAGTCCTTCACTGTGAGCTGTGCTCTCGCTAGCATGTAGCACAGACCATGCACTGCTACTGTCCCAACAGGGATGCCAGCTTCCCCCCATAACTGTCTTGCAACCTCCTTCATTTCCCCAAATTTTCCAACTCCTGAAAACAAGCAGACTTTTCCCCAACATGGCACACACAGTTCATGAAAAATCCTACTGTCCTATCACCGGCAAATTCTTTGCTTGGACTAGCAATCTCAGCTCTGAGTTTAAGTGTAAGTCTTTGTTTCAGCCAAACCCTACAGCTGATTCCTCTTTGGTATTATCAGCAGGTGCAAACATAAATTAAGAGAGTCCAGCCTTTACAATCATCTACAAAGAAATAAAATTTATGTTGAATTCAAGCACCCTTTTGGGACTTCTGAGCATCACTCAGGAGGGAAAAAAGTTTCTTTTTGGAACAATGTTTCATCTGTTTCATTTGAATTCCTCCTGTGTTTTAGTTTCTGGAAGTCCCATTTTGCTCAGTTGCAGTAACTACCAAGTTACCTGCTAGGAAGAACAGGACTTTTACTCCTACCCCATCTGCTAAAAAAGTCAGTCCTGAAACTGAGACTATTGGTAGTGAAATGCAATCATTAGCCTTCAGAGTTAACACCCTAGGGAGACAAAAAGTGCAAAGAAATGCACACCCTTAGCAACCACACACTATGTGACATGTTTTCTAAATCAGACTGGCTTTAAATCCATGTTCTGTTTCTATGCAGAAGCCTATCTTTGCAGTCCTGAAAACTAGAAAGCTTGACTTTGAAGTGAAAGCTTGACCTCTTCAAGTTTGTTGTGCACCCACAGCTCTCCTTTGTGGACTTTCAGACTGATGCCACTGTAACATGCATTCCTTCAACTCCACAAGTGAGCTGGTAAAACTGAGAAAAGTTTATTGTCCAGGTAACTGTTCTCTATCCCATACTCACTTTAGGCACTGAGAAATTCAACATCACCTCCCTCCCTTCAGCAGCACACAAGCACACACTATGAACATGTACCAGCTGCCTTTATATTCCAGTCTAGGACATATTTGCTATCTTCTTCTTGCCTTTTTTTTCCACACTTCTCCCTCTTTTTTTTTGACTTGTCTTTACCACCCTCTCTTTCACATACACACACAGAGACAGCATTTCTCTAGCTGCAGAATCAACATAATGATACAGATTTCCTTTGAAAAATACTTTAATATCAACGTGTGAAAAACATCACATAGAAAGCCGGGGTATTACTGCCATCATCCCTGAACAAACACTGTCTCACGTATGTAACCCTAGACCCTTGCAGACAAGCTTACTTGATTCAGTACAATTCTCCTCCTCCAGAAATAAGATAGCACTGCCATGTACTTCTATTCATTCTCTCTTACCTGTTTACTTATTCCCCATTATCTTATTTGCCATCATCCAGCAGCCCCTGTTACTCCAACAGCTTTCTCTCCCTCATGCATAACCCATCCTTCCATCCTTTTTTCCAGTTCACTGTTTCCCCCCACGCAACCACATCTGCCATGTCTCAGCAAACATACTCCAAGCTGCAGCATCCCTGTTGTCTCAGCTGCATCAAGTTCCTCATGGGCTTTCTCTTTGCTGATTTTAAAGTCTTTCCCCCAAAGGAACACCTTCTCCTGCCCTTCTGCTGCCCAGGTCCCACTGAGAGCTCTGGCACTTGCTATGGGAAGGCGATTCTCCCCAGGCCTTGGGTCTAAGTAAAGGTCAGCTGGTGAAGCAGAGTAAGAGGAAAGAGAAAAACTGCTTGTGCTCTACCAGAAGCCTGGAGATGCCTACAGAGGAGGCTTTAGGATGGTAGAAATGAAGCAGCTTTACCTTATCAGCCTAGCCACAGAGTCTACTGCTTGATACAGGTTTCCTGAATGAATGACTAGGAGATCGAGTACAGACCATGGAACTCAAGCAGAACAAATAGGACACATCTTATCCACATGATAATACAGGATCAGCAGCTATTTCAAAACAGCCCAGAAATAAAACAAGCACAAATAATTTATCAGTTTTCCTTAGGAAGAAAGTAAAGATACATTTCATAGGTATAACTTACAGGAGTCCTGTTGAGGCTGGAAGCTTCGTATTTGTGCTAGCCAAACAGGATGGGGATTTTAAAAATATTGATTGTTTTCTTATGTAGAAAATAAATACAAAGCAGTAAACTGCAAAGTATTGCAGTCACGGGTGGAAAGCACAGAGCTGAGTATCCCGCAGATTTCTGCAAACAGTTCACTTGAATAGAACACTTATTTATTTTTTTTCTGCAAATCTCCTGCACTTTAGGACAAAAGCAGAAGAGAAAGCACAGTATAACCCACTTGAAGCAATCTCTACGGTATCCTCAGCTTAGCTTTCTTCTGCTGAATACAGTCTACAGAGACGTAAATGCTGCGTCAGTGGGTCTGACTATTTTCAAGATGAAGCAGCAATGTGGATCCCACTGAATCCCGTAACTTAGAATCCCTTTACTGAGAAAGCTTCTGGCAAGCCCTCTAGTTTGTAGTTTCTAAGAGCAGAAAAAGTAAATACCACAGTAGCCCCAACACCCAAGTTACACCAGACTGTCTCTACATCTGAGCTGGCTCATACATACACAGATATAATTATCTACCATTACCCTTTTTTTTAAGTACAGATTGACATTCAGACTAAACAAGCCATTAATGCAGGAGCAACTCTGGGTTTATTTCTGGAGAAAGGGTTCCTTTGTGAGACCGCAAACCTCCCATTTAACTCAAAGCTCTGTGTAGAGTTCTGCACCTGTGGTTACTCTAACCTAAGTTGTGGTTTGATTGGATGTGGCTTCACTAAGTAGAATCCAAAGGATTTTATTAGAAAAGTGGAAATTTTGCTGTCATTAGCTTTTGTTGCCTGTCAGATCTTGTCCTGCACACAGCTTATCACAATACAGACTCAAAACTGGAGACCATTTTTCTTACCTGCAAAACTATCAGAGTTATTTTCTAACTATTTCAGCCCCATGGAGCTCAAAAATAATAGTCTACTATTAAAACAGCTGTAAATGACCTGTGGAGCCAGACTTTGAATGAAAGGGGAGCCACAGGAACCTATAAAGGGGGAAGAAAACAAAAATGAGGCAATTAGGTAGAATTTTGGTGTAAGGAAATTGCGTGTGCCACAGGAGGCGAACCCACCCACAGCTCTCTTCCCTAGCAGCCAGGCTCTGGCTGTGGGCACTACCATGTGGAGCCTGTCACTCTTTTCCAGGTCAGCGGAGATCTGAACCAGAGGCCTGTGAGGGATCCCCTGATCCCTGACATCAGTCCCTACAATCGTAGAATGATCAGGCATCCAAATATCAGCTACGCGGCTTCCAGTGCCCCAGTAACAAGGTCATTCTGAATCTCACTCTTCCTTATTTCCAGCCCAAATAAATGCATGGCCACTTCTTTTGGACCAGCTCTTTCTTCTAGCTTTAAATATCTCTTCTGAATTCTTTTCCTTCGGTGTTTAAAAGGAGCAGTAGTATTTTCTCAGACTTAATTTTCCTTGACTAATCAAGGCACAATCTTTTAGTTCTTTCATATAGCAGTAACTCCTCTCTCCTGATGTCTTTCCTTAAAAGCCTATCTGTACTCCTCTTCCACTTGGAATTCATCTTTCCTCAGTACAGTGACTACAGCTGCAGACATGCTCTTGTTAAGGTTTTAGAGATGGCTTAAATGCTTGCCCAGCTCTTTTGGAGGAATTTTGCTTGATATATTATGGTTGCAGTACTAGGGGATTGGAAGGGGTTACTGTTGCCCAAGTCATTTTGTGGTGAACACAGCCATGAAGAATTTCTTTCCTCTTGGTTGTTTCCAACTGATGAGCTCAAAGACAGAATCCATATTCATCCCTAGGTGAATGTTTGTGTACTTTGTACTTGCTACATTTCATTCTGCTTCCAGTAATACAGACTTCAGAGATCTCTAAATCATCCCAAAATCCGCTCCAGTTCCCCTCTGTGCAGACAATGGCCTCTCAGATTTTATGATCTTTAAGCTCTGCTAACACACCCTTACTTACATACAGGAAAGAAAGTACAAAACCAACTCAGTCCCCAAGCAACCTTCCTTACACCAGCAGGGCAGCTGTCCTTCCTTTAGCTATAAGTGCTTCATTCTCTGAGGGTCTACAGCACCCAGCATTTCTGCAGACTTCACAAATACTCAAGACATTGCCTGACAGCTCTGCAAAACAGGGAAGTATTATCTATGAATGCTGCCTTACAGAGGAAAAACACAGAAGTTATTTTTTTTTCCCCCAAAGTTATGCAGGAAGTTTTAAAAAAGAGTTATAAAAGACCATTGAAAGAACGACACAAAAGTATCCTCGCTCCCCCTCTGTTCCTCTGCCTGCAATATCACCCTCTGTTTTCTCATCCACCGCATGTATGAGGAAGGAGTCCAGGCTGGGGACGGCTTCAGGCAGAGGCAAAGTAAGCAGATCCCCAAAACCACAGACTGCCAGAGGGCACCTGGCTGCCTGCTCTGCCCTTCCAGGAAGGCAAGCAGACAAGCTACTCCAGCAGGGTAGCCACCCAAAGAGCACAGCTCCAGCCATGCCTAAAAAGCCTCCTGCTGTCTCTGCCATGGAGAGTATGATCACAATGCACAGCTTGTTCTTAGTGCCTGCTGTCCTGCTTTTTTAAGAAAAACATATTTCTGCTCTCTTTTGTTCTCCCTCTTCCCATGGCCATTTTTCTTTGTTATATGTGACACTAAAGAGTTTTTAAAACAAGCCCTCACATTCAACAGAAGTCTAATTTTTCAAATAGCACTCATTGCTGAGATCAAACCATCCCTCCTTGGCTGGACCTATGCAAGAGCACTCTACCAAACATTAAATCCAATGTACAGAAATTATTTCATTTAATCTGAGAATAAATTTAGAAAGCAACAGTAATTGACCTTTCATTTGATTAAAAAACCCCAACAAAATAACCTCTTGGTCTATTTGTTTGTTCACAGGGAGATGTTAAAAAACCTTCCACCTCTCCAGTTATACATACCTTCTTGTAAGTGAGAACTTGTTCTCTGTAATCAGATATCTGGCCTGGCCTGGGTGTAGAAGGAAGATTCCCATCTAGAGATTAGTGCATTGTCAATATTAACAGCTTTCATGAGATTGCTGCATCATGCTGCCAAGCAAAAATATTTGATTCACATGACCTGTGTCGAAGCCTGGTGCACAGTTTGAGGTGCTTCTGGAGTTGTTCTTAGATCAGTTGGCTTTCAGGCAGCAATATGAATGTAACCGACACAGCAGCAGCTGCAAATGCAATGCAAATCATTGACCTGTACTCATTTTTTGGGACACAAATGACCCAACCACAGCAGGATTTATTACAGCTGCCTCTTCGGTGTACACTGTGTGTCAGATCTGGTTTTTCAAAAGACATTTTGAAATGGTTCTTGTTTTGAGTAACAACAACCACAAAAAAGTTAATTCACACTACTGCCCTTCCATGAAAATCAGCATAGCTGTGTTTCAGCAAAGGTATTTCTCTACAGAAAAGAGATCTCAGTGTACATTACTTCCTCAACTCTCTATAGGACTTTAAGGAAATGCAAGAATAAACATAGGAAGGAATGGAAAAGATCTAGAAATCTGATGTATGAAAGAATAAAAAAGAGAAAGGAAAAACAGCTGTGTTATCAGATGGCAGGTTAAAATTTGTGAGGAAGGGAAATGTAGAGAAAGGTAATGAAAAAGTAAATGAAGTCACCATCATGGAGCTCAGTGGTAGACCAGGGAAAGGCTGCATCATCTTTATTGAAAAAGCAGAGCAATATTTTTAGCTCTTTTACTAGTAGCTATTGTAAATCCTACCACACCCTTGCAGTAGATGCAGGCAACCAGAAATACGCCTGTCTAATGGGCCCTTCATGTTCTTACTCCCCAACCCATAAAATAGTCTTCTTGATGAGAAGTTCAACCTGAACAATGATAATTCACTCATTTACCCACAGGAAAGACTGTGCTTGCTATGCCTGAAACCTCTCTCTCTCTTTCTAGGGCAAAAAATGCTGGAAGTTACCTAAGTCTAATGCTATGGGCGAGTGCTTGCTGCAGTTACATAGGACAAAGAGTAGATCTGTTTCTCGATGAGCGTTGGAAGTTGAGGGAAGTTTAGGAACCCCCATGCAGGTAGCACTGTTTGAATTGTTTGAAATGAGCAGCAGTGAACAATTTTAAGCCCACCACTCCAATAAGATGAATCTACCAGATGGAAAATTACTTAAAAAGCTAACAAGACTTGTCATATTTTGCTGATTTGTCAGCATGTGCCTTCCAAGCATGTTTGAAAACAAAACCAAACAAAATCCTCAGAAAGCCAGGGAAAGCAGAATTACAACTGGACTTTTCACATGAGACCAAACCAAACTGCCCACATTCGTAGACTCCGCCTTCACTAGCTCCTTAGATGCAAGGTACATTTTTCAAGCCCTACATTAACTACTGAATGAAAGGGATTTCTTTATAGATCTTCACCATAACTGTATTTTTAAAAGAAAATCAGGTGGTATAAAAGGAGCAGACGCTATATAAAAGCCCATTTCTAGTTGATACACCAAAGAAATTGTTTAAGGGTCATTAGTCTGGTGCCACTATCTGATTAGGTAAGTCACGGAGTTGTGATGGGGATAATTCCAACTTTCAGATACCTTTAAAACCACTATGTCCTGCTGTTTGGGAAAAAACTTTGTTTACTTCAAAAAAACTTTTCTGAACTTCTTTACTTTTGGCATAATCTTTGGTGTTGTATTTCTCATAAGAAGCCAAAGGAATGGGCTTTTTGACTCCATCGGCATTCATTATGATCGTGGTTTTGTCAGATGCTTACATATTCCAAGCACAAACATTGACCATCCTCAGCTGACAGGTCATCTCAGCCCACGTTTAATCCTTGGAACATTTTGTTCTTGTGTGTTTAAGGGCTCTGTGAACACTGTGTTTGTATAAATGGCTGTGCACACAGAACTAAATAATTAACACTAAATACTGAGGTATACCTAAGTACCTGTGCACAATGAAGGTACTTGGTTGTTTATCAAAAACTTGAGGAGTCAGGCTGTGTAGTGTACTTAAAAACTTAAAGGGTTTGCTTCTTTTCCAGGAATGCTAAAACTCTATAACCGGTTAAAAAATATTTAGAATACGCAATGTGTAACCGTGCTGTTGGAATCACTTGTATTTTAAAAATGAGGTGTTTATAGACAGCTAAGAAGTTTAAGCTTGAAATTAGAGAAGAAGTTCACCAAAGTTTCACAATTTAGGCTGGCAATTCAATGAATGAGGCTAGGAAAAAATCCTCTCCCACAAGCAGATCATTCCACAGGTGCCTTCACTGGGATTTCTTGCAGATTATTCTGAAGTCTCTAAGAGTGGACCCTCTCAGAACAGGGTAAGACCACCAGACAGCCATATCTGCAATGGCTTCTTGTATGTTTCTAGAAATCTAACTTTGAAAAAAGGAAAAGAAACCCACGATGCTGGGGAAAGGAAGATGTACAGTTTAACCAAAGCTATGCAGCACTTCACATGAGAAAGAAATTTGGCAGAACAGGTGATGAATAAGGACTTCAGAATATAGTCTGATGAACAGAGTACATTCCCAAACAGTACCTGGCTGGAACAGTTGTTTTGACTTGTTCTGTGTGGTATAGCAGTACCTAAGAGTAGGAAGTGATCTAAAAATATTAGTGTTCATATGTCAGTAATAGTGCTTCTGTAAAGCATTAAAATATTGTCCAAAAGTAGAGATTGAAGCACGCAGCATAAATGTAGTGGATGCCAAATGTCTCTGTCCCATATTGTTGGAAACTGAAACATGCATGTTCACAAATGCCTCCTGGGCATCAATTTTCTGCCTTACTGTCTTGCTTCTTCCCCCGCCCCAGTCATCAGTTTTCCTTTGCAGCTCCATGAATCACAAAACTGAACGTACTCTGAATCACCCCAACACTCATCCAAAAGGTAATTCCCCAAGCAACAATTTGCTTGATGTGGTGATTGCAAACAACATATACGTGGCTGAAGCGCAAGGAGCTGCGTGTTACCACCAGACAGTTTTGGCCACCAAGGCCAGCTGAGCTCAGCTGAGAAAAATACTCCACCTTTTAGGAAGTTCAGCTATTTCCCCCAACTTGCTCTTTTTTTAACCCCAAATAAATTTGTTAAAAAAACCATAAAATTTAAAGTTGTCTGGAATAATACAATGAAAACAAGAGACTGAAAGGTGCACATGGATATGGACACACAAAAATCCCCAGAATCTCTTGAAATGCTAGCTATTAATGACCCCATCTTCATGTTCAAGAACCTGCACTTCACGGTCACACTTGGAAACATTTTTGTGACAACTTGATATATCTAAACAAAAATACACTTTTTTCTGATTTTGATTCTACAAATTGAAATGGGTTTAAAAAAAAAAAAAAGAAAAAGAAAAAAGGGAAAATAAAAAGAAGAAAAACAATAAAAAAAAGAAAAAGGAAAAACAAAAAGAAAAAGGGAAACGGAAAGAAAAGGAAAAAGAAAAGGAAAGATAAAAAGAAGAAAGAAAAAGAAAAACAGAAAAAAAAGTTGACTTTCTCTCCCAGTAGAGCAGCCTGCCTTGGGTGTGGATGGGTTAAGAAGCTCTCCCTCTGACAGTCCATCTTCTTCCATCCACAGGACAGGAATTTCTCTCTACTGCCTGTCTTTCCCATTCATTTCCTCAGAGGGTATTCTGTGAGTACCTTGCTCTCTCCCCCTCTCTCTGCTGACAGGAGGACCATTATATTTTAGCCATCCATTCAAACTCTCCCTCCGTTCAATAATGGGTTCCAATGATGGGGCAAAATTGACAACCCCAATTTGCATTGCCTAACCCTGATTCTTTATGCAGACATTGCCTCTACCAGGACAAAGGAACTATCCCTCAGCAAAAGGTGATGGAAGTTCTTTACACCTCGCTCTTTATGTTGGAAGTCTTTTAGGCTTGTCTGTTTTCCACTTCTGTAGGTATGAGCCTTACTAAGCTTGTGTTTCTATCTCATTGTCTTTCATGTCTTTGTGCATGGAGCTTTTCCTTTTCCTCTTTCTGCGTTGTCCCCTTGCCAGATTCTGCATGTTTGAGTTTCTAGGAGCTGGTGCCTTGTTTCATTTTCACAACTTTATGACTGTTTGAATCATGGCTGCAATGCTTAGCAGCATAATGAAAGACCCTCCAGAAAGACCTGGATAAAGGTTGCGCCTTGTACTTCTGAATACCTTCATCCTTTCTCTCCGGGCACTCAGCACAACTGTGGAGCAAGGCCTTGGCCCCCAGGTGTGCCAAGTGGGCTGTGACCCTAAAGAAAGGATTCAGTCCCCCCCAGACTCACCCAAATTTGCCTAGGGTGCAGAGCTCTGCACCATCACTTGCATTCAGCACCTAGGGGCTCCCTGTGCTCTCCCTTCCCCCATCTCTTAGCCAATGCCAAACTCCTTTCACTTTCCAGAGTCTCTTTACAAGCAAATCCTCTTCCCGCCTGCCCATCCTCCTCCTCCTCTCCTGGTCTCCATCTGCTCAGCCTGGCCCTCCCTGTCTCCTTTCACCCCCTCCCTCCAGCCCCTTTGTGTTCCACTCACATGCCTGCTTGCAAGCTCTTTTCATGCTGTCTCCGTGCCTGGATTTCTCCTTTTAAACCCCATCTGGCATGCATTCACTCTCTCTTCCTCCCACCTTATAGCCCTTCACAAAATTAACTTCAATGAGACTCAAAACAGTGGCCTCCACTACATTGAAAAAAATGCCTTTAAGCTTATTCACATTAATCTGGAAAACCCACTGGCATCAGTCAGCTGAATTAGTTTTTCCAGTAATCATGCCTGCCAGTCTCGCCTTCATTCATTTTCTCCCCTCTTCCCCCTCACCCCCACTCCATGTTGCACTTCCCTCCTGTTCTCCTTTAAACTCGGGATGGAAGCTTTTCAGGGCATCTTTATCTCGATCAGAAAGTGCCATGCATGTTGATGAAAGTGAAGACTGTGCTGAATGGAACCAAAATGTCCTGCTAACTCCAGATGCTGCTGGAGATGGTACATCTGAGCTGTCTTAGTAAACACCAGCCAGAAAGGATGAGTTGAGAAATTACAACTAGAGATTTGGCTTGTGTCAAGAAGTGATTTCCTGAAGTAAAGACTGATAACCCCTTCTTTGACAACAGCTGGTGTTTTGCTCTCCCAACTGAACGTGACAGAATCCACCAGGAAATTCTTGCTGTCTTCCAGCACACAGCATAACTGGGCTCCCCAGTATCTTCAGACCTGCAGTGGGTGGCCTTTTCTAAATTGCATTTTACATGCTTTCCACATCACCATGCCAGATCTGACATTCCTCTTCCACAAACACCAGACACTGAATTTCACTACTAACACAGGAGCAAAAACCATTGTGCTGCTCAAATTTTGCAGGCAGGTAACCACATCTGTCTGCCCTGCCTTCTCCCATTGAGCTAGAGATAAGACGTATAAACCCAAAAATGAGCTGTGAAGACTATTTTCCCCTCCTAACATACAGAAGAGAATAGGTCGCTTGATTATTTTTATAATGGTAGAACTCGAGGGCTTTTGGGGACCCAGGTGCTGTGCAACACCTGCTCTGGTGAGTCTGTTACCCAAACCTTCTATGGATGTTCCAAGTAAGGGCAATTACTGCTGGGGAAAACACTCTGGGCAAGTGGAAAGGGAAAGTGCAGAGGCCAGGGACAAGAAAAAGAGGTGAAGATGGCTCCTGACTTGCTGTAAAGGTAGAAGAAACCACAAGTCCTCTCTGTGAGAGGCACAATTTATCCTCTTACCTATTCCTTGGGCAGTCTCTGATGGCAATCTGAAACCATATAATTAATACGTAATAGGTTGCATCAACACAGTAGACTAGTATCAAACACAAAAACCAGCACGTTTGCATGTTGGCAGTGCAATACTGAGTTAGCACCTTCAGTAACAGCAAAGGAAGAGCAAAAAGATATCAAAACAACTTCCTTCACAAGACAGAGCATCAAAATCAGTGCAGTGGTACAAAACTAGAGCAGAATGGGTATCTCAGGATACTAAGAGCATTTCACCTTCAGGCTGATCAGGCTAATAACTGAGATCTTAATGTCCTAAGACTCAATATAGCACTCCTCACCTCTTAAGAAAAGGGGCCTAATTTCTTTCAAAGTGATATGCGCTCTTTCAAGTACAGCTCAAACCTTTCTCTGTGCTCTGATGGCTTTCTAGTTGCCTGTAGGGCACTAATGGTTTCAAATATTTTCTCCAAAAGAGAGGGCAACCACACTTCGAAAACACATCTCTAGAATGAAAAATTATTAACAAGCCTTCTCAGTAGTTTCAGTAGTAGTAGTTTCAGGAAGAAACAGAGGACTGAAATGGCTTGCAGACTTAACTCTCTTCATTCATTTGTAAGAGTCCTTCCAGACAGAGCAGAAGAAAACAGGGCCATGACACTGCTTCTGTACCTAAATCTCAGTCCAGGACTGCCAGTCTCAAAGCTATTGGTGAGGAGTTTCCACATCTGGGATAACTTCAGCATCTTGGTGACATTTTCATGGGCCAGAATTTGTATTACAGAGGGCAAACTCTCACCTGAAAAGTAACTTTAACTTTTGGGAGATTGATTATCACTAACCATTACCCTGACAGGAACCTCAAGACTCCTCCTTTCAGATTACTGATCTTCAGTTATTAAGTAGTTGTCATGAGAAGGTGTTAACTAATCAAAGCATCTGACTTCAGGAAAGAGCTGCTAACACCCACGAAAACTAATTTCAAGTACTTGCAAAGCGTCATACGGCTTTCTAACAGTACTACAGAAATCTGTAGCCCAACAATGCATCCCTGAGTGTTCTTCTTTGCTAGGCCAGCAGAACCCCAGGAACAGTCCTCCTTTTTTGACTTAATTTAGACTATGTATTTACCAGTTTGCTTGTCAGGACTTTGAAGCAAGGACAGTCTATTGTTCTGTGAGCAGTATGACAAACTAGCACAACAGACCTCTGTTCTGGGTTAGTCCAAGGCAATTCTGGAAAAACAAACCAGCAAGTGGTCTGCACAGGAGACACAGAAAACTACCTTAAAAGCACCATTTTCAGTTAACCTTTCTTCACTGCAGTTTAGCAGCAACTTCTGCCTCTGGAATGCCAAGAGTACCACAGTGGTCTCCTCCCAGTGTCTACAGTGCCATAGTCACAAAACCTTGACACAAGCAGTATAGAGTGGAACACTGGTGTGGAGAAAGACTTCACTGAGCCTCCGTGCATGTATAAACAGTGTACGTGAATGTCAGGGAACAGGAGAGATTAATGAAAACCTGATTTAAAACACCTTGTTACTTCACGGTAACAGTCCAAGATGCTGTAGCCATAACACAGTGTTAAGATGTGGTTGGTTTAGCCACTGCTGTGAAAGACTAAGTTTTATTTTGGTGCTTTTTAATAAGAGGGAAGGAAATGCCTCACATTGCTCAGCAATGATTCCTTTGGGCAATTAGGAACGACATCAACAGGCTGGAGGGAGGTTTGCCCAGAAAAATGAAGGGCGCGGGCCAGAAAGCAACAACAGCAGACCCTTGGAGGTTTGAAAGTAACATGAAGGATACCCAGAGGCAACACTGGGAACATCTTAAATCAGGGAAAACAGCAGTAGCTGCATAAAGCCCATGCTGTTTTCTGTTTTCAGGTTTACAAAAGCTTCTGCAAATGAGTAAGCCATGTGAAAACGTTAAAAGGTTACAGATAAGACACGGAGTAAACTCAGCTGTATCTGTGTCACAACCAACAATATGCTACATTCCTAACTAGAAGATCCTGGATACATTTTGGAAGGGACTCAAGCTGCCAGGCTCAAAGCCAACACAATCTGTGGGTGGGTGCTGGATGCTTGCCTTCAAATTCTCTCCTTGCCAGCGAACCTATGGAGTAATAATGGCATCAGTTTTAGAGGGAGATTTCATAGTGTTTAAAGCTAGAAGACTCTACAAGATGATCTACCATGACCTCTTGCTTGTCACTGGCCATTAAATTTCACTACTGCCCTTTCTATTGAGAATAATGATTTTGGTTATAATACAGTAATTTATTCTTCAGCCAAGAAAGCTATCTCCATGCTGTGAAACCATGAGCAGGAAGGGGAGATGGAACTCAAATCCTTGCAAAAACAGGTGTGGTGCGACTGCATATTTCTTGTAGGTGATCCACATGCCTATCCTGAGAGAAAATCAAGATGTTTCTCAGGTCTCAGCTGAGTGACCAGCAGAATCATTTTTTCCCCTGGCTGACGCAAATCTGATTAGCAGTTTCACATGGGGTATAAGAATATCAGACACTAGACAGTTATCTTAAAATGTGAGCTCCCTCTACTATCCACCCTATCAGGTCTCTCATCTACAACTGTGGCCTGATTTGAGTAGTCGAAAGAAGGCAAAAACACCCTCAGGACACATCTTGCTAACTATACATCAGAGGGAAATACCCTTTCTTACCCCTGTGGGGAGCCAGCTGGAGCCCTGGAGCATGACTTTAACACAAGGATGTCTTCCAGAAAGGAAATGGGGGAAGACAATAGGATGGAAAGATGGAGTACAGAAACAAAGCACGGTCTCAATGCCAAGTAAAGCTGCCACCTTCAGACTTCAATACACCACATGGGAAACTTACACGGTAAGCATTTGCTAAGATCACACTCGGAGGTAGAATTATAACTTCTTAATCTCTTCTTCTAGCCCTATCCAACCTTCCAAAAGCAGCAGCAGAAGGAATTTCTAACAAAGAAGTTAAAAGAAGGTAGATTAAGACCACTGAGATTATAACAGCATGGGAAATAAACATAACAAACCTCTGAAAAATAAGAGAGCAAACTAGGCTTGTTGAGACATAACAAAGCAAGCATTAATCTGAAAGTGTGGAAGATAGAACCAGTTTATTCTGTATGTGAGGAAATAAATATTACCAATGATGACAACATTTTCAAATGAACTAAAGAGCACAGGGAGCAGAAAAACAGTCATGAACAAGGGATAAGCAAGCATATTTTAGGGACAGAGGGAGATGAAGCACTATGACAGCATGAGTTACCTAGAGATGCAAGATGAAAATCATGACTCATTCACTATTTGTAGAAGTATTTTCCAAGTATTTGGAAACAGACACCACGGTTCCAGAAAATTTAGCAAATAAAGATTCTAGAAGACAGATAGACTGACATTATCTTCCTAAAAGACTAACACCTACATTTTTTTAAACCCTCTGAGATATTTATGAGTAGCCAGGGGGTGCACTTGGAATTGTGAAATTTAATTAGTGAGTCACTACAGAATTATGAAGCGTGAATCAGGTCAAATTCATTTTTATGCATTAGCTCCTGGTCTTGGTTCAGGCAAGGAACCAACAGATCCAACATAACAGATCTTCAAGGATATTTGCTTTTTAATCATGTTCCTTGTGGACTGGATTGCCAAGTAATCCACTTCATTCATTAACAGCAGTTTCAAGAAATGAGCCTGATTCTGTACCCAGCATGTTAAAAAGCCCATCAACTATCACTGTTGGGAAAGCCTTCTATTTAAAGAACAGGAGCAAGGAGGCAGAGATCTAAATCTCCAGGGTTTATACCCTGTCCTAGAGCTAGTGAAGAGCAGAGTGCCATGAGGGCTCTATCCTTATCATTCCATTGACCATTTACATCAAATACAAGAACTCCACTGTCCCTTTCACTGTAATCTCCAGGCAAGGCTCCCCCAGCACTTCCCAAAGGCAGCTGTTTCACACAGACATCTACAGCTGGTATAGGCTCAGCAACTCATCTCAAGTCACACAGCAAGTGTCTGGGTCTATGCCGGAGAAGCACTTGTGGTTTGGCCAATGAGAACAAACCACCAGTGGATTTCAAAGATGGGCTCACTTCTATCAAGGTCATGCTGAGTGCTGTTGCTAGCATCAGTCCTACTACTGCAGCTGCAGAATTTCTTCCTCAAATCCCTCCCCTGTTTCTAGCTCCTTTTACTGTGGAAAAAAAAATGAATCATGTGTTCTTGCTTTCATTGTCAGAAATACTCATCTCTGTGATGTGCCCATATTCCCTGTGATCATCAAACTTTTCACCTCCCTATGCAAGTCAATCCCTGATCTGATGATTCTGGCTTCCCATTCTCTGTTCAGAGCAGAATAGCATTAAAGAAGGCTAGCAGATACTTGTTTGCAACAGGGAAAGCATGCCTGACAAAACCAAGTACTTATGAGAGTAACGTAGAAGTAGTATCCAATATCATTGTGCGGTTATCTGCTATCAAAAATGGAGGTATATGAAATAACTGAACAAGGAAAGGGTTATTTCAGCTTTTCACATGTGTCTACTTGAAACTTTTGTGCTGACTACAGCAACTGAGAATGAAATAACTGCTCTAAAATGTCATTAATTGTTCAGTTTCTTCACTTAATGCAGCTGACAATAGCTGTTATATGCTTATGTATTCTTCTTTTGTCCATAAGCAGAGACATTCTAAAACATTTTAAGAAGAATTTTTTATTGTTTTAAAGTCATAGTAACAGTGCTTGAGCTGCAGTTTAAAAAACTAAACAGTCAAGTTTTAAAATTATGCTAAACTTGGTGATCCAAAGGAAGTTGTCCAGAGCATAAGGCAGGGATATTGGGATGCAATCTGAGTGAAATCCTACCAAAAAGAAACCCAAACCCAAAACAACCCCCAGAAAACACTCTTGTTCTACACCAAGCTGTGAGTAACTGAAGCTGACATCTCTAGCCGAAAGGCAGCACATTTTTATACGAAACCTGGAGTACAATATGGTGTGCACCAAGAAGATACTTGCTGGAAGCACAAAAGCAAAAAGCTTTCCATGTGGATTTAGCAACTTCTGTTCAGTTCTACCACCCAGCCCAGCCTGGTCTCTGGGATATTTCACATGACAGAGTTTCTGTGATCTTCCTTCCAGAGATGCTGTAGACAATTTGACTTTCTGTGGATGGCTCACTTTACTCTCTGGCTACAAGAGAGTAAGTATCAGCACAGGGATCCTGTGTTCAGCTTAGCAAATGAAACATTTGTAAGTTTTTAAACCTGCTTTCTGGCTTTTCCCCCATTACCTGAAAAATTAAGACTTGAAAATAGTTCGTGTCAGACTAGTTTTGTAAACCAAGGTTCTAAATTAAAACCTCAGCAGCTAAATGCTAGGCCCCAGCTAAGATGGCACTGTCTTGTCTTAAGTCTATGCAATCACTGCTCTCAAAAGAATGAGAAAGTTCTAAGCAATAGTCTCATGCTAGAAGCCAGCTAAACCCCACACATTACTAAACCAACAGCATTCAAAAGCAGCTTCTGCAAAGAATCCCCAAGGTATTTTCACATGCAAAAAGTAGAAGATACCAGAATTATCTCAAAACTATTAAACAAATTAAAACAAATCACTGGAGATCCCCGTGTTTAATAAAGAGCTGTGGAGAGACTACGTTCTATATTTTTCAGTTCCTCTGAATGTTTTTGTTGCAGTGAAATGAATTTAAGGATGTATGCACAAGTTCAGCCTATAGCAGACAAGCACATTGCAAGATTATATTCCTGGTGAGACATGCAGAAGGTTTTTTAGGTTCCCTGAACTCTTCTTAGTGCTCACATATCATGTCCTGCTGCATTGGTGGGGGAAGATACTACTCGCTGGTTGACCAAGGGTTACCAAACACACACGCTTACAGGTGAAACAGCAGAAGTAGTTTAGGTAAAGGCAATATATTTTGAATTTGTAAAGGCACAAGGGGTTATCTTGTCTTCATCAGCACACAGTAAATCAACTGTGAGCCAAAGCCCATAGTAATAGCTTCCTATACTCTGGCAAGGCAGGCATGGCCAATAATGAGGATAGCATTATACTGCAGATTTCTACGCTCTATAGGAGTTATGCAGCCCAGATGTGGTGGGGACGGGAGCAGCACATATGTATGACCTTCTTCGGATGGCCAACTCTAAGCTTGAGGGAGAAAGAATGTCTTCCAGCTTTATGCCCACATGTATTTATTGGTTAGCATTTCCATTTTCCCTGCATCCTCATTAGGTGATTTCACCAACTTCATCAGGTAGAGAGATCATGTCATTAAAAGTTCCAAGTGGTTAAGTTGTTCAGAAGCAATTCAGCTGAAAGGCAGGGCATGGAGGAGAAGGTAGGTTTGACACCTAAGGCCTCAAACTAGACCAGTTAATGGCTCTGCAAGAGACTTCCAATACAATTTAATCCCTCTTTTGACACCATTTACAACTAAGATAATGGTGCTTTTCGACCTTGTGAGAATGATGTTAGGGCTAAGCCTCAACTGCTACAGATACTCAGATCTGGTGATGACTGGGAGTTTCAGCAACTTCCATAATGAGTGACAATTGGCAGCAGAGTACATGCACCTATCTCTTTACGTATACGATACAAGCAAAACAAAACCCACAATCTTTTTGAATCAGCTCTGCGTCCTAAATGACTGATTCTGGTTTCCCATACTTTCAATGTACAGAGTCTAAAGAGGTTTCATTCATTTTAGTGGTTATACAAGTACAACCATTAACCACCAGCAGCAAATACTGCATCAGGGAACTAAAAAAAAAGAAAGAAATAAATACCTCAGAAATCTGAGCGTGCCCATAACAATGGCAAAACCATTGCTTCCAGCCTGGAAACTTCTGGACTTTGTTCTCCCTTTCTGCAACAAATTAAATTGCAAGTGACCTGACTATTTTCTGCACTCTTAACCTTTAATGTTCTTTCCTCTTGGCTGGCAATACTTAGATTGTGGTCCCAGCAGTGTATCCCATTAACCAGACAAATGATGATTCCACAACTCCTACGTTGAGAGGATTCTGCAGGCTGTAGGGTAATGGGGCTGCACACCCCACACAGATGCAGCCAGCAGCGTGCAATCTCCTGAGTCCCTGCCCAGTTCTGGGACATGGTGGCCCGTTCTGCCCCTCTCCACAAGACACCAAGGAGAGGGTGGCAAGGAGACAGTGCATTCTTTACATGTCATCCAACTCTTTCACCCCGAGAGCCTCCCTTCCTGGGCAACTCTTTTCTTTTGCTTATTGTCTGGCTCAGCGGAATAGCTAGTACAGAGAGGCAGGTTGGTTTTGTTTCTTAAGACAACTAAGTATTTCAGGTAATGCACTGCCACATTTTCCAAGCAGCTCAATAACAGTGACAATTTTTATATAAGGTGACTGACTACCTCATTGGGCCATTCTACAGAGAACAGAAAGGACAACACTGAATTTCGAAAGAGTTGCGAGTTCTAGACTTCCAGTTAAATATGAAGAAAGTTAAATAGTGGCGGATCTGATTCACTTACTTAATTCATAGCAATTGAATGAGCAGGAACATTTTTAAGTTTCTTCTGATCTTTCATTAAGGATTTGGAAGGGCAGGAGTAGTTAAAACAATCATTTTCTCTAACTAAAGAAAAACTCCAAACCAAAACCCGAAAGACAGCAAACAAAACTGAAGAGAAAGCAGTTTGTTATGATCCTCACCACCCAAGACCTGCCCACTGCACTCCTAGTCAAGGCAGGTCAAGGCAAACACTTTCTGAAACAAAGAACTTTACTTCTTCATGTATCTATGAAGAAGAATGAAGGAAATAAGTCTCATTAATTGACAGGATTTCCTGCTCCCTCCTTTGCTTGAAAGGTAAGTGAGCTTTATCTATCCCCAAAAGAAGCTTCAGTATAGGTGTTATTTTTTAACATGTGAGCTTCAAGGGAAAGGAAAAAAAGGCCTTTAGAAGGGACTTTCTGACATTTCATGAAATCAATAAGTCTTCAGAGCATGTGGATCAGAGAACAGAAATAAAAAAATAAGAAGGAACTTATTTTTTCCCTTTTCTTTTTAAAAACACTGTCATGTGGACACCGTCATGTCACTACATGCATCTGAAGAAGTTCAAGTTTCTTGAAATCACTACCTGAAGATGGATATCTTTGAGGAGAGAGTCTCCAACCTACAGCCCATATGCGTGACGGCAACTCCTGCAGGGGCATCTGAGCTCTTTGCCAGACAGCCTGCTGAGGGACCTCCATCCAAAAGCTGCTGCTGCCTGGCTCTGGCTGCTGGGGGAGCACTTAGGGGATACGGTGCTGCACAGCCCACCTGGGGAAAACCAAGCACTGCAGCTCTGGTAGCACTGTATTTGTCACTGGGAGTTTTAGCAAGCATGGAGAAATGCAGTGGTATTACTGCTGCAGTATCCAAAACACAGACACCTACGAACTATGAAAAAAATCAACTCCATCCCAGGTAAATGGGTGCAGAATCCTGGGAGGTGAGGAGTGAATCACTGTCCTCATTTGAAGTCAGGGGAAGAAAGCAAATCCCCTTAACAATATTTTATTCATCTTCCCTACCTGCTGATTCCCACCAACTATTAGGACGCCCTGCTGACTCTAGATGAAAAAGTACATTACTCCTGACTTATGTTTATAAACGAGCATCCTTGGGTTGCTCCTGACACTCGGGTAGGAGCTTTCCACAAACATCAATAGATGTCAGTCCTTCAGTAAAGCACCCTGGCACTAGAAATCATATCCAACACCTAACGCAGGACTGGACTGGTCAAATACAGCATTGGCTGTTACCACAACATCACTATGGGAACAGGGCTGCATGGAGGAGTCTGAAAATGCTCTCCCTCACCTTCAGTTCAGTGAAGATCATATTAAACCCAGTTGCTTTTTTTATTTTTTTTTAACTTTCCAGCAGGCTTTTCAGTGCTTCTGCTCCAAACAGCACTGAGTCTGCAGTTCAGGAGAGAAAGGTCATTTTGTTAAAATAGGACACAAAACTGAAGTACCAAAGAGCTCTGTCATTTAAGAAATTAGAAGAGTGGAATGAAACCCAATTCCCTTTAATTCTTGCCCATTTCTGCACTCAAGTACACTTCATACTTGTTTACTGCCTAGTATGAGAATTACTGTGCAGCTCTAGTTAATAATTCTGCCCATGAATTAGGCTACCATTGGGGCAGCATGCTAATTGGTTTCATACCATCATAAACCAGAACAATTTCCCAGCAAAATTGTTCATAACAAAACCATTGACAAGCCTTGCTCACAAAATATTAATCTGTTTGCAGAGTGAGTTACTGCCCCAATATTTTTTAAAATTCAGACAAAAAACTTACAAACAAAAGAATTCCGTGAGAAAGGAACCTATTATTTATGAAGACAGTTAAATGTGTGATTACTTTCTCCCACTGATGGAACAAAATACAAATCAGCCCTGGGATCACCAGACCATCACATGGGTGAGCAGAGCCCACTGACAGAGCCTGCATAGCGTCGTACCAGAGAGAAACAGGAGACTCAAGTCTCTAATTCGAAAGAAAGAAAGCAGATCGCAATCTGCGCATGAGAGATTCCTGAACCATTCAGCTGCAGTTCAGATAGGCAAAACACCCACTGCAACAGTAAAAAGGGGTTTATAATTATAAAGGCCAATCACTCACTGTGCAGGAACTACTTTTTCATAAGAAAATACACAGAAATACAATGCCAGTGATCTGCAGCTGCATGCAGTTCTGCAGACACCACATAGACAGCCACGCTGCTCAGTTCTTCTTCCATAGAGAGAACCAAAACATTTAAGTTTCATTTCTCACTGTGGACTTTTAGAGTTTTAAGAGCTTTAGAGTTTAAAGGCTGTGTCATGGTTTGAAAACATGGTTCACTCTGCCCTGTAGGAAGTCGAATTAGACAAGCACAAAAGTCTTTTGGCCTTCATCAGCTATGAATCACTCATACGTGATAGGATGTTACTGTATTTTAGCCACACAGAAGCATGACATGCACTTTGTACAACAACAAACTGGACTAATACCCCACAAAGCAGCCAAGGTCACGTTCACCCCTGATGCACACAGGGACTCTTAGAGTCAACAGGAACAGTACATGCACCAAAAAGTGGACTTTTGCCTGAGAGCCACGCTGAATTAGGGTCTGGAGCCATAGTACTGTAATGACCTTTTACATGTCCACCTTCCATACATTTTACAACAGCCAAAACGCATGTACTTCCCATATATGGATCCAGCACATGTATTTTATAGTAAGATATCACTAGACTGCTGAATTTAGGAATTCCTTTTGTTCTTTTCATATTTTTTCATATGACACCTTTCCATTTGGTCTCTAGATGCTGATCTTCCTTTGGAAACCTATACTTTGTTGCTCATTAGCCTCCCCCCCAAAAAAAAAAGTGAAAGAAAAACTATAGGCTGTCTTCCATCCTGCTCTAGGAAGAACCTCACAGAAAGACAGAAACCTCACAGATACTGACAGAGCAGATTTTGTACAGCAAGGGCTTCTAAAGAAAGTTATAATTAGAGGCAATCTTTAATCATACTTTATCCCCCCCCCCCTTCTTTTTTGGGGTTCCAGTTTTATTTTCTAATAAAGAAGATTCATAGGAAGCTGCATTTTTGTTAGTAACTCTACCTCAGTCCGTAACTTGACGCAGGACTGATCCTGCACAACCTTAGCAGGGACAGCGTGGGAAGGGAGGGAACTGATTGTGCCATTTAGCATTGCATCATGTTAAGGTCTCCTTCCAAGGGCCCATGCTAACCAGGGAGATGAAGCTCTCCTCCCACCTTTGCTTCTGCTAGTGGAAAATCTTTGCCCAGTGGAACTCTCCTTCCTGAGCTGCCCTTCAATAAAACCAGGAAATCATCATGCGCTGTGAAACAACAATCACTGTGCCTTCTGCATTGCTAACACAACCACCTAAACAATACACACTTGCTAATCCTCCACCTACAAGAGGGTATATTACTATGAACGCAATGAACACAAGCATCATGAATCACAGATCATGAATCCTAGTCTAAAATCAGCTCCACAGCAGCATCAGCCTTCCCCCACTCAAATTACCTCTTGCTCCTGCACACCATCCTTTTCTGCTGCAAATTATCGCTGTAACCAGTATCTGATACTGCCTGTGTTTTGTGTGGGGAAGGAGAAGGACCTAGTGAAGAGAGTGCAGAAGAGCAAGCTCTTAGTCTCTCCACTAATTAAGTGCCTGGACTTAGCAGTAACAGTAAGGGATGGACATGTGGGTGGAAGGTATGTGTTGCCTTAATTTTCCAGATTCTTCCTTTTTTTTTTTGGTGTTTTGTCAGCAATGCTGCATGTACATCAGCTTTTGATTTTTATGCCTTTGTGGCTTAGGGCCATCAGGGTTGCTATATACACACAAACATACAACATAGCTGTTTCACAACAAAGATTTTTGTGCATTAATGCTGCAGAGGGTTTGACATCAGAAAGTGTTACTGAAGATGAGAACACCAGTTCTAGCAACAGATCGATACAGAAAAGTGTTATTTAGAACACAAACAAAGAGAAGGAAGAATGGAAACATGAGGAGAAAAGAATACCAAATTCTTTTGCAGATATTTATTAAACAAAAGGACTGCTCAGATGTGCTTGTCCAAATTATTTTCTGATGTTAACTTCATAGGCTTCAGAGGAGGACTGAGAATAAAAACATCCGCTCTTGAATTGTATCATCTGCTCACCATACTCATATAGGTGGGCAGGTTACCTTTAGAACTATAAATCAGAAACTGAAAAAAAAAAAGGAATTAGCAGATGCAGCTCACTCAAGTTCAGCCTGTCTACATTAATGTCATCTTCTTATAAAAGAGTCACTAAAACAGGAAGGTTTTTTTCATGGAATTCCAAAAAAATCAGGCATGATTCTAAAAACCCCATAAGTTTAATATTAACAATTCAGACCTTTGCCTGCAAAACTCAGCTGATCTTGCAGAGGGTTTAACCTTCCTGAGATGCCACTTATCGAATGAGACAGAAGTGAGCAGAACCACATGGAAAAAAAATAAGAAAGAGTGAATGCAGTCTCAGATGTACCACCATGGGTATTACCACTTCTCGCTAGCCTTTAGGAGAAAAGGAATACTGGCCACGTTGGCTTCTGCTTATTTGTTCCTTTACCCAGGTTTGTTCATGTTTCCCTAGTCCTGAGAAACCTGACTGAGGCTCACTGAGGAATACTCAGATGAGCAAGGAGGCATTTTAAGGACTGTCACTGCAAGTCTGTATTTGTTCAAAAGGGCTGTCTTATAGAAGGAAGACCACAGGAAACTTAATGACATGGGCTACACAGCCTGAGATTTGGATTGCTTTTTATTTTGTTTCCACATTGCATGTGACAATGAAAGGTTGTGACATTCTAAGTGGTTCCAGACTTCATCAGGCTGTCCACAATGAATTAAAAAACAATAAAATCCAGATGCTTTTTCAAGTAAACACTTCCTTTCTCAGCAAAGCAAACCAAATGCAAAGGATACTGATGAAAGTTTTCTTCTAGTGTGTCTATTTTATATAAAGGTATCTTATACTTCACTGGCACTTAAGTGTTCTCCTTCCAACACAGTAAAGCCCCTGGCATTCTTTTCTTTATTTCTGGTGTTGGGAGCCAAATTCTTGAGAGAATATCTCACTTATAGGAATGATTTTAATTTGCCTGTAGCTATTTAATGAACTCTACATCTAAAATAACACTGACAAGTTAAATTGGCTCCTGGAACACAGTTTGCAATCAGCGAGAGTAAAATAAAGACATTAGTTGGGGGAAAAAAAAAAAGTAAATTCAACTTTTCAAGCACAGAATGTGTCCTTACCAAGGAACATGAAATTGCTTAGCAGTAAAAGAAAAACATACCTACTTTTCATGAACAGGATGAGAAGTGAAAAAGCAAAAATTAATTAACCTGCAAAAAATACACAATAAATTAATTGTGTTGAATCATTTGGTGTAATCTTCTAGAACATTTTTCCTAACACTGGTAAGGACTTTTAAATGGAGTATAAATATTACCCCTAAGTGGAACTGTGTTCTTGAGAAACACTACAAACATGAGATTCTAATTGCAATGCACTGCAATTTCCTTAGTGAAAAAGAATCAAAACCCAACCAGACACTTCCAGATCCTGGCCTGCAGATGACAACAGTTTATCAAACCTGGGCCTACCTGAAGAAGAATATAAACACCTTGGTGTTGATGCCCTCAATACCAAGAACTATTCAACAAAAAATATCCCCACAGATGCTACTTTTAGTCCTCTTTCTTTCCTGTCACGAGGGTACTTCCATTTTCACTGCCCTTTCAGTGCTCCTGGGCTAGAATGAGAAGGAAAAAAATATGCTGAATATTTGCACAGCCAGTCTCTTTCCATTAAAGCCCAGCAGCACAGCAGACAGCCTTTAGTAGCAACAACAGGGATCAGTTTGTCAGAAGACAGTGGCTTCATTCCCCTTTGCCATACCTATGGCTTTCTGTAGATCCATCCCTGGCCCCCACTTAGCTGCAGCAGTGGCTTGGTGGAACGCAAAAGCACTAGAGCAGGTTTATTCTCAAATACAGTTCTTGTAAGGACAGTACAAGGCATTGCCTGATCCAGAAGCTCTGAGAGATTAAACAATTCTATACCTCCAACATAAGGATATATTTTCAAGTTTAAGGGATTGCCAAGAAGTTGAGGGTTTTTTTTTTTTTGCTTTTTTATTTAGGATCTTCAGATAATATATATCAATCTGCCTAAGGCGACACCACACACACACCCAATCTTGTCCGCAATCTTGTCATCTTGAAAGCCAACAAGAGATTTCAATATAAAATGATAAAAAGGATCCAAATGTATTTGGTACATAGCATGTACTCCAACAACGCTCAGGGTGATCCTGGAAACCAAGCAGAGATTTCCTTTTTAAGGGACTTTTTCCTCTTTGAAGAAAAAAAAAAAAAAAAAAGAAAACGAAAGACAAGAAAGAAATACGGTGAAACATGAAAATAACAGCAATAACAAACAAGCGGAACGAGGTAATCCTTGGCAACAACTGAAATAGTGACTGTAGCCGTGCTTCACTCTTTAAGATGTTAGAAGAACTGAAAATACTTTTGCGTGCTAAAACCTGACATCATAGCCCCATGCTTTTTCTGATGCAGTTGCCATTGCTCCCACTAATAGGTGATTGCTTCCTCACACCCATCGCACTTCCTCTAGCTTTGGATGGCGCTGAAACAGGTTTTCTCCTCCCTCCCCTCTCTGGCTGGACATTTACCTCTTGTGAGGGAAATGGGTATCAGTCCCACCACAACTTGAGATCGAGGAGATTTTCAAATTATTTTAGCTGTTATGTGCTCTCATTTCTGAGAAAAGCCTCACAAACTGTTGAAAACATAGCCTTTTAACTTACTACAAGTCCTAATAAAGCGATTTGGAAAGCCTTACAAAAAATACCTTTACAAAAAATACCTTTGCAAGGAAAAAGGGGTGAAACATTCTTTAAAGATGGCTCAGGCAGAAAGAATATAAATTTCTTCTGACCAGGCCACATCACAGAGGTTTACTTGATAAAAGCAACATGTTGATTTATTCCATTCCTTTCCCCTGCTGCCCAAGCTGTGAAATACAGGCAGATGATGCAATCCCTTAGAGAGAGAGAAGGGAAAAAAAAAAAGGAAGAAGAAAACAGAAAAAAAACCAACAGCCAGCAAGCAGGCAAGAGACTGCTTCAGAGCGTAGCATATTGCTGGCATGTCCAGAGTTACGTAAGCTGTTCCTGAAGGGGCTGCAGGAGCTCCCGAGTTCACCTCAGGCAGGACTGGAATAGAGTGTTCCAGACCCCACAGCCCCGAGGGGCTTGGTGCCCACACCAGCAATGCTGCCCCTTGCCTTCAGCAGGAAAAGCATCTGAAACAGACTGATAATCTTAAAACCCAAACAAAGCTGTCATCACCATTTGTGTTTATTAAAAACAGAGTCAAACCCAACACTGGTGATTTCTCCTAACTAAAGATTAGCAGAAAGTCTTTTGTTCTGATGTCTGAACTCATCAAACATGCTTACCCTTTCAAAACAAAACACAACTAAACAAAAGCAGAGGAAGGAATTATAGTCTCTTCTCAAATTGTGTGTGCTCCTTACCAACTTCTGCATACCATGTTTCAAGACTAAATCACTAAAATGTACTGGAACTCAAGATCATTTTTTCTATTTATAAGTGAGATATTAATTATATAGTGTTAATTTGCACATGAAATGACATAAAATCAGATTAACATAAAGTATTAGATGATTTTTATAACATGATGGCTTCATTTTTTCCAGTGTAAGAAGTGATCTTACTATAATTTATGTATCTTATCTACACACAGATCAAATTTGCTGTGAAGTCTGGAAGGCTTGCCTTATTTCAGTGTGGCTTTGAATTAAACAGTATTTAGGGTGTTGTTAAATTCCTCCATTTATCCCATTCTTATTTTATTGCAACTTGAGTCTCACAGTATTTAGCCTTTTGGACAATTGGACAATTCGGTTAGAAACAAACAGCTTAGGACGCCCAGTTTCCATTTACATTAATTTAAATAAAAGCTACATTAGTTTTTTGATCATCAGAGATTTACTTAAAATGTGCAATAGTTGAATCCTTCAGTCTCAAAGACCAGAAGATAAACTGAAAAAAAGAAAAATCAACCTCCAGTTAAAAAAAAATAGCAAACTCATGAAGTTCTCTACAGCATGAGAACAATTAAGATCCAGATAACTCACTTATTTCCAAGTTCAAAATAAGTACATTCATTTAAAAACTATAGTATCTTCCTAGGTTTCATCTTTCCTGTCACAGTCAATTAGTCAAGGGCAATTACATACAAGGGCAGTGCATCATAAGAAATCAAGCAGTGGTCATAACAGTATATACACAGAACAGTAGTAATATCCAGGTATCAATTATGCCTTCTCTCAGCTTTATACACTCAGGGATCATCCCACTTGGTGGATATCTGATCTCTATTAAGCAACGAATGGCTAGATGCACAACACAGCAGCCTGCAGTAGAGAACAAAGATGACCTTGATCAGCTGAAATAGCAAAGGAAAACAAGGTAGAGGGAGCATAGTGCTCGGTGACATTCTTGCCTTAGAAGTTCATGCCAAAAGATCATGAGAAAGCACATAGGTATGTCTTAGGCTGTCTGAAAATACAGTATCATGCCAGCAGTGGACACTTTTTTTTAGTATGTATCTTCTGACAAAGGAGCCAGCCCAGATCTCTCAAAGGTCAAACCAGTGGAGGAGGTGACTCAGGAAGGCAACGCTACAGATGTTCAATTGTTCAATAACCACTACCTGCTTCAGTCCATCCCAAGCTTCCCCATTGTAACTGCTTCTTCAAAATATTTATGATGCATGGCAAGATGCCTGCACGAATGAAACACCACCTGAAGTCAACAGATCTAATTTTGTTTAATGCATAAACACAGTGGGCTTCAGATCTGGTCTCTGAACAGAGCTAATGAGCAACTGTACCCATCAAGTCTTTCTTAAATAAATAAAATTACAAATATTTAATGTTTTTATTTCCAGCCACAGTCTTAGAGATATAAACAGATCAGTGGTGGTGAACACCGTGGCTGCGAGCCCCAAACTCTCAATGTTTTGGAGACTCGGGCACCCTTGGATAGACAGCATTAAATGCAGACAAAGTCCCATTACTGCCACGACACTCACTGCTAGTGTAGTCCAAACCAAATCCACAGCTGAGAAAAATAGCTTAATGCCAAGGATTTACGTAACAGGTGTAAACAGCAGAGGAGATACTCTGGCAAACCTACATGTTCAGTCCAAAACCCATCACCAAGACAATAAAAACAAGGAAAATAAATAGGAGGAAAAAAAAAACCCAACCCAGTAACTCTACAAACACGCTGACTGCAGTGTTAAACAAATATGCCAAATTACTTTGTGAATTGCCAAGCGCAGTACTACTAGGTTTCCTCCTGCACAGTGTCAGTACTGCAACCACAGGTCTGGTTAGGATCACTGCTGTGAAAAATAAAACTTGTGAGATAGGCCACACAGTTTCTTTGAACAATAAATTATCTCCAGCCTGCCCTGAATAGCATTAAAGTGTATACAGAATTCAACAGGGAAATTTCAGGCTCTCTTGAAAGTCAATGACAAAAATCTCCTTTGTTTCAGAACCATCAGGTTTTAACCCCAACCTTATGTTACAACTTATAAATACTGATCTCAGATAAAGCAAGCAAAATGGTAACACATGCATCCACTGCACAAGAAACATCCTCAGCTTATGGAAACTGTCCTTTAGAACCTGTAATATTTCTAAGATCAAACCAACTTGTGCTCTGTTCTCAGCACTGATTTTGGACCAGCCATTGAAGTTTGCTGTGTTTCAGCAATCCCAGCTACATTAGCGGGGCAAAACCAACCCTACAAGCACATCTTTTTTTAAAGCTCATCCACACTAAGTGGAGCAGAAAAGTTACATCCAGAGCTACAGTATGGTATCGCTAAGTGTTGACACTGAGTTTAATATGATCAGCAAAACTTTTCCACTTCCCCCGAATTCTTTTTCTTTCCTTTTGTTTTACAGCCTGCTGAAACAGTGATAGTCCACATCTGGTTAGTGTCTGGTTCAAGACAGACACCAAGTAGAAAAGCCCATGTTTGGGATTAAAGAGGCAGGCATTCACCATACAGGGCAGAAGAGCCATTTAGCGCTTTTTTGCGCAGCAGCAAGGTGAAAAAAGTGTGCTGCAATTTTGGGGACATTTTGTTCTGCTTTCTGAACCCCAAACACTCAGTTCACGTTTAGTTTTCTTGATCCTTCTGTTTCCTCTGAGCAGAGACTGTGTCTAATGAAAAGAAATACAGAATAGAGATTAATCTATTTCAAATGGTTCCAACAGCAACCACATAATATGTATACATGAAATTAATTTTTCAGTGATGCCTTTATCATACATAAAATGTATGACCCGTTGTTACTAACCAGAAACAGTAAGAAAACCAAGTGGTAATACGTATAGAGGGCACCAGCAAACAATGGAAATAACCATCATATAAGCATACTATTATAGAGAGACATCCAGCAATGAAGTGATGAATACATTAATGGAAAAATAAGCAAAGATCAAATGAGCACGGAAACTATGCTACCCATTAAAAAAAAACTGAGAAAAGCAGCATAAGTGGTAATTCTTAAATTTCCGTATCTCCTACATTATCAACATAGGCTCTTTAAGCATCACTATGATCAGTTTACTTATTGCAACAATAGATGAGTAATTACTTAATGCTGTAATGGATTTTATTAAATCTCTTTAAAATGCAATGAGTCTATCAGCAATCTGGCACGCAGAAAAAGCATTAAAATACCCAACATCATTAGCATCATTTCTGAAAGAAGGTATCGGAAACAAAGGCAGCCTCCTCCATGAACATGGGCACAGATCACCCCATGAACACAGGCATCTGAAGGAAAAAAGATCTTTTAGTGACTGTTCCTGTAAGAGGAGGTTGTATGACCAAACAAACTCAGAGGAAAAACACAAACAAGCCAAAGCAAACCCTGGTGGAGGCAGACAAGCAGAGGGAGCACAGCATGACTAAGCACTGGGCTCATGGACCCCACCCCCTCAGGCAGCATTTTGTTTTCCAAGTAAATAGCATCTATTTGGGGTTCTGCCCCATTCCCTTCATTTCCCTCCACCATCACCTCCTTCCCGAACATACCCCCCACAGTGCAGCAATACAGGATTTCGTTCACATGCAGGGCAGTGGCACAGATACACATCTCACACCCTCATTTGCCTGTCCTCACTAGTACAGCTTGCTTTGCCTTGAAATCTTGCTCAACTGTTCAGGTCCAACAAGGTAAATTGTATTATTTGTTAACTGCAGAAAAAATGCTCAGCAAAGAGAAAATGACAATAAATTCAAAATGTTTCATAGCCATTATGTTAGTGATTTGTTAACGTCAGGGCAACCTTGGATATCTGAAAGGTAGGTCTTGCATTAAAAAAAACCAAACTCAGCCAAATAACCCCTAATGTGCTTAGAAACAGGACTCACAATTTTAACACGTCTACTAAAACTATTTTCCTCTAGAATGTGATTACAGGTACTTGAGGAATAAACATGTGACCTTAGAACACCTCTGAAACCTGCCTACTGCTTTACAATGAACCGCATTGCCACTGTATTGACAATTCATCATTGTACCTGCTGACTGTGATCCTGTTAACGTCACCTTGCTCACAAAGAGCTTAACAGATGATAAAATGAATTGCAAGAACAAAAAAATCCCATTATAAAGGAAGTGCATCCATAAAAATATTCAATATTCTGCCCATGTGGACAAGAACTGGGTCAGAGTTTATCCGAGAGATATACCTGTCAAAGCTACGTTACAAATACACAGCTATAAAATGAATTAAGCAATCAAAAGAGACAAGATCTAAACTTTGTTATCCTTGTTTCATTCTACAACAGAGAGAAGAATGAAGTGATTGATGCTACTGAGTAAGAGACACGTCATCTTTTCCTGCATTATTCTTCATCATGACATACCATGAGTAGAGATTAAATAGAAGCCCAGATAAGTTCAAACGACACAGCTATCAAACTTAGGTGTTTCTAATAGGCTGTTCACAAGGGTATCTGGACTATTAAAAGGAAGTAAGGCAAAGACTGTAAAATGGATGAAAGTCAAAGAAAAGGAGCTACTCTGAATCACTTAACAGGATAACCACAGGGAAATGGGGTTAGGAAGGAAGAGGCAATGCTAACATTGTGTTTAATTTTGTCTCCTCCCAGTCAGCAAAGCACATAGGGACCAATTCATCTCTCCTTTATGCCAGCGTAAATAATAAGGGACTCCACAGAAGACCATGAATTTACACCAAAATAAGTGAAAAAGAATTTAAAGTGGCCTTAGATTACTCCAGACCATCCAAATTACATTCATGCTGAAATTAAAGATACTTTTCTCCACAGGGGTGGAGAAAACTTGGCTTTCTTAACACCCTGTTCCGGCCTTAATCCAGGAGGTTTCTGGACAATAAAAGCAGGAGGAAAGCTGGGCTACCACCTTATAAAGTGCCTTCTCTGAGAGCAAACATACCTTCCAAATACAACCCTTCCTAGATATCTGAGAACCCACCAAGATGCAGACCACACCTGACCTTCTCCAAAGACACACACCTGCAGAGAAGCAATGTTCATTATTGCAAGGGCTGCCTGTCGATCCACGTGTCCTTTTCAAGTGGATGGTGTAGGAGCCCATTCAGAGCTACTATTCTTCCTGCTGCAGTCACTCTTCACTACTGCTCCCAGTCACAGGCAGTAAAATAAGGGGATGCCTCTGAGATCCTGGATGCCAGCACAAAATTAGCAACAGCCTGGTGTTTAATAGCAACCCTGCTTGTAACTACAGCATATGGTTCTTTCTCTGTGAAATGGGATTTCTTTAGGACACAGATTATAAAACATTGTGTTTGTTAAAGAACCACCACAGTAATAAAAATAATACAATACAATCAAGCAGTAAAGCTAATAGTGCCTTCCATTCACAAATCTGAAGTTTAATGACTCAAACCTGGCAGCACCCTGGGAGACTAAAACCAGAGGTTTTCCTAGCTGTTAGAAAAGGGCAAATGAGCAAATATAGGCTGATTAAATAATGATCCCTTCAAAGGCAGAAGAGCCTGTGGCTGAGGTGGGGAAACCAACAAATTTCAAATCACCGTTTACATGCTGCCCTTCTCAGTACTATATCTTATCTGGGAGGCTGTATTACCGGGCAGCTCTATCTGTGCCACCCAGAAAAATTACAGCAGCAGAAACAAGAGAGCTGAGTTACGTAGAGATATTCCAGTGTGGCTCCTGGAGTAAAAAGACATTTAAAATACTTTTGTCATTTGAAGACATATAAGCCCTGTCAAATAGTCACCATACATTGGAATAAAATCATCTATGCAAGGAATGATGTTTCTAACCATCCTGCTATAGTTATGCGACTACAACTGGCAAAATTTCCCTATATGAACAAGCTTCTACTGCCTCTGGTAATAAATTTAAGGATTTGACTAAATGGGAATGAAATTTATTTCCAGGGAAATTAACTTCTTAGCAGAGGGGCCCAAGAGTTATATGTCTGCCATTGCTGTATTGCACTTCCTTGATAAGTATCTGTTATACACACAGTGCCAAGAGCCACTGGCACAACAAACTTTCACCTGCATTTGCTGTGAGCCTAAGCAGGTTAAACTCACAGGGACCTTGCTTGTCCTTGAGTTTCAATAATACTGCTGTCATGGAGCTGAGCTACTCCAGAACAAAATGACAGGAACCCATTTCCAATTCTATTACATATACTCTCTGTAATGCCTAGCTTTGTCTGTGGCTCCATTTAAATTCTTCTATTTGTAGTATCACCCTATAACTTAAGGTGCTGCAAGTCCATCACATGTGGGACCAAGTGATGCGGAGCTTTTGTGCTTTCTGCATGTAGGAGGAAGACGTGGTATGTATCGGGAGGATGTCCAATTAATAGTTGCTCTAATGGTTGAACTAATAGACTTGTAGAATCATAGAATCACTTAGGCCTTAATACATGTCACCCTGATGAGCCACAATTCAATAAAGAGAAAAGAAGAAAAGACTTTTCTGGAGATATTTCCAGCTGATGCATTTATAGTCTCCCACAACAGTTCAAAAGCTGCGCATTTTACAGCATGAGAAGAGAAATGGTGAAGCAGGTTTCTGGGCTACTCCATGCCAGTGATGCAGGCTGGGGATTGCAGGGATGGATTAGATGCCTCCTCCTTACTGCCCAAAACTATGTCAGCCCCACTACCAGTGTGCAACAACCAGTGGGAAGCTGTTGGGAGAGGAATTGCTAGAAACATTTAAGGTCAGGCTGGACCACGCTCTGACCAACTTGATCTAGTTGAAGATAGCTCATTGCAGGAGGGTTGGACTAGATGAGCTTTGAGTGCCCCTTCCAACCAAAACTATTCTGATTCAATGAAGGCCAGGGAGGATTTGCAGTTCTCTGTCATCATGGGGGCATGCCACACCATGACACCACTATCACCCCTAATGGCAGATGCAGGAAAGGGCAGCACAGTCGTCTTGGGGAAAACCAGCCCACAGCACACAAAGCCAAGAGCAGTGTGGGGTGCCCATTTTGATCCTTCATCCTGCTTGTTCCTAATTGAATTTCTCTGGCCACTGGCCCACAGACAGGCAGAAGCAGACATTAGTGGGAGTGAGGAGGAGGCAGAAGTTGTTCACAGCATTTATAGCTCTTTTTTGCTTTAAGTATCCTTTATGTGTAATGACAACATGTGCTGTAGAGAACTGCACATGGACCCAACCATCATGTTCACCTGAGACATGGATTTGTAGCTCTGAGTTTTCTTTTGCTGGGCTTCAAACCACTTAAATCACCCAATACCAAGGGACTCACAGATAATTTATAGTGAAAAGCAAAATCAGATCTCAGAGAGCGAAGTCAATGTGAAGCATTGCAAGTACAAGAAATGCATCTCAGCAGATGTGTGAAGCAGCCTGTTGTACTTCATTACCAAGTGAGAAGAGGTTTGGTGGGCTCCTACAGCCAGGGGTTGGCTCACAGGCAGCGTGCATGGCACTGCACCTCTGTACCGTGCCTTGATCCACCAAAGCATTTTATATGCTGCCTCAGTGTTTTCCAGTTGGTGGGGAGGAAGGGTGCACTGCAGGGAAAGTGGAATTACACCTTGCTTCCCTAGACTGGGAAGATATGATGTGTGGGTCAATATGGAGCACAATGGTTTTATTTCCCTAAAACAGATCTCTGCTTTCAAGCACCAGTGTACCAATAAACTAAATACTGCATTTGTTAAGTAAATAACCCATAGCAGTATTGCCCCTTCTGCAGATACAACCCTAAGGGAAGGCAGGTAAAGGTCACTCTTACCCAGAAAATTAGCTGGCATCAGAGTTATATGGCTGCCAAAGCCAGAGGGCCAGACAGCCTGCCTTCTCCCACCCCACTGCACCTTGCATCCCCCTGACTCAGAGATGACTCAGGAGCCACCAATTGCTCCCTTGGCACCAGAAGAATTGATCTTAGGAGACTGCATCCCACCACTCAGCATAGCTGCTTGTGTCCGAGAGTTCAGGAGTGAATTTTGGTACTCACAGATTCCAGCACAGCCCACTGTGCTGAAGGAAAACACATGAAGGATCAGGAATTTGATCTGCACATAGAATCATAGAACAGTTTGAGTTGGAAGGGACCTTCAAAAATCATCTAGTCCAACCTCTCTGCAATAAGCAGTGACATCTTCAACCAGACCAGGTTGCCCAGAACCACATCCAGCCTGGCCTTGAATGTCTCTGGGGATGGTGCAACCACCACCTCTCAGGGCAACTTGTTCCAGTATTGTACCACCCTCCTTGTGCCAGTATTGGACACAATATATTAAAATGACTAAGAAAACACACCTATGACCTCTAGCCTTCATGAAAGCAGAGATGAGTAATCACACAGGCTCTACCATTGAATACTACTTACGGAGCTATTGCAGAAACTCATTAATGCAGTTGAAAAGTTTCTATTCTTAGTCTGAGTTTGGATGCTGCTCTCTTGTGCACATAGACCGCGGCTGAGAAAGTTAAATAAAATCTATTTCCTTATATAGCAGAAAGCTTTTAGGCTACAAGCATCCCATACCAGGAGGATTTTCAGCCTAAAAATTACTTTATGATGACAATTCAGACATTAGTTCTTAGTTTAAGCCCCGCGGATTGAGCAGTTCCTAAAAACACAATTCTTTTAATAAAAATAACAATGAAAAATAAATCCATGTATATACAGAAAAGGATTATGGAAAAGAATCTCTTTAGAAGGGAGAAAAAGAGTTGAACAGACTTTACTGAGAACTTAAAGAGTATTTCACAGTTCATGATGCATGTTTCTACTATCTTTCTTTAAGACTATAGAATGGCAGAAACTTTGCCCCCTACTACTGTGCACTGCTTGGAAAAATCCATACAGGAATACTTTTGTGTAAATGTTCACCTTCCGTGAAACCCCATCTTTTAAAGACACAGCTAGAATTAAAAACCAAAACCAGTCAACTTTCTAGAGATGCAGCTGAGTGTGGAAGGTTGCACTTACTAAAACACCAGGAAATACATTTTTTTGAATTGCTTGACTACAGATGTACCCACTTTAGTTCAGCTGTCACAGATACATATTTACTTGTAGGTGTGCATCAATAATAGTCCAACAGCTCACAAAAAACCTCAAACCAACCCAAACACAAAACAAAACAAAACCCCCGAATAATTAAACTAAACAGGAGCACAGGACCAGCATCTCCACTCAGACAAATGCATCTTGCATTTAATTCTGAACACAGGAAAGTAATTTTTAAATAGTTCTGCTAAAGATGCCCAACCTGTGCACACAGTTCCTCTGATAATCCTGAAAAACATCTAAAGCTCCACACAACCACCAGCATCACCTGCAGTGCTAAATCACATGGCAGTCCTGTCAATGCCTTAGATGTCCAGAGAAAAAAAAGCTGTTAAAGTGAGACCTTTTATTTAATAGGGAAACAACACAGGAAAGAAATCAAGAATGTCTTTACACACTGGTACAAAAGGTACCAAGCCAGTTCACTTGATGAAGCCTGGAGTGTGTGGAATTTACCTTCAGATACACACACTTACACAAAGTGTGACAAAGGTATTCTCACCTGGCACAGCCATTGCAGTGGTCAGAAAGGAGGCAGAAGAATCCCTTGTTTGTGGGTTAACTTAGCAACCTTCTGCTAAAAGTGGTTGGGAGCAACTACATGGCACCATGTTCCATGACGAAGTTCCCCAACTGCCCCAGTACAGGTTGTGTCTCCCTACATCAGGTATTCTTCATGCCCAAGAGTGAGTGGGGAGAAGGCAATGAAGAGAAGGCATCAGTGCTTTACATCAGAGGGGACACAAAGCTGGTGTCATGGTATTCAGGCACTTCATCCTAAAACCTCTCCCTAATGGTTTTAAGAAACAGTGAATTCTGTAGGAATTGCAGAAGGAGGGAAGGAGCCCTGGAGGACAAAGCAGGTGAGAGCACTGGAGGTAAAAGCACTGTTAACATGATAGAACTCACGTGCACGAGGGTGGAGAGAAATGCCCAACAGGCACTGCAGTAAACCCTCCACATCTTGTTGGTAGTAACACAGGCATTGGTTTTGATCACTGAGTATAAAAGCCGTATAGAAGGACCAGAAAGTCATCCACAGGGCATAAAGTTAAACCAAAAAACATTGACCAGCAACACAAGATCCTGGACAACCCTGGGTTAGCTTCATGGCCTCATTTCTCATCACCATGAGTAAAGAATACCCTGGTTCAGTAGATATTTTATGTTAAATCAAGAGAATGAAATAATTTCATTGTGAACATTTGGAACAAAGGCAGCAGGTAAAGGATGTGTCCTTTTAAGATGGTCTGTACTTCTTAGGAGATGTATTCCTGACTGAAGAAAAGAAACTGGGAAAGCCTGTATCTACCAGCTCTTTTGAGAATGAGGAGAAGAATCTGAGAAAATAGCACTGAAATTTAGTATTGATTCTTATAGACAAATTCCCCTGATAAATGCAAATCTGTCAGTCTGAGATTAAGAAAGACTTAAGGAACCAGGCTCAATTTTTTGGCAAAGGGACATTATTGATGTACCCAGCTAAAATCAAGATTATCTTAAAATGATGACATTTATTTTGGCGTGGCAACAACATAGGAACTCAGATCAGAATAAATATAAACACAGTTCAGCCCCACAACCTTATGTAATGCTTGAAGAACACATGCAGGAACTTTAAAGGTAATTTAGAGGTTGGGGTTTTTCTAATTATTTTTAGTAATTTTCATTAAAAGAAACAAATGTTAAAAATTAGGTGAGAGCGTTTGAACCCAATACTGCAGTCTTATCACAACGTATGTTAAATACATGATAAAAATAATCCAGCTAGCCCATTATCTCTAATAGCATCTGTGGATTTTTGAAACTGCCATTTCTGTAGACATTTGAATTGGTCACTGGAGGTGGTAAATAAGATGATTTGCCACAGATGCGAGGAACCGAATCCCAGAGCTGCACTGAGAACAAATGAGAGCTCTGTTCGAGCTACAGCAGAGCCTTCTTTCCTCCCTGTTCGAGGCCAAGCGCACCCACAAACAGCTGCAATAAAGCCATCACATCAGTTACGGCCCTACCACTGCAGGGAACTGCAGAAAGTTGCATTTTCTTGGTAAAAATGATTGATTTCAGCTCCGTATCCCCGCTCCACTCAGTTCCCCTGC
The DNA here is from genome assembly GCF_963264785.1 of Psittacula echo. Classification (NCBI taxonomy): domain Eukaryota; kingdom Metazoa; phylum Chordata; class Aves; order Psittaciformes; family Psittacidae; genus Psittacula; species Psittacula echo. The sequence goes on along the minus strand of NC_137738.1, from coordinate 34,300,518 downwards.
ACGCTATCCCATCTGCTGTAATTCCCCCAGGTTGGCTGTGGAATACCATGACATACTAAAATCAATCAAAACCACTCGATGCACCAGCACCCGAGGACGAAGGGCCGCATGTGCGATCTCACCATTTTTTTCACGGTGTACTATTGCTGCCTGCTCAGCTAGCACGGAGACAGTATGTTTCTCCCCTTTCCAGCAATGCGATCTTATCACAGGCAGCTGGCCTGCACTCTGCACTTTCATTTTTATTGTGTGGGTTTTCAAACTCTGATGCAAATAGTCTGCTGAACATCCTCCCTCTACGGCGTATGGGGTTTTTTTTTCCTCTTCGACGTCCTTCCACACTGCACACTCCAGCGTCAGGCTGGCTCCGGCCAGCTCCTATTGTTCACATTGTTATTTTCATGTCAAGGGCGTGAGAGGAATATTATATTTAATTTTTTTTTTTCTTTTTTTGCCAGAACAGCAATTTAAAGCCTAGGCCTCAAAAATACACTTGCCATTTGCAGGAAAACAGCAACTGGACTCACTGCAAGGCCAAAGATGAGGGATAGACCTATGCAGTTTAAAGAGGTGGATACTGATATAAATTAAAGCAGAATCAAAGAAAGAAGCCACTTGCAGAAGAGGATGAAGACACCAAATATTTAATTTGCTGTGCAGTGGCCTACATAGAAGAGGAACTGCCACAGCAGATTAGATGAGCAGTCCACTGGGGCTGCCGTGCCAGCACCACCGTGGTGAGCTCTAAAAGCGTGAGAGAAACGATGCGTGTGACCGGGAGTGACAAATGGGAAGAGGTAAGTAGCCAGCTAATTGAGCAGAGCTCTACATGGTCTGTACGGGAGCTATTCCTCAATACCTCCTTGTGAGTAACACCACCACCTATTTCTTCAGGTGCTGCAGTACAAATGTTGTGTTCTGCCACAAAATTGCCAGTCTTTCAACAATAAATCCACAGCATTTATTTCATGTGCTTCCACCCCTTGCAACTGCAGGCTCTAGGAGATGACAAGGTGTTAGGAAAGGAAGTAAATCCTTTGATTAGCTCTATATTTACTGCACCAACTTTACAGTATGGAGTGTGTAATCTTTTCTCCTTTTTTTTTTTGTTTGTTTGTTTGGTTGGTTGGTTTTGGTTTCATTCAACAGGCAAAACAGAAGGAAATGAACATGTTTCACTATTCCCTTCACAGATTTGGGGTTTATTTTATGTATGTATTTTTAGATACTGATCTCCTTCACAGTTCAGAAAGCCTCAGGCCTGTCTCCTGTAACCTTCTTCTTTAAAATCCCTTCTACCCCTTTCCTGCCTCCTCCTGTGACTGCTTTTATCACATCTTTTCCAACTGCTGCAACTGAAGGAGATGCCAACCTTTCACATGATATTCCAGCCCACCCTCAATTCTATGCCATGTAGGTTTACACCTTCTACTTGAATTTTAATCCCCTCTTTAATATAACTCAGTATCCTAGCAACTCCAGTGGTTATTGTGGTTTCCCCAAGCACCTGGGGAAGGAAGCCCATGAGAATTCATGGAACCTTTGGACCTTTGTGGGGTTTTCAGTTAACATGAAATCTCCTACTTCTCTCTGTACTTTCAATGCCCTTCACCCCCTTTCTCCTATTCCTCTTCCCTTCTGCATTGGTGTTTGCAACCCTTCAGGTGCTCTTCATCCTCTACACTCACATTTTGACCTCAAGCCCAAGGCTAGTCTTCCACTGATTTAATAGGGCTTCAGGCCAGTACCCAATTTACTTTCCACTCCCCCCTCTGAATCCTTCAAATCCCTACAACACTCTTGGTTCAAGTACTAACTTCTTAACTTTGCTCCGCTCTGAGTTGCTGCCGGTCATCATTTCTTTCAGAGCATGCCTCTCGTTTGGCATGGCAGATACCTACACTTCCAAATCTTACCTCATCAGTTCAGCATAAATGCTCCTTGCTAGGAGCTCTGTATTTGCTTTCAAAATTTCTTACAAAGGTCTACACCAAAAAGATCTTTAAAAATAGAGGCACTTGGCTAAGAACTGGTTGTTCAGGACCCTACGTTGGCCTTTCTTCCCCCTAATTATGCTTTGAAGTGCCTCAGCAAGCAGTCAATAACAGGCACCACAACAACTTCCTCTTGCCTCAAACAGCTAGTCACAACTTGCTAAAATACAAAAGTTACTCATAAGGCTGCCTGGTCCTTTAAAGAAACTCCCAGCAACTCTATTACACACTTGGGATGTTGTCCTCCACCTGAAGAAACATGTTGAGATGCCTCTGGTCTTCATCAGGATTGGGGTGAAGCCCGCAATTCATTGTTTCTGTGATTCCCACTATTCATTTCAAAAGCCTTAGATGTATACTGGTATCTTTTGGTGCTGGTAATTTATTGAACTTCAGGTTCTTAAGAGGCTTTACATCTTCCTCCTTAGATACTTCAATCTCTGTTAAAGACACACAAATAGGTTAAAATTGTATTTACGGAAGTCCTCTTTCCTCTCCCTATACCAAGCAGCTACTGATACAGTACCTGAAGCTTTGGCTTGCATTGAGCAACTCCAGGCTTTGATCATGCTTTTCTGAAGTTTCTAGCCAGATTCCAGCATGTCAGTACTGATGGTCATGAAAAGCCATACTACTGTCCTTAACATTTCTAACTCCACTGGCAGCACACAGAAGTAAGCTACTCATCACCTTCTAAACCAGACAACTGTCACATACTCTTCCCTCACCCCATCCAGCAAACCCGCTTCCACTCATGTTGTGTACATCTCCACAGATGGCAGCCTACAGGACTATGGCGATGATACAGTGGGTGGCAGCAGGAGTCAACACAAGCTGACAGGGTATAGTGGGTGGACGGGTTCCAACCCTGCTCATGGTGGCCACCTGAGGTAGAGAAATGATCAGCTTTTGTTTCACCTAGTTGCTCAGCCTTTCCAGGTGGGAGGGAAGGAAACGGTGGGGATAGGAAACATAAGTCTGCCACAGCTGTGGGGTCAGCTGGTTGTGAGAAAGACAAGGACTGCTCCCTCTTCAGAGGAGTTATCCCTCATCAGTGTGCAGCCACCACCACTACTACAGTCATGTCTCTCAGGGAAGCCTCCCTGCCCATCTGGTCCTCTCACCCTGCACAGAGCATGTGGAAACAGTGACATTTGCTCCCAGAAGTGGACAGGAGAGACAACATGTGTGCACCGATGCATGCAGGAGTGCAACATGGAGCTACCACTATTTTCTCCTAAAAACCTTCCCTCATGCTGGGGAGAGGGTAACCCAGAGACTGACTGTAGGAGGGGAATAGAAGGTCTCAGCAAAGTGGTTTTCTACTGGCCTGTTACTCTTATTAAAAATAAGACCAGAACATTATAAAGGAAACCAAATTCTCCCAGAACTTGAATTTATCTGATGTGGGAAGAGATCAGGTCATGCACCTCAACTTAGTATATGTTACATCGCCTTTGAGTGAGATGTACTGAGACAGTTCAGGAAGCACCTCACTTTAAATGAAGGCTGTAGCCACATACAGTTTGCTCAGCTTACAGTCATCAGTCCTCCAAACGCTAATACCTTTGTCTTGGGCATTGATTAATAAACCATTGCTTTATTTTATGGGCTTTGATTAATAAACCATTGCTTTATTTTATGGGCTTTGATTAATAAACCATTGCTTTATTTTACTGCTAGGCCTGCGTGACACTGTGGAACAAGATGAATTAGGGTAGAAAAATAACAAGGGAAGAGGATAGCTATGACGCAGGAATGATGTGCGCGCCAGAAATATGCTGCAGGAGCATGGGGCAGGAAGATGCAAGCGAAGGGGGAGCAGGCTGCCTACCCTTTGTTTTACTGACACAAATCTCACACAGCTTGTGCCTCCTTTCCACATTCTTCCAAAGGCACTACTGGAGTGAGAGTACAGAGCTCAGGAGGGACATCACACTCTTTCCTTCATGTCACTCGCCACATTATTGTCAGGACACCAGTTCACTTGCGAACCTTAAAGAGGAGTAGATTTTGGTAGGCTTCTAACCAGCTGTCCTTCATGAATCTGGTCTAGGTGGTATTTTTCCAATGGAAGGATATCAGGGACACCAGCTCTGTTCCACACCCTCAGCTTGGGACACAGGTACAGAGGAGGCACAGAACTCTACCACCCTACTCTATTCAAGTAAACTTAGTACACTTTGCTACTTCTCTCAGCCTTATGCTGTTGTGCTCCTAAAATTCAGTCACAGCCAGGATCAACATGTTAGTAATTAATAGTTATTAACCAGGCCAACAATGGGTACAGGTTCCCAAAGAGAGTCCTCTAATTTTAACTCTTTTGGGACATTGGCATCCTTCCCACAACTCAGCCCCCTGAGTTTTGATCATGTAATTGCTCAGATTGGAGGAAAAAAAAACCCAAACCAACCAAACAAAAACCAAATCCAAACCCAGGAAGAGGTCTGGAAGGGATAGAGAAGAAGGAAAACCAAAAAACAAAAACAAACAAACAAACAAACAAAAAAAAACCAAACAAAGAAAAAGAGCACAGGATTCCATTTTCAAAAGTGTTTTTAAATACTCTGTGCGTTTATCAGCTCTCCAAAATAGCTTGCTGTAAAAATTTTGCGTTCTTTCTATTCTTGCTGAGGAATGGTGCCCTTGCCTAGTCTCTTGTGTATTTTTTTTTTTTTTTTTTTTTGTGAAGATTACATAAAGAATTAAACAGATTTATGAATTTAGGTCGAAGGAGGTGATCCTGCTCCTCTACTGTGCTCTCGTGAGACCTCACTTGGAGTATTGTGTGCAGTTCTGGTGTCCTCAACATAAAAAGGACATGGAACTGTTGGAACAAGTCCAGAGGAGGGCCACGAAGATGATCAGGGGACTGGAGCACCTCCTGTATGAAGACAGGCTGAGAAAGTTGGGGCTGTTCAGCCTGCAGAAGAGAAGGCTGCATGGAGACCTCATAGCAGCCTTCCAGTATCTGAAGGGGGCCTACAAGGATGCTGGGGATGGGCTATTCATCAGGGACTGTAGTGACAGGACAAGGGGTAACGGGTTCAAACTTAAACAGGGGAAGTTTAGCTTGGATATAAGGAAGAAATTCTTTACTGAGAGGGTGGTGGGGCACTGGAATGGGTTGCCCAGGGAGGTTGTGAATGCTCCATCCTTGGCAGTGTTCAAGGCCAGGTTGGATGAGGCCTTTGGTGACATGGTTTAGTGTGGGGTGTCCCTGCCCATGGCAGGAGGGTTGGAACGTGACGATCTTAAGGTCCTTTCCAACCCTAACTATTCTATGATTCCATGATTCTAACCAGCCAAAGAACACAATCATTTATTCTCAAGCAGCATAAACGATACATGCAATCAATCTGACACATTAATTGCAGGCTTATGCCTGTCCAGCTGGTTCTTTGGAGGCCTAACTGGCAAAGGCTCCCTAATGAGCTAAAAAGAGAAAAGACTAAAGGATGAAGTTGGGAGCATCTGCCCATGCTTTGGAGGCAACCGCTCTATTTCCTAGCAGGAGTGGGTTTCTGACCCCTAAAACAGATATATGAGGTGAAAAGGTGAAGAATGAGCACAGACCTGTCCTGCTAAAAGGGGAGTTTCCATGGGAAGACAACAAGCTCCCTGATGGGGATGTGTGAGTTCTCCCTGTCTCCCTAGGTGCTACTAGAGGCACACTAATGTCTCACCTTAATTTTCTCCTTCTTAGATATAGAAGATGACATTTCTTAGACTTGTTTTCTTGACCTCTTCTTTTTATTAACTGCAGGGCTTCAAAGCGTGTTTTGTGCCAAATACAGACTTGATTTGGAAGGGTTAAGTTCTTCTGTAACAGATGCTGACATAACTCTTTCAAATCATATCCAATCCTTAATTTCTGGCAACAGAGACTATTTGCAGTACACAGAGATGCTGGGAATATCCTTCTGCCTCAGTGTTGCCAGCAACAAAAACATTGGTGAGCAATGATCATTTTCCTGTGGCACACTTTACACACACTGCTTTTGTTGATGCCGCCAGGGATGGTAACACAGATGAGAAGGGTACGCAAAGTGCCTGTCAGAAAGCTACCTCTTCCTAATCTAACTATAAAAATTACAGTATCCTGACACGCCAACTCTGTGAAGCTGAGGGCTCAGGAGAGCATCTAAGCAAATTCCTTAGTCCCACCTTTTACAAACCAGCTGCTGGCTAAGAGGGAGCTACAGAGGTGGAGGAAGTGGGGTGAAGAAATGGGAGAAGGTATAACTAGGTATGCAGACCAGGTGGCTGGGGCTGTCTGGAGGTACCCACTGGGCAGCCCTGCCTTTGATTCCTACAGCTGACTTCTTGTTCACACCCTACCAGGCTCACCAAACCTGCTCCTGCCTCCAGGAGGAGCAAGAGGATCCCAGCTGCCTTCCACAGCTAATAGAGGAGCATCCAGGACAAAGAGCAAGCATAAAACAGCACCAGTGTCCATCCTTGCATGTTCCTGGCAAACACCTCTGCCTTCAATGTCACTATGGCTCACAAGCGCAGCTGACCACTAAAAACCTTGCCATTTCTCATCTTGCTACATTCTTTTGGCTGAAATGAGACATTCTGCCCAGCTAGCACCAGGGGATGTAGCATGATGCGACAACATCCTCAACACAGCACCAAGCTGTAGATGAAAAGAAAAAACGAAAAGAAAAAACAAAAAGAAAACCAAAACTCTACTTTATAAAATCAATTTTTTTGGCCGCATTCAGCCCTTGCAAAGTTTTTTCTCACTTAAGAAACTTCTTGAGAGACTTGGGCTGACAGAGGAGCCATCCCCTTTCTGTCACCACCATCATCCTTCAGCCCCTGTGATACGTGTTGTGCCCCTTTGCCCCCCTTTTAAGTGCAGGCTAATGCCTTACTCCCAGGAGGGACACTCCATATACTTGGAGCCCTTGGAAATGCTCATTAATTACCTTTCTTTCCCCAGGACCATTCTTTGTCCTCTTATATGCTTTTTCTTGCCTCCTTCCTTGCTTGTAATCCTCACAGCCTTCATTTTGCCCTTCCACAGCTCACTCCCTGCCACGCATGAAGGCCTCCTGTAGACCATTACTGACCATGGGAACCTCCTAATCCCTTGTACTCAGTTTTGAGATCACACAGGTGAAATGCAGATTGAGGCTTCCCAAGGCATCAGACTAAACATATCCTCTGACTTTCAGCTGACCTTCCACTGAGCAGCACTGTAATACTCACTTGCAGACATGGTAAGAGCAGAAGCTCTTTTTAACAGTAATAGAAATAATGTTCTTTTCACCGTGCTGAAAACATGGATGATATTCAGAAGCAAGTCAGGCAGTCAGCTTCCCTTCTACACCCACTCCTGCAGGCGTGCGTAGGGAAGAAGTTCACTTTCTGACATAGAAGCTTATCATTCCTCCAACCACTCTCTCTTCTCTGTGATGCCCACACAGCGGCTCTTATACGTTTTTGCTGGATCCTTTCCCTCCTTCAGAACTTGACTGAACATCCCATCCTGATCACAGGCCTCTACATTCAAGGCATAGGTCAAAAAGTAAGAAGAGCATCTTTTTATAAGGCCACAGTAATGTGCTGGGCTCTGGCTCAGACTGGTCAGCCTTTCTGCACCATCATAAATTCACTTTAAGTGATAAAATTATTCATTCAGTCTTTACTACCTCCTCTGACGAAGACTGTGTTGGCCAATTATTTCAAGGAATGCCACATTACAAATGGGAATTCATTCACTGAATTGTTTTATAGGCCAGCTTACATCAATTTTGTATAGGCTGTTTTGGTTTTAGAGCTAATTTCTAATCCTAACTCACATCACAGACACATATCTCTGCTTGGATTAATTAAGATCTCAGAGGGAACCTTCTGCTCCATTACCCTCTGTTACTGATTTATAAAAGAGGCCATGAAGCAATGCTCTTAATGATAATGAGAGGGATATTTTATCCGTTAATGCCGTTCCTGGTTCCTGTGTCTAGAATGCAAAGAGAGAAGAGACATGGACATTTCAGCGGACGAAGAGGAAATCTTTGCTAACCACATGGCACTCTACAGTAGCAGACAAAACCCTTCAGCAGATTACCTACTTGTCTCTCCATAACAAGCATTCTGGTCAGTGACTCCTCACCCTTTAAAAAAGAGGAGAGAGTCCACTATCACCCAGCAATAAGGAGACAGACCACCAGGAACAGGAGCTCATTTATACCTCTAGTGGGACGAAACAGCTTGACAGGACCAAAAGCAGTAAGGGTCAAAGGAAGACAAAGCTTTCTTTGAGCAAAACAAAGGCCAGCACTAACAGATGGAGACAGGAAAACTGTGCAAGGCCTGCAGGTAAGGACAAGAGGCGTGTGGGAAAGCATCAAGGAAAGACTCCAGACCGAGTGGGTTGTCCTGCCAGGACTAACCAGGCTGTTGAGCCTCCTCGGCTGAGAGAAACCACCCAAGCTGATTTTACACAACCAAAGTAAAAATGCCCACATCAGCTGTGACTCACTAACCAGAAAAATTCAGCAAGGTAGCACAACATTGAGGATTTGCCCCTACCGAGCCTCCCACTGTTTGATGGGAAAGAAACCCATCTCCTGGCAGAGAATGTGCGAGAAGAAAAGAGGAAAAGCTGAGTTACAGCAACAGGACTGGATTGTTGAAGTGGCCAAAACAGCCAAGGTCCTGGCTCTCAGGACTTTTCCTTCGACTTTATTTGAACTATAAACCAAAAGAATCCCATTCTCACCATGAATTTCCCATAAACAGGAAGCAGCAGTGAAAATGGTAAAAAAAGACAGCTTCACAGCACTGTGGAGGGGAATCCCAGGATGTTCTTCTCACAGGCAGTCACATCTCTGCAAATGCTGGAGAGCTGCAGACCTTGGGAGGACAGCCCATACTTCCAGGGGATGAGACCTTGGTAAAGAGACACCTTTTCCCGCAGTGTGCCCTTCCCTGACTACTTCTCTGCACCTCCTGGCATCTGCCAACAGTTATTTTCACTTAGCAAATCAGACTATCAAAAAAGGTTATCTTCATTTTAAATGGTTTAACTGATCTCATCCAATTCCAATTTTAACTATCTTACTTTTGCGAAGTTGAGCAGCACTGGCAAACAAAAAGTGTTTGTCTTTTACTTCTCTATAACATGATCACACATGAAAATACGCTGTCAAAAGCAGATCTGCTTCTTTCCAAAAGCACCAAGGAGCTAGTTGGGTAGCCTATAAAATCCACTGGAGGATTTAACTGGGGCTCATCTCTGCAGCATCCAGGCACATCTGTCTCCGTGTTTTATACTAACTGGGCAGAAAAATAAAAGAGAAGTTAAGTGACTTCCCTTATGTCACACAAAAAAGAAGAACAGAGCAGAGAAGCCCCGACTCCGTCAGAACCTCTAAGTGACACTGAAATGGTCAACAGGCCATGTATGTGGGTCTACGCAACACGAGTCCTATAGGAAGCATTTCCCACTTGCCAGTTCATACAAGTCTGCTGAAAAAGTATCTATATCTCAGAGTGAAAACTGGTATTTGCCATTTTTGGGAGATTTTTAAGAGGAGATTGTGTACCATGACTCAGTTAGTGCCCTTGCTTTCAGATTCAGGTATAAGAGTTTTTATGATTTTTGGATTAAATACTTTTGATGTACAGAGAAAATTATTCTGCTGTACTACATCTTTGCTGTATTATTTATTTCTTTATACCAGCTTAATTGTGATAAAACATGCCAACAGAGGTACAAGATGAAGCATAGAGCATTTACATTAGTAGTTACAGAACAAGAGAGACATAATCTATGCTGTCTAGCATTTCTCCACCAAACTCCTTGAGCTACTGAAGTTTTGTTTTTACTGTTATTGAAGTCCTAGTCTACCTGGATTCTGCAAAGGACAGGCAGAGTTGCTGTGTCTCGTAGCATGAGGAAGACATATACATATACATTGCTAACTTAATAATAAGAAAAAAGATTCAATTAAGATGGGTTTGGGAGGTACAAGTAGAATCACATTAACAGGGTCTGACTGGGTCAAAATAGTATTCAGTCTGGGACACTAAAAGGAAATAAAATGAAAACTTGCTTATATTTTACACAGTACTACCTAAAGGCCAGATTTCCTTCCCACCAGTGCCGAGATGCAGCACTCTGCTGATTCAGTAGACATTCAGAGCCAGACAAGACCTTTCTACTACTCCCTGAGGCACAGCTAATGAGAGCACCACTGTGCTATAGAGCTCCCAAAAGATGATGGCCTTTACTCTATAGAACTGTTTTGTTGATGCTAATAGCTGTGACTTCTGCAGCTGAGGAAAGAAACTGAAGATTGACTCTGTACTTGCAGAATACTGCTGGCATTCATTTCCCCTGCCACACTGTTATTTCTTATCCACCCCACATCTCTCTGTTTTAGCCAGAACCTCTCAGTTCCCAATAGGTAGATCTTTCCACCTGTCCTAGGAGCAAGCACTTGTGAGAAAGCTGTTGAGTAATCAGGGATCTCGCAGCAAGAACTTCCAGGAACTACCTGCAAAATTAAATATGCATGCATATGCAAACAGGTAGATGGGGATTCACTTCACACTCCATGGACCCTAACCAGTCCATATGAACCACCATGTAGCACATAAAGAGCTACTTGATCTGCGCATGGAAATCCTCTCCAAGATTAAATGGAATGTCTAGGCAATGTAGGGTGAGGGTAGAACTTGTTCTGCATAAGTGCTTCACGCTTTTCCAGGACAGGAAAGGCAAGGCCAGTATAACACACTGGAGAAAGCACTGCAAGGATCAGAATAGTTTAGTGACAGATCGCCTATGAACTGAATGCCAAATAAGCCCTCACCTGGACTACAGATATACAGAGACCTAAGGACTGCTGGGCTTGCTGGGCTTCTCATGCCCAGTTGGCAAGTAAAGCCCAGCGAGCCCGAAGAACCTCATGCGCATTTTCATGATTCTCTATAATGATGGTAATTTACATATACTCTGCCAAGATGGCTCAAAAGCCACGCAGCAGAGCAAGCAGAGCTGTAAACACTCTTCCTAGTATTATTACCAAATTGTAAGCAATCAACTTTGCCTCCATTATATTCCTACATAGCCAGCCTGAGATTTTGTTTTGTTATTTTAATAGAAGTGCTCTATTTTCCATTAATTTCTTTACAGACGTATTTTCCATCTGCTTCTCATTGTCACCTCTTCAGTCAGATCTTCCTTCCCAAATACAAGGTTATAAGAAAAATGCCATCTACTGTTTCCATGTTCACAGCATTTCTGAAGCCGAAAGTTTATTCTTCAAGGCCAGGTTGGACAGAGCCTTGGGTGACATGGTTTAGGGCAAGGTGTCCCTGCCCATGGCAGGGGGGTTGGAACTAGATGATCTTAAGGTCCTTTCCAGCCCTGACTATTCTATGATTCTATGATTGATGGGGGGTGAGGCAGGTAGGGAAGTTATTTGTTTGCTTGTTTTAAAATGAAACCAGGCAGCCTTGGGGGACAAAGAGAATGAAATCTCAAAGGGCTCAAGCACTCTCTAAAACATTCCACAGAAACAGTTTAACAGTACTAAAGGTTGATTTGCATAAGAAATAATGCATCAAATGCAAATAATTTTTACTTTTACATCAAGAGCTCCATCTACATGTATGTCTTCATGCACAGTCAAAGCCTGCAATGCAAATAAGGCTTAGTCAGACTGCAAAAAGGCTGTTTCATTCTCTAACATGAAACGTATGTTAAGAGCATGCTGTCTTTACAAATTTCAGCAAAAATTCTGAGTACATTGATTTAGATACCAACATGAATTCTGACAACAAATTCCTTGAAGATCTCTGTATTTGTATCTTTCCAGCTCTAAGTGGCTGCATCCCAATAAAAAGAAAATGGGTAACAGAGTCTAAAATCTAAGGCCAAAAAGTTTCAAAGTATTTAGTACTTTTAGATGCTTCTCTGAGATGCTTTGGATATGCCTAAGTCACAGAAGATGAGAGCTCAGCATCTGCTAAATGTCAAGTTCTCCCCGAATTCAGATGTAAAAGCTTAAGCACCTAGTTCTGTATTTGGGCACATTCAAGTTTAAATACCAACAGTTCCAGAACATAGTAATACTTCATATTCTTTCCTGAGATACAGATTCCTGTAGTCAATATAGTCACTTAAGTGTAAGTAGCTTGATTTTGTAAGTATTTATTGGCTTCTATTTCTGTTCAGTTCCATTTGCTTATCACCTCTGAAAATCATAGCATTTCTATTTAGGAGTCCAAACACAGAATTAAGTGTAGCATGATATTTAACAGCCATACAAATGCTAGCAGCCAGAGGTCTCAATACTTTGCAACAGTAACGAAGTATCACAATTCCTTCATAGATGAGAAAACTTAAGTGAGAAAGACACCTTATTTCAGTGGAGATGGTCAAAAAAAAAAAAAAAAGAGTACTGCTTTAAATGGGAAATATGCAAAGACTGAAGGGTTACAAGCTTCTGCAAAGATAACACACTGGAGACCCTTCAATAGCCAAATATGTCCCTGAAGTTAGGCAAGAAATTAGCCAGATACTTAACAGAGGCAAGGCTTTCTTATAGGACTACAGAAAGCTACAATTTTATAGCAAGAGATTTGATCATTATCATCTAAAAGCAAAATAGCAAACACTAAACAATTAACCTTCTGATAAAGAGTCTTAAGCTGGAATTTCCCCAACAGCAAACCTGTGGACCAACAGGTAATGCACCACTTATATTGGCTCATTTGGGTAGTTGAATCCTTTGACAGTACTGGTGTGCAACACTAATCCCCTAAGCAGCTGAATGTTAGCAAGTCCTATGCACGACTGAGGACTCCAATTTAAGAATCTAAGGATAAAATATGGCACTGGGAATTCCCCAGGAATGGGCATCCTCCACCTTCAAATGAGAACCCCTGAGGCAGTCATGATTCAGAGAACAATTTTCCATTGCTGCATACAAAATAGTAGTCAAAGCAGTATCTATTTCAGATCTCAGTTAAAGCTATGCTGAAACAGCTGAATACCAGTTCACTTAGGCAGCTTCCTGATTTGCTTTCTGCACTACCAGCTGAACGTGAAGATGTACTTTCACCAATTTCTCTCCCATTTCATCTTCTGCATAAAGGCAGTCAGCGCTCGGCATCACACCACAGCAGTTTGATCTTTCTTCTTTTCAGACTCTAGGCCAAGTTCTGTTTATGGTTGTTGACAAAAATGCTTTTGACGAGTATGAAGTGCAACATGAAATGAACCGAAGCCTGCCATCCTGATGAAAATTTGCAAACTGTAAAAGTAACTAACAGAATTTGTCCAGACAGTTAAGACTTACAAACATGGCTTCAGTAATAGCTCCACAGAAAGTTGTTTGTTTTGGTTGGGGTCTTCAGAAAAGAAAATAATGAATTTGAAAGCAGTGTATTTTATATGTATGTCAACAGTTTTCTGCTGCTTTTTGTTCTCTTGCAGGTTTGTATTATAAAGAATGACTAGTGAGAAAGAAGCTGCACTTTCAGGGCAAAAGAGGATGCCAAGTGCCTGTAGACTACATAGGATGGGGAAATACCATTTTACTTATAACTTTACACAGTGAGATATTAACGAGTGGTTCTTATTTCTGCTAACCTTATTTCCTGCAACATCACCATGCCAGTGCAGGCAGCCCTCCATCTTCATGGGTTCGAAACAGCTCAGAACAGGGGTAAGTTTCTGCAGTAGGAGGGCCATTTCAAAAAACAAATTCAGTTATTAATTGGACTATTTAAATCTAGACTAACTTTAGGGACCTCAGCAGACTTATTGAAGATTTATGTTAACAAATGTGAATATGGGATCTCTTGCTCTACACAGGTAAACAATTTATTAGACAGAATGCAACAAACCAGACATAATGCCTTAATTGCATTTTCTCTACACAGGTCTCCACCCTTCGCAATAAATCTAGCCTTGATATCTGAGTATTTCTGCTCAGGAACACAGGTAGGCAGGTTGGTTGCTCCTTGGCTGGCAATGCCACTGCCGTATTTAAAGGCCTTTACAAATTAATGTCAGTGCTTCACGTAATTGTTTTTTCAACCTGGTCAGGTTTCTGTGCACTCTAATTGTTCTATAGCAATGTGGTAAACACTTCCTGCAGACAATTTGTTAGGAAGTTTGGATTTTATATAACCCAGGAAATGAAGTCACCAGACCTGTGGGCTGCCTGTAATGATTCAGTCCCCTGGTTCCTGCAACAAGCAGGCACTTCAAACACAAAAATCCAGTAGCAGTGAAAAACTAGTGGAAAGAAAAAGGGTCCATAACATTTCTGCATTCACTCTACCTGCATTCAGAAATTCAGAAAGTTGCAAAGAACTTCCACAGACTTTCAGCTATTTATTTTTATCCTTGATCCCAAAATTATAAAAGAATTCTGATCCTCTTCTCCTCTTGTCTTCATTGCATTTTGCAAACAGAATGTGACATGGCACACAGGAGGGAATTGAAGTTTCTGTCTGTATCTTTTCACTAAAACAGCACTGCTTTTACTTCCTCACTTCACACTTCTATTGCTTACAAAATACACATGTTGCTTTCTACTAACTTCCCTGCTTCTTATCATCAATCACTTCATCAATGCTCTGGAAAAATGCTATATAGCTACACCTAGTGCAGCACTCCCCAAAATAGCCTAAGGGCTCTGAAAAGTTCATAGCTTCCTTATTCAAAATTAACTTGGGTTTGACTATCTTTGGAGCTTTCTGCAGATTTCATTTCCAAAAGCCTTGAAGGAAATGCACGGAAGTGCAAGGTGCTTTCTGACTTAGAACATTATTTGCATTTTACCTGCGTAACTGTTTCTTGGAAAAAGGAATCAAATAAAGTAAGATCAAATAAAATATTTGATTTAGAACTGTCCCTATACAGGTGCTCAGAATTAGATTATATGCTTGTGTGCCTATTCCATGCCTTCTGTTTCATCTAACTTTAAAACTATGTATTTTTAAGTTAGTTTATATAGCAGAAATACTACTTGTTGTTGTAATCCTCTTTCTTGAAAGATTATCTGTCTTTAGGAAACATAAAAAGCTGCCTCCTTCACTCCAAGTAAATCTCCTGAGCCATGCTGTTCTGCAGCCATGAAAGTTCTTGTCTAGCCTTCAATCACCGTGCAGCTGTGGTGTGTGACCTCAACACAGTCTTCCCCCAAAGTCCTCTAACTACGTAAGAGGAACCAAAATATTAGTAAGCAGAACAACGTTTCCTCCCAATGGTCACAATAAATGTCATTGCAAAAGAGGAGGAAAAGGAGAGACAAAAGATAAAATGTGAAAAGACTAAAGGAATTTCACACTGCAGACAAAAGAATAATCCTTGGCTGCCTAATATCCTGGAAAATATTCCCCATTTAATAAAAGTTTAAATCAGGAAATCTATTCAATCCATATACGTTCAAGTGGTAAAATCGACACCACAACATCATCTGCTTTTGAATCAACTGGCTTTGGGGACAGTTACCGGAACCTGAGGAATTTCACATGTCTGAGATTTCTAGAAGAGTGATTGCTCTGCAAACCACTGTCAGTTCTACTTTATCAAAGCAAGTTAAACACTATATGACCTTCATTGTTGATGCGGGTGTGCACACTTAGGTATATTCTCCTTTATCCATCCAACACATGAGCAGAGGGTTGAATCAGTATAGCTCCTACTGTCAGCCATCCTATTACTGTTGTAATGTCCTTCTCCCAGAATTATACCATAACTGCAAATCTGGGTCTGCCGCTAGCACGCACAGTTTAACAGGGTGCTACATTATCCTCACACTGCTGCAAACACTATCAGGGCTTAGCACAAGCCAGTGTTTGCCTGTGAACTCTGACTGACTCTGAATTCAGCAAAATGTAGCCAGTCCCATATCTGGCATGTTTCTTTTCTGGCAGGGACACACAGAAAACTCTAAACCAGAGAGGAGAAGGAGGAGAAATCTGAATGATCACACTGGATCTGAACAACCAGAGTGGTAGCAAGCAGATGACAAGTGATAAGGGAATGTCTGAGTCACCCTTTGTGCACTCAGCTGATGGGTCAGATAAGGTTTTATACTATCCCCATTTCAACATCACATATGAAGGGAATGAGTAAAAGCCAAATACTTTCGAGTTTCTTGGAAAATACCAGGGAGAGCAAAGAGCAGAAAAAACAGGTAGGCCTACCATGTGCGGAGATAAAAAACACGTAATGAAAGATACAGCACCAACAGTCTCAGTGGAATAAGGAAAACAAGAGATTTGGCTCCTCCATTACAGAACATAACTGTCTACCATTTACATGTGCTTATTCTACTTTCATTAAATGCACACAGCATCTTTCCTTTTATTGTCTTTGCTACTTCAAAGCTGTTAGCTATACTGCAGAATTTATTTTGTTCAATTTTGCTCTCGCTCTCGAGGTTCTTTCTCTTCAGAGGTCACTTGATCCTGAAGCCAATGATAAAATTCATCTCCAAAAAATGAGTGGAAATAAAAGTAGAACTGAAAAATAAAAACCCTAAACCCTTCTGGAGAGCATCCTGCTGACAGCCTGTCCCACTGAGTCTGACAGGAATATCCCTGGAAGTTAAGCAAGCCTGGTTTATCCTTCCATTACCCTCAATGCTGACATTACTTCCAAAGCATAACAACAATTCTGTTGCATATTTTTACATCTTGTGCAGGCACTCGCACTGCTAAGTTCTTCACAGTTGGAAAATAGATTCAGAGCTTCAAATGGGTAAGAGAGGCAACAGTCATAAGTAAATCCCAAGGGAGAAATAAAAGGACTTAATAGCAGGCTATTATTAAACTCTATTTGATATATTAAAAAATCACAAGGAAGCCTGTCAAAAAAATTACCATGATCAAATAAATTACAAGGCAAAGCTGCCAGTCATGTCTTGCGAACTGGTACGGCAGAGACAAGATGGGAAATAAAATACCCGGAGCCCAGCGCAAGATCAGGCTTGCATTATCAAACAACGCGCTTGTCCTGCTCACAGCCTCTGCCTCCATCCAGCTGGCACCGGCTACCACCTTGTCCTTCCCTCCTGCCTGGCCATACAGACAGCGCTGCAGAGGCCCAGGGCTGGGGCTGGGAGCCCCACTCCCACTTTATTCCACCTCCTCCCTGGCAAAACCGCTCTTCACAGCTCCTTGTTAATCTCCTTCCTACGCACCCACGTATTCACATGTACTTTGCCACTCTGCAAAGTGCTCTTGGGATTACTTAGGTACTGCACCAACCCAAAGTTGCTCCGCTTTACGGTGCCACAATCCTGGCTTTACAAAACTCAACCCCACACGGCAGAGAACTGCCTGAGAGATTAGCTTCAAAATGTTCCCTTTAAAATGCACACTGTCAAAACTCTGCACAGCATATAGCAACCAGCGCTCCTTCAATGAAAAAGCCACTCCTTCATCAAGAGGTTTGCCCAGTGAGGCACCTGAGGGGCAGGTAGGGAGGAAGCCAAAGCTGGACATACAGCCTCTTCTCCCTCCTTTGTGCCCAGTCATGCCAGTAGCACCCAGGTGCGGCTGTATAATCCAAGTTTCTCTTTCCAGAGTCCTCCATACGTGCATTTCCCAGGGATAAGTTGCTGCGAGTTTAAAGCACTATTATAGCCTAACAGCATAAAAGGATATAGCAGAGCAAAGTTTGGAGGAAGAAGCAATACTTTTCCAGGTCAGCTGACAAAGCTGCAGAAAAAGGAAAAGCACCTGGCCACCTGAGGCCTTCTTCAGATTTTAGGAATTTAAAGGAAGCACCAGGGGAATTTGAGAGTTAACATAGCTGGTTTAGCTTCAGTGTGTAATATCAGTGTACTCTCAGGTAATTTTTCACCCTTCATTGCATTTACTGGACCTATTGTTTGCTTGATTGTTTCCCAAGTTGCATGTGGCATGCCAGGCATCTGAAACCCTGACAAATCCTAGTCAAGGAAAAGCAGCCAGAAGCCTGGGTGGCTGCAGGGCACGTGTGTGCTTCCACATGTTTGTGTCCCTGTGCACTTCTTAAGTTATTCCATTTAAATAAAAGTTTAGAGAGCAAACACATTGCTCTGCTTACATTTCCAGATGCTTCTTGTTGTCCCCCCCCAAAAAGCACAGCTTCAGTTTAAGGGAGATCAAGAGCTTCTGTCTGGTTGCTTCTGTTGTGGGTTTTTTTCTCCACAAATGGTTTAAAGTCTTGATAACCTCTACTCTAGCTGTCAAATCTAGTATGCTTAAGTGAGAAACCCACTGACGTCAACAGAACTACTCACATGAATAGTTACAGCTTGATTTGGCCTTAAGGCTTTAGATGTGTTTAAACCATTTAGATCAACTGTAGGCCTCGGATTGCGTTTGCTGTTTCACCCATTTAAAACAAGCAGCAGTCCAAAGGAGGCCACAGAGGGAGCACGGGGGAGATAGTAGAGCTGCCACTGCTATATTCACCGTGGAATGTGTTTTGTGGTTGTCCAAGCGCAGTAACACCAGCTAAAGGTTTCTGAATGTGCCCTGAAAACCCCTTCTTCCAAGGCAAAAAGCCAGACAAACCAATCACTACCCCACATTTTCAGCTCATGGCTGTTCTGCAAACACCCATAACCATTTATTTCAAAGTAAACAGAAAGCATTCAGTGACCATGCACAACTCAGAACACTCTCGGAAGTGCCAGCTCTACACAGGCTGCTGGGAGCAACCCCATGGCAATAAGAAATTGTGCTAGCAGGACTGCAAGGCAGGGAGGCCCTTGCTGCTGCAGATGCAGTAACTTCCCACTGTGATAACAGCTCCTATAACAAACAGCAATCTTCCACCAAGGAAACCCAAGAGAGTTAAAGCGACAAATAACAATAAATAATATATAATAGAAGTAATAGTAATATAAAGCACCCCTGCACCTGATGACTGGTGACCTAATCTTTGGGGGAAAGATGGCGTAATACATCCATCATGTGAATCATGATTCTACACACATCGTGTGTTCAATTTCAGCAGTCCCACTGGCATCAATACACTTAAGTAATCAATCAAGTCCAGGCCACACTGTTAGATGACGTTCAGCTCCTAACTTGCATTATATAAAAGGGAACATTTGCACCTTCAGCTTTAGCAGTAGAGGGTTTGAACACAAATCTGTTTTGAAGAGCAGGTTTTGTTATCCTCACTTCCTTCATTTGTACTGAGCTGTCACTGACATTTATTCTTGCAATCCTCAGGCCAACTGGTAATCCTTTAAACAACTACCTCACTGCCAATGGGTTTTATGCAACATTACACAGAGAATTACTTGTCAGACTACTCATCCTTGCAGGACCCCTCCCCAAAAAGAGAATCCAGGACCCTGAAAGAACAGAGTGTGCTTGTAGGTAGAAAGCCTGTTTTGCCCCAGGGTTCTTCCTCCACCCATTTCTC
Organism: Psittacula echo; assembly: GCF_963264785.1. Taxonomy (NCBI): domain Eukaryota; kingdom Metazoa; phylum Chordata; class Aves; order Psittaciformes; family Psittacidae; genus Psittacula; species Psittacula echo. The sequence goes on along the minus strand of NC_137738.1, from coordinate 34,281,111 downwards.
TTCACACTCATGATCAGCTAGGGCACTTGGAGCAGACAGAGATTCACCAGTCGCTACGCAACCTGGCTGTCACCTGATACTTCAAGACAAAAAGTTAAAGCCGAATGGAAGAGTTACTGACATGTACATGGCATATGCTCATCTGCAAGGAATATACATATTTTTTTTTAGTAAACAAAAACCCACACCGTGACTCTAGATCACTCAGCAGTGAGCACAAATGTCATATTTGGTAATGTTCATACTACATCCCTACCACTCACCTCAACAAGCTTCACTCCTGCAGTGCTCCTTAAGCCCTGCAAGCTATGCCCACAGTCACCTCCAACTCTCTGTCTCAGACCTGACCTCATATGCTGGCACCCTATGTCCTTTCTCATCCCCTACACATCCTCTCACAGATGCTTTTTCACGTGTCTCTCGCCTGTCTCTGTCCCACTGAACAGACATGAGGCAGTGCATGTCATGACAGGTTCAGAGTCAAATGCACAACATACTCCTGGTTCCCAAACACACTTCTGGCCAACTCTGCCTGGCTGGCTGGGAATGCCCAGAAGAAGTAAGGGCTCAGCTCTCCCTGTGTCCCCCACAGCTGGGTATTACTGGGTCACTACCTGCTGCCAAGTCCTGCAGAGCCTCGAGGAAGATGTTGCTGCCAAATTGCTAGAGTGTGGCTCCTGAGCTGAAAAGCAATAGGGGACTTACACAGTGAGCAACAGTCTGATTATGGGAACTTTTCTTTCTTTAGGCACCCTCCTTGAAGTTACAGGCAAATTGTAAATTATCCCCAAACCAAGCAATGCAAAGCCCAGAAATTCACAGCTAATACCCTGTATGTTGAGGTACAATTATGTTGACGTATTTGACAAATGCCTAGTAACAGAAGTGCAACCGTAGCATCCAGACTGCCCAAAGAAGGCCCTGAAGTGATGCCAGCCAGTAACTCTAGAACAATGATATGGACATCACTGTGTCAGTATAGGGCAGGTGACAGAGGGTATTACTGTGACTACCTCAAAAAAACCACAACAGCATTGCTTCAGTGTAATCTCTGCCTGGACCTATCTATGATCACAGAAGCTGGACCATGAAGCTCTATTTTAATATGGTCTCACTGAAAGGCATTCTTCTATCCACTTCCTCTTGTTTATTATTCTTTTAAATATCTGATAAGATACTTTTCAACTGTGGCTATTCACTTTCTGTTTGCGTAGGTCTTGGGTTCATCACAAGCTACAAGGTCAGCATTAATCTAAACAATGGTTGGTTACAGGAGATTTTGCCAAGTGGAAAACACTCTAAAGGCTAGATTGTTATCATCAATAGGGCAACGAACAGGCAGGAGAAACAAATCCTACGTACACACGTATGGATGAAGCAGAGCTACTCAGATGCCAGGTCATGGGTGTAGCACATGCACTAATTAGAAGCCACAGCTTCTGCCCAGGGAATGTTAAGAAGGAAAAGTAGGGAGAGGAAAAGGAGAAGCCTCCTTTCTGCCCCAAGACATCAGCATGACCAGCCAGCTAGGCACCTGTGAGAAGGATGGAGAAGCCATCTAGCAGGTGCAGGAAGCTATCTGCCTGCTACCTGCAGAGCACATTTAACACAATGAAAGAGCTTGTAAAGCACACCTCTTCCAGCTGTGCCCCAAGCTGTCATCCAGACCACAGAAGGATCTTTTATGGACAAAATACTGACAACATGCCCTGAAGAAAACTCAAAACCAAAAAATCCCAAAACTCAGTAAAACAAGCAAAATAGTAAGTCTGCATGAAAACTTTAAAAGTAATTTCTTTGAGGACTGCTGACTGATAGCAAACACAAGAGAGGAAAGCTCCACTGGTCTGTCATTTTATACATTTTATAATATTATACCTGTATTTACAGCATGTGATCTGTAGAGCCAAAACCTTCAAAAATATACTGCCTGAACCTGGAAAGCAAGCAGCTTATCTCTCATCCTTTACATTCCCTTCTTCAAAACACACCCCTTCCTGCAATCTCACCAGCAGTGACTCACACCAGTCTAATGAAAAAATTAAAATCCCAGCAGTAAAAAAAACCCCACCAAAACCAAAACAAACCCAACTACTAATCAAGCCTTGCTTATGCAAGCAATTTCATAACCCTGTTTCACACAAATCTTTTTTCTGTAGGTCATCTATCCATGAGATACACTGTGATTCTCCTTGCCTACATGAATGTGTCTCAGCTTGGGACTAAGCATGCTGAAGACTGTAGCACTAAAACCCATCCATTACCATTAATGGAACAAGCTGCAAGTGATATTTGTTTCTCCAGGTTTTGTTTGACCTCCAGATTGGCAGATCAGCCTTTCCGGAGTCCGAGCCCTTTGCAAAGGGAAGGTAGATAGAAATACTGGGAGTACAGGCAGCCCAGCCAAAGAGCGTTAACCCTGATTCAGGAAAACAGCAGCTCAAGAGGATAAATCTCTATGGCAATGTAATTGTTGGTCTCTCTAAGAAGAATGGTAGCCAGCACTTTTCTGTGACTGGTATTTTGCGATAGAGACACAAATAAACTGAGTAATTGCTTTCCTCAGCCCAATATTCATGGTTTGTAGCAACAGCTACCTTAAGCAAGATTTGATCTGGAGGCCTTCAAGGGAACCATTCCTAATTCTCTCATTAAACACCTCTGAGATATGCTGTTCTTTTACAAACACCTGAAGTAAAAATATTTACAATATGAGTTAATTGGTATTATGCACTGTGATTGTGCAGTAACCTTGGGCTGACAATCCATATTGTGGTTTTTTTAAGTCCCATTTTGTTTGGCGATTGTTCATCACACAATGGTCTGATGGCCCAGCTGCAACTAAGCAGCACACCACAAAGCTGAGGAAAAGCCCAGGCACTCAGAACTGATTCTTTGGCCACTGCTACGCCACCGCCCAGCTATCAAAGCCAGTTATCCAGTCCCTCTCAGTCAGACCAGCAGCTCACAGTTCCGAAAGGTCTTCTGCGGATGGCAGGGCTGAGGGGAAGTCATCATGACTTCAGCCATCATGAAGCATGCAGTATAGCAGCTGCTGATAAAAAGCTTTACAACCATGGAAAATTTTTATATGTTAAGATAAGCCTCTAAAGCAGCCAAGGATGAGAACTGACCTTTCACAACATCAAAGCTGTTGTATTTGGGGTGATTGCTTTGAAATGGTGAATTTTGAAGAGAAAAAGGTGAGGGGCTAATTCAATCTGTATTACAAGTGGTTTGCTGCTCTTCACTTCTGCAGCTATACCCATCTTCACTTGCTAAAGCAGATTTCATGCAAGGATATTTAATTCTGTTCATCAAGAACAAGGTCAATGAGGGAAGCAAGATTAGGTATTTCAAAAGACATGTGATAGCTCTCTTCTGTTGCCATAACGAAGAAAAGTACTTTAAATCAACACCACTAAACTGAATTCAGATTTAAGGAGTCCTCCCTGAAGAAGAATCATACACACACACATGCACCCCAACTCTCTTGTTACAAGATGGGCTATGTAATGTCTATACATTTCCTTCTCTTACCAACCAGCTTAACTTTACTTACTTGACAATTATTATGGCAACAAGCTCCATTCTTACTGTTCATAAGTTTTTAAAAAGGTCATCAAGAAAACAGAAATAAAACCTAGTTTTCTGAACTATTTTTGTGGCCTACGGAACCCACGAAGCTACTGGGAGAAAAACAACAAGAAATGCAACAGGAAGGGAAGACAAAACCAAAAAATCCCAAACAAAGGGAGGACAGGCCTGTGGCTGTGCCAGGGATACCTGTATTCTTCTTGGCTCTGCCATAAACTTCCTTGGTGATCTTGGATATGGACTGGGTCTCCCACTATCGTTTGCTCTTTGGAAAGTCTCTCCCACTCCAGCAATCTGAACCTGACCTTACATTTTTTACGTTAGAGGCTGTTTTGTTGTTGGGGTTTTTTTGCCTTTTTTGTTAGTTTTGGTTTGTTTATGTGTTTGTTTTTTAATCCCAGGAAGAGGTCATGGGTAATTTCTTCAAAAAGAGTTAAGACACAAAAGTGATCTTAATGTTTTTTAAAAGTACAGGATTTGAAGGCAGATGGTTGCAGGATTTCATCATCACCTGGCAGAGAAACCTCTACCCCAGCTGTGTAGCTGTGAAGATGCCAGAGTCAAAAGTGTGTGTCCAATCTGCAGTACCCCAAAAAGCATTGATCTGGCTTTCTTCAAGTCTACTCCATAGCTCTGACCTGAAACTCAAAACACATTATGTCAGAGAACTACAAGATCACCCATAATATTCCTGTTCAAGTTACTCAAAGCTGATACTTCTTTGACAGCACCCTGATTCCACCTGCACACAGAGTCCTTCTTAATCCCACAAGAAACACAACAGCAAGTTTGTAAAGTAAGCAAAGAGCTGGCTATGTGGTGGCCAATTTCTTGTTCAGAGGTTTGTCTGGGAAGAATTCCAACTCATGTGATGCTTGAGACCCATCTTATCGTTAAAAGGAAATATCATTTAGCAATATTTTACATTTCAAGACAAGGAATAGCTAACTAAATATCAACATTTTAAAATAAACCAACAGCATTTCCTCTGCTTCACCTGAGTTACTCATAGGTAGCTCGTATCACTTGTTCTTTCACATAGAGTTCTCAGAAAATGATTTGATACTATTTTAGAAATTAAAATAATGGCTAGTTTTACACCATCATTTGAATTAGGTCTGTGTGAGCAAACTACTGCATTTCCTGAACAGCACAAATATTATCCTTATGAATGAATCAAATATTTCCAAATATGGATTGGAAAATATTCAGCTACCAGATATTTGGAAGAGCAAGCACCAAAACAGGCTCAGAAGTCTGATACAGATGTCTAGGACTCAAGAAAGCATTCCAGCCAATCAGATACTGGATTTAGAGTCAGTCATCACTCTGAGTCACCAATTTCATTGCTATTCTTCACTTATTTTGGGTGCAGACTGAAAACAGTTGCTCTTAGTTCCTGAAAACTCTACGTTGTGAATTTCCCACACCCCAAAGCAAAAGAAATAGAGAAAATAAATAAATAAATTGCGGTTCCCCTCTGTAATGAGCCAGTCCCCTTTTATGCATCAACTTCTTTTCTACCTCCCCTATTGCTGCTGATGTACACAGTAAATGCTTGCTGCCAACCACTATTGTCCATCTTCTAAGCTTTCCAAGTCCCTACTTCTCTGCTGTACTCAGAATTATTTATTGCAGGGTTTTGTACTGGTGCCTAAGACCATAGACTTTGAGGCCTTGCATCTGTTAACCATGCTCTCTCATTAAGGTTCCCACAACAAAAAAAAGCCTCAAAAGTCTTTCTTCCTCCTCTTTTCATAACGATGCCCTTCATTCTCTGCCCATGATAACTCATACTTTATCCATCTTATTTCCATTATAAGTTCAAAATCTCAGCATTCCAAAACAGCACCAAAAAAAAAGACTCTCCAGATATGAATGCCATTTCAAATCAATTCCCAGGGTATTCAACCTTCACATTAATATTTCTATTATATTCTCTTCCTATTCAATTCAAAGAATACACTGATGACATGCTTCCACGGTTTATGGCAGTGGTGGTGGGAAGAGAAAAAACACCACTCTCATAGTTAGTCAAGAGAATTGTGTTTTTCAAGTTCCTTAAAACTTAAATCCTAAGCAAGAGGCAGAAGGAGCATCTTTTTTGTTACATGTGTATTCTGTACATAACACAGAAGTGGCTGAACCCGCAAGGTGCTGCCAGAATGAAGTCATCATCAGACAAAATCAAATTCAGTGTTAGAAGGATAACATTTCCATTGGAGAAAATAAGAACTGCACCTGCATTTAGCCATCTCTGAATCACATTACTCTGAAACAAATGGAGACCACAAAGAACACTTGCCTCTTAAGAAAAGCATCAGGTCCAACAAACCATCAGCAACCAAGCATTCGTTATCATAATTATCCATTTTAAGATTCAAGGTTGGTTGTTTGGGTTTTTTTTAATTAAGAGATGGACAGTTTGGGTTTTAGCAAACTAACCAGAAGTTTTAATAAAAGAGTCTAATAACTGTTTGCCAGGAATCTCCATGTTTAAAGTGGTGGAGTGGAAGCATGAAAACATTTTTGTATTATACTTAAAATAACCAATCCCCTGCTATAGCATATTGAACATGAGCAAGATTATGCAATAACACATCAATACAGGTGATGCTGTGCTGACAAGTAAACTCAACTTGCCCTTTTCTTAATACCTTCAGAAATGCTTAACACATTCCAGGCTGTACAGTCATGCATGTCAACTACGACTGGTTACACTAAAACCATAAAGAAATACATGCAGCCTCCAAAAAACACAGCATGCTTCATGATTCATTCTCCCATAACAAAATGCATTTTGTTTCTTGCCTCTTCCTACTGTTTGCATCTTCAGATAAAGCCCTTCACAGTCAGGATTCTTCCATTAAGTGTTTTGCACTCCTACTTCTAATAAAGCCTTTTGGCACTGTATCAACATCAACACCACAAAACAAATAATAGAAAGTGCTGATTATAGTCATGTTTATCAGATCCCTGAGTCCAACATCCATTAACCACAGTTTTCTATGACACTGTCAATATCCCCTCGTAGGCAGCCAAAATGATGTCACAGAGATGCTGCAAAGACCACATCATGAATTACTACTGCTCATTCACACAGCTAATGTGTTTGAGAACGCAGAATTCAAGTGAAAACTCCAGCACTGACACATGGCTCATGAAGCTACTCCGTGTTGTAAAGGCCTCATGGTTAGCACCCAGTAGTGAAGCACTGATTTATACTGGTTTTCAGTCTGTACTCTGGATAAAAAGCATATCTTGAGTAAAGGATTATAGAGAGTTTTCTGGATTCTCTATAGTTTCTCTCCCTAGCAAAGGAGTGCATATAGTTCATACTGAGGATGGATGCACTGTTCTCTAGCAAAAATACACTTCCCTGTTTATGGACTGTGTTACTGTCATTACATGGAAAAAGTGCTGAAATATCATGAAGTATCCAAAATTTCCTGAAATGCCACCTGTCAGGTGATCTCAGTTTTAAGTTGGCCATATATTATGCCCTATATATTTCAAGTATTCAAATTGCTGACCTGTTCTGGACTAGAAGAAAAATTATTAGTTAAGCCAGCCCTTCATCCTATCATAGTTTAACGTATAGTTTTAATATATTAACTGTACTTCTATATTTTAATGTGCTCTTTAATTCACATTTCCAGTACCAGCCAATAAGATTTAGCTTCTCTATGCAAGTTACACTTTCATTCTAGCCAGACTATGTTATTAAAGGATTTTACTCAAAAAATCAAAAAAACTGCTCATCTCTCTGTAAGAAAGTCAAAAAGAATACTTTTCATTCAAAAAGAAAGTTGTAAAAAGTGACAGCCCAAGGGCTATTACATAAATTGTTTTAAAACTTTTCAAATGGTATTGTGAATGCTTTTTACAAGGTATGATGGGTGCTGTTGTCTACTACAACTTTTATATTGTATGTTTACCATAAACTCTCCAGCAATTCAGTCAGAACTTGATTCAATTCCTGCTGAAGTAAATACAGATTATTTCTGAAGACAAGATAGCTTTCTAAACACTTGAAAAGATTTCACCGTATTCCCAATGGGCAGGCTAAGCAATAATAAGCTCCAATTTTAGCAAGAAAGAGTTGATCTTGGTATTAGAAAAAACTCCAAGGTTAAGGCTAGTGAAACACCAGAGTAGATTGCCTGTGGAGGTCATCAGATATTTGTCACAGTAGGCACTGAAGACAAACCTCCATCAGGATTCATTGTCCTTAGTGATCTTCTGCCTTCAAAGAGATGGACCTGATGGCCTCCAGTAGCTGCTATCCAATCTTTCTATAAAGGTATGACCCCAAGAAGCCTGTGTGCAAATAGAATCAACACAGCAAATTCCCTACAGATTTCTGTCCTACAACCCCCAATGCTTCCCTACTCAGTCAACGATCTCCTCCGTGTTAAGTGGCTTTCCTTCACGTGTTTCCCCCACCATTCCATGCTGAGCTAACCAAGTGACAGCCCAATCTTTGACCAGTCTGGAGCTGCCTGTTAGCATCACCACTGACCAGATGACTACTACCTCTGGAAAGTTGGAAAATACAGGATTATAACCCCTTTTCAATGGAGGCACTCTTTTGACTCTCCTTTCTATACCTAGATATTGGGGGTGTGGGGTGATGTTTCTTCAGGAAATACCATCTCTATTCCTGGTAGCCATCCAACGATGTATGTGTAAAATGGGTTAAAAAAAAAAAAAAGGTTATCTGAAGATAAGTGAAGGAACTGAAAGATAGATATAAAGTGTGATAGCATTAGCCTTGTTAAAGGTGGACTTTGGATTAATCTCCAATGGGGTGAGTTTCTTCAAAGCTTTGAATCTTTTTCAAACTAAAAATTAAAAAAAAACCCAAAAAACAAAACAAAACCAAAAACAAAAACAAAACGAAAAAAACCCAAAAGCAAGGAAATTTTATGACACTAAATTTCCTTAGCAAAGTTTCTATAAAACACAAAGAGCCTTAAGTCATCACATGAATCACTGACAATTTAATCAGCTTCTGGGAGTTTGTCATCCTCATCAAGAGTTGAATTTAAGACCTTCAAAAAGTTCTTTCACTCCATTTATGAACTGCTACACCTACTGATTCAGCCACCTACACCACACTTTAGACTACCAGAGATTCAGCCAAGAATCCAGAAAGCTAATATTCATCTTAGAGGCTAAATGAGCTCCTACCAACATAACCCCTAGGTCTCAAGAAGCAGGAGCAGCACACTTTCTTCAGATGGGAGAGCTTTAGGAAATCATTAATACCCTAAAATGGAGCATCACCAGGTGAGAGCTCATTTTGCCCAATGCAGAAATCTTCACAGACATTTTTGAGAGCCTTCATGTGAACAGCAGTGGGGGACACCATACATTGCAAGATGTAGAGCACTGATGGATTAATCGCATCTACCCCAGAGCTCTCCTAGAAAGAACTTCAAGATGTTAACATGCTTAGAGCAGGAGTTATTTTTAAAAGAATAAAATTACTTAGCATGAGTGTATGTGTCACATAACAGGGGCAGCTTTTTGAAACTAAAGGTCTGTAGGTCACAATCTGCTCTTTTGCCAAATAAAATGGATTCTGCCATCAACGACAACAAAGGCCACAGTTCAAAGTTCTTGGGATGAGAGATCTTCAAACCCTAAAATATTAACATCTCAGATCCCCAAAAATGTGAACAGTACACTTCCTGATTCTTCTTTAGGGTGAAATAATAGCACCAATTCTGTAGATGTCCTGGATTTAACCTTCTTTATTAGTTATGTAATTTATTATATATCTGATGACGTCTTTGCAGAAAATCTAGTGTTGAGATTTCTTGGTATCTCTGGGCAAAGAATCTTGCTGGAATACAAACAAATGCAACAGTAAATATCAGGTTAGCTATTCCTTTTGTCTTCCTTGGAAGAAGTCTTTTATTTCAGCTTTAAACAAATGGTGACCCTTAAGGTGAAGAACACTACAGCTGCATGACTTTCATGGTTCATTTTTGGCTACAGTTTGAAAAAACCTTGAGCTTTTTTCTAAGAAATGGGTTTGTCTGTCATTGAAAAGACAAGGACAAAGTGTTCAGTACCCTACAGTTTGAGTACCTGGTACAATGTCATTCAGCTTCCTGCATATTTGTGGATAACGTGCAATTGACATTTCTGTAAATGAAATCAACATATTTGCAATACTTCACATTTTTTTGTTTTGTGTTCCCTGACTTTTACTGACATCCAGTGGAGACACACTCAAACCTCTTTCAAGTGCTAATACCAACTCCTTTCTTGTAAAGCACATTTAAGTTAGATTACCAATGGAATAGAAAGCCTGCCTTGAATGTATCTGGTTATCAGAAGGTTCTTCCTTGTTTAATCTGTTTGCAATACACATTCCTTGACAAATTCAAACCTTAAAACTGTTTCACTATTTTCAATCACCACTTATTGCCTGTTCTGACAAAACCATTCTCATTGTTTACTTTCTGTTGCACAGGTACTGTTTCATATTCTCCTTCTTACCAACCTGCAGATAGAGCAAAAGAGATTAGAAACAACATCTGCTTGAGAGACTGTGTCCTCATAACTATCAAATGAGGCGATCTCCGTATTCTCACCATAATTTGAAAGAAGGCCAGTGTATTATTTTTGTATGTGTGAACTCTGCTTACTGACTGGAAGAAGACTGTGAATACCATAATTAAACCCTCACATAAATATACACACGACAGATCCCATCAAAGCAGCATGTGGGATCCATTAACCAGAATCATCTTAAGAATGAGACAATCTTACCTGAGCTCTTTTCTTATCCTTCTCCACTAATAATAGCTCCTAGAATCATAATTGCTACTCACATTTTAAGCGTCAAGACAATCCAACAAAGTTCAGCACAGTGGATTTGGTCAGCCTGAGCTGTTCAGCAGCACTATGCAAGCCTAAAGTCCGCACCTCCACATCCTATCCATACTACTCAATAGCATACTCAGAAAAGCAAAGGTGCTCTGAGATTTTACACCATCCAAAATGTCTACAACCATTTGAAGCAAAAGAAAAGGAAAACATCTCCAGATACGGAACATGTGATTGCTACAAACTGAAATACACATATTTCAAGGTGGAACATGCTCTTCCTTGAATACTTGCATGCAAATCCCACCCAAGATGTAAAGGGAGCTATGGACAACAAAAGGAGCAGCTAACATGGCCTTGCACGAAAAGCCGGTGCTCAACCATCAAATAGGGAAAAGCATGACATAACTCATTACTTGTGGTGAGTCATTTTTTACCAAGTGTAGAAGGGTGTCCTTTGTCTAGGCACTTGCTAATTAACAGCAGGAGTGGGAGACTTAATTTGCTTTCGAAACACATTTTGGGGTTTTTTTTTCCCACCAAACACATAAAATGTCTTTGTATATTGGAAAGGGAGTTTCAGCCCTTCATTTCTCAAGTGAGTGAGTTTGACCTAGATACTTAGGTTTCAAAGCATTCATGTAACTTATGGTACTATATAAACTGTTCAGAATCTGGCTCAAATGGCTCACAAAAATGGACAAGACAGCTCCCACAATGATGCTCACACTGTGTGAAAGATAGGTCTGGTAAGTGAATAGCAACAAAAAAACTGCAATTGTCTTTAGAGTGAAGACAAACTGAACAGTAGGTCCCTCACCCTTTCTGGTTTTATCTTAAAAATAATCATTGGAATAACAATAGCAATATCAAGGATGGGATGAATCAGTTCAGTACTATTGCTGATATCCTCAAATTCAGGCAAAACTCATTTATGACTGTGTATCCAAACTGTGTGGTTCTGTTGCCTCTGAAGAAAAACATAATTCTAGTACTACACAACTCAGTTCCAGTATGGCAAAACAAGTGGGCAGTATAATTATTCTTGTGTGCCTCTGTGAACGCAAGAGCAGGAACATGTTCTCTGAAATACGTAATCACTCCCAAGACAGTGTCCTGGCATGTCTCAGATAATCCATATGACCTTCTAGACTGTACCTCAAACAGGAACGCCTTCATTTATTTTCTTTGGCATGGATCTTCCCCTTACTTCACCTCTAGTTTAAGCTTCCTGCTTTCAGAAACTGTTTCCCTAACAGACAGGGAGTGCTATCTAGCAAGGTTGGATAGGCAGAAAATAGTACTTTCTGTAAAGCATGTTTAGCAATCGCTAAACATGCTATCTTCACCCATCCTGCTCTTCATTAGAGAAGTTCTTTCAAAAACAGCCTCACTGGTTGTCAAGTATCATAGGTATCCTGATCTGCAGAGGTTCCATCTCGTATTTATTAATGTCAAAACGGCAGCAGGATGTGGCCCTCACAAAGGTTGGTCATCTCATTAGTAGTCACTAGTCAGTCAGATCATGAGTAGTCTGTACACAGTCCTGTTAGCCTCCCTGGGGTGCTGCAGCTTGCACTCATTTGGGGAAAGACTAATAAGGAAGGAGGCCACTAGGATTAAATCCTGATGCAATTCCAATAATATCCAAATATGGCTTTCCATGGAACTGAGGGATGAGAAGCAATCAGGAGACAATTCCTTGCTGCACTGGGAGGGATCCATACCACCTTTCCATAGACATTTCACCCAGGTGTGTGTGTAATTAGGACACCCAGGACTAGAATTTGCATCTAGTTTCTGCAGTTCTGTTCCTCCTGCTGCCCCACATCTCATCTAGTCAGCTAGACTGTCTTTTCAGCAAGAAACTAGGTGGCCATCACCTATTTTTGCTCTAGGCAGGGACATGCTGTTACTGGCACATGCTGTTTTATGGTGAAGCCACCTCTTATGCCACCTCACAGTTAGAGTAGTTTAAATGATGTTTCAGCTAACCAAGAATCAAAAGTGTGATACTGAATGGAAAACCCAAGGAAACCTATACAAGACTTTTGCCTGACATTTGCACATTAAAACAGAAGCCCTATTGAAAGACAACAGATTTGATTTCATGTGAGTACCTGCACTACTGATTATATATCCTGTGATGCACTGTGTTAAAATGTTGAATGAATTTTAGGAGGAGAAACACCATCAAAAAGCAGTAACATTCCCTAGTTAAAATGCATAGAAACAAACAGAAGCTATAATACCCGGGTTCCAACTTCAGAACTCCATTTTCCCATGCTGTATGTAACTGACTTGAAAAGTCAGCTTCACCCTTTGCTACACACTCCCAAGCCCTAACATGGACATACAGGCAGTATAGTCAAGTTTTGTTCATAACAGAGAAGTAAATGCTTCTAAAGTGCAAGCAGGAGACAACTGCAGACGGAGAGAATTACATTGCTCTGATGTGTTTGTTTGGATACTAATCACAATGTACTGAAAACAGAGGATATTTGATCATCACTTGCTTTCAGCTGCCAATGACTAGGGAAGAAGGCGGAGAAGTTGAAAAAAACCAACAAAAGCCACACAAGTCAAAACCAAACAGGCAAGCCCATAGGTCTGGTTCAGAAAGGACAAAACCAAATATTTATTAAAATATTCATTTTACACACACACACAACTGCCCTGATGTGTACCTTACTTCTCAGTGTTCCAACTAATCTGAAATGCCAGTGTAAGCAGTACGTTAAATACATTGGCAATCTGTCTCATTTCATTTCACATGCAGTCCTTTGTCTTTTTTAAGTACTTTCTTTAAAACTTTCTGCAGTTTTCTGAGTTACCTCAAACATGCCTACCCTTGCTGGAGAAGTTTTAATGTGGCACAGCCTACATCCATGATTTTGTTAAAAATGACTGATTAATAGCACCTCTCTTTACATACAGGCCACTGTCACAAAGGTGTTAAGAGCAAATTGTTAGTAAGTGCCTCAGCTCACACTCTTTGAACCAACTGCATTTGGATTACATTCTGTGCGATTTATAGCACAAAACCCTAGATTTTAGATACCAGAACAGTATATGAATGTAGTATTTTAATAACTGTTCTATGTACCTCGGATTTGGGGTCCCTATTTGTAACCCACTCCTTAGAGCAAAATCTGCATACGTACCTGAAAACTTCAGCTTGCCTAAGCATCACATTCTTAAACATTAGATATGACAATTTAGGGCATACACCAGTAAACACAAACTTGGGTGACTTGGACAACAATGTGCAAATTAGACATTGATGGCATTGACAGAAAAAATTCTGAACTCCCTGTCTGATCAATCCATAGGCTCATCAGGGATATGATAATACTTTATGCTCCCACATTGAAATGGTATATGTCAGGTACAGCATTACACCTTCATGTGATTATGAACACAAAGATTTAAGACCAGATCCTTTTGTTTGGTAAAGGAATCCTATTTCCTACACATCCTTCATAATCAGTGTTTAAAACACATAGCAACAAATAATACTTAATTCCTAGTACATGCAAACTGTAGTGGGTTGCATGATGGAGTTTAAACGAACTCACTGCTGTTCTCCGTCCTTGGTACGTTAGCAGCATGAGAAATTAAACCAGCAAGGGACTACTAAAACACCTGCTCCTGTATTAGCTTCTATACTTAGAGCAGCCAGAACCTTCATCTCACCACACTCCTGTTCTGGTTTCTTCTACAAGGGGACAGAAGCTGGAGAGGAAAGAAGTTGTCATTGGAGACAACCATGCTACTTCTGGGTGCTTATATGCCCAGAGACTCCTGTGGGCAACTTCTGCTGAAAGGGCATTCTTCTGATCTCTCTCATTTGACACTGCCTTACACTGGGCTCAGGAATACCTTGGCTTGGGAGGCACACCAAGACTACTCTTTCATACAGGTAGCATAAGTCCCATGAGGTGCAACTACTGCAAGGCTACTGAAAACTGTGGGTGCAAGCAGTTGTCCCACAAAGCTCTGCTTCATGACTATCTATATCTCTGCTAAGCACTTGCAGTGTCATGGCCCAGATATAACTGCGAACCATTAAAATCTTCTGATGCATGCATAAATAGCACAAATGATGTTAAGCAACAGATCTCATGATCAGGTGTTCTTAAAAGAAACTAATTATACACAAAAGAATATAAATTCAGTAATACCTTAACACAATAGTGAAGTATCACAAGATTACTTATTCTGCATTTGGAGTGCCTGTTTTACTTGGGCTGTACCACATGTACATTAAGTGTGTACCACATTAAGTGTTAGCAAGACAGCACAGTGTACCCTCTCTTAAAATGAAAGTATAGACAACTGCAGATTTACCAGGAGGTTTAAGCAGGTTTGTGCTACCTCTAGCAGAAGTGTGCGCGGATTGCATACCTCACATTGTCTGATACAGGTGCAGTCATGCCTCCCTTCAACATAGCTCAGAGGTGGCCCTGTCTGTGACTGATTAATATCTTCAACTTGAAAATAAATTATTAGGCTACAAGAGAACTTTTAAAAACAAAACAAAATTATTGTAATTCAGGAGTCAAAAGCCCCTCACACATTAATTTTAAAGAATATTCTGATGCAGGGTGTGTGGAAGCAAACCAACTGATGCAGGAAATGCCATCCTGACACCTAAAATATCTAGGAAATAGAGGACTGCAATCAATAACAAACAGCATGATGCAAATAGAAAATGTAAAGTCTTCGTGTGCATCAGGAGAGCAAACAAAAAATGAATCTTCAGATGAGTCAATATAGACATCAACTGCAAGAAATTACACATGCAGTGCAGGCCAGCTAAGGGCATGCCGCACAGGTTTTGTAACATACACAAGCAATATTATTAAGACACATTTGGGTCAGATTCATATTACACCAAGCATACGTAAGAAACACTTCACAATAAAAACAGAAGAACTGTTTTCTCCTTAACCATCTTTCTAGAAATGAGGCAAATGCTGATTTTTATTATCACAGATTAAAGTAAAGCCTATTAAAGTATTTTTTCCATAATAAAACCATTCAAAGCTAAGTCACAGCTGGCCTTTGCATAAATATGCAGCAGGTAGAAAACAGAAAAAAGGCAGGCCCACCTCCTAACATACTGTAAGGAACATGCAATTTTAGTTCCTGATTTAAAGGACAGCAACATTTGCTCTATCCCAAAATACTCATAGGCATAAACACACCCCTCCAGGAGTTTTGCAGGTATTCAAAGGCAGGAGATGTTTCACCAGAATTACTGATATGTTTCATAATGCTCCGAGTTAAAGTGGGGCAGCTCGGGCAGCAGAGAACTAGCCCTGAGCCTGAAAGCCGAAGCCAAATGCAAGTTGAGAACAAGGTGCAAACTTTAAACGGGAGATGATTAACCACTGGAATGAGCTACCAAGAGAAGCAGCAGACTCTCCACCCCTTGAGATCTTTGAATCATGTCTGAGCACTTCTCTGGAAGATCTGCTTAGCCAAACAAATGTTTCTCAGTACAAGATAGTCAAGATGGGTAACATGAAACCGCCTGTGTTACAAAACAGATGCCGCAAGCCGATCTAATGTCCCTTCTGGCCTTACGTCCTGGATGATTCTGTGAATCACACACCAGTGTCTCTGCAGGGTCAGGACCTTGGACTGAAAGTTACTAGTGAAAAAAAATGCTTTCATACTTATTTGATAAACATATAAACTGTGAAAAGCGTAATTTCCACAGCCATTATGAAAGAACATGGCTTATCCATTAAGGTTTACTCGAAACTGGCTTTTTAAGAAGCATTCTGGAAAGAACTATGGCTTTAGTTAACTCTGGGGAAAACTAGTTTTCCTGATTTTACAATTTCACTTAAAACTGATAATCTGTATTACATATAACACTATTAAAAAGTTCAATTTTTTACAAAACTTTAGATTACTTCAGATATTAAAAGCTACACAGATATTTCCATGCCCCTGTTTCTGTAGTGACTTAATACAATTTTAAGTCTGCTATGCAGGCTGACATATTTAAATTCTAAAGGCTTGGCAAACCTATCTTCCACCCTCAGCCTTACAAATAGATGCATCGCATTGCCATCTCCAGCACATAAGAACTACCTGGCTTGTCCACCAAAAGGCTTTTCTCTTAAAAATTTTAGATGCTCCTTTAGAATAGGAATCTTTGCTTTCTTCTTGTAATTTAGGTCAACAGTCATTTCGAGTAATTTTACTTGGATGGTTGGACTTGGACTTTTTTCATAATGTTATAATTAATCAACTTGGAGAGGGAGGGGAGAAAATCCTGTGCTCGTTATATTAAGCAAAGGATGAATGAAGTTGTGTGAGATTTGTTTAGTCGGTTTTCTTCCTCAATTCAGTTGTTGAATAATAATAAAAACTTTTGTGTTTGTATTAAACCAACTTAAAATTTAGGTTTTGTAAGAGAGGTAAGGGAAGACAAGGAAGTTTCCAGTAAAATAAACCCTTCTTCACATTTCTAGTCTCTCCTCCTATTGAAAAAAGAATATGCCACTTACATGTAATTTGCTTTAGCAATTACAAGGTTGAAGTAGGAAGAGGAAGGGCTAGACTCACAGTGTGTGAGAAATCGTTACCTATCTTATCTTTCACCCAGTATTGAACTGGTCGGAGACTAGTCAGACCACTCACATATACACAACACATTTCAATCTCAGCACCCAGTTTAAATTCACCTTGCTGCCTGAGGTGATTTGAATATATTTATTTTCTCTCCAAGAAAAACATCCAAGCCTCCAGTCATGGAATATTCATTCAAATCTCTGCAATGTTTCCTGCTAGAGCTGTTCTAAAAAATGACCGTATTTCAGCACTCACACCTGGGAGCTGGAATCTACGCATTTCAGACCTCCTCTGTCAAACTAGGACAGCTTCTACAGGGAAGAGTGCATACTCCCTCTCACTCAACACCCTCCAGTAACTTACAGCACTGTAGGCAAATAGTAAATATGAACTTTCAAACTTCACAGCAGAGAATGTAAGTCTCCCAATAGACTTAGAGATAGAAAGGCAATTCTTTCTTAGTCCTGATCATTTTACCCAATCTCCTTTCCCTCCTTCCCTCCAGTGAAAACTGAGTTCAGCATTTGACCTCAATTTTCAAATTGTCTCAGGACAAGAACTTGGAAAAAAGTAGGTTCATTTAATGGAAGTGAATCTTTAGAGGAAAGAGAAAGAAGTCAGTGTATGAAAAGCAGAAGGAAAACCTCCCTTCCCCAATTTAAGAAAAAGGGGTTTTTTTCTGCTTTAGAACAGAATTGCTGGCAATTTTGACATTTTAAAATCCATATACAACTGGAACCCTGCAAAGTTCTAATTTTCCTCTTGCTATCGCCCATCTTCCTCATTTTGTTCTCCAGATGCAGTTTAGACATCCTAATCCAATCTCTGCACACTTCATTTGGGGCATGGGTTGTCAAACCCATTTGTCTAAATGGAGGGATTAAATTCTTTGAACTTGGGTTTAGCTGTACTGAAGCAGAAGTAGAAGCAAAGCTTCCTAACAAGATTTTTACATAAATAGTCAGCTTTAGAGTTTCAGTTACAGACTGAAGGATGGATGGAGAAAAAGCACCAGAGTTGTGAAGGAAGAAAAACAAAAATCTTTGAGCTGAAGATTATACTTTTATATTAGACTTTTGGCAAAATCAAGATACAGGAAGAGGATAAAACAGACCTCATGAAAGGTGTATAAACAGGTGTACTGGAACATAACAGGAAAGTCACTTGTCTCCATCAATGTTTTTCTTTTGCACATATAAATCCAGCTAGATCTTTTAAGACATTACAAAGTCTAAGTAATTCCATACACCGATAATCTACATATGCTTCAAAAGCCAAAGGAAATTTTGCTACCAATATCCGTGGTCAGATGCAACTGTGCTTGAAAAGTAGAATATTTTATGTAACTCACATTTTAAGAAGTACTTTCAGCTGAAATTCTCTCTCTCTTCTTTCCTGGTAAAAAGCATTGTAGAGAAGAAAAAGCAAGAGAATAAAAAGCCTTCTTGAATTTATCACAGCAAATTCTGGAGAATGGAATACATCCCTACATCATATACCTCACAACATGGACCACTTAGGGTAAACATCTGTCTTTGAAGAGGTTGAAGAATTTAAAACACAGTAGTAATGATCCACAACAGTTGTGCGCCATATTACATATTTCTTTTAAATAGTTCAAGATTTTGTAACAGAACATCCACAAAATGGTATGTTCTTTTGTTTAAAGACTTCTTTCTAAATTGTGTCAAAAAGTTTAAATAATGTAATGGTGCAGCACTGTGAACTGAAATCATTATTATAGACATTGCTAAATTTGCAAAAGCAGAAAAATATACTGAAAAACCTGTTTGCTTTCTCCAAAACCTAAAAGGAATAGGAAATTTTAAAATCTCATTCACAACTTTTCAGAAAGGCTTACTGCCATGACAAGTCCTGAATGTTGTTGCCTTGTGGATTCAGGTTCATTTCCTATTACTTAACTACAAAATATACTACTTAGAAGCAGTTCTTCATTTTACATAAATATGTCTAGCACCCTTTGGGGTTTTTTTTGGAAGAAATTTACAACAGATGTGGCTTTCACTGCTGGCCAGTGAAAAGAAAGCTAAAAGCCAAAACAGATTAAAAGATTAAAGATCTAAAAGCACTACAACTGAAATGTCATTTTCCCTTGCCGGGGACAATAATCTCTATGTCTGCCTTTAATTTCTTATTGGAAGTTTTAAAGTGCCTGCTTTAATATCCTTCTCTCAACGTACTGGCACAGAGTACTGCATTTTTATGACAGCTGTTATGACAACTTTATATTTATCTTCAAGCCCCAACTCTCAGGTGAGTCAGGTGATTGTATAAGGACCTGATCAGTCGTTTAAGAAAATTGTAATTTCTAGTTCTTATAGTTAAAAAGGAAAAAAAAACAAAATGCAAAAGTCTGCTTCAGTTATGCGTTAATGACTCAAACCTCAAAATTATGTTATAACGCACATTGTGTTACCCTTAAGATGACTTTGAAAATCCCTCTCCTTAGCTACAAGCTCTTGGACAATGGTAAGCAGGCATGTGGCCTTCAGCCTACTTCCCGAGTGGATCCCTCGAACAACATGATTTTCAACACACAAATGAAATTTCCATACAGGAGAGAAATGCTTATCACTAAACAGACAGAACAGAAGTAAACCCTATGATTTCTCAAGCTGTTTATGCAAAGGTGAGAAAAAAATAAGGGAATAAAGGTCTTTGTACTTGCAGCCAGTCAGACAGTAGACTCCTTGCACAAGTAATCCTCCTGAGAAATTCCTGTATCAGAACCCTTTAAAAAGTAGGCATAATCATCTTATCCACATCCTTAAACTCTCCAAAGAACTACATTAGGTACTATCTTCCCACCCACAGAGCAGATGTTTCTTCCCTTCGTTGGGGATTTGTAGTCCAACAAGATTGGTAATTGAGGCAAATGTGGTCATTGCATATTTTTAAAGTTACTTCATTGAGCAGTAACTGCATCAGGCAAAAAGAAAGTGACAGTAAAAATATTTCAGTTCCTAAATGTTAAGTAAAGCTGGTCTGGGCTGCAGTCTACAGTGTGCATTGTTGAAAAATTACCACAGGAACTGAGTCATAAACCTCATTTACACAGTGGTAATCGGCATCAAAAAGAGACCTTTACAGAAATTCCATGGGGTCCCATGCAAGTTGAGAAGTCAGCAAGAACAGTTATATCCAAATATAATTTACATGCATTCTTGGCTCTAACACTGATGTTGCAAGTGAAAATCGCACTCACTGACGGCCACGTAGTACACATTAACATGAAACTTGCTGGGTCTCAAAGACCTGAACTGTCACAGCAAAAGAAGCACATTAAATTAAAAAAATTAATAAAAAAGCTAACTTGCAAAAGGCAGCTCACTGAAAGTAGTAATTCCTCCACTGTAATGGAGCTATATATATTTATTATCACAGAGGGTCTTTACAGCTGTGGTGAAAGTTAAAATTATGCAACAAAAGGGAAAGCTTTGCAGAGCAGTTAAGTTGATTATTGTAATTCATATCTGGAAGTGAAAACAGACATCCTGAAAAACCCTCCATCTGGCACAAGAGGTGACAGCCTGTTCAGAGGTACAGATAACACAGAACATACTATCTTTATGCTCTCATTGAATACTTAATCCCATCAGAGTGGTGAAATTCAAAGACCTTCATGGAATCTGGCCAAACAAATAACCATTTGATCCGGACCCATGTCCGTCAGCTACATATTACTTGAAATACATAATCCTTGACCAACAAGGCAAAAATTTCACCAGATAAAAGCCTGAACACAAATTTATTCTCAGAAGCAAATGAACGAGCAACAATTCTTGCTACTTCCGAAATACATAGGAGTCAGATTTCTTTCTGCAAGGTTTTTATTTTCTCATCTATAAATATTCATGCTTATATGAACAACAGCAAATTAGTGGCAACACCTAAATATGCTCATACACAAAAATTAAGTAACGCTATGAAGGGTCCATCAGGTTCTCACCAGTATCAACACAACAAAAAGAGAGTTTTGCAATTACTACAACACTCCATGGGAAATATTACATGAGGTCTAATATAAATAGTTTTGCTGTCATCATCAGTCAGCCTGATAACCATACCTATAGTCTTAATTTTTGCCATTAAGAGATGATAGCTGCACCTGTTTAAAATAGATAAGGCAGATGTCCTACATTTCACAGACTAGAAGCCTAAATGCAATACAGGTCTGAAATCAAAGTCACTATTGCGTATAGAAATTAAAAGAACAGTTAACACCACAAATGAGATGGAAAGAAACCTAAGTGTGCTTGCTGCAATTTGCTAAATAGGAACTGAGGACTCCCCATCCCAGAACACCAAAACACGTGACATAAGAAACTGCAAATCCGGAAGGACAATTTTTTAATACAATAGATTATTTCTATAGAGATTCTCTCTAGAATTCCCTCTCCAGAAAGAGATGATATTACATCACTGGGGAACAACAAGCATAGCATCTACATTTAAGAAAGAAAAATATGTGAATGAGGTTGCTGCAAATGAAACTTCAGGCCCAAGAAACTTAAGCTTATTCCCAGTAGCGTAAAAATATTTAAAACCAACATAAAGTACAATTAAAGACACAGACAAAAAGGGAATTTGATAGCATTACCATTTATCAAAGGCAGGTAGTGCAATAATAGTCTATTATTTCAGAGGATAGCTAATTTTCTGGAGAAATAAACCAGCGTAGATCTTATCTATTCAGATTTAATAAAGCATTTGGTGACATGCCACGAGGGGAAGTTGTTAAAATGGAGACTAATACAGAAATATTATGTGGGGGAAGATAGCTAAAGCAGATACTATGAAAGCCTTACTCCAAGCTGCAGAAAGCACAATACAGTTCCTCCAGACTTCATCTTCCCAGCAACATTTTTATAACAACTTTGGCACAAAAAAATAGGCACAAGATGATGAAATCTGCTTAAAAATAAACCAAGCCCTGATTCTCATCAATACTGATGTGATTGAAGTATCATTAAGGAAAAACTAGTGTTCAGAAACGGGCTGAAACACAGTAACATGAACATGAAGTAGCAGACTTCAGAACCCAAAAGTACAAGTTCATTGTTCGGAACTAACACAGAAGAAGAGGGGCTGTAATCCTAGGATCGATTCAGAGATGACAGTAAGCCACCATGGATCAAGCAGCCTGGAAGAGGCAAATGTGATTTAACAGTGTCAAATGAGACATCTGACACATGTATTTCCTAACTGCAGTGATGTGAGTACTTCTGGTTACTTGAAGGAAAGAGACAAACAGGAGAATGATGCTACAAAAAGCAGAGGAACTGGAAAGCTTACCTTGCAAGAGGAGGCTAAAGAGAGTTTGATTTATTTGGCTCTGCAGAAAAGAAACTGAGAGGGAGTATGATTAGTCCCTGAATACGTTTTTTAAGCAGCAAGCTGGTAGGGGGGAGAAATAGTCTTCAAGCTAAAGAAGAGGTGATGTGAAGCACAGTCCAAGCTGATTCCGCTTAGTCCCTAGCTGGCAAAGAAACACCCCTGATCTATCATGTTTAACTTAAACTAAACTTATTTTGGAAATCACCACAAGGGAGTGGAGGAGCGCTAACCCCATTTTGGGCCAGGGAGTTGAGCTCTAGGCAAACTGCTTGGCATATCTTCAAGCTGGTTTTGACTATGATAACCACCTTCAGAGCAGATGCTTACACTGCTGTGGTTCAGCCCTGCGTTTCTGCAGAAAATGCCAAATGAAGGAAGTGGCCTCAGCAGTGACTGTTGGACAAGTGACTGTGGCGAGGTTAGAAATAATGCACCTGGATAATTTAAATTTACCTCAGAAGAACAGAGTATTCAAACATCGCATGAGAAGCACTTCTTCAAATCCTGTAGAAGTTCTGCTTTCACAGCAGTCTGAGCTGCAGACAACAGAAAGCAAAAGAGAGTTTTAAAAATGTTTTACACAGCAGAGATAAACTGAGAGGAAGGGACAGTCTGAGGATCACAATTTGCCATCTAATGCAGTTCTTGGAGGGCATTCACCTAGAAATACGAGTGAACTGTGCAATCTGAGAATTATAAGTGAAATAAACTGGCAAAGCTTATTAGTGATACGCTGGTAAGTTGTTAAAATTTGGCTAAACTTTAAAGACGTGATGCAGGTGGATCAGGGGGAGTATGTATCATTATGCAAAATTAAGCACAGAATTTCAAAACCAATAAGCCTGAGTGACAAGTTGGTTAAGTTAATTGCAAGTAAAAATGGAGCTCTAAAAATTACAGGGAGCACAGAACTACAGCATTGTTACTTCTTAAAAGAAAAATCAAAGGAATGTAATGAAGGTACCTGAAGCACGTAAAGGAATAATGAAGCACAAATAGCTAGGGGTATTAAAACTAACAATAAGGGGTTTTCTAAAATATACTGGAGGTTTGAAAAATGCTGGAGAACAAGGAGTTCCATAAATAAAGTGACAGAATAAGGAAATATTTGCTATTGGGAAAATAGAATGAACAGAATAATTAATTCTTTTTTTTTTATTTGCATTTCGTGAGCAGAATATTATTAAATATAAGACCTTTGAGAGCATGCGGCGGTCATGAGAAATTCTGAAGGCTGAGATTAACTTAATATTCTTGTTTAATGTTAATGAGCATCTGACATCTCGCTTGAACTAAAATGTTCAATCTTGAGCTTGCCTTGCATTTTTCATTGTTTTAAAAAGATGAAATTTCTTTTAGGGGAAAAAGCTCCATCATGGCTCTCAACAGAAGAGTGAATCTAGTCAGGAACACCTGTTAGGTCCACAGTTGCTTGCTGTCACTATGAATATTCATTCAGAAAGGAACATATCAGGAGCAGTAGTAAATCACCAACTGTTGACCACATTAAGCTCAGGGAAGCTTGTGAGTGTCTTTAGTAAGATCTCTAGACATTCCCTCTGACTAAGCATGTTTGCCTGCGTAATTCCCAATCAGTAACAGGGGAAAAAAAAAATAAGTACTGTATTCTCCCCCAGATTACGATTATTTCAGTTTTCCTTAGCAGAGATAAGGACAAAAAAAACCAAAACAACCAAAAAAAATAAACAACCAAAAATGAAAAAAAAAAAACCCTCTGAGACAAAGCTTTCCCACTGTCTAAAATGCAGCTTCTTCCTGTTGTTCAGCTTCTCTCAGTGCCTCCTGGGTGCAGCTGGTCACTGCCTGCTCTGCACCACCGGCTCCAGGGCACAGTTTCACACCAGCAGCACTGTGACAGGGCTAGCTGGTGGGCTCCTGTGCAGGCAGGACAGTGTGCACCATGGATAGGATGGGACGGGACAGAGGATCCCCACAAGGGCAGGGGGGAAGGAGGGCAGGAAAAGGGTATGTGTGCTCATTCACATGAAGGTTACTGTCAAGCACATGGTCACAGTGACAGAACTGATGGTGTAAGGGGTATTCTTCCCCAAATTTTCAGATATAAACAATGCCTTTACCATTGGTGGTTTTGTTTTTTCTTCCCTTTGCTTGCTCATATTTAACAGTAAGAAACGCATAGGTAGAAGGGATATAGTGCAGCATCAGGGAGCTACCTGTAAGACAGCAGAATGAAAAACTTTCTCATCACAGGGCTGAGCTGAACAAGAAAGAGACTACCTATACCAAAACTCATTCCAAAAATTGACAAATGCAGAAGTACAGAACAAAGACACAGCTACTCTCAAATAAACCTTTCTTATTTCTTGATAATCAGCAAGAACTCAAGGAGGTAGAGTATGGTGAGTAAGTCCGAGTTGAGGAAAATCAAATGGAAATAATGCTGTTGAAGAAACAGTGAATGGTTATCTGAGTTGTAACAAGCTTTCATCCATTCTTTTGGACTTGCTAGTTTAACCTTTGGAGAGGCAAATGAATTAAGTTTCTCCTGACCATGTTCCTTTCTCTCTTTTTCCTGAGGGTGGATACAGCCATTAGTTTTTGCTTTGGTTTGTTTTTTTCCTAGTATAAAGAGTTAACGAAATAAACCAACATTCTATAATGAATGTACAGAGGGAAAAAGAAAAACAAACCCAACCAAACCAAACCAAAACCCAAACCCTAAAAAAGAAAGGGTTTGGGGTTAATACTGTTTGCAGTTGTTCCTCAGATGGATGGCCCTTGGCTTGTTTCTTTTCCTACGCAACAGTGGGCCTCATGGTAGCAAAAAAGGCTGCTGTCTGAGCCATTAGACCCAAAATAAACATAAATACAGCAAAAAATTGAGGAAATGGAAACACCGAGCCATAAACATTCATGTTTTAAGACAGTGATTCAAGCAGTTCAGTGTTCGTAATCAGGGTGTGAGTGATTCTCCACATGCCAAGGTATAGAAGCAGCACAGGATAGCTCAGAAATCTACACAAATACGGTCTTTACTGCCTTTTGACTGATTGCAATAACCTTGTGGTGTATCTGGGAGTATGTTGTCAAACCCCATGACAAAATTAGTCTGGTTACTAAATCACTTGGTCATCTTCTCCTTGTTAGCTCAGCTAGTATGTTAATATGCTGCCAAACAAACACAACGTACAATGCTGGTTGCCTCCCCCTTCAGCTTTGACTTCAGCTATCTGCCCTAACGCAGAATGGATAAACAGTTTTCTTGCCAAATAGTAGTGGATTAGCCACAGCAGTGGTGACGACAGCACAGTGTGCGGAAGGATAAGAGTTACAATAGATATTCCCAAAGCAGTAACATGAGCTGGGATAAGGCAGGAATGAAATGTCATCATCTAGATGAACATTTACACACTATGGAAATGATGACTACTACTTGGATTGAGCAGAAGGGCGAATTCAACGTCACAGCAACTTCAACAAAGTTCATCAGACATATATGCTGTATTTTAACCCCATAATCTGGTTCTCCAGCTCAAATGCAGAGTATGTTACTAAAATGTATTCCATAGGGTAAACCAAAATATTAATATTTTAATAGTCATACTATATTGCATAATATTAGAAATATGTTGCCTTTCATATTCTTTCAATCTAGGCCCAATCCTAGGAACCACTGAAAATCTACATTTCATATCTGCCTGAAAGCCCTGCCAATCCTCAGAGCTTCTCAGGATAGGAAAATGAATTGAGTATATAGCTGAGAATACATAAAATTTCCATGATCTCAAGGTGCCTGGAATAGCTGAACCCATAATTCGCTATGCATAAAAAAGAAAAGCATTGTGACATTATATCCGTGCTCTTTATGATTTTAAAATGAATGCAGTAGTTAGCAAATTGAAAAGAACATTTTATAACTTTTTCAGTTCTGCTACTTCTGTATGTATGCATTAATGCAGTAAAATTCTCTATCACTTTCTGACCTGGAGTATGTTCATTCCATTTTATACATAGTAAGAATGACTAAAGCACAAACACTCCTAAAAGCAGCACCTAAACAAGATCTTCAACCTTCCTAAGCTAACTGCCAATCCTATTACAAATTTTCTATGCATTCAGATAGCGTGTCCATTTTCCTATCTGAAGCCATGGAAAACATGCACACTGTATGGAAAACTATACTCTGGATTACACAGGGCTCTGGTGTTGCTGGGATGGCAGTGGAAAAAGTTCCTGAGAACCTTGGCCAATTTTACAAAGAGACCTTCTGGCAGACATGAGACCAGAAGTAAGTCTACAAGCATCAGTCTTGTACCTTACCAGAGGAGACTACCATTTCTTCTCCTGAAATATCCATTGCTTCATCTAATCCCAATTACTTCAGAATTCTTTGGCGAGTCTTGTATCATAACATATTACACTATTGCTGAACTAACTGACATAGGGAACACTCTGGTTCACAAAACTTCCCATCAGTCTGTGAAGTTTTGTTTCTTAAAATGTTTCAATGCCCATTATTTACTTCCATTTTGCTCTGAATTTCTACCTGTCTCATAACTGGATTCCTTCGGTTTTTTTCAGCAAGCCACTTATCCTCTCAATCATGTCTGCTGCTTGTCCCTCCTCTCTTAGTCTCCAGCAAGTCTGGAGCTCTCCCTGGTTCACTGCCTAGGTTGTATTTCATTACGGCTGCCACATTATTTGCAGCAACCATCATTAAAAAGGCTGCTGCATTATCACTAGAAAGGGAGCAGCATTTCAACAGCTTTGTGTGGCAAGTGCACTGGGGGACAGTTTCTGCTGCCTCTTGCCAAGTTCTCATTGCTCCACTTTCCCCATTGGTTCTACTGCTGTATAGTTCAGGTTCTGAACTTATCTCAGGTTCCCTCTGATTTGCTCTCATTAGGAAGGCATTCGGGCAGCATTATTTTCCCTTCAAGCTGGAGAATTTGTTCCAGGTCACTGCTGAACTGTAGACAGTGACCTTGAACATGTAACCTGTAATGATATGAATGACTGCCCTACCGGCTGCCAAACTTTTTGTGCAAGATCCCTCATCCCTACCCCAATGGCTCCCCACTTACCTGGATGGAAATAGAATAGGATGTATACGAGAAACAGAGAGGTGTATATGAGAAATTGGAACTGTTCCTCATCTCCCAACGTACATTTAGTAATGTATCTTAGGCAAGCCTACACTCATCAAAACTGCTTGGGCCTTGAAAACTACAGAATAGCTGTGCTATACACCCAGCTGTTGTCAGTTCGATGCTTTCATGTAGATACCAGCCATGTGAATATACCTTAAGTTCTTAGATGTTAATCCAGTGGGTTTTAAAGAATAAAATCCTTGAAGCACCAGATCTACCAAAAGTTAAGATTATATCTCAGATGTGTCACAGCCTAATTCAGAGAAGAGACATCTGTTTTAAAGCAAACATCTGTTTCTAGCTATCCCCACTCAAAGTCATCCTGTCATCCTCTTCTAAGCCCAAATCAAAGTGCTGCGATCTTAAAAGTGGTGAATTTGCACTCACACGTTGTGGATTAAGAAGGGTCTGGGGTTTGAAAGTAAAATCTTTCACCTCTACAGTGAGCATTCTTGGTTACACCATTCACAGCCCTTCTTGATCCAACAACCTACAGAAAACAACCACAAGACAGCAGGAGAAACGGCAAACACTATCCACTGCACTGTTTCAAGTAATATGAGGGGACATGAAAAAAGTAATGTGGGGGACATCATTGGCTGGAGAGCTGGAGACCGCCTTGGAGGACGAAAGAGCAAGAAGCATTACAGTCAGGCACGACTTATCCCATGTAATATTGGACAACTTGAACCTCTCTGCCTAAAGAGAAGCACTGCTGCTACACAAACACAAGCAACTGATTTAGAAAGAGAGTTCTTATGAGACTCTGTATGCCATACACATGAAAGGAAAATCTACCCTAGAGGGCAATTCAGAACAAAAGACTGACCCTGGAGAAATGAGGCCTCAGGATGGTGCCTAAACTGAGATGCAAGCAGTCCAGAATTTTCTCCCTTTTGTAGTTTAACTTAGATCAACACAATCTCTCCTCAGTCTCTGAGGCTCCTCTGAACCTCTCCCGTAGATGTTAGGAACTTGTGTGAAGGGAGCTGAAACACGAAAATGTAACCTATTGACCAATGTAGCTGAAAGTTTTTACTTTAGCACTTTCATTATCATAGCTGAAACTATTGTTCTAACTTGCCTTTTCTTGGAAGACATACATACTATGAAAACGCCAAGATTCCTTACCAGCAGTAAAGCAACCTCCCTTGCTTACCTCGATCAACTGACCACTGAAAACAGCCCAACCGAGAAAGTGTTATCTCACAATTAGCTGTGCTCAATTTCACTTTTTAATAATCACTACCTTTCAGAGAGCTAAGCTTCCACAGTTCCATGGGTTCCCCAAAAGAAAGCAGTATGAAGCATGCTGCAGCTGTTTCTCTGCAGCATTTTTCTCCCTCTAAAAGTGTTCTCAAGTTAATTCTGATGAGGTTTGAAAGGAGTAGGCTTGTGCTCCACGCTGAAAACGTTTTCAATTTGACAGCTCTGTCGGTGTGGGGGAGGGAGAAAGATCAGTGATATCTTTAAGTTATGCAATAAAAAGTTAGTTGTCTTCTTTGAATGCAGATTTCTATTGAAGTTTTAAATAGTCCTATTCAACTAAGGAAAGGACTGGAAAGATGGTTAATATAAGTAAGATGAAGAAGCCTGCTGCTGTTCCTGTAAATAAAGCTGACCTTCTGGAGTAGTGGCAGAGGCTGCTGACCTTGTTTTTCCCCCTTGCACCAGCAACTGCATAACCTTACACGAGTATCGCGTTACCAGCCAAACAGCCAGCTTTCACATATGTCAGCACAGAGTAGTACACAGCACCAGCCTTCGCTAAAAGGGAACTCGCCTGCTTTCGGAAAGGCTCAGGAGACTCAAGCTTATGCCAAGCTGACTAAAATTTTCCCAAGGGATGGACAACAGATTCCTGGGATTTAAAAAGTAAAAAGCAGCACTGGCTTTGCAACACGTTCCAGAAATCACAGGCTGTAAAATATCTGATACTGAAACTGCAGAAGGCTTGCTGTGGATGACATGCTTCTACCTTCTTTCAAGTAGTCCTATGCCACTGTTTCAGAGTTGTAATGAGAAGGGAAGGTGTGCTTGTAACACCTTAAAGAAAGCCAGCAATTGAGAAGCCTCAAAAGCTCACAAGTTTAAACTATTTCTCTTTAACCTTCTCCCATCATTCAGTAAATTACTTTCCATTTACCAAAAGGCAACTACTTCAAGCAGTTTCTTTTCTCCTTCCCAAAGGTTTAGAATATAGAGGTAGTACTCCAGAAAGCAATGGGACTCTCTCTACGTGGATTTGTGTCAACTCCATCAGCACAGTATCAACACTTGAATTCATCACATCAGTGAGGCAGTGTCACATTTTACAGACTTCAAGATAGCCAAGATTATGTGATTTGCCAAAATCACAGATTAATTTTGTGGCTGAGGTACTGCATTTGACCTTCAAGTCCAAGCCTTCTCTCTTGTGCTAGCAATATATATATATTTTATATATATATTATATAAAAATATAATATTTCTTTCTATTCTTCTACTACTCTACAGTCCACCGAAATGAACTGTCTCTTTTTCCTCACTGCCAGGAAAAAGCACAAACAGATAGTAATGACAACATCTTCTATTCCAGCAGGAATACTGCAGATCCGGTGAGGAGTCTGACCACTTTTCCCGTCACTTCTGCTTAGCTCTTTGCCCTAAGATCACAAGAAGAGAAGCCCAGAAACAGCTGTAGAAGCCTTAGGTTATAAAAGCAGCTTTCATTTTCCAGGCTCCTGCAGAAGCAGTAACGAGACCATTGCAGGACCACTGCAGGCAAGTGAGTTTGACTGAGTGCCTGGGACCAGTGCTTCCCATAGGTAGGACTCCAAAGGAACTGGCCAGAGCCCGCACTAGATAGTAAGCCCAGCCCAGAGGTAGAGGAGAACCACTCTCCAACCAGATGCACAGACTCAGCCGAAATCTCCTGCCTTGATAAACCGTGACAGCCCCTGACCAGGTCCAAGCACCTCCTGCTGTGGTGACCACCTTGGACTTCCACAGTGGTCATAACTATGAAAGTATTAGGGATATTAGCTGATGGACTTGTGGGAGGAAAACGTTTTACCCCCACCAGATTTACTGCAGGTCTGGTAGAAAAAGAACAGAGACATTTGGAGGAAAATGGTGTATTCTCTTTCATAACTAAGAGTGATATATTTTTAGACTTTAAAAACTATATTCTACACGTCAATCTTTCAGAATTTTTTTCTATTTCAAATGAAGCAATTTCATTTCAAAAGTTGATATTACGCAGTTACTTCTTTTCCCCTTACCTTCCTCTTTTCTTTTATCCTGTAGGTAAATAATATGCTGCATTAACCACATTGCAGTAAGTGGTGAAATGTACACATTTCTTTGTGTTTATTTGTTAAAATATTACTCCTGAGCCCTACAGGTATAACCTTTCTTTTTGCTTACTAATCAACACCTTTGATGCTTTCCATTTTCAGCATTATTAGTCCCCAAATTTCCAGTCTGTCAAATGACAGAAAAGCACTTAAGAACCTCCAGATGCATCAGAGCTACAATACTAGAAAAATCCGTAATTATTTAGAATTCAACAATTTGTAGCACATTATTTTGTGAATAAATCTAGGAGTACTTTCAGTGTGGAAATAATGCGCAGAACTCCGAGCCATGCAGCATAACTTCCAATTTGGGCCTTGCTGAGTGGGGGTTGGACCAGCTGACCTTCAGTTCCTTTTATATTTAATTTCAAAGATTACAAATTCATCTGAATAACCAAATAACTACGGCAGATTTTTCAGGTTTTCTCAGTATTCTTTTTTCCTGCTTGGAAAAACACTTGGGGAGGGAGAATTTTTCCTCTGAAGTGTCCATGTAATGGCCGTGTAATCACTACCTGTGCTCTGAGTCAGAAAACATCCAAACAATTCGCCATTTTCTAGACAGAACAATGAGAAAATAAGAATTATAATTCTAGAAAGCATCCAAGATATTTTTCATCCATTTGCACCCCTCCAAGGAGCTTTTGAAATATAGGGCAATAAAAGTCGAGTTGCTTTCAGTACACCTTGCTTGCCTTTCCTCTGTGAGAATGCTCTGCCACTGAGTAACTCTTAAGCTGCCCTGATGTGATCTATGGGGATTGAAAGGGACCTTAGGAAGACTGCTGCCGTGTGACAGAAAGAAATAAAGACCCATGCCTTTACACACATTTGACAGCCTCTAATTCTCCTTCCAATCGCGGCCCCTTCTATTAACCTCCTTTAAGTCAGTTAATTGGGAAAAGTGCCATCAGACAGGCTCCTTGGAGTGCAGCAGTGTGCCCAAGGATGTGCTGCAGCCTCGACACCAAACCCATGGTCACCAGGACACCCAGCACCTGGTCTGTTCCCACAAGGTGGTGGATTGACTCAGAACACATGGCGCAGCGTGAGCAACCACTGAGACAAAGCTCTAGCTGTGGCGCACACAACCCCCTCATGCTGCGTGTCCACAACCTGACATCATGCTGCCCACACCACTGGGCACACAGTCTGAGAGGATTAAATTTGCACATGGCAGGGAAAGATGTGGGACTTTCCTTATGTGAGAAGCACAAGGAAGGCATTTAAATGAATGTTCTGTTTTGCAGTCAATAAAGAATAAATGTGTATAAGAAAGCATGGCTTAGAAAAGAAAATAATTTATTTTTCCCAATAAAACCAGAAGAAATGATCATCCCCCTACAGTGTCAGGAATTCAGACAATTCCCGAATGTCTTTGTCAAAGAGAAGTTTAATTTTCTGAATTCTTAGAATCAAAACTGAAAAAAGCACTGAAAATCAAAAATGGTAGTGACAGAAAAAGAGTCTATTTTACAGTATTTACTTCATTCATGTCTATATATTAATATGCTGAAGAATTATTAGAAAAATGGAAGCTTTGTTTATATTTCTTCTTCTTCCTTTTCTAAAATTCAGTTTATTAGCAAAAGAGCACGGTGACCACCTGTGCTACTTTAATTCTTGGTGTGCTCCGTAGTGGGGTTTGGGCCCAAGCCAGCTAACATAATGCTTGGGCACATTTTGGGGTACAGCATGCACCTGGACAATTCTCAGTGAGAAGTATGGACAAAGCTGCAGCATATTTGGCTTCATCCGCCCCACAGAGTCCTCCAGCACTATCTAGCAGCTGCTTTCCCCTTCAGCACCTCCTTATGCCACAGCCCAGGGCATGCAACACCCCACTTCAGCTTTCTGCTACAAAACCATCAGGTTTCAACATGGACCAAAATGTCTGAAGTCGCATGAGAAGAGATCCTCCCCAAAAACACCACTCAGCCACTAATCCTAATGCCCTGGGGACAGAGTCATACCAGTTTTGGGCCTAGTGCTATATAACGCAGTCCATGTAGCCACATGGTGGTCTGTGACACTTGTATCAGGGCCAGAGAACTAGCCACGGAGATGCTAGTTCTGGTTTTTAAATGTAATTATGAGTACGGAGGGAACCTCTGTCAAGCCTT
Source organism: Psittacula echo (assembly GCF_963264785.1). NCBI lineage: Eukaryota > Metazoa > Chordata > Aves > Psittaciformes > Psittacidae > Psittacula > Psittacula echo. Next base: position 34,248,129 of record NC_137738.1, on the reverse strand, counting down.
TAGTAAAATCTTACTCTTGATATGGCTCCAGACTGTATTTTCACCAACCCATGTATTTAGGATTTCTTCATGCAAAAGGGATATCATCTAATATATTGATTAAAAAGAGTACTCCTCCCTCAATTTATTAACTGATTTCCAACAACAATAAATTTAATGCAGAATAAAAGTCTCCACAGAAGATTCTACAGAGGTATCATGAACCCTATTACAAAATAGTATGAAAGAGGCTAAGCAAAGGCACATTTCAGAAGAAATTTCCCAGTTTCCCCAATATCCATAAACCTGTACATCATATAAACTTATCACCATAGTCTGAGGTCTTCTGCTCAGTTTTCCTTACTCTGCCATCCACAGAGACAAAATATCATAGGCTGAGCCCAATTATCCCACCTCCTATAAAGCTTTGTGAAAGAATTCAGAGTATCTAAATAAGTAATAAAGGTCAGAGACAACTAATACAGGCTGTAGGAAAAAAAGAACATTAAGACATATGCAGTGATTGTTAACTGTAAGCAGTGCAATCTAATGATTTCACCAAATGGCAGCAATGATGATTAAATCTGCCCACAAAAAGGGTAAGTCCCTTTTTTAAGGTCTAGATATAGTTAAGATGGACAGCACCTAAGCTGTCAGTATTAGTGGAGAAAGAGGATAACAAACCATCTGGAAACAGAAAAAAGTGGAATAACTAACTTGGACTGACAATGATTAGAAGCAGAAGGAGAGAAGATTTTTATTCCCTAGATCTGGAAGTCTACATATTTAAAGACCAAATTGTTTTAGACATTGTTGCAGAAAGTATTTGCAAATGAAAGGAAGCATCAAATTTTAAAGTACATGTTTTTAGGTACATTTTATTATAACAACTTGAAAACAAGTTTCTTTTAAATACTTAAAATGTTTACTTTAAAATCTGTTCCCAATGCAGTAAATGTAACTGAATTTGGTTTATGAACCAAAAGCTACATTTTCGAGACTCCATGCATTCAGCTGCAATGTGAGAGATAAATGATCTTTGCTAACATCTGTCAACCCTATCCACTCGATCTCATTTAGTCAATAGTTTTGGTAGTTTTTATTGTTCAATGGTCCAGAAAGTGACTATGTAAAAATATTGTGTAAAATTACATCTTCTCCTTGCATATGTTCATACTTAAAACTAATCTGCTTTACTGGCAGAAAGCAAGTTTCTACTCCTAGCAGTCCTGAAAAAGCATTTTTATCCTGTTATTTGCACTGAGAATATCACCAACTAATTACACAATTATCTAGCATTGCAAAAGGACACAATTACTTTCCAGAGTTCTGCTGAAGGTAGGCAGGAAATTAAGATTATTTTTGTGTGTGCACATAAACCTATTAAGCTCCATGAAAGCAGAAAGGTAACAGCAACCCATACCCGTATTTTTAATGTTGAGTATCTCAAATAACTAATAGTTCTAGTTTGGAGCTGTTATCAAAGAAAAGTACGTCTGCAAACATCAGATTCAGTTCACAAGTAATTTTTGGAGACAGAAATCCAAATAGGCAAAACCTTATATTCTATGAATACAATTCAAACAGCATCATCTGGAAAAAATATATACATATTTTATATAAATATATTTATGTATATATAAAATAATACTTTGAAAGCATCAGCAAATTTTACTTCATGGCTTACAATATTAAATAAAAGAAAATGCATTTTAAACTCCTGAATTTGCATTTCCTTATGTCAAAAGCATGCTATTAAATTAATTTTAGTATTTGATTAAATTAATTGTGTGCGGATTCAATAATAAATTTTTGGATATTCAGCTATACCTCCTACCTCCAGACAATTGTGTTGCACAGGCAGTTTTATGCCAGAAATAAACATTTAGCATTTGTTTTACAAATGTAACAAATGAAGGAAAAATAAATATTTACCTAATGAAGACTAATATTTTCTTCATGCGAGAAAAACAGCCAGATATCAAACCTGCCCATATTAATGACAAGAATTATACAATAAAATCTAAGTAAAATATAGTCAGTGGCACATAAACTCTCATGAGATAATACCACCTCTCCAAATGTCATTCTTTTAAAACAGTTTGCAAAATTAGGTGGAATTCTGAGTTCTACATTTTAGCACCTCTGTTACAAGTGAAAAATACTGCACAACTTTTACTAAGCCAGTTTAACTAACTGAGCTATTTGACTTCTTGTTTGAAAGAAAATGGAATAAACACTACTATCACACATTAGCTCCCCCATTTTCTGTTGAAAACTCTTTATGATGAGATTACATAAAATCTGTACTTTAGAAACTCAGAGAAGTACTTTAATCAGTCACTCTATACCTTTGACAAACCTGAATATATCTTTCTTCAACAATGCAGCCCCATCAAATCCGCCCTTCCCAGCAGATTTCTACTGCCCACACCCTCCAAAGTAGGCCCCTACTTAAAATAGAAAAAACAAAACTTAGTGTTTCTGAGGTAAAACTTAAAAAAGGGAATCAGAAATAAAAGACAAGAAGAAAAATGTGGTTTAGGCTTTTATACATCATAGATATACATCTGATATTCTCAGGCCCTCTAAGTAAAAGCCCCATTTGCAGTTCATATGCTGCACCTGCAACTTCATCTGCTTCAGACTCAAAGTCAAGATGGTTTGTACTTTTCTTTTTTAAATGGCCCCACCAGCTTTATTTTTTCCATTTCCTGTCTGCCTCCTGCTCTCCTGCAATGCACTGCCATATACCTTTGTGTTTTCTCATTTCTCAACTGAAACATTCAAATTTCAGGGAAATGTGTTCATTTCATTCAGGGAAATTTTCTGACAGGGTGCCCAAATAATTTCAAGCTTTCTATGTATGATTAAGACATTAAGATATTTGAATCCGAAGTATAACTATATTACATAGTAAAATATCTACGGAAACTATCTTCTAACTCTTCTCAAACAGCGAAGAATTTGATCAAATACTGACTAAGTCAGACTGAGAAAATTTTTGTACTTGGTTATTTTGCAGACAGGCCACTCTACATAAACCATCTGAAAAACTGGCTTTCCTTTAGAGAAATCCAGCGATTCCCTATCAGCAGTATGTAACCAGTCTGCTGTTATAAAACACTTCCTAAGCATTCATAAGCTCTTAGCTCCAGAGCCATCAGATGCTCAGTACCTGGTAAACTGCTAATCTATGCAGGTTCAGATCTGTTTAGGATACTGAAGATCACACCAAAAAAGGAATATCCAAAGACTTTGATGCTTGTTTAAAAACGTGATGCTTGCAAAAGACAGCTCTGAAGACTGTAATCTTTTGGTGGAGACCGGGTAACATCTGAACAAATAAACTTTTGCAAAACTTACCTTTACTATGTTCACAGTGCAGATGGATGAGCGAGTTTACAAACGCACTGTATAATAAATCTGGAAAAAGAGCTAAGTCATGATCCATGTTACAGAATTCCATCTCCTATATTAAAAATTATACCATGATGTATTTTTCTATTATTACATTGTGTCAAATTCTCAGGTTCTAATAGCTTCCAATGTTCAAATTCTTGTCCCAGACCTGAATTTCAATGCACAGTTGGTCACAACTTGGTGTCAATCTGACTCAGAGCTTCCATTTGAGTTTCAGAGGTATCATATCTTTAAAGGTTAAAAAAAAAAAAAAGGAAATCCTTTTGTTATCAATGTTATGAAATCCAGAAGAAAGCATAAATGTTGTTATTAATCTTATTGTGATCAAATTTCTTCTACTGAGCAGTAACAGTGGAGAAGACAGTACAAGTACCGATACAGAACTACTAGCGTTTCCTACCGTTAGGCACAATCTTGGATTGACTGCCATCTTACTAAAGAAAGATATGCCTAAAGAATTCCACATAATCTAATTTTTCTTTGCCTAACATCCACTATTAATCAGAAATTTTCAGGCATTTGTTTCCTGTTCTTGCTTCCATTCAAAAAAAGACAGTAAGCATCTGAGAGGAAAAAAAATATAAAGGGAAAAAGACCGGGAAGCCCAAGAAAGGAGTTTTAGCTTAGAAGAAAAAAAAGCCCAACAAAACCCTACCAGCATTAACTCCTTTCAGTGCATTCCCGGTTGCTTCTACCAAGCTTCTGGCACTACTGAGCATGTCCCAGTAAAATCTACAACAGATCTGGCAGCACTTCGTTCTTTTGCGGCAGCAGCTTTTTCTACCAGGAAATGAAATATTGAAACATTTTACAGTTATTTTGTTTGCATTTTGTGAAAATTAAATGCTTACCTTTAATAAACACAGTATTTGGAATTTATTACTGATTCCTTTTAGGTTTTAATATTTTGAAATGTTCAAAATCTTTCATGGAGCATTTTGTCAAAACAAGCTCCTGAACAGACAAACAAGCCAACAGGAAACAGGACACATTTTCATCAGAATTTTCAAATCCACCTTGTTTTCTATAGAAAATAAATATTTCAAATTAGCAAAATATCGTGGGAAGACTGTTTATTTAACTGAAAACTCGATCTTAATCAAGTTTTCACAGCAAAGATGGTTTTGCAATACAAAATCTTACCAAGATGTGGAGGATTCTCCACCATTTGATGCCTATAAATCAGTTCTGAATGTCTTTCTGAAGAGCCACAGCAGCACAAATTACTCACTTGAGACAGGAATCAGAAAAATCTGTCTTTGCCTCATGCAAAAAACTGGATTAAGGTGTCGCTCTGATTATTTAGCATTAACAATGAGGGATGACAGTACAAATATTTCCCTTTATTTTCAGATAAATGAGTCACACATTAGGAAAGGAAATGCATAAAAACTGCTGAAGACACCTAGCAGTAGTTTTTAAGCTGTGGGGGATGGATCTATGGGCCAATTTGAAGGGGCCCACAAAAGCAAACCCTGGAAGGGTTGGTTCAAATATCATGACAAAGGAGTCTGCAGCTCTACTTTAATATCCTTAAAAGTCCTAAATTAAATATATTTGAAAGTCACTGATTCCAACTGTAGTAACTGACACCATATTTCTCCATGAGACTAGGTAACACTCAGGTTTTTATAGCTCAGAGACCTAGGATCCAGCACAAGGTTCAACAAGACTCTTCCCCTGCTCTGCTAATGGTATGGCCACTCATTTACCTATCTCAGAAAGTTATGTGCCTGTATCATCGTGTTTGCTGAAGGTTTTCTCAGGGGTGGCTGCCACATTTTCATTAGCATACATAAATATATTTTGTTCATGTTGTTCCCCCCCCCCCCCCCCCCCCCGAAATAAAGCTGCCTTTGAACAAGACAGCTATACAATAGCTTAGCATGGGAACAGGATGTCTAGAGGGGCTGTGCAGTCACTGGATAGAGCCCTGAGCAACCTGGTTTCATCTAAGAGCTGACCCCATGTTGAACAGGAAGTGGGACTAGGGACCTACTTAAGTCCTTCACACCTAAAGTATCTCTGTGATGCTACAAAAAGGCATCAAAGACATGTAGCCAGTTTTCATTTCACTGCTTTCATTCCATTCAGGTATCCCTAGAATGCTTTGCTATTTACTTTTTAAACTTATAATGTTTTTTGAGGCCTTGGAGCACATTCACATCCTATTTGCATGTGTTTCTATATAGACAGAAGGGTTTCCAAAAAAACTTTTTTTTTTTATTTTTTTTTAAAGAATGGGATGGAAAATGTCATGGAAATTTTTGATTCCAAAAGTCTTCAGAAAAGTCAAGTTATCAAGTCTTGCAGAAGAAACCTCCACAGCTGGTAAAATATTGGTGCAGAGAAATCTAGAGGAAGGTTGTATCTCATCCACACGGTACATCGATGTTGCCTTTCAAAACAGGCTAAAACTTTCACTAAGAAATTGCTGTGAAATTTGTTTGCAAATTGATTTGAAAAGTTCAGTGGAAACAAAAATGGAATAGCAGGCTTCTGTGCATTTATTCTCCCTGCATTTTCCAACCCTTTCCATTTTCAGACCAAAAGAGCAAATTCTTAGTTATTACAGAATTTGATACTTCTAAAGAAGGAACACATACAATTGAAATACAGCATCAGAACCAGGCAACTACATAAACACTTATCAGAAATCCTTGTACTTTAACCGCCTCACCCTGCATTTAGAGCACAAAAGATTCAAGAAGCTATTTTGTTTGTTTGCCATCTATTAGAGAATGAATACACGCTTCTCATAATGTCTGTGATTTGCTAAATGTCCCTGTGAAGCACAAAAGCCTGCTGTCCAGTTTGCATGCCTGTGAGTACTGCAGCCCCGTGGATTAAGGCACAAGCTGCCATTTTGCAGCACTCTGGTACTGATTTAAAAGCCTTCTTGTATAAATTTCTTTTGTCTGTTATCTGTATAAACTTTATTTGCTTTCTCCTTTTAGAGACTACCTAAAGATATTTCTTTTTGAGGCAGCTTGTGGGTCTTCATTTCTCCACATGATAATATACCCACATATTTCCTACACTGCTTATTTTGACTTAATGGTCAAGCAGCTTGCTGAACTCACACCTGTCAACTGGTTTTGATGTGCAATATTCATCCTCAAATGCTCATTTCTTTCATTTCTGTCCAAGTTTCTCTCTGATGTATTGTAAACAGTCTGGTTATTTTACAAGTTGGAACATCAACTGCACAGCCCTACTGACCTGCTCTCTCCCTTTCTCTCATTTTGTGTTTTAAACCCACTGCTGAAGCACAGTCTGTATCACTATTGCAGTATGCTTGCCTTGCTTCTTTTGGATTGCTATGCAGTAATACTTCACTGGTTGTTAAAACAGGTCGCGCTTCACAGCATGGACTACGTCTCACCTACTTCCTGCAGTATCCTGTTTCTTGTTTTACTTGGTACAGCTATATATTTTTATATTTCTACATTTTATTTTTTTTTTTAAACATAAATGCCAGCAGTAATGGAAGCGTTGGACTGGCAGTTCAGAGAGTGCAAGAGCAATGACCAAGTACCATTTTGCTTCTGCTGCTCCTTTCCAGCACCTCATGGCTGTCCTGAATGGCTGACCTGGGGGGCAGCTGAAGTGCCCATGGCTCCAGTTGCACTTCCCAGCCCTCCCAAGGACAAAAGGGCTCAAGGGGCCATGGTACTTCTCCTGCTGAGAAGGGCTCATAGTGGTGGATTAAGGCAAATACCATTCTGGCTACAAACTGCGAAAGCACCGTAGTGTGACAGTGGCATTTACCGGCACTTTACTAAGGTCAGATTTAGATAATTAAACCACCTATGATGGGAGAGGCAGAGATCACACAATACCTGTTCCCTTACTGGCTCCAAAACCTATGCAACTTTCTCTTTCTCTTACCACTTTGCACAAGTAAAAAGAAAATCTTCCCTTGTAACACTAAAAAATTGTCTTCTTTGGGAACCAACTTCAGCAAACCGGAGGGATTTGGGCAGTGACAATAACCTTGCTAAATATCTCTCCCCAGCCTAAAATACATTTGGTCCCTGTTGGTCTCCTCCTAGGACACTAGAAGTTGCTGACTGCCACTTCTACATTGCAAGCTGCTGTGATTTGAAGCATTTCCTGTAGCTGATCTTAATATCTTCGCTGCCCTACCCCCCACTCTTTGGAACACAGGAGGAGCCCTCAAAACCCCCCTTTCCCAGATAACAGTAATTTCTTTCCCCCTTAGAGGCCAAACGTCATGGCGGATCTGTAGCAGGATCCCTGACGTTCGCAGCAGTGCCTCTTGCAATGGAGAGGGTTTCAGTTTACGTCTAGCCGGCACTCCAGATTTAATCAGAGGTAGCTGGTGGCACTTGAACTGCACTTCTGGAATCCTGCCCACTTTGGCGGCAACCAGAGACGGGGCAAGGACACAGACGTGGGTCTGTCAATCGATGCTCACTCTGCAAACAGTTACAAGGCAGGGAGTTTGGGGAGGCAGCGAGGGGAGAAGAACCACCTCATCCAAACAAAAGGTGCATGCTGTCGTTAATCTCCGGTAATGAAGCCCGCACAGAGCCTGTGCTGAGTCACCCAGCTCCACGGTGAGCACAGAGAAAGCTCATGAATCAAACCACCCCGTCGTAACAAAGGGAAGCAGTGCGGACAGGGGGAGGGGAGAAGAGCAAGACAGGGCTTGCGTCAGACCTGCAGCCTCCGCGCTGCCCCTGCCGCTCCCTGGGCACTCTCGCCAAGACCCAAAGCCCTGTTTGGAGGCCTGGTGGAAGAGCAAGTGCTGGAGGGCCTCGATGCTGGACAGCCTTCCTGTCACCGCAGCTCATACTGCACTTGAGGACCACTCCTACCACCAGGGTGGCCTGCAGCCTTGGGGATGTGGAATGGAGAGGCTAAGTGCCTGGCAGCAGAAGAAGGCTCTGTTGATGGGTCAAGTCTCATCTAGGTGCACGTGTGCAAGAAAGATCAGAGCAGAAGCAGCCAGCTATGGAGAACGGGCCCTAACAACTATTTCTGCAGCTTCACCAATGCACAAAACGCCAAATGGCGTGAACACATACATCTTAATCAATTTACCATGGCAACTCTGCACGGGCAGACTGCCTTCCCCTCCGGTCAGCTCAAGACTGACAGAGAGTAGAGGTGAGTTACTGCTTCAGTTCTTTTTTATGATCAAACGTAAGTCTAGCTTTAGAAGCATGTCAGAGAAGAAGACCACCCTCCTCTATAACACGTACACCAACCAGCAAGCCATATGCATCTGGCCTTAAACAACCAAGAGAGTTTTTCCCACACCTACAACTATGATCTGCTTTTCCATTGGCTGGGTTCTCCACTTGTGTGCTCCAGTGGCTGGGCGGTGAGTGGTGTGATGTGGCAATTCCAGTGCTGGAGCAATTATGTACCTCTTCACACACACATAATCCTTGGTCACTGCAGGGTAGGTCAGGAATGAAAGCCAAGAGACTGCAACAAAGGCTGCAGGCTTTTCAGGCTGGCAGGAGCAAAGGCCTCCATCTCAGAGCTCAGATACTCAGGTGCTCTTTGAGGGAGAAAACAGATTAAGCTGATGGGAGATGCATTCAAAGCCTACATGTCCTGCAGAACTGGTGTGTAGTACAGAGCAAACCAGTTCTCAATAAGGACTGCATTCAGGTTTTTCTTTTGTTTTTCTATTGTTTCTTTTTTTGTGGGAGGGGAAAGCAGGCCATCTTGTTGACTGGTACAGAGGGACTGGCTATGCAAACTCCATAGCAAAGCACAGCATGGCCATCAAAACGGTGCACCTTGGGAGCAGGAGAAAGAAGCACCATAAACTCTGAGCTGCTGTTTCTAGGGAAGGACCTTGAAGCCCAATAAATGATACACTTTCTTAGGGGGAACTATCAGGAAGGAAGAGGAGCTCTCCTGTGTGAATGCCGTTCTTTGTTTAATGCTCGTCTGGAAGATGAGTGGGTTTTGCAATGACAAGCAAGCATAAAAACCTTGTCCTGGGGATGTTCACTTGATAGATAGTAGTTTACTAGCACTTTCAAGAGAGACAAGCAAGAAGAAAACAGGCACAAAAAACACACTCTTCTCTGCAAGCACTTGAGAGTTGTTAAGACAGTGCCAGAAGACAACTGTGTGCATCTGAGATCAAAGGGCTCCAGTGCTTTTAAAAGGGTTTTTCTCAGGCAGGAGAGCAGTTATAGTTGCTCAAGGAAAAGAAACAAAATGATAGGGCATGTAAGCCAGCTTCAGTTATCTTCACAGCACAGCAGAGCATTAGGAGGAGCTATTCACATATACTTTTTGTCTTAAAATGTCTGGTCTCAGTGCATCATTTCAAGTATTAAAATAAATTATACCATGCAGCCATCACTTGAAGTTCAGTTTATTCTGCAGACAGGCATTGCTTCACTCTGCCCAGGTCTGAGCTTACTAGAAGATGCTTGGCTCTCTTATTCTAACATCAAGCAAAAACCCATACACCCTTCCTTGCAGGCATCTCTATTAACTGGGGCTCAGTCGCTCATTAATTGCTACTATGCAGCTTTCAAGCATAACAAGCTCGTGTCTGCCCCAAAGATACTGCAGGACAGATGGGTCCTCTTCACTTCAGGTCCCACTATACGCGAGAGGAATAACTGCAGGTGCCTGAAATTAGCTGGACCTGATGGATCAAGAGAACTGATCTGAAGGGTGGATCTATACCTATATGCCAAGGTAAATGAACATTAAGGAAGTTTAGGCTAAAGGGAAGTGAAAGGCACATAGCCTCACACCTGACAAACATGCCATTCAGACAGCAAAACTAACCGCAGCTGAAATTGATAAGGATTTCCCATATCTAAAGACTCCTGCAAGAGATCAAAACTGTTGCCTACAAGTTTAACTGTGATGGTTTCCCCAAATTTTGACACTCAGAGACGGAGGGAAAAGTAATTGAGCTGCACTGACTTAATAAGGCGATCAAGTATTCAGAAAGCAAAGGCAGTCAGTGCCATCTTCCTGGGTTCAAAATCCTTATCAGCCTGAAGCTAATTGTGCTATTCCTCCTACGGAGTCACATTTTTTACTTGGAAAATTCACACTCTCTACCTGCTTCTGCACTGAAGCTTTGAAACAGAAACCTCTAATCTTGCGGGCTAGAGAGGGCCTGCAGCTTTCACTCAAGCCTGTTTGCAGCCACCAGGTTTCGTCAGGTTTGGAGTTGAAAAAGAAGAGAAGGGAAACCAAAGCAAACATCCAAATCCGATTTCAGGAGCTTACTGGGAACTTGTTTGCTTGTCACAATCTGAAAGTGAAACTGCAAACCAGGGGCAACAGGACGATCAGCTGAACTGCTGCCACTAGTTTCCTTTGAGCTTTTAGTTACCATGTATTTGGTAATTTCACATCAGTAGTCCATTAATAAAATGACATTTCAGCACTGCTACAACAGCTCTGCTACAACAGCAAGGCACCCTGCAGACCACAGCTTTGTAAGTACAGGTCAAAAACCCCACAGCTATAGCAAAATAACTTTCCTCTCTAGCTTTTTTTCTGGTATCACTGTTAAGATGCTTGACATGGAGCTTTTCCTCCTCCCTGTGCACAGGAGAGTTAAAAGGTAAGGAAACAGTCCCCTGGCTGCTGCCTGGCTAGGAAGGGCCAGGTTTCCTCCACCAGCAGTGTGAAAGGATAAGCACTGGATCAGCGAAGTGCTAGTTGAAAAGGAGATGCTACACGCTGTAGTTTTAGCTGTGAACACTGGAGCCCTGTCAATACATTGACTTCACATTGCTGGCATTCAAGCAGTTAAACACAACTGTGAACTCTGGAAGTTTTCCCACTCCTTGCTGAAGCTTTTCCCTAGTACACTGGTAACTGGTAAACAGATGGTACAACAGATACAGTGTCAGCTCCCTCCTTGTTGGAAATGCAGCTATCCAACATTTAGTCAACCTGCCCACAGTGAGAAGCGACTGAATTGTAAGTAAAAACATGCCTGTATTTCCCTTTTGGTTTTAGCTACTGCACATATGCAGTGTGTGCCTTTTGCATCTCTAACAGAGTCAAAAATTCATTTTTTTTCAAGACAGTCTTCTTTCTGTAACTTTTCCATCCTGGCTGATGTGGCAAAAGGCAGTAAAAACCCGCCCATTTTCAGTCTCCTACAACTAGCCTAGGATAAACAGTCAGTCATTCAGACTGGCAGCTTTTTCCTCCTCAAAGCTGCATCGAAGGAGTAATATAGACACTGCAACTAGTGTCATGAACTCCAACACTCACGAACCAGCAAGACTGCCAGAAACATCTGCCACTGTCTTGAGGAAAACTTTTCAGTTTGTTTCTAGTTGGGCTTCCTCCATACCTCACTGCCATCTCTGACTTCCCTCCAGCCCTTCCCAGCACCTTCACCAAACTGAGCACCAAATTCTGCTCCTTGATAAACACCTCTTGCACTCTCCATCAACTCCTTTTCTCTCTCCCATGACTTCCCACCTTGTATTTCCCAAGCTGTACCCACGTTTATCAGCCAGCCCTGTCCTCTCATAACAAGGCTCATTCCTTTTCCCTCCGCATAAGGCTTTATGTTCATTAGTTCTGCACTTCTCTCGTCACCTGCTTCCCCCAAAGCTCTGTCCCAAAGCCAAACAAAATTCGCATCTTGTTCCGAATTCTGCGCTTCTAGCAGAGCATACACTTTCTCTTGCAAATGCCTTATATCAAGAAGTAACTATTATTTGGGACAACTTGCCAAGCAAATCTGCATTTTCTTTATGTACCTGGCCCTTTAAACTTCACTTGACATGGATAAAATGCGCAAGGCTTGAAACAGGCTCTGTTATTTTTGCCAGCAATAGATACAGCAAGGTTTGGGGTTTTTTTAGTTCCAGGCTGAGTCAATGTATTATGGAAAACAGGCCTGCCTACAGTTACCTAGAGTCTGCTTAAGCACGGAGTTCAAGTGACACTGTAAAACCACTCCACAGGATCACCTCAAATTCAGCAAGGCCTGTTGGTGGCTTTTCCCCCTTTATAAGTCACACTTGCCTAGCCATTTTTTCCCATATCACATGAGAAAAAGAAGAAAAAGGGAACAGCTTTATTGAACAAGATTAAGACCCTTATTAAGGCCAAGATTTAAACATGCAATTAAGTCAGGAAAGTAAAAATTATGTTTTTTCTGCTTTCATTCCTCTCTATTTCCCCATTATAAATGTATGCTCTCTGTCCTGTGAGCTCTGTCAACAAGTACGTATGCACCAAGAGCTTTGTTATTTCCAAATTGCTGGTCCAATGCTATGTTCAGCAGCTGAGCTTCACTCTCCTACTGTGATAAATACTTTAAGTATTTATAGCTAGTTTCACACAAGTGAACTGTGCCCCCTCAAAGGGTAAAGTTGTTACTCTCTGCTTGGGTGCCTACAGCTTGGTTCCTTCTCCAGAGAGGCCAAATGCATGTAAAACCCCTCCCTTCTCAGAGAGCTGCACCTCTGCAAAGTAAACAACATTCACGTGAAAGCCTAAATACAAGTCCGAGTACCCGTCTTTAGGCACCAGAGTCTGGAAACATTGGTCTGAGCAACCAGACCCTGCTTGTGGTATGAATCACGCTACAGAGCATGGCTAGGACAGAGGAGCTCACGATTCTTTATTTAACTCTCTCAACAATACTACTACTTATCTTAGTTACAGTAATACACTCAAACATATTGTAGTCATTTATTTGAATTATTTTAGGAATGGCATCACCTGCCAGGAAACCGAAAAAAATAACCAAACAATCCTACACAAAAACAGATAAAGGCCTCACAGCCCAGCACAAAAGGAGTCCTTGGAGCCCACCACATTTGGATCCAAGGACTCCCATGGGTTTCCTTAGCCACAAAGGAAACACAGATCCCCAGCAGCAGGCTGCTAGCAACACCATGATGCCAATCCTATTCCTCTTTTCAGATTTTTTTCAGCTAGCTCCTCTTCTACCTGCATTCAGATGAATAAGTATTTGAGCATGAATTAGCATCATTGTGGATACAGTCTCCACTTCCTTGCTGCCCATGTTTCCCTTGTTCACCCATTCCAATGAGGAAGGAGTGTGCCAGAGCTGACGCTCCATTCAGGCTATCCTTCATAATCCCTTTGTCAGTATGACAGGGGGAGCATCTTTTCACTTTCTTCAGTTCCTTTTCTTCTCCCAGCCAGTACAAACCAGGAGGAAATTATGTCAGCTAGCAGAAACTCTTTGAAAAGATCCTGATCACAGCAGAGGCAGGGCTGCTCTCTTAAGCTTAAGCCCATGTGCATGAAACCTGGTCCATGGCTAGAAGTGGTTCACTGAAATGGCAGCCATCAGACAGTCCTCCGGCTAAGGATGTACCAATTATAAAACACATTTGCTAGGGAAAATTTAGCAAATCTAAAGTTAAGCCTAGTTTTAGGGGTTTTTTCAGTTTGACCTGCCAGCTCCCACTTTGTCCTTGGCCTTCCTTTCTGGGACACCAGCTTCCTCTTTTCCTTGGCATCTGTGAAGGACAACTTTAGCAGAGAGCAGAGAAGCATTTAGAAAGTATTTACATAAAACACTTTCCAGCCAGAAGCTCTCTGAAGAGTGCAGGAGGACAGACTATTTGAACGATATCATCGGTTTGCCAGGCCTGACAAGGCAGCACAACCGCTTGGACGTGACTGTGTTTGTTTGTCTCACTGGTAGCACAACCCTGGATCCTGCTGTCACATGCCTCTGAGCGTTTCAGGCCAGGGAATGTCTCTCAACATCGTTGGTAAATTCTTATCTGTATTACAGTTGCAGAGGTGACGCTTGCAGACGTAATGCTGAGCAAATCCAAGACAGGCGGTAACCCTGGTAATATGGAGGGGGATGGGGAGAACAGCAGCAGCCAGCTGGGAGCTGATCAAGATGCCTCATGCCCAGCTCTTTGCCTTCTACAGCTGCTAGGGCTCAAGCTAGGACCTGTAGCGAGCAAGACAGGTTACGAACGCACAGAAGAAACACAATCACTGCCTGAAAATGCTGCTTCTATCTTTGATGCTGCAAAATTGCATTTCTTTCAACTCCCTTTTCTTGATCTGCACTACTCATCGCTGCTACAGTGGGCCTTGATTTGTACTTAGGGTGAGCTGGTATATGGGACGAAAAATGCACATGTAAAAAAACACGCCCTTCGTGTTCATTTCGAAACTTGCCAACCAGTTGTCATGGTGGCCTTTATTTACATCGTCCCTAAGGGCCACGGCATGTTTCACCGATAGGAAGATCCTTCTCTCAGGTTACTAGGACGCAGTGATGTCAACTGAGTACGCATGCCACAAACAGGAGGTAAAACCATTAGCATAAACCTCAGCGAAAGGCGCTTAGACAAATTTGTCTTAGCTGGGGCTTGCCCCAAGCTACCAGATCAGCTGAATACTTTACACAAGCCAGCTAATGTGCGGTAACTCTTCCAGCCATGGTAACTCGGTGATACGCATGAACCCAGTCGGGACTGGGGTGAAATACTTCAGCCCTTTCACAATAAGCATAAAACCCACATGAGTAGTCTACAGTTACTTTTTCTCCTCCTAACCAGCTTTGGTTTCCCCCATCTACATACTGCTCCTTGACCTCTAAAGATCTGAGGAGTGGAAGTCACCACTGAGAAACCTGTAAAACCTATCTTCATTTAGCAGTGAAGACAGAGTTTATAAAAGTAAGCAGAGAGTAAAGCCAGACTTTATTTTTGTGTTCATACAGCTAAAATTAGCCCAAACTGGCAATTTCAGAGGAAAGGAGGGAGTGGGGCAAATACAGACCTATTCCCATTTCAGGTAATATCTAGTGAAAATGTTTGGCCAGAAGTAATAGGAAAAATGTTTTAAACAATGTAATGTATTTCAACATTTTCTAACTCCAATCATTCATTTCAGAAATGCTGAAATGTTTCATTTCTACGTTATTACACATGTCAATGTTTTGCAATAACACAGAATTTTTTAACTGACTCAAATTTAAGAAGAGGAAAAGAAGCTAAAAATACTAAACAGATTGAAAACTGAATTTTTCACGCTTATACAAAGCATTTAGAATCCCCCCTGTGCCATTTTCGTAATCTGACAACTAATCCAGGAAATCCCAGATTTCATTCCAACAACACTGGTTGTGGGAACATCGTATCTCATGCACCTAGTCTGTTTACTGAAGTTTTGAATTGAAGACGGACTCAAAGGGTCTGTTGACTTCTGTCCCTTGGGGAGTGTCACCTCACCTTGAACAAACAAAGCCAGCAGAACAACAAATAGTGGGGTCTTTACCCATTCACCTTAGGTGAAAGCTTAGGAACCCATTTCACTCCTACTGGTGTTGATGTTTGCCCTTGACAATAAAGTGCTCCCAAATCCAAATGCAAACTGTTTTAGAGCACTGCTCACTTCATGCATTTCTGGAGAACTGGTCTGAGAAAGCTCCTCTGGGGTTTTCAACCAAAAGAGACAAAGTACAGCATTTAGTAACACTTAGCTGCTATGTCTGGGCAAAGGACTTTTTGCCAGCTGGGATCCACCAGGAATTATTACCTTCAATTTTCTCCTCAAGGAATAAGCAGTTTAGGGGCTAGAAAAATCTGCACTCCCTATCTAATCACCTATGCAGCTCTGTGCAAAGAAGGCAGTGGACAATACGAAATGAAACTGAGAACAGTTTTCATTTTCCTGAGCAACTACAGTGCAGGTTTAAACATGTAATAGACATTTTGCCTTTATGTCTTCTGCTCATTAAGGGTAAAGTATGACTGCCTTGATATCCTCTGGGCACTAAAGTTTAGACTTCCATTAACAACTTGATTAGCAATAAGAGATACAGAGTATGTTGCATTACGAAAGAGATCATAAATCTGTGCTTTTGGGAGCTACTGTATGTGAGCTGTATGTCTGTTTCTGAATTACGGATTCTTACTGTAGATAATCTAATCAAAATGCTAACAAAACCCTTTCCATGTGATCACAGAGAAACCATTGCACATTAAGAAACACAAATGATAAGCAACAGATACTCCAAATGTCCTATTGTGCACATTAAAACGACATTGAAGAAGACATCTGTATTCTGAGGTGAGGTAGCAAAATCCCCAGATATGACTGCAATGAAGAAATCAGAGTCTAACACTCACTGAAGCTGGTGTTAGTATCTCAAGTAGCTCGAGTTTTGGTTGTCAATCAACCCCTTCTTCATCCACACTTACTCTGAGCAGGCTACACAAAGACATATGTTAACAGCTGCTGAGCACCCAAAAAAAAATCTCTCAGTCAATGCTGAGAGCTCCATTCCAGGAAACATTAAAAATTATGGAAGAGTAGAAAACATACTGAGGGGGTAGGAACCCAAACCAAATAGTCCAGAGGACAGCATAGCTGGGTTTTTTAACTCCTTGTGCCTCACCACAACTAGCCTCTCAAGCCTATGGACCTCTTCAGTTAAGTCTCATTATGGTAATTAGGGTAAATCAGAGTAAAGCTGCTGATAATGGACACTCAAAGAGTACAAAGCACATCAGCAGCCTGCTGATCACAGCAATTTGCAATTTTCGCGTCCTTGGTTGATTGCTTGTGTGGGTTTTATTTGGGGTTTTTGTGTTTGGGTTTTTTTTTCTGGTTTTTGGTTGGTTTTGGTTTTTTTTTCGTTTTGGGGGTTTTTTCAAGGGTTTTGTTTTTTTTGGTTTTTTTTTTTGTTTCGGTTTTGGTTTTGTTTGTGGTTTGGTTTTTTTTTAAATGCCTGCTAATCAGTCTTCCCCATTCTCCTGTACCACATATATTTGTCCTCTGGGTTCTTATTTCTTCTTTGTTTGGTTCTGACCATTTGCCATTACCAAAAAATTTATCCTGAAATTTAAGGAAGTAAGAGTTTCTGCATGCCTTGAAGTTTCTAATCCAAAAAGAACTCCGTCACTTGAGAAGGTAAAGGAGCATTTTTTTTATTATTATTAATTTTAGTTTTCGAGTTGAAAAAACAGCCAAAGATCCTAGTGCATATCTCACAAGCTTGTATTTTAAAGCACTGTGCTTATAGGCCTAAAAATCAGAGGAATTAAAGCACTGAGGCATTGTTTTTCCACCATGACAACGTGAAGGACAAACTATTTTTCTGAACACATTGGGGAGGAAGGGGGGAATGGCTCTTAGGCAAGAATTTCATGTGCCAAGTTTAAATTCTCTTCAAATCAGAATCACAAAATTGCCCACCTTCGAAGCAACAGTTCGTAACAAAAGCAATGTATCCTTAACCAGGACACTGAAAATGGTGCTGCTGGAAGAGAAAGTGAATGCATGTAAATTAAAGATATATTGCAAGATTTAATCAGTCATCTCCAGTATTTATAAGTGTTCTTAAAATATGAGATCTGAGCAGACATCATATGTCTGAATACACTTGTTTAAAGTTAAAGGCTGTTTATTAAATGTTATTTATACGCTGTTAAATCTCAGAGGGAGAAATATTAAACATGTCTGGGATTCACAGAGTACACAAAACAGGCACTAAATTGTACAGTTTGATATATAACTTCCTATAGTGGATAAATCCACCGACATCTGCTAAATATGTAGAAGATTTATTACGTTTTCATAAGGCTTACTTGCTACGTAGACTTCATGATTTGGCAAACAAAGCCTGAGTACAGGGACTGTTATTTCGTTATTTTAAACCCTTTTAATACACCCTTTGTAAGATGCGTGAGTATTCCCTCACCGCCCTCTCTGTCACCTGATGAAGGGAACAGTCTCGGAGCTGCTGAGCTGGCCGAGAAGAGAGAACTTGTGTCTCCCATTTTGTTTATAGGATGAAGGCTTTGTGCTTCTCTTGGCAGTTCCCAAAGCAAGGTACAGTCCTGCATATCATCTCGCTCCAAAACTTTGCGGATGGACTCGGAGAGTCAACAAAGATCCTAGCACAGAGCAAAGACCCTCCCTCCCCCTGCGGGAGAGCTCAGCAGGCTCTTCTCCCAGGGCATAGTGAACTCAGACATTTATTTTGGCATCCAGAAAACTCTTTCTGAAATTTGCATGAAACTCGGGAAGTTCCCATAGTCGGGGAATCTTTTATGAAATACTGTATTTATTTCTTATCACCAAGCAATAATGCTCTATGCAGAAACAGAAATGGTAAATTTGGCACAATGAAATCCAGTTTCCAGGAAGCCAGGGAAATCCCATTTTCAGGAAGTTGGGGAAATCCCATTGCCTCCCCCAAACCTTATTTCTGTAGTACTTGTTCATATAAATAAGCAGTCAAGCTTCACCAGCAACAGTGAAATTGATTTCCCTAGTTTTAGATGAAAACCTGAAAGTAAAAGCTCAATTCAGAAACCAGAGAAAGCTGAGGGTATTTTACCCGTTCAGTGCCAGAGATTTGCATCCCTAGTACCTACCAAGAACATGACTGAAAGTACATAAAAGACAGAGAGCTACTCACCAGAAGACAAGCTCGGGATTGCTGTCATTTCCTTTACCACATAAGCAAAATGAGGAGCAGCTCATAACCCCAGGAATTATTATAAATACAGGTAAAATATTTCTAAACCAAAAAGATAATTTCCCTTCTAGCAAGCTCTCCATATATACCTTGGGCTAATAAAGTCTTTCCTCGAAATGGGCACACTCATATAAGCAATCCTTCATTCCTTCTTTCTGACCCTCACTACATTCCTTTAAACCTCCTTAAAAAAGGGGGTTCAATTTTGAGGGAAATACTTGTCATCAGGAATTTACAAATGGTTCCTGGAAGAAGCAGAATGTAGGTACAGGTATATCTTGGAAGGAATCTAGCCATACAGGATAACATTCAATAGTTTAGCTGAAATGCTGATTTATTGGTACAGACCACTTTCACAGCTGCTGCTTTTTGGAAAAGAGTTATTTTAGGGTAATACCTTTACCTGTAAATGGCTGCTTTCAACACTTACTGTAACATACATTCACTTCTTCCTGTATACCTTTCAATCTAGCTGCATCTAAAACTCTCAGCCATGATTTGGTGTTATAAATCACTGTCTAAGCTCTCCAGGACAGGGACCTATTTTTGTCATTTTGTAAACTTTTACTACGTGCTCTGTGGACTGACTAGTGATGGCAATCAATGAACAAGTATGTATACTGATACTGTGGTCTGCCTCCTGCTAACAGACTTAATTTCCCAGAATCCTGGTGAAAAAACATGCCTTTGAATGTATGACGCACTGGTTCTGTTACTGTACCTATTGTTTAACATTTGTGCATTACAAACATAGACACGCAAGTGACAAGCAACAGCTATTGGGGAAAAACATCATTACTCCTTGTACAAATGCATCCATAAGATAAGTTACAATATTCTTCTGCCAAAATGGAACAGCTAACGATTTTATTCCAGTATGAGAAGTCCCAGATCACAGATGGCCAGCTGAATGGTAGCTCAAGTAATGCTAAGCAATGAACAGCTACTAACAATGATAAAATTGTGCTTGTAAGGCCTGATTCAGTGCCTGCTGAAGTCAATGAAAATCCTATAAACAGCAGTGAGTGCCCGAGTGGCACTATTCTTTGGCAAGAAACCAAAAACCAGATAGCAAAATATTGTTAAATTCCCCCCACCAGAATACTCACTGCTTTTACAGAGTAACTGAAACTTTGATCTCCAGGCAAGCCTAGAAGCATCCTAGTGAATGCAGCTGCATTTAAAATGCTGAACTACACCAAAATAAGAGTATTATATATCTTACAGTGGATTAGGTCTTTATTTAAAATGGCTGCAGAAGTTTAGTTGGTCATCAGGAAAAACTTCTTTACTGTGAGAGTGACAGAGCACTGGAACAGGTTGCCCAGGGGGGTTGTGGAGTCTCCTACGCTGGAGATATTCAAGGCCCGGCTGGACAAGTTCCTGTGTGATGTACTCTAGGTTACCCTGCTCTTGCAGGGGGGTTGGACTAGATGATCTTTTGAGGTCCCTTCCAACCCTTGGGATTCTGTGATTCTTCTAGATAACAGGCACATTATAGAAAACCAACACCTAATTTTGATAGGCACTACCTGCAAGTCCTTTCTTTCAGTAAATGCTTATTAAGAAATGGCAATATTGTGCTTAGAGCACCACCATTGTTATTCCTAACAACATACACCAATGAAGCATGTATAAGAGGAATCAAGTGTCTGCCCCAAGTATTTTCTAGTTGCTGCTTTAGCTGGACTAATAGCGGCTACCAGCCAACAGGCAAGAAGGTCAGAGAGCTGGGGACGGCTCAGTTCTGGAACACCATATGAAACAAGAATCTCTTGTGGGTTTTCTTAAACCAACAAGTATGAAATGGTAGGCATCTGACTTTTAAAGTGCTTAGAAGGAGTGGCACTGAAAGCATAAACAGGACATTTACAAACTTGGCATCACTATCCTAACCTGAAGCAGTCTGGATGCAGCTCCATAAGCCCACAGAGACAACCGAGTACCTTCCTAGGAGCTTGGGACAGGGTCCTTGATGGGTGTGGCAAAGCTGGAAAACAAAGGGCAGGGTACTTGATGGCAACAAAACAGGAGGTGCTTTAAAGCTTAGGAAGAACTCATTAAAATTCAGAGATGTATTGCTGATGAATAACATCAGTGTTAAAATGCATCTCTCTGTCCATTACCTTCTTGATAAATATACTCATAAAAGAACCACTGAATTCAGGGAAAGACACCTCTCACAGTCACTTTCCGGATCTCACACAAGATTTTTTAACCATCTGATGCACGATAAATCTTAGCTGCTTTGAAAGCAAAGAGGCACTACTTAGAAAGCTGAAGAGATCAAAGACAACTGTTTCTAAGGGAGGGCTTTTTAAAATATGCCTGCAAAACATCTAGTAACACACTCCAAATTTACTTCTTCAGCTTGCTCAAATGCTACGCTCTCCGGGGTGCCTTTGCGGTCTCAGAAAGAGAACAGGTACTTTCGTGCTTCTTTGTAGATTTTCCATTCTGCTGCAGAGTCTGTTTATGTTCCATAAATGCACAGGTGTACACCTGGAGTTAGGTCATATGGAAGTGAGGAATAACTTCTCCTGCTGTTTGCGTAGGCATAGAGCAAATAACTCCTTGCAGCTGTACCAACATGCTTCAGTCCTTACTTGCACTGTCCAAAACATCCTGCTCTAAGGGACATCTTCAAAAAGTGCTCAAAGACTTGGCTAATCACCAGATTTACAGACAGCATTGCTACAAAATTAGGAAGACTGGACTGGGAGCACAACGGGACTAGAGGAAGCCTCAGCAATGATAGGTGTGATGGAGCTCAGACTCCCCAAGGGAAGTATATTAAATAGCAAAAGGAGGGTGCTAACACCAGGGGAGCCCTGATGGCATTTCTGACTGTCCCGTCACTTGCAGCATTCACCTACCACTCCTGCCACCTGGGTTCCCCATCTGAGACTGACAATTTTGGTTCAGAGCCAGCTTGCAAGGACACATCTGTCCTCCTTAGGAACAACACTGTGTCCCCCTGAGTGAAAGGTTTTCTCTGCTGATCTAACACTGCTGGGCCGGAGTCTCAGCTGCCTCCCTGCCTAGCATAGCACTGGCCTGAAGCCTTGCAGCCACCACTACTGCATCATTAACATCCTGCAGGGAGAGCAGGAGCTTCCCCAAATTGGAATATTGTTCCCCAGCTGCTAATTTAGGCTGCCCTGGGCAAAAAAGTAAGACCAAGAGCACAAGCCCGAAGCACTTCTGCTATGGCCAACACCTGCCCTAGAAGAAAATACACCTTTTGTCACATCAGATGACAGATAGGCAGCCACAAGCAGCTCCATTTCTAGTTTCCAGCCTGCCATGATACACTGAGCTAATCACATCCTCTCAAGAGGCTGGCATGCAACCTCTGGCCTATAGCATCCTAAACACAAGTGTTGGCCAGGAATAAAAAGGAAATAATCAATTCCAGCAAAACCAGTTATGGATGATGTAAGCAAAGGTGCTCTCTCACGCAGGAGGACACAGTTGTACACTGCAGCCTCACTAAATGCCCAGCCAAAGCTTCTCATGTGGCCAGAACAGTTCAGGTTTTCCACATTAGCACAAACTCTTAACAGACCCAGCCAACGCCACACAAAAAGCTAGCAAAGGATTTCTCTCCTGCCCAAATGGCCAGACTGAGGATAAGAACCCTCAAATAACACTTTTAGGATATGTGTGGGTATCCTGAACTCAGCCCAAGTTCCTAAGAGAGTTAATCCTTTCTGTTGGCTTTAAGACCTGAAGCACCAAGAGTTGGCCAGTGGCACACTTAGGGACTAAATCTGGGTCTCCCAGATCATAGATGCACTTCAGGACCACTGGACCAGCCTCACTCACTAGTGATTAGAAAGTTAAGGGCATTACTGAAATTACAACCAAATTTTATTCAAGTTAGACTGATCACTGTCTAATTTTGAAAGTAGTTACATGTGCTGACAGGATGATTACAGCTTTATTCACCTGTTTTAGACTCAAATTTAAAATAAAATACACTGAGATTGTATCACATGATAAATTGCAGTCAGCTCTTAAACCTATTTCTTCCAGATTTAATTCTAACATTGTAAAGCTGACAGCCTCATACAGCTCAAAAGAGATGTATTATACTTTCCTACAGCAGAAGCTTGACAAAGGGACAGATAGCACTCACTTTGAGGCCTGAAGGATCCCAAGCTACTGGCTCTAAGACCACAGTCTGGCTACTGATTTGCTTTAAAAATATGTCGAAAATTCATATGCACCCAATTCTAAATTCTCACTTGTATTCTTAGCTAGGAGAGGCTAACATAGCAGTAATTTTACATGTAGCTTAGAAAAGCCTTTAGATTTAGTACCAGTCATGTTCCCTGTGACTCTGTGTAGCTGATTCCTGACAACAGAAGTACCCAATCTGACACAAAGAGAACCAGGCAGCCAGGCAGGTAAATGGTTCCAATTTGTCCTGTGTTGTTTCTAAAATTATCTTTCTACAAAGCACAACCTATAGAAATGCATTTATATAAAGTCATTTTGATTGCTGCTAGTTCAGATTGACCTGCTTAATCCATGTATGTTCTCATTCATACACAAAGCAACTCTTGCAAATACGTGGTGGTGAACATGACTCCTTGCATTTAAAAATAAACACATGCATGTATGTATCATACAACAATCCTTGACACAAGTTCACATAATTTGTCCAGAGAAGCTGTGGCTGCCCCATCTCTGGCAGTGTTCAAGGCCAGGTTGGACCGGGCTTTGAGCAACCTGGTCTAGTGGAAGGTGTCTCTGCCCATGACAGGGGGATTGGAACTACATGATCTTTAAGGTCTCTTCCAATCCAAACCATTCCATGATTCAACAATAATATGGCTGTACACATCCTGTACGTGCGAGACTTTAATCTGGGCTCTGAAGCTGATAGTGCATTAACTTTGCTTGTCCAGTGAAGTTCCGCGTTTCCTTTTCTAAGCCTCCTTTCAGCTGGACTTGTTTAAATGTTGGCATTCACAGAGCCTGGAGAGGAGGCGACTGTCGGAGAGTTTGTGCCCTCTGGTGTTCAGCGGTGGATACTGGATCCCTGAAAATGCCGCTGCTTTGGGCCGCCGCAGCATCCTCTCCTCATCAAGCTTTGTCTGCCTGTAACACAGCTCACCTCAACACGATAAAGTATTTAGCCCTGGTCTGCTTCATTGTAGAAGTATTCCCAGCAAAATACTGGGCAGAAACAACAGTATCCTTTTAAGACCACCCGCACACTGTACATGCAAGATTTTAGCTTTGGGGATGATTTCAGCGATAATTCACATGAACTCAGTTTCCAGAAATGAGAACTCTGGATTGTAGCATGCCTTTGTGTATTCATTAGTTCAAATCCGCAAAAAGTACAATGGATAACTTTATAAAATCAAATCACTTATTAACTGAGAGAGGGTAGATTTAGAATAGACATCAGGAAGAAACACTTTACTGTGAAGGTGGTGAGGCACTGGAACAGGCTGCCCAAGAAGCTGTGGCTGCCCGTCCCTGGCAGAGTTCAAGGCCAGGTTGGATGGGGCTTTGAGCAGCCTGGTCCAGTGGAAGGTGTCCCTGCCCACGGCAGAGGGTTGGAACTGGATCATTTTTAAGGTCCCTTCTGACCCAAAGCATTCTATGATATGATTCTATGATTAACCAAATGCCCTGAGTCCCAAAGCTGAGGATATACTCTTTAGCCTGTACTAAAATACAGAGGCTCCCATCAGTATACCTTTCAGGTGGCTGGTTCATGTTTCCTGTTACAATGTCTGTAGTAAATTCTTCAAAATCCCAACTAAAAGCAAATTTGTGGGCATAACATTAACACTCTGTTATGCCCACGAGCGCTAAATCTTTGCCAGAGATGACTCAATTACAAATTTCAGCAGGCAAATTCTGAATAGAAAGCTGAACTTATATCCTTCTGAAATACATCCAAACTTTCCACAGTTCACTCTAAAGACACTCTGATGCAGAGTTGCTTATTGTGGTGAGATTTAAGGCAGTTTGCAAGAATACTAGTGATCAAACTGTTCAATCCACAGCTATCACTATTCCACTACCTAAGCTATATACCTGCTGTGTTGCCATTGCTCAGGGGCTCTAGCTTTGAAAGAGCTGTTCACCTCAGTAACCAGCCCTGATAAGGATACCAGAGAAAGTCTAACCCCTATCATTTGGGGCACCCAAAAATAGACAAGGTTTTGGAGGAGTCCAGTGGCATCTGCAATGACCTCTCAAACAGTCTCTTCTGCCCTGCCTAAATCTATGAACCTTCTACAACAGCTCCTCTACACTGCACGGCTGCAGATAAGTGGTAAAGCTAGTTTAAACTTGTATTCTGACCTAAATAAGCAAGGTGTTTTATTTAACCTTTGGGGGAACCATTTTTCCCCAGTTCCCAAACCCTTCGCTACTGTTCTGATGGAGCCATTTCTACTTAGAGAAAAAGACAGGGCTGAAGATCTCGTTTACAAACATGACCCTCTCAGCAAATGAAGATTGCATTGTGACATTCAGAACAGTAAGTTAGCAGTTGGCATCACTGGAAGGAACCACCCTAAAAAGTTCAAGGAAAAAAGCTCACAGAAATGAAGAAAGAAAAAAAGAAAGAAAGAAAGAAAAGAAAAATAGGAGGAAAAAAAAAAAGGACAAGAGCTAAGGAAGGATCTGGATTCAATAAACTGTTTCACTCTGAATGCCGAATCTGAGCCTAATAGCCTTTTGCTACAGTTATATTCACTTGACTGTTGAACATGGTGTCATTAGATGAGTGCATTCAGACAGCCCACTGCAGTAATAAGTCACTGAGTGTTTACATTTTAACAAAGCCCTCTCTTGTGTGTTCTTGTAACCATAACAGCACATTTAGACATTTTATAAACACTGCAGATTTGTTTTTAATTAAGGAATTTCACAGCAGTAAGCTCTGATCAATTAATACCTCAAATCTGAGTCACTATTACAGTATGTGAAGAGATTATTCTCGATATGCTTCCTATTCTGTATGAGTTACCATTCCCTATAAAAATGCCACACTGGCAGCTGACAGAGATGCACGAAGAGAGTGGCAATGTCAGCTCTCCCTGTGGGTCTGCAAGAAAGCTGTACCTGTGACTCAAGAGAACATGCACAGAAACACTGCTTTCAGGACCGATCACAACTAACCTCGGCATCTCTGAGAAATTCTGTGTCTTTAAAGCAAAGCACAGCTGAAATCAATCCTCTGCCAAGAAAAGTGGAGAGACTTTGCTTTAGTGCTGTGGGATTCATTTTCATGACTGTCAGTCATACAACAATTTGCACAATTCCAGTGCTGCCGTCTAACAAGCGCAGTAGTCTGTGGCCCAGACTTCTTGCCAAGGAAGTGATTTAAGCTGAAAGACTAGGACACAGGAAAGGAGTAAAGGAGAGCATGTTTCACCCAATCTGACCACTATGCAATTTACACTTGAAAGCAAAACTGGGGAAAGCTCATCTGGTAGGAACGGTTGGCAGCAGGGCCTGTTTGCAGCTAAGAAGCCAACAGAAGGATTGTATGGCAACAAGGCTTCTGGTTCCTGCATGAATTTCAAATCACAGCATTATGTTTAACCTCAAAACATCTGAAAGGAAATGATGAACAAGCATCAATCCCCAATTAGTCCTTATTTCTTGGACAGTCCATGGAAAACAAAGATGCTGGGTCAGATCAGCTAGGGCACACATCCTCTGCAGGAATCACAAAGAGTTAACAGAAACACCATCACATTGCTAGGAGCACTTTCAGAAGGAATACCCTCTAACCACTTCATAGGCAGAGCTGTTTATAGCTGCCTTTCATCAGACTGGCTTGCAAGTGTCCTCAGTTTCCTATTAAGTTTATGAGCAGTCAGCAGCAATGAAACAAAAGAGGAGCCAAGCAAAAAAATCTTGAACTAGCCTCACTAACAGCAGTATAAAATGGCCCTTTGTGGCTTTACACCATGCTGGAAAAGAACAGAAACACAGCTGCAGTGAGCATGGGTGGGACACAGCTCCCAGGCAGCACCCAGGACCAAATACCAAGCTTAAAACACATTTTTAAGGTATCACATATGTATTACATGCAGCTCCCAAACACTGAGGGCAGGCCTGAGGTACAGGACAAGCTATGTAAAATCACTGAAGTTTTAGCTGTTTATAAAAACATTTGTAGTCCTGAAGTGCTGTAGAGCCTACCTTTGGCCGGTGCCTTCCCCCATAAACTTACAAAGATTTCCGCTCATTTGTTTCCATGGGACAATCCGTAACTTCTCTAGCAAGAGGGTTTCTTAAAGTGCCTACCTGGCTACTGAAACAGGAGGTTATTATTCACCTCAGCCTCCCCTTTGCCTTGCACGAACGTCTTCTGCCTGAACCTTGTATTGTTACAAACCAGTCTGTTCATGCAATATCATGAAGTCTTTTTGGGTATTTTAAAACCAAATCAGGAAGAGGACATGAAGGGAATTTCTCTAGACCAGTCCTCCACTTGAAATAGCAAATGCGAAACAAGCCAACCCTGCGCAGCGTGTGAGCAACCCACAGGCTGAAATTCATTTAGAGAGACAGTCCACTATCTCTGTAACAACTTCTATCATTCTCCCTCAATTTCTGCTTGCTTAAAGGCTTTAAAGTTACTTTTGGCAAAACCACTCCGTTTAAGCTTATGCTCATCCTTTAATAACACAGATGGTTTATTTGACCTTTAACATCAAATCTGGATATCTGTGTCTTAATGCGTGTCCTCTATGAAGTCCTAGTGCTCTGTGGATGCACGCAATGCTGACAAGAAGTCAGGAACATTTCACTTCGCCTTCTGCAACTCAGGGGTAGTTTAATCTTTGTTCCTATGACCCTTCCCAGGTCTGGAAACTACCTCTGACACTGATGGTGAGGGCTGCAGGAAACATGGAGAACAAGGATATCCCAGGAGCACAGTGACAGCAAATATTTGTGTCACTGTTCAAAATAAGCATGTAATGTTTATTGTATTATGTAATTTAATAAGAGATAATAAGCTGTAATAAGATATTTCAGGTACAATATAAAGTAAATGTATTATAAATGCCAGAGAGTAGCTAGAATTGATTAAACTGAATAATGCTGTTAAGTGATATTTACTGCTAAAAGCAAAGATTTTTGTTAATCTGGCATGCAGAACAGACAATGCCTCTTCAGGATAGTTTTGTTTACAGACATAAATCATGTGTTACTTTCTCTTTTCATTGGTTAAAATTATCAAAATGGCACGACAGATTTTTTTCATAATAATAAAAAATGCTAGCTACTGAAAACATACAATCATTTAACATACAAATCACATATATGACTCGTTGCAGCATCACCTGACTGCTAAAGCTCATGTAAATCTCCATATCCACTGTCATTCTGGCTATGTTTGGACAGTAGTTGTTTCTGTAACACTTCAAACTGAATCTGTTCCAGGAAGATTCTGGAAGAGGCAGTGTCTCATACAGTTTCTTAATCACACATTTATTACAAAAAATATGAAAATTAAGCAATGTAAGAAAACAAGACAGCCTGTTATTAGCTGCACTGGAACACAGGAATGCTGTAGTACCGGCTCTGAACAGAGGTATAAAATTGCCCACTCTCCTCTCTACTCTTATACAAGAAATATAGAAAATGCTTCCCACAGAACTCCATCTGCAAACTGCCATAGCCAAAGAGCGTACAAGCTACCTGCTCCTGCTCTGGCAGAGCAACATGATATGGGTAATATCCACAGGGGGTCCAAGCCACAGAGGCAAAAGCAGGTGAGTTGCCTCACTCCAGGAGGTTAATTATATTTACTAATACACAGCAGTTGCTTATGGAAGGTAAGACCTTTTTCTCACATCTACCTGCAAAAATTTTCCCACGAACTACAGAAGATTAATTTTCTGTCAGTTTGTGTCCCTCATCCCTTAAACCTTCCTCACTCCCCCACAACATCACCAACCCCCCTAATGTCTTGTGTGTGAGAAATGATATGTGTTGTAGCTACTCTGGAGTTAGGTATGTGTTGACTGATCATCCTGAATATGGGAGGACTGGCCACCTGGATGCCCTCAAATACAGTACCACATGGTTGAAGTTTGCCCAGTTTTTCCTCTGCCAGGGAACTAGTTTGGGTCTTTCTCTTCCACCATCATCGCAATGGAAACTAATAAAGCTAACTCTATTTTAAACTTCAGCTAAGTTTAGCCTGAGAGTTCAAAAGTCAGCGGGAGAAAAGGGAAGCGGAAAGGGCAAAGGGAGGAGACCCAGACACACTACAGCCCAACTTCCTTAAGAAACTAAACTACCACCAGATCCTTCTATGCCTGCCCTGTATCACTGCTACTCAGGGCTAGTGCACAGGTCTCTCTCTCAGAGAAGTATCACCAGGTGACTCCTTAATGGGACTACCTACACTGAATAGTTTTTCAGCAGTCAGAGTGCATGCATCTACAAACTGTGCTTCCAGAGCGGAACACAGCTGCTAATGATGACAGCCAGCAGTGAAGCCAACCTCAGTTCAAATTCTTCTGTGGAACAGAACCGAGAGTTCATGCTGAGCATCTCAGCAAGTTTTGCCTTCTGGTGCCATGCCCACAGGAAGGCAGGGAGGAGAGCACAGTCAGCACACAGAAACACAACAGTGGAAATGGGGAACTGGCACCATTCTCTCACCAACTGACTGCAGAGTATACGATGCACAAACTAGGTTGCAGACTAATGAGGCTCAGCAAAAGTGTTACTGGATGAGATGCAATTTAGCCTATCAACAAAAAACAAGCAAGCGAAGGTATGGTGAAAAGTTAGCTAGCAAACAAGACAAAAAGTCATCAGTAAAGGAAAGTGCAAGGGAAAAAAAAAAACTTATTACCTTTCCTCACAGGTTTCATTTTGTTTATTAGTCTGTCCCTACAGATAAAATAGTAAAACAAAAATAAAATAGAATTAATCAGGTCAGCTCTACAGTGTGGTTTATACCTCAGAGCACAGACTGATTATGCCTGCATGGGCACTGTTCTTTCAATCACAGCAATAAAATTTGTGTTACATTTTGTAGATCTTCCCTATTCCCTCCCATTTGACTCATCTCCATCCCCAGCTCCCCCCTTTCAAGGGATACAGAGATCCAAGGCTCATCCTTCCCGTTATTCTGTTTTATGTGGGCTGACTTGGGACTGTGACCCTCTCAACCACACATGGAACAGGATTACCATGCACTAAAAGCTTTAAAGATCTGACACCATTCTTTCCAAGCTCTCCAGTAGACTTCTGCATAGAATCAGAATAGTTACAGTTGGAAAGGGCCTTAAGATCATTGAGTTCCAACCCCCCAGCCATAGGCAGGGACACCTTGCACTAAACCATGTCATCCAAGGCTCTGTCCAACCTGGCCTTGAACACCGCCAGGGATGGAGCATTTGCAACTTCTACATGCCTATTCTACTCTGTCAAACGACAATCTGAAGTTTGAAACTAAAATAGCACCACAGCAGCTTTGTCCAGCACTGGAAAAAAAAAAAAAAAAGAGAAAAAAGGATCCGGTCCATATGCTCTATTCAGTGCTGTTTCTTAACAAGGGAGATCACCTTCCATGCTGACAGGCAGAAGGAGAAAGCTCTGCTCTACCAACTCCTGATACAAAGAAGGGTTACAAAGCCTGAGTCAGGAGGGCCCCCAGAGTCTGCAATATTATCAACCGGCAGACAGAAGGGCAGTAGGGCTATGCTGTATGGGAATTACCTTGAAGCCTAAAGATACAGTAACTACTAAATAACGGAGGTATTTAATAACTGTAACTATTTTCTCAACTAACAACAGGATATGCCATACCCCACCTTAACAGATTTCCAGGCAGGTTGTCCTTAAATATGCTTAAATAGCCACAGAGCTTCTATTTTGCTAGCAAATTAGTGCATGCAAATAAGAAGCCTTTGTCTTTCAAGACTAACATAGTAGGACATCCCATAAAGCCTACAGACTCCTATGAAGCTTTACCTCACTGCATTGTGTATCTTCACCATTTTTCCAGTCCACAGATAATTGACGTAAGCAGGAGTACTACAGATTTTATTGAGTTTCACCTCAGAACCAGTATTATTTTCAGTATTCATTTAAGCAAGACACATAGCCTCTAACTGTGAAACCTCTCAATTCCAAAGGGACCTATAGAAAGAAGTGTGATAGCTGTCCTGTTCAAATATGAAATAACACAGACAAATCTTGTGGAAATTCCTCACAGAAACCAAACCAAACAAACAACCCCCCTCAAAACCAATAAACCCCCCCACAAACCACATACTCTGTCTTCCTCATCCCTTCAGCTCTTGAACTGCTCGGAGAAGTGCATAAATATTTACTATACATTTCCACACACACACAAAATTTCTGTATCATACAAACGCCTAAATTATTTTTTCAAGTTTTCCAATAGAAGTCTTCCTGTAGGCATTGAAGTAAATGAGAATAAAGTGTGAAGAATATTATTATGCAGCCATCACTGCAGTGGTTGCTAAATAATACAAAGCAGCCTACAGGGAGAAAAGAATTCCAGCACTTGGGTCCACACATAATTCACTCTCCCAGAGCCAAGGGATCTTACAGGGAATGTGTCTTACATTTTGAAGATGGTATTACAGAATGTGAGCCTTATACCGATTCCCTGTTAAACCAGAATCTCAGCTCATGTAGTTCAGTATAGCTCCACATTAGGTTTCTACCCTTACGATCTGAAATGCTTGCTGGTATGACACAATTGGCAACTGAAGCAGCATTATCTGTACATGGCTGAAATGACAGTCGGAAAGGCAGAATTTGCCCAGTTCCTAGATATGTTGATCGGTCTCTCTCATCTTTCCCCAAACTCAGATCTTTTTCCCATACCTTATATGAAAGTTAAATTCCTCTTATCATCTGGATAAACATCATCCCTTCTCTATGCTCAACCTCATGAGCTCTGGTGTTACACAATAGCTCTTCCTTGAATATACTTGTACTCTCAAAATAATGGTAAGGGAAGGTGATTTCACCATCCAGTGAAATATCTGTGTCTGGCCCTGTTCTAGCCAGATGAGACAGGAAGCAATAAGGAATTAGACATCTGAGGAAGAAACAGTTTGTGCTTCATTTTGGAGCAAAACCTGAAGGCTTGGAGCACCTTGCCAGCAGGCTTCCAGCTATTTTGAGGACCATCTGCTCTGCTAGAAGGGAGCTGGTTGTCTTATGTCCAGCAGTACTTGCTGCTCCTTTCGTCTCAGACAACAGGTGAGCATAGAAGAACTACTTCTTAAATAGGAGAGCCACAACAGAAGTAAAGGTTCTTCAGACAAAGCATTTCTTAACCTGAAAATCTTTGCTTTTGGCATAAGCCATTTGGAAAGACTTGTTTAAATGCTGAGAAAAGTCAGAAAATGAAGGAAGCTTCCAAGAACAACTGTAGCAGCAAAATAACCTCAAAATAAACAGCGTTTACCGGTACATCTAGCTATACTTTGGCAGAAACAAATCCTTTAATACTCCAAATGACTTTTTCTTAGAAAAGTAATTTCTTAATCTAATCTGAGGAGAGAACGTACTCTTGTACAATTCCCAAGCAATGCACAGGAGAAGAGTCCAAGAAGCAAAAACAACCAAACCACTAAATAAGTGACCACAACATAATTGCTATATTCCCTCTGGAGAAATTCACAGCACTGTTAAGAAGTCTGGAAGGGATTCTGTGCAAATAGAATGGTTAAAAGCAGCAGGAAATAGCAAAATGAACATTGCTAGGCTCCAATTTCAGTGCTGACGCAAACGGTATTCTCAATTAAAGAAGCTGCTGCACCTTTCAGCCCAAGGGTTCATAAAAGGTATTTGTACATACTCATAATACTTTTAGAAAGAACTAAAGAGAGGCAGGGAAGTTCCTGTGCTGAATTCACCATTACATGAGTTAGTGTACCTCATTTAGGAAAGCATGACTAAATATAGCTAATACGTTTATTTGTACATGACACACATGGGATACACTACATGTAAATTATTACCTCACCTGCTGAATTAGACTTGTCCTGGGTTCAGCAGCAGCAGTCACTTTTTCTCTTTCTTAGTAGCTGGTGCAGCGCTGTGGTTTTGACTTTCGGCCTGGGAATAATACTGATAAAGCCGATGTTTTCAGTTGCTGGTCAGAATGTTTACCCTGACCAAGGACTTTGTGAGTCTCATGCTCTGCCAGGGAGGAGGAGGGGCCGGGAGGAAGCAGGGACAGGGCACCTGACCCAAACTAGCCAAAGAGGTATTCCATACCACAGCACGTCATGCCCGGGGATGTAACTGGGAGTTACCTGGAAGGGCTGGATCTCTGCTCAGTCAGGCTCATTTCCAGCAGGTGGTATTGTGTTCTCTTCCCTTGTTATTTCACTTATCATTATTAGTATTGGTGGCAGCAGTAGTGATTTGTGTTATACCTTAGTTACTGGACTGTTCTTATCTCAACCCGTGGGAGTTACATTCTTTCGATTCTCCTCCCCATCCTGTGGCTGACTTGCCAACTGGCTTCAACCACAACAGACTGAAAGACACAGGTGAAGTGCTCTGCCCAATTCCCTTCTCCCAGTTTAGAAAATAAAAGCCTACTTCCAAAGAGAGAAGAGGAAGGGGAGAAAGTGAGGAAACCCTTAGTGAAACTCTGAGGAAACAAGACTTTTCCCAACTAGCTGGCTTCACCTCCTTCATTGGTTACAGGATAATATGTCAACTGATGATGCTCATCGTTCGCTCAGATTTTCTGCCATTTCTACCTGTGCATTTTGAATGGCAGTTACTTATGAAAAGCTGATTTAATGTAGCTCCACAGATTGATTCCATTCTAAGAACAGTAGTAAAACACAGCAAAATGAAAAGATGGGAAAGAAAGATGTGAATATCCTTTATTTGAAAGGGATGGTTTGAATATACTTGGAATGCTTGCAATTTTTTAGCTCAGTATTTTTCAAACTATATAAAAATCCATGGGGCACTTACAGAATGGTACAGACATTCACAGTTCCAAACCCATCAGCACAACAGCATCCTGATCCCATACGGGGCTCTTAAAGTCTATTGGCATAAAAACAAATAACGTCCCCTCTGACATTCACATACACACAGTTATTTCACGTCTGAAGTTCTTTCTACTAATTCTGTCATTTAAAGCTACTGATATGAATACACACAAACACAACTATATTTAAGTAAAATTGATGTGAGTTCACAAGTTTAAAAGATGTTTCAAAGGATTTTGAAGACCATGCTGTTAATAGGAATGAAAGTAAACTCATATTCTGCAATAACTTCAAATCAGATCTGTATGTACATTTCTAAAATTAAATATAAAAACCATATCCCTTGTGGCAGAAGACAGCTCACTGAACAACTTGACTCTATTAAAAACATATTCAAAAAAGAACATGTTGTAAAACTCTTTTCAGTACTGCTCAGGATCAACCTGTTAAACAAAACAGAAATTTACCAGTATTCTTTTATTTTTTACATCTGCTTCTGTTCTTTAGGTGAATTGCAAATAGATTTTCCACTAGTAATGCACACACTTAGGTTCCTCAAATCATCAGAATCAACTGGGAAACATGACTATATCCCAGGAGTCTGTACTTTCAAAGAAGATATAAGGAGACCCTAGCTGTCCATCTCTCCAGGACAGGATGAAGAATTTACCTGTTTAGCTATAGATTGCACAGCCACAGAATGCAGATGGAGAACACCTCTTCACAAACCAGTTATTGTCACAGATGTCACCTCTTCTGATAGTGCTACTTACATTTTATTCCTCCCCATATAACTGCCACTGCTGCTGATTCACCATACCACAGTGAATCATTACATGTACCACAGGAGATACGACGAGGATCTGAATACACTGCAGCCCAGTTCAGCCAAAGTTTCACATAATCCTTACAAACTGTTCAGTAAGGTGGGCAAATTTATGTTTTTAATACTCCCACATATCTTTAGTATGGGATCTTTAGCACTCTACAGACCCATGTCGCAATGAGTTGACCTTTCACGTAGTTCCTACAGGACAGATATAATTTACAGGACAGATTTAAATAGCTAAATTAATCGAGGTACAAGCAGCATTTCCTGAAGACTGAAATTGTGAAATACACCTTTTCCCTTTTTTTTTTTTTTAATACAGTTTTAAGGAAAAATGCTACATGGCTATGTCGCCTCAGCTATAATTTTTTTCTATCAGTGAGAGAAGAACAGCAAGGAAGATCCAAAAAAGCAATATATCTTTATAAAATACCTCAGATGGGGGTGCTGTCCCTCTCATGTACCTTTCTGTCTGCTACAATTTCAAACATGAAGAATGTTTGGCTGAAAACAAACTCGCAGTTCAAAAAGCAGGCCAATTAATCTTATGACAGCATCATTTAGAAGCCAGGAAAGGAAGAATAAATATATGCCCGCAGTGATTTTGGTTTTTTAAGAAAACAGTTACTCTTGCATACAAAGATGTCCTGAACTGGAGACTGGCAAGCTGAGTTGCCAGGTATGTGAGTACTAGGGGGGCTCAGGCTGTCTGAAGTATAGCATGGCTGATGACTGAGCTGGAATGGAAAAGATGAATGCCACCCTGGATTAATTTAAGAAAACACCAACTCCATATTTTCATGGTTAGGTATTTTAGAAATGAGAGAAAAAAATCTCTGCATGCCAAAACAAAGAGTTCTTAGTTCTCAAGGTAGAGTTTCCTGAAAAACAGACATGACTTGCGTTTTTAACTTCCTACATGGAGCCCCTTCCTGGCACAGAGTGTCATCAAAACCACTGATAATGGTGCAGAGAAAGGCAGTCTCTTTCAGAACCTAGAGTTTCCACCAATGTAAAATCTTGATCATAACGGGAACATACAGGTCATAATTAATAGCTTTTTTATGGCCTCTTTGCAAGCCTTTAAGGTGTACAGGCCCCCCTGCTGAGCTGCACATACCTGGAATCCATGATCCCAAAGTTTCATACAAGTTTTCACCAACACTTTTGGACAGATTTAAGAAAATCTGGAAGGATTTAAAGTCTTTCTTTGGCTGCAGTCACCACTGCTGTGGTGCAGAATAAAGAGGCTTGTGTGAACACTATCTTCCAAACTGAAGAGAGCACCAATCTCTCCTCACTTTTAAGCCAAAACCAGGCAAAACCAGAAAAAAACTATCAGATAAAAATTGTTGCAGAAAATGACTGTCCTGTAATGCATGAAAAGGGGGATCCCTGTTTTCTGATCTAAGCTGCAACACTCACTAGATGTCAGACAAACAACATTTTTACTTTTGATACAGTAAATGAAAACGCTCTGAACTGCCATGGAAAGTGTTTGGGATTTCAAGTGGACCATTTCCATGCACTGCATGAATCACTACCTAGAAAGAAGCATCCTGGAGGCCCTTCCAGGGTTCCTTCCAACTGAGGACACCTGCAGTGAGAGCTGAAAGCCAGGGCTGCCTTCTCAAACTTAATGCTTTGAACAGATGGGAAAACTGGTCTCAATACAGAACACAGTGTCAAACCTCCCTTTCCAGGAGAGAGTGAGGTAAGGAGGAAGAAAGGGAAAGAAAGAAATGAAGCGACATCAGAACGCAAGTAAAAGAAACTCCTATTTTCCCCTGCTTTTTAAGAAATGTATTCTTCTGCTGAAGGATTTCAGTGGATCACACAAGATGTTAAAATAGACAGAACATCAGGATGTTAGGAACTTATATGATGAATATGTTGGCCAGACTGTGCATGCACTCCAAACATCTTCTTATCTGGATCTAAAGTAAGCAACTATCCAGTCTTAAAAGATTGTGAGGGAACAACATAGCTTTGCCTAAATATTCTCCCTCAGGGTGAAGCACTGTCTTTTCAGTTAGTGTTGGGGAGGACAAAGATGAATGGTGAGGTTCTTTTGCGTGGTTCACAGGATC
The DNA here is from genome assembly GCF_963264785.1 of Psittacula echo. Classification (NCBI taxonomy): domain Eukaryota; kingdom Metazoa; phylum Chordata; class Aves; order Psittaciformes; family Psittacidae; genus Psittacula; species Psittacula echo. Next base: position 34,211,313 of record NC_137738.1, on the reverse strand, counting down.
AAGCCCTGCTGGAATGTGAATATCAGCCTTTACAATTACAACCTCCAGTTGGTGCAGTCATGGGGATAATCAAAAGCTGTGTCCCTCTCCCATCTTCTCTGCCACCGTTAGCAGAATTCAGTTCATTAGGCCATGGCAGACGTCTTCCCAGTGCCTTTGCATTAATGCACATAGACTATAGTTTCACACTCATATTCAAAACCATATGAAGTGGGCTTCCAAAAGTGAAAGGAAAAAGGGGGAGGAAGGAGAAACAAAGAAATACATAAGAGATCTGATTTTTCCCAGTGAGAAAAGATGAGCTAGAACAAGGATAGCCTTTACGATAATCCTGAAATGATACATAAACAAGTGGGAAATGGACAGTTCAAATAATGAAGACAGACCACAACATTTTAATTCAGATAGCTTGCTTTTTAGCTCTCCAATTTACTTTTAAATTGTCTTACTTTTTAGTACATTAGGATCAATTGTTTGAGCAAAGAAGTCTTACTGAGCTTTAAAAGTAAGACAGAAGAAGAGATACAGTGTAATGCTTTCAATTTACATTAAAGTCTATGCACTATTATCTTCTTATTATCTCCTAAAGATTTTTCCAGGCATTTAATTAACATATGACAAGATACCCAAGTTAGCAAGGGAAAAAAAAAAGTCACCATTTAGTGCACTATCTATAGCCTTTCAGAAGTTAGGTACCCATTGTTTTTCCTCCTAATGCACTGCCTATTGCACATCTATTATGCTATTTTAACAGTGAGGCTTTGTCACAGAAATAAAAAGAATAAAGTTCTCAAGGTGCCCACATTACATTTTCTAATTTGACTCCAGCACAAATGTCTTTCAAAGTCAAAGAAACAGAGGCAAAGTTTAGAAGTTCTGACCCGAGGACTCTGCTGTGACAAAGGGCACTGGCATTTGCCTGCTGCTGGAGCTCTGACTGGGAGCTGGCTCCCAGAGAAACCCAGGGGAGGCATTAACTTTGAATGAACATACCGCTCACAACAGCCTCGAACATCTTTAGGAAGGTGGCTGAGCAAGTACCAGGCCCCAGGGGCTCACTGAGGTAGTGAGGGCTGCCCATGGGGGTCCGTCAGGGCAGGGGCTGTGCAGCCAGGGCCCATCCCACTCACAGCCAGGAGCGAGGCAGCCTCAGGCCTGAGCATCTCCCTGGAGATAAAGACAGGCTGAGACTGGGAAGGGCGATAGGCACACGGTGGGTCTGGCTTCGTGGGGCCATGGCCAGACAGGACAGCGCCATGGGGAGGTGCTCCCCATACCCCAGGCCCCCATTCTCAGGGATCCTCCATCTTTCCCACATATTCCCTGGGCACAGACCAATGGCATTTTCGATTTTGCAGGCTGTTCCAACTGTGCCAAAAATCAATCAATCAATCAATCAAATAAATACATAATCACTCCCCAACAAGCATCAGGGTATACTAATGTGCTTCATGTTTACATTTTATGCATCCCCTTGCTACCAAGCTCATGAAGCACTCTGAAATGCTGAGCCAAGAGAGATCTGTGGGTTCTGCTTTACTAACATGGCAGGAAAAGCCTGCAGCAAGTAGAAAAAGCAAGACACACGTTTAAGGATGAAGAGATACTGTTTAAAGCAAATTCTCCCATCAAACGAGAGTTTCTGTTTCTTAACAGCCCCATATGTACTATTCTACACAACAGAAAATCCCTCTTTGGTTTGTTTGTTTGTTTGTTTCTCCTGTAGAAACTGCTTCTTGAAGCATTTGTCAGTCACTCAGCTCAACAGTCCCAGAATCTCAGGATGGTGGGAAGTGATCTCTGGAGATCATCTGGTTCAACACCCTCTGCTTAAGCAGGGTCAGCTACAGCCAGTTGCTCAGGGCTGCTCAAGGCGTTGGGATTTTAATATCTCCAGGCATGGCAATCCCACAACCTCTCCGGAAAACTTGTGCCACCGTTCAATTAGCCTTAAATAAAAAAAAAATAATAATATATATATATATATATAAAAATGTATTATTCTTGTGTTTAAACAGGAGTTCCTGTGTTCTGGTTTGTGTCCATTGCCTCTTATCCTGTTGGTGGGCACTGCTGAGAAGAATGTCTCCCTTCTTTACTTGCTTCCATCAGGTATGCATAAACATTGATCAGATACCCCTGAGCCTTCTCTTCGGTGGGCTGAACAGTCCCAGCTCCCTCAGATTCTCTTGAGACATCACATGCCCCAAGCCCTTAACCTGCATGGTCCTTCGCTGGACTTACTGCAGCATATCGACATCTCTTGCCCAGAGGCAAGCCCAGAGCTGGACCTGGTACTCCAGATGTGCCTCAGTACTGCTGAGCGGAGAGGAAGGATCACCTCCCTCAGCCTGCTGGTACTGCTCCCCGATGCAACACAGGATGCTGTTGGCCAGCTTCACCACAAGTGTGCCTTGCTGGCTCATGTCTACCTTCTTGCTGTTCACCAGAAAACCCAGGTTCATTTCTGCAAAGCTGTTTTCTGACCAGTCAGTTCCCTGAATGAGTTGGTGCACAAAGCTCTTTCTCCCCAGGCTCAGCACCTTCATCACAAAAACTGACCCTTGGTTTGCCTCATCACTGCAGATCAAACCAGTACAAGAACGCAGCAGCCTTTGCACGAAGCTTCCTTCTTTATAGCACTGTGAATGTATTTTTAAAATGTCTGGCACTTGACAGCTCTTAAAGCATTTATCACTGTAATAGCTGAGCAGAAAGGAGGGGAGGTGTTTGGAATTAATTTTCCTTTTTAAAGAAGAATTCCCAATTGCAAAAAAGCCAGACTTCAGATTTCCTTAGCACCTTTAGTGGATCTACATAAAACTTTTCCCCATTTCTTCAGTGACGCATAAGCCTGCTAGTGGTATCTGTGAGACAGAGATGCACACTACACTGCTCAAACTAGCAATAAGTAAAGGCTGTTTGCCTGTGTTTTCTCAACACCGCTACGGCTTCCTTCATCCCATTCATTTAAACAGTCCCCATTTAAGTTTGTTTGTGTATGTGTGCCTCTCTCCGTGTACCACAGGATGGCAGCAAATGTTAGAATATAAAGAAAACAGCTGAGCCAGAGACAAAAGAGTATTACAATCGATTTATATATATTATAGTTACTTGAGACAAAAGGACTAGTTCCTGAACTGTAATCCAAGTTCCCAAATGCGTGAGCAAGGACACATGTCCTCAAGCACATGAACACAGTAATGTGTGAATCCACACCATAGCAAGTCAAAGGCATTAAAAAAATATATTATTTAAGGGAAACAATGGGATGTCATTACACAAAGTTAACTCTGGAATTAACAGGATGTTTTTCTTGATCCATAGTAAATAATAGTCAGCAAAATTTAGGTGGAGAACAAATTTGTGTGGAATGACAGTAAATCATAATTGAGAAGAATGAGACTGCTTAGAAGTGATAGTATTGGAAAAGCATCCATAAAAACTTACAGAGAAAAAACCCCAAACACTCAAAATTCATCTGAAGAGAGAAACTCTCTTCCTGTTTCAGGTACATTAAGAATGTATGTGAAATGTTTTACACAGATGAGAATCGAGGGCACTTGCCATTGGTAAACTAAAAGATGTTGCTTATTTAAAAATGAAGTAAACTGTGCACGTATTTTGCATGGATGTATTTTCACAATTGCTGCCTCACCATTTTTCTCAGTAATGAGGAGCTCAAACAGAAGACAAGGGAAAAGAGAATAAAGCATATGCAAAAGGCACTAAATAAGCCAACAGTGGCTTTTTCAACTTCTCATGTGAGCTTTAGACTTCAAAAACTGGGTTTTGAAAGTCTGTATTTATCATTATTATTAAAGAATAAGAAACAATAAAGAAAGCCTCATAAGCCAGTAAGAACCCTTTTAGAATAGGACAGGATAAGGTTTTAAGGTGATTTTTGCAGAGCCACCTTTTAAGTGAAAGTTATGAAGCAGTTTCACAGGAACTTGTTCATACAGTTTCTAGTGATGAAAGGCTTTGTAAATGGATGCTGCCAAATGTGCAAAGTGTTCTCTCTAAGCCATCAAGCAGTTTAAAAATTTTATAGTAAATTTAGGTGAAAATTTTATTTTTAATTCATTGTGCATCTCCTTCTGCTCATAAACTTTCCCTCTTTCTTCCTACTTTACCACTTTGCTTCTCTATCCACTCACTGCCAAACTAATCAAGAGACGTGCTACCATAGCTGGTAAATAATTGATATTTTCAAGCTGTTGGATACATCAGTTGTGTGCAATGCGTCTCTTGACAAAAAAAAAAAAAATCACCCAAACTCCTTTGAAAAAGCTGTAACTGGCACGTCTGCACTTGCTTTCAGGACTCCAGCTAATCCAACTCGTGATCTTTGTACTGCAATGGCTAGACTTGGCTCTCCCCCTCCCGACTGCTGTTGAATGTCCCCACAGAAAAGGGTGACAAATTGCATGATTACAGGTAGCCTGTTCTGGACATAAAACTGGGGGGGAGCACACACTGTTCCTAAGGGATCAGGAAGTTAGGGGACAAAGAAAGCTGGAAAAAATCCTCATGCCCTTGTATCAAGCAAAGAACAACTTGCGTGGCAGACATCTTGGCTGAGCAAAGGAGAGTTCTAATACAATTTGGACTTTCTAAAAAAATAACAACATTTCATATATCTGATGCACGTGGAAAAAGTGACTTGAAGATGTTACCGGCCCTCGTGCTTCCTTGTCTCCCTGTGTTGTAGCCTTGGCCTTTTTCCTCACAAATTGCAGGATGACCACTGTACAAGACTATTCTCTCTTAATCTGCTGCCAACTCCTGACCACACAGCGAGGCAAGTATAACGGCACAGTTACTAGCCAAGTCAGTACAGTATTTCTCCTCTTCAGGCCACTACCATCCCACAGGTATGAATAACGGTCCGGAAAATAAACGTTTTTCTATAGTCTTCTGCAACCTTCTTGCTGTAAAAATAGATTGTAACCATGCTTATGTCATGTTGTTGCTCAGCAACCTCCCTCCCCCCCTAATCTCCCTGTTCTCTAATATTGTATTGGTCTTCACCGTAATCAGTCTGCAAACTATAACTCACCAAGTCAGAAACAGCATTGTCTGCTAAAGCTTGCAGGACATTCTTTCCTCCAATGATTACATAGGCTTAGGGAGATACACCTTATAGAGCAACCAGAGCCAGGATGTTGACCAAGGAAGAAACAGCTAATGAAAAACATGAGGGATGGGGGGAGAAGTTAAAGGGAATTAAAAAAGTGGTCCTCTATCTTCAGGAATTTTATGAAAAATTAGATTTCTAATCCTATCCTCTTCTGTCAAGGTCAGCAAGGAGGAATCAATGACCTTACCACTGACTCTCATTTTCCCCAATGAGCTCTGGAGAAGGATCTTCCTTTGAAAGAAGAATTAAGGACTGCCAGGCAGAACAGCAAGCACTCCCAGGTCTCATAGCACCTGAAAAGCTTATTGTTTGAGAGGAAATGACACGAAAAAGCAACTTGTAAGCACATGCATCCCTATGCTTTGGTTCCTGAATCACTCCTCAAATATCTGACTTCTATTAAAATATTTTAACATTTATTGGTTTTAATGAATGGTGGGGCAAAAAACATCACTCCTAGAATCCATATGTAACCTCAGATACCTGCATTGAAGTACCTAACAATGAGACAGAACACCTTGCTTCTGCACTGTTCTCATATTTGTTACATTACGACTCCATCTTCCCACACAGTTCTGCTGATCAGCGACCAACAGAGAAAGCTTGTCCTGATGGACCAGTGCTTGCTGCCTCTGAGTTAGTTAGAATCCTCACTACCTAACATCTATTCCAAATCATCTCTGAGCTTTAAGCCACGTAAACACAACCAAATTCTGGGACAAGACTTTCTACCTATTTTGTGGCTGTTTAATCCCTTCCAGTGGGCTTTGTGACTCATCTCTCATTTCAACTCTCCACAACCTCACATGTCAACTGATTGAGGTCACAGCCAAGAGATAACCTGACAGTGGTTAGGTTAGTCAGTACCTTCTGATTCAGCAGCTGGTGGGAGCGTTGCCAGTATCAACTTCACGAGCAGAGCTAACAGGTACTGAAATACCTTTACATTTCCAGATGAAAGATTCCTAAGAAACTGTAAAACATCAAGGGAAAAATCCCGATGCCCATTCAAGGTAGCTGTAGTTTTAGCACAGACAGTGAAGTACTGCAACAGTCCACACGAGCTGTAGGAATCACCATCTACTTTTGTTAATGTATTACTGATTCTTGATCCAGAATGTTGATCCAGAATGAAGTGACAGTACATGTAAACTTCAATAGTCACAATGAGCACACAAAATTTCACCAAATGGAAAAATCATGAGCCATTTCAGACTGCTTTCTTCCAGAAAACATCAGAAATTTAATTTCAGCATTTTACAGTGAAATGAATACAACATCTTACAGTAAAATTATAGGTTTTATTCAACAGCATTAGCAAGGAGTAGTAATATTAACAACTATAAACCTTTTTCACATACAATTAAGGAGCTAAAGATGATGGATACAATCAACTACCCTGACCTCTCCTGCTATTCAATAACAAAAGCAGATTTAGATTTGCTTTTGGTGAGCAGGAAGGACATTACAGAAAATTTACATGTAGAATATGACTGCGGACAGAAGGATCACAAGAGGTCTCTGTTAAAAATAAACTAATAACACAAAGAAAACAAGTTCACAATGTATTTCTATAAGGAAAATGGGTAGCTTTGACAAACTCTACTGGTACAATCAGAAGCACTGAGGATGTCAGGGACTTGATTGTGAAGCAGGTCTGGAATTTCTCCAAGTGAGAGGTATCCAGGGTATAAATATTAAAATTACATTTTCAGTAATTAGGAGGATTTGTGTTAAGGGGCATCAGATGTAGTGGATTAGTAACATCCTGAAGGAGGATATTAAGAATAGCTGGAAAGCCTACCAAATAATGGAAAAGAGGGTGAAATGGGAAGGAAAGCAATCTTCCCAATACCCGAAAACAAGAAGGAAAAGAGTAGAGTAAGGGAAAATTATACACTTTGCTATGTGTCGGGGGAGAGGGGAATGCTGTTTTGCTATATAAACAGGAGAATAAAGACAAAAAAAGGGGCACATTGCAATTGGCACAGTGCAGAAACTAACACAAGTATGGTTTCATGTCTAAGTGAATGCTTTGTCTTAATTACCAGTAAGTATGATAATGAAGATATCTGTTATAGCAAGATGAAAACAGAGAATGAAGATATGGAAACAAATTCTGCAAGCAAGTCAAAAGCTCAATGTAATCCAGATGCACCAGTACACACAGAGGAAGGGCACAGGTGACCACACTTAGGACTCCAAAAGATCCAGAGGCTCAAACTGCTGTTTCTGCTCTACAGCTTCCTAATGAAGTCAGGCATGAGGAGATACCAACTGGAGGACAGCAGACAGAGGACCTTTATTTCAGAAGCAGGGTGGGGAGGAAGGATCCAAGAAGCCACAGAATTGTATTTGCAGCCAAGGATTTACAACAGATCTCAGAAGAAAGGATAAAAAAAGACATGGAAATGGAAAGAAACTAGGGTAAGGACACATTAAGGATAGACTGTGCTAGTCCAACTTGACAGACTTTTAAAAAGTAATTTTCTAAGGAAAAAAAACCGTAACACACACAAAACTCCACAAACAAAAACTGTAATTGGTACTTCTCATCTATGTGAGAGCTACTTGATAGAATGCCATGTTGAAAACAATACATTAATGGAATAAATTGACTGCTGGAGATATTAAAAAAGGTGGAGAAACAGCAACAACTAGTGCTGAAAAGCACTGCCATGTATAGGAGAGAAACTGTGTTCCTTATAGGTTGGTCCTAATATTTTCAACTAAAGACTTTAGTACAAAGAAGGAGGGAATCATGGTGAAAACATGCAGAAAACATGAATTCTGGAGGCACTGTCAACACCAACAAGGCTTCAGATAGCAGAAAAAGACACTTGAACAAGCTGAGAACCACTGTGATGGTTGCCCATCCATGCAACCTCACTGAGATCACACAGGTATGGACACAACCTCACAGAAACAGCAGCAGGTGCTGGGGCCATAAGCCCAAACTGCTGTCAGTGAGCATCTCCACAAGAAGCATGGTCCTTTTTTGCCATAAACAATTAACTTCAGTATTTAGTCCCTACAGGTCCATACCCATTGCTTTGAGAAGAGTGTCTATACATGCACAGATACTGTCACTAGGACTGATGGGAAAATCTGGGCAGGTAAATGAAGAGAAAAGACCATAAAAGCAGAGAAAGAAATGGTGAAGACAGCATATAGCAAGAGTGTCTCCATTCATAGTACTGTAAAATGAAGGTTTAATTTCACAGTTATTTATATGGTTACAAAACAGAGCTACAGTTTACAGCTCGAGACTTTCAGAGTGATTCAAACTATGTAAAAGGATCCAACAAAATAATTTCAAGGAGCTGTCTGATGATTTAAGCCAACTGAAGTGCCATACACTTCATTAAAATTACCTTCACAGGACCTGGAACTATTTTAGGAGGCAGTGGAGCCTTTTAGTGAGTAAAACATCCTGCTTTTTTTCTCTCCCAAAGGTTTATTTCCACGAAGCATCTTGAGTTAAGTATATGCCTCTTCCCTGACTGTTTCGGATTACATAACAAAGCACATTTATTAAGGCGGAAAAAAGAAAAACCCTTGGGGCGGGGGGTGGTATCTGAAAAGGCCTTTTTCCAACTGTCAACATTTTGAAGCTGAGTAATAGCGCAGCCTTGGGGTTGCCATGGGAACGTGTTTCATTTCCTAGGTGACAGCGACTGTATGGCGTCACCAGTGAACCACACCGGCTCTGGAAATATGTCAAGTTTCCTTTAGATGTCGGCATCCTGAGACTTCCTGCTCCCGCCCCAGGCAGCGTCCCACAGAGCTCCGGCCAGTGCCTTCAGCCTGATGTTTCCACAGCCCCTATGGGACCCGGCTGATCTTCCTCTCCTGGAAACAGCCTGGTTTGGCTAGGGCTGGGTAGGCTTCTAGACATCTTGATTTGAAGACACTAATAAAAAGCAAACTCACCTTTCCCCTCAGGAGCCTCTTCCATTGCCTAACCAACCTCTCAAAGGCATAGTTCGATTCCCACTTGGGAACGGCATCAATTTCCAACCCTTTGACCCTCGATAAACCACATTAGAAGGGCTTCTTGGTATTAAAAACAAGCAGCCTTGCGTCATGCTAGTAATGGACACATTATTTAAATCAGCTATTTCTGAATCACCTGTACTAATAATCAACCTCTAAAAATACCCACAGAGCTCAAAGATTTGATGAGTCTCAAAGACTATGCTAAGATGATGTTTTTAACCTGATGCCTTTGATTATATGACTGAATACCCCTCTTTGCAGCATATAACAACTTCAAGGCTGCCAGCTGCACAGTATGACCGGCAGGATTCACTTGCCTGTGAACACTAGGGAGGGCAAACAAAATAGAACAACTTCTCCATGGCAGCTCCTCAGTGCTCATGCACTAGTCCAAAATAAGCAACCCTGATTCTGTAATAATTACTCTGCTCTGGAATTAGAGTGATTATTTTATTCCGGGATAATTACTCCACTTCCAAAGTGAAATAATTGTTACAGAATAAAATCATTTTTATTTTGGAATATTCCATCCACATGTGGGAGTTATTCTGGAACAGCTAAATTATACCCTAAGAGCGAGAAGAGAACAGTCCTGCCAATCAATTTTCCTCATACAGGCAAATCCTTAAACCATAGTGCTCATGGAAGGAACAGTGCAGAATATCTTGTTGCACAAGTGAGGACCCCTACAGTTTAACTTCAGAAAGAATCCACATTCACTTACAAGAACTGTGCATAACAGTTCCCCTAAATCATCTCCACAGAAGTCCACAAAAGAAATCACAAGTACGTCAAGGGATTTCGAGAGCATGAAAATATGGACATGAAAATACTATTCATGCCTTTGAATGCTTTCTCCTCTAGACTCACATGGTCAGAAACTGCTGCCAAGGATGGTCCTGGTCTACACCACAAAAAACCCTGCCTGCAGAGATAAACACTGGTTGATGTATACCCCAGCACTTAATTCCTGCAGCAACTGGGAGCACACTAGACTGTGCAGCTATTGTGCTATCTGTTGTGGGGTAACAAGCTTAGACAGGAAAAGAACTAAAACCTTTTACTTGAAAATACATTCAAACTCTCTTTAGACTTTGCCCACTGTTTTCTAACATATCCAACTCTCAGGAGACTGAGAAAGGAGTTAAATGCCAGCACCATTTTTACACTGTAAGTTTTTATAATTGGGCATTAAGATAGGCAAAGAAGTCAGGAGGCTCAAAAGTTTAGGTTCCCACAGCAACAGTAAGTCAGCAACATTTAAGATATGTAGCAGAGCATAAATTAACAGTTATTGAAAATCCTGCATATGTGCAGTTTGGCCATGTTAACATTGCTATGGGAACCTTAACTTTTGAATAGATAAGCGTTCTATCAAAATAAAAACCATACAAAAGAAATAATCATTACAGATTTTGCTGGGGAAGGATACAGCCAAGTCCTCATCTGCAATCTGTTGATGCAGAGCATAAAGCCTCAGAAAACCAAACAGGTGAAAAAATCATCACAAAGAATGCTGGGTGCCAGAGCCATAACCACAGCTGACCCCGATGCTATAACTTTACTTTAAATTTGAATTTACAGTCAAACAGTATGCAAAAATCATTCCAGAAATTACAACAGAGGAAAGAGAAAAGAAGCCTGTGCACAGCTATCACCCTTCCCTCTTCTCCTCTGAGATTTCTCCTACATTAAATCTTTTGGAAGAACAGACTGTAAATTTGCTACTGGCTTTGGTCTTTTCCAGCACATTTCAATTTAGGGAAAAAAAATGCAGAAAAGCAAGCTGTGCTCTAGGTTATGTTTGTTTAGTAGCAGCAAGGCTGTATTGTCTCTCATAGTATTCTAACTAAACCCAAAGTGTTCATTTCAAAATAAGTTTGGCTTGAACAGGTCTTTGGGGATGGACGTTTTCCTATTTTTAAGTGAACCTAGTGACAGTAGGGCTCCTACCAAGACCTTACTCTCTAGCGGCCTGGATGTTGCTTCAGGGTAAAAAAGCAGCCTTCTGCTCCTGGTTCTACTGCTCTATCTGATTCTCCATGCTGCATGATCTTGGGCAAGCCATGCTCACTTCCCTGTGCTTCAGTGCCTTGAACTGTGAAGCAGGAATAATGACACCTTCCTTTTTATGCACAGGTCCAGTGCTTTAACTAAATGGGTTTTCTTTCCTGTTTAAAACAACAACAAGGTCTTCAAGGCAGTCTTTTTACAGTATTTGAACAGAATTCCAGTGGCATCTAAAAATAATGGCTCTGAAAAGAATCCTGCCGACTTGCCATCGTATGGAAAGAAAAACAAAATGAAAGCTCTTTTCTGCCACTCCAGCCTCTTTTTGCTGTGCAGTGTGTATGGTTAGTCCCATCCAAAATCCTGTTGAACAAGTTTCCTCCCCAGAGCAACTGCAAGATCATCAAATATTCTGAACCAACAAATAGGGCAAGTTCCAGAGTCCTGGAACTGCTGAGGCAAGATAAATGGCATTCTCCAATCCAAGTCAGTGTGACAAGTTCTTCTCCAGTATCCTGGCATGTATCCCTGGAATTGTACTGACATCAGCAGGATTTCCTTGCTTGAAAGAAAAGCAGGATATTGGCTCTGAAACAAGCCACACAGTTCAAAGAGACCCCAATCTAAATTATTTGAGGTGACTCTGATTTCTTGGCATTTATAATATAGACTTTATGAAGATTACATGGGCATATCACTTGAATATGTTTTCTGTGTGTCATTAAGGTTTTACTCAGGCCATAAACTTGAGTTACCCTACGGTGATTTAGAATAAAGAAAACAAGCTAATACTGGTCAGAATAGTGCTGCCTTAAAAGAAAACACATACACACACCTAAAATAGGTCATGACATCTCTCACTAATAAATGGGAGACAAAATTTTGCCCAGTACATGCAAGACTGAGTTTCTCACAGCAACAGCCATTCTATTATTTGGTCAAAATGGAAAGGTTTATACTCTTTTATACCCCAAACACTGATTCCTTATGTTCTTCCTCCAAACCCTCCAGGCAGAGTACTGTATTTTCTAGAGTGGAAGAAATAAGGCTGCTGTGAATGAAGCCTGTGAAACACAAAGTTTAGGTGGAAGAATCATATTTTGAGACCATACTTATGAGGCTGCTCGAGAGCGAGAGAAAGCTTGGGTTTATCTGAAGTCCTTGCCATTTCAAGATGTTTGCATATACCCCTCGGCAAATTGCAAGGTGCTTTGATAACCAGCTGCCTTCTGCATTTGATCATCCCTCATAAATGGTAACCTGCACACTTCCATACCACTGTCTCTAGTACTCAAAACCCACTCTTTTACTCTAGCCAATGCCCTCACTATTTCTACTTGCCTTGATTCCAGCTCAGCCTCAGTGTGAATGGTATGTTTACCTGGACAGTCTCTGCTGCTAATTCCCTTCTCAGACAGCTCCATTCCTAGCTGCTTTTCCTATGTGGCTGACCACAACATCCTCAGAAGCTGTGCTGTCGCATCCCAATTCCTTTCCTTCAGAGGCTGGATCAACTGTGATGAGATCCAGTGTGTTTGTTCATTAAGTCCATGGAGTGAGAAAAAATGCATCACATTTCCCCACAACGCTGGCAAATAACCTTGAAGTTATTTATGTTTTGTTCATCAAAAGATCTTGAATTAACTTTTGCAGACATGCAGGTGGTAAATTTTTGAGCAAATGCTTCCCCAGCTCATGAAATTAACTCCAATATATTGGTAACAGCCTTAGCCCCACATTTATGACAGGCAGGAAATATTTAGCTTGGTTTTCTGGGACAGCAATAGGTATCACTGACAGAGAAGATCCTTCCATGTACTCTGTGTCTGTATGACAACAACCATCAGCTTGTTACATTTTATCAGGCTACCTATAGAAACCACTCTTGCTGATCTAGCATGTTTTCAGCCATTACCTGTGCTCCTGGTCTCCACTACGACTCCATTCTCAGAGGTATCTTCCAGTTCCAGGATGGTCTGACATACTCTGGAAAGTGGAGAGTACCAAAACCATCCCACCAGTCTACAAGTTCCCTATTCACTTTAGCATCCAACACTGGTATGACACACACCTGATTTAGAAAACAAGCAATCAAATCAAGATTTTATACTAAATCTCTTCCAGATTTCAGCACTAATCCAGCACCAGCCTCCGTCCTATAGATAACATTGTGACTTCTGGTAAAAATTACTTCCTGTTAGCTCTTGCTACCTCAAATAACCACCATATAGCATCCACACATTTTAAATAGACAGACAACACAACTTTTTTCTTTTGCCCTTGTTTTTTTTCCCCTTTCAACCTTATCCCTTGCTAAATGGAAGCTAAGAGTTCACAACTGTTTCAAACTATTCTCCCTCTCAATGGCATAACATAGTAAAGGCCAGAGCGCTGCTAGTGAGTGAGTCAGATTATATATGCAATCATAGCTCTTCCAGGCTAGATGCAGGTGAGCTTCATTTATAACCAGATGCCTTGTCTAAAGGCTATGTATCCCATGTGCAAACCATTATGCTAGTTTGTTTTACTGAATATCCAAATTCATCACACTCTAAAATATTAGTAAAAAAATTACTTCTGAAAAGTTACTGAGAGTAAGCTCTGCCTAGATGTTTCTGTTTAGATAGTGCACAACGATACATATCTTAATACACACAAGTTCTAACGGACATTGGCAAACTGGAAACATCTGCATGTCACTTTATAGGTGACTCAGTGCACATTTGCTTCCCTTCAGGTCTCACTCCATAATGCTTCTTGGTACTCCTGCCATAATAGCAATACTGTTGCTCCAAAACCCTTTCAAAAAAACAGCAAAGATTGCCCAAAGTCCAGGTAGTTTCCATTCTGCATATCATTTAATTGCATGCCTCCTGTATCACTGCAATGTTGAACCTCCTTTTTCTTCTGTTGTCAATGCCAAAGATGGCAAACACATAAGATATGTTTCTTTTCCTCCTGATCTACTTTTGCGTCAGCCAGGAACAAATTCCAAAATGCAATTTAAAACTGGAAACAATCCCTGAAGGCTCTTAACTCACTCAGACTTTCAGACAACAGAGAGAATCGCCAAGACATTTGGTGTAGCCTCATTAACATCTGGTATCCAAGTCTCTTCTCAAGCTCAAGAGGTAAAGGAAAGGGAACACTGGAAATTCTCTGAAGACGTGACTAGTTATCACAGTCAGGCTGCTACGCAACCCAAGTCTCAGAAAAAGCTTACAAAATCAGCAGGAACAAGCTAATGACAGACTCTGGTTGAAGAGTTAGATTATTTTTTATGACATTTATGATGCTTTCTGCCACATAAAAGTTACGCCATGCTTCTTGCACACACTGTCCTAAGAACAGAACTTGCTTTCCCATCTTCCTTTATTATTGTGTTTGGTGCTTGTAACTGTAAAAGAGTTATTAAATAAAGAGGACATCATAAAACCACACAAATCAAAAGATGATACACCACTGCAGGCCCAAGTCAGTCCCAAAACCTCCTACAAACCACATCATGACAGTTTAGCTTAGCTGCAGCATACTATTAGATTTGTTAAAAAACAATTTCTGCTTTAAAATGTACTGTGCTGACTACCATATCTCAGGCAGCTGGGCCTGCAGACCTGTATCTGCTACACATCTACTTGATGAAAAAGGACCAGAAAGAAGATTCAAATATGACCTTGCTCTCTGCATTATTAAATCTTATCCCGTTTCTACAGTTACTGAAGCCCCAGATAGCCCATTTTTCTCTGCGTGATAGCCTAACCCTCCTCCGTATTTACAGCACTTCTCAAATTTCTGCCATCATCCAATTTCATCATTACTCCCAATTTTTGTGCCTCAGGCCAACATCAAAACATTACATGCAGGAGGCCCAAGATCGATCCTCAAGGAATTCCACTAGTAGATCTTCACTTAGCAAGTGTAGCATTTCCTTCTTTGTCTCCGCCTGCCACCCTCCTGACTTTTAGATCCTTACATATGACATCATACCTGTTTCTTCCCCTTTCCTTCTGTTTAGTGAAGCATTCTGTATGTGGTACTGTAATAAAGGTTCAACTTTACTGCCTTTGGAGAGAGCAGCAGTATTTTGCTCTCCATTTAGTGTGTTTAGATAACCACCTAGCCTCAGAAGGGGACAGCGATCAAGTGGGTGAGCAGATGGGGAAAAGCATTCCCAAACAAGGTATCCAGCCAAACACCACATGCTAGTGACAGCTGCCACCTTCCTCCCACTCTTACCAAACCCACGCTTCCTGTCCTCTACGGAAAGCTGCATGGTGCAGCAGCCCTCACGAAATGAGAGGTGCAACGTGTGACTATTTCCCACCTCTTTTCCCAAAAACCCTGGAACCCAAACATGCAAAGCAGCAGAGAGTCAAGTCTCGTCCCTGCTCCGTGTGAAATGACACCAGCTCCAGGTAAAGTTCAGTTAACAGCAGAAAGCCAGCACCAATAAAGCAAAAACATTTAACCAAAAGAAGACCTGATCATGCCCAGGCTCTCAGTAAACAGGGACTTGTTTTCAGCTCTTTGGGCACAAGACAAGATCAAGCCTCCACTGCAATGTGAAAACAGCAAGACAGTTGCTTTTAATTTTTTACCCATTCTAATCCTGTTCATTAGAAGCATTTTTAGGATTAGCATACATGACATTGACCTAGCTATGAACTACAACACAAGTACATTGCCTATTACAGTTATATTTTCACTGCCAATGTCATTTTCAGAATCCTTTTATTTTATGGAATGTTTGGGAAATTTTACCAAGCCAAAAGAGAATTCTCCAGCTTTAACCCGTGTAAGTGGTTGCTCATAATAAGGATAAGCAGTCTTACCTTGCGTAACTTTCCACAAAATAAACAAAGGTCTCAAAACATCAGTTTTCTAAGAGGCTTTTGCTACAAATGAAAACCAGAAAACTACTTGCTGAACAAACAGAATACAAGCCTACCCACCTTACAGAGACATATCCATATGTTTGTTTAATACTTGGAGTGTGAAGGCATCCCTCTTCCGATTACGCTGAAGTAACAACCACAGACTCCAAGCAAGCAGGCAGCATTGCTCACAATTTACTCTAAATCTGGTCCACTAGAGGGCAATGACATACACATACACATACACGGAGTGAAAAGTCGAATTTGAACACACGCTTGTAAAAATGAGATTAAGTAAAATAAAAGAAATGCTTTAGATCTATAAGGCTATTTTTAATTTATTTACCTAGAATATTTATTTTCAGGGGTATAGAGATCACTATTCCTTATTTTAATGCCTCAAAGGACTTCAAAATTCGAAATTATACATTGTAAACATTTCTGATGTTTCTGCAAATCCAACCATTATCTATGCAGCAATAGGAAAGCCTTCCATAAAAGAAGAATGTATCTTTATTTTACATTTGACGGCAGGATGAATGCCAGAAGTGGTTCTGTCCCTTTGGCAACACATCCTGTAGTCGCTAAAATAACTTCGCTTTTTGTTTAAAACTGGTGCAGGAGGACACTGTTAAAGCACTTTCTTCCTGCCACACACCCATCTACTGCAAAGAATGCTCACAGCTATTAAATAAGATATCATGTTTACACGGAAAGCTGCTGCTGCAGTCCAACTGTGTCTTTTACAGTTCTCAGGGAAGATCTGTATTTACTTTTTTCAACCGCACTTAGAAATAATCAAACACTTCTCCAGGGGTCTGCAGCACATTCCTGTGACTTGCAGGTACAAGGTGGTCAGGGGCTGAAGCAATGAACCACCTCTGCCAGCTCCTCATGGACCTAGTAGTGAGGTAGGACTATAAGCAGTGCCCAGCACCCCTATTTCTACAAGGTCAGGAGATGGCCTGCTGGAGAAAACCGACATGGTAGAAAACGCGATGGACACAAGATGAGCATCCCTTCACATGAGCCACCACAACAAGTGGCTGTTTACATCTGGTTGTGGCTTTTTGCAAATGCTGTCACCTCGGGTTATTGAGGCTCCCAAAACTTTCCACTGCAGAGCTTGGTATGAGCTCACGTCACATTTCCCAGCTTTCTGCTTCCCAACTGCAGAGACTGGGGAGAAAACAGCTGTGAAATATATCCCACTAGCAAGCATTAGAATGAGAAGCTGCTCACAAGAAATGGCAGATTTTCAGGGTTTTCTTCTTTTTTTTTTTTTTTTTTTTTTTTTTTAATATGGCAATGAATGGTTCATGTCAACACATGACAACATCTGAACAGTTTTTTCCAGGGCATCCAACTCACTTGGCTGAACATGGTAGTTGCTAGGACAGCTGGTCAGGCCTCAGCTTCTGCTACAGAAACCCTCTTGGAGGAGGAACAAGCCTCCCAAAGCCTGAGTGCACTGGCTGCCACTGGAGTTTGCAGGCAGCTGGCAAGACGCCTCCAACTCCTGATATCAAGATGTTGATCTCCTGATCCACTGGTTTTCAGGCAGCTGCCACAGCTGGAAGTGCAAGGGAGTCCCCCAGACTGGAGAAGCATCCATGGAGCAGCTGCCCAGCCCACAGAGTGTGGACGCCCCGGAGCCTGCAGCACAGACAGCAAGCCAGCAAGAGTGAAAGCTCATCAAAGTTCAAACTTCTAGGACAGCCTCACAATGTATATGGTTTGGATTAGCCTAGGCACAAGAGGCGTTTCAGAAGATCCACAACTCTCTTTAATTCACTCCTCATGGAGTGACTGTTGCAGGTTCTGTGGTGGCACCTCACTGCTCTGATTACATTCGCCTCACGTTTCTAACATTTTCTTCATCATGAAGACACCTTAAAGGTGTTATGTTTTTTAGTCAAAACAGATGCCTGCAGAACTTGATCATAGTTTCAGAGAAGCACAGATATGACCACCTACATATGCCAAGTGGTTTAAATCCTTTGGTACAGTCTGCAGACTACACTCAAGAAATTGATACATACCAAAACTGACAGAAGAATTATACTACTTTACAAAAAAAAAAAAATCAGGTTAACTTTTTTTATAGTACTTTTATAATTCTAAAAATAATAAATACCATATATATTAATGATATATAATTGTAGTATAATTTTATATTTCTATTGATTTTTTTATATTCTATTATTTTCAAATAAAACCAAACTCACTGAAGGATTTATTTTATATGTTCTCAGAAAAAAACAGACAACACACTGGTACTGTTCTTTTGCAAATTAAATGTTGACCAAATTTATCTATTTTAAAGGAAAAATAGTTTTGTTTTGCTCTTTTTTTTTTCCTATTGTACTTTCTCTATGCATTTTTAAGGCACCGTTGCAATAAGAGCTATGGAAATCTTTCCATGAAACAGATCTTAACATTATTTAGCTATCAGAATGTTAGTTAAGTATAATCAGTAATATACCTCTTGAAGGAGGGAAATACCTAATTTTAACGAAATTAAGCAACGTTCACTATTGTAGGCTTACCTCACCAGAAAAGCAAAGTAATTAGATATATCTAGAAAGGACATATCTAGGAATAGCATATGATCACCATCCAACTGCAATCAATTCATATCTGTCAACATACAGAGGGTTTCTGTATTCTTGGGCTTCTGTAAACTTGGCTCAAGGAAACCCCTTCAAATTAGGCAAAGCAAGCATTTTATCATATCACACCTGTACCTCAAAAGAACTTATGCCTTTTGCTCATGGGCTTGAATCTTTTCGTTAAACGCTGCACAAACAACAAACAACAGATGAAGCTCCCACCTCAGAGAGCTTTTGGCAAACTATTAGGATAAAAAGAAAAAAAAAAGGCAAATAAAATGCATCCTCTGTCATATACAGGACTTTGTCAGACGGCACAATTAGCATCAGCCACAACAGCGAGGCTACGTGCTGCCGATATGGAACTGAGGTACAGCGTGCTGTGAACAGTCCGCATACAGA
This sequence comes from Psittacula echo, assembly GCF_963264785.1. Taxonomy (NCBI): domain Eukaryota; kingdom Metazoa; phylum Chordata; class Aves; order Psittaciformes; family Psittacidae; genus Psittacula; species Psittacula echo. Next base: position 34,192,273 of record NC_137738.1, on the reverse strand, counting down.
AACCGTGTAGGAGGAATTTCAAAACATGTAGGTTACTCATGTAAGATGGCACAGGGCAAAGCTCAAATATGGCTATATGGAAGCCTGACAAATAGAAATAGTCTGCAGCCAATACATTTGTATGGGACAGAAGGCTCTGCATCATGAAGGCAGCGTAACATAGGCCTTGCAGGGCAGTTTCAGTACTTCAGTTTATAGAGGTGGAAAAAAGTCAAAGGACCAGCTAGGAAAGCTATTTTGTGTTATGTGAATGGAAATTTTTTGAATGTGTTAAAATTATTTTCCTACAACGCCAGGAGAGAGCAGACCCATGAGATACCTGTATACTGTCCCCAGGTCTGGCAGTAATCATTTTTTCCTGCCCAAAACCCCAGTGAGCCATTTGCTCTTCAAGCAAAGGTATTTCCTGCTATAATTAACTTAACTTTTCCATACATTCTAGTGAGGCTATTTATTTTCAAAATGGCAGCAACATGCTAACATAATTGCCCTCAGTTAACTTCAGCTAAACCTCACCTATGATGCAATTTCCCACCTCTTGAAGGCAATCATACTGCCCATGTGAGTCTGAATCCCTATCTCAGGGTGAGACCTGAGCATGCTTCCCTCCACCTTGGTTCCCCAAGGAAATCAACTTGACAATGCAGGCATGTAAGGAGCCACAGCAGGACACATCCTCAGTCTGGGCAATCAGAAGGCACATAAGACACTTGACCCATAGCCTAAATGTGACTATGCTGACACTGTTTTGAAGATGATGAAAATACAGCTTTGCCAGGCCTTAAACAGTACAGATACCACTAAGGCAAGTACTCTTTACACCTGTTAGCAAGTGAGCAGGCACACAGGGACAATTTTGCAGAATAAGGATTTTCAGGCAGCTTGCCTCACAGCCGCAGGAAGCTGAGCCACATATGAGCTGCACAGCTTTGAGGAAGGCAAGAGATTCCCCCAATTTCTAGCCAGTTTGAAAGGAGTCAATCACATCCAGTACTAACCAGCTGAGACTGAAGGTAAGTAAAGTAATTGCTTCCCCCCTTCCGAATTCATTCCCCGAGTCGTAAGCATTCTTTTAACAGTTACGATTTAGCAAGGTCTGCTAGAGCCCCAGGTTTTCAGCCCTTCAAAACAGCTTCACAGATTCAGCATGTCAAAATATCCAGGTTGCTTAAAAATGTAGAAACAGACCTTTTACTCTTCCCTGCCACTCATTCTATCCTGACTTTGCATATGAGAAGCTGGAAGGTGTTATGATGAAGATCCATAGACATCGAGGTTCCCTCTGTGGAACTAGACTGAACATGAAAATACGTTAATCTGGATCTTCATTTTTAAAGCGTGATACTTGTCTAATTCCACATTCAATTACTTAATGCTTAGTTCTGGAATAACCTGCAAGCCCTAGCCGTTATCTAAAGAAACTATTTAACTGCTTTTCTTTTTCTACCTCACTAAAGCTGAATCAACAAGATTGCAGAGATATGTCTGAGATCAGAGTAACTGCAGAGCTGAATTTAGCCCAGTGGTATTTTTGTTTAAAGGAAAAGAACAGAATGCAGAAACACTGTACTCACAAGTGGTTCTGGACTGCATGAAGGACAAAAATCATTAGGCCTGTACTGTTCCAAGGCAGGGTTACTTGGTATATGTCCTTGCTGAATTTCATAAAGCTCCTGCTGGCTCTGTAGCTCTGCCCTCAAGCATTTGGACTGGTCCTCCCAGTTCTGCATCATCTGCAAAGTAGGAGCAAGCCCTCCACTGCCTTCTCCATGTTCCCACATAGACCTCTGTGGTACTCAGTTCAAGCAGATATATTATTGAGAACATATCCATCTGGTACATCCAAACTCCAAGCATGGAATAAGCAGGCAGGATTCCAAGGGTTAAGATTACAAGCATAGCAGCATATCTAAATTTAATATTTAATCTAGTCATAGAAATCAGCTTTATGGGTGGTATTTACATGACTTAACTTTAGCATTAAGTCTAGACACCATAGGCTTCCTTCACAGCCAGCAACATTAAGTGACTGGCACTTAAGCAGCTGGAGATACTATGACATATACAAGGAGAGACTAAAGGAATTGGCTTAGCTTAGCTTAAAGGCTAACCTAAGAGAAGGCTAAGAGCCCATTGCTGAATTCAACTTGCTAAAGGCAAGTTGTAGAGAACGTGGCATGAGTCTTTTCAAAAGCACACAGCAAAAGGGCAAGAGAAAATGGTCAGGAATTGTGACACAGAAATTTCTGATTAGACATAAGGAAAAAAAAATAATCAAAGTATCAAGAGCTTCAGCACTTAAAAAAGTGCCCAGAGAGGCTGTGAACTCCTTGGGCATTTTCAAAACTCATCTGGATATGCTCTGAACAATCTAATCAAACATGGAAATTAACCCAGATTAGAGCAACGGATCAGTGACTTTGAGAAGGCCCTCTTAGTCTGAATTTTTCTGCAATTCTATGAGAAAGACCCCTTCACTGGGTGATTCATCTTGTCTTAAAATAGGTGTTTAAAATAGATTAGATGAATCACCATCTAGTGGTGCCTGCGTCGCACTGAATATATTCTCCACGGAATACAAAGGCAACCTCAGCTGACCAGCTACAATTAGATTTCTTAAAGTAACAACGTCTGTAAATCAGAAGACATGAGAATCACCATTAGTGACTTGTGACCAAAACAATAAAGTTCTTGCCTTGTTTATATATTACCCTTTCAGGGTATGAACCACTTAATAGCCAACCTCTTAACTGTGGGAGAAGGTGGACAAGACCTTCATATAACACCTAAAATTAAAACTGAGAATAACTTGGTCTACACAAAAGCAAGACTACATCTTACAGAAGCCAACAAATAAACACTCAGGAACACCTACGTGCAAGGTCAAACACTTGTTAGAAGTTACATTATCAATCATGTTTTTCACATTAGCAACCCAAAGGTTTCACTTCATATATGGCTTTCTCATCAAAGGATGAGCCTACATGCTCCACCTTACGATTGATTTTTATATTCACCCTAAACAGGAAAAAATCCCAAAACATTCCATACAGGATAATAAGACATGAATTATTCCTTTGCAGGATAAATCACCTCAGTTCAGCCTTCTTTTCAGATCAACCACAGCAAAACAAGTTGCTTATTTGACAAAATGCACTCCTGTAAATGTTCGTAGGGAAACAGCAAAACAGCATGGCCAACAGCATGTGTATGTGCACATCTGCATATTTCACAATACAGGATGAAAATTTAGGTTGGAATTAATGATCAAATTGACAGAGTGGTCACTTTTATATTCAGACAGATAACTGCAGTCAGGTTCTACAAGACTCACGTTCAGCTTTGTCCAGCTATCCTCTTTTCCAAAGACCTTACTGCAGGACATAAAAGAACATAGGTCATAGGATCATTTAGATTGGAAAATACCTCTAAGATCATTGAGCCCAGCCATTACCCTAGCATTGCCAATTCCACCATTAAACCATGTCACCAAGTGCAACACCTACATGTCTTTTAAATAATTCTGGGGATGGTGACTCCACCACTTCCCTGGGCAGCCTGTTCCGATGCTTGACTGCCATTTCAGTGAAGAAATTTTTCCTAATATCTAGTCTAACCCTTCCCTAGTGCAACTTGACGCCGTTTCCTCTTGTCCTATTGCTTGTTACTTGGGAGAAGAGACCAACCCCCAACTCACTACAACCTTCTTTCAGGTCTCTCTTGCACCTCCAGCCAATCTTCCCCAAGCTTGTAGTGTTGCACAGGTTTGACCCAAGTGCAGGAGCCAGCACCAAGCTCATACAATTGGCCACAGCCCATCAATCCAACCTGTCTAGATCCGTCTGCAGAGCCTTCCTACCCTCAAGCAGATGAACACTCCTGCCCAGCTTGGTGTCACCTGCAAACTTACAGAGGGTGCACTCAATCCCCTTGTCCAGATCATTAATAAGGACATTAAACAGAGCTGGTCCCAATACTGAGCCATGGGGAACACCACTTGTGACTGGGCACCAACTAGATTTTAACTCCGTTCAGCATCATTCTTCGGGCCATCCAGTTTTTACCCAGTGAACAGTACATGGATCAAAGCCATAAGCAGCCAGCAGGATGCTTCTCATCCAACAGCCCGCCAACACTTCTGAATTAGCTATTAACCTTATTAAAAAAGTAAAAATTTATACAGACTTCAGTTTTGCCAGAACAAACCCAGAGGGAGAAAGAAGATATTTATCATGGAAAGGTTCAAGAACATTTTGAAAGAAGCATGACAATGCTTACAGGGAAAGGCCCATGTGCTAAACATTTCTGTAGAATATTATCCTCACTGTAAAACCTGTTAGATTCATTTAAAAGAAAAACCATAAAAAGAATAATATTTTCTACTACACAATTAATGTGTATATAACTGTATTGGTTACATGTCTAATAAAGTCAGCCTAACTTTTTCCTAAGGCACTTTTCCTACACATACTAAAAAGTTCCCTTCTCCATGTTCCAGTGACTCTCCCAAAGCCAGCTCCCCTTTTGTTAACTAAATATCCAGCATCCAGCTGTTGGGTACATCGAATGGAGGAGACGAAGCTCCCTGGCCACAAAGAATGACCCAAAATTAGAGCATGACCATGGAAAACTGTGACTGGAGGGGACAGGAAGAACAGAAGCAGCAAGTAACTTCTGCTATGTATGCTTTGTTTGGCAGCATAAACAAGGATGGGCTTTGTTGGGCATGCCAGGATGGGAGCAAGAACATTCTGAAAAGATGATCCCAGTTTCACAGAGCAGTTGACAAAGTCTCTCCTTGGTCCTCCTATCAGCCCTGCCTGCTGGGAAGTCACTCTGCACATCCCTGGGCAAGAGTAGAGGGGAGTGGAAGGCCACAGAGACAACTGACAAACATATGTCCACATGAGAAATGATCTCAAGTCAAGCACTACCTCTCAAGGCAACCTATGTGGTAGTTCAGAAACCAGCCTCTCTCTGAAACTATTTCCCTGCCACAGCAGAGGAATGTACTCAAAGACAAGTACTCATGCCTTGCTGGGACTTGGCAATCGCTTAGAAACTGCATGTCGTAAGTATCTTCACTGTAAGCTTCTGGGACAATGACAATCTGAATCAAAACTTAACAAACAGTTAAGATTTTACCAGATTCAAAACCAGTCTACACTGATCAAGGACAAAAGCCGATCCAATAGAAGTGTATGACAAAACCATCAAATCCAAGATTTTACATTTGCTGTTTCAGAGCCACTGTTGGAATTATGCAAATATGAAAACTTTATTCTTCTACAATTTACAGAGACCAATGCACACGTTTATTCTCAGTAAGTATTAGTGTTTACTCCAGAGGCATTCTGTTGGCTAATTGTAAAATAGGAAATTACACAGTATGAACAAAAAGATTTCAGAGTCTGGGTTTTATTTGAGCATTAAGATTTCTATATTGACAATTCACACCATCAGATTTTTTTGTTTAATTAAAAGTGGGAACTATGAAATACTGTTTCCTATGTGAGAATCTGCATAGGACAATAGGATAACTGGTTTTTAAAGACATTTGCCCATGCTTTTCCTATAACAAGGCCAGATCAAAAACTGCAGAGGGAGGCTCTTAGAATTTTGCATGAGTTGTAGTCTTACAAATATCTTCAAGTCTGTTCAGGCAGTCAACTTTAATCTCACATTCTGGGAAAAATGTATCTTTTCCTGTATTGTTTCTAGTACTTTGTGCTGACAGCTCTCATGCTTTATTATATTTTGTGTCTTACCCTGAAATGCCATCCTATTTTGCATGACTGAAGTTTTGACAGCTCTAATTGATTCATTGTATCTGCAGTAAAATCATCATGTATTATGTTATTCTACAAGAAATCCCCTTTCCCCTCCCAACAGAAAAAAGTAATTTAAAAAAAAAAAATCAGTTAGCCATAATTATGAAAAAAGAGGAGAGAGGAGGTGCAGATGAAACTGTCTTTGTCTGGCTTGGATATTCAACATTTTTTCCATCATGATCCTATAGATCAACAGAAAATTCAGTTTAGGACTTCCTTATAACTTCTAATGGTTAAACATTGACAAGATCCCAGTACCTACTCTCCAGTAGGGAACTCAAAATCCAAGTCATCCTTGTTTTACTTCAGCAGATTTTAATAGTCCTGATTGTGACAAAAAGAACTGGCTCAATTTGAAAGTGAATACATTTGTTTTATCAAACTTTGGAACATAAAAGTGATGGAGAACCTCATTTATCAGACTTATGAAAAAGAGGTAACACTATTGAGCAATAGCTAAGTAAATAGCCCATTTATCAAAAACACACAGACACAAAGACCGGCTTCAATCTAGGGAGACATTTCAGAATGTAAAAAAGTACTTTGTGCTATGAGGATTTAACTCACAGTTAAGGTTTTAAGTTTGAGGGGTTTTATGTTGTTGGGTTTTGTTGTTGTCAGGGAGGGGGTTTTTGCTTGGTTTTGGTTACTGGGTTGGTTTTCTTTTTGTTTCATTTTAGTAAAGAGGAGTTAACCCAAAGCAACCTGGTCTAGAAGAAGGTGTCCCTGCTGATGGCAGTGGTGGTCGAAAGAGATGATCTTCAAGGCCCCTTCTAATCTATTGAAACCTATTCCAACCTAAGGTCCCTTCTAACCAATCTATGATTCTATGACTTCAGTTTTCCTCTTAAGTGTTTTAAAATAAGTATTTATAGGTAAAAGCAGAAAAAAGAGCCACAAGATTTTCAAAGTCAGGGCCAAAACCGATCTGCATGAAGTACAATTGTGTATTATTATCAATAAAAGCTCTGGTGATTTCAGACCAAGTCCCCACTCTCCCAGCCAAACTTTGCAGAATTCAGATCTACACCAGAACTTCAGCATATCTTCAGATACATGAAGGAGGCCAATGCCACAGCAGAGAATCCCAGAGTAACTGGGATAAAATATTTTGATGTGTGATTTTAAAAATGCTTACTCCTAAAAGCTTAGAGAACAGAAACCTGCATACTGCCTGATGAGCGAAAGGAGACAAGTCAGACCCTACAAGGAATCAATCTTATCACAGAAAACACTACACACTCAAATGAGGTATCACTTAAGTCTCTCAGGCCACGCACCACTTATCACAGCACAGTAACTAAACACGGCCAGAGGGACTGTAAGCCAGAGGAAATGACAGAAAGGTACAAAATAACCTAAAATTAGTCATAGTAGTGATGACACAACTGAAAAAAAAAAGATAGAAAACGAGTTTTTCCTCCATCAGTTATGTTTGACTTTCCAGTAACACGGATGCACACAGAATAAACTTCGCAATTCAGGATCAAAATAACTTTACACTAAAAGAAGAAAATGAGAACAGCTCTTGATACCTCTCACATCCTAAGAAGTCTTGCAGTACATGACAAGTACACACTACAAATCCACACAGATACATGGAAACACCATCATACCCGCTTCACATGGGTTCTCAGTTGCTTTAAATCTTGGGGGCTGAATCATGGCAAAAAACATAGGTAAAAATTTGATTTAGCATCAATGCAAGATTTTCACACAAGCAAGCCGGAGGTTGCTCAGCTCAGCCAGTGGGGTCCAGCTGAGCTAGGTTAGGCTAGGTTAGAACATGTAACAAAACAAGCAAGTGACTCAGGCAATGAGTAGCCCCAGGTTTCCCAGGCACCATCTGACAAAGCAGCTCTTCAGAGTAACAGACCCTAGTGCAATCCAAAACCCTAAAGAAAGGATGTAGCAACAGTTCATGTATAATCATACAAATTCTATGAACTATGAAACAGTGCTGAAGTGTTTATAAGCAAGCTATAAAAGGAACAGTATGTGTACAGTGGAACAACTTAATACTGCATTAGACATTCCAAGGTTTTTTTCAAGACAATTGGCAAAAGTTGCAGTGCATGTTTCAGTTGCTCCCACCCTTCAACATTTAAATAACTGTTTCTGCAATACATATTCCTTCCCAAACATTTTAAAACAAGCAAGAAGGGTCTGATTCAAAGTGCACTGAAGAAATCAATAATTTAAACAAACCCCACCACCTGCACAGGTTAATTTCAGCACCCACCAAAATACAAGAAAAAATTACTCACTTCCACTGTGCTTTGGAGATTGCACCTTTTGAGTCTGGGGAGGCAGGAAGAATCCAGTTGCTATCAGAGAGACTGTCAATAGCAAGTGAGTTTTGAAAGCTTCCTAGGTATAAATGGAAGATCAGAATAATTTTGAAACCTTTTATAATCTCAGTGCTCCCTTCAGTCTTCATCAATTGGAACAGACATTGTACCAAGACAACTACGATTGAATTCACATGCTCCCAACTAATACAGGAATGCTTTTTGTGCATGTGGGGTTGGTTACTTTCTGTGGTGACTCACAACACCAGACAGCACTTCTATAATCAGGTTGGGTTTGGGACCACACCCAAAACACCCCCATCCCCTCTATAATGGCTAACTCTGATCACCTGCACGTTCTGTCAAGAAGTTAGATGTTATGCCTCTGTTAACATGAAGATAAAACGGGTACCAGAGGGACAGGGAGAAAGTAGTGGTTAATGCTTAGAGGAAGAAATGAGAAGGAAGACAGCAGCATGTCCCCCACCTCTTTTTAAAATAGGATTCTGGAGATGGAATCTTCACTGGGACCTTGTGGTAGACTTGTAACAAAATGGTACAACAAATGCTGAATGCCTCAACAAACTGGCAACACCAAGCACTCATACCTGGGGCTGTTTTGCTCCCAATCCAAGTATATGATAGGACAGAACAAAAGGCAGAAGTGTTTTAGTAAATACTTAACTTTTAGGACAGATGCATCTTGCGGCAACACTGCCATGCAATAGCACCAAACACAGTGATTGTTTCTTTGACGAACCTTTTCTTTCTCCCAGTTCCCTCTTACCTCCCCCACCAGCATAAAGCAACTCAACAAGTTTCTCCCACTTGTACTTGCACCAAGGTCATCAAGAGTTTAGTATCAATCAAAAGTACTAAACCTGCACAATGAGAATATTTACTCAAACCAGACAGGAGCAATCACTCTGCTCCAGAGAACAAATCAATCCCCTGCTGACAAGTATCAGGAGCTGCCCATCTAATTCTGTTTCTCCACATAAGAACTGCTTGCCTGTACTTTGGGAAAAGAAGCGGTCCAAGACACTTGAGAGAGCGGGGTTACACCAGCTGTCCAGCATCAGCTCTTTCAGATCTGAATACTTGAGGCCTTTCCTCCTACCTTTCAACTACAATAGTTTTTCCAGTAGCTGACTGCTCCTGCAGGACAGAGTGGAAGCTATGGACCCCCTCAGGTGACTTCTCCATAGCACCCAAGTCCAACCTGGCAGTTTCCCACTGAATGGCTTTCCCTGCTTTGCAGGATAAAGCTGATGGGGGAGCACTGGTACTAAGGCAGAACACATTACCCTTACGTGTCAGACTATCTAATAAGTTAAAAAGAATAGCATAACTTCATGCTCAACACCTCTCTCTCTGGCTGTTCTTGGCACGCTATTTTTATATATATTAGAATAAAAAAGTTTACAATGTGTTCAGTACGCTGAGAGCCAAAGTGAGGCCATCCTTAAAAAATGTTCAGTTTCCTACTCTCAACCAACTGCTCCTAGACTAATGTCTGCAGCTAGATTCTTACTGCTAGGATGGAGTTTTAATTTTTCATAGATTTCTCCTTTGTTGCAGTGAGCTCTGATTGTAGAGGAGAAAATCCAAAGGTTGCCCTGTTATAAGAAAAGAAAAAAAAATAAACGAAAAAAAATCAACAGAAAAATGTCTGAAGAACAGGCTGTGTTATACCTAGAGGAATTTAGGGACTGTGTAGAACGTTTCCCAGAACAAGTTCAGTGTGTTGACCACGAATGAGGAGAAAGAACACAGCAGGTCTGAAAAGGAAGATAAAACACACAAGACAGAATACAGCAAAACAGAATAACATCAAACTGATTTTGTCTAAATTCGATATATTTCGTTTTTCTCTTCTAAAGTATTCTGGCTGAACAGCACAGCTGTGAGGCAGTCCTAAGCTTTGGTACAATCCTGATCTTTCATCACAATAATTTTTAAGCCATAGCAGTATTGGCCAAATCCTGATTTTTATTTATTGGTTCAGTAATTTAGATAAACAAAATACTACTATGTACATCTGTACTTTATAACATGACTGGAAAATTCTGGATAGAACCAAAATTTCTTGACAGATTGTCAGCAATATCAGATTCTTGTCCATCATGCCCAATAAACCCGATCTGACTGCTTTCTTAATGTACAAAAAAAAAACCCAAACAAACAAAACCAAACTAAACGTCAAAAAAATAGCGACCAACCAACCAAAAAAACCCCACAGCACATAAAACCCAGTGAGAGTTCAGGAAGTGCATTTCAATGGGATTACAATACTTTTTGGGTAAATTAAGTTACAGCCTTTGGTCATAACATGATCTAAAGTATGCTATAATGGTCCACATATTAAGTGCCTTCTATGTGCTATGACTTAGGTATGTACTGCAAAATTTGGCTTCATTGTATTTCAAAATATCAGAAGAAAAAATTTTATGTCCCGCGACAGAACGCTTTATCAAAAATAATGAGGTTTCAAGAACTTACAATATTTGCAGGAAAAAACATTTCAATGGGGAAATACATCTTTTGCACCATTTATAATTTTACGGTGAGGCAAGTTACATCAGCTCTAAAAAAAAAAATTATGAAAATCACAGCAAAACTTCCCAGCCTACACAAATATATTAAGGTTCTCCCTTACTACAACATCAACTTGAGAACCTCCCCTGTATATGTGCGTACACCAGCTAGACAAGCTCTCTCACACACGTCCTTTCACACAAACACTCCTGCCTTTGCATGCTTGTGCACAAACACCGCACTCACATATTAAGCCTCTTGCACGTAATCAATCCTCCGAGCTCTGTTGCTCTCCCACACGAACACAGACATGCTTCATACCTTCTCCTGCATTAGAAAAACATGGGAAGCAGCTGTCACTGTTTGATCTCCCAACTCAAGCCAGTCAGATACGCCTCATCTCAGCCCCAGATGCCTCAGTCAGCCTTGCTGGCAATACCCTCCTCACAAATAGACCATCGTTTTCGCTTCTCCCTACCTAACACTGATTTGTTTTTCACCCCATACCTTCTCCTTTCACACTGCCATATGCCCCACAGAAGGAAGATCTATATTGCTGCTCTTTCCAGCAGTCAGGTCTCAAGCAGTCCAGTGTTGTCCCCAGCACAGCCAAGGCCAAGAGGTGTTTTGCAACACGCAGCATACCACAAACTAGCCACTGAGATCAGTGGGCACCACAGGTTTCTCTCCGGGGTAATAACTTCACACTTCACTATTCTTTGATTGATTGGTGTTTGGGCAAATGGGTACAAAGAAAGAATATATTTTTTAAATCTAGTAAAAGACCTGTGCTTCAAAACCTCACCTGACTTTACTTTCAGTTCATAGGTAAAAAAGGAAGAAGGGACAATGCTAATGTTTGGGTCAAACCCCTCAAAATGCAGTCTCGGGACAGATGGGTCTAAAAGAGATGCAAGGCCTGTGGTTTCAGTGTGTAAAAGGCAGGCCAGCCAAAACACAGAAGAAAAAAAGACAAACTGCTTTGTTGTTAGGGATCTCAAAAGTGTTGTTGAAAGCAGCATGCTGCACTTGCAAGGACCAGAACCAAAAGCAAGGCTTAAGTACTTCTGGCATTTCAGGGAATGTTAACAATATCCCTCCAACCAGGGCAGAAGATTGCTATTGCTCACAGAGGTGTTTAAACTTTATGAAAGACCTCTGTCAGTTAAATGTCACTTTAAACCACTTCTCTTTCTCTCCCCAGCTGCAGAGTAGGAGTTCACATCTACCCTTTGCTCCAGGCAGACCCCTCAGTACCACTTGTGGTGATACTGCTACAAGGGAGCTAATGCCAGTCCTGAAGAACTGGTGCAAACTCCTCCCTGAAGATGGAATCAGAACATAAACCTCAGCATCCCACATACTGAAGAGTCTCCAAATTCAGCATTAAACCACAGAGTTTCTGCTTCACACAGAGTGGACCAAACCGACATCCACTCCTAAAAAGGAGCTAACTCATAGTGGCTATTTTGTTGTTTTCTTCTCAAGATGATTAAGTTGGAATGCACTTTAAGAAAGAAAGAGATATATCCAGAATATAGCTTTACCTAAACATTCACTTTATTATCAGATTTTCTGCTTTGAGCTGCAAACTCTTAGAAGACACTTAAATGAGTTCTGTTCGTAGAGCACTTGGGATAATGGCACCTGCCAGGGCTGTGACTTACAGCAAAGACTACAGGGTCCCAAGAATATCTGGGAATGGCATCCCGTCCTTCTTTTGGAAAATGAATGGTAACAGACCCAGATTCCCCAGCTGGGGATCTCTGCAGGCAACAAAGTCATTTTATTAATGAGAGAAAGAAAAATATCCCACTGGAGAAACTGCCATTCAGAAGTCTGGGAACCATATATTTCCAGCAGGACTAGCAAGCAGCCTTTAGACATCACTGTAAAACAGGAAGGTTTTTGGCACACAAGAACCTCAAGAAGTGTAAGAGAGCTCTGCATATCAGACTTTGCTGAAAGCAAAGCCCCTAGAATTGACTGCCTTTAGTACATATAGCAAGAGCTATATACAGTGCCATGAGCATATTCGGGGATTGAGAAACCTGTCTGCTCTGTGACCACCTGACCTCAATGGAACTGGAGATCCCATTTCTTCCCTATCAAGCTTCTTTCATATTCCACACCACACAGCACCTCTCACCTAACTGTAGATTGTGTCTGTGCCCTAATAGAAACTAAACTGAAAGAGAAAACTTGTGCAAGTAACAAGGACTACTAAAACTATTAGTGAAAAAAATCCTATGAAGACTGTTAGCAGCAAATTAAAGAAATAGCATTCCATGATACAATAGTTGAAGCCCCTCTAGTTGGGACTTTTTTTATTACTCTATTGTAATAAACATTCACTTTGGATTGTGCATAAGCCTGAAAGGAAAGAGATCTTCAGGAGGAGCTTTACCATAGAAAGCTATCAGCAAATGAATGATGGTTGGACACTGGCTGATGCCCAACTCGTGTCCTGCCACTTCACAACTAGCAATGTCCCAAAAGCTTTCACTGACAAATTCTGTATGTCTCAACACAAAAGGCCAGAGTGGAACTCCAATGAGGCAGGCTGCTACAGGTGGAAAGGTTGCTTGTGAAGGCTGCTGAGAGAATGTGCTTTTTGGCTTCAATCTAAAACTTGCAGGCAAGTTGGCCATAATGTCAGCAAAAAGCAGGGAAAACATTTGCCTTTTACAAATTTGCAAAAAACTTTGCTCCCAGCTTTCTTTTTGTTGGAAAACAATGGAAGCCAACCCTCCTACATAGCCCATGGCTGTTCAGTAAGCCTGCCAGGGAACACCATGTAACATTTCTCAGGCTGTCTTTGGTCTCTTCTTAGGATGTAATAAGAAAGACCTAAATAACCTAAGATGAGAAGCATCTAGTTTTCTGTTTCCCAGTGGTGTCCTGACATGAACAGCTGACAGAAGCCACCTCTTTGATCCCTGCATACATATGAAAACATGAAGGGAACAAAATTAATACAGGCAGTCTCTCTTCTTAAAGCAATCACTGCTCAGTGCTTTAATCAGTGACAGTATTCCTCCAGCAGATCCTAGTGCTGGGAGATACATCTCCTGTTGACTGGAAGTGTCTCACATGTCCATTTTATTTAAAAACAAACAATCCTGTTACCCTTTTAAATCCCTCCCCTTCCACCCAAGGAGGTCCAAAGGATTTTCCAAGGGTAAAGGGTTGTTTGTTTATACTAACTGCCTGCTGCTTAGACAAGAAGCAGGAGAAGTCAGTAACCTTGACATAAGACATGTGTTCAAGCTACCATAAGATAAATGACCCACTATTGGAAGCAATAAAGTAAAAAACCCTCAGATGAGAAAAAGTAAGTTTGGGAAATTTTGAAAGCCAGGCTTTCATACAGTAATTGACCCGCAGACTAACGTGAAGGTAGAACTGTCAAAATATAGAAAAAGCCTGCCTGCAGCTCCTAAAGAAGCCCACTCACAATAATCAGGGTAATTTGCCTCCTGTGGTGAAAGGACTCTCACAACACATGTAAGTGTCTGAAATGTGAAACTTCCATGAAAAGACAACGGAAGACACTTGAATGCTGTAGATGTTTATTACAGAAAAATACACTCAGCAAATATTTTTAAAAAAATCTGCATTCAAGAAGAATTTCTTCCAATAACTGTGTAAGTCTCATGCCAGATTCAATTCAATCACCTTAAACATGACATCAGGAATATTCATAGTAGGCCCCTCATCAGCTGAAGCAAGGGTGAGAACAGCAGATGAATATTCATCCCAATTTCCCTTTCCCAAACAGCATCAATCTGTTGCTCTAGAGTAGTTAAGCAGAGCCCAATTGTACAATTTTAGTGCAATACCTCTAACAATTTTCCCTATGCAAGAATGTGGTTTAATGTCAGGTACCATATCAATGTTGCCCCTGCTGACATGGCACAGAATTCTAGAAATAAAAATCTATTCCTAACTATGCCCAAATTCAAAGTACTGCATTTAATAACCTAGACTGGGGGGGGGGGGGAAGCTCATTATCAATGTATTATCTAAAATAACCAATTTAAATTAATTTAAGGTGGTGAATTCTACCAGCCTAGTAAAAGGGAAAAAACAAACAAACAATATTCTATATATTCCTGCAGCTAAAAGTATCTCTTCTGGCAGGTTGAGAAGTTCTGGCCTGCAGCTATCCAATACCAATAGTCAGGCTGAGGATTCTGGGGTAAGAGAAAAAAGGGCAAAAGAAGCTTTTCCACAGAGAAGCTTCAGACTTACAAAGTACAGCAAATTATTTTTAATATTACTACACACACACACAATATATATATCACTCCACTTTTGCAACCATTTCCCCCATTCTTTCAGTACATCTTTGAACACTTACTATCATCTGCTTCACCTGGATAATTCAGCTAGCATTTCTGGAGTAGGTGCTTCTCATCTTTTGCTACCTAATAAACTCCTTAAGTTTAAGTTATTTAAAAATACAAAAGCCCAAATAAAACAAACCAGTATAAGAAATAGCAGAATTCTGTCTGTAGAATGAAACGGAGATGACACCAAAACTCATTGCTGTTTCTTCTTCAGTTCCAAACCCCAGTCCTTACCAAGTTCCAGATTTGAGAAGATGGTGATCATTCATGCTCTAAGAAAGCAAGTTCTGAGCAGAGGAGGGTAGAAGGAAGAGGACAAGGAAAGAGAAGAGTGTTTACCAGGATGAAAAAGCAGAAGAGAGCAAAATGAACAAAGATGGGTACAAATACAACAGTGTGTTGGCAGCACAAAGAGACATTTGGGATTGTTCACAGCATTGCCTTGCTGTCTTTATGCTCTTCAGTGACTAAGAAATTGTGAGAGAGTATCTGCATTTACCAATCACACCAACAAACAAACAAAAAAAACCCAACACCCAACAACAACAAAAAAACCAACCCCAGAATACCACCTATACCCCCCCCACCCTTCCAAGCCTAACCTGGTACTAATATTGTGTAGGCGTAACATTGCAAATATTAAAAACTTGTGCAGGACCTGAGTTATAACTTCTGGAGCTTTACAAACATCATGCTCCAGACATTCCATCTCTGGTAACCCTCAGTACCACAGCAGTACAGTTCAACAGCCCTTCTAACAGCACCAGCATGCCATTCCCTTTTATGCAAGGACATAAGGGAGATAAGGAGTTACTCAATGTCTTTTATTATTTTCTAATAAAATGAGAAAGGTTAAGAGAGCTAAAAGTTACTGAGAAGCAGAGCTGTGCCAGCAGTTTCCAATGATGACCTGACATGATTTTTCCTCCAACTGACATCCAAGTAGTTATGGACTTTATACAGTCCAGCCCAGCACTCATTTCAAAATGAACTTTCTGTACCATTTGGTACTCCAGAGACATCTGCAGGATGGAAGAAAATGGTCAAGGAAAATCATTAGCTTACACATTATCATAGCACTTATTTAGGTTTTCTAAATTAAGAGTAAACAATTGGAGAGGAAGAGAGCACAGACAGTGTCCTGAAAGAGAATTTGGAGGATCATTTTAGAACAAACAAAGTCACAGCATTCCCTGTTTGGAAGCTTTTCTTAGATTTCCATTCTCAAAAAATCTATATAAAAATATTTATTAAGCAAATTCAACTTGTGTTCCAAGCAACCAACAGCAAAAAGCTCCACCTGTCAAAGAAAACTCTGTAATAAACTTGTACTACTATAGCCATCATAGTATCCTCTCAGTAACACCTACCCAACCACATTATCTTTTATAAATTCTCCTGCCCGGCAACCAAAAAAAATAAACAATAAACACCACCAAAACCAAATCAGAAAAACACCAGTAAATCACTCTCCATGATCAGCAGGTGGATTTTGTTTCCTTTCCATTAGATTTAGTGGGCAATACAAGATAAACAAAAAATCCCAACCATCCTAACAAAATACTCCCTCACAGCAAGCAAAAGGTGTCTCAATTCCCTTAGCAAGTGTTTTAACAAGCGAATGACCTTTTCTTTCATCTTCTTTTTGGGGGTAAGAGAGAGACGTTTCACAGCAGAATAAAATACTGAGCACATTTAGTTTCTTTTAAATAAAAGTATTTTCAAACAGAGAAAAGAAAGGATGACTGAACAAGAATCTCTGTATGTTTAATACCCTTACTGTCAAAAATACTTTGGTTTCAGTAACAGACGATGGGATATCAAACTCAGTGAAGACGAGTAACTCTCAAATGGCAACCTAGTGCAAAGGACCACCTCACCATACCAGAATGAACCATGACCTATTTCACAGTTCAATTTGCATAAACTAACTGGTGTCATTCAAGCTGAGTCATGACAAGCCTGCAAAAACTTGCAGTCTGTGCATGTTTGGAAACAGAGGTCATTGCTTTGAAGGTCACAAAATGCCACGTAAGACACTACGTGGTTTGCCATGACTATGATAACGGCACAACAAGGCAAGACATTTTTTTCTAAGCTTTGTGGCTTAGAAGTCTTGAAGCAAAACATTCTGGCCAAATCCTGCTTGAATTTGTTTGACTTCGGGTGTTTTTCTCTCACCTACATGCTCCATTCCATCCTGCCATTTGAACAGCAATGTTACTGCAGAGCACAGACACAGCTGACTATCACAGAGATGGGCACTTCTGAGGAAAAGGAAAATAGTGCCAGAAAACTGTATATAAAAGAGAAGGTAGGAGTAAGCAGACAGAACTTCCTTGCTCCTCCTTCACGCTCTTTGCAGGCCTACCAGAAAACACTCTCTGCCCTATCTGCTGCTTCCCTTCTGTTGATTTCCTTCTTGCGGTTGTCTACACAGGACTTGATAGTAATACTGTGAGTTAAAGAAAAATACTTTGCACAAAACTAGCTTGCTGGAGTAGTGAGAGAAGAAATGAGTAAACAGAGGGAGGTAAAGAAGCAAGAGTTCAATTACTTCAAGAAAACAAAAACCAAATCCCAAAACCATAAAATGAGCAATTTTTCAAATACAGCCCTATGTGTGCCAGATTTATTACATTGTGGGCTCTTTGGAGCAGGGACTATGCAAGACAAGGTGCTTATTCAGTGCTCAAGTACAAGCTTACCATCAGCTGATGCTGCCTTCGGACATGACCTCATTGCAAAAACATTACTCTTGATCACAGTGGTCCTTGAAAACTGCCTCCTGGCTGGTCGATCATTATTACAGATCTGATAGTGGCTATTAGGTATATTTGCATCTGTGTCTTTAAAAAAAAATGAGAGAGAAAGATACCTGGGGAGTTTGGGGGGGGGGGAGAGATAAAAAAGCACGTCTGAGCAAATGATCTTTACAGTCCCCCCCTCCTGCTGCTAGAAGCTTCCCACTCAGCTTCTGCTCCTATTTGTTCCTCTTTCTCTGGCAAGAACTACTCTTAACTGTGTTAATTTTCCTTTTTATGGGTTAATGTTGGGTAACGCGCTTGCAATTGCCCACAACTAATAGATTTCCAGTGATTGACTTTACTGCACTCCTGGCAGTAAGTAGGGCATATTTCTTGAACCAGGGTCATTTTAAGGGATTCCAGAAAGTACCTTCAGACATTTCATAGCTTCATTTAAACAGCTACTTTCTTGGTTCCATGCATGATTTTTAGCAGGAGGACAGTATCTTCAAAGGGAGGTCACTATCTCCTAGAATATTAAATAAGAGCCATTTCAAGACTTTGAACAAAGCATGAAACATGACCTTTTCACATTTATTTATTTAAGGCTAAACTTGGCAGATATGAAAATATCCAACTGTAGTTAGACAGCCATGATCTCAGCCTCTGGCTGTGCAAAGACATCTTAAATCTGTAGGTTCTGTGCAGATCCAGGGGATTTTTGCCAAAATGTTTCCTGAATAAAATTAAATATTCCTTCATATTAAGCTTTACTTTTTTTTTCTTCCTCTTTCCTTCACAACCTATTATAATCTCAAATTAAAAATACATAATGCTTTAAGATTAGTGGTGCTTATTCTGCAGTTTGCCAGCTAAAAATGACTGTTATAATTCTTCAATAATTAAAAAAAAAAAAAGGTGAATTGTCACACATCTTCTGCCTTTAAAAACCATTCCTTATTACTCTCCTTTCACCTGGAAGTGATACAGGGAGAAGGCAAGAAAACATAGTCCTAACAAGAAAAAAAAACACAGGAGCACCTAAGGCCCAGCTTGCAGTTGCAGAATGAATGGCATCTGCCAAAAGCACCCTGTAAGAAGCTGCACACCAGAAGCTGCTCGCATTATTAGCTCCAAAGGCGTAGAGGAAGGATTATCTAGATGCTTTGGCCCTCCAAAACCCAATCAAAATGTTGCATACAGTTGTATACATATCATTTCAAATCATTTCAAATCGGCTGCCACTGTTGATGTGCCAACCATAGCCCTTTCATCTAGCCAGATGCTTCTGTCTTGTGCACCTTCAGCTCCCTGACTAAATCTCAGTGTGTGGTTCTCACACAGGGTACTGAAATCCCAAGTATTTTCAAATTTCCCCATGCAAAGGTAAGCATATGCAGTTTGAAGCTAACAGGTTACTCAAGTCAAAGGACAAGTGATATAATAACAACCAATGTTCAGATAGGATCATATGCAGAAAAGTATACGGATCTTAAGAATTTGCCTGTTTCATGCACCATGACCAGAACCCAACGCAATCCACATGATTTGCCTCAAAACCCTACATGGGCCGCACCAGTGTTGCCTGGAATCAGAAGTTCCACTGCATGAAAACGCTGCAGCTCTTCACACAGTATAAAGAGAACAAAATATCTACCAACATCCCCAAAACACTGAAGGCAAGGCCCTTGAGTTAACCAATGCAAAAATTGGTCTGTGCGACATTTCTGTTTTTTCCAAGAAGGTACTGACCTTCACAGGCAGCCAAGCCTTTCTTATGCTAAGGAGGAGTGGCAGAGGAGAAAGCCTTGCCCTCTGGTCCCCACACACAACCCAGGGCAATCTCCATGCCCTGCAGGCACTTTCACCTGTTAGTTACCACTGCCCAGACAAGCCATGATGCAACTCTGTGAGCCTGGTTTTGGTTTGGCATTGAAAGACACTAGAAGCACTCCTGCAGTCTTGTATAGATGGCAAAAATCAGCTGAAAAGCAGGAAGAAGGCTACTTAATTGTTTCTTGACAGCCTCTACGTGTGAGTGCTCCTAGTCCCATTTCTGGCAAGGTCACACAAAGTTGAAGCTATCTGTAACTTATTTAATTTTTTTCCAAAGACAGCTGGAGAACTTGCATGGGCAGTTAAAACAGAGCCCTACCATCTGATCTTACTCATTTGCAATCCTTAGTTACAAAACATAAAATTAGAAAGTGATTAACAATACACAGAGCAGATCAGCAAAGCCTGAGTAATAATTATAGACAGCATAAGCCCATCTTGGCTGTATCCATGCTAAAGGAAATATAATGACAGAAAAATAATGCAGGTGAATAAAGACTAAAAGTGAAAAATAAATCAGATTTTTTATGTGCAAGGTCTAGAAAGCTGAACTGATCACAAACAGAACAGTCAATTTGCTTATCTTGCATGGATATTTGTTATGCTAACTTAACAGCTACATAAAGATTAAGACAATTGCATTAAAATGATTATGAAAAAGGGATATTCTTGAAGATGTTTCCTGACATTTAGCCCATGCTCATGCAGAGGTTGCCTTCTCCAGGTGCCTTGACATCTTTGCTCTGTCATTTTTCTACCTTCATCTCTAAGCTGAAGTAAGCCTTCCCTTGAAGGCTAGATATCTATCTATTAGTGGTTTCCAAGTACAATCTGAGGATTATCTTTGTTTCCTCTCTCATTTCTTATAATTATTTCATACTGCTGTCAAGTATGACTCCTTTGCTCCTGATCCATATGTACTGGTCTTCATTTTTAATTTTCCTATATTACGTCTGGGCCCAACACTAACTGAAAAGCAATGTAAGAATCAATTACTAGCTGCCCCTCAGCTGAAATGCGGTACTCAACTAAAACACAGTGTGGATGGCTTTAATACAGCTTGACACACGAAATACAGTTGCTCATTCCACATGTTAGCAGACATACTAGGAACAAGCTTAGGAACACAAGCTCAAATGCCCAATGTGTGGGCACACCTTAAATATCAACATTATTAGCCATCACACTGTGACTGAAGTGATAAATACACAAACCAACGGTATTCTAGCCCATCAAACCCAGACAGTGTCCCCCTTCTCCTCCTCCAGCATAAAGCCACAACTGTTGCTCAGCGAGTTGTCAAGGTTTCTGCATTATCACTAGTAACTTAAAAGCAGGATTATGCCCAAATAGTACAAAACCTTAAAAGGCCACAGGGTGAAAACACAAAGTGACTTCATTAATAAAGAAGTGCTTCATTAGAGATGGTTAGAGTCTCTGGTTTTTATATATTAGCAACACAATGCCTTTAAAAAATAAATGTATCTAGATCTTCACATCACTTAGCTTGTACACTCCTCCTCCTTTCCTACCTAGAAGCACTGGACTCAGGTATGTTCAGAAGCCACGGCAAGGTGGTATCGAATAAAACGCAGCCTCCTGCCAACACTGTGCAATCAGGCAAATGTGACCACCATAACAGGGAGACCAGGACCCTTCCTCAGACATTTCATAGTAAGGGCAGATACACATTCCTTGGCTGACCAGGAATAGGGAAGGAGCTTCATTATTTATTCACAGAAAGAAGAGAGTAGCAAAGGAAAACAAAGAAAGAATTGTACACATTGTTAGTAAATCCAGGGGATCCACACAGATTTTCATTCTACCAGAAATTAAAGGAAACCTGCAGGTTTCACGTTTTCAATTTCACTTCCTTTATAATTTTCCCACCTTTATGACTGCCCTCCCTATTTAGCTTTTTCTGCAAGTTTTAGAAGGCATCCCAAATCAAGAGCATTTCTCCTCTGTCAGGAGGAGGTAGATCTCCATTACCCAGGCAGGACCTCTACAAGTCAGGGGAACATCTGAAGACACGTGAGGGCTAGGCTCTCCAAAGACTAGCCCTAGTCTGCTCTGGGAGGCCACTCAGGCTCACTGTGCAGTCAAGGAGGATGTCTCCACTGAAGACCATTTTTTAGAGCTGCTCTCTCACCCTTGATTATCTAAGTAGGGAGACAGCGACCAGAAGGTGCAAATTCAGCCAACTGCATGACTTGACTACATTTAACAGCAGTTGTAACCTTGAGTTAACACTTCCTAATACACCAGAGTATCATCATTTGCAGGCTTGCACCTGCCAGGAGGATGGACTAACATCCTGCACTCACAGCCAGATGGAAATAGGGCTACAGCACCATCATCACGATAACTATTCTACAACTTCATGGAGCCCAAAGAAGAGTTTCAAATAATTATCACAAAGTTTCAAGAGATGTTCTTCCTGGAAAGGCTGGTTATTTCACCAGAGTCCCATTTTTAAAACTCACTCAGGAAACTTCTCTCCTGCTTTTTGCTTAAATTTCAATTCCTGACTCACTATGTGTTTATAACATTACCATACATGCTACATGACCAGCACAGCTGGATCATCTAAGTGCTCACAAATAATTAAAAAGTCATCTGTGTTTTTAAAATGTTTGGATAAATTTATTTGTAAGGCAAGTCAGTAATTCCCCAAAGTCACACTTTCTAACCAAAGCCGCTATGTAAAGTACTTAAAAGTATCACCCATTTCCCTATGGCTCTGCCTTGTGACATCGTTTGGGATAGCTTTTTTCCCTTATAATGCAGATAGTGACCTCGCATCTTGCTAGCATCTCAAGACCAAGCTCTACTGAATTCTCTGACAGGAAAGTCCTCTTCTACATGGAAACACCAACTCAGCAAAAGGCACCAGTATTAACCTTTGTATTTTATTTCAAACAAGGCTCATACTTATACCTAGACACATGAGAAAATACATTTCCAAAACAAATGGGAACAGAAAAGCTCCTCAACACTGTTTATGAGACAGTGCATGGGAAAGCAAGTCAGCAAAAACACCCAAGGAAGATATATTTTCCAGGGAGTGCTTACAATGCTATTTCATAGCATATATACCTTGTCCCCACACTCTCTTCCCAAACATTTTGAATTCTCCCTTGTTTTGCATCTTTCTAGCATCTCAATTTGCAGCTTCACATATGCTGCAGCACGTTGGTAAAACTGCCTTCTTTTTCAGCATGCTGAACTTGAGTCACTGAAACCAAAAGTTAGACCCCATCCATAGCATTTGGAAAGCAGATCCTTGACAGACTCAGGAGAAAGACATCAAAAATCAAAATCTAACACAGGAAACTACCAGCAACCATTGAGCTAATCAGCTTTGGAAAGAATGATTTATTTTCTATTAACAAAGCCCTTAAAAAGCTGCTGCTGCATTTTTCTTTTTCGGTGACACAAACTTTTTCCTCTGAACAGAGTCGAAAAGATCTCTTTTTTTCTGTGCTATTACAGTATTGGCACAAAACCCAGGTTGTACAGTAATTCCCTTCTCTTTCCCATGCCCTCACTGATGCATAAGCCTCTGTCACTAAACACCTTAAATCTGTGTGGCCAGATCTTCCAGAGCAGGACCCAGAGGCCGAGAGAGCTTCTTTGCTTCAGCGACCAGAAACTAAGTGGAAAGAAAAGAACGCCAGGACATAGAGGGTAGAGGAAAGTAAGTATGAGAGAAACTGAAGCCTCAAACTACACACACAAGGGAAGAACTGCTTTTCTTTTCCACCTGTATCAGAGAAACATGAAGATCAACAACAGTGTGTGGAGTCTGAAGGAATCCCAGCATTGACTTGCATGATAAAATAACAAATGGAGTAAACCCCATAATTTTTATTGTACCGATGAAGACAGAGTATGGGGAGAAACTGTAATTCTGAAGTAGGGCTCGATTCTGATTTCCATTACATCAATATAAGCCTTGAACAACAGGACAGAACTTAGTTTCCTGTGTCCGATTATCCCAAATAAAGATTTAATAACAATCAGGAAGTTAATACCAAAGTTCAAGACAAATGTGAATGCTAAGCATGCATGCAAATCGTCTAGTATTAGTCAGAGAGGATAGTTTAGTATAAAATGCTCTCCCTAGTAATTCCTAGGGAAGTATCCTTTACATAGAAGTGACCCTCAAGAGGTCTTTGCTTAGTAATAACTAAGACCCTCAAAATCCAGCAGACACTTCCATTTGCACATGATTATGCACATGTGGCCAGTCCTACTGAACTCAAATGAAGTAATCACATCTTAGAAGTTATTCTTGGGCAGGCAGGAGTTCAACTGAGAGACCAATTTTGTAAAGCACAGAAAAATCTCAATTACCACTCATATTTGTGACAATGGAGACCATGCAGCACTCTGAACGACTGGACCACAGATGGAAGAATAAATGCATGTATTTATCTTCATACTCAAGCAAAATCAAGACAGAGCCTCCCAATCAGAATTTAGAGATTCTTCCTTCCCTGAAGCCATCATGCTCAAAAGTCTCTGCAAGAAAATTTCAAAAATCCTGCATCACATTATATCCAGGAACTGCTGGATAATTGTGTGCAGCATTACTGAATAATTTAGGCACAAATTCATGTTGCATTTGTTCTTGGGAAGTGTCCACATTTTATTTGGTTGGTTTTAAACCAACACTCTCCATTTTCACATATTCCACATTACTTTCAACACATTCATAGAAAACAGGATCCTTCTTGATTTTTTTGGGGAGAGGGCTACAATTTTGAGGAAAAGGGATATTGCCCGAAGGGAAGACCTCTGCTTCAAATGCAGCTGAAAAATGTCTTTGTCATTTGACTTGTATTGAAGCCTGAAAGATCTGGTCAAAAGGCAGGAGTCATCTGCTGAAATACAGTTGTCTATATCCATGCTAGATGTTTGGACTACTTTTATATTTATAATTGGCAGAAACAGCACTTCTCAGATCTGATTCTGCTGACTAAATGTAGACTTCCACTTCAGGAAGAGATGAATTGCTCCCTAGAAATGTTCTGCTTCCTGCTTATAAAGGGAGTGTACAGAGTTGCATTTCAACACACAAATCCCACCTTCTCCATGCTGGCTATCACACTGAACTACCATATCTGGTCATCAGCTTTGCTGGAGTTTCTGCCACTGAGCCTGGTACAAATAAACCAGTGTAGTTATCCCAGGCCCCATGCACAGTCAATGGGAAGAAAGGGACATCTCTGAGAGGCTCATGAAGAAAACTGAATTCTCCCTGGAAATGCCAGTATGTCTCCACAGGTCATGGGAGTGAGCCTTAGGAGCCCTCCTTTCAGTAAGGTGAAGTAGTGAAGTGCCATGAGTTTGACAGGTTCAGGTTCTCTCTGTTGAGAAGGTGGGAGATGCTGAGTACTCTCATCCCTTCTTTCCACACCAGTGAGGCTTCAAACGCACAGCATCAGACCCCATAATAAAAGGCAAGGTTACAGTATGGATTAGAGAGTCCTTCATAAAATACTTTGAAGGAGAATAAAAACAAAACCACATCAGAGAAGTCTGAAAAATCTGTATCATGGCCTACATACTGTCTGTCCACCCACAGCTTTGCCAAGTGAGGATAAACAAGAGCTGAATGAAACTCCGCAAGCCAAATATCCAGCACAGTCTGGAGCAGCTAAGAATTAGTCTGCACTCTCTTAAGACTTAAAAACAGAAGTGCAGACCCTCAGAAGGGTCTGAGATTCAACTGTAACCAACGCATGCCCTCCACTGTCCAGGTGACACAGAGATTTAAGATGGCAGTCCTGGATCCAGGCTTTCATGCACTCGCGCTTCTGTCACAAGAGAAGTCACCTCGTTAGCCAAGGACAGCAGGGCTTCTGCGTTCGGCTTCTGCAGGAATAAAGGATTTGGCAGCCTCCAGAAATCTGAGCTCTCTATTTTTCTTCCCTTGGTTTACTAATGCCCATTTCCCCTTCCCCGCCCCCCTGCTCCCAATGCACACACATTTTAACACTAAAACCCAGGAGTTACATGGCTTTTCCATACTTCTGGGCAAATACTGCACAGTCTCCCTCCAAACTAGTATGCCTTCTCCACAGAGGTAGTAAACCTGCTGTAAAAGCAGTGCTTCATAGGGAAATACTTCACATTAATCCAAAAAAATTACCTGCACATCTCATGCTTTAAGAAAGCTTCACATCCACCATTTCACACAAAATACATTCCCTACAACATTGTGATACATTGCACACTCTTAATGGTTTCTACAGTTACGTAGGCACAGCCAATGTAATTAACAAGCAACATTCCTTCCTGTAAAATAGGAGGGAGAAAATAAGCAGAAGTTCACAGAAATAAATTTGAGTTCAGAAATAAAACTACAGTCATAATTTAATTTCATCATTTACTGTGGCAAGGATGACACGAGCCTGGATTACCTAGGTGCAAGCACAGGTTTTCAATCAGTTTGATTTACAAAATACCTTGTGTCCCCTTACCAGGGAAATGATACCTTATTTACTCTCTTTAAATACACATCAATGCTTTATTAAGTATTTCTTCTCTTTCAATTTCCCTTTTTTTGTACACACTGAAATCAAGGAAAACCAATCCTGTTTTAAAGTTGTATTTTTGTCTTCTGTTTCTCATTACATAACCAGAAGTGTTAAAGGGAATACTATTGTGGAGTAAATAAAATAAAATAAAATGAAAGGCATTCTAAAATATTAAAACCAGGCACACATCACTGCATCACAATAACGTGTAAGGTGCTCCTACACCCACTATTGGCATACATTTAAATTAAAATTACATGTAATCTATAGCCAACTTCCAGGTCTCTGCTGAATGCCCTGTGTTTAACCTTCGCTATTGTTGACAAATAGGTAAGATTTTCCAGGTTAGTAACAGCAAAATTCCACACTGCAAAAACATTGAATGCTGTCATGCAAATAAAGTCATTCACAGGGTCTGAAAATGTCCCTCCCATGTCAAGATTGGTCTTAAGCAGAGAAATGAAAATATGAATGTGGATCTTACTTTCTTGTGGGAGAGCCAAGCAATTTAAAACCAACAACCACATAAACCCTAAACCATATCTTTTGAGAGAGATGGTGAATCACTACCAGTGCTCCTTTCTGATGAAACCAGAAGAGCACATCAGCCACTGTGCTGGAGACATATCCTTACAAAAAGCAAAAACATCCATGGTGGTGAGTGAATTTCATGATCTGGGTGACTTGTGATGTTATGATCCTTCACATAAAGGACCACAGACTCCATGCTGGAGAACACACTCATTCCATCCCTCTCTGCTCTGTGTACACCTGCCCAGGCAAAAGCACCTCACTTGTGAGTTCATGCACACACAGAAACATATTCACATCGTCATCCAAACCCACCACACCCCCACCATCTCCCACCATAGCCTCCAGAGCCATTTGAAACAGCCTGAAACACTGCTCTAAATCAAAACGGCATTTTCGTCTCCTCTCTGCATTACAGCCACAAGCCCAGAGCCCTGTAGCTCAGCCTGGTTCATCTGGGCCCACTTAGTCAAAATACACACAAAGGAAGGGAACCCACTGGGCTGGCTTAACAACAAGAAATCCGGCTGCAGAACTCCTTCACACTTGTGTGCATTGCTGATTTTACACCACTCAGCTGCTACATTGATATTATCTTGTCAAAAAGTACAGAGTAGCTTTCACCACAAATACTTGGAGCTTGAAAATTACAGCAAAGCACCAATGCTGAGAAAAAACCAACTTTAGTTGGATGCAAAGCGCACTGCAAGTGCAGCGTTTGAAGCCTCAATATGACGCAACCAAAATCGTACAAGGGACGGGGGCTTGCTGAAGGAAACTGGACCCACGCAAAACCACGATGTATATTTAGGTGCCTATAGCTCATTCGCTGCCCAAGCTAGGAGCACCCTGCAAACAGATTTGCACACAAGCTACAAATCAATGAGGCACCGTGGCTATGCTCATGCCAGGGACAAACTGCAGAGGGGAAGGGCATGTGGACCGCCTCGGCCATCATCCCACACCCCTTGCCCTCTCCGCTTCCCCTTGCCCCCCTTAACCCTTCCCCTCTCAGAAGTTCAGCGTCAGTGTGGTGGGCACAGCCCTGCAGTTTGAGCCCCGTGGTGGGTGCAGCCTGGCCTAACTGCCAAAGTCACCCCAGTGCTGGTGGGCTACAGGAGGCTTCCAGGCTGACGCGCCCCTGGAGTGGGCTCCCGGCTGCCAACCAACCGCCCGGCCGCCTGCAGGCCTCCGCCGCCCTACCTTGCTCCTCGCCGGCCCCAAAGCAGGCTCTGGGGTCCTCGGGGGGGAGCTGGGCTCCGCCACCCTCCAGGGCTTTGCGTTTCTTCGACATCTGGTCGGTGTTTAGGAGTTGAGTTTCTCTTCTCTCTCTCTCTCCGGGGAGATGAGTGTATGTGGAGGGAGAGGGAGAGTGTGAGGGAGAGAGATACAGGAAGGGAGAGAGAGAGATTGAAAGAAATCGCTGCTTAAAGAGAGGGGAAGAGACTTTGGAGTGGCTGGAGAGCAAGTAGGAGGCAGGGACTAAGTGGAGAAATCCTACAAATCATAATCCCATCAATTCAGCCCCACGTCTAAAGGGGCTGTTGAGGTCTCTGCCTTACTTGCTCATTCATCTGAGTGTATGAGTGAAAATTAAAGAAAAGCAATAGTTCTCTGTTGTTTTTCCGAATGTCAGCGGGTGGTGCGGTTTTGTTTTTTTTACTGAGGGGGGAGAGGGAGAAAGGAGGAATCTGACTGATATTTTTCCCTGTTGGGATTCCTTCTCTTTAAAAAAAAAAAAAAAAAGAAAGAAAGAAAAAAGGTAAAAAGCTGAATGGATTGGGGGGGGGGGGGGAATGTGCGGAGCGCGGGGGGGATGAGAAGATTAAAAAGCAAACCCCGAGCAGAGGAGGAGGAAGGATGACAAGAGCCTGCAGGTGCAGGGGCGCTAAATTCCCTGGAAGGGTCATGTGCTCTGAGAGCCGGGGATGCTAAGCTCCCCGGAGGCGGCCGGGGCCGGGCGAGGGCGCGGGGCTGGCTGGGGGCAGGGGCGCGGCTCGGCCCGGGGGGCCTGCGGCCACCCCCCCCCCCCCCGGCACCTGCGGGAGCGGAGCGGTGCTGCCGAGCTGCGCAGCCGGCTGAGAACATTCACGAATAACTCGCACCTGGCAAACTCTGCCGTGAAGTCAGTACCCCCGCAGTCAGTCGGTCGGTCCGTCTTTCTCGCTCCGTCTGTAACCCTTTCGGTCCTGGGTGCAGATGTACCGCTCCCTAGAGGCGTCCCGTTCCCCCCCACCTCCCGCCACCTGCCCCCGTTCCTGGACGATTTTAAAGCTGGCTAGCGGGTATTCACTCGCGGTGGGGGGCGGGAGGGAGATGGGGGGGGGGGGGGGGGGGGCGAGGACACAACTTACCCTCCAAACTATGCACAAGCTCGTCTCTGCTTTCCCCTTCAGATCAACTTTAAAGAGCAGATTTCTCAGTCCGAAAGGCAAAGAGGCAGGGGAGGAGAGGGGAAATGGTTTAGGAACAGCGGCTGCCAAGTGGGTGAAGTTCAGGGCACAATCCTGGCTCTTCCATGCTCCAGCAGCCCAGCATCTTCCCGGGGTCTGGAGAACAAGGTGTTCAACAAGTCTTCCTTGTTACCCGAAATTGATTGATGATGGCTTTCCCGCTGGGCTGTATTTAACAAAACGATGCAGAGAGCTACTCTGACGAGAAGGATATTTGAGAGGAGCTTGCAATATAGCTGCGGCTTTAATTCATCTATTTCTGTCTCTCTATATACATAATGTACAAACACACATACACATGCACACCTGTGTATGTGTATGGGCATATTTAAATAAATAGAACTCTATCGGTACAGTGTTGGGTCCACAGGATCTTAGACAAGCCTGCCTCTCGGCTGCGTGGAAGTTAAAGAGTTTTTCTTAAGCGAAAGGGGCTGATGCTTGGACACATCTCACGTCCAACAGGAGGCAATGACGTCTGTAGCTTCATTGCTATAACAGCACCAAGGCTGCAATTGCCATTCACTGAAATGATAAGGGGCGCTCAGACGTAAGCAGTCTGGACCTCTAGCAAGAGACTGAAGCGAAGATGGTTTTTCCCCTCCCAAAACAAATAATAATGCTAAAAAACACCTAAGGAAAGAGACGGGGGAGCGGGGAAACGAATCTAGGTCTTACAGTCACACACTTCTGCAACATGATCCTCTAGCTCCAGAAACATTTATTTTTTGCAGCTGACTAGACTTTGGGAAATTTCAATGTATTATGATTGCTCGGGCGGGGGGAGGGGAGGCTTCCCCCCCCTCTCCCCCCCTTCTCAATTATTTCTGTCTCTGTTCAAGCAGGCAGTGATGAAAGCCGGGTAAAAGTGCCCTCCCCCCATCTTTCCAAATATATTTAGGCTCGGGTACATGCTGAAGTGTTTCTGGTGCGTGGCTAGATGTTCTTAAGTAGCAATTTCTTGATGTATAGTAGGCTGCAACGCCTTTTTTTGTGTGTGGGGGGGGGTTTTTGTGTGTGTGTGGTTTTTTGGGTTTTTTTTTTTTTTTTTTTTTTTTTTTTTTTTTTAGCGCTGGAAGGTGCTTACAAAGAAGAAAAATATTTTTATATATATATATATTATAAAGCCTAAGAGAGAGGCAGCGGGCTTCTTTCCATGTGGGGTCACACTCCCACTGCCACGGTTTTGGCCGCAGACGAGAACGGCTGCGGCGCTCCTGAACCCTGCCAAGCCGCGGCGGAGGGGGTGGGGGTAAGGGAGCGGGGTGGCCGCATCTCGGGGCTGCCGCTCCCTGCAGCGAGAGCCCCTCCCGAGCGATGACAGCGCGGAGGTTAAGTAACGCCGCCGCCTGCCAGCAGCTCGTGGCTCCCGGTCGGCAGCGGGCAAGCCGGCACCGCGCCGCGCTCCCAGCGCGGGCAGCGCGCACGGCTCCGCCGTTGGAGAGGGCAGCGCCGCTCTTGGCCGCGCCGGCACACTCGTGTCCGCGCTGCCGCTGCGGTGCCACCGGGCTGGGCCGCAGTCGGGCGGGGAGAACACCGAGCAGCCCCTTCTCGGCGCCTTGCCGCCACCGCGGAGGGGGCCGTGGACGACCCGGCGGCGGTGGGGCAGGACATCGGGGATCTTGATGTCCCCTGGTGCACACGATCCGGGCCGAGCCGCGCGGTGTCCGCGGCCAGGTCCAGTCACTGAGGTGCCCGGGGCATGCTGCGTTCTGCTGTCTCATTTAATCCCCAGCCTCACACTTGGTGTCCGCATTTTTCCTTTTGCCAGGCGTGGGGCACGGCTTGTCCAGCCTCCAGATGGTTACGTGCAGTAAGAAAGTGGCTACCTGCCCAAACCGTTAAGCCAAGTTGCTTTGCTAGAACAATTTTAGATGCTGGTGATGCAATACATGGTATCACTGCAAGGCCGAATCAAGTTCTCTGCCTGCTGGAAGCACTCACAAGGTGCCGGGTTCCTTCTCTTGTCAAAGTTTATCTTGGTAAGAAGGGGAGGTCAGCGAACAGGAGAGCCAAAGAGTGAGAGGAGGCATAAACGCGCTCTTGCTAGCATGGATATTAAATCTGGCATTCATGATGGCCTGTGGCAGATCCGTTACGATGAACTCCCACATAAGGCTTTGGTGAGATTTGGCTGCATAATAAAGGGGATGATTTTTAGATCATCAGCAGTAGATGCTTGCTTCCTCATGCACTCTGATTCAGCAAGGTGTTTGTGAATGATTTGTGGAGGTTATCAGGACCTAGTAGCATATCCCTTTCCTTCAGAGAGTTACTCTAAAAACTTAGAGAGACCAGTCGGGTATATTTGTCAAGATCTCGAGGCATTCCTATGCTATGCTGTGTTTCATTTTGTCTTGCATAGTACATTTCTAAATGTATTTTGTTCACCCATTCAGCACACAGAAGTCACAATGTAACTGTATCAATGTAAGACATTGGATAATTCCACATCTGTGTTTTTAGGAGTTTCCATCAAGATCTCTCTTTACACAAGTGTTTCTGCTAAATTATTACCATGCTGACAGACCATGGGCTTATTATGGTAACATGAAAATCAGTGAGGGAAATACAGAATAGATCCTTTCCCTGGGGGGTAGATATGAGGTGAACAGGATAATTCCAGAAGCAATAGTCTAAGGCTATACCAAGCCAAATTGAGCCTAACTCCCTTCAGGGTTTTGTTCCATCTTCTCCATAAGATATTGCCAAAGGAAAGCTTTCCACCCAGTTACTCTTAAGCACTCTTTTCTAAATTTCATACCATTGCATACTAGATTGTGACCATCTCAAGGAGCTCCTTTCTCCACAGTTGAACTCTTTGACATGTACAACTGTAGAGAAGGAAAAAGAAAAAAAGGGGCAGGCAGTGCCAGTTTCCATGTCCTGCACCAACAATGTTTTCCTTTACTCACAGTCTGTAAGTGATTTTGTGCTTCATATCATTTTGGGGCAGTCTCAGAGGGAGGCAGAAGAAGGGGCGAAGACAGCATGTTTCTGATTAGCTGGAGACAAGCCAAGGGAGAAAAGCAAAGAGAAAGCTTTTGGGGTGGGGATAGTACCAGTCTGAAATAATTACCAATGTTTGGGGTTTCTTGGTGTGTTGATCACCATTATTTACTGATCTTTTTTCTAAATGTAAGAATTCTAGTCCTTCTCACTCCCACCTCCAGATGAATGCTGCCTTCCATCTCTGCCTAGCATTGTGATTAGCTATCACTCAGGTTGGCCTCAAGAAAAAAGTCTCTCTGCTGTTAGTTCATTTTTATGCTCTGAAAAGTAACTCATTTCTATTCTATTACTCATTTAAATGCTACCCAACTACCCACTGTCAGTGACTTCTGTAACATCTTTTGATGGGATTACAAGAAGTGTTGGATTTTGGTGGACTTCTGTCAACAAACTTAAACAAGTGGCATTCAGTATATCAAGTCAGAGTTTTTTCATTAGGTCTTGATCTAAAATGCGTGAAGGCAAAGAGGAATCTTTACATCGCACTTGGTGATCCCTTGCTCTGGGATTCTAGAAATAGGACCTGGAGTTAAGGCCCTACTAAACACAATTGTACTTGGAGATAGACAAACTGTTTTCAAGCTTATGGATTTGGACTGGGTATTTGTCTCACATGAGTCAGTAACTGAAATCGTCAGGTAAAAGACCTTCAATAAATAGAGCTCAGTTTGCAAACACTTTATTTTTTTAAAGCATTACCAGCCTAGCCTGTCAATCATGTTCACAAAGGACCATTCATGGCAGTTTTCAGTGCCTCGTCAGTATGAATGCAGCATATTTTAAAGGAATAGAAAATCAAAAGTTCAGAGGAGACAGGAACAGCACAGGTTAAGGCAAACCTGCCTCTGTACAACACACACTGCACAGACACAGCAAATAACCAAACACAGCAGCAGTAAAAATGAGAGGTCTTATGCTGTGACTTAGTTTTCTCTTACTTTCTTTTCACACGTATGATCTGAGCTATTTGAGCCAGCAATATGTAACCAATACTTGATGAACAGCACAATGAATCAATTATCTTTCATGCAGTGCCATACTATCACTTTTTCCATGCAGTTCATAGTGTTTTTGTTGTATGGCTTTATGAGGTGACTTACAACACAGCATTCTAGATATATTGTAGACATCTGCATCATTAAAGCCTCATTCTGGCAACAGCCCACTCCCCACTCAAAGCGTTATTTTGATACGTATCCCTGAACTGTGAATACACTCCTGCCCATCTTGACAGAATCTTCAGCATTTGTACATTTGGGCTTGTCTTCAAAGGGATTTCCTAGCATGAACTAATGTATTCTTACAACACCCAGAACAGTTGGTAAATTTTATTATCCTCTTTTTATAAATTGGTAAACAGCAGCAGAGAGGTGAAGAGTCTGTTCTATCGCCTTTGCTCACATTTGATTACTGCCTTAATCCCTGGCTAGTTCCACTGCTTTCAGAGGGAGTCTTTGCACGGTAAGATACCATTTGATAGGGCTGAAAATCACAGTGTCTTACAAGTAATTTGAGCAAGGCCATGGAGAGTTTAGTGCAGGTTTAGAACGCAAATCTCTCTCACACACATGCTCTTTTGCTTCACTCACTTTCTCAATTTAAAAACAACTCCCAGAACTTACCACCGTATCTGTCATTTTTTCATCCCCTCAGCTAATATGCAGAAGTAATAATGAACAAGTAGCCCCACTGCAGTGACATTACATACAATACAAGCTGACATGTAACACAAAGAAAACTCACAGGACTGACGCAGTTCCCGAGTTCTTACGCTACAAAAATGACAACCTTTTTGATCTTGTAGTTTAACAATTCAAGGGAGGGGGGTGAAAGGTGCATTGGAAAGTTTCATCAGAAATTCAGCACTACAAGAAAGGTGGTACTAAGTCAGTGTCAAGACTCAAAGCCATCTCTCTGTTTATTTTTTAATATTGCTCTTTCAGCATGAAGTGTGCATTCTAATGTCACAACGTTTATCTTTGTATTTCACAGAACAGATGAAATACAACAGATGAAGTGCATTAATCTACAGAGGCCTAGCGGAATTTCCTCTATTAAGTTAGAGAGAAATGGGTGTTCTCACCTTCCAGAATAAAGTTATTTTGTCCACTTTGCCTTCCTACTTCTGCAAACCCTTTATATTTGTTCAGCGCATATGGCCATCAAGTTCTGATCCATGTCTCCTCATAAACCTTACCTATCACTGTATAGCAGTGTTTTTAATTGTAAAAAACATGGTGGCTTATTTGAGCCTTTACCAATTTTCAGAATTGCGAATTTGTTGACTGGTTTTTCACACACCCCACTGTTGAGTAGGATGGACATGTTCAGGGCAGCAGCTACGGCTTGAGATAGAGAGGGGAGTGTTCAAAAACTTTTCCCATCTCCTAGTGGCAGCAACTCCAGAACTTTTCCTCCCCTTCGCTGTCTCTGCTCCAGCTATTTCCTCCTCTGTTCCTCTGGCAGGAATTTCACAACTCCCTTGCTCCTGGGAGAAAAAAAATCCTGTCCCCTATCCAGCTAGGAAAGCATGGACCTGCCTTGTCAGAGTCTATGGCATCGATGTGATGAAACTGTAACTGTGTCATATTTTGTAGAAGAGACAGTGGGTCATTCTTCTCACAAGTTTCTAGGTTTCTTACACTTGAGGCCAGCTGTCAGTCAGTACTGAGAATTTCTGTGATGGAGGTATGTGAAACACTATATGTTTGAAAAATAATTTCTGGTACCTTAGGTAACCAAAAGAGCTGGAATAGGAGCAAAGAGCCTGTAGAGGTCTCTTGTCCTCAAACACTGCCACTCTGGGATTTGTTCCTGCTGTTTTCCATGACGCTTTCTTCCAAAGATCCAAGATCTGTCTTCTTGTTTGTTTATTTTATTTATTTACATCTATAGCCCTTTCCCTTATAGCTTCCTTTACAGACTGAAGTCTCTACGGCAAGACACGAAGGCTCACGCTAGGCCCCTGGGGATGCTGGCAAAGTCTGTGGTAGAAGGGAGCTGCCCAGTGCAGCGCTCTGTGTCTGCCTCTGGCAGCCCAGCATTAGGCTGGGATGTGGGCCAGGGGAGCATCCTGAGCCTGAAGGGCTATGGTGGGGCCATTCTACCAGATAAACTATTGTGGCGGCAAAATTTTAGACTAAGTAATTCCAGTATTGGAAATTCACATCATTTCCATTTATTGCTCATTCAGCTTTGATTCTGCTTTCAAGCTGTATCTCAACCGTTCCAGTGGCTCACAGGAGTTATGCTTTTAAACCCCTGCCATGGTGTCCAACCTACAGTTTTTTGTTTCTTCACAATTTTCCGTGGAAGGATGGAAAAAAAAAAATCAATTCTAACTGCATGTTTCTGCAAGATATGCTCCACTCTGTATTTCCAATGTTTTTTAACCCTTCATTTAAGGAACTCAGAACAAAATCAAGTTCTATCAGAAACATGTGCAGCTCCTACTTTAAATTCTACTCTACAGCAAATCATCTATCCTTATGATTTTGGCTTTCACAGAATCATAGAATGGTTTGGGTTGGATGGGGCCTTAAAGATCATTTTGTTCCCAACCCCCTGACATGGGCAGGGACACCTTCCACTAGACCAGGTTGCTCAAAGCCCCATCTAGCCTGGCCTTGAACACTGGGATGTGGCAACCCAGGGATGGGGCAGCCACACCTTCTCTGGGCAGCCTGTTCCAGGGCCTCACCACCATCATTGTGAAGGATTTTTTCCTAATGTATAATCTAAATCTGCCCTATTTCAGTTTAAAGCCATTGCTCCTTGTTCTCTCACTACATTCCTTTGTAAAAAATCCCTTTCCAGCTTTCTTGTAGGCCCCTTACAAAAATAGGTGTTGGTATCTCCATCTGAATATGTTTGGTAACAGAAAGAAAAAATGAAAACCAAAATACACACTAAATGTATGATAGTGTCAATATACACTGTAACTTTAGAAGATAGAACAAAATATTTATAATATTTAAAATGCAATTCAGTGAGCATACACAAAGAGCTTTCTCATTTTGATTTGACAGCATTTGGTTTCTTCTCTCCCATATTCTAGTATAGAGCTGGAGTAACTGCACCCACTCCCAGAAAGTACAAAACTAGCATAAGTGAGAGAAGGAAGAATCTGGCTCCTACCATTCAAACCTATCACCAGTGGCAGATCTACAAGACATATTGTAAAATGACTGTGCATGAGAAAAGAGGGCACGTTTTAACTGAGCAACCTAGTCCAATCTCTCAGCTGACTGCTTTGAGTAGGAGTTTGGACTGGACACCCACTGAGGTTTCTGTTCAGCACCTGAACCTGTGATGCTGCTCTGTAATTCCTCAATTTCGTCCTCACCAGTGAATTTAGTGAAAACAGATGCAGGCTTTTCTAAATGTAGTTTTTTGAGGGTGTTTTTGTGTCTTTGGTTTCGTTTGGGTTTTTTTAGGGGGACTTGTGTGGTTTTGTTTGGTTAGGGGTTTTTTTCCCCCAAATCAAACATTACACCTTCACCTTTGTATGACCATCCGTGCAAACTGTATCTGGCTGAAAGAACTGTTACACTAGTGCATTTGCATTTCTTCACTACTAGCATCTGTGTAAAAGTGAAAACGTAAGGTAGGAACAGCAACACTAGCACTCATAGTCACAAACCCTCACTGATGTTCCAAATGTTACCTTGATTTGAAAAATCCATAAAAACCTTCAGCAAACTTCATTTCTTCAGATACAGAATTTGTCTTGTGGAAGCTTCTGCAAGTTTGGAAGAACAAGGACCTAGAATAGAGAACCGAGACCTCCCTAGGGAGAGCAGAGAGGAGGAAAGAAAGGATTCTCCTCTTGCACCAGTGTTAATCTACACATTTGATCAAAAAAGCCCCCAGATTGCTCTGCCAGGTATGAGAGCACAGTCAGATGGCATGGGTTCATGTGTGCTCCTGTGTATGCCCTGCCTGCTTGAAGAAAAAGTAACATACTGCATGATTTAGTACTGCCTAGGACACAGCCACCAGCAGCTACGTTTTTAGTTTAGTTTCCTTCCACAGGTTCTGGTGCTGTATAGGCCTCAGATTTTTCAGTCAGGGCCTGTGCACCACATTTGTGCTTCTCTCAGAAATCATCCTGCTTGACAGAGGGGAAAAACTGTTTCCTATACTGTCCTTTTGATAAAAAGGTTGTAGTGAATACAGAGCTGGAAGTTACCAGACTGATGACCCCAAAATATGAGGTCCTTTCTAAGCAGTGATCGGAAACAGCACAACATCAGTCACGCAGACAAGGAGGTATTTTCAGGGTTACTTAACAGCAGTTGGAACACCAAAGGCAGGAAAGCACAGCAAAATATGTAGTGTTCCCACCTTTACCATTTTGTGAAAAGTCTTCCAGCCGTGAAGACAAATGATTACATGGTAGTTGCAGAGAACAGCCTGGGAATGGGATTCAAGTTCTCCTTTCTTAACACAGAAAAAAAAGTTAGCTGTGAAGGCAAGCAGACCCTAAGTGTTTGTATCGTAGAATCATAGAGTGGTTTTGGCCAGAAAGGACCTTAACGTAATCCAGTTCCAACCCCTCTGCCATGTGCAGGGACACCTTCCACTAGACCACATTGCTCAAAGCCCCATCCAACCTGGCCTTGAACACTTCTAGGGATGGGGCAGCCACAGCTTCTCTAGGCAACCTGTACCAGCTCCTCACCACCCTCACAGGGAAGAATTTCTTCCTTATATCTAACTTGAATCTTCTGTATTTATCAGCAATACAGTCATCATTCTCTTTTGCACCCTGAAGAGACTGTATGGAAAAAGCCTTAAGAAGCTCTCAGTAAAGATGTTTTTATCCTCCCTAAAGGCCATAGTCCCCAAGCTTCTTACTAGCTGCAAGAAACAAACTGAAGGGACAAGCAGCCAGTTTTCAGCTGCGCCAGCCTCTGCTTCCCAACTTGTAAAGCATCAACTCCCAGAAAATCAGCACTAACTACCCACAGCAGGCAGCCTTCACTATTCAGGTCCATGAAAGAGGATACATGCTGAGATAACCCCACAGTGCCACACACCAACACGCACCGCGGAGCTGGATGGGAAGGACACACGTAGCTCTGAGGTAAACCTCCAATACACACACACTGAGGCAGGGCTGGGAGGCAGCGGCTCGCTCCTTCCCTCCACAACACACCTCAGCCACCACACACATCCCCTCTCCCGACGCTTCGTGCCCGGCACGCCGATGAGCGCTGCAGCGAGGGCTGGCAGAGCCGCCCCCGAGAGCGCGGAGCGGCTCATTAAGCGGGGGAAGGGGGGGGGGGGGGGTTGTGGTGCTGCCAGGCTCGCCTTTCTGCGCGCTCCCTCCCATTCAGCCTCTCGCCGTCCCCGCCGCGGCGGCTGCTGCCGTCAGAGCTGCCTGCGTCAATGCTGCCTCAGTGACACGCACCGGGGCTCTGCGCTCCCCCCATCCCCCCGCTCCCCCTCCTTTCTCCCGTTTGTCTTTTTTTTCCCTTCCTCAATGAGACGCCTTAATGGGGTTTTATTTATTTATTTTCCCGATCCCGCTTTATAAATCAGCCTGGCGGGTGCCGCCGGTGGCACGTTTACAGTTAACGGTTTCTTGTGGGGGGATAGTGTGCTTCCACCACCACCCCCGTTCTTGATATTTCAAAATAATAATTTCGATGAATAATTGCCGTTTAATTTATTTATTTCATTGGGGTCCTGTGGAATAAATAGATCTTAAGCTGGGTCTTCTCAGGTATCGACCACCCCTCCAACTCCACCCCCTCCGCACTAACGGTCTCCCTGTCACCGAGGCGCTGAGGGAGGCCATACCCAGCACACCCACAGCTTGCTGTATTATAACGGATTTCCCCCTCAGAAAAACAACCCTTTGGTTTCCATTTTTTCCTCCTTTTCCCCTTTTTAATAGCCTATTCATTCAGCATTTTTCCATTATCTGCATACCCACTGTTATTTCTCCTCTTCCCTTATCATGCATCTTCTCACCCCCCTTTCCTCCCATTAATCACTAAGCCCTGGGCTCTGAAGAATAGCAGTTATAAAATGGTGGCTCTGCCTGTGTCCTCAGTTGCATATGTAACCCCAGCCTCCTGGCCACATCCCTCCTCTGCTCATCAAGGTCAGAGGGAAGTCCTAAGGGCACAGTTAAACCCAAACCGTATCTATTTACATTTTATCCCCATCTCCTTCCACCCCTTCTCTTTTCCTCAGGAGAATTTGACAGAAAAGCTGCCCAAAGAGCTCACAGAAGAGATTTCTGTGGGGTCGGGCCTTGTCCTACTTCACGTTGTACTGGTGCTTAGCTGAGGCGAGAGGGACAACAGCCCAGGCCCTATTAAAGTCAA
This sequence comes from Psittacula echo, assembly GCF_963264785.1. Classification (NCBI taxonomy): domain Eukaryota; kingdom Metazoa; phylum Chordata; class Aves; order Psittaciformes; family Psittacidae; genus Psittacula; species Psittacula echo. Next base: position 34,152,794 of record NC_137738.1, on the reverse strand, counting down.
TGGGAATCAGTGAATTCAGGCGTCACTGGATTTGGCTGGCAGAGCGTGCAGCCGTGCTCTTGCCAAGCCCTGCCCCATTTCCATTCAGCTTAACCGCAGCCGTGCCAAGCTGCTGCGAAGCTGGCGCGTGCTGCTGGCATGGCGCAGCACTGCCCTCCCATACAGGAATCCTTGGTGACGTTGAGCAGCTGGAACTGATCCTGCAGCTCCTTGCTGCTGCTGCCGCCTGCAAGGAACCCGAAACTAGCTTCCACCTCCTGGCACCTTTGCAGCAGATAAAGGTCGTTTGAGGTCAGGGATTAGCCGGATAAATCAAAGCAGCCTAAAGGCTGTGTTCATTTAGACTGCAAACGAGCCCAGTGCTGTCCAAAGCTCAGTACTGTCCAAAGCTCAGTACTATAAAGCACAGCCATTTGAACATCCTCCCAGCTGCACCTACGCGTGCTCCCCTCCACACTCAACTGCATGTATAGAGTAGCAAACCTTTTTTCCCTGTCAATGGAAAAAGCAAGTCTCGGAAACAGTTCAGTTCTGCAGCGCCACCTACTTTGAATAACCATTTGGCTTCAAAATACAAGGAAAAAAAATTTAAAAGGGCGAGCAATTAGACCACAAGCTAGATTTCTGAAGAGAAAAAAGAATCTAACAACTGAATAACTTGTGCACAGCAAGGGCTTCACTGTGCATTCGAAGCTTTTTGTTATTTGCATTTTTTTTTTTTCACACAAACAAAGGGAAACAAACCCGGTATCATAAAAACAATGCTGGTTGGCAACAGGGATCCTTATGACAACAAGAATGTACTTACACATTTTAATACCCAGCTTATGCTTAAAACTGCATTTACATTAGCTCTTTGTTCAGCTGTACTGTACTTAATTGTGTGTGGGGGTTCACAAAGCCACACAGGACAGAGGTTTTGAAGGGATACAGTAAGACATTGAAAGGCTCACTGTCCCAGATGCCATTTGAGCACATGAGCATCTCAGCAACCTGCCCCAGTAACTGGACATGTGAGGAATGAGGGGCAGGCATTAGGCATGGCTCCTGCAGAGTCTCTGGATGGCAAACCACGTGCTTTCACCCATAGTTATTTACATTCTACCCCGTGACTGCGCTTTTTATAATTTTTCTCACTATTTTATTTCAGCACAGCAAAACCAACCTTGGGATTCATTTGTGTGTGTTTTTAGTGGTGTGAATGATGCAGCTCTCAGTATCCAGGCATGTTAAATGGCAGATAGGGTAAACAGGATGCACTTGAACATATTAATAAGGATGACTTTGCTCTTTGTTTCCTCACATTAAAAGATGACCTTGTGTAAGCATGGGTAGCTGGTATCAGCACATGCTATACTATACTGAAGGTAGAACAATATCCGCAGAGCAGGCAGGGGCCTGTTGCTTGTGCAGAAACAATCACTGTGCTGTGAGCATGGCACAGGGTAGCAGTGCCTGCTGAGTGGATGGCGGTGGCTCCCTGACTTTGCACAGGACACAACACTGCACACGCTGGATCTGCCTTTGGAGGAGCAGGCTTGAAAAAAAGTCAATCTTTGCTCTGCCTTGGGAGTTGCTCCAAGTCTTTGGCTGCAGATTGTAGTGCTAAATTGAGACCATTATTTTGCATTGAGCTATTTTCATCCCAAAGTGCTCTAAAGGCTTAACAGATATGCAGGCTATGGTGCTATATGCACAGGAATCACTCCAGCCACTAATGAAATGCAGCCACCTATTAACCAAAGCCATGTGATGCCTCGGCCCTGGGTGTGATGACTGCCAGAAGATTGTGTTTTATCCAGCTGAGACAAGTCTGGATTTTGGTTAGTGGTATACTCCATATCATTTGAAAAGGAAAACTGGCAGGATCTTCACATACAGAATAGAAATAGGTATAGACAGTTACACTCCACCCTGGAATTTGAAATGGCACCACTGAGACAAAGTCTTCTCTGCAGTCTTACTTTCTTCCACCACCTATATTTGATATTAATTACCAAAACAGTACTCCTTCCACTCAGTGGTGCAGGGAGCTAAGTATGAACAGCTAGAGCCTTTCATCTGTGGGGCAATTATTCAAAGGCCTCCAGGGTCAGATGCAGACAACACACCATGGCATTTTGGTGGTCTATAGACAATCACTTAACAGTTTCACATGGGCAGGTGCCTCTATGGGTAAAGCACCACACCCACCTCCACAATTGTCTTTAACTCACACTTGACTGTTCTGTCTTGAAGAGGCAAGAAAACTGAATTACTGCATATTTGCCATTATGGAAAATTCATTTCAAGATGCAGAAAGTGTGGTGAAATACAAACTGTATGCCTAAAACAAGCGATTTAATACCCAGTCAGTACTGTACATACACCTTTGTGTAGATTGCATTAAATAAGCATGTTTCCCTGTCTCTAGTTAGGGTAGAAAGGGAATTGTGTGGTAAAAGACGTAATTTGTGCATTAGGAAGTCTCTGTTGCCAGATCAGCAGCAGCAGCACTGACGTCTGTACTCTCTTGCTTTGTTCCTGCTGCTATAAATCAAAATGACTACAGTCCAAATGCTTCACTTGTTTAACTATAAATGCACTGCTAGTCAGAAAGATCCACACAGGGAGGGATCTAGGTAATCTGCATATACTTTAAACTGATTAAATATGAAAGGTCAAAATAAGGACAAGAACATCATTTACAAATTTATGGTTGACAACAATGAAAACTTCTAAAGGGTGGAATCCAGCAGACCTGTAAAAATTCTGTGTCTACAGGCACTGATGTCTTTACTAAATGAACTATCAAATTTGTCTTTCTTAATGTGCACTGGGATTTACATTTTTTTCCCAGATTTGTGCAACCTCTTTTAGAAGCCTATTTTCCCCTGTGTTCCTCATGTTTTTTCCAAATATATTTCCAAATTAAAAGAGGATAGATAGAGTAGGTCAGGTTTTACTTTCCATCATTTTATACACCTGTGTATTTATTATAAATACAAACATACACAGCTGATTCCTATTTATTTGGAATTTTAGAAAACTAAATATCTCCTTTACAGATGAAATGAGCCCTCAGAGCTTAAAATACTGCTGAGATCCTTCCTAAGTTCTAAGAGAGGACTCAACAGTTACATTAAAATGATGATGCCAGTGCCTGTTGCTAAGCTTTGGCTGGGGGAAAAGCAGGGTTCTTCTAACACCTACTGAGAGCTTGGAATCATAGAAAATGCAGCACGGTTTCTTGACTACATGCAAAGGGAGAAATTAAGGTAACCTTCTCATGCCAAGCTCAGCTGAGCTGTAAATCCTGTGTGCTGGCCAGCCTAGCCAGAAATATGTTGAGCTGTACTTCTGAAGAGGAAATAACAGGATCAGAGAACAGCAGGTGAGCACATTGTCAACTCCACACTGATGCTGCTGTTGGAGTCACTGCATTACAGCTTAAGACCACCAAATTTTTTACAGTAAGACATTCAAAGAGCATGCAATCAAAAAGTTCAAAGGTATTTGTTTTATGGACGACGCCTTGTTAGGCCTTTGGCTAATGAATTTGCAACCAGATGTTCATTTTAAGATCTGATCCAAAATGCACTGAAGTCAATGGAAAATCAATTGGAAGTTCCAGTTCACTGGAAAAAAGCTATTGTAAAGCCAATATTAAAAAAAAAAAAAAAAAATAAAAACCCAAACAAAAAAACCAACCAAAGAGGATGTAGCCATTGGTCATTCAGCTTGACACTGATCCTAGGCAAAACTGGAAAAGCAAAGGAGCAGACATGGGGTCATCAGTTATGTGCCACCAAAATTGTCATCATTGTTACATGAATGGCTAGAAAGTAAAAGTGGAAAATAACTGGATTTATCTTTCTTCTTTCTTGTTGCTCTCCAACCTACACAGCATACTTTCTCATTTGCCATGGATTAAGAACATGCACATATGGTTACTCTAGCTCAACTGGCACAACTCTAGCCATTTGGGATGTGGTAAGTATGTAAAATAAAGGAGAACAACAAGATCAGTGCCAGTTACCATAATTTTTTTTTTTTTTTAGAAAGAGACTAACAGGCCTCCAACAATACTTGACTTTCGTTTTGTTTTCTTTCAGTTTATAAATGCATATCTAGAAAGAGAACCATCTTGAGGTAACAGGCTTCTGTAGATCTTCTGGATTCATACCCGTATGACACTGACAAAAAAGTTAACTATAAACAATAAGCATGATGACACATATTAAAGAGTCAGAATGGGATCCAGTGTCTGAAAAATGAAACTAGAGGAAATCTTCTATGTTTTAGAGTAATTAACTTGCAAACACTTCCACAGGACACATTTCAACTGTCTGGATGCTTTAACTCAGAACTGGCTGGATTATAATCTAGATATTATAAACAGGCTTTCTCCACCTGGAGAAGGCTCAGGGAAGAGCCTTCTATATAAGAGTCTTCCAATACCTAAGCGGGCCTACAAGAAACCTGGAGAGCAACTTTTTACAAGGGCATATAGTAATAGAACAAGAGGGAAATGGCTTTAAGCTGATCAAAGGCAGATTTAGGTTAGACATTAGGAAAAAATTATTTAGTATGATGGTAGTGAGGCACTGGCACAGGGTACCCAAGAAGTTGTGGCTGCCCCATTCCTGGAATCTTTCAAGGCCAGGTTGGATGGGGTTATAAGCAACGTGGTCTAGTGGAAGGTGTCCCTGCCCATGGCAGGGGGTTTGGAACTAGGTGATCTTTGATCTTTAAGGTCCCTTCCAACTCTAACCATTCCATGCTTCTACAAATGTAATCTTTCTGCAGAGTTTCTAGTTTACATTATCTAGGCCCCACTATTTGGGAAGTCAGACATCCTAATGTTCCCTTTAACGCTGAATGCACAGCACCTTGATAACGAGTGACCAGAGAGTGCAGATTAACCTATTCTTACACCTCTTTGGTAAGGTTTCCCTTAAACAAAGTTCAGTTCCTTCATTTGCGTACATTTTCCCCTATATGATTTGCATGAAGATCTTAAAAATAACTCACAAATCATGCAGTGTCTTCATCACAAGGAGGCTTGTAGGCTGTTGGACGAAAGGTCAAATTTAAAGAAGAAAGTATATAACAAATCTGGGGTGGGGTGTTAACCTTGACCTTGTTCAGTCCTCCTTACAACTTCTGGCTTAGGAAAAAGATGGAATTAAACCAGACAAATACCCATACGAATTCTGGTGAGAGCTGCAGTGGAGTGGAGACATCTAGCTGCCTTCTGTCTAGCAACAGCATCTGTGAATTAGGAAATCCTGGCTCTGGAGGGAATCTATAGATACCAACTTTTTTGGAGAAAGCAAACAAGCTATTCCTTGCAGAGAGGGCACATAAAACTGAGATGGAAATTGTATGTACTGTTCATATTTCCTCTTGTTCTCTCTGGAGCCTTCCCAAACAAAAGCTTATTTCCTTTAGTTTGTTAAGTTTGGTTCCTTAGGAGAGATTTTTATTTTGGCAGTTTTGGTTACATGGTCTTAAAAAGCAGCTTTGAATGTGCAAATAACTATGAGAAACAATACTGAAAACACCTCTGTCGTGATTTAAGCCCAGGCCGTAAATCAGAACCGCGCAGTCTACTTCTCCCCCACACACACACCTTTCTTCCCTCCACTTCTGGAGGGACGGGAGGAGAATCAAAAGAATGCAACTCCCACGGGTTGAGATAAAAACAGTTCAATAACTCAGGTATAACACAAACCACTACTGCTACCACCAATAATAATAATGATAAAGGAAATAACAAGGAAGAGAATACAACTGCTCACCGACCGGTACCTCACCCCCACCCCGCAGTGATCCAGCCCTTCGGGAACTCTCCGTTCTACATCCTGGGCATGACGTGCTATGGTATGGAATACCTCTTTGGCTAGTTTGGATCAGGTGTCCTGTCCCTGCTTCCTCCCGGCTTCTCCTCCTCCCTGGCAGAGCATGAGACTCACAAAGTCCTTGGTCAGGTAAACATTCTGACCAGCAACTGAAAACATTGGCTTTATCAGTATTATTCCCAGGCTGAAAGTCAAAACCACAGCGCTGCACCAGCTACTAAGAAGAAGAAAAACTGACTGCTGCTGCTGAACCCAAGACAACCTCCTTGATCTAGAAGTGAAGAGGACTGAAGCACATTGATGGTGATAGCGTGAATAAGCCTTATTGCCATTGTACAGGCTGCACTCCGTCTCTGATTAGAAAGTCAAAAAAGGGCAGTGTGTCATTACTGCAGTATAGCCCCCCTTGCATGATAAGCAGAGTCACTTCCAACCTGCCTTTACATTTCCAGAGGCCCAGCAATCACATAGGCTCCACAGCAGTGTTGGACTGAATGCAGCATGTCATGCCTGCAGCCCCACAAGGGGAAACAGAGCAAGCTGCATGGTGCCCTGCTCTGTGGAGATACCTTTGGGGCCCTGTTCACAAACCAAAGCCTGCTGAGTGACTGCATCCAACTCTGCAAGCATATATTCAAACACACCATCAGCTGAGGGATGGAGGACTACGACAACTTAGTAGGTTCCAATGACTAGAAAAAGGGTAATATAACCCCCATTTTCAAGAAGGGGAAAATGAATGACCCAGGGAACTACAGACGAGTCAGTCTTACCTGTGTACCTGGCAAAATCCTGGAGCAGATTCTCCTGGAAGGCATGCTAAGGCACATGAAAAACAACAAGGTGCTTGGTGACAGCCACCATGGCTTCACTAAGGGGAAATCCTGCTTGACCAAGTGGCCTTCTGTGATGAGCCTATGGAAATGATGGGCAGGGGTAGAGCAGTTGACATCATCCAACTGGGCTTGTGCAAAGCCTTTGACTCTGTCCTACATGTCATCCTTGTCTCTAAATTGGAGAGATATCTATTTGATAGATGGACCAATTGGTGGATAAAGAACTGGCTGGATGGCCACATGCAAAGTGTTGTGGTCAATGGCTCAGTGTCCAGCTGGAAACCAGTAACAAGTGGTGTTCCTCAGGGGTCAAGTGTTGGGACTGATCCTGCTCAACATCTTTGTCGGTAACATGGACAGCGGGATTGAGTGCGCCCTCAGCAAGTTTGCCGATGACACCAAGCTGTGTGGTTCAGTTGATACACTGGAGGGAAGGGATGCCATCCAGAGGGACCTCGACACGCTTGTGAGGTGGGCTGATGCCAACCTCATGAAGTTTAACCATGCCAAGTGCAAGGTCTTTCACCTGGGTCGGAGCAATCCCAGGCACAGCTACAGGTTGGGCAGAGAAGAGATTCAGAGCAGCCCTATGGAGAAGGACTTGGGGGTGTTGGTCAATGAGAAAATGAACATGAGCCGGCAGGGTGCACTCGTAGCCCAGAAAGCCAACGGTATCATGGGCTGCATCAAAAGGAGTGTGACCAGCAGGTCGAAGGAGGTGATCCTGCCCCTCTACTCTGCTCTCGTGAGACCTCACTTGGAGTATTGTGTGCAGTTCTGGTGTCCTCAAAATAAAAAGGACATGGAACTGTTGGAACAAGTCCAGAGGAGGGCCACAAGGATGATCAGGAGACTGGAACACCTCCCATATGAAGGGAGGCTGAGAAAGTTGGGGCTGTTCAGTCTGGAGAAGAGAAGGCTACCTCATGGCAGCCTTCCTGTATCTGAGGGGGGCCTATAAGGATACTGGGGATGGACTCTTCGTTAGGGACTGTAGCAATAGGACAAGGGGTAACGGATTCAAACTTAAACAGGGGAAGTGCAGGTTAGATATAAGGAGGAAGTTCTTTACTGTGATGGTGGTGGGGCACTGGAATGGATTGCCCAGGGAAGTTGTGAATGCTTCCTCCCTGGTAGTGTTCAAGACCAGGTAGGACAGAGCCTTGCGTGATGTGGTCTAGTGCGAGGCATTCTTTCCCATGGCAGAGGGGTTGGAACTAGATGATCTAAAGGTCCTTTCCAAACCCTAACTGGTCTATGATTCTATTCTACGGATTTGCTGCAGATGTACTTGAGAGCTTTGAAACATGACATGTGCCCTCCATTTTGTATGCCACTCAGCTCCTGCCGCCATTTGTTGCAGGCTCTGGGACTGCAGCAGTCAGCAGCAGGTTATCACAGTAGGGCTACTGCCTTGTTCCTTCAGTTTTGCAGCACATCTCCTTCCAACTTCAGCCTGTGCCTGCTCTCAGTGAACATAAACACACACATGTTAACTTCATCTTAACCGGACTCTCTTTGCTCACAAGTTCTGACTCTACAGATGGGGAGCTATCCAAAATTGGAGTGAGAGCCCAGTTGTTCACTACCATCAACTAATAAACAAAGGCAAAGAACTCTGCATATACGCTTCTCCAATAGAGACAAGAACTGGGAAGAAGCTCTGACCAGGTTTTGCATAAGAAGGTACAGGGATTATAGTAGTTACAACCATCTAATCACAACAAAATCCCTGTGGCAACGGAGGCAAGGGCAGTATTCAGATGGTGGCATGCATCTAGAATGAAGTAGGATGTTTAGGACATCAGGACAAAGAAAGGATATATGAATACTGGCCCAAGCTCAAATGCTAATGCATAGCAAACGTTAATGTGCCCCAAACACCAGCTGCTTCAGAGGAGTGTTTTCAGTTTTCCTGGGGAATAGGTCACCAGCAGAAGGAAACCTGCAGTGTTATTTTTCTGGTAGACAAGGAGGTATTTTGGCTTCCAAAGCCTGTATTTGTGTCATTAGCAACATCAGGTCCACAGTTCAGGCTAAGGAAGACAGCTGTAGCTCAAAACTGGTTGAGTTTGCAGTCATCTCAAACAATGTAAGCAGCAAGGTCACAGGTGCAGAAACAAGTACTTTTCCTCTCTAGAGAGCTCCCCTGAGAATGAGTTTGAGGGTGCCCTTGTGACATCATGTCAGGCAAAGAAGCTTGCACTGCCGCATCCACTGCTTTTTCAGTCAAAGGAAGACTTCAGCCTCCAGGAATATTAATTTAGCTGCTGCTCTCCCATTCTCCTTTCCCCTTGTGATAGCTCAAGAGTAACAAGAAGGCCAGATGAGATCTACCAGCTCATTAGGTCTTCCTAGATCAGTGCTCAGCCAGGACTTCGTCTTGTGCCTTCAGTCCCTGGGATTTTCAGATGTCTCCCAAGTATGAGTGGTCTGAAACCACTTAGCTGAATACATTCATTGTAATGTAAGTGACATCTACCACTTTTAACCAGAGCTAAATTTATCAAAAGAAATCACAAAACGAACTAACTGTGAAGGTCATTATTCTGGAAAGGAAATGTGAACATAAGGACTAAACTTTACTTGGAAAATTTAAGTAGAACATTTCTCCCAGTGATTAAGGCAAGAAATTAAGAGATATATCTTCAAGAAATCTGTGAAAGATTCTCACCATTCTGTTTACAGATGCTAATGTAAGCAACTCTGTGGCTTGCCAGTGAAAGAAAGGTACAAATGAATGCGAGGTCAAGCCTTACTTGTAAGAAGCCCTTATATTGCCATGATTCATTTTGACAGCCCACCAAACCTGAGAGAAACTCAACAGACCAGCATAATCCCTGATCACTGAAGTTAACTGAGGTTGAGTCACACCTGGAACAAACTTGCCCATTCATTTATTAACAAGAGGGGAGACTGAAAATCCTATCTAGATTATAGCTGCTATCTAGGGCAGGGTGTGCTAAGGAAAAGACTTCTAACTTGGCAGCATAAACCTTCCTTCCATTATCCCTAGAGGGGAAAAGGGCAATTTTGTAAGAAATTCAGATCTAGGAAATCAAGTTATCCTAGAGTCCCAAAGTCAATACACTACCTTACCACATACAAGTCCATCAAAGTCTGTTGTACTATGAGTGGATCTTCGTCACCTAACTGAATTCACAGTACTTCTTTCTTGTACCTACTGTACTGCACTGTGACAGGGGTACTTAAGCTTAGTCTAGTGTAACACAGTACTGTAAAAAGGTCAATGCTCATGGTAGCAAGAGAAGGATATTAAAATAATACTCTACCACTGCCTTGACTTTGATTTAGTGCTTGTGCCTGAAGGATGCTTTGCTTATTTCCTTGAAATGTCATTACCAGTGACAGATTCCACATAAAAGACTCTTGAAAAATTAAATTAAGGAAGTTTTTCATGCTGTGTATGAAAACAGCATTCAGCCTCATGCATGAAATTTCTTCAAGTATCTTAAGGTTCTAAAGAACAGCTGTATTGTTCTCATAGCACTAATCCCCAAAGGTGGGGTTGCAAGTCTACCTCATAGTTTTTCCCAGCTATGTATTTAGGCTTATGTTCTTCCTATCTGAATAACTTCGACAATATCCCAGTTCATCTCAATTGAGAAATTGTTTCATAAACCAGTTCTGGCCTAGTTCCAGTTTTGGGAAGTCTAATCAACAGCATCTTGTAAGAAGATATTTACTTTGAATTCTCAACAGTCGTGGAAAAGAACTGCCAGGCTAGGACATCACAGCAGCAATACAACTCCTCTATATTCTTGTCAGTGGTGGAGCATGCTAGTCTGAAATAACTCATTTGGTTAGGAACACATTTTAGCTAGGGACACAACAATGTGAATATTTGTCCCTTTTATTATTTTAATTTTTTTTTTAATACCATTATTTCAGAAAGGCTTTGGGAACAGCCAAAGCAAAGACAAAGCCTAAGTGATCCATCCCAGGTTTTACTCCATACTCAACTGCTTCTGGGAGAAGGACTTTTTTCGGTGTTTTGTCAATTCCCTGTAGATATCCAGTCAGGATGTATGTATTGAATAAAGAAAAAAATCTTTCAACTTACTTGCTGCAGCAAAAGTACTTCAGTTAGCTCTTTACCTGAAGTAATAAATTAAAAGCAACCCATTATCTGGGTTGCAATGCAACTCATTCTTCTTCTTTCAAAAGCCTGACAACAGAGGAACTTTTAAATGCATAAACATTTCCCACTTTTACTAATACTATTAATCTCCTAATTCACTTCAACCACAAATGAGTCTAAATAGCCAATAGATCTTTAGAACCACTTTTATTTGCACTTCTGGAGTAGTCATTTAATGTCCAATCTGTCTACAGTAAAGGCATATGTCCTGAACGTAGTTTTAAAAGCTATTAATTAAAAATGAGAAAATATTTGGAACTGTTCTGGTAAGATTTAGGTATATATAAAAGGTGTTTCTGTGGGCTAGACTAACTGTTGCACTCAAGATCTGAAAAGCACCTCGAAAGTGTTTATAACTAATTGGAATTAAGATTTTTTCAGAAGAAAGATAATGGATCAGCCAGGAGGGTTATCCTATACCTTTTTGTCTAAATCGAGACTATTTTCTTCCATAGGAGGCTTAGATGGATACCTCATTACGGTGTTCAGAAACACTGTGCTTTGCTGAAGCTCTAATTCCTGTGGGATGTAGACAGAGGAAAAATAGTGACTATCTGTCAAACTGTGAAAGCAGGTGAAACATCCATACATGCTGGAAGACTAGCACAGGCACTGATAAATTTCTCCATACTGAGAGCCCACACTTTGCACGTCAAGAATGTACAGCACAGAGAGCAGAAGAGTTGCTATTAGAGCTGATTAGGAACTAGAATTACAGTCTTATGGAAAAATCCTCATACATATTTTTGTCCCATGCAATTTCAGATTTTCTCACAAACCAGTTGTGAAAGCAGTCAGTTAAAAAAGCTAACTAGTTCATACTGTTCCATTTCATTCTAATGCCCCTGATCAGTTGCATGTTTCATGGGAACAGCAGTTTGGGTGTCTTAAACCCTCTTTTTGACTGAAGCCTATGCCCCAGCTACATCTTTTGTCATGCACCATGGCAGCCTGTGCCCCTAACAGAACCAGTGAGCTTTGTGCGAGGAAGAAGGGGCCACAGCCTGGGATAAGGGGGCTACTGATTGGAACAAGTTGATTAGCACATAAGAGATTAATTACAAGCCCAGAAGCCTTCAATCAGTACTCAGGTAGACTGCTTGCACTACCTCTCTATCTGCATACCCTGTACATACCAGTGTCTAATCAACAGACCAGCTCAAACAACAGGGTGTTAGAAATTGGTTATGATTATAGCAAAGTGGAAGGAGTGTCAAAAGTGGAAATATGTCACTTACTGTATTCTCATCTCAAAACATTAAGGCTTACCACCCTGAAAGGAAGCAAGGGAGCAGGCAGCAGACAAAATCTTCCATTGTGAAAGGACTGACAGGTCTAATCGTCATTCCTGCTTCAGAAATTTTTAAAATGCAGTATGTGAAAACATGCTGACCCTTGGGAAATAAGTGGAGCTGTTAAAAATAACCAGGTTCCAGCTTTTCAGGAAGAGCAGATTCACTACAGTGACGTAAAAACACCCAGCAGCTTGTCCCAGCCATTTCCCAAGAGACATTGTGATTTAGGAAGAAACAGCAGCTCACACAGCTGCCTGGAAATTTAAATGCCAGGATGCTACTTCTTGAATCTCTTATTTTTTTCCACAGCTCACCTTTGACACAGTGACAGTATTTGCACAGTCCCTCCGTACCTTCAGAAAGACCCTTTGAAGACTTTTTAAAAAAATTAACCTTCACAGAACATCCCAGCACATCTCAAAATCCATTACAAGATACTAGTAGTTTTAGGAATATCCTGTCGGGAAAGGTTTTATTTTATGAATATTTAATATTGTTAATTTTAAGATTTTTCATTTTCTGTTGAATGAGATAAAGCATCCCAAGGATATTTTGGATGTTGTGTTCATGTACTTGCCAAAAAAGGACCAGTGTTGTGGGGTATGACACCTTGGTGGACAGAGTCACAACCAAGGCAGACAGATGAAAAACCAAGTGCTGAAACAAGTTTGCCTCTAAATGGAACTGCTGATTTACAGCCATTTCTACCAGTTACAACAGAGTATTGCTGTGGTCTATGGCTGAAGGCTTGGTAGTGACAAATAAAATTTCTTCATTTCAAAGCATACATGTGCATTTTTAATTCAAAGTGGTTCGTTTCAGGCCAATGCAGAGACTGCCAGAGTGAAGTATTAAGTCATTTTAGTTAGGAAGATAGTTCTTCCAGTAAACATTTCATGATCCATCTGTTCTCTCTGGTGTTAATTCATCAGAATCTAGTTTCTTTGCTGTTTCCTTCTTGGATTTCCACTCACTTTTTCTCCTTAAATCCTGTTAAATCATAACCAACGCTTTCCATACGACAGAATGCATGAATTAGTATTTGTTTTTAAAAGGAGCATAGGGATTACATGCTGGAACAGCTTCTTTATACTTAATCACTTCAACACGTGTCTTTCCACCCCACTTACAGCAAGACTGCAAGTCATGTAAACAAAAAGAAAATGCTGGTTGGCATGTTGTCCTGCTCTGGAAGAATGAAGAAAGAATGTGTACATATATTAAAAAAAAAAAAAAAAAAAAGGGAAATTTATATAATAAACCCATACAAATGTATGTCCAGAAACTGAAGGGAAACTATCATCTCAATAGATTCTGCTTTATACATAAGTATTCAGATGAGTAGTGTCAGGCAAGATCTGTCAATTTACCATTGCTAGACTAGAAACCCATTTCACAGGCCAGGACCTTTCACAGAAAATTGTCTCTTCAGAGAATTTTAGGTGACAACACCCAGTAGGAATAAACCACAACCAGAAATTTCAATATGTCTCTGAAGTTTTTTGAATAGAAACCCTGTGGCCTATAATTTTTTACAAAACAGAAGTTAACACACTCAAATTGGTCATCATGCATACAGGGAATAGGAAGAAGAAACAGTCAAACAAAATTTGTCTGCTGTGATTTCTACCCAAAAAAGCTTCCACTGGCCAATTTGCCATTTCCCAAAACCTTCCCTTCTCAGACCTGTTCATCAGAAAAGGGAGTCCCTTAAACACAAATCCAGTCATCCCCATCACAGGAAAGCTGAATCTGCAATGATTTCAAAAGCTTGGGGACCTAAAGGAATAAGCAAGAAGCCCTCAAGTCAAATCAAACACAATAGGAGGGCAATCAGACTCCCTGTTGGCTTCAGTATAGCCAACTCTTTTTTGCTGTCATTTTGGCACATAAGAGCTATTTGAGCAGAGTGTGATTCTGTGCACAGCCAGAAGCAGCAAGCTAACAACTAGGCAACTGAAATCAGAGGACCAATGCATTTCCATACCTAGTCTCGCCAAGTTGTTCTACAAACAGCACAGCTAGAAAAGCCTGGTTTCCTGCTGGCGTGCTGCAGAAGCATTAGTTCTCAACCACCTTTCCTGGCAACAGCCCCGGTTCCCCAGCATCCACCCAGCAACCCATGGGGTGAGAGGCAGCTCATGCTGTGTCCAGTCACCTTCTCCTTGACCAACAAGCTGCCACATGGGATCATGGGCTGTTTCAGCTCTCCTGCCAGAGGGGCAGTAGCAGCAGCTCCTTCCTCAACGCAGCTCCTGCTGTCCCCCAGACCAGTGGGAGTCCAATGACCATTGAAACTAACTTTCAAAGTTTGTGGAAATTGAGCAGCAGGGCTGAAAGCTATGGGAGGGAAAGGAATGGGAATGGATAAACAGAAGTGAGCTCACATGTGTCTTGTTTTCTTAGCAGTTCAAGCTAAAAAAGAACATTTTATATATACACACATATAAAGGGTGGGTTACTGGCAAGATTCTCTGTATCAAAAGAAGCTTGGCCCTGTCTCAAAAAACCAACAGCCCATTCAAAGTTAGTTGGTGTGTTTTTTCTCTGGTAATGACTTTAACAGTGTTCTTACTTTTACTAGCCACACTGGGCACTACTCCATAGTACAGACTGAAGCTCTCAGTTCTCCAAGTAACTCTGCAAACCCCATAAGATTACCCACTGAATTCAACCAGAGATGTTGCATTCCTTCTTGACATGACTCTGTTGCTAGCAGGGAGGAGGGAACGGGGACTAATCTGAATCAAAACAATCTCAGCGAAGTCAGAAAATTGCTCATAATTTGAAAGTGTCCTGTGTTTCGCCCTGCTTCAGGTGGAGGCAGTCCAAATCCACCAGGATGGCTGTTAATTGGAGCAATTCTACTGTAAGGGGCTTCACTGGTGCTAGATGCCAAACAAAAATGCTTTCCAGGCCTTCAACACAGCTGGAGCATTGAGCTCTGGAAAGTCTGGCTTTGACTCACACAAGGGCGTAAATGTCATAACATTCACTACTGGGGCCCCTAGCCTTTTTGATAAATCACTGTCTCATCAAATCTCTAACTTAGAGGTAGGGGGCAAATAAATGGATCTGGGATTTATTGCTAAACTGGAATTTTAAGAAGCTTGTTTGAGGATGAATGCGCCTTTTTTTTTTTTTTTTTTAATTTGGGTTTACTTTTCCCCAATTGCTTTAGATTAAATATATTCCTGAAAATAAATAAATAAATAAAAATTCCCACACTTGAAACAGAAAATTCAGCCCTTGCCAGAATTACTTATCCCTTTTTTTTTTTTTTTGGAGAGAATAGAAGCTGTTCATCACATTCAACATGGCTTCATAGCTAATTACTATTGACCCAATATGCTAGAGCATGAAAAATTCCTGCTGCAATAACAAAAAGATGTGAATGAGGCCTGATCTCCTTAAAGAATAAGTACTTGCCCATCCCTAATAGTCACTATTGAGGTTATCAGCATTACTGATGCCAAACCTGGATAGTTTGTTATCTGCTTTATCACACTGGCAAGAAAACAGAGTTCACCATCTGTTACCAATTTAACCTCCCCACACTCCAAATTAATTGATGTTTTGGAGTTGTAACTCAATTTTTCCTGCTTTGGTCCAGAAATTGTGATGCAAATTGCACTCCTTGCTCTGTCAAAGATGGCACATACAATTGTTATGCAACTTCTATGACTGGTTTCCATGTTTATAAAAATAAGTGACACTATTACGAAGGACCTTGCTCAGCAACACTAAGAGCAGTGCTAGATAGAAGATCGTCAAAATGGTTTTCCTATCCTTACCCTTATCAACCAGCTTTAAACTTGCCACTAAGTGTAAACCTAGCCCTTAGAAAACTGTCGGGTTTTATTTGCATTTCATATATGATACACTGAACCATTTACTTCAACAGAACAACTTTTAACAGAGTCCTCATTAAAGGCATTGTATATGCAGTGGTTACACAAAGAGATAATAGTTTCATTTTAGCATTCCAATCCCTGGCTGCATTTGAAACTTCCAAGTTGCCTGAACTGTTTTATATAAAGGGTAGTCAAAGTGCAGTATCTGCTCTATTGTGTTACTATTGCAGAGTTATCCATCTCAGTTTTCATTCTGCATTGTATTGCAATGAATCTGCCTTATAAAACATTAAAGCAGTCTTCCAGTACCTAAAGAGAGCTGGAGAGGGACTTTTTGAAAGGGCATCTAGTGACAGGACAAGGGGGAATGACTTTAAACTGAAAGATGGCAGATTTAGATTATGTATTAGGAAAAAAAGCTGCACAATAAGGATGCTGAGACACTGGAACAGGTTGCTCAGAGAAGTTGTGGCTGTCCCATCCCTGGAAGTGTTCAAGGCCAGATTGGACCCGAGTAAAAGGGCTTAGAGCAACCTGGTCTAGTGGAAAGTGTCCCTGCCAGTGGCAGAGGATTTGGAACTATATGATCTTTAAAGTTCCTTCCAGCTCAAACCCTTCCATGATTCTATGAAATCTATTTTCTCTTCAGAATATGTTTTAAACAAAACCACTGGTGTCCATTAGGAGTGCAGAATGGGAAGTTATGTTTACAATTAAAGAACTTAAATACACAAGAATTGCTCCATACATCAGACCCATCAACCTCTGAAGGGAAGCAAGAAAAACTTCAATAATCAGCTATGAAGTGATGTAACTAGATTTTTTTTTTTGACACCCGTTCATATTTAGCTCATGTGCCATCAAAATCACTCTCGCACCTTTCAAATGCTCAGCTTTTTAAGACCCAGTAGGAGAAAAA
Source organism: Psittacula echo (assembly GCF_963264785.1). Classification (NCBI taxonomy): domain Eukaryota; kingdom Metazoa; phylum Chordata; class Aves; order Psittaciformes; family Psittacidae; genus Psittacula; species Psittacula echo. Next base: position 34,135,885 of record NC_137738.1, on the reverse strand, counting down.
GAACGCCTATTTTATGTTTCTTTTAAAGTCAGGTTAGGAATGAAATATAAACCTGTGTCACGGCCCTGTTAAATCTTACTTCAAGATGCAAAAATTAATATAGTTAGCTCTGTGGTTCTGTTACTCAGTCTTCATGGTTAACAGAGATGAGGGTCATCAGATGAACACATGGTACAGTGAATTCCACCAGGATAGCACAAAGCAATTGACCTAATTTTACAGTCAATGCAAGCCAGCATTGACTGTAAAAAAACAAGAAAAAAGTTAAGATCAACCATGCAGGAAAATAAAGTCCAAACTGCGATGTGTTTTTATAAGCTATATTCTCACAAAAGTAAGCACACAGCTCTTCTGATATTAGTGAATGACCTACAGATCTAACTTTATACCTCTTACAAGGCAGGTTTGGTTTCATGCCATTTCATGCAGTCTCCTTTTACAGTTACAGCCTCCTTTTAAATCACTGGCACTTTCTTGCCTTCAAAGAGATAGCTGCTCTTGTTCTCCTATCTAAAATCCCAACCAGATCTGACATCTAGACACATACATTGCTACCGTACTGAACTTACAAGTCAGCCCTGAAATGCAACAAGGGTGGGTATTACAGACAACCTTGAATCAAGCAGTTTTCAAACATGTAAATGGAGGAGCCTTAAATTATGCCTAAATACAGCTTTATCATTCTTCCTTCAAGAATGTTAGCAATTACAAATCATCTAAGAATGTTTCTTGGGCACTTGCTTGGATTTTTTATTAACAATTAAAAAGAGACATAAGAAATACAGAAATACAATACTGAAACTGGCCTACTTACCTGCTGAAGGGATTATCATTGTACTGATCATTAATCACTGCACCATGGGAAAGCAGTGAAGGGCAACCCCCTTCTACATTACCCAATATGATCAAGTTCTGCCTGAAAACACAACTGCTGACCCAATTGCAATCCTGTTTGGAAACCTCAGTTGCTGGATCAGGCACCCATTAGCTAATGTGCTACAGTGCAGAAGGCCAAGAACAGTTTACTGAGCAAGGTTAATCTGCAAAATCTATAATCCGATGTTAATCTTCATAAAGGATATGCAGCTCCTATTGCTATGGCAGATGACCCATCAAAAATCAGCTGAAAGTCAGCGACAGGCTAAGCCAGCTCAGACTGCAGAATAGTTTAGTGTAGCAAGACCTGCTTCCTCACACTTCAGTTTAGCAGGGGGGTCGCTGATTGTTGTTATTACAATACAATCTTAATTATTTCATCTCCAGTGTGCACTGCAGAAACATCAGGCTGAACTGTCTACCAAAAGTGACCTACCAAAGAGATCAACAAATGAATATTGTAACAAGATGGCTTACAACCATGACTCCTGGAGAGCAAGTGGAAATCAAAAAGCTCAATGCCACATGGGTTGCATTTGCCCCCAGCCAAGAAAGTAAAAGGGAAAAATGAGCTTTTTCCTCATTGTTATCAAAAGCTTCAGTTGCCTTGAGCTACCAAAACCATGGCCTATGATTTCCTGGCCAAAACCTGAAATACTTTCCTACTGTTATCAAAACTCTACATTCTTACCAGTGTACCTCAGTGGCACAAAACCCTTGCATAGAATCCACTGAAATCAGACTGCTAGAGTGATGCAGCTCATTTTAATACAATCTCGGAAGGCAACATCTCTTGCATAGATGAGGAAGAGGCTATACAATTGAGGTTCTAGGTGTTGCATGGTGTGTAGGGTTTGCTCACCCTAAGGATTTTTAGGGTAACAGAGATTTTTGGTCTCAACTGTTGAGAGCAACCTAAAACATCTCTGCAAACTTTTAAGTCCTGTATCTTGGAGACAAGAACACTTAAGCACATCCAGGTCTTGTTCTGTGAGGGTACTCTGAAGCAGTATCAATATACTTTGCTTTTATCATTATTTCCTAGTTGTTGGTTACAATTAGAAACACAATAGATCTAGGTCTGATTCTGTGTCTCATTCTAGTACACCCCTAAAAGTTGTGTGTGCGCTGACAACTGGGTAATTTAATTCAGGGAGTCAATAGACAAGCTGTTCTCTGACAAATGACCCAGAAAGGGCATATGCAGAGTAGTAAATTACTGGACCTCCCCATAGTGAATGCCTATATCTAGGTGCTTTCTTTTCTCTTTCTTTTCTTTACAACTGTATTTGACCCGCAGACACTTCCACCTGTCTGACATTCAAAGCAGCAAATGCTCTTCTGGGATTACACATTGATCTCAGCTAGTCTTGGTCTTGTTGAAACAGAGCAGTTGAACCTGACTTTAGCATGACAGCCTTGTAGCTAAAGCATTCGGCCCAGGACGGAATAACACATTTTAAGCTGCAGAAATAACTCTGGAAATTACCACTGACACTAAACTATAGAATTATGTTGCTTTTGCTTGGCCATCATTTGATCTCTTACTTCTTTGCAGCAAAGCTAGTCCAGAGTCCAAGTCCAGCCTGGATATTTTCCCAGTTTGTGAATTCAGGATATTTCTGGAAAGTGGGAGATACAGAAATAGTTGAGTCCAAAGCTATCACTGCCTAGGGAGGAGTTGCAAGTAGCTGCCAAGCCACTATGGAAGAGGCAAACATTGCTTCCTTCTCTGCCTTTTTGAACAAGAGCAGCATCAGCAGCTGGGATTTTCATGCTCAGGTGTTCTTTGATCATATCAAGGGGACCCAACACCTCAGGAGCTTTTAGTCAGAAACACTACCTCAACTCAGGGTCATGAAGGCCTGGTTGTCACTCAGGTTGTGACAAGGGACGCAGTTCCCTATGCTTAGCTACTTGGGTATATTTGCACATTCAAATTTATGCACACAACTTTGGGACTAAACAGGAAGGAGATTTATTTGTTTTACACATCTCTAAGTATGTGTGGACTGTTACATGGCATCACTAAGAGCAAATCATGCCTGACCAATTTGGTGGCCTTCTATGATGGGGCTATGGAACTGATGTATAGGAACAGAGCAGTTGACATCACCTACCTGAACTTGTGCAAAGCTTTCAACGCCGTCTCACATGACATTCTTGTCTCTAAAACAGAGAGACAAGATCATCCATCAATTTGATGGATGGACCAGCTGTCAGATAAGGAATTGGCCACATGCAGATGGCCACACACAGAGAGTTATGGTCAACAGCTCCATGTCCAACTGAAGATCAGTAACAAGTGGTGTTCCTCCGGGGTCAAGTGCTGGGACTGATCCTGTTCAACATCTTTGCCAGCAACTTGGACAATGGGATTGAGTGAGCCCTCAGCAAGTCTGCCGATGACACCAAGCTGTGTGGTTCGGTTGATACACTGGAGGGAAGGGATGCCATCCAGAGGGATCTTGACATGCTTGAGAGGTGAGCCAATGCCAACCTCATGGAATACAAGCCAAGTGCAAGGTCCTACACCTGGGTCAGGGCAATCTACAGGTTGGGCAGAGAAGAGATTCAGAGCAGCCCTGCAGAGAAGGACTTGGGGGTGTTGGTCAATGAGAAAATGAACATGAGCCGGCAGGGTGCACTCGTAGCCCAGAAAGCCAACCGTACCCTGGGCTGCATCAAAAGGAGCGTGACCAGCAGGTCGAAGGAGGTGATCCTGCCCCTCTACTCTGCTCTCGTGAGACCTCACTTGGAGTATTGTGTGCAGTTCTGGTGTCCTCAACATAAAAAGGACATGGAACTGTTGGAACAAGTCCAGAGGAGGGCCACGAGGATGATCAGGGGACTGGAGCACCTCCCATATGAAGATAGGCTGAGAAAGTTGGAGCTGTTCGGTCTGGAGAAGAGAAGGCTGCGTGGAGACCTCATAGCAGCCTTCCTGTATCTGAAGGGGACCTGTAAGGATGCTGGGGAGGGACTCTTCATTAGGGATGTAGTGATAGGACAAGGGGCAACGAATTTAAATTTAAACAGGGGAAGTGCAGGTTAGATATAAGGAAGAAGTTCTTTACTGTGAGAGTGGTGAGGCACTGGAATGGATTGCTCCAAGAAGTGATAAATGCTCCCTTTCTGGCAATGTTCAAGTTCAGGTTGGACAGAGCCTTGGGGATCATGGTCTAGCATGAGGCATTCTTTCCCATGGCAGGGGGTTTGGAACTAGATGATCTAAAGGTCCTTTCCAAACCTAACCATTCTATGACTCTAGGCTGTCTAGCTTGCTGTCTTTGATCTAGGCAACTAGATAGAACTGGAATCCTGCTTTTGGTGTTAAATCAAGCATCCAGGATCTTGAATTAATAGCATTTTTCTATTTCCTGTAAAGTCACTTTGTAGGATCTATCACTGGAGAGGGAGTGCTACACTTCAAGGCAGGGATATGTTTCAGTTAACCTCAACATATAGTCACTTGGAAATTGGCCAACAGCTATTCTTACTTATATCCACTTACTGACACATTGAAACATCACCAGGATTGGTTATTCAACAGATGAATAAGATGCTAAGTGCTTAGGCCTTGTCTTAATTCACAAACATCTCAGAATTGCCAAATTGGGAAGTAATTTCTGGAGATCTTCTAGTCCAACTCCCCTGCTCAAAGGAGGCTCAGCTACAGCAGATTGCTTAGGACTGGTTTTAAATACTTCTAAAGATGAAGACTCTACAACCTCTCCGGGCAGCATTTTCCACTGCTTGACCACCCTCATGGTGCAAAATACTCAATTTAAACACTTTTTTTTTTTTTTTTTCCCTCCAGTTTGTGCACACTGCTTCCTGACTTCGGGATTTTCTTTCAGACAGGTAAAGTCAAAGCTTGCATCTTACAGAAAAATCCTGCCTCTTCTTGCTATGAGCCTCAACACTGAAGGGCACTGGAAGCTATGTACAATTCCATTGCAGAAAAAACATTATCCCTTGAGAAACGTGCAACTTCCCTTACAAGGGACTGCTGCAGAACTGTCATGGCCTGCACACAAGAGCTAACTCGAGCCCTACCTCCAAAAAGCTTTTTGGATTTTTAAGTGATAAAGTGCATAAGCAGATAAGCCACAGTTTCTGCAACCCACCCTTAGCTTAGTGGGTATGTAGAAGTGCCTCCTTCTCAACAGGACAGAACCCATTATTCTGTGGCAGAATAGCAGGACTTAAGTTTCCCAGATTTCCAGTACCTGAAGATTGTGCATGTAAGTGAGTACCAAAACTGTAAGTCACAATACACAAGATATTAGTATTACTTTGCTTTCATGCTGGCAATTCTAAGGTACAGTAAGAGCTTCCTTACGTGAGGATCCAGCAGCAGGGAGAGCTTGAACATCATTTTGTAACTAAAGTACATCAGCAGAACAGTTTTTCATCAACAGAAACTCCTGCTTACTTATGCAGCTTCTACCAGATTTCATTTGGTGGTGCAGTTATAGTCCTCAAAGCATATTCCAACATTTTTGTCATCTGATCAGCCCTGCATAATTTACTTATAGCAGCTGTGTGCGCTTTCTTCATACTTTTCCCCTAATGCATTAATACTTTCTTTTTGAAAGCTTTCCAGGGATTGTGAAAAATGTCTTTTGTTTCTTCCTTTTCTTACACTCCTCCCACACACTGACACCAAGCTTATGGTTTTGCCTAATGGAAACCATCCAGGGTACACCTTTGAAAGACAAGAAGCAATTCTGCAACTTTGTTAAAAATCTAGGAAACAAGAGGGATACTTCTGCTATGAGAGAGCCGAGCTTAGTTTAGGCTGTGCCACAAGGTTCCTATTTAACCTCAGCCGGACTCACCTAGCCTGTTCTTGTCCATTTTTTTCTGGACCAGTAAATTGCAGAATAAAATAGCCCAAAACAGATATCTTGGGTGAAGCCATGCCACATCACAAGCATTCTCCTACTATAACTCAGTGCATATTTGAGAATCAATTTCCAAGCTTTTTTTAAAAAAAATAATAATCCTAGAAGGTGGCAATAAAACAGCCTCTTAAAGCAGATTTCAGACTTAAAATGGCAGCTGACATTATGTAGATATATTGTAGTGATGCTCATACTGGGAAAAATCAGGGAACAACAGCAGTGGAAATGAGCACGTCACCTATAGAGTTATGTTCGGTAAGAGTCTCTCTTAGAGGTTACACAGCTGGTGACTGAGATAAAGCAGAAAGAATATCACAAACAGAGTGCGTCCTGCATGGAAGAGCCACCAGATTGCAATATGGGCTATTCCTGCAATTGTTGTACATGATGAGTTCTCCAAATCATGCTACACTTTATTAACCAGAGAGGAAGGAGAACAATGGAAAAAATTGTTAGTTTGTGACCCAAATTCCTTACACTTTTTAAGCCACTTTTCCCCTTGAACAAAGTATCTGAAAGCAATATCCTGGCATGGGTTTAATCAAATTTAAAGTAACACAGGCTAATCTTCTGAGGGCTGTTATGTCTGTGAAAAATTATTTCTTTCCTTAAGCCCTGCTTCCCTTCTGGAAGTCTGTTAGTCATGAAATAAGCAAGCAGCAGTGTCTGAGTCAGTAAATACAGCAGTCAGCCCCATTCTTCCTCCTCCCCAGCTTCTGCTTGCTGCTTCCACAAAGAATACATCCAATTCCACTAATGAAACAGCTTTTTCTTTCGAGATAAAGGGTAACAAATAGGAGAATGGTTAGTGGCAGTGGTAACCATCATAACAGACAGTCATTACAAGGTTTTGGCAGTCATTTTCAAATACTGGAACCAAAAGTCGAGCATTGAATATTACTTGAGAATTCCAATTTGAAGCACCATTCTCCTTCTTGTTTTTTTAAGAAACATTTTCCTTAGCACATGAATCCTGTGCTGATATGCATCTGGATTTCTGGTTGTTAACTGAAGTTTATGGAAAGTCCTCAAAACCTTCTTGTGCCTTGCTTTCTAAATTTTTGTCTCCTTACCCACAGAGCAGTATCTAGTTTCTTTCTTTATGATCTTTTCCATCTTAAAAGAGTCAGTATCACCAGAAGGACTTGTTTTCAGTTTCTTTGCTTTTTCTTCTAAGGCTGGGTCCCATTAAATCTCTCCAGCACTGAAGTAACCAGGTGTCCTTTTGGGCACTCACTGCCTTCACATTAAACCTCTCCAGGCACCAAGGCTCAATAAGACACTAGCCAACTACTGAATTCTGCTGGTTTACAGCTTTCAAATTTTATAAGTAATTTATATCCAAGGTCTAAGACTGCATCCCACTACTATCAAATTATCCCATTTGATTTTAATGTGATTACTGAAGTATTTACCTCAAAACTCAAAAGCAGCTTAATTAAGAGTCATGGAGATGTATCTGTGTGCACAAAATATGACATCACTGTGGCTTCTACCATATGTTCACTTAGAGGACTCTACATGCTCCACATTAATCCAAGTGTAAATAAAAATGTCAAGGCTGGCATGGGTCTGCTGGAGGCCAGAAACCAAACATTCTGCAACTTGGACCCCACAGCTCCAGGCTCAGAGTCGTTTTTTCAATCAGGGAGCTCATCACTGCTTTCAATGAGAGATCCCACACAGAAGAGACTACAAAAGAAAAATCAGTCCCCTGGGGAACAGGGAAGGTTGTTTCCAATTCTCTGTCTCTCTCAAAAGCTCCTATCAGTGCAATGAAATTTTCTGCACGCATAGTTTTCTCTCCTCTGAAGTTACCTTTATTCTTTCAGCTCTGATTTCTGCAATTTGTCCTGTTATTCCCCCACCCCCAATGCATGATACTATTCGAGCTTCTCCTTTCCTCTCATTGCCTTGCATCATGCTGAAAGCATTGCAGGAAGAATTATGGCCTATTCATTTGCCTGCCTGCCAATTAGATGTATACTATGTCAGAGTCAAGTGAGCAAATACCAATAAACAATATGACAGCTATCCAATCCGTTTGACCCTCTGACAGTTTTGAGTGTTTTCCACTTCATTAAAATGAAATATTAATAGAATAGATATGTTTCATGAGACACAGCACTGTAGTACTTAGATTCACAGAGCTGATTTTTATAGCTGGAAAAAACAGGTTCTTGAATATGCTGCTTTATTCCAGACACTGTTAAATTAAAAAGTTTTGAGGATGTTTATTCTAGTATTCCAGTAATAAAGTAATCTCATCAATGAATAGATATTCTCCTAACTCACACTATCTTCTTAACATTTGATTATGAATACTTGGGACAGGAATCTGTTCATATTGTTTGCACAGCATCACAAGGGCCCAGGTCTAGATTTGGGTAGCCAGGTCCGTTTGTAGAACAGAGTAGTGGCAGGCACTTTCTGTCCACAGGTGCCTCAAACATAAATAGAAAGAACAACTCTGTCCTCCAGAGAGTTAGCTATTGAAGACACCAATTCCATATGGTTCTAGGTGCCAGGGAAATTTTGCTTGCCCAGAAACACTGTTATTTGAAGAAGACTCAATATGGGCACAGAGGGCAACTGCACACTTCTCAGCAAGGTGCTGGAGCTTAAACAGACTACAACTTGGAAAATGCAAACAATCAGACATATGGTCTGATTATGAAAAGATATCTATCTCACGCCATTGAATATTTTAAATACGAGGCAAAAATTTGACATAATTCATATTCAAGTGAGTTGAAGCTTCTCAGCATGCTCAAATTTAATATGTAACACAAGTTGGTAGTTTTAGAAACTGTCCACTTGAATGCTGCAAATCTTTTGCAGTCAAATAACCTTATACTGCATCCGTCTCTTTTTAATTGGAAAAAGATTTCAACAATTATTTCCAGCTTGCACGCATTTCAGTGTCCACCCTTAAAATATGGATAGCTGAATTCCTGGAGAAAGGCCAGCCACAGCTGTAAACTCTGCAACTGAGTGAAGTGAGAGCGATATCAGTATCGCGAAGCACAAACACTTGCAGGCAAACCAGGGCTGTATAACAGAAGAGTAACAGAAGAGTCTCTTTGCAGCAGTAAAACCAGGCAAGTTTTAGTATGTGGAGGCAGAAGCAAATAACAAGTGCAAAGACTGATGTGAACAAGACACAGTACTAACAGATGCTTCATGGGCTTGCAGCAAACGACAGATGTCTCTTTTCTGCCAAAATTAAACTACAGCAAGTAACCAAGTCAAGGTGCCTTGCTGCTCCTTGGCCACAGCTTTTAAAGCAAAGTTTCTCCTACCCCTGTTGTTCCGGGAAGCAGATACACCTTCTCCCATTAATATTTCTGTTCAAGTTGAACACTGACACTTACTCACTACCAGAAGATCACTATAGAAACCTTGTGCTTGTCACTGAGTCTGTCCTTTAAAGACCCTCAACTCTTTTTCCTATAAAAGCTGGTCTTGTGCTGTGGTATGTGGTAAAAAACCGCAGTATTTTCATGCCAGCTATTTCTTCAGCAATTGTGCCAAGAGCTTTCTCCATTACATACACATTGCTGGAGCTGTACATTCAAACAGCCACTTTGAAGCAGCATGTCCTGTAGCCATACACCCCAGAAAGCAGAGCTCATCATTGCTCAAGACTTAAATGAAGCATTGCTTTATGCCCCAGCTCAGCCATCCTTTCAAATGACATCCTAGTACAACTAGTAGTTCCCTAACAAACCACACTTGGTTTCCCCACAATTAATATCAGAAAAACATGTGGTTAACAGCCTTTCCTAATAAAACAGACAGAAGGCTATATTCAATATTACTAAATAGATTTAGCTTACTCTTGTGAAAAAAGTTCCAAATGATGATTCTCCCTGGAATAGTGATACATGTTGCAAAACTTCCATTTCATTCCTGCCTACATGTTAAAGAGATTAAAACAAGAGAGACACTAGGTAAACCATGACTGCCTCACTGTGGATTAAAGCAATGCTTGCTTCCAGCAGATCACTGTTACTACCAGATTAGCATTTTCTGCATCCCTCAGAAAAAAAGACATACTGTTCAGGTGAACAATCCAAGGTATTTCTGAACAGTATCACAATATTTGAAAATTCAAGAAATATCACAACATTTCACACTGGTTGAAAACCAGCTTGCAACAGATGAAGCTGAATAAGCAGTTGATCTTGGCTGAAGTCACAGCCATGAATCTCAAACATACCTTTAAGATTGCATTTCTGCTATATGGGGATTTATTGTCAGATTTTATACAAAACTCTCAATGGCTTTTCCAAAAGCTCTGTTTTAACACTGATTGAATACTGGGCATTACATAACCATATTGCTATACTGAAGCCCACATTTCCTTCTTAGTTTTCTTATGAGCTTCTCTTCCCTGGAAGCATAGCTGTCTGAGCTACAGCTTTGACCTTTCTGGAGGATTTGCTTACACAAGTACTAGTCTGCATCTGATCAGATGGACAACAACAAATCAGATTTTATTTTTACAAGAGAATGACATTCTAGTACTCAGCATGATACTTCCACATCTTGGGACGTGTTACTTACCACTTGTAGGTCCTTTGAACCTGGTTCAATTGAGAAGAAAGTTAAACTGGAGTTGCTATTCCACAGACATTTATTTCCAGATATTTTATCACAGCCTTTATAGCATTCCAGGGTGCATACAGCAAAAATCAATGCTTCTGCAGAGCAGGGCTTTAGTCTTATGCAGAGGACACTGGTAGCTTGCGATATATTTTACGTTTAACCTCAGCACTGTAACTGGGTGTTTAGTTATTTTAGTTACTTCATACACAATTCCAAAAGAATCATTTATACAGTAATCTGAATTATGCAGGCTTCTGTATTGTTAAATATATATCCTTGGCAATTCATGTGCACAGTTTCTACATGGAGACATAATCTGTTTACTGGATGCAATATTTACCCAGCTAGATCAACAGCTATAGCTACCAGCTGTCAGAGTAACGCATCTGGCTACTGGCAGATTACCTCTGCTGATACACAGGACATGTCGCTCAATCAAAAGAAGTTATTTCATCAACTTCTATATATAATCTGTATTATTAATACAGAGATGTTTTCTTTCTTCTGCTATTGTCACACACTCTTTTCTAGCAGTTCCTTCAGACATGGGCCCCACTGCAACGAACAGCCACAATTTGTGCCCTTTCATCTGGGGAACTGTGATTGTGAACCTACATTTCTGTTCAGTTTTGGAATGTAAATGCTCCCATGTAAGGGAGAATCCAAACCAAGCAAAACTGCTGCAAAAAAATTATCCATGAAATACTTTATTTTGAGCATTTCTCTTCAAAATTTAATAGCTGTATCTGAACCAAGAACTCTGAAATGGGGCTTGACTGCTCTGTGGTCAGAAGCTATGGCACTTCCAGCAGAGAAGCACCCTCCCAAGCAGTTATCAATAGGGACACCCAGGCACAACCCCCTCCCAGTGCATTACCTGCCATTCATCCACACCTCTCCCACAAAATATTTCCCACATAAGCAAAAAAAAAAAAAAAAAAAAAAAAAAAAAGCAAAGCTGTTTTATCAGTGAATTACTGACCAGCCCCACAATTGACTCCAGTTTCCATCCCCCTAGGCTGGCCCTCATGAGCAACTACTTAGCTGGAGTTTAAACACATTACTGACTTTCAAGTTGCATTGCTTTATAACTTCCAAATGCTTATGAAGAGGTCTTGTCTCACTGAAAAGGAAGTAGAATATAAACAATGAAAAAGCATTATAAGTCCATCCAAGGGCTTTTCAACCCCATAACGAGGCACTGAACAGCCTAGGAAAGGTCACAGGCAGAAGCTCAAGAGTGATGCAGAAAGCAGGGCGAAGCAATACTGGGAATGTTCCATGAGTGCATAAGCTGAAGATAGTTGTCCAGAAGCCATTTGTCTCCCTCAGGCTCTTGCCCTGTGTCTGCTGATTATTACTAATGTTACAGGAAGACTCAAGGAATAGCTTGCATTATCCTTACATGGGGCAAGCCTGAATTTTAATGGCTGCAGCATCAAGTGATGGGATAAATAAGCTCAAGACCTGCATTAGCCTGTGAAACTCATGATCAGGTTGATGATGGGCATTCTCCTTAAGCTGTATGAGACAATGATGGCTTTATTGTGAAAGATTAAGTATCAAGTGAAATTTTTGTGGAGAAGAAAGAAGCAACCTTGCCTTAGTAACACTCGTGCAAAACAATAAATCCAAGTCTTATGTCTCTGAACTTTGATTCTCCTATTTACTTCAACTTCAGCGAAGACTATACCTTTTTGCCAATACGTAGAACCACACATTCTCTCTACTTATAATCTCCTTGACTTCAGATGTGTACATGTGGAGGTAGGAAGAGGCATTTCACACAGCACATAGTAACTTGTGCCCTGCACAACAAAATGACACCGAGCAGTACAGACATAATCCCAAGCCCATGCATCTACACCATCCCATCACACCAGATGTTTCTGCTTACATGCTTCAGCACAGCCTAAGGAGCCTGACTGGCACACACAGAGTCAAAGAAAGTGGCGGCTGTTGTCAGTGTGCAGCAGCCACTTAGTGAGGAGATCTACTCCAAGTCTTTTCTCTTCATGAGAATATTCCTCAAGTCTCAGTTGCCTCCTCACCTTTGGAATATGCCCATCTTCCTGCTTGCATACCACTAACTGAGCAATAGGTTCAAAACCTTTTAGGACAATCATGAAATGGTTTAATTTGGAAGGGACAGTAAGATCATCTAGTTCCAATTCCCTGTCATAGGCAGGGACACCTCCACTAGACCGGGTTGCTCAAAGCCCTGTCCAGCCTGGTCTGATAATAATACTGATCAACACATCTACAGGCAACTAGTAAAGCCTCAACAGTGCTTTTTCTCTATTAAAGAAGAATGAACATTTGGGAAATGCTGCACTGGAGGCTGGAAGCTCAAAGCTTGATGGGGAAGAAGAGAAGGAAGGGATGTACTTGAAAGCCAATTTTTGTTCTTTGATCTTGCTGCTAAACATACATGTTACTTGCTGTAACCCTTTCACTCATTTTGAAAATTCACCTCTTTTCCAAGTTTTATACACTATCATATAAAGAAGAATAAATTCATAAGCAGCACTTACACTAACTTACTTTCTATTGGAAGGCCAAGGTGCACCATTCCTGAACAAACAGTTTTCCCACATATGCAATAAATCTGTGGCTGAAACATCCCTTGGAGGAACCTAAGGGGAGGAAACTCAAACACTGCAAGTCAGAGCTGCAGAAGGAGAGGCTATTCTTCATAGAAGGTTACAAAAATCTTTCCTGCCCTTAAAAGAGAAAACACACAGGACAAGAACAATACATGCTCACTCACTGTGCATGTAAGTAAATCTCACCCCAGAGACACTTTGCCCTGATGTGCCCTGCTCTTTCCCCAGCCCTGAAGGCTGCCCTAGGAATTATAGCAAAGAATTGCTGAATAAATTGGTTTTATTTCAAAATCCTGGCCTGGTTTTCCAGGGAAAAGGGAATAGAGAACCTATTTCCTCTGAAATAGAGACTAAGGGCTTCCTATACTGGAAGCAGCACATGGAGCCTGTACAGAGGGGAAGTGTTGAGATGACAAAGAAGCAAACGAGGGATAAGAAAAAGCCACCGTAACCATTACACATAGATGAGGGGGTTGTGGATTATATAAACACATATTTAACAGCTTGTGGGGTGGAGCAAGAGCAACACAGTTATTTATGATAGACTTGATTTTGCTTTTCTCCCCACAGAGGCTGGAGACTGCAGTTCCTTAGGCAGGTTGCCACTGACACTCCTCAACATGAGATCAGCTGACCCAACCATTGCATCAGAATAAAGCAGTACCTGTACCATGTGCTTTGCAGTAGCATCATGCATTCACTATGCCAAGGAGCTTAAGCTCAAGTTTAGGCTGTTCCACTATGGGAGGAAAGGGACACTTCATGCAGCCTAGTTAAACGGCACCATGGGGTGGGTGTCAGGCTGAGCCAGTGGCACAGCACTACGGTCCACTCAGCTCGGAGGGGTGCTAAGTAATCCCAAGCAAGCAAATGCCAGTGTGATCTGCTGCTGGCATCCATCCATCCATCCACCCACATAGATAGATGTCCTTTTCTCCTACCAGAAGGTCAATATGACAGTGTGCTGTCAAGAACTTGGTCCTAAGCCTGGACCCGTGGTAGGTATCACACAGCACCAGTTTACCTTCCAACCTCTTCTAATTTCTAAACACAGCACTAAGGGTTGAGGGTTCACCCCCAGGAAACCTTAAGAGCTGGAGAAGCATGTTACAAGCATGACAGCTGAACAAACTGCAGTGAAAAGCGTGAACTGGAAAGCTACATTGGGCATGTCAATTGGGTACAGTCAATTTGGTACAGTCATCTGCTTTCATTTTTGAAGAAATTTCACAAAAGGAAGAAACAATATTAATACAAATTTTGTGTGTGCATTTGTTACCTGATCACTAAATGCTGCTAGGATCATTTAGTTCATATAATCCCTCTTCTACCCTCTGTCACAAAATTACACTCAGGGCAGTTTCTTCAGCAAAAGCAGCTCTTTTCTCTGAACAGTAAAGAAAAGCAACTATAAAGTTAACATTAGATTATACAGAATCATAGAATAGTTAGGGTTGGAAAGGACCTTAAGATCATCTAGCTCCAACCCCCCTGCCATAGGTAGGGACACCTCACACTAAACCATGCCACCCAAGGCTTTGTCCAGCCCAGCCTTGAACACTGCCAGGATTGGAGCATTCACAACCTCCCGGGGCAACCCATTCCAGTGCCTCACCACCATCACAGTAAAGAACTTCCTCCTTATATCTAATCTAAACTTCCCCTGTTTAAGTTTTAACCCGTTACCCCTTGTCCTGTCACTACAGTCCCTAATGAATAGTCCATCCCCAGTATTCTTATAGGCCCCCTTCAGATACTGGAAGGCTGCTATGAGGTCTCCACGCAGCCTTCTCTTCTCCAGGCTGAACAGCCCCAACTTTCTCAGCCTGTCTTCATACGGGAGGTGCTCCAGTCCCCTGATCATCCTCGTGGCCCTCCTCTGGACTTGTTCCAACCGTTCCATGTCCTTTTTATGTTGAGGACACCAGAACTGCACACAATACTCCAAGTGAGGTCTCCCGAGAGCAGAGTAGAGGGGCAGGAACACTTCCTTCGACCTGGTATAACCAGATTATAGACTTCCCATAGTGTTTTCCACTTTGCCAAAAGGTTCCCTTGGAAAACCTGGGCCAGTTTCAAGAAAAGCAGTTTTTAAACTAGCTACCTACTTATCCAACACAAAGCTATCTAAGTTATGGCACAAGTATTTAACTAGTGTGTCTCATCTTACTTAGTTGATTAGGTATCCATACTTTTTTTAAAGTTCTTAGCCTCAGAATATGTTTTTATACAGCTTTGGCACTGAGGAAATTATCTGTTTCCTGGTGTATTTTCCCCTGCCAAAAACAGAGGTAAGAACTGCATAAATATGTAGCAAGTAATGAACACGTTTTAAATTTATTTAATGGTCAAGCCCTGTACAAAGAGAGAGTTTGCTAGCAGCAAACATCAGTTCCCCTATTCCTGAATTACTCAAACATAACTGCCGGGGATAGGAGGAAGCCTCAGACACCAGTTAGAAAACTTCATTAGAACATTGTAGTAGCAGCGACTCATCTCTGCCTCCTAGCTTCATGTCTCAGTATAACATCGTTGATACATTTGCAGGAGGAGTCCGACCTCCTTGTAAGGCAACAAGAGCTGGCCAGAGCAGAGCTGAACTTAGCTGGCTGAGGACCACTCGCTTCCCATTCATCACACTGCCCAGCCCATAGGCTTTATTATTTTAAATTGTGATTTTTAAGCTTATTATTGCTAAGATGCTTCTTTCAAAACTAGAAAAGCCTCTTGTGTAGCACTGGGGAGTCCCAGAAGGAAACTCCTTGCTTGCCACTGTCAGTGCCAGAGACTTCCAGCCCAAAGGAATGCTTCACAGCCTCTTCTCCCACAGCTTTTTGTAGTCCAAGCAAGACAAGAGATTAATAATAATAATAAACATTTTAAGTGCACTTGATTTAAAGTAAATAACCTGAAGCAGGGAAGTCTGTGCTTATTATCATACTTTAAGACACAGAAAGCTGAGACCAAATCTCAGTAGTCAATCAGTGCAAGAGTTGCCATGCTTTCTGCACTTAGGAACTCTTACCCAGCTACGATCTGTCCTTCAAAACTCCAGTTAAAAGAGATTTAAAGGGTCAAGAAAAACAGGTGTAGATGCCATTAAAACAATGTTAAAAAGGATGAGAGTTTCCAAGCAGTCCTGGAAGTGCTGCCTCAGAGCCAGAATGACTGTACAGCAAGTAACAAAGGGACATATTTCTTGCAGCTTAGCCTTTGTGTAAGGCAGCAAAGTCAGCAACCAGAACGACCATGACACAGGCAAATTTGAAGTTTTATTGAAGTATCCTTGTAGCTTTCATATATGCACTTTTTAGAGCTTAGCTCTGTTCTCCTTGTTGAAATATCCCAAAACAGCATCATAAGAATCAGCAGTGGTTTGGCTGTGAAAATCCAACATACTAGCAACACGAAAAAAAATTGCAGCTGACAGCCAAGATGTGAAAGGCAGCTTGACATTAAGCAGAAATTCTTTTCTATGAGAGCGAGGAGGCACTGGCACAGGTTGCCAAGAGAAGCTGTGGCTGCCCCGTCCCTGGCAGCGTTCAAGGCCAGGCTGGAAGGGCTTTGAGCAACCTGGTCTAGTGGAAGGTGTTTGGAACCAAATGATCTTAAATGTCCCTCCCAAACCAAAGCATTCTGTGATTCTATGAAATGCAAATAATTAATTTCTTCTGCAGCAGCTTTTATTCATGGGGCCAGTTTGAGGGTGATTCACACAATGGAGTTACACCCCAGCGAAGGCAAACCCAGTGTGATTTAATGATTAGTACACACGACATCTATCCATTAATTTGTATCAGTTGCAAGCTGAGTCAAGCCACACATCCCACTGCAACCTTGCATGCTCTTCGGAAGTGTGTCCACAAGAGGGAGATAGAAGACCAGAAACAGTTATTTAATCATAAAACTATTCTATGTAGTCTTTTACTAATCTAAAGTATAGTCTTTTACACTGTTACAGGTGTACACTAGCAGGATAGCACAATCCCAGGCTCAAGTCAAAAAACAAAAACCTATTTAAGTATCTGCTGTGTGACTTCGCACTTGGAAGATATTTCTTGAGGTCCAGATAGTGCCAGTAAAGGGATGTGTCATATGCTCACCTCCAGAATGGACATAGGGCTAGACACAGCCGTAGACAGTGGCACAGGCCTCAAACATCAGGAAGGTCTCCATTTCTCACAAAGGTGTTCTGCATCTGCCTGAAGCCCAACTACCAAGTCACACCAGACACTGACATAATTGGAGCTCACAGGTGGGAAGATGGGATTTTAGGCTGGGGAATCCTCATTTAGAGCTACCTAACCTCCAGCTTTGTTATGTCAGGATCAGCTTTTCAACCAACTGTACCATTTCCACAATAATTGCCTTAATTTTCCAACCCTAAAGGATTGCTAAGTGCCAGCAGCAGCACCCTCAACCTTACAGAAATTCACCACAAAAAAAAAAAAAAAAAAACTTGAAGTGTTTCCACAAGCATTCCAGAGTGATACAGCCTGCAGAAGGAAGTCCCTGCACAAGGTCTGTTCTCCAAATCCCAGTTCCAATCCAGATTGCTTCCTTGTAGCAATGCACCAGAAAGCAGCATGGATGTTGCTGCAGACAGAATGAGGTGAGCCTGACACCACACACCTGTATGCTCTAGGGGAACCAACATACAGCAGCAGACCATAACCCACCCCAGAGGGACAGAGCAAGAGCTGAAGCAGAGAAGAAAGTATCTGACAGTGTTTGAATGTCTCTTAAAGGATAAAAAAAACCTCACAGTTTTTTGCCATTTTTTTCTGCACTAATTTAGGAAATTCCAGGTTCAGGGGAAATGCACATTTCAGGGATAAATTTCAATCCTTATGGTAACTGGGACCACCACAAACACATGAATCAGATGAAATAAAACTGAGGAGGAGTAGTAACCATTTGATATCAAGTCTGTCGAAGTGAATCAGACTGTACAGGCAGTCTAAGCACTGACTTTTTGTATGCCATCAACCAGGCTTCATTAGTACAGATTCATACAAGGAATAAGAGAAGGGTGTACCTCACAACTTCACTATCTGCTAAAACCAACTTCTGAAGCTTTCAGTGGACTGCAGATGAAGTTTCCCTTAATTACTTAACAACAAATTCAACAACGAAGAAAGGCATTCCTTACACTGACAAATTAACAGGCTGAGGGAATGCTGTTATCTGTTCACTAGCCAAAAAGCCTGTTAGTTTTGTTTGCTGTCACCGGTCAGTTTAAAACATGAATTCAGTCTTCTGACAGGCAATTTTTCAAGGGCTGTTTAATTGCTACTATTTTTTGGCAGGCAGTGTATTTGCAGAATTCCCTGGCATTCCCCAACAATGCCTCTCCAGTTTTCAGAAGCAAGTGCTTTCAAGATGAGCACCATTCCTCACCTACATAGAAAAATGTGCTTGGAAGTAAAAAAACCACAAACAGAGGAGAGACTGCTATATGTCCAGCTGCCAAAGTCCATCTCTTTTCACTTATCCTGGAATGGAAGGTGTCATTAACCTTATATTAAGGTTAGCATCCAGTTGCTGGGTATTTCTAGTACACTGAAAAATAACCCCAGCTTAGGGTAGTCACCATTCTCCTTATATTTATGTTAACATCCGCACTGTGAAAGCCCCCATAACACTGTGTCAATGTTCTTTATGGACTGTAGAAGAGATCACTACACTCACTACAAATAATTCACTTAGAGATACAAGAAAACACCTTTAAATAGAAGATAACAAAAAGTTTCCGGACTCATTTTCTCAAGTTCCCTGACTGTGCACTCCCCTTCTATCTGTATGTCTTGCCCTAACCCTGGTTTTCCACCTTCGTCTGCTCCAAAGCTCCAGCCCTGCAAGCATCCTGGCAGCAGCAACACAGCAGCTGAAACACCACCAAAATGGTGGTGACTTTTCCTGGCTGCCAAGGACATAAGAAAAGTGTGCATCCAGCTCATGACTATTTTGCAGCGGTTTTTTGGTTGGGTTTCTTGAGAGCTTGCATGTGTCCGAACTGAAGGAACCAGAAGAAGCCAAAAGTTTCCACTCACCCTTATGGTAAGACTACATTTCATTTAGTAGAGACAAAGTAAGTACAGGAAATGCAAAATCCCACTGCTAGGGTGAGTGGAAATTTCTGACTTTTCCCTCCTACCCACCACAGTCAACGTATAGCTGGGCAAACAAGTGGCAGATGATGGAAACTCATATGAACCATCCACATATTAGTAAGTGAAAGCAACCAGAACACATAGCTATCTGGGCTGCAAGTATTACAGCTGCATCTCACACAGCCTGTACACCTTTGGGCATAAATTCAGGCAGAGAACACAGCAGGGGACACCACTTCTACTGTATTGAAACAAGTTTTCATGTGAGAAGTTCTCAGAATTATCAAAGTTTCACAATCACTATTACTAATGTTGAAGGTGAAGGATGGCAAAACATATCAAGAATTAAGTGCCCACATTCAGTGCAGTGCCCAAAACCCAACTCAACAAGCCAAATCTTTGTGCAAAACTGTCAACAACAGTGCAGGATAACTCAGTGGCAGACACCTTGAATCCAAAATAACATGAAATTCATAAAGTCAAGACAAGCTACCAGCCAGCTTCAACTTCTCTTGGATAAACCTCCTGTTCTGGGAGGCATCAGAATTTTCTGACACCAAAACAAGTTTGTCTTTCAAACAGCAAGCAGAGCCTATAGGTTCCAACTACCAGCCAGCTCCCTTTCACTGGAGTTCCTTACTCCCCTGTACTGCCAGGTCAACCAGCAGCCAGTGTTGCCACTGCCTCCTTGTTACCACAAAAGGCAGAAGAATAAGAACTTTCTCCACCTCAGAAGAAAGACATTCCTGCAGCAACACTCATGAAGGCTTATACCTTTCCAGACCACAAGCTTCTCAGCAGAAACAGTCATTAGTTTACTTACATAGCAAGCATCAATACCACACTGCAGCAAATTGGCACTCTAAAAGTTAAGCCACAGGGCAACCTCCAGGACCAAGCTGAGGCTCTCCTAGCCATCCCACCACAGGATGTGCACAGGAGTGCAGCCAAGCAGCAGCTCTACCCCAGGAGGGTATGATGAAAAAGATCTCACCAGCCCACAGCAGTTCATTACTCAACCACCATCAGTCCCACAGCATAGCCCCAGACCAGGAGTCCCCCTAACACCTACCTGCAAGCTCCAAACTAGCTGTTTCAGAGATAAAAGCCAAACACACCACTACCCTACACATCTCAAATATATCAGCAGTTCCATCCCCCCAAATGGTGAATTATCCTCCCACCATCAGCTGGCTCCTCCTACTCCAAAACCCCCAGCTATGCCCACCCAAACTAGCTTCACCTGCCTGCTCTGCCACCTTCCCACGAAGCAGGCCAGTACTGAGGGACTCAGTTTCTGCATCTTTCATAATGATCATGAGTTGTCCACCTTGCACACTAGTTCCTGCATAAATAGTAAGGGATTCTAGATTACAAATATGAACAAATGGGCAGATCTTGCTCATGAGCTGCTGAATGTCCTGGTTTCCTTTCTGAGTGTCCTGTTAGGCTGTTCCAGGCTTTTCCCTGTTTGGCAAGGGGTTTTTTTTTCCAGTGTAAACCACATAACTCTCCCCACACTGTCCTACATAACTTGGGCCTTGAATGACACTCCAAGGAGAAATTGTTTAGTAATATTCAGAGAGCACAAGTGCTGCAAACCTGACACGCTCCATCTTGCTTTAACCTCCACCAAGGGTAAGGACCAGAGAAGCCCACAGCCCCTGAGTGTGGAGAGAAGTGGGGTTGCTGTGCCATTAGAGCATGATGGAAATTAAGGATAATACAGGGTTTCTTTTCACAAGCATGCATTAGCCTGCTTCTGTTCTCACTGAGGAGGAGCTATAATGCGAAGGCGAAGGCAATGGCAGAAAAGCTAATGGGAGGTAAGGCTTGGGAATGGTCACCTCTAAAATGCAAACAAGGCTGAAGCAGATGAGTGTACTTGAGCTTGGGGGATAAATGCATTATTTATGTTCCAGAATTTGGGGACTTGAAATCCCAATCCAGCAGCAAACATTTATTCCTCAGCTGAGGCCTGGTGTTGCACATTTAGCAAACAGCAGATGTCTGAGGTGTGTTTCATGAAGTGGGGGATGTGACAGATTTTGGGAGGCTCATCTTCCAAAACAAATGATTTCCGTACACAGCTTAAAAGAAAGGATAATGAAGGGTAGGGATGGAAGCGGAAGCTGTATGGCTTGTTGGTTTACTGTTATCTGGCTTCAGTTGAAGCACTAAGATGTGCAGCTCCTCTCTGATCCTCTGAACCTCATGTCCCACTGACAGGGCCAAGGACAGTCTCCAGAACTTTATAGGGGCCCTTATAGAAACGCATCTCTCTCACAGCACCGTTTCTCCCTGCTAGATCTGGCCCTCACAAGTGATTGTGAGCAGGGCAGATGCTGTCCCCGTCTGCACAGGGCTGAGACCATCCTCTAAAATCACAAATGGAAAAAGGCATGCTAAGGGCATAGCTATTGGAAAGGGTCAGGTTAGAGAAAGGCTGCTAGTAGAGGATTTGGACAAGTTTCAATTTAGCACTTTCATTAATGATTTAGTCCAGAACTTAAAAGATCATTGACAAAATCTGCTGGACATGTAAGGCTGAGAGATGTCATTAATGCAAAGCAAAATAGAGATACCTTGCAGGACAAACTAGACAACTGGGGAGCAATGGAAATAGAATAAAGCTGACTGAGACAAGGACAAAATTGCAGTCAAGACACTAGTAGTAAATCTTTCTGCCAAAAGATGGGACTTCATCAGCAAAAAGTAGTGAAAAAAGGACTTGAATCACCATGACCAGTCAATCACTGATGTAACTCTAGATAGCGAAAATGTGATTGTCAAAGTTATCAAAATGGCTAGTTTCAGTGCAGATAGAGAAGCAGCATGCCATTGCATAGGCTTTTCTATAAGCCCCTGTATTATACCACATACATTCGTGCTCCCTCTTTCATTGAGCCATGAAGGCACAGAGGGCCAGCAGGAGAGGGAAGGCTACCCGTGAGAAGACTGAGTTTTAATAATCTATCAAAAGAGAGACAGAGAAATCACCACCTAACAATACATATCAGCTTAAACACTACCAAAGGAGAACTACTATTTAAGCTGGGAATGGTTTTTGGCTCAAGAATAGTCATAAGATGATTATAGCTAAATTTCAGCTGGCAATTAAAAGATAACTCCTAAGCACTGAGAAGCAAGGGGACTGCAAGTCTCCCAACAAAATAAACAGCTCTACTAGCCACAAGCATACTAAAACCTCCACAAAATCTCACCAGTTGTTTTTGAGACAAACCCTGGTGTGCTCTTAAAAGGTCTCAGTGAAGGGATTGTCTATAATTAAGGAACTGGATTCGGGAGGCCCCTTCCAACTCTATGTGGTACAAGTCTGGTAATTGCAGATCACGGAAGAATTATTGGCACTGATGGACTGACTGAGGCAGTTAATTAGTTTATTAGCATCAAGAAACAGTAGCCTACTTTTGTAGTGCAGGAAGACAGGGAGAGGAAAAGGCAAAAAAAGTCCTGCAGCTGCTTGCCCAGAGAGCTCTAGCCGGTGATATAACCTTGGCCTTTAAAGCCCACAATGTCCAGATGCTTGATATCACAGTGGTATGTGCAGTGGGAGAACAGGGGTTTGGGTCTACTAACATCTTCTCAAGGAATTTTTATGTTGTCAGATTTGAAGGCATATGTAAGGTGCTATTAGGCACTATGAGAAATTCTGGAACTGTATCATGTACCACTCAGACTGGTCCCTTGTTTTATTTATATCAGTTTCCAAAGGCACAGAAATCCAGGAGCAGCTAAAGACAGAGGAAATTATTTTCTCCACAGATCCGAGCCTCTGGATTTAAATCACATGCAGACACTGGAATGGGTTTGCATGAGATTTAAAAACATGTATGCTCCTGCTGATTGTCTTCCTTACACCTGCCTAAGAATATGTGGTTTTATAAATTTTTACTGTTTATTTTAGTTACTTTTAATTTTCATTTACTTTTGAAAATTAAATTTTCAAATTTAATTACATTTACTGCTTGGGCAGTAATGCAGTAGCTTAATGTCTATTATCTACTTAACTCACAACTCTCATTGACATCTGTGGGGAAGGATCCAGCTGGAGGCAAGTGTGGGATTACCTAGTCTCGTGTTTTACTCGTGTGTGGGACTAAGTATTCACATGGCTCTTGCAGACAGAGCAAGACAGTAAAGCTGAGGGGTCTACAGAGATCTCTGCAGATGGCAACTATTTGTTACCCAAAGAAAAGTGAAGAAAGGAAAAAAGCATTAGCGCTGAGATGGTAAACGATATAGGTTTCCTAAGAGTGCTGAGCATTTGCTGATAGCTTAGTCCTTCTCCCAGCCTCAGAGCTGTCTGTAGAGTTTGAGGGGTGCATGCTGCATGGTCATAGCAGTGGGGAAAAGTGGTGGTTGAGCTGGTGCAGAGCTTGCCAATGGGCTGGGTGAGGTGAGCTGTCTCACACCAGCCTTCCTCAGCACGTGGAAACATTGGGTACGTTTGTGCCTCCACCTCACCTCTGCCACCAGCCCCAGAGATGGCATCAGCAGGTGGACGTGGTGGGAGTACAGCACAGTGCTGCTGTGTGAGCCCACGGGTGAGAAAAGCCTCTCCAGATGAGTCACACAAAGTCCATGTGGGTTTCATGCTGACTTGGGTTATTTGTAATGATCTGGATCTGACTGCTCAGCAGCTACAATCCTGATTTGGTATTTGTGAGTCTGAGGTGCATTTGAAGGCTGCTTGGCCACACAAACCAAGTAAGAAAAAGCACGGTTCAGGAAGAAAATGGTGGCAGAGCAGGTATAAAAAGACATGCTGAAATGCTCAGCCTGCTTTAAAGCAGCATGCAGCTTGCATTCAACGGTATGAAAGGTTTCGGTTTCTTTATTTTGAAAGTATGGGAGGGAAAAGAAACCCACACCAAAAAAGCCAGTTAGGTAAGATCCATCTGATAGCAGCGTTTTGCTGCCTGGAGGCATACAATGCTGCCTCTATAAAGGCCTTGTGTGGGTGCTTATTCTTCTGGCAAAGAAATCCTTTCAAGGTGATTATTTTAATGGTTATGTGGTTTTGGCTCAAGTATACAAGTATTGATCAGCAGATAAGTTACCCATATGACATGGCCAGGGTTGCTCACTAGGCAGAGGTAAGGTGAGTTCAGTTCTCTCGCACTAAGAGCTGAACTCTTTCAGGACCTAGAATTCAGCTCCCAGGTTAGCATCACATGCGGTTCCAGGCATTGGAAAGCTCCTGTCAGCATTAAGTGCACACTAAAACAGTGTCACAGAGGCCTCCAAGGCCATATATAAAGCTATGGCAGGAAACAGGGACCGAGCTCCTCCACTTCACAGCCAGAAGGCTCCAGCTGCCCTCAGGTTAGTTCAGCAAGCCCCAGCTAAATCTTGTAATTTAATAAATAGCCCCAACCATTTCTATCCACATGAACAAGACAATCATCTCTTCAGTACAAGCTCTGTAAGAACCTGAGAAACTGGTGACTTCTGTGTTGGGCAGCAGCTGTGGACTGGCCTCCATGCACGCCTCTTTGGAGAAGACAGTCCCTCATGGGCTGCCTGCTAGGGGCCATGCAAAGGAGCATAGAATCATAGAATGGTTAAGATTGGAAAGAGGGGGAAAAATAAGAGGTGGAGAAGCAGATGAGGATAATGTAGCATCTGAAGAGATCTCCAAGTTCTTCCTGATAAACAATCATTAATTTGGTTATGAAGGACTCTCTCACCCTTCGCCCACAGCCGGAAGACGCTGTGCGACAGGAAACATTTGTGAAACCTCTCCATGGAAGGTCAACATACCATCTGATGTGCATTTGTTTCGCCTTTCCCACCACCCCCACAAACTGAAAACTGAGCACTGAGTTCATTTAAGAATCTTTACTCTTTTTTTTCTTTTTTGAAATTTAAATTATACTTCCGAAATACAAATAAAAACCCCAAAAAACTCACAATGAAACACGTCGCTAATTTCTAAAAAATAGTCTGCGTAATAATGCACTTACATCATTTACATGTTTACCTTCACAATAAAATAGGAGCACTTAGATCCGTATTTACATATTGACAGAGAACGTGGTGGTGCAGCCATCTGCCTCCCGTCCTTTCCCCTGCTGGAGTGCCTTCGGGAGACCCCTGCCTGCAGTTGCACACAAATCCTTCTGCAGGGAGAAACCCCTGCCAGAGTCTTTCTAGGTGCAGGATCTGCCCATAGGGTGCCAAAGAGACAAAATGGTGGCAAATACTTGCTTTTTCATCTTAAAGCTGCCGCTCTAGCACATGAGCACATGTCAATGAGTTATTCAAGGCATTCCCTGATACAGAATTTTGCTTTCCTATATTAGGCACTTCATTAGAAAAAAGTATTTGTTATGGCTTATGCAAAACAATTTGCTTTCCTCAGATTATGTACTTGCTAGAGTCAGTGGGACAAAAAGACATGTCCAAAGGCACACTTTGAGCCAATGTTTTGGGTTAGCCTGTATTAGAAATTTCGATCATATTACTTAATGAGTCCTGAAAGAAGTACTTTATCAAGATGTGATTTTTCCAGCAAGTCAAGAAGTCAGTGTATTTTAAAGCTCAGTATATCTGCACTTTCCCCCCAGATTATTAGTAACTAGAGATTTTCCTCTTACAATAAGTTAACTACTTACATCCATGCTGTTCTGTGTGCCATTGGGTGACATATCCCACACATGATTGTCTTAAAGGAGTACACCATAGGTTGAGGGCTTATTTACATATCTTACCATGTAGAAAGAAAAGCTGTAACTTACCAAATAATAAATATAGATCAACAGGGTACAACATTGAAATAAAATAAATTAGAATGATTCTCCAAGTGTTGAATTCCCTCCCTTAAGGCCTGAGCCAGAGACCATAAAACGAGTGTTGTTTTTTCAGTGGCTCAAAAATGCTTAGGATAGGGCTCCTAATTAGACACTGGCTGTTTGAAATTAAATGTTTAGCTAAAACCATATATTTGAAGTCTATACAAGCAAACAGCACAACTTACCTCAAAAAGTAGTCTTTTGTGTAAAACAATTTAGGCCAAACTTTAATACTGCATTTATTAGTAAGAATATAGTTCTTGCAGATTGTCTCAACGTTAATTCAGCAGCAAGGAAATAAGCATACAGTTAAGAATGCCACGTATTTGTAAAGCAAATACGTGTTAGTGCACATGATTTTCCAAAAACTTCACTCGTCAGCTACATTCTTGCATATTTCAGGATGCTTCTAACTAGAGGGTTAATGAAAGTCTTCTCATGGCTATAGCTAAATTTGCCATTAAAAAAATCTAACTGAAAAACAGTTAGGAGTAACTTACTCAAGAACAACGCCAAACTTCAGGTCCAGAAGTTATCAGAACACTGAGAAATTTGGAACCTAAGTTAAAATCTTAAAACTTAGGTCTATCAAAGTTAAAATTAAAAACAAAACAAAAGAAATAAAAAGATTAAAAGCAGTGAATCTGCTCTCAGAATTGCACGCTCACCAGATTTGTAAACTCTACATGAAGTCAATGAGGCACTGTTCACTATAAGAGGTATAATGTAGATGCTCTATGCAAAGCAGTGCAGATGCTTTGTGATTTACTCTTCATGCCTCCTTTTTCTCTTCCTTGAGGATTAAAAATTTAAAGTAACTCAGTAGCTAAAAAAGTCTGTCTTATAGGAAAAGGCCTGGGTTTACATAGAAGGCGGGGTGACGGGTGTCCACGTGGATGCCAGCCTGGCATGTGCTGAGGCATCATACTGGCTATCAGGCAGATCAGAGGGTGCTCCGCCGTCGTACAGTGGGGAGGCAGAGGAGGCAGCAGTGACCGAGTGCGGGAGGGCAGTGTAGTGTGCTGAAGAGCCACGTAGGAACTGGGAGCTCAGGCCATTGGACATCCCGCTTGACTGAGACACCGGTGTGATGGTGCTGTTACTCACAGACCATAGGTTGGGATACTGACTGCAAGAGGGAAAGTGGTAAATAAAACAAGTTGTTAGTGACGCCGGTGCCTGCTGGAAGTTGCTCAGGTCATGGAACACCTCCAAAGCTGGGTTTGCTTGCTGGAGACCGTGAAATTCTTTAGGAGGTTCTCAGTCATTGTGAGGTAAGAAAGATCCCCCAGGCGGAATTTGTGTTCATGGCACCCCACCAGTAAAACTAACCTCCCAGCTTTGCAACAGTAGGGTCCAACATTAGGTATACTAGCAAATTTTAAGTCAAGCTGGGGAATGAATAGGCTGGCTGAAAAATGCAGAGGCTTGGGAGCTGATTCCTCAGCCACGCCATACCCTTGGCATGTGGTAGAGGTGGCTGGCCATGGCAGCTGCTGGACCTAGGCAGGTTTGAATTCATTGCCATGAGTCTGTCAGAGCCCATGGGTGCCTCTGTAGTCAGGGAGGGACTGATGCCTTCAGACAGCAACTCAGCCCTCCTTGTTCATCATCTCATGTTAAAAGGGGTAGAGCCAGACTGATGGCTGCAGATTGCATGGATACTACAGAAAAGGGAAGTTTGAAAGGAAAAAAAAATGCTTGCCAGAACACTACAGCCTCTACTCCATCCTCTAAGTATGTATATACATACACACATACATAGAAACACATAAATTAAAAGAAACAAGGTGATTCGAAAGAAACCGACAAAAAGTTCTGTCTTGCCATGTAATACTACACACCACTTTCTACCTATTTATCCCAAGCAGTTTAACAAGAAGGATATATATTATTTTTACTTTACAGATAGGAGTTTAGCACAAAGGGTAGCAGAAGTGCCACCCTTCCCTGGGGTCCCACAGTTCAAGATCTACTGTTTTTATCTACTAGACAGCTCAGTCAGTAACTGAAACCCAGTGGACTTTGCAACTTTCCAAATGTGTATTCTGGGGGTCAGACATAGAAAGAAGTGCTAGAAGGACCTGTTTACTTGATTAACATATATCTAGGAGTAAAACTTATGATCAGTAATGCAGTTATCTTACACCAGGTATAAGTAGTATGTACTCTGATTCACAGCTAAATCTCATGTGCATGGTTAAATAAAAATGCTTTCCACAAACAGTCTGAATTGCTGAGAAAGATGCCCAAACCTCAGCCCTCTGTGGTTAATACCAAAGATTTTACCACCTTATCTGCATTTCTTTGCATTTTCCAATTTAGCTCTGAAGGACAGACTGTAAGCTAAATCTCTGCTAAAGGATACAAAAGTTTAAGACAATTACAAGGAGGAGAAAAGATCACAAAGTGGCAAAGGCTTTCACCATGTGAATAATCCCATACTATGCTAGTTTGTGTGGCAATTATTATGTAAAGATCTACTGCCCCAACTGTCTCCTCCTTCTCCACACTACACTTCACTGCCCGTTCATTTGTAACACAACAAGAGCTTGTGGAGATGGCTGGGAAAGCAGTGACTGCCTAAAATGAAAGAGATCAAAATTAAACTTTAACACCATTTTGCTTGAAAGGGATGTAACCCAGAAGAGCACCCTCAAATAGAATGGATATTTGTCTAAGTGATTCATAATCCTTAATCTATCAAATATTGCCATCACAGGTGTCTACATTTCCAAAACTAAAACATAAAAATAAGGATTATCTGTTTCTTCAATCTCTTTTCCTTGTGAATGGTCTTTTTCAGTGCCCTCAGGTAGCTAATGATTCACTCACACACATGGCCATAAGGATTTCTAATTTGCTGGTGACTACCTCCTTTTTCAGCCTTCTCTTCTTACAAAGTGTCAATACACTTATCTGAGGGCTGGACTCCTACCTGGAGCTGGTGGCAGTGCCAGTGCTGTGACTCATGGGCAGCATTGTCGTGTGTGTGGGAACTCCTAGAGAAGACCAGTTGTCATGCGACTGCAGCATGGAAAGGCAGGCAGAGGAGTTATCGGCATAGGATGCTGAGAAAAAAAAGCAAGCATTTAAACACACTAGAATCAGAACAAATAATGAGTTTGTGTTCATACGCAATGTATAGCTTTAAATCACACTCTCCCATTGCTACCTTGCAAAACAAAACCCAAAGTTACACATACACTGAGAGAAAAATTATGTCAGTTACCAGTTGTGTCAAGCTTACACACTCACCAGCATTGCCCCTGCTGATGTGTTATTTTGCTCAACTTGCAAAGTCTTACTTCTACGAAGGATCTATGGCCAAAAAGTTGTCTTCAAACCACCTGCTAATTCAGCATATGCCTCCTTCTTTGGTCAGTGGGAAAAGGCAGGCTCCCTACTTACACTGTCCCAGTCACTCTTCCAGGGCACCTTCTTTATCTCCATCATCTACATTGACAGTAACAGCCTGGCAGCCCTGGATAACAAGCATATCCCTGCATCACACATCCCAGTTTTGAGCTGAGCATGCCATCACAGGCTCTGGAGTTTGCCTTAGGCACCATCAGGAGTGATCAGACTGTGACTTAAACTACTCAGCTTGTGACCAAAACCAGCTGGCCAATGTGGCAGAGGTGCTAGGAGGCTATAAAGGAAATCTTATAAAAGTGAGAAAGAAGTTGCTGTGGTAGCTGGCTTAAGGAAGGAGAAGAGGTTCCTTGCTGAGGACCAGTGAACAGGAAGGAACACCAGAGATGTTTTATTCTTTTATTCTGTTTCAAGTCCCAGAACTCACATACAATTTCCAAGGTGCAAGAAAAGTCCACTGAAAGCTAGCCTTTCGCTTTAAAATTAAGTACAAAGCTGCCCAGAGGACTGGTCAGCCTGCATCTGGAGCCCTGCATGTTACTTCACAGTTCAAAATATTAACTATTTATTTTGAATGGGCCCCTCCAATATCCATACAAGCTGAAGGACAAAAATTTTTACAGACCTTTACCATCAGAAAGAAAGAAAAGAGAAAAAAACCCAAACTCACTCTTAAAAATCTCCCCTCCATTAAGTATCTATGGCTAAGCCTTAAGCTATTTGGCTGTACCTAAACACAACTTTTAAATAGCTCTGCAGTTTACTCAGCTCCGTATTGTTTCTGCATATCCATTTTTGACACATTCACTGAGTGCGGCCTTAATGCACTGATGTTAACTACAGCAATCGGCAAGTAAAACTGACAGAATCAGGCCCTCATTAATTATGTGCTAATAGCAAATAAGACTGACAGATCCAGACATACACTTCATTTCATCATTATATTACCTTTATGATAAATTATAATGATAAAAATTATTATGATAAATTTTAATGATAAAAATACTCACTTTCAAACTTAAATAAAAAGTAGGCAAGGTAAGTTTAAGCTCACTGCTTCTAAGAATTCAAAAGCACAAGATAAAGCCAGCACAAATCACCAGTTAGTGGGAGACAGTTCTACACACCCCCAGTTTTTCCATCATGAAGAGACTGGGGACATGTACTAAACGTCCCTATTTCTTTGCAATGCTGGCCCCAAGCCCGCTGCACAAGCTGAGCCAGATAGCAACCTCAGTTTCTGTGGCATGGCTCAAGATGCCCACTGCTCAAAGCTCGCATCCCTCAGCTCGTTTCCCATCTTTTTACAAAGCTGCAACGTCGGACTTACTTGGCGAGTTGTTTCTATGGGCGTAGGGATTGGGGTACGGGGCAGGACGGTGGTTCCTCAGCGATGAGTACCTTTCACAGCTGTGAGCAGGGGAGAGCGACAGGGGGGCTCCAAACTGAGGGTGAGGATTGGCAGGTGGGCACAGAGCCCCAGTCCCAGGAATAAGCCAACTACCTACTGTGGGGAAGCAAAAGGTTTGTAAGATAGGGATGTAATGCAGCCAGGCAGGGAAAGAATCACAGCAATGAGATAAATAATTCATAGAATCATTGAATCAGTTTGGGTTGGAAGGGACCCCTAAAGGTCATCTAGTCCAAACTCCCTGCAGGGAGCTGGCACATCTTCAACTAGATCAGGCTGCCCAGAACCACATCCAGCCTGGCCCTGAATATCTCCAGGATGACACATCTATCACCTTTCTGGGCAACCTGTGCCGGTGTTTCACCACCCTCATTGTAAAGAACTTTTTCCTCACATCCAGCCTGAATCTCCCCTCTTCTAGTTTAAGACCATCACCCCTCATCCTGTTTGCAGCAGACCCTGCTAAAAAGTCTCTCCCTATCTTTCTTACAGGCCCTTTTAAGTCTCCCCAGAGTCTTCTCTTCTCCAGGCTGAACAACCCCAACTCTCTCAGCATTTCCTCATAGGAGATAATAGTTGATCAGTGAGGAAACGTGCATTCAGGAAAAGTTTCAACACGGCTGAAAAATGGATCTTTACAAGTTTCTTAAATGATCCTAAGGAGGAAAAGTAGACAACAGCTTAGAAAATGCCCCGTGACAATCTAACATGTTTTTTTAAACTACTATTTGATTACAATCACAGTAAGGAAACACTAAAATGGTTAAACCCTCCCTTAAGTAGGTATTGTGTGCTCAGTAATTGTTAGTGTAATCTTCGGATTTAAATTGCTCTATGGGGTTCTCTATAGCTAAGCTCTCAGGTTCCTCAAGGTGCTAAGAAGAGCTCTTAAAACTGAAGTATTTTCACTGAAACAAAATACTTCCTACTGCAGTTCAAATTCCCCCCTTTCAAGGCTGCACACATTTTTTGCAACAAACTGTTAAAACAGAAATCATGAAAACACTAATGCTTCATATCCATCTGAAAACAAAGTATTTTAAGCAAATGCCCCTTCTTAAAGTACTTAAAACATAAGTACTATTTCAATGATTTTTTTACTGTACTTGGAAATAAACTTTTGTCTCCATATCCATATGAATATTCCTGTCCTTGTATACAGAGGCAACTGTCTTTTTAGACATGTAGGTAACTGCAAGCTTCTATGAAAGGATTTTGAATGTAATACAGAAGTCCTAACACCACACAAACACAAATTGTGATGTTTATGCAATCATAAACCTGCATAAACCATAATCATAAGGATTGGGAATATTATTTTCCCTACAAACTAACAAGCCAGACAGCAAAACACCTCTCAAATTTTTGTTTAACAGATGAGATGGAAGAAACCAAAGTTATACTCGTGATGAAGAATGAAGGGAAACATACACTGCGAATACCCAGACTGCTGGTTGTCTCCCACTTCCTCCATCATGTCTTTGTGATCACTTCTAGAAAAGAAACCATCTTGTGTTAGTTAGGAATATGCTTTTACAAATCTATGTAAAAAATCCAGGCTTTAGAATTAAGAGCTCTCACCTTTCCTTTGCATCAAGAAATGCCTTTGCAAACGGATTGTATTTAATTTTTAAAGCCGTTATCTAAAAACAACAACAAACATCTTTATTTGCAAATATCACCATTCATTATCATACAGATATTAGGATTTGAGTTAGGACTATCCACTGAAGTTAGTGAAATTCCAGATTTTTGAATAAGATGAGGCCCATAATACCAATCTATGAACATCAATTAAACAGCCTCTAAAGTCTGAACTATTAGCAGAGAGTTAATTAATCCCTCTGCCAAATTCTAAGAGATAGAATTGCCTGGTTTTATTGATCAGCTAAGGAAATAGCTAAAAAAGGTAGTGCACGAAAGAGTTATAAAAACTAACTGGTTGTTGAGAGATTTATTAAACATAGATGTGCATTTTGGCTAAAAGAGAAAGGCCAGTTTTGAAAATGACACATCCAGTTATTTGCTGTGTAGCTGAAAATGACAACTGGGTTTGCTACTATACCCGTTTGGTCCACAGAATCTTTTAAGGATTATTCTCCTGCAATGAATTTGCAGTACATATTGATACAAACAGTGATCAGAACTTCGTGCTATGATACACTCACAGGGTTTTTATGTATTAATTTCAGTTCTTATATTTAGCTTCAAACAAAGCACAGAAAGAACAGAGAAAAATGCAAAACGAGCCGTTTATTTTTTGCTCTGTAACGTACACTTTGCCACTTGAAACCCCCTGGTACTTGCATCTTCTCTTCCCTGCTGTGCTTACCTCCTCATTCTGGTAGGCCGTCACGGCTATAAACTGGGTCTCTGGGAAGGAATGGCTGGTGATCATCCGCTGCGGGCCACCCACTCGCACTATGTGGATCCTGGGCTCGTACTTGTGCAGAGAGTTCAACATGATCTGTGAGCAAAGGGGTAGAATGTATAAAAGGTGACAGAGCGGCGGTAGATGCAGTAGACACAGATAGCAATCGGGGCTTCAGCTGTCTAATGATCTGTCTTTCCAGTGGAGGAGAAAGAGGCAACAAGTAGGAATAAATCCTAAGAATGAAGCTGTAAGAAAAGGAAAGGAGCACTGCTGTCAGACATTCCAGCTTTGTGCCTAGTTATCCTCATCCCTATTCCTTGACAGGCAGCATGCACAGACACAAACACGTTGGTTGCAAACAGCCAGAAAGTTGCGTCTGCTACTCCGTTGGCATTAGCAGCTATTCAAAGTGGAAAGACATGTAACAAAAAGAAAGTCAAAACCCGAAGTAACTCATCCTCGGCGGAAAGAACGCATGTTTGGTAGCAGCGGCATAAAAACGAGCACCAAGGAGGGCGGGAGCAGTGGCTCGGCAGGACCCCGCCGTCCCTTAGGGTCTGGCCGGGCTGGGACCCTGCTGGTCCAGCCGCGCTGAGAGGCTCCTTACCTGCCCGCCGCCATTGAGCTTGTTGGTGAGTTTGACTTTACTGAAGGAGACGGGCGCCTTCATCCAGTGCGCGCCGAAGTTGGGCGAGTCGGGGTGGATGTACACGCAGCTGGGCGCCTGCGGCTCCGGCTTCCCGCCAGGCACCCACTCCCCGTTCACATACTTCCAGCGGTGCCCGTCGGCCGCCACGAAGTCCAGCAGGAAGGAATACATGGCGTTGGGGTCCAGCCCCGACACGCTCACCTTCAGCACCGGGAACATCCTCCTGCGGGGCGACACGGAGGTGCGAGGCACGGCGGGGGGCAGCACCCCCCTTTTCCCGGCCCCGGGATAGACAAACCCCCCCACCCAAACCCCTCTGATGGCTCGGTCCCACGGCTGCCCTACCTGCCGTTCTTGGTGACGATCATCTCGTTGGTGAGCTCCTTGAAGCGCAGCCACAGGTCGTTGTCTTCCAGCGTGACCCGCAGCTCCCGCTCCGTGGGGTCGCCCTTCTCGCTGCCCGCCTGCAGCTCGCTCTCCACGGCGCTCAGCAAGTGATCCACGCGGTACTGCGGGGCCTTGCCCGCGCCCTCCGTCCCGGGGGAGCTCATCCCGGCCCGCGCCCGCCAGCCCAGCGGGGCAGGCGCCCTGGCTGAGCCCCGAGCGGCGGCGGGGCCGGGGCTGACTCCACTTGACCTCCGCGGCTCCAGCAAGCGGGAGCGGGGAAGGAGCCGCTGTTATACCCCGTCATAAACACCCCCCCGGTGACATCACCGTGCCGGCGGGGGGGCCCCGCTGATTGGCGAACGGCCGCTTTGATCCCTTCGGCCGGCCTTTGCGATTGGCTGCCCGCGGCCATATCACAACGATGCCCGGGGAAGCCTGTGATGTTAATTGCAGCCCGCGGGATTAAACGCGGCTATTTTATGTAAATCTGCCCCCAAATGTTTGCACCTCTATCAAAGCCGCCGAGGCCGGGGCTCCGGCAGCCGCAGGGGAAATGGCCCATCCCGGCAACAGCCCCATAACCTGCGTGCGGCACCTCCCGCAGCATCCATTGCCGGGACACCACCGGCGCCCGCCACAGCCAGCCCCGAGGTCTGGCTTCAGGGAGCTACCCGAGCCGCGGATTCAGATTTGGGGGAAAAAATGGGAAGAGTCCTTCCCCTTCTCCCCGAAGCCTCTCACCCCTTCACGCTCTCCCCTTGTCACAAGCCCCGGCGCTTCTGCTTAAACTAAGGTTGCAGTTAGCAACGACAACCTCGGCTGGAAAACGTAACCAAAAAGCTCTGCGGAGTGGGTGAACTGAGCCTGGCACAGCGAGGGCACACACACATGTACACATACACATGTGCACACAAGCCCCGCCACCCGGTCCCCAGCCTCCAGCCAGCACCGGAGCCTGTCCTGTCTCCTGCTGCAGGCAGTGCCTTCCCACCCGAGGGGGCTCGGCCACGGCGGCTGTGAGCCCCCCGCCTCAGTGAAGCCACTCTGCTAAAAGTCAGACTGGCAGCTGAAGGCTCCGGCTCCTACAACAAGGAGACACCCTCAGCCCCCACCCCTCCACCCCGAGTTTCTGCAGCAGGAGTGGAGCCCGAGCCTCGCGGGTGAAACTTTGCAAGTTGCTTGAAGCGAAAACAGGCGGTGGGGCGCTGGAGAGGAGGGCTCACTTCGGACCACCCCCACCCGCCGGTGGTTTAATCGCTTGCATTCTCCGGGGCTGCGGCTGTCTGTGGTGTGAGGGAAACAGTTTATTACCTTGCCGTGAGAATCCCTGGATAGAGGGCGAGGGGGAGAGAGGTGACAATGAGCAGGAAATAGTTCAATGGGGTCTCTTTAAACAATAACAAGTTCTTTAAACGGGGCAAAGGAGAGGGGGAAAGAAGAGGCGCGGTGTAAAAACAAGGGTTTCTTTCAAAATACTCATCTCCTCCAAACACCGCGCATCGTCGCTGCTGAGATTTGTAAGATTTTAGGAGAATGTGCCCGGGGCTCACTGGCAGCCTGGCTGGGGCCGAGGGGAGCTGGAGGTCGGGACTGCCAGGGAAGGTGCGAGGAGGGGTCCCTGATGTAGGAAGCAGGCGACGGCTCAATCCGGGCACCGACTCCTTCTGCGGGCAGTCAACCCCCGCGTGCACTCCTGCCTGTATCGGTGCCTGCATCCCTGCCTGCACCCCAGCCTTTCCGCGTCCCGCACACAGCGGAGCAGCAACCCGAGCGTGTCTGCCCTTCATCCGACTTCAAATAAACCCAACGCTTCCGCTTCTGATTTCGATTTCTGCTTCTTATAGAAGTTACGGGTCTATTTTCATTACACAGCACCGTCAGGCTCCTGTAGCATTAACTTACTTCGCAGAGCTTTTTCTTTTTTTCCCTTCAACCTGACATGTCACATTCCGCGCACCGGCTCTCATCAACCACTTGTCCAGAAACACGCGAAAAGTTATTACCCCTTCAGGTTAATTCCTGCGATAAAGTTCCCTAAAGCTTTTTCTGCCTGAGCACCTACCGCCTGCTTTTTGTCCTGTTTGGAGGGGGAAAGCAGCAGTTGCAAAGAAACTATGGGCGAAGCTTACTGAGTTGGTCCGTAGTCGCTGCTATAGAGGGTTTGAGATGGTGTTTTCACTTGTCCGGTATTTATTTCACTCCAGGTGCTCCACTCCAACCAGGCTGTTTGTGCCCCGGCAGGTCGGCAGCACCGCCTCACTGCGGGTGTGTGCCCCGACGGCGACGCTACAGAGATCTTAGTCCCGAAAAGACCGGGCAGCAGGAACAAGTAACCCCCAAAAAGGGCCCGCAGGGACAGTCACCCTCTCCCTGTAAGTGAGGGGGGAGAAGGGACCGTTCCCCATTGCAGAAGTCGCTTCTCTTTTACCGTCCGCTGCGTGTGGGGTGCGACTGGTGGTGATGGGTCCCGTGTAAAGCAAACCTCAACCTCAGTTCTTCCTCAGGGCCACCTCATATGGCAGTGAACGTGTTTAAGAGCCGAAAGCTGCGAGACCGGCCGGAATTGGAAGCGACGGGGCCGTTTAGGTGGAAAATGAACGGTTCGAAAATGAATAAATAAAATAGAGATTATCTAAATGTGTATTTAGGTGATTTGAGCTTTTAAAACACTCTTCCGGATGGATGCTTTGGGTAAGTGCTAATTCCATGTATATGTGTATGTATATGTATATGTATATATATATGCACACAAAGAACAGGAATATCTATGATGTGGACAGAAGGAATGGTAAGCAACCGCAACCCGTTCTGCAGCAGACGCTTATCTATATGGTTTCTCATTTTGCACTGATTCTTTAGGCAAAGGGAGGAGCGTTGAAGTCAAATATAATTTTACACATTTCACGTTTTACTTAATACTTAGGAACTGACCGCACCGCTCATCCCAGGCAGGGTATGCACTCAAGTTTTGTTGGTCTTTCGAAAAAGAAGTCTTTCCAGCTTTGCATTTTTTAATGATCATTAAAAAAGAAAAGAGAAGATAAAGTTTCCAGAAGTTATAAATAAGCTTTGGAACTGGAAAAAACAGCAACAACGACAACAACAACTAGAGGTAAAGTTTTTCCTGGGCTTGGATTTCTGCCGTCTTTATTTTATTCACTTCTCCCTCTTTCTGATCCTAATTGCACCTTGGTTCTCAGGAGAGGAGTCCCCACTCCCGCAGCCTTTTCACCGAGAGCTGCCGTGCATGACAGTTTACAGCCAAAAAACTTCCTCCTGCCGGGCAGCTATAAAGTTTCCCGATTTATAGCAATACTTTCCTTCTTGCACGGGGCGAGTAGTACCCTCCAGCTGTTACGCCGGGTTCATAAGACCTGGACATCATTCTGCACCTTATTACTGGCATAGTGCAAATCCTCAGGCACCTTCCAGGTGAGAACCAGCCCGTGGCCGCTTCCCCAGCCCCAGATAGTCCCTGAGCCATGTGCAGCGTTAATCAAGGGGGATAACGTGCGAAAATGAGAGCATGGCTACGTATTGGAGGTAGCTGTTTAATTATCTTTCAACTTGCAGTTCGGGGGAGGGGGGACGAACGGGGACACAGGGGCAGTAAGGACCGCCCGTAGTGCAGGGCCAGCGCCCCGGGGAGCCGCGCCAGCATCCCCTGCACCCGGGGATGAAACCCACCGTTCGCAGGTCAAAACCTCCCACCCCTGAAGAAAAAACACAGACTTTCCCACGACGTTCCTTTTGTTTGGTTGTTTGGTTTCTTTTATTTTCCCTTTAAGAAAAATGAATAAATTTAATATAATATATACATTATATATGTCACAGAGATGTATATCTCCCTACTTATCATCTGCCTTTTCCTGGACACTGAGAAGGAATATCCTACTGATACTATGGTTGGAGCACTGATTGAGGATGCCAATGCCATTTTCATAAGAAGCTTCTGGATTTTGTTTCCATCTGGCATATTACTTTTCTTATATAAAAGGCTTAGACAAGAGAAAGCCTAAAGATTATTCTCTGAGAGCTCTTTATAACAACTCACCATTTTGTAACCCCAACATACTAACATATACCTACATAGGAAATGACAAAGTGAGAAAACATACAGTGGTTGTATCCATTTTAAGTTCATATATTGTGAGTGCTATGCCTCTGAATAAGTATCTTTCAGGTTCCGTACCTGTAGCATTTAATAGGGCTGATTTTCTCCAAAGGTCTCAATGCGCCCATGTTTTTGAAAAACATTTCCCTTGCAAGCAGTCTGGATGGAGCACAACATGTTGATTTTGATTTGGTTTGCTTTCTCCCTTTAGCATTTGAGGGGCAAAGCAAAGGCAGAGTGCCATCCTGCATTTTTTGAAGGTGGCAAAACTCCCGTTGACTTAGTCAGATCTTTGCCTGAGTACTGCTAAGTGCCCTCTCCATCTCAAATGCTCAGATCCTGAGGTTTCCCTCTTGAAAGTCAATGATCAAACTTCCAATGACTTCAGCGCCTGCTGCACTAGACAGCACCAACTGGGGAAAAACAACAAAATAAACTGAAGCTCCCATGAAAGTGCTCAAGGGAGAGTCTGACTTAAAGATGGATTGAGCTTTGCGAGCAGAGTATTTTTGATTCAAAGTAAAAATGTTGACCTAGAATATCCTTTTCAACATCTTAATGGTATTGTTTAGGAGTCTAGAGCTATTTAAACCAAGTTATCCTGAGTAAGTTAGTGCAGACAAGTCAACGACACAAGAGTCATCCACTGTTCTTAAGAGGCCATATCTTTGAAAACTGCAGAGACACAATGGACCACCAGGGCTGCAAAAAGGAATGGTAGAATAATAGATACTGTTTACTGCTTTATCCTGGCCTAAAGGATAATCTTAAAAAACCTCCAATCAAACAAAAACAAAACAACAACAAAACAGAACCCACACACATGCCAAAGATGTATTCTGCTTCAAACAGGGACCATAGGAGTCTGGTGACAGAAAGTACCTGCTTTGTCATAAACATACTAGCAGGAATACTGTTGAGAGGTCGTACCATAAACAATATTGTTTCTTATGCTTCAACACACGCAGCTCCCAAAGGGTACAAATGTAAATGTGACTTTTCTCGATGATATACATCTTCATTATAAAAGCTAATGTTGAGGTGTCAAGTACAAAAATCCTCAGATTTTCTGACATTAGTGACCAAAACAACATACCTTTGCTGGGAATATTAACCTCTGCCCTGAGCATTATCTCTCTTTATAGAAGTTGTGAATCAAACAGCCCATATTCCTTTTGCAGTTCTTACAACGCCAACAAAAATTCAAGGTAGTTGGGAATCCATAGTTTCTCCTTTCCCTCTTCTTTGAACATTTCATGGAGGTTGATGTAAAGCTTAAGACAAACTGTGTGCTTCACAGCTACATAATAATAACACCTCTAGAAAAAAATAAGAAACAAAGTCTTAGTTTGTAACTGAAGACTCTTTAAAAACAATTCAACTTCCTTTCCTACTTTTTTCTCCTTTAAAACAGTTTTAACACTTTTCTTCCTCCTCCTCCATCTGAAAGGTAAATATCCAGTGTTAATGGGTATTTTTTCATATTTTATAAATAAGGGCAACATTTTCAGTATTTGCCTGACAACTTGACAACTTGTGCCTGAATCTAGATTATCTCATATTTTGGAATTAATAATGGCCTTGAATGCAGCCCCAAAGCTTAAAGTCTCTTTTTGGACCTTTTGCTGCCAACATTATTTCCTGATTTCTTGCTCTAGGTAAGTTTCTCATCCATAAGAAATAAAAGCACTTGGGCAGCTTCAGCAATGAGAGATTACTGAAGGCAAACTCTCTGCCTCTCTTCAGCAAGGAAGTTATCTGATAAAAAGCTGTTTTCTTTATCTCATTTGAGTTAATTTCCACCGACTGCTACCAGCAGCTTTGTTGATGCCGTCTTCATCATCTTGATGCAGCTTGCTCAGAGGAAAGGCCTGGAACTTAACTCAATGTAGATATTATTTATATTTTTATCTATATATAACTCACATGAATCATACTTTTACATCAATGGAGATACTTTTTAGCCCCCTCCACTGTCTCCTCTCTTACTCTGCTCGGAGCCCAATTAACCTCTTTTCTCCAAGCTGCATGGGACCTACTCAACCCTTCATTTTACCCAGACTTGCTTCCCCAGCAGGGACTTTTCCACATCTGATATAAATATTTTCATATTACTACTTTAAGAAAGTGAAAAAACTCACAAACTGATCAAGTCACCACCATACACTGTTGTGTAGATTTTTTTTTGTATTATATACACATTTATGTGGTGCATCATCCTGGACAGGTCTCCTCAGAGGAAAATAAGTGGTGGTAGGACCACAGAAATTTAAATCTGGACAAGGAATAAATAAGCAGGGCAACATTCACTGGAAAAAGCCAACTGCAGAGAAAAGAGAAACTGCTGATGCAACAGCCCCTTAAAGAAACTCCTGTTGGTCTTCTCAAGGAGATGATGGGCAAACTAATGCCAGCTACCTGGACAGCAGCTTCTGGGACATACAGACACACTTGTGATCCCCTGCTTAATGACCAGGAATGTAAAATGTTTTGCAAACTTCAGCCTTTCTGTGTTAAACATACCCATCAAGTTCTGACAGACACAAATGTTTCTAACAGTTTCCTATTTTGAATTCAGCAAAGGTTAACTGGGTCTTGGACACTTTTTCTGCTTTATGCCATCTAAGGAGTTCAGTTGGGGGAATTTCGTTGAGGTAACATACAACATGACAGACTGGAAGCTAGGAGAGCTGGTTCTGGCTCACTGTCTCACTTTGGGCAAGTCTTCAGGATCTTCATGCTGGTAAGCTGCTCTACTTCATAGTGAAAACATTACACAGAAATTTTCATTCATAATATCCCATCCTTATTTTCTCTGGAACCATTTGCAATGAAAGAAAGTATCCAATAAGCTAATAATATGTAATGAAAAGTAATTACATGTCAAAACAAGTATTCACAATCTTTTTTCTCTGGTAATGCAAATCCAGTCTCATTGCCTAACAAGGGTGCATTTTTCCTGCTGGATGCTTTTTGAACACTTACATGTCTACCAAACTGCTTGTTTTAGTCCCACTTAGTTCCTGCATGCAGCAGACATTGGTTCACTTTGCATTAAAAAAACCCAAACCCAGTCTGCATAGTAAAAAGGGACATTTAAGCCCTACCTTTTTTTCTAGCAGTCTATGTGGTCAGTACCACATG
This sequence comes from Psittacula echo, assembly GCF_963264785.1. Taxonomy (NCBI): domain Eukaryota; kingdom Metazoa; phylum Chordata; class Aves; order Psittaciformes; family Psittacidae; genus Psittacula; species Psittacula echo. Next base: position 34,094,497 of record NC_137738.1, on the reverse strand, counting down.
CAGATACAAGAGATGATGAATGAGCAACAAGGGATGAATGTGTGGGGACCACATCATGTCATAAACATGAGGGCATGTGCCACATGAGGCAGTGCCAGGAATACCTAGGAGACACTACAGATACCTGAGCCTGTCCTTGAAATCCCTGCATGTTAGATGCTTTCCCAGGGCCAGAAAGTATTTCTTGCCCTTGCTAAGAAAATGTCAGCTGTGTGACCTAGGACTGGTGGTTCTGTAGTCTGATGTAGCAGTGGTTAGTTGTTACATAGGAAGAAACGATCCTTCACCCCTGATTATGCAGATTATTTTGTAATGTTTCCAGTCAGAGGGACATTGCCTCTGTGCTTCTATTGACACACTTATTCCTCAAAGTATGAAGCCATATAGCTGTGTTTTTTATAAGCAAACTTAAATGTTTTTTCTTATTCACCTTGCTTCTGACCTTCATGCTAATTAAAACTGCTTACTCCTATGAAACTACTTTTTATGTCTAGCTCAGAGCAGTAGAAGTTCACTGCATTCCTGGATTATTCCTTGCAGGTTGGTAGGAAAAATGTATAGCTCCTTTATCTAGAAAATCTGTGCCATCTTTTCACATTAAACATCAGTGGCCTCAATTAGTGATTAACTAGTTCAAAACACTCTACAGAAGCACAATTTTGACAATGTTGTGCACTAAATTTCTTTCTGTCAATGCTGATTCGAGCAGCCTAACATAAAATTCTCAGATAAGGCCAACTAAACAGCAGCCGATCTAACTAGGACACCTATTTCTTTTTACTCCCTTGGACCTCAGAAATCTTAATATTTTCATCATCTCATAATGGCTCTTGCATTTCCCTGTATATATAAGATAATTGAAGAACATGCAACCTTTATTTTAAAGGTTAAGGATAGAGCTACATGCTAATTCACCCAGATCTCTAAAAGGCAGAATATGAATTCAGGTATACCCAGCTGTATTATTGTTAGGAATTCAGTTGTATAAAATCCTTCAGCAATAACATATTTGCCCCTCCTCGGTAAATACAGAATTATAATTTGTGGTAGTCAGCTGGACAGTGGTGTTGGTACACACTTGCACCAAATCTGTGTGCATAAGTTCCGTGTGGGAACAGAAAAAGACATCGATCCCAATCATATCTATCTGCATTAGTACTTTTGATAGCTCCTAATTCAAGAGGTATTTTATCATTAGTACTTAATGTTGTTCCACACTATGCTATGGGAGTTTTCTTCCAGTGAGAAATGGAAACTTTTGACCCAATTGCAATGATATTGCAGAGTATCACATTCAGTATTCCAGACACATGAGTGAAAAATCAATAATCATCATGCAAGAATTACCAAGCATTTTAAATCTGACCTACATTTCTATTCATTCATAGATACTACGATATATGAGATCTCAAACCTAAAACTCACTGATGTTGTCAACTGTGTTTATTTAAGCTGGCAGGTTACTTTCTGTCATATATTTGCCACTTGCATTCTTCTTAATGTAATACACTAGCAATCTTGCAGGCACATTGCAGGCATTTCTTTGCCTTCTTCAGCTTATTTTTAAAAAATTGATAGTCTTCAGTTAAATTACAACAAATCTTAACTGTGCAGTAGTTATCACTGTTTTATACTAGCAAAAAACCCACAAACATCACCAATTGAAGCCTTCTCCAATTCCATCCATTGCATACAATAATACAAATATCATATATATGCCATAGCTTGGTATTTGTGTTTGCAAAGCTAGTGTTAAAAATTTTCTTTAAGAAACCAGAGGGCAAATTTCAGTATTGTCCAAGCCTGTAATTTAAGGAGCATTTCACTTTCAGAATCTTGTGGCAGATGATATGTATGCCCAGGAATTCACTCCTGATTCTGTTTGTCTAGATGTCAAGGACAGGGTCAATCTGAGCAGTAGAAAGAGAACTGCTTTACTTTCAAGGCATGTTTCCTGAAGAAAAAAGCCCTTTACTTCAATCCCCAACACATCATCAGCTTTGATAAAACCAGGATTTAATTCAAGACTTCATCTTCAGCAGATGTCTTGTCTCACACATTTAGTTGTGTACACTTAAGTAAACATGTTTCTATTCCAACAGCAACTGCTGTGATGCACTGAAAACTTTTCTCCCCATTTTACATCTAAAAACACAAGATTAGAGTGTGCAAAACCAGAACAGTAGTTCTTACAATTTTTGTCTCTGAGCAACAACTGGAAGCTGAAAAGTCTTGTATTTACAATACTGGGTAATGACTTGTGTCTCTATTTTATTTTGGGGGGTTTGTGTTTGTTTCGTTTGGGGTTTTTTGTTTGTTTGGGTTTTTTTAATTTTTCAGATTTGCATCCTGTGTAACAGTGAAAAAGAGGTGTAATGTGAGAGAGTGTATACATTACAAATCTTCCTTCTGGAAAAGAAAGGATAGGAATTAACCAAGTCTCCAAAATTTCTTTGTTGCTTTGGTCCTGACTGCTCTTTAAAAGTCTTTGTTTTTCCACAGGGAGGTTTTGGTAAGCGTTTCTTTTGGGAAGGAGGGGGAGGAGAAGGAAAATCAGTGGGAGGAACCTAAAAATCTCCACCTTTTGGCTGTCTCAAGTACTTGTCTGCCTGGAAGCTCAATATGATGCAATTAATGAACAGCAGTCCTCCACCTTCAGTACTTCCTCTCTTTTTTGAGACAGATGTGCTGACAGCATGGCACCTTCTTTAAAGAACTCAGTTTTATGGAAGCTGATCTCAGCAAGGCACGAGTGGCTACAAGCTTTTGTCTGCTCCATGTATTTTCAAGAAAAATCAGTGTTTCATGGCAAATACCCAGAGACAATATCAGAGACGAAAACCAATTCTATGCAGGGTTCAGCAAATGCCTCATTTAATCTGGATTCCTTTCAAATATCCAGGCATGCTAAAGTTTCCTTTCCTTGTTTTGAAAAACACTCTTATGGAAAAATGCATCTCACTTGCAAGCTATCATTTTTCTCATACACTGCACACATTTCACTCTGCTTAGCTTTCCTCCTATTCCTCATAGACATATCTTCATATGCAACATCAAAACAGTTCTTTCGTTCTGTGCTTTTACATCTCACAAGCTGTACAACACCATCTTCTCCTCACTTATATCTGAACTCAAGAAACGAACCAACTCAAACCTCAACGTAGCAGGGTACCTGAAGTTAGATAACTAAGTAAGTTACCTGCTAATCAGTGGTGCTAAACATTTGCAATTCCTACCAAAGTCAAGAACTTTAGAAAACTGGGAAAATTCAACCCCTACAACTTTCATCTCCCCCCAGCTCCAGGCACAGAGTGGTATTCATAGTCTCAGCTTTATTCACCAAACTAATCGTATGAGGCTTAACCAAACTGGATAAAGCAATTGCAGAAGTTAAGTTACCAAACTGGATTCACACGCCTAAATGTAGCCACATGAGTTTGATAAATTTTTTGGCTTAAACATTAACAAAAAGAAAACAAGACAGAAGAAAACAACTCAATAGATAGAGAATCCCAGACTTCCAAAAGGAAGCACAGCCCCAGGAAGCCTTATGGATATCAACCAGCTGTCATGAGAAATGAAAGTATGGTATAACAGCCTTCTCAAGACTTCATGCTTCACTGCACCTTGCAAAAGCCACATGAAGGATGCATACGGAATAAAATCTTTCCCGTTTAGTCTTTCCTCAAAACTTTGGCGAAACCTGATTTCTCTAATATTGCACATGTTCTAACTCAGAGAAAGATCAGAGTAAAACAGTGGTCCCAGAACATTTGACGTATTTGTGAAGATAGTTTTTGTTCTGTCTCTGTAAAAATTTGGGTTAAGCTTCAATCATAATTCAAAACAAGATCCACATTTTAAAAATATTTTTTTAAAGAAACACAATTCCTATAAATTGTCTCAGACTTAACAAAGCAAAATTAGTTTTGCACGAAGTATCTATAAAGAAATAATAGTATTGAACTATGAAAAGTGAAGTTTCAACAGCTTTAGACCAACTAATATGTATTTCAGGAGAAATTCTGAACAGTAACTGAACAGCAAGAGTAAGGGGTAGGAGGGTGTTTTCAATGGATATATTTGAGCTGTCTCAATTGAAAAACTTTGATGCTAAATCACAAGTATTTCTAGTTATTTTTACTTCAATGTTTTGTTACTAGGCTTCAGAGTAGAAATCCTGAAGAAGATGCAAAGGCGCTATCTTACCTTCTACTTGTAGTTGAAGAGCTTTGTGCACAGCTCCAGAGGAATTCCTGTTGCTTAAAGTCCTGGTGAGGATCTCCTTCAAGAGAACAAACCCATGGAAGGGAAAGGCAATTGCTCATTTCATGTCTGCTTGCTTCATTCTACTCTAATTAACAGCTCTAGAAGACTTTGTAGGAAAAGCAGATTGTTTTTACAGGTTGCTGGAAGCTGAACTTTTCATGGAGAACTGGATGGAGATGTTGCATTAAAAGGCAGCCAGTAGAAATATGCTATTTTGGAAAGGGATGCTAACTTATCAACAAACTTTAAAATATATTAATTACATTGAATATTTCTACTGTGTTTTCCCATCAGCTGGTCAGAAAGAGGGAAGGAAAAAAAAACCCCAGAAACCCTATTGTGGAAATGGTTTCACCCTGAAGGAGTGTGAGAGTAGATTGCTTAAGAGTCTTGTCTCAAGAATAGTTACTGTCATTTCAAAGTATTTCTCCTGCTGAAGGTGTCTGGATTAAATACTGTAGTCTTTGCTATACATTTTAAAGAGTAAACCCAAAATATGTATTTTTTGTTTTAGCTGTCTTTACCTAAGACTTCAGTTTTATATCATCATCACTTGCAGTGGAATTTCTATGGCACTCATCATTTCTAAGCAATTTCCACAGAAGCATAATAGAGGCTTATGAGACAAATATAAATACATCAATGTACCATGTCCTGGTTTGCACTGCTGCATTACATTTCTTACTTTCCATCTTTGACTACTAATCATTGGCTTGCGGTTGGTAAGTATCTATTCCTGTGCATTTCAGAATAGTGCAGTAACCTGTGAGAAAGTTTTTATATATCCTACCTGATTTTTTTACCTGTTCATTCTTGTGAATCACATTTTTTTATTTGCAGTTACACCTTGGACTGAGTCTAATTTGGAGTAGCAAAACTGCTGCCTTGCAGGCCTTCTTGAAGTCAAGTATGATGATATGTAGAAGCTGAAATTATGCTTGCATGATTTCAGAAATTAGTCTTACATTCATGAGGAGAGCTTTGGATTAAATAACATTTTTAATTACATGCAACAATTGCTACCCTAAGAGTAGTTAGCAACAATGTTTAGAAATCCTTCTGCACAAAATCAAATCATATATATGCCAGATAAATACTGTGTGTATATATTAAAGAACTCTACAAAAGATACATACATATAGAATGATATCTTACATGTAGTGAACTGTAACTCCTTTGTTAAAACAGTTGCTCTGGTTTACTTTAGTTGCAGTACAGCAAATCGACCTGTCCTTTTGCAAGTAGACTGGCATTAACAATTTACTCAGATTTTACCAGTTCTTAAGCATGGAAGCACACAGCAGTATCTTACAAACTATGCTATCGACCAATATACTTGACACCTAAATAGTGTAACATACCATCATGAGTAGGTGACACTACAAGTCCTTTTGGGAAAGATTCTCAACTTGTGGTCATGAAGGTAAGTGGACTGTTGTTATACTTGCCTCTTTAGGGAAGGTTCATTAAAAAGGAATAAAATTTTAGTGTTCCCCCAAAGTTTAGCTAACAAAGTCTACTGTTGCCCTTTGTTTTTTAAATATTCTTTCTTAAAATGCCAGCAGCAGCCATTAGTAAAGTCTATCAAGCACTTATCTCCAGAAGCTCTCTATGAAATGGTAGCATCTAGTAATAAGGTAAATAGAATATATATATACAGATATATGTTCAGAAATAGTGGGACTATAAGCGAAACTGTTTGCTGGACGACGGCAGCAAAGACCTTTTCTGGTCAGCAGCACTGTGTTAGATTGTGTACAACAAGGTGTCACAGAATTTCCAGTTACTTAAGCATCTCAGAGGAAGAATGTTAAGATTCTAATATCCAAGCTTTGAAGACTGCAGTGGTAATGGCAAAGCAGGGACTGACTTGAGAGAGAGTAGATACAATCTATGAGAGTCATAAGAATTACAAGATTTCAAAAATCACCCCCAAAGATGTGCAGTTTGTTTTCCTTCTGGTGCTTCATAGAGACTGGCAATTTCTTTGTGTTTTGCTTTGGAACACGATTTGAAACAATGATTTGGGTTTGGCACTTACTCATATACCAGCATAAGTTGCTAGAAACATCACAATCTTTTGAAGACAAGACTGATCCTTGAGGTATTTTCTTGGTCTTTACACTACCTTTAATTATGTGCAGATAATAAAAATATGCCTTTATTTGACTCTATTAAAACTATCATTGACAGCCTAACAAAATCTTTTTACACCTGAGCATCTGCTTAGCAGGAAATCATCCCAGCAATGAAATCCCAGCAATATAAAACCCCTAAACTTTTCTCTAGCCCTTTGCTTGGGGAAGTTCTCCCTGAAGTCCCTCAGTTCTTTCTCAAATTCCTAATTATGTATTTCTTTTCTACTATACTAAAACAACTGCTAGACTTGGAGCCCCCTAGATTTGAGGAAGGGTGTTCCAGTACCTTGCAGAGAAATCTGCTCAGCAATTTAATTTCTGTCTTTTATGTAGGAAGGAAGCCCCTTTTGGGAAGCAGACCAAATCACAGTTCAGCTGTAGTAAGTGATTTTAGGTTGCTCATATAATAAAACCTCTTAAGCTCCTATTGCAGCCTAATGGGGCTGCTGGTGGCATTCACACAGTCTTACTGAAATGCCCTCCTCATTAAATGGGTTATTCAGAAACCAAAGTCTACAGTGACTTTGGTTTCTGAATAACTTTAGATACAATGCCAGGGTCAAAATGTAGCTCCTGAAAGGTCTCAGGACAGCAGAGTAACTGGTGATCACTAGGATTTGCATAAGGGGAATCAGAAGATGAAGATCTGGTTATCTAGTCATGTTTCATTGCAATGCAAGGTTGTCTCCTGTTACATTGGTATACTGTAAATTGCTAGGGAATTGCCAACAAGGATGAGAGCATTTTGTCACAGTTGTGATTAAGAGACTGAATCCTTAGGGCCCCTTTAAATTGCCTTTCCTTTTGTCCTAATTCAAGCAGAATTTCATTGTTTTCAGTGTGTGGGAGGAGATTCAGGTGGAAACACTAGCAAATTTCTGTCCCAGAGAGGTATGCAAACAAACAGAAGTGAACTTCTAGAGAAATTTTACTGCCTATTAGTGTCTGCCAGTTTTCATAGGTTCATCAGGATGCATGAGAATTCTCCTATAAAGTAATTTATGTGCTGTGCTGTAGAGCAACACTTGATCCTTTTGATCTTTGATATTAGGGATAATGAATGTGTAGGCACCTTCAGCTTCCTCAGCATTGTCATGCAATCTAAGCTGACTACTAGACTGGTCTGACTGCTGTTTGTTCCATTTACTCAGTGGTAAGTAGCACACCATGATTCTCTCAAGCATAAAATGGAAGCAGGCAGGATTTCAAAAACTATTAGAAGAACCTGATTAAAAAGCAAGGGTGCTTCATTGCAATTGTATCTTTCTTAAATAAGGTGAATAGATGAGACATCACTTTCTAAACATCTCTTTTTGGTTGCTTAAACTGGCTTTGGCAGTTATTCTTGTAATTCTCATATGGTGGTGATGAAAGTTGGCTTTTATGGTTTTACTGAAAAATTTGGGATATGACCTTCCAAAGCTGGAAAATGATTGTTGTGCTTTCTCTCCCTCTTTAAAGAGACTGGACTTCTCTTTCCCAGATCACCACCACACTAGGAGGTTAATACTATGCACCTGAGGCCTTTCTGTAGTCTAGTACAGAAAGCTACTTCCTTGCTAAGCATCCTTACATGGATTTGAAAATATTTCTATGTGTAAAAGCTTTCCACGAACTTTAAGACACAAATTCAGCCCAAATTTTCAGTTCAGCTTAATTTTTCTTCACTTTTTTTTCCACACGTATAAATGTGCTTCTAACTATGTTGTTAAACATTTTAAGAAGGAAAGTTCTCAATTCTGTACAAATGACTTAGGCAGCAACCTGTCATAACTGCATGCAAGTTGCATGCAGTCTTTCTTGGTACTTGTATATCTCCTTCTGAAGGAAAACACTGCTATGTTTTAAGATAGCATTTTCTTGAGACATACGGTAGTTCATTTTTTTCTCTGATATATTCTTCTCTATTGTCAATGGGACTTCAAATGTTCCAGGCTTCCCCCCTGAGAAAAAGAACAGAATAAATAAAAAGAGAGAGAGAGCTGGGCTCCTGCTGCACATCTCCAGAGCCTGTGGGAACAAAGAGCCAGAAGTGCTGGGAGGAAGGATGAAAAACCTTTGGGAATGGGCAGGAGACAGGCAAGGAGGTGGGGGAAGGGGCCATGGGGCAGTGGGGGGGGAATGGGAACAGAAAGGAGACAGATCTGGTGAGCCAAGGAGAAATCCGGTAGGAGAAACTTCTTTGTTTGGAGGAGAGAACAAAGGGAAAGGAGAGATGACGGAAGAAGCATAGCTGTCAGGTCAGAAGAAATTCATTATTCTGATCCACTCTCGGTCTGCACCCATGAAGGGGCTGATGTAAACACACAGAGAGAACCGATTAGCATGTGCAAGAAAACATGCTGCTTTTGCTCTGGTTGTGACAATTGACTCTTGTTTTTAATTTTCTTTTTTTCTCATCTCTTTTTTTGGCACTTAATTCACTTTGGCCAAAACCAACTAGATATGAAAATGTAAAGCTGAAAATCTACTATGGCAAGGCTGCAGATACTGACTTCATTGATCTTGACACATAGATCTAAACATACATATTTTCAGCAGCTCTGGTTTCTCCTAGATGGGGCTGACTGCTGCAAAGAAAACCAACCTGACCCACAGTGATTTGAGTTCTCTCTAAATCTAAACCTTAAATTTTGGATGTATCCTGCTCCGCTTCTCCTGCAGTATGAGAAATTTAGCAGGAAGAAGTTGGCATCAATGCAAAAGTTTTGGTACTGTTTGTGTATGTAACTGCTTTAATTTAAGTTAAAAACTCCTGGTGGAAACCACTTATTTGTGTAAAGCAGAAATACCAAATCTCCATGAGGAATCCATATATATATCCAGTTATCAAGCAGACCATGTAAAACATCAAAACTGAAGCAATACTTACCTTTTCTAAGTTAACTAATATCAGTGCTTTACCGCAGGTCTGGATGTTTTTCCCTCCTAGTGGTATTATAGAGAGTAGTCAGCATTTCAATGTAATCTGCACTACAATGCCCTATGTTAATGCAGACAGATACTTCAAAAACGGAACAACATGTTAATGGTCCCTCCCATATAACTCTTGGGCCTAACAATTAGTAGCCGCTTTTATTAGCAGTTAAGTGCAGAAATATACCATTTAAAATCTTACAACCTTTGTTCTGGATTTTAGGTGACTTCAACAAAATGTGTCTTTACTAATGCCCATTGTAAGCCTTCATGTCTGTTGTAAATAGTATTTTTATCCCCTGGCTGTTGCCTGGATTACAAGGCAAAAACAGGACAACTTGTTTTGTTAAAACTGTTGGTTTCCTCTTTACATTTATTTTAAGATATGAGCAAAAGCTGAGAAACTTTCCTTACTGGTCATGGATGATTTTTTTTCCCTCCAGTTCTTTATCTGCTGTACTTGGAACTCTGAAATTAGTACTTGGAAATGAAGCTATTTATCTTAGTGCGAATGGGGTTACACTCTGTATTTTCAGTTATAAAATTGAGTTAAAGATCAATTTATTGATCCCTGGACAAAAGAATGTCTCAAAAGAGAGAGCTACCAACTTCAGGAAGATTCTTCCTGTGAACATGAATTGTTTATCAGAATAGCCACGCTTTTTCAAAGGCTTCACCTTTCATACATTTACCATTTCAGTTGCTCCTGTTTCATGACATGTTGGTTGCGTTTCATGCAAGATATATAAAACCAGAAGCCATTTCTGGAAGAAATGAACTTATTCTCCAGATCTCATTTTCTGCAATGAATTTACACTGCCCTTACATATGCATCCCTGGTTCTGCTACTAAGTGGGGTGTTCAAGCCTTAAAACCAATCTTTTCTGCATGGTTGCAATGTGATAAATATCCTCAAAAGACTTGCTTACTTGGCAGTGGCCACTAATACATGGTCTTGTGAGACGGCTTTTCTTCCAACAGTTGAGAAGATTTGCTGGCACTTTGACTTCATCCATGTTCAAATGAACTGAGAGTTGGCCAGTCAGTTCTCAGGGACCTGGAAGGCAGCTTATGTGCCTGGCTAAATTTGCCTTGCAATTTCCAGCCATGACAGGAAAAACAATTTGCCCATCCATTTCATTTTCTAAAGAGTGAGGGAACAAATATTTACATATATAAAAATTTGAGGGTTTTATCTATGCACAACTCTCTGGGGTTTCCTTCTCCATCAGGATTAAGTTTTCCCTTTTGTTGAAACTCCTAGTTCTCAGTGAATATTTCTGTTTAATACTCTATCTATTCTATCAATCCATCTACTGAATATCTAAAACAGATAGTTGTCCACCTAGGAGAGGTTTTTTTTCTTCTCCGCTGACCTTTTTTGATTCTTTAAAGTGTCCTTATCTCTCCCATTGCAAGAGCTATGATCTCTCATACAGCCAAGTGTCTTGTCTCTGCTACAGGACTCTGTGGTCTGTGTAATTCTCTAAGCAGTTACTGAGAGAGTGCAAGGCAGCTCACTCCTATGTAGGTATAATGTCTTTTATAAAATGAAACTGAAAACCTTTTTCTTCAACATAACAAGAATATGAACAGACTTCTGAATATGCTTATTATACTGTTTCCTGGGAAACTTCATTTATTGATTCATATTCAGTCTTGTTGCTTGTATATATTGGTACATGGAAGGTCTTACACTGGAAAACTTTATCTTCCAACTTACCCGTAGGACAAAATTGAGAAAATAGCCGGCATTCTGATTTTCAGTTCTGTGAGTGTGTTAGCTCAAATGGAGAAATTCAAGTTTCGTGATACCAGTTAAAGCTTTCAGTTGCAGTAATACCAACCATTCTGAAAAATTACTTTGCAGATTTCTTACAGAACAGAAAGATAAAGGAACAACAAAAATTCTCATCTTCATGCAGGGCCAGGATGATTGTTAATACCAAGACTTCCAAGTATTTATAGATAGCCAGTACCTGACGTAGCTTTTTGAGAAATTATATAAAGGCAATTTCTAGCTTCTACATTTTAGTAATTCTTTTCCAGTTTATATTTCTTTTTTATTTGCATAATTATTCCAGTGAGTAAGCTTGACTTAACTTCCTAAGGTTAAAAACCAAAGAAAGGTTCACCACTGTGTTGCAGAATTAAGCCGTTTGCATCAATAGTACTGGTCCTCAACAAAAGGTTTATCATCACTGTAGTTATATTAGTTTCTTCAAAAATAATTTAGCACTTTGCTACTTATTTAAGAGGGGAGAAAAATGCAACATTTGCAGAAGTAAACATTTTCACAAAACATGTATAATATGGACTGGAAAAATAGATTAAAAAAGAAAAAAGAAAAAAGAAAAAAAGATGGTTTTAAGTCAAATCTGAGTCCTAATACTATGATTTAGTCTAAATGTTTGGAGCCTGCCTGCCTTCGAGCCAAACTCCATGTAACAACGGTGGTGTATTTCCACTGCGGCTCCCTTAGCTGAACAGCATATCGTATATTTGTGTATGATGCAACAAGGTCTGTCCCCTGAAAACACTCTGGAGGTTTCATTAGTGATGGTAGCACAGGAGGCTGGTTTGCAGTGGTAATCTGGCAGAGACAGCCTGTGCTTGTCTTTGCATGTGAGTTACAGGCCTTGTGAATCAACAGAACATAATAAGAATACAGGTTAACACTGAGTTGACCCAGAGTTACTTGGTGTCATTGCAGCAAACTAAAATAACACAATCTGAACCTAGAAAATCAGTGTTTTAGTTGAGGGAGTTTCTTGGGTTTTCAAATCAAACTGCAGTTTTTTTATTGCCAGACTGAATCTTGAGATTTCTTTTTTTGGATGAAACAGGACACCAAATTATTTTACTTTTTTTTGGCTTGGAGAAAAGAAAATGTTTCAAATTTCATGCATTCTCATTTTTCATCAGATCTCATTCTAAAACCTTTACTTTTAAAGTTCATAATACTACCTTTTAGGGGAAAAGCATTAATACCATGCCTATACACAGGCAGTAGAGTTGGAGTTCGTGTGTTTCTGCCTTCTGACTTGAGTGATCTCTCTTAAATTGATCAGAAATTGGACAAAGCCTCCAAGTTTTGTACAGCAGAGTTATGGAACTCAACATGAGGATGTAGAATAAATGAAGACAAACATACCAGCAAAGAGCAACCTCTAGAAGAGTCAAAGGCACAAGGTTTGTTTCTTGTGGGGCTAAAGCACTGTCACTGGATTTCTGGTGCTCTGGACTGTAAGTTACATCAAAAACTCCTCTGAAAAGGTTTGCTATAAGCATTCAATAGACCTAATTTAAATGTCTACAGCATAGTGCTATTTTTGCAAAATAATGCAATACAAATATTCTATTATAGTAAATTCTTTTTGTATCTGCGTTTATTTAGAACATCTCTTCACTATACCAAAACTTCTCTGCCTCAACTGAAGATAAACTGTTAGTAAAATGTTACTCCAGAACACCTAACAAATTTATTTAAAAAGGAGCTGTGAAACTTGTTTTGCATATATTTTTACATGCAAGGAAACTCAAAATTAGTTCCTTTTAAGGGTATCAAAGTTGGCACAAGTGGCAGAAATCCCTGGAAGGTAAATATGTGCCTTGCTTCATTTGAAGAAATCTGGCTTCAAAATAAAGAAGTTATAGACTTTTGAAAGCATGCATCCTGGTTTGCACAGCGGGTTTTTTTTAACATCAGAAGCAAACACCAGGATGTGATGTTCTGAATATTCACTTTCAGTATATTTGAAAGCTCACACCTACTTGTATTTGAATGTGTGATTACTTTAAGAACTGCATTGTTCTGAATCACAGTTACAAAAGGAAAAAGGCGTTGGAGACCTTATTGTTTATTATAGATCAGGTTTCTGCTTTCAGCCAGAGAATGAAAGAATATGGGCACTTTACTCACAGGAACTAATATTATTCTTGTCAAAATAAACTTTAGATAGGGTTTCCTGCAAGAATGGTTGCAATCTAGGAAATACACTGATTCAAACCATCATGTGGAGAAAATATACTCACATTTCTGTGACTTCATTATCTTATTTTCTCAATTCATTGAGAACTTCACATATCTCTTGCAGTGCTTTCCCTGCTGCTTCTTTCTAGCCAAAACCAGAAATGTGTTTTCCTCCATCACTTTCTCAGCGGCACTTGGTGATTTATGTTTTCTTGGAAATAAATGATTCACTTTGGGATAGAAGAAACACAAAACTGTTTTGAGTAATGAAAAGAAACTCTGCACTTTCAAAGAATACTGCCGAGCTAAAATATGGTAACAATAACATGCTCAGTACTGAATGTATCTTTACCACAGGAGCCAGATAATATCTGTTAGTTACTAGAACTATTCACCAGCTTCAAGCCTCGGTAATAGTTTAAGGCTGAATTTCTGAATTTTAGAATGAATAAGGAAATATATTTCTGCCAGTTAGCATGATGAGTGAGCTTCATGGCTAACTCAGTTCTGAGTTAGCCAGCCCTGATTCCTCATGAGTGACAGAGGGTGGAGAGATGAGATGATAGGCAAAAGTTTAGAAGTTTAAATGAAGTGCTTAAAAACAAGTAAGACAAATGCTGACAAAGTTAACTACTGTTTTATGTGGGTTTGCTCTGCCAGAATAGCACTTATAGTTAATACCTCTAACACACTATGCTTGCTATGTACATAGTATAAAGAAATAATTGAAGAAATTGTGGAAGAGAAGCCTGTGAAAGAACAGTATTTAAATGTGTTGGGTTTTGATTTTTTTTCTTAAGAAGAGCCATACACCCCTGAATTCAATAAGAACATCCCACAATCTGAGATTACCATAACCCACTCATAGGTTTTGCTTGTTTTGCTACTTTTCTGTGAAATATTAGCAAAACGAGAGAAACATTTATTTATTTATTTTATTACTTGAAATAGTGATTCTTATTTTAGACAATATAATATTTGTTCATATATAAAAATATCAGTAATCTATTTTGAACAAAATGGGTCTTTACTCTCAGATTTTCCCTTTGGCTACCTTATTAGTAGCAAATATCCAGCATTCCCTTTTCTGTTGTACCATAAAAATATGATTTTAATCCTGATCCTGGTTATTCTACAATTCCGGACTCATATATGCAGACTGATGTTCTGTTAGGAACCTAAGCCTTACTTTTAGTTCATTATTTTTCAAAAGCTAGTAGCTATCCTAGCTTATTTTCTGTTACCTAAGATCCTATCATTTGTTTGAAAGGCTTATCTGTAAATACTGGTTATCCACTGGTATTAAACCCCAATTTTAAAGTCTTGAAGATCTAAAAGAATAAAATTAATTTGATTTTTTTGTTCTTTCTGGTTAGTTCTTGAAAATGCAACTCTGTAACCTTTGCAGTAACCAAACCATGAAATTTACATCCAGAACTACTTACAATTTATCATTTTCTGCTTGCAGGTGATTGCTTTTAATTTCTTTCAATTAAAATTCATGGAGAACAGGAGACAGAAGGCGTGAACTCCTGCCCCTCCAGTCTTCTGGCAGGTTTACCACCAGCTCTGCCAAAGTGCAATTTTTCAAAATAATCTTTAAAATAAAAACTTTGCTTAGTTTTAGAACAAGAAGTTACGAGCACCAGAGGGCAGTTACCCTATAGTCCTTGTCTGCCCATAAAGTACCACTCAGTATTATCAGATTTCTGCTACCTTGGTCCCGAACTCAGCCTCACGTTGGTAATACAAAACCTCAAAGTGGTTTCAAAGGTTCCTGTGTGCAAACTCCATGCCTCTGGTACCTACCACCCATCCGTCTGCTACAAGCTTTCACTACAAAGCAACTAATTTTAGTTTAGACCCACCCACCCCCACAGCGATACTCTAGAAAGGTGCTTTAGTCCTTACTTTGCCTTGCAAGCTTTACATTAAAAAAAAAAAACAATGCAGAGAAGCAACCTCTGATCATTTGATCACTAACCAGATTGTGGACGCTGTATGCATTTTCAAGAGCTAGAAACTGGCTGCTCTGCTCCAGCCTCCTGCTCCAAGTAGCACCAAACAGAGAAACACATTTGGAGGAAAGCAAAAATCAGTTTCTGAATAAGTAGCAGATATTATCATTACTGCCAAATCACTATCCCTTATGCAATACAGCATGCCTGTGATCTAAACGTGGAGCTACCCTGAAAAGCTGTGCCTCTGCATACCTGACCTGTGATGGTTCTCCCCCAGTGCTACAAATGATCTGCTGCTTTTCTGGAGGACTGAGAGTCTTCAGTCATAAAAGCGACTGCTTCATCAGAGCTCAAGTATTGAAACAGGTTTTCTTGCACAGAAAAGTATATATGGATTAGGCGTTAATTTTAAATAACTTAGCTTCCTATTTAAAATGGAGCTATACTGTGAATCTGTCCTTGACGAAAACACTAATAAGCATGAGGAACCATCAAAACACTATAGCTGCTCATCATCTTCAGGAGGCAATAGCACAGTCAGGAAAGCCATAAGCATTTCTGAAAAGCTCGGGCAAGATGTTTGCAATGAGGTCTTTCAGCTTCCTAAACAAGTTTGGGGTCCCATAAAGAGAGGACTTTTTAATAACAAAAAATTCAAGTTGCCACTCTAATCCTCCAGTTCACATGCCTAGATCAAGATGCATTACATGGCTATTTTATTGCTCTGGTAGTTGAAAAAAGACTTTGAAATGGGAATACAGTGATCTGGTCTTAATGTGACTGGGATTTTCTTTAAGTGTTGATCTGGTTCTCTGTCTCTAAGGCCTGTTGGTCCAACAGAAATGTATTAATTCATGAAACACAGCAAATTTATAACCTTGGTTTGCTGAAATTTGGTGCTACATATGGGGAAATCAATCTGAAGTTTAATCAGCTTTTCAGGTGCCTAACTGGCTGTTCTCCTAATTTTTTTGAGCACACGGTTAACATGGGAGCAGTAGAGTCATCTGATTTTAATGATTTTTAATGTTTGTGAAATTTTTCTATTCCATCATTTTGGCACTCACTGATTAACAACTGTGAATAAAACACTGCCATCATTTTTGCTAATGCAGAAACAAAAAGGAATGCTGCAAAACAAATGTTAGTGTAATAACTTCTTCTAGAATTCAATAGAAATCTGCTAAACAGTGGATCTATTTGTTATTATATTATATTATATTAGTTCTATTTGTCTATTAAAACTTAAACAGGAGAAGTTTAGACTGGATATAAGGAAGGAATTCTTTACTGTGAGGGTGGTGAGGCACTGGAATGGTTTGCCCAGGGAGGTTGTGAGTGCTCCATCCTTGGCAGTGTTCAAGGCCAGGTTGGATGAGGCCTTGGGTGGCATGGTTTAGTGTGGGGTGTCCCTGCCCATGACAGGGGGGTTGGAACTAGATGATCTTAAGGTCCTTTCCAACCCTAACTATTCTATGATTTTAGATAAAATTCAGAAGACCTGAAAATGTCTTCATATAAGATAGAATTAAATATCTTCATATATAATGACAGTAACTGACCTCTGGGATGATGCTATATTAAGGCAGGCAAGATAATACATATGATGCAGGTAAAAAAAGGTGTCTTTCATGTTGGAAATATTTCTTGCTCCTTTTAGAGGTTCTGTAAGGTAGGAAAAAAGAAAAAAAGAAACCAACAACATTAAAAATTAATTGTGATTATGATAAACTGTCATCGTTACAAACATTGTTATAAACTGTGAGCTTACTTAGAGGAATTTGCATATTTGGCTCAACTAGGAGATAAACGTTGCATTATAATAGTGTGTAACACCTGATATTTAATTATCTGTAATTTCTATTTACATGAATGCCTTGAATTAGACATGGAAATACTATAACAACGAAAAATCCAATGTAAAAAAACCCCGTATGGTTAAATTACAGTTTTCCACCATACTGGAATCACTGTAGAGAGATTTAATATTTAATATGCATCACTTTTATACATGTAATGTTCAGCTCATAATCTGCAATTAATACATCAACTGTCATTAATGACTTTGAGTAGCAATTTTTGATTGCAGGCAATCTTGAATTTTTCTATGTGTATGCTGGCAAATTCAGAGTTCCTTATTTTGCTTTTCTGTATGAATCCAGAAGCTTCCTTGCCTCCTGAAGGAAGAAAATCTGACAAAAAATCAACAAAGCATTTTATTTCTAACAAAGCTATTTGATCTCTAAAATTCTTGAATGACTTGAGGACCAGCTGTAAGCTAAGGCTCTGGAGCTGGGCTGCAGAAGACTTCAAGAATCATTCTTAATGCAGGATCCACTTCTTATATATAAATTACTGGTGTCGGTGACTCATTTACACCACCTTCAGCATTCTGCCTTCCACTTAGAGTGAGACTAATGCAACTGGTAGGAGTGTACAAAAGCAAAAGCAGGGCCATATGCTTGGTGGGCTGCTCAGCTCCGCACAGAAAGTAACTGATTACAGTATTGTGTGGGCCGCCTTTTCTGTCCCGTATGTAACACTCACTGAGTAAGAAGTTATATTGAATAAAACTCTTGAAATAGCAAATTAAATTAGACATAATAGTGCAGCCTGATATAATCTTTGGAAACAATTTGTGAAACTAATAGCCTGGTGTATGTAAAATACTGCTTAAGAAGAACAGATGTGACATCCTATGGCCATGACCCTTCACTATGCCTGCAGTTATGAAGAGTCTTTAGAACTTCCACGACTTGTTTATGCAAACTTCTTGAAAAGCCTGGTAAAAATATATCCCTGCTATGAAACAGAGGGGTATAGAGGGAAAGTGCATCTTAACTTTCACCTGGAACTTCTGGCCTCTGGCCTTTTGAAGTTGTATTTGCTAGACAGCATGTCATAAATGTTTGTAGCACCAATGGGTTTAAATATATACAGCACTAGTTTTGTGGGTAATTGTGAGATTACTCATGTGCACTGTGTCTTTGGATGACTGGAACTTCAAGAGCAAATGTTTTCCTATCTGCTTTTTGGAATATTTGTCCCTTCATCTTTGAATTGACAGTGGTTCAAGGCCAGGTTGGACGGGGCTTTGAGCAACCTGGTCTGGCGGAAGTTATCCCTGCCCATGCAGGGGGGTTGGAACCAGATGATCTTAAGGCCCCTTCCAACCCATACCATTCTATGATTCTATGAATCCAAATCATTATTTTTTTTAAGGGTCACCAAAATTCTCCCACACGTAACTGAATTATTTTGTTTTCTGCAGTAACAGAGCATATCTCCTGTTACTAGAAGATCCTCTGCTTTTTCGTAATTTTGTCTTTCATGCACCTGAAAAGAACACGGAGGTGGGGAGGGTCAGGGCTCCTGGGAAAATACGGAGTTAAAGTAATCCAGGCTGGTTCCCTTGAACGGGAAATCGCTTGCCCCGGCAGTCAATTTGCCTAATTGATTAGAAGCCTGATTGCACCCCCGAAGGGCTCGATGCTCCGTGGGCATGGAGCTTCCAGGGCAGCTCCACAGGCGGGAGACTGCGGTGCTGCTGGAGCCTGGCCTGAGGAATCCTTTCTCGCTGGCCGGGTTCTGATGGGAGCTCCCGGTGCGCCTCGGCATCAGCCGATCCCACTGTCACCCCGCAGACAGTCTGCTGCCCTGCGGGGGACGCTCAGCCCGTTTGCTGCTTCAGCCTTTCCTGCTCCTTCACCTCTAGCAAGAGAGAACCATGACCGCCGAAGGATGGGAGTCCAGCGGTCTAGAAAGCTTCTCCAAAGCCAGAAGCAGCCGGAGCGGCTCCCCGGTTCCCTCAGCAAAGTCGCCTGGTGAAGCCCAGTGGCAGGAAGCAGTTTATAGCACAGTAACTCAGCCCCTTGTCTGAGCTTTTTCAGCTTAGCTTCAGTACTATTACCATGATAAAGACCAGCACTCTTTTTTTTTTTTTTTTTTTTTTTTTTTACTTCCCTTTTGCCCCTTCAAGTCCCTACTTGATCTTGACTTACCTGAATTTCATTCTGGTACCTTGACACTTCGGCTGCTCTCCCAGACAGATGTAATTACAAGAGTTCAAATAAACCTTTCTTGTTGTTGGGGCAGGGGATGAGGGGGTGAGGAGAAAGCAGAGAGCTGCTCTGAAGTTTTGCTGGGAGAACTCACCTCCTCCCAAGGCTCTTCAGGTCTTCTCCGCAATTCAGAGGACCCAGAAAGTGGCAGCTGTGGAACATGATCCAACATTCAGGTTTAGCATGAAACAGAAATAGCAAAGAGTGAGCCCAACAGGAAAAATAGGAATTGCAGACTGCCAACTGCGTTTCAGCGTGCAATACTCCACCTTCTTCCAATGAGACCTCAGCATTCTTACCTTGAGAAAGAATTTGACAACTGATCACATTTTAAAAAGAGAAACAAAACCCACGTGAAAGCTCATTGAAGGCATTACACAGGGAAACAGCACAATGGCTTGCAGTCTACTTCAGCACTCATTCAGTGCTGATGTGAAGAAAAATGCCTTTTATTTCACCCTTCTCCATCTTCACCACATGCTGGAATTCCTGGACAGCCTCCAAATCAAATACAACCTGCTCTCCTTACCTTGTGTGACTTAGGGACATCCCTATTGCGAGGGCTGCAAGGTACCAAAAGAATAATAAATACATTTCTGTATTTATGAAAAGTAGTCTGTCTCATCCATACATTACAGAACTCAGTTCTAGTTTCCTGAGAGTGGAAAGCAAGTTACAACTCCAGTTATGGTTCACCTGGAAATGGCTTATAGCGATTCTCCTTTATGTCAGCATGAAAAAGAGCAGTCAGCTGCTGAAGGCAACACAGGCATAACCCAGTCTCTAATGCAGTGTAAAAAGAAAAACTATGGCAGGGTTTAGACTTTCACTCTGACGACATTCACAAGCCACCTGGAACAAAGACGTGTGGGAAAAGTGAGGCTAGCCTCAACAGAAGAATTATTTCTGTTATATTCAATTCTATACTTAGTTTTGTCACTAGACATGCTACTACATTATTAGGAAGTGGAGCTGTATTTCTACCAGGAAGACTGATCTTGTTGTTTTTTCTTCTGTTACTTTCCAACTCCTTTTTTTTTCAGGCCATAACTACTTATACATCCACACACTTCACTGTTGCAGTTCCTGATTTAGTATTCTGAGAACCACTATTAGAACCACAACACAGATCTTTAATCCTTTTGACAAGATACATTTATATTCTTCCTGTATTAAACTTAGAGTCCATAATGCATTATGCAGTGACCTGGATGATAGAGTAGTGGATGCACCTTTTAAATCTGTGACAACACCAAGTGGGAACAGGGTACCAGGGAGCTGGGCTTAGAATACAAAGTGATCTTGACAAATTGGAAGCATGGTCTGAAGAAGCAGCAGGCTGTCCAGCAGAGACAATGCAAGACAGTGCACATAGGCAAGAATAATCTGTGGCATGAAGACAGGCTGTAAAACATTCAGTTAGAGAGTAAGCTCTACAAAGGTGAGAGCTGAGTGGCTACTTAGGGTTGCAAGATTAGCAAACCTAAACACTGCAAAAAGAACTACGAGCACAAGTCTGGCCTGGAAATCACAAAACATTAATAAATCAATTCTATGCTGCATTACAGCTTCAAGGGGAGTACTGCATCCAGTTGTCTGTGAGGCGCTTCAAGATGGACACCGAACAGTTGAAGACAACAATAAGGATGAACAGAGGTCTAGAAAATGCAATTAATTAAAGTGGCATTAGCTTAAAAAGAAAAGATTAAAGTTACTATTGTCTGCAATAGTGGAAAATAAATGAATTTTTTTTCTATTTATTTACTTATCGCATTGGAAAAAACACAAATTGGATCAAGCTTAAGTTGCAGGTAGAAGGTTAAGGTTCGAGACTGAGAAATATATTTTAATGGTAAGAACAAGGGCGGCTCTGGACCAAGTTTGACAGGGAGAGAAGGTCCCTGAGAAGTTGTTAGACAAATATCTCTCAGTGATGAGTGAGTATTATCTGAAGCTGTGCTGGGCAGGGGAGTGGATTAAATTATATTTTCTTTAGAAGAACTTTCCAGTTCTGCGGTTCCAATAACCAGTAATCCTAAAAAATTAGTGGTTAATATAATTTTTCAAGATCCTCATCCCTTCAAAAAATGTGCTGGTTTTGATAAAGTTTTCATAAAATAAAACAAAAAACTTATGAGCTAAGCTATCAGTTCTACCACCCTCTACAAAAACCTGGTATGTATTCATAACATTTTATTATGGTATGATATTGGGAAACAATTATTGTCTTGTGCTTAATGATGTAAGAACTGCAACAACCCATAAGTACTAGACAGGCCTTTTTAAATAGCCTACAGAAATTACTTCTGAAACACCATGAAGTCTAGATACAGTACCTGCTCTTGAAAAATAAAATCAACACTCCTACATCGGGAGATGTATCACCTAGAGAGAACCATCTGCCTGCATGCTCTTTGGCATGCTTTTCTGTTAATTCTTATGTTGAAAACAGAAAAAGCAAAGACTAAGAAATGACAGGCAGAGTTATTATATCAGAGTATATACTAGAGTATCAAAAATAGATTCTGTAAAAATAAACAATAGCTTAAACTAAATTAAATATATGGTTTTTTTATCTTTGATGGATTAAATTTTGTGTTTCCACTACAGTTTGGAAACATGAGTTAAAATATTTTTTTTAATTTTCTGTTTTCTGTACAAAAAACATCACAAGAAAAGAATGGTTTCAAAATACATTTTGAATTATACAAGCCAGCTGTGTATAACACAATACACAGCTTGGTGCGCTCTTTTGCCTTTTTTGGTTTTGAACATTTTAAAACACACCAGCCTGCTGCACCAGATTCAGCTCCTGTATGAAGAAAAAACATTTCTACCTGGATTCAGTGGATTTATTCTAATATCCAATGTTACTCACTCTTTCTTCCTTTCTTTCAAACAGAAACCGGACTCAGACCTATTGCACTTACAAATCACAATGAAATTTTACATCATTGATATTATTCCCTTGGACTTCACTGTGAGATCACTTTGCACTTTATAGCAGTAGATAATTTTGTTGATTTTTTCCTCTCCCTGCAGTCTGAAGGATTTTTTGCATCTCCAGTAAATTCCCAAATGAATTTTCCCAGGCATGAGCAATACCCACAGAATGTATTTAGGATTTGACTGTATTACATGTTAATCACCTCATAGAAATTCTCAGCCTGGTGAATAGCTCAATTAAGTTCTGAAGTATCAATGTTACATTTACTATTAAAATTATAAGTTAGGACATATTTTGCATGTGCTTTCTTAGGGGATTTGTAGTACTTCAAAATATGTTTGGTTTCCTTTTTTCTTTCCAGTTGCGTTCTTCCGTTTAAAGAATGCCTTTGTCAAATTTGCAGCAGGAGAATCTGAAAACGTTTTGAGTGTTTAAGTCTCTTAACACCTACTATGAAATATCACAATCATTGCATAGGCAAGAAGATGCAAACAATTTGAATCCCCCTTACAAGACATAACTTGTTTTAATATCAACAATTACACATCCTTCTGTGGGCACAGATAGATTTCCTTACCCTTAAAGCATGTTTCAGTGTAAGCCTAAGATGTACAAGGAGTACATCTTAGGAAAAGATGTACAAGGAGTACATCTTAGGAAAAGATGTACAAGGAGTACATCTTAGGAAAAACGCTCCCATGTGTAAGTATCTGTCCATAACATTGACTATTAACATCAATATGTATGCGATTTACAATCTTGTAGGTTAAATTCATGTAGATCCTACATGGATGACAACTATGGCTTGTGTTTTCTCTCTGAACACACTTTAACATGAATAGAGAGTACAAGAAACATATTAGTCCAAAATGAAATTTAGGTGTCTTGAGGGCACAGGAAAGTTTGGTTTATGCAGCGGCTGCAATTCCTCTATAGGATCCCTCCAATTTGGCTTTTAGCTACAGGAAAGTAAATCAAACACAACCTCCTGGTGCTCTCATGGATATTGACCAAAAGTTAACGCCAGATACATGTATAAAAAAAATTCTACCCGTGTACCCGGAGGTGTGTTCTGGTTACTATGGGAATGGTAACCATGAATTTCCTGGCCAAAGTGTGATCAATATCCTAACTTTCAACAGAGCATTAATGTTGTTTTTCACACTTACAAGATACAGATTTTAGCTGTAGTTCAGGCATTCCCCAACAGAATAAACTCTTTCCCTGACGTTGTGCTTAGATGTTAAACAACAACAACAACAAAACAAAAAAAAAAAACCAAAAAAAAAAAACCAAAAAAAAAAAAAAATAAAAAAAAACAACCAAAACCAAACAAACCAAAACTGAACCAAAAAAAAAACCCAATAAAATCAAACCAAAAACCAAACAAAATGAGAAAAAAAGTTTGAAAAAGTAATAGTCACATACAGATAAACTCTTACATTATAACCGCCAGCATTTCCAGCAGACCCCCACTAGTTTCCATTCAAGTTGGTGGCTCAATGTACCTGAGACAGCTAATTAAAAAAGGAAGTGGTCAAAGTCATGCCTTTTTTTTTTTTTTTCCTTTTTTTGTAAACTTCAAAGGTGATCCCTCTCCTTCCTCTTCTTTACATTTTACTGTCTGGCTTTCTGCCCATCCTGCAGCTGTTAGCTGAGCCTGTGTTTCATGGCGTCAAACCTGCCTCCTCACGGTCCATAAAGTTACAGCAGGGATCGTGATACGCAGGTGTGGAAAAGCCAGAAGTGCAAGATGGGCCCGTTAATGATTTTTCTGGCACCCCATGCTGAGCTGCTGAAAAAAGAGAGAGCAGCTTGCAGAAGGCAAGGGACTCTTTGTTTGCAGAGGTGTTTGAGATGGTATTACTTCTCCCACAACAAAGGTGTTGGGTTTTCGCTTTAAGGGCTGTTTACAGAAATGATCCACCTTTTATACAGCTTTTAAAAAATGCTTTGAGGCTTTAATTGGACACAGGATTTGCATCACACCAGTATGGAAACTCTTACTTTTCATTTAACCCCCATTAAATCATTCCATTATCTTACTCAGTGATAAGCAGACAGCTCCCATTATGTGGACATAACAGAGGAAAACAAAAAATCAAATCAGTAGGGGTACATTTATGTCATAAATTCTAATCTGGGAATTTCTGCACCCATTTACCTTTGGGCAATGAAGGCAACGAAAGCAGAGGGGACCAACTGCTAAAAAAATCGCTGTTCTTCTTGAAATAACTGAACAATGTAATAATGAATATCTAAAACACTTAGCTTATAAAAGTCATTTAGAGGTCTGCTTCACTTTAAACATTGCTGCTCAAGCTGTGATCTGAACTGTGTCCAAAGAACAACTTTAAACAACTCAAGGTCAAGACTTTTAGAAATGGGTGCCTGATACTAACAGCCTGCAGAAACCACTTTCCAGACACACAAGTGACACATGATATTCTCTGCCACTCAGAATCAATGGGTCTTAAATCATCCAAACACCAAGGCATAGCTCAAATTTCACAAAATACTTGGTGCCCAACTTCAACCAGTGTCCCTATATCCAAGTAGGAGAGAGCCTGAACAGCTGCATTTGGGCTTTAAACTCTGTCCTTGAGTCCCCAGTTAGGTGTGGGACACTAGTACTTCTGCAATCTCTAGATTGCTAGTCCTAGATTGCCTAGTATCCCAATCTTTAGGCACCTGTCTTTTAACCCTGGCCCTTTGCATCGGTATTTTAAAGCTGGGCAGTATTTTGATGCTAACAAACTGCAGACAAGGACTGAGAGCAGCAGTTAGTGAGGAACATATTGAGGAGATGGGAGGTTTAAGAGGAGCTGCTGAGGCAGAAATGTGCTGGCTGCGCTGTCATCTCAGCTGTTCATCCATACATCACTTCCTTAAATGTTCAGCAAAGGAGGGATTTGTCTACACATAATCTGTAGGAGAGTTACAATTTCTATTGCTACAACTCCTAAAGATACAAAGGTGCTGGGGCTCAGAGCTCAAAGATGGAAGTTTAGTTCTGAAACTGCATATCCATCTAGACCTACATGATGGATATGCCCCCTCTGGCAAGCAGTGGTAGATGAATTTCAGGCTCCTGACCTGCTCACATATTTTTTCCTAATACTCTATTTCCCCAGACTACCATTTCTGATGCAGTAATTCCTAGAAACTGAAACCTGAAGAAAAGCAGAGCCAACTGTAAATTAGCTGGAAACAGGAGCATCATGCTTCTGCTACCGCTTCAGCATTGGGTTGTCTTACTGAGTGGCATCTGAAGCCTTGAGATACCAGGATATCTCTTTAAGAAAGGCCAGTGGGAACCAGAATGGACCTCATCATCTGCAACAGTGAAGAATGCAGAGTGATTTTCCCCATGCTTGCAGTTACAACTTGCTCAGAACTGGCATGGCATAATTTGCTGACAAATGGATAAGGTGCCTTTTCTAAGGACATTAGGGAATGATGTGCATGTGTTTCATGATGCTCATAAGTCCAGTTCTGGCAACAGAATTTCAAGGGATCTTGGTACATGTAAGACACTGTCTCTTCTCTTTTCCAGTAACTGCTGTGATAACTGTGACAGTATCTTCAACATGGAAATATAACACAAACTGCTCATTCCAGGACTGTAAACAGCCTGTATCCAAAAAAAAAAAAAAAAAAGCAACCAAAGCCCAAAATCTCAATTCAGGAATAGAACTCTCACAGTATCCACATACAGCAGGGAAATAAAGAGATATAGGGAAGGTAACAACTCTATTTTTGCTAGAAACGTATTTCCCAGCTGTCAGAAGGAAGAGTAAGGTGAGCTCATAAATAATTGCTTTTGCTTGATCCTTTGACCGCCAGACTAATCTTTTGCTATACATCCTGCAGCCATCTGTAATAACTTCCACATCTTGCGTCAGCAGATATATTTTAACAGCAAAGCACAAGGAACAAAATCTTTTAAACTCAACAAATCTCAATAGCCTTTGTGCTTCACCCACAAGCCACAACCTAAATTACATGAACTGGCCTTTCTCAGTATGTTTGTAATGCCCCAAAATGTCTTCCCAACTGTATGAAAACTACATCAAGTTTTTCAAGGAAGAAGCTCTGACCTTGCAGCTCTGGAGGGCTATGAGCCAGTCCTCTGTGCTCTCACAAGGAAACAAATTTATAAAAAAGCATGTTACAAACTGAAAAGCTGAAGGAGACCGGGCATGGTGGGTGTGTGTTGCAGAACACTATGGTAAATTATCAGCTCTGCTACAGAACTCTTCAATGACCGCATGCACATTATACAGTCTTTTTGTACCACCACTCCTTTCTCTGGTGGTGACGGCAGCACAAGCCTCATCTCACAACAACAGGCTGCAACAAAACAAGCAAACAAAGCAATCTTAAGGGTTGTGAGGTATTGAAATACAAAAACAATAGAGACAAGAGATTTATCTCAGACTGATTTTTAGGTTCTGCCTTTCTCCACACTTCCGTAGGATTCTTCATTCTGAGATTCCCAACCTTTTCTTATGGATGCTGCTTGCAACAGCGGGTGCTACATACAGCATCCTGATTTTTGCTGCATTACAAGTCCCTTTGAAAGGCCTCAAATCACAGTTTACTAAAGCCCGCTATAAACCTCACTGAGTAAAGCATCTCGCCTCCAGGCGTGCTCACCTGTTCTTCATGGGCAATTAAGGACTGTGTCTGGGTTCAGCTGCTGAGCATCCAACTGGGACTGTGCTCTGGGATTTTCTCTGCCAGCCTCAGCTCTGCCCTCCCCAGCACAGCTGGGGTAGTGGTAACAGCAGCTCCTGGCCACATGCTACAAGAAGATGACTTGTATGCCACAAGTGACAGGTACCACACCAAGGCTTTACCCTGCTTTACTAAATCCTTTAGGCTACTTCTAACACATAATGGCTCTCAACACTGCACACTGGCAGAATAGTTTTTGCAGACCGCTGTTATCTCTGCTCTGTATCAGTGGAGTTGTGGGATATATTTCGGTTTAAACAAGTACCTTTGTGATATTGAACTTCAATTTCTACCAGCCTATTTGTCCAACATTTAATGTTATGTGTTCATTAGTTTGAAATCATAGACTTTAACTCCAAGACTG
The DNA here is from genome assembly GCF_963264785.1 of Psittacula echo. Lineage (NCBI taxonomy): Eukaryota > Metazoa > Chordata > Aves > Psittaciformes > Psittacidae > Psittacula > Psittacula echo. Next base: position 34,067,128 of record NC_137738.1, on the reverse strand, counting down.
AATGAGGCACACATGCAGTGCAATGTTCAGTCTCCTACTTGAACCGGGATAGAGCACTAGGCTAGCAGGGCTATCCTGCTTCTTACAACCCTGCTAGCTTCCTCAGAGAGTAAGACGTTTCTAGTGCACCTTGATTTTCCCAGACTTATTTGCCAGATTTTTCAATTAGAAATATTTGGGGTTTGTAATTTTCCTTGAATTCTGTTTGGCCAGCTTATAGCAATGGAAACAAGTACAAGCTATAGCCATGTCTATGTGCTTTTATTTTTAAGCTGAAATACTGTTTTTAAACTGTAACAATTTTAAAACTATCAAAATGCTGAAAGTTTGTGAAATTTAAACCCAATTGTGAAAACCAGCAGAGTTCAAACATTTATTCCCTATTTCTTGATCTTCCATTTTCAGTCGTTTCTAATCAAAGAAATGCTAAAGAACATTCAAACTTAATAAATCCATGGTAACATGACAAGGGCTAAGCCTTGTCTGATCTGGCAATCAAGGGAAGGTGGGAGGAAATCTGAGGGAACAGCCGGAGTGAGAAGTGAAACTGCAATACCGTGAGATGGTGATCAAAGGGAACAAGGACTCCCAGGCACAGTGAGAAAAAGCATTACCGTCCTGGAGAGATGAATAAAAAAAATCTGTAAAAAAGCAGGGTTCTCTTTTTGGGGCTTTTGCCCCAGCGCTGTTCAGAAGAGTTGATTTTTAACTGTTACCTTAGTTCAGTTCAGATAATTTCGTTTGCTTCCTTAAGTTTGCCTTATCTCAAATAATGCCCCAAGCTCTAGATTGCATTTCAGTATACACTGGGTGTAAATACAACAACAAATATGACTCCATTTTAGGGACTATCCAGCCAGCTGGATGCCCAAAGATTACCAAGCTGATGTTTGAAAAATGTTTCATCTATGAACCTTGAAAGGCAAACACTATAGCACCAAGTTATTAAGAAACAAATCAGCCAGCTGAGATTCTCTTTTTATTGCTGTTGTCAACAACAGTCCCTAAAACTAGCTTTCAGACTAGAGGATCATTGTGTTTTAAAGCATAATTAGTGCTGGTAATTTTTCTCTTAGTTAAAAAAAAAAAATCCCAATACAAACCAAAACCACTTTTCTCTATTGCAGCAGTAAAAGTTTGGGGTTTTTTTGAGTCATTTTCTACTGTAAGTTGGAGCATAAAAATTCTTCAGGTATGGTATAGACAGATGTGACAAGAAGGAAGCCGTGTAAATTAAAAACAAACAAAGAACACACACAGAGAAAAAACCCAAACACAAAAACCTCCCAAGCCCCCAAAACCAAATCAGCAGAACAGTCTGCTCAATTCTGAAGTCATGATATCGACCATTTTTTGAAGCTGCCACACCTCAGTGCTGCCTCATAGCTCTCATTCAGATATTATTTTTTCTTGTGCTGAATGGAGTAGAGACACAATTTCTGAGCACATACAATATTTCAGGTGATAGAACAAGATCATGGTGGGAAAGGGGGGGAAGCAGTGCTCTTTAGTAAAGAATTAGAAGGCATTTTGGAAGACTTCATCACTTCCAGCTAAAGCTGAAATTTAAGTTTCTTAAGATCCTATTTCCTTTTCTGCTCCTGAGTAAGTTAGCCACCTGTTTCTATGAGTAGCAACTGTGGTTTGTGTGTAGTAGTTTCTATGTAGCAATAATTGTTTTCAATGTTCAAGAAGGAGCTGTACCTCTCAATCTGGTTCAGAGATAGGCACACAGAAAAAGAATCAGTGAAGGAAAAGAAGTAACTTGTACAGGGCTTCAAGATCCACTCCAATCAGGGCAGTGGTGTGGTCTATTATGATGACCGTGGTCTGGGCACTCTGGATGAGCTCAGAGAACTTGTGCAATGCTTAGGCAGCAGCATACAGGAGCCAGTGGAGAAGAAAATAGATGAGGATAGTTGGAAAGCAAGGCAATATGAGGTACTGCAATGAAGAAGAAAAGCTTTAAGGAGCTTTGAAGATAAGAAAAGGTGGGAATTCAGTGACAGATCCTTTCATGGGAGCAGCACAAATATTGGCTGAGAAGTTGTTTTAGCTCTTATGCCTGAAGAATGGAAGTATCTGTCCTGGATCAGAGAGAGGGCTAAACATTATTCTATTATCAAGGTGGGACTAAATGTAGGCCTGAACAATGTCCTGTGCAACAAAGATACGACATTCGGACAAAATTCTCCCAGTATCTACCAACTACAGGGAAAAAAGCAATTAAAAAATGTACTGTTTCATCCTCAGCAGCAAAGAAGGAGGACAACCACACTTGTTTAAAGCCAGTACATGCATAACATTTAGGAATAGTGATATAATAATGTATTTTTTTATTGAGAGCATCAGAATGGGGAATTTCACTGGAAAGACTGGAGGAGGGGGAACAGTATAGTCACTGCCTGAAATTCCTCTCCATGTGCAAAGCACAGGCAAGACCTTCACAAATGAAGTGGTACATTAGCCTCATGTTGTGCAAGACTGAACTACTTCTCTGCACCTTATAGACATACAAATAAATTATGATTAAAACCAAAAAAATATGCCTTGAATGACTTTTTGAGATTATTTTTTATTATTTAAAAAAGACACATCAGGGATGCATTGAAATTAGAACAAAAGGATGGTTATAACGTAACTGCCTCTTCAATAGGCGGGGATTGACAAGTTACAAATATTTTCCTTTTTAGTCAGATAACTTTTTAAGCAACAAAATCAGCTCTCAAGTGCTCTGAAGCCAAGCATAACCAAACCACCTACTGACTTATGAGTAACTGTAGAAATGGCTACCAAGTGCAACTCCGGTAAGGCCACTGGAAAAAACTGCTGACAAGCATGGCCTTTATTACACTCAGCTTAATAATTAAAGAGCAAAATTCAGCTGAAAGGACCCAGCCAGGGCTGGGATTTTCACACTTACCTTAGGAAATATTTGCTCAGTTTCTTTTTGGGGCTTTGTGTGTTCATGGCAAGGAGGTGAACATTGGCAGCATGCCGATCCCTGTGCTCTGGCTGGGCACTGTGGGCAGAAGAAAGCAAGCAGTCAGAAGGATGCGTTTTTTAAATGGGATAGTCAACTCATGATGGTGTATTTGCCCCTTGATGTGCCATCTTAAAATGCATCTTCACAGGGGAAAAAGTAACTTAACAAGCAGGACTGGTTTAGAGATTCTATTTTCTTATTCAAGCCAATTTCCATTTATTTGAAACAAAATAAAGGAAACTTCTGAACAGGACCACATTCTGGGTTTTTTCCATATTTCACTCTTTTTATCCTATGTATGTTCTTTCTATTGGACTGTATTCTGCTCTCATTTACCTTCAGTGGAAGTAGAGAATAAATGTCCTAGCGTCAGCAAAATGGGTCCAGTTTTACATGAGCATAGCTGAAGTAGCCCTTCCATGATCTCAGCCAAAATGAGTAGAAGTTACTGGCCAAAGGAGGTGCTGATCCCTCCTTCTAGTACTTGCACAGCTATGTAGTAAGTTGTATCAGATAACCGGCTCAAAACTAACCTGAAAAAAATTAGGAAGCAGAATGGGGAGATGATTTTCCTTCAGGCCAGCAGCAAGATCTGATTCCCAGCACAGGTGGCCTGAATTCCAGAAGAAACACAAGTAGGGAAGAGCTGGGGGTGATGCTTTACACAGCACATTCACATCAATCCAAAATCATAGTGAAACTACAGTCTTGGTCTAGTTCACAATTAAGGGAGGCAAACCAGGAGAAGAATAAAGAAACACTCAAAATGTTGAAAAGGATTATTTTTTCTTTTTGTTTGAGCTCTCTGAACTGGCTCACTTTGGTGTCAGACAAGTACTAGGAAGAGACCAAGGACAGCAAGGGGAGGAGAGCAGGACTTGGCAGCAATAGCTGTTGTATCAGCTTAGCTGTAGCATCAACCCATCCCTTAGAGCATCTGTGGTAAGCTGATTGTTAACAACAGCAAAACCTCAAAGCTGTTGAAATGACTTTTTCTCTTTCCTTACCAGCTAGAAAATTACAGTGGTTCTTTCTGACATCTTTCATAAAAGGTGGGTATACATGAAGGTACAAGGTCTGGCTCAGAGACCAAGAACTGAAAGAGTAGGGCTTGGAAACAGAGATTTAAAGCCTTGTTCAGGCCACCTTATCCCTCTTTCAGTAGAAAAAGGGGGAGATAGAGAGGACCCTATTAATCTCTGCACAAAGGCTGTTCTGATGAAACCTTAAACACAGTGGTTTTTCTCCAAGTGGTTATCACCTCTCATGAGACCTACAGTAGTGCAATAGCACTGGTTCACTCTTTGTTCCGATAGCTTCCTCTATCTGCTTCAAATCATTGTTGATCAAGTGCCTGCTACCTGCAGCTCTCGGGAGTGGTGTACAAGAAGCCCTGCACTGGTGTTCCAGAAATGTCTGGATCTGGCTGCGCTGGAAGGAGTGTAAGGTATTTGCATATTTTCACTTCCAGGCATGAACTGCAGTTGCAAAGGTTCATGACTGAGGCAGCAAAGGAAACCTCAGCCATGAAGTAGGTTTGACTTGGATCAGTCAATGCAAAGTGTCAGGCAAAAGTTTGTGTCAATACTTCCAACTATTTACAGACTCTTAGATGAAAAAGCTTATTCCAATGACTTCTTGAATAATAACATGATGAATGCAGTCAGCAGCTGCAACAACAGTGTGGATGCAGTGCACTTAGATTTTGTAATGGATATGATCGAAAATTTCCTGTGAAATTCTGCACTTTGCAGCAGGCAGATTCAGAATAACTAGACAGGCCAAGTTCAACTAGAAAAGATCCTGAGCAACATGATCTCGATCTGACCTTGGAGCAGAAGTTGGATGAAAAACCTTCAGAAGTCACTTTCAACCACTACCTTTTTAATGCTTCTAAGCACACATAGTTGTAGATTTGCTCCAGTCTCTTTAACAGAGACACCCCACTTCACTTGAGTACTTTACCAAGAGCACTTACAAAAGATAACAGCTGAGGTCATTACCAAAACCAAATGCCTCTCTGGACTACCTGCTTTGGCCAAACACCCAGTCACTGCCCTGTCAGTGTGACAGCTGGGTGAAGTACAATGGACTCTTGAACAGGAGACAGGGTCAAAATCAGTTAGGCCTTCTTGGCCTCAAGACATAATAAATAAAGACAGGATTAGATGACGAGCTGTCAGCGAGAAAACACACTCTGAAATTTGATTGTTGTTCTTCAAACTACAAGATTACTTGTCTTTGCCTGGAGAAGAGTTTGTGTGCCTCTGAGACCATCTCCTCTTTCCAGCTGGTCTAATTAAAGAAACATACAGGCAATCTTGTCGGTGTCCTGACCATACAGAGCAACACAAGCTGCAACTGAGAGGAAAAGTAACTACAAACATCCCAGCTACGGCAGGCAGATTAAACAGGAGGCCAGCTGAGCAAAGAAAGCAAGCAGCAGACCAGCCTCCTGGACCCAGTGCCAGAGGTTAGCTATATATTGTACTTTGCAAACAACAGAAGTCCTTGTAGTTCTCTTCCTGCTGAAACCTCGAACAGCCTGCAAACAAGTTAAAGCAAGAGGAGCTATTTCCAGCAACCTCCACAAGCGTGTGCATCCCATAGTTCTTTGTCAGATGCACACAGCCTTAACTTCAAGACTTTCATTGCTTTAACTGGGTGTGTTCATTTTGACAAAACAGAAGGTAAGGAAAAGTCAGTCTCCGAGAGAAGATGTTCATTATAGCTCCACTCGTCTTTCTTAATGTAGTAAACATGAGAGCGTTGCTTTAATTTCAGTCACGTGAAAAAGTAAAAAGCAAAATCTTGTCTCAGTACATAAATATTATGTCCTTAAAAAATTGCTAAGAGCTTGTAAGATAAGTAACAATTGCATTTCCTGCATGCAGGAAACAAGGGAAAGAAGAAGACATCTGAAGAGGGAAGGGATCAGGCATTCTATCTAGCTTCCTGACAAAGAGGGGGATGAGTGAGAATTGATTTTTATGCTGCTTGCTGCATGGTCCTGCAAGTCAATGCAGATCCCTACTTCTTGCTTCAGATCTGTTTCAGGAGAGATTTTGCACCCAGCAGGCAAAGTGTGCCAGCACTGGAGTGAGCAGTGTTATCGGGTGTTAGCTGCAGCACTCTGATACATCCTTGAGAACTAGCACATCATTAGGGATACTTTCACAATGGAATGTGTGGGTCTTAGGTCCATATGTCAGACAAAACTGAGGATGCTTTTAAGGAGGAATTAAAAAACTAAAACAAAACCTAACTACAAATAACTTTCAGCAACTGTTCCTGTAAGTGCTGCTTTTACATTTGATTTCAGCACTACTACTGCGATACTCAAAAAGCATTTTGATAAAGTGACTCTGTATGCTCTTCTGTTTAAAAAAAGAAAGAAAAAATTCCAAAACCAACCAACCAAAAACCCCACCACAAGATGTAGCTATTTGTTTGAAAAGTGGTCTGGAAAAGAAATTAACATGGAAAATCTTGCAATGCAACACTGGGTATTAGAGATATAAAGTCTGATGCTCTCATCTGTGCACCTTGGGCAGTCATTGCCACCTCCCTGATTTAGCAGCAGTTTACACCTACTTGCACTGATATAAATGACAACACAAGAGCAAGGTGATAGAAAACAGGTCTGCAACGTATAGCCTCAGCCAAACACACCTGCACCTCTTTCACAGAGCAAATATATCGCTCTATGTCTAAGCATATATTACAATAATATTAATAAGCTATGTGGAACTACATACAACATAAACAGCAATTTTATACACTAGACTTATAAAAGCTTTGCTAATGACTGATATTTCTACAAACAATAAAACACCCCTGTTTGCATATTGCATTTTAAGTACATTTTAAAATAAATCAGGATTTGTTCTTTGGCACAGCTGAAGCAGGACCTGCTCTCCCAGCAGCTATCTTCATGAAGAAAGCATGAGTTCACAGCGATCAAGGAGCTGGCAACACAAGGCATCACAGTTCCTGAAGACCACTTCCAACTTCTACAGGCAAGTACCCGTCCCAGTGACCCAGCTTCAAGAGCACACTGCTACAACTACAAGATTAAATACCAGACTCCCTGACCACACTGGCATGTGACCTCAGCTGTTACTCTTTGTAAACCACATGGCTGAATGGCCCCAGGTTTTCTAAGAAAGAAGTGATGCTGTGGTTTGCCTTTTCACCTTGAGGTTGCTGAAAAGCATGAAGACCTATGGTCCTCTCCAGCCTTACTTACCTGTGCTGCTAAAACCAAACTGACACAGGTCTCCCATTCGCCACAGCAGTCACCCCTCCTGCAGTGGCAAGAGACTGCCAATATCATATCTGAGACTCCTCCACTCATGGAAACATTTGTGGTTAACAACTCTAGATTTTTTTCCTGATTATCAAGTTTTATTCCAGACATAACTGAAAATACTTAATTTGAAATAAATTCCTAAGGACCTCTCTTACAGAATAGCTATTCAGATTATCTCCCTGTATTAGCCCTGCCTAAAGAAGCTTATTTCTTCACATTGCCAAGCATGTGAAAGGAAGCCCACTGTCTGAAAAGTCACCTGTCTATTCACAATACATCAGCTCCTTTGCACCAGCTGCCACATGGGTTGCTTTCTATCCATAATCCACCTGCTTCATAACCAGCAAGCTAATACTGTGGGGCTCCCTTTGAGTACTTTTATCAAAGAACAATATGCTCTTAGTGAAGAATAAAAGTGAAGTTCAAACCAAGGCCAAATCCATGCCCTGTCTTTGATACGGGAGACAGGGGGAAGTCTTTGCTTCAGACAACATCATTTCACTTTAGGATGAACCACCTGAAATGCTGTAAATAAACAATGATTTCTCATTCCCAATCCACAAACTGTATTTGTATAGATCTATCCTATACACATGCTTCTCTTGCTCAGAAATCAAGTACAGTACCTGAATTTTATACAGATTCATTGGCATCTGCTGCTCCACATCTAACTCCATTTGCTGCTAAGGTTATAAGTAACTAAGTAACAGAGTGAAGTGAGTATCAATATATGCAACTTCAGATAACAGAATTTCACATTAATCTCAGCTGCTGTGTCAAGAGTTAAAACAGGAGCAGCTGGTGCTCAGGAGACCCTGGTTTGAGAGTTATGGGTGTGAGTGGAAGGTGGACTGGAAAGGGAAGGAAGTTTGTTTACATACAACTGATGACAATGTCTTGCTTATCAGTGGCTGCTTCTCTGACATTTCTCTAACAAAATGTGAAAGAGTATTTGTGTGGGGATGGCAAGGCTGGTCACAGAAAATGCAGTTCCTCAAAAGCTATTCCATGGCAACAGAGGCAGCCTCTCCTCCTGCCCCTGCACCAAAGGGCTAGACCCTACCATCCACAGACTTCTTCCTCCTCCTATGGCAACTGCGTTTCAGTGATGCCTAACCTTAACTATTCTATGATTCTGTGCCTGAAAGGAAAGTCAAGAGCTTCTGCAGGATGGAAGGCACTGGACCTATGTAAAGTGGTAGTGCCCTGGGAAAAGAAGGCTGCCTGAAGCATGAAGTGGAGAAGTTCAGGGATCTGTTGTTGTGATTGAAAACAGGTGTGGGAGGGAAGAGAGGGGAGCCACAGTCTTCACCTACTAATATTCAAGTACACTGAAGTAGACACCAGACAGACACACAAAACCGCAGGACTCAGGCCTTCCTTGGTATGTAAATTTTTGCCTCATGCCTCTGAAACCTAATATTGCTACTCACAACCAGCACCTCTTGTTTGACCCACCCTGGTTTCTGAACGCTGCATCCATCTCACTCAGTTTTGTCCCCTCCTCAGCTCTGTAACAGCCTGAGCTATATTCCTCCCTCCTGGCTCTCGCCCTTCCTTGTCACTCTTTTTGTCTTCTAAAACTCATCTTGGCTTTGTCTCCCTGGTTTTGAAGTTGTGTCTCCACCATAAGGTAGAGATGAACGATTTATTTTTAACAGGCAAGCTCAAACACCCTTAAGTCTGATTTAGATTGCAAGGACCAAACCCTGGACACTTCTGATGCTCCCCAGTTCTAACAAAGCTCTTTCTGTGTTACATTGCAGCCCAGCACATATATGGATTTCTCACCACCCTCTAATGGCTCCTCTTTCTCCTCTGTCTCTTATCCCCTGTCTGTGAGAGCTCTTCAAAGCTCTATCCTGGGCCTCATCTTCTGTATCTTATCCTCAGGGAGCCTCCTCTCTTCACACTGATATAACTATTACCTCTAAGTAAATGGCTCACAAATCTACATCTGAATACCAAACTGATCTCCATCAGTTTAGCCCTACATATTTAATAACACTTTTGATCTGCTGCCCTGGAAGGATGACTATTTGTGTAATCCTGAACTTTGCAGTTATTACTGAACAGCTTGTATTTTTCCTTTTATGTTATTTCCTTTTCTCCATGCCGATGGCAGCAACATCCTTCTTATTTCAATAACTTTAATTCGTGATATGTCAACCTATCAATGCTGGAATATTTTTTACTTTTTCAGGCCCTCCTCCACTATAAAACAAATAAATCCAGACAACATGATTGTCCACATTGCTCATCTTGATCTACTATAAATATTTCCCTTTTCAATTTGTCGCTGCTCTGTCTTTCTGGACCTGTGATGAACTGAATGATACATATGCATCACATTCCCAGGATCTGGTGCACTTAGCTGTAGTAAGGTAATCAGTCCACAGCAACCTTAGTTACATTACAAATATAACACATCAGCAATAGCAAAACCAGTTGTTCCCTAACCTCTGTGACTTCCCTTCCTGTTGAATTTTCAATTCTTGCACATTATCCCCAAATTCTATGCCAAGAGCTGGGTAAAAACTCTCCCTTGCTGGCTCCTCACAAGTGCCCATGCTGAACATGCCCTCAAAGTGATACTTAAAAAAGGCAACTTGAACTTGTATTGAAATTTTTCCTTCACGTTAGTGCCTGACTTGGACTCCTGTTCCAAATACTAGTTTTCACAAACTTTTTCAGAGCCTTGAGATGAAACTGGCCAGCATGTTCAAAAGTAAGGACAAAAAGAGGAACAGACAGCAGAATTGCAAATCAATCTCGTTTCTCTAAACTAAGAGTCAGAGTGAAGAAATCAAATCTTTAAGTATCCAAAAACCATGTAGATGAGGCCCTCAGAGATATGGTTTAGTGGGGGTCTTAGCAGTCCTGGTGTAATAGTTGGACTTGATGATCTTAAAGGGCTTTTCCAACCTAGTTGATTCTATGATTGTATGATCATTTACTTACATGTTTACACAATTTGCTTCCTTTAGGTCCTCCTGTTTATTGCCAGTTAAAATAATTCCAGTGAGAGATAAATTACCTCCAGCAAGAAATAATTATTACCTTTAAACAGTCATCTTTATATTTCAGCTCTAACTATCCTTTGAGAGGCATGAAATGGAAGGAGGAATGAAACAAATGCCGCTGATCCAGTAGCCACTTCAGAAAGCCAAGGCAGACCCACCTGTTCTCAGTGTTTTCACTACTTTCTTCACACACCAAACTACAAACCATTTCTTAAGGTCTGCTGATGCTCTGCAGGCACCAGTAAATCAAGCACGCCAAGGGAAGCTTTCTAACACAGAAGCTAAGTGGCATGAAGCATCTGGTACTTAATGCTTATGCCAGGAAACTCTCTTAGCCTTCAAGCCAACGTGGCTACATGCAAGCTGCTGATTGGCATCCATTTCTGGAGCACTCTCCACAGCAGAGTTGTCTGGCAAGTTCCAGTCTCCATGAATCCATAGCTTAATGCACATATGTTTACCTAAATGAAGATTACAGACTGCAGTTCTATGCCCAAGATGGATTTTGTTAAAACTCCAGCTTTCAACAGTTCAATGTATGCAATTCTGCTCAGACATAAACACTGTTCCAAGTATAAGTAAAATCTGAAAATGGGATCTATTTTCTTCTTATTCAGCGAAGTATCGTTCACTTCCAAAGTTTACTAGGCATAGTGGCATCGCCCAAGAGACAGAACAAAACTAAAACATCTCCTTGTCTACACTCAAGTTGTTTTAATAGCTAAAATCTGGGAAAAATGTGCAAGACTTACAGTTTATTTGTAAAATGTTTTGCCTACTGATTTTGTTGGGTTTTTTTATACCAATAGGTAGTTGGATTAAATGATCCATTGCAGATCCCTTTCAACTGAACTGTTCTATTCTACTTTATCTTCAATTTTAACACTCAAGAAAAGTATCAAAATGTTAAAACTAACTTTTGAAAAGAAATTACATGGTGCATGAAAAACTCTGGATCTGGTATTCCTTTATTCTAAGGTTGGTCCCTGCAGCAAGCCAATAAAAATACTCATTTCTCATAGTAACAAGAAGTTGATCCTGCTCTAATCTAAAATCAGAGCTGGGGAACAAGAACTGCAGAGGAAAATTATTTTAATGTTGGGTTTTTTTAAACTTCGTGAGGCTGAGGATATTTGTTTCACCTATAGTTGTATACATATACAAGTGCACAGTTGAATTAAATGAAAACTGAAAGAAGACTTTCCTGTCTTTGTATGATGGGAGCAGGGGAGTTAAGGAAAGCGCAACAGCACTAACATTTACGAACATTTACATTTGCACTGTGAACGTAAGCACCTATGCATGCAAGCAAATCTTAATCCAGGGGTTGAATATATATCTCTAACCCTGGTGGGCAGGAATACAAACCAGGAAACGCTCCAGGCGATCTCTATGTAAAGCCCACATCAATTACCTGTATCAGTTACAGAATGAAGATACATTTAAGTTAGTGCCAGTCAGTGAGAAGACACAGCCTTTGATTGTAAGCCATTTGCATTTCATGGGGAAAACCCAAAAGCTTTCTGGGACCAATTCCCCACAGACTGGCACCCAGGTGGCTACCTACACGCATTGCACAGACATACTGCTATCAGTATAGAATGGCTCAATATGACAACTACTTGCAACTCCTTGTGTGACTAGAAATACATTCCTAAACACAAAATACTAGAGGGAAAGCAAAGCAAACAACCAAAAGCCAATAGGCATATGTGCCATTTTCCCTTCTTGCTTTTCTTTCCCCACCTCACCCTTGGGAACACTGTTAAGCTGCCCCAAGCTTAGCATACCAAAACAGGCCCACTTATTTCAGCCATCCCCTCTAAACTCATGGTCTGAACTTCTATTTTCCAAAATTGCTCTAAAAATATCTTGTCTGCGCTTAATTTTCTGTTCTTACCATTCTGCCAATAGCTTGAAAAGTTCGGGGTTTGCAAGTAATTTCCAAATGTCCTTTTCCCTTTTCCATGCATAAAAGGCTGCCCCTTCATTTCTCTGCTTTATTTTTCTCCCACCTATTTGTGAACAATCACTTGTGCTTCAGTCAAGCATATAGAAACAAGCACTGAGCCAAGACATATTTGCCTTGGGTCAGGCAAACAGGGCCCGTGTGGCCCACCCTTAGCCTGGGGCAGGATGAAAGGCCAACCAGGCCCCCTCACGGTTTGGTGACATCTGAGCTAATCCTCCCTTCGTTTGGGAACAATTACAGAAAGTCACCCAAAAGTGTCCACAAATAAACTGCTTTCCAAAGCTAAGAGAAGATGCTTTTTCACCTCCAACACTCACCACCCATTTTCTGCTGTCATTTACACTGGTAGGAGCCCAGGGTGCTTTCAACAGAGGGAAATAATTTAGGACTCTCTCTGGATGCACGACTTCCTTCCTTGCGGCTAATCCAGACTAGACAGTAAAGATAGTAGTTAAAGTAGCTAATTCACACTGGACAGTGTGTGGTTTTGGCAGGCTTTTTTTCCTTAACCAGAGAATGAAACAAATTATAATTGTGTGTTTTCACTTTTTCTCTGTTTATGGGGGTAAAACTCACCTTTCTTTCATGCTGCCTTTTGCCAAACCTGCACACTGCATAACAGTTAATCTAAACCTTCCTTAAGAACTCAGCTGGTGGCTAAATCTTATGGAAAAGTAATTTTAAGAATAGATAAAACTGCAGCTTGTAGATGGAACATCTACCCAAACGTAAAGATAGAAATGAACATGGCCTCAGGGCTACTTTTAATGGCAATGGCATGAATTGGTTTTAGTCATATTTCGCTGTTCAAGTAAGCCTTCCTGTCAGCCTACACTAAAACATGGAGCAGGCCCTAGTCCCACTCTTCTGCATAGGATGTCCACTCATCAGAGCTGGTCACTGTAAACTACTCTTGGGTTCAGCTTGGAGACTATAGCTGTCATAGGTAAAAAGAGAAAGCAGAGCAATATTTGTTCACCCAAGCCTTTTTCCAGCCTACAGTCAAAAGATACCATTTGGTATCATCCAGCATACAATGGGCCAAAGGCAAGAAGTCCATATTTAAGACGAAGAAAAGCTCTCACAGGCCCTGTGCTCCAATAATAAATCCTACCCAGAGCTCAAGTGACCATTTTTTTATCTAATTTCCCTTAGATAAAATTCATTTATTGTTATCAAGGACATTTTCTGGCCCCCATGGGACAAAGCCTGCCATAACCAACTGGTTTTCCATCTTGTAGGGAGTTGCAGTGCTACCCAGGAAAAGCAGAGATGATACTAGGGGGGATAAGACGCATGGTCAGAAGATGTAAAGGGGTCACTGCACTTTCCCTCATCTGTGGACCCCCACTTTCCAACAACTGAGGCAGTGCTTTGCTCTGAAGTGTCCTGTTATCACTGTGGTGGTGGCCATGCAGACAACCAGGGTGGCAGTGGGATGGCTGGGGGATCCTCCACACCATGAGGAGCTGGACGAGAGGCTGAAGCCCTCTTTTGATCAAAAGAAAAACATTCATTATACCAAATGATCCAGCTCTTCTTCTCACATTAGAGGCATTAGTCTTATAGCTTAAATCCCTTAACTAAAATCTAGCTTGTCACCTACATCCTTGCCACGGGAAGAATGTGCTGCCTTGACAATGACAGCAACTACAAGAGACCCCACTGAAAATGTGCAAGCAAATAGCTGGGTGTTGGCAGGCCCATTCCTCATCACTGGAGATGCGGACATTGGACCAGTGTCTAGGCATCACAGCTCCAGAATGGGACCATAACTTTGTAGCTTCTCTCTTCAGTCAAAACAGAAAGCAGCCATTGTATGGTTGAGTGATAGGGAGGAGAAAAGTCCTCTATACAAGCACTATTACAATTGCTGATGTTGTAACAATCACATAGATAACAGCAATAAATACACTAGAAGTCTGGAGACAGGGAAAAGTTGTTCTGACGATCAGTTACTATAGTGTTTTGTTTCACCTATTCTGAGAAAAAAAGCTGTGTCGCATCATAACATCAAATGGAGTATCAGTTAAGATCATCTGCCTCATGTTAAGGGAACCCTGAAAAAATATATTAGGAATTAAACCAAAAGATATTTAAAGTTCCATCTTAAAGCATAACCTCATCTTCCCCCAGCCACATTTTTTTCTTTTTATTTGAAAGAAAATTCACTTGTGTTTTCTGTTCCATCACAGGAATCATAAAAAAATGGGGGGAAATAAAAGGAGAGAAATAAGATCAAAATCTCATCCTCTGCTACTACAAAATGGCCTGATCAGACCAGATATACCATTCCTCACTTTTCTCATTTACAGAACTACTTCTTTAACTTGCAGTAACATTGCCAGAATTCACCAATGGTGACTCCTTCCAAGTTATTCAAAGGTTAGAAGTCATGTAATACACTTTTTGCATTTACAAATAAACTTTTAGCCATATTATCTAATATACAGGATAGATTCCAATTTTTTTTTCTATAATTCCCTCACCAAAAGCATGCAACTTCTCTGGTCTTTCAAAGTATTTCATTGTTTAAGTTATTATTTGATAAATGGGCTCTAAATTTGTAAAACATGTTAAATAGAAAACTCTGGTATGGAACTGTGTACCTAATTTATATAGCAAACGTAGCAATTTATATAGCAAATTACATGCCCCAAATAGGGAAATTAAGGCACAAAATGACCACAGGTTCATATATGTGCAATAAAAAAAAAAAAAAAAAAAAAAAGGATTTAAGATTAGAATATTTAATTTGGCAGGAAGAGGCTGAAGCTCACCACAGTTTTCATTCCATTAGAAAGACGATGTTATTTCTGTCCCTTGCAATATAAATGAGCTTAGTGTGCCCAACATGTGAAATACCTTTTGGACAGAACTGACTTTACCAAATTAAATACAGATGGATGGAACCATTGAGTTCATAATCATACAACTGTTTTTGACTTCCTTCCAGAGCATGCAGTACTTAGGAAAAGAATGCACACTGCAAATTAAACCCTCAGTTATCTTCAGCAACCTGACAGTCTGGCCCAAGAAATACTGCTAAGTCTGGCAGATTGGGAGAGCAATGTGTGCATTGCACAGAGGTGTGAGGAACGTGGCCCACCCCAGCTCATCTCGCAGGGCACAGCTGGTGAACTGTACACAAAGAAGGGAAGCAAGTAGGTTTGAGGGGAGGAGGTGAGAAGCAGTCTGAAGTAAAAATGGGAGGTATTTTTTTGTCCTTCATATCCTGCTGCTGTGTCAGCCAAGCAGTTTTCATTGCCAGCTTATTAGGAAAAGAGGGGTTTACCAAAAGACTTTTCAGGCAGCAGAATCGATCTCTCCAATGAATGAAAATGAACTGGGAGTGCTATTGAGTCTCTTTAAGCATTCTTCATCATCATCCTTTAAACATGCCCTTTTTGCACTTTCAGTCTACAGCACCTTCACACAGGACACTTGGCAATAAGCTGGAAGGGAAGGTGTACGACCAAGAAGATAGAAGCAAAAACCAATAAAGCTTCTTTGAATCCTTTTCACCCTCTTTATCTCAATGTCACTCTTCTTCTACTTATGTATTCTCAAACTCTCTCTCTGCCTTCACGCCACTCATTTTTTGTGAGAAGCATGGAAAACTTGGATACCTTCATCAAGACTCTTTACTTCAGCTCTCTTATTTCTCCCTAGCAGCAGCAGCAGCAGGTCCCTGAATGTGACACTGATCTTGTCTAGTCCAACAACACTCTCCTCTAACTTTCTACAGTTCTTTCCCACCATACAGCACAGTGCTATTCCTGCTTTATGCAGATGGACATGAGTTCATTCTCAAATTTAACATGTTTAATAAATAAAATGGGAGGATCATCCTAAGCTCTCCAAGAAAAAGACAAGAGTGTAAATTCTCATTCTTCACAACTGGGAAGTTACAAAGAACAGAGCATGTTCTTAAAGCTAGGTCCACATTTTAAACCTTGCTAGACAGCCCTATGATTTTAGAATACCATAGGGAAGGCAGGGAGCAATTCCACCACCACGGGACACAACTTCCCCAGCAAAACCTCAGTGAAGACACAGCTTTACAGGCAAAAATGCTGCTCTACTGGAAGGGCTTATTCTTTCCAAGGAACATCTATCAGCAAAAGAATCATTTTGCCTGTATAAGCATTTGAAGCAAGGAGGCAGGTCATTGACAAGGAGTGAGGCAGTAGGTCTCCTCCAGAGCAGATCAGCTCGCAGTAGCTGCCTCCACTATTCTCGTATACCGAACACAGCTTAGAGGGAAAAATTACTTTGGATGACATAATTCCCATTTGAGTAGCAATGTTTGAAAGCACAAGCGTTTTGTTTAAAATTACAAATTTATAATTTTATATATAAAAATATATATATTTTTATATATATAATATATATATAATATAAATTTATAATATAAATTGCTTACTTTCTTCAATTTCCCACGTCTTTGGCTTAGAGAAACCATGGCTGGCTGCTCCATACTGGTTCTTACAAAGGCACCAGAAGGCAAACACTTGGAAACAATCACTGTAAAGTCAAAGCAAAACCATAATCAAAATTTTGCTGCTGGCTTGTGAAAGGAATAAAAATAGTTCAATTCTAAACAGCTTTCCAACATTCACTTCCTAGACTCAGATTTGCCTCTATTATTTTTTTACTTTCTTAATATCATAGTACTTACAGATTTGTGTAAGACAAGGTATTTTATACTGTAAGCAGAGTGTAAGTGCAGAGCAATCTATCCTCCAGATCTACTGATGAAGACTGAAACACCTCTATACAAATCAAGGGATCAGTTTTAATCAATTAATACTCTAATCCCTTAATTCATAGATTTGGCAGCCTTGATTCAATAAGCAAGTTTAGATTAATGGAACAACTGTAGTGAACCAACTACATATTTGCAGTATTGTGATAAAATTAGGGTACAAAACAACACAAGGGTATAAAATAAATAGGGAAAGGTTAAGAGAGAAGCAAGATAATAAAGACTGAGAACACAATCTGCATATTTCAATTACTTTTAAGAGGATCAAAATGAGCAAGTAATACATAAATTATCACAGCCAAAAGTCAAGGTATTCCTCATCCTAATCCAAAGTTTAGTGTACTTGAGTAATCAGTCTAGTGCTGTAGTACAGTCAATCATGAAAACCACTTATTCAAAACACATCGGTCAAACTAATCAGACTTCCTACATACTCTGGCACAGAGGCTTCTTTTTATTAGAATAATTAAAAGAAGATTACTTTGGATTTTGGTGTTTCACATCTGTATTTGAAACGTACTTCAGTTTTGCAAGAGCCTGGGATTTTTTTGTTTTGTTTAAGAAGCAGAGAAAATGTGATAAACAGAATTACTCTAAAGGGATAACACCATATTGCTGAGCTTGATTCTCAGGTGACACAAATGAGCACAGCTGCATTAACTTTAATGAGTTACGCACTCCTACAGCACTTAAAGGTCTGTTCTGGTCAGAAGAAAGGTTCTTCTGTTGCTGCCATTTTTTTGCTGTCAGTTTTGGTTTGGAGCTTCCCTGCCAACTAAACTGCTTAAATATTCAGCTATGATCAAGTGTGTAAGCGACCCAACTTCTTGATTATATATCCTTAGGTTTTCCTCTGAGCTGTGAACCATGACAGCCCTGTAGAATCAGCACCTAAAAGTCTTCACAGTCCTGTTGGCTCTTTCAGGCGTCACGCTTGATTAGTTTATTCTATAGTCTTCTATTCTGAAAGAGAAGAGAATATAGGAATACTAGATTTAATACTCAATAACAAAACCAAAATAAATTAAAATATAGCCAATACCTTGCTAAATGCGAGAAGATGTGTTAGAGGCATATGAAGAAATGAGAACCCTAAAATAATACTATGCTTACCCTTGAAGATGGGGCAAATCTGTTTACCCTGCCCTCCACTGTTTTTTGATCACCATCTTCCTACTCAGGGGAAAGCATCTTAGATGCCTTTTTTTCTTACAGATCATGACACTTCAGGAATTACAGAAAAGGGGTCCCATGTTAGTTAGATATGCTTTTCCTCAGATCAGCCTGCAAAGTGGAAATCTGCCTGGCTGCCGGTCAAGAACAATTTTAGACCCATCTTTTTTCCCTCTCTCTAGTACCTAGGTAAGCATGGATAAATACTTAGAACTCAGTATCTAAATCCTGATCTTCTATACTAGATGAAGTTACCTTCAGCTCTTAGTAGCTTCTAAACTCATTGCCTGATAAAGGCAGCTCCAGATGGTATTATCTGGAACTGTAACTCAAAACAGCATGAGATAATACTCTGGACAGTGCATCTGCAAGGTGTATGAGCCAAATGCATATGGAAGAGATACGTATGTGAAACAGAGCTGAAATGACTGTCAATGGTAATCAAGGAATTAGATTTATGTCCCCAGACAAAATGCTCTGTACTTCATTGAGACCTTCTCTCACATTGTCTGGTTTGCTTCAGGGCATCTCAAACACCAACTGAAATCTAACGGGTTACTGCTGTAGAACTGACTCTCAAACAGCCTCATCACTAACACACTTATTCAGTTCTTTGCGATTATATTACATTTCTGTATATCAAACTGTATATTCCTGTGAATAGAGGGCAATTCTCTAACAGTTCTTCAAACAGAGGCATGCAGTGTAAGAATTAGTTGCTAAATTGAGATACAGCTAATTTTTGACAGAAGTCTAAGTTGCTCTCTAGGAGTACTAAAACTAAATCTCCTTTGACACTACTCAAGAAACTCCAGCCCTACAACCCAGTGTAGGAGAAGCAGATGATTTAAGATTATGGGATTAGGATGCTTTTACTATCTTTAAATCTTTCTTGATCAGTAATGTGTGTATACATTCATTCATCACAAACTATTCAGTAGCCTACTTAAAAATAGTGGTTTCACTCCTTTTTCCCAGCAGGGAGGTGTTCACTAACACCTAACAGGCTGTCTTGTTAGAGAAACCAAGGACAGAGCAAGCAAAGGGTCTGAAACATGGATCTGGATAGGTTTTTTCAGTCCTTTTGGATTAGGAGAGAAAAATATATCACTAAGTCAGACGGTGGCTGCATCACAGATGGGAACTCTTTCGTAGGGAATTTCTGAGCATGCAAGGTTTAATTCTTCCTCGTCTTTCACATACACCTCACAGGTATTCTACAAAAATTGAGATTTATGTGAGAAATTGACATTATAGGAAAACAGATGCTTAAAAATAGACTGGCATTATCTGAGGTAATATTTTTAATGTCTAATCATGCAAAGCCTTGCAGTAGACAAAACCCCAGGCATTTTTATTGCATGATTTTTCTCAGTTATACAATTAATACGTATAGTAATAAATCAGATAATTTTCCAAATTGAAAACTAATATCCAA
This sequence comes from Psittacula echo, assembly GCF_963264785.1. Taxonomy (NCBI): domain Eukaryota; kingdom Metazoa; phylum Chordata; class Aves; order Psittaciformes; family Psittacidae; genus Psittacula; species Psittacula echo. Next base: position 34,047,456 of record NC_137738.1, on the reverse strand, counting down.
AGCAAATACAACTTTTGCAGCATACCAGACAATTACAGGACTGAGGAATAGACTGGAGGTCTTAGCGTTTAGACAATTTGTAGCGCCGGCACTTGATGTCCAAGGATGTCCACTTAAAAGCAAAATAAAGTTTTGGTCAGTATTTTTTTTCTCTTCCAGTAGCTGGGAAACAAAGCACAGAACAAATGACAAGTAAACATTCAGCCACAGGAAGCCATTAACAACAGTGGGCACCAATTAGGACTCAGCAGGTATCCTTTACACCGCCTGGTGCTCTAGCTCCTCCTCAAATACTTTGGCATAACACTCACAAACTCAGGCTTAGGAAACAACAGGCTGTTTCATTTACTCAGCAATTTGTAGCCACATATTCCTGCTGATAGGCCCATAAACCTGTTTGTAGTCGTCTTCTGTTTCCCTTCAAGTTTGTGTCATTAGAAACTACAATTACTGTCTGTCCAAAGAGAATACTTTTCAGGAAAGAAAATAAAATTGAGATACTGTGATCCCTTTCCTCTTTGTCTCGCTCTCCTTTTCAACTTCTCTTTTGGAGGAGAAAGCACAACACAACGGCTGAGGTCAGGAAAATAGGCTTATGGAGAAAATATTTGTGAATTCTTAGATTCTGCAACAAGGGCATTACTTTTTCAAGGCACAACTTTTTTTGGTAGAACGAAGTGAAAAGTGAAAAATTAAGCCAAAACCTTAAACAATTAATAAAGAATGACACAAAAAATATATTCTGCTTCAGCCAAAAATATTGCACTAAATATATGCAATGTTGAGATCCTTACACCAAATATAAGATATTTTGTATCTGCTGTCCAAAGAATCTCAATAAATTACCCAAGCCTTTTAAAGTCACTCACAAATTGTGCCTCACATCTTCCCTCAGGAAGAAGAGAGTTCTGTGAAGTGCGACACAACATGAGCTTCTTACTTTTGCATCTTGAGGTGGCAAAATTAAGAAAAAACAGGTTGGAATCCCTCAAACCAAGATTTTGCCAATTTGCTGCTGTTTCACCAGAATGAGGAATTACATTCACAGCATTGTATCACTGAGAAAATCAAAGGAAAGTCAGAATCCAGCATAGAGAACTGAGGGTTCTTTGTAGCGTGTGTCACGATATAACACAATACGTGTGGAACAATCGACTTAGCTTCACTAAATTAACTTTGTTTTAGCAGCAGCCCACAGCTGAGGTGCTCTCATGTGCCATTTCTGCTTCTGTCATTGCTGCTAGACGAAAGTTAACCAAAACATCATCAGCTGAAGATTGGTCACTTCTTGATACTTTTGGCATTACAAGAAATCAAGGAAAGAAGAAGACCATGACTGTGTTAATTCAGAGCACTCCATGTCTCTCTTTAATTTTCCTTCACCTTTAATAATTTCTTTCATTTTTTTTCCCCATTCTTGCCATTGAAAAAAACTCAAAGCAAACATCAGCAGATTAGTTAGTTTCCAATAGCAATTTATGTTAAATCCCTTCTGACAGTTGGCAAAGGTGTGCCCAGGAACCCATCCCCTAGCTCCCTACACTGTCTCCACCAGCATTTTTTACTGAAGCTCCCAACTTCTGCTCCCGCAGCAGCATGCCAGAGCTGTTCACGTGCAGCCTTTGTGTGCAACAACACCCATAACCTGCACTGAAAATCATCCATGACACAGGGATAAACTCTACAACAGAGTTCCCAGGACACCTGTTTAATGAGTTTCAAAGAATAACCAGCTATATGTCTTAAGCCTCCTGACATGCATCTCGATACTGCCACACAGGTGTACCTGTACACCTGCATAGAGGTGTCCTTCTCATTCCCAGAGCTAGAATTAAGAAAGACAATTCAGAAAACTCCCACAGTCCTTATGTGCACCTACTGCTCACCTAGTTGGTGCTCACATCATAGGAAATATCTAGCAATCCATGCACAAAACACCAACTAATAAGAAAAGTGTTATTATTTGTACAACAAATATGTGTGTGTGTATATATGTATATATAAGCAATCCTTTCAGCACTAATAAACATCTTTGAAAACTGCAGCTTATACACTGAGATCAAAAGAGCTAGTCTCCCTGGTCTATTGCCATCTACAAATCAGGTGGCTCATTGAAGCCAGTCATCTAGGCTCCTTCTGCAGTCAAGCAAGAGATAAGTGCCTCCAGATTGCCATTACCCCATTCTAGGATAGGTGAGTAAAACAGGTGAGATGAATCACCCGGGCACTGTTATAAGCCATGGGGGAAGGGGACATCTTAGATCACTAGCTTAGGAGAGATAATTAACTTTTAGCAGTTAATGTGAAGAGAAATCCCATGCTACTTGGTTAGGGAGGATTATGTAGACTCACACACTTGTGAAAAATTCATATTATATTTGGGCTTACAAAGAAATTAAAACTTTGAATTCCCCAATAAAAAAATCTATCTTACAGTTTCCATCATCCATGCTGCAGATCACTGAATCTATGATAGTCAAAGTGTTTGGGTTTTTTTTCCTTTTCCTGAAGAAATAAGGTTCACACTATTCTGCTTTCCCAAGCAAATGAGGTTCACATTCTGAATGTTCAGAAATTATGTGTTCCAAACCTGTTAGCTGATTTCATTTAAATATGACACATATATAAAAATATATAAAAATCCTCAACATTCTGTGGGAGCATGTTACCAAGTAAAGGACAAATCTGTCAGTGCTGGCTGAAGAGGAAGGGTAGGAACACAGCATCACCCCAGAAACCAGAGATGAAGCCATAAGAGCCATCCTGAGGCACAAACCCAGAGGAGGAACTTCTCAGTTTGACTGCTCTGATTCATCCAACACCTCAGTGTCAATTAGAGACAATAGTTTTCCACATCTGCTGTTCCTCATCAAGATTTCTGTTTAGATTTAGCATAATATTCATGCAAAGAATAAGAACAGCTTTTGTTAGTAGTAACTGCCAATGGTACCTCTTGCAGTACTAAACCAGACAGAAGTTTCTTTTTCTCCATGCTAGCTAAGAATATACTAGTATTGACTTATGAATGTAGGTAAGTCCACACAAACAAAAACCTCAGAATGAAAAAACGCTCAGACCAAATGGACACAGCTTATAAGTTGCTTTAAACCACCAATATTTACTTCAAATAGGGAATAATATTTAATACTTCGATGAGATTCAGACCTGGCATTTTTGCAAGTCTAGCTGTCAAAGGAATTGAAAAATTCAGGCTCGTGCTGGTCATACATCATCTTCTGTCACCAAGTACCCATTTTCTCCCTGTGTGGGAAAGACAATGTGTTATTGCACAAGCCCTGAATGAAATAAACAATAGGTTGAGAAAGGGGCAGACAGTGCATTTAATGTTTTTCTCTGTTAATTTCCTGCTGTCTTACCCTTAGTATCTTCCTTTCTCCTGTCAGTTATTGACAAAACAGAGGGGAGAAAGCATAAAAATGTGGTTGAGCACCTGATTGAAAGCAGCTATTAAATTCTAGAAGTCAGAGCCTGATCTCACAAAGCAAGTAAAATGTGGACATGAGATTTGCCTTTCACTGCATTGTTGTGGCTGTTTGGAAAGATTCACAGATACCTGCCAGCGCTATACTGATATTTGGATGTTAGTAGGTAACTGTCATGGTCACAACTGAAATACTGGCCTGCATGCAGTATTTCACATTTTGTGTTCTTTTAAATATAGCTATAATCTTGTCATGCGAATAATATTGAAATCTAAAATGCTTGAGGATAGGAGCAACAGCGTTAATTTTCTTGTTAGTTTACAACCATTTCACCTGCCTTATCCCCGAGTCTGGTGCTGCATTCCAGCAATACAAGCACTGGGAAGAATAGAAAGATGTGAAAGGACCATAAAGCAGAAGCACCAGGAGACGCCACTGAGATCAACAGGTCACACACTAGAGTTTTATAGCCCCAGTTTCCAACGACACTAGCTCACAGACTGTCAAAGCCTAGGCATTTGCAGGGAACAAGCACAGCTAAACAGCATCTATGCTGTATACGCCTACTTGCTTCTTTTATATATCACATATATACATTCCTACACAAAGCAGCTATGAGATTTAGGTTCAGAAAGCTAGTGAACTTGAAGCATTAAAGCACATTTAAAAGCCTTGCTTCACTGCAGACTTACCCTGGGCAGGGAAAGCAGGTGTTTCATGTAATGCCCACTACATCCAACAGAGAAATAGATATTGGCAGGTTCTCTGCTAGAGAAGAACCTTGCCCCCAGTTTCCCAGGCAGTCAGTTTTCCCCCTTCCTCCTCAATATTCTCCAAACTATTTCCTTCTGAAGAAAGCGCCTGAGGAAAACTCAAAAATTACCATCCTTTGCTCCTACAGACTTTTATTTTTTAACACTGCAGACTGGTACAACCAGGCCTATAGCTTGTAGGTTATTTTATTTGCTGAAAATAAATAACTCAAGATTAAAAATGAGTGGTTATTTGCTCATGTATCAATGCATTACATTGATACATAAGCATTGATACAGATGCATTACATCTTTACCCCAGCTAAAGATTTTAAGTCCTAATATAGTTTTACAGTCTCCATCAATACAAATGACGCAACACCTCCTAAGTTGCAGTGCAGACACTTTAAAAGCAATGAAATGAACAGATTCTGGGTGCACATCTCTGGCCACATTTATATTTACACAGCACAGTGGAAGCTAAATCTGCAGAATGAAAGTCAGCGCTGAGAACCCAACATCCAGTCCAGGATTTTTACTTTGGCGTACGTCTAATCTGGATCTATGGCCCAAAACACCCGCTAACAGCTGGCATGCACGAGGTGAAGCACATGCTCCGTCCGTCCATCTAACCTCAACTCCACTCCAAAGATGTGAGCTGCCAAGTGCCAAGGTGGGACAACCGAAGGCTCACTTCAAAGTGTGTTGCAGGTCTGAACTAATTAGTTCTAAAGACTTTCACCACATAGATGTTACTGACTTAATGTATCTCAAGTATTTTCAGTTTAAAATGGTAAAGATGAAGTTGATTTAAAGTCTGTCAGCAATCACGGTCACTTATTTAAATACACTTATTTTCATGACTGCTGCTGTTTTCCTGCTCTATAATCAAACCACCCCAGGGCCCCCACGTCCAGGCAGACATAGCAGCCAATGAACATGAGTGCAATTGCGCATGTACAGAACAAGAAAGCTGAGCTGACCTATTTATTTCTACAAATGTGGTATCCTCCACAGATAGATTTTGGGTAGAAAAGAAAAGAAGTCATTGTTTTTATTTTATTTCCATGTTAATCTTACTGGCATTGTATCCATACATACAGCTCACTGTGGAAAATACTCACTTTAAACAAGCTTAAGAGACTGGAAGAGAATAAAACTTGAGCTGACATTTCTTCTTAGACTTCTAGGTCCCCATGACACAACTGACAAGGCTACAAAATGCCAACCATTTTGTGGGTGCAGGCCCAGGCAGAAGCACCCTGTATTTTACAATCACCCATGTATTTATTCAACATTAACATACACTGGGAAACAGTGATGTGGAAGCCCAGAGCAACAATGTGTGGGGAGCTCCTGCAAAAAGGAGCATTAGCATGCTTTTACAAATCTGAAAGGTAACTTAGTAATTGGATAGAGTGACTTTTCCACACAAGCTTCCAGATCCATTGGCACACGAGTGTGGGAATAGCTTGCCTGGAGGTTGCTCATGCTGGTTCTGTAGCAGGGTTACCAGAAGGCATCAGGCTGCGGGCAATTCAGGGGACACTTTCACTGGTGACTGCAAGCCAGGAAAACGAAGAATGAACATGTTTCTTAAAAAGATATTTTGAAGAATGACATATAAAAGTATATTTTTGACTTTTTGAGCAACATAAAGTTATTGGAAACTGTTTCCGAAATGTTAAATTAGATTTAAAGGATATAAATAGCTGGTCTTAGTTTAAAAGCACACACTTCAGCTTCCATTGCCAAATGAAGTTTTTCTCAACCCTTAAGGTTTAACAGAATTCCCTAGTTTTTTTAAACAATTCCTAGCTGTGCCTGAGGCACACTTAAGACTTTGCTAGGCACCAGATAAAACAACATATGCAAGGATCTACCCTATCCCTTCCCCACCAGCAACTCTCACCTTGCTTTAAACCAGTGCCACCCCAAATACGATTCCCATTCTGGCAACAGTTATGCTTTGTGCTCTGCATCCTTCCCCTGTGCACAGGGTGCTACAATTCCTGACAACTCATTCAAATGATTCTGGAGACCAGGCCAGGCTGTCAAGCATAACTTTTCCAACCAGCTTGGACCAAATATAGTTAGGAAATACACTTTCCCACAGACAGTTGACACTGGACTCCCGTAACATAACCAGTTAAAAAGTAGTAATAGTCAAGTGATACTCTGGCTACTAGTGCAGGGAAAAGTATTATGAGACATGTATAAGCTGACAAAAACCTACTTACCACATTTCCAAAATGCAGTGTGAATATAAAGGAGTCACTACTGTACTTGGGAAGTGTTTTTCCTTTCCTGCCTAACAAAATAACAGGGTGTTTCTCCATCTTCCTGGGAAAAGGACAGTGCTTAACTATCATCAGACTACAGTCTGCAAGACTTTACAACTAGAACAGTTTCTGTCTGAGCGCCAGGCTGTGCTGGTTTAGAAGAAACTTAAACACTGAATTTTAAACTCATACAAACCTCTTAGTTCGATAGTGACACATTAATTCAGCCTAAATCAACTACTTACTAATATAAGCTAAACGTAAGTACGGTTAAACTGCACCAAATGTTAAATACGAAGTGTTTCCACTGCATTATCTAAATCAGTATTAAATCAACTCGAGTTTTAGAAGTAATTCTGTTGTATATATACAGCGCTAAAGTGTTCAGAAGCAAGTATGCTACTGTTATACATATAAAGAAAACAAAACTTGTAACAGTGAAGCCTTTACAGTCCTTTCGTTATAAAGATTTGATAAAATATAAGTGATCATAATCTCCACTCCACACTTCCCTTACCTTTACCTATAAAGAAAAAAAGCCCCAGATGGTTCAATACTTTTAGAATTGATTAATATTTTACATAAGTCAAAATTCAGATTCGTATGTCATGATAAAAGCAATTCCTTCTCAATAGTGACAGTGTCGCTACAAAAATAATTCAGTGCAGTATTCCCCTCTTAAGTATGGAGAAAAGTGTTTCCTTTAGAAGAGGAAATTATCTTAAGGAAGTTGTTTTAAGCTAAATAAAAGTTCAGGATGAAGCCAGCAAAAGGTGTGAAGGATTTCTCTTTGATTTCCCAGCTTGTGTATTTGGGCTCAGACACAGACTACATTTTATGCACATATTAATAGGATGCTAATAAGCCTACAACTCTAACAGAGACCTGTAGAGACAACCCGATATGTGGCACCAGATATACTAGCCGTCTTAAGCACAAGATTCATTTCCCTCTCACACAGGGAGGGAATCCGACTACGTATTTTTAATCACAATTTCAGACAAAAACATCTGGCAAAGTTAGCCTGGTGTTTTGTTGGAGTGTTTCGCTGTTAAAGTAAGCTTCAAAAGATCAAGGTAGGAGACAACTCTTTTCAGCAACTAGGAGCGGCTTTTGCTCTTCATCAGTAATCTTATATGCAAAATAAGGACACCCAGTTGCAAGCCTCCTTAAATTACTAGCTAAAAAAACCAATCCTGGCATCAAAATCGCGGAGCACAGAAATTGGCAGCATGTATTTAAATAACATGCTGCATCTCATGGAAAATGTAGAAAGAGATCTTACCTAGCTGTAAACTTCAGAGATATTTCAAAGTCACATATTCTACTTTTTTAAATGACACTTGCAAAATTTATAAAAGCAATAAAAAGAGAAATAAAAAGTAGTAGGTAAGACTAATCTCAACCACGTATATATCCTAGATCATGGTTACCTTTAAAAGAATAATCCAGAAATTACATCTAGTAGCATTTTAGGAATTAATTTAATCACACATTCAAACAAGTCTTCCATACATCTTCTCCACTCAAAAAACTTTGTTTTTCACCATTTCAACTTTCTTTTTCATATTTCTTAAAAACCAAAAATAGATTAGAACAACTTTGCTTTCATCATCAACCACTAAAAAAAAGTCTTTTGCTTAAGAATGATATTAAATAAAACTAACCCACAAGTGATTTCTATTTGAATTTGAAATAAAAATCCTGGAAAACAGTGATTGTTCTTAGCCTGCTAACACACAAGCACATCCCTTGTATCAACTGTTGGGTTAATGCAATTTAAAAAAACTCATAAGAAGGATTTTTTTTGTTGTTGTCATTTTAAAAAGATCTTAATAAATTAAACATTTTACAACTTTTTTTTTTTTTCCCCCCAATATATATTCATATTTCCAGCCTGGTCAATTGGCCAGCATGTATGTAACTGGCCAGTAGTCAAACTGTGTCAAATACCTTTTCCTATCCTGGGAAGGTTCCCAGCTTTAAATCTATTTCTGTCAGTTCAAGGCTGTATTGGCAGTATTTGCTCTACTTGATTTCAGCAGCCAACAAAAGAATGGATGGTTGTCCACCATCAGTTACTCTTATTTGTTAGCTTGAAGAAAGTTTGGCAGCCTTTCTATTTTTAATGCAAAAGCCAATAAATGAGTATAGACAGTTCCGAAATGACAAAGCAGTTCATTAATTTGAATGTTGGCTATTATGGGATTCCCCTCCACTTCTCCACCATTTCTACACTGTGAGTTTCATCTCTTCACTTGACCTTCTTCCTAAGACAGCAGAAAGAGCAGAAGCAAAGTGTGACCCAAAGATGCCATATGACTGCACTGCAAGTGATTCAAAATGCTGTTTTGTCTATGCAAGTGACTTCAAATAACTCTTATAAAAGTAATCAAATGTATTCTGAAATGAGACACCCTGCGCTGCTCCAAAGGGGTTGTTTCTCACAAACATGACTGCTGCCATCACAGCACAACAATTTACATGAAGTTATTATTTTCCAAATCTCATCTGCTCACAGGACCACCATGCTGGATAGAAGCCTCTCCTGTTGCTGGTAGTCCAGTTTTGAGAAGGTAAGTATGAAGGTCCAGAGCTTCAGGCATTGGATGCTCTTGCAGAGGGAGGAGAACAACTCTAGAAAACAAACAAAATAGGTACAAATCATCAGAAAACGTGCAAGGCATAAACCGGAACTCAATTAACAATACAACAGTAGACATATATACATGCTGGTGTCACATTCAAAATAGAAATGCACTACTGGTTGCATTCTGTACTGCAGGCAGTGAGATGTGAAGAGCATGTGTGCCTGCGGCACTTGGGCAGATGTCCTCCATCACTTTGGGTGTCATTCAGAGAATGTTCCAAAACCATCTTGTCTTCCTGGTTCAAGCACTATCTTTTGAAACCAGCAGAGTCTTTATTACCCTCTGCTTTACAGCATCCTTAACCTTATGAAGCCAACTTACATGAGCAAAGTCAAGACAGGTTTCTCCCAATGGCTTGCCAACCATTCTTGACAACCTTCATGGGCTCAGTTCAAATTCTAATACATGGCACCTGTTAAAAAGAATATGGGAGAAACTGAATCCACTGAAACAATGGCTGAATGCAACATATTTGATGTTACAACAATTCACCTAAAATTTCAAAACAGAAGCGTAGTTTTGAAATAGGTATGTATGATGCATATAAGCTAAAAAATGAAGCTCAGTTGATGCCTATGAAAAGATTATAAATGCTTAGAAGAACCTTGTCTTCAAATTAATGTAATCTACTGAGTTAATTGTTTTCCCTTTTTATTTGCCATAATAATCAAGGTAGATATTTTGAACTTAAGTTTAATTTTCCTAATAAACTAATATTCATATAAGTTTAATATAAGAATGCTACAGAATTAAAAATTTATATCTAAAAATGTTGGAACTTATAATGTTGGCATTTCTTCCTTTCTGAAGGTATCTTAAATCATGTTCTACCATTTGTAACTACACTCAAAGCAATGAAAGACAGGGGGCAGGGCGGGAGAGAATATTACTTCCGATCTTCTAGTAACCATGTAATCACATGTTTAAAACACTCCTAATCGATAAATCATATCATGAAAGAGACACTGAAGGCTCATACATTTTCCACCATGTGTATGTGTATGTGTTGCATACAATGCTGCAAAGTATTGTAAGAATATCACAGGGAAAAAAAAAAACAACAAACAAACAACACAAACCAACAAACAAACAAAAACAAAAACAAAAAAAAACCCACAACAAAAACCCCAACCAAAAACAGCCAAAAAAATACCCCAGCCAAAAACAGATAAAAGAAAATATCAACCCTGAAACCCAAAGGCTTGACCCAATCTGCTTTCAAAATAAGCACAGGATGTTCCCAAGTGGCCTGTAACACTGCAAGAAATACTCACACTCAGATTTAGTTTTCAGAAGCAAGCTTCCAAACTCTTTGATTTGAGGTTTGACTACCCTGGTAGTGCAGAAAAATACTTCAGGCACCATGGGTGGGCTTTGCAGGAACAGTGAGACAGGATGGCTTTGCTAATGTGTTAATCAAAGAAGAGCCTGTGGCAGCTGTGAGCAACAGAGGAGCCACCTGCACAAAACCATGTTAACAAGGGTAGGACAGTAAATGGCGAGGTTCTGACAACTAAGAGGCAGGTGAAAAAGGAAGATACTTATTACACACTGGTGATCCAGGATCTGTGGTAGGAATAGAATATGGAAATAGAGTTTGGGACATACATGCCATCTTATACAGCCCTGTTAGGACTAAGGTATAAAAGCAGAATCAGAAACCACATAGTCTTTGTATTGGCAAAATGACACCTTTCAGATGTACCAATAAACTTCTGCAGGTATACCTGCTGCCTTTGCCAGGTCACCAGTGTGCATGAAGGCTGTGCTTTACTGGGATTCAAGCTGGCGAGCCTTTGCCAGTGAAGCCAACCCAGAGTCACTCTCTAGGACACAAATATCATCACCCAGGGAACTCTGGACAGGAGAGTAACTAGCCTGAGGGACTACCATCACAAAACATGAAAAACATCACCACCCAGTGAAGGTCCACATTGTGTTGTTAGAAAGGGGGAACTCTGATAGCTGGTCATTCTGTTGCAACTTGCCAAGAAACCTACACGCAAATATAATGCTGCAGATTTACAAGGAATAACAAAGCACTACTTTTCAGCACAGGGAGTGATCCTTGCTTCCTCTACTAGGATACCTCATCTCTTACCTCTTTCTCTGCAGTGCTCAGATACCTGTGAACCCCCCAAAGACTCAATGTAACATGATGCAGACAAAATAATCCCTGATGCAAAGTTAGGAGCACCTGTCCACAATGAGACTACAAGGTGCTGTGCTGGAAGCACAGCTGTGCCATCAAAACAAGAGCCTCACACTATGTGGGCTGTTACTCCAACAAGCCAGGCTGCATCAGTCCTCAAGAACCGCCCAACAAAGGCTCAAGAGTTTACCCTGAGGTAAAATATAAACACTTGTGCCATTATATGATTCATTAATAGATGGTAAGGCATGGTTTTACCTTTACGTTTCTACCCCTTCCTTCCTAATGGGATTACAGGGATTTAATGGGAATTGGCCTATTATTTTTTTTCATCTATGATTCAGTGTATTGCTTACATAGTTTGTGTACTGGGAAAACTGTACTAGTTCTCTAAAGGAAAAGATTCAAGTAACAATGCAGAGTGTTATTAACTCACTGTTCATCTATGGGGACTATGGAGTCAAACTGAATTTTCAGGTAAAGACAAAAAAGAGGAAGCAAGAACCTAATAATATATTGCAGACTTTCAGTTATACACTGTAAAGAAGCATTCTATGATTCCATATTATTCTATGATTCTAAACATGTTTTAGCAGATGTTTACAGTAACTGCTTACAATATTACATCCCATACTCAAGTAAGTTTTGAAAGGGGAAAATATAAGACAGGGAATGAAACGTTCTGATGGAAGAAGCTTAAAAAACCCAAACCAACCAAACCAAAACCAAACCCCTCACAGTTGGGTTAGGTTTTCTTGTTGTGCTTTTTAATAATAAAGTTGAAAATAAACAGAACCCTCAAATCCCTCCCACCCACCCAAATCTAACAATAATAACACACACAGTAAATCTCAAAACCAGACGCTTGGCTTGGCACAGAAGTGCTGAGTTTGGATACTATAGTATCCACTGGCTTTATCTGAGGCTGCTCAGGGAAAATACTGCTCACACTACACAAACCTTTTTGTTGCAGGTTTCCTTGAACATGGTGACCAAGGCTTTAATAAAAAGGGGGGAGGGGGGAGAGGGGAGAGAAAGAATATAGCTTCAGACACCTAGTTAAGCGGCCGGTTTCCCAAAAGTGCTGATGATCCAGGAGCTCCTATTCACTTCAAAGAGTAGGATTTGGGGTGTTTTGTCGCTTTAAGATTTATGGTCTCCCTACATCCTAACTGAGAGATGCAAGAAATTACAACTAGTAGCTCATCTCCATTAAAATTAGAAGGCATGCTAGACTGATTTGTGGCATCTATTCCAGGGGCTAACATGTTCATGTCTTCACAGACCCTGCTGGAGAAATAAGTAGTGTAAAGAAATGAGGATTTCCCAGGGAAAGCTTTGCTATGGGGCAATAGGACACCTACCACAAAATCCACAAGCTGACAGAAACAGCAGCACATGAGAGATAGGAGAGGATGAGGGCTGTTTCTGCCTGCAGGCTAGTACCAAACGAACAAAATGTTATTCAGCTCTGTGCCCTGACTATAGTTCTGTCAGGCAGCCAGATTAACACGATTTTGTAAAAACAGAATCACAAGCTGGGCAGTAACAGCCCAAGACAGCGTGTGGAAATTCAAACTAATACTATCAGGAGCAAAAACCTTGATGCATACAGCATGGGGCAGAATTCTTACCATGTAACAAAGCTGTTGTACAGCCAAGCTGACAGACCAAACACACAAAGCCTATACAAAACTTCTAACATTTGGATAGTGATGTCCACTAGGATTTTGGGGACTGGCAAACTCACAAAATAAACGTGTTATTTCATGCAAGGCAGGATTGTTCCCCGGTGCTTCCTGAAAACACGATGTGCTTCACTCATAAAATTTTGGAGGGTTTTCCCCTCTCCCGAGGGAAAAAAGTATCAACAGCAAAGGAGTAAGAGTCCATAAAACAATGCCAGTGTTAGCAACATGAGTGACAGACAGGAAGGAGATTTCCACAATTGGCATTTGGTGAATTGCAAGCTATAAAAAGTGCTTGGAGATTATTGGGTTGTCTGGGGTTTCCAAGCCCAGCAGTTAATTCTGTCTGTTACTAGAAGGTCTCAGTTTATTTAAATGATTTATTTCAGAATTTCTGCATATGTCAAATTAAAGCAAGCAAAGGGAACAAATCACACTTCTTAGTCTTTGTAAGTTACATTTTCAGTGACTGTAACTAGAAAAGCAGTTTTAATACCTCATGTATCTTTGCATTTAGCACTGGAAAAAACAGTTACTTACCATTGTAGTTACTGTTACAAACTGCCTGCCTTCCATTTTGCCCGTTTTATTTTGCTTTTATTGTGCTTAGTATAAATTAATGTTTTTCGGCTTTAAAATCTGTTTAGTCTTTATCATGATGTATAAATTGCTGAAATGTGTGTATCTATACTGGAGTCGCACCTTAATAATTCAGGCCCTCACTGCCAGTTTTCTGTTTTAGCTGAACTGGAGATAAAAAATCCTTTCCTGCACAAAAAAAAAAAAAAAAAAAAAAAAGCTTTCAGAGGAAAACATAAGTAAAACCAAATTTCTTTTCATAAATCAAAGAATTTCATACAACCATTGCAGTGAAGGTAAGGAAGAGGTCTGCCTTTTCTCTTCATTCAGCACAGAGTCATACTGTAAGAATAGATGGAAATCTTGAGAGATACAAATGAATTTTTAAAGCTTAACATTTATGTATTAAGACAGGGTAAAAAAATTAAGAAAATCGTAAATATAATTAAAATCTGCTTTCTTTTTGCTCTTCTGGAGCTGTTAAGCAACACAAGGTGACACCGCTCCACCACCACTCTGCTAGGCAATCCTTCTGCAAGGCAACGGCCAGTTGTACAAGTCGGATGAAGACTGTTGCAAGTTTAAGAGCCACTGCTCCCTTTTGTTGAAGCAAGCTCCCTGTCTGACCACGCCAGCTCTGCTTAACTAATAATGGGCCTACAAATGCAGATTTTTGACATCTGCTTTCAAAGTGTCTCTCTTAATGGGTTTTCTCAGACTTCTTGGCTATTTCGTTACTTGTAACAAACTGGCTTTCCAAGAAAGCTCTGTATCCGGGAAAAGAATATACTGATTTCCAGTAACAGAAAACCCATGGTTCCTCCCATGAACACATTAGCATTATTGAAAGTAATAAATACTGGATATACCCTTCCTGCTCTGTTACACACTCTGCCCAACATACTGACATACTCATGCCCCTCAGCTTCACACGCATTTCTTTTTTTTTGAAATTCAAGATTTGGTTTGGCCATAAAATCAGACGTTTGGATCTGAATTCTCTGCTTTTGAACTTCACTCTTCAGCAAGCCCTGGTAGCAGTACACATAGCACCTCTCTGCATGCAGAGATCCTTATACACTTTAAGGTGGCGTGGAGCGGGGAGGGAGTGGAAAGTCTCTGTCAACTAAATTGTACTTTTGTTATATTTTTTGTTAAATATATGTATTTGTCATCTTTTATCAACATATATATATATCCTGGGTAGATGGAAAATAAAAGGAAAAGCTGATGGAGCTTGAATTGTTTAGCAAGTCAAAACTATTTAAATAATAAAAGCCCTTTGAAGCTTATTTTACTGTGTCTTTAAAAGGGAAGAGACAGACTGGCCTTTGATATATACCTAAGAAATTTATCTGCATTCTAACGTTAAAAGAAATCAGAAAATGCAGCAAAGAAGATGAGGCATAACTTTCTTTTCCTTGCGGTGCTATGTGGCTCTTAGGAGCAGAAACATTCCAGTGCTTCCATCTGATGTAAGTACTGGTTGGCTAAATTGGAAACTGAGGTGTTCTGGGCACAGAGCAAGTGAGCACGAGTAAAAATGTGTCATACAGAATACTTTGCAAAGAAGCACACAGAAGAGTTATAGACCAGTAGTAACTGCCTGAAGATGATTGATGTCTGTGGTGGTGGTGGTTTTTCCCTGCGGAAAGGGGAAGGCACCAGCTGGTTTAGTCCATGAACTCTTTTCCTTCCCCAATTTCTGTAAGCCTCTCTTCTCTAAATTCAGCTTGGCAGAACCTGGGCAGGAGGCTCTTCTTTTTCAGGTGCTATCTTGTACACGCTCTTACCTGCACACTTCCGAGCTCCGGGCTACGAAGACGAGAAGTGTTTCTCAGCAGTACAGAACTGGCAGCTTCTGCAGCTGCCCACCAGATGGCAACGCTGACCCGGCTCTCGCTGGGAACACCCACTGCCTTTCGCCCCTTCCAGCCGCCGCTGCCTGTCTGCCTCGGAGCACATCATGCTTCACTCAGGGGTCGTTTGAGCAACCGTTACAGCTTGTTTCTATATGCTGCCCGAGTCTCTGTGAGTTTGCATTATTAACTGCCTTAATGTCCACAGAAGTGATGTCAGCTACCTAATATGCTAAATCATAGAATCATATAATAGTTAGGTTAATGGAACACCTCCCACTAGAC
This sequence comes from Psittacula echo, assembly GCF_963264785.1. Taxonomy (NCBI): domain Eukaryota; kingdom Metazoa; phylum Chordata; class Aves; order Psittaciformes; family Psittacidae; genus Psittacula; species Psittacula echo. The sequence continues at coordinate 34,031,765 of NC_137738.1, read as the reverse complement.
CAGGTTGGTCAAAGCCCTTTCAACCGGGCCTTGAACCCTGCCAGGGATGGAGCAGCCACAGTTTCTCTGGACAATCTGCTCTCACTAAAGAACTTCCTAATACCTAATCTAAATATACCTTCTGTCAGTTTAAAGCCATTCCCCTTTGTCCTGTCACTACACGCCCTTGTAAAAAGTACCTCTCCAGATTTCTTGTAGGCCCCCTACAAGAATAGCAATGTATGCTCAGAGATACAATAAAATGAGGAAAAGCCATAGGACTTAGCTTTCTGAAAGAAAAGTACATTCACACTTTCAACAGAATAAAAGGTGTTTTTCCAACTGTGTACGATTACAATCTCTGGCACTACAGAATTATAGCTGTCATATTACTGCTTGCCACCATCATGCACTGTTGGAGAAAACAGGAGGTGAGCATTAACCATAAGAAAATACTGACAGTATCCCACAACACTGACTACAAAAAACGTTTAAAAAATGTCTTCTGGCATTGCATATGGCGGATAAATACTGATGAATGCCATGTAGGTTAATCATGGTCAGCTATTATTTGATGCACAGGTGAATGCTCTATACTGATAATGACCAAAGAACTCCTTACCAGCCTTACTTTGCAGACTGTCATCTATTAACTGTTGAAAATAATGAGTACTGCAGCATAGCAAAGTACCACACCTAAAAATCTCATTTCCCCCACTATTTAGTTACAACAGGAGAGGGTTTTTTATTTTTAGACTTTCTTCAGCATTTGACTATATAGCCCTATTTTTCTCTTGCCCACACAGACATAAGCAAAGAATAAAAACAAACAAATGAATTAAAGATACTGGTAGAATAACCACAACTGATATCAGAATCTGTTCTCTTACCAGCTGAAACAAAGTGCTCTGCCAATACAGAAACTCTCTTGGCTCCTGGGTACTGAACGGGGAGTTCTAGCCCCTGGGTAACTGAGCCATTTCATTGCTACTTGATCAGAAATCCTGAAATCCAGTAGTATCACTTATCAGATAACCTGCTTGTCCTGGGTTCAGCAGCAGCAGTCAGTTTTTCTCCTTCTTAGTAGCTGGTGCAGCGCTGTGGTTTTGACTTTCGGCCTGGGAATAATACTGATAAAGCCGATGTTTTCAGTTGCTGGTCAGAATGTTTACCCTGACCAAGGACTTTGTGAGTCTCATGCTCTGCCAAGGAGGAGGAGAAGCCGGGAGGAAGCAGGGACAGGACACCTGACCCAAACTAGCCAAAGAGGTATTCCATACCACAGCACATCATGCCAGGGGATGTAACTGGGAGCTACCCGGAAGGGCACGTCCTCTTTTCGGTCGGGCTCATTTCCGGCGGGCGGTATCGTATTCTCTTCCCTTGTTATTTCTCTTATCATTATAATTATTGGTGGCAGCAGTAGTGATTTGTGTTATACCTTAGTTACTGGACTGTTCTTATCTCAACCCGTGGGAGTTACATTCTTTCGATTCTCCTCCCCATCCCTCTGGGGGGGGTGAGGGGGAAATAGACTGCATGGTTCTAATTTACAGCCTGGGCTTAAACCACGACACTGCTATAGTGGCATTACCTGATCCATCAGGGCTTGTTTCATCATACCTTCCTCAGTAAATGCTGATTTGCTGTTTCTTCTCTTTGCCATCTCTGATAGCTCTCTTCTGCTTGTGGTTATTCTGTATAAAAATAAACCAGTGCCAAAAAAAGAGGAGCTGCGCAATTGTGGCAACAGATACCTCCTGGATTGCTTGTCTTTGCCAATATATAGATCAGATCCTGCTAAAATACACATAATTCATGCATCTTTTGAGATGCATGTTTTGCAAGCAAGTTTTAATTCACAGATACTTTTCATTTTGCTACTCTCAAGCAATAACACAGGTTAACGAACTACTTCAAAATATAAAGAACTAGTGTGAAGGCTGTGTTTCTAAGGCTTTGAGTAACTGATTCAACATACCTGCCTGGGTTGCTATGCCTACGTATACTACGTATAAAACTCAGGGCTAACTTCAGCCAATAACCAGAATGAAGGTAGAATATAGCCGGCCTTAACATGCTTTTCCACACTACACATACTTCAAAACCAAGAGCCTGCTTCTGATTCTCAGACCAGAGCTGAACTGGAGTTGAATTTGCGCATACTTATTGGCAATTTAACATACTCAGCAGTCACTCTTCTGCTGTCCAGAAGAGAACTGGACAGCCCAAATCCTGCAGGCTGCACCAACAAAGCATGAAGATATCTTTCTACACAACCTCTATATCCTGCTGAAATGCAAGGCTTCTGGTGCCATGTGTGATGCAATTAGCATAGCAGGGACATCCACACCAGGTAGGCAAATATGGACACAAGCAATCACTGGAGGTCCAGATGAATAGCCTGTGCCAGTACAACAGGTCTGGTGGCTCACAGCTAGGCAAGGGTTGCCCAAAGTGTTGATACAAATAAGAAGTAAACTGTGTTAGTTGATTGAGTGTCTGTTGCACGTGTTGAAAACCAGAAATTTTATTGGGATATTTAAACAACGTTTCATTAATGTCCCACTGAAATTAGACTGCTCTGGAAGAGCTGCACTACCTGACTAAACAAGCCATCTGTCAGATCCTCTCTAAGCTTTAGAAAATAGCAAGCATTCCAGGCAAGCACAATGTGCAGGTTTAGGATAAGCCCCTGATGTGTTTTCATTTTTAAGGTCTGGGTTGGAATGGGTTGTTTAACAGGGGGAGGACAAGACAGGTCAGCTCTTTGTCCTATACTGACTTGCAATCTCAGTTCTGCATTATACTCATGTACCAGACATAAGAATATCTCATGCTATTTAGTGAATTCTATCTGCAGTCTGATGGGATTTGTTAGGTTATTCTAAACTATCAGCTGCTCAGCATCAAACTCTGGCTAAGGCTGATACTTTCCAGGGCTCACCCAATTTCTAATGTTATTCCAAGAAACAGGCCCTTCAGAAAGAATTCTGTCATCCTAAATCATACAAGGTACAGTTTGTGTGGCAGTGCTTCTGAGGTGATATAAGCTCCCATGCCAGTGGCCACAAGACAAGACAAACCAGTTAAAAAACTGTACATTAGCTTGCCTCTAGCAAGTGTTATTTGAGATGAAGCCTGAACACATCTTTCTTGTTTGCAGGATACTGGTATCTGCAAACCATCTCACAGAAATACTTGGCATTACTGAGAACACCCTGCACAACTTTGCTTCTCTCTCACATGTAGTACAATTTGTTGCTATGAAATCTCAGGAATGCCAGTGAATATCTAATGTGAATCTAATAAGCAGCAGTAGATGAGACAACAAGCAAAAAGACAGTAAAACAAAAATGACCAACATAACTTTGCTTTGTTAATAAAGAAGAAAAAAAACCCCAAAACTAAAAGCAAGAAGCACCATTACTTCCTCTTCTCACTTATTTGCAAAATCCATCTCACTGGCTAAACACCAAAGCATTGCTCTATAGACACACTGCTCGCAGTGGGGAGAATCCCACTTGCATTGTAAGTAATACTTTGCTACCAAGGACACGAGCAAACACGCATAATCCTGGTGGTTCTCACCACACAGAAAGGCCTGAAGGCACCCACTGTGTTCAGGAGAGCAGAAGGCAGCCCTGGCACCTACTTTGCAGCTCTCACTCTCCAAGTATGAGGCAGCAACAGTGCCTGGAGCAAAGAAACACACCAAGAATACCTTACGGCATTGACAGCTTTTTGTAAGTGAGAAGGATAAAGAGAGAAACTTGAAATCAGTAGCAATAATTCCATGCATGCCTGTTCTCATCCCATTTTTAAATCCAACATTTGGGATTTAAATCAGGGGAATAAGTGCTGATTACACTGTGGATTCAGATTAATGTACTCCTACACTGAACTAGCAGCGAACACCACAGGGATCTCCTGCCTCAGAGAAGATGAGGCTGGCGGATGGTGCAGGTGCTCGTGTTCTCCAGAGGCAAGATGATGCTACCACATGGGCAGTTATGATTTAAAATCATAGAATCCATTAAGCTGGAAAAGACCTTTAAGATCATCAAGTCCAACTGTTCCCCCAGGACTGCCAAGACCACCACTAAACCATGTCACTGATGGCCTGACCTACACAGCTTTTGAACACTTCCAGGGATAGTGATTCTACCACTTCCCTGGGCAGCTTGTTCCAATGCCTCATCACCCTCTCTGTGAAGAAATGTTTCCTAATATCCAGTCTAAACCTCCCCTGGCACAGCTTGAAGCTGTTGCTTCTTGTCCTATTACATATTACTTGGGAGAAGAGACCAAATCCCACCTCACTACAAACTCCTGTCAAGTAGTGGTAGAGAAAGAAATGGAACCATGACACAGACTGTGGTATTTTGTTGCTGTGCCATGTCCCTGTGCTTCTGCCTACTCTTCTTCATGTCAACCCTATTTTTCTATTTCCCTCACCTCCATCATGCAGCGGTTCTGCGGTGACATCCCATTTGTCTCTTCCCACTGTCGTGGTTTAAGCCCAGGCCGTAAATTAGAACCACACAGTCTACTTCCCCCCCCCCACCCTTTCTTACCCCCGCTCCTGGAGGGATGGGGAGGAGAATCAAAAGAATGGAACTACCACGGGTTGAGATAAGAACAGTTTAATAACTAAGGTATAACACAAATCACTACTGCTGCCACCAATAATAATAATGATAAGGGAAATAACAAGGGAAGAGAATACAACACCTCACCAACCGCCGACCGATAACTCCCCCACCCAGCAGTGATCCAGCCCTTCCGGGGCCTCTCAGTTCTACATCCTGGGCATGACGTGCTATGGTATGGAATACCTCTTTGGCTAGTTTGGGTCAGGTGTCCTGTCCCTGCTTCCTCCCGGCTTCTCCTCCTCCCTGGCAGAGCATGAGACTCACAAAGTCCTTGGTCAGGGTAAACATTCTGACCAGCAACTGAAAACATCGGCTTTATCAGTATTATTCCCAGGCCAAAAGTCAAAACCACAGCACTGCACCAGCTACTAAGAAGGAGAAAAACTGACTGCTGCTGCTGAACCCAGGACACCCACACAGAGGTGTCCAGCAGCACCATTCTGAGACTATTCAGTAAGTTTTAAGGAGCTGAGCTCACATCTTTAGTCTACAGTGGACACTCACATATAGAAGAGACATACAGATTAGCTTAGACGAAGAACTGTGATTCACAGAGACACAAGAGTCCCACTCTTGTGAGTCTGTGGCTATTCACCTATTCCCTGTCAACACAGTTCTGAAGTTTATTTTGGATCCAACATCAAAGGAACTTGAAAATAGTGCAGCAGAAATGCAGAAAGCTAAAAAAGAACCTTCTGGAACAAGAGAGCCTAAGAATTCTTTTAAGCTTATGCAACTTTCTACTTGCAACGCTTAGGACTTTGTATGCCTTTTACCCTAAGTTTCCATACCTCCTGCAGCAGCAGCCAAAGGTGATTCAGCCTCGAGAAAAGTTAGGAACAAATCAATAGGTGATTGTTGGAACAAGAGGAAGTAACATGAGCAATACAAGGTGACATCACACAAAGGTGAGTTACACTGTACAGCATCCTGGCATGCACACCAGGAAAAGCAGTAGTATTTAGCAGATGAATAAACAAATACATACATTGTCGTACCTGTCCTTCCTTTACATGATCCTAATTTTGTCAAAAGTAAACACAATTGCTGAGAAGTCACTATAAATGTACTGTGAAATCCAAGTACAAATCTGCTCATATATGTGCTAACATTCTTAAGTGGTTAATCAAGTCTTGAATTAAATGCCGGCTGTACGTAAGATATTATGTTGAACCCACACAAACCAACACTGCCTTGTGTCAACATTGCTTTGTTCTTCCGCTAGGTGATGCATTGTCTACTTGTTCTAAAGTATCTAAACAAAGTCCCACAGAAAGTATACAATACAGTCCTAACCTCAGTACTCTATCATTTTCCTGGCACACAGAAAGATTTTTGTTGTGCAAAACCACCTAAATCACAACATATATAAATTAAGGGCCTGAATCCACAGCAGTCAAAAGAGGCATACAATTGCAGTGAGGCAACAATTGGCATTGCCCCATCTCGGTTTTAGGCATTCAGCTCACAGACTGGATTTCAGGAGTTCTACTCAGACTCCAAAACCCACATCAGTAGTGCTTGACAGAGCCTGGGTCTCCTGAGCGGTGAAGATTTGCCCTCTCACAGGTGTGCTGACATGTTTTATATCCTGGCTGCAGAGGGAAAAATATTAAAAATGAAAATCCTAAAGTAACAAAGAAGTGTCCAAGAAAAATGTTTCTCAAATCTAAACTCGGATGGTTCATTTACTGTAGTGAATTAACCATTCATTTAGTCATCTATAGGAGCCTGGATTCCCTCGTAAAAAACAGCATTCCACTGTCATCTCTTCAATGGTGAAAAGTGTCCTATGAAATGGCAAACTTAGAGTAACAGGCTAGTGGTATTCACTGCACTCACCTTGTCTGCATGAAGGAGTTCACACACAAATCCCCTCACCTTCCAGGAGAGCAATGCAACAACCGGCTGTTCTGCGTGGAGGGAGAACATTTTCCTTCTCTTCTGAGCCTGCTAGACAAGGGAAAGAGGACACACATGAAGCAGTAACTCTTCCCTAAGACAAGGACATGAACAAGGTAGAGAGGAATCCTGGTCTTCATTTGCTTCTAAAACTATGTGCTTTTTGTTTTAATTATGGTAATCTGACAAGAAACAGTAACCCATAAACTAATTTTCCCTCTTCCACATCCTGGTTTCCTACTTCCACACAAACACGTAGTTTCACCCCCCACAAAAAACCTGCCCCTGAAAACCTAAGAGCTGTTTTTGAAACTGGAGCTCCACAAATTAGATAGGACACATTTTCACAGAAAAAAGTATTTACTACTCTCAGACAAGCAATAAAAATACCCTTCAGGCAACTGTTCAAACTGTGAAAAGAGACTAAGTTACGTGATCTTTATTTGCTCCCTTCCCCCACACAGGCTCCTTGGCAGATGAAACACAAGAAAGCCCCCATTAGTATGCTCAGGAGGCAAAAGCTCAGGTTTGCCAGCCTTTTACCAGGCAACATGGTCAACATCAACTAGTACATGTCAACGTGTGGCCCAACGGGCTGCATAAATAAGCAGGTTCTGGCATTTTCCGGTGGCTGGCACAGGCAGCTGTTGTAAAATGCATCACGGGAAGGCATAATGAACTCCTAGAAACACAACTGGGCTGCATGAGGAAGAGCCAGCTCTAAGCAGTAAGCGATGCTGAGAGCACTTATAAAAAGCCTGTGTGCAGACATAAATAAAGAGACATGGATTCATTGCTTCATACCTAACTTTAGTGCACTTGACCCCACAACCACAGTGTGCACGTGCCTGTGACTTCCTAGGGCACTCTTTTCAAAGAGCAAAAAGTGAGTGCCAACCTTCCCCCTGCCCCCTCAAGGAAATGGCCCCATGCGCGTCACTTTACACGGTGGGACTGTCCGAGTGCCAGTGTGGAGCTGAGCAGAGGAATCAGCTCCACCTGAGAGACCAGTTTGTCACCTGCCACTTTTACTTTGGGGTATCACATGGGTTTGTCATCAATCTCAATTTGGTCTCCGCTTCTGCTGGCTCCAACAGTGAAAGTCTCCAGCTATCACAGCTCCTCGCTGAGTCTTCCCATTCCTTCAGCCTGGCTCCAACCTGAATTTGTATCATTTACCCAGGCATCTGAAGACATATCACTTTCCCCAGATTTGCTACCTCCAGCTCTTGTCCTTGTGTTTTAACCCCAACCAGAAGCATGAGAGGTTGGTAGAGAGCACTGGTGGTGTCAGGAAAGCTGTTGTTGCAGTCTCTTCCTACCTCCTCTTCTCAGGAGGCAGCTGTGGCTGCTTACAAAGTCATGCTCCGTGCTTCAGGCCCTCATTTTAAACACACTTCAGGCTGAAAAAGCCTTCAGAAAGGAAAAAAAAACCAAGAAACAACAAACACACACAGCCTCCCAAAACCCCAAGCAAAACCCCAAAATCAACACAAAACAAAAACCCTTTCAAATCAGTAAGACCTTTGCAAGTGTTTGTAGAGTAACAGATTTCCTTTTTTAAGCCATCACTTGATCAAATACTGAAAACTTATTTCTTTAAAGAAAACTGTTATTTGACACAGAAATGCAACAAGTTAAATGCCAAACTCTTGCTGCAAAGCACAGAGAAGTTGCAGTAGTAACAGTAAATTACACTAGTAATAGTGCACTGAAACAGGTGCACATTTTTATCTTTCTCAAATTTTACTCTGAGAGTAATCAAACTACTTCTTTTTTTCACTAAAATGTCAAAGATATATAGATGTTTACCCGATGCACACACCTGGAACAGAATTTCACCCTGTCTGGAGGTGGTTTAATGGTTAAAATATGGCACCAGACATCATGCAGTCCTAAATACACAGAAAGCTTTACTTACTTATACTTTAATCCAGATTATAGCATAGCCAGTCAATGCTGCAGTACAAATATTTGGCAATAGCCAGAGCCAAGTTCCTCGCCATAAAGGTGTTATTAGGCAGAAGAGACAGCTGTTCATGTCAGGTAAATTTAATGTCAAAATATATTGTCTGTGACTGCACTTCACAACTCAGCATGGCTTTGTGTGGAAAATAAAATGCTCTGATTTACAGCATTATAAAGGTTTGCTAAATGCCTTAATTGCCCACTCTTTTTTCAAAGTGGCACTTTATTATTAGCTCACAAAGTGTGCTATGTAAGGTGGATAATTTTTTTCCTAATTCCTTATTGACACCTTAAAAATCTGTATTTTACTAATATTCCTTTGAATAAGAAGTGTCTGCTTTACCTCAGCATTCAGGGATGAACAGCCGCAATCAGCTCTTTGTTACTATGGCAATATTATGTAGGAGGTACAGCAACAGACAGATGCTTTTATCTTCTCCCTTTGTACTTCGAATATACTCTCTTACACCACCATCTCCCCCACCCCCCTTTATTTTTGAACAAAACAGCCACAAAGGGGGATGGTGAAATGCTCAGAGAAGCAAAACAAAGGTTGTTTTATTAACTTTGCTGTTATATTAACTGAGGATCAATTGCAGGGCCAAGAATGAGATACAGACACCAAAGACCTTAAGAACTGATCTCACAGGCAAAGTATTTTCTTTATTTTCATGGAAAATAGAGCCAAACCCCCAAAGCATTTGTGACCTACTCTGCCTGCTTCTCAAGCAAAACTGAACGCCTTTGCTACTCAGTAGTACCCAGGCAGTGGTGAAAGCAAGGACCAGTCACACAAACTTGCTGTTTCCCCTGGAAACAGCTGAAACAGTCAATGTAGGCATATTTGTGAATGCCGGGTGGGATGAAATCCCACTCTCCATGTGACCCCCTCCAAGAGGCAATGGAAATAGGCTGCTGCGTGGTTGCTAACACCTCCTCTGTATTCATCTGCTTCTAAGTAGCAACAGTATAACACCTCCCTCCCCATGCAAAAAAAAAATTTGGGATGCAGAGTAAACTCTTCATGGTAGTCAATGCAATATGAATAAAGTATTCAATCCTGTTGGGTGCAATCAAGATGTACAGCAAAACATCTCATTTGCATCTCCTGACTCAGCCACTTGCAGAAGCTCTCCCTCGTTGTACCAGCCAAAGCAAACCAGAGGAGTGAAGACCTTCAGCCCAAGCCACCAAACTCCCAGGCCATGATGGCTGGTGTAGGGAGCAGACATGTTATGCAGCTCAGCCAGCTGAGCTCTGAGGGGTAAGCTCTGCCACACACAGCTGGGAATCAGCCAGCAGCAGCACATCTGTCTGCAGCTAGGCTTGCTGTGCTCCTCCTTTTCTGCTTACAACTTGTATTTATTCACCAGAGCTTAGCAATGTAGTTATTGCCTTCAAATTTCGTTTCAGATTCATCATTCTGAACTAAGGAAAAAGAACAGAAAATCATAAGGTTTTCCTTTTCCCCAAAAATCAACTTTCAAACTCAAGATTTAGCATTTCTAACCTCATAAACTACATTTCCTCAGTTGCTCGTTCAGACAAGAGCACGATTTGGTAGATCACTTTTTGTGGTTCTACTTACACTTCCACACTGCCCCAGACAACCCATTTTTCTTTGCCCTAAAGAGTCTGCAATTTTGACAGCTACACATTCTTAACATATGTTCCTGTGGCTTTCAGCATTTTCTAAATAACTTGCTGGTGATGGCAGAGATTCCTGATTACTACATTCAAGCCAATGGGCCATTGGCTCACTCTTTCAGAAATTTCAGTAAACCCTTTGAAGTAACTAAATGATTCACAAATTATATATATTTACTGTACCAGCAGGATTTTTAACTCCTGCTGTTATACAGACCAGAGTCTGCTTTGCCATACTCCTGGTAATAAATAAATGCAGACAAAAAAAGGCCAGAAGCTGATTAATCTTAACTTCGCAGCGAGGCATTTCCCATGGGCAGCAGAGAGAAGGACTATAGACATACATTTCATAGAGCTCCAAAAAAGGGAAATAAAAGGAGACACCCTTCAACAGTAAAGTGTCGGTATGACACATAACAAGGTTAGCAACAGGGATGTGAATGCCATACTATGCACAATAAGTATTTCCAAACATGCCATGAACTGAAAACCAGTCCAAAAGGCATTGTAAGCACTGATGTGAATTCAGTATTTGCTATTTCAGTTATTCCCCCTGCAATATTGCCAGTTTTAAATTAAAGATAACATGGTGATCACTAACAGCATCTGGGTCAGACTATTCCCCATTTTGACAGAAGCTTATTGTAAGCTCAGTGGGAAAAACTAAGAAGCCATGAGATTGAAACGGATGGATTAATATTTTTCTTCTATTTGTAATTTAAAGGAATCACTTGCTGATGGCATCTTGGGCATTATCCTCCAGCTACATCTGCCAAGCCAAGTTATTTCACCCTAAGATGACCTGCATAAGGTCCGCACACAATATTTCCTCAAAGTTAAAAGCAGCTACCTATGAACTGAAAGAAAACATTCTCCATAGAACAAATGGTTGAATACAGTGACCAGTACAAAATAGCTACATAACAAGTACTTAACACCAGGACATCGCAGAGTTCCTTTTTAATGATGCCTGTGCCTCTCTGGAGAACAGATTTCAGTCACTGCAAACCGATGTGGAGAAGGCACATATATGTGTGAGACAGCCCACCTGGTTAGAGCCATGAAATTCACCCTCAAGACCTTGTTCTGTACTTCACACAGTGGCAAAAAAAGAATAAATCCTAACAATACATGACCCCACACAACAACCTCCCAGAAACACTTATTCAACTATTTATTCTTTTCTCTTTGCTTTGAAATGTTGTGCTTCGGAGGTGAGGGATGGGAGAGAAGTGGAGGTGGATTTAACTCATTGTCAGAAGAGAAGCTATAATAGTGGTTGCCAGAGCAAGGATAAAAAAAGGGTGTGGGGGATATGAACGTGACTGCATCATAAGAGCATCTATGGAAAAGTCTTGATCTCTATTAAGACCTTCAGATACTAGGCAGTAAGTAAATAAGAATGGTTTCAAAGAACATAACCATAGTTACTGCATGGATATAAAGGGAGAATAAATAAATACCTATATAAATTAGTGAAGCCACAGCTTCCTATTGAGCACTGTTACTTGTTTCCCACAGAGAGCTCAGTCACTGCGCAGCATGGGAGGACACGCTCCCTTGTGGCTGTCCCAGTCGTGCATGTCCCCAGGGAAAGAGGGGAGCTGATGAGCAGCACAACCACCGGACAGGGCAAGGACAGCCCAGCCAAGGGTCCTACCTCAGACACACCTCGAATGGTTTCATGGTCTCAGTCCCACACTTGTGGACACACACGTTTCTCCCTTGTGAGGGCCTGGACGCTGTCTGCCATGGAGCCCCCCTGCTCTGAGCTCCGGTCCTGTGTTGTCCAGTTCCTCATGGCTTCTCCCTGGTAATTACTACCCAGTGCTTCCCACACCAAGCACCTCTTCCTGAGAACTTTGCTTTTATTTGCTCCCACGACTGTTTGGGTTGTAAATGGTTTCCGCTAGTTTTTGATATAAAGCATTGAGAGTTCCATCGCTCAGTGTTGTTCCCACTTGGGTTTTGCCATACAGACAATGCCCTTGCAAAGAAAATGCTGCTAATTATTTCCCATGCCCTCACTACTTGACTTTCCTGATGAAGCATTAGTAATACATTGACAGGTGAAACTCAGACAGACACGTGAATGCTAAAAAAGAATCACAGTACCAGAAATCCCTATACTTTGCTCTCTTTTGCATTAATTGCTAAGAAGCCAATAGCTTCTGTGCTAATTTACTTTTATGTGTAATTGGGAACTTCTTTTTCATTCAAAACTCAGCTTTCACCAGTACTCAGAAGTGAGATGACAGGAAAGATGATGGAACTATTACATTCCTTTGGTCAGTGTGCCAAAAGCTGAGTATCAGTCGTCCCTCACTCAACGGTTCATTCAAACACAACGTAAAACGAATCTGGGGAGAGTGGAAATGGTTCTTAAAGACTTTTTTACTAGCACTTCCACTCAAGATGTGAGCTCTCACTGTAAGAATGACCCAAGATCATTATCTCAAGACACCTTACTGAAAAACACAGACTGGATGCTTTTGATATCTTCAATGTCATAAGAACAAATCAACCAAGAAAACTTTAAGCCATTCCAGAGCTCTCAAGCCTTTATCATACATTGCAAAGAAGAGAAACAATCTGACTTAAAAAATTACGTCCTTCTAAAAAAAGCCTTCCACATCTCTTTCAATAAAATTAAGAGGGGCTAAAAGCCCTGATGTCATTGTCCATGCACTCACCTCACTGCTATCACCGTGAAGCAGCTTATCCCCCTGGAGGAAGCCCCTCACACACAACACATCCATTTGCTGGCTTGCTCCTGCAGCCAGGTGGAGATGTGGGCTGGAACACATCAGTTGAGAAGCTCTGCTAAAGTAATTCATTCAGTTAGTGTCATGATGTGTCCTATGTTCTCAGAAATCAGACGAGCATCTATGAGTAACAGACTCCCAGTGCTGTTTCCAGAGGCTATTGCTTCAGTTTTTCCTCCCTGGGAAGGGAAAAGAAAAATTCCTGCTGTTCTCAGCAGCCAGGTACTGAGCTGCAGTAACTCTGGTGCTGCCTCAGGTGAGCGGGAAGGGTCGTTCATCAGCATCACTCCACGCTCCCCTGTAGCACAGGTGTCAGCTAGGAGCTCACACATCACTGTAACTGGTCATTGCAAAGCAGCGACTTCTTTTTCAAGAAGTATCAGAGCCAAACCTTCTCAAAAGCTCTTCCTCTCTTTACAAAACCACCACTTTTCTGAAGGGAGAAAAATGACTGAAATGAAAAATAAATGGTTAGAAGGGTGGTGCCATAGTCAGGGGTTTGGGTATCTTGAACACTGGACTCAATTTAATAGGCCAGGTCTACTGGGGGCTGGTGGAGCTGGTCTGAGAACAAAGGGGAAGAGCGGTTTTGGTAGGAGGCTTGCCAGGCTGGTCAAGGATGCCTTAAACTAGATGTACTGGGGGAGGGGGGCATCATTCCATCCCAACACACCCAGTCAGTTGCCAGCACCTATAATAAATGCTCAGAGCGATGTAGAGATATTCCAGCCGCTCCAGCCAATGAGCCGGCTTCATTTGGAGCTTGGCTCAGATGTCTCTGTACAAATGCTCGTAGCATGGGGAACAAACAAGAGGAATTAGAGATGTGTGCACGTCTACAGGGGTATGATATAGTAGGCATCACAGAAACATGGTGGGATGGCTCCTACGACTGGAGTGTTGGAATGGAAGGTTACAGGCTCTTTAGAAAAGACAGGCCTGGCAGGCAGGGAGGGGGAGTTGCCATTTATGTTAGGGATAGGCTGGAGAGTATGGAACTCTGTCTGGGGACAGATGAGCAGTTGACAGTTTGTGGGTCAGGGTTAAAGGGAGAACAGCGATGGGGGACATCACTGTGGGGATCTGTTACAGACCGCCTGATGAAAGGACTCTGTGGATGAAGCACTCTGTAGACAGAAAGGAACAGCCTCACGCTCACAGGCCCTTGTTCTCATGTTGGACTTCAACCACTCTGATATCTGTTGGAGAGGCAGTACGGCCCGGCACAAGCAATCCAGGAGGTTCCTCGATTGTGTGGAAGACAACTTCCTTCTGCAAGCAATAGAGGAGCCGACAAGGAAAGGTGCCAGGCTTGACCTCGTGCTCAACAACAGGGAAGGGCTGGCTGGAAATCTGACGCTCCAAGACAGCCTTGGTTGCAGCAATCATGAAATGGTCGAGTTTGAGATCCTCAGGAGAGTGAGAAGAGCGTGCAGCAAGCTCACTGCCCTGGACTTCAAGAGAGCAGACTTTGGCCTCTTCAGGAACCTGCTTAGTAAGGTTCCATGGGATACAGCCCTAGAGGGCAGTTGGTTGATATTCAAGGATCACTTGCTACAAGCTCAAGAGTGTTGCATCCCAACTAGAAGGAAGTGCAGCAGGAGGGCCAGGAGACCTCCTTGGATGGATAAGGAGCTGCTGAGGAAACTTCAAAGTCAAAAAGAGGCTTATAAAAAGTGGAAGCAAGGACAGGCGGCCTGGGAAGAATACAGGGATGTTGTCTGGGAAGCTAGGGACCAGGTTAGGAAAGTTAAGGCCCAGTTAGAATTAAACTTGGCTAGGGATGTTAAAGATAACAGGAAGGGATTCTATAGGTACGTAGCAAGTAAAAGACAGACTAGGGACAACGTAGCCCCCTCCGGAAGCTATCGGGAGAACTGGCTACCGTGGATTTGGAGAAGGCTGAGGTTCTTAATGACTTCTTTGCCTCGGTCTTCACTGGCAAAGGCTCTGACCGCACCACCCAAGTCTTGGAAGGTGAACGCAGGGACTGTGAGAATGAAGACCCTAGGCCCACTGGAGACCATCTTAAAAACCTGAACGTGCACAATTCCATGGGACTTGATGAAATCCATCCGTGGGTCCTGAAGGAGCTGGCGAATGAAGTTGCTAAGCCACTGGCCATCATATTTGAAAAATCATGGCAGTCACGTGAAGTTCCCGACGACTGGAAAAAGGGAAATATAACCCCCATTTTCAAGAAGGGGAAAATGGATGACTCGGGGAACTACAGACCAGTCAGTCTCACCTCTGTGCCTGGCAAAATCTCAGAGCAGATTCTCCTGGAAGGCATGCTAAGGCACATGAAAAACAACAAGGTGCTTGGTGACAGGAAGCATGGCTTCACTAAGGGGAAATCCTGCCTGACCAATTTGGTGGCCTTCTGTGATGGGGCTACAGAACTGATGGACAGGGGTAGAGCAGCTGATGTCATCTGCCTGGGCTTGTGCAAAGCGTTTGACACTGTCCCACATGACATCCTTGTCTCTAAATTGGAGAGACATCAATTTGATGGGTAGACCACTCAGTGGATAAAGAACTGGCTGGATGGCCGCAAGCAAAGAGCTGTGGTCAATGGCTCGATGTCCAGCTGGAGACCAGTAACAAGTGGTGTTCCTCAGGGATCGGTGTTGGGACCGGTCTTGTTCAACATCTTTGTCGGTGACATGGACAGTGGGATTGAGTGCGCCCTCAGCAAGTTTGCCGATGACACCAAGCTGTGTGGTTCGGTTGATACGCTGGAGGGAAGGGATGCCATCCAGAGGGACCTCGACACGCTTGTGAGGTGGGCTGATGCCAGCCTTATGAAGTTTAACCATGTCAAGGGCAAGGTCCTACACCTGGGTTGGAGCAATCCCAGGCAAAGCTACAGGTTGGGCAGAGAAGAGATTCAGAGCAGCCCTGCAGAGAAGGACTTGGGGGTGTTGGTCAATGAGAAAATGAACATGAGCCGGCTTCAGTGTGCGCTCGCAGCCCAGAAAGCCAACCGTATCCTGAGCTGCATCAAAAGGAGCGTGACCAGCAGGTCAAAGGAGGTGATCCTGCCCCTCTACTCTGCTCTCCTGAGACCTCACTTGGAGTATTGTGTGCAGTTCTGGTGTCCTCAACATAAAAAGGACATGGAACTGCTGGAACAAGTCCAGAGGAGGGCCACGAGGATGATCAGGGGACTGGAGCACCTCCCGTACGAAGATAGGCTGAGAAAGTTGAGGCTGTTCAGCCTGGAGAAGAGAAGGCTGCGTGGAGACCTCAGAGCAGCCTTCCAGTATCTGAAGGGGGCCTACAAGGATGCTGGGGATGGACTCTTCATCAGGGACTGTAGTGACAGGACAAGGGGTAACAGGTTCAAACTTAAACAGGGGAAGTTTAAATTGGATATAAGGAAGAAATTCTTTACTGTGAGGGTGGTGAGGCACTGGAATGGGTTGCCCCGGGAGGTTGTGAATGCTCCATCCCTGGCAGTGTTCAAGGCCAGGTTGGATGAGGCCTTGGGTGGCATGGTTTAGTGTGAGGTGTCCCTTCCCATGGCAGGGGAGTTGGAACTAGATGATCTTAAGGTCCTTTCCAACCCTAACTATTCTATGATTCTATGAATGTGCCTTTAAGTATCTCAGAAAACCACCCACAAAACACTCCCGAAATTGAAGAAGAGCTGCTGCTCAGGAGAAACATCACTCTGCTGTTGGGAAAGCTGCCAATGGGTTCTCTTGCTGCCCAGCTGCATGTGGGATCCATTCAGCATGGCTGGGGAGGCAGGTGGGGCTCAGGGACAGCAGTTCATGGGGAATGCTCCTTGTCTGGGCTTTGCAAGCATTTCAGTGAGGAAGACCACAAAGGAACACAAAAGCCAGGCAACCATATGCTCTCCCCTCAAATTTGAGAAGAAAGATGGTACTAATTGCATCAGTGGGGTGGGAAAGCTGAAATTTGGGCTAGAACCCCAGAGCAAACTCAGGGACGCACTAGGCTGGGGCTTTTCAGTTAGAGAAACATGGGCTTCACCTGTGTCTAGCTCCTCCAGGCTTGCTCAGAAACAGTGGTATGGTCACCACCACCTACTAGCTACCTATAAAGAAAAAAAAGGGAGAAATACCCAGAATGCATTGTTGTTTTTTTCTTTTTCTACCATAAATCACACTGATGTGTTTGGAGGAAGAAGGGAAGCTATCTACCCTGAAGCAAGTATTGATTATTTCAAGCATCCATTGCACCAGCTGCTCGTAATTCTCTTCCAGCAGCTAAAAGCACTATGAGTAGGAGGCTTAGGCTGAGGCACTTTGAACATGGCTAATATACTGTAAAAAGCAAATGTAGTGATTTCCAGGTTGCTTGTCAGTTTTTATGGCAAAGGCAGATCCATGCCACCTGAGGAGTATTAGATGTATTAGAACACATCTAATCTGTTCACTGGCACAGAACAGCTCTTACTTACATCAATACTTACAGCAAAGTGGAGTGTGTGGGAAGCTCTGCAGCCTGGGAATCGGGGAGTTACCCTTGCCTTGGTTGAGCACAGGACAGGAGAGCTGCTGTTTCACAGCATCCCACTTTCATTTTCCAGTTGTGCCAAGAGCCCCATGTCCTAAACTCATGCCTTGGGCAGAGGAAGGCTCAGACTGACTGTGGATCAGTGGGACGGGGGTGCTGTGGTGAGAAGTCTCAGTTCTTGGCACTTCAGACAGCTCTTGCTCTTTCAGCAGGAAAAGAACCATGAGTAGTTTGTGATATCACAGTATCACAGTATGTTAGAGATTGGAAGGGACCTCAAAAGATCATCTAGTCCAATCCCCCTGCCAGAGCAGGAATACCTAGATAAGGTTACATAGGAATGTGTCCAGGCGGGTTTTGAATGTCTCCAGAGAAGGAGACTCCACAACCTCCCTGGGCAGCCTGTTCCAGTGTTCTGTCACCCTCACTGAGAAGAAGTTTCTTCTCAAGTTTAAGTGGAACCTCTTGTGTTCCACTTTATACCCATTACCCCTTGTCCTATCATAGTTTGTCACTGAGAAGAGCCTGGTTCCATCCTCGTGACACTCCCCCTTTATATATTTATATACACTAATAAGGCCACCCCTCAGTCTCCTCTTCTCCAAACTATAGAGACCCAGCTCCCTCAGCCTTTCCTCATAAGGGAGATGCTCCACTCCCCTAATCATCTTTGTCGCCCTGCGCTGGACTCTCTCCAGCAGATGATATGATGCTTATTGGCATTATAAAATGGATCTTGGATAGCAATGCTGCACAGAGACAAATGCAATGACCTATTAGAAGGTTTTCACTGCTGTGTGAATCTCCACATTTTTGTCTTTTGAAGCCTGCTGCTGGGCTCAAATATCTATTTACACCAAATATTAATGAAGTGAGTAAACATTTCATTATGTTTAATTGTCCTGGGTTCAGCTCAAACTATGACATTTATTTACTTAAAATTTTTGGATGCTAGAATCCAACATTTTCCTTTTTAACAAAAAAAAAAAAAAAAACCCAACCAAAAGGTAAGCTACATGAAGATTAACAGAAGCTACTGTTAGTATGTAGAAAGCAACTTCCTCTGCCTATGCTACTACCCCTTGTAAGATTTATGGGCACTTCAGATGAAAGTACTCAGAACACTCAGGTCATTATTTATCGTTAAAAGAGAACAGAAAAGTAGCAAATACTGAAAATAATAAATCTTGATGTTAACGTTCAGTGAAGGAGGTACTGCTCCAGGCAGCATTAAGTTACACAACTCCAGAGAGCTCAGTGGCTCTTGACATTCAGCCCAAAATGAGAACTGCGTACCCTCATCCCAGGATGAGCCCATCTCAGGCCCACTTCCAATTACCACACATGATGACTTTCCTAACACAAAAGATCTTACTTGCATGATCTCTGGGCAGCTTTGCTCAGATCAAATCTTTAGGGGGAAAAAGTATCTATACAGGCAGTTTCCAGGTTTTCAGATTCTTCTTTCTAGTGGACTTTAATCAGATTCATCCTTTGTCGCACTTGGCAGTCCCCTTCAATCCACCCCCCCACCTATTAATGCTGTATTTGCTGCTGCTGTGCATTCAGATTTACTGACTTTTCTGCCACACTTCAGTCTGAATAAAGCAGCTTTCGGCCTCGTAAGTAAGCTTTACCATACTTCAGCCTTTAATGAGCAAAGCACTTTTCACTGCAGTTGGAGATACTGATTATAGTCAATATGAGTTGTAAGGAACAACATTTGTAAGAGTCCAGGATGCTCTTTTATAAACTTGCATTCTCAAGACAGACATAAGAGGAAAACTCAGCTACAGCGCTACTACTACTGTTTTCCTTATTGTTAGAAGAGAGAAAAGTAAACAAACAAGTGGGTCTGACATCAAGCCAGCTTAAATTAAGTTTGGCAGATAATTCCCTTTGTTAAGGCATATTTGCTTGAGAATGTTACTGAAAATTGGTGAATATGGCAGAACTACATGCAAATTCAGAATGGTGTGATGATGCGTGTGTTTCACAGCTAGCACCACAAATAACTTCCTTTATTTGCTTAAATGAAATAGAATTACTCTCCATACATCCTCACAATCAGTACTTTTCTCTCTGGCCTTTGAACGTAGCTATTTCACACCTGTATGACATTGGTTCACTATTTTTTCAGTGGCTGTACCAATGCATTTAATAAATATTTTCTCAAAGCATCTTCCCTGTCATTCCTGATTCCGGGGGAAAGAACAGGAAAAAGTGTTTGAACAAACCTGGAGCAAAAAGGAATGTTACATAAAATGTAGCAGATCACTATGTTATCCAATTAATCTACAGAAAGATTATCTCCCATGATTTCATGGAACAGTCAACACAGACATCATTTGGTGTAAAAAAAATAGTATGAAATGTCTAATTCCCAATTTGCAGCAATAAGCTATGTTTTACTCTTAAGTAAATTCAACTTACCATGTTTCTACATGCTCAAACATTCATTTACAAAACGTTTTCCATTCTGTAAACACAGTACCACGTAAATATGTAATTCTCACTTTTGTTCTGAGAAGCCGGTAACACCACCACGAAAACGGCAGGCAGTAAGTGGCCGAGACGATAAGCACGGGAAGATTTATCTTCCCACTGGGAATTTCGGTACGCTGAGCCTCTCCCGCCCCCGAGCCCTGACGAGCGCCAGCTGCGGCCACAGCTGGAAGGCCGGGACCAGCTGACAAAGGATGGGACCTCTCCCCTCTCTTCCTCCTTCTTTCTTCTTTTTACATCGACAGCAGCAAGAAAGGTTGGATGCGCTTGAATCACTGCCTGGGAGGGGGATGAAACCCAGCAGCCTGTATAGACCCAGCCTCTCATCTCCGGCTCACCGGAGCAGGCCCTGACCAGCCGCTTTTTGTAAGGGGCTTCCCCCGGAGGACCGCTCCTGGCCACCGCTTCGGCAGGGCCCAGCTAACTCCGCTGTTGGTCATCCCGACTGCCGCCGCGCTGGGCTCGTCTCGCTGAATGCCCGGCGTAGAGAGTTGGTTGGGGCCGAGCCGGCGGTGCCTGTACGGACACCCATCAAGAACAGGCACCTGCACCCGCTAACGCACGGTTACCAGTCCGTCACCTGGGTCGTGGGGACACCTCGACAGCAAATGCGCCCGCTCCGGCAGCCCCCGACTAGGAATAGCCCAAGATGAGGCTGCCAAGGCTACTGCAACACAGGAATTGAGTAATTTATTCAAATAAATAAAAATGAACTTTTATGTACAAATATACAAAATCATTACGCACGTCTTACAAAGTAGTCAGAAGTCTTAAAAAACACGGGGGGAAGGCAGAAGGGGGGGGGGGGGGCAAGGATACGACGACGCCCACAGCCATCTCCTGTCCTTCCCGACCCCCGGGCTCTGCCGGGCGGAGGCCGGCGCCTCTCCTTTGTCCCTCAGCCGAGCGGCGGCGCCGCCCCGGGGATGAGCTTCGGGCCACTGCCCCGCTGCCACTCGCCGGGCTGCCGCCGGCGCGGCCGACATCACAAAGGAGACAACAGCTACAGACACCGGATGGCGACCCCGCCTCCGCCCCGGGCCCCACCGCCCGCCGGGCCGCTCTCCCGGTCCCCCGGAGGGGCTCAGAGAGTGCTCAGGTGCGGCAGCGTCTCCAACCTGTCTGAGCGGTCGCGCCCGGCAGCGCTCTCCACGCCGCGCAACCACTCGGTGCATTTCCGCACCAGCCCCTCGTCCATCGTGGCCCCCGCCGCCTCCTCCTCTTCGTACTCCTCGTCGTCGTAGCGGTGCTTCTCGTTGAGCAGCGATATCTTCAGCAGGGCGCGCAAGTCCCCGCTGCCCGCCCGGGCTCCGCGCCGCGCCAGGGTAGGGGTAGCTCTGCCTCCGGGGCCGGACCCGGACTGCCCCCGCTGCCGCTCCAGGCTGCGGCGCTGCAGGACCCGGACGGCCTCCGGCGGCAGGCTCAGCGAGAACCGCGGTGCCGTCTCTCCTGGAGCCCCGCCGAGGCTCTCGCAGGAGCGGCTGCCCGGCCCCGGAGCACCCGGGCGGCCCCGAGGCTGCGGTGGGGCAGGCGGGGGGCGCACCCCGCGTTCGGCCGGCTGCCTCCGCGGCGGCTGTCGCTGCAGGGAAGAACAGGGCCAGGAGCTGGAGAGGGGGCCTGACCGCTCCGGGGGCGCTCCCCACGCCTTCCTCGCCGCCTTCTCCTCCGCGGGCCGGGGCGCTGCCTTCTTGGGGGCCGTAGCCGTTGTCTGCTTCTTCGGCTGCGCCCGGGCAGCGACGGGGGAACCGGTGGGCGCCGGCAGGATGGGCGGCAGGGACGCGGTGCGGCCGGGCGCTCCCTCCGGCTCCTCGCCGCGGGCCCAGGCGGCGCATCTCCCCGCCGGCGGGCAGGGCCCCGCGGCGCGCCGGGGCTGCAGCCCCATGGCGAGGGGTGGGCGACGAGCCCCAGCCGGCGGCGGCGGCGGCAACAGCGCGGGATCCGTCTGCGCTGACAGCCGCTGCCTTTCCCCCCGCGATAATCCGGCCCCCTTCCCACCCTTCGCCCGCCCCGGGAACACCCTTCCTCGGCGTGGGGTGGGTGGGCGGGACGGCGCCCTCCACGGCGATAGTCCAGTCCCGTAGCACGGCCGCCGGTGCTGCGCTGCCGCCTCTCCCCGCACGTCTCCCACCCAGCCAGCAGCAGACCCTAAGAGACGGGAAGGGCCGGCTCGCTCTAAGTCCCTCCCAGAGTCCTCAAGCGTCCAAGTGGGAAAGGGCGGACTTTTAGTGTCACGTTAAAGCAGCACCTTCACGCCATCTTCAAAACATGAATGGTATTGTGAACTCCTCGACTCCTCGCACGGCCGTGAGCAAGGGTAGGCAGAACGAAAAGGAGAGCTGCCCACTACACGAGTACCTACAGCAGTCTTGAATCACATGGAACTCCAAAATGCACAAACATTTGGAGAACAAGAGGAGCATAGCTGTGTAACGAAGAGCCTCATCTAAAGATCCTTCTTCTAGCCTCAGTGCCTTCTGTGATCAAGAAAAAAAGCACAATGCTGAGCACTTATATTGTGCTTGTTTGTTGTATTGGGGATTTTTGTTTTTAAGGAGAGGAAGACAGTAATTTCCTACCTTTTAAGCTACCTTAAACAATAACAAAGGTCTGGAAAGGGTACATGGGGCAGTAGTAGGTAGGTAAACACATGTTTTCTACAAATTCAAGATTACAACCACTCCAAAATTTAGTCTAAAAGATTACAGCATATTATTTCTACAGATTTTACTTGGGTAGGATGTATGCAATCTGTAAGGGTAGATCTCTCCCCCATCTGGTTTCACACTGCCAGAAAAGGGTATCACACAGTGCAGATGCACCAACTGTGAAGTTTTGGAATATTCACACAAAGCAAACAAAGACAGGATGAGAATGAGCAAATGATACCAACAAAACAACAGAGTGTGTGCTCCGGCTGCAGATGAAGAAACAATCCTTAAATGTTCAAGAGAGAAAAAACAAGAAAGCACATGATGTAACAGACCTAAGTGCATGTAAAAGTATATGAGCTCATGGAACTTTTGGACCTCAGTTCTTGAACCCATTCTGTTCACGTAATCTTAAGGTTAACTGATGAGCATTAACTTTGTTATTTACCGTTGCACATACATATCTGAATAACTAACACCATTCTAACTAAACACAACAGTGAAGGTGATTGTGTAAACAACTGGTGGTTGACAGGTAACACCGATGCTGGAGCCCACAACTGCCTGGTCCTGAAGCACCAGCCGATCTTCCCAGTGCCAGCTGTGGTCCATGGCAGTGACAGTATGACATCTATCACCACCTACATGCATACTGGCTCATCTTCAATGCAAACTGGAAACAAAAAGGAACCAAGAACTCACCCAAGGGTCCACCCAAAGGCTGTGATGGGCAAAGCAGGAGAGGCTGTCCACCACCCCATCACACAAAACACTAATGGGTAGAAGAGCCTGCTGCAGTGCCCAGAATGCCTGGGTCCCCTGTCACCAGCAGGAAGGATTGCTTCCACAAATCTAATAATCAACTTTGGATGCAGTCATATACATATCCTAGTTTTTATATTTTCATATTTATTCAGTGGTAATGCTGAAATTTTCAGCCTTTTATAGTGGATTCCTAAATAAAAAAGTTTAGGCACCTTCAAAACTAATTTATTTCACAAATTTCATTTATACATTAGTGACAAGTTCTTTTAGCAAAAAGTATTTAGGTATGAAAGTAAAAACCCATGATTTATAAGATAACTTTTAAGAAAATCCAACAAGCTTTAAACAGACCCATCACATACTCTCATTAAGCTTCTTCTATAAGGCACATGTACAGACATTTCAAAGGAGCAGTTAATTATAACTTACAAAGTCTTTACAACATTTATAAGATTCTGTCTTTGGAAAAGCACACAACAGTATACAAACATAAATGGCACATTGCAAATTTTAGACAGAACTGCAAATGAAATCTTTATGCATACTGCCTGGATCTTAGCAGCTTGCCTCCGCTGGGGAATAAACTGTTACTGGATGCAGGGTAGCTTTAAGACAACGCTGCACAAAGTATTTAAAATGTGCCATTCTGTTGAAAAAAAAAAAAAAAAAAAAAAAAAAAAAAACCACCACCCTAAAAGCTTCAGGGTAAACACGAACAGTTTGCTCAGTCTATTTTTAAACTGTTTCCAGTAAAAATTATTTAATCCCCCAAATGCAGAAGGCAAGGAACATACTAAATTGTTACCGGGCATTTCATGAATAGAAAAGTAGAGTTTTCAGAGTGAAGTTCACAGTGGAATACAAGTTGCCTTTTAAAGTGGACAGTGGTTTCTGTTTTAAATTTAAGCTAGGCAGGATGAGAAGCATTTAATCACAGCGTCCCTTTAAAAAGAAAAAAAAAAGTCAGTTATTTCTTCTTTGCATATACACATCAACCACTACATGTTTAAAATTAAAAATATAGAAACAAAAAACAATAGTTTATCAAATGCAGGATCTTTACAACCACCATTATGTTGAGTACATCTACAGCACCAGCTACAGCCCACGCTGAAGCTCAGGTCTCCCTATATTGTCTAAGCCTTCCACACTGTTTGAAATCAGACAATGTTCAAAATCGTTCTGCAGCACACCTGAGGGCTTCATAGAAGTCAAAACCTGATTGTGCAAAGGCTGACCAGCAAGGGCAGGGCTGAGAAGTGTGCCAAATCCAGACAAGCAGCAAAGCACAGGTGCGCTTTGAGTCCAAGCCACATGGAAGTTAGACCATCATCATGCAGGAAGAACTAAAACAGACTGGAGGGTTTAAAGTCCATGTACCAACAGTGCAGGGCAGAGAGCTGACTCAGCCTTAAGGCTTGAAAGATCTGAAGGGGTCCACTTCTTTAACCAACAATAAACAGTTTTGTGACTACTGAGATCATTCACTCCAGACTCCTTTACTTTTCATTTTCTCAAAAATGCATCAGCTTAAGGAGTGGAATTTGTATTCTCTTGTCAGTAAATTTGAAAAATGAACACATACCATCATGACTTCTTAAGTCACAGTATGTATGGTTTTTGTTGTTGTTGGTTTTGGGATTTTTTTTGCCATGCCAGCAAAAAACAACCCATGAATAAGTAAATTGTAAAGAGTAAACCATTACCAGAGTTAAATCAAGTAATAATAACATTGTCAGAAAACAAATCACATAACACTGTTCTCTGGCGCCATAAGAAAGGCAGCCTATACAAGAAATTTATGATAGCATTCCACATAAGCAAGTAACTGAATCCCTGAAGAAATCACTGTACTACTAAAAGCAGCCTGTGTAAAATTCAGTTTCTTGGATCACAAAATCTAATAGACAAATAAACCCAAAGATATTAAGTGACATGTATAACCTAATGTTTTTCTGCCCAGAACTTAAAGCACTGTTGATAGGGAAGAGAAGATCAGTGAGACTGTCACATGGCCAAAGGAACTATGAGAATTCAGAATATCACTTTTGACTGTGGTAGCTTGAAATGTCAAAAATAGTAAGATGTCAATTTGAAGCCCGAGTTCAGTTAGCATATTCAATCCATTGTAATTATCAACTACTGTATTTAAAACAGTATATATATATATATATACACACACATATATATATACACAGTTTAATCCTCCCTAGATCAACTGAAACTTAAAAAACAATGTGTAGTACAGATTTTTCAGCATAGTTACAGAAACACTACAGGAAGATGAAAGAGATAGACGATACTTTGTTCTTTCCCACTTCTACTACAGAAAACCTCACCAAACAGTATACAGACATGGAAGCACTTTATTTTTTTTTACAAACACACTGCCGATCGACCAAGCTGCATTTCACATGAAACATCGTATTAAAAATAGATTCTTATATTTGTTTACTTGCATGCGGTTTCACTGTGTGTTGGGCTAAGTTTCATTCCCTTTTTGTACACACAAGAGTTAAAAAAGAGGCAGAGAAGCTTCCCAAAATGAGAATTAACACAAAGAGTTGCCTTTGCCTCTCCTAAGAATGATGGAGGAATTCAGAAGTAGACTTAACATCTGAAACTATGCTTGCTTGTGTGCTTTAACTAAGACCTCAGATCCATATGCTGTCTTTTAATTTTAGTACTGGAAAAGTCACTATTGCATCAGTGTATTTTTAAATCACTGGAGAATGTGGAAAAAAAGTGCCTTAATTTATTTTCAGTGATGAAAGCTAGAATGAAATTTAACAAAGAGAATTACTGTGCCCTTTGCTTGTATTTAAAAGCGTGTATCAAGCATTACTTTGAGTTCAGCTTTGTCATTTTCTAAAAAGGAAAGGGAGGAGGTTATGTTTTTTCACATGCTGAATTTAAGGACTTCCCCCCCCCCACTACCTTTATCATGCAAACTCACCTTGCAAAAGGAATATATGACAGACTATACCTGGAAAAAAAAAAAAGAGGAAAAAAAATGTATTTGACAGAGTATTCACACCTCTCCTATAACGCAATTATTTCACTTTAGTCCAGCATTAATAGAATCACAGAATGGCTTGGGCGGGAAGGAACCTTACAGATCATCTAGTTCCAACCCGCCCTACCAGTAAAAGCAACCTGTTGTAACAAAACCTTAAACAAGGCTATATACTCAATTTAATGCTTACCTGAGAAAAGACGACACATTTGGACAAGATTTCCTGGTTTAATTTTTCCTTTTTTTTTTTTTAAAAATGTAGTTCATAATTTCTATTGTACATAAACTTCAAAAAGCAGATTTATTATGACCAGATTCAAAAGGACTGGAAATTCTGGGAAAACAATATTCTTCAGGATGATAGAGACAACTTTTTCCATATTAAAAGACAATATAAATTGCTATGCAAATATACATCTTATCGTGTTATTTACATAACTCTAAATACAATTCCATTATCCTCTAAAACTTGCTTCTTACAAGCCTCCAAGCTAATGTTTTGTCCTCATGCCCAGCCTGATTAAGCTCTAGGACACCTCACAAATGCGAAGCTGTAAACATGAAAAATGTAGACATGTAAACATGTAGAATGAAGTTTGAGTTAGCGGTCTTCCCTCTATCCAGTATCAAGCATTGACCTGGGCCCAGCACGATGTCCAACAGTCCCTATCCTGAACAAATGGTTATTTGTTCTCAGATTCACGTTCAGTACAGACACTCTGTATTCAGGGCAAGTTCAAACAAGAACTGTGGTCATCTTGGAATGCATAAGAGTACCACATAATTCACCTGAGATGAGGAAACCAAGTATGTTCACTTGTATCTCCATGGAGAAAGCAGTAACTTCGAAAACTTCTGCCAAGTTTGCAAGCATTAACCTAACTGTGCTCACACATTCCCAAGCCTACTCCTTGGGCATATCTGGGTGGTCATCATAGTACTGCCCTGATTTACCCTGTCATGTCCACCAAATCTCTACCCAGTGCCACTTCATATTCTTGGGGCAGGACACACCCTATAAAAATGTTATTTAGTTTGTTCTACTTCCAAAATGAAGATTTAGTTAGAACTTTAAGAAGAGGCAGATCATCAGAAGCAGGGCATGTTAATATACTGTTACTTTCACAACAGAGAAAAGGCATGAGAATTTTTTTGCATATATATTCCTTTTATAATGCTTCAAATAAGCTCACACATTGCAGAATATATTTAAAAATACCATTTTTGCAAGACGATTGCATATTGATTTTGCTGAAGTTATACAACCTAGCTTAGAAAAACAGACTGAAGCTAGCATTTGGGCACACTTATGTTATGCAAAATGGATATATATAGGTTTATAACCATCCGGGTGTAGGGGCAGGGAAAAGAAATTAAAATTAATGTTAAGAATCTTACCAGGTCATTGCCAAGAACTGCAATATGCAGAATAACATTGCCAAACCTTTTCTGTTCCACTAAGTAAAAATAAAGCAAATATTGCAGGTTAGTTCATTTTGTATCAGTCTATACTGTGAACAATTGGAACAGTCTGTTCAGTCAAAAATGTAATTAACTGACAATGCCTAAATTTCCTTGTCTTAAATTAATTTGCTACTCCTTTCCACTCTAACAACTTTCTATTCATTTTATCCATTACTCCATTAGCATCATACTATGAGAACCTTCTCTAGCTTGGAAAATGCTTAACAGCATCAACACTAACACTTTCATGTTCATTCATGACACTGTTCTTTTGCAAATAGGGAAGTTCACTTCAGCTACATATTTACTTCTGTGGCATGTAACTACAGCCAGTTTTTCAATCAAGATGCCTGAAGGTATTTCTTCTGTCTCTCTTCCTTTTTCTTTATCAGTTTAATATGCTGTACCCATGGTTCCTAAAGACCACTAAATACTCTCTGATATTCTCTGATCTAAGTACATCACTAAGATGAAAGTATATTTTAAGTTGCTTTTCCTAGTTCTTATTCCAGAGGTCTGCAGACTGAACCTGATGCTCTAGATTTTGTATTCTCAGCTTCACCACATGTGGGTGGAAGGGTGCATCTGCTTTGTAGTCAGCAGGCTTATCACTCCACTTACACTCAACTACAGCTGAACAAGTAACACACATACAGAAGCTCATCTTTCCTCTACAACTGAACTATGTGTTAAAGCTATAATACAATTAATAAACTAAGCAAGCTAGATTGCTCTTTAGAGAAACAAAGTATTCTAACTTACCCAGAAAACAGCACACAGGGTCAGTATTAGGCAAAGCTGAGGGGAGATGAAAGGAGAGAAAAAACAGACTGAATATTCAAATACACAATAAAGCAAACAACACAGTAACTATTTGCATGTTTTCAGTGGGTAATCAGCATTTTTAAAGCTGACTCATGAAACAGCCAAAGGCTGTCACACAGTGACTGCATGCTGAACTTCATGTAAAGAGGTGTTTTCCAAAGCATAGTATGCTGTGCTACCTGGATAAAAGGGAATGGGGCAAGTCTTAGAAGAAAGAGGAGGCAGGAATTGACTTCAACAACCAGGAGAACTATAACCAGGTCTGTGCAGACTTATGTGTTAGCTCTATTAAGAGGTGGGCTTAGATTATAAAGCTTTACTGAAAACAACCAAGTAGTCTGGGAACAGCTATTCTATTATTTCAGTATTCAGTATTCATAACATCAAAATGTGACAAGAAACGTATGTGCATCGCTATGAACAACCCATTATTAAAACCAGCCATTCACAATTACAGTATTTGGCAAACACAGGCTCTGCTGCTTCTGCCAGTGTTTTTTCATCTTCTGACAGTAATGAAGAGCCCACCAGGGAGCAGCTGCCTCAAACACAGTGAAAAAACTCACATGAAGCTGTATTCAGTCTTCTTATACACCTCTGATGAAACATTACAGCGATATGGTTTACTATGCCAAATCAATCACACTATTTGTGCGGGCTTAACCATCACTTTTAACTTTTGCACTAAATCTCACCCGATTCCCTCCATTTGTCATCGCACACAGTAGAAAACAGAATGAAACTCTCAATTAATTTTCACTGAAAAAATCTGTTGGTCTTTTATTGTAAGAAATAAAAATAGCAATTTCTCTTGAAATTTTCCAAACAGATTTGTGACTCCTAAGTTGCCTGCAATTCTAACTTTATGTTAGGATGGGGATCAAAAGTTTCCTAAACTTTAGGAGTTTTCCAGTTCTTCTCTGTATTACTGAAATTTTCCATCCTAACAGCTTAACTCACATTCAATGTTCCTATTCCCTATTAGAAGAGACA
The DNA here is from genome assembly GCF_963264785.1 of Psittacula echo. NCBI lineage: Eukaryota > Metazoa > Chordata > Aves > Psittaciformes > Psittacidae > Psittacula > Psittacula echo. The sequence continues at coordinate 34,002,145 of NC_137738.1, read as the reverse complement.
TTTAATTCTGTCTTTTCCTAACCTTGCTGGTAGCTTCTCTGCACAGGAAGGTAGGTCTGTGATGTTTTTACTACTCTGTTCTCTCTCCATTTACCTGATGTATCTTGTTCCTATAGCCTTCAAAGCAGGTTACTTATTTGTCTTTCTTTGTTACTTTCTTTACTATGTCTGGGCACAGCAGATGACAGTACCACCAGAGCAAATAATTTTTTGTGCTGGCTGGTTTACTGTCTGGCTTAGGCCATCAGCTTGACCAGAAAAAGCCCTCAGCTGTAAAGTGTTAGAAAATTCATGCTCAGCACAGACTCTAGATAATTGGAGGTGTTCTCAGGCATTTTTACCATAGACCTATGAAACATAACTTCCCTAGGACTTTTAACTTTGTATGATTTGGAAGAGATGGCAAAAAGTCACTTCTTTTAACAAAGCTCAGAGCCCAAGCAGGGATCAGATCACTTCTCCAAAAACTGTAAGGTGCTCAAATGAGATTACAAGTTCTGTTTTTTTCACACAGGGGTGTGTGAGAAAGAATATACAGTCCATATGACAGCCATCCAAAAGAATTCATGAAGGGTTTCTTATCCACATCAGCTATAATCAACTAGAAAAGAAAGTTACAGGATAGGAAGAATACGACAGCCAACTACGTTTCAAAAATAAAAGCTGAAACAAACCAGGAGGAACAAGAGAAACTAAACACAAAACAGAGAAGCAGCAAGGGCAGGAACTTGGATTTTAACTACCTAGAGCTCTGGAATAGGGATTCTGCAATTGTGGATGGATCTGGTTTTTTTCATCCTCATGGAAGGAGGAATGATGGTCATAGTAAAGAAGCCAAGGACCTCACAATAGAAAACCATGAAGGTGAACATATGGCTTCCTGGACTTTGGGGAGAAAAATTAATTTTCTCTTAGTGCTGAACCACTAAGCTACAGAAATGGAACTGCAGCCAACAAACAACTGTCAAGCTGGACTTAGGGACCACTGACTTGTCACAGTAGCAGAAAAGTCTCTCTCTAGCCTTGTTCTCAAAGATACTGTTTCAGAAAAACTCAACCTAATGTTAGCATTAGTAAGAAATATTTAGTAAAGAACATTTTTTCCAAATAATTAAAAAAAATCATAAGCAACAAAACCACAAGCTTATAAAAAAGAGTCAGATAATGTTTATGATACACAGCTCAACTATTATTACTCAGCATAAAGAAAAGGTGCACTGAGAAATCACCTCCCTTTAGTAAAACCTCAAATTTAGCTTTGAGGCCAAAGGAAAACTTTTTAGCAAAAGGAAATAAAGATAGTATATTTACCAGCATCACAACTGTAGCTATTAATCTTTTGGGCTCAAACATTGCTTTCAATTGCTTCACTGGCCCCATCAGGAAACACGTACTAATAGGAGGGGAAAAACAAAACAAATGGTAAATACTTCCAAATAAGAGACAAGAAATTTTCCAACAGTCAGATGACTACAAAGGTTTTAAAAAGGCATTTCAATATTTAGAACCAGATCCACTAGAAGGAAAGGTGAAATATTGCATGAATTTAGCCCTGGAAACAGCTTATGGATAGAGTCACCCTTGGTAATGAAATTCTTTCCAAATCATTACCACTTATAGCAGATGATTGTTAACTGAAGGCTAGAGGATCTCATATTGAGGCTGTTTTAAAGAACTGACTTGTCAAAAGAATGCAACCAATACAAAGACCGAACTTCTGTAGGAGATTCCTGTTCAACAATAAACTTCTTACCCAGGCAGTGTGCAAGTAGCTACAATCAAAATCACAAGGAAGCTCTAACTCTCTGCCCAGATTCACTGAGCACAAAACAAAAAAAGAAAGGTTCAGTAGTTTGTATTAAGTCCACCTGCTTTCTTCTACTCTGCAGTTAACTTGAAGGGAGAATAAAAACCATCAGCAACAGTATGCTGTACCTGTTCATGCAAAGAAATGCAATGTGAACTAAGAATTCGCAACCATAACAGGAATTATTTGGCTTCAAATATTCTGAGTCTCTTCCTTCCCTGTCACTGAAGCCATTGTTTGTAGAAAATACAAAAATACAAAACACTCTTTGTGGAAAATCCAAACATTTCCCAAGCTGAAACCCATGCTCTTCTACACCCAGATGCTCCCAACCAGCAATTTCATGCATATTCTCACCTTCTCTTCACCTTTTTTTTTCTTCTTGAAGTTGTGTAGATAGACTTCAAAAGTCCATGTTAAATGGAAAAGATCTCTCAACAGAAAAAAAGCCCTAAATTCAGTGCAATCCAAACTTTTTCTCAGTATTTTTTAATCTTGTCTGCTGGCCAGAAAATTAAATTAAGACCAAAAAAGCCACAAACAAACCTGAAGAACTAGGATAAAAAATCAGTTAGCTAGTGTCTTGTTTTAGCATGAGATGGAGTATTTATACAAATGAGACTCAATACCAGTAGAAACATTTCTGTCCCCCAACACATTTGTTGAGGAAAAGCAGTACACCATCACATTTCTCAAATGTTAATGTCACATTGCCTGAGTTTGAAGAGATTAACAATGCTTTGACTCAAGAAACTGACTTGACTGAAATAACAGTCCATGACAGTCAAGAACCAGACTCCATCCGTTTTGAGTCCCATGACCAAGGACAACAGAAAGAGCTTTTTCAAATACATAGCTGATAAAAGTAACACCAGAGGCAAGGTTGGCCCACTGGTGAATGGGATGGGTGCCCTGGTGACAGAAGATACAGAGATGGCAGAGTTATTGAATGCCTTCTTTGTCTCTGTCTACTCTGCCGGAGGCAGTCCTGAAGAGCCCTGTACTCCTGAGACCTCAGATGAAGTCAGGTCACTGGAGCAGTTTGCCTTAGTCCATGAGGAATGGGTTAGGGACCAGTTGAGCAATCTGGACATCCATAAATCCATGGGTCCAGATGGGATGCACCCGCGGGTGCTGAGGGAACTGGCGGAAGTCATTGCTGGACCACTCTCCATCATCTTTACCAAGTCTTGGGAAACGGGAGAGGTGCCTGAGGACTGGAGGAAAGCAAATGTCACTCCAGTCTTCAGAAAGGGCAAGAAGGAGGACCCAGGTAACTATAGACCGGTCAGCCTCACCTCCATCCCTGGGAAAGTGATGGAGCACCTTATCCTTGGTGCCATCTTAAGGCATATCAAGGATAAGAGGGTTATGAGGGGCAGTCAACATGGCTTTACCAAGGGGAAGTCATGCTTGACCAACCTCCTAGCCTTTTATGAGGAAATAACATTGTGGATGGATGATGGCAGAGCGGTGGATGTGGTCTACCTTGACTTCAGCAAAGCATTTGACACAGTCTCCCACAGCATCCTCACAGCTAAATTGAGGAAGTGTGGCCTGGATGATCAGGTAGTGAGATGGACTGCGAACTGGCTGAAGGACAGAAGCCAGAGAGTTGTAGTCTATGGGGCGGAGTCTGGTTGGAGGCCTGTATCTAGTGGAGTGCCTCAAGGGTCAGTATTGGGACCAGTATTATTTAATATATTCATCAATGATTTAGCTGAGGGAATTGAGTGTACTGTCAGCAAGTTTGCTGATGACACTACGCTGGGAGGAGTGGCTGACACGCCAGAAGGCTGTGCTGCCATCCAGCGAGACCTGGACAGGCTGGAGAGTTGGGCAGGGAGAAACTTGATGAAATATAACAAGGGAAAGTGTAGAGTCCTGCATCTGGGCAGGAACAACCCCAGGTTCCAGTATAGGTTGGGGAATGACCTGTTAGAGAGTAGTGTAGGGGAGAGGGACCTGGGGGTCCTAGTGGATGGCAGGATGACCATGAGCCAACACTGTGCCCTTGTGGCCAAGAAGGCCAATGGCATCCTGGGGTGTATTAGAAGGGGGGTGGTCAGTAGGTCGAGAGAGGTCCTCCTTCCCCTCTACTCTGCCCTGGTGAGACCGCATCTGGAATATTGTGTCCAGTTCTGGGCCCCTCAGTTCAAGAAGGACAGGGACCTGCTGGAGAGAGTCCAGCGCAGGGCAACTAAGATGATTAAGGGAGTGGAGCATCTCCCTTATGAGGAAAGGCTGAGGGAGCTGGGTCTCTATAGTTTGGAGAAGAGGAGACTGCGGGGGGACCTTATTAGTGTATATAAATATATAAAGGGGGAGTGTCATGAGGATGGAGCCAGGCTCTTCTCAATGGCAAACAATGATAAGACAAGGGGTAATGGGTATAAACTGGAACACAAGAGGTTCCACTTAAACTTGAGAAGAAACTTCTTCTCAGTGAGGGTGACAGAACACTGGAACAGGCTGCCCAGGGAGGTTGTGGAGTCTCCTTCTCTGGAGACATTCAAAACCCGCCTGGACACATTCCTGTGTAACCTTATCTAGGTGTTCCTGCTCTGGCAGGGGATTGGACTAGATGATCTTTTGAGGTCCCTTCCAATCTCTAACATACTGTGATACTGTGATACTGTGACCATGCTTCAACTATGCTGTAACAGTAACAGAAGTTCAAACAGAAACTGAAAATGCTTTATTGACCTTAAGTTTTTCTTACATGTTTTTCAAACAGTGAAAGAAGAGTTTTAGATCCTAGGAGGTCCCTTTTGCAAACTTTTTAAGACTAACTTAAAAAAGGGGCGGAGTCTAGTTGGAGGCCTGTATCTAGTGGAGTGCCTCAAGGGTCAGTATTGGGACCAGTATTATTTAATATATTCATCAGCAATTCAGATGAGGGAATTGAGTGTACTGTCAGCAAGTTTGCTGATGACACTAACCTGGGAGGAGTGGTTGACACGCCAGAAGGCTGTGCTGCCATCCAGTGAGACCTGGACAGGCTGGAGAGTTGGTCTGTGAAAAATGTGATGAAATATAACAAGGGAAAGTGTAGAGTCCTGCATCTGGGCAGGAACAACCCCAGGTTCCAGTACAGGTTGGGGAATAACCTATTAAGAGAGCAGTGAAGGGGAAAGGGACCTGGGGGTCCTAGTGGACGGCAGGATGACCATGAGCCAGCACTGTGCCCTTGTGGCCAAGAAGGCCAATGGCATCCTGGGGTGTATTAGAAGGGGGGTGGTCAGTAGGTCGAGAGAGGTCCTCCTTCCCCTCTACTCTGCCCTGGTGAGACCGCATCTGGAATATTGTGTCCAGTTCTGGGCCCCTCAGTTCAAGAAGGACAGGGACCTGCTGGAGAGAGTCCAGCGCAGGGCAACTAAGATGATTAAGGGAGTGAAGCATCTCCCTTATGAGGAAAGGCTGAAGGAGCTGGGTCTCTTTAGTTTGGAAAAGAGGAGACTGAGGGGTGACCTCATTAACATTTATAAATATATAAAGGGGGAGTGTCACGAGGATGGAGCCAGGCTCTTCTCAGTGACAACCGACAAGGGGTAGTGGGCTCAAACTGGAACACAAGAGGTTCCACTTAAATTTGAGAAGAAACTTCTTCTCAGTGAGGGTGACAGAACACTGGAACAGGCTGCCCAGGGAGGTTGTGGAGTCTCCTTCTCTGGAGACATTCAAAACCCGCCTGGACGCCTTCCTGTGTAACCTCGTCTAGGTGTTCCTGCTCCGGCAGGGGGATTGGACTAGATGATCTTTTGAGGTCCCTTCCAATTCCTAATATTCTGTGATTCTGTGAACTGCTGTGGGATACACTGCATAGATCCAACCACAGAGTTTAAAAGTACACTGCAAACGATTTTTGGATTGTGCCAGGCCTTACAGTCAAAATGAGGATTACCTGAACCTTTCCATCTTCAATGAGTTTTCCTAAACCCAGGATGATCTCTCTGTTAAAAGCAAAAAGGTCCTTCCACTAACAAAGCATTCAGGCAGTGGGCAGACTACCAGTTTGCCCCTGAAACTGAGGTACCTCTGTACCTGGCAGAAGGACTTCACTGTCAAATGTATAAACATACAGCCAGCATATCAGTATACCTGATAGTCACTAATTATGATTATCTTAAAATGGTAAGATAAACAAGATTTTGTTATTAACATTACAATATGAAAACAATCTTGTTCATAGCCAACAGACACCATTTTAGAGTGAAAGCAAATGGAAGCGTAGATGAAAAGGAGGGCACTTTTCTAATAATAATAATTAAGAAATCGTACCTGGCTAATGCAGCAATGTTTCCCAGGGTGTAAAACACAGCAAAAAGTTTGATCCCTGCTGGGAGCCATAGCAATGCTGTTCCCTAGAAAAGATATTTGTATGTTCGTAAACAGTTAAATTAATTTATTTAGATTCTATAGTCTATAAATATATTTTCAGACTATGAAGAGTGTCCTTCTGACATATACCAGTGGACTACGCTGTTTTCAGATTTGTAGCAGTCAATATTTAGCATACTTCTGTTGACACCTAGTGGCAAAACAATGTGTTGGTTTACTATATTTCACAGTGTGTTTTACAACTAGGCAATGTTTATTTATATTGGTTTTAACATTTATTTGTACTGTTTATATTTTTGGCACATTCATTTTTGTTACAATGCCCAACTATACATCATACATCTCTGCATGCAAAGGATAAAGTATCATAAAACCACATTATATCCACCATGTTTCTCCTCCAGTCAACAACCTGGACTCGCAGGCTAGATTCAAACTGAAGCTTTTAGAACTGTTACCTGCAGACATCTTATTTCTACAAAGCACAAAAAAATCCGAAGCCTTCTGCTAATTGCAGACCCTATGATGAGCGGGGAGAACTATATTGTACCCAATTGCAATTTCAGTGGGAATCTGTGGTGTCTGTTCACAGAGACACCACTACAAGCAACCATGAAAAACTGCAAAAAAACGGTGCAATTATATTCTACAAGGAAAGCCTATGGGCACTTTGCAAAGACTAAAGAAAAAATACCACCTGCAATTTTGGTCAGCCCAGAACATAATAAATACACCAAAAGGTCCATAATGTGAACCAGAGGAAGGTGGAGTTTCCAGCTCTCAGTTTCATGTGACAAAGCTTAGCTAGGGAGCTGTCTCTGAACTCCTCAAAACACGAAGTCCACAAGCACACTATTCAGAGTTTTAACTCCTATCAAGCTCCAAATGACTCAAGGAAACTGGAGGAAACCAAGATCCTAAAGCCTTTTATCTGTGGTTTCATAGTTTCATATGATGTGATGTAGAATAGGCACACACAAAGATTAAACATTAAAAGAATAGCAGCAAAAAGAGTGATGTTAACTATCCAAAAATTGGTGCTAAAGCACAGACACAGCATGTACTTAAATTTGTGATTACACTGGTTAAATACAACTTGAGAAAAAAAACTGAGGGGGGAAGGACTCAACCACATAATGCTTAAGTTACCTTAAAAAAGGGATCTTTCAACCCAATCTTGAGCTCCCTTCCTAGAACTTGCCCCTGGCTTGAGTCTGTGTCACTGTACTTAGCATAGATATCAATATGAAGAATACCAGTCTACAGTTTCTTTATTGAGCTGACTGTGACTTAAATAAGACCTCTCATAGGTAAGACCACAAATCGTTCTGGGTTACCTCTGGGGCTCAGAAAGCCTAACAAACCAAAAATTCTGATGAAGAATCAGAAGCTTCCAGCTGCAGGAAAATCTAGTAAGTGGCTATCTCTGAGTGCCTCAATCAAGAGATTGCTCCTACGCAATTGCTTCTTCTTGTCACTACTGAAGTATCCTTGGTTTAAAAACTTTTCATGGTAAATGGAAGAGCAGCAGCAGCCATTTGAATAATGGCAAACCCAGAAACTAATACACACTGGACAAGTTTCTCCATTCTATTACCAAAACACATTACAAGTCAAAACAATCTGCCTGAGCACCTCCACAAAACCTGCAAATGTCAGCCACACACATTAGCCAAAGACTGCTGGCTGGCTTACATCAAAAGTCATGCCTTGAGAAGAACCAACATTCTACTTCATACTGAAAAACAAAACAAAAAAACCCAACCAATCCCCCCCCCCCCCCAAAAAAAAAAACAAACCCAAACCCAAAAAAACCCAAACCCAGCAGTATGCCTACTTCCCCAGTGTTACCTCACCTGCTTCTGGTAATCTTACATGCAGAGGAAGAACTGTTTTGTATTGCAAGTTACCTGTGTCAGCTTCTGATAGACCAAATCAATTAATAGATCTCAACTTTCAACTGCAGGCTTAAGCCTCCTGCCAAGATGACAAGTTCAAGAATGAACAAATGATTTGCTGACTGTAAGATCAAAAGGAGTGCAGCAGGTTTTTCAAGTGTCAACATGCTACCACGGTCACCACCTATTGATTTGTGAGTGTGACAGGTTACACTTGTGGTTTCTTCAGACTTTAAAAACCTTTCAAGCTTTCCCCTTCTTCTCCCATTTTAATGGAGAGAATAAAAATAAGATGGGTTCACAACAGACAATTTTTGTAGTATGCCACTCACAAATCTAAACTAAAAGAACAGCTTATTTTGTCAGTGCTCAAACCTCTTAGTAAGAAATTTTATTAGACCACAATAAGAATGCTCTCTGCTGTGAATGGAAGAAAGATGGTCAATTTACAGGACAGCCACTACATGCTAATTATACGCTTAATGTCCATTTAAATTTATGGATACAAAATTTAGGATATAGGATAAGGCAAACACAGAATCACATATACAGTATGAATATGAATGAACTTCCACTGTAGAACAGTAATAAAGTGCAAGGAAAAAAGCCTCTTACTTACAAGAAAAGAACACACGATGCCAGCAACAAAACATATGGCAAACCATCTGACTCGAGTACCGAAGCTGAGTGTTGAGGCATCAAGGACCTTAATAGGAGGAGAGGGGAGAAAAAAAAAAGGATATTACAAACCCAGTTTTGAACAATCTAAAAGACATTTTTTATTTACTATTGAATCCTTAATTTCAAACAAAGTATTTTTTTTTAGCCAGAAACAATTATTCTACCTTGCTTAATAGATGCTTGCATATTAATTATTTCAGTTTAAAAAATTATATTAGCAATCTGGAGACATATTTCCAAACCAACCAACCAAGACTAAACCTGTGAAGGTATATCCTGGCACTCAAGCAATACTCCTCCTCTTTCAAACAGACTTTCTTTTCACCATACAATTACAATTGAAAATGATCACAATGGTACCAAAGCAGAAGAATAACCGGACCTTCCAGCAATTTGAAGAAGAATGTATCTATTTGTGCAGCACTGTATGTTTCTATAGACATTACTACTTTTTTCTGTTACTAGACAGAACCCATTGTACACACTAGTACAAGTATCTACTACAGGCATTATGATTCCACCTCAATTACTGTTCCTTACATGGTGAAGGTGTAGGCAGATTAACACAGCTTGAATCATCAGACAGTTAACTTGCTGAAAGGGATTATTTTACTTCTTGTTTCTCCAGTGTGACTTCAGAACCTGTAACACTTCTGAATGAGCTGAGCTAGCTGACACAACTCATGAAGCAGAAAGAGAATAGTGTTCCTTCTATTCTGATGACTTAGTCCTTTGTTAGACTAATGAGCCAAACTAACTCTGCAAGATGTCAGAAAAGCAGTAGGGCTAATGTAAGGAGAGATGCAGGGCTATATAGCTGGCAGAATGGCCTCTTTCAGCAGAAGTGACATGTTACATACGCTCAGCTCATCTTCTCCACCCATGCTGCAATGACAATGTACTCAGTTTACTCTAGGTCACTACAATTAAATATACTTTCTATTCTAACCTGGTCTATTAAGTGATATGTTGCTTCAGCTTACGTAAGATGCCTTTAAAAAGCTACCCTTTCTATTTGTTCAGATGACACAAGCAAACTTGCCCTGTTGTTACCTAGTCTACAGATATTTTCAATCAAGTGTTATTAACCAAATATACAAGTTAGGGCTTCCCCAAACAAGTTTGATGTTTCTCATATTCCCTTGAGAAATTTCTCTTTCAGGTAGTAGTAGTAAGTGAATGAATGAAATCTAGTTACTGCTTAGAATGATGTCATATCTGCACAAAGGAAGAATCCATACCTAGTATAGTAAAAAAGGGCCACATTCAAGCACACATCTATGCACTGTGACAAATCAGTATCTGAATTTATGTCAACAAGGAATAGCTTGGCTACTTTCTACTGATAAAAAAATACTAACACTATTTAATCAATTTGAATACTTTGAATATATACTTAAGAAACGGCATCAGAATATGAAAAATAATATTTTACAATTGCATGCTGTCTGAGCAGACACAGAGCTGAATTCTGAATTCTATTTCCCCTTCTCTGTTCAGCTGTTAAGACAGAACTTCCTGTAGGTCAGAAGATGCAGCTTACCTGGGTAGGTCCAACTCTTTATCCTTACGCATGCATTAAAGAAACAGACAACAACAGTAACTGAAAGATAGTTTAGCATTTTAAATCATATTTGAAAGCCATATTCCTGAATGCCTATACATGCAAGAACTGCAGGAAGAGCTGGTAGGACATAACTAATGAAGGGACTCATTTGAATCACACTTTTAGTTTCACCCATTCATGCAACTAACCACACATATACCAAAAAAAGAAAAAGAAAAAAGAAGAGTAACACTCTTTTTCATCCCTGCTCAGAAATGAAGTGTGGAAGGAGCAATACTGTTAAGTATACCCAGTACACACATTTCAGATTGCCCAGAAAACAGGAAGAAGATTAAGGCAAGTAATTTCTTTAGCCGTATCAAACACATTGCTACCATTTATTGCTATTCTACTTCTAGCCTTAATATCTGATGGTGTTCCTGAAATAACTATGGATAAATTTCATTCTGCATATAAATTTGAAAGTAGCTTTACCTTCATGTAAATCCCTAACAGTTATTAAGTGGAAAAAATACCAACACTGTAAATAAGTGAACCACACAACAGCTTGGAACAAAAAACGCCACAAGATTCAAAACATTATTTTAAAATTAGTTTAATACATTTTATGGATTTAATTCCTAAAAACTTAGATTGATGATACATGCACATGAACAGCAGGAAGATAAGCTGTGGAATGAGGACTGCCAGAGCACCACAGCACAGCATTCTTTGCAATAATAAAACTAAATAAACTTATCAGCATTAAAAGGAAGGCTGATTCTCCAGCCATCTCTGATGCCATCACCCTTTATATTATCAAGCTGAACTCAGTTAACGCAATGTTTGAAATCCTGACCCTGGAAATCTAGTAATGCATTTTCTTAGTCCCGAGTACCTCATACTTTTTAGGTTTCATGGAAGCAGTGGAACTGGTTACCCTTCTGAGCTGTGTTTCACCCTGTAGTGAAGCATCTTGTTGCAGAAGCTGAGTGACAGACACATAGTTCAATTACTTAAACCACAGACTTCAGCTTGTACTAAAGTGCCAGGGTACAACCTGTAAAAGATGAGAACCTGACACAGCACCTGCCTGTTCTGCCACATGTGCTGCAGGAGCAGTAACTTCTGTAAGAGGGGCAGTGTGACACCCTGAAGTAACAGGTTAGTTACACTTTATACTGAGACTATAAGCCAGAATCCTGAGAAAAACTTCGGAAGTCTAAGCAGCTTATGCAACAATAGCAGGAAACAACATAAGGGCAATTAGGAAATTTTTTTTTTTATCTGAAATAAACCATACAGCAAGTCCTAGGTTTCAGATGGAAAGAATATGCATTAATATATTCGATATTTGCATTAGCAGAAGCTTTTACTTAGAAGATTGAAAAAATTGCCATGCAAATTCTGTATCTGGGGAAAGATTTGTGTAGAGAACTGTGCAGTAGTGGCAGCAAGGGAGTTCCTGTAAAACATACCCTTCTTCCTATACTGCTTATCAGCTTGCTTCCAAGCAATAAAAAAGAAACAAAAATTCTCAGTTTTCTACAGCTAAGATTTTAATGCCAAACTCCAAGGCAAGAAGCAAAGATTTTTTAATCACAAGATATCCCAAGGAAATATTACATCACAGAAATGATCAAGACATCCAGAAACCAAGAGAAAACCTTAAGTGGAAACTGGAATCTGGTAGGCAGACTTTCTAAAATACAAGGAATGGTCTTGCAATAGTCTAATACATGTGTTGCAGGTGACAGATAACACTGTCTTTACTGAATAGCTTGCTACGGACACGCAAGAAATCATGTGAATATTAATCTGGAAGGCCACTTTTGATCAAAAACAGTTCTGGTGGCTTTGAACATCCACCTAGTTTTCCCCCTTCCCCCATTATTAATGATTTTATAAAAGTTTTCCATGTGGACAAACAAAAAAGAAAAACAGAAACAGTTTCTTTTACAGGTTTTAAGAAAGATTCTAGAAGTTCACAACTGCATCTTTTTTTGATAGTAAATTTAAGAATATGCAGTTAATGGAGAAAACTGAATTTCACAGAAATGTTCAGTGCATTTGCAGAATTGAGCTCCTAAGCAATATTTCAAAAGATATTTACATTTTCAGTTTTTCCTAACAGGCTTCCTTACACGTATTTCTATCAAAACTTCAGAGTAAAATGTAAGAAATGTAAATATCTGGTCTATTCCTCCTTGCTAAAATCTTGTTGAATGCTTTAAGCAGTTGTCAATTGACAACTATCATGAAACTACAGCATAAAATGAGCCAACGCATCAAGCAGACTGATTTTATTTTTGTTTGGTGTAGATAAAACTAAACCACATAATGCTGCTCTGACAACATCACTACATGGATATATTTGCAACCTATTACTGATTTTTTAGTAACAAATCCCTTTCTTTTTTTTAAAAAAAAACAAACCCACAACAAAACAGAATAACTGATCTAATTGCAGCAAGAAGCAACAGTTGGTAATCTGAAGAGACTGGAAAGTACAGAAAGATTTCATTGAATCATCACACAGTTGTCCCACTATATACCTCTACTTTACTTAACAGGAATTACTACAGACTTCATGGTAATGGTTCTGCAAAAATCAAGAAGAATGCAGAGATACTTATGAACAGGAACCATGTGATGGCTATTACACAACTGTTAGCTATTCCAAAGAGAGGGCCCTTGTTTTTATCCAAACGCATGACTCAGTTCCAGAAAGGTCATCTAAAACAGCTGAAGATTTTACATACAAAATGCATAACCTTACACTTTCTTTCACAACTTTACCTCTTAGAAAGTAACCTCTGCATAGGTGCACACACTTTTTTGCTCACTGACATTTAACAAATAACACATTCTTAGCTCAGTTCCCTCCTTTTTGGGATACACATGTCAAATTTTAAAAGCATTAAATACTTGGCCATTTATCTATTGATTGCTGCCTTAAAATGAACATCACAGTGTCAAGTTGTTATAAAAATTCAGTCTTAGGCACGACTGATTCCAAATATTTTATTACAATCGATTAAGGTTGAGAGGCAATAAGCAAGCAGCGCTGGGTGTGCCGGGGAGTCTCCGCTCCACTCAAGATGCACACCGGGATCTTTGGGGTTCAGTCTTTTATACTTCTCCTCCTTGGGTCTCAGCCAATCCCCTTGTCTTCTTCACCCAGATACCGATGTGGCTTCTTTCCATTATTCTTTTCTTGTTGCTGAGGTCTTTCTTTTGGTGAGGGCACTTCTTAGAGGGGATTGCTGACCTTCTTGGTAATGTATTAACAGGAAGACGTTTGTTACAAGCTTAACCACAGCCTTAGCTCTATTTGTTACTGTCGTGGTTTAAGGCAATCAGCAAGTCAGCCACGCAGTTTCTGCTCCCCCCCCCAGGAATGGGGAGGAGAATCGAAAGAATGTAACTCCCATGGGTTGAGATAAAAACAGTCGAGTAACTAAGATATAACACAAATCACTACTGCTACCACCAATAATAATAATGATAAGAGAAATAACAAGGGAAGAGAATACGATACCGCCCGCCGGAAAAGAGCCCAACAGAAAAGAGGACGTGCCCTTCCAGGAAACTCCCAGTTACATCCCCGGGCATGACGTGCTATGGTATGGAATACCTCTTTGGCTAGTTTGGGTCAGGTGCCCTGTCTCTGCTTCCTCCCGGCTTCTCCTCCTCCCTGGCAGAGCATGAGACTCACAAAGTCCTTGGTCAGGGTAAACATTCTGACCAGCAACTGAAAACATCGGCTTTATCAGTATTATTCCCAGGCTGAAAGTCAAAACCACAGCGCTGCACCAGCTACTAAAAAGGAGAAAAACTGACTGCTGCTGCTGAACCCAGGGCAGTTCCATACTTCATATGTCTTTTTACTTAGTACCCAAGTTTCACAACATTCTGTAACAGGATGTGTCTCTTAGTCGCTCAACCATGCTAACACTTAAGCAGTTGAGTAAATGGATTATTCCTTTGTTTCTTCTTCCCTTTCATCATTGTATTGACATAAACATCATGATCATCTCTATGTTATCTCACACAAAGCACAATGGTCACAAGGAGTTCTCAATTGTCGACAGGAATCATTCCTACATTTTCCACAAAGTGAAGAAGAACTATGTCAGTATCACCTGTCTCATGTGAAATGTGCCTGGGGGTGGCAGATTAATTAATTCTCTTGGAATTTAACTAAAACTAACAGAAATGCAAATACTGCTTTGATAATCTTGATATCAGATCAGAAGCCAAAGCATCCCTCCCAAACACTGGCAGCCAGTTCTGGTGTGAAAGGTTGCAAACACAGCCACACAACTTTCAGAATCAGGTGAGGATACAATTTAGCTGCTTTACTGTGGCAAAGTGTTCAAGTTCACAAACCTTGAAGACCAACAGCAACTCAGTCCAAAGACAAGTGATGCATGTCAGTAACAAGCTACTAGAACTAATATTATACCATAGACACCACCTATACTGAAGCTGTGCTGGCTCACTGAGGCTTATTCGCTGCAGCTCAGACACAGGCTGTTCTGTGTTCCAGCTTCCTCCACCATGCTCCAGTAACCGCTAGCATGCAGTATCAAGATGTTCCTTGATGTGGGGCAGTTCGACCTGCAGCCACACCAATTAAAAGGGAGTTGATAGTACAAATTGCTCCCTACAAGCACACTCAGTTTTGATTCAACACAGACGTTAAGTGTCAGGATGTATGGTATTTAAACCCAGTTAAAACCCAAAAGAAACACAATGAGGAAGACAATGCAGAAGGAATGCAAAGTTAAACTGTACTTGAGGAGTATGGGGAAAACAGGAACTTCAGCAAAATATGCATAAAACCCTCTCTAAGGAAAGTCTTTCTTTGCTTTTGCAAATTCAAGGGCCTAAGGAAACTGAGAAACAACATAGAAATAAAACCTATTGTTAAACTAATCATAAAGTACCAAGGCCATGCACGAAGAAGAGTATGCACCAGAGACTCTGCTATCTCTAAGCAGGACCTAGAAAATAAAACCAAAGGATCCCAAACCACCAACACACCAAATAACTTTTCCACTCTCCCAGAACTTGCCAAAACTCTGGGCCTGGTGCCCACACTTCATCCTTCAGCACAGGCAGCAAACTCCCGTCTTCTCATTGCCTCCCCGTCTCTCCCGCTCACTGACAGCGATGGGCATGCAGGCCGACACCCAGGGATGGCGGGGATAACGTGTGTGTGGTGCCTCTGCCTGCCCGGGGAGGGGAAGTGCGGGGAACACGGCGGTGCCGGAGGCCGCGGACACGGGCAGGGCCCGAGGCAGGGAGACTTCAGCGACGGCCTGCCACGGCCCCGCTCAGCTCCCTGGGCTCCCCGTAGCTCTGCGGCCTCCAAGCCTTCGGTTAGGAGAGGGGGAAGAAGAGCGGGTCCTCGCCGGTCAGTACCTGCGCCGCCAGTCCCTGCTCCTCGTCGTCCTGCCCGGTCAGCACCCGCCGCAGTTTCTCCATACCGCCCCTGGGGCAGGGTACACCGGCTGCACCGCAGGAAACCTCTTTCCCCTGCCGGGCCGACGGCCCAACCGGAAGCGATGCGCACCCGCGGGCTTCGCGCCTGCGCGCTTGGGTGGTGCGTGGGCGGTGCTTGGGCGGAGTGGCGGGTGATGCAGCCATGTCTGGGGGGTCGGGTCGGGTCGGTCCGGCCCCTTAGGGCCGCCTCCCCAGGAAGGCGTTGTAGGGTGTCGCAGGCGTGCTGGAGGCGCTGAGGAAGGAGAGCGGGTTTTTCGGTGCGTCGCCGCTTCATCGCTGGCTGCGGAATCGACTCATGTCGACACATTTGGAAATGCTGTTTGCATGAGCTCAGTCGTGTGAACTGGTGGTGCAGTAAAGCATGTTGCATAGATGCAAAATGGTAACTCCGTGATTATAAACAGGCATGGTGCAGGTGGGCCTGGCATTTGGTCATCTAGCTACCAGATGGCATCTCTTTTCCTATGTGGCTTTGGCAGTCCATGGTCAGTTTAACAAGAGGTTTTCTTTCTAAATTGCTTCTCAGTTTCCTTAGGCCCTTGCATTTGCAAAAGCAAAGGAGGACTTACCCTAGACAGAGATGGTGGGTGGAGTGCTGCTGGGAATGAGCAGGAGAGGCAGCTGAGGCTCAGGGCAGCATGAGAGCTTCCACCATACCCCTTCTCCCAGCAGCAGAGGTTAACAGATAACACAGAGCCATGGTGGGTACATCTCCACATCAACAAATGCATTACACTGAACGGTGGCCCTTACAGCTAATCCTGTTTCTCTCTGCCACACCCATTTGTAGCGGGAGCAGCACCTGGCTTGCTTGCAGCTGGTGTGCAGGACACCCCCCAAGGAGTGCCAGGGCTTTTTTTGCACTCGTGTTCATAGCTAGCTCTACACAAGTCCTCCCTGTCCTGCCTCTGTTCAGACACAACCCCCTGTGTGCCCTTTGGGGCCCTTCCTGCATAGAATCATAGAATAGTTAGGGTTGGAAAGGACCTTAAGATCATCTAGCTCCAACCCCCTGCCATGGGAAGGGACACCTCACACTAAACCATGCCACCCAAGGCCTCATCCAACCTGGCCTTGAACACCGCCAGGGATGGAGCATTCACAACCTCCCGGGGCAACCCATTCCAGTGCCTCACCACCCTCACAGTAAAGAATTTCTTCCTTATATCCAATCTAAACTTCCCCTGTTTAAGTTTTAACCCATTACCCCTTGTCCTATCACTACAGTCCCTGATGAAGAGTCCCTCCCCAGCATCCTTGTAGGCCCCCTTCAGATACTGGAAGGCTGCTCTGAGGTCTCCATGCAGCCTTCTCTTCTCCAGGCTCAACAGCCCCAACTTTCTCAGCCTATCTTCATAGAGGAGGTGCTCCAGTCCCCTGATCATCCTCATGGCCCTCCTCTGGACTTGTTCCAACAGTTCCATGTCCTTTTTATGTTGAGGACACCAGAACTGCACACAATACTCCAAGTGAGGTCTCATGAGAGCACAGTGGAGAGGTAGGATCACCTCCTTCAACCTGCTGGTCACGCTCCTTTTGATGCAGCCCAGGATACGGTTGGCTTTCTGGGCTGCGAGCGCACACTGAAGCCAGCTCATGTTCATTTTCCCATCGACCAACACCCCCAAGTCCTTCTCTGCAGGGCTGCTCTGAATCTCTTCTCTGCCCAACCTGTAGCTTTGCCTGGGATTGCTCCGACCCAGGTGTAGGACCTTGCACTTGGCATGGTTAAACTTCATAAGGTTGGCATCAGCCCACCTCACAAGCGTGTCGAGGTCCCTCTGGATGGCATCCCTTCCCTCCGGTGTATCAACCGAACCACACAGCTTGGTGTCATCGGCAAACTTTCTGAGGGCGCACTCAATCCCACTGTCCATGTCACCGACAAAGATGTTGAACAAGACCACTGCATCTTGGCACATGGCTCTGCTGTGTGATCAGCCCTCAGCCAAGTACCACAGCTCTGGCCTGCATGGTTTGCAGGGGAATGAGGTCGAGGGAAAAGGATCCAGCAATGGCGAGGTGTGCCCTGCCTGCTGCTTGGCTGCACAATGACAGCAGACAGCAGTGTGGGGTGGGGCAGGAGGGCAGGGATGAGTGATAAGGGCTGTGAAACCTGCTGCTGTGTGAATAAAACTTGATAAGGGCCAGGGCAGTGAAGCCCCCAGTGGGGCCCTTCAGGACAGAAGCCTTCCACTCTCCTTTATGTGAGAGGAGAGCTCCCACCCTGCTTCCTCCACACACACACACACACACACACACACACACACTTAGGAACAGTTTCCCATGTGCCTTGGACACTGGCTTTTAAGTGAAGCACTTGGACACGAGATATACCTTTCCAGCCTGATGACATTGGCATCTCAGGAAGCTTTAGGTTAACGCCAAAATTTGGAATGGGAAAACACTTGCACACATGGCTGGGTGAAAGTAGTCAAACAACAGTAAAATCCCCCGAGGCAGCCAGCACAGCCTATACCTTGCAAGGGCCTGAGCAGGGAGGAGGGTATGTTTAAGGGAACAACAGGACCCATGACCCTCTGAACAGCGGAGGGGAAATAAGAAAAGAGATGGGTGAGTATGTGTGCATGCATGTGTGCGTGTGTGCAAAAGTCATCTGGCTGGTACCTGGCACGCCCAGTGGTCCCATGCCCACAGCTGCTAGGAGGAAGGGAGAGGCCCAGCTGGTCATGGCATCTGGTCATGAGCTTGCTGCCACCTGCTTGGCTTGGATGCCTTGGGTGCTCTGCAGCTGACAAAGGCAGGAGGTGGTGAAGAGAGGTCCTTGTTGACCTCCTCCTCTTCTGCACTGGACCAAAGGTGTCAACATGGGAGCATCATTTGGTGGTGTCTCTGAAGGAAACTGGTTGCTGGTGTGAGCTGCTGTTCTAAGCAGCTGCTTTCCCCCATCCGCCCCCAACCCCTGCCCCTAAAACACTAGGACAGACCCACCCCTGTCTTGACTTCTGCCTGTGAGGAACAGGGAAAGTGAAGCTTTGAAGACTTTGGCCCACCAAGGCTGGGCAGTTTACAGCCATACAGCTCAAACCTCAGGAAGCTCTCTGCCTTATGGCCTGTTTACTTCTGCAGTAGCAGAATAGCTTGAAGCACAAGGCATTTAGATATGGGGGTTAGGGAGCCGAGCTACCATTAGCTGATGGGACCAGAAAGCAGCTTGGTGTGTTCCGCATTGAATGGAGGAGGAGGGAGAACCTCCTGGTGCTTCAGGTGCCTCTGAACACAGTCAGCAAGACCTTTCAAGACAGGATCCAGCTTATTTTTCATCACAGCAGCATGATGGTAAGAGTTTTGATTGCTTCACTGCTATTTGCATGGGCAGAAGGGTGGCAAAACTTAGCTACAGTTTACTTTTACTAGTTCTTCTGTTCTACACAAATGTTGTGGGCTCAGGCTTCTGCTGGAAAAGGTGGCATGACAATACATGTGTTGGAGCATGACAGTCTCTTCCCCACCTCTTCCCATTGCTGAAATCTTTGTGCTCCCCACTAAAATCAGAACTGTGCAAGCCATTCTGTACCTCCATAGCCTTCCCACAAAGCCCCAACCCATGTGACTGCTCAGGTGACTGCTCAAAATGTCATCTGTGATCATCAAGGCAGTGGTACACCTTCTTTAGGGCTTTAATTTTTTTTTCATTAGATATAACTAGATGCAGCCAAAAAATTAAGCCTAAAATTCAGAGCAATTTTCTGGATTGCTATGGTCCAAAGTGAGAGTTACACGATCAGGGGGCAGTTCTTCTCATCTAATGCAGTTATTTTAGTAAGGGAGAGATTGCCTTCTGCTCTCCAGTGACTGCAGAGGAAGTATGGATGACAAGGTCAAACCAGACACCTAAGTTTCAGCCTGATGAATTTGGGTGATGAATTTCACCATCACCTCTAGCTGGAACCAGCCTTTACGTATAATTTCTGTGTACTTTCACAGAAACCTATGCATAGTGAGCATGATAGGACTGCTACTGTAAGCATTGGAAAGACAGGAGATTAGGTCCAAAACACCTGGGAATATCCTACAGAAATTATAGCATTGAAGTATTGCCAGTGATTTTTAGCAAACATTCAATTCCACAGTATCTCTGACAGCAAAATATAAAAATGAGAAAAAAATTAAGTTATTCTTGTTTCTTTTCCTCCCAATTTTTAAAAGAGAGACACAGACAATTTAAACCTGGATCTACCCTTCTGTCTGCATGACTTCATGCAGGAGTGTTTGGCTGTGCCTTGGATTACTGCTTTCTGCTCATACACGAAAGACAGGCACGTAAGCACGTGTCAGAAAGCAAGCTGCACCTACGTTTTTCTTTCTGTGTGAACAAGCCCACCATTTTGCCGCTGTGAAGCGGAGAAAAGCAGTAAAACCTGGGCTGCTTGAGCCCTGAGCAGTGCGAGGGGCCAGCTTGCATCCTGCCACTGCCCCCTCCTTACAGCTGCCTGCTGCCTGGGCTGCGCCACACATTCACTCCTGAATGAGGCAAAGGGTTTTGTTTGCTTTCCTGCTATTTTACTGAGCAGAAGGTTGGCACAGTCACCCCAAATCTATTTTTCCTGGTTTCTCTCTTCAAAACCAATTCTTAATTCTCTGCACTATCAATCATGAAATACCGCATGGAAGTCCGTGCTTTGCCGTGAAAAACAGGCAACTCAGATGGCCTTTGGAAACTGGATATTTGAATGAATATTGCTAAGCCAAAGGGTTACAAGGAATGCCAAGTAAAGGATCTCTCACGGAGACCCACTGGAAGCATGGTAGAAAACAGAAAATGTAGAGCTGCTTCAGGGTCTTACCCATTCTGCTTGGTGCAAACATCTCACATCAAACAAAGCAGCAGCTTCTAAAGCCCACTGAAAGGAAAGAAGCTTACCAGTGGGAATGAATGCCCCTCGTGTCTTTTGAAATGAGCCCATGCTCCTGAACATGCAATTATGAACATCCCCCAACAAGCCAGCATTTCTGACAGTGACAGATAGCAGTAATCCCAAAACAAGGAGCAAGGAAGCAGAAAGCTGGAAAAAGCAGCTCCCTTCTTATGCCTCAGTTCAGGAAACATCGCTTCTAATTTGCCTGACATTTCCTGCTCATCACCCAACGTGATGTGACTCATACCACTCCAGATCCAGTCACTGCTTCTTTAGTGACAAAGTGATCTCACTCATAGTTCTCTGATGTAGGTAGCTGAGGCATACAAAAAACAACTACAGAAATAAGAGTTGTTTCTTGGAGTGCTTGGCAGACACTTAGTTACTAGGTCTGTTTGTGGTTCACAGTAACATTGTGAGCCACTGCAGAGCTTTGGAAGGGAAGGTAATAATAGCCTTCAGTGGCTCATTGTAGTTAATAAAATATGTAAAAGGAAGTAACAAACAGCTTTGTGAGCTCATCTCTCTGTGGCATCATACACTCAGATCAGGTAGCATAAGCTTGGTTAACACTATTGCATACCTTGCCAAATCATTGAATCCCTTTGTGTTCCTAACAATAATCCATGTAAGAGCTGATGTTTACCATTTTACAGTTTAAGAAACACAAAGTATTAGAGTGGTTACAAATCACACTGCTGGCTTTGTACTTTGCTTCCAGGTGACCAACAACATCAAGTGTGTACATAAATACCTTGTCATTGTTGCTTCACATGGCTTCCCCATGAACAAATACCGTAGTTGTCTTAGGATTTTAAGTGATCCCAGGGGCGAGGAGATATGGTGTACATCAGTATGTAAGAAAGAAATGTTTGAGACAATCCCACTATTCCCTTGGCGTTGCTACACACTAAAATCTGGAGATGTTTCTGTGTTTAAACTTGGATCTCAGATCCTGGCAGACTACAGAGTGACAGATGAGAGATTAATACCTGTCATGCCAGGAAACAGCTTTAAGATTTCACACCACCATATGTCCTCTACAGAGAATGAGAGAAAGGCTACCAGTACCATTTAAATCACTCAATACTGCTCTGAAAAGGCATCCCTTCAGTTAATACATATTCTAGGACAACAAGTATGATGTACAACTATTCCAACCAACCTACAAGTCAACACCCATTAAAGCAAGTTAAAACATAGTTCTCCCTCGGTAAGTTATGGGTTAAATGTGTCCAATATTACAAAATACTTTCACAATTACAAGTGACATGCTTTGTACATTTACATTTTGCTATACAGTGGACCAAATACAGCACATAAGTGCTTGGAAGTGCTGCCATAATTGGTGCTGCTTTCTCTTGCAGCAAGGGCTGAGTTTGGGTCAGTTATCTCCATACAATAGTTTCACTTAATGAGAAAGACATGACCCAGATTTCAGATGAAATTAGGATGCTGAAAATTTCTCAGGGTTGTTGCCATAGCTACTTGAAACCTCCTGTTAAAAAAAAGATAGTAAGAGAGGGAGCAGGAAGAAGAAAAGGTAGGAAGAGAGCAGTATCATGGTCAGGGCTAGACCATGTGATAGAGAGAGGCAATGATCTTGAAGGAGCAAGACTTCAGTGATAACACACAGAGCAGGTTATCCAGGAAGCCAGTATTTTTGCCTTGTAGTTAGGGTTGATTCTATAGACATTGATTATTTTAAAGTGGTTACCACAGTGACTAAACACAATGCACTGGCAGCTATTATATCAGCTAAAGCAGAAAGGTATCTGGTAGGGAAAAATTTCTCCACAATTCATTTAATAAAGCAATGACCTCATTTTAAAACACTAGAGTGCTTGTTTTTCCACTTTATAAATAGTGAAACTTGCAGCAATCATATCTAATCAGAATAAACATTTTAGCATCTGAATAAGTAAGTTAACAGCAGAAATACTCCAGCTTTATATAAGCACAACTGTAGACATACTACATTAGATAGCATTGTTGCCCAGTTGCAGACGGGATCAAAATACCCAGTGAGATACAGGCTGAAAGACAGCTGGTGACTGTGCTTGTGAGTCTTTCCTGTTACAATTTTATATTGTTGGTAGCCTGTCATTTTAGCTCAGGGAAGGCACTGGAGTAGTTGGGAAAATTGCTCTGTCCTAATCTGAGATTGTATTTTATAAATACTTCTATATCAAAATCTGTCTTGGTCCCAGGGAGCAAAGAACTCTTCCTTTCTTACTGCCTTCTCTCAATCTGTAAGCATATTGAGACTTCTTTTGTCCCCTTCCCCCAGTTCTCTGTATTGGCATCCTTGCCCAGATAGCATTATTGTGCTTTGTAGGGAGAACAAAAGATAACTCACAATGCTATGGAGAACTATGTTTTACTAAGAATGCGTTTTGTCTGAGAACTGTCAGGCTGTATGCGCAGTACTGTGGCTAAGAGTTTTCTGCTGGTTTTAGAGTAGGGAAAGCTCACTTGTTCATACAAGTTATAGAGGCAAAATTGAAAAAAAAAAATTATATATATACACACACCATACATAGCAGCATGGCTTAAATGATTATATAGCATAAGAGTTGTGGGAAATTGAACAAAATTCACTATAGGCAGCTGTTGTTACCCTCTTTAAAGAAGCCTTGTGAGTTATCTCTTCTGACCCCACAATTACAATTATTGCTTTCTCTATTTATTACAGCGCTACCAAACGACCTCCACATTTGACTCAAATCAGCAGGCTTCCACCTCATGGGCACACAGAAACATTTTTGTCACTGTACAACCTGATGGGCTGTGAGACATCCATCCCCAGGGCTGAGTTCTCCATTCCAGGCTAGGCCTTTTTCCCTTCAAGTCCCATGAAGGATGCTTTGCTCCACCCATTCCCTTTTTTTTTGTAGAAGCCTGTATGGATTGCAGGAAGCATCACAGGTTTAAAACCTCAAAGCAAGTTAGAGCCCACTTTCCACCTGCAATTCACTCTTGTACTTACCCAGTATGAAAGAACTTGAGCCTTGTCATGGTGAATGGATAGAAAGATATGGAAGAAAAAAGTAGAAAAAAAATACACAAGAAACTATTGTGCAGGCAACTACCAGGAAAAATGAGGAAATAAACTCTTGTAAACAGTATTCCTTAGGTGGGGAAGTTAAGACAATGAACAGCTAATGAACAGAGATAAGAGCACAGGGGTTAGAGTAGTACATGTATTACAAACTTTACCCAAGAACAGGCCAAACCACATTTCATACCTATGAAGTTTAACACTCCTAGAGGTTTTTTCTCCAGAAATAAAAAAACAAGGTGGCAAGCTAATCAGTTATCCTTATCTGCTTGCATCTCACTTATTTATACACAAGTTAACACTTCTTATATTCCGTGAGATGGGGATGGAAAGAAGATGACTACTTTTTGTCACAAGACAGCAGCATTGAAAAAACAGCTCAATGCACCAACTTTTCTAAAGCAACAAGTAGCAGTCAGTACTAAGTTTTACCTATACAGCACAGCATGCCCTATAAGCCTCATGCATGCCCATTACAAAATTCAGCCACTGTGCAATTTGAATCACAATATCAGTCTACAATTAAAGCAAGTCTTTTAATTGACCATCTTATTTCTAGAAGACAATATGCAATACTTACTCAGCACAATGAGAGCTCTGAATTCAACCTTGACTATCACAGCAGGAATACAGTCAGGTACCCACACCCCCTTTTTCTGAGGGTGGCAGGGAAGTGCTAGGTGTTAAGATCCAGAAGACACTTGCCTAAACATAGTATATACAAAGGATAATAACTTACTTTTCCAGCCATTTTATGGTTAATGCTGTTACAGTAATAATCTGGTACCCCATACTGAAATTTCAGTTCAGGATCTAGTATCACAATATGACAAATAAAGCTTTTCAAAATGTTGAAAGGATTTATTGCCATTTGGAACATGTTTATTGTTCAAAAACACTGAACTGAAATAAAATCCATCACATACATTCTTTGTTATCTATATCTTTACAGCAATGTAATTTTCAGGCAGGTCATGCAGGGAAGCCACTCTCCCAATGACATCAAAAACTACTGAAAGGCACCTTGTGTCTTTCAGATCTTAGACTCCAAACAAGTTTTTGTCTGTGTAAGGATTACGTACATCTAGAATAACTCAAATAGTAGGAAAAAATAAAATCCACTTAGAACTTCTTAAATAACAGTACCAGACCTTGTTGCCTTCATTCATTCAGTGCTATGCTTTTGCTCTTCCAAGTCTTCTTCAAATAATGTGAGACTTAAAAATTGGTATTAAAGAAGTCTCTTTACTGAGACAAGGCATGCAGTAAGGGAAGAAGGATAGCCGGTCACTTCCAGGCTGCCTAACTACACATTTGTTCTTGCAGATTAGCAATCCACTGCTGAAGTTAAAAAAAGAGACAAAATAGGAATGAATGCACCCAAGTTAAATGGCTTGTAAGAATGTTAATACCATGATACCACCTACAGTTACTAAGACGTCATACACCGCTTTTGTAGACTGTTAGATAAAAAAGTTTTTTCAAATATTGCTTGTTATTCCAATGTCTAACTTTTTATTCAAAGGGTAGTTATTAAGGACCTGTAAGGCAGCAAAACTTCAAATGCAATGGCTTACATTGCTGAATATTACTCTCAAAAAGGCAAGATAAAAAAAAAAAAATAGTAGAAGGATTCTTGGGGGGGTCATTAATAATAGGTGTTTGTTTTAACCCCATTGTAATTGTCACAGCAACTGTAGATGGCAAGTCTTCCTTGGTTGTAATTCAGGATAAGCACATTCCATGGCTTACTTCAAGTTGGATATTTAGTTCTTTTTCTCAAACCTGCCAAGAGAAGATAAAGTTTTATAAGAGTGAATATTGAACTAAAATTGCTATAAAGAGTCTGGATTTAAAATAGAACTTTAGGAATGAAAGACATTTGGCCAGTTACTTATGGAAAAGCATGTCCATTTGCAGTTTTGCTCACTTTTTAATTTATAGTTCAGGAGGCTTCATCCTCCCATTACTCCCCATCAATTTCTTGGAGCCAAAGTAAAAAGAGCCAGAATCCTGACTCACGAGCACTGCGTAGGGCAGTGTCTGCACTACCTGCTACACAGTGAGGGTGGGAGACTGCTTGCAGGCTGGTCCCCAGTCACATTCAGTTGTATCTACTCGATATATAGAAGAGTCAGCTTAGAGAGGTTTTCCTTAATTTCTGTTTCAGATATACAACCCCTTCCAATGTTTCCATCTCAAAAATTAGTTACTGAGACAGACACATGCAGACTAATCAACATAATACATGAAACAAACTCCAGAATAGCCAGCAGCTGCATCAGTCCTATCTACATCCATGAATATAAGGGTTTTCAGTCTTTTCTATGTATCCCTCGGAAGTGTCAAAGGAAGTGCAAGGCAACAAGTCATAATTAGCCTACTGACAACAAGCTTGTTAATAGATTTTCAAAAGGTAATGATGTTACACAAGTTCAGAAGCCATGCAAGGGTTTCCACTACAGTTAGAAATCTACTAACAGAGTATTCCAAGAACCATCAGTTTATGACTTCCCTTTTTTGATGTGACTTGCCTGTATTTGATCAGTCGTCCTCCTTGAATAAGTTGTGCAATTTCATTAGTGAAGTGGCATGCAAAAAGAAGCCAGTTCCTTGGCTGCACTTTGTAGGCAAATCTCATGAAAGCCAAGGAGTAAAAACACAGTGCTGCAAAACATGATAGATATCATTAGCAGATTTTTAATGCCTGCATTTTGTTGAGGCATAATTTTCATACTAGTGGAATGTAATGACAGTTACAATGCTTCTCACTTCTTTTAAGTTTCCCAATAGTCCTACAAACATGTCCGCATTAATGACCCAATGAAGGAAAATACACACCAGTACTCATTTTTGCTACACAAGAATATCTACAGGGCTACAGCTTTCCACAAAAGCTCTGTTCCCTCATATGCTTTCCTGTGATACAACTGAGTCTTTAGTTTATTACCTGTTCTGGCTTCAGCTGGGATAGAGTTACCATTCTTCCTAGCGACTGATAGAGTGCTGTGGTTTGGCTTTAGTATGAGAATAATGTTGATTATACACCCATGTTTTAGTTGTTATTAAATAGTACTTTCCTTGATTAAGGACTTCTCAGTCTCTCATGCTCTGCCAGTGAGGAGCAGCACAATAAGCCAGGAGGGAGCAGAAACAGGACAACTGACCCAAACTAGCCAAAGGGGTATTCCATGCCACAGCACATCATGCCCAGTATATAACCTGGGGGGTGGGGTGGGGGGGGAGGTAGGAGATGGCCAGTGGCTGCCAATCACTGCTTGGGAACAGGCTGAGCACTGATCAGTGGGTGGTGAGCAATTGTACCAAATGTGCAATCACTTGTTTCCTGAACTTTACTCCTTTCTCTTTTTCCTATTATTTCTATTATTATGTTTTACTTTTAGTTATTAAACTGTTCTTACCTCAACACACAGGTTTTGCCTTCTTCTGATTCTCCTCCCCATCCCACAGAGTGAGCTGGGGAAAGGGGAGGAGTGAGCAAGCAGCTGTGCTGTACTTAGTTGCCAGCTGGGGTTAACCCACAAGGCTACCTAAACTATCTCAGGAAGAGAAGAGTTAATCCCAATGAGACATGGCCTGTCTTATACAATTATTCTGACAACTTCTAGGACAGAGTATTTTTAAAATACTAATTACTTAGATACAGTTCTTGCTGGGAACATTTTAAAATGGACTTTAAGAGAAGGCAGTTTCTATCCTCAGGAAATCATGAACATTTGAGAAGCATAAAGCTTTATTATCTGCTTTCCAGGAATATAAGAAACAATTTTAATCTACCCTATCATAATTGCATTTAAATACAGGAAATTACAACCAAAGATGTCAGTAGCTTTGCAAAGTTCTGACAGGCTTAAAGAAAAAAAAAAAAAATCGTGAAATTAACTGTCCAAGGAAAACAACCTCTTTTAAAGTACAGAACCTAAAAGATGGGAAAAAAAATTTGTACACGCGCCACCCTACGTATATTTATAAAAATTAAGCGTGTCTCATCTTCACTGAACTGGGTAGCTGCCACCAAAACACTATTTGCAAAACAGTTTCACTATGCCAGAGACTATTCTAAGCAGTCTTCCATCTTGAAGAAGCTGATTAGGACACTGAATTACTGTAAGCAGTAAGCAGAACCTAGTGTAAATTTACATAACCCAAAGCTATTTGCTTGGGAAAAGAAGAATTAATCAGAATTATTAAGTGAGTTAAGGAAGAAAGTAATACAAAAATTAAGCTAATAAATTAAAGCTACCAGATTTATGATACTAGAGAAGAATTTGAATGTAGAGACAGAAATATAGGCAAAAAGCTACACATGGTCCAAAAAATACTGTTCATGCATATAAAAAACATTTCTTACTATTCCATTAAGAATCACAGTAGCCTCTTATAGGTAACTGCTTTGCAAGGAGTTCATCTCCCTTAACTGCTTTTTGCGCTCTGAAGACCAACCATTGCCATTTCTTCACTTTGTCAGTGTTGATATTAAGTCTCACACTAACCACAAAACATCATTGTTCGTCATACAAAGAATAAAGTTAGGTAAAGAGATACATTCTGAACTAGTGTGCATAGTAGTATAAGATACCAAAAGAATTATTCTTTAGGAGCAAGTCTGGTGATCAAAATTGCCAAAACTCAAGACCCGCATCCCTCTCCCTCCCAAATTACTGGAAAGCTCTCTGAAAAATAAAATAAAAAAAAACAAAACAAAAACCCCACAACTCTGCAACTTTCCAGTGACACAGTTTTCAAGTGGCCTCTGAAGTCATATAACAAGATACTTGATATCTATATCTGCTTTAATCACAAGTCTGCAGGCAACTAGTAATGCACCACTTGACAAATTATTAGTTGCCTGAAAGAAACTTGAAAGGAAAATCTGTGTGCTGTAGTCTGTTTACTAACAGTTTATCTTAGGTCTTACCAAATGTCATTCGGCCACTAACAATTTCTGGCGATTTCTTCATATCATTAAAAGCAGCAATAGGAAGTCCCCAGTTGGCAACTGGCCCCCAAAAGTGCTGCAAAGACAGAAAATGAAAATAAAGTTACACAGAAACACAGACCTCCTATGGTATTCTTGTAGCTCTCCTTAGCCACACAAAGCTTCAGAGGACAGGGTTAAAGGTAAAATTCCATGTAAAGATAGGGACTACTTTTGATGTAAAGGAGAAAAACTAAACCCTTCTTTCAGCAGGATCTAGCCTTCAGGGTGGAAGAACAGGAAGCCACTCTGAATCTTCTTGCAGACTGGAGAGGAACTACTGAAAGGCCACTGAAATGCAGTTTTGTGTAATTATACCTCAGCCATCACTGAGCAGTCTGATCAGTATAATCATAAAATAATCTCAGATTTACAGCTCACTTCTACACAGAGAATTAGCATTCATCTCTGTCAAATAAGGCTCCTCAAAAATGTAATGAAAACACAAGGACTTGCTGAAGTGAAGAACTGGAACTGTTTTCATGTTATGCCTAGGATGAAGAAATGCTCAGCAAGCATCTTCTTCCAAGTGCTTATAACACCTCCTGAAAGAGCAGGGCCATGCAACCAAACCAAGCTGTTACCTAAAACTTCATCTGCAATTTCCAAAACAACCTGATGGCTACCTAAAGCTCAGTGATTAGACAGATCTAAGATTAGAGCAGTTAGCTACAGGTACATACACAGAAAAACAGAGACAAGAAGCAGAAAGAATCAATTCAGAAAAACTGATGAGAGCTCAATTTGATGGGTATTGTCTGAAAGACTGAGAAAAATAGTCTCCTAAGTCAAATATCCCCTATTGCTACAAGTTAACAAGCCTTCAGTAGAATTCTTTCCACAGAAGATGCATGCAGTACTTGCATCAGCTTCTCCTAACGAGAAACTATGGATGCACAAAAGTAACTTGGCCAGATACGGCAAAAGAGAAGCACCTTGCCAAGAAAAAGCTCTGTAGATTCCAACTTTATCTCTTCTTTTGATACTTCCTCTAAAATGCAACAGTTTTGAATTGTCAGGCAATATTTAAGTTTCTTGCAATTTTAATTCAAAATACTCTAGCCAGTCTGGATACTAGCTTGTCAACACTACAGCAGTATTAAAAGCCACGCTTGCTTCCTGCAGATTTGGGTTGCGATACAAGAAACTGAACAAAAAAAAAAAAAAAAAAAAAAGCCACATGGAAAAAGTGAGCTAAGTGGTACACACCATTTTGATAGTTTAACATGAGTGCAATATGCAAAACAATGTCGTATTTCTGCAAGTGTCTACAGAACTGACATTGGTCCAGACCTAGGCTTATAATAAGAGTATTTCAAAAGATGCAATAAATGCATTTGTTTACTATATTCCTACTGATAGGAAAATTGACATCTAATTGTTAAAGCCTCTCAAGTACAGGAGAGGTACCATGGCATAACTGAGAAGTTGCATGGCTACATGGCATTTAGACTGTACAGCTATAGTTAAATAGTGTAAAAAAAAAAAACAACAACATAACACCACTTACACACAAGGTGTTGCAACAGGAACATTCATAGAAAAGAGTCATGAGCACACAACATACAGTTTAAGTAAGTTTAGAGGCTTTAATGTAGTTATTTAAATAAAGTACAGTAAGAGAACCAGAAACAAACATCTAGTAATAATCATAATTATTTATACAGTAAGACAGCAAGACAACTTGTGTAAGCAGACTGCAAACCAGAACTGGTAAGGCAGTACATGTACTTGGTGAGGGTTTTAGTCATTCCAGGAATCTTGTTTAAAGAACTGTAGTTTCAGAAGAGTAAGTCATTACAGCTCTAAGCTTGATTTTTTGAATCTATAAAACAGATCTGGAAGTCCTAGTGATGACTTCTTCTTACTTAATTCAACTGCCATTAGAACATAGACAAACAACACATCATAGACTATGGATCACTTCAGGCTCAGGCTGCACAAGCTGAAGGATCATCAGTTCACATCCCAGCAGCAACTTCACTCTGCTGACCAGGGAGGTAGATTTAGAACCTGCTCACTTGAGATGGTTATCCAGTTTTAAGTGCCTCCAGGCAGCCAGCCTTTGAAGTTTCCACACACAAGAATTAAACTACACCTATACAGTTTGCCTTTGGTCTACATAGAAAAGCAAGTCTTCCATAACATTATGATTCACAGTACAATAGACACAAAAAAACCACTCCCAGTTTCAGAGGCAAACTAAAAGGCTGAAGAAGAGTCTGCAGTGAGAGTTATTATGTCAGGCAATAAATGGTAACATAAAGCTGGTTAAAAAATAAACCAGGTAGTTTGGTTATGAACCAGTATTGTCGCTATGCAGAAGAGTGGCTATAGCTTGACCTATCTCTGTAGCAAAGGGTACGGAAAAAATGAAGCCGCTTTACTTTTGTAGTGATTGCTTTAGGAGACATTGTGAAGGAGCTAATGTTTGGTCACCTTAACTCCAGACTTGCAAATAACTCTTACTAGTGCATCACTCCTGGAAGTCTGCAGTATGCTTTCAGATGGAGGCAAGCTCATAACAGTGCTGAGGCAAAAAGGCTGCAAGTTACTGAAGTCATATGTGAAACCAGAAGCCCCCTCCCTTTTCTTACCGTACTGTTGAAGTGGGCAATCATTTTCCATTCAAAAAGAACATGGAAGAAAGAAGAAAAAAGTGTTAGTTTCTTTCATAATCAGCATAATGAGAAGTGCATTTTCGGTTTGTGCCAGGTAGGAGTCAGAAAACTATCATGGCATTGACTTTGATTAACGTAGCAGTATTAAAAATTCCATTTCTCTCAAGAGCTGTCTTTGTGACAACTGTTTGCTGCCTAGTATCTTTTTCATAGCAAGATAAAATTCCATTATAGTCTGTGGAAGACATTTATCCCCTATAGTCTTCAAAGCATCTGAGATGCTACCCCAACTAGTTTAAAAGGACAAACATTTTTGACACAACAAGGTTTGTCATGACAAAACTAAACAGCTACAGTTCCTCTGTGGGAGCTTTGATGAACTTGGAATTCTTGGTACATCTTTTGTACTACATAAGTAGGTCAAACCAAATATTGCCAAAGATCTTCCTGTTGCTAAGCTTAGTCCAACCATGGCTGTACCAGACATAAGCTATATTTTCAGTGATGTAATATACATATTTTCAGTGATCTAACATGCAATTACACTCCAGTCATGTATGGGGTTCATTTAATTGATCATCTAGGTACGAATTTATGTAATAACTTAATGATCTATGCATGGAAGCTAGACTACAGCATATGTTTAAGATTGCTTGCTACTCTTTTTAAAATGTTTCAGAATTTTTAAGCATCCTTTTTCCAAAGATACTGATAGGGCTCCATTTAAATCATGACTTACAAGAAACCAGCTACTAATAGAAAGCCTACTGCTGCAGAACACTTAAGTCACCTCCCTCACACTGATTTCCATATTCTTAGAGCACTGTTATACAAATAGCTGTGGCAAGGGAACAGTCAGTTCTAAGGCAATCACACCATAACCAATAGCAAGGACACTGCAACAAGTGCACTCGTTTATTCCTGACTCCATTTCAAATTAGCAGTTATGAAGAACTACATTCAATCCCTTGACAAAGGGACCACTTCATACTAACATTTCCAGAACTGTGGGAAGAGTTGTTGAATTTACCCATCCAGTTTCTGTGTGTTTGATTTCTGTATAAGTGCCTGGACATCACAAGAGGAACTGACAGCTGATCAATACCTTACATTTCTACTACAATTCATTTCAAAATGGCTATATTGGGAAAGATTTATTTTTCAAAAAATTTCATGTACGTATTTTCTTCATATTGGCAGTGAGGATATTAATAGGCCAGAGGCCATCCTGCAAATACACATGAAGTGTCACCACTGTTCCTCCACACTGCCATCCCCTAAGAGGTGATGGTATTACCCTTCTGCAAAAGATTGTTCAGTTCTTGGAGCATACAAGACTGAGACAGCAGGCACAGTGTCCTTCAGTTTCTAGCACAGACCAGTAGAGGAAGTAGAGGACTTTTTTCTTTTTTTTTTTTAAATGTCCTTGTGTTTAAATATTTACTAATGAAAACAGAAGATCATTTAATTCTGTTTATATTACTTATGCTAACTCTCCTAAAGTTCATTTAAATTAAAAGAAAGGTCCTAGACAGCTTATGTTAACGTAAGTGCTCACACTTTACAAGGAATGAACTATTTCAAAGCCACCTAAATTAACAATGACTAAATTTGCATTATTGCTGAGTCATCAGGAAGAGATATTCAGAAGTGTCTCAGAAGACCAAAGTCTCCATGCTTATTTTTCTATTACCAGAAGATTTTGGGACTCCTTGGTATTTCCTATGCAACTAAAGTACTTTAGATTTCTACCACAAGACAACGCCAGAACTTGTCTAGAGTCGTGTATATAGATCTTCTCTTTCAAAAAAAGGCAAAGCTGCTTTACTGGATGTTTTTCAGAAGCTACTGGTTTAAATCATTAGAAGAGAAAGTAAGAGGATTCAGTTGCCTACTATTAATGGCTTAGATAATATAACTTAAGTGACAACTGACATTTTTAGGATCTATAGAAAAAAACCCATGTAACTTCAAGATCATAATATATAGAGCTACCAAACTTTCATAGGCTAATCAGCTAGTTTTAAGTTAACATTACTGCTGCGTTTTACAAGAACCAGAAGTCTACCTACAGCTAAAATTCTAACTAAGCTGACTTTAAAGCCTTAAGACAACAGTTAGAGCAAATGTGTATTTACATGATTTACAGTCATTCAGATCCCTATTAATCACCACTTAAGAGAAGCCAGATGTGAAATTGGCAGAACAATTAATTATTAATGACAGTTTTAAAAGCAATTTATCTTGCTTCTTTGTGCAAGCTCCAAGAGCTAACCTGATGTAATGCAATTCTAGTGCCAGATATATCCACCTGAGAAAAGCAGCATGCATTCATTATGCTTGCTTTCATGTTTTCAAGTTATAAAGCTGAAACTTAAGCTACTTATTTCAATAGAGGTCTGCAAGTTTCGATTGCCCTAAACCATAATAATGGAACATGCAATTCCACCTCTTTGTGGAACTTCAGTTATTCTATTTGGGGTCAAGGATTTTACAGTTAAATACTGGTATCACAAGCAATCTTTCAGTTCATCATTTCCCACAAAAAACTTTCACATTTATAAACCCTTGCTTCACTGCAGTCATTAAATGCTGATTTTCAGAGCAGATACCATAGTCTTAGAACTTTGAGGAAAAACTCTTACTCAATGAGCACAGCAAGACTATAATTTTCTTCAGGATAATCCTGTAGTCTGGGGAAGCAAGAGCCTTCAGGAAGGAATGTAAAGAGATAATAGCTCAAAGTACATATGCTCCATTCCTTCTATATAGAACACAGACTACGGTCTTTTATTTACATGTTATCCAAATTTTAAACTCAACATAAAGGCAACAACTTAAACAAGTAAGCAAGAAACAATGCTAAAAGGCCATACCACACAGAGCCACTGACTTTAGCCCTTCATGACACTCAGTAACAGAAGTACAAATTAAATAGGTATCTTTGTACGCAACACCAGAATCCCATAGAGTTATCCTTTTTCGCAATACAGTCTTGTTTTAATAGCTTATTTAAAGACTAGAACTAGGATGAAATACCCTGAAAAGGTTTATTTTGGATACCTTTTCAGTCTTTATTAAGAAGATACATACTTCCAGCAAGTAACTGTGGTGGTGTTCGGAAGCTGCCATTATCTTCTCTGGATTTTTGTTTGTTTTCTTAAGTATGAAGCATACTGCTGTTTTGCCAGCCA
Source organism: Psittacula echo (assembly GCF_963264785.1). Lineage (NCBI taxonomy): Eukaryota > Metazoa > Chordata > Aves > Psittaciformes > Psittacidae > Psittacula > Psittacula echo. The sequence continues at coordinate 33,967,606 of NC_137738.1, read as the reverse complement.
TTTACCTATTCTGCTTGAATTCTATTCAGTGAACTAAATGTTAACATCAAAGCACACCTATCAAGTTTACATAATATCATGAAGACTTTCAGAAGGAATCCACACAGAAGCCTGCTTTAACCTTCCTTTGTTTTGCTTCAGGGATGTTCTCTTCCTCCTCATAACTCTGTTTCTACGGAACTTGATTTTGCAAGTGCCAAACAAACCCTTTTGCTCCCTGAGCTTTTATATTATAATCCCTCTTCCATGCAGGCTTACACCATCTGTTACTTTCACCAAGACTGTTTCTCAGATAAAGAGATGTCCGCCTACATACTTGCTCAATATCAAACATAATTGCAATACATGTCAGTAGAACAGCAAGCAACACCTATACTGAAAGGTTGCTCAATCACCTGTATTAGAAGGGCCCATTTTTATTTATTTTCTTTGTCAAGCTGCTTGTCAGCCAAAGAAACTTCAGCCTGCCTATTCGAGACCACCCCATATAGCATTTCCACCAGATTTAAGCAAATACGCTGCAATTGCATCTTTAGGACATTCCTGTGATTTCACTTCATGATGCCATTCCTCTCACCAGAGCACACAAGCTGAAGCTTAACAAAAAAGTATTGAGCTGTTTGAGGTGACTGAAGCCACATTCCCATGAAATCGGGGCTTTAACAAGCCTCTGGAAAACGTACATATTTACACATACTCAGACACTTAAATAAGTGGTCTTAGAACCGCATCTGTTAAACTCGCTTCTGCACACAGCAACAGCAAAGCTCTTTCTGCTCTGATTGCAGGCAGTGGTCCGAGGGCCCGTGTCCCCTGCTCCTGCTGCCACCTGCCCCGGAGCCAGAACAACGCTCCGGGCTGGTCCCACAGCCGGCAGAGGAAAGGTCACACTGAAGTGCAGCTGCCGCAGCAGTTTCAAACCGTGCCGCGTCGCTTCAAGGTCAAGCCCGGTTTCTCCGCGGTGGGTCGGGCGGTTTACAACCCCGACAGCCTCCGCAAGCCACGGGGTGCCTCGCTGCCACCCCCGCCACCCACATCAAGCACCTCCAGGCCGGCTTCGCCCTCCCTCGCTTCCTCCTGGCCCCGCGCAACCATCGGCGAGGTCGAGCCTGGTAGAGGTCAAGCGACACCGCCCGGCCGCAACCACCACCTCGGGTGCCCCGAGACAACGGGGGACAACGGGTGGAAGAGTTTGGGGAAGAGACGCCGGTAGCCACTGCCCGCCCGGGAAAAGCGGGGGTGAGGCCACCCGAGGCAGAAGAGGGCGCGACAGCTGGCAAGGACCCTCGCGCCGCGCTCACCTCATGAGGTAGTCCCTGAACTCCTTGCTGCGCAGATAGTCCACGGCCTTGCGGCCCAGCGCCCCCGCCATGGCGACCCTCAGCGGCAGCTAGCACCCAGCCCGCGCGCCTCCCTCGCTGCCACGACCGATACCGGTGACAATTCCCTCACCCCGCCGACCCGGCGCCCGCTTTACGGCAGCACCCGCGCCACCGCCCCCTCCGTCACCACGGCGCTAACGGCACCTATTGGCCGCGACGGCCCCACCTCCCTCCTCCCGTCCTCCGAAACAGGGAAGGTGGCCGTGGGGAGGGGGAGAGGCCGTAAAGCAACGCGGCGGGAGGAGGGGGAGAAATTGTCGCAAAGCGCGAAGACGAGGGGCGCCGGCGGTTGAACTGCCGGCATTCCTCTGCAGCCCGTAGGGCAGAGCCGCGCGACGGCTTTCCAAGTTCCTATTGGCTGCACTGAGGCAGCTGGTGGCTTCCCATTGGCTGCTGAGGGGGGGCATCCCGCCCCCCAGCAGTGTCTTGTTCCACCCCTGTCAGTGTCAGGCGTGTTGCTGCTATAGGGCGGGCGGTGGTGGGGTGGCAGTGGTGTGAGAGGGGTGTTTGGGTGTGGGGGTGTCAAGAGGGCCTGTGGTTGTTTCAGTGATTTTCTTTTCATTATTTAAGATAATCCTGTGTTGTTGTTTTGTTGTTGTTTTTTTTTTTCTTAAGAGTCCAGTTTATGGACTTGGAATGTTTGGAGCTGGGAATACTGGATTATGACAGAGCAGTGCAACAGTTCAGCCTTTACCTCTGGACCTGAAATGGTTTAAGATCCTGCCTCTCACCAGCACTTTCTATTTCATACCTGTGCAGAGGTTACTTGTTTAGAAGGGGAGATAAACTCTAACCCTGCTAATGCTGTCTCCATAAAATTTGGGCCATGTAAACAAACACCTGTGTGTGAATTACATCTTTTATCTTTGCTCATTGCACTACAGATAGTGAAAATGGATGTTTACCTCTGCTTTCCCAAGACTTGCAGTTTTTACAGTCTAGAACTCGGCTGAAAGTGCAGCCTGGGGCATGCCCATGTTCTGCAAGAAGTCCTGGAGGCCACGCATGGTTGCTTGTTTCCTTCTGCTTCCCTCCTCTTCCCTGCAGGATCTCTGGGAGAGCGGGAAAAGAAAAAAGAAAATGAAAAGAAAAAAATAAGTAGGAGCTCTGCATCCTTCTCCCCCTGATTGCTTCCTTGGAGAGCAGTAGGTGTGAGGAAAAGCACTGTGTATCCTCTCTATATTCTAGCATATGATACGACACTCCACCACCACCACCCCTGGCTTTGCTGTGTGTGGGAGAGTTTTAACCGCTTTGGTTGTGAAAAGCAGTTCCCCTGCATTATGAAAAGCAAAACTGTAGCCTGCCATATTTCTGTGGACTACTTAGACTCCTCATTTGAAAGCAGCAATGTGAATCTGTACAGGGTCTCAAAGAATCATTTACTTGATTTGATTTTACTTGTCCTGGCAGAAGAGAGGTCTATGGAAATCAGTTCTGTGTGTTTGAACAAAAATCTCATGTAGTGGGAGTCTACATATCCTATATGGCCAGGCTCAGTCATTGATATTATAGCTACAGTTTTACCTAAAAATGAAATTCATTTGACTAAAAATTCATTAATTTTTTCTTAACTCTCTGTATGGAAAACACCCAATACCTGTCTGCATTGGAATGTGGTGGTGTTTAGTCTTTCTTCCTGGAGTAAACAAGTTCTTTCAGCCTTTTCTCTTAGGCTGTGCCTTTTAAGTCTTTTAACCTTTTGCTTACTCTGGTTTTGTTTACACCTTTCTTGAGGCATAGCCTGAACAAGGGTCATCATGTCCCAGTCAAAGCCTTACCAGCAGCACACTGGTAATACCCTTCCCTAACTCTGGGAGAATCTCACTTTGTTTTTGAAGTAGTTAATGGAAAAATCATTAACTAGAAATGTGCCCAGGAGAAACCAGTCCCACATGACAGGCTTTACCAGTTACACAACAGAAGCAGCTGGGAAGGATTTGAAGTTTGCATTTGCTGCAGTTCTGTGTATATATATAGTGGTTTCATTTGCATACTATTTTTTTAGGCTTCTTCAAAGGATGTCAAAAGCTATAAAAAAACCTCACCTTAATTTATCATATTCACAGCTTCCCTTTTTCCCCCTGGCCTGTTCAATAGAGAAATTAGATTGGATTTGACATGAGTCGCTCTTGACAAGTCCATGCTAGGCATACTTTTACACATGTTGTTCCCTAGGTGAACATTAACTGATTCTTTAATTATTCTAGCTTTTTTTTTTTTTTTTTTTTTTTTTTTTTTATATCAGAGCTAGTCCATTTGACTTACAACTTGCTGAGGTTGTTGGTAACCCCTTCTTTTCAGACACATGCTTTTATCTAGTGCTGGATTGCCATATATCTCCATGGGGAGGATAGTCACTGATTATCTCAAATTGCCTCTGCTAGGGCCTGGTAGACTTCAGAGCAAGTTTCATTGGGCCTGACACCTCTTTTTTTTCTAAAATATATTTCACCTGTTCTTTTCCTGGTCTGAACTATGGTTCTATACATTTTTCACACTAAATTTAGACCTATTTTGAATTGTTATTACCATACTCTTGCCTTTACTTGTTATGGGCTGTTGCTGCGTTATTTAATGACTGCCATTTCCTTTGACTTATTTTAATTTCTAATTCTTCTATCAAACTTGTTTGATTGTCTTTTATATGCCATGATAGTTGAAACTGATCTCACGCCTTAACATTTCTGATTCTGCTATCTTCAGGCTGACACCATTTCTTTCTTTTCATCTATTCATATATCCTTTTGTCTGTATTCCCTTTTGAGTTTTAGGTCATTACGTACTTGTGAATAAGCCAAGCCACATATGTCTGAGGATGGCTCCTATGTTTCTTCTAATCAGAAAAGGTAATTGTAGCTGGTTTGGTTTTCAAAAGGACAGATCCCCTGCAATCTTTTATTCCTTAGATTATTTCCAGAAATACCCTGCCTGCATTTCCTGAAATTTCTTCCTGAAATTTGTGGTGCTTTTATTTATTTCTCATTAGCCTTGTACTTCTGACTTCTATGAGGAGATGCCTCTGAAGTTTATGATACTGACCGGTTATTCTCCTTGTTTTCCCTCAGACTTTGGCTAGGTCATTAGTTTTTTAACTCAATTACTTTTGTTACTGCCTGTCTTTACTTTAAACTCTTCCTCACTAAAGGAAGATCTGCTTGTTTTTAGCAGATAAACTCTAGGGTTGTCCTGCAGTTACTGTACATTGGACACTCTCTGATATCAGAGACTTTCTGCAGACACCATTTCTGCAGCTCAGAAGCTGCCTGCAGCTGGTGGGATGGAGGAGGGCATCCCTGGCTCCTTCGTCATTGTTTCCACAGATCTTCAGTGCTAGCACACCTAGCGCTGTTGGTTTTGCCCACAAGGATACATAAAGTAGCCAGGGCTGAGCGAGCAGTAGTAACTTCTCACAATATCATGGATTTTGTCTCTGTGAGGAGGTGAGCTGTTAGATGATGGGTCTGTTTAGCAAATGAATACTATGTCTTCCCCAGAAGAGAGTCTCCATATCCCACATTCCCCATTTCTGCGTACAGGGGTGACTGGGGCGAGCCTCCCAACTGCAGGGGATGCATGGCCTTTCCTCTTCTCCTCATCCCAGACCTGCAGCTCAGGAACCAGCACTTCTTGACCTCAACAGCTGCAGATCCAGCTGCTGAGTAAAGCAGCATGCAGGTTTTCTCCTTCTGGGGCATCTCTTCCTCTTGATGTATGGTGATGTGTCACTGTCAGGGAAAGAGGAATATACTGCCTGTCTGGCAATAAAACAACTGAAGAAAAATGTGATATGACGTAGCAGGACAATCTACTAGTGCTATGTGGTAGTTATGCTTCTGGCATAAGACACAATGGCAGTCCTAAAGGATGTATCTGATATAACTGTTAACACACATCTGATGAGAAAAATGATGGTGCCTTTTCCCTCCTGTAGAAGGAATTGCAGGAAAACATTATTTGGAGTGTTGCATGACAGACAAGAGAACAACAATTAAACAAGCTGCTCAAGAGCCTCTGACTTCAGGACTGCAGTAGTTATTGTTTCCCTGCTATGGTAGCTCTAAAGTTGCAGACAAATATGAAGAAAAGATACATTGCTTGGACAGCCTTCCTAGACCTTGTAATGAAATACCTGTTCATTAAAGTGGACACAGATCATCTGGCAGGTAGATGAGAAGATTGACTAGAACCATTGACATTTAGCCAGCCCGCAACATCAAATGGAGACAAGCGAGAGCAGAACTTTATATGACACTTGCATTTACGTTTGTATCTCTGATTACAGATACATTATCCCTACGTGCTGGCATGATGTTTGAGGAGTTTTATTCCATGTGGATTACACAGCAGCAACTAAGAAGGTTAAACACCTGGGACTGCTAACTCAGGAGGCTGCCTTATAGGAAAAATGAGTAATCTCTGTAAAATGCATGGTGAGCCCTGGTGCATTTGCAGAGATATCCTAGTGGAAACATGAATTTAGTATTAGTCTAAAGAAAAATGAAATAAATGCATAACAACTAAACCACTCTAGAAGGAGCTATACTTAATTTTAGAAAATGGCATCCCTTCCCTTCAGCATATCAACCGAACCACATTGTGTTGCATTGTGACCACAGCTTAGTGTTATTCAATTATGGTCGGGCAGGTCTGAACACCTGAAACTTTTATTAGTGTAGTTATTCCTATTATTATAAATTATATAGGCAGGAATCACGCAAGCTCTGGCCCTAACACAGTATATATCATAAGCACATGGAAAACAGCTCATCCTGGCAGCTGGGTTTGCAGTGAAGCTGCGCAGGTGCTTTTTCTCCATGCCCAGGAAGCAGCCTGAATGAGCTAGAGGCCACTGCTCAAGAGTGAGAGCAGCACTGCTTTCCCCCACCCTCACCAAATATCTTCCCCTACTTAAGCTTACAGTACAACTATTAAGAGCAAGTTTTCTACTGGGAGTTTTTTTGCCTAAAAGCCAAATGGCTGTAGATGAAGGACGCACCCTGCGTGTGTGTGGGGCAGCAGGGCCTTGGGGCAGCTGGAGGATGTGGCTTTACTTGGAGGAGGCTGCTCTGAGTCCTCAATTAGTCACATGTGATAAAATAGACAGCCAAAACTGCAGCTGAAATTACTTAAGCCAACTTCCTGCTGAAATACGTGTAGCGGTGAAGGCTAAATCCATCTGTGTTTTTACAGTCATGAAGACTGAATTGATTTTAAGTGTTTTAAGATATTTTTCAATAATGCTTCAAATGAGATAATTATATATTCTATTTTTAAATAGAAAACTATGTTGTTAAGGCTGTTTAGAATAAATCAGTTTCTACAGAGTGGAGAAAAAAAAGACAATGGATTTATTCGAAGGTTACTTATACTTGCAGATGGTAATGTAGATATGGTACCTGGGCTACAAGGGTATAATCATAGCTGGTTTAAAATGAATCTTTATGACAATATTTGTTTTTTAATTTATAAAATTCTCTCTTCTTAAATAAAGAAATTACGATAACAAATGGTAATTTTTGTTAAAATCATGCCTCCACATCCATGTGAAAAGAAGCACTGAGTTTTTTTTCTAGTATCGCACCACTGCGTTTCTGATACCCTTGAAGCAATTGTGGATGATTACAGTGTGTTTGGAAAAGGAAGGATGAGGGCTGCTTGTTCAGTCACACGCGCTCCGCACTTTATATTGCTAAATCAGGTCAGCTGGGGTAAGAGAGCCTTATATTGTAACACCACCTTGCAAAATGCTCCTCCTTCACTCAGTTAGGGAAATCTTCTTTTATAGTTAAATGAGATATAATCACTTCATCACTGTAAATATCACGTCCAGAGGAGAAGAGCAAGAGGGCTGGTGATGCTGACTTAGCAGGCTGCACCTCCTACATAGCAGGTGTTGAATGGGGCTGTAAAGCAGAGTTTTTTTCCTTATGGAAAACCTGTCTAGGTGATGGATCCAACAGGATTAAAAGAAAATTCTATTAAAAAAAAAAAATTCCTTTTTCTGAGGGAGGAGTATCAATGGTGTGTCATGAACATCTCAAGTAAGGCTGTGAGGAGGTTTACTTCCACCATTACTGCCTTGCAAAGTGTGTGCTGGAACACTTTTACTTCAGGAGGAGAGCTAGTCATGGGTTTTCTCCCAAGCTTTCGGTGTAATTCTTAAAGTGTTTTATCCAATATAAGCGTCTCATAGGTTGTAAGGGGGAGCCTAAAATCAGGGTTCTGACTGATGGCAGAAAGTGAAGGGGTCAAAGTTCAGACACACTGTTAGATAATGACAGTCATTTTAGCTATGTAATCCTTTCCTCAGGACTCGTGGGTCTTTATTGAGCTGAATAAATATAAATTTATTAGGACATGATAAAAAATATAGGTTTCTGGTATGTTTCACTACTGAAAAACCCACTTATCGTATTTAAACATGCTGTTTCCTGGTACTTTGGCTCTCCCTAGCCTAAATCACCAAAGTGAGGCTGGAGGATGGCCAGGAAAGCGGAATCGTTCCTGGTAGAAAAGTACAATTCTGTGCTTCTATCCTTTTCCAGTCCTTCCCCTGTTAAAGAGCAACTACCCAAACTACTGCCACTGAAAAAAACCTTTAACATCAATATTGGCAGGCTTGATTTAGGAAAAAAAGCATATTAGCATGCTTGAACCAAAAGGGTCTGATTACAGCAGGGCTCACTTTGGTCTAATAACAGTATCCTTGGTAGTGTTAAATGCACTCAAGTTAGGGTAAGTTTTTGACTTGATGTACTAAGATTTCTCCCATTTACTGGAGAACTGTGAGAGCAAGACAGTATCTAGGATGTCCCTGACTTACTAGAGGAAGCCAAAGGTTGTCTCTGATTGAATTGTTGATGCAGATCCAGATAGGGACCCTGAAATCACCTTTGGCCTATTTCTTTAACTAAAAGAAAGGGGGAAAATTTCAGTAGACTACAGTGAATAAACAAACTGTGGGCATACAAGATGAGTAACTTGAAGGTAAACATGCCAAAGTCCTTCCCAAAGCTACTAGGATCAAAGTGAAATAAACAGTAGGTCCTGGCGGAATTCTACAAGGCCATTTAGGACTCAACAGGGAGACACTGAGGCTTATGCAAGGTCTAACAGGAAAAAAAAAAGTACAGATTCAAGTGTGTATACTTAAAAAAAATGCATTTACTCATATACCCAAATGTGCATGTGCAAAAGTGGGATGGGTGCTTACAGGCAACCTCCGCACTCTGTAGCAAGGGTCCTTGTCAGAAAGATTTGAAATAGCATCCCACAGATGTCTGAGGCCATCTTTTGTATAGGTATTGATCTTTCCAATAAACATTAACATTAGGTGGTGATGCTACTACTTCAATTCACAAGGACTATCTTGTTGAGTTTTTTTACAAGAGATATCTTGGTTTTTTACACTGAGAGCCTTATAAATTAAATGCGAGAGCCTTCATCCAAAAGCCATGCAGCTTGAATGGATCCTTGGCAGCTGGAGTGGACTGCAGCATCTGCCCTGCGCACCCAGCTTCACTGTGTGTGTGAGGAGGGGACTGTAAGCTCTGCCAGAGTGGAAGCTGAACCTTTCACACTGAGCAGGAAGCTCAACAAAACGTAACCAAGAGGAAATTTGAAGTTGAGGAATGCCCTCACCGTGACACCACCCTGTGACTTTGGTGCTTCTTTGTGCTTATGGTGTCCTTCCTGAAGACTCTGCAGCAGTATGTCTTAACAACGAGCTCCTTCTTTTCTGTGGAAGGCTCAGGTGGAGGCAGTGTGTCACCTCTGCATCCCGTGAAAAACCTGTGGTTCCAATACTTGCCAAGGGTCCTGCAGATGAGAGCAGGGAAGCCCATCAGCTCCTTCCACAGGCTGGTGAGGTCAGACCCATGCATCCCACCTCCCAGAAGTGTGATGCAAGCTTCCAGCTGTGTAGGCTTATTTAGGGCTCTTTGGGCTAAAAAGAGGGACTGTCACTCTGCAGCAGGGACCCTGATGGCAGTGGCTATGCAGCACTTCCATACTGTGTGGCTGCTCTGGACAAATCTCCACGTCACACCTCAGGGAGGCTGCTCCAGTAATGTTTGTCACAGAGATGGAACAACTGTTACTAGATGTGATCTTTTGTGTTTAGGATTTAGCAAAAACTATTCTTTTGAGAATTTTTAAGACTTACAGTCTTGAAGTTGGGGGGGGGGGGGCAGTGATGTAATGTTTTCCCTGCAGAAGCACCTTCTTTCACTGTCACTATGCATTATTATGAACAGCATTTGCATTTGTTATTGATAATTTACTTTCCTCTTTCCTGTAAAAACAAATAAATAAATACATACATACCCAGGGTACTGTGATTAGGATCTTGCAGCCTCTCTATTTGTCTTACAGATGTGCAGAAGCTGCATAAAGTCACTCAGTTCACGAATCATCACTCAGCTCCAGGCCTTGGAAATTTAAGAATTCAAAGTTGTGTGGTCTAATTTTCACTGTCTTTTAAATAGCTTAATTCTAACTGGAGAGCTTATTCAAGATTAAAGCCTACTTTATCTCTTTGTACTTGAAGGTTTCATTCATGTTTGACATCTGTTTAAGGCCCTTCTGTGGTTCACAGGATTAGTGCACTACTAATGCTGTTGTAACTTATTTTGGTTTTAAGGTAGCGAGTTTTTTACTTTTTTTGTGGGGGAACACCATTTACCCAGTCTTGTTAAACGTTTTAACCATATTGAGCCAATGGTGTGAAACAGGGTGTTCTAAATTTACGTTATAAATAGTTGTAAACATCACAAAATTTCAGAGGGATATTCTGCATTGTCGAAGACAGCAAAGATTCTCTGCATGTACCACAGTAAAGATACAGATTTAAATACAGAAGGTTGATTATTCCAGTTATTTGTGGCTTAACAGTCTTCAAATTAATCTTTAGAGTTCATCCTATGGATGAATCATCAATCCTATGGAAACACGATCTGTTCATATCAAATTGAGGCCAAAACTTGATCTGTGCATGTCATACTTGAGGCCGAAAGAGACTATCACAGCATTTAAATTTGATTTCCAAATTACTGCAGACTATTGAAGTGATCCACTTACTTCCGTATTAACCTTTTGTCTCCTAAGGCATACTTGCTGAAAGCAACTTAAAAGTGAGGCTGGTTATTCATTTGAGCAAAACTATCAAAGGAGAAAATGAGTTTGCCATTCCTCTTAGTCGCTTTAGTAGATAAGGCTTCCTTATTTCCATCCTGCACCTGTGTGGACTTTGCACCCAGACATTTGATGGTTTTTGTGCTTCGGTCTGGCTCTGTTCTTCCAGATCATGGGATTTTTCTCTCTGTGAAGATTCTTATATGCGATAATCAAGTCACTTCTCAGCCATCCACAGGCTGAGCTGAATATATCAGGGTTTTTAATCATCTCCACAGCAGGCATTTTCTGTTTTTCCCTGCATCTGAACCCTGAACCCTTTGAATATATTCAGTGATGGTAGTTGGTGCATTTTAAAAATGGCACTTGAGACCTGAATAATGGGTTTTGCATGAAATTTTCTTACCTTTAACACATACTGCTTGATCTCTTCTTCCACTGTCCTTTAGAAGCCAGGAATGAAGCTTCCAGTTATATTGGTGAGATCTTGTAATTCTTACAGATCAGTTTTTAAGAGCATAAAGTGCTTGTTGGTGATATTCACTGAAGGTTTTGAAAAGACTGAAGCAGTATCGGAAGAAAGCTTCTGTGACTAAGGGAACCATCCAGCCTGTTTCAGACTGAGTTTTTAGCTGTTGGCTGCATCACAGAGATGTACTTGATTTGAATAGCTATAAGCAGTACAAAACCATATGAAGTTTAGAGGTCATGTTAGTGTAAGACCAATGAATTTTGCATGTGCTGGTGGACATACTAATACATATAAAACTTACCCTGGCTCAAATTGCCAGTGCTGTATTTTCCCTCATAGATTATCTGATGGTAGAAGAACATGTGGCTGCTTAGAGACTTCCTGGAACTGGGAATTGTGCAAGCTGTGTGAATGTGTGTGTTGGATATCTGACATGAGCTTCACAGAAGAGCACTCTCATTCCCGGGCTTGGGAAAGTAATAACAAATTTGCACCTGAATTGCAGAATAAATAATCCTTACCTTTGCTTAGCTGAATATGCACTTTTTTTGCTGGGCCAAAAGCATGCATGCATCTCCGCTGTATGTTCCACTTTATTCTTGCCCATCTAAGCGCACATCAAGGAGCATGTTGTTCATTCATGGACAGGGTTTTTACCTGCATGATTAGTCCACAGACCCAATAAAAACGCTGCAGCCCTGTAGCTGATGTGCATTTCCACTCAGAGTGTGACAGATGGCAGCAGATATGGTTGAAATGAGACCAAAGGCCCAAATAGCAACAGATCAGCAGTATTTAAAAGCTGATGGGTCACTCTTGTCACTTTGCTGAAGTCAAATGCAAGTTGTTTCTATTCTGTTTTTAAGGCTCCACTGTCACAGCTAATGTTCCTAAAGGCTAAACTGTGTAAGTACCAATAGGTGAAATAAATTTAGGCCTCTAGGACTCAGTGCTAAGGTAGAACATATCTTCGTGCTTCACATTGATTATCCTGTTGGAGAAGTGGCTGGCCTGAATGGATAAGTAAAGCAAATAACTGATTATAATAGAAATTACAGTAGAGAGAAGAGTCCAGGTAATAGTGTGACAATTAGAAGGTCTGGGTAAAAGCAGTGGAGATCTCTGACTCTGTTTGCATGCCTTATCAAGGAGACTGTAATTAAAACTGAAGCCTGCTTTCTACAGTAGGGAAAGTCTGAGGCTTTTTGACTGTGGCTGTTTTCACCGGTGGCTGTAGAACCTGAAGGCCAGGAAGAATCAATTAGGCAGGAGCGTGCCAAGCCAAAACAACACACAGCCTCACCACAGCCTGAATCACCAGCGTTTTTATAAGCTAATTTCCCCAACAAAGAATGGGATTGGGCTCAGGCCAGCTTTGGTCATTTAGAAAACAGTGAGGGCACCACAAATAGCTCTCCAGTCCATCTAGATGAATGGACAGAGATTTCCTTATTCCATCTTGCATCCAGGCAGTGAGAGTATGGCATCTTTAGCAGCCAGTGCACTGCAAAGTTTTCTGTGGTTAACCTGAAAACCTGGCATAGCCTAAAATTCTTGGTTTCAGCTTTTCTTCATAGCTTTTAATGCAAAATCTCTGCTTTTTGTGATTTTCAGGCATTAGCTGTTACTGTTACTGCCTATTATTTCCCTTTGCTGTAGTGCCTGAGAGGTGCTCAGCCAGCCCTTGAACAAGATGCTATTCAGACATATAACAAGACTTTTTGATCCTCAGGACAATTCTCAAGTTTGCTTGGTTATGCTTGCTTGGGTCTGAATAACATGCAGTTTCTCCATATCTGGTATCACGTGCTGTTCCTATGAGGGAGCCTGAGCTGGACTTGCTTCCTCTGCGATGTTGCTGGGGGTGATGGTGATCCATAGACGTGAACACCGGTGCAGTGGTGCGCAGACTCAGACGTTGTAACACTAGGGATGCAGAAACAATCCCTCCAAGCATCAACATCAAAGGAGACACTGATTTTGCTTTTGTGGTCACTAGTAAGTTCAGCAAGCAGAAAAGGTTATGCAGGTTGCTTGCTAGTGACCAGCAGTTTCCAGGAGAACTGTACCTCAGGAAATCTCTGAGGGACAAGGGAAATCCATGCCAGGCAGCTTATGTAAAAGAGCTCATTTGTCTGGCACTGAAATCCCAAATTTCTCTGGTGGGCGGACTGCCTGACCGATGAGGAGTTAAAGGTTTACTTGTTGCTTCCCAAAGCAGAGTTTTAAGTATTCAGCCTGCACAGAGGTAACAGCTCTAGGTTTAATTTGAAAAGGTAACTGTGTCATTTTACTGTGACCAGCGCATGGCATTCAAAGATGGCCGGTGCTTGGGGACTAGAAAGGAATTATGCAAAAATGAGCAGGATCCTTTTCTGTTTTCTTTTTCTTTTTTATTTCTTTATAAAGAAGGGAAAGGATGGGCATGCCAAGCCAAAACGGCGGAGTACAGACAAAGGTGAGCACTGAGGCTTCTCCTCAGGGGCCATCCACAGTAAACTCTTGCCCTGGTAGAGAAGAGCTCCCCATCCCTCCTGCCAAGAGGGACCCAGCACACAGCCAGCCCTCCAGCACAATCACAGCTCTTTGAAGTTATTTTGCACAGTTTCACAATACCATCAGCCCACATCGGGGCAGGCCAGCAGCAGCTGAGGCCAGCAACAGTAGCAGCAGCAACACTGGATACAGTGCACAGAAAAAAAGGGAGCAAAGACCTTATTTGCAAACAGTGGTAGGTAACAATATATAAAGTCCAAAGATCATCATTCTGCTATAAAAATATTACACTTCATAAAACCATGTACTATAAAAAAAATCTATTCAGAAACGCTGATAAACATAATAAATATCTGTACACTGGCTGCCCTTTTCAAACAGGAAACATAAAAAGCGTGAGCCTCAGAAATCATCATTTGTAAACATGAATATGGAGCCTGTAAACAAAGTGCTAGATCACAGTTCATATTTTGTCAATTTCATTTAATACTACCCAAGTACACCCCTTGCATGTGTCATCACCTAATGGCCAGACTTCACCCTTGTGACAGGAAAGAGGACCCTGCTCTGTCTCCCTCATTTCACTGAAGGTGCATAAGGAACTAATACAATGAGAGTGAAGGAAGCAAGATTTGGCTCCGAGTAGGAATTCAGAAACAACCCTTCAGTGAGTGGTTTTAATTTTCTGCACTTCAAATGCTGATTTCCAGCCTCCCCTTTCAAAATTTGCCTTTATCAAAGAGGGCGTGCAATTTCCTCATCTGCTTTACAGGCTACAGTGTCTCTGAAGACTATGACCAAAACACCCATTTAGGAGACATAATGGAGCACAAATTGGCTTTGCAACTACACACACCAGTGCAAGAAGCAGTGGCTGTACAGTTCAACACTGAACATCATGGTTTACACAACACAGGCTGATGCAAAGGGCCGATTTCTTAATTTTAGACTCTAAACTTTGGGCTGCAAAACATTTCCATGTGCAAGCCTGCACTGACATTCATGATCTGACGCCTGGTTAGCTGGCTGACGTGCATGTGTTGTCACCTGGTTGCACATGGAAACGCAAGGTCTAGGCTCACAAAACTTATGAATAGATTTTAGCTAAAATTTGGCTCTAAGAACTACTGAGACTGCATTTGCTCTGTAACATTCTTGTTCTGCACAGGCTTCTACCTACCTTTCACCTAAATACTGAGAATTTTAGTTCTGTGCACAGCGAGAGCTTTGCTTTTAATTCACTTTGTCTTCTGAGTTTAAACACTCAAGTTTTTGCTAACTTTAAGAATACCAGAATATGTGCAATTGTCGCTTGTGTTGTAGGCAGACATGGAGAGGGGAGTGTGGGACTGTGTTCACACAGGAACTGAGGTACCAGAAGCAGCTTAGCTTATGGCAATACATGGATTTAGGAGCAGGTTCAACTAGGACATAGGAACACACACTTCTAAAGAATTATGTGGTATACTTCAAAATAGGAAAAGAAAATGTGCTTGAACATTTCAATTTTTTATGAACTACAGTAAAGACTTATTAACATTATTTTAGGCCTTTTTATTTTAATGTAAGTAATATCTGAGGTGGTTGGCTGAGTTGTGCTGCTTGCCTATCTTTTAGGGTTCAGATATGTGACCCTGGAGCTCAGGTGGTTCTTGTTGAAAGGCGCCATCTGCAGATGTTCAACAAGAGGACTTTGCTTCTAAATATTTGCTTTGCATTTTTCTTACACACATCTTAAGACAGCTTCGAAACACATGAATTAAAATAATTTCCACGTGAAAACAAAGATATCTTGTTTTCTGCTATAACAATCTGTTTTATCTTCTGTATTTGTCTGCCTTATGCCTACTAGGGATCTAGAAAGCTGTAGCACTCCACAAAATCACAAATTTCCTCTGTAAAACTGGGTGAGTTACACCCCAGGATTTTTTCTATCCTCTTTATAAAGTCAATGGTGGTAAAAATACACACAGTCAAGATTATTTCCCCATGGCATGTCATCTGTGGCCTTACGCCTTCTGCTTATAGGGAGTCTACATGAACTTGTGGTGACTTTTCAGAAGTCTGAATTTGTCCTCCCCTTCTGTATGCACAACCTGGCAGTGGTAACCTGCTGCTATGCAAACATCCAGTCATTTATTGCCCTGACTGAGCCACACCTGGGCTAAGCTCAGCATTAACTCAGAAACAGAGGGACAGACGTGACACCAAGGTACTGGCAGCCCTGCAGGCAAAAAAGACACTGTTGCCTTCTTGCTGTCCCCAGCCACTGTCTGATGCACAAACATTTGCTTTGCCCCGTGGTGACCTGGATGAGGGAGATACAAAAGGACAGATGAGCAGCTGAGGTCAAGAGAAAGTGACTGCCTGCCTTTTTTAGCATCAGCACTTGCATGTGCTGGCATAAGCTCTGTGGGCCAATAGCATGAGAAACCCTTGTGGCACTCATGGCTTTAGGGGATGATCCAAGCCTTGGAGTAATTCATGTTGTAGACACGCAGCAGTTGCCATACTTGACCCGGGTTTGGATGTATTTGGATGTACCACTGCTGGATACAAGTTGTTACAGAGAGCACTGCACTACACACGCAAAACCAGCAAGTCCCTTAAAGATCTGTGTACTTGTTTCTGACAGAGTCTGAGCTGCCCTGTAAGCCAACAGATTTATTGTCCCTTTCAAACTCAGTCTAAAACCTATTCAACCTCCAGTCTGGCTGAAGAGAGTTTCAGTAGTAAATCCAGGATTAGATGAAGCACAGGGACACAGAGTCTGTACTTTTTAAGAGTGTGACACAAAACATCATGTCACAAAGTCGTGTCAAACAAGGAGTATGCCTTGGACGGTTGTTGCTTTGCACACTTTTATGGTTCAGAAATGTAGCTATACTATTTGTAATAGCCTAAGGCACTAGGTCACTTTGTGGACTAATAACCTGCAAGGTGGCATGATCTAATTCGAAGTGATTTTTAGGTTTCAAGGAATTAAACATAACATTTAGTAGAAGTCCTTTAAGATTAAAAAGAGAGAGAGAAAGAGAGGCTAAGCCTTTTTCAGTTATTGTTTTCTCCTAGAAAGAATAAATGCTTCTTGCTGAGCTATACTGTAAGCAAGGAGTCTGGAAAGGAGATGCTGGTATAAAAGCAGCCACAGCAGTAATTAAGCCATGGCCATGCATCTTCGCCTGGATCCAGCTGGGCCAGGGGAAGCGGTGGGTGCTATCCGTCTGAAATAATGAGTGCCAATGGCATATTCCTTTCCCTCTGCTGGGAGTAACTGTCCATTGGATTTGCTGATGGAGGCTCTTGTATTTCATCCCCAAATGAGCTGGATCAGCAAGACTGATGTGGAAATAATTGGGTTCATCTTGACTGAAATAGGTCATGAAACCCTCAGAAGAACATCTCCTACGGCAAGCTTGGGGGGGGGGGGGTAGACTGCCTTGGGGGTGTGTGGTAATACACAGCTAGGACAGACAGGAGGCTGGACAGCACAGGACAGCTTCTGGCCACAGCCACTTATGCACACCCACGGTGACCAATACCATTTTCAGTGACATGTTTTCAAGAATGCTGAAAACAACTCTTCTGAGTATCTCCTCAAACACTGATTAAGCTTCTATCCTCACTTGGACAAGCTGGGACAGCACTTTTTTGTGCATGTATTTACATACACACACACGTGCATACATCTGGATGCACTGGCAACAAAATTTTAATAAGAAAACTCCATTATATGCAATTTATAGGCTTATAAAGTAATTAATGAGCATCAACACATATAATTCTGTATATGGCCCAAACCTTGTATGGTTCACAGTATCACAGTATGCTAGAGACTGGAAGGGACCTCAAAAGATCATCTAGTCCAATCCCCCTGCCAGAGCAGGAACACCTAGATAAGGTTACACAGGAATGTGTCCAGGCGGGTTTTGAATGTCTCCAGAGAAGGAGACTCCACAACCTCCCTGGGCAGCCTGTTCCAGTGTTCTGTCACCCTCACTGAGAAGAAGTTTCTTCTCAAGTTTAAGTGGAACCTCTTGTGTTCCACTTTATACCCATTACCCCTTGTCTTATCATTGTTTGCCACTGAGAAGAGCCTGGCTCCATCCTCGTGACACTCCCCCTTTATATATTTATATACACTAATAAGGTCCCCCCTCAGTCTCCTCTTCTCCAAACTATAGAGACCCAGCTCCCTCAGCCTTTCCTCATAAGGGAGATGCTCCACTCCCTTAATCATCTTAGTTGCCCTGAGCTGGACTCTCTCCAGCAGGTCCCTGTCCTTCTTGAACTGAGGGGCCCAGAACTGGACACAATATTCCAGATGCGGTCTCACTAGGGCAGAGTAGAGGGGGAGGAGGACCTCTCTCGACCTACTGACCACCCCCCTTCTAATACACCCCAGGATGCCATTGGCCTTCTTGGCCACAAGGGCACAGTGTTGGCTCATGGTCATCCTGCCGTCCACTAGGACCCCCAGGTCCCTCTCCCCTACACTGCTCTCTAACAGGTCATTCCCCAACCTATACTGGAACCTGGGGTTGTTCCTGCCCAGATGCAGGACTTTACACTTTCCCTTGTTATATTTCATCAAGTTTCTCCCTGCCCAACTCTCCAGCCTGTCCAGGTCTCGCTGGATGGCAGCACAGCCTTCTGGCGTGTCAGCCACTCCTCCCAGCTTAGTGTCATCAGCAAACTTGCTGACAGTACACTCAATTCCCTCATCTAAATCATTGATGAATATATTAAATAATACTGGTCCCAATACTGACCCCTGAGGCACTCCACTAGATACAGGCCTCCAACCGGACTCCGCCCCATAGACTACAACTCTCTGGCTTCTGTCCTTCAGCCAGTTCGCAGTCCATCTCACTACCTGATCATCCAGGCCACACTTCCTCAGTTTAGCTGTGAGGATGCTGTGGGAGACTGTGTCAAATGCTTTGCTGAAGTCAAGGTAGACCACATCCACCGCTCTGCCATCATCCATCCACTGTGTTATTTCCTCATAAAAGGCTAGGAGGTTGGTCAAACATGACTTCCCCTTGGTAAAGCCATGTTGACTGCCCCTCATAACCCTCTTATCCTTGATATGCCTTAAGATGGCACCAAGGATAAGGTGCTCCATCACTTTCCCAGGGATGGAGGTGAGGCTGACCGGTCTATAGTTACCCGGGTCCTCCTTCTTGCCCTTTTTGAAGACTGGAGTGACATTTGCTTTCCTCCAGTCCTCAGGCACCTCTCCCGTTTCCCAAGACTTGGTAAAGATGATGGAGAGTGGTCCAGCAATGACTTCCGCCAGTTCCCTCAGCACCCGCGGGTGCATCCCATCTGGACCCATGGATTTATGGATGTCCAGATTGATCAACTGGTCTCTAACCAACCCATTCCTCATCGACAAAGGCAAACTGCTCCGTTGACCTGACTTCATCTGAGGTCTCAGGAGTACAGGGCTCTTCAGGACTGCCTCCGGCAGAGTAGACAGAGACAAAGAAGGCATTCAATAACTCCGCCATCTCTGTATCTTCTGTCACCAGGGCACCCATCCCGTTCACCAGTGGGCCAACCTTGCCTCTGGTGTTAGTTTTATCAGCTATGTATTTGAAAAAGCTCTTTCTGCTGTCCTTGACCCCTCTCACCAGATTTAATTCTAAGGAGGCCTTAGCCATCCTAGCTGCCTTCCTACATCCTCTAGCAGCAGCCTTATATTCCTCCCAAGTGGCCAGCCCCTCCTTCCATGACCTCTAAACTCTCCTCTTCCACTTGAGCATACCCAGCAGTTCCCTATTTAGCCACACAGGTCTCCTGGTTAATGGTGGGTTAGAAAGAGCTAAATCAGAAAGATATTCAAACCATTAAACTTTGGGAAGAGCAATGTTTTGTAAGTTTGGCCTGCAAAAATATTTAGGTGAAAAAAAATGCTCAGAGAATTAAGACAAAGTATAGTAAGAGGGAATTAGACTGTTTCCAATGACTTGGAAGAGAAAGCAATGAAAAATGGCCAGGAAATCTCAGGGAGAGACAAAACCTGTACATAATATTTACAAAACACTTTCTGCCCACAGACAGTACAATTAGACGGGGCATAGAAAACATTTTGTTTAAACAAATCAGATGGGATTCCAGAAAATACAGCCCTCCCTCCAGGCTGCCCTTAGCATTCTTATGCCCATCTTTCCTTCTTCCAGGACAGAAGTTACTTCCAGGGCCTGGCCTGAGTGTTTCTGCCTCAGCCAGTATATCCCCTGCCTGTGGACTTGCCTCGTGGTGTGCTGGTAACAGAAATATGTGATACTTAACTTCTAACAAGAGAAAAAGTGTAAAGGCAGCAAAAAGCTGATACTGAGCACAATTTAGCCAGAGGAGAGAATAAGGGCTGCTGTGCCTATAACCACAGACACGCATCTGCATGTGTTTGCACGCATCAGTCCAAGCCAATTCAGCCACTGCGTGAAGTTTCACAGCATTATTTATTCTAGAAAAGAGAAGGGCTTCAAGGAGAGCTGCTTTGCAGCAGTCCTCTGTGCACAGCACATAAACCTGAACATTAAATATCAGTTTAAATTATTAAGAATAAGTTTAAATTTAAAAATAGACTAATGCAAACAAACAGATTTCAGGCAACCCTGGAACTAAGCTGGTTTCAGGAAGCATATTGCTACAGCAAATGCAGCTCCTTGTTCCTTGGGACATTCTGAGGCAATGATCTGGTAGTTCCAGTTCAACACCGAGATGCACATACATATTCAACAAGAAAAAATTACCATGTCTAGCATATGCAGCTCCATGTTCACATTTTTCTTTTTTCCCATCACGACAGCAAAAGAAGAAGAAAAACGTTCACTTTTCCCACAAAGCATCTGAGGTGACAAAATTTACTTGGAAAATAAAAATTAACAAAAGCAGTACAAAGAAGAATCCCGGTCAGCTTCTGACCACCATAAGCCAAGATGGGTAAGAAAAAGAATAAAAAAATAGTTCACATCTGACACCACAACCCTTGCTCACTTTCTTTGAAATCAAGGAATGAGAAAAAAAGTCCATTTTGCTGAGGGCATTTCAACAAAGTTTTCTTTCCCTGAACCTGGGAAATCCAGGTATTAGGGTACAGAACTTTTGTTTTATATATATATAAATACACATCTACATATTTATATAAATATAAAAGCAGAGCATCCTCCAGTTTCTCCTCATAATTTATTATTATTAAAGCTTGTAATAGAGTTAGCTGGATTCTTCAGAAGTGGGTACTCTCTGTACACACATCACAGGGAGTTTAGCTCTGCTAGAGAACAGCCAGGCAAGGACATGAAATGTTGGGTGATGGAGGTGGATTCAGGTAAGCAGCGAGGGGAGGGCAGAAAGCAGTGACTGGAAATGGCCTCACATGCTCCAGGGTGGCACTCTGGCCTTCCAGAGCATGGAAGGATGGCTGCATGACCCAGCCACCCCTTGTCAGCTCAGCCACCCACCAACCCTCTTCTGTACCAACTGCTGGAGAGGGACTGTCCCTTGCTTTTAGAGTCACAGTTCGCCCCCCAAGCACGAAGTTCCCTTTGGCAGTACTCCTCACCATGCTGCCACAGGGCTTTTTTTGCCTACTGTCCTCAGTCACCCACACCTTTCCCTGCCTCTGCTCAGTTCCCCAGCCCCTTCGCCCAGTCCTCCCAGACCTCCCACTTGCTGGCTGAGACCAGACACCTTTTTCTCCTCTGATCCACAGCCTCCTACTCACAATGTTTTACATGAATGCTTTCCCACAGTCTCACAAGACCCAATAATTTCCTCAGAGGACCAAGTTTCTCAGAGGTTTTCTGCTCTTAGAGACCTTTGTGTAAGTCAGAGCTGGTGGCATGTGCTCCTTGAGCTGTGCCGTCTTTGTTCCAGAGAGGGCAGGGGCAAAGTGCAAAGGATTTCTTAGAATCAGAAGGTATTTCCACCACCGACAGCTCTCTCTCCTTCATGTTGTGTAGAACTTGCTTCAAGTAAGGTATAATTAATGTGTCTCTGTAGCCTTCACTCTTCCTGGGGTGAGTGGAGATCAGTAATGTCAACTGGTGATCAGCCAAGTCACTTCATCATAACTCATGCTGGAACAGCTGGAAACATTCAAACCCGACTGCGTTCTTCATGACAAAAAGTGCTTTTCTTGAGAAACAAAATGAAAACAGTGTTCTCATGGAACATCTTAAGGACTCAAAAATAGTGTTTCCTAAGGTGGGAAGGATGGATCACACCTACTTTATTTGGCTTTATCTCAGTAAGGAACAGAGCTACTGGCAAAATTGGCACATCTTTGTGAAGTTGTTAAACTTGGGACCCTGGCTGGAATGTAAAAGAAACGATGGAGCAACAGAGAACTTTTGCCTTACACTGGGCTTCTGCTAGTTCTGGCAATTTCACGTGCAGGTTGTCCAAAAAGTTCTGCTAGCCAAGTAAAGATGCTTTTCTCAAATAATAAACTGTGGGTTTCCAAAGAGGTACTGCTTTGGGGGTACTGCTACAACCTGGTAGAGGTAAGTCTTTTCATGCCCCGCCGCTGAGCCAGACTGGAGGACAATACAGGCTCCAGCCTTGGTGCCTGAGGTGCTCGGTTTAAAGCAAAGTAAGTGGCTGCCATTGCACCCTGTAAAAGAGAGAAAAAAAATGCTGGGTTGAAATTCTGTTCTTTGATGGTTTTGCCTTCTCTTCCCCTATACAAATCCCTAGAAAAAAATGGACATGCATGGACAATTTCCATGAAATGATAACAACATTTAGGCTGGCAGACAGCTGGAGTGTCTCTGATTTGAAGTGGTGGGTAGCAGTACGTGCACAGAATGCCAGCATATCATTACAATGCAGCTTGAAGTTAAAAACAGTGAGCAGGTGACAGGTCACAAATCATTACTATTAATACAATGCCACATTAAATTTGGCCTCTGAAGCAAATAACGTTCCCACTTTCTCTATCACTTTCCAGAATATTTACACAGATGACAGCTCATTCTGCAGGACGGAAGAGGCATGGGTGTAGGATGTACCTTCACCAGGTGAACATCCTGTCTGCTGAGTTGATTTTGAGACAGATACTCCCTGTTCACTATCCATGGATGTCTTAGGACTTGGACTGCTGTGAGGCGCTGATGAGGGTCTACGTGAAGCATCTTAGACACAATATCCTGGGTTTAAAAGGGAGAAAACAGTAAAAGGGAAAAAATAATTAACAGCAGTTCAGGTTTTACTAAGATTTTCCTGGCGGCAGTGTCACCACCAGCACGTCCAATGGAGAGAGTGATGCACTTCAGATATGCTTGATATTTTTTAAGTGTAACGTCCTATCTGCAGAATTTTCAAATGTAATGTTCAACTCTCAGCTGATAATCCAGTCAAAAGATAACATGGGGGGTATTCATCTTATTGAGCGAGTGTTAATTACTGAAGACCTCACAGGAGTGATAAGCTCCCATGTAGAGAGGATGCCATCTGGAGGGATCTGACTCCAAAGCATGCTTATAGAAGAAGCTTAGAATAGAAATCATAGAATCATAGAATAGTTAGGGTTGGAAAGGACCTTAAGATCATCTAGTTCCAACCCCTCTGCTATGGACAGGGACACCCCACACTAAACCATGCCACCCAAGGCCTCATCCAACCTGGCCTTGAACACCGCCAAGGATGGAGCATTCACAACCTCCCTGGGCAACCCATTCCAATGCCTCACCACCCTCTCAGTAAAGAATTTCTTATGTTCTAGAATCTAATGTTCTGGTGGCTAAATTTCAATGTGATCAGTTCTACCACATCTGAAAGTTTTCATTTCAAAACTGGGCATCTGATAAAAAATATACTGTGAGGCTCACAGGTGTGAGCAAGATTAAGATGTTACTAAGATTGCTTGCAGTTTTGCCATGGGATATGTCAATGTTCTTCCATTGGATACTACCAGTTGCTAGAACTGAAATCTCTTGCAGGATCTCTGAATCCTGTCAAAGTTTCTGATTAATGCCAGGCAACTGGAAGCTTGTCAGCTTTCCTGCCCATCTCTACTTGTCTCACAGACTAGTGCACAGTTTCGTGCTCAGAAGTCTCAGCACCAGATTAATTTTATCTCCTGGGGTTCCCATGCTTTTTGATACATGGGCAGCCTACACTGTGAACTGTACAGGAGTTATAAATGCTAGTTTGTAAACTGCTTACTTCTTGCTAGCTTTGAGGGGCAAAAAGGTGATTCAAATATAGACCTTACATCTGCGGCATTGACAGCTCTGTGCTTCTTTTAAAAGTTCAGTTGCACCAAAAAAGAGTTCTGTGCCATTTAAATCTCAAGAGCATTCACAGTTGATGGTGCTATATTATGCTTTAGTTTAATGAAATAAACTACCAGAATTCCTGACATACTGTTTCATGTGGAGTAGTAGAAACATAAAGAGGCAAGCTTTTATTCCACGAGGCACTGAGAAATAACCCTTCTGACTATCTGTCTCTGAAGTATGCTACAACTGCAGACTACAAGCCCATTTCAGAGAACAAGAAAATAATCTGGGAAGGAGTTCACTAACCTTTGCAGTGTCAGATACTGAATCCCAGTTTCCTCCTGTAAGTGCATATTTGCCACTGCCAATCCTGGCCAGAATCTCCTCTGGGGTGTCATCTGGTCCATTTGCAAAAGGAGTGAACCTATTCAAAAAAAAAAAAAAAAAAGAGAGAGAGAAAAAACCCGCAGTGTAATTTGCAAGTATATGATTTTTAGAATCTAGTGCTAACTTGCCACCGATTACAATAGTAATTTGGTTCCAGAGTGGACCAGACATCTCTGCTTTCACTCTCTACAGTCCAGTGGTTCCTCATAGTAAGTTGTTCTGCAGATGCAAAGACTGATTCCTTAATTGGTTTTAAATTTTTGTTCTGTTCTCATTTTGTAGGAATTAACTGTTCTTTTTAAAATATAGACAGGTTTTTGCCTCTCTAATTGTTGTAACTCCACTTTATTGCCAACGGAAGTACCTTGATAAAGGCAAGAAAGGATAAAAATAATAAAATATAATAAAATATTATTCCAGTCTATAACTATCAGGAGGGATGTGCTAAGAATTAAGGATCAGCTAGAACTCTGAGGTCTGTCATTACCTGCATTAACAGGATCCCAGGCTTGTGCTCTAGTCCTGGCTGTCTGAACCCTCTCTGCTCATAGTGATAATGGTAGAAGAAAATTCTGGATGCAAATAATAGTCATTTCCTACTAACTTTCCTCCAGTGAGGAAGAACAAGTGGTGGTATCTAAAAAGTCAGCACTTCTCAACTGTTTGCATTATTTGTATTTTCTAAGTGCTGAAAAAAGTGAGATACAAGTTAATGGCACCTGTCATCAAATTCAATATCCACTAAGTAGTGCAATTTAAATTTCCAACTCGGGTATATTTGTTCTATTTTGGATTCTTTTCACATTTAAAAAAAGAAACATTTTGAATATATTCAGCTAAACAAACATGACTGTGGATAATGTATTGATTTTATTTTACTGATTCTGGTTGTGTATCATTGCAAATCCATAGCATTAGCCAAATGAAAACAGGTTTTCGTAAATCCCAGCAGACTGTGAGACTGTCCCTGAAGGTCACAATGTGTTTCAGCTAATGGTGAACACATTTGTACTTAGGAACAATATAGATGTGATAGAAACTCCTGGCACCTTTTCTATAATCTATGAGGCAAGAGACACGAGTTACAGAAAGGTAGGGTCCAGCTCTTTGTTTTCTGTACAAACCTAGGAATGAATCCAAGCTTTTTGCCAAAGCTGAATGATCAGGAAGCAGATTAAAGAGCTGTGAGAAGTCACTGAAAAGTTTCAAGCTGCACTTAGGTACAATAAATATGCACGTACTATACCCTGAGGAATGAAATTCAGGGTCCTGATAACTCCAGATTGGGTTTGCACACTGTGTTTCCCATTCACCGCAGCACATCTTACACCTATCCTTCACTGCTTGTTTCAGCATGCCTCTTTCTCTGTGTTTTCCTGTGTCAATATTTAACTTTAGCCAACACACTGGTATTGTTGGTAGAGTTACTTTCGCTAAGTACCCTGCAAACGTTCCTACTGCCTGCTGCTCTTCTTGCCTGTCCATTTACTTTCTGTACTTTCTGCAGCTTATTTTTCAAATAGCATCTGAAAAAGATGTTTGGGTTTGCGTTTGTTGGTTTTTTTTTTTGTGGTTTTTTTTTTTTTTTTTTTTTTTTAACCTTTAAAAGTGCTTAGATAGATATGTCAATAATAAAAAAAGTAGAACACCACATGTATCAATAGAAATGAATGGACATCCTCTTATGAATGAGGTGAACATGATGTGGCTTTTCATACTCCTATGCTCCTCTCCTAGCGTAAAGTTTCACGCTGTTTAAGTGATGAATGAGCCTTTTAGTAGCTTAGGTCTGCTGCACACTTATGGTACAGGCTGTTAAAAACCCAAACAACTTGTAAAGTGTCAAAGATATTTATGCATTCTGGAGAAACTTATTCTAATTCTAGGTCTTGGCATCTATTTTCTTGCCTCATACAACTGAGCACATTTCCCAAGGGAGGCCAGACAGTTTGCTGTCTCTGTCTGTTACTGCTTTCTGGTTTAATCAGTGCTGAAGTGCTGAGCCCACATGAGACTGCAGCTCTAGGAAAACCTCTCCACTCACCCTGCCAGCATGGTATACAGTAGGATCCCCAAGCTCCATATGTCACAGGCTGCATCATAACCTTGGCGTTTAAGGACCTGTGCGAAGGAAGGAGAGAGGTGAAAAAAGGTTAATCTGCATTCCTGAATTTTCAGCTTCTGATCTTCAAACACCACTGATTAGTGATTGTATCTGCTGACATTTCCAGGGCTTAACTGCATATCTGGCTTGAACGGGTGGCTGCCTCAGGATCAAAATGTTCAGTAGTGGTATGGAGCAAGGTGAAGCCCCAGCTGGAATGTGCTCTTTAGTGTTCAAGCCCAGCACATCTATCGCCTCCACAGTAAAGAGAGATGAGTGCAGTCTGTTGGAGGTTCTGGGAGGCTCTTTGACCATCTAACACACAGCAAAGCAGAACAACATTTCAGTGTTTTACAGTGTTTATTAATACTTTGAATGTATCCTTCAAACATAAAGGTTACCAAGAACATTGTAGATGCCACAAGCATAGGGCTGAGTGACAGTGATAAGTATGTCTAAGCTTAGTCTGGATTTGGTACAACAAATGGATGCACACTAACCATATCTAATGTCAGACTAGTAAAGATGCATGACAACTGCAAGGAAAGCTAAAAGGCTTAATCTTATTTTACTGCTATATTAAGAAAAGTGGCCACATTTTGACTGGATTTAACAGATAACAGGCTAGAACTTGATCCTTTTTTCCTACAGGGAAAACAAGACCCAAGGTAGTTGACAGAGATCTGACCAGTAGGTTCAATATTGGTGGAGGACGGTGAGTTATAGCAGTAAGGGTATCTAGATTTCATTTATGCTGATGCATGTTAGAAGAAATGCCTATTTGAGTCAGAGCATGTCCAAGCGAAAGTGAAGTCACCACTGAGACAGCATTCCTGAGACTGGGAGAAAAACTTCGTTTCTGTTTGGCTCAGAAAAACTCAAGGATCACCTCCAGATCTTTCACTTGCTCATAAAAGCAAACTACCCCTCTGTTCACTCAGTTCTGACAGACGACTACAGTTCTGTTTCCTTCTGGTGCATCAGTAGATACATTAATTTTCACAAAGCACAGGGAAGAGGAATGTATAAATTCAGCAAGTTTTTCTCTGACCTGCAGCCTTATTACCCAGCAGTGCTTTCAGCTATCTGAAGTCTATCACAGAAAAGACCAAGCGCTTCTAGGATAAAACAGTTTCAGAAAGTGTTGCCTCGACAGATTTTACAAATGATGAGTGGCAAAACAACACCCTGCCAGGTATGCTGCTGAGCGAACATTTGCTACCTGGAAAAAAAAACATGCAGAAGAATCCGCATTTTCTCCTGTGCATTAATAAAGCTGGTAAAGTCCTGCTTCTGCATCTCTCCCCTGCACATCATATCTATGATCACTGGCTGTTCTGTTTGTTTCCATTTCTTTAGTTCTTACATTAATTCCCCCTCTATTAATGTTATTTTTTATGGGAAAAACGTATTTGGTATTTGACAAATTCAGTTGCTTCTTGCTTTGCTTGTGAGACTGAATTCCCAGCACTTATCTTTTGGTGTGGCCATTCTCATGGCTTCTTTGACCAGTTACATTTTCATTGCCATCACTGTCTTCCTCTGGTAATCAAGGACAATCAAGTCCAAGGCAAATGACAGAAAAATGGGGCAATGATGATATTTAGTGGAGCGGGCTATTAAGCAAACGGTTCCACAATCCGAGACTAATGAGCAGGTGTTGCTGTGTGCTATCATTCAGTTTGCAAGAACGCTGCTCCATAACAGGGGCACTAACTGTGTGCCAGTGTCTAGGGAAAGCTTTGCTGGCAATTACTTTTTATCAACAGCAACTTCACCCCATGGAAATAAGCAGGATCTACTGAGAGTTGCCAGTCAGTGTCAGTGCTATTTGAAAATGCTCTGTGCAACTGTGGTTAAAGTGAGAACACTGAGCTGGCAGGAGCAAGTGTGGGGAACCTTTGCCAAAAAGATTAGTGTTTGACCTAGTGATGGCAGATATTATCAAACAGTAACAGGCATGTGTCTTAGAAATAAATCAGTCAGGAAAAGAGCTTTGCAAAAGATGCAGTGCTGTCCTGCTGTAATGGATGCTGAAGAATTTACCACCAGTGAAGGGCTTTAGGTCACCTCGAGAATTTGGTGGGATGTGAAGTACAGGCACAAGCTGGTTCTAAGTGCTGCACATGACAGGCGGCTTGTGGTGATAAGGAAGAAACTTCCCCTGGGTTCATCCAATTCTGATAACAGCTCAGATACTTATCCAGCCCTGTTTATTTCTATAAAGCTTTGATTTTTTGGATTGACAATGTTACAAAGCCCGGCTTATCTTAGTTGTGAGGCAAGCAGGGATGTGTATGGGCATGAAAGCTAATAAAGAATATCTTAATTTCAAAGGCCAAACCAGTCGTTTTCCAGGGATTTTGGAGGAAAACTGCAGGATGAAATGTTTTTACTTTATCTCTAAGGACCCTGCTGCATCAGTAGGGAAAGAGCAGCCTGCGTTACCCCTTTGTCTCAGGCCCGCTGCTTCTTCCCTGCACCGGGCAGGGCTGGCACTAGGTGGCAGCGTGCGCCCTTCTCCCGGGCAGCCTTCGTCTTTGCTCATCTTCTCTAACACACAAATGCCATGTTTCTGAAATAAAGGGAGATCCAAGTGGGCAAACAGGTTCTCCTCCCTCTGCCACTGTCCTCTTGTGTCATGGGCTCAGCTGATTTTCATGGACATATAGCAGGGCTCAGACAAGGACCTTGAAAAGTTAAGCCCAGGCTGGAGGGCAGTGTCATATCACAGGTAAAATGTAAAAGCACTTCAGGCTTTATGTAAGCTCTCTGCCAGTTCTGGTGAGGTTTCAATTAATCTCCAACGTTTCCTGCATTAGCAGGACCTGTCTTATCCATCACAACTGTCTGGGAGTGTGATTCCTGCTTTCAGTTCAAATCAGAAGTCTGACCTGAAACTGCATTGGGCTGGCAATGTTTGTGGCTATAGACACTACACAGAATAGCCCATCATGAAAAATAGCTATGCCTATTTTAAGGACATTGTATCTTGGAGAAAATCCAAGTGCTTCAAATCTTGCAAATATTACTTTTTTTTTGTGTGTGTGTGTGTGTTTTTTTTTGTTGTTGTTGTTTTTTTTTTGGTTTTTTTTTGTTTTAGGAATTGAACTGCTGTGGTGCCATCAAACTTTTCTAACGTATTTTGATAAATTTTAAGCAGCTCATTCCAGTTTCTAAAGTGAGAACCCAACCAAACAGCAATAAAACACAAACCAATCTGTCTTGGCAATGGAAGATTTTTTTCTTCTGAAAAAAATCTGCATTGAATTTATACTGCCCTGGCAACGGTCTCAGTTTAATAAATTCTCCTTCTGATGCTGGAAGGATGTGAGTCCTGTAACTTTTGGTATCGCAAAAGGACCTTTCATGAAAGATCATCTCATTTTTCTCTTCTCAGTTATGTACCAGATGAACACTGGATGGAGAAGGGTTACGAAGAAGAAAAGATAGCTGAATGATACTAACTGAGAGACAGTGGTATTTGACAGTAAAGGACAGATGAAGTGTTGAAAGGCAATAGTTTTGTGTTTTTCTCATAATGAACATAGCAAGCAGAGGAAGACACACTTTTGAAGTTGTGTATTGCAGATACCAAAACTGATGATAAGCATCACTCCAAGAAATGGAGAGTTATCCAGGAAATTAATCTCTTTCTCCTTCATCAGAAAGAAGCAGCTATGAAGGTCTCAAAGGTCAAATACAACAAAGAGCCCAAACCATACAAACAGCTGTGGGACCCAAACCCAGTCACTGCGTGAAGGGAATAGCACTTGGCAGTGATGCAGAGCCACCTCAGCCCCTGCTTGAGGCAAACTGTTTGGTCTTCCCCCTTTTCCCCGTCTGTAAAATCAGGAAAGCAGCCCTTTCCTACATTCCCCATAACAGGAGGGACTAGTACTAGGAAAGCCCAAGAGGAGAGATGTTTCTTTAGCTCAGTAAACCCAACAATAAAGCTGCCACTGACTCCAGCGTGGTAAGGATTTAAAGTATGGATTTTTCTTCTGAGTCTTATTCCTGACATTATGATTTTCTGCTTAAGCCTTGTCCCAGTCTGATGCAGTCCACCAGAGGGGAAGCAGTCTGAGCAGAAGCAGCTGGAGAAAAATGGGTATTTATCACCGTAATGAGCCAACGCATTTTGTACGTCAGTCACAGACAGATACCAGCTTCTGTCAGGAGCAAAACAATTTCCCTGACAAGGGCAGGAATAGGAAAGTTATGGTAATAGAGACTGTGCAAGTGTCTGGTTTCTGCCTTGCTCCTCCTGTAAAGGCAGTGAGGAAAAGGGAGAAAGGGAGGAAAGACTGCTTCCGAGGACACACTCATTACTCACGGCTTTGAAATGCAATCCTACCTCAGGGGCAACAAAGTTGGCTGTGTAGCACGGAGTCATGAGCAGTCCGTTCTCTGCTCTCAGTTGCTTGGCAAACCCGAAGTCACAGATCCTGATGGAGTCTGGGTTTCCTGACTCATCCATGTAGAGGATGTTACTTGGCTTGAGATCTCGGTGCACCACCTTAACAAGAAAGCAGTGAGGAACAAGTGAGGAGAGGAGGTCAGGGAGCATCCAGGCTTGGCTGCCATTTCTAGTCTGCCGGTTGAGGTAGGCCAAGAGCTCATGCCAAAAATATTTAAGTTTTGGAAAAAAAGGGTTAAAGTCTGTTAAAATCAGAAGGAACATGTCTGACAGCCTCTGCTGGTGTATTAAGATGGAGACTGCTGCTCTCAGGGGGATTCACCTTCCGGAGGACAGTCAGAAGAGGTTGCTGTACAAACACCTTGGAGTAAAAGTCCCCTGGGACCTGAGGGCCTTAAATATTCAGCTGAAAGGCAAAGAAGAAATCCCATCATAGGAGGATAGTGTGTAAGGGTCTCCTTGTGATTGTGCATGTGAGAGGCCCACAGGTGAAGGGAGGGATTCTTTTTTCCTCATTTCAAAACGTATTTACAAAAGTTCTTCCTATAGGCACAAAACTTCAAGTAGCTGCATGTTTTACCAGACATGCTGAATATCACTGGTGGGAAAACAGCCTTTATTTGTTACAGCAAGACTGAAAACATAATGAAAACATAAAAGCCCAGGCACAAAATGCACTTCTTTTAACCACAGAATCACAGAATCAGCTAGGTTGGAAAAGACCTTTAAGGTCATCAAGTCCAAGAAATGGAAAAAAGCAGCAAATATTTGACTAGTCATCCAAACTACTTAACCCTGAAAAGCGGAAAAGGAGAGACTTTCAAACTGCCATAGATAGAGAGCTTAGATTTCAAAAGCCAGCTCTTTAACAGCATGTCAGAATTCTTTCCCATCAGTTGCTCAAACTGCCACTTCATTTGGAGACCTGAGCATTTGATTTTCTACCTATCGGCTGATGCAGCTACCCTATTTGAAATTCTGTTAAAAGATCAGGTACTGCCATAATGACTGTGATAAAAAGTAAACAAGTAAATCTCAAAAAGGTACATGAACTTGAAAAGCAGTGCAGTTTGGGAATGAAAATACCACTTCAACATACTGCAGTTCAGTTGTAAAATGGCTAAAAAGCATATCACTCTATTTCACAAAGCAGACGTAATTATAAACATGGAGAAAGATTAATTTTTCTTATAAAAAAACCTCAACTTTTTTACATTTCAGAGTAGAAAAATAACAGCTATTTGCTGTTGTATTTTAGGAAGGTTGATGCGTATAGCCAAAAAAGCAGTTCTTACACCCTGAGAGTGCAGGTAGTCCACAGTCTTGGTGATGGTGCACAGCACAGCGCTGGCTTCCCGCTCTGAGAAACACTTCTGCCGAAGAATGCGGTCCAGGAGCTCGCCTCCCCGCATCAGCTCCATCACCAGGTACACATATTTCCCATCATCATAGACCTGGAAGAATAATAGAATAAATATATGTTTCGGACCCATTAACTTGGTAGAGGTTGGTCCTTTAATCACAGTATTGGCTTGTGTTTGTGAGTGTTGCAAGAAGAAAATGTCGGCTAATGTGTGGGAAATGTGTTTATTATACTTAACAACACAAGAGTCAGCTCTAGAAGATGGCTTAATTATCACTTTTTCTCACATCTGGAGCAACTTGATGGTTGGTCCACACAGAAATGTAGCTTTCTTGATCCGCTATCATGTCTGCAGGGAAGACCAAGCTGCTAAAAGCAGCATCACTTCACACAGTCTAAAATGTCTACTGGCTCTCACCCAAGCCTCCTTCTCAGTAGTGCTCTCTCTTTCCACTTCTGCAGAGTAACATTTACCATTTCAAATATCAATATTTCCCTTTGACTCATGATCAGCTAAATGAACTGCATTGTACTGCTGGCCAAGACCTGCTTCCTATCATGTTATATAGCTTATATTTGCAATTCTGGTGAATACACTGTTGATATCAGCCACAAGATGTATTCACCTTCAACGTCAATTGCAAAGGGTAGGAGACATTTTTTGTCTAAATTGGAAGAAAACCTTTTTAATGTCATAATCCTTTATCTGGACTGCAATAATAGGAGCTGTTATAATCATCAATGCTTTTGGAAAGGAATGTGAAGCCTTTTTTTTCCTCATATTTTAAGATACTCTCTAACACTTCAGAATTAGGTGAGACTTTCCTGAGGGCATGTGATTAGAAATTTTTTATACACTTCTCCAAGGTCTGAACCCTAAGATACTGACCACTGACACCAGCAGGATTTTTGATCTGTAAACTCTGGGTATGACACAGTGTGGACAGTCCTAGGTGAGACTGCAGGCAGAGTAAGTAAAACATCTGAGTCTCTGACTAAAGGTCATTACTGTATATAAGCATAGCAAAGGCCATTCTTCATATGAAATACTGGAGAAAGATACCTTCATGTCCGCTCAGGCTGCTTGAGTAGAAGGCAAATACTTCCTGGCATTAAAACACTACCAGGAGAAACCCTAGTGACTCTGTGAGCTCTCCTCTTCCCAATAAAGTGGATACCACAGGCCGCATGGGAACAGCTGCTGCTTGTGAAAGAGCATCCCCTGCCCAGCAGCACCACTGTGTGTGCTCAGCAGCTTGCTCCAAAGCACCCAACAAGGGAGATCTCACTTTCAGAAGGTGCTGCAAACCAAATATGTTTTGTTGTTCTCTGGCACTGTACCCCTTTGGTTTTATTTACAGTTGGTTAGACAGCAACTGGAGAATGTATAACCTGACCAGTCTTTCCAACTGCTATCTGGTAATTCGTTAAGTCACCTTTATTTCCTTGGTTTCAGAGGGTCTGGTTTTAGCTTTAACCTTCAGCTGAAGAATTTTCCAGACATGGCTTAGTAGATGAGCCTTGATCGTAAGTTGAAAATCGTTTAATGCTGAAGTCCTCAAAGACTACTCACATCTTTAAGAGTAATGATGTTTGGATGCTGTCCATATCGCAAGAGGATCTCAATTTCTTCAGAGGGGTCTCTCTTGCTTTTATCAATTATCTGGAATAAATGAAGCACAGTGTGGTAAGATACCGTCTAGCAGCACTAAGCACAAACCAAGTAATTTCTACAGTTTAAGCAAATTAATATTTAAAACTCCTCTATTAATCATTATTCTAGGAGAGGGCAGCTCAAACTCTGTGCAAATGAGAGCCATGCTGACTATGTGCCAAAGCCAGATGGAGCAATAATTAGTTTAGATTCTGGAGGCACAGACCCTCTTTTTTGATGCCTATAGTTTTGTTTGCCCATAAATAATGGCAGTTACAAGAAGTGTCATTTAGAAATCAAATGACCAGAAGAGTTTTAAAATCATAACAGTTTAAAATTACCTCTGACATAAACGTTAGATAAGTTCATAATATTGGCTTATACTTGTATATCTGCTGATAAATTAATAGAAATTACTTATCAGGTGGGTTTGTCAGAAATGAAAATATATAGAAATTTACTGAGGGGACATCTGAGTGAAACTATTGGTAATCACTTGGTTCTCTGGGCCATGCTGTTGCAATGAACAGGAGAGTGGCCAGAGATTGCTTTTGGTCATATAACTAAACTCTGCCTGTCCCTAAACTAGAAGGAAATTTGTTCTATATATCACTTTTCTGTATTCAGCATCTTTTGCCTTATCAGAGAGTATAGTGAGACATGAAAACTTTTTGGTTTTATAGCAGCTGGTATCAGAAAAACAGGACACCTGCAGCTTAGGGAGTATCCCTGCATGGAAAGCCTGCTGTTAGAATAGCATGGACTTCTCATCAATGCTCCTATTACATATATTTGGGATGTCAGTCAAAGAGCTTTGACCATTTGCCCAGCTGAGAGCACTGATTACTGTTTCTCACTTTACAGAAATAAATGATAAATATGAAACAATAAATAGCTAGAAAATAACCCAAGGGTGATCTCTGTATTTTGAAATTTCAAATGCAACTGCACAGGGAATGGAAGAAGACTCATTCTACTAGAAACTCATTAGGAGCACAGTATTTTGGCACAATTGCTAGAAAACAGCAGCAGTACTTTTAATAATAGGTTTACTGAAGAGGAATAGGCGACATTTTCAGAAAATTGAAGTTCCATTACTGGCTTTCATTTCAAGGCTTCCAACCTTAAATACAGTTAGTTCTGTTTAAGAAGCAGGCACAGAGCACAGATTTAAAACAATGGTGTTTGCAGGGAAATGAGTTTTTAAAAATCTTTTTTTTAATGAAGATAAATGGCTGCTTTTGCATGCATTTTGTAATGGCTTAATTATGGTGATAAACATTTAAGTAGATGTCTAGAATTTTATGCAGTTATAACAACGCATACTTGAATATATATTAGAGGTTTCGTAGTCATCATGACTAGCATGCATTCACAGTGATAATGATGGTCGGTAGTTATTCATGGTTGAGGTATGCATCTGAAGCCTTATTAGTGATTTGGTTTTGAATTAATAGCAGTGTGACAAGTGAAAGTTCAACAGGGAGCTGATGCAGGTAGATGGCTGTTGTCCACATTTGAATAAATGAAGGAAAAACCTCAAAAAAAGGTAAGTGGAAAAAAAAAATGCTACTAGCAATTTCTCCATAAAATAATGTTTTTTTCTAGTTTAGTTAAGACATTCTCAAAAAGCCAATGAAACCTTGGCGGAATGACTCCTCATAAATACAACCACAGTGACTGAATGTGTCCCACTCAACCAATTACTCTAGCATATAAAAAGATCCGCAGGGCCACTTCCTTGGCTAATTTAATATAGCTCTTGCCAAGTTAATGGAATTACACATCTGTGCACCTGTTAGGATCTGCCTCCCTTTGTACAAACCTGCAGAATTTACTGCAGCAAGTATAACTACCACTGCATGAAGTACTACTATCACTATAGTACTGTAGCAAGCAATATATTCCTTTCCTGTTGTATTTTCCTGTGAAAGGAAATATCCAGAGCTGTGGAAAATTTTAAGCAACTTTTAATAATGCAGGACTGTAAATGTGTATCTGTGGCCTGCAAAAAAAATCTAAACTAAAAATAGTCTCAGCTATTGACACAAACCTCAAAATAAATAACCTGAAGCAGTCTGCTATTGATTTAGTAGCAACAGAAGTAGCTGATATGGAATGCTTCTAATACACAGTATGCTATATAAATATGAATCATAACAGTCCTGCTAAATATGTATGCTTTTTGCTTTAATGTGTGCACAAGCTGTGATACAGTTCTTAAATGAACAAGCAGCCACAGACCATACAACAAATCATTGTCAGAGCTGTGAAGAGAACTGCCGAATTCCTCTCAGTACCTGGGCAGTTCGGCTGGACAAACTAGAACAATTTGTTTCCTCTACAGTGAGAGAGTGTCAACCCTGACAGTGCCTTTCGTCAGTATGCCCGTGACTTACGCTTGGCCCACGACTGATAAAGACAGCAAAGGAGGTGGCTGCTGCAACTTCTGTAGAAATCTCTCCAATTCAGATTGGCTGCAGTATGTACTTTACTACTAGTCCTGAGGTTTCGAGTAATATGTAATGATGCTACTTCTCTGTTTCTCTCTGTATATGAGTGGTGAAGAACACTAACTAGGAAAGACATACT
The DNA here is from genome assembly GCF_963264785.1 of Psittacula echo. Taxonomy (NCBI): domain Eukaryota; kingdom Metazoa; phylum Chordata; class Aves; order Psittaciformes; family Psittacidae; genus Psittacula; species Psittacula echo. Next base: position 33,931,366 of record NC_137738.1, on the reverse strand, counting down.
ATATAAGAACCTTAACTGAAAATATAACAAGAACTCTGTTGTACTTTGGCAGAGAAGGCCTACAGAGCACAGGGGTTTTGTCCTTCAGAATAGTAAGAAACGGAGCCACGCAACAAATAGACTTTTCTCTAGATATTGGATACCTAGGAATTGCTTAGAAACTCATCTGTATCAAACAGTGGATGAAACAATTCCAGAATCAAATAGGCTCAGCACATACAATAGTGTCCTTTATGCTTATAGGAGACTTGTTTGGTCTTTGACTACCACACCTTTTGTGATAGTCATTGACTAGCTGAAAGAAAATGCATTTTCTTCAGCAGAATTTAGGGTAAGAACATCATGGTATTTTAAAATGAGTCAAGATCCACCAAAGAACAATACTGAACTCTTTATCAAGGAAGAAAAGATCAGGAGAGAGTATTTTCAAACTCCTAATTAAAGCATCTGCCCAGTTTTTACAAGTCCTTCTACAAGTCTTTTGCATGGAAAAAAAATCATCCAGTTCCCCCTTACTAATGGGTTTTCAATCCCTTCAGCTTTGCCAAAGTGGGCTGTTGAGTATAAAAGAGAGTATTAGTACAGTTCTGCTTGGGTAAAGCCTTGCTGAAATTCGTTCAGCAACTATATAGATAGTATATATTAATATTTGCTTGTTGCAGTTTTGTGAAGGTACTTGCATGCCTCCAACTGTGTAGATAAGTTTCTTCTTATGGATCTAGTTACGCCATCAGCAGATGTTACAGCCCTCAGGTGTTTGATACAACCCACCAGCTGGGACTTACAACCTTTACAGCCCTTCCAAATAAACTGTATGTGTGAGCACTCCTTAATCTGCTTTTGCAGAATTAGCCCTGTTAATAATACAAATTTCTTTTTCAGACATCTGAAATTAACCTGGATGACCTTACACAAGGAGGACAAATGTGTTTCTCACATGGAGATCTCCATCACTGCAGTTGCGAGATTGGAAAAACACAAGAGGTAGGAGGTGACAATTTAACTGCCTTTACTGTCTGGAAAACGAACAGCTTAAAAGAAGAGGTGAGAGAAAAGCAACAGAGTGAGAAAGAAGACAGAAAAGAAATATTACATGCATTGATGGAAAGAGCAGTGATGGAGGGCTGAGGAGAAAGGATGGGGCTCTGGCCAGGCTAAGCTGGAGCTAGCAGTGAGGAAACTGCTGTCCGTTGTTGGGTCTTCTTGTGCTAGAGAGAAAGAACTTTGTACATCTTTAATGAACAAACAAGGCTGCATTAAAACATTTGCTTTGCTCTGGCTTGATTTTTCCCCTTAAGTGAAACAGGACGCAAAAGCTCTGTCTAACCACGTCAATTGAAATGGGCATTGGTAGCCATCTCTCTTCCTGGGAAAGCTAAATGTAGCTAATACTGGCACCGCGGTTTAACCCTTAATACTGTGGTATGTGCCACTGCCATGCACGGCAGCAAAAATTCTGTTTTACTTTAGGTGCTTACTCCACAACAAGAATCACAGGAAGCATTAAATGTACACCTGCAGCACAGGCATGACAGGCTAAGAGAGCTGGGCTTGTTCAGCCTGGAGAAGAGAAGGCTCCAGGGATACCATACAACAGCCATCCAACACCTAAAGGGGGCTTACAGGAAATCTGGAGAGGGACTTTTTATGTATGTAGTGATATGACAAGGGTGAATTGCTTTAAACTGACAGGGGGGAGATAATTAAATTAGACATTAGGAAAAGAATCTTCACTACAAGGAACATGACGACTGGCAGAGACTGCCCAGAGAAACAGTGGCTTGCCTCATCCCTGGCAGTGCTCAAGGCCAGGCTAGACGGGGCTTTGAGCAATTTGGTCTAGTAGAAGGTATGTCTGCCTGAGGCAGGGGGGTTGGAACTAGATGGTCTTTGAGGTCCCTTCCAAACCAAACCATTCTGTGATTCTATCATAAAACGTAGTTTGTGTGGCTTCGACTAAGAAGCTTTGGTGGGACATGCTGTGAGGGCATAAAGCATAGCTCCAGTGTCTGCCTCCTCTTCAACTGCCCCAAGTGACCTTACCTAGCAGGTGAAACTGAGACACCAGAGTGTGAACTGGGGCAGCTGAGCCACTTTTACAGTCCTAATCTGCTGATCTGGTTACAGCAACAGAAAGTCCAGCAGCAGGTCAGGGCAGACACCTGGGCATTGCAATACCTTAAAGAACCACAGCTGAGGCTGCCAGCGTGATTGGGCAGCGCAACATAAGGCTCCTTTGGACCAGTCCCCAGGGAACTTATGATAGCTTTATGGAAAAAGCATGGAGGAGGAAGAGAGCTTTATACATGCTTTAAAGCTGCTTTATTTTCTATTACATACTTGGAAATCTTTTCAAAAGCCTGTTCGGAGTGTAAGCATGGGTAAATCACATTTTTGAAGTGTGAGTATATTTCCCTGTAAAAACTCTTCCCTTTTCTGGGAGAGGAGTGATAAGCAAAGAGAGAATTGATTTTGTGTCCTATGTAGACACTATGTCTACATCACATCTATGATAAATTCCACTGGTGGAACTGATTATAGGTGGGATATGCATCTCTTCAGAAGAAAGGACGCAGAGATTTTAACCTGACAGTTTCATCTGCAATATTAATTCCAATGAAAAGTGTCACAGAGATAGAGTTCTGAAGTTCTGTGCTGCTGGAAAGTGTACAGGTTTCCATTTCAGTAATATTTTCTTCTAAAAATAAGCCCTATTCGTGCCAGGCATCTGTTTTAATTTGGTTCTTTTTCTGATGTCAAATTACTTGAGCTGGATGAAAATCACTGCAGAAAGGCTAATATTATTTAAAAAGATATGGTATAATTTTACATTTAAGATGTCTCCAAGGAGAACTATTCCAAGCCTAATAGTTTCTGAGGGACTATTTGCTGTGCTATTATTTTTTATTAGCTCCAGAAATTCATTCCCCCTATCCATGCTTAAATCTTTCAGAAACGGAGCAAAAAGAATACTAGGGGAAACAGGCCTAATTAGCAATACTTTTCTGAACGAAGACTGGCTGACAGATCAAGCTGTGCATGGGCAACATTAAACTTCCTGCACACAGAGCATGCCTGCTCACTGCCACTGTTTGCTGACTTAGCACTCCTAATCTGTCAACTGGAACTATAGTACTTATTAATTAGCCTTTATGCAGTAGCACACGTTTTCTAAGCAATGCAGAAACACTAACAATTTTGTTCTAATAGCACCTGTGAAACAGAAGAGCTTATTTTAGGCGGAGATCTGCAGTTCTGGAGGCAGAATAGCTGGGTGGGAAAGGCCCGCACTATGTCTGCTCTGCTCAGCTTAGCACTTGTCCTTGGATCAGTTTGGTAAGTTTTCAGTCGGTAAAATGACTGCAGTGCTACTCTCACCTTCTTTTACAAAAAGCTTTGGGGATGGAAACCTGTATATCATATTCAGATCTTATAAAAGGGGAAAATTATTACATCAATATGGAAGACAAATACAAGAAACACATTTAAATGGCCTCAAAAGAGAAACAGAGCCACAAAGGACCAAATTCTGGCCAAAAATACTTAGGCATTTGACAAGCGAACTGAGCAGAGAAACATGATATTACTAGGTTGTAGGAAAACTCCTCTCTGATCCTAGGTCTCAGAAAAGATGTAGTTTGCAATGAAAAATGCCTCCATACCACATTCTTCAGAGGCTCAGCCATGCCAAGGGAGAGGTACTGTGAGCTTCACAACCAAATGGGAAGGAGGCTGCAGGAATCCTTATGCCAGAGGGGATGTACAACCACTGCACATCTAAGATTTGCTCTGAAGCTGAGTCTAAGAAGTGGTCTGCACACATTTCTGTATTTCTGCCTGCCTTCTCTGCTTATTTTGTTAAGACTTAAGCAACACCAAGAAATCACCAGCCAGCAATGGCTCTCACTCCTACAAACAAGCTTGCTGCTTGTAGAAGTGCTCAAGGCACTCCTGGCTCTCTGCCCTAACTTCTCCGGGGTCCTTCAGGCAAAGCCCAGCACTCTGTACTGGCCCATCCTTTCTGAAGCTGTAGCTGCAGGGTCCTACCTATTCAAGCAGTGCCTCCTTGGAGAACTGACTGATTTCTATGGGGAGGGTATCTGGCAGAAATCTGAACACACTCAAAAACAACAGAAAAGTGAGACTCATTAAAATTTTGCAGGTATTTACTAAACCTAAATCTTAAAAAATGAGAACAGCATATCGGAAATGCCACATTGGTTCCTGATGTGGTTAGTAAAATTGTATACAGCGGCCTTGGTCCAGCATGGAAGTCAGGCCCTTTGGTAAAGTTATTTGAAACAGGAAAACCAAAAGAGCCTTCAAAAATGGTCTCACAAGTCAAAAGATCCTCATAGCCGTTTTTTTTCCACAACTCCTTTACTACTTTATCCATTTTACTGTAAATAATTTTATCTTTCTAGTACATCTAGAAGACGCTCATCTATGCTGTTTGTTTGTAGTTACTCTTATTGTATCCATCATGGATCCCAGTTGTAGTTTAGGGTTCTTCATGCTGGTTTCTTTGCAGAGTGCTCTAGAAAACAACCCTCCCTATGCAAATCCAAAGCAGCAGAGAGATCTGTGCCTACATCTGCTCTGAAGCCTGTATCTCTTACATGACACCCTATTGGCTATTGAATCTGATGCCACACTATCATCTTCAGTATTCTTCAGACAGCAAACAACAACTTTCACTGAAGTGTCTGGACAACAGGATTTCCTGAACCCCAGCTTTATAAACCAAATTTCAAGGGAGAACATAGTAAGTGTTATCTTTAGTTTATCAAGGTAAGAAGGGGTCTTATACCTCTGACCCTCCATTTTGTAAGGCTACGTTTCCACTAATATGACACTAATCCATGCGTGAGGGGGAGGACATCTCGGTCATCTCCTTGAAGAGTCTGTTTTACCAACTGCTCTCACCATCAGACTTTATTTTTTCTGAAACTTCCTTTTTTAGCTTCAAGACATACTGTCTCGTCTTGCTGTCTTTAGCAGCCAAATGGTTGTCATCCATCATTTATATCACCTTAGAGATATTTATAGATTTTGATCACATCCCACTGGACTCTTGTTTGTCTTTCCTCATATATATATCTCTTGACCGAGCTTGCCTTGCAATTCTTGCATATTTTCTGCTATAGATTTTCTCTAATTTGTTTCTATTCTATCTTCAACTATGGATACCAAAATAGCACATGGTTTAGTACTACTACCTAGGTACTACAGCAAAGCTCATTTACTTATATGCAACCATGTTAGTAAGACAGAAATCTATAGGTTCATTTTTCAATTTTATAAATAAAATTTTAACTAAATTAGCAAGACATTTGTGCAACACTTGTCTGATGGTGTATTCAAATATTTGCACTTCCATCCTATAAACTAGTTGAGTATATTGAACAGTTTCATTACCTACCATTCAGGGAATGAAAGCAAATAGGAATGGAAAATTCTGCAGAGATGTTTCCTCAATAACATAGTGGGATGTATCTTTCAGAATCATCAGTATGATCTTGCAGAGGCAAGCCTGCTCTAGGTGGCCCTGCCTTGGCAGGGAGGTTGGACTAGGTGATCTCTAGAGGTCCCTTTCAACCCTAAAGTTTCTGTGATTCATAGATAATTTGATAAGCTATCTCAGGGAAGAGCAAGGACAACTAGAGGCTTATGGAAGCGCAGTTATCACTCCCAATTATTTCCCTTCAGTTGGGTAATGGGTTTTTTAATGAGGTCTTTTCACATCACATATTCTCCCTGATGCCATTTTATCCCCTGACTTCAAGTGTGAGGTGGGATACTCCCATCCATACAAATCTTACTGTGGCAGCCAGCAAGCAAAGTCAAGAGGAGTTTGCATGACTAAAGATTGAATGAGAACCAAGACAGGACCTCAGAATATGACTGATATCCATTTAGCCTGTCTTTTCCCTTTCAGAGTCCTGTTACTGCTGTACTCCAGCAGCAGATAACTTCTACTAAATTTCAAAGCTAAATTTAAAGGGGGTGCATTTACCAGTGGCTCTGACCTGGAGATCTCTGCACATACCCAGGGGCCTGACCCCTCTGCCATGTCCTGGTGTAGGCAGAGGGAGGAAAGGCTGGATGAGCAGTGGATGGGTACATGCAAGCGTTGACAAGCTGGCAGCCTCAGTGACAAGAAATCTGAGGTTATCCAGCAAACTTTCCATTGACTTGTCTATTAAAATACTGATGTATCTATCCATGTTCCAGCAGACACCAGGTACTTCCCAGACAGGCAAAATAGACACAAACTCTCCCCTGAAAATTTCAGTCTGTTTCACTTTAGAGGAAAGTCACTTTAATGACTCTCTATGATTAAGGAGAAACAAATCTAAGCAAATCTTTCTAGGTGTACAAACACCTTAACTGTCAGTAAGATCTGATGGAGTTTTTTTCTTCCTTTCTTGTGTTTTGTTGTTGTTGTCTTTTTGGTTTGTTCTGTCCTGTCATCCCCCCGCCCCCGTTTCAATAAATAAAGCTACATGTGTTTGTGATTCCTATTTTCTTTAAAAGAACTGCAAAATAGTGCACTCTGCTGCAGTCAATCTTAGAAGACTACATTCTTTTTTATTCATGGCATCCAAACCATGATATAGTTATGGAGAAAATGAAGAGCCGACTAAATACCACTGTGTAACCTCCTGCCTTCAGAACAGCATAATATTGCATCTACTCACACCAACCACCTAAAAACAACCAAACCCAACCAGTGAATATCAGTGGAAGAGAAAAATGAACTTTAAAGAATTACGAAACAACTCTGGAATTCATACAGCTTTTGGTAACTATGTCTTAATTACGAGCAAATAAATAGAGGTATATGGCAAGTCTGATTACACAGACCTGCTAAAAATAACTCTCATGAGTTACTGACTATTTATTGACAGCACATTGACATCACTTCTCCACTGGTATTGCATTGTTATAGCTGATTAACACACGCCTTCTCCCCAGTCTGCACATACCAAAACATGCCAAGATAGATGTACTTTCAGTGCTTCATAATTACCAGAAATACGTAAGAACGGCAGGATTTACTGGGATTCTAGCATAAACTAACCTGTATCCCAGATGCAGACATAGACTGCAAACTCTGGCTTTGCTCACAGTGGTGGAACATTTGGAGCCAAATAGTTGGTCAGTACATTACAGAGATAAGAAAAAGTCATGAAATTCACGTGTTTCAAGATCCAAATTCCACTGTAATATTGGCAGCTCCAAATTGAACCTGTCATGTGGGACTAGCTCTACTGTATGTTTTTCTTCCTCAAGGGAGAGAGAAATGGATATACCCTATCTTTTTACCCAGTTTTTCGTCCTGGCTCTAACAGCATGGAAGGACTAAAAATCCATAACACTTAATGAGCTAGATATTCTTTTGACCTGGAGAAGAAAACAGCTGGCATCAAGCTGTTGAGGCTTGCACCTATGGCACCTCTCTGTACAATGTTTGGGGCAGTTAATCTATTGGGGGTAGAATAGGCTGCAGCAGCAGCAGTTTCTACTTGGCTGTTATCTACCAATAATCTCTCCTGGGGGTAAGGAGTCAATCTAAGCAGAGAAATCTTTAGAAAAACGAGGATGCAATCAGATCCTTTGCAAACTTACTTCATCTAGCATCAGTAAGAAATATATCTGAAAATCCAGCTTGAAAGTTTCATTACAAGCAGGGATCCAAGTTTGAAACCAGCACAATGGTTTTAAATAAAGAAAAACTGGGATACGCTAATTGCATCAAATCTCAGGTAGATTTTGAAAAAACTGATTCACCAGAAACTCTGAACTGTAGTATTTCCTTTGTTTTCCAAATGAGAGCTCTTAATCGGTTTAGGCTTCCATTGCAGACTTTCTTCCATCTAAAGAAATCCCTCCCATCTGCTCTAGTATCATTCTTTTACTTAATTGACTTATTTTCTCTAGATACTGATGTGACTGAAATAGTTGGATCAGATTTTCCTGTTTCTGACCTCAGTGTTACTTTTATACACACATAAAGCTTGTAACTGTGATTGACAATGTCAGTTCCCTTTGCTATTAAAAATCATTATGCCTGTTGTAGTCAGGATGATCAATATTCTAGCAGAAGAATCTGAAACACATTAGAGGTCTGTCAGAGGAGAAACACTGTCTTTTTTTCCCCATCTCTCTTCTTTCTACCAGGGTGTTTATAAAGCATTCAGAACCATGAACAACATACATATTTTTATTTCACACCTTTATATTTCTTTTTTCATTTGGGAACAAGATGGAAAGAAAGTCTTACAGTAAAATTTATAAGTACCTCACAGTAAGTACACGCAGTAGAATATGATACAAAGACTTGCTAAACCAACATCTACCTGCACTGACGCAGGCAGGTGGCTGCTAGTTTCAGAATAGATGCAGTTTGCAGGAAATCTGGCTGTCTACAAGGTTTTCTGGTGCGTGGTATTGAAATGCTCTCAGAAATGGAAATATAAGTCTGAATTCTTAAATACTACATTTAGGAGCCTGAGGGCACATCTGAAATAGATTTAGAGTTATTATTAGCATCTCATTTTTACAGATGACATGGAAGAAAAGGGGATATGTTGCAAGAAAATTATCTTCTGCAGGTTTAGTGATGGGATTTACAAAGGCAGTTAGCCGCCTACCGTTGTAGAGGTGTCTAGCGGGACTTCCAAAGGCACCATGGTGAGTGACGTGCCTAGTCTCACTGAACTCTAAAATGAGTGAAACTCCACATCTGCTCAAGTGCTTTTACAACACCAACAAAGAACTTCTTTGTACTGCTAGACATCTAATTATAAGATGGCCTCCAATTATAGGAGGCAGATTTTGCAGATGGCCAACAAAAGCAAAAGGGTTGAAGTGTTTTGCCTTTTAATAAATATATTCTGCTTCTGAGGTAGGAAGGTTTTGGTTTTCTGAGTGGATTTTCTGGCTGTAGCTCTGACTCAGTCACTCTGGCTTGGTGCTCTGCTGTCTCAGTACGGCACTACACAGCAATAGTAAATAAGGTCTGGTGAGTGGCAGTCTCCATGGAGGGACTATTTACTCAGTGACATGATGTGTGTCTTCCCACAGTGATGCCACCACATCATTTCCTTCATTTCCTTAACTCCTTCCCTATCACCGGCTTTCCCTGGGGAGATAGGATGATGCTGACGTGTCAGCTGTTCATCTTAAAGAAGGAGCTTTTAATGGGGTGGTGGAAGCAAAGGGGGCTGCTGCTTGTCATACAAACTATCACTGCAGATATTTTTTCCTGTGAATGCTGTGTATTAGGGAGCACTGAGAAAATTATACTCACTGAAAGAAATGAAGAGCCTAATTACAGTGATTTTTATAGAGAGAGTTAAAAGATGAATGTCAAAAGGCACTGATATATAATTATGATAATATCAGTTGCAACTCCTGTGCTATCTAATTACTTGAAATGGGTGGCATTGTGCAATCTTTATGAAAGCAAGCTACTTTGATAACAAAATTATATAATCTTAATAGGAAATAAAAATAATATTGAAAGAAAAATGAAATTAATATATTGGTAGGAATAATAATCAAAGCAGCAGCACTCAATGTGCTAGAAAGACAGTACAAACAGAAATTCACCAACTGCCTCCAACCCCAAAATTGTGCTACACATTTGACTCACGCTGTGTCAGAAACTGAGATGCTGCATGTGTTGCCTAAACTGGTAGTCAAAATCAAGACATATTGGCATGACAAGAAGAGAGCTGTAAGAAGTGGAGGAAGAAACAAATAAAAAGAGGAAAGATTAATAAAAATGGGAAAGAGCATAAACCTAGCAATTAAAATATTGAACTCTTCTGGAGTTCTAAATGTCTCCAGGTGTTGAGTTTGCTCTAGATCCTCTGAGGTACTCCAAACCCTCAGATACTGAGTAGATGCTGGACTCTCTTGGATTCAGGCACTCAGACATCTTTGAGGACTGAAGTCTTTCTAGTTTGGTTTCACACTGGCTGTATTACACTGATAAAACTGTCAGCAATAATTGATACAATTAAAATATTATAGTTACTATTTTGATCTAACATACATCGTCAACACAGATATAATTTAATTACACACAACCCACACCTACTATAACATAATGCCATCTGTTGACAAATGACCGGAATGCTGGAAAACTTATTTTTCCATTCATTATATATTAAAATCGTTCATGTGCAAACCCATGGACCTGCTGGTAGGTCCATGCTCCTAATTATGGTGTAGCCTAGAAAAATGAACCATTATTTGAAGAGTGACATCAAGAGATTGTCAGTTATTAGTGCTTCCAGATTTTTGTGGCCACCCTGGGGAGACACCAAAACTTTAATGGACTTTTGTGGATACTTCGTTATCATCAGTCTTGTAAAGGAAAATAAGACTGAGTAAAAGGTTTAATATTATTCTGTTGAATACCTGCAGCTGATTTATCTTATGGACTGCAGTTTGCTTCACTTCTTTAAGCTCCAATCATCTCATTTAATAGCAAAGACACAATCTAATTTATAAGCTAAGTTTACATATGTTTTCTAAAATTTAAAAATAAGAAGGTAGAGGGGTAACTGTCCAGAATCCCTCATTTACTGCAAGTTCAGTAAATACATTTCTTTATGTACTGATTTCAAGGAGCTACTTTTTGTCTTAAGCTCATTTACACAATCTTTTCCAATGAGATCATACAGAATGAAAGGATCTGCCTTACCTGTCCATGTCTTTTCAAATTCATTATACTAATTCTTTATTTAATCCAATCTTGTCTCTTTTTGGTACAAAACCAGAAATAGGACATACTTTTCGAACATGTGAGTGTCTTAATTGCTGAGCTTTTTTCTTAAAGAAAATTAAATATTTGGAACTCTTCCTCTGAGCTGTAACCTCAAAACTACTTGCCACATACACCGGTCTGTTCTGCCCTCTGTAATAACTGCATACTGTTTATACAATATCATTTATCAGAGATTGTGACCTAGTCCTCTGAGAATGACCTTCCAGAGCAGTTCTATGGAAGTTCTTCCCTATTAGAAAAACGCTGCCACACCGCAGCTTCCTGGCCTCTGTGGCTGCGGTAACCCTGTTTTATGTGGACTTGACCAAGTCTTAAGTTCACTGACTTGTCTTTAATATCACAGAATCATAGAATAGGGTTGGAAAGGACCTTAATCTTAAAGTTCCAACACCCCTGCCATGGGCAGGGACACTCACACTAAACCATGTCACCCAAGGCTCTGTCCAACCTGGCCTTGAACACTGCCAGGGATGGAGCATTCACAACTTCTTGGGCAACCTGTTCCAGCGTTTCTCACCACCCTCACAGTAATGAACTTCTTCCTTATATCTAACCTAAACTTTCCCTGTTGAAGTTTGAACCCATTATCCCTTTTCCTGTCACTACAGTCCCTGATGAAGAGTCCTTCTCCTTCATCCTTGTAGGCCCCCTTCAGATACTGGAAGGCTGCTCTGAGGTCTCCACACAGCCTTCTCTTCTCCAGGCTGAACAGCCCCAACTTTCTCAGCCTGTCTTCATACGGGAGGTGCTCCAGCCTCCTGATCATCCTCGTGGCCCTCCTCTGGACTTGCTTCAACAGCTCCATGTCCTTTTTATGTTGAGGACACCAGAACTTCACACAATACTCCAAGTGAGGTCAAACTAAATTCCACTGAAGTAATATTTTAAATCTCTGCTGAAGGTTGCCTTTTACTCCTTTGTGTAGCATGTTGGTATTGAATGTCAAGGAGGCAAAAGAAAATCTGAGTTTTGAAGGTGATCATGCTTTTCACTGACAAATCTAACTATAATAAAAGATGTCAGAGCTAAATAACTTCAGAAAGAAGAACAAAATGTTATTTCAACTTTTCAATCATTTCATATGTTATTTTGTTTATTTATGATGATTCAGTGTAGGGCCTGTTAAGAATCTTATCTAGTTTGCATGGAGCACAGCTGAAATGATTAGAAGAATTTCCATGCAAGACTGTAAAGGGTTTTTTCCACCCAGGAATTTTACTTGATGAGGTTAATGTGTGAGAAATAATATAAGGCTTTTCATGAAACTTGTCATCTTCTAAAAGAGAAAAAAACCTCAAGCAACACCCTCCAACAAGAAATAAGCCAACAAAACACCCGCTGACCACACTGCTGCTCAGGCTGGCAGAGCTGTCTCAACCACATTTCTGGCATCTACCAGAAGGCTTCCTTACCTTCACTGCAAACTCTGTTTCTGTAGCTTTATGAACACATCTCTTGCACACTGAATAGGAGCCAATTCCTATGTCCTCCTTGATCTCATATCCATCTGTAAAGTGAATGTTGTTCCCATGTAGCTGCTATAGGGGAAGACAAAAGATACAAGGTAATCAGGACATGGGTATTTAAATGCAAGGACTAGCCTTGTCTTAATAAAAGAAATGCTTGATCTCATCCCATTCATTGAGCTCTCTTGTCCTTAGCAGTTAGCTTTCAAGTTCAGTTAAAAAAATGAAGCTCTTTACTTAAATCAGTGTGTCCCTCCCATTTATGCTTTTCCAGCGTGTAAGATGGAGTTGTTTATGTAGAAGTAATGACAAAAAAGCAGTGATTTTTAAAACTATTTGTGGAATTTAGACAACCATTTCCCATTAGAAATTCACAGGAAACTGTGGACCCAAATCCCTTGAAAAACACACATATCTTGACAATATAAACTTATTTCTAATTACTGAGGGACTAGATAACTTATAAATCACTAATAACTTCACAGATTTTAAATCAGACACCTCATTTATGGGATGTACCTCCAGACAACTGGAGGCCCTGTCCAGAATACATTTTATTATGGCTTTTGTGTGAGAGAAAAATTACTATTTTAAGTCAACCTAATTTAAGAAAACACATTACTGGTGAAACTATTAAGAAAATACTTAAAAACTTCTGATTTTATTTACTGAAGGGTACAGAATGAACTATGGCGTCATTATTTCAAAGACCTTTCAAAAACATCTGGGTAGGTGGACTGGTTAGATGGTGACACCCAAATCTGAGGCCTTGCTGCAAATTCTACCCCAAGGACTCAAGAAATGACCAGGAACTCTAAAAATCCTCTAGCATCCTCTGGCTAAAAATGTAACCTCACTAGTGAAGTACAGAGAGGACCTTTTAAATTGTAAGAGATGTATGTGTTAGCATTTAATACAGTTTTACAAAGCAAACCACAGGAATATACGTAAAAATCGTGGGATGTGATTGCTTTGTGGGTTACATTTCACTTATTGTTGCATCAGGGAATCTTTAAGAATATGACACATTCCACTGCAGATTATTAGAATATGGAGGAAAAATATGAAAACCTATGAAAACCGGAAGCAGGGGCTCTCCCCTTGAGGCATGTATACCCCTGGCTGTGGGTAGGAGAGGAACTCTTTCCTTGTGGGAAAATCTGCTGCATTTTTAATCAGCCCCATTCTTTCTCACAGTTCACTGTTCCTGTTATGTGCAGCAATTTATTCTGGCTTAAATTGCAATAACTGGAAACAGTTGTGGGGGAAAGGCAGTAAAGAACCAAGCGTCTGGCAAGAGTCCTTCCCCCGTCAAGCCGATCCGGGTTATGAGAGTACACTCAGGCTCCTGTGCAATTGCAACCGGAACACAGCCTCTTACACCCAGGAGCTTGGGCTCAGTCTCTGTGGGAGCTTACAGCAATAGTTCATAAGGCCCCTTTGCCAACACAGACTGTGTCATATAATCCAAAACTGTTGAGAATGACATATATTCACTGAAAAAGCAACACTTCATTAGCTGCCTGGTACGCACAAGTGGAATAGTGTTTCAGGTAATTTCAGTTGTGGTAAGGTGCAATTTCTATTTCCTTTGTAAAAGTTGTGGAGACCATGAAATTAAAGATAAAAGCCATTGGTTAAAAATTCTCGTTCTCCTGTATCTCCTACATGCTGCATGTAAACACCTCCTACCTACACTGGGGGGTCGTGAAATACCAGTGAGAATGTTGAGGGAATTTAAATACACTATGCACATACGTATCTGCCCATCAAATGGGAAGTGTATCATCAGCATCGCTACCTGCACAATTGGGTGAACGGTGATTTTGTGCACATCTTGCTGTGCAGGCTCCTGCACCAAGTTAGAGGCAACAAAACTGAACCCTCTGAAAAGGTGATGAGCATTGGCACTTGGAGGAACACCTGGAGAATCTGTAGGAGAAGAATGAAAATGGCTTCATAAGCTGCACAAAAGATCATAAAGGAATAGCATAGCACCTGCAACAGGCAAAATCACACCTGCCAGTTAACAGAAGATGCTGCTAAACTGGCAGACATAGAAGAATATAATTCACCTCCACATCAAGTTTTTGGTGTGCCTTCCCCATCTCTTTTCTCTGGATCTGAACAATGCAGGGGTATTGTTTGCAAGGATCTCTCCTTTTGGATACAGAGGCTTTTTTTCACAGCGCACATTCATTCTAAGGCAAAGCACTGCCTGTGCCAGAAGCCCACACAGAGAGAGAAAGCACAGGACAGCAAGGCCAGGAGAAAGGTGTATGGCTCAAGGCAGGGCAACCCTTTGGCTTAAAAGAGGTTATCCAGGCAATGAAAGAAAGCTGTACCCAGCTATATCTGTTTTTTGGGGCACAACTTGACTACGGAGATTGCAAAGGCTAAAGTGCTTTGTGGGTAATATGGTATGTTGTGTGGGTCAGGAGAATGTAGAAAAGACAGGTCCTGAAGCAAGTGCAAAGGCACAATGCCCCAGTAGTGGTGGGTTTTGGTCTCATAGGGATCTTCTGGTGCAGCTTTAGGAGCTGCTTAAAACACAACTGCATTATCATCAGGAAAAAGGAATTATTACAGTGTTTTCTGTCTGGGTACACTCTCAGCAACAGGGTAAGTCTGTATGGGACCTATGTCATGACAGAAAAAAAAACAAATAAAAAAGGTTCTTGTTTGATTCCAGTGGCAGTGTGAGCCAGTATTAAACACATTTGTGATGCTCTCCCATTCTGGCTAACCCAATCAGTCGACATCAGGGGCTGCAAAACATGTTGCCAGTCTGCAAGGGCTTTTCTATCGCTCTGGAAGTGTAAAGGTATTCACACTTCCAATTACACCTATTTTGAAATAACAGGGGTTGATTTTCAGACCACTTTCCATAATAACATAAACCAGAATTGAGGCAGGCCATCTCCCCATCCCAGCCACCAACCCATAGATAAACCTTCCAAGAAAGTTTCTTGCATGAGTTATCAAATAGAATTAGGCAACAGCAGTAATATGCACAGTGTGAAACATAACCCTGGGCATCACCACATGCATGAAGTACAAGGGTTTTCGTGCCAGTACAACCAATGAAGTGTGAACTTCCAAAGCAATCTAAACTCTCAGCGCTTCTCTGAGACTTTTCAGGGCAGCACCAGCCTGCACTTCTCTCAACATCAGACTAACTTGCAGTCTCCAGTATGAGAAATTAATTCCTCTGAAATCTGAATTAAAGCTAAAATCAAAAGTGTGAAATGTCTTGTACCCAGAAAGAATTTGTTTCCATACAGTGGAATAGGAATATCAGAATATGACTAATGTATACTGGAGACAGGTGGATGTTCCAGCTAGACCCAGAGTGCAATATTTTTAGTTTGTGCAAGCCAGCACATCCTTGCCAAAAAACCTAGGAACAAAGATTGATAAAAGATTCTGAGTAGATACAAATATTTCATATCCCATGAAATGAGGTTTGAGCCAGGCTTTGAGGTTTGGACTAGTTTTAAGAAAAAGGTTGAAGGTCTTGATGAGCCTGAATAAAAACTACAGGAAATCTCATCACTGATTCATAACGAAATGGTGTTTTCATAATGAAAGCTCAGATCTTTTACTCTCACTGCAACAGTTCTGGGGCAATCACAATACATGTGATATTTGCAGCACTTACTATTTTCAAACTGTTGCACAAACAACAACTAATTAAATGCTTACATTTTAGAATGTATAAATACATCCTTTTTTTACACAAAAATCACAGGCAGAAATGTAGCTTATCCATATCTAGCAATAGGAAACATTATCATTGGGATTACTACTTTAGGGTTATTGATATTCTTGCTTTCATCTGAAAGAGTGGAAAGATGGTGTTTTGTGCAACAACCACCTTCATCTATGTATATATATATATAGTACACAAAGCGTGATGTTCCTGTTAGGAAATAGAAATTATAGGCGTGACTGCAAGGATTTTCTCACTGCAGGATTTTCTAAATATTGCCATATTTTCTGTTGGCACAACTTTGCTGATCTGAGAACTTGATAATAATTCACTATTGTTAACCATGAATTAAATTCCAGCAGTCCATAGTCTACGGGATTTCATAGTTAAAGAAAACATCCATGGAATATGTAATTATATACTAACTTGCAGAGATGCAAAGTTCCTTGAAGCTGAGGTAATTTACAGTAGTTAAATTCAGCTAATGTAAGCAATGATAAGAGTAATAAAATAGCAAATCAATGGTTACTTTTCCTATTAAAAATGTGAAATCTGCCCTTCCTGAAGACAAATTAATGCGAAATTGGTGAAATGCTTATAAGCTTCTTTTCTTGGAAATGCAAAACAGTCTCTGCTTCCTGTTGGATATTGCAAAACCCAGCAATTCCACAGGTGATCAGACTTTCAGACCTTTTTGGAATGGGGAAGTGAAAAGAGAATGAATTTACTCACTGAAAAGATATGCCACCTTACTAACCTGTGGGGGTCCGAGATGTGAACTCTGGATCAAAATGAAAGGTGTCTTCTGGCCGTCCCACTGCAGGCTTGAAAGGCGGCTTGATTTCTTTCCTGTATAGTTTCTAGAAGGAGAAGAAGAGATTACAATCAATAACAGTCTGTAAACCTTCAGCATCTGCAGATAAGCTCCCCTGCTCTGCTTAGAGTGGCCTCTCTCAGCTCTGTGCTATCCTTGCAGGACCCACAAAAAAGGATGATGTATCTGTAGCTCTGGCTGCTGCTTGACTAGTCAGCTTAAAACATGTGCCCTGGATGGTCACTGCACTTTTTAGTTACTGGAATCCAGAATATAAACACAGCTGTTTGTGCTAAAAATTTAGCCCATAGACTGGCACAGTATTCCACCTACGGCATCTGGAAATTCTCTGGTCTTAAGAGCAGGACTGGAACATGCAAAGGTAACACCAGGAATCTGTGCTTGGGTGACTTCAGCAGTGCAGCAATGGCCATGAACACAAAGAACCGCTAGGAAGCAGTGACTGTTTTAGCATTTATTTGTTAAGAACTAGCAATATGTTTGACACCCTGCCAGACTGAGCTGAGCAACAGGCCTGGCTGCCTGGTGATTATAAGGCAAACAAGAGACTTGTTCTTTTGGCATATCTGGTAACAGGAAAGGTGCTTATAGCTGAGGATTCCCATCAAAAGATGTTAGGAAGAAAGCACTGAGGATGGAGGGGGGAATCATATTGAAGGCCTAAACGTGGCTTGAGCAGAGGAACAAAACCAAGAAAAAAAAAGGTAAGGAAGAGAGGGAGGTATGTAACAGGTAAGCACTGCTAGGTGTGCGAGTTTGTGCTAGCAAGTGAGGGGACATACAGGGGATCACGTAAGTAACAGTCTCCATAAACACATGCTAATATACTGCCTTTATTACCAGGAACTTCGAGGCCTATTTCCTCCTCCTTAGTGGTCTTTAAGAAACTGCTGCCCTGTGCTTTTTGCGCACACACACACACACACTCTGGAGATAAACAAATTGTGGTGCAGCACATCTGGATCTGATCCAAAGCCTACAGAGGTTAATGGAAAGAATCCTAATGATTTCAGTGATCTCTGCATCATCTCTGCTTGAAATGGCCAAAACTGAATACCATGTCGATGGTGGCATGAGGAACACAGCTCCAGTTTGACGCTCTGCCCCATGTTGCAGTCCCTAGACTGCATCTCCTTTCTAACAGCACTTCTCAGGTTTCAAAGGGCTGAGTTAGTTGCCACAGACAGCACCCAATAATTAACATGTCTGAGCATAAATACAATGCTTCATTCAAGCTTTCAAGTCATGGTAAGAGCTGGATAGCTCAATTTTATGACTGTAATATGTATTTTCAGGTTAGCTCTTAAAACAACTTCATAATGAGCTGATTCTTCAAAATATTTAATGGAGATTAATACATGCTTGTCCAGCTCTTTGCATGCAGGAAGAATCTTTTTAACTGTGGGTTTTGTGGTGAATTAACTTCTGCAATATAAAGCATGTGGTCATGCTGAAGATATATACACATCAATATAACTGGAACTCGATTTTGCATCGATAAATAAAGGTTCTTGAGGCAAGACATTCTATAGCATAGTATTAGCATAAAGGATATGTTTGTGGTTGAATTAGGATTCCTTGGAAAAGTGGAATGGTAAGGCTGGAAATGATTCTGTAATAATTAATGGCCATTTCACCATAAAAAGTTCCTGTTTGCGTAAAACTGCTACGTATCTTCTGAGAGAAAAACAGACGAATAAATGCTGTGAGCCACAATGGAAAGCCAGTCTTCCAAATAATTAAAAGCCAATTGCAAACTTCAGCAGGAAGTGTCACTCATCAACTGAAAAGTATCAACCTAGTAATTAACGTGTATATTTTTCTGTCTGCACAGAACTTTAAAAGAGAACTCGGCACCTACTGAAGGTTTTTCTTTTGCTAGGATTTCACCTTGAGATAGCTGTTTGCTTCCAGCTTCCCTTTATTTGCCTTAATTCACAACTGCAGTGCTTCTACTACAGAAAGCAATATGGTCACATGCACATGCTTCCTCCTCCAATTAAATGCACCCCTCATGCTGTGAGCTCCAAAAAGTGGAGAATGTTTAGAGTCGTCCATCATTCAGGAACTGCACTCTCTTTCGATTATCGTAACCATATTCTCTCTGGCCTCTTAATTCCTATCCCCATCTGTAGTTTCTCAAGTGCTATTGGAGCTACGTTTGTATTTTAAATCCCTAACCCACATCCTCCTCTACTAGGGAGAGATTTAAGATTCATCATGAGTCACAGGCCACCTAAAGATGTGTAATCACAAATTTGCTTGCTAGGAGGTGATGGAAACAAAGAAGTTGCTTGTGTGAGTGAAAGGCACCTCCTCTGAGTGCAACCTGGATGACTCCCTTTTCCATTTCCTTTTCTACTTGTGACAGAAATTGTTTCTGCCTAGGCAACTAGGAACAGCGAAAGGTAAACTGACTAAACCATATTTCTTCCTCCTCCCCCCCAAGCTGTTGAATCTGGTAACTATTAAATTAATAAAAATTAAATCTTACTAATTTAAATTCGGAAAAATTTAATCTTTGAGGAACAAGAACAAGCAGAGCAATGTCTTCTATGGGCTTTCCCATCCCACACTGGCTCCAGTTTTCTGAGTGAAGCACTATAATCAAAGCTAATTCACTGAAGCACACTAAACCACAGGGCAGATCAACACAGTTAAACATAAAGGCTTGCTGCAGGCACTATGCTCTTCCTTTAAAACCCCGCATCCTGTAGACTGCAAAACACGATGCGTCACAAGCTAATCTAAGAAAACAGTAAGGATCACAGCTGTTGTCTTCTGCACACACAGGGAACAAGTCTTGTGGAGGATTTGAGAACCTTCTGGATTTTCCAAGAATATTTCTATAGGTGAAATGTATTAAACTAGTATCTTGCATCGTGGTCCCAAAGTTATTTGGGTCTGATGGATCACCTTGATCTCTTCCAATAGAAACCGAATCAATCAAATCTTGGTTTTGGCCATTTCTATCAGGCTGTCACATAACTTCTGGTAAAGTTTAAATAATTATGTACATCTCAAGTCATGGTAATCCTGGCTCTATACGCAGAAGTCACTGGTAGTTCCACCACCTCTTTGAATGGGAACAGGGTCCCAGCTATCCCAACTTAAATCCCAGTTTTCATATCCAAATTGTTATTTAGAGACATCTTATTAGACATTCAGAAGAGACTTTGGATATGTTAGTGTTAACCAGAACATTTAAATTTCAGGTTGGGTGCTTAAGATCATTATATTTGTGTTATTTTGCAGGGGTATAAGAAGCTGAAGATTCTTTTTCTTCTACATTGCTTCCACATGCATAAAGGAGAAATGCATTCCTTTTCTCTTACTGTTTTATTAAGAATGTAAATTCTCTCTCTTTCCCAGTAAAGATTAATGCCCCACATCCCATATCCACATTTTTAATCTGGCCACAGCATTGACTTATCACAGAAAAAGGTGACTGGCAGGTATCAGAAATCACTGTGCATCATGCATGGCTGTTGGCTCCAGAGGCTGTGAAGAGCGAGTGCATAATCCACAGAATGAGGGGGATGAACTCCAAAGTGTGAAAGTACTGATTCAGGTATTCACACCTGGATACATATGCATGCTTCTGTCTACTTATCAACCCTTCATATCCTTCTGAGACTGATAATCAGTACCTTCAGAGTAATAAGTACCTATAAATTAACTAGAACACAGTTCTATAGCAGTGTGAGCTTCTATCAGCTTCCTTTCTGATTTGGGACAAAACGCTTTTTGGGGGGGGGGGGGCATAAATAATTTTCCCCCAGATCGCAATGACCCTGTCTTAATGTATGTTGCCAGATCCATAATCTAATCTCCATCTGAACACCTCTTCAGCTGGGCCTCAAGTAACACACCAGGGAGACTAGTAACAAAAAGCTATAACATGCAGGTGTCTCTTGCTATTTATAAGCAGTTAATTTTTCATCATCTTTTAAAAAATGCACTTCTAGAAAACCCCAGAGGTGTAAACGCCCTGTACATATACGTGTCTGGCAAATATCAAGAAAAAGAAAATGGTTTAATTTAATTAAAATCTATTTAGTCATTTCCTCAACTGAGTTTCTTTGATGAAGAACTGAATTACTCCTCAGACACTTTCTGGAAAGACGCTACCCTGCACAGTGACGCACTTGTAGTGTGAGAATAAACTCCCTTGATACATATACCTGTCATGGAAAATCCAATAAATAGACAAAAGGATGAACTACCTTCTAAAATGTTTGTCCTCTCCTAGATTAATGACTCAGTGTTATTCCCTGCAAATGATAGAAGAGCTAGCAGAATTCAGACCCTGGGATCACTTTCTTTTGCTGTTGGTAAAATCTGCAATTAAATAATTGATATTTTCAGTTTAGTTTGATGTCAGATTAATATTGAAGGAAATTGAACTTGAACCCATTTTCTTCCCACTCCTTCCCTCAGCTGTATCCGACAGTTAATTT
Source organism: Psittacula echo (assembly GCF_963264785.1). Taxonomy (NCBI): domain Eukaryota; kingdom Metazoa; phylum Chordata; class Aves; order Psittaciformes; family Psittacidae; genus Psittacula; species Psittacula echo. The sequence goes on along the minus strand of NC_137738.1, from coordinate 33,910,089 downwards.
TCTAGCATATCATTTGCTATAGTTCCAATTCAGCCTGTCATCTAAACAAAAAATACTGTTTATAGCCCACTCCTCTGACTGCAAAAAGGGATTTCATTTTTTATTTCCAGTGAAAAGACAGAAATACCTCATGCACGACTTGGAAAGAAGAAATGGTAATAAAAAATCAGGAACAAGACTGCGCTTTCTCAGAGATAATGACTAAAATTATCTGAGGTCAACTCAGTTTGAGTCTGCTTGTCTAAGGGACAAAAGGGGGTGCAAAGGTAGTAAAGCAGGTGTTAAACTCAGAAGGAGCTGGACATCTAATATTCTTCCTGTAAACCTCAGCCTTAATCACGAAAGACAGTCCATTCACTTAACAAAGGATCTATTGAATTTGTGTCACAGTGCCTATTAAATGCCTTTGAGCAGTAAGACTGGTATTTGCAGAAACCTTTATCTATTTTTCACCCTGGGAAGTGGGAATTTAGAATTTTGTTAGTGGTGACAATAGCTGTAAAACCGAGACTCTTACAGATATTTGCTTATGCCACAATTTCAATTTGGGCATAAAATCTCTGTCAGTTTGTTCACGGTTGATTTAGTGCTACTTATACATCAGAAGTTTAACCTAGGATGGCTGGAGATTTGTGCTGAATAATGGCACCGTGGAACATGGGAAGAGCATCTGGGAAAGGACAGGGGGAGGATGGCTGTCCTCTGGCCATACTCATGTTTTTCAGGATTGTACCTATTGCCTCTGCATGCAGTGGTCATGTGCTGTCAGCACAGTTGTGCCTGGCAGGAGCATCTGCAGCAATGTAACAGCTGGCTTTTATCCACTTCATATATTGTTTCCACTGTGTTTGCTGCCTTCATCCAAACCAGACACTACGTCTGGTTGCATCTGTTTGAAGGCAGTGAAGGATGGGAAACAAGTGGGAAATGACTGCTCCAACAGGTAAACTCCAGACATAGAGACAATAACCAAGCCCCAATCCCAAACTGATGGGAACAGTTCTGACAGTACTCTAAAATGAAGGTCTGATTTATACATTTCTGTCTGTGACTGGAATGACTTCATCGCTGCAATACCTAGACTTCACACACAGCTTGGAAGGAAGCAGCTCACTCATTTCTGTTTGGAATCTCTTTTTAAAATTAGATAAAGCAACTTGGTAGTTTTCTCCTGGTTATCATGTCACTATCGGAGCAAAAATCTTGCTTAAAACCCCACCCATTTCACACTGGGTTCCTAGAAGACACTAACCCATTCTGACCCTTTGTGTTAAGGGGGTTTTTGATAGAAAAGCATTTTACTGCAGCTGCTGAAAGTTTCTATGCTGTCAGTTGCAGCAGTCCTGCCTATCATAGCTGTCAAGGTAGTAGAGAAGCTCTGCAACAGAGCCTGCCTCTTGCTCTCAGGTCTTTATATTACCAAGGTATAAAATAAATCAACATTCACGCCCTGCCTCAACAATGTTGCTTGACGACTGCCTCTAAACTGATGTGAGCTATATATGTGATAGGAGAACAAAATGAGGGCATCAGGGACTCTTTTCCTGCAGCTGTACAGAGATCAGCACTGAACATCTGTACCTGACCCACTTTCGTTCTCTGACCCTGCTCTGTTTCTGCCCATGGAGAACATGTTAACAGTTGATTGGGTGATCATTCTAAAGCAAAGCTCTGGCTTCAGCTCAGGGCCAGGCTGGCTCACACTGCTCTGAAATGCTTACAGTGCTACTGCGCTAACTAGATAAGCCTCCCAAGATCTAAATGAGTGATAGTAAAATTAGGATTAAATGGAAAAATACATTACAAAGATGATAGTTGATCTGTGTAATAATGATCTGTCTCCAAGAGAGTGCAGCAGCACTAATTATGTTGGATTAAAATGGATATTTACAGCTATACTTTCCAGCAAACTCGAGAGGGCTAGATAACATCAAAGGGCAATTAAATCCACCTCTCTAGCTCTAAATCATGTTCAAGCATACCTACCCTCTTCATGGTAGGTATTTCCCTAACCTGCCCATAAAAGCTTTTTTTAGATGATGGAGGACTATATAATTTCCGTAAGACAGGCATGAAATTGTTCCCTAAAGAACTGAGCTTGAAACAATCACCAACCATCATGAGAGAAGGTGGTCTTCAGGAGTCTCACAGTGCAGAACTGACTGTTGAAAACCTTTCCAAGATGCAGAGCCTCATTTCTCTGTGATGAGTTACTGAGCTGCTCCACTAGCAAACACAGAAGAAGCAGAAATCCTCTTACTGCTCCAGTGTCTTTATTATGTTAAGATGTATGCACCTGACCTGTATTTTAATTGCAAAGCTGAAGACTGTGGAGATATCAGAGGAATATAGAAAATAATACTAATACTACTATTATTAATCATAGTCATAATCATAAAGAACCCTACTCTTCAGGTTTCTCTATTTTTTCTTTTTACTTAAACTTTTAATATCTGTAAAGTCTTTAGACAGAATCTCATGATTAGTAAGAAGCAGAAGAAGAAAGAGAATCAAAAATTCAGAAATACGTAATGGGACTGAAAGTCAGTTGGATCATAAAGGAAAATCTAAAACTCCACCTTCACTGATCATCTCTTAACATGCTTGAGTCATGCCAGCTCTTCCGCATGCAATTCAGATTAGATTAATGAGTTTTCCCCAGATGAATGATTCTGTGGGCCTTTCAAAACCCACCTAGGCACCACAAAATGTTTTTTCACAGAGGAACTGGCTTTACTCTAAAGCCCTGGGCAGCAGTTTGAGAATGGCTCTGTCACATACATTCATGCTGTTTTACAAGAATTTATAGTGAGACCTGCACCAGTGTGACCTGTTACACTAGCATTCATGAGTGAATTCAGACCAAATATTAAAGACACATAACAATACCATAACACAGGTCAGATGAAACTAAACTTGAAAATTCTAGAGGATGTGGCAAACAGGAGCTCTGATGCACTGGCAGATGTCCAGATCAAGAACAAAGTGTTTGCCTCCAGGTTTGTCTAAAAATAAATTGATCTGAACAAATATGATGCTGAAAATGTGAGAAGGTTTTATATGTTGCAATTCTAAATCTAACACTTAGCTAATCTACCTCCAGCTTCATGAGCTGTAGCTGATAGCAATAAAATAAATCCTTGTTTACCATTCTGTTAATCATGTTCGATGTGTCTTATTTGACCCATGTTATATTTGATCAAATGTTTGCTGTTTCAATTTTGAGTGCTGATGTTAAATTAATGACTCACCTCAATAAAACATCAACCACTTGTAAGAGGAGTTGCTGTTCCCTGATCTGGCTGTTTGACTTGTGATATTTGAGTCAGTGATATTAAATCACTATTCTGAAAATTCCATCTTTGTTGTGCTTTTCTGTAGCTTTCATCGCAATACAGTGGAAGAGCCAGATCCTGTCCTATGGTCACTTGGGCCAAAAATGACAAACCTATATGTTTGGAAGACTTATGAATCCCCCAGCACAAGGCAGTGCAACTTGCTGTACAGCCTATTGTACCTGTTCTACAGATACATAGACAGTCCCAGCATCACTATGCTCTGTCTGGGGAAAAGACTCAGCCTGGAGGTCTTGAAGCCCCTTGGAGCTACTGTCAGTAGACATGTAAGAGCAGACCTGGGGCTGCTCTGAATAAATCCAAGAAAGAAAAGGATTCCAGGAAGTCTTTGATATCAGAAAGAATAAATCTAGCCTTTAGTTCAGCTTGGCCAACTCAGTGAGAGGAGACAAGCATTTCAATATGGAATCTAAAAGCAGAAAGATGGAGTGACCTAGAGCATCAGACTGCTTCTCCCTAGAGTATTTCTCTCAATATCAGTCCTTTGTATCAGTTTTCTTTTGCAACTGAAATATTACAGGAATTCTTCCATTTAAAGCTGCTCATTTTCACTCCAGTCCAGCTCCCACAATCAATGAATCAAGTTTATTAGAACTGAATGTGGAAATTATTCTGCAGAAGACTGCAAATAGCCTCAGGTAGTACCACAATAAGCCAGACCATCAGACAAAATAGAGACAAGCAGTTAGATAAAACTGGCAATGCTGAAAGCAGATTTCTATTTCTTTCATTTGTGGGTATGTGAATGAATGTATATATAGAATCATAGTTTCATTTAGATTGGAAAAGACATTGAAGATTATTAAGTCCAACTGCAAGCCTGCCAAATATGTATGCTAAAGACATAAGCACCCACTTAAAAGGCTCTACCTCCCAGGTTCTCTGTGTTAGAGTTCATTTAATCTTTTCTTCTAAGCATTTTGTCTTAAAAAATTATCTAAGAAAAATAATAAAAAAATAAATAAAGTGCTTCTGTACTTACATTCCAGTCTATAGTAACAAAGAAAGGGTGTCGTTTAATTTCTTCCACTCCATCAAATCCAGCACCTGACAAGAGAATGAAAGAATCAAAATGAAGTCATGTTTAGAAGAGTCCTGCATTATATCTCTTCTCAAGCCTTCCTCCCCATCCCCTCTTTTCTTCTGATAAAGCTGAAGTCACCAGGTAAACATTTCTTCTAGTCAAGAAACCCTGAACAGTGCAATTGCCGTAACAGTATAAACTACCATAAATACAGACAAGAGCACTTCATTAATGAAAATCTGATTAATGGCTGAGGGATTTTTACTTTTCTCCAATTCAGGCCGGTGCCAAGGCTGAACAACTGGTCTCATCAGGCTTCAGATGAGACAGTCAACAGCAGCACAGCACGTGCACCAGCGAGGCCACGAGAGGCTCCAAGATATTCTGATACTATGGCAAGGTTACTGCTGCTCCTTGCCACCAGCATCAGCTCTTCTATCCACACTGACTTTCAAGTCTTGTCTAATTACCCATACTCCATGGGCAGAGAAAGCTGCACTACAAATAAGTTCAGACTCAAAATACCAAAAAGCTCCAATGATTTGACGCAAATGAGGGTTTTAGGTTCCCCCTTTTCAAATACCATCTTCAAATCTGTGTGAGTACCAGAATCAACACAGTGATGAATTTCTATTATACTACTACAGGAAATTTAGGGAAATTTCTGAAATCTGGTAATGAATCTAATTCCTTCATTACTTTTACCTTATGTCTGCATTGATGGTTGCTTTTTTTATTCATTTACCTCAATTTACTTGCTTCAGTGGCATCTCAAAAACCAACAGGTGCTCAGTAATAATTAAACAACTGTCAGAGATGATTTAGCATGCTATTTTTGGGGCTAATTTGATTTTATTAGCAGCACCTTTCATTTTCCAGTAGGAGAAATAACACCTGGAAGCAAAGGCTTTGCACTGCAATTTTGGAAACAGCTCCTGAAAGGTACCCAGCACTCCTTTACAAGAATGCTGAGCATCCTTGATTACTAAAAAGATTTGGGATTCATAAACGCCTTGCAAAAGCCACTCAGCACCTCAGAGGACTCAGCTTTTTATATGCAGTATTAGTGATTTCTGAAGATCAATGTTACAAGCAACCTTACAAGAAAGGTCTTGTCAACTCAAGCTTTTGTAAAATGTGACATCTGCTCCCTTTGCAGACAAGACATAACTGATTGCCAAAATGCACTGATCAGGAGCGGCTTCCTACAGCCTGCTTAACAGTCACTGATGAATGGATACAAAAAGCAAACACTCTGCGAACATAACATGCAGGATTGTCTGTCAGGCTTGCTGGATAATAACATAAGAGGAATGTTCTTCTGACTTCCCCATCCTGGTAATCCTCCAGTATAGACAAATGTGAGTTATGCGCATGAGGATAAACAATTCATTGTTACTATATGTCTGTTGTACACCTACAACTGGAGTACAGAATGTAGCTGACATCCTCAGCTATAAAAGGGTATACTTATTAAAGGTACGAAAAGAAAAAATCACAGAAGGGCAACAAGTAATGGCATGGAATAACTGAGTAGGCCAGGACTCAGCAACCTAGAAACAGATGACTGAGGAGATTTATAATAGTTCATTTTATGATGCTAGCAGGAATCAGGTTCAGAACAACTTGGAGATGTTTCCTCAGGTAGCAGATAGTTGTGTAACGTGGAATTCATTGACAAACCACAAAAGGTTCAGGAAACCCCTTGCTTGATGTTAAAACATTTGCTTACCCTATTCTTACTCTTCCTTAGGCAGTGGTTTATGGCTCATGGGTACTGCACAAGAAAATACTAAGACGTAGATAGTAATGAAACTTGTTCTATGTCTTCTCCAGCATATTTTTTCAATGCACAGTCTGAAGTCTGTGCCAGATTCCGTTGGCAGAATCATTCTGATTTAACAATGCCAACAAAAACATGAAACTGACACAATTGCTCTAAGGAGAATTACATTAAGCAACTCCTTAGGGCAGAAATATCTGTGAAAAATGTCTGTTCAGTAACAGTGACTGGAAACGTTGTATTGTGCAGTAGATGGGTTTCATCCTTATGTAGCAGAGAACAAGTGCCAAACCGATTTTGAAGGATTGGGATAAATGCCACAGACACTGTAAGCTACTGGTAGCATTCCCTAGTCTAAGAATAATTGCTAAGGCATTCAATCTGCTCTGCTCTGTCCCTTCTCTACTGTTTCCATTTTCCGTCTTTTGTGGGCTTATGGATACATTACTGTGTGATGGGAATGACCTGCCTTTTTCAGACTATCTCTTTGAAAGCCACACTTTTTGCTACTGTTGTTGTTCTTTTTTCCACAAAACCACAGAAATCAGGACACAGGCAAATCCCACCCATAGCTACTTCTCTTAGTGGGGGACTGCAGTGTCCAGTAAGGAACGCAGCATGCAGTTGACAGGCATTTGTTTGAAAAATGGGCATTTCGCACTTGGGACCACTCAGACCTCTGGCACAGAAGAAACATGTTCTGAGTGCCAGGGCTTGACTCCATCTCTGGTTAGCTTAATGTACGAAAGAGATTTAGCATGGTAATAACCTAATTTTGCAGAGTGAAAGACTTCCAATTCCCAGCAACCAATTTTACACTCAGGAGAAGGTTCAGGGCTTCCTGCAGGTTTTATTCCCTGATCTTTCTTGCCATGAGACCTGATGGCATAGCCCATGGCTCCTTCTTGGGCTGTGTGCTGTGTCCATAGGCAGCAGCATGTGGCTGGGTTCTCCCCCCTGGGAGCAGGGAGGTGGCCCAGAGCGTGTTCATGGACAGCTCTGGGAGCCCAAAGGGGCAACCCTGACCCTGCTGCAAATGTCCATGGGAGAGGTTAGGCACCAGTGCTTGTGATGGAATCTCTCTGGATTTGCTCAGCATGCTTCAGCCATTCATCTACCCTCCGCAACTCTAAAGTCATACAGAAGCACTGGAGGGGTCACAACTGTTTCATGGGGATGGACTTTTCAGATACGGGATAAATATGGGCATTGTCCAGCCGGGCCTTGAATATCTCCAATGTAGGAGACTCCACAACCCCCCTGGGCAACCTGTTCCAGTGCTCTGTCACTCTCACAGTAAAGAAGTTTTTCCTGATGTTCACATGGAACCTCTTATGCTCCAGTTTACACCCATTACCCCTTGTCCTATCACTGGACATCACTGAGAAAAGCCTAGCTCCATCATCCTGACACTCACCCTAGATGATCTTTTGAGGTCCCTTCCAACCCTTGGGATTCTGTGATTCTGTGTGATTTAGCAAACTGCTGCAGTGTCACACACGATGGCACACCACATGACCACAGACCTTTCACCTTCCTCTAGGTTTCTAGTTGGGTTTTCTGTAACTTCACTTTAGTAATCAAACCTATCTGTAAAGAATAATAAGCACAATTGAACCTACTGCCTGCAAATATTCTTATGTACTATCCAGTCCCACAAGAGTCCAAGAAGATAAATAATGCTTTCAGAACAAATTGCCAGTTTAAACACATTATAGACTGCAAGGATTTATATAAAAGCAGCCTCATGCTAATAAGCGAGAACTTCATTATCTAAGATTGTTTTATGCCTGTAATAAAAATATCTGCAAGTAGCAATAGTAGAATGTTTTATTTGTAATTGTCTTTGATTGTTGAATCATTATGGACAATGTGAAATATACTGAAATATATTGAAGTATATTGAAGGGGAAATATATTGAAATATATCAATGGGAAAAAGGAAGACCTATGAAATTTGAAAGTTGATTATTTCACTATTCAAAATGAGCAGAAAGCATTTCCACATTTTTAGCTTCAAACAATAATTTTTTTTTTCCACAGCACAGAATTATTTTAGTGGGCTAGATTTTTTGAAACGCATTCCTAAGGCTTACAAGAAAGATGTGCAGTCGCTCTGTAGTGGCGGAGCTTGTTTTTTAAAACTCATCATCTTATAAAATTGAAAATAATATTTTCTATGTGCCAAAGCAGTATGCATCTTCTCTGAGATTAAGGATTAAGGAAATAATAACTATTTGTTTGGCTTTTACTCTATACTTTCTTGGCCAAGCTTCTTAATTATAAGGTCTCTGGAACCTTTCTACTACTCAGCAGCATAGGGAGTTAGTGCGATGCTCTTTACATTTATTCACCTACCTGAGCAGATCCAGGCCTTAGGGCAAGCAAGAATTAGTCCCTTGCCTAAGTTCCTGCAACATAATAAACTAATGCCTTCATCGTACAATTTCTTTTCTGAGATGCTTACTCCTTGCTTGCCTGGATAATCCAGTTAGTTTCTTTTAAGAATTTAAAATTAAGCTTGTTGATAACCTGAAATTTGTTGTACTTAATCAGAGCAATAGTACCAAACTAGTGCTACACAACTATTTGTACAGCAGAGTGTATAGCTTCAGAAAAGGACAGTGCTTATAACAAAGGATACTAAAGGAAGAAGGACTTCTCAGTCTTTAAAAATCTGTTCTAAATTGTTAATATGGGCACAAGACCCAAAAATAGAATCAGGTAAACCGGATTCCTAAATACCTTCTCTGTCTTGTCTGAATATCTCCCTTCAACTCTAACATTTTTCCCACTAATAATCCAAAGCATCAAAAGAAAGTTTCAAAGCAAAATTTTAGACTACGTTATCAATCTTCACTTCTGTTTGTTAAGATATCAAAATCAAATGGCAAGAAGCAAGACAGTAGTCAGAATAAAATGATTTTTGAAGCTCAGGATGTTTCCTCTTGCCAATGTTAAAAACATTTTGGAAATAAACACACTTTCCAGATTTGCTAACTTCTGAAACAATGGCAGAAAACAAGTGTTTGATCCATAATATGCTTCATTTATTTTAGCATGCTTCATTGGTTTTCCAAAGATTCTTCAAAACAGGATGTCTAAGCCTACTTTTATTTTAATGTCAGACTATTATTCCTTTCCCAGAAAAAGCTAAAATCCACAAAGTCGAAGCAGTCCTTTTTTTCTACTGACTTCTGTTCAGTATTTAGGCCAACCACTTACGCATTGCTTTTTTTCATTACCAGCAAGTCTGTTTTCATTATCCCTTGTGCTGATTCTCAATTAAACAGAGAGAGCCTTCAGAAGCTTTCCACTGCTACTCCTGAAATGTTAGGATCTATTTTTCGATTAGGTTTTTAGATTTTATTTCCTTGGATGTTTGTGTTATGAATAATCTCTTCATTTCTCCCAGACTTCCCAGTATTTCAATAAACCTCAGGTTTAAAACCTTGACCCTCAGCAATTCTCCATTAAAAGGGAGATGATATGGGGGCTGGAATAGTCATGGCTAAAACTAAGCAACTTTGCTTATTTTAGTGAGAAGCTTTTTGTTTAAGGATTGGTATCCAGAAACTCCCACTGACTTACTGGAGCCCCATTACGGATGGATAACAGCTTGTGAGAAGCCACAAAATGAGAATAATATTAAAAATAAAAACCCAAAAAAAAACCCCCAAAAAAAACCAAACAAAAAACAAATCAAGAGACAGAGACAGGCAGGAAACAGCAGAAAGGAACAGAGGGAGGGAGTAGGAAAAGGTTTATATTTGCTGCACCATCTTATTTTTTGTAACACAGATTAAACCTAGAAATCCCAAGACTCTAGTTTTCTCTAATGTCAAGCAAATTGCTTGAGAGCAATTGAAACCTGCTGAGAAAATCTTGTTTTCTACTATCATCTGTACGGTGTATCAGACTACAAGAGCTACCATTTAGCTCAAGAAATAAAACCTATGGGAGGGCATTACCTTTGTGAGCTGTGTGGGCACTGCCCTGGGAGGAGAAGGGCTACAGCAGTATGCTGAGGAACTGGCTCCCCATGCCTGACCAGCCCTGAGGGAGGTTGGGTTGTCCCCTGGTCCCTGTTTGGAGCAAGGGCGGTCAGCTCCTGCTGTCCCCAGCAATCACAGCAAGAAGCAGCCTGCTTCATACTGTCCTTGTGCTCAGGAGCCAAGCTCTCTTGGAAAACAGCTCAGCCACTGAGTCTGACCCCTGTGTAAAGCAGGGGCTCTAGCTGAATTGCTGCAGCCAGGCAGGAAACACCCATTCTCCTAGAACATCATCCATTCACTAAAATGACGTTCAGTATAGAGCAGAGGGCTGGAGCAGCCCACACACTGCCTCACCTGAAGCAAGGGCAGAAGCTCAAGGGCACAGAGCAGTGTCCATCCTTCACATGTGTGCACACACAGGTGTGGCTGTCAGAAGCTGCAGAACCCATTGCTCATGCAGATGGTGATGGAAGTGGGCTGTCAAACGTCTCACGCTATGCTACCTGTCTGGCTTGTTAATGCTGTGACTGCTACACAGAGGACCAAAAGCACCATGCAGCAGACCTTCAGCAGCACCACCTTCACTACCTGAGAAGTGAGCATGGGTACTGCAAAAAGGAAAGGGAGAAACCTCTCTTGCATCTCTTGCTCTTTACACATCTCAGAATAAGCCATTTCCCAATTCAGCTTTTTGCTTCTAACTTTACATCTCCAATAGGAAATAATCTTACAAGAGTAAACAGCTGCAAAATAGAACAGCAAATTGCTCTTCACAAGTCTCAATATTTAACCAGCCTGTGTCATTCTGTAAAAGGCAAGTCATTTATTAGCTGACAAAACTCCCATAGATGGCAATGACAGTAATCCACATATTTAAATATGACCCATCAGTTTTTTCTAGTGCTACAGATTACAGAGCTGAAGGTTTAAAACCCTGCTCCTAAAGGCAATTCCTGCTCCTAATGTCACAAAAAAATCATACAGAGGTATTTAGGAAAAGTTACCCCTTTCCTTAAGAAGCAAATGCTGCCCTTGTTCATCCAAAATGCAGAATATGAGGCATGTGGGGAAAAAAGAAACCTCCAAAATTTTTCACAGAAGTAGATATGATTTTTAAATGAAAAATAATACAGTGCTATCACCTTCATGTGATTCATTTGATATGACTGTATCTATTTTTCTATGTAAAAACTGAAGAACAAATTTGCAATGAAAATCATGCACCTGATATTGTCCATGACCTCACCAAATACAATTGATTTCTTAATAAAACTCCCAAACAAAGGTATGGACGGCATTAAATACATGATCCAATACATACTTCAAGTTTATCACAGTTTGAATAGGCTTATTAACAAAGGGTGAAAGCACATTAGTAAGAAAGAATACATTTAGCGTAGTAAAGCAGAAAGCCTATGCAAATGTTCTCAGTAAACAGGATGAGACAGGATTAAAGCATATTTGAGAACAGGAGAGACTGCCTTTTGCTCCCCACCTCAGATTTGCAGCTAAATTATACAGGTTTTAAAAGATACCTGTTTCTCAGTTCTTTATCATTTGCCACGGTTATCTTAAACCTTCATAAATCCTGGTGGTTTACTCTCCCTCTTCACCAAAAAAAGCAGAATACAAGCTAATACAATGTTTTAGATTCCAATGGTTTGCCTGTGCTCTTTGTGAATTTCTTTACTAAGCCCAAGGTCCACTGTGCTCTGGGAAGGAATGCAAAATGCTGCATAATGAAGAAAATAACTATCAGGGAAGATGCACCGAGAGAAATAACCATCGCCTGACAAGGCAGAGTACATGTAACCAATGTCCCAATCTAATGCACGCACGTACCTAATCTGTTGGAGGGGTTCCTTTTGAAGAGGGCTCGCAGCAGGCTCTGGGCTTCTACGCTCAAGAACTGTGGCATTCCCAGCTTGGCTCTGAAAGAACACAACACTTGAAAAGAAAATAGATTTTTCAAAGATTTTCTCCATCCCCCTGTGGTTTAAAAAGTGGAATTATAGCAGTCAGATGGGCAGACACATGAATCTGGTGACCAAAGGCTACCTAAGCATAATGCAATACAGAGCAAGGACCTGACCTTGCTCCATTGAAGCTAAAGATGGTTTTAATACTGGCTTCACCAGAGGCAGATCTAATGAATCTCACAATACCTTTTGCAACCTAAGTAGGTCATTTTCCTATAGATTTTTTTTTTTTTTTTTCACTTTTTTAGCTTGCTGGAATGAATTTGGGAATCAAGAGACATTTAAATAAAGAAAACTTCATGAAAATAATTATATTAAACCACACATTGGTGAAAGAGAATAAAAGTTTTTCCGTGGTGATTTACTGCCACAGAGAAAAAAAATGTAATACTGAGCAAAGCTAAGCTTTAAATACTTATGTCTGCACTTAACATTAAATGAATGGGAAATTTGCAAAGGAAAAGATGGGAAATTTGGCAACAACAAAACATAAGATGTCCTGCAGAAATCTGCCTGTTCCCACTTGTGGATAATGACATTGTTACAGAAAGTAAGACACAATTCTTTTGTAAGACCTTGTCAGTAATTCACTTCCTACTATTTGTTCTGAAGGCAATTTTAGAGCTACATGCAAATGTACCAAATTCACGCCTTATGCAGCTTTGAAAAATGCATTACGCACATTGTTATTCTCTACCCTTCACATACTTAGGACCAATTGGCTGCCCAGAGAGTATAGTTAACTCCTAGTTAGAGGAATGAAAGCAGTTTTGGTACTCACTTGAGAATGAGCGCCATCGTCTCCTTTCTGTCTTTTCCCTGGAAGGGTAATGATCCTGTCAGCATCTCAAACTGTGGAGTAACAACAAAATCGTAAATCAAATGAGCATTGAGGAGATCTGCATAGCTGATAGACACCACACCCACCACCTATTTCCAACACAACCAAAAACTTGAGGAAAAGAAACGGTCCAACTAGCTGTACTTCAGAAAAAGAATGACACAGGGAGTCTGGATTGTGCAGAATATGAAGGACTAACATGACTCACTCAGTCAAAAGTGCTGTTACAAACTGCTTACGCTGACACTTGGGATCAAGTTTTGGTATGTACGGGAAGAAGTGTCATACATGCTGTTTCCTCCAGCACCTGTTTTATGGCCAATGCTGGAGATGAGATATTTTGGCTGGAGGGACCTTTAACCTGAATGAGTATGGCTATTCTTAGGTGTTCGGCATGGACTATGGTGCAAGGCAAATGGGTTTAACATGCCAATCCCCATCTTTTTAGCTTGAGTTGAATCACCTTTTCTGATGGAATATTTACACCACTTAAAGATTGCAGTAATGTACTTTTCCAGCAGAAACATGCACAAACCCTAAATTCTCAAAGCATCTGAGTGTTTTTTTTTAATCTCGTGCTTTGGTTCCCTTGGCTGTGTGTGATGGATTTTGCAAGTGTCGTGTTTAATTGAACCTAAATCTCAAAGTAAAACTCAGCAATCATCATCAATTATTTGCCTAACTCGCAAATGAAAACATCAATCAGTTATGGTTCCTTTGAAACAAATTAGTGCGTTCAGTAATTTTGACAGGGATTTCACATTTGTAACAGCAAAACCAAACCAACCAAAACAAACAAACAAACAGAAAAAAAACAAACAACCCCACCAAAAAAAAAAAAAAAAACAAACAAAAAAACCCCAGCCAAAGAAACTTGCATGATACAGATTCAATACCAGGTCTTTCACGCAGCTCTTGCTGCAGCGTTTCATGTTGGTATGAGTGGCAGCTGTTTTCCCTAAGTGATGGTGAAGGTGTTCCTTCACCAGACACAAAGACACCAAGAACGTAATTCAGCCTGGGCACAAAGGAGGACAATGTTCATTGAGGGTAAGGAGAACTGCTATTTTATGTCCATGTCTCTGGCTTTGGTCCTCTTCTACTATAAGTACCTACTAATTAATATTCATTGCTATAATTAAATACCTATTAAAAGGCAGGACAGACTGTGCAACCCTTATGTAGTTTTTGTACATTATCACGTAAGTAGCATCACTGCTCTCAGGAAGCACATTTGTGCAAAATAAGGACCCTTTCGTTACCAAAACCTATGTCAGATGACCCCACAGCCTGACTCTTCCCTTTTCCAGATTAAATATACCCATACCATAAGAAAAATACAAGAAAACATAAAAAACCCCTGTAACTGTGAAACTGTTACGCTATTTTGGGGATGAAGGCAGAAGTTTAGAAACCACATAACTAATTGACTAAAACTAATTGAAGAATTAATCTGCATTAGTAACAAATTACCTTCAGGCAATAAAGCACATGGTAGATATAAGGAAAAAAAAAAGCAAACCACTTTTAAGAGTGTGTATGGCTAACAAGTATAAACAAAATTTGAAAAATACAAATGTATTAACTCCTGCTTGGTCTAGGAGAGTCGAAGTGTTGCCTGGGAGAGCTGGAGGAAATCAGCTCACCTTCTAGAGAGAAACATAATGGGGGAGAATTTTAGAAACTGCCTAAATGACACTAGAGCTCAAGCACCATTTTCAAAGCAATTCTGACCTACTACAACCTTAGTCTTAAGGTTAATTCCACTTAGTTGTAAGTGTTCAGATATACTGGGGATGAGGAGCAGAGAACATTGCTTGCCAGGGCAGCAGCAGAAGTGGTATGTATTGCATCAATCCCTCCTCATGATTTATTAAGAATTTTCAGTCAGGGTAAGTACCCAATGTTCACTTACACTTACTCATGTTACTTTGTCATAATAGATCTAATTTAACAGCACTAGCAATGACTGCTACAGCTTCTTTATTTTTGCAGAAATGGGCTTGAGGGTGCTGATGTAGATGATACAGATGATACAGATATAAGCTGCTGTTCGGTCAGTGACTACATGGGAAAAGATGACTGTAGTTCCCACCCTCCACGATATCACAGAAAGACGTGTAAATGCACTGTGGCTGCAAGAGGCCAAGAAACCTGAAGGCAAGAAATTCAGATACAGTGTCCAAAAGGGAAAGAAGGAATGAAAACAGAAATTTATGTTGCAAGAGAGAGCAGGGGAAATGACAGCTCTGGAGGCTGAGGGAATATTTACTGTGCTGCTTTAATGGCTAGCACTTTGTTACCTCATGTCTACAATTACACAGGTCTAATGCTGAGATTAATTCAGATTCAGAAGAAATGCACTAAACATCAATATATAAAGTGAAAGGCGGCTGCATGAGTTAAATATACCAGAGCTTTTTACTTCAAGG
The DNA here is from genome assembly GCF_963264785.1 of Psittacula echo. Lineage (NCBI taxonomy): Eukaryota > Metazoa > Chordata > Aves > Psittaciformes > Psittacidae > Psittacula > Psittacula echo. Next base: position 33,894,679 of record NC_137738.1, on the reverse strand, counting down.
AACTCAACTAAGGAGCAGCTGAAAGCAAGCATTGGTTTCTCAACTGCAGACCTGATTAAATCTGTTGTAGGTTAAAACGAAAGAACAAGACTGAAACAAAAATTACATTAAAATAATTAATCTCATCAGTTAAAGATACCACTTTACTGCACAACAACCTGTTTTCCTGCTTATTTTTGCAAAAAATCAAAAATCTCGCTAAACCTAAACATGCAAAGAACTCCGTATTTATGTGCAAGGGTGTTAACAGCAAGTTGGATGTGTCACAGCAGGTTGAAGAGGAGCTGAGCCTAGGTGTGAAGAAACACTGTAGTATTTTTGGTTATTAAAGCAGACCATATAGTTTTGCTAGGAGACTCAGTTTTCACCCTCCCCTCTTCCCCATCTGTATAAACCATCTGTTTGCTCCTTGCCTTACAATGATTTTGCTTCCTGGGTATTCTGGAGGGCCACTTTCTATTAGCTAGTACTTTAGAAGGCTGTGCTTCCCTCCAACCTTGACCTCCATTCTGCACCAGTATTCAGCAAGAAAGGCACTACTTACACATTCACTACATTGCTGACAAGTATAAACACATTTCTTCTTATTTGGGACTACCTACCGAGTCATCACACTCCTTTAATTACATTCCCTTCTCCTCACATGGCTCTCAAAAGTGTACAATGTTTTCTTTCCAAACTGAAACAGACTCAACTTCCATGAGATCTGTGGCCTGGTAAATCACCTGTTATGATGAACTATAGAACCATGGCTTTGGGAGGTCTTGCAAGAGACCTGTTATATTATGTTATACATACGCATTTCATATTGTGCAGACCAGTTTATGTGGGCTTCAGAGATAGTAGTGCGGGCATCAAGAGTCTTGCAGCACAGCTGAAAAGGTATTAGTCATGTACACAGCTTTCTGAAAATTTAAGTTGATCGCTTACTCATGCAGATCTTTTGATCCAAAGCTTTTATAAAATATTTCCTATCCACAGTCTCCAATGCAATGAGTAAGCTGCAGGGAGGTAGAAAATGAAACCTGCCTGGTCTTGATAAACCACATAAAATCACCAGCACAACATTTTACGTGGGTCCCAGCAGTCATCACCACATCTTAAATGAGAGGCAGGTACTGTCTTCCGGAATACTTGGAAAGGGTGAATTTCAAGATTTGTATAACTATACCTGCTGACACATATTAAGCTACCAGCAAATGAATAGAGTATATAATAGTTTTAGTGCATAATAATTAATAAAATAATTCATAACATAATTGATAAGTCAAGACCAGAATTTAGTCTTTTTCAGACAAGTTTGCTTTGATACTAATAATCACAAAATGCCACACTTCAGGTTGCCTTCAAAGATCATTTGGTTTGATTTTAGCCTGTGCCCTAGTTAATGCAGGTTGGCAAAGACCCACTAGCACAACCTAACTTCACACCGTAGCATTAATGTCTCTTCACACAACAGACCAGACAAGAGAGTGTTTGGTTGTTCTTCTGATCTGATGTCTAGTTTCCAGGCCATTTTAACACTATCTATCTAATACATTCCCTCTTGTAATCAAAATTTTAGGTATGAAAATTACTCTATCACATTCACTTCATTTGAATCTATGCATATTTCACCAACTGGTACATTTTCTTTGTACATTTCATACTGCAAATTACTTAGAGAGAAATGCCAATAATTCATTTGGATACCATTTAATTCTCTTCAGTTTTTCAGACTGGCAAAAAAAAAGCATCCCTAATAGAACATACAAGTGACAGACCAAGAAAAACAAGGAGAAATTAGCAGAGTGAAAGACAGCATTGCAAAATCCTCCCACACTTTAGTGTATGGAAATACTTCCTTTCTGTCCCAACCAGTTAATTGTTAAAAAGGAAAAAAGATTGAACTGATTAGAGCTATTTTTCTCTAAGATGTCTGGTAGCATTCAAAGGCTTAAAGCATCAGCTTACAGTTAAAAAGCTTTCACTTTAACTCATCTCCTTTTATATGGATTCTGATCTTTTCTAATTCTGATACATTATATCCCTGTGGGAGGGGGTGAAAAGAGATGGAGAAAAAGAAACTCTAGCAAAAAAACAAAGGAGAAGGGGCTGAAATCATTAGCAGGTGAGAGAAAAACAGTCTATACACCAAATACACCGTCATTTAACTGGAGACAGATAGTGAGAAGGCACAGCTGTCCTCCAAAACTAAACATAATATATACATAATGTATTATATATAATAAAACATATATATTTTATTATATTATATATAATATATAATATATATAATATATCATATATAATATATACTGATATATGTAATATATAATACATAATAATAATACAAATAAAAGAGGTTTGGGATATGTTTATTATATAAGACATAACCTATTGATTTTCCTGAATAAACACATAGGGTTCAGAAGTGCTGAGCATCCACAAATGGATTTGTGGCCATAGAAGATAAGGATGTTCCACTTTTAAATTCAAGTAATAAATTTCAATATTTAATTGTAATTAACTGCTAAATATTTAACTTAGTTTAACTGTTTTAACCAGCTAGATCAGTGATTCAGGCCCTCCCCACCCCAAATTTTCATTAGTTTTCACATTGCTTCCTATCCTTATTTCCTTTGGTGGCACCAGTTGTCTACTTTTGATTAACAAAATTTAAATATACTCTATGGATTGGGGTATGTAGGGTAATATATAGCTACCTCCAATAGCTTCCATATGACATGAAATGGAGCTGTATTCAAAGAGCACATTGCTACATTAATTTATGCTTCCACCCTGGTTCTGCAGGGGAGCCATGGTGAGGTGGAATATGAGCCACAGCGGCAGTGCCTGTTGGTGGCCTCGCATTGAACATTTGGGTAGACCTGCAGCTTGTACACTTAGGGAGAGAGCAGCAGCACCTGTGTTATCTGAATATCCTTGTAAGAGTAATAAATGCACAGTGTCTAAGCTCAAGAGACAGTGCTATGCTTGATAAAACAACTCTGGGAATAACTGCTTCAAAAAACCTAAAGCAGTCATATAGCTTTGAAAAAATCACTGTGTCACAAACCAGCTTCTTGATCTTCTGTTTGTCCTCCTCAGCAACAATGGCAGCACACTCTGAACAGGCTGAATGGGTGTAGGAGGGACCAGGTTAGCGGCCAAACAACTGATTTTAGATGGCTGGCTTGAGGAGAGCTCAAACCCCTCTGAAAAACTCTCCTGACACTTCATCCCAGCGTCCAGTACTACGGCACTCACGAGGATGTTATTGGGTTCTTCTCATTAGCCAAGCAGCTCCACTGTAGTAAGGTATCTCTTGCTGAACTCTTCTTAGGAAGTGTTTTCCAGGGTCTCATTTCTTAAGCAGCAAGGAGCTGAAACAGCTCCTTTCTCTTTGTGGTGTTTTTCCCTGTGATGTGTTCATAGATGGTATAGGTACTAATTAAATTCCCCTGCAAAACTGTATCAAATACTATACTATAACAAAGACACAAGAGATCCACTTCATTTACTTTGTTTTGAAAAAGATGGCTATCTCATCAAATAAAATACCAGATTAATCTAGCATGACTGATATTCTTTGTAAATTCATACTGCATTTTAACTAAATTTTCATTGAGTTTTCATGCATAAAGAATGAATTAGCACAGTTTCTCATACTGATTCCATTTAAACTACCTCCAGAACATCTTGCAGGACTCATAAAGGTTAAGCAACAGTGGGGAAAAATTGCAACTTTAGTATAGTTAATCCAATGTAAAGACATGTAAGAAAAAGATGGATTCCTAGCTATTCCTCTGTGCCAGTTGATACAATTGTGTCTGTTTCTACATAACTTTAAAACCAGCTTCAGCATGCACTGAGGACAAAAGCAAACACCCCAAACTAGTCATAATCAAGACATAGCAAAATAGTACAGAAGAAGAAAGCAGGATGCCATGGTGCTTGTATGTATTTGTTTGTCTAACCAGGAGAAAAGAGAGGTTTGTTAGCTACAGTTTCCCACCAACTAATAAGACTACAGGAGACCCACTACTTGTTCAAAAATTACTTGACTCTTATTAGTGCTGCAAGAGTCATCAATGCTGATGTGAAGAAGACAGATGAATGGCAAAAGAACCACTGAGGTCCTGTGAAACATTTGGAGTGCTGTCTAAAATATGGCCCTTTAAATTTATATTTTGTAGAAGAAAAGAGCAAATTTCTGAGTTTCTCTAACATCTGAAAATCTGAAAATTCTCTAAAATCTGAAAATTGCTGTTTGGGAAATTGTTTCCTAATAGGAACCAGGTTGGCAACTCGGTGGGTGTTTCTTCTGAAATGCTTGTGTTCTTCTGAGCTTGCCCTACCCTTTTTCTGTGCAGTAGAAATATTTATGGCTCATGGTAACCAACTGAGACAGCAAAGGACTGTAAGAAAGAAGAGAGAGAATCTGGGGCCAAATGCTACCTTATTTACTCCCAGGAGCAGCTGGTTAGCTATCGCTGGTGCAACTAAAATGACCAGGCAATCATTTGCCTTTTCTATCAACCCTTAATTGCTGAAAGCAGTACTTTTTATCTGAGGTATCTGATCAGTCCTACAGCCACCTCTCCAACAAATAAACACAACTTTTTCACTACCATGAGTACGCCGAAAGACCACCAGTCAGCACTCTGTGTGTGTCCTCGTCGGTTGACCACCTCCGGGGCCATGTACTCTATTGTCCCACAGAATGAGTATGCTCTCTTGTCATGGTCAATGGCTTCTTTACTTAGACCAAAATCTGAATAAATTGAAACAAAAAAAAAAAAAAAAAAAGACTTGTCAGGCCTATAAGAATGACAATTTAAGCTTTTGCTCACTTAAACTGCTCAAACAAATCACACCAAGTAGCCAACGAAGCACTCTCTGTGTGCAGAAAGGCCACAGACGTGTGTGTGCTGAAGCTGGGCTGATACAGAGTGCCTGGGTGGCATTTTAATACATCCTGAAAGTAGGTTTATCATTTTCTCTGCTCAGAATGAGATTCTGGCCCAGAGCAGAAGAGAGACTTTAAATAAGCAGAGATACACAGTTCAGATTTGGTGAAGATAATGCTGGTAAGGATTTTGCTTAGATAACCAAAGCATTAGAAATAACAATCCCAGGTGGACGCTAGTGAAAAGGATGGCCAGGGTGTCAAAGGGATGCCTTTCCAGGTATCCTCTGCACAGCTACAATTCAGATAATTTAATCTGGAGTAAGCAGACATATTGAAGCATCCTTCCATCCACAGTGGTAAGCAGGCAAGCCTGCATGCTTCAAGAGTACAATCTTACCAAGAAAACACTATGTTCTCCATGTGCAATGCAGTACAGGTGCTTGACAAATTGCCAGAGAAGTCCAACACTCAAACTCTTTTGTCTTCTGAATTCTTGTAAGGAAACTCTCTCCAAGCAAAGACTAAGATGCATCGAACATACTGCAGAAAAAAAATCAGCTTATAGACATGAAGTTTTTCCTCACATACCTGTTATCTTAATGTGGCCCTCTTCATCAAGCAGAATGCTGTAAAGCAAAGAAATTCATTCATTAGGCAGGCACAGAGTGCAGCTAACAAACATGAATAGAACACGCTTAAAACAGATAAGGAAATACGCAAGACTCAAATGCATGTGTAAACAAACCCTCAGTGGATTATATGCCTCCAGAAAGAAAAATTATGCTCAAAGGTCTGTCTAATCTTATGTCTGAAGCATGCGTGGCCTGCGGCAGTTGCATGGGGAGACTCCTTAATCCATAGCATGCTCAGGGCAGGCATGCAAGCTGAGCTCAGAATGAACAGAGTGTTCAAAGCACACAGCTGCAGAATATCTGCTTCTAGCAGGAGAAGGAGCTGCAGGTTTTCTGTTCTTATAATAATAAAGGTAAGTACACAAATAATTGCTTGGACTCGCTGGAACTAAAATTAACGGCACAGGTAGTTAGGTTCATGCTGAAGTAATAAAAGTGATCATAGAGCACAATGACTAGTCACAGCCTAACTGCATGGATCTCAGCTCCTGTTAACTTATTCTGCCTGGAAGCATAAATGAAAATTCAGCCTGGAAGCTAAGTTCAAGAGTTCTCATGTTTGCCACCTGCGAACACATTTTATTCCCTCAAAGACACTCCAACATTTCTCTAAGAGAAATTACTGTAGTTCACAAAAACATTGCCAGTTTTTATTGAAACAAGAGCGAACACTGAAACTGAAAAATTATGATTGTTTGGGGGGTAATTTTTCTGCCTATAAATACCAACAGTAATGAGGGTGGTGTTTCTTCAGTTCTAGTTAGATTTAGTATATTTCTCTTTTCAAAATGGTCTAGCGAGGTGTCAGCTATTTTTATATTCCTCTTCTCTTAGAGAGTCACTTTAATCCAATTATTCAAGAAGAAAATATGACAGAAGTGAACCAAACACATTGGGCTATACTTTCATGAAAGGCTGTCTCTGTACTGAAACATAATTGAAAAGAGATGATCTTCTGTCATTCATTTGTGCATTTAGAACATACGGTTATTGTGTAATTCATCAAACAAAGGCCAGCAGCTGAGTCACTACTACGTGTTCTATAATTAAAGCTATTTCTTTTTGATAAAAGCATCTTTACTTCTATTCTTTCTCTCCAGAGTTCTTGAAGTACTAGCCTATAACAGGCATGTTTAAATTTACTACTGTGATTGCAATCCATAAGCAAGAGGCTTGTGCTCCAGAAAAGAGCAGAATAAAACACCTGTCAGTGTGGAGATGAGCTTGAACGTATGAACTCCACAGACCTGGCTCTGGAAAAACAGCAAGGGACAGTACAGCTCACAGAAATAACCCAACATTTTGCCCCACACCTGGAAAGCCCCTATGAATAACAATGCAGTTCAACGGTTGTGGGGTTTTCCCCAGAAGCACTGTTTTTATATTTCATAGAATCATAGAATAGTTAGGGTTGGAAATGACCTTAGGATATAGGTTTCCTACTGAAAATTCAGGCTGCTTTTCTATGTATACAATACATGCTTTTTCATACCTTTACCATCATCAGAGTGTTCATACCTTACCCTCACTAAAGGTATGGAGCACAGCTATCAGATGGATAATACGGTTTTAGGTTGTCAGCCAGCAGCGTACAACAGTCTTTCTCACACTCAATGTTTGCATGAGCAACAACATAAATGGGTCCTGGTTTCCTAAGGGTGTTTATCCTACATCCCCTATATACATATATCCCTCCCCTGTCTCATGTTCCCTAATCACCCTCATACAGTGCCCTCAGCTGCCTGCAATTTCCCCTGTGGCCCCTGGCAGCACCCTTTGGACAGCTGGGTGTTTCCACGTTTACCATCTGCCAACACATATAACGTTACAATTATGAACTGAAAATTACATTTCATGTAAAACAAAATAATATGCTAGCAGTGAGTAGATAACTGTTGCACTAAATCAGCTTAGAGTGACATTAAGAAGCAAAGAACAATGTACCTGCTTCTAAGCATCCAAATTACAACAGACAAATAGTTTTCCTTTGACTGTAGAAACAAACATTATCCGATCACATTGTCTTCTCTTTTTACCTTTATTGTTTTACAATTCCTTTTTATCCCACACTGCCTGTAGTAGAAGTTCTATTGTGACAATTACTTTAGCTATGGTTTGCAGGATCAACTAATCTGAAATAAACTAATATTATTTTGCAGAAGGGAAAAAAATAGAAGTTGTTAATGTGATTTAGGCTTGAGAAGAATCTTTCCTCTAAACCAAATTTTGAGATTATAAAAACTGTAAGTAGTAGACTACTTTTAAAGCTTAAATGTAATCCCATTGAGTGATATCCTCTCACTATAATATTTTTCCATTTTATTTGTTTAGTTTAAGGTTTATACAGGATACTGTCATTGCCAACCAGTTCTTTGTTTCAAAACAACAACAACATTTTAGCCTCAGGATCATCCCACAAATCTTCAAACTACGTTTCCTGACCTGCTGTCTTAAGCATGACTACACACAGACTTTGCATTTATAAACCTATTTTTGAAAGATATGCTTTTCAATCAAATAGATTACTTGATTTATCCCCAGGTACAAACTTGAGCTTACCAGTCTGAGTCACTCCCTTTCCTGTACAACTGTTATATTCATGTAAACTAATTTTATACTACGGAAATTTTATCCAGATTCAACCGCATCACTGGTATCTATTTAACTGTACATCAAAGACCATAAACCATATATTCAGAAGTCAGGAAATATAAGAATAAGGGCTGCCACCTTAACTTTACACAGTGATCTCACTGTATAAATGTAATTTAGTTACATGATGATAGTTTTTGTTTTCTTCCAGAGAAAGAACAGGTAATACTCATGGATTTTAGCTAAGTAGCAGACTGAGGGAGACAGCTAGCTGGTCTCAGACACAAATGCCCAGACAGCTGGATTCCATTTGTTCCTTTTCAACTCTAAACCTAGAGTATGTTCCTCTTCAACATGCTTCAATGTAACAATGGCAAATCAATGTCACCTTCCTTTCTTGGGTGAGCTCTAATTTCTCAATTCACTGATCCCTGATTTGAGGCACTGCAGCTTGGTCTGAAGAAATTTTAAGTGCTCTCACTTGCAACTGAAGTCAGTGAAAGATGTGCTTTGAAACAGAAAGTGACACTCAATTCTAAGAACGCTAAAAATCAGATTTTCAGTATCTCAAACACAGTGAAGAGTTTTGACACACACTTATTTTTCTCCTTGGTTTCTAACTTCTCCTAAAGCAAAAAATTACGGCATTTGCCTATAAATGAAACAGCACTGTGACTTATAGTTGAATATACAGGCTCTTATTTAGATACCTTCTAATAGCAGCTTCATATATCACAGGTTAGCTTGAAAAACAGCTTCACCTAACTCCAGAAAAAAAAAGTATTGCATGATTCAGACTAATGCTCACTAGAAACAAAGTTTGAAGCTGAAAACCTATAATTGGAGTTATTCTATCACGTACATGTTTGTTGACGCTGACTGAAAAAAAAAAGCAATTCAGAATGAAGTTGAAACTGAAGAGCTGCTGGCAGACAATAAAGCAGCATGTGGCAGTGGCAGCTATAGTGTGACTGACTGCTCCTTACCTGCCTTTCATACTAGTAGTGAACTGGCACCTTTCTCCCTCCAGTTGTTTAATCTGCAGGATGACTTCCTGTATTTGCCAAAGACTCTCTTTTTCAGTTTTTGTTGCATAAACAAGACGGGGAATTTCGGTTACCTGCGAAAGGGTCTAGAGCCCAAAGGACTCTCACTACATACATCTATATGAATTCATATAGTACTACTACTATTATTTTTGCAACCAAAACATACAGTTGGATTTAAAGTTTAAATCAGATAGTACTGTACTGCAGATAAATCTCCTCCCCTTCAAATTCTCACCTACAAAGTCCACCTTCCATCATTTTTGGTCTCTTTCTTTATCCATGAGCATGAAATCAATAGCACTCCATTTCAAAGAAAGAGCTGCGTATTTTTGAATTTCATGTCACAGAAGGAAAAGGCTGCTCTGCTGTTAAACTTTGGAAGTGTGAGCAACAGCCAAACACACTGCCCTCAGTGGTCATCTTTTTTAAATGACAGCAATCATTACATTAAAAAGGCTGGTAACTTTGAAATGCTGTAGCCTTTTTTATTTGAGCTGACACAGAAGACGCAGGCAAAGAACCAGGCAAGCGGCATGAAATAAAAACAGTATCACATCACTCCGAGTGATAGCACTGAGAGTGTCATTTAGTCTACTGATGTACTGCAAATAAATCAGAGAAAGAAAAATGCTCCATAACAGCACATTAGGAGTAGAAAACAGCTGCAAATATAAGGGAGAAGAATTATTGGGAAAATATTTTGGATCATTAATGTTAATAATGAAGTGGTTTTAAAATGCCAATTATCACGTGTCTCATGAGCTAATATGCACACTAGTTTTCAGAGATGCTCATTTAGCAATGGCTACAATAAAACTGAATGGCGCCATGACACATTTTGGATGAGCTGGAAGCGCAGTTGCTTTGAGTGCATTATACCAAAGCAAGGGGAAGGCCAAATTAAATGCTGCAAATGGAGAACAGTGGCAGTGAAGTCAAAGGCACAGAGATCTGAATGACATGCTGAGATAATTCACTAAACTGAAGGCCAGGCACACAGAGGTCCAATCACACTGGAGCACAGTCAAAATATTTTGCCTGATGCTAAAATGACATGACAGGAAGACCCTACTGCTCATGGTGAGGGTCTTCAAGTAGAATGTTACGTATAAGAAGGAAGGCAAAACCTTTGGCACCTTCTGACTTACTCATGCAACAAGGAGCAGAAATGACCTAAAAGCTCACATATGTGTGTTTTGGTTCACTCTTTCTTATTAACTTACTTTTCTGGTTTTAGATCCCTGTAAATAATTCCAAGACCATGGAGATGGTCTAATGCCAAGGCCAGCTCAGCTAAGTAGAACTTGACATCCTCTTCTGTAAACATCACCTAGAGAGAAGGAAGAGAACACATCTATTTACTGGACAGTGGTGGGCTGGCTTGCATTAAATGTCATGGAGAAGGAATTATCTAACTCAGGAATGCAGGAAGGACCATTGTCTCAGGTTCAATTTTCCACAATTTGTCTGAGCTCACATTAACAGTTCTTACCAGACTCTCCTTATGAAACAAAACGTAATCTGTTGAGTGCTTCTGTTCCTTAAAACATGCTGCTCTCATTCATTTGTTTTATCTGTTTACATGACATCATGTTGTAATAACATGAACATGGTTGTAACTCCGAAGCCTTTGGAAATGAATGGCAAAATTCAATCCATTCATCGCAGCTCTCATTTCTTTCACATCTCTTAATTTGCTAAAATCTTGTCATTTGGCTAACAAATTCGTATGAAATGTGTAACCCCTTCAGGAAGTGAAATGCTTCCAAATCTAAGCATGAAGAGACTCAGAGATGGATTTAAAAACCCATGTATTGAGAGTTCAAGGAATCTCAGTGCAGATGACCTAATCAGTGCTGCACTGTATAACATTCAGAACCTGATGAGGTCTAAACTGAGGGCAGCTTTCCTTTCTATAGCAGGTACGGATACTCCTAACACTGAAAGCTCTGGTTTAGGTGGTAAGAAACTTCTGTAATTGAGAAAACACCAAGCTCAGAAAAACTCAGATGGCAAGAAACCCCTTTGGTTCAATTTTCATTATATCCCAGATGTTCTCTTTAATTAAATTTCAATACGTAAAACGATAATAATGAAGAAAGAGAAGCTGGTATATTTGATACACAAGTGTGAATACTGTGCATGACAGAAGTAAAATGAGTCAGCTCAATACAAATTTACATGTCATGTAAACTTAAATATCTACCGTAGAAGTTGCTGAGCTTGTTTTTAAAATTAAGTAGCTGGTCTTGAATGCTCTGAGAAGCTGCAGAGGGTTGAGAGCAAAAAGAGAGTATTCAGAGAACAGATGTCACATTATTTAATTAAGTCTATCACTCCAAAGGCTAGAAAGGAAAAGGATACACCAGCAAAACCTCTGACTAAAAATTTAATTGGTCTGAATGTAAAAATTGCATTAATTATCAAAATAAATTTGAATTATTCATAAGGTTCAAAATAAACATAGGCAAGAAGTGAAATCAACAGAATCAGGGGAAATCTAATCTATACAGATACATCTAGGTAAAGACATCTGTCTTAGAAAAAAAAAAGCAGGAGAGAGACAATGCTGTAGTATATGGGATCCGATTGAAAGTCCACTGAAATCAATACCATACGTAACAAATTTCAAGCAGAACATGTTTTCCCATATTTTTTTCCCTTGCAATACCTTCACACTAAACAGCTGCAAAGTATAGGTACACAACATGAGCTGCAATCACTGAAAAAAGATGTAAAAGGACTGTAAAGTTAAGAGGACTCATTATTCATAGTATAAAGCAGAGAACTTGGTGCATTACATCAGAAAAGCTTTGGGAAAAATGTGAAATTTTAAAGGAGTACAAAATCTCAGCTGTTCTCTTTCACTTTCAAGTTTTCCGACTGTGCAGAACAGGTAACTGCCCTCTGTAGGTAAGAGTCACTTCTTCCATGAAACAGGAAAGGCCCTTGCTAAGACAGCATGCTGCCTTGTTAACAAAGCCTGATTTCATGACAAAATAGCACAAGGATATTTTCAAGTTTGGTAATCTTTTTCCTCCTGTTAAAAAACAACTGCTACCTTGTACTGAGTATCATTACTTGGCAGTGTAATAAACCTGTTGCTAATGCCTGCTTGCATTAGCAACAAGCCTTGAAAGCGAATACTTGGGATCCTCCCCAAGCTGTGGTGCACACAGTAGCCTGCAGCATGTCCCCAAACCAGGAATAAGATGTGGGAAAAAAAAGTCAGGGAACTTTTGAATAAAAGCACTGTTTCACACCTTTTTTAGCCCACCAGTAACTCCACAAATCAAGGAGAGCTAACATAGCTGCCCCTTGAGATGGCATTTGAAAGGTCCCTACCTTATCTGTAAAGATTGTGTGTTAGGTGGCTGCTTGCACCACCGCCTCCACACCCTAGAAAGAGACCAAGCGCTGCGGACATCATGTTAGAGACAGAGAACGCTGAGGCACAACCAAGCCTCAGGGTGGCAGGCATCCTCCCTGGAGCCTTCTGTACTGCCTACAGGGCCCTCTCTGAGGCTAAGTGCAGGAGGATGTGCTGCTTCAAGCAATGCAGACAGAGGCATTTGCAGACAAAGGCAAGTGCTAAATGAACCTAGAAGCCCTACGACTGCTGCTTTCTTAAGGTATTAGCAAGACTCAAGTTTGGACTGTTTTCTAGCTGCCTCTTTCTCCAGCAGCAGCACCTCCAGAGGCAGGAGTTGCAGAGGACACGGAAGGCATGGGAGCGGAGGGAGGTGATGGAAGCAGCAGCTGTCCCCAGGCAGGCAGGAGGAGAGCAGGTGAGGGCTGTGACAGTCAGCCTTCAAGCCCCTGCCAGCATGGTGTGTGGCCTCTAACCTGCTTCCAGCAGCTGCTGCAGGAGACAGCTACTCTGCTGCTCACTGGCTGACACTCTGGTGTTAGCATCCTTGCTGGAGGGGTCAGCCCTAGCCTACAGCCCTCTCTCCTTTCTGCTGGCAGTTGTGTTTTTCCAGTGGTTTTGTCCCTATCTCCAGGGCAAAATGTATTGGGGATTGATTTCTCAGACTGCTTCTCATCACATGCAAGACATATTTTGCAAGCAATGAGTCTGGAGCTATTTTGCTATGGGGATGGCTTATTAGCGGTACAGTTTTCTGCAACAGTGATGCTTAAATGCTATCTGCTGCATTACCTATGGCATAGTTCAAATACAATTATTATGAACCTTCTTAAAGATGCAAGATGATAACATTCTATTACATATATATTGCAGGAATATTCACATCAAGTTAATCAAAGTTCTAGAAATCCAGGACAGTCTTTCATTTCTAAGTTAAAAGTTTATTGGCTTACCTCTTTGGAGAGTCTTGTGAAAAGGTCCCCTCCCCGCAGGAAATCTAGTATTAGATACAATTTTCCCTCTGTTTGAAATGCTGCATTAGAAAAGGATGGAGAGGTTGAAAGCTTGAATCATGATAAAGGTCTCCAAAATATGAATCGTGTTGACTAGCAGTGTATCATGCATGCCATTAGCTTCCCTGTCATTTCAGCAGTTTGAGAGCAGAAAATTTAATTTCTGTATAGAACTAAGCAATCAAGCTTAGGCTGTGAGAAAAAATGGTATCAGTTGAGAGACAACAATACATTACTTACATACTAATTTCCATGCTAAGCACCTATGAATTAATATTGCACAAGGCACCAGGAGTCACTAAGGGCTAGGCATAGAGAGAAGCTCCCAGGCTTGTGCAAGAGGAGAGCCTATCAAAATGTCCTCAGAAGACCCTTTACAGTAATAAGGGGGCTCCTTGGGAAGCTGGGGAGGCAGAAGGAGGCAACTCCAGCAAGACACCACATTCATATACACACATACACAAATTTGGACTGGTGCTGATTATTAAGAGCAGTTTTTATTTAGATTCACTAGCTTTCTAAGTGATATCTGACAGCAGGTGAGGGGGTCGGCAGGTGTATACTCACCAGCTACCCCACCAACACTACCTACCCCATCAGACTTTATGACAAATGTATTTTAATGGAGGAATAGCTAAAATTTACTTATACTGAAATTCTTCAGCAAAAATGAAGAATTTCACACAGGTAGCCTCTATGATTTTGTTAGAGACAGTCATAAGTAGTCAGGGGGTATCTGTACGAAATTGTAACACATCTAGTTACAATTCCCCAACCAATTGAAGAACAAACATGAACTATATTTTATTATAGTTACCATAATGAAGCTTGACTATGAAAGGATGATTCACTTCTGCCAAAATATCTCTCTCCATTTTTGATCGTACCCGATCCCGAACTATAAAAAAAGAACAGTAAGAACAGTGACATATTAAGATTCAGAATGGTCACTAGGTGTGGTACTGGAATGAGGTTCAAGTGATCTGGATTCTGCTTCTCACTTTGCTGATGGCTCATCGTGTGGCCTTTGACAAATTACATCACTTTCTAGTGCCCCCTCTTTCTGCCTGTCTTGTCTGTGTACTAAGAGTAAGCACTTCAGGAAGGCATCACATCTTCCTCTGTAGAGAACTGCCCTAACTAAAAAGACTACAGCATTACAAACAATGGGAAAGTGATTATGCTTTGCAGAAGAGAAAGTTAATGTGAAAATAAAAACTACATAAGATCAGTAACTCTTTGTCATTTAAGTAGAATGTACCAGTCTCAGAGCTCATCTGGTTAACCTTGTGGAAATTACAATACAATTTTTGTATTGTGCTGATGCTAGCAGCGTTTATGAGATATCACTAAATAGCACTGTCTGGAAGTGATTTACATAAATTTTCTTTCTATAAATATTTTAAGCTTCAAATAAACCATCCAAACAATAAGTGATAAAGAGGCTCATTAAAAATATTAAAAAAGTATTTTTATGTATAGAGATAAATCACCTTTTGCCAGCAATAAGAAAAAAACTTTTTGTGGTTGACATGAATAGGGAGTAAGAGAGTAAGAGACAGACTTATGGGGTTAGCTGAGTTCAAACTAATCAAAACTGACACTAAAGATTTCATAGCAAAAACATTTTAACAGAATGTTCAGACATTGTGGATGAGTCAAGTTCCCCCATTATCAGCTCTTGATCTTACAGATTAATTTTTCGGTCAATCAGAATTTTACTAATTCCATAATGAAAGCATTGAAATTTTCTTTTCCTGTGTTACACAATGCCAATACCCTTTTAAGCTGACAGCATCTACAAGGACTGCTATTCAACTATTTCAGGTGGTAAAGCCTGAGATCTCAAGTGAGATTCTGTCATCGCCTTTCACGTGTTGTGGAGCTGCTGAGAAGCTGAGTACTCTCAGCACCCAAGTAATGAACATGCCATAATGAAACTACATATTCTGTTGCAGTACTTCAAAAATTGGTGCACAGGAATTGGTCCAAAACAGCTGATCTGCAGGCTTAAATAGGAGTGGAGGGACACTTTGATTCCTTGCTAATTTGATGCTTTACCTAGTTCAGTAGTGACACAAGCTTTAGTAGCTCATTGAACCTAAGGTACCTTGTAGATAAAAAACAAAACAAAGGGAATCTCAGAATCTTATCTCACAAGGAAAAATAACACATAATGCTCTCACAAAATGCCTCACCTATGTGAAAGCAGAGCATTTCTCATGCTGTAGATCAGTGATGGTCCCAGGTAGGAATTCTTGTTGGAGAGGTAGGCATTACTGAACACTCTACGTGGGACATTCCCCATTAAGCTTGGTGAGATAGCCTAACAAAATGCCTTTCTGCACTTGCACTATGCAGGCATGAGAAGAGGCTGGCAGAATGGCATCATGTCCTCTTGTTCCCATCATTTCAATTTCTGAATCAGTAAAGACATCTGTGTGGCCAGGCACTTCATTGAAGCCACATGCCATGTGCCCTGCTCACTGCCGTGGACCTGTCAGGGTGCCACACCACCATTCTCCTCATATGCATTCAGTAGGCACAATGACATTAAAGAAAAGGCCATGTCATCACAGAAGACACCTCATTCTCCAGAGTCATGGCCCCGTAACCCCTCTGAACCTAGTCTCCTCCAAAGCTGCTCTAATCACCACCTTCACAGTGGCTGCCAAAAAAGATAATTGGAACCTGTAATCAGGATTGCAGCTTGGCATGTGAGTTGGTGACCTGCCCTGATCATCTTCCAACATCAGATACTGCCTGATTAAAACGCTCTGAGGGCAGAAGCTATATAGGTTGTCGTGGTTTAAACCCAACCAGGCAGCTCGTTCACTCACTCACCCCCCCTTCTTTCCCTCCCCCTGCTCCCGGAGAGGTGGGGAGGAGAACTGAAAAGAATATAACTCCCACTGGTTGAGATAAGAACAGTTTAGTAACTAAAGTATAACACAAATCACTACTGCTACCGCCAATAATAATAATGATAAAGGAAATAACAAGGGCAGAGAATACAACACCTCACGACCCACTGACCAGTACCTTGCCCCCACCCAGCAGTGATCTAGCCCTTCCAGGTAACTCTCAGTTACATCCTGGGCATGACGTGCTATGGTATGGAATACCTCTTTGGCTAGTTTGGGTCAGGGGTCCTGTCTCTGCTTTCTCCCGGCTTCCCCTCCTCCCCGGCAGAGCATGAGACTCACAAAGTCCTTGGTCAGGCTAAACATCTGAGCAGTAACTAAAAACATCGGTGTTATCAGAGCTGTTCCCAGGTCGAAAGTCAAAAACATAGCGCTGCACCAGCTACTAAGAAGGAGAAAAATGACTGCTACTGCTGAACCCAGGACATAGGCTCAGACTTTTAAGCAGTCCTACCACCAAAAGGACTATTAATCATACTCTTTGGAGAGACAAAATGACTTGCTTCCTCCTACTGTCCTTTTCTTACTCTATTACTTCCATATGCCTGGGCCATGCCTGATTTTAACCTTCAAAGTAGACTCCCTAGAGGTATCTACCTGCTTGCACCAGCTTACATGCCAGAGAGCACTGTCAGAGTTACTTATTGTACTGTATGGTGCACATCCATTGTAATACTTAATTAACACACAAGGTTAAATCCCTTCTCCTTTTTGATTTGTTATTAATGCTGTCATAGCAGGACAGAAAACTTACTTTCTCTTACTCTAGATACACCTAGAAATAGGAATTCCCCTGCTCTTCTGCCTGCCTGTATTTTGAGGGTTGGGGCAATGTGGGTCTGATATGCATCAGGAAAGATTTTAAGAAGAGATGAAACTTTGACATATCATTGAAACAGCATGAAAGTCTGGCTCAGTTTGACTCCTCTGTCATACTCCAGCTATGGTGAGTGGGAAAGTGCCCCCCCTGCACTTCACAGATTTTTTTTCCAGTATTCAGTGGTCAGTCTGATCCACTGAGGGAGTCTCCCTTCCAGTTCTTACATCCTGGCAGTCAGATAATTAATTTGCTCAAGCATGATCTGAATTAGTTCTGGCTGCTTATTCAGCCTGCTAGATTGTGGCTGTGGAGGGACTCTTCCAGTAGCATGAGGAGAGATGGACGGGGTCTGAATAGCTGCTGCAGTGCTAGGGATGATGAGGCCTGTACACTGAAGATATTTACCCTCTATGCCAACGACATAGCAAACTTGTGTCTTTGCTTAGTCTAGTTTGGGGATCAGTGAACATACATCATCATGAATTTCTCCACTCAAATTTAAACTAACTGGGTCTCTGAATAGGACCTATTTCTATGGATTCCTTTCTGAGTGAATCCCTTTTCTCTGATAGTATTATCACAGAACTTCTAAACCAGCACTGGAGCTCAGTAGCCCAGTTCAGCACCATCCAGCACAGTTACCTGCCCAATGCTGTAGAATGGCCTCTTCTTCTGCCCACCCCTTGGTAGTGTCTGGGGATGTACACCAAAGGAACAGAGGAAAGTGCAAATAACTCAGTTTCCCCATCGTCATTTTGACCACTTGCAGGGGCACCAGTACCGAACACGAACAGCGGAGTGCAGGTGGCTTGGGCACCTAATGCTTACACCGTATGTTCATCTGTATGAGTAAGATGCTCATCGGAAATAGTGCTCACCAGCTAAACTCTTTCTACCAGTACTGATTTTGGTTTGAAAGGTGGGGTTTGACATTTATCTTTAAATTATACATCAGACAGAGGCAGGGAACGTAACCTGGAGCAATGAGCACAAAGCCAGGAAGACTGTTTGCATGATCTCGGACAAATTAGCTCTCCCTGAAATAAACCCTGGTGTCACCAGACAGAAGAGACCAGAAGTGCAGCCTGTAACAGCAGAGGAAGACCTGCTACCCTGAAATAAAAGCAGTTCGCATTTCCAGGTATTAAAGTGGTATGAAAGAGAAGTGGAGGTAGCTGAGGATACATGCAAATAAATAGAGCTTATCCACTTCTGCTTGTCTAGTTCTGAACATCAAAGAGAAGGATGTTACTGCTTTCTTCATTTAACACTGAATGCTTAAGGAGAGGGTTTTACTTAAGGCATGAATTTTTACTTTTTGAATTGTTTTAGTTTTAATAACCATGAAGTACAGAAGGGAAAGGGTAAAAGTGAAAAGTATATTCCTAGCACCTTCCAAGGAGAGGAAAAAAAAGAAATCCTTTTCAATCATGGACTAGCTACATATTTTCTGAATAAAAAAATAAAAACATAATCCTGCTTTCCTGTGAAGCTGTCATGACATCAACTTTGGCTGGGATTTAAATATTGAAATACAAATTTCACTGAACTTATTGTCCTTATGTCTCACTTGAAAACCATGAGTCAGTGCATCTCTAGCTGTGTATGCTGTTTGTCGAGTAATGATGATCTAAAGACATTCTTTGAGGTACATGGAGTGACATCATATCAGTTCAGCAGGATGTCAAGCCAAACCAATGAGAACCTTAAGTAGTGAAACCGTGGCTTACAGGAGCTGTACAGGGGGAGTTTATAGAAGAGACACTCACTTGTCCTCTGTAATAATGATTCAAATTTATAGTTGATTCACTCTCAGGGGAAAGTAACTTGTCACATAATCTAGTGACTGGATAGCGGAACTGAAGTCACAGCTCTGTTAACTTAAACACCATCCAGCCACTGGTTTCAGTGTAGCCAGAGTATTGCTCCTGAGATCTGCTTGGTCAAAGAATAACTTCCAAATATTTTTATATAATACAACCCTCTCACTGCTGCACAAAATATTTCTTAGTTCTACCAGGAGAAAATTATCATGAAGCTATCTTCTAAATTTGTGTGTAATACTTTGCTGGTCTTTCCTCTGTCTTCAGACTTACCTGGAATAAAAGTTGATGTTTCTACTTCCAGAAATATAATTTTTAATATGACTTGCAGTGCAGTTTTGGTTCTGGGTATAGGTTTGGTGTTACAAGGCATGAGGGTTTAAACTACAGCTTCATACAGGCTAATACATGCACCAAATTCAAATTGGTGTCAGTTTCTGAAGATTACATTTCAGTTTCAAGTGTCAAATAAAAATGAAATCGTTTTTGTTTACAAACTGTAAATTAGTCATGAAGTTTCTTTGAGAAACACTTGTTCTAGAGGAAGTTTGTGTAGGCTGCACGAATTGTTGCACAAATATGAACACATAAGATATACTTTCCGCTCCTAGTCACAAATACAAAAGATGCTGACCTCAAAACCATCAAATTTAGCAAATCTCCTTTTGTTCCTTAAAACTTTTCCTGACAAGCTTCTGTTGGGACTGAAGGTTTCTCAAAGTTTACCTTAGCCTGCATAAGAACCTGTTTGAAAGCCATGGACACGTGGGGCAGCCAAAGTTGGTTTGCACTTGTCTTCTGCCTTATGGACCCCATTTGCCTCTGCACTGCCTCTTCCAGCTTGTTTAACTTGGGAAGGGGAAACGAAAAGGAAGATGCAAATTTTGAGTGCACTCGCTTATTAGTCTCCACTGGAATAGAAAATCAAATGTGAAGAAACTGACTTCAGTAGCTTTTGCATTATGAGGCTACACTTACTTTTTAATACCTGCCTTTTGCCAGCAGAAATCAGCTTCTGGGACACCTAGAGGGCTCAGTAGCACCACAGATAGTCACCATGTGGGCACTTCTATCCTCAGCATGGCTACGGCCAGCCCCACGACCAGCCTGGAACCTTACAGGCACCTTTTGCTGGGGAGGCCACCAGTGATGGTGGGTGGCAGTAGGAGGGGGTCTTCCCTCCTGCCTAGGATGAAATCCCGCTCGTTTCATCTGTCCCACACTACACTGGTTAGACACTTTACATTGAGTTTTCCCATGACCAATACCATTTTCCATTTACTGCTTTCCTCTTCAAAAGTTCTTTGTAGAGAAAGATCCATCAAGGATGATGGGTTTGGAGCCTCACTGACTTGTCCTTATGGCATTTTGTCCTTTTTGACAATTCTACCCAAAGCGCTGCTTAATCCCCTGACCTACAACACCAGGGAAGAGAAAAATCCCTGCACACCTGACACCAGCAACTGCCACTTACAGAAAGCTGCTCCTGCAGGAAGATGCACACAGAAAGTAACATCAGTTTCACAATCTGCTTAGAGGTGTTTGGCAAAAAGCATTATTGATTACAAATCATTTGCCAATCCTTATCTTTCAAAATGACCTTTTGATAAGAAATGTCACTGCTCAGCCAGAAGCGGAACACTAATTAATTAACAAAGCAAGAACAGGGGGAGCTAGAAACTAAGTCAACTTAATTAAATCACCATCAACAAATACTGGTAGCAGGAGAAATAAATCAGTGAATAAAATGACAGATTTAAATTTCATCCATTATCTTCCTTGCTTCCCAAAAGCTCAGCATGCTGCCTTGAGTGGAACAAAAGCAAAATATGACTCAGGCTCAGGAATATACAACTCAATTTCAAATTCTTCGTGTAGCACTGGAACATATGAATGATATAGAAAGAAATATAGACATAAAACTATGTGCAGCATCCTTTTCAATTCTATTTTTGTTATTTTCATCTGTTTTTAATGCTGGCTGTTATACACAAAAGCAGAAAGATACATTCTAATTTCAAATCCACACTGTGTACGTCTGGAAGACAAAGTACTTGTGTGGTGACTAATTACCCAAGAAATGGAGAAACACCGGCTTTCCAAAAAGGATCATAATCTGGCTTCAATGGTTCTGCTTGGAAATACTATTTTCATTACTGTGTTTCTGCTTCACGCAGCATTATACACAAATCTAAAGAGCAGCTTTTCATCTTGTACCTTATCAGTGAGCATTATTACAATGTACAAAGGAGAAAAGTGTCCTGTTGACATCTGAATATAGAAGTCTACCAATAATGTCACATGGGTTGCTTTTTTTTTCACATTCCTTTCAAAATGCAGATAATTTCATGAGGGTTATTTTTCTGGAAGAAAGATCCTCTGACCCCCAGATATGCAATGTTATAGAGATGGGGAAAGAGCCTTTAAAAACAGAGCTTTACCACTCAGCCTAGCACTGCTGTGGCAAGGGGAAAAAACAGATTCACAGAGCTGGAGACACTCCTTTGTAGAAAGGCACTCTGGAAAATCAATACGAATGCATAACGATTTTTAGGAGGCCAGGGTCTGGAAGAGGTCATTTATCTTCCCCACCCCCCCTTTTTTTTCCCCCTTTTACATGAAACAACACATTTGGCTTTAAAGAAATCAAAGGCTTGTTTTGTTTTGTTGCTGTTGTTTGGTTGGTTGGTTGGGCTTTTTTCAAGTAGCTTGGACACTTCAATGTTGAGATTTGGAATGACAGATATCTCTAAATTAATCTTAAGCTTTTAATATTGAACTTCCATTTACATTATTTATCACCTATTCATTATTCTATTAATTATTCTCTCTACATGTTTAAAAAAGGTAATTAAATCTGGCAACATCCCTCTGAAGTACCTCTGCTCAATTTTCCAACAAGGAGAGTTAAAGGACAGATTGATGAAGTCTAATGCTACTAAATAAAAGTCATATGGAAGTTGTCAGGGTTTTAAGGATATACTAACTGTGCTGAAAATAAATCCTCAGGCAGTGGCCCGAGCTCTCCCAGTGTCTTCCTGACACACTTGCCCAGCAAGGAAGTCTGCGGGTGCTGCTTGGTGGACTCCCTCCTGCCCAGTGGAGCCTCTGGCAACTGCAACATCCCACCATTTCCCCACTAGAACACCAACTTGGATCTCTCTCCCCAGCCAAAAAATCCCACAGACGCTGCAGGAGCTTAAGTGTGTTTTAGATTTTTGGCTGGAGCTAGCCAGTGGGTTCAAACCCTGTCATTAGAGAAGTACTGACCGACAAGCCAGCCAAGATGATCATATAAACCTCATGTCCTTATGCAGAGGTGAAATTTCAATTTCTGTGTATTTTCAAACAGAACTGGATCAACTGAATATACACAGATGTGCCTGTGCACAGCTTCCAGGTGAAACCATTCCCTTCCCAAGGTCTGTCAGCTGCAGATGTGCAATGATAGCCATTAAGCTAAATCCTATGGTGATGTACACCACTAACAAAGTCAGAATCATATCCCATGCAGTTGTACAAATGACTTTTAACTGACATCATCACAAGCAAACTGAACACATGGCCTGACGAAGAGCAGCGAAAGCTGCCATTTGCTAGTATGGAACTTCCCCCTAAAAGCCAAAACCTACAGCTGGAAATACATCTGTCCATGACTTGTGCAAAACCGAAAGCCTTAAACACCTCTGCATAGCTGCACCTGGGTCATCTTTTTCTCTGATGTAAAGCATATGTTTTATTTAACTTTATTTATGTTAGTGGGTATGATATCCTGCCAAACGACCCATGGAGTAATATATTTGCTTCTTGAATTCTGCTGTAATATACTCCTATTTTTTATTATATTTACTTCAGTTGAACAGATATATAATTATTATTATTGCTATTGCAGGAAACAATTTCAATATTAACTCTTAGTGACAGGCAATAATTACCCATGGTCTACGAATATGCATAATTTCAACATGATAAATGAATAAGAGGGCTAGCCTTAGAATTCAGGGGTTTCAGTAAACACCATTCATCAGTAGCCCTGGAAATTATGATAACCTGAAAGGAGAAACTAGTATCTGTTTCATATAGTTTTGCAATAAAGTTGCTTAAACCTGTTATGAGACATCTGGCCTTTCTCCCAAACCCCTCACAAAAGAGATACCTAAATTTCCAACCTACAGGAATCCAACAGGGGAAAGGTACACAAATACATACAGTACGCAGTCCTACTCTTAAATACAGTCCAAAGAGGGATGAATTTCTGTATCAAACTTCTCTCATATCTCTTGTCATACTCTAATTCTCTTGCAGCTACGGCCCTGCTGCAGTGCTGGCTAGCTTGCAAGCAGCTGCATAGGAAAGGCAGCACTGTCCCTAATATTTCCTACCGATGGGGCATTCCACTATTAATGAGCATTTGCCTTGTATGTGCTATCGTGATGTTGCTAAGTCACCAGAAGCAATGAGGAAATTGTTTTTCTCTTGTCCTGCTTGAGCTGGAGACGATCCAGGCATCCAGGAACTGCTCAGTCTCTCAGGGTAACAAGTCTTCAAGCCTTTTAAGCTTGAAGCCCTGAGTGGTCTAATCAACTGTTGCTGCTCTTTGCTCTTAGAACACACCTGTTTTGTGGGGTTTATGGGCAGGACTAACATTTGCAGATTTCTCTGGATGCATGAGAACTGTCTGTGCTTTGGTATTTACCACAAATATGTTCTGCAGTATATCAAAGGCAAAAATACAGCTTTTATGATTTAAAAGTACTGGGTGATCACTGGCTCTGCAGTGGAAACGCAAAGATATCCCCTCTTATGCCATCCTTGTACAGAACATAATTCCCTTCATTTAGTGTCTCAGGATCTACCTAAAAAGTTACTTGTCCTGAAAGTGAAGTTTCTTTTCCTTCAGGCTCTTTGAGTAACAACTAGCTCACTTGCAAAGCCTGGCAGAGGTTGGAGGGGATGAAGGTGGTGCTGGAGCTTCCAGATAGCTCCCTAGGACACTAACTCAGGGCAAGCGCTCCTGCGTGAGTGTGATTTAAAACCCACGCAAGGCCCTACTGTTTAATGGAACAGTATTGAACTGCCTGCTTGGTCCAGTTGGGATGTCCATGGACAAGACTGACAATCTTCTATATTATATTAAGTGAGAATTCCTGGAAGGAGTGGAGATGTTTTATTATCCCTCTGTGGAGAATGTATGTACTGGGATGCTGTCATTTGCCACTTAGGGCAGTTTTGCTCATAGACTGAACTAATGGTAAATGTTATCTGTAGAGCTGCTTGAAACTTGTAATTGTGGATATTTTCAAAGATGTTTTTGCTGTGGCTTTTGTTCTGAATTCGAATAAAAGGCCTAAATTCAGCAAGTTTTGCCAAAACAAAATGCAAAAAGTTGTTTTGGATGCATCAAAATACTGTTTAAAGGGTTTAAATTTATTTTTGATCTATTATTTCTTAGACATTTACTATAACATACACCAATATAATAATTTTTAAAAAGATATACAACCAAACCAGACCATTCTGCTGAAATGCTTACTACCAATGCTTTTTCAGTGAAATTTCACTCAACGGTCCTGTTCTGTGGATCTGCTCTATCAGTAACAGTACACGGAATCTCTTCTTTATCAATCATAAAGCAGCACATTCAGAAAATGGAATAACAAAAGAAAGAGGATTTATGGGTGCTTCAGGAAAAATACATTCAACAAGCCCACCACAAGTTTTTGAAATAGAACCAACATGTCTTCCAAGTGTAGGCTAAACATACAAAAGTATGAAGTAATGTTTTTGTGACTGGCCTAATTGGAGAGTCTACCAGCTTAGAGAGTTTACCAGCTTTGTTCTGATACGCGTAACACAAGCCAATGGCTGGACAGTGAAAGGTGCGTGTCCTGGGTTCAGCAGCAGCAGCAGTCAGTTTTTCTCCTTCTTAGTAGCTGGTGCAGCGCTGTGGTTTTGACTTTCGGCCTGGGAAAAATACTGATAAAGCCGATGTTTTCAGCTGCTGGTCAGAATGTTTACCCTGACCAAGGACTTTGTGAGTCTCATGCTCTGCCAGGGAGGAGGAGAAGCCGGGAGGAAGCAGGGACAGGACACCTGACCCAAACTAGCCAAAGAGGTATTCCATACCACAGCACGTCATGCCCAGGGATGTAACTGGGAGCTACCCGGAAGGGCACGTCCTCTTCTCTGTCGGGCTCATTTTCGGCGGGCGGTATCATATTCTCTTCCCTTGTTATTTCTCTTATCATTATTATTATTGGTGGTAGCAGTAGTGATTTGTGTTATACCTTAGTTACTGGACTGTTTTTATCTCAACCCGTGGGAGTTACATTCTTTCGATTCTCCTCCCCATCCCTCTTGGGCGGGGGGAGGGGAGTAGAAACTGCGTGGCTGACTTGCCGACTGGCTTAAACCATGACAGTGTGTTTCTCAGAAGGGAGGGACTGGATGGACTAATAACAGAGCACGAGGCAAATGTTAACATTCACCCTGAGCTACGCAGCAGCCCTGGCCATGACTGCAGTAGGCTGACTTCTCACTCTAAACACTTCTTCCATTAGGCTGCTTGGATGTGGTAAACACAGAGCCAATCCAACCTGATTTGCTCTAACAAAATGTTTTGGATGAGCATTTTAGTTACTGAATTCCAAATATTTTGGTTTGTGAAATGAGTAGCTAGCTCATTTAAGGCAACACCAAGGAAGCTCGGATAATGGCCTATCATCCAAAACCAAGAACACTCAGTTGATACAGGAAACATGAAGCCCTGAGACAGCTTCTATTTGTAAACCATGCAGGACCAGATTTATCGGGTTGCCTGTAACCCAGACCTCTGACCTACTTGCACACAAAGATAGGAATTCAGAACTCAAATATTTCAAGAAAACTGTGGTGTTTAATATCAACATTCAGGAAAACCAACCTTCGCATTGCCCACGCCCTGACATGCTACACAGGCATACTTAATATAGCTCCATTGATATGTTTGCCTCATAAAAATAAATGAGCATCTGCGAGACGGCTGTCTGTCACTGAAGAAGCCTACAGGCCCATCAGCAAGTAGGGTGTGAAGTCAAGGCAAGGTCATTGCCTAAATTAGAGAGTAAGGAAAAGCCTGGTCTTGTGTTCTCACTGACACACTGACTAAAGCTCTGCAAACACCAAGCCCTAGCCACACAAACAACAAGAAAAAGAAGCCTGATCTAGTGCTTTCTCCTATGAGGAGAGAAACACAGTGTCCAGACAATCACAAATTATTTTTCAGCCTGGTTTCCACTACCGTATAGGGAGCCTTGTGGAAGATATGACTAAGTCTAGAGAGTCTCTGAGTAAAATCACGGCCCTAAAACACTCAGTAGTAAAACTGCTGTTGACATTAATAAGATGACACCATCTACATCTCAGTCCCCGTATACAGTTCTGAAAATATACATAGCTGCTTGAACTCTAAAAGAACACCTAACTGCAGAGAAAATTTTTTTTCCTGTGTCACTGGGTAGCTGCCAAGTGCTAAACATAAACTGTACTAAGCAATAACTAAAGGGAGACAGGAGGAGAGCAGATAAATATTTAAAGGATATAAACATGAAGCACAGAGAAGACTTTTTATCAAAATAAAAGGAAAGAAAGGAATATAAATAGCAGGAGGTAAGTGAAACAGAAAAAGAGGAAATATAGGCTGTGTCTGGCAAACTGTAACTGACTGGACCCTGTGGAGCAAAGGGTTGGGATTGAAGCCTCATCACAACACATTTTAAAAAAAACTGAACAGAAAAACTTAAATAATGACTTAATAAGAAATCAGCCTGCCCTGCTGCAGGAGAATGAGACTGCATCTTTCACTGTGTGCTGCTCTGCTGCGGTGACTCCACCTCAATAAAGAATGATTTAAAAGAAAAAAATCTAGACTACACTACCATGCACTAGCGTTCGGGAGACTGGCTGAAAGAGAACATTTGTACCAGGATTAATGACTGCAACATTATGTTAGAGTATTTCAGCAGCGTAGAAAAAACAAATGAACAAATAAAACAACAAAACAACACAAACTAAAAATTTGCATTGGGAATGGATTTGAGAGCCCTGTGAAGAACAACCATGAGACACTTAGCTTACACCCAGTGCTTTTAATCCTGAGATCTCAAATAGCTTTACCCAGAGCCTAGGATCACTACAGCTGTTACTCTATAGGTGATAGCCGGGGTAAGCAGAGGGGTAATGCAGCTTCCATTGGGCCACCCAGCACAGCGGCTACCAGCCCTGTGAAGGTCCTCTCAGTGACTGCTCACAAACCATACTCCCCAAATGCAAATTTTCAGGCTTCTTCTTAAAAGCTTTGCTTTGGTAGTTGCTTGCTTTGTTCTGCTTGTGAAGAAGTGCTCTCAAACCTTTGCATTTGATAAACTACAGCAAACTAAAACCCAAGTGTGTCATAACAGCATGGCAGGGTTTCTGCTTATTTCTATGAAGATTCATATAAGGAGCCCTCTGACACTGGCAAATCTCATGTAGCAAGGTCAAGTCTTTCGCCTCATGAGCACCTACTTTTTGCTCTACCTGTCCCACCTATAGCCACCCTCCAATTCACTTCCATCCCCACCTTGGTGGCAGGGTTGAATAGCCTCACTCCTGCCACTTCCCATCCAAGGAAGGGGAGGGAGCAAAGGAGTGACCAAGGGAGGCCACTGAGCACCCACTCTGACAGCACTGGAGCAGAGCAGCCTTCTTCCCTCACAGCCCTGTGTGTGTCCCAAGCAGAAAGGTGCTTTTGGAGAAACTGGCAGACAGCTACTGCCTGCTTCCTGGAGCTTGAGAGAAGACTAGCTCTGGCCCTGTCTTGCTCCTACCACAAAGCTCAGTCTTCCCTGCAAAATGACACCTGGAGCAAATGCTGCCCATGACCATCTGTCTCTCTTCCTGGCCCTCCACTTCTCCACTTGCAAATTTGCCCTTTCTATTGCTTTTTCCTTGGCTCCACACACCATAGCATACCTCCAAGCCCACTGCTACCTCTGATGCTTGGCTCAAGGGATGCCAGCTTTCCCCTGCCTTGGGCTGCACCAGCTCACCTGGCGACAGCTGAGGGGCTTCTGGAAAACGGGGATGTCCAGATTTCAGTAGGTTGAAAGACAGCTACATAAAGGCTGGGCTTTTATTTGTGGGTCTAGGAAGAGCCTTTTAGCTTCCTTGGGGCCAAGGTCAAAACATGCAGCTTAAGAAGCCATCTTCTGTGTAAAAGTCTGCTCCTGGGAACTGCTGAGCAAAGCCACTGGTTATTTTCCTGAACAAAGCCAGAAAGAGAGGGAACAAGCTAGAGTCCCATCCTTTTCCCTTTATGGGGAAAGTTTTCTAAGAGGCAGAGATAGGTGGTAAAGGTGACCCAAATGTGGGGAGCACCATGTAAAACAAAAGTACAAAATAATCCTTTTAAAAATACATTTGAAAATTATTTTTTCTTATGGTAACATGCAAAGGCCAAGTTAGTTCCTGCATTTCTTTAAATCCTACCAAGATATACACCATGAATAATTTACATTGTATAGCTTATTGTATCCATAATGAAACAAAATTCAATTGATCAGCATTGAAAAAACCTATATAGGAATACAACCGCATAAACCTGAAACTCCTCTGAGCATGAAAGGCAGCTCTGAACTAACAGCTTTGATGATGACAATTGCTCACTAAATGGCAAGTATGTCCTAGCACAAACAAAGACTGAAAGATGACCAGGGACACAGAACAATTATCTGAGCAATTCCGGCTTTGCCCAAATTTACAAAAATAATCTACTGCTGAGAAAATGTCAGTTAAATTACTGCGCCATGGAAACCTCTCGAGTGTGCATGCAGATAGAAAATGCTGTAGACAAAATAGAAAGGAGAGGCTGTTGTTAATGCTGACTGCTGGCCTGTCTTTGAACATCATCAAAACCTCCAACTTGGAGCAAATGCCACAGCCATGAGAAAGCTGCAACTGACAGGTGTAACCCACATGAAAAGTATAAAACACAGAGAATGATTTTGTTTCCATTGAAACAAATCCCAGATGGCAGTGTCCCACAACTTTTATGGAGAGCCAGCTGAGTGCTAGCTCACCTCCAGCAGTGGTTGTGAACAGAGCACCTGGCCAGCGGTTTCAAGGTTTACAAGCAGTCCAAGTGTAAGGCTGTGAGGCAAAGCAATCCAGTGCAACTGACCCCCTAACCTCTGCCATCATTCTGACTTAAAATGGCATCAAGTGGCAGTGTTGACCCCTCTGTTAATCTGTCCTTGTGTTTGAAAGGAAATAACATCGTTTTGTTGTGTTATAGGAACCAGTAAAAGCAGTGGGGTGCAAATCCCAGAGGATGCTGATGAATTTGGGTTCCAACCAACTACAAATGCACTGCAGTTGCAGGCAGCTGAAATCAATTCCACAGCAATTATGTTGGATGCTCCAACTAGTGCAACTTATTCAGGGAACAGAACAAACAAACGCTTTTCATATAGATAATGGATTTGTACCACAGCCAAAGACATGCAGAGTCCATCAGGGAGGTTAAAAATCCCAGGGATATTTAGCTATTTTATTTCCACCTTAGCTTTTCACTATAGCTACAAATTTATGCAAAAGTACAGTTGATTCATAGCTCTGATTATTTCAAACAGTCAATACATTATACAGAACAGATATTTTCTATCAACTTCTTGGTTTGGATTCCATAGTGTGGCAGATTGCACTTAAGTGGGGAGGAGCGTTAATAACATCTCCATTAATACCTATTACATTTCATAAAGACATCGAGCACTGTGAAGAGGAGGCTGGCATAATTAGGTTAATGTTATAGATATGGAGATTGAGAATGGGAGCAGCAGTAATAGCAGCTGGTTTATGTTCATGCAGCAGGCTGGTGGCAGAGATACGAGCAGAGCCAAAGCCTTGTAACTCCTAAACTGAGGTACTAGCTCCTATGCTAAACATAGACTGCCACAAAAGAACAGACTACAAGATATAAAGTCAAAGGAGATGAAGACTAAAAGCATTTGAGCCTGTATTTGCCAAGAGAGCAATTTTTCTCTTCCTGTGATTCATGCAGCCTCATGGTATCAACAGCAAACTCTTGGATGTTGGGCAGAATTAAAAGGCTTGTGGTTCATTCATGTGCTGTGCAGCTGACTCGGGGGTTGCCAGCAATAGCTTCTCTTTTTCAGCAGTGGGCTTCTTCAAATTAGAAGCATTACAAGCAAACAGAAAGCTTACAAAGCTCATTAAAGAGGACACAAGATAAACAAGATACAAAAACTCTCAAGCCCCAAAACCAAGCCAAAAGAAAATCAGAAAAGCAGGCCTTCACATGAAGATTTCCATTTGGCTTACAGGATGCCAGCAAGAAAGGAAAAGGGCGATAGACAAGATAAAACAGTGACCACTGTTACATTATCACTGGTAAAGGCTAACTGGCCTGGACACATCCTGATGTTCTGCTTAATTCTGAAGCTAAACACATGAGAGAGGGGAATGGAGGTAGACAGCTGCAGGCAACCACGAAGAACTGAAACAACCCTCTAGAAATGCTGCTGTCTCGAGCATCAATGAAAAAACCAGCAGTATTACAAACCCTTCTACCCGAGGGCAAGCTTTCCCTAGGAACATTCTCTGAACAGGACTCCCCAAGGGAACAAGCATTCAGCATCTCAACAATATGAGCACTCTTCCATCTTTGCAGTAGGACATTTTTATCTGTTCAATTAAACCTCCTGAATTTTCAGTAATCTGCTCTGTAGAGCAGAGGTACTGCTACTGCTTCTGTCATGACAAAGCATTCACAGAGGACCTGAGATCCAGAACATGCAGTCAGAGCAGACCACATTTTGCATAACAGTCACCTCTGACTTATCTAGTCGATAACTAAATCTTCTAACCCAGACATGTAGAGAAAATGAATCCTGAGGAAGGAAAGGAAGATAAAAGATTCGCAGCCTACAGAAGATGGAAGCTAAACATGATAACAATCTTTAAGAAGTGGAAGAAAACTTCAGTGAGGAAACAGTTCTCAGTGGAGAGGATGTGAACTAATGGCTTCAGCTCTGGCAAGACAAATATGGGACAGATATTGGGAAACATTTTGTAAGAACAGGGATAGAGACAGTCTAAGAACAAGTTAGGCAAACCTCTGTCAGGAATGACACAAAAGCACAGCTGTGCACCCCTAGGCCAGAGGGGATGGACTTCTTCAGGTGCTTTCCAGACAATGCTTAAGTAGCAGTGCAAGGCACAGGGGACACCCCAAGTCCCACACTAGTGGGTTTACCTGGACCAGACCCAGTCAGGGACACAAGTTAGGCTTCCAAAGCAGAACCACTGAGACTCTGTGGTTGTCCAAGGAACCAGTCAGTCCTCACTCCCAGGTACTTGGCCCAGGCAGAGCACTGCACACAGCCAGCAGTGCCTGTCACCCTCTGGACTCGTTCATTCAGCTGGAGCTTCGCGTCATTCTTCCTAGATCTGCTGGAGTTAAACTAAGTTGTGCTTTTCTCTCTTCTCTCTGTGCTTCCCATGCTGTTGCTGGGGAGGGGTGTGCGGGCTGGCAAAGGCCACTGCACCTCCCAGTCCTTTCCTCATAAATTTGGTTTTGTACAGATAAAATGGAATTGCACCATATTTGTCAAACAGGATAAGCATTTCACTTGTGGCTTCAGGACAACTGTCCATGTAGTCTCTCCATTTCCTGAAACTACACCAAAAGCAACTAACAGTAATTTGCTACTTGACAATAAAAAATATCAAATGTGGTCTTTCCTGTAACATCACAACCAATTTGGGAATAACTGCACATAACTGTAACTGGATATACAGTGCAATGAATACAACATAAAGAATACTTCAAGGGAAAGCAAACAGTAGTGGTCAAGTCTCCTACAGGGATGTAGGACAAGAAGGAATGGCTTTAAACTGAAAGAAGGTAGACTTAGATTAAATATTAGGAAGGAATTCTTCACTGTGAAGGCAGTGAAACACTGGAACAGGTGGATGTCCCATCCCTGGAAGTGTTCAAGGCCAGGCTGGACGGGGCTTTGGGCAACCTGGTCTAGTAGAAGGTGCTCCTGCCCATGGAAGTGATGGCACTAAAGAATTAGATGATCTTTAAGGTCCCTTCTAACTTAAACCATTCTATGATCTTACGACTTTGAAGAATGAGTTTGGGTCTGAAAGCCTTTTATTGATGGAGTAAACCGCAGGAACTGCAGTTTCAAAGTGTCCTCACTACTTATTCACTGTGTCAAGTACAGCAGGATCAATCGAAACTTTAAAGAAGTAGATGGCAAATTGACTGAAAATTACAAGGCAATTTAGAAAATTGCTTTTTACTATCAAAAAAGAAACGGGTATGATGGACTACTTATTTCTGATAAAAAAACCAGCCGCTATTCCTTGACTGGCTGGGATAGCCAAGGGACACATTCAAATGCACCTGCAAGAGCTGCTTTCTTTCCAGAAATTTTAAAGAAGTCATTCTTTCTGTATTTCATCAACAGAAGAGTATGACTCAACAAATGTTTAGAACAAACTTGCGTAATTTGATCACAGGTAAAGAACATATCCTTTCTGCTAAAGAAATCAGCAGACTTTTCAGTGCTGTATTCCTCCAATTTCATATTTGAATCTCCCTTGTGCTGTATATGGAATCATCATATGAATACCTGAATAATACAACACTTTCAGCTGTTGCTAATGGGGTCCACGGAACTGCTCAAGGACTAGATGCTAATTATGAGGTTGCCCCACACTTGATGTCACACTTTGGTCCCAGGACCTGAATGCCCACAAGGAACTGGAAGGCACTTAGTACACTCCTGATCTAGTTTCATCAGAGGGGAACCCAGCTTGCGTGCACTGAAACTGCCATGCCCAGCAAACCACGGCACAGCAAAGAGAGATGACTGGAAGAATTGCTTCAAAAGCCTGGTCCAAGCCAAAGCACCAATGCTGTTTGATGCTAGGACTTACATCACAGTTTCTGCTATACCTCTAAACTTCTTGTGGAGAAAGCTGGGGTTTGCTTGTGAGTCCTGTCCTATGCTTCTTTGGGAAGAATAAAACAAAGCTATTTCAGGCAGCAACGTACTATGCTGCTGAAGCTCCGTTCCAAATGAACATACAACTATGCAGTGAGTTATTTTTTGATATTGCAGTAACAGCAGAGTTGTACTGGAACAAATGCATGGGTAGGAAAAGAATGGGCAATACTGCTGCATTTACCTACAGAATGAATGACAAGTGCAGAAGTGTGTGCTCCTATGGAAATCAGTCTGGTTGAATGACAGTGAGAAAGATAAAGATGTTGTTTATAATATTTACCAGTATATAAGGTGAAGGCTTAATAATTCTGTCCTCCTTAGGACAGTAAGTAGAAATTGCTATCTAGCAACCTGAACAACAATTTTAACAAGGTGACTCTAAACAGAGCTCAACAGCCAAAATTTTCAAGAGAAAGATGAATTTTCTTTGGCACTTAGGAAAAGCTCCATGAGGAACAACAGGTTTTTCTGTAAAAACAATCTAGCCAAAATGCTCTCCTGCTACAAACCAGAGTGCATTTTTAATATCCAGATTTCATTTCTTAAATCTCTGAATTGTGGGAATTTTTGCCTGATAACAGGATCTTTATCATGCACTCGGCTTTGTTAAAGGCTATAAATTAATTAGGACTTCATACAATGAGAAGTCCCACGTGGCTTGAACAGAAACAGATAATACAATCTTTAAGTGGTACATGCTCAGTTTATATTTATAGACAAAAATTTTACCTTCTCATCCAAACCTGAATTCAAACACTGTACAGAATCACTACAGAGTATGAGGTATTTAACCGAGAAGCTACAGTCTCAATGAGCACTACAGCCCAGTAGTGACCTCTAAGCACTGAGTTGAAGATTTTCTTGGTTTCACTTTCAAAACTCCCACAGGATGAAAGAAAGTTCTCCCTCCTCAGGTAACAGATACTAATTCCAGCTTGCTCCTAATTTTTGATGGGCAAGGTTGGCACGTTCTGTAGTTCAGCACAAAGCTGGAGATGTTCTCCTTGACTCCTGTCCCACAGAACTTCCATGCAAACAGGCAAGGTCCAGATAGTGACCCAAGAGCATTGCTGTGGGGTTGAGCACATGGCTAGGCTGATGATTACATTTTAGAGCCACTCATGAGGTATACAGAGGAGTTTTTGTTCTATTCAAAGCAGAGGGAAACCACTGGAGTTCCAGCGTCTTAGATCTAAACACCACGGTCATCGCAGGGAAACTGCAGCCACTTCAGTTAGTGTCCAAACAGGGAAGCAGCTTTATCAATGCTTTAGATGAAAACCATGATCCAGCTGGTGACATCTAAGTTAGTTGTCAATTTAGCGTATAATTAGTATCATTGATATAACATCCCTGAGAACACCATAAGCTCTCTGTGAGTCACTAAAGCTGCTCTCACCACTTACTATAACCATCTATAATCATCACATGCACTCAGCACAATTGTAAACCCAGAAGCCTACTAGCTTAGACTGAGGAGATCGTAAAATTCAAAGCACTAAGAGCTTTTGATAGAACAGATTACTATTTGTAAACAACAGAATCTGAAACAGGTAGACTCTCAGTTCTCAGGGTCAAATAGGTTCCATTCCTGAGAATTATACAGCCCATTACCAACAGGATGGGCAGATGCAAACTACTTCCTTGTGATCACATAAACCTTCACTAGATCACCACTGTAATATTTACAAAGTTCATAAGTATTATGTCAGAGAATTATGATTTCATGCTACTCTATGATTGCATTTCTCCTAGAGGGATGGGTCTTTGATTTTTAAGCTCCAGAGGCAGCTCTTACATTTCAGCACAGCAACCTGTTGGGGATTTATAGGTACTTCACAGGTATTTAATGAGGCTTACACTGTAAGTGATCTAAACATCTCTTGTTCACAGAATCCTGAAGCACATCTAGTAAAGCTGATGGAGCCTGAGACACCTTTAAAGAAATACCAAGTGAACTGAAATAATCAGCCTGCCTCTGTCCCAGCTTTGCTGGTGAATACAAGGCACACATATACACAGAATAAACAGTCCTTGTTTTCCTTCTGTTTCCTCAGTTTCATGGTGCCTTCAGGCTGGGCAGTCATGACTCACTCATATATATGTAAGTTTTTAATCATTCTAATTCAATTTTTTTTTTAATCTAAAAATCTCATTTTCTAGGGGAAATAAAAGTAGTATAATGAAGACATGAAAGCAACATTTTAAGATGGTATATTTAATACTACTATATAATGACATCTTAAAAAACAAAAGTCTCCCTCTTGGAAAGTATTTAAGTGCCTAAATGTCTTTGAGCACCTGGAACCCCACAAAAAGGTTTATATTTGCAAAGGTACCTATTAGGGTATTGTAATTTAATAGTCTTTCAAAGTCAGATGAATTATACATACACGCAGCCTTGAATCTGATGCATTTGCCATCTGTCACCTAACAGACATAAAATTCTCAAGCATTTTGGACAAGGTTTTCCTAAAATTAGTTGAATTTAATTAGAATGAAACACTTATCTAGTTTCTTCAGTTCTCTCCTTTAAAACCAGATACCCACATGCTCCAGCAAAAGGAAATGAGGCATGAAGGAAAGAAACATCTGCATGATGCTCTCATTTATAACTTAAGTGAGCAGTGGCTTTCTCACTTTCAGGGATCTGTGCTGTTTATAGGTGCTTATTCAGATATACTCTATATTTAATATGAACCTTCGAGTGGTAAAGATTACTTTCATTTTCACAAACGTTTATATGTACAGCATGTGCCTCTGCAAACCTGTACAGTCTAAACTGGAATATTTTGGAGTCTAATTCTCCCTTCACAGCAGGAGAGATACTGCTGTTTAGCAGATCTTTTTCAAGTTTAAATCTACATATGCAATTGATCTACAAAGCCTCTTTTGTATCAAACAACTTTTTTGAGCTGTAAATGCTTGAAGAGTGCTGCTGCTGATTGCTGTACCCTTTGCTGTTGGTGAAATTTGGGTCATGCTCATAAGGAACAAATATCTTGGAAAGAAGCAGGAGGCACAGACCCACTGGAGGAAGCCCTGTTTTGTAATTCTGCTTCTTCCTAAACATTACCAGCCAGTCATGACTACAGTCAGGCTCATGGGATAGGAAATCCTATTGGCAGAACCCACTATGGCTGTTCTACATAAAAGCTAGTTTTAATCCATCACTCCTGAAGGCATTTAACTTCCTCACATTCTTACTTACGAAGGTTTTAATTACTCAGACTAATTCAGAAAAGAAAAAACAATTTTGTTACCCCCTCTTCTTTTCTCATTTCTTCATTTTATGTATTTTCCAAATTTTTTTAACTGAAAAAAAAAAAAAAAAAAAAAAAAAGGAAAGAAAAAGCTATGATATTTAGGGACTGTGTGGCCGTGCCAATAGTACTGGTGCTGAGAGCTCTGACCTTCCTGTTCCATGCTATACCGTGCAGAGTACAAGTTAGGAAGCACAGTCACACAGAAATCTGTCTAGTATCATGTCTTTTGTCAGTAAATACTGAAAGCAGTGCTAACAAGAACATACGGCTTTGCTCCCATTACTTGACATAATAAATACTTCATACTGGCTTCCAGCCTTCTTTGAATGTAGGTAGGCAGCAATAATCTAGCACTTTCACTTAAAAAATGAAATTAAGCTGTCAGAAATATTCTCTCTGTGCCAAAAGTTACATGGAAGCTCACTGACAGCAATCCTCACTGTTGCTCACCTCACTTGCCCTGGGCCAATGGGGTTTTGCCTTCACTTTTGTACTTTGAGTTAAACAGCTGTCAGGCTTAACTTATTTGTAGAAACTAGCGTGGACAAATTAGTTCCTACTGGGAAATTCAGAGCTATTAGTCAGAGGGGTAAGTAGCCTGAATGAGAGAGAAATGCAATCCAGCAAAATCACAAAGCAGCTTCAACTTTTAGATCCTGTGACCCACGCTTGAGAAAACAACAAACAGCCTGCTGTAGCAGCCAAGGGACGAGGAAAGCAGTTGTCCTGTGCTATGATGAAGCAAGGAACTGCAAACACAGAGATGCCCGTTCTTGATGAACAGATACATACGATGGAACACTGAGTAGTTTAAAATCACATCTAAATTTGAAGACTTCCTAAAATACTATTTGTTCGAATTTTTTTTCCCCAGTATAATCTAACACTACAGATTTAGTTAAAATATAGTAAGTAATGACACATGTTAGGTAATCACACTTTACATAGAGTGTTAAGTAATAAATTTGGGGTAGCAAAAGAACCCCCCCCTTCTCCAAAGCTCTTTCAGATCAACACACCTCAGATTTATATAGAAAAAGAGGGAATACCCAATTTTTACCTTGGGTGAAAAGTTCTGGGTTGTTAAAAGAACAGAAATTAATCTCTGGCACGTGTTGACATCAGAGGTGTCATGCAGTCCTTCCTCAGACACCGTGCCCAGCAGCAGATGGCTTTTCCTGGTAGGGAAGGCTCTGAGAGTTGAGTTCAGCTCAGTCTGGGTACTTTGCGGTTCTGCTCTTGGTTGAGAAGTCAGATAATCACTCTATTATAGGTACTGTGCATAAAGTACTTTTCCTTTTTATGTATTACATCCAGTACTACTTAAGTGGTTATTTGCACCATGCTGTCCTGCCAGAACAAATTTTCTCTTGTACATTCCAAACAAAAAGATCAGCACGCCAGTATTGCTCCAAACTAATGTTTCTTTGAAAAGGCTTTCTTAGGTGAAGGAAACCTGAAAATAACTATTTGGCCACTTCCCTATTTTGACTATACTCAGAAAAGGTGATGTGTCTGCCTGCCACCAACTACTGTAACTCTACCCTGTAATTAGAGGTAGCTTCATTCTTCTTTTGGTCCCTCAAATTGAGACATTCTAAAACAACCTGGACTTTTAAGTCATCAGAACTATCTCAAAATGATTTCGCTTAATATTGGAATAGAAATTTAGGTACTATACTGCATTATGCAAACCCACATTGTCCAGGAAGGAACAAAAAGAGCTGCTGTGGGCAAAACGAACACTGTCTACCTTATCTGCAAAAAGTGTAAGGCTTTT
This sequence comes from Psittacula echo, assembly GCF_963264785.1. NCBI lineage: Eukaryota > Metazoa > Chordata > Aves > Psittaciformes > Psittacidae > Psittacula > Psittacula echo. The sequence goes on along the minus strand of NC_137738.1, from coordinate 33,856,456 downwards.
GAGAAGGAAAACAGAGTAAAGTGGTTGGTCAGGGAACCGAGAAGATAGGAGCCATGTTTTACTTCAGCAATATCCTTATTTAAAAATACTTACTTAAGTTTACTTCAGCAACAGAAAGATACTGCCACTGTGATACAAATTAATATATGCCCAATAGAAGTCCTATAGATAACACCAAGAAAGTGAAGAAAGCATTCAGCTGTTAAACTCTGAAGCCCCATTTTCCTGCTCCCACAGTGCAGAGGTAACATTTTTTGTGTATGTTTTTTTAGAACATTCCCTAGAGTGAGGTAGGATTTTGGAGGGTGGTAGAGATGTATTTGTGCACTGTTATGTACTGTAAGATAGAAGCAATGCAAGAAATATGAATGACAAGCTAGGACAGAAATAGAGACTGCAGAGGCTGTCCCGATCCTTACCTTTCAGAGTTGCTTTCTTAAGTACCTTCATTGCATATAGCTGACCCGCATCAGATCCTTTGATCTTCCTCACTAGAAATACCTGTAAAAAGCAGATGAACACTGAACTTCCAGTTACAAGCCTTGCTGCACTTGATAGAGGAAAAAATACTACAGTTCATGAAATCTAATGAAAATTGTTAGCTGAAAGTATTTCATATCTATCTCACCTGTAATTGGTTGAGCTGGCTCTGGAAATTTTCAGTTTTAAGCCTTCACCGCCTCACAAAGAATATATGCTCAACATTATTAATTGACGTTACACATTCAATCGAAGATGGGCAAACAGGCAGAATCAGGGCACACACTTCTCTTCGTATTCTGATCAGCTTTACATGAAAATAAGTTATGTCTCATTTGTGCTTAAGAATGTGCAGTGTCTTAAAATTGTTACCTTCAAATTAAGGAAAAAAAACCTCAAACAATTTATTGTAATTTATGCCATAAGTCACGAATGGTGACTTGCCTAAGATGCAGTTGAAGCAAAAATTCATACAGCTAAAAAATCTGTTTGTCCATACTTAACAAAAAGCAGGACTATGACTAACATATATGCTATAACAAAGGTAGTTTTCCCTGTTATGGTTTCCTCTGATATATCTTCTGAAAATGTAAATTTGTAATTGAGATAAAATAAAATTGTAGCTAAAACTGTATCCTCTTTCTTTTACTTCATCCAGCTCCTTCTTATCTGCCCCTAAGTGCATCTGAGCACTGGAGGGGTAGTGAACAAAGGAATGGGCAATTTATTTTGGTCTTCATTAGACTTTCAGTGTTTTAAGAATTGAAAATAAAATAAACAAGTTTTTTAGCTGATTCCCAGGACTGACTCTGTCTGCTGAAGTCAGAAATACCAGACAACAGTGTCTCTTTTTTTATTTCAGCACTTGTGATACTGGACAGAAACGGAAGTAAAGCCAAACACAGAAAGAAATATAAGCCCATGTACATAGCATATACTTATAAATATATAAATTAACAAAGGCTGGATGAAATTATGTAGCTCATGAATGTCTACTTGGATTACAAAAATCTGTGGCAATTATTTTATTCATTGCTTGTTCAGGAACCATGCAGCTTTGTTAACTGTCTCCACCTGGAATATGAAAAGCCAAAAAGAGAAAGGAGGAAGTCTCTTTCTAGCACACTATTTTCAAGTTGAAAAACTCTTCCTCTTGAAAAAAAAATACCTGCAAACAGATTATGATATTTTTTTAGAATACCCTTTGAGGAAAGCTTTGTGGGAAGGGAGAACAACTTTTAACAAGCAGGTAGAGAAGCTGAAAAAAAAACCCAAACCAATGTAAATCTCTCTGAACACTTTAACCAGGGCTTTCAATCTGACAGCATCACAGCTACAACACTTCAACAATATGTTCTGATACTTTTTTGGTGAGACCTTCCTTCTCAAGGTGTTTCCTGTACATGAGATATGAACAGTTCCTCAGCCAAGTGGCCCTAACTAGCTGAGTTTGGGCACACATTGCTTGTTCTCATCTCCTCTTTCCTAGTTTGATGAACATACAAATATTTCTGATGCTTACAACTGCAGAAACAAATGATGAAATCTGGATACAACAGGAGCACATATGACTGCTATAGGGATGCTGGGGAGGGACTATTCGTTAGGGACTGTAGTGATAGGACAAGCGGTAACGGGTTAAAACTTAAACAGAGGAAGTTTAGATTAGATATAAGGAAGAAGTTCTTTACTGTAAGGGTGGTGAGGCACTGGAATGGGTTACCCAAGGAAGTTGTGAATGCTCCATCCCTGGTGGTGTTCAAGGCCAAGTTAGATAGAGCCTTGGGTGACATGGTTTAGTGTTAAGTGTCCCTGCCCATGGCAGGGGGGTTGAAACTAGATGATCTTCAGGTCCTTTCCAATCCTAACTATTCTATGATTCTATGAACTGTTTTTCATTAACTTTCATGATAAATTAAGATCAGCTGCTCCAGCATTAACAGGAAGTCAATTCATTTAGAAGTTTGGCTAGACAGAGAAATATTGGGATATTTTTCTATCCAGCCCAAGTAAAAGATTCATTTGTTGCATTATACTGAAAGCAAGGAGAAAGACAAAAGCAAGCTTGCCCAAACACTAGATTTTCACAGCTGTATTGTTACTCTGCAGAAATGGTTATGGAATCTTTATACAAAAAACAACGCAAAACTCCAAACATTTAAAATAATTATTTTAAGCTGTACTGCATATGGAACAGCACAGCATGCTGCACCTGCATAAATACTGGGCTGCAGTATCTTCCATGCAATCTTGCAAAGCATGTAATACTCATATCGCTGTAATAAGCACAATTATCAACTGACGCTACTAGTCACTAGTCAGCTGTTCCCTGTAGCAGAGGATTCCCTCCAAAACAGATGACTCAAGAACACTGTGTGCTGTTTCAGAGGACATCAAAATAATCATCAACCAAAAAGGAAACAGAACAAATGAAAAAGCATTGCATTGCAAAATGATATCATCCTTCTGATTCTTCTTAAAGGTAAAGTTTCATTGCTCTTGAAACCACCAAATGGTCCTGGAGCACCTACTTGACTGGTTATATCAGCTATGCTATACTAGTTTGCCAGAACAGCACAGGCATGTCGCTGAGCATGACTTTCAGTTTTCTAGTTTGAAAGGCATGCAAACACCTCAGGTTATCAATACCTAATAACTAACAAAACTCCCTTAGCTGGAGCAATGGGAGTATAACCCAAATCCCAACCTAAAAAGTTAAGCAAGTGTTGCGACTTTCAAGAGTGTTGCGACTTTCAAGAGTGTTTCAAGCGCCCCCCCGACACCAAAGACATCTTCCCTAATCCTGCAAGAAACTATTTAGGCCTCAGCCGAATAACTTGAAAACCCACTGTTTTTCTCCTTCTTGTACTGAGTCATACAGTAAACCTAATTTTAAGTTGTTTCATTTTTTATAATTTTCAGTATTTAAACCAAGTATCATTACTGTGCTCTTGAGAAATTCTCTAGATCAAATCTTGGTCATGAACGCAAACATTCTTGGTATCACTCATCTCAGGGAACTTCTAGCAGACCTGCTTATCAATATAATTCTAGAATAGCCAGAAAGTTGATAAATACTCTCAATATAGATTCTTTCAAGAATAACACTAATGCCCTTGATTCATCATCAGGTTGCTCAGCTTTGTGCTGACTACCACATCAACTTTCAGGTATAAGACAGTTCTTCAAGTTAGCCAGAATGATCCACTACTGAGTCGAAAGCTGGGAAATATTTTCTTAAAACTCCACAAAATAATAGACTTAAAATGATAAAGACTTCAATGCCTGGTTTAAATTAGGCTCACTGTTCCACAGGTTTCAAAGTTTTATTTAAACCATGGAAAGAGTTTAAGACTGAACTGACTCCTCCCTCTTTCTCTCCATCTTTTCTTCCTATTCTCATTTTCAACTGACATGTTCTGCTGAAGAAGAATTGTCTCTGGGATTAAGAAAAGACTTAAGACAGAAATGCTGTTTCTCAGAAATCAGCTTGTGGTCATACAGGTAGGGTTTTTCCCTCCCATTCTCTCACCAAAACGATTGCTCTCTTCAGCACTGGGGTTTGACTCCAGGGTCCTTTCAACAAAGCATACAGGCTGCTAAGTGAGAACTGAAGAGCAGTCTGAGACTTTGAAATGTGCTTGAGATCCCATTTCCCTCAATGGGAATTAGACAGCTAACTTATTTAAGCCTCTGAATGTTCCTATTTTCATTCTCCAACTAGGCAGCAGTGGTGCATTCACATCCCTGGTGTGCAGGTCAGAAAGAGGGAGGTGGGGTGTCTTATTTTTTTAGAGAGTGATGCTCACTAATGCTCACTTGTGCTCATCAGACCATGTCCAGAGACATAAGCACCAGTTGCTAAAGTGCTTTATACACACACACACACAAAAATCTATCTAAAGCACAAAAATGTTATTAAAAATAAGATAGAAGAGGTTTGGGCTTGCTTGTCTGCCTTTGCAATGTAATTCAATTTAGAAAAATGTTACTGGTGTAAATGAACTCAGAGAAAGGACATGACATTTTCAATATTGCTCTAGGTTATTAGATGGCATTAAAAATTACCTTTCCATATGAACCTTGTCCTAATACTTTCAGCAGTTCAAACTGAGAAGGATCTGCTTTTTCAAAACCTTCCTTCACATGATGACTGATGTCTATTTCCTTCACGATACCTTCTTCCTGCAAAGGAAACAACAAAAAACAAAATCCCCAAATCAGAGCTGTTATCCTAAGGAAACACGCAGTTTATGAAAATCTCATCTTCTGTGATGCTACAATCATGCACGAAATTTTGAAAAAAGAAACAAATGCTTGTCCAAATTTTCCACGTGGCTGCTACTGGCTGGGGAAGGTAACATCATGACATCCAGGCTTGCTGCTTCTGTTTATTTACCCTCAAGATACAACTAGGTATAGAATATGCAAGCTGAAACACAAAAATATGCCCATCACAGACCTTGCTAGCAGAGTGGCACGTACTCAAATCTGTACTGTAGAGGCTCCAGCACACTTGTTTTAACAGACTTTCTCATTCTCCCCCAAAGCATCACTTAAATCCATTTTAAACAGCTCCCTTAGTCTTAAGCAGCAATTCTTCGTATGAGCAGACAATAAAGAAAAGGCGTGGCTAGAAGCATTTCTCCCTATTTACCTCAAAGAATGGAAAGTAACTATCAGTAACCCTCTAAATAGAAAACAAATTAACAATTTATTAATAAGGATTTATAAAGATGTGAAAATGGGATGGTGGTGGGAGGAAGACAGACAGATACTTTCTTGCTTGCAGGAATTAGCTTTAAATGCTTTGGATTTTCCAGGTTCTTTTGTTAAAATATTTCTACTGTCAATAGACGCGCCAGTTGAAGTAGGACTTTCATCTTACAAACTGTGACATATGGCAATTGTTTTAGTGGTTTGGTTTACCTTATTTTGGCTTGTTCCTCCAAAAAGAGAGTGACTAGGTCATGTAAGACCCAGAGTGACTACACAGAGTTTGCAGCAACCCAGAAAGTCATTGAGCTGAAAAGAAACCTGGAAGAAAGGACTTGCTCTTCAAGGACACAGTGGTGAGAAAAGAGAATGCTTACATGCCTTTTTATTTCTGTGGTGTTTTGTACACTTACATTTGAGCTTTTTTTTTTTTTTTCCCTATTAAAACTACTTGTTCTAACTTCTCTACAAGTAAAATGTGGATTCTGAGTACAAAACCTTTTTGTTTCATCTCCCAGATTGAAAGGAATTACTCATTTAGGAATAGGTTTGAGTATTTCTTCACTCAGCAGAAATAATTGGAAACTCATAAACATTATTTTCCCATGAACTTTTCCTGCTACTGTCCTTTTCCCCCAAGAAAATCTCTCAATAAAACCAGGAAATACAACATTTGTTCTCCATTCTTAAAAATGAAGAAAGTAGAAATAATATCCCAAACCGAAAAATGCATTCACAAAAGTGTTCGGCCAAAACACATTCGTTTACTAAACAAGAATAAATTTCATTCCCTTCTCCTCCAGAAAAATTACTATCACTTTCTATCCACTGTAATTTATCTGATGCGCGGTTAGCATTGCCCGAGTTGCTTCTTATACTGTAGCTCCATCCCTCCTCATTTCTTACGCTGCCTCTTTGCACTCACGTGCTTTGGAACAGGGACTATATCCTCCTCTGGGTTTGGAAAGCTTCCTGTACTTTGTGATCATGAAATCATGGAAATATCATCATCATCTCACAGCAACTCATTTTTCTGATCCCAATTCCTCTAGCTTAAGGTTTGCCTGAAAGGAAATGCCTGAAACCAGTTTTCTCAGATTTGAAGGTTTTCAAAGTACAGAACTGCCAGGATCTCTCCTCTTGTTTATCTGGCTTTAATTGCTGTAGGAGACAAAGTATCTCTTGGATATTAAAAATATTAATGTTTTCATTTTTTTCTAGGTGAGAAAAACAAGAGTAAACTGATACAGATTCTACACACACTATTAGCTGTTTTCCCAAGGAAACCAAGTTCTGAAATGATGAGCTTTCATACTGAGTGACATGCATCTTTAGGTAAACTGCCCTTAGCTAAGAGACTTGCACACTGGTAAGAACATTATTTTGAGCTTAGCCCACCCTGCCACACTATAGCTTAGATAAAGTACTTGGACCGGATACTTAGGTAAAGTATTTGTAAGTATCTTGTTCAGTGGTTATTCACTAAGGCTAAAAATTACTCTCCATAGACTCAGGCTCTTGGATCACCTCTATACTGAAGCTTGTATGCTTGGGAGTTTGCTCTCCTGTGAGGACAGTAAGATTGGGGACTGGCTTCTGCAGGCCAGTCTCTGTGTGTGGACAACCCCCTGACAACTGTCATATGATGAAAAAATTGCATGATATTTTCCCAACTCAGTGGACCTGGTCACTATTTCATTAATTAGCCCATCTGTGTTTTGCACAGAAGCACAGCACAGCAAGGACCATCCACTGCAACCATGCAAAGCAGCACGTGGATCTGAATTCTGAAATGTATTTGGAAGACAAAGCTCTGAAAAAAAGCAGTTAACCTCAATTTTATGTACACCAGATATCTGCCTCAGATTTAGTTCTCCTTGGAGCTGACACCTTGATCTCAAAAGCTGTGGATGAGATCTACCACAAACAGCAAACCTCTTTTAAATGAAGTTAGACTGTATTTCAACCAGCTACATTTGCAAGTTTAAATCATGAGTGAGCTTCAATTTGTCCATTCACATTAGTCATCAGTCACAGGCCTACAACCTTAGGCATGTTTCTCATTGTACTATTAAATTTAATAGTACCTCTTTAGGTTCATGAGATGTGCTCAGTTACAGGAATATATTGAAGGCATTAAAGTGATAATAATTCAGCTTGCTGGAAGAACGCTTAAAAAATTCTAGCATTCCCAGAGAAACAGCATAATTAATTCATAACTTGCAATAAAAACAACACTTTAATTATATGCATCTTTAATTAAAATATCAGAAAAATATTATTTAAAAGGAATGGGACCAAACACAAAGCCTGGCAGTGTTTAGCAGAGAAGCACACATTTTAAAATTGAAAAATCTTGTAGTACGTGACTTTTCCAACCCTAACTATTCTATGATTCTATGACTGGTTGAAGGGGCTTCTGGGGGTCATCCAGTCCCAACACTCGTGCCCAAAATATCACAGATATTTGATCAGACCAGCTGTTTTTGGTCCACTGTCGTTCTCAGTGTCTCAAACAATGAGGCTTGAGCCACTTCCTATGGAAGATTCTTCTCTTTTGATTTTCCTAGCTCAGAAATGCCCACAGTCATGTCTAGCTGCCTGTTTCACAGGTCCTTGGAGGAAGCAGGATATTTTTCTAGGAAGGTAGGATTTTCTGTGGATTTCCTGTGGTCTCCTCACTAAAAATGGGCAGCAAAGCAGCACTGAAAAAAAGCATGCCAACTCTTTCTTCACTGATCATCACAAGTGACGTTACTTGCGAGCTCTCCAAGAGGCAGACAATATTTTAACTATTACGACAAATCCACTTCCCACTGGAGAAAAAAGCCAAACTGTCAGTACTTGGGACTGAAGATGAACACAGCCCCTTAAAATAAATATATGCATTTGCAAACATGCATCTGTTTGCCTTGCATGTATTTCTATGTTCTTCTTAGTTATTTTCCTGCATGAATTCTGGAATGACTTCTGCTTTCTTGCCTTAGTAGGAAAAAAGCTTCCCCTACCATTTATGGTTTTTGAAGTCTCCCTGTATTAAACTAATATGGAATGTGGTATAATTTTTCTCAGGTACTGATGATCAGAGTGAAGCCCAAACCATTGTAGCAAAAGCACCATGGGCAGATCTTACAATTATTTTTGCTCTGAATTGCATCTTAGGGACTTCTCTAACATGGATGTTTTTTACTAGTCCAGCAAATGCAGCATTAGAAATTTGCATAAGAACAATAAAACTGAGGCAAGAGATTCACAATACAGACAAAGCCTGAACACTGAAGAAGCTGTTTTGATGGAACGGGTTTCATTCTGGAATAAAACATGAGCCAACTTCCAAAGTGGTTTTGATCAGTGAAGTTGGTGGAGTCAAAAATGAATGTTCCAAGTTTGGTCTTGCAACAGCTGTGCACAGAAGCCTGGGCTCTTGCTCCCTGCTGACTTGTCCCGATGCTGCATTAGCAGGAATGCCTGACTTGATGAAGCTTAATCTTTCCTAAACTTCTCTAAATATTTATGTTTGCACAAAAACCATCATTCTGTGACAAAAGTGAGATGGATGTTCTTGGCAGCCTGAAGAAAGCACATGATCAAGGCATGGGGAAGGACTAGGGGAGGGAGGTTAATGAACTGGAATATATGATGAAAGAGGAATGGACAGTGCTTCTTTGTGGTAATACAAGAAAGACCTATTCAGGGCCTGAATCCGTATTGCATTATTCACTTAAAGGCATCCCTCCATGGCCCCCAAGTTGGCAGAAGTTTTGGACACACAGGTAACACAGTATTTGAATGGAAGAGCTATTCTGATCTCCTTTCATTTGGGACATTGAAGAAGACAGACTCTGCTGTTACTGTGTGACTGTGGATGGCACAGACACGTCTGGTTTGGTGCTTCCAGGAAGCAGCTGTTGCCTGTAGCACTGATTTCAGATCACTTCCAAGATTTCCTCATGCATCCGAGATCTTCCTTGGAGAAAGAGAGGAGCTAATGCTCAGTGGCTGCTGGAAAGCAACCACAGAAACCTCTTCCAACTGCAACAACACTTCTTGACTCACTGTCACATGCCTCAGTAGGATTGGGAAGCACAGGAGTATAGACCTGGGAATAGATTACAAAAAGTCAAGCAGGCTTTCCTGGAGTGTAGCTCTTTTCAGCCATACAGCCTCTTATCTTGCCTGCTTCACAGCCTCTCAGCAAAAAATTATGGAAGAAATACCTCCTAGAAAACCCAGAGGTTTAGCAATCCCTTTTGAAGTCTTGTCTAGCTCCTCCCCAACAGATTTCTAAAGAACAGAGCTGAGGACATCCTCAAATCCAAAGACCACCTTAATTGTGCCAAATATATTTCAACCACATACAAAAACCTTCCTCACCAAGATTTCTTGAAATGGTCTGAAGCATGTGGAGAGAGGTCATTCTAGAATCAGCTACTTTTAGCAACGATCAATTTTATACAACCATATCTATGGGAAAAGATTATGGCATTAATGTACGACCATTATTGCTTTGCAAAATCAGTAAGACAGGATTCTCATTTTTATTCCTTGCCTGGCTATCTCCCCAATTGCACTAGATCAAGACTGCCATGCATGTATGGCTGTAAAGAGCAAGCTTAATTTTCCAATAAAATATGTGCAGTTCTGATGTGCAAGTTCTCCAGTCTTCAGATCTGCTGGGCATGTTTTAGGGCCTAAGGTCAATTAAGAAGTGAATTAAAATGTCCAAAAGGAAATAGGAAATAATGATAATTTTAAAGAGAATTTATTGTTCTTTGAGACAATCAGTCTATAGCATATATGCTCAACAGAGAGACTTTGTTAGCAGTCCTACCATTGGCAAGGTACCACTTAATATAAACCCAAATCACAACTATTTAACTTCCAAGTAACACAGGCAACACAACATTCCAAAATAATACGGTCCATTAGGAAAGCACATTTTAAACTCTGGTAAGGGAAAAGTTAGGACAGGATATATCTGATAAAGATGAGGCCAGGTTTCCACCTCTGTTTCACAGGTTCTAATCTGGCTCAACCCACAGGAGAGTAATTTTTGTCAAGACATAATAGACTATTCAAATGCTGCTTAGTTCAGGAAATGAATTGCTGGCCTGTGTTCAGTTCTTTGAGGACAAGTATCCACATAAAAAAAAAAAGTATAGGAGCATTTTCATTAGCCTCTTCCCAGCAGTCTCCAGCAGCTGGAGTAAACTTTGAAAAAGAAATCTTCCATTTTAAATAGTTTGTAATCCAAGTTCTGGCTTTTATTGTGGTCTGGAAAGATGTAAGCTGAACAATAATACCGCAAATGGGTCTGGCTGTTTCGTTCTCTACTGTCAAATTAATATTTCCTTTAGCAACCATGAATTGGACTTATTGAGCCCTTAGAGAAGCCAGTGGAATTCACTGTGAATTTACTGGGCATTATGCTAGGTCTGTCTTTGGTTTTCAAGCATAAGGTTACCTACCTTCTCAAAAGGTCATATATAGTTAAATAATACACAATGATTTTTAGAGAGCCTGGGATTTCTTCACCACAGCTTTCACAAATGTGAATAGAAAATGTTATCTTGCACATGGAATTCTACTAAACAGGTGAAAGCTTAGTGAAAGCCAAAAACCTCAGCATAGTTTCTGGGGCGCAGAACATTATCAGGCCCTGCTAAATTCAGCACATCTTTTTCCGAAGAGAACCTATTTTACACTTTCCTTAGCACTTCTTACCGGCTCTCATTTTTTATCTTACATTTTAAGTTTCCTCTCTGCAATGCATGTCCCTACAGTTGAGGTTCAGCTGAAATCAAACAAACTAAATGTGAAGACAAATCACAGAAAGCAAAGGCAGTGAATACAATCTGCTGGATAGATAAGCAAAGTCTACGAGTTTGAAGTTTGAGTATCTGGGAAATGTGGGTTCAATATTTTGTGCTACCAGACTTCCTATGGTAAGTCCATATGGTAATTCCTTTGGTGAATCACTTACAGTTGGATTCAGATAAATAAATGCAAGTATTTACAGCGCAGGAGACAATGTTTTGAACTAATTGTCTAGGTTTACTTTGCAGTCAATAGACAGAAGCAGACACTTCATGAATAAGAGATCAGATGAAGCCACATCCTAACAGTGCACATTTCTCTCTCCTAACAATGAAGAAAGCCTAAGATAACTTGTTGAGATGAGGGCTTCTGCAGTTGCATGAGGTGAATTCATGTTTACTGCAAAATTTTGTAAAACACTTAAACAGACTACTACTGTAGTTTTTTGATGGCATTGAAGAGAGGTGTTTGCAGATCCATGTCATGAAAATGTTAACAGAACTTCCACTGAAATTAAATATTTTTCAAAAGAACTTGGATACTTGAAGCATCCGGGCAGCTACAAATACTCTAAGGTGTTGGGAATAATCCAGTTACCAGGATTTTGCAGGTCTAGTAAATTAGGCATTATTTCTATATCCTCTCCTACTTGAAAAATAAGGATATTTGCTTTTTGTTATTTCATGGGAATACTGTGTCAAATTAAGGAAAGGAAAAAAAAAAAGTGAAATTATCTCATACTGCAGTAATGGATGGAAAAATAATCTGAAATGATTCCAGTAATACATGATAATGGGTGATCTGCAAACGGATTCTCTTTCAGCTCAGACTCTGGCATCTTGGTCTTGGAGATCTTTATTTGATGACTATAGTGTCTTTACAGAGTCAGTTCCTGACTAGGACAAATATACACAACACAATGACTTTGAAGATGGATGAGGAGAACCATCTTCCTATTCAAAGTGCAGATACACATGAAGCAGAGGGAGATGCCAATTCTTGGTCTTTCAATTCTGGACTCAAATTATTAGCCAGGGTAACGCTAACCTTTATCCTAGTTCTGGTGAAAACTGCAATAGTTTATGTGGATTGGAGAGTAGAAAGAGCTCATTAAAAACAAAACCGAAAACTCTACTGAAGCAAGGGGTTAAAAAAAGCAAGCAGAACAAAAGCAGAACCATCTGGTTACAAAAAACACAAACAGTTGGCCAGCCTTACTCATACAGCAGCACTCTACAAATACTCAAATACATTTGTGAACTTTAACAGAAACAGTCTCAAAATGAGTCACACCATTAAAGGACAAAGAACTCAGCTATATTGCTCTAAGCTGCGATAAATAAGAGCAGGAACATTTTCATTAACATTTTACTTGGCATGGTTTACAGGCGTGCCTTTGGCCTTCACGTCTCAGAAGAGCTGTAAGGTCCACCACAGACTGATTGTTTCTGCTGTGGAAAAGGCAAAAGAAGAACACTTGCTGCTCATTCACTAAGGAACTAACTGCAAGTAAGTCTGGATCTGGTGCCTAGCCCTCCCAAGAGTGCCACTGCCTCCCACCACTGCAGCCTGCTCACTGCGCTGCCTGGCAGCTGCTGCAGTGTGCCAGCCGTCAGTGAGAAGTCCTAATGTGATGGCAACCCATTGTTCATGCACTTCCATGACAGGGCAAAGGTAGCCCCACATCCCTGTGTCCCAGCTTTCCCTCTGTAAAATGCAGGTAAGCCCACCTTCTGATTTTGTGGGATTACTGAAGTATAAGAGCCCTGGAAAAGCTATGAAGTGCACAGAGACTAAGATATTAGGCTCAGATAACAAAGGCAGCAGACAAAAAGGTCTATCTGTTCAGGATACTCTTCAAGAAATATAAATACTTTCCAAATAAGCACCAGTTCCCTTATTGCTGTACTCAGCTGCTTCACAGAATAGGAAAGAAAATGCCTGATGTTTTACTACTGCATTTGAGTGTGAAATAAAACCTCCAGCTGCATTAGGAAGATAAAATGCTTAAACAAAACGTATTTGCAACCATTTCCTCACCATTTCTCGATCCAAATAAAACACTGCTCACCATAGCAGGGTAAATGACACCACAGTAAGTAGAAAATGCTGTAACAAAGCTCTGGAGTATTTGCATGGCGATTTGAAAGAACTGAATCATCTTTAATATGAATAGTAAAGAAAAAATATCAGGTTTTACCTTGAAATGTGAGGAGGAATGGACAAAAGGCTGTGATAGGAGATAATCACATTCAAAAGCGTTGGGTTAGTCAGTTCAGGAAAAATACAAGCCTGTTGTTTACAAACCACTTGTAGGGTTTGGTAATTACCATCTTTTCTCTAAAAAGAATACTAGCCTGCTAGCACATTTTGCATCTTCCCATTAATTAAATTAAGCATCAGCTAAGGGTTCAACCAGCTTGTACTTCACAAACTTGAATACTGTTGCTATTACAGTTGTTATTATGTTAGGAAAAAACATGTTGTAATGAGGTTAGTTATCTCAGTGGCAGTTTACAGGCAGAGAATTAATAGGGAAACGGATTAATGTGAGGTCATTACGGAATCAGGCCAAATACAAATTAGTTTTAATGCCTCTGTTCACAGCTTGGAGCATCAGTGAAGGCACTGAATGTGAGAGAGTGATGGAGCTGAATCAGGAATGGAGATTGTAAAAGGGAAATTCTACAGACAAAATAGGACAAGATTTAGTAGCAACATGGACAGAGAAAGAACACATGGAGGGCAGAGAGAAAGGTAAGTTCAAGGACAACTGTGGTTTGTGTCTATGCTAACAGAGAAGTAAACTGAGAGAAGACTGGGAGAAAATTGTTTTGACTCTGCAAACTATCATAATAGTACACACATAGTACATAAAGTGATATCATAATATCACTGCAATAGTAAACAACTTCAAATGCAATTTTTTCTCTTTTATGCAGCAGCTTAATCCCATTTAAATACCTGGCCACCCACCTGGGCTGAGGAAAGAGAGCGCAAGCATGCTTGTATATACTGGAGAGATCTGATATATCAGAACTGCTCCCAAAACAAAGGGTGATAGCACGATGGGGACCAGGCTTTGCTGCACAGCTAGCTAAAAGCCCTGGGGGCTGAGCCTTACCCAATAACTCAACTGGGCCACCAAAATACAAATGAATACTGCAGATCCAGGCTCTGCTTATTCATGTAGACTCTGGCTTTAATGCTTTAACTTCTGCAAGAAGCGCACAGACAAAACAAAAACATTGTTACACAAACTGCCTGATGATGCCTCACCTCACGCTGGGCTCCAGTTTCATGCACAAATATTTAACAAGGAATACTGGAACTGCATATTTGTATCTTCAGCTGTGTACTTTCATTAGGTCCATGGCTAAGACCCAGGTCATTATTTGCAGAAGTACGTATTTTAGTGCCTAAGAACTGTTACCACACACAAGTACCTGTCTAAACAGATTTTCAGCAGCCTACTGGAAATCTGGCCCAGGAAAAGGCCCATTACAGTTTGTGGCTTTGTGAACTACTAAGAAACCTCTAGTTTAGTTTGTGTCCCTCAAAGATTCACATGGTGGATCTCCAAGGAACAAGCTGCTGATTACCACACATCCTCTTTTCTGTGAAGGCAAATACGGTTTACAATTACAATGTTATACAGCACAAAACAGCGGCATATATTGTGTATGTACATCACACTGAAAATATGCATATTTTAGGAATGAGAATGAACAAAATGCAGAAAATCCATTGGAATGCAAAGAAACACCTTCACCACATTGTTTGGAAGACTCCCTCAGTTTGAAGAGGTCAAAAGTTCTTTTGAAAGGCTGCACCAGTCTTGCCTTTTTGCAGAGAGTTCCAACATATAACGTGGTTTTGTATAATAAAAGTGCATGTGTGATAAGCCTGTTGGTTCTCAGCTGATTGGGATCTGATTGCTTATCATTACAGCTTCACAGCTGCAATAATTAAAAGCTTTGCATATAACACTGCAATGCCAAATTACTAAATGCCACCAGACAGATTTTCTAAATTTTAATTTTTATTTATAAAACAGCTATATATTTGTGGAAAAGAGCTATTAAATGAATACGCTCAAATACAGAAATGGATCAACAGCAGTTCAGCCAAAGCTGATCCACGGTCTACCGAAGTCTGGAAGTACTTCCAGAATAGGATTCATCCAAACATATACCTTTGTCTGAGTGAGCTGTCTAAGCTTCTGTAAGCTGACAGAGAAATGGGTGCTCTTAGGCTATGATGTGCATCAGAGAAAATCAGGCTCTTAAAACAGGACTTAGTAAATGTGCCCCTTTTCTCTCTGCTGACCGTAAAGGAAGTTTGAGATGGTAAGTTGAGATACAGATTAATTCTCCCTTCCCACCTCCCTCCATGACTCCTTTAGCATTGCATGGAACACATTATCGCAGGGCAACTAAGATGATTAAGGGAGTGGAGCATCTCCCTTATGAGGAAAGGCTGAGGGAGCTGGGTCTCTATAGTTTGGAGAAGAGGAGACTGAGGGGGGACCTTATTAGTGTATATAAATATATAAAGGGGGAGTGTCACGAGGATGGAGCCAGGCTCTTCTCAGTGGCAAACAATGATAGGACAAGGGGTAATGGGTACAAACTGGAACACAAGAGGTTCCACTTAAACTTGAGAAGAAACTTCTTCTCAGTGAGGGTGACAGAACACTGGAACAGGCTGCCCAGGGAGGTTGTGGAGTCTCCTTCTCTGGAGACATTCAAAACCCGCCTGGACACATTCCTATGTAACCTTATCTAGGTGTTCCTGCTCTGGCAGGGGGATTGGACTAGATGATCTTTTGAGGTCCCTTCCAATCTCTAACATACTGTGATACATGCGCTTTTCAAAAGATGGACAGTGCATTATACTGAATATTTCAGGCCAGCATTTGATCAATCCACCTTTTTCACTATGGGGTTTCCACAGTCTGCAACAGACAATGTGAGATGCTCCCACTGTTTTATCTTTGTGGCTCAAAGAGATTTATTGTGAAGCTCAATGGTTGTGTGTTGTAACGAGCAACCTCAGAGCCCCCATCTGTTCAGGCCTGCTAGCCTTGGCAGATACGTAGAACAGTCTCCTTCTGGCCCACTAAGGTAATCCAATCCCAAAGGATAAGTGGACTCTGAAGTCCCCTTTGCTGCACAAACCCACTACTGCTACCACCAATAATAATAATGATAAGGAAAATAACAAGGGAAGAGAATACGATACCACCTGTTGATACCCAGCCCTACCAAGCAGTGATCTAGCCCTTCTGGGTAACTGCCCCCAGTTTTACATCCTGGGCATGACGTGCTGTGGTATGGAATACCTCTTTGGTCAGTTTGGGTCAGGTGCCCTGTCTCTGCTTCCTCCTGGCTTCTCCTCCTCCCTGGCAGAGGCATGAGACTCACAAAGTCCTTGGTCAGAGTAAAATTTTAAAAGTAACTAAAAACATTGGTGTTATCAGCGCTGTTCCCAGGCTGAAAGTCAAAAACGCACCACTGCACCAGCTACTAAGATGGAGTAAAAATGACTGCTACTGCTGAACCCAGGACATGCTGTGAGAAAAAAATTCTGTAATGTAAAACACAACGAAAAGCTGATTACAAATTGAGACAAGTTTTGCATTGTTTATATTCCTAAAGTTATTTACATTTAAAACTGTTCTTTTTCATGGCCACAGTGGGACACTACACAGCAGGGTCCCACTGTGCCAAAACAGAGTTGCAGTTTGCTTTGTTAAATGCTCAGTTTTCTCAAAAACATTATTTTTGGACTGTGTTTTTTCTGATTGATTTTCAATGTTCAAAATGCTTCTTTACCCACAAAGACAAAATAAATTGACATCTGCTATCCTTGAACTTATAACTGAAACTTTCTGTACAGGGCAATATCAAAATCTTTAGTCCTCAGAAACCTTATGCTTGTGGAGATACACAGGGATGTCATCAGTGAGTTTGCGTTAAGCTATGTTCTGGATCTATCTGAAAAGTAAAGTAACATGAATTATAGCCCTTCACAGCTGCCATATCTAAACTTCCAGTTACATGAAGCAATAAGTAAAGCTGGGTGACATACAACACTGCCGTGTAAGTAGTCTTCATTTGGAGGTAAAAGTGAAGTAAAAATTCACATCAGCTTCTCATTTCTGTAACTACTTTTATGCCAACAATCTGTAACTATGCTTTGAGGACAATGATGGTTGAGTAGGTGCACTTATAACTAAGATTCCTGGAACTGCAGAGAGCAGAAGAGCAATCAAAGCCATTTTTCTCACAGTTAAGGGTACTGAAAATAGAGCCAGCCTTTTGTTCACAGGCTGGAAGTTGACCCAACATACACCAAACACAGTAAGCATTATAGGAAATGCACATTATTTCCAATTATTAACAAGAAAAAATATATTATATAAAGACATGTATACTGCGTTTTATCTGGAGCAAAATCAGAAGAAAATTAGTTGGTTTTTTTTTGAAAATTATCTAAAGACTTAAGGAGCCCATCGCATACTATCAGCCAAGTTAACTCCTGATCACCTCTCTATCAGTAGTCACCAATGAAAGACATAATCCCCTGCAGTGTTTTCTTCACCAGCAAACAAGCAAACCAGGTTCCTCCCTGCCCTCCCTGAAAACCTTTCGCCTTCCTTCCAATATGACTGCCTCAAAAATTTGGGTCACAAACTGAGTCTGGGAGAGTGCCAACTGGAGCAGCAGGTCTGCGTTGGGCAGCAGCAGGGGCTGGATGCAGCTGCAGGTCCCCGTGTGCCACGCCAGCCTTATGAAGGGCATGATGGGGAGGTGAGTGGAGCAGCTGCCTCTCAGCCTCCCGGCAGATCCCCAGCCCCAGAGAGGCTCAAATAGGTCCCCAGCTTCCCTGTGCTCAAGGAGTTGTAACCAGTCTCTTTGTCCTGGTTTAGCAGTCATTTTTTCTCCTTCTTAGTAGCTGGTGCAGCACTGTGTTTTTGACTTTCGGCCTGGGAACAGAGCTGATAACACTGATGTTTGGTCTGACCAAGGACTCTGTGAGTCTCATGCTCTGCCAGGGAGGAGGGGAAGCTGGGAAGAAGCAGAGACAGGACACCTGACCCAAACTAGCCAAAGAGGTATTCCATACCACAGCACGTCATGCCCAGAATGTAGAACTGAGAGTTCCCAGAAGGGCTGGATCACTGCTGGGTGGGGGGTGAGGTACCGGTCGGTGAGCAGTTGTATTCTCTTCCCTTGTTATTTCCCTTATCATTATTATTATTGGTGGCAGCAGTAGTGGTTTGTGTTATACCTGAGTTACTGGACTGGTCTTATCTCAACCCGTGGGGGTTGCATTCTTTCGATTCTCCTCCCTGTCCCTCCAGGAGTGGGGGGAAGAAAGGGTGGGGGGGGGGAAGTAGACTGTGTGGTTCTAATTTTCAGCCTGGGCTTAAACCACAACACTCTTAAATCCTGACTCTTAACCAAGCTGCAGGTGAGTGAGGTTGCAGCTCACATAACATATACTACCCTTGAGAATTGGCATTAATGAAAGAAGTGAGGACGTGTTGTAATTGTGGTGAGCTCTGGGAGAAACATAAGGCAAAACACACAGGGCATGTTCCAGTAGCACAGCCTCGAAGCAATGACGGAAGGGTTCAGGTTGTGAAGAGTTGCACGAAGCAAAACTGACATAATCTCCCAGCCACACAACTGTTCAACACTGCAGGGTAATCCCTTGGCTATTATAAGTGCCACAGAAATCCTGAGCAAAGGCAACAAAGAGGTTTGTAATCTGTGTGAACACTGCAGGCAGGTACCAGGGGAGCTCTCAGACTTGGTCTCGCAACCACCTCCTAGCCCACTCTGGGACTTCGGGAAAACCAGTAACACTGCTCGTCTAAACTGGGGCAGTTCCCTACCTTCTAATCTGCGCATGGAAACTGCAAGCCCAAAACCATGCCTGTTATAATGTATGCCTACACTAATTGGCTGATTATACAACACCGGAGACATGGACCAAACCTAAATTATATTATATGTAAAGTCGGGAGCAGTAAACCTAATCACAGAAAGAAAGATTCAGGGCAGATATGAGGAAACCCCCTCCCTGGCATTTAAGGTTTAACAAATGTCACTGAACGTGTAACGAATGCCATTTAACACGTAACAAGCTTGTATCCTGCCTTCCTTTAACTATTTTGTTTTATCGTATCTGATATTACACTCTTTTTGCATGTTTTTTCAAGTGCCCACACTGTGTGCACATGCCTGTAAAACCAATAAATACTATTAAATGGTGGCTATTACAAGATTCACAGCAAATATTCATGATCTATCGTACAAATTTAGGGCCTGTATCTAAGAAAACCCTCACTATAGTAATAGGCATAATTCTGATTTATTCTTTTTAGCTCCATTACCAGCACTGCAAGTAGATGTTAGAGAAGAAATTGCTCTTGTAATAGTTTTTCAGGATCAGGCCCTAAGAACAGAGGATACAGATGGCAAACACAAGATGCACACTGAGTGAAAACAACTCTCGCCTTCCACAGTGGCAGAATGCCAGTTAGTTAGAGCCTGCTGATGACAGTACAAGAAAAGGAAGAACTGTCATGCACGTGTGCCAAATTTACTCATTTAAAAAGTGAATTGGGCATCACTGTTGCAGCTAATCAACAAAATGAGATAAGTGGGGCAACAAATTATGCCCCTTTTAATCAACTAGCACTATCACCTCCTTTGTAAACAGCGAGAGTTTCTAAATTTGTTTTTTGGTAAGTTTGAAGCAGTAAAAGAAGATGGAAACATCCTGTTAACAAATGACTGGTTCAATTCAAAGACCATCTAAGGACTTTCTACAGACTTTAGATCAGGATTGAAATGCATAATTAGCATCACTCCATGAAGAAAGGTCAAAGATGAAGAGCAGATTCATCACTTGGGTTTTTACAAGTTATTAGAGAAATGAATAAATTATTAGATCCCGATTATAGATTTCCAACAGTGTGACTACAACTATGTTGATAAAGGCATAAAGGTTTGAAGAATTAGGCATTTGTTTCACTTGCTGTTTGGCTGCATTAGTCGAGACAAGAACCAGGTAATGTATTATTTCACCTATTGCCTTAAAAGGGAGTAGAAGGAAAAGCCAGAATTCCACCATCTTATCTAACCTTCAGAATGCAAGTCTTGTCTGAAAAAAAAATAAATGCCACCAACTTATCTGTATTCAGAAGGTGGCCCCTGAGACATGTACTCCTGATGTGAACATCTGCAGGGAGGAATTCCCAATGCTCCAGATACACCATTCCAGCCAGAAGAGCTCCAGCTGTACTCATTTATATTTTAGCTCATTTTTATATATATATATAATTTTTTATATATATATTTGCATATACTCATTTATATTATTATATTTAACTGTACTCATTTATATTTTAGCACTCCTCAGTGAGGAAGAGTTCAGTTCCAGAATATAATGCTACACAAAGAGCGACCATAAATAAACTGGATTAAAAAGAATCCCTGGAAGGGGCCTAGATATTTAAAGAAACTTTTACTAAAATGATACAGGTCTGAACACATGATCAATTAAACAAAGAAAACCTCCGTAGATATAGAAAATGGCTATGAAATCTAGGTTTTCATCCAGTTTTGAAAGCTCCTTGCACAGGACGCCAGCAGAGGTTGCAGTTCTACAAAAATCTTTCTATAATAAGATATCTAATGTTTTCTATTATTATCTAATAATTTCCTATAATAAGAGCCTTATCAAATCCAGTAATTCAAACTAATTCAACTGGAAGCCAAATGCGAAGCTACACGGTTCACCTGGTTTATGAAAGATTCAGAACCTTTACTAATCCAGTTAAAATGATTCGCCAAACAAACTACTTGACTACAGAAGGTGAATATACAACCTTTGCTTATAAATGCATTAAGTAACTGCCTGAGGAATAGCCCAGCATTGCATTACTACTACAAATGTCCCTTCCCTTTTGCTTTCTCTCTCTGTGAGTAGGAAATTAAATTCTCTTCAGAGTTTCAACTGCCACTTAAAAACATTTCAACAATCCAAATACAAGATTTATTCCACTGACCACTAATGCTAAAGGCCTCAAAACCACTTACTCTGAACAAAGATGAGCTTTGCAATTTGTAGCTGCATCTATAAAGCAATGAAAAATTGATGGTTTCCTTTGGACTGCCATAGAAAGGGCTGCTTTGTACATTTCTTTCCTCAGGGAACGCATTGCTATAATTTTCCATTGGAGAGTTTCTGTATTCCTGCATTGCTGAAGTGGCTGCTGTGCTGACCTAATTTGGGACATCAAAAACCTAGGATTAATCACATGTCTAAAACAAACAACTAATTGTTACACAAATTTACTTGCTTGATTACCTGTGCTGTTTAGAGCATGCTAGTGCTTACAGAACCATATGGAAATGTTAGGTACACAGCTCTCAGGTACCAAAGCTGGCAATGCAGCGCTCAGGTCAGCGTACACAGGGCTGCCTAGGACAATTTCATAAAGCTCCTCTTTACGTAACGCAAGCATAACCTTGACCTGGCAGGCACAGCTCCCTTGAAACACCACCATGAGAGGTCAGTCCCATTAGATTTCACACATCTTCAGCATATTCCACTAGATGGGATAAGTACCCAATGTGTGTTGGCAGAAGGTTACCTACTCTGTACTCAAAGGACATTCTGGTTTCCAAAAGATCAAACAGTGGCACATTAGAGGAACTGTATAGGACTCCACTGCCTGTTCCCCAGTCCCATTTTTGCTGATACAAGTTTGTGCCCAACACAACTCTCTGAAGGAACCCCAAATTCTCTTTTTCCAGAGGTCCTGAGAGTCCCCAAACATGGAAAGCCAAGATGAGCTGCAGGTACTCAGCCTTTGGAAAGTCATCATTTGCACAGGTCACAGTGTGCCCCACTTCTCCCCTGACTTGCATGCTTTATTGGTCTTTCAGATCTTACTGACCCTTGCCATTTTGTGGGTTAAGCAACATCTGCTCGGATAATCAGAAGAGAAGAGATTAACAAGTCAGAGAACAGTCATTACCTGCAGACATGCTGAAAATAGCCATCTTCACAAATCCAGCTGACAGAGACATTGATTACAGTAATCCTAGAGGTAGACAGTATTTGCATAGAAAGAGTAGTTTCATATTTTAAGTAGAACCCAGGGCAAAATGCGGTTTCTCTATTTCCAAAAATGTCAGTTCCAGTATGTCAGGAAATACACAGTGAAACTGGTGCTTGCAATGTCCCTAAATGTAGATTGTGTCATGTTTCTAGTGATTAGCCAATTCTAGAATAAAGGACTACTTAGCACGAGGGAAAGAAAACCAAAAACATTGAGCCAGTAACAGCTTCAGCTCTCACTGACAATCACCTCTTCATGGCTTCTGGGACTACTTGCATGTACAGTAGCAGACATGTGTTTAATAATTAGAATCAGAGGCATCCAGTTATCCTGGTTACTTGGATAATACGAAAATAAAGGTGTGCTTTTCTGAAGAACTCCAGCTCAGCTGTAATGTAAGAACACTTTTTAACCTCTAATAGACTTCATTTTGGTTTTTAATTTGAAGAAGCTACTTATTGGAAAGAATATTGTCCTCAACTAAGAATCTGTTGGAAATTTTATTTAACTACCTTGGATTTTGTTACAAAGTTCACTTGATATATATATAAAACTAGAGATTTTTATTTTTTTTTTAATTGAACATGTTTTGAGAACATCTTTCAAGCTGGGTTTTTGTAACAGATCTTTAAAATATACTGTAAAAATTCATTTCCCCTCATTTTTTAAAATTCCATTTTCATCTTAGCTTGAAGGTAAGTTTAGAAACATTAGGACATTGCTTTTCAAGAACATCCTGAGGCAAAAGTTGAAAAATTATATACAAAAAGCATGCTATAGTTATAATCCAAAAATTCTGAGGTAGTATTTACAAAATTATGTCAACTTTTGAAAACTGTTATAAATGTTACGGCTTGGTGACTTAAAAAAACCAACCCTAGTTAAATAAAAAATATCCGTGTGGAAAATCATGTTGGCTAGGCAGTTGTAATTTAAATTAGGTATTGTAGCAATACACGAGGAGACATGGGCAAGGCTGAGATGGAAGGCAACACACAGAGTATACACACAAAATCTTACGTCTGCAAATGCCATAATTTCATAGCACCTCTCTACATGGGGAACAGCACAGGACAGATCAACTCATTCCCAAATTAGAAAACTAAGCCTGGATGGAACCACTTGCCCTGCCAGAGACCAGACTGGAGAAACCTGGGGTCTCACGGTGTCATCTGGATCATGCTGGTAACTGAACACTTGTCCTGGCAAAAAGGGAGTTCACTGTGCAACCTGGTACGCAGCCGACTGCCAGCTGAGGAAAGCCCTACGGTCAGGGAGAAAGGTACTTTGTATGGACTTTAAAAGGGGAAATCTGAAAGATCTCAGTAAATTTCAAATTCTTGGAAAATTTTGTGACAGCAGCCTGGACGTGCCAATGCACCTAACTTAAAATAAATGAAATACACTGACCACGGTGTGACACACTTCTTCCTGAAGTTGCTGCACTCATAAACTCATACATAGGGGTTTCTCACAGAACGGATGCACGGTCGATAGTCATTGCAGAAAGTACAAGTGCTCTCCTTTCTCCCCAGGACTGAACATGAGATCACAGAGCAGATTCAGAGCCTCCTCATCCCCAGCTGAATAAGCCAGTGGAAGCTGCGGAATGACTGTCGAGGATGGCAGGACCATGCTCTGCTCCCTTGGTCAAGCAGAACATCACCTTCTGAGCTGTTTGCTCCCCCTTGGGCAGGGGCAAGCCCTGCTAGCACAGAAGAAAGTCAGAAAAGCTTAGTGACCTGTAAAGGGCAAATACATACAAGCGGTGCCATCTGATAACAATATAAGGAAAAAAAAGCATTAAGTGGCTTATATAAACCACTGCTATAAAACCCCTGTATAAAGGCAGCTAAGGACACCATCACTCCCAGCCTGAGGTGCTGCTAGATGAGCACTGTGAAAAGAACAAAATTAAGCTTATGCAATGCCTTGCATTAGACCCAAAGTAAACAAAGTCAGGACTCACATTTTGACAGCAACGTGAACCAAACGAAGCTTGTGCTGCTGGGTAACACTCCTGAGCTCCTTGCTGTTGTTACGGAGAGCTGGGATGGGTCGGAGATGAGCAGGAGCTGCCTCAGTCGCAGGACCCCCACGAGGCACAGGCCATGCTGGGACACACACATACCTCCCATCCCCTATTCCTTCTACCCAGGCGTCAGAAGTCAGCTCCTCCATGGTCCAGCTAACAGCATAGGCTCCACACAATAAGAAACACCCAGCACATTCAGGGAATTAAGACCTGAACAGAAGCCAGCTGAAGGTAATCAATGACTTAGATGCATTTTCAGTCAGACCATTATAGCACTATCTGCTATAATCAATCTCTGTGTCTCTGATCACCACCACCTCCTTCTGGTTCCTCAGGTGAAGGTGAACCTGCACTGTCCCTGACTTTTAAAGACTACAGAAAACAAAGATGAATATGTTCATCCATTTCACACACCCAGCCAAGCAATCCAGAATATTGAGGAGATGCCAAGTGGATGTGCTGTGCTTATGGTCACCACAAAATCCAGTGACCAGTTATCCTGTTGACTTTGCAATATAGAGTTGCTCAGTCTTAGTAATGGTGCCACTTACTGCCTCAAGGGTTGTGTCCATGGAGAAAAGTATCAAAGAAGCTCACAAGCGTGGAGGTGCTTTGAAAAAAAGGCTTACGCAAAGTAATTCACAAAATTCGCCAACCCTTGAAACCCACTGAACCAAATTACTTCTAAACATACTTCTTTAATATTTATTATTATTGTTTAATTTTCCCCTTCAAGCAAGTCAGTTGCCCATGTGCAGCCTCTGTTACAGCCACGGCAATCTGTGCTGGGGTGCTTGTGCTTCAGCTTAGTTTAGTGGGTGTTGTTGCATTGGTACTATAGCACCTTCCACATCAACAACCAAACCGTCCCTCCTGATACAGTTTACCATGAAGAAGAGCTTTCAGTTCCCAAGGTGCTGTCATTCCCCCTCTCCCTCATCCAAGGATAACTCCAGTTCCAGATAATTAAGCTATTATTCAAAAAAGCTGTGGGAATGGGGGTTGGAACTAGATGATCTCAAGGTCCTTTCCAACCCTAACTATTCTATGATTCTATGAGTACTGCCATTTTCAGAAGCACCCACAATGGCTTTCACAGGGAAAACTCCATCTTCCAAAACTGATGTCAAGGCTAGCACTAAGCATACCTATGGTACATTCCCCAGTGGAAGTCTTCCAACTCTTGGTCACAGCCAACATGTGGATTAGATCCCTCCATGAAAAGGGGAAAGTTAGGCAACTTTGTTAAAGGAAGGAATCTGGCACAACACTGGTTTCTATGCAGTAGAGCTCCTAAAGTATTAATTGAGCTTTTTGTTTTCCTGTAATATAATGTGCAGAAAATAACATACAAGCAGATAGCAAGGCATAACACATCTGAAGGATATTATTTTCTATATTTTGCTACAAGTATAATTATGCAAAGTTCACAGTGCTGTAGTACTTTGGTTTTATCTATTATAGTCAATCACTAGAAAACTGATCCATCTTTACTTCTAGCAAAATTAAAGATTTTGGTAACTTTTCAGTAAAGTAACAGTTAAATAACACATGAATGCCAATTTCATACTAGCTTTCTCTACCAGGAAGAGAATTCAAGAGCATAGGAAAAAAAAGGATAATTAAAAAAGCTTCTACTGAGTTTTAAAAGCTCTATGCAGTTACTTCAGATGATTGCTCAGAAATTCAATAAAGCCCTAAAGATTACTCACATCTAGCAGCATTATCAAGGACAAAGTAACTTTCTTTTTTGTCTTACAGAGAAAATGGACTTTTATTATGCTGCTAATCACACCTACACATTGAGTACCCTAAGTGTTACAAAACTGAAAAGTAGGAACAAGTTTTATTTCTCATTTTTATAAAACAATAATCTTTTTTGGATCACTCCCTCAGACTTTAGAACTGAGGGCTACGATTTTCCTAATGGTATCTATTAGATCAATATCAAGTGACCTTAGGATCTTGTAAAGTATCTTTTTATTTAAAATTACAACCAATCTCAAATATATATTAAGAATTTCTAATTGCTACTGAAATTGCTGAAATGGAATCTGACATATAAAATCCAGTGTTGTATGTGGGGATCTTTCATATGAGTCACTGTCATTTCTAATATGAAATGAAGTTCACTGCTGAAGATTTCTACTGCACATTCCAGAAATACATTAAAGAAATTAGAAGATCTATTAGATTTCTCATAGCATAAGAATAAAAATGTTAACATTTGAATCTGTAATTTTCACCACACATAAGAGGAAGGAAACTCTTAATTTTTAAGCCTGTATGATGCCCCTTAACCATTTACAATCCTTGGCATCGTTGTTCACCCACAAATGTTGGCATAAAATATTTCATAGCAGGCAGTTACCCTTCCCAGAGGAAATTCCTCAAATACACCCAAAATTTGTTTTTAATATTTACTACCAGCATTCCCTACATTCTGCCATAAATGTGGGGCGACTTTCATAAATTGCCAAGAATGAAAGAACACCACTTGCAAAGCACAACAGTCCTCAAGCTCTTCTGCAACTGTGGCAGCCCTTGACAGCATCACACACAGCCTTAACACATACAGCAATATTCAAGCAAGCTACTGATGAGAACAGTGTTAGGATGCAGAGGGTGCAAATGGAAACATTTCCTTTCCTGTTCTTGACCATCTATCCTTTCCTGGGAAAACTATTCAACCATGACAGATGTCCTTTTTTTACTGAGGTTTTCATCTTCTTATTCATTCTGTTAAGGTCAAGTATGCAAGTTTTACCCACATCCGGTCTAATATTTTAATTTCTGTGTCATGTGCATTGTGTTCTGGCAAAGTGTCAAGATTTACTTTGTAGGAACTTGTATAGAGGATGAATTACTGACAGGATTAATATTTCACTAGTAAAAAAAAAAAGGAGTATATCAAACACTATATAAAAAAAATAAGGAAAACAAAGCTGTTCATGAGTAGGGTTACTGGCTGCTGAGCACATTGCTTTTTAATTTGCTTAGTTATCGTTCCCTTGTACTTCTCTTTCTGCCATTGTGCATGTCTGTCTGCCTTGTCTTGTTTTCCACTGTCTTGCATTTGTCTGGCAAGATCCCCGAGCAGGGTCATCTTCTGTCCCCTGTGGAGCACCAGAGCAGAGGACCACGGCTCCTGACCAGGAATGCTGTTCGTTTCAGCAATGCGTACAATAAGCAATAACAATGCTGGAAAATTCCACTTGCATTTGATGTAACTGGTGATTATTAGCCTTCTGTGTTTATATTCATCTTCTGTCCCAAGGCAAAATCCTGCTCAAACTCCACAGTGCTGACCCTCAGAGTGCAACTGAGGGGAGCGGGAAGACAGAAGGCTCCTCATAGGGAAGTTGGAGAACTTTTTGCTTATTTCTATCAAATGTCCTGAGCGACCCATTGGGGTGTTTTACCAGGCCCCTGATCATAGGAATCTGACCCTATCACTGTGCTGAATGATTTAGCAGCTCACTGGGAGCTGATAATCTGCCTATTATGACTAATCTAAAACAAGAGAATGGTCATGCACATTTTAAAAATAGTCTGTTTATCACACCATTTATATTGACTATCTTCTGGAAACACTCCAAGAGACATCATTCTGGAAGTCAATCTGAAAATAAATATGACCTGAATTTATCCAGAACAGGATGGATGAAGCCTTGTTACTAGGCACCTAGTTTTTTTCTTTTTTCTTATACCAAATTGCACACATTTGAACAATATATAGCTGTCTATGTATTAATATCACAGCCTCCTGGCAATTATGAATCATTAAACAGAATTTTAATGCACATAATTCACATATGCACATTGATCCTTGAAAAAGTTTAGTTCCCATTCCCTGTGTACTGAAACACCCTTCAAAATCCTGAAGTCGTATTGCTAACATGGTTTGGTATATGCACTGAGCTAACCTCAGCCATCTACCTGTGACCTGTCAGAAAGACAGCCAAACGCTGTCAGGCAGTAACAAACAGACTGCAGAAAGCTGAAGCATAAACAAAAGTATGATTGAAAACATTGTGAAAGAGAAGATGCAGATCAGCAGCCCTGCTGCTAACTAAGATCTGTTGCTCAACCTCAGTGTCTGGCAGCAAACCCACTACAGCAAATTTTGCCCAAGTGAAGCGGGGACATAAAAGATGCAGTTGGCTTTGGAACCAAGTTTCAGATCAATCTGTGCTTGAGAAAAGCTGTCAATCTTTGATTTCCACATAAAGGCAACTGATTGCCAATTACCATCTAAATTAATTCCTTCTCGGGGTTGATTGCTGCCACTATTTACTGCTATAACCTCAAGAAGTCAGGTTCTTCTGCTCAATATTTGAACATATTTACAGCTTCCAGAGGCAGAGAGAACAGGTTTCATTTTCAGCAGCCTACTTCAATGTTTCTTCCTTACTGGAAGAAACTATGAATACTACAGTCAGATATTTCTTGTGCAAAGAGAATTACATTATACATCTGCTTCATTAATGCTGATCATGAATAAGGATGAAATGTCAGGCAGAGAAGGGTGGGTACTCTCTGAAAGTGGAAGGAAATATAACTCTGCAATAACTGATTTCTGCAATAAATAATTCATAACAAATTATTATAGGACATACATTTTATGGAACATAAAACTAGTAGTAGAAAGCATTGTTACCTTACGGCAACTTAAGATCCAAAAGCTGTTCTTATTTCCCTCTTTCCTGCCCAGAGCTCAGACTCCATGCATAACCCAGCTCTCTGAACCTCCTTAAAGGATGTCACGATGTGAGGCACCATGTTGAGAAAGAGGTATGGCTCTCTCTCTGCTGTTTTGACTTCCCTCTTGCCCACAAACATTGCAAAAAGAGTCATCTGTTTTATACCCTGTATCCAGGTAGCAATACTATGCGGCTGGGAGAGTAGCAGGACATCTCTCTGATGCAAGAAGCCCTACTGCATCTGTGTTGGCAGGAACAGCTTCATGATCTCTGCGTGTCGCCTTACAGCTAGGAAACGCTCAACCCTTTTGAAATACCTTGTAGGTAACAACAAACCGGTTCTACTTTGCCCAAGCTGCACTCTGACACAGCAAGCAGCAGACTCAGAATCAGAAATGTCTGTTTGCAGCTTCCTGAACTGTAGCATCATTTTTGGCAAAAATGAGAGCAGTGCCAGCAGAGGAGCATTATCCTCCCCTTCCACCACAGGTTCTACAGCACCTCTTCTATTGCAGGAGGAGGAAAAAAGGTGATATTCTGAAGAAGAGAATACTACATAGATGGAAATGACCCTAATAAGGAAGAGCTTTTTCATGAGGATTTCCACTTGTCTTCCACATTCACTACATACCATGTTGTATCAAGCAAAGAAACTTGCTGGAGTTTCCAGCCCACTATATTTAAAAATGTTGGTAAATTGAAAATGGATGATGTCACTTTGCTCCCTCCTCCTCCTGTCCCCCCACGCACCATGAATGTATTTTGGAAGAAAAGAATACACCCACTACTTGAGCAGAATCTAAGTATCTCACAGGTTATGTATGTAATAAGGAAATAATAATACATCATTGCATCAAATGTACAGTGCTCCATGCCTATATAAAACCTGAACGAACACAAACACTTGGACAGGAGGTAACTGTCCCTTGTGAAGCGGGTCCAAAGTGCAGCAATGGCTGAGACCTGCTGTAAATAATTAATAACACTTTTTCAGGCAGTGACTTATGCCTGAATTCCTAAAGGAAATAGTCTACTTAAACTGGTTTATTAAAGCTGTAGCCTAAGGCAAATCCAAACTCTGTTTAATGAAGCAATCTGACCAATTTGTGATGCATTTTTCCTCTCTAGCTCTTCACGTGATACTCAGACCCATACAGCACATAATTAAATCAAAGATGGCTAAAATATCTCACTTGCTAAATTACTATGCATTTGCCTAATTAGCAGTTACAATCCACTGCTGTCACAGACATTTGCTGAGTAATACCTCTGTTCGACCGTAGGCTTGAGCACAACTATGGAAAGTAATAACACAGACAAAAAAATGCTATAGTAAGATGCTTAAGAAGAACTATGGATAAATCAAAAAGAAGGTCATAACTTCAAAGGAGCTGGAGCTCTTATTTACAGTGCAGAGATTAGCAATATAATTAATGAGAATTATAACAAAATGAAGGAGAGAAATCACTGAAATCCTGTAACCATGCATCTTTGGGAAAAGCAAGCAAGCAAACCCTACAAAGCCAAATGTTGTCTAAACACTATACTGGTGCAATGTGCTTCTGATCTGTGATCCACCCCCTTCTCTCCCCACTAGCCTGGTGTTAGAAAAAAAGATTTCATACCAATTCCACACTTCGGAACAAGATTTCAAGGAGCTTTTCTTCTCCTACGATGTAGGGAATAAGCAATGATAGGATCAGATAAAAGCACATAATTAGATTAAGTCTCATTTAAAAAGTGCTCTTGTGCTTCAAAGGCACTTTATTACAGGTAAGACTGAGAATGGTACAGACACCTACAAACACAACACAGTCATGTGTGCAGAAGAGCTCCTACACTGAAGAAACTGCATTTCTTGCTGCTAAGCAAATGGTCACATCAAATGGCACACCACTTGTCTGAAATTCATGGATTTTACATGATGAGGCAAGACAGTATTAGATGAGGGACTTGATGTGCCTTGCACTGAAATGGTTTCTGAACAGCTAAGTATGAAGCATCTCCACATTCAAATGGATGTTCATGTACAGTGTAGGCAATTGCTTTCTTTGCAGTGAACACCTGGTATGACAGCAGCTCAGGGCACTCAGTTGCCACAAACTGCTTCTCTAATAGCTTGTCTCCTTGTGTAGCCATGTGTTACAAATACTGGATTTCAGTCTCAAGAGGTGCAGCAAGGAAGGCTGCAGACCCACTGCTGACTGTGAGCACAAGTGCAATGCGCATTGCCACTTCTTACCTCCTGCCTGTCTGCTGAGACAGATGCACCTGACTCCATGGTGAGCAAATCTCAAGAGTTTCACAGGTTTGGAATGCAAAAGCTAAAGGAATGAAATGTCTGACCTTTAAAATAAGGCAGAGAAAACTGCCTACAAAACTTTTGCAGGTAAACCAAATTCAATTC
The DNA here is from genome assembly GCF_963264785.1 of Psittacula echo. Taxonomy (NCBI): domain Eukaryota; kingdom Metazoa; phylum Chordata; class Aves; order Psittaciformes; family Psittacidae; genus Psittacula; species Psittacula echo. Next base: position 33,825,152 of record NC_137738.1, on the reverse strand, counting down.
CAACAAATTTGACTTCTAAAAAGAAAGAGAAATTTAAATTCTCATTATCACAGGAATTAATGGAAATTCAAAATTAAATACTTACATTGAAATAAATCAAGTAATTATTATTGAAAGCCAGATGCAAACCTGAATAAAATTACATTAATACACCTTTAACAGAACTGAAAATTAAGGAACAAATTCAACCAATTCAGCAATGCATAGAACGAAAGCCCAAATGAATTATATGCACCATTCTGCAACAAAAAAGTTTTTACTCATTTGCTAAATTTATTACATTAGTCAGATCTTTTAAAGTATATTTATGGATAGGTATGCAAAGGTGTAAGAATAATCACACTTCAGATCAACTCATCAATAATTAGATCTTTGTGAATGATATAATTACTGGTTTTATCAGCAAAATTCTCAAATTTCTGATAAATGAAATATATGATGTACAAAACACACTAATTTTTATTTCAACATGTGTATTATAAAATTCTTTAGCTAAGCTATTAAACTAATTCTGTAGTGGACAATGTTCATCCTGATTCTGTGAAGATGATTAATAAAACTATTAGCAATGAATCCTTACGTTTTAAGTGCCATCCAGATCAAATGTAGCTAGAGACTGACCCTAATCTTAAATCAGATTTTGTAGCTAGCCTCTATTCTGCCAGCACAGAAAAGCTACAGATGGCAGAACAAAGGAACACAACCATACCAAATAGGAACATCAATTTTTAAAGACTACTTAAAAATAAATTTCTCACATAGATTTATAATTAAATTTGCTGCTGGGCAGAAGAAAGATAAAATAAAATAAAACAAAAATCTGCCTGGTGTGGAATATTGCTGAGAATATAGTGTTTCCACTGAAGGCAGCTCTGAGACCAGACAGGGTCACAGACTGGAACAAGAGATGATGTTAAGGGCAGTGCTGTAAGGAAGGGGACTTTTTTCATAGATTCTTCTCTCCCTTTGCAGTGTCAGCTTCTCAGCTCCTTACTACATTCAATTCCAGTGTTTGATGGTATTTTGCTTTTTTCTTTAGGAACTGAATATAAATGCAAATGAACTTCTACAAGGATGTTTGTTTCACAGTTAATACTATTCCACTGTTTCCTTTTCATCGCTCACTCTGGAAATGCAAAAATGCCTTGCAGCAGGAACATATTACATATATTCTCAGTATGGGTCCCTTTAAACTGTAACAGCAACAAATGCAGGAGACAAAACCCATCGTCTAAACTACACCAATTTCCATACAATAACCTCTTGCTATTTGTAAGAGCAAGATTTTTGTTCTTAAAATCTATCTTCACAATTTCATACAATATTTACAGGGCACAGGAGCACACCATAAAACACATCACTTTTCATCCTAAAATTAACCTAATGCTCTCATGGATTATGCAACAGTACTTAAATCCAGGCAGATTTTTTTCAGAGCTGTGTTTACAGGCAGTGATCCATGGATTTATCAATGCCATTATTTCAACAGAAGTTTAACTCATGATCAATACTAATTTCATGATTTATTTTTATACAGTTAAAATTTTGATTTCACTGCATGAAAAGGTCTGCCTTCAAAACTTTCTATAATGACAGAGAAAGTGCCCAGATGGAAATGCTGTGGTGACCAGGTGTCACATGAAGATGCAGCCATGCTATATAGAGTCCAAAATGGCCCCCAGAACCTTTTTCCATCAAACCCTGGGGAAACAGTTACCATCCAACACAGCAATTAAGCTCAATCCTTCTGGGAACAGACCAAAAGACAAAGCCAGTTTAAATGCCACCTTTCTCCAAAATATCTACCCTATCACCCACCTATCCCACAAACATCATGTTGGGGAAACCTGAACCTTTACTAAAGCCCATGACGCCAGCCACGCAGCACATGAATTCTACTAAAATGCCACTATCTGGATGCAAACGCCTGAGTTATCCAAAATATTTTCAGCATATTTGTGGAGATTGGTAGCAAGGCTTTTATAGCACAACTTGGCCATCAGAACTTACAGCCGGGAAAATGTTTGATCCAACTTCATACAATGGCCATTTATTTTAATAGCATAGCATTATGTACAAAATGTACAATTAGTATTCATGTACTTGCAAGTATGCTAAGTTAGATGCTTCTCAGATTATAATAATAATTCACACTGCAACACTGTTCAGCTATTAAAATGAGGCAATAACACATCTCTCATTAGGAACTCTCATTTCATCCACTTAGGAAATCTTCTTTCCCTAATAAGACTTCCATGAATGGCTTTCCAGTTTCTCTGCCTCAAGGGTTGGAAAGTCAGTCAGATCACCAAAAATAACCTCAGAACTATGTGCACAAATATGCACAGACAGAGACAGTATGATTTTTGTGAGACCAACAGCCTGACACTGGAGAAGACAATGCAGTCCATTGCTATGCACTCAGAGAGGCAAATTTATTTGGCCACTGTTCTGGAACAGAAGCTGCTCAATGGGGGAGTATTTTAACCACATCTGGGGGCATTTTCTACTAAAACCAGTTAAGTGGTAAAGTCCAGAAAACCATAACATTTATAATCATACTCAGGAAAAGGTTTGTGCTAGGATCAATGGGGAACTCTGGAATGGGTGGAAGTGTCAGGAAGCTCTGGGACTGGTGCTGGACCTCTGAACTTTGCATGGTGCCTGGGTGGGGGGAGGCATGGAAGGGACTCCAGGAAAAGATATTTGGGAATCTCATCTGAGTTTAACTGCAGCCAGTACCTCCTTATGCTACTCCAGGTTGGGGGCAAAGGTGCACCCAGGACTACTTTACCTCTCAGCAAAACTGTCCTCTTTGCGTTTTGGTTTAGTGGAGGGCTGATGTATTGGGCTCTGGGTCTGAGATTGAGGCTGTCTGGCAGAAGTGAGGGTTTTTTTATTGCAGAAGTCCAGACAGGTGATCCAGACACCACTGTCGTGCCCACACCAACAGAGCCTTCAGCACTACCCTGTAATGAATATAACATAGCTGAGATGGGGATTGTACAAAGTTAAAGTTGCAGGCCTGAAGATTTTATTGCAGAATCTCCAGTCTCTCACCTTCCTACCTCTGCCCTATGGCAGCACAAGTAATGAATAATACCAGGTACCTGTACACCTGGGCTTGGCTTTCTGAGATGCTGAATCCTTACTGATCCTGTTCAGTCTGAGTTGTGACTGATTACCTGCTCTGAAAATTGAAACCCCTCCTCAAGAGCACCCCTAATCAGGGACTTTTGAAAACATTTACTCCACATTAACCTTCCAAAACTGACAGAAGAACTGTGGCCGGAGGATATCTATCAACCTCACATAAACCTCAGCCAAATTGTAATTAAGAATATTGTAAGACAGGTAAGAGGGAGAAAGCACGTTCTTCAAGCATCGGTTAAGAAAAAAAACCCACTTGAATAATGTGCTTTTTGCTGCATGCAACAAAACATAATTCATCCTGCAACCTTAGCAGCTTCTGTTAAACTGAAGCCGTCACAGCTGACCTTCCTCAGTCAGTCTGACAAGTCTGTATTAGTTGTCCTCATTACATAAAGGCAATCAATCAGAAACTGGAGAACAATGGCCTTATGAGGGCTCATAAAAATTGAATGCAAATCCTCTATGCCACTCAATCAGGGACAACTTATTCCCAGAGCTACAGACACATGTCTGTGCCAAAGTCAACATCTTACTTTTTTTTAGTGAGTGGGGTCTTGGCCCAAAAAGGGGGCTTGCTGATTGCCTCAGGAGAGACAACCGCTAGGAAGCTACTCACGTTTCCCTGTTCAGTGCAACTCCTTCATTCTTTCTCATTAGCGTAGTACAGAACACGAAACACACAAGTAACTGCTATATATATATGCATATATGTATATATTAGCATTCTGGTATTACTCTGATGTACATGCTCTATGCCAAAAAAATTTAGCTAATTTATATGCAAATTCCATTTCAGCAAGTTCCTCATTACTAATTGGGATTATCAGGGAGCAAGAACCCCTCCACTTTCCTCTTCCAGAACCTTTTCTGTACAACAGGCCAGGCTGGCTCCACATCACTAATTTCTAATGCAGAACGTAGAGAGTAGCACTGTCACACATGATTGAAACAAGCTAATACCTTCAATTTTCAAGGGAGATATGAAGCAGAAAAACAATTATCAAGGAAGAAATGAGATCCTGGGTGCTTAAGTCATACAGGTCTCCTAGAGATCACCAGAACTGCAGTTTCTCATATATCTTCAGAAGAAGAAATATGAGGTCTTGTTCAAAATAGTAATGGGCCACTGCGTATCACGTTCTGAACTCCAGATGCCTGTTAGACAAGTCGATAGCTGATAGTCAGGAATCCTGTTTGGTATACATGAAAAGCAGCTGTTCCTAATATACTTGGTTTATGTGACACCATCAAGCCTATTTTTGGTCACTGCTGGGTCAACTACCATTTCTACCCCCTTCCACAACCCTACCCTTCCCCACAGAAAAGCCTCTTGTTCCAAAATGCAAATGGACTTCATCGAACATTACACTACCTAAGTATCACTTTGTTGTTGCTTTTTTTTCTCCCAATCCCACATACAGACTTAAATCAAGATCCAAGTGTTGCTTTTGGTCCTGACTTAATGGGGAAAAAACTCAATATCTAAATAGAAAAAGTGTCATCCTGCATCCCCTTTAATGGGATTTTCTCCTCTAGTTATATTTTAAAGATGAAAGTATTTTTCAGAGGCTAAACAACTAAAACCTGAAATTTTCTAGGGATTAACAAAACTTAATCTTTCAGCTCTTTCTGTTGAGCTGATCTTCACCTGAAAAGCTATAAAAAAGGTAGACTGTATTTAGCAATTTTGTCTGCTTTTGCCATGGCACTGGACTAAGTGCTCCTGGAATCCATCTAAGCAACTCAAATGCCACACAAAACACTCACAAACTTTTCACATTGCATGCATATGTTAGTTTCTAGATCCTCTTCCACAACTGCAGATAAATATACTTAAACGTCAGTGCTTCACCCCAAGATTATCCAGAGGCAAGCACAATCAGTTGACAAAATATTAGTCTTACTTTAGATCTAAAATGAAGATAAATAATAAGTTAATACACAAACCATTCTGCATATATAAAAAAGCATCACTGTCATATTTGGATGTGAAAACAAAGCAAGCCCTATGACATTTAACTAACACCCAAGTAAAGCACTACACTTCACAGTAAGCAAAAAAACCCCAAAACTCTCACAACCTTGAAGACACTGGGTGTCTCCATTGCGTGCTCCTTTTAGCTTCCATGGAAGACACAAGCTGCTGATCTGTTAAATCTTGCATGAATCTTCTGTTGTAAAGCAATCTCAATGTGTACAAACAAAACCCCACCAGTTCCAGGGGATCATACAGCACACCTGAATTCAGGAACTCCAAGAGTTAACACTGACTTGGTTCCAGGCCTCCACCTGAGATTGGGAAATTATGTCTCATGCAATACTGTCAGGCAACTTTCATTTACATAGTGTAGCTGCAAAAATAATATTAATGCAGAGTCAATAAATTACTTAGGTGTATAGTACCTATAGACACATTTCTTCAGAGTCAAACAAAAGACAACAGCATTAACTATATATCCCTAACAGTATTATTAACTATATAGTATATATATTATTATTAACTATATATCCCTAACAGTTCCTTGTTAGGGATATATGTATGCTTCCTTCTCCATGCACTTAGAAGCAAAGGCAAGTAGGGCAATCCCACCAAGCTAGTTTGAATTGCTAATGAGAGGTACACATACTTACAAATATACTTGGCAAGTCAATCAATAAAATGACCCAGTATTTTGATGATGAAGATCTCAAATACTTCATTTTGTGAAGTAGCAGCTCCAGCCACTAAGCAAAATCTTTTAACAGAAATGTCATACATGTTCACAGTCTCATAGATAACTTAGCTCACCACTTTTCGTGAGTGCGGGGAGGTGGGGAAACAGGAAGCAGTATGTTGTGCAATACAGTACTTGTAGCCAAGCAAATATAAACTACATTTGACAACTAACTACATGGTGATACTGCTGCTACTGTCAAATCTATATTTAAATATGTGCCTAAATAAGGGATTTAGAGTCTGCTTCAAATGCTTGCTGAAGTCTGCAGAACTCTCTATTATTACTTGCTAGGAGCACTCAAGCTCATGCACAAGAGATAGAAAGAGGTACATTACACCAAATTAAATCACACCTCTCTAAATCGGCCCTTAACAAGTGTCTGCCCACTGCACCAGCTTTGTTCTCAGAAGAAATGCAAATCCCAGCAAAGACCCACAGTACGGACGATACACAAACAGACAACGTAGACCAGGGCACAGTTTATGACGTGAATTTAATGATTTCCAGAGCTCAACTGGTTTTAAAAGATATGCCTTCTGTTATGTTGATGTTACTCATTGTAACATCAGTAATAAATGTGACATAATTTATGTTACAACTAATACCTAGATTTCTGGTGCACTGAAGATTTTCAGAAGGTTGTACATACTTTAATCCAGCAGAAATAATATCTTTTAAAAAAACATAGGAAACTATAGCATATACTTTAAACATAGCCATGCATTTGAATTCAAAACAGAGAACTGCAGGCAATTTTTGTTACTTTTTCCACTTTGTGTGTCCTCTCATGGCTCTTTCTGACTCTACAACACCTGCTCAGTGTTCCTCACGGCTGAGCTCCCCCTCTAACAGCATAAGGACAGGTGTCCTGGCAATGACACCCACAAAGCAGTCCCTGTAGTTGCAACCCTCCTCAGGAAGGCTGGACTACTTTAGTTGCTTTACTCGAAGGCTAATTTTACTGACCTGTGCTCTGCTACAGTTCTCACCAATGGTCTACCAAAAGAGAAAAAGAAAAAAACCCTGCATCATCCACTCTGACAATTACTGAAAACATTTAATCCTATCTAAGAGAAGCAAAAGGTAAATGGTAAATAATAGTTTTAAGACAATACCGTGAAGGATATTTAAGTTGCTACCATGTAATTGGACAAAGGAAAGGAGAAAAGGGGGTTTTATACTTTTGTTTTCCTGTCCCTGGTATGAGTAGAACTCTTTCACTGGATATCTGATTCTAGAAATAGTTTTCCCGTTGATACTGGACTGATATTGGAAATAGTTTTCATTCCTGTGACTTACTTCTCTGCCATTGTTGGCTTCCTTTTTCTCGCTCCTCCTGTTTATGCTGTTTTACAAGGTTCCCTTAGAGTACAGTGGAATCTGGGCATGTTCTTCAGCAGTATTTTGATAAACGCAAATCACAAACCAGCCCAAACGCTCTTTCTTTTTCCTGGCCTCAGATTCTTCCTTTAGATGGACTGATACCAGAAGTAAAAGTGATTCATTTGCCTGCCACTCTCCTATTGGTTAAATACTTCAATTTTATGGGTTTTTTAAAACAGACTTTTTTTTTCTATGTCTGTTTTATCCAGGAGACAGAACTTTTACTGTTCCCTGTAGCCATCCTCAATTCTGCTCTCTTCTGCAAACAGATCTGTTTGTTTACATCTTTTCTCCAACTCAACCACACATTGTCATTATCACCCTGCAGTCCTTTAGGAAAAAGTGGATGCAATATATTGTCTTTGCTGAATTACCAGATGAACTATTTTAAGAAAGATGAGTCACAGAAGACACATTAGAAGAAAGAAATCAGATATAGAGTACAATAGCTTATATAAATGCAATGCCCAAGATTTTCAATAGTTAGCTGATTCCTGTGGGTCCTCTATAAAATTCCAGACACCATGTCTACATCTTGTAACTCATGCTTTTATTGCTTCAAATCTGCTGGTTTCCATTATCTTTCATATCTTTGAAAAATGCTTTGTAGGAAAATAAACCATGCTATCTATTTCCTCTATTGAAAACCTAGTAACTAAAACCAAATGCATTTTACAGATATTTGCCGGCCCATCAGCCTGCAAATATAACTCAGAAAGCATTTGACACATACGTATTTGATTCAAACCACCAGAGTTAAGTGAATCCCCCTAATCACATCTGATGTAAAGATTTAAACTACATTAATTTCCTCAATTTAAGGTAGTATGATGAAAAACTGGTAGGTTTATTTAATAATATACCTATTGACTGCTTTCATCCAAGGAATGGCTAATATTTATGATCACTTTTATTGGATGAAGGGAGTTGATGGAATTAGCTACTCTACACAATCCTGCCTACAAAGCAAGGGCAGAAACTGTGTCTTTGATCACAGGTGCAAGACCCCGGTCAGCAAGTATTTGCTACCAAGACTTTCTCCTGAGGCCATAAAGAAAGGGCAATCCAGCTTCTGAGGTGCCTCCTCTGTGGGCCGCCTTGTTGTTTGCCTCTTCTCATACAGTTTCACTAAGCTTTATTCATTCCCCTAAGTTTAGGCAAACCATCTCAGACTGCTTTACTCTGTATGTAGCCTGCATTTGTCAGTGGTCCTTACTTGCTTTAGCTATGAGCTCTGTGAAAAACCTTTTTTGTTAACAACTAAATGAATGGTGTTCAACCAGTCTCAGTAAGATTTTATCCAAACCTTCACTGGGCACACATTTGAAATTTTCGTGGTGTGCCTGCACTGCCACATAGCACTGGGCACCACTACATTTCCAGCTTGCATTTTGAGGTATTACGAAAAGTTAAGGCCAACTGAGAGATGACACAAGCCCTCAGCCAAACCCCCAAGCACCCAGCCAAATTCTGCTCACTTACTAAAAATTAACTGAAATTTTCCCATGCCTCAGATCCTATTATGTTTCAATGAAAGTTTGCTTTTTTTGAGGCAAGGTGGTGTTTGCTTCAGTTAATTAGAGGGGTTAACCCTGATCATTCCGTAGGAATAGCTGTGATTTATCTGCCTGGGAAAGGGGCAAGAAAGTCAGTCTGCCTCGCATTACAGTTGACTAAGCATTTCCACACTGGAGATGGGTCTTTGGGAGACTTGAATCATCGTATGTCCCTGGTTGAGCAGTTCAGGAGGAAACTGCACTGTGCTTCAGTTCCAACGTGAACAGAGCAGGAATTCACTGTACCAGGTCTGCTTGAAATGGAGTTAATTTTCCCCATAGCAGCCCTCATAGTGCTGTACTTTTTATTGGTAGCTAGAAAAGCGCTGACTACACACCAGTGTTTTGGCTACTGCTGAGCAGTGCTGACAGCAGGATCAAGGCTGCCTCTCCAACATTCCCTCTCACCAGTAGGCCGGGGCTGGGCGACATCTTGGGAGGAGGCATACCCAGAACAGCTGCCACAAACTGACCAAAGCATATTCCATACCATGTGATGACTGCTCAGCAATAAGGCTAAGAGAAAGGAAGAAAGGGGACATTTGTTACTGTGTTTGTCTTCCAGAGCAACTGCTATGTGTATTGAAGCCCTGTTTCCTGGGAAGTAGTTGGACATTGGCTGTTGATGGGAAGTAGAGAAGAAATATTTTGTTTTCCTCTGCCTCCATGTGCAGCTTTGCCCACCAGGCTTTTTCCAACATACTTTCTCTCCCCTGTCCAGTTGAGGAGGGGGAGTGACAGCGTGGCTTCAGTGTGCATCTGACATCCAGCCAGGATCAATCCGCCACACTGACATATTTGAAATGCTCCAAATTGAACATTTTGAAGTGATTTGCAGTAATCTGAAGTTCAAGGAGACAACTCATCTGCATGAAGTTTCTTGTGCATCTGAAGTATTTGCAAGTATTGAGGGCTTTCATGTTGAAAGTCAGAAAGTATATACTCTACACTTTTTTTTCCTGAAATGCATTTAAATTTTGACTTTGATTTCACCAAATTATTTTAATGAACAGTTCTGGTATCTGCACTACTTATTTAGAACTATACAATTTTCATTGCTCTGTTCTAATTTTCTGACTACTGGGACAAATCTGAACAGACTTGTTGCACTCCAAGTAGATTTTTTAAGAAGCTATAAAGAAAAGGCATTAAAATTTTTTAATATCTGAAGTGAATTGACAAAAGGCAACAATTTAAAAGTTCCCTTTAAAAATAGAAACAGAAGTACTATTCATGTAAACATTTATGTGTGTAATTAAATACAAGCATGCCTACTCATCTCCTACATCTGCATAAGTGTCTGCAGGATATGGGCCTAATTCCCAGTTCACTCATATTTCCAATCCAAACTTTGGAACAAAAATAAGTAACTCAGTCACTCACAGCACACCACACTTCCAAATCATTCTATGAACAATTATATGACAAATAGGGATATAAGTACCTCGCATATCATGGAGCTAAACAGATACTCCAGCTTGGGACCTAAAACCATGAACCATAGTATTGCAAACACTTTGCCAGAGTCATCAGTCCTGTCTCTATATGGGATTGTGCAGCCCTGTGCTGATGATTTATAGTGTTCTTGACACTCCAGCTAGTAGAGAAACATGGCGACACACTGTGCTTTCTTCTATACATGCCTGAAAATATTTATCATGGTCTTGCAATAAAATGCCTAAATCCCAACTCCTCATCCACAGCCTTAACAAGAGAGCAAAAACTGCATAATTTGCATCCTTGATGCAAGAATACAAAGCCCTTGAATTTAGTAAAAAACATTTTTCATTGATATCCTAGGTTATTTCACCAAAAGCCTTTTTTCTCTTCCACTGAAGCAAAAATGTGTTATCTTCTAAATGTTACTTTCATGGGTATCCAAGTTAATTTCCCAGCCTCACTAAAGAAAGCAATCAATTGCAAATCAAATGGTAGAAAAGAGTGTGATATATTGTCCCATAAAAGGAAATGGTAGGTACAGTCTTGAAGCAATATTTTCAAATACAAAGTTGTTAAATGGAAAGAAAATGTACTGGAGGAACAGCTCCACACTTCTGCCTAGTTTGGTATATTTAAGAACCAGAAACATTCAGCACACCAAAATCTCATGAGGACTGAGTGGGCGAGGCACAGCTCAGCAATTCTGACAAAGAATATCCCTAGCCCCTGCATGCTTTAAGTAAACTGCTAAAAATGACTATACTAAAACCAACGTTTAAAAAATTAAGTAAATACAATGAGTCAAATTCTGTCATCAGTTCTGAGGGGGCACCTCCCATTGATTCTTCTCATCTCTGGAACAGACAAGCAGGGAACCAAGATACTTTCTTCCGTGACCTTTTACTATTTTTCAGTGCCATGAAGCACAAGGAAGCTAAGACCCTTCTCTCTCCAATTTTATGAATATGCTTGTCCAACAGTTCACACAGTTGTCTTTTGTTGTTTTGCCTCACTGCTCTTACCCACATGAAAGATCCGTATTTCCACTTTATTATTATTTTTTTTTTTTTCAATTTGGCTCCTGATGCTGAAGAGAAACTTATTCACCATCTGACTCTCTCTTGACCATTTCATGAAAGAGCCACTAATAAAGGATGAAAAACAAGTCCAAATTTTGTACTTTGGCTACTGTTGCTCTGTGATTGTGAGCAATTGCTGCCACCTTAGATGCACTGCTGGCAATGCAGTATCAACCTTCAAAGGCCTTACTTCATTTGCAAGCCCAGACAGCAGGCACAAAGAACAAAAGTGTTATGACAGAGGTCACCATCAGCATATGACATACCTTCAAAAGAGGACTGTTAATGAGCTGCTATCTGTCCTGGACCCTCTGAAATAAAACTGCAATACCTTCAGGCTCTCAGGAAAGTTAAAAGAAAAAAAAAAAAAAAAAGAAGAAAAAGAAAAAAGAAATTCCCCAGCTGTTCATGGGCAGCTGCCTCAAGGTGTGAAGTGTTCTGTTTGTAGTTTGCACACAGCTTACCATAAGCAGCTATTTTTTCACCAGACCGTGGTGAGTGGGGGGACAGTAACAACAGTCGAGAAAAGGGAAACAAGAAAATGAGAAATTGAGAAAACTCCTCTGAAACAGTTTTAATGCTTGGAAGAGATTTTTTTCTGCTGCAGACTATTTGCGAACCTCAAAACAAACCCCACCTTTTCAAACACGGAACTGGTGGCATTCAGGGGTTGCAGGACTGCAACCTGAAGAGGTCAAGGCTACAGAATTGACTGGTGAGATATTAATTTTGCTATTCACTAAAATGCTGCCAGGTTGTAGTTATCAGAGGCAAACTATGCTTTATGCTTTGCAATGAGTTCCCTGCAAATGTGTGTGTTAAACACTAGTACCACATTCCATATGTCGCCAGGAATACGACCGGGTATAAATACTGAACTACTATCTTGTCTTGTTTCTATTAGATCTGAAGTGCATTGTTAAAATAGCAAAAGAATGCCTTATTCTGCTGTTCACAAGCATAAAGACTTATTGGTTTCCAAAGCTGTGAGCCCATCATTTTCCTCCCCACACTAAATACCTGCAAGAATTGAAGGAAGCAGTTTCTGTTCATAAGACTTGGGTAAACTTCCGTGAACTGCTGTTATGAACTAAGGCAACTTGCAGCATTTGAACATCCTCCTCACCCTCTCCTGGACACTCAGGTCAATTCAAAATGAACTGACATTCACCCATTGCTTCCAGAAATGTGGGGCAGCTCAAGTGGCAGCTCCATCTCACTGCTGTAGCTGGCACAGCTCTTCAGTGCCCTTTGCACGCCAGGTATTTTTGAAGGCAGAGAAAAACCCTCCAACCCAAAAAGCTTGTTTTCTATACTGCATGTATACCTGTGCAAGTAATCCATTGACTTGAGTGAGCTTTAACATGCCAGACACAGGCTGCACTCTCTCCACTGTACACTTGGCCATGCTGGTTTTTCAGTTAGCACACGAGATTCGTCCTGCTAGCCTGAACACATGCGAGTCAGCCTGCACATTTGTACCAGGTTTCCTGTGTCCTGGATTCACTTAAGATGCTGGGTTTGTGTGTTCAGTATCTTCACATACAGTAAATGTTTGTTTGAGGTATTTTGGTGTTGGTTCGTTGGGGTTTTATTTAAATAGACAGATGGCAACTCCAGCTGTAAAAAGGCATTTCAAAGACAGGAGTGCAAGAATAAGCCAATAAAGGGATGAAGGATGGAAAGGAAACTGCAAGAGTAGGCAACTCCTGCACCTTCCAACATATTTTTATAGCTACATTCCCACCCTACTCCTTCCAAGAACAATAGGCAAGGTTGCCTAAAGGTTATTCTTTCTTTGAAAACCAAAGTTCTTTGATTGTCTGCTCCACAGACTGCTGCCTTTTTCACATTTTCCCAAATGGTGTATTAAAATACGTCATTTTGTCATGGCAGTTTTGGACTGTGCTATACTATCTGTATGGCTATAGGAACCAACATGCTCAGAGGAAGTCAAGTGTGATATGTCACTCAGAAAACTCAATAAGAAATGTTTCTTCTTGCTTGCAGCTCTTCAACAAAGGATGAGTAAAAAAGAAAAAAACACATGGCAGAAAACAATGGGCCTTGTTATTGACAAAAAGACAAGAAATGCATATTTGCCAAGCAAATTCCTATATTCAATGATTCATGACAATTATTACTGAGGAAAGATCTGGTTTTAGTAAGACAAGGAAAAATGTAGAGGCTCTCAGATGGTTCCTGATCATTTCAGAACTCAGATGTTCCCAAAATATTTTCAAAGTTAGCTTATTTGATTTTTAATACTTGCAGTCATGCATGCAACTTTAAGCTTAGTGGAAAATCATTTTATATACCAAAGGAACCTGTCAATAGGAATTAATGTCACTGTTTTCATTGAAATTTTTTGCCACTTGATCCAGGACTTGGTTACTTTTCCTTAGGGTGGAAGGCATTAAGTAGCCCATGACTTGCATTTCTTCCTCATGATCACCTGGGAGAACTCCATCATTGCATGTTGATGCAAACACCACAGCAGAGCACATGAGAACTGAATGCAAAGTATCCTTGAATGGAAAGCCTGAGCTGTAAAAGCCATTGCCAGAGGGGATGAAGGCAAGCGAAATGAGCCCATCTCTAAGGCATATTACAAGGCGCTCTCAGGCAGTTTTTTTGATCACAATTTGTACCCATTCCCCAGAAATGCCTCTCCACCTAAGAACAGCAGAAGAGTGGAAGGCTCCAAGTCCATGTCATCATGAAGCCATAACTCACCAGCCAAATGCTTAGAAGTACATTTTTGGCGCAGGAAACCCCTTGGACAAGTAGAGAAAAAGGAGAGAAAGAACACTGGGATTGACATTGAAATGTAAATCCCCTCTGCCAATTTCCCTTCTTTTAGCTGCTTTCAAATTTCAGTCTCATTTACGTTCAGATTACTGTTTTATTGTCAAAATAAACTTCTCATCTCTAGTTTTCTACTATCTTCTCTGAAAAGAAATCTCAGGAGGTCAACCTTTATGCCTTCTGGAACCTAGGATACATTGGTAAAGAAGGGTTCCTGAAATTTCCTGTTATCTGTAGCCCCTCAGTTGCACAAAAGGACATCAAGCAGTGTATAGTCATTGCTAGAGAGAGACTCTGGGGCACATAGTGCACTATATTTCTTCAGCCTCATGACATAAAGAATACGGGAGTAGAACCAGTGGGAGGGAGGCTGCTGTCTTGCATCTGCTTGTGTTCCTATGACAACTTCTCAAATATCTTTCATCCTCCCTTACCTGACCTTACTGGCAGCTATGGGTATGGATGATAAGAAGCTTGCATGCCACATAGGCTTAACACTGTCTGCTTCCATGTGAGAGGATGAATGTTTTTTACCTATTAGAAATAGAGAAATCAACAGTGGTGAATGCACAGGAGACCACACAAAAGGTAACAGAGAAAGGAGACAAAGCAGAGAAGACAGCCTGAGGTCAACAAAAAACCCCAACCCTTGGACGAAGTAGCGGGTGGTGGTGAGAAGACTACAGGATGTGCAGACCAACAGTCTTTTTCCTTCTGAGAGCCAGCAAGCATTACTTAAGAGGAAGTCCATTTGTTTTCCTGAAATAGTAAAAATTTTTGCAAAGAGCCAGTCACAACTAAAACACAGAGTGCTGTATTATTCATAAGCATTGTAGCAAGCCTGGACTTGCCCAGTGATTATGATTTGTATGACAAACACAGCAGTGTAACATCTGCATTCTTTTCCTAGGGTGGAATATGCTACACCATTAATAAGAAGCACGTAAATAGCACTACAAGGTCACACATTGCTTCTCATAGTGAAACATACTTCCTATCTCCCACCTACCAAGGATCATAAATAGTTCAGATTATACATTCCAACATTAGTTATATCAAAATCTATAATATGATGGGGAAAGAAACTGGTTTGCTTCTCATAGTGAAACATACTTCCTATCTCCCACCCACCAAGGATCCTAAATAGTTCAGATTATACATTCCAACATTAGTTATATCAAAATCTATAATATGATGGGGAAAGAAACTGGTTTGCCTTTCTCATAAACTGCTCAATACAAGCTGCATTTGGCTGATGGCCACAGATCCATACCTTCACTCCCCTGCCTGGACTCCTTGAATGCTTTCAGAAGATCCAGGGGAAACTGAGCTTCAGCTCTCACAGAGCAGAGTTTCCCTTGTGCACTCCTTAACCATGGCTTGTTACAACATACCCACAGATGTGCAGCAGTGGGAAAAGGCCAAAGACCCCAGCTGTAGCCCTTGGTGGTGACATTCACATAGAGGTTGCAAGCCCTAACCATGCTCAGTGCAAGGAGTAAAAACACAACTGGAATGAGCATAAATTGCTTCAACAGAGACTGGTACAAGGAAGAAGACAGAATCTCACTCTCTGCCTTAATGTAAGTACAGATATTCATCTACACCTCGCTCCATTTTAGAAGATGAGCCAGGACCAACCTATTTGTAAGATAAACCTAATTTGTACCCATTAAGACTTACATTCTTTTAATCAGGTATCGTAACTGGAAATACCCATATTTGTCCCAAGCATAACATGAAATTCCATTAATTTCTGCATGCTGGAGCTCAGTTATCCTTCAGGTTTGCCACATAAAATTCTGAGCTGTGTACAGATTACCATGAAAATTTAAAACAAACTGTTCTGCTTCTTAAAGGGAAAGTGTGTTTCTATCATTTCTCTCTGAAAACAAAAAGAGGAAAAAATCATATTCTAACCTCAGGAGAGACTTTTACTAAGCTCAATCTACTGAAACTAGTTTTGCCTCCTGCTGCTGCCCAGCATTAATAGTTCAGAGGCAACACCCACCCCTCTCCACCCCCTAAAGTTGTATTGGTAATTTCATTGTTTAGCTATCTATAGGCTTGGAGGTTATTTTTACTACATCCTGTCAACCGTGAGAGGACAAAACTGCCAGGAAGAGGATGCATTAGGCTTTTACATTAACTGGTGGCAGAACTGATGCTCAAGATAGCCTAAGAGCTGGACATTCACTTGCTGACACAAGTGTGCTGTGTATTACTGACCTTTTTTTCCACATTAATGCTTAATTCACACGACACTATAGATCCCATGATCTTACAGACCTAGAGCTCAAAGGAGAAGAATCACAGTTTGCTAAAAGTACTAGGAAGGTTTAGAAAAACCCAGTTTATGCTGCTTATGGCAGGGAGCTCACATGCCAGCAGCCCTGAAGCACTTGCCTGGGCAGCCCAGTGAACAATTGCTCCATAACACGCAATCCCAACAGAAAATATATCATCTACGTATACCTCGTGCTTACAGAAAGTAATTCTTCTGACTTGTAGCTGGAAATCTTACTCAGTACCACAGTCCAATTTACAATCAGATGAGTATTGACTTGCATCCAGCTGGAAATCCACACTGATTACAAGCACTGGGCTGGGAGCATGCATTTGTAGGTTGCCATTGCTGTTTTATACAGTTTGCAATACTACAGAGACACAACAGCAAGAAAAAAGTTCCTTTCAGAAGAAAACTTGATCTAAAAGGCCATCACACCAGTCCAAGCCTCAGTCAAGGCCTCTGAGTGAATTTGCCAAGCCTTTAGCTTTCATTGTACCTTAAAGTTTTACTTTAGTATTTCATGTTAAATGGAACCTTGCCTCAATAAGTAACTGGCTTAGGTCCTGAAAAGGTATGTTATAATTTTAAATTCACGTCCTAAATTTTATATTGAAGGCCTTGCTTACACATATCATCAAATGAAATTATATTAAAATATCTTTTTGAAGTCAATAGAACTGGTTTTGAAAGAAATAGCACTAATTTTCAGAGCTATGGTGGTTATTTTAGCAAATGAAATAATTATTGAAGAGTTAAATAAGGGAGCCTTTGGTTTTTTATATATCTTTAAATGCTTTGTAGCGATAGAGCCACATGAATGCTTTTCACTTTATTCCCAGATACTCTACAGCAATTAACAGCTTTTTTTAAAAAAATCTGGCATGGGCCATATATTCTCAACAGACAGTGACCTTGACAAATGAACATTTAATTCTCTGGGCCCATTTTTTGCAATGAAATTAACACAGTGGACTCCGACTGTAAAATAAAAAACAACCAAACAAAACCAAACCTCTTGGCTTAGATTCACTTCCCAAGCTTAGGGGAATGCAAAATGCATGAACCAGGTCAAAAGTAAAGTGCAAGTGAGATAAATTATTAGCATTTTTGTGTTACAAAATAACAAAACAATGATAAAGAAAAAACATGTGGATAATAGCCTAGTGTCATCATGGTGGTGATATTTTCTGAGTCATGACTTTAGCTCCGTGCGCATGCAGTGGATGTTGTAAAGGGCAGTTTCTTCTTTCAGTAAAGCACTTAAGATCTTAAATGGCACATTGCCAGCAATGCTTTACAGAATGCGCTACAAAACAGCAAAATTAACTCAGAAATTATGTTATTGAAAATGGGAAATAAAGTGTGTTGGGCTTATGTCACTAATGTTTTACGTTTGACCTACAACATCAAGCTTTTGCTGGACTCACTTTGTTTTTTGTGAACATGAAAAAGAAATGCTGAATGGTACGCAGATGTAATTTCGACCAGCCACAGCCCTCCTGCTGGTTTTGTTTCCATCTTTCAGGAAGATGTTTTACTGCATTCCCTTGTAATACTGTGGGTGCAAGCTGCATGCTCTGTCCTGGACTTCGTTATGCTAGAAAAGTCATGAGCCTGTGGATTATCTATCACTCACAGGATTTCTAGCCAAAACCTGAAAACACCAGAGGATATTAGCTTTCCTCAGCTCAAACTCTTCATCTACTCGCAGGAGGAGTTACCAGTTGTGATTCACCACAGTGCACTTTGGGAAGGGCGGGGGGGCAAGATTTGTAGAGTACAAAACCAGCTGGCAGCAACAGCTGCTGAAACAGTCAACACAAACAGGTTTGGGGTTTTTTCCAGACATCCAGCACTCTCTATACTTCTGACAAGTTTCTCAGCCTTATGGTGATTGTTTGTTCACTCCAGCCCTCTCCATACCCTTGTTTCTCTGCCTTTTTCTTCACTGTGCCTCCTTTCCTCCTCTCTGACACATTCCTCTCCTGTTTTTTCTCAAACGAGAAAAATCTCCTCCAATAAACATATGTCTTATGCCAGAATAAAAGGATGCAGAATGTTTCTAAACGTTAAACAGGACATAGGATGGCTATTTTCTGTTACCTCCCCCCCCCCAAAATGTGTTACTAAACAAGAAATATGAGTAATTGCAGACTTAAACATAGAAGAGAAAGCAAGACAGTATAAATTTGCTTGGGAATAAAACAGCCTCATGTAATCATCACAGTTCCAAAAAGAGGTCATTAGCAACTGAGAGTTTAGCCTGTACAGATTTGTTGGAAGGCTGCTAAGAGAAAGACAGACAGCATGCACTTATAAAGAAGCCACTTGAGCACAGAAAGAAGCAGCAGTAGATTTTGAATCTAGCCCTAATTTACACAGATCCCTGGGTGTCCTTCCACAAATGACTGGAGGCTCTAACCATCAGAGTTTGGCAGATTTAGCAATGATAATCAAAGATGTTTTTGCTCTATCTCCCTTGGAGATTTCTGCCCCTATGCTGGAGGCAGCTGAACGAATAATGCATCTGCCCATCACTACCCTCGTTTGTAGCCTGGCATGTTAGTGCCAGCCCTGCTCCATCCATGATGTAAACCTGCACACCAAGCAGTTGTCTACAGGCTGCCAAAGCACAGCCACCCATTCGCTCCTGCTGCCACTGCTGCAAAGCAGATAACCCACTGCTGGAGTACTTCATCTTCCCAATTTACAGAGGCACTTATAGTAATGCACGCCTGCCGAGACTTGCGTGAGTGGGAGTTGGGAATGCAGCCAGGTCCTGGTGCATCTGGGTAAGTACACAGCGATGTACCATAACCACATCCTACCTGCCTTGGTCAGGGAGGGTAAGAGCTGGGTAAGGGCTGAAGGAAGAAGGAGATCTAAGGCCCCTCTTTCTCCTGTAACCCAGTCTGTTAGGCTGCTCTGAGGCAGCAACTTTTGTCAATACACAAGAGAGTAAAAGCAGTAACAGACCAAGGCAGGCGGAAGTTCAAAATAGCACCTTGCTAAATTTCTCATGGTTTGTCATTCCATTAAAAAATGTTTATGTTCTGTTTATTACAAAGACTAAACTCCCCTGCCCTCTGCTCTGCCAAAGCAGATTGCTCAGGAAAAGGTTGCTGCAGTACCCAGGCCTGTTCTGCTGACAGGTTGCAATCAAGGAGAAAGATACTTACAAAGTAAACAAGGTTTCAAGTCTGGTCATGCTAACCCAGTTCATTACAGTTATGCCACAGGAACATCTCTCCCCGCATCCTTCTCACACACACACCCCCCCCCCCATCTCTCTTGTTCATTATCAAGCCTTTTTCTCTCTCCCTTCAGATTTCCTCTAGGCCCTACACCATCTGTCCAAGCACTCCTTCTTTTTATGCACACTGTTGCATTCTATTCCTTCTCTGTCTGTGATCTATATTTAGTTGTTTTCCTGTTTATATACCCCTCCAGAGAGGGGTATTGTTGAATGTGACTAGTCAGGAAGAGAAACAATGTGGTTAGAACACAAATCCTTTCAGAAAAGTAATTGGGATGAGAAACCAGACAGGATTGGGTAGGATAGAAAACGTTTTCCTAAGATTAATCAGACGCAGAGATCTGAATATAAATCCATAAAACCCCTTAAAGCAGCCTGATCAAAGCCAGAGAACACCTAAGTAGGAGAAGAAGCAAAGGCAAGGAAACACATGCAACCTTTTCGATTTGTTTGACACTGCTTTGACAACCCTACCCCCTCCATTACTAAGATAAGCCAACTTGGATTTTTAAGAATTACAATATCTATGTATGTTTACTCAAAATACCAAGAGACCCTGAGCGTGAAATCCAGAGTGCATGCATGATGAAAGCTCTGGGAAAAGTGTACTTAAAGATTTCTGGGGAGTTCAGCATTGGTTGGCCCATAGACATTTGAAGTGTCTTTAGCATAGGAGTAGTCAGTATAAAGCTGGTTCTCAAGAAGTTTGCTGCAGCACAACTTGAATCAGGACAGATGACAGTGCATGCGCCTGCCATGCCGGGACCGTAAAGAACAGGAATCCAGTGTCCACACCATGATGGGGAGCGTCTGTCTGGTCTGATGGACACTTGCTCAGCAAGTTAAGAGAGTGTTTCCCATCTTCATGTTTCTCACAGTAATAAATAGCTTGTGAACAAGGGGTGGGGGGGAGGAGGTAGGAATTAGTTGTGAAATGCAATACACGCATTAATAATGAGGAAGTTTGACAGGCTAAGTGAAATGGAGCCCTTCAGTGCAGAACACAGAAATCTGTTGTTTGGATCAAAAGAAACACCTGGAATTCTGCTTTGGAGTTTTATCATTATAATAATGCAATCAGTTTTGATTATCATACAGAATCAGTAGCTCTGATAGTCTTTAACATTACGGTAGTAAATGCATTGGCAGCTAAGGGGGAGCATTGGGAGCAAGTATTCATTTTCCTATGAAAGCAAAAGCTGGAGGACTTTGTAAAACATCACAGATATTTGAAAAACTCCAAAGAGGTATGCAACTAGTGATTTCATGTTTCATTTCACTGGTGTATATCACTAGTAGATGCACAGTATTGATTAGAAAAATACCTGTATGGCAGTAAGAACATCTCTTGGGACATAAGGCTTAAATGTAAATGTGTATCTGATCTGTTGCTGATGACCAGCAGACATTCCCTGGCCAAAGGGGTTCACAGCCTTTGCTACAACACCAGAAGGGGGGACAAAGGGAAAGGCTACAGGGTGGAAATAAAGGCAACAGAAAGATCACAAGAGTTTCAAGGGAAGGACACTTGCAGCGTCACATACTCTATTGAACTTGTTCATTTCAGTTGGTGGCAAGAATGGGTGTTTATAAGACATTTATAAACCAGGGGAGGGAAGCGGCTTAGCCTGCAGGATAGCCACTACAGCAGTGGAACAGAAGATGAATCTGAAGCAACTGAGAAAAAAAATATTTCATTAGCAGCCCTTTTCAGGGGCAGGAAGAGCCTCTTAAGGACCAAAAGGGAAAAGCCTGCATCTGTGGGGACAGGACATGATCTAGAAAACTGGCTCAATCAGGAGAACAAAACAGAAGGAACAAGGTCAGAAATTAAGTCATGCCCTGAAAATAATTTTAAGAGGACTGAAGATCCTGAAAGGGAGAAACAATATTTAAAATAAGTTACACGATACTGAGTTTGGGGGTAGATTTCCATGAATTGGAAAAAAAAAAAAAAAAAAAAAGTTAACTTTGCAGTAATTTTCAGCCCCAAAGAATGTCAGCAGCAAAAACCTGAAAACCTGAGCTGCCAATCTGGTGTCTAGCAGAACTAAACAGACCTTTACTCTGAGCCAATGAGAAGGTTGCGTATGGTATTCTGAGATCAAACTCTAATCCTCTTAGTAGCATTTTCCATGGAAAAACTGCCATACTATATGTATTTACACTGTTTATGCATTATTCATATGAATGTTATATACATACATACAATACAGCTGTAATTACAACATATTCCTTATACGCTGTATAATTCGAACCCCACTCAGAAACTGGCCTAAAAAGGAGCAAACTACTACTAGGCATTATTTGCTTATGTTCCCTTTATTGTGAACAAGAGAACAGACTGTCTGACAAAATGATGTGCATAATCTGGTTAGTGTAAAACATTTATTATGTGCACCAACTTGAGTCCCGTTCTCTGCTGTATGCATTAATGTCTCATTTGTAATTCATAGGCAAAGTGTAAGGAGCCTGTACAAAACAGGTCAGTTTTAATTCCAGGTTGTGGGGCACAGGTATATAGCCAGGACCTGGCAGAGAAATTTAGCAGCTTCACCATACAGAAATCTTGCTTTGCTATTTATGTATCCTGCAATCATCAGAAAATGTAACAATTTTGTATATTCACCCACTTGACAATTCAGCATGCAAACATGAGACATCAAGCTATCCAAGTAATTTGATAGCATGTAAATATGGCCCTACCCAGAAGAATTTAGTGCTAATTATTATAATGCATTATTTCAAGGATAGCACAAATAAAAAAACATATTCTTCCCAGACTTGCATGCTCCAAAGATTCCTGCCTGAGGACTCCTCATAGCATACTCTACACCTTCTCTTACTAGACAGTCTAAATATCCACTTTTATCCAGAGAAATTAATTATTCATGTCAGCAAAGCCAATATCAGCTAGCAAGGCAGGATATTTCAAGCAAATACTGATGCTCTATTATAATCCTGTAACAAGTATTCTAAAGCCTTGTGAGTTACTGTACTATGATAATTTTTCTGATGAATTCTTACTTTGGCAGCCTACACTTGCTATTAACATTTAGTGGATTGTTAAAATAATTCTACTCATAAATCAGCCATTTGATGTTAAGTTCTGTGAGGCTTTTTATCCATAAATTACAGATCAATGTCTCTTTTTCCCCTCAGTACGCCATATGATAAGTAGCTCCAAACAAATATATTTCAACACAAAGATGATCACTGGATTCCAAAAAAGAAAAACAGTCAGCTTCATGTTATGTTGCCTCCCCCTTATATCAAAAGCATCTCAGTAACCTTGACAAAATACTGCTACTATTTATTAAATGATATATAAAATATATAAAAATATATATAGTTTTTATATTTTTGTTACATTTTTATTATTTTTATTAAATATTTTAATAGATTTAAATAATCTTTATTTCTTTTATATTTTATTATATTTATTATATTATATACAAAGTATAGATAATAATTTATAGAATAATATAAAATATGTATAAATTACATATTAAATACTATTTATTACTTCTGCCTCACTCATTAGGTTAGAAGTAGGAACTGCTAAAACAAAAGAGTTAGCTTTTTCCATAGAATGGAAAAAATATTACTAAAAGACTGCACTATTATGATAAATAATCCCATTATTGAGGACTGTAGTATTTAAAGCCCAAATATTTATAAAGGTAAATAAACTGATCCACTTGTCTCTGCAGCAAATCCAAATATACTCACAAAAAAAATCCTAGCTTGCTTCCTGGCACTGAAGTATAGAAAGTGTTCTGTAAACTGCTCAGTGATGAAACCCAGTTTCTTATCAAGCTGGCCCACTCTCTCCTGCCATCCACCTCTGCTTGGTGTCTTGAGTGGCTAAGCAGTATGCTGCCACTCTTGTCCCTTCTGTTCCTCCATCTCTTTCTCTAGAACCCTATTTTCACGAATCCTGCATGAACATTATGTCTTTAAGAACACTATTCTTCTATCTCTGCTGAATTTGTGAATACTTTCAAAGCAAACGGGGCAAGGGCAACATATAAAGCCTCATTTCTTTAGGAAATTAGGATAAAAATTGATTCCGTTTTTCAGCAATTTCCTGTTTTCACAAACAGTCCCTCTCAGATGACTCTGCTACAAACACACAGCACACACTGACTGATCATTGTTTCAGAAAAGCAAATGAGAAACAATGTAAGACCCTGATGTTTTGGTTTCTATACAAGGGAACTGGCCTCTGTTGGGGTGGCAGAATACCTCATCTGTCTACTGCTAGTTGGGAACCTCAGCAGCTCAAAATTTGCTTAGTCAGGTTTTTTTATTTAATGAAAATGGAGACATAGACAGATATATGGATAAAAATTTTCCATGACTACAACAGTCTTGGTTGTAGCCACATACATCAAAGTGCCTGCCACCTGCAACTTGAGTGTTTCTCTCCTATGCATTGAAGATTTTTCAATTTAGAAGGAAAGAACAAGACACGCTCAAAGATCCAGTTAGGCAACAGCTAGAATTATACTGAGAAAAAGGGAGATTCCAGATTTAAGAATCTCAATATAATTTTAGAGGCCAAATATATAGATTATTGTGATCTCAGATCCAAATGTTTTGCCATCTTTAACCTCCAGCTCAAGCAAGTTTAGCCTGCTGGGTTCACTGACTTGGCCAGGGAGTATCTCTCCTTTACATGTATAATTATGAGGACACAAGTTTTGTACTAGCCCAGAAGTTAGTTTAAGATGCACTTAAATATGAGACAACGTTTCTTTACCGTAGTCTTTGTTGGCATCTTGAGGCCACCAACCAGGAGACAGACAGAAGCCAAGAAGGTTTACCTAGAGCAGGTTAGTGCATTCTCTTACATGTCATTTTTTGACAGGGAAGAAGGAATACTGCTTTATCAACAACAAAGCCAGTTTGGTAATGCGTTAAGTGTCACAACAAAAGCAATACAAGTTTTCTTCTGATTCATACCTGATTAAAATTCCAAGGGGGAAAAAAAAGAGGAATTTGATTTGCTTTTCCTTTTGCTTTGAATTGTGTAGGTTTGCACTGGTGTACACTTTATAGCATTGTGAATTTAAAGAGAAGTAGCCCTTAAATACCACGGTAAGGGTTCTGAATGGAAGATCTTTTTCTCATAAATGCCTAAGTTAATGCAGACTAGCTTAAAATTTGTCATGAAAATTCCATGAATAACCGTGTAAGTTTCAGCAAGCTGAAATGGATGATGACTGAGCAGAAACCATGCAAAGCCATCAGGCTTTGCCTGACTTCACATATCTGAAATGACAATGGACCAAAGTTAGCAGCTGATTTCCACTTTGAGGTTTTTTTGTTTGAAGAAAACCCAGGGGGCAAAACCAGGCAAAACAGGAACAAAAGCTGTCATGCAAAGCAAAATGGTAACATGGATATCTTTATTTCACTCTTTTCTGAGATATTGTAGATACCATAGTAACGATGCTTTAAAAACAGAGTACAGTGCTGTGAAAATGGTACTATATGGAGCTAAAATCCCAGACAGACATTTGCACTCAGTTGGAAGCACAGTTGAGTCATAGGTATGAAATCCTCAACAATACATTTGGGAGCCTGTGATGCAAGGGGACTTTCTAGGAGTTTTTGCTGCTGTTCTCCCTGAAAGATAAATGATGTCAAGATATTTAAACTATGGAAAGCCAGAATGAAGAGCCGTTTGAAGAGAAATAGATAAGAATTGTGGTATGTGAGGAGGTGGACATTTCTGAGATATGTAGTAAGTACTGTATCTGGGATTTGCTTCTGGTGCTATCTGACCATTGCCCAGCCTGGGAGCTGAGTGTCTCCTCTGAATCAGCACTTCCTCAAACAAAGCTTTGTTTTTACTGATGACTCCTGAGTTACCCCAGCAAACAGGGTGGAAAGTACCAAAACAGAGGCAGTACAAGAAAAGCAAAACCATGTGATTCCCATTGTCTGAGTCTAAAAAGCACAAAAAAAAGCTGAACCAGATGAACGATAGGGTGAAGGAAAAAGCAGAACTGTTACCTTACAAGGGAAACATCTGAGAAGGCAAAATAAGAGTTTCAGTAGACACCAGGAGCCAAGAGCCTTGTCTCAAGGGCACAGTTTCCATGAGTGCACAGCTCAGCATTTCCGCTGTCCAGCTGTACATGCCAGTGCACAACATGTTCAAATCTTCAACCTTTATTTTCAAGGGGAAGAAATGCCTGAAGACAAGAGTAAAGAATCATATCCCAGCAGGGCACAACAACTTAATTTCTTCTCCTCAATAACTAGAAAATGGGGACGTGATGTGCCTCCCTGAAGAGATGATACAAAATCCCAGACAGCAACAGCTCTCTGATCAGCAGAAAGATAAACAAGTATCTGTGGACCATAGCGGTACTCCACGGAGAGAGCTCTATTCTTACTTCTGTCTCAGTCCCATGAATGTCACACTAGCAAAAGGATTTAAAAAGCAAGGGGGAAAGGGCAAACTTTCTCTTGGCTGTGGTGCACACAGTACGGTAAATGCTTTGTAAGTCACCACTTCCCTGAGGATGGTTTATAATTGTCATGGTTGCGCTCATGAAAAACAACGGGGAGAAACAGATAAGCACAAAAGAAGAGGCAGAGAAAAAAACCCTAAACTGATCAATAAATGAACAAGTGGTCAGAAGGGGAAGCAAAGGACTGATTCATTTTTAATAAATAAGGCTCTTCAAAAAGCTGTCATTCTGAAATGACCCAGATTTTCTGCATTAGAAAAGATGACATTTTTTATCCACTCACTTGACATGCATTATGAGGAAAATGGAAATATTAAATAAAAAACTTTCCTTACATTTCCAGAGAAAAATCTTCCATACAGAGAAAGATGTCCAACTCCTATAACATCACAAATACCTGTCTGCTACAGCACTTCTTTCAATACAAACATTACTCAAATGAATTTTATGGCTTCTTTTGCAAGCCTTATATAGAAAGAGAAAAAACTTTTAAATCAAGCAGGGGAAGAACAGATAGTTGGCACCATTCACATAATTACCTTTTCCTAAGCAAACAGTATGATTATAGGTAGCTTACACCCTTTTATAGTGGAATACCCATTTTCAAACATAAATTGGCATGTAAACTTTATTCTGATGTTTGGAAACAATCTTCTCAAAAAGACAACTGGGATAAAATCAGTAACTTTTGGCAAATAATCACTATAGGTATTGTATGCTTTGGAAGTGACAGTTCTCAGAACCATTAGTGGTATTCCTTCTAATGTCCCATATGGGTTTTCCTGTCTGGGAAAAAATGAGAAATCTGTTTGCTAGATTACAAAATCCCTGTTGCTGAGATGGCTTTTATAAATTCATTTCATACCATCAGGCAAAAGGCATCATTAAGCGTTTTTTTCAGCATGTGGCCTTCCAGAGTGAAGTAAATACAGGTTAGTTTTCTCTTTTGTGGAAGAAGGCATGCTGTAACATCAATGGCATTAACAGGCATAGAAAGGGAAAAGAGAACATCTGGATGTTGCCATATTTGAACTTGTGGAACAGAGGGAAGTAGGTGAGTAAATATTATCTACCCTTACTCCGCGGGTGTAGTAAGTTCTGCTGCTCACCATCTTTTACTGGCATTGCCACGATATATTTTGATGTGACATTATTTTTTTCACAAAAATGTGGGAAAAACTTTGCAGGTGCATTGGAATTGTGCTTTTAGTAAGGATTCTTCAATTCTGCAAATGAAAAAAAATTGAAATCACATAGGAAAAAAAAAAATATCTCAGTTACAGATCATGGGAAACTGGTTTCTCTCCGGCTTTAGCAACTGGTGATGCTTTTCTCTTGTCAGTTTGCAGCTAACATGGTATGTGCAACTGCCTTTTTTTTTCAGACCACAGCTAATCCCCAAAAGTGCTCATCCTTATGACATAAAGGCTTCAGTTAGAGTTCACACTAAGGATAATGTACACTAAAAGTTTTTAAAGGAGAAAGCAAAGTCTCTCCTCACTCTCCTTCAGCTCAGTTTGATCCAACTGCTGCTTTACTAGCTTTATGTATTTTCTGCTTTACAATTGCTAAAACTTCTCCATGGACAAAGGAGGCCTCAATAAAGAAAATTAAGGAGGTTTATTACTTCAGGCTGGCAGGCATCATAAACCCAGACAGCTTTGCAACACTGGAGAGACTGACAGGGATTAGCTCATGCCTGCTTTAGTGCGGGCTTTCCTGCCTTTACACCACACAGTGCTGCTTCTGTGTGGATTCACATAACTTCCACCCACTTCTTGAGTGAGCCTAAGCACATGTCATCCTTTGGAAGGAGGAGTTGAAGAGAAGTTGACAGGAGGAAGAAGTAAGAGCTAAGACTAACTACCACACTTTATTTTCCTCCTTTTGTGCCTATTTCAATAGTTGCTATATGCAAAGGAGAAGGTGAACTACCAAAGGCACAAGAATCTGGAAGACAAGAAAAGCTACATCATCTTCTCCAGAGAATCATACATTCTTTCAAATTAAGGTGGTACGATGTGCTTCAAATCAGTTGTAAAATGCTAACACTTTGTATTCCTTTGTATTGCCATCACATGAAAGCCATTCACATTTTGAAAATGTCTTGGTTTAGCCATCTTGATAGTACTGGTTTAATGAAATGTCAAGGAGTTCATTTCAGAAGAAAGATCAGTGATTTTACTTCCCAGGAAAAATCTTCATATCTTTTCAACATAATGAAATGTTACTAAAAAAAACTTTTGAAGTATGTAGTATTTAACATCTGCATACATTTAGTAATCAAAAATTCTAATTCAGTGGTATGAAATGGACTTGAGCTGTGTCATGGAAATAATCTAATATAAAGCCTTCATCTCAGATGATACTTTTGCAATAATTGCAATGCATAATCATACAGGAATAAAACAGATACTGTGCACGCTAGCAGCAGATCCAGCAGGGTTTAAAATACTTAGATGACTTTTAAAATGAATGCAATTACAACATTTAATTGCTGTCCCAGGCATTTTCTTGTCACAGACAGAGATTGTCTCATACAGGAAAGACTGTCATAGAGATGTGCTGATGCAGAAATTAAAGGCGAAGATATCAGCCAGAGTCACAGGACCTGTCCCCTAGCTGCTCAATGAGGAAGTGGAGAAGACAAAGTTGAACTGCTGAAGAATTGTCTTTGTTACTCACTAGCAAAACAACATAAATTTCAACTAAAAGAAAAAACTCTCTCCCTCTGAGAAGTGTGGTGGATTGACCTTAACTGGAAGCCAGGTTCCCACCAGAGCTGCTTTATCACTCCCCTGCTCAGCAGCATGGGGAAGACAAAATAAGATGGAAAAAAAACTCATGGGCCAAGATAAAGGCAGTTTAACAAACACACCAAAACACCAAATATCCTCCCCAAGCCTTTTACTTTTTTCTTTTTTTTCCAGGAAAATTGCTTGTATAAGCATATATTATGAATGCTTTCTTTTGTATCA
This sequence comes from Psittacula echo, assembly GCF_963264785.1. Lineage (NCBI taxonomy): Eukaryota > Metazoa > Chordata > Aves > Psittaciformes > Psittacidae > Psittacula > Psittacula echo. The sequence continues at coordinate 33,796,004 of NC_137738.1, read as the reverse complement.
TTTATCAGTGCTGGCAATGACACCACTTCCTATATAGCACATTCTTCCATCCAAACATGGGACCAAAGTACTGACTTCTGCGATGGTCAGGCTTCAAAAATGCCAAGAACAAGCCCTGTTTTGCCAGGGTGTTACCACCCCCAAAAAGGCTTAATCTGAAAGCTGTTCTACAATACACTGATCTTTTGAACCACTGTTCGAACTTTTTCAAACATTTTTGAGCATTTTTCAACAGTTCTCACCACCACGCTCATACATTCTTTATGGCATACAGTAGCCTGTGCAATACTGCTAGCTGAAGGAATTACTAGATTCTTTCCCTTCTAGGGACATAGTAAAGCTTTGAGTCTGGAATACATCTTTGCGTTAATCTGTATATGGAGATGTCTAAGGCTTAGTCTTGCAAATAATGATAGAAAAGACAAATTCAGCACAGAGTTACATTTGCAGTTTTTAAGGTCAACCTCTAATATCCCTCTAGAACAGAAATGTCTTTTTTTTATTATGTTTAAATATTATTTCATTACTTGTAGTAGAAATGGCAGCCTCTATTAAATTCTGTAGTTTTAAACTAGATTTCCATACAAACTTTTAAAAAAAGTCTGATCGTACCGGTATTCTCCTTGTTTAGTTCTACAGAACTTCAGAGAAAAAGAAAAGCACAATGTAAAATCCCAGACCCTGCAGAGAGCTGAACATACACACAAGTGCATAAAACATTTCACATGTTTACACAAAAGAGAAGAAAATCTCTTTTCCTGCTTACCATCACACTCAGTTCACCTCTACTTTTTACTCTTAGTGTCCAGCAGAAACTGAAACTACTTAGCATTCAGATATCCCTAAGGAAGCTCCATGTTCTAGGACTGAACTGACATTGTCCTCTTGGGCATCACAAGTTGGTACCACAAACACTTGTCTAGAGGATGGTGCTTCTGAGAACAAGCAGGACTGGATAGCATTTACTGTTTAATAACAGGTAAAGGTGAATTTCATAGATAAACACACACTCAGTTCCACTCCTTGTAAAGCTTTCCGTTTATTCAAAATGACCCTTGAAGGGAATCTTTTACTACCTTCTGCCAGTCACGCACAGCTCCAAATCTGGCCTTACAGGAAAGAGGCACGACACCCCTTAATTTCATCTAGAGTTTATATGAGCTTATTTAGCTAGTTTTCATATCTGCCATTTAGCTGATTATTACCATTACTTATCATCTGAAAGCAACACACTAGCAGCCTGTATCTCCCTTTCTTGCTCGTACACTGCTAACACAATGCCTAATAATACCACTGCAATCTGAGAAAAAGGTTTTCCTCACTGGAAACATTGTGGATTTGTCTTCTGTGTTCTCAATATACTACCAGTATCCTTGAACTCTTGGTTTTCAGCTAGAAAAAAGCTCTCGGCTCTCCTGCATCCCACAGTAAAAGCAGCTCTGCTAATGCAGAGCTAATAATAATAATAATGCAGAGCTAATAATAATAATAAATAATGCAGAGCTAAACTAATAATGGTGGCACACTTCACAGCTAAAGGATGGCTGCTCACTTCAAAGTCTTCCAAAGCCATGCTATAGCCACCCCATCACTAAGCACGCACCTACTGAAGGAACCTGCATCCCGAACTGTTTGCCTGGAAGGCACTTGCCTGTGTGCAAATGGTAGCAGTGCTGTGGGGACTGTGAATAGATGTATTGCTTGCTTCCTTACACATCCTCAGTCAGGAAGCTATTTTAAAGTCAGATTCAGGGATCCACTCATTCTTTTCTATTTCCTGAGACTTTGTTCTCCAAGGAAGCCAAACTGCCCTGTAAGAGCTGATGGCATCACACACACACAGTGTCCTGAGCACAGAACTAACTGTCACTCTTCTGCAGTTCTCTAGGTCTTTTTTAATAGCATATACTTTGACAGAGTCATTGCAGAACTGGGACTGTAAGTCTTGTTAAGTGAACAAAAGGAACTAACTAGCAAATATTTGGGTGAAAAGTATTTCTACTTGAGTAACTGGCCAATAAACATAAGGATGCTTTTTGTTCTGATTTCTGTCTTACTGTCCTGGGTTCAGCAGCAGCAGTCAGTTTTTCTTCTTCTTAGTAGCTGGTGCAGCGCTGTGGTGTTGACTTTTGGCCTGGGAATAATACTGATAAAGCCGATGTTTTCAGTTGCTGGTCAGAATGTTTACCCTGACCAAGGACTTTGTGAGTCTCATGCTCTGCCAGGGAGGAGGAGAAGCCGGGAGGAAGCAGAGACAGGGCACCTGACCCAAACTAGCCAAAGAGGTATTCCATACCACAGCACGTCATGCCCAGAATGTAGAACTGAGAGTCGCTCAGAAGGGCTAGAGCTCGGCAGGGTGGGGGCGAGGTACCTGTCGGTGAGCAGTTGTATTCTCTTCCCTTGTTATTTCCTTTATCATTATTATTATTGGTGGTAGCAGAAGTGGTTTGTGTTATACCTTAGTTATTAAACTGTTCTTATCTCAACCCGTGGGAGTTGCATTCTTTTGATTCTCCTCCCCATCCCTCCAGGAGTGGAGGGAAGAAAGGTGGGGGGGGAAGTAGACTGCGTGGTTCTAATTTACGGCCTGGGCTTAAACCACGACACTTACTTTAGAAATATTTCCATTTACTTGTGAGGACACAAACACAAAAAAGCACACACAAAAGGAGTCCTCACCTGAAACTAGCAGAAAAATGTATGAATCAAATGCTACTGATAACAGAAATAGGTACAGCCCTCTGAGCTCAGCCCTCTGAGAACAGATCTTTTGTGCCACAAGATCAGTCAAGCCACAACATTATAAACTAACCTAGAATAAAATTACACATTTTCCACTTGCGTAAAACCATGTTACTCCAAATTACTGCTAGGCAGGGGCTCAGCTGCCCATAGGTCCCAACCAATCCACCAGGTTCGGTTCTTGTCTTCCCAAATATCCGCAGGCAGATGCTCCAGGCTCAGGGAACCAGGGCATTACCACAGACACAGTGGAGAGGCATTCTCTCTCATTTCATTTATTTCATCAGTTGTTCATGATCTAGACAAAATGTGCATTCACTGTAACACTGCGTCATCACCAGTCACATGCATGTGTGTGTCCCATCAGCTGATCCTATCACAACAAAATTAAGACCTCTTCTGTTATATGAGGATATCAGGCCTCTGCTCTATGCCCAAACATGCATTTACCCTGACTATGTGACCAGAGTCTGTGTTTAATTGTATGATGTTTATCAGAATTCATCTGACATCAGAGCCCATGGATAGGGTCTCTCAGCACTGGACTGGATGCCAAATACCACCAGATGAAAGAATGATGCGGGAATTTAGATGGTGAAAATGAAGCATAAAATGACAATTTGGACTGGTCTTTGACAGGGTAGGTTCCTTTGAAATAAAAGTGCTTTTTACAAGGGACCATAGGCATCTAAATGAAAGGAAGAGCTTCTCCCTAACAATGTTGCTGTGACTGGCATAGGATGTTGCTCCTGAAAGTCCCTAACTTTCAGAAAAACACTTTTCCCACTCTACAGCAAAGACTGAGGAAAGGGGACCTGAAAAGGTTTCAAATGCATAAAAATCATGCTGCAAAGAAAAAGAAACAATCTCTTTTCATAGTTACAATGGGCAGGATAAGAGGACACAGGCTTAAATTGCTGTAAGACAAACTTGTGTTAAATGTTAGAAAAACTCTCAGATGCGAAGCATAATGTTGCAAAATATACCTTCTGGAGAGGTTATGGGCATTTACCATTAGAGGCTTATTAAGAAGAGATTAGCAAAATACCTTTGGTGGAATAGGTTCGATATAGCTGATGATGCCTAAGGAAGAGGAGGGGGTGTCCAGATTAAAGTTTTTAGATCCTTCCCAGCCCTATTCTTCTATGATTTTTCTATGGACAAGTTATCCCTACATCTACCTACATAGTTTTCCCTTTCTGTAGCTCAGTAGTTAATTTGAGGCTTATAGGAAGGAGCACATAGCAGGCCTGAGGTGCAAGAGACAGTCTATTTGGGACAAAGAAGTATCTGGGGAGGTGGGGATCAATTTATTATGAATATGTACACAGCGAGTAAGCTCCCTTACCAACAAACAATGTCAATAGGTAGAATTTTATCAGAGGACTTAGCTATTCATCATAATTCTCATTTTACAAACAGGGAATGCAGGGCACAGAGGTCTAAGCTATTTGTAATGACACAGCAAGTTATCAAAATGAGCCTGAAAACTGGACTTCCTGGCTCCTCAAGTGACCTATCTGATGGACTACATGCTCCGCCTGCTCCCCCTCCCTCCCAGCAAGCCATGCAGGACTGTGAGAATCACAGCATTTCCTCATAGAAGTCTTGCCTGCAGCTGGACGAAGTCAAGGCTACAATAGTGTCGGTAACTTCTACTGTAACAAGAACACCCATCACAAATAATCATTGCAAAAGGGGAGGGGAAAAAAACCTTAAAGCTGCCTCAGGACTTGCACCTTGCAGAGCTGATCTTAGGCTGTTAGTCCCCATTTCTGTTCTTTCACTTGCCTCTTTCTGTCTAACCTTTGACAGAAAGAATATACTCCTCTACCAAATTACTATCTATAAAAATTAAAAAGAGAAGACAGAATAAAGGACATACTACTGATAAAGACCAGAATTTTTCTTTATACAAGGACAGAATATTTCGCAAGCATTTGAAAGTGAAGCATTGCCTCGGCCCACTGTGCTAAAGGAGCAGTATAGCTCAGGATTTGCTGGCCACTTTCTTAAGGCTGCTGTAATTTAAGCCTGTAGGAAATCAGCATCAGAGCCTAAGATTATAAACGAAAATCTCTTGTACTAAAGTATTACAAAGTCAGTGCCAGTCCTTCTGCACTGTTCCTTACTGGACTGCAAAGGCTTGCTTCCATTTCCTACCTGCCACTGCTGGAATCCAAGGATGACCCATACTTAAATCACCCACAGGAGGTCCTGCCTCTCACAACTGACTATGCTGAGACACACCAGGGTCCAAAGTAATTTTGAATTAATTTGCAAGAACTCTGCTAGGCTCTAAGCCCCATACACAGATCAAACAGAACTTCAATTTACCATTATGAGTAAAACAAAACAAGAATTAAGAGAATTAAAGAATAACAAATTAAAAATACATCAGGAATGCAAAAGTGGCAAACACCTCCCAAAAGAATCAAGGACAATGTTTTAATTGGTTCTTTTCAAAAAAAACCCAAAAAACCAAACCAAATCAACAAATAGGAAAAGGCAACCAAAAAGAAAAACAAACTCAAACCAACCCCAAAAGGCTTCCGCACCACTGGAACAAATATAATCAAATTCTTTGCATACTTAGGTCTTTCCTAGGCTATTCAGAAGGCATATTCAACTTCTGATGCATAAATCAAGGGATATTGCTCACTACCATAAGATACATTCCACTGGGGCTCAAAGTCTTTAGCAGATCCACACCGTGCGTACTTTCCCCGGATGGTTTCACATTCATGTTCATCAACACTCAGCAAGAACCATAAACAAATCCCTTCTCTCAGATACACACATACAGTTCCCATTGACTTTGCTGGAATTTCAGATGACTTCAATAAGAACTCCGTATGCATGCAGAAAGGCAAAACTTGGCTCTGCACATTTAATAAAATTGCATCAATAGATACTTTATAAATGAAGGGCAATGCAGGCCATACTGAAAAATAATATAAACTGAGAACCCAAAAGTGTAGCCAAATAAGTTCAAATTTCAGCCAAGTTTTCCCAGAATAATAAAAAGGGCACACATTGTAGACAAGATGAAACAAAACCCCTGTAATATCTGATTTACCAGAGTGTACTCTGTCTCCTTTAGCAGGACAAAGTGTGATACCCAGCTACCTATACATAAGACAATGATCTTACTGTCTCAGATATAGCAATCATATTGGCATATGAAACAATTAAGTAAAGGTCAAGTTAGAAAAGCTGTGATTTGCTAAGTCATTTTCTGCATCTATATCCCTGCTCTGTAAGATATGAAGCTCACTGCAAGCGAATTTAAAGCTTAGCAGAGTGGAAAAAGTAATTATATTATATTAATAACTAATATTGTATTATTTTGAATGTACTCTAATAGTGGTACTTTTAATGATATTAAAGCTTGAATCCAGAAGTATCTCTCTAAAACCCTTCAACCCTCTTGCCTGCCTGGCTGGAACACCACCGCAAGAAAAATCCCACACACCTAGGAACAACAGCCACCTTCCAAATTTCAAATAACACATCAGCAACACAACTTCTGCCAGGTACGTTAGCTGACGCACACTAAGCAAAGAAATGCCACGTGTTTTCCTCAAATTTGTTCCCTTTATTTTACTTTTACTCATTCCATGATGTAATAACCTGTGCCTTTTTACTTCCTCTTTAAATTATCTACCTATTAAGATGAAGAATATTCTGACTTCTAAAAATCCAGCTACCAACCAGCTTCCTTCTGTTTGGCTGACAAGCGCGCATTAGGCTGCAATTACAAATTTACATACAGAAGTACTCAGGGATGGAAATCACAGAGCGGGCTTGATATTCATGTTTGGTTTTTTCCCCTTTAAGCAGGAACATCTCTGATGATTTTCACACTTACACAGCAAAACAGACTTTATGAATCATTTTTTTCTTCCTGGTTGGAACAACCCCTATTCCCTGTTGCATTATAATACTGAGTCACTTTGCACAAAGTTGGTCATTATAGCCAAGGGAGAGTGGATGAAATGCTCTGAACTTAGATGTGCAATAGGATACATATCAAACTACTTCTTGAAGCAAACTACTTAAAATCAGGGGGGAAAAACTCATTACAAGATAACTTACATAAAGGAAAACTATTTCATATATATTGAAAAAGTCCAGTAAATCTAGTATAATATTGATGATCAAAGGGATTGTAAAGACTTCTTTTCTCTTCTTTTTAATGAAGTGAGGGTCTGGCCTGTTACAAATGCTGAGTTGTACTGATCATTCACACTGGAACACCTAGTAAGTTAAATAGTGTGGTGGAATTTGTTTCTCCCAAATTACAGCACCATCAAATAATAGTTACAAAGTCTGACAGGGTTCTGCTGTCTCAAAATCACCTCCCCTTCTAACATGCCCTGACAGTGGCAGCCTGCAAAGACACTCATCTGGCTCAGAACTCCTTCATGAAATTCCAGGTCTACTTTCTGTTGGTTCTGCTGGAACACAGGGTAAGCAAATTCTAAGTGTATTGCAATGAACATCTATTTCAGCTTAGCCTTTGCAATACTGGGTTCACAGTGGGGAAAGAAGAGTCTTTTAGGACTCACCCGTCAGCCCTAGAGGTACAGGACTGATGCAAGGAAGGAGCTTTAACAACTCTCATTAATTAGTTTGTTTTAAATTAATAGCATGACTACTGGATGAGTGAAACAGAATTAGGTGCCCTGCATGATTAATTTTTCAAGAAAATTGCTTTTAAGGAGTTAGGAAAAACAAACAAACAAAAACACACCACCCCACCCCACCCCAAAAAAAAAAAAAAAAAAAAAAAAGAAAAAAACCTCAAAACCACCAAAAATAAACCACAAACCCAACAAAATACACTGGCCAAAACCTCTGCTTTTCTGCATGTCCTGTTTAAGCAATGACACATGAAGAACTTTGTGTTCAAACAATTACCTGGTACTTTAAATAGGACACTAAGGGAATAAGATTTTTAAATGTATTCACACAAGATGAGACTAATCCTCCACCTGGGAATACCGGTGCAAATCAGAGTAACTCCTCAGAGGTCAATTGAAGTACACCGGCACAAAACAGATGTGAAGCAGAGGGGAATCAGGCCCCATCTACCTCTATTTTAATGCAGAGGTTGCAGATCATCTGCAATGATAAAGTGAACAACATAAATATAACTGACATCTATTCAATTGATCGCACATCCTGCCGACTATTCACAGCTCCAAATATAGGGCTGAAGAACAATGGTTCAAGGAAGGGAGGCAGAAATCCTGGTTCTAACCCATTCACACATTCCTATCTGCTAATTCCTCTGACTTGAACTGCCTTCGTCTCCCCACACTGCTAAATCACTGCAGGTTTAATTTGACAGTCCCCTACCCCTGAAGAACTTCTTACCACAAAATAAAAAGAAAATATTGGATTCATGGGAGATAAGATAAATGTAGAAATCCGTGCAAGCGTAAGAGCCTACAGACAAACAAGCAAGAAAATCCCTAACATACCATATATATATGAAAGGCATTAACAAATTGACTAATTATTTGGAAACCTGGCACTGAGAAAGAATGGTATGCGTGCAGAGAAGGAAGACAAAAATATGAGGCTATGGCAAAGTACAGTACCATTTGTTCCAATTTAAGAGGATCTGTAATTATTTCCTACAACTTCATGATGTCCTGAACCAGCTTACTCCTTCCCTGCCAGGCTGATAAAAGAATCCTTAGCAACACACTAAATATATTATGCAATGTATTGAATGCCACCAAGAAAAAGCACTGAATTACACTGAAACAAAGAACATCAGGTGTGAACATCACTACCTCCAGGGAAAGATCACCTTTAACTGTTTATCACATCAGTAAATGCAGGCATTGTCCTATGTCTCTGTTACTAGCACCTAACGGCACTTGCCACATTTAACAAAGTTAAGGCAAATTTTACCTCAAATCTACTTAGGCTTGAGCTCTTGGACCGAGACTTCTTGCGGAGATAGACCGAGAAGAACCGACGCACTGTGAACTTCTTCATGTTCATGTCCATTGCCCTGTCCCAGCTGTGGCGTGCAGCACGAAGGAGCTGCGGTGCAGCCGGAGAAAGCTAGCGCATCCTGAATGCCCCCTATTTATATCCACAGGCAGGAGATCCTCCAAAGTATCTGCTTCTGTTCATCAAGCCGGGCACAGCTAGACTCGCAAGAGGTACACTGCTGGAGCCATGGGAGCCCACAACCAGCTGCTCGCTCTTCGGAGCATAAAGGCGTTACACTCCCTTCTCGCTTTCCAGTGTTTACATTTCAGTGCGGCGAGCCGAAGTCTCTCCTCACTCTCTCTCCCCCTTGCCTTAGGTCCTACTACATCCAATCAGGCTCTGCTTCGGCTGCATGCATAATCAGCTCCCGCAGATGACAGCTCCCTGCGTCCCAGGCATAGCAGGTCTGAGATAAATATTAGATGTGTCTATTGCTTTGCACTCCCTCTCTTCTCAGTCAGGCTCTTTCAATTTCCTGGTTTCCGAATCACATGGGGAATAGGCACATGCTGCACTTCTGTTTTTAGCTCGGAATTTCAACGCTGCTATAATTACTGAGAGCTATGGTGGTCAGATCTGAGAAGAAATCAGCTCCCCCATGAAAGTCTCTTCTGGGAGAAGGCTGAAAGACACTATGACCCCACTGCCAGAGCAGAAGGGTCTGAACCTCCTTTTATTCTGGGGAGTATGCAAAATAACATTGTTCCCTCCCTGAAACTGAAAAGCTTAAAACACTGTTCCCAGACTACCTGCTCGCTTTACATTAAAATACCTCATGCTGGCACAGCTCTAAAAATAGAAAGCACAATCTAAATGGGAACTATTACTGTTCTTACTGTACTACAGCAGGGAGCTACAGCCCTTCCAAGAGGTTAAATATGTACATCTATTTACAGGCTGTAATTTTGAGCTGCTCACTACACTGCAAGCATGGAGACTTAGAGCTGCACCCCCACCTCCCCCACATAATCACATTTTTCAGCTTTTCTTCAAAAACTAATGGATCTCAGTGTGGTCCAGAGACTGAAAAGCTTTCTCTCCCTGCCGCACACAGCTCAGGCTCCTTGTCCTTGGCAGCCTTTCCTTTCTGACTACTAAGAAGCACCCAGACATGCCTTTCTCCCATAACCACGTATGGAAAGCGAATGACTCTGATGACTTATTAATGACTCAGATTAATAAGCCCAGGGAGAGCTGACACCGTTACAGCCTGAGAATACTCTCAGAGGTTAAATGACTATAGCTCTCCAGTCAATTTGCTCTAAGAGAGAGACAGGCATTTTGCTTTAATTGCATGTCTGGACTCTGCCGTGAACTATGTTGGCTGGTCATGCCTGCTGCTACCTGCTTTGTTTGCAGGTTCCCTTTCTTCTATCTAAAGCTCGCTGCAGTCTGTATGTACCTGGGAAAACATTTAAAAAGAAAACAGAGTATTTTGGCATTTACGGTTTTTTTAAAAAAGGAGATCAGATTGGAAAGGCTACCATTTGTGCTAGTCTCTATAATTGCCTACAGCCTCTGACTCTTCTGTCTTGGACCACTGCTGTCTCCCCCAGCTTAAGGTAAGTGTAGCACAGTGACAGTCTGCTTTATCCCTTTCTCTTCATAGAGCCTCCTTCTGCTCTCTTCTTCTTGCTTCTCTGAATCTCTTGATTTGCAACAAAAGTATATCTTTTGGAATTGTTTTCAAGGTGCTGCCCTGGTGTACGTCACTTCAAGCCTAGGGCCGGTTTGCCATTACTACAGTTGTGCTGGTTCCTGGCTAAAGACCCTGGAGCAGAGGCAACCATTCCAGCAAAAACTGAGATATCTATAGGTATACCAGAACTCTTTCCACAAGAAAACTAATAAACAGGTAAAAGAAGCAATTTGGTTGGTGTAACTGTCAATGTCAAAAGTATTTGCTGATGCAGCCTACCTAGCCAAGTTTTACGTCTCCTCAGGACCTAGCAGCAGTAATATCCTAAATGGCACAAAGGCCCCAGGCACTCACCTGATGATCTGACCTTTCTCTCCACCGTTGCCTGCCCTGCCATGCTGCACAGCTATTGTTGCTGCTTCCTCCTGTGCCCTGCCCTCCTTCTAGCAAAGAGCTGTCCTGACACAAGTTAGGCCAGGTTTCGGGCTGACACAGGCTTTTGGCAGCCACATGCATTCCTACCTGTGTAAGCTACTTGAGCTTTAAAAATGGCGATCAGATGAGTTCAGGATAGCTCCCTGAACCTTTCCCATCACAGACACACCAAAATCCCACCTGGACAACTCACATCTTTGTTAATGCAGAGGAGGTGGTGATTTTGCAACTTGAATACAAAGCGGGTGTATAATATCCCACTCTGTGTGGTAATCAGCAGTGTATGACTTATACTACTTATACTAGTAGATTTATCACAACCTTCCTATCCCATGACACAGGTAGCTTTCACGTACAAGGACACACACAGTCACCATTAAATGTACCTGCTCTGCAATAAACTTTCAAGCAGATTATACAAACTATGACTTAATACTTATCAGGTACACTTCTTACTTCCAGAATTTTGGGGTTTATCACCAAAAAGGAAAAAATCAGTTATGATATATTGGTAATTTATTGTGAAAATCAGAGCAAAGCTAGGCTTTGATGCTGAAGGTTAGACTGTAACATGACCAGCATGCCTATGCTAGGGAGGCAAGTCTCTTGCATCCCTGCCAAGACACAGGCATGGAAATAGGCATGATCTCCTTGCTTTCTTACTCCCCTTTAACCAGATGATTAGGGATTAAATACAGAAGGACATCCAACCATCAGTGCTAGGATATTGCTCTCCACCTACTGGGCACCAGAGCAAGAGGTATTGCAGAGTATCTTCCAACTGTAAAAAGCAAAAGCAACCGAGTTGCAAAAATGTACACAAGAGTACAAATACAGAAATAAAATGTGTAAAACATAAGCGTGTAAAACTAAAGCATATAGATATCTGAAGAGCAAATTCTACTACCGTTCCACTATGCTTCAAGACATGGAACTTAAGTTTGCTTCAGAAAAGCAAATAAGAAGAGGCTTCAAAAGCATTAACTTAAACCTTCAGCTAGTAAGACAATATCCACTCTTCCCAATGACTCTACTAAGAAGGTGCAAGCCAAAAAATAAAGTAGAACATTAATAATTTTATTCATAAACATACAACTGTCAGATCAACCTACAACATAAAAAAAATTCACTTTGCACTTAGAAATTCATGGCTGTAAATTGTGTATCAGCTCCCCTCTGAGCACTTTCCACTGCTGAGGAACTTGATGGAAAAAGAAATTCACCAAATGTCTCTGGTTAAGAAAAGAATAAAGAACAAAAGTGGTGGAGGCGGCATATGATGCACTGTCATCAACCAATAATACTCTATATACTTAAATATACTTTTTAAAGCTAGAATAGTATTTACTGCAGCATAAAATAAATAAATACAAAACCATGGCTACTTCTACTTCTAGCAAACTTAACAGCAAAATAAAGTTTACTTCAATAGGAAAATGGCTTAAAAAAAGAAAGAAAAAAGGCCCTAAACCAGGATTCAAGACAAACTCTCCATCAGAAAATACCTGAAGTCAGATACTACACAGGCTATGTTCCAAGTTTTAAAAGATAAATGGAGAATTCCCAATTAACATCTAATGAAAGCCAAAGGCCCTTTCCTCATGTGTACAGGTGGACCATACCAAAAGTAGTAACAGACTGAAAGACCCAGACTTAGGAAATTCACATGAGCCAGTGAAGCAGCCTGCACAGAACCCAGGCAAAGAGGATGTCAGTGGCCAACGCCAGATGAATCATCAGTTTCTGAAGAAACACAATAACTTGAGCTAATTGTTTGTATGAAAGAACACTGCAGTCCAAGGTATCTACCACAAACCACAGGCTGGATGATAAAATTACTGAGAAAAAATTTGTATTACTGTATTTCATGGTATGAAATGGACCTTCTTATTTTTTTATGTGAATCAACAATTTATGAGCAAGCCCACAATGACTGTGCCACTTGAGCAAATGTAGTGATTACTCTAAAAACAAAAATATATAAGCTGATATTATCTTCCTTGCAAAAGTAATCAGTATTATCTATTCCATCTGAATAAATTCATCAGAAAACCAGAAACAAAAATCCACGGTGAAATAAGGAAGCATCAGAAGCATCTGACACCACAGACAGAACAAAGAAGAGTAATAGAACATGGCATGCAGAGAAAGAGAAAATGAGAATCCCACAATAGAGGCCCAAGAGACAGCACTACAGAAAAGGTGAATTACACAGTACCATTTATGTTCTCATTAAAGAAAATTAGGATCAAAAGCAGATGTTTCCAAGAGACACCAATGAGCAGAATGAGGAACAGCACTGTCCCCCAGGTGATTAGATGGTACATGACTCTTTCAATAATTGCTGTTTCCTGATCTTGAATGCTGGAACAAATTTCCATGCAGCTTTTGTCTCAATGAGCAATTGAGGTGGTTATTTTTCTTATTTTCTTATTGATGTTTCTTTAAAAAAAATTTAATAGGATTTGCCCAAAGAAATGCCTGGGCTTTGATCTCATTAGACCAGTGTACCAGTGTGGGTCCCAGTATTTCCAGCTGCCATACCCAGTTAAATACCTTGTCCAGTTTAGCATGCCACTTGCCACCAACCTGGTATGCTGCCCTGCCACCACTGTGGAATACAGGCAGTGACTTGGCATCTGTTCTCACTAGCAGTGATAAGTGATCAGCATCATTGGCTGGATGCGGATGTAAGAAAGTAAGTAGGAAAGTACTTATTCTCTCTTCTCCCACCTCCTCCTGCTCCTGTCTGCATATCACAAGCTTCAGTAATTTTCCACCTTTTCCACATATGAACTGTGACAAATTTCTATTGGAAGTGCAGGTCCTTTCAGCCACTTTATAAATCAAAATCACTGCTCTAAAGGAATAAGAAAGTAAAGTCAGACATCTTGTCTAACTGTGTTCAACGAACCAGCAGGACACAGTCTCCTCAGCCACAGCCTTCTCTACTCCAAAGAGCAACATAACAGGCCTACAATATCTTTTTAATCTTGCATTTTTAGTCCCAAGGTCTCAGGAATCCAGGCAAAAGCAGAGTACCTCTTATACACTAATATATGTAATTCCTTAATTGCTAAAAAGAATTACCCAACACACGGGCCAGTTCTTTAACTGCTAAAAGCATTACCCAACACACTGAAAAGTGACTAGTATAAATGCAAGTGTAAGCAATAACAGGTCGGAATGACTTAGTTTGAAAAGACCAGCTTTGCTCAACATGGTGATATTCCAATTAGTGGATTCCAATCAACAGCTTCAAAGGTTCTTAAAACTGGGCATCAACCTAAGTTCTTGGTAGACTTGAAACTGATATTTTGCTGAGATGCAAGTAGCTTAGATGGAAAGTTTTCTGTACTTTCCTCTCTAACAGGCTACTTCAGCAGATGAGATTAAAAACATTTCCTTAGTGGCACTGAGAGGGCGAACCATCTCTGTATGTGTCATGCTGGTGTATAAGTGGTCTCCTTGCTGCAGTTGCCTAAAAATGTACTTCCTCAATCACTCCTAAACACCCACTAGTCACATGATGATAGTGTTACTTTCAGAGATATCAAACAGGGAGCACTATGAGGACATATGGCTTATTCTTATTTGTGCAGGGAGAACTGGGACTGCTGCAGAAATAATAGCTTTAGGACAAGATAACAAGATCTGATTGAGTTTTCAGCAGATGACAGACGTTTTAACTCTCACAAAAGCATCTTGTGTTAGCGCTTGAACATCTGATTGGCAAGTTTCACAGCTACTGTATTGACTGCTCCTATACATGCTTTGCTGCTTATAGACTTACACGAATGTGCAACAGCATCACTGGCCACATACATATCAGTTGTCTGTGGACTACTTCTAGGATGGAGATCAGGTTGTCTAGCAATGTGTGATGAAAATAGACCAAAAATAGCATCAGCTTCATTTTTCTGCTTTTCTTTTTAGTGATGTTACTGAGAGTTTTACTTTCTTGACTGATACCGTATATGGGTCTTGCTGGATTTTGGTGGCTTAGAAGTGTAAGGCAAAGAACCCCAAACCCCAACCACTTTTATATTACATAAGCTTTTACTCCAACATGGTTCAAGATGATTGTGGACACAATTCTACTTTCTTGCATCATATTGTTCTCCTATAATGGACTAGAAGCTTTCTAGAAAGAAGGATGCAACTTGGGAACTGAAGTATGAACAGTTTTATCACATGAATATTTATGAATATCCAGCTTGAGAGGACATTATACAATACAAAATTGGATGGAAGAATTTCAATATGCACAGCATATGTTGATTGTTTATTCAGACTAGCCATGAACAACACTAAGCAGGAATGCATTCATTAGAAATCTGCTAATAGGCAAGTTTACCTTGATAGGCTCTGAAAGATACCATCTACCCAACTGGAGAAATAGTGCATGGAACATTTATTGAAACCCCTGGTTTTACTTAATAATCATTGACAGACCAAACTGACACTGCAGTAAGCAGAAAAGCCAGACCGCTGTTTGGTGTTCAAACCCTGAGAGACAGACAAGTGTAGAATGGGGTTTGCTAACTTTTAAGCAGGAAAGCATCAATTTTAGGTAATTTTTTCCCTTCAATTAGCTAATAAAGCTGCACACCAAGGTACAAAAGTGAACTAGGTAGACAAAATGTATCCTTTTTAGTTGAGCTGAGTGACCTGAATTAATACCCTCCTTCTATATCTGAGACTATTTTGTATGACCCTTTAAGAACCTTGAACTCTCTGGCTATGTCTAGCTGCAGGGCATGTACAAAATCCAGCTACTTCCTGGATCCTCTATTAGAACGGGGGCACAGATTGCACTCTTTCTCTAATTCTTTCCTACTGGCATCACATAACACCAGCAAAGAAAATTCAGATATTTTTAGCCAGAAAAGAGCCAGAGTGCACTCCAGTGAGGTTCCCGATTTCGACAAGTAGGTGTGTAAACTTGGGACCCTAAAGGTTTGCCCCTGCACTGCAGTTTAGACGCATTTCTGCTTCAAATGTCCTTCTAGAAATGGTGCCGGAGCACTCTGCACTGCATGAGAGCTCTTTCAGAGTAAACACAATGATCATTATTGTGTGCTTACAGCCAAAATTTCAGTTTAAGCCTAGCACATATTTGCTAGTATTGTTTACAGAAGCAGATTAACTGTAAGTAATGTCAAAAAAGAGTAAACCAATTGGAAATGCAAATTTACCTTGGTAGGCATTACATCTAGCAGGGCAAATGGCATATGGGATATTTTCAAAACGTATTACCCAGCTAACATGCACTGAAAATCAAGAGTATGGTTGTATGAACATGTATGTATGTTAGACATCACAAAAATGAGATTCATAAATAAAAATATCAGTCACTCTTGGACTCTTTAGCATTAGCTTCCTTCTTGTTGGGTTTGTATTTCTATTTGGACAAACTTTCAAGACTGCGTTAAATTACTGTAATAACAGTACTTAACTCCAGATTACAGGCACAGCTCTCCCTGCCTATTTTTGAAATAGAAGCTGATGAAACAGGCAGAGAGAAGAAAAAAGGTCTGAAGTGCGATACACCCCCTCTTTCTGTCTCTAGTACAGCT
Organism: Psittacula echo; assembly: GCF_963264785.1. NCBI lineage: Eukaryota > Metazoa > Chordata > Aves > Psittaciformes > Psittacidae > Psittacula > Psittacula echo. The sequence goes on along the minus strand of NC_137738.1, from coordinate 33,779,591 downwards.
ACACAGGAAATGTGAAACTGAAAAAATTGATGGAAATAATTTTAATCTCAAAAAAAGTTAGCTAAAGCCTATCTGGTATTTACAAAACCACAGAATGATTTTTTAATTCACCTAGAACAATAGGGCCCAAGGTCCTAAACTCGTTTCTCCTCAACTTTATATAGTAAAGATAAAGAAACTGGCATCAGAATTTTGTAACACCAGAAACTGAGAAGCATGTGGGAATAGTAGTAGCAAAACTACTATGTTAGCATCTACTCTAAGATTTGTGACATCATGAAGCAATAAAACCTGAGCTCTTAGTGCTACTTCGAAAACATTCATACGTATCACAGCAGTGCTCAGCTGTAAAGCTGTATGTGTAGGCAGCTCATTTGGGATCAAAGCAAAGTGGCCTCCATCCGATAGCTGTCAGAAGACACAGGGATGAACAACAGGGCTCCGCTTACCACAAGGACTATGTGAGTCCAGAGACAGCCACTGCGGTTCAGTCAAAGCATCTTAGGTAAAGGTAAGGAAGACACGCTATAAAAATATCTCTGTTTTAGGACAGACTGCTGTTACAAGCCCATTATAATGTGGATATTTTCAACATGTTAGATGATCTTTCCCTTATTTGAATTCAGCTACACAGAGTGTCACCTTTTAACTGTACTGCCAATTCTCTTATCTAAGCTACTAAGCAAAAAGAATATGATGCCCCTTCTTGCATCACTAAGCCTGCCTGCCCCAGAGGTGAGTCTTCCTGACCGGTTCTTCAACAAATACCTGGAAGAAATTTCAACATCTTGTACATGTCTCCTTACTCATCCAACAAGGATGTCAAATTAGTTACAAAAAGTACATACAGAATTAACATCATCCAAATGTTTGATTAATCTAATTATAACTGCCAACTCATCATAATAAGTCAATTAAAGTCTTTGACATCTTTCATCTTTCACTGAATTTAGTATATCCTTTCAAATCCCGAAATAACCCTATAATTCAACAGAAAGTATAGCTAGAAATAAGCAACACTGACTATAACACAAACACACATAAAACAAGAATCTATTTCCCATATGTGCAATGCTAAATTGACAGTTTGTTTTGTCTGGTTTTCATCAACTAGAAATTATAATTTACAATTAATTCTATCATAAAGTAAGCTATACAACTGAATAGAAGTTCAAATGCTTATTCACACACTTAGACATACTTAAAACACTACAGAACTTCTGCTGTTCTCCTTCACACACTATGGGGCACAATACACACCTGTGGTAAAGATATTATAAAAGCCTTTCCAAGTAAAAATGCCTACCTGAATACAGTGATCACTGTATTTTAACAGAATTTTCACATTTTAACAGAATGAAATGTGCTTTAACACACAGCACAAATCTTAAATTCATTAGTTCACAAGAAGTCTGATGTTTGACTCTTTTGAACCAATGAAAAAACCTATAGGAACCACCTATCTCTGAACAGTGAACATGTTGATGTCACAAAGCATCCATCTCAAATTCATAAAGCATGCAGAGTATAGTGTGAGATTCATACACTATACATTCACTGAAATGTGACACCCTTTGTCCTAATATGTTACTGATCTGGTTTTGTATTCTGATACGATCTTATCACGCAAAGTGATGGGGGAGAGAACATCTACCCATTAGGAGACTGGCAAAGACTGAGACTGTTCTTTTGCTTTAACTGCCAATGAAGAAAGTAGATGAATACCTCAGATGTGGCAAACAAATAATACAATTACTACGCAAACTATGAACAAGGTTCCCTCCACTACAGACAAAAGAAACTTTCCACCATCTTCTGAAGAGCTTTACAAGGGCAGCTTGCTCAGGTTGGGCTGCTTAGAAAATGGACATAAGCAAGGCCATCAAGGAGCATTTCAAAAGGCACAGCAGAGCCTCGCTGCTGTTAATCTTGGGGAGTGAAAACTACTTTATTTAGCACTGTGATTTTACTATGTTCTTCACATTTACAATGTATTCTTTATTCCCTCCCTTCACTCCTGAATTCTCTCCTCATCTTCTCTCTCACTTTCTATTCCTCAGATCTTCTCTTCAAATGTGTGACTCATATCTTACTTTCACTCCTCTTAAGTCAAGACAGCCAAAATAATAATAATAAAGAAAAAAACCAAACAAACGAAAAAAAAAAAAAAAACCAAAAAAACCACAACAAAACAAAAACAAACAAACAAACAAACAAAAAATCCAAATGTTCCTTGATTTTTAGGGACAACTTTCTGGCACATCTCTGGAATTGAGAAGATCCCAAAATGTACCATGAGAAGGAATCAGAGAATCAGAAAAGGATATTCAGGGGGCTATAGACATCACGTAGTAACACTTAGGCTGCTAACAGAAAAATTGAGAGAAATCCTTTCAACAGCATGACTGATTTTCACAGTGTTACTGTGTTTCTCCTGGCATACCTGACTTCAAAATCTCTTGGCTTCTGGAGTCATGGCAACACATCAGAAACATCAGATTTCACTGAAGAACAAAATACAACTGGTTGCCCTGGCCCAGTTAACCTGCTGCAAGATTAAGTTCAACTGTAAGAGATGCTGGAAAACAGGAGCTGAAACAAGTTAGTCATGGGAAGGAGGTGCGGAAAGAAAGCCACCTGCTTCTCACAGGGCTAGTGGAGCATTTGGAGGCTGTGTGGCGGTTGCATTTTAGAAAAAAGATCTTGGCTTTAAAAGGGATATCATTAGTCCTGACATAAGCCATCTCTTGTGGCCTCACTCTGCCATCTCCAGGCCACCATTTTGTTCTTCCTCTCTGTTGACACAAGTACTCACACAGCCACAGGATGAACCAAACTGGAGAACTGCTCCAAGTTAAAAATGGGAGTCAAAACACAGCCTGGAATGTTAATTTTAAACCAGTTCAGTCGGCTGATCTGATCCACTGTTAAAATATCTGTGCCCCCTCAGTATTACTGGCTGTAGTGGGGGCATGAACATGTGTTTGCGAGGGGGCTCTTCCTCCTTTTTTGGCTGGGATGGGTTATGCTAACATGAATTGCCCACTTACCAGATTCGAAAATGGCACGATGCACTGCCTGGTCCAGCAGAACTGGAACCACTAAGTAGACCGTGTCAAACTATCCTTCAGGTCACAGCAAAGGTTAAGATAATAACTCTGGTATAGAAAGAATATTTTAAAATGTCCTAAAGTATTTTTCCCTATTTTAAAATTAGCAGAAGTAAATTGGCTAAAAATGCACAAAACCTGAAATCGTTCATTGCCATTATATACTTTCCAAAAAGTTGACTCTATAGAAGGTACTCAGCCTTTTTAAAAGGAAAAAGATCCCAAAGTGTGAGAGTAACCTATAGCTGCACTGCAGAGATTTAGGAGTCTACAGTTCTGTTTAATGGATGCAGAGGTGCCAAGTCCACCTACTAGGAAAGCCAAGGACCCTGGTGAACTGACTCAGCTCTCCTTTAGTGCCCAAGCTCAACCACTTGGAGCATAATGCAGAATGAAGACTGCAAGTTATAGGGGTGTTAACTGGCACAACACTAAAATTGATTTTCTGCGTAATATAGCATAGAATCATAAAATAATTAGGTTTGGAAAGGACCTTGAAGATCATCGAGTTCCAACCCCCTAGCCATGGGCAGGGACACCTCACACTAAACCATGTCACCCAAGGCTCTGTCCAACACTGTCTTGAACACCGCCAGGGATGGAACATTCACAACCTCCCTGGGCAACCCATTCCAGTGCCTCACTACCCTTACAGTACTGAACTTCTACATTATATATAACCTGAACTTTCCCTGTTTAAGTTTGAGCCCATTACCCCTTGTCCTATCACTACAGTCCCTGACAAAGAGTTCCTCTCTGGCATCCTTGTAGATGTAGATATCCTTCAGATACTGGAAGGCTGCTATGAGGTCTCCACGCAGCCTTCTCTTCTCTAGGTGAACTGCCCCAACTTTCTCAGCCTGTCTTCATACGGGAGGTGCTCCACTCCCCTGAGCATCCTCGTGGCTCTCCTCTGGACTTGTTCCAACAGTTCCATGTCCTTTTTATGTTGAGGACACCAGAACTGTAGACAATATTTAATCATCTCTCCATGCTTGTGTTGCGACAGACAGGCCTGTCCTAGACTTGTTCATGTCTGTATTCATCTTCCTTGCAGATACCATGAACAGAAGAGACTTTATTGGAGCCTCAGTAGTACCATTGTTTACAAGTTCTTCACCACAAGAAGCACTTCAGGGTTTTCCTTGTTTTTTTCCATAACTGTTTCAGATTTGTGGTTCACTGTTGCTATGTAACTGAGCAGGAGACAAAGCCAGTCTTCTTCAGTGGTGTAGTCTAACTGGGATGTGTACACCTGTTGTGCCCTCAATGGCAGCAGACAGAAATCTCTCAGATCCCCTCTTTGGGTTCTCTGAGGTGCACAGGTTATTTATCTTCTGAAATGCTTTTATAATGACAGCAAAAGGAACCTGGATAATTATCTTTGATTAGATTCCTTGTTTTGGGCAGCTAATGAGACAAATTCCTTCATCCAGTGCAGGATTTGGCCCAGTGATTTACTGATCTAATTCTACTTCTAAGACAATGCTATCAATGTCTTGAATTTTATGGAGCATTAAGATTTTTTTAATTTTATTATTTTTTTAATGGGCTTTTTAATATTTTTCTCCCTCTGGAATCACCAGTGGTCAAAATTCACCTTGGTCCTAAGCCCTAACAGTGCATTTCCTCCCTTGATAAATAAGCATTTCTTCTAAGCATACCATTACCTTGGTATGTATTAGTGCTTGTTTTGTTGACAAATTCAACATTACTGTGAGATATTTCTATCTCTGAACCACTAAGGCATAATCTGAATTTTACCTTAACCTTGATTTTAGTTTTGTTTGGATACTTCTTGAGAATTTTTATTTGAAAAAGAACCAAGCTAAGCAACCACAGGATAAATACCACCTTCTAGTATTTCTTACATAAATGTATTGCTCTTAAATAATTTTTAAAACTTTGAAGTTTTAAAGCTTGTGGCTTAGGAAAACATTTTGATTTGGAGATGGCTAAAACACAGTATTTCAAAAAAATATATGCAATTTGGCAGACATAAAAAAAAAAAAAAAAAAAGCCATTCTCAAGATTTCCTGTGAAGCTTCAGAAAAACTATGAAAGCATTTCTTAAATGTATTGCACATTCATTCCTACTAACTTATTTCATCATAGCAGAATATAATAGAAAGCATAAAAATATGAATGCACTAGATCAGGTTAGCTATGACTTCTTCTAAGTCTGGAATATCCACAGATTAAGACTTCACAGTCTCGGTGGGTGACCTACTCTAGTGCTACTCTACCTGCCTGGTGAATTATTTCTGATCTCCAGCCTGAGACTCCCTTGCTGGCGCTTGTAGCCACTGACCACAACTTTTTAGCCTGGTGTTATCAAGAAGAGTTTGGCACCTTCATCTTCTGACTAGCAGTCATGTAGATGTCTATTGTACTTACACCTCCCCTTAGCATCATCTTTGCTAAAGTTTGCAAGCTCCCTCAACTTCTTGTAAATGATGTGCTCTGGGACCTGGCCATCTCGGTAGCTGTTTTCAGTTTTTTCAACAACCCTCTTGACTTCAGTCTCCCCAAAATGATATGATAAGATGTATTTATTAGTAAGAGGCAACCATGACCTGCAGTTATTCTTAAATTAAACTTATATATATTTACAACACTTGTCAATAACAGGGATGTACGTGTTGTGACTAGTATAATAAAATAACAAAATGCCATCATTCATATATTAATGAGAATTACTTCAATGCTATACCAACCTCAAAATCTTCAATCATATCTAAATTAAAAATATCAAAGTTGCTGTGCTTTTTTCTCTGCAAGAACAGTCATCAAAATTGAAGTAAAAAAGTTCAGATTTAAATTATTTTAATATTTCTCAATTAAATGTATACAAGCCCATTTATTTTATTAAAGGCATTTAGCTAGCTTATCTATTACTTTTATTTGAATATGTACTTCTTGCCAGATTGCTTGATTCTTGAAGCAGCCGGAATCTTTCTTCTCTCCAAGTACCTCAAGCATCAGAACGGAATTGCTCCTAAACCAGAAATTATTATTGCTAGCATTTATGCATTTATGATAGGCAGTACATTGTGGAAACACTACCGGCATTATTTAGAGTAGTCTTTAAGGATATGTGGGATTTCTTGTATTGATGACACTAAAGTTCCTTACAACTCAGTAAGAAATATCTGTCATTGACTAATAATTCATGTTTCAACAAACAAAAAAAGAGCCAGTTCAAATAGCCTCTTACATAACAGCCACTGGACACGGTGTTATATATTTTTGAAACTTGTATGCATTCATGTATATCCTGAGGGATAATATGGGCTTACCTTTGTTTTGGTTATACAACTTGAAAACAGTTTTGAACTGAATTGCCCTTTCCTCAGTAATTTCTCAACCCAATGGGCACTTGTTGCTAACGTTTTCTTGGCAGCAATCTCACTGTGTTTCCTTTGATTAGATCTGAATTTAACTGTAGGAAAATTCTCATTAAAGGACACTATGTGATCATACCAATGATAAAATAGTTGTTTTCTGTGTTGCAATTTTCAAGATGCTATTGTTCAAGCTGGATAATGCCAATCAATACAAACTAAATCCTGGCATGTTTCTAGACATTTGTATTACTCTTTTGTAGACTTTCTTATTTCCTCTGTGATTATATTTTCAGGGGATTTTGCTTGTGTTTTCTTTCTTTTCACCCCCACCCTTTTTTTTTTTTTTAATGGTACCACATTAGCATTGTTCTAATTACCTTCATCACCCAGCATATATTTCCTAAATTACTGGTACTTAGTCTCTCAAATCTTAGTGAAGTAATGCTAATAACTTCTGCTAATCATGCTGCCCCCTCTTTCCTGTGAAAACAAAATTAGCCTGACATTCACTTTCCTCCCTCCTCTTCTATAGCCATAAGATACCAGCAAACAGTAATGGCTTGAAGAGACAAAAGGAGGGAAAAGGAAGAAAAGCTATCTGAAAAATTCACATGTCCCTGGAAAGTGGAAGACACACTTGAGAACTATAGCATGGAGATTTAGCAGATACAGGTTGGAAAATTCAAGAAGAACATACGTACACATATCTGATGCTGGCAGCTACCAAATGGGTCACAACAGGTATGCAGCTGCCCTAAGCCTTCAATGACCATCGTCTAACCAGATAGAACCCTTATGTGGGAAATGCATTCCTTACTTCCAGATACTTCCAGAAGTATCTTTTCCACTGTATTATTGCTAAATCAGTAGGTATATAATACACTGTTTTCATATATATTAAATGCTGACTGTCGAATTCATATCCAGCTGGGTTTGAACTCTTTTAAACTCTCTGAGACAGCTGGCTGCTGAAGCTAATATGCACTGGCTATGCAGACAACTCATTGTTAGTAGCTCAAATTTACTACTTACAATTTCTTTGTGTGGAAAACACAGTTTTGTGGTTTTGTTTTGTTTTGGTTTTCCCCTCACCTATTATCAGACTCCATATCATACTTTTAGGAGGATCATGAAGCCACACTGAAGGTCTTCCAGTCATTGGCATATTGCAAAACCTTGCTCTCAACTTAAAACGTAGATGATTTGGTCTTCCTCAGTGCTTTTACTTGCCTCTCAAACCTAGCACATTTTCTTATGATCTAGTGGCTGAAAATGAAGAGTGGCTCTGAAGCTCATATAAGCAGACTGTACAGATATTCCATGTCAGCTCTGATTACTAGATACTTCAGGGAATCTGCATATCCATCTTGGGTAGTTTGGAGGCAAACTCCACGCCCTTGATGGCAGCTTTGCTTTTTGGAGTTCTTTGGCAGGCAAACCCCACAAACAGCTCTTCCAAAATATTAAAAATAATCGAGATAATTTATAGCTATTAGATTTTAGCTTAGGAGGTTGCAAAGAATAGCCTGTCATTGTTGAGATAGCCCTGTAATAGAGCACCTTGTTAATTAGAGATGATTCACAGATGACTTGCAATAGATTCTGGTAGTTCTGAGTAGCAATGATATTTTCATGTTGAGCTCTTTTCTACTCAATGTAATGAAGCCTTGACTTTAATTACAATGAAGCTCCTTTATTTTTAAGCTTGTAGGTCCAAGCAGCACTGAAGTACATAAAATTAGCATGTCTTTTAGTAATTTTCCATATTTAGATCTTTGCACTTTAAGGTTTTGCTTTCATAATGTTCCCTACCAAAGGATATCTCAGCACCTGAATAGCAACTGTCAATGAAAAGGCAGTCTTATTGCCACTTAAATGGAGAAACAATGAGGTGGGAAACTGTTTGCACAAGGCCTCCCAGCAAGTCTGTGACAGAGTTAAGAACAGAACTGGGTCCATCTTAAATACAAGGTCATTCCCTTAGAACTGCATGCCTCATCACATAAATCCATCTGCTTCACTTGACGGGCAACTGCTGTTTTAGCTCATGATTACAGTTGGACATTACAACACCCTATTGCTACTGATAGAGGCGGTCCTGTACTCTGTCACCTTCCCTCTTCTTTTCCCTTAATACTTTCTCTTGCTTTTTGCTGGGTAGCCTCCAGTTGATAGCTCCAAGGAGCAGAGGAGGCACCTACACACACAATTTTTCAACTAGTTTAGCTCCTAAACTGCCCCCTGACAGTTTGGATGAGCTTCACAACCTGAGCAAAGGGAGAGGATGAGAGCATGCAGGAGCAGGATGGCCAGTCTGTGCCCTTCCAGGGCCACTGGCCATGAGATAGGCTTAGCTATAACACCAAACAGGACCTTACCAGGCATGGCTTTTCCGTACCTTAATGGCACCATCTCAGTGGTGGTGCACTCTCCTCCCCCGCTGAAGCCATAACCACCGGTGGGGGTTGTGCTGGCTGCATGCTTAGTGAAGCTTACTTTCGATTTTAGGAGGACAGATGGCAACATGGCAGCCAAGGGCTGCCTGGAATGGTGACTCAGCTGCCTTGCTGACATGCAAATATGACTAAGGTAGACAGCCCAGGGCCTGATCTCTCCTGTACGGCAGCAGGCTGCATGCCAGGTGTCTCCATAAGCAAGGACACCTCTAAAGGTTGTTCTCTGAAGTTGAGAAATCCCTTGCCACAACAGATTCTTCATAAATGGTTAATAAATACCACACTAAACTTTGAGATCTTAGCTAAGTAGCTAAATCATATAAAGAATTGATTGTGCATACATAAACCTCTGGACATAAACCATTGACCAAGTCTGGGACTAGGAGCAGACCCAGCTGCACCTAGATAACTCTGAGAACTATAGAAAGCCTGGGGGTTCTTTCTGAACCTCATGACTCGATGGGAGAGCAGGTCTCCCTGACAGTTTTGTCCAACCCTGTCCTCTACGCAGTAAATAATCAAGTGTACCTTGCCACTGAATCTTGTTAAACAATTGTGGCATTTACCATTGAACTTTCTTAACTCACTACTTCGTAAAGTATGTTGTTCTTTCTCTCTTACAACTGAAGTGCATGACTGTCTGCAAAACATCTTTCATCTTTTTAGCATATATTTTACCTGTAGCCAGGTCCCCACTTTAAACTGAATTGAGAATAATAGGTCTTGATCAATGATGGGGATGTAGTGCTTTGGTTTAGGGCTGTCTAAAGCCTATTCGAAGTTTTCCATGGGAAATACAAGCTTGTGCAGCACACATGGTAGCCACGTGGCTAATGCCATTAACTAGTGGTGGCTCCATATCATTGATGACCCCAGCATGAAGACTAAGGGTGCCACATTTCTGCCTAGGATTCCCTATAGTCAATATGTATGTTTGCCTGTGTACAGTGTTTGCATTCTGGAACTCAGGTCACTTACACAATTCACTGTGGGTGTGCTGTGCTTACTCAGGGTGGAAGTCTGGAGCAAGGCTTGAACACACACACACACACACACACACACAGAGACTAGGACCAATGACAAACTTTTATCCATTCTGTCACCATCTCTATTTACCCATGAGCCTGGGAACCTTCAAAACATTTCTGAACTCTGGGATTGGCAAGCTTTGAAACATGACATAGAGTGACATTAATTACTGCTTTCCAAACACCTGATGAGAAGCTATTAGTTTACTGATACAGGCAATGACACAACACCTTCTCCTCTTCTTGAAAAGAGGGAGCGAAGAAGGACAAGCCACCTCCAACAACGGGCATTAGCTGTCTTGCCATGAAATAGATTTGCAGGATTCAATATTGTGAATTATTAGGAAAATGGTAATAATGCAATTGATAGAAAAACCCAAAGAAATGCCCAAACCAAATCCCTCTCAGTCTCCACATCCAACAGATAGAGTATGCTGGGGTTAATTACTCGCAGAAAGAGAAGAGTACATATAACAAATGCAAATATTTAGCCTTTTTGCTTCTCATTTAAGACTCATGGCAAGTCATCTCTTCAGAGAAGAAGCACGTGTCCTATATAAGCATTAAGCACATATTAGGTGCTTGACTAGTGCAAAAAGTGCAAAAATCAATAATTACTTCACCTTAATTTCAGGAACTGAAACATTCTGTATAATATAGAAATAGCTAATCAAAGTGTGCACAAGCACAGATAAAGAAAATGAAACCTTTAATTATTTCAAATACTGGAAAACAGCAGATTATTTAATAATTACATGCTCCAACAATTTGCATTTCATATAGCTGGCTTCATTGTATATCTAATAACATGATGTTAAATATAACAGCACAAACTTTCTTCACTCACCACAATAGCGGCTGATTATGCTTTCAAATTTATTTTTTTTTTTGACTAACCCATTGATGTGAGTTTTATCAGATCCCAAATTAAAGAAAACCTAGGTTTACAGCCAGCTGACTATAATTCAGGGAAGTCTTAAGATAATGAAAGCATGCTTGTTTGAACATTACAAACAACAAAATTATCACAGTATTTTTCATTTATTTAGGAAAGTTTTTGTTACACTTTCACCTGAAGAATTCCATTTTCAGGGAAAAGTTCGTATGCCCACCTCCCCCACAAATCACAGTGGTTATGGGTTTGTGTGTTGTCCTTTAAAAAGCATTTTTCCTAACAGAACCTTCCACAAGAGTTTTTAAATACAAATTGCAACTGACAATTCAGCTTCGTTAGAAACATGCCTCCAAAAGCACTATAAAGAAATCAAAATGCTACCAAAATCTGTGAGGTTGAATGAATCAAAAGCATGCACCTGCAGAATTAGCTCTATATTCTGTGCTCCAAGTACACTGCCAGCTGGACAGAGTTATGCCACGTAGATAACTTTGTGAACAGTCCATCTGAAATCAGTCTCCTAGTGCAGCGGAAGGGCATTCCCTGAACATGAATCAGCATACCAGCAAGGGGAGCAGGGGAGCAGTAACATCACTCCTTTTGTCTCTGAACGATCAGCACAGCACATTTATGTTAATGTTGCAGTCACTGCTTGGAAAGCTATGCACAAATACACCCTTTTCACCTGCAATCTCAAAAGGTCTGCTGTGTCCAGAATTTGAGTTAAAGCAACATAACTTCTGTTTCAGGTTTTCATTGTTTTCAAATCAGACTTTCACTTAAGGTAAATCTGCCAACAGCAGTCTCTAAAAAATTCCCTTCACTGAAATGATAATTCCATTTGAAGCATTTTTCCCTCTGCTCCATAAACTGGAGAAGTTTGACATATGTTAGCCACTGGATTTAACCTTGACAAATGACCATGATGGAATGCATTAACATATTCCTAGCTCAGAAAACAAGGTATAAGCTTCCAGGAACAGAGGAGGGTAAGGGGTGTTCAAGGTAAGTTACACTTGTGTTCAGAAGTTAAAGAGTCCTCCTGGAAGCCAGTGCTTCTAGGAATGCTTGGAAGCCAAGTCGCTGTGCAAGGGTTCTAGCTTCCTTGCAGTTTTAAGTATTTCCATGAATAAAAAAAAATATCAAAACTGATCACAGAAAACAAATACGATGAGGTTTTCATCCATTCTTTACATACTTATCAACATCATAATTATAAGTAATTCAACCATCCTCAAATATCTATAAATTGTTTTATTAGATTGCTAATCCCAATGAGGATTATCACTCAAACTGATTTCTTCTCAATGACACAGCTATGAGGAGCTACCCAGCAGCTCAGTCACTTGGGCTTTCTGCTAGAGAAGCATTCAGGAGAACAGATTTTCTATTAGCTACATATAAAGCATTGCAGTGTTTTATTTTCATTATTGATTTTATTCTGTTTAGCTTTTGGCATCTCGGGGGGGGGGGGGGGCGGGGAGGAAACAGGAGAACAGCCAAGAAGAAGGGTTGCAGAGAGAGGAAGAATTAACTGGACAGGCATGCAACTTGAGGGTTATTAAAATTTGTGCCACTGATTTTTGCTCCAGAATGAAACTGCAGATATTCATTTTAAGAAAGATTAAAACAGAAATTCATGGAAGAGTGATGAGTACAAGCATGTCTACACAGAATGTCATAACATAATACTGTAGCCTTTGACAAGAAACCTGAGAACTGGTTACTAAGTATCTCTCTTCCCATACTATTTACTATTGTTACCACAATAATTTCCTAGTAAGGAAAACAAATGTAAATTTTGTTCTTACAGAATAACACAGGTGACCTCATAACATTTATGAAATAGAGCAAAATGTTCCACATCAATTTTTGCAGGACTGAGTCCTGTAATGCTGTAATTTATTTCTAATTCCTAAACCAGTATGCAGATGACATAGCAGAATTACATACACGTCATCTGAAATGACACCTGAGCTATTACAAAGATACTCAGAATCAAAACAGGGTTAGTATTCAGTCCCTTATTATCAGATCTCACAGATTTACATGCCTCCCTGCTTGCCAACTTAGGAGACAATCCTGAATTACACTTACCCATATTGAACCTCAATTTTTATGCAGAAAAAATTTGCATGGAAAGTCAATGAGCTGTGTGATGTTCAGGGAAGATGGTCTGTAAGTGCCTTCATAAAATTCACCTGCTATGTGCATCACAGAGCACTTTCTAGCACCTCCTAGGTTCACCCCCTTTCCTAATCAAAGCTACTTTACAAGTATTAGCCATGGTTATTGTTCAGGGGAGGGTAATAGATGACTTCACATAAAGCTGAGCAAATTCACAGTGCCATCTAAGTATCTCATTAAAATAACATAGGGAAGAGCATTATAATTAATAGAATCATTATCATTTAACTATAACCTCCCTTGACCTGCCCTGTCAGGGAAAAAAAAAAAAAAAAAAAAGAAAAAGACATAAAATGGGATAAAAATATAGTTTTATCATTATTTTAGCAACAACTTGTACCTCCTCCTCCCTGTCCATATCACCAGAAGCAAGGAAAGGGGCCACAATGCGAATAGGCACTTAATGATGTTTCTCTCTTTTCTACTTGACTCCCATTTATAAGATTTTGATCAGTTTTTCTGCTACATTATTAATTCCCACAGCTGTGACACAACATTTGGTCCTGTGTTGGGCCAAGAAAGATTGAACTGCTTGGTTGCCTTCTGTGCCATGCAGCCTATATCTCAGATACTTCTGTATGTATGCATGAGCACATACTGTTATGAAATGCAATGACTGGTTAATACCAACAGCAAGGGGTTATAATTTTAAAAGAGAATTTGTCTTGAAAATTTTCTTTCCCTAATTATTCAGAAATCTAATGGAGAATCCTCTCTTAGGAGTGTGAGATTGCATAGCATATCTGAAGGGGCCTTTAAGGATGCTGGGGAGGAACTTCATTAGGGACTGTAGTGATAGGACAAGGGGTAACAGGTTCAAACTTAAACAGGGTAAGTTTAGATTGGATATAAGGAAGAAATTCTTTACTGTAAGGGTGGTGAGGCACTGGAATGAGTTGCCCAGGGAGGTTGTGAATGCTCCATCCCTGGCGGTGTTCAAGGCCAGGTTGGACAGAGCCTTGGGTGACATGGTTTAGTGTGAGGTGTCTCTGCCCATGGCAGGGGGGTTGGAACTAGATGATCTGATGATCTTAAGGTCCTTTCCAGCCCTAACTATTCTATGATTCTATGAATGTACTTCTCAAGCTTCATCGAAAGGGGAATTCTAAAAAAAAAAAAAAAAAAAAAAAAGCAACAGAGCCAAAACTTTAATTATTGATTAATTGCAGACCTCCTTTAAAGGAGTAAAGAGATGTGTGGGTATTATGGATCAACAGATTCAAGTCTAATGCGGGCATACCATAAAGGCTGCATTTTGATTTTGAACACAAATGTTTGGAGACATGCCTTATTCAGATTATGAATACTGGTAAAGACTGATAGCATCTCTAAAACGTTATAATTAGTTTATATATTCAACCAACGTATGTTTAAAAACTTGTATATAGTTTTTGTATATATTTCACTATCTGACCCTCACCCTTTTTCTTAAACCCCAGATGACAGAGATATTGTGACCTTGAAAAAATTGTGTGAAATGAAATTCCCACCACTGAATCAGATTCATCACCTTGGGCTATGTTCTACACTGTGCCCAATATCTATCAAAGTTACACTGATACAAAATGAGAATAAGTTATTTTGCATATTACTAGGGTTTATTCATACTAATATGACATCATCATTGTTTCATAGTCATGAAAGCTCTCAAAAAAAGGAAATAATGTAATACAATTGTATTATAGTTTGTGTAGGGAATGCATGATCATTTACTCTTATCTTCATCTTAAAAAATACAATAGTCACAAATGGTGTCAATATGAGCTGTTAATACTGCACTTTGTACTCAAACAGGCTCACAGGCAAAAATCAAACCAAAGAGAGAAAAAGAATACTTTAACCATCTATCTGTGTCACGATTAGACTGAGGTCAGACTTTCCAGAAACACTGAGTTTTGGGGTAAGTGAAAGCACAGAAAGCTTTCGCCTCACCAGAGCCCTTAGCATAAAGTCATTAGTGACTGAAAAACAGGAGTTTGGTCGAACAATGTCTACATTTGACTCTGCACATGCTTGCCTATCTTGTTGAGCTGCAGATCATAAGGTGTGACAGCCAGACCAAGACATGGAAGCTGATTCTCTGGTTTTTAACCCTATTCACAGCTAGCCAGGCTCCTGCTTCCCCCAGCCTCTGCTTCCCGGTCATGTTTTCAGTGACACTAAATTCTAACAAATAGCGTCAAAGCAGAAACAGTCCCAGAGCACATGAAATAGAGAAAAAAGCTGGGACCACGCTTCTGACACTGCCATGATCTTTATGCATCGCCTTGACCTCATGAAAGAACACACTACACAGCCTAGTCAGACTTCTAAAGGGCTATGAGGCCACAGAGCAACAAATATGCAAGTCAAGGGGAATGCACCACAATGGCCACAAAATCCCTGCAGAGCCCCAGGACCCATGTCAGCTGTGCTCCCAGCCATCAGCTCCAGGTAGGAGGATCTGCCCCTCCTTGCCCTGAAAATATCACCACATGCTGTAATTTGGTACCATATGAGGCCAAAGCAATATTTAATCCAAGTGGATTTTCTCCAAAAGATGAATATAGATTAATCTTCTCTGATGGCAGGAAATAAATTGCTGGTACTCCAGATACATTTCACCATTCAGAGCCTTGTCATTTAATGACTGAATCAGAGGTGACATGGCTGGCAGAACAGGGAGCTCATTAACATCCATCAACATGTGGTATGCAATATGCTAACTTCATATTTGTCATGTGTACCCCATCTCAGTCATGCTCCTTTAGTACTAGTCAGCTGATAAAAAGTACAGCAGTTTGGATATTTTGACAGAGAACGAAATGATGCAGTCAATTAAATTGGCAGTGGCAGCAATGCAGAGCCACTGAATGAGGAAGAAGAGGAAAGAAATTGTACTGGCCCACACAGTAACGATGGTTAGAGATGAAAATAAGTTACCCAAATGCCAGTGCTTTGTTGGGAATTCTCATGACCTCATGAGGATGATAGCAGTGACCCTCTCTGAAAACCAGGAGGTGTGACCCAAAACTGCACAAACTGCTTCAGTTTACTCACTGTCACCCTTTTTTTTTTTTTTCCCCCCTCAGTGCAGCTGAAAGAGAATAATGCCCTCTTAGCTTTAAAACAAAAGTTTCTACTGGAAGGAAACTTACTCCAGAACTTAGCTGGGTCAGGCAGCATATATTACCTAACAACTTCAGGTGGCTGAAGCCCAGACAGCACCCACCACATACCTGGCAGAGCTCCAGAAATATTTTACAAGACAGATGTTGGGCTCCTTGGGACTCCACGGCCTTATTCAAGATACGACTAGGTACGGTGTGTAACAGGTCCAAGGAACTGGAGTGTTTGACATTACTTATTTTGGGTCATTTATTCCCACTGTACTGGATTCAGCTTGCTCAGCAAACCTAGCACAACTCCAGTGCTAGCTAGCTGACCTTATGCTGTTATTAGAAATGTTTTCAATCTGTATGGAACAGTGCAAGGGTACAAAGCAAGAATAGACCGTGTAAGCAATAACCAAGACCTATACTAAAATGTATTACACATTATGTTATATTGTAACCTGCAGCCAAGACCTATAACATCATTTTAGCTGGACAAAGTGGAAAAAATATAATGCTAGCTGATAGCATCTGACATCTTTAAATTTCATTCTCAAGCATAATCAAACCAACTTCTCTCCACAGCAAGAAAAAATTCTAGGACAAGCTACAATTTGGCAATTTTGGGCATGTTCAGTCTTTACTATTTCTAATACAATGAAAATAATAGCTTAAACCGAAGTTTGACTTAAGGACTCTGATCACTTTTTCAAGAAAATTAAACAATGAAGGAAATTACTCCTAAGTCCTTAAACATACAGTGAGAAGGCATTTTAAAATCATCTGTCTGGAAAGTTTCAAGTGGCTTCCATACTGTGCATTATCATGAAGTGATTTCTCCTTTATTTACTTCCTCTGACACCAAGGCAATTAAAAAATGCAGTCAATCTAGAGGGTTCAGGTTGTGAATAACATTGGCATTGCAGTCAAAATGAAGATTTGCTGCTTAGGAAGCAGGGAAATAGGGTGTTTTGTTTGGGTCATGTAGCCGTTCACAGCAATCACCCTATCCACAGTGACCTGCAGATGACTGCACAGCATGCATTAGAGCAAGCACTAATGGAAGCGGCCTTCCCAGCTGAGAGTAACGATAGCTGACTGGACAATGCATTGCAATTGACTGTCAGAGTGGCAGAACAATACATGTAGCTTAAAAGTAAATCCAGTGTTGTGACTTGATGCTTCATACAAAAAGTGGTGCCTGCATTACAAAGAAAGACCTCTCCCTCTGCCAGCTACTTTACTCACAAACTATAAATGTGGACAGGCACTACTACTAGTAAGTAGTAAGCACACTGCTAGAGATGTATTATTTATGAAAGTAGTGGCATTTAGAGTAGAATTTAGACTTCCTTTTAAAAATGTGGTTCTAGAGAGCTAAAAAGTGACTCTGACAAGAGCACTTTTACAACTTTTGCAACTGAACAAGGATTTTTTTTCTTTTTAATCTGAAGATTAAAATAAGTATTTTCTAAAGCTTGCTTTACAGTTTTAAACAGTGAAAAATGGATCTCACAGAGCTGGTAATCTAGATGTACACTGGGCTGAAATATCCATACATTTCTCTATTATCCCTGTAACGCTGATATACATACGCATAATCAATTTAGAAATCCACTGTGCAGATTAAATACAACATGTTGAATAGTTCTTCCTGGGTTTAGTTGGAAAACAACAGCCAATTTTCAGAACTAAACACTATAAAGTTTATAAAGAAAAGGCAGGTTGCAAAGACAGTCAAGCTCCCATTCTTCAGTTAACTAAAGCTTACAAAGTTGGGGGTGGAATGGAAATTTTGACAATTTTGAGGGTAAAATAGTTTTCTTCAGAGGAAACAGAGATAACACAAAAAAAGCCCAAGAAATTCACACACTGAAAATACCGACTCACTGAACTGTCCTGCCCTTACACTGACACAGAAGGAAACAGAGCTCTCAGGTGCCCCCTTACTCGCTAGCATGTTTCTTGCAGGCTGGGTCAATGCAAGGTAAAAAGCAGCTCACAGTGGCAGTTACTGCTATTCTCCATCATAGATGAGTGGGAAGAGGACCAGGAAAGGATGGTGGCTGAAGTGGAGTAGATGGTTTGAAGTAATTTCCATACTTTTCACAGAAAGGAAAAACCTTTTCTGGGAGCCTGTCTAAACTGCAAAGAGAGAGTGATACACTTTGAATTGAGCTCAAAATTACAACTCCCTTGACTATTTTTGAAGGTGCAAGCTGCCTTTTCACATAACTGATAATTTTTTAATCTAACCCCTAGCACACATCTGTTGAGTGCAATATCTAAGAAAGTATAGGCTTTAGCATTTCCTGAGGCTGCAGCCTCTTCTCACAGACCCTGTACAACCTCCCTTGCACCTGGGGAAAACCAGCAAGAATACACACAGTGGAAGTCTCCAGGCCATCAAGTGCAATTTCTAGACCAGCTAGCTACCGAAGAGGCCATCACCGAACTCACAAGTACCATATCTGGTGGTATTGAGGAGAGCTAGAGAGGAGCCCAAGGAAGGAGGGTGGAGGTAGCAATTGTTCATGTATGTACAAAACCATTTGAATAGAGAAAGGTGGATATTGTTTTCCTGTTGGCTTTCTAAAATCATTAAGACTATTCTTCTTTATGATCAGTCTGCAAAAAAGCCCAAGCAAAAACTGCAAAATCCTATTCACCGAGCGGTCTCCCTCCCACCACAATTCTGAAAGTCCATTCCCAAAAGAAGACAGAAGCTGAACAGTCTCCACCAGTTTGTCTTTCCAAGCCACTGCTTTTTAATGCTTATCTTAATTACCTGCTTCAAGCACAGGGCTTAGGTCAGGGGAACCTGTGATGTCACCAGAAATTGGGTGACAGCTGATGTAACTAGGTGAGCCCAGGAGGAACAAGGATCTGGGTCACAATCTTGGCAGATTAATGAATATGCATGCCCACAAGGTCATTTGCCAGAAACTCAATCTCAGCAGCTTATTGCAATTTTACTGCTGCCCTGATTTGCTCTGGAGCAGGGAAGTGAAAATGTGGAATGTAAGAGTAACTAGATGATTCAACTTGCTGATACATTTTAATATTTATGCTGTTTAATGGACTTTTTGGAAAATTAAACTGATGTTCAAGCCCTATTTGGTAGATTAAGACAGAAACATCATGCATCTCTAAAGATGTTCTTCAGATGTGGCACAATGCCTTTAACATACAGCATTTTCCAAGCAAGCACCCATTACAGTGTTTTCTTTACGCCACCGGTGGGATAAGAAAACATGCCTGTTCAGTTTATATTTTTTACATTTTAGAAGTAAAGCAGAAAATTGTTTGCATTTATACTTCAGTTTTTGCTGCTATCAACTCCACTTCCCCAGGTTAGAAAAGCAAATAGTCTGACAAAGAATGTTGCAATTTTTCAGCTTCCTAGAGACTATACTAGCTTGAAAAGTCTCAAAACTGCATTGCTCTACCCCAAGAATACTATGTGTCATGGGAAAGGATAACCTGAACACTACTGGGGAGTGAAGGATACCATCGCTTGTGCATGCATAAGACAGCAAGAGCATAGACAGCTGTGATCTGTAGAGATGGAGCAGGAGAAGCTGAATCACAGAAGTGCAGGAGGAAAAGGCCCAAACATAACAGTCTGAAGAGCATCCACAAAAGGGAGATACAAAAGCTAAGTGTTTTCAGGCCGCACTTCAGAACCAGATTGGCAGCAGAGGCACAGAGATGGTGGCCCAGCTAAGCAGATGGTATTCTACCAGCACAGCCTGTGCAGAGAGCCTTCCATCTGCTAGCACGTTCAAAACAGACTTAGATAGGAATTACAGGACTTGTATTATAAACAACGTTTTTAATACTCTCTGAAAAATATTTATTTGATTCCACGTTAACATTGATCAGCTCAGACTACACAGCCCCAGAAATACTCAGGAAGGGTTGAAAGGATTAGAAGGAGCAGTAGATTGCTGCTTTTGGTGTATAAAGTCACAGCTATCACACAAGCTGCAGAAGAAAAGGAATTTCAGCTGTTAAGACAACAGAATTATTCTATTGCTGCTGTTTTCTTTACAAGAAATGTTAGATATCTAGATACACACATGCATCTTTTCAAGATATCTAGCTAATATACATTTTTAAGGAGGTGTTTTGTTTGTTGGGTTTTGTTTTGTGCTTTGAATGGGGCTTTGGGGGAGGGGGCCTTGGTTTTGTTTTCAACATGGAAAGTTTCTGCAGTTAGAATTGTATCACAGGTAGCTGGTTCTTTGCATAGTATCTCCTGATCATTGCTTCCTCAGACGCAAAATGGCTAATGAAGTTTCACACAGGGGTGGTGCCAAAGACAGAACTAATAGAGCCTGTGACATAGGTTCAGAATGAGACCTCTAGCACATTCTTTTTCTTCAACTGCAAGTACTGCTCTATTACGCTAACAAAATTGTGAGAAAAATAAAATCCAAGCCCCCATAAACAGTACTGCTTAGTTCAATACATTTTCTGCAACACTGTTACGATGCATGGTGACAGAGCAAGATCATGCAATCTAAGAAGGGCCGGATTGTCACCTCTTGGATTGCAGCTCAGAGTGTTACTAAAAACACAGCTGAGCATCCACTAGGCAACATTTGAGAGAAGAGCAGATATCACCCTCTCCCTAGTCCTTGAAAAAGCCTATTTAACAACAGCAAGAGCTGCTACTGCCATGGGTTAGAGTGTCAGGAAGATGTTACAAACTTCCTCGTTTCTATTACCCACCAAAAACGCCACAGCAGTCAAGGCAGCAAGGTTGTCCTCTCTCCAGCCTCGCTGCTGCCAAGAAGACCCAGGAAAACATGTAGGGCAGGAAGTCTCTGCACACACCTTCCCTCCAGACCAGAGCAATGCTCACCTGCTATTCCAAGAGCAAAGGACAGCGCACAAAATCAGATGGAAACAATTTTATTTTACTTTTCCACTTATTTGTAGAGAACTAGGAAATAGCTAAAAGAATTAAACAGTATGAAAGCAAGGAGAAACTAATTGGGATGGCAATAAGTGAAATTGAGGAGGATCATATGTATCAGAACTAGGGGCAATATGATACAATTCACTGAGTATCAGAATTCTGAATGATCAGAACAAACTTTTCAACAAAACTTCAGCAAACTCTTTTTAAATTAAGTTGGGAATTTTAAATTAATATTGCAAGTATTTTACATCAAATTATACCTGCTTGGATCATCAAAACATTTAGAAAAATCCTGCTTTGACAAAGATATAAATTATAGAAATAAAAGGCCTTTTGAATTTCCAGTTGCCATGCATTTGTTTTTCTGGGTAAGGCAGCACTTGGTGTTGCTAGAAAGTCATTAAGCAACAGTAGTAATTTCCTAAACCACCTGCTTTACACTAACACTGTTTCCAAAATAATATCTTAAGGGACTTTTTAAATTTGCATCTCAGCCAATGCAATATTCATGGACTCCAATATTTATTCATGGCTCTTCCTGTAGTTAATTCTGTCATTCCACTATCTCCAGTATTCAGGAATGGCAAAGCTTACATCAGAATTAAAAAAGATGTTACGAAAGTCATCCATATTTATAGAAATGTTTTGTAATTTGAAGGCTTTTTGAAAAACCTAGAAATATATTTTAGAGCGCTTAACCTCATGGATACATCAAGCTAGAGCTTGAAACAAGTGAGAGCTCATCTTTACCCTTGCAAAACATTTTTCCTGAGCTGCCTTAGGGTCTAGAACACAACACATGGAAGCAGATGAAGCACCCACTATGTAGGAAAAAAGAAAATCTGAAAAAGGTTCTTGATGGTGAGTAAAAGCCACCTGAGGAAGAGCAGTGAAACAGCAGCAGTCCCTACTGACATCCAGATGTCTGTTCAAACAGCAGCAGCAGAGAACTATTTTAACAATAGTTTAGAATTTCAATTAGGCACCTGAAAGCATGGACATCTAAATAGTGGACATCACCCTAAATTTGGGCTGCACAGCATCTTTAACTACACCCAATTCTACTGAAGGGTGGATTATCCTTGTACATAGCAGTAGTCAACAGAAAAGGAGAAATGGGAGGGCCAAGGGACAGAGAGAATCAGGTCTACAGTAAACTAATACTTGAAGTCTCTTTATACAAATCCTCAAACAGACTCACTTTTTCCTCCCAGATAGAGGGAGATTAACTGCAAGGTGTGGGTAACGTGAATACAGTGACCCAAAAGGTTTCTGCACTTTTCTGGTCTTGTTAGTACCAAATAGCAATGTCTCAACTGTGGATTAATAACTACATTTGAAAGAAATTACTTCACTCCCAGATAAAAGGAAAAGAGCCTGTCCAAACCAGTTTTACAGAATAGATAATTGCCATAAAATATCAGTTTTCACAAAGTGGTATCATACAGATTTGTATACTTACTCCCATTTTAAGAAATCAGAAATGATTTCGCTCAGACTATCAGTGGTGCGAAGTATTGAAGCTGACAAATTATTACAGTGCAAGTATGTCTCCCTGTGAAGGCGGAGGAGCTCAGTTTACACTCAGCCCAGCATACACACTACTTCTGGAGAGGTTTTTTTGTGCCTTCAGGTTCTTTCGAGGCTGAGTACATGGTATCACAGGTAAACAAAAGAGAAGAAAGGCACTGGAAATCACTGGGAACGATGGAAAATGTTCTGGTGAACAACAAGCATGCACAGTTACATATGGTAAAGTTTCTGTGAGCTGTTGTCAAACACAAACATAGTACAAAGCTCACTGAAGTAACTGTGGTGTTCTCTTCCTATACAACCAGTTCAGAGGGGAAACTGTTTTCTGATGCAAATTTCACTAACTGATGGTTTGTTTCAAGAGCCTAGTGATAAAATTGAATAGAAATCCTAATGCTTACGACACTTTGAATGAATTAGGTTGGGCAACTTCTCCATAGAAAATTACCAAGATAATGTAGAGCTTCTATTTCAATACTATTTCAATAATAACTTCCATTTCAAACAAGTTTCTAGACAGAATATAAATGTCCCCAAACTTACTTTGATTATTTTTGCATAATAAATTAATGGTTAAAAGATTAAGTTATGCCTTAACAAAAGGAAAGTGTTTTAAAACTGGGCAAAATCTTCCCAGCTGCTTTATGCTTTCGCTTAGCCTCAGGGGACACATCTGAAAGACTGCATCAGCCAGGACAGATGGCAGACAAGACATTTCTTGAGTCATACACCCTTGCTTATACTAGGTCATGATGAGTGCCTCTAGGCAGTGAATGTGAAGTACCAGCAACTCATGTAAAGCATGCCCAGAAGGCACCACCCAACACATTTCATATAAATTAACCTGCCAAAAGTAATGTGAATAATTATTCTTTTGTTCTGTACTGTCAATAGTTCCCAACAGGAACCATAAAACACTAACCAAGCTTGTGGTCCAATTACAACATCAAACAGAAAGCTATGTTGAGGATCAGCTTGGGTTGGTGCACCCCCAAGCACAAATACAGGCTGGGCAAAAAAAAGATTTAAAGCAGCCCTGAGGAAAAGGAGTTGGGGATGTTGGTTGGAAAAAAGCTCAACATGACCTAGGCAAAATATGCTTGGAGCCCGGAACCATATGCTGGGGTGCATCAAAAGAAGCAAGGCAAACAGGTCAAGGGAGGTGATTCTCCCCCTCTATTTCACTCTGGGGAAGCCCACCTGGAGTATTGCACCCAGCTCTGGAGTCCTCAGTACAGGAAAGATACAGACCTGTTGGAGTAGGTGCAGAGGAGGGGCATGAAGGTGATCTGGAGGCTGGAGTGCTCTCCTATGACAAAAGGCTGAGAAAGTTGAGGTTATTCAGCCTGGAGAAAAGAAGGCTCTGGGGAGACCTTACTGTGGCCTTTCAATACTTACAGGGTGTTTATAAAAAAAAAAAATAAATAAATAAAAAAGAAGACAGGGACAAAACTTTTAGCAGAGTGTTACAGTAGGACAAGGGGTAATGGGTTTTAACTAAAAGAGGGTAGACTTTGACTAGATATAAGGAAGACATTTTTTACAATGAGGTTGGTAAAACACTGGAACAGGTTGCCCAGAAAGGTGGTAGACACCCCATACCTAGAAACATTTAAGATCAGACTGGACAGGGCTTTGAGCAACCTGATCTAGATGAAGGTGTCCCTGCTCACTGGTGAGGGATTGGACTAGATGACTTTAAAAGGTCCCTTTCAACCCAAACTATTCTATGATCAAGAGATGGAGTAACTGTTCGTATCTGAAAAGCAACATAGGGAGACAAATAACTCAAGGGACTTTGCAGAAGAGTGAAATACAGTTTGACCTCAAAAGAGATTGATGTCAGCTGCTGCTGCCTGAAATCAAAGTTCATCATTACACACACCATGAAAGAAAGAGGTCCAGTTCACCAGCATCTTAGGTGCATGAATGAATCAACATAAGACCAGGACAAATTGCAGAAGCATATACATCAACAACATAGGAGAACAGAGTGGAGAAGTACAAAAGCTTTGAAAAAAAAAAATAAAATAAAAATGGAGGCCCAGCTTAATATCCCTAGTGCACCTTAGGGTGGTGATTAAAGACAAGGTAAAAATAAAACCTGATTTCACATTGTTACTTGATTAGTCTTTACACTTGTGTATTTTTATATATACACATAGTAATGTAGAAAGACATTTTGCTATGCAGACAACAATATCTGCTAAGAATCTCAGAGGTAAGAGTCATTCATTCCACATAACAGACAATAGCCCTTGAACAGAGCAGCCTGCAGATTTGCTGTGGTGACCATCTCCTGGTAGAAACTGGATCCACTTTGGAAGCAAACAAATTACAAGTTTAATGAGAAACAATTGCAAGAGTTTTGGAAATAAAGGCCCTTTCCAATTCTTCTAATCACAGAATGGAAATATATCACTCCCTGGGAAAAGGAAATAAACTAATTGGCAATTAGCAAAAATCTCTGTGGAACCTACTCTACTCAGGGCCAGGAGTACAAGGATGAGAGTGGAATAGTACCAAAACAGCATAAAAAAGGAATAAAAATTAAGTTTTATGCATCGGAAGCTGTTACTGCACTTTTATGTATAAGAAATTATGAAAATATTTCAACTTCAAGGGTTAAATTACAGCCTTGCATTTTTTTATTAAAACATTTTGTTCTTCTTGAGGTTTGTGCTCCACTGTTTCACCTTGATTTTAACTTGAAAATATGCTCCCATATTTTCTCTTACATAATAGTAATTGAGATAATAATACAGTGGCACATATAAGTACATTTCCTCCCTGAAGGTTTCAATATTCACTGTGTGTCAAGAGAGAATATTTTAATGGATTGCCACACAACTGAAAATGAAGGTACTTTCAGGTAACACAGGAAAACAACTGAACAACAACATAGAAGGTAAAAGGACTTGAAATGCAACAGGCAGAATACAGTCATCTATTGAAATTAAAATCAGTGGGAAACATGTAGACAAGCATATAATTACCCAGGCTGTAAATTTGGCCAGGATACTGAATTAACAGAGCTTTACTTCTGTAGAAACAAATGGGTCAAATGCTGAGTTAATATTTGCATGTAAAAAGTAGTGGATTTGGCAGCAATGCAGTAGGTCACTGGTGAAGCACAGATTGCGGAAAGAATAAAGATCAGCACAGCACACTATTTTAAGTAACTTCCACCCTAACTGCACTCTGCCTGATCAGGCTTAGAAACAGTCTGAGCAAAACTGACAGTATACAAGAAAAGGAAGGAAGCAAAAAAAGGAACCACACAGAGAAATTGTTGTAAAGCATTTACAGATTTGAGACTGGTTGTAGATGAGTAAGCTGGGGAAAGGTTTTCCAGGGAAAAGCTCTGTGAAGTTTCCACATAAACAAAAGTAAATATTTTGGGCATGATTCTGTTCTTCCTGCAAATCAGGAGTAACTCCACCAAGGACAACCTTATAAAACTTGTTCAAAAAGGTCCATTGTGCATTAAGTGGTCATGAATGCACTGAAGAGGTGACTGCCTATCAGATTACACTTTTACAGCTATTATGAGCTGTAAGATAACGTATGATTTCAGTGAAGTGCTGCAAAATACCAGATCTGTTGCTTTAATCAATACCAATGGATTTTTAGTGGTGACTAACTAGATGCAGACAGTTGCTTCATGTAGTATCTGTCACAAAGAATATGCCATCAGTCTCTAGAGAGAACAAGCTGGATGGCTGTGCAACAGATCATGTACTCCCAGGCAGGGCTTTCGGCAGCAGGTACAGTATGTGCCAATAACTTGACTACATATTGCAGAACTCTGGAAAATCTGACATGCCAGAATCATGAACTAGAAAAACGTTCTCTTTTCCTCCTTGACTGGTAAACCCTGCTGGTTTTCTCTTTTAGATTTCCTATCTAGTCTATGCTTCAAATATTATGCTCAGATTTTCATGGCACAAAGAGTAGATGGAATAATTACCATAAAGTAACTCTGAGCAGCACAGAACAGGCAGACTTGCTACTCCAGGGATTTTCTACAGCTGTACTAAAGGGCACTGTTATGAGGATAAACTGCCTAAAATGTGATAACATCCACTCATGTGATGAAGCACTGATGCAGGTGTTCACCCAACAGAGTACAGCTGCTCTGCTTCAGCTACAGGATACCTACAGGAACAAGAGGCAGCATTACTACCCACTTTACCTTTCTGCACTTCATTAGGATGCAAATTGCTGAGCATCCCAAACTCCTGGAGACCAAAGCTGGCTGAATATTTCATAAAATCATAGAATGGTTTGGGTTGGAAGTGACCTCAAAAACTATCATGTTCCAACCCCCTGCCATGGGCAGGAACACTTTCCACTAGACCAGATTGCTCAAAGCCACGTCCAACCTGGCCTTAAACACGTCCAGGGATGGGCAGCCACAACTCCTCTGTATAACCTGCTCCTGTGCCTCACCACCCTCACAGTAAAGAACTTCTAATGTCTAATCTAAATCTCCTCTCTGTCAGTTTAAAGACATAGTCCCTTGGGCTATCACTATGAGTTATCAAAAGGTCCTCTCCAGATTTCTTGAAGGGCCCTTTAATTATTGAAAGACTGTTAAAAGGTCTCCCCAGAACCTTCTCTTCTCCGGGCTGAACAACTCCAACTTTCTCAGCCTGTCTTCATAGGAGAGGTGCTCCAGCCCTCTAATCATCTTGGTGGTCCTCCTCTGGACTCACTCAAGCACATCCACATCCCTCTTACATTGAGGGCCTCAGAGTTGAACACAGTACTACAGGTGGGGTCTCACCAGTTCTGTCAGAAGGCATTCATTTGTTGTCTCCTAATATTTTATCAAAAACATCTTAGGTTTGTTAAGCTTTTGCTGCAGCCAGAATAGGAACCCTTAGTAATCTCTCCTATGATGCCAGGTATTAAATGTCCCTGGTAAATGTGTAGATCTAGAAATCGATCAGGAGTCCTGGAGAAGTCTGCTACATCTAGAGCAAGAAACTCAAAGATGGAAAACAAGGGATTTATCAGCCTTGGAACAAAGTACACTGGCTCAGACCAAAGACCCATGGAGACTAGTATTTTCTGTTCAACTGCAGCCTGTAGCAGTTGCCCAAAAAGGAAGAGGAGGACATGGCATGAGTACACTGATACTTCCTAAATATCCTCCCAGCACTGACCGTGGGCCAGGGAATTGCTGAGTGAAAATCAGTCTTTACACTCAGTAGCCACTTAGAGTTTCTTATGCCATTGGTTTGCCAGCCCATTTGAAGACATGATTAGCATCTGGTAGCAAGGAGTTCCACAGCTTAGTTACACAGACCATAACGCAGCAGCCTATTTCACTGCTTTAAAGAAGGCTCTCACTAATTTCATCCAGCAGCCCCATGCTCTTACCTTAGGAGAGAAATTGGCCAGTCTCTCCTCACCTTCTCCAAGTACCATGACTCTGTAGGTTTCTGCCACATTTTCCTCAGCTGCCTCCTTTTCAAGCTAAGAGTTCCATGATTATTTAGTTATTCCTCACAGAGAAGCTCTTCCACATAATGTGGAAGAGCTGTAACTTACTTGTAACTGCTCTTTGTTCTCATCTCTGTACCAGCCTTTTCTGAAATGCAGGAGGACTAGAGATGCACATGGTATTCAAGACACAGGTACACCACACAATTCTGCAATGATATAGAGACAATTTTGTTCTCTGCTGTTATGTAATAATTCGTAGCTGTCCTACTACAATAGCTACCGAGCACTGTGCTGACATTTTCATGGAACTGTAATAACCCCAACATTTTATTTTCCCCCTCTGGGTGGCAATAGTCAACCTAAGGCCAATCACTGTGTACTGTACAACTGGGATTGCCTCCCCCTCAATAGATCAGCTTACATTTGTCTGTACTGAATGTTGTCTGTCATTTTATTGCACATGCAGCATTGCCAGGACCTGCCATTCCTTCATAATCAGCCCTTTAACTATGCTGAGTTACACAGTACAATTAAATTCATTGTTTCGCTTGTCTCTCCCATTCAAGATTATTTAGGTTCCAATAGTAACTTTCCTACACCAAGAAAGCTTACCATTTAATCACCTTTTTTTGTTTGTTTGTTTTCCAAGCATTTCCTCCTCAATAAAAGGATAATTTTACTACTACTACAGCTACTGAGCTTTCTTAGGAGCCTCTGACATACACATCATATGGGTCTGCTAGACTTCAGGCTATAACAATCAATTCCTAAGTCCTAAAAAACTGTCTTGTGGCTCTTCTTTCATCCATATGCTAATCCAAATAAGATTCTTCCACACTGCAGAACTCTCAAACACACAATTTCAAACCATTACCCTCTCAAGGGATAACCTCTAATCATACTGTGTCTGAAGCATCAAGAGTGATTTGCAAGATTGTCACATCATTTATTCCTGAAGGGATAATTGCATTAACTTCATATCTTAAGTTCATTCTATTAAAGAAAAAAAAAAAAAAAGTATAAATAATCCTGCTAACTGCAGGGAAAAAAAGAAAAAGAACAAATGGATCTTAGAATCAGCAGTCCATATAATTTTTTCAGTTGTTGCCCATATTTTGTTTCACCAGAGGATTTTCCTCCTTTT
This sequence comes from Psittacula echo, assembly GCF_963264785.1. Classification (NCBI taxonomy): domain Eukaryota; kingdom Metazoa; phylum Chordata; class Aves; order Psittaciformes; family Psittacidae; genus Psittacula; species Psittacula echo. The sequence continues at coordinate 33,750,415 of NC_137738.1, read as the reverse complement.
AGCCATCATCTAGTCACCAGTTGAACAGGATTAACATTAACTGCCAGCATGGAAAGGAAAGCTTGTACCTGCACAGTTGGGATTTAACCTTGCCTGAAACGGCGATATTCTTAACTGTGTTACATAGCAACTGGGAGTCCTAACCCCGGATCAAGATTTTACTGTGCTGTAGAGCACAAGAGAATCAGCTTTGCCAATATAAACTATGCCAAGGAGAGTTAATTCCCTGTTCAGGATAAGGCTCTCGCCAAAGTTCATGTTGCCTAAATCTGAGTGTGTGAAATCAGAGCAATACCAACAGTGGGCATGCTTGACTGAAGAAACTGTAAGATGCCATTGTGCAAGGGGAAGAGGCATCAGAGACACAAGCTGTCTAAGAAACACTGCTTCTCTGGAAATAAACACTTGTACTCAATACACGAAGCACTTTGGCTTGGACAACTCAGCCACATTACCGTAACATTTGCCATTCCTTTCGTCTAATTGAAGTGTAGGAAACAATGTAAATACCAGTGCTGTTACCTCCTTAACTGAATACAAACCTGGGACATTTCAATTGGCCATGGTAGCTGGCACTCTTTAGGCAGTTTTCACAAAGTTGAAATGGAAATCTCTAACTCTTCTCTTCCATAATAGGTTTTTAGATAAACCAGGTGTCTGAATCCAGTTATGAACAATTCTAACTACCATAGAAATTCTGAAGTGCCTTTTTTATGTGAGCAAATTGAATCTTAACCTTGCTGGATTATAACAATATTCAATCACAGATAAGGGGAAAGCTTTCATGTCACTTGGCTGCTCCAGTTTGTCTCTGATGGAGAAATTCTTGTAACACAAGTACCAACGGAATCAAGAGGCTTTCAAAAGGCAAAAAGGGGCATTACTGCCGGAGTACGCTCTACTGCTATGGCCATTTGCTGAGCATATGTATTCACTACCTGAGCAATCTGGATAGGTAAAATTCATACTAAAATGCTTACCATCTAATTTTCTTTTCTTTTTCAACTGCTCACAGTGCCACTAAGTAAATGTGTTTTCTATAAAGAGTATGCACTGTTGCACTGACATGAGGTTTTATTCGTGAGCAAGATAGAAGGTGATGCAGTTTGCTTCTGTACTGAAAAAAAATCTTTCACAGAAACTGCCAAGACAAACAATTATAATGACAGTTTACTTTGCAAAAATGAGATTATTTTGCCCTCAGAGTAGCTGAAGGGCAAGTTGAAAGCCCTTGGTCTTAACTGGATTTTGAGTATTCAAAATTGACCCACATAAAGCCTTATCTATACAAAGGCACACAAGTCAGTTGTCTTAATGTCATATTAAGCATCTTAAATCACTGGTAATGTTGCCAGGAAAAGCAAAAGGACTAACTGAATTTTTTAATGACATATGAGAACTGCAGTATGAGCACACACCCTGGCACAAGAGTTTAAACTAACATTCAGTGATACAGCTTAAACAAAATCTTTCCAGCACACCACTGAAGAAACAGACTTTGTTCCCAAATGCTTATCAGTGGAATATTTAAGGAATTCAATTTATAAAATAGTTGAAATGCATTTAAACATCACCAACACATGAAGTCTATTCACCTTATGACAACAGTGGATACCTCCAAGGCAGTACAAATATTCTAAGTTCAATCTGTCTTTAATTTGGTTATCAGAATATTTTTCACAGAAAACTGTGGTTTCCATAAAGAAACTCCACAAGTCTAGACAGCAATATTGTAAGCAATGTACAACTTTAAATATAAATTACATCATTTAAAGTAAATTTAGCAATTCTTCAGCAAATATTTACACAAACAAGAAAATATAGGATACAATGGAAACTTTCATACAGCTAAAGTGAAAATAAAAAATGAGAATCTCAAAAAATGCCTTTAACAGTTCATAACTGATAACCCAAAAGGTAAAAAAATCTACCTTGAAGACCTAGGCATCTTGTGATAACTACAATTATTCCATAATACAGCTAGAAAAGTAGAAAGACTTTTCTAAGAAGAACTAAATGAAAAAGGAAGGAATAAGTTTCTGATGTTACTTTGATAGCAGCCAGAAAGAGAAAACAAGACTGTATGATAAGGAGCTAGTGGAGAAAAGTGACAAAGTCTAGACAGATAAAGATTGAAAGGCTAAAATGAATCCCAAAGAGACTAAACAGCCAATGGATGTTGTTTAAAGCAGCATCAGCAGCCCTGCTCAACATACAAGCAAACTCTAAGTAAAGAGCAAATACAAAGAAAAAGCAACACTCAAGATATGCAAACATTGTCTTAAACAGGTCAAGCCTAAAAAAATGGACAAGATTTGGTAATAAAGATCTTCTGACACTGACATTGATTTAAAAGCTTCAGAGCATCAGAAATTACAAAAGTGAGTAAATACAAAGAGGGAAAATTAGACAGAGAGCATTTGTTAAACAAGCAGCAAATACTCCATTAGTCACTTCTCATTCTTTTAAACAGAACATCGAAAGTACAAAAAACACCAATGCAACTGAAGAAAGACAGCAGGAATTTCAGATGACTAGGTACAATAAAGTTCGTTGCAGTGAGCAACTGAACTTTCATGGACAAAGGGTACATTTGGATAATATTTATTTCACTTCCTAAATGAAAGAAACAGGCTAGTTATAAGCAGACACAGAAAGACATACTGAATGGAAAGAAAAAAAAAACCAAAACACATGGCTGTACCAAACCAACGCCACAGCACATACAGGAATGACAACTCATTTGAATAATTTTAACTTTTTGGGAAGTAGAAGAGATGATTCTGTTCTCCTACGATTAAAGTGATGAAAACCAAGGCATTAAGTGGCTTTTATATATTTTTAAAATTTCAGGGAGGGGGATAAAGAAGCCTGAATCAAAATTGATATTAAATACAAATTTTTCAGGTCTGTTCTCCTTGCCCAGAGCAGAGTCACAGAACTCCACAACAGCATTTGGTAAAAGAGAGAAACTCACTTAAAAAGCCTCATGAGAGATCTCCAGAATGCATTGGACAGAAACAGTGTCAAGTATCATAGGCTAATAAGCACATAGACATAAAATATTAAAGCCCAATAAGAAGGAAGTAACAGATGACATTAGTACATGCTTTAAGAATGCCATTGATATAACTAATAACAAGTGATAACTTGAAAACTGAATGAAAGCAAAAAGGAGAGCTGGAATAGTAATACAGAATGAGAGATGCATCTCCAGTTAACTGAGAAAATTATGGGACCATGATACTTGAGAAACTGTTTGGTCCCCTGATCGGCCCAAAGGGGCAGGAGTTTAAACAGTTCTCATCCAAAACTTCACACTTCTCAAATGAAGATGTTGCTACACAGGGCACCAGGCAGCTTTGAACTGGAATTAAACTAAGAGAATAATTTGCCTTACCACTGAATATCAGTCTACCAGTAGCAGTGGATCTAGGCTTCACTTCAGTGCCTTCAACTACTGAACATCAGATAGGGCAGTTAAGCCAAACAAGGCTTCTTCAGTAATGTCTGTCTCTGAATGCCAAAAAGAACTGCAAAAAGAATAAAAAAGGGGCTGCCACAGAAGGAGCCAGCTACTATTTCTCTGTTGTAGTCAGGAGACTGTTCCAGGCAAGTCTGGCACAGTGTCATAGGCTTGCTTAGGTGAGAGAAACAGAGCACATTTTAGGATGATTCACTGGCACCAGGCAACACAATGGATTTTTTATTAAAAACCCAGAAGCTCCATACCCAAGAGAGCTTGCAGCTAAGGACAGCCATTGTATACACAACGCATTATGGTAGAAACTTAACTCATTGTGCCAGTTCCCTCATGCAAATTACGGAGCAAAACTACTCACAGAAGACCAAAGCAGGTGACATAATGGATTATAGAAAGATTTGGCAATTTAAAGTATTGGACTGCTAAAGCACTATTTAGCATGAGTAGGGTTATCTATGTACTAAATGCCAAAGCCAGCAACTACAGCAGGAGCTCTCACCCTCTTATTTTCTAAGGTCACAGGTGAATAGCATGCCTTTAAAGAGGGTAAAAACATTTTCTGTGAAGCTGTGTTCTGCTAAAAGTAAAGAGTTAATATATTTTGGTGCTCAGGTTGTTATTGGGTGTGTGGTACACAGTCCCAGCCCATTTTGGAGAGGAGTTATAGTCATTCCAAAGGACAAACACAGTCAAGAATTTGGGCAGCACAAGCTATTCCACAGTGTCTCGCTGATATTCTTCACAGATCCACGTTAGTGGGTAGAGAACATCTGGAAGGGAACAGCCTGTATCAGAAGTGTCTGGGACCTGTCCGTGGAGAGTGCCAGCAGGCATGCAGGCAGACATCACCTACTCCACAAGGAGGAAGCTTGTCACATCCTCTGAAAGGCAGATAGGTTGCAACATTTCCTAGATATTCGAGTTTTGTTTTCCCAAAGGAACCACTGTAAGTATGCAGAATCTATTATAAACAAAGTACTAAGGCTTTTCCATAACTCTGATATCAGGAGAAAGAAAAATGTGTAAACACTTGGAGAAACCAAGACACAATACTGGCCAACGCAAACATCATGTTTCCCATTGTCTACTTTTCATATCAGCAACAGGAGTGACTTTTATTATGTATTATCGTAAATCATAATATTAACAAATTAATTATTTCAGGAGTAATTTGTTATGGGTAAATACTTCCTCTCACTCCTGCCAAGTTCTTTACTTTCTCGTGCTGTTATCTGTAGTAAAGCTATGCAAGGAAAAATTCTTCTGGTACAAAAAAAAAAAAAAAAAAAAAAAAAAAAAAAAAAAAAAAATTACTGATTTCTTTTTCTCTTGTTTTTCATCCAGAGAAACCCCAAACCACCTAAAAATTCTGATGAAAATCTAGACAAGCTTTCTTTGAAACCATTCACAATCCAACCTGTCACAACCTCACTGGAGATCTCAGATGCCATAATTCAAATCCCAGCTCAGACTAAGTCATACCTGGACTGAGTGGATCTCCTACAGCCTAGACAAGTGCACTAATTACCAGCCTCTCTGCTATTCTCAGGTGAGCTGCTCTCAATTATTCCACTGGAGTAACCTCATCTTGTATAACCAATTACACATTCACAGGGCTAACTAGGCTGGTTTTGTAAGCCCACTGGTTATGGGGCTCATCTCAAGTTGTGAAAGATACAGATTCAATTAGTATTTTAATTACTTACATAAAGCATAACTGCTTTCACAAAAGAGACTGAAATCATAACACCCTAAAAATTGCCTCAAGGTTAAGACATTCATATAAGACACAAGTGACAATTTCAAGCTCTCAACCTGAGCTATATTCTTAGGACTTAAATACGTGACATTGTGTGTGTGCTCTGCCAGGGTAGATGCTCTTATCTGGATGCCAGAAAATTCTTCTGTTGAAAAGTGATAAATTTCGATGTTGATAAACAACATATAGCTAAATATAGCTATAACTATAAAAATATATATAGATATGCATACCTGTGTGTATTAATGTACAAACAGTAACATCCCCTAAATTCTTTTGTAGCATGGAATAAAGAGTAAGAAAAATATTAAAGAGAAACAATAAAAACAACAAATATCCCAATAGAGTGCCTGACATTCACTTCAGGCACAAAGGCCTCATCTACAGTGGATATTTTGCAGCTTGGATTATCCAGGCCATGAAGACCACTCTTTCTGTAAGATAGTGGAAGAGGAGTCTGGAGCTCTTATTCCTTCAGAAGCTTGGTTTATCAACAAATACTTGGTGTGTGGAGATGTAAATTTACATAATATATACGCACATACATACGTAAAGTATGTGCGTGAGTATTAAATTAATATATACATGTTACATGTGGAGTTGTTAACCTGATGAAATCTGTTACACTATGTGGTTATTCACAGTTTATATGGCTCATGCCACACATAGTATACAGATAGTTCAAGGTACCAGAGTCTTTTGATCTATGACCAGCTTATGCCTTATGGATGAAATAACTAGAACTGAGCAACCTGTTAGCCTGGAAATTTTTAGAATGTGAATCCAATTCAATTTGCTTCTAGTATTTTGGAATTTTCCTTTAGGAAAATAAGAATTAAAAAAAAAAAAAAAAAAAAAATCTGCTTCACAAAGCTTGTCCTTCAAAATATTGATATTCTTCTAAAGCATAGTATTTCAATTTTTAATGTCTTATATGAACATCTAAATTGCTTCAGTGTTCTGGGGACAAAAGCAATTATCAAAGCTCTGGAACTTCCCCAGAGGATGGGAGGTGCATTTGGCAACCACCTCAGTAATTTCTCAGAGGGGACTTACTCTGGGCACCTTGTGTTGATTTAATCAGTTCTGTGGAGCTCAAGATTTTCAGCCCAAACCATCTTAAAAAAAAAAAAAAAAAAAAAAAAATGCCACTCAATGGCATCTGTAGCTGCCTCTTGTTCATAAGGAATCTAAAAATGGAAGCGGCTTTGGTATTCATGACTCATATACGTTGGCAGCACTGTGTGGGCAATTCAGCACAGCATGTTCCCACCCCACGACCAATCTACCTGGCTAGAACCTATTTTCACTTTCACTTATCTCCTTCTCAATAAAATTAATATTTGCGTCCTGCATCTTAACAAAATAAAGACATGAAAGTAACAGGATTCAAATAACATGGACTTGATATTCGCAGGTTAACATCTTATCTTTACAAAAGCACTGTGAAGATAGTAATGACGAATTTTTCCCTGACGCAGTTCATGAAGTCTTATGAGTTATCTGGTGTGGTCATGACTTTGCTGGATCTGATAGCCATAATACTAATTCAGAACCTACTTGTCCGATTGTTTCAACAGCTCAAAGCTTTGCCCATTCCTCTAATGTTTTTTCAAATATTACTTTAACAAATAAAATTTATATTTTGTAGAATTTTATGTCCGCTTTTTTAACTTAGTGTCTGCTTCTCCATTTAACCCTCCCTTTTCTAATAATAACATCAAGCAAGCAACTTCATCAAGTTTTGCTATCCTGCATTACCTGTCCCTCATTCAGTGGCAAGTAATCCTGGACAGGCAAGACTCAGGTTACAGAACTCTTCAGAAGGGAAAATACGTGTTTTGAATTGCTTTCATCTGGCATACATTTTTCTTTAATTGTCTGAGTAGTTTCACATTCTGCACCTGGAGATATAGGCATCTATATTTATCTCAGATGAAGGAGAAAAACCAGACAACATTATTTGGGTTCCTCCAATACTGAAACTGGTAAGTAGTTCCCATTCCTGCCTCTGCTCCTCTGTTGTCACAGATTTGCTGTCATTTGCAATCAAACTAGTTCTGCTCAGCTCTTCAGCTTTCACTCTTACATCCCTGTGAAGGACTACAAGGCAAACGGCTTTTCTTGAGCATCAGCAGAACCTTTGCAAAAGACTCTTCAGGAAAGTGAGTTACAAAGACCTCTCCAAGGCAGCCTGTATTTAAGACCCTTAAATACAGGCTGCCAATCAAAACATCTACTCCCTGACACACTGACATAAACAAGAGGGTGAGTACAGAAGAGGGCTCTGAGATCGACCTTTCAACAAAATGAGTAGGCACTACTCCTCTTGAAGAGCATGGACTGGGGTGGGTGAATACAGACTCCACAATGCAGCCTTTTTTCTTTTATATTTTTTTCCACTAAAGAATTGGGACATACTCAAAAAAGGCAACCTAATCTGGTTAATTTGCTAGATTAAAGATCAATTATTAAGACAAACCAAAATATGAGCAAAAAATCAGTATTTTCTGTGGAATAGGAAAAGCTTAACTAGAACAGTGAAAAGAAGACAAACCCACACTGTGCTTCTGGATATTGCTGATATGCAATACCCAAAACAGGAGACAAAAATATCTTCCTAGCAGAAGGGATTTTAGCTAAGTACAGTTCCTGGCCTGGAACCTTTTTTGCTGACAATTTTGTACTCTCCCTTTTCTGAGTGGAGGAAATTCAGGAGATCATAAGATTAACTTTGGTGTTAACTAAATAAACAAGTACTGGAAAGTCTTCCTCTCCTTTCATGCCATTGCATTCTGGTTTCTTCTCTTCTTGCCTCTCCTTTGCAATCTCAGCCATTGAATAATTTGCAATGATTTATAAACAACCACTCTTCCAGCCCTGGAAATCCTTATCCAGATACCCACAAACAAATTAATACAGTCAAATTCCACTAGGAATACAGATAATGACAAAGAAAGGAAGAAAGAAAAAAAAAAACACCACCCTAAAGAAATAGTAACAAGTACAAGAAAAATCACCTTTCATCAGTCACAGGAAATTGAAAAAGAGAGGGACTGTGGTTTAATTGAGAAAAAAGGAGCTTTCAGGCATATGTGTCACTGGAGAAATAAGAGGCACCCTACTGAATGAAGTTCCAAGTGTTCCAGGAAAGTGACTTGATACTCATTTCCCCCTCTGAAGACTCAGACCCATCTTCAACCTCAGGGGAGCAAAACTGGTGAAACTGAAGTTCATTGCAAGCAAAAAACAGCACCAAGTCTAGTAGGTTGCTTGGTCTGCTCACTTCTACAGAGCCATGATATGTGCTGGAAGAAGGCTTTGGTTGTCAGGATAAGTGGCTGAGACAGATAAGCTGGTGAGGCAGGCTAAATGGTATATCCAGAATACATCGGGTGTGAAAAACTGCCAACGTTAGCTGATACTGCTGCTGAATACTTCCCCGGCCTTTCCAGCTCTTCTCTATCTTCTTGTACTAACAGCTGCTAAACAACTCTCTCCCATATTCCTTCCTACGTTCTCATAAAATCCACAGAAAGGCTGCATGAAGAAACAATTCAGAAATATTTATGCCAAGAAAGGAAGAATTACCATTAACTGGTACCTTCCTTAAACAGAGGAAAAATAGGTAGGAAACAGATTTTCAAGGGGTTTGAAAAGCCTTGCCTTTTTTTCAATGATTTGCAAACCTGGGTTTGAGACATGACGACTAACAGCAGAAAGTTGCCTTGCTCGCTGGCTTCCAAGGACAACTTATCTAATGTCTTTTGTTACACTGAAGCCCTTTAGCAAGAGGCTGAATAGAAGCAGATGGGGCGAGGGGAAGAGGAAAGGAAGGCAAGAAATATCTTTTAGCCTCAGACTAAACTGTGATAAAGATTTCCATCTACAGTACAACAATATTTGCCTCAAGAAAGCAGTTTATTCAGCTGCTCAGGAAAGAGGCTCAAATACTTTCTGATAATGCATTTTCCTAGTGATGCGGGTGAGTCAGAGGCAGCACATGCCATAGAGCCACCGAATGCTTGAAGAAATTCTGTTAGGGGGAGTGTGCTCTCATTTTGAGCCTTTCTCTACTACTGGCAATCAAAAATAAGCACTTAGAAGGAGGCCTCCTCCAGTTTTACAGATAAATTTGAGGAAACCCAGGCTGCTTCTATGGACAGAACTCTAGCCTGTTTCTCAGAAAGCCCAAGCTGAAAGTGCCGCTCTGCCACAAGCTGCCTTGTAAACCATTGGGAAGTCACTTGGGCATGCCTGTGTGGGCTAATTCCTGCAGTTTACAACTTTCTCCCCACAGACACTAACAAAACAAACTACTGTAAGTCTATGTAAATCAGGAGAAAATGATTTGCAGTCCTACTGATTCACCCAACGAGGGCTTGCCTATGGTACCACTGTAAACAGCCCCTATTCTTGTGAAAGAAACTGAAGCTTTTATTGTCAAGTTTTGCTGTGCAAGTGCCTTTGACAGTAACACCTCCAACACCATCTAAAAGTATTCTGGGACATGTGACAGCACTAAGACATCTTGAGTACCAGCCCTCTTGCATTTCTTGGGAGGGATTTGTCAGCATTTAAGTAATGGAACCACAGACCAAGTGTTACCTGCTTAGACCCTTAACCATGTTCACCTCACCAGCATATAAGACTATGAAAGCTGAAGATTTTGATGTAGGTTCTAGGACTAGCTTAGCTTTTGTGCATATTACATGTTTAATTCAGGCAAGAGAATCAATAGATTTTTGGCATCACTGTTCTTCAAAGCTGAGGAAAGCATAAGAAGCAGCATGGCAACAGGCCTGATGTGATTTGAGATTAAAGAGCAAAGAGCATAGCATAACCATGCAAAATACTTATGTCCCATCTTCATGTTAAAAACTTAGTACAATACAGCATACAACACTCATCACTCACCAGACTCATTGCAAAGACACACTAAAGACGACCTGGAATTGTACCCTCTTTTGCTGTGTATTATGTGCTGACGTATATGAATCACGAGCCACGTCTCCCATACTCCTGCACTGTTAAAATATTATTTTCTCCTTAAATACAATTTCTATATAAGTCTAACTACTTTCTCAGACAAAATTTACAGATAAAATTGTTTGGGAAGAAAACGCTGAATGAAATATAGTGTATGCTAAAAGCATCAGCAAGTAGGTCTGGTGCTTTACAAAGGCAGAGCTACAGCACTGTTTAATATTAAGAATAATGCTTCCTTTATGACCATATTTTCAGACGCTTAACTTTAGCAGACACTGACATGTGAAGTTTCCTTGCAAACAATCATTTTCCTGCCACAGGACTTCTGTAGGCAAGTTTGATTTAAAGCAGTTCAGCTCATTTACGACTATTTTTTTTCTTCCAGAATACCTTCATTTTTGTATCTATGCCATTGTTCCTCCATCTTCAAGCTGCAAAACAGCTCAATTTATCTCATAATGGTGTTTTCGCTAAAGCACCCCAGATTCTAAGGCAGAGTATATATATAAAAGCATCTGAAGGAAATGAACAACATGGTCTTCAGAGCAGGTAACAGTAACATGTATGAAGTTCAACCCTTCAACCATGTGTTGACAGATCATAAAAGAAAAGTCAATGTACACTGATTAATTGAACAGTCTCAATTTTGTTCAATGAATAAGGCATTTAAAAAACAACCTGTTTATATGACTGTGTAATTAAATGCAGCATCAGACTTCATAGTCACAAGTATTCAAAAATCACAGCTTTGTCTTTTTAACCCTAACCTTTTGAATGTTCTGGCTCAGAACAACAGAATTACTTCCTTATGGTGCGTTTTTGTAATTCGAATGAAATCTGACAACATTTTAAGTTGTGCTTATTATTGCCGAGTTCATTTGAATTAATCCCATTCTGCAGTTATATCTTCAGAATATCTTGAGTCTCTAAAGCACAATTTGCTGAGGCCGTTTCATTTTGGGGGCAATTTTACCTATTACTGTTTTTGCAATGCAAATGCTTCCAGAGTAGGTTGAAGGCTATGACTCTTACCTGGACTGCAGGAGGAGCCAGGTTCTTGCTCGGCTCTTGCTCTGCATCAAGATGTCCCTGCCTGTGTCAGCAGGATTGGAACTAGATAATGTTGAAGGTCTCTTCCAACCCAAACCATTCTATGATTCTATGACTCAAGTGACTTTGATGAACAATTCTGTACATGCCTGCCTCCTTTCAGTGTAGGTGAAAATAAAATGTTAAAGCCTGCCTGCATGCATGAGCAGAACACTTGTTTTCTGGTAAGACGTGCTGCACAACCCTGTCTCTGTCTGCATTCCTAGAGTACCACCAGGTGCATTAACACAGATGTGGCTATGGCACATCCAAGCCCTCATTACACACTGCAAATTACATCTGCTCGTGGCAGACCTACTCAAGGCTCCAGTAGCCTTGCTCTCACTACATCTCTTAATGTTGCTTTATCCCTTTATCATTTAATTAAATCACCAATAATTGGATTTTGTAGACGAAGCTGAACAAAAATTACTAGGAAAGACCAAAGTCAAAAGATACTGAAGACATTTTACAAACTGAGAGTTAATGTCTACCAACTCTTCCTTACTACAGCAATGTGCTGTGAAGAAATATGCTACACATGGCTTTTAGCTGCTTGCTGAAGCCCCAGCCATCCAGATATACGTATAGGAAGATGATTGCTGACTCAGTACGAATATAACATACCCATGATCTTCTAAGCCACTCTTAAACAGCAAGGTTATTGGCCAGACAGTTCATTTTGCCTACTGAAAGTAAAGTGAAAAATTAAAAATATATAGGGTAAGGAAGTTCAGGTCAACACAAGTCCTTCAAGAGAAGGGTCCAGTGTGAGAGCTACTCAGTGGGATGAAAACTCACATCTGCCTTTTTTTTCTTGTACTCTTCTTAACCAGACAGCATGAAGGATTTACCAAGCATTTACAATAAACTGACTTCATTCAGATGCACTGCACTGGCTGTAACTCAGGTGGGGTATGCAAATTCTGCCTGTCCCTCTGGTTAGGCATCTGAAACAACACTGAGACATTATATGACCTTCCCTCACCACAGCTGCTGTACACTTCATAGGAATCAATCTCAAGATCCAGGAAACACTGGAAACTGGTTAATCTCTCACCAATTTACAGACTTAAATGGAACAAAATATATGAAGACATTGGAGAAATAATCCATATAAAGTATTTTTACTGCATTATCTTTAATTGTGGATCCTCTTAGTTCACATCTGGATTAGCAGCTACTACTTTGAAATAATGATTTAAGTTCCCAGATCTCAAAATCCAGAAAAAAATCCATCTTTGTTTTGACCAGATATACTGATCACTTTAAAGGTTGGGATGACACTTGCTGATTTCTAAGGATGATGCATAGCTTAATTACAGTTTTTGAAGCTCTTTGTAAGAGCTCTTTGAGCTCTTCTTTCATAGAAATCAAATAAAGCATAATTATCATTAAGACAAATACCACTGTACAAAGAAATAGACTAAAAAGCAGAAGATGAAACAAACCCAATACACTTAAAATCCAGCTTATATTACAACACATTCATTTTAAAAGAAAATATAAATACATGTGATAGATCTGTAGGGATTTGGTTTACATTGTGCTAGAAAGCTTAAAACAAAATTTGGGAAGGAATTTAACCTTGAGTTTAAGTCTACTGACTTAAATGGAGTTGTAGAAGCAAAGATTAGGCTCAGAAATTTAAAATACATTTGAATGTAATTAAAACTGAATAAATTTGAAAGTCTTACTCTGTAAGACTATCGCTTTCATTCTGATTCCTCTGAAATAATTCTATTCTACATTACATTTCATTGATGTAAACATCACTGTTTCTTGTTTCTCCTCATGGAGGCAAGATCAGAATCAGATTCCAAGTTTCTTGCCATCTGGTCTGAGACCCTCCCAATCAGTCAGCTGTTGCTCAGTGAAAAAATTCAAATCCATGCAGTAAAAGGTTACTGGCATGTTAATTTGTGAACTGAAACAAACTGCATTGAGAAACCTGAACCAAAACAAACAACAGCTAATGAGGCATTGTTATCCACATCTTATGTGGCTGTGCTTCATCAAATACTTGCATACTCAGAACAGATGTTTATTCAGGACTTAAAAAAAAATTCACTTCCTTCAGCTATTCAAGCTGAGAAACAGCTGAGTGTGCACTGAGTTACACTTCAGCTTGTACAATCACATCAATTAAAATATAGTCAGAATGCTGTAAACCTCCTCACTTTAACCCACAAGATATACTTATTTTCATATTTTTTGGTTATTCACTTACAGTACAGTGTATCAGTAAATGGCCATAATCAGAAAACAAGTAAAAAATTAAAAATCCCACTACCTTCCCATAGATCACTTTTCAATATGACTACATATGTTAATATAACCTGTGACTTAATTCTGCCAAGGTATAATAGGAAATGCAAAATTACTCCCCTAGCCAAACAGGTTCATTCAGTGATCTCTAGTTTAAGATAGAGTATTACTAGACTCATTGTGACAAGTGAGACACACAACACCAAGCCCTCCATCCCAACAGAATTACAGGTAAGGATGTAAATCCAGGCTGGGAAACCTTCTTTCCATTAGCACTCCACAGCACGCGTGCATTAGGCTACAGAGTAAGACAGCAGATATTCCTCTAGACTGTTTGTGCTTGCCATCATCCACATCTAGCTGGTTGCAGCATCTAGCTCTGGCACTCTGCAATTATTATATATCTTGTAAAAGCACCTCAAAAGGCAATAGAAACAGATGTGTCAAAGATAGAAAGAGAAGTATACTGAGGGGAACAAGTCATTCCCCTGAAGGAAATAAAAACCTTTATGGATTGGAAAAGACACCCACCAGTTTTTTCTAAATCCCATCTGCTCTTTCTGCTGTCAGGTTCATGCTGTATCATACATTGCACCACGTACACTGCCAGGATAATGCATCAAAAATGATGCAGTTAAGAAACCACAAGGTTAAATTGCAGTTTGTTTCCTAGAGTGAACATTTGTCTTCCCTGTTGTTTGTTTTGAAAAGAAACAAACAGCGCAACCTATAGCACTTTTTTTGGGAGACAACTGTGTAAGTTTACAGGCATCACAGAACTGTCCTCAATGTTTACTTTAAAATTTACTTTTAAATTTTCTTAGTTTAATTTAGTTTGCATTTTCCTTCCATACACTTCCTTGGAAAGCCTGAGATGCATCTTCTTCCTTTCCCATGTGCTAGAAAGGAGCCTCACAGGTGCTTTACACTAGGTCACATAAACATTGTTTCTATAATTAGTTATTAAAGAGGTTAATTTTATGGTTTAACCAAGGTTTTAACAAATAAAATCTTGAAAAAAAAAAAAAAATCAGGTTGCTATAGAACTGTGAGCAAAATCACTGCCTAGAATAATGCCTATAAGAAGATACAGTTAACACATCAAAACTTTCATTAGTAATAAAGCATTGGAAAACTTCATAGCATTTACAAGTTTAATGTATCATCAATAGATTTATAAGTCCTGAGACATCAGGCCATAGCTAATGTTGGGAGCAGGTAGAAAACCTGAAATGGTGTTCAGAGTGAATTATTTTTCTACTAATTTCAGTATCTCTCAGACTACAGCATATTTAACAGGCATAATCATTGAAAGAAACAGCATAAGAGTTTCTTGATAAAGAAACTATTTCTCTCTAGCCCTCATGAATCTACATTAAGTCTGTAGGCAGGGCACTTGTCTGTTACTGAGATGTACAGAACCGAGAACCCTGGAAGATTTCCAGAAAAAGTATTTTGACTGTGATTCTTACAATAATTTTGATTATTTTTTTTTAAGACAAATTTTTAGTAGCAATCAGCACATTATATGATTGTAACAGATGCTTACGGAAGCACCTCAGTCATGCCAATAACCTAACTAAATCCATCCAAATAGAAACATCCCATTGCTCCTGCGGAGAGTATTAGATTTTTTTCTTTGCACAGTTGGCTATATACTCAAATTTCATCCAATGGCAAAACTGTTCCACTTCATTTGCACTATTTAATCACAGTATCTATCATAAGATCTTGTTATAAATCTTTGACAAAACACATTTAAAACCCTACAACATTAAACTTTGTACCTGACAAGCAGATGAAAGGGGAGATATTCTTTGCACTTTCTTCCTGAATTATTTCTAACCAGCTACAGACAGGTATCTTCATCCTGCAAAGCATTTGCTTTTCTCAGCAAGAAAGGTTCTCTGCAAAAGTAGGACATTATAGTTCCTGAGAAGTGAATCAGCAAAATGACAGCTTCCCCTGCCCCAAAGCCACTCATTTCAGTCCTAAATAGGGGAAGGAGTGCTCCTAATCATCCAGTCGTTACTAAAAGAAAAAAAAAAAAAGGCCAATGAAATAGATATGCTTATTCTTTTCCTGTGATTCAGTGTATGATGCTGGTCAAGCTACCTATGCTCTCCTAGCTATGATATCTTTCAGAAGTGAAGCCAATGTCATTTTCCAAACAGTTAGTAGTGCAGTGTAACAGCATTTCTCACTCTGGCCTCCAAGTACCACAAGAGTACACTGATGCTTAAATACATTTACTCACATAAGCCATTCAAGAATTCTTGGGTGGCTGCAGCCAGGAAAGCACCAAGAAGAGCTATTATAAAAAGGCAATAGGAACATATTGCAAGAATCCGCTTCCCTCAGAAATATAATTCAAATATTAATGGACAAAGAGAGACAGGCTCTGTTCTTATGAACAGACCAAAAGGAAGGGGCAGAGCAGCTAAAGGCTTGCTTTGTTCCTTGTACTCGAGACTCTGTGGCTTGTTTCAGTACTTGGCATGCACCACATGCAGTACCAGCTTGTGAGAGGTGCCTCAGGGTAACCCTTCCTAGAGACACAGGGGGCAACACCCAACACACAGTGTAATCTTGGCATAAGGGAAGCGAAAAAGTGGCAGCCAGAACAAAAAGGGAAATGGGCCAAAGTCTCGACATCTGAATCACCCGCTTGAGCATCACTTCCACAGCACAAGCCACAGGCAATGGCATACAACTCACACAGAGAGGCTGACTACAGGCAGGCAAAGCTGAGTACAAATCCTCACAAATATTACAAACAAACAAACAACCGCCAACCTCTTAGAAAATTTTTTTGTTAGGAGAAGAATACAATACAGGAAATAATTCACTACTTTAAATACAGTCACTCAGTTATGTGGGTACTCTAGCCCTTGCTCTTGGACAAAAACAATGAAGCAACTTCTAAGTCATGCAAGCTTAAGTCTGGAATAAATCAGCAGCCTTCAGTGGGGTTATTTTACACTCAGTTTCATTCAGTGTGAATGAAAGCAAAATCTAACATTTTGTTAAGACAAAGATTAAGATCTCTAAACCGTTATGGATCTCTGTACTGGTGCTAAGTCCCAGATTTCTGATTTTTTTCATGTGTTTAAATTGGATATCTGCAAAACCTTTTGGTCTGCTTAGGCAAAACCATGCCTTAATTAGAAATGACAAGAATTCTACGTGTTGACAGGCTCCAAACTCTTTCAAATCCTCACTCTTTGTTCTGCAACAGTAATTTATCTTAACTGTTCTTAAGGAAACAATGAAGAGAAAACAACTATCACTCAACTGCCCTCAATATGTCTAGAAAAGACCCAAGCTCTGCTCAGCAGCAGAAATGCCACCAAAAGCTAGGACTCAAAGATTTTTATAAACTGCTCAACACTAGAGGAGGACGGAACCCTGACATTCTCTGCTTTTCTGAGCTTCACATAAATAGAACAACTCTACCCTGTCTTTCTAGTCCCAGTAGGATATATTCAATCTCCTGAGGACCTACACTCCCTAATATGGCAGGAGGAAAGGGATTGGCCCAGGCTCCAAGGAGCTTGGATTCGATTCCCTCCCAGTCATCAAATCCCTGTGCAATACTGAGAGACTACCAGTTGCCTGTGCCTTATCAGTCTGCTAAAACCTAAGGTAACACCCATCCTTATCTCAAAAGGGTATATAACTGCCAAAATAACAGGAGACAGAAGCATCTAAAGTAACAGAAATACATATAGCTTAATTCCATGATCATGAAAGCCATTTTTTGAAGTAACTTTCTGTACTTTTTGAATAAAAAAAAATATTTTTGGAACTGTTTGGAGGTGAAAATACTTCCACATGACAGACAAAAAAAAAAAAAAAGTTCATTTTTATCTGAAATTATTCCCTGAAACTTTTGTGTATTTATTTTCGATAAATTTGAAACATATCACAGATAAAGCTATAAACTTTACAGTGAATGAAGCATCTTTTATTTTCTTCCACCTCAAGATCATATTTAAAAAGTGCCTCTCCCAAAACTACAGAAATGTTTCTCTTGGCAAGCTCAACTACATAATTTTTGCCAGAATTGCTTATTGCGAGGACTGTGAAAGCGGAGGCATCAAAATTAAGCTTATTACAATCTTGTGGCAGAGTTATGACTTGCATTTTTAATTTGGTAATTTATGATGCAAAGTATTTTATTAGAGAATTGTAAATAATTTTTAATGGATCAAAAGAACTACAGGGAATCACTGCTCTACACATCACTAGTTCAGTGCTATTACTCATGCAACACCAAATACTAAATACTCTGTACAATTCTTATTTTGGCAATGGTTTTAAACAGCATATTCTACCCAGAGTCTCCTGCGTAATGAGTGAGGTAGATAAATAACAGCTGTTGTATAAATCATCCTCAAGAAAGAAATTACCTAACTGTTGCAACTTCTGCAAGCTAGCAACAGCAGGTAGCAGAAGCAGCTTCTCTACATTTGAGTTTTGCTGAAATGGGGCAGGCAGGGAAGTGCTCCCTACACATATACTGACACAAGTTCTCCAAGTCACCAGTGAGAACAACACAGACCTTAGCAGCTCATTAGTTTTGTTGGGGTTTTTTTGTTTGTTTTGTTTTTTAAAAAAAGGCTCGTTAAAAAGTGTAGAAATAAAATATGTTCCTTCATTCTTTACCATTTTCTTTCAGTTTTCCAGCTAGAAATATTACCTCTTTCAGACCTGATGGAGTGTTTTCTAAAAGCTGTTAGGTCCTGCAGTGGGAGATCCCATTATTTCTAGGGACAGACTTTCAAAACCAGATGCTCTTTACCAACAGTGGATGCACAGAAACACTTTATCAAGAAAACACATCAAGCTGTGTTTGCCAGTGACAACTTCAAAAGTACTATACAGTGCTTGAGGTCACAGATTCTGGTCCAGTCTTGGGACAGATGAGATCAGGCTGCCTTTTTTTTTTGGCTTCTTTTTCATTCTTAAAAGGCCAGCAACTGTTCTCTGTCCTTTTCCTTCACCAGACCCATGTGTATGGATTATATATTTGGAAGACTTAACCCATTCAATTTATTTCCCATTCAATCTCAGATTCTCACAGATCTCCAACTGTAAAAATAATCTTCCTGTTTCTCTGGTAGATTAGTCCATGTCTCAGTAGGGAATAGGAATGCTTTGTAAATCACACCCGTATGGTATAATTATCATCCTTCAAAGCCCACACCATACAGACTATAGACACTTTTGTTACACATCTGTTGGGTCACAGCCCAGGTCTCTCAACTGATGTTTGCTGAAGGCCACCAGAGTTCCTAGTTCCTTACACAACTTAAGCCTATTCAAAGAAATCTCCCAACTGTAATTAACACAGGTGCTAGATCAAGGGTTAGCTTCCTCAGCTCAAAAAGTTTCCTCCCATAGGCTTCCACACTTATTTTCTGCCTAACACAATGCCTCCAACAGCTCTGACTGAAGCCTCTCAGCATTGCCACAGTATTAACAGCGTTTTGGTGGGTTAATTTATTTCATTTTGATGATTGCCATGTGACATTTCCTTCCTTGGATCACATTTTTTCCCCAGGAAACACCTACTATAGTTTTTGTTGCAGAGGCAGGGAAAAAGAAAGTTGTCATCTTGCTAGTGGTAAAGGGCAAATACAGAAAAACTAACTTCTAGAGAAATATTATCTTTTCATTGGATGATAAACACATCCTAGGCCAAATTCTGTACGTCAAGCAAGACGTACAAGAACCACATACCAAGAACCATTGTGTTGTGGCAGCTACTGCTCAATCTCTATTTTAACGTGATTGCAACCTATACGGATTAGAAAAATTAAAGCCTTAAAAGAAATGCAGTGACAGAAAAACCTGCCCAGCAGTTGTACCTGCCAAAGTACCCCCCTGTCCTATACACTTATGCACACGATCACTTCCACATACATGACTACAGAAACTCTACTGCTGCTACCCATGGACTGGGGTCAAATTCAGTTGTGGTTTATTTAAATAAATAAAAGCTGTATATAAGGACATTTTGCTAGCAGCATTAGCACTTGTCAACTGTTGAAACCAACAAATCAGATCTTTTATACAAAGAACTGCACACATAAGAAAAATAGAGTAGGATACAAACTGCAGTCACTTTGCTGTGAAATCCCATTAGGCACACTGTAGTGTCTAGAAACTAATACAAATTACAGACACTGCTTCTCAGCAACACCCATCAGTGACATCAGTTAGACAACTCGAAAACCATGATGATTAGCAAGCCTGTTCTGTGCATAGGAGACTAAGGAGTCAATTTTGCAGATTCATATCTTATGTTGCTACAACTATTTCCCTGCAACTCTATTCAACATGGCTTTAATTAAACAAGTTCCCCCACAAGACACCCCCCTGTCTCCTGCAACACCCCTCATCCCTCCCTGATTCAAGGATACAGATCACCCTGCAAAGCACAAGCACAGCCTTTACTTCTCTGCCTGGGCCCCTCATTTGGGTGTTACCATGTGCACCTGCTCTGTCATACAAAAACACTTCCTGACCTCACCCTGAGGAAAGCTTTCTTGACAAAATGTTGGTGTGAAAAGTTTTGGTTCTGAGGAATCAACATTTTTCACTGAAACCAACCAAAATAGAAAAATTTCACCACCACCACCAAGTATGAGTTAGAAATTTGGTAACAAATTTAACTCCACTAAAAACTGTTATTCTAAAATTCAATAATAAATGTCAACTGTGTTTCAAGCACAGTGAGTCATGCTTTTAATCAACATTTAACAGTTTTATTTAGGTTTTTTTTGGTTGGGAATAAATTTTTCCTTTTCTATTCATTACTTCATAGTTGATTTTTAAAGCAATGAAATAGTCTACGCAGGACAGCTCAATAATGTCCAAAGTTCAAATAAAAAAGAATAATTTCTAATTTGTTGCTATGAGAAATTAACATATACAGGAGCTATTCTCACAGGGTTTCAAAACCCTACAAAATCATTCTTTAAAGCATCTCAACACCCTTCTGAAGCAGGTATGTATGTGCTCACAAGTAAGATGAAGCCTTAAGACAAACAACCCAAATCCATATGTAAAATCAGTACTACTCTCCAAAGTGAAGTCCTGGCCTTTCCTTTCTTACCATGCTCTACTGAACATCATCTGCCCATGCTGAAGGATTTTCATACTTGAAACAAGCAGATTGCACATGATGGGTACATAAATAAAAGCTGGGAGCCAATCAGTTTAGGATTAAATGCTAATGAATAAACCTTTCAAGGTGCTTAATGGTTGCTAGATCAAAAACAGAAAACTGGACTCAGGTTACTACAAATACATTTCAGTCTGGAAATGATAAGCTCTGAATATTCCGTGGAGAAGCTTAGGAGAAAATTTGGAAAATAAGCAGCACAAAAATCAAGTGGATAGAGGGCACTATGGACAACAGATTACATTAAGAACAATCAAGACTGCACTGAAAAAATTGTGTGACTTAGAAGGAAATTTAAATAGGAAATTCAGGATAACATATTCTTGCTCCTGCCACTGCTCTGCAGTAAGAATTTTACCTTCACTAGTGGGTCTGATCCACATCTGATGTCCACATTTATACAAGAATGTGAAGAAGCTGAAGTAGCAGAAAGTATGAAACGACAGCTAGAGAATATCCTAAGAGACAGTCCTTCCCTTTCTAATTTCTCCACAGAATGAGCTCTTTAAAGAAGGTGTCATGGCTATAGGACATATTAGATCCTCCAACATACTTTCAGTGAGTTGATGATTGAGAAACAATAGCAGAAGCCAAAGTTCAAAACTTCCATGTTTCCAGTAAGGCAAAAAAGTTTGTGAGCAGGAGTTACTAGACATAGGAACAAACCGCTAAGAGATGTAAGGAACGTGTCTGTCCCCTGAAGTCTTCCAGTGAAGCCTGACTGTATTCTGGACACTGTTTTAAGTAGAAACAGCAGGCTCCATGCAGAATAACCCAGGGATAACCAGATAGCCAGCAGGACACTGTGCAGGAGTCATTCCAGGCTTATACCCTCTGAATACATGAAGTAGGAAGAAGCAGAATAGTTGAAGGGAAAGGGCCAACCCTAAGAATATGCTAAATCACAGGAAGTAATCTTTGCTGAGTGACTGTCACCAATGACAATCATGGAATTCAATAGAGTTATGTGGCTTTTCTGCTCTTCACTAGTGACATACTCACTGCTGGTGGAACTTTATATGGTTTTCAGAGACATTCAGTGGTCAAACAATATATTGCAACTCAATCTTTATTAAAAAACCTGAAAACCTCACAATGTAAGATACCTCTTACTGTAGTGAAAGCTACAAAGCATAAACATGACAGAGGACTAAGAAAACATTCTGTTTCCTAACATTAAACTTTGTTTACCAATACACTGATGCTAACAAAAAAAAATATTTAGAAGAAAGGCAATATTTTCTTCTAGGCCAGGTGTGTCAACTAATGAAATTTTACAACATGAAAATACAGAGTAGTGGTAGTAGGTCTGTCCCTTTTGTGACTGCCAATGCTTTTCTTTAATACAAAGTAGGACTCCAGGTCAAAGGAGAGCATGGGGAGAAAGAAGAACTGCTGAAAATTGATTATGCTTCATTCACCTTCATCTCTTGCCCTGATGTTCCCCAGCCCATGCTGCTTGACTCTTCAATTCAACTAAGATTTTGTTCAAGGAATGAGTACAGCCATAGTGTACAATCTACCCTGCAAATGGTCTCTCCCCACATTCACCCTATGGATTCCCTCAGTTGTCTTTGTCCCACTTTGCCATCCCCCAACTCCAGTTTCCCATTAATGGTGAGTTAATGGGAGGCAGAGGGCACGTATGCCCCACATCTTCACCTATCCACTGTCCAGGTCCCAATGACAACTGCCCTGAAGCTAAAACAGTGTCCACAAATGTTGTAGAAGGGAAAAATCAACTGTTGCAAAATAATTCTCATCAACAGCTTTGGAACAACACAGACTACCAGCAGTATCTGAAAATCCCAGTCCTGGACCAATAGTCTGTTATGCCAAGGATTTTACGATAACAGCTGCCCTATTTGCGGTAACGCCACTGTGTATTAACAAATCATTCAGAAAGAGATATCTCTGTCTTGAAACTACCTCTTCCTAGCATTCAGCTTGTACGCTTAGAAAAATTCCCACCTTGAAATTTAGCACCAGTGGCATAGGGCAGACTCATCCATAACATGCTGGCCACCTTTCAGGATTTCTCAACAGCTTGTAAGAATTAAGTTTGTCAAGCAGTTCCCTTTATGCATGCCTTTAAAGCACTATTCATATTGTGTTACCTTACGAGTTGTCTGTATGCCATAATTTATATTCTCAAAGAATTTCTTTTAAAAGCAGTAGGAGGATTGATCATTTGGCTTTGAATTTTGTTAGGCCTCCTTCTTTGCGCTCTGCCACTTGCCATCGTACAAGGGCTGAGCATCAACAATCCGGGTGCAGCTCCCCAGGCTCTTGCAGAAGAGGCAGTGGAGGGAAGGAGGTGATTGACCCGCTGCTTGCACAGCCCCTGGGTCTTGCAGAGATTTAGGACAGCCCCATTCAGACCCCCTCCCTGCAATGCCTTCAGCTGTCCAACACAAAAGTTCGAAAAGAGGAGGCTTGGCTCCCAGAAATCACAGAGCTCACTCAAAACCAACAAAGTATTCTGGAATTAATATTGAGTTATTTTTGTTTGCCTTCCAGCTTTTTAGACTATACCACACATGATTCACACTTTCAAGGTTACTTCTAGAAGGGCAAAGGGACATTTTGCTTTAAAAAGGTAACGGATTAGCACAATTCTAGCAGCTCAGGTTTTAAAAATAATGCTAGAAAACATGTCAATGAGCAAAAAAGTACTGAGGCAAAGACCTAAATCCCTCTGGTTTCTGAATCAGAACTTTAAATTTTTTTCCTCCACCATCTTGAGAACCAGAATGGTGCAAGTGAGTTTGTGAGCTCTGAACATCTGCCTTGGAAACCTGCGGAAGGTCAGATTCACAACAATGGAACCCAGCACTAATAAGCAAGGAACACTTCATTTAAAAAAACAAAACAAAACAAAAAAACACCCTGTTACTAAATACCATTACTGTTAAGCACTTATCTGACAGAAACACCACTTTAAAGGTAACTCCTTCATTAGCAT
Source organism: Psittacula echo (assembly GCF_963264785.1). Lineage (NCBI taxonomy): Eukaryota > Metazoa > Chordata > Aves > Psittaciformes > Psittacidae > Psittacula > Psittacula echo. The sequence continues at coordinate 33,726,669 of NC_137738.1, read as the reverse complement.
ACTGGCCTCAGTGTGTCCATTAGACAAGGTGTTGGCAACTGCAAGAAATGAACTCATGAGAGCACCAGTAACCAGACAAATAAAATAAGGTCCAATTCTCCTGACTGTTGTACCTCGAAGAGATCTAATTCTGCAGGTATGTAAACTGAAAAAGAACAGATGGAGTTTAATTGTTTGTTAACACACAACAAACACTGGCAAATCATATGCTACATTTCTAGGTAAGCTTGTGTGTTGAGTCTTACTCAATGTAGACAGCTTTTGTGTGTGCACAGGCTCTAGCACTACACAATCATTTCTGGGAGATAACAGTTTTCTTCCAGTTTAATTTTACTTTTGTAAAGGGTTGGGGTTTTTTCCTCATTTAGCATCCTGAATCAGTCCACACTGAGGTCTGTCAAGTACCAAAACCTGTAGAATACCAAAACTAAACAGACTATGGATGTACTCTGACAGAACAGCAAGGAATGAGGCAAGCTCCATCTCTCTGCAGCTGCCCAACAGACTCACTACTGAGGGAAAAGGCCAGCCTCCTTCCTAGGAAAGCCTGACATTCAAATGACACAGTAGATTCATGAACTCAAGAAAATCAGATCTGAAAAACAGATCAAGTGTGCTTCACTACAGAGTTTTAATGATCTGACGGAAGATTGCGACAGGCAAATTCAGTATAGCTGGAAATAATGATGGAGCCTTGCCATTATCCATTTTCTTTCCTCCAGCCAGAGGTGCTGTATGTGAGGCTGCCACACTGACCCTCTTACCAACAGATATGAAAAGCAAGGCTGGAGAAAAGGTTAAGCTAATTTAAAAGAAACACCAGCCAGTTTTTCCATAACTACAGACTGAATAGTTCATTCACCAGTTACAGTTCAGCATGCAGGTAGAAGCTTGGATGCCTACTGTATAAATAGCTGAAGTGTGAATTTAAGGTCATTTCACCCCAGTTCTCACAGGACCTTCATCCTGAATAAATACTTCTTGAGCACCTGGCAAGGTAGGCTTACATGAGACAAACTGCTTCAAAAGAATTCTATTGACCAAGGTCCTAAGTATACAGGTATCAAAACTACATTCGATTACAGCACCTGCAAGCCTCAAGCAGTGTCCCCATTTACATCACACCTCCCTCCCTCCAAGCTAGATGGGGGATTTGTCAGGGAAAACACCAGCTGCATGCAGTCCCAGCAGCAGCCACACCTTTCCTACAGACCACTCTGAACAGGGAGGACCACAGCACTCAGGCAACCAGTGCCCCAGAGACAACAGACCACAAGCGGGTGGCTTCCCAGGAGAACCAAGGCTCTGTGGCAAGGACAGGTTGACGTATGGGTCACCTCAGCATGGGTTGAGGGCATGCTGCCTGCATGGGTGAGCAGCTTGCAGGTGATGTTCTGGAATATGCCAGCAGACTTGCAAGCACTTTTGGAGGGTACAGCAAGAACACAGCCAAGAGGGCTGTCAGAGCAAAAACTTCCTGCTGCTGAAGTGGAACTTGACCTTGCATTTTAAGTCTGAACAATGAAATAGGAGCATGACTTCTTGTCATGGTTTAAGCTGAACCCAGGACACTTCTACTGTCAATCATCATATGAAACTGCAGCAGTAATACAGTGTGAAGATTTGTGTTTTGTTTCCTGAAGGAAACTCCTTTCATGTGTTGATAGATTGCTTGACTTTACCTAAGCAATTCAGACGGCAATACATAAAGAAATTTGAAAGATTTCTAGTACAGAATAGCCAATGGGCCAACACTATAGATTCACGATGGGCAAGGAGAACAGGTTGTGAAAGCTGACCTTGTTCTGTCTATAGGCAGAAATGCTTTTTAAAATAGCTTGTCTGAAATAAAGTGCCAAACAACATATGGCATAAATGTCAACTACTTGATTCAAACTTGCAAATGCTGCCAACCTTATTATGTGGAGCAATACTATCCTGAAAGGCAGTTATTACAGATCAAATAAAAGGATTACAGTAGTAACAAGAAGGGATTAATTTTGTTATCTTACAGCAGATAATACTAAACCAAATTCATAATGGATATGATTTTGCAACTAATAAAGACTCCTCTTCCTTCAGTACTGTGGGATACAGATATCTATGTTTTCAAACACAGCTGTTACAGCAAAGACATTAACAAAAGAGTCTGCATAATAGAATTATAATATTAAAATAGGGGATGAAGACCTCTTATGTGGGTGCATTTCTGCCACAGAAGCAGAAGACTCATGCCATTTTGAATCAGGAAAAAAAGATACATCAAGCTGAGGAAAAATGAGAGTGAAGGAGACAGACATTTCTGCCCTAAAGGACAGAAAGCTAGGCCAGCACCTGCCTCAGAGGTGTTAGTACAACGTGCTTGGGAAAGCAGCACAAACAGGACAAGTATCTAAAGATTCCTTCTGCCTTTCTTCTCCCAGCCTCTGCAGAACTCCCCAGTTTCTAATAACAAGTAGATTAACTGATTGCCTGAACCACCAGTGGCTTTGATATACACTAATTTACTACAGATACTGCTAAGCATTCTTACAGATATGCTTGGGTACCTTCATTTTAGGGCCTTTCAGAATGTCCCACATCACAAAACACATATATAAGAAGTGAGAAATACATCTTACATCAAAATAAATAACCATACGAAAACTTTCAAAGAACAAGAAAAGAGATGCCTCATTGTCTTGCACAGTTACCACACTCTAGCTTGACAGGTACATCAGCTAATACAAAAATTATTGTAGCGGGTACTTGTTACAACTTTTTGGTAATTTTGACTCACTATTACGATTTGAGAAGACTGGCGAAAAAATTCATTAGGAAAAATTTAAGCTAAACTAAGTTTTAAGCAGGAAGTTTAACTTGGAAAAACAAATAACCAGAGAAATATTATCTGCAGACAGGGGGAAATGTTTTGTTTTTATCAAGTGTTTTATTCTGTTCCACTTCTCTGTTTTTCCACAATACTATCAGCAGTATCATGACCAAACTTCTCTGTACTTCTAAGACAACATGAAAAGAAATGATCACAGACATTTGATTTGGAAGTTATGTCAACTCTCTCTGAAAGCTGGAGAGTGGCATCCATAGCAAAAACTTAAGTTCTCATTGTAGCCAAGACCTTTTTTCACCTATTCTTCACATACAGTGAAATCAAACCTTTTTCTTAAAAGAAAAATGTAATAAATTAAAAGCTACATTTAAGCCTTTTATATAACTCAATACAGGAGGGAAAGGCAAACCATTTCCCTCACACACTTCATGGCTGATTTAATGTCTTTTTCTCTTTTTAAAAGAATTTCCATTTGTTTTTAACTATTTCAGGTGTAACTCCTCCGAATGGTACAAAGTGTTCCTGGCAAAAGCAGCCCCACTCTTAGTGAAAGCACACAGTATTGAGCAACTGAACCCTAAGCTAAATATTACCAAGGGAAAACTGTCACTGATTTTTAGTATAGCCACTATAAATGACAAGGAAAAAAGTAATTAAAAAATAGTTTATCCAAAGCATGGAAGAATGGTGCTTCCCTGTTAATAAACAGCATTCAGGACTTTCACATCCAAATAATATAACTGTAAGTGAAACTACACCACAATACTGTAGCAGATTATCAAAAATTTAATATACTCCATTTCTGGGACAGCCCCTCTGACCTGCCAAGTAAGGGAGCAGGGAAGGTGAAAAAAGGCAATGCATTTTATTTTGTTTTTCACAAACCTGCTCTGGCTTTTTTTGCCCAGATAAAATTGTCAGACATTTGTTTCAGGTAGTCAAGGTCAGGGAAAGAACAGACTTTCTTGAATGCCTACAGGATTTAATAAAGCAAAATCCCAGTCCTGAATAAGGCTATCAGATGAGCTTCTCCTCATTCCACATGTGATGACCTGCACAAGAGAAACAGGGACATGCCCTTCAGTCTTGTCTAGAGAATCTCTTACCCTGGCCAAGTGGGCTCAAACCTACAGCCCAGTCAGGAAATACTGATTTGTGCTCAGGTCGTCGGCCTCAAGAGGCACAAGGCAGAGCAGAACCTGGCCTGTATCATTTTTGCTTCCCGTACTTGAAGAATTATCTTCTCCTCTGAATGAAAGCAGACACATGAATACAAGTTTTTATGCACAGTATGCATTCAAGCTCTCTACAGCACCAGGAAGCCGACAAGGATCTTAGTCTGGTCACACCTTGTTAAACCCATAGGTGCTCTCTAGGTTTCCCAGAATTTTCTCATGATTCTGGATAATACTGAATGAAAATCCCTCTGACAGTATGCAAACTACTGTGCTCTTTATACAACTCCTTTCTGACAAAGACATTAGAATAAAGCTATGAAAAAGCCAACTACTTCAATAGATGAAGCACATAGAAGGAACATTTTAATTGCTCATGGTATAAATTCAAGTAGCAATGCTCAAACAGCCTTGGAAGAATAAGACATTAGCTTTGTTCAACAATTAAAAAAAAAAAAAATTGAGTACTTCAGTAATTAAAGTGTTCCATGAAATCATTCAAAAAAGCATTGCCACACAAGTAACTTACTAGCTTAACATTAAAATACTCCATCTTCTTATTGAGTTCCCCTCTTAAAAGTCTGCTGATGTGTTCAGTAGATATACATTAATTATGAAGCACATGATATGGACAACCTGTATGAAAAACTATTATTTTAACTTACAATGAAAATTAGATTAATGTTTGCAATTAAGAAAGTGTAACCAGTACATGAAATTCCTCAGAATGATTACGTACTTAACCAGAGAGAGACAAGTCCCAAGTTATGTAAAGTATGAAATAAAGGTTCTGAAAAAGGTGGTGATCATTAATAAGTCTACTACATTCTGAGAATTTATGGTAATAAAAGAAAGTTATTTCCAATCAACCAATACACCCATAAGTCAATCAACAACTCAGCACTTTTTAGTAAAGAACTTATTCCATCCATCAGGGAAAAGCTGCTTCTCCTGCAGCTGCAACAGTTCAGTGAACTGAGGTAGCATATTTCAGAAAAATGAGGTAGACAAGAATTTCATCATTTATATTTTGTCTCTTCATACGTTTAAAAGGTTTACTTAGCACAGAATATTAGGCTGAACTGTACAAGGTAAAAGAGGAAATCACAGGAGAAAGTCTCTGCATATAGGTGTTTGGTTTACCTAAAGTAAGTGTATGGATGTTCATTATCATGCATGCTTATTTCAGTAGCACAAATCTGAAAAACAAGAAATATTTACCTTCTTCCTAGGATCTCTCTACTTTTGGCCCTTCAACTCTACTTTTTCCTCTTCTCAACCAAAATACCTATGTTAGCCAGATATCATATCCCTTAATGTTTACTCAGCACTCTGCTAGCAGAAAACTTTTCAAGGACATTGTTTTCTGAGAAAGTGTGTTTTTCAAAACAAGTAATAAAAATGCCATTGCTTTATTCTAGGTGCATCCTAAGTAGGTAAGGACATAACAGTTAAAGTCCTACCACATGCTCTTCTGACAGAGATTGATGAACTCTTGGAAGAAGAGCATAGAAAACAAATACAAAAGTCAGACACAAAGGCTGTCATTACCCAACAGCAGAGCACTAGGTTCCAAAGCACTTCCTTGCAAAGGAAGACTATAGCAATTCCAGAAATAAAAGCTGGCTTTCCAAACAAAGAAAACTAGGATAGGAAAAAAAAAAAAGTGGAAAAACATGCAAAGCTCTCAGATAGTACTCAGCCTTATAAAACTGCCGTAAGAAACTGTTCTGTTGAGACTTCTGTTGGCTTTGCTATGGGAAATGAGATCATGTTGATGAAGTCTGGAAGTAGAATTAAGCAGCTTATGAAACCCCACAAAATTCAACAATGGAAAAAAAAGAGAATCTCAACTGAACATTTTCTTTGTTAAAAGCAAAACCCCACAATTTACACTTGCCATTGACTGGCTACTCTTTAGAAAACAATCTATGTAAGTAATATTTCCCACTCTGCATAGTTATGTATTTTCTCCATAAATAACATCTTTACACAAACCAATCTTATAGCACACTTCAATCAAATTCGATTCATTGTACAATATCTGATGGCCTAGATACCCAGCTGCAATACAGTTTGCATAAATCAAATGGGTGACACTGAAGTCTGTATATATATATATATGAACATTTCCACTCCAGCTGCTGCACTGCCATTTTTGAAGCAGAAAATTATAGTGCTCAGCCATCCCCTGAACTACTCAGATCAGTAACTGAAAAAGTGTTATATCAAAATAAGTCCATAAAGAGAATTCAGTGAACAAACAAGTCAATCCACATTATTATGTGCATGAACAATCTAGACATCAATCCAATGCTTAATTTTGCAGAATACAAATTAGACACTGAGAAAAGGAAACCAAGATATATAAGTTATGAGGGAACAGTTCTGCCCAAGTGTAGCCTGTGGAAAACAAACTACCATCTTACTAATAGGAAAGGCAGGGATGTACTAATTACAACATAGTCTTAACTCCCTAAGATTAGAAATCATCAATTCATCTGCTCCCATTGCTACGCCTGCAGTACTGTTTGATTTAAGAGCAGTAATGGGATTATGAAGCAAATCCTCCCATCATCCGCACTAATTCATATCGGTTTGGATCACCTAGCAATTTTGGTGCATGCATATCACATTCTGTCAGAGGAAACTAAACTGTAGTCTCTTCTCCAGCCATACACAAAACATGTTTCAATGCCAAAGAGGAACATGAACATTTAAACAAGTATCTGTCCTTTGAACCACACTGAAACTACTGATTTTCTTTGATACTTATCTTGAACCGCCCAAGAAGGGATGTAAAGACACAAGAGCCACCACTGCAAAATTTTGAATACAATTTCTCTCAAAGATTTAGCTATAATAATTATTAACGCTACCTGAGAAAGCACCTAGAAATATTAAGCAGGTAAGAGGACAGAGTATTTTTCAATAGTATTCAGCATTAAGCCCAAAACTAAGAGCTATTAAGTACTACAGCACCTACATGACCATTTCTCGCTGCTATCCTCTTAAACTAATATGAATTAGGTCTCCTTGCATTTTATCTGCTGTCTACAATAGATGATTAGATTCTTGGAAGTTTACTCAGCAAGTATTTAATGTTACCAGTCAAGTAGATGAAGCCATTACATTAACTTCATATTAGGTCAGCAACATGCTTTGAAGGCTTCTCATCAGCTCTGATCATTAATACCTTAAAACTCTTAACATCTCTATACATCACAAGCCTAGGGTCAGTGAGTTAATAACATGCATTATCAGCATTCTCAACGACACAACTGAGAAAGGACAGTAATGGAGAGTGATGGAGGGAGCTAGTGTTGTAAAAAATGAAATTAAGGGTGAAGCAGACTGAGAGAATCACAGAAGCTATTTAAGTGCATCATAACTATCATTACTGAGATATATAACAAACCTTTAATGCACGTGAACCTCTAACAAAATAAAATAGGCGAGTCAGATGTATGGGGAAGTGAGGTTTGTGGAGACACATTTAGAATCTCTTCTTTTATCAGCTATTACTTAAAAAAATGAATTTTAAATTCATAGGAATAGCTGGTCACAATTTTTCTGCTTCTGGGGTTCATATCTTATAATAGTATCTCTGTAGGCCCTATCTTTTTCATATGGAACCACATTTGATCATCCAGTTTTAAAGCCCTCCACCGTGCCTTGACATTTAAGGTATTAACTGATCATGGGAAAGCAGTAGGAATTTTCCCATGAAAAGTGTGATGTTTATTCATTAAATAAAACACAATAAGAAAAGCTAAGAGTTTTCCACTGCCTTTTTCTCCCATATGATACCACTTGCTTTTGATCTTTATTCTCTTTTCACACATCGCCATACATCAATAGGTGTGCAAAATGGTTCAGCTCAAAATGAATCATGAAATTTTAGTCTTTTGTTCACAAGAAAAAATACGGATCATCACTGTTGTAAATAAAAGTAAAAGCAGTTTAGAGAGTAAGCAAACAGAAATAATTGATACAGGTAGATACAAGAAGCACATTATTCTTAGTTTTTGAAATGTATACTGTGCAATCATTTCTCCCCATACTACTGAACTCCAACACAACAAACAGAAGAAGGAACCAAAACAAAAACTCCTCACCACTACTAACAAAACTTGTAGCAGGGCTAGCTGCATCCCAGGCAAACAACCACATAGAACCAAATAGAAGAGGAAAGTCACAAATTAAGCAAGACGCAAATTAATTTTTCACTTCTGATAAGACTAGACTAATACTTGGCATTTTGTTTTTTTCCTTCTTTTCTTGTATGTTTAAACTCTCTTGACAAGCCTAGGGAGGACAATGATTAATAGCCATAGACTTTCCTAATAGATCAGTTTTTACCAGAAACAAAGTCCTTGATTCAGGTGATTTGGCAACCTGCTTGAGTCACTGCAATTATTCATACATACAAAGTCAGTGCTTAAAATGCTCTTAGCTTTCTCAATACAACATCTTATTATAATTGATATAATAAAAATAAATTACAAGCCTCTAATTACCTTTAAGTGCAAGCTGGTTTTGTTTTGGGTTTAGGTTTGGGGTTTTTGTTTGTTTTTTCCCCATCTAGCATAATATATTAAACCTCAAATAATTGAAAGTCCAGAATGAGACCATGGGAACAACCATGAAGTGAAAGAACCATCTAGTTAAAAAAATCTATGCAAGCCTTACAGGAGTTCCCACTACCACTTATCAGGGATGTCATGAAAAAATAATGCATCAATTTGTTTTAGTATCAATTCTGGGGGAGATTCCCCCCTAAAACCAGCTAAAAAAATTCATGCCTACTCTCACTGTTGATGAAGCATCCAGGTGGATTTAATAGCACACCATCTGTCTGCCTGAACAAGTTGGGGTGGTAATGCTGCTAAAGCTCAGAAGGAGCTATTTGCACAGAAATCAGTGCTGCCAGGAGTAAATAAAAGCTGATGAAGATAAACTGTAAACAAAAGTAACTTTCAATTAAACTGTATTGCTAATGAAACATGGTATTTCAACTGTAATGACATTTTCCTCATATCTACACCTCTTTTTCATTTTACAGTGTCACAGATTCAAGACTGCTTTTAAGCACCTGTCTCTTGAAAACACAACTACTATTAAACCTGGAGATCAGCAAAGCATCATGTACATGTAGCAAGAAAGATCAACTTGTCTAAACATAACAGACATCTTTTAACTCCTTGCTTTAAGCTAAGGGTTTGATTTTTCAGTTTGTTTGTCTTGATAAGTACTTCAAAGTGGGTGGGGTGTAAAACGGAAGGAAGGAGAGAAAACCATTGTAGGTCAAATGGCCCTTTGAGTAGACAGAGCATTATTAATATTTGACAGTTCTGGTTAAGAACACTAACCCTGAAGTACACAGCCCCAGCACATGACTTGTAAGCAGAGATGATGAACAGGAAGGTGTTTAGGTTTGGTTTTTTTTTTTCCACAGCAAGTGAGGAACTTTCCCATTTTCAATGTCTCAATTCTTGACTAAATACAACATAAACAAACCTGTGTCTTTATGAAAATATTGTCATTATGAATTTATTTCATAATTATTTCATAATTGTCATTATGAAAATAACATACTCATATTCTATTCAATGTAATTTTCTTGAGGAAAGTAAAGGCAGAGGACAGGAAGGAAGAGAATGATGAAGGCACTTTTAAATTTGAAGACGTTTGTGTTTTGGTCAAAGAGAAAGTGATGTGCAATGCCATTTCTGAAAAGCACTACTGGGCTACAAGCAATACTGCAAGTCTGAAAACCATGCTTATGACTACATTCTACATACTGATTTTGGTGCCATCCCAAAGGATTATCCACAATCACATAGATTAGTGGGACTTAAAAGGAATCAACAGATTCTGTACGTTTTTGTACTCATCCTTTAGTCAATTCAGTTAATGTGAAACATTATCCCATTGCTGACTTCCATCTAACTGTGTACAGCTATGGGTCACTTTCAGTTTGCATTTTAGTTGTTTGCAAATGCATGTAAACTTTTGGACCTTTTCCTAGTAAAAAGGATCTAATATGCTTCATTAGGAGAAGTCTTCCCAAACAGGCAGACTCAGTTATTTTATCTTACCACAAATTAAGTGACTATGATACAGTTTACACAAACTCATACAAAAAGTATGTGGCGTTTCAAACTATGCTAATCTCACTGTAACAGCACCTTGAAGACTATGAACTCCATTACAAGCACTTTCCCCCATATGTAAAATATTACTTATCTCAAGTTACAAGGCAGAGTATCTTTTTTTTTCCCTCGCAAGCCTTTCACTGAGAGTAAGAGGAAAATTAAAAGTCACTCATCTGTAAATACTGGTTCTCAAATCAGCTTGTAGGATTCCATGCTAAACTTCTTAATTAAAAATATACATATATAGATCCTTCTAGTGACGCAGGTTGGGAAGGCTTATAAAACAGTAGCTAGCATAACCATTAGCTTCCCTTTTTCTCCATCTGCCTCCAAGAAAGGAGAGCTTGCCATCAGGCGGCTACGTGAAGAGCCACCACCTGAGCCCGCTCCTTACAACAGCTTACAGATGCTTCCCTCCTACCTTCTTTTTCACTTTTCTGAAAACAGATATCAATTCTCTCTTAAGTGACCCTGCTGTCTTTTAACGGCTCAGTCTTCCAAACAAAGACAGCTGCTGAGATGTCTTCTTTCTAACTTTTCCTCCCGGTCCCATGTCTTTTTGAATGGACACTCAGCGTCAGATATCCATGTCTCCAACAGCTAATCTCGCAGGGCAACTAAGATGATTAAGGGAGTGGAGCATCTCCCTTATGAGGAAAGGCTGAGGGAGCTGGGTCTCTATAGTTTGGAGAAGAGGAGACTGCGGGGGCACCTTATTAGTGTATATAAATATATAAAGGGGGAGTGTAATGAGGATGGAGCCAGGCTCTTCTCAGTGGCAAACAATGATAGGACAAGGGGTAATGGGTATAAACTGGAACACAAGAGGTTCCACTTAAACTTGAGAAGAAACTTCTTCTCAGTGAGGGTGACAGAACACTGGAACAGGCTGCCCAGGGGGGTTGTGGAGTCTCCTTCTCTGGAGACATTCAAAACCTGCCTGGACACATTCCTGTGTAACCTTATTTAGGTGTTCCTGCTCTGGCAGGGGGATTGGACTAGATGATCTTTTGAGGTCCCTTCCAATCTCTAACATACTGTGATACTGTAATCTGCTTTGTTCTCACTGGGGTCATATTTTATTCATATTTTATTATTATTATTCATATTCACTGGCATATTTTATTCAGCAGGCTGTTCACATTTTGCACCTTTTCTATCCACAAGGCTTGTTACCTGCAGCCTTACTAGCTTCAGAGCTGTTTCGAGGGGAACATCTTTTATGCTCTTTCAACCTCTCCACAAAAAAAAAGGCATCAAACTGCAGCACAGCTTTCATATTTATGTACATGCACATACACAGCATACTGAGTTACTACAATTCATTGCCACTAAATACTGAATAAATGGTTGGATCACATGTTAACAGGTAAACCAGAGATGACTTTTTTCCCCCAGCATACCAGAAAAAGCATGCCACTTCAGACCCAAGAACGGCATCTACCCTAACCAGGAGAAGAAACCAACATACTGAAGTCTACTGGGACAGCTGGTAAAATACTGATGACAGGTTGCTGCTAAGGTACATGAGAGGCTTGTGTAAAGTTTCCATCTGGGAATATACTTTTGCTTTCTTTTCTCTATGGTAGCCCTAAGATGAGATTTTATTACCACACTGAACCTACATTCTCCTGCCAAAAGAAGATGACAGCATAAGAACTGAATGTTTTCAAAAAACTGTTGTAAACAGTGGCATTCAACAACTTTGACATCTTTTCTCACTTTTTATTTCCCTGCTACCTGATAGCAGTGTATCACATACCATGATCATGCAAAATCTTTATCAATAGTGAGTAAAAAATTTAAGTTTTGAATGCAGGTCATGAAACATTGGAAGACTTCACTTTCCACCTCTTCCTAACATACTTATGTACATAATGGGCTGAGGAAAAAAGTTTGGATATACTTTACTAATTTAATAATAGTTTTTGTTCAAGGTCAATCAGTACAGACTGGTTTTACTCAATTCAGGAACCAGTTCCCCAGGCAAGCTCTTCCCCAGAATAGTTAAAAGAGGGGGGGAAAAGAGTACTAGAAAAGTTTTACTCCCTTCTTCACTTTCTTTTAAATTAACTACATAACCTTTTGTTCTCCTGTCCTTAACTTCTGTCCTATATTGTCACCTTTTCCACTTCAACTGGCCAAAAATTAAGTTCTAAGCTTTTCTACAGAGACTTAAACACCAGCTGCATCTGTTGTGCACTGAAATAAAAGCCATAAGCAAAGAGTTAGTGTCATTAATGTTTTAGTGGAACAGTTACACATTATGATCGAGATACATATCTGCCTTGAGTAACCACCTTTATCATCTGCAGTTGACTATTCGCCCCCTCAAATGTTCAGCAATAAGATGATATTGGCAGCAAGTACTTTGTTTAGCAGCTAGGGAAAAATCATGGGGTTTTTTAGCCTTGATTTACTTAAGTGGGCAAACACACAGATGCATAACCATATGTAGAAGCAGGGCTTCTCTTTGAATCAAGCAGGTTGCTTTCCGCACTTGATTTTGTCTCTCACTACAGTCAGATATGAAGCTGGGGAATTTAGCTGCAACTTTTAATAGGACAAGGTTATGTAAAAATACGCTTTTGATGTAAAGTTAAACGTAATAGAACAGAAGGCCATTCAAGGTGAAGAGTTAAACCTGCAGCCTATTCCAACCTCAAACAGGAAGGTAAAGACCAAGACAAACTATTCCTTCAGTTTACCACTGTTTCTTCTGCAATTTCTTTTTAATCAACATGTCTCTCACTGGCATCTTTGGCTATCTCAGGAGATTTTTTTTTTTTTTTTTTTGTTACATGAATAATGCAGCCTATTTTCCCCCAAAAGCTGAAATATTGAGGTGATAGCTTTTGTCAAAAATCTGAGCTACTAAGAAGTGGTTGGACTACCAGGAAAAATAAAGGAATTCCTAAGGTTTAGGGGGTTTTGCTTGCTTGTTTATGTTGTTGTTAGGTTTCTCGGGGGTTTTGTGGAGGGGTTGGTGTTTTGGGTTGTTGGGGTTTTTTTTGTTTTGGTTTGGTTTTGGTGTTTTTTTGTGGGCTTGTTTTGGTTCTGGGGATGGGGTGTTAGGACGTGCAGGGTGCATGTTTTGGTGGGTTCTTGCACCTCCATTACTGCTACTACATGTTGTTTTCTTCATCAACGGAGGGAAGGTTGTTTTCATAACTATGGTCCCCAGGTGCACTTGAATTGCCACTTATTTCTCCAATAAATGAGGATATTTGCAGTTCCATCCTGTAAGGCAAATCAATTCTAGAGGTTAAATCCTCAGTGTACAAACTCACCTACTCTCAATAAAGCTACCAACTCGCAATATTGCTTATGAATGTGTACGTACACACGTACCTAAGGCCACAGCAATACACAGCTCTTTAAATTGATAGGCACTTTAATGCTTTCATGAATAGCTCAATTTTCCCTGCACAACCATGCACCTTCTACCACACAAAACCAACTGCTATTCCCTGAAGCAATAAGTGTTAAAATTGACATATCTAGTCAGTTTTACTTCTGATTATGATAGTCGTTAATCTTGTAACAAGAGTCTCCCACCAGACTTCAAAGTGATCCCTTCCCACGTTAACTATCTGTTCTTTGGGGAGGAGGCAACAAAACAACAAAAAGGGTTTCCACAGCTGCAAAATCTCCTTGATTTTCAGAGCTAAACAACACTTTCTGTTAAAGCCTCCAAAGGTAATCCCCTTGAGATGAAATTTAAGTAAGCATTCATTTTCCTTGTTATTACAAAGCTTAAGGAAAAGCCAGAGTGTCTGTAGCAGTTGCCTTGGCTGTTTCAGTCTACGTAAATACACCTTAATTTTCCAGACTTACAGGTTTGCTTATATTTGAGCAAGCACTTGAGAACTTGATTTTTTGGTTTTTGTTGGGTAGTATGTTTGTTGGTTTTGTTTTTTTTTAACAGGATTTTATTCTTGAGGGAGTATCAAGAAAGCAGTATAGGAAGGGGAGAATAAAAGGGAACAAAATTCTATCAACGTCTGGTCATAAAGAAATAGAACAAAATGTTTGCTACTTCATCCTGCCATAGAAACACAGTATCACCATATTGCAGTTAATGCCTAAGAACTGCATCAAACAAGTAAGCTCATACAAAAGCTTTACTTTGAAAATCTAGATTCCCATTTTGGTGGCTTGAATAATTCACAACAATATATTTATACAGTCACAATGCAGAAAATAACAAACAATTTCAAACCAGTTTGCCTTCTGCATGAAAGTTACGTAAGAAAGAAAGATGAGAATAAGTCTATCACTTAGCATGTAGCAGGTCATTTCAAACAACATCAAGTAATGAGTCGTATAAATACAGCACAGAGTACTTAAAGCAAAAATATCCTAAATCTAAATCCTAGTTTATATGCTGGGTTACAAATGCATCATCAGTAACAATTTCTAGTGGTTTTGATGGAACATTACTCTGCTTGGTACAGGAAACCAGTTAGAGATATAATACAGGTATGTCCCTCAGGGAGCTGAAAATGGAGACCTCTCAGAGTTACTTTTTCAGGTTAAGTTAGGCAGTGCTGAGCTTTTACCTTTCTTACCAGCAGTTGTATCTCTATACCTACAGATATAAGTATGGAATTATTAAGCCTGAGGAAACATGGTATATATACATTCTTCACAAGTCTCACCTAGGTCGGTAGCGTGCATCAAGACAGATGAGAAAAAGGACAAGCAAAGGAACATAGAGCTATGCCTGCATATCTGGAAAGGTACAGAAAGGTACTTTGTGTGACTCATACCTTCCTTTATATAGTAGCAGCAGAAGTTATTAAGATCTGTGCCAAGCTTGAAACTTCCTGAGAGTCTGAAAACTGAGTACTTGCATATTTCTCCCTTTGAAAAATAATTTATGAGGGTCAGCAGTGTGATGCTGCATCACCCTGAAAAGCAACAGAAAAAATTGAACATGTCAGTACTAATACTTACTGGACTTAATATGGCAAGCAAAAAATACAGCTGCATGTGCAGAAATATATATGGAATACAGCTACTGCACAAACACTTGATACCCATATTCAAAGGAATGCAATTAAAGAACTGAAAGACCACACTAATTAAGGCAAAAAGGCAGAGAGAAATCATACAGGCAGAAGAGGGACATAAATTAACTTGGCCTGAAGGACATTCAGATTACTGGAGCAGCTACCAGCACAGGAAGGATGACTTGTGCCTGCAGCAGACGGTGCACAGCATGTGTGCTTTGCTGTTAGCTACAGTACGGAATCATAGATACAAACAAAACAAATGGGAAATTGCTCAAAAACAAGGCAAAGAACACAGGAATGAGGCCAGAGGGAAGACAACTAAAGTATTTAGCAAAGAAAGAGGTTAAAATCATTTAGATAAAGAAAAAGGAGTTCCCTTTTTCAAAACTGTATCCTCTGGATGTAATGCAAGGGGGTGCAATAGACTTGACAGAGAAGTCTCCATGCTCAGCCACTAGTTTTCCCTTAAGGGGAAACACATGAAAACAGCGGTAATCTGAGATGCCTCAGATTCAGCAAGAGAGTAAATTTTCTCCTTAAAGTAAAGCCCAGAGAAACAATTCTTCCAAAACAGTCTACATTTTAAGGCAAGCAAAAGGGTAATTAATGAGTCACATTTCACCTGTCTTTGTAGAAAAACTTTAGTACTGAATAACTGCAAGAGTTATTTGTTTGGACAAAATTTGTTTGGCTGTTTGGACTTTGACAGGAACATTTTGCTAAAGCAGGAATCCTACAGTATCTGTGTTCACTGCACACCAAAACAGTAACTATCCAGCAGCACATAGACTGAACCTTACAATATTCAGAGGACCTGACTTTGAATGCATTTTAGAGGATGTTGCTTACATTGTGCTCCCAAATTTCACTTAGGGAAGAGACATAAAAGAGCAGGGAGTTGAGAAGGGGAACTAAAACAAGAACTATTATTTCAGTTTTGCCCATAAAATCTCATTTCAGAAGAGTACAACCACCACAAGCTAGAAGTTAGGGATGTTGCAGCCCAGGACACAGAAGCTTTCACCTAAAATAACAGAACAAAGCTAGCAACAGCATCCAAATATTCTCACTTGCAGCCCACTATCCTAATCCGTGCCTCTCAGTTGGATTTCCACAAGCCTTATAAAAGACAGGTGAACTTAACATTGCCTTATTGCAAAACCAGGAATTACTCTACTGTTTGTACATCTCAACATTTGTGGGTAAGCACAAAGGCATCAATAGTATTCAAGCCTCCGAGCCTTCAGGCATGCTGCCAACTGCTCTGAGTAGAATAACTACTGTTGAAAATTTCAACAGTAGTTACACTGGGCTTGGAATTTGGTAAAAGCCATCCTGCTGCACCACAATTACTGGCAGTACTCAAATGATAATGGATAGAACAGATACAAATGAACCTGCAGGGTTTGTTTTCTATTTCTGTATGTTCACAATCTTCTCCTGCCAACACTATTTAGCTTACATCTAGTAACATAAATTTTAAGTATCCAAGTGCAGAAATGCAAAATGACTATGCTTAAATACTTCATAGTTGAAGTTTCTTCTCTTTCTTCCCTCCCCAGTCTGACCCAGTTTATCTATACGATGTTCACAAGGCTTTAGACTACAGTAGAAATCCAGGTTCATTTCTGATGGAGGTAAAGCACCAGGTATAACCAGAGAGATATCTAAAAAAATAAACTGACATTAAGAATAGAAAGAAGTTGAAGCCTCTTGAAGGACAGTTCTGTGGCTTGTACATTCTACTCTTCTCAGATACAACATCAGGAGACTAAAATGCTCACACATGTTTCATAAAGTACCATTAAATTCATGACGGACTTTCTGGCATCCCAGTGAAAGGAACCGAAAAGAATCTAGTCTGTTAACGCGTAGCCAGTGACGAGTCAGGTATTGTGGATTTGAAGCATTTATGCCATAAAACTCATCATATATGGCCACCATTGAATTGGAATAGAGAATAATCCTTAAAAAAAAAAAAAAAAGAAAAAAAAAAAGGCCACACAAACCAACAAAAAAAAGCACAGAGGAGGCAGACAAGTAAAAAGAGTAAAAGTGCTCAAAGACAATTAAGATGCTTATACTGTCCTGGCACTAATAAAAATCCTGTAAAGTCTATTTTCATGGAAATTCATAGTTCAGTGAGCTATGCTATTAGCGGTTTACTGTTTTCTAAAACTGAGGATTATTTGCTAAAGAAGAACAAGATAAAGAGACATCAATTATAAAAGACCAAAGCTTTGAAAGAAGTGTCTGAAAGTCAGCCAGGAAATGGAACAGTAGTAAATTAAAAGAAAACATGAAAAGCACATTACTAACTGCTGTTCAAGATACCTAAGAAGGAAATGGTGGTGCTGGAAGGAAATAAACTTGCTCACACAGATACTTATGAATAGTTTCTGTAGTACATAACTCATTCTCCCCTCTAAAATACATCATGAGCTTTGCTGTTCAGCAAAGGATAAATAACCTGAATGACAACAGCACATGAAGCACATGCAGGTACATCCCCTGACAGGCCTTCATGCAGGTAAAAGTACCTTTTTGGAACCACTAAGCATCAAGCCATTTGGGAGAAAGCTCTGGTTTTCATAACAAGAAACTGATATTTATCACCACAAGGGCCAGTTAAATCAAAGGATCTAGCATAATATCTGTGCAGAAAACTACTAAAGCCAACTACAGAGTACTGCCAGGACTCATGAGGAAGTAGCACTCCCATGGAATGCATGAGCAGAGTTAGGCAAAAAACTGTCTCACGAAAAAAAAAAAAAAAAAAGAAAAATAACTCAATGGATCAGAAAGTTAAAGGCTCTAGGGGAAAAAAAAAAATCATCATACTTGCTCCAAAAAAAAAAAAAAATATATATATATTTTCTTCAAAGTTACAACTTCAGAGAAGAGTTTATGTATTTGAAGCATTCGGACCAGATCTAGATTTTCCCAACATTTAGAGATGGCTTTTCTACTGTTTCTAAGCTGCAATACATTTTGCTTTTTGAGAGGCAATACATGAGCAGTATACACATTAAGCTCAGATAACAGGCTACCAAAAAAAGTGGGTAAGTGGGAGAAATCAATTATTTCACACTGGCTTTGTCCTCACAAAGGCTGCTGAACCAGTAACTCTTTGCAGACAAACTGTTCTCCCCTGGGCCATGTTTCTGTGGCAAGCACAGAACCTCCACAGAAGACTAGAGTTGTCCCTGTATGACTCAGTTTCTTGAATACCAAGTCTGAGCATTTCTCTGTGCTAAGCTCTTCCCCTTCATGACACTCCTTTCGCTTGGCTTCTCAGCACAAGGTCCCACTAACTCTCACTGCAGTGTTACAAGACTGCACAGCATGGGACTGCTCAGCAAAGGAAGAATTCAGGAGTGCCTAAAAAACTAAGGCATATAGAGTTCACAGCCAAGCTACAGGAACACTAATCCTTAACAGCATATGGGTTGCTATTACCTCTGGATTTCATGCCCATGACAGCTACAGCAGGAGCTAGCCCTTTAGGCCATAGGGCTATTCTAAAGGTGCTATGGCAGGTGCAGAATTAGGCCCAATGCACTGCAGGCAAGCGACACCAGCTATGCTGTATTTTCTGCAGCAGCATCTGCAACAAATCTGGTCACACATTCTTTAACACATCAGCTAAAGCGTGGTACAAAAGCTGCAATAACTTGACCTGAAGATCACCACCACTGAGTCACTAACAACAAAAAAAAGCTTCTCTTTACAGAAGGTCACATCTCCTTTCATACACACAAAACCCCCTCATACAAACCAAAGAAAAACCCCCTGAAACAAACAATAAACACCAACAAACAAACAAAACTAACAAAAAAAAAAAAGACTACTACAGAAAGGTATGGAGAAACCAGACTTGATATGAAAGCAACGTCAGCTGATTTCTAGACCTAAAGACAGCAACTGCAGTACAGTTAGACTTGACAAGCGCACTGTGTCACAGGCACTAAGAAACCAAATTTTCCCCTTGTTCTAACACACCAGAAGCAAATAAACTGGGGAGAAAAAACAGTTCTTATGCAAGAGCTTCCTGAGCCCTTCATTTGATAACTCACACAGGTATTTGGAAGATGATTACATACCCACCAAAGGGTTGGGGATAACTGCCTCCAGTTGTATCTCTAAGCAGACAGAGGCATCAGTCCTTTTCAGACTGCTAATTCCTCAGCTCTTGCCTGTTCTTATTTGAAATTCAAAGCGTATTCATAGCAATAAGCCTCAAACAGCATTGATTTTGCTTTGAAAATGAAATACACTTCCATCTTCCCACACCTTTGCCAGTAAAAGTTAACTAGTCTGTGCCCTCAGGGGCACTCAGCAGGCAGTAGAGTCAGCCGCTCATCGAGCTCCTCTCCAAAACTCAGAGGATATTTTTTATTTCAGGGGTTTATGATACAGTAGCACTGGCCCTGGCACACAGTACAGAGACTTATTTGAAACCCCGAGGTATTTCCCAAAAGCCAGTGGCAAGATTCTGAAGAACAGAGCATCAGTGCTTGTCTCCAGCCAAAAGAAAAAGATCCTTCAGGTGAGGACTTTCATGATCTAACAGTGGATTAGTCATACAATCTCTTTAAGAGGCACTGTGCAATGTCAAGCAACTTGTTAATAAAGGAGACAAATGTGTCAGAAAAGCAGGGGGAGAGAAAGCTGCAATATCCCGTACCTCTATCCCTGAATTTTAATTTCTGTTTGAGTGCACATTTCAAGAAATTGCTGTACAGTACCAAGACCTGCACAGTACTAGAAAGCCTCATGCAAGAAGAAAACCTTGCATTTTCTGCGCACTTCGCACCAAGCCCTCAGGCAGTAGTTACAGCAACTAGTCTTCAAAGATCTTATTACTGTCCTGCACTCCAGAGGAGATGTCACTCTGTGCAAAAAGGATTTGGAAAGAACATTTCACACACATCTACAGAAGATAAAGGTTAGTGTGCTTAAGTGCATGACACCACACACACAATTGTTTTCTGCTGATACTTTTTTGCTTAATCTTGTTTCAGGTAGTCTTCCTTTCTATCTACCAATACTTTAAACAAGGTAATAATTTATGAGACACACTTCATAGACAAACTAGGCTAGCAATAGCAAGGAAATTCACATCAATTTTATGGAGGTCAGCGTCAAAGTCCCCATTCCTTTCTTCAGCCCCTGTTAGTCCTTCTTCCCATTTTAGAGCCCCAGCCAGCATTCCTCAGTCAGACCCTATTCTACAGCCTTCACAGTCCTACCGAAATGAGAGCCTGTTGGCGAAGCACTGTAGATGCATAAGCTTCAAGAGACTCATCAAGCAGACCTTCATCCTCAGCCAGGGAGGCAAAAGCACTGTCCACCGAGAGCACACCTTCATTCCCATACACCAAGGTGCCACTCTCCTCAGCATCTTTCCTAGCACTCCTGGGAAGGCGACAGTGGATCATGGCCAGGAGAGGTGCCTTATGGAGCAGGGCAAGGCAGGCAGTACAGCCCAAGCTGTGCTGTGAGCGAAGAACAGAGTGGTTGCAGCAGGCTGAAAGCAGCGATCTCGTGGTAGCAGCTAGTCCCCAGGGTGTTCTCTTGCCCAAAACAATGCAATATGTACAAGCCTTGTTGCATGCGGAAAGAACAGAATATAACCCTTTAGGAGTAAAGACTAGGCTCCCAGTGTAATTTTGAGAGTGACATCAAGCAATTTATATTCAGCCTTAATACTTTTTATACAGGGATACAGTATTTTGATTGTAACGTGGAAAAGCCTTAGCATTGACCTGAAGGAAAGTTCCCTCTTTTCTTGTGAGCAGTCTACCTCATTCCATGTTGACACTTACCAAGAAGTGAATACTGTACTTAAGATACAGGAAACACATTCAAAAGTATGCTTGTATTGTAGTGTCTAGTGAAGTTTAGGAAACCTGCGTGCTTTAGAAAGCTTCCCAGCAATCTTTCAAAACAGACTATGAACACCACACACGGTTGCATCCTCTGCTGCTCAGTGTGGTAACAAAAGTTCAGAGCCCTAATTCCTGCCATTATCATGCAGGCAGGTCCAAGGCTTGCCTTCTGAAACTGCAATAGGTAAATATTTTTAAGTGACTAGGAATGACCAGGAGTGAGAGTCACAGACTGCTCCTGCTTGCAACTTTTCCTTTTAACTCCAGCCAGAAATAATGGCTATTTTTTCTTTCCTCAGAAAACTGCTGCTTCAACAGTTAGTTTGACAGTGGCTTGTTTGTGTGCTATCACTTGCTCAAAGGGGCATGTCAAGCCATTACTGTTATGGACATCAGGGATACCGATCATTACAAATAATCACACACTTTCTAGAGCATAATTTTCAGCAAAGTTCCTTCTAAAGACATCTATGGACTGCATGTTTAAAAGACTGCAGTTATTCCTTAACACAAATTTATATCTAAAAGCCAATTCAACATTAGGGTCAACCATAGGCATGAGCAAATCAGGTGGCTGCCTAGAGAAAGGCTGATGCATGCAGCAAAACAGCCTTTCCCCCTGCCCAACCTTGCCAATACCACAGCCCCAAACAGAGGCAGATGGATACTGCTGCAAGACGCAGGGTAGGGATAGCAGGGCAGCAGGTGGCCCCATGTGTTCAGAAGGGACAAACAGCACTCTCCAGCCTGCCACATCCCTTCAGTGCCCCAGCAGCTGCAGCAGTAACACAAGGCTGGCTTTTCAGAGCTCTGCCCCCCATCCCATGTCCCAGCTCCAACCCATTTTGCTCCCCTTGCCACATGGGGAGGATGCCTGGCTTGACTAGCCCCAGATCTTCATACTTAGAGTCACTTGCCAACCCGATACCTGGTCAACAGCTTTGCTGGCTCCAGCTTAACACTGAGGCAACACAGGCTGAGAATAACAAAGACTCCTTTCCGATACCTGGCTTCAACAGCATCCCTACAACTGCCAAGCTGAAGTTATTTTGTACGAGTCTTCACAACAGTAAAATGAAGATTCATTAGCATTTACTAAGAGACAAAGCAATGTCAACAGTGGTCAAGATGGGCCATTTTCATACACAAAATAAGAGCCCTCATGAAGCAAACACCTAGGTCTTTGCAGATTAAGCCAAGGAGGCTGGCTCCAGCTGATAATTGAGCAATCCTGCGCCATCTCTGCACCAGATATAGGAAAAACCCTCCATACACACACATGCACACACACATGTAGTAGTGGGGTGTTTAGAAAACCAAACCACAAGAGAAACCCCACACATTAATTCAAAACAGGTTCACAAATTAATTCTTATGCCTTTCATGCAGTCCACCATATTTGGAGAGTAATGTCCCTGTCTTTCTCTAACAATCTCCCAGTCATGACAGAAGCAGACTGTTTGCCAAATCAGGCACATTTCAATACCTTACACAGGCCATGCACTAGTTATGTAGTAATATACAAGTCAGTTAAACAACACTTAAATTCCCTGTACTCCCAAGGAGTGACCCTGGACTGACCAACATCACTGAAGAGAGGTACTATGACACTGAATATCACAGGAAGGGGGATGACTTCCAAACCTCTCCATTCTGAAGGGTTCCAGCCACCACCCTAACTGGACAGGCAACATCACCAAGGTATAGCAGCTCCGCAACTCAACAAGCTGTCTAAGTCAGTCAGAACACAATAGACAGCAAGCATGCATATGACAAAGAAACCTCATCTTAGGCAGATATAATCATACTCGTGTATGAAATATTTTGCTTTTATATAAAACACAATAAAACACCAGTAACATCAAAAAGAGACAAAATACCTTGTCCACATGTATGACTTGTATATGTATGAATGTACAGAAAGACATCCGAGAGGTCTGCACTGTTAAATTCTTTTGGTGCTATGCATCTTTTCATTCTGCTGGTCTTTTCATCAGTGACTCAGTCATACAGTCCTTAAGGACAGAAACGTCTATTGGTGGTGATGGGGAAAAGGCAGAGACATTTATCACAATGTTTAAAAAAGCAATACTCTGCCAATACTGCAGTCATTACCAAATCGTTTTTCAAAACACTAGAAAAAAATTAAAGATCATCCCTTTTAATGCTACAAAGAATATACGCATTTCATAAATCAGACAATCAGCATTTACAGCACCAGATCCCTAAAGACTGCATCAGCTGAAGTCTTATTTTGCTTAAGTGCTTTTCTCCTATTAACAGAGATTATATTTTGCTCCTAAACAGTAAAACTCTAAATTACCCATTTTTAAACCCCTATTTTTCTCTGCCAGAATGCCATTCAAATCAAAACGTTTTTCACTAGCATTTTATTTTCTTGCTAGTTCAATTACTGAATTATAGTTTACTACAAGCAATGATTTTAATATCCATTCCTTAAATCAAACAGCTGAGGTGATACTGAATTTTCTACACATAGCAATTTCATAAAGCATCCTATAGGAGGAACACTCATTTGCCTTTGCACAATTGCTTCAGACAAAGCTTTCAGAAGAAACAAACTGCACAGATAAATTTACATGGAGGAACACTCTCAGTGGGTAAACAGCTGTCCTTCCTATGGAAGGACAATAGTTCTAAGTCCAGCAGGCAACAAGGTTGTTTAAATGTACTGCTACAAACTAATTTTTGCCGATCCTAAAAAAAAGTTATTTGAGTAACCACTGAGTAATATTCTGAGCTTGAAACACAACATGCCAGTTTTCAGTCATTCTCCAGGGCAAAGTTACATTTTCAACACAGCCATTAAAGGCTTAATTCTGAAGCCACCCCTCATGTATATAAAAAGAATCATTCACTTGTCTAAGAGCTGCTGGTGCCTACGCAAACAGCAAGCTGAGTAACATCTGATGTTTGACTGCTGCTTCAGTACATGATATTGATGAGTAAGCTCTTGAGGAGACATCCACTGCAATAATCAATGCCATTCTTTAGTAGATACTTTTTCTGGGAAAATACAGGGCCATCTGATCTACTTATTCTAAGGAAGCTGTCGCTTTGGAGCATTCTTCCATATACAGGATTACAAGCATTTCTTTTAACTACCTAATTGCACCAACATCTGAACAATATTCAGGTAGGCTACCCATCAGGCAAGTCATTGTGAAGTTATATTCACAAAAGTAAGAAGGGAGCTATTAGTCCTTTTCAACACTCACTTCAAAAAGATATTGTTGAATACCTATGTGTCACAGCAAAAGAAACTAGAAAATATCCATTAATTCTGCCCAGCCACCACTCAGTGACATAGTGCACCTAATTCATCTTCCAATTCTTGGAGACTGTTAGGATTCTTTTTTTCTGAGTCATGCTTCTTATCCTATTAAGTTATGCACTCACTTGAGTCTAAGGTATGCACACATACAGAGCAGGATGTAGCCACTTGTTTTGTGATGCCTCCCCCTCCTAGCATTCAGAAAAAGGCCTCTACAAGCTAAACCAGTGTATAAATCCTAGAAGGACTGAAGATGTTTTCACCACTTTTTATCTTCCCCCTACACATTGCCACAAATAAAAAGTTTGTTGGGAAAAAAACCAAATAAACAAAACATAGCAAAACAAAAAACCAAACAAAATCAAAGAAACAAAAAAAAAAAAAAAACCACAAAAAAACCACACACAACCCCCTCCCACCAAACAATAAAATGCAACAAACCTCCATCACCTCTAGACAAATTACATAAGCCATCAAAACAAACAGATATGTAAATACTATTTGACATCCCTGTTGTGTGGCACCATACAGGTACAGCTTTTTGAGAAAGCAAACTGATATGGGACTCTCAAGACTATCAATGACCTACTATTATTGGCATGTTAAATTATGCTCATCACCTTCTTGGCGGCACCCACCTTCGCTTTATCACTTTAAACCAGTAAATCAAATACATTTTCACAAACTACATAAAAATCAAGTCTAGTAACCCATCTCTCTTGCATTTTAACCTACATCAATCAAATGGGTGCTTTCAGCCCTCTACACAAGAGTCTAACAGAAAATCCACAGCTGTTCTATCTCAGTGGAATTATGACCATTTGATCAGATACTGATACTTATGTTTATCAACATAAACCCCATAAGGACAGTTTAAACAGTGTAACTGTGATGCCAACATTAAAATACTGGAAATTTACTCCAGAGGAAGAGGTGCAACCAACCATCTGCATCTATGAAGGTGCCGAAAAAGAAAAAAAGAGCTCTGCGCCAGATTCTGACTTGCACTGAAACACAACTTCTTGTACCCCTTTAACATTGTTTTAGTTAGAATACAACCAAGCTGAATATTTTTCTTTGAAGCAGCACATTATAGATATCAGGATGAAATACCATGTATGTGAAATTATGTTACATGATGAAAATGCAAAACTCCAATTGAGTACAACTGAAAGAGCCTTATACTAAAATTGAAATGCTCTACAGAATAAACAGACTGCGCTTTTGATCAATCACTAAAACTGTGTGTATGAGTAGCCAAGATTAAGAAGTGTTGAAGGGAAGAAAAAACCCAGCATATATATGTTTTCATAAAATATAGGATCAGTTTTTACATGTTGCCAAAACAGAATCCATAGAAAATGCAGAATTAAAGATTGCTATTTATGATAGCAAATTACCACAGCACTCAATATCTAGCTAGGTGTAGTGCTTCACATATATATGATCTGAGGGTAGTTTTAAATTAGAACTCAGGTAGTTTAAACACAGTTCTAAGTGGAAGCATAATATATTTCCTATTATATGTTCCCTTATTTCTACTAAGTTACACAGGTATATTTGAAACTAGAGTACAAATATACAGCCTACATATAATATACACACATCTTTTAATATTAATTTTTTTAAATGCACAACAGAGAGCAGAACATTGCAGAACACTCAGAGAGCACTACAACTGATTGACAGATTCAAGAATATATGGTTCTACAGAGTCGAGGAGCAAGGGTAAAAAGGCAACCTAACACAACAGGGTGAAAGAACCTGTAAACTGCAGCTGCAGTCAAACTAACCCGGGTAGCATGCTGCTTGAGTAATTTTGATTTTCATTGTGTCCCAAACCACAAGCCAAGAAAGTATTATATTTAGAGAACAGTTTGAGGCATCTTGGCAAAGAAATCACAAGGCTGACTGCACTAAAACAATGCAATTGTTAAACTTCATCATCAACATAATTAGAAGCAAGCAAAGCAGCAAGCAAAAAAGCATTTTACCTTTTTAAGGAAAAGTTTCTGTAATTTCTTGTGAGGCAGCTTTATCATCTTTTTTCAGCATTCAGGATATGGGTCAGATGCTGCAAGCACTTGAGCCATTCTGCAGGGCTTTGACACCTTTCGTCTTCTCTATTAACTCGCTGCAGCCAGCTTAGCTCAGTGCGTCACCAGCCCAGCCCAGCAACAGATTAAAAGGCAAGAGCTAGGCTGGATCTCATCTTCGACTCAAACAAGGAAGCTATATACAGACACTCCAGCCTCAGCCAAAGCCTACAGCTGTGTTGTCAGCATGAGGAGGAAGAGAACAGCTAAGAGGTCTGCATCTTTCCCTAGAAAACCTGCGAAGTTAAAAGAGGTGCCTATCCAGAGGCAAGAATTAACAGGATGATGAAAGAGGTACCAAGATGCTCAGTACCTCGCTTATTCTTTCAAATCCCGTACTACAGAGGAAACCTATTCAATGTTCAGGACTCTGAAACCTACCCAACAGTGCCTGCTGAGTGCAGTTTGCCACCAAACACCTGTTAATTGTGCATGCTGTACATGACTCAGCCGAGCACAGGAAAGAGCCTATCATTTATGTTTTCTATAAATCACTTGGAGACTTGCTTACTTTGAACAGCTTTTAGTAAAATCTCTATGAAGAAAGAGATTACACACAGAGTTATTTATAGAGTGTACCAATAAAGAGTTTGATTCAATACCATAGGAAACAGAGATCACGGACACTGCTGCCTTCCCTTTGAGAATCTGCAAGCAACGTTCCGCTCCAGATTTGGAAGAACAAGGCTCTGCAGCACACCAGTGATGCTGCATCTCCTGGGCCACCCATGTCCTAAACCAGCAAGGTGCTATAGGACAACCTGATCTGAAACACAGTGTGCACATTCCCAGTTATGCCAGTGGGATAATCCCTATATTTAAGAATGAAGCACACACTAAAAGCAGCTAGTATAATCAATTTAAAAGTCATTACATGATCGTGCTACCGCCCTGATCATTACTGTTATGCTCGAAGAGTCAGCATGTGTGAAGATACACAAAAATGTATTATGAGGGGAATTTCTTCAAAACAGTCAGTCACTCCCAATTCTCCATCCCTTGTTTTTATGCCATAAATATTTCACAGTAGCTGCAGCTAAGAAAACCCCACCCTCAATTCCGTAGTTATAGTCTGTCTCTACCTGTATCTTGTTTCTGCCATTTGCGTCATTCCCTTACCACAAGAACTTTGGTTGCTCCTCTGCCTTCTTGCTGTCCCATTCTTTGGCAGCCCAAGTACCACACTCTTAAACAATACTGCAAAGTTCCACTCCTATGGAGGCACAGGTACTTAGCCTCCAGCAAGTGTCAAGGCCTAGAGTGAGCTAAGGAAATCAGAGGTTTGAAGTTAAGCACATGCTTAACTGCAAGGGTTTGTATTCACAGGACAGACAAACATGACAGGCAACTCACAACTGCAGGAAAATGCAGAACCAGACTCTGAGAACTGATGCCACTGTGCACCCACGAGGAAGTCCAAGTCCTACTGAAAAGGCACACTGACAATGCCACTGAAGTGCAAATTGTGCCAAAGTACTGGTCATGAGAAAAAGTGGCTCAGGACAGCCACTGGGATAAACCAACAGTTGAAGAGAAGCACTAGACCTGGTGAAATCACTCAGAAGATATTCTTGCTACCAGGTGTTCAGTCTGATGATGGAGAAGAGCAGACAAGGTTTCTAAGAAACATCCTGCACCATGAGGGTCTCTATCAGAACAACACCAAGATGATGCCAAGCCTCATTTCAAGAAATGGTTTCAAAACTGGCAACTGGGGAACACAAGCAGTGGGACAGGCTATTTCTTTGCTGTGTTATATGTTTGCAGCCTCTGGGTACAATTTTGATAAATGGCAAAAAACATTTTCTAAGTTGCACTGTGCAAGATGGAGAAGAATCCAAGATACCTATAAAAACAAGATGGTGAAAACACCATAAATTCCACCAGCATGCATACAGAAGGAACATAAAATGCAACCCTATTACATTTCTTAGTAGTTTCTGCTATAAAAGGGTATATTTGATCAAGAAGCTTGGATTGCAGAAAAACTTTTTTCTCTCTCCTCCCACTCCTCAAAAGGATAGAGGCATGAGACATCTTTCTCCTTGCCTGTCCTGATACACCAACTCCAACTCCAAGAGCCACCTTGAGAAAGAAACAAGGAAGCAGGACACAGTGGATATTGCCAATTTTCTACATCACACTAAATACATGGTAGCAAATCAAAAGCCTTGATTTTGGAAAGCAGAGCTCCATGCGCCTTTCAAAATAACCAGTGCCAAAATCCACAGCAGTTTAGCCTCAGAAGTCCCACTACAGGCAGCAGCCTTTGCATGCTTTTTTTCCTCCCCATCTCCTACTCTTATTAGTGAACATAACTGCATGGCAGACCTTGATCAAGCTCTCAAAACAATTCTCATGTAACATCCCCTCCCTTCATATCTTCCCAAACACCCAACACAGAGACGCCTTCCTGAGGAAATAATACCAAGGACTACTGCAATAAAAGCAAGGAAATAAGCTTCTGCATAGAACCTGATTTGTCTTCTTGCTGCCCCAAGTTACCCTTCCAGACACAGTCAAGAAGTGTCAGCATCACCTTTATACCAGATACAGAAGAATATGTGTTCAGTTAAAACAAGGAAGAAACATTGTCACATCACAGTTGGAAAAGTTCAAGATGCAGAAGCACTCTAAATAAGGACAACTTCTGAAGAAAGAGTGAAGCCTACTTTATTTCTTGTAACTTTTATACCCCAAATCTTGAGGAGTCTTATGGCCAAGATTTTAAGAGATTCACTCCATGTTCTGCTGTGACTTTGAAAGCTGTGATCAAGGTTTGATACAAACTTTTCTTTCACCTGTTTCAGTTTTGTGACAGTAAAACACCTCCAAGTACTTTCCCTAAATCTGTATTATAAATGGAAGCCACCTTCAAGGTTATTTCTGTTTTCAAGACTTTTTAAGCAACATCAGTACACAGCAGCCGTTAAAAGATGCTTAGTTTAGCCATTTGCAAATCTTTCCAACAGCCAAGAGCTTTTTCAGGAGATTTCACACAAACTCATAATAACTCAGGCTGAGTAAATCCAAGAGAATAATCCAGGCGATTAAGTTGGTATGAGAATCGATAAGTTTTTATACCATATACTGTTCTTATTACAATAATCAGTGTAAAAATGAAGTCACATTGTGGGTAATCCCTTAGCACGGTGAACCAGGAAAGCCTGTTGCTCAAAGCGAATGCCTTACGTTCAGACTTATACCCTAGCATACATTGCAAGTGCTCTAACAAGTTTTTTAGGTTGTTGTTTTGTTTTTTAACAGTCTAATAATTCTAAGACTACAGATGATCTGAAAGCACACATTTTCAAAGTTACAAAACCTGCTTATTATACCAGTGCCCTTTAATGCCTTGCTCATAGCTATTCAGAATATAGACAGTAATACATGGCTTCAACCAGATACGTCAGAGATAAACAGAGAAACACACAACTGGAAACGTCACATCTTCCCTTTAGGATAAAACTCATACCTAGTTCTATTCTCTTAGCTTATTAGCATTAATTTGAATCTGCCTGCATTTTTATTTTGCTCATGATTCTTGCACATTTTAGACCTACATACAGGAAAGAAGAGTTTAAAATTGCCTCAAATTTATTGATCTTCACTTCTCTACACAAAAACAGAACACACAAACCAAGAAAAACATCTCATTTGTTCGCCTTTAACTAAAGGTTTAATATATAACTAAAATATAAAGAGGTTTAATATTCTTACAATCTCTTCATCTAAGTTTCTTTTCATTCCTCTAATTATTTTCCACCAAACATTTGGTCTCAATAACTATGTTTCACTGCTTTGTCAAAGATGAAATGACTGGATCTGAATAGAGTTCCAAATGAAAAAAGTCAGCACAGTGTCACAGCTCTGCTGTTACAGCCTATTCATTTCCTCCTGCCTGTGGTACCTCCTGCACACTTCACAAGCAGGAAGAGGGCTGATGCTCAAAAGCCTGTATTCTGCACCTCACACAGGTACGCACAGTGGCACAAGATTTGGTACAAGGCTGTACCTACATACTGTTTAGTGTTTTGAAAGAGATTTCTAGGAATAGCAATACTGACGATTCCTTTTGAAATCTTTCTGTTCACCTCCAGTGCTTTTTCATCCCTTGAATAAATATCCCATTATTCTTCTATTGTGATATTATGTGGATGTACTAAAAATATTATATTCTGCATTCACAAGGATAAAATGGATGTTCTTTGCTCATACATAAAAAAAAAAAACCTTTCCCATTGCCTTTGTCATCATCTCATCTCAGGTAAGGTAATTATACTGTTATGATTCCAGTAATCCCAGCAATGGATCATAACCTAGAGTAAAACAAACCACACCAAATAAAGTCACCTGAAAACAATGTGCAAGGGGATCAATACTTGGAAAATTCACAGCTTCGCCTAGGTATTTCATCTTCCAGGAGTGGTGGGGGATTCAGATTTTTAAGAGCAATGAGGCAGAAGAAACACTGTCGATACTGGATTATTCTGAAGTTGTATTTACAACACACAGTTAAACCAATATCAGAAAAGGCAATAAAATAAGCTGCAGTTTGATTTAGGCAAGATCCATTTTATCAAGGACTGTTTTTGCACTTACAGCAAAACCCAGTAACCTTCAGCTAAATATGTTTTCAGATATCTAACTAATTTGTACAGAATTTTGCACTGTTTACACTACTCAAAACTTATGTATGGACAAGTACGCTAAGTACCATCATTAAGACTTAACAAGTTTGCTCTGTAATGCAAGAGACGAGTTCATCTATGGTCATGATGTTACAGAGAAATTTTACCCCTTTCAAATGCTTATCTGCAAAGTTAAGCAGCAATGTGGAAACAGGCTTCTGATTTCTATATTAATTAATAGCAAACATGCATAAAGTTTGGATGGAGGGAACAAGAGAACCATCTGTACAGTGTTTATTTAGCCAAGTTGTAGGATGCATTACTTGAAAGATTATTAGCAGGAACTGTCATATTGTTGACTCAAATGGCAGTGTGTGTGTCTGGGCTGAGGTCACTTGACTTCAACAAGACCCAAAATAAGCCTCCTGTAGCTCAGTGAAATACACCATACCTTAAAGGGAAACATTATACCAGGACAGTACAGCCCAGGGTTAAAGAAGGAAAAAAATCACATCCTGTAGTACATAATGATGCCAGAACTAGAGGAGATTTGAGTCTTAAATAACAAAGGAAGCCCATACTGGAGACTTGTGCTTTTTAGGGGCTTCTGAAACAAATTTTAACCTGTAGAGTCCCTCCATTCATAGATTTCACAAGCAGTTGTACATGAAGAATACTTATAACCAATTTGGGTTGAAAGAAGAAATTCTGGCAAAAGCTTTGTAATTTTGCAAGTTAAAATTGGAAGAAACAACTGTGATAATCTACTATAACAATTCCTGTCTAACATCGGCCATGAACTTTTGCCCACTTGTGCCTATCTGAAGTCAAATAGCTGAGGTTTGGCTAAAGCCTATTTTCTGGGAAGGAATTCAGTTCTGACTTGAGAGCTTCAGGAGAAAGACAAGCTCACTTCCCAGCTACGGTTTGTCTTGGTGGTTAGCCATCCACACTTCTAAACCTGCCAGTAGTTTCTAGCTTTGTTCTCAGCTGTCAGAACTGGGGAAGGGGTACAGGCTTAAGCTTCCAGTTACAGCTTCTCACACTATTCCCGTGACTGCCAACATTTCCCATCTGCTGGCAAGTGTGATTCACTAAACTGCATGTACTAGTTTCAGACCAGCTCTTATTAAAAAAGTTTAAATTGGTATTCAAAGAAACAAAAAGAAAACCCCACCCTAAAAATGAGTGAAGCGCCCCTTAAGTTCTCTCACAATGATTCATTAACCGATAAAAATCCTTTTTCCAAACAAGACAGACCTCTACTGCTGGATAAAGTTACTGCAGGCTTAATACAAGCTTATTCATTTTTCCAGAATAACTCCATTGCTCTAGTTATAGGTTATAGCTATGCACTGCAACTCAAGAGTCCTGTTGCAGCATAGCGGCACAGTACCTCTGAGGTGGCTTGTTGGCAGAGGTCACCACACACAAGGAGATGAGGTGAAGAGTCCTTCCCCACTAATGCATTTCTTTCTCATTGCAACAAACATGCTCAGAACCTCATGATGAGCTACCCTTCATGGCACTGCTGTTGCTGCTTAAAATAAGTTGCTGCAGATTTAAGCAAGAGGCTTAAAATATAAAATAGCTAAAGCTAAGAAATTTGAAAAGGGTAAGATGAATGTATATAATAAAAATATCAAGATGCCTCACTGCAGCCCTGCTTTACATTGACCTGAACTGACCTCTATGACACTGGGACTAATACATGTCACCCACTCAGGTACAGCATCCCAACCTGCATTCCAACCCTATCAAAGGAAAACTGACAACTGCACCCAAGCTACCTAGCGCCAGTCTCCCTGCTAGATCCCTGCACTGCATCACAGTTAATGCCGTCTGCAACACTGCTGCAGCCCTGTGATGACGTTCTCAGTACCATGCAAGAATCGATAAAGTAGTTGTTTATCTAGTTAAGAAAAAACTAGGACTTCCCTTGCACCTTCATAGCAGACTACAATTTAAGAAGAAACAGAGACTGAATCCTTCCTCACTCTTTAAAGCTAGAACAGTGCAATAAAGGAGGCCAAGCCCCATTCTTCAAATCATTCAGGCTGGAAGCAACCTCCAGAAGCTCAGGCTCGAAGCAGAAGCCACTCCCCAAGTTAAAATGGACTGGGACTCTGTGGTAGAAAAGGGCTAATTACAGGTTGTGATTTGTTTCAGGTGCAGGATTTGAGGTGAGGGGTAGGTGCTTCTTTTAATGCGTGTCTGGGGTATGGCTGTGGAGAGAACTAAGATAAAGTCCTGCTAAAGTAAAGGATATTATACCTATTATTCTGATTCTCTAAGAATCACTGATTCTTACCTGCAACAGACTTGTACCTTATCCAGTTTATAAGGATACAAGACACATCACAAAGTAGTTTAAACACAGATATACAAAATGTATCTGGAAGCTCTGCAATAGCTTAACTTCAAGACTAGAAATACTAAGTTACCATGGTTAAGTTTCACCCTGCTTCTGGGGTTCATTTCAACTCCACAAGATCTGCTTTCTTGCCCTTCCAGGAGATAAGGCACTCAGTTACCACTAAGAGGCATTGTATTGCATTAGTCTCAGTAATACAAGCATCATTATCAATGCCCAAAGTGACAGTAATATAACTGACACAGTTCCATCTTTAGAAAATATGGTGAATGTCTGTCTTGACATAAATCCAGAAATAGGTCTTTGACATAAAGCAAACATGAACTCGGCCAGCTAGGGAAGAGTCACTACAGGTAACAAGGGACCGCACTTGCCAAAGTATCAGGTAACTGAGGTTGCACTGCTCACTACAGAAACAGTGCTGCTAGGAAAAGATGAGTGAGGCGCATGAGTGAGCTGTCTGACACCTCAACCGGTAACTTGTTAAATATCAAAAGCTTTGCAACATCCTGAGTTTAAAGTAAGTTTTACTGAACCTGCACTAGATGTCAGCCTCATCCGCTGCACAGCAGGGCTCAGCCAGCCCAGGCACATGCTGAAAATGCATATTTCAGGACACTGCACTGTGCTTTCCTCCCAAACAAATAAGACTCACATGTGCAGAGCACTCAATTAACAAGAATTTAATCTGCTTTTTGTTTTCACAGACAAGAATTACAGAAACATGTTTTGTCTTTAAAATGTATTCTCAAAGTCAAGACAGTTCTGTAACTAGATCAAAGAAAGTTTAAAAACAAACTAACAAGTCAACATGTAGCTGCAATGAGCACTATCAAGTTTCTGTAGGGAAACAAAATGTGGTGATGGACTTCTGTATTTATTTTTGGGAACATAAGATTTCCAAGAAAGAAAGCAAGTCAAAATTCTCCTGCAAGAAATAGAACTGATGCAGCCCATTTCTCAACAAATTTATGGCTATTTTCCCTTGGACTCCTTTCATTCTCTCGGTTTTTTGGAAAGAGACATAGCACCCTAGCCTGCACATGTCATTAATTTGCATGTAATTAATGGCTTGTGGCTAAGTACAGATCTGCTTTTCCCTTTTGATAGGGCACTGCTTTGAATCTTATTGCTGCTCACCTGTCAACTTCAACAAAACCTTTGAGAAGAGAGATCTAAATGCCTACCCTTCTTTCAAGTGTGACTCAAGCTGGCCATAATATTGAAGAGTTGTTACTGGGGATGTACCATCAGTGTGACTCTAAATATTACAGGCTGAAGATCTAATCAAGTCTATCAACCCTAGCATCCTTCAACAACAAACTGCTGCACAATTGCTTGCTTACAGGTCATGCACTCTCAGAGTACGGGAGTTTTCAGTAAAATTCTTTAAAATGAGACTTATGTTTGCCGCCATGGCAACAGCCTGCAGGCACATCCAAACTGCAGTTTGATGTGACTGCTGTTTATTTGCTAGCTTCAGCCTAGCTAGCTCAAGAAAATAAACCAATACATCCAAAGAAGCAAGGGTTAGGGTCTTCAGACACTGAGTATAGACTCATTAGCTAAAGCTCATGCTACCATCCCTTAGCTGCTGATGGTACTGCATCTTTCTATCCCACAACTGCAGAAAGACCACAAGCAGCTATGGAACAGTACCTGGTAAGAAGCATACATCATGTTATCTGATATTTCAGTGTGTTTTTTACAAGAATATAATGTATTTGGATAAGTATACATTGTGCTTCTGTCCCATTTATGTTACTTGCCACATGCAACATGCAGACAGATTTGGACGTCCTGATCAGCAGTTACCTGACTCTCCATAAACAGCATGTTAGACTGACTTTTCCTAGCCTCATAAGGACAAAACTTTTCCCCAGATCAAAAAGCTTACTGTTCTTCAAATCTACATGTAAAACCCGAAGCCAGGCCTCTTGTTCCTAAGGAGAGCAGCAATCTCTGTCCCCTAATAAATTGCACCACACATACAGCCTTCAATCATTAACTTTCTAATGAAGTCAGCTATTCAAGCTCAGAAACAGTCTCCAGGACAGATACTGAAAGGCTGAAGGGTTTTACTGTTGATGAAATCATAAACAAGGAAGCTCCTGTACAAAAAGCTATACATACCCAACTCCCATAAGCAAGACTTCCACTGTTTCACATCTTCCTTAAACTCTAGAGTCATGAGATCAGGTTAAGAGATCTAGTTCTCATTAGATTTTCCAAAACTCTTTAACTTGTTCGGCTGTGAAAAACCTAACAAAAAAGAAATTTAATATTACATGATCTCACTTTTCCTTCCCTTTTACAGAGAGATTAAAGGTGGTTTTAATAATGCAAGTAAGTGACCATAAAATCAAGTGACCAAGATCAGTATGTTTGGACATTTCCTGATGCCTAATAACTGCAGAAGAAATAGGAGCCAAGAGAAACAGTCCAGGAAGAGCTACCTCATATCAAGACATCTCCAGATGTCTAGCACAGGATGTCAGAGGGCTTCTCTGTCCAGTGTGACAGACAAAGCTCAAGTTCCCTCTGCCAGCTGCAGACAGAAATTCAGATTCACACTGCAGCTGCCCCAGGGGACACATCCAGCACCTGTATTCTCTGCCACAACTAAATGAACAGGACTTGCAGGTGCTCATCACCCTCGAGAAGGTCTTTTATTACTGTAAAAGGAACACCCTTATGCAAGTTATATTTCCTCTTCCAAAATGTCACAAGCCATTATATCTAGACAGCTAGAGAAAACAGACCTACGCTGGTTCTCCTGCAGTCAGCATCTGCCTTGTATAGCACTTATTGTGTCATTAAACACTTGCTCAGCTAACAGCCAGAGATACAGAGCTGCTGTACCTCATAGGAAGAAGCTCTTCCAACTGTTCACACAGGGTGCATCTACATTATTTAAAGAAGGAAAAAAAAAAAAAAAAAGCAGTAAGAGCAAGCTAGGCAAAGCAGTGTTTTAACAGTCCTTTTCTACCCCAGGACCTGGCACTGATCTCATCCCAGCTGTATAGCTGAGATACTTCACAATGGGATACTGCTCAATGGGAATGATCAGAAGCTCTGCTCAATTTAGCCTGCCTAAGTACATGGAAACATTTGATTTGCACACATACTTTTCTTGCTTCAGTCTGACACATTAGCAAGTGTTTAGCTGGCTTTCTTTCTATAAAGCTGAAGGCTAAGATTTTCAGCAAGGGCAAGGATTTCTGTGCTTGGAATAAGTTAACAAATTTAAAAGGAGGCTCTGTAGACTGATATTGGGCAAAAAGTTCTCTCCCTTACTAGCTACAGCAGAGAAAAAAAAGTTAACTTGGCTAGTCCAGGGGCACCTTTACCTCACATTCAGTGTTATAAGCAAAGCCAGCTGTAAAGAAAGCTCTCAAGTGCCCACTTACACTCAGTTGTTTCAGTCATCAGACAGTAACACTCATTTGGTCCACTTGTTGTCCATAAGTGTACTTGCAATGCACTTTTAAAGGCCACCAAGACACTAGTGTAAATACATTAAAGCATTTTAATGCCTTGAAAGTAACACAAAGACAATTATGCAGGAATATTTGGAGAACAAGTACCACATATAGGCCACTACCAAAAAAAAAAAACAGAAAACCCCACACAATAGCACAGCAGAAATCTAGAAGGCAATTCTAGTTTTTAAGCTTATTTCAACTCATTTGAAAATAGCCAGAGGACCAACTGCAGTCACAGCAGGTGGGAGTTAAGGGTCAGATAGCTCCCAAGAAAACACCCTGTGCCTATCCCCTTATACCACCTTGCAAGGACCACCAGTCCCAGCACCAAACCTTGCAAACTGATGAAGTCACCACTTCAAACATGAAAGAAGCACTTTCCATAGCTTCTAGATAGTCCTGAAAGAGAACTCTGGTGTAAAGACAAAACATTGCAGGCACAAGAGAAGCAATGTGTTGCCTTACCATCCCAACCTGTTCTTGCAGTCAGAGCACAGTGCACATTTACTTACTTAGCATCTGTACTACCGGAAAAGTTAAGGATGAAAATTTCATGTCACGACGGTACATTGCCAGTATACAAAGTTTGGCACTAAATACATATTTGAAGCTTTTCAACGAAACTTGGTGAAATTTTCTCCAAAAGCTGATGGGTTATGTTAGGCTACTTCAAGAAAGCTGTTAGCAGACCAGTAGAACCTGATAAAATCTGCAACAAAGAAAAATAATTTCTTCCTGATCTAATCAGTCACGACAGTGAATCATCAGCAAGTTAAGATGTAAACATTCTATACAGAAGCTGAACTTAAAGCTTCTTTTATCTCAATTCAGACATTACACCTAGTTTTTTATTCTCTGCCACAGAGCTTAAATTATTCAGGGTCTTGAAGCTACGTTTACAAAAGCGGTTTACTGCAGAGCTGATGAGCTACAGAAGTCAAAGTAAGGATCCAGGAATCACAATGTTAAAGGAACTCCTGGCTGACCTCCTGATGTGCAGGAGCAGAACTGCTTCCCTGTCCAGATGGAATATAGGCTTCCAAATTCCTGTTTCAAATCCAGGGAAGTTGCATGGTTCCAGGGACAGGAGCTTGCTCTGCTGACAGGTGGGGTAAGCCACAAAATGACCACACACTAGCTGTGTAATACACACAGTTTGTTAAACAAGCACACTAATGCAAGCCAGGTAAATATCTCTATAAAAAAAAAAATAAGTACAATAAAGCAAATCAGAGATATATATATATAAGTACTGAAGAAAGTTAGCAATGCATCAAACCATAACTGCATAAAAAGAACTAAGATTAAGAAGAAATACATCACCAATTACCACTAAATCATCATCCAGGCCCACACTTCCAGCTGGGAAGCCCCATTGCAGCCGATGCCAGGAGTCCCAGGTAATCGGGAAAAATCCTGCATGGTGCATCCACACACAGGTGAGGCTTCTCCCATGGCCACAAGAGGGTGCCGCTTTTATACCCTTAGGCAAACAACCTGCTTTATGCTATATCTCTGATTGTTTACTCATGGGGCCATGCAGTTTCTCACTATCTCACTGTTGTGCACACTGAAAGTATTGGCCAGGCCCCCCAGCATGGCCAAGTATGAAGGTCACAGAACAGCTCCACAACTATGTTTTCCTGTCCCTTTCTGACAAACAGTTACAGATGAATGTCAACATATATATTCTACCGAATAAATTGTGACAAAACCCCCACTTTGTTATGTCTCTCAATCATGAAGGAATCAATTCTCAGCTAGGTTTGATATAAGGAAAGCTAGTGCCTGGAAAACATAGAGTTAAAATACTTTTAGCTTAACTTAGACCTAAGATAGAGAACAATGTTTGTGTTGTAAGTCTGTAGTGAGATAACAGAATTTAGTGACCCTACTAACATGAGTGAATTATTTCTTCCCATTCTTCTACTTATCAGTTAGTTTGGAGACAGTGCCTCCCGAACATCTGCTAGCTTTGGATACTCCTTGTCTACCCGTCCTGTTTTGCTTGCAATAAGTTTTGTGCGAAGGTCATACTGTTCTAAAACTTTGTCAGCTATCAGAAAGTCACACACATGGCTGCTTTCAGCTAGTTTTGTGATTACTGAGGCATCCACCTGTGCCAAAGGTGAAAAGTACATCGTGAGGAAGACTGCTTACTCCATCTTGAAGACCCCCTCCCACGACCACGGGAGGGCAGTGTGCAAGCGCCGAAAGGAGGAGACTTATGATAATGAGTTCCTGCAACTACTTGTAACAGCCCCACCACTCTCTCGGGAATCTAATGAATACGCATGTTTGTGTGTAATAAATATCTACTCGCTTAACCCCTCGTGCACAAGTTAGGAGGAGCAATCCCCCTTGCACCTGGCGCCATAATAAACATACCTGCTTTATAACTCTCCTTGAGTTGTAGAGTCTGATTCTGTGCACAAGATTCCCACCCATTACAGAGCTGTATTCTGCATAGCTTTTCATCAATACGATTGAATAAGCTTTACCTAGACAAAGCTTTCAGGATTTTCAAATACTACAATGAGCACAAAGCAAACACCACAATTTCCATTTGCACACTCAGTATAGCCCCTTTAGTCTTGAGCATTTTTAAATTAATTATTCTTTTCATACAGTTACCTCAAGGCTGACAGGATGAACACCAAGTATCCCACCCATCCCACCCAGAGCCAATTACTTAATCAAAGCTGGCTCCGAGCGTCAGAGGTGGGCAACTCTGTCAGCTACATGCAGCATGACAAGCCATATTTCAGGAAGATGACTCAGTAAGTTCAAAATGTTTTACACATTTAATTAAGTCTTACACTAACTCCAGTTGGCAAGCAGGAGCATGAATCATGGAAGCTAGATCGCAGGAGCAAACTCAAAGCAACACAGAAACTTAAGTGCTTACTCCTGGAGCTGAACAATCACTTACTACAGCAGGAATCCAGGTAACATCCTGCTTCATAGGCAAATATCTGTGGATATAAAGCAAGAAGAAAAAACTGCCATAATGCAAAGCACAGATGCTACACCAACCAGTGCTAGTGGAAGCACTGCCATCAAGCCTTCTTGTAATCCTCAGTGTACTGTCAGCTGACACTGTGACACTTTACCTACTGCTCTCCCTTTAGTGTCTTCTACAAAGCTATGTTTGAGAGACAATCATAGAATCATAGAATATTTAGGGCTGGAAAGGACCTTAAGATCATCTAGTTCCAAACCCCTCTGCCATGGGCAGGGACACCTCACACTAAACCACGCCACCCAAGGCTCTGTCCAACCTGGCCTTGAACACTGCCAGGGATGGAGCACTCACAACCTCCCTGAGCAACCCATGCCTCACCACCCTAACAGCAAAGAATTTCTTCCTTATATCCAATCTAAACTTCCCCTGTTTAAGTTTTAACCTGTTGCCCCTTGTCCTGTCACTACAGTCCCTGATGAAGAGTCCATCCCCAGCATCCTTGTAGGCCCCCTTCATACACTGGAAGGCTGCTATGAGGTCTCCACGCAGCCTTCTCTTCTGCAAGCTCAACAGCCCCAACTTTCTCAGCCTGTCCTCATACAGGAGGAGCTCCAGTCCCCTGATCATCCTCGTGGCCCTCCTCTGGACTTGTTCCAACAGTTCCATGTCCTTCTTATGTTGAGGACACCAGAACTGCACACAATACTTCAAGTGAGGTCTCACGAGAGCACAGTAGAGGGGCAGAATCACCTCCTTCGACCTGCTGGTCACGCTCCTTTTGATGCAGCCCAGGATACAGTTGGCTTTCTGGGCTGCGAGCGCACACGGAAGCCGGCTCATGTTCATTTTCTCATCGACCAACACCCCCAAGTCCTTCTCTGCAGGGCTGCTCTGAATCTCTTCTCTGCCCAACCTGTAGCCGTGCCTGGGATTGCTCCGACCCAGGTGCAGGACCTTGCACTTGGCATGGTTAAACTTCATAAGGTTGGCATCAGCCCACCTCACAAGTGTGTCGAGGTCCCTCTGGATGGCATTCCTTCCCTCCAGCGTGTCAACCGAACCACACAGCTTGGTGTCATCGGCAAACTTGTTGAAGATGCACTCAATCCCACTGTCCATGTCACCGACAGAGATGTTGAACAAGACTGGTCCCAACACAACAATGGCACATCAAGGCCAAAGACTACCAGGAAGAGGTAGTTCTGATGTCATTAGCATGATTTGTGTTCACATGAATATATTTACTTAGTGGTTACCATACTTCCTGTTTTTTGTGACCCTCTTTTATGTAATATAAGACACTAATATCTTGAGCTTCTTTAATTAATGAGAATATACCTTAAGATGCAATACTGAGCTAGACTACTAACAAGAGAAATCCAACCTGTACAACATGATTTGGTGCTAAAATAAAAAAAGCATTATACACATACTTACATTATCCTGTTGTTCATAAGTTGCCCATTTCCACTGCTGGCAACAATCAGCTGAAGTAGATTAGAATACAGAACAGAGGACACCAGCATCTCAGGTCCCAGAAGACCACAGAAAAATGTGCAACAGATGTTTAGTTTAGAAGGATTCACAGAATACCCATAACATGCTGAGCTATAAACTGCTTATCACACACCAGAAAATTTGAGAGCAATACCAACTTAAAACATATATATGCACCACTAGTTTGTTGTGAAGAAACAGAAGTACAGTCATTGTCCTTTGCTCTCTTTCACAGTTTTAAATGTCTGAAGTCATTTACAAAGGAATAAGTTCCCCCACAGCACTATCTGTGTGTCCTCTTTGTCATCACTGTGCTGATCTGCAGGATGACTAGCTTTCCATGTTGACAAGGAGACCCTGAGTTCAGGGGCACTATCAAACATCAGAAGATGCAAACTGAATTACCTCTATTTGTAACTTGAATGTGGGTGCAAGTAGCAATGTTGACACAGTAAAGGCTACATCCACACCTGCTGTTAGCGTAAAGCACTAGCGTCTCCCACATTGTTATTATTTCTTTTCCAGTGCATTGCTATAGGACTACAAAATAAAGGATCAATACAGTGATGGAAGTGACAGGAAGGCTACAATGTACCACTTCATCTTTCTTCCCAGTAGAACAATAAAATGATGATTGGGAAAGAGATAAATGGCTCTACGTATTTTGCCCTCAGCTAGCATGCTTTATATATTGACAATTCCTGCTTATGTGCAGCAAAGTCTCTTACTAACGCCAGGGAATGATAGAATTGCCACTAGTGCTGAACAGTCACTTTTTTAAAAGGTTGCTGTCTTCTTCCGGAATCTTTGAGAACAGCAGCTCAGAAACTCAGTATGCTCGAGTCCTGCCACTGACAACACCAGCCTCTACATTGCTTAATATGGTGTCCAGCCATGGCTCCAGCATCTTCTTACTGTGTCTGTTTCCACCACTCAGCTCCAATTGCAGCTCCATTTCACATAGATGTGCTGAAGATGGAATTACAACCCTCTTCCTCTTTTGCACCAGCACAGAAAGCAGCTCTGTTTACTCCAGAGACCAGCAGGATTTTTAGTTACTGGATAACAACCTTCAGAGCAAAGACTCTTCCTAAAACACACACCACAAACGCAACCTTCACCTAAAGAATCAGGATTTATTACTTTTGTCATTTCAACCAGCACAAAACTCTACAACTGAGGGCATACATCCAACAGAACAAAGGCAACAGAAGAATAGAGGTCCCTGCTACAGCAGTGGATTAGGTCCTTTCACTGGCATTCTTACAGTTGCTTCCTTTGTCAACCTGAAGCCATTATGAAACATCCTGGCAGATACAGTTGCAGTCTTTGCCTAGTCAAAGGGCATTAGCATTAAATATGGGGCTCAAGAGACATCCGTGGCAGAGGCTACAAAGACTTTTGAAACCTGTCCCACTAACGCGTTTCAAACTTCAGGTGGCCACACCTGCATTCTGTAGAAGGGATTAGTCCTTCAGCCATTTCCATTCTACAAATCTGAATGACACACAACTCTTCAGTAGAGCTATCAGCACTTAGTTATCAGATAGTAAAAGGCTTCACACAACCCTAAACCAAGCATGATTCAAAATAATAAATAAGAGAAAGGCTGTCATCTTGTCACACCTTTTCATTCACCTTTACATCGACAGTAAGATCTTGCACAAGAAATGCAACAGGCCTGGATATCAACTCATATTTATTTGGCATCATGCTTTTATTGCTTATTTGTTGGCTCTGGATTCAGATGTTTAAAGGAAGTTTTGTTTACAGAAGAACAACTACAAGCTGCAAACTGACAAACTATTCAGATCCGTATCTATCTGTTAATCTCCCATTCACTCAAGACTGTCAGCCACAGAAATGTTGTCAGTATCTGCAACAAGATTGCTTCTCACACGCTATTTCCAGAAGTAGTAATCTCTCCCTGTGAAACTAGAGGCGTGCTGTGGAGTTTCAGGGTCACGTTCCCCCCACAACAAGTATGATAAAACTATATGAAAGGCTAAGAAGACTGACAACATGAAATTCAAGAGATTAAAGCAATTAGACATAGAAGTAGACCCAGACATACTGCATTCTCCTGCCCTGACAGATCTCCTGACTCCATTCTCTAGGTCAGATATACTCTGTGCACCTAGTGGAAGTCTACAACAACCCTTCAGTTTTTCCCCTAGAAGTTAACAACATTATACATATCAGGCCTAAGTATTCAAGTTTGACACAATCTTCTCCAAGTATTTCATTTCTAACACCAAGAGATTATTTAGGCATCTGTGGAGAACCCAGACAGTTGTTTGAGAAGGAACCCCCAAGCGCACCTTTATGTGGGTGAAGACACCTAAAACACAGCCCTGCTGGGATGGAACTCTGACCTTTCTTGACACCCACAGAGTCAAGGAACCAAGGCTACTTCTAGATTGCACTGCATGCTGACAAGCAGGATAGACTAAAGAAAGCTGCCCTACAAAAAACTTCCCTCTGGATAGGCTCCATCATCCCCACCTCCAAAACTCACCTCATTGCAGTGCTGCTGCAAGACAGGCTTTAGACAGACCTCACCCCAGAGGTCTGTTGTGTCAGGTCCAGCCAGGAATACTGCAGTTATGAGGCTGGAGAATGCTAAGCATTACTTTGGTCTAGCCTTGATTTTAGGAACAGACATTTGTCCACCTTCTCCTCTTACTCTCCCGAGGACAGTAACAGGGAGCCTTCTTAAGGAGCCTCCCAGAGTGACTTGAAATGAGATGAAGAGACCAAGCTTTTAATTTTTTTTTTAGCTAAATGCATAAGTAAGCGTACATAAAGACACACACACCCCCTTACCGTTCCTTCCCTATTCAGCTGAGCGCTCAGAGTACCTGTCAAGATGAGAGCTGCAGCATTTCAAGCATGGTGCTCTGCACCTTTAACTACCAGGGCTATAGTCTGTAACACAGCCCTCAGGCATACTATGAGATGTGGAAATTCACAGACACTTCTGTGTAAGTCAGAGTTTTCACATAACAGACACTCAGAGAAGGCTCACTGACATAACCAAGACATTACTTTTGCAGTTTAATTCCTTTGCATCAGCTCCCTTTATAGGAAGGGTGACTCACAACCTTTAGTCTCCTTAAGAATAGATTAATAAAGCAAATTCTGTTAAAAGCTGCTGTAATATATACTGTACAAGTGTCTCAAGACTGTTTATCCTAATAAAAATTTTATAGGAAAATACAGAAGATGTACACATACATGTTTACTAGCACATACCAGGA
Source organism: Psittacula echo (assembly GCF_963264785.1). NCBI lineage: Eukaryota > Metazoa > Chordata > Aves > Psittaciformes > Psittacidae > Psittacula > Psittacula echo. The sequence continues at coordinate 33,681,994 of NC_137738.1, read as the reverse complement.
AGCAATTCACTGAAACAACAGGCTCATGCATAAGAGTTTGTAAGTAATGCTGAAAGATTACTATATTGTTTATTGTTCTGTCTCTTCCATACAAGGTATTACTGAATATATCAGGATCACCTTCTCACCTCAGTTGAAAATTGAGAACTGTACTGAGAAGATAAAAAGTTCTAAACAAGCTCACTCATTACTGGAGGTGAGAGCTGTGGTTGCTTACAGTACAAAACGATCAGGCTATTCAAGTGCCTAAAAGTGAATAAATATGCTTAAATGCCACACTTCAAACTCAGGGCATTCATAAATATGACATTAATAAGAGGGATACACTGTACTTAAATCATCCATCATACACATAATCGCTAATTAGGACATGCTACGCTTTCCGTCCCCTTTTTGAAGTTCAGTAACAATGAAGAAATCCTAGACCAGACTAAAACTTGGTAATCAATAATTACTGACTTCACACAAACACAGCAATTAAAGAGGGGAAAAAACAGCTACAAAATACAGAAATAATAGTGATCAGGTAATCCAAGCCTGTATTTTCAATGAGACAGGCCTACGCAGGGTCAGACTTTGTAGTTTACTAAGCCATTCGCTCACATTCAGACTAAAAATGTTTATAAGACTTCAGGTTTTAAGTCCATATAATTACAACAAGGTCATTTGATCATGATACCTATACTTCAAGAAACATAGATACGCAAGAAATTCTAAAGAGATGCTGAATCAAAGATTTCAACAGCCAGGAACTCAGCTTTACTAGGCAATACATTACAAATACCCACCTGCAACCATAGACAACATATCTTTATATTTAGTCCCACACTTCTCTGGTGTTGATGCAACCCTCTCACTTCCACAGAGGCATTTATACAACATGAAGTTCTTGACTACCTGCCAGAAAAAGCTGGCCAAATGAGACAAAACATATGCTAGTTTTTAAACATCCAGGTGCTTAAAAGGATACAACTGGTCTTCCTCCTTAGCTTCCAAAGCATATTTAGAGTAGCAACAAAAAAAAAACCCAACCCATACTAGAATTTCCCACACCATTGTAGGTTTCAGTATAATTTTGGGAAACTCCAAGTGTAATAAACAAGCACACATACTGATTAGACATCTTACAAATATGCAGAAGTCCTGCATTTGACTCTTTTGTTCAAATGCAGCAGGACTGATTTATTACCCAAAGCTCCCTTGCTAGTCAACAGGGAAATCTAGTCATATCTTTGGACAAAATAAATCGCACCCTGAAGCACGTAACTACTTAAAAACAGAAGCTTAATTCCTGACATCTACAATGACTGCATGATAACTTTCTTGTGCCTAACCATGTCCATTTGAAATTTGATTTTCAGTCACAGATGGTAGAGCTACCTTCCTGTTTTTCCCATCAAAGCTTTGAAAGCAATCAGTAAATGACTTTTTCTTCCAGAACAGCAGCAGTGCTTGTCTTGCTTTTGCCACATAACTTCTTCTTTGGGGAGTTACTTATAAACCTTGAAGAAGCAGAAAAGGAGAAAAGAGGACTCAAAGGAAGAATTCTTACTCCAATAAAAACCACAATGTTCTTGAGAGAATAAACCATAGTGTAAGCAAGATAACTAGAATAAGCTAGGGAAAAAAAGGGAAAACAATGAGACTTTCAGCTCATTGTAGTGAGGAAAATGGATTTTTGCACCCTAGAGTTGTAACCAGCTACATGTAAATTGCAGTTTCTTTCCACTTAAAAAAAAATACAGCTCTCTAGGAGACATTATACTTATCGTAGAAACAATTTATCTTTGACTCTAGGGACTGCCAAGTGACTCATCTCTCCTGATGACACATTTTGTTCATAGCCAGCAGGTTTTCTTGGGCACCAACTGCTATTATGGAACAAGTTCATTTTTCATGCGGGAACAGTTTTCCCCAGATGAACTTTCATTTGCCTTAAGTAATAAACCTTGCTCAAAATCAAGCAGCCTAATTCTGTGAAATGCTTTACATCTTGCATACACTTCTTCAGAAGCTCTTTTCCCCATTCAGCATGACATTTGCTCAGCAGTGACTGGTACAATCCAGTCTGCAAAGTTTATTTTGAAAGCTTCTGAACACATATATTGTTATGCATCTGAGTGCCTGCCTCAATAAATGAGTTGGCTGTTTTAGCACCCAATTAGGAAAAAAATCTGGCTGGTTAGTTGTTTGTTCTATAGCTAAACACTAGGCTTAAAAAATCCAACACACAACCAAAACCACAGCAGCAACACACACACCTCCTTATGCGGTGTCCCTAAACTCTGCCAGTTGCACCACCCAACTGCATCAGTACTTCTTGGAGTATCAGGAACAGAGATGACATCGGTACCACAGTAAAGCCCTGATTCAATAAAGGCTCAAGAAAATTGCAGCAAACACATGTAAGTAACACCTCAGTGGGAATGAGCATCAGCTGTTATCTCAGGTAAGGAAAGATATGCCACCAATTATAATTGTCACTTAACTTCTCTACCAGCTAAATCATCATAATTTCCTCATCTAGGTCTCAACAGATCTAAATAAAGACATTTTAAGAAGTTATTTTTAAATGCTATTATCTTGTCTCTGATGTATGTGAGCCACAACACCACACTGAAAACAGTAACAGTGATTCAAAAAAAGTAGCAGAGACTGCAGTAAAACCAGCTAGAAACTGGAGTTTAACAGCTGAAATGTTTTAAGTTTAATGATATCCCATTTAAATTTCACAATTCCTTCAGTTTGTGAAGCAACTTTTTTCCTCACACTACTTTGTCCAAAACATTTGAAGTTTGTTATGTCTCTAGGTGCTGTATAAATTGTATGGGGGGGACTAGAAGGCTAAAGACCAAAGTAAAAAAAAAAAAAAAAAAAAAAAATTATATATATATATATATATATATATATATAAAATTGGGTTTTCTTTTTATGCTGATGTCTCCCCTGTGTCTGTCCCAATTCAGCTGATGAAGAGAGCGACAAGAAGTTAATTTGTAAAGAAACCAAAAGTAACAAAACTCTCTTTCAAAGCAGATAGCACTGTTGTCGTCCTGTCAATTCCCCTCCGCTGCTAGGATGTTGAACACAAACTTTGGGGTGCAATAGGAGAAGGAGACACTTCTTTCATTGCATTCCCCAGCTGTCCCCTCTCCCATTTTAGCCTCAAAGAGTCAATGGTGGAATAATCCTTCACCTCTATCAAGGACACATATACACTATTTTGCATTAGGTTAAACAGAAACCAGTATTTTATTGGTTGCCTGATCAATTTAATTCCAAAGCAAATTGCAATTATTTACTTCAAAAGAAAAAAGGAAAAGTAGTGTTAGGAGATAAACACTGTAGATTAATTCCTCAAGCAAAAAAAAAAAAAAAAATCTAAAAATCAATTTATTAAGTTACTACCTACCAAATCTTTCATATAAGCCAAGTACTGATATTTTTTAAATAACTACCATTTATTTAAGGTGAAACAGCTTACACTGCCTACCTAACATCTCAAAGAACTACTCTTGAAAGGAGAGAAATACCCATCATTTATTTCTGAAATATGTCACCAGTGTAATTCTGTTAAGATCTATGAAAGGTTGTAACCTTCTGGTTCATATTGGGGCCCATATTGGAGCTTACTAAGTATCTACCTTTATAGAAAGAACCAGGTCATCCCAGACAGATTTATAGCCATCTCTGTTTTAAATAGGTGTAGCATAATATCTGGATTCACAATCACTTATTTACTGTGATAATGTGCTGCTTGATAAGAAAACAATTTTTCATTACTTTGAATTTCATTAAACACATGGTTCCTTAATTTTGAGGGTCTGGGGGGTTTTATAGGGGAAGAAGAAAACCAGCATATCAAATAAACATACTGCTGTCATCATCTAGCAACCCAAATTAGACTTCCTCTCTCAAGAGTGTTTACATCATATTATACAATCACACTTCCCTGCACTCTGCACCATACCACTCATTTGATGATCAGCTTCCAATTTACTTCTCCCTGAAAGGACAGGCTGTTCCTATGACCCAAGATTTTTAACAAGGTACAGGCTTTGTGTGCGTGAATGTACAAAAACATTACACAGTCCAAACAACTAAGAAATTCCAGCCATTTTCTTTAACAACTTCCTGCCACAGGAAAAGCTTGTGTTCTGTGATCATTCCTGACAACCGAAACACATGATGCAGTAGAGAAATTAACGATTGTTCAGTTCTGTGGACCCTCAATATACACACTGTGACCTGCAAGCTTAAGCACTGAGGTGCAGATGGTTTTTTTTTTTTTTGCTTTGCTATGTAGTCATGATTGCTATTAAAAATAATCCACAACTTAGTTTTATAAAGGTTTGAACAATCCATATGAGGTGTATTGAGACCTTTGATCAATTAAAGTAGGAGACACGAGGGAAATTCACCAGACACTGAAAAAGCCAACCACCACCTCTCCAATTTTGCAACAAAAGCAACTCTGAATGACAAACCAGAATGTTCTGACATGCCTTAAGTTAACTGCTTTTTTCAGTCAGAGAAATGAAGTGATATACCAGCAATTCTAGTACTACTACACTGGTTAAGCTGTTTTGTGATAACCCTGGTGGCGATTGCAACAAATAGCCTGGAAACATTCTCTATTGTCTCTGTAGTTAAATACCCTAGCACCTTTGAAAAAGAGGCTGTTACTGACAGTTCAGCATTACTTTAGCACGGATGTGCCCTCGATGCTGTAAGGTATCTACTACAGACAATCTGCCCAGGAAGTAGTAAAGGCCTTCTGACAACTGGAAGAAGCCTTATGTGAGCAGGCCCTGATCCTCAAAGTATCCACCTTATCAACCCTGGTATCTTCTGGAAGTGCACAAACAGTCCAGGAGATTCCTGCATTGATGAAAGAGCTTTCTGACACACGGGATTGAGGAACTGGTAAGAGAAGCTCTTCTGCTAGACCTGATCCTTACAAACAAGGAAGAACTGATTAAGAATGTGAAGTTCAAAGGCAGTCTTGGTTGCAGTTACTATGAGAAAGAGGAGCTCCAGATCCTGTGAGGAAAGAACACAGCAAAAAGCAAGATGACAATCCTGGACTTTAGTAGTTCAGACTCTGCCCTCTTCAGGCACCTGCTTGAGTGAATCCCACAGAGGATTACCCTGGAAGGAAGAGGGGTCCAGGAGAGTTGGTTAATTTTCAAGGACCACTTCATCCAAGCTCAGGATCTGGCCACCCCTACCAACAGGAAAACATGCAAAGACAGGAGGAGGCCTGCATGGATGAACCTGGAGCCTGACAGAACCCAGACATGAAAGTGAAGTATGAGAAGATGAACCACAGAGAGGTGACCAGGAAAAATACAAAGGCTATTTAAGCACATAGCAATGATGTCCCTCAGCTGAATCTGCTGAGGGACATGGAGAGCAAGAGAGAGTGCTACAGCTATATCAGCACCAAAAGGAATACCTTCGGTCCTGCTGCTGAGTGGGGAAGGGGAGATGGCAACAGAGCACACCAAGAAGGCCAAGGTACCCAGTGCCCTCTTTGCCTTGGTCTTGGCTGGTAACACCAGGCCTTTGGGAATCCCAGGCCCCTGAGACAAGTGGGAAAGAAAGACTTGTCCTTGGTGAAGGAGGGTCAGGATAGGGAACACAAACTGGACATACAAATATACAAGTACTGAGCGAACTGGCTGATGCCACTGTGATGCTCCTCAATATTCTGAAGGAAATTAGGAGAGCTGCTTGAGACCTGGAAGAAAGCAAAATACAGGTCCTATCTTCAAGGAGGATCCTGGGGATTGCAAGCCAGTCAGCCTTACCTCAGTCCCTGGAAAAGTGATAAAATAAACCCTTCTTGAAAATTCCCAAACATACTGATGACAATGTAATTATCTGGATTAGACAGCATGGATTAGTTAAGAGGAAAATTGTGCTTAAACAACCTGGCAGCCTTCTATGAAAAGATGACTGGTTTGGTTACTGAGGGCAGGGCAGTGAGTGTTTTTTATCTTGATAGGGAAGACAATGTCAAAAACCTTACCTAATCATCTCAGACAAATTGATGAAGCATTGACTAGGTAAGTGGGCAATGAAATGGATCAAAAACTGAACTGGCATGCTTTGAAGGGTTGCAATCAGCACAAAGTCCAGTCACTAGTGGCATATCCCAGGGGTCAATACCAGGTCCAGTATTGTTTAACAACTTCATTAATGACTTCAATGACTGGACAGTACACTCTGCAAGTTCATAGATTTTTACAAAACAGGGGGGAGTAGCTGATACGCCAGGCAGTTGTGCTAATAGGCCAATAGGATTATCCTCAAGTTCAGCAAAGGGAAACACAAGGTCCTGGCACCTAGGGAAAAAAACCCGCTATGCACTGCTATGGGCAAGGGGCCATACAGCTGGAAGTCATCTTTGCAAGTGAGGACCTCAGGGTCCTGGTGGACAAGTTGAACATGAGCAATGGACCCTTTGGGCAAATAAAGTTGCCTGGGCTGTATTGGAAAAGGTATTGCCAGCAGGTCAAGGGAGGTAATCCTTACCTTCTGCTCAGCACTGCCAAGACATCTGGAGTGGTATCCTATTTGAGGCTCCCCAATTCACAAGACATGAACATACCAGAGTGACCCAGTGAAGGTGGACCATCACAAAACAAGATCAAGGGACAAGAGGATGTGACCTGAAAGGGAAGTCTGAGGAAGAGGAACTGTTCCCCCTGGAGAAGACAATGCAGGGGTAAGGAAAGAATGGAGGGTGGATCTTATTAACATGTAGAAATACCTGAAAGAAGGAAGTAATGATGATAGAGACAGACTCTTCTCAGTGGCATCATCCAGCGAAGGGACAAGCTGCAGTGGTAGAGCCTGCAATGCATGAGGCTACACACAGAGCATCCACCACCTTTACTCCCTCCAATTTTATTACCCGCATTTGCACAAGCATACACAGTATCAGCAGAAGTTACATGTGTCTTTGGAAAGTTTGTACAAGAGTTAACAGTAAGCATAGGTCCTTCCATTTTCAGTTTTGCCATGCTCCTTTTCATAGAGAAAAGCTTGAGAATTCACCCAGTTCTGTTTCTGGCTGGATATGAACACTTCCACTGCATCTCCCCTCTTCTTTCGCCAAAAAACCCATGCAAGCTTTCAATTAGAGTATCAAATTCCCTTGAAAGGGTAAAACAGCTCAAAGCAATGTTGCCATCTGACTTCTGAATGCTGTAATTTCAAAGTGCTGTGAGCTGTATTACACATATGCTCACTAGTTTATAAAGATGTGACAGAATTCTGCTGCCAACTACACCTTCAAAGAGGATTTAGATAGAATGTCAATACTTAACTCTGACCTAGACCAGACCACAAGGCACATCACCTTGAAGGTTTGAGCCCCTAACGATCACAGATGGTCAAACTTTCTCTATATCAAAAATTCCAGTTGGCCAAAAAGAATCACTTTATGGAAAAACTGCATCCAACAAGTCTAAGCAAAGACATCTGGAGGAGTTTGAAGTTCTTTTAAGGAAATTCCCATCAGCTAGCCTGCTTGCCTTTGTGGCAGGACAAACGGGATCCATGGCTTTTGGAGGACCTCCTAAGGGAACATCCCAATGATATCAATCCTGAATAATGTAGGTGAAAAACCCAGGGCAGAGCCCTAGGACACACACTACTCTAGGATCAAGAGGTGCCTCAGAAAATGCTTGCTGTATCCAACAATCCTGTTAATTTACACTCCCAAGACATTTAAAGAAGCTGTCCAACAGCAAGATCAAACCTCAGGAAAATGAGCAGCACAGTCCTTCATAATGCGTTATGCCACCATCTCATTTGTTCATACTATACACAGGGTGGGAAAAAAAGCAGGAGGCCAACATAGCCTAAAGCATGTTATTTACAAGAACACCCTTTAAGCAAATGCGATCTATTGAATTACATGATTTTAAATTCATCCCTTAAGTCATGCTTTAATGTTTCCTGGAAAAAAATGGCTTTGGCACAGTTCACCCATCAGTAAGAAAGTCACCAGAATGGTGTAGTCTTTCCTACAGCAGCCGTACAGTAAGGTGCAAGCTTCATAGAACAGAACAGGCTTACAGACTAAGCCAGTAAAGGGCTCAAGTAACATGACAGCAGCAGAGCATAGGTGAAAACAGTCACAGCTTTTCGTATTCTATTTTTCTGTAGTACTGTGTAATGAAGGAACACAGAAGTTAAGTGAAGGGTGAGGCTATTTCTACATTGAACAGTGCTATTTCAGCCAATCTGCACGTTTTATAATGCACAAGTGCAGCAGGCTTTTCAATCAGACATAAGTATATCCTTCCACTTTGCACACAGACACTGCAATTGCCTAGCTGAAGCAGGAGTAGACAAAGCAAGATAAACTCAATTACAGACATCAATGCAAAATGAAATACTTACAGCAGTAAACACATCAAAAAATGAGAGAACACAGGACTGAGGTTTCTATATAAGTAGCCATTACATGTAATTTCTTTCTGCCAAATTTAAAACTCAAGAATTCTAAGATGCATCCCTAATGAAAATTAACTTGTTTTAAATTCAGTTAGGAAATGAAGGCTTTCTTCTCAAAAAAAAAAAAAAAAAATGTCCTTCTAAAACCCAAATCTGCAAGCCAGAAATTTAATCTCCAACTATAGCCTCAAAGATCATTTGATGAGCCCAGTTACCTGCACTTAATTTCAGACAAAGTTTCTTTGAGGAGTAGTTCAGCACTCTGGAGAAATGGGAAAGGGAAAGGTTATATTTGGAGGCTGCAGCCATTTCACAGAGCTCAAAAACTAAAATACTTTTTCCTCCTTTCTATCATTATCCAAGTTAAAATTATTCCTTCAACATAGCAGAAAGTCACAAAAGCATACCATTGCACCGGAAACCAAACATCACAACGGTAAATTTGATATTTAAAGGAGGAAGTGATACTGGGAAGCTTAGCATGTTCAACTGTCAGTACTTAGGTGCCTGCAGCTTCCCTTCAATTGTGAAGGAATTCAGTTCTCTTAATTTTGAGAAACACCTAACAAGCTTCCAAGCACACCTTGGTTTACACAAGCCAGCAGCATTTTGTACTAACACCTGGGGCCAACAGCAGTCAGTTTTGCAGCCAAGCCTTGCCCTCAGCTCATCATAATCATGAATGTTGGTTTGTTCTCACCTTCTTTGTACCTTCATATCACCTTCCCTTTTTTCTACTTGGCATTTAAATACTTTGAGGTAAGACTTGTTTTTTTCCTGTAGGTTTAGGGGCTGTTTGGGTTTGGTTTTGGTTTTTTTTTTTTTCATTAACACAATAGTACAATACTACAGTACTAAAAGAAAATAGATTAACTTGAAGGAAAGAGTTGGCTCAGTCTTGCTTTGGTGAACAGCCAGGCTAGTGGACAAACAGGCATGAATTCAATTTAATAGTATTTGGAATTAATTCATCAGGCACAATACACAAGCATTGCTTTGATGACAGCTACTCTTTAAGGTTATTACAAAATCTTCTCTGCTGAAAAGAACATAAATCTCATGTTCAGTCTTGGAAAGAGCACAAGGATAATATCTTTAAAATAAAATCCTCTAACCTCTAGTTGAACAAGTCTGCGTTTTTTCACTTGACTTTTTAAAAAGAGACCAAAAATGGGCTGGTTTTGCATCTCTGAGGCTAGAACCATGTGGAGAAATACCACTGGAGACATTTCGTTTCCATGAGGGCAGAAGACTGTATTATGGTAATTCCTTAACATTTGAGTGATCTATGAATAAACAGATTTACCTCTTTTACAGGTTCTTCATCCACAGCAGCATCTTCCACCACAGGCTAGTAAGCAGAGAGGAAAAAAAGACTTGTAAGCATGTTAGTGGGAAAGACAATTCTAAGCCAAGTTCTAGCACAAAATACAGTCAGTTTACTTTACTGATTAAAAGTCACTTCAAATTTATACTGCTGTAGGAAGCATGTTCAATTCTTCACGCTCAGCACAGGCAGATTAACCTTTGAATCCATGAGAACATGCTTTCTCCAAGATACATAAAATGTTAAGAGATAGAGGAGAAAAGAGCACACTAGCACTACTAAAGTTGCTGATGAATAGTCAAAACTATATTTGTCATAGAAATCGCATAAGAATGAAGCACTAAAGAAGATTATTCATGAACGAACTAGAGAACTGAAATGGTATTTCTTGTTGAGGAATTAGAATATGTGCATAAATAGGACCAAATTCTCTAAACACTGAATTCCCATTTAAAAATTGTCATTTAATGGGTACCCAGCTGAAATCTATTACCTGATGAACCCTTTGAAAAAAGGTAGAGACACTAGAGACTGATCACACAGCTCTTCCTCAGCAAAATATTCCCAAGGATGCAATTCACTACCCCACCCATCCATCTTGCCTACCCACAAAGAAATTCTAGACCCAGCAATTATCCGTTTTCTTGCTTACTTGTCAGACACAATTAATGACCTCCTGAATCAACAGGTAACAAGCAGGATTTTGCTCCAATCTTCCTTTATACAAATATAACATAGAGCATGTTCTCAATGCACTCTTCCTTATCAAGAGATTGATTTACTATAAATGCTGTCTTTAATATCTGCAAGTCATTCACTTGAGTCATGCACAGGCACTCATATATGCCTCTATTTTAAAAGAAGTTTTTGGCATTAAGAAAGGGGAGAAAGAGGTGCATATGCATAAAAGAAAGAAACTGTCTCCCTCCTTGTCTACTAACTGTGAAAAGCTTCCGTGAAAAAGAACAACTTGTAGACAATCATGAAAACATTTTATCCCACACAGATTCAGAGCCTGTGGCAGCTCCCCCAGATCAGCCCAATCATTAGTGTTTGAGCTGCATTCAGCTCATTAAAGAATAAAAGTCATTGCTGTTTGCAAAGACTGGTCTTCATGGACAATAGCCCACAACAGACAATTTTAATTTCTATGTACCTTAATTGGATTTGAGCAAACAGTACTTTAGGAATTCTATTGTGATTTAAAGGGGCCATAAGCTATAGCGTATCTTTGATGTGCTTAGAGATAGTAATAAATGGTGCTTTATCTGTTGTTCTCATCTAAATAGCAGAAAGTTTGTGCCTGTAACTCCTTAGCCCTCAAAACTATTCATAAGCAAAACCTCAGAAAGAATGATGGAACAGTGCAGCTCATAGGTATTGTATTCTTTAAAGCAGGGAATGCAAAGCCACCAAATCCCACAAAACCAGACATCAGATTAACTAGCATTGTAAGGGGTCAGTTACACTTGGTAAGAAGACCCACATAGTTTTTTCTGGAAGAAAAGTCTGAACAGTCTCTACCAACAAAAGAGGTGACAACAGAAAGCCACTGTCCCAAGCAATGGACATTAGGCTTTGATGCTGGAGCTTACCCTATGATCTAGGGAGGTTTTCCCAGGAGTTAATGGCAGAAAAAAAAAAAAACGTCTGAGCAGTGACTGAAGTGTGTTCTGCCTGGGGTAGAAAGAAAAAAACCCCACAAACTGGAAACACAAAACAAATTGATTTTAGGAGGAAGGGAAGGAGGAAGGAAGAGAACAAGACTTTGAATGCTGTGGTCAATGGTAAGGTGGACCTGGGTGTAGAAGAGCATGATTTCCATGATGTTAAGCAGAAAACTGTTCACCATAAGTATAGCTATACAAGTCTTCTCATTGGCAAAGTGATTTAATCAGGTGTCAGTCGACTTCTTAAACATGATCAGGAACAATATGCTGTTTCCCAGATATAACTGTTTGTGAGCACCCAGATTCCTTGCCTCACACAAAGTGGAAAAAGTGGAAGAACTCGGGAGTGAATTACATTATGTAAACCCCCAAAACTTGTTCTCAACCTAAGGTCTTCAGAATGAGCTATGTTGGTATAATACACTACAGCATCACTTCTCCTGTATTGTTTGAATACAAGCACTCTCTACGAAACCTTTTCCACAGTTCAGCAACTCCTCTTCTGAGACAAGCGGTTTGTGCTCTCTGTCACCTGGCTGGTTAAGTTACACTCTGTCCCCCTCCCCAAAACCCTATTATAGTACTCTGACTAAAGAGCCAGGTCAAGGGGCAGCGTTAAAACAGAAGCCCCCACACCTCACAAGTTTCTCATCTGTTTCTATTGCCAGATACAAATCTGTATCTGTGCTGGAAACAGACCTGGAGTACTTTGCTTTTATTGCACTACTCCAGAGCCCCAAATATACTCGAGAATCCACTTTGCCCATTACTGCACAAAACAGATACCTTTCTTGACACAAGACAATCTTAAATTGCAGGTAGTGAAAACTCTACAAGACAAATCGTGAGCGCGATATAACATAGCAGCCAGCTAATTATCACAGCATTGTGTTTCCAAGTACAATCCTGGAAGCACAGTCTTAGGCTTAGAGGTAACCAGCAAGGGTCTGGCTTGAATTTTGTGCTGATGCGAAAACAAATACAAGGCAGCTCAGAAATAAAGGCAGAAGTGAGGACCATGGACCTATCCTGGCCTTAACTTGAAGGTGAGCTCAAGCGTTATTCAGCCTGCTCTGCCTGTTTCCATCGGTTTTACACACTCCTTCCCCGGCCGCTGCCCCACATCCCCGGAGTACGTTCCGACTGAAGCGCAGTGGAGGAGCGGTCAGAGGGAAGCCGCACTGGACACGCCGCTCCCCGCTGCGGGGCAACAGGTTTCCGAGCCGAGCTCGGGGCTCCCCGCGGCAAGGGATGCTCATCACGCTCCACTTCGCGGGGCTTGGGGCAGCATCGAGACGGTTCCCTTGACGAGAAGGGGGGCCGGCAGCACCGCTGGGCCCGCCCGCGCCCCCCGCCGCCACCGTCCTCACCTCCGTCTCCATGGGCTCCACCTCTATCCCTTTCCATAGCTCCAGTAAGTGGGCGATCGGCATGCTGGGCGACGTCTGCCAGAAGCCGGGATCTAGCAGAAGGAAAGCACGGCGGCTGCCGAGGGAAGAGGGGGGACAGGAGCGGTGAGGCGTCAGCCGGCGCTGGAACACCCGCCGAAGCGCGGCCCGGGACACTCCGCTCTCTCGGCAATATGGCTCCGAGCTGCCCGCCGCCGCGCCCCGGGGAGCCCGCGGGCGGGGCCGCTCCGCAGCCGCGGAGGCAAGGCAAGGCGATGGCAGCCGCTCGGCAGCCCGCAACGCACACCCACCGTCCCGTCCCGTCCCTCTCCGCTGCCGCGGCCGCTCTGGAAAGCTTTGCGGCGAAGGGGGAAAGTTGAGCCCGAGGATGCAGCGGCAGCGGGCGCTGCTATGGCAACGGCGGCGAGGGGAGGGGGGGCTGCGCTCCGGGGTACCCGAGGGGAAGGGGGCACGGCTGCGGCATGGAAGAGAAAAATCAAGTAATTAAACCTGCATTTTTTCCCCACAGTTCAAATCCTTGGTAACTGGATAGGGAGTGCAGGTAACAGGAGGATAGCTGAAGTTTAACCAGCCCGATCTCATTCCCATCTTAAGAATAATTCTGTAATCACCTACTTTGTTATTTTTTTTACTATGAAGCCTGTAGTAAAGCCTGTCTATTCAGATGCCATTTCCTTCTTCTTCAGCTCTCATAGCCTGTTATAACCTTCCTATAACAGGTGTGACATTGCACCAGACACCCAGCTTAAGACACTAATTTATGAAGATGCTGATCTAGATTCTCCTCAAGTTGAGGTTTAAACATGCATGTTATATTTCTCAGGCAACTTTATTATCATAAAAGGTGTTTATCACAAAAAGTGTTATAGCTAAACAAGCCACTGCTCTTCAAAGAGCCATTTCAGAACAGTCAATGTGAAAAGTGCATTTTTCTTCTGTTCCATGCTCAAAAAGTCAGTTTATTTCTGTAGCAGAAGGAATTTGTCCAACAAGAACTGTTTTGCCAGTCTACAAAAGAATATTTGAGTAGTGTTCCTCCTCTGATCCCATTTCAGCTCCCTCAAACCCTATTTAACATGAATAAACTGCCTGCTAAATGCCAGGCAAGATTAGGAGAGAGAGCATCAAATTCACTGACCATAATAAAGAAAAACAATCAGACCCCAACAAGAGCCGTAGAGCTGTGCATTCAGATACTGATGCAAGAACTCTTTTACGTACTTTTAGTTCTGTGGCAGAATATGAACACTTTTCTGACATCTGCATCAACACTGAACAACTCTTAACACCAATTATGCAGCTTCATCTGCTTTACAGATTGAACAATTAAATATCTAGATTACTGGCTTTACTCAGTGCTCACAGAAGAAAAGTGTGGTGGGAGTGAAGTCAGTCATGTAACAGACACATACCTGGAATCAGAAGCTACAGTTACCTGGCTGCTGCATATCCCCTGGCTTTCATGTTCTGCTCCTGCTTCCTCCCCAGCAACACGAGAGGCAAGCATACTTACTGCCTTTAACCTGACATGCAGGCTGTCCTGAGCAGCCCTGTAGTGTCAACAGCTGGGAGGCCAAAGCCAAGATCAGGTGCAAATTCAGATCACAAACCACCTTTGCTTTACAAAAACCAGAGACCTTTGTCAGACACATATTCCCAGAGTAGATATATGAGGACTGTACATGATTATCTCATGTGTAATGAACTTTAAAACCTGTGTTTAGCTTAGATTTGCAGGATTGCCTTTGGGACACAAAGCTTGGATGTCACAGGCTGAGAGCAACAGCAGGGAATAGGGCAAGTGGGACATGTCCAGGTAATCCTGAGGGAGACAAATCAAGTTAGAAAGTTTGGGATCATTGCATGTACAGTCAAGTTTAACACATTTGCATGCAGATCTAATGTTTAAGAATTTGAGACATGCAGTTACATGTTTAAGTATTAATCTATTACCAAACTGGGATATCAAAACCCCAAAATGTATTTCCAGATTTGTTTGGTCAGTTTAAACATGCATAAGGTAGAAACAAAGAGAAAGCCAAATGATAAAAATCTATTATCATATATATCTCCTTTACAAGCATAATGCATGTATCCTGCAGTAGACTCACTGCACTCAGTACCAGGATATGAATTGGACCTAAATTACGTGCTCAAGTTTCAGACTAATCCAAGCATGTATTTCATATTCCATCCCTTATCCCTACCTAAAGTAAAGCAAAATTTCAACCTCAGCTAAAAAGAAACTCAATTGATGTGGGTTTGTAATTTCTTTCCCCTTGTTTTGCTGCATTTACTCAGAACAACACCACTAAACTTGGAACTATTTTTGGCCAGAGAATTTTCAAGAACAGTGTCTCCATTAACAAGGATACTGATTTTCTTCTTAATTATTTAAGTATTATGCTAGACTCTTCATTTGTGAGGAAAAGCATCGTTAGATGTCCACAAACTTCAGTATTCAGCAAACTAATTTTGCCCATATTAGAAATGGGCATATTTAATATAATTAATAATTAATATAAATAAATATAAATATAATAAATTTTATAATTTTATAATTAATATAATTATTTAATATAATTAAGAAGAATTTGAAACTAAAAATTGTTTCTAGCACTATATGATTAATCATGTCCCTACAATGTGATTAGCCATTTTCATTCTAGTAACGTCTAATGGACAACAAGGACTGACAGTTTTTTGTCCAAATACAGTAGCAGAAAAATTCATATTTCCCTCCCCAGATCTCCTCATGATCCACTTACAAAGACATTGTACCAGAAAAGTGACTAGATATAACAAAACTTGGAATAATGCACTTCTAAAAATACCACATTAGGAGTGGGATAAAGAAATAGAAAGGAAAGACATACGTGGAATATAGAGAGCAAATGGAAGTTCAAAGCAATTTGTCTCTGACAACACACTAGAAGTCTGGTCAGAACAGGAAGTAGTTAGGGATTTTTTTTTTCCTAATTAAAGATTGAGAAAGGAAACATCCACAGTTCGGCAGAAGTAATATTTGCAAATATGCTAACTGGGACAAGAACAGCAAGATTAGTTCAACTTGCTTCAAGAGTGTAAAAGCATTTCTATCTCCTGTGTAACAAAGCACTGGACTACTTACATTGTGATTTTAACCTGTCTCCTGAGAACTAGCTAATGACTGCTGCCACATGCAGAGTGGGGGATTAAACACATCAATATACTGCTGTGTTATCATAAACTCCTACACTGTCAGGAGATTCATAAGTACAGAAGAAAATTTCTGAAGAGCATTATCTATAAATTGTATTAAGATCCTTTAATAACTTTCACCACTGCTTTGTGAAAAATGAAAGTACCATTTCCCATTTGATGCACAGAAAGGAAAAGGTGCAAAGAAATGTTATTTTATGTCAGTACCTCAACACACTTCTAGGCTTGTGGCTTCAGTGTTTGGTTTAATGTAATAACCTTGTGACAAAACTCACGGATTCATCTGCACACATCTTCACTCAAGGCTTGAGCTAGACAACATTTTCTGCCAGGATCTGTGCATGTACTACCGACACAGCAGCCAGCAAAAAATCCTCTTCAAGGGCATTCCCAAGGTTCTTCTCCGCATTTAAATCCTTCTTCATGTTTGCCACAGTGTAAACATCACCTATTATTAGGCTGGCCTCACCAGCACTGTCTGCCTAACTTCATTTCTTTCCCTGCTTTACATTTCAATCAGGTCTTCACCCAAGTAAAGCCCCCTCTCCTGCACGTAGCTTTTTAGGTCAAAGCTGATACCTGCCTGTTCAGCTGCAGCACCATACCAGCAAAAGTTAAATTTTGTATTCAGCATCTCCCAGGCACACAACAGCTACAGGGAACATTTTCTGAAATGATGGACTACTTCAAGTCCCAGCACTGAAAAAAGGTCAGGTCTCTGAATGTCAATAGCACTGTAGAAGGGGGTGTTTGTGTGGAAAATCATTAGGGGCAAAGTAGTAATACTCCCATCCCTTTCAGATGTTGCACTAGAGAAAATCCAGACGTTTGAGTTTATCACCTATCTGGCACCATTTTTGGCTGCCAAAGGGCTCCTGGAAAGCCTTGAATGCTGAGCAATAAGATGCCCAGCCACTGATCATCCCCTAATCTCCAAAGCAATCAGACTGCACAACGAAATTCATGCTGAAGTTTCCCCAAAGGTTGCCTAAGAGAAGAACAAATACGAGCAGAGCATTAGCAACATTTCCTGCAGATTACTTTGGTCTCCTGAGGCATGGAAAAAAAAAAAAGAAAAAGAGCTCCCTTTGGTCCTTTCCAGTCAGCCCTTCTACATACTGCAGCTAAAAAGGGTGGACCTTCTGAGGCAGAAAGAACTCTGCCCTGTAGCACAAATACACAGATTTTAAGCAAGCAGCCAATTTTTACCCTCCTCATTCTGTAGGATATTTCTGTATGGAATATGCACATGTATTGTCATTTCCAACACGCAGGCACAGATTTGGGAGGAACACAGAAAGACTGAGGCACACTTAAAAATACTTCAGTTAATAGTAAACAATTGGCATAAACTGGGGAAAAAAAAAAAAAAAAAAAAAAAAACAACCAAAAAAACCCAACAAAAACAACGTAGAAGACCTGCTGATGGAGACCCTTCAGCTAAAGGCTTGCCCACCCCCTGTGGTGAAGACAACATTTGTCAGTGCACAGTGGAAGGCAGTAATGCATGCACAGACCTGGCACAGTCTCAACAGCAAGGGGAGATGCTGAGGCATGCCAGTGATCATGTTAGATTCATGTAGTCCACTGGCATATGTAGATCCATCAATAGCCGATGTAATTTACCTTAAAATGCAGCCTTCTGTCAGGGAAGTAGAAAGCAAGTCCCTTATTAGCCTCAATCTGTCTCTACACCATCCCAACTATGGAATAAATATGCTGTGCATGACTAGTTTTCTATAATCTGTGCCATCAAGCCTGTATTAGATAGATGAAATCTGTAGTGGATGGGTCAACACCAAATGCTAGAACTACTAAAGGTAGGGCATGTTTTAAATGGCACAGGAACCATATATCATCCTTTGATTGAAGGAAGTCAGGTGCCTATGCTTTTTTTGGTTTCATGCCGAAGTTACCAAAAGCTACTCTTCTAGATTGAAAGCAAGCAAACAAAATCCCCCACACTACTTTTTCTTCCCAAGAGCAGATGTTGAAATGCTTTAGGCTCATTACTAAAACAAGATAACTACATTTCCTCAGCAAAAGCTGTCTTTGTTCGGTGCTTCAGCATTAACTACTTCAAGTTCAGCAGCTGGATGCTCACCATCTTTCCTACAGAACATAGAGAGGAGCACAAAACAACACCTACACATTGCTAAGTGTGCTAGGCACGGGGGAAAGGCTGCTTACTCCAATATAATAGGTACCCCTAGTGCTGCTAAAGCAATTTGCTATTTAGCTGTGAAGTACATGGTCATCCCTGAGAAACACAAAAGGAAAGAATGGCAGATAAAATAAGGCATATAGTATCAAAACAGCATGGATCTGTCCACTGCAAAGCCCACAGATTAACATTTTCAAATTAAAATATGTCTGCTGAAATGCAAGCTATTCAAAACCAGAGAGAAGGTCAGCTTAACCTTTGCAATGCTTTGGCTTCCCCATCTGTATTCAGTGAGAAAGTTCTAGACTTCATATTATAATCCATGCTTCAAGAACAGCAACAATAATTAGGCTCCTTCAGTTTAAAGGATACAACAGACTAGTGTTACCAACCAGCCTGGTGCCTCTGCAGAGCACAGATGAAGGCTGATAGCAGCTGTAGAAAAAGGAACAATTTTCACATTAATCCTTATTAATTATCTGCATAAAGGCTGCAGGTACTTGACACATCCTACATTAACTACTCAGTTATATTAAGAACTGATGAATTACCTTAGAAAACAGAAAACTTAAGTCAGATATCTGTATTAGACCAATCTCTTTCAGCACACACCTGATACTCCCAATAGGGCTAACAGGCTAGAACACTAACAGGCTAGGCACCACTGTGTTTCTGCACTGTGCCATCAGTTTTGTTGAGGTATAATGCTGAACCTGGCTTCATACCTGACTGTGCACCTTGTGGCTTGTGAACCAGTGCAGAAGACAGAAAGCAGCACCATGTAGCATCACATGGCATCAGCCAAGGTCTGTCTAAGCTGCCAGTTAACATAATTCTAACCCACTTGAAGGCCACCTACACTACACCAGATGGTGACTGCTTTCTCGGTTTGGCTGTCTGCATCATGTTTGCACTGGTGGACCTGTACAGCTGGAAATCCTGAGGTGATTCACTGCCAGTTTGCCCAACATCCAAAGTGTGTTAGCCTCCTTGCCATGTGAGACATTAACCACCTGCAGAGCTGAGCTACCAAACACAAGGTAGTCTTACCTGCTGCCTCCTGCACCTAACAAGAAATTAAGGGACTCTTGTGGCAAAGATGCTGACTTTCAGACGCATTCAGCCAAGTGATCCTTCACAGCAGTCCCCTGTGCAAGCTACTGAGGTATTCCCCATTTGAATGGTAACTAGTCATTACACTAAAAACACCAGTTAAACACATTTAATAAAAATCAGCTGTGGTGAAAAATTTCCTGCTGCATAAGGCTACAGTAAGATTTGTGACTTCATGTTTTAATCTCACAAGCAAAGAAGAGACTATGTTTTCCCCTAAATACATTGCATAACTTGTCAAGGATCAGCTCGCAAAGCAGTAGGTCCGAGACCCCAAGGACACACCAAGGATAAGAATCTTCACCCAGTTACTATTGCAGCAATGCTTGGCTGAGCAAAAAAGCTCCTGTTTGCAAACTGCAGCCAGCCACTTCTGGCAGGTGGGAGACCTGAACACCATAGCTCGTCAGGCTGGATCAAGGCTTCTCAGCAGCTGCAACACAGCTTGAACACTTAACGCAGCCAAAATTAGGGGATGGGAAGGGAAGAGAGGGACAGTCGCATCACCCTCAATTTGGGGTCAGGAAGACTGGTTTGGAAGCAACAGAGCAATTCAAGTTGTGGTGGGAGAACCTTTGAGCCAAGGGCTCCTTTTGTTTATTTCCATTTCAGTCCTTCCACACTCACTGTGTCCAGAGACACCATCAATACCCTCCCACTTCAAGAGCCAATGGAAGCTTGTCCTCTCAATACCATAGCCGTGGGGCACACTGCAAGGCCCACAGGGCACAATGGAGAAAGACAATAGTTTCAACCTGTCCCCTTCAACTACTCAAACTTTATTAAAGGAGCAGGAACAGCTTCATGAAGAAAGGAAGCCAAGATCGATTTTTGGCAGAAACACCAACAAGATAAGACAGCAACAAGTCTGCATCACACCAGCGTGGAAGTGACTGCATTGACAGGAGAACATCTGTTCCATTCCAACATACACAGAGGGAATTGAGCCCAGAAATAAGTTTAGGTCTTCATCAACATTCACTGATGGAACAGACTACTCTTACACAGGTCACTGTTTCTGTCAGTAGTTACATTTAGAAGTACAAGGAAACTGTAATTTCATAACAAAGATCAGATACAGAACATTATTCTGGTGACAGAACAACATTATTCTGGTGACAGAACGCTCAGTAACTACATTTTCCATAAACCAGCCTTAGGTCAGGAAGTAGACTAAGAAACACTGATAGCACAGAAGATAAGATTGCCTAGAAATATATGGAGAAATATCAGGAGACTGCAAGCAATACTTCACAAGCATAAATCAACAGGGGTTACATTAATGTGACATAAGATTATACACTGAGTCATAGAAATCCACATGGTAATTTACTCAATAACTACGACAGATACTCTAGGTGACTGAGGACAAGGATACCAGTTCACTTTAGGGCATGCTTTCATTTAGATCCTGCTAAATATGTACTCTGCTTAAACACATCAAGATAAATAACTTCAGATTATAGTGTTCCTAAAAGAAGAGCCATTTTTCAATCAACATTAGGGAAAGGAGCAAACATCAAGAAAAAGGACTGACACTTTAACACAGCATGTTCTATTTGCTAACGGCCTACTATCCTATTAGTATATCTACTCAGACAAAAGAAACTCATCCAACCTTTAGCAGACAAGATTTCCTGTGGCTGCAATGATATTTGCAGAAACAGTGGACAGAGAAAACACTCCCATTCAAAAGATTCACATAGACCCCTTCTGGCTTTGGGAGAGTTGAAGCTGCTCTCTTGAGAGGATGGAAGGACCAGGACATCAGAGGGTTTTGTTGGTTTTTGCTCAGTAAATCATGATCTCACCCACTCAGAACATGAGCAAATGCAGCACCAACTGAAGTCATAGTGACATACTTCAGCTTCACTAATCCCTCTTCAAGGGATCTAATCTACAGCCAGGAACCCAACAAAGTCTGTTCAAAGTAAACTGCATCAATCCTCTATCATTACAGAAGCTTTGCTACATAAACTGTCCTTAATTTCAAAGGGAATTATTGCCTCTCAAACAGAACACGTGACATTCAAATCAATAAAGACTGCAGAAAATAGTAATACAAAATAAATAGGAAATAGAGAATTTCTAACCCAAAAATTAATATTCAATATGATTTCTTCCACTTCAAAGAGTTTGAATTTGTCTTTTTGAATATGACCTTAGCTTGATGATGAGAAAGCAAAATAGAGTTGCTAAACATTGCAGGTGTTATGTATTTAATTCTGGGGAAAAAACACACCCAACCTAAAATTAATTTAATCTCCTCAGTGTTCTGAATTTTAAACCACACACAACAGAAGTAACAGTTTTGTAGCTGGCTTTTTTTTTTTTTTTCCAAGTATGTCACATGCTGCATTTTGATTCCTTTTCCCAAATGAATACCATAGTAGCTGCTTATTTTTACAGACAAGTATATGAGATGACTGAGGTACAGCCTTAAACGTGTGAATTCAAGAAATGAAAAATATTACGGGTGATGGTTGAAGGCTTTTTAGATTGCAGCCCAACCTGCATCTATCAACTGTCAATTCCAGTAAGAACTCACCCTTATCACTCCATTTGCTATTAGCAAAGGCAAGGGCACAGAGGAGAGCTGAGGACAGAAAACCGTAGTCCAGAGCTACAATCCTGTCATGCTGTGTGAGTGAAAAGAAAACCAGGCTATGCAGCACAGCTGTATACCACCCCCACATAGCCCACATTTCATATTTCTTTAGGGAAAAAAGCCCAAAGAACAACTAGATGGGCAAGTTAAAACCACACTGCACAAGGAAACATTTATCACTTGTGCTGCCCACTGTCAGAGAGAGACACCAGCTGCAATGCAGCCACGTTTCAAAATAGACATTACAGGTCAAGTAGGTGTTTTTCACTCCAATATCACTGAGAACAGTCAGATGCCCAAACCAGAATTCCTACCTGCCAGCAGGACAAGAGCACACAAGACTGGTACAGTGCTACCCACAGGTGAGCCCGGCATGCCACACAGCCAGCGTCCCTCCCCACAGCACAACAGCAGGATAACACACATAGAAGTAGCAAGCCTGCCCATACAGAGCATACATTTTCCACACCATTTATCACTTTGCCAAGTTGAATAAGCGAGGCTGGTAGCACATACTTTCTGACCTCTAGGTGCCCTTCTTCACCCACCTGAGAAGCAGTAAAGAAATAGGGCTGGTCAAAGCCACTTTCCCACCTTCAGAATTCAAGGTGCAACAGCTCTCAGAGTCCACACCAATGATGTGCTTCAACATCCACCACAGAGGTGACATTACTGCCACAGAGTACTACCTCCATACGCAAAACTGGCAAAACCTACAGAAGAAACCACAGCCAGAGAAACTTCTGGCACACTCAGCTTGTGCTAATTTATAGCTCCTCATTAGTGTAATAAGGGACACCTGAATGATAGCTACCTGCACCTTGGCTCCAGGAGGAAAGGACAATACCCATGGTGTTTGAGCTGGGGGTGTTTTCTGGGCTGGAGTTTTCCAGAAGCAGTTTCTTGGGAAGGTTGGAGCTGTTGCCTTCCTGCTGCATTAGCAGCACTCAACCTCTCATGGTCTTGCTTGCTGCAGGTCAGACACATGTCCTCCCTCTGAGCAAGGGCAGAGAGCTTGTAGGCAAAGAAGCAAAAACGCAGGCACCCACATAGTCTCAAATTTGATCCATAGGGGTGTCAGTCAGATATGCACTAGCTCACTGCTAATTTGATTCAGATTAGTGTTAAATTATAGCAATAGTAACTTGTTGCTGACAGTAACTGTTGAGTGGAAGAAGGTATAAACAGCATAAATCCAAGCTAGTAAAACCCACTCATGTTCTGAGTTACTGATTTCCTGGGTTTTCTCTTATCATCCATTTGCTATCTTGCTATCTATATAATTTGAAGAGCTCTGGAACATGTATAAATTAATAAATTTGTTCAATATTCGTCTGTTTTTCTTGGCTGTAAATAAAATTAAGCTTGCAGTAGGATTTAATATTTGGCTTCTGTTTGATGTCCCCTAAGTTAGGATTCCATGGTCTGCTTCAAGAACCTTTTCATGTCATTAGCTCGCTTTTGTATTTCTCAAAAAACAAAATACAATCAAAGCATAATTTGTGAAGCAAGGCATGAAAAACACAAGCCTGCCAAGGCTGCTGTGTGAGTACTGATCAATAAAAGCTTACTTTGTGCTAGAAAAGAAACACAGTTTTTCTTCAAGTATAGCAGAATTTATTATCATAAATTACTTCTAAGGCCACCTCCAGGAAAATTTCAAGGCATTATGCACAGGTGACAAAGTGAGCCTGACCATCAGCTAGCCCAAGTCTTAACAAAAGGAGATAAAAATTAGACCAGAGTTATAGCACTTCCATAGCAGTACTAAACCAGAGAATGCAGGGCAATGGTGACCAGAGGCAAACCAAAGGTCTTAGTTCTGTGCAAATGAGGCACAATTTTCCTTGCAAAGAGCAGAATTCTGCAAGAGCAGTTATGCTTCTAGATTTCAAAACAAAGCTCCCTTGGCCTCATTAGAGCCATTCAGACACACAGGGTATGCTGCAGGCTTTGAGCTGCTGTTACCCACTAGACCTGCAATTTGCTTTTCAAGCTTTTGCAAGCTTGCATAAAACCAAGGCCATAGCAGAAAGAACAAAAACAACAGGCTCAAGTTTGGCTGGACTGCATGGGCTCTCAGTCAATTAAAATCTGGAGCAGTGTGGTAAAAGCTCCTCACAGCCCTTCCATCTATCCTCAATAAACAGTAAAACAAAATGCAAGGGATAATTCCTCCCTCATTCCCCAATTTCTTTTAACATATCCACACTTGTGTTCTCCCAAAGGTCTAGTATTTCCCCAATCTAGCTTCATTATGTCTATCTGGGACTTCAGGGCTTAATTAGCTCCCACACAGACTGATTGCCTTCAGCTAATACTGTGAATTAAACACAAATGTTCAGCTGTTCAGCTACCCTGGACCATCCATACCAATCTCCCTGGTAAGGACTTCAGGGCCTTTATACTGCTGACAGAAGTCCTGTCACCTTACCGTAGGAACTCCACACTCAACTCTTTTCCATAGAGAATATCCTCTTGGCCTTCTCCAGCAGCAGGCTGAACAGATCTCTTTTGCGTACAGCTTTTGACTGGAGTGAGCTCCTACCTTCTGCCTCCATAGGCTGTGCACGTTGAACTGGCATCTTAAAGGACACCACATGAACCTTCATGCT
Source organism: Psittacula echo (assembly GCF_963264785.1). Lineage (NCBI taxonomy): Eukaryota > Metazoa > Chordata > Aves > Psittaciformes > Psittacidae > Psittacula > Psittacula echo. Next base: position 33,657,415 of record NC_137738.1, on the reverse strand, counting down.
TCCCAGGTGGCAGCCAAGCATGGGCTGTCTGATACCTCCTGTAACAAGTGCACGAGCCGAGGGCCATGGATCCTATTGCTGCGATGTTTTCCAGTAAGATGCATTGAATCTCTTTCCGTCCTTCCAATTATAAAGCATTTTCAAGTTTTCTGAAGGCAATTATCAAGTTCAGTGAAGGGGAACTGGATTCTAAACTATTTGCATTGCAGAATGACATCCCTTGTAAGATTTATATATAAAAAAAAAACATAGAAAGACAGAAAAATTATGTTTACCTGTAACAAAATAATTATGAAATAATGAGTTAATGTACCTACAGTGCTTACTCCCGGCACTTTTTTACCCCATACCTCATTCTTTGATATGAAAATGACTTCTAGGAAGTAAACAAAAAGAAGTGCATTGCAGGATTTGCCTTTCCTTTCCAGCACTGCAGATCTGCTGCCACCTTTTTGCCCTGGGGACACTTTAATCCATACTTCCTACCCTCCACACCCTGGTGAATGTCCTTAATTTTATTTTTGGGTGGAGAAACACCTCAGTCTTGCTGAAAAATTTGCCTATCCTTTCTTAAAACATCTGAAAATTCACCAAGAAGTAGAGAAGAGGCAATTTGTATTTAGTGTCTCAGATATTTAGCAGATGGATAGGAGTCCTGAGACCCAGTCCTGTCAGCAAAGACTCTTGGTCTTGTGCAAAGGGAAACAGCAAACAGTTGATGCAATCCAAACCAGGCTGTTCTGCCAGCTGAGGGACTCGTGAGTGGTGAGAAATATGGATCCTCTTGGACAAAAAAAGGAGCTAAACGAAGGATCCCTACATCCTGAGTGAGTGTTAGCCCCTCATCTAAAATAAAATGTCACCTCATGGGGTATTTCTTAGTATTGGTGTTGCTTTTCTATGACATTTCTTTATGTCCCTCCGTATATTTAAAAATACCCCATGAGTATATTTTTACTTTTCAAAGTCATTGGAATCTCATGCTTCCACTCAGCATTAATTGAAGTATTTTTTCACCTTACTGCATCAGGGGTATTGCTCTGTTTCACACATCCTCAGACTTCCTACTAAAGTTGTCCCAATTTAAGCCTTTGTTTAACTTTCCTAAGTAGTTTTCAGGCAGCACTATCACAGAATATTATTTTATGGTAAAAATAGGATTAGATCCTACCTATCTTGGCTTTGAAAATGAGCTTTAAGACCAAGTAAGATCATAGGGCCAGAGCATATTTCAACTAGAAGTTTGCAAAATGAAGTTAACTGCACAGAAAGCAAGCAGGAATTTGCCAAGTAAAGAAGGACTCTTGAATTCACTGTTCAATGCCAATCAATTAAATTGCTATGTAAGTCATCTTCATTCAAGTCAATATTAATGTTCTAAGGATATGGGCTGGTTTTATACACACACACAACTTTTCCTAGACCTTTCCTAGTAGCATTAAGAAACAACAAAGGAAAATGATGCTTAGAGGTCCTCAAAAGATTTCAAATTTAATTATTTGCCTGAGGACTTTACCAACAGAAGTTGAAGCTGAAGGTCAGAAGTTCCTTTACCAGAGGAGTTAGCATTCTCATTGTCAGCCAGAAATAAGCAAGGAAAATGCAGTTTTAATGACTTGTTTGACTTCATGCAGATCCTAACATCACTGCAGTCAGAAAACCATGTAGATTTTTTTGTTTTTCCCTATGGAAACAAGCCTCTATTTTGCACAGATTCCTGAAAATGTTGCAATATATTAATATAAATATTTTGTGTCATTACAGAAAAAAACCACATTTGTTAAAAATTCTGTCTACATTCTAGAGGGTTTTAAAACAGGAAAAGAGACTCGTGTGTGTGTCCTGGAGGGACTGTACTGATGTATGAATCATTACTTCTAGAAATCTATTTAGGTACAGATTCATAGTGTCTTAAAGATCTTGTTATGATAATTGAATTTTGGCTTGAAAAAGAAGCGCTACTAATGCAATGAAAAACTCATGTTCTCCTTCTTTTCCATTGTACCTGATACTCTGTGGCAATCATTGAAAAAGTAAGAAGTCCTGTGTCCTTGCTGAGGCTCTTCAAGACTTACACTTTTACCAAGATTGTCACTAGCCCTTCTGGGTAACCTCCTGCATATGATGCCACCATGAAGAGTACAGGTGTCCTCAGGGATCACGTGTACAACCTGGGTCACCCGAACTAGCTTCATTTTATTTTCATATTTAAGAGTGGAGAAAAAGAAGTCAAAGCTCCCTAGCAAACCAGTTTGTGTAGTGAACAAATAACTGTAGCTAGGGGCTGAACAGAACTGGTCATGCACTTCTATAAAACCAAATGTGGCATCACATTGACAAATACTTCATGCTAGCAACTAATATCTGCTACGTCTATCATTTCTAGCCCATAGATGTATAGAAGACAATATCAGAAGGACCAGAATTATTTTTCAGACGGCATAAACCCAATTACAAAATTACTGGACAGATTTTGTTCTGCTGTAGTTGCATAGACACATGGAGAGTGAAATCCAGCCCTTTTCCTTTTGCAAATAAAGGCACAACTAGCTTTTCAGAAACTGATTTTGTCTCATTTCCCCAGAGCTCCTTAAAAAGTGTTCCACTTAATGGGTTTGGTTTTTTTGTTTGTTTGTTCTTATTTTGATTGGGGATATTTATTTGAGATATACATGGATGGAAATTAGGCAAAGAATGAGAATTAAAAAGAGTTCAATATTACCCACAGCCACTAGAAGTCTGGAACCTACTTTGTGCTGGGTATTCCTATCTTTCTGTCTCTTCTCCTTCCATTGCCTCCCTTATGATTGCTACTTTGACAATTGACCTACAGTTAATTATAAGTAAATAATATTTTGCTATGGTTTCCACAACAGTTCTGCAATGCTTAATATTCAGATACATGTTCTTAGGCACCATGTCCAATACAGTTGGTTATTAAGTATCTCTAATTTATCCTCTGATCTTAACACCATAATGATGGCTGACCTTCGTATTGTCTAATGTGGGAAAAGTTATATTTACTGTAGCTACTTTAATAGAGAATATGCATAATTTCAGCTTCTAAGTTGCTCATAAAAAGTAGTTTTACCTTAGAATTTGCTGCTTTCCAAACTCCTAGGTTCTTACTTCACATTTAAAACATAATGGTTTAAATACTTCCTTTTATTGCTTCTACTAAAAGGATTCCTAAACATGCTTCCACATCTTAAACGGAGAAAGTAACCACTGGCTTATAGGTTCTAGAAGTAATTATACACCTATCATTGCTATAGGTCATCAATAAAAATTTCTTTATGTACCTCTGAATCTTCATTCTGCTCACTTAATTGGGGTTTGGAAAATGCTATTTTTTCATGTCAGGATATTCTGACTGGAGTAATTACTGGTATGATTTTCACTTTAATATCACCAATCGCATTATAAGCAATAACAAAGCCTCACAATAGCCTGCTGAAAGAAAAAAAAAATTATCCTTGTTGAGAAGCATATGAGAAGAAGGCATATGAGATATTGTATTATTTTCAGAGTGTCTTAATCACCTGCCTGTTATCACTGGATAGGCAAAGGCTTACCTGTATAATTATGATACCTCGCTATCCCTAAAACCAGACAAATGTTGTTTATGACACCCTGTATCATTTGCAAAACATTATTCCAAGTTTTGCTGCAATTTCCTTGAGGCATTACTGTGACACAGTTGACTAGAAGTTTCTTACATAAAGCAATTTAAATTGCTGTGACTGTATTATCTTGCAATATAACATGAACAAGTAGCTACATGTCACGTAGCAGGAAAAAACCCCAGGCAAACAGCTGCCCTGACCTAGATGTGTATCGAATTACTAGACCTCTCAGACATCACCCTTCTAACAGATATAGCAGAGACAATTTTCTTCCTTTGGCTCCTGTTCTGCTTGGTTCCAGCCAGAGAAATCTGTTCCTGCTCAAAATGTACAAACTCCACCACAGGTCACTGTTGGAGTCAAGTAACTACTTTAGGTTTGGCCCGGCCTATTCATCACACTTGTTCTTATGTCCCAAAATAAGCAAACAGCTATTAAAAAGCTCTTCAGTTCATTTACTTCTTTTTCTGTCGATCTAATGGAATGGATTAATGCCTGTGACTCTGCTACCTGTTTCCAAACCTCTGGCACTCAAAGGTGTAGAATCAGAAGTAAAATATCCACAAGGAATACGAGCACTTTCTGACCCATCCCTCCCAGTTGCAAAGCTCTCTCCTGTCTCATAGCAGCTCTCAAGGTGCAGAATTTATTTCAAAGAAAGCATCAAAACATCTTGCAGATGTTTCTCTAGGGAAAATGGCCCACATGTACATCAGGCTTTGCAACCTCTTGGTATGGTTTTCAGTTTTGGGAGAGCCTGATACAAGAGTTTATTCTGTGTGCTAAGAAGGAAAGCTTTTCAACCCTAAATAACCCAAATCAGGCAGAACAGAAATTTGCAGCAGTGTCTCCCACAGGGCAGCACCCTTCATGAAGATCAGGAAAGCTTTCTAAAGGACCAGTTGGTAGGTACTTTATGGAAACATTCTCTTTGGGATGACTGACAGCACAGCTTTCCAACAGCTCCTGTGTACAAGATTTTCCAGGACAGAGAAAATTCATCTCCACATGGGCAATGCACATCGTTTGGGGGAAATGGTAGTCTTCTAAGAAGTGCTTCAAAATATATGCTGACAATGTTATAAATTAGTACATTTTGAACTCAGATGCGTAGCACTTTATTTTTAGACTCTATTTCTCCTACAGTAATTTTATTTGTAAACCTGCACCTGTAGGAACAAAACATTATTATTTATAACTCTTCTCTCTGTCACATAAACAACCTTCTGCCAAATCCCTTACGATACCATGCAACAAAACACAGCAACTAATGCTCCAAATCTAATTTTACCCAATACAAGCAGCACTAAATGAGGTTCTGGTCGTGCCTGGTTTTACTTCTCTGTGTAACCTGCAGCAAGTCACTTGGTCTTTCAGTTGCTTCCCCTCTTCTAAACAACCCAGAATAAGAACAATACCATAAATAGGGCAGAAGTTCAGATTAGAAGTACAAGTAGTCCCACAGTTTCAGAACTGAGTTGTCTGAAATGCTGATGTTTTGATCCATATACAGAATAAAGCACAGCTCTGCATTGTGATACTGTTGGAACTGCAAATATCTTGGCTGCATTAGGAAAGCTTTCTGGTAGTTGCTGAAGTCCAGGAAAGGCTCACTGGGAAATAAAATTCAGACTTGCAGAAAATGGTTGGCTTGGGAAGTTGTTCTTCCAGGACAGAAATGAAAATGTTGCCAATGATCACAGTGTCAGCAACCAAGACCCAGAAATGTTCTGTATGAGTCCGACAACAAATTCCCTGTTGGTACAGCCCGGACACGGTTGGCATGTCATCTGGTTTGATAGTCTCCTCTTCTGACCAAATCCCACTTTTCACCAACAAACTGGACAAGATTTCTCAAAACTGAAATGTTTCCCAAAAAGTCAGAACTAGGAGAATTTGGAACTGGTTATTGTCTCATATAAATGACACCAACTGTACTTTCTCTATTTTACAAACTACCCTGAAATGCTTCTGAAAGCAGGTCACATGGCAGTTAATTCCAACAAATACATAAAGTCTGGAATAAATTTAGGAATAAACTGTCTGGTGCAGGCAGGCAGCACCATGGCATGCTCACTATCTTAGAGTCTTCGTATCTAATTGTCTGCGTGGAATAAATTGCTCTCTTCTTCCTGTAGAAATGTAACTACTTTTCTAAGGCAAAACTGCTTAATTAAAATGCTTTTCTCTGCAAACCTTTCTGCTCTGTTATTTGAATACAAATTCCAGTTGTCTTGAAATACCAATGTCTCTTCATGAAACTGAAGTTGACATTTCAGGGAATGCTCATGCAAATTCTATCTCCACAAAGAGTGAGCACAAAACACAGACTCTCAGTCTAAATGTGAATAGTGCTAAATAACCTACAAGAGACACATGCTGTTACTGAAAGAAGGGATTTAAAACAGCAGCATTACTGTAAGTCATTTGCGATGCAAAGGTTATTGATTAGCAGAGTCTGTGATTTGTTGACCTGACAATGAAAATTTATCTTAAAGTAATAAGAGCCCCAACTGCTACGGCTGGAGCCAATAGCACTGGGCCCCTGCACTGTAAAGAATTTCAGGGGAGAAAAAGTTAAGCACATTCCTGAAAAGCAACCTCAGACTAGTTTTCTTTCTCTAAATCTAGTCATGATACTACTTAATATTTCACTCTGAAATCCTTGGCTAAATGGAAATAATTTTATCCCAATTCGTCTGCTACAATGTATTAGTATTGCCCCAATATTGGTAATTGGCTTTTGGCAGCCTTGTTACATCTTAGGCAATCTTGTAAAAAAGACAAATATAATACAAAATTTACAGAGACGGGTGGAATTGAAATAATGAAAAATTGCAATCATAAAAAATTGCATCTGTGTGCGCTGAAGTAAGTGTTCTTCATATCACTTACGTCACTAAGCTATAAATTACTGGAAAATTCCCAGTGTTTTCCAAGCTAAGCAAATATGACAAACTAAGCATATCAAATATCACATTTTCTTGATTTGTTTTCCCCTTCTTTTTCTGGCCAATGTACTGGAAGTCACTGGCTGCTGAATCAGTTCCTACTGCATTATCTACAGCAAAGCTTTCTCATTCTAGTCATCACAAAAGCAAAACCTTGAAAATAGACTGCTAAGAAATTTCCAGCATAACATACATTTTTCACACTCGCTATCTCATTTTCCAGTGACCTGTGATGACATACTGCAGTCAGATCACCATAAAACATCAGGACTGGGGAAAGATCTCATTAGAAGTTCCTTATAAAGAAGGCACTACTTCTACATAATAACAAAGAAGCAGCTCCTTCTTTCAAAATAGCTAGTAAAATATTCTTTTGAGAAACTGTGATAAATACTTGCAATTTAAGTTCATATAATTCCTGCCTGATTGATTCTAATGAGTCTCCATTTGTCTTGTAAACTGAATATTTAATCACTGTGTTCAAAATGACATCAGGTTATTAAAGTCTTCAGTATATCTAATATGAAAAGTTATTAACTAGCTGATTTGCAAGCCTGAAGGACTTAAGAATCTGTATTAAATAATACATTATTTATGGATGGATGCAAAAACGCCTGCGTGCTTCTTGTGAGATTTGAGGGAATTTTGACATGCAAACCATAAAATCTGATCTTGGGAAACTCTGGTTCACCTGGCACCTAGTCCTGCGAGCTCCTCACTCACTCTCACCTTTTTATTCTGAAGTTCCCCAGGCACGTGGATGTGGATGGCTCACCCGGTTGAGGAGGAAGAGTTCAGCACCCGATGCACACCTGCCTGGCCAGGTTATTCCTTCACCCAGCAGTCGTTGGGGCAGCTTTCCAAGAGCCTATGTCACTTACACTGACAGGATGGTTTGTTGCGAAAGACAACAGCATTGTGTTTAAAACAGAGGTGAAAGTTTGGAGCTGGTTTTTTGTAGGACCCAGCCACAAGGGAAGCAGTGGTGCCAGCCACAGGAGAGGAGGTGTCATGTGCTCAACCCTTGGCAGGGTAAAACAGGGACAAAGACTTCTTTTTCCCCATTGAGCATCCAAACCTCCAGACTGGTGTTCTCCAACTGACTCCTTGCAAGGCTGTGAAGAAAACTGGCTGCAATGGCCGAAAGCGGGGAGAAGCCCTGGATTCTCATCTCTGCTACAAAACCTGCATGTGCATTTTCTCCAGAGGCCATTTGTAGCACCAGAAATCTCTCCTGGTGACTGGAGGAATGTGACTGTGCCATGGGACTCTGTGGTGTTTATTTACACTAACCAGTGCTATCTGTGCTCCTGATGGGAATGCCATCCTGGGTTTAACCCAAAAGGCTGAGGGAGGGCTGCCTCAGAGCAGCAGGGCATGCCCCCTTGCCACTCTGGGAAGGAGGCAGATTTAAGACTCAGTCCAGCTACTGCATTAGTCGTCCCTCTGCAGCAGCACGTGGTCCCCACCATGAAAGCACAAGTTGTTCAGCTGCTTAAAACAGGGTTTCAGTTCCACTGTATTGACTGGATGTTCTAATTGCCTCCCAAAGCTGTGACAGTTTTAAGCATTTAGACTTTAATTACTTGTCCAGGGCTAGGGAAGATGAAATGCCCCTCTGCAGACAGCAAGTGCATGGAAGCCTTAATTCATTTGTGTGGGACTTAAAATTGTCATCAGATTTCAAATTGAATTTCACTCTCAGGGGGATAGTGGCAGAGTTAAGTAAGAAAGCATACACCGATTTCCCTGTTCTCCCATCTGCCCAGACAGACCAGGCTATCCATGGTGTATTTCTGCTTAAGTAATTATGGAGGTTCCAGACTATTAACTGATTTAATAAATACCCATTTTTGCCATCTTTTTTAATTTTTTGAGACATTGCTCTTGGTGAGGTGTGACAGCAAGCCTGTTAATTAGCCAGACATGCTAAAAACAGATGCCAAAGGGATAACAAATAAAGGATTAACAGCTATCCATCAATATGCCTGCCTTCCTCCAGACCTCCCGTGACCCTTGCAGTCAGAATCTCTCAAAGCAGTAACAGAGAAGAAAAAAGGGGGAAGGGAAATAGGTATTTATTATGAGTGCATTTGTCTATGAGATTAAAGAGATTTTTCTCTGCTACAGTATCTGGGCCTTCATATGTGGCTTGGTTACTCTGCAAGATCAAAGAACATGGTCTGTTCATCCCTCAAGTCACTGAGGATAATGAAGGGAATCAAAGACAAACACGAGGCATTGGAAATGAGAGGGTAGTTTATGTCCCAGAGCTATTTTGTAACAGTGATCATCCTGCAGCAGGCTTCAGAAATGACAAGCGGCTCACTGAAACCCACAGAAACTCTGAAATCAAAATCTCTTAAGATATCCAGGGGCTGGAGGATAAATAAGACAGGGCCAACTGTTATGCATAAAACTACTACCAGAGTAGGATACTGCCATTGTAAGCCTTGGGGACAAGAAAGCAGTTCCCACTTAACACATCCGTCACCCAGCCTCCTGGCTAATAAATCCTTGACAATGCATGCCCTAGGCATGTGCAAATACCTGCAAAACAGGGTTTATGGGAGGGGTCAGCAACTGCACAATACTCCTTTGAAGACAAACCCACACCAGCTAGCACTGGGAACTGATAGCTCAAGTCATCTGGACATGTAGTCTTCATGATCATAACTTAACCAACAAAATCTTAGTAAGGGACATGGATCTGTGGATGACTGATGGGCTAAAATAACATCACTCAGGTGATGTGACAGCTCTTCTGGCCCCTGCTGGAAGCATGCACAGTTTCTTTACACTCAGCTGAGCACTTTGGAAAGAGAGAAGCCCCTCTCCAAAGCTGACAGCACCAAGTTTTACTCAACAACAGAAGTGATCTAATGGTTGGTACCTGCTAGGACGCAACATACTTGTTTATAGATTGTAATTGTTACAGGGTAACTGCTGTGCTTCTAGTTCTTGCTGATTTTGTTTTGGCTTGTCTTCTCTCATTTAAATGCAGAGCACAGGTAATGCAAACAACTGTGTGAGCTACAGAAAAATCTTGAGTGAACAGCTTCTTTTCTGGTAAGTGAGGCTGTGCTCAGGAGAGTATTCTTACAGATAGCACCATGGTATTCTTCAGGGTTTTTATTCTTCGAAATTTTCTATAACCTGCTTAATAAGTTTTTTATCAAATACGGTCATTTTTGTTTCTCTTTCATAAGATAAGCATCAGTCCTTCAAGTTTGAAACATCAGTCCTTCAAACTGAGCTCTGTGTTTGAATGTCAGTGCTGTGACTTTCATGCTGAATATATTGATATGATTCATACCACCAATCTGTGGCCGTGGTGGGGTTTGGCTGCTCTTGAGGTCTATCTAATGCTTGCCCAATCTCTCACACTCTGGTGTACTTTGGGGTAAGGAATAATGAAGAACACAACATGCAAACATAAAATAATTTGCCTGTCTACCACATCAGGTCTTGCTTAGCCTGCATACTATAGCTCCTATTCTTCAAAGCAAAAGAAACTGAAAACCCTTCTGAAATGAATTCTTTATATAAAATCTGGGTGATCTGCAGCAACTTGATGGACCAGAGAATACCTACACATAAGAAGGGAAGGTATGCAATGAGCCTCATGAAGGAAGCAGTCTGAATTTAGAATGCAACATTCCTCATCATCCATTGGTCCATTCCTGTAAAAGTGACTCGCAAACGTCCTGACATTTTCCCTTTGCATCATCAGTACCATCATCAGACAGCAGTAACACTGTTAACAGCGATGTTAAACTTCTATGGCCTTGGCAGAGCCAGATCCAAACAGAGCACACCTGCCTGAAGCTCAATCATACCAGAGGTTGCCCAAACTCAAGAACCCATCCCTGTGAAAATCCCCCTTCTCCACTGTAAAGGCCTGCAGCTGCTGCTTTGCTGCTGAAGATACCTAGGCTATCCACATTTGTGGGAGTTGATTTGCAGTGTATTCACATGCTGTGTGGGCACTGCAGTCCTGCAACCACTTTTTATCTTTCCCTGGGCAGTGGCTGGGACCAGCAGCATAGCACAGTGCTTGCCAGCTGCTGAGGGTGCAGAGTGCGGACACAACAGAGGCTTGTGCCACCTTCCTTTTCAGCCTGCACAGGTAGCTTTGCCTATCAGCTAGGCAAGAGCAAATGGCTGCTGCCTCCCAAGGAGACCAGGAGCAATGAGGAACAGTCTCCTCTGCTTCTTCTATCTCCTGATCCTGTTGGCAGTGGCAGATTAGCTGGCTGCTGGTAGAGAGAGACAGAAGTAGCCTTAAACGCAATATACATGGGCATAGGTCATCTGGTTGAAGCTGGGTTCCTGTGCAGCCAAGAAAGGCTCAGTGCAGGCCAGGAAGGGAGCAAGAGAGAGAAGAGAGAGAAAATAACCTGCCCATGGTCTAGGAAGATGGGCTGTCCTTGGAAAGATGACAGACAACCCATGCTCCAGTGTAAACCCAAGGGATGCTTATGCATTTTGCATGAAAACACACACATGGAAAAGGAGTATAAACAAACTAGGTCTCTTTGTGGAACTGACTAGTGTTTTAAAGCACTGTCCCTGCTGGGATTTAGTTAATTTATTTAATGATGCAGAAAAGAATATAGCCCTCATCTTCCCCAGGCTATGCTGAATCTTGAAGGCTGATAGATTTTTGCTTAACTTTTCAGAACTGAAGCAACTTTTAAGGCTTCCAATATACTTTTGTTTACCCCTTGTATTTAAACTGTGTTAATCCAAGTCTTGAAATTATATAAATTCTGATGGAAAGCAATTTCCAAGGCAGGTAACTGGCTGTAAGCCATTGCTAAACAGAACACAATGGACTGGACATGACCTTAGATCTGTCATCTGCTCTCGTTTGCCCACATCCACATCCCTTAAAATCTTATAATGCCTTTTTCTCTGTGCAAAAACTAGTCAGTAAATTTTAAAAGACATTTGTATCTTCCTTGACATTAGGCAGTTGGGACTGTCAACACCCAAGCAACGGCAGTCATATATAGTGTTTTATTGCTGCTACTAATAAACCATGGCAAATTAAAATATTTAATGGGTAATAACATTGGCATAGTAAAAAGAATATGGTTATGGCTTTATTAAGGTAAATGCAGTACCTCAGGTACGTCCTTTTAAGCAGGACTTCAGAGTCTTGAGAGGTTATTTTTAGCCAGTCTTGATTTAACACTTATCAGGCATCTTTTACTCAGTTGCAGGTTGTTGTTTACCATGCTGCTGGCTTTGCTCTCTCCCTCCCTTCCTCTTTCTCATTTCAGATTACGCTAGTTTCTCCTCAAAGTTTTAAAACTTATCAGCTCCCTCACATTTCTTGCATTTGAAAATTAGGTTATCTACTTTGCTGCAGAGGCTGAACTTTTCTGACTCTTGTCTGTACTCACTATTTGGCAAGAGTCAGTTTTGAGCCTCACTGTGAAGTGTCTGTGTCACTTCATTGTAAGGTATGTATTTGCAGCTGTTGGCTTTGCTTAAATTAATGCATTACTCTTGAACTGCAGAGAACTCATACTGTATATTTTGTCTCCCTAAACACTGCTTGGCATTACAAAAGAAAATACAATTTATACTGCAATGAAAAAAAAAAAATCAGGCTATCGATTTGAGCTTTCATTAAGCATGTTTGCACAAGAACTAATGCTACCACTGCTTCCAATAACTAATGTTACTTACCAAGGCTTCCACATTTGAGCTTTTCTTCCAGCTGAAGATCACCAAGGAATTAAAACAACTACAGAAAACCAGAAAACTCAACAATCACTCGTGGCAGTACAGCACGCTGCTGTGGATTTAATGGGATTGTTTTTCTGCTGCACCTGCTCATCCAAGGTGGCAATATTTATAGTGAGATTTTGAGAAGTCTGCTGTTCTGTTTAAGGGCCGTGTTCATAACCAAACTGATTAATTAAAAGCCCCGAGGAAAATGTTAATGAGACTGTCTGATGGTGGTTATCAAACTCTGCTTCCACTTCCCTCACTGCTGATTAGCTTAACAAGCAAGGATTTGGCACAGCTTTGAAAGAAAAGGAGAAAAACGGACTTCACCAAATGACAAAAAAAAAAAAAATCCAAAACATTAAAAACCAGCACAATTTTGATGAAAGAGTCTTGCTTCTTTAAAAAAAAACCACCAAACTTATGACATGAATTGTAAATTAATGTTCATTCTGACTTGTTTGCATTTTATGTAGTCCACCCCAAACCTATGCACCATTTAAGTACTATTTGAAAGAGTTAAGAGAATTTTGCACTTTTTACTGAAACCTTGTGGCATTTTCTGATTCATTTACAAAAAGCTGTTTCTTGGAACAAAATGATAATGTGACAATCTCATTTGTAAATAAAAGTGTAGACACTCACATTTGTGTGGTAATGTTAAATGTTCAAGTACAATGAAAAATTAACAACAATGTATTTGTAGTGCCTAACATTCTGTCCTATACTAGAAGCAAGTTCTAAGATTGGTTGTTCTTCAAGACTGTATGGAGCTACTGTAGCAAAATCAAACAAAGAATAGGTAAGGCTGCTAATGCAGTATTCCTGGGGTCCTTCAGGCAGAAGTGCCAAAACCTGATGAATGTTATTTCACTCACTAAGAAGTTATGCAAAAATTGTCATCTTTGGTCCACTGCGATCTCTGAATGAGTAAAGGCTTAATGTGCCTCAGGGGACACAGCCTCTGTTCAGCACTTCTGGAAAGCAAATTTACACAATTTGCACAATTCCTGTCTGGAAAAGGACCCCCGGGCAGCTCTCTCAGCTCTTTTTGTTTACAGTATTTTCTTCTCAAAAAATTGTTATCTCATGTGAGAGAGACAAACATCCTTTCAAAACAAAGAATGATTTCATCTCCCTGACTCACTGGCAAAAACCAGAAGTGGCAGACTTAACTGCAAGTGAAACTAACAAGTCACAGTTCTCTCTTGAACATTGATTCAAGCCATAAGCAAGCCAAGAAGTCCAAGCAAAGCTCTAAATCAGATTCTAGTCCCATCAATATCAGAGCCAAAACGCAACACGTCAGCCTGTAACTGACATCACAATGTGGACCATTCTCCTTTCATGGCAAAGGAATTGTGTTTTCCAGCAGAAATCTTCACAGTATGCCTGTGATACGGACAGGGCTTTGTAATATTGCTAAGTCAAGACTGCTTCCCAAGGTATAATGATTTAAGGATTTGGGTTTTGTTACTATTGAAAAAGTTTTTCAAACTCTTATGGCTTCATTTATGATCTTCAACTTGTGAAGGATAATATGTTGGGAGAGTATCACTGCAGACAGACAACTCCTCAGTTCCAAGCTTCAACTCAGCTGGCATTGGTTCAGATTCACCTTTCTGTACTGTGCAGTTTCTCAGCTGCAGCTCTTTGGTGAAGCAGAATTCAATCTGACCAATTGTTTGTGCCTTTTCACCCTAGAAACAGGAAGGATGAGATCAGCTTGATAAGGAGAAGAAATAAATCAATTCTTCAGATATACTGCCTTATCTATAGAATACAGTAGTGCTTATTTGTATATTTGCCACTTGAAAAATATGAAGAAGACGGGTACCAGAGGCATTCACTTTCAACAGCTTATCATACATATTTGTCTTTAAGGAGCAATCAGACAGGGAAGCAAATTCCAACAACATAATTCAGTAACAGTCTAGGGAATCTGCCTAACTAGTAAGCCTCATTATGAAATGCTGTGACATAGAATATCTTAGCATTTACCAAATCTGCACCGTACACAAAAGCTGTTCAACCTCATGATGAATCCTGGCTGAACTCCGTGAATATGGAAGGGTACGCGTGACCTGAAAGCCACCTTTCAACAGTTCTTTTGTAGGATGAGAATTAAGGCAAAGAAAATTCTCCAAAAAGGAGAAAATAAATTTGGTTCTGTAGCAGCTGTTACTGGAAAGAATACGGAAGCAAGCTGTCAAAAACTATCAGAAATGTCATTTTTGGAATAGAAGACAGGCTAGGAAGAATAATATCAATCAGGAATAAGGCAAGCAGGCATGGAAGATGTTTAAATAAAAATCCCCCAAAATGCTCAGATGTGCATGTGGAAAAAAAATTGGGTTTGATGCCACTACAGCGGGACAGAAAAAATACATGTACAAGAGAGAAATTACTATGGTGGGTATTTTTTGTTGTTGCTGCTTTGGTTTGGTTTTGTAGTTTCTTTTGGTTGTGTTTTTTATTTTGGTTTGGTTTTGGCTTTTTTTGTTGTTGGGGATCTTTGGTTTGGTTTTGTTTCTTTTTTCCTTGCTATTGGGTTTGGGGTGGAGTTATGATTTTTTTAAGAAACTTAAGAACACAGCAAGTGTGTAATGCATTTTAAACATCAAAGCATCCCCACAACACACTTCAGGCATTGACAAGGCTGGAACTCTGAGAAGGGCTATCTTTAAATAACTGGAGTGTACTACTTCCTTTCTATTTACCATTAGCTTCAGCAATTAAGCAAGGAGACTCAAGCTGTAAATCACTTTCACATAACTTGAGCAGTACCCCAGTTGTACTAAAAGCAACGGCAGAACTACAGCAAACAGAGCTAGAAACTGGGATTTGTTTTAGCTCTATTTCTTCAACATCAAGAGGTGTCTGAGTGTGCAACCCACATTCAACTCATATGCCTTTGTGTCTTAAAGTAATTTAAAAATACATTTGAGTACAAAAACCTCAGAGCACTACTAAAGCAAATGAGCTGACAACATACAAGTTATTAAATTCCAACAGCAACTTTATCTTGGCAAGTTTTCATAGAATTGTTTCCTGTGTATGGGCAATAACTCTGACAAGTGTTTTGTTGTAAACCCCTTTTATCAAGCTGAGATAATAAGGAACCAATTGTAAGAGGGAAAACTATCTTGTGGGTTTGCTTTTTGATTTTCTTTTTCAATAAAAGCAGAATAACCTAGCTGGAAAAGGAAAGAAACGGTTATGCAGCCTATCCACGTAATTGTTCAGAACACTATTTTGTTCCTTCAAAGGCTTTTTTAGGTCAGATACGGTGACCTGTATTTTACACTACAGCACATTGTCTCTGCATACCACATTCTCTAGGGCATCATGATTCACAGTATAATTGCTGGCAAGGAAAAGCAGAAAGAAATGGAAGTTCTAGACACTGTTGGCTCAAACAGAAAGATGATCGTTATCCTGCTTTTTTTGTACTTCTTTAGGTACAGGGTTTTGAGAACAGCCTCTGAGCTGCTTTATTTCTGAAGGATTTTGACCATTGAGGAACTTCTTCGTGCAGCATGTGAGTTTGGCCCAGTGAAGGGAAGACTGCTGTTTACAGGCAGTACCCTGGTCAAGGCCGCCAGTCACCAGTTCCATTCAGCTCACTCTTGCTGGTTGTAGTAATTTACTATATGGCATTTAAGCTATAGTAGGAGTGCAAAGTACTTAGCTAAAGCAATACGTCTAACGTGGTGGTTACAGCATTCAGAAAAGGGATGCTGGTTCAAATCTTTTAAGACAAAGAGACCTTTAAAACCCAGTGCTCCCACTTTCTGAGTAAGTACACTAACAGCAAAGTTCCTAGGTAGAGTGGACGCTTCTTGCACTAAAAATATTCCTGCACTAAGAAAAAGCTGTAGCAATAGTAACATAAGATGAAGTCAGTGGTGCCAGTATGTAAGCAATGTGCTTTTATGAACTCATTTCCAAGAATTAAGCAATATGTACCTGCAAAGAGCTGTATACACAAGTAACAGCCAGACCTAAGTTCCAACATGCTGAAGATTTTTCACTCTTTTTGCTTTTGTTTTTTGATAAGAAGCACTCTTTGAAAAAATAAGTTGCCAGGTTTTGCTTGGTTGCTTTTTTGTTCGTTTTTCAGCTGGGGGGTTGGTGTTGGGGAGTGTGAGGGGTTTTTACCTCTTCTGGAGGAAGACATTGGATCTTTGGTGTTACACCATAAAATCTTGTAAGAGCTTCTTTTATGGCAGTCATCTGAAAAATTAAAAAGCTTATATAAATTAATAAGTCACTAGCACAACTTCCAACAGCTCATGCACTTAAGTTCACAAAAACTTAGATAAAGCACAACATTAAAGAACTATACAATTTTTAAAAGACTACTTATTCTCTAGAAATTGCTCAACTCCTGCTGAAAATAAGTATACGCATGTTATTGTTTTATAAAAGACTGCTGCTTACCTCATAATATGAACTGCTTGGCTTTATCCCAGCTTTCAGGAGACAACTGAAACAAAGATATAGCATTTTTATCATGAATCCCGTATGCAAACATAACTTCAAAATCATTAGGTAAACAGATAATCTTAGTGAGAATTTGGCAGGAATTACAGCAATGAGGAACAAAGGAAGCTCTGCCAGGCCAAGGAAAGGTTCCCCTTTTCTGAAAGGCCACTTCCCATCCAGCTTGGCAGGATCAGGAAGAACCCTCTCCCCCACCTTAATCTGAGGAACTTGGAGATTTGAGGCTTCAGACACAGTACAGGAAAGGCAGTATTACTGTTATTTGCTGGACCTTCAGAATGCTCTGTTGCGTACCAGGTAAGACATGCAGTTTAACTGCTTTGTTTCCCCTGCCTTGAGCACCCAGGTGCTCTGGTCATCAGGGAGGGACAGAGGCAGACCTGTGAGGCTGCTCTAGACACCCTCATGTTCTAAGACAGGATGGGCTTGCCAGAGTGGGAGGCGCACAGCACACTGGGAGAGGGACATGCGCGTGGATCTGGATCAACATTAGGGCAGAAACATTTCCTAATGAATATGCTTTTTGAAGAGGAAAAGGCTGTTTACATAAGAGAAATAAGGTAACTCTCAAGAACCTCTAGCCTGTATATCCCTTCCTTTAAATTACTGAATCTAAAATCTAAATTTTCACGAGGAAGTCTGTACTTCCAGGCTGACAAGACTCAGGACCCAATAGGTGCCAAGTCTTTAAGTTCTAGCTTCTTCTGTAAGGAGTAGGAACATTCAGCATCTTGCAGGATTTAGTCTGTGACCACTGATAATGCTCGATAAAATCTTCAAAGGTCAGGTTCTGCACAGGGAAAGTTTAACCCAGTTGAGCAAAGGCCTAACTGTGTGGCATAGTCATTTTACTCTTGATATAAGGAAGCCAATAAAATAGATGATGTTCTGTTATTCTTTATAGAAGCCTGCATTATGTTCTCTTTTTAATAATTTGCTTTTTGGAAACAATCTTTTAATCACTAACATTACTTTTTTTCATTGAAGTATAAATGAAGTAATAAGAACATTAGCAATCTTTCTTCTTTCCAGTAAATATTAAATTAATTATGTTCATTTTTACAATGGAGAATATGCTCTGAGCAATTAATTTCAACATGTTTCAGTCTCTATTCTTTTTTGGTGTTATACATGCTGGTAGAGTCACACAGTAAGCGACTATGCCATCTGTAAAATGTTTTAGTCACACCATCACAGCTACTTAGATAATTGTCTTATCAGGCATTATTAATTTTAACAAAATGTCTAGAAAAATCTGATTAAGTTTTACAAGACACCTACAAAAATGGTGGGGGGAGACCTATTTCCTTTGTACACAGGCACAGTGAATGAGACTTTGTTAGGACATTGTTCTGTCATTGTCAGAACATAAGCAGCATTTTAGGATTAAAAAAAAAAGGTATGTTTCTCAATACAAAAGAATTTACTTATTTCCTCTCTCAGATAGCGTCACCTTACAGACAGAGAGAATTCACGGTCAACAAATCTGAGTCAAACATTCTCCTGCCCATACCAAGCACTGATCAGGAAAGGACTCTGGCCTGCTGGCATTCACCTGCAGCCAAAACGCGTATATACAGTGCTCAGACAAGCCACCCCATTCCCATTAAGATTTTCTCTCTGGAATGCCCAGTGCTTTGGAACCATGAGGAGGAATCAGCCGCTAGGAAAAACAAGAGTGTCATATTGGGGTTATTTGAAAGGATAGCATAGGGCTGCCTGCAGTGGCTGAACAACACCATTCAGGACACCCCACCTTGCTGTTAACTCTCTGCCTTTTACCCAAGGTGTTCTGATGATTTTGCTTGCAGCTTGTCCTTTCCTCTGAGCAGAGCACTGTCTTTTCTAAAAACAAATGTCTGGGCTTCAGTATGACTCAGAAGTTTGGGGGTTTCTGTCACCTGATTTAGAAGTTTACTGGTACCATAGCTTTAGGTAGCAAGATATAGCCCATACAGCTTCTCAGAATTTACTGGCTCACATTGTCTAAAATGATGCTGTGAAGAAAGATGCTGGCTTACTAAACTCTGAAGCGACCAGAGAAATGCTTCTCAGAGCAGGCAACCCCTCCTCTGAACTCCAGCACTAAAAATAATTTATGCTAATACTCGCTTCCCTTCTACCATCAGATTTTTAGACTTTTTTTAGGCTACACTTGAAACTTTCAGAAACTATTCGAAAGAAAAAGCAGACCACGGACTTCACTTAAGTACCTGTTAAGATCAATATGATGGTAGAGTTCTAAGGCTTTACCAAAGTATTTCTTCTGAGAATTAAGGACTGGAAGTGTGGCTGCACAAGTGCCATGTTTCTCCCACTCATGTTTCCTATAGGAGAAAAGCAAAATTTAAGTTTTAGAAAACATTATTTGCAGACATATTTGCTGTGCAAACTAGCCAACATACTTAAATCAAGTATCTAAAAAGCTGGATGCTGGAGAGGGACTCTTCATTAGGGACTGTAGTGACAGGACAAGGGGTAACGGGTTTAAACTTAAATGGGAAGTTTAGGTTAGATATAAGGAAGAAGTTCTTTACTGTGAGGGTGGTGAGGCACTGGAATGGGTTGCCCATGGAAGTTATGAATGCTTCATCCCTGGCAGTGTTTAAGGCCAGGCTGAACAGAGCCTTGGATGGCATGGCTCAGTGTGAGGTGTCTGTGCCCATGGCAGTGGGGTTGGAACTAGATGACCCTAAGGTACATTCCAACCCTAACCATTCTATAATTCTAAATTAGCCCAGTCTGGATGTTTAGTTTTTTAGCTGTCTCCTCTGAATCAGTTGGCTTTTTAAATAATTAAGTGAAGGAACTGATGAAGTAAATCATGTTCTTATGATACAAAGCTCTCTCAATGTATTACAAGGAGATGTTTGGAGGTCAGAATAGTAAGAACCTGCCTAGAAAACAAGTATTTCTAAGCTTTGTGTAAATTTTCATGGAGTCTTTGATGTTAAACGTACTTGCAAAGCATTAAAAACTTTTCAGAACTAAAACCGCAGTTTCACTATTCCACCTTATTCTGCGTGGAATATTGAAACTGTACAAGCTGCTAAGACAAGACTTGTTGCCTCAACTTCCACTTTGGCCTGTGTCAGTATTTTCATAGAACTGCTCTCAAATCCTCCTTCTATTCTGCTATCAGGTCTTCTAATACCAAGGAACAGAGTGAAAAAGAAAGCAATTTTTGTGATTTTATGGCAAACTCAAACAGGACAAATAATGGGGCAAAGCGTTGTGCCTGTCTTTTGAAGACTTTCAGGAGTACTTATGTGTCCTTCTGTTTCCACAAAGAAGGCACAGATACAGAGCCAAAAATCTGATGGTGCTCAAGAAGCACACTACTGCTAACCTGGAACTGCTGTTGGAGTGGTTTGATCCAGTTCACATTGACCATAGGGCCCAGGTGATGGTGCTGTGGGGATGCCAGGTGAAAATACACAGAGCTACCCACAGGCAGTGCCCATGCATCATCAGGTGCAGCAAGCCAAGAATACACCAGGTTCTTTTCATCAGTCCTGTGAGCTTCCAGAATTGAAAGCTACTTTAGAGTCACTACAAAGCAATTATTGAAACTTTCAGATGACACTCTTGACAGCATCACTTAAATCTGGCTGCACAGCCACGTGAAAAAAAGATAATGATGCAGATACAGCTAACTGAGACCATTCATTGCTGGCATATGAAATTTCACCTTCACCTCTTCCATTGAAATGCAAATTCAAGCAGTTAGGAAATGAAACAACTGTAGGTACCGGGGAATAACATAACATAATTTGTTTATGAAATCAAAAAACTAATGTCTCAATGTTATTCACTATGACACATTATACTTCACTAGACCACAATAAGACAAGGTAATTCTACTTGAGTCTCAGCTCACAGCTGGGCGGCATGTAGATACAGAACAAAGATGCCTGCATTCATGGAGGCCACCCATCCTTCTGTACCTTTTGTACCCATGAGCTAGGCTGTAGCACAGAGTACGTATGCTAGCTGTCAAGAACTTTGCTGAACATTTTTTCCTTCCTTGTAGGACACCAGTACTTTAGCAGGCACACCACCAGACTGGCTTCTACTATATAAACTTTCTCCATCATTCTTTCTATGGTGCTGCTAAGAATAAATGCTACACTTGCACACCTCAAATCTACAAATGAAGTTTCAGGGGGTTGCAGAAATGCAATGTTACAAAATTGGTACAACTCAGCTGTGTGAAAAGTAAGCTAAACCTCAGAGATTTTTCTTCCTGTTTGTACAACAAGGACAGAGTTCACCCAAATGCAGTCATGCAGATGTGACAAAGTCAGGAGCATATAAGGATGGTAAAAGGATTGCAGAAACCACCCAGCTTGAAGGCTGGCTTATTGTTAGGGTAGGAACAAAGAATTTCTGTAAAGCACAACTACAAGTGCTGCCCACAAAATGTAGAAGATTAGGGATGCCCAGCTGTCCTATAGGCTAAAACTGATTCCTTCTTCTGTATCATATATATAAACTGATCCTGAAGGGAATTCTCTCGGTCAAGAAATTTTTATTTGGTAAAAAAAAAAAAAATTACTATAAAAGAGATTGTTTTAGTTAATAAATTTGAGATACCAAAGGACACCTAACCCTTTGTCCTGTATTAAGGCATTCTATCCTGTCCAGTTCAAACTCTTGGATGGCAATTGTCACAGTTTGTAAGTTAATAAGGGGAATGAAGATATGCATCTACTTTTACAGAAGCACCTGCAGCCATCAGAAGATCACCAGGAAGACTCCTTGCTTCCCCTTTCAAGCCAGGGCTAAGAGGCAAAGCCAGGAAGAAACATATTACATAATTATAGCAGTCTTGGGAAAACCCTGATGTGCTATGCTAAGATACTCAGTATCTATTTGCTTGTCACTGCTCATGCTCTTTACTCAATTAAGATGCCTTTAGTCTACAACAATGAAAATTGTGAACAGTTTCACTTTCAAATTCTTACTTTTGTTGTACTGGGATTTTTACACTATAGAGTTTGAGGTCTTTTTTTCTGTTAATTTTGAAGTAAATATTTTAACTGAAGGAAGGCATATAGTGGGATTTTACAGGCTTTTGGGTGGCTTAAAAGCTTGCATTTACAAAATCTGCAGTTACAGCTGCCAATTACAGTGCACTTGTCACCTTACTGAAAGGGAGTGAACTACTCCATCAATCCAAATAGCAGTTACAGTGTTGTAACTTGACTTCTGCTTTTATGACATTTCTAATTCTATTCTCAGGTATCAAAATAAGTGCTATTTGCTAACCTTGAACTGAAAGGGAAAAGGTTTTAATTGTATCTGCTCACACCTGCTGCCTACCAAAATATCTGTGTTAGCAAAATAAAGACTCGTATGCAACCGTTTTTTTGAAAACAGGTCAAGGCATGGGAAGTGCTAGATTTCCAACATGTTTTTCTTACTCTAATTGCAGCAACAGACTGAGGTTGCATAAACTTGTGCTATCACAGAAAGAAGTAGTCCTGTTCTCCCTGGCACAGGGCAAGAACAGAGGAGTGGAGGGAGGAGACCACCAGTTTTGACAGTTGCAAGTTTAGGTTGTCATAAGACACTTGTGAAACCAGTTTAAGACTCTGAGGACAAGTGTCTTCTAGCATCTTCTGTAGAGCAAGGCCAAGACTAAAGAGAGATGTACACTCCCTTCAAAGCTTTTCCCTAGTGACACACAGAAGAAATGGTCATCCAATTCAAAGGAAAACTTATGGGCACCTGTAGTTGAGATGGCTTTAAATGCTACTGTCTCTAGCTATGTGCTCTGCTTCTTAGGTGATGTTACAGCTTTCACTGTAGAACTGGAAGAACAAATTGCATACCCATACATTGGCTCATGTAGCTCATGGTTCAGCAAATTAAGTTGAATAGTCATTGATTTTAGTTTAAAATAATGCATTCAAACTAAAGCCTGTGCAGACTCCAATACCATCCATACCACTCTTTGGTCCAAGTGCCTGATTATTCAGAAGCAGAGAGAAACATGAGGAAGGAAAACAATTCTGTTGTCAGGGGAGATAAAAATTTCCTTCTCCCTTCCCATGATCTAAGCAGGTTATCTCTAAATAAATTCCTATATCTGATTTTAGGCTGCTAAGAAAGTAAGTAAGAAGCGAGAATTCTGTAGAAAAGTAGCTCGGAAGATCCAATGAGTCCTATTTTTCTATTTCCTCCTCTGTGAGAAAGGCCAAAAGAAAACATCTTTCAAGGCCAGCAACACAGCAAAGATAGCCAAGAAAAGAGGCCTGAAGCTGCTTTTGCAGCTAGCTATGACATCCCAGGAGCTACCATTATTCAAATTTAACGTGTCAACAGCAGCTGCTTTTCCTCCCTGCCAGCAATGGGAGGAAACACATTCTCTCTCTTTTACCAAGTTTCATTTCTCCAAAAACCCTGCCATAGCCCTCTTTTCAACAGCTGCATTTTACAGGTGCTCTAACGAGAAAACACATTTATTTTGTAAATGGGACTGACAAGACGCACTGCTTTCAGTGGCCTCCTGTACACTGCTTCTCAAGTACAACGTCTCACCCAAAGATTAACTAATTCAGATGGATTTTTTTTTATATAAAATAATATCCAAAATACTTTTTAAGTGTTTTTTGTTGTTTTTTTTTTTTTTTTTTTTTTAAATACTCACCAGAACTGGGTGCGATTCAGAGATGAATGAAGCACATCAGGCCAACAGTGTCTCATGTCTGACAAAAGATCCTAAAAATATCACAATCAATAAATGCACCTACAGTGCTTAGAAGCTGTTTCTTACATAATCTACACACACTGACACATTTTCTAGAACTGATGTCTCATTTTTAACATCCCAAACTGAAACATTTACTTGCAGAAAAAGGAAAGGTCTTTTCCCCCAATATTCTGAAAATGCTGTTGCTGGAGGTAACAAGTAGGTACAACTATCTAAATACCTGAATGTACCAATACCAACACGCTGCCCCAATGTAAGATTTTCCTTCAACTTATCCCTGCATCAGGTATTCAGTCATACAACTTTTCACATTTGTCAACATATGCCTCCTATCCCCATTTACAACACATTTGAATGAAATATGGATTATTTTTCTTGATTGAAAAAGAGTAAGGGACTAATGTCCTGGGAGAAAACACATAGGAGACTGTCATCTGTACTCTCTCTTATTTGCTGTATTCTGGCTTTACAGTAGAAAATGGAAGAGAGAACACTGACTGTAACCTCTTTTTCACAGGTACTTTTTGCCACTGCAGATCCACCTTCTCTGTTCTCTAGATTTTTTTAAGGAGGATGTAGCTGAATGAATCAAACCTCGTATCTACAAAAGAAAGTAGGAACAGCTGCTAATGATCACAAGCACTGCAACTTCAGGCAGTAGCAGAAGTACCTAATGAATTTGTGGAGTCCTTAAAAGACCATACCTCTCAGCAAACATTAAAAATGATACATTGTAAGCTACAGGTTTTGCATTTAGGATGTGCAAAAGTAACTGCACTCAGCTCTGCTTGGTGAGACTGTTTTTGCTTTAAATAAATACCTTAATCTCAGTGACATTGAAATGCCATGTCCTGTTACACTCTTCAGTTTTGTCAGGCCTAGGGAAGCAAAATAAAAGTGAGTAAAGATGTCTCCCAACTTGCTGATAGTAACTAGCAGCATTCTAGTCTGTATCAGCCTGAAATTTAAATATGCAGGATTATAGCTAGAGATTTTCTTTAGAAATACAAGTACCCCATCAACATCTACAGTGGCTTAGAAGTAAAAATTCAAGCCATTAATTATGGCCAAAACACTTCCTCCCCATGCAGAGGCTTTTCATTAAGCTGTTGAGTCCCTCTCACTATGTGTAGAAGTCATAGAGGAGGAGTAAATTATATGGAAGGGTCTTGCACATGTCACTAATGACAATGGCCTCCTCCAGGCACTGCACCAAATGATGATTCTGCAAGTATCACCAAGACACTCACTGGAAATCTAGATAAAATGTTGCTCACCTTTCCAGGATGCATAGCTTGAACTCCTGTACTGATTTTTTACCTGTATTTGTCAGGAAACCCTTTGAATTGCTGCCACTGGCATCAATCCCCATGAGCTGATTCCTTTGAAGCAAATTAGTTTTGCCTGTAGTTTTGCAATATTTGTGCTGAGTTAAGATACTTCAAGCCACAAGCAGTCACAAGACATTAACAAATTCTGTGTACTCATGGAAAGGGGGGAGGGGGAAAAGGGAAACTATACTTCCCTTTCTGTTTGAGAATACTACTAATCTTGCAAGCAGATGTACAAATAAAATGTCCATGTGGCAAGAGGATTTCTGGAGCTCAGCAAGTCATGAGATATAAAAGTGTATTTCAGTTTTGTATCAAACCATAGGGTTTTGATTTCTAACAAAATGAAGGCTTTTATTTCATGGAATCATAAAACCAAATAGATTAAGCCCTCAAAAATAAATAAATATAAAAAAGCACTCATCATGCAGGTACAAAACTTGACTTTTCTATTCCAGGCTGAAATACAAACACTCCTATGATCATACCACAGTCCATGGATTGTCCAGTACTCTGGAGGGTGTTCACAATCATTAGCACCCATCTGTGGGAAACAAAAATACGTAGTATTTGTTACCTGTGACCAATAGCTTACAGGAAAATATAATAGCTCTTTCACTGGTGGTCCAAGGCTCTAATGAGACATGAGAACTGTTGCTTGCCCAAATCAGGAACTGGTGAACTCCAGTTACTTGAAGCTGTCCTGGATTGTGCCACTTAATAGAGACCAGCTGGCATTAAAGTTTTGAAGCAGATGAAGTGAATGCCAGGGGGCATCCTGAACACACAGTGTAAAATGAAGACAAAGGACAGGTTCTGAAGTAATGAAAAGTAGCCTGATCAATGCTAAATGTAGAGAGCTGCATCTGTATGTATCATATTCCAGATGGCAGCTCTCCGTGTTTTTATCATCATCAGATTTTTTCAAGGAGTCCAGAACCATTAAAATAAAAAACATCAAAATAACTGTAACATTAGACAAGCACACAACCATCTTTGGCATTCAGTAGTTTTATTGTTCTATCAAAAGGGAAAAATACAAAGAAGAGATTAAACAGGCTGCTTATTCCAAATAAAATAGAATATAATTTGAAAATAGTTTGACTTGAGGGGCAAGGAAATGGAGGAAGAGGAAAGATGATATACGTTCATACAAAAATAAAAAGGCCCCAGACAAAACTTTTGGTAATGCAGGAGAAACAGCCTACACATTAATTATTGTTTAGAGCAGAGTACATACTCCTGAACAAAACAAAACAACTCCATATTCACATATCACAATATTTTCCCTGATTACTGTAATGGCTGGACTTGATGATCTTCAAGGTCCTTTCCAACCATAGCTGATTCTATGATTCTACTCTGTCTAGTAATTAAGGCTTTTTTTTTTTTTTTTTTTTTAAATAAACACTATTCATGATTAAATAACAACCTTCTCAGATTTTCTTTCCCTATACTAATAGCTTTTCTTTTTGGCTCTACATCCTGCCTTAATTATGCCACAATGCCTTTTATGTGATGCCAGAGCAAGAACAGAGAAGCCTGTAATCTCACTAATTGCCTTCCACATGCCACAAGCCAGTGGCAGCTGAATTGTGAGCTCTGCAAGACTTTCTTGATCTGTGTCCACTTCCTTCCTCTCCTTTCTTGCCACCAATAACAGAAGCAATTAAACCCAGCAACAGCTTTTTTTTTTTTCTTGAAAGGAGTATTTTTCAACAAGTATACATTGCAAGTGCTTCAACATCTCTCGTGTCACGGCACAAGCCTTGTGGAGCTGAAAGAGTTCAGCTATCTAGCCCAAAATACAGCCAGTTAATGCCAGCAGCTAATGCATCGTCCCCTGAAAAAAAAAAACCAACAACCAAACCCAAGCAACCAACCAACAGCTAACCAGATTGCTCAAGTAAGGATGGTAACAAGAACAGTGCAATTGTGTTCCTTATCCAACCTTTAACCGCAGGTCTCAGTCATGCTAAAAGAAAGCCCAGAGTATTTTAAATTTGGAACCAGTTCTCCCCTATCACAGCACTAACCTTATCAGCAGTTTCTTCTACACATTTCATCAGGCTCTTAGTGTTAACACTGTGCGGGCAGAACTGTGAGATCAATGCAACGTACAGTGCACTAGTTCAGAGTCCGCATGCTTTTCCAGCTTCATTCATCCTCCTTTTTAATTCCAGCCACAGCATTTTTCCATTGTTCATTTTAAATCAATATCATGAAATCAACAAATGCTAATCTGAGAAGCTGGGCACTGCTGCTGCTTCTGCAAAAGCACTTCTTTTCAGCCTTCCCGTCTATCATATACTGATCGCTGAAGGATTAATTCAACCTCAGGCAAACACTGACTTCAAACAGTTAACAAATGCGTATTTTCAAGTAGACACTGGACCACAGAAAGCCTTCTATATCTAGATTAATTTGAAAAAGGAACATTGCTTTCTCCCGGTTTAAAGCAATCTGATAATCAAGCAAATACAAATTAACCATACATGACATATAACACCAAGAAAATAAACCAAAGAGCCTCTACAGCACCCGCCATGTTGAAAGGGAATGCTGAAGAGAGATTAGCATATTTGTAACAGCAAGACACAGGACAAACAGTGGCTGCTACAGTTGTGGAGACTGTTTTCACCTCCAAAATGACAAGAAGTGAAACACCATCAAACTGTGATAGAATTGCTACCTGTAGAGCTGCCCAAATTACAAATCCCTTGGTACAGCAGCTTGTACATAGAAGAGCGTAGTGCTACTGGATCACATGCAGATACCTCAAGTTTAAATAAAAAGTCAGCTTCTGGGAAGTGAAATATTTAATCCTGCTCTCCCTCTCAACCACCCTGTTTAAGAGGGCCATCTCTGTAACTAAGATCAATTTTAAGTGTTACTTTGGGATGAAACATCACAACTGCTATGAAAAATTCTTGTTTGAAACCGTGGAGGAAGTTCACCTCCTCAATTTCTCTCCCCAGACAGTATGTGATTATTCCCCTTCCTCCTTCCCCCCACCCCCTGGGGTAAAACCAATCAACGAATGAACCGAATTTATAAGGTTGGTGAAAAAACTTGGGAGGAGGGAAATAAATTTACTTCTTGTTGAACACCTCCCTAGCATGAGCTGGTAAGCTAAAGTCTTTCATGTGTTTATTCTTATAGAAGACAAAGGTCCACAAAAAAATCTAAACCAGACCTTATTCACAGAGACATGTGAAGCATAGACTAAGAGTTCTCTTACAAGTTACATGGGCATTTCTGAAAAAAGCTTTACTTTGTTCCAAAATAGCATATCTGGAAACCTGAGCTCATTTTGACACACCTGGCTTAATACAGAAATTAAGAAATAAAGGTATCCCTTTATCTAAGGAACTCCATGGTCTAACGCCAGATGTGACTACTTCTATTTAAAAAATAACAAATAAGAAAGTGTTTCAATTCTTCCTTTAAGCCTTTGCTGTAAAATTATTGACAAAGACTGAACTCTGAAAGTTTTTTTATCTCATATTTAATTAAAAAAATAAAAATAAAATTTCATTTGCTACTTAACACTACATTCAAACTTGAATTCAGGCTGTTCTGTTCACCAGCCTAATCTGTTATCTTTTCTTTGACTCTTTTATTTGGTCAGCACATGCATGCAGTCAAAAGTAGATGACAGCAGGGTTTAGTACCCATTTCTTTATCATCCTTCCCATTCTCAACAGAGGAAGAAATGAACAGCCTATAAACTTGCACTGGATTCTCCCTATTTCACAAGGAAATGCCCACGGAATATTTTTCTTTTTGCAATCTCCAAGATGCAAAAGCTGCAATAATATTTCCCTTCTTAAGTTCCTGAATTAAGTATCTTCACAGCTCCACATAAAGGGAGTGGAAAAGTCCCTCTTCTTGCCCTTGAGTTGCTCCTGTTTCCACCTAACAGGACGAACATTAATTTGTGACCAGAAAGTTTAAGTGTGACATGAATTAGTCACATGAAGTTCAATAAATTGCACCACAGGCACAATTTATTAAAGTACCATTAAATTCATAATCACTTGAGGTCATCTTGAGAATTTAGTTTGGATATCTCTGTTGAAGCTATAGTCACTTTAGGTCAATTATATGGTACCAGAATTTCTAATCACATGATGAGGAAGAATATCTCTCTCTCCTTCACCCTTTCACTGCAGCAGTCTGTAGTTAAATCCCTGGATTATTACAGCTTCCATGATACTCACTATTTTATTTTAATAGGTTAGTTTAGAAGATATGATTACAAAACAATTTTCAGTTTAATTGTGCTGGTCACAGTATTAAAAGGCACCAGCTGTACTCAGTTTAAAACACAGGAAGACCTGGCTGATGTGTATTCTCAAATTTCTGGTGTGCCACTTAAGAAAGGTCTTCCTTCAGAAGCCTGAAAAACTTGTTGAGATATGCAAACCAGCTAGGAATGAAAAGATAGATCATCCACACACCCATCAAGAACACACTATGTAGCAGTCTAATTAGTACTTACACAAAGTAGTGTCTCACAGTATTTCACATAAATGATACAATGAGTTCTGTAGTTTCCTTCACCCAGCTATTTTTCCTTTCAACATCATGTCAACAGCTTTAAATTGAAGAATGACATTAAAAATATTTCCTCCCTGAAATAACAGCAATCATATACAAATATACTGAACATGAGGAATAATCTACGTACTTAAGAAAAAGCCCACAGCTGAATTTAGGAATCTCCCTTACGTTAACATTTGCAAAAAGAAAGCTATTGTGGCAGTATGGTTGAGATTCTGTTTCTCCATATGACTCAGTGATGGGAAACTGAGCAGAAAGTCACTTAATATGATTTTAACCTTCACTCCTTCAAAACGCTTCTGTTTACCTCTTGCTACAGAAGATCATAAGGAATGAGCAAAGTGTAAAAAAGCCTACATTTTCTGATGCTTAATGTCTTAAATTATTCATTGCGATTTCACTGGAAGGTTATAAAGGTTATTCATTGATTCAGTGGCACTATGCTGGCTGCTACTCTTACTTCAGAGTAAATACACAGTGGGAAAAATGGTTGGTAGGGGTTTTTTGTTTGGTTGGTTTGGGGCATTTTTTGGTTTCTTTGGGATTTTTTATTATTTATTACTATTCATGTAAGCAAAGGTTTGCATTGCGACAGACTCTGAATGCCCACTCATGCCAGGCACTACAAATTCCCAAACACTAGCATCTCTGGTTGAAGTCATTAAGCAATATTAAGAAGAAAAATCACACGAATTGTAGCAAATCTGCCCTTACTCCCCCTCAAAAACAGGTAAACAAACAAACAACAGAACAGTGGCCACTCCTTGGTGTCAGTTAGTCATGCACACATAAGGTTTGTTATTGATACTTCCCTCCATATTTAACTAATGCTAAATACATCTAGTTTTCCTCAGAAACTTAGGCAGTATGTGAATTTTATTGCTATTGCTTTTATACCTATTGCCAGAAACAGGAATTAGAGAAATAAAAAAGTACCTAAAGTACAAAAAAATAAGACTCTAATATTGTAATAAATAAACCTAAGTCTCCCAGAATTGGGACCTTTTTGGCCCCAGAGATTTTAGCCTGAAACTGAAGTTTCTTTATTATCCACAGGGTTCTTCACCCCTGTGTCAGTAGACCTGATCACATCTTCCACTTGGAAGCATAGCATACTTTTAACTTAGTTGTGTGAAAAGAGGCCTTTAAGTATTTTCAGCATAGGAAAAATGTTCTACTTAACAGACGGCAGTAGGTATTTAACAGCAAAAGGGACGTAAGTAGTTCACCTTTTAGCTGTGCTTCTGATAGACATATATTGGAAGGTTAAGGTCATTTTTGGTTCCCATCCCTAAAATACAGAAATGCTCAGCCACCCCTGCATAACTGCTTTATAGCTTTTTTTTTTTTTCTGACTGAGTCCATATTGGGTGACTTATCATTAAAATGCTGAAGCCAACATTACAAAACTAAAATTTGTTGTGCAGCAGACAGTTGAAGTATGGTCTTCAGTCAGACCAGGCAGTCAAGTCTTCTTACGGAGCCTAGATTGGATTAAGTTTACAATTAACAAAACATCTCAAAATGTGTAACAAACAATTAAGGCTTAGTGTACAGTATGTCCTACATTGACTATTGTATCTGTATCACTCCACAATCCTGTCTTGTTTACTGCTACTCTGGAATGCAGAGGAAGTAGCAAAAGGTGCACCAAGATCAGTAAAGCCTTTATAAAGACACAGGGCATAATCAAGATAAAATGCTTGATAAGCTTTTTTCACTGTGTTTTCAAACATCGATTGTCCAAGGCTAAATATCTGCCACGATAAAAGAGAACAAAACACAGAAATCTCACCTTACATACAGTCACCGGCCAATGATGAACAAGATACAGTTTCTTCCACGTATGAGGGTGGTTGTCACTGGAGAAAGACAGACAAAGCAGTTTTTTCTCAAGCATTTTAAGAAAAGCAACACCTTCAGCCAGCAGCACAATGATTACTAGTGTAATGCATTGATTTTAGAGCTGGTTGTTGCTTATAACTGCTATCGGCAATACTTGAGGACTCCACACACAGCAGGACCAAACTACCATCACACAGAAACAATATACTTGGAAATCTGCTAACACCCCCCCATTGGTAAACAAATTCTATTCCTGGCAGCCTATTTCTATATGCTTTCCATTTCTTAAATACGGAATAAACATGTTGTTCTGTTTTATATTTAGAAGAGTGCTTACTGGCAAGATTTTACAACAACAATTAAAAAAAAGAATATATCTTTATTTAGGGTGCTAAGAATCATCTAATTCTTATTGATGGGTATATTAGCTGAGAAGACAGTATACAACATTGGAACTTTAATTACTCTTATAAAAAAGAAAGACTACAAATAACCATAAGCAGCAGGAGGTGCAATTTGATCCTGCAAGTAGCTCCTATCTTTTAGGAATAAACCCAAACAAAAAACAAAAAAAAAACCCCAAACAAAACCAGAATAAAAAGCATATCTAAAAAATGCTGACTTTATAACTCCATGGACATTTAATTCTAACACTACATTTTCAAAATGCTTAACATGAATTAAGTGATTCTTAAACTAAATCAAATTTATTCAATAAATAATCAAACTGTGACACTCTGAAGGTTACCTAAGGAAGAACTGAAGAAGGAATATCCCATATTTTACAAAGGCACTTGTGTTTCAAAGCCTTTTACAATAAAGAGATCTATAACTCACAGAAGCACCAGTACTATCTTATTGCTACACAGATGGAGGAAAAAATAAAAATGCTTAAAAATTTTGTTCAAAAAGTGTTGGAAGCCTATGCCTTTGCCAGTTCAACAGAGGCATTTTCCAACAGTTTTGAGCAGACATACAAGTAGACAAAAAACCTGTTGCTTCAGACACTACAGCAAACATAATTAGCTATTAAGCAACCACACTGAGCGATTAAATAGAACAGCAAGTGGGAAAACCAACAAAAACAGAACTCTAAATTATTTTGCCATCTGACAGCAGTGTCTGCAGTACTGTAAAAATAAATTTATATATTCTCTAGAAGTTATTAGATATTTGTCCATCACTGACGCTTGCCAGAGATTATATATAAATAAATGAGACAGCTATTTCCTCTCAACCTGAGGAAGTAGAGATGCTCCCACGTTTTATCACTTCTCATTTTTTTCCCCTAGTTTTGCTAGTTTGCAAAGGCCACCTTTTTATCTTAAGCATTCACATATAACTGTGGGTTTTAAATAATTTAGTGGAATAGCTCTGGAACAATCAGGCATAGCCACAATGAAAATTATTAACACTTCCAACTGGTCTTCACTGCTACTGTGGAAACCTGAATAGAAGAATTACCCAATACTGTAGAGCACTGAAGGTTCCTTGCTTAAAAATCAGTAGAAAAAAAGGCTTAGGAAAATACAATTTTTCATCTGTATTTGAAATAGCAGCTGAGCTTCTGCAACAGCAATCACGCCAAAACAAGTTCTCCTAGACAGTTTCTAGCTAAAGATAGGTGAGAAAATTTTGGTTATTAAATAGAGCAAGTTTTACACACTTAAGCTCGTAATTGGGATCCAAGGAAAGCCTTGGATTTAATACCTATCCAGCTTCAGGGATACCTCCCATCTTCTTGGCCCGTTATCCTGCTCTGTGCAGTTGAGCACTGTGCTTCTGCTGTCAAGATGGTCAAGCCATGGCCCAGGTCCTGGGGATTCAAGAGACCTCAGCACAGTGCCTAAACTACCAACCAGCAGCAATGTAGCCGTTATATGAAGTTCAGCACTAAACTGAGCACCCTTAACCCCTCTCTTGCCAAAACATTGAAAGGAAGGAGGAAAATTTATTTCCTGATAGAACGCAATAGAAATTTGAGCTTTTACCATAGAAGGGTGTGATCTGGGGCATGGTTTCCCCATGGACCATTGGTATTCAAGCTCAGATTTTGCCAAGTGCAACAACCACCAAAAGGTTGCCTGGCACTGTAACAGCCTCAGATGGGGTGCTGTACAGAAAGGAATGTAAAATCATTAGAATCAAGAAAATAGCAAGAGGAGGGAGGAGAGACATTAAAAAAAGTATACAGTGTAAGAGTTGGAACAATTCATGCCATACGGATGATTCCGGAATTTTGTTATAGGTCATAAAATTATTTTTGATTTTTGGCATTGCTATATCACAAGTCTAAATGATTCATTTAAAGCAGGATTGCAAAGGTTTTAAGTGCAATGAATGGCTTTTATGTTTCTTCCCTTTTTTATGCTGACACATTAATAAATGTAAAGCTTTTCTCAGGCATGATCCCCACTCCTCCAGTTAATGCAGATGCCTCATTTTACCAGTCACCTAAGGGCAGAATAACACACCAAAAATAGCACATAAAATAATGAAATTTCCACTCATTAGAAGTTAAACTGTTCTACTCTGCACTTAAGTAAGAACTGTCAGAGATTCTAATTTATAGCATAACTTACCTTTGAGTGAATTTATCTGAAGTACACCAACCACATAATGCCATAGAAAACCAACCCAGAACCCAGTAGTGCAGCTTTGCAGGCTTCATTTTGTTAACCAAATAGCTGAAAAAAAGATGTTAAAAGAAGAAATATGTTACTTATCCAAAGCATTAAATTACAGGTGTTGAAATGCAAAAACCCACAACTATCTCAGAAACAGCATGTAGTACCAACACTAGAGTAGATTTACAACCACGTGTAAAATGAGGATCTCTTTCAAGGCTCTCTCCAATTCCCAGCCTGTATGCCAATTTTTATAATCTAATGGAATCAATGACAAGATCATGGTTTCCTTTTTTTGTTTACTTGTATGCAGTCCCAACAAAACCACTTTTCAATAAATAATGCAAGACTCTACTTGCGGTCAGTTCAAATCCACCAAATGGTTCATTTTGAACTTAACACTTAACATTCATGTTGGCTTGACCAAGGCTGGTATTAGACACCTGTCAGAAGTCAAGTATAATGTCCAAGGATGAAATTCTCTCTATATATCAGTCAACTACTGAACTGAAGTTAAAAAATAGAAAGGTACTGCTGAAACCAGATTAGTTTCTGCTCTTGCTGTAAACCTGAGACAGTCTCTACAAAACCATGCACAACCTGCCTACAACCTCATGAACTTTAGAAACCAGGAAAGGAAAAAAAACCCCACCAAATCAACTTACTTTTCACCAACAGTATGACTTTCACTTAGCACAGGTCAAAAAAATCCAGCTGCCTCCTCTGCCCACCAGTCATTTCACAGCATTTCAAGTGCTACTTCCTGGATGTCAGAAATAGATGTACATGTGTGTATTTACATATAATTGTTAACGCTTCATCAAACCTACTTTCCAACTTTCTCATTTTGAGGACCCTAAAAAAAAAGCACTATAGGACACTGTGTGTAAACCTATCTACCGCTTCTAAGGCCATGCACTACACAAGTCATATCCTTTTCTCTGTGAAGGTTTTAAAATTAACTATTTTTTGTAGCAGTCAACAAAAGCCCGTTCTGACACCAATAAAGACATTGCTGATTCAGCCACTAAGGCTAACTTTAGGAAATTCAGTGCAATTCTGATCTACAACTTATTGAAACAAGAGTCCATTCTCCCCACCATTACTGTGGGGCTCTGGACCCAGCTTGCAGATCTCCGAAACACTACCCAGCAGGTCTGCAAACGCTGTACAGACCTGAGCTGCAAGGGAGGCAGCCTCCCAGCTTGCAGAATGTGCCCAGATTTCAAAACCATGGCTTGGGCAACAACTGTAGGAGTTAACCAGCTAAATTTATCACAAGGTTTTGGTAAACTATGAAGAAATTACTGCCATTAAGATAGCAATCTATTTCATACGTTAATGTCTCTCTAATTCATAATGGACAGATTATTAAGATAAAAGGCTTGGCCTCATAGAAGTTATTACCAGATAAATATTAGTTGGCAACTGTTAATTTTCTGATTTAGGTTGTTAAAAAATAAAAATAAAAATAAAAAAAAAACATAGTGTGTGCTACTTGTGTACAAAAGCACTCAATAATGTAGAACTAATGTTTTGCAAAAGCTACCTAAACCAAGATGTACACCTTGTAGTAAAGAAATCGGTATGTTCACGTAACGTGCACAAAAACAGCAAATAAGTAATTAACTTCTGGGTATCCAATTCCCCCAAGAGTTCTGCATTTAAAGTGATCTCAGGTCTTATCACATGAACAGCAGGAATTGATAAGGTGGGGTTCAGCCTTACACACCTGTTTATGATCTCATCTACTGTCATTTTCAACTGATAACCAAGCAAGACTTTATTTTTCTGCATGATGAACTCTCTACCCGAGATAAAACACTGAGAGATGTAAGGAGTTCTTATGTAATATTCTGCCTTACCTACAACAAGCACATTTCTTAGGAAAGCAGAAAGTAACATTTTAAAGATTATGTCGCATACCATTGCCAAAAAAGACTGCACTGTACAAGGGTGTGAAAAAAAACATCTTAAGGAAGTAGATTATGGTAGAAAAATAAGCCAGCAAGCATTACAGCATTTCTTTTGCAAACTGCTATGACTTAAGTTGGCAGGCACAAAGAAACATTTTTTTTTCCCCAGTGACTAACTTGTCAAAAAGCATAAAAGCAATTATCTCTCTTTCTCGCAGAACTCTTACATGTGATCAAATACAGACCAGGCACAGAGTGGGGCTTAAAAAAATGCTGCTATCAGAATAGTGGAATGTATTGATTTATTCTACATATTGCTCTACACCCTGGAACCAGAATATAGGGACAATTGCAAGAGTAAGCAGATCTGAAAGCCCTGATCTGTAACTTTTGTATAAGAAATCACATTTTTTTCCACTGATAAACAATGCACAAACTCGCTCTACGGCTTTCACCTGGAAGATAATATTGCAGCTATCATGACGCTATCATGATTTACTCAAGCTGACTTTGGTTTCGACTGTGACATTGATGGTGGGAGGTGAAAAGGGTGTCAATCTCACCTGGAAAGCACCCAAATGATGCTCATTTGAAGAAATACGCATCCAAATTAAAGCTGTATTAACAACTAAGATGTAAGCAGCACATCCAATTTTAACACAGATTTCTTGTTTACTAAAAATTACACTGGATTATTAATTCTACAAATACAAGAAAGATTAACAGATCTTACACCAGTTCTACTCTAGTAAGAGGAAATGGGGATTTCATATAATGAAAGTTAGTTACCAAAAAAGTCACAATGTTCCAAAAGATTTCATAACAAACAGAACACTTCAAAATGAAACATGCACACATATATAAAATCGTTATTTGAAACTAGGCTATCAATGTATTTTCACTATAGGTAAAATTCAAAAAAACATGAATAGCTTTGGGATGACTCTTGGTACCCGGACACGAACACACAACGCTTGTGTGTTCATAACCAAGTCAGGACAAGGTCACTTTCAGCTATGTCAGCATTGTTCAATGCTGGTATCAAAATTACCCGCCCAGATTTATCAAGGTATCTAGGACTTGGGAGAGCTTGCAACAAATAGTGATGCAATCTTTCTTGAACACATTTACTATTGTTTGAATTCTAATAGATTATCTTGAGGCTGCTTGTCGTCGCGCACGGAGGGAACACATGCACAATCAATATGATTGATAAAAGTGATCCGTTTATTGTGCTCAAATAATGGGTATATATAGTGTCAAACTGCTACGTACACACAGCTTCCCGTCGTGATTTGTTGATATACACAGCATTGGGTACATTCCAGGTGCATTTCGGTGATTTTCCCCTGCTCATATACACATCCTCCTCTCAAGGTCTCTGCTCCTAGTTCACAGACAATTTTTAGCTACAAGGTAGGCCAGCTGGTCTTCTATCTCTATTGGTTAACTTCCAGGGTTTTTCCACTGTCGGCAACTGTACACAACTGGTGTTTTTTCTCACTTTCACAGAATCTGTGCCTAATTAAGCTCAGACATGGGAACATGACTTTTGCTTGCTAACCATGTCTCCACAGCTGCTGACACAGCACCTGCTTCTTTTGGACACTACCAATTAGTATACCTGTATTCTACTCCCCTTTTTTTCAACAGCTAGCTTGACTAATAAACCCCATATTTATACAGAATTTCCTGACTTACAGTTTAGTTCAGGCATACAGACTCAGAACAGAGAAATGGCTGTAGAAGAGCACTTAAGCATTCGCAAGATAACTCTCATGGCATAGCACGCATGCAGCTAAGTATCCTGAGATGAGAATTAGGACAGCTAGCCTGGCAGCTAAAACAACAAAAACGATCACCCAAGGTTTTGGCATGATCCCAAACAAGGCAGCACACACTACCTCTGAAACAAAGAGCTCGACAGCCAAGTCACAAAGCCGAATGCCAGAAACATTAATTTAATTTATAACAACGCTCTTACTGCCAGCAACTTTAACCTCTAACAGCCCACTCTCAGCTAACCACGCATCCCAAGCCCGAGTGCTCGCCTAAGTAACTACAAAAAGCGCTTTAAATATTTCTCAGGCGCAACACTCACGTCCCCTGACACAGCGCGCTTTTCAGCAGACCTTTCTCACTACTTCTCTAACAAAGCACAATTCAAAGCAGAACTGGTGCCGCAGGGGTTTGAGGGCGAGCTTGGCAGGAGCTCGGCGCTGTGCTCAGCCCTTCCGCTGGCTCCCTGAGGAGCCTTGAGAAGGCAGCACCTTGCTTTTCTCACACACAAACTAACACGCTGCTCTACTTCTGGCACAGCGTTTTAACTTGCTGACACTATAAAGTTCTTGCTCCAGCTAAACAATCATCCCATTTTATTACAAAGGTCTTTTCATTAACTGTAAAGAATGCAAACCAGCATAGAACCCGAAGCGGGATGCTTGCAAGTGACGGAAGGGTGCCAAAGCTGGTGACACGTATACAAAGGAAAGCTATGAAAAGTCTTCCCAACTCTGAGAAATACTGCGATTTTTTTGGCTGACTTCTGACTTGTTTCACAAGGAATTTAAAGCATAAGAAATAAAAAGCAATCGGACTTGAGCCCTACCAGACCTTCAGTCCCACCTCACCTCGAGCAAGTCAGCGATCTCACTGGGAGGCAACAGGCAGAAAAGCTCAGCCAGCCAGTGGGGTGGTCGCGCGCTCCCTGCCTCCTGCCCGGCTGCTGGCAGCGCAGCGCCGCCACACGCAGGGCAGGAGGTGGCAGCAGAATTCTGCGGCGACGCTGGAACAGGGGCGCTTTAGGGTCCGACCTGCCCTAGACCCCACTCCTCACCTCAGCTCCAGCTGCTTGGCGCTGCCAGGACCCGCTCCCGCGCAGCCCAGGCTTCTCTCCAGAGCCCCGCGCAGCACACGGAGACGTCCGGGCTCACCTAGCACAACCCCCACCCCGGACCAGGCTGCGGACGGGAAGGAGGGCGGGGGTAGCGCTGTGACCTAGCCAGCACCCGCAGGCCCGGCCCCTCCGCAAAGCCGCACGGGACGAGTCCCGCCTCCCGCGGCGGCCTGGCAGTGTCTCGCGGGGCGATCGCTGATGGGTAGTCGTTTCTGAGATACCCGGGCCTGGGGCCCGAGGGGACGTGGATCTCTTAGGTTTCCCAGCGGCCAGGCCGCACTGGAGCCGGGCGCTCCGTGGAGCGGGCCTCCATGCGCTGGGTAACTGTGGAGGAGAGCATTTACATGCGTGGTTTTACTCGTCCTAATGTTTTGGTTGGTTCTCCTTTAGCATATTCTAGGTTTAATTATTTGGATGTGCTACCAAAAATCTGTGCAGTGCAGAGGTGTTCAGGAGTGCAGTAAGGATGCTCCATGTTCTTAAGTACTGTACTCAAATAGCAAATAGACTGTCAAGTGAAGCAAGCCCAGTAAGGGGAACAGAGGAATGCTGACATACAGGTCTGTGATGTACTTCTCCAAAATAATGAGGGAAGTTTGAAATGCTAACAGTCATGTTTAGAAACAATAGGAAGCTTCTGAGGATGAAGGGACCCAAAGGGATGAGTCGTACATATCCCAGGTTGGACTTGGTTCAGTGTTTTCTCAGTGTTACGGTAAACCAGAGAACATATTCCAACCCCTCTTTGCTGCTGCATGAATCATAAATACAAAGCATGATTATTAGTTACTATTGTATGGCTTTAGACTAGGGGAGATATGTCACCACCATCCTCCATTAACACATTTGTGAAATATGTAGGCAGATTTACTTCCACAAGCAAAATAACATTTGTTTGGAACAGATTAATTACAGTCTGTATAATAAGGCCTTTGTTCAAAGTTACAGTATTATTCACGTGTAAAATCTGTTACTTATGTTTACACATTTACACGGTGAGA
Source organism: Psittacula echo (assembly GCF_963264785.1). NCBI lineage: Eukaryota > Metazoa > Chordata > Aves > Psittaciformes > Psittacidae > Psittacula > Psittacula echo. The sequence goes on along the minus strand of NC_137738.1, from coordinate 33,617,690 downwards.
TGAAACTAATATCTGCCCACCTTTCTGTGGAAAAATAAAAATGTCATCCTGGATGGAATGAGTGATCCATCTGCTGTTGTTTCTGACAGTGTCTTAGAGGTATCAAAAGTTTCAGAATTGTTGTTGAAGAGCTGAAAACAGCGACGCTTTCCAGATCCTTGTATTCAGTACTGCTCCTCCTCCTCCTCCTGCTGAGGGCATCCCCGCTCCATCTGGCACTGCAGTCATTGGCACTGCCCATGGAGAGTCAGTAGACATGAGCACCGAGTTGTTTTTAAGCCTCAGATTTTGTCTACAAACTAGGGATGAAAAGAGTGGGCTGTACTGCACGTGCAGTCTATCTTGGAAGGTCTTGTGCTTCAGTGTTAATCTTGTTGTGAAGACCAATAGGGATTTACGCTCTGGAGCTGCCAAACTAACACTTTGCACTTTGGTGAAAACTATGCCCACACACATTTTCTATTAAGGTAGTTTTAAAGAGACATCCAAAGCTGCTCTAAAATACTGTAGGCTCTTGTGGTATTAGGACAAGGAAAACATATTTTTGTGTCACAAGATCATTACAAAATAGTGAATGTTAATGGAGGCTATTATTAAGGAGAATGATTTTGAGGCATATGAGAAAGATAGAAAATGGAGAGCTACATTGACTAATAATCTCCTTAAGACCTACCATTTAATATTTAACTATGTACTGGAAACAAAACAGTTAAAAAATCAACAATTTTAAATTAAACATGTGGGATGCAGATACTGACACCTATAGTGAGAAAGCCGATTACTGCTTTCAGGCTCTTCAACCTTTTTATGTTAAGAATAGAAAATGTTCTGTTCATAAGAAGTTCATTACTTAAGTAATGTGAACAGCTGTTGTTGCAACCTGTTTGAAGAATAAAACCATTCATAACAAGACTGCTTTCTCAAATAATAATTTGTGAAACAAACATACATTCATCTTTCATCAATAGTTGGCAGATAGGCCATCTTGAGACAACTCAGAATACTGGGGATTATTGACAAGCATATGTAAATACCAAACTTTGTAAGATGTAACGTGATGCCAAGACTTCACTTAATGGTTACTGCCTGGAACTTAGTATTCCTTTTATGTTCTGACATTTGGTTTTATGAAAAGAAATGTTTAGGAACTTTGGTCAGTTTTAGCTGCCACTGATAGTCTTCACTGACTTTGGTGGACTTACATGCAACATAAGAGACTGTTTATTAGGAGTAAGGCAGAAAGAATTTACCTTATAAGTCATAATGAAAGGACAAGAAATTGCTAGAATGAATATCTGCATAGAGGCTATGGAAGCTGTTGGGTTCTTTGACTTTTCCTGAAGTGTGGCAACATCCTCACTCAGATACGAGATCTGCTGTAGCCCTTCTCTCAGTGAACAGGCTGTCACGCAGCTCAAAAGTCAGGCCCTGACCGCTATCCATTTCCTTCATTATGGGAATGGGGCTCCATGGATTTGCACACACTCAAATCCTGGGACACAAAAACATACCAATAAGTTTAGAATACTCTTCTGAATTGGGATAAAACTAAAAAGTACTGAAGTGCTTTCCCGAGAGCCTCAATTGCTTAGACTTAAACTCTATTTTTAATACTCAATAAAATTACTTCTGAGAACAAGTTGGTCTCCTAAATCGGAGAAGCACTGCAGTGAAAAATAATAGACCTCATTGTGGGAATTTCTCATTAAAATTACTATGATCTTTTATTCCAATACTGACTTTTCTCTCCTGATCTCTCACTATTAACACACATGATGCTGTAACGAGAAACTGATGGGAATGTCTAAACATTTGAGAAGGTTTTTTTAGATTTTTCATGAAAATAACATTTTCTTCTGAACATTTCAGTTCTGAACAAATGTAGATATATCTTAGACTTTATGTCTTTATATGCTGAAATGTGTTGCCTGAAAACAAAAAAGAAAACCCAAACCAAAATGAGGTTGGCATGTTTCATCTTTTTAAAGATCTTACAGGAAACACTTCAGAATATATTTTTCCAACTTCAAGCAGTTTGCATTTAGATTGGGATTTAAGAGTCAAGATAGAGACTTTCAAATTTTGTCTCCCTAACAGTGTGTTTTGCTTTGATTATTCCCACTGCACAAATACAACAAACAAGTCTAGCTAGACTTTATTCATAATTGTGTGTTAGTAAGACGTTTACAACACTGTGAGCAGATGTACAAATCTTGGAATGTACAGAATATTCCCATGTCCCAATTTTAAGTCAATGGACTTGGTCCATGCATGATTTTGAAAAATTAAATTTGATTTAAATTGTGTTAAGAGGCTGTAGCAATGCCACAACAGCTTTTTTTTTCTTTTTTTACTTAATAATGCAGTGTTAATTTTATAGAATCTTTTTAAAGCTATACTGTTTCTCATAAAAAACACTTTTTTTCTTACTGTGGTAACATGCTAGTCACATTTACATTGATGTACAAACAGTAAAAATAATTTTGGTTTATCTTTTGCAATGAGTTTGATTTCCATGAAGGTAGATTTGGGAATTATGTACATTTAAAATAACAACATTTCCTTCAAACATGAGACAGTTTGAGATGGTACATTGTGTGCTGCATAGGAAGTTGGACTGTTAGAATGCTTTGCTGCCCTCTAGGTGATGAGTATTTAGCTAAGTAATATTCTGGTATTTTGCAGAGCTCAAAGGGTTATCTGTAGACTGGATTTTAAATATTCTAAGATATTTGAGAGCAGGAAGCCGCTGTTACTGAAATGCTCAAATTAATTTTACAAATTATAAACTATTTTCTAAGTGCACTGATTTTTTTTCTTTTGCTTTGCAATTTCTGTCGAGTATTTTGTCAAGTGGGTTTTGTCTATCCATGAATTTTTGACAAATAAACATAGTAACTGTAATACCAGCGTCATGTTTCTGCATTTGTCATAGAATCATAGAATGGCTTGGGTTGGAAGAGACCTTAAAGATCATCTTGTTCCAATCCCCTGCCATGGGCAGAGACATCTACTACACCAGGTTGCTCAAAGCCCCATTCAACCTGGCCTTGAACACTGCCAGGGATGGGGCAGCCACAACTTCTCTGGGCACCCTGTTTCTGATAGGGTTTTGAAAAACTATTACTGTCTTACTTAGAGAGTGCAGTGTTGTGGGTTTACAGTAAAGCAACTTTGTACTGGAGAGAAAGACTGCAAGTCTTTCCAGACTTCAGGACTTCAGAATGCAGTGCTCTGTCCTGTGAGCGGCTATAGAAGCGGATCAGACATCCCTCAGTACCTCTCGTGGAGTTATAGAAGCAGGGCGGCACGAACGACACCTGCCTCGTCAGGCTTGAGTCTTTCGGGCATCACTGAAGGATCAGTGCCACCTACCGCGCGTTTCTGGAAATCAGCTTGCAGCTGCTTCTTACTCTACCCGGGAGCTATACTTGATCACTCTGAACAGTTGTAGCTTCTGAAAGTCTTTACCATACATGTGAATTCTCTCCAAGAAAAAGCATAGAAAGTTCAGCTTGGGGAAAAGAAGATAAAAAAAAAAAAAAAAAAAAAAAAAGGAAAAGAAAAAAAAAAAGTCTGAAAGCAATATGTAGTGCTGCAAAAGACAGGCTGACAGACTGGGGCTTGTTCAGCCTGGATAAGTCTCTGGGAACACCTTATTACAGTCTTCAGTACCTAAACGGGGTCTGCAAGAAAGCTGAAGAGGGACTTTTAAAGGATATGTACTGATAGGACAAGGGGGAATGGCTTTAAACTGACAGAGGGAAGACTTAGATTAGACATTAGGAAGAAATTCTTTACTGTGAGGGTGGTGAGGCACTGGCACAGGTTGCCCAGAGAAGCTGTGGCTGCCCCATCCCTGGCAGTGTTCAAGGCCAGGTTGGAAGGGACTTTGAGCAACCTGGTCCAGTGGAAGGTGCCCCTGCCCATGGCAGGGGATTGGAACAAGATGATCTTTAAGGTCTCTTCCAACCCAAGCCATTCTATGATTCTATGACAAATGCAGAAACATGACGCTGGTATTACAGTTACTATGTTTATTTGTCAAAAATTCATGGATAGACAAAACCCACTTGACAAAATACTCGACAGAAATTGCAAAGCAAAAGAAAAAAAATCAGTGCACTTAGAAAATAGTTTATAATTTGTAAAATTAATTTGAGCATTTCAGTAACAGCGGCTTCCTGCTCTCAAATATCTTAGAATATTTAAAATCCAGTCTACAGATAACCCTTTGAGCTCTGCAAAATACCAGAATATTACTTAGCTAAATACTCATCACCTAGAGGGCAGCAAAGCATTCTAACAGTCCAACTTCCTATGCAGCACACAATGTACCATCTCAAACTGTCTCATGTTTGAAGGAAATGTTGTTATTTTAAATGTACATAATTCCCAAATCTACCTTCATGGAAATCAAACTCATTGCAAAAGATAAACCAACCAAACCATTATATGATTCTATGAAACTCAGCACTACAACTAAGCTTTATACCTTTTTTTAAGGCACAATAACGTTAAAGCCGTGTACAGCGACGACACCACCATACGCATCTAACGTAATCAACGTGCTTATTATAAAACAAGGACTCGAGAAACCTTTTTAAATACTATTCAACGCCACTGCCCTTGTGTGCGTTCAAGTGTAGAGACCGCACCCGCAGCCTGCCGCCCATCAGAGAACAAGTACAACATTCTCCTCAATGCTGAGGGGAGACTGTTCACTTCTTAAATCCGTTATAGTGCCCTTCCCCTCCCGCTTATGGGAAGGGAGGGGCCAAGCGGCAGCTCCTGGGGCGACCGGCTCGGCCGCTTAGCCGTTAACGCTTTAAACTTCCCGCCCGCTACTCGCAGTACCGGTGGCCGTGTTGCTTGTTGGCCGCCGCAGTTTCCCGGCGCTGCGGACAGCAGAGGCAGTGAGTGGCCACGGCTGCTTTACGTCCTCTTCGGGACCGACGCTGAGGGTTACGGCCGGCCCGTCGCGCCTTGTTTCTTCGGGCCCACCGCTGGATCGGTGCCGCTGCCGGGAGCGGAGGCGAATCTGCTGGGCCCGTGCTCCCGCTAGCGCGGTTTGGGCGGTTGTCAGGGAGAAACAAGATGGCTGCCGTGGCGACGGAGGAGGACACGGAGCTGCGGGACCTGCTGGTGCAGACGCTGGAGAGCAGTGGCGTGCTCAATAAGATCAAGGTGGGGGAAGGAGAGTCTCTCGTCTGCGCACATGTCGCTCAGTGGAGAGGGGGGAGCCCTGGCTGGTAGCGGAGGCGGTTAACGGCCCCATGGGGTTCCTTGTGGGGTGCTGAGGCTTCACGGGTTTCGTCCCCTCTCGCTGCCGTTTCCAGCTGGTGTTGCCGGCTGGGCCCTGTCTCGGTGTCGCGGCCTGGCGGTGGCGCCTGCTTTTCCCGTGCGCTCAGCGGTCGCTGGGCCTTGGGTTCGGCGGAGCCGCGTCCAGTGCCTGCCTCACGTGCTGGAGCTGGTACACGCGGGACGCGGAGGCGTGGGCGCGAGGCCTGGCCGCCGCATGAGGACTGCCCGCGGCCGCAGGACTCGCAGGTTCACCCGGGCGCGGAGAGGAAAAGCAGTTCTCAGCCGCCGCAGGCAGCCTGTCGCCCGGCTTTATGGTTTCGCCCTCGTAGATACCGTGTGGCCGCAGGAGCTCTCTTGCTGCCAAACCCGCTGGAAGCATTCAGCTGCCGGGTGGTGTGGGACACGGTGGGTAGAGTTTCTCCCTGTTTCGATTTGAAAAGCCCCTATTGAAAATTCCAGGCAGGAGTTCTTGAGGGTTGCTGTTTAAACGTTGTTCTTGTGCGTGGGTTGCTTGAGCTGTGTTTCGGAGGCTAAATCTGGAAACTCTAGGGGGATGCTGCCCGCCTGCAGGGAGCAAATAATGCCATGTTAAAAAAGTCTATAAGATAGTGTTACGGTAGAGCATACACTACTTCCAAGACTGTGGGGTAGCCTGAGGTTGTGAGAGAAACGATGTGAAAATTGGTTCCATGAATTCTTGTTCAAGTTAGAAGCCTTCAGCAGTAATTACTGTATATAGCAAAGAGCCATACAGATACAGAAGCTTAAGAAGTGCTACATTCCCTTCCAAACTAAAGGAGAAATGAAGTTTGGATTTCAGGTCAAGGATGGTGTTATTTATCCACACTGTAATATTTTAAGCCTTGAAGAGGTGAGTGATTACTGCTGATATTTGAGGAACAGCTCAACAGCTGAAATGGGTAGTGGAAGTGAGAGCATCTCTGCATGTATAATATGATTTATACCACTGGATTTTGGGCTGGTTGTCATACCTTTCAGCAAAGAATTAAAAATATATCGTTCTTGCATTTCAAATGGATAATCCTTGTTTAAACTCTGAAGGTAGATGAAGATTCTATTGCATGTAAGTGTGTTTTGAGTAGGGAGACCTTTTTTCTAGCTGAATGTCAAATAGGCCTTTTGGGTACCTGTTAATCTCTCACATAGTATTAACTAATAAAAATATGGTGATAATACAATGATAATTAAAAAAAATTACAAGCCAATTGGATCGTATTGACCACATGAGCTGTAGTGTTTTGATTCTTGTCTTTGTGTTGTATGCAAGCTTTTGTACTGTGGTTCAGTAAAACAGTTTGAGTTTTGTGTAAATATATTTATTGTAGTTTTCACTATTCTGTAATGCTGAAAGTGTGCAAAATCCAGTATGGTGTAAGGTATCCTTAAGGCAAGCTAGCAATTGACTTGGAAAAGTACAAGCTGCATCCTACTTACCAGATTATATCTCTTACATGCCTGCACAACTTTCAGCATCTCTACTTCCTATGCTCCAAAATGACTGGCATATACCTCAGTAGATGCAGAACATTAAGGAGTTTAACCTCTGGTGACCACCCTAGGCCATCTCTTCTTTAATGCTTGAAGTTACTGTTTAATAATTGGTGTGCTTATGGTTAAGGATGTTCATTTGAGGGATTCTTGGTGTTTTTTCTAAGCAGTAAACCTTAATTGGCATGTGAGTTTGACTATTCCTTGACAGAATTTGTTCTGCTAGTACCTTGCAAAAAGTCCATTGTCTTCCAAAAGAATTAAGGTTGAAGACTCTTAAACTGTCATCTTTTAATTGAAATTACATACCATGCGTTAAAAACAAACAAACAATTGTAATCATACATCCATTAAAATAAATGAAACACAGTTGTGATCAGCAGCATTTATCTATTGTGATAGAACTGAATGAATGTTTACGTGTTATCAAAACAGTTGTTTATCTTGTACTTCAGAATGAGTACTGACCATTTTATTTCAAGATGGATAAGGTTAGAAAGCTAACCTGAAAGTTGTGCAGGTGTATAAGATGTATAATCTGGTAATAATAAACTATAATAATGTCTTTGAGATTTATTGAAGTGGATATATTAAAGAGACAAATATATGGTCCATATATAACTGAATTGGTATGAAGCACTATAGGTAAAGGCAGCTGGAAAGGATTAGAATTCTAAATGAATTATTTCAGTGAATAGGATGTATCAAACTGTCAGCTAATACATTTTGTAACATAATGACTGATTTTTAGAAAGAAACTTAAGGGTGACGCCTTTGTTTTCTAATACAACCTGATTTTACAATGGGTTGCAGTTTATAAGTTTCTTCTTAATTTGAGAAAACAGTTTTTTTGTTGACCTTAGATGCTGAGCACTGAAATACTTAATGAAGTCATATTATGAAAACTAGAAGATCTGTAATGTTTGCCACTTGCAGTTGAGAATTTCCTGTCTTCTCTGACCTGCAGTGTGCATAGATATTTGTAATTTGTTAATCATTGGAATTAATCTGATGGATAAGACTACTTCCAATAAATTTTGTCAACATACAGAATAGAACTGTGGATGCTTGTACTTTAGTGAAAATTATCACTGATGGTGTGTGATGCATGCTGTTAGAAATAGAAATGCTCTTCTGTTTTGAAGAGAATATGATCTTTCTCTTTGCTAGGGAAGCTGTTTTCATAAGAGGAAGAAGAACCATGATGCTACTTACTGTGTTCCTTTGTTATCTTATTTTGCTTTGGTGGCTAGGGCTTAAGCAGGGAGGGAGGAGCACACTGCCACATGCTCAAGGATGAGAACCTTACTGACTGCAGAAGAGTGACAGGGAGGGTACTGAATAACACAGTTAGTGAAGTGCTGTTCACACTTTGTCACAAACTTCAGATTTGTAATGTATATAAACTGGTATGGGCTTTTAGCCTGATGCACACAGGGTTTTGGCCTGGGATGGTCACCAATGGTTAAACTCCTCAATGCTCTGCTAGTCTTGCTCTGTATCCATTGAGGTATATGACAGTCATTTTAGAGTATAGGAAGTAAGAGATGCTGAAAATTGTGCAGGCCTATGTCCATGTGCTGGTAAATTTTACATACGCAAGAGATATTTTCTTGTATGTGCACAGGGTTCTTTTATAGCACTGGAGCACATCTCAGTTATACATGCCTGTGCTTTGCCTAGAATATCTGTAAACAGTTTATCTCAGCAGTGATACATTCTTTTACCCTCCAAAATCTTACGCATTACTTTAACTGTTTCCCTGCCCTAAATGTGTATTTAACCACACTGCTGCATGTGTTAGTAACAATTTGTGAATGAAAGCTTGCAGGCTTTTTGGAGTTTTGCTGGGGTTTTGCACCTCCAGCTAGGCCCCTTGCAGGTCTCTGAAGTGAATGTCTTTCTCATTAACACTTGCTGAGCTTGCCTACCCCTAATTTCTTGGGGAATGCAGGAAGTTGCGTGCATGTGGCATCAAAAACTATGCGTTCAGCTGCTTAAGAAAGGTGGCAATATGTTCATTTGAAGTTGAAATTTATGTTCTGTTTTCTGCTCGTGGGTCTTTGATGGGCGGGGGGAAATTCCAGGGTTTCCTTTGTAAAAGCTGCAGGACTCCAGGGGTTTGTAGAAATGATGTTGAGAGATGCATGAAATGAACAGCAAGGCTTTGTCAACTGGCACACAATGTTATGCTCAACTGTGTGTGTGCAAAGCATTTCATGAAATTAAAGTGACCCACTTTTTCATCTAGTATTCCATAGCATATTGAGATCAGTGTTGTGAAGCCATTGCTTGTTCATCTAAGATACTGCTTCAGGAATAGAACATATGAGTAAAGTGAGGTAGGAAAAATTTTACCGAGATTTTTTTGGAAGGTGTTGGGATATCGGGGATGTTTGCAAGTGAATTGCATAGCTATGCAAAGGAGACCAGTGGGCAAGGATAAGCCCTATCCACAGTTTGTACTTAGTGCTTATTAGGTCATCTTGGTTACTAATGTGTTTACATGCTTTGGGGCCCAGAAATTTGTCCTAGGACAATAAGCTGTCTTGTTTAAGTGCCGGACAGGTGTGTTATAGCACAATAAAAGACAAATGCCTTAATAAAAGATAACTCAAGGGACATGCTACCTACCTATGTATGAAGGTGAACCTGCTATTCTGGGGAATGGCAGCATCTGGGAGAAATTGACACCTTGTCATTAAATAATGAGAAGTGGAAGGAAAGCACCTCAATCGGTATTTAAAAGCTTCTGGGTTGGACTTAGAGGAGTGGAGCAGGCAAATAATCAGTTATGTGAAAAGCAATGATAATTGTGGTATTGTTCTGCTATCTCAGTCAGACACTGAATTGGCTGGTGTAATGGCAACCACTTTCAGACAGCTTTGTTCTACAGTCTCATGATCCAGACCCTTAAAGGGGTTTACCCCTACCCACGAGTCATGGCTGGTGTCTTTTATTTTGAACAGTTGTAATAGCCAGTCTGTTTCACAAATGCTGTGTTGGTATTCTTATCCTTTTATGTAAGTATACTTGGTTTCAGTGGCATCAGTGGAAAGGAGTGATCATTGTAGTCATCTGAAACTTTTCATACTGACATAAGACTAAATAATCAAGTTGTTAGCTATTGGTTGGAAAGCTATATGTAAACTGATTTTGTAAGATAACATTTAAATTAATGGGTTGTAAGAGGATTTGCTGGTGGAATACTGTACCCCAGCACATGAAAAAATTTAACAGTGTCTGTATGACCATTGCATACAATTGTGGTAAGCGTTTTACGCTTACAATGCAAGAGAGTTAAAAATATTTCCTATTACTTTGTATTCTTTGAAAGGGTGTCCAAAGATGGTTCTCCTTAAAAAGGAAGCGTTTATCTTATTTTTCCCATGGAAGGAATTTTTTTTTTTTTTTTTTTTTTTTTTTTTTTTTTTTTTTTTTTTTTTTTTTTTTGGTGGGAGGGAACAGTCACAGAGTAATCTATGTTTAGTTACCTTTCGTAATGTATGTGAGAAAATCCAGATGCTCTTCATACTGTTTTTATTCTTAGCTATGGAAATTAATCTTTCTTTAAAAGTTTGCTTTCTTTGCTCTTGAGAAACCTGTCAGAGAGTAGCACTGCCATTTATATTTCATCATGGCAGTGTTATCTACTGGCTACTTCAGAATGTCAGATTAAGAGTTGATTAAAGTGGCAAACTACATCATCAAATGTAATATGTGTTGTCCATGTGATATGTTCAAAGGAAGAAGTAGAGAAACTGTAGTGTTAAAAAAAAAAAAAAATTAAAAAAACAGGCCAGGCTTAGGCTTAAGCTTAAACATTCAGGATAGTACTCAGAAGAATTCTGATCCTTAAGATATTAAAAATCAGTTAAGTAAAACCTCACTACAGGAGTATTTGACTGGAATCATGCTGTCTTTTCCTTGTCGTTTTCTTTGAGTAATTCAGTTTCTTTGGGTGTTATCTGACAAGAAATTGCAGGGATTTGTATATCTTAACATTAACTTTAAAAAATGTATTATCATAAGCTATTTGTTCATGTTTGCTGAACAAATTGTAAATGAAAGGTAGGTGTTTCAAAGCTGCCTGAAAGAGCTGGATTTTTAACTCTCAGAAGAAACTAATAGAAGATAATGTAGCTAATTTGGATTTTTTTTGTGTATGAAGAAATAATTTAGGAAGTCTTGCATCAAACACTCCTTCCACTAACCCCTTGTTGTTCTCAAACTGAAAACTTCTTTCCCAGCCTCAGGTCACACTGTAATGTTAAGTGTTTTAATTGCTCTGTAGATTACAAGCACTGCCAAGTTGCTCTAGGAGAAACAAATAGCTGTTAAGCTACTTGCTGGCTTTTTGCATTCTATTTACATAGTAAAACCAGTTCTTGTACAAATGCAGTTTATTTTGTTTTTTATTTGACAGGCAGAGTTGCGAGCAGCGGTTTTTTTGGCACTGGAAGAACAAGAGAAAGTAGAGGTAAGAGGGCCTTAAAAATAAATTAAAAACCCAGCACCCTGACAGTTCTTCATGTAAAATTAAATACAATAACTTTAATACTTTATTTGTGAAATTAACAAAAGAAAATTATTGCTGCATAAGAGCATGATGCTTAAAGAACTCTTAACAGGACTGTCAGAGTGTTTTCTGATGTTTAGAAATAGGAGTTGTTATATAGCGCTTTGAAACTGTAGCTTTAAGTTACTGTCTCTACTGGTTTTATATTATTTCAGTCCAGTTGACCAGAATAACTGAATATTTTTTCTATCAAATACTTTTTATAAAACATATCTCGTGGACTGATCAAGACCTGATAAAACCAGATTAATGTCTTTTGAAATTTAAAATATTATAGTGTAGTTTGTTTGTTTGTTTTTTTGACAAGTGTATTGTGAAAGCAGTTTAATGCAGTAAGTTGCCAAGTATGGTAATGTTTTTGGTATTTCTCATAAGGATGTTGTAGGCTTACTTCAGGATAATTTGATTATATTAAGGGAAGAATTTTGAATGAAGGGCTGTGTACTAATACCTTGACAATATAATAATATTAAGGGTATGCTGTACTAGCATGATTAAGTAACAATACTGCTGAGGTATGCAGATGCAAGTTTTGTGACCCCTTTACTTCTAGCATTACCATGTTTCCTGTGTCTTTCCATTCTCTAGAGCTAGAGAGGAGAGGGTATTTTATATCCATTCTCTCTCAGAAGAGAGGAATGAAAAACTGGCCTATCATCTACTAGTTAGATGGTTGTGCTCTTGCCGGAAAATGGCACAAATGAAATAGATATCATTGTAACATTAGTAAGGAAGAGCAGTAGTTATTCTATGGTGTAAGATTCCCTGTTCCAGAAATCTAACCCAGGGTTGCTGAAGAAGACAGTGAAAGAGTGGTAATAGCAGAGCAGCGTCATCTCTTGTGGGAAACTTCAGCATATTATAGAGTACCCAGGGAACAGCCTCAGACTATCTGGAGAATAGTACAGCTGAAGAGAGATTTGCTGCAGTTGATCTAGGCTCACCCTTTCTTTGAAAGGCTTAGATGTATCCTATTTTAATTTTATACTATAGAGACACTGGAAATATATTAATCTTTATCTCTACTCTGAATACCTAAATATTAAGCATGAGTTTTTTTTCTTTTTTTTTTTTTTTGCATAGTGCTTTATTGTGTGTGTTAGCATTTATGACTATAGTAATAAATACCTATAACAGGTCCTTTTTTCTTGAAGTTAGGTTCTTACCCAGGATATTTTGATATGTTAGGATTGGCATTTAGAATTTGGTTTGAAATATCCCTGAACAATTTTGACAACCCACACTGATTTATCTCTGTTTAAAAATAAAAGCTGAAGATAGCAAATTTAACAAGGGAGGAAAAACATTATCATAATATCTTTCAGATTAATTTATATAGATTTGTGATCTGGTGTCCTGGGTTCAGCAGTAGCAGTCAGTTTTTCTCCTTCTTAGTAGCTGTTGCAGCACTGTGTTTCTGACTTTTGGCCTAGGAACAGCTGATAACACTGATGTTTAGACTGGCCAAGGACTTTGTGAGTCTCATGCTCTGCCAGGGAGGAGGAGGGGCCGGGAGGAAGCAGGGACAGGATGCCTGACCCAAACTAGCCAAAGAGGTATTCCATACCACAGCACGTCATGCCCGGGGATGTAACTGGGAGCTACCCGGAAGGGCACGTCCTCTTTTCGGTCGGGCTCTTTTCCGGCGAGCGGTATCATATTTTCTTCCCTTGTTATTTCTCTTATCATTATTACTATTGGTGGCAGCAGTAGTGATTTGTGTTATACCTGAGTTACTGGACTGTTTTTATCTCAACCCGTGGGAGTTACATTCTTTTGATTCTCCTCCCCATCCCTCTGGGGAGTGGGGGGGGGGGGAAAGTGGACTGCGTGGTTCTGATTTACGGCCTGGGCTTAAACCAAGACAGTTCTTTTTGGCACCCAACGTGGGGCACGAAGGGTTGAAATAACGACAGATCTGACCGGAGTGTGTCTAATCGTATTTGTGATAAGCATTCAGTGTTTTAGATTAATAGTCACTCGTCACAATGCTGATTTATTGGCTCTCAAAGTTGTTGTTTTTGATCTCACAGTCTCAATATGCCGTAGGTTACTTAGAGCCGGTATTTGCTGTGTTGGTGTTTTTCAAGTGTGGGGCTTGGGCTAAGGTTGTTGTCTCGTTGTATTTTGTGGCAGTGACTTGTAATACAATAGAAGGATTGATCATGAAACTGATTTGGCTTGTGTTCCCAGTGTGGTCACCACCTTTATACTTTGGGAGGTATATAATACAAATGCTTAGCAACTATACATCTTTTTTCTCCTTCCTGGGTGGTCAACCTATGAAGGAGACATTCTTTTACCCTCCCAGTGCCCCTCCCAGACCGTTTGCAGCATAGTTTGAGAGTTTTGAAATTTTTGAGTGGCCTTTTAATATTGTTGAGACCTGTTTGCTGATTGTGATGGGGGTCACCATGTTGGCACGCATACAGAGTGTGTTTTGTTCACAACCATTACGTCTGATCTCAAGAGTTAAGCAGAGTCGGGTTTGGGTCTTGTCTGGGGTTAGACGACAAAATAGGGGGACCGAGAGATTTTCCCCGAGGTTGGATAGCCATGAGTGGCAGGGTGTGTGGGATAGTATGGGCAAGTATCTAGGCCAGTGGGCCCCTCCAGTGTTTTGGAATTTCACCACCGAACAACTGCAAAATCCAGAAGAATTAGTAAAACACTTAAACGAGGTGTGTTGTCATCCTGGTCATACCAGAGAGGGACAAATCATGTCAACGTGCTGGGGCTTGGCCTATGCTTACCGGGCCTTGTTCAACACTATCCAGCACCTTCAAAAGGGAAAAAATGTCCCTGGATCTGAGGGCGAAGCAACAGACAGCACAGCTACTCCAGCTCCGAGCACAGCAGCTACACCGCCCCCAGTGACAAGTACAGCCACTACTCAAACTTTGACTGCAACAGACAGTGCAGCTACCCCAGTGACAAGTACAGCCACTACTCAAACTTCGACTGCAACAGACAGTGCAGCTACCCCAGCGACAAGTACAGCCGCTACTCAAACTTCAACTGTAACAGACAGCGAAGCTACCCCAGCTCCAACCACAGCAGCTACACCACCCCCAGCGACAAGTACTGTTGCTACTCAAACCACAGTGATGACTGCAGCTAAACCAGAGGACCAATTCGTACCAATATCAATTGCCCCTCTATGCAAGAGAAAAAGCAAAAAAAAGGCAAGAAGGGTGAAGCAAGATGAAGAAACAATGTATTCACCACCCGGGCCACCATCTGATCAGGAGTCATCATCACATGACGAAGAAGAAGAGGTGACTTCTTGACCTCGGACCTCAACCGAGCTACAGAATATGCGAAAAGATTTTACCCGTCAACCAGGGGAGCACATCATCACCTGGTTGCTCCGATGCTGGGACAATGGGGCCGATGGTCACGAACTAGGAGGTACGGAAGCCAAGCAGCTGGGATCACTTGCTAGAGAAGGGGGAATTGACAAAGCAATTGCAAGAGAGAAAAAGTCCCTCAGTCTTTGGAGGCGGCTCTTGGCAGCTGTGAAAGAAAGGTTTCCATACAAGGACGATGTTACGAGTCGTTCGGCCAAGTGGACTACTTTAGACAAAGGCATCCAGTCTCTGAGGGAATCAGCCATCGTAGAGATGATCTATCACATCAAACCGAATAACGGAGATATACCCATAGACCCAGATGAAGTCGAATGTACACGACCCATGTGGTGAAAACTTACATGGAATGCACCGTCATCATATGCCCATTCATTGGCAACAGTAACCTGGGGTGACATAGTAACACCAACAGTGGATGAAATGATTCATAAACTCCGAGAGTTCGAAGACAATCCCACCCCTTCCATCATCTCAGCTGTGGAAAAACTGTCCCAGGATGTCAAACAATTGAGGGACGATCTGTCTGATTTATCCAGCTCCTCACGTGTACCAACACACGTCTCAGCTGTTAACAAAAGATGTCCTATTGTTCGAGACAGAAGATATAGAAGGCAAACAACACGGGCCACCCTGTGGTTTTACCTGCGGGATCATGGAGAAGACATGACGAAGTGGGATGGAAAACCTACTTCAGCTTTGGAGGAACGGGTGCATGAATTGAAAATAGGAACAAGGGTCAAGGCTGATCATCCCATGAGAGCTGCGGCTTCAGTCTCTGGTGAGCAGGTTCCCAGATGGAGCGGAAGAGCTGATTTTACTCCAGCTCCTATGATAACGAAGAATAATCCCTTTCAATACGACTTAGGTGTCCAACGTTGTGATGACTGTTAGAGGGACCCTGCCTCCAGCCAGGTGGAGGTAGGGGACAATCGGATTTACTGGACTGTGTGGGTCAGATGGCCTGGCACATCAGTCCCACAGAAGTATAAAGCTCTCGTAGATACCGGTGCACAGTGTACCCTGATGCCGTCAAGCTGTCAAGGGGTGGAACCCATCTATATTTCTGGAGTGACAGGAGGATCCCAAGAGTTGACTGTACTGGAGGCTGAGATCAGCCTGACTGGAAGGAAATGGCAAAAGCACCCCATTGTGACTGGTCCAGAGGCTCCATGCATCCTCGGCATAGATTACCTCAGGAGAGGGTACTTCAAAGACCCAAAAGGATACCGATGGGCTTTTGGTATTGCTGCTTTGGAGACTGAGGAAAATGAGCAGCTGTCCACCTTGCCTGGTCTCTCAGAGGATCCTTCTGTTGTGGAGTTGCTGAAGGTGGAAGAACAACAAGTACCAATCGCGACCGCAACAGTGCACCGGCGGCAATATCGCACCAACCGAGACTCCCTGATTCCCATCCATAAGCTGATCCGTAGTCTGGAGAGTCAGGGAGTGATCAGCAGGACCCGCTCACCCTTTAATAGCCCCATATGGCCAGTGCAAAAGTCTAATGGAGAGTGGAGACTAACAGTAGACTATCGTGGCCTGAATGAAGTCACACCACCATTGAGTGCTGCCGTACCGGACATGCTAGACCTTCAGTATGAACTGGAGTCAAAGGCAGCCAAGTGGTATGCCACGACTGATATTGCCAATGCATTCTTCTCAATTCCTTTGGCAGCAGAGTGCAGGCCACAGTTTGCTTTTACTTGGAGGGGCGTCCAGTACACTTGGAACCGACTGCCCCAGGGATGGAAACACAGCCCTACCATTTGCCATGGACTGATCCAGAATGCACTGGAACAGGGGCAAGCTCCAGAACACCTGCAGTACATTGATGACATTATTGTGTGGGGTGATACAGCGGAAGAAGTCTTTGAGAAAGGGAGGGAAATAATCCAAATCCTGCTGAAAGCCGGTTTTGCCATAAAACGGAGTAAGGTCAAGGGACCTGCACAGGAGATTCAATTTTTGGGAATAAAATGGCAAGATGGACGTCGCCAGATCCCTACAGATGTGATCAACAAAATAACAGCAATGTCTCCACCAACTAATAAGAAAGAAACACAAGCTTTCTTGGGTGCTGTGGGGTTCTGGAGAATGCACATTCCAAATTACAGTTCGATTGTAAGCCCTCTTTATCATGTGACCCGGAAGAAGAACGATTTTAAATGGGGCCCTGAGCAACAACAAGCCTTTGAGCAAATTAAACGTGAGATAGTTCATGCAGTAGCCCTTGGACCAGTCCGGAATGGGCCAGATGTAAAAAATGTACTGTACACCGCAGCTGGGGAGAATGGTCCTACCTGGAGCCTCTGGCAGAAAGCTCCAGGGGAGACTCGAGGTTGACCCCTTGGCTTTTGGAGTCGGGGATACAAAGGATCTGAGGCCAGCTATACCCCAACTGAGAAAGAGATACTGACAGCCTATGAAGGGGTTCGAGCTGCTTCGGAGGTGATTGGCGCTGAAGCACAGCTCCTCCTGGCACCCCGGTTGCCCGTTCTGGGCTGGATGTTCAAAGGCAGGGTCTCCTCTACACATCATGCAACCGATGTGACATGGAGTAAATGGGCTGCACTAATTACACAACGAGCTCGAATAGGAAATCCCAGTCGTCCAGGCATTCTAGAAGTCATCATGGACTGGCCAGAGGGTAAAGATTTTGGAATGTCACCAGAGGAGGAGGTGATGCGTGCTGAAGAGGCCCCACCATATAATAAACTATCAGAAAGTGAAAAGCAGTATGCCTTGTTTACTGATGGGTCCTGCCGTATTGTGGGAAAACATCGGAGATGGAAGGCAGCTGTATGGAATCCTCAACGACAAGTTGCAGAAACTGCTGAAGGGGAGGGTGAATCGAGTCAGTTTGCCGAGGTGAAAGCCATCCAGCTGGCCCTGGACATTGCTGAACGAGAAAAGTGGCCAGTACTTTATCTTTATACTGACTCATGGATGGTGGCAAATGCCCTGTGGGGGTGGTTGCAGCAATGGAAGCAGAGCAACTGGCAACGCAGAGGTAAACCCATCTGGGCTGCTGCACTGTGGCAAGATATCGCTGCCCGGGTGCAGAACCTGGTGGTGAAGGTACGCCATGTAGACGCCCATGTACCCAAGAGTCGGGCCACTGAGGAACACCAGAACAACCAACAAGTGGATAAAGCTGCTAAGATTGAAGTGGCTCAGATGGACTTAGATTGGCAACATAAAGGTGAATTATTTTTGGCTCGGTGGGCCCATGACACTTCAGGCCATCAGGGCAGAGATGCAACATACAGATGGGCCCGTGATCGAGGGGTGGACTTAACAATGGACACCATTGCCCAGGTTATTCATGAGTGTGAAACATGTGCTGCAATTAAACAAGCCAAACAGGTAAAGCTTCTTTGGTATGGAGGACGATGGCTGAAGTATAAATATGGGGAGGCCTGGCAGATTGATTATATCACACTCCCACCAACCCGCCAAGGCAAGCGCCATGTGCTTACCATAGTGGAAGCAACCACCGGATGGCTGGAAACATACGCTGTGCCCCATGCCACTGCTAGGAACACTATCCTGGGCCTTGAGAACCAGATTTTGTGGCGACATGGCACCCCAGAAAGAATTGAATCAGATAATGGGACTCATTTCCGGAATAACCTTATAGACACTTGGGCCAAAGAGCATGGCATTGAGTGGGTCTATCACATCCCCTACCATGCACCAGCCTCTAGGAAAATCGAATGGTATAATGGGCTGTTAAAAACTACACTGAGAGCAATGGGTGGGGGAACTTTCAAGCATTGGGATACACACTTACCAAAGGCCACCTGGTTGGCCAACACCAGAGGATCTACCAACAGGGCTGGCCCAGCCCAGTCAGAACTTTTACATATTGTAGAGAGGGACAAAGTTCCTGTGGTGCACATGAAGAATTTGCTGGGGAAGACAGTCTGGGTTGTTCCTGCTTCAGGTAAAGGCAAACCCACTCGTGGGATTGCTTTTGCTCAGGGACCTGGATATACTTGGTGGGTAATGCAGGAAGATGGGGAAGTCCGATGCGTACCTCAAGGGGATTTGATTTTAGGGGAAAACAGACAATGAACTCAATTGTACGCTGTTGCCTGCTATAGCCCATCAACTAGAAGTCTGCAGGGCACCAACGACTGGCCCTGACTTCCCTCCGACCATCATCCCAACAGAGAATGAACTTTGATAGAACCGGACGAGTTCTACAGTAAAGGAATGATCAGCATCAGCAGACAACGATCCAACACTGCACACAGCTTCTCCTGCCCTGAAAGACTGTTACAAGAGATGGAGCCCAACATCATGAACCGAATGGACTCAGTAGCTTTATAGGAATTGGTCCGTGCACTAAGATAACAGTGCACTGAAATGAGAGTGAGGGTATATGGAAAATGTGGGATCTGAGCATGACGTGAATGGTATGGAATAAGGGGTGGATACTGTCCTGGGTTCAGCAGTAGCAGTCAGTTTTTCTCCTTCTTAGTAGCTGTTGCAGCACTGTGTTTCTGACTTTTGGCCTAGGAACAGCTGATAACACTGTTTAGACTGGCCAAGGACTTTGTGAGTCTCATGCTCTGCCAGGGAGGAGGAGGGGCCGGGAGGAAGCAGGAACAGGATGCCTGACCCAAACTAGCCAAAGAGGTATTCCATACCACAGCACGTCATGCCCGGGGATGTAACTGGGAGCTACCCAGAAGGGCACGTCCTCTTTTCGGTCGGGCTCTTTTCCGGCGAGCGGTATCATATTTTCTTCCCTTGTTATTTCTCTTATCATTATTATTATTATTGGTGGCAGCAGTAGTGATTTGTGTTATACCTGAGTTACTGGACTGTTTTTATCTCAACCCGTGGGAGTTACATTCTTTCGATTCTCCTCCCCATCCCGCTGGGGAGTGGGGGGGGGGGGAAGTAGACTGCGTGGTTCTGATTTACGGCCTGGGCTTAAACCACGACATCTGGTAATTAGCACGGTCCACACTTTGTCAAGATGATTTGTAAATTCTTTTTTTTTTTTTTTTTCCAAAAGGTGGGTCTCAATTTCCCTAAGCTTGGCACTATATTAGAGGAGCAGTCTGGGAAGTTGATTGCTTAACTTACCTTGTTAATCATTAAGTAAATAGAAGTCAGTACACTATTAAGAATTTTGGTGAAATTATTCTACCTCTGTATCTTTTATGGTAGAAATAGAGACAGTTCTAATTTGTCTAAATGAATATATGGCTCTGCAGCTTTTACTTGTAGGTAGTAGAATTAAAACAAGGGTGGATTTCGAGGATGTGACTTATGTATGCCAGGCATCATTGTGGAACAGCGTAGACCAAAATGCTAACTTGCTCTGGTTTTTAGTTTCTTGCTAGCACAAGGATGATGTTAATTTCTGTTTGTTTTTTTTCTTTTTGACAGAACAAAGCACCTCTGGTAAATGAAAGCTTGAAAACTTTTTTAGGTACAAAAGATGGTAAGTTCTTTATTTAGTATACTTCTCAAAATATTCTAAGTATTAAGCAAAGGATTAAATCTTTGAGTGTTTCATTAACAGTACAGTTTTCATTACATAAAGAATGCTTATGTTCCTGTCAAATGTCATGATTGCTATTCATTCAAAATAGAATTCAATCTATAATTTCTGAAGTTAATATTGCTGAACTTGTATTTTTAACTGAGGTGACTAATGCACTTTAATACTTCATGATGAGTTATGATTATGCTAATTTGGGGCTGTTCTGGACCTATGGAAAGGGTAACCAGTGAAAACCACTACAGAGGTACAGTAGTAAATGCACACATAGCAGAAATGTTAAAATAATGTCTTTAAACCAGATGATTAGTTCAAAAAAATAATCTTACACCTGGCTTTTCTAAGTAGTCATTATTTATGCTCCTGCAGTATTGCTGAAATAAATAACTGATGGCTGAGTTACAGATTATGGAGTTGGTATACAAATTAGCTATGTGGTGGTAGTTTGCTGAGTGTCTAAATGATACTTGTAGGAGTGTTGAATCAGTATACTTCAATACTGAAGCCATGTTAATGTTAAATCTTTGAAGTAAGAATTGTTTCTCTCTGGTGTGTCTTTACTCTTATTTCTTTTTCAGGTCGTTTGGTAGCAGGTCTTGTTGCAGAATTTCTGCATTTCTTCAATCTTGATTTTACATTGGCTGTTTTCCAGCCTGAATCAAGCACAGTAAGATATACTGGTTTTATTTGTATTCTATGCTGATTGTTTGGAGTATGTGGCAATGAATACGGAAGCTAAGTAGATTTGTTAAAGCCACTTGCTTGCATTTATTCTAAATATTTTTTCATATTTAATCTGTAAAAGGTACTTATTGCCAAAGACATGCATTCCAGGAATGTGTGGTAATAGGAAGGAGTATTCCCTTTATCAAAAAAATCAGTGCGTGATATGTTAATTTTGAATTGATAAATTACTGCTATGATTTCACAAAAAGTATTATATACAACAGAATACTTTTGCAATGATTTTTTGCCAATAGTTTTACTCTGTCATGATAATAAGTATTGTTAGATGAAAATTATGTTAGAAATCTATTCTCAGAGAAATTTCAGTGAAACAAAGGGCTTTGTGCAGATATATGTGACAGTAATTGAATAGTACAGTTGGAAGGGATAGTGTAGCCCAATTGATTGCTTTTAGGCTTTTGGTATTGAACTAGAGGTTTTTCATCATATTTGTCCCTCTGTCTCTATTTATAAATGTTTTAATAATAAATTTGGGGTTGAAACATTTCCATTTAACTGCAAAATTTTTCTTTACACCTAGTACTAATTTTTATTCTTAATGTCAGCTTAAATTGATCAAAGGTTAATTTATTAAAAATCCAAATCTTAATTAATTGCCTTCTGTTTCTCAGCAGTTCATGCTTCTTTTTAGGGGCTTAATTAAAGAAAATCCCATGCACCCTTCTTCATTGTCAGACATACTTAACGGCATTTATTGCACAAGGACACATGTCTACAAAGATTCATGTTCATGCTAGCAAACAAAACCAGTCATGCTTTCTGTCGCTCATTCTTAGGAGCAGTGCTCCATGTGCATTGTAAAGGTACCTCATGCTCATTGAAACACCTGCTTCCTTTTTCCAGTAAAAACATCTTTTTCACCTAATGCAGTACATATATGAAACTTAGCCAAAGTTAAGCAAGTTGGCCAAGAATGCTATGCATATTGCTTGCAGTATTGCCATTCTGAGGTCATGCCAACCACCCTGGATTTGCTGCAGCATTCTGTTTCTGCTATAATGTGAATTTCAGATTTAAGAAGGGTTTTTTTTGGTTTTTTTTTCCTGTCTTTTTTTCTTTGGCTGATACTGAATTATTTTCATCCCTGCTTCTGCCCAAACCCATGGGTTTTTTTTTTTAAAGTGAAACAGAGACTGAAAGTAAGTGTTGACCTATGCTGGTGCACTTTTGTATGCACAGGAATGCTCTCCGTCATCTATGAATTTACTGGAACAAGTGGCTACGTGTCCAAAGATCCACTTTAAAATGCAGTAGGCTAAACTTGACCCTATAAATCCTGAAGCATGATAACGATGAGAACTTCCATATTTAAAACAACTATGGATGGTGTCTGATAAGTTCAGGTACAGATCAGAAGTAAATGATGCAATAGGCTATCATTACTTTAATATACATGCAACAGGAAGTCTTATTCACTGTTTAGTCAAAATATTGCTGTGTTAAATAAGATCGAAAAGCTTTAGGAGCTTTATTACAATATACGTGTAGTGTATTCTGACTGTTATTTCAGTGCTGTGATTTTTTTGTTTTCCCCTAGCTAAATGGCCTTGATGATCGTGAAAACTTAGCTCGAGATTTGGGAATTACAGAAGAAGGAGGTACTGTGGGTGGTCCCCTATTATTGGAGGTTGTACGAAAATGTCAGAAGAATATTTCAGGCAATGGAGAAGTAAGTACTGTTAACATACAATTTCTTTCTTCATAATTCTTTATTTTCATTTCAGTGAAGTAAAGTAAAGAATACTTATCTGTTGCTGTAGTATATGTTTCCAGTCTTTATTAAATTATGCCTTCAACATAACTTACAAGAAAAAATGTTGAAAAATATGATTGACTATTCTGTTGTTTTTAATGCTATCCTCACACTCTTGACTAATATTCTGCTACAACATAGTAACACAGAGTGAACCCAGATAAACGATACTAAACACTTGTTTATTTTCATAGTTTTAGTGTGATTTGATAACACTTTAAGCTGTATGTATTTTCTTTGGCATACTTCTAATTTTAATATGACCTGAAAACCCTAGAATTGGTTTTGTTAAAAATCTTTAAAGCTGTTCTGAAAACCTAACTAAATATATGAAACTATTAAACTACCTGAAGGCAATGACAGTAACATTTTAATGGAATATATAATTAAGTTGTAAATTAAATGAAATCCAGCCAGTTGCATTTGATTAGTCTCTGTCATGATTGTGGCTTGAAAGAAAATTCTGTGCACCCAAGATGCATTCAGTACCCCAATGAAAGCTTATATTTAATAGTTGTCATAGACTTCTTAACATGGCATCATGGTGTCACAGTTTGTGTGCTGTGTGAGGATGGTAGCCTTGTTTCTTGTTAGGTAGTATTATGACAAAATTCAATATGTTTTTAAGAAGTGTTTATCTGAAACTTGTTAGGTGGCTCCAGTTCTAAGTGATAGCCTGTGCCCCACATCAAAATCATCTGATGGAAGGTCAAGTACACACCCAGTACCAAGTAAGGTAAGATTGTTAATGTATAATGAAAAAGCTACATAATATACATGAGAAGTAGAAGAGAACTCCAATGAAACTGCAGATACAGTGGCATTTACTTAGATGATCTGCAAAGTCCTGTGACTTTCTTATTGGGTAGGTGACAGTATATACACTTTATATATATATGTACACATATACACAGTATATACACAGAGTCTCTGTGAGACACAGAGAGGTCAGAGATAACTTGTCTGTTTATCAGGCAGCTGGCTGATTGCTGCTTGGGAGTGGTAAGGTATTGAGATACAGCTGTCTTTGCGTTGGGTCATGTGGCTTTGTTTTTTTCTGTTGACTCCTGTTAGCACAAAATCTGTTGTTAACTAACATCTTCCAGGTCTCTAATGCACCATTATGTTTGAGTGGAACTTACCAACAGGTTGAGAATTATGGGAAAGTGTAGGGCACAGAAGAGGGCATGATCACTTAAGCCTCTCTCCCACAGAAACCAGCTACTCACCACACTGAGTTAAAAAACAACAAAACCCCTCCACAAACAACAACCCCCTGAAAAACAACTAAGCACACCAAACCTGATTTAAGTAGTAAATTTTGTTCAAATTAATGATGTGATCTGATCACATGAAAAGTTGTAATAGCTTTTTTACAGAATTACTGGAAAGAACTTGGAAGCTTTCCAAGTCACTACTGAAAACTGAGAAATATAACATTGCGTGGATTTTGTTGTTAGTTTATTAATTTGTAAAAGGGAGCGATAAGGATAAGAGAAAATGAAATTGCAGCTCTACTTGGATCTGCTTCATTTTATTCCAGTTCTTTAATTTTTTGCCATGCAAAACTATGCAGTTTGAAAAGCAAGGTTCATTTCAAGGTAAAGTTCCTTAATTGCTGTGCTTGTTGATAGTACCTTAAAAACTAATAGGTCAGTCTGTGTAACTGACCTTTGAATGGAAATCTTAATAATTTCAGACCTGCTTTAGAAGATACTTCTTGCATGGCACCAGCTTTTAAATCAAATCCACTAAAAAGAGCTGAATGCTGCTAATAGTAATGTTGCTTTATACCTGAGCCCTGCTTTTGTCTTAGGGTGGTTTTGGATTAGCTGAGAACGACTAAAGATGAATTGTAAGTTGTAAATATTCCACTCCCCCTTATATATACCACCTTTCATCTTCATACTTGTTTTGACATAAGTAGGTCAGAACAAGAAGAGCTAAGTGTTTGTTACATGGCTTTTCCTCAGGAAAAGAATATTTATTTAGAGGAGGAAAAAAGTTTTTCGAGTAGCCTGGAAAGCCGAGGCTTTTGTGCCTCACCAGCATCCTTTTATAGGAACCCTTCACCAAACATTCCTTCCGGATCAGAGGGCAATTCAACTGTCTTGTTCAGGGAAACACACCAGCAGCATAAGGGGAACCCCTGAGTGAGTTTCCATACTTTATCCAAGTATGTTATCTGCTGCTGGCGACTGCTAGAGCTCACAAGGATTAACACTAACAGTTTATGGAATAACACTCTTTATTAATATAAAATTGTGGCAAATTAAGGTTCAGACATTGGCAGTGGTAAGGACTGTCTGCAAAAACAAGCTTGAAGCTATATACAACCAGACTATAATCACTAATAATAGCTAGTATGAGTTAGTTACTGAGCATGCATAATGAAGTTCTTACTCAATAAGTGTCCCTAAGGTGGAGAAGAGATTCAGCCCATCAACTGATCCCAGTAGTTAAGGTGGAGTCTTCCCCACTTTCCCTCTCCTAATTTCACATATTTATACAATTTGTTTCAGGTTAATAACTCCCCATAATCTTCCCACCAATGTACAGAGTGGTCAGTTAATGTCCATGCGGTTACATCATTTTCATTGAAAGGACATCCTAGTCATGTTTTACTGACATGTGAAGCTGTAAGTTGATGATGTCCATGTGCTGTACCAGGCTTCAAGGATAGTCTTTCCTGATAAGAGATTTGTTAGCCCTGTTTCTTAATTTGCCTACACAAGGGCAAAGCTTCTTCTCCTGCTATTACTTCTTTGTTTGTCAGTGTTGTTCACGGTGACCTTGTAGGAGGCCCTTGTATCTGTTCAGGTTTCTCCATAGTAACAAAGGTTTCAAGTTTTTAACTTTATGCCTGTGGAGCTTCAGTGTCTCTAGTCATACATACTATGTTACTCATGAATGTAAAATAAATCCTCTCACTTTGCTTTTAGAAATACAAATATAGTTTCCTTGTTTGGCAGCCACTGTGCGGTTTATCAGTATATGGTCCAGCCTAGCCTTGAACACCGCCAGGGATGGAGCATTCACAACTTGCCTGGGCAACCCATTCCAGTGCCTCACCACCCTCTCAGTAAAGAACTTCTTCCTTATATCCAATTTAAACTTCCCCTGTTTAAGTTTGAACCCGTTACCCCTTGTCCTATCACTACAGTCCCTAATGAAGAGCCCATCCCCAGCATCCTTGTAGGCCCCCTTCAGATACTGGAAGGCTGCTATGAGGTCTCCGCGCAGCCTTCCCTTCTCCAGGCTCAACAGCCCCAACTTTCTCAGCCTGTCACCATATGGGAGGTGCTCCAGTCCCCTGATCATCCTCGTGGCCCTCCTCTGGACTTGTTCCAACAGTTCCATGTCCTTTTTATGTTGAGGACACCAGAACTGCACACAATACTCCAAGTGAGGTCTCAGGAGAGCAGAGTAGAGGGGCAGGATCACCTCCTTCGACCTGCTGGTCACACTGCTTTTGATGCAGCCCAGGATACGGTTGGCTTTCTGAGCTGCGAGCGCACACTGAGGCCGGCTCATGTTCATTTTCTCATCGACCAACACCCCCAAGTCCTTCCCTGCAGAAGCTGCTCTGAATCTCTTCTCTGCCCAACCTGTAGCTGTGCCTGGGATTGCTCCAACCCAGGTGTAGGACCTTGCACTTGTCATGGTTAAACTTCATAAGGTTGGCGTCCGCCCACCTCACAAGCATGTCGAGGTCCCTCTGGATGGCATCGCTTCCCTCCAGTGTATCAACCAAGCCACACAGCTTGGTGTCATCGTCAAACTTGTTGAGGGTGCACTCAATCCCACTGTCCATGTCACCGACAAAGATGTTGAAAAAACCGGTCCCAACACTGATCCCTGAGGGACACCACTTGTTACTGGTCTCCAGCTGGACATTGAGCCATTGGCCACAACTCTTTGCGTGCAGCCATCCAGCCAGTTCTTTATCCACTGGGTGGTCCATCTGTCAAATTGATGTCTCTCCAATTTAGAGACGAGGATGTTGTGTGGGACAGTGTCAAATGCTTTGCACAAGTCCAGGTAGATGACGTCAACTGCTCTACCCCTGTCCATCAGTTCCGTAGCCCCATCACAGAAGGCCACCAAATTGATCAGGCAGGATTTCCCCTTAGTGAAGCCATGCTGACTGTCACCAAGCACCTTGTTGTTTTTCATGTGCCTTAGCATGCCTTCCAGGAGAATCTGCTCCAAGATTTTGCCAGGCACAGAGGTGAGACTGACTGGTCTGTAATTCCCTGGGTCATCCATTTTCCCCTTCTTGAAAATGGGGGTTATATTTCCCTTTTTCCAGTTGTCGGGAACTTCACCTGACTGCCATGATTTTTCAAATATGATGGCCAGTGGCTTAGCAACTTCATTCGCCAGCTCCTTCAGGACCCATGGATGGATTTCGTCAGGTCCCATGGACTTGTGCACGTTTATGTTTTTAAGACTGTCTCGAACCAGATCTTCTCCTACACTGGGCCCAGGGTCTTCATTCTCACAGTCCCTGCGTCTGCCTTCCAAGACTTGAGTGGTGCCGTCAGAGCCTTGGCCAGTGAAGACTGAGGCAAAGAAGTCATTAAGAACCTCAGCCTTCTCCAAATCCAGGGTAGCCAGTTGGAATTCCAACAAGTTGGAATTTATGATCAAGCTTTCCATATTCTTTACACACATCCTCTATGACAAACAAATCATAATTCCATTGCAGTGGGATATAGATGAACAGGTTCTGGAAATGCTTTTCATACTATATTGCTGTATCCTTCATGAAAATAGGTTTATCTCAGAAACAGGAGAAAATTGGTTTCTGTATGGTTGTGTCCTCCTAGAAACAGCAACAGCTGTTAGTTGAACTACACCCTCCTCTAGATAGTGGATATCTTAATGGGACTACAGTTCTTGGATACATTTTTTCCCATCTCTCTTTCCTTGGCAAAGGGAGGGTGGGAAAATATTCTGCCTGTGGCACATACTTGGAGTAGAAATAATGCAGAAGGAGGAAACTTTAGCCAGTCTCAGCTGCAGCAAGATGGAAGTTAAGCTGAGCAGTTTAGACTTCCTGATTGAAACAAGGTTTTCTGGTGGTTTTTCAGCAAACCTGAGAGCTGAAATGGCTCTGACTGTGACTTGGCAACGAATATATGTAATGTAGAAGGGAGTGTGCTAGGAGAGACCAAGACCACAGCTCTTGGCAGCAGCAAAGAATTACGTTTAAGTGCAAGTGTGAAACCACATTCTGACTTATCTTATTAACACCAGTAGTCTGAAACCCAAGGTAAGCATGTTGCTCTTTGAATCTTTAGCCATGGTTAACCTATCACTTCAATTTGAAAGCAGTTATTTAATTTCAGCAGAAGTTTACAATATATGAATTCAAAGCAAATGCCAATTGTAGGTAAATTTAAATATTGTTCTTTGGGCCACGAAGATACAACTTGAGCTGTATTACTTATCTTTAAGAGTTAGCATACGGAATAGTTCTCACATGCTTGAATATCTGTAGGATGGAGCCATAAGCATGATACAAAGACTGAATTTTATGTACTTTCAAAGTATCTGGCTTGTGTCATTTTTTGTTTTAGTATTTGGAGGGAGAAAGTGTTATTAACTGCAGTTGTCTTATGCTTGCTGCTTTAAAAGAAATATAATATTGCATTTAATGTGGAAGTTGGAGGAATTACATGGGTTTAAATTGTGGTGGTTTTTTTTTGTTTAAGGCAGTGGCTGTAACTAACAACAGCTGTTTATAGATGAATTTCAAAATAACACTAATAAAGTATCATGTAACTTTCAGGGTGTAAAACAAACTCCTCTATATTCAAATCAGTCTGTAGATTTCTTTATTTGATGACCAACTTTTTTAAAAATTGGCTGCTTTTGTACTAGAGGTGATCTGGGCAGCAAAACAATTTCAGAGGATGGAACAGAAATTTTTAATGGCAGCAACAATAAAGAACACTTCCTTTCTAAAGCAGTAAAACTTTTTTCTCTTGTGTGATTCCTGATGATATTAATAAATTCTTGAGCACTAATAAAATTTGAGCTATGTTTATATTAACACAGTATTATAAGACATAAATATTTCTTTCATTCTTTATCTTTCAAGGCTGCTGAAACCACTCAAAATGATACAAGTGATTCATCAGGGGAAGGAAGCAAAAGAAGCATTCATTTTCTGCCTAATGAAACAAACCTAGATTCTCAACTAGAAAACAAAGACTTGAATACCAAAGAAAAAAGTGATCCAGGTGTGGATGAAGATGATGTAGAGGGAGATTCTTTTTTTGATGATCCTATACCCAAACCAGAAAGAACTTACGGCTGGTAGGTTACATGCAAGTTCTGCTTCATGCAGGCTTATTTTTGTCCTCAGTATTCTTGCAGACTTTTGAGACCTATCTGGTGTTTGATTATTCACACTTGAAAATGCAAGTGTTTAGATCTGTTCTGTAACATTTTGTTTCTGAAATGTGCACTTCTATGATTCTGTTCTTTGAAATGCACAGTGTACTCTCGGATCTCTTGGATGTACGGAAGTAGGAAAAACTCTGTATCGCTTTAAGGTGCATTATGTAAACTGTATGATGTCCCCAGCCTATTTCTTTGGTGCAGTGAACATCTGACACATCAGTGTTTCTTCTTGCAGCAGAGCTGCAGTGGTGGTCATTGCTGAAGGGACAGTGCTTTAGATACCTCTATTGAGAAATGCTGCAAGATCATTTAATGGTCTTCTTTTGCTGTCTGAGTAATTGCTCTAGTTTAGTAGAAGTTACCATAAGAGGTTGCAGAAGCATTTTCAAGTTTGACAGTAGCTCCCCTTGTGTTGGCTTTTTCCCCCAACTGTTGACAGAACACCATAAACTTTTTGTATTATCACTGCAGTAGATGCTTACTCTTGGAATGGCATCATTCTGGTACAGCACAAAGCATTTATGCCAGGTAGACTTGGTCTCTTTCTACTAAACTCTATGAGAGAGATTATTTATGATACAACTTTCATTGGATGTATGTATTTGGAACAGATTTTTTTTTTTTTTCCTCAAAGAGCAGTGTTTTTTTCTCTGGCAAACATTGAGTGTTACAAATAACTCTACTATGGTATTTCTTTTCCCTTTTTCTTATTGGAAGTATCAAGATTAAAACTGCATCTGAGTGCATTTACTCTTCCTTCTCAGGAGCAAATTTAACTAGCCTTTAACCAAAGTCTAACCCTCCTAGCAGGAGGTGGTATTGCCATAAAATAGGTTTAAATTATATGTTGGGAAAACTAGAAAAGGCTGGAGAAAGTTCTGAATAATAATGATTTTTACTAATTTCTTACTGTTTGAGCATTTTCTCATGGGAGAATGGGAAATTCACTTTGAAATTAGGTAAACAGTCTTTCTTTAAAAAGACCATCCAAGAAAAGATTCTTAATTATTCAGTTAAGTAAGCTTTTTTGTTGTGATTGTTTTTTTTTTTTTTTTTTGGGGGGGGGGGTTTGGTTTTTTGGTTGGTGGGGTTTTTTTTTTTTGGTTGGTTTTTTTGGGGGTGGGTGTTTTTTTTTGTTTGTTTGTTTTTTGGTTGGTTGGTTTGGTTTTTTCTGGAACAGAAACTCCTAGAGAAAAACTGGTTTCCAAATTATGCCTGTAGTAAAGTCACAGTCCACCAAGTAGTGACTTGAACCTCATCAAGTTTTTGGAATGTAGTTTTTATAGTAAGGTTTGCTGAATATTTTAATGAGGTAGCAACTAATTGTGACTGAGCTGTCTCTGCTGTGTCTTTTGCTTCTGCCCTCTTGATAGCTCCTCTAGATGAGAAAAAAGAACATACTTTTCAGGTATTATTTTGTAGTATGTTGTGCTGGTGTGCCGAAGTCCCAAGGGATGAGTAAATAGGAGAGGCACAAGCATAGTTTGGTGTGCAAACAGGTAAATTCTTCATGGGATCTTTGCCCATTCCCGTAAGAAAGGTGCATTAGAGAGGAAGGGAGCAAGCAGTTACTAAGGGCAGAATAAGAGATGATCCAAGCTTTCCTTGCCCTTAGGTCTCTGACCCGTTAATCAAAATTTGGAAGTGTTTACATATGTGATGATATACGTGATATTTTGGTGATATATAATGAATGATTCAAATTTTGCCCATTACTAGTAGGAATGGGATCACAGTAACAAACAGTTCTGGTAATAATAAATGTGGAAGTCTTGATCTCTTTTAAATAATGTTTCTTCATCCTTTACTTGCAATTAAAGGATTTGAGTTCAACACTTAAAATATGTGAATGAAATAGGTAGTAGCTGAGTGAACTTTAACATGTGACGATGAGATCTATCTTGCTGCAACTGAGAGATTTTAATTCTGTGAACTGACTGCTCTTAGGGTTAATAGTTTTGTTGGACATAATCTCCTTCAGTTCTAAACCAAACTAATTTAAATATTAATTTCTATCTGAATCTGTCTTCTTTTGACGGCATTTACATGTGGGGATAATGAAAGGCCCTTTGATAAAAGTAGTGATTCTGATAAAGGTGCAGGATCTCTATCTGTGAAAGAAGGCAGGCAGAAGGCTTCGCATAGGTGAGAAAGTTACTTTCATACTGAACATCTTACTTGATACTTGTGCCAGTGAACTGCTTATTGTTTCTAGGTTTGTAGAATAAATAGTTCTTTCCCCTTGCTCTTTTTGCTGTAAATGTTCTTGTCCTAGTTTTATGACAGTTTAGTAAATATAGAAGAGAAAGTAATTTTGCACATTTTATAGCTCTATGGAGTACTTATTTATTTGGTTTGTTCTAGGAAAACTGAAGCTAATAAAGCAGGAGGTCTAGCATCCCTTTCTGATGCACCGCCTTTAAAAAGTGGATTAGGCTCCCTGACTGGTGCACCTTTGCTGAAGGAGTCTGACAGTAAGTTTTCTCTTGTTTTGTGTATTGATGACTGTAGGAGAGATTCTCCATAATGTAGTGAATGCAAATCGGATTACGTATGTGACCCCCTTCTGGTTATAACATGTTTTTTTCCACAGAGTGATCACATAGAAATTTTGATGTGTTATTGGGATGATTATGTTTTGAAGCATGAAATTCTCATCTACATGTGTGTGGTTTTGTGTATAAAAGCAGTTTTCAGGATTATAAAATTCTATTGCTCGTTTTTTTTAACTGAAATTAACTTACTCTTTACTATTGTTATCTTACATTATTTGTATAAGTTCTTTAGCAATATTTGCCTTCATGTTGTAAAACCTGATCCTGAATACTGGGAGATTGTCCCTGTTTAAATGTTAGCAGAGTTCAGACCTGAAAACTGGATATAATGACTATACAATACTATAAAATTGTATAGGATTAGTATAAAAGAATACTACTTATAAATGGCTGATGGGTATGCTTAAGTGGGATCTTATTAGAGTCAAAGTCAAATTTCTGATAGAAATGTTTTTGTTTTGTCACAGATTTGCATAGAAACACTGTTTTGAAAGACCTGCCGTTGGTGAATGCAAAACTGGGATCGTTAGAAATAGGCAAGTAACTGCTTTGAGGAAGCTCTGATGTTTTTAGCTGTAAGCTCTGTCCTGGCTTCTTAGAGGAGTCTGAGAAACTGAAATAAATAGTGAAAGAAGTAAAAGCTTTTAATGAAGATTTTAATTCCAGCATATTTAATACCTCTGTAAAACTTTCTGGAGTTAAGAGCAAGATCTGATCCAAAGGAATACAGGAAAGTGAGAACTGGTGTCTGTATGTGGATTAGTATTTTACACATGCAGCAAAAACTTGGTTCATTCTATGCATGTTTGCTAATATCAAGTGCTAAGTTCTGTTGTCTAGACTTCTAAGAAAAGAGGGGGTTTATATTTGTGGGAAAAAGTAGCCAGATAAGTCTTACTGGTTTTCAGTGGTATATTTGCTTGCCCTTCACACCTTTTGAAAGTTGCCTTGTAAGCTCAGGAGCAATATGAAGACGATGTGATATAAGAACTATCAGCTCTATCGTAAAAGAGAGCTGCCACATATTTAGATTTCGTCTTCAGCAATGTAGACAACATCCTGAAAATCTATGTTCAATTTCAAAGCAGTTTGTGTAAATGAGGTTGAGATTTATTAATTACAAACATAAGGTCATCTTCTCTTCCTAATCTGCACAACTAATTTAACCTACTCGCACTTTTGCTGGCTGTTAAACCATGCATTTTGGTGCAGGAATATATTCTTTTGCATTTTTTAAATGGTTTGATTGATACCTTTTTAAAAATTACTTAGGAAATGGAGATGACGATGAGTATGCTGATGACTTCAACAGGTAAGAGAAGGATGATACTGCAGTACCATAATATTTCATGCATTATAAGAATATCCACTAGCATATTTGAATTATTGCATAATATTTAGCTACTCACTATTACTGGAATCTGTCAGTATCTCTGAACTCCTTTAAACTTGGTTGTTATTTTAATATATGTAGTTACAAATTCAAAAAACTCAAACAATGCCCAAAATCAACAGATCCTTTTTGTGCAGGAGGTAATAAGTTTCTTAAAAACCTGGTGCTAGCTTTAAGACGTTAAGTTGTTCCTTTTTTTGAAGGTGTTTGGGTGGGGTTTTTTTCCTGATCCATGCACTTAATGTTTTAACACTTTAATTAATGCTATTAGATAATGAGTACAGTGTATGCTGGCATATTCAATTAAAAATAAAGCATCATGAGTACTCAGTAATAAATATTTAACAGCTTCATGATGTGAAGGTATTGGTGTTGTAAGCCGTAGGGGTATTTATCAGTATCTATCATGGCTGCAGCTAGGTATAAAGCCTTTAGTTAAGGGTTTTTAAATAACTTCATATTTATCTTGCTAGGAAATGAAATCCCATTCAAATGTGAGGTATAAAGGGAAAGTGAATGTAATACCTGGATGTTTGAAAAGAAAGTCTTATTTCTACATTTATGATTTTCTTTCTCTTTAGTACTAGTCATCGCTCAGAAAAAAGTGATATCAGTATTGGTGAAGAAATAGATGAAATTTCTGTGGGAACAGAAGAGTCAATTGCCAGTGATAAAGTATGATTTTTAAAATTATTCTTCTTGACATTTTTCTTGTCTTGACTTTTTTCTTTTAACCTTCCATGAAGGAATGTGCCATTATCATAGACTCTGTATACATGTTTAGATTGTATTATTTGTTCTGTGTTTTTACACCTAGTATTTCTGCGAAGTTAGATACAATGCAGACTGAAAAAACAAACCAAAGATCTCACAGCCATTGTTCAGTAGCACAATTCACTGTCTGTTTCTAGGCATATGAAATGTGTTTGAGACTGGTTTAATGTCCCACATAGGAATGTCTTACCTATATCTCAAGAACACCTCCTAAAGGAGTATGAAATCTCACTGAAAAGGCTTGAGACCAAAAGGATGGGATGATACATGGGACTACAAGAAGTAATGCTTACTGTTTCCATGATTTCTGATTTTTTTTTTACTTCCGTTTATTTCCTAGCTTGAAGGCATCACGCAAGACCTTACTATTTCTCAGTTAAGTGATGTGGCAGATTATCTAGAAGACGTGGCATAGAATTGGACAGCAAAAATGTTTCATTGTGCTGGACTAGAAGACTGCTGTGGACTGTTAATTTCAGACAATCACTTCTTGCTTGAACGTCCACTCTATTTGTGCCTTGTGTTTCAAAAAGACTGTACATGGAGAAGGCTTTTAGATATTCTTAATACGAACTAAATGAAATATTGTGTTCCAATTTGAGTCTGATACTTTCTTCATTTGGTTCAGCCAGACCTTTTACAGCAGGAGATGGATTTTCCACGGATAATGTCCATTGCTGGCAGTGGGCATAATAAAAAACAACTGATAAGAGAACAGTGACGGAGAAGCATGTGGCTTAATAATAAACTTGCACTGTTATTGTAACAGTCTGAATATTATTTTTTTTTTTTAAAGGTAACCAAAGCAAGAACCTTCAGAGGCAGTGGTTCAACTCGCACTTGTTTTAACACAATTTTCTCGAGTCAGTATGTAATACCTGTTTATGGTAACTAGCCACAATACCCAGTTGCTTGAAACTTGCTTGAAACTGCTGGTTTTCAGACTCTTCTGAAAGATGGACTTTTTTAGGCACATCAAATTGAGGGTATTTAAACTCTCAAGTCCAAATTTAGCTAACTTTAAGAGCTAAGTTTAGCACTAGTCTTAACTGACTATTCTTATTTAAAAATGTTTTTTAGACCATTGGTGTTGAAGACCTAAGCTGTTTTTATACATGATAATTTCATTGATGTTGCCTGTTGTTAAATCACAAGAAGTAATTTTGTAAAGATCCACAAATCATTAACTAAATCTTTGTGGTTTAAGTTTTTAGCAATGTCATAATGGTTTGTGGAGCTTTTATTGCTGAGGGCTCTTCATGTGCTGTAAGCTCACTTTCGTTCTTGAAAATCCTTGTTGTGTAAAAATGAGCGCCAGAAAGTGAAACCACTAACCTTGTTTTTCAGATTGATTGCTGTACAGTATTGCATCCAAATACTGAAAAATACCATGCAGAAGACATTACAGACACCAAGTTCTAGCTAGCAGCAAATTCTTGTACTTTCATTATACTTTTCCAAAACAGGCTCAGTAATGGAAACATTGATAGTTCTTTAACAATACTGTTGTACACGGTGCCGTTATAACATATAGGTCATCGACATTTGTAATACTGAAACAAGACTTCAAAATGTGCACTTTCTGAGCATTGTGAACACACTTGGAAAATATACATGTAAGTGAATAAAAGTAACTTAATTTTGGGGGGTTTTTTAGGCTTTGTAATTTTTTTTTTTTTTTTTTTTTCAGGAACACTGTTGTCTGCTTATCAGTGGTCACCACAGTGGAAGTAGCATGCTAAACTAAAGCCATTGGTTAAGCATATAGAGTTGCTACTAGCATTGGATGCTGACTTAAATCTTTGTTTGCACTGGGCCAGCAGGCATGGAGCAGTGCTGGGAAGTTAGGATTGTACAGTACATAAATGATCTGAGAGGAGAGAGGAAAAGCGTGCCTTTTATTTATGTGCACCCCAAAACAGCCAGCAAAAAGCATCAGAATATTTAGTCATGGTGTTAACTTCTAACTTTGTGCCATATTGTAGCAGCTGAACGCAGATTTTATTTATTTTTTCCACCCCAAAAAATCAAGTGTGCCATAGAATTCAAATAGCAACAACGTTGTAACATATGCATCCTGTGGGGGAAAAAAAAAATCCCTTTAAGTATAGGGGAACCTATGCCTCAAGATACTACATATGAAAAGTTTGTTTGGGGCTGGTTTGGAGTTTTTTTGTGTTTTGGAGAAATGCAACAGCATGAA
This sequence comes from Psittacula echo, assembly GCF_963264785.1. Classification (NCBI taxonomy): domain Eukaryota; kingdom Metazoa; phylum Chordata; class Aves; order Psittaciformes; family Psittacidae; genus Psittacula; species Psittacula echo. Next base: position 33,581,567 of record NC_137738.1, on the reverse strand, counting down.
TGAGGGAAATAAAATTCCATTTGAACACCTGGGAACAATTGTTTTCTGATATTCTTTTTTTTTTTTTTTTTTCTTTTTTAAGGTGTATGGAATAAAGTAGAGACAGTGTTGTGTTTTTGTCGTTTTTTTTTAGTATGTCTTGGGAAAACATGATGTTCCGTTGCTTGTTAGCTGTAGCATATGGGGCAGTTTATCATACCAAAAGAAACAAAATCCTTATTAAATGATTTCTAATTGGATTTGAAGATGTGGCCTTTTAAATAACTAATTAGGTATTTTAAGTGTGAACATGACTCTTGTTAATGGCAAGGTGGTGTTGTCTTATCTTGGGGGTCAGTTGGAGACCTTGCATTTTGTCTGTAATTTAAGGAAATGCCAAACCGTATGAAGTGTCCATGCTGTTCTTCCTGTGGGCTTTTACGGAATTGTGTAATAACTCAAATTGCAAAATAAAGCTGTTATGCTGGCTAAATTGTATTTTTGAGTCTTCTTGAACCAAAGATCTTAAACTTGGGGAATTGAGGAAGCCCTGTGTGTTTTGGGGGGTTTTCTTGAAATACGGGTTTTTTTCAGGGTTAGTCTGGTCTGCAGTTGAGAATGTGTGCGTGCTCAGGTTTCTTCTAAGTCTAAAGCATCTTGCAATTCCTGATGGTGGGTCCTGAAGTCTGATAAAGACCAGACTGAATAGGATTACTGTGTGTCAGTCTGAGTTATCAAATGGTTTATGAGTCAATAGACAAAGGGAAGAAATAATCCAATCTTGATTTGCAGAATTTTTTGTTGTTTACAATTGTTAGTCTGAGTTACTTAAACGCGTCTGCAAAGTTAAACTCTCTGGCTTGCTTGTGTTGCTCTACATTTCAAACCACATTGTTTGGTATTTTACATTACGCTTCTCCATGAAGGACCTAATGCAGTTAAATACCTGACATCATCTGTATGAGCCTCATCATAAAAAATGGGAATGTTCCTGTCTAGCTGTTCTTCTGTACTACTTCTGCCTTTTTGCAGACGTCTCTGAACAAGAGAAGGAAGTGTCTGAGAGGGCCACTTAGGACTGGTTTGTGCAGTTCTCTGCTGGCTAGGGCTGGTTAGAAGCATGCTTTTTGCTAAACACACTCTGAAATTTGGTTAACAAATCCTGTGATTTCCAGAAGTAAAAAGTTCAGGACTAACCTATGGCTGACAGTTCCTTATTATGTGGTAATTAGAGTGGATTATGAAAACATACCTGTCTTACTTTTTGTAGTGAAGTTACTGTATTCCACCCATCTTTTTTTTTCCTCTTTTTTTTCTTTAAGCAAAGTGGGAAACCATGTACATCTGATAAAATTTCCGCATAAGTGATATTTTCATCAGCTGTAATAAAAGCATTTTCAGCTTCAGACTAGTTTGATAATTTAGTCCTTACGCAATGTATCTAGCTCTTGAGGCAACTTAAATGCCAGTGTAAGTGACAAGGTGATTGGGTGATGATGATAAAGAAGGGGGGCTACTACTTCATTTGCTTTTTAGCATAGTAATTTTCATTGATGAGATATTTTTCTACAAAGCCCAGCCTTCTTTTCTGGAAAGAATGCATCTGTGGAGAGTTCAGTTGTAGCTAAAAGCTAACAAACTTCTGTTTTCCTTAGCATTGTCTGCACAGCAGCCAGGATGGCTGCTGCATGTTCATTTCAGGAAATGCCAGATGCATTGGTTTTGATAGGTCTTTTTGGTTTGGTGTTTTCGTTACCAGGTAGAGCCGAAAGAGAAGCTGAACTGAATTGCAGGAGGTGCGGTTTTGGTAGATTTGTAAGTGATCTCATTCATCTTGAAGCTACCTCTACAGGCAATCTATAATTAATTCAGCACTGCGAAAATAAAACTTGCAAGATAAGAGTGACTGTCTTGGATTTCTACCAAAAAAAAAAAAAGGAATTGGGCTCTTCAAGATCACTGAGATACCCAAAGATTGAAACTGTCAGAAATGCAATGGGTATTAAAAAGTGGCAGTTCTTTTGTTTATGTCATGAATGGTATTAAATTCTCATAAAAGGAGGTGGTGGTGGTGGGGGGGTGGTTAAATCCCAAAAGCCCAGTAATCTCTAGCACCAGTTTCTGATTTTGGTCTCCTGGGGTACTAACATTTGTTGCTGCTGTGATTAATTTTTTTATATACTTTTTTTTTTTTTTTTAATACAGGATAATAGGAAAAATGTGTGTACAGTGTGTCATTTTGGAATATGTCCATAATGTCTTAGCATCAACCACAGTTCCAAAGTTGTGTAACTTTTCCCAAATCACTTATTCTTTTTACTATGTTTCAGAGGGCAAAATACAAGTATATACCTTGCTGTTCAAAGAAGTGCCTCTTCTTTCTCAGGCCTCAAAATGCATCACTTTAGTTAAGTCCATTGTACCATTTGGGGGAAAAATGGTCAATAAATGAACAAGTACAGGAAAAGGATGGAAAGTCATTCTTTTGTCCTAGAACAGTCCTCAAGCATTGTTTGGATACAGTAGCTGAGGAGCAGTAGAGAGACAACAATGTTGAGCATATAATTAAAAGGTATTTTGAGGAATACTTGCCTTGTTCCAGGAATTGCATGTTTGCTTTCTGTGTTGAGGTTTTTGCCCTAACTTTCACTTGACCTAGGGGAACAGCATGCTTTGTAAGCTCCTCAAAAAGGTGTTTTAAAGCTTTGTAAGCACAGTGCAGGAGAAGAAATGCAGACCTGATACTTACAAATAGAATGAACTGTGGCTGGGAACAAAAAGCAGTGTGAGGGATTGCACACTGACCAGGAAATCTAATGGGGACAAGGCAGGTATGTTAGTCTTCTGTTGCCTGGTCAGTGTGTGGTGCATGAGGAAGCAGCCTTACCTGAGTGGAGCCAACATTCATAAGATGGGAGAAATGCAACTAGGACCTGAAAGATTGAGAGAGTGCCTGCTGGGTGCAGGGGAGCAGAGCAGGCTTATGTTCATCTTTCTTAACACCTGAGGGTCACTGTTCCTAGCTTGTGCAAATAAGCAGGAGCTGATGAAAGAGATTGAACAGTAACGCCATAGATGGTGCTTGAGACCAGTAGAGGACACAGTGATGATGGTGATGAACTGCAAGACGGTCCTTAGCACTAGCCAGATCAACTACCCCAGCATATGGGATACCTCGACCCAGACACAACCCCGAAGAGCATGGGGCTGTCCAGGTGCAGGGATTGCCTGGAGCTTCTTAGAGGTTGGGGTGACAGAAGCCTCACCTGCTGGAGCTGTGCTTTGATGGGGACACTGAGCTGCCAAGTGAGGCAAGATGGATGGCATCAGGAATGCCAACAGAAGGGCAAAGGTACTTTGTGGCCACTGTAAAAGCAAGAACCCCAGTCCCCCATTGCACGGAAGAAGGGGAAGGTCAGAGGCAATGTTTAACCAGGGGAGGGTTGGAATTTCTATGGAGGAAAAAACATGGAAGCTTTTTTCCAGCTGCAGGTGCTTAAAGAGAGATCTCTAGTGTGCTGACAAGAAGACAGGGTATGAGTTTTGGCAGGAGATGCATCTAGCCGTGCTATCAGAGCCAGTGAGGCTGAGAGAAAGTGACAGAAAACAGTAGTCAGGGACTTCTGCAGAGGGATGAAGGCACTCCCTCTGCCCATCAGACCCGTTTGTTCCTTGCCTCAGCCCCTTTCTAGTGTGTGTCTGCTGTCACAGGCAGGGCTTTGGTTAAGTCTGACTGAGGTCTGCAAGGAAAAGACAAGATGCACCTGATGAAGATTATTATCTTTGCTGACAGGGTTGCTAGCCTTGTGGGGAGTTTAAACTATGTTTGTTGGGTGTGGACACCAAAGCCTGCAGGTAGTACATACAGGAGAGTCTGAGGAAGGGACATCCCTCGCTGCAGGAAATTTGAGGTTATTTTCCACAGACAAATGTGCAATGGAATAAACAAGAACATGAATAAACATAAACAGTGTCTGTGCTGAAACACTAAGCTGTGATATCGCTGGGATGACAACGCATGGTTGAAGAGCTTGCATGAGTGAGTGCTGCGATGCATGGACACAGGCTTAATGAGCAGGCACAGAAGAAAAATGGAAGGTCTATAGAGGAGAGTGTGAATGTGCAGAGCATAACTGGAATAGAGAAAACCCTGGCAGTCCACCACGAGTTTGCTGTCAAGGCTGAAATGTAGGCTAATAAAGGGGACATTGTGGTAGGCACCTGCAACAGATGACTCAATGAAGAAAAGGAAGAGAAGGAAGCCTTCCTTAAACAATTTCAAGAAGTCTCCTGATTGCGTGCTGTGGTTCTCATGGGGATTTTTAACCACTTCCAATTTACAGGAAGACCAACATGGCAGAACACAAACAAGTCAGGAGACTTAGGGTGTTTTAGGGACTGTCTTTTACTTGGGTTCACAACAGGATGGGGCCAAGAGAGGTATTCTAGATCTGCTGCCCAGGAATAAGAAGTGCTCAGATGCAATAGTCCGTGGCAACCTTGGCTGCAATGGCCATGAGATGACAGAGTTAAAAGTACTCAGAGCAGAGAGGAGAACAAGTGGCCGAGGAACAGACTTGGGCTTCAGGGGAATGAACTCTATCTTGTTCACGAGCCTTTAGGAGGCTGCCCTGTGAAGGGGGCCAGAGCTGATTGCCCTCCAGTATGCAAAGCAACAAGCAGGCATAGCAGGGTGACAAACTGGCGTATTGAGAAACTCCTTGCTAAGCTCGAAAGCAAAAAGTTGTGTGGAAAGCGGAAGTGAGGATGGGCTACAGGGGATGGACATGGAACTGTACAGGCATACAAGCACGGTACAAGAGACATCAAAGCTTGGCTGAAGCTGAAACTAGCAAGGGATGTGAAGGCAGCAAGAAGAGTTTCCTCAAGCGGGACATCAGTAAAAGAAGATGAAAGAAAATGTGGGCCTGCTGCTGAATGGAGGGGGATGACCTAGTGGTGAAGGTAAAGAAAGACTGAGGTAGCTTTTAAAAAGGTGAGAAAAAGGATCTGGCAAGGTGCAGACCAGTTGGCCTCACCTCAGTTCCTGGGATGCAAGTCCTTGTGGCAGCCATTTCTAAGTACAGGAAAGAAAATAAGGTGATGGAGAAGAGGCAGTGTGGGTTTATGAAGGGCAAATTGTGACTGACCAATGTGATCACCTTCTGTCATGGCTCTGAGGGCGACTGTGGATGTCATTTTTTTTGGCTTTAGCCAAATTCTCCTAGAGCATCTATGTAACAAAACTGTGAGCAGATGGGCTGGGTAAAAAGCAGCTTTGCAGAAGAAGGGCTGGGAGCAGCTGCAAAGAGTAAAAGCCTGAAAGAGTGAGTCAGCCTGTGGCTGTGCTTGTGTAGCCAGCAGGATGAGGGAAGTGGTTATTTCCCCTATATCCCCTTCCCTGTGAGACCGTACCCGGAGTATTGTGTTCAGTTTGGGCTCCCCTGGTAAAAAAGATGCCAATAAAACAGAGAGTCCAGTGGAGGGACCAGAGGATGGTGATGGGGCTGGAGGATGTGTCCTATGAGGAGCTGGGGCTGTTCTGTCTGTACAAGGGAAGGTAAAGGTGGTGGTTAAGCTGTGGTCTTCCATGCTTATGGAGGGCTAGTATGGAAATCAGGCCTGGACTTTTCCTAGAGATGCTCAATGAAAGGACCACAGTGAAATTGCATCAGAAATTCCAGGTACATAGATGAAATAAAGCCTAAAAACTCACAATGAGAATAGTCCAGGAGCAGGGGCTCAGAGAGGTGGTGAATTATCCATTACTGGAGTTTTCAAAACTCAAATGGACAGACACAGAGCAACCTTATCTAGCTTTGAATTTAAGTCTGCTTTGGCAGGCGGCTGGACCTCCAGAGAGCCCTTTCAGCCTAAATTATCCCATGATTCTACCAAATCAGACCTTTATATGGAAGATGAGTTACTATGGGGATAGACGGACTCCATATGGCCGCCTGTGTACATGCAAACTACCTTGTTTGCATGTAGAAACAATTTTGGTACATTTATTGATGCTTGTGTTTCATGTATGCACAGACTGTCCCATGGAGAAAGGCCAGCATTTGCAAATATAGTAGTTTAACATCCACTCTGCTATAATGTTTTAAATCAGATGTTGTTGAAGGAGTCTCTTAGAAATGGTGAAGTTAGAACATAATTAGATAGTGCACTGTGTGAGTAACTGCAGGTGATCCTTACACTTGTGTTCAAAAACCAAAAACCAAGCCACAAGATCTCTAGAAGTTGTTTTTCAGTTCCCTAGCAGCTTTAATTGTTTTGTTTCAATTGCTCTATGCTATGGGGTAACCACAACAGGTACAAGGTAGTAAAATCAGGTCATTTGCACAGTTCCCCTGTACAACTATCATCACATGCATCTTCATAGCAAGAACCTTCTTCGGCTTATTTTTCTCTGAAATGGAGAACTTCCACCTTGTGCTCACAACATGGTCTGTTTGGGCTGGCAGATGTCCTTCAGGGCATGCTGCAAAAAGCAATGTTGGGAAAGGGGTGGTGTGCAGCAGAGCAGTGTCTCCAGTAACTTAACTTGGCTTAGGTGATCATGGCAGAATCTCTTTTAAACTGCTGTTCACATTATGTTTTAGGCATATAATTCTCGTGTTTTGTGTTAGATGATGTGACTAAAAGCTCGTCTCCACAAATGGAAAGCAGGACAGAACAAGGTAACTCCTGCAGGTCCAGTGGTCGCTGCTGTGGGCTCCTCTGATCCTGCAGCTCCCTTCCTGAGGTGTGGTGCTGTGAAGCTCAGCACACCTCAGCCACATGGGCCAACAAGCCTCTCAGAGGCACCAAGCCTCCTGCTCAGAGCACAGCCTGCTTGGGAGATGAAATGTGGCTGGGAATTGCTGTGTGAGGAGAGAGGATGGTGCAGTCTCCCTAATTTTATGTAGGTGAATGTTAGACTATAGCATTAATATTCAACTCTTATGAATGCAGAGGAGCAAGGGCAGGGAGACCCCAATGCCAAGCTGGAGCTCCTTAAGCTCCCTGTTTCTTCCTTGGGCTGTCCCAGGAGAGGCACCATCCCATGGTGTCCCATGGGATGAGGGATCTACATGGGCTGGCGGCGAGATGCTAAGGAGGACCGTTTGGGGAGTGCATGATTCCTGTTAGATGTTTAGGACCAGGACCTAAAAGGGGAAAAGGGAGGGATCATGGTGGTTTGGAGGAGCAAGTGTGGTCAAACAGATGGCAAAGGGGACAAAAGGGGATGGCTGTGTGCAAACCAGTCGTTCAGCCATACCTGCCCCTGATCAGCAATGTCTCTCCTGTCTCCTCCCTAAGCAGTGTTTCCAATCCTTTCTAAACATGATTAAAGATGTTTAAAACTGTCTAAATAATTTTGGCTTGTGGATGAATTAGGGATGAATTTAGGCAAAACCTTGAAGCATGCATTTCCTTGAAGTCAGTGTGGTATTTGCCTACCTAAGAAATGTTTTACAGAGGCTGTTTTTTTACAGAATTATTCTGGCAACCTTTATAATTAAAAGCACCTTTATAGTGTTAAGTGGCTCAAATGAGTGGCTGACATGTTGACTGATGTTCTCTTCATCTCCTCAGAGCTGTAAAATAGGAGGGCTGTGCTCTGTTCATTAAAAAGAAACTGATAAAATCGGGAGATTCCAAGCAAACCAAGAGGAAATTCCAAAATATCAGTTCTAGTTTTCAGAGACTAAAGCAATCCTGGAGATTAGAATTATGTATGCGTAAGCTTCATGTTTTAACATGCATTAATGGAAGAAATATGAAAGTTAAAGTAATTCTTTAGGGATCAAATTGTAGATTTAAGTAATACACTGCCATAAAAAAGCAACAACCCCCCAGCTGTTGTTAAGTGCAGCGCTGCAAAAGTGGTTTTGCTCAGTTATACTCAGTCAGCAGACTAGGTTAATTAAACTCTTAGTGAATTTTTAGATTAGGCACCTTTATAGAAACTGTTAAACAAAACTATGAGAAAGTCTGAATTTCAAGCAGGTTTTTGCACTGTGTGGTTACAGACACAAGGAGGTGCTGACGTTAGAAATCTGATGTTTCCAAAGAGAAATAAGACAAATTCTCATGGACTTCTTCCATGACAGAGAAATTAAAATTCATTAATACCTCCTCTTCCACTGGTTTCTGATTTCAATCAGTGTGTGCTAATTTGTTGGAACTTCATTTGAAGGACTTGGAAGTACCAGACAAAAAACCTGAATGCATTGGGTCCCTAGATCTCATCTAACCAGAAAAGCTAGGGTAGGAAAACTAGTGTGATGTTAACGCACAGTAGCTTTTCTGCTCCTTTTGCACTAGGTATCAAAATAAATTAAGCTAAACTGTGGAAAGATGAAAAGGAGTCGAAAGAGATACTAAAAACCAGGTGGAAATGAGTGCCAAGTTCTAATCTGAAGGAAGCCAAGCTAATGCAGTTTATACAAAGAAGAAGAAATCAAGCAGAAACCCATGAACGGAGGCTAGCCCAAAGAACAGTGAAGCTGTGAAGGCAGCGGGTGGTAGCAGAGAGCAAGTTACGTAAAGCTGACTGAAACAGCGAGAGTACCCACAGCCAGCACCAGAGTCACGGCTTGGTGTGGGAAGCTCCCTTTGCGATGCCAAAGGGATGTCTGGAGCTGTGCTCCCTTCCCTGGGGTGCGTGGCTGTCTTCTTGACAGTGAAGCAGCTACTGACTGCTGCAATTGAGGCCACAGAGCAGCAGATGTAGGGATTCATTTGTGTTAAAAGTTAGAAGGTCTGAAGAAGTAACAGCAGCACATTAGAGGTTAACTGTGAGGAGCACTCTGGTTTTGAAGCAGAAAGTCAGAATCCTGTTTGTAAACAACAGTCTAGAAGGTGGACCTTGGTTTTGGCAGTGGCCTGGTGTAAGGGACCTGCTGGAAAATATGTTTGCTGGGAAAAGATAAAGAGTTGCATGCCTGTAGCTGCATACATAGACTATATGAACTCATAACTTGGCCCACTGTTTTTTGTGTGGCAGAAATAACTTATAATCCGGCAGCTCCAGCAGTGCACAGAGCAGGCATGGCTCATCTGCAGTTCAAACCATGTAAAGAGCTGTTCTGCCCCTGAAATGCATGATTTTTAGGGGCAGCTCCATAAATGTCAGTTACTCCCCTTTCCCTTGTTAAAGGTAGGAGCAGAACCACAGAGGTCCTCTTCCTGCGCACAGTGTGTTCACCACCACAGCCAGCAGCCGCCAGCCCCTCCCCACCAGAGGCTTTGCTCTACCCATCAGCTTGGGGTTTTGGGTGCAATTCAGAATGAGGTCCCTGAGAGATGATGGTGTTCGTCTCTTTCTACATCTTCTTTTGCCCCTTGGCTGAAGAGCAGCGTTTAAGGTTTGGTTCAGGCTTAGGGCCATGTGGAAGTTAGAAAGCACAAAAGTCAGAGGGCTACGTGCCTCATTCAGTGGTCACTGTACCCAGCACTGACCATTCCTGCTCCTGCACAGTGAAGGCTTTGTACCAAAGGATCAAATCTCTGCAGCACAGCTACAAACCTGAAAGAAAAATGAGGTCACAAATATAGGCCAATTACCCATGCATCATGGAACAAGAAACCTTGCAGAACAGCCTTTTTTCTGTTTTGGTTGCTCTTCTCCCACTGTGGTTTGCTTTTGTGGTCTTCGAAATGAAAAAAAGAAAAGGATGCATCGTGACTCACACTTTTGTATAACTGTTCTTACTGATCACCAAGGATCTGCTGGTCATGGGAAGCAAACTGAAGGCTGCTCAGTTGCATGGTCTTTTGCAGCCAATAGCGCCTGTGCATTTTCTTGTCACTTCTGTGCTTTTGCTCAGGTCAACTGATTTTTAGATCCAAATTGTGCTAATGAATAATTTTACTGTTACTTGATCCTCCCTGTGCTGCCTTGAGGCATTGGGGAAGAAAATTGAAACAAACTTTCAGCAGCCAAGAACCTGCCAGAGACCATCCAGGTCAAGCAAACCTAATCAAAGTCAGAGCTTATTTTCTTCGTCTTAGGTTCCAAGAGTAGAGGAGTCCAAAAGTTTTGCTGTGATAAGCTGACCACATAGGTAAGGACAGACCGCTTCCTGGAGTATGGCTGCCCCTTTCCTCCCCTGGCTTTTGTTCATAACCTCAGGGTTTAATCTAAAACCACAGGATTTTGTTGTTTGCTACCAGCCTGGACCACACAGTTGTTTGGAATGGTCATTAGTGAGCTGTGGTCACTATTTAAACAAATACGATATTTCATAGACTACTCCAGCTCAAAGCTGTGGCAGTGCAGAAAAATCTCACCTGGAGAATTAATTTGCCAGAACTCTGGGGAAACCAGGAGTTTTGCCACTCCAGGTATTGCCCACCAGCACGAGGTGATGAGAGCAGGGTCCCCACTGAGCACCTGGTTGTACTAGAGAAGGGGAATGTAACTGTGTGATATTAAACCTACCTAAATGGAAAAGCGCGGGAGCACTGGTGTCTCTTATAGCCTTGTGTTAACCTCTGTGGCAGAAAACTGCACATAAACAAGCACAAATTCGTATCTGGTCTCAGTTAGGCACAGAAAGGAGCGATGAAGGACAGCGCAGGATCCTCTGCTGTGTATTTGGAGCCTAAACTGGTGTCAGTTCTGAACTGGAGTCAGAGGTAATGCAGTGTGGAACCAGTGCTGAAGTCCTGGTGTAGCATGGTGAGGCAGACTCGAGCTGCGTGGTGCAGAGCCTTCCTCACTGCCAGATTTGTGCAGTGGTGTTAGCAAGAGGTTGGGGTGCTTTTCCTTCCCATTAGTTTGATGGGTTGTGAAAGGTAAAAAGTGCTGTTCTTAGAAATGCCTTTTGCCTTTGTTATTCCCAAGGCAGGTCAGACCAGGAATATAGCCATGCTGACCACTGCATAAGTAGCCACAAGATGGTGGCTTAGTAAGTCTTTTGACTGATTGTTTCAGGCACCTTCCCTTTGGATACAGTCTGTTTCCTCTTCAGTTTCCTTTCTGGCTCTCCTCACCAACATTGTTGACTTTATTCCGCTGTGTCTCCTACAGGATCCCTTTCCCTCTGTAGCTGTCCCTGCATTACTTTTGCTCATCCCACCTTCTCCTCATCTCCCAGTTGCACTTCGTTTCTGCAGAGCAACACTGTGATCCTGACTAATGCAGCTGTGCTCCTACCATCCACCTCTGCTCCCAGTTCTAGGAGAAAGACTTTTGGCCAAACGTGGTCCAATGAAGGGCCCTCTGTCCCTTATGGCACTGACCTGCATTTCCCAAGGTATGTTCACAGGCCTGCTGCAGGCTTTGTGGGTGACTTTGGGTAAGCTGCTTAATGAATCTGTGTGCAAAGTCCTCATCTGTAAAATGTGGGTAGACAGACTTGCTGCACTCTGGCAGGTCGTCAGACCGTACAGCTTCTGAAATTCATTACATCCACCAGCATCACCAGTGCCCTCGTGGACTTTCTCCCATGCTTGTTCAGTCACTCTTCCTTTACCACCCAGAACAATGGTCTGTCATTGCAACTCAATGACTCCCTGCCGAAAGTGAGCTGGTTTGCAGGTGGCCGGCTGTTTCAGTATGGGATAGGTCTGAAGAGGCTGCAGCGCTATGGCTTAGAAGAAAAAGAAACCCACCTTATTGATGATCCTAGCCTTTACAGCAATTTGGAGAGAAGAAAGAGAGACAACAGGCTCCTGATGGGATTGAAGACAGTTTGACATACTTTTGTATGTAGGAGGCCTGGCTAATATCTCTGCTGGTCTTCTCAGGGTGCTGGAAGAAAATTCTTGAATTGCCTTCAACACAAGCAGAAGATCTGGTTTCCTCCTAGGAACACTGTAATTCCTGAAAAGCTCAACAGTAAAGGCCTGCACTCTTGGTGAGGTAGAATCAAACATTAAAGCTGCGGTGGTGTGGAAGGAGACAGGGGAACCAAGCAGACTGAGGGGTTAAACACTCAGGAGGGGCTGCTGGGCAGAATTTGGCACACCAGAGAAGTGCTTGAAAGTCCCAGTGCAGGGGCAGTGCTCCAGACTCTAATCTGAAGCTCAAAGGATTTGAGTGGTATAGGGACAGACAAAATCTGCCTTGAGAGAGCAGGCTGGCAATTACCCCAAGAATAAGCTGCTGTCTAGAAGAGCTTCAAAGCCTTGGATGCTAAGGTACTCTAACACAGACTGAAAAACACTGTGGGCTTTGCAGAGCAGCAGAAAGAGAGAAGATGAAAGATGTTTAACATAGGATCTTACCACGTCAGATATAACGAGATAAAGTTAGCGGCAGTGAGCAACCTCTGCATTTATGACTAACTATTAAAAGAAACAAGTCTGATTCTGATCTTTTCAAATTATCAGAATGATGAGATTTAAACTTCATCGAAAATCATCTGAAGACATTTCCAAAACAAAGCGTCCTCAATACATGGCTTATAGCAAATTGAACTCTTTTGAAGCTTCTTCTTGCTTTATTCAAATAGCAGCTTTTTATTTAATATATGATCAAAGGGGAGCTTGTAAGAGTAAAACCTTGTGCTGCCCTCAGCGAGGGGGCATCTTCCACAGCAGGAGTAAACAATAACCACTGATCTCCTGTTACTTCTAAAAATCTTCCAGTCTAACATTCTGTCCCGCCTTTTACAGTCTGTTGCACTCAGCTGAGACAGAAAAGGAAAATTAGTGTAAACAAAAGTTAATGCAACACAGTAAGAAAACTTTCGGGGAGAACAGCAAAATCACTGGTTTTTCCCACACACTTTCTGTCGCAGGGTGGAATGGCCTCACACTTACCTTCCATTTCGTTTAACCAGGAAGAATCTTCATTACACGCTTGAGGGCTTCTCTCCAGCTGTTGGCATGGTCTCTCCTTCACCTTCTGTGGGCAGATGGCACATCTGAGCAGAGGGATAGATTCTGAAGTTCAGTCTTTTCTTTACCTACAACCATCTTGCAATGAGAAGTATCTGAGTGTGGTGTATGATGTCACGGATTCCATGGAGGTACAGAATCGTTTATTGAACAAAGATGCTTGGTCATATACTTCAAGCTTACAAGGGTGTTATGACAAATAACCAATAAAAACCAGCCACACAAATATTCCTCTACAGGTTACTCAATTGCCATTTTTTGTAACCATTTCCTTGTTATTGTTTCTAGCTGATACATGCTTTAGATGTAGCAATGTTATTGCTTAAGCAATCATTGCTGTTACAGACTATGCTTCTTTTTATGACTACATTGCAGTTAAGCGCAAGATATCTTCAGCTCCCAGAACTTCCTATTTGAAACAGTATATGAGGAACAAACTTTAATTTTCTCCTTGGTCCACTTATGGCAGCACTTTGTGGTTAGTCCCGCACGTGCAGCTGCATTGTGTTCTTCAGATGATCCTCAACATTTGAGTACTGGAACTTTGCATCTGGTTCAGATGATGATGAACTCGTAAGGAGATAGATTACTTTTGTAACACCATACTGTAAGAAGAATTTGGTTTTTGAGTCATTAATCCTGCCATCAGTTCCACTTCTGCGGAGCAGGGCTGTTTTCTGAATTCTGAGGTGTAGCTCATGGTTATCAGGCAACAGCAGCTCAGTAACAGACAGCGTGAATCTAGCAATTACAGTGGCTCTCATTTCACAGTTAAGCTCAATAATAACATTAAGTGAGGCATCACAGAGTGCACGCTCTTTTGCTGTGTTTGTTTGTATTAAATATTTTAAGCAGCCCCACATGGTTACTTCAGGACTTCCAGGAACCTCCTGTCTGAGCTCAGTTGGTAGGAATCTATCCCCTTCACCAGCACAGCTGAGGCATGGTGTTTATCACATAAGATTACTGGGAAAATTGCAGCAGAAGTCCTGTATTAGTGGCAGCTGCTTTCCTGTTTCAGAAAAATTCTCCACTTGATGGCTGTTTAGCAGGGAGAGGAAAAGGACTGGCTGGGCCGGGTGTCAGTTCACTGAAAGCTAGCAATAGACAGAAGTATTTTGGGAAAAAACAAGCTTTGAAATAGGAAAAGGAATATTGTCCCTGTGAAGTAATGAAAGAACAAGACTGCTGGCACAAATATTCCTATCTGAGGTACCATCCGGACTCCAAACAATGTTGAACATGGAGAGAAAGAATGCTTTGAGGGTGAAAGAAACAGATCTGTCAGATGGTCCTCTCTGAAGTGAGGCACTTTGTGGGGGCATGTTAAGATCAGTTCTTCCCTGTCCTTCGTAGTAGAAGGAAGCAGAGAGAGTCAAGACTGCTTTGTGTGAGGACACAGAGAGGAGCCATGGAGGCAGCTGCAGATCCTGGTGAGGACATCCCTGCTAGCATCTAGGTGGTGATATCTGTGACAGGCCCTAAAGCTTCAGGGTGGTGGAAGCTCACTGGGGGGGAGTGGTGGACCAGTGCAACATCAGATGTTTGCTAACCCTGGTCAACAAAGAGGGAGGAAGCTGCAGTGAGGCAGGAAGTGGTTAATATTAGCACACTTTCCCAAACCTCAATTGGAGGCAAACAAAGCATCCTGGGAAGGATGGGGCATTGGTAGCTATCAGTTGCCAGCTTTCTCAAGGGTGTCCTCATATACACCCATGCTTGTTCCCTTCAGTAAAGAACATGTCTGTGCTGCACAACACAATCATAGGAACACGGAGTCATAGAATAGTCATCTAGTCCAATCCCCTCTGCAATAAGCAGGGGTGACTTCTGTGAGAGGCTGCTAGAAGCTTTCCCCATGCCAGGTGGCTCCAAGACATACCCGCTGCTGGCCAAGGCTGACCCCGTTGATGATGGTGGTAGCCATTTTCTATGTCCTCTGGGATAATATAGTTAAGAGGGAGAAAGAGCCCTGCACAACAGCCACTGCAGCCATAGAGAGGAGTGAGAAAATGTGAGAGAAACAGCTCTGCAGATACCAAGGGCAGTGAAGAAGGAAGGGCAGGACGTGCTCCAGGCACCAGAATATAATCACAGTGGAAAAATCAATTTTATCAAAGCACTAACCACCAGTGAGTGGCTGCATTCATGAAGACCTAAAGATAAATGATTACAGCAGTTGCCCGCTCTTAGAAGGGAAGTGGAAGGGAAACTATCACTATACACTGCAATATGAATTTCGAGAGCTCTGTTAGCTGTTTGCAGCAGAGAATCCTGTGCCAGTAACTGCTCTCCCTGTCATCTGCTTGGCATAGCACCCCAATTTGCTTTCCCTCCTAATCCACATGGAAATTCATGAGTACTCTCAAGTCTCTAAAGAGACTGAGATACTTAGCTTCTATTGACTGCAGTAAGAGTTGAGTGTCCAATACATTTAAAACTTATTGAAACCAGAACGATTTAAACATTTAGACAAATCCAGCTCAGGTTTTGTCTAACTGTTGGCAGGGATGGTTTGGGGTGTGCTAAGCTAAGTCCATAGTGGTATTTGTTCAAAGCAAGGTTTTGAGGACTGGGATTTCTCTCAATATAAAATAAAAATTGAATGATAAACTACTTGCAAAGTCTCTCAATGGGAAGAAATGAGCCCAATTTGAAATGGAATTGTAATAAGCAGCAAAATTAAACTGGCATTTAGATATCTGACTTACAGGGAACTCAGAAGGGATTAAAGACCATCTGCATTCCTGCAGCTCTCCCAGAGAAAGGATGAAAATCCTGATCTTTCACCACTTGCTTTAAGTTTGGCTGGTAACTGAAGTATTGCATGCCTGAAACCTTAGTGCCTGTATTCCAGAGGACATCCCAGTGCAATCAGCCTGGCAGAGAGAATTTTACCTGGCAATACATGTTAGGTCAGGTGCATTGCTACAAACAAAGGTGTAAGTACTGTCAGCATGAAGTGTTTGTATTAATTCAGTCACACGAATACACCAAAATATACCCCTAGATTCTGGGAATGGCAACACTGGAAATAATTGTAATGGATATTTCCAAGAACTGGTGTCTTCTGCAGTCCTGACCATTGAATCCTGTGAAGATGTTTGCAGTTGGGTTCCCTAAATCCCCAGTCATGTAGTGCTGTCACTTCCTAGAGAAATCCATCCTTACACAATGTGCATATTTATGCTCCTCGCCAAGAAAAGTAGCTCCCAAAAGCTTTCTGGCTGTTTAAAAGCCTATCTGCTAAGTTGCTGAAGGTCAGGGTATAACAGCATGACATCAGATGTGACACCACTGCTAATCTAATAAGAGGAAAACAGATGTGGGATGCTCCTATGATTTCCTGCTTATTAAGATCAGATTTATCCTGTGATGGAGTCTTATTTGACTTCTGGAGATGTGAATGCTTAGACAATACTCTTACAGACGCATTTGAGAGTTAAGAGCTGGTTTGGCATAGTGTCTTCCCTATCTGCTGTTGACACTAATTTAGTAATGAGATGAATGTTATCCCCTTCAGAAGTAATTAGAACAACTGTTTTATGTGTGTGTGCATCTCAGACAAGTATGAAAATGCTGCAGATTCCATAATCTCTGCCAGTTTTTCTAAAGACTATTGTCTGGTTTAAGCAAACTCTCTCTTGCTCAGTGGCCAGAGTTTGACCAACGAATGCCTGGTTTTAGTTATCGTTTACTGCTCACTTATGTGGCTTTATTTCCAATGTCCTATTTTTCACACTTGCTTGGATTTTTGTTTGAATATCTCCCAGTGCCGAACACTTGCTTACACCTCTACAGTCAGGACAGCTGATATTTCTTGTGGTGTAAGTCTGCAGTGATCAGTTTAACTAATTCTCGTGGTTACAAACCCTAAAACTCAGTTACATGATAGGTGAGAAGATGGACTGGAAGTCTCCGATTTTTCCTGTGCAGTCAGACGTTCCTTCCCTAAAGCCATGACAGGCAATGGATTTATTCTTTCCACATGTCAAACAGCATTGCCAGTTATCATGACCTGTAAGCAAGAAATGCCAAAGGTTCATTAATTTTAAAGCTGAAGTTAAAACGTGGTGTGAGGTAATGCCCAAAAGGATGTCATAAGGGTGGCCAGGTGAGCATGAAAGCACATTGGGGTTGTAAGCTGAATCCCCCTAACTCCAGTCTGCCCAAATGAGGACACTTCAAGCAGATGTTTTACAGCCTTTGCTCAATGTGGTGCAGCTGCTGTTCAAGCCTTGGAAATACTGGCTCCTTAGGTTAACAAAGAAATCCAAGGTGGAAGGTAATGATGTCTGAAGACAAACTAGGAATGGCAGGCTGGTGGAAATGAGGCAGGGTGGATTAAAAAGAACATCAGGGTCTTTAGCAGGGTTTAAATACACCTGCCACCATGACAGCCTTTGAAACCTGTGTGTGTTCGGTCATGTGCTCACTTCCCATATCCTTCCCTGAGAATTTAAGTGACGTGGTGTGGACAAAGGAGTAAATTTGCCCCTAAGAACTGCATCCTAAATCCCTGTTGTCTTTGTAGGTCCCTCATGAGCCTGCTCCAATGTCCATCAAATGGATAAGACTGCTCTGAACTGAGTTAAGGTTGGAGCTCCAAAGAACAGAGTTCATTCAACATTGGTTTGTCTGGATGAGGCCTTGAGTGGCATGGTTTGGTGTGGGGTGTCCCTGACCGTGGCAGGGGGTTTGGAACTGGATGATCTTGAGGTCCTTTCCAACCCTGGCTATTCTATGATTCTATGATTCTATGTGCTTGGTTATCTCACTTATCCACATCTGACCATAGATAGGATGCTTGATTAGAACACAACCACCTTCCTACACAAATCCGAACAAGTGGTATCTCAGTGGTGCCTGTTTAGGAGCAGTAATTCCCACTGTGCAAAAGACCTAGAAGATTTTCCCCCTTGCAGAGCAATCTCTTGTGGGAGTTTTTCTCTGGGTTGCCTCAGATCAGCAATGTGTTTAGTGGTTATAGCCTGCACCGTGGTGTAGAGGTAAAATGAGAGAGTCACTGTCTCACTGAAGTGACCAGCCAACCCCTCCAATTTGTCTTTGCAATTGGGAAAATGGCAGAGCTGAAAAACACATGCTGCCTCTTTTTCCACCCAGAAGGAAAAAAATCTTTGAGCTATATTGAGCCCATGCAGTGGCCTCATATTGTGCAGACACAGTTTCATACTTAACTATTCCATTTCAGCATTCATGCTTTTAGGCAGGAGCCAGGATCTCAGATGCCTTGAAATTACCATACTGAACAACCAATTGCATCATTAAGTATATAAGCACCTTTTAAATTCTTTCAGCTCTTACTCAGGCCATGAAGGTCTCTGCTGTGGAAAGAGAGGTAACTGGGGCATTCCACGGTGTGGGACTCTTCTAAAAACAGTCATATAAAGAAAGTTTAACTCTAAAAAGAAATCAGGTTAATGAATTCAATGTACTCAGGTTGAAATGTCAGTGCTTGGGAGTATAGGCTGATGACAGGCTTTGAGAAACTACTTTGGTAGTTATTTCTATGAGCCATGAAAACAGTGTGAGAAACTGAGCAAGAAACAAAAAAAAACCCCAAAAACCCAAAACATAACCACAACGGGTATGGTCTGACTACAGCATCAAAACATAGAAATTATGTCAGCGACTGCATATTTAACTCTGCTTGCCTCTTTGCCTTGTGTTTGCAGCACTTCTGATACGGAAACTCACTTGTCCTCTACAGACTAGTGTAAATTAGTCACACATTAGGAGGCAACTCAGCAGAACTTTCTTGCAGGGGACCATTTGCTTCAGAAGGCAGCAGTTACTTGGAAATGCTTTACAATATTCTGTCTTCTTTGTTGCAATACATTTCATTAAAACCAAACCAGATCAATTTTAGCAAGAATCTGATTTTAAGCCTTTCAGTGTAGCTGCTGTGTTAAGCTTGGTCTCCTAATGACATATTGTGCAACTGTTGCAGTAACGTGGGCTTGGTTGTATGGATTTGTTTTCCCAGACAGGATCAACGAATGTTGTAATAGGTATTTCTAATACATAAATCTCCACTGGGTAGGGGAAACATAGGAATGAAACCTCTTTCCCCCTCCATAACCTCAGAAAGTATCTTTACCATGAAAGCAATCTGCTCCCACTGTATTGTGCAGGTGGTGGAGAAAAAGGGACTGGCACTCATGTTGTTCTTTCTTCCTTGGGATTTCAGGAGCAGACATTTATTTTCTGGTACATATAAGTTTTTTGTGGTCAGGGAAGGTAGATTAGTGAGGTTACAGGCATCTGACATGTTCATTCAATTGCCCTTTGGCAATACAGGGACTGTATCATTCTGTTCATCACTATAAAAGCTCATTGCTTCTGGCATAACCTGGGAGACGTTTTCACCAGAAATAGTTCTTAAACTTCTCTAGGATAAGCAGCTGAAGGGCAATGGTAGGAAACAGACCAAACACAATGTAATTCAGGTAAAAGTTCTTAAATTAAAGAATAACAAATTGTCTGCTCAAGTTGTTTCACATCGGAAAAAAGCATGATCTCAATAAACCATATCTCTTCCTTCAGAATACCTTCAGTTATCCCAGAAGCATTTTGATGAAAAATTGAAATGTGTTAAATAGAAAATGCTGCTCTTATGTCTTGTGGGGGTTGTTGTTCTTTATGAATTCCAATCCTTTTCCTGTCTAGGCTTCTGTGAGACCTTAGAATATGGAATGATATTACTCATTGCCTACTTATTCTACCCAAAACTAGGAAATGTAGTCTCATTTGTAAGCTCAGACTATAAAAGAGAATAAAAGCATAAACAACTGTATAATAACTCAACTGTGCATCTTGATGTGTTTTTTAAATTGGCATCTTTACTATACAAACTTCCATCAAAAATCCACCCATTTTTTGTTTAAAACTTTTGTTTTCATCAACATTTTCTCCAAGAAAATATTTTTAACCAGCTTTCTGAAGCCAGTGATTATCAATGAGAGGATACTCTTTCTGTTCTTTATGCTTCTTTCTGGAAGCCAGGCCAGCTGGGAGCTAGGCTGATTCTAAGAAATGATGCTGCAGTGAAGCAGAGGAGTGCTTTGCATATGACTGTGCTCTTCCTGCAGAAATTCCATGTTCAGTATGAGAAGAAATGACATCTGAATCTTTACCATTTTCACATGATCTGCAAACTGCTTCCCATCAATTCTTTTTAGTTTTTCTCCATTTTCAAATTAAATAGCAAGTGCATTGGTTGAAGAAAACTGGCAGGTTGTGAGTTTTTACAAAAGCAATCATATGTCTTGGGCTAAGGGTGAGACATAAACACTGGTTATAGAATTTCTCTCCTTCCCAAGAGCTCCACTTAGAACCACCGTCCATTTAATCTCGTGGTCCCTATTTGCTCCCATGGCAGAAGCCCTGTAGAAAGCCTTTAAGAGGGCTCTGTCTTCTCCAACTGGTTTGACAGAGGAGATCAAGTAATTAGAACTTTGATAGATAGCAGTCAACGTGGGACAGAAATCAGAGCTGGGATCATGTTATTTCAGTCCCTGACATCTGCATGAGGAGGGCTGCATCTGACACCAGGGGAGAGATGGAATCAGGTAGGAGTGAGGCTGAAAATGTACCCAAAAATGATCAAAGGGAAAGCGAGTGGTGCTACAAAATGCAATACTGGAGAGAAATTATGAACACAAGAGGTGGAAATAAGAGAAATCTAGAAAAGCTGAACAAAGAAAGAGGAAGAAATAGGGAGAATAAAAAATTAAATGCAGAAATTCCAAAACCAGAAAAAGACATTTTTGACAGGGAATGAAAAGCCAGATGCAAACAGAAGAGGAAAGTTTTAAAGAATTAATGAGAAAAGAACCCCAAACATATTGACAATAGAGGGTGATAATGTGAAAAGAAAAGAATAGGTAACATAACCTGAATGTAAATATATAGTTTTTATTTTGTAGTCTGGAGAGACCGGAACCTCACCTAGATGGCTAGATTTTTGAGTCAGATTAAACTGATCTAAATTTAACTGAACGAACATTAAAGCAGGATGGAACTGTGCGTGGGGTGTGTAGGCTTACTTTCTTTTAGAATTTAAAAAAAAAACCCTCGTCATTCCAGAAGCAGCATGTGGGTGCTGGAATAATCCAGACGATGGTTTTGTTTTCCTTATCTTTCAGTATTTTATTTCCTTAATTAGTGATGGCAGAAAACTAACGTGGTGAGATTTGAGAAACCACAATAACCATTAGCTAAACGAGAGCAGATTTTCTGTCAAGGCTCTAACATGAGAACAAAAACTAGCTACCTGTGGGGGCTTCATTTGCATAGCATGCAGATTTTCAAATAGTTGTGATAAAAAGAAAAAAACCCTTTCCATTTACCACAGAGTGAAGCGAAGCACAGAGCGTCTGCAAGGAAGGCTGTTCGGGTTTTGTAACTGGGTCAAAAGAAAACGTAGTGAGAAGGTAAGCTGAACTAGTTTTAACTTGAATATTCACCTACATGGTGAATTCTTCACCTTCTGAAAGACTGTTATTCATGCTGAATATTTAATATATTGCAGACTAAAAGCATGAGATAACTCATAACTTAGAAAACACTTGTATACGGAACAATATAAAGCAATAACTTTTGAAATGGATAAACTAAAATTCTGATTTATCTTTTAATTAACCACTAAAATTCTTATGTATCTTTTAGTGACTCTCATTCCATGAATCAGTGTTGATAGTATTCAGCTGCTTCGCAGGCTAATCTGTCAGTATTCTGAAAGTAGGTTGTTTTCTGAGTGAGGTGCTGGAATCTGTTATTAGCAGCAGAAGTGCTTCTTTAAATACGGACTACAGTCACCATGGACTTAGTTGGTGACCTGAAGTCACATACATTTTTGTAATACACTGGGATTTTCTTCTTCTGTTACTCATTATTTGCTGCTTATATGACTGCCATGGGCTAGGTTTGTCTTTGTGTAACGAAGTTTGCTTTACAAGGTGTAGATCCACCTTTAGTCCATGTAGGACGATCTTTAGTCCCAGCATTATGAGAAAGAAGCTCTTAAAAGGCCCACAGTGAAATGGCCCACGTGAAATACTGGCAAATTCCTCTACCAACATAGAATGTTCTCTTATTCTGAATTTGCTGGTTTTAACAGGATTTGAACCCATGTTTCAAAATGTCACAGACTGTGATGAAAATGTTATGATGGAAATTTTTATAAATTATGAAATAAATCATATACTGAAAAGAACTTCACTATTGTGATTAAGTAATCACTATTGTGATTAAGGATGTCTTGAAAGAATCGTAAGGTCTGGGCACCTTTCCAATCATCTCAAAGCAGAAAACCAAAATGCAGTGCTGTTGTTTAGCACCCTGCACCACATCACTAGTCATGTACGTTTCACATTCATCCGTCTGCCTCTGTGCTGCCCTTTCACACTGACCAACAGCTCAGCTCTCCTTGCTCATCTTCATAGGCCAGTTAAAACATATGTGTCCTTCAGCAACTGCTGCAAGTCACTAAACCTGGACTGCTTCAGACAGTTAAAGCACAGTGCCAAGCATGGTGGCTGCTAGGACTGCAAAGATTGTCCCACAGACCACAAAGGTCCATTCAGCGTCATGTCGTGCTTCTGAAGTTGGACAGATATAGACACCTGGGGAGAAGAACATCTGCCTCATGACTTGTTCATCCTTGCAGTTTTTAGATATCTGTCTTTTGACCATTGATGCAGCCTGGTCTTTTAACTGCACCTGCCAGTTTGATTTATCAATAGAAATTTAAAATAGAGATAACCTTAGTCATCTGCTGCAAAGGTTTCTCTCGGCCTTCTGTCTTTACCTCTTCTTTTCTCCACTGAAACTTACACATATTCTTTCCTCTGTGTAACTGAACTTTACCAGACCATATTTCAAATACTTACCTACTTTATGGATTTAATCATAACCTTCCCCAGATCTGTGATGACAGGGAACAGTTTAGTCCAAACAGCAATAAGGAGGCCAAATTAGTCTTATAGTGAGTTATCTGAACCACAGCCCAGACAGATTTCACGCTTTTTTGGCTTTGTATGCATGAAACAGTGAAGATGGCTTTTCTGCAGTAGCAATCAAAGCATGCATGCTCCACATCCACACATGCTTACACATATAGGAAAAAACAAAACTCGCATTTCAGGGTTTTTAAGTATCTTTGTGTTGATCTATGCAAATATGTTGGGATTTTGTCACAGCTGCAGCCAAAGTCTTGGTTCCCATGAAAATCAGCCATTGAGAAAATGAAATGTGCCTGCTTAAATTAGAAGAAACCATTATGACATGATACTGTAAATCTACCAAGTCATATTTTGACACTATGCAGCACTTTGGTTTCGTTCTCTGGCTATGGTTAACAGAAAGCAGTGCCATACGGAAGCTGCTAGGAAGCCACTGCTATTGTGATATGCTCAATTTTGAAAAAGAAGTGAGTATGACATCTATCACCTTGCATTTCTTTAGCTCCAGCATTCTATTAATTTACTCTAATCTCACAAGGCTGTCTGTATTAATGCCATCTGGTGTCTCTAATGAGTTCTCAAGCTCCAACTGGAAGTTCACACACACAATCTCTAAAATAAGTAGATAGTTTGAAGGGGTTTGTTACTGTTCCTGTTTTTCCTGTTAATGCAACATCTAAGTTGCGTTAAGTCATCAGAAACTAAGGTCTGGAAAAGAAGCATCATAAAATACAGTATTTTCATGTCCAGTTCCAACTGTCTTAAAGACAGACATAAGCAGCATGCACACAAACAGCAAATGTTTGTGCCAAACAGGCAAATACAATTTCATGTTCCTTCCTCACCTTGCATATTTTATGTTAGCAGTTCAGACAAAATGTTTGGACAATGTGCACCTTGAAAGAAACCAGATTATTATGGTTTTATTTAGAAAACCAGCAGTTATTCAATTTGGTAACTAACACTTGTCTCAGTTACAGTAACTACCGTAAGTTGTCTTGCTGATTTAAGTAATTAATGATTAAACTGCTCATCTGCATGACATGAAGTGCACCCTTTTCAAAAATAGACCATCATTCAACGTGTGTTCTGAGTGCGGTGCAATTAGCACCCTACTTTTTACTGCTCTAGTGCTAGCATGTAAGTCATAGGTAGCCTAATGACTAAAAGACTTGCCTCTCGCTTGCATGCTTCCAGCATAGATAAGGTTAAATATTTTCCTTTACGTAAAAAGCAGGTTATTGTTATTGCTTGTCAGGAGGAAGTGGTGATTATTTCAATTTAATTCTGTACCTTTAACTATTGCTGTTATTTCTTGTTTTTCAAATTAAAGTGTGCTCCTGTGGAGGCTGATGGTAAATGTGCTTAAGGCAGCCACAAAAGAATGTAACAGAATCTCACATCCTCTTTCACCGATCTTCAGACCATTTTCAAATCTGGTAAGTACCAAAACAAAATAAGTGATCTAAAATGTATGTATATGTGATGAATGTTTTAAACTGAGCACATAAGTCACAGTGCACTTACAATGGTGGGCAGTGCTTACAAAATATTTCTTGATTCTCTCTAAGTACTGAGAGTTTTTTACCTTATAGAATTCTGTCTGTTTCCTGAGGTCTTTCTTTATCCATTGTCTTTTGCTTGTATAGTTCAAATAATGTATTCATATTTAAGACTGTAGTTTAGTCTTACTTTTGAGTACTCCCATATTGCTTTCATAGTGAAAAGAGATATGATAATGTGGATAAAGTGGAAAAATAATAAGCTAAAAAAAAGCAAGGCTTATATATTTAATATTCAGAACATAACTATGTTTGTGTCCACACGCATAGACATGTGCCCATATGTAGCATATGAGCAATGTTAGATCACACACACACCATATATACATGGAAATTTATTTTTAATAATTTCCTAATACATTGATAATGAATAAAGCCATAAATATGCAGATTATAAATTATAAAGGTATGTTTTGAAAGACTGTTAGAAAGATTTAAATTGAAAAGAAAACTGTGTTTATAGAGTTTTGATTCCACTTCCTTTGCAGCTGGTGCTTCTTAATAACTTCAGTGAATGCTGCTTCAAATGCAGAAATCAGCTCGAGAGCTTTAAATCAGGTTCTAAATCTGATCTCTGAAATTCTGGTTTTAGCTGAGTCCTTTTCTACTACTCTCATACCAACTGTCCTCATGAAGTTTGCTGGACAGTGGAAGTCCTCTTCTGAATAAATGGGTTACTGGTGGTGCCTCTGTGAATTTCCATGGCATCAAGGAAACCACAGAGCTCTCCTGTGATGTGTAGCTGTTGTTCCCTGCAAGCTTCTGCTGAGCTCTTCTGAGGGCTAGAGAGCCCTTCTTCAGTACTAATCTGAAGAGACCTCCTTTCTTAGCCCTGCTTGCAAGCTGCAGGCGTTTCTTGTAAATGCCTTCACTCTGTCTTCTTCCTTCTACATGTTACACTAATATCTGGCTGAGTGGAATGAACTATATTTTTTTATAGACAATATATGCTCTCAGGGCTCTCTTTGTATATTTTAACCATGTATGTCCTAGAAAGATATGAATATTGGATACCTGGAAAGATATTTTTCTTACAACAACAAAATAACAGTTTCTAAAATAATAATCTAGGCAGGTGCCCATTTAGTGCTGTCTCACCGAAGAGTAACTCTAGCTGCAGCTAGGTGCTAAGGGTAACAGAAACACCAAGCAAGGGCATAGGAATCTGGTTGGATGCGGTCAGAGGACAGTAAAGCAGCGGGTGGAGACTAGAGCTGCAGGAAGATGGGCTGAGGGGACAACAGCCCCAGGTGAACTGTGCAACTTACCTGCTTGCCTTAGCTTTCTACATATGAGAGACACTTTAAAGTGTTTAAAGCTTGCTTCAGAAGATGTTCAAGTGCTTTCAGGCTGTCATATTCCTGCAGCTTCTGAAAATCAGCTTTGAAAAACCAGCAGAGGAAGCTGGAGAGGTGGTTAAGACTTATTTAAAAGGCAGAGAACCAGAGAACCTGTGATGCTTAAGCAAAATCATATAGCATGGCTTTTTATCCATCTGCAGTCTTCTGTCATGAGCCAGCCTCCCAGGAGTCATAGAGAGTCTCATCCTCATTGTGCTTTTGGAGGATGTTCAGTGCTTTCCCTCCCCACCTTCTCAATAATATCCAGGCTGCATCTGCCCCACTTTCACAGATTATCTGTCTTTCTTTCTCTCAAAATTCAGGTAATTCCCAGACAGGACGGATTTGTTTACCTAGGTTTAAAGTTGCTTCATGCACACTTCCTAACTAGCAGCACAGCTAACAAAAAGCAGACAAAGTCTAGACAAAACTGTTATTCACAGCTTAGCAATCATGTCATCCAGTCCCTGTGATTACTGAATTGCTGAAATGTGTCAGTCTCACAGAGCAGCTAATGGAAAGGAGGACTGAACTCTTGCAGGGGAATGCCAAGGAACTAAATCTCCTGCCCATAGGTTCCTGTGTAAGGTTAAACAAGTCATTCGAGCCCAGCTTTGTGCATGTAGCCATCAATGGCATGTTCTCCATTTTGTCTGTCTGTGACTTCAGACTCTGTGGTATGATTTGCAGAAGTCTGAGCATGGCTGCAACCAGAGTCAATGGATTTAATCCTTTACATAGCTGAAGTCCTTCTTAATGCTAATCCCTCTTAAAAGTGATGTTAGGGGGGGACAGGCATCTTAAACTGAACATTTCAAGTGGATACTTGCTCTAATGACTCATTTCTTCCCTGCAAAATAAAGGTAATAATTACTCACCATAGAGTGTCGTGCAAATTAATGACCATTTGTAAAATACTTCAGTGTCACAGTGATGAAGAAATAAATTGTTTTTATAGAGTGCACTCTATAACACAAACACCTGAATGCTGACCAAAGGAAAAACAATGCTAGTGCTCAGTCTGTTCGTATGTGACACAGTAGAATGCAATTATCCTGGCACTCTAATTTTACCTCAGTAGTGTAATAGAACACATCAAATAATGTGATGATAAAAGTGCTGAGACACACTGATAAAATGCCAGAGCAAAAAAGCAACAAAAAATTCACAGTGCCCTATTACTGTTATGGATATTTGTTCTGCATTTCCCTCAACACACTGATTGCCATTGTCATACAGAATTTCTGAAAGTAAGATTTAATCTACTCTAATTTCTTGTGATGCAAAGTCAATGTTAAGTAGGAGTCACATATTTTCGTGCATTGTTTATTACCTCTATAAATAAACATTCCATATGTAAGATTGTGCTTTTAATGATACTGATACAAACCAGCCACTTTCCACAACTGCACATTGTGAGGCAGAAATGTGTGATTTGTTGAGATGCTCCTCTGTATTGTTAGTACAGTTGAAGTGATGAGAATCTTCTTTGAAGAAAGTTTTATTTCCAATTGTGTTTTTCTACTTGCTCACATTTCTTGTGCTGGTTTCCCAATCCAATCTACTTTATTTTCTTTTTCAGAAATACTTGGAAAATTATTTTGAAGTTTTTCTCAACGTATTTTACTTGCTGAGAAGTGTACTGCCAAAATGAATTGTGTAAGTATTTAACTGATAAACTATATTAGTACCTCAATGAAGCAGTGGATCTGAAAGTCCCAGCTCTTTGAGGCTGCTGGTTGAAATGCCCTAATCGCAGGAGTGATTAGCTGAAGAGATGTTTCTGACAGCAGAGTGTGCTGTCAAGGAACATGGTTTATTGGATTTGCACTCTCCTAATGTAACTACAGATTTGGTGTTTGTGGTGTGTGTCTCAGGTTAGCCTTCCTGGTTTGCCTGTCTAGCTGACTGGAGAGAAGTAATCATTCTGGGGCTACATTAGTATGAAATGCAAAACATGCTAGAAGGACTCGTTCCCATCCTGTGACACTAAAGGAAGTTTAGACCCCAAATTCAAATTCAGACTTTTATACTGTCAGGTCTTCTGTGACAGCAGACTAATCCTTTCTGCATAATATATTTAAAGGTGGAAACCTTTGTTCCACCCCAAAAGATTATCTCCATGTTCATATTTTAATTCAGATTTTATGATATTCCTGAGTTAGTCTCCTCTGCAGTGTTAAATGCATTTGTAATTGGTTTTACAAATTTGTGATTTGTAATTCTCACTGTGTAGTTCATGGAAAGAGTGTAAAACGTGCAGGAGGAAAAAGTAATGTGTACTGTCTTTAGATGAGTTTGATATAGGCTTGAAGCTGAGACATGAGAAGGACTGAATAGAAGTATTACAGTTATCATAAGAGAAATTTCACTTCTATTTCAAATCAACACACCCTATGATGCTTGTATACCAAGTTATGAAAGAATTCCAAAGTACTGTATTTGTATGACTTTGTTATCTATCATCTTTCTACTATATAGAAATTAGAGATTAATACCTCTGGTATTAACTGGTGGTCTTTTGTTTTACAGACAGATTCGTGTACCTCAGAATATCAGTATTATTCAGACTACGCTTCTCTAATCACACAACCTTGTTCTAAACTGGAAGTCAGGAACTTCACGAAAGCATTTCTGCCAGTTGCGTATTCATTGATTTGCATCATCGGCTTAGTTGGTAACATCTTCGTAGTGATGACCTTTGCTTTATACGAAAGAACCAAGTCCATGACGGATGTGTACCTCCTCAACATGGCTATAGCAGACATACTGTTTGTTCTCACTCTTCCACTGTGGGCAGTGAATTATGCTACTGATAAATGGATTTTTGGTGATTTCATTTGCAAAATCACCAGAGGTATCTATGCAATCAACTTCAGCTGTGGCATGCTGCTTCTGGCCTTTATCAGCGTGGACCGGTACATTGCTATTGTACAGGCAACAAAGTCATTTAAACTCAGGGCAAGAACACTCGCATACAGTAAACTCATTTGTTTGGCTGTGTGGGTGTCATCAATTTTAATCTCTACTTCCTCTTTTCTATACAGTGAAAGTTACAGCTTCTCCACCAATGAAACCAAAGAGATTTGTGATCAGAAATTTGATAGAATGTCTGAAAGCACAATGTTGAAATCACTGCTGCTGTGTCTACAAGTTGGATTTGGATTTTTCATACCTTTCATATTCATGATTTTTTGTTATACCTTCATTATCAAATCTTTACAACAAGCTCAAAATTCCAAAAAAAACAAAGCAATCCGTGTGATTATATTAATTGTAGCTGTTTTCCTAGTTTGCCAGGTACCTTATAATATTGTTCTTCTCGTGACAGCCATAAATATGGGCAAGATAGACAAATCTTGTGAAAGTGACAAGATAATGGCCTATGCAAAATACACCACGGAAGCTATAGCATTTTTACACTGTTGCATGAACCCTGTGCTTTATGCATTTATTGGAGTGAAGTTCAGAAGTTATTTTGTGAAGATAATGAAGGACCTATGTTGCATGAGATACAAGAAATACTATAAGCGTAGTTCAAGGACAAACTCTGATATTTATCATTCAAGACAGACTAGTGAAACTCTCACTGACAATGGGTCTTCTTTTACTATGTGATACAATTTGAACACCATTAATACTGAAGGACTCTTCTCACTGAGCAACCCATACCGTGTCACTGTGCTTGTGACTGCAAGTCATGTGGGCTTCTCTGACCTTTAAGGGAACTGCCATGATCTACAGCTCCTCTCTGAAAAAGAATTACAACAAAAGAATAACACAGTCCTATGGAAAATTGAACTCTTATTCACCTCTCTAACATTCACAATCTCCTAAAGTGCAATCTTGTAGAATTATCAAGAAAATGAAGTTTGCAAATGAACCCTCCTTGTTTTCTAAGGAAAAATTGCATTTCATCTGTCCTACATCACTGAAATATCCCCAAAATACTAAGCAAATTAGTCAGTTTATATCCAAGCTCATTCTGCTTATGTTTATGTTGTTTCTGTCAATTACTTCTCCTGGAAATCCTATTTAAGTGTAGATCTACACTCTGCTTTTGTTGCAGACAGCTTATGCTGTGACAATACTAACCTAAAGAGATGGCATTTTGAGCAAAGTATGTTGAGGAAAACAAACAGAAATGAACAAACAGGTTTAAGGCTGCTGACACAGCTGGTCTTAGGTGTTAGGTCTTGTAGACCCAGTACTACACTCCCCCCACTCATTGGGACCTGTTTAAACCAAGGCTAAGGTTGGTCAAAGGCAACAGTGTCTACTAAAGAGAATACTAGAAGAAAAAAAAATTATTAATTAAAGAGAACACTTAAATATCCCTAAAAAGGTTTTATGACGTCTCCTGAGAGTGTCTTATGAATAGAGAATGGGGCTTTGCTTGAGAGATTCTTCTCATCTTTAGGCACAAGATGCCAGTTCTGGAATAGCAGGTAACCTGGTGAATGTCTCTTTGTGAAAAGTTGTTTCTTTCTAGGTGAAATTCACACTCCACTTTTTAAAAGGCAGTAAACTGTACAGAACTGCAAGATTTCCAACACTTTCTGTTGGAACTTGATTAGTGACAAAGCATGATGCATTTCTTGGTATTTAGCTACCATTAGTGAAGTTTCATTAGGAATGAATTTACTAGCAAAAATATGCATATATAAAATTTATAGTTATTAGCTTCAAAAATTATTAAGGACTATATCCATAAATAAGAATGGAGTCTGACCTAATTCAATCAGAATTTTTACTGAGTCAGCATTTGACTCACTATGAATATAGGAATATCTATAATAAATGCAATTAGTTTTACCTAGCCATGACTTTTCAGCAAATCCTCAGTGGATCTTCTGGTCATTGAGTGAGCTTCACCATACCGTAGCAGTCATGGTGGGATGGCAAGACTGACAGGAGCGGGAACTGGAGGGCAGAGGGAAGGGGTGAAGGAAAAAAGAGAAGCACCCCTCTTTGGAGTCTGCTGAACTACCCGCCAGTCCTCCACACTTCTGCTGCAATGGGAGCGAAAACCATATGTCTGGTTTTGCTGTTGTGTGGGACGTTGCACTCCTATGCTGTGCAAACTAATGCAATTTGCAGATTGCTGTTAAACTTGGTTGTTTTGTTTTAAGTTCATAGCTGAAGAGCTTGGACTACTAACCACATTGTTTAGTGGCAGTCCAAAGGGCCAAGAAGGACAATGCTGGAGCTGAACATCCCTGGAGGAAAGGCATTGATATGGCATGACACAAAACTAGTGCTGCCTTGGCTGGTGCAATCCATCCTTGTTTACAGTGCAGCGTGAAGTTTTTAAATATCAGCACCAAGTGTGATAAAGATTACATATATTTATCATGACTGAATAGAACTTATGCAAGAATATGATACAAAATCATGTAAATGCAGATGCATGCATTTGCTGTATATAGCACTGATGATATTCTGGAAGAGAATCAACCAATAAACAATGTTACTGAAAAGGAAAAAATGCCTTCAGATCTAAGAGTTTCTTGCTAATATTTTGCTTTGAAAACATTCTCTCATTCAGTGCAAGTTCACTAATATCCAAACAGCATAGCTCTCTCTGTCAGAGTCTTCATGAAGGAGTGTGCCCTAGGGCAGAGAGTTGATGACTGAAGCCCAGTGAGCGCTACGGTGGCTCTTGGGCAGAGCCCTGCAAGGCTCCAAAGCATAGGCCCACCCTCCTGCTGGCCCTGCTTCCGTGCCTGCATTGGCCTTTAGGCACTGAACAATCCAAACACTGACCCAATGGCCACTGGGGATGGGGTTGGGGGATGACATTGTGGCCCAAAGGCTGTCGCTGAACCTGTCACTGTCCCTCTGGGGAAAACTTGCTGACAGATGCCCCTTGGACACCACAGAACCACAGAATAGTTTGGGTTGGAGGGCACCTTCAAAAGTCATCTAGTCCACCCTCCCTTGCATGAGCAGGGACATCTTCAACTAGATCAGGTTGCCTAGAACCAAGTCCAGACTGGACTTCAGTGCCTGTAGGGATGGTGCATCCACCACCTCTCTGGTGGCAACCCGTGCCAGTGTTTCACTATCCTCATTGTAAAGGCTTTTTTACCCATGGACAAAGCTGCCTTATGGGTTACCAGCCCCTGGTAACCATGAGGGACACTGGCAACTTAGGAATGGCAGTGGTGGGATATCTGCCTCACACAGGTGGCAACACAGCTCTCTGGCCACTGGGTTGTGGGAGGGAAAAGTGCTCACTGGAAATGATGTTTAAAGTTGAAAACGTACCCAGCTGTCCCCAATTCTCATGGGCAAGAAGTGTTGCTAAAGGAAGGGTAAATATGGTGCATGTGTGGGACTTGAGGTATGAATTGTGCTACTGTCAAGGTCATGTTAAAAATCCCACTTTGAGGTACAGCCAAAATCTCAATTGCCATGAACGATCACCCTGTTTCTGGGAGAAACAGGATGAAAGGTAGGATGGGCTCTCAAGGGGCTGATGAGCAGGCAGAACTGCAGCTCCAATCCATGGGGTGCTAGCTTTCTTACTCAAATTTCAAATGCAACTACAGGCCAGAAGTGTGGGTAGTTAAAAATTTAATTTATGTGCAATACATTGTTATCACTTTTTTGTGAAATCTACTGTAAAGTAAAAGTGTAGGACCAGTTCAGAACAAAAGCAGTGAAAGAGAAGAACCCCACTGCTCAATGTTCAGTGGCAGGTCACTGCAGTGGCAGGTTGGCTAGTGGATGCTGCTTATGGGCCCTCAGATATTCTTTGGAGGACACGTCAACAGAACTAACAGGTGAACTAGGGTTGGTGTTGGGAGTTTAAGGCATGAAAACAGCACAGATTTATAGGAACTTGGGTGTTTCTTTCATAGTATCTTCATAACTTGCTATGGATGCTGCTTTTTACTATTTTCAGGTCGTGGTAGCTGTGCAGTACGCTGCATGGAAAATACATAATGAAATTTTCTTTTTTGTTGCATGCATTCCATTGGTTATTTTTGAAGAAAAAAGACTTGGTTTATACAGGTCCTCATTTCATACCAATTTAAAGAGAGAAGTATAGATACAGTGTTATGTCAAGTCGTACCCACAGAAGATGCAGCTGATAAGCTTCGAGAAGACAATTCATATCTTCCTTCAGCTGGGGGCTGGGTTGTGGTATTGGTTGCACGTACAAGGCCTCTGCTTGTTAATGGGTTCCATTCTGCTTTTGGTGGCTCCATGGTGGCCCTGCTTGACACTTCCCATTTAAGCAGTTCAGAAGGAGGTAGATTATCAGTGCACAGCTTAAATAAAGACATAATAGCTACAACTGTTTTCTGACATGTATCATCTGGAAAATGACCTAATTTATTAATCAGCTCTCCATAAAAAGTGTCAACTTTCTTCCCATGGCAATTAAACTTTATGTGCTACCTTTTCTATTTATTTGTTAATTTTCTTAGAAGTGTGATGACTATAAGCTGGTGAACCTTCAAGAGAGTCACAGTGGACATAGGAGATCAAAGTCATTTGGGCCTTGGTACTAGCAAGGAAAGGCAGAGGAATGAAAATGAAAATTATATGCAAAGGTAAACAGCAGCTGGAGATAACAAGTGGAAACTGAAGAGAAAGTGGAAAAAAACAGTCTAAAGAGGAACGTTTTTGTTATGGAAGGCTATTGGTAATGATTAAGTACAGGATTAAGTACATTAAGTACATGCATAACTGATAATTTAGACCAATCTCTGCTTCGGATCGTTGTAGGGCAATCTTGTTAACTAGAATTGTGAAAATCTGGGGGGTTTTGCTACAGAAGTATCAAGAAGATGGTACTCATAGCTTTCAGAACTAGAAAAAATAGTTTTAGGTTAAGTTAAAATGATAACATTTTAAATACGTCAGAACAATTTATCTCATGAAACATCTAAAATGCTTTGACATTTCCGGTTAGTCTCCAGATACTATAATAAAAACTAAGGAAATGATTTCACAAAACCACTGAAGGAGACTCATAATCTGTGCTTTTAATGTTGCTGAGCAGTCAGGATATTATTCCCTTCTACCACCTCCTGCCACCACCTGTGGGTTAGGAGCTCTAAAAAAAAAAAAAAAGGAGGATGTTTCACCCTTAAATTGTACCACACCAATAGCAATTCACTCTCTTCTGAGCAGTGTAGTTGCAGGTACTTCAGGCTGAAGAGGGAATTGAATAACTCCTCTACTGTGCATGAATGACATGGAACCTGGTGATAAAGGTGTGGCTGCTAAACAAGGAGCTGTTCTCTGGGCAGCTTTGAACATAGTTAAGTTCCTTTTATGACAAATTCCTTAACAGAAATTCTCCATTTTAGATTGAAAGAACTCCATTATCTAACCTGAGTTGAAAGGAGTTGAGGTTTTATTTAGTCAAGAAAACAAAAAGTTATTTTGATGATGAAAGTTCTTATCTACAAGTTCAGGATCCTTTTTCCCACAGATTGAAAACCTTGTCGCTCGTACAATTTTCTCGCTGATATCTATAGTCAGTTTTCTTTGGATTGATGGAATTATGTGACCCGACTGCATATCTAGATGCACCATACATATTTTTTAGTGGAGTCATCATCTTCCCTTTATTTTCATTGCCTTATTATTCGATACATACAGAATTACTGCATTATCAATTTGATCTATATGTATAAAGCTGAGTTAAACCAGTCAAATTAATATTCTTCCATCAAAACTTTTTAAAGCTCTAATTCAATTTTAGCATAGGTTTGCTATTCCTATAAATATTTTTAGTTGATACAAATGAATTTAATAATATGTACTTAATCTTTAATCCCATCTCACGGCAGGGCGGTTGGAAGTAGATGATCTTTAAGGTCTCTTCCAATTTACTCTGTGATAAACTTGTGATTCACTGAGGATTAGGGGAAGTAGAGAACACTCAGCTCCTTTCATAAGAAACAGTGGCTAAACATTGAAGTAAGAGCTTTTCTTCAAAATAGAGAATATCTGTGATCTTAATTTACATCAACCATAGACAGTCCTGATACTTCGGTACAGTACATTGCAGTTTTATTTGTGAAGAATTTGTGCTATCTAGTAGTTAGGAATTATATAAAAAAACCCTATCTAACTATCAGCAAATTGTGTGATATTTTTGTTTGTTCAATTCTTAGCCTGGATTGGATTATCCAGCCATGGTTTTGTTGTGTTTTCTGTCCTATTTCTGAAAAACATTTAGAGAGGTAAGGAGCCATTAAAGTAGTTACAACTGGAACTGTAATTGCTACCCTTGATTTCTTTAGTCCATCTTCTGCTAGTATCCAGTTTTTAACCTATGAATTTCTAGTAGATATCAGATCACGTTTTGCTTCTAGTCCACCTAATATGTTATTATTTTTGATAATATCAAGTACGTTTTCATAAAAACAATTTCTATATTCCGTATTCTATTATTAAAATACACAATGGAAGAGAAAAGGGAATACAAGATACAGACAGTGTACTCTTTGTTAGGATGTGCGAATTTGATTTCTAAGTTTGATTTCTAAGAAAGACACATTACTAAAGTTAAAATAATCTTACTAATATGTCCTAGGTTAATTATGATGCATTAGAATCATCTGTCTCACAATATATTGTGAGAAAAGGATGCTATCCTAAGAATCCCTTAAGATTATTTCAGAGAGCATCTTTTAGATGTAAAATTATTTTTATTGTTACATTTTAAAAATTAATCTGTGTACTTCGATTTGTCTGTTTGCTCACTCAGAATAGTGCAAGATTTCCCTCTAGTGGTTAAAACCTGTGCAAATTGAAAGCGTAATGCAGTATCTGTACTGATTTCCTATCGCAAGGGATGCACAGGAATGTCAGACCTTAAATAGATGTTATCACTGTGTAGATATAATCAAAGCTTATTTGCAGCCTGAATGAACAGAGACATATTACAGAGCACAACACAGTCATACAATTTACTTTTTTTCCCAAAGCCAGGTCTTTTTGCATTATTGTGGGTTTGAATTGTCTTTGTGTAATTGCAGAATTTGTACTCATTTCAGTTCTATGATTTATATCAGTACACATTATCAATAACTTGGTTTTTCTTTCTCGGGTGGTGGTGACATCCTCCAGTTAACAGAAATCTTGTTTTTCCTTCATAGCAGATACCAGTGTCTGCAGAGCACTAAACTCTGGCCCTTTTTAACTCTACAACAAAAGGCCTGAAGATTACAATTAAATATGACTATCTGGAAACTCCATTTTGTTTAGGTTGATACCAGTCTTGCTTTTTGTTTGAATCACTCTGAAGTGTGAAGAGCTAGATACTGCTATTACTGATAACTGTTTTTCCCTATAAAACAAATTGGCTAGCTTAGTACTTTTGAGAGAAAAAATATAATGTATTTTTTCTGTTGATGTATATTTTTCATTGTATCACTTTAGACATGTCCCAAAGCATACAGAAGTTAATGGAAATTACCGGACAAACTTAATCCTTCTTATGTTATTGTTGGTTTTTATATTGTATGTTCATGTTTACAGAAGTCAAGGGTAACCCATGAAGCAGCTGCTAACTTATATGCATGAGATTATAAAATAACTGTCTTTTTGCTATGGGTTGTACCTTTCCTAGCAGAGAAGGACCAAGATCTGTGCCTGGAATTGTTAGGTATCAAAGCAGTGCAGATATAGAATAATAAAAAAAACCCATCAGATTTTGGAGAGTGCAGTGGGTGAAGGGTATGTTCAGCACTTCAGTTCCTGTTGATTATTTTATATTCTGTGCCTCTCAAAAGAGAATTATCACCACTGATTCGGGCCTCCCTATTCTGCTTCCCGACATGCACCAAGTTTATGTCTGTTGCTCCATTCTTAGTAATACAATTTTAAAAAGCAGAAGCACAATTCACAAATAATAACTTCTCATTCCCGTCTCCAGTAGGGAGATGCTGGCAAGTGCTCCAGGGTTTAGGAAAATTCTTCTCCCAAAACTCTTTCAGACAGTGCTATGGGAAGAGGGCTTCCCTGTTGTGTGCCATTCACTGGCAACTCTGGCAGGGCTGCCAGGCTGGCTCTGTGGTTTCAGCTGCGGTCTGCAGACCTCAGCACATACAGTTAACTTCCTAGTGTTATTTTGGGGCACCTTATTAAAACTGTCAGGGCTTTCAGTTAGATTTCTGCTTGTTTTCAGGGGAATTTGTGAGGATTCAGTAGTGTTAAAGATCAGGTCACATACACATAGGCATACCGACTATATGCAAGCACTTAACACATTGAGTGCTTTAAAATTCCATGGGTGGAAGGCTCTGTGAAAGTGCAAGGTATTTTACTTATTTATTTTGTCAAATATTTGTTAGGAGACTACCTGAGAAAGAGCAGGTTAGTGTTTTTATAAGCCTTCTGAAATGAAAAATATCTGCTAAAATGGAGAATCCCCACAGATACTTCACAAGGCAATCATCAGCCTGTTCTGTGCTTCCTTGTTTGCTTTGTCCAGCTGCCAAGGTGCTCTTTGCAAAGGCATATCTACCTCACAGGGAGCAGTTTTGAAGCTTTGGCCATATTTACTGAGGGTTTACTTTGTTGCCTGGAGATGGAGAGGCTTGGCGTGGCTTTGACTGAATGGTGCAGTCCAGGAAGAACGGCAGGGATCAGGGCTGGGGGTGAGAGCTTCTGCTTACTAATTCCCTGCGGTGCCTAAAGTGAAGTATGGGTTTGGAGATACTCTTGGCAAATACATAATACGTTTACAGATCCCACCATTCTGTCTTCAGATTGCATTTCCTCCATTTGTATTTTGGAGAAAGCATGACCAGGACATGGAGTCTCTATGCACCTAGTGCACAGCGTCATGTCAGTGGGACAGACCACCAGCAGCCTTTGTATTGCCTCTTACTACTGAGAGTAACCTTCATGCTGGCAACGGATAACTGCTCAGCATTTGAGCTTTGTACCCCAGGAATAGCTTAGTGGTTTTTGTGGGTATGTGTTGTTTCCCAAGTTTTAAAAAAGAAAATCAAGCAAACAAAAAAAGGACTCAACCAACTTGCACACAGCATTATAACCAGAAAACCCCCTGGCAGGCTGGAACTTTTAGCTACACATTTGAGTTTGACCTAAAGTGGAGATCTGAAGGAGAAGCGAATTATCATACCCACGCCTGTGCAATACCGGGATACAACCAATACTGTTGCTGACAGCAGAGGGAAACAGAGACTTGGGTCTTTGTGTTCCCTCTTAGGCTTTGGAGGGAATTGCGATATAGGGTCATGAGCTCTATCTACTCTTTTTTTCTAGATGTGATTTCTTAGCCCATCCTTTCTGATCTATCCTTTTTTTTTTTTTCTTTTCGTTCCTATTGGAGATCCATTCTGTAGGGTTCTTATTTTAGTGTATAAGCATCTGCCCAGAGAGCCTGGACTTCCTTTGGCTTAGATTTGTAGATTTCCAAAATGTTTCCAGAGGAACTGTAGATTACTCCAAAGGGAGTTTAAGCCTGCAAACAACATAATGTTCCCTAGCTACGCATGATGCATCCGTAGGGTGTGTATATGTCTTAAACAAACCACTTACATTAAAGCAGGAAGAAGGAATTAAATAATTTTCTTGCAAGCGAATTAAGTTCTTGGAGACTCCACATTTCTCAAAGAGTGAAAATAAACCACATTCGAATCCTCCCATAGCAGACAAGATGGGGAGCTCACTATCTTCAGCTGCTGAAATATACTCCCCTATCCCAATTTGTTAAGGTAAGTAGAGAATGCCTGGCCCCTGCCTCGGGAGGACTGGAGCCAAGGTGCCTAAGAGGGAAAGCAGAATGTTTGTGTTGTGCAGTCATCTCAGTCGTACTGGTCTCAAGGAGAATGGATGCAAGCTGTAGCAGTGTCATTCTGTCTATTTGAAACAAACATTCTTCTGAGCATTAAACATCAGGCAGTTTTCTAGTGATGGTTTTGTTTGATTTTTTTCACATGCCACATGTTTTCTCCTGTTTCCTTCTGTTGTCTCTATCCCTTTCTTTCTGCAGTCACCCTTGGACATTAAGCGCTTTCTCTGAATTTAAAGGCTGAAGATCTTGCTGAAAGACAAGGTCAGGACACTTTGGCAGATGCTTCTAGTGGTGAATGAGTTCTGTTTTCTATTGTAATCAAGTCTTACATCTGTTCCTGTTTGTCCGAACTTTAGGATTTAATAGTGAAAGAGGAGGCAGTACATCTAAGCCATTTTAGCTGGCAGAAATATTGTGATTTTATAGGTTTCTTGTATTACATGTGTCCTAAGAGTATTTATATATATATACACACACATATATGAATATTTTATATATACTTATGCATATATAAAAATATAAATACATCTATATATATATTTTACAGTTTCTGAAGTCAGAAGATATTCTAAGTTCAGCCTGGCCTAAAAAGAATAATCTATTGGATAAAAAAAAAAAAAGAAAGAAAGAAGGGAAAGAAGACAAATCACAGGATTTACTATGTCAGTATGGCACATTTTTCATGATGGTTTTTATTACACATCCCTAACATGGATTTCAGAAAGCAGGACATGGAAGCAGATGCTTTTAAGGAGGAAGACCATATGTCACAGCAGACTGCTAGTGATTTGGCAAGCATGGTACCATCTTCCAATATAATAATTGAGAAGGTCATGCCTGCTTTTACCTCAGGTTGGGTTGAGAATATGAGTGAGTCCTCCAGCAAGAAGTGTTCACTTTTATACAGTTCAAAAGCCAGTGCTATGATGGGCAACAGTAATGTCTCAGCAGATAACTTGGGCCACAACCAAGCTTTTCAGCATGCAAGGCAGTTACATTATTCGGCCAGCTCTGATTTTTTCCCTCAAAAGTTGGCTTCCAGTGAAACCCAAGCTGGAATTCACGATGCAAATGACACCTTGGAAATGTTGACGACTCCTCTGCTCCCTGCTTCAGAGCGTGGAGTGAACCATTGTGCTTCCACCTACAAAAACAAAGAACAGGTTAGTCTGCAAAAACCTTTTGCCATTTTACAGCTCAAAGGGTACACTGACACCATGCAGGCAGAACGTACCTTGCCAGGTTTTGCTACTCAGTCTCACATCAGTCACCATTTTCTTCTGTGTCCTTCAGCACAAAAGGGACAGAAGTGTCCATCTGTGCGGACACTTAAATACAAATGTCAACATTCGTAATTAAAACTAATACACTTTAAGAAACACCTATCCCCAAAGTCCAGATATGGTGATTCTTTCTATTTAGAAACCATCCAGAAATGTAGTTTGATACTATATCTTCATGACATTTTCAGACTCCAGAGCAGCAGGAGCAGGTGATGAGGCAGCAGGTGGAGCAGCTGCAAAGGGTGGTGGCTGAACAGCAGAGAATCATTGCACTTTACAACCCAGGTACTTGAGGAATCCCTCTTGATACTGCAGCATCCTCACTTGCATTCACTCCAGCAGTGGAATGCACAGTTCCTTAAAGAAATAGAAGGTCTGACAGTTGTTTTCAGTGGCTGGGGACTCTGGCAGATGGGCTAAATCATTCATTTCATTGCACACAAGCTGTAAATCCCAGAAAACACTTCTTTCCACCTTTGTATATTAAAATTTCAGGAGAACCATGAGGAGGAGTCCTTTATGTTTAATAACAGTTTCTTGTGTGGACTTCTGTTGAAATACAGATTTGAATGGTTCTGCAGAAAATGATAGTATAATGGTGAGCATTACAGAAAGGATGAAGTAGCACTTTTTTTCTTGTACCTAGATATGAAAGCTACAGCTTTTAATAGAAAAAAGAAGTGAAAGAAAGTCGATGCACCATGTTTCTGTTGTAGATTCATATATTTAATGGTACAGCCGCCTGTTCCTCACAGCATGATACGACTCCTTCAACAGCTTCATTTTACTGATACCATACTTATAGCATTGCTAGAAAACACC
This sequence comes from Psittacula echo, assembly GCF_963264785.1. Classification (NCBI taxonomy): domain Eukaryota; kingdom Metazoa; phylum Chordata; class Aves; order Psittaciformes; family Psittacidae; genus Psittacula; species Psittacula echo. The sequence continues at coordinate 33,540,959 of NC_137738.1, read as the reverse complement.
ATCTGCTCAGCAATCAGAAAAAGAAGAGCCCCTTGCTCTCTTCCCACTCTGCTCACAGCAGTAGTGCATTCTCCTCAGCATGTGACCCCAATGTGAAAGGAGTATTTAGGGAAATCATGCAGACTTGTGGCAGCACTGGCTTGGCTTTGGTAGGGCTGCTTCTACATAAGAAGTAGCATCATAAGGGCATAGGAAGATAAAGGTGATCCTTGGAATGCTACTGCTCCTCAGATAACCTGCTGTGGAGGCAGCTTCACCTAATCCATGTGGCAGGAGCTGAAGCAGCCTAAGGCATCCCTTGCCTGCATGTGTGCATTGATCTGGCATCAGTTTTCTCACTCTAATTCCAAGCCTCATGGTAACACAGACAGAAGTGGCTCTGCCCACCTGCTAGCTGTGTGGTTAGAGCATCTGCCCAGAACTAGAGAGTTGGGTTTTGGGTTTTTGTTGAGATAGTTTCTGACAGCATTTGAATCCACAGAGCAGCCTTCTTTCAAAACATGCTTTAACTGGGGATGAGGCAATTTCAGTTGCAGGCACTCTCTACTCTTCTTGTTGCAGTCAGGGCACAGGACAAAAATGAATCATGGTGTGGAGAAAGAAAATAAGAAGTGAGCCTGTTTTTGTAACCTTATAGAGGGATTTTATTCCTGGAAGTAGTGAGGCTGGCTTCTGGTCCCTGTGAGGAACTTGTTACATCTTTTTTCACTTGGAAGTCTTCTAATAAGATGTGTAACCAGGCAAACCTTCCCCTCTTTTACATTGAGGAGTGCCTCAGAGATCCTTTGCAACACTTAACTTTTACTTGTTAAGGGACTCTAGGGAAAATGTTTGTTTTACATGCCCAGAATTTATAAATTCCCTGTAATTCAGCATCCCTGTAACCAACAATAATTTTGGTTATGACTTGTGGTTGCAGGAAGCATGTTTTACAGTTTAAATAACATAACAAATGCAGAATTTGGTTATTTCACTCTCAACATGCAAACCACCAGGGAAATAGAGAGCAACGTTGTGTCTGTGCAATACCGGTTCAGCAAGAGATTTCTAGGCTGGTGCAAAATACTTGTCTTATACTTCCCTAATTGTTCGTCTCTGGTAATTATTTTTAGGCTTTTCTATTTCTCACTTAGTAGCCACGATGCCACCCCTTCTGTGCTGTCCAGCTACTTCCATTCCTGTCCAGTTCCCAACAGAAAGTTCTTCCCAAGTTGAGAGTCTGGAGCGCTTACAGACCTCTCCCTTGGCAATGTGCTCTGCTCAGCAAAGCAGATCCCCGCTGTTCATGCCAAATGAGAGCAGTTCAGAAATCTCAGGAGAGCATGTGCAGCTTTCAGATTCAGGTGGGTAAAAAGTACTGGAAATCCGAAGTTAAGGCTATTGTGCAACTCCTGTGAGTTTTTGCACTTGCTAGTGATTGTTACTGATTTTGTTGCGGGTCAGGGGAAGGTGCTTTGTTTTGATGAGGGCTTGTTATAAAAGCTTTTAAAGAATTTTAAACTTGATTATTTTTGCTTTTTGAATCATAGTCATCCTGCCTCTCACACTAACAGAGAAACTGGGCCTAGCATATAAATGGAGCAGAAAGTTATTAAATTGGAAAAGATAAGTTATATGAAGTAGGGAATATGTTGTATTTAGGGGGAGAAGAATAAGAAGTAGGAAGTGGATACCAGAGGATGAGAAAGAAGAAAGAGCTATTTACAGCAAATTAAAAGTTAATTTCAAAATGTGGGGAAGAGGAATAAAAAGTAGGAATGAAGCCACTTAAAAGCAAAGAGGATGTAAATCAGATCAGAATCCTTGATTCCTTTGAATTTTTATAGCAAGACCTGACTGTGATGCTGTGAGACAGTCCTATAGTACAATTGAAACTTTAATTTCACATTTTTTAAGCTAGCTCAGGACTGATACTGTCACTGAAAGAGTCTTATCTCTTTTTTGTGCCTGGCACTATTATTTCTTGCTGTGTTAATCTGAACCTGGGTCAGTTTTTCAGTGAAGTTTATCAGGGAGCTTCAGGAACACTTGTGCCAGCACAAAAGAAGGAAGGGGGGAGTAGATGAGGACAGCAGGAACCTAAAAGCAAGAACACATGAGGACAGGGGGAGGTATGACTGCTTTTTTTGACAGCAGCACTAATTTAGATCTGCTTCATGATTGCTAAACTAAGGCTAGAAGGTTCAGAGACCTTAGTCCATCAGGTTAACTCCCAGCTGGAAGCTGATCAGTGCAGTTGCCTTTGAAATATGCTTCAGCTAATTGTGTGCATGTGGACTGGGCTGAACTGAAACCTTCCTAAATGTTATGAGAAGTGTGGGGTTTTACTGCTGGACACATAAGCATGAGTGTACCAACAACCTGTATAACACTTCACATCATTATTTAAAGGGATAAGCACCGAGCCACTGCTTCAGCATACTGAGACCCCCACAAAAAAACTTGCCAGACAAGATGCTCAAGAAGAAAACAGAGAAGAAAACAAAGGTGAATTACACAGCTGCTTGGCCACATTGCTCTTGCCTTGCACTGGGAAGCACTAGTTAAAAATTACAGCGCTGGGGCACTTCTATTACATTCTGGAGACAGCATAGCCCCACACATGAGACTGTAAGGAGAGACACGTGGGTTCTACATTCCTTGCTGCTGTCAACCTGCTGTATCACCTCTGCAATGCAGGTGATAAGGTTCATTTTTGTGAAATAGAATAGAAATGAAAAATAGAATAAAATGAAAACAGAATAGAAAATGCTCAGTTAGAAAGGCTCATGTGTACAAATGCTGCTTGTTAAACCATTTAATGAACTGGCTTGCAGGTCACAATTACAGATGCAGTAATGTACATCTGTACAAATACAGATGTTCAGTACTGTCTAGCAAAGTGTCTTCGCTGCAATGTTCTGCGGTGAACACATTAACCAAGCATTACAAATTTATAGAGACAAGGAGTATAAATCATGCCATTTACCCTTTCCTTATTTCCAGCAATTAGTCTTGAGGATAAAGTGCCTCTTTTTTTCGTGGGTTGCATCCTCCTACCTACTTAACTCAATTGTATTCTATGAAGTGTTTTCAAAAATCAAAATCTTGCATAGGTTGTTGAAAATATAAACATTTCTAATTTATTTTATTAGGTTTATTTTCATTTATTCAATCTATAAAAGCTTTGTTTTCATTGACCTTTTTCCTCCTGTCAATTAAAAGAAAAGGGTTACCCTGAAACTTTTTCTGATGTCAAAGAACAAAGAGAACAAGTAAAGGAGGAGATTCCTCCATCCCCCTTTGATACAGAGGCAAAGATGAAGACTGGAAACACAGAAGACAGGTGAGAAGTTATCTTAAGCAGTCAGTCAAGCTGCAAAAGTTTGTCTTCTTGACTGTACGAGTACTTTATGTGTTACATCTGCAACACAAAGCCTCTTTCCTTTGCTTGAGAGTGGCAGGTATGCATGGACAGAGATTCGACAGGTCTAGGGACTCACAGCTGATCTGCTTCTATATAATGGGATGCTGGTTTAGCCAATTTAAATTAATTGATTTTGCAACTATGATCTCCAAAGGATAGAAGTAAGACAAAATTTGGTGAGGAGAGGTAACATCTTTTGTTATGCCATCATTTCTTCTGCTGTGGCCATCAGTTTTCGATGGCAGCATCAGTCTCAGTAGCTCATTCATTCTTGTCCTTACTCTGCCTCTTCATCTGTGCCAAGACCAATTTTTATGTGCCACCAAAGTAATCACCAAAGTAATCCTTGTTAAAGTTATCTGGAGAAATGTAACTTTTAACTTGGATCAGTTTTCTGATCTGGTTCATCACTGCGTTAGAGGAGTTGCACCATCGCACTGAGGTGGTGCTCATGGCTAGGCAAGAATGGGTAGGTTGACATTAGTGATGGAAGAAATGCTCGTAGAGTTCTTGCATTTCCTCAGCTGATGAAAATAAAAGCAGCAGCTTTTTGGCACACCAAGCCTTCCATCAAGTATAAAGGGAAAGCAGCAACTTTCTAGGCAAGTACAGACTGAGAGTATTTTTCCTGAGTGTGTTTTAGTGCACTAACCATGTGGGAGTTAGGCAGAGGAGGAAGACAGGAACCTTCAGAACTGAAGGCTGAGAAGGAGTGGCAGGACCATAAGCAACTCTGGGCAAGCAGGCCTGTCCACATATGCCTTTTTGGATTAGCAGTGAGCTTCTGAAATCTGTATCTCAGTCATCCCCACTTTTTGTGCTTTGGTTCACATCATGATCTTATGAAACTGGATGAATTGGATGAGCTTCACCTTATGAGCTGGATGAAACTAAAGCACAGAACGTATTCCAGCTCTCTGTGACATTTTCACAATGGGACCAAGTTATAGTTGTTCTGAAATAAACTTCCCGGAAATGTGCATTGTTTAAAGCCGAGTCCTTATCAACAACAGTTATGCTTTACAAATCTAATCCTATTAACCCATGCTGATGCTAACAGACAGAGCCAGGCTGATAAAAAAAAGATTATCAGTGGTACAATGGTGTTAGGCAGAGGTGGGGTATAGAAGTACAGTAATACGCTGAGTAACCAATGCCTTTATTAAACCCAGGATTTTTTAATAGTCAGTAGGAATTATTAACAAGTGACTAAATTAAGGTTCTAAGTACATTTCCAATGAAACAAGATCTGTTCATGTATGCTATATTATGCTTCATTTTGAGCCAGAATTCAATTTGTCCCTCCACAACATTACAGGCATTATTTTTCTCCTCTATCACTCTTCATCATCTAATTCGAAACAGTCTATCAGAGAGACGATGAGTTCTTTGTGACTGTAACCAGCTCTAGTCTGGAGAAAATGCCTGAAATGTTTTTCCTTTTGATATTTTATCATTTTAAGGGAAGACTGATGCCAGTCAAAAAATGTTACTTGCTAAAAGCATAATTAATGTTTAGTCTAGACAGGATTTTTTAAAGAGAGACTTAGGTGTCAAATAATCGTGGGCTTTTTATTAACGTGCTTCACATTTGACAAACATTTCCGTTCTAAACTCAACATCAGTTCTATGAGAATTATCAAAAGAAAACTGATTGGAGAACCTTACAAATAAGTCCCTTCTTGTTCCTTGCCTAGGCCAATCACACCAGCAATTGGTATTAGACAGAATACTTCTGAAGAATTTGTTGAAGAACAACTTGAAGTAGAAAATCGTCTCCTAGAAAAACAGCAGAAGGAGCAGCAGGTACTGTGCCATTGGTGCATTCACTTTGCTCTTGATAAGTTCTCATGGCATTGAGTATTGCGTGGGCTATTTTAGCCCATTCCATGGCAGCACGTTTTCCCAGTGTTCTTTCATGCTATATTGGAAGATTTTCCCCAGAAGTAAGTAAACTATATAACTCAGTCACAAACATGTTCCCGACTTTCCCACTGGTTTCCTCTCTCTCCGCATACTTTCTAGGGGGTCATAGTTTGTGCCTAAGTCACTTAGCTGAATTAGACCTCAAGGTTGATTCGGTCAGTTTATTTCAGAATAAATGGTTCATGCAGTCTGTCATGTGCCATTAATGCAAGAATGGAGGTATTTCCAAATAGATTTTTTATAAAGGGCCAAGTACCATAATACTTTTCTGGTTTTTGCCTTATGTGCAGTTTGAGGTGATCTTATGTCTAGAGGCATCAGACTCAGCATTTTGTTAGGCTTGTTCACTTGGGAAACAAACATCTCATTATTCAGGAATTTTCTATATGTCTCTCTGGTGAAATAAAATCCGCAACTGAGGCACTTATATGTTTCTGTAGCACATGGTAAAAAGCACTCAGACTTCCTTTAAAAACAAAGCAAGACAGAACTTTAATGATCTTCTATCATATAAACACTTAGCATCATCCTAACCATCTGACTCTGTGAATTAGTGGAGGTGGCACATCACAACTGCTTCTAAAAGTTCTTGTACTTCCCCTGTAGTCTCAGGGCTGTTACTTACATACTCATTATCCACAGCCACTGTCTTTAAGCCTTCTGGTGTCTCAGCTTTTTCAGTTATCATAAATAAGATTCAAGGCCAGGTTGGACAGAGCCTTGGGCAACCTGATCTAGTGGAAGGTGTTCCTGCCCATGGCAGGGGGATTAGAACTAGGTGAACTTAAGGTCCTCTCCAACCCAAACCATTCCATGAGTCTAAGATTCTGTATCTTTCTGGAGAACAATTTTCAGGTTCTGATTGTCAGGATTTTGGGTGTTTTTTCAGAGCAAGGCAAAAGTAACAACTCGGAAGGCTTTTCTGAAAAGAAAAGATGGTATGGCAAGGCTCAAAAAAAATAAACAGAAACCTTTAAAAGACGACAGCAAGCATTCCGGAAGAGCTGGTTTGGATTGCTGGGGTCATTTCTCCCAGCCTGTCCAAGTGGATAAAGGCATGCTGCAGCCAAGGGAATACTCTCAGTTCAGTCTTCAGGTCAGCGGCTCCATGAAGATTGGTACACATGAAAAAAAGGCAGACAATGCTTCAGCTGAGTGGGAGTTAAATTCTCAGACTGACTGTGAAGCAAAAGTAGTAGAGCAAAGTTTAGAAGAAAAACAAGTGATCAGGAGAGATGAAGACACCATGAAAAATCCCATTGGATCACCACAGAGAATGTGGCCTGAAATCCTGCAACCAAGTCCAGAAACATTAATAGAAATGAACCTGCAAGTAGGTGAGGAAAAGGAAAATCATCATACGGATTCTCTTGGGCAAGCAGGCAGAACTGATGGAAGGCCTGTGCGTGGTACCCTGAAAAAGCACCTAGGTAGGGTGGATTGGCCTCTAAAGGGTCATCGCACAGAAGGAGCAAAAAAACCCTTGGAAGTCCTGCAAAAGCATTCTCTACTTCAGGATTTAAAACCAGATCACATCAAGGAGTTAGAGTGGAGTGCAGACCCTGTATTTGCACAGGGTGAGAAGTGGGTTCAGGTATGCACACAGGAACTTGCTTTGGGGAGCCAGAGCTCAGAAAGCAAAAGACAAATCCATACTGGGTTTAAGATGGTCAATGATAAGATAGTAAAAATTACACATAGCTTACCTGAGGCTGTAGAGAAAGGAAGCTCATTGTCAGCTCTGCAGCAGGAGTGGCAAACGAAAAGGACAGCTGCCTCAGCATGGCATGTTGCATCTTCATCCTGTGAATCACGATGCTCCTCCTCCAACAGCAATGATGACTCCAAATCACACCACGCTCAGTATACCTCCCAGAATGGGCCTCAGGGAGTAGATCATACTGGCAGGCGTTTGGATATCTCTGATGGTGATTATGCTAGTGATGAGCCCAGTGGAACTAAAATAAAGTATGTTAAAAAGTACAGCAGGTCACCCCCAAGGAAACAAGATATTCAAGTGATCTCAAGACAAGATTTCTCCTGCAGCACAAGCAGCAGTGATTCCAGTACTGGGGCTGCCAGGCGGAAAGAGAGCAAGGCTTGCTCTTCTCTTCAGCAGTCTTTATATTATCCCACAAAATTGAAAAGAACAGAGCATGAGCCTGAGTCAAAGAATGAGAATAGGGCCAGGGATGTTAAAAGTCTACATCTGCCATCCTCAGCACTGGCTGGTGAGATTCCTGCTTTCAAGACTAAAGAAACCCCTGCAGTAGAGGAACCACAGAAAAAACTGTTTAGAGACATATTAGGTAAGTGCTTCCCAAGTTTTGATTTATATTTATTTTACATAGGGGAAAAAAATTTCTCTTGGATGTATGCCTCATTCTGCCTGTGCTCCCTAGGTATATGCCCACCTCTGTCAATATTTCTCAGTCCCAAGCTGGGGAAAAAAGTGAAAAGGGGAGAGATAAATCTGCAAGCTCCTTGTTATACTTTGCTCTTCATTGTCACTAGATGTTTTTCAAGTCTGTTGCTTGAGGTGCACTTTCAGGTGCAGACTTTTGACCCCATGAGATGGTTGAGAGGTTCAGTGAGTTCCTGGAGTCAGTGCTACAGTTCCCTGCAGCTTAGATGTGTTTCTTCCACTGACCCCTTGACAGCGAGATGTTCACATTTTCTTTTTACTCTCCTCAGAGATGACTTTAAAAAGGGTGGTCAAAATTATTTCTTAAATTTGCATGTTTTGTTGCTAAGACACATAGACCTTTGCATCAGAGGAAAATGGTGATTTCCTATGAACATCTTCACTCAGTTTGTTCTTAATGCAGTCCCAGTTCTTTGGTCAGACAATCTTTCCAGCCTTTTGGCCCAGTGATCATACTTCTGGCAGTGAAATAGTATCCTGCTTGAGCAGGTTTAGTCCTTTCTGTTAAACTGGTTCTTGACTTTTCTTCTCTCTTAGCTTCCCCTGAAGGACTTCCCCTACATTAACTCCTCATCCCAAACCCATTGGCTGTCTCTTTGTGTAAGATCAGTCAAAATCATTTGTCCTGCCTGCAGGTATCACCCTGGCAGAAATAATCACTTCTGATGGCTTTCAATTGCTCTGTCACAGCTTGCTAAGCACACCCCATTCCATGTCAGACTCCTGTTAAAAAAGGATTCCTGAGGCATCTTCAAAAGTTAAATTCAAAATAAGCTTTCATTATCACATGACATTCACATTCTTGAAAAGGAATTCATCTACCAACACTGATATATCCCCAAATCCATTTCACGTGTAATGATTTGTAGGGCTTGGACTGTACTACTAAGAACTATGATGGGAACAGAATATCTGCATAATTAGGCAGAGATAGATTCATTCTTCCTGATAGATTAAGCAATAAAGCTTACTGCACTTACGCAGTTTGTGGTTTTAACACGTAGAGAGTGTTCATAAATATTCACAAAGTTCTGTGTACTAACATAGATGTGTTTATAGAAGAAACCCAGAATATCACTACCAGAGGATTAGAGACTGGTGTATATCGCAGAGGAACCCCTCCAATGACTAAGGTGAAGGAAGAACAAGAGAAAGCAACACATTTGCACAGGTAAATCTGTATACACCAGAAATTAATCTGTGTGTGCAGTGAGCCAAATACTTCCTTTAGGATCCTTAAAATCATGCTAAATTCTTACTTATTAACTATCTTCTTTTTGAGGGCATCTATGTTGTCTCAGAACTGAAACACTTGTTTGTCTAAATTAAAAGTAAGGCTCCTTCAGTTAGGTGAAAACACTCTGAAAACACTGTGGTTTGGGTCTTAAAGGTGAGTAATGACAAGCGCTGTTTATAAATTGCTGAACACCTTCAGATTACACTCAAATAATTAAGAACTCAGGATAATCTGTTTTATGGGATCAAGCGTCTGATGGAGTAAACGATAAACTTCTTGTATCACATTCACATCAGGGTAGCCCATATTTCCGAAGTTAACAAAAAGTGCATAGCATACATCAGAGCTGTTGCCATTCAGGAATATCTATCTTCACCCTAGACTGAGGATGTATTTGGTTTCATATAAATGAAGAACTCGAAAATTCAGGAGAGTTGCTTTTGTAATTTGTAGGTATTAAATGCTGAAAATTGTTTTGTTTTGGATTTTTTTTTTTTACATCTTCATAGCAAAAAAATAATAATTCCTTTCCACGAGATCCCTTCAAGAAGCTTTGAAACTATGGGTTTTAGAATGGAAGTGGCTCACAACTATAACTAATTGCAGGTTATGCAAATACCTCTTATAAAAATTGAGCATGCTTACAATCAAATCAAAAGAGTATTTTTGATGTGATTAGATCTGTTAGAAATTGCTAGGTAGCATCTACTGTTAACATGAGAGATTATTTTCCTCTTTGCCTTTAAAACATATTTCTTAACTAGTGCGAATTATTGTGATTTATTGATCTGGATTTTTATTTTAACATGTAATGTAAAATAAGAAATTATTTTTCACATCTACTTGTCCATTCCTCTTGATTTCAAAGACCATGGGATTAGTGCCAAAGAGTTTTTCTGAATTACATTTATCAGTTTGTATCTTTTCCCCCTATATCTGTCTTTGAGCAAAATACTTTCAATGTCTTAGACTGTTTCATTGAAGATCCTTCTACTTTATGATCTTGCAAACATATTGGAAGATGATCTCCAGCTGACTGTGATAGGTGTTCCAGATAAGAATATTTGTGGGATTTGGCAGTTTATAAAACTGCTAATGAAACCAGGTGCTGGTTTTACTTTTGCTGTTGTAAATTTTGGCTATGGAGTGATGTACTGGTGCAGAACTACTGCAGTGTTGCACTCCGCCAGCTTTGCATTTTGACTGCTGCCAGAGCTGCATCACAGGTGAAATGGCTTTGGTTTTATCATAACAGTGCACATTTTTAAAAGAGCTTTCATGTATTTACTCATGTCATCAGCCATAGCAGCCCCTAGCATTTCCACACAGATGTTTATCAAAAAATGCCTGCCTAGTATATTGTGTACATCTTTTCACTCACTTTTTCCAATTTATGAGCTAGAACTAATTGTGAAAGGCAGCTCATCCTCCTTGGCTGTATCTGCCTTATGCTGATTTATGCAATCTGAGAATCTGCTTTGCATTTTTAAACCAGTAACCCTATCAGGAGCACAAGATGACCACCACGTGTTAGTAACTTGTGCCTGCTGGAAGCAATGAAAATCCTCTTGAGAGACACGCGGCATGCCTGGACCTGCCCAATCTATTATTTCAAAGCACTTTGTTTTCAGGCCTTTGCAGGCACAAATGGTTATAGGCAAGAGGGTGAAAACAGTTGGGATGTAGTGTGTTGTATGTATCTGTGTCCTGGGTTCAGCAGTAGCATTAATTTTTCTCCTTCTCAGTAGCTGATGTAGTGCTGTGTTTTTGACTTTCAGCCTGGGAACAGTGCTGACAACACTGATGTTTTTAATTGTTGCTCAGTAATGTTTACTCTGACCAAGGACTTTGTGAGTCTCATGCTCTGCCAGGGAGGAGGGGAAGCCGGGAGGAAGCAGAGACAGGGCACCTGACTCAAACTAGCCAAAGAGGTATTCCATACCATAGCACGTCATGCCCGGGGATGTAAACTGGGGGCAGTTACCCAAAGGGCTAGATCACTGCTCTGGTTGGGCTGGGTATCAGTCAGTGGGTGGTGAGCAGTTGTATTCTCTTCCCTTGTTATTTCCCTTATTATTATTATTATTGGTAGCAGTAGTGATTTGTGTTATACCTTAGTTACTGGACTGTTCTTATCTCAATCCGTGGGAGTTACATTCTCTTGATCCTCCTCTCCATCCCTCTGGGAGCAGGGGGAGGAAAGGGCTGGGGGGGGAGTGAGAGAGTGGGCTGCATGGCTGAGTTGCCAACTGGGCTTAAACCACAACAAACTGGTACCTAATGGAATCTGACCTGTGGCTCCACCTTTGCTGCACTAAGGTAGTTGCTGCTAGCTCCTGGCATCAGTCAGAGGATTCAGTGATGATTATTTCCTTGTTCCTTCAACAAGAACAGTTTGTGTGCTCTTTAATGCATAATTTCCATGTAGTTTTGAATCTGCATTTTTTCTGGACCATCAGCAGTAGACAACAACTTGGGGTTTTTCTCCCACCTGCATTTCTCTAAAAGACTTTTTCTTGGAAAAAAGACTTTTGCTTCATGTATGTTTTTGCCTCACAGCCAGCCTGCTGCCATGTGCCTCAGGCAGAAGTGTGCCTGAGTTGCATGCAAAAATCTGAGTTAGCACAAACTGATTAGCCTTTTTTATGTATTTTTTATCTGTGTTGTGCATCTAGCTCCTATTTGCAATTTATAGTTGGGGTGTGAACTAATTATCAGAGGCTCCAAAGAAATAATGTGTGTGCTCCTGGTGTCCTTGCTTATTACATTTCCTCAGGCCAGGATTTTTTTTCTAGCCTTGAAGCAAAGAGCTGTCCTGGTTTCTGCTGGGATAGAGTTAACTTTCTTTCTAGTAGTTGGTACAGTGCTGTAGTTTAGATTTAGTGTGAGAACAGCGATGATAGCACACTAATGTTTTAGTTGTTGCTAAGTAGTGCTTACTCTAAATGAAGGACTTTTCAGTTTTCCATGCTCTGCCAGTGAGCAGGTGCACAAGAAGTCTAGAAGAGCTAAGGCAGCTGACCTAAGCTAGCCCAGGGAATATTTCACACTGTGGTAAACAGCAGAACACCTCCATACAGCTAACTTATCTTCCCCTCCAGACCAGAGTGGCTGCATCTGAACTGTCTGCTGGATCTGATCCCTGGCCTGGCATGACCTTGCCTAGCATGTCCTAGTGCAGTGCTGGATAGCCAATGCCAAGATCAGAGGTCATGCTAGCAATACAGAGCTCTGGGCAATTGCACGCTTGTTTTTGTGCTCCAGCTCTATTAGTTTATTTGTGCAGATGTAATTCTTGTGCAGTTCTGAAGAGGCGGATACCAGCTGACATACTGGAAGGAATAACTACCTGGATTTTACTTTACAGGGTGTAAGAAACTTAAGACAATACTGTTCAGTCTTCAGTGGAAGATGTTACCTTCAGATCTTGTGCTTGCTTTTGTTCTAGTACATTGTATTTCAGGGCATCTGGTCTGTATATGGAGCATTTATAGGCTGGACATAATCACAGAAGGCAGGTATATTTGATAATTTAACTGTATTAATGTGAGGAGAATTAATACTTCTATTGAATATTGCTGAGACTTTTTTAGCATGACTTTAACCAGGATATTAGGCTTATTTAGGATAAAAAACAACCAAAAAGAATACAAATTAAGAATGAATTAGGATATGGGGAGTTCATTTGTCTCTTAGTACCTTTGAGAACTTTCATATTTTTCTGCTGAAGGACTAAATCCATTACCGAGAGGAAAACGTGGGGTCATGGCTGCCTCCTCTAGCTCATGTTGTATTTCAAGTAATAGTGAAAGCCAGTTGGTGGCTGTAGGTCATGAAGTGAGCTGATGTAGGGAGCTAACAAATTATTTAGTATAATATTAAAAATTAACTAAGCAGCTGTATCATAGTCTTATGAATACACTCTGTTTGAGGATATGTAAAGATTTATACTCTCCTCGTCTTGCTAAGTTTTTAAGTGCACTTCCAGACTACTCACGCCTTGAGAGACTGAGTTCAAAGCAAAAATCTCTTCTGGGCACTAAGCTCCCACATTTAACTCTTGGAGTATACTTACCTATGGAAAGTAAAGTACTTTATGCCCTTTCATTCAGTTCTATGGCAGTTCTGATTTGTAGTACTGGCAATGTAATGGCTGCTGGATATGTAGCTCAGTCCCCAGCCCTGCATGATAAAGTGCTTCATAGGTCCATGCCAGGGAACTAGCTGTGTCTTCTGCAGGTCTGCCCTAATTTAGCTATTCTCTGAATAGAAAATGTGCTTAGAAGCCTCTAAGTTCATGGTCATTATGTTGTCAGAAAATTTCAATAAGAATTGTTTCCATCTGCTCAGTAGAATCAATTTTGCAGCTGAACACATGCATGAGTGTTCCTAGTGATGAAGGACCTCAATTTTGACAAGTGCTGATAACTTGTTGCCACTCCCAGAAGTACCAGCATATATGGGGTATGCCCAAGCCCACCAGAAACCATGCCCAAACAAGGCACATCTAAAGACAGTCCTTTATTATAATGTTTATGCCAAAGTCATACTGTTTGTTCACCTTCTGAGCAGAACACAAATGGACCAGCTCAACATTGTTCGGAGCCAGGAACTGACTCACCCTTTGGAATACAACAGTGACCAAATTCGCCCACCGCAGAAAGAAAACATTGCCCATAGAAAGTTCAAAGGATCAGCTAGCACCACTGAAGAAAATGCAAAATCAGAAGAAATACAAGTAAGCTGTCTTCTGTAGAATAAATATGCAGTTCTCTCATCAATTAATATCCTCCCATGCAGGCATCTTATGGTAGCATCTGAATCCTTCCATTTGCCACAGGTGGCCAATAATTCTTGTTACTTCTTCAGTACAGTTGTACGTACAGTGAAGATTTTCATTAATAGTACTTTGCTTTGGTTTAAAATGTATTATTTTAAGTACATATAAGTACCCCACTTTCTTGATATACAAAAAAAATTAGGTTGTGCCTTCTATTTCTTAAGGAAGGTTGAGAGGTTCCCACGTTCCTTATACTTCTCGTATTAATTTGCCCAGATCTGAACTAGCTCTTGAAAAATTTCCAACTTCTGCCGTTGTGGAGTTTACATCTTTTTCACACAAAAAGCCATTGTGCCAGTGGAACAGAGGTATTAGCCGTTGTTCTCTGTTCTCATCCCTGATCTGGGAGTTTGTTGATTTTTTTAACTTGAACTATCCTGGCCTTTGGCTTTGAGATACTTTGATGATATCTAGCTAATATTATTATTAGCTAATCTAGCTAATAACACACACCTAATAACAATCCTGAATCACTGACTGTGGTTTCTTCTGAGTTCCTTTAAGGGATTCTGTTTGAATCATCTATTTCAGCCTCCTTAGGGATAAAGTAATCTCTGAATATCTGTGGCTGTTTTCTCTATCAAAACCAGCTAGACATAATATGAGTTTAAGTAATTTTCTAGAAGAATCATGGGTAAAGAGAAGGGAAAAATGGTGATCCATGCGAGACAGTGATAAACGAGATGGGGACAGCTAAACCTATATTCTTATAGGATAAAGGAGTAGGCTATGATGATGCTTAGAAACGTCTGGAATAATGTTCTTCTGCGAAAGGATGTCTGAACCACACTGATATATTTGGCACAAAATTGACAATTTCAATTATTTTCTTGGCCAGAAAAGTTTCAGAAGAAACAAAACTGGCAAGACAGTGTTTTGTTCAAACTTTAAATACATTCTTTATTTGTCGTTTGTACATTTTTTGAAATACATATTTTTGTACCATACACATAACAAATGCTTTCTGCAGTTGTGTTCCACATTTCTCTAGGGGTAACATTTACAACAGGAAATGATTAACTGTTTCAGTGAGGTTATTCTCATATTTTGAATAAAAGTATTTTGACTGACCTATCTGCTCAGTATTTTGAAAAATCAACTTAATTTCCAGTTTGGATTTAAAAAAAAAATTGTTAGAATTTCTGCCAGGGAATAATTGTGTTTCCTGACTAACTCTAGCCCTAGAGGTGATGTTCGGTAGAATTGTTTTAATCTTTTGTTCCTAGCTGGTAACATAATGAGTGCAGGTTCAAAAATTACAGAACACCGGGTTACTGTCTATCTGTGTGATCCACAAGTTCAGAAGTCTTCTTCTTCTTGAAAGTGGCCGATGGATGTGTCAAATGCTGACCAGGAAGCTCACAGCAAAGAAAGGATAGTGATTAGGACACAAGTGGAGAGATACACAAGTGAAGGGAAAGTAGTAAAGGGGTGCATGTGATGATTGGTTGACCACAGAGCAAACTCCACATTTTCAGTTTAACTCCACTAATATTCCATTTGCCGTACCCAACATGAGTGCTCTGAGGGAAGAGGACTCAGTGTTGGCATCAGCACAGGTGAGGGAAGAAGAAGGGAGGAGGGAAAAATAATGGAGATGCATGGATATAAAAAAGTCCTCTACAAAATGCACCAAATTTCATTATTTTCATTTACTCAGTTTAAAATTGTCTTTGCAATCCCCTGCTGTCTGTAAGGACTTTTTAGCTATTCATGTGCCCTTGTCACTACATGAAGATCTAAAGAACCGACATTTTTTGCCTTGTTTTGGAAAACATTCACATTTAATGGTGTTTGTTTGCGTGATGAGTTTGCATTTCCTGATTTTCCCTCACACACCAAGGACTCCTCTCTGTTCACTTTGTAACAATGGATTTGGTTTAAACATACCAGCTTGCACAGTAGTGATTTTTGTTTGCTTGTTTGGTTTTTTGGTTGTTTTTTTTTTAAGGAATCATTTTAAATGTGTTCTTTTCACATTGTGCACCTTTATATTGAAGACCTTTATACTGTTGACATTAAAGCAGGACAAAGGACTTCATGCTTCCTTCTAGAAGTGGTGGGCACACCTAGTCAAGAGCAGGCAATGATATGGCACACTTTTTTTCTGCTGGTAGATGTTAAAACAGCAGATTGCTGGACTGCAGGAAGAATTCAAGAGAAATGAGTCCTGCTGGCATGCTGCCTATAACAAGCTGAAAGACCAGGTTGAGATGCTGACCAAGCAGAACATGGAGCTTCGAGATGGGCTCAGAGTTTCAGAACATCAGAGGCAGAAAGAAGAAAAACACCCAGAAGCTGTGAATTTCATGGACAGAAAATCAGAGACCCCGGTACTGGATGATATTATCCGTTTAATACTGTCTGAAAAAATAAGGGGTAGTTTTTCTTTGGACCTGGCATGTGCAAACACTATTCCTCCATTCCTGCCATGCTTAGCCTGAAGGGGAGGAAATCAGCTCTGTAGTAAAGCCATGTTAAAATATAGTTTTGTATGGTCCTCTTCCACTTAGCCTTATTGTCCATCAGCTGGACACCTCTAAAATGTGATTCAGTGAACCTATCTTAGACACTAACATAAGGGCAGATGTCTCTCTCCGCTGACGATGGAGAAACTCTAGATAAATAATCTAAAATCAGTGCATTAATTAGACAACTAAAGTCTTCTGAAATTAATTCTACTCTTTATGTATATAATGCCATTCATCTTTTTAATGAAACATCTCTTCAGCCAGGTGCAGGCTGGTTTCTGCAATAGATATAGCGGGACCTCTTATTAAATCTCATCTCAGTTCTTATTTTGTGTTATAAACTTTCTGGGACGAAAACACTGTCAACACTGTTTGCGACCTGCCTTACGAAGGCACAAGTTCCACTCCTGATTTGGTGTTACATGGGAGTGGAGCAGGTAGGACAATCAGGGTAGAAAATATAGCTGGCTAGTGTAAATGTCTGTGGTGATCTCCTGAAATCAAAACTCTTTAATTATAGGTGTACAGATTCTCTTGTCATTTCTCATTCAGTATCCCATACTAGTAGGGTTACCTGTTAACTTACTATAAAACCAAGTAACTTAATTTAGGGGAGTTAAAGGAAGGGAGAAAAATATTATTACCCACTTCTTACACACGACACAACAAGCCTTGGTGGAATTAAATGTTTCAGACTGAAATTCAAAAGGCAGAATTCTGATTTGAGTGGGTCATTTCATCTCCCTGTGTATTCAAGGGAGAAAAATATGTGCCTTTAAAGAGGGATCAATTTCATCTTATATATGTCAAGGCAACTAGAACAAATAATTATCTTCTAGATGTGCAGACTGGTGAGATGAATCCTACTTTTCCACAGTGGCTGAACCTAGGAGAAAATAAAATCAAGCCACTTACTCCTAAGTATTCCCCTAATTTGAAAATCTGATTTCTAGTGATGTATCTTTAAAAGATGTTAGAACCACCAATTAGCATGTCCTTTGCTTTATGGAGCAAAGAGGTTTTGGTTCATCTTTTTATTTGATTTTAATGTACTACTTAATGAGATTTTTCACGTAACACTGTTAGGTTCTACTGCAAATATCATTTGAAGTTCCATTTCAATTTATCTTTAATTTTCCCAAACCTACCTGTTCATATGACTTATCTTTTTGCAGTTTGTGAAGGTCAGAAAAAATGATTAGAGTCACTTGTACAGAATGAAAAAATATAAAAATCCAATAAAAGCAAGGATTAGAGAAAGTTGATTGATTGACTTCTGTTGTAGGCCAAATCTCTGCATTATTTCTACTGCTTTGGGGCATTTGGTGGTGCATAATTACCTCAAGCCACTGAAAATTTTGTTGTGTGAGAGTAATATTAGGATGCTATATATAAAAATGCTAGGATGGATACCAAAGATTGTTGTGTCTGATACTGGGGAGTTTCAGTCCCCAGCACAAGAAGATGTGGAATTTAATTGTGTTTAAATATGATAATTTTTATTGCAAGAGAAAACCAAATGGCTTTGAGGGTTGTTTGATTCTACTAGCTGTGACTTGAACTTTATATATTTATAACAAGTTCTCCATTAGGTTGCAGAAGCTATTCTGCGAGAGACAGCATCTTCATCCAAACAAGAAGAGAGATCATGGAGAGATAATCATAAAAGTTACCGTATGTCTTACATGGGACCGAAGACATCTTTGCAAAGACATTTCTTCAGAGATGCAAATAGTGAAGTATGCATTCCTATTACCAGTTGTCAGTTTCCCACAGTTTCAAATATTTATTTGAGAAAATGTTCTTTGGAAACAAAATTTGTGCAAATGAAAGTGTTTGTATAAGTGTGGTCATGTTTTCTTATAGTGGGCTTGTGCTGCCATTCAGCATAACTTTGCTTGTAGTTTTTCTCCTGATTTTGCCGTAGCAGGAGACAAACCTTTTTTGTTTCCTTTTCTAGAACTAACTCTATTGTTTCCAGGTATGCTGTGAATTCATTGTAACTGCTGCTTCACAGATTGATTTTACAGGAACTGCTATTCCTTGCCTCAGAAAGCCATAAATCCAGTATTTTGCTGTTTGAGGCTTTACTTGCTAATAAACACGAGTGTCCTTCTGCCTGATAAAGTCAATGGGAAAATCACTTAGCTTTTTACAAGTTGTGATAAATTAATTCAGTATGTCAGGTGACATGCTTGTTTCTGACTGGTATCTCTATGACTGCTCCTCTACAGCCAGCTTAACCGCATTTCTTACACATCTCACTGTTTAGAATATATAGATATCTAAACATTTCGTTGTGCTTTGCTTTCTCTTGGTTTTGTATTTCTTGCTTCTTATTATGAGCACCTTGGTTATAACAAGTTCACTTTCTTCTTTTTGTTCACATTTAGCAGAAATCTGTGCCTTATTTAAGCGAACAGTCTCTCTGAAATTCCTCCTACCTACTGGAAACTAATCTCCCAGATCCATTTGCTAAAGCAAAGCTTAGCTCAGATTAGCCAATGCTCTACTCTCTCTGCCTATTTAGGGACTGTAATAAAATGCAAAACATGTCAGATGAGAAAGGAGGCAACTATTCCACTCCAGTGATCATGACAATGTATGTCTTGAAAGTCATGAGACAGTGGCTTTAATGAATCCTGCGTGGTGCCAGACATGAAAAGACACAATGCTAAGAACAACTCTAAACTGAACATGCTTAAAAGAGCAGAATCAGTTATGTGTGGAATAGTAGCTTAGAAGAGAATGCAGATATCATGTGCCTGCCTTTGCAAATAAACATATAGCTGTATTTCTAAGCTATATGTTGTTTATAATCAGAAGGTGAGTGGTTTAGCTGCAGTAAACTGTTTTGTTTGTTCTATACTGATGTTGGGTCTCCCCAGTCCCTTCTGCAGCTGGGATCTCTCCATTTCTCTGTGCTGCAGTGGCAGAATTACTAACTAGACAGGTAATGCACAATATGCTATTTGCAGTTAAAGTGGCCAGTAAAGTAAAAAAGCTATCTTTGGTAGCTTACTCTGGAAATTTTCAAGGCATGGAAGCGTTTGTTTTATCTGAACATTTAAAACATTCTTCTGAAATGAGTAAAAACCAGTAACATTTTTTCTACTTAGAGACTCCCTAAGATCCACTGAGTTTCACTGTGGCTTCAGAAACACATGCTCTTTATCTGATCTGATAGCAGAAGAAGGACTTGCAGTAAGTAGAGTGGCTGCTGATTATTCGAATGTAGAATTGAAGGCTTAGGTAAATGGAACATTAAAGAGAACCCCCAAATCTGTGTCATAGTGGTAGATCTCACTTGTGTTTCCTTTGTACTTGACCTCTTTAGCTAGCAGGTGGATGCTTTCCCTCAAAGATTCCGAGAATATGAACAATTCTAAATTTAGGATATAGATAAAACGAACTTTCTCATGGTGTTTCTGTCCAGAATTGAGAAACTGCTTGTGGGAACACATAAAAGTGAATGGAAACACATCACAATGAATGGGATAACCTTTAGCAACAGAAGCAGAGATGCATGACACAGGGACATGTGTGTACCTGTATAACCTATTTAAGTTAAAGCTAACTAGGACTGGTGAGTTTCAGCAGCTGCAATTAAGAAGGCAAAACAACACTTAACACTTATTTCTGTCTTATTTCTTTCAAAGCTAATAGGATTTGAGGATATGTGAAAAAACCAATTGTAGAGCAAGTCTGAATAATGATCAGTAGAGATTAAAATTCAGAGTTTTGGAAGAAAGGATTTTATGAAAAACAAAACATACCTGAGAGATGTTCTACATCTCTGAAAAAGACATCTTCTGGTTGTCTGTAATACTTCTAATCATGGTTTGTACTGTAACATGACCTAATTGGTGAGGAACTGGCCACTTCAAACTGTTCTTTAATGAAACAAGATAGATGTCCATTTTAACTGTATATCGTTAGTGATTCCTTCAAAATATGGTTTGAAAGATGTACAGATTGGCCAAGATTGTTAATATTTATTATTTATTAATATTTATTAGTATCAATTCTCTCCAAGCTTATTTCTGAATGTATCACTTAGCAGGAATGTGTTGCCAGTTTCCTACCTGACATGCTACTATTGATCAATGTTAGTAATTTCTATGAGAAAAGTTGCTTTCATTTCTACTGAAAGATATACTGATAACATTTCTTACTGGTTTTGCTGGAAAAGTTTCAACCAAGGTCAAATGTGCTTACTTTGAATCTTTAATTTAGAGGGATTTTGCTGTTTAATATTGCAGGGGATTTTGATTACCTTTGAGCAAGTTATTTCCTTCTCTATGAATATTCTTCCTGACCATTTACTGACTCTGAAGCAGGGAAGTATGAATTCTGGGAATGTGTAGAAAGGCTTTTGTAGCATTTGAATTTTCACTGTTTTATTTTGTTGCTTTTATTCAGCTTTTTGATCTGTTAGTGGGAATGTAAACTCCACATGATGCAAACTCTACGGAACACAAACTGTGATATTTGAAGGCTATCAAAGATCCTTATTTATGGGAATTGACAAATGAGAGAATTGATTTGTGTCAAAATGGTGAGGAACTGTAGGTATTAACGTCTGGGAAAAAAAGCTCGTTAGAAAATTTAAAGGGTTACTGTTGAGCACGAGGATCAAGGGGAACATCAATTTTTTAAAGTTTGGGTGGGCCCTGAGTAAAACCACATCCTCCTGCTCTCCTCTGCCTTCCTGATGGCATAGATCTGGAGGAACTCTGAGAGATCACACGGTCCTCCTTTTCCTGAGAATAGGATCACTGTCACTGATGGTTATTCGATCGGTATGTTGCCAGCTCCCATGAAAAGATGGGAGATGATCCAAAGATCAAAAAAGATCCAAAATGAGCTGGCATCATCTGCTGCCTACCTATTGTTTTAGTTATGGAGTTTTACTTCATAACTTATGGTTAGTAATGAAGTTTTAGTTATGAAGTTTTACTTCATAACTAAAATCCATCTCTTTTGTTGTCACCAGCTAGTCAGCTTATTAATTTTTATTCTGTGTTCAGTGGAGATGGGAAACAACTGATCTATCTTGTGCATGCTGGGAGGCTGTTTCTATCTCCAACCCTGCAATCCCTTTGTATCACAAGGGTCTGCATTTAATGGAGATCCATGTGTTTCCAATGAAAAAAAGTAAAATGTTTAAAGGAGATAATTTGTTTATGCAAGTGATGGAATAGAGAGAATCTGTATCAAGAACCTCATCATGTGTGATTAACCCAAATGCTTAGTACTTGAGTCTCTTAAAAAGTGTAGAGCTAAATTGCAGTGGTTGCCAGGGTTGCAGTGGTTGCTATGATTTATGAAACAATCTCTTAGAATGACATCCATCTGTATGAAAACAGAGACCACATGTAATTCGCTAAGCCTATCTTGATTAATCTAACATTACTGTTTTAAAAATAGGTATGCCAGTGAATAATTTTAAAATGTGTAATACGTGTGATGCATAAAATATGAGATCAGCAGCTTTTACAATGGCATATGTAACTAGCCGGAGAAGCTTTAATAGCACTGTTGTGCATGGAAGCTCCCTCAGCTAAATGGGGTGTTCTTTAGATACACCATGAACGAAACTCACCATGTTCATGGAAACAGCTCTTCTTTTCCCCTGGCTTCAGCTTGCTTCTTCACTTTTGCAGTCCAATACATCCTACTTCATGAGCTCATTAATTAAGTTAAAAAGAATGAGCATCTGACTCTTCTCACCACATTTTTAAGGCCTATAGAGGTCTCTGTCCCTTGGCTACAGCATCACCCATTGCACTGCATCAGTAAATGCTGACTTCTGAATGTTCTTTTAAATGTGGCTCATGAAGCCTCCTTTTCTAAAATAGGCTTTCTAGGCAGCTCTGTGTTAAAACTCTTGTAATGAAGTATTTTCTATTTACAAGTCTTATATAGGTAGTTCTTTAATAGCTTGAATTGCAACATTCTTTCTGTACTACACAACAAAGTGCACCCAGGTCCTTGTGCAAAAGTGATCCCACAAACGGGTTTATCTTTGCCTGAGGCAGGAATAATCTAGACTCTTTTCCCTAGCATATTTTTTATGTGCACTACAGGAACCTTATCCCATACTACAGTATGTAAAAAGTTTTTATTGGACCAGAACAGCCCTGTTGGCAGATCCCCTAGTGTTGACTAACAGGGTGGCGCTTGCTAAATGTGTGTCCCAGTGTTTGAAGGTCCCAGCACACCTTGTTCTCAGTGTAGTCTTTAACAGTCCAACGTATTGTTTGATTTTTCTGGAGGCTGGTGCGTGATAGAGGATGTGATGTTCCCATTCAATGCCATACTCTTCGGCTCAATTGTCTACGAGGTTGTTTTGGAAATGACTCTCATTGTCTGACGCAATTCTTTTCTGGGGTACTGTTTCACCACAAGACTTGCTTTTCAAGTCTCAAGGCCCATGTTAGTGTTTGACTGAAGCTGATGAATATTTGGGCTGCTGTGGCCCTCTTAGCACTTTCTGATAATGGCAAGCTAGCTGGCTCAAAACTAACCAGGCAGAAAAAGCAGTTCATTTTTGCCTGATTCTACTCACTGAGCCAGGTCAATCCCCCTCTGTGGTTGCTGGTGCCATGCAAAGGAAGGGCTGGGGACAAAGGAAGAAGAGTGGGACTGCAGTAATCTGGGCTGAGATTGGCTTGAGCAGCTGTGAAACAGCACTGATGGCTTTTCAAGTTCTCTGAAATTGCTTGGTAGTTTCAGTCTTGAGATCTTTAACAATAAAATGATGGATTAGGAGCTTTTTCATTCTACCAGCCTGCAATTTTTGAGATAATAAGTCTTCATCAAAAATAGTTTTAAAGGTCTTTAGTAATATACCGCTTGTCTCAAGCTGAAATCGAAGGCATATTTTGACAGTTTGCCTACACACTTCTACTTGAAATCATGATTATATCTGAAGAATTCAGGCAAATCCACAGAATCTGCCTGCAGAAAACACCTCCAAATTTAAAATAGATATCATATTCCTTTACCAATGAATTCTATTAATTTATGTACCTTTTAGTATCCTTGTCTGAAAGTGCTTATCAGTTGCCTGTCTCCTGCTCAGAACCATTTTACGCTTGGAGGTAAAGATGTAGCCTTTTAAAATTCTACAACTTTCTGGTGCTGCAATAGGATTTATTTATTGTCTCCTTCCTTGTAAGCACATCCACTAAGTTGTGATGTCATTTATTAATATGAATAAGAGATTTATTAATATGAATAAGAGGTTTATTAATATGAATAAGAGATCACCATCTGCAACAACAACAGATCCCCTAACTTTCGTTGATCAAAGGAAGAAAATTTTACAGCTGTCAAAAAATGACCACAGTGACTGCTGTCAGAGAAGGAATTGTGCAGTCTTCTCGTTTGTGCTTTACTAGTCCCGTGTCTCTTGAGCTACAGCTCATGGATTTCATAGAATCATAGAATAGTTAGGGTTGGAAAGGATCTTAAGATCATCTAGTTCCAGCCCCCCTGCCATGGGCAGGGACACCCCACACTAAACCATGCCACCCAAGGCCTCATCCAACCTGGCCTTGAATACCGCCAAGGATGGAGCATTCACAACCTCCCTGGGCAACCCATTCCAGTGCCTCACCACCCTCTCAGTAAAGAATTTCTTCCTTATATCCAATCTAAACTTCCCCTGTTTAAGTCTGAACCCGTTACCCCTTGTCCTGTCACTACAGTCCCTGACGAAGAGTCCATCCCCAGCATCCCTGTAGGCCCCCTTCAGATACTGGAAGGCTGCTATGAGGTCTCCACGCAGCCTTCTCTTCTCCAGGCTGAACAGCCCCAACACTCACCTTCCCAAGCATCCCCTCTCCAGTGTGTGAGACATTTCTAAATCAGAGTACCTGCTATCATTTCCTTGGGGTTTTTTCAATTTTTCTTTGTTTTTTACCATCATGTGCTCGCTTCCAGCTGTTCACCAGCTCAGTGCATTAGACATTCTTCTGCTATCAGTTCTGATTGACTTGGACATTGTCCTTTGCCACTTCTTGGATGTCTTCCACAGTGTGAGCAGTGACTATGCTTTTGTCTCATATTGCCAGTTATTTCTATGTTAGGTTTGGTACCTTAAAAGTTTTGAATAGGCAAGAGTGCATCCTCAGTTTTCCTGTTATATCAGTGTAATGATTCCTTTGTATCTGACCAACCCTGGTAGTCATTATGCAAATCCCATATATCTCATGGTGGTCATGCAGGAATATTTCATGTTTCCTCTGTGCTCTGGTCAAATGTCTCCCCAGAAAAATTGGGGAAATGCTTTTGACTAACTGTGATCTTTCCAGTATAAACGTCTGCTATAGTTTCTTTGAAACTGGTCACATCTCATTTCCTTTCTGTGTCTCACATCTGTCTTAGCAAGGCTTGTTTCAGCCTTGATTGATGGGGAAGTATGAGGGCAAAATGTATAAAGGGTGGAATCTGGCAAGTAAAAATGAGCTGTCATGCAATATATTTTCCTGGGGTCAGCTCAGTTGTGGTATCGCAGAGAGGGATATCTTTCCTGATCTTGGCAGGATGGTTGGCACTGGAGGATGAGAACCTGAGAGCAGCTGTTGGCCTCGCACTGCGAGCCTTGGATTACCCTTGACTTACAAATGTGAGAAGCAAAATAAGACCCCAAATAGAGATTTATGTATAAAATATGTGTGGCTGTGTGTATGTCCACTTACACAAACATTTTCCTGAAAATTTTAAGTGCTTAATAATGCATCTGTTGTAGAAAGATTTTTAATGCTATCTGAAGATGTTTATATCAACTTAATGCAAATGCATTCAAACCTTTTAGACAATAAAAAGCTCTGTGCAAAGGGATGACCCTTTGAGATCGATGACAATGGAGCATCAGGAAAAGAAACCATCTAACTGCTCTTTTGGCAGAAGCACAACACCAACTGGCAGGAAGACACCTCACCAAGGAAGACTGACACCTTTTGAACCAGAAAAAGTAAGTCACTAACAAGATCTATTTAGACTGCTTTTATTTTCTTTTTACGGTATTATTCAGAAGCTGGATTGGGATCCTGATCCCCAAATAGCTGCTGCTTGGTCCTCTTTCACTGGTTCTGCAGGGTTTTTGCCAGAAGTTATCTTAGAGACTATTTATATATATATAATGTATAAATATAAAATACAGTTATATTTATTTTGCCATTTGGGCACCTGCAGGCTAGATCATGGGTGAATGCTTAGAAAACTGCACCCCTTGCCTGAAAAAGTTCTGAGCTGATCCCATTCACAAAGCATAAAGGCATCTGAAGGCCAGCAGTCCCCTGGGGATCAGGGGCTGGGAGTATCAGGGTCTCCCAATGCAGTCTGTCAGGATAGGGCCCGTCCCACAGCCACAGCCAGGGAGGAGGGCAAGCTGGGGAATGCAAGTCAGGGTCAGGCCAGAATCTCAGTCATCAAATCCCATACTAACGAGATTGGTGGTCACAAGAGGAAGTCAGCCCATGGGTTGGGGTTGGGATATGGATCAATGAGGTGCATGGCCAGGCACAGGCTCGGCTGCAGTACAATCCAACATGGACCGAGAATGAGAGCTGCTGAAATGCAGCTCCCAAGAGAAGGGATGGGGTGGGAGATAGGGGGATGGATCTGTCTGAGGCTTCTTCCAGCTCTTCCTCTCACATTTCTTTTCACAACAGTATGAACCGAGATTAGACACCAGTACCATATCAGTGCACAGACAGCTAAACTCCTAGGAAAGGGAAGTGCGCTATGGCCATGTCACTAAAAGCTCCCATGCTACAGTGAAGCACAGCTGTATGTCAGGGCATCTCCATTTTGCTTCAGGTTGTACATGAACCTTCTCCTGCTGGGAGAAGAATAGATGACAGGAAATCACCTGGAGCTGTCTCACATCTGAGTGTTGGTTTTAAGGAGCCTAACTCATCTTCCTATGTAAAAGGTAACTGTGGGAACTTTCTGCCTGCCTAGAGTAGTCTGCAAATGACTTGGAGACACTAGTCCACAACTCTTGGGTCACAGGCGATATGTTATCACTAAAACACTCTTATGATTCTTAGAAGAAATGTGAAAATTGTATTTTACCAGAGAGAGAGCAGATTGTGCTGCTGCCTGCTTACTCACTGGGGTTGTTGTCCTGGAAGCTCAGAAGGTGAGAGAATGGATGTGGTCTGCATTTCACTTTGGTCCAGGACAAAATGACCTTAGGGAGGATGGGCAAGCTGTTAGCAAACATTTATCGGTATAGGAAGCAATGTGTTGCAAGAATCTGAGAGCTAGCATCTTTAAAAAACCTTCTGAGATATGTATGGAAACATGATTCAGCAATTTTTGTATGCTTTCAATGACCCCTTTTACTTTGCTTTTTGCTATAGGCAGGTCTTTACCCATTTCATATAGCTCAGAAGACATGCTCCTCTCACATAACCACAGCAACGGCACTTGCAGCTTTGCACTCTGCAGTAACATTGAAGAAACAGAGGTATTTCATCATGTAACTCTATAAAATAATTCAGGGAGTCTGAGATCTTAGTTTTTGTATGCAACATGCTAACTCCCATCCAGCTGAAAACAATACTCTCCTGGCTTTATTTGCTTGCCTCTACTCATGATAAGTACACTCCTTAAAACAATGTTGCAATATCTTACAAAAAATGTAGTAGATTTCTTTATCAAGATGTTCGTGCACAACTATTAGACATTAATAGATTTATGGTGTTAGTTACCTTTTTTATTTTGGCTCAGAAAGAAGAGACTTTAAACCTTCAAAAGACAGAAAAATTGTTAAAACCTCAGAATAAAGTGTCTTTTGTGACCACACACAGAAACAGCAGCATAACTGCATATGACAGCAAAGTATCTACAGACAGTTCAACTGCTTTCGTGGGTGCTGAAACAAAGGTTTGAGCAGCTTACAATTCTGGCTCTTATATAATCATCAACTTTATTTTTTTTCCATTTGTGAACTGAAATTAAACACACCAAGAAAAAGAAAACTTGAACTCCCATTTCCAATGCTATGCAGTGGACACAGAGTTTTAGGTATGGATCCGGCAACTTCAGGCACTGTGTCTACAGCTTTTTGCTGGAGCATATCATAGCCTTTTGGGGAGCAGTATTGCCTGTTCCTTTGGATCCCACAAATCAAAACATACTATATCTTCAAACCGTAATTAGCATTAGTTAGTAACCCTTCTTGATGCCATGTGTCAGATGTCAATTAACTTAAGGCTCTTTTATGCTGCCAGACAGTTCAAAGAGCACTTATTGTAGTGGTAAATTGGAAGTGTAGCATACTGAATAGCTCTTCAGTTACACAGGTAGAATTACCTACAGCTAAGAACCATTTAATTTGTTTTGGAAGAGTGGATTTAGCTAATACAGGTACATTTCTTTCAAATCAGTAACTCAGTATTCAGAGACAGACCCATTCTTTGTTCTTGTGTTAATTCTCAATTTCCTATAGCACAGTTTCACCAGAATGCAGTCTTGTCACCTCATTTTTGGACTTTCTCTATGCTATCTTTTGTTTTCTAACCGAAGTTAACTGGAGTTAATGTGCAACTTTTCTAGTTATGACTAAAAGATCAAAATGGGTTACAAATGTAAGGCAATACCAGAAAG
The DNA here is from genome assembly GCF_963264785.1 of Psittacula echo. Lineage (NCBI taxonomy): Eukaryota > Metazoa > Chordata > Aves > Psittaciformes > Psittacidae > Psittacula > Psittacula echo. The sequence continues at coordinate 33,513,026 of NC_137738.1, read as the reverse complement.
AAGGGCAGCTTTCCTCTGTGTGTGTGAAAGTAAATACGAGTTTTGCACAGTTAATTAAAATTAATGAAAATATTTTTAAAACATTTCTTTTTATATATCACTGACTGTGATGTTTTCATAATGTAGCCTCCAAAATCAATACTATCTAGAAGGTCAATGCTACATCAAGACAGAAGAATAAGTGAAGAAGAGGTGCAGGAAAAAATTGAGTATCGTGATGGAAAGGTGAGATAAAAGAGGACGCAAAAAATATTTGAAGAAATCATTGATACGACTGCAGTACAGATGGGAATCACTACTTCCAGTAGCCATAGACTATTATGTCCCCAATTAAAAGTGTTCCTTAAAGAAGAGCTGAAGTATAAAGTTCACACCATGAATGATAGGAAATATTTATAGCCGATGAGCTGAATATCAAGTAAATTGATTATTTTCTTGTTTCCCACATGGATTTACTCTGCAACTTTCACCAAATTTGTTTTGTCTATCTCAGTTATGGGCTGGGAGGAATTATATTCTTACCATTAGAAATGAAAATGTGCTAGTGGGGTAGTGATGGTGTTTGGTAGTGCAAGATTAAAGGCCATTCTTCTCTTTCCTTGGATGTGAATCTAATGGTAGTGAGATGTGCCAGCTGGACACACCACTGTGGGAGAAGCCTTTCATTATACACAGCTGGCTACACCTGGAGTAGTGTTAGTGCAGTTGGGTTCAATGCAGCCTGTCCTGTTTGCTCAAGCCACCTGTAAAAACCCCCAGTGATTCCCCAGCTGCATTCAGAGATTGCTTTCAGCTGCCCCTTTTCCTGAAGGCCCATAGCTCAGCTTGGAAGCTGGTTTCATCCCTTTCCTGGAAGTCCTTGTTTCCAGGAGGAGATAAGCAGGCAATTCCTGCTGGCTTCCCACTGTGTTCCACTGCTCCTTGCCATGAAGCTAGACAATTTGTGTCTGAGTGGCTATGTAACCTTTCCTGCACAGCACCTCAGGTGCTTTGACTTAATTAATATTAGATCATCTATGTGTTTGAAGGTAGAAGAGGTGCTTACTGATGGACGTCGAATCATCACTTTCCGCAATGGTACTAAAAAAGAGATCAGTGCTGATAAAAGGATGACAACAATTAGCTTTTTCAACGGAGATGTAAAGAAGATCATGCCAGATCAAAGAGTGGTGTGTAACATTTTTGTTTCAAGTAAAATATAATTATTAAGTGATTTTACAACAACATCCTGTCATTTATCTTGATCTATCAGTTTGGGGAGAAATTGATGAGGAAGGGTGTTTGTTTAACAACCCTGAGCAGTGAAACTGCTTCATCTATAAGAACAAAAGTGGAGATGAATGTAGATGGCAAAGAAGGAACAAGCAGGTAGTTGGCTAAGCAGATTAAAGGAGACTGAAGGAAAGCAAAGGACAGGGGCAGCCAACTGAAGCAAGGACTGGTTTCTGTATGTTTGTAGGGCAGGTAGCATGGGGGGTTCTTCTGCCTGGTATTATGTAAATAAAAACAGTTAAAAATAATGTGAGCTAGAGTGGAAACAAATGAGGCCTTGGCATCAGCAGAACTATTTTAAACTAATAGTGCATGGCTGGGAGCTAAAGCAAAGAGGTGGGAAGATGACTTTCATGTGTGCACTGTTTTCTTGTATGCTGCAGAGATGAAAGAAGCGTCACCTAGACACAGCCATGAGAGCGGGGGGGGGTGGCGTGTGTGAATAAGAGAAAGGAACAGCAGTACAAAAATAGCTACATTTATGGATGTCAGGAGCAGAAAATGACCTTGAAATTACCTTTTTAAGATGGGTTATTTTCAAGCACGTTTTTATGATTGAATCTGCTTATGCAAATATTGTGAACATGCTACAAACGCTTCACTCTCCTTCCAGATTTATTATTATGCAGACTCACAGACAACCCACACTGCTTATCCAGATGGCCTGGAGGTGCTGCAGTTCCCTAATAATCAGATAGGTATGTAAGAGCTCATAAATGGGAATTATACAATTATACATGCAGGAAGATTTTTATTCTGAAAGTTTTGTCTTATTCTGACTCCAGCAGATTAAGTATTTTCTACCCATTTTGCTTTGTCTTTGCATTTCTCTTCCAGTATGTTCCATCACTTTACTGCTCAGTTTCTTCCTACGAAAGAAAGATAATAATGGGATGCAAATGCTCTTCTTCGAATTTTGATTATCTGAATATTCAATTCTTTGATTTCTTTAGCAGTACAGTGGATATCATTTCCAATCTCACTACAGTGTCCAAAAAAAATCTGATCTAGCTCTGCGTAAAGAAACATGGAAGAATACCAGACAGATTTTTTACATCTTCTTTTCCACAGAAAAACATTATCCTGATGGCACAAAAGAAATTGTGTTCCCAGATCGCACAGTGAAATGCCTCTATAGCGACGGAATCAAGGAAACTTTTTTCCCAGATGGTACAGTAGTAAAAGTAGAAAAGTAAGTCTCATGTTAGTGACGGGTACCAGGCACTGGACACAGGTACAAAGATACTGACATTTAAAACTCTGGCTGAATTCTGCATGGCTGGGAAATTTCCACATGAAAGAAGAAAGGATTTGTAAGATAATGAGGGATTTGCTACAGTGAGGCACTGAAAATTGTTCATTTCCACCTTGGATGATAGGTGACTCTGAAATTTTTCTCATTTAGTTCCATGTAACTTTACACTGGCCAAGGTTACTGGCAATTCACCAGCTGCCTGTGTTAGCTATGTGGGTACTAAAGGACTCAGGATGAGAACTCCTGAGCTCTATTCTTAGCTTTTTGTCTGTCTTTCTGATCTTGGGCAAAGCATTTCATGCATTCTTTCTCTATTCCTCTACGTAAAATGAGGAAAAGCAACAGTAAGACTTTCTTACACATGCCTCTTCTGGGCTTACAGAGGATCCTGTTATAAAACAGACTTCCTGCTTGTAAAATGCCTTGAGATCCTCTCATAAAGAAGTAATTTAAAAATCCGGATCTCACAATGTATTAGGTATAATTCTATGCACTGAAGTACTTTGTATTGAAATCTTACTGTGATATCAGATCTCATGCCATCCCATGTAAAATCTGAGGTGAATTATAACCTATCAGAGAAAGTTCCCACCTGACATTATTTTCCACTTTCATTGTGTCACATTAGACAGCTCAGTAAGATAGGTTAATAACAGACAGTGCCTTCTCATCAGTTCATTCATTGCTATTTCTTTCAGGAATGGCGATAAAATAGTGGTATTCAGTAATGGCCAAAAGGAGATTCATACTGTGCAGTTCAAGAGGCGGGAGTACCCAGACGGCACTGTGAAAACTGTGTACTGCAATGGCAGACAGGAAACCAAGTACTCCACTGGACGCATTCAAATCAAAGATGAGGAGGGTAATATCATCCTAGATAAGAAATGATTCCTCCCCTCAAGGGGCTGCATTCTATGTAAGTAGCTCAACCTATCTTCTTGGCAGTTCAGAACTGTTAGGAAGATTTAAGCCTTGTGAAAATAAATGGGTGGAACCGTAGAGCTGAAATTCACTTTGTCTCAGTGACTGATGCTTAGTTCAGAATAAAGTTACTCAAATTAAATGTCTCTTGGGTAAGACTTGAAGGAGACGCAGTCATGTCCTCTTTGTATATGTAACATTAAAATAAATGTCCATAGTATTTCTCATCGAAGTGTTTGTTTCATGATATTGATCACACTTTCCCTTGTTTCTCTGCTAATTAGTTACAAAAGTGACTACAACAAAGAAGCATGGGATAAGAACCTTTTGAATTTTAGTTTATGTTGCTTTATGCCTGTTTATGCTCCATCCCTGGCAGTGTTCAAGGCCAGGTTGGACAGAGCCTTGGGTGGCATGGTTTAGTGGGAGGTGTCCCTGCCCATGGCAGGGGGATTGGAACTAGATGATCTTAAGGTCCTTTCCAACCCTAACTATTCTATGATTCTATGCCAACTAGAACAAATCTATGTATTGGGTTTTTTTCTCAGTTAACCTCACAAAAAATGTAGAAGTGATTAACGTTTTCAGTTGGTTTGGATTCTTTGGAGCAGAAGATACCAGCATGTATCAGGTCTTATCATGAGCTTTATATTAGACCAAAACCTGAGCAGGAGTTGAGTAAACAGTCACAGCTCTGGATGTCCTTTCTAATCTAAATTATTCAATGATTATAGGATCATAATCTGAGAACTCTGTCTCATGCATTTGAAGACAAAATGGAATGCTTATTCCATCCTGGTCACTATTTTGGATGAAATACCCCTTTCTTCTTCCTGCAGCAGTCTTTCCTCAGACCTCCTTTGTGTTGCTTTGTATTTGAATTAACTTCTCCCACTACTGCCTTTATCCTTTCAGTAGTGCAAAAATATTTCTGGTCAGTGAATCTCTCCACCCTCAGGGCTCTTTGGATGGCACTCGATACCTGGGGGGATTAATCATTTATCAGATGCTGCTTTCAGCTGCTTTCCCTACAAACTGCCTGTCCATCATCTACCTTGAATTTTTCCGAAGCACTGAAGCATTTCCCCTGTAGAGCCCAGCTCATTACCTGCCCATTGACTGAGAAGACCAATTATCTCCTTATGCTCTCCATAAATTCCTGTAGCAACAAACACTTTCATAGCATGGTGCTTCAGCCATTTTTCACACCTAAGTGCAAAATAATTTCAAGATTATGGAATTGCTCTTTCTTCTCTTCAGTTTCCAGTAGGTCGGATTATCAATGAATCTCCATTCAAGTTACAGAGCATCTTTGGAAGAAATAGATTAAATAGAGCAAGAAGTGTTGCTAACAGTGATCATACACATGCTTCAGTTTATTAATTCGATCATGATGCTAGGAACATCCATGCAGTTTGATGTCGGCTGGTGTGATAATAAAATGCATTTTTTTCCTTTACTCCTGTGTAACAAAGGAACAATTTTTAAACCTGTGCTTTTCTCTAGCGAAATATTTAATATAACTTATGTGGTTTGTGAAAGGAAACTCTAATTAAAATAAATCCAAAATATCATTCTTTTCCACATGTTTCAGTAAGAATTTCAGTTTAGTGCTGCATTATGCTGCCTGAAAGAAATCTATGTTGATTTTTTTTCTTAATTAACCATGATGAAAAAAAATGGGTGTTATTAATGTTTTCAGTTTGTCTGGGAAGCTAGAAGTGATACTAATGTCTTCCAAAGGACCGCTGGTTTTATTTCCAGGAATTCCTTTTAACAAAATGTTCACCGCTTAATATGCTGACATTCTCTTTGTTTCTATAGTAATACAGAAAACAGGGTTTGTTTGCAACTTTTAGCCTTAAATCACTGTTTGCCATTCAATAACTTGTGTATATTATCCCTTCTAATTGTAAATTAAATAAGGAACAATTTCTTTGTATGCTGCTTGCTCTTTGCTTTGTTGAGCATTCTCGACTGTGCTGCATGCATCAGAATGGTGAATGCACACATCAGCAAGGTGTTTCCACACACACATTGTTGCATGCCTAGCTTTAGAGACTGACTTGTGCATGTCTCCTGTGCATTACACCTATCTAGGTGTGTAGGCCAAATTATTCAGAAATCAAAATGCTTCCTGCAAGTGCAGTTCTACTTTCTGGCAGATCAACAGCAAACCTTTAGTTGGTGAAATCAAAGGGTGAGACTACCAAGGATTTCACAGCACTTTTGCCAGTCTGTGTCTTGCCATTTCTTTTACCAAGACATGTTTTTCAAGTGATATTTTATAATACAACAGCAAAGGAATTATTGAAATAAGGGGCAAAAATTTGGCTTGAAAAGAAGGAGACATAAAAAACTTCTATGTAAATGACAAGCTCTGTCAAGCATGTTAAAACTGGGAGTCCTTCACAGACCACTTATGACACATGACACATTATTTTTCACGGGTTGATTCTCGCACCCTATCTTCTTCACCTTCAACTTGCATTAATTAACCAGAAGCAGTGACGGCTCTACCGTCCATAGCTCATCTTTGTAGGAACACAAATAAACCAAATTAAGTGTGACTGCATACATAGTTGAACAGTAGCGAACACGTACCTACTTTACTATGGTTTTTGTCCTAGAGGGTGTACAAATTCTCATGAATCCTTCAGCGAGATGGAACACAGGTGAGAAATGCCACTTCTTATCTTTCAACAGATTTTCTGGCACGAGTGGAAACATACTATAGCCAGTATTTGGCCACAATTTTGGTTCAAATTTAGAGTACGATGACTTCTGAAGTGTTACTTCCATTCAGACATCTGGGGGCAGCAAAGATGTACAAGGGCACGGCAGTATTTTGCCCATCATCTAGAATACTTCAGTACAGTGTAGGTATTTTTGCATGCACAGCTGATCACTAGTTTTAATGCAAGCAAAACAAAGATACGTAACCACAATATCAATCAGGTGGCATTTCTGAGGATGTTTTGAGAAATGCAATTCTCTGGTTTTATTCTGGGATTACTTCAATATTGCAAGAATTCCTTTAAAAAATTAGTACTTTAATTATTAAAAAAAAAATATCTCATGGTAACTGATAGATTACAGTTTTCAAATTGTGTATTGTTTGACATATCTTTCTAATACAATTTCAGTGTACATCTACCTCCTTTCAGATAAAGTTGTCATGACATGTGTACATAACCTGATGTCATGAAGTTCCATAGAAGTTAAATAGCCTACCCTCCGTGTTCTGCTGTTTAGATGGTAACTGCTTGCTCACTAGTTTGTTTATTTCCTTATGATGTCCTTTATATCTGCCCTTTCCCTGGAAGCTTGAAGTGCAGCTTTGTTAAAAGGAAAAAACAAGGACAAAATCTCCTACATGGGGGATAGGCCTCTGTTTTTTATCAGAGGATATAGGGGCATGTGGTAAACCTGTAGCTGCAGAAGTCAGATGTAGGTACCCAGTGGCTCAGTGGGGCAGAAACGTGTGCAGAATGCCCAGCTCCTGGGAATTGGTTATTTTTAGTTTCAGCTTTTGCTTGGGAGGGTATCTTTGGCCTGCTCACCCTTTCCTGCAGCTGAGAAGTCAGCATTTTCCTGGATGTGCTCTGGCATTTTTCTCTGTCAGGGTAGCCACCTTTTGAATTGATCCTCTTGCAGCCTGCAGAGCAGGCTGTACAGAAGAAGCAGCAGTACATTTTGCCACTGTTTTGCAAACAAGGAAACCAGGAGTCTTCTCGATGGCACTCTCACTAGCTGTGCTCCGGAGCATCTACCTTCTGCCAGCCTTTATCCCAGGCTTGCCTCAAAATTGATTTTGCCTCAAAATGTCAATCTGCTTGTAGTTCTGCAGTACAACAATACCATGAAGAAGTTTTCTTTCCACAGTGTCATCAGTGGAACAGTCTAAACACAATTCCGGACTGTAGTTGACTTCTAGAAGCCATGGCTCGAATTTGTCATCAATCAGGATGTCAAAGCCAAAGAGCTCAAAGCAATTGGAGGCCACTGGTAAGGGAGTTACAGCAAGCAGAGTGAGAATCGCTGTGTTACTCATCTGCCAGCTGACGGTGTCATCAACCCCAAATATTTAAAGGTAAGAATGAAATTTGCTGAAGGTTCATTTGCAGACACAGCCAATCTCTTCTTTATGTGTTTAGATTTCAGTGTCGTTCTTTCTCTCAGTTTTGGTTTCCTGAAACCCACAGAGCTGCTCCCTGAGGACTAGATTCCATGTTCAGAACAGAGTGTAATGGACAACAAAAGGGTATGCTGAGGACCATTCCGACATACCACCCATATACTAACCTGTATCTCCTCTCTGAAACTAGCAAGCAAAAGAAATACAAAATGGGCAGGACACACGCTACACAAGACTCCTTCATATCCTATTACCAGAGTGACATACTTGCTCTTTCTTTTCAGGCTGAGTTTTAGACTCCAGAATGAGTAGCCTCTGCCTTCCAAACTGCAGAAACCAAGGGAGCATGTCACATTGCAAAGTGCTCTATTCAGTGTGTAGCTGAGTTGGCCAGGGATGCTTTTTCTGTAGAAAAATTACGATTTGTTGAAGTGGAAAGCTTTTTTCCAGAGAACAAAAGTAATCCTTTGCCAGCTTTTGTATTTAATTTGAATTGCCCTGTTTTGAAATTATTACAGTATCTTATATTTGTTTTTTAAATGACAATGGTTCTGATTTTTTTAAATGCTAATTTAGTTTTAAAACTAGAAGGCCAAATGTGGCATTAATTATCAAAACATAAATTGACATGATTCACAAGTTTTGCAAGTCACAAAACCATTTAAGATTCTCATTATTTTATTTGAATGTGAAAAACAATTCAAAGATTCTTGCAGGATGAAAAAACATGTTTCTCCACTCTTGACATTGGGTGACTCTCATATGATGTACCTGTGTCTTGGCTGCCCAATGCATTCTGCTGCTGCAAACAGACTCCAAGGGGGAAATCACAAAGCAGTCACAGAGCTCTTCTACAGGCAGTGCTGTGAAGTCTGTGACAAGTGCTTTACAATGCAGTGGGCAAACCCAGGAGAGTCTCAACGGGGGCTTGATGGGAGGAGGGTTTTAGAGGAGGGACTGAGAGGTATTTCAGGGATGCTGGGAGGCACAGCAGTGGCTACTTCACCATAGGACTCTAGTATGTAGGTCAAAACTAGCACTGGACCACCTTTTATCCTTTAGTGAGGGAATATTACCTAAAACTGAAGGGATCTGAAGCAAGATTTGGTCCAGGATGTGAGAAATGAGGCTTCTATTCAAAAGAGACTTTAAGCCTCATTAATGGGCTGTGACTGTGGCCAAAATTTAAATTTCTATATACAATGAATTTCTATGTTCCAAAGTAATATGTAATTCTGTATTCCGATAATAATATACATATTAATATAATCAGTGATGTTTTACTGTCAGACTTGCAGTACCTTTCCATCTCAGGTTTAAGCTAGTGTTGGAAAGGAGCAAGTTTGAAACTGTACTGGGATTATTTCCTTGAATCCCCTTAGAGATCCCTTTGATCAGTCTGTTCCAGCTGTCCTAGTTGCCTTATCTCCCAATTTTTTGAGCACCTGCAACCTACTCACTGAGGGGGCAGAACAGGGAAAAGAGAAAACCTGTAGGCTGTGCAAGCACTACTCTAATAGCCAAAACACTGGGGTATTAGCAACACTGTTTCAGATATAAAAATCCAAAACACAGCCGCATATGGACTGCTACGAAGAAAATTAACCCCATCCCAGCCAGACCTAGTACAGGAGGAAAAAGAAAAAAACTTACCAAAGGATCCCTCTGAGGGAGGGATCATCTTTTTTGTTCTGAGGTTGTATAGCACCTCATGTAGCGAGATCCTGGTTTCTGTGTTGGGATATTGCAAACAAACAATAAATGATTATGTTCATACAGATCAATATTGCACTGATGTTGATCTCCAAAATCCTTTTTGCTTCGCTTGCTCTTTAACATTGCTGTGCAAAAGAGAATCGGAGGAGGATTTGGTGGTGTGTTTCACTGCCTGTTATTGAGATGAAATCTAATTTCTGCATCAGATGGAAGCAGGGCAGAGTGAGAATCAGCAGCAGCCCATCAAATCCATCTGTTATCTCCGGACAGCTGGGAGGCCATCAGGATTCTGCAGAAACAGTAGTTTTGCCATTTGTATTTCCAACAGAGAGATTAAGAGCATGTCTTTGAGCTGGCAGGGCAAAGGCTCAAGAGAAAGGTGGATCTGTGAGGAATCCACCTACCACCTTCTTTTCTGCAGAACATAATGAACTCTACTTAATGTATGAGACCTGGAAAAGAAGCTTTCCATTTGAAAAGCCATGAATCAACACAGGTGAAGTCTGGAGTGGAGTCCAGATGCTTGGGAACAAGAAATGTTACAGAGAGAGCAAAGTAGCATAAAACGTTCTGTTATTTAAAAAAACAAAACAATTTGTTGAGGTTTTTTTCACATAAATTGTATTATTTTTTTTCTATCATGTTGTCGCACCATATGGTGCCTCATCCTCCTGTTATGGTTAATAACTGAGAAGAAATAGTTTCTAATGTTAGCTCCGTGGCGTGCAAAAACTTAACTAGCCATGTAGTTTATTTCCAGGAGCAGCAATAATCTTGGAGATGAACAGCATTTGCCTTCAATTGCTTTTATGCTGTCTGCGTCGTACAGAGGATCTGATCATAATGTCATTACCACTAATGTTTATGATATCTGTACCGTGCTTTCTCATCAAGATGTAGGGACACTGAGCAGTAATCGCACTACAGCACTCTTCTCCTTGCAGTAAAACCACAAAAATCCAAGTCTGGAAACAGTATAGTACAGGTGAAACTCAACAGAAGTTGAAATAAAATGAGTGAAATCCTTACCTGAGCCACTGCTAGATGCGATAGGTCTCAAGGAGATATAACAGCATAGGCACATCCTTCTTTTCTCCTCATTCTGTGACTTGCACCGTTACCTGCTTCCTTTTCATGACTGAGTTCCCCATGTAACATGCCCTGGCCACTTCTCTTGAAAACACCTCTGTCTGTGGATGGGCAAGTGGGGAAAGTTCATCATGACTGAAGTATTTGTTCATGGGAAAGGCATCTCTTTTGGGAGAAAGCTGCTGTAAGTGGTGATGCAAAAATGGAGACAGGAAACCCGAAAGGGAAAGCGTGCTGGGATAGAGGGATGATATAGGCAGAAACACAGTTGTCTGCTGACCTAAGACAAGTTGGTGGATTCAGCGGTTGATGGGGTTTGTGGTGTTCAGATGTGAGCTGCAAACTACAGTCAGTTTACAACTTGATGTTATTTACAGCAAGTGTTAAAGAATGCAGGATAAGAACCATATGAATATTTATTAGTGGTTCCATGAAATGATGCCTGTTTTCTGCAGTCACCTGAGCAACTCCCACTGCTGTCATCTTCTGATTTTGCATGTGGGCTTTTCAGATTTAATTGTAACCCTACAGCACTAGGTCTGATGCACAGATACAAAAGTGTGAGGACCTCAGGATTCTTGTTTACATTGATTAGGACTTTATTAATTGAAAAAAAAAACCAAAACAACATTTAGTTGGTCATATGTATGAAAGGGTGAAGTCAGATAAGTCTTCCCTTATAAAACTGAGATGTCAAAAGAGGTTTTACTCCTAAGACATTTGCCTTATACTGGCCTTGAAATCTGTCCCTTTAGCATCTTTCTGGAGACAGTACATGTTGGAACACCTTTGGAAACATGCCCGTAGGAGCCAGCCAGTTTGCTTTGCCTGCCTCTGACCCAGTTGGGTTACACATGTGTATCCTGGGTGAGGGGTCCTACATCTTCCTTCCTTGTAACAGGTGTTCCAGGGGAGCTCTTAGCTTCAAGGTATTCAACCGCTCCATACGTCACCATAGAAAACACAAGCATACACAATAGAATGTACAGTTTGATGTAGATTTGCAATTTGGTGCTGTAACCAAAGGCAATGACAAATCCTAACGATTCCCAGAGACGGTAATTTGCAAAGGCAGCCTCCTTGTGTTTCTCAAATAAAATGCCATAGAGTCCTAGAATGAAGGAGAAACAAGACTTGTGGAGATTAAGTCTGCAACTACATATTTTCTGCAAAGGGAATAAATAGGCTACAATCTCCCTCATGAATGTCAGAGAAAGGAGAACACCAACTTTGTTTTTAAGCATATTTATGCTCTTGTGAATTGCTGTAAGTGAAATAACAGAGCAAAAATGACAAAATAGAGAATATCAGAGAAAAAGCGAAAGAAAGGAAGGATGGGCTCATCTGAAGTGAGATGACAGGAAGTTAATTTCTCAAGCTATCAATCAGCCACAAAAAAGGAAGGTTCTTGCACTGATGAGCAAGTAAGGAAGGAAGAAGAGGAGATGGCCAGAAATGGCCCTTGACACTGCAGGCATTCCATGTAACCTATTGAGAAGGTTATACCCAGTCCTTACAGGCTTCCAGGTAGTTTTGTCTAGGGACAACATGGTCCTTAGGGATCAAGTTGCTCTTTCAGTGTGGGGTAGAAAGGATCAAAGAACTATGGGGACCTCCCTACTGCCATCCTTCACCACTTTTGGGGGGAACCTGCATGGACCCTCCTTACACTCTTTACCTGTTCTTCAAACCATTTTCTTTCACCTGCCTAAGAACATGCAGAGATTGTGCACGTAAAATGCATGTTACTTGTGTTCACCACAACTTGGCCTCAGAAAGCCCCCAGGTGAGGCTCACACAGTGTTGCTAACGGTAGTAACATATATGCAGAGATTTGCCTCTGAGATAAATAGGTCTCCAGATTTTTCAGGTCCTGGACAATTTGGCAAAAAGAATATCTTTGATGTATACAGAAAATCTGGCCAGCAGCTGGAAAATGTTCTTGACATAGAAACTTGGTTAAACTGGTAATCCTAATGCACTCATGTTCACTGAGAAGCTCCCACTGAGTTCAGTCAGCTGCACACCCACAGCTGGGAGTCAGGGAGGGATTCCCAGCCTCTAGGTTTGACTAGTTGGGCACGCAGGGAAGGGGAGAGAGCTTACTTTCCTCTGGGTGCTGAGCTAGCATCAGGGGTGATAAAGCAGCAGGCATTTCCACTGACTTACTTAGCTGTGGTGTGCATGGGGGGAAGGCAAGAAATATAATGAACCTTAACTCTTCTCATCCACTTCTCTATTTAACAACACATCTGTGTGAAATATGCACATTCAGCCAAAAGGCACAGAGGGGTACAAAGTTCTCTAAAAAACTGGGTTGGCTCAACTAACCTTTCAGTTCTGTTAACTAAGGGAGAGATATCTTCTGTATGTAAAAACTTACCGCATCCTGATGACTGAAAAGGACATTTACTTCATTTTTCAATTTAGACATGATGGAAAATCTGGACAAGTGCATCACAAGATGTACTTAGCTCATTAAACTGTCAGAGTGTAGTGTTGTGTGAATTATTGGATAATAATTCATTATTATATGACCTGTGTTATCTTCTGGAAAGGGATTAGTGAGGAGAGTTGTTACAGGAAGGTTTCTGATGCCATGACAATTCCATGTGTTGAGATAAAAATGGCTTGCAGCTGGTACCTATTTTCCCTTGCTATTTTGAAGCCTTCTTTTTCAACCGAAGCAATGTTAGAATTGAGTGAGGATCTAGTCCAAGGTTCAGCTATAGGAAAAGCTGATTTGGCAGGAGAGATTTCATTTCCAGGGTGCAAATGTGGTATTAGCTAGCAGTTATATGGGAATGCAGTGGTGGTTTTGCCTCAAACCTGAACATCTGTCCTCATCACTAACAGTCAACTTCAGTATGGCGCAAGTTGCCTGGCTGATGCTTTAACAAGACCTGCTGAGCTGGCCAAGTGGAGAGGCTGCTAGGTCTGAATTTTTGCAGCTCACTTCCATGGCAATTATCCTCCCTGTTTGCCAATGCCTATTTTCCCACTCCTTCTTCTGGTACTAGTATGTACAAGGTATGTAACAGGACCACTGGAATATTTGAGTCCAGGTATATAAACCTTCCAGACTGATTTATATCCTTCCTAAAGATACAGGTCAGCCTGGAAAGAACTTTATTTTACTGTAGTCTACCCGATAGCTTAGCTCTGTGCTATACAATGATTACACTCCAAGTGCAGTTATTGCCGGGGGGATAATAATAGTATCTGTGTTCAGATTAGATAAGAAAGGGCACTACACACTCTGAAATGAAGCAGCTTTCTTTGGAAATAAAGGAGGGTGTCCACACTCATACACAGACATGTTAGGAAAGCTTTAAAAAATCAAGTAATTCACCTACTGTGAGCCTATATATCCTCTAGGGGGAACTCCAGTATTAACTATCCACAGCAGGCCGAAGCGAGCCATCTTCCATTACCATAGAGTATCTTTAGTACGTGGCACAATGCCATTCTGTTCCATCATCGATTAACCTACTGAGGCCCAAGCAGCAGTCATGGGAGCTTGACAAAGGAAGGACCAGAAACCTTAGTCCCTAGTGCTGTTTTAGAAGTCTTATCTCACCTAATAGCCTTTGGAGCTGAGAATTTCTTATGTGATGTGTATTTGTATAAAACTGATAAAGGGAAAAAGAGATTTAGCCCTAAATGGGTATGTCAAATTGGAGATCCTGTTCTGGGATGCAGCATTATGGAGTAATGTCACTGCACCTCTCTGATAAGGTTTTATGTCATCACTTGATATTTCAGGGTGACAATATGATAGAGCAAACTGTATGATTTTATAACTGAGGGCTGTGGAACAGCTGAAGAAGGTACAGACAAAAAAAGGTACTGTGCAAGCATAAGGAACATTTGGGTTTTTCCTCAGTTAACACAAACATGGAATTTGCACAAGTATTCTGCAGGGATCTGGGAATGGAGATGACCTGTTACAGTGCTGTAATGGAGGTGAGTCTTGTCACATACCTGCAGACCTCACTTGCCATTAAGCGTGAAGCATTGTTCACTGTCTATCTGGGGGCTGGGAACTGCAACCACTTCCCAGCCACCTTCTCTGACACTTAGGTTCTCTGCACTTACATCTTCTTTCCAAAGGAGGTCATCAGGTCCGTCTTTGTCAGGTGTGCAGGGACCTTACTGAGGAGATGCCCTTCTCACAGGGCATCTCAAATGCATGTAAATTCCTAAAGAGAGGCTCAAAGGGGGTGGAGGCTCTTTTCAGTGGTGTCCAAGAAAAGTGGACAAGAGGCAATGGGCACAAACTGAAACACAGGAGTTTCCGTCTGAACATCAGGAAACACTTTTTCACTGTGAGGGTGATTGAACACTGGCTTGGGTGCCCAGGGAGGGTGTGGAGTCTCCCTCCCTGGAGATATTCAAAAGCTGACTGGACACAGTCCAGGGTAACTGGCTGTGCCTGGGTGGCCCTGCTTAAGCAAGGGGTTGGACCAGGTGACGTTCAGAGGTCCCTTCCAGCCTTAACCCTTCTGTGATTCTGAAAGAAGCAAAGTATCTGGGGACAAGGTTTTCTGGAAAAGAGAGAAGCAGGATAAAGGGTAGGTCCTTTATCCCGGTGGGAGACTGAGATATGGCTCTCAAGAGTTTTGGGAAGAAGCCTGATTAGCAGCCAGGAAGGCTGTGGCTGAAGAAGCAGGAAACAGCTTTACTTCAGAGAGAGCAAATCCTCACTGACATTCTTCTTCCATGAACCTGAATAATGAGAGTACTGATTTAAAATTACACCAAAGGCACAAGTCTGTGGGTTGAGATGAGAGAAGATGAGAGGGTGTTCCTTGACATATGTACTAGTTCTCCTCCAAGGGATATGAGCTGCTGGAGGGACAGAGAAGTCTGGCTGGTCACTTCCTGCTGCCTAGAGGTGGGAACGTATGCTTGAGATGAGATCACTGTCAGTGCCAGGCAAAGGACTGTGATGTTTTTCCCTTTGGCTCTCTAGGAGGAACATGAAAATTTATCTAGTGCATAAAATCACCTAAGCTACTGAAGCACCCAGAGGGACCAAAGGGAGGGAAGCCAAGAAACATAACCTGATGTGGGCCCAGGTGAGCTAGTTCTGTCACATGCATATTCCTATGGCATCTGCCAAATATGAATTTGAGATAGAGAAAAACAATAATCATGAAATAAGAGGTAAAATATGAGAGCAGATGGGAGAGTATTTAACTGTCTTCTGACCCAGGCTAAGGCATTGATTTAAAAAGAGTGTGACTGATAGTCATGAGCAGGCTTTACTTCAACTCATCACAATATATATGTATCTGTTTCTTGCCCTCTTCAGCATTTTAGAGTCTACCTTTAGTGTCTAGAAGAGAATTTCCTCTAGTTTTGATTAAGTGATATGTTTAAATAATCCCTTGTGGAAGTCAGTTCGTATCAGCTCATTATCTGAACTCCATAATAATCACACTATATCACAAAGCAGAAGAACATAAAAGATTCTAGGGACAATAGTAATACATCATATAAGTCCAATGGTATACTTCTAGTAACAGACTCCTAGGTTAAGAGTGTAAGAACTGAGGCAAGTATACAGTGATTTTCCCCACTTAGTGCTCTCCTGACTCTTGCAATCAAAGCTGTAGGGACTTTCGAAGTTGGAAATTTCCTCTGTCCTACCAAGCTTTAATAGCCCCCCTGGAATATTTTTCCCTGAAGTGATGTAATTCCAGCTTAAAAACATTTACATTTTGGCAATGAATTCCATACTTCAGTCATGCATTGTGCAAAAAAAGCATTTCTTTTGATTTCTATAAAGCTGCTGCCTGATAACTTTATTTGGTACCATCAGTTCTGTTATAAAGGGAAATAGTGAATTTCTTAACAACTTTTTCATACTATTATCTTACTGACTGTTTTCCTTACTTATCACTTGTTCAGGCTATAGTGTTCTAGTCTGTTAGTCTTTCCTCAAGTGGAAGTCTCCCATGACTCTGTTCCTTTTTATTGCCTTTTTATGTCTTATCACATTGGATTAAGATTTTTGAAATAGAGCAAATCAGAGCTGCATGAATTTATTTGGTTGCATAATGTAGTTTTGTGGTTTTCTCTACTTTTTTCCTAATAACTCCTAACAGCCAATTTGCTGCTTCTTTTGTTGCTGAACTTTGAGTTGATTTTTTATCCAGAGTGCTCTCCTTCATTGCAAAAGACAGACTAATTGCGTCATTCTTCTTAGTTTTCCAATTATCTTTGAAATACTTATGCTCCTCCAGAATATTTATTCTGAGTACCCATTATCATTTTCTGCAGTGTTCTTCTCTCTTCATCTTGGAAAAATTCATTTAATGAATATTTTACTTTTTTATTTCCAAATTGTTCTTATTTTTTCTACTTTCCAATGAGCTAACATATTTCTTTCAGATGCTGTCTTAAACCCATTCTCATTTTTATGCACACTTTGTTTTATAAATACAAACATATGAATTTTTATATCTCTATAGAATACATTTCATTGTCACCAAGACTTACCATTAGTTTGTGTCTGCCAAATGGCATCAGATAGGCCCCAAAGAGCAGGAAATATGAAAAACACAGCAAGCTGCTTAGGATGAGGTTTCCACAGCAGTAGTGCTATTATGCAGGCAGTGTTTGTAACCGCAGCTGTTAATTTAGAGAGAAAGTAGATAAATGTAAATGCAATTACAAACAGTACAGATAGTACTAGGTAACACTTTCAAATTCTTCCCCCAACTAGAGCACAAGTCAATCGTAAAGTCTTTTTGGTTCATTGAGATTTGTGCTGACAGAGTTGATATCACATGGAATACAAGACAATGTAGTCATTTAACAGTCTTCAATTAATAATTCTGAGCAGCTTCCTGTGCTGAGAGATCCTCATTGCTGATTAGCCCAAAGAACAAAACCTGCCACTGAGTAGGAGAAGGGACAGCTGAAAGATTTGCAGTCACCATGTGAGGCATGTGCAAGGGGGAGGAAGCACCCTTCCACGCTCCCTACCAAGTCCTTAAATTGTAGGTTTCCTTTCAGAGCCAGAGGAGGCAGTTAAGTATATATAGAGGGTCTGGTGACTTTTTGTCTTTCTTTTTAAAAGTGGTTTGTAAATGATTGCTCCCTTCACAGGTGCACCTTCACCAATTGAATACAAAGACCATTAAACAGAACTGAGAGGTTCAGAGGTCTTGTATTGCTAACACTATAGTTGTGCTGTTGTTCTTGTTTTATTCTAAAATGAGTTTCATAGAGTGAGACATACACCTAGGACAGACACATACAGAAGAATCTCTGAAGTAGTGACTGTAGCCCAGGTTTAAAATTTCCTGTGGAGGTAATGCCTAGAATACCTAGATGCACCCTGACTCAGTCAGTGATGATTCTAATAATACAGGTTACTCTGTAGCGGAAGTCAGGTACTAGTTCTCTTCAGTATGCTTAGTGGATACAGGGACACGAATGAAATATTTCTTGGTATTTTTTGATGTCTCCATTACTCTATTACTCATTTGAGTCTTCCCTGGAGAGACAGATGTTCTTAAATATACGCATCTCTTCTCACAGCAACATGAAAATTACTATCACATACAAGCCCTCAATTTATTCTAGCCTGACATGCTGTCGCATGACTTTCTTTTCTTTTTCTCCCTGTACAACGAGTAGTGAAAAGAACATCAGGCTAACCTTTAAAACTCTATAAAGGTGAGGAGGTTTCACCCCAATGGAGAAATCCTTCTCAGGCAGAGTGTAGGCCTCAATATCTGTATTGTAAGATGATTTATCACTGGTTGCATTAGAGCTATAAAACATTAAAGCTGCAGGGCACTTTCTGAGTAGACAGTGCCCTCAAAAGCAGGATGAACTACACCACCAGCAAAGTGATATAAGGTCTCGATGTGATAATGACCTCAGTACAGTGATTAACTGTGCTGCCCCTCTTCTCATGAATGAAATTTGCCTCCAGATTGACTTTGGTTTTAACTGATAGCTGACAGTGAGCTTTCCCTTTGTAGTGCATGCAAAGGGGAGAGCACTGGATTTGATATATCACATGAGGTGATTAGTCCTTCAAGTGACCTTTACATACCTAATGCAAATGGACGCTTTCTACCCGTGAACTGAGAGATCTTTCCAAAGAGCAGAGAGCAGAGGGAATTTACAGCTGAAAAGCAGATCATCACATAACCAACATAATGTATCCCCAGGGCACAGGTCACATATGCCTGGAAGAGAAAAGACAGTGATACCACCTTTTCTTCAGTGAAAATAAGCAGCTAAAGTTCAAGGGTCTTAGCTTGACTATTCGGTAAATAGCCAGCATGGACAAGATCACAGGAGCACAGCTACAGATTTTGTTGACAAGCCCCTGGTGTATTGACATAGTTGGCCTTCAGCATTTGTATTCCTAACCTAGTTCCCAGTCAGGCTGATGCCATGCAAACAGAGCAGTAACAAGCAAAAGAAGTCAGAGCACTGTTTGCTGTGCAAATAAAACTTCTGGAAGTGGCACTAGGAATTTTCTGCCCTTCCTTTCATAGCCTAAGAGATGAAAACCCACAGTCAGCACTATTGTCATTACAGAGCAGCACCGAAGAAAATGACCTCACCTATAAGAGTATATACAACCAAGGAAGGGGCCATAGAGTGCCCCATTCAACCCATTCAAACACAGCAGCAAGTCATTTGCTTATATGCAAGGTTTGAAAGCTTAAGTGTCAAATAAGCAGCTCAGGAAGATTGTCACCTTTCTTTGGAGACTTTCTCAACAAATGTCTGGAGAACACAATTGCTGTGTGTTCAGGTTTGTAGAGAGACTGGAGGAGCAGAGGTGGTTTTAATCATTTCAATCCAGGGTTTGGACCTGTTGCACTAGTGATGGGTGAGGGCTTTCAGCCAGCCACATTGAGGATTTGCCCTGTTACCATAAAGGTTGTCAAAATAAAATATGTGGTATGTGTGCTGACTTGCACTTATACAAACTCTAGGGAAAGCAGAAGGAAGAAAAATATAAAAGCTTTGCAGACTGCTGGCTTTTCTCCCAGTTTGTTATTTACAACAAGCTGAAGAGTTTGAACCTGTAGCTCTGTGCTGTGGCCTCCACTGGTGAGTTAAGCTCTCTACAGTGTTCTTTTTGAGGCTGTTCCAAGGGACATATTTATTGCTGACCTCTCCTGTTTAAAGATGTCACTCGGAGTTCATTTGAGAAGTAAGCAGTAATTTAGCAAACCACAAATTGCCATTGAAAACATCTTCATTTAACAGGGAAATAGAGATCAGATGCAATAGCAAGACACGAAGGCACAAAAAAACATTCAGAAAGACATAGATTTTCATTGTCATCCACACCTTTGTGTAGTCACCAGAAAGAAATCCCTGTTCCAACCCACTGTAAATTGTCAGAGGAATTAGAAGACACTGTCTTTTATCTTTAAGATGCTGGAAAGTTGCTAGGAACGTAGACCAAAAGGATGATGTCTCTAGTATTTCTTTCTCAGTCTCTGCTCGGTCAGATTTGATCTGGTCCAGAAATGTAACAATCAGCAACACAGCTAGCACACCACTAGCTGCAAAAACAAAACAAAAAGTTCATGAAAAACTGAGGAATGCTCAAGAGTGATGGGAAGTCGCTTGATGCTGTTATTGTTCTGACTTAGTGCTTAGCTCTCTGTGGGATGTTTTGGCAGATGCCTCTGATTCCGCTTCAGTGTAAAGGCCATTTCTGTGTAAACAAGAAGGCCTGATCTACATCCACATCTTCTGCTTACAGCTGCACACCTCTCAAATCCCCTCAGCTGAACTGTGACTGGCCTGTTGTGACAGACACCGGGGCAGCTGCATGGCCGCAGAGGGTGATCGCTCCCCTTTCCAGGGCAAGCGAGGGGTGTGGGGACAGGGAGCTGGCCAGAAACAGCTCCCTCGGGAGCTATCAGAAGGCTTTAAATCAACATGAGAGAGGAATATTCAATTCCAGTGCCAAGTTTTTCATGGCTAGGGGAGATTTTCCTTCCAATACATGGAAAGAATAATAAAGGGCTAGAAGTAGAACTGCTGCCTTGGATCCCAGTATATGCTGCCTTTTTTCTTTCTTTTTCTTTTTTCCTTTGTTAGCTCAGGGCCATGCTTTTAGCACAGAATATTGCGATAGGATGAGGGGTGATGGTTTTAAATTCAGGCTGAAAATGAGGAAGAAATTTTTTACAGTGAGGGTGGTAAAATTCTGGAAAAAGTTGGCCAGGGAAGTGGTGGATGCCCAGTCCCTGGAGACACTCAAGGCCAGGCTGGATGTGGTTCTGAGCAGCCTGATCTAATTGAAGATGTCCCTGTTCATTGCAGAGGTGTAGGACTCAAAGACCTTTGAAGGTCCCTTCCAACATAAACTATTCTATGATTCTATGTGCTATTTTAAAGATGACAGAGAGTGACTCTGGGGGACTTGAAAAGGATGCAAATTACAGCTTTGACCCTATAATTTCCAAGCAGAAGCAGCATACGAAAGAATACATGGTGTAGTAAATCAGAAAACGATCATGTATGTATCAGTCTAGGCTTGTTGCTTGTGGAGTGAATCAATACCATCTTTTTCATGTTATGAAGATAACTGTCTCATAATATACATGGAGCACCCACAGATCCACAAGTGATTGCTTCTTTACAAATGCAAGTCATGATTATGTTTCCTCTCTTACTTATGCTGACTAGAATTCCACCCATGGAAACAAGTGGAATTCAGAGTAAGAGGAGAATGAGGCACCTCTTCCCATCTACATTGCCTATTTGATATGCTCCTATGTTACTATGTATGGGCATGCTCTCTTCTGCAAACTTAATGTCCAAATAAGTTAGCAGATTTACATTGAATTACTTCCATTTTTTTATCGCTTATTATTTCTCATCCATGTCTCCTAGAGTGAAATTGTATTCTCCAGTGCCCTGATTCTCCACTGTGGCTGAGCTGTAAATGCTTTGTCATTGTTGGCTCTGCCAGGCTGTTTATTAGTGCTTACGTGCTGACTGAAGGACTTACTTACATGGATGAGAGCAGGACATCCACATTTACAAGACAAATAAATATTCTTACAAACATGTCAGATGAATCAAAAGCAATTATAAAAGATAAGTAACTTAATACTGGTTAGTATGAACATTAATAGAGATATCCACAGCCTGTGAGAAAACTAAACAAAAGACTTGTTCATTATTGTCTACACCCAAGCTGGGCAAAATATGTATTCAGCAAGCAAACAGAGGAAACATTTAAAAAACGTCTGTGAATGAAATATTTAGCTATTTGGGTTCCCTCAAGGTAGGAAAAGACATACCTTTTATTAAGAGCTTAAAAGAAGAATGAAACTCTACTGACGCAGGGTCAGTAGATAGCAGGATTGTATTCATTTTGCATGATCCCACCCTAAGGGAGTGCTGTATATGTTAGTCATCAAATTTAAATTTAAACTTGTGAGCCAAGCCTGCCTTTAGCAGAAAGGCATGAGCTCCAGCACACTCTGGAAGGGAAGTGGGGGGATATTCTTTGCATTTTCTCACCAATTAGGAATGGAGCTTGGGAAGGAAGGAGGTTTTTCTGGGATGCCCCTGTCCAGTGAGGGCTGGCTTTGACCGAGTCACATTCTGTTTGAGCATATGGCAAATTACATGCATCTGTCCCAGCAAAGAAGGTATATTTGTGTGCAGAGACTGCAAAGATATTTAATCAGAGCTAAGGTGACATACTGCCTTTCCAGATACTTCCACTTTATCCAAATAACTTGCTTTGAGCCAGATACTTTTTGAACTTTTGTCACTGAATGAATCTTTGCACATCTATTTTTGTCTTTCTGATTTTGGAATGCGTCAGCCTTTTCTGTCTTTGATTCCCTTCTAGCCTTATGCAAGGAAAGTCTATAGCAGCTGTAGTTACTGAAGGGGAGATATGCCACTTCGTCTAGTGCTTCTTTTTATCTTTGCCTTTCACACTAGGGTATTGTAATTCAGGCAACACAGATGAGAATTGACTGAAGTTGTAAAGTCTCATTGGGGATCGAAAAACCTCCCTGAAAATGACTGCATGCTCTGGGAGGCCTGGTTCAGGTCCACCTTTAATTACAGTGCAGTTCTTGTGCTAAAACTGTTTTACACGTGGTAGAACACCAGCCAGTTCTGACAGGCATCCCCAGATGACTAGAAGCTGATAAGTTCAAGTACCACTACAGCTGGGCTGCTCTTAGCGTCTTGGACCTTTGCATGTGTATATAAATTTGCCCAGTGCCATCAGCAACTACTGATGATCCTGAAGACAGATAGTGAATTTAAACCTATCTATCATCTCTGCATAACTGGATAAACTGCTGTAATCCTCTAATTGCAATATGGGCGTACTTTTGATTCTAGTCTGTAGAACAATAGACTTTGGGTGAAACAGAGGGGTTACCATGCTGGGATTCAGCTTTATTCCAGGTGGAGAGTGTAAAGAATGTCTTGCTCCTAGAAACAAAAAAATGATACGGCACTGGCACAAAGCATTTGAAACTATTTGGGAAGGAGTTGTTTACACCTCTCACATATCTTATTTCCTTTTAGCAAATTGGATTGAGGGAGGAAGTTGGAAACTTTATCCATAAAGTCATGCTAGGTTTCATAAATAGTAGGTTCCCCATCAATGATACCCATTAAAGACTGTGTGAATTACTTACCAGTGTAGATCCCTAGCAGAATGTAGATTAAGGAGTTGGAGGGTTCTGCTGATCCAGTAGTGTTAGTGGTGTTAGTCACGCAGTCATATGCTCCACAGCATGCCACTTCTGAGATTTCCACTAATTCAGTAAGAACCAAAAGAAACACTGGTCAGGGAAGAGATCAGATGAATGCATGCTATATATAAGGACAGAAGAAGAAGAGAATCCAATGCTTGGTATTTGTTCCTGGTTTCAAATCCTTCCTGATTAGATTTGATTAACTTTAGAATATAAGTTTAACACATAAAAATTTGATCTACCAGATGTAGTTGCTCAAGGCAGAACATTGAATTGATGGCTAGATGGAGACATGCTTAAATCCAAAGACTAAAATATGAATCCAAGCTCAATTTGGAGTATTTAAAGTTCCAGTGTGTATCTCTCTATACTTCTTAACCATAACACCCCACAAGACAGGTCCCTCAGTTTACACCACCACCGAACTGATGGATTTCAGCTCTTACAGCCAGAGCACATTATCCCTCTCCATATAATTTCTGTATGCTTTATGGGAATGGAAGCCACCTTGAGACATCTTTTTGTTTTATAAATTGAAATTATTATAACCCACAAACAGAGTCTTCCAAGAAATCAGCTTTTCCTGGCTTTATTACTTTATAACTGGCTTTATTACTCTGTGAGAATGTACTTGAAACTCTAAAAGTTTGGCAGGGTTTGTAGTAAGACCTTTGCTTTGTTCAATCCCATCAGAGTTGTGCTGAGCATATATCAAAGCCACATGTGTGTACTCACGCACCTTGTGCGTTACCACAATACCATGCCTACTTCTTCCTTTCTGTAAAGAAAAAATACTAACCCAAAGTGTAAGCTTGAATAAGCTGTATAGCGGGGAAGAATGATCGAAAAAACATAGAATTGTTTCAATGCTTTCACTGCAGAATTTGTCACTGGTCCAAGCATAATAAAGGGCAATACACTGTACCTTGGCTGATTCCTTAAACATGACTTGATCTGTAATTTTGCATTTACAGTTATTGTGCAACTACTTTTAGTGTGTTTTTCTCCATTGCTTCCAAATAAAGCTGCTGCAATGTGAACCAGCTCTTTAGCTAACTTCATAAACAACTTTAGGTTCAACATCAGATAAAAGTTAATAACATGAAGAAAATCATTACCTTATTATAGCCAGTGGCTACCACTGCAGTTTTGAACAAACAGACCTGGAGCAAAATCACCATATGCAAATGGTGAGTCACACTAGTAGAGTGTGGAAGTGTGTAAAACAAGTTTTCTATCTGTTCATGCACCCTGTAGATGGAGATGCACATGCAATTAGTGATATGGAAGTTGCAAGGCAGGGTTTGCTCTGTTCCTCTGGAAATAAACCCTGAAATATTGATGAGTAAGAAAGGATGACTCTTGTTTTTTACATTTTTTTGTAGTATTACCTCATGGTGTAGCTTGCCTTGCTGTGTCTGGATGCAGTGATGCAGGCAACATGTCAAGTGTATGTATGTGTCTGAATTTTATGCATTTTGATTCTGTAGGTGCATACCACATCTTTCTGACTGCCCAGTGAAATTATACATTTTAAGCATGTGAGCAATAGAGGTGGGTGCCTTTGCTGCACTGTCAGAGGAGAGGAAAAGAAGTGAGTAACTGGAGATCCTTACCCCCTCACCCACAAGAAGCTCTCTCTACATTAAAGCTGAGTTTCACTGAGAAGGCACTGAGTTTGAAAGCTTATGGTATGATTGCTCATCACTGTTGTGAAGATAGGCAAGGCCTTTGACTTTGAGAGCTGTTCACAGCACACCTCCCAGGAAAAGAGCATTTCCTGAAATCCAGTGTAGTTGGCAAAAAATAAGTAAAATATTTTCTTTAGAATTTAATGGAACATTCTCAGATTTAAATTCAGGAGGGGATTTACAAGAAAAAAAAATACAACAAACCCCCCCCCCCAAACCCCCAGTATTTTAATCCCCTTATTAATATAATGTGTGCTGTGAAGCAGAAGAGAGTAAAATGGTTGCAGTCTGTGCAGACCCCACAGCTGCACCACAGCTTCTGTGCTGCGAATGAAATCAGAACAGACAGTCCCTCCCGAGATATCATATGGATCAGGTCATTCGATCAGCAGGGTTCTGTTGCACTTGATGCAGTCTTTTAGCATTCTGCTTTCATGGTGTCTCATTTGTAGTTTCTTATGTTTAAAGGAAGTAAGTGTCACACCTTGTGACAACTGCTTTGCCATAAACCCAAGAATTCAAATATTAAAACCTGATGGCAGCTCCCTGACATTTAGTTTTAACCTAATACCTATTTGAATACTTTCTAGAGGACATACTGCTGAACTGAGCCGGGGAGAGAGCTAACTTCTTGCTATTCATAGTAACAGTGTGTATGGAAGGCTCTTTGTCCATCTTGTTCTGACTTTGACAGGATAGGGAATGCACTGGAGACTGCAATGATAATACACCCTTCTACTTTGAAACTCTGCGGTGGCATCCAAGTATTAATTTATCTTCACAACTGCCCTTTTAAGGCTTATATCAATTACAAGCACGGGAAATGAGAGCAGTACTATTGAGTGATTTCTTCAAGCTACACGGGCATCTGCTGTCTGAGCCTCTAATACAGCAGAGGAGCCCTGGCATGCAGGCTCCTGCCAACAGCTACTTCTATTTCTTCTTGACAATTCTGTAAAGCACTCATTTTCAGCAAGCACCAGCATCGGCTTGACTAACTTTGAATGCTTAACAGCAAATCAATCCAATACTACAAGCTTTGTGAAAAGGCTTCTTCAGTATTTTGCCTTTTGTTTTAATCCACTTTAAACAGAAGTCAGATGTGAAAGACTGCCGCTGCCAGAGCCTATCTATACATTACAACATAGGGGTGGAATTCGAAAGGAATTCAATAGACATTTATTTTTGAGCTAGTTGTCTGCATTCTCTTTATAGATGATGAAAAGATGATAGAAAATAGACACTTCCAGAGAAAAGTGCCTGTTTCCATTGACTGTGAAAGCTCAGCTACAGAAATCTACCTTTTAACTATTTAGAACCAGCTGATGTTTATAGAAAGAAGTGCCAAGATTTTAAAGTATATTTTACCTTTGGTGGAAGCTTGGCTAAACACCAAGGATGAGATAAGATTTCCCCAGATGCCGGAGGACTGAAATATCAGAAAGAAGACCCCAAAGTATTGGTTGATAATGTCTTTCCCATTTTTTCCTGCTTTCGCAGCATATGAATTGCCAGCTATGGTGAGGTAAGTGCATTTGGCAGACCATAGTGGTGCTCCTCCTACGCCCAGGATCACAGAGGTAGGAATTAGTGTGTACCTGCCAAAGAACACTTTATTTAGCATAGTTATTATCCATTACCATAATAATCATTTGCCCAAATATCCAGGCACAAAAATAAACATAAAGAAGTAGATTTATCCTTTGTGTGGTTCAATAAATCTGTTACATGGAAGCAAGAAAGGGACAATCTTATGAAGTTTAGGATGTGCAAGCACCCCCGGCTGTGTCCAGGTGCTAGGCCCAGGCTGGGCTGGCTAGGTCTGTGCTCATGTGCCTTATCCTTTTGTAACTGAGAATCAAATTGCACCTGCCCTTCAGAAGATGGATCAAAACAACCTTCCTCTGCAGAACTGCATTTCCTGTCACTGGAGAGCAGAAGCTGTCCATCCACCTCTGAAATGGCAAGGCAGGATCTAGCATCCTCCTGTGGTCCTCTGCTCCCAGAACCACTGGCTGGGAGACAGCTTTCCCTTCAATCTTCTCAAAAACAGTCCTTAAAGTAATTTGGGTTTTAAATGAAATTCATTATTTCCTTTTTTTTTCTGAAGGGAAATCTCTGCTACACACATGAGGTAGAGAAGCAGCTTCAGGTGGGTGGATGAATGCATTCATTCTGGCCTTTCGCATGTTTTCACCTCTCTGCTTCACCTCCCTGCTTCACCTCCTTCTTACAGGTAACACTTTTTGCATCCAACTTTAAATTCTGCAACACAGACGTAGAGAAGAATGAACTTTGCCCTTACTGATTTTGTTCAAACACAATAGACACGGTTAAAGTATTTAAATTTTACCAGCTAGCATGGAAGTTTCCTAGGGAGAACGCGATGTAGCAGCACATAGAGCCTGCAATGGTCCACTTGCAGCCCAGCTTCTTGATGAGGATTGGAGGGAGGAACATAGAGGATAAGATGAGCGCAGCATAGAGAACACTTAAGGATGCAACACCCAGGCCTTCTTCAGAGTAGAGACTGCTCTGCATGGACAACAACAGCAGTTGAGACAAATTTTATCACAGGCATTTTAATTGCTTGTGCATTGTGTTTTCCTCACAATGATAACCTATTTATGAAAATATGATACAAAACCAGGTGAGCATTGCTCAGATTCAAAGCTTTCGTAAGTCAGACTTTATCTAATGTAATTCGCTTGAGTTTCTCTTTGAAAGCAAGCTGAATGAAGGATAACCTCTTTTCTTGGCCTTCACTTTTTGTCTCAGGCAGGAATATCATCAGATCTGCATTGCAAGGGCTGATTTAGCAACAATGGAAGATTCTTTGATTAAACTACAGGTCTGACATTTTCTAAATTCTTCAGAGGCCAAGGTCCAAATATCCTAATATGCTCAGAGCTCACAGCAGCCCTCTGTAGCTGGAAGTAATTGATTCACCCGCATTTTCACAAGGGAGGAATAACATGTTACTGATCTAACCAAGTTTTATATATTTTATGCTGAAAATTTCTCCTCTTGTCTTGATACTGTGAAACTTGCAATGAGAAGAGTGAGATTCTGCTTATCAACATTATCCTTTTCCTTTTCCTTAAAAGCTGACATGATCCAGTGCAATTTTGGAAGGGGGAATGGATGTTGTGAGGGTAGCACTTGAGAGTGCTATAGGAGGGCAAGGCTGCAGTAGCTGCACTGAACACTTCCAGGCCCTGCAGTGGCTGCATGGCCTGGCCATGCAGGACCGTGATGGCAGCCACACAACACCCCTAGCCAGAAGCAGTCATCAGGACAGGGAGGTGAGGAAATTCTCTGCTGAGCAGGGTCAATGTATCTGAGAATCAGAATAGTTGTTTTGTAAACAGGCAAAGAGGCTTCCTGATCACAGAGGTCTTATCTCTGAAATATCACAAGACTGGTTTTGTCGGCTACAGCTTCCAAAAATCAGAAGCCAGGTCTCCAAAATCATATGATAGCTTAATTCTTGCTGCTTTGGGGTTTTGTGGGGTTTTTTTGGAGGGGGGAATCACAGAATCTCAGAATGATTGAGACTGGAAGGCACCTCTGGAGATCGAGTCAAACCCTCCTACCACCTATAGCAGGTTACCTGTGTCCTGGCAGGTTCTGAATGTCTTCAGAGAGGGAGACTCCACAACCTCCCTGGGCACCCTGTTCCAGTGCTCTCAATGTAAAGAAGTTCTTCCTCATGTTGAGGTGAAACTTCTCATGTTTTAGTTTATGGCCATTAGTCCTCATCCAGTTGCTGGGCACCACTGAAAAGAGTCTGGCACCATCCTTCTGGCACCAGCTTTTGAGATATTGATAGGCATTAATGAGATGCCCTCTCAGTCTTCTCTTCTCTGGACAAAACAGGTCCAGCTCCCACAATCTCTCCTCATAAGAGGATTTAATACTTCTCCTGCAGGCTACAATACAATAAAATAACTTACTTTTGATTGTGTCTCAGCAGGTCCTCTTAACCATCAAGACAAAATGGAGAGAGAAGAGGACTATTCCTGAATCAGCACCACTCCCTCCTGCAGTGTTAGAGGAGGCTTTATGTTCCAGCACTTAACCTAAGTGTGAGCTGTTTCAGGTGATGGGTTGACTAGTGGCTTCTTGGATTTATCTTTCCCTGCGTTATCAGTCTGCGCAGCTCATAAGATCTCCATGCATTTTGTTTGTGCAGAACTTCCCTAAACTTGGAATTTGACACTGTCAGCAAAGAGAAACTGCTCAAGGAAAGGAGAAGAAGGAGATGTAAACAGCTAGCAGGGATCTATTCCTGTCATTCTATAAACCCATCTCTGCTACTGTGCTTTAAGATGCTAATGCCAATACAAGGCAAATTTGCCTTTGATTTAAAATAATATTTTTTATTATTATGTTATATCATGATGCCAGGAATTATTGTATGATTTTATACTTAAATTATTATACTTAATAGATTGTGCATTTTGTATTTTACATTGTTGCATAACAATAAAATTATGGAAACTTAGAATTATTCAAAACAAACCCTTTCCAGAAATGAAATTTCTTTTCCATTTTGCAATATCTTATTTTGAGAAAAATCTCAGAGAAATTTTAGTTTTCATTCTAACAACTAATTTGTAGACCTAAAGTAGTGAGACACAAGTATTAAAACTATTTGAGAAGTACTAGAATAAAATATTTAGTAAATGCTGGGGATCGGGGTGAGGAATACTAACCTGTAGCAAGTTGATGTTTTAACCCACCACGTAAAAAACACTGTGTATGCCTTCCTTGCAGAAACCACGGAAAGACTGATGGGTCTCACACTGCCAGTTGACCTGATGCCCTTCCATGCCAACTGTCCTGCCAACCAGTAGCATGATCTCCTCTTACCTGTAGATTCTGGAGTCCTCCATAAGCAGTGAAGAGAAGTAAAAATCCGAAAGAAATGACCAAAACATTCTTAAGATTCCTTTCCATGTTGATTCATACAAGACAAAAGGTCTGGCGGTGGGCAGAGATGATCCAATTATTCCAGGGGATGATCTGAGTTGAAGAAAAACAGCTTATGTTTTGTTGGAAAAGGTCACTTCTCACTGCATGTGTAGGGGAAAGAGTTGTTAATTATTTGAGGATTGGCCAGTGAACTTTACTTTTACTGATACTGAAAACTCGTTATGGAGCTGTTACTCCTGTTACAGACATGTAGTGGATGAGGCAATAATGAGCATTCCCGTCTAGCAGGTTTTATTAGATAGGTATGTAAGTCATTTGCAGCACTTTGACTTATTTTAGTATTGCAGTTGTATGTTATATGGTTCTCTCCTATGACTACCACAGAAGAAAAAAATTGCAAGCAGTGAAACTACTGTCTGGCATACAGGTACGCTAATCCATAAAGGGCAAAGATTAAAAGATCATACTGAAATCTGTGTTAGGCCTATTGCTTAACAAAGGTTACAAAAGCATACTAGGAAATGGGATTGTGGTACAGTGTTGTCTGCATATACCAGCCCTAAAGCTGTGCAAACCAGCATTGCTGGCTGCTTGGCAAAAGGGAGAGAATCTTAATCCATGGTGAACCCTGTGGCTTCGGTGTTCCAAATCCACCAAGTCATACTAATGAAAATCATTTTCCCCTATCTTTCCCATCAACTCAGAAGACAAGAAGAAAAACGGATAAAGCAGATAAATTAAAAAGCTCCTCCAGATCCTGGAAAGCAGCAGCCTTTGCATATTTTACCTTGTCAGTGCTGCCTGCTCAAGGAGTGAAGCTTCCCCCTAGCCAGCCAACCTTGCTGTGTTTGCCCCTGCTTTTACCTGTTTTAAGAGTCTGCCCTGTGAAGGTGCACCCTGTTTGTCCATGACACATTGGCCGTCATGCAAGTCCTGACTGAGTTTCTGAATATTCCCCTTCTGAGCACATAACATCCTCTCTGCCCCTAAACCTGGCAGCGTGAACAGACCCTTCTTGCAGCTGTAGCAGAGGACGGGTTTGTACGTGGGAGCAAAGTGGAATACAGAAAAGTCCACACAATAATGTAAACAGATTCAAGTGGAGGTGGTCTGTATGGTGTCCGTTTGTGCCTAGTGGGAACGCACGGCTAAGACTTGGTTTAGATCCCACTAGATGGCACAATTTTGCTTTCCACAGGGACATGGGGGGGGGGGGGGGGGGGGGGGGGGGGGGACGCGCTTGAACGTATTCATTCATTTAATACTTTAAAGAGGTCGCAGCTAGTTTCTACTTTGGAGAAAATTCCAATGTGTGCCTCTTCATTTTCTTCTTTGTCTCATATTCTTTTTGAATGAAATAATGCAGAAAACATAATCCTTTAATTCTCTATTGTTAAAGGTACTGCTATATTGCAAGTCTAGATGGTAAATACTTTTTATTTTACAGACTACTATGCTCAGCATGCAAACACTTTCGATGCTATCACAATGCTGCTCTTGTTTTGTGGTGTTTGCAATCCTCTACAGGGCTTCTAAACCAAACCGGTAATACTTTTTCCAATCTTTAGGGTTTATGGACCTTTTGCAGTTTTCAGGTGAGAACATTTCAGAAGAAGTTTACACCTGGTGATCACATGGTTGTTTCTGTTTTGCACCTCTCAGAAATAGTCTGCAAAATTCTAGGGGTCTGAGCCCACAGGTTTAAAATCACTGGAAAAATGAATGAGAAAATGTAAGAACAATGCTTACCCTAAACAAAAGCGTAATTATCACCTGCTCTGGAAGAGGCAAGAACCAAGCTAATGCAAAGCAGACTTAGTTATAAAAGCAATTATTTTAGTGCTTTTTTTTGACATCAGCAGTAATAACAACACAGCTTTTTAAAATAAGCATTAACTGGATGCTATGTTTAACATGTGGTGGTGGATGGGTTATCTGATCAGTTCTTCAGCGCTGGAGGAACTCTTGACTCCTAACTCAGTCATGGCCTGTCAGCAGCACAGTATTGGAGATCATTTGGGGGAAGGTGGGGTTTTTTTTTGTGGAGTTTATTTCTTTTTTCTCTCTCCTTTCAACTGATCAGAGACATTTTGGCCTGTTCCATATTCCTTGCCCAGAGCTTTGGGTTATCCAACTGCCTGGTCCTGAGGAATGCGCAGAGTCTTTACCAAGGAGACCTGATAAGGCTGAGGATCTCTTCCTTTGGTACCAGGCAGTGGGGGGCTCCAGCAAGCCTGCTGTGTATCACCCTTGACACCTCTTTCATTTTTTCTGCCAGTCTAACTAAGATTAAGTGAGCCTCAGGAGCTGTGCGCTGCATTTTGGGTTTAGCTTTCACACGGAAGACTGCAGCCACCAAACTGAAATGTCTGTCAGAGTGCAATCACAAAAGTGAGAGACAGAAGATGCTGGTTGAATTCATCACTGCATCCCACAGCTGATTATGTTTGTTTTCCTGTGTATATTTTCTTAGTGTGAATGAGGGCAGTTTTTCCTTAAAAGATTATAACACCACAGGCTAATCTTTGGGGGGAGGTTGGGGGGTGGAATTGTACTTTATAATTATCATTTCCCTATTTACTCTTTCCTGGTTAAATATTGTTTAGGCAGCTCTTTTAACTACAGCAAAACAACACCATCCCCCCCCCCCAACCAGAACACTCACCATAGGATTTTTTGGTTTAGGAGGCTTTTAATTAATTAGCTCCTTGGTGGTACACACTATCCCTCAAATCTAGCTGTAGAAAGGATGAGCAGTTTTATATGCCAGCTGGCCAGTGGTTTGGCCACCCACATAATATGAGCAAGAGTGCAAGAGCTGTTCTCAGAGCTTGCCCTAACTGGCACTGGTCAAAGGACACGTGCTTGCCCATGGGTGACTCCAAACACAAGGAGGGGGGAGAGAGTAAAGCTAGAGTCTCCATATTCTCACTTGAAGAAATTAAGTTAATTCCTACTCTTTTTCCATGGTAAGGGCATTTCAGATGTACTAGAGGGGAACATGAGCCTGTGGTCCTGAGCTGTAACAGTACTACAGAGTTCTTGTATGCTGTCTTGTGCTGCTCCAGTTTGCAGATGGCATAGGAAAGCATGGCTGACTAGATGTCCAGCCACATCTAACTCAAACACAGCTACTCTTTTTTTCCAAAGTCCTGTTCTCCCAGAACATTAGCATGGGCTGACTCACCTGCAATGTTCCCACCTGCCAGACCAATGGCTGAGTGCTCCATTTTTATTAGACACCTTAGAAGAAAAGGGCCTAATTAAAATTCAGGGCTGTTTGGTCCAGACTGCCTACACAGCATTTCCTTTCTTGCTGTGAAACCCTGGCCATGTTGCTCTGTTCTTCCCATCTTCTTTCACCTGTGTTGGTGCCCTGCTGATTTTGGAGTTGAAGCAGGAATGGCTAAATGTGACACACATGCGCTGCAAATCCCAGCCGTTCTGACAAGGGCCTTAGAAAATATAGGCCATTGCATATCAAGAGAATCTCAGATGTGAAATTCATAACACTGAGCTGAACAGGTCATGCAGTAAAGGCTGCTTTCCCCTGGAAGTAGGTGAGAAGGGAGTTGCCAGGCAGTGAGCTCACATTGACTTTTGCCCACAAAGTTGGAGGAAAATAGTTCTTGTTGTGTGAAGGATCCCAGCAGTATGAATTGCTCCTATGTGCCTCTAAGGGTCACAGAATCATAGAATCCCAAGGGTTGGAAGGGACCTCAAAAGATCATCTAGTCCAACCCCCCTGCAAGAGCAGGGTAACCTAGAGTACATCACACAGGAACTTGTCCAGCCGGGCCTGGAATATCTCCAACATAGGAGACTCCACAACCCCCCTGGGCAACCTGTTCCAGTGCTCTGTCACTCTCACAGTAAAGAAGTTTTTCCTGATGTTCACATGGAACCTCTTATGCTCCAGTTTACACCCATTACCCCTTGTCCTATCACTGGACATCACTGAGAAAAGCCTAGCTCCATCATCCTGACACTCACCCTTTACATATTTGTAAACATTAATGAGGTCCCCCCTCAGTCTCCTCTTCTCCAAGCTAAAGAGACCCAGCTCCCTCAGCCTCTCCTCATAAGGGAGATGCTCCACTCCCTTAATCATCTTAGTCGCCCTGCGCTGGACTCTCTCCAGCAGGTCCCTGTCCTTCTTGAACTGAGGGGCCCAGAACTGGACACAATATTCTAGATGCGGCCTCACCAAGGCAGAGTAGAGGGGGAGGAGAACCTCTCTTGACCTACTAACCGCACACTTTCTAATGCACCCTAGGATGTCATTGGCCTTCTTGGCCACAAGGGCACATTGCTGGCTCGTGGTCATCCTCCTATCCACCAGGATCCCCGGATCCCTTTCCCCTTCACTACTTTCCAGCAGGTCAGCCCCCAACCTGTACTGGTACATGGGGTTGTTCCTCCCCAGATGCAGGACTCTACACTTGCCCTTGTTATATTTCATCAAGTTTCTCCCCGCCCAACTCTCCAGCCTGTCCAGGTCTCGCTGAATGGCAACACAGCCTTCTGGTGTGTCAGCCACTCCTCCCAGTTTAGTGTCATCAGCGAACTTGCTGACAGTACACTCAATTCCCTCATCCAGGTTGTTGATGAAAATATTAAACAGCACTAGTCCCAGCACCGACCCCTGAGGGACTCCACTGGTCACAGACCTCCAGCTAGATTCTGCCCCATTGACCACAACTCTCTGCCTTCTTCCTTTCAACCAGTTCTTGATCCACCTCCCTACCTGATCATCAAGCCCACACTTCCTTAACTTATCTATGAGGATGCTGTGGGAGACAGTATCAAATGCTTTACTGAAATCAAGAAAAACCGCATCTACCGCTCTACCATCATCCATCCACCTAGTTACTTCCTCACAGAAGGCTGTAAGGTTGGTCAAACATGACTTCCCTTTGGTAAAACCATGTTGGCTACTCTTAATGACCTCCTCATCCTTGATATGTCTAGAGATGGTGTCAAGAATAAGTTGTTCCATCACCTTTCCAGGGATGGAGGTAAGGCTGATCAGTCTATAATTACCCGGGTCCTCCTTCTTGCCCTTCTTATAGACTGGCGTGACATTTGCCATCCTCCAATCCTCAGGCACCTCTCCCGTTTCCCACGACTTACCAAAGATGATGGAGAGTGGCCTAGCAATGACCTCCGCCAGCTCCCTCAGCACCCGTGGGTGTATTCCATCCGGACCCATCGATTTATAGATGTCCAGATTGCTTAACTGATCCCTAACCCAATCCTCATCTACCAAAGCAAACTCCTCCTTTATCCTGACTCCTTCTGGGGCTATAGTAATCTGGGGCCCCTGGGGAGAGTCTGCAGGAGTAAAGACAGAGGCAAAGAAGGCATTCAGCACCTCTGCCTTCTTTATATCCTCTGTCTCCAGGGCACCCACCTCGTTCAGCAGTGGGCCTATATTGCCTCTTGTGTTAGTTTTATCCGCTATGTATTTGAAGAAGCTCTTTCTATTGTCCTTAACCCGACTTGTGAGATTAAGTTCCAAGGAGGCCTTAGCTGTCCTAATTGCCTCCCTACATCCTCTAACAACTGTCCTATATTCCTCCCAAGTGGCCAGCCCCTCCTTCCATAATCCATAGATTCTCTTTTTCCACATGAGTTTGCCCAGCAGTTCCTTGTTTAACCATGCTGGTCTCCTGGCTCCCTTACTTGATTTCCTACTCGTTGGGATGCTCTGATCCTGAGCTTGGAAGAAGTGGTCCTTGAATGCTGACCAACTATCCTGAGCCCCTTTACCACCTAGTACCCTTTCCCATGAGACTTCCCTTAGCAATTGATTGAAGAGGCCAAAGTTGGCCCTTTGGAAATCCAGAATTGTGGCCTTGCTAGGTATTCTATTCCTCCCACACAGGATCCTAAACTCCACCATCTCATGGTCACTGCAGCCAAGGTTGCCATTGACCATCACCACTTCAACCAGACCCTCCTTGTTGGTGAGTACTAGATCCAGCAGCGCTCCTCTCCTAGTTGGTTTGTTCACCATTTGCATTAAGAAGTTATCATCAATGCACTGGAGGAACCTCCTAGACTGTGAATGATTGGCTGTGTGAGTCTTCCAGCAAATATCGGGGTAGTTAAAATCCCCCATGAGGACCAAGGCATGTAGTTGCGAGGCTGCTTTCAGTTGCCTGTAGAAAGCCTCATCAACTCCTTCGTCCTGATAAGGAGGTCTATAATAGACCCCCACAACTGTATCACCCGTACCAGCCTGTCCCTTAATTCGTACCCACAGACTTTCCACTTGCCCCTCATCTGCCCCTGGACAGAACTCCATCTCCCCCTCCTCCAGCTTTTCAGCTCTCGTTTCCGAATTTCCCTTCTCTCCTTTCAAATATACTGCTCCTTTTCCACCATGCAGTGCATCCACAGATGTTGCCCTTTAATCTGTTCCCCCAAGACCCTTGCACAGACATCAGTATGCCACTTCTGTCTGAATTTTACCTGCTGATGTTCTCTGCTTTTCTCTGGAGGCACTAAACTGTCTATTTCAATCTTCCTTTATGTCCTTGATGTATGTTGTCCTTCCTTACTTCTTTGCTGTTCTTTAGCCATTATCCTGCCCTCATCTCTCTGCTTCTCCCTCCTTGCCTCATGTCCTGAGTGCCACTAGAATTTTTTGCTTCTTAAGGAAGTCACCTGAAAACTGCTGGTTGTATTCCCATCTCACAGGTTGTTACACTGCTTCTAGCCTCCTTGGCTATAAGATTCCTCTCAGCACTCTTCTTAATATCTGATGAGGCCCTTTTCCAGTTCCACTACCTATCCCTTAAAAAAGAGGGGTTGTGCCTTGCCTTCTGGGCTCGGAGCCAGCTCATGGTAAAAGGAGGATCAAACGAAGAAGGAGCAAAGAAGGTGCAAGCCATAGGCTGAATACAGGTGTGACTTTTCCATCAGTAGGACCATGTAGGAGACTTTCCCCGCAGGACACTTGTCTGCTCTGCTGAATGCAGCTGTCCAAATAACTAATACTGTCTCTATAGAAAATGCAGGACTCTATTTAGGGTAGGATGGTGTCATGCCAGTCTAGGCTCATTCATTAATTTTTATTAGCCAGAGAAACAGTTCCTTTAGGTGTTGGACTTCTTATAGCTGTTACTCTCCTGAGATTTGCAATGTCTCTTGGCTGGAGCTTTCAATGCATGAACACATCTATGAGAGTGTTCATAGATACTAATTCTAGCCTAAGGAGAGATTCAAGTATTCTGAAGGTAAGACACTGCCCTGTGCAGCAGCTGACCTCTCTGCAGAGAACAGTTCAGATCAGCCTCTTCAGGCTGACAGCTGCTGATAAACAACATCCTGTTTCTCCACCAGAGTTGTCTTGCATTCATTCTCTTATAAAAAAGTGCTTTCATCTGGTTCAGACTCGGCCTATTCACATTTTACCTTCTTAAAACTGTTGCCTGAGCACTGACATTGTACATGAGCTTTGCCCTGCACTTTGAATGTTTCAGAATATCTGGGGTAAACCTTTTTCCAATCCTAAACCAGAGGCTGTGACTCAGTTGGTGAGACTTAACACCCTGCTAAGATAAACATGCCACTGTTGTGATCTGTGCTTTTATAATGAAAGGGTAGGGAGGTGGATCCTGCATATGAACAATGGACATTTGTGTGGCGAGGGCGCTTAAGTCTTAAAAGCCATTTACTGGAAACTGCTTGACTGCATACTGGTTGTTCACATAAGCATGCATCAGAAATTCCTTGCACACACCCATGATGTGGGCTGGGAGGATGGGACTCAGCAACCCAAACCATGTACTTCCACCTTCCTTTTTTGGTTCAGAGGTGGTTGCTCATGCTATTAATATCCACTATCAAACTAGCACAGAAATATGGTCTATAATGCTCAGCCAGGAAGCTGTTGCTTTTGAAAGTCTATCACAAAGAATTGTGACCAATTTATCAGCTTGTGGAAATAAAAGGAAAGGAGAACGTGGCTCAATCCCAGAAGGCAGGGCTCCTCAAAAGCATATCAGTGTAGACATCCCAGGATGTGAAGGTTTTCACTCTCCAGTGTCTTCCATGTTCCATTTGTCCACTGGTTGCACCCATGACTGGAGACAGACATCAGCGGAATATTTACCACCTATTTGCCACTCATTTGCCATCAACATAAATATCTATGGCAGATAAAATGAAAAGGAAGCACGAGTCTTTTCTTCTGTAAGTCTTGCTCCCACTCGCTTCTGCTTTCTGTTACTGAATATACTCTAACAGTGTATAGGAGCAGGAGCTACCAAGCCTGCAGAAGTGCAAGCAGGGGCTCCTGAGAGTGAAACACAAAAACAGGGCTGTTCTGTACAGGCTGGTGTGCAGTACAGCATGAGAGAAAGGGCTTGCTAAAGACAAAAAAGAAGATCTACTAGAAAGACTCAGAATAAGCGATTTTGATGTTTTTTCTTTCATTTAGTAAATTTTGATGATGAAACATTTTCCTTGTCCAGTAGGTATCACCAGGTGCCTGGAGCAGGTGATTAACTGTTTTACCTGGCCTTTTCTGCAACACAAAATATAGGGAAGCTCCATAACTTTCCCCTAGGGTGACAGAAAGTCTCTCCCAGGTCTGAACAACTGACTCCTTCCCTTGCCTTAGTATCAGTATCAGTAAATCATGCAGCCATTCAGGACACTGTTTCTTTACCTGCCGTCCCTGACCCTCTTCTTCCCATCTGGAGAAGCCTTGGCTTCCCCCACACACATCCCTCCAATCACAAGCCTATTAGTCTGTGGTGCCTTATGTTCAGTCAAATCAAATTACCTTTTCAAGTGGCTTCCTGTACTTTGGAATTATGAAGCTGTGAAAGACCTCCCTGGAAACAGGTACTGGAGTCCAGCTGGGCATATCTTTGTGGCTGCTGGTCTAAACAAGCTTCGTTATTTCCTGTCTTAGGGAGATTAGCAGACTCTTTGTGCATTTCTAATCTCACATCGATCTTTACAGAAACTGTCCCAGTATGCTCAGGTTGCAAAACTACTATCCCATCCTTGTTTGGAAACTCCTCTTCATTTTGGCAGTCCTTATGTAAGCTTTGAACCAAAAAACAAGCAGTGTTTAGGAAGACAGGACACATACAACTGCACCTCTTGCTTATTATCTGAAATAAGAGTATTTGCTATTTTGCTTGCATTCTTGCTTGCATATCCATTTCTTGTGAACTGTTAATATTCTACCAATATGCTCCTGCCTCCAGAGGAGTGCTGAGATTGTTAGAGTCACTCTGTCCATTTCACAGAAGCCATCCCACAACCAGGATGGTGAGGACCATCAGTCACCCCCACCGCAGTGTGGTGGGCACATAGTGGGGACCGGAGGGTGAAAAGTGGCAGCCTCTTACCATCTGTTCCCTAGTCATTTATCAGTACCACAGGAATAGTCTCTGCATACAGATAGTTTCACCCTGAATTGCATCACTGGAAAGTCATCCTGGTTTTTTCCTATTAACAGTAATTCACAGAGTCTGTTCCAGGATTAATCACAAACACTGGAAGACTGCTGATTTTGGCATCAGCAACTTCAGTCCTCATACACCGGTGGATGGATGCCCTTGGCTTTCCCACATAAGAGAATTAAAGCTTGGTGAAGTCAGCTTAAGCAGGAGGCTAAAGACTTCCGAGCATTGTAGGACAATTCTGGAGAAATGTGGAGGGAAAAACTGTCAAAGCAGCAGGCAGGAAATCTAGAAGCAGTATCTAGTTCCTAACAGACTGCTAACTTCAATAGGCTTTCTGTGAGAAACGGCATTTCTATTCTGTTTGCTAGTTCCCTAAGGCCAACAAGCAGACCAGAGTGGACTAATATGTCTGCTGCTACTTTAAGAAAACAACACTTCAATATGCTTAACTGCCAGAAATTACAAAAATGATGCTGAACATGGATTCCTCCACACCAGCCCTCTGGAGGCATGGTAGTTTTAATTATTAAGCATGAAAAACTGACTTAATTAAGTTTTATCTTAGATATTCTCTTTCAGAGATAGCTTTTTAAGTGACTATAAATGTTTTTCTTAAACAGGCAAATAGAAAGAAATTCAGAGTTTACTACAGAAAATCTCAGTGTCTTTTCATTGTGAGATCCCTGGTCTGCAAGGGAGGAGAAGCACATTAAGGAGTAAAACCACATCGTAAGGAGAAGTAGCACTAAAGACTTTACTGCAGCAGTTAAAGAAAAGCAGACAAACTATTGGCCTGTTGTCCTGATTACCAAACTATTAAATAATCAGAATCTTCACATCTTTTAATGATCAGAGGCAGAAGATACACATTCACAGCTCTTTATTAAGAGCAGATCACGCATGAAGAGGCTTTCAGAAAACATACAAAATCCATGCTACAAAACCCTGTAATAAATAACGATTATTTTTTATTTTCAGCATGAATTATTCTGTGCGTAAATATGTCCAATTCTCCCTAGTACTTGCATATCCTTTAAGCTGAACCCTTATTAAGCCTTGAAGCTGTTTTAAGCTATGGTCCCTGGGAATCCCTTTTGACCAGCACGGGATTTAGGTCGTGCAGGGCTGTTTAACCCAAAGGCCCTCTTACAGTGAGGAGGAATGCTAAAAACAAGTGCGACTTCAGTATGAATCTAGCTCCTGGTAGCTTTTGGCTGGAACTGGAGCTGCAGTCAGACACGGTTTGGTACGCACTGATGCAGCCTATAACCTAGCTCTCTGCTGTGCAGAATCCCTCTGCAGAGATGAGAACTCAGCCAGAAGGAATCATCTGTTTCTTGTTCTTTGCATTGCTGTTGGAGAACCACCAGGACATTTAATCCCAAGGGCTGAAAGCATTTAGGGCTTGGTTTTACAATGCGTAGAGCTAAAGCCTGTGTTTTGGGTTGCAAGCATTCTTTTATCCTTTACAAGTCAAGGTCCTGATATGGACTTTTAGTTAATTATACTTTTAAATCTTCCTCCTTTCTATTTAAGTTTCAGGTGTAGGTGCAGAATTCCAACAGAGATCAGCTTCTTCTAAGACAGAGATCTTTGGCAGCCTGAGTAATGCAGACCTCACAGAAACAGATTAAATATTGCAGCCTAAAGAGTCTGCTGAAAGTACAATTCAAAATAGGTAAAAGTGCTTCGTGCTTTTAAACAGAAGCACAGCTCTCCTAAAAATGTCATGTACGAGGCATGTCAAAGGTTATTGACGTTTGAAATTATAACTCCAGTACCACAGAGAGACTGTCCATTTGCAGCTTTGTGCTTTTTCTCCCTGTAAATGTGAGCAATTTCTTTTAGCACTCAGTACATCACCAGTATATTGTTTGTGGAGCTGCTTGGATTTAATAGATGAGAATCAATAAATAAATCGTTTACTGGCTGCAAAATAACTTTTATAATTGAGAGGCTGCTGAAAATGTATGTATATCTGAGGGAAGCAAAAATAAAACTGTGTGAATGTTTGCTACAGAACTGAAAGAAGTAAGCTGGACCTTTTGGGTAAAAGTCACAGAATCACCTAAATGTTAGATGGAAGGAACTGTGTGATATCACTTACTCCAACCTCCCACGTCCAGCACTATTGCCACCAGCACTAAGTCAGATCAGCCATCATTTTGTTTTGCTTGGGTCTTGAAAAACCTTCAAGGATGGATCCTATACAGCCTTTTGGTAACCTGTTCCCATGCTGTGCTACTCTCCCAGTGACGAAATGTTTCCTTTCTGTAATGCAAAAGTAGTAACTTGTGGTTTATACTTATTTTCAATTTTATGTTAATATTATTCTGTTAGGAGAAAAGAAGTCCTATGTACACAAAATATAAGGGAATGGGAAGGAAACTTCTTTCCATGAGGCATCTCAGCTGCTTAACTTCATCAATTTAGGCTTGCTGGCAGGGGGTTGGAACTAAATGATCTTTAAGGTCCCTTCCAACCCAAACCTCTCTATGAAGTTAGTATTCCTGTACCAAGGACTACTGCAACATTTCTCTTCAGTGAAAAAATACAGAATATCTATGTTTCTATGTTTCTAATAGTGGGAGTTTTCTGTAGACACTTCTGCTGATGGATCTTACCCCTTTGGCAGGAAGCCCTGCTGCTGAGGCTTATCCCAGAGACAAACATGAGCAATGCATTCAGACACAAGATGCTTATAGAGAGAGACTGTTATTTTACAGACTGCTTGGATACCTTCTGTAGCCTTACACAGAAAGTACACAGTAGAGTCATAGAGAAAGGAGTAGCTGGTCTACAGAATCCATTATGGAATTTGTGATAGGTAGATGGCAATATAAGCACTTGTTAGAAATTACTGTAGTGCAAAATTAGGCTTATAGTCACAAATTGTGTCTTAGTCTTCATTTTGGGTTAATACCTTGAACTTTTTCACAGGTAATGGGCCTGTGAAATAGCTTGCTAAGAATTCAGACCTAGATGTAGAGTTAGAATACCTAGCATCAGGCTTTGTGGCACTCATATACTTTTCCTACACAGTTGCCAGTAGGCCCTTTTTCCTTGAGTAGAGCATTCTGGTGCTCCAAATGCTATGGGATTTTAGGAACTTCCTGTAAGAATTCAGAAGCACTGTTTGACTTGCTGCTCAGGTTTGATGTACTTTTTCTGTCTGGTTGAACCCTTTCCATCTGATCAATTCACAGGTATTGAATTTATTTGACAACTTGCCTCTGTAACTTCCTTGGGCTTGCTCGGCATGCTAATTTTTCTCACTGATTCTTCTATATCTATTCAGAGGCTGAAAGCATCACCTTTGTCATCTCTGATTTTAATTCTGCCCTGCTTATTAAATCATCTTCCCTAGCTCCAGTCTCTGAGCCATGAGTTAACAGAGAGAGAAGCTGTACGTAGCAAGTATGGTTGACCTGCTCCTTCAGCATCTGAAGGCCTTTTAACGAAAACAGGGCATTGCAAATTACTGAAGGGAGTTCTGCCTCTGACTTTCTGCTTTTCCTTAAGAACATTCTATGAAGACCTATTTAGTATCACAAAGCATATAAAATGAAAAAAAATCTGTCTTCCAAAGAAGAGGGAAGCCTTCAAAGGCTCCCTTAGAAGCATGTTGGCAGCGGCTTCATGAAAAAAGAAGCCACACATCATGTTAAAAGCTGCAAAGTCAGCATGAAGATCCATAGGGGCCAATGCAGCTTCGAAAGGATGGAGGGTGGGGATGAGTAATGTGTAGGTACTATGTCATGGCATTCTGTATTTTTAAGCACTTACTACTTTCAGAAACTAATACAGAAAACCCTTTATAAACTGAGGCCAGACAAATCAAGTGACCTCATTTTCATCTAATTTAGATGAGCTATTGCTTTTAAAAACCAAGGCAGGAATTTGACAATTTGGTAACATGACATACCACTTTGTTTGTGTGTGGCTACTAAAATTGCACTGCATTTAGAAACGAGGCAATCAAATAACTGT
This sequence comes from Psittacula echo, assembly GCF_963264785.1. Classification (NCBI taxonomy): domain Eukaryota; kingdom Metazoa; phylum Chordata; class Aves; order Psittaciformes; family Psittacidae; genus Psittacula; species Psittacula echo. The sequence continues at coordinate 33,469,848 of NC_137738.1, read as the reverse complement.
TTTGGATTCTGTTGTTCCCAAGGGCAGAGAATGTGGGCACCAGGGAGAAAAGCTGATAGGGCAAAGAAGTGTGGCATGTAACTGAAAGAGCTCCTCCAGTTTATCTGTTTGTCCCATGGCAGGATCATCTCTACCTAGGTCATTTCTTAAATATTTGTCTAATCTCTTCCTAAAGATGTCCAAATAAAGACGTAGTACAGACTTCCTTTGGCAATCTGTTTCAAACCTTTTACAGACTTCACTGAATGTACAATTTCAGTCAGTCTTGTTTCTGTAGGAACAAATTACTGGGGCCTCACAAATGGCAGGCAGAATAGAGAGGTAACTTTGTATGCTCTTCAGATGGCACCTCTGTCTAAGAAGTCTTGGATGACACTTGTAAAACCAATTTGAATTCTAATCCTGTCTTACTTGTGGCCTTTTCCAGTGACGTATCTTCTGCAGATGTACTCAGCTCCTTCTCTATTCAGGCCATCAGGTTATAAGTGAAATCATTAAGCAAGACTAGATCCAAGAGAGTATCTACAAAACCTTGCTCAGTAACTCTTTCCACTCCAATCATGAACAAGGGTATGTAGTCTCTGAGTGTATCTCTCTGTGGGTTTTAACACAACCTGCACTGGTTTCATCAACACTCTAAAGCTCACTTACACCAAAGCTCACTTACTAAAATGTCACGTGAACCAGGGGCAGGAACATAACAGAATAGATATGTGACTCCCACTGCCTCCTTTAGCTACAAAGCCTGTTACCCACTACAGGAAGGAAATTCTACTGGTGTGACATAAATATTTTTCTTAACAAATCCAGTCTGGCTGCTACTCATTTCCGTTTTGCCTTCAACAAATATTTTGCAAAAAATTAGGTCTCCTTTTTTTCAGGTGGAAAGAGCTGGCTTAGTAGAGCAAACCTTTGAAATAAAGGTTATTGGAAAATACCTTCATAGACCTGTATATTAAAGCATGAAAAGAAGTACTAGCAGCACTCCTTGTCATAAGATACCAGCGCTAAATTATGAATAGAGAAGTTACTGTTCTTGATATTGGCAACTGTATCTAGAAAAATGGGATTTTATTTATACTTATTTAAGCACAGTTTCTACCTTCTTATCAGAAAACACTAGGCAATTTTTAAGACCTTTTTAGGATAGTTTATTCTGAGTTTTCAGATGAACCTTTGAAAAGCAGAGTCATTTCTGCATTGAAAAGATATGCAGGATCCCTGCAATCCATCCTTTGACAAGATGCATGTCTTTGCTATGCATGTATTTCCTAACAGCAAACCCTCTCTCCTCCTTGGCAGTTCACAGTTTTCCATTTGCTTCCTTGTTTTCTGCCAAAGTTTCCTGAAATACCATGTAGTATTTCAGATGTTATCATGTATTTGCACCACAGAGACACTGTCCAGGAGATCTGCAAGGAGCTGGTGTAGAGGAACTCCCCAGACCCAGTGCTGTGAAAGGAGCTATAAAATGATGAATGCTCTGCTTTGCATTCTTCATTTCCAACAATAGAAGGTCCAGCTTTCCTCTGGGGAGAAGAGCACATTGGGCCAGAGGGAATCTAACATAGTCTGAGCCCTGAAGCTGGGCAGCAATGGCTTGGCATAGCGCTATCTGTGCTGTCCCAAATACATACTCATGCAGACTCCCCCTCTATGAAAGTAGGTAAGTTTCTATGTATCTATTGCTTTGGGTGGTCCTGCTTACCTAGGCAACATTGGACCTTTACTAATTCGTGTATTTAAGCCACCACCTGAACAGGTGAACATATTTGTTTGTTTTCTTCCAATGGAGAACTTTAACTGTCGAAGGAGTGTTTAACACCCAGTGCTAAAGTAAAAAAAAATTTGTATGACTTCTCTTTATCCTTGTTTTTCCATAAAAGAGTAGTGAATGCTCTAGAAATAATTGTCCTCATCAATACTCAAAGTCTACTTTACACAAATTTCTAATTCAAGCAGGCATCTAAGGTTGCTTTATAAGCAAATAAAATACAAATGATCTCTTAATCACAAATATAAACATATTAAAACCTTCTGGGAATTACACGCTGTAATTTTACACTTACTCAGATGCTCCCCAAGGTGAGCTTTTACTGATTGCCTACAACACGCTTTTGCACAGACCACACTCATTAAGGGTGTTTGTAATATGCAAGCCAGTAAATCCAGCAAGTTTGAATTAAGTAGGTTGAACATCACCAAATGCACAAAGTCATACATGGCACTTCCTCTCTGTTCCTCTTAAAAGCTAATTGACAGGAAGCTGTATTGCCGGCTGATGAGCTGTTACTCTCTGTGGAGAGCCACTGTTGTCAGAGTGAAGACTTAGAGATTCCGGTAAATTTGTAATACGAGGAGCAGAATCTATGATAGAGTCAGTCTTAAAGGTCACATTTGAACCAATGTGAACCAGTGTACTTCCACTAACGTCAGTGAGTCTAGACTGATTACAATAGCTGAGCCTTACTGCCTGTATATAATTAATTTGCGGGGTTTATTCTGCCTGATTTGGCATCCATTGACAGCCAAAGTACATTAATGAGACTGTATGAATTACCTGCAAAGGCAGGCATATCTTTTTCAAAGCTTCTGCCTTCCTGATGAGTGTATAGGAGTACTGTATTGCTAGTCTATCCAAAATGATTCTAAGAGTAAACAGTCCTCTCCTTTTGTATTTGACAGGAAAATATAGCACATGAGAAACAGTATATTATGAAACTTTTTTTTATTTCTGGAGAATTAGAAGCAGATCCAAAGAAGAACATAAAGCTTTGTAACTCACAATACATCACTCTTGTGGTGCTTGGGAGAGGAGACCCATAGCTGGTCCCTGTTCCATTTGCTATTTCATATTAACTAGTACATAGAATAAAATATAGGATCCAGTATCCAGTTTGCCTGTTTCCTCTTTCCTCATAGAGTAAATATCTGTGTCAATGGATTACAAAATCATTCATATGCTGCTATTTTTCCCCATCTAATGCATCCTATGGTCTTCAGAGGTGGAGGTGGATCGTATAGCCCATAAGCTAGTAGGCTGGGCAGCCTTCTTGCAGGAGGTGACAGAAATGGGCTTCAGTCTCTGCAGAAAGAAGAGGGAATTGAATTTGTTTTCATAGCCAGTCCTACAGGGGTTTATTAGGCACATCTTAACATACTTGGGTAAAGTCCCTCTGAGGAGACAGGCCCTCTAGGAAGCATTCCCTAGCCTCTTATTGCAAATTATAGGTATATTCTATGAAATGCAGCCATCTTGGAAGTGGTATATTTAACGAACTTTAAGATTTTCTAACTCTGGAAGATACTGTGTAAAATTAGGTACTATTCTGGTTTACACAGACTGTGCTTAGTTATCCATAAACTTCATTGGCTGTTGGACGGGACTTAGGTTTTAAAGATTCCTGCATCAATTTAGGGATGGATGATTTAAAATCTTAAATTATATCTTCCTTTTTACCTTGTTTAATGACTTCAGATTTATGCTGAGCTATCATATATCTGAGTTTAGTGAATTGGGATTATTTTTTTTCTTCCTAAAACCCCCAGAATCTCAATGTGCTGAATTAGAAAAATACCGATGTCAACTCAGAAAAAACCCAAACCCCTCCTTTGGAGACATCACATGTAATCCCAGTCAAACATGATGAAAAGAAAGGCAAGAAAGGGGGGAGGGAAGGGGAGGGAGGAGGTGGAGAAGGAGTGAGGGGAGGGAAGAGACTGTGTGAGATAGGAAGAGACAAAGACTGCAAAACAAAGGCTGAGAAGCCATGTGCTTGCTATCTACAAATAAACAGACTACAGAAGGAGATTTATGTAGGTTAAAGGACAAAGGTGGTGCAAGATCAAATAACTACAAAGAAGCCACAGTTGAATAAAGGCTGCATATAAGAAAACTGTCAAACCATCAGAGGAGCCACATTCTGGGATATATATCAGAGAAAGTGATCTGAGAGAAATCCAGGTAATTTAAAAAATAATTGCATCCATTTATGAAAGTGACAAATGGCACCTGTCAGACTGAATTCAGTAACCCAAGATGTCCTGCTTAGACCTATGTCTTGTGTCAGCCTTTTAGTAATAGGGTTGTCTCTTGCTAATTTTCTGTGAGGTTTATTTTCTCCTATGATGGAAATGGGTTACAAAATGTGCATTCTGATTGTTGTTCAAGTTGCAAACTAAAATATTCATGTTCAATGTATGTCACTCATTCAGGAGTGCACATTCATGAAGGATACTGTTCTAGCAGCTGATAAACTGGAGGAGAGACTGTACTGTCTGAAAAGATTTTTCAGTGTCCTCCATTCCCTGTGCTCACAAAATCACTCATGAAAAGACAGCACTACCAATTCTAAGTATTTGAAATTATATCCAGACCCGTTGCTGTAACTGCTATCACCATCATTTTGTCTTCAAGACAGTAGAATTTCAAGAGTCAGAAGATGTCATTTGCCACTTGGTTTTGGAGACAGAAGCTTCACTTTTTATAGTTATGAGGATAACAGCTTACTGTGTCTTTCAAAATGAGAGCTGAGATTCTTCTACATAATTCTAGAAACTGGGACTTCACAAAAATAGCAAATAACATAGAAAGAAGGAGAGAAAGAGTCAAAAAAAAAGCCTCCATCAGAATGCCACTTCTCTGTTCAGACAAAAACATAAACCAAACCAACATCTACAGAAAGTATTCTGGTGACGTATTTTTATAACCCCTCCTTCCTTGCAAGGGGGGTGACAGAAAAAGCAGCAACACAGAGGTCCGGTGTGAAAGGAATACTGTTTTGTTGTGGGAGCAGGGATCAGGAAGGGCATGAGGGCAAGAGACTTCCACATGTAATCTGCATCCAACCCATACTATTCTATTATTCTATGATACTGTGATTCCTGGAGGCACCCAGGTCTGACTTTGCCCAAGGAGGTAGAAGAGGAGGGATTATCCTTGGAGCCAAATAAGGAAAACTCCGCCCTTGGAAGAAACAGCAGGAGCCATCTATGACTTTAAATACTTGTATTTAACAAAGCAGATCCAACTGCCACTGGCGCAGCCCGGAAAGAAAGACATTTCTGCTTGAGCCAGGCTCAAGTAATCCCCAGCTACTTTTAGTGCTAAAAGCAGCAATGTTGGAAACCCTTCTATTCTGGACATCATGTTCCAGTTAACAAAAATCAGCCTAACACTCCTGACCATGTCTAAACAATTGGGGGGCCTGAACACAAAGTTTTGTGGTCAATTAGTCAAACATAACATTGCAAGGCTCCTTGACCTTTCAAAACTGGAATGAATTTGACAAATAGGAAAGAGTAGGAATGAAACGGAACAAGTAATTCAGAAACCCTCTGGGTCTAATCTGCCAATGCCTTGCACCTCCAGCCTCATTTTGAGTCTCCTAGCAGAGGAATTCATGAGTGTCAGTAGATTTCCAGGGGTGAGAGCAGAATCCTGCACAACCTGCTCCACAACTTCTGCTTGTGTGAATTAGAAGAATGTGGTGTTTTCTCCCTGTTTTACACTGACAGAAATATGTGTCCTTGTGTACCTCTGGCAAATGCCAGAGGATTATTAACTGAATGATCATTGTGTGTGACTGATGAACAGAAGTAAGGACATAGGAACAGCCATACTGGTTCAGGCCTTGGGTCTCTCTGGACCACAGTTTGATTCTGACTGCGCTATAGGCAGAGGTGTGGGAAGGAATAAGGTTGGGACAAGAGCTTACTATGCTGCTCTCTACAGTACATAGTTGTTTCCAGGTTATTTTCCAAAGTCTGACGCAATACTTTTTAGTAACCCTTAGCTGATCTCATGTTTGGGTGTTTTGCGCCCCCAAAAGTACAAAAAAAGTACTTTTAGCCTCCAAACTGTAACAACATAATCATTCTTTTTTCCTGCTTCATTGTCTCTTTCCTAATCATTCCTAATACGTGATTTACATTTGTAGCTGCTAAGCCAGCACTAAGTGCAAAAAATACACATGGAGGAAAAGGCACGTCCGGGTGGCACAGCTTTTACCCTCATGTTCTTTGAAGTCACCTTTCCCCCTTTCAGGCTTTACCCTGGATATAAATTCTTGAATCGTAGCTGAATTAAGCGAGAGATGAGGAAGCCACAGGAGAAAATGGGAAGCAGCAGTGCCTTTAAGTGAGGAGGCAGCTAGGGCTGTGAGAGCTGGAGGGCAGCATCTGGCTTCCCTTCCAGCTGCCTTCACTCTTTGCTCAGCAGGTTCTTGAGGAAACAGGCAGTGTATTGCAGAGGATGAGGTAACGGAAGGGCATCAGCCCAGCCCCCTCCTTTGGTGGTTGCTGAGGGCAGGATGGTTTTTCCCAGCATTTGCCTTTATTTTTTTTTTGTCACTTGATTTGCATGTTCATACTTGGTAGCTGTTGCTTTCTCCTCTGGAAATAGCAGTTGCAGTCTGTTTTCCTGTATGTTATACTTCAGGAGTATTTGCAATGAAGTCTCTGGGGCTGCCCACCCTGGCCTCAGTGCCCTGTTCTTCCTCTGCACCCCCTCCGTGGCCTGCTGCCAGGACCTGCAGGCACCTCCTAGGTACTCACAGAGAAAAGATATACAGCAAGGTAAAAAGAAGAAGTAGTTCATGAATAAATAAAGCTGCATCCCACACTGTCTGACAGTCATGCAACTGCCTTCCCTGGCTGTGGATCAATATACAAATTATTCCTGCTGGTCTGTTCCTGGGACAAGGCTGCACAGGGACCCAGTGAGGGCACCCCGGGCACTGGAACCAGTGGCTACGCTAATCCTCTGTGCCAGATCAGAGCAGTCACTCAGTAGGACGGGTGCTGCTTTGTGGGCTACCAGCAGTGGTATGAATGACACCATGATGATCACGACCCTAGGGAAAGCCTCCTCCCTCACAGTGTCAGTGTGGTGGCCCTTTCCTGAATTTCCCAGACTTAGGAAACTTGCAATATAATTGGTGGTAGTGGGAGATTACATTTGACTTGTTCCAGGGAAAAGTTAAAAGTAAAATAAAAATAAATTAATAAATAAAAGCAAAACCTGGAGATAGATTTATATTGAAAAAAATGGGCCTGAGCACTGATTTGGGAAGATTGGAACCTGATGCTTGCACTGACCTCTACCTTAAACAAGCACAGTGAACATTCAATCAAATTCAGTGGAAACTTGCATTTAAATGCAGATGTGTGGCTTGATTTCTCTGCAGAGAATCAGTTTTATTTAAGTAATACAATAGCCTTCCATCTAGGTGTTCAATGAAAGGGACAGTAGCAGATACCCTGGGGATAGACCCTTTTCTAGTTGCCTGGAAAAAAATATTCCTGCTGATAAATCCATTAAAGCAGTAGCTTCCCCTTAAGCATGTTAGTGCTCAGTAATATAGGTCCTTTTGTGTATTCACTAACCATTATGTTTGCTGTGAAAGCTCTTCACTGACACTGCACCTTTTGGACTGAGGAGAGGTGTGTACAAACAGAGCATCCGACACTGCAGTCAACTGCATGACTGGAGAAGTTCCAGCCTTTTCGGACCTGCTGCCGCACTGATATTGTACAGCTCCTAATATTTTGCTGCCCTGGGCAACTACCTGTTATGCTTTCTTATTACAAAGCCAGCCTGCCATGGAAACACTTCCAGCCCACCAGCAACTGCCATTAGGTCATTAGAGAGATGTTAAAACATGGATTGGTGGATTGCAGATGCATGCGATGGGATCTGAAGTGTGAAGTATTGTACTGCCTTGGGATTAGACTGCCTTCACTCTTGCTAGAGGTAGCAGAGCCTGGTGCAAGTTCCCCTCTATCACATGAGACTCTGTTCATGCCACGGCAGGTAGAATTGTGCTCCCAAACCCTGGCTTTAATAACTATGGATGTCTTTCATGAAACACAGTACTAAATGCTGCATACGCCAGCAGAGTGACCACCGTGATGCCGTCAGCAGCTGTCCAGAGCCAGAGTGGATGTGCTGCATGAACTGTTGTCCTCTGGGTGGCCAGGGACAGAGAAGTGCATACGAGCCATCAGTGCAAGGCAGGCAGTGACACAGAGGCATGGTTTCACAGGACTGAAAGTCTTGCTCCTAAGCAGCAGCGAAAGGATGACAAAGGTTTGTTGCACCGATTCTACACACACACAGCTCGTGGCCCTTTAAAGCTACTATGTCTGACCTCAGTGACTCAACACAAGGGATACCAGTGAAACAGAAAGGAAATACCTCAGTGCCACACAATTGTTTCCAAGCGAGAGGGTTTCTGGTAGAAAGCCAAGTGCTCATACCCTGCCTCACATGGCAGTCGACTGCACGGTGTGGGGGCCAGGCGCTGCTTGCTGTATGTGTGTCAGAACATGGCCTGTCCTTATGCAACCAAAATAGTCTGTACATTTCTATGAGCTCAGGTCTGGTATTCCGCTTGTGTGCAGGATATACAGTACATCTGGAATAATTAATTTCTCAGCCTATTGTTACTTTCCTGAGGATCAGACATTTGCTGCTTCTGAAGCCTGTTGACTGTATTCAGCATCTCTTCCTGTTTAACTTTGCTATTCCAACCTCTACCACTTTTTTTTTTAGCGCCAGTCTTTTAATTTTCTCCTTGAACTAGAGAATTTGCCTGACGTATGGATGAGTCACAGATACCATATTTCCTCTTCTCTGAAGCACATTTACATTTTTGAGGAATTACAGCTGACAGTGATACCTTCCAAAATACCCTTTCAGGGAGGAGAAAGGAGGAACAGTGATGCTGAAATCAGCCTGTAAAGGTAAATGACTGAGAGAGGGAGAGAGAGAGAAGTAAGACACGGACAGTCTGCCTTCTAAGGGCAGCTGAATGCAGGCACTCGTCGTACAGCATTTGATGGTAGTGCTTCAACTGATAACATTCCTATAATCAGAGACACTGTCATACCTGTCAGCAGCCATTCAAGCACATCACAGGCAGTTCTAAATACAAATATAAGAAGCAGAAGGGATAAATATGCAGAAAGTCAATTCATTTTCTCTGCTCCTAGCCCAGCATTTTCTGAAGTGAGGGAAGGTTAGTTTATAGGGTGCAAAAATGGGATGTAAAACTGCTGCCAACCCCGCACTACCCCATTATCAAAGCCATTGTACTCATTCTAATCGTGATAGAGTTAATTTTCTTCATCATAGCTGGTATGAGGCTGTGTTTTGGATTTGTGATGAAAACAGTGTTGATTACACAGGGATGTTTTAGTTCTTGCTGAGCAGTGCTCACATAGCATCAGGGCCTTCTTTGCTTCTGATGGTGCTGTGCCAGCAAGTAGGCTAGGGAGCAGCAATAAAGACCTGGGAGGGAACAGAGCTGGGACAGCTGACTCAACTTACCAAAGGGATATTCCATACCAAGTGATGCCATGCTCAGCAACGAAGGCTGGGGGGTATAGTTTGCCAGGGTTGCTGTTGCCTGGGGACTAGATGGGCAGCACTCAGCTGGTTGGGGGTTATTTTTGCTTCGCTTGTTTTTCCTTGGTTTTGCTTTTGTTTCCTCTCTTTACTTATTAAGCTGTCTTTATGTCATGAGTTTTCTAACTTTTATCCTTCTGATTCCCTTCCCCATCCTGCTGAAGCCAGGGGGATGACAGCAAGCAGCTGTGTGGTGCTTAGCTGCCAGCGAGGGCTAACCCACAACGGCCACACTGCTCCAGAGGTGTTCCATGTTGTAGGCCTCACCTGAATGATTGAAGTAACGTATTTTTAAAGCCTTCATTTTTGTCTCAGAGGTCAACTGAAAATGGAGGTTCACAGCTTGTTTTGCATCCCAACCTTTTGCCTGAAGCAGGTCTTGAGGAGTTTTTTCTCCTGTTTCTGGGAGATTTTCTGTGGAAGTTTCTTTTCATAAAGCTGTAGCAAGTATTTGGGTCATAAAGAAATCTGCTACTGAGGTTATTAGGAGCTAAAATTTACAGGGCTACTACAGCCTCTGTCTTTTCATCTCCAAATTGTAAGACTGCCTGGGACTCGGAAGTCCTTTCTACGAGTAGCAGAGTGAAAACCAGGCTTGTCATATGCAGCTATTGACAAGATGGGCTAATTCCAGCTATCTCTTTCCGTGTATCAGAGTACCTTACATAAAAGCCCATGAGGTGCTTATCCGTGGTAGAGAATATTTATGTAACCATCAGTCATGGCACAGTGCAGTCCGCTGGAGCCCTGGGAAGGGTCATCCTGACCTTCAGTCACGACTGGAAGAAGATCATGTTACAATCTTGCTGCACTGGACAAGTTGTTCCAGCACATCGTTTGTAAGCACAAGGCAGGCTCAGTAGCCGCTCTTTTGGAAAAACATAACCAGGAAGGAGTCTGCTCTTTGCCTTCTGCCTCTCTTAAGATTTCGTTGCACAGCTGAAGGGTTCAGCTAGCAAAATGCAATGTGCATAGCCATCCTGCTTGCCGGTTATCTCCTCATTCCCAGTGTCGTGCCTTGTCTCACCTAACAGTAACCAATACTGTTCTTGCTACTTCTAGGCAGTACATGGGACTGACAGGACAGGAGATTGGCAGCACTCAGATGTGGAAGGCTGGTCTGCCGGAGGTCTGCTTGGTGGGGGACTATTTGGGGTGGGAAGGACAGGACAGCAGTAGAGCGATGTACTCATTATCCATGAAAAAAATACCTCTGTGTACTTGCTTATTTGTCTGAAGATCTGCTGATACATCTCAGAATATTGAGAAAAACAGTGATGGAATAGGGAACATTATTTATTGTTTTTTTCTTTGTACAGTTAGAGCCTTATTCCCCAAATCCATGTTGGATAAGATATTTCACTCCAGTAAAAGGTCTGTCCCTCACTTGTTCAAGGGCTATCTTCACGCTTTTGCAGTTCTGGGAAAAGCATGACCCTTTAGTCTGCCTGCATGTCTCAGTGACATTCCCATGATGAGACACATTAAAGTAGTTCTAGGCAAATGGCCTTCCAGCCCTTCATTCATGTGTGAGGGGCAAGCTGCTTTAATATGATCACTGCAAAATGGATAGTTACCTGAACAGTGTACAAACGAGGTCCTGATACCTGTGAACATAAATGGTCCCCAAGCAGACTCAATGAAACTGGTAGCACTTTTCTAACAGCAGATGGTAGGATATATGAAGGAAGGACTAAAGAATGAATAGATAAGAGATTGAGGCCTCCAAACTATTTTCACTGGGAAAAGTACTGTCTGTAAAGCTTGCAGGGCCATTTGCTGCAGTGTCATCAGTCACAGTGGAGAAAAAGCCCAGATGCTTTGAACCCAGCCCTGCCTGCTGTGATTGGTATCTGGCAATGGGTTACATTAATAAATGCCCAGTTACGGCTTCACTGCTGTTGTAATAGATCCCTGGCAGTATTTTGCTTTGTTTGCTATCCAGTTTATTTTCACTACATTACTTTAACTTGGGTGATTATGTTAGCCACAGCAGGGCTGGATTCACAGCTTTAGAAACTAAGTTGGAGCTTCAGCAAGACATGTCTTTCCTGGTGGTTCCTTGCCCAAAACATCAGAAGGGAGAGAATGGAAGGCTGTTGTCTGACGCAGCAAGTTCCTGCTACTTGGAAAGTCCCTCTTGATCATGAGTAATCAGTGCTGTTTAGAAGAGTGCTTGAGTTCAGAGCTGACTGAGGAGGAAGGGGACTTCTTCTGCTGAGCTTGTAATTTCTTGGACATGGCCAAGAGCTGTTGAGTTTTTAACGTAATTCACCTCCCAATAGTTTGCCCATTCCTAATCAGTTTTGTAGAAAAATCTTAAGATTAGGATAAGAGCAGTGACTGTAGTGCAGACCTTTCAGATCAACTCAGTGCTTTCAAAATTCAAACAGCCAGACATCTGGGTGACTTGCTAAGCATGGATTAGCCAAATCCAGCTCTCTCCCTAAACTGTGTATTCTGACAGCTCTTCTTCAATAAAAGTACGAGGAGTCTTACCACTGGAGTTCACTGCCCCTTACTAAATCACTGCACTTCCCTGCCTTTTCCTTTATTTGAAAGATACCATGGGCCTCAGTGACAGTGTTGTTTTTTTCCCCAAGCATTTAGTGATCTAAAGTAGAATCTATAACCTCTATTCTAGAGCCAGCAATAGTGAAAGTGCAAGTGGGTGTCAGCTCAGCCTTTCAACCACCTCGCTCATACTCTCGTTCAAATTCGCTTTTGGTAGCACAGTAGCAGCCAGTGTATTATCTACACTACATTTTCTTCTTGGCAGTGCTGGAGTTAGAACATTCAGAAGTTTGAAGAAGATAAATCCAAAGTAGACAAGGGCAATCATTTTTTGTCCTGGAATTTAAACCAAAAGCACCTACTACTGCCAATTGTCATGCCCGAGCAACTTGATATCAATCACTGAGGTTACAGATAGTGCAAACTGCATGAGGGAAGAAAGAGGCATAGGAGTTTACAGTTCACAAAGTCTTTGCAATAACCCCTCACTTATTGCCTTTGTTGTCTCACTTGCTTTAGTGCTGTGAATACCAGTAAAGTGCTGAGACATGAAGGAGAGGACTCTGGTAGTCTGAGATGAGGGAAGTGGAGCCAGAGCAAAGGCTCATGAAATGCAATATAGCAAGACTCAAGGCAGAGATGACCTCGTCAGCATGTAGCAATGCCAGACTCCCAGGACTGGTGGCAGAGGTGTTTGATAGGATTTACTTTCAGGCACTGAGGATGCCAAGGTAAAAGCAGGCTTTAGTGTACCGTTTCATTGCTGTGCTCAAGCTCCTTTGTGTTGATGCCTCTGTGGCCTGTACCTCTGGTTTTGGCTGCTTTGCTTTCTTGGAGAAAATTGTGCCTTCTCCAAGAGGATACGCCTGGAGGCTTAGCAGCCAGGATAAGCTTTTGTGCCTGAAGGTGCTTTGGATGCTATCCTGCTAAGGGACAGCGTTTGCCACTATATCCACTCTGGCACTGTAAAAAATGCCACCATGATAGATGATTTTCCTGATTCTGCCAGTACCTTTTGGGACACTGATTGTATTGAGGCATCAACTTGCAAGCCAGTCAGTTCCTGCTTTTGTTCTAACATTTACCTGTGGTGCGGTGATGTTCTGCAATTTCTGGCCAGATGTATAATAGGATTCTTTATAAAGTAATCTCAAGGGATGCCCATTTGGGTCCTTTTATTAGGCCTGCCATTGCTCACACTCATATGTGTGTGCCTGCATGTATATACAGTCCTGAATGAATTCCTGGTGATAATATACACTGAAGGTGGACTTGGATGCTAGGGCATAGCCTCCAAACAATACCTCAGGATTTTTGGAACAACTTTTGAAGTGCTAAATTTTGCATCCTCTCTGCTTTGGAATAAATTCAAAGCTTTTCAATTGAAAAGATAAGGTTTTCAGGTCACGCTGTCTCTCAAGAAATGGCTAGAGCCAACCTTAGAGCTTTGAAGACTTCTGTTACAAAATTCCTTGAAAGTATATCTTGGTGAAACATTTCTGCTTGGACTTAATCAGCATTTTTATAGAATGTCTGAAAACTAAAATGTTTTTATTAATTGTGCACATCAATCAAGGTATCTTTATCTTTAAGATGCCTGTTTACTCTGTCTATTTGTTAAGAGCTTAAAGATCACAACAATGGTCAAGTAGTTTAACACTCCAGATTGAAAGACTTTTTGAACTTCCTGCTCTGCACAGATTCTATTCTTTCCCTTTCAAGTGGAAAAATTAAAGCAGTGATTAACAAGTGTACATCTGAAATTGGGAGATCTCCCTACGGACTGCAGAAGCTGCTTTACGCAGGAAATGTTGTTTCCAGTAATTGAATATGGTGATATAATTTATAGTAGCTCAGCCACAAGTTTGCACAAATCAGACATAATGCTCTTGATTAATTAGATTTTCTGTTTATCACAACGCCAGAATCTTCAGGGCAAACATGATAGTTCCCCTTTTATTTACAGCCTTCCAGGAGGTGAAAGGCTTCCGAGAATTGGAATTGCTCAGCTTCTCGCTTCTCACATCTCTGCCAGTCATATGAGCTGCCCTTCACACTGAATTAGCTGTCCTGTGATACTGGGACACGTGCAGCATGAGCAGGTATATGACCATGAGCATGTGCTCAGACGTTTGGTGCTGTTCTGTTTGAAAGAGATAGAGATAATGTTGTTTGGGTTTATTTATTTTTTTAATGTGCATTGGGAAAGCAACCCCTAGATTATGAGAGTGGTTTTTTTTGTAGGTGAATCCAGGATTGGTTTGTGGTTTGGTGGTTAGGGGTTTTTATTATTTTTCCCCAGCATTTAATGTCCTCGGGTGGTATAATCCCCATGCAAAATTTTATTGCTTGTTCTGAAACAGGTCTGGTTAGCTCCAGTGAAGCAGAACACTGATATAACAGTCTATTATTGTTACTTTCTGTGTTTTAAAGCACTAGCACTGTGTTTAGCATTGACTGAAACAGAGGAGATAATGGGCAGCCTATTGACTGTCTCTGAGCTCATTGCACAGACAGAGGCTGGGATAGGAGGAGGTGATCTGTTCAATTCCTCACATAACACTGCAGCCTTTTTTGCTGCTGAGCACTGTAGCTCCATCCCCATGTCATAGGTGCAGATGTCAAGGTGCTTTCCCACTACAGGACTGTCATGGAGGTTTCTGGAAGAGGGGTGCACTTGTTGGTTTCCTTTGTTGGAGCAAGTGGCAGTCATGACTAAGCTGCAGCACTGAAAAATAATGGGGTAATATCAGCCTTTTTTCAAAGCAGGGAAGGAAGAGATAAAGAAAATAAAGGTGGTTGCGTGGGAAGTTTTGCTGGCACGTGTAGAAAAGGTGGAACTCGGTTCCATAAAGAAAATAAACTAAGATGTGTAACATTCACTGTAACATTTCACTTTGTTATTAAGGCAGGTCCTTTTTGAAGTCAGTGGGAGTTTTTCCACTGCTTCCAGGGGATTTTAGATTAGGCCTATCCAATTGTTTCGGTTGCTGACATATATCTGGCCCTTTACCTGTCACTTTTAATGAATGCGGCATGGTTTTCCCATGTATCAGTTTCCCCTCCGCTCAGAAAGCACCTTACATGTTGTAGCTGCACCCATTGAAGTGAAGAGGTGGAGCCAGCAGCATGGTGTTTATTTACCCAACACTGTTTATTTACAAAACGCTGGTTTTGGGTTTATCTCAGCAAAGGAGTTTGTGCAGAGGACGAGGCCACGAGGCAGTCCTCTGAAAGATGAACCCCAGGAAGGATCTGGAATGATCTGTCCTGCCGAGCAAGAGCTGCTTCAGAGCAAGTTCCCATGCTGGGAGCAGAGGCATGCCCTAGCCCTATCCATTTACAGTACAGGTTCTTCTGTGGCACCTGCAGCTTTGGCAGAGCACTCAGCTCTATGCCAAGCAGAGGGCTAGGGTTTTTTGCAAGGTTTGGGGTGGGGCTGAAGTTGTGCTAATCTTTAGAGATCACAAAACCCCCAGCAAAAAAACCCAGTTGGTCTACAAACATAGGGAAATACCATCCTTTTCTCTGTCCATCTACAGAGGGAAAGGGGAGAAGCAGAGAGGAGATGCAAGGTCAAACCTGTGGATTCCCATCCCACTCCCTGCTTTCAGTTTTCTGGGCAGACCTTTACGATTCTGAGTATCTTGGGGGGAGAAAAACAGTATTGGAATCCTATTAATTCTTTTAAAAACAAAACAAACCAAAAATAACTTACTTTTTATTTTTAATGGCTAAGAAACAAGTGAGAGTCCCAATGTCTATCTAAATGTAGAATCAGTCTGTGCTTTCATGTGCCCAAATTTAGAAGCGAACCTTTGTTTTTCTTTAAGGTCAAATAAGCCATTGAGTGTGCCAGGTGGGTGTTACTGGCCTGCGGCTCCAGACTCTCTGGTGCTAAAGTACTCTGCTGCAGTGCTCCACTACCAATTGGTTTTGCAGTGTCCCCAGTTCAGAACTTTTCATGCTGATACTTTTGTGTGTCCTTTCTGGGATGCTATTACTTGAGATTTTACTGGATGCATTGAGTCCAGGCCAGACCAGCAGCTGCTGAAGTAAAAAGACTGTATCTCTTAAGGTGGGTCCACTGTTCCGACAAACAGATGGGAAACCTGCTATGACTTCTTAGGACTTCTTGGTAGTAAATATGGAACCAGTTTTGATGAAGTGTTTGGATGTGTAGTGAGTCAAGCAATATCCCCCTCGCTCTCACTGGACAAGAGGTGAAAAAACAAACAGAAGCTTTTACGATTAATGTCTGTACTGTGGCTGGGACAAGCTAGGGGCAGTACCAGACTGGCAGGAGAAAAAGAGAAGCTTTTGCCTCTAGAGAGTCTTGGTTCTGTCATAACTGATTCCAGGAAAAGCTGCATGTAGGAGAAGTATTGAATTGCTTAACAGGTATAAGATAGCTTCAATGAACACCAAAGAAGACTGAGAATTGTATACAGGTATGATTATTTTGAATAATTGTGAGGGCCACCTCTGAGATCAGGAGGCCCACAAGCAGGCTAAGCACAGATCTCTTCCTTAGGAAGGCTCATACACAGCTTATATACAGCTAAAGAAGGATGTCAGAAGTGAAGGACAATACTGTTGCAGCAGCATCTGCTCACTCTCACAGGAAGCTCCAAGTGCAACAGAAGCATGTTGAATGTCCGACAAGGGATTTCTATAGGGGTGGCCACAGCTCCGATGGGGAGCATGATGTAGCAGTGATGAATGTGCATCAGGCATGGCACTCCAGTAATGCAAAGGGGTATCGGAGTTTAGGAGCAGTATTTCCATCAACCCTCATACATCACCATGTATAGGGTTTGCAGCAGGCAGGTTCCTCTTTAACTAGCATGCTGCTTGGCTTATGAACCAAAAGGCTGTGGCAGAAAAGCTAAAAATTGCAGATGCTCTTTGATGTAATATCTATCTAGTTTTGATGTATTCATCTCTTTACTACCTGAGCACACAATTTCCAGCCATGGCCCTATGAATTCTTGTCTCTCACAAGGTGTGGTTGTGTTTTACAGGTAACTTTGAGCTGGCTGTCTGAAATATGAGCCCATGGCATTTAGACCAATAATACCATAGAAGCCGTAGTGTTTTCCTCAGACTCCTGGGTATCCATTAGCTGCAAAGCTGCCAAGGGACATTCCTCAGTCAGAGGAAATTGAGTGTAGGTGGGCAGCACAGAGCCCAAGTGCATACTTTATAAATTCTCATTTGTTGCACATAGAGGGGTGAGTCACACAATAAACATCCTACTATCGAATTCAGCATTGGGTGCGTTGGGTTTTTTCTTCTAACTCAAATGTTCTGTGAAAGTTGCCAATATTTTCTAGGAGTTTAATTTCTGAGAGTGGGAGAAAATAAAGCAAAGCTTGCTGGCTGACACATTTAAATGTGTGCAAATACTGCTTTAGATGTGCACTGTTGGGGTTTTTTAAGTGCCAAGAAATATTGTAAAATACTCTTGTGTTATCTGAGGGACTCTGGCAGAAAAAGGGGCTTGGACATCATTACATTCTGATGTTAACCAGACATCTTTCAGTATTAGGCAAGCCTTCAATGCTGGAGAACAAGAGGCTTTCTAATTGGCCAGAGTCACTAACTAGGTAAGTAGGCACTCACCAGAGGCATATATAAAATACTTACATATTATGCATATATACAAAATATTTTGCACATAAGGATTAACCCAGTCTGGAATAAGATAGAACTTGTTTGGGTTTTGTTATGCCTAAATCAAGTTTTTAAAGCAGAGAGTGTTTTCCAAGAAACCTCTTAGGGTAGGGTAGAGTCTGGTGCAATCTGCATTGCTTATGCTAAACTCCAAGTGACTGGCCTGTGATGGCTGCCTCCAGTCTGCATGCTACTCTGCACAACCAGTGTTTCTGTGGGGTTTGCTGACACCACAAGGGAGTGGGCCTGGAAAGAACTCCTCAGACTGAGAAGATGTGTGCATCTTGAACATCAGCCTGTGCCCAATATCTGTGCCAGACCTTTTCCAGTGCCTGCTATCCATGTTGCACACAAGAATGGTCCATTCCCTACAGGGAGCAGTCCCAAGGAGGGTTTTCTGCCAAAGGATCCTCAGGATTTGTTTCTCCTATGTTTCTCTGTGGTGTTTCAGGCAGGGGAAGGGTGGAGTGATGCCTTGGTCAGGGATGTCTTCCAGCTCTTTTCCTCTCCTGTGATGGAAGAAATTTAACTTGGCTTCTAAGGCCACCAAGGTCTTGCCCAGCCCACTGCAGGCTGTGTCCCCATGAGTCATGGGCCAGTACCATTTGACATGTCTCCTCCAGCTGGCAGGAAACGGCTTGTAGTCAGAGAGGCAGAAATAGGAGAATAAAAGGAGTATCAGCAATGACAGTACTCTCTTTGCACTTGGTTATTTCTTGGATTAACCAGTTTTAAAAGCCAATAATATCCTGACAACATAAATGAGAAGTGTGTTTCACTTAGATGGTGTTACGAATTCATTCTCTACTTTGAAGCCATTCTTCCTGCTCTCTGCTTTGTCCTTTAAAGACATCCTGGAAAAGGCAGACCTCTTTACTCACACTGCACAGTTGACATGTAGTCCTGCTTCTTTTTTACTAAACTACACCCTAAGGGAGCAGAAAGGCTATAGAAATGCTACCTAGCTCTGAGACAAGCCAGAAAATAGGTGCCTTCCTCAGCCATGCGCCATTCTCCATTTGTAGAAGTACTGGCCCAGAGTAATTTTGTTGTTGAAACCAAGTGTCTTGCAGGCCACAATAAAATGAGGAGTGGTGAGCTGATGGTTTTTTGGGTGAAGATAAAAATAATTTCTGATAAGTGTAATGCAGTAATTGCTAAGAAGGAGACAATCACTCTCTTTTTATTGTGCACATAAGCAGCACATTAGGCCTTGACTACACATCGGTGTCCCTTGATTGCTACCAACACAGGCTTGGCAACCCCAAACCCATATCTGGGTACTTCTAAGCCTGTCTTCCCTTCATTTCCTTCCAGTGCTCAGAAGCTGTGTCAGCAGGCAGGAACTATTTTCTAGTTCTTTGTGACTCAACCTCCCTTCTTCCTAGGGAAGCTGAGAGGCATGCCAGGTGATGTAGTGTACAGGTGTCTTTTGGATGCTGGCTTGGGCATCTGGGGCTTCCCAGTCCTGTGCAGTCACAGAGCATTTCCTGACATTGTTCCCTGGAACAGCTATTTGTTCCATCGTTTTTCCACCAAAACCACTTTTCCCCACTGCCACTGCAAACCGCGTTATTCTTGCAGAGGGTGCATTTCAGCAGTTCAGTGACCCATGTATAAACTAGCCTTTCCACCAAAATGTTCAAATTATTGTTTTGCAATTTGAAATGAGCAGTGCCACAAAAATGTTAATCATTATCAGTTGCTGTTTTTATTTCCTTCCTTTGGAACAAGAATGAAACAGTTATGATAAATAAGACTTTATTACTCATGCCTTGTATCGCTATCTAGTCTGAATCTCAGATGAGTGTTTTTCCCCTGCAGGACAGATATTGCTGTCTCTCTGGCCAATTTGCAACTTGCGTATTGTATTTTGTTTGTTACTTCTCCCCATGGATTCAGTCTGATGAGCTGTTCTCCTTTGCTTGCCCCTCCACGACCAGCACAACACCTTGTCTTACATGCTGCATCCAAGGCAGTGCTTTAAGACATTACCTTTTGGGTTTGCCTGCCTCACAGTGCCTAGCAAAGCTGAATCAGCAAGGACTCTGGCCATACAACTGAAGCTTATAAAAGCTTTTTTCATTAACATTAATGGCAGATCAATCTTCTTTTGGTATGCTGCTGCACATACTGAATTCCTGATGATTGTCAGCAGGACCAAGTGGCACAAAGCCACTCCTGTGCAGGCCAATAGTGTGCTCCTGGCTCCCACTGAACTAGAACAAGACACATGGTAGCTTTTGAAGATTTTGTCCTTAGACCTGTAATGCGTTCTAGGAATTTGGTATGAAAGGTACTACAGATGCACAGCTCGGTACTATAAAAGTAGGAAGATAAATATAGTTGTGGTATTTAGCTAGCTCAGTGGCTTCTGTTGTCTAGTACAGTGTATCCAAGAGTGATCAAAATAAACCACTTGAAAGAAAGGTGCAAAAAATCCCTTCATTCTACATTATTTAGTTATGGGATTATTGCTGCTAGGACTTCTTCCATCCCACCATATTTAATAGCTTGCTAGTGCACTGAAGCTTACAGATGTATACATCTTCCAAAGCTCTCACATCGTTTTTGAGAATATTTGTAGTGCTGGATGTTCTTGTTTTCTGTGTGACTGATTCTTTTGTCTCTGAGGTGTTTGTGGGGCCACTAAGTTGTGCCACTGAAATGTCCCACTATAAAAACACTTGCTGCTCGTGCAAAGCACAAATATCTTCCTCTGACCTCAGAGGCAGAGCCCAGCAAGTAAAGTGAAGGTTGTTGAATGGTAATCACAGGAGTTATTAGGGAACCATGTTTCAATTCCAATCTTGCATGAGGTGACTCGTAAAAACAGGGAACAAGGATGATTATTTTAAGAATTTTGGAAGACTTCTTGTGTTTGTCCTTTTAAATAAATGCAATTTAGTTTATTCCCCCCCTTGTGCAATAATCATGGGCTACTTCTGCTGTGCTTGCTAAGTATGTTCACTCTTCTACTAGATGAAGTTTACCTATTAGTGCATCTTGCACTGGAGATTATTCAGGGCAGCTGAATCCCCGTTCTTGCCCATTTTGTGGCACCCTGATCATTAGGAAAGGTGAACGATGTTGTGTCTGTAGAAGAGCAGAGTGTCAGTGCTGTCTCATTTTCAGTTTGTATCTCATTACAGACATCCAGTTTCTGTGGTCACCGAGTTTCCCCTTGTTGCTTGTTAGCTTTCCTTTTAGTGCTATCTCCTTATCTTTCAAGGGTGCAATAGTCACCTCCACAGAGCAAAGGATCTCAGTAGGTAGATTGTTTTGCTGAGGGAAAAACACACACATAGTTCAGCATTTAATGAACAGACTCCAAAGAGGTGCGTTAAATCAGCACTTAGGGCTGAAGGTGTATGGAGAAAGAAAGATAAAATATTGTCATCAATGGCAAAAGAAGTTATATGAAATAAGGACAGGAGGATACTATGCTGTAAACATACAGCTAAAATGCTTAGATTTTCTTGTGGTTTATGAAACACAAGAAGACCTTTTGTAGAGCTAGTGCTGAATGCAGGTGTGATAAAAAGCTGAGACAGGGTATGGCTGTTTCTTCCTCATGTGATGTCTGTGTGTGGCGCTGTGTCAGGAGATATTTCCCATAGGATAATGGAGTGAGAGAGGCATTGCAGCTACAGGCTCCTTACACTCACACTGAGCAGATGATGTCTAGGATTTGGACTTGTCATTCCTCCTTCTTATTGTGATATCTTAGTCTCCCTACCAATGGCCTCATGGCATTCCCCTGGTAATAAATGCCCGTGGTTCCTTCGCATGCCATCACCTATCTGCACCCAGCAATTTAACCCCTAGAGATTCCCACTTCTGTGCTATGCTGTGCTGCCTATCCTCAAATTGCATGTTCCTTCAGGCAGGAGGAGCTTCTTTCTACATCAAAATTTCATAGAATCACAGACTGGCTTGGATTGGAAGGGATCTTAAAGATCATCCATTTTCAACCCCCTGCCATGAGCAGGGACACCTTCCTCTAAACCAGGTTTCTCAAAACCCCGTCTAAACTGACCTTTAACACTGCCAAGGATGGAGCAGCCACAAATTCTCTGGACAATTCCCAGTTTTGATCTGCATTGAGGCAGTGGTAGCCAACCTTCTGCGAGGAGGCAGTCTGGGCAGTGGTGATGCAATTTTACTTCTTTTATGTGGGAAGGTCAAAATCACTCATGCTGTTGTTTGCCTTTCTAAAGGGCCCCTGACCATCAGGAGCTGAGAGTTCATGCATTTGTGGAAAGCAGGTTCTACTAAGAGGTCTCAAGTGGGTAAACCACAAAGTGATGTACTCCAAATCATCAAATGCATGCTCTGACCCTTGATAAACTGACTTCACTGCTTCCCTTCACTCTCCATTCACTCTTCACTCTTCTTTAACAGGGTCCACTTCTCCTGATGTGTCTCTTTTCTAGGTCATGCCAACTAGATGTCTGCCTATCATTCTGCTTTCCCTGAGCATTATTCTCTGAATAGCTTGTATACATTTTGGCTCCCTTGCCTGAATGATTTAGTTCTTATCTCACTGCTTTGCAAAAAAATACTTCTCTTTTTCCTCTTGGTGTTCCTCTCTTGGTCGTGACTGACATTATACCAACTCCGGTTTCTGCAAGAGGCTTTTTTTCTTATCCTCCTCCCACGGCAGTGACAATTTTTTGCAGTTCTTCAGAATGAAAGTTTTACATACCTGTAAACGTTCTAGGGATCATACTCTTGACCCTCCACTCTTATTCACAGTATTCCCCTGTAGGTCTTGAACATGCCCAAGTCAAGTGAATGGGCCCAAATCAAGTGTGGTACCTGCACATCTGTGCATGTTGAGTGACAGTCAATACCTGAGTCTAAGTTCGTCCTTGTCATGAGCTGATACAGATCTGCTGGCTCAAAAACCTGTACCCACTGGGATACGTTAAAATCAGGATCCCATTCTGAATTTTAGTGTCTAGGTGTGTTACTTCTCAGGCAGCTGGAAGCAAGGAAAATTTCAGGTGATCCAGCTTTGCAGTGCACTTTCATTCTTTTCTGCTCTTTCTACAGCATGGAGAAACCAATTCCCCTTCTGGACTCAGGAATAGGAATCAAGTAAGGTGGTAACTCAACAGGAAGGAAGAGGGACTTGGCTGTTTGACTGTATTCTCCAGTTGTTGCCATCTTTCTGGTGGCTTTTTACTCAGACAGGCTAGAACATCCTTGAACTAGCAAATAGCTGCCCCTGGAAAGGCAGCATCCATGCAATGGCAGAGTCCTTTTATAGAACAGGGTCCTAAAGGGTAGACTGACAAATATTTTCACCAATATGCAATTATGCTATTTAGATATCAGTGAACACTTTGAACAGCATCCTCATCATGGCGCTGCATATCTCTGCTGCACTGCTTAGTGGAGTTAGGGCAATTTGCCGTTGCCAACAGTAATGCTACATTCATGTTGCAAAACAACTGTAGTGGAGATGGGTGATGAAATCTGTCCAAAAAGCCTTTTCTGCTTAGTGATGAGAAAGAGAAGGGGTAAAGGAGAAACCCCCATACAATGAAATATATATTTTACCAAGCCAACTACAGAATAGAAAGAAGACAGACGTTAACATGTCTACCATAATGTACATTTCATAGAAAAACCAAGAAAAGTTCAAAATCCTGTTTCAATTTTAATTGAACAGGACTGAATTCTTCTTTTTTTTTTTTTTTTTTTTTTTTTTTTTTTTTTTTTGTACAAAAGCTTTCCTATCGCTTGTATTGGAATATTGTCCCAATGTGCTGTACAAAGCCAGTGTATCTCCTGCCTTCTTAAAGGCTATTTGGCTCCATGCTTACAGTAGGATTGCTTTAAGTTCATGTTTACTCCAACCTCTTCACTGGACTTTTATCTGTGATCTGAGTGCACTGAAACAGATGTGCTTCCACTTCTTTTTTTCTTCTTCCTGATAGAACTGGAGCCAAGAGCTGTGTAAAGTGGCAGCAAATTTTTATTTCCCACTGTCCTTGACAGGGTGGATATATACTAGAATAACAGCCAATCTGTGTGTCTCTGGTCTCCCACTGTAAGTCATGTTGAGATCAAGAAAAGGGGCTACTTTAGCAATTAAATTGGAAGACATCTCAAAAATAAGTAAGATCTCCATGGCTCCCAGCCCCAGTGTCTCCATATGGACTCGCCTAGCTGGGCATCTGTGGCTTTTTTGGCTGTAGTTCAAGAGACACAACTGCTATTCACATGTGTTTTTCAGGGTCTCCATTTCTGCCCCATCCATCTCCCTATACCCACAAGGCATCCCAGGATCCATGTCCGTCAAGTTTCAACACTGACTTGCTGCAAATGGAAGATGGCCACCATCCCCAGCAGGTCAATATAATCTTCTAATAAAACATCCACTGGTATTGACAAGAAAACCCTAGGGACTTTATCTTCTGTAAAGAAAATAATTAAAAGAGATGGTTGGGGTACTAGTGCTTGATTGAAGGAAGAAATACTTTTTCTAGCAGAAAAATGAGCACTTTAAATTCCTCGGCCAGCCGAGGACAATTATCTGACTGGTGATGCTCAAGTACAGAGGGCAGTTAATTCATTTTAAATCTCTGTTGCTGTCAGATGAGTGACTGGAAAACATCGCCATGCTGGCTGTTGCTGTGGGTGTTGTCAATGGGACTATGGTGATGACTGGGATCGGGCTTGTTGAGTTCAACCCCTCTTCCTTGCCGTTACTTCTCACTGAGTATTCAGCTGGTATTCCACCTTACAAGCCTGCAGAGGTAGCCTGGGGCATGAGCTTGAAGAAGGGGATTATTCTCTCCCTCCCAAAGTGTAGCCTGTAATACACAATCTGCTTCCAAGGTTTAGCTGACAATGCCCTGTTGTTTCAGGAGCCTGCCCTATATACCAACTGCACACTGTGGCAGCACTGGCCCCAACAGGAGAAGCTGTTCTTCCTGTCAAAGAAAATATACAGGCGTGACTGAAGCGCACGCAGAATATACTGGCTGAGGAAAACAAAGCTGTTCCTCTGGTCTTTCCCTCCACTGATGTGTTTTAAATACTGAGTCACAAAATCTTTTTTTTCCTCCCCTTGGTTGTACTGGGGTGATGAAAGGAGAGTGAAGTGCTTTGTGAGTGATACAAAAAGGGGAGTTTTCTAAATTTACTCAGAAGCCTTCAGAACCTGTCCCTCCTGGGATTTGCCTGCAGCAAGAACCAAACCGCTTGCTTGGATTTCCTTTAACTCGCGTGAGTGAAACACTTCAAACTCACTAATGTGTTGCAAAGAGGGAAGAAAAGCTTGAGCACTGGCATGCTTCCCTGCTGCCCCCCTTTCCATGTAACTGTGAAGATCTGAATTCAGATGCTTGTTTGCACCAGCACAGCAGAGAGAAGCTTCCCAGTTTTGTCTCATTTAGGAGAATTACAAACCAAGGAAGCAGTGCTGTTGTGTACCAAAGGCAAGTATTACCTCATCACCATGCAGTGTTATTGGCTAGAGATAACTGGAGGAGGGGTGCTGGTGCCTACCCACTTGGTGAACACTGAATTATCTATCATTATCTCTTTCTCTTTATTTCAAAACTGAATGGGTGGCAGCTATAGGGACAGCCTGCCTTTATGGCAGCATCTTATGGAACCTGGGAGGAGCAGCTGAAATGTGATCATAAAGGGATTGAATGAGATCAATAGAAACAATTTAAAAATAAATAAATTACCTTTTAAATGCAATGAGCAATTGTGCATTCAATAGGGAAGTTTTAACAATCCTTTTAAAATTGCTATTAAATCCCACAGAACAGCATTGAAATTATGTAGTCATTAGAATCCATAGGGCTTCTTGGGTTTTATTTTTTTCATAGGTCTCTGTATACTTCCTAAGGCTAAATCATGTCATTTTTATTCATGACCACCCTTTGCCATTGGTTTTCAGAAAAGTCATCACTGATTGCAGTGAGCATGAAAAGCCTGGTGATGACATTACTTACCTCTTGTGAGGACCTAGTTTCTCAGTCATTGAGAACATATTGCTGTGTTGGGAGACAAGAGGAAATTAGGATTCCAGCTCTAAGATAAATCCTAAAATACTTTCTGGGGGTCAAAGTTACCTCTCCTTTTACAGACAAGGAGAGCAACAGCAATTTATATCACCTGCTAATGTGATAGCTGCATGAAAGCAGCAAGACTAGAGGCATTGTGTGAATCCAAACAATGCTCTTGCCACTGGCCTTAGTTTTCACTTCGGTCTCATTTCTGTGAAATTCCTTTTGGCATAAAAGCAATTCAATGTAAATTAAGCAAGGATCTCAAGGTTTGTCTCTTGATGAATAACATGGCCAGGTGCAGACCCAGCTCGAAGACCCCCTTCAGCATCTGTGCCATACAAAGCTGTATGCCATGTGTGCTGCGAATGGCCTTTAATCCTTTATTTCCTTTATGGTAGTTATTAATAGGGGACTGAATTCTCTCTCTCTTTGTCTCTCTGATGTTGTTTCCTTTGTTTCCTTTTAGGAGCAGCACAAGGGGATAGAGAGCAGACAAACTGCATTATCCTGGTAATTAACTATCTCAGCAATATAGTGGCACCATGACAGTGGTAATGCTGTGTAACAATTTGCATACATTAGTTTTGATGTCCCAGGGAAGCAATTTCTGTAGCATTTAAGAGGAAAATAAGGAGGAAAAAAGGGAGGGAAGAAGGGTTGAGATGTTGTAAATATATGACTTTAATTCAGAATTGTATTCAAAGAAACAGGATGAGTGAAGCTCTGAAAGTGCTTGGAGTTCTGTTAACATGGATGCAGTTACTTCTGAAGCAGTAAATTGACAGTGATGATCCAGTTTGGAGCATATAGGGTCCAGTTTAGGACCCATTGATCTCAATCAGTACTGTGGGTGCGTACTGTCTCAGCTGTAAGAACATTGGGTCCCTGCATGTACTGCAGTCATGATGCTGCATGGCCACTGCACCCTCGCCGTGTTGCTGCCTGGCTTGTGGATTTCAATTCCTGCAAGGAAAAGAGCTCTGAGCAAAAGACACCTGCAAAACCTGTCAGCGTATCAGATGATCATGTACTAGCATTGTCGCCATTGGAGAGACAGAAGCTTTGGCAGTGAAAATTTATCTGTCACTGCCAAAATCCTTTGCATCCTGGGCTCCTTTTTGCACAGGCAAAACCAAAAGCCCTATTTTCCTTTGATCTAAACCACTTTGTGGTGGTAGTGGTGCCACGCTATAGTTATCCCAGCATGCCTTTTTGCCCAGATTGGTTGAAAGAATTAAATCTGAAAGACGGGTTCATGGTCTGTCAGGCAGTAGGGGAGGGGGTACCCCAAGCTGGTTTCAGATTGGTGGAAATCTGCAAGCTCTGTGTTATCTTCACAGATATTTCTCCACCTTGATATCTGTGTGACCTGCCAGCATGTGGCCCCTAAATTATCTTCCTGTTTTGTTTGATAATTTACTCTGTGACTCTGGGAAGATTCTTAGTATCTGTGTGCCTGAGTTTGCCCAGCCATAACTTAGTGTATTAATTAAGCAGCTTTCTCAGAGGAACATGGTGAGGTTTAATGAATTCATGCTTACAAAATTTAAGATTTCAGATGAAAACTGCTAGAGAAGTGCAAAATACATTCTAATTAAAACAGAGAGGATACAAAATGATAATAATCAAAAGGCCTTGAAGCTGCTGATCACTGTAAAGTGGAAATATTTATACTTGAAGTTACTAATAAAAACATCCATCTCTGTATTTCAAAGTGAGAGTTTTTAGCCACATAGCATTAGTTAATATTATGCTAGGTATCACTCAGCTTAGTATTTCCATTGTCTTTGCACAGAAAGAAAATCTATTAAACTGATTTACTTTGGATTTACATCAAAAGGAGATCAGCATTGTGCCCAAAATATGTCAGAATAATGTAAAGCCCTGACGTGTTTGTTCATATGGCTATCTTTACTTGCAGCAGGATGCTGCACCTATTGGATGATTCGCCCAACTGAGTTCAGAAGCTTTTGTGGAATCGGGGCCTTAGTGTGCAGAAGCACCGGAATGAAAAATCATTTTCACACCACAAAGAAGTCCACGCAGAGTACCAAATCTGTGGAAAAGAAACCAAAAGTGTGAAGCACATGCCAAAGCCTTTTCACCAATCATAGTTTTCATTATGTAACACATAAAACACAGGGATTAGTGTGACCTCACACATCTCTATAAAATGAACATTATCTTTGCACATGCCCAGCCAAAAGGTAAGGAGAAGAAGGCAATGATTCTGTGAGGTTTTTCAGAGAAAGCAGCTGGAGAAGCATCAGAGCAAAGCCACAGAAGACCAAGCAAGAACAATTCATCTTCTGGATTTATATCCTGGTTTCAGCTGGGATAGAGTTAACTTTTTTCATAGTGGCTGGTATAGTGTTGTGGTTTGGCTTTGGCTCTGAGAACAGTGCTGATAACACACCAATGTTTTACTTGTTGCTAAGTAATGCTTACCCTGCTCAAGAACTTTTCAATCTCTCATGCTCTGCCAGTAAGGAGGGGCACAAGAAGCCAGGAGGGCACAGCCAGGACAGCTGACCCAAACTAGCCAAAGTGATATTCCATAGCATACAATGTCATGCTCAGTATATAAACTGGGGGTAGTTCTTTGGGAGCCACTGATTGCTGCTCAGTGATAGGCTAAGCATTGGTCAGTGAGTGGTGAGCAATTGTATTGTGCATCACTTGTGGTTTTTTCTTGGGTTTTATTCCTTCCTCTCTCTCCTTTTAATTGCTATTATTATTATTGTTATTAAATATTATTATTTACTTTATTTCAATTACTAAACTGTTCTTATCTCAACCAATGAGGTTTACCTTTTTTCTGATTCTCCTCCCGATCCCACTGTGGGGAGGAGGGAAAGCAAGCAAACAGCTGTGTGGTACTGGTTTATACTGGTAAACTAAAATGATAAACCACGATAGTCCTTTCCAATACCAAAAGTGAGATTGAGACTGTTTAAGGTTTACACCAATTGGCTCAATTGTAAACCCTATAAACCACAATCCTTGTTGTGTAGCCTGCAAGGTCTGTATTTCTCCCTCATTGCAAGGGAGGCAGCTGATCCCTTGGCAGGGAGAGTAACTGCCAGTAGGTCAGTGCAAGCTGTTAACTTGAGGAGGAGGTGTAAGAGCTGGCCTACCTTACAGGTCAGGACAGGTCCTCAGACAATTGAGATGGTTTCTGTGCTTCACGTACAGCTAATACTAAATGATGGGCTGTGCAATAGTTTAAATAAACATGACTTTCTTGTTATGGGGCAACTTACACATGCCTCGTCTTCAGAGGTCAGTGCTAAACTGAGAGAGAAGAGATAAGAGAGTATGTTGACTATTCAGAAAGGTAAGGGATAAGGCTGGACTTTGAATTTCAGTTTCTTAGGTGTATGTATGAAATTTGGCTCTCACATGAGTAAAACAATAAACATTTTTAATGTACTCTAGGCAATGATGTTGTTTTCATGGAGCTGATCCCTCCTGAGAGGAAATGGGCATTTGTCTTGGCATTTAAAAAATCTCAGAAGCTGCCTGTTCTAGGCACCAAAAGCCTGAAGGGCCCCTGGGCAACCATCACCATCCTGGCTGACACCAGTTTGCCAGACGCTTTCTGAGATTTGAGAGGTCTCTGGCCTCAGCTTGCCATTTTGCAGCTGGGCAACTAAAGCATTGCTGGTCTTGGGACAACAAACATACAGAGCCTTGTTCCTGTAAGCTGATTCCTGGTTCAGCCTCAGATGATGAGCTCCCAGAAAGGCAGATTACAATGAGGACTGTATATGATGTATAGCTCTTAACATCCTTGGACATTGTGTTTCAGTGTAGTATACACTTTAGGGACTTAACAGGGAATGAGAAAGAAAGGGATAATCTGTCTCTATTGAAAAGACAAAACGAGAAATGTGGAAGGTATTCCAGGCCTCTGCCACAGAAATACCTCGATGTATTAGTCATCTGAGTGTCTGCAACATGTTCTGACAGTTCTGATGCCAAACCTGTGACTAAAATACTGAGGAAAGCCAGGTGTCAATTGTCTTTCTAGCAACTATAGGCATCCCAGATATATTCTTTGAAAAAAGTCAATTTTGTGTTAGATAACTTGGGGTTCAAATGTTTACAAACCCAAACTCTGAGTTAATGCACACTCCAGGGAGTATCTGTGGGTCTGACAGCAGCTGCATTTCTAGAGTGGTACAGAAAGCCTCAGCACTGGTGTGAAAGTAAATGTGTAGGTGCCTTCCCTGACAGCAACCTTGCAAAATAAGAAGTTTCCTTAGTGCTGTGGGCAGATGTGACCCAGCTGTGGAGTTGGGACTGTGATATATAAGGTAGTTCATGCCTACAAACAACTGGTCTGGTCTCGGGGAACGGAAGAATAATTTTCCCATTAAATCTATGATAGAAGAGGTGGGAAGAGGGTCCCTATGTTCACAGTGTCCAGGGATGTTCCAGGATCAGAAAAGCAGGTGGAGGCTGACAAATGAGCTGGACACAGCAGTGTAATAGTGCGCTCTCAATTTCATAGAATCATAGAATAGTTAGGGTTAGAAAGGACCTTAAGATCATCTAGTTCCAACCCCCCTGCCATGGGCAGGGACACCCCACACTAAACCATGCCACCCAAGGCCTCATCCAACGGGGCCTTGAACACCGCCAAGGATGGAGCATTCACAGCCTCCCTGGGCAACACATTCCAATGCCTCACCACCCTCACAGTAAAGAATTTCTTCCTTATATCCAGTCTAAACTTCCCCTGTTTCAGTTTTAACCCATTACCCCTTGTCCTGTCACTACAGCCCCTGATGAATAGTCCATCCCCAGCATCCCTATAACCCCCCTTCAGATACTGGAAGGCTGCTATGAGGTCTCCATGCAGCCTTCTCTTCTCCAGGCTGAACAGCCCCAACTTTCTCAGCCTGTCTCCATACAGGAGGTGCTCCAGTCCCCTGATCATCCTCGTGGCCCTCCTCTGGACTTGTTCCAACAGTCCCATGTCCTTTTTATGTTGAGGACACCAGAACTGCACACAATACTTCAAGTGAGGTCTCAGGAGAGCAGAGTAGAGGGGCAGGATCACCTCCTTCTACCTGCTGGTCACACTCCTCTTGATGTAGCCCAGGATACGGTTGGCTTTCTGGGCTGCGAGCGCACACTGAAGCCGGCTCATGTTCATTTTCTCATCGACCGACACCCCCAAGTCCTTTTCTGCAGGGCTGCTCTGAATCTCTTCTCTGCCCAACCTGTAGCTGTGCCTGGGATTGCTTTGACCCAGATGTAGGACCTTGCACTTGTCATGGTTAAACTTCATAAGGTTGGCATCAGCCCACCTCACAAGCGTGTCGAGGTCCCTCTGGATGGCAATTTGCTCCCCTGCTGAGTGTTGCAGTCCTGTTCTGTGCCAAAGGAGGGAACTTTGGAAACTTTGGAACTTGGAGTGGGTATCAAAGGTCATTAAGTTATGAGGAGAAGTGATCATGTCCTGGGTTCAGCAGTAGCAGTCAGTTTTTCTCCTTCTTAGTAGCTGGTGCAGCACTGTGTTTTTGCCTTTCAGCCTGGGAACAGAGCTGATAATACCAATGTTTTTAGTTACTGCTCAAAATGTTTACCCTGACCAAGGACTTTGTGAGTCTCATGCTCTGCCAGGGAGGAGGCAAAGCTGGGAGGAAGCAGGGACAGGACACCTGACCCAAACTAGCCAAAGAGGTATTCCCTACCACAGCACATCATGCCCGGGGATGTAGAATGGGAATTACCCAGAAAGGCTGGCTCACTGCTCTGTCAGCCTGTTTTTCGATGGGTGGTATCGTACTCTCTTCCCTTGTTATTTCACTTATCATTATTATTATTATTAGTGGTAGCAGTAGTGATTTGTGTTATACCTTAGTTATTAAACTGTTCTTATCTCAACCCGTGGGAGTTGCATTCTTTTGATTCTCCTCCCCGTCCCTCCGGGAGCGGGGGGAAGGGGGAAAGAAAGGGCTGGGGGGGGAGAGTGGACTGCTTGGCTACCTTGATGACAGGGTTTAAACCACAACAGATCATAAATATATCTGTAGTGGAAGACATAGCTGTTGCTTAGAGGTGCCTGAATGATCAGAGGGTTTAATGCTCACTTCATTGGATTTTTACTTCTTTTGAGCATTTCAGGTTGTCACTTAAGTATATACAAATATGCTGACTGTGGGGAACTATAGGTGTTAAACCAGAAATGACCATGAAATATCCTGTGTTTAACTTCCTTCCTATAAAAGGCCGATACACTTAATCTGTTTATTTGCATGCTGATTTCAGTAACATCTGCTTGGCTAATGCAAGTTTGAGGATGTCAAAGATGCAGGAGTCACCATGCCCTTTTGAGTTTGTATCTCTTACTGGATGGGCTAGGGATGAGCCTGGTAAGAAGAAAAACTGAATATAAGGTTTATTTATACCTAATTCTGTGACTTGAATGTTTAGCCTTTTACTCTAGAGGTTTGCTAGCTGCTTTTTTATCCCAGGGAAATGATTTTCGTGTATTTTGTCAAGTCATTTTTTGATGTTTGT
Source organism: Psittacula echo (assembly GCF_963264785.1). Lineage (NCBI taxonomy): Eukaryota > Metazoa > Chordata > Aves > Psittaciformes > Psittacidae > Psittacula > Psittacula echo. The sequence continues at coordinate 33,437,676 of NC_137738.1, read as the reverse complement.
CATTTATCTTGACTTCCTTGTTCTAAGCAAGATGAGCTTCTTCATTCTTTCACTATAACACATTTTCTCTGACTGACTGAAAACTTTTCAGGCTCCCTTCTGCCTGGCTTTCCATTTTTGAATACCTTTTTAAACCTTAGGTTTTTGCCTACAGTATTCCAGCACTGGTCTTGCCAGTCTCACATTCTCTTGATAAAATTGTTTGCTCACTCCTCCTTGTTTAGATATTCCTCTCTTATTGTATAGGGTCAAGAACCATGGAATTGAAAGTGGGAATTCCTTTATTCTAGTTCCAAATATAGCTAATTGCTTGGAATTATGTGGTGTGGATTTCTCAAAGTAGAAAACGAAAATATACTAGATAGGTAAAGAAAACAAGACAAGAGCCTGAAAATAGCAAACTGTTCTAGAACATGGCTGATATTATCTCATTTCCCATATCTCTAAACCTATTCTTAGGCTAGTCATTTACTGGATGAACCTCAATATACTTCTGTCAACAATGTAAGGAGATCTAAATAAAGTTTGGGTAAAACACAGTCCACCCTGCTGTTGCAGCTCTGTGCTTGCTGTGTCTGCTTCTCTGTTGGGATTTATACTCATGTGTGTGTCACTGCACAGCTGCTGGTTGTTTCAGTTATCCAGTCTTTCATGTTCTCACCGATCTGTGAAGAACATGGGTGGAGCCTTTCTTTTCACTTGGAGGAGATGTTGAGCTGTGAATGTGTCTGCATTGCTAACAACTTCACATAAAACTAAACACTATAATTTTATCACACTGACAGTGATCCACCTATATTACTCTTCAAAATGTGAATATGGAAGCACTCCACTTTAGGATTAGAAACAAAGGCTACAAGTAGATGTTTAAAGATATGTTTTCAAAAAGTTGTATTTCTTCAGTCTGAAAATGAGACTGGCCAAAATGGTATTGATCAGCCTAATTTCCAGTGGAAATTTTGGAGAACCCTTCAGAGTCTGACAAATTCTTTGAGGTGCTTAAAGAGAAAAAAAGCTTTTCTGAGTATCTAGCCAATAAACCCCAGAGCAAATGAAGTAGAGTGAATTAAAAGTGGGGTAAAAAAGTTAATTAAAAGTGTGGTAAACCAAAGCTGATTTAAGGAAAAAGCATTAAAAATTTAGAGTCTGAGATTGCATGTATACCAAATTTTTACATTTATAACAGGCCAGTGGATGTTTTATAATATTTATAATGCACCAGTGGACCATCCCTGCTCCCACTGAAGCCAATGCAAATGACTCCAAGAAAAAGCAGGACTGGAATATCACTAATTGTCCATTTATACATTTATGTATATGTACATGTGCATATGTATTTAGATAGTTTTCAAGCAAACACAGTTCCAATAAATGTCAAGTCAATCACAGAGTTCTAGCCATCTTTTCTTGTCCCTCAAGGAAGCTGTGGACTCCCTAGCTCTTATTTCTCTAGAGCAGTAGAATGAGGGCTATGAGCCAAACAGGCTATTATTTATTACAATCTGTAGTGGGAGTTATGGCAGCTGTTGATGGTAGTTTTTCATTAACAGTTAAGTAAAGCCAATAAATGTTGTAACTCAATGTGCAATGGCAGATGGTGAGCTACAGGAAGAGTTCATACCTCAACCAGTGATCCATGTTCATCTCTACTCTGAAATAAATAGAAAAGAGTTTTAAAAAGGATCACCTGTCCAGCTACTAACTTTTACATGTCTGGAAAGGTAGTCCAGATATATACTGCTAGCATAAAACAGACTGCTTGTCACCAAAAGGAGAGGAGAAAATATCCCTTTCTGCTGACAATTTGGCTCCTACCTACAGCAACTTTTCAAGCTTCTTTTATGCTTGTTTTTTTTACAGAATTGAGTGGATGCCTAGGCCTGGAATAAAGCACCAGCCCATGCTAAACCTCAAACTTTTACAACTTTCTTTTCCAGAATCAGTACAGGTTAGGGTAGAGACACTCCTTCCACACTGTTCTTTATGTCCCACTTGGCATTCCTCCTGAAAACTGGCTTATATCCTTGTTGAATTAGCTTTCTGTTCAGATTGTATTTTACGCAAAATGTGACCTTACTCAGAGAAGCCTAAAGCTGACTGCAATGGAATAATCTGAAAGAGAAAGGCAATGTTTGGTTCTTGAATTTCAGCAATATTAGCCTCTAGGAAAACTTTTCTTTTACTACCAGCATCCGTTTCTACAAGATCTATGATTGCTAGCAAAAAGTTCTTGCTTGTACCAGCAACTGCGCTATATCGGATACTGTTATGATAACTATAGTACGGGATCTAGAGAGATATTGTAAATAGTTTCCCAAGCATTTTGTAGTGTCTTGCATATCTAATTATGGTAATGGACTTCTAGCACTGGAAGTTTTACGTTGAAAAAAATATAAAGAATTGATTGGACCAGGGTACTAAGTAGTTCCAGAGTCTGCTAATGGTCGCTAACATATTGAGTCAGGAGATAGTGAAAACAGCAGTATAGGCCCTCCCTGCCAGTAAATAGGTTATTTGATGCCTGAAGCACCAGTGCAGTTTCTGTACGCTATTGCTGTTACATACCAAGAATGATGCAGCACCATATTTCCAAGTGAATGCACGAACTTCATGAGTCATAGCTATACTCTGAAGGGAGGGACAGAAAATCTTTTTTGGTTTAACTGTACTGCAGTGATTGGAAAGCTAAAGAAAAACAACCAAAAATATAAAGTCAAAGTCTGGTAAATAGATACTGATGCCCATATGAAAAAATAACCCAGAGCAGAAAAGTGAGTTGGATTACTGCAGTTTAATCCATGTGCTCCAGCAGAGCTGCTACTCCAAGAGAGGCTGGTAACAGCAGCTATATTTCCCATGTCCCAGCAGCTTCACTGCTATTGTTTGGTGAGATCATACCATTTATAGAAAAATCACTATAAACAGCAATCCAGCCAAAAGGCATTGCATAGAATCTCTGCCATACAGCAAACACCTCTCAGCAGGATCACTAGTGCAAAGGTACAGTCAGATGTCGGATGCTGTAATTGGCATTCTGGCTTAAGGACTGAACCAAAAATGTTCTGCTCTCCCTCAGTCCCTTGCTGCAGCAGATGCAGAGAGCAGCTGCTTGTAATGAAGGCAGTGTACAACCTGGAAATGCCACTACTTTGTATGCCTCTTCTCCTTCATTCAGCCATTGGGAAGGAGCTTTGCTCACTCGTACCTCTTTGTAAACACTAACTTCCACTCTTTAACCATTAAATGTGAACTATGGTGCTTAATATACCTATGAAATCGTGGTTTTCTATGGCTGTTAGGAAAAAGTCAGTAGCAAAATGTTCTATGATGACACTTAAAAAAAAGAAAGCATGTCAGCATTTTTCTCAGTAGGTGAACTTGTGGAAGCTCTTGTCGACCTGCACAAACTACAGGGAACACATTGAGCCCACTGTGACTCATTTTTAGATACAAATCTTAAATGTGAGAAAAACATGCAAAGACAAAACCTTATTTTTGGATGACACCATGGTATGTAACAAAGTGGAGGAACGTAAATGTCATGGAAACTTTATTATTGCTCCCAGCTGATGAAATCCTCTTTATCACCATCAACCTTTGTATAGTTCTTTTCACAAAAAGAACATAAATTGTATTTATTTACTGTTTTCTATGAGGAAAGTCAATGGGAAAACAGAAGAGAGTTTTCCATGGGGGAGACTCCAACAAATATATTTCCTGCCAAATGGTTGCAGCAATACTGAGATCAGAATCAAGCCTGCCTTTGCATGTAATTACAAACAAAATGTCTTCAATCCGAAGTCAAAAGAGACCTCACACAGATGCTTAAAACATCTATTTGGGAGCTACCTCTGCTGCATGCACAAGTGGTTACAGGCATTCGCAGTCAAACAGCAGGAGCCTGGGACATCATAGAGGTGGTGACTCTGATCCAAAGCACTCAGACCCAGACTGGAGATCAACCCCAGGCTGTAGGAGGTCCCTGTCTGATTCAGAGGTGGATTTCTCATTCTTCTTAAGCTTAAGCAACACTGACAGTTCTGCTAATTTCCAATAGAATTACATGTTCACCTCCTATCTTTTTTACTACATGAGTTTTTTACTCCTCATGACTGGCATCAATGGAATGGATATTAAGGAATTATATTCCTTCCCCTGAAGTGGCGTTGCTCCTTCTTCTCTGGAGCTCATAGACTCCTCCCCACTGGGAACTTCTCACTTAAATCTGGGAATTAGCACCAGACACTCTCAGTGGGTTTAGCATCTCTCCTCAGCCTCTGCCAAGTATCCAGCCTCATGCCAGAGGAACAGCACACATCTGGCCAGGTGTGCAAAGCCAGTGGATGCTGTGGTCTCTGCCAGCATAGCCATCTGCTCTCAGCCTACTGGTGTGTGGGAGGAGGTGTGCTGGGCTGAGCTCACGGCAGAGTTCTCAGCTTTATAAAACACCCTGGTGCAATTCCTCTTCAGTGGCTCTTGATTTGGCTTCGAGTGGTGGGGGGAGAGGGAAGGGGCTGTTCTGCATTTTGTTTCCTCAGCTGGAGAATTCCAGAGTGTCATTTTCTTCTGCACATTTGAAGTCTCCAATCAGGTGAAATTATGATAGCACATTATGTAAATATTAAAGACAATAGCAGAACTTTAATTAAAGCCAACTTTGTTTCTTTCCCCCCTCCCTCTCTCCCTCCTCTCGACTTAGTCAGAAACACAATAAACTTCATCAGCTGCCCCAAATTATGCATGCATTAGCCCGTGAGATTCAGCAAGGCCAGGCTTCTCAAGGACAAAGAAATATACTGAGCTCCAGCATCCCACTTTGTTTTCTCCAGCCATCTTTTGTGATGTGTCATGGGAAAAATTCTAATGAGCCTCTCCGTGCTGCTGGAGAAATTCCTGTCAGGCACAAGCCAGTTCCTCTCTCTCCTCTTTATTTTCCAGATACAAATTTTCTGCTACCCTTTCCTCCTGCAAAGAAGGAAAATTGCACCAGGACAGGCTGGACTGGCACTGGCTGATCATAATCTGTAACAGTTTTGCTTTTCTGGAGTTGATTTTTCTCCCTTCTCACACAACTTTTCAGCTTTTTGGCACTGCAGCACACTGATGAACACATGTTAGTTTGCATCCATAAAACAGTTTCTCTACATCTTATTTCATTGTGCATGGATTTGATTGTGCTTGTCACAGAGTATTCTTTTAAATCTGCTGTGAAGCTGACGGTGTCGTACAAAGTCTTCTGCTTCTAGGGAAATTTCTGGCACAGCAGAGGTGCAGAAGAATTTGCTAACCCTCCCTCCCTCTAAATCTTCCAGCTAGCAAAACTGCTCAAATTAACAAAGCTTCAGGAGGGAGATACAAGCTGTCCTTCTTACTTATCTCCAGGGGAAGAGGTTGCATGCTGACCTGTCTTTTTTCTTATCTTTCTTTTGCCTTATAGCTCGGCTGTGGGTTTAAAGACAAAACGATTTTCAGCTCTGCGTCTGAGTTTTCAGCTGTAACCTGCATGGCTCTGCTTCATGCTCCCTGACTCTTTCAAACACGAGTGTGCTTCAGATTAGCCTGGTTCTGTGGCTCTAAACAAATGAATTGTTTCGTGACACTGGGGTCCTCAATCAGCCGCATGCCCGCATGCGTGCATCACAGGGAGGAGGAGGAGGAGGGATAAGGAGGAGTCAATGAGAGACGGTAGCTGGGGGAGGTGGCTATGCTGTGTCTTGGTTGGGCTGCCAGAGCCTGGAAGCATGAGCTGGGACTTAAGGGTCTTTGTGTACATCCCCAAGCCCGGCCATCATTTTGAGCATGCCCTGCATTATAGTGGCAGGAAACTGCGTTGACCCAATGGCTGTGGGTGTTCTTGTTTTCTTATTGACAGAATAATAACTTGCTGCTTATTGTACTGAGGGGGAAAACCACTGAAAGTGCAGCCTTATGGACATACTTGTGTTTATTTATGTCAGTGCAGCAATCTCGTTTTAAGAAGACAAAGGAAAAATAGAAATTCATCTTGGTCTATGGCTGGCTTGCTCGCCAGTGTGCCACACATAGTTTAACAATTGAAAGGCTCAGTGTGTGCCTGGTGAGGGAAAGCACCAAGAGGAAATGAGGCTGTAATCTGAAGCATGACATCATCCCTAAACTTAATTTCTCCAGATCAAAGACAGATATTTACATATCTGAATTGAAGACATTTGCCATGATAAGAATTAAATCTAGACCATTTAACACCTTTCCAGAGACATCACCTGCTGTTTTTTAGAAAATAAGTACCTTGGACTTAGTTTGACCTTTGTGTGCAACCCGTGGACCAGAAAGGTGGAATGCTCCTTCTCTGAGATGTATGAAACCATCCAACAGTAGGACCCTTGCAAGGGACCATGTCAAGAAGGGAGTCCAGCTCTGGAGTGGCTCAAGGGAGAAAGGAAAAAACACCTTGGTTTTTTCTATGTAAATCAGCTCATGCCCACCAGACTGGATTAAGTGGGTCTCCCCAGGCAAAGCTGAAAATTTGTTATCCTATTTCCATTGTATCCTACTCAGATTTTGTTTTCACTGCCAGGAAGGTGTTTATTTTAGTGGAGATTAGCTGACTTTAGTTTCTCAAGGTCAGTTAGGTGTCAGGTGTCTCTCACTAGCTTGGGACACACCACTTACTTTCTTTACCTACCTAAGAACAAAACCTACAGGTGCCCAGGCCCTGTGGGGATTTTAAGTGCCTTAGGTGTGGACTACTAATTATTTCCTGCTAACACTACTGGTTTTTCTACTGAAGACACAATCTCAGTGTTTTTACTGCCTCAACCGTGCAAGAATATGCTATGAATATACTAATTACTGACAGCCAGTGGAATTGTTCTTTTGGCTGTATTGTGGTGAATTTTAGCCATTCCTTCAGTCCGAATTTTCCAAGCTTATAATCTTAGTTCATTTGGATACATATTCCCCTTCCTTTGCTTCCCTTGTACTTCTCAGCAGAAGATGCTGGCAAATGAGAACAAGTGGGGAAGTAAATTTTCAGTCAGAAGAAGAGAGTTGAACTACTTAAATTAGTGAGACCAAGATGATTTTAAACATACGAAGAGTAGGAAATTTTTGCATAAGTTTACCTGATAATTGACTTTCTTCTTCTTAAGCCTAGAACAAATAAGAATAGGACAGCTGTGAAGTCTTTTGACAATCCCATCTCCAGGTTTTAAGGATCTGCCATTCAGCGTTTACATTCAATCTTCTATTTCAGAGGAAAGGTACCCTTTAGCCTGGCTGGCTCTCTTTTTGTGGAGAAGTCTTCAGAATTCAGTTGTAAAGAAGAGAAAGTCTTCCTTAATAATAAAGTTGCAAACGTCCTGCCTGTTAAATCTTGGCAATGCCTGCTTGCCTGTTGTGTACTGTATTAAACTGTTATTTGTTTGGGGTTTTAATGCTCAGCTCTCACTAGCAGGACTAATGCAATGAAAACCCAAAGGATTTGACTCTGTTGTGATAAGCCAGAGTTTCTACTGAAGGAAATGAAATGCATTTCCTGACTCTCTGGACAAAAGTTACCACAATAGCTTTAGTGCAGTTTTGTTAAAGAGGCTTATTGAAATAACACAGTGGAGAATTGTCCAGTGGACTGCTGCACAGCTAGAGGGTAAAAGTCCTCTGCACGCTATTAAGCAACCAGGCTGATGATCAGGTCTTCAACATCCCAGGTGAAGCTAATAGGAAGCAGCTGCCTCATAGGGAGAATACAATAGCACTGTAGGTGTAAAGAGAGACCAGTGGTCTGAGCACACAGTGCCATAGAGAATGGGGAAAAAAAATGTTCCTTTATGTGCTTATAAAATGAGGAAAGAGAACAAGCTGGTGTGTGACAGATGACTCCCCCAAACCAATTTAGAGGAAGGACAAAGATGGTTTAGGAAAAAAGCATAGTAAACGCTAGGTCTCCACATACAGTGTTATACAGAGGGTCACTGAATAGCAAACAACCATGCACGAGGTACAGTACAATTAATATAAAATAATAATATATAAATAATGATACAGAACAGTTAATATTAGCTTTGATAGATGGTGTATGAAATTAGATAATCATAAAACCTAATTTGCAGAAAAGCCCTCCTGTGTGGAAGGAATAGGGTAGCAGGAGTGTAAGAGATGTGTAACAACATTATTACTGTGATCACAAGGTGTAGGCTAGCTGGTGAGGGAAGGAAGAGAAGAAAGGGAAAGGAAAAGTGTTTGAGGCATTCAGGTCATTCTTGTTAGGTCCTAATGTCCAGCCATTAGGAAACTAGGGCAAGAAGCCCATTTCTTCATCAAAACACTTCCCCTTGCTGCAATGCGTTGGTGAGAAAACTGTGTGAAGTCAGAGACAAAAGGAATTGGTTCTGTATTTTCATAAAAAAAGATGGCAAGAGGCATAATGAGGAGCTTATCTACTGTGAGTCCTAGAGAACTATTTTGGCTGGGGGGGGAGGTGGGGTCAGGAAAAAGGGGAAAGGAGGGAGAAGAAGAGTGTTCTGCTTCCAAAAGGAAAGAAGTGTGTGTTGGAGGTTATATCTGATGCTGGACTCTCTGACTTCAAAACAGTAGAAGAGATCATCTGACTAGGAGCCAGGTAAGACAATCTGAACAAAAGGCACTCCTCCATTGAACTCCTAGTTGGATTATGCCAAACCTTCATGAAAATCCATCTGTCTCTGCAGAACGTAATGGTTTTGAACAAACAGAAAAATTTACCAGCTCCATTTTCCCCATCTCCCACATCCCTGCTTGTAGTTGGGCTTTACACCAAAATCTCTTAATTATCTAATGCTACATCTCAAATCTTCCCTTCTTGGGACTGCTAATACAACTGCATCATCTTCACTCTAAATTGATAGAATTGCAAATAGTATCATGCCACCAGCCATGGGGAAGCGCAGCCTGAAAAGATTCCCTTTTCAGTTAGCACCAACTTGGAGCTCCAGATGCAGTCTGCCTTTAAGTTAAAGTTTTTCTAAGCCTTTTGGACTGTTAACATATATACAGAAGAAAATCCTTAATGATCTGATGCAGAGCTGCAACTTCTTACTACTCTGAGTTTTTCTGTCTCTGAGATATAAATGCAAATCATAATGGTCTCTCAGATGCATGTGGAGCAGATGCAACATTCACAGGTTTTTAATTAGTTTTCTTGAGGTCCTATTGTAGTTATACATTGTGGGATGAAAGTTTTAGCTCCTCAGACTCCTCTTTAGCCCACAAACCTCTGTCTTTTTTTTTTGTCTATTCCTTCTTATGTTAGTGATGTAAGACCTGGGACTAAAATAAGAAATCTTTGCACCACATATACTATCTGGCTCTGACCTGATTCTATATGATTTCTGTGAATGGGATACAAAGGTACAAACATGTGGACTGTAGTCCACTTGCAGATGGGCCTAGGAGGAGAACCTAAGGACCAATGGTTTTCAGACTCAAGAGAACATCGTTGGATGACAGCAGGTGAAGGACAAAATTCCTAGGGGAAAGTAATCAATTTGAACACTCAAATATGTTTATATTTTATATTTTGCAAATATAAATAATATTTGTAAAGGTAAAAGTCTGAAATATACTTGTAGGAAACAAAGAATTGGGCACTGATATTTGCTGTCTTGACAATGGGTTGCCCAGGGAAGTTGTTAATGCTCCATCCCTGGCAGTGTTCAAGGCCAGGTTGGACAGAGCCTTGGGTGGCATGGTTTAGTGTGAGGTGTCCCTGCCCATGGCAGGGGGGTTGGAACTAGATGATCTTAAGGTGCCTTCCAACCCTAATTATCCTATGATTCTATGACTCTATGATACCACTCCTGTTGTGGACCTACAACTACAGGCCTGCAGGATGGAAGGGGTGTCTTTTCTTATCCAGAGACTTTGACTGTTGACTAAGCTTTGTAGGTTTCTGGTTTACACATACAGTGCATGTATGCTAAGTAACTTAGCTGAACAGTTGGCTCATCAATATTTACATCAGAGACCTTTATAAATAACCCACCAGATTTCCATGCAGACATTTTCTAAGCTTACAGTTATGACAACTACCACAAGCCCCAAGAGCTTGCATTTGGAAAAGGTTGATGGAGGTAGGTTTGTAGGCTGCTTGGAAAAAGAAAACCCCAACAACCTTTATTGGTGCTTATCTCTGTAGAATCTGCCTTCAGAATTACTCCATTGTGTCAGTGCTCTGCTGCACTGTTGTCAGTTCTCATTTGGCTGTTTGGGATAAATGAAAATGAACTAGACAATCAAAAGGCTCCCTGGGTTTTAGTGTTATCAGTAGAAATGAGAAAATTATTTCCTGTTATCACAAAATATCCCAAACCAATACACAAGATGCTTGTCATCATAGAGAATAAATAACATGCTGAATTTATTTCATGATTTTACATAAGTTAATAAGGAGCTCTACCAGCTTATTTGCAGGTGGTTGTGATCTGGTAGTATCACTCTCTTTTTCTTAATGGGAATTGTTAATCCATGGCTGCAATGCTTCCTTTGGAATAACAGATGCAAAGGGCAGCATGGATTTAAATGTGGAATAGCTGATTTGAAGGCAGTGACATTGTACTACCTGTAATGAAGCCTTACTCCGTGTATTCTTTTCAGTGATGCTGAGTTGGAAGTTGCATGTGTGGTGTAACATCTTTGCTATGTTCTGTCCTGGCTTTGAAACCCATGTGCTAAATCTCAAAGACTGCAGTAGCACCTCCTGCTGTATGCAAAGCTGATCAACCTTGCCTGCCCTTCCTGTTGATTTCTATTTAAAGCCTGCTGAGGAACTCAAAACACTGTGGAAATGAGGTGGAGGAAGGAGAAAGAAGGGAAGAGTGACCCTAATCCAGGGGGACACATCTCTCCAGAGTCACTCTCCACTGATGGAGAGAAGAGGGCCTTTTTTGAAAACCTCTTCCGAAAACCTAACTTCAGGCACTGAGGAGCATGCCCTGAGGGATGCTGCTGGAAGGACAGTGTGCCTGATGGAGTCACTGTGGCTTGACCAGCACTTGTGTCAACTTACTGAACCTTCATATTGACTATGTTGCAGGTTGATTTTTGTAAGCATCACAATAAATCAGGGTTTTAAAGAGCGATTAAAACTCTGTAGATGTAGATTTCTTCTTCAGCAACCTGAAGAGGAAAGAGAAATGCTGTTTCAGGGTATCTGTTTTCTCCCATTACGTCCCCATGGCTTGCAGAACAGTGACACATCATCCATGTGTCATGTTAAGCTGAGGTAGCCTTGTACCCTGCCATGGGAAAGGGTCCTGTGGTTGGGGAGATGGAGGAATTGAGCCTCCTGACAGGTAGAGTCCTCAGGAAGGGGTGAACATCACCAGAGTTTGTCTCAATGAGGTCGTTGATGAAGTGAGAGTGACAATAATGTTGACACTTTAAGGAACTCTTCTTGCCCCTGGCAGCATTTCCGCTGACAGCAGAGCCACTTCTCAGAGCAGATATTGTAAACAACAAACACAGTTAGCTTGTTCGGAGCGTGTGTCTCACTGAGGAATTATCCCTTTGGAGGAAATGATCATACGTGGCCAGGGCGCACCATGGGAAGTCATCCTCAGTATCACCGGCAAAAAATGAACTTTCAGCTGAAGTAGCTTTGATCACCGCTGTTTGCTGTGATGCTAAATGTTGCTTGCCCTAGATCAGGAGCAGACAACCTTCTAGAGCCTGACAAGCAAGAAAATAAGATGTGTAAACTCAGAGAACCATGGGGTTTAGCACTTGGCAGGTATTTTTAGCATAAAAAAATATTAAAGATACACTATGCAGCATCAAGTAGATCTGACTTATTTTTCACCACTTTAATGCATGTCCAAATGGGCATTTTAGTATATTATATTTGCTTGTCTTAGTAGCATAGCTATAAGTTATTATTAAAAATAGTTATAACTATAATTACAAAATTCTGCACATAATCGGTGCCCATATCTGTACCAGCAAATAAACCAGACCAGGGCTCCTTCTGCAGCCCTGACAGCACGTGGCACAGCTGGCAGTCATATATGTAAGCTGTCTTCCTCCCAAAACGAAGTAATCTTATCAACAGTGCCTATTGTGAAAAATCCCCATCACCAAAACATGCCCTGGCATTGCCTGGGACAGTTGGAACAGGCCAAAACTGTGCCAATAAGCACACCAACAGTTAAAGAGTGCAGGCAGTTAAACAGTACAAACTCCGGTGCCAGTGGTTGGAGCCATGCCCTGGACCAGTTCAGTTTGGTGCTGCAGTTGTAGCTGCTGTGACGTACAGTGCTGTTTATGTCCTGCAGTGATTTTCCAGAGAGGTGGCTCGTGTTCTGCTGTGCACACAGAAAGATCTGCAGATTGCAGCACCTTTTTGTAGTGGGCCCATGATAAAAAGCACACAGGAAAGTTATACTCCCTTGGCTAGCCATAGAAAATTAGGCCATCTCCTCTGTTGCCTTTGCCAGCTGGTCCCCAGTCCCTGCAGGGGGCCAGGCACCATCCATTACCTCCTCAGCTGGTTGGCAGGTCTCTGCACAGCATGGTAACAGGCAGTCTCTGCTTTTCCTCCTCTGCGTTACAGAGCCTAGTTACATGTTCTGAAAGACAGAAGAGCTCCCTGGTATTACAGTGGCTCCTTCCCCCTTGCAAGGCTTCCCTGGCTGCTATTCAGTGAGTGCTGTGAGCCAGCAGTGCACACAGGGATAGGGTGCTCTGCCCTGCACAGCTCAGTCACCTCACCAGCTGGCCCCAGCGTGGACTGATGGGCTGGGCAGGCAGACAAAGAAAAGGACACCTGATATACCAAAGAACTGAAGGCAGCTTGGGACATACTTTTTAGCAAGACACTGTTTTAGCCCGGTTCATGTCTAGTCTTTGAATGCCATACAATGGGGTGTGGAAAGCCAAAAAGCCACAATCTCTCTGCCTATGGAGGACTTTCTCTTACAGTGTTTATCTAACCTGACCATTGCCTCCATTCAAATTACTTTTTTCATGTTTTATAGAAACTGCCTACTAAGGTCTAAGCACCAGCTCAGGGACTTTCTAAGGGATTGATTAAACACAATTCATGTCAGGCTCCAGCAGGCTTAACTATTCATTCCAGTAGTGCCCATTGCAGGAGGCAAGACCCCTTGGCAAGCGTGTTTGGGTAACATTGCAGCAGAAGCCATCCGAGTGCCTCCCATTGCAAAGGCATCCAAGAGGCTGAAGGATGAGTTTAGCAACTTCTCAAAAAACTTTGGTTTTATAGAAGCTGCAGTCCAACTCCATGGCTTAGAGCCACTGTCAAGGATGTGATTTAGAGGGCTGTTTGAGCAGGTACAGTTAGGTTCTCTGCCAGATTGAATCTGTATCTCTCTACTGGGCTGGGGAGAAAAGGCATTTCTGCTTTCGATCAAGTTAATGAACCCTCATACTGTGCTGGCTGGGGCAGACAAGGGGATACAGATACAAACTTTTTCTGCCTTTTCTGTGTGCTGTACAAATATTGCAGCACATTGTACGAGAAATGTACAACACTGAGACCAATATACAGGGTTTGTCTTTTCACATCTTTTCAAAGGACTATTAATAGTAAATTAAACATCAATTCAGCATAAACAGAATGGGTGCCAGCTCTCCCTTTATAGCACAGCATAGGCAGTCTTCAGTATGCTTAAATACTATTATGGTAGCATTGAAGCTTTAAAGAAAGCTTCCGCCAGCATTTTGAAGGTGGAAAATCCTGTAGAACCTTGATTTCTGCTGAGGTATTTGGAATTCATGGAAGACTTAAATTCAGTGGAAAAACAAAAACCTTTCTGTTGTCCACCGAAACTTGATTGCTGGATAGCAAGCCTGGCAAAGAACGAGGGAAGTGAGACATTCCAGTTAGAGCTCTAGGCCTGACTGTGGCCAAGAAACAAAAGACCACGTCCTTGTCAGACAAAATCGGTTCATCTCTCTCAGGGCTGATTAGAAGGTTGCTTGGCTAAATTTCAGAACAAAGTCTTGTGTGTACTCCTGCTTGACTTCTAACTAACTGCCACATCTTTCTGTACTGAACCACTGCTCCGTGCAGTCACTGAAAATATGACTGACACATGTGGTGCCTTCAAGCTGAAAGGATGAAAGCCTGGTAGGTGGAGAAACAGCAAAACAGGGTGGGGGAAGCAAAAGTTCTTTCTGTGAGATGTTGGATTTCAGGTTTTCAACACTTTCATAAGCTGTTGACTGCCAAGAATGGTCATGGGTTTGGATTGCTTCTCCTTTTTATACTAACTGAAGACGTAATGCTGCAAGGTCTTAAACTTCACAGAAGAATGACCTCTTCTTCCTTGGACCTTCAAGGAAGCTCAGCACTGCTTAACTGCTTATAAAACTGGATGCTTTCTTTCAGGTAAAGAGGTCTAGAAATGATGGTCTGGCTTTTAAGACATTTAATTTTGTTCACTTGAATCCTATTAAGGAGTTGTATTTAAGCTAGTAAACTTTCAGATTTTCTCTTCCTTTGAAAACAGTAGTTCTTATGAAGACAAGAGCATCCTCTTGGCTTCTTTTTAATTGTTTTATTTTAATTGTACATTCTCAAAATGGCAGTTGCAGGAAGCAAGTAAATAGGGTTTAATATTAAGACAATGCTGTTATCTTGGAAAGCTTGCAAACTTCCATTTCTCTATCCACAAACTATTTACTCCAGTAAGGAGGAAATACGTGAGGGAAGAAAAGAATATCTACCTGACTACATGAGGGCATGTGTGTGCACATGTATGTGTGTGTGTGTGTAAAGTTGCATGTAAGACAAGTTTAGAAAATCCCTCTGGATAAAATTTTCAAGATAAGTTTTGTCCTTTTTCAGTACAGGAAGACATACAGCAGCTTCTTGCAACTTTCATTTAGATGTTGACACCTCACCTCTCTAGATTGAATTGGAGGTAAGCTTTTCTAATGGGTCTCATGGCAATAACAGCGGTCAGTTTATACACTGCAATTACAGATGTGGAAATCACAAGTTAAAATGTGTGCCTCTGACTCCTGGAAGAGGATGTTTGTCCTTGCCTGCACTTTAAACTAAGGAAGTAGATGTCTACTAGCGGCCCTGTTCTTTTCTTCGTTGAGCAGCTATCAGTGGGAACAAAATCACATATATACTACTTCACTTTGCTGAGCGCAGCTGTGCATACACAGCACTCATTATATGTACACAACACTGCATTGTTGATCAACACAAGGTATGTTGGTTTAACACTGTAATGAACAACTTGAAAGCTCTTGTCTTTGGTGATGCTAAATACTTCCCTGCACTTAAGGAAGGCTGGCTAGAAGCTGTTGAAGGAAGACGAAACATGATACTGCTAGAGAGGGTGAGCACTTGGTGGGAGGGAATGGCCAAAGCTAAAGCAAGAATTGGTTCAGTGGTCAAACAGAAAAATAGAACGGAAAATACTTTTGACTGGAATAAAATGTTGGTTGTCATTTTAGAGATATTTTGGTGTCTTCACAGTATTTTTTATAATATATTTCACAGTATTCTTATTTCTAAATTCACATCAGAGATGGCTATTGAGGCTTGTGGAGACATCAAAGGGAGACAATAGAAAACACTTTAACTATTTTCGATAGAGAAAAGGAAAAGGGCAGATGATTAAGGGTAAAAACAGAAGGAGGTAGAAGAAGATAAACCACATGCAGCAGTGAAGGGAACAGAATGGACTTTCAAAAAGATCTGACCTGTGCTTAAACTCTAGCTCAGAGAGACGAAGATACTAGAGCAGGAAACAGTACGAGAATGCATTATCATTCTGGTCTGAGCCTTGTATCACTTAAAGTTCAGTGAATTTGTATTAAAGACCTTTGCGAAGGCTGTGTTATGTGTTTCCACTTAATATGTGGGTTTTAAAAAGATCATAAAAGGTTGTTTCCCTGTCTCCATTCTGCACATCCATTCCCTGTGGATGTGCAGTTCAGCTGTTTGCATGACCCCCTGGAGAGCAAACGCACCTAAAGACTAACCTGGGGAGAAAAGTTTTCAGCCAGATCCATTTCCTCATCTCTCTGTGGCTGAGCTGGTTTGTGACAGTATAGAGCACCTCATCATTGTGCATACAATATCATGATTATCCACCATTATCACACAACACACCCAGCAATGCAGGAAAAGCTGGTAGTGACAATGTGTTTGTTACTGGGGTGGTCCATGCAGCAGCAGTGATGGGTAGACAGTGGAGGTGGCATTGTCTCAAACTTTCATGCCAACATTTGCCACAGGATGTTTTAAGGAGCACTGATATATAGTGTACAGTAGAAGACGTAACCAAAGACATATTAAAAAATGTTAAAAATAATAGAGTGAAGGGTGGAAAAATGTTAGCAAGGACTCATATTCACGTGATTTTTTGAGTAACTCCTTTCTTTTTTGAGTTTTGCTCCAAAAGCTGTTTTTCCTCTCTGCACTGGGGATAGCGTTGCATTTATTTTGTATAATAAATGATACAGTTTTACTCTCAAGATCAAGCAAAATACAATTCTTTTGCCTAGAATGTCTCCTTACTAGATAGATGGTTATTTTGGTTCCATTCAGCTAATGTTATATATACTTCATGGGATTTTGTCCTCCTTTAAAATCTGTGCAAGTGAGATAGGTTTGTTATTTGCATATATATTATGTATATAATATATATTATACATAATATAAGTTCACAGGAGCCGTAACACAGGACTATGATTACACAGAATAATTCATAATTTTTTTCTTCTAGGCAAATGGATGCAGTTGGAAAGAATGTCTGTTTGCAAGGATAGCTGTCTTTGTTCAGCCCATAGCGAGCCTGAAGCATTAGGGAGTTTCAAGGTGTAGAGGGTCTGGGCAGCTGGCCTAGTCATTTTCAGATTCCAGATATAGAGCAGAAAAGTCCGTTTTCTTTCTGCTGAATATATTAAGATTAACATATTGTTAGATGAGGGAGCCGCATGCTAGAAATAGGAAAATATTACTTAAAGGAATGAACAAAGGAAGGCGATGATGGCTTTAAACCCTGGCTTTGTGGTCTCCTGTTCTTTCCTGCTCTGAAACCAAAGATAAAAATATCTATACTCTCAGAAGGGATTGGAGGCATCAAATATTTTATAAAGTTTATTCAAAATTAGTCAAGAAAAAAAAAACAAACAACAAAACCCTTACAAATGAAAACCAGAAAAAGAAATTTAACTTCTTGGACAGAAAAAATGGCCAGATTCAGTGTGACTGAAACTAGCTATTAAGCATGTTAGATGGTGATGGTCATTTTAGGAAGAGTGAAGGGAGACCTTTAAAATGGAGTCTATATACTTATTTTCTCTGTTCTAAGAAAGTTTCTACTTTTCATTTTGAAATGGTGCTTTGTTCTGAAGTTTACCGAATCTTAATTTTTCTAAGTAAGATAAACGACATCATTTATTTGTCTAACCAGTTATCTGAAATAAAGTTATTTTAAGCTCTGCTTGAAATTATGAAATGCAATTGCATCCTTCCTTGCAGGGGCTGTGTGCTTAGGGTCCTTCCATCCTTCCACAGAGCTCTTCTTACATCAGTGGAAAAAAGGCCTGCTTAGGCACAGGAAAAACCCTTCCAATAGTGAGAATTAACATTAAAGATGTGGGCAGGCTGGAGAGGGTCCAGCCAAGAGCCACAAAGATGATCAAAAGACTGGGAAACCTGATGTAGAGGAAAGGCTGAGAGAACTGTGTTTGCTCAGCCTAGAGAAAAAGGCTCAGGGGAAACCTTATCACCACGTTCTAGTATTTAGAGTG
The DNA here is from genome assembly GCF_963264785.1 of Psittacula echo. Taxonomy (NCBI): domain Eukaryota; kingdom Metazoa; phylum Chordata; class Aves; order Psittaciformes; family Psittacidae; genus Psittacula; species Psittacula echo. The sequence goes on along the minus strand of NC_137738.1, from coordinate 33,419,922 downwards.
GCTACAAAGAAGATGGAGACTCTCCTTTTACAAGGAGTCACATGGAAAAGATGAGGGGTAATGGGCACAAGTTACACCCTGGGAGGTTCCAGCTGGATACAGGAGGAAAATTTTTCACAAAGAGAACAATCAGCCATTGGAATAATCTCCCCAGAGAAGTGGTGGATTCCCCAACGTTGGATACTTTAGGGATTCATCTGGACAGGGTGCAGGATATCTTGTCTAGATCATGCTTTTGCCAAGGAAGGTTGGACCAAGTGTTCCATGAGGTCCCTTCCAACCTGGTATTCTATGATTGTATGGTTATGAGCACTGGGGGAGGAGTGCTGGTTACATTCAGTACAAGGGCATAGTCTACAGAAATTAAATATGGATTTCCCATATCAGTGTTGTGGGTGCATTTGTTCACAATCTAACTTGCAACTTCTCTAGTGGCTTGACAATTATATTTGTCTATTCGGTGACCTCATCTCCTCATTGCTGCCAAATAAAAACCAAAAAATGTCTGAACTTTTGCTTGTAAAAAATTAGGAATGATGACTTTTCCATCTAGGCTCTGTAGATGCTCACTCCCTCGGGAACTGTCACTTCAGAATTTCATAGTTATTGCTGAAAGACAAATTTGTGGAGCACTTGTTAAATATTCTTGTTGGTTATACTTCACTTTTTGTCTAAATGGGGTTTCCACATACTTATTTGAGCTAGGCTCAGATTTGTGTAAAGCATTTGATGTTGAAGTACCATTTGGATAGACTCTGACGTAGACCCTCTTGGGTTTTTTTTGAGGTTACAGCAATATATCCAGATATTTTTTTTTTTTGTCTCCAAAAAAAGGTGCTGATCCATGCCTCCTTTATAGCATTTATGACTGCAGAGGAATATGTAGTCATTTATTGCACATCACATTCATTCTTCCATCTAGCAAATACTGCAAAGCACTAACACTTGGAAATGCTCCTCGGAGGTGAGAGATGGGAGGTAAGGAGGGAGGAAGGGAGGAAGTAAAAGAGAGAAAGAATGAGTAGGAGAAATATTGGGCTCCTAGAACAGGGTCAAAGACACTCTGCTGCCAGACAGTCCTTACCACTGCCATCCTCACAGGATGCAGCACACCTGGACACCTGGACTCTGGCTCTTCCTGGCTTCTCTCTTCAGAGGTGTTTGTGTAGGAAGAAAGAGCCCCTTTAGAAAAGCTGTTTGAAGGACCCTGGGAAAGGAGCTGATGGATCTCTAAAAGGAAGCACCAGTCATGTTGTGAGATGGTAATGGAAGCTTCATATGAGGAAGGCCTACGTGTCAGCTGTATTATGTTGCTTATCCCAGTCACTGGTGCTTGTTCACATAATTAATTTCTGCAGATCCAAGAAGATGACAGAAGGAAAACTGTGTATAGTGAAGCCTCGGCTAGGGATAAAGATTAAATTAAGGTTCCATGAACTACTTAGCAATGAATGCTATGGCACTGCATTGGGAGCAAAATAAGGGTGGAACAGGCAAGGGCTGGGCATGTTATCGTTTCTGTCATTAGGTTAATTACATTGCTGATACTCTGCAAACTGCTGAAGGAGCAGGAGTGGCTTCTTGCTGGACTCTGCCCTTGTTGATGCCAGAGGGGAAAGTCTTGTTCCCACCTCTTTATGAGCCTTGCTGAGAGAAGGAGATCACTGGCAAATGATTGGGATAATATGCAGGAGACACTTCTAAGTTCACATGAGGGGAGATTCTTCAGCATATGAATGGTAGAGATAGTGCCAGCAGTTGAGCAGGATATTGAAGAGTGTGGGTGAAAGGGAAGGAAGGAAATCATTGCTATGCAAGGAAGCCTCCTTCAGATACACTGAAGTATCTGTGGAGCTCAGCTGTAACACCATCTTCACCCTGCTGCACAAGAATTATTGCAATTCCAATATTTGCTGGGTTTGCGCCTGCATACAGCATGGGATGGTCACTTACAGTGGCTGCCAAGCATAAGCTAGAGGAAGTTCATGCTGAAGCTATGAATAAGGCAGGGCATTTCTAAGGCTGTTAATAAGAACACGGTATCTTATTCCTCATCAAGACATCTCAATCTGCTCTCTGAAAATCAGACATCAGGGATTTTCAGGTTAGTCAAGCCTCTAGAGAGCAACACATGAGCTAGAGAGGTTTTTACCCCATCTTGTCAGTCACCCAGGGAATCAGAAGGCAGCTTTGCTTTCCCTGCTGCTCAGCCATGGATTGGCATGATTTTATTTTAGCTAACACTGCCTGATTTTGTTACTATGCCAAGTAACTGAAATATGAACACCTCTTGGCAGTGGAGAGAATAACCAAAGTTCCTATCGTGGAAAGTGTGATGATCAGTTAAATTATCCAGTTATAGAAGCTAGGATTTGAACCCTTTAGTTCTCAAGACCCATTGGTCTCCATAAGTTGGACCAAAGAGGAAATTCCACTGTTTTAAATAGTAGGGTGACACAGATATCCTCTGCAGCCAGTTTGCAGATGGTAATGAAACCACTGCAACAAGCTATGATGGGAGAAAATATTGTGGGCAATCTGTCTGCCGGGGCTAAAGAGCATCTGTGAAAACCATGGCAAATAAAAAGTGCTTCTGACTTGCAAATTTCAGATGGAGCAAGAAGTAGCACTCAGGTGTTTGTGAACACACACAAGAAGCACAAGGCAGAGCTAAATGCTTTGAGGAGGGGTCAGCCTGTGAGATTCTGAACCACTCACACCAAGACAAAGGGAGAAGTGGGTGACTCAAGCTCCTGTGAAGTTAGGAGGGATTTGGGACTGAACCAAAACCAAGCACCAGGCTGGACTTTGGACTGTTAAAGTTCCAACATAGATCTAAGCTAAGCAGCTCAAGCCCTTTTCTGACAAAGAGATCTATTTTGCATGCCATAAAAATTGTGTGAAGGAGAATTCAGCTCTTCTCCAAAGTATGTTTTTCTGGAGTTAATTTTATGGGCTGATGTATATGGAAATCATGTTACAAAACATACATATAGAACTGCCCTGTAGGGTATTAAAGTTCATTTTCTACAGGGACTTTAATGATGTCAAGGATTAGATCTGTCTCCAGTTCTGCTGAACAAAGAAGTGAAACCTGTTTACAGTCAGAAGCATAAAGTGTTTTGGCACAAGGATCTCTTACAGATATCACCTGAGACCAGATATAAAGTGGCAGGTGACAGCTCCATGACTGAAAATAGTATATCCTCCCTCTCTCTTTAAAAAGCAGAATTAATTACTTGTTTTAAAACACATACGCACAGAAACAAAGCGTCCTTTGCAAGCAAGTAAAGGATCAATTTGAGCTGTCAGATGACAAGGTGATCCTTTTGCATTCCTTTTCAGTTTTAAATCATAGGTTGTGTTTAGAGCAAATTCCCATGTTCTCCTCCTCTATCTGAAAGTAACTCTTTGAAAGGTAGAAATTTAGAAGGCTGGCACTATTTATCCAGCTAATTGCATACTAATTTGTTACAGTACAACAAGCTCATAGTTTTGGAAGTAGAAGACAAAGTCTAGAAAAAGGATCAGATCCACCCTGGATAATGTCCTGCTGGAACATACGGCCAGGCATTGAGTATATATATATTTTCTTTTTTAATCTTTTTTATTTGAACACACAAAAGGAAATTGAGTCACGGAAGAACTGTAGATACCATGACGTCTTGCATGTAAACAATTGAACAAGATCAAAACATCATTGTGTCCGTGTATTATGTCCTGAATATTCTTTATTCAGTGCCTTGAAGTGCCATTTATAACAGTGCAAAATGAGTATAAGTACTCCTGAGGTAGAGATGTGGGTATTTTTCCCCAGCCTCCAAAGAAGTCCCTGTAGAAGGTGGCAAGCACTGCAAAATAAGGCCTGGGATATTAAGTAGCTTGTCACACAGCAACCAGTAATACACTGGGGACAGAAACACCGTGGTTTAGCTACTAAGAGTATTTCTTTAACATCTTCTCATGTTGAGGAAGGTGGGGAAAACAAAGAGGAAGAGGACTGGTTTCCAGTGCAGGGGACTGTGTGCGTGACTGCGCATGGGGTCTGGTGAGGCTGCAGCGGATCTGGCTTTCTAGCAACCCTGAGATGCAGAGGAAATAAAACTAGGTTTATTGATTTGGCAGGGGCCAGAAAGGTCATGACAAGCTCCGTGTTCGCATGGTCTCTGTAGGAATTTCAGATGGTTCAGATGTAGGGGTCTTGCTCAGGCCTTGTGTTAAGGAGCATTTAACTCAGAAAGCTAAAGCCTACTGCCTGAATTTTGATTAATTTGTGGGTTTAATCTGCTTTTATTGTTCACACCCTTCCTCCTGAAAACCACTGCCTGTGAATACATGTTGAAACAGAGCAGTTGTTTGATTGTGATGATTTTCTTTTCCAACACCCATTTATTGACTTACTGTGAATTACAGAATTGGAAAAGAGCTGACTGTGAGGTTATGAGAGTAGATACTGCGTTGCACAGTAAAGTGAAAAGTAACTGGAATAAAAAATCCCACCCTGAGCCATTGCTGAATGGTGTTTGGGAACAAGAGTTTGTACAGTGCAGCCGGCGTTTGACATACTGTGTGTAAGGTCAGCATGTGCTTTCTTTTAACGTACAGGTGCTACACTTTCCTTTTCTTGACCTTTCCCATGTTTCAAATCTGGCTTAATCCCTCCCTCAAGAGAGTAGTATAGCAGCAATAATCACCTAATTTATGCCCACCCACAAGTGACCACAGGGGAAGAACACAAGGAAAACTTTCTATTGCTTTCATGAGGGAATAGGAGAAGAGATTATGTTAGACAAGAAAAGGAGGGGGAGAAGGAAAGACATGCATGTTTTTTCCATATTGGTGCCAGTATGGATGGCTGACAAAAGAAAACAGAGAATTCTCAAGCTTCACTGTACAGAAGAAAAAAGGTTTTCTCGCATCTCTGAAGCCTGATATTTTGCATTTGAAATGCATCTTGCATGTGGTTTGTGCCAACCCCAGAAAAAATAGCAAGGTTTCACCTGACAAATCCTTTGTAGCAAAAGTCAGAACCCCAAATTTTGGCCGTTTCCTTTGCTTCTCTTTGCTCTGACCTTCAAAGCCTCCAAAGGCCATTTTCTGAAAACATATTTTTAACTCTGGAACCTTCCAGAATGAAATCTTCCAGGTACCTATAAAAGTGAAGACAGTGTTTACCAGTACATGTCATTGCTTATCTATTGAATTGCTAGGTAAGTGAGTAGAAAAATATTCTAAAGCATTGGTCATGTCCTATTTTATAGACAAAGTGCATTAGGTACAACGCACTGTATTTCCCAACTCTTAGTTTATTTTTCTTTCTTTTTTCCCCCTTTCTTTTTAATAGTAGTTGCTTTAAAAAAGTTATTTGCAGATTTAATTTTATTTTTTTGTGTCAAAGTCTTGCTCTGGCATCACTAATTTGGAAAGCAGCTGCCACATAAAAAGCAATCATTTGCAATGACACTGAGACATACAGAGAATTTAAAAATATGCCTTTCATGGAGATTATTACATCAAAAGAAGAAACTACAGAAAAGAACCCAAAACACTGAAAGAACTACTTACCTTTTAAAGTTTCACAACAAATGTGTCCTTGACAAATGCATGGAGGGTAGCGACAAAAGGAAAAGTTACCTTAGCATAGGAAGAACTAAGCTGCAGAAAAAAGAGATGCAGCCACTTCAGTGCAGGGTGTTGCAAGGGACATGGGGAAGTTGGTTAGGACCAGCCATTTCCACTGGCGTGTTGTCCTCGAGGTACCCCATGGAGTCAGGACCTTAAAAGAAGGGGAAACCCACCTGGGAAGATGTGCTAGCCCAATAATCATGTCTGGGGCAAAAGCCTGATCATGGTTCCCTGCCAGTGCAGCCTTTTGGAGGGAATAAGGTTGCTAGGACCAGAAAACCACTACGAGATTTTGTGTGATTTTGTGAATATATGCCTTGCTTGCAGATAATTTCCTAAAGAAAGATCATGTTTATGAAGGCCAATTTTATGTAATATCATGTTGAGTGATTGCCCCACAGGTGGTGGTGGGGAACATGGGATGAGGAGGAGCGGAAGGAAGCAGGACAAACTATGTCCTGCTCCCCTCACTTAGAAGAAAGCTGGGACAGGATGTCTCGGGTAACCCTTCTTCATGGGATTGGAACTGGGACTGTCCTCCACACCTTTTTTACCAGGCAAACTAGTCAGATTATTCCTTTCCACCTCAAAATACTTTGTTTTATTTTGAGACTTGCCACCTCAGCTTAGCTGAAGGAGAAGCTGAAAGTCACAAACCATGAGAAAGGTCTCAGAGTTTTCTCAGTCCAGGCCCTTTTCTCTCCCTCTCTCAAGTGTTGCATATTCATGTTTCATTTTAGAATAAGGTTCACAAAGTTGGCTCAAGACAGCAGTCAGCTAGCAGAGAACAGCATGAAAACTATCCCAAAGGGCCTCTGAGGGCCGACTTTGCATCCAGGAAAGTGCCAAAAACCCTTGGAACAATGGCCACGAGCAGCTGCAGTAGATTTCTGCCGCCTCAACGTTTCTCCATAGATGAAGAGGAATTGAAAAGGGAGTAACTATTACTGTGACCTTGGTTATAGCTCAAATGTCATAGAATCCTAATTTTTATTTAACATAGGCCAATTTCACTGAGATTTCAATTGGAAGACACTGTGATGCAACGAAGTAGAAATTAACTCACAGAATGTGTAATTCATCTCATTTCCAAAGGTTTTTATTGCTGGTCCCTTAGGCCCTAAGCACACCCCAGACTGTGTCTGGGATAAGAAATACCTGATTTTTCTTGTCTCTCATCAAATTAGACTAGCACAGCCAGTACTTAGAGGATTGCCGCTCCCCAGAACACTCCATGTGTGGTCCCTGTTTCAGCTCAGCAAAAAATTCAAACATTCTCAGACAAAAACACATAAGGTTATCTTAGTCCCAGGCTCATATCCCCCTAATTTCTTAAGGTAAAATTTTTCCACCCACTTCGTTATGCAGCTGGAAATAGAAAAAGCCATATAAAAAATAGATTCGCATTGCCCATCCATATATGCCCCACATCACTTAGGAGACAATTATGTGTTACTCATGGAATAAGGTAGCAACTTCATTCTTTCCTCCCAGGCTGTGTCACACGAGTGCTTTTTCGTAGGGTGTCTTTCCAAGAATACCTTTCCAGGGCTGACACCTTTTTCTGTGGGCCCATTACCGGCATGAAAACGTGTGCTACTGTGCAATGTGTGAGTCTTTCCTTGCTTGTGCCTTGCTGTTGTGTAAGCAGAAGAGCAGGTTTGTCCAAGGGGGCAAGAGTCAACTGAGAACTTCCCCCTCATCAGTCCTCAGTGTGTTCATTCATCTCACCATCTTTGTTTTCTCTCGATTCTCTAAAATCATATTTATAAAGTGGCTTTATCCAAGCCTGATTATGTATCTACCTTGCTCCACTCTCTTTCATTGGTCAGGAGCTGAACTTTCTGTGCCGATACATTTCTCCTTAGCATGGAGTCTAAAATGCTGGAGCAAGCGGTCTCTGGTCCCATAGTGGCACAGCCCTTCCTGCTGTATCCTTGGTGGCTCCTGTAATCTATCTGTGTCTGCTGTACACCTGTAAAATGGCAGTAATAATCCTTGACTCACAGGTAGGAGATAAAGTACTCTGCACATTTAAGATCATGTGAACACAAACTCTGCTTGCAACACTCCACCTCTAGCAGCAAAGTAGCTGAAACCCCAAATACCACAGGATATGAAGGGCAGCAGACTGAATGCAAAATGCTTGGCTCTCAGCATTCAGTGCAGAGGTTTCTCCTAATGCCCTGGGAACTCTATTGGTGGGAGGGAAGTCTTTCCAGGAGAATTATGGATAACAGAATCTTTTTGACACATCAGTGTTGCAGGTGGAATATCCTGGGCAAGACCGCTCTGCCCACTGCAGCAGTACTTCTGCTCCCGTGTAAGGCAGGAGTCCACAGGCATGGAGGGCACATCCGGACTTTTCAAAGAAAGATTTGATCCTGTGTACTGGGCTGCAGCCTGCTCTTATTTTCCCAAGCTTAGTCTGAAATACAGAGTCAAACCTCTAAATCTGAAAAAGGAGTAAAGGTGGAAAATAAATCTCTAATGCGCAGTCTAGCAGCCTAAGTAAGTAAAAATTCAACCTACTAAGCAGTAAAATAAGTCATCCTGTAGTAGTTTTCTTCTTGGACTCATGCTCTCGCTGTTTCTTCACAGCTCATCATTCACCTATGTTGATCAGTCAGTTAAATGTTCAATGAAGCTGCCCACCATTTATTTGAATTCACCCTCTTATATACAGTGCTCCTCCTTGTAAAAATTGCTAACCAGTCCAAGCCAATGTTCAAGACAGTCAGTAAACTTGTCCTTGCTAGTGGCTGATGATGGGTGTTTGCAAACACTAATGCATGCATATATTGAGATGATTTTATCACAATCAGGCTTTACACCACTTCCTCTGGGATGAATTTTACAGACACAGGAAGATTTTTGCAGCATCTGAAAAGGTTCAGGTACTGAAAGGTAAATTTATACACTCTCTAGTTTTACAAATACAGTGTGCAATCAGTGGTGTTCAAAATGACCTCTTTAAAGGATTTTGCCCTTTTAACTGCATGAATATAAGTTAAGTCCTTAGAAGTGCAGAAATAAAATGCACAGCATGATAAGAATTTAAAATGAAAAAAATTAGGTATTTTATAGTTGGTTGATCATTCTTACAAACTTAATTCTGTTCTTCATTCAAAAGAGGTTTATAGATATAATCAAAGATTGTAGGTGATAGTTTCAATTCATTTCATGTCCATTGTATTATGCAGTGTTATTTTTTAGTGATCACAGATAGTTGACTATTAACTTAAATCACTGGTATAATTTACTCTTTTGTAGTTATTTCTAGCTTTCTCAATTGTGTCTTTTGTTGGTCTCTAAATAATGGAAATTTTTTGGGCCTGACTTATTTGCCATCTAAAAAGTACAGACTCAGATGGATTACCTCTTAAGCCATGGCGACCTTAATTACATGGAAGTATAACTAATGACTGGCTTTAATGACCTTTGTACTATCAGGGAAATGAAGAATTAGCCTTTCTAGAATTAAACCAGCCAAATTCTGCTCCACTTTTCCTGTCCATGGGAGCTGAAGTACGTGGGAGGTAAATTTCTGAAACTAATAACAAAATTCCATCCAAGACTTGAGTAATCACTGACTTATCCAGGAGAAGAATAGCAGGCTATTGACGGTTGAAGGTCTGATTTGCTTTTTGTGCTGGTAGAATGTTCTGCCTTTAATGGATTTACTTCTGATTTATACTTCTGTAGCCAAAAGGAAAATCTATTTCCAATCAGAAGGGAAGTTTGTTGTGACAAATAATAACTGAGGCTTTCAAAGTTCTCTAAACAATTAACTAAGTCACAACTTCAAAACAGAAATATTCCCTGCACTATTTTCTAGGACTTCCTCCAATATTATTTTCAAGGTCTCAGAGAGCCTTTGTCTGTTCCTGTCAACAACTGTTGTGCCATCTTAAAGATGGAGTTGTCTGCAAGATATCGTGTCTTCTTCCTTTAAAATGTTCTTTCTCCCAGTCTCATCATGTTTGGAGGCACTGTGGAAAAGGAGCTGTCATCCACAGCTCCAAGGTGGGAGTTCGTGGGTGCAGGCTGTCCTGGGCATGACACCCCCAGGCTACCTGGCTGCAAAGGCATGCCATCCTGCCATGCAGAGGGCTCTCCTGACGCTCCTCCTGATCTTGGAATCCTTAACCAGAACAGCAGAAGTAGCTTGGAAAGATAAACCAGACTGCTTGAAAGTCAGGTGGAAAAAGAACCCACTGCTGAAGCTCTAGAAAGCAAAGTGTGGGGCATGGGCTAGCCATGCACAGGAAATGTATGCGACAGTTTTTTGCTGGGGGTCAGGCAGGACTGCCCCAGGCAAAAACCAGTGTGGGGTGAACCAAGTGCGGCAGGACCTAAGAGGCGGTGTCATGAACTGCTTTGCACAGAAACAATGTCCCCTGTCCTCTGACTGATGGCTTCTTGTGTATGTGAAAGGCAACATCTCCCACCTGGTTTCTACATTCCACTTTGTGACAGAAATGTAACTGATGGGTGCATACCCATGGAAGTTTCCTGCCTCCAGTATGGACTGACGGCATTAGTTCTTCTACTGATGTTTTGCCAGAAGGCTGAAGCTAATGTATACTTCATGTACACCATGTCATATAGCCCCTAGAGTAGATGGTATTTGACTGAGGAGGTGTTTTCATGCTTTTGCACTGAATTATGTTCTCATTTACATATACCCTCTTCTGCTTCTCTGATATTAATGTTGCTCCTACGGCAGGTTTAAAAGTCTGCCTTTCATCTGCCTCTTGCTATTTTATCAGTGTTCAGTGCAGGCAAATTCTCACTTGCTGTTAAAGTTAAGAGCCTTGTGAGGCATCCTCATGTCTGCATCACCAGCCTTTGTGAGGAGGTTTGTCCTTCATTAATTATTGCTTTTGGATCTCCCAGCATAGCAGAGTCTAAGGAAAGATGAAGAAGACCCCTTGCAGGACTTACCCACAGTTTACATTTATGTGAGGCACTGGAACAGCTTGCTCAAAGACATGGTAAATGCTCCATCCCTGGCAGGGTTCAAGGTCAGGTTGGACAGAGCCTTGAGTGACATGGTTTAGTGCAAGGTGTTCCTGCCCATGGCAGGGGGTTGGAACTGGATGATCTTAAGGTGCTTTCCAACCCTAACTATTCTGTGATTCTATGTGCCTTTAAGAGATGTGATCATTCTGCTGAGTTTTAATGGCTATAGCTATTGTTTCTACAGACCTCCGTATCAAAACTGAGCACTTCAAACAATGCAAAAGTCTTTGGTAATTTTCAGTCTATTTCTACGCATATATATGGGATAAAAGCTCCTCAGCTAAAACTATCTGAGAGCTTCAGCCACTTCTTCCACATAGATGTATCTTTCTTCCCACTCCTGAAAAGCCCTCCTTCACCAGGGCTGAAATTCTGCTCCTTTAAGAGCCAATTAAGCACTTTGCTGCTGACTTCAGTAGGGGCCAGATCTCTGCCCAAATGTTCTTCCTTTGCATTAACATCTTCCTGCACTCCTGGGCTCCTAGTACCACTTTGTTCCACTCCCGTCGCATACTTCATTCCTTGTTTTCTCCCTGATTGACAAACAACTATTTCTGGCAAGCAGCGGAAGTGGCAGAGGATGCTTGCTAATATCCTTGCCAGATGATGTTTCCATACAAGTGGGTCAGTGTCGTGACTAGCGCAATCATTCTGGGGCATACTGTGCCTTCATTCATGACAACAATTGGGCTCTCAAAATCCCTCACATAAAAAATAGCTGGCAAAAGCATCCTGTTATCTCTCTTTTTTGACTGTGTTAGCTGGTACAGGCTACTCTGCCTCATCCACTCTGTGCACTGGATACAGCTATGTGAAGATTTCAATTTAGTTTTGCAATTGCTTTTTCTGCTGGGTCTGATCTAATTGCTGTCAGGATGCATAGCTGGCACTTCAAGTGGTAATGGGAAGACCCAGGAAATGATTTTGAGCTTTAAAATCTCTTTAGGACAGCTTCTTTCCCTTCCCAGAAAATTTGCTCAGCTTCTAAAACTTGTAAAAATAATTGGTCAGTGTAGAGAGAACTTAGACTGTAATACTAGTGTGCTAAAAATCAATCACTGCACACACTATAGCATCACTTCAATAGATACAGCTTAGCAAACATTAGATTTACAGCCATGTTTTTGCCAGCTTGGTCTGCAGAGTTAAATTCTTCAGCAGTCCTCAGGACTTTCCTGGACTGTTCTCAGGCAGATAGATCTCATCTGCCTCCTTTTCCAATCACAATAGCCTCTCACATACAGTCCCTTGTCTGTATTTGCCTTCTCTGGCATTTGGATCTTAGCCCTTCTTTTAATTTCCCTGAAAGTTTTGGGTCAACCAGTACTTGAAAGACAGAGGGGAAAAAAAAAAATTCGGGGAATTGTCCTAAAAATTGATTGGTGGACTTTCAGACAACTTAACCTAATAGTTAATTCAAGCTCAAGAGCTGCAGAGGTGGGAGTAGTTTTTGAGGACTGGCAACTCCTGATTAACCTCTTGCATGAGTGCTGCTTCTCAAAAGATAAAGGATGATAGGGCTGGATGTTACTTAGCATCTTGGATTCCTTGGCTTCTCCAAATTGGTGATCCAGACACTTTGTCTGATGACTCTTGTTCAGTCTCTCTGTTCCTTGTTTTGGCAGAGCCGGCAGTATGTTATAGGCCAAACGTCAGAGCAGGTAAGACTTAGATTACTGTTGTCATTCCCAGTTTGTTTCAATTTGTGGATTGGTATGGCAAGTTAATCTCTTTATTTTGGTACAAAAAGCAATTATGGAGATATTGTGAGCTCCTAGTTGGACCGCTTCATTGTTTCCTGGGACCAGCTATAACTGTTACAGGTAATTCGAGTGTGTAATGGGTGTAATTAAACACACAACTCTTAGCAGCTGATTTCTATACCTGGCAAATCTTTGAACTGTGCCAATTAGGAGGCACAATATGTGCTGTACCTCTGGCAGGAGTCAGCAATAAATCTCCAAGGAAACCCTCTGGTAAAAATTTCTGGTCATGGACTATTGACACACTCAAAGATAAAATGCTGATGTGATGACCTTGAGTTGAGACCCAATGTGATGAAATCAAGAATGTGAAATTTAAAAGGAAGATAGCAATTTTTAATACATAAACATGGAAGGATGCCTTAGAGAGTGATTAATGCGGCATTCTGTTAACTTTAAGTACTAAAGAACATCTGGCATATTTCCCCCTTGACTGCAAATTTCTGAGCACTGGTGTTATGTCATCTTACAGTATTCATTTTCTTCTCGTCTCTATAAATCATCTCAGCAATTGTTGTTCATATGAAAGTAATTATATAAATGCACTTGATTAAATTAGCTTTCATCTAGTACAGGTTTTTTATATATGGGTATTTCCCTTCCCGAAATAACTCAGAGGAACCTATGTGTTAGGTTTGTGCCATATGACTGAGATTAGAGTCCCTCAGCACTGCTAAGCCAGTACATTTCAATATACCTAAGGCTCAAATGCTGTACCCAGGGTCAATCCACTGGGCTTTTCTCATGTAGGTACCTTGGCAAAATTTTGTCCATGGGGGCAGCCAACTTACTGAAATGCTAATGAAATTCTAGAAGCTGGCATTACTCGTTCAGGTTTTGCTGATTTGTATTACCCTCAGAGGCTTCATCTTTTCAAAACTCAGTCAGAGAATGATAAAGACCAGACTGCACAGCACAGTGACCTTGGGCTCTCTCTTCTGTTACCGCATCTTGGTGCTATAACACTGAGCAGATTGGGTCCAAGTGTAAGAGGATAAAGTCAGAATGATTAGGGATTTGTCCCATGACTTCAGCATTGTTGGATCCTCTTGAACGCTTTAAAAGCCCTCATGAATTATGGACACAACCGTGTATGCCAACACACACTTTTGAAATGTTAATTTTTTCAATGTCTTGCAGTTGATTAAACAAAACAAAATAACCCATAACCTCTAGGAAAGTAGCAATATAAATTAGGCTCTTTATGAGTTTCCCTGGCTCCTGCTGCCACAGCGAGCGTGAGGGGTGGTTCCAGATCCTCACAGCCCTTTTCTGACCATACTCGGCATCCAGCCCTTTGTGTTGTGCTATGGTCGTTCACAATGGAGCATTACAGAATAAACTTCTCCTACCAAAATATACCCACCACTTAAAGCATGGCCTTTTCTCCTCAAACCTGTTTTGAAGAGCAGAAGAAGGAAATGCCTTTTATAAGGGGTTGATCACACATCAGTCCTAACTACCCACTCTCCTTGCTTCAGCATCAGCTGTTCTCCTGTGGCAGGCTGACCCGACTTCACTTGGGTGCTAGACAAATCCCAGCTTGCAAGAGTTTAGATTCTAGCAACTTGCCTGAGGAAATATAAGGTGAAAAGAAAAGAGATGAACATATCAAACATGGGGTATGTTACCACCAGTTCCTCACTGCTGCACACACCAAAGCAAGAGTGACAGAAGGCAGGAGCACGGGGAAGGAACAGCGGCTCATTCTCTCCAGACTCTTGTAGTAACTAGTGCTCTGCTATATGCACAAAGTGGTAATGGTTACAACATTACATTAAGCAGAAAATAGTCCCACATTGTGTATTTTTGAGGGGTTCTCTCCTTTTTGAGTGCTAGGAGCTATCTTTGACCATCTCATGCCAAGCGTACTTCTTGATAGAAACTGCTCCTGAAGTGCCTGAGTTTCAGGTTGTTCCCTCACACAGGCACATGTCTTGATTGCCCATTGAAAATGCAACTGTTCTGACCTCCTTAAGGCTTCAGGAACTCAAAGACCAGGTAAAACTAGACCAGCGAGGAGCTGCCTGTCCCACAGAGCCACTCATTGGCCTTAGCAATGTGATACAACAAGAAAACATGGGAAATGCATCTCAGATAAACATAGACCATCTGCGGCCTTTGTTCCCTGACTAGCCTGGACTTACTCTGCATTTCAGCTTCTCACCTGAAATGTGGGGAGAATGGTACTGCACCATCTCCCAGCTGTGCTGTAAGGATGTAAGCATTTCAAGCCTGTGCCATGCTCTGGGTACTGGGTACTTACTGTGCACCAGGCAGAGAGGCTTATGTTTTCTGGGGTTTTATCCCTACAGCTGGAATCAATGGAAATACCCTCATTTATCTTATCTGTGTATCACACCACTTCAAAAAGCAGATGCAACCTTTGTTATTTCTCAACTTCAAATAAAAAGTTTTTTTAACATTGAATAGGTTCTGAGATCCAGAGGAGGAAGGGGTTTTCTTATTCTTTAAGTCATTTTATACAAATCAAGATCGAGTATCAACAGTGTAATTAAGCCCTGTAAAGTTAGGGGAGATAAAAGTTGAGATGAATTACATGTTTGGAATCCTCAATTAACTTCTTGATCCCTAGGTCATCCAAAGCAGGTCACCCACACCCAAACAAAATACAGCACCACCATCCCAAAAAGTCACATGAAATCCTACTGATAGGAGACAAGATTAATAGTAGGGAGTGAACATCATAAGAGGTTTGGTTTGAATAAGCATGCACAAAGTTGGCTGCTTATCTGAAATGTATCCAAATTACTTTAGCCTACAAGCCTTGTAGGAACGGGCTTTGTGAGGTGACTTGCTCCAGCTTTTTGGTTTAGTTTTTTCTTGTATCTCAGTGAGGAGATGGCATAGAATTTCATCCTACATCCATTTATTTCTTGAAAATAACTTATTTAGTAGAGACAATGTGTTATAACAGAGCTGGATAATGCAGGCATTTTCACTCAGTCTGCACTATGTTTATTGCACACAAATTCCTCCTATTAAAAATCATTTTCAAGGATGCAAAGCTATGCACTTGTACTAGGAAATGCCCTGATTAAAATCATCCACATGGTTTCAGTTCATCCCATTTGGAGGCTAGATTTTGTGGTGGTCCATAATCCCCCAGTGCCATACAGCCTGTGTTGTGCTCTCCCTGCCTGTGATGGATGTGATGGATGGTGCTCACAGTGCTGTTCGGTGTGTGGTCCCGCACCTTATTTACCTCACACAACTGCTGGAAGAATCATTCCTTTCTCCATGAGCCTTCCTGTGGACTTTAAAATTGTCAGTGAGCTGCTTCACAAGCATTTAGAAATACCTTTTCACAACAACTCTTAAAAATGAAAAGCAATTTAGGCGCTTTCTACATATGAGGAATGTGAAGCAAAAAAGAGATGGAGGTGAAAATGTTTCCCATGGACTACAATTGCAGCTTCAAGTGTTCGGCACTTCTGCCAGTCAGACTGAAGGGTTTTTAGGCAGAAAGCAGAAAATGGAGGGTAAACAATCCCTAACCCTGCCAGAGGAGAGGGGTTGGGGCTTTATGGAGGGTGTTTACTCCATTTTGCTCTGTGAAAAATGCAAATTTGAAACAGCTACATTTTTTTTTTGCATAGTGTTTGCTGCTGTGCTGTTGGCTTCGTTGCTATTATTATTATCATCTTACAAGGCCTTTTATTTATTTCAACTTCAAGTCTTGCTGAAAATTTATTAAAGAACAATAAAAATTAAACTTAAATGACAAAAAAATGTTATTAGTCCCTATGCCTGTTGACAACTGTTGTGTTAGGAGGCATCACACCGAGGTCCTGGACATGGAGGGGTGGGCTGGAATTTCTCCACAGCAGCCCCTAGATTGTATTTTTCCTAATTCCCTGCCTCACTGGGAAAAACTTTTCCAGCTTTCTCAGCCAATGAGGACATTCAGGTGGGGCAATGGATACACTGCTGGATCCTGCCACAGGAACCTGCTCATGTGGATTGGTATGAATGAATCCCCTGAAACTTGCCGCAGTCCCCTGCTGACCCTCACCATCGGTTTTGGTCCCCTGAAAACCAAAGCAGGCGAGGAGCAGGGATAGGTGCAGAGCAGCACTTTACCAAGATCCTTCACTGGGTCATGGTTGCTGCATGCCCCAAAAGCATACCCAGATCCCCTCCTTCAGGTGAGCATCTGGTGCTCCTAATATAAAAAGGGGCAAATTACCTGATCCTGCAGGCCAAAAATTGCATGAGTTTAGTGCAGGCTTGAGAAGGGGTGCCTGTTCCTCACTCTTCTCCCAATATGCTGATTACGGCATTTGCCTCTGCAGAGGCTCTGCTTTCACAAAACTGGGCTTCTAAACTTTGAAATCAGTTCAGGAAAGTTGGGCAGAGCTTTGTTACTCTCTACAGCAGAGGGCATGTTTGTTTGCAAGACTGTCTCAGTACCAGTATTTCACACAGTGAATGGTGAGGTTAGGAAATAAATATGGGAGAGGAAGGGGAAGTTGCCAAGATGAGCCATTTTCTTGAGCAGTTGAAGGCTGGGTTTGTACAATTCAGAGCACTCTGTCCCTTTGCTCCAAGACAAGAAAAATTCCAGGAGGATGGTGACTCTTCCTTTTGGCAGATTTTCCTCCTTCCCAGAACAGTCCCTCTGCAGAGGCCCCATCTCTGTTAAAATAGGTGAAGTGTGTTGGCACTTACTGCAGGAGGTTAATATTTGGCAGCAACACCAGGCAGACTTTGTTCTCAGGGATCAGTGCTGTTGGCAACATGTATGCTCATTCAAGACAGCTGCAAAACAAACCCCGTTCGTAGTAGCTGTTGTTATATGAGAATGTAAAAGCTGCTCCTCTACCACAGGCAGGAACTGATACTGGAAGACTTGTGCTAAAAGAGCACTGTGGCAGCATCAGCAACACTGCCTGCACAGACTACTGCTAAAGATGGTTTAGACTTTTTCAGGATGAGCTCTGATTCATTACATGGATATAAAGCTCCATAAGTAATAATAAAAACAAACCAAATCAAAACAACATCCTTTTACATGAAAGATGCTGTGTGTTTTACTGCTTTGTAGAGAGGAGTTCTGTAAGTCACGCAGCACCATGAAGGTGAAATGAGCTTCAGTCACTCACTGAGCTGTCTAACAGTATAACTGCTAGGAAAACATGGCACATCCATCGCTGGTGTCACTTTGCTGTCTGATTGGCAACACTCCTGGGATGAAGTTGCCCTGGTGAGTTTAAACAGACTCCTAATTGTGAGTCGGAATAGGAATGGATGCAGAGGGGTCCTCAGACTGAGTGCATTGCTATCCTGGAAACCACCATAACACAATACAGTAATCTCCTGTGCATTTTTCAAGTACTGCACCTCAAAGAGAAGAATCAGAAACACAAAATATGTTTATTTCCATATGCAAGTAACAGAATATTGCCTTTCCTTGATATATATATACAGAGGATATAATGCATAGCAATACAGTATGGTATTATGCAAAATTATTTACACTTGGGAAATGCTGTATCTCTGTTTTTCTCTTTCCTGTATGATTTTTTGCCAGGTCATTTCTCTGCAAGCAA
Organism: Psittacula echo; assembly: GCF_963264785.1. Lineage (NCBI taxonomy): Eukaryota > Metazoa > Chordata > Aves > Psittaciformes > Psittacidae > Psittacula > Psittacula echo. The sequence continues at coordinate 33,401,936 of NC_137738.1, read as the reverse complement.
CTGAACAGATATGCTGGCCAAGCAGCCAGGGGAAACAGAAAACATACAATAATAATGCTGATATTGCCATCATTAATGTCTATCACTACCAATCTCTACCTCAGTGCAGTTATCTAACAACTGATGGATGAGTGATAGCCCGGTGCCATGCAGCAAACAGCCTTTAAAAAGCAGTGAGGCAAACCTGGTACGTCTGAGGGAATTAATAGCAAATTGATGGCAGCCAGGAATATTGAAGCAGCAGCTGGAACAGCTGTTGCTGATGTTCTCCGGTTTGAATCTGTTCTGTCATCCTTCCTAAGCCATGCAGAGGCTGCCAATGCATCCTGCCCATGCAGAGAATCTGACCACTTTGCTTTGGCTGGCTTATCTGTGGTGGGTTCTTTGCCTTGAGCTGTTGCCTTGAGTTTTTGAGGCTTTCTTTGATTAAGCTGGTAGTTGGCTTGACTATCAGCCTTCTTCCTAGTATCCTTTCTTTTGTCTCCTCATGTCAGGGTATAATAAAAGCTATCCATAATCCTTTGCCACAACAGAGTTTAACTTTGCCCCCCCTCTGTTTCACACCTCCAAAGCAATACTGAAATGGGAAGGGGACAGCAAGGCTTAGCTGGGCCATGCCAAACCATTCTGCCAATCACCACACGGCAAGACACTTTTTGGGGGAGGATACAGGTCTCTGATCCTAGCAGCAGAGCTACACTTAATGATCCATAGAAAAATGGAAAAAAAAAATCAGATTAAAAGGTTTAATGAGTTACACAGGGACAATGTTTTATTGGGAGAGGAGAGGCAAGGAGCAGCTGCAGCCTTCCACCCACATGTTCCTTCATGGTTTCTCTCTCCAGGGAATTGCATGGTTTTGCAGAAACTGCTTTCATGAAGTCAGTGTGCGCACTGGGCTGAAAAGAATTGCCCTCCTCACTGCTTTCCTCGAAAGAGCAGGACTAGCGTTTTCCTCTCATACTCAGGCTGTGTAAATTCAACCTTACTGCACAGAAGGTAATTGAATTCTACAAATATAGGGAAATAGGTTAAAATATCTCAACACTGATGATCACATCATCCTGGAAATTGCTTTAGGAGCGAGGCTGACTACAGAAATCTAACTGCTAAAGTGCAAGGGATGTAATGATGTACAACAGATACCAGTGGCTTAATGTATAATAGCCATTTTGGTAGCAGAACACTGATTTTTGCATCCCACTGAAACCTCAGCTGATATATAGGAAACTTTATAACAGGGCTTAGGGGAAATTTTATAGAGAGTTGAAAGTGGATTTTAATTCCCTGTAAAGCAGTGCCCTGATCTGGGAGGTTAGCCTAATTGTCTAGGGCTCTGTATGTTTATGCAGCAGCATAATGTCATACTGTATCTCTTGTGGTGATGTTAATATCACAAAAACTTTTCTATTAGATTTGCAATTACTGCTGCATTATGATGCTCCTAGAGAGCCCAAGGCTGGGTCAGGGTCCCACTGTCTTAGGCAATATGGAAATGTGTAGTAAATTACCATCCTTGCTCTCAGAATCTTTAGAACTGAAATTATATTGTATTTTCAATTTATATTTCATTATGGTATATTGATATATCAGTTTCCATCTCAAAGACTCTGTAAGCAATTCTTATTACATGGCGTAGTCACAGTGCAGGATAGAAGACTGCAAGTGCTAAATATTTATTATGCAATACAACAGTGAAGAGATTTTAGCTCAAGACAGACGAGTAAATGTTTTACTTAGGGCGAGTGCTGAGGGAGAATGAGTGTCCATACAATCCAAACAAGAGCAGAGTGTTTAATGTCTTGCTTGAAAGATTCATGGGTAATAAACTACACAGTTTCTGGCTTCATCCTACAAATACGGAAATGATCCTGCTTGGTTATGAACATCAGCTACAGCAGTCACACAGCCACTTGGCCAGCGTAGCTGAGGAGCATCTCATTCATCCATTTCTCCCTTCCTCTGCCCAAGTACATGACTTTCTTGCTAGCACTGCTAAAGTTAAACAACTCTCAGCATTACCAGTCCAAATCCCTGCTCAGTGGTTTACATAACTGTGCTTGTAAAAATTGGCTTAAAATGCTTTGTAAGCTGAACTGTTCAAGGTCTATTACGTAGCTCAATGGTAGCATTCTGTATTACAGCAAAACAGTTCTCCTTGCAATCAGAGCTGTCAGGGTTTTGTTGTTCTTATTCCTCCTGTCTTGAAAATTAGGATGAAAAAGCTCCAAACAATCATTGTAGGTGCCACACACAACTGGTGTGAAAAAACAGCACTGCTGACACTAATGGCATCATTTTCTCAGGTGAGAAGAAAGCATGGGCACTTAGATGAAATGCATTTGAGCTGAGCAGATTGTTTTGTTAGTAGCAATGTTACCAATAGAATCTGCACTATTGTGTACAATGGCCTTCAGCAGAAGATGGAGTTTGGCTTTCATGTTCTGTTTCTCCCAGTGTGGAGCAGGAAAAAGAAAAAAAATCCGCCTCAGTGTTTCCTTGGAATATTTCTGGATGACAGAGTTTAGGCTCACACCACTTCTGGAGCTGATGTGAGGCATTCTACTTCAGGCCTTAAGTGCCTGATGCTTAAGACAAATGTGAAGATACATGGCAATGTGCATTAAGATTCCCACAACCCGTGCTCCCTTCTGTCTTCTGCCCATCTCTGCTTATGTCAGCATTTTCTCTAGCAGAAATGCTGATAATGTTAATCTCATCCAGACACACATGTAATGGTTATAAAAGGCCCAGCAATTTGCAAGTACAAAGGACATGTATGGTGAGCAGGCATCACTGACCTGACATTTACTATGCCCACATATGAATTAAGTCAGTGACACTTCTATAATAGGGTCAGCAGAGGGAATAAGGATGCTTTAAAAGCAATGGTTCTCCTCCCCTTACCTTGACACCTTAAGCAGGTGTGTACTTAAGAGGTGGATGCCTCTGAGCTTACCTTCTAGAATCAGAAATTTCATAATAACACAAGAACTCTGTGGGGATTAGCACATAGAATCATAGAATCGTTTAGCCTGGGAAAGACTTTAAGTTCATAGAGTCCAACCATTGACCTATCACTGCCAAATCCACCCGTACACTATGTTCCTAAGTGCCATGTTATGTTCCAGGCCAGCAAGTGACCTTGAGCATGAAACCCCCATGTCATGGTCAGAAAGCCTCGACTTGCAGTCCTTGAATGGAAATAAGGAGTCTGAATTACAGTGATTGTACAGCCTGTTGGGAACAGTGCATTCTCAGATACCCATAGCATCTCACTCTCTGTTCATTTGTCTTATATTTTCTGGGGAAAAAAACCAAAGCCAGCATACCAGATTTCTCATGCTGCTTTGTAATGTACTTATATAGTGTATTGTACCTTAAAAGTTTCATTTACGTATTAACCATCAACACCAAATAGTGTTCTATATGGCACAGTAAATGACAGCTGGTTTTCAAAGAGTTTGAAGAGTTAAGGGTGTGGATAGAACAAACAAGGTGAACAAAATGTAAGACCAGTAGTTGTGTTTAATTTAAATGTAATTTTCCTGCTTTTGTGCCTTCTCTTGATACATTGGGAGTGACTGAAGTGTGTTTTTAAGTGACCTGGTAGCCTTCAGACAGAGTAAAGTGTCAGGAGAGGCTGGAAATTATAATTTCTGTGTGCAGAGTTTACCAAAGCAGCAGGCTGTTATTTCCCAGTCATCCTGCAGAATAGTCAAGATCACGAGGAAGGAGGCCGAGCAATGCGGCTGGGAGGAGAAACGGGAGGAGAAGACTGTGCTAACGCTTGGTCTGACAGCGCAGGGCAGATAACCCCACTTCTTTTCATGTCCAGTGTCCTGGGTTCAGCAGTAGCAGTCATTTTTTCTCCTTCTTAGTAGCTGGCGCAGTGCTGTGTTTTTGACTTTCAGCCTGGGAACAGCGCTGATAACACCGATGTTTTTAGTTACTGCTCAGTAATGTTTACTCTCACCAAGGGCTTTCTGAGTCTCATGCTCTGCCAGGGGGGAGGCGAAGCCGGGAGGAAGCAGAGACAGGACACCTGACCCAAACTGACCAAAGAAATATTCCCTACCACAGCACGTCATGCCCACTATATAAACTGGTGGCAGTCACCCGGAAGGGCTAGGTCACCACTTGGTCGGGCTGGGTATCGGTCGGCAGGTGGTGAGTGGTTGTATTCTCTTCTGTTGTCATTTCCCTTGTGATTATTATTATTGGCGGTAGCAGTAGTGATTTGTGTTATACCTTAGTTACTGAACTGTTCTTATGTCAACCAGTGGGAGTTACATTCTTTTGATTCTCCTCCTCATCCCTCCAGGAGAGGGGGGGGACGAAGTGGGGGAGAGTGAAAGAGAGGCTGTGTGGCTGACTGAGTTTAAACTATGACATCCAGTCTTTCGTTTTCTCTCTGTCCCACCTCCTACTGATGATCTTTCTGTTCCTTTTCTTGCTCTTGTTGCTGCAACAACACTTAGATGCAGTTCATGGCTCCTGCCTGTTTGTTTGCCACATGGATCATCATTTTGTTCAGGTCCTGTGCAAGTGTGTGACCCCAGGGCTGCATTTACAACACTGGAACTTTGAAAACACAATGGTAAACACATGTCATTTGGGCTCCAGTTGGCATCAGCTCTGTCTTCCAATGGGAGAACGGGTCATACTGCACTGTGAATGCAGTCAGGTAAAAAATTGTTTACCTTTTCCACAACAAATCCTAAAAATCTGTATTTTTCCCTTGCTTTGTGTCAGACCAAAAATTATCATTTTTGATTAGAGACAGCCTTCTTCCTTGACATCCCTAAGTCTGAGGCATTCAGCTGGGATGATGAGACTCCAAGTGAACAGCCCCTATGTGTTTTACATGGGTTGTGCTGACTACAACTAAAACTTGCTTTTGGGTCTATGCTAAACCTGGTGCTATGCTACTGACTGCCCTGGCTAAGACTGACATGACTTACTTTCCTGAAGAAAACATCAGAAACAGTGAACTTCTGCAGCAATGAGCACAGGGATCAGGGAGCTGGACTAATATAAAAAAGAGTTCATGAAAATAATTTCCTGAAAACAAAAGGTGTCACATTCTTTAAAATAGTTGAATATTAAAAGATTATAAATGCCAATATTCAAAGTACTGTTTTCCCTCAGAAAGCTCAATTTGAGTAGATGAGTTTGGCTCTGGTCTTATGGTGATGTAATTCAAGTAAAATGTCCGATTGTACCAGCAGCCACTGGAGTTAGCAGATCCCATTTTCTTGATCAGATCTGGGTCAGAGGAAATAATATTCATTCTATATGTGGCAAATGTTTTCCATGCAAAAGGTGGGTCTGCATGCTCTTAACCCAGCCTGCCCTCTGTATACTGCCAGTTCAGTCCTGATCTCACCCTTCATGCCCAGCCCTCATTTCCAGCTCTTTACAAAAGCCTTTTGCTAAGCCTTTCCTCCTTTGAAGGAGTAATTAGCTCCCACCAGGGAGGAAGTCCATCCTGCAATACATTGTTGTTTTCTTCTTCTTTTTTTTTTTTTTTTCCAGCAGGTACAGCTGTTTTTCAGTCTGATTGAAATGCTGTAAATGGCCCTTCACTCCAGCCGGCAGAGAACTTTCTCAGCAGGAGGTAAGGCAGCCAAGCTTGACTGTTTGCTTTGTAAAAAACCTCTAAATCCTTTTGCCTGAATCTGCTTAATTGTTTTGGAGTCCTTGGCAATTGTCTTTGTCGCTATGTAATTGATGGTTGATGTTGACCCACCAGCTTCCGAGTTGGCCTCATTGCCCAATACCAGGGAAACCCAGCACACTGGTGAGAGGAGCTCCAAGGATGCTCCTACTGTAAGAGCAGCCCATTGTGACTTTCAGTCAAACAGTCAGAGTTTGGACTCTGTTTCGTTATTTTTCTTTTAGACAACTAGCTTGAATTCAATCCATAGAGAGCATGAGTAAAAATCACTAGCATGTGAGGGCTTTTTAGTGGCCCTCACTAAGATCCTAGTTGTAGGATCTTGCCCTGCTGCTGGCAAACAGATATCACTGGTTTTAAAACTGCTGCTGCAATTTCCACCCTTTGTTGATAAATTCAGCAGACAGGCTAACACTGAATGGATGTGAAGATCAAACTGACTTCACTGTATCATGGTGAATGGATGCTGGTACAGTGCCAGGGTCCTTCTCGTGCATTTTTGAAGCTGAAGCTTCAGTAAATGGAAGACTGCTGAATTAGTCTCTCATGATGCTAGAATTCATGTCAGTTATTTCTTTGAGATGTTGAACGTACAGTACAGAGATGAAGGCACAATTTTCACTTAGCTTTTCTCCATCAAGGACCAAAATGCAAGGAGAGGGGGCTCATGGTCAGACCTGTAGGTCTCTCCCTGTGTGGGAAAGGCCCTCCTCAAAGAGACCAGTCAAGAGGGAATGAAATGGCCCTGCTTCCTGCTTCAGACACAGCTGTTAGATGGACCTGTTCATGCTTCCTCTCCAAATCACTTTTTAATTAAGATTTAATAAGCATTGTCTGGTTTAAGAAAAAAATCCAGCCATTTTGGGTGTTTGTCAAGGACCATGGAGCTCTTTCTAGTCCTGTACCGGTTATGAATTGAGAAAATCATGCATTACACTGTGTAAGCAATGCATGTGCCTCCCAGGATGGGGTATTTAAAAGGATTTTCAATTGGTGCTCAAGCTCACAATGGAGTTGTGGCAGTTTCAGAAATTCCTATACACTGGTTCATACATTCTTTGCCTGCTCCAAATGACAGTCAGCAATTTAGCTTGAGCATCTCTCTGCAACTACTGTAGCTCAGTTGACGCTGCCACTTGAGTTGCTGCACTTTGTCTTTATGTCTTAGCCTTCAGGGGTGGTAAAATTGCATCAGATACTCATAGTACAACCATTCAGGAGTTTATGTCTTCATTACATTTTGCTTAGCAAAACCAGCTAGGTATTATAGGGGGTTTCAAGGTAAAGTTTTATGCAGAAAGGTGGATGAGCCAACAGGGCAAAATTCCCCTTCAGTGTATCATTAGCAATGGCAGAAGCTAACCATATGAATTCAGAGCTAAATTGTTTTTTTGCAGGATGAAGGTGGCTTTTTGTGTGTCCCTGATAATCAGGACACTTGTAAATTATTTTTAATCCAATGAATTATAGGAGAAGAGTAAAACAATCATTATCGGTCTGTTGCCACAGGGAATGACTTCAGAAAGATAGGTAAAAGGATGCTTTTTCACTTTGTAAAGCAAAGTGTATCTATAAAGTATTATATCCTGTTATGATCTAGTTGATGCTCTTGCCTCTGAAAGTTGGTAATGCAACCAATGAAATTACAGACTTTGACACTGTTTGGCACTTAGCTTATGCTGAGACATTCAACTTACTGATTAGACTACTCCACATTATACTTTGTTAATTATCTCTCATTTCCCTCCCTCTGCTTTGCAAGCAAACAGCTGAGGAGTTGTAGGAACAAGGACAGTGTTGTTTTATTACCTATTATCACTAGTTGTATTATACTTCCTGAAATATCTTTCCTTCCATTACACATGAAAACCATTTACCAAACAGAATTGCAGACTGAACCACTAAACGGCTATAGCTGAGACATTTAGGCCCCAGCTTTTATTTTTAAGGGCTTTTACAAATCCTGAAGTAGCTACTAATAACTGTATGGACAGTCACAGTGCCTCAGTGGTAAAAACAGCAGTAATTGGCCTTTGTGACTTGCTGACTCCAGTAGGATAATCTCTAAACCCCCCACTGCACCACATTACCATGTATGAAGCTTTCATGCACCTAAAAATGTCACCACATGCGTGGAGCTCCAGATTGAAGAGTGCAGTGGGGTTTGAGTAAATATAGGGTCTGTACTGTCATTTATGAAATAAAATTGGGATGAGGAGGGAAAGAGGCTGCTCCATTAGCGAACATACCACGTGCATGCCCAGTGCCTCCAGACTGGCAGCCCATGGAGGCTAGGCTTTTGCCAACCCTGCCTACCCCTTGGGAAGACCCGATGCTCCTTGACATGCTCGTGCACAACATCTGTGACTCTTGACTAAGGGGCTAGAAACAGGTTTCTCAGGTTTTATTCCTGTGTAATAGACCCTGCTGGGCAATCACTTTATGTTTAGTGGGAGTATCTGTAGGAAACCCATGGGAAAGAAGATGAGATTGCAATGTTTCTTTTACCCCAGAACAAGCATAATAAGGGCAGCAGTGATACACAGCTTCCCTTGCAGCACCTCTGTGATTCAGCCACCTGAAAGCATGAGAGGGCAAATCTGGCTCTGCACCACTACCTCAGCAGCTCCATGAAAAACCTGCTGGAGTTCAGCAGGAAAAGACAACCTTCACCACAATTTTTCAGACCTCCCAGAGAATCATTTTCTTTTGTGGAACTATTCTATAACCAGAGAGACCCATTTAAAGCACTTCACATCTGCTCCTTGTCAAAAATAATACCAAAAGGTGGTGGCAAAGATTGTGTGCCAGACTGTTCAAGTGAAGCTTAGCCACTGGCTTAGTTTTGCTCACATCCCCATCACATGCAGTGGGTACCAAAAAAAGCCAACATTGACCTTGTTGAAAATGAATGAAACGGGAAATCTGAGTGAAAAGGGGGAAGGAGTTCTGCTGCAGACATTGGAAACTGTAAAGCACATCCCTTTTTTTGCAGCCTGGTGATGTCAGAGGAATGCTCTGTGACTTGAGGACTAAATAAAATGTCACTGGGCTTCCAAATCTAGCAAAGCAAGCCAGTAACAACTGTTCTTTGAAAACATCTCCTCATGCAATTAAATGCATTTTCTCCAAACTCTTTTCATGGCAGATCGGCATTGGCATATAAACCAGCTAGCACATTAGTAAATCAAAAAAGCTTACCAGATTGTGTCTGTATATATAAATTTACCTTGTCTGATAAGATTAGATGAGTGAGGAGTAAATCTTCTCAAAAAAGGAAGTGCTGAAAGAGATTATTTTTAAAATTACTCCCTTTATACCCTGCTTTTTGAAATTACTCCTTCTGTACTCTTCCTGCCTTAGCAAATGTAAGGGGTCAAGTCTGAATTGCTTTGTTTTTTTTATTGGCATTGGGTACCATGACTTGCAGCATGGATCCAAGTTCATATAGTTCTAATACAACATTAAAATATTACAATTTCAAGTTATACTGATAATATATTCAAAATTCCAGGATGCTTTCCAATGAAACATGAACATGTTACATAAACTGAATTCCTGAAGCTATAATATTAGGCATCATAAATACCAGCCTCCAAAAAAAATTAAAAAGAGGCCACCAAATGTGTTGAAAAATATGTACTGTATTCCAGAAACCAAATTTTAATTCTGGGTAGATGCCAGTCCCAGAGATGTCATCCTGCCTGTGAGAGCTGAATTTGCAGTGAGGTGTTTGGATGGTGACATTGTTTTAACACATACACACTGAAATACTGTCTTGACATTATTAACATGAGTAGAATGACTTGGATCAAACTCAGTCTTGGCTTTGAATGTACTTAATTTAGGCCTGTCTTTGAATTCTTTTCACCATCTGACGGAACACAGAATTAAAGTCTTGAGTAGATAAGGCGGCTGTGGTCCAGAGCACTGCACCAGGATGCAGGTGCTGTGCGCCAGCAGCAGTGATGGAGAGACAGTGACCCATGTCATGCTGGTCATACTGTCCAGCCAAAGGGAATCCTTACACCCCTCTCTTCTGCTGGAGGCAGGAAATACTGGTGGCATTTAATATTTTGTACTGACAGAGAGCTGCTTTCAAAAGAGCAGGGAATTCATTTGGACTGTTTTCAAAATTGACTTGAATGTGGTCCTGCAGTTAGGCTTGGTAAGTCATGCAAGCCTTGTTACCTTCAGGAGGCTGCCAGAAAAGCAAACTCCTGCAAAGGAATCAAGTGAGAAAATGCAGCTAGTGGAAAAATAATTTCCGAGTAGCTGTGAAAGTGAATCAAAGAAGGAAGGGAAAAACAAATGGAAGTGTGTGTACGGCCCCTGTACTGCCAAAAGCATCTGCCTGACTAAATTAAGAGCTAATGTTCTACCCCAATACATATCATCATGCTCTTCTTAACTCGAAGCATGTTTTGATTAACCCCACCCCGAAAGAGAATGTGTGGATTTAAATTACAAGATGGGAATAAGTTCATGAACTCAGGCAGGTTTTACAGAGAGGCCACGAGGTTAACAAAACTCCATGGGACTCAAGCATCCCTTGTACAAACATTAGCTAACTGACAGTGACATGTCTCTCTCACTTCTTATCCCACTTCCAGAGCAAGACTGTCAGGGCTTGGAGCAAGAAACCTTGCCTTGTCAGCTCAGTGGCTCAGTGGGGATGTCACTGCATCCACTAACTAATGCCAGGGGTTTGCTGGCCTTAGAAATGTGGTATTATAGTGGAAGACATTGAGCAGAAACAGAAGGATGATGAAAAACTCGCTCTTATGGGACTGTTAGGGCTATGCTTTCACTGAGCATAAGGGATCTCCGTCTACAATCAGCTAGACACGGGCAGTCTTGCAGAGGAGTAAGGCATGGGTATTGTCCTGTGGTAACCTGAAGCAGCCCCTCAGACTACTTTTGTCCCATGGACTCTGCTCACCACCCACAGAGCCCCAGTGCCCTGATCTCTGCATCCTCCATGGTTTGGCATGACCTGCTCACAGTCAGGGAAGGCACAGGCATTCAGGCAGTCCACATGCTCATTTAGAAACGCTATGCTTGGGCATTTGGTCTCAAAGATAACATCAGACCTCATTAAACACTCTAAGCAAATGTTTTCCTTCAGCCCACTTGTCAGTTTTAGGATGACAGAAGCGCATCTTTCAAGCTTCTTGGTAATCCCAATGAGATAACATATGCTGGAGCAGAGGTGGCAGGGGATTTGCAACCCAACACCAGCGTGCTTGCTGCTCTTTGAAGAGTGAGCTGTTTTGCTGCAGTGTTTAAAAACGAGAAACACATCCCTGCAACTGGCGACAACCCGTGACACAATCAGTCTCCCAAATCAGATGGCTTTCTCTTTTCCAGATGTTGCAAGGGTAGCTTAGTCACACAGAGATGTATCCGCAACTCCTGGATCCCTGTTTTCCCCCAGACCATCTCTAATGGAGCTGGAAAGCATCATGTTATGCAGTTGGTTAATTTGGTTAAACATTTAACAAACTCTTTGTGATTGAAGCTGTTTCTTGCTGGTCAAATCCCACAGGCCTTTTGTAGGCAATGTATTCACAGATTTCACTCACTACCCACTCTGCATTGGAAATACAAGATTCAAACCGTTACACAAACTTCTAGTCTAGCAACTCATGACAAAGACAAATGCCATCTGACCTTTGCTGTCTCACTGATGTTAGCAGAAAGCGTCATCCAGAAAAGCAAGAGAATTTTCTTCTCTCGGGATTTTCCCTTTTTTTCCCCAAAAAGAACTTTTTAAAAGACCCTGGGAGTGAAATGCAGATGCATGTTTTCTGTGCAGAAGACCCCAAGGGGCTATAATACGGCTTTTTCAAAATAGCTAAGCTGCCCAGGGTGCTAACTGGAAGTACTTCAAAGGAAGTCCAACCTACGGAATTTCCCCCCAGACTGCCCTTTGAGAGATGAGACCTCCTGAAAGTACTCTTCCTGGGTCACACACAGAGCGAGTCCAAAGCCTCTGCTTGCTTTTGGCTTACAAAAATCAGAAGTCAGCAAATTCTTGATCCTCAGCCTACATTTTCCCTTTTGCCTTTAACTCCTGTACTCCTATTTGAGACCTCAAGCATTGCAACAAATACTTCTAAATCAGGATTCATTGCCTGTAAAAGATCTGTATACTGTTACATGTTTTATTTAGGGAACATGTAGCTGAAGTACTTTTTCTTATTATTCCTCTATTTATAATTCATTTAACTGACCTATACATATTTATTCTTATTAGTTTATTCCTATGAGGTCTCTGGTTTAGTAAAATAACAGAGCACCTGCCTTACATTAGGCAGACCAGTATTTTTTTCAAAACCAATTGCACTCCTGAGCCTGAGTGTTGCTAACCAATGCATCAATAGCCACTTCCAGTCCCAAATCTTCCTATCCTGGTCTTTCCAGAATTTATTCCATTCAACATTGGGCTTTTCTTTTCTTCAGGCACTAAATGTGGAGAATGCCAGGGGCAGTTACATAGCAAAGGCAGCCTCTCTTAATAAGAACCTGAGGTTTTCACCAATACAGCTGAAATCACAATGGCGTTTTCTGCAGACCTTCACCCTGTAAACCTGCAAATAACAGAATGTAATTCAGGATTTCCTATAGGTTGCTTTAGTGGTTTTGCTGCCCGTAATTCTCCGAGGTATTGAGAGTGCCTTATTTTTCCCCAGACAAATTAATATGATAAAACAGCAATTGTGACTTGAATGCAAGAATGAATTGTCCAGAAAAGAAAGAAGGAAAAATGTGTATGGTAACCTAGCAAGTAATATGTGTCAATGGTGTCATAAACTGGAGGAAAATGAGAAATAAAGGCATGGATAAAATGAACTTGCTTTGGTAAAGTCATTTGGAGAAAGAACAGCAGAAGAGGCCTTGTAGATTAGTCTTCCACATTCACATCAAATCTCTAAGCTCTGAGTTGGAATACAAATAGAAATGTCTGCACTATTAAAGTGAGAACTATTAACCATGTACAGTATCAAGACAGAAATGTTATCTTTCCAGCAACAGACTACAGTGCTAATCATTTGAAGTCTGGTTATTCCTAGAATGACAGCCAAAAACTTTCATTACCAAAAATGTAATGAGGACAAAATAATGACATTTTATATGTAGTTTTTATAACAAGTGAAGATATTATAGACAAGCTTCTCTTAGAAAATAATTGTGGAGCAACTAATCATGACATACTCATTAAATGGAAGAGAAATGAAATTTGAAGGTTTTTTTCCAGTACAAACTCTGAGAAATGTGTGGGAATAAGTTAGCAAAGCCAAATGGCCTGGGCTGCTCAGGGACTCAAATGTACAAGTTTATTGTTTCCTTAAACCTCCAAAACCTTTTATAATTTGCAGCCTCAGCAAAGGGAAAACAACCACTTGGAAAGAAATCTGAACTTAACTGGACTAATGATTCCTTAATAGAGAGTGTCAAGAATTAGATATGGTTGTACAAAGAGTAGAAAAATAGCTGTAAGAAGCTCCTTTCCAACTTGTTACAGCTATTCTGTGGAAGTGGACTGGTCTGATTTAATATTTTCATGGTTGATATTGGTTCAAAATGAATTGGTACAAAACAAAGGAAGTACTGATGAAATTTGCAGGTCATCCAAAACTAAGGTTACTGCAAGTATAATGTAGGACCCAGATATCATACAGAGACATGTAGGTGCTTTTCAGAGTAATAATAGCAAAAGTGACTGAAATTCACTTGTACAAAGTACTGGAGATTAATAACAAATCTTTTTTATCCTGACACATAGTTTCATCACTTGGGAATGGTAACAGGAGGAACCTGCATAATGAAGAGGTAAAAAAGCTAAATTTCACCTTATCTGTCCCCAAGTAAGGTATTTCCAAATAGAGCTAGGAAAATATGAATGACAGACTGCAAGATGCTGATAGTACTTTATCTGGACTATCTGCAGTATTCCAGAAGCCAGGCTTGAGGAGACACAGGTTCAAGCAGAAGCATGTGCTGAAAAGGGTTACTAGGACGAGCAGAGAAATGAAAGTCCCATCTTACAGAAGAGAACTTGAAGAACTTGTAGCAAAGCTTGTTTGCTTTACTAAATTAAGCCTGAAAGTGATACGAGTGCTTTCCATAAGCAAGTAAACAGAAGGGAAAAGAGCTGAGAGCTGAACAATACTGGCACAAGAACAAATGTGTATAAATTATCCATGAATAAATTGAGGAGGAAAATCAGAAGATTTCTATTCATCAGAAGAGTGAGGTTCTGCATCTGTCTTCTGGTAGGAATAATTAGAACAAAGAATCTCAGCAGCAGCTTTCAAACACCATGGATGGGAATACAGTGCTCATCATCCTATCAGCAGAATAAAATCGGTAGCCCAAAAGCCCCTCTCTAGTTTGATGTTCTGACTTCTGACACAGCAGGGGTGCTCCTGGGACATTATGCTATTATAGATAGGGAATCAAATATGAAGAAGTGCTAAGGTGAAAATTAAACTCAAGCTTGTTTACCCGTGTTATGAATTACTCCCCTGAAAAGAAAATTACTGACTCACTTGGATGCATTTATTTCTTGTTCCCTTTTGTCTGCTGTCAGCAATCTTTGCCATAGACTCAAGGGGAGTCTTGCTCCATCATAGCAGTATTTTAGTACTAGACAGGCAGTATAAACCAGGTCGCTTGCTTTGCTATCACAGACTGCAAGCAAATCTCTCATGGTTTCAGATCTTGTACCAACAGGCTCATTAAGATAAGTAATTTAATGTTTCTTATCACCTCATCTGAATCATTCTTATTCAGATACTGGAGTTGTCTGCAGGAATGAGAGACCATTTTTTGTGTTGCTGCCCCATTGTTTCTGTCTGGGCACCCACTGGGCATTTTCACCCCACAGGGCATTTTTACCTTAGTTCTTTCTGCAGACTTTCCAGGAGTTTGGCTCTCCCCTAAGGCTGTGGTTGCTGGGTACCCCTGATAGCCTTGGCACCTCTGCAAAGAAGCCAGCCTGAGGGAGGAGAAAGACAGAGGAGTCTCAGGAGAGAGGGAGGAATACCTCTCTGTGGGGGAGAGTGCCTTAGGAAATAAACATTTTTCCCAGGTAGAAATGTGTGGATGACAGATACTTCTTTTCTTCACAAACAATTTAGAATAGAATCATAGAAGAGTTAGGGTTGGAAAGGACCTTAAGATCATCTAGTTCCAACCCCTCTGTCATGGGCAGGGATGCCTCACACTAAACCATGCCACCCAAGGCCTCATCCAACCTGGTCTTGAACACTGCCAAGGATGGAGCATTCACAACCTCCCGGGGCAACCCATTCCAGTGCCTCACCACCCTCTCAGTAAAGAATTTCTTCCTTATATCCAATCTAAACTTCCCCTGTTTAAGTTTGAACCCGTTACCCCTTGTCCTGTCACTACAGTCCCTGATGAAGAGTCCCTCCCCAGCATCCCTATAATCCCCCTTCAGATACTGGAAGGCTGCTATGAGGTCTCCGTGCAGCCTTCTCTTCTCCAGGCTGAACAGCCCCAACTTTCTCAGCCTGTCTTCATAGGGGAGGTGCTCCAGTCCCCTGATCATCCTCATGGCCCTCCTTCTGGACTTGTTCCAACAGTTCCATGTCCTTTTTATGTTGAGCACACCAGAACTGCATACAATACTCCAAGTGAGGTCTCACGAGAGCAGAGTAGAGGGGCAGGATCACCTCCTTTGGCCTGCTGGTCATGCTCCTTTTGATGCAGCCCAGGATATGGTTGGCTTTCTGGGCTGCGAGTGCACACTGAAGCCAGCTCATGTTCATTTTCTCTTCGACCAACGCCCCCAAGTCCTTCTCTGCAGGGCTGCTCTGAATCTCTTCTCTGACCAACCTGTAGCTGTGCCTGGGATTGCTCCGACCCAGGTGTAGGACCTTGCACTTGGCATGGTTAAACTTGATAAGGTTGGCATCAGCCCACCTCACAAGCGTGTCGAGGTCATTTGTTTTTCTCTTTTAGTGAAAGAAACCCAAGTTATTTGCTTTTTAATAGTCACTGAATTGAAGAAAAATAACAATTTGATTCAAATTATAGGCTTCATTTGGGAAATCCGTGGGTACTTTCTATAATGAAAGAAACAAGAAAATAAAACACTGCCTGTCCAAGGGACATCACTCATGAGTGTGTGAGTGGAGCAGTAAGGTATAATTAGGCAGAAAGAGTGTTTGAACTAAATTCTGATTCTATAGTCTTGGACACAAATCTCCAGTATCCCATCTGAGCTCTCTGGAGCACAGAGAGCTGTGCCCAGCTAGTCTGAACTCTGGGCACGGGCACATGAATGTGTTTGTGTTTCTCATTTATAAGCAGTTATACTCTGCAAGACTGTTAAATACAAATTAGAAAAACAAAAACCTGGAGTGATTTGGGAGCCCTATGGCTCACGCAGTGGGATCAGCTGGAGTCTTTGCTCCGATTAGTGCTTATCCACATACACAGATATTTTTATCAAGAGGTGCTGAAATAGCTTTTTTGTTAGGCCTCTGTATGGCTCAGCTGCTAGGGCACTTCCATGAAAAACAGGTTTGAGAAGCCTGAGTTCAGCTTCTGTCTACCTCCTGGCACAAAATGAGTTTGAACCACGATGTCCTCTACCCTTGCAGGGTCTGCTGACACCCAATTAGCCAGAGGAAAGCCACTCTTGCCTTGCCAGTTTTGCAAACCCATCCTTGAAGCTAGCTTCAAAACCAAAGCAGCTCCTTCCAAAGCAAGCCAGCTTGTGCCTCGGCCTCTTACTTGTTTTGATCTAAACTATTGATCTCAAACTGAATTCACAGATATTTTCAATGGTTGCATTTGCTGGTTTGGGGGATTTTGTTTCTGTCAATGTATTTACCACAAACATTTGCCAGGCTCCAGCCTCAGAGTTGTTTGGATGTAGATTCCCTTCCCCATCAGTCCTGCCCTTGTTCCAAGCTCAGATCCCCCCTCCTCCACTGCTCAAGCTTACGTGGGCTGCCTTTGCTTGCAGAGAGCCTTTTGTTTGTTATCTTTCTGTGGATCCGGAGCTGATGTTCTTTTTCTTTCCATCTCAAAAGCATGTTGTGCAAAGACAGCACTCTGCTGACAAATTAACAGGGGAAAATAGCATTATTTAAGCACAAACATCTCCAACTTTTGTCATGGTGCTCTATAAATACCAAACAACAGCATACAGTGTCTGTTCGGATCAAATGTTTGTGATGAAAGGATGTCTGTGAATCTATTTAAAGGGGATTAAGATTTTAGCTGGATAGATTCTGGGTCATTGGTTTAATGTCTATATTATTCAGTACTGTAGTATCTGTCTGCTAGACAGATTGCTTTAACATCTATCCTACGGCATACTGTGATAATTATGCTTCCCATCCTCTGCAAGGCATTTTCAGATCTGAGCATGAAAAGTCAACACACACACATCCACGTACTGTGCTCCTTTGTGAAGTCCTTGTAGGCACATCGCTCTAACAAGCCATGTTTTTGCTTGCCACGCTAAACTGTCGGAGGATACAGTAGCAGCCAGCAGCAGCAGTACTATAGGTTACTATTAAAACAGCATGAGCACAAATATACCTAGAACTGGCCCAATAATTTCATTTTTGCTTTAAGGGTCAGTGAGAAAATCAAAGGGGAGAGGATAGTGTAAGAAAGGGAATTGTTTTGTGTCAGAACGTTTCAACCAACCAAGTATTTTTTGACCTGAAACTGTATTTGTGTGTGTGTGTGTGTGTGTTGAGATTATTTATTTCCTTGGTTTCTCCTTTCAGCTGTGGGTTGATTTGAAGGAGGAAAAAAAAAGGAAGCCAGACAATTCAGTGCAGAGAACACTGGATTTATTCAGCGGGTGGAGGCTGCCCTCCTCGCTGGAGATGAAGAGGGGGGGTAAATATGCATTTGTCAGATGCAGACTGGATTTCCCACTCTTGCAACACCCCTTCCCTACATGCACACTTGCAAAGGCTTAATTTTCCAGCAAATTTGCTGCTCACTGCAGCTCTTCCTTTGCCAGCCCTTTTGAATTCCCCAGCCCTCTTGTATGAAGATTAGTGGCAGATGTGCCTACAACCAGCACCCAGCAGCTTTGTCTGCTGCTGCAGAAGCCCCCTGCTCCACTCCTGCCCCCTGTGAGATTCCCCCAGCAGAAAGGCATGTTTAAAGCACACGAACAACAGACCTGTGATGACAGAAGTGTGATAAATAGAGAATAATGTGTCCTGCTAGACAGAATAATGAGATTACACATGAGCTGCCATATCATATCAATTAAACCATTGGCCCTTTTAGTCTGGCAAATCCATCCTGCCACAGTGATCAGTGCTTCGGGGAAAAGGGCGGTAGAGAAAGGGAGGGCAGGAATGACATAACCTGCTTAAAATAACCCAGATGCTCCCAATGCTGCTTGCCCAGGCATGATGGGTTCAGGTCCAGCACAGGGCAGGGGGGTGCCATTTGAGCAAGACTTCCAGCTGCACCAGGGCTCTCAGCGCTGTGCTGAGAGGGTTCGGGGTTTCTGTCCCAAAAGGAAGGGGCAGATACCCCAGCTCCTTTTGTGAGTTGCATTGATCCTAGAGCCATACGTGCCAGCAGTCCAGGCAGCGTGATCTTGTCCTTCTGCTTGGGTATCCTGGCTTCAGCTGATCAGAGCCTTCATCGCTCCTGGGTGACAGATGACAACATCCTGAGCACTCAGCAGGCCCAGTTTCCCTGTGACAAATTAAGTGCGTGCAGCATGTGCTCGCCTGACCTGCTCTCCACCATGACACAGCTCTTCCCCATGGAAGATGCAGTGCCTGCCTTGTGCAAACCTGTCATGGGAAGACCCAGGAGGCAGAAAGTGTCCCAACCCCTCACCCTGCTGACCCACCGGAGCTCTGCTGAAGCCTCAGCAGCAGCCTCAGGTGCTGATGCAAGGAGAGGACTACCCCGCTCTATGGGGCAATAGTATCCTCAGAGAGGTGGTGTTCTCACAGAGAGACTGTGGGTTTAATTAGGTATGTTTTGGCTATTCATTCAAGCAGCTAAGTAATGTACTGCCTTGTAGATGCTGCTGTTGTCATGTGCATGGTCTGAGGAAGTTTAAATATAGGTCACTGAAATTAACTTTGTTTATAGGGCAATTTAAATCTCTCTTCATGAAATCAGGATTGTACTCTACCTGACCTGTGTTAGATGGGTATGAACTGCACTGACTGTCCCCCAGGTGCTTAGCCTAGCAATTGGATGGGATCTCAAACCTTTCTGCCCTTTCTCCAGCTGCTTTCAGCACATCTCTTGTTCAGAAAGGTTTAGCTGATTGTTCCAAAATCATTTAAAAAAAAGCAAAGTCTGTTTCCCCATCCTTTTCAATCTTATGGATGGATTAACTGACACTTGAGAAGACACAAGCTCCACATGATGCTTTCCCTGGGCTTCAAGCAATTTCAGTGTCTCTTTCCTGTGTGAGTCCACTACTGACTCTGAAGTAAGCTGTCGCACCATATCTCTCCACCAAACTCATCTTCTCGTCCACCTGCTGTGAACTGCCGCCAGCTGAAGGGCCTGGGAAGAAGTGAGCAAAGGAAGAAAAACAATGGTGCCAGCAGAACTGGTCAAAAGCTCCAGCACATTTAACAAGGTGTCTCCAGGTGGGCCACTTGAGACCAACCCTCACGTCACCCCTGGACTCCCTGAGCCATGATGTGCAGTTCTCCAGGCTTTGCCATGCAGCAGGTGCCTGTCACTGGCTTCTCCACTGTAATCATGGGTACACTGGCCATCAAGGTCGCCTTGCTGAGTGAGACATGGGGCCTGGTCCCTGCACTCATGTTTTTGGGCAGAAGTAGGTGTCTAGCAGAGGCAGAGATGTAGAAAGCAGAGGGGAGTGAGGAGTACTCAGAAGATAAGGCAGCAGAAAGAGTTGGAGTATAAACAGATTGGAAGCGACCTGCAGCAAAGGGCAAGAGAAGAAAGATAAAGGGAATCAAAGATAATTCCTAAAGGAAACAGAGGATGAAAAGATCAGCTCTTCCAAAGACAGAAAAGCATTCTGGTCACGTATAGCACCACTTCTCGGTGGGTTGGCTGGTGCCAGGGACAAAGCTCTCGCTCCCTAATGCAACATGTAACTGAGCAAAGGTTACCACTACATGGCAAAGATGCAAAAATGACATTGGCTTCTGAGCCAAGGTTTTTTTGCTACCTGAATTGACAGTATTACTTTAAAATTTCAGTGTATTTTCTGCGTTGCTTTTTAAGCACGATTCATAGAGTTTTAAAGGCAACCACTGATTATAATAAAAACAGAGTTACAATGCATTATCTTTTTACCTGGTGAGGGGTGGTGCAATGGAGGGAATTAAAAACTGCAGTGATTGCTGCCTGGAGGGTGGCAATGCTTGCTGGGTTTGGCTGTCCCAGTTTATGGAAAGATACCCCATTCGCATCAGAGGTAAGAAAAGCTATTTGGGTTAGATCAAAAGTTTGCCTCCTTATCCTGCCTTTAACAGCAGCGCACAGCAGTGTGGGGAAGTAGCGGCCAGAAAGCAGTGATTGTTCCCTGGCATTCCTCTTCAGCAAATCAACATACTTCTGGTGGTGCAAGTCATAATGTCATGGTTCTTGTTGTGTAAGTCAAGAAAAGAGCCAAGGGCTGTGGAGTCGTGAGGACCTGTGACTACGCTTCAATGGAGCCTAGGAATTGGAACCTGGAAAGTCCCTGGCTCTCCTCCATCTAGGCCAGAGGTTCAGCCTCTACAAAGGGCACCTCAGAGCATTACCTCTGCTGGTAATTTACCTCTGAGAGCCAGTATCAGTGTGGAGAAAAATGTCTTTTGCAGCACATTTCATACAGTGGGGAAAAGGTGTTTTAGGCCAGGGGTTTGCTGGTGTAGCAAAAGGCCGTATCATAAAAGCAGTCTGTGTCTGGAGGAGAGACTGAGTGCTGGTGGTGGCCATCAGATGTGAGCTCCTGGGCAGGTGCAGTATCAAGGACAGGGAACCTCCTCAAGACTCAAACAAAAACAAGCTAGGGAATGTTTGTTTTTCCCTTTGGCAACCGGAGGAACTTGCAAGATTAAGTGCTCAGCAGGAGCAGAAATAAAGGGCTGCATCACACTCTGGGCCCCGTGCACAGGGAGCTGATGTTTCAGAGAAGTGCACGTTGCAACAGCCTCCCTCTGATGAACTTTCAAAAGGATTCAGTTTTCCTCAAGGTGGTGATGCCTGTGCGGTTGTAAAACAGACCACCTGTAAGGTAATGAAGGATGCAAGTGGAAAAATGCTGGCAAGAGACAACTGAGTCATCTGCCATGCTCACTCTCTCCCTTCTTACCCCCCCCCCCCCAAATAGAAAGATCTTCACTTGATTCAGTGTTGTGAATCAAGTCAAAAATGCCTACGACATTTTGGAAATGCCGACAACTTAGGGAAATGAAGCAACTTGCCAAGACCTCAGAGTCCTCTTTGTCCCAGAAGGGATTGAAGCAAAGCCCCATAACATCACTGGAATTGTTAGTACTCCACTGCAAAGGAATGAGCCTGCTGGGCTGTGGCATGTGCTGAGGCACTGGCTGTCTTGGAGGATTGGGCTTGGAGGCACATGAAGGACATCGCCCTTATGGTGAAAGCTCATATTCCAGCAGCGTCCCGTCTCAGAGGAAGAGGAACTGGAAGGACCGCTATTGCACCACTGCCAGCTGTGGGTGCTCATACCTGGCTGCTCTGCACAGGGAAAGGGAAGAGCTGCATTGAACAAGAGGCTGAGAAACATGTTTCTTTTTGCTCCAAGTCTAAGGCTTATTGCCTAGGGTACAGGATGTGAACTGTTCTTTTATGCAATGGTTGTGTGGATGAATGTGTCTGCATCAGTACACTGCCTTGCTTCATTCTGAGTCATACTGCAGGGGGGGCTGGCTAAAGACTGGCGCAGGCAACATTGTTTAGATGCAAATCTGAGTGGATTCATAGCGGTTTGAAACATTTGACTGAAGCAAAGTTTTTTTAGCTCAAGGCTTTTGTCCCAGGGAAAGACTCATGGCTCTTCGTTGTGAATCACCGTGCCCCAAGGTTAGCAGGTAATACAGGTTTAAATGGAGAGAAAATTGTAGGAGCAGAGGCAAGGGCTGCTCTGCTCTCAGCCTGGCAGCAGAGAAGCTGGGTCCCATGTCTGGGAGGGAGCCATCCCAGCCCCTGTTTTATGAGGCTGGTAACTCCATAGGCAGTGAGCTGGGGTGGGAGTTGCAGCTTCAAGCTCTTCACCTGCCTGGTGTAAGTCTGGGACCTGGATCTGTCATGTTGCAGGGATCCTATCTTTCAATTATCTGAGCAGGTCTACAGTGAGAATTGGCTTCAAATGTGGGTTTTCTAATGGAAAAAAAGTCTTTCAGAAGGTACCCACAACCAGGTATTTGGCTGGCTTGCCCAGGAGAGGACAGGACATGCTCACCTGCCCAGCTGGCTCTGATAAACAAGGCACTCAACCCAGCTTTTCCTTTGCTTTTATCCTTTTGACAGATCTGTGTGCTCTGAGGGGCACAGAGGACTGGCAGACACAGGGGTATTCCCACCCCGTGGACCCAGGAGGCAGCACTGGCAGCCCTGTGCTGCACACAGCCAGCATCTAAAGCCGAAGTCCTCAGGGAAAGAGGAAGCTGCATTTGACAGCACAGGTTTATTTCAGGGGAGTTTTTCTCCATGTGGAGCCAGAGACAGGCAGTACATTGAATGATGCATAATAATGGCATTGCATCCATCGGGGCAAATTCCTTCCTTACTGTAAGAAAGGAGTTGTGAAATCCCGCTTCTAAATTTAGGGGCAAATTTCTATGTCAACTAGCTTCTCTGTGAGTGTGTTATAAATGATTGTCCAAGCTGTGAGCAGAATAAGCAGTGACATTACAAAAGTCAAATGACTGCTGTGTCTTATCTGTCCCTGCGTGACCTCCTTAAAATCTCTCTGAGAAATACAAAAACTTGGGGAATGCATCCAGGCCTTCAATGAAATGCTGCACAAATGAAACTGAATGGAGATATCACCTTTGTCCTGGGCCAGCATGACACTCTGCTATCTTCTCTCTTTTGGGATGCCTCCCAGTCAGAGACACAGCAGTGGTCCTGTTAGTTGTGTGGGCTTGGTGGCATGACAGGACATACATCTGGAGAAGTGCCCTTAGCTGCAGCTTCTGGGTGCTGAAGAGGATGCTCAGGATGTCTGCAGCAGCACCGAGGCTCATCCAGAAGGACCCTCCACCTTGCTTTACTGGGGGACAGAGTGAGGAGAAACCCTCTGGTGCCTCCGTGACCCCAGTGCAGCTGCCTAGAGCTGGGAGATGTCCTTTGCCAAGGCACCATCCTCAGTGACAGCTACTGCAAAGGGGCCAGGAATTACTCTGCTGTGTGATTTGATAGAGCAGTCACACCCGTAAGCCGCAGGCAGTTTGCATTAACAGCAGGATAGAATAACAGCACATTAAGACTGGGTTTTTTTAATTTGATTGTTCTGAAGTTCTTTTTATTTTTTTGGTAATAATTTTTATAACACTGGGGCTGCAACCAGCTTAGCGTAAAACTGTTAACTTCTAAGACCTTGATTTACCTATCAGTCTATTTTGCATAGTATGTAGATTTATACTGGCCTGCTATGTTTCCTTTTTGGAGCAGTTAGGATTTTAACATCATTAGCCTAACATTTAGTCAGAATATATATTTTATGATCCTAATAAAAACTAATTGCAGTGAGATACTCACCTCATAATTCTCAATATGTTGGTCCTTCGAGACATTACACATGCTATTAGCAGGCTTGAGAAAAACTAGACACTGTAAGATGCAGCACTATGTCAAGCCACAGGATAAAAAACTGAGCCTCACACTCAAATGACAGATATCATCTCAACGACCGGCCTTTTGGTGTTGAAGCTTTTGTGTATATTAGGAAGGGTATGTTATACAGTCCACATTTTTATATTCCTTTGTACTTTGGGCCAATTTAAAATCATTCTAGGCAGAAATGAGGTTTTGCCTTATTTTACCTCTGTTCTCCACCTCTCCTCCTCTCACATTGGGTCTGTAGTGCCCTGCTCCCATCCCCTTCTTAGCCTTAAACATGGGGTTCTGCAACTGATGGCTTCCATACAAGGATTCAGCCTTGCCCCGTACTCTGCTACCACAAAGAAGGGAAGAGGCTACCACACAAGCTCATGTGGGGCTTTTTTCTAGGTTTTATTGTGACTGCACTATAAGATAAGGGAAACGGTAATTGCCTTTCATCCCAGAAGTAGATGGCCTCAGAAATTACCCCAGAAGGCCTTGAATCAGTAAACAGCAATTACGTGAGTTCTCTCTGAGGGAGAGAGCGATGTCATGGTAATTTTGAATAAATAAAAGCACTTGAAAATTATAAGAGCCCAAGCAATTTTACACTGCCATCCTTTCAAATTTGACTATTCATATGTTGCGTTTCAGCTCATTAAAGCTCTTTCACTGGCAGCTAACTGCAAAGATTTATGTCCTTCACCTCCTCCCTGCTGTTAGGTTGTTAAGTCCAACCCTCCATGCATGTCCTTGCTTTTCTCCCAGGCATCTTGCTTGGCCGTAACCCTCTGCCTGCTTGAACCCTCCCATGGCATCCCCCAGCTCCTAGTCCTTGCCTTTTCTGCAGGCTTGCCCCTCTTCAAGCAGGTGGCATGCAGCTGCCTCAGTGCAGCTGGTCTCTGCCCCATGGACAGTGGGTGCCCTTTGGGTTGGACCTCCTCTGCATGCTTCCATCTTCCCCTCCAGCCCATGCCTGTCGATGCCCACAGTGCTCCCACATCCCACAGCACAGCCCCTGGGTTTCCCCGACCTTGATGCCACCTGGCCCCCATAGACGACTAACCCAACCACATGCCTAGACAATTGATCCCCACTTTCCTAAAATCCTTCTGATCTTCACACAAACTGCCCATCTGTCTCCTCCTCATATCTGTCTTCTGCTAAAGGGACACATCAATATGAGCCTCTTCGGTTATTCGTTTCTCCATGACCATATCTCTAGCCTTTGACAACGGCAGCTAAATTCCTTGATTGCTCATAGATTGTGTAGCTGGATGTGATTGCTGTGACCATCTGGTCCGATCTCCAGTATAATTTAAGCCACAGGTCTTCTCTCAATTATTTCCTGCTGTCTTTTCTATAAATAGACATTCAAAAATGTCAACTCTTAGCTCGCTCTTTCCGATGGTGGAGCAGTCACCAGAAGTATTAGCTGTTGCTCTGCTTCTTACTATTAAAAATACATGCTTTATTTCTAGGCTGAATTTGTCAGCTTCAACTTCCAGCTGTTAAATCCAGTTACATCTTTATCTGAAGAGACCTCTTTCCCATTTCTGTGCCTCAAATAGATGCTATGATTAATTCGTCTCTTAAACTTCATTTTGTTAAAATTAACCATTTGAACTCCTGCGTATTTCTGTTGTGTTTTCCAGTTTCTGGCTTGCTCTGAAATACCTTTAACTAATTTATATTATTCTGGCATTGAGTGCACCATGGAAGGGCCCAGTAATATAACTGTCTAGTCCTAACTGGTATTCTGTGTATTGAAAGACAGTGTTTACTCTTCTGCAGCAAGGATGTTCCCAGTCCTCAGGGAATATATCCTACAATATTTAAGAGTGATCCAGCAACCACAGAGAAAGAAAACCTTTTATTTTTGCCCTTGCAAAATGTAAATCACCCTGAAGACTTAAGACACGTATCAGTGAGATATCCTGCTTCCCTTCTTGTTCCCACACTATTTCCTAAATTACAGATTAAAAGGTTTTAAATTCTGTTTTTAACAATCATTCAATACATAATCATTCTTAACTCATTTTAAGACAAACTATTATTCTGGAAATACAACCTGCGCTCTTTTCCCTCAGATATAGGACTTTACAGCTGGTAATATTTCAGCAGGTATTTTTCCCTTGCATCCAGCTTACAAATGATCCAAATCAGTCTGTAGTTATCACGTTTCCAATTTTCTTACTGTCTCATAAATTTTGTGAGGGATTATTCTGCATTTTCTTCCTGATCAGCGGCAATGGTTTAGAGTAGCAGATGTACAAAACCTAAGCTTCATGGAACATTTGTAAAACCATGCCTCTCTGTAAATGATTTTCCATTTACAATTGGATTTTCAGATCTCCAAGTTAACTAGTTTCTCACCTCTCATCTATTATGAGCATTTTGTTTCTTGCTCAGAATGTCAAGAGATACCAACCTAAACATCTTTCAGAAGACTGTTATTGAAACCCTATTCTGTATCAGCCAAGCTTGGGACTTACTTGATTTTTAAAGAATAAAATCACATTCTTTTAATAGGTTTCCTTTTTATTTTTTATTTTTTTTTCGAAAAAAGTTTGCACTGATTGTAGCTTTCTCATTTCTTTCTTTAGGCAATGAAATCTGTATCACCTATTTGATTATTCTGCAAAGGATCAGATCAGTTTCACAGGCCTGGTACCATGGGATCATCTCATTTACCTTTTTTAATATTGCCGCCTTGCTGGCTTCCTGCCACTGTCCCGGAACTTCCCTGGTGTTTAAAGATACATTGAAAATTAGCATTACTGATGCAGAGAGCCATTCATCAGCTCTTCTGATGCTGCTGATTACAAGTTTTCCAGATTTCAGAAGCACAGGGAGAGTCTCTACTGTCTAGCATTATCCTGGCTAGTTTTGGAATAGAAGGCATTCTACACAGTTTAGAAAATCAGTGTAGTGTCTCCCTTTTTCCAAGTACAGCGCAGATACAACTATTGAATGCTTTTTTTTGCATTCCTTGTACCACTGAGCAAGGACAGTGGCTAAGATTCCTTAAAATCTCTGCCCTTGTCTTCATTGTTACCATCTTTCTGAAGAGGCCACCCTACAGAAATGATGGAATTTATGTGGCCAAACATCTGGGAGGTACATGCTTGCTCATGGGGGACAACGGTATGTATCTCATTCTAATGAACTCATGGATCAGTTTTGTTCTAAAGTTCAGATCATTCCAATCTGGATCCAGAAACCTCCACAGATTTTGATGCACCAATTAACTTTTTGAAAAGAATTTCTGATGGTAATTTAAAAAAAAATATAAATAAAGGGAGAGCAAAAATAACATTTCTTTTACAAAGGATTTTTCTGAAATGGTCTCTTTTGATGACAACTATGTTGTTGACCTGCTACTGAACCTTTATTCATCTATATTGTATGTTCTGCATGTGTACACCATCTAATAGTGACAAGTATTAAATATTCATCCTTTCTGTGAAGGAAAGCTGTCTGAAAAGACTTTGCCTAAAACTTTGCTCTACTTAAAGCTTGCACTGGCTCAAAATGAAAATTGAAGTTAAGACTAATATAGAATGTAGCACCACTGTCATTCTTGGATACTAAAGGCAAAAAAATACAAGTCGTTCTTTTAAGTGGTTTTTGAATCATTCTCAAGTATTGCAGCATATGTTCACATTAGGAGTAGTGTAAGTCACAGAACAGTCTTTGCTTATGGAAAGTTCACATCTGAATTGCTGGGCCATTTGGATTAAATTGCATTTAGCCGCACAGTAGAGCCAATGAAGGTGCTAAGGGACTTGCTAAAAACCTTTACTGCAGCAGGAGTTTGCTCCACTGTGTGTTTAAATCACCACTATCAAAATCCTCACACCACTCATGGAAACATGCCTGGTTAAAAGGAGCTATGGATAATGGATTTAATGAACAACTACCCCAACTGAGAATAGCTATTTGGTTGCCTAATAGCCACCACACGTTTGTTAAAGTAGACCTGTGAGCCACAAGGAGTTCCAGCTTTGTGATGAGTAGTAGGAATCAGCAATACAGAGATAATGCTGGGAGAAAAAAATCCTGTTTTTTTTAAATGGATAATATAAAAATATAGAAATATAAAATAATATTCACAGAAAGGCATGCAGTGGAACTGGAAATTTCACAAGTTAGTTGACAGGCTGTGTTGAAAAAGCAGATCATAATGGAAAACCTGTGCAGCTTGACACGCAGCTCTAATGACAGCTCGAACACTTGTAAGTATTGCAGAAGTGTGTGCATGCACACCTGTACTCTATTAGCATTTCATCTTTATTCCGTTTTCATGTTGGAGCTTCACACTGAAACCCCAGCTGCAACCAGGCTGTATGCTATGTACACATGCACACAATTGGAAAGAAACTCTGCCATGATGCTAGCTGAACTAAACAAACAACACGGGAGGGGAGAGGAGACACCTCAATACAAAGAAGAGGAGAAACTGCCCAGTTAGGCTTACCTTCTTGGGCAGATCCAGGAGTTACACTGCACAGACAATGCTGGATGCTAAATGACAATCAATGAAACAGATCGTTACCAGACGGACAGAGTTTCTTAGGAGATGAAAAAGATCTCTCAGGACGAAAAAGAAAATCTGACTGGACAGAACAGGTTTTTTTCCATTTTATTTAAGCAGTGTCCAACACAATGAGTCTTCCCTCTGTGGTTTTTGTGCTATGTGACAATGTAAACATTTACCATCATTGCTGACCATCATAACTCTAAGCCAACACAGTTTGCAGCAACTGAAAGCACACTCCACAAAACAATCTGAGTTTTACACTGCCTGGAGTGAATCTGTTGTTTACAGGAACACGAAATTATGTGCCTTAGTGGCTTTAAGAGAAGTCTAGGCTAAATGAAGTTGCTCATCCTGCACTGACAGGCAGTGGCCTGAGATCAAAATATGAATTCAAATTAAACAGTAAAGTGTCTTTCAGAGAGCAAAGTCTTAACGTAGGAGTTGTCCTGGCTGCTGGGTCTCCCTTTGGACACTGTGTTGTGGAATTGTACCTGATAAGAGCAGACCCAGACACATAAAGAAAATTGAGGCATCAAGGTTATAGACTTGGACTTTGAGCTGGGCACTTGATAGAGCAGAGCTCATCTCTATTGTAGCAGCAAAATTGATGTGGACTTCCCAGAGCCAGGATGTGGCAGGAGGACTCCTGGAAACACATTCTTCAAATATGAGAGCTAGATGTGTAAGGTCATCAAATGACATAGAAGTGCAAGATGGGAGATCTAAGATCTATGGTGAGAGAGAATACATCAGAATGAGCAGCAGCTTAGGGACATGGTGAATTTTGTGACTTAACTCTTTATTCACTTGTAAAGACAGTGAGGAAGTTTTACAAATCAATCATCAGCCTCAAAGCCAAATGGTAATTTCTCAGTATGGTCTTCGCTCAGTCTTGTGCTCCAACCATGAGGGTCATCCTTCTTAGGCTACACTTTTTTATGGAATGAGTGCTGCTTTTCAGGCACCCAGGTCCTCCTCCTGCAGTCTGGTAGTGCTTGCTTGACTTTCCACTGAGTATTTCTGAAGGCACATTTTCTCATATAGATATTTCTCATTACTCATATGCTAGTCTGAAGAACTCAATCACCATCTTTGTACTTATTTGTAGATACCCACATTTGAAAATGTTTGCCTTCGGGCCTCATGTTTTCTCAAAGAGTAAAATACTATTTGATCTGTCATACAGTTGTGGGGCTAAATATCTGCAAACATCCTCAATATTTGAAAATCTGCAGTTTGCAATATTGCAAATATCCCAAATGTTGAAGAGCTGAGATGTTATATATTACTATTTAAAGTGTTGAATCACTTAGGACTTCACAGGCTCTTATAGTTGGATACAGAAGCCTCAACGCTGTGTATCTCAGACTTGCTTCAAATTAAATGTGAAGGGCTATGAACATGAGTGAGTTAAACCATCATGGAGTGCTGCTGTGGAGATAGCTGCTATTTATCATTGCCTCCCACTGTGAGGTTGAAATAGGCAGCCTGAGTGTCACATACACTGTATTTGTAATGCTGTTTTAAGGTCATGTCCATGTGCAGATGCTCTAGACAGAGGAACTTACAAGTACAGATGTGTCTGTTGCAAGGCACTAAATAGATTGGAGATGATTATTTTATAAAAAACATATTTCAGCCAGAAACACTGCTGCAGTCACTCTATCCCTGGCAGCCTTCCAGTCACCAACAGCTGGCAATTAACACTTACACAGATGCCCAAACTTTGTCCATCCAAAGGCTCCAGTGGCGACTTGCCAGGAGCTTTAGGGCTGCACCTATTTTACATAAAATTGAGCAGATTGTGGCTGATTTAATCTTTCCTATGGAGCTACGGTCCACAAAGGCTTTTGCTTCTGGCTTGGTTTGCTGTACCCTGATCAAACCATTGCCCTATTGTGGAATTCAATGAGCCACATTTAGCCTCAAGGTTGTATTCTGGTTTTCTGTGAATTATGTTAACTACTGACAAAGCCCACAAAGCCTCTCAATCCAAGTGTGGAAACACAGCAGTTAATCACATCTCTTTGTACAGGAAAAGGGGAGGAGACTTTGCCAAGATACAATACAAGTTCTGATGATATAATTTTAACAGTAACCATGAACTGACTGCTCATCATTTGTGTTGAGCACTATGCAAGAGAGAAGTTTCTGACCTGAAAATGTGCAGACTCATTATAAGGCAAGGAATGAGGAATGATACCCGTAAATATTCTGATGAAGAAGCCTGGGGAAAAGAAGATGCCAGTCAATGTGAAAGACAGATGGCAATTTCCATTCCCAACTGGAAGAGGAAGGGATGATCCTTTCTTGGACTGCCTCCAAGCTTGGGGATCAATGAGACTGGGTTCACCCTCCCAGGCCGGAGACAGATTGAACCCATGGCTCTTGCTGACTGCATGGGTGGTGTATGGCTCTTCCCCTGCATGAAGTGAGGTTTGGGCGCTCTACCCCAGCCATATTTTTGCAGGAAAGACTGGCACTCCTCCTCCCTCCTCCAGCTGTCCTGTTGGAAGGGATGCTTAACTATCTAACACAAACGAGAATTACAGGCTGTGAATCCTAGTCTGACAGATTGACTTCTCTGCAGTCTGGAAATAGGTGACTGAGCTCCTAAGAGGGGTGTGATTTAAGAAATGGTCTTCTCCTCAGTGTGTCCCATTGACTAGCCTGGACACCTCCTGGTCATGTGCAGGCTGATGGGGAATGCTTCTGTCTCTGTTGGTTCTGTGCAGGGACCTAATTCTGAGGGCTAAGGACTCCATGAAGGGTAGGAGCCCATGTATGCGAGACCAGGCTCTCTTTGTGGGGTTACAGGAGCTGGTACCATGCACAGGGGTATGCCCAGACATGTAGCTATGTTTAGGACAGGCTGGATGTTCATGGACTCTCATCTGACTTCTGCTTGGTTTGGCCGACAATGCCATCCTCCAGCTGTGTTTCTGCATACAGGCACTTCACCAGTGTTTTCCTTCTTCTTCTGCTGTAATGAAATATATACAGACACCATACTCAATGCTGATAATCATAAATTAGTGCATGAGGGAGAGCACACAATCTTAATTCTTCCAATGTGTGCCTTACAATTGACTTCAGAGTATTTTTACATTTGAGGAGTAAGATGTTGAGGACAGAAGACAGCGTGCTTCTGAAATGGCAGCTCAATATTTGAAGATGTCAAGGAAGCAAATAGAGCATAAGGAACTAGGATGAAAAGAAAGATATAAGAAATTGTGATCAATTATTATTCACCTGAATAAATCCAGGGTGCACCTGCTTTTTTAAATCTGTGTGCAGCTCTGATGGCCCTATCAGCCATGGCAGAACAGGAGAGATTGCAGTAGGGGAAGCTGAGATGATCCAATATACGGAAGGGATGTCTGAAGAGATGTTAAATATAAGAAGACTCCTAGCCTAGAAAAGAGGTGGCTGAAGAGGGAACATTACAGAATTCTGTAAAATCATCAGGTCACTCAAATGGGTCATTTGTGGAACTTGGCACTTCAGGATGTCCTTGACAACAAAACTTTCATGTTAGGTCAAAAAAAAACAATTAGACAAACTTATGGAGGGTGAGTCTATTGCGGGTTACCAAACACAAGGATAACACTTGTCACTCCTGAAGTCTTGAAGGTGAAGGTCACTGGAGAGATAAGGATGACAAGTCAAGTCTCTAGCTCTCTACATCTATCCTGTTCTTTCATTCTTTCTCTGAGCATCCCTTGCTAGGGCATTGTGATGCTAACAGCAACAGACACATAGCTGAGCCCAATTTACAGTCTGCAGTTCTCTTTTGCCTTTCTTAAAAAGACTTCAAAGGGGAAAGAAAGTAGCAGCCCCGACAGCTGCTTACATCTCTTCCTGCATAATGGAAGAGATTATTCTTCAGACATGTTCACCTTGGCTCGAATGTGTAGGCCTTGTGCACTGTTTTCTAAGGTGGATACTTTGTAAAATGCTTCAACTTACAAATTTTTCACATTATTTTAATTCTTCCCTCTTGTATTCCTTGCAATAGTCAAATATTTATATGCATCCCATGAAGGATCCCACAAAAGCTTACCAAAACCAGATCCCTTGCCATGTCCTGAGGGGCAGGGTTTTAGGACAGGGAGATAAACTGTGTGACAAAGAGAGTCCAAGCTTACGCAGATAGCCTCTAGCAGTACAGGGACTTCCAGAAATCCTCATAGCCAGGGCTCTGAGCTGAATGCCACTGCTGACTCTTCTCAGCCACCACGGACCATCCACTTACCTTCCATCCCTCTGTTTAGAACAGACGAGCCAGTTATTTTATTGCCAACTGTGAGCACATGTCAGCATATGTTGAGTCTATCAGCACCTCAGACAGGTCCTTGCTACAGTGCAGGTGATACTTGCATAATGGGTCCCTCCATATGTTGGTGGGCCTGAACTGGTACCCTGGTGTGAGGAGCACTCTCCCCTACCAGTGTGCTTTGGGCACCCTTCCCAGCAGGGGTGGAAAACTTATACCTGAGCACTAACAGCTATAGGCATTAAAGCCTCACCTCCCAGTCCTCAGTAGGACACCCAAAATGCCTCTGCAGTCGGAAGAGGTATGAGCCTTTTGTGATCAGCGCTAATTTGACTCTCCCAGACGAAGAAAAACTCACACAGTCAAGTAGAAGGAGATTTTTATCTCTTGTGAATCAGTGTGTTGGTGGAAGGAAAAGGAATATTTTAATGAATTATTCACTATCCTTCTCTCCTCTGGAACAGGCTAAGGAGTGGAGATAGGCTTCCTGCTGAACAGGTTGAAAAGAACGCTGTTTTTCAGAAGGACTGAGCCACCTTTCTGCTGAGCACAAGTAATTCAAAGCTGGGATGTGCATTAAAAGGGTAGTGGTAAAAGGTGGAGGAAAAAAGTTAGATGCGAGCGCTGCACATCTTAAAGAAAAGTAGCAACCAGGTGATGATGCAGAGGGGAAAAAAAGTGTGGATAGAAATCCTCACACTTCCATATGCTGTAATTAGTTCATCAATAACTGGATGAATATGCATCACCTTTTCCTAATGAAAGGCAAAAAACCTTCCAAGGACTTCATTCTTCTAGGAAAACTGATTTTCCCAGTATATAACACTCCTGCTTGTAACACAACTGCACAGGAACGAGTTGAGGGTGGCAGTGGCTGCACTGCGGAGTGGTAAGGGTGTCACAGATGGACTCAGGAAGCTGAATTCCCGGAGCAGAGACAAACTGCACAGGCTCAACCTCTTGTACCGAACTGTCACAGTGATCTAATTACTGGAAGTGAAGTGTGTGACATCTGGAGAAGTGCCCAATCTTCAAAGTGACTTAGACAGCCAGTGAACCATGCCCTGCACCAGCTCACGCTGCAGCACACACCTACCCACCCGTCCATTGCCAGGGAACAGGAGATGGTTTATCCACCGAGTATCTTAACAGCCACAGATACAAGTTTGGTCACCAGTCGGCAGGGCAGGTGTTGCTTTCAGCTGAAGACATAGTGTCTAATGCTTGTAATGAAAAGCAACATCTCCTGTAGGACTTTCCCATGCACTCCTTCAGGGAGGTATTAATTAATGAAGGGCACGTGCTCCGGTGTGACGCGGCTGGCGACACCTTCCACGCAGCCAGGAGCAAGACGTTATTAAGACTTGTCAAAGTTACAGGCGATAATTTCCACAGCTCTCAGAAAAGGTATTGCACTCACCATGAGGTAACCCTCTTCTGGATCTCATTAGGATGGGAGAAGATGAATTAATCACTTGTCTGGAAGCGCTGGCTGCTGAGGGATCAGCGATCATGACCTGACTGCGTTCACTGTGGGCAGACAAAAGATGCTTATGGTTTGGTTCTTCAAAAGAGATAGTTTCCTAAAGTTAAAGAAAATTACCAGTAAAATTAATTGGAGGGACCATGTAATGAGAGAAATGGGAGTCCTTTAATAGAACTAATTAGCTGGCCAGAAAGCCACAGTTTCACACTTCAGAGATAAGAGAGCTCTGGCTAGCAGAACTTGGGTCATCTGCAAAGAGAAAGCAATTAGAAATAACAAAGCAATATATCACCCATAGGTAGCTATGGGAACAAACAGGTAGCTATTTAAAGCACAAGGCACAATAGGAAGAACTAGAAATATATTAGAAACAAACACAAGTGCAGGTTAGATTTAGGCCACTTGCTAGATAGGGATGGTAAAATTGTTAGCAATAATGTGGAAAAGGCAGAAAGTCTGCAGGGAAAAAAACAGAGCATGAATACATATTACATGCAGCTGAGTCATATAAGAGAGTTGTCAGGTGTTGTGTCAACATTTTTTGGCAGATATAGTATTAAAACTTTGGAGAGTGTGACAAAAGGAGCCACAGAAACTACTTGAAGGCTTAGCTACCAGGGCTATTCAATTACAAAATATTTCCTCCTTTTGCAGGCTTATTTTTTTCTGGCAGATAACAGTAAAACATGCACCAGTGTCCGGAAGCTGAGTCCAAAGTATGTATTTTTAACAGTGAGGGTAATTAACCACTGAGAGAACTAGAAAAAATTAGTTCCACTCTGAAAGACAAGGCATGGTCACAGCTATGTTTGCTAATTTAGTGCCTGGGCAACACTCATTTTGAGATCTAGTACAAATGGAGATTGCTTTAGGACTGGTGGGCAAAAGGAGCCTGCTAGGAGCCTGCCAGATACAGCAAAGCATCATGGAGGAAATGGCTTTCTCCAGCAGCAGATGGAGAGTGGGTCACAGTACTCAGGTATGTGGGGTGAGCTAAAGATCTCACTGTGCCCAGAAGCAGGGCTGTTAAAGGCTTGATGATACCAACCCCTTTCTGGGTGTTCCTGCTGGTTCTAGCAGGTCTTAAGTATCTGGGCTTGGTTGATACACAGTCTGGTTCAGCACAAAAAGCACAAAGCCTACTCCCACTGTTAAGCCAGCTAGGCACTAAAAACATTTCCTGCTTCTTGATGAGGAAACAGGGCACGATGCACTCCAGCCTTTAAATATGTCTTGTCAATTCCAACAAATGTATGTACTGAATAGGTGCATTGTATGCTTCCTACATTCCATTGTGAAATGTGTTTTTTTATACCACAGGCATATGAGCAGGCTATGACTACTGATGTCCTGCTCATTGAGTTGGGTGGGGACAGCAGCAGCTTTGCTCTGGGCAGTACTGTCAGCAACCTGCAACACCTGCACAACCCATAGGACGTGATCTTACAACAGACACAGCACAATTAGGAAACAAACACATCATTATAAGAGAAGAAGAGGAGAAAGAGTCTGATCCAAATGACATTGATGTTACTGGGAGCTTTTCTAATCAATTAAGTTGGAAGCAGATAAGGCAAAAGAACAAACAGAGAATGCAAAATAAGAACTCCTCAGCTGAATGAAAGGGGAAACCTGATAAGGAAAGGCAGAGGGTGAAGCATATCAAGTATTAAGCAGTGTGAAAAATATAGGCTGCCTTTTAGCCAATGGGAACATGAGAATTTTTTGTTTTGTAATGGTATTTTGTCATTTTATATTTAAGCATATTTTCACATGAAAGAAGTTTTATACAGCAATGTACAAATATATAAAAAGTAAAGTACCTGCCACTTCTAAAACAGGAATGCAGCCTAGCAAGGCTATCTCAGAAATGACCCAGGAGCATGACAAACAACTGTTGGTGTTTGAATGGACCCAGTCTGAACGGGGGTCTTGGACGCAGAGATGTGCAAGTATGCCATTAGAAAATGGACAGGATAGAATTATAACCTTTTCTCTCCTACTCTCTGTAGTGCTTAGGTAAGGAAGATGAAAACCTGTCATCACTTTTGCGTGTTTACAAAGACAGGCTTCTACTCTGGGTATTATTTGTACAGCCTCTAGCTCTGATTTCTAAAACAAAAGCAGCTTAGTGCCCTGACATTGAAAGTGTTGCACAGGTTACAGCACAGCAGTGGATCAGAACACTGTGTAGCTTCAAAATGCAAAATGTCAACACAGATCACAATATTTTCCTATATTGGCTTCAATTGAAGAGTGTTTTGCAGACCTAAATGGCCCAATTATTATTAGCAAATTATTAAAACCCCTGTTTTACAGATGGGTTACTGACTCCTAGGAAAAGCAAAACCATGTGTACAGAAACTAATAATCTGATGGTGACTTGCAGCCTTTTGTTCTAATTGCTAGATCGTGGTTCCTACTGATGGGTGCAGTACAGTGGCAGTATGATGCAATCTATGGTCCTATAATTAGGAAGATGTGCGGTATCCTGGAAAATAGCCACACCTTCTCTGAAGAGATTTCTCTCAGGAGTGTCATGATCCGAAATCATCCTGAGCCCAGCCTAAATCTGAGCCCGTGGATGCCTTCATCTGCAGAGGTTCGGACGTTACTCTCATCAGTAGGAGTTATGCAAGGATGTCAGCACTTGGCTGACGACAAGATGCAGCAAGGAAGTACAATGAGGTGCAGTTATTGGCTGACAACAGGGCTCTTGACAATATATAACTGTGATGTGGCCAAATGAAATATGTTCTGTGACAACAAGCTACTGTCCAGTACTTAATGTAAATGTTTTTGAAATGCTGGTGGATCTGCTTTCTAAAATACCCAAAGCCTGTGCAAGGAATGCTAATCCGTACCGGCCTCCTAGAGAAAAAAAGAAATTTAAAGAGTAGGAACATTTTATGAGTGTGGGAGGAAAAACTGGGGTTTTCCAATATCGTTTCCTAGATTGAGAGTAGTCTGTGCTGCCCCTGCAGTTTTCCTCAGACTTTCAGACTTGACTGCTCCTTCTAGACACGGAATCTGTCATCTCAGGTCAATCCAACATCCACCTTATCATACTGATCCCCATTTAAAATGGCTCATCAGGGTGTGCTGATGAATAATTTTCTTTCACTGGGCTGTAGTGCCTGCAGTAACCTCCCTCTGTTTTGTCAGCCTGACTACTACTATGCATGCATCCTGACATACATTATAATGGTTCATGTTTAAACAAGTCACACCGGACCCCTAAAAAGAGTGTGTAGCTGCATATTCTTCATCAAGTTAAGCCCATATGGAACCAGAGACCATGGAGGCTATGAACTGCATAAAAATAGACATGTTTACTCTGGCAGGAGGGGGCTTTTCCCTGAGGACCAATAATCGCATCCAAGAGTGAGAAGATTTTGTTTCTTTCAGCCCCTTCCAAATTAAACCAGTAAATTTGAAGTCAGGCTAGGCAACATTGCTAATACACTCAGACAGCTGCTTTCTCTGGAGTGGGGGCACCATCAGTGGAAAGAAGTCAAGGGCAGTTTCAGGTTTAGAATGCAAGATTTTACTCCATAAAAAGGAATTGAAAAATGCAAATTATTTCAACAATTGCAATTATGCCACAAAACCTCCATTTCTAAATTGCATAGAATCTCAGATACTGTCAGTAATACAAAGCTGCTTTCTTCCAGCTTGGGTAAACTGAGAGACTTGGATTGCTAGTCTCTTCTGTATCTGTTACGCTGGCATGGCTCCACTGGCTGCAGCAATTATTCCTGATTGACATTTAAGTGAGTTAGAAACGTGTGCTGCACATCTTAACTGCACATGAATTATTGCATTGTGCTAAGCAACAAACTTGGAAGGCCCTTTTTTTTCCCCCATGAACCTTTCTGGTGTTTCTTGAATGGCTTTAGACCATGCGCTGGATTTATAAAATCTCATACATGATGTAACATCAGTTGTTGTAGCGTGTAATCAGCAATATTTCTTCCAAGACAAATCATCTCTCATCTGATTTTGCAAGAAAGTGTCATCTAAGTGGATTTTGGCCATTTTTTTTGGTTTTGTTGTTGGTTTTTTTTTTTTTACTTTCTGTATATGTGCAACCTCTGCTAATATCTGGAAATGGACACTGTGAGCAGATAGTCACAACCCCACAGTTGTGAACACCATATGTTTTGAATCTCATGAGTTCAGACACATTGCTTTTTTCCTCTGGAACTGAGCACTGAATCACACAGGTCAGGCCAACTGCATGCCCACATGCTCCTGTGCCTATACAGAGAGGCCAGTGCCCTGGACAGAATGTGGCAACTCTACATGTGGCTCTGTAGTCTCCAGCACTAGCAGGTCGGGGCTGCAGAGCGGAGCAGTGGTTTGAGGGGAGGAACCAGCTCTCTTACACTGCAGAGTTAACTCAACATTAGCCGCAATGGTGGCCCTCTCTGGAGTCCATGCCCGTGCACGGAATTCCCCCCTTGGGCTGGGAGGGGGCTATGAGCTGAAGTCAACTGGCTAGTGGAACCCCCCCTCTGGTAGGGTAGTGGTCCCAGCATCCAGCCATGGGGCACCAATCCCTTCCTCAAGCCCAGCTGATAACGCTTCCCATCATCCCACCCCATTGCATGGCTAAACACAAGGTTAACTCTCCAGGATAGACCTTGCACCAGGGAAGCCTTGGCAGCGTGAGAGAACCTCATTGCAGGGCTGTGACAAGAGAGCTTGAGCTTGAGGTGGCATTTGTCCTGCCACAGGTACAGCATCAGGTGGTGCCAAGCTCCTCTGCCATCCCCACGACCATCCCATCTACCTGCTCTGCTCCTTGCAGGAGGGCTGGCAAAGGTGGGGAAAGCACTGTGCAGATGCTGTGTTGTACCTCTCCTCTGAGCACTTTTGGGTGGCCATGCTAGCTTCTGCTACTTTGGATCCCTCAGGATCAACCTGCCATCATCGTGCTGAGGTCCTGCTCAGCAGCCAGACTCCTCGGCTAGGAGCCGAGCTTTGCCTCTGTATAGAATATCTTCTGTATTTCTCTTCTTGGTGAAATGAAAGGTATTTGCTATCTTGCCATTTTCCATCTGACCCATAATTTATGACAGATCATAGACAGTTCAGCTGGACCCTTAGGACATACGAAACCTTTTTGTAAAGAAAATAAATCAAACATATCAAACTGCCCACTGAGGACACTTAGAATTAGCCACAGTGATTTGAAGAAATTTATTTAAACAACAACAGAAAATTTAGCTTCCATTGTTTCTATGGGATGTTAGCCTGGACTAAGAAAGTAAAAGACTGCACAGCAAGACCATCATTTGAAGGAAGCTTTTGAAAACAGAAATGTTGACAGCATTCTGGACCATTTTCAGACCTTCTTTCACAATGTGCCTGTGGAGCCATCATCTCACAAAGAGGTTTTTGTGGTTTATACCTAGATGTGCCACTCGATTCAGTGACGCTACCCAGATTGAAGCTGGGATGTGTTTAAAATGATGTAGACGTGTATTTTAATATGACCTATGTATAAAAGAGGAACTAAATGATTGAAGTGGCATGCTGAGAGGTCTTGCTGAAAAGGAGTTTTCTCTCTCTGGGCAGAAACATTTAAGGTATTTGCTTCTTTGAGATTTGATGATAGGGAGTTCAGTCTGGGGAAACGTGCCAACCAACTTCAGTTTCTAAATCAAGTTCCAGTCCTTGTGACTTCAGCTAAGCAAATCTATGTCTGAATAACAGTCCCCAACACGCTGCACAACTCAAATGGAAATATATTCAAAGCTGACAGTTCCTGCTAGTTTACAGCCACAGGCTTGTCAAATTGAACTTGAAATCTGACCCGAACACACTCAAAATTCATCCCAAGTTCTCCTAGTACTGCCTGATGAATTTTGCCTGGGAGAAGGTTTTATTACAAGGGGATTTCTTGAAGTATGAGAAGCAGCTCTGAGCCATCTCAATAACAGTAATTATTTCAATGT
This sequence comes from Psittacula echo, assembly GCF_963264785.1. Lineage (NCBI taxonomy): Eukaryota > Metazoa > Chordata > Aves > Psittaciformes > Psittacidae > Psittacula > Psittacula echo. The sequence goes on along the minus strand of NC_137738.1, from coordinate 33,362,189 downwards.
TTCCTGTTTTCTAGATAGAACCCAGGCCCTTGGAATTGTGCAAAAAATTAGTAATTTTGTGTCAGGTCAGTACTGAAATGCTTTGGATTTCTCACAGAAAGGAGCTTTGTGTAAAATATGTTTAAGACTCAATGAAACACTTTGTCCACTCCAAAACAAAATGTTTTGTTTCACGTGGGGGAAGTTGTATTCTTGCAGAACAAATGTTAGTCAGTCCTATATAAGAAATATTGTTTCCAAGGATGACAGAGTAACTTCCCTTACTTTCCCAAACCTCATCATGGGAGGGGAAGGTGGGAGGGGTGTGTGAAACTTCAACAAATTTGACTTAATTTGTAAATAGTTTCCTTCCATCTGAAACTGGTTTTAGGTGAGTAAGTATTTCTACCAAACTGTTCAAGCCAACTGTATTTGGAGTCAGTACAAGGCTCAAGCAATCGTCATTCTGCCAATTGCAGTGAAGCCTTATGACTGACGACCTTGTGGGGTTAACCTGAGCTATCAGTCATGTGTATGTGTAGATGTGCTGGAGGGCTGCTAAGTGCTTGACTAAAGATGCTTTCTGAGATTTGGGTTGAAATTAATAAGCAGATCTGAAAGGTTCATAGAATCATAGAATCATAGAATAGTTAGGGTTGGAAAGGACCTTAAGATCATCAAGTTCCAATCCCCCTGCCATGGGCAGGGACACCCCACACTAAACCATGCCACTCAAGGCCTCATCCAACCTGGCCTTGAACACTGCCAAGGATGGAGCATTCACAACCTCCCTGGGCAACCCATTCCAGTGCTTCACCACCCTCACAGTAAAGAATTTCTTCCTTATATCCAATCTAAACTTCCCCTGTTTAAGTTTGAACCCATTACCCCTTGTCCTGTCACTACAGTCCCTGATGAAGAGTCCATCCCCAGCATCCTTGTAGGCCCCCTTCAAATACTGGAAGGCTGCTATGAGGTCTCCATGCAGCCTTCTCTTCTCCAGGCTGAACAGCCCCAACTTTCTCAGCCTGTTTTCATATGGGAGGTGCTCCAGTCCCCTGATCATCCTCGTGGCCCTCCTCTGGACTTGTTCCAACAGTTCCATGTCCTCTTTATGTTGTAAGGAAAGAAGAGCGAGTTCCCTTAAGGGCTTCCTCATGGCCACCTTGTGGACTCATGGATTCATTCCTACAGAGGCTGATAGGGGAGTGACTATCTAAGGAACAAAGGACAACTTCAGGCTTTTGCTATTTTTGTTTTGCTTACAATGGGCTAGACCTTATTTCAGGCCAAAAATTTGGCTATGAGGAACTCACTGTGTCAAGGTCAGCAGTAAACAACCACATGAGATTTCTCTGTCAAGTTTATAGAGTGTCGGTGGCGTTTCTTGAATGTTATTTAAACAGCTAACTACCTTGTTAGCAGAAAAATTTAGCAAGGACCTCCCATGAGGCCAAACTGCCAAAGAAAATACAAAGCTGCCCTCCTTTCAAGTTGAAGGGGCTTTTGGATCAAATTTAGCTCAAGCAGCTGCACTTAGGTGGGGAATAAGGACAGGGTGTTATGGACCACACCTCTCCTTGGGGCAGAAGGGCTGGAGGCAGCTGACCAGGAATCAGCTCATGGATGGAGAGCAGTTCCCACCAAAGCCACACAATGTAAAAATGTCCCCACTCTCCAGACATATCAGTGAGGATCTTCAGTTTGCACCCAGATGAGCTAAGCTAGGCAGCTGGTGCAAAACGTGTGTTCAGCTTTATTTTCCAATTTTGCTGACCTGCATCTTAACAAATTTATCTACATATAAAAGTAATACTGACGCTCAGAAGAATCAGATAAAACTCTCTTAAAGGTTCAAAGAAAACAACATTTCTACCTGTTTTTTCAAATGATTCATTAAACACTAGTTCTGTAGCTTTTTAAGCATCCTGGAAGTCTCTGAGGTTGACAAGGGAAAATGCTGAAAACCAATTCTACCAGAATCTATTCTTGTCTTTCTCTAATGGCTTATAGATCTTGCTATTTCCATAAATGCTCTTTGAAGGGAAACTATGCGGGATTTTAATGGCTTTTCGAGTTCATGTGGGTGTCACTTGCTTTGATGCATGCCAGATACAAAACAACAGTATGACTGAAGGCAGCAATCGATGGGGGTTTAAGGTGAATGGCAAACGCCATGTTTAGGACCCCCAACCTATCCTGGGATTATTGCACCCTGAACACAGCAGTAACATTGTGCTACCACTCTTTGGTGTCTTAAGTCTCTTTATTGCATTTTAGTGGGCATACTAAAGATGCATTATGCTTTTATTAAGTAAGACATTTTTGCCCTTTGGTGATATGTTACTTATTACCTCAAGCTTAAAAGGAATGTCTAGGGACAGTGATTGTATTCAAATATAACTTACAGCCAAATTTTCACAAGCCTTTTGACAGGAAAAAGTCATCTGGAGTTATCTGACTAAAGGATAGAAAAGATCTATCAAAGTGTTTTACTGCTGCAATATTCAAGATAAACCTGAGTTGTAACACGTGGGAGACTCTCTCAGGCAAAATCACATTGGGAATGATTCTTGAAGAATATTCTGTGAGGAAATAATTAGGTTAAGGTTTCTCTTTCAGTTTGCTTCCTGGTGGTGAGGGATTCCAGCTCTTATTTGCAGCCTGTCCCTTTTGCAATATGTCTCCAGTGACTGCATCCTACCCCCAGCCCAGCTGTGCCCAGCACCCCACAGAGCAGGACTGCACTGTACAATCACTTCAGCCTAGATCTGGCTGGTCCATGTGTGCTCATGTCCCTGCGCAAAATGCATCTGTTATTTAAATCCAGGCTTGGATTTTGATATTGCATTTGTGGGTGAGGACTTTGAGGACTGTGCAAGCAGCAGTGCAAAACCAGCCGGTGTCTGATCTACAGCAAGCTCCCTGACACAGAAGGTGAAACTTTGGGGAAAATACTATCTTGCTAAAGTTACTATTTTTGTTGCAACATTATCTTCCTCTATTGGGTTTCCATCTATCAGGAACATCCAGACTCTGGTTGACAGCCCCAGTACTTTCAAAGTATCCTGCAGCAGTTTTGTCTTTATCAAGGGGTTAGATGTAACAAGATTGGCAGGGTATATACCCCTAATAGGACAAACAGAACAAACGTGAGTGAGAGGAAGAGCACGGGTTTCAACTGAATGTGCACAGCCAGGCTAGGCTTTAAAGGTGGGTGCAAGTAACCATCAAGAAAGCAATTGTCGTAGTCTCAAACAGCAAATTTCCAAGTCCATTCTTGTGGTTATCTACTGCATATAATTCCTTTACAAATGTAACAAATGGAGAAATCTATACAGACTGATATGCAGAATTGTAAAACACTAGCTCAGATCAAATCACTGAGCCAAAAGAAGGTTTTCCTACCCCTGCTGGAAGTGAAATGTGCCTTATTGCTCTTGGATAAGAAAAAAGAAATAGGGTTTTTACATAAGGTTTCTGGCTATAAAGGAAAGAGCACTGGAAAGCACACTGGAAACAGCAATATCTGTAATGGGTTGGGGGATACTTACAGAGACATTCTTGAAGTTTACTTTGACTAGCAAATTATTTGACTATTTATGGTCTCTTGTTAAAAAGACAACACTGACCTTTTTGTACAGAGGAGAAAAAGTATTTTGACCCATTTTGTGCAGGTGGCTCAGCTGTTTCTGTGTCCACTGGAGGATGGGAAAATGCTGTTAACTGGGAGAATTAACTAAATTTGGACTGTGATTTATGACTTCTGACAACGGTCCTAAACAAAGCTGACATGGCATATGACCAAGCTGAACTGATTGATCCATTAGTAACCTAGAACTTTCAACCCAGGGAAAGCGTTGATTACATGAAGAGGAGACTAAAAGTGCCCCAGTGATTACATCAGAGCTGACATCCTTTCCAGCAGATCCCAAGATGTGAACTTTGTCACCTTTACTTGATAGCTTTTTATGCAGGTAGAGCCCAATGCATCCTCCTCTTGTTTACCTGTTATGATAGATGCTGCTGGATTCTTGCTATATCATTTATTCTCATGAGGCTCTGTACTGCCTGCTTGATTTTCAGTTGCTGAAATGATTACTGGTCCTTGCTTTCTGCCGCAGCTGAGAATTCAATACTGACAGGAAAAATCAGCTTCATATTTCATTTCCATTTCTTTTAATATGCCTTGCATTCAGCCCATTCATAGTTTAATCATGACATGGTGCTATGGGCTTGAGGGGAAGAGGGGAGTGAAAAGCAGCCTAGTTGTGAACAGGCGATGGGGAGAAGACCCTTACAGGAAAGAAACGTCTTACTTTCAATCTGTTTTGTGACAACTGTGTTGATTTTGATCTTTAAGTATGTAGGTTGCTTTTTCCAGACATAACCCAGCATATGTTTGAAGGCTCTGCAGGTGCTGGGCTTTGGGTGAGCTGCCTCAGTGGCTCAGATTGCTGGAGCACCAGAGGACAGCTTCAGGATGAGGCCAGGCATGATAAAGCCAGTTCTCATGTGGTATGACACAAATTCATTGCACAGGCCCAAACCTGTGCAGCTTTGACATTCAACTTCAGCTGGGAGACAGCAGAAGTCCTGTGAAAAGGCATGAGAAAAAAAGGAGAAAACATTGTCTGCCCTATTAAGGAGAAGAGCATTGAGGTGCCATTAGGAGTATACTCCCCTTATTAAACAAAAACTTTCCAAGAGGCAGTGCTGGGACCATGATGGGCTGGGATAGTTTGGAAAGAGGGAAACCAGTTGCTGCATTGCAGAGAGATGCCCACAGACAACACTTGTCTCTGAAGTATGCAATTTACATGGGACAGCAGAGCTGGACCTGGGAAGTCTGCACCATAACAAACAACTCCAGGTGACCCTAGTGCCTGGATCCTCATGGCTGCAGGGAATAAGGGAATTGAAACCTCTGTCCTCCTTCCTCAGCATGTGCAATACACACTAGATGATGACATCCCAGCTGGGACAGGGCTGAGCAAAGCCAAACAGCTCCTAGGGAGAGCACATTATGTTTCCCATTGGTATATATGCTTTAGAGAAGTACATTGGCTTGGACAACATCATTATTAAGGGACAGTCTTTTTTGGTCCTTACATATACCTTGTCCATTAGCAGTAGTTTGGACTCCTGTTTGGAAAGTTTCCACCTTTTAATTTCCATGAAGTCCCACCCATACTTGGGAACTTGCAAGGAGACTTGCAATGATGCATGTGACCAGAAGGACCCACACCTGAGAGGAGAGGTATTGGTTGAGCACTGCTGCCAGTTGTTGTACCTACCTCCAGCTGTCTCTGCAGCAGCAAGAACTGCACATGTGCTCTTCCACCACAAGCATATCCATTTTGGACCAGAGACAAAAAATCCACTGGAGCATAACAGTGTGTTGTCACTGTCGGTCACTGCAGCAAACTTTAACTGATGAGCCAAGAGGAGAAAGGCTCCATCTTCTGCACAGGCATGTGGGCTTAGCACAGGCCACAGACAGGTCTATGTTAGCTGCTGCAGTGGTAATTCACATTGCAACTGCTCTGAAGTAACTCTGACAAAGATCCTGCAGATTAACTGCTCCTCCGCAGGTGTTTGCTGCCAACTACCCATGTGCAACATCAATCCCAGCCGCTGTGTGAAAGCCCAGATTTGTGAGACAGCTCCATGGTAGATGGAGTCAGTATGAATTACTGGCATGCTCCACAAACTGATGGGGAGATAGGTGGCATTTATTAGAAGCTCTAGAATAGAGGCCAAAGTGATTCCCTAATACAGAAGTTTCCCAGCCCTTAGTTTAGGCAGGCCTTGAAGATTCCGCTGCCACCTCCTCTGGTTCCCTTCTCCTGGCAACAACCTGCAGTCCCAAAGCTCTGCATCAGAGATAGGTGGAGGGAGGAGATGGGGCATCACCTACATGGTGACACTGCAGCTTTTGCTCCTTTACTCTTATCCCCACATCCCACAGCATTGTTTGTGTCTCTCAGCACTGGTTTAATGAGAGGCAGCACACTGAGCCCAGGCTCAACAAATAGAAAATTGTGATAAACAGAAGAGAATCCCATCTTCTGTGCTTCTCCTCTCAGTATGAGTGAGGTATGGATGACACACAGCAGTATCGCTGCCGGGGATGAGTGGTTTCCCAGCCACATGCAGCAGGGATCCCAATCATGTCTGTACTTCCTATTTAAGGGAGGAAAGCATACTTTGAGGGTGCTCTGAGATGATGGAGAGCAGAAAATAACACAGGGCGGTGCTGCAGCTAATGATTTCATGTTAAATAACTGAGATATATTGTTGCAGGTGCTGGAAGTGATCCACACGCACATGCTCTTCTCACAATGCAGATTATTATGGTTGTTGATATTCTTTTTATTACTATAGGGATTAGCAGCCCCGATCATGGCCTGACCTTGCATTCTGCTATTTGCAATACAGAATCAGAATGAAGACAGGCTCTGACAGAGAGCCATCTGAAACTGTGGCAGAAGCATTTGGTCCTGTTGCTTTTGTGGCATTGCTGCTGAGAAACCATGGGTCAGCCAGCATAGACCTGGAGCTGAAACTGTTTGGAGGGACAGAGAACAGAGCTTTGCTGCAGGAAGTGGGCTTGCTCCTGCCCAGGGGTGGAAATTCAGCAGCGGTTCATTCCTCCCTTCCTCTCTCATTGCCAAGGCAGACACCACGCTCCTCTGGGGAGCTGTAAATGAATATAATGAGATACAGGGCCCTAAGTGAGCAGCAGTACTCTTGGCTTAAAGCTATCCCCTTTACGGTCAGAGGCAGGCATCTGGGATTGGTAAATGGATGATTTGATCTTCTATGGAAATCTCATTGTACCCCAGCCACAGTGCTTCTCTCTGCTGTAATAAAAAGTAATTTAACCAATATTTTTGCACATTATTCTTCTGTTAGAATAATTATTTGGTGTGTGCCAGCCACAGGAATCCTTGCACCTCTCCCTCTGCAGCAGCTGGGACTGTCTCCTTGCACTCTTCTGGATACTGGAGAGGCACCTGCACCAGCAACTGCTGTGTTTATGGAGGTAATAGAGGAAAGAAACATTCTTCTCTTTTTCAAGGTGCACATGAGTTAGTTTCTGTTCAAACTTACAACAGAGAACACGCAAAGAGAAGAAACCTGAAAATGGTTCTTCCACCTGTTCTTGTTCACTCTGGGGTACAGAATTCCCGCTGCTCATTTCATATTTAAACTCTGGGATAAATTAAACCTAAGTAAACTAACAAGGGAGCTGCACCTTCCTCACCTTACTCTTCCCCGATGGTTTCATGAGGAAAAGACAAAACTGTGCCTCAGTTAAAATCACCATAAACACTTGTAATATTGAGGATGGATCTGATTTTTGTTTTTAACTAATAATACAGTACCATGCTTACTTTATTTGAAAGTCCAGAGCTTGGGCTCACTGCTGTAGAATGCTTCCTAAACTGAGGTTTAGATTTTTGCCCCCAGCCTTTCCTCTATTCACCCAAAAGGAGAGCACTCCCAAAAAAAGGGTGGCCTGTGGTGCAGAGTGATTGTTCCTAATTGTGTGTTGATAGGCAAGGAGCACGAAATGTACTGCATCCCTGTTCCTGCAGCTCATCTCTCTGAAAAAAAAAGCACAAGTTGCTTATCTTGGAGAAGTTTGCTCTTTTTCCCAGAGAGAAAATAATTTATAGTCTAACTGGTTTGAGCACTAAATCGGAATAATGAGGATCCAGCCAGAGATTGCTATTAAAGGGTTAGTATCCATCATAATTGGCTGATGGGGTGTTTTGAAACTCCATTAATCACTATGCTGGCAGCAAGCAAATTAGAAACTCTGTTCTGCTGCTGACTTCCCATTTCTCCAAGCGAGTTAAGCACAAAGCATGTGTTACTGGCATCAGCGATTTCAAAAGTGGGTGTTTCTCTGGATGTAAATGGTACTTAATAATGTTCCACCTTTGACTGAAACTAGGGCACACCCTGCCATGAGGTTCTCATCATCTAATTACACTTACTCAATCTGAACTCAGAGGTATCGTGCAACAAACCGGGCTTAGCCTACCTGACAATGATTAACTCTTCAGCTTGTCTTGGCAGAAAAGCCATACCCCAGGAAAATGGATCTGCCTGGCAGGGCAGTGGGATGGGATAAAATGGGCTGAGGTGGCCATGCCACCTGCCGCTTTGCTGCTGTGCTCTCAGCTGTGTCTCTGTTTTCCCACCCATTACAGCTATCGTGAAGAAACACGGTCAATCACTTGCAGGAACCCTGTGTTCATGAAGACCTGTCAGGAGCAGTGCCATGGGGCTGATGGATGTTTGACACCCATTGCTACAGTGGCAGCCCTCGAGCATCATATCTTGGGTTTATACACAGAAGCAGAAGCAAAATGAGGTAAAAGCCTCATTTTGAATCAGGAAGAGACCAGACTGTGCTCCAGGCCTGCTCCAGTCACAGTTTCTATGCTCAGACACTCAGCAGCTCTCTGTACAATAAATAACTCTCCACAGAGACCATTTTTGGACTCTGAGGCTAAGTGAGTGTCAGTTTGTAACTTGCACTGTGAAGTGTTCTCAGTCCCCAAAACAGAGTGGATCAATGTGCAGCCAGCAGTGCCAGATGTGGCTGGGTTCTCCACCAGCCTCAGTACTCACGCAGCTGTGGTGATGTTTCCCCAGCGATGGGTGTGCAAACAAGGTGGGGGCAGAGGCAGTGCCCTCTCCCATGGTGCAGGATGAGACTCAGCTTCATTTTGCTTTTGCAACCATAACCTGAAGTCTCTCCAGGGTGAAGGTATGGCAAGGCAGAGGCATGGCTTTTCTTGGCTCCACCTCCAGATGTTCAAAAGGTGCCTTGGGCACGCTGCTCTGAGCAGCATTCGCGCCTGAGGACAAGGGAAAAATGTTCCTAATCCACCTGCTCCCACACACACTGCTAACGGTCCTTCCAGAAAGTCCTGCTCTTGCTCTCAAGCCTTTTATTCCCAGCATTTTCAGATGGCAGAGAGGACAGAGAAGCCCAAAAGAGGCAAGTGCATGTCTCATAACCATGGATGATGACATTTTAACTGATAAGGTGCTCTGCTCTGGTCTTCATCTTGTATTTCAGCTGTTATTTATGAAGCTAATGAAAACCGTGGCATGCACAGTGAGCAGGCAGGTTCTCCAGAGATTTCCAACCCTCGTAATGGTTCTTGGTGAGTAAATGCCTTGTCACTGAAAGCCCCCGTGCCCTGGCACACAGGAGGAGAGCTAGCTTAGCCCCCCCCCCCCCACCTCTCTATTCCTATCCCCTAAGGAAGGAAAGATCTTGACAGAAAGGTAGAAGGCTGGAGAACTATTCCTCTTGGATCATTTCAATTTTAGCCACATAATCACCATCATAATACTTCATTATTACATCTTGAATTTTTCATCTCTGTATTCCAGCTGAAGTTATGAATGTCTAATTACACAAGTCTCACAAATACCTTTTGGGGCAGGTCGGCATTGAGATGATACCAGTTTTCATGAGGTGTTTTCAGGGACATATAACCACAGGGAAAATGAGCCCTGCAGAGTGGTACAGGAGTAGCTTCAGCTAAGCCAAGGCGGTCTGCTCTGTGCACAGCCTCATCTGCTCTGCAGAGCCTGAACCTGTGCAACTGTGCTCAGTGCAGAGGGTAGTCTGCATCTCTTAAAGTGTCATCCCTCTGAGTAGAGGCCAAACTCTGCTTCCCTCAGGATACATCTCAGCTGCCACCCACATTTGGCATACACCAAATGCTGTCTGGCACTCACGGGGTTCCCAAAAGCGTAGCAAGAGCAATGTCAGGGACTGCAATGCCACACAAGAGATCTGCCAAGCCTGCTGTGCCTCCAAGGCTCATTGGAGTGTGTTAGCCAAGTACAACACTGAAGGTGGCTCTCCTGCAGGATTATGTTCCTTTTGTTACACAGGAAACCACCCACTGGCCTTTCATTTTTCCTGCCGTTCTTATATTTGCAGCAATTTTCGTTGTGACAAAGGACTGTCACTGCTGTCACTTTTGTGTTTCTTTTGTTGTTCACCTCCCAGTTGAAAAAGAGTTGTTGCTATCCTCATTTCCACTGCCCAGGAAGGTACCATAACTTCAACCATGAAAAATCCATTGTTTGGCATACAGTGCATCCACACTGGTGCAGAGTGGGGCATCACAGAGCAGGCCTGTATTAGGATGGCCAGGAAAGATAGGCCTAATTTATATCCTTTGGAGACAGAAAGATCCTGTGTTGGTTTTTGGTTTATTTTTCCTGCAAGCTCATATGCAGTACGGGAAAGAAGATTTCATGTCAAATATTTGCTAGCGGTTTTAATTATGAGCCCACTTTGTCATCTGCTCTGTGTGTATAGAAAGTAAAGAGAGTCATCTTGCTCATTACACTGACCACTAGAGTGTAAAGGGCTTAAAGGCCATGCCTTTCCTTCCTGGGCACAAGCAGAACCTTACTGGTGTGGACTGCAGAAGTACCCTAGGCTTTATTTAAATCAGGAATGTACTGCATCCGTTTCAGCAAAGGCCCAGCTGTAGCAGGTAGGTACTCGACCAAAGAAGGCACTTTAATTACCATATGAGGAAAGTTAAGCTCTGATGCCTCCTGACCCCTCGCCATGGGCTGGCAACTGTGACACTTGGAGAAATATGCTGCAAAGAAACTGGGAACTTGCAGCAACAGAGAATTTTACTTACACGGGTAAACATGTAATGCAATGAGCGCAGAGCAATGAAACAGAGCTAATGGCATGCAGAAACCATGGGCAATGGTGACACAGAAGTCACTAGTTATATTATTATGAGGATAACAACCAAGAGAGGCGAAACATTTCTTTTCAAAGCTGAAGATTTATGATAAGGGATGTGCAGAGGTGGACAGCCTATCAGGAAACCTACCTGACAAAACTCAAGAGACTGTTTCAGAGGCTATCTCAGGGCATCAGCAGGTGCAAGTCTCAGCATGGGTGGATGCCCGTTCCTACAACCCCAATGTGAGCCAGAGTCCTGCCTATAATCTTTTTTCTTCCTATTATTGTTTTTCTTCATTACTAATACGTAATTATTTCAATCCATCTGGGAAATTCTTCTGCTTTTCATTTCAAATAATCTACAGCTATAAACAGTTTACTGTTCATCTTAAGTAACTTCAAACTATACAAAGTTGTATTATCTTATATGAGGTGACAAATTCATCTGCCACCCAGTTGTGATAAGGCAATCTTGATAAACACTGACCCAGAAAAGCCAGGGCTTACTTCTTAATCTTCTCCTCCCCAGTGTTCTTCTTGGTCACCTCATTTCCTATATTATAAGTAAAGCTAAGGTGGGGAAATACTGTCTATATATTTACTCCAGTTTTGCTAAACCACAATTTACGTACAACTTCAGAAGCCATCTTTAAATATCTTTAGAAAACAAGTATCTTACCAGGCTTAATCTGCCTTATGTATTTAGTATACTATAGCCTCCTGCAAAGATCAAACCACTTTTGTAAGCAGCAATAGAAAACATTTCCTTGATAGAGTCGAAGCCATGAGTAGGAGAAGAGTCAGAGCTGGATGCCTGGCAGCAATGCCACTTCAGAGACTTAACCCAGAGGTATTGGCTGTGCTCTGTACTCTGAAAAAGGTTATTTCAAGCAGCCCTGTACCACTGCCAGCTGCCCCTTAAGCAACAGGAGGCTCTGCAAGCAGCTGGCTGGTTGCTTGGGGGGACATGCCTGAAGGTGCCTCCCTCGCTCTGGTAGGCAGGAACTTATGCCCAGGGCCCCTCAGGCTCCCAAGGGCCTCCTGCAATGGCCAAGCTGACATTTTTACCACTGTACTAGCAGTTCTGAGCTCTGTTGCCACACTCAGTGTGTTGCTGTTTCCAAACCTACTCTGAACATGCATTTTTCACACAAACACGCAGTAATAATCAAGCCCAGGAAATGCAGCAGGAAGCATTTATGCTGACGTCCTGGTCTCTGTTTTACCGGTGCATGAAAACGGCATTTCTGAGATTTGTCCTTACAGTCTGAACCAAGATTATGCTGAGCAATGGCTGGAGTCTCTAGTCATGACAATGATGCCCATTTCCTTCTCTTTCAATATGAACATGAACATTTTAAAAGGGAAGGTAAACCCCATACAACATGCTATGGACTTAGTGTCTTCAAATATTCCTTCACTAGGGCATCTACATCATGCCTCTGTTAAACAGTAGTGAAGGGCAGTAGGTAGATCTGCCGGCCGGGATCACTGACACTGAGGATCCAGTGATCATAGGCATCCTCATGTGTTTACATAGGGTTACCCTGATGTATACATAGAAGTCTATAGATATTGGCAGTGGGAGTGCATCCTACTGCTTAGTTTCATCTGAAAGAGGTCTCCTGTACCCCTGAAACCTCTCTGCAGTGTAAACCAAAGAGCAAGCAGTGGCTGTGGTCAGGAGATTTGCCTCAGAAGTACCTGCCTGACCTGGATTAAAAAAGTTTAGGAGGACACATCTGTAGATTTAAGCTAAAGCTAGTCTGGAAACCAGGTCAGGATCTAAACCTGAACTTGGGCCCATCTCCAGTTTTAGTGTTGAGAGCAAGAAGGCGGCATCAGAAACTGCCTGAGTAGTGTTTTTAGAGTACCTGTGAAATTTACTGTAATGTACTGAAAAAAACAGTATCAGGACCTCTTCAATAATTTTAGCAAAAAACATCAACTCTATCCTTGTTTGTGTTCTACTAGACAGACTTGCTACCTGTTCCCTTCAAAATGAAAAACTGGGCTCTGTGTTCAGTTCAAACACATCCTGGGCATAGCTCAGACCTGTGTTCAGTGGGCAGGGAGGTTCAGTCAGAGCTCCTTGTATAACTGTCATGTGCATTCTCTACAGCTTCTTTGCTTTCTACCAGAACTTGGGTAACTTGACAGATTTTATGAATCCCCAGTATTTCTGTTATTGCCTAATGGATTCCAGTTATTAATTTGAAATTGAATCTTCCTCATCTTAACTCTATTCCTATACATTTTAAGTATACTTCCAAGTTCATTAATGAGCTTCAGTAGCCTTAATAAACCCAAGCTGTGCCATAATTACAAATGTCTAAATCACTCATTCTGAGTAGTTCAGATCTTTGCACTCAAGTGCAGATATTCAAAGGCATGCTGCTGCATACAGATGCAGCCACACACATTCATACTCATTTCTAGGGATGCTCTCACAGTACTTATGGAGAGAATGAACCCTGAGCCATGTAGTTGTTTCAGTGGAAACACAGATGAAATCATCTTTCACCTCCAGGTCACGAGTGTGATTCCATCAGAAAACAGCACTGCTGACTGAAAGTTTTGGTCGGGCACTGAGAGCTTAAGAAACCCCATGATCTCAGCACAGCTGTTAATAGAAAGCAAACCCAGCACTAACTCATGTCACTTTTGGCAGCCATAGCAGAAAGTCCAAACTCCCAAATCAGCATGGGGTCTGCACGGCAATTTTAGCCCAGAGGTGGCTCCACGGCAGGCATTGCATCATCCTGGCAGGGTGGAGATTAGAAAAACTGGTATGGCAACCCTTTGGACTATCCCTTTCCCTGGGTTAAGAGGAGGTCACTTTTCATCTCAGAGCTCCCTATTTATAGAAAAGGAAAAATATAGGGAAGAGTGGCCAAAAGAGCCACTCACAACTTTTATTGCATGTATTATAACAAGCTGAATTTTGAAATAAGGGCTTGAACCTCCTGGGGTCGGATCTGAAAGTTACTCATTTCATTCAGCCTGTGGTCAGGTAGAAATGACCTGACTAGGAACTGCACCTCTGCAAGAGCTAAAGACTTACAAAAGTCTTCAGAGTTTGGAGCTTCTCAGCGAAGTTTGCCTTCCTGTCTCACTGATAACCTGAGGCACTTTCTCTCATTCATTGGGCTGATGAGCAAAAGTATTCTTCTTCTTTGGACTAATCCAATCACACTCTATTATTTGAAAATCAGGGCAAATATTAAATGACCATTCTTCTGCTTACCAGCATTGTGCAGAAGGAGAAGAGAGATGACTGCTCCTGCTGCTCACAGAAGTGTAAAGATGTAAAGCTACCAATTCATAATGACAATGCAGGCACAAGAAGCATGAATTTGCAATTCTGGCCTCTATAAGAGTCTGCAGAAGGTGTAGGTGCCAGCAGTTTTCTTCAGCTGGCTGAAAGAAAAGGTGAAAACAAATGTGACAACCTTGCCCTGACAAGAGAGGGAAGGTAAGGGTTAGAGAGATGCTTTATTCAGCAGAGAGTTTATTTTCACGCCACAGTCAGATCTGGGCACCTAGTTATCACCGAGTTGACAAAACAAAGGGCACTGGAACAGGGAAGAAAGGAGCTTGCAAAGAACTCAGTGAGAACTGGAAGAGCTAAATCTAGAGTTGTGGAGAAGGATGTGAGTCAAGGTCTTTAAGAACTCAAATAAGAATATTCTGACTTCCAGAATGAGGAAGGACTGATCTCTTACAGATGTGCAGCTCAAAGCTAGAGATACCCTTGGGTAGCTAACACACAAGCCACTGAATAACTGAGTTTTCATAACATCTGAAAGACATTTTTCAGCACTATAAGGGCCCTTTCTAAAGCGTAGTCTCTGATGGCTAATAGGGAGTGAGCTCAAGCTGCAGCTTTGACTCAGGACTCGTGTCTTTTTCTCAGAAGTACTTTTCAACAAAACCTGTGAAAATTTAATATTTTAATTTGTTATATGTTGTCAAAACTGGCCAACCTGTTCAAAAGTCTGTAGGAACACACACACAAACCAAGGCACAGCCTAAGCCTTTCCTTCTGAAGAAAAGAAGGTTAAAAAACTTCAGGATGTGAAAAACAAAATTCTAAGTCATGAAGCACCAAAGTCTTCAATTTTCCTTTTGGGACATCTTGGCCATGCCCTGAGCCATACCAGCTTTTTGGTTGCTTCATTCCTTGACCCAGCACAGCCCTGACTCAGGCAGCAGCTCCCATCATGTGGCTAATAACATGCAGCTGCGTTTATTTAGGCTTCATACCTTAAAGGAAGGTCTTTGACATCTTAAGAGGGGGAAGGATTCTGTGTGTGAAGCTTGAAGAGGTTGTTTAATGGCTAACCTGTTTGATCAATGTGAGTTGTACTATGAGCACATTGTTTGGGGTAACTCTTGTGGAGGGAATGCTGCAAACAACTTCTGAAAGACTGGGCTTTAATGTGGGTTAAGCCCTCTGTAAAAGGGAGGGGTTGGTATTCATAGGTGAGCCTGTAATGAATGTGCCTGTCTGATGCTGGCCTTGTTGAGGGCTAATTCAGAAGATGAATAACTTTTGTTAAAGTGAACGACAATGTAATTGCTTCCAGAGGAGAAGTGTTTGTGTGGGTGGTGGGAAGGGTGGAGGTGATGATCTCAAATAGGGCAAGTAAATGGTAGCTCTGCTCTTTTGTTCAATCCAACAGGCTTGCAATGAAGTTAAGAAAGTGAGTGATTGGGCTGGTTCCTGTTCTGAAGCTTCCCAACAGTTAAGAGACAATGTATTAAAGTGGGAGATCTGCTGATGGTGGTTAGTCTGGGGTGCTTAGGTCCCCTGCAGCTGCAGAAAGGCTGGGAGGAAAGAAGTTCCCGACTGCTTAGGGCAGCTGATTTAGTAGGGCTTGTAGCTTTGCCTGTTCATCAACCCAACAGGCACCCAGCGTTCACTGACTCATCTGGAAGAAGCATTAGCAATATGTGGCAGGTAAACAGTAACACCATGTTGCAGTTGGATGCCTTTTTGTCTGTGTAGTCCCCTGGTGACCCCAGGCAGTGGGAAGTACTCACTAGTATGCTTGCTTTATTAAGTTTTGGTGTTGACTAAGACTAGGGGAGTTAAAGTCATAGTAGCAGCTTCACACTTGAGTGTGCCTTCCTTTCTTATTAATACATGTTATAAATGGGGCACAAGATCTATAGGAACATTCTTAGCTGCTTCTCTTGGCAAACTGGCTCTTCTGATCTACTATTACTTCCTCCTGCACCCCTCCATTCTTAGTTCTCTCTACCCTATCTAGACCATTTTACAGCCATATTCAAGCCCTACTAAGATGAAGGAAAGGAGCTAAGTGGTCATCTATGGGAAGGGCACAGTACTTTATGGAGGAGCTACCTTATGCAGTACTGGGTTTGATTTTGGGTTATTTTTGGCTTCTCCCATGGGTGACTATCAAGGGCAAATGGAAGATACTTTCCTGGCAATCAAGCATTTCCCTGTTCCACCATCCTGAGTGTGTTTTGTTCTTCTCCTTTGGTGTCAGCCACTTCTGGACTTGAGTGCTCTTTGCTGTCTGACAGGATATCCTTCAAATACTCCAACACAAGCACTGGTGATTCACAAACTGCTTCTTCAAAATGTGGAGAGGGTGAAACTTGGGGAAAGAAAAATAGGTAATAACTTGGTCTTCACTGAGGTCTTGTCTTACCTACAGTTGAATAAATTGGAAATGAATGACCTTTGGCCAGCAATTCAAGAAGGGAATCCAAGGCCCTTGTATGCTCTGCTGGTGGCTCTCACATAAATCATTTGATGAGCTCTATAAAAGCATTCTGCTTGCTTCTTCCTTCTGTAGACATCATGCCTTAGGGCAGCAGTGCTGGAAGAGCATGCACCTTCCTCATGCAAGCAAAGCTCTGGCCTCAACTCCCACAGACATACATGGGTATATGTTGCTGCTTTCAGAGAGGGAAACACATTCTCAGCCTCAGGCACCCAGGGGTACCAAGTTGTTGATAGGGTGACTCAGCGTACAAGATACTTGACCAGAAAGCCCAGCTGGACCTTGCACATAAGATAAAGTATGCAAGATTCCTGCTTGTCTTGGCAGTATTTCTTTTGCACTGCTTTCTTCACTGTCAGTTTGGTAAAAATGCTAACAAAATAGGCTTCAAGCAGACTCCAACTCATGCAAAGACTGGTAGCTCTGATAACCATGCTCACTCTTGCAATTTATATGTGGAAACCCTGTCTCTACATGTTGTACAGTCATTTTCCACTGTAGTCATGCAAGAATAAAGCCTCTGCGGTGTTAATCTCCTGGTGTTTGACAGGCAGCTGGCACTGAAGTGTATGTCAGATGTGTGATAGCAAGGGCAATGCTGGGTGATAGCAATTAGAAAGGTGGAAGTTGTTTTGAGGAAACCCGTAGGAAATAGAGAGTAGTGGTGCTGTTGCAGCTCCCGGGAATGCATTGGAACGGAAAACTTGTTTCTGGTGTGGGGAGGAGTGTACAGCAGCCTGGGCAGGGAGGGAATGTCTGTCTGCACCAAAGCTGAAAGCAGCAGAGCCATCCATGGTGATGCTTCACCCACGTTGCTGAGGTCTGTGGAGCAAGAAGCCTTTATATGACTGCATTGCTCCCAGCAATAAGGCTGCTCTCCGCATCCAGCACTTTGCACTTGTGCTGCAGGTATGCTCTGGAAAAGGTAGTATTGGGAAGGCTGTCAGCTCCGATGTTCTCATAAGCCTCAACTCATCATAATAAAAACAAAAGATGGTGGAGTGTTCAACTGTTCATCCTCTTATCTCCAGTGATAACAGCTCTTTCAAAATACACATGAAGCTCCAGGCTGCTGGCTCAATCCACCCTTTCTCTCCCTCACTCCTCTCTAAGTTTTAACTACGCCCATGTCTGAAATTATTCTGGGTGAATACCTTGTGACAATGACTCCCGGGCAGGTTGTCAACCAGTGAAAGCCTGCAGTATAGTGGTATTTGGAGAGGGGTGAAAGCATGGCTGACAAAAAAGTCCCTAGGTAGTCTCCACCAATCAGATGTTTCAGGAGGCTCAGAAGAAGCAAGAGGAGGGTCTGCTTCATGTAGTGCCTCGGTGAAACGCATAACACTGCCACATGTTGTAAACATTTAGCATCTAGTGCCTAAGTCTAAACAGCAATTAGAGAAACATAGGGGGAAGGAATAATGGGGGGAACCCAAATACAAAGAAATTATTTTGGGTTCCTGAAATCCCAGAGCCCCAAGCTGAATTTGAGAAACTATGCACAGAAAGTACATCTGCCCGTCTTGTTCCTAGTTAGATATTTGCAATTGCTGTTTAAGATACTGACTGGATGGATATTTGGCTATTCTTATGTTAGTTTTTATGTAAATACAGCTGCCATTGAATGTCAAAATCCATAAAAAGAAGGTGACAGCCTAACTAAAGTGGGTTGTTTCTATTTTCCCAAGGTATTGAGGATCTGAGCCAGAGGAGGGAGAAAAGCGTAAGCGTTGCTCTGCCCTTCGTATGTAACTGCTGGGTATAGTAACCCAATGAAAAGAACCAGTGCAGGAGTTTAAAAGGATTAGCAACCTTAAATGCCACGTACAGTGAACCACGAAATCCTGAAAACTCTGCAAAGTCTCACCAGAACAGTACGTCTGACTTTCCCGGAGGAAACCTCCTGGCCTGTCTGAGAGCAAATCCTGGAAATTCCTGGGTGCTTAACAAACAGGTCTGCTCACAACATGCCATCCTGCTTGTTCAGAGGGTGTTGGAGACAGGGAGTGGTAGATACTGAAGTACTGGGTAAAATAACATAGCTGGCATTTGGGGTGGGGGTGATGCTGCAGTCACTCCCCTTTCCCCAAGCATCCAGGCGAGGGGTGAGCCATTGTCCGACCCAGATACACTGTGCAAGTGGTCTGGCAGCCTGTGTTTGGTGGACTTCTGTGACCCTGATGAGCACATAGTAGGGCTGCCAGGCTTGTACCCAGGGCCTTGGGAAAGTCACCAACACATCGCGGAAACAGTTTTGAGCCATTTGCTCATAAATACCAAAGGAGCATGTGTAGAGAGACTGGGACATGCAGGTTCTATGCTTCGCACCAAGCTTCAAATTCACCTTAGTTTAATGGAAGTTTGAGACACGAGAGGAAAGGTCAAATCCAGAAAAGTATGTTTAGAAATTTAACTGGACCAATTTTTTATTATTGGGGTTTTTTTTCAAAGTTGTAATCTATTAATTTCAGAATGGAGCCATGCTTGAAGATACTCATCTTTCTGAACTGAGGGCTTGTGTTATCCTGAGCATATAGTGTTAGGCTGATATATCCCCATCTGTTGTGCTCTCTGCTGCCTTCGAGGGGTGGATAGGGAAATTGGCAGAAATCCTCCAGACTGAAAGAGTTTAAAATGAAGGCATAGAGCAAGAAGTTGGTTTGTTTGTACCATGTTTGTAATCTGTAGGTAATCCCATCACTGCTTGCACAAAAGCAGCAGGCTGACACGCCACATTACCACAGTAGATTTCTGGGAGCTGCAGCATCAGCTGTCACAGCAGAATTATTTTGTGGTTTCTCTGAGACCACAGGCTGTTCAGTGCTCCTTCTGGTTGTTTGTGAGGCCTGAATAAGTAGTCCTAATACATCCTCAGGTGAAGTGAGGAGATGGAGGAAAGAGGGCAATAGGATGAGAACAGCAAAGATCAAAACCAGCTCTGAAACCTGCCCCTGCCTCAAAGAGAAGACCAGTTATCCAAGCTGAGTGGGAGCACGTCCCCAGGAGCCTGGAGGAGAGGTCACAGCTGGAGCCTGACTCACCTCAGAAGCAATTCCTTCATCTGTTAGTTGCGTTATCTGTAAATGAGGTGTTTCACACAAGCCTTGTACAACACACTAGGGTTTGTGGTAATCAGGTATGGGGCATGTCTCATGTTGCATTTGGAGACTATTTTTAACAGTAATGTGTCTCACTAAAGCAGTTGGCATATTCTGTGGT
Source organism: Psittacula echo (assembly GCF_963264785.1). NCBI lineage: Eukaryota > Metazoa > Chordata > Aves > Psittaciformes > Psittacidae > Psittacula > Psittacula echo. Next base: position 33,342,476 of record NC_137738.1, on the reverse strand, counting down.
TTGTAGGACACGTTTGCTGTCATACAGCCATAATATATTTATCAGAAGGGAGCATATTTTTTGTGTAGCTTTTCTTCTACGCTATAGCACTGCTCCTGACAGTGCCTAAACCCATTGTGTATGCATCAAAATTCCCAGTGATGAATTTTTCTGCAGCCCATAGAGGAACCAGGACAAAGCAACAGGCTCTGAAGGCTGCTACAATGGAGCTGTGTGAGAAGAGCATGAGATTTCTTCAGGGCTTTTACTAACATCATCACTGAAGGAAGAGGGGTTGAATGCTTTGCTTGTGCTCTCCAGACTAGGTATTCTCAAGTCTAGCCCCATCTTATGGGGCTGCTTGAAGACCAGCTTCTTAATCCTTAAAGGAAGCTTTATAAAAATGCTAAGGTCTTTTGACTGAAGGCCCTGGAGGCATAAGGTATTATTATGATGCTGTGTAGTCATAGAGTACATAAATTGAAGGTATTTAACCACAGTGGCTGTAAAACAAGTGAAATTATACTTGACCTCCTCTTTGGAGCAGTGCTTTTAGACAGATTAATAAGTGAGGTAATGCTTAAATTCCTGGTGTCTTTCCTGAGGTTTTCTCCAATAGACCTACTGCAGTTTTCACAATGCAGACAGATTGGCAAGTATAAGAAATTCTAGTAATTATGCCCCCTAAATTCCTTGTACTTCTTTCCAACTGAATATCTCTAGGATCAGAGTAAACATGATAAAAACTGTCTGTGAATGACATTCTCTGGAATGACATACAGAGAATCTGGCCTAAAGGAAAATCAAAGAATAAGTGGTTTTCCCAGTAAACCGGGGGTAAGACAGAGTCCTGATAGACTCTACCTGACAAATTCCTGCATGTGTGTGTTTACAGGTTACTTATTCAAACACAGGTGTAGAAATTCATGTGGTCTCCCAACCTAAGAATTAATAACGGGCCAACTATAGAGGCTTGTTAATTTAGTTTAGATGCTAATCTGAACTTCAGCTGAACCTACTTGCTCAAGTAATCTACCAAGCAATCTCCAGGAGAAGAGACTTTTTCTCATGTAGAGCCAGCCTAACAAAAATGTAAACTAACCTCTAACTGAGATGGTTATGGAGTTTTCCCTGTGGGTAGTTTGTGTGGGCAAGTGTGGAGGAGCAAGCAGGCACCTAAACAGTGTTTCTTTGTTAGGAGAGTTCCTGGTCTGGTACCCTGTGTCATAGGACAACAGGCAGCTAGAAGCACCCAGTCACAAGCACATTCCACCGCAAATGGGTGTTCTGAGGTGCCTCCTTTCTCCTGGTCAATGTGCTTGTGCACTTCAGCTTCCCTTGGTTTAGGCAGTGACTGAGCCGGGATTTATGTTTAGACCACCTGTGTTTTGCTCAGTCTCGCTGAGGTACCTTTTGATCCTAACTTAGCTCCCCAAAGTGATTCAGAGATGCTTCCCTATCTGAGGACAACTTGAACTAGATGGAAGTGATGGGATGGCCGAGGTCAGGGGCTAGCCCTTGTGCCTAAAACCTTCCTTTCCTCCTGGTTGCAGTGCTCCTCCTCAAGCAGCAGGTAAACCTAGGAAGTGTTTCTGGAGTTTGTATTCTTGGAATAGTTTTGATTAATTTTGCAAAGACCTGTTTAAATAAAACATTAGATACACTTTTCCTTAAGGTTTGAGAAAGGGTTGTGATTATTTTTACTATCAGTTTGAAGTCTAAGAATAATCCCTTACTCCGTCATCCTTGGCAGGAAGGGAAGAAACGTACTGGCTTCAGAGGCTGCAGAGTTACCTGTTTATTTTGAAATAAATGTTTATGTGAGCTATTCCTGACAGAGCACCAGCTTTCCTGTTCCACCCTTACCAGTTAATGTAGGAAGGTCATGCACTTTTGTCCTAGTTAACTCAAGTCCTGCAACCATGTAAGTTTGTGACATTTTATTCCATGTTTTTTTAGGTCAGACCAGCCTCATGTGACTGTTTCAGTAAATATGCAGCTGACCGAAAGCCACTCACCTTCATGTAGAGCAGACATGTGAGGCAACGGGAGTTGTTCAGTTGTTTGCCCAGTATTTCTTGTGAAGTAATTACTGCTTTTCTCCCACTGTCCACATTTGGGGCTAAACACTGCCTTGTTCCTGACTTGCAAAATGAAAGGAAACAGAGGACAGTATGGGCAGGGGAATGAGTCCTTCCTCATTCCTCTGGCGCAGAGCCATCCTCCAGGCTTTCTGCTGTATCATGGTTATGTGCAAGGAAAATGGGAATCAGCTCTATTCCTAGCCCTGTCACAGACGCTGGGGACCTATGTCCCAGCTGCCTGGAAACTTCACAGGTTCACTGTCACCTTTCTCTAGTGGACATAACAATGGTAACATCACAAGGAGCCATTTCACACTTTTTGAGCAATGTTCCCATGAAACAAAGGCACCATGCGCTCCCGGAGAGAGGCTTGCGGGCTGCACCACTGTGTTTATGGCCTCTTGCACTGTGCAGCTTCCAAGTCTGCTGGTATTTCTTTATATCTGCTGCTGGAGAGGGCTTTGATTATCTGATGAAACTATGGACGGAGCCTGTACAAATACATGTACTTTAAAGCTACATGCTTGAGCAGAGGGTAAATGGTCAGGGAAGGAAAAGCTACTTGGTTAGATTCAATCTGATGACTTGTAAATTATGTTCCCCTTACAATGGTTAACAAGAATGGACTGAAAGTTTCTTTCTTCCTCTACACATGCTTCTGGCAAAAGAGCAAGAGTTTCAGACATGTTCCCTTCTTCTGCTTGAGATGAAATGAAAAGTTCTCAAGGTACCTTCCCTTCCTGGAAGGAGGCAGGAGACTTCTGTCTGGGGCATTAGCAGGAGACGCAGAAGACACATGCACAAATCATCTGTGTATGTGATTCAGTCACAGGCTGAAGCTGGGCTTTCCCACATCTAAGGCGAGTGCCCTAAACACCAAACCTCTTCTGCAGTAGCTGCATTTGGTTTTGGCCTTCTTGCATCCTTGCTGAATATGACCCCATTGAAGATCTTTCATTTTGATGACTCCTACTAAGCAAACCTTACTAATTTTCCTGATCATGCTTTGCACAAAATATGTTTGCCCAGCTGGATACTTTCATCATCAGCACATATGTGGTTACACAGGGCATCAGAATCTGCTAGACTCTTCAGAGCATTTTGCTCTTGACTATAGAGCCACACTGAGAAGCTCACATCATCCATTCCTTCCCTCTGCTGGTAACAGCCAGGCAGCCTACCCTGTGCAGTTGTCTTTGTTTTCAACATGATATGGCAGCACCCAAAGCATAGCATATTCAGGTAAAGTTTGGGCATTTGAGTTTTGCATCACTAATCCTTCCAATAGGCTTTTCTGCTAGCCCTGCATGGTGTTCAGTTCCTGACTGCAGCTTAGTACACCAGGTCGGCTCTCATCTGGCCCGTGAGCAACAGGTATCAGTGGCTCACGCCAGCCCATGGCCTGTCGTGTACCACATCTTTTGTCATCTTTGCTCTTCAGCTGTGAGTAACAGGCAGCAAGAAGTAACCTCCTTCTTAAAAGCTGCAGTATATGAAGCAGTAAGAAGCGCCAAACCTTCTGATGTTTAACTTATCAGGGAGCAGAGCTTCCTTTCTCATTTTTCCTTTCCCATTTCCCCTTTTTCCCCTTTTCCCCTTTTCCCCTTTTCCCCTTTTTCCCTTTTTCCCTTTTTCCCTTTCCCTTTTCCCTTTCCCTTTTCCCTTTCCCTTTTCCCTTTCCCTTTTCCCTTTCCCCCTTTCCCTTTTCCCCTTTCCCTTTTCCCCTTTCCCTTTTCCCCTTTCCCTTTTCCCCTTTCCCTTTTTTCCATTCCCTTTTTTCCATTCCCTTTTTCCCATTCCCTTTTTCTCATTCGCTTTTTCCTTTCCCTTTTTTCCTTTCCCTTTTTTCCTTTCCCTTTTTTCCTTTCCCTTAAAAATGACTTTATGAAATCCCTGCTCTAGCTGTGACTGAATTTTAAGTGTATGCGGTAGGTCAATGGCTTTTCTAGAAACAGTTACCCGTATCAGTTAGTGTCTGCACTAGCTTTAGCTGCATTGCCTCAACAGCCCTCCCATCATCTAAATTTAGACTTCAAAATACATCTAAAGAATGCTTGGTGGCCTAATGAATACCTAGCCAGTCCTCATACGGGATCCTGTCTCTGAAAAGTAAATTGCATATGGACACTAATACCACATGTCAAAAATTCATTCAACGGCAAGCTTGGTCAGCTTTAATCTGGCTTAAATTTGCTTTGGCTGTTTTTTTCCCCGGTCTACTTGTCTCTGAGACCTTTTTGTAAAATATAACAAGATATCTCGTTGTGAATTGATTTTTAGTTTTGGCTTAGGTAAGGATGGCTATACATCCTGGAACATGAGAGTATTACGTAAAAATGAGTATATGAATTTTCTGTCAAGAGAAAAAAATATTTAACCATCTTTCTGTCTCTTCCTTCCCAAATTAAATTCTAATACATGTCCTCCATATAAATTCATTTACAGCAATAAAGAACCAGCTACAGAAAAGAGAGGCATATATTAATATATTACGGTAAGATTTCTTTCTTTCCCTTATGATTATGGGAATACATTTAGGTATAGAGTAGGAATCAGAGGTGTATATTGGAAGGAACATGACAGTCACCTCTGCAGAAATTCAACAGCTAAAACCAAATGAAGTGTAATCTACTGCTGCTTAAATTCAGTAGTTTCATTCTTTACCTGTTCTTCAATAAGTTTCCAAAGAAGTGTGGGCTTGGATTTCTGTGAATTTTATCTTAATAAGATTATGCAGGAGGTTGGAAAGGAAAGAAGGGTGAAAATCAGAGTTTGTCCACAAAATAACTCTCTTCCCTCCCACACACACCACACAGCAACATGAGATATCAGTGGCAGAAGGTCATGCAGATAATTGCAATAGTATTATCTGCTGTGCCTTGGGACTTGGCTTCTCTCAGAGGGAGAGTGATAAATTAGACCTTGTCAAAATTCCGTTCACAGAAAACTCCAGCATTGCTACATCTTGAACCTGGGTGGTAAGCTCCAGAATTTCCCAGAGAAAATAAGTTCCGGAGTTTAAATTTTCCCAATGTGAAATGCTTCTCCCTGGCTGAATTCTGCATGTTGGTTGTTTGGGGGGGGGGGGGGGGGGTTCCCCTTAAAAAATCAACCAAATTGACTAAGGCCAGAAGGACTTAATTTCTCTCTGAATATTTGCATCTTGCTGTATGTAGCACCAAGCAGTTGAGGCTGCACTGTTTCTGCTGGCTCATATTGGAAAGCTTTATCTGCAGTCTGTGCCATAAATGTTAAAATATCATGGACGGGATAAAAGTTCATGTCTTACTCAAGAGTCTCTCTGAAGACTGTTCCTAGTTAGTGACTTTGATGCAGATGAACATGATGTTAGCAGCATCAATCCTCTATAGAATTTAGTGTGTTTAGTACAGAAAAAAAGTCATCCTTGGTGAACTGGCAACTATGGTATATCTTACAACAAAGTATGTTTGTTTTGATCTTGGTTTCATTAAACGTGGGCACTTTCTAGTCTAGGCATATCCTGGGGAACTAGAGATTTGAAACTTTGCCCATTAAAGGAGGATAAACTATTCCCCAACTAAATGAATGCCCATGTTCAGTGGTAAAAAGATAAACACATTTATCATCAAAATATGAAGCTGAAAATGCAGAGAAGTTCCTTGCTGGGATATAGATTCTCCTATTTGGCATTACCTGAGAAACTCAGGCTCAGGATATGTATGAGAGAGTGGGATAACACGGTTGTTTCAGTAGATGGTTGGGAGGGCTTAGAACCCATTAGTGCCTTTGATTAGGTTAAGTGCAAATGTCAGTAGCATTGGCAATTCCTGCTTCTACCAAGAAGCCAGCTGTTCTCCATTCACTCTCAGGGTCTATACCAAGTGCTGCCCAACATTACAGTGCTCCAGAGTACTGTGCCTTAATGTGTTCTTCTTGAAATGCCAGTAAACTGAATAGTATTTTGTGTTAATTACTTTTTTTTCCCTGCCTAAATCCACCAGCAAGGTATCACCATGATAGAAAAATGATACAGCACTTCTTGGACTGGGGCCCAGATGCTTTCTCTGATGGTAAATCAATTGAATTGCACCCATGCTGAAGTTACAGTGGGAAAAATCTCTAAATTCTTTGTATGATATTGAAGCATATTCCCATAAATTAGCCCCATTGGCAGCCAATTTACCAGTTCAGTTTTAAAGATCAGAATCAAAATGTTGCACTAGACAATATTTGGAAAGCAAGACACCTGAAAGCTGCGGGTTTTAGGCATATTCAACGAATGTGCCTAAAAGGTAGGCAATGTTTTCTAGATATATATTAAAATAGACAGATTTTTTCTTGTAAAAAAGTCTTCCTATTTAAATGGTGACATGAAATGCAGCGAATTACTTTATTGTCCTATCCAGCTTTCACTGATGAAGGTGTGAGTGGTTCAGCTCAGGGGCAGGTCTCCCCCAGCACTGCTCTATCTGTATCTGCCCTGTCAAGGCACAATTCCCAGGAGGGCTCACACTCTCCTCCTGATCACTCCAGCTTTTCGCGCTCAGCCCTCACCCTCTTCCTTCAACAAAAGGCTGTATTTACCCCTAGCACTCCCATCTGGCCTTCAGCAATTAATCTCTCTGCCTGTAGCTGCATCACATTGTGCGATAATTCGTTATGTTAATCCCATGTGCGAGCCCCTTAAAAGCTTCCTGGGACACAGCTCCCTGCTTCTCTTTCGGAATAAAACCTGGGTTTTCCAATGATACATGTAAGAAAACAACCACATTCTGTGGCTTTCAGGTACACAAGGCTAAAGTTTGGTTGCTCCTGTACCTATAGCACACTGTTCTTACCTACTTTCAAATTTTGGCATAATAGAATTAAGGAGACCTAACTGAATCTGCAAGCTCCCCTTCCTCTTTTAAATGCAAATCTCTAGGGCAGAGGCAATAAAGTCTTCAACATATTTACAGTATTACAAGCCACTCTGTGAGCAGCAGTGCTAATGAAGCCTGGTTTTGCCCTGTTTGCACCCAGCTGCTGACTCTGATGAATCTTTCAGGAAAGCCTTTGAGACTATTACTGCCTTTAGTGGTGTTTCAGATCATGCAGCAGACTAAAACATTGCTGGGGGGTGGGATGGATGACAGACAGAGAGAAGGGGAGGCAGTGAAATCAATGACACATCCTTTTCTTGTGAAAACAAGCTGGAACCTCTCTCCCTAGGCACAGCAAATTCAGTCACCTTGTATTATCAAACCTGCATTCGGCTCCTTTTCCCACTTCTTTCCCACTTACTGGTGGTGTAGTGAGGGTGAGGGCAGTTTATAAGATGGTCTATTCTGGTTGTGGGTGTCACAGAGATTTAGGACAGATAAAGCAGTATGGTTTGAAACAGGGCTGTGTTTTCCCCAGCACTCGTGGGAAGAGCTTGTTGCTGCTCTTGGCACTTTTCCTATGCAGGCAACGCCTCAGTCTCCTGCCGAGTTACAGCAGATGAAAAGAGCATGGCGGTGCTGCCCTGCGTTGGAGCACACACTTCGGACCCAAAGCAGAAGGGGAAGGAGGAGGTCCTGAATGCTCATAGAGAACAGTTTGTGCCCAGTCCCTCCAGCCAGTGCTACAGAGGGAGTAGCTTGGGCTGCTGTTGACTCTGGTGTCCCATGGGTACCAAGGACTGCTTGAAGATCCTGGGAGGCACTTTTCCCAAGCACTGGGCCCCTCTGGATCTCTTAAGTTGGGTTTCGACAGTCCTCAGTTGCCTGAGTGCTACTGAATATCTGGAGTGAAATGTTCACAGAGCTAAGCCAGGCTCAGCCAAAGCCTGCAGCAAGTTATGGATGTCCTTCAGCTGGATCACGGTGTCTTTAGCGCACGACTAACAGTGGTTTTCTTCTGGTTCTCTGGGTAGATGAATGTCACCCCCTCAGGTCTGTGACCAAATGGAAAAAAATAGAGGAAAATTCTGAAGCTGATCCAGGCTATTTTATGTAATTTTTAATGCCTTTTTGTTGTTGTTGTTGTTCAGTTTTTTATTTCTCTGCTTTAAAAATTTCAACTTAGCTACAATTAATTTTAAAATAAATTAAGAGCATTTGAATGCTGAAATGATGGTTTGATTTTTCTCCTTTCCATCTAGATTAGTTGGGCCATGTTCGGCCTGAGCTGACAAATGTTTCCAAGTGCTCCAAACTTGCTCTTTTTTTCTTCTTTTTAACTGGATGAAATATTTCTCTGGTGTAGTGTTATCTGAATACAGCTAAGCAATACAACAGCATGTTTCACTTGCCTTCAGCTACCCATTGGCATAAAGACACAGTTAAGGATCTCTCTGTAACTGTCTCTGTGTTTTGTTTTTAAATTGAGGTTTTTTTCCTTAGGGCTATTGCAGCATTGTATTCCTTAGATGGGGAAGAATTGCATGCAGGACTACAAAAAACTGAGAAATTGCAGGAGGAGCTGTGGGCTGGATAATATGCTCCAAATATGCTCTGTAATATCATAAGGGTAGCATGTTTCTGGCTTGGAATGAGGAATGGGTTTTCCGAAAGCACTAAGCTTGAGCCCAAAAGCTGAACTCCAGACAAATTTAAAATAACAGGGCTCTGAGTTTCCTGCAATCTGCCAGCAACCTCAACTGCTCTTAGCTTAATGTCAAGCTTCCCTACCAAGTGTTTACATGTGACTCTGCTAATCAGGCACAGAGCCTGCAAATGAAAGAGCAGCATCCCTGCTATCAGTGTCTAGCACAATAAATCTGGTCTGTCCACTTCAAATGGCTCTAGGTCTGCTTTCCCAGCCTTCCTCTTTGCCTTCTCCCTGGGGCTTCTCAATCTTAATACAAAAGCAGTAACGGCCTATTCCTTAAGGCATGCTTCCTTAGCATATTGTCCCTCCCAACCAAAACACTGCTTCCTTGGCTTTGTTTTTAAACCAGCAATAGCTGAGGGGACAGAAGGGCTCATTAATTCCAAGGATCCGCTGCGCGCCCAGCAGGGACACAGAGCAAGCTCGGTGGCTCTGTGGTCAGCCTTGACTGGAAGCTTCAAAGACCAAGAGTCCACCAACACAAGCAGGGGTCCTTCTGCACCTGGGGTCAGCTGGAAACGTTGTGTGAAGGCCTTGCTGGCTGACAGGGCTCAACTGCATACAGTGGCAGATGGGCAGAATGACTTGAGAGAGAAGCTTGATCAGTGCCACCAAAGCACCAGGTGCAAGCAAGCTTCATGAAACGTGCACCCTCTGAGCTCTTTCATGTTAAATTAAGGTAGCTGATGAAGGTGAAGGTGAAAGCAAATGGAACTGGAAGTACTTACCCGTACTTCCCTGAGCATATCTAAACGCTCAGCTAATCACAGCTTTAAATTCAGTTCTGGCTAAGGCTCTTCCCACCACCTTCTGTCTGGGATCTCTTCAGGGTCTTCCAAGAGGGAACCAGCAGCGACAGGGCTCAACTGGCAGTCACCTAGACCCTGAACACTCATCCATCCTCAGCCAGATTTCATACCTCTGGTCTGAATCGTTATGTTTCAAGAACAGTGCTGACTTCTTCCAAGGAGCAGCAATGCCCAGGGGGTGAATACAGACCATTGACACCATGCTCATGTCTGGGCTTGACCCATGTGGCAGGGATGGGCAGAAAGATTGGCTAGTTAGGTTTAATAATCATTAATGAAAACTGTGGACATGATGATGAGCTGAAAAGAGATCTTTCTTACGTTTTTTGTAAGAAACAGAAGTTATTGAGACGTTCCAGTACATGTTGTAAAAGGACCAGTACAAGCCTGCTGTGGGCTTCTTGATGTCCAGCATTTGTAAACACTGCTGACAATACATCACCTGATTTATGCAGATCAGATGGTTTTGGCATTCTGAACGCTATCTAGACTTTTCTGGCTTTCATGCATGAGAAACTGAAGGCTTGGATCACAACTTCAAGAGGCTGGCAAAAAGCCATAAACCTACACACGTCAATAGATGGGAATGAAGTCATAACTTTTAATGATGCTAAGTATTGCAAGATCTTCCAATCAACAGTTAAAAGAGCATGCTGGAAGGAAGAGATAGTATGGGTATGAATCCCAAGATGGCAACACAGGCAAAAATCTGATTTCTAGGACCACAAAAATGTTTGTCTGCCAAGGACTCAGGCCTGTCTGCCCTGTCTTGTTTGCTTTTTCTCCCATGTCATGATTTTATTGCATTTGTGGAACAGATTTCAGAGGAGTCTGACACTGCCTCATAGGGAAAACAGGAAGATTTATGCTGACCTTGTTGCAGGCAGCGGTTATGATTTCATTATAGAACACTAAGATTGTAATTTCGTGTGCTTACACAGAATGTTTAATGCACACATTAAGCTAGATGCGTTTTATTTCAGTTTGTATAGCAGCCTAAATGGCATAACAGTGTGATAAGCTTGTTTATTTGGCATTAAAGCTCAGATTCAGTGCTTAAGCATCTTGCTGAATTGGGGGGCCATGCTGTGATTTAATGGCTCAAATAAGAGTCTTGTTAGTGATCAAGACTTGGGGATCTGTAAACTAGAAGACTTTCAGACTGGTGGGAAATAATACTGTACCAGCATGGTAATCTTGCTGACCTTTCTGAAGGCAGAAACTTCAATGAGGCCTGTAGATACTACCACAGTTTTCACATGTTGAGTCAGTCTACAGACTGGTGATGTGAAGGTTATAGGATGAATTGTACAATTTTGAGGGTGGAGTTTGCTCTTACAAACATAAAATGCTTAGCTTTCTCCTGTAAACATTTTTTTCCCCCCTTTCATATTACTTGAAGATGTATTCCTCCCTATTTGCTACTGATTTACTGCAAAAAAGTCGATACTGAAACTGGGTTATTTCATTCCAAAGTTTACTAAGATATGTGAACTGATGCAGGTCTGGAAATAGAAGAACCGTATCTCTCTAGTTATTAATAACACAGCTACTATCTGGGCTCAGGAAATACAGCTGGTTAAGCACACAGAAAGGATTCAGCTTTTGATAGCTTATATTTCCATAACCCATTAGCATTAGATATGATATGGTATATGTCATAATGCTGAGTTTGTATCTAAAAAAGATCCTTGCATTAGGAAGACTTCACTTTTAAGAAAATGAGTTAATTTAGTATTATGGCAGAAAGTGTACACCAGGCAAAGCAGATTCTTGCTGTGCATTGGCTGTGTGTTCAAACACCAAGGTTACTGAAATCCCCCAGCTGAAGGCTCAGCTCTCTTCCCCTCCTCCTAGCTGTGCAGTGGTAGAGGAAAGGACAATACTGACTGCAATAAATTCAAATTAAAAAAGACTGGACAAGAGATCCCTCTACCCTTTCTCCTCCAGACTGGCTGCCCTGCAGGATCAATGGAAAAAACAGCATCTGAGGACTACAGAAAGTTAACTGTTTCATGGAAAGAACTATTCCAATGTGATGACCCCAGCAGGATCAAACTGATTTAGCAGGAAAAAAGAATAGTTTTAGTAATAGCCAAGGTTTCTTCTCCTTCTTTGTCAGTTGTATTGCAAACAGCTGTTAACAACTGGTTCTCCCTGAAGAACATACCTGAGGACATAATGGAGGTGGCCTCATCCAGCTCTGAGGCCCACAGTTTAGTTAAGACTTAACTGTTCTTTTAGATGTTTCAGAAAGGCCTGTTTCCCTATTTAGATATCAGTGTTGGCGTTATTTAAATATCTTGCATGTATATTTTTCCCTTGTTTACCTTTAGGCTGATTTCACCATCACTGAAGATCTTGCTGTGACTGATGTTCAACAGCTACCTGCAAGATGCAGAGAGTTACCCACTTACCAGAGACTTGGAGATTTGGTTTAAAACCTAGGCTGTGAGACACTTCTGGACCTTTAAATCCTTACCTGATAGCTCTACAGAGAGTAAACTGCTCGCTGTTCTTGTCTAAGTGATGCTCACCTCACAGGACAGCTTTGTGCCTGCGAAGGGCTGTTGTCAGCCCAGTTGCTTCTGCCTCGCTGTGACCTATGGTACCCCCACACAGCCCTGGTTTTTGGTGACCTGAAACTTGAAGGAATGGTTGTGTATTGCCCTCAACAGCAGTAAGGGTGTTGAGAAAATACTGAGGATCCCCAAAGCATTGCTTGCTATTGAACCCTGTTCTGCATGGGGAAGGAGGAGAGGTACAACCTGTTCTGTAGGACATTCCTACTCAAATGTCAGAAGATGCCTGTTGGCCTTTTCCCTCTGGACAAGAACATGATAGAATGATTTAGATGACATTGCTGATTTGATAATGAGTTTTCTTACTTTTCCTTCCCTGTTTTTTGTGAAGAATGGCATTCAGCGTGGCTGACATTACCTGGCCTGGCAGTCTCATTCTTGGGGCAAATACCTCACAGCCTGTCATGTCAACATATCAGAGTACAGGCTGGTTATAACAGCAAGGACTTCCAGCCTACCTATCCCCACTGCTTCACTTGCTGCTTGCCCCTCAGCTGGCTGGCTCAGGGAACAGGCTATGCATACATACACAGATGGGAGACAGTACCTAAGGGCATGCACATCATGCGATTTAAAGGGGGATGTCAGGATGTCATCTGTGCCCAAAGCTCAGCTTCCCAGGCTGCTCCTGAGCCTGAACCATGACAGCAATAAGAGTTTTTTCCTCTGATTTGAACTATGACTTATGGCTTCTCAGTGGTTTTAGCTCCCTAAGCTCCCATTATATTGTGCAGCATATATGGCTCTTACCATAATGTAATGAAGTTACTGGATAACTATTTATTATTGTGATTAGCTTTTACACCTGCTCACAAGCTTCTAATTACTGAATTTCCCACATAGTTCTTTAATTCAATTGATTTTGACCCTTCAGTTAATGGAGAAATGAAAGAAAGTTAAAATCTGTGTTCTCTCACTGTCTTCTGGCATTCAAAGAGGTGGACAAGGCCTTGGCAGCAGTGAGCTGGGGCACATAGGCTGAGCTGGGAGAGTGTGGCAGGACAAGGGCATTGATCCTCATACAGAAGATAGAGTATTTTAGCTTCTTAGAGGAGAAGGCTTTGACTTGCCTGCTGCCACCCAGTGAAATACCTCTGTCAGCCCGAGGTACCTTCTGTTTGCTCTTTTTTCCCCAGAAGGCAGAGGATTGACACTGAAGTTTTTGCTGTCCCTCTCACCCCACTGCCACCGCAGGCAGCTCTAGGTGTGAACACGTGCCCCGTAAGCAGAGCCCTGTACGAACCTGCCCTACCAGTCAGAGCTGTGGGGCAAGGGACCACAGAAAAAAAACAGGCCCCTGAGACATGGAGAACAAGGAGAGGTTATGCTGATGTTATACAACAACCATCCCCAGCTGTTTGGGGAGCTAGTAATTGGCTTCCCCTTGAGGACAGCCAATGTGCCTGTCCAGCAATGTCTATGCCAGCAGATGTTTGGGATTCCACAAAGAATATTTGATCCTTGTGCAGCCAACCCTGATGGCTACGTGTCTGCTTGGAGTATTTGCACTGCAAGGTGCCAGATTAATGATTAGAGAGATTAAACTCTACGGGTGCAGCCTGGGTTGTGCCAGTGAAATCTCCACCTGGCTCTGCCACGAGCTGAACATGAATCCAAATGGTCAAGTGAGCCCAGAGGTGCATATCTAAGGGCCAAGCTGCTGGTTGGCCTCTAGGATGTTCAGCGCTTGGCTTTCCTGTTGAGATTACCAACAAGATAACACCCAGTGCAGGTTGGATGGCTGACCTTGGGACTGGTTATGCCGATATAACTCTCATAGGCTCTTAGTGCAGAGTGCCAGAAAAGCCTAGGGGAGGACACCAGCAGCAGCAAGAACAGAGTTTGGCTTTCTGTGCAGGTCCTTCCTGTGAAAACAAAACCAGCCAAACAGCCTCATTAGTCTTGGTTTTATGACGTGAAAATTCTCTAAGCCTTGGCAAAGGGCAGATGGACAGAGGACAGGCCAAGGGTGATTGCCCCCTAAGGGTAAGGTGGAAGACTCTGGGCTTGACCATTGTCACCTTTGGTGACAATTATCACCTTTGGTGACAATGCTGGGGAACTGGATGTATAGTCAGTCATGACTACTCAGTGAGGTTTGCCGTGGGTTCTGCTGGGATCTTGTCTGCTTTGCACTAGTGATTCACCACAAAGCAATTGCAATGAGTCTGATAATGAGGCCAATGGGCGCTGATAGGAGCAGAGGATCTATTATCATGACTCCAAAGCAGATTTTCTGAAATTAGTCAGTTAAAGAGGAATGTGCACCATTCACATGGGTACGATTCATTTCACTTGACATAAATTCCTCCCTTGTCATACAAGGACACTCTATTATTAACAGGCTTTCATATGTTATTTCTTTCCTAAGAAATTCAAATGCAGTAAGTTGCTTTAAATGGGTTTGGGGCTAGTGATGTTAGGTCCATTTTCAAATAAGTGGGTCTAGACCATAAAGTTTCAGTAAAAATTTGTCTTTAAACAGGAGTCATTCTGTTGTCCAGACTGTATTATTGGGACTTCAACTCATTTTAGTTCTTCCTTAGTATTCTTACGAATTTTAAGCATCTGAAATAGTTTCAATGCATACCATACCCTAATTCTTTTTTTATGCAGGCATACAATGTATGAATAATGAACTTAAAAATTAGAAAGAAAGATTCTTAAAATTAATATTAACTCTGGTTTCTCAAATACTGTTCTCCCTTAAGGAACAGAGAGAGAAAATATTCCAACTCCACATGACAGAAAAGCTTTAATGCAGAGAACTCTCCACAGGACTGTTTTCATTTAGTAGTGTATTTTAAACATATGGACAGGGCAGACTGTTAATTATTTCTTCTCCTTTTGGCTCAGTTCCAGGTACAACTCAGCAAAAGCAGAGCGCTGCAGACTTCAGTGGAAAATAGATGGTTCTGCGTTTGCCAAGTGCTGAACAAAAATGATGAAAGGGTGTTGTGACTAGCTCTCAAGGCACTTGTTGGCCCACAAAAGCGTCTTTGCCCCTTCTTACCTCAGCTGCTGCCATCTTGCTCCTTCCATGTTGGTTCAGAGGGGAAACATCCTCAGAAGAGACAGTTTAATAATACTACACATGGTGTTGGAAAAGGTTATTCAATAGGGTGAAAAGAAAGACCTTGCAACTCCTGGGACCAAGTCCTTAAATGACGCAGGATGCAACTAGAGTGCAACATGACATGACCAAAAGGGCATCCACGGCTTCTGAAGGACACACATAGGAAGATCTAGCTGCAAGAGTTTGAGGCTTGCAGCCAAAGGCTGTGTGCAGGGCTCTTCGCTGTACACTGTCAGCTCTTGAGCAGTGGCATCAGTAGAGGACCTGTGCCGCTGCCTCCTTCTGCTCCCTGGTTATTCAGCACAGGCTCAACTGTGAATAAGGAGGCTGCAGGAGGAGCAGATATACCTATCTGATGCCAGAATTAGGCTACTCTGCACCATGTCTGCAGTGGACGGGTGGTAATGGATGAATGAATGAATGAATGAATGAATGAATGAATATTACTAACAATAATAATTGTAATAGTATCTGTAGTGGAAGGGATGGTAATATCAAAAAACACTAAAGGTAAGCTCCTGCATAGCCCTGGGGATGCTTTTGCCACTGGGTCAGTTGCACACAAAAGGAGCAAGGTTTGTGCAGGTCTTTCCCAGCTTGACCTCCCCACGGTGTCTCTCTGGCAATCACTTGTACACCCTCTGTTTCTAATCTCCCAGCAGGGCATGGTGTGTGCTGCAGCAAACTGGTGCTTATCTTCGTGTCTGGGGACCAACTACCATGTCTACTCTTACCGCTGGGTCCTAAAATTCAATGAATATTTAATTACTAGTGTTTGTCCTGTTAGCAGCACTGCTATTCTTTGGCAAAAAAAAAGAACCTCAAATATAGAAGGGTCAAGGTCTCTGCCTGATGGAGATTGTAGTTTTGAACATGTAGCTATAACATGGACAAAAAGATGAACAGAAATAGTGTCACTGATGGTTTTAAGATGACCTAAAGGAGCACTTGGAGGGTTTTGTGCTTGTGACTGGAATGAGAACACATTATCAAGAAGAGGAGAACCACATATTAGGGAGCTCTTATTCATTATTAGTTATATATTTTGCACCATTACAATCACTCTGAGATCTAAATTTACCTTGCAACAAATTAAGGCGCATAATGGCCCTCTGATGTTAATCATGGAAGACCAAGCATTACATACCCCTAGCCAGGATAGACTTTGTTTTGCTTTCAAAGAAGCGTGGGGAAGGTTAACACCAAGTTTAACATAATTGTCCAAATAGACCCATTAGCGTGATGGTGATAAGCGTGAGTCACATCACTTAGATCTGCCTCAGGAATACCATCAGTTCTCTCGCCTGTGTTTCAAGACAGAAAGTGGTAAGCATGTCAGCTTCAAATCTTTCATGGTAGCTGGAGCTCTTTTTTTAGAGCTATTTTTTATACTCTCAGTGGGCTTCCTTGCCAAGCAACTAAATGCAACCTTAAATAAAACAGAGATGGAGACCCTTCCCCTGTCCTCCTCTCAGCTGCTCTAATAATTTGGTTTGGACTGAGCCCCTGCTGATGTGCTGGTGCCTGCTGCTGCTGCCTGCTGCTGCTGCCTGCCAGGTACTCTGGCATGCTGATAGCCGGCTTCCAAGGACCAACCTGCGACCAAGGAGGCAGGACCATGTCCCATAGACATGAGCACCCCCAGCCCCTCCTGCCACACCCCCAGACCACATTGGCCACTATGAGCTGTCACCACGACCCACTGGGAGCAAAAACCCAAGCCCCAGGATGATCCCAAACCCGCAGAAAGAGCAACTTCTCTGGAGAGGTGCAGTCAGAGTCCTGGGGCCCTCTCTTAATGCAGTATACCGGCTGCTGCCAAAATGGCATGAGAAAGACATTATTTAAAGTGCAAAAGCCCCAGTCCGGCAGCCACATTGAGGAATCTCCTGCACCCCGCCACAGCAGCAGCCTTGGTGGGGCACCAAACATGTATCATCTCATGCATTCCTGCAAATGACCAGTACTTCCACACCTAACTAACCAGAAAACTTCCACAGCAGACCTTGGAGAAAGGTTCACGTTTATTCTGCTTTGCCTCCGAGTCAGACACAACTCCTGAATGCAGGAGAGGGTGGATCCCATCCAGCCCTCAGGGGTATGCTCAGGCTGTTCCCCACCACCACTGGGCAGAAAGAGCAGGCTGGCTTCACCTTCCCTGAATCACCCACTTTCCTTTTAGAAACAAATCCCTCACTTTGCCCAATGATCTTGGACAGCACACGAAGTGTTTCCCAACAGGGATTGCCGTGATGCTAAAGGGATTTTCATTGCACTTTTCGATCTTCCCTCTCTTTCCTTTTCCTGCAGGATTTCAGTTTGAAGCACCAAATGAGTGGGGTTTGGGAATGGGTTCCTAAACCCATGGGCTGGCTGCAAGGTGGGCTGTGGCCTCCCTGTGCTGGTTAGGTCATAGCTCAGCTCAGCACCCCACAGGACCGCATGCCAGGGCCTGCCAGAGGGGGACACAGATGGGGAAGCACTTGCAGCATCATGCCCTCGAGCATTACAGCCAGGCAGGTGGGTGATTTGCAGTCCCATTCTTCACACTTGAGTATCTCAGCCCTTTTGGGATCTCAAAAGAAAACAGAAATCCAAAGCTGGAGCACTGGCAAGTGAAGCTGGCAGTGCTGAGCGTCTGCCCAGCATTCTGCAGCACTGTCCTTCCCCCAGCCACTGCGAGCTGATGTGCCAGTCTCATTTTGATGTAGCTTGTGTTCTGATTCCATCTTTATATCCCCCCCAGTTTTTTACCCTGAGGCAAAACTCAGCTCTCACACCCACACAGTGCTGCTCTCCCTGCTCCCAGCGCCTGGAGCTCTCAATGACAGGGTGAGCCATCAGCCCCAGGACTGCTGTCACCATCTCTGCCGAGGGGGGATGAGCAAAGTGGCTTCCAGATATGCAGAGCAAGAGATTTGGATCGGTAACAAAAATGTATAAATGCAAGACTGCACGCATATTAGTTCAGAATACTGATTAGCTCCAGAAATAAAGGGATAGAGTAGCCAAATGTTTTGGATAGCTAGCATTTTGTATCATTTATCATTGCTCAGCTAGCACGAGTTGGAATAGGAACTGACCAAATGCTTGAGTATCATGCTGTCACATACTGGTACTGTTTGTGTCAGAGGTTTTGGCTTAGGACCTACAAATGATTTGGGAAATAACCAAGCTGGCTAAATCTGACCTTTTTCTAAAAGGGGACCAGGGAGTACCACTAAGGAGATCATAGAAAGTATGAGGTAAGCTGTTCCTTGCAGTTTTGATACAGTGCTGCAGCTGCACAGTCCTGGCATTTTGTTTGGTGGTATTTCTGCAGTTGTTAGGCCCATCCAGTGCAAAGGCATCAGTTGAAAAGGAGCATTGCAAGACCTCCACAAAAGGTTCCGTTAGTTTAAGATGGAGAGACTGAAACAGGAGACTCTCATCCAGTGAAGGGGAATACCCAGGTAGAGGAGGCCCCACGAGCTCACCAGGAGGATGGAGTCACTGGAGAGGCAGTGTGCCTGATGCAGACCTGTGAGCAGGAGCTCTAGAGGAAGAAGCTGGAGATGCAGAAGAGCAGTGACAGCACATGCACAAAACTACCCAGAGCCAATTACAAGGAAAGACTCCCCCTTCTTTCTTGTAGGAGCCTGAACCCCAAACACTCATCTGCCTGTATAACGTTGGGTCAGGAAAAGAGGTCAAGCTCTGTGGAGGAAGTTCTCCATGGAGAGATTTCTCTGTTAAACCTGTACAGGTAAAGGCAATGCCTGAAAAGGCCAGGTCTCGATGAAAAATTGCTGCAGGATTGACCTCTCCCTGGGCTTTGCCGTTCCCCTCCCTCCTCACACAGCCCCATTGCTCTCTGGTTCTCTCTGAGGATTATCTTTTATCTGCCGCCCCACCAGCTTCTGCAGAGCCCACCCAGAGCAAGGCTGATGTGTCAGTTACTACTATTGCCCACTGGAAGCAAGGGGACTTTGCTATTTATAGCCAGTTTCTTGCTCTGCAGACAGCTTTCTCACCTCTCATAAAAGTGTCACTGGATGAGCACCAGTGTCACTATGACACCAGGCCACCTCAGCATGTCAGTCCCAAGCTTTTAGGACATCCTGATGAGAAAAAAGGGTGATGCAACTGGGCCATGCCTGTTTTGTGCTTTTGCAGTGTAAGTCGCCAGAGACAAAACTACTCTTAGTTTTGTTTTAATTTCTTTTCACTTACTTAAAAAAGGCAAGATGTTAGTGAACAGCGAGAGTAAACTGTTCACAGATTGAATAAATGGAAGGTGATAATGCACTCTGGGATACAATTATTTATGTGGCATTAACTTCAGTAGTTTCTGTCCTCTTTAAGACTCAGTTTCCAGTTAACAGGAAGAAAATCCATCAAAGTCCATCTGAATAAATTAGTGGTTTCATGTGTTACGATGTATGTGCACTGCAGTATGCCTATGGGGGGCAACATTCCCATCTGTACTTTAGACATTCATGTAACTAAACCATCACCTTTATTCAGGAAGTTTCAGATGTAAGGTCCCAGCCTTGCAAACTTCAGGATGGTCATTTCCCAGCCAAGGCTGGGAAGAGGGCGGTGGTACCTGACAGAAGTCCACCCTGAACACTGTTGATGCACTGTGACAATTAAATGATACCACTACCATTCCATCTCACTGCCTCTGACTCTCCAGGTCAGTGGAATCCCTGTTGGATAAAGCAAACTGAGACACCTGACTTAGAGGGAAAGACAGCAGGGAAAGAAGCAGCACAGGCCCTGGCTCTGTGTGGCAAGAAATGAACCTGTACTGTGGTTATTATAACAGCACATGCATTTAATTTGCTGTACTTAGTACAAACTATTCTTAGTCTGATGTTTTACTCTGATCCAGTTGGCTGGAACAATACGCTACTGGTACATAAGGCAGGTCAGAAGAGTACAGTGAAAAGGAAAAGAATTGCTTCTCTTGGCATCCTTGACAAATACAGGGCTTTGGCAGAGAAGGTGGCATGCCACAGAAGAGATTTTGGCATCATTATCTACCTAAAGTTTTATAGCAGCACATGAGAGTTGTTTCACTGATCATTAGTTTACGTCAATGTGGAACCAATAATTACCATCATGGATTATGAATTCCATTCTGCACAGAAGAAGATTTGCTTTTGACAGTACACATTAGGTAAAACGGTGTAAAGTGAATCTTAAGAAGACATTTTTATCACTATATTCTTAATGATACAGAATATGCTTAATGATACACTTGCAGACTGGATGTTTAAAATGTCATATGCAGGCATCTTGCTTTGTGAAACTCTGGAAGAGGAATTGGGGCCAGGATGTAGGATGCATAGATATATTTTCTTTAAATTCCTTTTCCAAGCAGCTGGACTGGCCTATAACAGGGCTTTCAATCTCTGCAATCCTATCTACATCTTTCATTCCTGCAGAAGGCTGACAGATTAAGAGATGCGATATAGACTCTTCTGTCATAATAGAAAAGGGTTTATATGGGTTTTGCAATGAAGATATGATAAAGCTTTAGGAAGGTTGTACAATTTTATGCTAATCCTTGGCAAGCAGATCAATATCAAGGTAAAAGGCATAATGCTTTTGCAAAAGGAGGGATCAGCACAGATATACTCAGATGAGAGGCAAGGCTACAAGCAAGTTGCAGGTGATGCTTGTAGCACAAAATCAAATAAGGAAAGGTTTCTTTTTCCAGTCACAGCAAGATTGTTTCTGTTCTTCAGGAACCATAAATGTTAAAGCTGGAACAGTCACATTTGATCATACGACCTATCTGAATTGTTTAGCACATCAGGTCTCTGAGTAGCTTGCTGCTCAGTGTTGCTGCATGGAAATTTATATTCCCTGGAGAACACTCATATACATTTATGGACATCATTAAAAAATTAAATAACACTTAATCATGTATCTCATGTAGAATTCATTAGTGACAGTGGGTATTTCACAGACTAGGTTTTCCCCTGCTGTAAATCAGTACACAGCAGTAATATAAAATATGATCAGAATGAGTATCTAATCTAGAGGGAACACAGCAGTTGAAAATGATGTTTTCTTGACTAAAAACAACTGGGCATGCAGGCATGCTCAGAATCTATGTTTATGTCCTTGAAAAACATATTGATGGGATTATTGACTAATTACAGCTCATAAACTGAGAATATTTCTGATCTATTTCACAGGGAAAAGGAAGGAGCAGAAAGGGGGCCTTACAGGTAGGACCTGATATGGTGGAGGCACTCCATGTGTTGTGTGGTTGCGTGGCCTAGCCTGACAAACAGCAAGAAGAACAGGGGCATAGGTTCAGATTGGCCTTGTTACATCAGCATTCACTTTGTACACACAGTAGGTTATTTTTCTGTGGCCCTGGGCTATACCTTGCCCTCCCTCCCTCCCTCCCTCCAAGAAGTCCTGCCCAAGCTGCCTGCAGTCACCAACCTGCATGTGAGAGTTTGCCAAGAGAAATGCAGGGAGCAGAGGGCACAGAGCAGCCGGTGGGGCTAGCAAGAGGAGGAGGAGCAGGGTGAGTGGTTGAGTGTCGGCATCAGCAGGATCCCAAGCTGGGTTTGGGCAGGAGGGAAGGTGAGCTGTGGCCATCTCTGCCCCTGGGGTACGCCAAAGCTGTGTGCTCACTGTCTGCTCCACATTCCCTCACCAACCCTGCTCACTTGACAAGTCAAAAGTTGCCTCATAAATCTCCCAGACTGTCACAGCCCTGTAAGGTCACTGAATGCGAAGCAGGTAATACAGCTATCTCCATCACTGTCAGGGCTGAGACATATCCAAAGCACTGTTGTTCTCCAGTTGGCCCTGCAAAGCCACGCCAGCCAAAGGGGTGGGCTGGCTGCTGCTCCTTTTGTTCCTCAGCAAACACTCCCAGGATCCTGTCAGTTACACATCTGCAAGCACAATCACACATCCATCACCAGCAACTTAATTTGAAGAGAGCAGAACAGGTGTGTGAGAGAAGCACCTGTAGCCCGCACAATGTTTTTTTACTAGATTCAGCAAATACAATCCTCCATTTTCCATGGGAACAGATGGGTCAAGTGCTAAAATGTCTCCCCCTGTCACACAAGCGCTTCCAGAAGAGTTAAATGCTTTGAATTTAGGGCCCAATAAGTCTGGGCTTATGTGAGCATGCCCTCTTTTTCAAAAAGCATACAAATTTTCTTCAAATGAGGGGAGAAAAAAAAAAAAAAAGAAGGAATTTGGACTTTTTCCAAATTTTGCAGATGTCAAATAAATTTTGTCTCATCAGACAGCTTCATAATGACTCCAAAGTCATTGTATACACATACATACACTCTTGCACCAACTATGCATAAGGCAGACGTTCTGTGGCCGTGCTTGCCAACAGACCTTCACTTCCTCAGCAAGTACTAAATGTGGCAGGCACTTCTGATTTAACACAATTAGTACAGCACGTATGCCACAAGCTCAGTTTGTCCCATACTCTGCAGAGTTACTATATATTGGTGTGGGATAAGTGCTAGAGGTCTGAGATACCTAACAGATTCTGCACATATATATTTTATCCTCTTTTCCATTCAGGACTCCCTACCTAGAGGTACAGGGATACTGCAATTGTTTCACATGGGCACCAGTGGTACAGCCAGAAGCAGTCTGAGGAGTATCAAGGAGTATTACAGAGCCCTGGGAGCAGCAGTAAAGGACTCTGGAGCACAGGTAGTTTTTTCATCAGTCCTTCTGGTCAAAGGGAAGGGATTGGAAAGGGCCAGTTGAATCTGGGGAATCAGTGAACGGTTACAGGACTCGTGTCACAATCAGGCATTTGGCTACTTAGACTGGGGGACTTGGTCTGAGAAACCCGGTCTACCAGGGGCAGATGTGGTCCACCTGTCAGAGAAGAGGAAGAACATCTTCGGTCATGGGCTTCCCAAGCTGATGAAGAGGGATTTAAACTGAAAGAAGGGGAAACTCAGCCTATTCCTCTCCTACAATTTTGATGCCAGAGCCAGCAAGAGATGCCCAGAGCCTGGAGAGGAATCACAGCATGAGGAAGAAATTATTCACTATGAGAATGATGAGGCACTGGCACAGGTTGCCCAGAGAAGTTGTGGCTGCCCCATCCCTGGCAGTGTTCAAGGCCAGGTTGGATGGGGCTTTGAGCAACCTGGTCTAGGGGAAGGTGTCCCTGTTCATGGCAGGGGATTGGAACTAGATGAGTTTTGAGGTCCCTTCCAACCCAAATCATTCTGTGATTCTGTGATAGGGGCCATTAGTGAATAGCCTATCTAAATTACATACAGGGCTGACAGGTTACACAACCTGTTCAATGTAGATCCAGTTTAGCTGGGGGCAAGCACAGCTGGCCATGCAATCCTACAGCCCCTTCCATGTGGCACAGCCTCTGTGTGCAGGGGCACTGCCAAGGACTCTGGGTAGATCCACAGCTTGTGTTACCAGTTACTGCCAAGCACCTTCATTTCCCGACCTCTGGAAACTGGAGATGGTAACTGCTCATAAATGAGTGCTTGCTTAATTTCCTCCGCCCTTTAAGTTAAAAAGCAAAGGCACAAGCAAAGCAAACAGTGCTAAGTGAATTATGATGGGGTTGGCTAATTGAGCTCTTTGGCAATTTCAGAGGTATGCAACTGCACAGCCCTGGTGGTGGCAGGTAATCGCATATTTGCACAACAGTGTGAGGCAGCAGAAAGCTGCCCAGGTTGGAGAAGAGAAGACTCTGGGGAGACCTTTTGCTACCTCTCAGTACTTAAAAAGGGCCTGTAAGAAAGATGGGAAGAAATGTTTTAGGAAGGGCTGTTGTGATAGGGCAAGGGGTGATGGTTTTAAACTAAAAGAGGGGATATTCAGGCTGGATATGAGGAAAAAAATTCTTTACAATGATCATGGGTGGTGAAACACTGGCACAAATTGCCCAGAGAGGCGGCAGATGAGCCATCCCTAGAGACATTTAAGGCCAAACTGGATATGGTTCTGGGCAAGCTGGTCTAGTTGAAGATGTCCCTGCTTATTGCAGAGGGTTGGACTAGATGACCTTTGAAGGTCCATTCCAAACCAAACTATTCGGTGATTCTGAGAATTTAGTTACAGGTCTCATTCCATCAATGAGAAATTTGCTTGGTAATCATGCATACCTCCAAGAGTTTAAACAACGTCTTACAAATTCATTTTTCTTTCCAAGGGAGGCCTGTTTCTGACACCACCAGCATGCTTTTCAGGGAGGCTTTTCCCCCAGAAGTCCTCTCTTGGACAGTTCCTGCATTCACAAGCAAAAAACCTGGCATGCATTGTGCCTACTGCTCAGTAATGACTGGCTTAAATTAGGCCTTGGGTTGGTAACTGCCTCAGCACAGCTGAACCTCTAAGTCTCCATAAGGACCACAGCACACATCTTGCCCTGCAGAATCATTGACATGAGTGGGGCTTCCAAATCCATCAACTCAGCAGGTAACCTTACAAGCAAACTCAGTTCCCTTGATAAAAGAAAAATGTGCTTTGCGTGTTCCTTGTTCTTGCAATTCAGAAAGCAGCTGAGTGAAGTTCTTGTAATGTTATCCCTCACACCTGCCCTCCTGGCTGCAAATTTCCACACTCAGCTTTAAGGAGGAGGACACATATTTTACCCCAGAGAGTAATGGGTGAGCAAAACCAAGATGCTCATAAGGAAGTGCATGCTGCCATTTTAAATGTAACGGCTAATGTGGGGAAAGCTAGCCATTAGATATACAGCAGATTTATACCAGAAGTTGGTACAGACAGGAGATGCCAAATTCTGGTACCTGACATCGAAAACCTCATACTATAGGGGGATCCAGCAACCTTGTTAGTGAAGCTGTGTTCAAAATCTGAGCCATCCCCTGATCTCATCTTTGAAAGGGGCTATTTGCATTGCTGACTGGAGAATGTGGATCCGAACAATGCTGGACACTGAAAAGTCCAAACATGAGACTTAACATCAAGATCTCTGCTAGTCTGAAGTCTTAACGTGTCACCATTGTCAAGGTCCTTGAGAATTGCCATGGCCTTGTTGACCTTTTGCTGTTGACTCTGTTTTGACAAAACAGTAATTGATGTGTTTCAGAACCACTTTTCCCCTAAGCATTCAATCTGCCTTTGCCTTTCACACAGGGTGTATAGGGCACATGTTGTTTCATTATTGTTATTTCCAAACTAGCTCTTCTAGGTGTGTCTACTGCCTTTTGTAAGTGGGAGTGTTAGGTCTTGCAACTGAGCAGCTATCTAGATTTTAGGATTTTTCTCTGGTTGCTCATGCAATATGTCAGCCTGAGAGCATGAGGCTCAGCCGGAGAGAATGGACTCCCTGCTGTTCATTCCCCCTGCAATGCCTCCAGTGGTTCTGAAGACAGTGAGAAAATGGTAAATGTAGGATGAATGTGGGGAAGGGCTAAAAGTGGAACTGAGGAGCAGAAGTTAATAGAGAAGATAAAGGAGAACAGGCTCAGAAAAGGCCACGCTCACTTTTGAGGCTGTGACTGGGGATTTTAGTCTGTTTCTAGCCTCTGAAAGATAAATGGCTTTTCATCAGCATAGGCAGGATCCCCCACGTGGAGAACCCATCCTGGCTACCCTCTGGGACGCTGCTGCTCTCCTGGCCTGGACAGGACAGACAAGGTCCCAGCACACCCTGTGACTCTGTGATGCCTGTTGTCATCCATCTGGGTGCTGAGAGACTTGCTTGGCAAGTTTTGCAGATCATAGGCTTCCCATAAGATACTAGATAATTGCTGCTGGATTGTTGTGCGATGAGTAGGTTAGATAACAGGACTATTAAGCACTGTTTCATCACCACCTCCAAACCAGTTTACCAGATACTTCCTCTAAAATTACTGTTTCGCCCTAAATATAATAAACAAATCCATCCTAACTCCACTTGCTGTTACAGTGTTTAATTAATGGAAAAAATGGTCATTGTTATATTTGACAGCTCAGGTGTAAGTTATCACGTTGTAGGATCTGTTAATTGCCTGAAAAAAAAGTGTGAGATAAACACTTTCTTTGTATTTTCTGTCTGGTCAGATATAGTAATGAGTTTTCCAAACCTTCAAGCCAATTTCCTTAATATTTTCTCCATAATGCATTAAGACTCCCATTCAGCAAGAAACATAAACACATGCATAATCCCAGTATAGCAATCAGCAGCTGCTTGTATTAACCATAAAACCAATATCTTGCTGAAACGGGACCTGAGAGACCAAGGAGCAGTGATGCACGGTAGACTTGTCTTGGCTGGGGGAAGCAGTGTTAGGTCCCTCCTGATTTGGAATGCAAGTGAAATCCCACCTGCCCAGGTCAGTGGGCAGCTTTAGGGTACGTCTTGTGGTCCAGAGGGTCTGCTCCCCCTCCGCAGCAGGACCCTTGCTGCATCCGTGTCATCATCCCCATGGTGCTGAGGATAACAGGAGCTGGAAAACACCATTTCAAGGCCAGTTTTTGGCTACAGTCCTGAAAACGCTTTGATGGCTTTTGGAAGGTCAAATCATATCCTGCTTCAGAAGAAACAAGAGGCAGACACAAGGGAGGTCACATCAGCGGCAGCTAGGGGATCAATGCAAGGCTCTCCTGGCCACTTGCCCTGGCTCGGGACAAGATACACAGGGCCAGCAGCTCCCTGTTTCCCCTTGCTCCCCCAGCATTCAGGGCAGGACTTTTCAGGAGTGATCATGAGGCTGCAGCCCTCTCATGCCCCCAGGTCTTGTACAGGGTGGGGGTCATGTTAGGCAATGCAGAAAAGGCTGTGCTGCTGCATGGTACCCACCTTGCCATGGCGACTGCACCCTGGGCATAAGGAGCATTTTGGCAGCAGGCTCTGCCACTATCTGTTGTCTCCCAGATTGCTGCCAAGGTGATGAAGGGATTATGATGAGCTTAGATAAAATACATAGGCCACCAAGATCATAATCTTTGATTAGACCACACAGTGCCAAAAACATCCTCAAAGCACAGCTAGCCAAAAGACTGGAAAGCTGCAGTTTTACTCATGGAAAACCTTCAGAAACCTCTGAGACCTGGTCCATCTTTGAGCTTTGCCAGCAGTGTAGAAAGTTTGCAAATCAAACTGCTGCAGCTCTGTTAGCTGACGCCCTGTGGCACTTTGCTAAGGGGAAAGTGATTTTGTTGATCAGGTTAATTTCATTTTGGGACTTCCAAGAGAGCTTTTTTTACACATGGTCCCTAGGTTAGACTGTGCAAAAAAAGCCATCGTCCACCTTTCAAGGACAAAAGCACATTTTAATCTCAGTACAGGTCTGTTGGATTGTTATCACTTATAATAAGTACTCTACATGCTGCGACATTCCCTGCTGGCAAACTCTTTTTCATCTGTAAAAATACTGAAGAGTTGAAAGAAGCAGGAGGGCTTGCCAAGACATCTGTATCAAGGTTGCTAGTGTAGACAAAGGAATATGTGTCCCACCTGGGAGGTTTGCTGTGTTTAAGCCAGACCCATTCTATCTGCATTATATCCTCTCCAGGGGTATGTACACGCTGTGGCAGCACATACCTTTTTGGCATGAGCTTTAATACTTTTTTTTTTTATACAAAATATGTATTTTTAACCCTAATTCCTTTTTTTTTCTTCTTTTTTTTTTACTGTGAGTTGGTGAAAAAAATGAACTACCAGAGAAAAAGTGCTTTGAAATCAATCCTATAGGTAATTTTCATTTTTAATGGTTTGCCCTGCTTCTTTTTATACATATCTAAACGCCCTCTGAGTCTGGACCAGTTTGTTGCTTCCTGTGTCCTAACACCCAGCACATCAGTTATACTGAGCATTTTGTACCACTTGAGCTTAACAGCAAACATATGCACCATGCTGAACCAGCTGAATTTAAATGTTATGATAAACAAGCTGACATAAGAATGCCACCAGTTGCCAAGTACTTGGCTTGCTGGGCTGCAAAAGAGGAGAGCAGAGTCTGAGAGCTGTTTAAATTCCTGCACTGTTCTTCATTCACATCACTGATTTACTTACACCACATGCTTGACCCACAGTGTACCCTGAGAAGAACTGCACTCTTTACTTGAGCATTGGTCAGGTTGATAGTAAAGCCAGTTGCTCCCCAGAAGCACAGAAGCCGCCAGGCCCACATGCTGACATGCAGATATGCACAAGCACATGATGGGGTCACTGTTACGGCTTTGCAATAGAAAAAAAGGCTTGATGAATTTGGGGTAAGCTCTGATTTTTATTATCTGGCAGAGAGGAGTGCATGTCCTATGAAGTGCTGGAATGGGGTGGAGGGGCTCTGGCCTTCACTGTTTCTTCCCATCCTTCCACTAGTTTGGATGACCAGCACATGCCCTGCCTCACCCTTAGCTGCCATAAACTATTTGTTCTGTTGCCTAAGATGGAAGTTAATCTAAACTAACATTAGTAACCTTTTCCTGTTAATTTAAATTGCAGGCCACCTGCTTCTAACGCAGAGTATGTTTTCCTCCCTCTTTGCTGCTCCCTGAAGGCAGTCGTCACATTCTGCCTACACTGCTGTTCTGCTGCTACCAGGATCAGCCTGGACCTGCTGAGATATCTTTACACATTTCTAATGACACACGCATGAAACCTGCCCCCTTTTAATCAGACTTATGCAGAAAAGCACACTTTTCAATGGCAGAGTGAATCCTCCAAGGCATTTAATGTCAAGGCAGGTCAGTCAGACTAATATTAGCTCTAGTCGCCACTCTTATACTCTTTACCTGCATCACCTTTCTTGCTTGAGACAGTATAAATAATAAAAATGTTTCCTATCTCTTCACATCAGTTCACTGAGTAACATCCAAGATGGCACACTAAGAGGTAATAAATGTGTCTGAAGTGCAGAGTTTGACCCAGGTGTTGCTCACCAAGTCTGTGATTCAGCATTCAGTAATACCAGCTCTGTATCCACCAGATCATCTGGCAGTACAAGTTTAATACAGATCAGAAACTAGCTCTTAACTGCATTTCTATCAGGTTAGTAATTGTGTACTTTAGGGAGTCTGTGTCAGCTTGTGCCATGATCATGAACTGTCAGCTGTGGTGTTGCATTTTCCTTCTTTTTCAGTTGCCTTTGGGTGAGTGAGGAATGCTGTCACAGTTATGTTGAGGGGATGCTTGGAGGTGGAACTCCAAGGGAACTTGGCCTTCCAATTTTACGGACAGCTCATGTGTTTCCAATGTGGTTCTGCAAAAGGTGTTTGGGGGAAGCTCAGCATTGTGGCCAGCAAAATACTTCCAAATCACATTAAGTAGCAGGATTAACCCACACCTAGCTGCATCCTTCCATCTAGCAGAGCTGACTCACTTAGATTCTGTTTAAGTTAAATTTCCTGATCCCTTGCCTGATGAAGAATAAGGCCAGCCTAAGTAGTAAGGAAATACACCACACACTGCCACTCTGCTTTGATACAGAAACTGGACAAGCAAGATAACTTTGGAGCTGATTTATGCTACTCAGAAGAGTTTCTGTTCACACTATCTGAAGCAGACATGCACAGATGGATGGTGTGGCAGGGCTTGCCTATATGGGTGTCTCCAGGGTTGGGATTCCTGAGAGGAAGCCAGTTCCTATCCTGTGCCTCTCTGTCCTCCGTTCTGTGTCAACACCTTGTTGATAGCCATGGATGGCAACAACTAGTTTGCTCTGCTGGCCTGATTAAAGCATGCAAAACCATCAAGTGTGCTCCTGTTACAGAGACCAGTGAGGTAGGTGGAAACTACTGTCAGTGCTCTCTCATGCTCTTGCCTCCCCTTCCTTTTCAGAAGAGATCAGCTAAAGAAATGGGTTAAGAGATGCTTCCACATAGCATCATTGTCATATTCAAGGGCTGTGCTTATGTCTCAACTTGTAATGCAGTGCAAATCCTTTGTCCCAAGAGGAGCAAAAGGCTTAGTACCATAGATTATTGTTGTTGCCTTTTTGTAGGGTCATCTGAACAAGATAATCCAAAAGTGCCTGTGCAGGGTGCTGAAATAATCGTGTGGGAGGGTATGACAGACTATACCGTTCTGTAGGTTTTCAGTGACACTTAAGTGCATGGATGCATCTCTTGACATGTCTCTGTTTCCTTCCAGTACCTGTACTTGGGTCCAGTTAGGATGCAGTTAGGACACGTGGAAGATGTATTCTGCCTCTGTAGGCATTGAGCAGTGGAGTCACACTGCTCATGCTGTGCACAAGTGAGTCCAGGCACTAACGTGATTGGGAATGAAGGCATGTTGGCAGCAGGCAAGGAGAAGTGTGGGCACAGTTCATGCTTGATGAGCATGCAAGTAGAAGAGGAAGTCCCTGGGTCCAAACCTGCTTATAGAGCAGCACAGCAACAGCCAGAGACCATGACTTGGCATGTAGATGGCACAAAAAGACTATGGGAGGTCCAGTCAAAGGCCTTCAGACAATAAATCTTGCAGATCTGCTAGGAAAATGTTGTCAAACATTAGCATATCTGGGTTGGTAGAGTCTCTTTAGACTGAAATGGAATAATATCGTGTGGCTGTCATGTTTTTGACACAGTGCCAAGTGCCCAGAATTTCATTTCTGGACCGATGGAACCATGACCCAAGGGCAATCCAAAATAACTGATTTGAACCCTTTGCAAATAAGTAAACTTTTGTTTTACAAGCAGAGACCAGACATCCCATGCACCCCAAAATCCAAAATGCAGTAATGTAAATGTTGACTGTGAAACAGATAATTAATCTAAATGCTAAGAGTAAGGGATTTAATATTATTACAGAAACCTAGAAAAGGCAAGAAGATTGTTGCTACAGCTGATCAGTAGGAAGAACCAAGTGTCTTCTCACCATTCTTTTTATTTTGGGTGGCTTTCAGAAATAACTCATCAGATCGTATATTTAAATGTCAGAAGGAGGCTTCACATCATTCCTCCCACCTCATAAAAAGGCAGAAAATGGACAAGGAAGGGATATGCTGGTAGGATTTGCAAGTTGGTCCCTGAGCTGCTGCAGTATAGTTTCTCCATTGTGCTAATTACTGAAGGATGAATCAAAGTAAATGGCTCTTGCCAAGAACTGCAAATGTTCCAGCCACTGAGAGGACAAAAGTTTGCAACAAATGCTCATATCTAGCTCTTTGGGTAATGGCATGCCTTGGGTGGAGGAAAGGGGGCTTTAGAAGTCATTTTTCTTCCATGGCCTTTCCACTGAGGACTGTTGCATACAAATGCACCTTCTCTTTCTCATATAAACCCAGAGACAGAAATCACTGGAAGCTGGGAAAGTATTCTAAGAAAATATTATTGTATGCAAGCCCCGTTCTTGCACTGTCCCTAGAAACCTGACTGTGTGGTTGCTCTTCTCTTCTTGGAGCAAGGAAATGAAATTAATTTCAGTTTGAGGCATTTTTCATTACCTTTATCCTATTAGGAGTCTGGGTCTCATTTGCTGTCTCCGAAGCAACTTTCAGCCTTGCATGTAACCAAAAGCCTGGCAGAAATCATAACATTTGGACCAGCCAGCAACATGGGGGATTTTCCAGCTCGGTCCAGAACAAGCCCGTCTTTGCAGGATTTCACATTGATGTTTCTGTGTATTATTTGCTGGCTTGTTTATCCGCAAAAAAAAAAAAAAAAAAAAAAAAAGGTTATCTTTACTTTGCTATGAACTTTTTATTGACCATTTCCCTTCTGTTTGACTCCGCTCACTGCACACAAATGATGGAGTCAGGCTGCAGCTACACAAAGTTTTGGGAGTAGAAAACCAACTGGCACACCTGGCATGGAAATCCTGTAGTACTAAATAAAACAGATATATGAGAAGCGTGCCTTTAAAAAACAAACAAACAAAACCAAACCCCAGAACAAACAAACCCAAACCACTGGTATTGAATAATAGACCCAAGTCATCCTTCAGAAAAACAAGCATTCACAAATCTAAGTGATTACTCCATTCAGGGAATAAAGACACTGAACTGAGGAAACCAGTTAACTTTCAAGCTAATAAAACAGAGGTAGGAAAGAATTCGAAACTGAAAAGCAGAAAGGAAGAACAGGGACAGCTTACCAACATCCAGTTAGGCCAGCCTGTCTTACCAGCTATCTGAAAACATTCAGCAGAGCATCTACAGGTAAAAGGCTGGTATTTGCCATCTTGAGAGATGGGAGTTGGTAGTCTTACTCTGCATACATCAGATTTTGTTGGAGATGTATATGTGTGCATATATACACATATATTCACACATACACTTCTCAGAGCTTTCTGCAAGGTAGCTCTTCTCAAGCTACCTTGTACCTCCACTATCAATGTTCTGACCAGCACTGAGATCTTGCCCCGCTTTCCTTAGTACATTTAAACTAGACAGGTCTTAACACACCAAGTCTTCGTAATAGTTTCCATTTTTTCTGACAACTGTAAGAGATGTATCTCAGCCAGGTCAACAAAAAATGGCATCCTGTAGATCAAACCATGAGCAAGACATAATATGCCAAGAGCATTAGGGTTTAAAATCAGGAAAAGAGACATTTCAAAACTCACTCTCTTTAAAATGCCATAGACAGATTGCTACGTGGTGTCTTTCAGGATCAGTCCTTGAGCTGGGATGTGCCAGCTAGGATTTTTACTGGGAACAATTTTATTTTCAGAGAAGTTGAAAGATGGAAAATTGGCCTAAAAACTAACCTTAACTACAGAGCAGCTCCTGCTGCTCTGTAACGTTTAGGCCATTTATCTTAGAGCAATCAATAAAGCAGCTGCTGGAAGTAAACAGCAAAGCAGGTCATTGAAACAAGCTATAGCCACTTTCTTCTGCAATTCTCCCCTCCTCTCCCCCCGTTTTCTTCCATACCCGTCTGTCCAAAAGTTAATTATGAAATCCCTGTATTTTTATTTATTTATTTATTTATTTTTAAAAAAGCTCCCCATAACTACCTAAGAAATACTTATTTCGAAGGTGCCTTGTGGCCAGCTCAACTGCACTATGATGTCTTACGGAATGTCTTTCATGTTCCCATGCAAAGCTTGGGTTTGAAGTAGCTTTTTAAATGTATGTATAATATATATATGAATATTATTTATATTATATGTGTGTGTATGTATAAGTATATATTCAAAACCTAGTTTATATTTTAGCACCCTTTCTTCTGCCTACAAGACTTGATCACTGACAAATTTTGCAGCATGGGGCTGCCCTCTTGTTCTGCAAAGCTGGTGCCTGTTCAGAGGACAGGGGCTAAGAGAATTAAAAAATGCAGAATGTCCTCAGGGGCTCACTCCCAGCCATAATTCACGCAGTTTGCTGCAAGCAGAGATGTGAGTAACAGTTCCCATCTTGGCTTCACCCCAAAGGATAATGACTTTCAGTTTTCATTCCATCCTGACCTAGGCTTCAGACACTGGCAGAGCTGTGGGGAAGGTTTCATTTAACTAGTTCCTAACTCATGTAATGATTTTGGAAAACACCCTCTTCACCAGGAAACACCATCTTTTAGAAAAGGCTAGCCCAAACTTGGGTACAACACTAAGTCTGAGTCATTTCACATCCTTTTTAGAGCCTGTATCCCCCATCTTCATTTAACAACTTACGAAGTTGTTAGTAAATATTCCGATCGTGGTGCATTTGCACTGGGTATATACACATGCACATGCATGTGCACTATGTGTGTATATATATGTATATGTGTGTATGTATACACAAAACCCCCTAAGATAAGTAATAAGCATGGCAGTATACATAAGGGTATGTAAAACCCTAGTTCTTACACTGGAAATATAAACCATAACAAAGCCAAGTTTGCATAGTAATTCATATCAAGCAGTGCAATTAAAAATCATACTTGCTTCCTATGTCCTATAAGAGACTTTTGTTAGTAAAAAGGATTGAAAAATAGTATTTCACTGCCCACACACGAGTCTTTATATATTTGTCAGCCATAAGGTAATATTGGCAAAACAAAACAAACCAAAAGGCGTATCTTCTGAAGAAGACTCAAAGGTGAACAGTCAAGGAAAACCGCCAGTGCACGCTTCCCCGTTGTTCCCAAAGTAAGTGAGGTGTCAGTAAAATTCCAGTTCACACAAGGTCATAATGATTTCTCCCTCCACAAATTACACTGTGATTTTAAAAGAGGGAAAATAATCCATGAGCTCCTCTTGGCAGTGCCTGCAGTAGTAAGAGGGCACTGTGGGTGATGGTCTCCCAGAACACAAATCATTGTAGTCAATAAGCAGGTTTTTCCTGGTTCAGTCAGGGTTCATACCACAGGAAGTTAAACCAAGGATTATGTGAAGACCTAAGGAAAATAACCAGCTAGCCCATCTAAAATTGATCCTGCAGCCTGGATAATTGTAGTGCTGTAATAAATAGGCTGCTTTGTTTTCTCATCCAGACTTTGTGTCCACTGCAAGCTTGGCTGAACTTTCCGCTATTAGAAGCTTACAAGACTTGCTATCCCACTGGCCTCCGTTTGCTTTATTCCTCTGTATGCAGCAAACTGCCTGTAAAATATTCATACACTGAATGTAGAAAATGTGTGAAATAGGCACAGGTGAGACCGCCTCGATAATTGCGTATCATTGTAAAGGCTCAGTATAATTTAATTTAACGGGATAAGCACGTTAGTCTCAATTTTCCTGACAATCTGGTGTTTCATTTTTTCTTTTCTTCATTCCATATTCTTTGAGGTAAAAAAGTTATTTCTGTCGGATCCTCCTTGTGTGGATATGATCAACAATATACGTACCATTCACAAAAGCGCCAGGCTTTACTTTATTGAAAAATGTAGTAGTGATGTGTAACAAAAAGCATTCTGCCTTTGTGGAGAAAAAAGGAGGTGGAGAACAGCTAGTAGCATTCCAGAAGGCTTCTTTTTTTCTGTACTCCTCTTGCATTTTAAGAAGAGATCACATCGATTTTCACTTGCTTTTCAGTTTTGATTGAAGCCAAGAGACACAGACAAGAAATTAAATCTTCATAAATCTGACTTTGTATTGCAAGGTTTGTGTACATCCTCTGCTTTTCACTAAGGTATGGGAGCTGTCCCTGAATACAAACTTTGTCTCCTGAGTAGTCACTGTCAATATATCTGTTTTGCATTAATTAATTATGTTTTATTTACTGGATCCTCTTTATTGTGATTGTTCAGGGTTTTTTTACTGCTACAAAATATGCTAGTCATGTATCATGTAGCACGCCACATACATAAACATTCCCAAAATTATCTTGCCTTTTGGAAGCTCCTAATCCTGCAGTGCTGGCCCCATTACCTTTGCATTATTTTTTTCACAGACTTTTTCCACTTTAAGCCATCAGTGGATCTATCTGGTCTGGAACGAGCCTCTTTCCAGTCTTTCCACACCCGGCAGCACATGGAGGCACCGGTTTCCATACACAATAATCTGCAGCTAAATATGAACCTGTTTCACATCCGTATCCACCCCTGTGGCACAGGATGTCTGATTTGCAGTGTATTTCATGTGGCTGTGCTCAAGTTGCTCTCCCACAGCCCAGCACCCCTCTCACCGCACCTCCAGGGGCTCTCTGCAACCATTCCTGGACAAATATCTCTTATTTGGCAGACTTCTTAGAGGTGCATCCAGGAAACATTATTTCTAAGCCAAAAAACACTGATGAAATAAGCAAATTAAGGAGACAAGAGCATGAAATGAATGGCCTGTCATTACAACCACTCTTGGACCCTGCCCTTTCCTAGCCTCAGCAGAGGCAAGCCTGTCTGTTTTATTTGCATAGATGGGGAAAAGTGCTGCTGTGCCAGGGGTCAGCACGAAGCCTATAGATCACTTAAGACCTTGGGCTGGCCTTCTGGGCAGGGTGAATTTTGCTCAGCCAACATCTTTATTATCTCGCAGTAATCTCCAATCTCTGGGTTCAGTGCCATGTGGAAAAATACCTCTGCTGGGAGGAAAAAACCTCTCTCTGTTTGTTTGAAAAGATCTAGACTGGATGGAATTTTCTTTTTCCCTAAAATCATCCAGATGATATATGTTGCATTGTAATTTTGATCTATATCTGTTAAGGTTATGCTTCTGCTCCCACCAGAATCTGCGGCTAACACTCCCTTGATTGTACGGAAAACAAGCCCTCGATCTGGAGGGAGTTAGACCTCCGTGGAAAGAAAATTCTAATTTCATACCTATGGCAATAAGAGAACAGATCAGATAAAAATGAAATAAAAGACTGTGAAAGGTTCAGGGCTGTAGGCAGTTTATGGAGAATGAATATGTTGTGTCTTTTACACTCTGTCTTCAATGTTAGACTAGGAAATCAAACCTTGATCCAACAGTAAATCAGCTGGTTAGCTCAAAATCTGATGCATTGAAATCTGGCTTCATGAAATTGTCATTCGTGGATACCATATAGATACACTGTCTGGCCTGTCAAACACCTTCAAGTAGGTCATCTTTTAAGGATTAGTCTAAGTTGCTATCTGTTGACATTTCACATGTGACATCATAAGCTTCTTAAAATGAATGGAATTCTGTTTCTTTTTTTTTTTCTTTCTTTAGGGCAAATGATAACTGAAATCTTGCAAGCAGAAACATTTGCAGAACTGGCTAGTGATTTTGGCTGCCTTGGAGCATCCACTTGAACAGGATCTTAAAAGCCTGTTTGTCAGGA
The DNA here is from genome assembly GCF_963264785.1 of Psittacula echo. NCBI lineage: Eukaryota > Metazoa > Chordata > Aves > Psittaciformes > Psittacidae > Psittacula > Psittacula echo. The sequence goes on along the minus strand of NC_137738.1, from coordinate 33,305,807 downwards.
AGTGAGTGCTTTTTTCTTATTATTTTCTGAAAACTGGACCTTCTGTCTCAAACTGGAACACAAACCATGAAACTGTAGGAATGAACAGCGCACTCTGAAAATCCATAGCCATCATCTTCCAACTAATGATGTATTGTTCTATCATTTGTCGGAAGAAAGCCAATTAGGAAGACGGATGTGAGTTTGATCCTCTAACTTTCAGTATCAGTTCTGGTACTGATTTCTTGTGTGTCCTTGAGCAAGTCAACTGTATTGGGCTTCTCAGAGGTGCTCACTGCTGGCCTCATCCCTCGGGCACTGCAGTCCACTCTAAAACCATCCGTGAAGCTTTCTGTGCCTCAGCACTACTGTCTGCACAACTGAGGCTCCTATTGCAAAGGAGCACTGTGAGCACTATGACTGTGCATATGGCACTATCCACACATAAAATAGACCAGTGAGCCATACGCAGCAGGACTACAGGACATTATAATACACAGATTTTTTTTTCCCAGATTATATTTCAATAACTGGACAAAACAACAGGAATGTCTCTGAGCAGAGTTTCCTAATGGAGCAGCAGAAAAGCACAGAGGGGCTGCAGCTTCTTTTGGTTGCTCCTTTCCTGTTTGCCATCATAGCTAACTATGAGCTCTGTTGTCAAGGACAGTGAGAGAAGTAGAACTACACCAGGAAATGAGGTTGCTCCCTGCCATTTGCAAGAGGAAACCAGGAAAAACTATTGGTTTATCATGAATGAGACTAATAACTCATCTGAATGAGTTAAATTAAAACAAGAGACATTATACAAGAATGTTTACATTTACTGCACTGAAGCGGCATCATTTTATTGTGCATTTTAACTACTTAAAGACATTGTGTTGGCCATCTTTAATACACTTACAGAAAATATCCTTACAGAATGAGTATTTTTAAACATGAACTGGAGAAGAAAGCTAGTATGGATAACATAGACACACTAAGTGTACTATTTATAAATGTCATTTATTTATACATCCTTTGTAGATTTGTGTATTCATTGAGATCTTAACTTCTCAAGAAACTTATCTCTGTATCTTATTTACTTGTCTGGAGTGGCTTCCCCTTTGGTACCAGTAAACTAAACATATAATTGTTTAGAAACTCTTCAGACTTGCCAAAATATGAACTCATGCACATGGAAGAGGGCAGAAGTTCAGATTTCAATCTGGCCATGTAGGGCGGCATGTGCTGTCCTAAGCTGCTCTAGTGAAGTCGCTCATCGTAGTTGCTCTCCAGAGGCTCTTTTATTGGGAGAGAAAAAGGATCTGACTGCCAAGAAGGAGGACGATGCTGTCTGCAGAGATGTATCAAGGCTCTAATAGGGAAAACAGAGTATTTATTTTTTCTTCTTTCTCCCCCCTGTTCTGAGGGAACCTGGAAGAGAATATAATCCAAAACATGGCAACTCTTTGCAGGGCCATGCTTTCCACTACAGGCTATGCTCTGGCCTTTCAACTCAGTTTGCTGGGCCACTGGGTGCCCCTTTCTGTTTTCTCTCTTTGCCACTGTAAAGGAGCCTCTAATTGCTGGGTCACAGCCTTCTTTCCTTCTGTGCTCCTGCAGTCTCTCATCTACTGAGCAGTAACCAGGATCACAGTCTGCTGTACTGACATAAGTATTTTCTTGCACCTTAGACATAACTCATGAGCAATATGACACCATACAGCTCTGCAGTGGAACAGGACACAAAACCCACTTCTTTTTCCCTTGGGCACACATTCAAAGGGCAAGCCACCAACAGAAAAAACCTATGGATTCAAGGAGAAATGAAGTTTTTCACCTTCCCCCAAAAGCAAGGAAAATGTTCGTTATCAGCTGTATGGAACAGGAAAAAAAAGGATTTGCTCCTTTTGGATTTAATTATTCACAAACTGTGTGAGATCCACATAACTAGAGAGCACCCTGTAGCTATTCCATGCCATTCAGTATTTAGGAGAATCATGTTTTCAGCAACCTGGGAGCACCCAGAGGTGGAGACCACATTTTCTCCCTTGCTAACACAGCTTCTAGGGTTACTTTCTTAGGGTGCTGAACTTTACCTGTGCTGGGAGCTTCCAGGTCTGCCATGCAACATGGGACCACTGTCCCTTCAGGTGAACTACACCCTGCAGTGTAGTGGCAAAAAAAAAGGTGGCTGCATTTTTCCTGCCAGGTACACATTCTATCATCCCAGGGGACACTTGGGGTTAGCAGCAGCTACTCTGCTGACTTGTACAGCATAGTTTCAGGCTTTCTGTGTTGATCAAATTGCTCAGTGTAAAATGCCAAAGCACACTGCTGACCCAGTCATCCAGATCAGGTTATAAGGCAGAAATGCTGTGACTCCTGTGAGCTGGGGTCTTGAGAAGCTGTTCAGCAGCAGATGTTTTGTGCAGCTTCAAGGGCTCATCACAATAAAGAGCATTACAGCATCTTAGAGGCTGACAGCTTCATTGCCACAGACAGCATTCAGGCAGCATTTCTCAGCACTTCAGAAGTCAACAAACTAAAAACAAGCACTCCTGTGAGCATGCACAAGATGCAAAGGAGCCATGCAATGTGAATGGCACACAAGAAAGGCTCAAGCTAGCCTTCACTCACCCCATCACTTGGATGAGCTGGAATAGGTTGTTGCAAAGAAACCACGCTGTGAGAAGACCACTGCTGCTCCCTTCTGCAGAGGTTTGCTCTTCCCCAGGACACAGCCATGTGTTATGGCTCATGTGGCAAATGGCTCATTGGATTGACTTTTCTTCTCCTTCTTGGATAATACGTCTCATCCCTTCTTCATTCTTTACGGAGCATGGCACATCTGGCAAGGCTCAGTGCACAGAGGGGTGGTAAGGAGATGGGTGCGCGGTGCTCAGGTGCCTGCCTCTGGGTTGGCACGCTTGTGAAGGCTGCAGGCAAACCCCACAGCGTGAAAGCACTGTGTGGGAGGAGGACAGGATGGCATAGGATGCAGGGTTGCTATTGGCATGTTCTATAAAATGTGTGTCTTTCTGACACATTTTGGGAGATAGCACTACAGATACGCATATGCCACCTAGCACACTTCTGGGAGCATGGCAGCAATCCAGCAGAGTTACAGATTAAAGCTAAAATGGGATAGGATGTCATCACTCATTCCAAAGATGTGTATCAGGCACTTAGGGCAGGCCCTCTGGGTAAAATTTGTAACTAAAAAAATTCCTGCGGATGATCTTGTAATTTTTCTTGTATTAATGATGACCTGCATTTTGTCTTGATCGGCAGAAACTTCATCTCAGACTAATGATGTTCTCCCTGTGTTCCATAAACGACTCCTAGATCCAAACTTAGAAAGAGTCCTGGAGAAGCATGCCAGAACTTTTAGGGAATAGGTAGCGGAATAATGCAGTAACAGGGAAATCTAGGTTGTGTTTTCTTGTCTGGTGTCAGTTAGATTGATTTTATGTGGAAGACTTCACACCTTTTTTGTGGACCAGAGTAGTAAGAACAGTAGTTGCAATCCTCTGCAGATGTACTGGGGGAGTGGAGGAGAGCCTTGAAATTCCAGCCCACAATCCAGACATTTATCAGAGCTACCCCTTTGTCAAAAAGTGCTCCAGCCTCTTACGTGCCAATACCTTCTGGAAGAAGAAAACTGTATGGGTAGTTCTCTGCCTCCCTCATCAATGCGTGGCATGAATTCAAAGCACATCTGATAGAGAATCTCTGTGAGGATCCTGACAGCCATTCTGGTTTTACACGTCTTTGATGTGCAGAAGTACTCCACCAGCACACTTCCCCTCCTCACCCATCCGTGACTTCCAGACACATGCAGATTTACAGTTCTTCTAGGAGCATCCTACTGAGAGCGGTGTATGTGTTATCCATCTGCTATTAGTATTAGTCCCCATCTTCCATTTCTGCATTGCTGTTGATTGATTTTGTGCTGGCTGGTTGACTTTAATACATAGCTTGTTCACTGCCTTTAATTGATTGCAAGTTCATAATTCTTTGCACAGTACCCTGAGCAGATTGCTATTAATTACCATTTACTTATTTCACAGTACTATTTATTGCTGTCTTCCTTCTCATTAGCTTTTCTCTTTCCCTCTCCTGTCCTTTTTGCCCCCTGCTCTCCCATCTCTCCATCTGCCAGTGTTCTCTTTTCTTCCCGTTACCTCTCTGCTCTCCCACATCATGAACCTGTTTTTCACCATGGCCTAGATGAAACTTTTGCCTGCCATAGTCCCTCTTCTTGCTGCCACCTACCTTTGCCCACTCTGTCCTCTGTTCTGGGGGGTAACTGTCCTCACTTCCTGCCCATCCTGCCCTTAGCGTCTCCCAGAAGGAGGAACACATAGGCTGGCACCAAGCACAGCCTACGGAACTGCATGGACCTGAGCACACGCCTGAGCAATACGCAATGCTTAACCCCTCCTCAGGGGCTGCTCAGGAGTCGTACAAGTCACAGCACACCAGATGAAGGAGATGAGAGTGAGAAAAGGCAAGAGTTAAAAGCAGGCTTTCATATAGTACGAAGAATAATCCACCCAGTGTCTGTGCTTTGAAGTGGGAGTGTTTTCAACAACCCCTTTGTTGATCTGCACTGTGGCTGCTTGTGTAGGAACACAAGCCCTAAGGAAAAAAAACAACAACAAAAATGAGCAGATGCCTTGTCTGCTTGGGTGACCCTCTTGCTGGTGTGTGTCAACAGTCTTCTATGTGGTGACAGAGCACGTGTGTAACCTCAGCGGGTGACAGCCAGTGAGACCATGGGCAGCAGCAAGCTGGTGAACACCCATAGCACCCACTGAGAGAGGTAAGCCTGCAGTATGACCTGCTGCACTTGACATAAGTCTGGCTAGAATGCAGCCTAAAACCAGGCACATCTGTCTTCAGCACCATGCAGAAAGAGGTACCTCTGCGCAGCAAAGTATGGCTATTGAGAAGGATGCTGGGGACAGTGTGTTCAAATATGACCCAGATCCTTATACATTTCATGGGTCAGCACCAGGATGGTTAGTGCACCTCCTTGCTTGCTTTCCCCTACCCAGGCATGCTTGGCAGCCAGAGTATGTCCCCTCTTCCCAGGCGATGGCTGCACCACAACATGCTGCGTGAGCATTATTTCACAGGCAGGAGGAAAGGGTAAAGGCAACTAGCTTTCAGTCCCCTCTTTGACCCCTGCCCAGGGCAAGTGGCATTACAAACCTCAAAGGAAGGCTACCAGGGACACTCAGAATGCTGAACAAAAGGCTCATTTTAGATAACTCCATGCCTTTCAATCCCGTATATCTTAGAAGAAGCGCTATTGCTCTTCAATCTGAACCTTTAAAAATAGTCTGTGTTTTGAAATCATCACAGTGCAGATCATCCTTTTCTGGAGAGTTGATAGCAAGGTGTGAAAAAAAAGAGCAGACAAGGATCTGGATTCAAAGGCAGGGAAGCACATTGAGACGTGTCGATAAGAAGTGCTATATAGTTGCCACATTAAAAGGACTGACAGATTTCTGTCTAAGCTGTTCTTCCTCCTGGATGCATTCATCTCTCAGAGCAGCACTTCTTTATCCATACCATCCCTATGACTGCAATGGTGTCTTTCCAGAAGACCACATTTTGACCATAGGTATGCAGATTTGGCCACCTTCCCTGTTCTTACGATCTCACCTGAAGTCAGCAAGGTCAGGTCTTTGGTCCCTGACCTGTGCAGTGTGGTGATGGTGCAGACGGTATGTGGAGTGCCCCTAGCTCAAACCCACACACATTCTACTCCTTTTGACCCATGACGAAAGTAGACCAGGTCAAGATTCACTTCTCTTGCAGAAGCTTAAAGATACCGGTTACAGACAAGGCAACAAATTCACAGGCTGTAAGCAAATACCTGCAGGTGACCAACAAGACAGCCAAGAGCTTTCTTCTGGCTTGGGCACTACAAGTGCTAACACGTAGCTGCAAGACAATGCTTCGGTCTTGTTTTTAGATTGAAAAATTGAAACTGTTCCACCCGCCCAGCACACGCCAGAAAAAGCACAAATGAACAGTGCTGGTTTCAGTTCATTTAGAAATTCTTCACTACGAGGGTGGTGAGGCACTGGCTCAGGCTGCCCAGAGAAGTTGTGGCTGCCTCATCCCTGGCAGTGTTCAAGGCCAGGTTGGATGGGGCCTTGAGCAACCTGGTCTAGTGGAAGGTGTCCCTGCCTGTGCAAGGGGGTTGGAATTTTAAGGTCCCTTCCAACTGGAACCATTCTGTGATTCTACGATTCATTTGCTGGACAAATTACACCTAATGAAGAAATGGTGGCGGGGGGGGGGGGAATACTATTAAAATGAAGGGTGTGCAGAAGGGAAAACTATGACAGATGCCAGGGCACATGCTGAGGCAATCTGTGAGCAGCAGGGGAAGAGCACTGCACTAACCTCTGCATCTCCCCACTGTGTGGGGGCTCCCGGCACAGGAGGGGACAGTGTGGTGGCTCAAGGGCTGCTCAGGCCAGGCAGGTTCCACTGGTTTGGGTGAAGGGGCCGATGTGGGTTGCTGCTGCCTGGGGACTGCTGAGGGTCGCTGGCACAGCTGGGTGGACCCAGTGGGCACTGATGACTTTGGCAGCCATGTCTCTGTAAGCAGCATGCAAAGGGTAGTAAGGGAACTGAAAATGCATTTCTTAAACTCACCTTGAAAGATATGGTGACATAAATTTCGGTTTCAGACTTTCAGTTCTGACAAATGAAACTTGATTAAAACATAATTTATCATTCTTACTATTTAACACCAGGGAAGAGATGCAAAATTCTCCAGAGAGGAAAGACGTGGCCGAGTTCAAGTGTGATACAAAGGTGCTTTAAATAACCCTTCTTTTATCTTCAGTTTTATCCTCCTTTAACTGAAAAAGATCATTACTTTTTTTCTTTTTTAAATCAAACCAGTAGAATTTAGGCATTGAGTAGAAGAGAAGACATGTCCACCGTAAACAAAAGATGGTTTGTGGATATTTGCATTTGACAGCTGTCTTCCAATAGGTAATCAGATGAAATAAACAGATGTGTAGTTGTGCCAGCTACTCACTGTAAGAGAGCTAACAATGACATACAGGAAGATATGACACAGTTGGTTTTAATGGTTTCCCCTGTGGTTTTTACTTCTCCTTTTGGTGAAAGTGATGCAACTGTGATTTCTTTCATTTCCACCCTCTTCAGAATTTGTGAAAGTATCCTGTCTGTGTTTCCTATTATATCAGGATCTTCATTTTGCTGCCAATTCCGAAGAACATCCAGTTGTTCAAATGGATTAAGGCTAAAATGAAACATAGCTGGAAAATCACATTCCTCTCAGCCAGTGTTTTATGCATAAAATCACCAAGTCACAGAATCATCGAACAGTCAAGGCTGAAAGGAACCTCTGGGAACCTCCTAGTCCCCTCCTGCTGCTCAAAGCAGCTGACATATGGGGACGGAAAAATAGGAGTGTACTCTTCCTGTCACTTCAGTGAAATGCATGCAACAATTTCTGTAAAATACTAACACTTTCTTAGTGCATCTAATGAACAGTCCCTGTTTAGATATTTTGGAATACAGATGGTATTCAGAATTCATAAAGCAGGCCAGAAGCACTCCCCTAGTCTTCATCCCAGAAATTAGGATACGTAGGAGATGCACAGTCTCTATCAATGTTTCGATACAAGAAGCAAGCACAGTGATGTTTTTGACAGAATGTGCAAAGGCATATGCATCCAGTGTTTCTCTATCTGGACACTTGGCAGGAGCACATCGCGGTTAGGCACCACCCCATTCAGCATGTGGTCTGTTTGTGTGCTATTCCGAGTCACCGACTCAGGTTTCTCTAGGAAACCAAGACCCTAAACTTCAGTTTACACGCAAGGAAACATGCAACACCCTGATTTTAGCCACCTGAACTCTGCTGGATCTAGCTTTTTGTGTCTAGTCCTGTACTACATCACGCTGTAGGAACTGAGGCCACTGAACACACACGTGCCTGTGCTCACACACAGCTCTGAAGGGAAGCTGTCCATGCTCATTCACTTCAGGGGGCAGGAGGTCTGCAGCAAGGCTCCCCCTCCACACAGGGTTTTTCCCATTTAATCCAGCGGCTGCAGACTTACTTGCAGACTCTTTCTTCAGGTTAAGATTCATTGAGGTCTTTGGTTCATGGTACCCTCACAACTCACTGGGAGATCTTCTTACCCTCTGTTTCTTGCCACCTCTCTGCAGCCATCACCATTCCCATAGCAGAGTCAGGACAATGGGCCCCAGTCTCTGGTTTATATGTTGTCTACCCTGGGGAATGACTCCTGAAACAGTGATGCTCTAGATGTCTTCCCTATGCCCACTGTAGCTGGCCCTGTGCTACTCATGAATCAGGGCTGTGATTTCCAGTTAAGCAGTGGAAAGCAAACCCTCAGTGATTTCGGTTTGCTCAAGACATCCCATTATGAATGGGAGCACCAGAGGGACCACTGCGTGAGCAGCTCAGATATCTGCACGGCCAACAGGACAGCAGAGGCAGTGAGAAAGAAACTTGGTGAGCCATGCCAAGGTAAGCAGCTAAGCCAACCCCATCCATCCATGCTGGTCCCCAGTGATTTCACTGTCATGTCAACGGACACATAAATGGGCAGCTGGAATGCTACCTTCAACCACTGGTGGGTTTGGCACATCTTGTCTGTTCTCAGCTTAGGTTCAGTTTCAGTCTGTTCCTGAGTGCTTTGGACAAACTTCAGCCTCATGCAGCAGATTTTGAATTTAAATATTTTTAATCAGAGCTTTCTGCTGCTCTTAAGCAGCTTTAAAATGACAGCTGCATTCAACCAGTACAACTCAGCAAGTGGGAAAGTCCTAGGAAATCATATAGGGATCAGGAACGATGGTCTGGAGTTTAAGCTGACCAGCTGACAGGCTCACAGACCCTGAGTGCTGCAAGAAAACAAACTCAGTATCTACACTATTCATTAATTCAAACACCTAAATTATAAAATTAAATATTATTATACTCTCACTAATATAATTAATTTAGAATTAATTATGACCGTCATACCAATGCCAGATGATCCTTAATATTATACAGGAATTAAATCAAATTACTTCAAAAATAATCAGTCCTTATGCATTTTAAAAAGAATCTGAGAAGAGAGATGTCCTCTGTTTAGAAAGTACAGCCGAAGAATTTTATCCAAATCTGTCAAGTTGTGATTGAATGCATTAACCTTCTTAGTGCTGAAATAAAACTACCCTCTGACAATCTGATTGCCTCAGGGATAATTATTAAGGCTTTCTTCTAAGAATTATATTGCTGAATGGTTGAGTGCTTAAATGGACAGCCTGCTCTGAGGCTTTTGAAAATCATATTGGCAACCCTGAAAATATAGTTGTTACCTTTCCCTGCCTCCACCCTCAGAGATGCTTATTGATTTGATAAGGAGTTTGAAAACTTTACTTACCTAGATTTACAGATAATTGATACTTTTCATACTTTCAAATACACAACACACTCCAAACCCCAATTTTATAAAATAATATCTGAACAGTAAAGCCTTCTCTAGATTGACAATACATGCGCTCATATGCATGCATTCAATATGCCTGGTTTCATACAAAAGATTAAGGAACAAAAAAAGACCACGGCATGTCACGCCATAGAAGAATAGACGGGAAAAAAAAGAATAATAAATCTCTGAAGATAGCTGGAGTCTGAAAACACATCAACTCTTCCAGGCTTCTGGATTTGTATAAATTAAAATTTAGGATTGTAGCCAATAGGCCAGATGGTGATCTGCTGGACATCACATCTCTTAGAACAGACTTATGCTCCATTCAAGATGACTGGCCACATGTTGGTAGAGGGTACTTTTTAGTGCTGTGACTTTTCTCTGGCCAAGGTGGATGGTCACAGAGATTTTGGAACATTAATTTTCCTTATCCTTTTTCTGGGGTTTGTTCTTTTTGCTTTCCAGAGCATCTGTTCAAAGTCTTTGGAAAAATCTGGTACGAGGCCTCTCTCAAAGTTATGCAAGTGACTTAAAAACTTTCAGGTCAACTCCTTCACATCAACTTTTAAGAATTCTATTTCAAAAAGTAATTTAAATACACTCAGTGGTTTTGCTTCCCACAGTGCTTCCCTGCCCCAAATATCTACAAAATCCATAGACAGAAGACCATTTTTGAGGAAACTGGTGTGGTCTTATCTGACTGAGAGGTCTTGAGATAACATTGTGTCACCAATTTAGAGAAAGTTCAGCCTAAAATTAGAAGGCACAAAGGAACCATGATAAAAATGAATCACCAAGCATTTGCCCATCAGCGATATTTTGCATGGTTATTCTAAAAGATAAGTTTCACCATGGTGAGCTTTCTTCTCAGAAACAGCTGATATACAGTATTTCTTAGCACACAAATGGGCTCCAAGTCAAGCTGTTTGTCAACTGGAAATTTCATCTTGCAAGGGAAAAGCTATTTTAAAGCCTTTCAGGAGTGAAAATCCTGTAAAGCGCTAAACTACATATCAGATTTGCATTCCTTAAACCGCTCTTCCTGAGCTTAACAGCTTCCTCTTGTTGATAGCAGAGAATGGTTGAAATGTATAGCAAATGCTATAGAAGTTTCTTCTATTGTTTTGTTTCCATTTGGGGCTGCATCCATGGGAATGTTACCATCTCCCAATACCACTGGCAGTGGAAAGTATTATTTACATGAATCCACGTAGACATTTACATCATTCTCTCCTAGGATACTGCCTCTGCATGCCATAGCAAGCCACCTTTTGTCTGAAGTCAGAGCAAACAGAAGAAAATAAACATTGTGCTGGTGAAGATGATTAACAAGACACAAAACATCACACCTGTGACAACTAATTCTTTGTATGTCTTGAAAAAAAGAGCTAATTCATGCTGCTGGCAGAACTACAGTGCTACAGGTACTCTTATAGGGAAACTGTTCCCGTGACTGACGCTCTACAAGGCAGATTTCAGCACTTACCCACAAGAGAAGAGCAAACAGAAAACTACGCTCACAAACTGCCTTTTGCAGCTCCAGTCACTTCCACATGCACAAAGGCTTGGGAAAGGGGTATTTGATACTCCAGGGGTCTGGTACCCCAGGAGGCTCTGACAAGGGCTGCTATTCTGTTCACAACAGAGGGAAGCCTGGGCTGATGGAGTTTGTGGTCATATCTGCATCTGGCTACAATCCCAGAAAAATACAAAGGGAACACAAGTATTGTGTAAGGACCCCCTTTATGTACAGATGCAGTGGCACCACAAGTGGCAGTCATAGGGAATGAGTAGACTTGGGTCACTCAGTTGTATTCCCTTACATTAATCCTGTGACAAACACTGGGGAGTATAATGTGTATTCATATGTTTTTAGTTACACAGCTACATATGCATTGCAGCCAAATATTAAAATTCTTAAGTATCCATGATTTCACACTGTATTTATATCGTTACAAAAGAGGCTTAAAAAAATTCACCAGATTTTCAGCAAGTGTAAATCAGTTTAGCTTCACTGCAATGTGTTGCCTTGACTTTGGTGCGAATGTAATTCAGGCCTGAATCACTGAAGGTGCGCTGACTTGTGCCAGCTAAAAATATGAATTAAAAAACATCATAAACCAACTAATGTGTTTATCTCCTTGTATCAAAACAAGCTTGGGTGAAAGCAAGCCAATGAGTCTATCTATATACACTACTTTTCATAGGACTGCCAAAAATTTTTTGTTAGGAGATGTGACTGAAATACAAAATTCTCCATGGGAATCAAACACAGAACTGTTAAAATTGCCTCTCTTCCACTAATGACTTCTTCCAATTCTCACCTATATAACTAAGGTTTTTCTTCTCTGGTAGCTAGAGCCAGGGTACTATTATGTATTGGTAAATGATTATTTTTGTTGAACTTAGTAACAAAATAACTGGCTGGTTTCTTCCTGTCTAAAGGACAGGTCAATTGTATTGAGTTTATGTTGTTTTTCTTTAAAGCTCTTTAAGAAAATACATTCTTTTTTTAAGGAGCAATAAAATGAATTTAAGCTGATACCCACTGCCACTATGCAGAAAGCAAGTTGCCAGCACTGCTGACGTATGTGAGTATATAATCTGAGTAACACTCAAAACTCCGAGTCCTGCAGCCTATTCTGACCGGCACACTGGTGTTTTGGACTTCGCTCCTAGCTCCTCTTCCAGACATTGTTAGGTACTCATCCCTCAGGCATAGCCGGAACTTCAAGGATATCATCTCTGCTTGGTGCCTTTTTAATTTGAGTGTAACACAACTTTTACTGAGCAAGTTACAACAGAGTGGTAGAGTCCTGCCTTCGAATGGTTGATCTGAGAAGGGTTCAAGCAGAGCCTCTGCTTTTGAGATTCAAACATACTCTCATTGACCTCCCTCTGTGACAAAACTCTTCACCTGCAAGTAGTATGCCTTAAGAAGAGATTGTGAGTGGGGAGGTCTTCATGCACAGTCCTTTTTGAGAGAATCTGATGACAGAGAGGCGGGTGGCACGCTGAGGCTGCTGCTACTGCCACAACGTACAGGAAAGGACGGCACTTGCACCTCCACTCCAGGCTCTCCACAGTCCCTGAGGCACAGAAGCCATTTGGACCAGCACTTGCCTAGGTCCCTGGATGTATCTAGGGTACTTGACAGGTATTCAGCATAGGGTGGCAACCATGGGCTCCACCCAGGGCCAGATAAGAATAGCTGTGTTTGCTAACACTTCTCACAAATGACAGCCAAGAGCTGCATGACAGGTACCTATAGGAGGTGTAATGGGTGAGGGGGCAGGGAGGAGGTGTAAGAAGCGTGTCTCCTCTTTCTGCTTCTTCAATTCACTCCGCATCTGCTTCCTCCCCTGTAAAAAGGGAGTTTCTAAGTTCACTCCCAGTTTTGATAGCTGGATGAAAAGTGGTGATGCACATTATAATTAATTTTCATACCCTAATTTTCACAGGGAGCTATTAGGCTTGCTCATGATTTTGAAAAGCTCTGTCAAAGAGAAAGTCAGACTGAGATCATGATCTGACTTCCTTCCCCAGCTCTAGAAAAACTCAGTGGATACCAAACCTTCTCATGTGGCAGGTTTACACTCCACTCTTTGAGGTATGGCAGTTTCAAAAACACAGGCAAACTCACCGGTTGGGCATGTCAGAGGAGAGGAATATTCCCACAAGGGAACTCGTCTGCCTGACTTGGATATTCAAATTTTGCCAGACGGGATCTCCCTCTGTGGTAGGTGAATTTCCTTCTGCCCTGCCTAAGGAACAACACAGACATTTGTTCAGGAATGCAGAGTCATTAGGTACCTAAGCTCAGGAACAAGATGGATGCCAAAGCAGGGTAGATTAGAGCACAGCCATGAAGACACCAAGTAATGGAGATCTACCACAGCACAATGTCTCTGGTACACACAGCTGTGTCTTCACCCCTTTCTAATTACTCATGTATATGTTTGCTGTGCGTATCCTAAAAGAAAACAGTATGACAAATGTGATGGATTTGTCAATGTTCGTTTTTACCCAGCACTCTCTCCTCAGGAAGGGCCACCGAACGGATATTTGCTGTGCCTGGCATCAGTTCTGCATAAGATGGTGTCCCTCAGCTCCTCAGACTGTGGTAGCAGTGAGCCCAAGGCATGTCACCTGCCATTCCTGCCCTGCACTGGGCTCCTCTGCCCGCTCCTGCCTTCCAGCCCCATGGAAGCCAGAGACAGGCATGGTGTGAACAGCAGAAACAGTGACTGAAGGCTCTTGCTCTGAGGCTGGTATGGGAGTTTCCACACACGGGGCAGAGGGTCTGGCACATGATGAGACATGAGGCACATGGTATGGAAAGGATTTCCTATTGTTGCTCCATAATTAAGGAAGAGAAGCATTTTCAGGGTTTGATTCAGAATAGTGAGGATCCCACCCTGAAGTGCCCTCCATGACAGCCTTTTTAATGGCAGATAATCTTCAGTGAGTGTGGCGTTCCCGTGGTAAAAGCAGCTTCCGTGAGCATCTTGTTATTAGCTGGAGAAATCCTTGAAGATCTTAATTAAGGTCTGACTTCACCTAAATGTTTGCACTCAGGAAAGATAGGTAAGCAGATGCATAAGTTAGCATGAGCTGAGTTATGTTCTCCAAAAGGAGGAACTGAGCAAATATGTAACTGCCTTCTAGAATGGGCAAGGCAAGGCAAAGAAAGGCAAGGAAGAGAAATGTAAGGAAGAATGAAGGAAGGGGAAAACAACTTGAAAATGGGAAAAGGTAGAGAAAGGTGACTTTCTTCTAAAATTGACAACCTTTCATTTTCTTTTATTCTCTGTCCCTTCTCTGTGTATCTATTACACGTTCAATGTTGCTTTTGTTTTATCACTGTGTGTGAAGTGTGCCAAATCCCTCAGCAAAGTCTTGAACCACAAATGAGTCTCAGTTTTGGTTTTGCTACAGCCAATAGCAAATCCATTTACATCCATTACATCATTACCAAATGGATTTGCTTTGCTTGAAAAACATTAAATCTGTAGCGAGAAGGTAATTTTAATGTGTCAGGCTGAGTTCTTAACTGCTTAATTTAGTTTGGGTCTGGTGTAATTTTATTTTTCCAGCACTGGTGCGAAACATGGAATAACCCTTTTAATTCTCCAGCACACTTAATCCAACAGGCTGCTGCACAGATATCACAGCAAGGCTGGGCCATTGCCGTCTCTTTAAGATATTTCTCAGGAAAATAATTATATTTTAAAGGAATAATAACTACTGAATACTTTTTTCTTTCTGCTCAGTCTAATGGAGCCCTTTGAGCTCAAGACTTTATTTGTATATGACAGTATTAAATTATGATATTTCTTTAAACGTTTCAATTTCTTACCCTTGCTGAAAGGCTGAGGGCTGTGACACTAGTCTATCTGCTTTCCAGGGACAAATGCAAGTAACTAGGACTTTGGAAGATCTTGTAAATATTTCTGAAAGCACATTTCATATCCCTGCACGTTTTCTCTCCTCTTGAAGTGTATGTGCTGCAGCTTGTTCTGAGACGGAACCCCCAAAACTGGCCATTGAGCAAAGCTACCGATAGCAGGGATTTTTACCTAACCCTAATGATAACCCCCTCTGACCTGCAGTAATGCTCTTACAGTGTTTTAATAAGTAATAGAGCACTCTATAATCCTTAACAAGAGTTATCATATACATACAGTGTTCAGAGCCATTGTAAGCTATCTGTAATTCACTGAAAACAAACAGCACTGCTTTCATTAAGGATGTCTTAGCATTTTCTCTATAAGCAACTCATCAGACCATCAGCAGTGAGCTTTAGAGCATGCTGATGTAACACATCACTTCTTGGCCTAGAAGCATAACACGGGGAAAAAGAAAGAAGTATTGACTCTATGTATTTACTCCCATTTAGACAGATTTGTGAAGCTCCTTTGCACTTCCAGACATCAAAAAGCCTGGTTCTAAGGAACAAAATTAGTTGTATCACTGCAGATAGAATTTGAATAGATTCTCCTTAAAATATTCTACGTTTGTTAAAAGATGTATGGCTGGAAAGAATGCTCCTGTGCACATGAAGGAATGTTGTCTTTATATGTACTTTTTTTTATTAATCTGGTAATACTTTGTACTTTCAATTGAAACAATACAATACAGGAAGTTCAGGAAGAACTTGATACAAAAAGTACGGCCTGATTTATGCAGAGCTAACCTTCATGCCAGGAGGCCCCAAAGGACTCGTTGAGTGCTCCAACTCCTACAGCCAGAAAGACGAATGTTGTTTGGCTGGATGCTAGTATCCCCCTTCAGAAAAGTGAAGATACGCTTGCAAGTGCAATGAACAGCCTTAGTGCTTACTTTCAAGCTAGAAAAAGTGTGTTACAGTGGGAGGGTCATCTCTTCAGCCAGTTAAATAAAAAAAAAAAAAAGAAGATGAAGTGGTATCTTTATAAACCAGCAGGTAAGAAAAGAGTGCCTTAAATGGAAGAAAATAGGAAGTACCAAAGGGCTATTGAATAAAACAGAAGTATGACAAGAGCTAGTGCCTGAAAGTTGAATTTGGACACACTCAGTATGACATACCTTTTAGTGGTGAGGCTGATTAACAGCTGGAACAAACCCTATGAAGCGCTTTATCCTCTGTCTCTTGCCATCTTCAGTCTAAGTCTTCATGAAAGATAGGACTTCACCAAATGTAAGTCACTGAATTAATCCAAAGACCAGACAAATTGAATTTTACAGTTTGTATTAAACAAGCCAGAACAGATCTGCTGCTTATTCTGCCTTATAATCTACTGGAATATAGATGAGTCTTTCCGTTGCTCGCTCTGCACTGGGGCACTTGTGTCACAGCTCATGCCTGAAGCAAGGCATTTTATATCATGTCTCCTTAGTAGATGATGTTTTCTTAGCCCACTGTCAATCAAAAGTTACAGTGAGAAGAGGCCAAAATCTCACCATGCTGCCTTCTCACATGATAGTAATTCTGATGGTCAGATTAAGGTCAATAACCACAGGAAAATCCAGCATAGGCTGGGGACTTCAAAACACCCTCCTCAAGCTGAAAAGCTGGTGTCTTGGGATGACTGCCCTGCCCTAGCTTTGTGATGCTGCTAGCAGGATAACCCTGACAGCAGAGAGTCCCACCCTACTAACCCCTTGACTCAGCAGCACACTGGAGGAGGTTGGCTGAGCTACCTACTGCCATGACATCCTTGCTACCGATACCCAAGGCTGCTAGTGCAGCCCCGTGTAAATACATCACAGAGTGCAACATCTCCACCGTGCTCCAGGGCCAGGGCTGATCCAGCAGAGCCCCTGGCAGGGAAAACCTGCCCCAGCTGCAAGCCTCCAGACTCGGTGATTTGTTACTTTAAGCAGTTTACATCCATACATGCCATAACCATGTTGGGTGAAGTTTTTTTGTGGAGCCTCCCTGTGGAACGTGCATATTTGGATAGGTGCTACTGGGAGGCAAAAGGCACATTTTTCATGCCTCGTGGTCTAAATTTGTAAATGCAGATTCAAAGGTGCCTTTGATGGCTTGGAATTCATAGCATTTCAGAAAACAGGTCATTAATCTAGGTGCCTATTTCTGTGCATGTGTTTCTAACTTTAGTCAGAAAGAATGAAAGTGGTGATCTTTCTGTTTTGAAATGTATAAGTAGTAAGGTTCAGGAGGTCCTTCACCTAGTGAGCTGTACTCCATAACCTTTGTCTACAACGATCTTTCAGTTCTTGGTTTCTCATTTGATTGGCCTGCAGTGACAGATCTGGATAACCTTCCTTGGAATATATGCCTTGGAAACCATACTTTGTTTATGTCAGATCTACTCTCAAACCATTTATGTTTGTGGTTTTTTTGTTTGTTTGGTAACACCTAAATACACTTACAATGTGAAAACAATGTAAGGAAAACTTTGCACTTAGAAAAACTGCATACACGGAAGTTTGTCTGAGAGATGCTGACACTGAAGGTACTTACGAGGTAGAGTATTCTGTCTTTAGGATTTGCTTAAATAGATCCCGCAGTGCCTTGCTGGGTAACATTAAGGATGCTCTTACACTTTTCTTAAATTACCTGTGAGGTTGTATGTTGTGCATGACAGGGTCATTAACAACAAGCTCTAGCTGCCAGTGTGTCAGCCTGCCTGGACTACCAGGAGATGGTCTGGTTTTTCCATTCCCTGTTGTACAAAATTGCACTCAAGGGAGAAAGAGCCAAGGATACAAAATGCTGATGATTATTGCACCAGGGTCTGGCAGCCACACTTGCTTTCCAACAAGCTTTAATACATATTACGCAGTGTCCTACCCTTCTGAGCTTTGCTAACCGCTGCACATGTTCACATGAAGACAGCCCCTGGCTCAAAATAACATGCAAAACCCAGCTTATCAAATCCCTTACTATTAAAACACAGTAAGGAGGAAAGGAACATAATGACCAGACAGAAAGGGGAAAGATGTGGAAAACATGGTAAAAATGCGAGGCTTGTGTTTAGCATCACAAGCAGAGGTCACAGCACACCAAGAACCTTATCCATAGGCTAGTAGTTTACAAGCATTGTGACTAGTGAATTTAGAAAGATCTGAAGGAAGTACCTTTGTGATTTTGCCTGGGTCTCTTTCCACAATCAAGGAGTGGCATGATTGAAAGGTGAAGGTGTTTGACAAAAAAAGCATGCAACCTAGTATTAAAGGTTGGTCTCACGCAGAAGAGTCAGGGCTCAGTTATTTCAAAGTGTAATTATTGAATATTCCTATTCTGGCACAGATGCAGTGTTGAGCACAGACATCCCAGCTAGCTGTCTAGGGGGTGAGGCAGGAAAGACTTTCACATGGACAAGTTAGCTGAAAAGGACACTGTATCTCTATGCCATGTACTCATGTATCTCTTTGTAAATATACTTCCTAACATGCTCCCCTGCAGCTATTCCCTTTTTTACCCAGTTGTGCAGGACTGAGCTGCGATATCCATGAGGTGAAAAACAAGATCTTCACTGAGTTTGATGCATTTGGTTTAACGCAGGTGGAGGGATTCATTGTCTTTGTATAAATGAAATGACCAATACAGCTGTGTCATGGCTGATAAAAAACCGGTGTCGTTTGCTAAAGCAATGGTGGGCTTGGAAGGGAAGCCTATGCCATAATCAAAAGACTGAGGCTTTGAAGAAGCTGAAGGATGGCAGCATTACTCTCAAGGAAGGATTCATCTCACTTCTCCATGGCCAGCTAAAAGTTAGGGTTTAATCCTGTCACAAGATAGGTGTCAATCACTTGCTGAAAATGGCTGCTTCCCTCCACTACCTATAGAGAGAGCGTATACTCACCCTTCTTGGTCTAACTTTTAGACAATTTCAGGTTAGATAAAATAAATCCCACTGCAGGTTTCTAAAGAGCACTTCCCTGGTGCTTTCCAGTGCTTTTCATGTGTACATACAAACCCCACTTCTACTGCATATTTGTTCTGGACAAATATCTCAACAATGCAGAAGCATTTCTAAGGAAAACTTGACAAGGGAAGAACTGGCCTTATTTTGCTGAGCAGGCATTTTCATTTCACAGGTTTACACCAGTGTTTTAATTTATAAGCTTCCTGAAGTATTTATATCTCCACATACAGGACTTATGCGTGTTATATGACTTAAAAGAACAGTGACTGTTGGAGCAAATAATTGAATATCCATTACATTCGTAGCCCAGCAGTAAGATATTTTTAAGTGAAAATCCTTTCAGTACTTTCAGATTGGTTCTAAATAAGTGAAATTAAACAAAAAAGCTAATTGCATTATGACCCGGGTTTCTTCCAAATCAAACTTTTCTAATAAAAACTGCTCAGATGTTGCCAAACGACTTCTGATCAGAAGTGAAATGTACGTATATGAGTTATAGCCATCATGTGAGTGTGAAAACAGATTAAAATTAATGCTCTTTTAATTTTCTGTACAATGTATGGCTTGAATGGTGTTATTTTTCAGTCAAGTAATTACAGGGTGGAGAGAATGCGTGGCCAATGGCAGCAGGTTAATTACAAGATCAAACACCCACTACATCTTGCTCAAAGAGCCTTGAAATGATTACACATTGTTGTAACTAATAGCCTAGTTAGGACTACTGATTGGAGAGCTACCCTCAACTTACAAGAAATGGATAACTTCTACCTAAGCATCTTTACCATTTTTATAAATAATGCTGTATACCACAGAGAAATTAGCTAAATTTCTGGACACAGGGGATAGAAGATTATTTACATTGTCCATATGACAATTTTAGATACAGACTACCTTCATCCCTTTGCCTTCTTGTGGTTGGCCAATCTCTTATCCTCTTTCACAACACAGCAGTCCGGTAAAAAATACTTGAGAGACCTGTGATTAAAAATAAAAACTATCAGAAAGCTTTTGTGGCACCTGCAGCAGCTCTGAACTTTGTTTTAAGTGACTGCATTTTAAATGATATGGGATAAGGCCAGGAGAGATTACCTGATAATGTGTATACCAGCTGTTAAATTTCTCCTCAATACCTCTACATTGAGAACAGCACTCCCTGGGTAAAAAAGCGTTTTCCAGGAAAGCATTCAGTATTCATCTTAGGATGAATCCAGCAAGATTCCAATACTAGGCTGACATTGACTGCTAACCTCTAACTGGGACCTGGCCCTTGTCCCATGTGCTTCTGGTTTCCAGGAGCTGTTCACCTGAAGACAAACATACACATTGCTGAAGCCAACACAAACACTCACATACTGCAACTGTCATTAAACTCTTATCCATGTTGAATATGGATCAAAGAGCATGCTTCACTACAGGACAAAGGCTGTGTGTGCTCTGAACCTGCAAACACAGCTATGCCCAAGCACCCTGCCCAGGCAGAGCACCCTGCCTTGAAGACAGCTCCAGAAAAAGAGCTCCGAGGCTCTTTCTTCACTAAGTGACCCACTGGACCATTTCAGCATCCAGATCCACTCGTTTGTGCCTGAGCATATGCAATTAAATTGTTAGCATGGTCTGGCTATGGACCTGATAGCTCACAGACTGCTACAGACTAGGAGTCAGCACACGTCAAGATCCACTCCAGCAGGCAATCTGCATATGGCCACCCTGTTTTAGAGCTAAAACAATTTAAAACCATGGAGGTGCCCAGGCTAGGTCAGTTGGATGTAGGGCTAAAGAAAGCCCCTTACACTGTTCACCCCCAAGGGGTCTTGACCCAAGAAGCTTTTATCAGTAAATTACTCTGAAATATCTTCCATACATAATGAAAAAAATAAACATCTTCTTTAAGGAAATTTTCTTTACAGTTTTTATCATTTAACCATATATAAACCAAAATTAAGATACATTTATTAAGATAGCTGCCATTTATACAGTTTTATGCTTCCCTCTCCCTAAAAATAGAGCAAAGATAATTGAACTGAAAACCTAAGATTTCCAAAACCCAATTATGTAAATTGCCACACCTGCCCTGTTTCCCCCCCTACTTCCCTCCCTCCCCTCCATTTACTTGCATTTTAAAGAGGTCAAGGTTATTAAACTCCTACATTCATACAGCTAGAAAGAGGGATCTAAACATAAAGATCTTTCACGCAGCATGAACTTGCCCTGTTTGTATGTATGTACTGTTTGTTTACCAATTAGGCTATGAAATTGATACTTTGATGTACACAGTGCATGCAGTTCACGCAGGCGAGATAATGGTGCAATGAAAAAACTTCTTTTCTCCTCCCTGACTCATGTTGTGTTTATAGTGTCCAGAGCTGCAGTCCTTACTCCAGCTGATTTATTTATCTCAGTGGGTGTGTCGTCTATGTAAGGACTGCAGTTTGATGACCCAGGTTTGCAATGTTAATGCTGCTCTGACATCAGCTTTTGCATTGCGTTATACAAAATTACAGCTCCGTCACTTCTGCTCTAGAAATGCATGCACACTTGGGAAGCCATGAGGAGGGTTACTTGAACAATTTCAGTCTTATCTATGAATTTATAGCTTCCAGTAGTGCACTGATTTATACAGCATGGCACTATACATCAGATATATGCTGCCTCAGAAAATTAATGCTGCATTCTGGCAACCATATGGGCAGCTGGAGAGCAGCCAAGAGACCAGCAGAGCACAACCCTGCCTTCACGCAAACCTTCCCTACACAAGGGAACTGCTTGCATGAACTGTGCTAGCCAAGGAGCAGAAATAAAGGGATGTTGCTGCTGCTTACACCACCAGACCCCCCAGGGGCAGATGTATACCAATATGATTAATGAGAGAAGCTGCAGAGACACAACCGCCTTGCGGCATGTAACCACATGGGCACCGCACTTCTTGATGTCTCAAGGAATGGAGAAGATTGCAAAGGTCTCCTTGTGTATCTATTTCTTCTCTATGGATGTCTCTTCCAGTTGTTGCTCTCACATGTGAAAAAATTTAGCTTGCAATCTCTACGTGGAAGGGCATTTATCTTATTTGTTCTGTAAAATGTACATTACCCTTTGAGTGCTGAACAAACAATCACAATAATGGCGTACAGTAGCTTAGTTATCTTAAGCACCTTAAAAAAGAAAAGAACATTGTTCAGGAAGGAAAAAAGTAAAAAAAAAAAAAAAAAAAAAAACCACCAAACATTTCTTACTGCAAGTAAACCACTTTTTGTTCCCTGCTTTTTCGTTTCTCTCACTCTATTATTTCTTATCAAGTACGTGTATGGAGTTAAATCTAACTCTGCCACTGGCTTCACTGGGCATCAGGAATGCTAGGCTGAACTTGAAACTCCTCAAATAGGATTCTGTCTTCTTATTATGTAAATGATAAAAATCTCAGAAAGAAGACAGAGGAAAATTTAATTTAATGGTTTCAGGTAACTTTATGCAATACCTTAAATGGAAGATGCCTTGATGATAGCTCAAACACACAATCCTGTTTATAATGTATTTTATGTGTATAAAGCTTTCCATTCATAAATATCTCTGAATTTTTTTTACAACTGTTCACAGGAATCATACCACTTCCTAGGCTTTACAGCAGCTGTTTTACTTCTCATTGCAACAGCCCTGTGGAAAAAAAGAAAGATTGAAAGTGAAGCAGCACACATTTTCCGCTATAAACTGGCTGGTATACTGTAATTTCATGCTTTAGCTGCCTGTACACTAGCTTTTCCAAGGAGACCAGGGCTTATGCTTTATCTCCTGCAGTACAATCTCCATACGCATACTGTCCTGCTGGTTCACTCAGACAGCTACATTCTTGTCTACATTAGGATTCTTCTTAAATCCTGATGCTGTACTAAAGCTGCTGCCATTTGACTGTTTATGGCAATAACTTGTTCTGCAGGTACAAATGGACCTGGTTTCTTTTAGTACTGATTCAGTGCTGCCCAGTCCAGCACAGAGCTAATCAGCACAGTTGCTGTTGCTGACCATCAGTAGCATTTCCATTGCTCCTGCCAATATAGAAATACATTGCAGTGACTTGGGATTGCTGAGAAATGACATCTAAGCATTGTTAGCCTGCTCCAATTCTGCTCAGTTTGAGGGATTTGTTTGTATCCAGGCTGGAGGCTAGCTACAGTTTAGAAATGCTGACTAGCCACGGTTAAAATAGAAATAAATACATTCACAGCTGATTATACACACCACATCAGCCCAGCACAGTGATAATTTTATTCCTGGTGCTCCTCAGCATTTGAAAACCCAGGCACGCCAGCAATGCTAAATCAACTACTTCCAGCAGCCAGTTTTCCCAGAGCAACTGCCTCTTTTTGCCCAGGAAAAGCAATTTTATATATGTAGCTTGTAATAGTGAAATGGTGATCTATGCAGACCCTGAAGTCCCCTTCCTAATCCTGAAGTAATATAGCCACTGTTGCTCATCCTGTGTCTTGAACAATCCCATTTCACCAATATCCAGACAAGCATCCAAATCAGCACAGTACTCTACAGATGTCACCTGTGACACAGCAAGCAACTATCCGCCTGAGTTGTGGGCTACCATATCACAGATTTTACATGGTTTCTTGGTCTTTACAGGCACTGCCAGAACATCCAACGTTACCTGGTAGCATACTCTTTCTAGATGTGGGGGAAAAAACCCCAAAAAACCAGCTTATTTTTTCTTCTTTTTATGTAAGAAGAGTTTGTTTGCTTTTTTCCTTCTTCTATCCAGGTTACTTCTAAAAGGAATACAATACAGTTTTAGGATGGTATTACAATAAACTCCCCCTTCCTCCCTCCCTCAAGTTCTCCGAGGGCTCTCAGAAGGGCTTTCAACACCTCACAGGGTTTAGGACCTCAGAAATAGGATCTCTTCCGTCCTTGGAACTGTAAAGCTCTGGTATGGCACAGTTACAGATGTAGGGCAAAAGCATAACTGACCTTCACCTGTAAAACCAGAACTGCTGGTACTTACACAGGAGCTATACTGCTGGATAAAAACAATAATTTAATTTCTTAATGTAGACAAGGCCTCTGAGGAATCTCCTTCTTCAAATAACCCAGCCAATCAAAACTTCACCAGTAAAGCCCACTCATCTGACTCCCTCAGCAAAAAGGAACCTGCAATACTCTGCCAGGCACACTAAAAAGAAACAGTATTTCCCTCTTTTTAACCACCTGACGAAACCACAAAAATACACACTTGGGCAACCCAGCTCAAATATGACTGTTCTAGGATGAAGTTCCAGAGGATGCCCAATGCAAAAGAAATGCGACCGAGGACGCGTTACTTACTTCAGAGGGTTAAAAAGCAAAACAAATCCCCTCCCTGGATTCGAGAGTCTATACAATGGGCAATGCCTCTTACAGCCAACTGACACGTTTCTTTAGAAACCACACATAAATTACGCATCTAAAAGCCATCAAAACGCATCTAATGCTTTAACTTCACCTCAAGTTCACCTCAAGCTGTAGCATTTCTGGCAATACAGCCTTTTTAGACAATCCCTTTCACGCAGCGCTCCAAAGACACTCCTTAAACATCATTAACCACAGCAGCAGCACCCGGGAAAAGCGCGGGGTGCCGCCGAGGCACAGCAAGGCCAGGGGACGAGCCGGCGGCCGCACTGTGAGCGGGCAGCACAGCTCCGGCCTTGCCGCGGTGCCCCCACCCAGGCCGTGTGCCCTACCCGCGGGCACAGAGGGCACTGGGAGAGGGGTGTGGGCAGCAGGGCCTCCACCCGCAGGGTCTTTGTTCCCGCGGCCGCCCAAGCCCTTTGTTGGTGTGAGCACCCGGCCGCGGGCCCGGCGCGGGGCCCGCTGTCAGCAATGCGCCCGCGCTCTGTTCCGCCTGCCCGCTGCCGCTCACCGCGCGGAGGCGTCCTTTACACCTTGCCCCGCCGCGCCGCAGCCCCTTGCCCGCGGCCCCCAGCCCCGTTCCCGTCCCGATGTGAGAGGCGAGAGGCAGGGGAGCGGAGGGGGCGCCCTCCTGAGGCGCGCGGCCGTCGCCGGGAGGTGTCGGCCGCGGGAGCGCGCGCGCGCGCGCCCCGGGAGGAGGAGGAGGAGGGCGGGCTGTCCGGCGGCCGGGCGGGGGCGCGCATGGGACGGTGTGTGAGGGAGCGAGCGAGGGGAGGGTGATACCGGGGCGGAGAATAGGCGGCAGCGGCGACTCCGCTCGGCTCAGGGCAGGCAGAGCGGCGACAGACGCTGCGGAGCCGGGAGACACAGCGACCGCCGCCGCCGGCTCGGGGCATCCTTCCTCCTTTTCTCCGCTCCTCCCCCTTTCTTTTTTCTCTCCTTCCTCGCCGTCCTTCAGAGCCGATCGCTATCGGCGGCGCGATCCCGGGGCGTTTCCGCGGCGCCCGTGCCGGCAGCGGCAGCTGGGAGAGCCGGCCCCTCCCCTCCCCAGCCGCGACTGAGGGACCCCCTGCTTCGTCCCCGTCTCCGCCCCTCGCCGGGGCTCGGCGGAGAGGGCCCGGCCTCGGCTCGGCTCCCCGGCGGCGGGCTCGGCGAGGATGTCGGGCGGCGGCGGCAGCCGGGAGGAGGAGCGGCGCAAACTCGCCGATATCATCAACCACTGGAACGCGAACCGGCTGGACCTGTTCGAGATCAGCGACCCCACCGAGGTGAGCGACCCCGCCGCGCTCATCCCCCCTCAGGCCGCCCGGGATGTGAGGCACCGCGCTCGGGCCAGGCCGCGCCCGCCTCCGCCCCGTGGCCCGCGGCCAGTCTGGCCCCCCGCCTGGCCGGGGGTTTCGGGCATAGGCCTCCCCCCGCTCCCCGGTAACGCGCTGCTCGCTCTGGCCGGAGAGAAGGCTCCGCTCCTCGGCAGGGAGGGCCGGGGAGCGAGTGTCGGGCCCCTTGCCGTGCCCGGAGCAGCTCGGGGGAAGGCAGGTTGCAGCAGCCGGGGAAAGAAAGGGAGCGCAGGGCCGGCGCCGTCCCCTCCTCCTTCCCGCAGGCACATGCCGGCCCGACCCTGCGGGACAGACGGCTCCGGGGCAGGAAACCCTCTGAGAGCTAGAGGTGGTGAAAGAAGGCGAGCAAGGGCGGTGATACAGGAGCTACTCCCAATCCCGGCCCCGAAACAGGTTATCTCCGTGGGTTTTTATTTTGTTTGCCTGTGAGTTACACAGAACCGAAAGGCGGCTGGTGGAAGAGAAGAACTGAAAAGGCTGGTTCTGGGTTTTTATTGCGTTGCTGCTTGTTTCTTGAAACACTCGGCTTTGTGCAGAAGGTGTCTTTTCCAGGGCGACCCGCTGTACTTCAGCGGCTGCCCGAGTCGCTGGTGCAGTCCCCGGGGCAGCTTTTCCCGGGGCTTGAAGGGCGGACGGAGTGCTTTGGCTCGGTGCAAAGTAAATATCAGG
Organism: Psittacula echo; assembly: GCF_963264785.1. Taxonomy (NCBI): domain Eukaryota; kingdom Metazoa; phylum Chordata; class Aves; order Psittaciformes; family Psittacidae; genus Psittacula; species Psittacula echo. The sequence continues at coordinate 33,279,569 of NC_137738.1, read as the reverse complement.
AGCAGGTTCGTAGTCCTGAGTTCACATGTTGTACTGGAAAAACACAGCGGGTAATTTCTTCCTAATGAAATGGGTGTTTCTGATGGCTGAGAGAGGCTGGGTTTTACTCTTCAAAAAAAGCCCTAATAGCCAAACCACACCCTACCGCTACCCCTCGTCGTGTTCCCTGTGGCTGGTTAGTGCTGTGCGTCTGGTTTGAAAGCGGCGGGGGGGGGTGGGGGGTGGGGGTGAAGGGAGAGGGCTGGAGAAGCAGGTTACAGCCCAGTGTGTGTGTGTATGTGTGACAGCCCGCTTAAACCCTGCTCGGAGGGTGGAGGCTGGTCATGTGCGTGTTCCTGGGGAAAAGGAGGAAACTCACACTTGCTCTTGGCCTGGCCCTGGTCCCGGTTGTTTATTAACAGAAGCCTCTGAGAATTCACGTTGGCTTGGTCTTTGAGCTTGCTGCTGTTTCTGCACTCGGGTGCTGGCTGCTAGTGTAGCCACGAAAGAAGTCTTGAAAGCAATTCTAAGATTATTAAGTCTGTGATGACTTGAAGAGAATTGCTTTGGGTATATCCAGTTCTGCTCACTACACACGTTTTTGAAATCCAAGACAAGGCCTTTCTGTGATTATTTTGTACATCTTGCAATATTTATCATAATTAGAGCTTCTTGCTTGCGTTGCTTAGGTTTTAACAATATCACTCTTGGCTGACAGTCTCTTGTTCAAAAAAGTGGGCTGATGCTAGCGTGAAGGAGTGCTCCTGGTTGTATTTGAGAATAGGTACAGTCTGTCTGGAATTGCAGATCGACTGCTGACTGTAGCTCATTTTTTGTCCATTCCCGATATATTCTAACTTTAACCTGTTTTCTTTGTGTTTATGGCAGACTGTGCTTCTATGTTTTATTGGCAAGTAGTTTAACAAATCTTACCATTTTTTAGGTCACCTTTACGTGTTGATCATAATTAACTAGACTTTGCACAAAAGCTACCGGCTTTATTATAGTTACTGTAGAAAGAAATAATAATTTTACTTGCATTAGCTCCACACTTTGGCAGTTAAGTCTCTGAACCTGTCTAGGAGCACGTTTACTACTGTCAATGATGACATTTATTTTAGTTGAACTACGGATAGTAAAAATAAAGTGTATGCATATCTCTTTGAATGGTTGAGCATTTTAGACTACTAGTTCTAAGAATGTTTGGTAAGACTGCAGGTACATTTACAGCGAACGGTCAGTAGGTAACAGTTTCATAAATATATTTTCAGGTAATTACAGATGTTCACGTATTTTTTTCACTGTTACCTTGAGCTGACCCAAATCCAGCAATATTATTAATGCAGGTGATGATGTGATTCACATGTGAACTATTTATCAGCTTAAATGAAAGCCCTTTTACTAGACTGCTTGAGAGCTGACAATCCTCTGTTGTTTTCTCCACTTTTCCAGGCTCAGTTTGGCCACAAGGCACATCTTGCTTATTGTAGGGGCTGCACCGAGCATGGTACCTGTGAAGATGCAGTAACCTGGATGTGACTTTTGGTTGGGTGTGCCTGAGCTGGGTTGAACTTGGTCATTTTAAACTGTACAGACATAGTTGCTGGCCTGCAGGGTTAGCTTTTCAGCTAGCACCTGCCCGTACTGCAGGCTGTCACCCAGGAGCTTCTGGTTGTGTTTATCGTGGTTCAGATACCCAGTCTTGATGCGTTATAGTGATTCTTCGGACGTTTCTTCAGATTTAGTAACTTGTCTTTTAAGTTTCCTACATATATAGAGAGAATTTTCCACTTCCTTAATAGTAGGGTTTCAGGGGGATACATATAGTCAGCAAAGAAAAGAAGTTAAATCTAATGTAAATTGACCAGAGTTTTGACAGCATAGCTTAGACCAAGACAGTGAAAGGTGCTTGCATGAGACCTACTGATGCACCTCAGTGTTAGTTTAAAAAGTCTAATTCTTTAGTGAGATGCAATTGCTCTAATTCCATTGAGTCCTCACCACTTAACATTGAGAGTATAAAATGTAACTTGGCTTTGAATGCATGTGTGTGTGTTTGGTTTTTGTTTGTTTTTCCAGATAAGTTTCATGAAATTAATCACTTGGAATTCCTGTTAATATTTTATTATGTAGACCAGTCCTAAGGAATTAGAGATTCGCGTGTCCACTTGCCTCTTCTGAGAGTTAAACACAAATTATTTCTTAAAGTATATTGACAGTAAGATGCTGAAAACCAAAAGCCTTAGGTAGGGCATATTGAGTTCCATTACTTTTTCCTAGATTGTTGTGTGATATGAACAGTCAACTAAGTCATTCAGTGTTACTTTTCCCCAGCAAAACAGGGATGAAGGGAACTTTCTGTTCCATGCTCAAAGTTGAGTATTCTTCTGTGCCTCCCATGTGAGGAAGACTGAAGGCTTATTGAGAGGGAGGGTTTCATATCTTCACTTACATTTTTGCTGAAGTCACTTGTGGATTCAGGCTTGAGAGCAAAGTGGAAATTTCAACTTTATTAGATATTTACCTATTCTAACCCTGCTGTTCTGAGAAATCTGGTAATTTGCATAATTTTTGTCCCAAAGATTTTTGGTGTTTTATTTAGAAAATAACTGGGAGAAGCTCTGTGGCTTGAGAAGCTTAGAAATCAGCAAACCCCAAACTCTTTTTAAAGTGCTATGGTTCTATGATGCTAGGCACAGACCCCTGCTAAATATGTCTGTAAGACTGGTCCTAAGTTAAATTTGATTAAGCTTTCCTGTGTCTCCTGTAAATGATGAGGCAGCTATTCACTTTTTCAAGTCTAAGAAAAATCCAGCAGGTTTTGGGGAAATATGTGGTGAATCATGTTTTTGTTTGTAGATAAATCAACAGATTCAAAGTGAAACAGTATGATAACTCTTTTCTTTAAATCTGTTTCCCTTTTCATTCCACTTTCACCTTGCCTTTATTCCAAGTATTACCAAGTTTCTGGATGCTGTTTCTGGATGCTCTTAGTATTTGGTATGCCTTCTTTATTTGTCTTGTTTCTTTTATTTTTTTTGTGGGGCCAAGGATAGAAATGCAGTAAAAAGACTTAGATCTTTTGCAGTAGGAGATAAATTGATGTTCTACTCTTGACTTAAGTCTTGGGTGATTATAGTACTCAGTTTTCAAAAAGGAGTAAGTTTGAATTAATGATTAACAAGTGCATAGTTTTTCAGAAGCTTGTAGATTAAGAAATTATTTGCATTTATATGCTTTTTTAAATTAAAGTGTATACTGGAATTAAGTAATTGATTATATGAAACAACTGCATAAGGATGTTTTGTGGGAGAGCAAGGAATGCAAAGGCACTTTAGACTAGTGTGTTTATCGCTATGAGATAGAATAAATACAAATCCTCTGGAAGGCATTTAAGACTTGTTGGTTTAAGATGCGTAAGTAAGGGGTTATAATTAATTGTTGATCTTGATGACAAAATAAGTTTCCATCTTTCATGTATGCTTTGATAACTTTATATGAGAGGAAGAGAAGCACTGTGTTTTTTCTGAACGTGGCTTGTGGGTTAGGAATGTGAATTGCATCTAATTTTTTGGGACTGACACTTTTCAGAAGAGGTCGTTTTTTTTCTAATTGCCCAAGGGCTTGGGGATGGTTATCAGAAACATTGATCTGTTGCAGTTTTGTTTTCTGATGGAGAAAGCTGTTCTAAACTGATCTAATATACCTATGTATTAACAAAAGTAGAAAGATCTAATCAGAAAGCTTAGAGAAGCAACATTGCATTATGGGTGATACTACTAGTGGAAGTGTAAGTCCAGACGTAGGGAAACATCATCTAAGTGGTGGAAATGCTTGTGCCTTCTGAATGTGTTGGATTCCAGTAGTTTTAAATAGTGCAACCCTGCAAACTTGTATAGATCTCAAGAAGCTGATTAATGTATCTGAAAATACTATATTTCTGAGTTTGTCAAAGCTATGATATGGAAAATAACATTCTTTTTGCAGCAAATGCTTAAGCTAATATTTAGGCAGCCGGGAAGGGTGTCTTAGAATCTTAACAGCTGGTGCCTGTGTGTTTCAGTGAGCAGAATATTTTTCAATAACTGCTGCCACTAAACAGACACAGTTCAAGAGGAGGTAAAAACACTGAAGTGTTAGTTTGAGGTTAGCCATTTCTAGTTGCAGCTTACTGAGTCTGTTGAGTTCTACTTCTGCATTGAAATGGCTGGAGAAAAGAAGTCAGGGACTCAGGTCTGCTTATTTGCATCAAAAGGGCTATTGGGAGATGAGTTTTCTTTTAACAGGGTAAAAGTGAATAGCCTGTCTCTTTACAAATGAACTATAACCACTGCTATCTAGAGAGCAATAAGAAATATGAATTAAGATCTTGACCACAATCTACAGATACCATAATGTCATGAAAATATTTCTAGGAAGAAGCTTTATACTGTGCTTTTAATATGCCTCATGTAAGTTATTTCTTGAGTTAGTGGCTAATTAGGTCCATACAATTCAGACATACTGGCTTTAAGAATTCCCTCCTGATGTGTGAATCTGTTCCCTGCCTAAAATGCGATTGACAAGCATTATTTTTCAGTTGAAAAAACCCCACTAGTACTCTGGCTGTGTTAGGGGTTTACTTTGTTTGCGCAAGTGTGGGTTTTTATTTTTTTTCCTGACAAAAATAATTCTCTTTCAGAAAGGTTAAAAGAAAATAACAAAAAAACCCCATGCTTTTATGATTTTTTTGGAAGAAAATCCTACTTTACAAGTTGTAAAATCTTGCTTTTGTCTGTAAATGCTTTTGTCATCTAAATGGGGCAAGAAAAACAAGAACTAAGCTGGAAGGTGTTTAAAGTTGAAGTGAACTGGTGTTTGTGGTAAGGATGTAGAAGTAAGAAACCACTCTGAATTTATCTTTCTGTTAATAGTTGTTTGAAAAGTTACTTTGTTACAAATGAAGGAAAGTAGATTGTGGCAATGCACAATTCCATGTGTGTTGCATAAAGAACTTTTGACCAGTTTTGGTTCTGATGAAGGTGGAAATGGAAAGCAGGGTGTGAAGTGGTAAACTGAATGTTACGATAAACTTAAGTGAAATCAAATTTAGGAGTTATTCCAGATAAGTAATGGAGTATTTATTCTGTCTTTCAAAATTAACTTCACAATTAATGGAAGCCTCTACTGAAGTGTGTTTGAGTCAAGCACTGCATGGGTAATTCTTGATTTTTAGAGATTTTTAGCTAGGAAAAATAATACATGATACATATTCAGTGATGCTCGTTTCAGTGAATAGATAGGTACGGGATTTTGCTTTTAGCTCGTGAAAAGGTCAAAGCCTGTTAATCCTTTCTGTTAAGGTGGTGGTTGTTTTTGGAGATCTTTTATTCTCACAATGTAATTTTTACTGAAAAAAAAACAAACCAACCAAAACCAAACAGCTGCAGTTAAATGCAAAAACATTTTAGGAGGATGGGCTTTTTTTAAACTGGATATAAAATCCCAACATATGAATGATTTCAGTAAGTGTTAAGCAATGTATTCACATAATTATGTTTGTTAAGTAGCTGAGATGAAGGCAAGTGGGCAACATGTTGCATTATGTCTAGCTCATAGCAGAGTTAAGAACTGCCATATAGATAGCTGTCTATTGTCTAGTTTTGTACATCAAGATCTGAAATGGTAAAGTTGAATGCACATTTCCCTGGAACTTTTTTGAGATTTTTGTAAAAATACCATGGAATTGTAGAATGGTTTGGGCTGGAAGGGACCTTAAGGGATCATCTATTTCCAGCCACCCTGCCATGGTCAGGGACACCTTCTACTAACACAGCACAATACGTTTCTCTTTCTGTATGGAATCAAGATTATTGAAAGTGAAAATCCTCAAGGACCATTGCTTTTTCTAATTTGTTGGGTTTCCTTTGCTTTCTTTTTCTCTCTGCTTGTTCATTTCCTAACCTCCTTCCATACTCTTTTCTTGTTTTCAAGGAAGGGAATGTAAACTTAACTGATTTGCATTGAGGTGCGCCTTTTGTTTTTATTACTTTCTCAGCAGTCAAGAATGTGGAAATTTAAGCTAAAATTTACAGTAACAGCACTAATTTTAACATTTTCATTGAGGTCAGTGGCCTGTAAAGGAAATGTTCATATCTTTTCTTAAGTTGTTGCTCAGTGTTTTCTGTAGCCAAATATTGGAACCTGACTTTTTTTCTGTCTTGGTTTATCTTTATGACTAAGGGGCTTAGAAATACTCTTTAGCTAACTTTTCTTTTTTTTTTTTTTTTTCTTTCAATGAATGTTATCAAGTTAAAACCAAACTAGGTATGAGAGAGTTCTTCTGGATGCACATATGACTTAGCTCATAATTCTAGTTAAACGCTCTGAAGAGATGCTCCCCTCTCTCCTTCCCCTTGCCCTTTAAATGAGGGTAAAAATTACTTACTGCTTTTCTGTAACTGTCCCTCTCTAGAACTTTGATATTCTAAGATTAAATCAGGATACAACAGAGATAAAATTCTGCATTAGTAGCAGTAGTTCAGGTCTAGCAGTAACTTCTGAGCTGTCTTCCTGGGCCTTATCTTGCCTTGTGAACTTCTTCATGATGAACAAATGTACAAGGTCATAACCACTTTTTGCAGCGGAAAGGTAAGTTTTCCATGTGATTGGTTGCCCTCAGTCATCAAACTGCAAGTCTGCCTTTCATTGCTGTCTAGTTTGGTTCTCTAGCAAGATTAAAAAAAACCTGCTTTGACATGAAGTCCCATGTTTATTGATGCTTTTTAATTGTTTAGTACTTCTGTTTTGCTGGTACTTTTCTTATTCTAGGTGACTTTTACTTTTCTCTGTTAGGCGTCTATAACTTGGTAAAACCATTTTTGTGTAATACTTCAGGACTATGGTCATCTACTTCTATTAAAAGCTGTAGCCTTACGGTTATCAACTGGTTAGTATTATCATATGTTAGATTTCATTATGTTTTCCACAGCTGCTTTCTTTCCTTGTGTGCTCACCTAAAAGTTAGACCCTTTGCTCAGCCTCTCTTCAGATCATCTTTTATCCCAGATAGTTTTATGAGGGAGCCATTCCTCTGATACCACCTTTCCCCATCTCCTTATTAAGAAGCTGAACTAGATACTGCTTTCCACATTTCTCTCCATGCTGCGCAGGACAGGGCTCTTTATTACTCTGCTCTGTCTTAACCATTTGTGGTGTAGATTACTAATTACTCATGTAAATGTCTTTAAAGTTTGAATCCTGAAAGAACCTGGAGAGTAGTTGTAGGGCTAGGATTGTCATCTAGAAGACCAATATGCAGTGGTAGTTGTAAGTGCAAATGGAACACTAGGAAATGTAAATAATATTCCAGTACATGTACTTCTAATCTGTCTTTGAATTTAATTATATAAATAGAAGAGTCTGTTAATGGAATTTATGATTGTACTGATGAAATTGTATATACTCTTCTTCTGTAAGTTTGTCCAGTCAAGAGCAGGAATTACACGTCATCAACCTTGCAAGTTTTAAGCTTTCACAAGAATGATTATCAATGCTTTTTTATTTTTACTCATATATTCCAAGAGTATAAGATACAGTAGACCTGAAAAAAGTACTTAAGGCTTACTGTAGTGATTATTTTCAAGGACATTAGAAAACTGCTGTGATGTAATTGGAAATTGAGTATCTTGTTTGAATACCTAATGCCAGGTCAACTCTTTGGTAAATACTCTAGAATAGATTTTGTGTGATACAGCACTAGTTGCTATAGAGTGGTGTCACACTGAAACAAAAAGTGGTGTAGATTAATGGTTTCAGGGTGGGTCTTTTAATTTATCTGTCCATTGTTTTTATTGCTACTTTGATATGTTTTACTCTGTTGTAACTAGAACTAAGGTATATGAAAACTCTCACAACAATTTACTACCTAGTACTACATTATGGTTTCCTGATGAATTGTTTTAAGGCTTGCCCTTGGTGAATTGTGTGCTAGAGCATGGCTGAATTTTTGGTTTTCTCTGTAGTCAAAGCACCTTTATAGTGGGGAAAAAGTGAAAGAATGAGTTGTCTGGCAACAATATATGTTTGGCAAGCAAAGTGTGTTTTCCGTAGCAGTATCTATGAACTCAAGTTTCAGTGCCTGCGTTTTTCAAGCGCCCCATGAGCTCTTTAGTAGAGCATTCTCTTTGTCAGATGAGTTGTCTTCTCAGTCTAAACTTGAGTACAGGCAGATGCACAACTCAGTTGCATTGTCACACTTGCAAAACCCAGTGGAAGATCAGAATTCCCCTTAATGAAGTTTAGTGACTGTTGTATAGCCTGCAGTTGAGCAAAAGAGTTCAAACAGCAAAGAAACTCTCACCCAATGAATACAGCAACAACGAGTCTCCTTCCGTCTGCCCTCCCAGAAGGCGCTCTACTTTGAGCACTACATCAGCTTGAAATTAAAAAAGGCCCTTTAACCATTTTGGTTTTGACCTTAATTTTAATAAAAACAATTATTCCAGGTTCTCAATTCTAAAAATATCAGGACAGTGCTGTCTGTGTTGCAGTGTCCTCCTGGACAGGAAGATATTTATGTAGAAACAAACCAAATTGTTACCAGGTTGTGTTTTAGAAAGTTTTGCATAGATAAAATCGTCTTTGTAATGTAATTTCTTTTATGTTGAGAAATCTGGCTTGTATTCACCTTCCATGTATAGTTTGATAATATTTACTGTGCTTGGATCATACCCAAACATTGCATGCTTCTTGTAGAATGCTGGGTGTTTTATTAGGAAACATGTTATTTCCATTTAAAGTGATAACTTTACTGAACATGCATGCTATTCATTTTCCGTGTAGAATGAAATGACAGAATGGAAGTTTTAAGAGTTCTTTAACATCTACTGTATTTATTCTGGCTATTGAAAGACTGGGATAGATTGTTTTCATATCTGGAAAAGGAAAATAATTTGAAAATTATGATGGAAAGACAATATTTACTAATGAAAACATTGCTCAATCCTGCTAATTGGTTTTGGTGGATTGCCTGTTATGTCTTGTGTTTGCTCTATAGTGAGGAAACTAAAAAGTGCAATTACTTAAGATTACTGCATTTTGCAATCCAATTCTTTAGCTTTGTCAAAGCTTTAACAATAAATGGAGGGGGGAAACAACTGTTTCCTACTTCAGAAGTTGGTGAATTGCTCTAACAAAGCCCTTCTTTATTTTGTGTTTAAGAGATATATTGGAATGCCTTTGATAAAGTCTCCAGAATACTGAAATTATATCTAATATTACAAGTTGTTGCCATAGCGCAGCAAGAGCTATTTCAATAAATTCTGCTGTAAATGCCTATAGCAAGCTTTTTTCAGGCAAATAAGAATTGACATGTAGACTACAAAATGAAGAGACTAATCAAGTAATTTTATGCAGTGACTATTGGCATATTCACTGAAGCCATCTACAGGCATCTAAAGACCTAACCATTACAAAGTCATGAAATTATTACAGTCCCAGGAAGTGCTCAAGATGTGAGCTGGGCTTGCAGTCTGTCTCAGGTGTTCTAGACATTTAACAAAGAAGAAAAAAAATCTGGAAGAAGAAAGGTATTGTCTCTGTCCTAGAACCTTTGTTAGGATTTACAGTGAAAAATCTGGTTTTCTGTTACCTTCTGATTACTCTCTCTCTGTATGTAGCTTTTGACAGAGGTTGGGCCTGTAAGGTAGGATCTGTGATGACCTTACAGTGTCTGAATTTCAGTGTTCATAGTAGAATTTTCTGAAGTAGCTATCAAAAAAATACCTTACTGATAACAATGATCTTAATTGATACTGACTCAGTATCTTGAGTAGTAGTAGTTCTGAAGGAGTAGTTCTGAAGTAATTAGGAGTTACTAATTCCTGTTGGAAATAAATCCTTTGCAGGCTTCTACAAGCTCCGGAATATTTATGTCACGCTTCATTTTCCTACCTGCATTAAGATTGAGTGTGAACTCAGAAAATCAGGGTGTCAAATTTGCAAGAGATTAGAGGAATGTGAAAACTTTGCCTTCTCATGGTAATAACCTTCATTATCTTGTGTGATAACTGTCAAGTGCAGTGCAGAATTTGGGCAGCTGTACCAATGTGAGACAATTATGTACTAAAGCAGAGTAACGTACAACACTCTGATTGTGGTGGTCTAAAGTTTGTAAAAGCCTGTTGAAACTCAGCACTTACTTAAGTGTCTGCCTTACCTGCAGTGGTCCACAACTGTCACTAGGTCTTTGAGCAACCCTGTGTGCATGGATGCTCATAAATACCCATATGTGTAATTATGAATGCACTGATTTAGCTTTCTCAGTAAACCTGCTTGTGTAGAAATCTTCTCCCACGTTTCTCATATAGACACTGTGCCCCAAAAATCTAAAATCCACAACCCTGAACTGGACACCCCAATCTTATGCTTAGGGTGAAAAATGCCAGTTACAACAATATTTGTACCTGTTTATCTTGCTACACAGGGAGACCCCAGGAGCATGGCTTTGTGATTATTCAGCTTTGTTGGTAGCTTCCCATAAGGTTACTGATCAGCCAGTCTTTTAGCATGTGCCTTGTGGACTTTGGAACAGGCAGACTGTTGCAGTTGAGCTTCTTTATAACCAGCTAGTCCTTGTGCTGATGGTGGCTGAGGGTTTTTTTTCTAAGGGGGTGAGGGGAAAAAAAAGTTTATTTCTTGCTTGCTGTAGTATTATAACCACGGATAAGTTTTCAGGTTGAGTGTTATCTATTCTGGGTACCTGCTAGGTAGAGACAGAATGAGTTTTCTTGATTAATCTTGCACTGAATTCCTTAGCTGCTGAGAAGGGGTTCCTGCACCAAGAGGAAAAATTACTTCGTAACCACCTCGAAGATGATTATGATGGTACTCACAGCAAGTAGAACTAAATTTAACCAAATCCTGAGGATAAACAGGGTGTTTATGGAGCAAAATGGGCAAGGCAGTTTCTCTAATCCTTGATATGTATGCCTTTTTCCTAGGTCTAACTCCGTTCTTCCCAGGGTAGTACCATGGAATTATCAGTGGTAGTAGAAGTCTGCTAGCAGAGTGAAATACCAGCATATTTCCGATACCATTAAACCCTGAATTTCTGAGGTAAAATACTGAAGAGCACTGTTCTGTGGTGTGACTGATAGTTGCTTACGTAATCTGAAGCCTTTTCCACCTCAGCAGCTGTAAAAGAGGAGGAATAGTTCCGTGTGTGTGTATGTACATACCTCTCTTTTGCAGCCACTTCTTCAACCACACCTCGGCACTTCTGAAGCACAGAAAGACAGCCGGTGGCATTGACCTTCTTTCTCCCACCACTGCTGCCTGATTGCCGTCATGGGGGTTCTTCAGCAGGGAACTGGCCATCTTTGATTCTCTTCCAGCTCTGTAGTGGTGATGATGCTGAAAGGCAGCAGTGGGGTTTGCTGCTTCTAATGTTTAGCAGTTGCTTTGAGCTGATCCTTAGCACTTTTACAGCTTCCAGAAGTACTGAATAGTAACAGTTAAATTTGTATGTTGATATTTACTGTGACTTTCAAAAACTTTGGCCAGCCGTTTCTTTGCTTTATCCTCCACCCCCAATGTCCCTCTGACTTTACTGTTGTTAAAGGTTATCAACATTTTAATTGGTGTTTAGTTTATTTCAAAAATTGTTTCCATATTTACATGAATGAAATGTATGTCAAATATTAAAAGAGATTGACAAGTTTAAGTTTTGCTAAAGCTTACTGCACTGGTTGGGAAAAGTTGCTTGCTATACACAAGTGGACATTTTTTATGTGTGTTACTGAGCTTTCGTGTTTATACATACCAGCACAAATGTTAATGTTGATCTTTTTCCTTACATTGGCTATTGACCTAAAACAGTTTCATAGCTAGAACATATGTGATTTGATTTTTGTGTAATGGGCAGTTCTGAGTCTAATTCTTGAAAGTAGGCAGTGCTCAATAAAAAAAGAAATAAAAATAAATATTTGGAGACCAGTGATACTACTTGATTTCTATTTATTTATTTTGCTTAGAGTGCTTCTGCAAGATGATGTTAAACCAGATGAGATTATTTAGATCGTACTTAACTTCTACTTGTGTGTCATTGTAGCCTCCTCTAAAAACTGCCTTGTGTTTGTATAAAAGGAACATCTAGCATTCTCACTTTGTTATAAGATTTCCATGACGTTGGGATAGCAGAACAGTGATACAGATACATGAAGTAATGTGTTCAAAACTGTGCTGTAAATTTGGTTACTCCAGAGCTAGAAAGAGAAGCCAGATTTCTTGGGGTGTGTGGAGTTTGCTATTTGCTGGATCATGCAGGGCTGGGTGGGGAGTTACGCTTAGGATGTTGTATACCACCACACCATCTCCAGTTTAAATCTTAAACTGACTTGTACGGTATAGCAGAGAATGCCTCTTTTCTTTCATTTGGTACCTGCACACAGTGAGAAGTAGGTTATGCATTCTTCAAAGAAAGCTTGAGTAACTTTAATATTTGGGGGTACTTTATTTTTGTCTCAGAAATACTTAAATATCAAATCTATGTGAGACTGCCTCATTTCAGTAAATATGTAACTTAAGTTTTGAACTGGATAAATAATTTCTCTTTTGCACATGTGTAGCTTTCTGGTATTCAAACTGCTAGGAAGCTTATAAACTGTTGATTGAGACAATTACGACAATTCACTGTTAATTAAGACAAGTATGAATGTTGTATTAGCATTCTTAAAATGAATACTGAAGAAATTCCAAACCCCAAATTCTCTGTCATAATAATAATAATCTTCATAGAATCACAGCTTGGTTTGGTTGGAAGGGACCTTAAAGATCATCTAGTTGCAACCTCCTGCCATGGGCAGGGACACTTTCCACTAGACCAGGTTGCCCAAAGCCTGGCTTGAACAAGTCAGTCAGAAGTACCTAATCCTTAAAGAAAGCTGCTTCTCGTGGAAAACAGTAAAAAAATACACAGCACAAATAATATTGTGTTAACTAATATATGAAATGTGCATGATCTTGTTGTTCGCCTTGGGGTTTTGTTTTATGTTTGTTTTTATTTCTGTACAAATAAAATTTTTGTGCAAATAAGCAAGGAAAAGTTTGTCCTTTAGTAGAGAAAACTAACTAGCATTCCCGTCATACTGAGAGAGATTATTGATTGTTAATTAAATGAGGAAAAGAGGCTAGAGACTCCTTATATTTTTTAAATCTCTTTCCACTTTTACTTCTTGACAGATTGATTTCTCCCCCTTGTTTTGATTCATTTTTCATATTCTTGTGACATACTTCCTCACTAGTGAGGATAGACCTGTCTTTTGGTGTCACTTTTCAGCTGCCTTAATCTTGATTTGCTGCAAAGATTCTGTGGGTGATATCATCAGTTAAAGCCTAGATTGTTTCACAGTGAGTCAGAATATAGTTGAAATCTTGCATGGTAGTATCACTTATGCCTTAATTAACTGTGTTTTAATACCTGAGTAAGCCAAACCAAGTTACTAAATGCTTTTGTAATCTGAGCCTGTTTAAACTTGAAATACTCCTGTTCACAGTTAATCATCTGAATTAATGTTTGTATTGTAACTTGTCCTTGGTCCATGTGCCACTGAAATGACAGCCCCTTGATAAGAATAAATTTAAGGTTATTTGATGTAGTTGTATTTTGGAGCAAGAAAATATTTTAAATTAACCAACTAATTCATGTTCTGGTTGTTTTTTGTAATGTAGTGTTGTCAAATGGAATATTAGAGGGAGTTAACTGAACATACAAGCCATGTTGCTGGCTGCAAAACTACCTACTGGCAGAAGTGCAAGACTTGCTGAAAATAAGATTTCATGCACAAGTACACAGGTGAACACTTTCTTCTGATTAACACAGCTGCAGAAACCAGTTTTGTTAACCAGTGCTACATGATGAAAATATTAATTCGTTGTCTCCTAAAAGAAATCCTTAAAATAGAGCTGGTAGTTTTTTTTAAAATGTAGCTCCTTTGGTAATCAAATGTGCTGTTTGAAGGGTGAAATGAATACATTCATGGGTGAATTTCCCAATGCAGTGTTATTTCCTGACTGGGGAAGTGCTTTTCACTTTGTTATTCTACATAAGGAAAATAAAAATCATGTATATATTTTCTAAATACCTGAGACAGATTATGGAAAACTTAAATGCTGTGAATTGCAAAATAAGATTTGCTTCAGTATATTGACAGCTTAGATTGTATTTCCAGACAGAAAAGTATTTTTTCCTAAAGCTGAAGTGTATTCCAGAGGGTTGGAATTTTTAAAGTAGTGAACAAATTGAAGTAAAATGAAAAATAATGCTGTATATCTGATCTGGGCTCAGTTATTGTCAAAATCTGCTCCTTGAGATCACTTTCTTCTTGAAACAAGCATGAAAATGTTCATTGCTTAGTCATGTAAACCTTACTGATGATGTAGAGTGAGTAGCCTCTGGCACAGGGAGGAGTTGCATCTCTAAACTCAGTAGTTCTTCATCACAGCTTAAAAATGAATGGATGCTGGAATTACCATTTCTGACTCTGGTGTTGCAAATTAGTCCATCTCACTTCATTAGCATGCGTCTGTCCAAAAAGAACAGCTTGCAAAATGGAAACTATATCCTTTCAGAGAAAATTATACTTGCTCCTTTTTGTTGTTCAGCAGAACCTCTTGAAAAACTTGGCTTTGGGGAAAACATGTTCTCCTTCTGATTGTTAATTGTGTACCTTTAGCCATTTCAGCTATTACATAGCTTTAAAATTTAGGCTGAAGACCTTGTGGAGGTGACATCATTAGAAATGTCTCAACATCTTGGGAGGGAAAAGTGTTTAGTTGCTCAAGACTTCTGTATAGTTAGTCATGTATCTCAGTTTATAAAGGCACAGATGTGTTTTTCACTGTATAGCAGTTAAATTTCAAGACTAAGAACTGCAAATGTGATTCCTGTCTTCTACAATTATTCAAATGAAGTAGTCAATTTCAGTATTCCTGATTTCTGCTGTATATGATTTTAATAAAAATCATAATTGGCTGGACTAACTTTTGGGAGCTGAATTAGTGCTGTCTCTTGGATATGCATTTCAAAGGTGCAGATCAAAAAGACTAACAAAACCAACTGTTCTTCTCCATTTGACATCAAAAACCTTGGAGCTAGTTTTCCCAGTTCTTCACCATTGAGGTAGCTCACTTATTAAGAAAAAACTTATTTTATTATTGTGATAAATTGAAGAGAAACTGATACAGATTGCTTTGGCAATTGACCATCTGCCTTCTGTATTGAGAATTTTGGAACTTGTGATAAAAAGAGACATGTTTTTGTAGTGCTGAAATGGGGAGACTCGTCCATGTGATTTTTGTGGACATAGATATTTTTCAGATAATTATTGATTACCTGACAAGTACTAAATATCACGTTGCTCTTAGAAGATGAAGAGGTGATGCACATGTTAAAAAGTAGTGTCAGTGGCACGTTTACCCTGCTCTCAGGGAAGGAGCAGTCCTCTTGCCTGCTCTGGGTAAGTACATTACAGTTTGGAGACAACTCTTTACTGCAGGTACAGGCCATGTAGGTTTTACAATTAATTATTGTTAGTTTAATACTGTCAGCAGAGCTGAATATTTGCTTGAGAATTTTCAGTGATGAAATTATTGACAGTGAGGAAAATCTTAATTTTTAGTGTAGTTGTTTTCTAGAACCAGTGCTGTGACAAATTCATATGATGCAGATCCTAGACCTGTATCATAAAAACAGTATCTCCATTGTTGTATAGCTGTATTTATACAGTGGTGTGTAGAAAATAATTCTATTGTTACGTAAAACTTCAGCTACACACTAATAGTAAGATCATTTGTCTGCAAATCAAAATTAAGGAGAGATTGAAAGATTAATTGGTTGTCTAATACCTTAAGATTGGTAAATTGAACCACAAGTGCAGATTTCTTCTTAGAATAAGACTGTTATTTCCTAATTATTTTATTTATCTGTTTGACATGATTTTTTTATTTTTAAGTGTGAAGGAGGAGCTTTTAATTTAATTTTGGATTTTTGGTTCATGAGACAGAGGCTTCTTTTAGTGTATGACTTTCTGGTACTGTTTGGGCCTCTTTCCCTCCTCCTTCTGTGTACTTGTATGAAGTGAGTGACTGAGAATCTTAAAACTAGGCTGTTCATGTAATGAGATCAGTGTTCCTTCATTCTTCTCTTGATCTCTGTTTTGTCTTGGTCTATCCTATTTTCCTTTCGTTCTTGCTTTTGGAGTTTGTTTTCTTATGATGTTCTGTTTCTTTGTGGTGTTCTCCTCAAAATCAGTTTATGCTTCTGTGGTTAGTATGTGATTATTATTAATAATAATACTTCCACCCACTCTTGCCCTCTTGTGCCCCACATAACCTATAGCAACTAGAGAATAGCAACAAATTGGTATTGATGCTGGTGAATCACTTTCCCTGTTGTACTCAGATGCTTGTCTGGAACTTCAGAACTGAACTGTGTTCAAAAGTAACACAACCTTGTCCAGTGGAAGATGTCCCTGCCTGTGGCAGGGGTTAAAACTATGTAAGTTTAAGGTCCCTTCCAACCCAAACTCTTCCATGGTATATAACCTAAGGAAATTTCACTAGTTTGAAGACATAGGAAGGGCAGGGAATATTGAATTTATTTTTTAAAAGCTGCTTTTTCTAAGTCCTTGCCTAAATTTTTGTGTTTGTTTTGCTTTTTTTGATCTTTCATTGCTTTTTGGTTGTATAAACTTTCTTGAAGAATGAACTGGACTTGGATGTTAAAAAAATCATCCTGAAAATTCCTGATGACCTATTTATGTTATAAAATACCACTTTATATTCTTAAAGGAGAAATGAGCTGCTAGTGTTCGTGTTTCACACTGGTGAATAGAGTAAGCCTATTTAGAGGCACTATACAGTGGTTTACCTGGTACTATTAAAAACCCCTTATTTTCAGGCTTACAGTTCACGTTGTCCATACTAAAAGTGAAATCATTATGCACTTGACTAACTACAAATGTGTTCTGCAAAATAAAACTTTTCAGATGCCAGTGAATAGTCAAGCAGTGGGACAGGTTGCACAGGGAAGTTGTGCAGTTTCTGTCCATGGAGGTTTTTAAGACCAAATTGGGTAAAGCTGCAGACAACCTGATCTGACCTCAGAGATGACCTTTCTTTCAGCAGAAGGTTGGATTGGAAACTCCTGAGGTTCCTCCCTCCTTGAATTATCCTGTGATCCTACATGGATCAGTGGTGTGTGTGCATGTTCTAGTTTATTTCCATCTGGGGTGGATTGTATTGCATTAGTTGTAGAAATGACTCTTGATACGTGTCTAACTTCTACTCTGTTTTATTCCCATTTTCTGCTACTTTGTTTCTTCGTACTCTGGATCAAACACCTCTCAGTTACATGAAAAGATACTTCTAGTGAATTAATTATGCTGTATAATTTTTGTTGGTATATCGTTTTTGTGAATAATACTTGCTTTCACTCCTGATTATTATTAGCTTTATAATACTCTGGTTTTCTGCAGTCCAGTGGGTTGACTAGTTAAATTCTGCATACTGAACCTCACGTTCTTTGTGTTTTGAATTCTGCTGTTGTGATATGGGTCTCTCTATGATGTCTAAAAAATGTCTTAAAAAGCAGCATGTATTGCTTGGTAAAGTGGTAGCTGCTGAATGTATCTTGCGTTTTGTGATGCTTAGAAACAAAATGTTTTATCTAGGAAATGTTAATTTTAACCTCAGACAGGTCTTTTTTCATGGTATCAGAACTTCAGAGCATCTGGTATAGTTGGTTAGATACAGAGATTATGTTAGTTGCATGGAAATATAGCCATGCTGATAGTGTAACATTTTTGGTGGAAGAAATGCTAAAGTACTAGTTCAGAAGTAGATTATAATCTTGTATGGCCACATATGTTTAATATTATTATTTGTTCCTTCAATGGGTCATTCTTACCAGTAAATTTTAAATTACTACTTTGAAACTTGGGTAGTATTAGTCTGTTAATTCTGTAAGTGTTCTAAGGCCAGTATTAACGTAGCAGGAATTTAAAGCCAAAATGAGCCAAGCAAGCAAAACTTAAAAAAAAAAAAAAAAAAAAAAAAAAACCAACAAAAAACCTTAAATTTTTATGTTTATTAATTTTAAACAAAGCTTTAAATCGCTTTTCCTGCATGCTATATTGAAATCTGTTTTGATAAAACCTTGCTACCCATTTGCAAGTAGCTAAGTTACCTCTTTAACCATGCCAAGTGCAAGGTCCTGCACCTGGGTCGAAGTAATCCCAGGCACAGCTACAGGTTGGGCAGAGAAGAGATTCAGAGCAGCCCTGCAGAGAAGGACTTGGGGGTGTTGGTTGATGAAAAAATGAACATGAGCCGGCAGTGTGCGCTCGCAGCCCAGAAAGCCAACCGTATCCTGGGCTGCATCAAGGAGCCTGACCAGCAGGTCGAAGGAGGTGATCCTGCCTCTGTACTCTGCTCTCTGGAGACCTCACTTGGAGTACTGTGTGCAGTTCTGGTGTCCTCAACATAAAAAGGACATGGAACTGTTGGAACAAGTCCAGAGGAGAGCCACGAGGATGATCAGGGGACTGGAGCATCTCCCGTATGAAGACAGGCTGAGAAAGTTGGGGCTGTTGAGCCTGGAGAAGGGAAGGCTGCGTGGAGACCTCATAGCAGCCTTCCAGTATCTGAAGGGTGCCTACAAGGATGCTGGGGAGGGACTCTTCATCAGGGACTGTAGTGACAGAATAAGGGGTAATGGGTTAAAACTTAAACAGGGGAAGTTTAGCTTGGATATAAAGAAGGAATTTTTTACTGTAAGGGTGGTGAGGCATTGGAATAGGTTGCCCAGGGAGGTTGTGAATGCTCCATCCCCGGCAGTGTTCAAGGCCAGCTGGACAGAGCCTTGGGTGGCATGGTTTAGTGTGAGATGTCCCTGCCCATGGCAGGGGGATTGGAACTAGATGATCTTAAGGTCCTTTCCAGCCCTCACTATTCTATGATTCTATAGTTCTGTGATTCATCTGATAACCCCAGGGTCCAGATGATTGTTCTTGGATTTCCACTTAAAACTCATGGTTAAAAAGATTTAGTGCACATTCTGAGAAGCCAGTAGGTCAGGACTGGTTTGTCCCAGAATTTAAGAGATGACAGTCTGGAGTTCCTGAAGAAAAATACCTTTCCAGAAGACTCCTTTCATAAATATAAGCTGTTCAGCTGAAGACAGCTGCAGCAGTGTGCGGTGGAGGGAGACTGCCTGTGTTATGACAATATGAAGCCTTAATGTTGAATGAACAAACTCTCGAAGGAGCTATTGAGTTGTATTCTGAAAGATCTGTAACCATCTGCTCCCCCAATTCTAGGAATGAAGCTGCTGTCTAGTCTAAGCCATGTACAAATACAGAAATGTATTGTTTATTTTTAAGTGCATTATTCCAGACCGGGGTGGATAAGGGAGGGTGAGAAAGAAAGCAGTAATGTGAAGGACGCTTATATTATGATTAAGCACTCAGCTTTTCAGTTGTCTTTATGTTGTTCCTATCTCCTCCCAACTCCACACACCCAGTCTCATAACTGGTGATGTGATCGACCTGCCCTCTGAAACTTTCTCAGTCTTCTGTAAGCAGCTGGTGGCATCCCATTGTTGAAGCAAGGAACAAGCCACTGTGAAATGATGGGGTGGTATTGGTTTAGTTGGAGTAGATTTGTTCTGATGCTTCAATAACAAGTGAGCAAGTGACTGCCTGCTTAAAACTTTGAGCACTTAACTCAATCTCATATTTACCTTTTAACACCTCATCATGACTCAGAGTGTAGCCACATTCTTATCTTACCTGGTATCACAACAAAATGGTAATTCAAGATGCTTTATATAATTTCAAAGATGTAATGAAATACCAGTGTTTATGAGTGGGGAAAAAACCTGCCTTGGTGCTGTTTCAAAGTAGAAGTTTTTTATAAAGCATGAACAGGCTTGCATAGAACACTTAATCTAATTAGAGACTAAAGCCCAAAATATTTAAGAGAGCAAGATTGACAATTATAAAATAACTCAAACTTTAAAACCCCCCAAAACCTAGGACCTATAAATCTTGGCTCCATTGTTTGAAAAATTAATGATGATTTCTAATCAAACTTCTCTTGATAAAGAAGACACATTGGCCTTTATGCTTGTACTATATGATACCTTTTCTACATGATTTATGCTATTATGAAGAGAGCTGCAAAGGAAATGAGGAGCTTCCTATGCAATCAAGTGGTCAACTGCTGTTTCCTCTATCGGGAATAGGGCTGGTGATTACTCACAGTCGTTGCATTTGCATTGTTGTATTGAGCATGGAATAAGAGACTGAAGCAGTAGGAGGGGAAGAGAAAATACAGCTGCCATGGCTGAAATCCTGCCATTATAGAAAGAGAGTAGATTTCTACTCCCGTAGTTAGGAGGTCTTTTCGAGTGCTTCTTTGTTTTAATGACTGGTGCCACAATTAAGTGTTACCTTTAGCAGGTAAACATGTTTTAAAACATGTTTAACCCACCCCATCTCTGCACTGACTTTTTTAATTATGACTGCTTCAAATCTTGTTTTCTTTTAATTTGGTTGCTTTCCTCTTCTGTCTTGTTTTGTTGAAATGATGCTATTGTGGTCTCTGCAGGACTTCGGAGACTCTCAGGATTGTAAAACTGTTGGTATTTGTGTGTGGACAACATCTGAGAGGACATCTGATGTAGTGTTTTGCAGAAGGTCTCTTGGCACCACTGAGTAATTCCTCCACCATTTGTGTTATTCCTACTTTAACCAAATCCTTGTCAGCATTGTCTTTTTATGCCCAGGACATGGAAAAATGTTTCAGATGCTAGTATTAGCAGGCGGTGGTTGTAGCTCTAATGTACTCTGTATTCAGTGACTCCTGACATTTTTGGGAAAATGTTATTTCCAGTAGAAAATAACATCACCTTGGTATTTGGTAACTTTAGTTGTTACCTGGTTTCTTGTGGTAGAAAGAATAGGAAGCAGTATTTATTTTTAGGCTACTGTTAGATGTTATGTCCTGTAGTATTATAAACAGAAATGTGACTTCTGTTTTCCTCTGTTTAATGATTTATTAATTGAAATAAAGCTTACTTTTAATAGCCTTTCTTAGGCCTTTTATACTGGGTTTTGAATACTGTATTACTTTCATAATGTTTTGTTTGTTCAGCCTTAGACAAGTGAAATAGATGTTTAGACAGGAATGACAAAATACTTAGGTTACCATGGATAACCAGCTTACTGGTGCTGGATGCTGTTAAAGCTAGCCTCTAACATACTCTGGTTGGTTGGGATTCTGGATCTGCAGGGGCATTGCTTGCTTCTGTAAACTATTGGTCTTGGTTTTATTTTGAGTACCAGTAGCTACACAAGGGAAAAAAAGTATGAGGATGAGATTTCATATTCATAGCTTAAGCTAATAAAATGGCTTTCTAGCAGCAAGAGTGCTCCCTTCACCCTTTCTTCAGTTAAGCATTTCTTTTAATCCCTCCTTTATGTTGCCGTTGGGGCTTTGCATGACTCCATGGTGAAGTTGTTAGGAAAGCTGGGAACTATGATTAATTCTTCTTGGGCTTTTCTCTCTGAACTAGCTCATTAAGAGTTCACCTAAATGCTTGTGTTGAAGCAATTGAAATGACACGTAGGTGGAGGGGGGGTAGGTAGGGAAACGGAAAGCCCCTTCAAATGTAACTGCTAGTTGCTGTTGGATTAGCTTAATGTCATACTCCTCCCACACTGCCATAGTTGAACAGGACACAGGGAGTAACTTTCCTACTGGTGTAACCTTGCAGCAATTGGCAATTAGGGACTTCTGGGGAATTTATTTCTAGGTCTATGTGAATATTATATTCTATGCTGTTCTAATAATAGTTACATGGAGAATACATAAAAGAAGAAAGCATTTAGGTATAGAGATCTTGTCTTGCTCTGTAAACAGAGGTTCATTTAACCTTTCGGCCAATGAAATTGTTTTCACTCTGGCAAAACAGATGCTACTGTAGATTGGAGCAAGTGTGGAACCCCCTAACAGAAAAGGAAACCAGTAGGGAATTGGAAGGAAGAATGCTTCTTCATGAGAAGGGGGCTAGCTCAAGTATAACATAGCAGGAGTGTATTGTTAATTAAATGCATTAATTAAAGTGTATTGTTATGTTGATAGCTACACGGTATCTTCCACTTAAAATTTAAAAGCAAATAAGAGTGCTGAGGGAATAAAATCGGAACAAAAGCAGAGTTTTGATTGTGCAGATACCTGAGTAAGAAATCTGTTTATATGTTTAGGACTACTTTGAACTAGCTTTTGTGTTAGAATGGAGGAATTTGTAGTCTGAGAATAGTCAAAAGAAAGCTTCACAAAACAGTGGGTGCAAAATCCCTATTGGTCTGAAGATGCTTAGATGGGGTTACTGCAGAGAAAGACCTTTATTAACTTGTCAGCAGTTGCTTTTAAATGCAACTAACTGAACCTGAATGTCATTCACCAAGCACAGTGCTTGATGAAATTGTTGCCAAAGATTATAAAACAGGATTAAGTAGGATTTGCAGAGAGAAGGCTATCAACAGATAAATTTTACCGAAGTATTGCAACTAATGCAAAGATTTTTTCCAAGCTATCTGTGCCCTTGGTAGTCCTGTCAACCAGCATTAAGATCACTAACAGTATTAATAAAAAGAACTGACCCAGTTCCTTTGAATAAAATAAGACGAAATGACCCGATTCCTTTAAATAAAAAAATAAACAAGTCATTTAAAATTGTAATTCCTGGAGGAGTTTCTGAGTGACAGAATTTTTAAGAATTCACTGTCACCTGTTTGGAAGTTTCATCATGGACCTAGTATTTATTTTAAATGTTCAGCAAGGTTACATTTAATGCTTCTAGCTAAGTCTAAAACTATGTGGTGTTTTCACGTATAAATTTGGCTACCTTTATATCTGAAGTGAACACATACCCTTTTTCTGAATGTATGGTAGAAGTAGCCAGAAGGGTGTCTTTTTGTGAGTGTGTGCTCAAGGCAAAACTGCACATGCACATTGTGCTTGTGCATCCTTAGTTATGACACAGCTGATCTCACTGAATTTCATTCAACAGTGCAGATTTGGGGTTTTGGAGTGGGTTTTTTTGAGCTCTAATGCTTTAACATTTTCCACAGATATCAATGACTTTATAGCCTGAAGTTCTTTTTTTCCTGAAGTTGTTTTTTCCTTAAAAAGGAAAAGTAAGTATTTCAGGTGTGAAGGGGAAATAGTAATAGTTCATTAGTTACACCAAAATTGTAGTTTAGGCTACATTTTGAAATGGTATTATTCCTTCAAATCTGCTTTACTAATCTAATCTACTTGAAAAATAACTTTTTGAAATCCAGCAAAATGTTGGGTTTGAATCAATACAACCTGGCATGTATGAATTTAATGATTGTAGACCAAAATCCAAGACAGTGCAGCAGTAATTGTGCAACTGGAACTAGTTTAAATGTTGCACCTCAGTGTCTCCTGAGGTATTAAAACGGGTAATAAGGTTAATGAAGCTGGCAACAGTCTGGTGCAATTCCTATGTTATCACATTGCTTTTTGGCAAGCTCTTGACCTGCAAAAAACCTTTAGCAATGTCAGTTTGGCAGTGGGCTTTTGACAGTGCTGTAAACAAGAGAACTAGGATTGAGAGGGGTTTCTTTTGTTTGGGACCCCTTTCCTCCCAAATTTACCTGCACAATAATCCCTTGTCAGCCTTCCTGTTTTGCATTTTGCTAGATAGCATCCTCTTTGCATTTTCTTTGGCTATATTACTCTTCATAGCTGCAATAAGGTCTTCTCGAAAACAAGTAAATACTTTGCTCCTTTTAAAATGCTTCTAAAGTCGGCCTGCCCTGTCTCAGAGGATGAAGTGGGACATTTGGGAACTGGATCTAGTCAAGAATAAGTTCTGTGTGAAGGTAAGGGTCTAAGAACATTTTGCTGTTGTATGGGATTTTGATTTTTCTTTTTCTGTTGTTAGGCTTTGAGGTTGGTTGATTTTTTTGCAGCGTGTTTGGGTGTTTAAAGTCTCAAATTTTTTGTTAGGTGTTTTTTTTTTTTTTTTCCCCCCAAGTAGGTTTCCCCTTGCAGTTTGTCTACTCTAGGAGAATCAGGTGCTTGTTTCCTACTTGCCTTGTTAGCATTCCTTCTTTAAACTCCTGGCTAATTAGCCTGGTTGCCAGAGCACTTGCATGCAGAGTATCAGATAGCACCCTTGTTTTTCTAGTTCAGTCAGTGTAGCTGGGTGTCTTAACCCTCTATGGTGCAGATTCCAACTCATGCCGCTGGAGGAAGAACCTAATGTAACACAAGTTAATCACTGCAGAGTAGACTTTGAAGCAGTCTTTACTGGCTGTGTGAGCAGAAAAATAAATATATGACATGACCCCTGCTTGCATTATGTAAAATGATCCTGTCTTCATGGCTTCTTTTGAAAGCCTGTTGCATCATAATGAAGCCTGATAGTGAAATGGTAAAAATGCAGCACCAGTTATGAGAAATTAGCCCAGACAGCTGTTTATTTAAAGGAATGTTGTCACATTTTTTGTCATGCAGTGGGAGTTTATGTCCTGTATTTCTAGTGCACAGGTACTGAGAGCAAATAAAAATGAAGTGAGGGTGGTTTCTGAGCTGCTGTGTATTGGTTGGTGTGAGCCTATGGATGGGTACCAGCTTGTTAAATTTGGGTTTTGATTGACCTATTGCTTGTTAATTTGAACCTTCAGCCCTTGGCAGGAATGTGAAGTTGCCACAGTGGGTGGTCATATAGAGACAAGACATGAGATTTAGTTTACACTATGTGGTGTGTGTACTTCTGGATACTATAAAATCCACATAGGAGGGAAATGTTAGCAATAATTTGATTTGTGTCACCTGTAATAAAAGTATGATCAGTTTTGGGAAGGGCAGCTATAAGAAACAATGCTTGTTCTTTATACCATTCTGCTGGTTTTAGTGGATTTAAGATTATTCCTAATATGTTCCTCTACCAAAATTGTATCACAGAGGAAACAATTTAATTTTTTTTCCTTTTTTTTTTTTTTTTTTTTTTTAAATTGTTGAGAAGTTGCTGTGTAGCATCAGTATCCAGCAGCTCTTGTAGTATACCTGTTAGGGAAATGCCTTTAAGACTACAGTATTCTAAACTTCAGTTTGTGACTTTAAAAAATATGATTATTCTTCTAAATGTATTTGTGGAATGAGTCTTAAAAATGTTTGAGAGACTTGCCCTTCCTGTAGCAGGCCACAGTTTCCACTTAGCTCATTGGGACTATTAGTCTCTGCCAGGCTGCTACATTTCTGCTCCCTTCTTTGGTCTGCTGCTCATCTGACCTGTGCAAAGACTTCACAGCATGTTAGGCCAGCATAGCCTGAAACAATAAAAAGAAGTACCTGCTGGCTTATAATGCTTTAAAATCTCTGTGCAGGATCTGGTTTGTGCTGATCAGTGTACCCGTGCTGATGGTGTCCAGCTTGGTAGAGGGTGCTCGTTCATAGTTCCTTCAAGTTAATACAAGGTACCAACAGAAGGACAGTTTCCCCCAACTGTTACCATTTCCAGTTTCTTCCATTGCCAGTTTCCTCCACACTGAGTGGAGGAGGGGGAAAAAAACCCCACCTTCTGAGTTATTTAACCTGGTTCATGTTGCTGTACAACTGCAGGATGCTGGTGCCTGGCATAAGGGAAGAGGTGGGAGTGTCTCGGCGTGAGGAAAGGTTTTCTGCAGCAGCTATAGCTTCTGTTGCTTTGAAGTGCCTACACTTCTAATGTTAAAGTAAGGGCAGTCTTTTTTTATGGCCTGATTGATGCCTTAAGATGCTTAAATACAAGGATTGCAGCTCTGCAGGTTGTTGACAAGTAGCAGTGCCAGTGAAAAATCAGACTTGCAGTGTTTTCGTTCTCCTCCTTACAGTTTTCCTGTGTTTTGGTTTGATGTGGATATAATAAACTGTTCCTCTTCCTCCAAATCAGACTGTTTAAAAGGAACAGTCTTTAACACAGTAAATAATATGGAGAACTCTGATTTACGTCAACTTTTTGTCTAAGACGGACTTGAAAGATGCTATAGTGGATTTTCTGTACTTCTAATTCTTTTCCTCTTAAGTTTCTGGAGTTGCTCATAAATATTTGGCTCTTAGTTCCACAACAGTGACAGGTTGTTAGTATTTACCAGAAATTATATATTCTTGAGGATCATTACCATTTATTATTTTTCCTCTGGCCTTTAAATATGTCATGACTAATTCAAAGGAGGATTTGTTTAGGTTTTGACTGGCTTTTTACTTGATTTCAGATACATTTGAACGCTGCATGTATCTCTGTTTTGTTGTTGGAGACTCTATCAGGGTATTTTGATACCCCAAATGTATGTCAAGGAACTTTTTTTTTTTTTTCCTGTCATGTTCCTAATAATAATGATGATTTTTTTAAGCTTTTTGGGGGGTATGTTTTCAAAGTATGTATTGACAGTGATTACCAGATCCTCAGTATTACAGTATTGTGAGAGTCACTGAGTGACACCAGCATCAATAAAGTTTATAAAGAGTGGTATGATTTAACCTATGGGTGTGTTTATTGCATTTTGAATTAAAGCAGTCTAGTTTATAAATGATTAAATAGTTGCAGAACTGTTGATAGTGCTCATTTTTGAAAATATTTTTGGTTTTATATGTTTTCTAGTTAATTGTAGTAGACATCATTTTTCAAGAACAATAATTCCATTTTCTGTGGTTAATTGTGGAAGGTTAAATGATGCTGCCTACTGCAGCCTAACAAAAAATAGCCTGCAGGTGGCAGACAAGTAGCTGTGCGTTGGGGATCACTTACTGTGGATTTGAAACTGAAGAGTTGGAAGGTTAAGCCTATAATGCTTTTAGGGAACACCCGTGGCACATTTTTTTGTAATGGTAGCTGCTTCTGGAGTAAAATCTTGCTTGAAGACACTTCATGTTGCTTATATAACATCTTTTCTAGAAGGTGATGAAAACTTAAGTGTTTTTGGAATGCAGCATGGTTGATGGCTACAGACAGAGTCTGTTGGCTTTGGCAAAATAGGATTCTGAAAACAACTTTATTTTATTTTATTTTTGTTTTGAAGTAGGCAGGAAATATTCTGGTTCATCTATCTCGTGTAAACGGGTCTGTTCTGAAGCTTAAATTTTTGAACTGAGGTGTAACTCACCAGGAAAATATTCAACATTATAGTAATGTTTGTTTCATCCTGAGTTATTGTATTAATCAGTCTTGCTGTGTGGGCAGATAGGTAAAGGGATGTAAGGAGAATGCGTATAAAGTATGTATTGAAATATGTACGTCAGCGATAATTCAAGGTTCACAGGGGCATTCAAGTTGTACTTATGAAAGAATCCTTTTTTTAGAGTACGTGGTAGTTATGTTTATAGACATGAATTTTGGTTGCAGTTTAAGATTTTATTTGTGTAGCATTTGTCATGTACTGTAGTGGGTTTTGTATTGACTTTGCATTGCATTTATATAATGAAAATATTTGTAGTACCTCTTGGGTTTTAATCTTGAGACTTTGATATCTTAGTGGGCCTGGTTCCTACGGTGCAGTCCTCTTCAGGAATATAGAAGGGATTTCATTTAGTTATGCTCATTTAGTTATTTGTTGTGGGTTATTGATAATTCTCTCTTGACAGCCCATCTGTTGGTCCTGCTTCTGTGAGCATTACGGTGTGTGTAAATTGTTGTGGTGGAATGAGTCATTCTGTAGTGGAAAGTCTTTGTTGATCCAGGTGTCAAAGGTTTGGAAGAGGAAATAAAGCTGATGAAAAATATTTTTATAGGAGCTGTTTTTTTCATCTGTATTGCTCCTCCTCTCTTCTCTTGGAGCTGTTTAGGGCATTCTGTCGTTAATCTCGAAGCTGCACTTTCTGAAAGTGTCTGAAAAACTGTACTTTAGCAAAACCATTGCTTTTCTCCTCTATGTGTAAGACAGGATATAACAGTTAACATGATTTTTTTTTCTTTAAAGATTATTCAGAATTAATTTTGAATAGTTGGCTGTAGAGTCTGTGTATGAAAATATTGTCTATCCTTTACTTTCAAGTTGAGAACTCATTGCTGAGAATGTATGCTAGAAACCTGACTCTGATGTAATTGCAGTGTTTACTCCCTTAGTGGTTTAGTATGCTTGGGCTTTTAAGATCTTACATCTTGCAGGATTTTTTTCTTTTAATTTTGTTTTTCATTCATTAGAATTGCATAATTTGCTACATATTTGTGGCTTTTGAAGAGGCAAAGGAAGCAATTCCGTTTTATTCTGTAGGCTGACAAAGGATCAGGTACAAATGTGTGAGATGAATGTTTCAGTATATCCTGCAATGATAATACTGTTGTTATGCTGACCTGCTGTATCAATATTGTGACCTGAATTCATTTGGAAGCAACATGTATTTGCTATAATTCTAAGTGTTGTGCTGTGATTTTGGTTTATTGTGATTTATATTTTATTAGCAAAACTCCTGAACAGCAAGTACGTGTACCTGAATAATAATTGCAGCTTAGTTTAGGACTTAGTCTTCTGTAGATTTTGCCTGTAGAATTTGAATGGGACAGGAAGAAAGATGTAACATTCCTAGTGCTGGGTTTTGGTATTTTCTAGATGCAGTCATGCAGAATGCTGCTTGCAAGGCAAACAGTGTTATCAATGCAGCTAAAAGAGATCAAATATAGGCTCTTGGAGGGGTTACAAATGAGGAGGATTTTTGAAGGGAAACTTGTATGTTCTCTACTGCTCAAGAGACTGAATAGTTCACAAAATGAAAAATGTGTAATACGCTTAAGTATTAAAGTATGTATTGATTTATGATTGATACATGTGGGATAGTAGTTTCAAAGTCTAGGAGTATTCTTTGCTTGGCTTGTAGGAATAGTGATCTTGATCTCCTCATTCATTGCTGTGCCATACATATTGGAATAATACTCTCATTACTTCCTCTGACGCTTGAAAGGAGGGGTTTCCTTTCTTGTATGTAAGCATGGCTATGAATTACTGCTCCTGGATAAAACTGCTTTGTTTGCAGAAGCCTCTATGATTCTTCAGGAAGTCCAGGTTTGCCTGCTACAAATCCCATTGTGTCATGTTGCAGGCTTTTTCCAGACCTTGCTTACAGCACAGTCTTTTTATTGCTTTCCACTTGTTTTTCATAGTCCTGCTTGACTGTGATGGGGGGACAGCTGGAAGAGAGCTGGTTTTCTATGGGATATTTCAAATAACCAAAGTATTAACTACAGCTGTTAACATTTTTTTGTATATGTATGTAACCAGTCTCCATAATTGGAGATGGAAGCTGGTGATGCTCTTCTCTTCCCCTTTTATGTATTTTCAGTTCTATATAACATAACTTCAGAGGAGTGATTATCTTGATTATTACTGGTTACGGCTTTAAAGCAGAAATACCTACTTGATAGTAAGTAATTGGGAGCTAGTTTTAAAGATCAAACAAGCTATTTTGAGAAACAGGAATCACTGCTGAAGCCCTGTGGAAAACTTTGGTGATTCATTTGAAAACTTGTATGTCACGTTTTCAGTTTTAAATGTGGCTTAAGTGATCTGCGTGACCCTGTTATGTATTAAAGTTTGTTTGCTTCCTGCTTTTGTAGTACTCTTTCAGCTGATGATGGTCTGAGGTCATCAGGAAGAGTGTCAGAGGAGGGTGACAGCGCTTGAAACCGCAGATGTTTTATAAGAGTGTTTCATCAAAGCTTTTCACAAGATTCTGTAGAATTTTGTGTTCTTTTTGTGTTGAGAAAGTGTTGTTCCTAGTGTGCCGTTTTGATGTTTTCATGTGTGTTTATTCCGCCTTCCTTCCCCTCCCCCCCCCCCCCCCCCTTTTGGAACATTTAACCTGTTAGTTTTACTTTATGTAGAAAGTCATAATTAAGTAGTTGAATCGTCTGGGCTTTGTGCCTAATGAAGAGGTGACACAACTTAATTTTGTTTGCAAAACCAGGAAATAGTGGTTTAACTGGCAATTTTTTTATTATGTAAGTTGGAACCTTCTTTTAAGTAGAGAATACTTCTGAAAACCAATTTCTTATAGGGATAAAAAAACATTTAAGCTTTGTATTTGAGGAAAATGGCCTTTATGATTTGAAAGACCTAAAAAGAGCTGACTTCTGCTAGGTGCTCTTTAAAGTACATTTTGCAGTCTAGGTGATCAGAATTGAAAAATTGTTCACATTGATTGTGCTTCTGTAGCCGAAGACAGTTCTGTATCCTCACATTCCTACATAAGGAGTCAAGAGACTTGCGCAGCAGATACATAAAATATCAAAAATGTGATTAGATGAGAAAGCTAAAATTGCCTGTGATGCATATCAGCTCCCTAGGGGAACTGAAAGAACTAAATGCATACACTTATGTAATTAGTTACTTTCGGAATCCAGAAAACATTTTAACTTCTCTTTGGTAATTTATAAATGGCAGCTCTTATCTTTAGAGAAAGATGGTTTTAAGAGATTTGTAGATGTTTTGGAGAGATTTCTCCACTCACAGGTACCTGTTGGGCAGTAACAGATACTTGTATATCTATTTGGTTTAGGACGTGCGGTTTTTATTGTTTAGTCTATTCTCTTGAAACAAGTCCATAATATAAGCTGCAGTGAACCTATGTGGCAGTCTTGACACAGATATATGAGTGAGTGGAATAAGTTTGGGAATGAAGTGCCTCTGAAGAATAAATGCTTTAATGCAGAGTTAGACTGGAGATAACTTGAAACTTGAGTGATGCCTACCTTACTGTCTTAGTGTGAGTGGTGGCATCAGTGTCTGTGTGCGTGTGCACTGCTGATCTGCTAAGCCATGGCCAGGAAGTTAAATGTGTCTTGAACTGGAGCTATATACACATGTGTAAAAGTCATATGTAATGATGATGATAATGAAGACTCGAGATGGTGTGGGGGGGTATTGTCTTTTTCTAGTCTCCTACTTTCCTAATTTTTTGATATGTGAAGCAGTTACTTCCATAGCACCAAACACTTGTATTTAAATAATTTAGGACTTCTGGATCTTCTCTGAATGGATCTGTGTTGCAGTCTCTTGCTATTGAATCTCTACAGTTTTGCTGTAAAGAATTAAAACCTATAGGCATAAAAGCATTGTTAATGGAGAGTGTAATGTATCCTCAGTAAAATAATCTCCTCTCCTTAAAAGAAAGAAAAATTCAACTAGAACCTTATCTGTGTATGGAAATTCACACAGTGTGTAACACCATAAATAGATTTGTAGAGTGCTCATTGTTCTCTCTTAATTCTTGCTTCAGCAGTACCTTGAGATGGTGGTGGTGAAAACCTTGTATAAAGGGAAATAAATGTCATAAATGGGATATGATTGTGCTTCATGACAGTTCTGCAGAAAGCTGGTGTGTCATCATTTTTTGCAGCCATCAAACCAAGTGGATCAAAACCTTAAGTTGGTTACAAAAACAGCTTTGGCTGTATTGGAAGCATTTGTGGTTAAGGAGTATTTACAAAATAGGCAACCATTTTAATTGGTCCAGAAGAGTGTGTGGGATGTGGCTCAAAATGTTACTTGTGAGAATGCTCTCTGTACTAGAGATAGTAGCATACTTAGATTCATTTTTCTTACAAGAACTACAAGATTTTTCCAGCTGGACTTTAAACACAGCATAGCTACACTAGGGAAGCTTGTTAGAGCTAAAAGAGGCAACTAGGAGTAGCAAAGTACTTACCACCTGCTGAGAATTAAGATGCCATGCTGGAGATACGGAGCAAAAGCATGCCGATTATCAAGGGAAGTGCAAAAGGAAGCTGGCATGGCTGAACATTGGGCAGAGATAGTTATTAGAAGGCTGAAGCAGTATCTAAATGAGGAAAGCTGTAAAGATGTAAAATCTGACAAGCAGAATATAAAAGTGCAAGATAGCACGAAAGAATTTTTCAAATTTTGAAAAGCCTGTAATAATAACTGCCTTTCAGCACGTTAGTAGTAGTAGACCTACCATAAGCCATAGGGCTACAGGATGATTACTTTATAAAAGAAAATTTCAGAAGGTAATGTGTTCATTGTTGAAAATCTTGGAAAGGTTGCTGTGCCAAAAACATTCTATGGGTGACTTATCAGAGGAATGCTCTCAAATCAGCATCTGGTAAGAGTTTAGAGAACAGCTGAACAACATGAAAGCACATTGGTAGAACCAAACAGTGTTTGTGCAATTACTCCATAGAAAGTGAGGCATGAAATAATTTTCTTAAGTGATGTGTAATGCCTTATTTAGCTAGACACCTTTAAGTAATTGGATATAAATGCAGTGTGAAGCAGGTATGAAAAGAATCTTTACTCAGGATGTTGTCTGTGCAGATTAGAAACTACAGCAGTGTACAGAATTCATGGGCACATAGTAATTAGAATAGATTGTAGAAAGATCAACAGAGCTTTGTGAAAAGAAGTTGTGCCTTGCACCTTTTGGAGGTCACTGAAGTAGTTAGCAAGAACACATAGTAAGGAAGTTCTAATTTGCTATGGTGGGTAGCATTTCCAGAAGTCATTTGGTAGCCTTCTGCATAAGAGGGGTTAAGTCCTCGTATGGATAATTCATTAATTTGAGATAGATAATTAAAGACAGGAAATGAAGAGAATACGGTGCTTTTCAGGGGTGAGTAGTAACTGTTGAGAACCTACCATAGGAAAGGATGGGGGGTAACAGCGGTCAAAGTATTCAGTTGTTTTCACATCCAGATTGTCAAAGCAATGAAACAATACTGAAGTGATGATTCTTCATCAGTCACTTCTTTTCTAAAAGGAAAAAGCATTGAAGAAATACTCGGCATTGAAGAATTGAGACCCAACTTTGAGTAATTGCAGTCAGAGTGTATGAGGAGGAGGCAGTTAATGTCAAGTGAGACATGTGGAACCTGTAACTCCTTGCAGGAGGGATGACATTAGGTAGTTCTGTGGGAACACCAGTTTAGGCTCAGAAAGATTAATTCTATACATTCTTAGGATAACAATTGAGAATAAAACAAAATTGGCCAGTGCATGTAGGTCCATGATGCATTTGCATATGAATGTTGTATTGGCACAGGCTAGGGAGCACCCTGGGAAGAACAGTGTGTGCTTTTGTGTATATGTAGGTGACTGAGATGTTTATTGTAGTATGGGCTAAACCACCTTTTTTTAGTTTGTTTTGTTTTTGTGAAAGTTTTCTGAATGATAGAGTAGCTTCAATAAATGTGTCTGGTTCTTTGCTGTTAAGAGAAATGTTGCCATGTATTTCATGGGATCAGGTATAGTACTGGAAAGGGCTGTGCTTAGCGTCAGATCCACCACCACACTTGACATCTGAGGATATGTCTCTTTCAAAGGTGCTGGAAAGTGAAAAGAGGAGCAATGATTATTAAACTGTAAACTTGGCATTGTCAACTATGGCACTTGGATCTTCTTCATTCCCCCTGAGTGCAGTTTTGGGAATTACGCAAGGGCCAAGGATTTGACCAGGTGGAGACTGCTGGGGAATTTGAATTTGAATTTGGAGTTGCTGTTCAGACTGGTGATGGAGTTGCATGAGCAGCCAGAATCCTCAGACAGTTTGGTAGGCTGGACTGGAGGACAGGGCTCTCATCCCTGAAGTAATTATCTGAGGATGTAAATTTACAATAGTTGGAACAGATTGATGTTGCAGCTGTGGTGTAGCCACCTGGTTAACAGTTGCAGTCCCTTTCTTCCCGCCCTTTCACCTTGTGTTGGAACTGGAGCTTTTCTTCTCTCCCAGAGTGTTGAGGGAGCTGTAGCGGGGACTAACCGGCTGTTCTATATGTTCCTGAGCAAGCTGTTTCTGGGACCAGCATGCCAGCATAAGGGGGGGGGGGGGGGGGGGGGAAGAAAGAGAGAAAAGATGATGCTTTTCTGCTGTCACAGAAAGCTGTTTTCTTTGAGACACGTTGCTGTTCTTCGAGTATATTTAGCCTGTGCTCTTACAGATGTGGAATATAGGGGCCTGCTCTGGGTAACAATATACATTGAGACTAGTGTCAAGACATGTTCTGGGTTAAAAAGAAAAAAAAGTTGTGTTCTCCCTCAGGTAAACCTGACAATAGTTGTAAATTTGGGTATTTAGAGATCCAAGTTTTAAATATTTCCACTAATGTAAAGTACCTGATTTATTTTTACAGAATATCCTTTTCTTTTTCTTTTTTTTTTTTTTTTTTCCCCTTTAGAAGTTCATGGTGTCCTTGGTAGCAAATTCGACTGCCCTCAAAATTTTGAAAATCAGCGTGGTATTTGAATGTCTTATATTTTCATTAAATATTTGTAACTAATAAATAATCGGAGGACTCTGAACCTTATTACTGTTAGTCAGCACTCAGATTTGTATTTTTATTTCTTTACAGGATCTAGAGTTTCATGGAGTAATGAGATTCTACTTTCAAGACAGAGCAGCTGGAAATTTTGCAACAAAATGTATCCGTGTGTCTAGTACTGCCACAACTCAAGATGTGATAGAAACTCTCGCAGAGAAGTTTCGACCGGACATGCGAATGTTGTCATCCCCTAAATACTCGCTTTACGAGGTGCACGTCAGCGGAGGTTAGTATTTAGTCATGAAGCCTTGCCTGCATCCGCACCACTTTCCTGTCCACTCCAGCCAAAATACGTTTACCCTCAGCTTCTGAACCATATAACTTGGGTCTTTTTTTTTGTATTTGTTCCTAAGTATATTGCTACTAAACGTTATGTGGGGAGAGGTATTTAGAAATGTAAGTACTCATATCAGGCCTGCAGTTTATGTAAGATTTGATTATGTTCTATTAAATGCTGTACTTGACATCCTGTTAATTTGTAGACAAAATTGCTATTTTTAGGACTAGTAGGTAAAGGCTAAATTTATAATGGGATAATAGGAGTGTTAATTTGAATACATCCTCAGTTCCTTTGGTGTTCCTGTACTGCTAAACTGGGGAAAGTTCAACTTAGTGTTATTTGAAGACACTGTGTTTCTTAAACAGATCCTTTCATGTTAACTGTGAAGAACGCAGATATCTAAGTAACCTTTTGATGCTGCTAGCATTTGTCTTCCCCCAGTAGTGGAAAGATTCTAGTTGAAAGGTGGTAGTGGTGGAGACAGGAATAGGAGAAACAAGCATGTTGTTGCACTCTTTCTTTTTTGTACTTTGGAAGCTTAGACAAGTGGTTTAACTCCCTTGAATTTTGCTTTTGAAAGACTGAAAATTATTTAATTTGAGATAGTGATTGGAAATTTAGTGGCATATGTGTCACTTTCCAGAGTCTGCGAATGATGACTTGATGCAAACAAATTGTATGGTATTGGGAAAAAGTGCATGTGTCATCACTAATTTAAGCAATTAATAGTATGTGGTTATTCTGCTTTAGGTTTCCTTAAAAATCTGGTAGCTCCGTACCAGTAGTCAAAATGAAATGGTTTCCTTTGCAGACCAAGTTCCTGATGTTTAAAATACGGCTTATAAGGCAGGTGCCTCATTCAGTAGGAGTGTTTCTCATTAAATAAAATGTAACTGCAAAGACGACATTGTCTTGCTATGCATATGTAGTGTCACCTGCTTCTAAAAGGGAGATAAATGGCAGCATTTGTTTAATTTTTTAAAACATTCTCAGATTTTTTCATATACTTAAAATATGTGTAATGCACTAAATGAAATGTTGTCTAGTAGATATATGAAATAAAGAAAAAATCCATTATGCGGTCTGGTTTATTTTTGTGTAGTCTTTCCTGAATAGCAATTCTTGGGCCACAATCAGGTTGGTTAACTTTAAAATAAGGAATATAAGAATTTGGAAGTCTCGTGAAGTTATAAAGCCTGAAACATTATAACTGTAGATGTAACTTCTCCTTCTGAGTGATCATCTTATGTTCCCATATTTAGTTTGGACAAAAGAGGTTTGCAAGACTACTTTATGTGGACCTTCAGCTTATGTAGCTAGAGGGAAAATACATAGGCTGGTTGCTGGAAAGGGATCATGCGTTTCTACCTACCCAGACTGCTTGAGGGAAACATCAGCTGATGTGCACTGTTAGCAACCCTTCTGCTTTTTAAGACCTTTAACTTGTTTCTCAATATCTTTGCTTAGTAACTTGCTAAGTAACTTACTGCTTTTCATTTTTTTGAAGAAGAAAGAAGATTAGATGTGGATGAGAAGCCTCTTGTTGTACAATTAAACTGGAACAAAGATGATCGAGAGGGAAGATTTGTTCTCAAGAATGAAAATGATACGCTTCCTCCAAAGGTGAGTATTCTTATGGAGTATGCTAGTGGTAGCAGTGATTTTGAAGTGTGTGGGACTTGCTTATATAGCAAAACATAATTACTACTTTCCTAATTCCTGAGAATAACTGCTGCTGCTGACCTTTGATATCTGGAGCTAGTCGTTTGAAATACTTAAAATGCATCTTCACAACACAACATTCAGATGGAGCACATCAGCAACACATCTTTCAAATGGCTTGTGATGCTTTGATCCATACTGCTGTCTAGTACTGGAGCATGGAAAGCCCAGAGAATGTAGAGCTTGCTTTGTTCTAACATGAATTAAAACTTTCCTGAAATAGTATATGATGCCAAACACCTAGGGGGGAATCCTGCCTCTTGCAGAGACTTTAAAAGGGGATGCCAGAGGGAGTTAAATAACTAAAAATTGTTACCTCCCTAGATAACATGATGTTCCTTAACAAAACTGCTGGGAGACTGTTTCCTTTTGGAGAGGTGTGTTTTGGTTTGGTTTGGGTTTTTTTCCTTCTAAGTGCAAAGTGAGGGACATAACATGAGCCATACGAAAGTGTTATGGTTTGAGGGTTTTATAAGTTAATAATTGAAATATAAAATTGGAATAGAATCATAAAATCATAGAATAGTTAGGGTTAGAAAGGACCTTAAGATCATCTAGTTCCAACCCCCCTGCCATGGGCAGGGACATCTCACACTAAACCATGCCACCCAAGGCCTCATCCCACCTGGCCTTGAACACCGCCGGGGATGGAGCATTCACAGCTTCTCTGGGCAACCAGTTCCAGTGCCTCACCACCCTTACAGTAAAGAATTTTTTCCTTATATCCAAGCTAAACTTCCCCTGTTTAAGTTTTAGCATGTTACCCTTTGTCCTGTCACTACAGTCCCTAATGAATAGTCCATCCCCAGCATCTTTGTGAGCCCCCTTCAGATACTGGAAGGCTGCTATGAGATCTCCATGCAGCGTTCTCTTCTCCAGTCTGAACAGCCCCAACTTTCTCAGCCTGTCTTCATATGGGAGGTGCTCCACTCCCCTGATCATCCTTGTGGTTCTCCTCTGGACTTGTTCCAACAGTCCCATGTCCTTTTTATGTTGAGGACACCAGAAGTGCACACAATACTCCAAGTGAGGTCTCAGGAGAGCAGAGTAGAGAGGCAGGATCACCTCCTACCTGCTGGTCATGCTCCTTTTGATGCAGCCCAGGATACAGTTGGCTTTCTGGGCTGCGAGTGCACACTGAAGCCAGCTCATGTTCATTTTCTCATCGACCGACACCCCCAAGTCCTTCTCTGCAGGGCTGCTCTGAATCTCTTCTCTGCCCAACCTGTAGCCGTGCCTGGGATTACTTTGACCCAGGTGTAGGACCTTGCACTTGTCATGGTTAAACTTCATAAGGTTGGCATCAGCCCACCTCACAAGCATGTCAAGGTCCCTCTGGATGGCACCCCTTCCCTCCGGCGTGTCAGCCGAACCACCCAGCTTGGTGTCATCGGCAAACTTGCTGCGGGCGCACTCAATCCCACTGTCCATGTCACCGACAAAGATGTTGAACAAGACCGGTCCCAACACCGATCCCTGAGAGACACCACCCGTTACCGGTCTCCAGCTGGACATCGGACCATTGACCACAACTCTTTGCGTGCAGCCATCCAGCCAGTTCTTTATCCACTGAGTAGTCCATCTGTCAAATCGATGTCTCTCCAATTTAGAGACAAGGATATCGTGTGGGACAGTGTCGAAGGCTTTGCACAAGTCCAGGGAGATGACGTCAACTGCTCTGCCCCTGTCCATCAGTTTCGTAGCCCCAACATAGAAGGCCACCAAATTGGTCAGGCAGGATTTCCCCTTAGTGAAGCCATGCTGGCTGTCACCAGGCACCTCCTTGTTTTGCATGTGCCTTAGCATGCCTTCCAGGAGAATCTGCTCCAAGATTTTGCCAGGCACAGAGGTGAGACTGACTGGTCTGTAATTCCCTGGGTCATCCATTTTCCCCTTCTTGAAAATGGGGGTCATATTTCCCTTTTTCCAGTCGTCGGGAACTTCACCTGACTGCCATGATTTTTCAAATATGATGGCCAGTGGCTTCGCAACTTCATTCTCCAGTGCCTTCAGGACCCACGGATGGATGTTGTCAGGTCCCATGGACTTGTGTATGTTTAGGTTTCTAAGATGGTCTCGAACCAGATCTTCCCCTACAGTGGGCCTAGGGTCTTCATTCTCACAGTCCCTGCGTTCGCCTTCCAAGGCTTGGGTGGTGCGGTCGGAGCCTTTGCCAGTGAAGACTGAGGCAAAGATTTCATTAAGAACTTCAGCCTTCTCCAAATCCCAGGTAGCCAGTTCTCCTGATAGCTGATTAGATAGCTGATTAGATGAGACTTTGGCTTCTGGAGTCATATAATTACATATATATATCTAGCTAAGGAGTTTATATCTTTGGAAAATGTGCTCTTCAGTGTGGGCTATCTTCAGGTAAGTTTGTCCTCTTGGGCTGAGCACTAAATTTCTTTTGCTCTTGGAATTAGGGCTTGTTAATTGTAAATGCCTGTTGGGTATTGGGACATGAACTAGCTGTTCTTACACTATATTTTTGGCTACAGGATGCATCCATGTTAGAGGTGGGGAGAGAAAATTAATGATGTCTTCCGCTGCATCTACCAGGCTTGCTATTCCTATTCATTGAATTAAGTAATCTTCAATCTTTCATCTGTGTTCTTCCTGACAGAAGAAAAAATCCTGCATCATCTTTCTCTCATCTTCTATAATTTTATCTTCAGAAGGCAAATGAGCCTGGGATTATAGGTATCTTTTGATGCAGGTGTGTGCAGGGAGCAGGAGTTGGAGAAGAGAACACTGGAAGGACAACTCAGAAAAATAAACCACAGGGGAAATGTCCTCTCTAATGTTTTTCCTTCTGTAGTTTATTATCTGATGCTCCAGCGTGGTTGTCTTGAAACAGATGAATTGCAGTGTTGTTTTGTGAAGTATTTTTGCTGGGAGGCAGAAGTTTGTTTGCAGCCTCAATCTTAAAGTTAATCTTTAAGGTGAAATAGTAAGCATTATTCAGGTACATTTCTGTTTTTTCTTTGCTTTCTCGAATACAAGATGCTTAATCAGTTTATACCTGCTTTGGAACATGAAATTATTTTTACCTTCTGTTTTATTCTGGAGAGTATTAGTCCCATCCCTGTGTAATGGAGTGTTGTTGCCTGAAGTATTGTTTTTGTGTTAGTGATACTGTGTCTTAATCAGACTTATCTGGAAAGTTAAAACTAATACTGACGTTTAATTGGACTAAGAATGATGGAAGTTGTTTTAAACTTTATTTCAGAAGGCTCAGAGCAATGGCCCTGAAAAACAAGAAAAAGAGGGAGTAATTCAGAATTTCAAACGAACTCTCTCAAAAAAAGAAAAAAAAGAAAAGAAGAGGCGTGAAAAAGAGGCGTTGCGACAAGCATCAGATAAAGATGATAGACTTCTTCATGGGGATGATATGTAAGTATGTTAAACTTTGATCAGCTCGTGTAACCTACATCTTATTTTAAAGGATTCATCCTGTCTACCAAATAAGTTGTTTCTTTCAAAAGTAGTTGATGTGGGTGCAATATCATGATAAACCAAAATACGCGATGGCGATTTCTGTGGTTTGTATGTACATTTTGCCGCAAGGTTTGTTTCTAAAGCATGAAACAATCTTTTTTCCAAGTATTTGTCCTTGGACAGAAATTGACGTGCTTGATGACATGGGCTTTCTGCACTATGTTTATTTTGAGCCTTTACTCTAGAGTGGGTTTATTTCTCTGGCTATGTTTGATTATTTTGTCCTTTGCCAGAAAAATTCGTATGTGTAGGTGTTTGCATTTGGCTTATCCCCTGACTATTGGTTTGCTTTTCTCTGAGATGTATTTTGGTAGCCAGTTGTCCGAGTTCTTCAGCTCTTGCTCCTAAATCTGCTTTGTCTTATTGAGACAGGACAGGACATACGTTAATCCTTGTACAGAAAACTGGAGGACAACTGTATTAAGAACCAGAAAGCTGAGAAAGATCTACATTAAGCTTAGTCTCTGTACCAGCTTTTGTAGGTTTCATATGCAATACACAGGGGGAGAGGGGGAATCATTAATGGTGGATTTTTAATATACCCAGAAAGTCAGTGATGATCGTAATTGAGAACAGATTCTCAGAGATGAAAGAAATGAGTTAACTTGTTGACATGTTTTTCTTACCTGTAGTACTGCTCTGCATGGATATGTTTGTAGTCTGTTTCAGATGTCAGCATGACCTTTTCAGTATTCTGTGCTGTTACTTAGCTTGATCTTGATTTTTCTTTTTTTATTAAAATAGAATTGTATTTAAATGCATTAGCAAAAGAAAAAAAGAAAAAGCATGAGCTGCCAGCACACGCTAACTGCTTCCACATGATTTGCAGTATTGTAAATCAGAACAAAGTTAGGGGTACAGTGTAAAGTTTCTTTAAGGCCTTTCCCCTATGCTCTTTAGCAGTGAAAGCTAGCAACCATCAATACTTAAAATGGTGGTTGTCTATGTCAGGTGAGCGGGGTACATGAACAGTGGTAATCCTAGCAAAAGTAAAGTTAATGTAGAAACCAACTTAAAATAATTGATTTCCTATGTGTATGAACTCTACTTGCCTTTATTTTTTATGAAACGATGAGGATATATGTATTTTAAGATGTTAATAATGTTTTTTTTTCTATTTGTTTAACTTGGCAGTGAGAATTCTCGCCTTGCAGCTGAGGTTTACAAAGATATGCCTGAGACCAGCTTCACTCGCACAATATCAAATCCTGAGGTGGTTATGAAACGGCGGCGGCAGCAAAAACTGGAAAAGAGAATGCAGGAATTTCGCAGTTCTG
The DNA here is from genome assembly GCF_963264785.1 of Psittacula echo. Taxonomy (NCBI): domain Eukaryota; kingdom Metazoa; phylum Chordata; class Aves; order Psittaciformes; family Psittacidae; genus Psittacula; species Psittacula echo. The sequence continues at coordinate 33,238,429 of NC_137738.1, read as the reverse complement.
ATGGCAGACCAGACTCAGGTACTCAGGTTTCTTCTGGTTAAGTCCTAAACAGTAAACTGTTTACTGAAAGAGTATTTTTAAGGCAAACAGCATCTGTAAATTTGACTTCTGCTTTCTCCAGTGTTTTTTGTACTTCGTGGCTGATTTCATCTGTGATGTAACTGAATGAATGATTTGTAGAGGTAGCATCCCACAGCAGTGTGTTCTGTGCTGAGTGCAAGTCAAAGCTTTCAGTGATGAGCAAATTGATTTAAGAGAATATGCTAGAAATCTTGCAGACTGTACTAAACTGGGAAAGAATGAAGGACAGAATTAGGCTTATTAAACTGACAAACTGAGGAAGTTTTGTGAAATAAATGTCATTCACTTTATGAAGAATAAGCTGAATGACCTGAATGTAAAAATGCGATCAGTAGCACAAATGCAAGATGGCAAGGAATGATTGATTGTTCAGGTCTGCACAGAGGGTTCTGGTAGATCTTGTGAATATAGATGATCAAGTATTTCACGTTTTTGGGGGTGAGGATACAAAACCAGTGCTTGTGTAAACATCAGTGTTAAATAAATGAAACAATATTAGTACTGGTAACACTTTCCATGATGCACTCTCTGTGTAAGAGCAATGAAGAGAGAGTTGCAGGTGTAGAAAACATCACCTGAGGGAAATCTTAAATGGGGTTTTTAAAGAGGGGAGAGGTTCCTGAAAGTCAACACAAACTTGCTGTCAGGTTGGGGGAAGGTCAGTTCTTCGTCCAGTCGTTGTGACTGTTTCATTTTAACTTCAGGTAGCATAAAGAATGGTAAAGGACTAGGGAAAAGACTTGCTTAGAGAAATTGGGAAGGCATTGCTGGAGAGTTTTACCAAATGGCAGAGACATTATTTTAGGGATGTTATGTAACTTTTCTTGTATTAGTGGATTGACTAAATGATTTCTGAAGGGGTTCGTTTTTATGTTCTACCGTTTATTATATTTGTCTTTTTTATTCTTTGGTAGCATCATTAATTAAATTTTGTTTCCAAGGTGGGACACTGAGAATTTATGCAGACAGTTTAAAACCAAATATACCATACAAGACAATCCTGCTGTCCACTACGGATACTGCAGACTTTGCAGTTATTGAAGCACTGGAAAAATATGGTCTGGAGAAGGAAAATCCAAAGGATTATTGCATTGCTCGTGTAAGTGAAGTTACTAAGTCACAATCTTCTCGTGCTTCATATTTGATTTTTTTGGTTTGTTAATTTTTTTTATTGCTTTTTCATAAAAAAAAAAAAAATTGAATCTAGCAGCCTCAGCAATCCTGAAGTGATTTGTCAGAGGTTTTGTTTTTAAAACCTAAATCTTCTAATACTGCAAAATTATTACTTGCTACATAGATAAACATTAGGAATGAAAGTAACATATTTCTGAACTTGGCGCTGTGGTTTTATACCACTAAGTGTGCTTATGGTTCACTGATGTACAAACTAATAGTTAATCCTGCAGATACCTAAATTAGTGCTGTTTGTGCGCGGAACTATTCCCTTGAACTAAAAGCAAACAGGCTAAAGTGCTGAGGCAAACTCCGTTATAAAAGGTATATGTTACATGCTGTGGCTTTATGCCTTTCAGTGGTAGCTTACCCTCATTACACATGAGAAAAGATTAAACATTTAAGTGAAACTTACACCTATTTTCAGAATTCAATTGTTTTAGAAGTTGAAAAGGAATTGTATAGAGTTGCTGTTTTATTAGAGGTATGGCTTTATTCAAACAGTCCCATGAGCAGTACTGACTAAAGGTTATAGACTTCTGTCCATATCATCTGAAGAATAATAGTGAGACCTGAAACCATTTGATCCTTGTTTGAGTCCAGTCTTTGATTACATTACTAGTTATTTCTTGTTTAATGAAATTGGGTTTATTACTCCTTAAAATGATGAAAGAAAAGGGAAAAATGTTTGTCACTCATGATGCTATGCCCTCTTCCTCTGCCCCTTCTCCAGTGCTTGAAATGACACTGGAAAACAGTAAAGAAGGTTGTATTATGTGCTATTCCCCAGACGTTCTAGCTGCTCTCGGGATGTGGATGTATCTTTGGTCTTCAAATTGCTTTCCAATTCGTGTTTTATGATATGTTTGAGTAACCTTAGTACCTAGTTTCTCTGTGCTTACAGCATCTAGTGGTAGAATCAGCTGGGAATTGACATGTAGCTCTAATGTTCTGATTAGTAATAAGGAAACTGTACAGTGGTAGTGCTTTTGTAGTTTTGTAACAGTGGGCTGTTCTTAGTTTTATTGTTTCAACAGTTTTGTCTTAGTTGTAGACATAGTTTTAATGAAGTGCTGGACTTTTTATCCTTGTCTTCATTAACCCATAGTTGGGGTCCCAACTGTGAAAGTTAATTTTACTTAACTTCAGAAAAATGTTACATAGGTTTTTATTATAGAGGGGAATAATTCTCAAGTAATAGGGGTTTTTTTATGACACAGCATATTAAAATTGTTTCTTAGTCTTGGCTGCAAAGTATTTTTTATGTGTAGTTTTAATTATGACAGTAATCTTCATATTGTGGGTTCTGTAAAGGAAATAAATGATTCTCAGGCATTGATCTTATCAAATAGGCTGCTGAATTGACACGATTTTCTTTCTGCTAGTTTGACAGAATTCTGGGTTACAGCAAAGACATTGTGACTGAATTTGGAAGATAGTTTTGTATCAGTCTGTTTAGTTAGAGGGGGTATTATGATGTGTAGTATGAAATATTTAGATTTTATGGAATTTAGTGAACTGATTACACACTTAACGGGGAAGCTATTGCAAGTCACTGTGGTTCTGGTGATTCTATCTTCTCTCTCATGTTCTCTAATTTTGAGTGAGGATGTTTAATGTAGAAAGTGTGAGGAATGTTGCTTTGATCTTGGGAAAGATTAACAAAATTTTTGCTGTGAAGCAAATTGATTTAAATTAGTTTTCTGGAAAGCACTTCTGGAAAATACTTCGTCTTTCCTGAGTGGCACATCTTGGTGTAGTAAGCTTCTATACTGACATGAGTTGTATGCTTATGTTTACATTTGAAATATGTGGGTGATCTTCACAGGCTAATAGCAGATCTGTTTTATACCTTTAAGTGCAGAAGACCTTACTGTTTTGCTTACTGTAGGTCATTGCAGTTGGCTGAAATCTACTTGGCCTTTCTTATGCCTCTGCTGATACAGAGCTTGGGTTTTCAGTATGATAATCCTTCCTTTATTAATCAAGTTTAATATTTTTAACCTAACTTTTAAAATCCACTTTTTATCAAATATTTCATGTAGTTGCTTTCCTTGCTTAGAACATTATGGTATCCTGGCTTTAGCTTTATGTCTTTCATCACTGTTTGTCCTTTTTGGAAACTCACAAATACAGTGCTAAATAAGTGTCATGGCCGTTGTTACTCCTTTACATTGAAGTCTCATAGCTGTTCTTCACCCCTGGTGGGGCTTTTGCCTGTGTTCTTCTGACACTTTACAGTGTTCCACAGAAGACAGATTTGTTTTGCACATGTTCCTATTATTTTCTTATTTGTTGGGTTTAAAACAGTGTACAGTAGAGTGTATAACTTCAGTTTAATACTGTTTGGGATTTTTAAATATTTTGTTCTCTTCTGGTGGCAGATGAAGTGTCTTCAGATAAGACTTAAACAGTTGGCATTTACTCAACTGTTAAGATAGAGAGATAGTTATATGACAAAACCTTTATAAGGTTGCATAAGTTCCTTTAATAAAGTTCATTCATTTCTGAAGTTTCAGCTGAAAGATGGACACTGTAAGGAGTTTTCTTAACACTTACCATTGACAACCCTTATTGTAAATGGCAGTTTCCTGTTAGTTGCTTGTCTTCTTACCCTGGTTTGCAGTGTGCCAGGCTATACCTTTATGCCCACTTGTAAAGTGCTTTTCTGTGTAATCAGATAAATGCAGGTTTGTTCCAATATATGTTTTGTTTGTTTCAGTTTGCTTGGCTTGAGTTTTCCTGAGTAATAGGGGTTCACTGCATGAATCTCAAGTTGTCAAATTAATTAGACAGTCTTTCAAGCAACCTGTGCATATTCGCTTAGGACGTAAGACTTGATCACACAGCAAACTAGATAACTCTTAAAAGTAGAATTTTGATTGACTTTTGGTTAAGCATACTCTTACTCCTCACTTGAGAATAAGGCATAAAGAACTTTCTGTAATGTCAAGCAAAACCATACAGTTCATGGCAATTAGTTTTGGATATGTTTGCTTAAGAAATAAAGATTACAGACATGAGACTTTAAATAGTTTTTGTAGCAAGATCAATTGTTTGGTTGTTCTGTTTTTGTTTTTTTTTTTTTTTTCCTCAAGGGCATGTGCAGGGCCTGTATTCGCAATTTGTAAGGAATATTGAGAGTTCATTCATTTGAATGAGTCGATATATTAAAACATTAAATAAATCTAAGTTTTTCATTTAAAAAACCCCACCAAACACTAAAATGATGGAAGAGCTTATTGAAGACCCATTATAGCATGGGTTCTTTTTTTTTTTTTTTGTGTGTGTGTAACTTTTGCAAAGGGTCAATCTGATAACTTGATCTGCGGTTAATACTGACCACAGGAAGGTTAAGTATTTGAGTATTATCTTCTCTTGTTTATCCCAACAAATGCCTTGAAAGTTAAGTCCTGAGTTGCTATGGACTTCATTTAAATTTCTTAGGTTGTATTTCGTTCGTGTTTCACTGCATTTTTAGCTGAATAAAGATTGGAATGACTTTATAAGTATATGCTAATTAGTGCAATTATGAGGAAGCAGAGTATATTCTTCCGAATCATCTGTTATGCATTTGTTTCAGTTGGTAGACTTGGGAGACTTCAAGTCTCTTCCAAGACTTGTGATCTTAAGCTGGTTTTACCAATCTCCATTTCCTATGTTGTTGCAGAAATCAGTAGAGTGTGTGTTCCTGGCCTCAGCAGTCTGTATGGATTTAAATTCATGAAAGGATATTTAGCTGCATCTTCCATTTCTCAAAGCAATTTTCTACCTATGAGCCAAACCCCAATCATAATATAAACTTGTTCCCATGTTTTAAGTTTATTCTAAAATGTAGGAAATTCAGCTTTGTGGGTGAAACTGAGACAGCATTTGCCTGAAACAGATGTTTTTGAAAATGGCTTCTTCACAGCTAGAACCCTCCTTGCCTGCAGGAACTCACATGTGGTGGTTTGTGTCTTTCCACAGGTTAGGTCACACGATTCTTAAAGTGAGGTATGGCTGAGTTATCAGCTTATGCCTCCTGAGAGTCAGGGAGGAATGCAGCTGTCTGGGAGGTGAAGGGGCTGCCCTTGAAACCAGCACCCAAGTACAGATGCTGACCCAAGTAGAGATGCTCATCCAAGTTCCAAGGCAGAAGTAGTAACAGGGTCAAGTAGTAGCACCTGTATGTATTTCATCTGTCCTTTAGCATCACTGCATTTGGATTTTCTTTGGTTTGCTCCCCAGTCCAGCATTGGTCAGCCCTGATACACATACCATAGCATGTAGTTCTTGTATAGCAACTGGTTGCCTTCTGTCACTACGGTTTTGGAATTTAAAAATCATTGCTTTTTGAATAAGGCTTGAAACAGTGTTACTTTAATTAGCTAATCAAAATTATCCTGTAGGTATAATTGATTTTAAAATTGGAGACGCCAAATAGAAAAGAGTGGTTTGGCAAGATAAGATTTGAGTGTAGATGTGTTTCTGTTTCCCTTTGGCTTACACATTTTAATGTTTTCCTTGTTTTATAATATCTTGTCTACTTGAAAATCTAATTAAAGATAATTTAATTAGTCCTATGTTTAGCCAGGTTTTGCATAGAAAACATTTTAGGGAAAGGCAAATGACTCTATTACATACTTTAGATCTTACATGTACTTGTTTCCTGCTTGGAAGAAGATGAAAGGATGTTTGAGGTGGATCTGTGAGAACTTGGTTAACACTAAAATGGGTGTGGAAAGGAGGTGATAAATAAGAGTGGAAAGTCTCTTGAGTGCTGCAGCATAGAAGGGTGCAGTAGCCAACAATGCATCACTCCAGAAGGTGTTACCTGGGTCATAGTTCAGAGATGGGAATAATTTTGAGTAGTTTATTTAAAATAGAGCTGTCTATGAATTTAAGTAGCATTGTTGGGTTCACAAATGAGGTATAAAAAAACTAAAATGTGTTTTATTAGTTTAGTCACCTTTGAAAGATCTGTCTTTAACTTAGAAGATACTCATGCACTCCTAATACTGGCTATCATAATTTTTCATGCTTGATCACTACGGGGAGTAGTAATACAAATGTGCATGAAATCACAGGTTGCGTCTCCTTTAGAGTCAGAAGTCATGAATCGAGGTTTCTCCCTTCCTCTGTCTTGTCAGGATATAGCTGTAAAAGGTATGAGCAGTCTGTATTTCTGTTTCAAAAGTATACTTAGGTTTGGTTCTTTAGACAGCTTGGCTATGTCACATGTAACTTGCTTTCCTTCGCTTTTTAAATATATCTGGTGTTCTGGGAAGTGTGATTTAATTGTAGCAAGAGGCAAGAGAGAGAGTTGGAAAAACTCTTTGAAGGCAGAATAGGTTTCAAGTAACTGAATCCTTTATCCTTTGTTATAAACAAGCAAACAAGAAAAAATCAGAAGTTATATCCCTCAGTTCTCTGTTCTAATTGTCTGCTAACAGCTCTAAAAACTGATAATGGTTCTTTTCTAGGTCACGCTGCCTCCTGGTGCTCAGCACTGTGATGATAAAGGTGCTAAAGAAACTATTCTTGATGATGATGAGTGTCCCCTGCAGATATTCAGGGAGTGGCCTAGTGATAAAGGTAAGTATAAAAAGCTTTGAGAGTTTTTTGTGCCTTGGGTGTTGTAAGCCTTGGTGTGGAACCCGGGTAAAGTCAGAAATTGGAAGGTAGGAGTTTAAAGTGTTTTGTTTTCAGGCACTTGTAATACTATGTGGTTTTAGAATTATTTACTATTTAATTCAGCACAGTTTATAGTACTACATCTTTAATCAGTAGAAGAGTTTTACATTTTATCTTGAAGTTTTTAAATCATCTGCTGTGGAGGAGTATGCTATTAATCTTTTCATTAGTTTTAACTTAAAAACAGCTACATAAAGAAATGTCAGAAACTTAGTAAGCCAAAAGTAATCCTGTGGAACATTTACAAATTAGTAGATGTTTGATGTGTACTTGTTCACTGATAGTGAGATTCAAAGGCTGTATAATACTGTGTTTTAGGAATACTAGTCTTTCAGTTGAAAAGGCGGCCTCCTGATTATATCCCAAAGAAATCCAAGAAAATAGCTGACGGAAAGCCATTAAAGGGGAAGGAAAGAGTTGACGGGTCTGGCTATGGCTCTTGCCTTCCTCCTGAGAAACTACCATACCTGGTAGAATTAAGCCCAGGTAAGAATTCCAGTTATCTAATAATCTAAAATACATTATTAGATAGGCATTTAGATTTTCAAAGATAAAACTTTCATTGGAAGATCAAGACAGTATGATAAAATACATGCAACTTCTACTCTGAAACGTGAAGGCAATAGAAATTAAAGTTTTGGATATGGACTTTCGGTTGTGGTGATTTAGTTATTTGCAGCTCTTTTTCCTATTAAGTGTAACTTGGGTACACTCAGGTACCCAAAGAAGTGATTTACAATTTGAAGTCTGGTTGTTCACCATTTGGGAAACCAGGCTGGAAGTTAGAGCTGAAAACTTTGTTCAGAACTGTGGGGAAAAAAAAAAAAAAAGAGAAAAGGTTAAAAATCTGAGTCATGTGGTGGGTTTAGTTTGGGTTTGGTTGGGTTTTTTTCCTTGTTTGTTTTTGTTGTGTGTTTTGTTTGCTTTTTTTTTTTTAGCCAGATGAAATTAGTAGCACACAGAATATATTATTAAACGTGTTTTATCTTGTGGTCTGTATGCTGAGGTTTGATTTGCATACTGGTACTTTGGGTTCTTCTAATAGTACTTTTGATTTCTTTTCTTGTGCTCTAAACTCTTCATGGAGCCTAGTCACTTTAGTATTAAAATGTTGTGCTTGAGCAGTGGAGCAAGACATCCATTAACTGGGAGAGGAAAACCAATCTGAAATGCCACAGGTGGCAACACTCTGTACTAAGCCTTTGCCATGGTGCCCATGGGACTGACCTATTGTTCATGTTTTTCTTCTAACAGCTTGTTGTCGCTTTTCTAAACAATAGGAATTGTTTCATTCAGTAGCTTTGTAGTACTGATGTCTTTATATTCTGTGCAGTTTCTAAAGTTGAAAGAGTTTAATACACTTCATCCTAATAAATTGAATAAGTGTTGTCTGGCTACAGTTTCACCCTTTCCTGTCTTTTCTTTTCCTGCCCTCTTCCGCATGTTCTGCATGGTATCTGTCCTGCTGGTGCTGCCTTCACCTGGGTCCTCTGCATGTGTTTCTAACCCCAGGGAGAAGGAATCACTTTGCCTACTACAACTATCACGCTTATGAAGGTAACGCTATATTTAATACTGTTCTCTCATTGGTCACTAAAAACATCACTGGCTGTAAGTCTTCTGATTCTTTTTGAGAAATGAAAGGCTATCTTGCTTATCTTACTATTTTTCAGGGGATTGCTTCTGTGAAGTAGTTATCTGTCTTGGCAGCTGCCATTTAATTATTCAGTCTGTGAACAAACATCAAATAGATGATGAATGTGCTACCATTCAATAAGTTCAACCTTCCAGCTAAAGGTTAACAGCTAAATTCATAGGGCGGTTTACAAGCAGTGTTGTGGTAGAAAGAAAAACGTTCTTTGATCCATCTACTTGCTGAATTCATTGTTCTAAAGTGAATTGGGTAAATAGTATGGAACTTAGTTGTGCTTTGCAGTGCTTTACTATGTTGATTCAGAGGATGAAATCAATGATGATTTTTATGTGAAATAGTGTTTGGACCACTGGTGAAGTGACCTCACTTTCTACTGTTTTGTGTTTCATAGCATCCTCTGCTATTTTTACTGCCTGATTTGTGGTGTTGTGTAACATTTATGGTATGTGTCAAAGAGTTTAGCCACGCTAGGCAGTAGAGTTTTATTCAGTTTTATCTGTAGTATTTGAAATTGATAATCTAATCTACAAAACATTATGGATTTTGATTCTCCTTGGAGTTTGATCAGTAAGCAGATATGTCCTGGTGTGGCCAAATAGACAAGAATACAAAGCCACTTCATCATGAAATGTCTATCAAAATACTTTTTCCTTTTCTGTTGTTTTTTGGAGTTGTTTTTTTGTTTGGTTGGTTTTGGTTTTGTTTTGTTTATTTGTTTTGGTTTTTGGCATCTGTTTTCTCATTTTTTTTTCCAGACTGCTATAACAGTACTAGACACATCTGTTGGTGTTGCTCACCCTTTCGTGGCTATAGAGTACAGTACTGGAGTTTAAAGAACTCTGTTCAAACTTATGCCTCCAGTACCCAACTCTTTGGTGAATTCAGACTTCCATTTTATTAACATCATTCCAGAGAGCAGAAAAGTTCTGTAGAACATACTGAACTGATAAGCACAGAGAAGCTCTGCAAGAACACCTGACCATTGAGTAGAAAGCTTGAAATTTGGTTGCATCTCACTGGAGGGAAGAAAAAATGACACTTTCTTAAATCTTTGTCTCAGTATGTGTAAAAGAGGTCTTAGTACGCTAAAGTCCAGTCTGTCTCTTTGGAACAATGCATTTTGGCATATTTGTATTTAGAAATAACTTCTGTAGAAGTGTCCTTCTGTCAAAACATTGGCTGTTTATGTTCTTGCAGAAGAACCTGGCAGATTTCAGTTTCATGCCCTGAGCAATTGCACAAATTCAGGAAGTTTGCTACTGGAAGTTTGTCCTGTTCTTCTGCTTCTCCATAACTGACATTGCTGGTTGTATGAGCTTTATGAACTGAAGATCAAATTCTGCACAGTGTGGTAGAGGATGCACTGCAGTGGCTTGTGGCTGGAAGTGTGATAGTCACCAATTGTCTCTGTCTTCCAAGTCATGTAAATGAACAAATAAATAGATATGAATCTGATAGTAACAGAAATAGACTGGATAGTCTGAAGTGTATTATGACAGCACTTGAATGGCTGGCACTGTCGATGTTATCTGTGAATATGACTGTTGATGAGTTCAGGGATGTTACTAACTTCAGGCTGAGAAAAATGACAAAAAGGCGTTTTCTAGGATGTGAGCTCTGAGATTTATTTGCAAGCCTGAAGTAAAAATTACAAAGCATTACATAAAAATAAATAAATTCAAAAAAGAAGGCAAAACCTTCAGGCTTTTTTCTCCCTGCCTCTTCACAAAAAAAAAACCAAAAAACCAAAAAGCAATACTGAACTGTAGAATTGACAGCAATGGAAGATGCCGGTACAAAAGCTGGCAAAGAATTGCAGGAGGTTGAAGAGGCTTAAAAGTGTTGGGCAGGGCTGTTTACCTGGCCAACTTTCTGAGAACAGAGCTGCAGTGTGGTATGTGGTAACACTTTTACGCTTTCATGTGAAGGATCTTTGTCATCTGTCACATGTTTGCTATTGCCTATTTCCGCTGGAAGTGCGCATCTTGTCTAAAATTTAATAGCAGAATTATCTTTTGACTTTGACATGATATTTCAAATCTGCTCAACCAGTCTCTTAAACTTCCTACTGTTTAAACTATTAGCACTCAGGAATTTGTGCAGGAAATCTGCTGCTCCTCAAGTGTGGATTTAACTAATTTTTAAGTCAATAGGTGCAGTCCCTTGTATGGATGTTTTGGTCAACTTTGAGGCTTACTTGCTTTCTGTGGTCTGATCTTCATTTGGTTTAGTCTGGTTTTAAGTCTGTACTATTTCCCAGCATTGTTTCAAGCACGGGGCTAACAACATCAATTGAAATTATCATCTCCAAAGTGGTGCAGTACTCACCTTTTAGTGGTGAAGTAATGCATTTAAAATATATATCCATGAAGAGAGGCCTGTATTTTTTGTGTTAATCCAAGATCTACATTTGTATTAGGAATCACTGGGTTGATGTGCTTAGAGTGACTGTTCGCTTCTGTTCGCTACATAGTTTGGTGGTTTTGTTGGTTGGGTGTTTTATTGTTTGATTGTTTGGGGTTTTTTTTAATAACACTGCTGTTTGAAGCATGAATGTTGACTTGTAACTGCATAAACCTAGACATGGGATGTTTGTGTTGCGTCCTTAGCTTAGAACAGCCTTCTTGTACTGTCATGGTGTGGGGAGCCAGGGAATTTGTCATAGGTATGGCAAAACTTGTATCCTGCTCCAGTGAGTTATGAGGAATGCATTCCAAACAGCATTTAGGTGAGCTTGCAGCTATTGAAAAACAGGAAATACGAGACTTTGTACTGCAGCATAATGCAACCTTCCTTCCCTCCTGCATCCCTCTCTCCCCTAGAACAAAAAGGCTTTTCATCCTTTTCAAAATTTGTAGTAATTCTCTTCAAGATACCTTTTACTGTAGAAATAGGCTTTTACTGATGGATGATTACATGTGTGCTCCAAATAACTTTCAGCTTCAATTTTTCTCATTTTCCTGGAAAAAAAAAAAGTGTTTATATTTAGTGCTGTGGTTTAAACTGTTTGCATGTTACATTGGACACTCCAGAGAAACAGGGCAGTCTTGATTTGCCTCAGCAAAAATGTTTTATTACTAAAATACATTTCTTGTGTGAAAGCATGACATGCATTTATACTAAGGATATATGGTGGTGTGACGTAAATTTTGAACTCAGGAATGAAATCCGTAAGTTCTCTTAAATCAGCATTTGGAAAACATACTATTTTACCATGTATTCTTCAGAATACTTCAGAAATATGTGGGACTGTCTTTTTTTGGTTTTCATTTTAAAATGTCAAAAATTAAATCGTATGGGGAGGGGGGAAGTATGTTTAATGTGGAATGAAATCACTGGACTGTAAAGACTGCTCTCTAATCTGTGTATAAAGGGATTAGGAGAAGGTGCTGTAGGAAATTAAAAACAAAAGCCCTAGATAACTAGCCCTGACTTTTATGTCAGTGACTTCTGAAATTCCAGTATTTTTGTCTGTTGAATACGAGTCCCTGCCCCCAAACTAAATCTTGTATTTTTTGGGTGCCAGTTTTAACAAACTGGGATGTGGGTAGGAGGAGGAAATGTCTGACTTTGAGATTCTTAAGTAAATAAATGAAGGAGCTACTCTAGGTTTTCACGTGTAAATTGTGGGGAGATGTAATAACAATTCAGAGAATTTAGGGATAAGCAGCCAAATGTACGTCTGCACTTGGTGACATTGAAGATGCAGTCGTATAATTTCTGATTAGCACTGTTAAGTATGAAAAATTGCACACAGTCTAAGTTCCTGAAGATACTCTTATTAGCATTACTTTTTTAGTGTACAGTGATATTAGTTGTATATCTCTATAGAGTCAAATATCGAGATTTAATAAAAGGCTATCCCCATACCTGCAAAATGTTCATAGGACTGAGTGCTCTTGTGTTGAATGCTTTTTTTGTGATGGATGACATACAACTAAGTTCCTGACAAATCTCGAAAGAATGTCACTCAGTTGATTTCGGTGAACATTAACGGTCTGAACTAAATTGCAATAACATAGAAATTTTGTGCATTTGAATTTTAACTTGCAAATGAATATTTTTCACTTGCTGTACAGATGGTTCTGACTCCAGAGATAAGCCAAAGCTCTATCGTCTACAGTTAAGTGTCACTGAAGTTGGAACTGAAAAATTTGATGAAAATTCCATTCAGGTATGGAAAAAAACAGGCTCAGATGACAGAACTTATCCAGTCTTTGGTCAGTTATGTGTAAATGTAGAAACTGGGTAAGTAAAATATTCTGTAGATACCCTGCAAAGCTAGAAGGGTTAAATATTGCTGCAGTTTCATGTGAATGGTCATTACTCTGACTTTCTTTCCTCTCTTGTGCTCTTAGAGGAAAGTAAAGGTTTCATTATTTAAAATGGTGTTTTCTTTTCTTTGACTGGATACTGGGTCCAGTGGTACTTATCAGTGTTACTGTAACTGCTTAATGGCTTCCAACCCCTTTGAGTGAGGTTGGATTTTGTAAATGTATTAAACGAGCATAGCTGCATGAAGTTCATGCCAAAGAGTCTCTTACAGCACCCTGGGTCCACGTCAGTGCAGGTAGCTGACTTGCAAATATTTGCATTTTGAGATTCCATATCAAAACAGCAAGTGAAAGAAAACAGTTCTGAACAGCGTATGACCAAAAAAGGGAAAACCTTCTCATTAAGGAATTTCTGCTGCATGTTTTAGTTAAGTATGTTTTATTATCTCTGTTGCAAGGAAAATGGAAGTGAAGCTCAACTGATTTTAGTACCACTCACCTGTGTTAAATTCATAAGCAAGTGAAGTTAAGTTACTAGTGTGTAAAAATGGTAAGCTGCTCATTTTGTTTTAATTTCTGCCGCTGTATAATTTAGCTAATTCTGTGATAATTAATTCTATTCCCAGTTATTTGGTCCAGGAATTCAGCCTCATCACTGTGACCTCACTAATATGGATGGGGTTGTCACTGTAACCCCAAGAAGCATTGATGCTGAAACCTATGTGGAAGGTCAGCGTATTTCAGAAACCACTATGCTGCAAAGTGGAATGAAGGTTCAGTTTGGGTCGTCTCATGTATTTAAATTTGTGGATCCCACTCAAGACCATATTATTTCTAAAAGATCTATTGATGCAAGTCTTATGGTCAAAGGTCCCAGACACAAAACTGGGTAAGTAAACCGGGAGCTCTTGAAAAAATAGAGAATGAGAGTATTATAAATGTCCTGTGTCTAGAGTATGACTTCAAATGAGTTCTGAGTAGCTGCTTGAAGTGTTAAATATATAACTATTTTAATACTTTAGCTCCACCTTGTGATTTTTTCTAGGATTAGCAAGTGTCTTTGTCGTAAGTATTCAGACAAGTTTTCCTGATGCTCACTTCTGTGTTAAAAACAGTGGAACACCTTATTTTAATTTATTTCAAAGTTCATCCAACCTCCAGGAAAAGTAAAGAAGTCACTGAATGTTTTCAGAGAGCCTGGTTTTTGTTTTTTTTCAGATAGTAACTTTTAAAATTCTCCCAGAAGGATTTGGAAATCAAGTGAGACTGTGAGGATAGGGAATTAGATGTCTCAATATAGCAACTACTTTTTGCAGTGTGATTACTGTTTTTCAAAGACTAACAGTCCCAAAGTCCATCCTGTTGTTTCTCTGTATGTTCAGATTTTTGATAGGTGCGTAATAAAAACACTGGTTATAGGTTTAGTGACTTGCAGGGGCTCAGGTATTCTATTCAGTGGCTATAAAACTTCTCAGGAGAAACAATTTTTGTTAGTAAGAGTTAGTATAGGTGTGTGTTTTAACCATTATTTTTTCTCGCCCTTATCTTAATGTGGAAGTACGCTGTGTGCTTCTTGTAGGACCAGTCTGCTGGAAGGCCTCCAGCAATTTAGCTGTCCTGTAATGTTTCTCCTTAAATCTTGACTACATCTAGCTTGCAGATCAATAAACAAATTATCTCGCAGCTTTATGTAGTCAACTGCAAAGCATGGTACTACTGCAGAACTTTACACCTGGACAGCAAAATCACTGGCAAAGGGTTACTGCAGTTAAGATCAAATATTTTTCAAACTCTTTAGAATAAGCAGATAATAAAATTGATTGCTATGATTTATGAATTATCAAGAAGGTATGTTCGGTACTGAAGAACTGGGCAAAAAATTGTAGCAAGTTTACTACAAGTGAACATAATACCTTGAACATATTTTTATGTGGTTTTATCTTTGTTTATGTGTATTTCTGTTTTCTTATTTAACTGGGAAAAAATTAATCAAAAATCTGTTTTTCCAAAGGAAATTATCTGTATAGATATCTGTAGGTGTTCTTATATACAGAATCAATACAGTATTTTAAAGTGAATATTAGCTGGACCCATGGTATACCTCTTGATTTTTAATTTACTGATTTTAGCTACTCTGTTCCTTACTTGTTAAATGTTTAATGATGTAGTTTCTAAGATGTACTTGAAATGTTATCTTGCTTTTAGAGCTGTTCAGGAAACCACATTTGATCTGGAGGGAGATGTTCACAGTGGAACAGCATTACCAGCAAGCAAGGTATTGTATTATGACTAAATTAGCAGTAAATAATGAAAGATCATGTGTAAGGTCAAAATTAAAACATCAGTAGCATTGGTGAAGTGCAGCTGGTTCATCCTTCTCCCCAGCCGTTTCCTGCTGTGGGTGGGCTTTGGTATCATGTGCGTTGTCTTCCCTCCCCACAAAGCTGTTCTGTTTATACATTTGGCATGCGTTCCATGCCAATAATACTAATTTTTTTTTAGAAAGGGATATTTCTCCAGCCTGGAATAGTTTCTCCCCAAGCTGACCTTTTGAAGGCAGATTTCATGCAGGTAGACATTCATGTTAGAAATGATACAAGACATACATCATTATTTCCTGTATATAGCCTATGACTATCATCTGCAGTAGGGTAAATAAATGTTTTATATAAAATTTTAACAGGGGTTCAATTTTAGTTTAAATAGGCTTTTAAAATTTAATGTATGTGACTTTTGACTTCAGTACAGCTCCTGTGTACATACTGACTAAACAAACAGTCTCTGCAGTCAGAATTTTAAACTCTTTATGAGGTGATAATCTTTTCTTGCTTTCCTTCTGCATTGTGTTTCTGTTAATAAATTCTGTGCCAGAGTTACATATTCTAAAAGCCAAGTAAAATGACACCCTGGTTAATGCCTTTCTTGGTGCTGTGATCACATGCCTCAGATGAAATGAGATAATGAATTATTTCAACAGTATGAAATATAGTAGAACTCCCAGAAAGTGATTTCTTTTTATGTTTTAGTACTACTATTATCAAACTGAAGTACTTGTAAAGAAATTTAGTGATACTGGAATGGCAATGTAGGTATTAATAATACTTTGATACCTTTTTGAATATGTTAGTGCTATTTTTTTTTTCTTGCCACAGACTTCAGTTTCAGTTTTTCTCTTTTTCTTTTAGCTTTGTTTGTGACAGTGCTTTCTTTTATCTTGGTTGCACTCTTCACCTCATGCAGGTATTTATTTAGTGACATTTTGGCGGGAGAAAACCCAAGGAACACTGCAAACTTTAAATGCTTCAAAATTGCTGAGAGGTGGAGTTTGTGACATTATTATATAGCATAGCTCATAGTCTTTCCAGACTCATGAGAAAAATACTTCTAGTGGACTTAGGAAAGCTTGAGAAACTTTTTTAATTTTTGTTATTTGAGAATGTACATTACATCTTGTTAAATTGTTTTCTGACGGTTGCTCTTAAGAGTTTGCTGCTTCTATATGGTAAAGGGGTAACAATAGCTTTGTTCAAACTCTTGCTTTGAAATGCATTTTTTTGGTAGGTTTTCTTGCGTGAAAGATTATTATTTAGCCCTAAATATTTAGTCCTAAATTATTTAGTCCTAAAAATTTCTTAGGAAATGTGGTAACACTTTTTATTCTACTGATGCTTTGTTTTCAATTGTTACACTGAAAAATAATTGCTATATATTTTGCTGCTTAAAGCAGCATGTTTTTTCCATTCCTGATAGGGTTTGATGTAATTGGAAGTGATAAATTTAAAGCTTCTTACTAAGGAGCTTGTGACACTGAAAGAAAACAAATCATGAAATCGTACATTAAAAATGGCATTGTTTGAATTGCCACTTCTTGCCCTGGAAAATTCCATACTGTCTAGCAGCTCAGTCTTTCCTCAAGAGCAGGATAAATGGTGGCATAGATCAGAAATGTAAGTGCTTGGAAACTATTGCAGAGGCAGAGTAGGGGAGCATAGCCAGTTTTAAATGTGTTAATATATTTCACTTTGTCTCTTAGCTAAAGTTTTCATTAATAATTCATTCTTACTTTGTATTGATAGCCACACAACTTTTAAATAAAGAAGTTTTACATTTTCATTATACGTTCTTGCAGTGCATTAACAAATAGCTGCTCCTCACTGGCCACTGTCGTCTTTTGAATTTCAAGTGTACTCTTCAATTCTTCATTGTGGTAAAAACACCTGCTGAGCTGCTGGATTCTGTGCTGTACTCTTCTCTTTTGTTTTCTCATCTCTTTTAAAGCCTCAAATTGACACGTCATTTTAATACTGCCAAGCACAAATACTGGCTAATCCAATGTTTGCATGCTAAGCACCTGTCCTGCTGTTTTGAATTAGAGCACCAGCAGGCTTGATGGTGACAGGGCATCATCAGCATCCAGCACAGCCGAACGAGGAATGGTGAAGCCGATGGTTAGAATAGAACAGCAGCAAGATTACCGCAGACAGGAAAGCAGGTAGGAAATGTGTAATCCATTGCTTCTCATATTGGGAAAAACCAGGTACATTTTTCTGATAGATAAAGCGGTATGTGAAAATAGTTTAAACTCTGATTTTCCTAATGGAAGATGAGATTTCCTTTCAGGTCGCAGAGTCACAGCATGATTTGGGTTGGAAGGGACCTTAACGATCATCTAATTCCAACCCCTCTGCCACAGTCAGGGACAGCTTCCACTAGGGGAAGGTTGCTTAAGGCTCTGTCCAGCCTGGCCTTGAACTCTGCCTGCGATGAGGCAGCTACGGCTTCTCTGGGCAACCTGTGCCAGTGCCTCACCACTTTAATGGTGAATAATTTATTTCTTATGTCTAGTCTAAATTTATCGCTTGCAGTTTAAAGCAGTTACCCTTGCCCTGTCACTACATACCCTTGTGAACATGTCCTATCACTACCCACCTTCCCTCCAAATAAAACCCAGGATTAACAACTAAAGCAAAAAACTTAAGAATATTAAAAAAATAATTCTTTTCCTTCAATATTCTATTATTTGTAGTTCTTTTTTTGTAAAGTCAAGCTAATAGTCATGTCACAATGATTTGTAGTTGGGAATGTCGTATGAAGTGTCTTTAATAATGCTGGTGGCAAGATGATGTGATTTACTCTGGGGAGGAAAATAATCAGGTCATTCCTATTTCTACAGTAGTCTTGTTGGCAAGTCATGTGAGCAAGTATTTTAGCTACCTCTGAATGCTTGTCTTGTAAAGTTATATAATTTATAAATACATGTAATACTTCCTTCTTGATTTTTTTGCATTTATGATTTAGTGCCTGTGATTAGGTACATAAATGGTATCCCATTTTGTTCATAAGCCCTTTTCTGAAGTACAAAACACCACTTTTCATGTCTTGCATATTCACTTGGTTTCCAAAGTTATAGTGAAAAACGCTGACTTCCAGTCATGTGCCATTTTCTTGCTATTCAGTCTCCATGCATTCATAATAGCTTGTTCAATTTCAACTCACTCCCATCCAAAAGGTCTCAGTTGCTTGTTAGACAATTTTTTTAACTATTAGCATTGCTTCAAAAATTGTCTCTGTTTTCTGTCATAAATGGAGGAGACCTGGTGGGTTACATCCAGAGATGCTGGTAGTTGGCTGACATCACTGCAACCACACAGAAAGAGATATTTTATTTTTTTAATGCATTTTATCATAAACAATCTAGGAGAATCCAGAAATACCTGGAGAATGTGTTACTGTTTTTAATGCAATTTGGAAGTGTAATATTACCTGACGCTATAGAGAGGAGGCAACCCTTAATCAATATTTTATGGCCTTGCTAGACACATCCTAACTAGACTTTCAGACTGGTTTAGCTCAGAGAATTTCATCACTACAGAGAGGATTTTTCTATAAAAGCAATATCAAAAGACAGCATATATTTAAAATGCACCCAGTAACAAAGCAGGTTGAGTGGGTGCTATCATATCGGAAGCACATAGAGAATTATTTTATCTAAATTTCCACTTTGCAAAGCTGATTTAGAAAGTATTTCTTTTGTGTGTGATTAGGAAAGGCAGAAAATGACATATTAATTGAAGGAAACACTTACCAAGGTAGCTGAAATAATTGACTTACTGCATCTGTTCTTAGAGAATTAATTTACTGGCAAAACTAACCTTTTTTTTTTTTTTTTTTAAGAAGTCTTACCTCTTTCTACGTCATATTAATTTTTCTCTTAAAGCCAATTTCAAAAATTCTCTAAGCATTACACTAATCCATACCACTTTTCATCTCTTCATGCTGCTTTCTGTTCCATTGGAGGGAAGACTGAGAATCCTGTTCCTTCCTGTGTGCTGAAAGGGATCACTATCTTTTTGTTCAAAAGAGAAGGAAATAAATCATCAGCTGAAATTTGTACTAGTTCACCAACCAGTTATTTCTTTGTCTGTTACAATTCCTGTAGGGAGAGATTAAAAACTTCTCTGGAGTTGTCACTCTAGTTCTGTTTTGATAATGCTGTGTGAATATTAGTTATTCTTCACTGAAAGTAATTAAGTTCTTGGTGAAGATGATGCACTTTTGGCAGTGTGCAGGTAGTAAGAAATCAGTTAAATTTATAGCAATGAAACCAGAGGAAATGCTATAGTTACACACCAGCTGAGTGCTCTTCATAAAGAGAGAGTACTGTCATGTTTGAAATATAACCAAACTGGCAGGAATTAACACATGTAATGCCGTGCTGTGCTGCTCCTTCACTTTCAGCTCCCAGAACTTCATTTTGCTGAGCACTGTTTATAATAAAGCATTGCCTGGATGGCTTAACTGAGGTCTCTGTTGGCTTAATTTTTTGCAAGTTAAAAAAACCCCAAAGAACAAAAACCAACCAAAATAACCCAAACAAACAAAACCAATTAAAAAAAAAAAAACAAACAAACACCAACCCACAACACCAAACCCCAAAGGTACTTTTAATTTTTTGATTAAATATGTTAAAATTTAATTTTAGATTTTCTGACATCAGCCTTCAAAGTTATCTTGTGGATTTTTACTATAGGAGGTAGTTGAATAAAGGCTTTTGGTGTCCTATCTCTACTTCCTGGAATAACTAATAATTCTAAGGAGAATGAGGCTTATATAATTGTATTATATGCCTTTTTTTATCAAAGTTGCTGGGGGAAGTAGAAAGCTATCTATTGTGTTACATGTGGTTAAAAATGACTGTTGCATGCAGAAGATACTGAGCTTTTACATATTTCCTTAAAATAGGTGCCTAAGTACAGAGAACAGTTCAGTTAATGATTTTTCTTAAGGGAGTTATAAAATATGTGCTTAACCTTTTGCAGACGCCATAAAAATAAATTTTCTGTTCATTTTTCTCCTTTGTGAATTCTCTGATAGGTAGTGATAAGAAAGAGCGTTGCAGTCAAGTTTAAGTCAGGGCATAGTTCTGCGACTCATGGAATGACTGCTGTTTCTTAACTTAGCATAGCAACAGACAAGTGAGGGCAAAGGCTAGATTTTACCTTCTCACCAGAAGAAAGGTAAAATAAATTGACTAAGTTCTCATCGGTTTTAGGACTCTTGCTATTAAAAATGGGAAGGAGTATTTGTTGTAACCAAACTGATGTTTCAGGTGAAGCTTCATTCACTTTCTTTCATGCGTCCATGAGTAATTTGTTACTTGAATCCTGTCAACAGCAGATGACAAACTGATCCTATCAGTCTGCCATGCAGTGCAGAGGAGGATGTTCATTAATATCACAGACTCCACAGTTGAAGTCTGTATTTTGATCTATTGTGTTGCAGGCAAATCTAGCTTGAATGGTTCCAGAGGAAAGTTAACAAAACGATAATTTTGGGAAAGGATGTGTCAGCATTTGGAACCAGTGTATTTGGAGAAATATGTCATTTTATGGTGGAATTAATATCACCCATGTGGATTGTTTGTTTCAGTTTTTGTCATCTTTCTGTAGATCTCAGGATACCCATGGACCAGAACTGATACTACCTGCCAGTATTGAATTCAGGGAAAGCTGTGAGTAAATTGTGAAGTTACAAAGCTAACCCGTTAACGTGTTTTTCTATAGTGTAGTATTTAATTCAGTTTGAAAACTTAAGGATAACAAACACTGAAAAGAGTAATGACTGAATAGATGATATCTGATACCAGCAATGTAGTTTATTTTGTTGGGGAGGGTGAACAGACATGTTGGGTATTGAGGCAAGTTCATGCATATCTAGTTGTAATTGCATTTCAGCTCTTTTATCTTCAGATACAAATTTAACTGTGAAAAAATTGTTAGTCCCACCTTCTGAACACTACATGGAATTCATTCTCTTCAATACAGTTCTCCATGGCTTGGATAATAGAGTGCATCTTGGGCAAAAATCCACTTTATATAAAATCTGATTTGGTTTAAATTTTCATTTAGATTTTTTTTTTTGTTATCTTGGTCCCCAGGTTTTTAAGGTCTCAGATCTAGTAGAAAAATACCATACCAGAGATTGTCCAGAATTCAGATATTTGAAACAAAATAGATTTGTGAGCAAGCAAAGACATTTTTTTATTAGTATAAAATTCCCTTTAATAAGGGAGCTTTGTAGGAAGAGAATGGAGAAGAGAAATCTTCCATTTTCGTGTTCCCCTTGAAGATGCAAATTTTCAGCAAAGAGATAGGAGATAGTGCAGCAATGTTTCCTGATGATCAGATTTTCTAACTTTATATAGAAATGTGTTGTTAGTGTGCCTAAGTAACTGTAGTACACAGTAGAAAATTTTATAGGGTTCAAATTCCTGTAAGTTGCCCCTACCCCAAGGATTCTTCTGTTCCCCCAAGTTATAGAATAGTTCTGTTTTATTTTCTTTCTGTCTTTGACTTTATGACACACGAGGGTTTTTTCTGTTTTCTCTGCAGCTGAAGATGCCTTCTTATCTGCTATTATAAATTACACAAATAGCTCAACAGTTCATTTTAAGCTGTCACCTACCTATGTTTTATATATGACATGTCGGTATGTATTGTCAAGCCAGTACAGACCTGACATCACTCCTGCTGAGCGTACTCATAAAGTCATTGCAATAGTCAACAAGATGGTGAACATGATGGAAGGAGTTATACAGGTGAGTTTCTCTGCAAAAGCATGTAAAGGGAATTAAATACATGTTGTAGGTTATCTGATAACCTTAGTCTTTTTCTTAGTGTTTAACCAACTTTTGTTGAGTGTCAGACCAACACCTGTATTGATTGCCCATGTGAAGGTTTGCTTTTGTGTCAGTGAATGATGTCAGTGGTAAGAAACCCTCTCCTGAGTAGTGTGGGAGGTTAGGGACAAGCTGTTGCTCTGAAGATTCATTCTCTGACAGGAAGTTACTCTTCTGTTCTGTAGAAGGTAAGAGAGCTCTTGTAAAACAAGTTGTGTGGCTTATTAAAGAATATTGTACAGATGGCAGTTGTTTTTACTGATGATGCTTGAAGTGAACATATTAAAAAGAAGCATGACTTTTTAATTTTGATCCCGTTACTTTTACATCTTCTGTAATCACAAAAATGGTAATAAACAATGGTAATAAAACAGTACTTTTTGCACCAAGCTAACACAATTGCCTTGTAAAGAGAAACGTAAGTTCTCAGATGTTCCAGCATCTTATATGTAGTCTGATGCTATTGCTGTCACATGTGCAAGACTTCTACAGAAGCACAGGGGGAGTTCAGTTTTGTGTAGGAATGCAGGATAAGATCCACTGGGTTGTCTGTGAAATTAAGACAACAACCTTGCAGTGTGTAACTTGATAAAATGTAATGGTCACTTCCTGAAAAAGGAGTGCTAGTGCAGGTATCCTCACTAATTTAAAAATGTAATTTCTTCATCTGCAGATTTTTTTCTCAGAGGAAAAATTGAAATATATTTCTATATTAAAACACGTGTATATTGCAAAAGTACTGCTATGGTAGCCCGTACAGAGCAAGGACCCTGTTGTGCTAGGCATCGAACAACCGTAACAAACACATCAGTCCTGCTTTAGAGAATTTATGATGCAAGTATTGCTCACCAGGTTGATTAAGGAAGAAGAGGAAAGTAAACAAATGACAGTGGCATCAAAGTCACAGCAGACCTCAACTGTTCAGCTTTTTTTCAGGTTTTGGAAAGATTTAGTGGAGTTTTCAGCAGGGAGAATATTACAATTAGATGGCTTTGTAAACAGTTGTAACAGGCTCCCACTTTTCCCAAGAAAGAGTGGGAGAAAATGCTAGTGTTGAAGACACTTTAAGAAAACAAATACTAGTTTTTCATGTACATTCTGGCACTGATGAGAAGTTGAAAGGTGATTTCAATCTGAAGTACATTGCTTTGAGTCTTGATGCTGTGGTGAATGGATACTAGACAAAATCAAAATGGTATCAAAAGTTAAATATTCAGGTTCCGCTATTAAAAAAATAAATAGATCTGGCAGTGGAAGAGGGAGTTTGTTAAAGTCAGAGATCAGACTGTGGCAGTAGTGGAGAAGATGAAATGCAAAGAGCCTGAACATAAACAATGTAATTGGGAGAATGGAAATTAATCAGTGAAAGGGTAGGAGTCAAATAGAATCTGAAATTGACAGGGCTGAATCAGTCACTCAGTTTATATAACTAATGTAAACCAGTAACAGTAACCCCAAAAAGATGTGGGGCGACAAGGATGGGAACAATGAGAAAGCAAAGATAAAGTGCTGCATTCTTTGTGTTAAACTAAAATGAATAAGCATGAAACAAATCAAAGACAGAAAATAGATTATCTTGTAAAAATATTCATTTATAGCACTGAGAAGGTCTTCCCAAGTCAAGTCCAGCTTTGTGGTTGTTGCAAGCAAGTGTATTTTATGTAATCCTGCTAATAGCATTCCCAAGATGTTAAAACCAAGTGTTTTTCTGGACTGTCCTTTGTGAAGGGCCATTTTTACAGTATTACAACTCTGTAGTTTGACTCTAATCTCCAACCTATAACTTAAGGAAGTGGTAGCTGTATTTGTGGTTTGTGAATGATGTTACCTAGTTGAAAGAAATGAGCTAAGGAGAGTTGGAGGTTGCAGAAAATTGGGAGGAGGTTCTTTCAGATGTCATGCTGAAGAAATAGGAGGAGAGGGGGAAGACAACAAATTTGATGAAAGAGTGGAACTTCAGTGAATTTGAAGGTTAATGGGCTGGAGACAAAGAAATGCTTTGGTTCTAAAGCTTGACCAGGAAAAAAAATTCATTAGCTTGGACTTGTCTTAGTAGAGTATAAACAGTATTAGGTTAAGTCAATTACTTCATCTGAGCTGTAGAATGAGTGGTTATATTGATGGCTGTCACAGTTAAATTGCCACCGTAGTCCTCACTGTATAACAATAGATTTTTGTCTTGACTGTAAAGCATGCCTGGGCTGAAAAGGATCTGAAAGGTGTGAAAGACAACGACAGGGAGGCAAGCTGAGCCAGAAGTAGGGGGAAGGTGCACAACTTGTGCTGTACTGTGGGAGTAAAATAAATTTAGATCCCAATTTTGCCTGCTTAGATTATAAAAGGAGACTTTCTGAAGTTACTCAAGATGTACTTGCTGACAGATTAAATCTGTGACTTTCAGTAGTCTTTGCATTAGTGTATGCAAATATCATAGAAGGCTTCATATGAGATAGGGATAAAATTGGAGAGATCTGTGAGAAGGTTCAGTGCTTTCAGTGAAAATCTAGGAATGGAAACTTCATCATATAAAAAAGCCAATTTTTTTTTTATCCTGATTTTTATTTTTACCCCCACCCCCTCCACCTTCAAATAATTTCTGCTCCTCTGAAAATTTTAGCGTGTTGATCGAAGGAGCATCTCCTTTTGTTCTCTGACAGCACATCTTCACTCAGTTCAAAACACTGTAGTTGGAAAGGGGAAAGAAACAAAAGCAGTGGCAATTTGGTTTGATTTTTGAGCTCTTAACTAAAATTCTAATAGTTACAGCAAACACACCTCAAATTATTACCTCTATCCTGGGTTCAGCAGTGAGCTCACCGTGTTGCTGGTGGGAGAGAGTGGTCCGAGTAGAAAGCCAAAATGAATTAAGTAAGAACTCAGTTTCAAGTAATCAGCCAAACATGGTGATTAGGTGTTGGTTTTGTTTGCGGTTTTGTGTTTTTGATTACTCAGTGTAACTTGCTTACCAGCATTTAAGAAGCTTAGTGTGGTATTTCATTTGACTCTTTTGTTGTTTTTTTTAATTCGAAAGTCATGTATTAAATCTGTCCTAGGTGTGTTATGTTTTCCGTTTGGGTTTTTTTTTGTGGGTTTGTTTGTTTTTTCTGGTGGGGATTTTGTGTCCTCCTTTGTGTGTTTGTACACTGTCTTCATCGCAGCAGTGTGGGCAAATAGCTCCCTGGATCTGCTACTTGGATGGCTAGTTTACCCATTGTCCACAAACAATGCTGCGGGTTTTCTATGGCACACTGAGCTAATAACCACCTATTCTGGGATGTCATCTAGTACAGGGCATTCCTGGAATTAAATGTAACATGTGGGCACTCCAGTTCTTAGCTGTTGTGCTACTAGTCCTGTTAAACTAATTAATTTTTCAAAAGGGGCTCAGTTGCATTGTAGCTACTGATTAATGCATCTGTGTGTAACTGTGAACATAAGTGTTGTACCTTCATATTTAGTGTTTGATTTCTAAAGCTATCATGATTGTTCACAAGTTTCTTTCTTCTATTCTGTTTGATTTCCTTCGTCCGTTTTACTCCAGGAGGTAGACCAGGTTGATCAGGTAGGATATATTGCTGGGAACTGATCCTAGCTATGTTGGCTTAGCTCAGTTTCTCATGCTGCTTCCATATCAAAATACAATACTCAAACAGCTGGACTTGAACAGTTCATAACACTCATTCAGCAACTGGAACATGCAGTACTAAAATCCTTTTTTGACTTTGCAACTTTTACGGCATTCCATAATTTCTGCTTAACGCACTTCAATGTGGATATGAAATGACCAAAGTTCTTTTTCTTCCCTTTATTTTCTTTTTTTGTTGTTTGTGGTTCCTATTCTTTGGATTTCATCTGAGGTTGCCTGGCCTGGCATTTGTGGTCGGGAGATGGTGAGATAGATCAGTACTTGATACTGAATCACCTGGTAGCAAAGCCAGTGAGCGCAGTATCAGAGTTGCAGTGGGCAGTAGTGAATATGCGCTTAACAGTGCACAGATTACCAGATACTGCATTCCGCTAAGCTCTTAGCACTTTGTAACTAGGTGCTTATGCAGAGACTTTATTGATGTGGCTATTGGCAATTTAACCGAATTTTGTATGTTCCGTGGATGTGTTAAAATTGGACTTGATCGGTCACAACAATTGCTATATTGCATATAAACATTTTGCAAATATCTGGTATCTGGGTTATGTTTGGTGAAATGGGCAAAGGTACTGGTCTATCTTTTGGAGCCTTTATAAGCTGCCATGCTTTATCAGAAAACCATTTCGCTATATTATTTCTTGTTTCTTTCTACTTACAGAAACAGAAGAATATTGCTGGGGCACTTGCCTTTTGGATGGCAAATGCATCTGAATTATTGAATTTCATAAAGCAAGATAGAGATCTTAGCCGAATTACTGTTGATGCACAAGATGTTTTAGCACACTTGGTTCAAATGGCATTCAAGTAAGACTATCAGACATTTGTTTCACTTAATATATTCTGTGTTTCTTTGGGTTTTAGAATGACTTCACATCTTTGCCACATTTTAGGTATAGCAATAATGTCTTTTGTATATTATTAAATATCTGAGAGGAGAACTTCTGAAAGAGGCCATACTTTGCTTTATGAATATGGATCACTGGGCTGCTCAAGGAGTTTCATCTGTTAGCTGTTCTTGTGCTAGTTGAGGCTGCCAGTGAAAATTTAGGGAAATGTTATTTAAGTGTAGTTTATGTTGATTGCTTTCTTTTAATTAAAGATTTTCATGGAGATGTGAGGAAAGGTTATCTTTCTTGTTAATATATAAATACGTAGGCTTAAATATTATGGGCTTCTAATGAACCTTACGCACTTTAAGGGCTACTAATTATAAATCCACTTTCATAATTTGCATAAATAGCAATTTGCACAGTGATTTTTTTTTGCATTTTTTTCCTTAAAAACATAAGGACAGGTTTTAGCTTGAGGTGAAATCAACCTGTGCTCATCAGCTCAGGCAGTTACAATACTTATTAAAAGAAAAATTGAATGAAGCATCCAATGGAAAGGGAAGTCCGATGAGGAGAAGGGTCCTCAAACAAAGATAATGACATGTAGAGAGCGCAGTGCTAAGCAACAAAAAGGGCTTATTTTTTGTTCATATGTAGATTATTTTTTTTTTTCCCAAATGACAATTCAACAAGTATTTCTCAGCAAATCTGTGTCTCTGATACTAATGTATAGAGAAGTCACAGTGTATCTTGGGTTACTTATACCCACCCTTTCCTCACTCTACAGGATGTTTTTTTTAAATACAGTCTTTTCATACATCTCTAATAGCGTAGAATATAATCTTCTTATACCATGACAGGCTTGGGAGAACTAAACATGGTTTAATTGTTCAGTTTTTTTAAGGGGGGCTGTATTCCTCTAAAGAACAATATGCATTATGTGAAACCTTATAATTGGTTTCTAAAATTCCAAAAGGTTTCAAAGATGCACCAAACCAGTTAGTATGTACTTCCACAGACTTCCCCTCTCTCCTGGTGAATTATGGGCAGATGGGGTATAGCAAGTAGCTATTTTGACAGGTCTTTCCACTTATATAGCACCTCTAAATTAGTAAGTGTTAATGAAACTGTGTCTTTTTGCCATAGGTCAGTGTTTTAGAGTTGTGTGTTGAAAAAACTCTTCGCTACTTCAATTTATTAGATAGTCACTGAAGACAGAACATTGCTGAGAGTAGAAGAAATGTACTGTGTTTTTCCCTGAACATTATGAGCAGGCTGGATGCGGAAGTGTATTTCTGAATGTTAGCTGCATGAATTCTCCCCTAAGTACGCTAAACATGACAGAGTCCAAATGTATGTATTAAACTTTTGGAGAAGTATGGAATACGTATTTCGAAGGCAAATAAAAAAGCAAAACAGAAGCATGAGAGGATTCTGCTGTGAAAATGTTACTTAATGGTAACAACTGGCATACAAGAATTGGTTGAAAATGTCATGGCTTTTGTTTTCTAGTGGAAGATATTTCATTAAAAATCTTACCAGTGAAACAGAAAGGGAAGTTGTAGAAAGCCATGAAAAATTTCATGTTAATGTGTTATTTTGTTTGTTTGTTTCAGTTATTACAGTTTGATGCCCTTTTAGTTTTCAGTTCTCAACAGTAAATGTATAAATGAATTATCAAAAATGCTGTTAAAATGTTTGTTAGAATACTAAACCAGGCCTTTCATTTCACTCTTAAGGTAAGAGAAATACAAGAAACAAAATTGTTTACAGAAACCAATAGGACTATTT
Organism: Psittacula echo; assembly: GCF_963264785.1. NCBI lineage: Eukaryota > Metazoa > Chordata > Aves > Psittaciformes > Psittacidae > Psittacula > Psittacula echo. Next base: position 33,210,126 of record NC_137738.1, on the reverse strand, counting down.
CAGTTTCTGTGCCTTGGTTCAGAATAGGAATTTTTTCGATTTTGTAAGTATTACTCTTGGTAGGTTTTAAAACAGAGAAAAGTGTATTTCTGTTTTAAAGAAAAATTCCCAATCTTGCAGAACCAAAGTATAACCTGATAGCATCTGTTTATGTAGCGTATGATCTTTGCTTACAAGTGTGGTAGCGATATTGCATTTACTTTGTTTGCTCCTTGACTACCTTTTTCCAGCATTTTTGGGAAAGTTATGGGAGAACTGGTCTCCCTGGCTTTTAAAAAAGTCCTGTTTGGTTCCCTGTAGTCACATACCCAACACTGCAGTTTCAGGCTTCTTGCCACTTAATAGATCTCTTTTCTTCAGGAACATTCATAATGAGCACATAAAGGATTTTAAAATGTTTCTTTTTTTGTTTACTCTTCCTTCCAGGTACTTGGTTCATTGTCTGCAATCAGAGCTTAATAACTACATGCCAGCATTCCTCGATGATCCAGAGGAGAATAATCCTCAGAGGCCTAAAATAGGTTAGACTGCTTGATCTTTCCTTGTATCTTCTAAATGAAAAAAGAAAAAATAATTTGATTTTTTTCTTAACAGTGATACAACATTTAAAAGTTTCCCTAACCCCTGAGAACTGTTTGGATCGGTTTTGTATGGATGATAAGAAAGGGCAGAATTAGCATTCAGATGATGTCTATTGAGTTTAAAAATCATGGAATAACATAGTATGAAGGGTAACATCTGCATGTCATGTGGTGCAGCATCTTGCTCGAGGCAGGTGCAACTGGATCAGGTTGTTCAGAGTATTATCCGGTTTACTTTTGAATCTGCACTGATGGATGAAGCTGCCACATCTCTTAGTAACCTGTTCCAATGTTTGACTACCCCTCACGGAGAAAATACTTTAACTATATATAAATGGAATTCCCCATGTTGCAATTTTTCTGTTGGTTTCAGCAGTTTCACTGTAAGGATGCTATGGGAGAATCTGACAAAGTACCCCCAAGTACTAAAGTTAAGCTGACTGGCCTTGTAGATTCGTGACAAGGATCCTTGCCACAATACTTTAAATATGGTGGTCCTTCACAGCAGTGTCAGCCTTCATGGGCTGTTCCTGTCCATGACAGCACTCTGGTCATGTGTGCTATCCCACTGTATCTGTAATCCCAACTCAGCAACAGCGCTCAGACTTCTAATGCCCCTTGCTCTGTTTTCCGTGCTGAACATGTTCACGCATGGGTCCTGTCTCAGGGCCCCTGAGACAGGACCCCATGTTGTTCTTTTCATGGGAAAAGTGTGAAAGCCTCCTACATTTTGTAGCCTGATGACTAAAGAAGAAAATGGAAAAATGTAAAAAATACTCTAGTTTGGAGGGATTAACTGGGGATAAAACGTTAGGAAAAGTTAATAAAATAGTGACATTCTGAATAATTGAAGTAAAGATGATCTCCAGAGCTATTAAGTACAGTCATTCTCTTCAACTGTGAAGAGTATTATACAAAATTCATATATGCTTCCTGGTCTTTTGAATATTAAGCTTTCTGCACTTGGTTTTCCCTTGTGCTGAACACTGAAGGAAGAATATAAAGATGTACTGTTAAGTTTCTTAATGCCCTGTACAGTGAAAGAGAGGACTTTCCTGGGACCCAGGCCTTGAAAAAGTAGCAAACTTGATATTGAAATAAAGGCAGATGATCATTATTTCAGACATTTATGAACTGCTTTATATATTTCTGTCTTACAACATACAGATAATGTTTTTCAAATAAAATCCTGTGTTCCAGTTCTAAAGAAATCAGTTTGGTGTTCTCTTCAAGAGGGATTTCAGATGGAAGTATTGACTTAAATATTCCACTTCCACCAGGAAACATATAAAGATGTTCGCTCTCGGTGATAATAAGAAGTCACTATTGCTTCTAATATAATATTGCAGTGAACTAATGGGCAAAAGGAAATGACATTTTAAAAAACCCTAATGTGTAAACAGAAGGTACGTTCTGCAGTTCAAGTGCATCATGCAATGCAAAAAGTTTCTGCTGAAATTTTTGAGTATTGTTGATACTTACCTGGATTCAGCATTTATGAGGCTGCAGTTGGAGCACTGCATCCAGTTTTAGATTCCCCAGCACAAGCTGGAGCTATGGAATAATTGCAGTATGCATTTGAAACAGTAGAATATAAAGTTTTTCACTTGTTATTAAAAATAGCAGAAAAATGAGTTTACTCAAATGAGGACATAGTGTCAGATACAACCAATGAAGGACTTGCATACTAAATAGTTCTCCAGAAGAATTTTCTTTGATATCAGCAGCTAAAAAATGTATTTCAGCTGTCAGTTTAATGTTGCTCAGTCTTGAAAACCTTGGAGCAATAAATTTATTTCTCAAAGTCTGTATAACTGAAATACATGTAGGTTCCACCTAGCATTCACCAACCTGACGCGAGTGTCTTTGTTTTATGTTGTTTATGGCCTACACCACTTGTACATTGCAGTATGTGAATGTGATTTACTTTTTATTCTATCTCTGTAGATGATGTGCTGCATACGTTGACTGGAGCTATGTCGCTCTTGCGAAGATGTAGAGTGAATGCTGCTCTGACCATACAGCTCTTCTCCCAGCTGTTTCACTTCATAAACATGTGGCTTTTTAACAGATTAGTTACGGCACCAGATTCAGGGTTATGTTCACATTACTGGGGAGCTATTGTTCGTCAACAGTTGGGCCACATTGAAGCCTGGGCAGAAAAACAGGGTTTAGAATTGGCTGCTGATTGCCACCTGAGCAGAATAGTGCAGGTGAGTATGTGTATTGCTGATATAACACTTCTCACATGATTGTATATTCAGAGAGAACATTTGTATATTCTGTGTCTCTAGAGAATAGCATGAGGACAAGTGTAGTTTGTGTTAACATTTGTAACATTGAGGTAGAATACAAAGACATAAAATATGCTTTCAGCATCATAAATTTTTAAGTTACAAGTGAAATTAATAGTGATTTTAGCCAACATGCTGTTCAATTTGTTTATATGACTGAGAGAGAATTCTGCTGACAGGGACAAGAAGAATAGATGAAAAATTTATACGCCTCATTTAGGATAGGTTTCCTGTTAATTTGTCTTTTATGGAGAGGAGGTATATTTAGTGGTTGTTTTGGTGATATTTATGTAGGTTCTGTTACAAATCTGGCTTCTTGATTTATCTTATCTCTAACCTAAAGAACATTCAGAAACAAGGCTTAGGATTTCATTCGGGTTTGGATTTGTCTCTTATGACTGTTTTTCCTTCTCCTCAGGCAACCACATTGCTTACCATGGACAAATATTCACATGCAGATGTTCCAAATATTAACAGTACTTGCTTTAAGCTGAATTCTCTGCAGCTACAAGCTTTGTTGCAGAATTATCACTGTGCTCCAGATGAACCACTCATCCCAACAGTAAGTCTCTTGTGTCACTTACTGTGCTGTTTTAACATACCTGAGCCATTGGCCTTCTGTCGATATACGTGTCATGGTGGAGCTGAAAGTCCTGGTTTACACAAGTTGTCTGTTTCTTTTCTTTTATTTAGACTTAACAGAAATCTGTATGCATTCAACAGAATGTCAAAACTTTAGAGCTGCTGTGATTCCACCTCTGCACATGCATGTTCTTTGTTACATATTTTTAAATATAGCTCTCATATTCAGTAAAAAATGCACCACAGATTTTGAAAATATTCGAGTAAATGCTTCTGTTATATTCTCTAACTACATAATTTGTGATTTAATCAAATAAAGCAATGTGGTGTACTGACTATGCATAGTGGAGCTAAAGAAGTGTTATATCTGATAATTTACTATCAGAATTCCTTTTTCTTGCAGTCTTAATATTTTCTTAATGTTAGGGTCTGAAAATTGCCCCTTAATGGTAATGATGTCTTTCTGCCTTCTGTCCAGGAATTGATAGAGAATGTAGTAACTGTTGCAGAAAATACAGCTGATGAACTTGCTCGCAGTGATGGCCGAGAAGTCCAACTGGAAGAGGATCCTGATTTACAGCTACCTTTTCTTTTACCAGAAGATGGCTATTCCTGTGATGTTGTCAGAAATGTTCCAAGTGGTTTACAAGAATTTTTAGATCCACTCTGTCAGAGAGGTTAGTTCTTGTGTTGTTTTATAATTATCTCCTTTTTTTAGTGTAGTGAACACAGATTGCAAAATGCATTCTAGTTAAATGTAAACCACTTTATGTATGTATGTTTCAATCTTTTTATACTGTGTTCTTCAATTGCTTATTTTTGCAACCCATAGAAAGTATGTAGGATTTTTAATTTCTTACCCTTTTTCCCAGTCCCTTTAATTGAATTTCAAGGTTCTAAATAAGCAGTGCTGAGTTAACTAGTGCCAACTGAAACTTTGTTTTGCCTTTGCTCCAGAGCCTTTTTGGATTTTGGTGCTAGAGCAGCAAAAATTCACATAAATGTAAATTTTGTAATACTGAAATACTTTCACAATTAACGTACTTTTAAAATGAATGTGAATTAAATAGGTCACTTTTTTTACTCATCAGCTGCTTCAATATAATGTTAAAACCCCACGATCTTAAAATAGCTCTTTTTATGTTCATCAGAATAAGAATGTATGTACAGTGAGTTGCAGAGGGTGTAGTCTTGAGACTAAAGGAGACTAGTAGAATTAATTCTTTAGCTAAGTATAGTTCATTTGCCATACAAATATCTGTACAGTTATTACAAGTGAGGCCTTCTTAATGCATACTTTCAACATTTTACTTTTTACGTATCTCTTAAATTATGCCGAGGGCCTGGTTTGCAGTAAATCAGTGTAAACTGAATTGCCAGAAGATGGTCTTTGTGAGGAGGAGAATCTCGATTATTTGGATGGAGTGCTTAGTAATTTTAATGTGATGTAGCTAGTCACTGACCCTGATTTAGGAGTCAGTGTTGGCTACCTCTCATCTGCTGTGGCTCTTTTTTTCAAAAATCTAGGAGTTGCTCAATTGGGGGATGGGGGGGGAATCAAACAAAGCCCTCACTTTTAATTGCACAGTTGCATTAAAAAAAGTAATGAGTCCAGGTGAAGCTTCATCTCTGTCAAATATATGCTGAGACAAGACAGCTAGAAGCAAAGTTACTTAGCAAAGCAGAAGACTTATTTGGTGCTGTCTCATAGTTCTGGTGACTTGTATTATAAAGATGACTTGGTGTTTAGTGACTTTTCTGAGTCTAGTTGGCACAAGCAATACTTTGCAGCCCAGGGGTTTTCTGTGAGCTTGTAGTGTTTCTAAATACATGTTTCTCAGAAGCAGTAGCTATAGAACAGTAGGGCTTTGTAGATAACATAAAATTGCAGTGAAGCACATAATGGCATTTAAGATGCTAGTTTCAGCATGCTAATGAATATAAAAAGATAAATACTGCTATTTGGAGTTTCCTTGTGGCAATCTATTTGATTTTAATTTGTTGAGAGAATACCGTGACTATGTTGATGTTACTGTCTCTTTTAGGTTTTTGTAGGCTAACGCCTCATCCACGATCACCAGGCACATGGACAATATACTTTGAAGGTGCAGACTATGAAAGTCACCTATCACATGAGAATGCTGAGCTAGTAAGTACTGATTCAGTGAAAAATTTGCCGTTGTGTTTCATGTGATGAGTTTTAATTCTGATTAGCAAGAACAGGATTCATCATTAAACTTATTACACATCAGTGATTTGGTAAATTTAAGGAACTGTTTTCAGGGTTTTTTTAAGTAAGTGTTTTTCTAGGCTGTTGCCTAGATGATAACAGTTCTCACATAAGCAAACTTTGACTATTGTGTTCTCCTACCCTGGGGCTAAACAGTGGAGTAATTGCATTTAAACACAAGCAAAAATATATGTGGACATGCATGTGTAAATAACTTGTAATGTGAATGGAGTTATGCTTTTATTTATAAACTGGCAGTTACCAACTGAATGTTTAGTATTAAGTTGTGATCTGGTACTTCTTTTCTTCTAGATTTTCAGGAAAAAGTTTTGATTTTTCTTTTTCATTATACTTGTTAAAAGAAGGGTTTCACTTCAGTGTGAGATGCTGCTTTTTTTCTGGTTTGGGTGAGGGTTGTTTGTTTGTTTAATTTGTATTATTTGGGTTTGCTTTTGTGGTTTTTTTCTAATATCCAATAGCCAAGAATCTCAAAGTTACAGAACAGCTCGGTTTTAGAAGATGGTGACTTGCTGTATAAAATTGCTAAACAGAAATAGCTTCATGTTTATAATTAATATTTCAATGAAATCAAGAAAGTCAACCTGAAACTAGAAATACGTTCCTAAGGCTTTCTGTGAAAAATACTTGCCCCTCACTGTTCAGAGGGACTTGAAATCTTCATTTGTGAACCTGGCATTTGTGAGATGACTTTAGGCAATCTTGCTGCAGGAGCATAAAGAACGTGTTTACTTTACAGAAGATAGCATCTCCTAAATCTGTGTGACTGGTGTAGCAGAGCCCAGCCCTGAACCACTTAAGTCAGGTTCTATATACTTACTATCTTGATAAATGGGCATTTGACTGAGGAAGGTATTGCGGAGACATTCTTGACACATAATGCATCACTGTATTGGTCTGAAGAAATGCGTTTGTTAGAGCTAGAGGAAACAGAAATCATCTGAAGTTATACTAGGTACTTTCTGTTCTTCATACTAAGAAAAAGAGTTTTGGCCAGTCGTCCTTACAAAGGCTTGATAAAGAAATGCTGGATGAGTGGATGCTACTGTTTGATTCATCTGTGGAAATGAATACCATGTAAGGCTGTTCAAATAACCTGATCTAATAATTCTTCTATCTTTTGTATGTGTCTTAACTGAATGTGGTAGGCTTCACAGTTCTGAAAGTCGTTAGTCTTGGTGCTTGAGCAGTGCTCTAAATCACCTCTTGGTGCAACATGCCTACATAATCTAAATACTATATAAATGTTCCATTTCATAGCTATGAGGTCGGGTTGTTTTGGTTGGGGTTTTTTTGGTTTGGTTTGATGTGTGTTCAGGGTTTTTCTGTTTTGGGTTGTTTTTTCTTTTCCCCCACCCCAAGCCAAAACTCTTCTCACAGTTGTGCTTCTGTTGGTAGTCTGTGGAATTGCCCAGACTAGGCAGGCCCCCTCAGATTTTCATTGAAGAATTTCTTTTATTCGTAGACTGAGAGAGAAATTCAATATAGACTAATAGCAAAGTTACCTTCACAGTGGCTTACGTTTTCCAGTGTGTATGGGATTTTTGTTGATTTAGTTTAATAATGTTTATATTTTAAATTAATGGAAAAACTCCTGGATAAAGTAGGAACAGATTTTGTTCTTTTGCCGTCCTTGGCACAGGAGTGCTAGAATACTCCTAGCTAAAAAACTGCTTTCTTTTCTAATACATGAACTTAAATTTTTTTGAATTAACTTCCTTTGCTTGTGTTTTTATTTTGTCATGGGTCTTTGGAACTTGCAGTTAGGTTTGAATATGAATACAAGCTTGGGTGGTTTAACTTACATGCTTCAGCTAATGAAGACTGGGGTGACACTTTTTGACTAGAGGTTGCTGACAGTTTTGAAAGGTAAAAAAAATGCTGAGCATGTTCAGGGACTCGGGCTGCATTTGAGTTATTCTCAGAAGTGAAATTTTTTTGAACTTCCAAGGTTTTAATACTTTGTTTGAAATCAATTAGCTTCTTGATATCTTTGCAGAATTATTATCTCCTAGATGCAGCACTAAGTCCTGAGCTCGTGTCCATCACCCTCACCTTTCTAATAGGAGCCTACTGAGTCTGAACTTCAGTTTTCATTCAAAGTTCCTGCAGTTTTATAGACCTGTTAAGATTAAAATTATGACTCAGTAATAATCTCTGCTGAATTAGAGAAGGAAGAACAATAGAGAGACTTAGCAGTGTTCATAACACAGGTGTAGTACTTGATAATATGAATCCATATTAATCAAAGGTTAGAGATACTACCTTGAAAATGGAGTACCAGATATATTATTTAGGATGTGAGATCTGCTGCTGTACTAACAACTTAGTTTTGATTGATGAAATACTTTGCACAGTAATTTCCCTAGCTTAGCAATGAATATGAACTCTTTTTTGTCTTATTTCTCTTTCCCTGTTTGATAGGCTCAGCCTTTGAGGAAAGAGCCTGAAATTATCACTGTAACACTAAAAAAACAGAACGGAATGGGCCTCAGCATTGTTGCTGCCAAGGTATGGAAGTCAGTTTATTTTAATGTTATTGGAAAAAGCTTGCTTTTTTTAATCAGCCGACTATGGAAAATGTTAACGGAAAAATCTATTTCCCTGAAGTTTGTTCTGCACATCACGTTGATCATACTTCTGTTCTGGCTGGGGAATGTTTCTGTAAAATACACAGATGTGAACAATACAAGAAAATATAATATAGATGTAGTAAAGACATTTAAGTTTAAACCTCTACTACAGGTTTATTAATTTTCCAAGCCAAAAATTGTCAGTGTTATTAAATGGAGTTAATAAACAGGCGTGTTTAACACTTCTGCTGAAAAAACCCCAGAATTATCTAGGAAAGAAAAGCAGTGAATATAAAGAATGTGTATTTTTTTTTTTTAATTTGATAGGTAAATAAACCAATTCAAATACATACATAAAAGTCTGTATACTTTCTGCTATGAAGACAACACTTTATCTTTTGCACTGTGTACAGATGCATGTGTTACTTCAGTTTTGCTGCTTTAGAGTGCTACAGTATATTAAGTAGCGTGGCAACGGAGGGCGTATCTCTTGCTCCGACTTGCCAAAATTGTGGGTGTATACTACTCTTAATAGTACTTGATAGTAATGTATAGGATGCACATACAACTCCAGCCACCAGATGGAGGACTCCACTAGTTGGTTGGTTTTGCTTGATTAACTGGGTCACATAGCAGACATAATCTTTTGAGTTTTAAGCGTGTTATAAATTAAGCAACAGTGATATCCAAAAGCCCTTGTTGTGATTATGTGGTTTACTACAGATAGAACCAAGTCCAATGTCTCTCCACTGTGTAGCACATGAAACTTCAGAACGCCGTAGTCTTCCTTGGCACTTAGTGCATGGGCTGAAAGACAATTGTTTTACTGCTTTTAAGTTATCTCACAGTTAATTGTTTCTAAAAAGTGCTATTTTTTTCCTACAACTTTGCCCATTTCACAGTCTGTACTTGAAACAATATCTTGCATGGTATCAGCTTTTAAGATTTATTTCTGGCATCTGTAAAGGAATACCAGGTATCAGGTGTATGTTGCTAACAGTCAGCAGTTATTGAGGAAACTATTCAGGATCTGTAAAATGTAACTCAATATTCTACTCTTATTTTGGTAGAGTGGGTTAATAATTCGACAAGTAAATATTAAATCTTCAGATATGCCAGATTAAATATGTATCAGACTTCTGACATCTGCATTTCTGTTTAATGTTTCAAAATACACAGTGGAAATTTTATTTTTCTTTTTCACTTTAAGCTGTGAAATCTGATTTCTTGTGTAGAGAGAAGCAGGCTATAACAGGAGGGAAAAGTTTCTGTTTTCACTGGAGCTGGCTGGTTTCTATACACTGTTTTAACAACTGACACTTAATCTCCATTAGCAGTATGTAACAGTGCCACTGGTCAGTGTATAAGCTTGATTTGAAAGGGTTTTAAAAGTTGTTTAACCTATTTCATGATTTCTTTAACATGATCAGTGACATCAGCAAGACATGAGCAGTCTTCATCTCAGCTCAGTTGCAGAAGCACTGGTTCAGGCAGTGATTACGTTTCATCTTGCTGCTGTGTGCCTGCCGCAGTAGTGTAATTCTGATATTTTAAAATGATTGTCTTAAATCTTGATCTGAAATAAGTAAGAGGCAAATTTTTATTTTAGTTTCAGTGTACATAAATGGAAACTTGTTTAATTGAAGAAATTTGGATAGAAATACTCATCCTGCATTAAGTGTTGGAAACAAGTTGCTGTAGTAGCTAAATAGGATTATTTTCAAGAGGTTATTTCAAAGGGTTCGAAGTTGTTTGTTGTAAGTAATTAATAGCATGTTGTTCCCATAATAGGCTTCAGAAAAATAACAGAGTAAGAAAGAATAACAGTCATTAATTTTCTGAATCTGGCCAGAGCAGAACAGATTAGAGAATTAAGTAACTGTGACTGAGAAGCTAGCAGTAGTGGGAGGATTTTTTCTTTGTTTTATCTTGTTGGCTTTTACTAAGAATTTTTTCAACATGTCTAAAGTTGGGTATCTTTTACCAGCGTAAAAATTAAAATTCTTATTTTTCCTTTGACCGAGGAAAGTGGAGGAAGAAGTTCAGTAGACTGCTAAATTTTTCCAAATGTTAACTGGATAAAATACCTGAAATGAGAGGGAGGCACAAGTGTGAGAATAGTCAGGTGTTTCTGACTTTTTAAATAGTAAAATGTTGGCTATCACATGTGTACATGAAAGTACCTCATAGTTGAAGAAGTGAAAGCTTATACTCAGTTTCAGAAATACACAGTCACTGCTGCTACACAGAGGATCCCAGTTTGATTGCTGACCCAGTTAGTTACTGAACTGCTGGTTTCCAGAGTGCTTCAAAAGTGCTGTAATAAAAGAAAATGCAGCGGCTGGTCAGCTGCTCCAAGCAGTGAAAGACAACCCTGAATCTAGTCAGTTTGCATAGAAAAACAGTTGTTTTTTCCCTATGATGTGACAAAACAGTTGCTCTCAGTAACATGTTGTGGCAATGCGTTTGCATGTCAGTGCAGACCTGACTTTGTTGTGAAGTCTTAATGGAATCCTGGTACTTGTCACTGGCTTTGGATTAACATGTAGGTTGGTGATATTCTAGAGATGGATGAAATGGGCAGATTATCAGAGATCATTTGGAAAGATAATTCCTACCGACTGCTTTTCTTCTTCTACCCACTGGAAAAAATCTGCTCTTTCCTAGTAATCTGTGCTCATTTCTGAGGAAATATCTAACAGATTCATCATTTAGTAATTATTTGAATTTTGATTAGTTTGCTGAGTTTTGTAGATCAATAAAGTCTGTGCCAATTAAGAGTTTTTAATGGGAAAATTAGATACCATACTTCACATACCCCTCACACACCAAATGTGTTTAATTACCGAGCGATTGTCACACCTTCCCTGCTGCAATTGCAAAAGATGGAGTTGAAGCAATGATTATACAAGCAGAGAAATGACACAACTTGCGCTGAAATGTTGTGCACCTGCTTTTTTTTTTATGATAGGTGGTTTCAGTTTATGATACTAGGTGATTGCAACCACATTGACGTTAACCTGAGAACAAAACAAAACCAAAGGAGATGAGTCAAGGAGTGTATGAAAGTGTTAGGTCCCTGGGGAATCTTGTATTTGTACCTCTTTCCACCTAATGACAAGTAAAATGTTTAGATGTGTTACTTCTAATTAAATAAAATATGAAGAGCTGTGAAACAGAAGTTTTAGCGGCCTGCCAGGAGTGCTGGAGAGCAGAAATGCTGCACATTCACTTAATTTTGCTGTGAGGGCGTTTCTGAGGCAGGACAGCCCCCTTGAGCAACCATGTAGTAATCATGTACGCTGTATGCGTACATACCAGAGAAAACAAATTTAGTTATGAAACAACTGTTAGCTGCCAGAGCACTGTAAACATTGTTGTGTGTGTTAGGAAGTTGGTTAGGTTTTTTTAAAATTGGGAAAATACCTAATAGCATTTCTTAAACTGGATACTTTGCATAGATTTTTATTTAAAGTCAAATTGTATAGCTTCTGATGTGATCCAGAAAGGTAACTTGTTCTACCCTTTTGTAGGTGTTGCATGTTTTCTTACAGTAATACTCCTGTATCTTTATTAGCAGGAGCTTTTATAATAGGTGTATGGAAATGTAGTTGGTAGGAGTGGTTGGGCATCGGGAACAGTATTGCTTTTTGAGGTTCTGTGCAGACTTTGGTTGCTGTAACCCTGAAAGATATTTTGATGTTAAAAGCTGCCAGACTCCCAACCACATTGTGGTTAAGTTTTTATGAAATCCAGATGATTTGGAAGCAGTGTGTGCATGCAGTTTACTTTAAAAATATATCGCTTTTTGGGGGCTTTCACATGTGACTTCTTAGCCATCTGTTGGCCAGCACATTACTTCCTGTTTAATTTGGAGGAGGTTTTGTCTTTTGTACAAAAGGGCTCCCTTTTTGTTTTTCTTTTTTATTTTTTTTTTTCCCTAGCAGTTTTCAAAGCTTAATAAAGCCTCTAAAGTAAATGGAAGTCAGAAACAGCATAACTGATTACGTAAGAGCCTGAATATTGTATTGGTTATAGCTGGTGTTGATAAACGCTACCCTGTGTCATAGCATCCAGCTCCGAGTTATCTTGATGGGTATCTTGGAAAATCAAGCAGACTAGAGCGGTGGTTGCTGTTGAGGGCTGGAAGAGAAGTGGAGAATTGTTTTTTTTCTTTCAAGGATCTGTAGTCCCGGAGATCAAAATGTGGTTTTCTGTTGTTGGAAGAACAGAATCCATGGTAAGTCTGTTCAGGTTTCTGTTGGGACTTTCTCTGAAGTTTTAAATACTCTCCCTGTACTTTTTCCTGCTCTCTTGCTTGTTTAAACCTGCCAGTAGTTATTTGTTCATGTAGCAACGATGTAATACAGCATGCAGTTAAATATAGTCAGATGTTAGTAGCTAACTTCCTAAAATCTAGAAAGAAAAAACTAATTTTTTAGCTTGTTCTTTATATGCACTTCTCACATTTGTGGAAGTGTCTATTAATATTTAAAGTTTCAGGTGTGATAACTACTGTTTTACTGTGGCAGAGCATGAATAGCATGACCTGTGATCTGTTTACTTGTCATATTTAGTTGGCTTTAATCCAGGTTCCTCTAGAAGTCTGGTTTTCCCTTATAAAATCTTAGAATAATTGAAAGTGAATCCCCAAACAGTATAGATGTAAGATTTTTAATACTCTCTAGACCCATCTGAAAAGACCAGAACATGCAAATACATTGCAGTTAGGATATCTTATGTTCAACACATTCCCAGAGTACAGGCATTTAAATTCATTTTAGATTGTTACTGCACTAAAAAAAGCATTCCCGTGTTCTGCAAGAATGACAGAGAAGGTTTTGTTGATTAATCTTTGCATGCTGGTTATATTCATTATTAGTATGGTATGATTTAATTCTTTAAAGTATGACACACTTGAACTTCTGGCTCAGTCATCTTGTATTAGTGTAACAGAAAAAGTTATCTTAAAATATATACAAGCACTTCAAAATGCAGATGTATATGCCCCTACTGGCATATAAATCAGTGTATTTTCTAGGGGGGCTTAACAGCTGGTCAGATTAAATATTTTCAGAGCGCTTGCTAAAGTAGGGTGAGATGGTGATGAGGTATTTCTTTTTTAATAGAAACATTTCAAACAGTGTGACAGTTCATCAGTAAATATTCTGGGGAAGGGACTTTTCTAAAAACAAGTGTGTGGCATCTTAATGTATTCTTATTATTTGGCAACCTTGTTTGTTTTTGAAGGTTTAATTAAATCAGTCAAAGTTACTTTATTTTCTAAACTATTGCTCGTCACTTTATATTTAACAGCCAGTTTAAGGTGTTAAATTTAAGGGGGTTTCAGACTGCTGGGAATATTAATTTTTATGTGAAATTTTTCTGAAAGTTTGTTCTACAGATATCTCATAGGAGTTCTGCGTAGAAGGAACAGGCTTAAACATTCAGTTAGAAATCTTTCTTTCCCCCGAATCCCCCAAGTTGATGATAACACTGGTAACAGAATATACAAATTTGATTCTCTTTACTCTGTGTCCGTAAATATAAACAGTTGATGGGAATATTTTTTAACTGTTTGTTAGCTCCTTACTTGTATTCCAGGCTTTAAGTTTTCTTAAGATTCAGATACCTTGGTGTCTGAAGTCTTCTTGTGTCTGTGCTTTCTAAGTATTTCAGGAAAATTTTTGCCCTTTCCTCCCAGCATGAATTAATTGAAATGTTGGAGTAAGATGTAGAAGTTGTTCTGTTGTGGTTTTAATCTTTGATACTAATTCACATCAGCAGTCTGAACTACTGATGTTGCCTTAACAGGCTTCTCTAGGCAGAACTTAAAGTAAAAATACAGTAATTGTCATTTTGAACACAGATTTCTCAGTCTCGCAGAAGCAAGATGGTGTGTAAGTTGCCAGTTTAGTCTTCGCTGTGAACAAATAAGTAGCTGTGTGTTAACAACTTGCCTGTTTCTTGTCGATTCATAACTTCCGGCAGGGTTTTTGGTTAAATTTTGGTACCCTGTAGATGTACTATAAAACTTTGCTAATGCTTTCATGTGCTGTGTAAAAACTAAAGCTTATGCCAGCACAGCATGATTTTTCTTCTCACTAGCTGTGAGACCGCAGCTCTGCTCAAGTAGGGTATTTTTGTCTTTTTCATTTGCTTATGTTTAGATTGATACTGCAAATGGGTGACCCAGGCCCTTGTACTTAATGCCTTCCAGAATAGAGTGGGTTTAGAAATTCAAGTGCCAATTTGTCCTTGCACTAATACCTTCTGCATGCGGGCACTAGCTAGCAAGCATGAAAAAGTTACAGGGTACATATGCTTTAGTATTATTATATTTCATATAATATATATTTATATATATATTTAATATATATTTATATATGTAAAAGCATATATATGCACTTTAGTATTATTATATGTACATATATTTAGTATTATATTCTTCTACCAGACTTCATTCAATTCTGGCATTCAAATAACTTCCAAAATTCTGCTTAGGTATATGTTAATACAGCATTTTAATTTTAAAGTTTTTACTCCTATTAATGTAAGAGACTTTCAGAAGTGAACAATTTCTGTGTAGACTTATACCTGTTGAATAATACTGTCAGCTGGAGTAGAAATTTAGGTGTTTAATAGTACATGGCGGTGTATGCACTGATACTGGACTAAGTTGTATCCATGTGGAACTGTAGAGGAGCAGCATTATGAGAAAGACGGTGCTGGGGAGGGGAGGTGTTTGGTTGTAAGTTATGCTTGGCTATAGAACCAAGAGCCATATCTTCAAAGAAGTGCAGAGATACAGGGTGGTTTATTTTCCAAAATAGATTATCTTGTATGTCTTGCCTGTAAAGCCCTATCCACAGACCTAATTAAACTGAGGTGTTAGTTCAGAGTTGCCTTAGCAGAGGAGAGCATCACAGAATCTACGATACAACTTGTAGATTCATAGATAACTCTGAATGGCCCTTAGTGTGTCACTGATCACAGAGTATTTATAGCAAACATGCATTAAAAAGTCAACCATTTGCTTGGGGACATAGAGGTCAAACCCAGTTTTTTTCCTTTAAAACAAGAGAGAAACAAATGAGAAAACAGGCTTGTGTATTTAGTTTCTTTTGTTAAAAATGAAGAGCGCTGTTATGCATTTGTAGTATATCATATGAATCTGAAGTTGCAGCATTTATATTGAGGCTTCCTTTTCAGAAAGGTTAAGAAAGACTAATGGATAAAACTTGCTTAGTCTTTTAAAAATCTTATGTATGAAGCATTTCCCCTTTACTTACCACTTTTCCCATTTAATGAGAGCCAGGAGTCAAGTACAGTTAGGTAGGAACTGTTGCATACTTGATTCCAGTCTCAGAATGAGACTTCAGGCCAGTTGCTTTAGCTAATTTGTTTAGTTGCTTTAGTTTTTGTAAAAGGAGACATCTTTTAGGAGCACACAATTTCCAGAGTGTGAGAGAAATCACATGGTTACAAATATATATACTTCAGTTCAGCACGCAGCAACAGCTGTTTTCTGTCAGCATGTCTGCTTTCCATGTTAATCTAATTGCCTTATTGAGGTTTCTGAATACCATGATTTGATAAAATAACCCAATAAATGAAAACCAAAAATCAGTGCTATTTCAGGGAGCCCATTACAGAACATCCCGGGTTCTTTGGTCTTTTATCTCCTGGGAGAAGCACGCTTTAGTAAGATTGAGAATATATTAACTTGCTTACTTTGTGTGTCGGTCAGTGTTGATTGCAAACATCTTTCTATAAAAAAAATTGACAGGTAAATCTTGTTCCTTTAAAGAGAAGAACAAAAGTTTTCAGTCCTTTCTCTTTCCTCCTTTTGAGATTTTATAAATAGAGCTTCTGGATACATTGGATGTAAAATTTCTAAGTTGTCGGAAGCTTCAGTCCTGTGATTTTGTACTGTGTGCAGTCTAGCTTTTTTTATCCTCTGAATAGTAAGGCACTTGTTTTTCATCTTTTTTTCCACCCAGTGCAACTTAAAGTGGAATTGGTCATAGATGTTAAATGTTTCTTTATCAGTGAATGATGTTGATTGTCAGCAAAGTTTGAATCTCCACCTGTTTTAATTGGAAGTGTTTTGTCCACTACTGACTGTACTTCCTCCATCTCCAAAAATGTTCTGTGTTTTCCCCCGCCGCCATGGAGGAGGATTTGTGAGGGGAAAGCTGAAGTTTACGTACGTGGAGCATGGGTCACTTCTAAATTCTTTTTAAGTCAGGGTGCAACGTGACTCAGAGCAGCTGTGGCCACAACTAACAGACCATTTTTACATCCAGTAGGCTGGTTCACCTCATTTATATAAGGAAATTATATGTGGTATGCTAGGAAATATTATGTCTAACAATGACAGATTTCCACAGTCTCTGTATTGGTCTCAAGACATCTGAGTCCTCTGCTTTCTCTGACAAAACATGGGGTTTTTTTCTTATTTGCAAGTCCAGAGAAGTTTGCCCTCATTGGAGGTGGGACCAGTAGCTACAAAGTTGTCTTTTCTTATTCCTCAGGGCTGACAGCAAAGTAGCTTAATGAGTTGTAGATGTAATACGTTCAGTACATGCAGTAGGTAAATATGTATCAATCCAGATACAACCTGAAAAAAATGGATGCAGCTTCAGGGAATGCAAGTGTTTGAGTGACCAGAAACCTTTCGGGTTTGCCTCCTGGAGACTACATTTGTAAACCGACTGCATAGTTTAGTAAACTGATATTCTTTAAAATGCTTACAAGCTTGGGTTATTTAAATGCTTCTAGACTAATTACTTGCCAGGGAGATCAGACTGAGACTTGATTTTGCTGCATAAACTTGCCTTTAAGGATGTTTATAAAAACTTAAGAGATCTTTTGTGTCAACTTAAAAGTCTGGAATCAGAGAATTAGATAAAAATCAGTGAATTCCACTCTGGGCGTAGGCAGATAAAAGATTTCAGGCCTTATGGCTGGTATCAGGCTTAATAGCTACGTTTGTGTCCTAATGTTTTTGCAGGCGTTTCAGTTACAAGGTGGATTCGTTCTGATTTTGAACTGTTTTGTTTTTATGCAGTACAACATAAGTGTAACAAAAGAGTGCTGAGACACTGGAACAGGCTGCACAAGGAACTTGTGGCTGCCCCATCCCTGGCAGTGTTCAAGGCCAGGTTGGATGTGACTTGGAACAACCTGGTCTAGTGGAAGGTGTCCCTGCCTGTGGTAGAGGATTGGAACTGCATGAGCTTTAAGGTCCCTTCCAGCCCAAACCGTTCTATGATTCTATGACCGACTTGGGTGAACAGTGTCATCCTTGAAATGGAATCAGAGATACCAGATCCTAATAATTCAACAAGTTGTATTTGGGTATGCATATACATATATGCAATATCTACATTATTAAAATGAAGTATTTTTAAATGTTTGCATAATTGGGCAAAATCCAAGCAAGTCTTGAAAATATTTTAAAAGAGTCTCTGATGGTTTATGTGAACCATTTGGAGTGTTTTGCCATGTAGTCTTGGCCTCTGAAGCTACTTAAACTGAAATGTTACTTTGAACAGGTTGGTAACTATGACGCTTTCTTGTGGATTCAGTCAAACTATAACTAGAAAGTGAAGATACCTTCACTTTCGGACTACACTTTCTTGTTGCTATTTATGTGAAGCTTGAAAACATTTAAATGTTCATGTATTTAAGGCAGAAGTCTTTGGTACTGAAAGTTCAGTGGGAACTTTTTTGCATTTTATGTGAAGAGAAGTACTTTGTGATATGTGTAATGTATTTTAAAAAAATATTATTGAAGTGTATTCCTTTCTTTAATCACATGTGATTCTGCCAGTCCTTACTGGAAGCTGTTCCTTGCTCCAGTTTTATTTCAGTGATAAACAAAGTATGGGAAGCTAAGCAGGTATGGGCAAGTGATGGTTTAGAACAAGTAATGACAAGACTTTCCTGTTAGCTGGCAGGAGCAGTACCAGTTTGGGTAGGTGCTGTACCTACAGATATGTTTTGCAGAGGCATAGTTTTTCCTTAATTACTTAATACTATGATCTTGCTGTTGTTCTTAACAACTGGAAGAATGTTTTTGTAATAGTTTTCATAGTTTTAATTCTAATTACAGGTATTGAAATAACTAGGTAATCCTACAGATCTAAAACTTACAAGAATATGACTAACCTCACAGAAAGTACATCTAGTTCATGATCCACCTAAGCTAGTTGTGGAGCATGATACTTGAGTAGCATGATGTTTCAGGATGGGAATAGCTTAATTGTTCAGAGGTTATAACCTCATCAACAGATAGACTTTTGTTCCTGCTCTGATACCTTTATATTGGGGTACTGGTGGGGCTGCATGGGGCTACACCTCCAGTCCATTACCTGGTGACAGGTCCTCAAGTGGCATGGTGTGGTGTGGCGTGGCATTGGTGGCTTACCTGGGAACCCAGCAGTGTGTTGATGCTCACTGGATGGATTTGCTTGTTTCCACCATGCAGTTACAGCTGCTTGTGCTGGCAAATACAAAATGGAAAGGAGGAGAAGGCGAGATTTTTTTCTGCCTGCTCTTAATGCTTCCATGGTGATTGAGTTACCAGCTTGTGGGCCAGCTGCAATGCTGCCATTAGGAAGACTCTATCTGATGTTCCTGTTATTCAAACTGCTACTTTATCTACAGTTGTGCTGTATGGCATGTTCTGATTTTATGGCTGATATAATGTATGTCAGCCAAAGTTTCCTCTGTTACTGACAAGGAAGTCTTGAGTTATAGAACTTATCTTATGACATAGTAATAAAATATGTTCTCCTTAAATACTTCCTCCTGTCATTTTTGATAATTCATCACTACTATAGTCTTGTACATCCTCAATTTTATATATTTCTGGTGTAGGAGTAATTGCTTCTTTTTTTCAGATCACTGTAGTTTATCTGCTTCTTGTCTTCGTTGGTCTGATTTCTCCATAGAAGTAGCTGTAATTTTTTTTTCTTTTAATGCTACCTCTTCTACAGTAATTTTTTAAGTGAATGCAGTATTTTGAGCTCAATCCTGTTAGAGCAGGGAGGGGCTTGCAAAAGAACTCTTAATTGTAAAACAAGTATGGACTACTGTACAGTGATGCGTTGCTTGATAGATGGCCCAGATGATAAGTGGATGTGAAAGAAAGTGACTAGTTTCTTGCTAGGCTGTCTCAAAAGCTAAGGTTAGATTGTAATATCCAACTCAGTCCTTTGGCTTGTTTAACATCATCATAATCTCGTAGTCAAACAGAGAATTGTACCAGGCTTAAAAGGGCCAAATAGTTTTGGGTGTTTTGTATTTGGCTGTATGTGAATATGAGAAAATATGTTGTAGGTTCCAGGATGTTCATTGGGGCAGGGAATAAACCATCATTTCATACTGCCTACATTCGTGCTTTCCACAGTCATCTAACTTCTCTACAGTTGCATTCTTCTGTTTGGACTAACAGCTTTACAGATACACATACTTTTGGTATTCAGAATTGGAGAAAATAAAGTGAGTGAAAAGAATGTATACCGTGTTTTTGTCACTGATACACACGTCATTGCTCTGTCTTGTTTGCAATGGAATAATTTTAGTTATGTTGACCCTTATGTTCCTTTGAAAAAACAGAAAGTTAATAAGCAGTTTACAAAGAAACCTGTTTTATTGTAATGTTGGTACATGATGGGAGAAAAATCCATGTGCTTTGTGTGAGAGTTTTGCTTACTTTGGAGATAGTATGCATGTCTAACTACATATTAACATCCTTGTTGTGTCCTTATTTACTATACATTTCCTTCTAATGCAGTCTCTTCCGTTTCAGTAGAAATTAAGAATTTTGATTCAGATGACTATAAATCTTAGGGTAAAAGTTGGAGAAAGATGATGAGTTACCTTTGAGGATGCTTAAGTGAGAAGTCTTCCCAAGCGTGAGAGCACTGGCATGTTGATACAAACATGTTAAATGGCATGTGAATTAGGCAGAGAAGGAACTCATTTGTCCTAATAATATATGAGTAGATGTGGTAGCGGATAAAGACTTTTTACATAATCTGCAGAGATTTATTTTTAAATATTTTTTTATGCTTTCAGAATTCATTACTTTTATATTAAGTGAGATGACTTGGAGGTAACACATCTGCTCGTAACATCTCTTAAAAACAGGAAATGGATTGACAAACTGTATAAGCTTTATAAGAAACATCAAAGAAGAAGGAGCCAGCAATAAAATATCAGCTCCTGCAAATCGCAATGAAGAATTACTATACGGCTTTAGAGTACAGGGACAGTTGCAGCAAAACTCCATCTGAGCTGGTATCCTCCAGCTGTGGGGTATTTAGCCAAAGAAAATAGCAGAAAGTACAAGATGGTTCCTCCTGGTTTCTAGCTGTCTGTAGTTTCAGAATTTCTTTCAGAGTGCATTGTATCTGTGTGGGGTTTTTCTCTGTTTGGTGTTTTTGTTCCCTGAAAGCCCTTGAAGGGCTATACCACCATGAATCTGTGATCTTTTTTTGTCTATGCTTACACTTCGGTATCTACAGCAGTCTTGTTCCTGGCAGTTTCCCAATTTAATTATGAAATCCTATGAAAAATGTTTTGGGTGGGTTTCCTTGTTGTTGCTGTGTTTGGTTTGGTTTAGGTTTTTACTCTTTAAAATATGCTAGCTATGATGGCATGAGTAAGAAAGGTTTCTTTTTTGGCTGATTAGAAAGATGATAAATAATCCGATTTATGCCACTCATAATATCGTAGACCTTCACTTCTTTATTGCTGCAAAGCTGAGGAGTCCATATCTAGTTGGTTCTCTCAAGAAATCTATTCCTTGTTGCTGATCACTTTTGTTACCCTCTGAGCCTCATGGTTCTGCTGGTGTCATTTTGTAATGGAGTAATCAGAATTATAAACAGTTTTCTAAATGTGAATGTTTTAACTGTTTTGTTTGTTCTTTTCTATTAGTTCTGTTGGCTTCCAGATATTTGAGCTGTTATGCAAAGATAGCTTTGAAAAGATCTTTCTCAAGGAGTTAAAGCCAGTGTAAAAGTTATTATATGGGTATTTGTGGAATTGCAAATGTTTCTCTCATCATTATCTGCAAACCAGTGCACATATCATGGGCTTAAACAGAAGGTTTCACCTTCATTTAGTGTGTACTAACAATCATAATTAAGCTAGCATCTTTTGAAGTTAGGACTGGGTAAAAGCAGTGTCAATCTTGAGTGGCTTCAGAGGCTTCTGGTTAGTCTTGGTCTGTCTGGCCACTAAGAAAATCAGCTGTTTGGTCACTCCAGTTACATATAACTACATGATGCATATGGTTATAACTACAAGGGTGGGTGGGTGAGTTGCTGTTGACTCTCTTTCCCTTTGGAACTGAAGGAGCTTGCCTCTAGGTATGTTTAGTGGTTGGAGGCAGAGGAAGAAGCATATAAACCCAATCATCTTAATTTTCAATTCCCAACAAGGGAGGTGGTACCTGGTTCTCCTGACAGTGCCCTGATGGGGCCTGATCCTTTTTAAGGTTGGAACATTACTTCACATTTGAAACAGTGAAATACATTTTGCCCCCATTATTGTTCCACTGGTCAGCATCATGTGATCCTTCTCCAACTCTTGGTTTTCACTTGATAAATTTATGGTAAATTTAGTTACATTATTGTTTGCCCTCTTTCTGAAAGACTTACAAGCATGGTGAACAGCACATTCATTTAGGGCTTCTCTGAAAACTGCCATTCCTTGTGAAAACTAACAACTTCCTATCCAATGCTGATCCAGTTATTCATATATAAGGACAAATTCCTTCTTATCCCATGTCACCCTAAAGTCATGAAGCATTCCTGGCTTTACGGCTTTGCCATGTCTGTCTTGGAAGAGTAGATATACTGGCAACCAGATCATCCCTCCCTATGCTTCTTGGTTGCTTGGGAAAAGAAGAGATTTTTGAAGCATGATTTCATTTTTTCATTGTATTTATATACCTGTCTTCTGACTTGTGTTTTCTCACAGCTTTAACCAGTTTTTCTGGTATAAAGCTAAAAATATTCTGTAGTTACCTTGTTGTTTAGAGCCCTTTAAAAACAAAAAAATAACTAAATTTTAATTGCCTTTATAGTCCTTCCATACAAAGAAAGTGCCTTATTTCAGTTATGTATTGCATATTTCCCCCCCTTTATTCCTGTAAGTATGGCTTAAGCAATTATTATTAAAAATATGGACATGTAGAATGTTAATCTGGAATCATGGGACTCGAAGGAATTCCTTTTCTGTGGCTTTTGAGCAAACTTTTGGGATTAACTCAAGATATAATGAATAAAAACAGGTCTTTCACTTGCTTAGAAAACCGTGTGCAACATTAGCTTTTGAATAATTCGGGTTTTAGTTTACTTTATTGTAACAGTGGGAGCGATTGCTGCCAAAAGAAAAGAGTTGGGAAAGCTGGGTGGGGAAAGGAGCAGGAAGTTGCACATTCAATATTAAAGCAACTTGGGGGTTTATTTTAGAAAGCAACATTACATTAAAAACTGCTGTGTTGAAAACATGGCACTCCCAAGCAACTTGCAGAGTAAAATGGTTCTGTTTGCTATAGCAGATAATGAAATCACAAGTCATTGTGTTACATTATAAGTGACAATTTAAAGGTCTGTTGTACTAACATTTAGACTGATCTGTATGGTGTCTCTTAAATTGGAGCATGTGGATGATGCAACTGCATGGCTTGAACAGATGCTTATGTTCTCTTGTCTTGAATGCATTGGTTGCCTCGCAGTGAGTTCACTGTTAACAGTCCTTTCAAAGTTTAGCATAATACTTTGTGGCAGATGTTTTATGAACAAAATTGCATGGTTTTGCAGTAGACTTAAATATCTGTCAACTCTAGAAGACTTAAATATAGTACCTACTTGTTTATCGTAAAGCTGGCAGCACTGTTTGTCACTTTACGCTAGCTCCTATACAGTCCTTTTACAGTCAATTGTAATCTGCAATTTACTTTGTTTCATTTGGTTATTAGCAAGGGAAACTGCAGTCTTTTGGAACATAATACATAGAGGTATAAAAATAATAATGCGTGTACAAGTGCAAATAAGTATTTCTTATTAGAAGGGGATTGGAACAAAGTTCTGAAGTGTGAATTTTAGTTAATGTATTTTCTTTCTTATTCAAGCTTGCATTAAGACCAAATATTCTTCTAACAATGCTTGCAGGCTTAATAGGTGTAACATTAAAATTTTCTTTTGACTTTAAATGAGTAACTCTTCTGTTTAATTGTTTTTTTCCAGTTTGGGGATTATCTAGCCATGTAAAATTCTGATTAACACTTGTGGAATGCTTAAGATATCAAATACAAATGTAATGTATTAATGCCTCTTTCTCTGTAGGGTGCTGGTCAAGACAAACTTGGAATATATGTCAAGTCTGTTGTGAAGGGAGGTGCTGCAGACGTGGTTAGTAATACTCTTAAAATCCGAAGTTCAAAGGTAGAAAGATCCTTTGGAAATGCTTTCAGATCCTTTTTTTTCTGGTATGTGTGAACAACTGTTTTAATTTAGACCATGTTGGCACTGATGTATGAATTTTCTTCTCCCTTGAATATGTATTTAGGATGGTCGTCTGGCTGCAGGGGATCAGTTGCTGAGTGTGGATGGTCGAAGTTTGGTGGGCCTGTCCCAGGAGAGGTATGGAATGCTTTTCTTGGGTGTCTTTATTTCTCTGTCATTTTCTTCATGTAATTTATTGGAAAGGGATGGGGGCTTTTTTTGTGTTTGGTTTTGTTTTGGTTTTTATTTTTTAATGTTAGGCTTTGTCTTGGCTTTTTATAACTACTACTTTGTGAAATATTTTCCGTATGTGATACCAGTATCTATCTAGAAGAGATGCATTACATGTTGGGCTTTAGTTTTGAGCAAACTTTATTTAGCTCTGATTTTAAATACTGTGGCTTCTGACCTTAATTGCAGAAATTGAGAATGGTATTTGCCTGTAGATGTTGTCTGCTTAATAAGCTTATCTTCTAGTCATCCTCTTCTAATTTTTTTTCGAAGTGACTTTAAATATTAATCAGAAAAAGTGTGTTTTGTCAAACAAAAGACTGCTACAATAAATGTGAGTAATCATGGCATGCAAACTGATAGTAAGAAAAACTAAGTAATACTAAGCCTAAGTAAGCCTAATTTTATTTTGTTTTATTTGCTTTGGCTTTTATTGCAGGGCAGCAGAACTTATGACTAGGACAGGTTCTGTAGTAACATTAGAAGTAGCAAAACAAGGAGCAATTTACCATGGTCTTGCAACTCTGCTTAATCAGCCATCCCCAATGATGCAAAGAGGTAAAAATGCTAACATTATTTATGTCAGTAGCAGGTTTATAAGTCTTAGAACACAGAAAATATCAGAAGTCACAGTAGCTTGCCAAATAATACCAAAATATAAACGAGAAAAGAAACATCATTGCACAGAAAAGAGAAGCATTTCCTTTTTTATCAAAAGTTCATCTGTTTTTAAGTATTGTTTGAAATGGTGCTGATCTAATAATGAATAAAGGCTTTGCATATGTACCTTTTAAAAACTATGCATTTAAACACAGTTCTGGTTTGTTTATTTCAACAAATGGCATATAATGAATACAAAGGGCATTAAACTTCATTGGCTTTTCTTTTTTTCAGTCCTTTTCATAAAAGCTTCTCTCCTCCTCTCAGAATATGACTTCCTTGTAACCACAGAGTGCAGGGTAATTACTAAAAGAGAAACAAATAGAAACAGAAGCCCATGGAACATGTTTTTCCATTGATTTTTCTTTTTTTACTTTTTTAACTAGAAATACTGAAACCTATCTTCTTAGGTTTCTGTGTCTGATAATAAGTTCTCAGATGTTTCTCCAGTGTTATATTTTATCATCCTACTTAAGTGAGCTAACAAAAGACATACTCAAGTCTTATATAAAATAATGTTGTAAAGGACGTAATTTTGTGAGGGGAGATGTTTTCTATATATGGGGGTAGTATTACAGTGTAGAGAAGAATGGGTTAAAAGAATAAATCCTTATTATCACAGTTTACAGCATGCCAGCTGCCATATGCCTCCGAGAGTCAGCAAGAGACTTCTCAGTAAAGCACATTTGGCTTTTCCAAATATTCCAAAGTGGTAACTTTTCAGAAGCTCTTTCGAAACATGCAAATCGAAGGAATCCCATATAGTTGGTGCAAGAGTGGGATTGTATATCTGAAGAAGTGAAGATTTTAAAATCTAGCATTTGCTTTACTGGGAACTCATCTTTAATTATAAATGCAAGATAGCTCCGGATTGGAAAAGAATATTCTAGACAGTAGTTAATATAAGTGAAAGGGGGAAAATACATATCCAACTATTACAGTTTCTGACCGCCGTGGCTCAGGTAAACCTCGACCAAAGAGTGAAGGTTTTGAGCTGTACAACAACTCCACTCAAAATGGGTCACCTGAAAGCCCTCAGCTGCCGTGGACGGAGTATAGTGAACCAAAGAAGCTGCCAGGGGATGATAGATTAATGAAGAACAGGGCTGATCATCGCTCCAGTCCCAATGTAGCAAGTAAGTAAGGTTATGCTTCTTTAAAGGGTAGATGCCTCCTCCACTAGTTTTAGAGGCTGTTGAATTGAAAAAGGTAGTTACTGTTTTTAAGAATGAATTAAGATGCCAATGTAATAGTAACATTTGCAGCAAGCCTCTTGTTAAAACTATTCAGAGGAAAAATCATGGTTATTTTGTGAATAATATTAGTAAGTTATGTAAATCATCATTTAGTCATGTAAATCCTTCCTTTAACTTTCCAACAGATCAGCCTCCAAGCCCTGGGGGAAAGAATGCTTATGCATCTGGAACTACCACCAAAATAACCTCAGTCTCCACTGGAAATCTTTGTACAGAGGTCAGAAGTGGCAAGCAAAATGTTGGCTATTAAACTTTCCTTAGCTGTCAATAGCATCAGTGTGCTTGAATCAAACCAGCGTCTCACTTAACTATTTGAACATAATGCTGGTGTTAGTGACTGGGTGGGGGTTTTGCTTATTACAGCTTATGAAAGATTGAGGCAGCTTTGATTTCATTAAATCTTGTTCATGAAGTTGTTCTTGTGATTTCCTAGGTTTGTACAACATTCTGTACTTGTTTCCAGATCATAAAAACATGACTCATAACCACAACTGTATCTGATACTAGACAACCTCTTTATCTCCTGCTTCAGACGAGTAATGTTCTTATGAGCCAAAACAAAAAACATTTGGAAAATGCATGTTTAGAACAATATTCCATGCTGATCTGTGTGATGAGAAGCTTGTACCTTACGTTCGTTCTACCTTTTTCAGGAACAGACTCTGCCCCCACGACCTGAAGCTTATCCCATCCCAACACAGACATATACTAGGGAATATTTCACGTTCCCCGCTTCAAAGTCCCAGGATCGAATGGGTCCAGCTCCGAGCCAGTGGCCAAGTTATGAAGAAAAACCACAGGTCCAGGCAGAAAGTAATCATTCGATCAATACTACAATGCAGGTGAGAAGTAACTTCATTCAGTATGAGAGAAAGGCAGAAACAAAATGCTTGCTTTCCACTCCCAGGCTGCTGGAGATATTTTTGCAGAACAGTAAACTCTCTGTAATCTCTGACAAACTACCACACGGGGAGTGGGGGAGAACAGCAGTTGTACTTTTGCAAAGATTGGCTTAGGTTCAGAAACCCTACTCTTTCCCCTCTCTCCCCCCCATAGAATTTATGTTACCATGTTCTGCAGACCTTCTCATCTAGGATGTTTTAATCCCCTGTTTAGAGGTAGTGGGGTGTAGGCTGTAGTAGGGTTTGTCTTGTAAAATGCTTTGTGGTTTTCTGAAAAGCAAAATAAATCTTTCATTCTTCCAAGAAGGTTTATGTGGAAAAATCTCCTTGCCTACGGGGTGCATGGTTTAAGTGACAAAGCGAGGTATTAAAAATGAAATAAATGGGTACTTTGAGATCTATCCAGGGTCTTCACTGAAGCACATTCCTCACTCTCAGTTAAAAAACACATCCAAGTTGCATCTATTATCAAAGTGCAGATGCTTCTTGACCTGAAATGCATTTACCCCCACTGTACCTTTATAATTTGAAAAAATAATGTTGTTCTGCTCTTTGTAAATGAGGACTTTACTCAAATCCATGTGGGAAATTAAATCCAGATCTACTAAATCCAGTCACTGAATCATCCTTTTCTCTAACCCGCCAGAGACTTAAAAATGTAAAGAAAACTTTCTTTTCTTTTTTTTTTTCTTTTTTTCTTAATTTGGGATAAAAGCAGAGCCTTGCAGCAGGCTCAGTACGTTTTACTTTTGGAAAAGCAAAGACATATAAATTGTCTTGAGGTTGTCACAGGCACAAAGTAAGGATTGATTATTGTTTCCTCACACGTGTTTAGACAAGTGAATTCAGTCAAAAGTCAGTTGAACAAAAATTTAGTGCTTTTTTTTTTTTCTGGCATTATAGGTCATAGAATCAATAGATCAATAAAATCCCAACTATTTCAGCTGTTAAGAAAATAGGTGTTACACCCAAGGTAAGATGTTAATTTTGATGGAGAATGCTGCAAGTTAAATAACTGTGGCAAAAAGCTATGGAAATACTTTGAATTTCCGTGCTTAAATCCTTCACGTTTTGTGATTTCACATCACCTAACCTTAGCTGCATAGTTAATGTCTAGGTATTTCTGCCAGTGACAGGACAGGGGGAGACTAGTACCTGCAGAGAATGGTTCCTACCCATTCGTCTTAATGGGATGAACAGCTGTGTGGACGTGCATCCCTTCCCTCCTTAAGACAAGCTTAAGTGAGTAGCTTAAATGAGGCAGTTAAAACCGGTGAGATGAACCCCATCTGTTAAACCTGTTGAGATATACTGGATTTGAGCTGTTGTCTTGTGGCTGAATGCAGAGCTTGAAAGCATTTTCATAAAGCAAATGTCTAGAAGCTTTAGCTCGTTAAAGCACTGAAAGTGTACACAATTTTCCCTGCCATACAATAGTTCCTTTAAGTTGAAAATTAGAGAAAAATAGACTTTAAAAAAAGATTATAAAAATACCCTTTTCATCTTTACAGCAAGAACTGGGCCTGTAAAAAAAGCTGCCACAAACAACTGACTGATGTGAAATGAAATGCCTGTTTTCTGTTCTGCAGGCATTAGCAAACTGTTTGGCTAGGTGCATCTTTACAGCAAATCTAACACAAATAGCTGTGTGTTCGGCTCTGCTGGACTAATAGAGCATGAAAAATACACTTGTTCATCTCAAAGGAGGCATTCTTTAGAGGTCATGGTTAAGGTCATTGATGGAGGAAAAAGAAAAGGAGTTTGCTTTGTTAGTCTTCTCTCAGTTGTTGATAATTGGTACATTGTTGTTCAGTGTTTAGTAAATGCCTAACATTCAAAGTATGAGTATGTGCTTCAAGAAAACCATTAACAGATGTGATAAACCTGATTTTTGGTCCAGTATTCCTTTTGAGGTGGTTGTACAGTACAGTGAGACCCTGAGCTTGTATAAAGGAAAAAAAACCTTGGTGTTTGATGCACTAAAATAGTGCCAAAAAGTGCAGACCATGCCCCACAAGTAGGTAGAATTAGACCCAACTGTGTAGATGCTATACTTGTGAATGGCACTGAAGTAGCGAGAGCTTCCCAAGGGTCATCTCGCCTGTTAATGGAGGAGAGTGGGCAGAGGTTCCCTTGTCTCTCCCTCAGCAGCCTTTTTGTTTGCCTTCCCAATAGCAAAAATGTTCAATCAAGCAAGCTGAAGCCTGAATGGCAGAGCTGGTAAAGCTGGAGCTACTGTTCTGGGCTGCCAGGACTCCCATACCCATATGTGGGGGAAGGGGTGTCAATTACAGTCCTGAGAAATTGTGCGAGCTGTGGAGGTTTTCAGCTTAAACTCAGTCCTGTGTTCAGCCTTCCTCCCAGTCTGGGTTTCCAGGCATTTCAGAGGTTGCTACAACTTCCATCACTTGAACGAGTTAAAAAGAGTGAGAAGAACATTTTATTGTTGGTTTTGGGATACTTACTGAGCATGGAAATGCTGAAATTCACTAAAAGGAATTACCTTCAGTAATAAGAATGTGGTTTGTGAGCCATTTTCAAATATGTTTTAATATAGATGGAATATGAAATACATGCCTTGTTTAATCTTTTCCAGCGTGTAGCTCGTTCCCAGGAAGAACTCCGAGATAAAGTTTTCCAGCCAGAGAAGAATCGTTTGGAAGTTGTTATACGGAAGGATGTAGAGTACATCGATCGGAAGTCAGACAGCGATCAGTGGATGAATTCATCTGTGGATTCTAGCACATCTAGCCAAGAACACCTGAACCATTTAGCGAAACCAGTCTCTCCTGGTTCTTGTTTAACTAAAAGTGGACCTGGCCGTTGGAAAACTCCAGCCAGTAGCCAGCCGACTCCAGTGGCCATTTCCCAGCCCATCAGAACAGATCTTCCCCCTCCACCACCACCTCCTCCAGTGCATTATGCATCTGAATTTGATGAGCTACAAATGGATTTGCCTCTGCCTCCCCCTCCTCCTCCAAATCAGATAGGAGCACAAGCATCCTCCCAGGTAGCTGCTGCTGAGCGTAAAAAAAGAGAAGAGCATCAGAGGTGGTATGAAAAGGAAAAGGCACGTTTGGAAGAAGAGCGAGAAAGGAAACGTCGTGAGCAGGAGAGAAAACTGGGCCAAATGCGTTCTCAGCCACTAATTCCTGCTCAGCCGGTGGTTCCTCCGGTTTCCCTTCAGCAAGTGAAATCAGAAAAACCTTCAACTTTACAGAGGCCTCAAGAAACAGTCATTCGAGAGCTGCAACCCCAACAGCAGCCTCGCACTATAGAGCGGAGAGATCTGCAGTACATCACTATCAGCAAGGAAGAACTATCCTCTAGTGACAGCCTCTCTCCTGATCCCTGGAAACGGGATGCTAAGGAGAAGCTGGAGAAGCAGCAACAGATGCACATTGTGGACATGTTGAGTAAAGAAATTCAGGAACTTCAGAACAAGCCTGATCGTACAGCAGAAGAAAATGACCGTCTCCGCAAGCTCATGCTTGAGTGGCAGTTCCAAAAGCGACTTCAGGAATCAAAGCAAAAGGATGAAGATGATGATGAAGAGGAGGATGATGATGTGGATACTATGCTCATCATGCAGCGACTGGAGGCAGAAAGAAGAGCAAGGGTAAAAAGGGATAATCTTTTCTAGACAAAAGTATTGTAAATCTGTATCTTGGTAGGTTCTTTGGCTTTGTCTGAGTATTTTGATGTTCTTACAGGGTAAAGGAGGATGAAGCTTTCTTAAATACCTTGAATTTTAATGTTGCTAATTTACAGTGGCTTCACCAGTTAACTGATGTATTATGAAAGTATTATAGCTATTTGTTAGGTTAGCAGTTGAATCTACTTTTCTGGTTGTGGGGAAAGAAATTCCCGTTGGATAAAGAGATTTTGCCATGTACCTGGAGTAGGATTAGAAAGTTAAATATAGCAGGAATTTGCTTACAGGAAGGTAAACAAAAACATTTGAAATTATGAAACTCTGTAGGAGAACCAGTAGTGTGATTCCTGTTCCACGTCCTCCATTCCCTCTCCCCCTCTGTATATTTACCCCTAAGAGTTCTTATTTATAGTCTCAGACCTGAACACAGGCACTGAATGCATGCTGTTCCCAGTGAACTGAACCTGAGATTCCACTTGCTGGTCTGCTCCAAGGTAAAAGCTGGGGGATACGGCAGCTGCTACCTCTACCTTTACCACCACCTCAGTGGTAACCCCAGCAGCGCTGGGGGGGGGAATCATCAGGTTGAGACGTGTAGTCTGGGTGTTGTTAACAACTAATATACCCTGTCTAGGGCTCCGGCTCATACATACCTGGATTTTGCTTGGTGTCCAGTTTAATCAGTACTGACAAGGTTTGCTTACTTTGCCTTCAGTACTGTGAAAGCTGATAATATACATAATAAGATAACACAACTGAATAGTGTGATAAGTTTTTATCACTCTGCTGGTGGCTATTGTCTCAAATCTATTGTTACTGAGAAACAATACAGGAAAACCTGTTTTTCTTTCTAAATAACAGCATGGATACCAAAGTTACATACCAGTAGCTGTGCTTTGGCAGGCTTAAAATCTAGCTCTCTAATATGCTGAGTGTCTTCTGTCTGTTTATCTTGAAGAGTTGACTCACTTCTGTGGTATGCAGTTTTTAATTCTTGAGAAATGTATGGACATGCTTATTTTGACATTCAGAAATAGCGATGGGCTTGAGTCGTGTTTGAGTTCAGGATTGTTTTGGCAGCTTAATTTCCTAAACTTGCTCTTCTTGTATTTGCTGCAGTCTGCATTGCTTTCCTTTTTTCTTGTGGCTAACTTTATTAATGTGTAAAACAATGGATACCTCAAACTTGGAAACTGAACAAAGGAAAAGCTAAATATATCTTTGGCAAGCAGGTTGCGTTAAAGCCCAGCATCACTAACGTGTAATTTGTAGCACATAGGCAGTTACCTATGGGCATAAAAAAATCCATGTAAAACTGCCATTTTAACAAACAGCGTCTTTAAAATTTCACTGTAGCAAGGCTTAAAAAGCCATGTGTCATTAATAGAAAAGCAGTTGTGCTGCATAACATTTTATCAGTCTTCTCCCCAAGTGCTGGATTTAATATGCTATTTGTGCTTAAAGTTCTTCCAGCATTTTGGAACGTTTTGGAACTAAGAAATAACAGTTGTCTTGAACTGAAGCAATGTTTGCATTTGGTAACATTTCACTGTCTGTACTACTAGAGATGCAGTAACTCACATCTCTGGAGAGTTACCAAGGTGTTGAATGAGTCAAACCAGTACTGATAAAAAACCTGGATTATTGATTGTTCTCATTTCTGTATTTCAGGATGATGTCAATTCAGTTCCTCATTCTAAAGCAGCTGACATAATAAATAAAAGAAAATGCTTTGAAAATGGCACAAGTCTAACCTATCTTTATTTTCACTGTGCATCTTTCTTTTTTTCCCCTTTCCTACTACCTGCAGCAGACTGCTGTGCCAGCAATCTCTGTTCTAGATTTGGTATGTTTGTTTCTTTCTCTTCAATATCTCTTTCCTGTTTCAATCCCCGATGTTATTAATAACCACCCTATGTGCTTTGGATGATGATTTGGCATTTTTGGGTGTTCAAAAATTATTGTGATACAATCAGCAGTAAGTTAACTGTACGCATGCATTTGAATGTTTCCAGATGTGGTGACTCCTTTCCCTGTGTTTCCTTCCTTTTAGATGTTGTGTTCTGCTTGCAGGCTTGATTTGTTTGTTGTAGCAGTGAT
Organism: Psittacula echo; assembly: GCF_963264785.1. Classification (NCBI taxonomy): domain Eukaryota; kingdom Metazoa; phylum Chordata; class Aves; order Psittaciformes; family Psittacidae; genus Psittacula; species Psittacula echo. Next base: position 33,177,514 of record NC_137738.1, on the reverse strand, counting down.
CTAATTTAAAACTTTGTATTTGATGTTTTGTGCAATGGTGTTTATAAAAATCTTACTAACAACTTCGAATGAACATGCTGTGAGGCAGGATTTCCTCCCTTCCCCACGCTGGCAGGTTTTAGAAGAGCTCTAGCAACACCATTCCTTTCCAATCTGAAGTGAAATTGTCCTGAGAGCTTAATATAGCACACTGTTACAGCACACGCTGAAACACTGTTGTTTACAGGTGTCACAGTTTTCTCATTAAAGGGAAAAAATGGATTGTAAACTCAGAAATTGTTTCTGATCTAGTATCTCCAAGTAGGTCACATAAATGTGCAATTATTAAGTTACCATATAATTTCAGTTTCAATTGGTTAATACCATTCTCTTGTGTCTAAAACATGACAGGCTTTACAGATTGGAGCAATAATTGCTATGACTCTGGCTAATTGTGTATTTTATTGCTCTCATTGGAAATGGGTGCATGGGAAAAGAGTTCTGTAGTCTTCTAGAGAAGAAATGCATCCCTTTCAAAGAGTATTTCTATATAATTACTGTACCAATTTGAAAGAAAGGTAATGCTTGCAAGTCCTGTTAGTATAATCAGCTTGTTCTGCTGGAAAGAACTGTGAACATGACTGTTCAAAATACAGTTTTGAACATTCAGCACTGCTTTATTTAAACAAAAAAATAATCCCCTTTTAAAATGCCTACTTCATATGATTCGGTAACTCTGTCTGGAGTGGTTGGTTTTGTATGTGTGGTACCTGAGTGTTAAGCAGATGACAGCAGCGAAACAGGTGAAGCATGTCAGCTTTCTGCTTTAATGGACAAGCCAGGAGTCATGGATTTCTCAGACTTGGTATCTATCAATATTTTTTCTTATTACTACTCTTTATTTTTTTTGGCTTAAGCCCTGGTCCCCTGTGCTGTGACTGTACAGATAAAGTACTTTGCTAAGCAGGCTGTAAACTTCTGGATCTTTCTGCTTGCAAAGGCAGACAGTACCATCAGCTTTAAAAATGAATTAGACAAAGTCATAGACATCACGCCTGTAAACTGCTGCTCAAAGGATTAACAAGGCTGTACCAGCTGACATCTCTAGTACCGTGCTGGGGAAATACTAGAAGAAATGTCCAGGCTCATGTGCAGCTTCTTGCTGTGGTCAGAGACAGAATACGGGACTAGATTGGTCCATGGCCTGAATCAGTTGAGGATTTATTATGTTCATAAATTTAACTTTAAGAAAAGAAAGAAATTTAATTAATTTAATTCTGAAATTTAATTCTGATATAGATGATGTTGAACACTGTACTCGGAAAATACCTCTTTTTCCTAATTTCATCGTTCATGCTGTTCACATGACTTTCTGGGCATAGCGGCATCTATCCTGTGCCACTTCACATACCCAAGTCATTACTGCTTTGTTTTTAGAAGAAAAATCCGATGCTCAGTGCTTTTTATGTGTATCTAAGTGAGCACTGGTGATAGCTGCTGTGCTAATTAGGAGGCTGGTGAAAGATGATGAATAGTTACTGTATGAATTGTGAGCTTGGCTAGTGTATATCTTTTTAAATTCCCTGTGCCACTAACAGATCTGACCCAGCTTTAGCTGTCGTGAATAAATAGGTATACATGTAAGGTTCTTCTGGATCATCTTTTAAAACGTTCAGAGCAGTGATCAGAGAAATGAATTTTGTATGGAATCTGAACCTTCCTGGAGGCCTGCCAGTGCTGTTAATATCTTAACATTGCTGATACAGATCAGCGCATCAGCTCCTGTACGAGGAGCAATAGCTCAGAAGAGGCCTTTTTTGCCATCCTAGGTGGGAGTAGTGCTGGACCCATATGTTGGTGGTAGGGGGACAGAGCTGTGCAGCTGAGCAAACTGTTGGTAGTTTGCAGTAGAACTGGGACAGAGCAGGGGGAAAGAATAAGTGCTTTGTGCTTAGCTGCTTCATGCAGTCACAGCTGGAAGAATGCTCCTCTCTGTCACGAATCAGTCATTTCTACCTGGTATAATACACATGTGCTGCTTTGGAGAAACCCTGGAAGTACAGTAAATCAGATGAGAATGTGACTTTCAAACTAGAGAAAAGTTAATTGGGATAGAGAAGTATCAAATCAAAATATTCAGCCTGGGAATCTAATAGCCCTCTTACTAGAAATGGGACATGAAGCTGATTTTTCTTAGTGTCTTGAAATTTTGGGGTAAAGTTTGAATTGGGTAGTGTGATAAATACAATTACAAACACAAATGCCTGCAAAGCACTCTGGCATGCCTCACCATCCTACCACTCCCTGCCTTGTTCTGGGAATGCTCCGAAGCAGGAACTAGTTACTAATGGTAAAGAAGTGAAACATCACTCTCAATAGTTCCTCTATTCCTGCTTCTGCCCTACTTAGTAAAAAGGCCAAAAATTATACGTATACGTTATGTTTAGCATAGCCTCTGACCTGGATACAGTTGCCTTAGCAATTATTCTGGTTCAGATGTTGACAGCAGTTCCCGGGTGGGCGTCCTGCCCAGTTTTCCCTTCTATCAGTTAGTTAAGGTCACAAGAAAATAAAATTCAGTCAGTCCTACTCCCCCTTTAATTTAGTTTGAAAAAGTTTCTTGTTCAAGTGCACTTGAACAGAATATGTGCTACTAAGCAAAAAGGCATCCGTGTTGTAATCTGGGATCAGGAACTGCCGTGTTCAGAGTTTTTCTTTTAATGCAACTGGGCCAGAGTTAAGGAATTTTCCTGTATTTTTTCACTGTGCAGTTCCCTCCCTCCCCTTCACCCTTTCTGGGTGTTTTTTTGGGTTTTTTTTTTTGTTTGTTTTTTGGGGTTTTTCGAGAGGATGTTACTTCTCTTCTATAAACCCTTGTGAGTTACTGCCTGTCTTTCCTTTTGACAGCAATATTATCTCTTTTGCTAAAATAATGTCTTTTTAATAACCTAGACAAGAAAAGGTCATAATCCACATAGGGAATTGGTTAACTGTTCTACCGTATATGCTGAACTTCATCACTATATTTGTGTTGGGTTTGGTTAGGAATTATAAAAGTTTTAGCCCTAAATAAGGGGTATTTACTCAGAGGTAGCATCCTCTAGTATACATTTGCCAAATTAGTGCCTAAACGGAATGAATTAATTTTGTTCTTTAGTGTTCATGCTCCAAGAGAGTGAGTTTTAACACTTGGAATGAGAGGTGTTTTCACTGCAATGAGTCCGTACAGCTGCTTGAAGATACAGAAGGCGAATGTTTTCAAAACTACCTGTTGTACAAAGTCATAAGATGCCCATAACACAAATACTGCATGAACAGTGGGGGCAAATAATTACCAGATTAGTAAAAATAGAAACCCAGAACAAAATAACCTTCATTTTTTAGAATTGATTGGAAAATTGATAAGAAAATCTAATGTTTCTAAAAAACCCCACCACGTTTCCTGTTGATTAGCTGGGGGGAAGAGATGAGGGTTGTCCTCACAAAGTCTATTAAAACTCAAATTTTTTTCCTATATCCTTACTGCTTTGTGTCTGAAGGGCCTTTCTCCCAAAGTGAAACCAGAGTGTAAAAACAAATCCAGGGGCAGAGAAGTATCCAGGCTGCAGGCAGCTTATAGCAGGATCCAGTGATTTACTGATTTATACCAGTTGGTGTAAAAGATGGGGAGCAGGGGGTGTCACTTTAAAGCATATGCTACAGTAAGAGGGAACAGCATGTTGTCCATTTATTTTCTACTTGTGACTATTATTGTGCTAGTGAATATTGTTGCCCATCAAGGGCTTAGATACTGTTAGCTTTAGAGAATCATGCGAAGTTTGGATTGTTGCTCAGTTTTATCTGTGCAGTGTTTATCATAAGCATTTATAAAACAGCACTGTCTGTTAGACATCAGTTGTTCATGTGAGCTGTTCAGTCTCGATGGTCAGAGATTTCGTTGCGTTGTGCTCTCCTTTTTCTAAAACACATCTGTTTGCAGATACAGATGGGAGATTTTATTTATCTCCCGAGACTATTTGCAGACTTGTTGAATGAGCCTGTTACTTTAAATGGATTGACCCTTTGACTAATGAGTCAGGATTTTCCGGTGCTTAAATACTAATGCAGAATGAAAACCCAGTTGGCTACTTGAGCTGTGGGCTGTAGGTTCCAAGTATTTAATTTCACTTTACCTATGAGACCATGGTTGCTGAAGCTGTCTGGAACTTGAGTCTCCTCAGTCTTCTGCTAGGGGTTCACGTATGACTGCTAAAAATGTCTCTCTGTATGTTTTGTGGTTTTATGTATGTAGTTCTGTGCATCTCTTCCCCTCCCACCCTCTTATTATTGATTTTAGAGAAACCAGTGTAACAAAGTGTACTCTTAACAGCTGGAAATGATACTGGTTTATCTGTAGTAAAGTGTTTTCTATAGATAGTTATTTTTAGATGCAAATACTTGGGTTAAATTTGTTTTGACCCATTTTACCCACGAGCGACCAAACAATTGAGGATGCGTCTCCGTTAGTTACAGGATGAAGAGCGCAGACGGCAGCAGCAGTTGGAAGAAATGCGCAAACGAGAAGCAGAAGACAGGGCCAGGCAGGAAGAAGAGCGCCGACAGCAAGAGGAGGAGCGGACCAGGAGAGAGGCTGAAGAAAAGGTTGTGGTCTTCCAAGTCCTGCAAGGGTTCTGACAGGCCTCTCCTCTTTAGCCCAGCCAGTAACGCTTGGGTCAGCAGGGGTTAAATGCATCGGCCCCAGTAATAAGGGTCATGGCCCAAGGCTTCGATTTATCCAGTATAAGACAAAAAGTAATTAAACAAACAGCCCATTCGTGGAGGCTGGAGGATGCAGAAATAGTACTGTAGGTTCACCAGTTGAAGGCGTTTGGTAGTGGCGAGGGCTTTCGTTCAGAGCCTTCTCTGAAAGTCATGACAGAAATCAATTACCTCCTAGTTTCCTTCAGCCCCCAACATGACTTGCCTACCCTCTTTATTATATTGGCTTAGTGGTGTTGGGGTTTGCTGTGTCTCAGAGATGGCACTTAAGTTCTGCAGTAATTGTTTGATACAGGTGCAGAGAGAAATCTAAAACACAGTGTAGTGAAGATGGGTACTCCATATTGTCTTTCATGTTTGGACTATGGGAGGAAAGGAGTTGGTTTTTAGAAAGAAAGTAAATAATTTCAGCAGTTAGGTCACTGTGCAGTCAAGCAAATCCTAAAGATTCAGGCTTCTAGGTTCCTTCAGAACATTTGAAAAGCTTAATTGTTCAAAACTGGACAACAGTAAAACCAACCAAGGCTTTCTTAATTTCGGGCAGTGACACAACCAGATGACATTTGGATCACCTGCTTGGAAGGGTTCTCACTGTCAGATCTTGACTGACACACTCACATATCTACCAGCTCAGAACTCAGTACCATCTGACCACTACTGTGGTTTTAGAGAGTAGTACAAGGAGATGAGTTTCATGTCTTTGCTCTAGATGAATGAGATCAGATTTACTTATTTTACGATTTTTCTAGGATACCTGACTCACAGAGCTGAGCAGATAAGCATATATGGTGGAATTCTTTTTTTAAACACATGGATTAAAAGCAGAAAGGATGGTAGTTTGAAATGCCATCATAATCCCAGCAGAAGTTACACCATACTTAGGCAGAAGGCTTCTTGTAACATACAGTTTCCAAATATTTTCGTTATCAAACTAACCCCTGAGTAGACCTTTGTATTAATTTATGATGTAGTTTAGACTAAAGAGCTGAACAGAATTAAATGCTATTTAGTTCAAAACCAATAAAAATCAAACTGAAAAAATACATGGAAGATATTTCATGGCCTTTTAAATGGTGAATAGGCTCATATAAGTATCACTAGCAGAGCTTTTTAAATTTTTAATATAATTTTTTATTTAAAAAGTTATTTATCCGTAGAAAAGTTCTTTGTAATTTGACTTCTACATGAAAGTAGTTTCCCTGGTACTTATACAAGAAACTATTGTTAGGAGTCATCTATTCCAAGGCTCTGTTGATGAATTTACTATGTATATGCATGCAGCAAAATGACAGAGTTCCTTTTTTAAGACTGTAGTTAATTTTAGTTCTTTTCCTCTCCCACAGATTCTTTACAACTTTATTAAATCTACCTCTTATTAACTGGGGTTACATTTTGAGCAATAAATGCTGGAATCGCCATTAGTTCGCACAGGCAGTTAGTTGCCTTAGTTACTGCAGGTAGTGGTAAATCTGGAAATAAAAGCAACGCTGTGTTGCAGGACAGCTGCCACGGTTTTCATAGTAAATGTTCTTTGTATGAGTCCATATGGATGCCCTGCGATTGTCAGAAAAGGAGACAAAGGTGTTTGTAGCTTGGTGCTGGAGCTTAAATTGCTCTTAGAAATGTCTGTTTTTCTGACCACTGTGTTTATGTTTCCTCTGGACTTGCAGAGGCGACAGGAAGAGGAGTATTACAGTCGCTTAGAGGCTGAAAGGCGCAGGCAACACGATGAAGCAGAACGAAGATTACTGGAGCCTGATGAGCCTGGTCTGTACAGACCTCCGCTTCCACGGGAATATGAACTCCCATCCCCAACCCCTTCATCTAACGCTCCTCCTCCCCCACCTCAGCGAAACACCTCTTACCTCAAAACACAGGTCCTCTCCCCTGACACGATTTATACTGCCAAGTTTGTTGCATACAATGATGATGATGAGGAGGAGGAGGATTCCAATCTAGCAGGTCAGGATAAGTACTCCAGCACAAGAAAATCTTATGGTGACTTTCCTCCTGCCACCCTTAAGCCACAGCAGCCTTCCCGCCAGCCTCGCCCAGTGTCAGATGGCCTCTTTCTTTCAAACTCATTCCAGTCATCTCCAGTCAATGCCAACAGTACTACTGCCAAAAAAAGCCAGCCCCCGCCCCAACCAAACAAACTGAGTGTGATCCATGCCAGCAGCTCTAAAGGTAGACACCATGACACCAACCGTCTCTGCAGAACTATCTCATGTTTTCAACTCTGGTGCTGTGGATTGATCTCTTACTTTGTGATTTGTTTTCCTCCCCACTTAATCACTATTTTCACTGTGGTGATCTAACTTAAATCCTGATCTTAATATCAATTCTCCAATTTTTAATTATTTTGATCTCTCAAATTTCCTTGTTCTTTACCCAAACTCTTCAAAAGCAAAAAATTCCATCTTTCACACAATGAATCAGAAGTGATTTTAACTGTTACTCAACCAATTCAAAGTACTGTTGGTTTTGGCTTTCACTCTGTATCTTTCAGTGATTTGTTTTATATGACTGACCACTGTTTACTCAGGGCATCTGGAAGTGCACCTTTCTTGAACACAGGAAACCTTTGCTAATGGGTTCATGGACAGAGCTTATCTTCTGCTTTCATTATTGGTACCAGGGTTCTGTCTTTCAATGGTGTGTGCAAATGGCTTTAAAAATGACCTTTGTAGATGCAGTTCTTAAATATACAAGCATCAAGAGGCATATAGGACATGCAGTTAGTTTCATGTATTAGGCACCATTCCTGTACTTCTGGTTTGTACAGTGCAGTTCTCTTGCAAAAAGAGACAAAACCCTAAATTCCATCTTACTGCTTTTTGTCTTAGTCCTTCCCTTCCCTTCTACGCCCTGTATTTCTTTGTCTCCTCATCTTGTTTCTTTTACAACTCCAGGTGGACAACCATAATGGAGTTTTAATTTCAAGTAGAGCTCTAGCTACCAGTAACTTCAGCAATGTGTTTTATCTGCAGAGTACTGCTTTAGTTAGACTCCTGAATTCAAAGCTAGCTCAGTCCAAAATTCCATGCTAAATTTTTTTAAACTAATGCTGTGTAGGAGGAATCTTAAATACTTTACTCTTGGAGTATGTGTCTGCCTAGATCTCACTCTTACAAATTTGCACTTTATTAGTACAATATTTTGTCTTTAAATAGCAGCATCTGCCAGTGCTTCACTGACATTTTTTTTATGCTTCTATATCCTTCTGAGGGGAATGGTGGCAATGACATTTCCCTGGTTCGTTCGTTGTACTTATGCTGGAAGTCAACAAGTGCCTGACAGTGAACTCCAGCTGATCAAACCATCCTTCTAAAACACAAAGGGTAGCAAAGTTAGCTGGGGTAGCAATAGAAGGTGTTTATGCTGGCTTCTAGCCAAATGGCTAACTAGATTCAAGGCTCAGTGACAAATGTGGAAGCCTACAGTATGGTATATCCCTGATCACCTTTTTGGCCACCTAACAAGTTAGAAAAGTCACTTTGTTAATCAGAGGTGTGGTGTGTGCCCTGATCGTAGGGAGCATATGAGCCTCAGGATGGGTTCAGTCTATCAGAAGCACTTCTAATCCGGATACAGTAGTGTATGCATCTGAATTAGGGTATGGATGAGGCCGAGCAGGTACATGATACTCTGAGCTTCCTGTCTGCATCCTTTTCAATTGAGGCTCCAGTCATCGTTTCTGAGCAAGGCATCTTTTCCTTTGCACGGCAAATTAGCTTCTGCTACAGTTGGGCTGCGTTCGTTGCCACGGTGTAGCTCTACACAGTACCATGTAGTTTTAATATTGCTGCAAGTAGTTCAGCTGTTAAAATTACTGTCCAACTGGTAACAGTTGATGCTTAGCAGTTTTATTCTTTGGGGTCAGTACAGCACCCAAGTTGCACAAGATACTTGTTTAAAGAAAAAAAACCAACTTGTTATTTACTGTGGTGTTGCCTATGAGATCTTGTGATGTAGTAGTCCCTATGGATCTTGCAAGCCCGTCTGTCATTCCTGTCTGGCTCTGTCATAGGTTCTAAATCTTAAAGGAAGGTGAGGGAAGGTTTTAGCTTTTCAGTGGGTCATCACTAGACGGTAAATAGACACACTGCACACTACCTGCAATGTGCTGTCATTGCGTTGGAAATACTGCCATTATGCCTGCCTCCCATGCATGTCATTCCTCAGCCAGTGAACCCAAATCACAGTTTTGTATCAGACGGGCTCTAGCTTTTGAGTGCTTTAAGTCACAAAGAATTAATGAGTTAAAAAATAAGATTAAAGACAGGAAATAAGCAGAAGAGATTCTCTTTAAACACTATGTGTTGTTAGCTTGCTCTTAGGAATATTCTGACATGAAACTTTTGGACTGCATGTCTGTACTGAATTTGTGTTCATTCAGAGGACTATCTTTTTCTAGAAATTCTTATTTGAAACCGACTATAACAGAACACAAACTGTGCCTTCCATCACAACACATAGGCTCCCAAAGGCCCTTGCTTCCCTTCCTGTTTTGGCTCGTTGAAGTCTGTACATGTAATAAATTAAGTAACTCTGGAACCATCAGTCACTGGTCATCACTTCTAGTCTTCTTGCCTCCCATCGTCCATAACCCAGAATGCCATCTCATATGTAATTGCATTTCCCAGTCCTGTTTTTTGTTAACTTTAATGGAAAAATGAATCTCAGGAAAGTGAGATGTTCAGTGATATTTTTTGTGTGCGCGCGTTTGTTTTTCCTGGAAAACAATCAGCAGGACAATCTACAGAGATCTGGTTAGGGGTTTGGTAACAATTAATGAATATTGTAGTATGATGCTTCGCCTTTAATAACCTAATTCATAAACCATACAACTAATTCTGAATACTCTTATTTCATAATTTTCAAAATAGCCATGAGAACAGGTTAACTTCACCTGATTGCTCAAGCTTCTAAGAAGACTGCCTGCGTAACGTACAAAGCCGTTTGCACAAAATGCAGAATTCACTGTGCAGTTTACCATCTCCCATCTCGCTGACTCTCTTACATTCCTTTCCTTTATGCCTCTCTTGTGTTCTCGACGTTAACTCCAGTAAACCACGCTTCTGCAAATTTTGCTCTTGTACCTTCTTCCACTGGGTCTCTTAAGACCATTTGGTCTGTCAGCTAACCAAGAGAAAAATCAACACCCAAATCAAAGCTGCCAAGCAGGTAGAAGTGTGAACCACAGCATGTGGGCCCTTTCAAAGTAGGGACACGCATGTAAGATACATTTCTGAAATGAAAAAACCCTTCGTATGCCTGGCATGCCTTGTATGATTTGGTCTGCTGCAAAGTTTTGGTGGAAAAAATTTAGCTTACAACACACTAGGTGAACTTGCTTGTGTGTTCCATATGTTTTATTGAGTATTTATAAGTTACATATACCAGTGGAAGAAGCAAACATTTCTTTTTGTACCAAAGAAGGTTCACAAGACATAACACATCCAATATTGAGACTAGAACTGTCTGCAGACAAATCTGAGTATTGTGCTGACACTTTTTACTCTTTCCCTGACAGTTACTAAGATAATATGGTCCTAAATATCAATTAAATTGATAAACTTTTTGATTGGAAAGAAAATGTTTTGTCTTGTGGCCTTTAGAAACAATTAATATAATGCGTAAAACCTGTGTGTTAGATCAAGTTAAACTAAAGGTGCAGTGCTGCAAGATAACTTGCTTGAAATTTAAATTCAAGGAAGAGGGGGTGAATTTTCTGAGTGATAATTTACTTAATGAGACCAAACAGAGACAAAAAAAATGTGACTCTGCTGAATTGCAAAGATGGTATATCCTAATCCTGGCTTACTTATAGCCTCATAAAGAGAGCAGTGGCAGCTAACCTGTTCCTGTGGAGCTTGTTACAGGATATTTAAGTGTGTTGCTCTTTCTGTCAATCTCCTTGAACAACCTCTAATGTCTCTCAGAGTAAGCCATTTTAAGGTAAGAGACTGTGAATCAATATGTGCTGGATAAGCTGCACAAAATGAGTTCTGGCTCAAAATTAGGAGTAACAAAACTACAGCTGTTTTGGGGGAATGGAATTCAGTAGTACTGGTTTTAAATATTGATGGCTCTCTAAATTTCTTTCTGATTCTAGTTTGAGATTAGTTCTTGAAAGAAGCACTGCACCTTTTTGAAGAAATATAAAACATTCATGTTGTAACTGCAATCTTTCAACTTACTTTTTCTTTTGCATAAGGAGTAAATTCATACACTGGATCTACAGGAGCAGCTGTTGGGGCCCATGAAGTCTATCGGGATCCAAGAGACAAACGATCTAAAAGGTGACGTGCAGGAGTCAGTTAACTTTTATACACCTGGCTTGGCGGCTGTTTTATTTCTGTGGGCTATTCAGGAGTTCTGCATCTGGCTCTGGAGTACCTTGGGTTACTATAATATACAACTGAGTTCTCCACAAGTCTTTCAGTGATCTGAAGTACTACATGACAGCAGCAAATTTCAGTGCTACAGCTGAGTAAATGGAATGATCAGTGTAAATGAACAACTTCAACCAGTTTAAGTGCATTTGTAAATCAGAACAGTACCTCTCTAGTGGAATTCTTACCAAATTGCTGATAAGCATAAATAATACAGGCTGTATCTTATATGTGAATGGCAGCTTTACTGTGTAGCATACTGAAGCTGTGACTGGGCTCGACTAGGATTCTATAGAAGCTATTAGCCCAGTTCCTGCATTTTAACATGTAGTCAGTGATTCTCTGCAGAGCAGAGACCTTGGAGCTAAAGTGAAAGTTCTGATCAAGAAATTTAAATATATAGTAAAGCTTTGTTATATGAGAGTTAATCACATACGTAGAGTATTAGTCCAGAATGATTTGAGACCTTCACTGTGGTAAAACGTAATGCAAAAATTTGTTTGCTACAGGGATAAGAGATCAGTGCAAGAGTTGAGGCAATGATTGCACTTGTAAACTTTGCGAGATAACAGGGGTGTTGCAGCTGCTGCAGTGTACTTCAGTACTGGTAGTTTTGTTTGCTAAGACCTAGAAGTTTTGTATTACAGTGCTTTTTCCTAGACACGTGCCACAAGAGAAAGACTTGCTAATTTAGGCGTAACAGTAATGCTGTGCTCATATAGACAGAGCTTTAGTTTACAACTGCCCTGCACTTTGAAAATCAGAGAGCAATTTCATTCAGGTTAATGTATGTGGCAGAGGTGGTCATCAGCCTTTAATTTGTCAAAATGATAGCACAATGACAGAATTAAAGGTACATGTGGGGAGCAAAACCTTGTGAAACACTAAACAGTCTTTTGCTGTAGTCAGAAAGCTATCAGGCCATACATGTCACTAAGAATTACTATATTTAGGAGTATTGTAGATAAGAATTATAAATAAAGACTTTTTTCTTCCCCTTTCCAGTCAAGATACAGATTTACCTGGAGCACCAGAAAACTTGACGTTCAGGGAACGCCAACGACTTTTTTCACAGGGTCAGGATGTATCCAATAAAGTAAAAGCTTCTAGGAAATTAATGGAACTGGAAAATGAGTTGAACACAAAATAAAGCACCTTATCAGATATAACTGAAGATCTCTGAATTGAGGGATTCAGATGGGGGGCACACTACTAATGAACAGAAAATGAATGTTTTCTGAAAGGAGTGACTTTGATTCCTCTATATCTAAGACTGTTAATTAAGATTTAGAGATGTTGCAATAGCAAGAAAACTGATTACTTTGCCAGGAGCTTGTGGTTTATACAATGGAAGCACTGTAAAATTCTAAAGATATGAATCACGTGAAGGTAACCTTTTTTCCTTTCTGTTTTGGGGGTTAAGTTCTTGCGCACCAGACCAAGTAGCACTTGTCAAAGTTCTGTTTCCTGGTGTTCTACAGACACACTTTTTGTTTTAGCTGCTGAGCAGAGAGAGTGAGAATAGCTTGAACTGCCTAAACTAAACTGTGCACTAGAAATTAGTAGTTTAAGTTGATAAGAAGGCAATATCTGGGCCACCTTAAATAAGACTTCATATGCAAGTCTGACTAGCTGTATGGTGTTCATAGAATGATCAGCATATCAACACATTTTACCATTACTTAGTACTGGAATAGCACACATCCTGTAGGTAGAACCTTGGAATAAAAATATTTCTAGTCCTGTGTATTTTTTGGGTCCAGAAGGGTTGCCTGTCTGTTATTACAGAAGTCTGTATGCTTATGCATCCCCACTGTAAGTGCTTCAGACTTTTACAAATGTGAAGATACAACCTTTGGATAGTTGATTTATTAAACTTTACATAAGCAATAGCTAGTAGGCTATACTAATGGCCCTTCATCAGCTAGGACCAAAATGTTAGGAATGTGTAAAAGACAAGGAGTAATGATTCCTGTTCCAACGTGAGCAGAACAGATACATATGTCTCCTGAGGAAGGTAGATTAGAAGTTACGAGGCGATTAGGCATGGAACAGTATTGCTAAGTCTGCTATTACCAGTTCAGCAATATCTTTATTTTTTTCTATGGAGAAATGAACTGGCATATTAGAGACAGAGACTGAAGTGTGACGCATCAAATACAGTACTGCTGGTTGGGAGTGGGAATGTTCGTAGGGTCATTAACAGAGCTGGTGTGCTGGCAACGGACCATCTCTGCTTATGCTGAGGAAGCAGTGCTAGCGAGCTGCTCCTTAGTCTAGCTGGCTTTACTGGCATTCCATTACTGTTGTCCTGAAAATCTTGTTGGCAGTTCAAGCTATTTTTCCACACTGTAATAGCCTTATTTAATTTTAAATTGTTAATTTTTTTTCCTCCCGCCATTTCTTCAGCTGTGCTTATGTGGCTGATGATGTTGGGAATAAGGACCTCATCAGAGTTTTTCTCATTGTGTGATGTTAAGACAATATATATTGTGATTCCAAACAAATTTTCTATTTGACAAAGCCCTTTACTGGCTTTAGATGATTTTTTTCCTGTATCATATTGTTCTCTTATAAATATATATTTAGGAAATTGTGCACACTTCCAAATACAAAGGGGTAGACTTTCACTGCCTTGGGAAAGAAATCACTTTTAATAAGAGTTGTATGATAAATAAATGCAAGTTAATGAAAATTGGAGTGTAAATATTTTTTACGTATTTCAGGTTTCTTATTTGAAAGTGTGCTTTTACCGTTTCACCTGTTAAATATGAAGTAGAAGATTAAACTGGTTCAAAGTGTTAATGAAGGATCTGCATGCTTGCTCTGTCTGTTAATCAGGAAAAGCAAGCCTCTCCCAATTTATCTTGAGAACACTAGCAGCCTTACAGTGACAAATTTTTCTTAAGGAAAAAAACTTATGCTGTGGCTGAATTACTGTTGCTGCTAGAATCTGAAAAAGGCTTAGCAAAAAAAATACCTATAACCTTCAGTCGAGTGGATTTGGCCGCTATTGGGCATTCGGGTCAAGTGTGAATATGTGTAAAAGTGCTTTTCATATTTGTCTGTGCATTATTATGAAAGACATCAAAACTGCTGTAGTTTCCCATTTCTACTGTATTTCACTTGCAACCTATTTTTAATAAAGTTTGTATTGTATTTAACTTTGCATTAAATGGTTTTTTGTACTGTTTGTTATTTGATTCTGCATAACAGCATTATTATAAACCAGAGGGACTCTCATTATTGTGTTTTGCCTCACCTGTTCTTTTAAAATACATTGGCAAACAATGTCAGTGTATTCATAATGAATAGATTAAAACCTCAAATTAATTCTACATGGAGAAGCCGCCTACAGAGAAGGCTAATTCTTACTGATTGGAGAGGAGAATTTCTTGGCCTGATGTTCAATATCTGCAGCAGAAACTTGAAAGAATAAGTAATTTTTACAGCTTAACCAGCAATTTAGGAAATAGTGAATATTGGCAGGGTGAGTTGTGCTGTATTTGTATCCTCCTCAAGTGCAAAGTTGTATTTTCTAACAGCGAAGAGAAACCTGGAATGCAGCTTCTTTTAGAAAAGTAAATAGTATGGCATCTGGAGTCTCCAATGTGATTGCTGTGGTTAAAAAGTCATTTGATCTCTTTATTTTGAACATAAAGGCAGGATAACTTTTGTCAGATCTCTGGAGGGGGGAAACTGGCTGACAGGGAGGTTTGCAGGGGTGGGCTCAAATTCAGTGTGTAGTTTTGAACGACGGTTGAGCTAAATAGTGGTGCTCCTCTTTTATTGTTAGATTGATAAGGCTGGATGATTTGACTCTTAGTGAGAGACACCAGTTAAAGCTCTGCATAGGGAGGGTGCAGGAGGGAACCAGGCCAGTAGCTGACTGCTGCTGTTGCTTGAACATCCTCTAGAGCTGGGATAGCCACCTGCGTGTCTTTCCAGGTCAGTACCTTGATCTCTTGAGTTGTGGGATCCTACATGCTGGAACTTTCAAAATCAATGATGAGGATATTCTAGATTTTATTGTAAGAAATGCGTGTGCAAAGGCAGAGAAGGAGCTAAAGGAACCACAGAATGCCAGAAGTGCTGTTTAGTGTGTTTCAATGAAATGACTGCCAGGACCTCAAGGCATGGCTGAGAGGAGTCTTTCATCCATGTTTTGAGGATAGCTTTTGACTCTCAGAACAGCCTAAAGAAAAATAACTTTTGAATACAGAATGTGTAGTCTAGAAGAGAAAGGAAATGAGCCATTCTCCTTCTGTATGTCAGTCCCTCAGTATAAGCAAGAGCAAAGAACCAGTACAAAAGCAAAAAGTGATTTATTTGATGAGACTATGGTTGTTGCAGCTGTGAACTGTCATAGAAACATTTTTTTCCAGACGAAGTCCAGGGGTTGGGTTGGGGGGAAGGAACTGTACACTGTACAACAGTGGTAATGCATTTCCAGTGAGAAAACAAGTTTTGAGCTGTGCTTTGCAAAGTTCAGGTCAGGTTTGCCAAAGGAGCAAACCAGTATGGTGGGAGTTGAACAGTGATGTGTTTGCTTTGCGTTAGAGACATGAGTTGTCATCCTTCGTAGCACAGCTGTTGATACTTTAATTGATGATGACCTTTGTGATAACTGTATGAAATTACATTTGCATATGCAGCCAGGTCTGCTGCTCTTAGCAGCCCTCCTGATCTGGTGGTCTGTAACAGATACCCACAGTAATGTACAGCATCGCATTCTCCCTTTAACCCTTATCTACAACCTCTCAGTTGGCCCATCACCTGTCCCCAGGCAGAGTTCCAAACCCTCCAGCCTATCATTGATGTAAATAGCTATACCCCCTGCCCATCTGCCCAGCCTGTCTTTCCTAAAGAGCCTACATTCCAGTCACAGGCGCCACCCCACCATGTTTCTGTGATGCCAATGATATCATGTCCCTGTAGACATGCACACATCTCTAATTCCTCTTGTTTAGTCCCCATACTAAGGGCATTTGTGTAGAGGCATCTCAGCCAAGCTCCAGATAAATCAGATTCATTGACTGTAGCAGTTCTGCATCACTCTGAGCATTCATTACAGGTGCTGGCATCCAACTGGTAGAGTTGGGATGGATCAGTGTCACCCCTACAATAAATCTAGTTTAAAGCTGCCTTGACCAGTCTGGTAAGTCTCTGATCAGAAATGCATCAGAAGTGTTCAAGACAATGCTTCCTTAGTGGTATCTTAAGCTTTATATTCCACCACTGATGCTCAAATTAAGAGTTAAAAGTGGATTGAGGCATTTTCATTGTATTTCTGGCCCTCTGGTTCCCCAGAAAGATCTGTACCAAGGCAGGGCTCTGTATTTGCATGGGGAAGATGGGATCTAGGTGGCAGAAGTTGGAGGGGGGAAAAAAACCCAAGATTCTTCAAAGTAGAGAATCAGTGTAGACAGGCACGCTTGGAACACAGCCGTGCAGCATTTCCAGCAGATAGCTGGATTTTGTATTCCTTTCTTGCCTAGATCTCACTGACAGACTTTTTTTGTTCCCCATGCACCAAGCAATTTCCCCTTTGCTTTGGAAATAGAAGGAAAATGCTATTATAGTGAGTGACAGATCATACTGTAATTGGGGGTGTGTGGTGTGGTGGTGTGTTTTATTGGTTTCACTTTTTTTATACAGAGGGGATTGAGTTTTCAGTACTACCTAACCTTCAGCTGTGCACAGAGGAATAACTAAATAAGAGTAGTCTGGGGCTGCTCAGTTTTAGGTTCCTAGTTCAAAGTCAGAATGATAGTGAATTAAGTCTTCTCTGTCACAGCCTACAGAAACCAGATTCTTAATATCATTCATAGTGGGTAAAATCCACAGTGAGGCAGAGATCAACCGTTACACTTCAGAGGTGATCTTTCTGAGATAAAGCTGAGTTCTGCTGGAACTGTTCTGACTTGATTGCTGCTGCTAGAGGATAAGCATTACATCTAAAAATCACAGCTCAGTGTCAAGAATTGTGAATCATACCCCTCAAGCTACTAAACTTATTCTTCCCAAAATAGCAGATGTTGATAAAAACCTGGCTGCCTTACGTAGTGCCAACATCTCCTAACATCCACAGTGTCACAGTACTTTGGAACTCTCTTTTTTTTGAAGCCTGTATCAATTTGTCAGTTCTCATTTTTCCACCGATACAGAACTAGTTGCAAGGATGAACTGTTGAGGAGCTTCCAGCCAATTTGTTGAGGTTTTTTGGCTTTAGACTGAGGCTACAGTTTGTGGGAGGAAGTTACAGTATCACCAAGACAGTTGGTAGAGCTGCACAGGAATGTTTGGTTTGGTGTGTGACAGGTGGGCTTCATCGGGGTTCCTCTGTAAAGGATTGCTATCCCTTTTGTGCTAGACATGGAGAATCCACTGCTGCATGCCTTTGGATTTTCTACTGCCTGTGTGAGAGCGCATTCGCCATGTTTAGTAGACGGTAACTTGACACTGCTGTTTTGCAGAACTGGATTCCTTCGTAATTATGATGCTGGCTTTGGTTTTAAAAAAAAAAAAAAGAAACAAAACCAAAACCAAAAAAACAACCAAAACTCTAGTGCAAAAATAGCATTATTTCCCACTTCCAAAAAGCTGACATGTTTGTATCTGGTATTATGTTCACATTTAATAGCCAAATAGTATTGTGACTGCTTTTAAGATGTTAATCTTTCAGTGCAATATAGTAGAGCACTAAGTAGTATTACTAACGTGTATAGCATCCACCTTAATGTGAGACCCCCTGCCATAGCCTGAATGAATAGCTTCCACCTGGGGCAGCCAATTAGGGCTCTTACAGCAGCTGGACCTGCAGGCTTTGTCCATCTCCTAAGACTAGCACTGGCTTTGTTCACAGGGTAACTAAATAGTTGCAGTTTAAGGGACCTCGGTGTATTACATAGCCCAAGGTCAGAGCTCTGCTTAGTTGGGGTTTGATTATCTCCAAGGATGGAGGCATGGAGACTCAACCTCACTGGGCAACCTGTGCTGGCGTTTGACTACTCTCACAATAAGAAGTATTTAAAGTTCAGATGAAGTTTCACATCTCAGTTTGTACCTGCTGCCTCTGGTACTGTCATTGGGCTCTCTTGTTTTTATAGCCTTCCATCAGGTATTTACACAGTGACCAGATTCCCCTTCAGCCTTCTTTCCCCCAGCCCCAACAACAGATGTTCCTATCCTTTAATCTTCTTTGTGGCCTTTTCAGCCTTAGCCCATAGTACACATCACCAACTGCTCCGGGAAGAAATCCTGTACCCAGAATAGGAGCAATAAGCTTCCTCCTCCCCCTTTGTTGTGGCCACTGCCCCTCAACGCGATGCGCCTCCGGGAACCAGTGCTCTGAGGAGAAATCTTTCAGTACCTCAGACCTAGAGAGCGCCAGGCTTCCCTTCTGTCCCCTCCCTACCCTAATCCTTAATCCCACTCAGAGGCCGAGACCACTTATCCCAGGTGACCCAGCCGAAGGGGGGATACTTCCGTGCCGGCTGAAGCGCCTAAAGGCCGCAGTTGGCGCACGCTGCTGGGCGGGGAAGGAGGCGGGCCCTGTCACCATGGCGGCCACGCCAGCTGCGTCCCGCATTGGCCAGTTTAAATCCCCTTGGGGCCTCGCTCGGCCCTGCTGTGCCGCGGCGAAGGAGCGGGGAGAACGATGCGGCCGCGGAGAGGGCTGGACCCGGGCTCCGTGTGGGCGCAGCGCCTCCGGCAGCTGGAGCAGCGGTTGCGAGTGAGACCCCGCCACTGCGGCGGGAGGGGAGGCGATGGGCGGGCTCTGGAGCGGCAGGGCGGGACACTGCGGGAGGTGGCGGGGCCCGTCCGGCCGCTTGTGTTAAAGGCGTATATTCTAGGCTTAACATTTGGGCGGGAATCCTCAATACAGCAGCCTATAGGGATCGGCAGGAGAGAGGCTGCTTCACCTCGAGCTGGGCTGGAAATGGGGCTTCAGAACTGTGAGGAGTCCTCCTCGGTAGAGCGGGCATGCCTCTGTGAGACAGCACCTGCACCGAGGAATAGTCTTGCTGCCACGCCGTTGGAGATCTCCAACAGAGCAGCCTTGGAAGTGGACATCTTTGTGGTTGTTTATAAACAAATTAGAATGTTCTGAGCTGGACAGGGTGTTGGGACATCGAGTCTAAGTCATGCTTTGCCTAGAAAAGTTGTACCAGAGGATCCTCGGGGGGCCCTTCCAACCTCCTTTTCTGTGACTAGAATTTCTCTAAAGGCCATAGATCTGAAAAATGCCAGGAGATGGTTTTATAAAACAATGGCAGTTAAACCCTTGTACGTATGCATTTCTGTGCAAGCAGGCAAAATGAGTCAGGAAACAAAGAGGTGTTAAAGAGTTTATCCTGACTTTTATGTGCTTATAGACAAATATTACTGTGCTGAGGAGATTGGGGGGAGGTAGTCCTGTCATTTCAGAAGGCTGAGAAACCTGACAAACAGAGCAATATAATAATAAAAACTATCATAATAGCAGCCATCAAACTCATAGTTACTTCATTTTTACTTTCTGGTGTTGGGTGGGTTTTCTTCCTTAGGCCAAAGAAGAAAGAATAGTTGTCCTGGAAACTGAAAATGCTGCTCTCCATCTAAAACTTGCAGAGGTAATTATTGTTTGTTTGTCCAGGAAGAATTCCTACGAAAATAAGAAATGCACTGAAATCTGCCTCCTGTTTTCAAGGTTTGAACTCTTCACCTGTTGGGGAAATCTGTGAAGGGATCAAGGCTCGGCATTCCTTTGTTTCTATTTGTTTACATATAAATCATAAATGGTAACAAGATGTTGTTACATATTGTAACAGTAACAATAGACTCATTAACTAGAAGTTGGCATGCATTTAAATTATTGCTGTTGGTTTCAATTATAAAAGTGAACTGAGGGAATGGCTCTGCTAGCGTTAAATACGGAATACTGCTTTCTGCTTTCAGGGAAATGTATGAGAGTCAAAGGCAGATTTTGAAGGAATACTTTTTAGACATAATTAGGATCATGCTTTAAAAAGGACTGCTCTTAGAGTGCAGAAAAGGAAATTTTTTTAACAGTAGACTTACCAGAGATGCTCTTTTGCATGCCTTCATAGCACTGGTGTTACACTTGTGTGAAAAATGCAAGGTACTGTTGCAGAAGTCGGTCACAGAGCGCACAGCAACAACTGGATGCCCTCATTTCCTTATCTCATTCTACAGAAACATATGTTGTTCCTAGACCATTACTGAAACAAGGAACAGCCTGTAATAATGTTTGAGGTCTTCAAAGGTAGGATTTCCGAGATCTAAAGAATTTTCAGTATTGATCTACACTGCTGGAGTAGAGCCAGCTGTATTAGTTGTGATACGGACTGTTGGCCTAGAGTTTCTAATCTGGGCTGAAACATTAGATGGTTGGGTGACCTCAGGAAAGCCATTTGCCTTCCCTGTGGGTTTGTTAACACCTGTGGATAAAAGTGGATTTAGCATTTTTCAAAGCCTGACTGGAAGCAGATGGTACATCTGAAATGAGTTTTGCTAGGTATACAGAAGAATACTGGCATTTATTCTGAGAAAACATTGCTATTATTTTTGTTCTGCTTTATAATATTTACCAAAGACCTTAAATATGTCAGATGGGTTTTATCTTTTTTTATTTTATTCTCACAAGCACAAGAAATAAATTTTTCTCATCAGTAAGGTGCATTAGATGTAGGAAGAAGTTATATGAATATTAGATAATGAAACCTTGTTTTCCAAGGTGTCATTTTCCAGCACTGTTTCAGTTTATTGAAAAATGTGCTGAAAGATACGAGCGCCTACAGACACATGAGAAGCGTGTCAGTGTTACCACCATCACTCAGAAACAATGTGAAATGATCCATGGAAATACTCTGCAGTTAACCTTGTGCTGATGTTTCTAATCAGGTGGTTATTAAATAGATTTTCACTTCTTCTTGGTTAATTTGCCCCAGCAATGTGAAAGCATGAGCTAAACTGACATCTGTGAAATAGTTGTACCTCAATTGAAGAGTCTCTTAAAAAGAACACTAATTTTAAATAGATGAATTTAAGGTTACACAATGTTGTGCCGTATCTCCTGGTATTTCATCAGTTATGCTGGCAAAAAAAAGAGCTTGCCCTCAGCTATCGATCACTGACCCTTCAGATCTGCTGGTGAAGCTGCCTGAACGATTGAGCTGTAAGAAGTTCAGTCACAGTGACCAGGGTTAACAGAGGTCTTATTCCTAACTTGTAAAAGCTAATTGGATTCATTTTGGCTGAAGGGCGTTAGGCAGCTGTGAAGACAAACTTATGATGATAGCTATAAATTAGAATTTGCAGTGTAAATGTTTGCCTATGGGTTGTATCAGGCTAATAAAAATGTTACCTCTTGCTGTAGACCTTCCCTTCCTTGCTTAAGACAATAACAGATATTAGCACTGCCACTGTTTTCTGCAGTCCAGTATATTTTAATCTTGACAGCATACTGTAAGGGTTGTTACTGAACATAAGGCGGCAGATTCTTTCTCTGTATATCTGCTTTTGCCTATTTGGAAATGTGTTTGTCTACTAGCGTGCCCCCTGCTTTCATTAGCAGTCCTTGAGGTCCTGATCCTGCAGCCTTCCTGATCTTTCCGGTCCTGATCCTGCAGCCTTCCATACATAAAGCCAAGTCTGCCAGAAAGGATCCAATTGCAGAACTGATATTTTACATTGGAGAATGCTATTAAGTGGTTCAGTTTCACTTCTGTTTATAATAAAGCTGACTATAAAAAGTTTTATAGTAGTTTTTTTTGCCTGTTATGCACGAGCACAGATTTTCAAGTTCTGGCCTTGGGACAAGTCTGATGAATGCTAAAACTATTTAATGGAGAAAACCTCAAAACCAAGGCAGCATTTGCAGTAAAGATAAACTTTATAGTGGAAGTGATGAGAGTTTAACTGCAGTGACAGTAGGATAGACCATTCTACTTTTATTGTTCATGTTGAGCAAAATGTGGGGTCAGGGGGACCCCGTGCAGATGGTGGAAAATGTATCAGATGTTAAAAGTAGGTTTTAACTAGCTTAAGCTTATTTAACAGTAAGGCTTGCGTACTACGGTTGCTTATATATATATGCTTAACTTTTCACATGTGATTAGACCTACTAATTCTGGTGTGCTACTTGTGTGCATTTTTGTCAAGTATATTTGTAAATACTGTTTCTCAGTAACTGGACTCCTGAAAATCCTCAAAGGAAAAGAACATGTGAACACTCTATAGAATCACTCTCAATGTCTGGGAGCTTAAAGCCTGTAAGAAAACAAAACAAAACAAAAAAAAAAAAGAGGAATTGTTTTTTGGTTGTGGTGTTTTGGGTTTGGGTTTTTTTTTTGGTGCTTTGTTTTTGTTTTTTTAATAATCTTTTTCTGCTATATGATTTCCACGAGACAATTCTTTATATTAGTGCTAAGGTGTGTAGTTGTGCAGAACCTTCAGTTGCACTTTTAAATAGAAAATGCATGCTTTGTGAAGGTGAAAAAAGCCACATGAAAAGGTTGGTTTAGATAAGTGAAGTACTTTTCTTGGAAAATATAATCTTTCTCTATTTTAACAGCGCCACAATGTTGTATTGTTGTTTTTGCAGGTATCATCTGTAGTTAAACTGCAATTAAGTATTTACTTTTTACCTACCATTATCAGATGATGTAAGTAGATTTAGCACTTTTATGTTGTACTGCTCTATGCTTTGTTAATTTAAATAACACGGAAATGCAGGCATGGAATTTATGGTCTGAATAAAGTAGGAAATATGTCTGTGCTAGCGATAAGGGCATTCCAAAAATAAAGAAAGAGGCTATTAGTACTAGTTAAGGATAGATGTCAACAGGTGGCAGGGGAAAGTAGGTGAAGAAGTTGCAGCTCATTTTAAGCACATGGACTGTCAGTAAATGATGAAAATGCAGTTTGTCATATAATATAGATTCTGTCATATTAAAGCAGTTTGTCATATAATACCGATTCTGTCATATTACAAAATTTCACAAGTACTCTACAGAGATCTTTTTTGTGTTCATGACCTTCAGTATTTAAAGTTGCCCTATTTCTATATTTTTTTATTTCAACATCTCAAAAAAGTTGGCCATAAGAATTGCTTTTACATAGTAAGTAATTTTAGATTATTAGAAAGCATTTTTCTCCACATCCTGTAGAAGTTGCTTTGGTTGCTTTGATCACTGAAGACACAGCTTAGTGCTTTATTGGCACCATTTTGCACCCCGGCAACTTTGCAAAATGTAATGGAATTGGTGTTAGCAGAAAGCTAGAGCAATGAACACTAAGTTGGGGGCTGTGTATTACCACCTTCTTCAGGACATCAGCAGCTAAAATGTGTTTATATGTGTCCTTGTTCTATTTCATGTCCTTTCAGAGACCTTCCTGCACTGAATGTAGTTACCAGAAGACATTTAAATCAGCTGTGTAACCAGCCCTTTCCCCTAAGTGAGGGCAGAGTTTTAACCATGCAGATCGACCTCAGGAAAAGTAAGAGGTCTTAGGTACTGCAAACGCATGTTAGTAATCTGCTGCTGAGGTTTGCCACCTTAAGGAAGTAGAATGTTGTGATGTTAGCCAGTTGCCTCAAGGTGAGGCAACTTTCACATGACTCAGAAAAAGGTAAAAGCAAAGAAATTATGTATTTACAATATCATATGTGATCAGATAGTTGAATTAAAAATATTTACAGGGACAAAGGGGACAGAATGCCACAGAAAACATGAGCACTTTAAAGTGATTATTAGCTGATTTGGGTGTTTTTTTATTTAAACAGTATCAAGGGTTGGCTGGAAGAAGCACTAATGAAGTATTGCAGCTCTACTCTGCTCATAGCCAGCAGCAGAAATTGCAGAAAAGTTCTGTTGTAATCCAGATGTATGGAGCAATAAAGGTAAAGACGTTTAGTAATGTAGGCATGATCTATGTCCTGAACATTTACATGGTTATCAAATATAGTAAAACTCAGGAAACGGTCAGATATGAACGTGATCTGTGGTTTTACTGCATTCACAGCGGTGCTTGCAGTAAGGTGTGGCCATGCGTGAGTTAGCTTAAAATTTGTAGTGGTTTTGCTGCAATAGGTTGCAAGGTCACCCGAGAAGCTGGTGGAAGTAGCTGCTTCTGAGCTCCAGGATCTTTGTATGGGTGCTGTCAATATCTGAGCTAGATATTTGTATAATCAAAACCTTGCAATCCCTGATTTGACTATCATATGGACATCCCCTAAGAAACAGTAGTTGTGATATAATTTAACCAGATCCTTTGTAAAAGCATTGGAGAGCTCCATTGATTTCACTGAGAGTTTTGGTCTGGCAAGACCGCACCAAAGGGAGTAGTTTGCTCTATGCTCACTCAGCTTGTCTCAATTTTGCATGAAAGAGACTGAAACTGTTCTGCCAGTGCCATATTATTTTCCTTTTTTGAAGTACGTATCCTTAAGTTACCCCATGAAATAGTGAAATCCTTTTAGGGACACTGACAAATGACAGCTTTTCTCAAGGCAGCACTGAATGACTGTATAAAATAAATGAAAAGTACCTAGGGAAAGAAAGCTGATTCTTAACAGGCAGAAGGACATTGCGTAATTGTAGCATAGTTGGACTAGATGATTGTTGTAGCTCCCTTCCAACTGTTCTGTTCTAATTACAGTGATTCTGCTCAGAAAATTTTGTGGTGGTATTTTACATTTTAGGTTAGCTAGAGCAGCAGAACTGCTTGTGATGCAGTAACAGTGGACTGAGATGATTTGCTATTGAAGATCAATAAATGTTAGGTGAGAGAGCAAAGCTCTCCAAATGAAAATCTAGATTAATGGTAATGCCATACCCATAGTAAAAGACAAAACAAAAACCTGAAACTTCTTCCCAGTTCTATGTTGTGGCTTTTGAGAGTGAGAGATGCAGTGATTTTTCTCCTTTTAGTTTAAATTATGTTTTATTATTGAAATTAGTCTATTAATACAAGGTCTGTACCCGCACTGGAAAAATAAAATGCCACGGAATATGGCTATTCTCATAGAAAGGCCTTAAACAGGCTTATTTAAGAAATTACTTACAGTGAAGCTTAGCAAGTACCTCCCAATCAAAGCGTGGAAAATGAATGCTGTAAGGGATATATGAATCACAATTTTTCATTGGTAATTCTGGATATGTCATATAAGTGGACGGAACACACACATGCTCACGCACACTTTTTTTTTTTTTGATAAAATAAGAAAGAATCTTATTTATAACTGAAGTTGTGTTATGGTCGAAGCATGTACCACAACATGGTAAGGATTCATAAAGCCTTGCTGAATATTTTAGGAAATGCATTGCTAAATACCTTGCAGGATTCTTCTCTAAACATGCTTAAAGATAGACTAAAGACTTTGCTTCACCAACTAGAGGGTTGTTCCTGACACTGATATCTCACCATAATTATCTGTGGTGGTGTTATGTTGATTCTTCTTTAACTGCTGCTGTTGTGTCTTAATAACGTATTTTTTGTTCTTGCTGAGAAGAGGCTTAAGCGTGACCTGAAGAGCCTCCGTTCATTCACTCTTGAACTTTCAAAAGACTTTCAGCGTCAAAGCAAGACTTACCTTTACCAAGTTTTGACAGCAGTCCAAGGGATACAGCTGCAAAATGAAGCAGTGCAAAGTAAGGCTCATTACACTTATATTTCAAATATGTAGCACCAACAATGTAATTGTTAAATGTTACTAACGTTAAAAGGTCGAGTTTGATTTTTGAGAAATGAGTCACTGAAATTGTAACACTTGTTTTTTTGTTTGACATTAGATCAGCAAGGAGTTCTGAAGCATTAGAGTACAAATAAATCTGCAGAGGTTATGACTGATAATTTGGATTTAGTTTTTGTGTTGATTGCAGCTGCTACTAGACTGCTGCTGAGCTGGCTCAGCTGTAACATTTTAAATCTGAAATTCTCAGGCTTGTTATCTTGACTATTTTAGAATAGCTGAAGAAAGAATGTGTTGCTTTAGTTGAGATTTGTCTGCTTTTGATTGTACCAGAAAAGGACTCTGGTGATTTCAGAGATTTCTGAAAATACTGTCTGAAATTAGAACAGACTGGATTCTTAATATTTCAGTGTGTCATAGAGAAAATTTTTCTTGCAAATCAAAATCCGCGCACTAGATTTTCCATTATGCTGATGTAACTGTTCATGTGACCACACGCAGATCAGGGAGCTAATCCAGGATGGAGGTTCACCTGGCTCTGGAAGCAGTTGTGTGAGCACAGCAGTAGGTTTGGTGCAGCATTGAATGGGAGGGGATGAAAAGCTCCTTAACCAGGACTGTCAATTAAAGAAACATAACAATTCTGAACATGTTTGCAAGCCATTACTCTTCTACAACTGTTAGTCTAA
Source organism: Psittacula echo (assembly GCF_963264785.1). NCBI lineage: Eukaryota > Metazoa > Chordata > Aves > Psittaciformes > Psittacidae > Psittacula > Psittacula echo. The sequence continues at coordinate 33,150,992 of NC_137738.1, read as the reverse complement.
TTATTGATGAAGAGTCTAACTGTGCTCAGTGATGCTTAAACAAAAAAAACATCATTCCCATCTCCCAGAAAGTTTCCATATAGGTCAATGAGATGGGCAAAGAGATGTCTATAATGGCTGCAGGCATGTAGTGACTACTTCTCTTGAATAATGAAGAGCAGGTTATTAGTATTAAAACCAGATGAACCCAGGCTGCCTCTACATTATGGACCAAAGTACAACTTCTGAATAGTTTGCAGCTGATGCCAAGCAAAAAACTAGGAAAATGCTAAGTAAGTCTTTATAATTATATAACTCCACTTCCAGAAAAATTGAAAGTTCAGAAATAATTGGTGCATTAGAAAATTTGTCTTGTGAAGCTTCTGTTAAAGAAATTTTTCTGTGCTTCATGTAAAGCTTTACAAAAGATGGACATTAAAACTCATGGTTCACTCTTACAAATCTCAATATGCCATCTGCTAAATGCAGCAGCTTGACTCATTCTCTGCAGATTGCTGTCCTTCACCCCTCTGCTTAAAAGCCCTGGTGTCAAATTAGGAAGCCCCAAGGCTGATTTCTGTTTTCATAGTCATCTTCACCATAGGAGGGCTAGTTAGGAAAAAAATATTGAGTAATTAGGGCTTAAGTTAACTGAAACTGGACATACAATGTCCAGTGGGCTTCTCAGAGTCCTCATTAAGAGGCCATTTAAGTACTGAAATAGAGTAGGTTTTGTTTTTTAGTTTCAAGACTCAAAAAAGGCAGAGTATCCTTAGCACGTGTTGCTTTACCTCTTATTCAAGAGACTTCAAAGTGTGTGTACACAAATTTATGAATGAAGATGCATATTATGGAGATTATTTAATCAATGGATTCTAATCTCCTATTTTGAAAAATACTGTATGATTAGGGGTCAGTGACTGTACAAATCACTTTGACAGTTTATTGTAACATATTTGCATGTGATTCTCCAAACAAAGACGTGCTAGTATTACTCCACATTTTTCTGAGTGAGTTTTCTCAGTGAAACTCTTAGACTTTGATTCTCCAACTATTGACAGCATGTATATTACAAAAATAAGATCTGTGAAATCTCAAATGTAGACAAATGTCCCTTGAATTTATCAGATTTTTAGTCTATACCAGAGACCATAAATCATAGGTGTGACATGCTGAGATTTTAAGTCTGTTCCTTTCTTTGAAAGGCGCATACTGAGACTGGTGGCCATCTTGCTAACTCAGTTCTCAGACTATGGTTTTGACTGATACTCTACATCTTCAAACTGCTCACTAATTAATTGCTGGAGGAACTGATATCCCGCTGGAGTTCCTAAAATCTCGCTTTTTACGCAAGTTTACAGTCACATGGTGTGCCTTCTGGGCTGAGTGTTCATTTTAGGCCTGCTCAGTGTTCATGTAATTGTAATGAAATATAACCATTTGTGAAGTCAGAAGGATTTTGTAATGACCATATTGCTCTCCTCGGTTTTGTGAAGCAGACTTTCTGGGGTTCGAAAGATCAATCTTTTTAATGGAATCCTACTCATGAAGTGAGTGCACCTATCTCAAAGGGGGATCCTTATAGCTGTTTTACAGGATTAGTAGCACTGTAAATGAGGATAAATGATAGGTTAACTTCTTGTAAAGTTAGCTGGCATGAATCTAATAATCTGCAAATATGTCATGAGCCTTGCAAGTGACAGTTCCATTTAGAAGCAGGTTGCTTCAAGTTCAGGTTTCAGGTTCACTGACTCATAACATTAACTAAATCAAAGCATTTGAACTGCCTTTAAATATTTTGTATTTTTGATTGTTTTTCAAGATTTCACATATATACCTGTAGTAATTATCTGTAACTTCACACAGCAACAAGTATGATGGGATTATTCAAGTCTAGTAAACCAGGAACTAACCGTCTTACTTAAAGTTTGGTAGAAGTTAAAAAGGTTTATGCTTGTATTTCATGAGGTGCTACTGAAAAATTCATTTCGTGAAGTAACAGAGTTCAGTTCTTTGAAACTGCTTTCTTCTAGTGTTTCAGATAAAAGCTTTTGATCTTGAGCAGTCTCTACAAGAGCTGACAGAGAGATATGAGAAAGAAAAGCAAAAGAGGAGAGCTCTACATAACAGCTTAGTTGTAAGTATATTTAATGGCAGATAATTGTCTTATTTTGTTGTAATTATGCTCACAATTCCCTCACCAATAAAACTAATGAATGTACTTTAAATGAATATATCGCCTCCCCCAGCTGTCTTATATATAATACATTTCTCTGCTGAGGCCCATCTGTCTTACAATAAATCCCACCCCCATTCTTTTTACACAAGCATCTTCCAAATGCACTCGTGCAACATATTGCCTTAAGGAGTATCATCCATTTTGAATAGTGGACAAAACTCGAGTTTCTTCATCCTCCTCTCTAAATTTGCAGCTTCTGAAATTGTTTCAGAATTCATAAAATGATCAACTTGAAATTACAAAATCATCGTGTGTTATTTTTCCAGGTATGCCTCTCGGTATCCTGCTCTGCCATAACTATATCCTGCTCTGCCATAGCTGTATCCTGCTCTGCTGTTAGTGATGGTTCATTTGGAATTAAGATTTTTCTTTTTGCCCTTTAACTTTACTCTTCCTCCCTACCCCACAAATGTCTAGTTTTGGGTTGCCTGATTCAGGAACCCCAAAACTAGACATTTGTGTGGTTTTTTAGAAACACAAGCCACCCCCCGAACAAAATTCTTTTAAGTTCTTCTTTCTGGGAAAATGAATCTCTGTTAAAAAGTACTTAGTTTCCAAACTCTGCCTTGTATTTATGGAAAGGCTATTCCACAAGGCAGCAGGGAGTTATTGCCAGTGATCACTAGCCATTACAGGCAAGCTGTTTTCACTGATATAAAATGAGAAGAACTGATCACCAACAAAAAGAAAGGGAAGAACCAGGTCAGATAAACTGAAGTCTGAAATAGCCTGCAGAGAAAAATTAGTTACTGGCTTTTTAGTCATGTAAGAACACACAGTGGAGAGGAAAAACTACAAAATATTTTATATTCTACATCTTCCTCAGGGCTGATGGAAGAGAAATGGAGTGTGTAATCTTGTATGTTGAGTTAATAGAAGAAGCTCAAGTAAAAAGGAGACTGAAGAAAGGAAGATGGCTCAGATTGAAAGCCCTTTTCTTGTTTGGTTGGTTGGGTTTTTTGCCACATAGACTGGAGAGGGCTACACCATTCCGAGCTCTGAAGAGCCTATAATTCTTCAAGTGTTTTTTCCTAACTTCTCAAGGCAAATGATATTGATGCTATTTTTCTCTCCACAGAGACTAAAGCTGTGATGTTGTAAACACTTGCTTTCCTTAACATGTTCCTGTCTGCTTCACAAATTCCAGTGTATTCACCCTCTCCAGTAGTTTGTGTTAAATACGTCTTAATATTCTAACCTTAGGAACTTAGAGGAAATATCAGAGTCCACTGCAGGATCCGACCTTTGCTACCTTTTGATACTGCTGCTGGGCATTTGGTATCACAAGATAGGTAATTTATTTTGGCTGTGTTGGATCTTAGCTGACTTGTAATTAATATACAGAGAAAACAATAATTATATGTATGTGAGAACAACTGTCTTATTGATTTTTCTGGTTTTATGCATGTAGGGAGATGATGATGGTATCATAAAAACTAACTGCATTTTCCTTTTCTTTCTCCTGCTAAATTGGCTTTAGCCAATCTCATCCACTTGTCTAAAAGTGTGTCTATCTGCATAGAAAGCCATAGCCATTCTGCCAAGCCAGGATTACCCCCCTGGCTTTGCAGAAGTAGCACAGCTGCAATCAGTTTAGAGTATATTCACAATCCTATACAAATTCTGGGATACTATAATGCAATAACTGTCAGAAGACCTGGGTAAAGAAACACACTCAGCATTACAGTTGTTTTTTTATGCTGTAGAACATATTTTCTGTCTTTACAAACACTGGTAATTCTATTTCAGTGTAATTTGGCTCTGCATCCCTAATTCATAATACACTTACTGTTACTGAAGTGTCAAAACAAAACATTCCAAGATCCAAAAGGAGAAGAGGGATTAGATGCAAGTATGTGCTATAACAAGCTGAATTCTCCATAGATGACCAACATGAAAGAGGGAAGAGACTGAAACGGAGAGAAAATAAAAAGGGCAAATCTAGGTGGTGGCTAGAAACCAGTAACACTATCATTTGCTCTATCAGTAAATAACTGATTTGGGGTTTTATTTTACTTTTGCTGGCTGGTAATTCTGAAAGAGTACATTCAGTGCATTAAAGTTTATTAATTTTTGGAAAATCTTAAAAAAATATATAGAATTGTTTTAATTAAAACAACATCAAAAAGAGTAGACAGAAATTTCAAGGAGCCTGAAGGGGAAACTTGCATTGACCTATGCTTTGCTATAGCTGGGAAGGAATCCGCTCACTGTTTTTATTGCTCTATGGAATAGTGCAGTCAGACGCTGAATGCAGTGTCAAACAGGATGGACTAGGCCAAACAAACAATCATTAAGACTAACTCTTCTTAATATATCAAAAAGTAATTTAACTAAAACGTAGTTGTAAAAAACTAAGGACTGATTCTCAAAACACTTGCATACATGAATGCATTTATACACCTCAGCAATCCCAGTCAGTTTTGGGGCTAGTAATAGATGCAAGAACAGGGACAAATACCTTAAAAGAGGGTGTTTTCACTTTAATATTCTAAAGTGAAAGCCACTTGTTACAAGCTCACATTACAATCTCAAAATAAAAGCATGGCTTGCATGTGATTTAGTCTTACTTGGGTTTGTTCTACATTTCTTTTTTTAAGCAGATTATTTTGCTTGGTTGCACTTTAATTTGTTCTTTTATTCACAATGAACTGTGGTGTTAGTATATACTTCGGGACAGTGTGCAGCTCACAGACATTTTGAGCATTGACTTTCCTTACCTAAATGTAATGTTTGGCCTGAAAGGTGCTGGTCTTTTCCTTACTGGCTTTTTTTTTTTTTTTTTCCTTTACAGGCAAAGAAACTTTTCAGAAGAAGTGGCATATGCAGCTGATGATGTGAGTATTTGATGGTAAAATTTAAAAGCACGTTCACAGACACTAGGACAGAGAAACAAGAGGGACACGTGGGCCGTGGGTACTTTGTTGTCAAGCGTTGCCCAGCTTTCATTACCCATGGGTGCAATAGCAGGTGATCTGTGCTATTTTCATCCTAACACTTTGTAATAGTAATAGCTTGGTGCTTCTGCTGGTGCAGTCACCCGTGAAGTGGAGGTTGTATGTTTGCAGTAGTCAAACCGCTTCAGACTTCCTGCAGTCAGTCCCTTGGAGCCACTTGTATTTGCTGTAACGATTTCTAAAATTATGTCAGGCTTTTTTCATTTTATTATTGCAAGGCATCTCATGCATTAGGAGAGAAACACGGGATCTCATGAGTCACAACAGCCTATGTGGTACTGCAGTCAAGCATATTAAAGTGTTCTGGCTTAGATGCATGAAATGAAGGAGAATGAGCATTGAGGTTGCAAATCCAGGTGACATTCCAGCATTAATGGAGGCCATTACCAAGATATAAAACTTAAAAAGGCACAGTAGCGTGAGCTAAGGTCAAAATATTAACTTAGGGCTTAATTTTCTTTGCTGCCAATGTTCTTAGTTACTGCTCACTGTTACTTACATGGTGATTAGCCAAATGCTCCTCAGTAGTATCGTGATTAAAATATTGCTGAAGTGACCTACAATGCTCTATGCATTTAAATCTCCCAAATTGTAGCTTCATTAGGCAGATCGCTCTTGCATAAAGTAGATACTTATATGTATATATATCCAATTAGGAAACTAATAGAGCACATGAAGTCTCAGCTAAGGAGTAGATACACCAGATTTAAAATCGGGAATCTATAATGACAGATGTATTCTGGATGTCATGACCCATTTTTTGTACTATAAAATGCCATGACCATTTCTGACCTGTTAAATTTTATTCATAAAGATTAAATTAGATAATATTTAGGTTTTGGATTATTTAATATAGATGACTGATATATTACAGTATCTATATACTTACAGGCAAAGCAGTGTATGCTTGCTTATGCCAGTTTATGAATTCCAGTTTGTATGAAATAGTGGTCTGGTAACCTTCAATATGCTAACCTGTTCTCATGTTTAAAAATCCTTATGGAATATTGCAGGAAAATACATGTATGCATGGACTTGTCTGGTAAACAAAATTTGCAAGGTACTAAGTTCCTGTATTTGGAAAACACCACAGTGACTTCAAATGTTTTGTTGGTTTGCATTGGCATTTCTTTGGCTAAATTGCTTTCTAGTTTTGATCAAACACCTTAAGTCTTTGTGTTAATTTCTTAACATGATTTTTTTGGATATTTTTTAAGAAAAAAAAATTGTTTGAAGTACCCAAGTTCATGAGGGAGGATAAAAGTGCGCTGACTTTACAAAAAGCAGTCAATTTAGACTAATCTAACAAAAGTAAAGGAAAACAGTGTTTATTGCCTGCTTATTTTGCTTTTAATACCTCACAGTGTTATGCTTTTGGCTAGGATAAATATGTAATTTTTAGATAAAATTATGGGGCTTGTCTTGTTATTGAGCTTTTAGTTGCAACAGAGTCAAAGCTCATGTTTCTGGAAACAAATTAACCATTTCTCAGACAAGTATTTATGATTTAAAGGCAACTTTAGATCAAGGTGAAAGAAACCTGTGATAGAGGTGCTGAGTTTATTAGTTTTGCTTTTTAGATCATGGCTGTCTTTCCAGATTTTTCCCTGAAAATACTGTATACACGTAATATAACCAGGCAGTTATATGCCATGACCACTTTAGAACTAACGTGTGCTAGAAAGCAGAGTGGCATTTGAGAACCAGTCACAACGCAGTCCAGCATACATACAGGAAACTATGGCTGGATCTTCTGGACAAGCTTCAGCTTGACATTCCTCCTGGATTGGATGGTAGCTCTAGTAATCTGCTGATCTGTTTCATCTGTGCTACAACTTTGTCATGTTATAACTAGAATAAGGAAAACATCTATCTCATAGTGAAGGACCACAACAGAAGTGGCAGAATAAAGCAGCTTTGCTTCTCTTCTGCCATGAGCTGTGTTATGTCTTCCTTCAAATCGACTATAGATGGGCAAAACTGATACTTGGACAGAATGATTGAGTATCTATTTGTGAGACTGAGACTACTTGAATTCCATTTAGTCTTTGAGTGTTTTTTCTTTTGTTTATTTAGAGATTCATATCATTCTTCAAAAGACATATGTGATCTTTATATAATCTTGCTTATCTTGTCTAGAGAATCATTATTCTCATTCTAAGTCTAAAAAAGGCTTAGGATTTTACTGGATGTAGAGAAGATTATTTCATTTCAGGCTTTGAGCTACTTTAAGATTTGTGAAGTTTTCTTTTTACTTTCCTATGTATGCCCAGCTCCTCAGCATAACAGTAACAACTGTCTGAGCCTTTCTTCTATAATTTATTGTGCTGTAATGGTGGAGAGTAAGTACATACTGCACATCAGGTTGAACTGCTCCACATGGATTAGGGAGCAGGCTTGGATGTCAGGACAGATTGTGGATATTTAAGAAGTATACTTTTGTCATTTCAGGGATTCATATTGCCTGGAAAGAACTCAGACTAGGAGTATTCCGTGACTGTGGGGTGAAAAGAAGATTTTTCAGTGTTCTTGTGAGACTCCTGTCATAAGCACTATTGACAGGGAAATTTGATGAGATTTTGTAGGCCAGTAGCAGTAATGAATATATGTTAGCCCATACTGATCTCCTGAGAAAGGAAGGTCATTACAAATGCTCATATGAAACTTCAGCCTATTAACAATTCTTCTGTTTCTCTGTTATGCAGATATCTTTTTGTGTCCCATTTCTCACCTTATGGAAAGCTGGTCTGCAAGTACATCGATCTCTGAATCAGAAATGTGTTCCATAACAATATAATTCTTTTCCCTTTTTTTTAATTTTCTTTTTTTTCTCCTTCTCCCAGTGCCTGTTGGTTACTGATCCTATTAGAGTTTTGGTGTCAGGCCATTTCGTAGCAAAGTGTTGTACTTACATCTGTACTGTGGCTAAATTTGCCAGTATTGGGATGGGTAACAGCTCATTCTGTAGAGTGAGTGTTGTCATCATTAGTTTGATAATGATATATTGGCCTTCTCCAAAAAGGAAGAAATACTTGTAAACTCAAACCAAGAAATTTGTTTTTTATTAGCCATTTGCATGCTGGACATACTGTTATGCAATTGTTATTTGCTCAGCTGTTTACAACTTCAGTCTGTAGCAATACTAATTTGCAGGCCATTAATTTAGCACTCCAAGTTACTTGTCTGAAGCACAGTAGGAATTTCAGCACTCCCATCAAATGTGGTAATGTTATCCCAGGTTAGTAAGCTAGGAAACCTACTTGGATTAGATGAAGCATTTTCTGTGCTTTTCTCTGCACTTAAGCAACATTTGCCAGAAGGAGCAGACAGGCACAGAAGTTGCTATGTAAGGCATGTCAGACTGCTGTGATTGTACTCTGGTAATAGTATAAAAGAGTTGCTTACATATCTGTCAGACTTAGAAAACTACTATGTAATCCATCTGGAAAGTGGATTCCACTATAAACTCATGTAATTCCAGCCATTGTGCTAGTGCAGATCTTTCTCATAGTGGTGGTCTAGCGTGTTACTCTATAAAATGTGCATCTTCTGCTCAGTTCTAGGCACAAATGTACATAAAATCAATCTGAAAAGACACTGTGGAAACTGGCTCTATAATAAAAAAGAGTTGGTTTTTGCCATTTTTTTCTACCTGTGGTGGCAGTTAGGGAGGTTGGATTTACTTGCCTATGGCTTTCTAGGCACTAAAGTTCAGGTAAGGGTTTGAATTTTCCTCATAAACTTAAGTGCACATACTTTGTGTTGGTTGGTCTTTAATAATCCATGTTTTGAGATCATGTCTTATAGTTTTGCTAGTTTCACTGCAATATACAGACTGTAAAGGCTCACATATTGGTGACTGCTGGAGAAGGACCTTGGACTTTGTGATCCTTTATTACTGCTGTCAGCTCGAATGTTAGAAATGGTAAATATTTCTTTGTGTTTCTGTGTGAGCCTACGATATTAACTATGGCTATTTTGGTTTTCTCTTAGGAAACTGTCCTTGTAAAGTGTAGCCGTCCTGGTCATGCATCAGTAAACAAGACTTTTCAGTTTGAAAGGTGGGTAGTTGTGTGCAGCAATCTGGATTGCTGGAACTTCTGTATAATCAGAGAATCACAGAATAGTTAGGGTTGGAAAGGACCTTAAGATGACCTGTCTGACCCTCCAACAGATATCACGATGGTTGAAGTCCCTCAGGAGGACAAGGGCCTGCGAGCGTGATGCTGCTCCTATCTGTCTGTAGAGTGCTTCATCCACAGAGTCCTCCTGATTGGGAGATCTGTAGTAGACCCCCACAGTAATGTCCCCCATTGCTGTTCTCTGTTGACCCTCACCCACAAGCTCTCTGTTGACTGACCACCTCTTCCCAGACAGAGTTCCGTACTCTCCAGCCAATCACTGACATAAATAGCAACTTCCCCTCCCTGTCTGCCTGGCCTGTCTGTCCTAAAGAGCCTATAACCTTCCATTCCAACACTCCAGTCATAGGAGCCATCCCACCATATTTCTGTGATGCCAATGATATTATGTCCCCATAGACATGCACACATCTCTAATTCCTCTTGTTTATTCCCCATACTATGGGCATTTGTATAGAGGCATCTAAGCTGAGCTCCAGACGAAGCTGGAGTGGCTGAAACAGCTCTACAAGGCTCCAAGCATTTATTACAGATGCTGGCAACTGACTGGGTGTGTTGGGAAGGAATGATGCCCCCCTCCCCAACACATCTAGTTTAAAGCTGCCTTGACCAGCCTAGCAAGCCTCCTACCAAAGCAGCTCTTCCCCTTCATCAGACTCCCAGCTTCACCAGCCTCCAGTAGACCTGGCCTCCCAAATTGAGTCTCATGTTCTAAATACCCAAACCCCTGGCTATGGTACCACTGTGCTAACCGTTTATTAACCTGCCAAATCCACCTGGCCTTTTCAAGGTCCTCCCCTTTGACGTGGAGGATCCATGAAAAAACTGTCTGAGCCCTGGAGCCCCTGACCACCTCTCCCAGGGCTCTGTAGTCCTTCTTAATGATTCCCAGGATACTGCTGTCAATATCACTAGCACCCACATGGACCACAAGAAGTGGGTAATAGTCAGCAGGACTTACTAGGCCAGGCAGCCTCTTGGCAACATCCCTGATCTGAGCCCTGGTAGGCAACACGCCTCACTCGAGAAAATGCACTTTGAGATATATATGACACACTTAGTCTTCCCTCTCAGTGAAGAGTACTGATATGTCTAAGTCTGAAACCTGTGTAGATTTATTTGACCCTCTTCCCTGTCTGATAGCTCTTACGATTCTTGCTACATGTTGTGAGATAGATAGTAAAATGTTATCCATATTTTAAAGGTAAGGAAGTGATGTTTGCCTTTCAGTACTTAAAGGGTGCTTGTAAGAGAAATGGGGACAAACTTTTTAGCAGGGCCTGTTGAAACAGGACAAGGGGTAATGGGTTTAAACTAAAATAGTGTAGATTAGGAGTAGATATAAGGAAGACAGTTTTTACAATGAGGGTGGTGAAGCACTGGAACAGGTTAATGGGTAATGCCCCATCCCTGGAAATGTGGATGGGGGTCTAGCTGGACGGGGCTCTGAACAACCTGATCTAGTTGAAGATGTTCCTGCTCATTGCAGGGGTTGTGGACTAGATGAACTTTAAAGGCCCTTTCAACCCAAACTATTCTGATTCTGTGAATTGAGGTGGATTGCATATCTTCAGCATTAGACATACAGCATGACTGAGCAAGAAACTGGACTAAGGACTTGTAAGACTTGATGATGAGCCATGCTCCTTTTAAGTTAGAGTTAAAATAGCCTGAACATGGACAGCAGAGTGGGGTAGTGGCATGTAAATCAGTGCTCTCCAAGGGAAAGGCTGTGGTGTGACCACTTACCTTATTAGATGCTCAATAATCCAAATAAGAGAGATTTTGAATGTACTGACTGTACATAAAATGTACCTACAATGTACATACAATGTACATACAATGAGGGTTTTAGTTGGTGTTTGTGCCTTATGGGACACCAGAGAGTCAGTCTGTAAGACAGAAAACTGCAGGGAATCAGGCTGAAAAATGCCTTATGTACTTTCAGAATGGAGCTGATCTGAACTTCTGAAAATAGGAATGAAGGGTTACATTAATACAAATGAGATTTCTGTAAATGAAGAGATAGAGAAATTTGCCCTATGCCTTTTTCTAGTGCAAACTTTGCATCAATACATCACAATGCCTCATACAGTAGGCTCTCTACCCTGAACCATGCCTCAAAACCCTCTGGAAACAGAACACATAAAGACAATTTCATGCTTCCTTGCTCGGAGACAAAGCTTGATTTAAAGTCAGATTTATCCAGCATGAGTTATCTGTCCTGGTTTAAACTTAAGTTCTGAGCCTGTTCAGCCTGAACTGCCGTAGGTTTGTTAAAAGTTGCCAGTCATTCACCCTTTCCTTGAAGAATCCTTCTAAGACGCTGCCTTTTTCTACGTATGAAGACTGGGGACTGCTGTTTTATAGGCCACCAAAACCTGAAAATTCCTGAGATAACGCAAATCTTGGGGAAGCTTTACTGACCCCATAGGTTATAGGACTCCTTTGATACCAGGCATATGAGATTTGTCAAGGTACACAGCCTTGTCGCATGTATGATGAGCTACTCAAAGTAATTTCTTTCACTCTCCAGCTATACCTAATACAGCCATGTCAGTTGAAGTAAATGCAGAATAGTGCTGGAATTCAACTCTGTAGAGCAACACCACTAATAGTATTGACACATGACTCCAGAGATGCTGTGACTCTGGACATGTGGTGTAGATCCTGATAATCAGGAAAAGGGTTAAAAAAATGTAAATCCCCCAAAGAATGCAGTTCTTGGGGAATGTTTTTCTAGTGTCCCAGCACAGCTCTTTTCTATAAACAGAAGAGCATATGGTTCTTATGAACTCAAAAATGTTTATTTTTTTAGCAACGTTTATGGAACTAATAAATGTCAAAATATTTGATTTCAGCTCAGGAAGAAAATTCCAGCTTTCAGCATGTTATGCCTTTATAGTTTTATTGGCAAATCAGTTAGCAAAATAAAAAGATGCTCAAAATTTCAAGGCAAAATTAACATTAATCACTACACAGGCACAAATCTGTCATCATTGTGGTAAAAATACATGGGCTTATAGAAAGAGATTCTCTGGATTTGCTGCATCTTACATGGTCTCAGATTAATTAAGTGGGTGTCCATGCCTCAGCTAGTGCTGTGATTACAGTGTAGCATAAACTAATTGAAGACAACTTTAAACTACTTCGTTTGGGTACCGGGAGCATATGAATCACAGCACCTAAGTAGTGGCAATAAAACCCCTTTAGGAAGTTCAGTAAATATTTGGAGTAGTTACTGTAACATGAAGCTCTGTGTCTTTCCTCTGTACAGCTACTAGAAGCTGAACCTGACATAGTTAGCTACTGCTGTAGTTCTTCACAGTGCAAACAGACTACTGAGACTGGTTGATTCTACCCTCTGGTAATGGTTGGTAGCAAGACAGTATGAGCGTTCTCATCTCTGAAATAACTAAGTTGTAGGGGTTTTTTAATGTAGTAGGTCTGGGATGTTTTGATATGTTACAAAAAATAACATCATTTCAACACGTACCGAGTTAGAGACCTAGTTGGTTAAGATGGAGGGCTCGGTGCTAATGAGTATTTCATGAATTGTAGATGATAAATGAAGCAGAGAAAAGTGTTTGGAAGTGCTTTTGCTCTCTTATATGGACCTTGCAGATTTGATGTGCAAAGTTTACTGAAGCATATGCATCTATGCATGCAAAAACAAGGATAGGGGATTGCTATTCAGTGTCTATGTCCTCCTAGTACAAACTGTGCCACATCCCTGCATATTTTTTGGTTTCTCAGTGTAGTATGACAGCACATCAGTGGAATGGCAAGACAAGCAGTATTTGTCCATCAAACCAGACAAGTGCTTCTTTCCTGATTAAAGAGAGTACATTTTCATGCAACTTATAATTAGTCTGTGGAACACATTGCCACAGGATGTTACTCCAGGCCAAGAATTCAGCAAGATGTAAAAAGAAATTGAATGCTAATTCTAATAATATTTTCTTTGAAACAGAGAGTCAACTCATATTACAGTTCTGAGGCCAGTTTACAGATTTTAAGGATTAGGATGAGGCACAGAGATGAATTACTGTGTTTCCAGCCACCACAGTGTTTCTTGCTCCTTCCTCTGGCTATTGTCAGGAACAAAATGCTGAATTTAATGGGTTGGCTCCAGTTCTGTATCTGTTTATCAGTGATCCATCAGTAAAGTCTTTTTTTATGGAGAACATGAATACAAAATCTACATTTGTGCAAGCTATAGACTGTACTGGCCAAACCATGGTCAAATATAGAGCTTGAGCAAATGCTAAAGAGCACAATATGTCTTCATTCAGTTACACTTGTAGTATAATACACAAACTGGGATATACTGCTAAATGAAGTGTGCTACTATACTATATACACAAGGAAGTGACTATGCTTTGTAATGTTTGCTGCTACCCAAAATTCCTGTTTCTAATTAGTCATTTTGCTATAAGCCATAAAAAACACATCACTCATTGTAAAACAGAGCTAAACAAAACAAAAATCACAACAGAAAGATATCAGAAAAGGAAGCTTTTTCCAAAGATAAACATTCATGCCTCAAATACTTAAATGTGGCTAATGACATTCGTGTTTTATATTCTGTTCATCTTGTATAAACAGTGCTTGCTGCAGGTTGTAATCTTGGGGAGGGTATATTTTTGGTGTGCTAAAGAAGAAATGAAGGAGTCAGAAGTCCATGTTTTATGATCAGAACTATCCTTCCTTTGATGATTTCCTATTTTCAGGTCTTGATTTTATGTTGTACAAACTTGAAAGGATCAGAGGAAATATTTCTTTAAAGGGTCCTGTGTTAGTTTGGGTTTTTCCTTGGATTTGAAAAACATATACAGTTGTTTCAGATGTTGTTCTGGCCCAAGGATTGTACTGTTGTTGTTTTCTAAAGGTTAGAAGAACATTCAGTTTCATTGTCTTTCATTCTGTTTAAAAATTAGTTTGAATCCACATCACAATGTAAAAGAAAGTCTTCTCTGCAATGAGAAGGGTTTATTTCAGAGCAGATAGTTCAGTTGGGATGGGGATGGATGTACCTTAGGCTGATGCTGTTCACAAAGACAGCGCATTCTTAAGCAAGGCCCTCAGAGGCCTTCTGATTTCCACTGTGCCACTGACTTTCGTTAGACAAGTCACATGGTGAGTTTGCAGCCTCCGTACCCCAAAGCCTTATCCACATCTAAAGGGAAGCACAACATGACCATTCCCTTTCTTAGGGACACAAAGGAGACACAGGAGGCAGAGATATTTCAGTTTGGTAGGTGGGAGAAAGTACAGCCTGAAAAAAGTAGAGTCTGTCTGCCAGAGAGGCAGGCAGAAGGATTAGGATAAGCTCAGAGAGCCACAAGTGTACACCTGTGGGTTGTTCCCTCCAGCACACACAACAGCCGCTCCCAAAAAATGGGGGAGAACTTTGACGTTCTGATTTTTAGTTCGCTGACACAGAATCATAGAATCCCAGACTGGTTTGGGTTGGAAAGGACCTTAAAGATCATTCAGTTCCAACCCCCTGCGACAGGCAGGGACACCTTCCACTAGACCAGGTTGCTCAAAGCCACGTCCAACCTGGCCTTGAACACTGGCAGGAATGGGGCAGCCACAACTTCTCTGGGCAACCTGTGCCAGTGTTAAAACGTCAGCAGGTCACAAGTTTTATGTCACTTGCCTACACTTCCCCTAGTTTATGTTCTTGTATTGTGACAACATAGTTATATTTTTTTCTTCAGTTAATCGTTGCACTTTGCTCCTCAGAGTTTACAGTGCTTCGGAGTCTCAAGACGCAGTATTTGCAGATGTGGCCCCTTTGCTAACATCTCTCCTGGATGGGTAAGTTAAAAGGTGGAAGTAAGAAAGCTAAAGCAGAATAATCTACTTAAATACATAAATTAAAAAAAAAAACCAACACTTAGTTAATAGTGGCCATCTTGTTAAGTTTTGTAGCTTTGCAGTTTCATTTTCCTGTCTTCTTTCTACTTAACACCAAGTAAATGTTGTTTCCGCATACAGACAGTGAAAATACTGTTTACAAAATTTAACGGAGCATACAAATTTGGAAATTAAAAAGTGTGGGTTTTTTTTCTTTCTCTGGTCTCCTAACTGGTGAAGTGAAGCATCTGTTTTGTTGTGTACAGCACAGGCCATATGAGGACGAACCATGAATCAATTCCTCAGTCATAGTTCTAATGTTCCTTCAGGCACTGGATTTATACAGAATTCTGGTTTGAATACAAAACTGATTAGTAAGAAGCATTAACAAATATATGTAATTATTTCTAGCCAGTGAAGTTCATAAGTGTGATTTTTCATTTATACTAGAGCCAACTTAAGCTACTCTTGCAAAGTAGTCTTGATGTGCATGTTGAATCTTTTAATTGTGCATATTTGAATTGTGCATATTTGAATTAACAATTGATGTGCATATTGAATCTATTGAATCTTTAAGTCTTGAACTGAGATTTATACAAAACTTATCTTCTGCTCCTTTCTCATCCCCACTCCACTTCCACTCAGCTATAGATGGTGGTTGCAGAGTTGTCATGGACCTTTCCCTCCCTGTAGAGGGAAAGACAGTCCATTTCTGTCCACAGTGGCATAACTGAACAGTAGCAATCCTTGTTTCTGGCAGCCCGCACACTGAGGTTTCCAAGTCTTCTTTTCTTAAAAGCAGCTTTGAAGAGGAAAATAAGGATATTGTGAATATTGGGAAAGCTCAGCCATCCCTTTACACATGTCACAGTGAGGCCCACAATGGCTACCTGATCTAAAGATCCTATATGACATTATTCTTGTTTACCAAGGATGAGTAAGCACAGTTTCCACAGCTGAGCAACCTAGGGACATCTAGGTTGAAGGAGCCTGAAGAAATCCTTATAACCACTGTTTTCTCTCTCTACTTTTTTTTTTTTTTTTGCAATAACTGTAAGTTTTCTTTGGCTTAATATGTCATTTCTGTATCTTCAGACATACCTGATCTGTACTTGATCTGCTGTACTTCCCACTTTCTAATTCCCATGCTGGGAGAATCCTGCCCTAAAAGCTAAGGTTTTATGTTCAGTTAGGAAATGTTCTGCTACTGAAAACAAAAGACCTGTCTTGTTCTTCCAGAAGTGTCATTTAAACAGAAGCAGATTTTCAGGGAAGGCAAGGCTGTGCATACAAGCCCTGTTTCTCAGCAGCTTTGCCATTGTAAATGGGAAACAGACATACGTAGTCTGAACCTTGAACCTCTTTGCTGCTCTTGATTGTTTTAGTCTGGGCTCCAAAGTGGTCTGTAACAACTTTTAGCTTAAGTAGAAAGGTGTGTTCCACTCCTTGTGAAAGACTGTTCCATATGCAAAACAGACAAAGTACAGCAAGCTTCAAAGTTTACAGTTAGCTATACAGGGCCAGAAAGGGAGGAAGATAACATTTCTTTTTTTTACAGCATTGAGGAGTCAAACTTTTTATTTATTTTAAAGAAGAATACAATTCTCTGCCTTTGATTTCCTTTAATAGCATTCTCTCCTAGCAATAACTTTGCTATACTGAATACCCATACTCTTTTTAGGACAGAAATACTATGAAACTATTTTATATCATAGCAGCCTTCCAGTATCTGAAGGGGGCCTACAAGGATGCCAGAGGGACTCTTCATCAGGGACTGTAGTGATGGAACAAGGGGCAATAGATTCAAACTTAAACAGGGGAGATTTAGGTTAGATATAAAGAAGAAATTGTTTACTGTGAGAGTGGTGAGGCACTGGAATGGGTTACCCAATGCAGTTGTGAATGCTCCATCCCTGGCGGTGTTCAAGGCCAGGTTGGACGGGCTTTGAGCAACCTGGTTCAGTGGAAGGTGTCCCTGCCCAGCGCAGGAGGGTTGGAATTAGATGATCTTAAGGTCCCTTCCAACCCAAAGCATTCTATGATTCTATTGGTATTCTAGCTTGACAATAAGAACTTTTCTACTCAAGAATATAACTAAAGAAGCAGAGTGTAGAAGGAGAAATATCAGGGCACGTAGATGAATCATAGTCCGAAATTTTCAGATTGCTCTATTTCTAACCCTTTCATTGGAACCAGAACACCAATGAAGTAAACTAGTTAAATATAAACTAGTCTGCTGTTTGTCATCTTGTTGAAGCTCTCAACAATTCGTTCTCTCGTGTGCCTACTTAGATATGATACCACTTTGGATAGTTTTAGGTCATTTGGGCTTACTGGTTTGGCTTTGGCAGAGAAGTTATCACTGTTTGATACTTGATTTGCATCTCTATCTTCAATGTTACAAGCATCTGTCTACTTAGCTTCTAATCTGATCATCTGTATCTTGTCAGAGCTATTTTGTCCATGATGCTTACTTTCTAACAACTAGCAATTAAGGAAAACTTGAATAGCTAGACTATATGAAAGTTTGAAGGACTTCTAAAAAGGCTTCCATTCTGGTTTTCCTAAGGAAAACTACTACTTGCAAACTTCTGGCTCTCTTTTTGATTCCAAAGTTCTCTTTAATTTTGGAGCAGGGCTAGAAATCTCAAAAAGCTATGGGCTGGCCAGGCAGTGCGTGTTAGGGTGGAATTGTGAAAATGGCTCATTGTAAGCCTAGTTGAAAACTACCAAACTTATTGGGAGCTCTTCCACTAACATACATGGAAGCAGAGTTATGTCAGCAGTGAATTCTTAGAGAAATCACTCATTTCAGATTTACAGCTCTAATGTCTAGCCCATTTCATTTTGCTGCAGTGCTCTTTATTTTCAGTTAATCTCCTTTGCTTTACCAAATCTATGACTAGACTTCTATTTATTTAATACTCTGCATCCTGTGAGAGGACCTTACTGTAGGTTCACTGGCTGCAACTTTGATTTCACATCCCCAGAAGGGGTACCCAGATATTTGCTGTGTTGCTTATCAGCCCACATTTCCTTCTAGCAAGAGAAAGCTTGCTAAATACTTCTCCAAAAATAACTGCTTCTAGGCATGTTTAATATGCAAAAAATCACTGCAAATATTTTTCTCTGCAGTGGCCACTTAAGTATTTCATGACTTGAAACCATAAATTTGAAATAATTATATGAGGGGTGTTCATTGAAATATGCTGGCATGTGCTTGAAACAACATTTTTGATGTGAGGAAAACATCGGATAACCAAAAGCAGCTGTTCAGGTCTGCCCACAGAGGAGGTAGCCTAAGCAGTGAAATTTTACTCCCTGGCAGAACAGGAGCAAGCCCATTCTTGCAACCTCCAGTAGAACAGAAATTTCAGCATACTGCAAAGCACTCCTCAAGATTCTGCTCATGGTGTGCCTTTGAGCAAACAAGATAGTCCAGGGAATGAGTAGTCCTGTCAGCATAACTGTGTGTCTTCCAGGAGTGTTTACTGGCACAGTTCTGTGGTCAATACCAAAGTTCTGGCAGGTGCTGCAGGGCAGATGCAGCTGAGTAGGGACCAACCTTCAGCCACACAGTACAGTATTGGTCCTCAACACAAAGTAGTACTGTGGCTGGATAAATCACACTTCCTGGATAGGACTCTTACATCTAAATTCAGATCCCTGCAGCACAGACATCCACAACAGAGCTCATAGCTATGGACTTTATTTATTATTTTCAGTCCAGAGAAATGGGCATTTTCAGAGTTCTGTTCATGAGATGTACTTTACATGTCTACTTCAGAAGACAATGAATTGTGTTTCATAGGTGCCTGTACCTCTGCAATAACAATGCACATTTTCACCCTCTACAAGTCTGTATCAGAACAATTCCTACCACCTTGATTCCAGAGTATTCTTTGCGCGCATGCTTATACTGAACTAATGCATTTGGTTTAAAATGTATGCCTCTTACTATTAGGGCAGTCTTATCTTTTCCAAGTGGCTATGACTGATGAGCCTGCCTGAAAAAGACTATGAAGAGTTCCCAGCTGTTAAGCTGTTCCCAGCTGTTAAGATATTAGTGCTGTGGTTTGTAGTGTAGCACTGTAAGACAAATCAAACCCAGTAGTGGTTTACTTTAAAATGCTGTACTGTAAACTGCAGTGGTTCAGGAGCTGATTAACAAGCAGCTCAGTAGTGCATGAACTGGAAGTTGGGCAGACAGGAGGTCTAACCTCATCAGTCATTCCAAGCTAAGCATCCCTTAAACTCTGCTTAAAAGCATCCATTCTATTCTGCTTAAAAAATAAAATCTGTTTAGGCAATATTGTGAGCAATACTTTTAATTTCTGTCAGACTTTAAGATCTCCAGAAAGAAATCTGCAAGGGCACTGTATTTATTTTTTGTTTCAGTTTGTGTTCCCTGTTGTGACTTAAGTTTAGTTAGCAGACCAAAATTCACCATTGCACCAAGAGATGCATGAACAGTGTGTGATGGTTGGGTGCATAGAATGTAAGGGTTTAAAACCCAGGAATTTCTTTGTTCTGGATCCCTCCCCAGAGGCACCCAGCTCAAGCTGCTCCTACCACTCAATTATTAAATTATTTCTCTAAGAATCAGATACGTCTGAGATTCTGCTGTGGAAAACCTTGGCTTTCCCAAATTGTTTGGGGTTTGACTTGCCACCTAGCAAACACATTTGGTAATGGTAAAGAAAATGCAGGCCCTTTTAACTTTCAGGTACAATGTGTGCATCATGGCTTATGGGCAAACCGGAAGCGGGAAGACATACACAATGTTGGGACCGCAGCCAGAGGACAACCTTGTGTTTGCCATAGAAGATGAAACAGAACTTGGAATTATTCCTCGAGCTACCCAAGAAGTGTTCAGGTAACAGCCAAGTGGCTGTGGCAGTTATCTTAAAGTTTACAGAAAAGATGAAATTATGTTTGTAATGTATTTATCATAACAGATTCCAGCTTCATAGTGATTAATGTTTATAGGTTCTCTGACTGCCATTTAATATTTGATTTTTGATACAAATTTCTAGTCTCTCTCCTGCTTGGTCTGATTTTCTAAGAAAATAAATAAGATTACACAGTCTTGCTGTGTGTTATCTGCCTGTCTGTCCTTCAGACTCCTAATTAACTTTTGAAAATGCTTCAACCATAGTTGTGGGAGTCCAAAGGATAATTAAGTTCCTACATGTGAACACTGACAATGGGAATAGATTGAAAAGATCCAGAATTAGAACCTGGTCCCCAGGAAAAATGGCAGTAGAGGTTTTAACCACAATCTGTTCTTACTTTGAGAATTCTTAGATTTTTTAGTTTAGCATGATTTGGATTGATACACTGCTGTGTTATAATAGAAGAACCATTAGAGCTTTTCCAGCCAAGCGTTTTCTTTTGGAGGAGGGTATAAGCTAAATCAAAGATCCAATTTTGTATCAGAATAACTATAACTGTAAATACTCTCCTTAATTAATGAATTTTCTGAGGCTGTGGGCTGGCCATCTCTTACAGATCTAGCTGTGCAGTTTACCATCTCTACCTGTTCATTGCTTGCACTCTGTTTATCATACCTTGAGCTCTGAATGCCATGTCTAGCAAAGAAATGGTATAAAAAAATCTTAAGGAAGGAGGGAGGCTAGTAGCAAAAACCAGTTTAAGCTGGAACAGCTGTTTGGAAAATGAAGTTTTATTTACTGCTTCACGTGTAATTTAACTGTATATTCTGATTCTTCAGCTTAATGTTGGTATATGCATGAGGCAAAGCCATGGCTGCAGATATTCAGTGCACAATTTTATCAGATTATAATTAGATTACAGTTAACAAATAGTTCTTTATTTACAGACTGGGGCTTGACTTCAATGTTGTTTAGCTTTTTTCTTCCTTTTTTTCCCCTATTTTTATTCTCTAGGCTTATTTCAGAAAAGCCACCAGGAAGTTACTGGGTTGAGGTTTCTGTTGTAGAAGTGTATAATAATGAAATTTTTGATCTTCTGGCCAAAGATAGTTGTGGAAAGGTATTTGGCGTCAAACGTGATGTTGTCACAACCAGAGAAGGAAAGAGCGATGTTCCATTGCTTACGCATGAGTAAGTACATGATTTTATCCTTATCATCTGACCATGATCTGGTGTCAGTGCAATGTATAGCTGTCACAAAACTGCATTACAGGCACCAGTTATCACTTCTATACAATGAGTCCTTGCCATATGCAAAATAACATATGGCAAGCTCTCACTGTTTCTATTAGCTCAGGCTATTAGACTGCAGTGGGCTGCAACTTTCAAAATACTTTCAGAAACAACAGTACAGTTAATTTGCTTTATACTCCTGTATTAAGCACCTTCCACTCAGAATGCCTGAAGATAGCTGTGTGTTTTGTTGTTGATAGATCTATGGCCTCTCATCAGCTGTAGAAAAAGAAGGGGTAACCTGTTACAAAGCACCTTCTCTTCAGTCTCACCAGATTATAAAATTTACATCTTATAACAGTAATGCATGTAGTTGTAGATTTTTAAGCAGCTGTAGAGTGTTAGTTTTCCCTGCATGCATTGGGGTTAAAAAAATTACCTTAGAAAGAATAAGATTTGAAGGAATCTTTTAATATAAATACCCATCTTAAATGCTTAGTGTTCTATTTTCATAACTGGAGGCATTTGAACCCATAGTTCTTGAAAATCCAGGTTCTTCAAACTAAAAGCTAAGAAGTAGCTAAACTTCTACCCAGTCAGTGTTAAGATATATACCTTCCCCGCATCGGTTCATGGTCAACTGGATTCTTATTCTCACATCTTGATGGTATATGGAGTGCCAAGGTATTTAGTACTACAGCTATACTTTAATGCTTTCTTGTACTTACTAATCATTATAAAGGCTTGTCTTAGTTCACATGGGAATAATTCCTGGTTTTACATATGTGTAGAATACAAAGCAAATGTTTTTTCTTGTTATACATAAAACACTTGGCTGATCAGACTGTAAAAACACGTTCATAACAATTCAACTACTAACAAGAGTGAATATGTTTCAGATTTTAGTAATGGCTGTATTATTTATGCTAGTATTAAATCAATGTTAGCAAATTAAAATTATGACAAGCAGTACTAGTGCCACCAGAGGAGTGATGCTACCCAGTGGAGTTAAGCTACTGGACATCTCCATGTGAGCACCCAGCATGTGAACAGATACCAGAAGGGGACATTTCTCTTGTGTACTATAGAAACTTAAAAATATTATAGAATAATATTTTAGAATATTATAATATTATAATTTTTAGAATATTTTTAGAATATTTTTAGAATATTAGAATATTTAGAATATCTAGAAACTTAAAAATATTATATTCTGCTCCTAAGCCAAATTATGTTTGTGAAAAGAAACATCTTGCCCTATTGAAATGTTTAGCATGGTATTATAGTTTTTTATGTTTCTGAGGAAAACACAATGGTTTTCTTCACTTCTTATAATACTTGTTTATCATGGTCTAATCTGTACTTTTCCAGAAGGAATTAGAAGTCAGATATGAAAAGCATCCCTCCTTCCCCCCCCACACCCATTAAAATAAAATACACCCTCAGTGGAAATAATTGAAGGCAGTATTTTTGTCTTGTGGGACTTAGTCACATAAGCAGACTCATAGTTGTTTGCTCATGTGAGTTTATGCTATTGCCAGCAAGCCTTGATAAAAGTACAAGAAAGTACTAGAGGATTGCACAAACATACTTTCATTCTACCTAGTTATACTCATTCATTGACTTCTGTTTTCTAGCCCTTTCCCATAGAAAAGTGGGATCCCCAAGAAATGGTAAAGTGCCTTTCTTCACCATGGGGGCTATGTAACTGTCCTTTCGTTCTATGAAATAATAATCACTGCAATATTCTAGGGTGGATTAACATTTGTATCTAGGGTATGCCTGCTCTTCAGTCTTGAGGTTAAATATGATTTCCAGAGAAATTCTGCATCCTTGATTGCACTCTGCATGCTCTATAAGAGCATGGAATGAATTAAAAATGACTGGAGCTTGAACTGATGAATCCTTTTGCCCCGTCTGTAATATGCTGACTTGTAGGTTTCTCAGTCTCTGTTCTTGGATTTTGCCAACTGTGACTCTACTCCAACTTTTAGTGTCTGGTAAAGGCTCTGCTGTCAAAGGAATGAAAAACTTCAGAAGAGGGTGGGAGCAGAGTCTAACCTTTGTGTGCCGAATCTTTCTTGAAGGAGCTAATCTTTTTCTTTTGACTGGAGAAAAAGGAACAATATGACTTAGAAAATTAAGAGAGATACATATAGTGTGGGTATGATGGGAGTTAAACTTTTCCTGCTTCATCAGAACCTCCAAGTAATTTTTAAGCATAGTATTTCAGCTGGTTTCATTCCTGAAAAGTGCCTACTCGCCTTCCCAAGGGATCTTTGTGTAGTTAGTGGGTGACCCATCTCTTTTCCTAGGCTTTGGGGAAGAGCGAGATGTAGCTTGTGCCACAGAGACAAGAACTAGAAGCTACAATAAGGTTTCATTTGTCCTTCTAGTTAACAAAATGGCTGCTTTCTTTATTTCTGTAAATTTTAATTTATGGTAAAGGAACCTGGAGCCTTGAACTAAGCACCTCTTAAAACTCACTTAATCAATTGATAAATACTGAATTCTAATGCAAATATAAGTAAGAATATGGATTTGTATCTCAATTACAATGCAAGCAGCAAAAAAGTCCAATTCATAAACAGGTTATAGTAATAATTACACAGAAAGGTTAATAAGAAAAAGCAAACCCAAACAAAGTAAGGGAATCATTGAATGAGGCCACCCAGCTGCCCAAAATCTAAAGTAAACAGCTGTTGCTTTGAATAAAAACACATCCTCATTTGTGATAATATTTCATCTAGACTATATTGGCCTGCTGGGTCTCATTGGCTTCTCCATATATCCAGTAATGTCAGTAGTCTCTTCTGCTAACATGTACATCTTACTGAATCACAAAAACCTCAGTCTCTTTCTTCTTTTATGGCTTGGTTGACTTTGGAGAACATTCAGCATCAAATTTTTAACCTAACCACAACAGGGTTTCTCTTTGTAGGATCTGGTCCTGAAACGTGCAGTACGTACAGCACGATAAAGTTGTAGAGATTATACTAAAAAATCATTACTGTCAGTCCTGCTGAGAGGTTGCTGTTCCAAGCTTGCAGCACTGGGCTGGGGATGCTGTTTCTCTCCAAAGTCAACTGCAGTTTCCCTGTAGGAGACCAGCACTGACAGCTTAGTCCAAGGCTAAGAGTATTCTTCTAAGCTATTCTTCTGCAGACACTAGTTAAAGGACAGTGGCTTGTAGCACTGACCCCTTGCCAATGCACAGCAGAAGCCAACAGCCTGTTGCTACATCCTAGCAAAGGCTGCTTGCCTCTCAAACCCTCCAGTCCTGGCTGACAGCTACTGGAAAATGCAGTTCAAAACTCAGGAAGGTAGGATTTGTCTCCTTGGACTTGAGGCAGCTGTCAGCCCTCCAGTGTGAGGCTCTGTCTTTTGTCAGTAGGAACTAAAGCCACTGCTTCCCTGCTGGTGGCAGGTCAAACAACCAGGGAGACATTACCAGTGGCTATGCAAAGGTAAGAGATATTACAGGGGAGGCCAGCATATGGACTGACACGCAAAGTCTGTAGTGATCATTTAGCTCCCTGGTTACACAAGGAACTGCTTTTAGGTGGCTGCTTCTCTTCTTACTTGTCTATAAGGATAGTGTGGATAAGTGGTATTCTGTTCTTCAGATGCCCTTGCTTTGTTTTCAAAAGAAATTGTTTTACTTGGATACAGCTCTTTTGTCTTCAAGTATGGCTGCTCTTAGCATAAAATAAGTCTGTGCCCAATGTGACTTTCATTGAAATCAGCCAAATCTAAGTCACAAAGCCCTCACACCTTGTATCACATGACTGCTTTTGCTGACAGCAGTGATGTGGAACCAAGCCTGCAGCCTGTCAGGAGAGTTATTAATGGTGCTGGTGTTACAGGGCATTCAGTAACAAGGCTGTGATATGCAGGCATAGTAATTTATATCGCCATCTAGAAACTAATGTTTAAGTGATGTAACTTGTGTGATCTTTGAAGAAGGCAGTGCACTGGCAGGAAAGGGAAGGCAATCTTACCTCATTTGTTTTAAACACTGCAAACCTGGGGGGAACCATAGTGGTTTTCTTCCTTACCAAATCAGTTTATTTCATTTTCTGTGTTAGGTTTTTGCCCTTTGATTGGTCATATTTGCATATCTCTGGAAATGCAGATGGATAGTATGAGATAATATGGTCTGTAGAAACTTATGTCTCTGTATTCTGACACTGTGCTGGAGTCTCTGCTCGTTGAACAGTGTAACTAACCTTTTTACCAAGAATTCTGGATTTAAAGGCAAAATATGATTTCCAAAGGCTCAGAGATACCTTTTTTCCCCTAATTCTGTGGGAGATAATTCTGTACCTCCCACAGAACAGGAGCTACCTTAGCATAAACTGGACAACTCCACTTCTGTAAGACCAGATTCTAGGAGTGTCTAAATCTACACCTTCTTTTCCAAAGTGTGGAGGTATAAGAATTTCAGTCACTTCTAGAGCTGAACTACAGTACCTATACAAGGCTGGAAAGACACTTCTTCACTTTCAGTAGTACATCATAGCTTTTGTCTTGAATTTTCATCTTAACTATATCCCATCTGAAAAAGTCTGTAATACAGTTGTTTTCTAGCTCCTTACATTATTCTCAGTTTTGAGCTGCACAGAGTGGGGAAGTGGAAATACTCAGATTCATGTCTAATTTGTCAGCTTCCTTGTGTGATTTTTTTACTGTGAGTCAGTTAAATCTTCTGCTTTTTTTACTTCCTAGGACAGTTGAAAATGCATCTGAATTTTTGCATCTAGTCAACAAAGGCCTGCAGCTGAGAGTCAGGCACCCAACACTGGTGCATGCTCATTCCTCTCGTTCTCATCTGGTAGTTACACTGACCATAACCACAGTTGTCTCTGGAGATAGCTTTGGTAAGTAGGATGTTACTGAAATACATCTAGAGACAGTTGGTTTTTGAAAAACAATCTGTGGACTGAGAGATTCTCATATTGTTTTTTCTCCCTTTTCCAATGTTTAATCCACTCCCTCAGGTCTTTTTCACTTTTTAACTAGTACTCACCATCTTAAATAACAGACCAGTTTGATGTTTGAATGCTACTGAAACTTTTACTTTCATAAAAACTTCTCATTTTCCTTTACATATCTTTACATATGTAAAGAAGTCCTTGAAGTTTTATAGTATAGTTCATAGTAAGTTTGTTGTAAAGTAACCATGCATTTTAAGGATCATCATATGCTTTTGGTTGAGAAAAAATGATTTTTTTCCTGGCTGCCTTGCAAAAACATCCATTAAATTGAGTTTCTTGAACTGATAATAAAAGGCCATTGTAGGAACAGACAGCACAGTTGTTTTATTTACTACGGCAAAACCTGTATTTCTACTTTTCATTACCACATCAAGACTTACCAGTTTATTGCTTCAGGAGTAACTTTGGCTGTGGGAGGTTAACTTTGTTTTCATTTGCTCATGTTGTAATTAGGCTCTGTGCTTTCAGTGCTGTGGTCCATCTCCTTCATGCTCTACAACAACAGCACAGGTTTAGAAAGTGGAAAATACTTAACATTTTTTCCCTTAGATTGCTATCAGAAATTAAACCAACAATATTAGCAAAACAGAACATATAGTGCCCTCACTTATCCATTGCCAAAGACACAGTTACTTCACAAGTTGCAGCTCCAGTGTTCCAGGTGTTAGCTCTTGCCAGTTCCAGATTCATGTCAATCAGACGGGAGGTACTTTTCAAAACAGTGTTTGCACCAATAGGGCACCAGTCATCTTGTCTAGTCCAGACTTCCCTTTGCCACTTCTCATTGCAGTCACTCTTCTATGCCATATTTTCTGGTAGCAAAGCTTCACAGAAATGTCTGATATATGCTGAATGCAGGCTAAGGCTTCCAGCACATAGCACGTGGATGAAGATGTGCAATATAGTGGGTAGAACAGCACTGCAAATAGGACCTCGCTATAACAGTGTGACAGCACATTCTGTCATGTTTAAAAGGAGAAAATCCTGATTTAAAAGCTAGGTGCAATTGTCAAGTATCTGGAGACTTAAGGTGACTAAGTTAAAGAGTTGTAACGTCTGTGATGAATTCTGCAGCTAAAGCCAGGGCTGACAAGCCAGCACTTTTTTAGGTTTGATTAAAGTCTTCTAGAATTTTGTTTCAGCATTACCAGTTTGAGGAGAGCAGTTTCTTAATTTCCTCATCTGAAACTGAAAAGGAGTGAGAACACTTATTTTTACACTCTATGGCCTAAAGCCATTTATTCTGTGTATACTAACACAGCTGCTCTGTCTACACTGCAAGCAGCTAGCTTGGGTTTTAACAATAGCCTAGCTTGAGAGGTTGAGAGCTCTGCAACGCAATTTAATCTGCTCCTTACTCAAGTTTTGCAGCTGGGAACTTTGTACTATTGCAACTAGGCTCTTTAAGTGTTCAAGTCTATTGTTTCTACTACCTGAAGCAGAGTATGTGCCTTTTATTCTTTCACGTCTGTCAGAGAGATGGATGAAAACCAAAACACTGAGGGGGAGAAAAAAGAAAAACTGCTTTGGGAAAGTGCTCTTGCATATGCTCCAGGGAAGCCTTGGTTGCAGTGAGCACAAGATGGTTGAATTCAAGATCCTCGGGACAGTGAGAAGAGTGTGCAGCAAGCTCGCTGCCCTGGACTTCAAGAGAGCAGACTTTGGCCTTTTCAGGAACCTGCTTAGTAAGGTTCCATGGGATACAGCCCTAGAGGGCAGGGGGGCCCAAGACTGTTGGTTGATATTCAAGGATCCCCTGCTACAAGCTCAGGAGTGTTGCATCCCAACTAGAAGGAAGTGCAGCAGGAGGGCCAGGAGACCTCCTTGGATGGATAAGGAGCTGCTCAGGAAAATTCAAAGGAAAAAAGAGGCTTATAGAAGGTGGAAGCAAGGATAGGCGGCCTGGGAAGAATACAGGGATGTTGTCCAGGAAGCTAGGGACCAGGTGAGGAAGGCTAAGGCCCAGCTAGAATTGAACTTGGCTACAGATGTTAAGGATAACAGGAAGGGATTCTATAGGTACGTAGCAAGTAAAAGACAGACTAGGGACAACGTAGGCCCCCTCCGGAAGATATCTGGAGAACTGGCTACCTGGGATTTGGAGAAGGCTGAGGTTCTTAATGACTTCTTTGCCTCGGTCTTCACTGGCAAAGGCTCCGACCGCACCACCCAAGTCTTGGAAGGCAGAGGCAGGGACTGTGAGAATGAAGACCCTAGGCCCACTGTAGGAGAGGAGCTGGTTCGAGACCATCTTAAAAACCTAAACATACACAAGTCCATGGGACCTGATGAAATCCATCCGCGGGTCCTGAAGGCGCTGGAGAATGAAGTTGCGAAGCCACTGGCCATCATATTTGAAAAATCATGGCAGTCAGGTGAAGTTCCCGACGACTGGAAGGGAAATATGACCCCCATTTTCAAGAAGGGGAAAATGGATGACCCAGGGAATTACAGACCAGTCAGTCTCACCTCTGTGCCTGGCAAAATCTTGGAGGAGATTCTCCTGGAAGGCATGCTAAGGCACATGAAAAACAAGGAGGTGCTTGGTGACAGCCAGCATGGCTTCACTAAGGGGAAATCCTACCTAACCAATTTGGTGGCCTTCTATGATGGGGCTACGAAACTGATGGACAGGGGCAGAGCAGTTGATGTCATCTACCTGGATTTGTGCAAAGCGTTCGATACTGTCCCACACGACATCCTTGTCCTTAAATTGGAGAGACATCGATTTGATGGGTGGACCACTCAGTGGATAAAGAACTGGCTGGCTGGTCCCACGCAAAGAGTTGTGGTCAATGGCTCGATGTCCAGCTGGAGACCGGTAACGAGTGGTGTCCCTCAGGGATCGGTGTTGGGACCGGTCTTGTTCAACATCTTTGTTGGTGACATGGACAGTGGGATTGAGTGCACCCTCAGCAAGTTTGCCGATGACACCAAGCTGTGTGGTTCGGCTGACACGCCGGAGGGAAGGGATGCCATCCAGAGGGACCTTGACACACTTGTGAGGTGGGCTGATGCCAACCTTATGAAGTTTAACCATGACAAGTGCAAGGTCCTACACCTGGGTCGGAGCAATCCCAGGCAAAGCTACAGGTTGGGCAGAGAAGAGATTCAGAGCAGCCCTGCAGAGAAGGACTTGGGGGTGTTGGTCGATGAAAAAATGAACATGAGCTGGCAGTGTGCGCTTGCAGCCCAGAAAGCCAACCGTATCCTGGGCTGCATCAAGAGGAGTGTGACCAGCAGGTCGAAGGAGGTGATCCTGCCCCTCTACTCTGCTCTCTGGAGACCTCACTTGGAGTATTGTGTGCAGTTCTGGTGTCCTCAACATAAAAAGGACATGGAACTGTTGGAACAAGTCCAGAGGAGGGCCACGAGGATGATCAGGGGACTGGAGCATCTCCCGTATGAAGACAGGCTGAGAAAGTTGGGGCTGTTGAGCCTGGAGAAGAGAAGGCTGCGTGGAGACCTCATAGCAGCCTTCCAGTATCTGAAGGGGGCCTATAAGGATGCTGGGGAGGGACTCTTCATCAGGGACTGTAGTGACAGGACAAGGGGTAACGGGTTAAAACTGAAACAGGGGAAGTTTAAATTGGATATAAGGAAGAAATTCTTTACTGAGAGGGTGCTGAGGCACTGGAATGGGTTGCCCAGGGAGGTTGTGAATGCTCCATCCCTGGCGGTGTTCAAGGCCAGGTTGGATGAGGCCTTGGGTGGCATGGTTTACTGTGGGGTGTCCCTGCCCATGGCAGAGGGGTTGGAACTAGATGATCTTAAGGTCCTTTCCAACCTTAACTATTCTATGATTCTATGATTCTGTGCTCCCGCTAAGCTAACGTGAAAGTGGCTTTCCCAAAGAATCTGTCTTCCTCTTCCTTCCCAGCAGAGAATGAAAGACAGATGCTGCTGGTCAGGAAAAGGAAGGATATGAAGCAGTCTAGTGCAACTGCAGAACTACCAAGAGTAACCAACCTAAACAAGTGGGAGTTATGTTACTGAGCATATTAGCTCATAATGTGGGATGCAGCAGTGGGATATGAGAGCTGAAAGAAGTCTAGAGGAAAAAGCAGCAAAGGGCAAAACTGCAGAAGCCTGGTGAGGATTTTTTTTTGCCCAAAGCATCAGCAGGTGATGATATTTCAAAGATATAAAACCAGACTTCAAAGTTTACAGCTCCCAAACACCCAATATTCACTTTGAGTGAATAGAAGTGTGAACAATGTGGATAATTGGATAAAACACAACCTATACCAAGTCTTGTTACCAAGTGGTACAATTGGTTTGATGAGCAAAACCTTAACTAAAAAAGTGATTCAGCCAGCCTATGTCATTGATTCTGACTTGTATATTGCTTCTGTCAGAATAGTCTGAAATAACATATATTGTACTTCCCCTGTTGATGCCCCATTTTTCCTCATCTCAATTTCCAGTGTCAATGAGAAACTGTTTTTACCACTAACCAGGTACTTCATGGGAAGATGAACAAACAAGTCAGAGACTACACAAAGAGGTTTCCTGCACCTTTCCACAAAAAATGAGAGAGAGTAAATCCACCTCTTCTTCCAGAGCCTCTTCACCAGCACAGCTTGAAGCAGCTGAGAAAATGAAGCAAGTCAAAACTAGATTGCAACTGGTGGACCTGGCTGGTAGTGAGTGTGTCGGTAAGCAAATACATCTGTATGGGCATGGATCCTCCCAGATCCAGGTTACAATAGTAGCCTTTACCTCTATGTACGCATACATGCCACCCTGCTTTCACACATGGGGCGGTTTAAATCCACACATCCTGGCATAAAGAGAGTTTCGGGGGTGGATTGTTCTAGCTTTACACTGGTACAGTTTAACTGAAAATCTGACTGCACGAGCTTGAAATAAGCCCGGGGCGATTACCCGTATCATAGGTATATTATTTGTTCAGACTGGTTTTATTAAGCCTGTTTTTCTACTCTGAGAATTAGCATGTCTTTGCACAGAAATATTTAAAGTGCATAAATTACTTAAATATTACACATATCTGTAATAATTGGTATCACCACGTGTGGGGTTTTCTGCCTTATTATAGAAAAAGTCTTGGAGGAAGTTGATGTTGAAAAGATAATATTGTTTTCATTGTTTCTTCAAAGCATTTTCCTCCTCCTGCCTCCTGTATGCACACAATAATTTCAAAAACTTGATTATTTCCTAAAGGACAAGCTTTTTTACCAAGAAAAGCCATGCAGGCAAACATACCATTCCAGAAATAATGTTTTGAAAACTGAACCAGTATTATGAAAGAGTCTTTTACTTTACTGCCAAGAATTCTTGCTGTTGCTCACTGCTAAACTTTTGTTCTAGAGAAACCTAATATAATTCATCCTTTTTCTCATTTGCTCTGAGTGCTGGAAACTGTTTGGTAAACACGTAATTGAGCAACAGGGTGTGTGTTTGTTCTCTCAACCGGGACAAACATTTGCCTGGTCTGGGGCTCAGTGGGCCAGGTCCTCCAGTGAAGCCTGAAGCTCACATCAGTGTTAGATGTGGCCCAGCACATGCAGCAGACTAATCTCTGCCACCAGCTACACTGGTGGACTTACTCTGATAAGTGAGGGCAGCTGGTAACTCATAATTGTGCTAAAATATGAACAGGTCTAAGCGAGCAACGGTACAGGAGGCTTCTCACACACTTCAGCACCCTGCCTCCCTAGCTCTACAGCCATCCTGGATCATGTACAGCATTTACAAGATAAGTGGTCCCTTTTTAGCAAACCAGGTTTCAGTTTGAAAACTCAGCCAAACACTTTGTGGAAGTTTATCTAACCAAACGTAGATAATCAGCAGTTTAAACATGTACCCCATCACCTATTTGCAGTTTTCTGCTTTAGGGTGATACCCGTTGTCTCAGGAGTCCATCTTTACTTGCAGTCTGGGGATGGCTACATACACAATGACCCCAGCAAAGTTAGTCTGAGATACAGACCATGACAGGGTCTTCCAAACTGTTTTGCTCTGTGCTTCTCTGCCAAGAGACTTTACCACTCCAGCCCCATCCCCTTCCACAATCACATTTCTCCAGCTCTCACTGTCCAGACTGCTGGGGGTTTTGCTATTACTGAACCTTTTCACATTTGCCTCTTGAACACCTCTCTTGTTCTCACAGTTTGGAAAGTGCTTTATTCCTGAAATGGAAGAGGTAAAGACAGGAGGAACTCTTAACTGCATACTCATTGAGACCAATCAAAGAGTTGAGCTTGCAGCACCTCTTTAAATCGGTGCAATGTGATGTGTAGACCAAACCTTTCCAGTTGTTCAAGGGTAGCATAGCTACATACCATCATGCTGGGTGGATGGTAGAAGGGCATAATTTTCCTCTATCAGTTTCCTTACAGCAAATCATACCACAAAACAGCACCTTGAAGACTCTGGTGAACATAAACCCCTCACACTTATGGCTGCTGTACAGTTTTGTCTCTGGAGCTTATGCCATCACTGTCACTCCTATTTTTCCTAAGGAATACAAATGGGACAGTTAGTTAACTGCTATAAAAAGTGGTGGACCACACCAGGCTCCTCTTTGGGGGACCCCGTGGACTCATGTTTTCAAAAGCAGCATTGTCTTGTCTGATCTTACGGTGTTCCTACTTTCTCAGTTCCCTATTCCTAATACATGTGGAGACAAGATGAATTGTACAGCTGAAGAGAGCAACTTTAACATGAGACACTTCATGCAGACCATCTGCCAGCACTGAACCTTCTTCAACCTTCCTTCAAAAGAGCAGAAGCACTGAACAATGTACTAGCAGTCCAGAGTGAGAAACCATGGTGTCTTGCTTCTGGCATGGGTGGACTGGAAGTCATGGTTCAGAACTTGTATTTAAAAATGTTGCATCAGAAGGAGATGATACAGCAACAGAATTTTTCACATGTTACAGTTGAATCAGCTTTGCTTTATTTTACCATTGCCTTTATCTACACTGTTGTAGGTATGTCTGGAGTGACAGGTGCAGCACTGAGAGAGACCTCATTTATTAACCGCAGCTTGTCTGCCCTAGCAGACGTTCTCGGAGCAATAGCAGAGCAGCGATCTCATGTGCCATATCGAAACAGCAAACTCACACATCTCCTGCAGGACTCCGTAGGTGAGGGATGAATTTTTCCTGTCTTTTGTTTAACAATATAGATTTCCCAATATTTCCCTTCCTTTGTTATATAAAACTAGAGAATGATCTTGTACTCATCCCTTGTATGTGGGCCTCTGTTCAAAGCCTCTGGCTTTGGAGCATTGTGAGTACAGTGAGAGTTCTGAACTGCTCCTGAATTTGGCTAAGCCTTGCTGTTCCCAAGGTTCAGTTTAGGAATGCACTTGTAAAAAACCACAACATCTCTAATAGGATCATGTAAAGGGTAACAATTACATTTCACTAATGTTTCACGTCAGGTACAGTTTGCAAGTTAAGCTTCAATCTTTATTGCTACAGGGTGTAGTCACATATTTACACATTCCTTAACACTATGTTTGGGTGACTTGAAGGAGCTGTCGGTTGTCAACAGCCCTTCTCATGGGCAGTCTTCTGCTTCATAAAAGCACCAGCAGGAAGCCTATGCTTGCTGCTCTGTAGATCAGTACATTACCAACGTATAACTTACTGAAAATAATGAGGTAATTGTGTTTTGTCTGTTTTCTTCTTTTAGGGGGTGATGCTAAGCTGTTGGTGATGCTGTGCATCTCTCCTGACCACAAGTACTTAACAGAATCAATGCAGTCTCTGGGCTTTGGAACTCGTGCTCGGCAAGTTCAGAGAGGACAAGTCAAGAAAAAGAATTTCCCAGTGCTGAGTAAAGTAAAATAAAACCTAAGACTCCTGTGGATTAAAGTATTATTAATGAGTTCCTCAGACTGAAATGTATATCGCTGCCCTAAACCCATTCTTTTAGGTATCAACTGCCAGATAAAATAAACAATCCTCAACATGGCATTAGTAAGTCATAAACCTGCTGATAATGTTCTTGCTCCAAAGATAATAGCAAGTATTGACAACAGCTACCAACCATGGTGGAACGGCAGAGAATAAATCAGGCTGTTTTAGGATAGCTACTTCAAGATATGGTTTTGGCAATGTGTTTTCTTTGGGCAAGTAGAAGTAAATCAACAGAGCCCTGATTTAGGATGGCTTCTGAAAGGCCAAGGGTGCATTCTGTTTTCTCAACAGAAGACAGAAGTCTAAATATCATTCCAGTGCTTCAAAGCAGCAAGTGAAATACTTCCTTCCAGCTTGGATTAAAACAAGACACATCACTGTAGCTTGCTCTTCTGTCTAGCATAGATGGGGTCATTCCTGATGCACTGTCAACAGGTAGGAGTGTAAATGAACCCATCATCTGTA
This sequence comes from Psittacula echo, assembly GCF_963264785.1. Classification (NCBI taxonomy): domain Eukaryota; kingdom Metazoa; phylum Chordata; class Aves; order Psittaciformes; family Psittacidae; genus Psittacula; species Psittacula echo. Next base: position 33,116,328 of record NC_137738.1, on the reverse strand, counting down.
ATGAGTGGAGTTCTCTTCTCTGGTTTTAGGTAGGAACTAATGGCACTAATAAGAGGGAGAAAAAAGGAGTAAGGCTCTATCCGTCCCTCTGGAACATAGCTTAGGAAGCAAAGGAGGGATTATACAGCTTTTTGAAAACACTGAGGTTAAATGATTGGAGTAAATGCCAACGCTGCCAAGTTCAGCTTTGCCTATTTTGGGGTGGGTTTTTTGCTTTATGAGTGATAAAAGGCCCTGAACTACAGATCTTAATAGGACCTAACTTGCACAACTGCTTTAGTAGTTGGCTTGTTGTTTCCCCTTGTACTTCTGATGCAAGTTAACCACAGCAGAACCTTGAAGATGTGCCTGCACATTAGGAAAGGATAGCTACGTGCTTCCCATCCACCACATGAACAAAACACCAAAAACCCAGCTTGTAATATGATGTTTGTCATCTTCAAGAGGCTTTCACTCTCTTACACCAATGTTGAGACATCATCATGCAGGGTTTGCGAATTAAGTTGCATTGGGAGAAGTTTGAAGGAAATTCAAGCATGAATTCTTATTTCAATTTCGAGATAAGAAGCAGTTTCAAGATGAATAGTTGGGTTCAAGTAACACCTAATGTGCTTCATGCACTATGTTACTGCTCAGCAGAGACCTCAGGATAGGCTGAACTTTTACCTCCAGCACTCGCTCTGCCTCTAGACTGAGAGAGGTCATTGGTAAGTCACCGCAAGAAGGCTTAAATTGCCATGGCCTGTCCAAAAGGCTGGAGTTTATAGTACTCCAAGTCACTTAACCTTCACAAGCATAAATATTTATCCAGATATTATATAGCATACTATTATTGGAATTTCACCCTTGAATATATAACAGCTGCTATTTTGCATGCAGTGCTCTGCTGCTCAGAACATCAGAATCGCAACCAGAGCTGTAATACTACTTGTCTTCTCAAATAATGCTGTGAGGGTAAAAATGCCTTAATTTTACCTGATTCCAGCAGTAACATACGGGTAGAAAAAGAATCTGGACTCAGGACCTTAGGAAGCTGAATGGTCACTAAAGCCATCTTGGGTCAGAAAGTGTCAGAGCAAGGAATGTTAGTCTGAAAACAAAAGGCAGGAGCAGACCACGTTCACCTCAGTCTCCTGACAGCTATGCTACTAAAGCAGCCTGAATTACAGCTCCTGGGGAGGTTAATTGACAAGGGAGGGCTAGCTGATTCCTCCAGCATTTTTAAATAAGTTCCTCAAATATTTTTAAGGATTTGGCATTTCCTAAGTGTTACACAGAAATGTAACTTGTCAGGAACTGCGCTTTCTTTTCTGGAGCTGCTCTTCAAAACTTGGCATTTATTTACAATCTGCGTGGTAGTGGAAAAGCAGCAATACTCACTGTTAAAGCTGAAAACTAAACCCCTCAAGTATCAGCAAATACCAAAAGTTTCTACATTATCTCTGCCAAATTGTGCATGTGCAGCATTCCCTATTCCTGTTTTCCTTGTCAGCGTAGCATATCACTCGCAGTTTGACCTGCACAATGAAGTGTATGAGATATGCAAGGCAGCAAAGTTAACATCTTGGTCTAACAACTTTCAGTCTTGGAATTTCCTGGGTTATAGAGACACGATTGCTCAATCCCAGTGTCAGATATGATGCACCAAAGGACTGACAGGAACGTTGCAAGGGTAAAATGGCTTTACTCTGGCATCTAACCTGAGTTGCCTTCTGCCTGAAGATTCACTCAGGCCTGTTAAAGAAGAGGCAAGGGTCTTCAGACCCTTCGAACTGATGCCCTGAGGTGCAAGGAAAATAAATAGCTTGTGCAAGGCCCAACACCTCTCTGCTGTATTTCTTTCAGTTTTCAGATCATTCATGTTTTGAAATAACAGCTATTTTAGAAAAGCAGGTGTGACATACCCACGGATCTAAGTCTTCCTTTGTGCCCACAGGGAAAACCTTTGTTCAGAGCAGCTTACTCTGAGCACATCTGACATGCTGTAAATGCACAGTGCAGTTCATAGCACTGTGCACCCCCTGCAGATAAGTGTTAATCTTCTCCACCACCGAGGAGTATACCTTCATTCAGAGCCCAAGGAAGCGATATCCACAATTGCTTAACAGTGCTGCATCTCATCACAGGGTTAAAAAAAGCAGTAATTAAACCAGGCAGTGCCTTTGGCGCATTCTTAAACCAAATCTTGACCTATGCTGACGTTTGAAAATTATATATTTAATTTCCACATGTGGCCTTATGCCTTGGCAGCAGCCACACCACAAAGAGAGGCTGCTTTTGGGTTTATTCAGGCTAGGGAAACCATAATCAGCTTTGGAAAGTTCACAAAAATGTTTAATTTGTTATTAAATTGCGGATTCCACTTTATGAAGCACTTTTCCAAAACTTTGCAAAATGTGAGGGCCAGGCAGAATGAAGTGGTTATTGGAAAAGCCTTTTGGCTCCTGCTGTGGACAAGCTGTTACAAGCTGATGGGCTTGCAAGCCCCTTCCAACCAGAGGGAGAAGCAACAGCATCTGCTCATGGAGGAACAGAGGGACTCAGAGTGCAGGAACACCAAACATACCACTGTCTTTCACAAAACCAACTTGGTATTTGAGCAACAACAATCACAGCCCAGCCAGATATAAACGCAAGCCACGTACCATACAAAGGAGGGCACAGGGTGATCTAATTGAAAGGCACGAGTGAGGGGAAACATTGCCTATAATTCTTTATGACTTTTCTGACATCCATTTTATCAAATCAGGTTTTATCTCACAACACATTTGCCCCTATTTTGTTTATATAAGAGAGAGAAAAAAAAATCTGAGATAAAATCTGAGCCCTCTTGAATTCCTGCAAGTATCTCCTGAGAGGCCAGAGCAGTGGTCAGCTGCGTTCAGTCTCATTTACTTGAGCTCATCTTGAATAAGTGAAAAGGTGCCTGTGGTCTTGGTTGGCAACATGTCCAAACGAGAACCATCCTAAAGTGGTGTTGAACTATTCCCTGGTGACATTTAGAAGCAAGCATTTCCCAGAATGCCCTGGGGTCAGGAGAGCAAACACAGTAGCAAACATGGGCACTGCAGCGCCCAAAAGGCCTCAGCCTGTGCCAGGCAACAGGCTAGTGCCTGGGACTAAGGCCTGTGGCTACAAAGGCACATGGGGTGCTATTGATGGCCTCTCTGATGGCACAGAGCATGCTGAAGTCACTGGTTAATGCACCTTTGTGGGCATTCCTCTCTGAACTCTTGGGCTGTGAAAGTGTTTCCAGGAGATGATCTTAACTACCCCTTCCTTCACGACAACACTCTCCTCTGCCTATGTTTTTACCCAAGATCTCAGATTTTTAAAACAGGGATGATCCCTCCTCTACTTACCCAAGGATCTGGGACTGATCAGACAAAGTATTTTGGAAGGGGGTTCCAAACCCAATACTTGAATAACATGATGCGATGCTCCAAATTCACCTCTTGTTTGTCCAGTGCATGACATGTCTATAACAACTTGGAGATCTGCCCCAGAAAACCTGCTGAAATGCTGGTCAAGATACCAAACACATTCAGGTGTCAGTCCTACCTGTTCAAACACCAGGGCCTAAATTCAGCAACAACAGAAGGGAATTGGAGTGCTCCAGCTCTCAGGACCAAGTATTTATCATCTGCTTTAATGGAAACAATGTGGGAAAAACCAAAACAAACAACACAGATGTCAAACTCCAGGAACATGAGGTTTGCACATCTTATCCACAGACTGGCAGGCTTAAAGTTGCACCTCTGCTCATTTCCCTGTGGATCCACAGCTAAGCTATCACCTCCTTGTTCTTCCAGCTCTTCTGGCTCCATGCTTGCAAGTACCTCCTCCAACACATGTCCCCTCTTAGCCTCTCTCTGTTACATGAAATTGCTATCCTGGCTGAGATGAGTCACTGCCCAGAAGATCACTTAAAGGCAAGCACCAGAAGGAGTCATTTTTCCTCTCATTTTCCTCTGGACTTTACTAATCAGTTCCTTCCCTCTTCTAAACAAAAAGAACAGAAAACAGCAACAACAAAACCCACCCCACTACATAAAAGGTTTTGGAAGCCACACCAGAAGCTTTGAAAATCCAAGAGGCAGAAGATGATACTTCCTCCCTCACTTCAGATGTTTGGGTTTCTGCAGTGTGAGCATCCTCTACCTCTTTTTGAGCACACACAGACTCTGCCCACTACATGCTCCCAGCTGTTTTTGAACTACACAAGCTCCAGGTTAAACTCATGGCTAGATTAAGAAGTGTGAGCATATAGCAGGGCAGCCCATGCATTAACAAGCAGTTCTTCTTCACACTTTAGCCACAGGCCTCTACTACTTCCAGCCCTAAGTGCTTTGGCCAGGCAGCCTCAGTGCTCCCAACACAACGTGCATTACACCTGCTCTGATGAGTCTCGTCTGCATTTGAGGTCCACCTGTCTGCATTCCTTTTCCCAACATGCATTTTTCAAGGTAGGTGGCTCAGCATGGGCAGATGCACACACTCATACACATGTGACTTAGAAAGTACCCATGCTCGCTCACGGGTTTGCTTCAACTGCATCCATCCTGAAGTGAGCCATGCACAGCCACAGGACAGTGAGGTGGTCCCTCTGCAGAACAGACCAAGCCCAAGGAAGGGGAGGTGCCACTGGCGACACCTCTGCCTGTTTGCTGGCAAGCCTGGTACTGCACAAGGCAGTGCCAAACTGCCTTCAGCCAGGACATCTTTCTGGAGAGCCTGGCCAATCACTCAGATACAACACAGTATATAGTGACCCCAAATGTGCTGTGAGACCCAGAGAGGGTTCCACACCACCATCAGGCCCCACCAGGGCTGCCAGGGACATGGCCAGGCTACAGAAGGCACACTCAAGATGCCTGCAGCCAGCTGAGCTCTGAGTCACATACATTGCTGCCATCACAGGGTGGCCTGAAGGCAAGGAGACACCTCATCACATGCACAACAACACAAAAGTACCCAGCCTCCAAGAAGGACACCACCTACCTCCCATAACGATTGGAAAGGGAAGTAGAGAAAAATGCAGAGTCCTGAGCAAGCCCTGCTGAAGTTCTGGCAAGCATAACATACCAGAGAGACTGTGACACTAACTCATACAACATTAACTCAAGTCCCAAAACCAGCCCTGGGAGTTCAGACTTCATCGGCACTTTGCAGGCAGATGAAGTCCCTGAAAAACCTCAGTCAGGGCCAAGGTTTTGCCAGACCCTGGCCAAAGCCTCCGTTTAGGAACCTGCTTTTAATAGAGCAGGTCTAAGACTCCCCTGGAGAAGGCTGATAGTGCCTCCTACCCATTCTCTCCAAGCAGCACTGCCACCAGGCAAGTCCCTGCAGTGTCCCACCACCACGCCTTGAGCTGACACCTTCACCCAGCTGCTCGTACTGCCAGGTACCTGGGATCTGCAGACACAAAAGGCTGTTCCCAGGAGGTTGGACTCAGCAGCCACATGTGCTCTGAGAGAGGACACTGCTGGACAATCAACATGTGTGAGGCCAAGGTCCTCTGCAACCCAAGACACTAGAACTGCAGAGCCCTTCTCTTAGGAGAGCCTCAAGCTCCAGACAAGACAAGAGACACAAACAAGAGATAAAATAAGGACAGTCAGACATAAAATAAGCCCTGGCCTACTGATGCAATAATCACAAGAGTCTCTTACCAAGGCCCTGCCAAGTTACTGCTGCCCTCAAGCATGCCATCACTGCCTGCAGTCCTTGCAAGTTATTCCTTACACCAGTGCATGCCATCAGCAGCTTCACCACTAGGACACAGTTTCCAGGCCCCATCCCAGCAACTGCTTAGGACTTCTACAGTGAACAACATTTAGACACAATTGAGAAGCAAGCCCTACCCCACCACCCCAGCAGAGCTCTTCTTACTTCTTCCCTGGGCAGCTCCTCCACAGCACCATGACACCACAGCCTGCTGATAACTTCTCCCAGAAGATCTAAAAAGACCTCCTCTTTTCCCTGGCTCTTCTCCTCAGAAGAGAACTGATTTCCTGTGCCTTGATTGCCCTTATCTGGAGGCATCTCCACCTGGACCTGCCACCAGCGGCAGCAAGGTAAACACTTGAGCCAAAGGAACCCTTTCTTTCCAGCCCACTGCCTTGGGAGCTTAGGGACACCAGAAACCACCTTGTGCTCCTCCACATCTGGGATGTCATCACTGAAGTAGCTGTCCCTGTGCCTCAAGGGGCTGTGTTTTATTCATACATCTTTTACACGAGAAGGAACTGTATTTGAAGCTCCGTGGACACCTGCCTGACACTAGAGAGGCAGCTCTGAGCCTCCAGGATAGCATCAACAAAGCAGAGTTGGAGTGGTGGTAGCAGCAGACATGGGGAGAAGCTTTGGAAAGTCACTAAAGCTTGTTAACCTTAAAGGTGTAGGGCTGTCCGAAAGATCAGCTGATGCTCTGGCAATGTCCTTGGGAAAAGCAGCCTTCAAGAGCTCTTACTCTCCTCTGTTTATTCTGAAAATAGGATAAAATCAGCACCGTGGCTGTAGAGCAATCCCTCAGCATACTACCCTATATTTTTCAGCAGTAATCCTTCTTTGGATCTCAAAGTGGTTTGTGTTGAAGCAGATTGAAAAGCACTGGTTTGTACCCTCTCTATTATTTGCAGGGCACGTGTTAAGCTAAATCGTGTCCAGCTGCTCCCACAGCAAACCCTTCTGCTCATCCCTGCTGCAGGATGTGGCGAGTGGAATGCCAGTGCTGGCAGGGGCACTGCCACTCCAGAGGAAGGCCTCACATCTGCACTTCCAGCCTTAAAGCGTTTCTTAAGTGTGAGTTTGGATTTAGATGTTCAAATACACACCCGTACTTGAGGCTCCCTTTATTGACCTTCTGGCATGGGCCCTTGGAGCAGTCCTATTGCCAAACTTTCCCTTCAGCCAGGTATGCTGTGGAGGGTTCCGTGTTTTTCTCGTTACAAGCTGTGAGGCTTGGGCAAAAATGAGACTCAGGGGGCTGAGGCTTTAAAAAGAAAATGTAGAGCACTGCAACACCTGCAAGATATGTGGTCAAAGCTGGCAATACTAATAGCGTCCCCCTGGCCCAAGTACCTCACCTGCCTTAATGCACCCACTCTGGTGACTGGCATGTCCTTCTTAGCTATGCCAAGAATGGGAGCTCACCAAAATGTATCTCATAACCCATTAGCACTTTAACAGAGGGATTATGGAGCCCTCTGTTCATGTCTAACTAAAAAGACCATAGTAGAAAATTTGCTTTAGCTACAGAAAGATCATATGAGCAGAAACCCCTCCTTGATCCCAGCTGCAGCTATGCATACCAGAGGAGAGGAGGGGCACTGCTGTTCCTGCAAACACAGAGAGCTCAGAATCCACATCAGGGGATGCTACAGACAAAAGCCAGTTCGGCTTCCCATGCTCCCTCTGTACACACACCCTAAATATAGGAGCACAGCCCACACGACAGACAAGAAAGATTTCAATACCACCACGAGGGACAACAATAAACTGCACCACAGACCTTATTTCTAGCAGTGGGCAAGTGCAGATACCTCAGAAGAGGTCAAAAAGCCTCCTCGCTGTCATCACCCAAAGTTAGGCATCAAGGAGAGAAAAGTACCTGGCTTCCTACAGCATGTGTTTTTGCTCAGGCATCTCTACCCCGATAGCCAGAGCTCTTCTGAACACACTTGGGTCTGAGATGGTATGAGGGGAGGGTAACCTCGAAGGCTGCACCCAGCAGAAGAGCAGGGAGGTGCCCTTCCAGTCTGAAACCCCTGGTTAAGAGACCGAGCCACATTCAAAGCTTCATTTCCTACAAGGGTGGGGAACATGGCCATGGGCATCAGTCACTGTTGCCACAGTCCTCAAATAGCTTGGGCTATTTTCCAGCTGGTCATAGCAGAGGCTGAGTACGTTATGTGGCAGCTAATGCAAACTAATTTTTCCTACACTGCTGCTAAAGTATTCAGAGGTATTTTCCAGTTAGTAGCTTGTGAATTAAGGCTTCTAGCACATGCCATACCTAATTCTCTAACTGAATATTGAGAACAGCAGTGATTTGAGAAAGAAAAATAAAGACTGGTATAAATACATTTATGAGATTTTAGATTAAAATGTGAGTCTGATATTTCCAGGAAAAATATAAAGCAGAATTTTAAAATACCACAGCTATGCTTGTCAATAGCTATATTCAGCTGCTCCTGCAGTCTACCAGAAAGGATGAATATGATTTTTGATCATTACATCTCTGCGGTAGAACAACAGACTTCCAACGCATGGGTTGCTATCTGGATCTTACACTAACAGCTACAATTTCCTCCATGCAGAACCAAAGTCAGGCTTCTGAAGGACAGACGCAGATGGTACCTGGCTGACAGCAGTGTGAAAATGCAGCACGACCATGGGCTGGAGTGTGTCCCCCAGAAACAAGGTGCAGGGATGCAAAATGCCAACAAAGGAGGGGTGGGAATTATTCTGAGGTGGGTTTACTTTATAAAATGTCATTTGGATGCAAGAAGTGAAATAACCCGTGGGAGAAGAAGTCCTTCCCATTAATTTCTCCATCATCCCATCCCAGGGGTTATATTGCACAGAACCACAGAACGGTTCGGGTTGGAAGGGACCCCTGGAGATTATCTGGTCCAACCCCTCTGCCAAGGTAGGGCCACCTACAGCAGGTCACACAGGAACGCGTCCAGATGAGTTTTGAATGTCTCCAGAGAGGGAGATTCCACAATCTCCATGAGCAGCCTTTCCACTGCTCTGCCACCCTCAACGTAAAGTTCTCCCTCATATTGAAGTGAAACTTCTTGTGCTTTAGTTTATGGACATTGCTCCTTGTCAGGCTTGTCTTCCATATGCTAACTTATTGGAGGAGGTCTATGAACTAGTACCAGCATCCCATGCCAAGATTCTCAGACTAAGCAGCAAGAGCTTTGTCCCCGGTGTAGTTGGGACATACAACCCTCCCTGCAAGAACCAGACATGCTCCCCTGGGCCCAAGGGATGCTGCCCCATAACCTGGGACCACGTTTTGTGCATGATTCGGCGAGCTCCTGATGGCCACAGCAGGTCTTGGGGTCTGCCCGCTCAAACACAGCGCTTTGTCCTGTGTGGGCCCTCCGGCCTACCCCCGTTTCACAGCCGGCCGTACGCCCGTGTCCTGCGTGCAGCGGGCAGTCTGGTCTCCCGCAATGTGTCGACAGAAGCTCGGGGCGTCCCCTCTGCCCCCAGGGACGTGGCACCGACACTGCCCGGGCCCGCCGCCAGCTCTGCGTGAGGCCGCTCGGCCAGACGGCACCCGCGGGGCAGCGGCCGCCGTGCTCCTCGGGCGCCGCCTCGCGCCCCGGCCCGGCACTGCAGCCACACGGCCCGGGCGGACCCCGGCCCGAGCGAGAAGCGCCGCGTCGGCCTTTGGCTCCAGGCCCGCGCCGGCCCTTCACCCCCAGCCCGGGGCCCGTTGTTAGGGCAGGAGGGCGCGCAGGAGAGGCGGTCGGACAGGCCGCTCGGCCGGGGCCAGCTGCACCCAGCTTCTCCGGAAGAACAGCACAGGCACCACCAGCTTGGGAAGACGTAGAAGAGGCATGCCCTGAGACTTTATGACCAGTTGTCGCTCAAAGCGCTCAGGCTCTTAAAACACCGTGTCAGACAGCCTTTGGTGTCTCAAACCTCACTGCCAGGAACTGCACTGAGGAACTGCTCTCACTTCACACAGAATTCCTGGGTGTTTTATACATCAGCTTCAGCACACACCTCCAGACCTTACCTCCATATAGCTCTGGCAGTTAGTGCATCTCACCACAGACCTGGCGCAGTACCATTGCCCCCTTCCCACGCTGTATCACTTTATTGAACCCACACAGGATTTCCTGGTGCCATGAGAGGTCCCATCTTCAGAGACAAAACCATCCTATACATTCCAGTGAGCAGCAGTACGCTCTAACAGGCTAGAAGGCGCTATTACTTGCCAAGCAAGGAAACGAAAAGTGACAAAGCTGTTCAGGTATAGGTGATTTCATATTTGCCTATTATTTAATTTTACCTCCATAAAAAACTCCATGTGTAAACCCAGCCACCTTCTTCCAGCATCCCCAAAACAAAGCTGGTTGAGTATAGAGTCCTTGAAAATTTATGTTCTGGCAATATCGCAGGTGCTGGACAAAAACATAAAGTACAAGAGGGGAAGTCATAGGAACAGTATGTTAATTATTTGTTTTCTTTCTTTGAATGCTAGCTTTATTCATCCATTAACATATCCAGAGAAAAGGGAAACACACACAAACAATCCCCTCCCCGCCTTCCTTTCCCCCATTTACAAGGGAACCCCGGTCAGCCAGCTTCTTTGGGATGTGGATAGTTATACTATGGCCCAGTAGGCCATAGGTTCATGTGCCAAGAAAAGCCAGACTTTCCCTTATCCATGCCAGCCTCCAGGCCAGCAGGTTAAGTGACTTTCGGCAGAGTGCTCCTCAGCAGCACTTTGCACCACCTGGGCTCGTGTGCCTGTCCTCAAATGCAGTCACTGGGAGGATGCTGGAGTATCTCTCTACATCCCCGGGAGTGCACACACTCAGTTTTCTTGACCAGCCACCATGAGCAGCTCAACTTATCTCCTATCAGTGTTCCCACTGACTCCAACCTGGCTTGACTGGGTCCTCAGTACCTGACAGAGGCCCCTTTGGCATCATGCTACTAAAGAGTGACAGGGAGGAAAAAGAGTTGTTCCCTTGCCTACAGTGCCTCTGGGGTTGCCATCACAAGCCAAGATCATACGGGTTACAGCCTGGCAGCAATTTAATTTCTACAACCTACCTATCACACAAGGAAGATGTCACTGACATGCACCACTTAAAGGGAAAAAAATAATGAAGATAGACAATTACCTTTTTCTATCCATACTTTATTGCAGGTATACATATAATTATTTATATTTTATTTTAACAAGAAATTCCTTTCATGGAAAGGAGAAACTTTTACCATTAAAATAGAGTGATTATACCATGAGTATTTTACAAATATATACAAATATTGGCAGCTAGTTTCTAACATCAGCTAATAAATGCTTACACATTACCCTCTACCAAACCAATCCAAACTGAAAATAGCAAGAGACCTTCTAAATCCAAAGACAAACAAAAAATAGATCTATTACGAGCAGGAACAGAGTTGTTTTCTTGGGTTTTTTTTCATATGAATACAAAAACTTGCATGATAGATATTCACAGTGCTTGTAAGATATTCATTCATTATCAGTCTATACACAAAAGTGTCCAGTCTCCCCTTCATACGCATATGTAACTTGCAGTTCCGGAGGAAGCTGCATAAATCACTGAGAGAAGACAGTCAGACCGGGAGAGTTTGCCTTCCCCACCAGCCATGAATAAATACAAGAAATCCTTATGTACATACAAGGCAGTGGATGCTCATGCAAGAGCCAATTACACTGGTTTGGGGTATTGGTATGCTTTACAACCAGCGACAGCAGGATTACAGGTGGATTTCACCAAATCCATTGAGTGCTTAGTAATTGCAACAAGAAACTACCAATTTGCTTTGTGGCAATCAACACTTCAGTAAGGTGGTTAGGCTGAAGCAGGTATGAATGTGATTGTCTTTTGAGACAAGTGTGCACAGATGTGAGCATGTGGTGCACACATGTTTTATGACACTTTTCCAAACAACTATACCCACTGAATTTTGAGCTTCTTTCCTGTTAACAGCCATTGCCACAACCACAAGTAACTGTATGTCTGCATGGTTGGACAGCAAGTTTTTCAGGACTGGCACTCCAGACCCCCGACCTTTCCCTTGGACAGACAGGCATCACTGCAGTAAAAACCATACCTCTAGCTCTGTGATTCTGCAAAACCGAGGTTGCTCCCTGCAGCACAGCCCCAGGCCTCCTGGATCGGAGCTGTGCCTGTCTCCCATGGCTTATGGCCAAACAGGGCCCAGGTAACAGGGAGTGACCAACAGCAGGATGCTGGACTGAACCGTTTGTCCATTTAGATCCATTTAGGAGAGTTTATTCTAGATGAAGTAAATAGACCTAGGTACTCTGTAAAGGCATTTTGGCTTTGCTTAGAAGAAAAGAGGTTATGGTGAATACACAGCTCCTAATTATTCATTATAAAAAGGAAGAGTAGTGTGATCAAAGAGGTCACAGTCAAATAAGTCATGACTATGGTGAGCTTGTGCTCATCATTCATTCCTCAAACACACAGCTAGGGTTTGGTGCCAGATTCATTGCAGGGGATGTACAACCACAGATGCCACTTTAGTAAATGCAGATGCACCTGCACACTCTGTCTCTATACCTCACTCACTTGGATAGACACAGCAAGATGAAAAACTTCACAGATCTGCTATTTTAATAAGGTACAGGAACAAAATTAAGCCTACAAGCCCACCATCAAAGCAGCAGCTCCAACCCTCCTCATTGCGGGCTGGCTTCCTTCCTTTCCTGAATCTGGCTATCTTCAGCTTTTGAGTGATGGACACTGCACAACACACACTTCCTCAAACAGAACAGTATCAGTCTATTTCTAGAGTCTGCAAAAAAATTATTAGCTTCCACCTGCAAGGCTGTCAAAACCTGGGCACAGGTTACACATGCCTGTAAGTACAAGCTTCCCAAATGCTTGGAATTGGTATGGGAAGGAGGTACTGCGGGAGGGCAGGGAAGGAAATCAAATGAACATAGGCTTATTTGGATATAACAAGGTAGCAGGATGCTTTCCACAACAAATGCTTCCGTCAAACGGCATAATTACCATTATTTTCCTAGTGAGAGCAAGCACAGCCAGCTCCACCACTCAAAATCACCAAACAAGTACCCTTTGTTTAACACACAAACACCCTATGCTTCCACCACTGCCAGCCCTCGAGCACCACACACACATTTGCATGACCTACCCATGACTAAGTAGGACACAGTCACTCAGTCTGTCCTTCCAAAGTGACTTTTCTCTGGTCCATACTTGCCTCCTAAGCAGAGGGAAAGATTTCTAAGGAACAGATTTATTAAAAACAAAGAATAAGAACAACATTAAAGTATGATTCAGCATTAAGGGGTGATCATGCCTGGACAAATTCTCCAGTCACACTCCTGTCTTCAAGAGCCAGTCAATTAACTCGGCTGCTTCTGAGAGCACAGAAGACAAGTCACTTGTTTTATTCCCTGCCCCATCTCCCCAAAGATATAAGCATTTATTTACCAATCTGCATCACAGCAGTAGTAGTAAGAGCTGAGAGACAGTTCAATTTGTTGCGTTAAAGAAAAAAGGAAAGAAAGAACACACAATGTATTTGGCTGGATGCTTACAGTAAAACAAAAGAAAAAAGAAAGAAGAACTTCTGGCAGAGCAGGTCTTGCTCCCAGTAAAGCGAACAGGTAACTTGTGTTCATTTCAACAGGAACAGGCTATACTGTATATACAGAACTTCCATACACGGCCCTTCAAATGTGCTCAGAGTATATCCTGACCTGACAGCTGTTGGCAGTGGTGTAGCAGCACAGACTCAAGACAATGCTAGTGTACAGGTAGTTTGGTTAACTTAAGTGAACCACAAAAGAAAGGCAGGAAGATAAACTGACATAGACTTGAAATTTCTTTCTGATAAGTCCATTTAAGACACAGTGTTTGCTTTACTAGCTCAGTGCCAGTTTTGGTCCAGGGTTTTTGGTTTTTATGTTGGTTGTGTCACTGCTAATGGTGCAGGCCACTTCCATTTTCTGCTCAGACAGACACTTCAAATGCAAACATTAAGTGCTACACTCCAGTTGATTTGCCCTTTAGTCAGGTCTGCGGAAGTGATGCCGCTTACTGATTATGGAGCTGAGCAACAAAGCTGCTCACAATCTCCTGCAAGAACCAGAGTGACATCACATGTGTTAATGAGGTATATATTTCCATGACGAGCTGTTTCCTGGTATGGAAGAGCTCCAATCTCATTACACCACAAATTCCTCTGGGAGCTGGTCTTCTCCAAGAAGATCCAAGGAAAGGCAGTTCATGGATCGCTTCCCATAAAGAGCAGACTTGGTTTTGCAGTCTGCTGTGGAATAAATGCAGCCATAGATAGACAGCTTATCCTCCAGGCTGCAGCCAAACGTGTAGCTGTGGGACGTGTCTGAAGACAGCGTGGCACTTAGTGGTGGGTGCCGATGCTTGTAAAGGCGGATGTCATCCAAACTCTGGCTGTGCTGGTCTGTGCAGCTCCTGGTTTTGAGTGATCTGACCTGTCAGTTCAGTCACACACACAGGAATAAGACCAATGAGCTCAGACACAGCCTAAGGTTGCTGGCTATGCATGCTACAAGTTTCCCAAAATTGTCTTCTCCTACTTCAAAAGAGCCCCACCAGCCTGAAGAACGTTGGCTTAATGAAGAAGCTGTGAACCATTGAGAAGTTACAAGTGCGTTAAGCTGCCCTGCCACATTCAGCCGGATCCTGTCTGTCTGCACAGTGTCCTCAGTGTCCAGTACAATGTATCAAATACTTGACAGGTACTGACACCTGAATGATCTGGTACTTCTTGGCAGATCCATGCAGTCATCCTCGAATGGATGAAATGCACATGACCAAAAGTTACTCCAACTTCTTGAACACGCTGAGTTAGTGAAAATCTAAGAAGCTCAAAAGAAGGTTCAAGAAGGCAACCATGCAAACTGGTAAGTGTCCAAAATGGTGTAACACCTAATGGTGTTACGGTGTCCAAAGTTAACTGTGTGACATACAGTTTCATCTACATAACTTCGTTTAGCAATGAAGAAAACAGGAGTGACATACCAGCAGTAATTCGCAGAGGCAGCGTCTTACTACACAAGCTGTAGTGACTCAGCCTCTGTGGAGAAATTACTGACCATGCCAGACATTTCCAACTTCCCCACCTGTTTTTTCTTACTCTCTTAATTGTCAGCTTTTAAATGCTAATATTAAGGCTGATTTCAGGAATGTAATTTTTAACCAAGATACTTCTATTAGGAACACAGAAAACTTCCTTCCAGTATCACTTCTCTCACTTACACGGGATGGGAATTAAAAACTACCCTGAGGAAATCCTGTGCTGGCTCAGCTGCGCTCCCAGAAACAGGCACATGCTGTATAGTCTAGTCAATGCTAAGGAAATCCAGTCCTGCAGCATGGCCTTGTAAGGAAGTTTGGGGGGTTTTTGAAGTATAAGAGTGGCAGCCAGGTCTTTGCAATTGCTTAAGACAGTCCTGTGTTGATCAGAAACATTCTTATAAAACAGATGCCACCTGATCAATTAATAGCACAAAAGCATGTGCTGGTAAAAGCATTAACATTAAAAGCATTACTTTAAGCAAGATGCCTGCTCCCTGCCTTGCATTCTGTAAGTCACTCCACTCATACAGGAATAAGTTCATTAGGATTTGTTCAGCTTTGGAAGAAAAAAAAGTTTAAAACCTAAACCATTCTTTTAGCAGATAAGGCTAATTTAGATTCAGAGAGGAAAGAAATGGTGGAGGCTTGGCTTTGGTTTTGTTTTTATCTACCCCAGTGGGTACAGCTATACTTTGAAAAGAAATGTTGTTTTGCCTTAGAAAGACATTTTAATAGGCTTTTTCCAAGCACAACTTATGAAATAACATATTTTACCATATATAGTTGTCTTTTCTCAAGGGTTTGATGAAAAGAAAATGTTGACAACAAAGACTTAAGCACACGCATAGTATAATCACACAAATGATAGTAATTAGGAGCTTGAGTATCTGGTTTTGCTCTCATGTGAGCCCCTTTTGGCTTCAGGAACAGGAAGATTATCAAGTTTGCAATGCACATCCAAACTGCATGGATGTGTGGCTATGTCTTGGCTCTAGCACTGAAAATTTGGAAGTGGGTTATTTTCCATTTCCCATTTCTGGAAGCCTAAGGCAGACAGAGCTGGATTGCAAGATTTTCCCACCAATGGCTCCAAACCTCTCTATACTATTCTGGACCCAAAGGCTGCTCTCATTCTACTCCTACTGAGCAGTAGCTGGCCAACAGCTGGTTTTGGTTACACCATTTAAAAATCAGTCAAATCCAGATCAGTTAAGGTCACTGATTTACAGCTGTCTCCATTGCACTAGACCTTGGTTCAATGCCCACACACAGACCCTCCTAC
The DNA here is from genome assembly GCF_963264785.1 of Psittacula echo. Classification (NCBI taxonomy): domain Eukaryota; kingdom Metazoa; phylum Chordata; class Aves; order Psittaciformes; family Psittacidae; genus Psittacula; species Psittacula echo. The sequence goes on along the minus strand of NC_137738.1, from coordinate 33,100,203 downwards.
CGAGCACCCCCCTTACCTGGTGAAGGGATTCCACACTTTGGCCTCTCATTTTTATTAGCGTGACTTGCACCACAGACAGCGATTCCTGATTTATAGCTACAAAGGAGAAGGAAGAAGTGAGAAGCATTGCAGATTTGAGGTTTTGTAGGCTGCAGAAATTCAGGCCACATTCAAGCAGTGCTGGCTTATATGTTTAAATATACATCAGAAAGCACCTTCAACACTCTGGAAGGTTTGCTCACAAGTACTCCTTTTTGCCTCTAAGGATTAATGTTTGAAAACCTCAAGAACACAGCTTCTCGCCAATGTGTCCCATATTCGCCAATCTTGCTTTGCTATAAGGGCTGTGTGTCTTAAGGCCAGACAGCTTCTGCGTGACTCCATTCTCTGGCATTCCCTGTATTATAAGCCACAGACCTTTACCTATTCATCGCTGTGACTAGCCTGTTAATCTGTGGTTGAACACCTTGTCTGTTTTGTGGTATAGAAGATTTTACAGCAAATTCTTTCATGACAAAAGGCTATCTGTTTGTCATTAACCGAGTATAAACTTGGCAAATTTGGAGAAGGGAGACCTTGAGGAAGACAGAGGAGAGCAGCATAGTACAATAAATGGTGCTCCCCTTTAACTTCTAGATGAGCTGACTTCAAATCATGTTGCAGTAGGGCAATAAGTAGTATTGGCAGTAGTTTGGAAGAAGATACAGCTTTCTTACATCCCCTCAGATTATGTCTGGTGCTAGAGCCTAAAGGAAAGCATTGAGCAGTAGCAGAAAGCCATCTCACCTTGGCAGCTGGCAGCATCTAGAGGAAGAGATTCAACAGATTCTCCCACAGTGGCCTCCTCTAACTGGTCTCCCTCTAAAGGCTCATCTACAGGCACCTCCTCTGGTTCATCTACTGCCAGCTCAAGCTCTAGGAGGAAGAGAGCAGCAGGAGTAGGGTTAGCATTACACTTCTGCTCCAAGCTGCTTCACATTCTCTTACTCCCTGTTTTCCTGCAGGAATAGAGAAGAGCAGGTTTAGAAGTTGATCTGCATCTCCAAAGCCTTTACCATCATCCTGAGAGTCATCTTCAGCCCGCCCTTTGCTGCCACTGTCAATGCCTGAGCTGCCGTAGCTGATGGTTGAGCTGCAGGATTTCTCTTTCCTGTGCACCCGGTCGATGCTGAAGGGCTCATCCACCGACATTTCCACTGACACCCGGTGCCTGGAGTCAGCCTCAATGCCTGATGTGTGGGAGCTGCCGTGACTCCCTGTGGACTGGCGCGAGAGGCGGTTGTCCCTCCGGCTGCCCCCGCTACTCCCACTGCCACGTGAATTCTTATCAGATGGGTCTAGGTCCATGTCCAATGTGTCACTGATATAGGACTCCCGATAGCGCTTCTTCTCTGAGGAAGAAAGATGAGAGAAACCAGTGGGAATTTTAAGCAGGACTGAAGGAAGAGTAGCAAAAATAACATGGACTGGGACAAACCAACCATTAAGAAACAACTGCTGCAGCTACTGAACAGGTACAGGGACCGTTTAATATTTTGCTTCCTCAGTAGATACTAGGATGCTCAGCTAGTTGTAAAAGAATTAGTGAGTCATGCTTGCAGTAAACCCAGCATCTCCTGAATTAGAACAGGCAGGTAGAGGCAGTTATGATACAGAAAACAGTTAGCTTCCAAACTGAAGGAAAGGTTAAAAAAAAAAAGGGGGGGGGGCGGAAGAGGGGAGAATGACTCAGCTAACCCAAGTGCTCAGTCTTTAAGAGCAGAGTGCAATGATATCTTCTTGAAACAGTCAATAACGTGTGGAGACAGCCAAGAACAGGATCCCTATGGCTGGCGTTTATTAGTGATTTATTAATTATTTTCTGACTGCTTGTATCTGTTACCTACAGAGAGGTGTGCTGAGTGTGGTCAAGAAATCCATGAGACACTAGTAGACACAAACCAACCTAGGGCCTTTTGCACACACACTTGATTAGTGAGCCTTTCTACAGGTGACTGGCACATGCCACTGGTTGCACCCACATAGCTCAAGGCCACTGCTATAACCCCACTGAAGAGAAAGACAACCAAGCTAGATGAGACCAAGCACTGCCTTGCCCTGTACACTGATTCCATGCAACCAGTGATCATCACTTATACTCCTTAGAGTTAGTTGAGATGGGAAGTAACCAGAAATAAGTTTCCAGCAAGGAACAAGTTACCGACCACTGCTGGCTGACTTCTACTGACCTTGAGCATAACAACACAAGTCTTACAAACTCCAGTGAAAACAGAGAGAGCATGAATGAAGAATGCAGGGAACAGCAGTTAGGAAAGAAGTAGGATGAAAAAGGCATTCAGAAGAAGGCTAGAGGGAAAGGGACACAATCCTCTGACAGAAAACCTATGCAATGTGTTAAAAGCAGTCACCAGGTAGAGGCAGGCTGAGAAGTTGTAGCAGATCCAGCTTGCAGAGTTGGAAAATGGAACAGGGCAAGCTGGGAGGTAATGAAATGACTGAAGTTTGTCTGGAAGGATACTAGGGACTGTCAGTTCACATCACTGTTCTTACAGAGAGGGGACCCCCATCAGAAGAGACAAATTCTGGGAATCCTGATCTGCTCTTGGGCTCTAGCACCAGCAAATCCTAGCTTAAGAGTTGCACCTACAACTCTTAACTGTCAAACACTATAGACTAAATTGTGTGCAGTCTTTAGTAAAGGGCACTAAAAAATTAAGACACAGGCTCACAATTTGTACTGCTGCTTGAACACAATAAGATCTAATCTCAGTGGAAAGCTTTTTATTCAAAATTACTTCCACTTGGAAACGTGTGTCAAATGTGCACAAATTAGGAGCGTAAAGAGCAAAGATCTCCTTACTCAAAGTAAGACATTACCCGTCTACTGCACTCACACTTTCTGATCACAGTCTAGCAATGTGGGAGCCATAGACACTTCCCAGTAATGGACTTGAAACATACCTAACACCTCTATTTCTCTCACTGGCTTCCTGATAAGACAGAAACACCATTAATTAGATAGAGAGCAGCCAGCATGAAGCAAGAGCAGAGCCTAACTCTTACCCTTACCAAAGTCACCTACTCTTCCATCACATACCTTCAGCCTCCTCCAGTTTTTGGATTTGCTTCAGCACTGGTTGGATATTGAGAAAGAGCCGGTGGCTGTTGCTGAGGAGCTGCAGCAAGTGCCGTGACCTGAAGGGGCAACCCGTGTAGTAAACCAGTTTCCGTGCAGAGGGCAAACCATCTGGCTGGATCTCAAATTTTTTACCCTGCATAAAGAGGAGAAATGCCAGTGAAATGAGCATGCTTCCAGCCACAAAGCCATCAAAGATAGCTGCAATCTTGTGTGTATGAGTAACAGGACTTGACATGGCAAAGCGGGCTTTGCCAGGTCCCAGGTTGACAGCCTGTTGCCAGATGGCCTTCGTTCCGTCATACTCACCAGAAACGCCAGCTTCCCGATGTGTGACCAGGGAAAGTCGTAGAGGAGCTGTCGAACGTGGTTCACCTCCTGCAACACATCAAACTCAGAGTGACACAGGGACTGGCAGGTACAGGGTGGAGTCAGTGATGTGCAAAGAATTTGCAAACAACCAAGAATGTGAGATATGCGGAGCCTGGTGCTCACAGGGGAGGCAGAGGAGCCGCGGTGGGGGGGAGGACAGGGAGCTGGGCAGAGTTAATGCTACACCAGAAGGCTTTCACAGCAGTCTGTTACCTGATAGATGTGCATTCCTCTGAGGGTCAGGCCCAGGATAACTGTCGGGCGATCCTCCTTCTTATCCTGAAAGAACAGAAGAGCTCAGAGTAAAAGGTTAATCTACAAAGACCACACTCTTTTTCTGGCACCTACTGCAGGAGAGGTAGCAGGACTCCTCCATCAGGCAGATGCCATCAGCTCATTCAGTTTTTATTGTGTTTGTAAAAGGCACCTTGCCTTGTTGACCCCTGAAATATCTACACCTAAAATCCCCTCTTGCCGGGCAACTCAAGCATTTCACCAGCAAATGAACACCCTAGCTACCCTGGCCAGGCAATCCAGCTTTAGTGATCTGAGAGCATGGACAACTGCTGCTCTCAGAGGTACCCTGTAACCTCTTATACTGCTATGTGCTATTTCTGCTGTAACCATGAACATGCACCACTCACTCTGCAGGTGACAGGGAGCCCAAAACAGAAGGGACACATATCCCCTTCTCCTTGCCACATCACTGCTGCTAAAACCCAGGGACTTGCTGGACCTTAGATGTCCCTTGGCAGGGAGGGGGCTAATCAATGCCCAGAGTTAACAGAAACTTTCTTTATAACCTTTTGACCTCAGTGTTTGGAGCAGGTGATCTTAAATGTTTGCAGCTCTGTTGGAATACTGCCTTGTTTTTCCTCATCCTGTCTCTTGGTATGACATACTCAGTCTCTAATGAGATTCCTCTGCTTGAAGACCAAAAAAATATCATAAACTAGTCCTTTCAGTCCTTCCTGGCATGGCAGACTAAGGGAGGGGAACACATGCTTTTCTTGCTAGGAGGAGGAAGAAAATTTTGGGGTAAAGATTTATGGTTCACAGAACTCAAACTTGCTATCAAAACTTTCTCTCCTCATGGCATTTAAGATATAAGCCTTATGCTTGTATCATCCCATTACCTCCCTCTTTGGCTCAGTACCATCCATGTCCCAGTTTGAAGTCACTAGGAAATGCTTTCTGCCTCCTAAGAGCTTCGAAAATTGGTATTGGTCTGGAGGGGAGACACGGTGCTCAGTGCTGTGTTTTCTTTCAGAGTTCCCAACCTCAGTAGCAGGCATGAGGAGGCCGTAAGACAAAAGTTAACTGCAGTTGAAATCTCAGGGCAGCCAGCACACCAACACATTCACCTGGCACCCCTGTTTGTGACCCAGGTATCACCTAGGAGGAGGAAATCTCCTCACAAGATGAGATAACTGTGTCACACAGCAGGAAGAAGAGCACATTGTAGATCAAACAACACATGAAAGAGTCAGCAATGCATAAAATATAAGTTCAAGTTAGACAGGAATTTGGATATTAAGAACAACCAATTTCACAGCCCTGGTGCTTTCACATATAAATTATATCCTGTCCTGCCAGGTGGATTTCTTATGGTATTCAAGTATAACCAACCTGCATCATTAACAGTATTAGAATCAAAACAGAGAGGATAGAGGAGAGGTAGGGGGAGCACCTACAGTTCGCAAGGAACTGAAACTAAGCCTGGACTGTAGACCAAACTGGAACTTATTTCCTCCAGAAAAATCCATGTTTCTTCAGTAACTAGAACTGCTAGATCTGGTCAAGGGACATGGATACCTCCCAGACATAATTCCCACTTAGCACAACCAATCAAGATACTCCACTTTGTAAGACTCATAATGAAGTATCTCCATTTGGGAAAAAAGAGATCCAAGGCATTCCTAATTGCACAAGCAGGTTTCACTCACTTTAAGCAGAACAGAAAACTTCTCCTAATTCTAGACCTAAACTCTCTCAGCATGTGAAAACAAAGCACATTCTTTTTAAGCTGGCTTGGGTAAGGAGTCTAAAACTCAGGGACAAACAAAACAGGAATCCAAAAACTGACGTACAGCTGAAAAAACATCAACCACTCTGACAGGGTTGGAGGCGTAAGGGAATAAGAAAGTCAGGATGACTCAGTGTCACCTCAGTTATTACATGGCATTTGTGTGAAAGCTGGCCAACCTCTTGTCACCATTTCAACCAACTGTACAACAACAAAAAAAGGCTTCTCTGTGATTCCCTGGTGCAAGTCTATTGACAGGCAGGGACAAAAATCAAGTTTTGCCATTCTGGCACCAGTTTCTTGGCCAAGGAACAAAACTAGATTCCAGCTACACCTGTGTATCGACAACAGATTTGTTTGTGGGGACAGGCCTCATAGGCTGAAAGTTTCAGACTTGTTTTGCAAGTTCAGTGGTGCACCCAATTAATGATGGGAGAGAAGGTCAAAATAAGAAGGAATTTGTTTAACCTTCTGCAGCCTGTAGAAGTGGACAGGCACATCTTCCAGCAGACAGGACTCCTTAATGAACTTTAGCACTGCTTCCTTAGCGCTCAGCCCTTGCTGTTCTCGGTGCATCTCTGGGGCATGTTTCAAGATGTAGTCGCTCCCCCTCTTTGCAATTATCTAAACCGCAAGGAAAACAAACAGGTCAGCAACTCTTCAGCAATCCCCACAGGAGGCAGCAAAGCAGAGACTGGAAATGGAGGAGGTTCATACAGTCCCTCAAAACGTTAATCCATTCACCTCTACCTCCCTGGAGGATAAGCATTCAAAGTAGATGGTACCAATGTCTCCAAACAGATCCTAGATGGTAAAATCGTAACAGACCAGGACTATAGAGGTCGTGTCAGCTCTTTCCATTTTAATTACTGGAATTAGCTTTTCTAACCCCTGGCATCCATAAATGCTTGTAGGCAGATAACAAATACTGCTCTGCATGCCAACACAATCAACAGCAACATCTCTAAACACTGCAGAAATGCTAGGTGGTCCTTTTAAGACCAGAAACTACACATTACCTTGTTTAGCATTTCCATCCTCAAAGGGGTGGATAACACTATCTCAAGGTATTTTTTTTATCTGTTAGGAGTAGCTGGCAGGCATGTGGCTTTGCTAAGCAGTAGAAAAACCCACACTGGGCCATTTGCTCTTTGCCTTGCAAGCCCAGTTTCCATGCTTGCTCACATGACCTCTCTATACAAGGCTACAGGGCAGCCTAGCCCCATCTCAGACCACAAGCAGCAGTGACAAACCAGAAGGGCATTAGCTGAATTCACTTCATAAAATCCCTCACCAGTGGGCTCATTTAAAACTGAATCCCACTGGATACCTGAGAACATCCTGCCAGGAACAACCTGCCTAGGCTCAAAACAACCAGACCCCATCACCACCTGGTTTATATTAAGCCCCCTATTTACTCTGCTTGGTAACACCTCTGCTCTCCTCGGCATGCCTTGCCACATGATTTTGCCCTCCCACAAGAAAGGCTGGGCTCCGTGGAGGACAACACTGATGCCATCAGCTGTGCCATGTCAGCAGAAAGAGATGCACTAACACCACAGTTCAAAGCCAGGCTGATCACCCCAGGGCAGCACCACCTCTCCTCACCAGCACAAGGCTTGGGGCAGCCCTTGGCCAAATGATCTGAAGCACGTGTTGGAAGAAGAGTTTGTGCTGGAAGAGGAGATCACTCAATATCTCCCCATGGAAGCCCAGGGGCAGGGAGAGAAGCGTCCCCATGCCTGCCAGATTTTGCTCTTTGTAATGATGTAATAAATCATCCACATACCTCCTTGGGGTTGTGGCTCAGTGCAGGTGAGCCAGGATTTGCCTTGGCCTTTGCAATGTTTGCCAGATGAGCAATAGTCTGTGATAAGACTTTTAACTGCCCCAGAAGTGGCACAAATGAGACCCACCTTTTCCTTTGTTAGCTACCTTCTGCCAGGCAACATATAACAAGGAACAGCAAGGGATGAAGGCTTCTTGTCTGGGAAAAAGGCTCATTTCTGCACAGCAAGGCAGGCAGGCTGGGACTCGTGCATGAAGGAGGCTCTGCCAGCCTTGCCTCCCCAGCACAACTTCCGTCACTGCTCTGAACCTTCTCCCCAAAGCAGGGGACAGTGCCACCTATCAAGGGAGACACAACTTTGTTGGGGACCAACTACCTGAGGCATCTGGGCTTGAAATCTGCTGTCACAGCAGAGTAGGGGGCTCCAGAACTAAATCAGGTTGCAGAGAAGGTTCTGTCCAGGTCACAGGGAACATCCTGCTCCACCAGACATCCTCAGACATTACAAGGATGTACCTGTAGCAAAGCTAGCTTCCCCTTCTATTTTTATGGACACTAAAGTGTTCATCAAGGGACCTCGACACGCTTGTGAGGTGGGCTGATGCCAACCTTATGAAGTTTAACCATGCCAAGTGCAAAGTCCTACACCTGGGTCGGAGCAATCCAAGGCACAGCTACAGGTTGGGCAAAGAAGAGATTCAGAGCAGCCCTGCGGAGAACGACTTGGGGGTGTTGGTCAATGAGAAAATGAACATGAGCCGGCTTCAGTGTGCGCTCGCAGCCCAGAAAGCCAACCGCATCCTGGGCTGCATCAAAAGGAGTGTGACCAGCAGGTAGAAGGAGGTGATCCTGCCCCTCTACTCTGCTCTCCTGAGACCTCACTTGGAGTATTGTGTGCAGTTCTGGTGTCCTCAACATAAAAAGGATGTGGAACTGTTGGAACAAGTCCAGAGGAGGGCCATGAGGATGATCAGGGGACTGAAGCAAAAGAAAAAGAGAAAGTTGGGGCTGTTCAGCCTGGAGAAGAGAAGGCTGTGTGGAGACCTCATAGCAGCCTTCCAGTGTCTGGAGGGGGCCTACAAGGATGCTGGGGAGGGACTCTTCATCAGGGACTGTAGTGACAGGACAAAGGGTAACGGGTTCAAACTTAAACGGGGGAAGTTTAGACTGGATATAAGGAAGAAATTCTTTACTGAGAGGGTGCTGAGGCACTGGAATGGGTTGCCCAGGGAGGTTGTGAATGCTCCATCCTTGGCGGTGTTCAAGGCCAGGTTGGATGAGGCCTTGGGTGACATGGTTTAGCGTGGGGTGTCCCTGCCCATGGCAGGGGGGTTTGGAACTAGATGATCTTAAGGTCCTTTCCAACCCTAACTATTCTATGATTCTATGATTCTGTAAGTTTCCTTGACACTTACCACTAGAGGAGAACTCTCTGTAGGTAACCAGCTCTGACAGCGTCTTAGCTAATTTGCCTTCATTTGAGAACTAAACCAACTCTTAGATTTCCAAGTCTTGAAGGTCATAGCCCATGCACACATGCTTATAAATAAACATGCAAACCCATTTCCAGGCCCTTCCCTTTTCTCTTGCTGCAGTTGAGCTAGAGATTAATGACAAAGCAAGCACTAGAGGCATTGCACAGCAGTATTACTCCTTAGGGTTTGGGTCTAACCATCCCAGAGATTGGAACAAAGGGCAATGGACTTGGCTTCGAGGCACTAAGGTTTTCTGCAGAGCTTAGGTTGTGCAGATCTTGCTGATGCACCACTGCAAACACACGACCCTTTAAGCCACAGAAGAATTAAATTAAGACAGCCGCACTGTCAGAGTTCTTAATTTGACACCAATACATTCCTTCACTAAGGAAGGTTACCCACCTCACTGATGAGTGAGCCCAGGAGGAATGGGCACCTACATCCAGTGGAAAGAGAGATGTCATTTCCTGTGGGAATTCAGGGTGCCACTTTACCACTATGCCTGATCATTGCAGTGGGAGTTGTGGATATTGTGTGGCTGCAGTTAGGTACCACCTTGACATAGCTCCTGCTGCACACACAGTCTGTTGACAGAAGGATCCCCTGAAACTCACCCATTGCGGGAAATATGCCTGAGGTTCAAAATATTTGCCAGTGTGGACCTTCTCTCTGTAGTTGCCCAAGTCTGCCTGTAAGCTGTAGGCCGCCAGCAAGAAATAGATTTCTTCTTTGTGGTTGCATCGAGACATCAGAACTTGCTCTTTGAGATGGCAGTAGTAGAGCTGCCGTGCCACCTTATCACTGCAAGACACAAAGACAGATTTACTTGAAGCAGAAAGTTCGGGTGCAGACAAGGCCTCTCAAACACATCTGGTTTGGACAGGAGGGGTTAAACTTTGACATCCCTGATGTGTGCCAATGCCACCCTGATATAGCTGTGCGTAGGGGGCACCAAGCCAAGATCAAGGTGTTCTCCCACCGAGTGTTGTACAAACATGGGAAATGGTAGTTCCTATCTTGCTGAGCATGAGATCTAAGAAGTTAGGGCAGGGGTAGATGAAAGAAAATCACGTCACCTGTTTTGGAGTCTGACTACATCAAGCACTCTGTTTCTGTGGAAAGCCTGTAGCAATCGGGAGAGCCAACTCCCTTGAATCCCAGTCCTGTTTCTTACACACCTGTCCTCCTTTCCCCTCTAAACTCAGCACTGCTTTTTCATTTCACCTTGCCTTAGGCACAAGGCACTTTTCAACAGCCAATTCCTTGCAAGGTAGATCAAAAGACACAGGAGCCTTGGGCTTGTTTTTGTCTTCTTCCTCAAGCTGCTAAACAGGGATAGTCTGATAAGGCATAACTATTGCATAGCATTGATAACCCACACAGCCCCCGCTGTAAGAGCTCATGGGAAGCAGGCTGCTGACATGCATGTACAGATGAGGTGCTGGACACTACGATCTGGTTGGAAAAGTGTGTGTGTATAGTCTGAAGGGGCAATGCAACTATGTCTGCATGTCTCCACAAACCTCTCCAATTAAATTACTAGTGCAAGAGAAAGTTGTTTGTGATGCTAAAGGATATGTATGTCAGGGGTGGTAGAATGAAATGCAATCTCCCTTTGTACCTATAAGCAAAACTAAATAAAACAATAAAACACACCTAACAGCCAAACAGACTCCAGCAGAAAGACTCCCCTGTATCCAAAATGAAAGACTATGGAGAGAAAAAAAAAAACCAAAAAAAACCACCAAGCTTTGTTTAAGATGAGAACAAATGCCAAAAATTTGGTAAAGATTTTAATCCACCCAAATGATCCCAGCTCTTGGCTTGCCCCAGGGTCACAGCGATGCCAGAAGTGCTGATGCAAATTAACTCTGTCAGTTGTTCATTTTTAACTACCTCATCCTTTGTTCTGTACCAGGGATGAGGGTGGTGGTGTTTTGAGTGCAGCCCATATTCCATGTGAATAGACTGCAAATGCAAAACTTATGAAGTAATTTCTTTTGTCTGCTTACAAAAGTCCATTTCCAGGAACAGACTGCACAGAGCACTGCTCAGATACAAAAAGCAGATTCAAAATTATTAGCACGCGCTCTGGAGTATAGATAGATATTTTTGGTATATTCATCTGATGCTTTCCATCCAACCAAAAGACGCAAGCAGAAGAGTATTAACTGTGTTTTGATACTGTCGTCATTCAACCTGTTCTCTAAACACAGATGGAAAAGCAGTCACTATTTTCATAGGGATAAGGAGTATGATTCAAGGGCAAAATATTCATGGCTGGGTGAGGAACCCTGTGAAAGATAAAGAAAAAAAAAATAAAGCAAATCTTTTGAGCTTATTTCTGAGAGCTCACAGAGATGAGCTCAACAAATAAATATTATTTTTCTTGCCTCCTAAGAAAACAGTGAATAATTCAAAATACAGTAACGACCACAGAGGGGAACTTACCTTATTACTCTTCCATTTTCTACGTAGTATTGTACTCTGAAGAACGCAACAAAAGGAGGGCTGAATTTTTCTGTTCCCTAGAGCAGAGATAGACGACAAATTAAGTAATGTTCAACATCCAAAATTCCTGTTACCCATCTGGTAACTCTCTCTTCTCCTAAGCTCCCTCTCTCCATACTGCTTTCCATTTTCTGCTCTTAGCTCTTGGCAGGTTTTAGGGAGGAGATCCGACTGTCTTGCAGGCTCACAACCGTGAGGCATCATAAAACAGGCTAAATGGCAAAACATCCCAGGGAGGGTCGAAGGTTTTGGATGGGGGCAATGAAATAATAAAGAACATAAAGGAGCCCCAATGTAGCCTGGGGATGCTCAGCCTGGCACAGAGTAACCCAGCTCAGCACCTGGCAGCGCATTAGTGCTGAACGCAGCAGGTTGAACACAGCCTCCCTGGAGCACCAGGCAAGACGGCAGGGCAGCGTGCCACGCTGGCACACCTAGGAGGAGCCAGCTACCATTGTGCCGCACCACATCACTCAGCACGGACACACGCGCTGCTGTGTGCAGCATCTACTGCCTCGGGCTCAGGTGCACCAGCCTGATATTAGCTCCTCGCCTGTTGTTGGGCAGGGCTAATGGTTAGTTATCCACACCTTCCTGCAGCCACAGACCAAAGGGAGACATTGATGTCTGCTTCACACTGAAGATGTCTGTTAGAAGAAAGCCAGCAAGAGTTCTGCTTTTGTTTTAACTCCAGCCTACCTTTCAGACTTAGAGGCTTGTTTAAACAGGAGAGGAAAAAAAAAAAAAAGAAGGGAGGAGAAAAAGGAACAGCCTATCTTACTAGCTCATTCTCTCATCTTTCCTACTTTGCCACTCACTTCCTTAGTGTTCCTACAGGTAACTTTGCTCACACAGCCAGTTTCAAGGCTTTGCTGATCAGACCCATCTCACTGGGACAAGGTATATGGCATGCTGTGCCCATCTGATGCAGACAGCAATTTCTTGATCAAATATTTACATGTTATTTTTCTGGGACTTGTTCATAGTCATCCTATATTATCAGCTGGATGGGGCTTTCCACCTGAAACCTCTTAATAGGAATTAAATCCCTGTCTGCTAACTCAGTCCAACAGCCCAGATCCTCTCAGACTTCAAGTACTGCCAGTGGCAACTCCAGCCTTTTATGATTCACCTTGCATCAGAGGTCTGATACTTGTCCTGACTTAAAAAGTGTTGCAAGAATCCAGCCTCAAAGCAATCACAAAGCATATCCCACTCTGAGGTGATCGGAAACACTTGCCTCAGAAAGCCCTCACTGACTGGACAGACAGCCCTCTGCACAACTGGTAGCTATCTTTGGAGTAACCCTCATGTATTTGGGAGAAGCAGTGTGGGATAAGAGAGATCTCCAAACCTCAACAGTCATCTGCAAAGTTCTCTAAGCAGCAGAAATGGCAAGTGAAAACCCTTAAGGAAGGTGGAAAAAGTCATGATGAGCTAATTAAGATATTTGAATGTAATTGCATACTACACTGTGTTTTAGACTGTGGCTCCCCTAATAATGACACACACAAACAAGCACTATCATGTCTGAATGACCAGCACTAAACAATTACGTAGGCTTGTCTTTATTTCACATAGCTTTTCTCTCTGGTGACAGGCCTGGCTAGCCTTAAAGAATTAAAACTCTTCTCAAACAAAATATCCTTCTTCTTGCTGCATTGTCCTTCTGCATGTACTCTGGAAGAGTCACAGCTCCAGCCTCTCCCTCATAACAGGTTCAAGTCACAAAACATCATTTAGTCTCTTCTGCTTAAGCACAATGAGATCTCCAGACTCTTTGTGGGCTTGGCTAAGTTCAAAAGGAATACTGACCAAGTGACCTCTACTCTTGTAGCAGCTAAACAGCAACCATGCAGCTACTATTGCTCAGGTACAGTTGTGTAAGGGGCTGGTTTAACTCTTTTAGTTGTACAGCCATGCACAAAACATTGCACCTTGCTACCAAACAGCATTCTGCAGACCATCTTCAAGAAATGTTTTATGGACCTTAGCTAAGAGCTTTAATTTCACTGTGTAGTCTAATACAGAAATCAGTAGTCTCCAAAAGCAAACATTTGTCTTACTTTTGCAGTCTCTTTCTTCCATTCTTTTGAGAAGTATTTGCTAAGCTTCTGCTCCAGGTCTATAAAAACATATTCATTATCTGAAAGACAAGAGGAAAAGGAATTCAGTGTTAAAGAATTTCTAATTCTCGTTCATTAAGTACTTAGATGACTATACAAGTTGTTTCCAAGCAATGGACTTTGAAACAAAGCTGACCAGGGAACGGACAAGGCAGGGAAAAGAGAGGGCACCAAGTTTCTTCGGTATGTGTGCTACCTCAAACAGTATGGAAGGAAGGTCAGCTATGCCTCAATTCAAGACAGCTAAAGTTTCCCAAACACCCTCACCAGAAATGCAGAATTCCTGCTTCCTAAGGAAGAAGCCACTTACAGAGGGGAAACGTCACCTTACCAAGCTAATTGTACTGTCAGTTTAGCAGATTCAGCTTTTCATTATCATTATTTAACAAGTAATCCCTACCCAAACTTACACTCTGCCATCGTGTATTGCCACAGCCCAACATGGCATAAGCAAGTGGAGAGTCAGGTATTTGACAGGTTTCATCCTCTACATATGAACTGGGTCCTCCAAAATGGTGAGGAGGACAATGACCAAACCCAAATGTCCACCTCAGAAAGTCTGGCATCTCCTGCTCACTTCTTTCGTAGAGCAAAGGGATGAATAAAAGGAAGGGAAACCTGGCCTCTCACAAGACCAAGACTTGCTCTCTACCCAGGTAAGGGTGAACAAGAGACAGCCTGAACAGCACATAGTCTTCAAAGAGCTTTGTGCTGCTTTCAAAGCCAATGCTTTGTTTCACTGCTTACCAATTATCAAATCCAAAATAACTCAGACAGTAAAAGATTTTTTCCAGTCTGCACAAGTGTCTTCAATAATAATTTTAAATAACAAATAAATAATAATAATAATAGTAAAACCTGATGGGCGTTTCAGGCTTCAACAGCAATGCCAGCTGAGCATTCACTTGACCAGTCCCTCTACTCTTTGGTCTTGCCCAATAAAGTGCTTTGACAGGTGACATAAGTACCAAGTTGAAGAGCTTGTTCCTTAGACATGAAAAGAGCAGGAAAAAGGAAGGGAGAAAAACCCCCAGGAAAACCCAAGGAGAAAAAAAAAAAACCCTTCACAAAACAATCTTCTGCCCCGATGACCAGCCCAGACTTCCAACTTTGGATTTGGCTTTCTGATATCAAACCAAAAAAAAAAAAAAAAAAAAAAGAGGGGGGGAGTACAGAGGCAAAATCTGTTTAGTGGAGATTAAAGCCAAATGAGAGCCTGCACTTTTGTCTGTACAGCAGACGAAGCTCTGGTAGAGGCCACGGTTCCAGTTACAGCAGGTATTCAAGGGAGCTCTGAGCTACATCACAGCCATCCTCCCAGAGCATTCCAGTTCCTTACAGTGGCAGATACAGCAAATACTTCTTTTGCAAGCTTTTAAAAAACAAGCAAGCAAAACAACCCCCTATTGCCTCCTCCTTCAGTTCCCATCTCAAGTGAAAGAAACCACATTGGTCCATACGCCACACTAACAGGAAGCCTTATGTAAAATATCAGTAACACTGGACAAAAATAGAGGACAATCCCAAAAAAGTCCCTTTTCTGCCTCTGTGATCTTCTTTGCATTGTACTGATTGCAGCTGTAGTTTTAATATAATTACACTTGTTTACCACATTGCTTGACATGTTACATACATATACATACACATACAACAGTATTTAACAGGAGTGCTGAAACTGTACACAAATCCTGAACATTTTAGTGGTGGGAATTTAAGTGCCACAGCACACAAGGTGATATAGAAGTTGCTTTGCTATTTTGACAAGGAGAGGAAGGTTTTAGCACCACAGAGACTGCATCTTGTACCTGCCTTTTCACTTCTGCCTGTAAGATTGGGCAGCTGGGGGCCTATGCTGGCCCCAGCCTTTGATTCTCTAAATCCATTTGGATCAGATAATGCTGCCTTAAGAAGGTTGATAGAAGCCCCAGTCAGTGACAAAGATGGGTTTGGTGTATCTCTTGGACTTGTTTCTGCCCCTTGTCAGCTGTCAAGCTGATAAATGTCTCATTGTAAAGCTTTTTCTTAAAAAGTAAGTAAAAATCTCATTTAGGAAGTGACTGTACAGCAAACAAGAGGAGTGGGATAACACGAGCACAGCACCCAATCCCTCCCCGGGCTTTGGCAGTCCCAGGGCAGGGGTACTTGTGCACGACAGGCTCCTGCAGTGGGACTGAGGCTGCTCCTGCTGGCACAGGAGTGTTGGGTAAAGCCTGTACTGGTTCTGCCAGCATCAGTGTCTAGCTGCCACCTTGTAAAGAGGGTAGGGTACCCACATGGCTGTACAAGCTAAGGGGTCAGTTTTCCCTTCTTGTTCAGGAAATGATGGATACATATATACACAATGAATCAAGCCACAAGGGAAAGATGGCAACAGAAAGTGCAGTGGTATACCCTGAGCCATCCCACCACACAAGGATACTGGGACAGAAAGGGGAACAGGATGACAAAGCAGTTACACCATAGTAAAGCCATTTGTTACCCACAGCCCTTATTTATCTCTGTCATGTTAATTAGGTTACATGTGGCCCACATGCCAAGCCTGAGGACTCCAGGTCACTATCATGCCTACTGAGAGGTGCACATAAACCCCAAGAATAAGCCAAGATGAAGGAGGAGGACACCCTGATGTATCAGCTCTCTCTGGAGTCCTGCTCCTTCCCAGGCCAACATCCTCCTCACCCTTCCTCCCTCCCATGCAAGAATGCAGCACTGCATTCCTGCCTTAATGAAGTTAATATTGCTGGAATGTCAACCTGCAGTGTAAGCTTCCATCTACAAAAACAAAGAGGTATTTCCCTCCCCAGCCTTATGTGGGTTGTGGTTTTTCTTTTCTTCCCTTAAACTGGATTAGCAGTGAAACTTTGCTATCTTTTGCCAGATGCTAAAACTGTCTGTGGCTTGAAAATGGCATCTCTAACAGAGATGAGGGCACCAAATTGCAGCACTTCAGAGCAGTGCTGTAAAGGACTGTATAGAAATGCACAGATGGCTGCCTGTCCAGGGAAGAATATGTCTGATCTGTGGATCAAAACAGTGCTGGATACTCAGCAGGTACAAACTGGTTTTGCTTCACAGGCCTCAGCTGAAGGACAACTGAAAGGTACTATGAAGCTGGCTTACAAGTTGCATGCAAATATGCACACGTCCACCTGCAGCTACTGACACTGCATTCATGAATCTCGTCTCAGCACTGTCAGTGAGCTTAAAAATACCAAATCAGCTTCTCTTAGAAGGTTCCCTCATGTATGTGTGTACAGATACCAGATCTGGCACAACACACGCATGCATTGCACTGCATCGGGATACCCAGCCAGTTTCCAGTAACATACTTTACTTTTAAGAGCCCTCAAATGAAATGCAAAGTTTATGCTGGAAAAATCTCACTTCAAATTAAGCACTCACCAGAAATGCAAACATTCCAGTGCTCCAGCTCTGCAAAACTAGCTCAGTACATTTATATATTTAAGCAAATATAGGACAAGCATTGTTGCGGAAAAATAATGGGCCAGGTCTCCAGTCAGAAAAAAGTGACACAGTTCCAGGGAGTGATGTGGATTTACAATAGGAATTATTTACACTGCAGGGAAAATGGGAATAGAAAATTATGACTGTAATACAGGGTCAAATAAACTCTGAATCACTGTTAACTCTAAAAGCCAATGTTTTACATTAACCGGTGCCTCCCTATTAAATTTTTTTATAAAAGGTAAGTTTCCCTGTGGAAAAGTAAGAAATGGTGAATGCCAATAACCTGTTCTCCTCCTGTGCCCATTTTGGGCTAGGAGCACTGAGAAATCCCAGAGGGCTAAGTCCTGTCCTACCAAGAGGCAGAGCGCAGGCCCCACTGGCAGCCAAGAACATCCCTTTAACTCCTTTGGTTGAGTCAAGTATATTTTAGTGTAACTATTTAGACAGTCCAGAAGATTAGGATTCAAATAAAATATTAATTAGTGCAAAGCCAAACTTCACACAGCAAGCATTTTCTGCCTTAAAGGGGAAAAAAACCAGCACTTGGCTATAGTGCTTAACTTCTCCTCACAACACATGCTGTAGATCTCACATAACCTGTTTAGCTTCCCCACATACCAGCATGGATTTTTTTTTTTGCATTGAACAAGAGCTGAATACACACATGCATGTGGAGTTCCCCAAGTTTCCAAGTGCTGGTGGCCTGGGAACATCACCACCTCTAGATAATTTCTTGATGCTCCTGGTGTTACCTTTCAAACCTTGTCCATTTTTCAGTACCTGGTTGATTAGTTTACTAAGGGATCTAGAAGAACTTGGTTCAGGTCATCAAGCAGGCTTGTGTGTTTAGTTTCAGCTGGAAGGTACACGTATACCAAGTGAAGAAGAAAAGAAACACAACAGAGACTGGGAGTAAAGCAAGAGAGGCCCTGGCTGAGATTGATTTACCTGGGATGGGCAGAATGTATATGGAGGAAAGAATGAAAGGAGACAATATTAAGAAGCCCAAGGCTGTGTGGCTGTTAGTAACTGTTGAGGTCTGAAGACCAAGATAAAGGTTCAATCATTCCTGATGATGGATAGGTACTGCAGGAATTTTATGTTGGCATCTTACAGTTAGCAACAAGGCATGCCCAGGCACAGATCTCCAGACTTCTGGCAGTGTCACAAGGGATTCTTCTGCACAAGCAGAGCTACAGAACCATTTCCAGCACTGCTCATCCAGGACCAAACAAACTCCTTGCAATTCTCAGGCAGGAGAGCACTTGGTCAGGCAAAAAAACCATCCAAGGAGTATTATATACCTTTCGAACACGTGAATCCCCGCAGTTCCCTCTAGGTGGCATATTTTGGCACGTTTTTCTTACTTCACAATTAACTCATTTGAACTATCAAAGTCGTTATAATAGAGCTGTATCTTACGTTAGAATGCAGAAGAAATTCAGAAGAGAGATGAAACTATCCAAGTGGATTTAAGGGAGAAGAGGCAGAAGAAGGGATAGAGGGAAAAGGACTAGGGTGTAGAAGTCAAAGTGTATTTTGGAGAAATTCTGTTGTCTCTTAGGAGAACTTTTGTTGCAATAATAATATAAAGATAACATTAGTGTATTCCATCCATGAACTTCAGTACTGGAGCATACACAGATGCAGAGGAGTTAATCAGAGATAGAATGGCACAGTTAAACACCAAATTCCTTGCTAAGCATGTGCTGGGAGGCATAGATCTGGCAAGGTGAACAGCATAGCTGTAATAACTGAAGGATGATCCTCGAGGCAGGGGAGCTGAAGTGAAGGGATTTGGTTTTGTTAGAAAGCCAGCCTGACAAACTGATAAGAGGACACAGAGACAGCAGCAGGGTGTAGGAGCTGCAGGCTTGCTCCCTCCCAGTCAAAGGCTTCCATCTGCTTGGGTCAAGCAAGGTTTGCTCCTAGAAAGGAGAAGCCCAAGACTCAGGATTGGAGGGATCTGGGTTATAACAACAAAGGAGGCCTGGCTGTTCTTTGTCTCACAGTATCACAGTATGCTAGAGATTGGAAGGGACCTCAAAAGATCATCTAGTCCAATCCCCCTGCCAACCAGTTTTGTTTTAGAAGACTGAATTGTGTCACTGCATATGCTTTCTGATAACAAGGGAGAAACCTCCTGTAAGCTACTAGATAAGATTGACCCTGCAGGAAGAGCTGCAATATAAGACCCATCTGCTGAAGCTTATGGAGCCAGCTTGAACCTGGCAGGTTTGCAGGGTCTTTCACTAAGCAAACTACAGGAAAGGATGCACTGCAAGCAGCAGCACACAAGGTATAGCCTGCTTGATGATCTGTGACAAAACTAGAGGAGCAACATGCCCTAGGCTTTGTGGTGGTGGGGCCCTCCCATTAATATACACTCCTGACCCCAATTTTCAAAGCAATCAGTTTCTTATAGATGCAAGCTTTCTTCCCCCCAAATACAGTTGGTTGAAGTGGTCTGCTCAAGAGCAGAAAAGGTGAAAAAACTCTGTACTGCCACCATTACTGTTAACTTAAATCCTGAAGCTTGCCCTCAGCATCTGTAACTGTCAGAAGTAAAGGCAACAAATTTGGACAACAAATGCTGGAAGACAGACTCCATAACATACAGCTTATATGCCATAGCATTCATGGTTTGCAGTTTGCATGGTGCTGTTTTCCCCTTTGCAACACTTAGGGGTTAAACTTCTGTTTATGATTAAGGATCCCAACCTCTCCCCCCCGCCCCACATGCTTACCATGAAACCAACTGAGCATTAGTGTATCTGTACAGTGTCTGCAGGTCAAATGGGCTCCTAATCCAGATAATCCACCCAGTGTGATTGGTTACAGTTCTGTAGAAATCCTTTAATTTTCATTCTCTTGCCACTGCTGACAGTCAGGGTTTTGCTGACAAATTAGCAGCAAGGTAATGGATATAGGTGGATTAGAATAACTTGTTTTGCATGTGGCAGCATCAGACTGCCAAAAACAAATGCATGTTAAGGAACTGGGAAAACTACCCTTATTAAAACAGGACAGTCGTTTCTTTGAAAATGACATCTTAGAGCTGCAGCACAGAGGTGAAAGCATGATGCGGGAGAGGAATATTTTGGTCCAAAACACAGATGCTTCCTCTCCAGTTTTTGGAGATCTAACCCACCCCTGCCTCATAGACCAACCCCATGCCTTCCCTTCACAGCCTCTGCAGGACACACACCGACCTGCTGCCTGGCCAAGGCAGTTGACTTAAGTAACCACAAGACAACCCTGGGCAATGCAAAACTTCCTCAGGCCTCCCCACAAGCTGACCGGATCGCTTCCTTTTCTTGACTTGATAGCTTGCCATGAAACCAAAAAACCCTGAAAAGCAGGCCCTGAAAGGCTACTTCCAAATGCCAGAGATGGAGAGTGCTACACTCGCAATAGAAGGAAGACCGCTTACCACTAGCAGCAAGAGTGATCACCAGTCTGCTGGCCAAAATAAGGGGGAGGAAATTCAAGTTGGGGAACAGAAAGCAAATTATTTCCTTTTCTATAGCTCTACAGTAGTAAACATGAAACTATTTAAGAATAAAATAAAGATGACACTCAAAACCTACTCCACAAGACTGCGGTCAGCAGCTCACTGGATTTTTACAGTAGGGACCACAGGAAGCAATAACAAACAGACCAGGTTTGCTTCCTCTCTCAAGAGTGGGATGCAGCCTTCCTTGGGGATAAAGCCATTCAGGCTGAGAAACTCACTGCTGACGCTTTCCTGTCGGCCAGCCCCAACAGTTTCTTAAACAGAGGCACAAACAACAATAAATCTCCTCCTCTGTCCAAAATCCTGTCCAAAATCCTGACACTTGCCTGGGTGGTGGAGGGAGATGGCTGTCAGGAGAAGCCAAGGCGAGCACGAGGAGCTTTCAATTAAGCAGCTTTACAAACTGAGCTACAGCAAGGAGAAATGAGGAGCCATAAAGAAAAGAGAACAAACCAAAAAGGTTAATTCAGGCTGCTGGGCTCCTGCAACTCTTTTCCTTGATGCTTTTCTGAGAGCTGTGCAAAGAATTAGCTGCTCTAAAAAGGAAGAACACTTTTGTGAAGCAAGAAGATTGTTATGTTTAAAGCCATGGGTAATATTCTTTAAGGTCTAGTCAGCAGAGCTTCATTGTGCTCTTTGGGTTGGGTAATTATACTGCATTTCCAACAGGCTGAAAGGCATTTGCCACAATAGGGTATTTTGGGGCCCGAGTCCCTGTGCTTGACATGGTAAAGGAAACTGCCCCATGCAAAAGGTGGAAGAAGTTATAAACAGGGTACAGAAAATATGAAAAAAGGAAGATGGTAAGGGAGGAAAAAGTGAAAGAAACAGGAGGAGAACAGGAGAAGAGCACCCAATTCAAAGAAAATGGTAATGCAATTGCCCTGTCTTACGTGGGAGTTCAGGAGCTCCAGTTTCACTCAAGATGATCTGCAAGTGTAATAGGTGAAAACTGGTGTTAAAAAAGGCAGTGAGGAGGGGTGGCTCACAGGAACACAGCTGGTTCATGAAAAGAGTTAAGAGCATTCAGGTCTTCTAACCTTAAAAAAACCCAAGCCTGTGCTGGTTTAAACGCAGAGGTGTAGTTCTTAGCTACTGTAGTTACACTCACGGAATTTCTTGGAGACTCTACACACCTTATGGAGATAAAGAGCTTATGTCTGTCTTAGGTTGAGGACTACGCTCAAAAAAAGTGCAAAAGTTCTCAGAGAATAAGAGCAAAAGGGAAATGAGACAAGTAAACTTAAAGGGAACTATTTTATCCCACATAATCATTAGAAGGCACAAGAAACCTTATTTAGAAGAACTCATAAAAGACTACTCTCATTTCAACGTAACAATATCTAGAGTTGCAGTAGTAAATAACACGCTTGAGAAAACCTTCGGAGTGAAGTCCTTTCCGTGCTTTTGGAAATGGGGGGAGGCAGGATAAGGAGGACAACAGATCCATTTCTAATTAATAAGAGTTGGGGGCAGAGGGGGTGCCAATGCACACACCATCCTAGAAATGCAATATCTCGTATCAGTTTGCTCCTTTAAGGCATCACCTTACACTGTTACCTGGTCAATACTGAGCCATAGGACCAAGGAGACTGGACTTTGATCCATGGACTAAGAAGTTTTGTATTTCCCATGCGACATTTCAAAACCCAGTGTCCCCCACACATGCATTCAGTCCCCCCAAACCATTTAAGTTTCCTACCCCTGCTGCCACATTCTTTTCCTATGACTTCAGAAGTAACACTTTCAGCCCCAAGGTCCTTTTAAAATTCACCTCTTGTTCAACTATGGACAGTTTTGAATTCAGTGACAAAACATGTTGGCTAGCAACTTGGCTACAGGAGAGAAAGAAAACCCCACTAAGAGGTGGAATGTAAGAACAAAGGTGGAGAACAAAAGCCCCCCCTTCTCCCAATTTGTCTGCCCACATACCAAAGATCAAAAGAGCTTGAGAAGCCCATGCATAATCTGCATACTTTGTGACCTTACTCCAATCAAGTTCCCCGCAGGCACGGCTGCTGTGTATATATGCACATACTGTAAATACACAAGCAGGTCTGTGGATGTTTGCCAAGTCATTTGCTCCATGTATTGAGTTTGCTTACTTTTAACAATGCTGAGGCCAAAGAAGTGAGGCTCTTTAATCTTCACTAAATCACAAACTTGCTGAAAGAGCTCCTGTCCAGTGGCTTTAACCTGAAAGAAACAAACCAATTACAGATAGCTCACACACCTGGATGGAGCAATTCTGCTTCACATTGACCAGTATATTTTGAGGTACCATAGCAAAACAAACCAACCTTGAAACAAACAAATAAACCCCCAAGTTCTCCCAAAACAACCAAAAAAACTCCAAAACAGAACAAGGTTTGTTTTCAGTATTACTGCTGTTATCACAAGAGAATTATCAATGTGTCATTCTCCTTCCTTCACAGTGCAGCACTGCTCACCTCAGTAAGATGAATTTAAAAGGTATCCTATCTACTGGCATCTCGGTGCAAGAATTTGGAGTGCTGATGGAGCCCTAGTTTTGTTCAGTACTGACCAGGCTATTTATAGGTGCTCTTACAAAAATCGTGCTTGTAATTACAAAAATGAAAATATGACTTTCTTGCAGAAATTTTTTCTTCTAAGAAAGAGAGGTTACGAGCAAACAAAAAAAACCAAAAAGCTTTTACTCAGGAGAACTAAAAACAAAGTACAAAACCAAACTCAACTGCACGGTTTGAGAGCAGAAATAGGTCACGGGTTAGAGATGAAGTTGCTCGGTACCCCCACAGAAGAGCTTGTACTGTCCCCTGCTGACTTTTGGTCACACAGCAATCAACATCTTCATCTTCTGAAGCTACCAGCAAGGGCCAATAAACTCTTTCCTATTTCCATGAGACACAGAGGCCTTCCACTACCATTGCTTCCCATAATACTGTGCATGTTCTGAGGAAGCACTGGGAAAAGCAGAGCTGCTAGCATATCCTCCTGCATGGGACCAGAGGCTGGGGAGTATTTGCAAGCATGGCACAAGGGCAAGAGAGCATCATAACACTGTGGTATAGATACTGAATGCACTTTTCTAGCAGGGTAGCTCAGAGCACAGGCTCCCCAGTAAGAGCGCAATGCTGGGTACCTGCATATGCAGACCTGGATGTGTACTATGATCACAAGATTCCTTCACTAAATGCTCCCCACCTACGGCCTCATTTCCTCCTGCCCAATTTCACCACCCCAGAAGCACAGACAGAACCACAGGCACAATCAAAAACCCTCAGAGGCATTGGAGGAAAGAGCAAGAGCGGATGGGGAAAACAGCACAATGCTGACACAGACAAGCTCAGCTCAGCACAGGGTGCAGCCAGCTGCAGACACAAAATGGGCCAGAAGCTCTGAATTTCACTGCACTGCTGCTGGATGATGCAATTAGCAGCAGCAGAAGCAGCCTTCCTGAGGGGGCACAGTGCAGCGCTACCTTCACAGCAGCAAAGATAACTGGGCAGAAGCCAACTGCTGAACTCCCCTACAAACTAATTACCACCACCAACTAATTGCCACTGCAATTCTTCAAACCCTTTTAGTGCCACACTCCCCAGAAACTGGCTGCGCTCCCTTTCCTGCCCCAGGATGTACCATGTCACTAGACATGGACAATGGGAAACAGGAGGTCATTTAATTACTCGTTTTCTTCTACTTGCCAAGCATCACTAGCCAAACACTCACTACTGTTTTATTGGGAGCTTTGAAACTTGTGCTACACCCATACATACACGCATGTGCATGTATGTGCTTTGCGAAGAAAGGAGGTGATGCACAGTTCTGGTAAGACCCAAAACCACAGCCAGGTCTTAATATGGGTCTCGGTGTGAGCCTGCACCCTTACAGTCTCCCAGCTAAATGCAGTATTTACTCAGCTGCCGGGAATACACAGTTGGAAGGGAAAGTTGGGCACAGATTGACCTTCTTTCTCAAGGAAGCTCTAAGCATGTTCTCCTACCTGGGAAGGACTCGCTAAGGAAGAGGTGACCTGCCCCTAGCCAGAATGGTGACATGAGTCACTGGCAGCACAGGACTTTATGGAAAAGCTGAAATTAGATGAATTTTGTAAATTTCACACCTAAGGGAAGAAAAACCTGCTTTAAGACACTTAGTTCCAGGGAACTGAGCACTTCAGTGTTTTGTGACACTCTAAAGTACCAACTTAATCATATTTCTTGCACAGCAGGTACGTGAACTACCACCTTGTCCATTCTCCTTTTAGCACTTCCCTTTTGTATCAAGTTTTACTCCCAGCCTTCAAGGCTATGCAATACCAGTGACATTTGGAATGGCTGTTCCCTCCTCCTGCCTTCCTCTCTGCTGAAAACAACCAACATTTCCCTTTGCATTTTTAATCTGTGCACTTCTCTTTGGCCTTTTCTCCCTTTGCATATGGTTCCTGTGCCAAGCTTCATCCCAGACACGCCATGAATCATTCCTTCCACTGATCCTCAGCTTTGCCCTACGTCAGACTCAGGGCTTCTTTACACATCGAATTTAGTCCAAAGTGAAGTCAAGTGCAAGTTTACAGAAGGTACTGCTACTCTAGGGTCATTCTGTGTGCAAGTATTCACATGTATTGGTTACCCATCTCTATTTTAACTCAATCCATACGCTTTAAAACATCAGCTCTCCTGCTCACAGAACAACTGAAAGACTTGAGACCTATGCTTGCCATTCACCAACACCCAGAATCTCCTCACAGGACTCCCTCCCTGCAGAAATTCCTGCTCATGCTCCCACCCTTTGTCCAGAAACTAGGCAAGGAGCAACATCTGCTGTGGCTGCTTCTGAGACCTAAACACAGGTAAGGTGGCTGGCTGCCTGCCCTGCTACCCTCCTTGGCAGCCAGACCTTCCCTAGCATAGGGGTCCGTCCTTTATTCAGCTGCTACCAGCCCAGAAAAGTTTTAGAAACCTACTTGATCAACAGGTTCAACACCACGAGGGAGATAAGCCACAATGCTGGCAGACAAACAAAACTGAACAAATTGGATACCACTCCAAGATCTCTGGTGCAAGTAATACAAGTTTTAGTTACCTCATTCTCACTCCAAGTCCAGTTAAGCTCTTGAGTGCTCATACTCCACCTCCCAACTAGGGCTGCCTGGAGCAAGGCAGACGGCTTTGCTCTGTGCTCAGAGGTCCACTCTCCCCCTTTGCCTCACTGTCCTCAGGGCAGCTGGTGGAGCTGCAGCTCCCACTAGTTCTCCTCACTGCTTTGCTTTTCCTCATGCTCACAGTTGTTCCTGGAAAGATAACTTTCCTCCTCACCATGCCCTCAAATTCACCTATACATGCAGAAAGGTGGACACTAAAGTTAATTAAAAGATACCCAATTATGAGGGAAGAGACTTTATAATGGCTCCTTCTTTTCCCTCTTCAACAGCATTATCTGTGAAGGACATAAACCAAATCCATTTTAAAGAGCAGGATTCAATCAACAGGTGACCACATAAAACACATATAGGTAAACTCTTATCTGGAAGGGTGGAATTTATATGGGAGGGAGGAGAAAGGAATTACCTGCATAAACACTGAGCTTATCATGGGAAGGATCTATAGTTTATTCTGCTGCAAGGATAACCATTCCTACCTACCTCACTGAGCTGCAAGCTTGTTTAGTATTTGCATTCCAAACTGAAGAGGTTAAAAGGCTTTGAAAATCATAAGTAGTGGCATTATTATTCTAATAAATGCACAAAGTATCATCTGCGGTTGTACTAATTGAATTTGGGTTCAACATCACTAGAAAATTGCCTTGATGTTCCTTTTAAAAATATATATAGATCTCCAGCTGTGAAACCTTATTTTTTGTTGCCGTTTTGAAGGGGTGTTGTGGTAAAGACAGAAGCCAAATGAAAAGCTGGTTTTGGTGACTTGCCCAGCTGTAACAGGTCATGTTTCACCCTCTATGCAATTAGGGCACAACTGCACATTAAGGTCTCATGTTTTGGCCCAGGCAGCTATTCCATGTCACACAAAAGCATCTCCACATACATATTTTCTATAGCTTTCCAGCCACCATAGCAAGAAGCAGCAGGAGCAAGGAGGGATAACGTCTTTAGAATCATAGAAGAGTTTAGGTTGGAAGGGACATTTAAAGGTCATACAGTTCAACCCACCTGCAATGAGCAGGGACACCTTCAACTCAAGTTCAGGTTTGCTCAGAACCACAAAAAAAAAAAAAAAAAAGGCTGCTGAGAGGTGCTGTGACAGGGACACCCCTGTGGGACAAGGCAGCGATGCTCAAGGCACCCCAGCTCTTTGAGGGGGCAGCAAACAGGACATGGCACCTTCCTTCTGCCTCTGCCAGCACTCAATGCAAAGGACCATTTCTTATGCTTATTAAATACCCTGGAGGTATTTAAAAGATGTATAGATGTGGCACTTAGGGACATAGTTTAGTGGTGGACTTGGAAGTGTTCGGTTTATGGCTGGACTCAATCTAAAGGGTCTTTTCCAACCTACATGATTCTATGATTTTAGGATAAACTGCAGGTATCCAGAATTTACTGTATGGTCTAAACGCTGCCTAAACTTAATATGGTGGAATGTGACCCAGCAGTGGAGGAACAGCCATGTGCCCAGCAAGGAGCAGTGACAGCACCAGCCCTGTTGGTACACTGCCCTGCTGCACACCAGCCTGCACCTTCTCCACAGCAGGGGGGCCTCCGCTATCTCAGATCTTCATTCTCCCTGATAAAAGCTATAAGAGATTTAGGGTCAGCTGCAACAGACCATTCTCAGGCCTGTGCACCTGCCACCAAGAACTTAATTAAATTGTCGTTCTGAGGCTTGCACAAAAGCTAGCAGATTGCAAAACCCCTCTGGGGCAGTAGCTGGGCTGGGTTTGAACGGGTAACCTAGAAGCAGAGTGCCCCAGATTTTGCTGTTAAAGCCCTGTTCCATCCAGCCCTGGTGGCTGTTTCAGTTAATGATGCCACACAGGCACAGCAGGTAGGAAAATTCCTACCTGGATTTTGAGGATTACCATGCATAGTTTCAAAAGCCACCATCTCAAATCAAGTGCTTAAAATAACACCTCAACTGTCTTCTCCCCTTGCCCATCCCAGAGGGGGGAAAAAACCCACCCAAAACAAAGCAAAACCTTCCCAGCCCACACATGAGTGCATGTACACACAAGAGAGTGCTTATCTTTGAGGCTGGCTTGTCTTCTGAATGTGAAGTGCCTCTGTCAGCTCAGTTTCTCACAAGTTCAAGGAGCAGCCGGTGTTGCACAAAGAGGCACCGTGCTCTGGTGGACACTGTGCCATGCTGTGCTGCCAGCTGACCTGGCTCTGCTGTCACTCATGCACACACGCTTGGGCATTTGAAGTGGTGATCAAAGGAATGAAGTGACTTGCCTTTTAGTTTTTGTGTGTACAAGTACTCAAAGAATGGAGAAAACCCCACCCGCAATGGCTGTTTGCCTTAAGACTCTGAAGGGATCTGCAGGCTATCAAAACCAGAAACAGCTAAAAGTCAGAGCAAATGATCATGTGTTGGGTACAGCTGCCAAGTCATCAAGGCATTTCAGACTCAGCCTTTGAAAACTGCTAGGTTATTAGCAGTGACAAAAAACACTTGGAGAGAATAAAAAAAGATCAGGGGGGACCCCCTGTCCAAAACCACCACAGAAACTTTTAAGGAACTCTGCAAATGAGTTGAAGCTGCCCAATAGAAGATGGAGCACCAATTACCCTAAGCTGGCTAATAGCCTTTTGGTCAGCAGACCCACACCAGGCTCTTGGGAGAACAATGGGAGCTAACAAAACTGAACCACAGCCCTAAAACGGAGACCTCCCGTCCTCCCTCCAGCCACTCACCCCAACAACAAGGCTGAGCTGCTCGCGGGTGGGCAGGAACACACAGACGCTGCGGCTCTCCGGCTGCATCCTGCCTGCCAGCAGCACCCGGCTCATGGTGGGCAGCTCTGTGGGGACAGGGTCTCCTCTCCGGGCAGGCGTCAGGCTCACTTCATCCCATGCACCTGTAGAGAAGGTGAGAGCATTAGTGCCATGCTCCAGCCAGCACTGGGAGCAGCCCATGGCATGCATTTGATGGGAGGTTTTCCTCCTTGCTGTTTAAAACAGAACAATAAACAAACCACACACGTTTTACAGTGCCATTGCCAATGTTTCCACCAGCATCACAGCACGAACTGGGAAGAATCAAACTTTAAATAGCTTGTGAGTCTTAAGAGAGTGCCATAAAGTGATGAGGTCTCCCTAAAATAACAACCAGACTCAAGGTTTTGGGACATACTAAGTGATAAGGGAGATGACACCATGGACTTCTCCCCAGAAATGCCCAGAGAGGGAGAAGTGCCTGTCCTTCAACCAAGTACCTCACTCTCACCCAAAGCAGGTATTTCAATGAGCCATCAAGCAGGCATGTGTCAGTGCACAAGACTTCATCTGAGCTGCTTTCTCCCTGACCTTGCCCCTAGTTCTTAGGAAACCACTCCCCCAAATCCTCTATACCTCAATTCAAAGGAGGAGGTGGAAATGCATCAACTCACAAGGCTGAGCTGCTGTATCATACTTTTTGTGAGGTGAGCACTGCCAGATTCCTTCCTAAGGTTGATCCCAAGCTACACAGGCCTTTTTGGAGCTTAAGTTATGATAACAATAGAAATAAGAGACAGAAATTCAGCTCACGCCCAGAAGCACGGTAGACGACATCATCTTCATAGCTAGGCTAGACACAGTTCCCTCAGCACCTTGTGACATTTTACAGCCCTCTCTGCTCTGATGTTCTCCAGAGCAAGGAAGGATCCTCCAGGCCCTGAGGAATCCATCAGGAAGGGGAGACGCCTTGAGGGCAAGTTAGGGATGAACACCAGCAGACACCTGAACCATCAAGATACCAACCAGTTATGGGGTCCACATCATCCCTATGCAAGATGTAATGCAAGTCAAACCCTGGCTGCCTCAAAGTCACCCTAGCACGACTCCCTTCTACCAGCAACAGCTAGATACTCATCACCACGTGCTGCTGGCTGATGCCTGCCTGCAAAGCCCCCCAAAACTGGATTTACCCCTCTCCCTTCAGTTGTGCACTCAAGCATTTTATTTTTTTCTTTATCAAATGCAAGAAAGATATCTACAAGTGTCCCTTTGCAAGGGACAAAAAGCTGTTCCATGCACCTCCTTCCCTGAGCTGGCATATAAAATGCTTCTTAATAAAGCATTTTGATACAATTTCTTTATGTAGAGCACCTCTTGTGAGGCAAGTGCATAAAAACATGCATTTACTGTAGTAATGAAAAGAAGGGGTTAATAAAGGCTGCTATTATTTATTACCTTTTTTTCAAAAGCAATTTAAACAAGAATGAGGAGTTTTAAAAAGGATATTACTCTAAATTATAAGCAAGCGGGGAAAACACATTTGATTCCCTGAGACAGATAAGAGGTTCTATTAAATATTAAGAGAAAAAACTCTGATTTATCCTCTCTTATTGATATAATTATACCGATGAGCCCTCTTGAGCTCCAGGCTACACACTACTAACAGCTGTATCTAAATTACAGATGTCTACTGAATGACTCAGGGGCAACAGATCACCATCATTATTGCCAGCTGATGTCATATGCACTATAAACTTTATCAAGAGCATAAAGGCCTCAGAGTATGAGCTCAAGCTTTCCAGTGTAAGGAGGCTTGTCAAACTGTTGCACTGGCCTGTACATATTCCCACTCACATGAAAAGATCATGACCTGCAAAGATATTAATTTGGCTTCTAACAGAACCGAAAATAGAAGGAAGAAGTGACCATTAAAAACACAGCCTCGGAAAATTGTGTGCACAACCAGAGAAAAAGAATCCCACTTCCCCATAGCCTCTATAAAACAAAGCTTCTGGAAAGCTTTTTCCTCTGGTCTCACACCGGTTTTGTCCGTTTGGATTTTTATGAGAAAAACTGTGGACCCTGGGAGCAAGGAAATGAGAAAGGAAGGGGAGAAAGTGTTGTTCTCCCTATGTTTTTTGTGGACCCAGCCACAGCAGGTAAGAGGTTAAAGAGGCAATATCCTTAATCTGAAGGGGGAGATCAAACAGGAGCCCAGCTCAGCCTTCTCCAGAGGTATGTTAGGATGTGATAAACCATAGTGAATCATTAACTTGCTAGCATTACATGTTTACACCTTTAAAAATAAAAAAGTTGTGAGCCAGGAGTAGCTGCCCAATGAAAACAAGTGGCCAGAAGGAATGCTCTTACTTAAACATACACAATTTCCTGCCCATATGCCCTTCTTTTGTTTACCACAGATTCCAACCTCTTAACCTCAATTAAACCCTAAAAGCTTCAGCAAATGCATTGCAGATGAATTAATAAAAGCTGAAGTCAATCACTGGCCTCTGAGACACCCTACAAGGTGTTTGGTTTTGTTGGAGTTTTTTGTTAGGTTGGTTTTGGTTGCTTTTTTATTACTATTTCATTTATTTATTTAGAAATAACATCACAGCATGTTTTAGCTCCTGTAGAAGTGCATTTAGAGATGTAATTGCTTGGTCAAAGGCCCAGCAGTCTATCAATGAAACAGTCAAAGGCACTATTTATTTGTATTCTTCTGGTACCCATCAGGAAGCTTATTAGTGCCAAGAGAGGAGGCACAGCTTATTTAACACTGTTTATTTTACCTGAACACACATACAGCAGAGCTATGGAAAACACACCTGTCATTAATTTCAAGACTCTTCCAATTAAACAGCTCTTACATGGCTGCAAAAACTCATTAAGAAACCCCCTAATCATCCCCTCTTCTCTCTACAGCCCTTTCAGCTGCCTTCCAGCACTGGTCCAGAACCTCAGCACTTGCTGGGTCCAAGGAGGAATGGTTGAGGTTTGCCCCAGGAAGAGGGATAAGAGTGATAGAGACAAGGAGGACGAGTAAGGAGACTGTTTGCTTTGGATTTCAGTGGAACAGCTGGCTAAACCACCTCACATAGCCCATATGCACAATGGCACAAGGATGACCTGCCACCAAGGAATTTGAGGACCTACCACAGCCACAGCCTGTCTGGAAGCAGATCCCATCCAAACAGCACATGGGCTCACATAGCCTTAGAAGCACTGCTGTACTTTACACAACAGTTCATGGGACCACAGCGAATTGGGTCCTGATCCTGATTTCAGCCTCTAGGTACTGCCACAACCACATCTCAAGGGGACAAAGCAGTTACCTACTAACTCAAAGCAGAAAAACAGAATGAAGTCCTCTTCTATTGAGAGAAAAGCACAAGTAATTCCATGCTTCTCGGGAACACCTGGAAACATGCTTTGTAAGGTTTATTACAGTAAAAACAACTTGGGAAAGGTGGTTTTGCTAGAGCTGACAGAAAGTGAGCATTGAGCATCTTCCTCATGAAACCCTACCAGAGTGACCCTACGAAGTCCCATCAAAAACTGTCCAGAAACGTTAAGACTCTTCTGAACATTTTCCAGACATTATTCAGAGATGTCTTCAACTTCTAAGACAACTAGACTCTTAGACTGCAGTTTCACAATCAGCTTAAGCAGCTTTAATCAAGGCAGTCCTGCAGCAAGACAGACACACAACTGCCTGGAAACAAATCTGTCTTTGGCAGCAACCCATACTTGGGCTGCCTCATAGGCATGATGAAACACAGCCTTAAAACTGAGAACCCCCCTCACCTTCCCAGTATTTCGTCTCCTCAGAGGCATACTGTATAGCACCTGCAGAACAGTAATAAAGAGCTCAAGCAAGTGAAAGATGTAATGATGGCAGGCATCAACCATTCCCAGCAAGCTTAACACCCCACCTACCTCCTTTGACTATCACCTGAGATGATGAAAACTTCTCCGGAAAGATGCATCAGTCAGGAGGGAGGGAAAAAAGGTTGCTTGTCAGGCCAGAAAAGAAGACTGAAGCTAAACAGCTTTGTGTCATGGCTGAAGATGATATGAAAAGTGCCACCTACAACCAACACCCAGGACAACTAGGCTGTGCCCTGCAGCAAATTCCCAGAAGCACATTAACCTTTCAAATGTACCTGCCTCAGCATCACTTCAGGGCTAGCATGACACATCCAAGGCCAAGGATGCCATAAGGAGGTAATGTGCTGAATTCTGTGTGCACACACTGCTTTTAGGGTAGACTACATACCTGCCTTCAAACACTGAGCACTATTTAGTAGGAAGTCCCTATTCAAAGCCATTCATTGAGGAATACTGAGATACCTCCCAGTTACTTGTGTGCTCTGAAGGACTGGATCCCAAACCAACGCAGCCTGGCTACGGGACAGATGCAACACCGGGAGCAAGGACAAATAGCTTTCAGTCCACAGTATGAGAGATGCAACTGCAGTATGCCGCCTGCATCTGCAAGCAACACTGGTTAGATCTGAGTGCAGTCCTCTTGCAGGTATGCCTGGCTCCCACCTTTCCTTTTAGGATTTTCAAAAGGTACCATGCAAGATGTTTCCACATACTCCAGCACTGTGGAGCCCTAGCAGGCTTATCCATCACTCTGTACCTTTTGAGACATACGGAGAAATCACTGAGCATTGGTCTCAGATACCAACCAGCATCCTTTTTCCTTTCTTCTTGTACAAGCAGCACACCCTGATGACACTGAACTTTAACAATAAAGAGGAAAATGCTCTCTCATTAGTCTTCATTGCAGGATTAGACTCAGCTCTTAGCGAGGCATGACCATCCACACCTTTGTTTTCCTGCCTCATGTCAAGCGGCATAAGTGACTATTAGAACACAAAACGCGCTCTTGAGTTTGTAACTCTTCTGCTCTGCACCCTCACAACATGGCCAGTGTGCTCAGGAAGAAGGGATCTCCCAGAATTCCCAGCAACACCAAAGGAGGTGCTCCTACAGCACATGGAAGCACAACAGCAGGGTAGTGGTGGCAGGACTATGCAGGGTGGCTGCCACACTTCCATCCAGCTCTCCCATGGGATGAACAAAGCTCCTCAGCAGTTTACTCCCTGTGAGGAGAGCCCAGCATGAATCATCTGGGCTTAATCTTCCCCTGAAACCAAAACTGAGGCCTTCTGAGAGAAACAGACAATGAGCATTAAAGGCTCCAGGCAAAGGGACAGAATCAGGATCTCACAGGGACTACGTCTTTCCATCACTACTAAGTGATGGAAAGTGTTTTTGAATTTTTGTACACAAAACCATGCAGCCTTTTAAAACACATTATTTTATCAGAAGCATATGTAAAACTTGGCAATATACATGCTTTAAACAATACCCAAACAGTAAAGTCTGCAGTTAGAGCATGCAATTCCTTGCTAGCAAGCCCTTTTCCTGAGAGGACAAACATTCTCTTGCCAACATGGGAAGAGCAATGGATCAACTGATCCTGTCTTTTCACTGATTGGTAGCAGCATGTACCTTATCATGCCTATCTACCAACATGAAGTTTCTCATTACAATGAATTTGTTTACTTCTGCATAATCTATTAATGGACTTGTTTATTATTGATTACCAATCGTTTATAGGGCTTCCTCATACTTCATAAGCCAAGCATATTAAAGTTCATGAGTAAGTATCAACTGAAGGTGTCGACTGGCCTAAGTAAATGCAGAAGCGTAAGAAAGAACCAGCAAAATATGGGACAAGGCATGAGCCGGCCTCAGTGTCCATTACACCTTGCATAAAACAGCTGCAAAGGAAGCCTCCTCACAAGTGCAAAGCTCTGTTTTCTCAGCTGAATGACCAAGACAGCATTGCACAAGAGCTTCCAAAGGTTAAGGGAAGTGAATTACTTGAATAGACACTCAGTAATACAAGCTTGCCTCCACTAAAACCCATAGACACATTTTTCCAAGATGCCTACAGAAATCTTATTCATAGGCATACATATACAGAGTCAGGAAATGCAACTGGAAACACATTCCTGTTTTTAAGTTTACCAAGGCTATAAATGGAATTTCATAGAATGGCTTGGGTTGGAAGGACCCTTAAAGGCCATTTAGTTCCAACCCCCCTGCCATGGGCAGGGACACCTCCCACCAGACCAGGTTGCTCAAAGCCCCATCCATCCCACCTGGCCTTGATTCTCCCAAGCAAATCTACTGTACTCTTGCCTTAAGCACAGCAGCTGACAGACAGTACTGTCTTTGCAGAAGTTATTCCACGGCTGCACTGAATTGGGACAGATCACTAAGCCTTCTGAAATACCTCGCAGAGCTACCCAAAAGAGTGTGAGTAAACTCTTCCTTCATTTTCTATTCTCATCAAGATCTTGTAACAGATCTATTAGTAAGCAGGCTATGAAGTCTCCATTAAGAAAAAAGGAAAGCATCATTATAGTCTCACAAGCAACACCTGGAGTTGCAACACAAGTAAGAACAGACATGCTTTCACCAATATATCATGTAAAGAACTCTTCTGAGCAGGAACAGCTTTGCTACCAGTAGTAACCAGGTAAAAAAAAACCAAACCAACTTGGCTTACTTCCTCAGAGGAAGGAGAAAGTCCATTGCTGATCTCCTGCATCTGAATCACCATTTAAATATTCAGACCAACTAGGCAGATTACTTATCAGCTTGCTTCTACCTTTTTTCCTCCTAAAGTGTCCAGCTAGTCCTGATAATATTCAGAGCAGATAGGAATATTGATCTATGTAAAGTGGACAGACATCCAGAAACAATAAATAAAACTCCGCCTGGAACACAGCTTGCCTCTATTACAAGTGTGAAAATGCCAATCTGCTGATACCTTGATGAAATTAACATGAACAGCAGGATCTTTATGATTAGATGCGGCTTCAGACACTGCAAGCAGTACTTCCAGGCATCAGCTTCAGCAAAGCATTAGGAAAATGGGAAAATATGGCCCAAAAATCAAGCAGAACAGAAAAAAAAAAAAAACCAAAATACAAAAACCAAAAACCAGAGTGCTGCATTTTTTGAGGGGATGCCAAATTCTGCAAAATGATGAGAGGGAAGAAAAAAAAAAAAAAAAAAAGGCAAGCATAAGGAATGGTTTAACAAGAAGCAAGTTACTTCCTCCTGCAAATCTCCAAGGAGCAGCTCCTCCTTGTCAGAGAACTTCTCTTGGGCTGAAACCACCATTTGCCCATGCTCAGTTACTAACCACAAACCATGATTTAAGGTACCATTGATAAAAATCACTAAGATAACCAAGCAGCAGTGCAGTAAGACAGGACTTTCTACAAGAAAAGAAGTGTAACCCTGGAGCACAGTAAGCATGCAAGCAATTCACATTGTCTTGCATTGGATGAACAGTAGGGCAATCGCTTTACTACAAAAGCTAATTGATGCAGTTAATCACTGGATTCAAAGACTTTTACCTGCAATGTTGGGAGCAGAAAAGTGTGCTATAGCTTTAAAGCACTATAGGCTTTGCTTTTCTTAACAAAAACAAAACAAAAACCTCTTTAAAACCCACAAACACTCCTCTCTCCAAAATGAAATTACATAGTCCATACCTGTTACCAAAAAACTTCCTCTATCAAGAAAAGACTTAAATCAGAAACACATGTAAATACAATTTATTTCAGGGGAGTAAAGATTTTTTTATTTGAGGGGGAAAAAAAAAAGGTGACAAGTTTGACACTGCTGTTTATCCCAGTTTATCACTATATAAAATTCCACATAACAGAAAAAATCTTTAGAGAAAAAAAAAACCTATCCAAAGGGCACAGACAATATTTTTTCGTAAACCACTGAAAAATAAAAATCACTACAACTCATGGTCTTCAATAGCATTTTGTAGACTTATTTTTGCTTATACTTGTCATCTTCTTCTTTTTTTTTCTCCTTAAGGTAATCTCTGCAAGAAAACGGTTTTTTCCCCCTTTTGGATTCCATTTTGCTCTGATTTGGCATTCCTCATATGAAGCCAAAACACCAGCTATTATATAGACTCTCGGCATAGCCAGTGCTGAAAATAGGACACTGATTAAAAGTGCACAACATTTAAACGGGAGGAATAAACAACCGAGTAAGGCCAAGGCATTCTATTGGATGCCAAGTTTTCCAGGAATAAAATAAAATAATAATAATAATATAAAATATTATTTTATAATATTAAAAATATACTAAAATATACTAAAAAAAAAAAAAAAGCTGAGCAAATTAATAGGACACCAATACATATATATCTGGGGTTTTTTCCTCCTTTTTTAACGTCACTCCAAAGATCCCCAGTGCTAGAAACACATCCTCATTATTTTCTCTGGGAAAGTGCCCTATGCTTTTGAAGTGTTTACTGTGATGGCCTGAGCATCACAGCAGTTCTCTGGAGAAGGGACAAGGTTCAGACAGCACATTGCAGTGGAAAAAAACAGATGTGCATTTTAAATGCCACGGGGGAGTTAGTCTGAGAGCCCGTCACTGCCGAGCAGGAGGAGAAACATCTCTCGATGCAGAGGATGATGATTTCCCAGCACAGGAAACCCAGAACCTTTCCCTGTAAATCGTTACCAAGAAGAAACTTAAGAGGCGTAGAAATAACGAAGTATGGAGACTCTTTTCTTCTTGACACCCACCCCTTCTCCTGCTCGGACACTCCTTCCCTATCCTGTCCCGGGCCGGCAGATGGATGTCTATCCTCACAGATAGCTGTCAGACCAGCCCCACAGGATGCTTCCAGCCCCTCAGCCCTAAGGCCCTAGAGGAGTCCCAGATGCTCAGCTACTTGCCCCACACTGCTCACACTGCCTGAGGTGCTAAAGCATGTGGGGCAACCCGCACCCCACCAGGCCCGCAGCTGTCCTAAACCTTTCGACTATGGCCATGTGAACTCTCCATCAGCACCTGCTCGACAGGTACCAGTAACTATGGGGCTACTAGGAAGCGTCCTGAATTTGTCCCACGGGAGTCCTTTCGGACATAACCAGCTGCCCCGGGACATGCCGGAGATGTCTCTCAAGGAACGTGCACCAGCATCACCTCATCGTCTAACACCGGCAAGACCCACCGGTGGCAGAGGACGACAGTGGAGTTGCCACGACTCCAGAACTCTTCCAGAACCCCACTCCCTCCCGTTCCCAGCCGGTCCTGCCCACCCTCGCTGCCTCTAGGAGCCCAACGTAGGTCCAGGAGGCAGCCACCGCCTCACCCCTCCGCTCACCGCCGCTTTGACAGCAAAGTTCCCTGATAACACAGCAGCAATACGAGAAACCGGTGCGGCGCTCCAGCCGAAACTCAGACCTCCCTTTACCGACCAAGTTGTAAACGTACTCCTGCAGCGTGCAGCGCATGGGTAGCGGCCGGCTGCACGCCGGCGGGGGATCACCGAGCACACACCTCTCACCGAGCCCTCCCTTCCGTGGTGCAAAGGGCTCCCTCGCTCACCCCGGCAGGCGAGCGCAGCCGGGCGCGTCTCAGGTCCCCCCTTTCAAAGCAGCCGCACCGTCCTCCGAGGGGACCGCTCCGCACAGTCAGACGGAACAGGTGCCGGTGCCGCTCCCGCCTCACACCCAGTACCCGTCCCCCGTCCTTTGTCCCTTGCAGCTCACCGGCGCCACGCCTGCCCCACCCGCTGCCAGAGGAGTTGCAGACGGACGCGCACTCACCGCGGGACGGGCCCGTCAGCGGGTCTCCGCAATGCTCTCCGGAGCAGCATCCAACGCCCGCCGAGCGGAGTAAAGCAGTGGTACGGGAGGGTGCTCTGAGGGGAGACCGGCGGCGAGGCGGGGCCAGGCGGGGCGAGACACGCCCCCAGCCCCGGACACGCCCCCAGCCCCGGACACGCCCCGCCACTGCGCTCAGACACCGGCGGCGGCCCCGCGCGTGGTTCTCCCGCCCCCCGCTGCGCCGTCGCCTCAGCGGATTGGTAGAACCGCGCAGCGGTAGGCGGGGCGGGCTGCGACATAGCCTCTGGTTGGCCAGCGCGGTGACAATCAGCGCCGCGGTCGGTGCCGAGGGAAGGGAAGTGGGACCGTGGCGGTCGGTTGCGGGTTCGGGTCTTAGGGGCCCTGCTGAGGGGAAAAAGGGGACGGCGGGACAGGCGATGTGTGTGTAGGGGAGACCCCAGCGGCTGCCTGCAGCGGCTGGCGGGGGTTTGCCCCGTTTGGGGGCGATTTTATTTCTGGGCAGGGTACTCCGTGCTCAGCGGTGGCAGCAATGAAGTCTCCGTAGGCAGGTCACTGCATTAAGAGTGATGAAGGCAAAGCACGATCAGTTCAGACCGGGTCGCCCTGCCGTAACCGGGTTGGCCGGGCAGAGGAGATAGTACAACGTGTAAAGAAATGCTGTCGGAGAGTCGGGGTCAGGTACGGAGTGCCTGATGGGGTCTGGGAGCCTGCGTATGCAGAAGGCAAAGTGCTTGGGAAGGAGATACTGGAAATCTTGCTGCCTCCTTCCTTCTTCTATGTTATAATTCACTTTTTAATGTGATTTTCCAAAAGAAGGCTAACATCATAGAATAGTTTGGGTTGCAAGGGTCCTTCAAAGGTCATCTAGTCCAACCCCCTTGCAATGAGCAGGGACATCTTAAACTAGATCAGGTTGACCAGAACGACATCTAGTCTGGCCCTAAATATCTCCAGGGATGGTGCATCTGCCACCTTTCTGGGCATCATCTCAAGTTCTGTAGTGTAGCTCCCTCTCCCTTATGAGTAGATTGTTGCTTAATTTCCCCACTTACCTAGGTGTGTTTAAAGGTGCAGCCCGCAGGGGAACTGGGATGGCTGCAAGCTCTAAGTCAAGCAGGTGGGAAGGCTTTTGTACAGTATTGTGCTGCTCTGCAGAAAACAGATGAAATTTGCCCAGGAGGGACCACAGGAGTGAGCCTGACACGCTGGTGTGACATGGACACCTGGCAGGGTGAGGGAAGCAGGGCATGCCTCTCCTTCCTCCCAGGTTCTTCTGTGTTTCAGGTTGAGCATGAAACTGGATAAAATCTCAGTGTGGATGACAATTCTGCCTCTTCCCAGCTGGATTGTAATAGCGAGGGTCCTCTGAGTGCAGGGGACATCTCACCACCAACCCTTTCTCTTCCCACAGTAGTCTTTTGAGAGAAAATACTGGCATCTTACTTGTGATCTGAGGAAATGTGTAAGCACCACATTTCAGGAATAGTTCCAGGGCTGTGGGTCCTCAGTGAACAGATGGGATCCTCACTGGCCAAGGTTAAGTCCTTCATGGCTTGTTCTTCTGTTAAGCCTATGCTGATGTGTAGTACCATCTCCGCATGCCAGATGTTTCTAATTCTGAGGTGCCTAACATGGGGTTTCACAGGCAGCTGAGCTGGCATGACAGCTCCCCTCTCTGTAGAAAGATGTCTCACTGTCTTCTTTTTACTCCTTGCCATCTTCAGTCTTCTATCTCCTTCGCTCCCTTTGCTCATGGCTGTATCACCTTCCTTGTGACAGCACTGAAGCGCTTCAGACTGCTGAACTGGTCAAACTCACTAAAGGGACAGAAAAGAGCAGCTTCTTTTTTTGCTGGAAGAGTGGTCTGTCATGTTGGTGAATTGGATTGTCCCATGGAGTGGTCCACTCAGTGCTGGAGTCAGTGTCTTGTAATATCACCACCGACATCTCCAGTGAGGCACTGGAATGGGTTGCCCAGGGAAATTGTGAATGCTCCGTCCCTGGCGGTGTTCAAGGCCAGGTTGGACAGAGCCTTGGGTGACATGGCTTAGTGGGAGGTGTCCGTGCCCATTGCAGGGGGATTGGAACTACATAATCTTAAGGTCCTTTCCAACCCTAACTATTCTATGACTCTATGATTCTATGACTTACTTTCCAGCATGGATTGCAGGATTGAATGGGAATCAATCAGGCAGGGAATCTGGTGCCCAAGTTTAGGCTCTATTTTCAAACTTGTTCTTATTTAACCTGCTGAATACCACACATGTAGCTTGCAGCAGAGCCAGTTCACAGTAGGACTTTCTGTCATGCCTTGACAGATAGTGGAGAACTTGAAATGTCAGCAAACAGCTCTGAGCAGTTGCTGCATGCTTCTGGGTTTTGATCATTTGAAAATAAAACGTCATACTTGCTTACAAACTCAGCTTGGGTTTCTGTGGCAGGGTCCTTTATCCATCACAGGAGCAAAGTGCTGCAATCTAGGCTGTTGGGATTGTGGTGTGCTTCATGGCACCCCATGTTAACCTGCTGTCCTCATTCCCATCAGAATGCAATATCGTACAGTATGTCAGGTATGACTACTTTAATTAGAAGTATAGTCATTATCTTGCATAGCTGGTCTCCTAGGGTTGGCAGATGTTGTGTGTCACCCTAGAGAAAACAAGCTGCATTTTGAGAAACATCAGAACTGCAGGAAAATGGAGATAGTGTTAGCCTGTTTGTTTTTGAAGGAGACATCAAAGTGTTAGAGGCTGCAGATATCTGTGCTCAAGGAAATACCACTGCACGTTTTCAAAGCATGAATTCCAGCTCTCCTTCTTGCAGTGCAGATAAGCCATTTCATCCAGCTTGCTCTGCAAAGTGGAAGCTGGAGAGGGGGATTTGTGGAAGGGTTCTTATAAACCAGTGTCTTGATTCAGAAAATACAGAAAATAGAGCTCCTTTTGTAAGCCTGTATCTCATGCAGAGTCGTGCTGAAGTCAGAGGGACCCCATGCAACAGTGAAAGTTCGCATAAGCAGATGTCTGCTCATAGTCTTGGGTCTACGTTGCATGTAGACAAAATGATCTCCCAGTGCAAAAGGGAAAGCTGAGGTTTGCCTTCACAATCTTGGAAAAGTATGACTTTCCTTTTCTTGCCACAATTTTAGCAATGAATATAGGGGTTAATTTTGTTGCTACTATTTATTATCTAGTTCACAAACAGCACCTAAACTTGGAAAGAACTGGATTGTTTGTAAGAGTCTAGAAACAAAAGGACTTCTCACTAATGATCTGGGGGAGCTGAAGCTGGCTTCAAGCTGTTCAAGTCATGAGAGGATGACTCAGAAGTCAGAAATTTGAGGCATTCTTATGTCCAGCATTTAATCAACAGGCAAAGCGTTGGGAGGTAAGCAGAGGAAATCAATGGCAAATCAAAGAAGAATAGGTCAGCTATTCATTAGAGAAAGGATTGATCTCGGGGATATTAACAGAAAGGAGAGCATGAAATGAATCCTAAAAAAGTTTGAACTAGCTGTGGCTGCAGTGAGCTGACAGTCAGGGAGCCTTAAAGAAAAATTGCTTTTCTTACTTGCATGAAAAAGATTATTTGCAGAACTCTGCATTCTCAGTTTAAACTGGTCAGATTTAACTAGCTGCATACATTACAGACACCTTCCAACCATAATGCAGCCCTTGCAGGAGTAATAATTCTTTGCGTATATTCATTGTATATACAGTCATCATAGGCATTACACATGAATGATAATAATCTGCTTTCTGTTAGCATACATGCTGAAGCCAAATCTTATTTTGCGATGTTTTCAAACAGGTTACAGCTTGAGTCTGCTGGCTCTTGCCTTATTCCTAGAAAATCATCGATAGCTCCAGTGGGACTATTCATGATTAGCATGTTGCAAAATTGGGTTTAGTTTTGAGCTCTGGGACAGGGGTTTGGTTTTTTTTTTTCACCAGAACTTTTTCTACAATAGCATGCAAACAGTCAAAAATATTTGTAAAGTTGCAAGGCGGCTTATATGCCAATAACATTATTAGTAATAACTAGTCATTGTTATACCAAAAGCTGTGTACAAGGTATAGCTATAATTGGTGAGGTTTGAAATGACAGTTTACATTAAATAAAAATCAAATGCTTGTTGCGATGATTATTGACCATACTACACTGCAACTGAGGTCAAGGTACGGAGCTGGAGCCATAAACTGCTTGTGGGCAATTGAGGTATGGCTCGCGAGCCAGGGACATGCCATGTGACTGCGCAGACGTAGGGGACAT
Source organism: Psittacula echo (assembly GCF_963264785.1). Classification (NCBI taxonomy): domain Eukaryota; kingdom Metazoa; phylum Chordata; class Aves; order Psittaciformes; family Psittacidae; genus Psittacula; species Psittacula echo. Next base: position 33,057,931 of record NC_137738.1, on the reverse strand, counting down.
TGCAGTATATCTACTGGGCCTGGTGCCTTATAGGCACTGTATATTGGACCTTTCATCCCAGCAGATCCTGATGTGCTTCCTCCATAAGCTTTTTCATTTGCCATTGAAAGAGAGGCACCCTCATGTAGTAAGGGAATAGCTCTTTAACACTGCTCCATCAACAACCTTTGGAAACCATGTGAGGAACCTGGGTAGGGAGAATGGATTCATAAATCAAATTTGGCCCTAAGGCACAGAGGCTGTAACTCTTGCCCTTGGCAGTCTCTGGGACTGCATTTATTAAATGGTCATGAGCTTCATTTCACTTCTAAAGTGAAACAGAGAAATAGTCTTTCAGTAACATTAAATCATTTAACATCATTATAGGCTCATGCTTTTCTTCTAACTCAGACCAAATTCCCAGGACCCTTTGTTTCAAGATTTCCTAACCCAAGCTCTAATCAAGCCCAAACCTGTATTCTTTACACAGTCTTCTGTGATCACAGCTAGTGATGGCGTGGCCGCTGGCTATGGGGAGTTTAAATCTCTTTCTCTCTCTGATAGGACCCGTTCGACATATATGTGCTTGTACAGGAGCTCTAGCAAGTTGGTATCTGTAGCTAAATACACACAAGGTGCATAAGCTGCTGGTGTTAAGTCCCTTTCTGGGAACAGGAGTTCTCAACTTAGTTAACCATATGCCGCAGTTTGATCTGTGAAGTTTTGGTTACTTTTTAGATGATTTTGAAACCACACCAGAGCTGTTAAATGCCTGCTCAGGGTTTCTCAGTGCTGATCATGTCTGTGCTAGGCTTCGATCACAACACTAAATGTGCACACACATTGTCAGTCACTGCTTAATAAAATACTCTTTCCTGCTAACTGTTTCCTGCAAGTTTTCCTCTCTCAGCCCCTAAAGGACAACAGTAATCCTACCAAAGCCATACCTCCCAAAGGAGTAAATGCTGTCTCTGGAGAGGGCTGTCACAAGGGCTTTTCTCTTGATTGTATTTTATTTCAGACATGTTTATTTTGGCTCTGATTAGAATTACTTTCTGTAATACTATTTTCCTATTTTTTTTCCCCTTTTTCTCTCTTACTTAAATATTTTTATCCAAAAGGAAGAACAACACCACTAGATGATGGGGAACGGTAGGTTTTGGTTACAAAAACGGATCGACTTTTGAAGTATTTGGAACAAAATTCCCTGGTTAAGCTTTTATAAATATATATATGAGATGCCGATTTTATTTTTCATCTGAATTTCAGTGTTTTACCTTTTTCAAATTTTTCATCTGCATTTCTGTGTTGTTCCCGAGATCAAATAATGGAAGCGTCTGCAATTACAGAGCGTTGGAGTATTATTGAGAGGCAGGAGAAGAGAAAGATTCTTCCACAAAATCACTGTGGTTTTTAATGGTAAAAGTGCTGCCCTTTCCTGGTTTTTTTTGGAAATGCTGTGGGTGTTCCCTCTGATCCACCCCGCTAGCAAATTGAGATGTGGAAGAAATGTAATCTTGGCTGCTGGCGTCCTGCCTTCAGCCTCCTGTCTGCGGAGCACCTTGCGCCTTCACACAAAGGAGAGCTGGTGTTCCTGGTGGGGGAGTGGGGAGGGGGGCTGAAGGGCGTGGGGAGTGAAACGTGCCTAGGAGCAGATCCACATGCTCCAAAATCCTATAGGCAGGAAACAATTGGATGAACAGAGGCCGCCGCTCGCAAATGCCTCAGCCCCTTCTCTACCCCCTGCTAGCAGGCAGTGCTGCAGATTCCCCCACCTTGTGCCTAGATGAGAAAACACTGGAAAAAGTGAGGAGAAAGCCAAAAAAGAGGCTACAATACTACAAATTTAAGGGAAGAGACTAGACATCCTTATGAGCTGTGTCATCCTGCTTCTTAAATAAGAAATGGGGGATGCAAGTTAAGAAAAAGGCTACATTTAGGCTGAACATTTCCATGAAGTAATGGCACTAAAATGATTTGAATTACCCACAGGATGAATTCAGCCTGATGTGTAAAATCTATTTCTACCATTATCGCTGCTAACCTAAGCCTATTTACGGATAATTACAGTCAAGTGCTTACCCTGCTCTTGCTCATCTCTTTTTCTTTTCTGCCTGTTTAGTAAATGCATCAGTTATGTATTAAGACTGGTGTGCTGTGTCAAAATAGCAAGAGCTTTGAAATGAGGCAGCAGGAGTGGAATATAATACATCAGGAAAGAACCAGTGAAATCTGTAAACAAAGGGTTGTAAAAATGATAATTAGAAGTCAGACTATGTTCTAACAAATTAAGATCTTAGAGTGAAAGAATTTGAATTTACATCAGTGTCAATGCAAATGCAGGCCAAATGTAGTAACTTTGGCTAAAGCACGTTTCCCATTTTTGCATTGCTTTGGGCAAAACAGTTCCAAGCATTAAGAAAAGGCATTGCCTGTACCTGACTTAAAAAACTATTGAAATTCACAACAAGTTATCTTATGCTGTACTGTGTGCATTTTCTGCACAGATAAATTCTGTAGATATTCTTCTTCCCTCTGGCATGTTCTGGGTAAAATTACCAATGTGTAGGTCCCATCCGCTTCCCTCCTCATCACATTATCTGGGCACTGAGCAAGTGGTTTGGGTGAATTCCCAGCTCCTGTGCAAAGCTGAGAGAGATTACTGGAAAGAGCGCTGTGATACCTGTCCATACAGGAGGTGACATTAGGAAAAGTGACTGAAATATGAGGTTTATTCCACCTACAGAGTGTATTTTGAAGTCAATGAGTAAAGAGGCAACTAGGTCTCCTCTCATTGCTGGTAAATGTTGGTCGGGTAGGGTAGGTGCCCCAGAATGGAGTTAGTCAGGCTTTGCTCTCGCCTCTGAAAATGGGTGTCGGGATTAAAGGTGCTCCACAAGCTTCACACAGCCCCCTTCTTACTTACAGATAGGGCTCTGCCCCTACTCATCGTGAGTAACATTGCTCCGGTCAGAGGCTCAGCTGCCTGTAGCAATATCTCCTGCCTATTTGCGGTTTTGCTTCTGAAGAGGATGATGGGTCTTTAAGTGAACAAAACAATTTACTCAGAATTGAATATTTCAACCTGACATTCTCCGGGAAGAAAAATGACATGCTCCTGAAAAAGAAATCAGAGCTGATTTCAAAGCTTGTATCAAGAAATGTAATCACATTTCACCAAACTCTCATAGTTTTTGAGGCTGCCTGGAGGTGTTAAAATGTCTGCTGCAACTCTCCTCCTTAAAGTACTTCTGACTTGAAAGCTATTTTGTCACATTATAAACGTTTCATCAAGTTATAAAAAACAACTGATGTATCTTACAAGTATAAAAAGTCTCGAGCACTGAAACCACCTTGTAAATAAAGAATGTGGCTGTGAAATATAATCCTTGGTGGAATTGGTTTCTGTCCTTTAAAAAGGACATTACTTTGAGACAGGCAAAGACAAAGTAAAAGCTGGAGATGAAGGGTGGGAAAGGGAGAAAAGCCTAAAGTAATAAAAAACGTACACGCAAGGGTTACTAATCTGCAATGACTGCAAGCATGTCTCACTGACTTCAGTTCTGAATAAATCATGCTATCTATACCAAGGTTATCTCCTTTTGTCATCATACATCAAGTAAAGATGAGAAACACAAGTCAGCCTGGTTCACTTTAGGTTGCTTACAAATTGTATTTTAAAACTTTAGAAGGTAAGAACTGTTCTCTAATTCTTTGTACGTATCAGTTATTGTCTCATAAAAACTGTTACTGTTATTGATTGTTTTTAATCTTCTAGTTCAAAGTTGAGGGTTGAGTTTTGGTTGGTTTGTTTTGGGTGTTTGGTTTGGTTGGTTGTTTTTCCCCATGGGGAAGATGTCCACAGCCTCTAAAAATGATCCCATAAAGAACTAAGACCTACTTTTTAAAAAGAGCTGGTTCTATTCCTTCCATTAAAATGACAGAAGAAATGCTCATCTGATAGCAGTGAAAGCAATGTTTAGAGCTGTCCCTTGCCATCTTCAGTAGTAAAGCTGAGCTTGAGCAGAGGGAGGCCCTGCTAGCACAGAAGAGAGTCCCTTGGGTGTGGGTCTCATTCTTAGCGGATGCAGTGAGCTCTGGATGCTCATCGAAATGTAGCACTTGGTCATGTTGATATGAGCAAGTAAGTGAGCTGCTGGAAGAGGTTGCTTCAGCAAAGGTCAAAGCATGTTCAACCAGGCATCTTAGGTTGTAGGCTTCTCTTTTTTCAGGCTAGTGAGCAATTTTGTATTAAGGTACATAGCACATTATAATGCCCACCCCGTATTTCTTTCAGCTGTTTGACTTGCTTTTAGATGATAAAAACCTTTTTTCAGCAGATTTTGTGTTGAGAAGAATTATAAGAACAGTAGAAACAGCTTTCCAGTTACCATATATGTCCCAGTTGTGTGGCCATCTGTGATCATCAGGTTTTTATTGACTGCATTGCGGCATTATAGGGGTAAAAATAAGTAGGGTAATTACTTTTAAGCAAATAGAGGTACCTTTGTCATGCTCTTAATTATATGTCAGATGTAGAAAGCCAGTTCCTGCATGAATAGGTATAAAGTACTTTCAGAAGAGAAGGCTGCATGGAGACCTCATAGCAGCCTTCCAGTATCTGAAGGCGGCCTACAAGGGTGCCAGGGAGGGACTCTTCATTAGGGGCTGTAGTGACGGGACAAGGGGTAGTGAGTTAAAACTTAAACAGGGGAAGTTTAGATTGGATATAAGGAAGAAGTTCTTTACTGTAAGGATGGTGAGGCACTGGAATGGGTTGCCCAAGGTAGCTGTGAATGCTCCATCCCTGGCAGTGTTCAAGACCAGGTTGGACAGAGCCTTGGGTGACATAGTGTAGTGTGAGGCATCTCTGCCGATGGCAGGGGGTTGGAACTAGATGATCTTAAAGGTCCTTTCCTAACCCTGACCATTCTATGATTGTGTGATACCTACAACATTTTTGCTATCTAGGTATTTAGCTTTCCACCTTGCAAGCTCACCTCTGAAGCAGGAAATAGCATTTCCAAATAATTTGGACTTGATCACCTCATTTTACTTCATCCATAAATACGCATATGCATGCATCCGGGCATATCCTACATTTTAAAGGAGCAGGGGAGCATCACTGACACCCATGCACTGGGCATGCCCATGGTAGAGATTGCTCTTCTGTGTTGCCCACACATGACCTGAAAACAGGGATGTCACGACCTGCTGAGGAAGTAAAGAGATAGCATGGTTTACTGCTTACTGCATTAATGCCATGTGGCCTAAGCATTGCTCCTGGCTGGCAAGGGGGCAAATTCCTGCTCTCTGTGTTTAAGGCACCTCATTTATGGCATGGTTTCAAGTTACAGCTAAACTGGTCCGGCCAAAAGGAATGCTCTGCTCCTCTTCCTCTCTCTGCTACTTCTTTAGGTTGCAGCCTCGTGATCCTACAGCTGCAGGGGGAACTGGTTCATTTGGCCGACTCCAGAAGACTAATACTGTCAAAAAATGAGCCTTCTGAATTGAAGCACTAATTGGTGCTTCAATTGCTCCAAGAGGATATGTGAAGGGATGGCAGGGACGCTACAGTTGGAGAGGTTGCAGCAGCAAGCAACCTTTTCAGCAGAAACACACTGTTTAATCAGGTTCACTAAAATGTGCAGTGGCACCTAACCCACAGAAAGCAAGGGCCTAAATCTTGGCAGTTGCATGCTTGCTACCTTTGATGTGAAGCAGGAGGGTGGGAGTGGATAGTCGAGGTAGCTGCAACCGGAAGATGAGTCTATCTGTGTTCCTAACAGAGACAACAGAGATGCTACTTAGCAGAGTGGATTCTCAAACTCTTCATGCTACACCTCTTCTGGAAGAGTTTTGGGGCTCCTTATATTCTCTTTCATTTTCTTTTCTGGATGGGGCACATCACATCAGCCAGTTTAAGAAAAACAAAAATCCTTACATCTGACTGACTTTGGGAGGCCTCTCTCCTTTCTGTGACTGTACAGGTTGCCTCACTAAAATTAGGCAGCATAAATAGCCCTCAATAGTCCAGGTCTGCATTACTGTGTGGGCACCTAACTTCAGCAACTTGAATGAATTCAGGCACGTAAATAAGGCCACAGTGTTTTCAGAACTGGACATTAAGTATGTGGTCTGCACTGCTAGCAAGGAAAATTTGGAGTTTGGTTAATTGTAGATGAGATTAGAGAGAGGTTTGGATGTGAAACCCTGGCCATGACACCTTCAATCTGGGGGACAAGAAGCTTGCCTGAGTCCAAGAAGGTATGCTAAGCCATGTATACACTTGTATAAGACTTGGGGCTGTAGATAGCACTTGCAGATGATTGCAAGGATTGAGGGTAGGGATCCCACTATTGAGCCTGAATACTTTGACTGAAAGAATTCCTGCTGCATGCGGCACAAGTCTTCATGAGGACAGGTAGATCCCTTACTGAAACTATCAGTAACTGGTCGTTCATGCTAACTTACTAAAGGGTAGTATTGCAGTGTCACTGTAGGTGCTTAAGCAAAGCATGACCTCTTCTTTGTTGGGACATAAGCTAAATGGCATCATCCATCCTGTATTAACTTACCCTTAGTCTTTCATGAAGATAAACTGATGAATGAAGCCAAATACGATGAGATAGTGAACAAAAAACAATGTCAAGATTTATTTGCGTTTAGTCAGTAGCCCAGGAATGAGAGTTGTGGTGGTTGTGGTGATGAGCCAGAGGAATGCTGCTGGTATTGAGAGCTCTTTGCTGTGTCACACATTCCTGTATTTTGCAGTCACATTAGGATCTGAAGGAATTAGCCTCAGGAGAGCTCAGGGTTTATTTCAGGTGGGTAAGCTCTGTTTTCTGGTCTTTTGGTCAGCGGTGGGAAACATTCATCGTGATTGAAGAAAAGATCAACGGGCTAGATAAGAGTTTGTTATCTTCCAGATGGCAGGTTATGAAAGCAGAGGAGAGGGCTGTGTCTGTCAGGTGTAGGCTAGGAATGACAAAGAAATTTAACTCCGTTCCAAAAATGTTAACCATATTGTTCACGCTCAGCAGTAAGGGGGCCTGTGGCTGCTGTGAGATTAACCTTGTGACCCCAACAAGAGTTTAGACCAGTCTGTCAAAAGCATTATGCTTGAAGGCAGTGATCATTCTTTATTAAAACAGTTACTTTGCCCGGTTTCTGCTGCCCACCTATGGATTGCAATTTGGCTGCAGCACCACCTTTAGGAAATGGTGTGTAGTTTAATCATTAACAACAGTGGATTCCTAAAAGCTGTACACAGCCACTTCAGTGTGGTTTAATTCACCCTTAAAAAACAGCCCAGTATAAAAATATAGCTTTCTGGTATAACAATGATTTTCCATATTATGGGGATGGTAGTAGTCTGTAAATTATTTTAGATCTTGTAAATATTTTTATTAAAAGAATTTGGGAAAGTTTGAGCTTATGTTTTTAAGCAGACTTAAGAGCTAAGTTTTTAGAATGGCTGTGTTTCTCTTTATGGCCATCAATTTCGGATCAGGCTGTTGATACATCCTGTGAAAGACCCTGGTCTGTCTGAAGACTTGCAGCACTGAAATCATTGCAGCCTTGGTGGCCCAGAGAAATTCTATTAGGAGGCAGTGACTGCTCATACAGCTGTAAAAAGTGAGTGAGCTTTGGGGCCCATAGGCTCTTCAGTAGGTTCGCAGGGAGTCATCGGCTGCTTCTGAGTGCTCAGCTTCTATAGCTTGGTGGAGCTGTGGCTGCCCTGCCAAGTCTCCCAATAAAAGTTAAAATTGCTATTGTTTCCCAGAGTTGTGTCGCATTCTCTGTTGATGAGTTCTCCGTAAGATAACGTGTGAAGCGATTTAGTATCTCATTCAGTTGGCTGATTCACTCAGTATTGCTCTGTAGTGGTTCAGATATTCTCTCGCAACTGTATTTGTATTTGTAGTAAATGTATTTGTATGTATTGTATTTGTAGTAAATGCATGTATTTGTAGTAAAAATGCACTGAACACTCATGAACAAGAAAATAACTAATATAAGCCACAGGATATATGCACTGTGGCCATAAAATCCAATATCAAAATACATGAAAAGCATTTTCATCCCTATAATGATATAATTTTACCCTTTAGTAATATAATTTCATATGGAAACTGCTGCAGAAACTTTAAAGCCACAGCAAATTACTTACAGAATTTCCTGTAAATGTCTGGATCCTTATTGCATCTGCTTGTCTAACTTTTAGTCTTCCTGTCCCCACATGCTGTGTGGATGCTGAAAGTTACTTTTGGGAGCATTGTGATCAAATGCACCTCATGCTTCTTTTTCTTACCTTTATAACATAAAATTTGTTATATTGGAGAAGATATAAGGAGAAATATATAGGAGAGTATATGAGGAGAAAAACAAAGGATGTAATTTCTAATTCTCAGGCGCACTGTGTCTGTTCATACTAGTAAAGCACCCTGGAAATAACAACTCCTACTGTTGCTAACTACTAATACCCCAGGAGAATCTAAACCAGTGGTATTACTTTAAGTTCCCCTTTCCCTGTTTCCATTCTGTCTGTTTGGAGGTGCTTGATTTATCCCTGTGTTTATTTTGATGGGGATGCTGTCACCTGTTTTTTCGCAATCAATAAATGCTGCCGGCGATGGTAATAGGGCACTTTCAGCTGCAATCTCCCTTGGGACTGGTGAGTATCTCTCCTAGCCTTTCAGGACAAAAAGCTGCAGCAAAGCCATTCATCGCAGGGCACAGGCATTACACCACAGGGGGAGGTGCGGAGTTTTTAATGCATGAAGTCACTGCCATTCACAGTGAACTAATGAAAACACTGTCTTTAGCTATATTTAAAATCCCTTGGATGCCTCTGTGTGTGAGTGTGCACTGAGGGACAGACGAATGATACTGTGAGGTCTTTGATACCTTTTTCAATGAGACTAATTGTCTCTGCATAATTTTTGGACAAGCCTGCAATAATGATGTTTGGTTGCTGCGCAGGATTAGCATGTTTAGCAATAGGAGAAGGAGAAAAAGGGAGAGATGGCATCCAGTACCTAGGTGATGGGCCTGGCTCAGTGACATGCATCTGAATGAGACATGCCTATTTAACCCTAGAATCATTTTTCTAGCTAATCATGGAATGTGCATGACATTTGTTATTACTGACATTATAATGCATCTATTCACACTACTAGAACTGCTAAGCTGTTCCCACTACTGAAAGTAATGGGTGCTTTGTATAAGCTGAAGGGAAACAGAATTGGGTCTCACTGGAACAGGTCAGTCAGTTTCTCTACTCAGCTTCATTTTTAGGGAGTTGCACAACTGAAGCACAAGCCCTCCTGCTGCAGTTTTGGTAGGGACACACGGACAGACTTAAGGCTACATGCTTTATGTTCATCTCTATTTCCACATTATAAGCTTGTTTTAAGAGTATCTCTGAATTTATTTGCCTTCAAGCATGTTGTTTTACTTGATTATGCTTTATATTTGTTATGGAGGACACGGTAGTTCAGTTTTCCTTCCCATCAGAAACACTGTGTGATCATGAGATCGCCTCAATGCATGGCAGGTGAGCTAGGATGCTGAGGGAGCAACCTTGGCCCTGGCCTTCCTGAAATGGGGTTCTTCCATCTGCATCCATCAGCTTCTTGTCCCAGTTTTGTCACTGACAACGACCAAAATGCGAGCCATTTTGCTTACTGATTTTGCACTGGGTAGTAACATCATTGCTGCGCTTGACTTGCCTGCCTCTCAGAAGTGCTACAGGAAATGTCTGAGATCATTTGTTGAGGTCCCAGTACTAAAAGACACAAATAGAAAAGAAGCATGGCCCAAAACGTTACACAGTTATATACTGAGGCATATATGCATCTTCTGGCATCATATATATGTCTTTGAAAAACTGGGCCAAAATGTTCTAGGACAAGATGTCAGTGTTAAAGCACTCTGCAGTCTGCAAATAGGTGTGTAACTAGGATGCCTTTGGTTCCCAGGCAGAAGTTTTCTCAGTCGTAGCTGGAGTTACGTATCGGTTTGCTGTTGCACAACCAAAGAGCACTGCGAAGATTGTTTTGAATGCTGCATATTTTCCACTTGCCTTTTTTTCAATATCCGTTGAAATACTTCTGCCAACTTCTTGTTGAGAACAGAAACCAGGCTCACAGGACAGGCACATTTCCACTGTTTCTCAAGTCAATCTGACAGGTAAGTGGTCTGATGCTGAGATTTTCATTAAGCTCAAGGTGTTGTTAAGGAACCGATCAGTCCCAGCAATGCCCTGATGTGTTCTGTTTCTGCATTTTATGTAACTGAATTTAGACAGCAGTCGGATAAATAGATTTTAAATGTAATAAAAACATTGCTCCCTCTTTTTGAATAGCCTTCTCAGTATTCATTACCTGTAGAACCCAGCAAAGCTTCAGGGACAAGAATAATGTTTTTTAAACATTACACAGCATTAGTTCTACATCAAGTCGTGGCTCCCTGGAGCCTAAGCTGCTAATCAATATGGAGCCATATCTCTTGAGGATACAGTGCCATAGAATTAGTTGAATTATTGAAGGTGGTGGATAGCAGTTCAGCTGTATCCATTCAGCCAGGATATGGATCTGGGAGGACAATTCTTCTTTCTTACTATGCAGCACTTTTCTCAGTCCCAAGCTTCAAGAAGGAATAATACTCAGGAAAAAAGCTTCCTGACTGTATCCCAGAGGTCCATGTGGAGACATGTGTGTGAGCAAGTTAGGCTGACATACTGATAGCAACACCTGAGTCCCGTCCACTGCAGAGCTCCTGCCATGCTTCTGCCAGGGCTATCACTGCGGTATTAATGGCAGAGTGGGAGAATGGGTGAAATACAGCTGTGAAGGTGCAGGCCTGAGCGAGGCAGCTTTAGCGAGAGTCAGGCAGCCTGCCCTTTGAAGTCAGGGAACAGTTTCCAAGTGCCATTTGTGCCCCTGGCTTAGTTTGCATACATGGCATTACATCACCCAACAAAGCCGCCTTCAGCCAAAGCCGCACAATGGTGGGGGGCTGGCTGCGCTCAATGGGGGGCCAGCAGTTACCCTGGGAACGCCGCATTCCAGCATCAGCTGCTAATGTGCAAAGCATGCTGCTGGGGGCTGGCCCGAGCAGAGCATGGGAACATTCTTGCATACTTTATGAGACAGAAACAAACCGACTTTCAACAGAAAAACAGTCAGGCATAATCCCCAGCACCACCCCTCGCCCCATCGCCTTCACCCACCCACCCCTCTGAAACCAAAGCACTCCGGACCTTTGTGTGAGGGCTGGCAGGTTCATACTCCAGGGTATTTTGCCAGTAAAATAAACCGTAGATATATTCTGATCCAAGAGTGAATTTTCCACATCTTGGGAGATGAATGGCCTTAGTGTTAAATATCTTAAGTGTAATTTCATACAGTCTTTTACAGTGCATCCAGGCAGTCTTGGCTCAGCATCCTGTGGAAGGTTAACACCCGGGACAAGTGGAGCAGGAGCTGACCTAACATCGTGAAACAATTGTTTGTCTCTCAAGCCTTCTTTCTCTCTTCTTCTGCCCTGGCACCTTACTGCTTGCACTAATAGCACCACATTAGTCTATTGCCCCCATCCACGTTGAAGCAGCCTGCTCATTTACCACAAGCTGGTAGTTCTGGATACCACCACTAGGCTTTTGTGGGGAAAAAGGTGAGACCAAGGAAGGCAAAATGGCACTGAGAACAACTTCTCACTTCAGGGTTTAATAAGTGTGAGTGCATCAGTACATGCATGCTTGGGGGTTCTCACATTACCCCCCTGTTATAGACAGAGCTGGCTTCAGCAGAGGCAAAACTGGTTCATCTTTGATTAAGAAGAGGCTAAACAGTAACTTTATGAAGTAATTCAAAGCATAGCTTCTATATTTCTGTAGCACATTGACGTAGCAGAAGGATCAGTGGTGTGGAGATCCTGTCAGCGGGATGCATCAGCAAGCCCAGTTTTAATACTACTGTTCATGGTCCTCTAATTAATTGCACAAGGTGTCCATGTGCAGCAGTTACTTGCTTTTTTTTATTTCTACACACAGAAAAACACACAGCATCACCTGCGTAAGGCAAGCTGCAGTTGCACAAGGCAGCTTGCATCCTTTCATAGATGCTTTTGGCAAGGAGTAGAGCACTTGTACTCCAAACCCCTGCAGTGTTTGCTTCAGAAAGTGTCTCTACGAGAAATGACAGGCAGGGTTTGTGTAGCTGGTTTGCAGTTGTTGGCCACTAGGCTGCAGGTCCAATATGCACTGACAGTGGTTCTCAGATACTGCAACTCAGTGCCCCTTGATGCGACTACTGGAAATGAATTTGGTGACAAGCCTTTGCCTGCTGGTAATCCAGTAAATAGTGTCTGTTCCTAAACCAGGATTTTAAGAGACAGCTAATGCTGCAGCAGCAGCACATGGCAAACTCTTTAAAGGAGCACTGGTTTCAAATCTGTCTGTCTCATCTGTGCTGTGCTGGTGCTTATAGCTGTGTGCTGTACACAAGGCTCTTTTAACTAAAGATTTGAGAGAAGAAGGTTTGCTTTTGTTTCCCCAGTTTGTTTACTTTGTAAACATGATGTTATGCATTGTCAGTTCAGTTATTTCTGAACTGCAGTCTTGTCATAGAGATTCTTTATATCTTGCTTTCACACAGCATATGAGGAGAGAAATTACTTGCCATATGCCTGTGAAGCTGTAACAGTGAATAAGTGGGCTGGATAGTAGATACAGCACTTACTGCTGCTTTAAACTTAGATTTTTTAACTCCTGTGGCATGAGGATGCAGCATTTTCGGTCTAATGAGAGCCCTAGAGTTGGATTTACAACATCATTGAGCTATGGCCTGGATTCTTCTTGGGGGCCTGAATAACCTGGGACACATCTGTAGTAAATCCCTTCCATCACTAGTTCAGTGCCTCCAAACTGTGTTGATCATGACTGAATACTGCTATTGTTCTCGCCTTCTGACACATCTCTTCATCCAGTTGCTCCCCAGTTGAGTGGTTGCACATGTCTTTGCAGGCTGCCTTCCCCATGATGGAAGGATTCCTGAGCTGTGAGAGACCAAGCCTGACCGTTTGCAGCAGTACACAGATGTCCCACAACAAGTGTGGAAGCAGTCCGGCAATGTTTACACCATACTGAATCTGAGTTAACAGTTTCAGATATCTCTGCATTACATTCCCCACCGTGTCTGACTCCGTTCCCACGGGTGAAAGCAGACCCAAAGTGTATCTTGCAGTGTTCACAGCACTCCCCAAAGAAAACGGCCAAGTAGCATGCAAAGTGAGACTGCCCTCCAGGAGCCTACTCAAGCACCTGCAGCATCAAGGGGTTTATCCTTTCAAAGTACAGGCAGAAAGCAAAGTCTCCAGCTGCCAGTCTCATTCCCTGCCTCCTTAAGATGTCTCCGCACCACCACCTAAGCCACAATCAGCAAAAACATGGTGTCCTTGGAATAATCAGCACATGTCTGCATTAAGCAAAAGGAATGCCTGGAGACATCTGCCTGAATGTGATCATCAGGCAAAATCTGCTCCTAAGCCAGACAAGAGGGAAATACACTGAAAACCACATTTTCTCCACAAAAAACTTTTCTGATGAGCACTCTTCCGCAGTGAAAGCATACTTTCAGCTGGAGGTCCTTCTGTTCACCACAGCCTTTTTTGGCTGCCCATTGCTGCAAGAACAGCTACTACTGTCCAGAGCTGACCAAACTGTGCAGGCCACCTCAGGGCTGCTGGCTGCGGTGGCCCTTGCATTTGTGAAGCCCGGCTCTGGCTCCGGTGCTGCAGTAGAGGCACATAGCACAGAGAAAGCCCACCAAAATTTAGAAGCAAAGTTCAGCGCAGAATTTAGAAGCTGTTTTGCTTAACTGTGTAAATGAGCTGCTTCAGTTCCAGCATTTCTCTGCATGGAGGGGTTGGGCTGGGCCGTCTCTGAGCTTTGCTTTATGGGAAAGTTATTGCTAAGGGATTCTGCACTGGCCTGAAGGCCTGAGTAAAGGAGGCAATCCCACCGGGCCTGGGAGACATACCACTCCCTCAGTGAGTGTAAATGCACCATTGCTGTGAACATTGCACAAGCACATCCCTCTTGGCAAATAAAAGTCCATCTTTATCACGCTCTCTGGAATTCTGTAGTATTTAAATCTCCAGTTCATGTAGTAGGGTCTCTGATATTCCCAAGCTGCTGACGAAAGTAAATCCCAAACCAGATTTTGTTTGGCTTTCCCATGCCTCAGTAGTCCCCAAAAGGTGTTTTTATTATTTTAAGTATTAGGCATGTGCATGGGAAAGTATTTTGTTAGTTCAGCTCGACCACTCCCTAGGAGTTTTCATGTCTCTCTCAGCGTCTCCTTACCTCAGGCTGCTCACATCTTTCAGCAGATCTCACTACTGGACTCAGCAACTCTCCTCTTCTTTTGCTGCCTTTCAGTGCAGATCCCAGCAGGGCTGGGCACCCACCACCCTCACCAGGCAGGGGGAACTCATGGTCTTTCACAGGCAGAGGTCTGCTCCTGTTAGGGGCAGAGACCGTAAGGGTGAAATGTTTGGTCCAGTGTAAAAGCTAGCGCAAAGTCTGTACACTGCTTAGATCCCTGGCAGATTTCAGAGTCTGGTATGAAATTAATGTATAAGACTTGTGCTGGCTTTCTGCATACTAATGAAATCCACTGCTTGTCCTTTACTCAAATTCACTGTTTCTTGCTTATTCTGTCTCTGAATAACAATAGTGCAGTGATAGTGCTTTTCTCTGGCTAAACAGCAAGGCGACCATGCTGAATTTTACACCGTAAGATTTTTTTTTTCCCCAGTTTCTAAATAGTGAGCAGTGGGTGACTTTTCCAGTTTCTAAATAGTGACCAGTGGGTGAGTTGTGGTGGAAGGGCCAGGTAAATAAATTCAAATAGGAAATAAAGAGCATGCTTGAACATTCAAGCCCATTCAGGGTAAAGCTACCAAGTACTTTTGGAGCAGAAGGGCTAAAATGTTTAGTAGTTTCTTAAGGTCTGCACGAGTCTAATCCACTGAAATTGGTTGTGAATAATGCAAGAAGAGGTGCCGTAGGCAAACAGAATATTGCAAAGCAATTCCTCCTATTTGTATTTCATATTGTTCGTATTACCGGAGTGATACGCCTCAGTTCAGCAGAAAGCATCATGCTGAGTTTTCTCCTGGGCTCCATTAGCTTGTCAGTCACCAAACAGGAAGCCCCAAGCTGCCCACATTCGCGCTGTTCTTTGTTGGAGCTGGTGGGGTTCACAACATGGTCACAAAGATGAGGCAACCCTCTTTTGTTGCGCATGTCCAGGTGCTCTTTGCTCTCCAGACTCCTGCTGTGACTTTGTCTTCTGTTAGCTCAAAGCCTGGGCTCTCACAAGGCTGGGCTGATCAGGTCAGGCAGGACAAAGAATAAATGTGGGTTAAGTGATGAGATGCAAGAGTGGGTACAAAAGCTGGTGGGTCTGTGGAAACATTGGTTCTCTGGTGTCATCAGGGACAGTGTCTGGAAGGCTATTTGCAATGGGTAAAAGAGGCAATGAAAGCAAATGCCAAGTGGTATGGTGTTACTGGCAAAGCAGTCTCAGCTCAGGGAATTTTTGCTTATTTTATTTTATTTCCAGTTAACACAAGCTTCTAATCACTGATTTGGATATTGAGGAAAAGAAAACATGAGAAATTAAACAAACACTTGGGTAATCATCTTTCTTTAGTCCTCCCCAGGCACAACTTCAGTTAAACACCTCTCCTCCATCCTTTCCAGTCTCATCTCCCGGTGTTTTTGCTGCATGTTACACTTACCTCAGAGATTGGGCCCATGTACATAATGGGTTTGGTCTGCTGCTCTTCCATGCTTCTTACTGGGGTTCCTTCGGTCATGTGTCATTCTTACTGGATTTTCTCACTCCTTCATGCTTCTTACTGGTTCACCTGATGTTCACAGTCCCTCAGGGTTGTCTGTTCCCTGATGTTGGTCACCCACAATCCGATAGGGGTGTCCCTGCCTAGGCTAGGTGCCCATGCATGGGGAAACATATCTCAAGTGAGGCTGGGAGATAAGGAAACTATTTTTTCAGGGAATAGATAGACAGCTGAAAAGGAATTCAGCACACAAGGAAAGCATGGGAGGAGTGAAGGCATAGCTGAAATTCTCTCTCCTTCTACAGATAAACCTTTACTCATCCTTGTATAATACTGGAATATTCAGTGAAATGGAAAAGCAGCATTTTGAAAAGGCGACCCCAAAATTCCTGCTGTAAAGTAGAAGGTTTGGGTCTTCATCCATGCATGAAAGGTCCCCAGCATCAAAGCCAAAGTATTGACAATGAAGTGGCTACAGCAACCCCAGCTGATGTGGTAGAGGGTTCTTGCAATAATGCTTCCACTAATCTCTCCCCCATTTCACCACTCCCATATCAGCTTGTGACAAATAGTCCTTGCCAGCCTAAAAGCCTTTCCTACATCACAGAATTGCCCCTTTTTTTTTTTTTTTTTTAATGAATAATGTAAGAAGTTGCCTATATATGCTATAAAAATAATGGAGCGAGAGAAAGATGTTGTTACCTTGGCTGCAAATCATTCTGGAGATCCTGATGTAATCACCTACCTCTCAGACTCCCCTTCCAGTGTTTGTGATATAATCAGAGGGCTTGGGCTTGCTCCGTCTCCTCCTGGTACAACCTAGCTATGCCTGGTTGTGATTTGGTTGGTGTAACACCAGTCCACTTCAGTGCAAAGCTGCAAATCATAGACTCAAGCTGCAGTTGTGTTCTGTGTTGGGAACAGAAAACACAAAGCCCCAGAGAGCCTGACAGAGCCCTGGGAGGGTCTTTCAGTGAGCTCTGCACTTTGCAGGACTCTCTAATGTAAGGATCAGAAATGCCCAAGGAGATTAGGTGCTTAGCTTGGACTGAAAATCACATTGCAAGCTGAGCCCTTGGCAATGTACCCATGAAAGCCAAGGCTGCTTTTTCGTCAGTCTCAGATCAGGAAGGATAGCATCAAACAAATTATCTTTGCAATTTCTTTGCAATTTTTTTTTATACCTCATGTATTTAATCTGTCCCTCTTTATAGGGACTCTTCTTTGCTTCTTCCCTCAGGTAACAAAATGAGGATCTCATCAGGGATGAGATTTATCTAGTTTTTGCTCTCTAAGTTAAACAGTCTGTGCTAATTGCCTGCCTTTTTAATCAATGAAGAAAAAAACCTCCTCCAGAGGACAACTGATCCTGTGTTTAAGTAGATGTCTAACACATGTGGGAAGAACTGTCCTTTTGAGGTACCTTTAACACTATCTCCATCATCTGTATGGAGCTCAATCTTAATAACTAGATTAACCCAAATTTTAGGTGGCTAAAATTTGGTGACTGGAGAGAAGGCAGAAGGTGCTTTTCATACTCTGATTGAGGAAGCAGCAAGATTGTCCATCAACCTTTTTGTAAATGACACTTTCCTGGGCTTTTGTGAGGGTGGAAGAAAAGTCCCAGAGGAAGTGAAGGGCATTCCTGGAGCCTGGCCAATACCACAGGCGGTGTTGGGCATCTTCAGGCTCAGTCGATGGCTGGGTCTCATATCTGAAAAGGGTGATCCAACAGTATGTATACCTCATCACCTGCCACACTGGAGGTGAAGGGTGCTTAGGGATATGGTAACACTTAAAACCCAAGTATTTCACCTTATATAAAGCATTTCTTTCATGCCTTGTGATTAGTATTTGTCAAAACTTTATTAGTTTATGGAGTTTAACAAGCCAGGGTGACTCAGTTCTGTTTTAAAGATTTTTGCCTAAAGTTTAGATTTTGCAGAGGTGGGAGAAAACATTTATTTCTGTACTTGCAGACCTCAAAAGCAGCCAGGTGGGGTTTTCTTGCTGTTTCATTATGACTCATACTTTATCAGAGGAGCTGAAGAGCGTCCCAGCTGTTCCTGGCTGTGCTGGAGAGAATATCTGTTGTGCAAAGCCCAGACTGTGATTTGTGTGTTATTTATGTATTCACATACTTGAGCTGTAGGTAAGCTCTAGTGAATTAAAGAAATACCTGTGGTTTGACCATGGGGAGTACAGTGAATGTCCATACACAGCAGTCCACTCCCCACCTCTCTTTGCATTTAACGTAACCCCTTCTTACCTCAGACCAAGGAATAAATATGAAGCTACAGATCCTGTTTAAGGGAGAAGTTTCCAGGCTTTCTGTTCCCCAGTCTTTTGTTTGCTCTTCAAAGCCTAAGATGAAAGCCTCCAGCACAAGCTGCCTGCTGTGCTCAGCCCTGGTGCCTGTTTGGTGAGGTCAGGGCTACGTGCGGTCAGGAGCAGCGCAGTTGGCACTGACATCCCGCCAGCAGAGAGTGGATGCATCCCAAGCGATCTGAGTGCGAGAGCCTTTGGCATGGCTCTGGGATGACCCCTAGGTGAAATCCTGCCTCATTGATCCTATGGCAAACGATAGCAGAAGGGCCAGTGAAGCCCAGTGAAGACTCGAGGGACACAATTGCTCTTGCAAATTCAGGGTGAACAGGGCTGTCTTCTGCCCCTGGAACTGACTGTCACAGCCTGGATACTCCCGAACTGCTCAACTCCTTGCATCTAGAACAGGGTGCTCTCAAACCTGGGCTTAGAAGGTGCCTGGGAGAGTGTTCATAGGCTTCAGCTCAGCCTTGCCAAGATCTCATTGTGCAGGCAGCTTGTGGAAGAGCAGTTGGGCATCAGCTGGGTGAATCAAACTGAGCTGCAGCACAAAGCTTTGCACCAGTGTTGGTGTAGCCTGGCTAAAGCTGACATTTTAAGAGAATAACAAAGCAGTCAAAAAGATATGTGATAAAAATACCCCAGCAACTTTCAGATTTTATTTAGAGATGACTAATATGGGATCCTGAAGCTTTGGTTGCCTGTGCCCAGAACTGAGCTCCTTTGTTACCTCTGATGCTTCATCACAGCCTACACAGTGTGTTGAAGCACACAGCCTTCAAGCCTCTGAGTACTGCAAGGGTAAACACTTGGAGCCTCACTGCCTTTATGGATTTGTTAAAATGACAGTTATTTTTACTGGGGATATCTGAGCTGCTTGTCACCTGGGAGATGTGAAACCTTGACGCTCATGTTACTCACATTGTGATAGTTTTTGAGATACCAAGCAGTATAAAAAGAAAAGGCTGGAGGCTGGAGTCAGAACAGTTTCTGAGCAAGTTAGGTTCTAGAGCCTAGCATGAAAAAGTGCTGTGAATCAAGTTTTGGGATGGTGTAGGTGCTCAGCTGGGAGCAGGAGGTGGATGAGAGCAGGGTCTGAATGTGCTTATCAGGAGGAGCTTGCTGCAGCATCACTGTGCAGGGGCTGATGACCCTGAGGGGCTGACATGGGGGCCTGGGCCATGGGCAGAGTTGGTGGAGGCTGAGGGGGAGGAGGTGGTTGAAATGAGACCTAACTGGGACAGGCAGAGCTGGCAGTGCCGCAGCTCTACATGTCTGAAACCAGCACCTCCTCAGTCCCTCTTTGCCAGAGGTGGTGAAGATAATGCTGAACAGCTATTGCAGTTGTCACTGCAGATGCTCCAGGTTACACCTTAGAGCAGCTCCCCAGCATATACAGTTAACCTCACCTGTACAGGGGAGTCTCTACCTCCCATTAATTCTATCCTTGGTTATACGTGGCCTCTTCCCAGATGCAGCTGCAGGACCATAACTGAAATAAAAGTAACTTTAAAATATGATGTTTAAAGATGTTAAGAAAGTCACACAATGTAGAAGCCAGCGATAGGGCTGTCTTTAATCTTTGGCTGTTGAGGAAGCTGCACTGCTAAATCCCTCTAGGAGTCTTGCAAGTGTAAGACATGGTCACCTACAGATGAAGCTCAGACCCAAATTTTGTCATAATGATAGATTTCCTTTTTTTATTTTTTTAATTTTATTTATTTTTGTTTTACAGCACAGTTGAGGATACAAATAAATATTTTTCCAGTGCTTCTGTTTTGTATTGTTTTGTTTTGTTTCGTTTCTTCCCAAGGCTTTTCTATTCAGCTGCTCTCCACAGCTCTCTGTGATTTGTGCCTGGCACAGGGTCGGTGCATTTCACACTGAGCGATGCTCCCTGGGGCTGTGGTGGAAGTGGAGAGGAAAAAGTATGTTTTACAGAATGAGGGGAGGTTGCTGACAGCTGGTGACATCTGTGTGAGTGAGGACTGGGCTTTGTAAACCCACAAGCCAGCAAGCTGCCTCAAAGCGTGTGGCTCTATGCATGTGCCTGTGCATGCTGTCAAGGATGTACAGACTCAGAAGCACACCCTGCCTTTGGTGCCATCCCAATTTCTCACATAGGTCTCCCCTCTTTCCATTCCCACAGATGTCTGCCCAGCACAGGCACAAATGCTTTCTCTTCCTATGAAGGCTCACACGGAGAAGCAGGGGAGCTGAACATCCCTCCTTCCCACCATGCCCATTCCCAGACTTGCTGTAGGAGTTAACAGCATTGTGCCAGGGGTAACCCCACACTCTGGTGGCACTGCACTGGAGTGACAGATCCCCAAGCAGCCCCCCAAGTAAATGCACTGATCGGACCACCAGCACTTTCAAGCACTAACGCATGTCCAGTTTTGTCAGAAACTCTGTGGCGAAAATCAGAGAGACAAAGCATAGATTTGGTGATATAGCCAGGCCCACATAGGAGCTCTTGCCCAGCACAATTGTGTGTGCAAGGGAGCACTGTTCTTCACACCTTTGACGGATGCAGCTTTGCCAAGCAGAAGTCTGTGCTGCAGACCCGGCCTCGCTCTGTCCTGTATGTCTGAAATGTGCTCTGAGAACCACAGGTGGTTTTCACACAAGATAAGAAAGCAGAAGAGGAGGCTGAAACAAGGAATGGTTGTTTTCCACTCAGGACAGTATTGTTCAGCAAGTTTATCTTATTTGTATTTTTATCACATCACCTCTCAAATGTATCTGTACTACCTGCAGTATCTCAGGAAAAGATAGGAGAACTTGGAAAAGGCAAGGTTTGGAGTCACTTAACCCATTCACTGAAAGGGTCCAGGTAGTCCAGTGCCTATGCCAGCAACCCTGTTCTCACCAAGAGACTTCCCGGCTGTGATTGAGCAATGGACAGATGAGCCATGCTTCAGTGCTGGTGATGGCAGAAAACGTCCTGCAGCTGTGCTCCAGCCCTGGCAGCAGCCAGTGTCTGCAGAGATGAGCACTGGGACAAACACACCTCTCACTGGCACTGTGAACACACGTGAACACTGTTCCATGCTTAAATAACTGGCAGACTGACAAGAGAAGATAGAAATGCCATTTACTGTGCATTGCCTTTGCTCTCTGTGCTGTGTACCTGATACCCACTGCAGCTATGGAGGTGGAAAGAATGAAGAAGATAATAAGGAATAAAGAAGTGTAATAAAACTCCAAACAGGCACATTGCTGAAAGAGAATAGCAAAAGCATAGCCATCTTGGGTACAATAAATCTTATCTTTAAATACTTTAGCAGTTTCTCACAATGACATACTCCTTGGAGAGACTTCAACTAGAATAGTTAGGGAGCTAAAGTCCTCATTTGAAATCAACTCTCAAAAGCAGAGCTAAAGCCCTCTCTGTATTAAAATTCAAACTGAACCTGCCTAGGCAATAACTTGTCTCCAGGGTGACTTTGTAGCTATATATATTTCCAACAATACCACAAGCACCAGAAAGTTAGAATGGAGGAGCCTCTGATGTTAGCATGGTGGCATGGATAAAGTTACAGGCAACCTGAGGTTAACACTTGTCAGACTTTGAGAGCAAATCATGCAAATATACTTTAAGTCACAAAAAACCTGCAAACAAACCAAAAACAACAACAACAACAAAATCAGAAACAAAACATCTAATAGACACAGTAGACACAATCTCATACTTCTCTGAGATGAATTCTGATACAGAATACATTATCTAGTTTACGTATACACACCCGTAATGCTCAGGCTGTGTTTGTGTCTGATTAGAAGTTGTAACCTTTCCTACTCCGGTAGCAAACTTAAAGAAAAACAATGAAGATTGAACAGGAGAGCCAGCACACCACCATTCCAGGAGAAACAATCTCTGCAGTAACAAAGTGGAGCCGATAGTTCTCTCTGCGACACCTGGGCTGTGTCTGACCTGAGGAGCCCAAATTCAACATTCCCATCAGCAACGGCCCCTGATGCAGCTGTTCCTACCTCCAGCTGTCTCCTACCCCTTTTGCCAGCGAACACCTCTCCCTCCAGAGCAGTGGCAGGACAGATGCTGTGCTTGCTCCTCAGCTGCATTGTGCAGTCTATTTTAATAATGATTGGCTGAACTAATGTATTAAATTAGTGTTTTGCGTGGTGAATGGGGCAGTTCAGCAGAGGACAGGCTGCCTGTTCTGCCAGCTCTGCTACTGTGGGAACATTTATCTCAAAGAGATTGGGACAGGCATGGACAGCTTGTACAGTTATATCTGACAGCAGCTCTCTGAATCAGAGCACTGGGGTCAAGCCACTGTGGGCAGCATTGATCCAACTATCTGGACAACATGTGATTACAGCAGTGGGGCAGGGAAACAACTACAGGTGGTTGCATCTTGAACTGGAGCAGCTTTATCTGACAATAACTGAAGATCAAAGCTGTAAGTGCCACTACAGGCAATGCATATTTTGCCATAGGTTTTAACTGAGATACGGGTAAGACTCGAGGTGTGTAGGTTTTTAAAGTTTAAAAAGCCTTTCCTTCTCAAAATATCAAAGAAAGGAAAATCATATGTGTGCAGTAGCTATTTGTTTTAGGAATGACATAAAGCTTTCTATGAGAACCGCATCAGGTGTCACAAGTGCTGGCTTGCATGGGGGCTTTAGTTGATTCACAATTCAAACACATATAGTTCTCTTTTACAACTATATGAGAAGTTTGTAAAGTATCTATCTGGGGCTCAGGAGGTGTTATTGCCACAGTGCAGGATGTCATGATGCCATGGTACTCATTACTTTTCCACCACTCCTCCTTTCACCTCTATGTAGGCATTGCACATGCATCTGTGAGGGATTTCTCACTATCAGATGTAATAGGTTCAGAGTTTAGTGAACTACAGTAGCACGTGCTCTGAGGCACAGAACACTTGCTGAAACGGTACTTGTACTCATGTCTCTAATTCACCTGCCTGATAACCATGAACACTGTGGGAAGACTGGTTTATCCCACGCACAAATAGACATCCTTGTTCAATTTTTATACAGCCTGGCTACATGGCACATACATGTGCAGCTACTGTGTGAGCACATTATGCAATTCACATGGCTGACTTGGTAAAACAAACACATCAGCCCTTTTGTATATATTAGTGTCGTTATTTTCACTAATTTTTATATGTCTTAACAATGACATCTCTGATTAATTATGGAGTAGCATTGATCAGGAACTTTAAAACATTACCTCCCACCCCCATGACACTGGCTGCTGAATGAAGCTGAGTGACTAAAATTAGGTGCATTAATAGAGAAATCCTGAAAACTTTCTGAGACACAAAGACTTGTTATTGGACTCCAGAAATCAAAATAAAATCTATATTTTGTTGCAATGGCAAAATCTAGTCATTGTGCCTTCCAGTGCTGTGTGGCTACTGCACAAGGGGCTCTGCTATGGGGTTCTACCTTCCTGGTGTGACAGTAGCTCACCCAGAGTTAACAACATCAGGTTTGTTCAAAGATGCCATCTGCACACAGAATAGTGTGAGGCTTTTTCCCTCAAAGAAAGCTGGAACTCAAAAATTTGGAGCAATAAAATGCAAGAGCAGCTTGGTTCAAGTGGGTTTGATCTGGTTTTTGCCCTTCCTTAGGCAAGATGAGTTAGTTCAGAAACAAACTTTGTTATTACTGCAGGTTGGCGGCCAAATGTGCTAGAGGTATACTTATTTGTTAAATAAATACAGGGAGTATGCTTCACTGATTCACCGCACCCACATGAAGCTCTGCATAATTATAGGCTTGTTGCCAGACAAGCTAGAATTGTTGGGTTTTTGTGGGTTTTTTTGCAAACAGAGGTGTTATTCATAAGTCATAAATAACTGGCTTTGGTGAAGGAGATAAGTTCTCACAGAAATGCTAAATGATTGTTCTGAGTGGACTTCTGCAACCAGAATGGGGGTTATATTTAGTTATTGCTAATAGTCATTCACTGCTAAACCTCAAAAGACAGGTGCAAACCAGACTGAGAAAGCAGGCCTTGACTATAAAACCAGTTTATTAACAGAGTGGGGCAGAGTATTTCTTTCTGTGATAAATGGACCCTTTGGGAATCAAAAAGATCATTTATTATCTCTTAATCCTTTTTATTCTTCCATATTATTTTTTTTGTTCTCCTATTCATCTTTTTCCCCATTTTGATAAAAGAGGCACATAAAATATGACACAACATTTCAAAATATTAAAACATTTTTTGCACAAATCATCACCTTCAACTCTGCCAAGGATGGATGCACTGTGTAGTGACTCCGAATCTCATAAACATTCCCTTCTGCCTGCATCTTGTTTCAGAAGTTCTCCAGGCTTTTTGATTGGGATTTATTCCTCCTGCAGTTTCATTATTCTCAGTCTACTGTTTCTGACATTTCATTATGGTAAGTAAGAAAAGGCTGTCACTACTGTACAACGATTATCTTTTCAAGCATCCTTTATCTCTAGCTGATTTATATTTCGCAAAGTTGGGGCAAGGAAGAATGGTTGCAACAATGCATGAGAAACAATGGCATCCTCTGTCTTACAGAGAGATTCCAAATCACAGTTAAGACTTGGAGGTAAGCCACTCACTAGATTAGAGTTGCAAAGTCTACAGTAGGTTGAATGGGAGAGGAGAAGGGGAAGCTGTGAAGAAATCTTTTTCAAAACCTTTAATGCGTGGCATTTTTGTGGCTTTCCCTCTCCAGGAACTGATATTGCTAATCCCTTTCTAAATGGTGTTTGAACACCACTGTCCTCAGGGGTCCACCCGTCTCTCAGCTCCACCTCCTTATTCCCTGCTCCTTTGTTTATGCATCCTGGTCTAAATCCTTATAAGATTGATAAGAAAAATAACTGCCTTGGCATTGCACACTATGGTACCAGAATGGTTGCCGAAGTTGATTAACGCCAGTCAAAGAATATTTTAGGTAGACTAATTACTTGCCAGGCTCTGGAATTAGGGAGAGGAAGTTTGCACTAGAAATGAAGGTATTCCTTTTCAATCCCCTCAGAAACTGATCTAGGGAAACTTTTCAGAGAGAGACACTGGACAAGACTGGAAAATACAGTGCTTGTCATAGCCCAGCTCTTTACTATTCACAGATTAGTGATGGTCCTTCTTTTTGAAGGAATGGTTGGCAAAGACTGGTCATAACCCATGGTGTTATCCAGCTGTTGGGGGTCAGAGATTTGCAGGCTGATGTAAGTGTTCTGCTGCTGGAAGTGACCTTTTTCTCAAGGGCACAGTGGTTCATCCTTGCATGTGAGGTAACAAAGCTTTGCTCAAGTTGGTAGGGCTGACCCCAGCAGAAGGTGTGGCTTAAAGGCTATACTTTTAAAAATCTATCCTGATTTTTTCCTGTTGCTTTTAATTTCCTAGTGGAAATGCAATCCTCAATCAGATCTAAACATTGTGCTGATATAAATCACCATGAAACTTCAATGGGATGTGATGTTCCCCTTCTCATTCTTGTAAACTGTTCTACTGTGCACCCTAATTTATTGTAGATTGATTTAGTATCCTTTTGTGAAGGTGTTAACATGCTTTAAATGCAGATAGGTTATTTCCGATCCTTCTTTTAATACATTTGAGTGATCATTAACCAAATACACATTGTCCATCTTCAGCAGAGAATAAACACAAATAAATAAATGGATAACTAATTATCTGCTTTTTATCATCATTTTACTGCTCTTTACAAGTTTCGTTTACTAAGTGGAAACATGTTTAGTATGTTAATATTAATATGATACAACAGCATGGTGGAAATTCTTCAAGTCAGATAACAAATATGTTTGGTTTGTGATAACCTGTGGAAGCACATTGTGTAGGTGAGAAGAGTGCTCTTCAAAACAGGATATGGGCATCTCCAGAGATTTACTGAAGGAGTTGCCAGATGCTGGACCACTCTTCTTAGCTGTAAAGAGAATTTAAAGGCATACATTCATTATAGATTCCTTTTATTTTATAGCCTCAGTCAGCAAAGCGATAAGATAGCAAATAGCACAATGTGCATTCATCTCAGTGGCAAACAACATGGGGTAAAGTCAGTCAATAAAGCTAATTGTACCTGGACAATCCAGTTAAAAGCATCATTAACCAGTTGTCAGGTCTACTCCTGCTTCAGTCAACAGGCACAACAACTAGATATTTTGCACTCGGACATTTCTGAAGTTTAGGATTAGGTCTGGCCCTTCAAACCGAAACTGCAGACCTCTTTCAAACAAACAAAAGCAGGTTGGCTTTTGCTGTTTGCAGATGTGTGCTCTGTCTAGATAAGCACCCTCATTTAAACTACAGACAGTAATAACAGTGATGTTAATAATAGTAATACTAACATATTGAAATGTGAAATAACAGACCCCTAAGAAAACAGTCACTCTGGTCAGATAAGTTTGTACCGGATGCGGTTTTATTTGCAACAGGAAGCCAGGTCCAGACATTGCTAAACACTTTTGAAATATTCCTCACTGGACATAAGCTGCCATTTTTATCTCATTAAGGCCTGTGTGAAAACGGAGGGACTGATCATGTCTAATAACACTGTTGAGGGTTATGGATACTGATAATGAGTGTTTTGGAAAGGATATGTGCTGTGGGATGTCTTCTTCTGGGTCATTTCTGAGGTGCCACTAATCTCTGCATCTGCAGCCTGATTTAGTCAGTCCCTATGTACCTGTACTATATTGCTAGTAAACTGCTGAAGCTGTTTCCTTCAGGCTTGGCTTTGACCCCATAGTCTGTTTAAAGGGTTGAAAAGGAGGGAAGACACAGAGAAGCAGAGCAGCACTAAACCGGGGATGCTGTCAATCACATCAGATAAAGTTGTTCTCCTGCTCTGGGAGGCTGCACAACTGCATGGTTTCAGACTCAGGCTGATCTGGGGGTTGGCTGCTGCCACCTTTCTCTTGCAGGCAAATACTGAAACCTTTCCCTTTGGAGGTCTACCGAAAGGCTCACAAAGGATCCAGCGAATGTGCAATCAGGGCTGCTGCCCCGGCTGTCACAGCTCTTGTGGCTGGGGACACAGCAGTGAAGCAGAGCACGGTCTGCTGGCGCTCAGCCCAGCAGCAGGGGCTGACACTGGTTGTGCCTTGGAGGCTGGAGGAAATTTTAAGTAAATTCTGTGTTCAGGAGGGCAAATGCTGAGGCTGGGATTTAATGGAAAGATTAATCCCAGAGGGAAGCGAGCATGGTGTGAGGCTCTCACAATGAGGTGCAGACTTCTGAAGATGTCTCTTAATGACATTATTTATGTTTATTTTTCAGTGCTGTGGTAGCTCGCAGGAGCTATGAACCAAGTGGCTCTTAACCTTGGGACCCTATAAACACAGGCTAGAAGTGTGATCCTGCTCCGGAAAGCTTTCTGTCTTTGGCAAGCTGACGTTTGAGCTGATACTGTTTTACTCAAATCGAGCTAGTAAAATATACAGTGAGTGCCTGTTTTTCTGGCTGGGTGCTTACCTGACTCTCTATGCTTTGCTTAGTCGCATTTCTTTCACCTTTATACACTGTGGCATTTCTTGTGGGGCTTCATCATTTCCATTTTCAAGTGTGTACTCTGATTCACTCATGCCTGATAGTAACTTGGGATAGCGTAAATAATTAAAAAAAAAAAGGGGGGGGGGAAGAGATGCATCTTTTCCCCCAGTTTTCCTGACTTTATTTCATCATGTTAGGAGCTTTCTGTCGGGAAGAATGATGGTCTGTGAAGGAAGCTATAAAACACCACTCGGAGCCGTTCTCAGCACAGTCCCTGTCCTAACTTGCAAAGGGGCAAAAATGAGGTGCTGAAAGAGCATCTTATTCCGGCTTGGACATATCTTGCTTAGGTTCTTGTCTGCTTTACACATAGATTAATACCCATTTGCCCTGCTACACACAGTAAAATATATGAGCACAATTAAGAGGCAACTTCTGCTTTGTTCAAAATTGCATCCAAGTGTAATTTAATATTCCTTAGGGAAACAAAAAGCCACACAATTTTGATGAAATTAGGTTCACTTTCTATATAAATTATGTCCAAACTATTTTTCACGGTGGCTGGAAGCACCATTGTCACTAATAGAGACAGCTCATGGAGGAAAGGTATTTCATTTCTCCCAGTTTATTATGTACAGAATCACTATAGCCTATTTTAGCTTGTTAAAGTTAACCTGGATTTCGCGCCTTAGATGCTAGGCTGTAAATTAATGGTTTGACAGCTGTTTCATGACTGTCTGAGCAGTGCTTGTGGCTCAGCTGATGCTTTTAAAGCAGAGCTGGGGCTGAGTGTTAAAGGCAGGGACTGTTTCAGCAGTTCCCAGCAAACCAGATCCTCCTGGAGGTATGAAGGGCTCCCAGCAGCAGGTTTGTGAGGACCACTGTAGTCCTGCCCTTCCTACTGCCCATCTACCTCCCTGCATCCCTGATCTCCCCACTGGTGCTTCTCTGCCCCTTAGCACATTAGTTGGGAAACCTGAACAGGCTAAAAACCAAACCCACAAATAAAAGCAAAAAGTCTGCAATGAGCAGATGGCAACACGGAGTGTGGCCTCATGACGAGGGAATAGCAAAAGAAAGCTAGTGATAGAAGAATTACATCAGGGCAGATATGTATCAGCTGCAGGTGCTGTGGAACAGTGCCAAAAGAGAGCCAGGACAGGGATGAGAAATATGGAGAAGAAAGACTGTATTGCACCCAGCACAAGTTGGAAATGTGAATCTTAATTTAACAATGTGTAATGGGAATTCACCTTGCTGATATCAACATTAACTCAGTAATAACTGTAATGCATTCAGCTCTTCATGAATCTCTTGGGCTGGTAAAAAAGGCAACCAAGAGGGAAATACAAGAAAACCATACAACATCATGAATAGTGAGGAAAAGAGAACAATTATATGCCTACTAATTATATGATGCACTAAGAGGTGCCCACTGGAATGATCAGGTAGTGAATTAAAAGAAAATTAATTGAAATACTTTTTCTCACTATGCAGAACTAAACTGATTGTAGGGGGCCATGGAACTCAGGCGTCCAGTCACAAACAGTTGATCCATATACAGAGCTGCACTGGTGAAACCTGGAGGACACCCACCAGCAAAAATTAGAAGAAAAATCTTTATAAATCACAGCATACTTTAGCTCAAAGCAGGGCTGACAGTGGTGCTAAGTTATGTTGTTGCATGATCAAGTAATTTCAATGTCCATGTGGTATTCAGAAAGAAGCTGGTCTAGGTGTGCATGGAATACTTTTGTTCTCACTTTTGCTAACTTCTGAGTACTTGACTTAACAGTGTTCTTTCACTAGATGAGTACTTTCTGGTGCTAGCCTTGCAGAGAGGGAGTTGGGTAGCTGGTGTGTAAGAGTTACAACTTGTTCTAGCAATTATAAACCCCACCTGCAATTATTTTTAGGCATAAAAGGGTAAGCCAGCTTTAAAAACCATGTCTTAAGAGCTGTATGAATCTAACAAAATTGCAACATTGCCATGAAGAAATGTGCTGAGGCATGTAAGCCTTGGGCAGATTTAGTCTGCTGACAGGCTGAATCTTGAGTGGCATCATCTTAGTGAGCCAATTAAATAACGGGCGCTAGTTTCCTAAGGCTACAAGCCAAGGGAATTTTGCATTGTTCAGCTGAAAGTTGGAATCAGTGAGTCAAAGTCTTCCCTGAATAACACTAGTTAAACAGTGACCTCAAGCTTTGTTACCCCAGCTTTCCATTCACCAGACACAGGGCCTTATACTACAGATGTACAGTAGAAGGTGTTAAATTTCCATCCAGCTTTGGAATGACATCTTTCTTGTTTTCTCTGAAATGAGGTAGCTACAGTGAGTTTCAAGAATATGATGAGGAAAAAAGTTTGGTTTAATTGGGAATAAAAGGGGAAAGAGAGGGGAGAGAATAGACTTCGTGGAGGAATGATTAGGCACAAAGCTTCAAACTTAGGAAAGTTTGCAGCTATGGGTTCATGAACAAGCAGGAAGGTAAAATGGGATGAAAACTTACAGCTCAGTCTCTAACCTATGTTCAAATTCACAGGCCAAGGGATAGGGGTGCATGTGAAAGGCTACACCCTACCTGTCACCACCACTGACTGGGATGGCGGGTGACACCTTCACAGATGTATGACAAATAGCCCATGTTCCTCTGGGAGCTCTGGGAACTCCAGAGCTCTTCTGCACTGACTGACTGTGTATGCGCTGGGACTCTGAGGTCTTTGCAAGGCAGTTTGTCACAGCAGGAAAGAGGGATATATTGAGGAAGGACTTCAATGAGCACAGCCTGGTAGTGTAGAACAGGTGAATGGGATCAAAATAAAGGAACCAGGAGGAGGAAGAGAGATAGGTCAATGCAAGCTGGCTATGGAAAACAATGCTTGAGCTGTGTAAAGCAGTGCAGTAATGAAGTGCAAACAGCAGAATGAAACTTTACAGCTTCGTACAGGCCAGAAAAAAACAGTGCCATCTTAATGGGAAGAACAGCATGGTCATAGTTCACCTCCACGAAGGGGATTCTCTGGTGGGCACCCACTGAGAAGCTGCAACTGGGAAGCGGAAGGTCTACATTGTAGTGTCTGGGAGAACTTACATGCTACGTTGAGGCCACAAAGTGCCTATGAATTCATATGTTTCAGCAATAAATCATGTGATGGAAAGATGCTTCCCGATGAGGCTCACAAAGCAATGACAGTACTGAATCAGAAGTGCAGACAAGGAAGGCTTTCACAGCAAAAGCAAAGCAATGGTATTTTCCTGCCAGTGTTGCTCCAGTGCTGTTGGCTATATGTAATGTACTATCACTTTGTCATCTACTAGGCTTTTATGGGATGGGTGGTAAAGATGACTGCTTTCTCTCAATGAGCTTGCCCGCTGCAGTCTTCAGGAAATGACCTCCCATAGGACACAGAAGCCATGAGATCCCCAGTCCTGGGCCAGGCAGTAAACTGGAACAAAAGAGTAGAAGAATGGAGTCTGGAGACCGATGAAGAGGTCAGAGTCCCACTGGCTAACAGCCCAGTCAGGCAAAAACAAAAGCAGGAGCCTCAATGAAACACAGATCACAGGAGATAGCAAGGGTTTGGGAACAATGGTGGCAGTAAGATCAGTAACACAGTGGCGTCTGCTAGCCAGAAACTTGGAAAAGGTCCAGAATATGAAGAAGCTCAAGTTATCTGCTGATGAAGAAGAGCCATAAGCAACATAGATGGGCAACAAAAGGGGACAGCTGGACCCTGCTCTGCAGAAGGAAAGCAATTTGAAGACAGAACACCAAAACATGAAGTGTGTTCAGTAGGCATCCCAGGGCTGTGAGGCTTATCCTTCTGCAGTGGGAGTTCACTGAAAGACATATCCTCAGGAAGAGTTACATATCAGGAAAATCCTGCCAGTGAGTCAGAAAATTCACAACACAGAAAGTAAGACTTGGAGAAAGTCCACAGAGGCTGGGGAAGGAGGAGTTTGGATGCAGCAGCATGACACCAGTTTTCTGCATATCAGGTCAGAGTCTGCAAGGATAAAATGTCTGTAGGGAGTCACTGAGCCACTCAGGTTTCACTGCCTGGAAACCTCTCATATTGAGGGCTATAAGGTGAGACAGCAGCACCCTGTTACTGAAGTTAATTAGTTTTGAAGCTGATGCTGGCCTTATTGGTGCCCTGCTGGATTACTGCTTTAACCACACATGTAGAAGAAAAAGCTCCTAACCAGCCTCAATTCTTCACCTGAGGATTTTGGGTTTCATCTCTCTGTCTCTGCTGGAAAAAAGAAAGTAAACCTGAGAGTGTTCTCATTTTACAGTGGGGTTCATTAGCTTTGAAAATAGCAGGGAAAAGGCCGTCCTTCTGCCCTCAGAGGAGGGCTTCACAGCTTGCCCGGTAGCTTTAGAACACGTCTGGGTGACGTCCCTATGCCATGCGAAGCAGCTCTTTAGCGGAGACGCATCCCCCCTGCTCCCCGGAGCGGGTCTCCCTGCGCAGAGTCGCAGTGCCACCTCCCGGCTTGCGCGCCTCTCCGCCGCCGGCCTCCTCCACCGGCAACGTGGTGTTCCACACATCGCTAAATGTGATGGGCAATCCCCCCGGAGCTAATGCATCCCATAAATAATGGTAAATGCTTGTTTACAGGTCTGCCAGAAAGTTTTACTGCGCGTCCGTAATGATGCCGTCAATTACTTTCTACTCGAAGTGCTGTTGTTATTTTACTTTCACTAGCACACGTCTTTGGAAGAAATACATTTTTGTTTCTCTGATATACTTCATCATGTAAATTTGGTTTGTAGATTAAGAGAAGATGGGGTATGTGACAAATTTCTCCCATATTACCCGTCTTGGTTGCTGAATTTAATTAAGCTTTGGCAGTTCCCTGTTAATCTTTGGTTTGTATATAGCTGTTTTTCTACCTTTCAGGTCCAGTAAGATCCTAATAAGGCAGAAGAAAGATCTTCATCCATAAATTAATAATTTCATAATCCTAATGATCCAGAGTGTTAATGTGCTGGGGCCGCATTTGTTTATTTATGTATTTATTTATCTACTTATTTATTTTTAAATATCCTGCTTTTCTCCCCATTTCTATAATCATTGAAGATGTAGACGTCAGTCCACCTGGGAAAGAGCTCCAGAGCACTACCTCATTCTCTGCTCAGACACATTCATTCCAGTCTTGCTTGGACTGGGACAGGCCTTGTATGATTACAGGTCCAATCTCCTGCAACGGCAGGCAACCGTGACCATGTAATTGCTTTCCTTTGATGATGTGGTCAGGGAAATCTGAAAAATCAGTGGTTAGGATAAAAGCTCCTAAGAAAGCAATATTTCAAAGCCAAGTAATCTGATGACCTGGGGAATTTATTTGCCCAGAGTTGTGAGTTTTGATTTATTTGCCTCTACTGAACATACTGAACACAACTGAATGATTTTTGTCAAATAATTTCAACAGTGCTGGAAAGTTGTTGAACAAAATACACACACTCCTCCTCCCAGCTGGCTGGAGAAAGACAGGATTTGAAGTCTCATCTGTCCTCAGGACTTGCTCTGGATTGTTTAGGTTTTACCACATCAGATGATATGGACAGCTTCATTATTTAGGGTGGTAGATTTATATCCTATAAATTGCTGTAAATTGCCACATCCTCTCCTCTCTTTCGTTTAAAATGTATCCCAAGTGAAAGAGTACTGAATACTCGTGCTGGTCACTGATATCCCTCATCACTGGTCTGATTGCAATCTGTATGTATGTGTGCAGCAATGCCTCCTGCAGGATGCTTTGAGCTCTGTTGTCATCTAAGCTTACAGCTCAAACCCAAAATCTTTCATGTGTTTCTGGAGAGATTCTGCTAAAAGTGAAGTGTTTCATAATGAATCAGTTCAGGCCATAACTCTGCTCGGAATAACTCAGACTTTGAACAAGGTTTGCAGATGTCTGACTTTCTGCAAGCCTCTTGAGGGGATCTGAGCCAGACTTTAAATTTTTCTGACTGCAAGTTTTAGGAGCCAATATCATTTTAATGTCACTTTTATACATATTATAATGGCTTTGCCATATACCATTTTTCTGAAACCAAATAAAAATAATAATCTGAGTGCTACATGGAGTTCAAATTCTGAATGCTTCACACAAATGTTGACAACTACTACTCCCTTTTCCTGCAGCTGCTCTCACAAAAACACTTTCTGTGTCATTGCTGGTGTTTCCAGCAACTGTAATCAGAATGCCTGAAAATTATTTGAACACAACAGCTATACCTATGTGTATAAAAATTATATGTACGTGCATGCAGGTGTACACACAAACGCACTTACGAGTCAGGAGCAGACAAGTGGTATATGTTTTTGAGGCCAGCTTTTCTGATGAGCTGAGTCTAACCATGTCAGCATTTTGAATTCATAAAAGCCAGTCTCAGTGCAATTTCCACCCACTGCATTTTCCAACCCTGAGGCTAGCTCCACGTCTCAGAGCTTGACTAGTAGAAATATTTTTATTAAAGGTCTAATTGCTAAAATAACCCCCCAAACCTTAGATTGTTAAAAGCTCAAGCCTTGCTACAGTTTTACCAAGATATAGGGGATATATACTGGGAATTTTATTGGCATGGATTAACTAGTTATCTTGTGGTTTTTTTATGTGCAAGAACATGAGTGAGTTCTGGACAATTTCACCTCTAAGCTCACCTTTTTCTCCAGGTTTGTAGCCAGCACATATGTGGAGATCCTATATACTTCTGCATCCTTTATAACCAGCCCACTGTGATTTTTTTTCTTCCTGGTTGAGGATTACAATATGTTTAGCAAACTAACACATAAATGCATCCAAGCTCTACCTGTGTATGCGGTGGGGTATGGGTGGGTGGGTATGCAAGGGAAAGTTAATCACTTTGGTTGTGTAAACATAGTTAGCTAAACGTCAGCAGTAGAAAATGGTTCTGGTCAGGTCTGCCAAAATGGTGCATTCAGAATCCATAAAACATGCAAATAGGAAACAGAAGTCAATACTGTGACAGAATTTGCCATGCATCTTGCTGTCTCTGTTGGATAAATGGCCCTAGTAATTGCTTAATGTGTTAAGCTATCCTAGGCTGTATTCTGCAGGGTGGAGGAAGTGCTTGGATGTCTGTTGCTATCTCCTTCCAGTGGTGGTCGTGGGTAACAGGATGGAGAACCTGGTCTTCTTTGTAGCCAGAATTTCAAGAAATTAGCACATTGATGAGGAACTTTTGGTGAAGTCCTTATTCAATGACCAGACTTGGTGCTTCATTTGTTGGAGCATGTTATCCTTTGAAAACCTCACTCTGGGTTCTGCTGGGTACTGGAGGTACTTGTTGATAAGTGGGATATACAAAATGGAGCAATTATAATAAGCCATTTAAAATATTGTAAAGTACTATTAGTGTACTTTCTGTCACTTCAGGCATCAGTGCATACAGGTCAAACAAGACAAGTGGTGATGAAGGGTATGCATTTTATTTGTGCTCATATATAATGACTCATGTTTTTCAACTGAGATTTCTGTGCTTGTGAGTCACGTAGACTTTTAGAGGAATTATTTCTAAAGCTTTGACACTTTGCAGTGATATTGCTAAGCCTAGGAAGACCCTGAACAGCAGGTTCATTTAATCCAGAGTGACACACTGATCCATGTATTCATGTAGCAGTTTTACTAAAAACCAAAACAAAACCCAACAAAAACCCCTAGAGTTTAAGCGCTGTGCTTTTGGAAATGAGCTGCTCTATCATATGACTCATTTAGGAAAACACATTAAAGTTCTTTTAATGCCAATTTTATAATGTCAGTTAACTGGCTACGTCGAAGACTTCTAAAGTGTGACTGCTTGGCTGAGCTGACTACTCAAAACCTGTAAAGCTCAGAGTGGTGATCTGCACTAATCTGAGTCATGGCTTGGAGTTGCCATCAGTCATCCACATCATCCAGGCTTGTGCAGGTCATTTGCCTTAGACTCACACATCATATGGCATGCTCATTTGTATTCAGCAGGGCAGATTTATCAAGGCTTCTGCAGGAAAAGGGAGCTTAAATCATCCTGCTTTCACAGATCTTCCTGCTTTGCTCAGACCTTTCTATCAGGATTTAACTTGGGCTCTGAGTCAGTTCCTGAAGCATTTCCCAGGAAAATGTTGCCGTGTGAAGCACAAACAGGAGTATCAATTGAGCCTCTACAAATCAGAAGGTGACTGACACAGTGTGTGGTTGTTCCTGTTCAAAGGACACGCTGGGTAGAAGGTAAATTTTCTGTCTAGTTAAGTCTTTTCCAGACTTATCTTGCAGAAGGGCAGCAGAAGGTGCTAGAAACACGTAAAGACAGAAGGAGTCTGCCTCCCACATAGCCAGCCTACAGTACTACTCTTTAATTTAGAAATGCCTTCAGGTGCGCGTACGGCTGAGAAGTTAAATATTTCTGAATTTAATGCTCATTGCTGGGGACAGACATTCGTGAAAATATGGAACTCAAGAGAATCTGCACAGGCTGAAT
Organism: Psittacula echo; assembly: GCF_963264785.1. NCBI lineage: Eukaryota > Metazoa > Chordata > Aves > Psittaciformes > Psittacidae > Psittacula > Psittacula echo. The sequence continues at coordinate 33,021,771 of NC_137738.1, read as the reverse complement.
GGAGGCCATAGCTGTTCTGTTGTGTATTAAGCCATTGATCTTATGTCATGTACATACTGCATCACAGATGAAATGAAGACAGTAAACAATGCTACCACATGGGCATACCCATGGTAGATAGGAAACACCAACAGAATGGAAAATAGGTGTTTCAGTTAGATGTAGAGATTTCCAGTCTGTGTTTTGGCATTCTCAGGGGTTGAACTGGTTCAACAGGCAGGATTTTGTCTGAGTTCAAAGAATCTAATAAGTGAAGTCATATGTGTTAAGGCCTTTTTTTTCTTCCAAACAGCTGCCATGAATCAATACGCTGGAGATAACATCCTTGAACAAGACTAGTTGAAGCAAGGATTGTTTTCATAGTTATAAATTCAGTACCCAGGCTCATGAACTTCTCTTTCAGCAACACTTTGACTCAAAGCTGAAATATGCTTGTTGACTGGAACAGTAGATCACAGAAATGGGGAAGGAGAGAGGGAGGGAGTCACAAACGAAAGGAGGGAGCAGGACTAAATTTCCTACCTATTGAAGCGACTTTCTTTGATCCAATGCGATCCTTCCTAGATCACAAAGCAGAGCATAACTGTTATTTTTCATTGTGGTCAAGCAAACCCCAATTGTCTATCCTTACCAGAATGGGCCCTTTTTTTTCACCTGTTCTTCTCTTCCTGTCATGTTTTTTACAGACTGGGAAGAGCTACTGAGGACACCACTTACTAAAAGTATGAAAAATTCATCAGAAGAGGAGTGGGATTATTTCCTAAACTTGATAAGTAAAAGGTGAAATTGACCTAAAATAGCACATCTTGACTAGATCTTCCTTGTGAATTATCACCCTTGTTACTCAGGAAACGGGACTATTTCTATCTAAGAAAGACTTCACTACAAAGAGAGCTACAGATGACATCTGTGTAACAGGTTGTCAAGACCTCAGGAGCTGAGAAGACAGATAACAGTCTAGATAACTTTTCTCTCTAAGATTTCTGGTTCTAATTCAGATGTTGGCATAGTTGAGTCTCCCAAGTGTAGACCAACATGCATTCCTGATGCCTCTATTATGTGATATGATGGTTTGACTCTGGTCTCCAAATGACCTCTCAGGCATGGAAAGGAGTCTTTTTCTGTGGAAAAGTCAGCATGGAAAATGGTAGCTGGGACAATGGGTGACTTTCAACCATAGCACAGTTCCCACAGGTCAGCATATCAGCTGAGGCAGAAGTTGCCAGTAACATTTCCAAGTGCTTTGGAAAAGGGTGTGCTTATTTGTTTGAAAACTTCTACAAGTGCTAAAGAAGAAAAAAGTGAAGAAATCTAGAGAGGTAGCTGGTGTTTATAGCAAAGAGGTCATTCTTCTGTAACAAGGATTTGGGTAGAGCTGGTTCTTCAGACTGGCAACAAGCAAAGAAAGGATGATGTGCTTGCGGCTGATGGCCCTCTCTCCTGCTGAACTAATTCCTATGAGTTAACCGTAAGAGTTTTTGCCAACATCCTTGTTTTCACTGCAACTTTTGCTCAGACAAGAAGGAAAAATGTGATAAACAGCATAAAAACTGTTCAAAGTATACAAAAGCATTTCATACTAGCAGGAGATCAATGTAACTTTTCCTTTCTCTAAAAGCTTTCTGGAAGACATCCAGCAGCCTTTTATTCCAGCAGTTATAGATCTGTACTTTCAGGCATTTCTATTCTAATGGTTCTTTAGCTTTTTTTTTTCCTGAACTAATGCTATTGCTGGATATATGTTTAATTGACCCTTCAGGGCATTAAACTAACTGTTACACAGATGTCATCTGTAGCTCTCTTTGTAGTGAACATTTAGGAAAAGCAGCCAAGTCTGACATTGTGTCATAAATAAGGGAGCTTGCCAGAGCCTGGACATAGCAGCCTTGTGCATGAGTGCTTGGCCAAAGCACAAGCAGAAATCTGATAGCTGCAGAAATACCCTGCAGTTAACAGGCATGTAAACCGTAAACCAAGGAACCACTGTGAGATTAAGTATCAGGTACTAATACACTCTGAGGCACTAGAACATCTTTTTGGTTCAAAGACCTATTTGTATAGAGCCCTTTACCAGGCCTGAGCTGAGTGTATAAATGGAGGCCCTCTCTACATATAAGGAGTCCTTTATTTTCTTGTAGTGAAACAGAGGTTCAGCTATGACCTTTGCTGGCCCCAAGTCCCACCTCTTCCTAAGGCTCTCCTCAACCAACTAAGTGACTGTTTGAAGTTGGGGAGACCAGAAACAAGGGGAATTTGTATTTGGTTCCACTGAGACCTTTGTTATTGCTTGTCACTGCCTCTACTGATGCTGGAGCTTAGGGAGCTTTTTAAACAGACCAAGGCACATTTTAAACTCTTAGCCCAAGGCAAATTGGCCACTTTGTCTGATCACAGCCTCTGTGCTGATATAAAGGTCCATCTGTGAGACCATACAGACAGCTCTTGTAAAAGCCCCACTGACCTTGGTACATGCTTCAAATGTTATGTACATAGTATTAGTCAATATCTTCTCAGCTGCTAGGGCATTGTTAGAGTTCTGTGTGTGTGTCTATCACTATAAGGGCAATATGTAGTCTTTGAAACAGTTAAGTAGCTTTTAACAAAATATTGGAAAAGTGAGGTGGTAATAATAGCTGCAGAGTGGCCTTCCTTGTTAGCCAAAGTGCTATGTAAAGGATCTTAGCATTTTGCGCCATACAACTGCTGTGTTTGGAATAGGAGGGCTTAGAAACCTTGAGGTGCTAAGTCTGCAGTAAAACTGTACAAATAAGTGATTTATTTACTGGCTGTGCTAAAAAAAAAATCCAAACTAGGAAAGCAAACAGCTTAAGTTAATCTGTCTTTAAAAACATTTGACAGTCAACAAATATTTTTGTATAATTGTCAAAATTGCTTTTATCTTTTTCAAGCAAGAAAGCAATTTAGGTACATTGTGTAACAAAGTTGGTTTGAAATAAAAGGCAAAATAATGGTTTTGAAAAGTTAGTTCGTAATTATAGGAGTTAAGGCTATTGGGTACTTGTAGTTGCATAATAATAAAAGCAATAGCACGTCCTCATATATCACTTCACATCTTTCAGTAGGTGGATCAGGATTTATTGGGATTTGTTTAATAACACTAAAAAATGTTCTGGTCATGGTACATTGCTTTTGGAGATGTGGTTTTGATTTTCCATTTTAAATTCTTTTTCACTCATGTGTGTTTAAAACTACATTCAGGTTGCGTGTTTTTGCAGAGCTAGGCACATCACTTGCTTTTGTATACTTCACCTGCTACTGTGTTTTATAGCTTGTGGTCCTTAAGTAACATAACATTTAGGAAGCCATACTTTGAATACACTTAAATCTGCAAGTCATTCAGAAACTTTGATTTTTACCCCAACACATCTGTTTACAGACAGAAAAATAAAATTGTAAAGTAATGTTCATGCATCAACAACTGAAATAAAAGAACACTCATTCAAATTGTGTGAAATGCCAGAAATCATTCATGGAGGCAAGATAGTAGGGAATAGCTCTGATACACATCAGCCGTGTGTTTTGATAGTATTTCTTCACGCTTCAATTCTGGTTTTGCCAATAATTTCCCACCTTTGTAAAATGCTTTGAGCTTTAGGTAAAAGCATATGAAAGTAGGGCAATAATATCTTGCTGCCACCAACAACAGTGTTACTGCAAGAGACACGTGCTTTTGCTGTTTCTAAACATCCTTTATCTTCTGCCTTCATTGAAAATGAAAGATCACTTCTTCCTCCTGGAAACACTTTGATGTGAGGACAGTTAAATACCAGCTGAAGCATGTGCATTGCAGGCACACTGCAAATTTTAACTTCCTGTAGACGCTGGCACTGAGCTACACTTTGGTGTGAAGTGCATGCACTAGTGGATATAAAAGAAATGGGGGCAGCTGCTTTCTGTTCTTAGCCTGAGTTCTTTTTAAAAACTGCTGTAGCATTTGGAGGTTGTAAATGAAAGCAAATCACAGCCCAAGCTGCTGCTTTTTAAAGTTCAATCTTTTTGCTTTTTGAAGTCCATCTTGTTGCTGTGGACTTTTTTCTCATTTCTCAGGGCTCTCATTACAGTAGGACATCTGTCCAGCCAGAGAGTCCTGTGCCCTTGACAGCCTGAAACATTTTGGGGTTTGGACCTTTGCAGATGGGGTAAACTAAAACTGTTTGTGCATCAAAAGCAGTTCCTGTGTTGTCCTGTGATCTCAATGACCCTTGCCTTGGATCTTACATCCTCAGGAAGGGACACCATCACTGTCATTTGGTGGATTCATGTTTGATTTGCAAATCAAAAGAGCCCTGATTTCAAAAGCAAACCAGCACATTAAAAAGTAAGTAAATTGGTATAAAATATTCACACCTTATTTTTTTTTATTACTTTTTTTTTTTTTTTTTAACAAACTCTGTCTTACATCTGTTTGTGGTCTAAGCAGTGTTGCGTATCAGTACCTCAGGGTACAATAGCACAGCAGCTGTTGTCATCAGGAAGCAATTTTCCCTCTAGCTATGAAGGCAAGGTTCCCTTCAGCCCTCCTGGGGTGATAAGCAGTGAAGGACAAGAGTGAATAGTTCCTTCTTTCCCAAACAGGCCTAATGAATGATTCATTACATATAAAATATATAAAAATAAAATACAAAAATATTTTAAGTATATAAAAATAATACATATAAAAGTTAGCCAAAATGTCAGCTGCTGTGCTTAGTGGGCACATGGTTACTTATGTGATGCTATAGTGGGCTAGGTCTTCAAAGGACTGTGTTGAAGGGTGAGGGATTTGTATGAGCTTGTAAGTAGATTTGGTTTCTAACATCCATTGCCTACTTTGGGAGATTTTGAACGTCTTGATGGGCATCTCTTGCAGCTTTCAGCCTTCTAAATAACTCTGAAAACCCTCTTCCTCATGTCTGTGAAAGGCTGAGCATACATGGAAGACTGGCAATGTACTTTAGACTCCACCTTTTCTCCAAAAGGGTGACCACGCTCCTGTCATGAGGAGCAGCTTTTTGTGCACTCTCAACCATGGAGGCTGAGCATTCCCCCCAACTTATCTTATATCAGCCCCTTCATGAGACAAATCTGGCATGAGAAATCAGAATTTGTGGGAATACCAGCTTATTATCCCAACAACCAGGTTGGACGGGGCTTTGTGCAACCTGATCTAGTGGAAGTTATCTCTGCCCATGGCAGAGGGGCTGGAAATAAATTGTCCCTTCCAACTCAAACCATTCTATGATTCTACAATTATTAATTTCATCCTGAGAGAGTCCTATTACCATTAAGGAACTGATGTGATGGCCATTCTTAGGGTGTTCTGATGAAGTTTTTGCTGGGGAATACCTGGCTTTTCAGCGTGAATGAGAACAGCAGAATTAGGCCTTATATTTTTCATTTAGGTTTAATTTTTCGTAGTCAAGGCTGGGGCTCTGCTGTCTCCAGTGGGGGTGGCAGAAGAAAACCTTATTTACCTCCATATTTGCATGAATTTCCCATCAATGTCTGTTTTATTTTTCCAATAGAGATGTCCCATCGGGGAGCAGAGAGCAAATATGTCAAAGTCTCTCAAGTTATCAGAAGCCTAGAGGAGTTAGGCTGGGTAATGGGGACAGGGAAAAGACATTTACTTTCCAGAGAGGAGTGATGTCATGGTTCATCCTGACAGCGTCTGGGTGCTCTGATGCAGTGGGACCTGCTGCGGCTGCTACAGGGGAACATGGCTTTTCAAGGCATGGTGCAGCTATTGAAGTATAATACCTCTCTTCTGATCTGGCGCTCTGCACATGGCGTGGTTGTCTGCTCTGGCATACAGGTGCTGCAGAGGGTCAGGCACTGATGCTACTCTGGAAGGACAGGGTAGAGCTGCCCAGGAGGGTGGCAGTGATGGAGAGAGGAAACTAACTCAGTGTCTTGCAGTCAGACCTGACTTGACAGACATGGATCCAGGATTTTCCCATGAAAAGGTATTGAGAACTCTGCAGCTTAGGGGTGGTGTTGGGATACCTTCTCATTAGTTTTGTCAGTCACAGCTGGTAACTGAGGATGGTAACACGTGAAAGTGACAGGTTCATTTCCCCTTTCCTTCTGGCAAGGGAGTCTCTAAAGTCCTGGCTGAAACAGCATTTTGTTTAACAATCAAAAAGCCTCAGCAGTAGGCTTACGGGTATTTTCAACAGTAACAAATGAGCACATAGGTGGCCAAGGTGAACTCTGATGCTCCAGCTAAAAATCTGACTGAGAGCTGAAATAGACACTAAGTTATTCTTTTATTTCTGTTCATGGTGAGACAACAAATAGATCTGGAGTTCTTCCAGTGTATCTGTGATTCAGAATAGTTCATTGGATTTCTTCAAACAATTGACATTGCAAATCTTTGCACGCTCACAATAGCACAGTTGCACATCACAGTTCATGCTGTGATAGTTAATAGATATAAGGCTCTGATCCTACTGAGTATGAAATCCTGGCATTAGTGAAATCAAACAGGAGTTTTGACATTAATTTAATCGAGACTAGGACTGAATCCTGATGCAGTCCTACCAAAGCCTTCTTTTACACTCTGGTATTCACTGCAGAGATGAAGTTCAAATATGTATGTTGAGTCGGTAATACATGCAGCCAGCTCTGTTTGGAAGAGAAGTAAAACATCTGCGGCACATCCGTTGATTAGTGGATGCTAAGAACTTGCACATAAATTAGTAAATTAGAAGATTAAGCCTCCTTTCCTGCTAACAGGTAACTGAAGGCATTTTCACTGAACCGCACGTAGCTGACAAGGTTTGGCAGATGGTGAATAATTTTGCTCTTCATGAGTGCTTTCCAATGGCCGATTGACGGCTCACAGGCACTTTTTCCTTAGACAACAATAAGTCAGTTTTCCCCATCATACTATTTATGGAGGCATTGCCCTCTTTGTTTCCAAATGTGACATGGGCTTGTATGGTTTGGACCCCCTCCAAAAGCCCAGTATGGGAGGCTCATACTCACACAATTACTGGTGTGGCTTTGCAGGGCTGGGGCACCGTGCACAGCACCCTGGGCTTGTGGCTACCAGGAGTTACCACAACACGAATGAAAGCCAGGCACGAAAACGCAGGTTCCTGATGGCATTTTAATATTTACACAGACCAAGACCGACGCTATTGGGCTGTGCACCAGGAGATGGCAGGGTCGCGCTGTTCATGCAGCCTTTACCAGCATTGCATACCAATACCGCGCCTTTCTAGGACGGGATTTTAAAGCTCTCCCAGGAGCTACTATATCTTGTTTAAAAGATACCAAACCTGTGCCTGGCATTCACAGAAAATATACTGTGTGAGCTCAGCAGTTTATTTAAAGAGCTATCAGTCCTAACTTGAGACTGATCTGAGTTAAACTCCCCAGATTCAAAAACAACCACAATCTTTATGAAAGTGGAGAGGAAGGGCAGAAATTTCAATTGAATCTGCCTTTTCTCCAGATACTTCTGTTTCACTGCTTGTTCCTCAGGCACCTAGAAAATGATGCAATAGGTGATGCCAACCCGAGTCTTCCAGCTGACCTTTTCTGCCTCCTCCTCCTTCCCTGTGGGTTTTCTTTTATTCAGTATACGCTGAAAGTGAGTTTGTTTGGATTTTTTGCAGTTATGCTTCTCTTCAGCACAGTTCACTCTGTATTTCAAGCTCTAAAAGACAGAGGGATGATGGTTTCATGCACAGCACAGAGAGGGAATCAACTTATTCTACGTGCTAAACCCACCATCTCTTTCAGCAAGTCACAAAATCATACAGATAAAGAAAATGTCACTGACTGTTACCATTAAGAGAAAAGCCTACTTTGTTTGACTCAAGGGAAAAAAAACCCAGGTAATTTGTGCTGACCTTTTGGTAAATATAATAGCCTTCCCCTGCTAAATTTATAGCCCTATGCAAAAAAATAACTTATGTACTGCAGTGACTTTCCAACCACAGACTCAGTGTGAGGTTTGTGGTAGGGGATACTTGGACTTGTTTTGGGTGGTGGTTGAGGCCATGCAAGCTACCTGGAAAGCTGTATTTTTGTTATTCTATTATGTATGCGCAAGTGGGATTGCCATAAAAATGAAATTCTATTTTGCAGTAAATTGTTAATCACAGTAATAGCAGTGGTGGTGATAAGCTGATCAGACAGGACACGTGAGCCTGATCCATGGCAGTCACTGAAAATGGGATGCTTTTTAGTCAGTGGCAACTTGTTGCTCTAAGTCAGGGAGATCACAGTTCCTGCCATCTCTTAAACAGTGCCCAGGTCAGCACACAGTGCTAACTCTTCCGTGCCTGCCTCCAGTGTATCTTTGAGGTGTTTCAGCATGAGACAACTCAGGTTCACCAGTACATTCCACTCCCAGACCAGATCCCGCTGCCATTTGTGCTCCCATTGGCTGCCTGTATTGTGTCAGAGAGACCATGGGGAAAGATCAGCAGCCCAAAATATGCCTGGGCATTGCTTGGAGAGAGACAGAACCATGACAGAAACTAGGCTTACTCTTTCATGTTACAGAAGGCCAGGGCCAGTGCATGGACCTCTGCTTGGGGAGTGCCATTGCAGAGTGAGGAGGGGAAGTACTGTGTGCCTGGGGCTCATGTCCTGGAAGAACACTGTGTGTCTTCAAGATCTTCTGGGTGATGAGTTGAGGACTGGGGGAGTTCTGGCTAGAGGCTGCTGTGCCCCCGTTGTGCCCATCCTGCTTGGAACGGTTCAGTGTCAAACCAAGCCAGTAGCTGATGCATGCAGGAGGGCCAGCCTGGCTTGTGCCAGACATGTCTGAGAAAGTTGGGGCTGTTCAGCCTGGAGAAGAGAAGGCTGCATGGAGACCTCATAGCAGCCTTCCAGTATCTGAAGGGGGCCTACAAGGATGCTGGGGAGGGACTCTTCATCAGGGACTGTAGTGATAGGACAAGGGGTAACGGGTTCAAACTTAAACAGGGGAAGTTTAGATTGGATATAAGGAAGAAATTCTTTACTGAGAGGGTGGTGAGGCACTGGAATGGGTTGCCCAGGGAAGTTGTGAATGCTCCATCCCTGGCGGTGTTCAAGGCCAGGTTGGATGAGGCCTCATGGTTTAGTGTGGGGTGTCCCTGCCCATGGCAGGGGGATTGGAACTAGATGATCTTAAGGTCCTTTCCAACCCTAACTATTCTATGATTCTATGATTCTATGTCTCCTTACCAAACCCACCATGTAAGCAGGGCATCTGGCCCCAGGGCGTAAAGCAAATGGTGAGCTCAGGCACATGCAGTCTGGGGGGCTTTGGTTCTTTTTGGGCTCATGTCCTCAGGTAACAAATGTGCATTTCAGGGAATTAGTGGAACATCATCATATTTTTCTGCAGTTCAGTCCCTTTGTGGCTGGGACAGGCTTCCTGCCTGCTCCCTCCCCTTTGGTGCCAGAGGGCTTTAATGGTCTCATAGTTTGGTTGCACAGCAGTTGTGTGGAAAACATAACACTGTCAGGACAGAAACAGCGAGTAGGCAGCATTAAATCTCTCTTTGTCAAGAGCGCTGGGTTGTTATTAGAGTACACACTCTGATTCTGGCATGGTTCACTGGGCACAAGCAGGACTTTGGTCCTGAGCAGTATGCATGATTTACAGCTGTCACCTTTATATTATCCTCCTGTCAGAGCAGTACCCCGAGGTGCTCCAAGCCACACTGTGTTGGGGCAGTGGTGATTGTGTCAGATTAAACGGAAGGCACGGCCGACCTGCTCTGCAGTATGACAGAGACCAGGGAAAGAGATCTGTGTTGATGTCAAAAGCAGATGGATTCCCTAGCTTGAAGACTGTTCTGAAGCAACTTGCCCAGCCAGGTTTAGTCTGTTACCACCAGAGGCATTGCTCAAGGGAGACAACTCACAGCATGGGGAAGAATGTATTTTCAGTCAAATTTTCCCATCTCAAAAGTCTTCTTCAGAAGCTCCTGTATAAAATAGTGCTTTAGTACCATGGGACTCAGACAAACTGGCCACAGTTATGGCTCTCTTGCTTTCTAGTTACTGTCTGAGATGCCTTGAAAAACCCATAATTCACTGCTTTTTGTAGCCAGACCACTTCAGGAAGGGGTCAAGGTTGGTGTCCACTGCTTGATCTATTTGTGCTGACATGCAAAGCAGAGAACCATATTCCACACCAGGGCAGGAAATCAGTTCATTAACATTATCTCTGACTTCTTTTCTCAGCTGCCATTTCTTTTGTTCCAGTGTAGATCCTTTTTTGTCAGCTTGTTCCCATCTATTTCAGAGGACCAGCTGGTCTCTGTGCTTCTGAAAACGGCCTTGCAGCGTTCTCTAGTAATTGCTCAGCTCAACCTTGCATACAGCTGGGAGAAGGCGTTGCTCCAGTCATTGTAAGGCACATTTGTGTTTTTCACAAAGTGAGGGAAGTTTCAGGGAGTCTTTAGCGTGCAGAGGCAACCTGCTTTCATTTGGTTGCATAATCATTTTATAAATGCTTTCGGTTGAATGAATAGGAGGAGGAAGTTTTTTGCATGTATAGGTCTGAATTGGCAAAGGTAGCTAAACAGGGAACTGTGCTCTTCATCCCTTGGGTGCATTTGGCAGCTGTCACTTCTGCATCGCAGTGGTTCCCAGAAGGTGGTTTATCGGTGCAGGCTCACCCTGGTCATGCATGGCTCACGGCAGTCTGTGCGTGAGGAGTGTTACAGAACTACGCCGTAGACTTGCTTGCGCATCATAAAGCTATTGTTTCAAACAACTTCTCGAGTCTTTTAAGTTTGTTTTAATTTCTTAAAGTTTAATGTTTTCAAAATTTCTCTTAGATTTTGAAGACTATGGCTGCACTGTCTCATGTATCCGTATAAATCTCGAGTGACTGTTCTAAGGAAAATATCACGAGAGCACTGTCTATGTAGAATATAGACATGGGTCAGAAAGGCCAGGTTAGCTTGGGGGCTGGCATTGCCAAGCATCAGGGCACAGAGAAAATCTGAGTGTTGTGAGCACTTTGGTAAGGGACTAACAATGGTGGGTCAGCTAGTGGCACACTGTTACAGGTCTGTAAGCCCACGTCCAAGTGCTTCCCAAATCTTACAGGAATTAAAACTACTTTCTACTTCACAGAATATCCACGCAAACCGTTTCAGAAGGAATTTCAGGTAAGAACTTTCCCTTTGTCCCCACTGAAGCTGTTGGACAATAAAATACTTTAAAAAGTGTTTTCATCTAAAACACAAAGCTTATGCCAAGCCCTTTCCCTTTGAATTTCTGGTGACTAACCTGGGCAGCTCCTTGGCATACAGCTTCTGGGATTTGAATTAGGTGCCTCCGCTGTTCATGAGCCTAAACCCAAACCTTGTCATCTAGTTTCCTTTGTGCACCTTGTCCCCAGTATTATTTAGCCCAGCCATTGCCAGGCTATCTCTATAGCTGCTGCCAGTGTGGCATTTGTTCAGAGCCTGCTCCCTTGCTCCTCAAGGCTAGGATTCAGGAGATTGCTGGGGAGGAAGAAAGTGAGTTTCAGCACTGTGGGGTTCAGTATTCGCTTTTCTTTTGGAACCCAGCCATGACGGAGCCCTGGGGAGCTTGGGGAGCAGGGACACCGAATGCCAGCAGGCCATGGTGGGGACCAGGGCTGTGAGCCCAGACGAGGCATGTCCACAGGGTCCTGAGCCAAGGTCCCACAGCAGGACTCTGCCAACGTTGGAGTGTCTCCATGAAACATCTCTGCTTCAGTGTCTCTCATGGCATCCTGGTAAAGCCAAAAAGAGATCATTTTGGACTACATCTGTAAGGCAGGTCTGGGAAGCTGCTAAAATCTTTCTGGCTGCACAAGGGAATTTTACTGCTAATTTGGCAATATTTCATTTCTAGAGGCTCCTCTCTCGTAAACACCTGTCCTCCATGTCCTCCTTGGCTATTTTTGTCATTTCTTCACTGCAGCCAAAACATCATTTATTTTTGAAGGATTAACAGCTGCTGCTTCCAAGCAACATCTGGAAAAAATTACTTCAACAGCAAAAGATCCTTTAACAGAGATGCTGGAAGCATCATTTCCCAGCAGCCTCAGACACAATTCGACATAAGAGAGGTGCCCACGATGCAGCCTTAAGGCAGAAAATAACTGTAATGTCCTGGAGTGTGGCCCAGGGCTGCCTTACTACCGACTGGAGTCTGGGAACGCAGGTCTGATGGTGTCGCAGGGTTTCCATGGCAGGTGGTCGTAAGCGAGCCTGTCTGCTAGCTGAGAAGACAGAAGATACTGTGCCTGCCTCTATTTCAAGGTAATAATTTTTGAAGGAATTTAGAGAATGGTTGCTGCCTTTGAACACTCCCTGTATGCAGTAAAGAAGCAGGTAGGAGCACAGATAAGATTGTACCAAGTTTCCCAATTTTTTACTTAGAAGTCCTTTTTTTCACCAGCTAACCATCCTTTCAAAACCAGATCTTGAAATGGGGCCATGACTTGTCCCACTTGCTTAATTACTTAAAATAACACCTTAATTTCAGAGTAGTTGTTTCCTTATACTGCTACATGGATTTCAATTTTGGAAACTATGCTGGTCATGAAAGCATTTGAATGTATGGGATGAGATTTATCAGATCACCTTTGTGATACAGGAACACAGTGTTCTGCAGTCCTGTCTCAATTAGCAGTTCTCTCCTGTGTTTTGCATTAAGCACATGCTGAAGTTTCATCCCATCTGCATGATGACAGCAGGGAAATGATAAGTACAGCTAATCTCCGCCAGATTCAAAAGGAGATACTGGGTCTACTTCTACCACAGATGCTAAGCCATGATTCCCAAGATGAAGCATCAAGCACAAGTCAATAGGTTGAAGGACTAATGATACTAAGGAGACTTTTTTGAGAGACCGTACAAATTAGTTACTCTTCCCAGAAAAGCAGGTGAAGCCATCTAGAAACTACAGGAGTAGAAAGGAGAAACAATAAAGTTAGACTGGGAAAGGTGATGTGAAGTTCCATGCAAGTAAAGAAGAGAAAACATGCTCTAGTGCTAACTTGGATGTGGTCCAAAAAGTCTTACAAGCATGCAGACAACAAAGAGTAGTCAGGATCTGTTCTGCTTTGATTCTGGTATATCATGTTTAAATTAGTGTTCTAGCTTGCTTCAGGTACATGTTTTGTAATTAAGTTTTGGAATGACCTTTTCTTTTCTGAGAAAGCTATTTAAAAAATGAATTGTTTATAGTTCAGAAACTTAACTTTGTTGACAAAGATGGTTTCGGTTAATGAAAGGCTAAACTGGAAGCATTAAAACTGAAAGGAATATGAACCATATGCTGTTATGTTTGATGAACTAAAAATGATTCTTCTCTCTACTGGATTCCCTTGGGCTGTTTTCAAACTGAGGGCAATATATCACAGTATCACAGTATGCTAGAGATTGGAAGGGACCTCAAAAGATCATCTAGTCCAATCTCCCTGCCAGAGCAGGAACACCTAGATGAGGTTACACAGGAATGTGTCCAGGCGGGTTTTGAATGTCTCCAGAGAAGGAGACTCCACAACCCCCCTGGGCAGCCTGTTCCAGTGTTCTGTCACCCTCACTGAGAAGAAGTTTCTTCTCAAGTTTAAGTGGAACCTCTTGTGTTCCAGTTTATACCCATTACCCCTTGTCCTATCATTGTTTGCCACTGAGAAGAGCCTGGCTCCATCCTCGTGACACTCCCCCTTTATATATTTATATACACTAATAAGGTCACCCCTCAGTCTCCTCTTCTCCAAACTATAGGGACCCAGCTCCCTCAGCCTTTCCTCATAAGGGAGATGCTCCACTCCCTTAATCATCTTTGTTGCCCTGCGCTGGACTCTCTCCAGCAGGTCCCTGTCCTTCTTGAACTGAGGCGCCCAGAACTGGACACAATATTCCAGATGCGGTCTCACCAGGGCAGAGTGGAGGGGAAGGAGGACCTCTCTCGACCTACTGACCACCCCCCTTCTAATACACCCCAGGATGCCATTGGCCTTCTTGGCCACAAGGGCACAGTGTTGGCTCATGGTCATCCTGCCATCCACTAGGACCCCCAGGTCCCTCTCCCTTACACTGCTCTCTAACAGGTCGTTCCCCAACCTATATTGGAACCTGGGGTTGTTCCTGCCCAGATGCAGGACTCTACACTTTCCCTTGTTATATTTCATCAAGTTATTCCCTGCCCAACTCTCCAGCCTGTCCAGGTCTCGCTGGATGGCAGCACAGCCTTCTGGCGTGTCAGCCACTCCTCCCAGCTTAGTGTCATCAGCAAACTTGCTGACAGTACACCCATTTCCTTCAGCTAAATCATTGATGAATATATTAAATAATACTGGTCCCAGTACTGACCCTTGAGGCACTCCACTAGATACAGGCCTCCAACCAGACTCCGCCCCATAGACTACAACTCTCTGGCTTCTGTCCTTCAGCCAGTTTGCAGTCCACCTCACTACCTGATCATCCAGGCCACACTTCCTCATTTTAGCTATGAGGATGCTGTGGGAGACTGTGTCAAATGCTTTGCTGAAGTCAAGGTAGACCACATCCACCGCTCTGCCATCATCCATCCACCGTGTTATTTCCTCATAAAAGGCTATGAGGTTGGTCAAGCATGACTTCCCCTTGGTAAAGCCATGTTGACTGCCCCTCGTAACCCTCTTATCCTTGATATGCCTTAAGATGGCACCAAGGATAAGGTGTTCCATCACTTTCCCAGGGATGGAGGTGAGGCTGACCGGTCTATAGTTACCCGGGTCCTCCTTCTTGCCCTTTTTGAAGACTGGAGTGACATTTGCTTTCCTCCAGTCCTCAGGCACCTCTCCCGTTTCCCAAGACTTGGTAAAGATGATGGAGAGTGGTCCAGCAATGACTTCCGCCAGTTCCCTCAGCACCCACGGGTGCATCCCATCTGGACCCATGGATTTATGGATGTCCAGATTGATCAGCTGGTCTCTAACCCATCCCTCATTGACTAAGGCAAACCGCTCCAGTGACCTGACTTTATCTGAGGTCTCAGGGGTACAGGGCTCTTCAGGACTGCCTCCGGCAGAGTAGACAGAGACAAAGAAAGCATTCGATAACTCCGCCATCTCTGTATCTTCTGTCACCAGGGCACCCATCCCGTTCACCAGTGGGCCAGCCTTGCCTCTGGTGTTAGTTTTATCTGCCATGTATTTGAAAAAGCTCTTTCTGTTGTCCTTGACCCCTCTGGCCAGATTTAATTCTAAGGAGGCCTTAGCCATCCTAGCTGCCTTCCTACATCCTCTAGCAGCAGCCTTATATTCCTTCCGAGTGGCCAGCCCCTCCTTCCATGACCTGTAAACTTTCCTCTTCCACCTGAGCATACCCAGCAGTTCCTTATTTAGCCACACAGGTCTCCTGGTCCTCTTCCTTGATTTCCTACGTGTCGGGGTGCCATATGTCTTTCGTTTGGTGGTTTAACGCTAGATAACCCAGTTAGGTACAAACTGGAAGAATTGGATATTCTTGGTCTGCTTTCTGCTGGAAAAACTGAGGGTACCAATTCTGAATGTCTCATTCTTCACACATCAAATCCTAAGGTTAGAATAGTTGCTTTTCAAGATTGAAACTTGCTCTGTCTTGCTGCTTTTCTGCATTTCAACTGAGATTTAAGGAATGTATCAAGCCTAAAGTGCATCTTTTTGAATAAAGAACATCTTGTATTTTAGACTGGAGGCTTTGGTATTTTCACTGATGACTGCAAACTGCTCTTTGGAAGGAGAGTTTGTTTCACTTTCAGCAGTTGTCTGTTTACAAGAAGCTGAAGATATTCAACAAACTGCATGAACGTGTCTTTCATAAACAATTTTAGTACTTTCATTTTAGGCTCTTTGAATTTAACAACAAATGTTGACCTTGGCTCCAAGAACCACCATCCTTTGAAAGCTAAATTATCAGATGCAGTGACTACATATGGTTACAATAAAAACAAATATTCACAAACATTACTGTAAGTAAAAGCATGCAATTCATACTGATATTATTCTTCTTCTGGTTGTGCTGCTGATATTTATGAGAGTTTGGAAAAGTGATGTGTGGTTGTGAATATGTTTATGAATCCCAAACAGCTCTTGTATTTTGGTAGGTAAAACTGTCTATAAAGACTTGTGTTATATAGAGACTATAAAGACTGCTTGTGTTCCAGGTGCCTTATATGTCCCCCACCTCTAGAAAGGCTTTGAGCAACCGCACTGGGAAGATTGCTGTCTTCAGTATATCTTCTTGCCTGACTATTAAAATCAATATTGAATTTCTTGTAAAGCTTGTAATAAGTGCAATCCTGTTTCTGTTTGAAATAGTGGGAGTATTTTCATCAAGTTCAATGGGAATTTTTATGTATATTAATGGAACAAATTAATTCGGGCAAATACATTACACAGTAACTACTGCTTTAAAATATATTTTTTTTATTGAGAGCACTGCTCTGTTACAGTTATGAACCCCCAAAAATGTATCTGTCTCTGAAAAGACATTTCAGAGCGGTTAACGTATCTAAGTAAAATGAGAAGGAAGCAAATTTTCATAAGAAAGTGCCTTTGTTCAGCAGGTGGTATATGCCTGGTGGTGATATTCGCAGCTTCCAAAATACACAGTGCAACAGGCATCCCTCCAACTGCCAGTAGCTCATACATCGATTGGTACTTGAGTTTTGCTTATTTTGTTATTGTTTCAAACGCAGAACAGCCACTAGAAAGTGAGCATTTTGTCGTTTGGCAGGCCCCCAAACAGCACTAGCAAGTGACCATACCTTTCCAGCCTGAGCTAGTCTTCATGTGATAGCAGTCAGGCTGGTGTTCATACATGATTTTCTGAATAGTGAAGCTACTCATAGTAATATCAGTATCACCCAGAGCCAACACAAGATAATTGTTCAATTGAGGAAAAGTACCAAGCATCCTTCCCTTTAAAATTATTTCTTTCTTTTTCAGAAAAGTTGATCCTAATCTAATTAAATAATAAATGAGATGTCTCAATTGGTAAATGTGGTTAGATTTTTATTACAGGGAATAATATCTGTTCCCCTTTGACAGTACCACTTTCTCCTTTGTCAGCATCAGTCTTTGGGATTAAATAAACTTTTGAGTCACATGATGATGATGATTTGAGTTCGATATATTGGTGCATAGATGACAATATATTTCCTTTTATATAATTAGCATCTTTTAGTAGAATCTGCAGAATTGCTTATCTTTCTTGGTTCAGTTTTTCTGCTCTAAAAGTTAACTGCTTTCCTTGCTTCAGTAATTGTATTTATTTGTGTTTGGGTGCTTTTAGTTTCACGGGCTTATATCAGAAAATAAATTATGATATAATAATGGTTTTGAATTAAAAAAACCCAAGTATGACTTCTGAATACATTGATATTCACCTGTATTCTGGCATGGAACTACTTATCCACCTACTATCAGACTAACATCTGTTAAAAAGGAGGTCATACATCTTTTCATAATTTCTAGCAGAAAGTTCAAATAATGTTCCTAGGATATCATATTTCGGAATAGTTAAATAAAACATGCTTATTTGGGAAAGTAGAAAAACAGTCATTCTTTTTTTCCAGATATAAGGAATTTTTATTTAAGACTTTTAACAAAAAGCCAGTTCATGCTCTGTTTTATTTCTCACTGTATACCTAAGTCAGAAACAGAACTTAGCCTTTAACTTGTTATAATTTGAAAGGCCAGAAGCTATAGCTACAGGTACATTTTGGGTTCACATGCCATCTTTTCAAGGGACTGCTATCAGTGATGTCTTTCATGACCCTTTACATAGCCATAGTGTTTGGGGATTTGGTTGATGCAATATGCAATACAGCCCAGTCCTTCCACCACAGCTGCTGTACCACTGTTGTTGTACCAGCCCCAGATCCTGGACAAGTGGAGAAAGTTGTTTGCTTAGTTAGTCATAGAAGAAGCTCTAAATATTCCTCTGACATATGTTTGTTTTAACTACAGGTTCTATATTACTTTTCCTTTGCAAGGGTATGATTAGCTCAGGAAACACAAGGGTTGATCTAAACATATGTACAGGAAAATACTGCCATACAGAAATGACAAGGTGAGGGACACATCTTTTTAAACAGAACTTGTGAGTTTTTTCAAGCCCAGTCACTTTCCATTCTTATGAGCTTGAAATAGAAACGACCCAGCACTCTGCAAATCATTCCCTCAGCCACTATCTTCCCTCCCTCCGGCTAAAAACATAGCTCATGATCTGAAATGTATTAATATATATGTGTAAAAATGGAATTGGAATTATATCCATTTAGGTATTAACCATTTAACTGTATCACCAACCAGATTTGCCTATCCCCCATGCCCTTAGTCATTGTGCTTGTAGTAAGTGTGGGTAAAGCCCTTCCCAAATCTTCGCTCATGAAGCCAAGCCATCAATCAATATCACCATGTCTTGCCAGTGCCCTTTGAGGTTGCTTTTTGAAATTCAAAGTATCT
Source organism: Psittacula echo (assembly GCF_963264785.1). Classification (NCBI taxonomy): domain Eukaryota; kingdom Metazoa; phylum Chordata; class Aves; order Psittaciformes; family Psittacidae; genus Psittacula; species Psittacula echo. The sequence goes on along the minus strand of NC_137738.1, from coordinate 33,003,332 downwards.
GACAAATGTGGGCATTATTGGTCCATTTCAGGGAAAAAACTGCTTCTGACATATGTGCGCTTGCATACTTTTTATTTTAACATTACGTAGGAAGATGAAAACAGGGGTAATGGTAGATAAAGCACCTTTTCTTCTTCAGATGTAGACTAAACAGTTTCATAACAGTTGCTTCTAAATATTGCAGAAACCCCATGGTGGCATGCTAAAAATCTCACAGAGAAACAGACTCCTCATGTAACAAGCTAAAAGTCCTGGGTGCTGAGACAGGGGAGTCTGGTTCCTGTGCAGCATACTTGATAATGTCCCCTGCTCTCAAGTGGGGAATCGGGGTCTTACAGAGACAGCAGATGTAGCTCTAGGTAGCAGCATTTTTGCTTTTAGCAAGTCTTTTAATGGATCAGCAGTCACCCAGTGGTTGAGTATTGTGTAGTGTGAACCTGTCTAATGTTTCTTTCCAGAATCACTGATGAGCACAGCTGGAAGGAATGGGGGCCCTCAGGGGCAGAAGACCTACAAGGAGCGATCCTTACTTAACAACGCATGTGGAAAGCAGCATCCTTCTCTGAGGTACCAGGGAAAAACAGCTGATACATAAAAGAGGGAGAGCCCACAGATCTGGAATACTGAGAAAGGAACAGAATAGTCAGCTCCTTCTTTGGGATGAGATGGAGGGGTAAGATAGATAGAATTGCTGAAGGTGTTACTGGGTTATTATTTTTATGATCTCCAGTAACAGACAATCAGGGTTTGAGGTGAGAAGCTCAATGAGTGAGTAGCTGTCTCCTCGGATACCCAGGCTCTGGTCCTCCTGAGTTTTGTACTTCTTAAGAATGATAACCTTTTGACCCAATCAGAGGAAAATGCATATAATGTATCTCTGTAGAAAAGCTTTAGGAGAGCAAAGTCATGCACAGACCTTGACTTTCAAGATCCAAAGCATTCTCAATGTCCTTACTCAAGGGGCTACTTAAAAAGTCTTAATATTATGAATAAGTGCTACTGCTCAATTGCAGTTTTGAACTGTAAATCCCTTTCGGAAAATGAATGTATGTGTAAAAAGGAAAGCAGAATAGGTCTTGGAGAAAGTCATCTCTGAGGCTGATTAGTGAGTACAACCAAAAAGCAACTTTCTTCCTCCTTTTCCAAGACAAAAGTATTTTTACCCCATTTTTGATGGTGGTCTTCAGCCTCCAGAGATTTTCTATCGCAAATTAGCCATTCTTCTTTCCTTTTCTCTAAATGTATTTTGGATATTTTATACCCAAACATGCATCTGGTGTATTTTGCTTACAGACAGAAGCCCATATCTCTTCCCCCAATGCTTCTTTCACAGACTTTTTTCTTGCTATGGTTCCCCTTCTCATATGAAATAGAGTAGCTTTTGGGACAACATAGTCCATGAATTAGTCCATGAATTACAAAACTAGCATTTTGCCAGTCACATTCACAGGAATACCTCTCAATTTTCCTGCAAAATTTTCATCAAATAAGCAACATTTGTGATGTGCAAGCCTTCCCGCTGGATTATTCGAGAGGAACATGGAGTGCATGTTTCCCTGCTGGGACTCCCCTTCTTCCATTTCAGTTAAGGGAATATCCATTTTGAAGTTTCACTAGCTAAAGCTATGGCCATCTGTCTGAAAGGGTGCATGCCTTTCTTCTTGCTGCATCTGTCCTCACTCTTCCCACTCTTCATATTTACTTACAAACACTTCCCCTGACTTCTTTTTTTGCTCCTCATGTGGCTGGCATTTATAGCCTGTCTCTATTACTGTTAAGTATCTTTCTTCTTCAGCTTTGGCGCCTGTCTCCTCCTCTTCATCTCTTTCGAGAACATTTTTCCCTACATCTCACAGCAATGATGTGTTTGATCCTGCTCCACTCTTAGAACTTATGCTACTGATAGGTCCGTGAGAGTGCACAAGGGTGAAGTTTTTTGGGAGATCAGAGTTTGTTGTTACCCCTGGTAGGATAGAGAGCCAAAGTTATTATGGAATATGATACAAACCTTAGAATGTGAGTCAAAGGAATAGGGCACACAACGCAGGTAGAGAAGTCAGTGACTGAATGGATGCTGGAGATATCCTCTAGTATACAACAGCATTGTGTTTACATAAAAACCTTTCAGCACATTACTGCACCTGGGGCATTAGTGAAAGGATTTTTTATTAGTATCCGTTTTAGAGCTGTGTAGTAATTGACTTTTTTTTTTCTGACCTGACTGAAGAAAAACCCCAAAAAACCCAGTTTGTATTTTCCTGCAGAAAATGTGCTTAGTTTTCTTGGGGAATTGAAGTGGAGGCAAAAATAAATTACCTAGGTAGGATTAACATATTTCTGTCATTCCTAGATATTACTTTTTGTATAATGTTTAGGCTTGGAGGCTAAAGGGTAAAAAGGAGAATACCTTTCCTAGTCTGTATAACAAAATTACATGGTTCTGAACTTTCAAAATGGATAGATCAAGATAAATGTTTCAGATTTGTATTTTGTTTTGCTTACATTATGTATGGACAGTGCTGAAACAATATTTCTCAAGAAAATATTCTTTGAAAAAAAACCCTCATTTAGCTCTTTCAATAGAACCTAACAGCACCATATCCTCCCAACTTGCTCTCCTGTTAGAGCCTGACTCATGAACAATGCCTTACCCTGTCAATGTGACCATGTGCTTGAGAGGGGGCTGCAGATTTAAATCAGGCAATTTAAAATGTTTCCAATTATAGTAAATGCCTTTGGGAGGATGCCAAAATGCTAAATAGCTTGATAAAAATGAAAGGTTCTTTGTTTCAATTATTTCTTACTGCACTACATGCTTCCCCTGCCACCACTTAATTAGAGACAAGAACTCCACAGGAGATCCTGTTCTTTATTAATTTATTTTGAAGTTATTAACTGTACTCTCAACAGCAACACCAAAACCTGAATTCAATGGCAAGCTCTGGATAAGGAAAGACAGTCCAGTGGGTTATGCCATTAACATGGGGCTGGAAATGAGAGACCATAATTCCCACTCCTGACGAGCTCCTCATGCAATCAAATCACTTGGATCCAGATGATTAGAGGTGTTTCATTATACTCCTGTGGAAAACCATGCAAGCCAGGAATCTCTAATGATGTGATGTGTCATCTCTGTCTGTGACAACGTCTGCTTTCAAAAGGGTTTGTGAGGGTATCTATCTCAAGAAGTGCCCAGTGATTATTTAAGAAGTCCTGAAAAAAACATAATGAACACATGCATTTTGGGGCTTCGTGGACACACTATTTCAGCTTGTACTAACCTGTACAAATGGGATTAACTTTGCACCCCATTGCATATCAAAACTTTGGCTAGGTGTCAAGCAAACAGCCCCTCCTCCAGGCTGAAATGGGCCATATTGTTTTCTGTAGTTCCTATGTTCTTCCTGATATAGGAATCAATGAGAATGGTAACAGGAAGCTGAAATTAGGATTTTCAGTCTCCCAGTTCTAATTAAAAAAAGAGGCCTTATGAGCTAATACAGCAGAGGAGTTTTCTGCTCACCTAAGGATTATGGAGTTTAAAGGGTCACAGATTCTTGTAGCAACTAGTTGATAACATGAGGAGCTTAATGCTTGTTTGGACTTTGCCAACAAAATGTAGGTGAGATAAGAAAAAGAACCTACAGCAAAATTTACAAACTAATTAGTCAGCATTATAACAAGTCAGTTCACAGATGAGGACACCAATAGAAATGTTTATGTTGGGGATTTGTCTAGCCCTTAGAGCTATCTTGTTTCTGGTTTAAAATACTTGGGCTTACTCACTGAAATATTCTGCTTGAAACAGCATTGGGTTAAATACAATAGAACAACATGTTAAATTGTTTGTTTGTATAACAACTTGTAGGACAGGTCCTCACTCCTCACTTGATGCAATTTGGCAGGGATTATATGAGCTCAAGGGCTATCTCTACATAATTAGTTGTCAACTAATTTGTTCTAAGGTGTGATTACTTGAAGAAAATTTTCACTAGTGATAGTTACTGAAACATGTATTTTACTGCTTGTGTTATCCCATTGCTGGCATTCATATTTTTCCTTGGAGCACATGCTAGTGAACTTCATAGACCACAGCATCCTTATTACTTTGTGGCTCTGAATGTTTATATTGCTGCCTAGGACATCTGTGACTCAGCTCTCTGTCTGTCCTGCACTGCTTTGCTGTGTAATGCACCCAATTCTTCTAAGAAAAAATGCAGCCTATGTTGGCCATATAGCTACATTGCACAGAATGGTGAGATGAGACTTGATGGAGCTGGGTTGAGCAAACCTGGACATACGTGCACCATGCCAGCATGTTGAATTATCCCAGAACTCACAGAAAATCCTATTCGGGTCCATGATTCTTTTCCTTGCTGTGCCTCAGATGAACATAGCATCACGCAGGTTTAGCCCTTTTCAGAGATGCTAAGTATCTGCAGACCTCACAGCTTCTGAGGGTGTTCATTAGCTTTGAGGCCCAGGTCAACCTCTTGAGCTGGGGAGCCAAGACTGGGTTTCTCGAGGAAACTAGTGGTCTAGGTGTATCCAGTTTGTGCGTCTGGGGCTGAATCTAGCACAGAATTCTGGGGGGGGGTGGGGGGGGGAGAAGAACAGAATTGGCTTTAATAAGACTGTTGCTACAAATAGGGCAATATTGTCAGAAATCCTGAAGTATTGGACCTAATTTTCAATTAAATAGTCATCATTATAAAATATTACACTGCTCGCTTGTATTTACATGCAACAATTTCATTTCATTATTTTTGCTAATCATCTAGTAGTTACAAAGACTCATTTATGACCACTTAATAGCCAGACTCTTAATATTTGTAGTGCAATTAGCCTGAAACAGTCTTGAATAATGTCCTGTTTACAACTGAAGTAATAAACCAAGAGCACCAGGGGACAGAAAGGCTAATTAAAGGGGACAATTGGAGAAACAATCCAGTGTTCCATGGCTGGAAACATGCTGCTATTGTTTTGTATGGGGGAGATTTATGCTGAAGGTGATTAAACCTTAAAAGTATTTGGTTTCTTTTTGCATTTCTGTTTGGACTCACTGAACCTGACTCTCATTTACAGCCAGACTTCTTTACACTTCCAGTGGCAGTGTAAAAAGTCTTTAAGAGTGTATTTACTGCTAAAGTGGACTAAAGAAGGCCTAGTATAAAAAGGCAGTTAAAGTCAGACTGGACTAAAAAGTTAATAGGAACAGTTTTCCTACCTCTAAGTGCTCCGTATTTTATAAAGGCTGTGGGATCTTAAGGAATTAATAGCATTGCTATATAACGAACACAGACTGACTGTATCCAGATAAGTTGTGTTATTACTGCTAACATACGAACCCTCCTAAAGTCTGCTGGAGTGCTCGGCCACCACTCCTTAATTATATTGGGTAGTAGTGATAAGGGCACTCGTCATGCATCCAAAATCTGCTTTTTATTGGGAAAATTATTTACTGAGCATCTGCCACACATGTTTTCATTAGGAGCATAGTTTTTGTAGTTCTACATGTAGGCTTTTAATGAGACAGAGCTAAAAAATCAAGACCTCTGAAGCATAAGACATTTTAAGACCTTTGTTAACAAGTTTGGAATCTCATGTTTTCTAGCTTTCCTCTGCAGGCTGAAAAGCTAAGATTATTTCTCTGTTTATTTTTCTAAACAAAAGCTGATCTCCTCTTCTGATCACAGGAGTCTAAGAGCTTTAGCTTTCTTTCCTAAATAGATTGTGACTTGCAATAGAGATGCAAGAGTTGGCAATGCTGGAAGTTTGAGACTAGCAGTGTAGCTTTATTCATGGGCCTTTTAAGTACATTGTGCTTTCAGCTGAAATTAGCAGGAGGTTTGCTACTGTTGGCTTCACTGGGGAAAAAATCAGACCTGAGTAACACCATCATGTTCATTACTGAAGAACTATCATATTAGAAAATATAGTATGGATTGTAATGACTTGATAATCAACATTATGGTCCGTGGTTGTCTTATACATGATGCATTTGTCCCATATTTGACATATATAAAGGTGCTTAAAGAGGTTATAAAGGTAGTATAAGTGGCTATACTTTTTACCCCAGATTAGTGGTTATGCACATGCCTAGGAGCTCAGGAGGACCCTGGAGATGCTGCTTTTCCACGAAACAAAATTCTACTGTCAGCTTCTTGGAAGTAGCTTGCTTCTATGCAAGGTCTGATCTCCCACCTGCTGCTGAGTGTGAACTCACATCAATGCGCATTGCAGGGTTCTATGGCCCCCAGCTCCTAGCTCTGGGCTAGCAGCATCTTAAGTAGCTTGTGTACCTCCTTTGCTGTGCATGTTGTATGTAACAGGTTTAGTCGGTGTGAAAAAGGTCCTGCAGGATTAATTATAATCAGTAAAGACACTACAGATATTTTTTGCATTATAACCTGTCTATGTGGGCTGGTGCTTTGGGTCATGTCTAACACTTCCATTGCAACACTTGCTTTTTTCTTCTCCTTATTTTTGTCATCTAGATGTGATGTAGAAGATGAGCTACACCAGCTCCTCCCCTATGCGGGTCAGCCTCACACCAGGCTGGCGGTATACGCTAATGCATGTATCCAACAGTTAATTTCTAAGGTAACTCCGTTAAAGCTTGACTGGATAATACTCAGGGAAAATCTAACTGTAGAGCTTTCCACAATTTCTCTCCAGCCCTTTCAACTCAATAACCAGCTTGGGGAATAATGTGACAAATGTTGCTTTGTCTGCATTTCAGAGCCATATGTCAGGCCACATCATTCAGGATATTTTGAGAAGATGTACTATCTGAAGAAAAGGTCTTTGAAAGCTTGGAAGCTTCTAGTTACCAAAACACTGCAGTTCAGGTGAGGTGGGAGGTCCATAGGGGAATGGAGATGGATCTGCAGATGTGTAAAGAGATACTAAGACTTCAGCTAACATTATTCAGCATACTGATTAGGGACTTGACAGTGATAGTATAAAGTTGAGATGTGTGGCAAAAAAGAAGAAATCAGGTGATCAGCCTGATCAACCAGGCTACTTGGAGCCGTGGCTGAACTAATGAGAGAGTATTTTATGGGAAATGGTCGTGTCAGAAGAGATTTATAGGCAATGACCAGATTCAAATTGATTATAAATTCATGGTACATTTTTTTTCCATAATAAGTCAATGCTCCTTTAAGCAAGTTATGTATAAAGAGGAGATATCTTAAAGGGAGGGAAAAGCCATATTATTTATTCATAATTTAACAGTAAGAACCATATAATTTTTAAAAGGATGTCTGAATGACAGAAAGTTGAAATGAGAAAGGAAGCTAGGAAGTAACTGTCTTCTGAGGAAACTGGAGTGCAGAATTTATACATTGCTTGTGATGGATCTCATTCCCAAAGCCTTTCCTGCCCAAGGTCTTTGGAGCTGGGAATTATCTTATGATATTTATTGGTCTCAAGGTTCAGATTCCAAGCTTGTCAGTAGTGTAAGCGCTAAAGAATTGTGGGTTTGAGTGAAACTCACTTATGTGAGTAACTTGTTGAAAACGATTCCCATCATACTTTCCTCTGTTTGCTATCAATTTCAAGGTGATAAAGAGGCTGGCTAAATAGGGCAGGATGTTATGGGAAATGTCTGTCTTTAGAGGCTGGCAAATTGCCTCTACATAAGCAGCACTAAATGCCTTTCCTTTTTTTTCAGTGAAACCCTGTGGAAGTTGTGCCTGAGGAAGGCTCATGAAAAACCACCAGAGGCACAACACTTTAAAACTCATTTAGGAATGGAGCAATACACAAGAAGTAGTGTGAAACGCTCATAGTACCAGGCTTGGATAGTTGGCAAAACTTCACACGCGACCATGTCATCTGGGGACTCAATCGTATAAATTAGGAGAGCAATTTATCACAGGCTAGATTTATGAATGTAATATTTATGTCAGGGAGGGAGAGGAGAGAAGAAAGATAGATTTTTAAAATGGTTTAAAATATTCTTTGCTTAAAAAAATGTCATTATTTTTTATCTTTCTAAGCCAGCTGGATAAATCAATAGAAAGCAAATTTAGCTATTGTAAGATTTTGGGAAGTACACTTGCATTTTCTTTTCTTTTAGTGGTTGCATTCATTTGCCTGTTTCTAGAAACCCTTGGCAATGGGATTTTTTGAGCCTTTTCTCCATACATTAATGCTTGGGTTTATACAGGTCAACACAGTTCTTTGCATCCCAAGACTTGCTGGGTATTCATACGTGGGAACAGTATTGAATCATAGTGTTTATAAAGCGGCATTGGATGTTCAGAAAATAAGTAATAGGCCCCAAATATTTTCACCTTGAAATCACTGTGGAGAGCTCAAATTTTAAGTGACAAAGAAAATTGTTAACATTTATAATTCTCAGTCTCCCGAAATATTGATATTTTCATGTAGTGAGTCCCTTTCCCTTGTGTCCCCAGGGCTGGCCTTCAGCCACAGTGTCTCTGGATCTTGAAACATAACCTTTGACAACTGCTCTATGCTAATTAGTTTCCTCCAGCCACTTAAAGAAAATTAGAGATCCAATTTCTAAACATATGGCTCTATGTTCTAGTTGCTCAGGAAGGAGTGCTGTCTTCAGGTCCCTAGTCAACGGAGCAGCCATTGAGCTGGTTTGGCCCTTTGGGGTTGTTCATTGAGGAAATTTGCATCTCAGGGGACTGTCATCCCCATGAGCTTTTCTCGGCATGACAAGGACTCTGCTACAAGGAGAAGAAAGAGGGTGGTTGTCCTCCCACACCTCCTCACAGCCAGCAGAGTCAAGCTCCTTCCCTCTAGAAGTTATTTCTTCCCCTGCCTTGCTTCAGTGGAGACAGAGGCAGGGACAAATATGGCTTATGACCCAAAGCTGATGGTTACTGGTCCAATGTACAGGAAATCTGGTGTGTAGTCTATGATGGTGATTACATCATATTGACATTTGCCAATAAGCAGTGCTTGAAGTTTCTTTAGGAGCTTTCTTTAAGTGTCTTAAAGGCTTGCCCATCAACTCTATCTTAAGGCCAGATGATCTTTGAGGTCCTTTCCAACCTGGTATTCTATGACTCTATGCTTGATATGTCACAGGGTTGAAATTAGGGCTCTAACAACTTCACACCTCATTGAATTTTCGGGATAAAACCCTACCTGCAGGAAAACATAGGATGTAGCTGTCCAAGTGGCCTCTCCTCATGCAGCGTGCAAGCAACAGCAGTGTGGTTGCTTGTTTGATGTCTTTCTCTGCAGCAGAGCAGTACTGACACTTTCTACTTTCTCTGTTAGCAACAGGAGTCACCAGCACTGTTCACCAGGGAAAATCTGGCCCATGAGGGGCAGTGTCTATGCAATTATGCAGTATATCAGCATGTCTGCCCATAAAGACATTTATGATTCATGTCAGTGCAGTGGATAGCAGGGTAGGTATAATTAGGCCAATAAGAGAAGATCCACCTGGGGTGTGGACATTCTAATGTTGCTAGTTCCAAGAGATTGCAATGACGTACTAGTCCAAGTCCAGACATGCTTTAATCAGCTCCATCCAGCTAGGTCCGTTTTGGGTATGAAAGGGGGCAAAGCCCACAGATAAGCCTTTCCATCACAGATAGGATGGTTGCTGCCAGGGCAATGCACTTGCCCCAGCTTTCAGTGCTGGTATAGACAAGATCTTTGGGGACAAGTGGAGCTTGCAGAATGGCAGAGATTAGCAGCGATAGTGAATCAGCTTTATCAGAATTAAGTGGTGGAGTTGAAGACTAGGACCAGGGAGCTTCACCAGAGACTGAGCACAGCCCTGGGGAAGTGCCTCTCAGGGTCTGGGAAAGTGTCACCTACTGATGACAAACTGTGAGAAGATATTGTGAATAGGGAAGGTGATATGATAGAGGTGTATTTGTCTGTGAGATACTTGCACTGGTGGACAGGAAGGGAACAGTTAGAGATAGTGGCTGCAAACGTGGAGGAAGGGAGAGGAGAAAAAAGCATTTGGTAGTTCCTGCTGTGGGTAGGTTGGTACTGTGCTTTTTCCAAATGATCATGAGCTTCCCACATTTCCTAATGATCCTCTGCCTATGCTGTTCCCTTGTGTTCAGGGGAGCATCACTGTAGGTGGTCCCAGGCAATGAAGTTCCTCATCAAACAGTTCAAATAGGGAAGCAAGAGAGATGAGTTCAACAATGTTGGTTAGTTTTAGGAAGAATCTCTTAGATTAGAATCACTTAGCACCCATCCCTGGCAGTTACTGACAATATCTGATAAGCCAGGATGCTCTTGTGGATACTGCCTGTGGAAGGAAGAGTGTGATACAGATCATTCATAAGATTTCCTTGGTTGCTCTCCCTTCCTCTGTAGGAGAAGCTGCAGCCTTATTGCAGCACTTCTGTGTCTTAAATGCTTTTCACACAGCCTGATGTGGCATAATGGTGGGGCTGTCCAGTAGCCCATTGCAAACCTGTATGCTGAGACCTCTTCAGGTTAAAAAGCATGAGAATAACCCATCCCTCTTGGAAATTCTGTCTGCAATATCAAAGAGCTTGCAGTCTGAACAAACAAACTGGAGATAAGGTGGGAGAACAGGGACATAATGTTAAAGAAATGCCATTTATTATGATAAATGACTAGCGGTGATTTAAGATATTGAAGTATTATCATACAAATAAACACTTGATGAAAGCAGAAAGAGAAGTGCCTGAGGTAATAAAGATTTATGGATTCCTGGTTGAACCACAAGGGTTTAGACCAGGATAAGAGTGAAAAAAAAACCCAAGCTTGTTGAAGTGAAGATCACTTTTGAAAGGAACTAGAGCCAGCCTAAGTGAAGGGAAACAGCAGCTGCTGGGGGTGGGAAGGTTTTTTTGCTTATAGATGTTATTTTTCTAATCAGAGTAAATTACTCCTTAGAAAAAGGCAACTGTTGCCCCATTTGATCTGTTGATATCGGTATGGTGGTGGTGAGAGCAGTGGTGAAAGAAACACAAAGCTGAGAAACAGAGCTGTCATGTCAAGATGTCACTGAAGGAGTGTTGGGAGCACCTGCACCCAGGTGTGAGGAGTCAATGTTCTTAAGAGAAAATTGTAGCTCAGAGTGATGTCACGCAAGTACTGTATTTTTTTTTCATACTGATGGTGAGCCACAGATGGAGAAGAAAGGGAACAAAGAGGTGAAATATTAAGCAGACAGCAGAAAATAGACAAGAAAGTACCACTAATCAAAGTAGATACTCTTATGGGGAAAAGCAAGGTAACAAGAAAGGAAATAAACTCCCATAATACAAACTAATCAAGTACAAAAATGAGGACTTTTCTGGCTCACTACCTGACTGACATGGTGAATTGCAAATGCACAAAACAAAACTGGTCTTCAAAATAATTGAAAACACCTTTAAAGCTCTTGTCTATCTGCATTAGATAAAATACACTGAATGATAAATTTATTCACTGAATACACTGCATAAATAATACTAAATAATTCCTTCAAGGTGGAATTTTTCACTTTACTATATAACTACATAAATTCCAGGCATTATCCAAATTCTCCATCATCCCTGAAGTAAGATTAAAGAGGATGTCAACCATTCACGGACATCATCCATGCAGGATTATTTGAATGCATACACACAGAGCATACTGACGTAAGTAAACACAAGAACCATGTTAAGCACATTTGCTTGAGGGGAAGGTAATAAACTGACGTAGATTTAGTTCTTACTAAGGAAGATCTGTGTAGAAAGGGCTAATATATAGCATGCACTCTCCAGAGCTTAGCAAAATGGGCCTGTGATCATGACTGATTTCTCCAGGCATGACTTTAATGATCATGTTAGTGTTATGTATAGGCAGATATATAGCAGTTCATTGTCAATACTAACTGCAAAGGTTGTGCGAGCCTGGCGGCAGCTCCAAAAATACCATGAAGAATCAGACTTTGCTGTGCCTTCCAGCTGAAACGATGCTTGACGTCATATTAGAAATCGGAGCTGTTGTGGAACAGGAGTAAGGTTGGGCACACAACTATTTTCCTCCTCACTTACTCTGGTGGATAGTGAGCTATTTCCTCTCAGTGTCCAGTGTTCCCAGAATATTACCTATCATTTACAGTGAAGGGGCTTCTTAATTTATCATCAAAACATGGTTTCAGGATCCTTCTCCCCAGCCACAAGTGTACAGCATCTGTTCCTGTAACTATCATGAAGCTTACCTGTTATCACTGATATTAGAAAATCAGATTGATTCACTGACAAAATAAGTATGCAGAACAAGGTCAAATCAGGATGTAATCAATTATATGGACTGGTGAATGTAAGTTATTAGTAACAGAAGAACCCATTACATTTTTCAATGGCCTGGCACTTATCTCAGGCCATGTCTGACCCCAACCAAACCAGCTAACACTAGTCTCCTTCTTACCCACCGGATGTTTTTCTTTTGTGGGGAAGAGACTAAAAGTCCAACCCTATCCTCAAGCACTTTTAGTAGGGGGACTACCATGCCTGTAGTGTTTTCTGCTTGATTATGCAACCTTCAGTATGCTACAGTCTCATGGCTGTTGATTTGGCCTGGTGTGAGCTTTGATTTCATAGCCCATTATAAAAACTTACAGTTTTGGCAGATACCATATTGGTGACAATATTACACATTTTCAATATTATCTACCAACTTTTTTAGTGGAGACTGTTCTGACTGGGTCATGTTTATTCTTTGCTTAATCTCACAGCCCCAGGCTTTCATGGGGTGGTAAATGTCTTCCTGACATTCAGATCTAGGCATGACTGAGCAGTAGAAATACACTCTGGCAGACAGATCTAGGACCAGATACTTCAACTCAGCTTCTTTTTTCTCTTTCAAAGGCAACCTATAACAGATAGCAAATCAAAGACAACATGGTAGCACCAGGGAACTTGAATTGTTTCCTGGATCCATTAATCCTATGTCTCACCTTCCCAAGGTGCTAGAGCCACTGCCCAGGTGTTTCTCTGAGAGTCTGTATGATGTCAAAGCTGTGGAAGGGAAGAGGGGTATGGAAAGTGGGGTGGAACATTAATCTGTGGCTCTCCACAGCTCCAGTGACCACTGTGGTGTCCCTGCCAGGACCACGGGGTGAGCTGGAGACCCTGCTACCCTGGTGATGTGAAAACCAGCCTCAGTGCACAGCTCATGCACAAGGGAGGGCTCAATTCAAGTTAAGGTAATTGAATTAAGGTAAATGAATTATCTAGATAATTCCTGACACAGAGTGGGAAGAGTCAAGGAATCTTTTTGTTACTTCTTTGGCCCAGTCTTGGAGAAATTCTGGTTCAGCACTCCTGAAGCAATCAGACAGGTTTTCTGCAGCTGTTTCTGCATAGTGAACATACTGATTTCCCTAAACAAACCCAAAAATGCTTCAGCCTTTATGCCAATCTTTTTCAAACTCGGATGCCTACATTTATGTTCCTAGACTGAACTGAGATACTTTAAAAGAAATCAGTTATTTCAGTCATTTATGTGCTAATCAAAAGTGGAGACAAGCCCAGAATTGGAAGAATCCTCCAAGGAAGTACAGTGGAAACAAGTCTGGACAATTGATTAATGTGGAAAAGATGATGTAGAAATGAGAACCAGATTTTTATAACATGCACTGCTTAAGTTTGTATATTTCAAACTTCATAAACAACAGAAGTTTCATCTGAAGGACAATTTAAGTTGAACAATGTACTAAGTATCTGCTGCATTTGTTTTCAGCATGGTCATATATTCTATTCATGATATATTTGCACATATGTGATTTTTTTATTACACTATTAGTTTATGATAGTTACATATTTTGAACTTCGTCCCATGATGTAACTTCATAATTTATGAACTCTTTAGCTTCATTACAAAAACATTAACAACTAGAAAAGATCCCAGCATAGCAGAGAAGAATCAGTAAGAACTGTGTAGAATATGAGAACAGAACTGAGCTCACAAAGCTTACACTTTGTACTTCATGTGATTCACAGGCTAGTCAAACATTGTGATTTTCACCTTTCATAGGTGAAAAGCTGAGGTTCTCTTTTGAAAAGGTTCACATTGCAAAAATGGGACAATAATTGACTTCCTTACCTGCATCTTTTTTGATTTCTCCAACTGTACCATGACCCTGATGTAGACAAGACCCATATGTGGTTAAGCAGGTGGAATGTGGCTCACTGTCTAAAGCCGTATTGGCTGTTGGGGTAAATTGCCTAGTTTCCTTACCTGTAGAATCAGGATCACACTACTTGACAGGCAAGGGATGCTATGAAGACCTGTTCATGTCTTCATCCCAGTTGCAACATGCAAAACACTGTCATAAAGAAAGAGGGTTAATTATGATTGTTGTGACTAAGACTGGTTTGCCAAGAGCAGTGAAATAACACTGGAGCTGGTAGTAGCTATTCACCTTCACCTGTGCCTATGAAAAAATAGCTTGTAAAGAGCAGGAAAATGCTTTGAGGGTTTGTCAAGTTTTATCTTTTAACCTGCACATTTCAAAGGTCACCTAAAATGAAAATTTGTTTCATGGATGTGCAGCATTGATCTGTTAATGATAATAATGTGGTTTATTGTTTCTGTTTGGTTGGTTTTTTAATCTGAATCAAGATGTCACCATGGGCTGTGGGTAAACATCCTCTGGACTGCTCGTCAGCAAGAAAAGAAAAGACTTATTTCTGGCCCCACCTCCTCCTGCTCCTGACTGGGCACTCTGGCTGGATCCTGGACCTGGCCCATGTCCTCATTGTTGTTGCTGCCTGACAGACAGGAGAAAGATGAGTAGCACATGGCAGCTTATTGGATTCACTAGTATGGTAGGTGTATGGTGTGCCTTGGCCTCCATCTCTGTAAGCGGAGATAATCCTTCAAGAAAAGTCATCTCCACTTGGGTACCTTGGGCTCCTCCCAAAAAGCAGAGTGGATTAGAAGGGTGGATACTCAGAAACCCTAAAAATCAGGCCCTTGTTTTGGTGGCTACATGTGGGTGATGCAGTCGTAATACAGCCTTCCTGGTCACTCTGAAAAAGAGACGATCTGTGTTATTCTGCACCCAGATGGATTATTAGTTTTGATGTAATGTAGAAACACCCTGCTGGGAAAGTTCAGCCAAAAATAAAGTCACACATCTGTGGCCTTCCTTTTAATTCCCAGTCAGCCTTCATTGTTGGGCTGACCTAATCATGCCCACTAGTTTCTTAAATTAGCTTCATGGATCTAAAAGACGCTGTACTAGTTTCAAGAACATTTTTTATTGGGCTAAGCTGTAATTACCTGATGTAAAACCCTTTCAGGTAGAAAGAGTGTATAAATTCATTGGTATGTATGTACGTATCTGAAAGTATGCAAAATGAACTCATAAATTTGTCAACTACAAGAAGAATCATGTTGCTTCTACTGTTGATTACATATAATTAGGATTTAAAAGATATGCAGATGGAAAGGAAAACTAGCTAGGAACTCAGCTTGGATTGAAATTACTCATTGCTCTCAGTCATTTTCACAGCAAGCATCAATTGTCAAGGATTGCTTTTTATTTTTTTTAAATGCTCACTCAGACCTGAGAATTATTTTAATTAGATTAGATTATGGCAACACATCTCCCTCAGTGCAGTCTTGTCCATGCAGAACCAGTTAGTGCACCATTTGACCACAGCTAGTGAGACTAGGAGAAGGGTGTGGATGTGTGAAGAGAGGGAGAAAAGGGAAAGCAGATGTGGTTCAGAGATTTTTTCCATCGGATTTTCAAAATAATTACCCACTACCCTCATTCTACTCCCACTGGCGTCAATCTGAGCTCTGCTGTAGATTGCAGTGGGAGTAGGTCTAGGTCAGTGCATGTTCTTTTTGAAACAACATCCTCATTTGTTACATAAATGAAAGCTCTGTGAATCGTTTTGTGCTCACTGGGATAGTTTTTGAAATTGAGAACTGTCAGGGATGGGGGAACACCACTGACTTCGAAGTGGACAACACAAATCTCAGTACAGGTATCTTTTGGAGTTGCTCCTTTAGATCCTGGGTTTGTTTTCCATGCACAGAGTTGTGAGGCTCATGCTGTGTCACCAGGGTCCTTCTCTCAGAGTGCTGAGACACCACCAGTCCTTCAGTCTGTAACACAGTGAGGTCAAAAGACCTCAGAAAACGAGAAGCAAGTACTGGCAATTGGCTAAAGACTGAGTCATCCTTTGTGCCTGAACCGTTTACCAAACTATGCCAGGCCATTCTTGGGAACAGATGAGCTTTCTTTGCTCCCAGCTAGCATAGACACCCTCACTGGAAGTCAGGGAGGGACATTTTTCATTCCTTTTGCTTTGATTTTGTTCCATGAGAGGTGAGCATGGCACAACAGGAGGATGAAAGGAAAATGAGTCAAGTGGGTAAGAAAGCCAGGTAGCTGTTCTTGATTTCTTTGAGACAGAGGTATTTGGCCAGACAGGACAGGGCTGTTTAAAACCCTCCTTAATGATTTTTTGTACCCAATGGCTATATGATTTCCTTCCCAAGTCTAGGTGTTGAACAATATGTGCCACTGTGGGTTCTGTGACAGTGCAGCTTCCTAAGGACATACTCAGAGCAGACCTTGTATTAAGGCTTGACTCAGAAAAGCAGCCCTTGCGTGCTTCCTTGGCTTGTTATGTACAAGTGCAGGCAAATGTTAAGATCAAATGACTAGCTTTCATGACTGCTTCTTAGTTAAAGAGGTGGTTTTATGCATATATATAAAATGTAAACATATATGTATATGTCCTGAGGCCACTGGTGAATCTTTCTGGATTATTGCCCTGAATTTCTGCATTTTATGTAACACTGTTTTCACCAATAATATTCTCAACATCTTGGGGGTTTCACTGTACTAAAATTTGCTCAGTGAGACACAGCTTTTTGCACTGATGGACTTTTATCTGTGAGTAATTCCTCAGAAGCATTTCTTTAGATAGATTAATGAATAAAAAAGGTTTATGTTGACATGAAAGAAACAAACACCCTCTATCACAAACATGATAGTGAAATTCCGTTATTAAAGGACACCCCTGCCCCAAACCTTGTCATCTATGAGTAAAATAGTTAAACACAAGGCTTACCAACACATGTTTTTAAAATCCTCAAGCATACTGTATAGATGGCAGGTATAATCCATGCTGAAAAAAACAACTTTAAAGTTTAACCCATTGAAATCAGTGAAATTATTATCTTGGGCTTTATCCTGTAGTGAAGGTATTAGGCTGAGACTCCTGGCTTTTCCGTCTGTCTCAGCCCTCATCCCTGTTGTCAAGGAGATAGTGGAAATCATTTAGCTGCACCACAGACTTGTTCTCTTATCTGTGCCACTGAAAGCATAATTTCTTAACATTAATTAATAATTGCTGTGAGATCCTCAAGCAGAAGATGCTTAGATAAGCAGCGTATAATTTTATTGCGAGGCATATAAGAATTTATAGAGTAAAAGTTAGAAGGGTTTAACATTCGGTTCTAAACTGAGTTTTCCCACAGGAACTTCCATGGAAACAGGACTTCAGAAGTACTAGAAGAAATATTAAACTTCATACTCTGTGATCATCCCAAAGCGCTGGAGAAGCCAGAATTTCACCCCAAAATAGATTGGTTATCTGCACAGAGACTTGAAAACAAATTGATTGCAGTAGTTCATCTTCTTTACTGGGGTGCTCCGTATCACAAGAATAAGTGGCAATTATAGGACACTGTACATAGCGTGAGATAGGTAATGTGTTTGCTGGTACAGCTCGTTTATCGGAACATCCTATAATCCTGTTTTTGAAGAAGACAACGCATTTTAAATGATTGATTTCAGTAACTGCTTTGTCCATTTTGAGGTTAACGGGAACCTGACACACGGAAAGACATTTCAGTTTGAAAATTTCCTCCAGCATGATTTTGATGTGCCAGTTTTCACGCCAAGTCAATACATGATGTCTCAATAATAAATGGCCTCAGGAGTTTGAAAGACAGTGTGTAATTCTACTAGGTCCTAGCTTTGGAGCCCGTATGGGAATTGGTGGTCTCTTTCTCTCAGATTTCAAGGACACAGGTAAAGTTTCCGTGAAGCAGAATCAAGTCTAGAAGTTTCAAAACAATATTCTTGAAATAGCATTGCCATATGCTAAGAAACAGGCAGTGTTTGCTGATATCTACCACTCTCTGTAGTGAATCATGAAGAGCAGACAAAAATTACCTTTCATATTATCCAGGAGCATATTACACCTCTTAGGCGGCATGTTGCTTTCCTGCTGTAATGTCTACCTCAAATGATGGTGTTTCCTTTGTAGGTGTACACACTCAAAAATTACAATAAAACTAGAGGACTTGCTAGTACAGATGTTTTTTTCTCTGCCTGGACTTGGCCATTCAATGCTTCTGGAAGGCACTGAATGGGCAGGGCAAGGAGCTCAGCTCTGGCAGAGGCAGCTGTTTCACTGATAGTCATGGTCTGTCAAGAGCTTAATGGAGATGTGGCACGGAAACAAATCAGGCCATCACAATCTGTTTTGTATCGATCCACTTTCAAGCCCTGACAACAAGGGCATGCCAGAGATGGGCAGGGCTGCGTTCATGATGTTTTCAGCTCTGGGAGCTCTCTGATGTAGCTGTGTTTATAGATAATCTGCAAACAAGATCTGCAGTGTTTGGATGGGGTGGTTTATTCCCTGTTCATGTCATACTCTGGATGTGTCCCAAATCCATGAGACATGATGCTAGATGAAAACTGCTGTTTCTTCCCTCTTTATGGTTGGTTACTTTTGTGTTCCTGGGAGCACAGAAGAAAGTCCAACACGGATGCTTAGATACTTATGTCATTAAAAAAATATTTTGAATGCATCCTCAACTTCTTCCTTTTTTTTTTTTTTTTTTTTTTTTTAGGCATGGAACAACAGCTAAGTCATAAAAAAAAAAAAAATTAGAAAAAGAATACAAGAGGGAAAAAAATGAACAGTAAAAGCTACCGGAAGAAGGAAGCAACAGTGCATAATCACACTCTAGCTTTCCCATGGGGCTGTTTAATTAATTGTCGTTTACTCTTACCAGTTCATTTCTACTGAAAGATTTTCTTTTGTTAGCTGTAAGCAGGATATGCACCCAAGTGGAAATTTGTGTGAAAGAGATTAAACCTGTAAACATCACTTCCATCCTAACTGGGAGCATGGGCATTATTATAAAACAACTTTAATTATAGGCAACTTAAAAAAGATACCATCACTTCAACAGCAGCTACTGTGTACTCAACAAGATGAAACTCAATCCCTTGCAACCAAAACAAACAGGCTATCACAAGACATTAAGGTTTTGAAACGTGGTGCTTTGGCTTAGGAGGGAAGTGCCAGAAAATCTGATACCAAATCTGACACCAAAAAAGGTTTTTCTGGGTCACTCACGAAACTAAAGGTTTTTAAAGGGTCTGGGGTCTAATAAGTCCCTAGTTTATTATGCAAATAATATAAATCTTGTCAAAAGTTGCAGGTGTTTCGTGCTTTTCCCTCACCTCATAGGCAAGAGAGTCTTATCTCAAAGCTTTAATAGCTGAAATCCCAGAACCCCAAGGAAGTTTGGGTTCAGCTGCACTTTCCTTCTGTTATTTATTACCCCCTGTTGTGAAAGTGCTGACTTACCCTAGTGATTGACCGGGTTCCATGCTGCTCCAAGTGCTCTGTGGGCAGCAGAACGCTATCTCCACCCTATGGGTTTACAATGTATTTGGAACAGAAAGCAATGGACAAGATCATCAAAACTGGGTGACAAAAGGAGAAATAAGACAGAGGAGCCATAGTGAGATCATGTGAGCAACTAATTAGGTAGGTAAATGCATGCATACACTACAACCCTAATAAGCACATACAGCTCTGATCAAAGTCAGGAGTCAGTAGCTGTACTTGGAAATGAGTAGAAAGAGCTACAGCACAACTTCAGTTTGGCCTGGCCAACTTGTTTCAGCAAAGATGCCACCAGCGTATGCTTGCACTTCTGAATCCTGTGGCTTCTACAAAGAGATGAAGTGAGCAGGAAGCCAGATGGACCCATCCTCTATCATCTTTCTCACAGCCCTGATTCTGCATATATTGTATGCCCACAGGGGCAGAGTCTTCATGAGGTGTTTAGGTTTGCTGTTAATATGAATAGTACTGAATTCTGATTGTGCTCTTTTAATGGAGTTCGAAATTTGCCCTTGAAGTTAAGATATTCATTTATTAGGATAAATGAATCCCAAGGCACAATTTTAAGTGGCTTTGGTAGTATTACACCAAACTTACCTCTGGATCTTGAAGCTTACTAGTCTTGAAAAAACCTCCACCAGCTGAATGCAACACATTTTTGATTTGAAGATTTGAAAACCACCAGGGAAACATGTAATGCTTGAAAGACTTAGGAAGATCTTTCTGGTTTTTTTGCACCGCCCCATTCAGTTGACTGTATGTTTGGCAGGGAGCTGAAAATTGAGAACTGGCATTGGGAACAGCTTGCAATAAGAGATGATGATAAGTACACATTGTATAGGGGCAAGTAAGCCAGTTTCACTCATAAGCTGAAAGCCTTTGACAGAGATCGGAAAAGAAGTTGTCAGTCCTGTGTAGCACCTTGAATAATGGATCCAAATCCAGTTATTTTTATTACACAGAATTGAGTGTGAGGGCATGGACTAAAATGTGGTGATGCTGGCATGTAATTGTTGTGCTAATGCTCAGAGTAAGACACACAGATTTTTTGCCTTGGAAATTACAAATCTGGATGGCAGGATTTGTCCAGGAGCAGCAAAGGCCAGCCCCCAAGAGAGCTGTCAGGGCAGGTCATGTCGGGCAGGTCATGTCAGCCAGGGCTTGTCCCACTGCCCCAGCAGCCACAGGGCAGCCAGTGCTGCTAATCATCAGCATAATTGTACTTATGATGGGGCAGGGCTGAAGTGCAGGTGGGAAATCAGTCTGGTCAGGGTGAGTAAGGTACATGGTCAGATGTAAGCACGTTTGCAGTGTAGCTCAGGAAGCACTGAGAGTGAAGTGAGCTAAAATCAACTCTGAAGCAAATGGGTAAAAGCTCCAACAAGCCTCCTCAGAGCCCTCCCTCATACAGATCTTCTCTGAGTAGCTGGATCAGATGTCCTAGAGCTGTACCATTCTGCCAGGCAGAATCACAGGAACGCAGAAGAGTGTTCAGGTCTGTGATGGGATATTTAGGAAGAGAATGAGCACATGTTGATTCTGCTGAAACAAAATATCAGTGAGCAGTGTCCCTCATTATAAAAACCTCATTTCAACCTCCAAACCCAATCATTTATGACTCTATTTACTGCCACATTATGCTTCATAGGCTGGGTCTATTTTAAATGCAGCTCCTGGATATCAATGTTCCAGGAATTGATTTAACAAGTTATGCCTATCTTGCTTAATTTCCTTCAGCTTTGCTTAAAGAATTTGATGAATTTGCTGCAGCAAAAGTGGTGCCTGTAAGGATGCTGCCATTTCCACAGCAGGGCCTTTATGCTGATCTTGAGATCTTCCTCCCTCTCAAGTGGACTTGCATTAAACCCTTATGCTTCCATGAGATAAGCAGTATGGCTTTGGTCATTCTGGTGCCCAGGCATGGCAGGCTGCAGCAAGAAATTGGCTATTTTTGAAAGAAAGCAGGCTGCTAGGAAGTTTGACCTTGCTGGGCTGGGACATGGCCATTGCAGAGCAGTGGGATGAAGTGTGGAACTCCCATTTGATAGAGCGCACACACCTGCATGCTCTTTGGACCTATCTTATCTCTCTTTTTCTTCTCTTTCCCAAACTCTTCTTTGTTTTAGCTCTGGAAAATGAAAGCACCCACAATTTTTATTAGAGGAAGGTGGCAATTGTACACACTTTGTAGTGGCTGTGGAGTTCAGGATAAGAGAAACAATCAACCACTGGAAGGGTGTGATGCTGTGAAGCACACTCACCTTCTGAAGCACTTCCACCACTGGTTAATTTTCCTTTCATATCAAATAACCTGCATTTTGATTTCCCGCCTTTGTGTGCAGACGCAAGTACGTGCATGTTGTGGCACACAGAGGGTCAAATTAATCACTGGATCAAATTCATTTCTCAATGGCATTATCCTGAGAATGATCTTTGCGCACAGTATGTAGCAGGAACACCAGCTATATGTCTGTGTTTCAGTAACAAGCAAGCCTACATACCAATCGCTCTAGATCTTACTGGTTTTAGTCTTTGTACTGTGTGACTGTATACTTAATTGTGGATCCATTGATTTGCTGACAGCCGTTTAGATGGCTTGTCTGAATATTGAAGATTAAATCATTCTAGGATGCATTTGCTTTTTTTTTTCCTTTTCCTGTTTAGATCCAATTTTTATCTCTGTAACTGCTGATCACATACCAGTTGCAGTTGCTTTCATGAGCTGAAGAGAAAGGAGCTTTAAATGTACTATTTATCAAGTTGATATTTTCCCTTTGATAAGTTTTCCCATTACACTGCAAATCTTATATAGCTCACTGGATTTACCCTTCTTCAATTAGCAATCAAGCTTCTCCATATGCATGAGTGTAGCAAATCAATACTCACTGAGCCAATTGCTCTTTATAGTGATAAGAAAAAAATAACTGACAGAGGAAGAAGTTCATTTTAAAAGATTCATAGGCGAGAGGAAGAGGCATGACTGAAGACTAGCTATCAATCTGCGTGCTGATAAAACCTGGGTAAGGCCACTCTGAAGTGTTTGGTGCTGAACTAGCCCAGTACGTGTACCAGAAGAGCATATAGGAT
The DNA here is from genome assembly GCF_963264785.1 of Psittacula echo. Classification (NCBI taxonomy): domain Eukaryota; kingdom Metazoa; phylum Chordata; class Aves; order Psittaciformes; family Psittacidae; genus Psittacula; species Psittacula echo. Next base: position 32,980,605 of record NC_137738.1, on the reverse strand, counting down.
CACACTGAAGGGGGGTTGGCACCATCTGTGTAAACAAGACTTATTGCAGCCCTCAGCTCTTCCTGTTGACCCAGCAGCAGCTGTTGCTACACCTCTTCTGTGGGCAAAACTCAGCAAGGCCTTCCTTTCAAAACTGTATCTCTCTTCATGCTCATGTGTACTGAAGAAATATCTGATTTAAGATTTCACGAGAAAGATTCTTTCATTTTCAAAGCCACATATTGATTTCAGGGTCTCTTTTTTTTCCCACGTGATAGATATAATATTGCCAGAATTTCTGCCTCCTTGCTCTTTAGAGTCAAGGTTTGTGTTCCTTAGTCCCATTTATTCAGCCAGAAAGTATCTTACCTCTTCCAGCCCACTCATCAGAAAGCAGCAATCCATTTCCCTGAACGGTTTGAATCTTGTTCTGACTAGTACCTTGGGCTTGCTTATATTGAATGTTTCAGTGTGTTTCACTGACTCCGAGTGATGGCAAAGTAGAGTGATCACCTATCTGCCTTTCAGAGGAATTAGTGAAACTGCTTTGCCTGATCACAGCTGGTCAAGCAGGCTGGTATGTTCAACTCTTTTTGTGCTTTTATTGCACAGAATAAGATAAATCATGTAAGGCTTGTGAATTTCTTGGCCAGGTCTGTTGAATAGTTAACTCTTGCCAGTGAACTCCTTAGCTTTCTCAGCTATTCACAGCTATTAAAGAGAAGTAAACACATGGGTGTTCAAAGGCTTTCCCTTCCCTCTGCGGCTCTTCCCATGTTGTTCCTAACTGGAGATGAAAAGGAGAGGGCAAAGATTGCTCTGTCCCAACAGGCATTCCAGCTAACGAAATAATTATCTGACAATGTGGCTGAGTATGGAGTAATTGTAAAAGCAAGCTGCTTGGCAGTGTGCCTCAAGGCGAGCTGCTTCCCTCATGTTTCCACACCTTCACCCAGGGAAAAGCTCGGCAGAAGTGACAGGATTATGAAACACAGCATGTTTTGGAAGTCCCTTCACTGGGCTTTGCACAGGGTGGTGCTCATATGTGCTTTTCAAGCCTGCAGTTTGTTTCCCAAATCTGCAAAGACCTGAGAAGTAGCCAGCACTCCATCTTCTTCAGCAGGTAAATTAAAACGCCATTAAAATGCTTAGCCTGTCTCATATATAACATCTTCAAACTGTTTTGGCAGTCTCTGAATGAATGCCTAGGACAGAGACTGAGCTGTTCCCTTGTACACTTTAAAAATGAGTCACTCCAGAGCAAGACAGAGACTTGATGGCAGCGGAAGCCTATGCGAGCCCTGCCAGCACATCACATATATTCTCTTAGGACTGACAGTCTAAAACCTGACTGTCTCCAGGCACAATAGCATCAAATTGGAAAGAATAGACTAGAAGGCAGGCCAAATGTCACCTGACTATTCATCAGACCCATGTACTTTTCTCCTTTTTGATGTGATCAATTGTCACCTCTGTTTTAGGCAACAGGAGAGATGTAGTGGAGGAGAATGCCCTGATTTTACTGCAAGGCTTCGTGAAGGCACATTTATAACGATGAAGAGTGGACTGAGCAGGGACAAGTGTGCTGTTAGTATCTGAATTCTGAAAGGCTTATAAATCACAGCACCGCAAGCCAGGCAAACTGTTTATTAGACATGCAAATCCCTTAGACAATGCTATAAAAGCATAGGATACTTGGCAAATACTGTATCTCTTGTCTGAAGAAGCTTGCAGCTGCAAGTTGTGAGAAAAATGTTTTACAACTCCAGGGAAAGAATTGTCCCTTAGAAATGGAAGACTATAATCACAGAGGGAAGAAATAATGTAGCCTGACCTATCAGGAATCCAGGCTCCCAGATTAACTCACGTGTTCGAAAAATAGGGATTGAAACAAAAATTGACAGGTCTGCATAAAACTTGGCCCTGATTAGCTCAGTCCCAATGCATGGCTTTGTAAGATGCAAACAAAATATTAAAAATCAGTATGGTAAGAGGCATGGTGGGGATACATGGTCCAGGGCTTGTCTATACCAAAACCATTTCAGTTTGATTGTTCTGACATTTTTTCCAGCACAGCTCTAAATGCCATCCCTGGCAGTGTTCAAGGCCAGGTTGGACGAGGCTTTGGGCAACCTGGTCTACTGAGAGGTGTCCATGGCAGGGGGGTTGGAAATGGGTGGTGATCAAGGTCCCTTCCAATGTGATTATATGATATCATTAAAAAGATAGGCTTGGTAAACAGTACCCCAGAAATGTCTCCATTTGTCTGCACAGGGCTTGCAACACTATCCATCTCATATTCCCCCCTCCATCTTTGTGTAAGAGGCTGTGTCAGAGTACCCCAGCTGGCTGCAGCTGCAGTGGGGCCAGGGTGCTGCTCCTCACCCAGCCCCAGCCCATGGCTGGCCACATGATGTCCTGCTGTGGCTGGAGCCCGGACCCCCAGAGGGCAGCTATGGAGACCTGGATGAAGGCTGTGGCTGCGCAGGTGGAGCTGAATGTGCATTGTTGACAACCCAACTGACAGCTTATTTTCAGCACAAGTGATTCTAGTAGATGTCAGCATCCTGAAGTATTGTCTATCCAAAATACTCTGTAAAAAAAAACCCAAACCCAGCTTGTAAAATATAATTGACCTATATGGGGTGCGGGAAAAGGGAGCAGGCTTCTGACCTGCAGTGCCTTGACATGAGCCAGAACCAGGCTGCTTTACGCTGTGAAGAAATCATTTAGGCTGGTGGGTGCAATTGCCTATTAGGGAAATGTGTCTCCCTACATAACCTGATATGGTTCATTCTGAACCCAAAATACATCACTAGATGGGTCATTAATCTTATTCAGTGTGACTGTTCCTGTCCATCAGCTTCCTGTGTACCTGCTCTGTTAGTGGGTTTCAAATCTTCTGGAAATAACTGCAGGGAGCAGTATACCAGGTTCAGTAGAGCAATAATTTGATATGTTATGAAGAATCCCACACTTTTGTGCAGCACACTGGATGTAAGGAGAGGGCATCTGCTGTAGCTCTTTCCCTAGCATGAAACTTTTAGAGGGCATGTATTGTGTCAGAGCTTGAAAATGTACTTTTTTTAAGAATTAAGCCATTCTTTAACCTCCCTCTGTCTTCTTTTTTTTTCCCCAAGTTGCAAAAGTGTTTTTTTTATAAAGGCCTTAAGCCATTCTGAGATAAGAAAATGCTGGTTGATACAAACGAAAAAATCAGTTTCCCTCTACGTGTATGTTTTTCTGCAAAGAAAAACATCCGTCACTAATGAGTAATGAAAGATGAACCTGAAATGAAACAGCACGTTTCTATTGAAGATCCAGGTGGGCCGGAAGATCTGTTTAACGTACCCAGCAATGAAGGTACCCATTGTCTCTACACTTTAATATTGACATAATATATTTTCCTTTAGTCTTTAAGGTTCTAGAAATGCCAACATAAAAGTCAATATTTAACACTGAGTTTTTATAGGAGTTCCCCATCTTTGCCAGGCTCCACTGCCTTCTCTTTCTCAGACTTGATAAAGGCTGCTCAGATGCTGTTGACCTTATCGAAGAGCCCCCAAGGAAATGTTAGGACTCATGTCTGTGGAATCATCCCTTCACTGTTCAGCACAGTAAAAGAGCTATGCTACTTATTTAAACTTTCAGATACGAACTTAGTGTGAGATGCTCATTAATTTCACCCATGCTGGCACCGAATCCTTCCAGCCCCAGCTGAGGGGCTGCAGTGACGGTCCAGCCCATGAGTGAATCCAGGAAGCAGATCAGGCTGGTAGGTTCAGAGCCACAGGCAGAGCCTCAGGGCTGCATCTGCTGACAGCAGCTGGGCCATCCAGCAGAGCTGATAGATTTTTATGAGAAGAGTGTGTAAAAGCCCTGGATCATTGTTCTGACAGGGAAGCTGTCCAATTCACCCGGTAAGTACAGTGTTCAGGGCACAGCACTACAGGAAACTGTGAGGCAGCTAAGCTAGGCGTTTGCCCTGTGCAATTCCTCTGGACGAAGCAATTGGCACAAGGCGTCTGTCGCAAAGAGGGGCTCATGATTGTTTTTCCTTCTACTGCCAAATGGATGCTGAGAAATTCATGCTGTGGTCAACCCTAATCCTATACCCTGGCCAAAACAATGACCTTGGTCACTGCTAATGCCAGACAGCTGTACAAAATGGTGACTTAATGCCTAGCAGGGATATTGTGAGCATGAAGTTCAATGATTACAAGGATGCCATACCAGTTAAAGTACTAAGATCTAATGGCAAATCCAGTCCTTTTAAAAACAGAAGGCACTTCAGAGGAAAACTGAGGATTTAGCTTTGGATTTAACCAAAATGCTGAATAAACAGAAACATTTCTACGCATTTATTTGAAGTAAGAACAGGCTCAACAAGCAAATAGATGAGAGGAGGGCAGCTTTGTGGCAGGTGACAGCTGATAATTGCACAGGGGCCTGGGCCAGCACATTATGTACGGAAAAAGTTTCAAAATAAATAGGATCAGCATTTTTTTCCTTCAACAAAACTGTTGCAGTTTATTAGCTTTGCTGCAGCCATGCTTCTGGTCAGCTTTTTTTCTTCGTTCACTAAAACGTACACTAGGGATCACGATAGTGAATAAAAACTGGTTTTCAAGACTGTCGTGGTTTAAGCCCAGGCCGTAAATCAGAGCCACGAAGTCCACTTCCCCCCCCACCTTTCTTCCCTCCGCTCCTGGAGGGACAGGGAGGAGAATCAAAAGAATGCAACTCCCACGGGTTGAGATAAGAACAGTTTAATAACTAAGGTATAACACAAACCACTACTGCTACCACCAATAATAATAATGATAAAGGAAATAACAAGCAAGAGAATACAACCGCTCACCAACCGGTACCTCACCCCCACCCTGCCATCATCCAGCCCTTCCGGGAACCCTCAGTTCTACCTCCTGGGCATGACATGCTGTGGTATGGAATACCTCTTTGGTCAGTTTGGGTCAGGTGTCCTGTCCCTGCTTCCTCCCGGCTTCTCCTCCTCCCTGGCAGAGCATGAGACTCACAAAGTCCTTGGTCAGTCTAAACATCGCTGTTATCAGCTCTGTTCCCAGGCTGAAAGTCAAAAACACAGTGCTGCAACAGCTACTAAGAAGGAGAAAAACTGACTGCTACTGCTGAACCCAGGACAAAGACAAAATTCTGCCTTAACTGTGTCTGAGCCCTATTTTGCTACATTGTTCATATAAATGTTTACTGAAAGTACATTTTAGGATCTAAAAACAGACTTAACTTCTACTAATCTTGTCTTTCAGAAAAAAATGAATTAAAACCAAAGCATTAGAATTGGTTTTGCAAACCAGAGCTTAACATTTCTTCTCTTGAAACTGAAAATTGTAAGAAAATATAAATTAAATTAGTTTTAAACATATTTAATTTTCTATGTAGCATAAGTGAACCACCAGGCACATAAGGGTGTGAGTTGTGACTATCTAGTGCTGAAAGGAGTGTATCTAGAAGATAATTTATAAGCAAATGGACCATTCAAGTTTTGTAAAACATTAGATCAATTTGGAAAATTTAATACTTCCCACTACGTTTTGTTCTTAGGATTCACAAAAAGGAGCAAAACCTAAATTAATCATTTGTACTTTTGGCTAGTTTTTTGTTGTTCCTGGTGTAGCAGGACTTTGAATCCTCAGTCATGAACCACTTTTATGAGGCACTGTTCAAGTGAGGAGAATCCATCCTTGACCAGGGTGCTTGGAAGTCTCAGTTTCTGAGAGCTGACATTACACAGGGAATAAACAGAGCACTCATGTTACAGGACTGGAAACAGGGGTTGACAAGGCAAGGAAACAATAAAAGAACAATTTCTGCTGAAAGCAGCACTCTAGAAACAGGCAGAATTAGAGGAGCTACAGTGAGTTGTTACATGTTGACCCATATGTATATGTTAACCCAAGGACTGGCTCTCACCAGTACTGAGGATGTTGAAAATGCAGGGAAACATCTGAGATTAGGCTCATGTGACCAACTGGAACCAAAAGATAACGCAAGAAGTTGTCCCCTGAACAGAGGGACATGTACAAATCATAGGACTGAGAGCATTGTCCAGAATGTTTTTAAATGCTGCACAGATGCTTCTTTGTATCTTGTCTCTTTTCATTACTAAATCCTTACTCTATAGGATTGTTGGTCTTTCTGTGAGGTCAGAGAAGGCTGTCACAGCCGCTCAGGCCCATAATGGTGGTGTTAGCCCTTCCAAGACCACAGACGTAGGCACAAAGATATGTGAGATTGATGTTCTTCTTTAATTATTACTGGAGTAAAATAACTGATAAATACTTGTCAATTGTTTCTCTTATCCCATACACTCTATGCTTTTTACAGATTTGTAGTTGTTGGAAAACATTTGAGATGAGCAAATAATTTTTTCAGGGAAGCTTTGGACCATTTTGGCCATTATTTTAATGGCATATCTTGGAGTGTATGTTGATGACTCCCCTGAGTGTACTCATTATTCACCCAGTACATTTCCATGGATCAGTTATTTGTGGCCAGTATTCATACTCCTGTACCACCAATGCCAAGATGTTATTGTGAACCTTGTTATTAAGTGATTTGCATAAATCTTCAACTGAAGAAATCAAATGATTGTAAGATGCTTGCCATTCAGTAAAACCCAGCAGTTCTCCAAACAAATATTTTTCAAGGACCTGTAGAGGGTTAGGAACAAAAAGAAACTGGAGCTCCAAATACCTTATCTAAAATATTTTGAGATCTGGAAGTCATAATTCAATAATTAAGCCAATATTTAGTATTTAAAACAATACAGATTTTAAAATCTGCTTTTACATAGTGGCTTCTGCACTTCGTAGTCAGAAAATGTTAATAGTCATAAAATTTGAAGGCATGAATCTTTACCTGAAAGGTAACCAAAGATGGCAAAAATTATTTCAGTAAAGGTCAGAATAATGTTCTTATCTGCTTGATGAAAATTCTGTACAGTTTGATTGAAAGATATTTGAACAAAAAATGTCATTCAATTACATCAAAAGGGACTGAAACTGTTTTAAGTTGGTCACTCAGAAGTAAGCAACTCATCTTAATATTTAAATACTCATAGTCAATTAGATAGCGAAACTGAGGGACAAGGTGAGTGACATACCTGAGAGTAGGGGAAGTTTTGGAATAATGAGAAAATACTTAAAATAAAATTGAATTTGGGTACTGCTGTTCAGGCTTCACTGACATTTATAAATGCAGCCTCAACTGTCAATTTAGAAAAGGATGAGTAAAACAATCCAGAGAAAAAAGTATCATCAAGCACATTAAGCCCAGCCATGTGAACCTGGCTTTGCTGCTCTCCCAGTCCAGTTGGCTTGCTGTCTGCACACAGCCTGACTCATCTGCTGATGCTTGTGAAGCCATTTGTTAAAATAATGGCTGACCTAATTATGTAGCATGGATCTTTGCCCTAAATGTATATGGTGACTCTGTACATTAAATGCATACTGGATATTTTGTAAGGCAGTACCTAAATCCACATAATTTCATTTCACATCTCATCCTGTCTTCCTTCACAGAATACAATTAAAGTAGATGTGTATTTATGCAACAGACACTAAAACACAGATTTAGAAAGCAGCCAGTGTTAAACTGACTCCTTTATACTAGTAGTCACTGAGGAGGTGGATAAAGGGGGTGGAATAGTGATAGTGTCATTATCTGCTTTCAATAGCTTCTCTGACACAGGATAGAGAGTTCGTAGACAGGTAAAATTGTCTGTGCAGTAATACTACCAGCAGAGACATGTTTTGATTGTTGTGCTCGTTATGTAGCCTGCTAGGTTTTAGATAAGAGATATTAATTATTGTGAAGGTGTTAGGCATTGTGTAGATTCTCTTGATCTGGGGTCTATTTAGCATCTTCTCTATTACAATGAAAAAGTGACATATTTTACAGGTGAAATCACTGGGGACAAACTAATTACCCACCATCATAGATTAAGAAATTGCAGGGTGAAATTATGATCAGTTCTAGAAAGAGATTTGAAAATGAGCTTTACTTACTTTCTTTGTGTGGAAGTTGGTTCATAGGCTATAGACAGTAGCTGCACGCTATTGTTATAGATGGTTTCTCCAGCTCTTTATTGCACACTCTTACCCACTCTTTATTGCATGCACCTTAGATATTTCTACAAAAGCTATAATCACAGCTTCAAATACATTGTAGATGTGGTTAAATCAAGGCTTGGACTTTACCGTATCCTTATCCCTTATTATTATTCCTTTATCTTTATCCCTTATGCTGGGGCTTTTGTTGGACCACTTATTGCCTAATTGGTTTTAAATGCTGCTGAAAAAAAAATGAACTTCCTTTAAAATGTTTGCATCTTCATCTAGAGTGTTTGAACCTAAAGATACTTAAACAGGTTGCATCAGTATCTTAATAATGAGAGTTCAGATTTTAATTTTAAAATTGTATTCTTCAACTAAGCTTGACCAAGTGTTATTAAGAGAATAAATTCAATATTGTAAGGCAATTCAATAGTCTGAAAATGAACTAAGTTCACTTAAACAGAATGTTTGGATTAACTCAAACAATTTTTTCTCTTAAAAATCCTCTGAAAGTTTTATATTGCATTACTATAAGGCACATCCAGTCAGTTGCCAGCACCTATAATAAATGCTCGGAACGATGCAGAGATATTCCAGCCGCTCCAGCCAATGAGCCGGCTTCATTTGGAGCTCGGCTCAGATGCTCTATACAAACACCCGTAGCATGGGGAACAAACAAGAGGAATTAGAGATGTGTGCACGACTGCGGGAGTATGATATAGTAGGCATCACAGAAACATGGTGGGATGGCTCCTATGACTGGTGTGTTGGAATGGAAGGTTACAGGCTCTTTAGAAAAGACAGGCCTGGGAGGCAGGGAGGGGGAGTTGATGACAGCCAGCATGGCTTCACTAAGGGGAAATCCTGCCTGACCAATTTGGTGGACTTCTATGAAGGGGCTACAAAACTGACGGATGGGGCAGAGCAGCTGATGTCATCTACCTGGACTTGTGCAAAGCCTTCAACACTGTCCCACACGACATCTTTGTCTCTAAATTGGAGAGACATCAATTTGATGGGTGGATCACTCGATGGATAAAGAACTGGCTGGATGGCTGCACGCAAAGAGTTGTGGTCAATGGCTCGATGTCCGGCTGGAGACCGGTAACGAGTGGTGTCCCTCAGGGATCGGTGTTGGGACCGGTCTTGTTCAACATCTTTGTCGGTGACATGGACAGTGGGATTGAGTGCGCCCTCAGCAAGTTTGCCGATGACACCAAGCTGTGTGGTTCGGTTGATACGCTGGAGGGAAGGGATGCCATCCAGAGGGATCTTGACACGCTTGTGAAGTGGGCTGATGCCAACCTTATGAAGTTTAACCATGACAAGTGCAAGGTCCTACACCTGGGTCGGAGCAATCCCAGGCACAGCTACAGGTTGGGCAGAGAAGAGATTCAGAGCAGCCCTGCAGAGAAGGACTTGGGGGTGTTGATCGATGAGAAAATGAACATGAGCCGGCTTCAGTGTGCGCTCGCAGCCCAGAAAGCCAACTGTATCCTGGGCTGCATCAAAAGCAGTGTGACCAGCAGGTCGAAGGAGGTGATCCTACCTCTCCACTGTGCTCTCGTGAGACCTCACTAGGAGAATTGTGTGCAGTTCTGGTGTCCTCAACATAAAAAGGACATGGAACTGTTGGAACAAGTCCAGAGGAGGGCCACGAGGATGATCAGGGGACTGGAGCACCTCCTGTATGGAGACAGGCTGAAAAAGTTGGGGCTGTTCAGCCTGGAGAAGAGAAGGCTGCATGGAGACCTCATAGCAGCCTTCCAGTGTCTGGAGGGGGCCTATAAGGGTGCTGGGGAGGGACTCTTCATCAGGGACTGTAGTGACAGGACAAAGGGTAACGGGTTCAAACTTAAACAGGGGAAGTTTAGATTGGATCTAAGGAAGAAATTCTTTACTGTGAGGGTGGTGAGACACTGGAATGGGTTGCCCAGGGAGGCTGTGAGTGCTTCATCCTTGGCGGTGTTCAAGGCCAGGTTGGATGAGGCCTTGGGTGACATGGTTTAGTGTGGGGTGTCCCTGCCCATGGCAGGGGGGTTGGAACTAGATGGTCTCAAGGTCCTTTCCAACCCTAACTATTCTATGATTCTATGATGATTCTATGATTCCTCCCAAATTTTTGTTTGTTTGTTTGTTATTCAGCTCTCAATTAGACAACCAAAGACTTTATTTATCCAGGATAGTCTACCTCTGATGTTCCTTAGGCTTTTCACCTTCCCTGACCTTATGTACCTTGTTAAATCTGAAAAGAGCACAAGTCAACAGTGGTAAAATGATACAGCTGGAGGCTATAGTTAGCTATTGGTATTACAGACTCTCTGATGGGCAGCTGATGTATGTGGAGACCTATGTATAGAAAGAACACAAGGGAAGTACCCTGAGTATCATATGCTGTTGTCGTTTCTCTATATGACAGGTGACAAGAGCAGTGCAGGGCCACCTTACACCCCCAAAATGAGTTAAGATGAGAAAACTCTGAAATTTCTGTATCGGGGAAAAAAACTTGAGGGTAAAGGTGCTTCCATAAGCAAAGAAGAAGCAAACAAACCCCAGGAACTCCACAGAAACCATTTCCAGGGGCATGAGTTTGTCTCATAGGTCTACATCAGCATGTGCACGGCTGATCCCACCCATCAGCCAAGTCAACGGTGAGTCCTCACAGGAGAGTCATCAGTACTGCTTGTCTGCAGCCCCGGTGTCTGCTGTGCCAGTGCACATGGTGGGATTAGATATTTCCTTCTGAGCTTCACAGGTAATTAATTCTCTGATGGGGCCCTGGGGAGGAATAAGTTTTGCCTTGCAGTTTGATTGCAAGGAACAGAAAAGGCCTAATTTCAAGCCATTCCCTGTGGTAGGAATTGGAGTCTCTTCCCTTATGTGATGGTTGGCTCATGTTGCCCTCACAAGGTTGCCAAAGTGGGAGAGAAACTGGGCTAGGATATATCTACTAAGTGTTCCTCAACCTCTGACGCCAGTACAAAGCCCACCAAATCAAAAGGGTTGTTTTTACTGATTTAGCTTGGCTTCCAGTCTTGCAAACTGTATTGATTCCTCATGACCTTCTCACAGATTAAAGCCCTGGGAAGGGACAGGAGGGTGAGGGGAGCTGGAAAGCTCAGATTATGTTTTTCCCACAATTACAATAAGTTAGTCCACTCCAAAAAGATAGAATCATAGAATAGTTTCTAGAATCATAGATAGTTCCTAGATTTTCCATGGTGGATATATTTGATACAAAAGAACAGAGTTTTTATCCCATGTTTATAACATAAGACTTAAATGCAGTACTCCAGTGGTTCCAAGTTTATAGTGTTTATAAATGTACCAAATATACTGTGCCTAGCAATAACCTGGACATACCTGAATATATTTTTATCCCATGTTTATAACGTAAGACTTAAATGCAGTACTCCAGTGGTTCCAAGTTTACAGTGTTCACAAATGTACCAAATATACCGTGCCTAGCAATAACCTGGACATACCTGAATATATTCAAACACCTACCTTCCATGACGTTATGCCAAAAAGGATTTAAATGTGATAATTAGTGGTGAAAAAGCATCAGAATTACCTGAGCTGGTCTTCAAAGGCAGATATATATTCTTTAAAAAATTAAATACCCTGTCTCTGGATGACTGGCACTCTGAGACTTTAGGCTAAAAAACCCAAAAGTGTCACTTGAAGGGTTTTTGAAACTTTATTTTTATTAATGATACAAGTGATTAACAATTTTCACGGATGGCAGAGTAGTTCGTGCATTCATGAGGTTTATTCTTTCTCATGCCAAAGGGGCTAGCTTTTATCTAGCTTTTGCTTTCCCTCTTTGAAGGAGCTTCCCAGCTTGGTGAAGAACTTAGGCATGTAACTTAGATACCTAAGCTGAACTTGATTTTTATTGGAGTTTGGAGACATGCTTAAAATTATCTGCTGAACTGGGGACTCTGGAGAAGCAACTTTATAGGGGCTAGAGTTAATACCAAGGTATCACAGCAGCAGGACACAATCACTGCCAACAGTCATATAACACTGAGGATGTGTGTAGCTGTATCCACGTCAGGCAACACAATGAGAAGCTAAATGAGATGTCAGATGTGTACTAGCCTCTCCTGCATTTGCATGCTGTGAGGAGTGTTGATGAAGAGCAGTATATTTTGCCATAACTTTTAAGACTCTTCGCTGTTGTGTACTTACTGCCTGCTCAGTGGCTGAGGAACTGCTGAACTCCTTACACTATCTTCCAGCCTTGCTCCAGGCAATTGGTCAAAAATAATGTCGGAAAGTTCAGCAAAGCACTCTTTACCACATAGAATTGAACATACTTAGAGAAGAAATTCTCTACAAAACTGAGCAGATGTTGGAGAGAGGCTTCAGTTTGGAGTCAGTTTTCTTTTTTTTTTGCCTGTTTCTTTCTTTATTTTTGTGCTTTCTGCTGAGACAAGATTTTTTCCCCAGTGTGCACATTTCATCAGATTGTCCAGACTATTTAAAATGAATAAGCAATGGACTTCCCACGTTTCCCTCAGGAGGCTACTCCACAGCCTAATAGATCTGACCCTTCCATTTCTTTTCAAGCTGACATTGAGCCAATGTTTTCTTTTTTCTACTTCAACCCAGTGCTGCTAGCTATGCCCCACACTGAGTAGTCTTTTGGCTGTTTCATGCTCTGAAAACAGTTAGAGTTTTATTATCCTCTTTCTTTCCCTCTTAGCCATGCTAAATATATTTAACTCCTGTAATCTGTTTTCATGAGCTGCCTTCAGTCCTTTCAGATGTTTTAAGTTCACTTCACTGACTTCTCTCCCAGACTGTGTTCCTTAAGTCGTTCCCTCACCTTAAGTACTGCTAACAACCATAACAGAATATACCAGCTATGGCGTAGCCCATGATCATTGCTTAAAGGACAATAGGTGTCCTCACTCCGCTGGCTGTTTCTGTATTATTGAGGATTGTCATAAAGAAGAAAGGCACTGTAATCTGTGAAGCCCAATGCATAATTGCTTAGGCAAGATCCTGAATTGCCACTCCTAACATTTCCCACATTGCAATGACATTTTTAGTTACCTTTTCCTTTCTGCACCATGCACTAGAGTCACAAATAAGCCCATTCCTTTCCTTTCCCTTGATACAAGCATTTAAATGTCAGTTATCTGCCTTTGCTGCCATATACTGGTGAGAAAAATCTAGATGGTTTTTCTTTTGTACAACAACAAGCAGTGCCATATCTGGAAATGGCTGACACATTTCTAGCTAGAGATGTGTTGCCCAAGCCTGAAGCCCCACTTCACTAGGCAGGTGATCTCTGAAGATGGCCTAAACTGTTCTAATCTCCGCTCTCCTGAAGTGGTGCTCTGTGGACGGCTGCCCACTGTGGACTCTGTATTGCTTTGGTTTTGGGAATAATCTCAGAGATTAACAAACCCTTCAATTTCATGTATGAATAGATCTGCCTTACTTTACACTTTGCAATTGCATTTGTCAGGCATTAGGATGAAAAAAGCTTGTTTGCATCTTCAGTGTGCCTATAGTCCATTGAAGGGGCCCTATCTGGAGAGACAGAAGTGCTGATTCCAATCCAGAATGTATGTGCTTCCTAAAACCGTGCAGGGTAAATCCACTGACAAATTAACTTGGCACTCAGAGATCTCAGAGGCTTTCAGATTTAGACTGCAGCTGAGCAGAGATGTTGAAAGACAACACTTTGGCCTTAGACTATCTCCATTCCCTGCTGAATATGGTGCAAAGCTTCATTAATGCTTGTGCTGGGACGGTGCAGGGAGTAAGATATTGCAGGGTCAGAGTAAGAAATCCACAGCTGGAGAAGGCAACTAGCAGGGTGGAAGATGCCATCTAAGTCTGATTAAACAGCCCAGCTGCTGAAGTGTAGACACTGAAAAGTGGCACTTTGTGGGTGAAGTTTCACAGGTCTTGAATGCAGTTCTCTCACTCCTCCTCCTCATCTCTGTTATTGTTGAGCTTAGGAGATGCTTGGCATTTTTCACGAGCAGAAAAAGATACTTTAGCCAACAACCAGAAACCTAACTCTCAACCACTGCAGGGCTCTGCAGCCTGGCTGCCACCCAGGCGAAGCTGGAGCTGACAGCAGTGGATGCGGCAGCATACCCTGCATCTCTCTATGGGCAGCGGAGGGATGGAAGGCACCCGTCAGAATCAATGAAGCTGATTTAAGGACAACATAAAAGTGGTGGTGTTTTGGTTGCAACATTATTGTGAGTGCAAAGGGAGAAGGGAGGCAGCATTATTTAAAGATAATAAATTTTTAATATAAGAGACGGACATTTAAACGAGCCCAAAATCTAAGCCTTGGACATGGTCTCTGGAGGTGCAGTGGAGAGACAGGAAGGGAGAAGCCTGAACTGTTGTTAACTGTGCATTTCTACGTTCAAGAAGGAGATAACAACCCCACTTCCAGAACATTTCAGAGACTCAGTTCATTCAAGGTAATACATTTCTACATTTCTAGCATCTGACCAGCAGAAAATTCAGTGTCCCATGTCCCTCCCATCCAAATAAAGTGTTTTTATTTTCTGTCAGCAGTGCCAGTTTCCAGGGGCTAGCTAACTTTGTGGCTGTGGGTGCTCTTGTAACTGGGACCCATCACTTTCACCAGGGTTCTGCAGCAGGAATTACTCTGTGCAGGCATATTCCTGCTGCTGTTTGCCTCCAGGCTGCTGTGTTAGCCACCCTTCCAACACTCTGATACTGCTTTCTCTCAAACCTCCTGTAAACAGGTATCGCAGAGGGCTGAAACAGTTCGGTGGGTCAATACAATGGCAGGGAAAAAAAAGAGTTTCATGGGTGTCCAGATCCCCTGACACGTGGTAATGCAATTACCAGCTGATCAAACAGCTGTATATCACTGAGGGCAAGAAGCATAGGAGGCGGCAGGCATCTTGTCACCAGCCTCTTGTCACAGCTTCTGTCTGACCCTCCCCAAGACAGAGCCAGAATTAGTGGGGCTGGGGCACTGAGACGGTGTGAGTGTCCCTGCCTTTGACTGGACATGCAGCCTTGCCCTTTGAAATTTGCACTGAAAACCTTGTCTGATTTTCCCTTTGTGGAAGTGTCAGAGGGGCAGACTGAACAGTAAGTGAAACAGGAGTCAGGAGAGGCAGCCTCCCATGCCCTCTTGCTGAGCTGGGGATGGGGATCTCCCATCCGGGAGAGGGGGTTGGAGGACATCTATCAAAACAGGACAGGCTGAAGGGAGTCTCTGGGACAAAGGCGACAGCATCAGGGATCACTGTTGTGTGCTGTAAAATGTGACACACTGGGAGATGCGGGGAGACATATAATGCATTGTGTTTGTGCCCTTGCCAGCTCCAGCTGGTGTCTTCTGGAACAAACTGCTTGCTTAAATTAGTGATGGTCTTCACTGAGAAGGCTTGGGATAACAGTGTACCATGATAGACCTCCACTCATCTAAACACACTTGGCAGACAGAGTGCAGGGTGCTTTGGCTGGGGAGGGAAATCCTTTGCTCCTGGGTGGATGGGAGGTGGAGAGAAGGGCAAAAGCCAGAGCCAAGGCTGGGGTCCCCAGTGCTGAGGCTGAGGCTAACCCACCCCTCATCATGCAGGTAGGGAACAACTTGCCCTCTGGGCTGCAAGTGATAAGGGAAAGGGTAAATGGGTTTAGGGGAGAGAGGCGATAAACCTACTGTGAAAGAAAAACTATTTGATAGTGAAAGTGGTACGAGGGTAAAGTAATTCTGCTGGAGAAGCAATTGTGCCCTGTCTTCAGAGGGAAGTGTTGAGCGGAAGTGGCTGAAGCAGAGTGGTGTCATTCAAGCATTTGAACCTAAGATAAAAAGATAGGGTTTCCTCAGTACCTTCAGTATGCCCTTGTTCAGCACTTCCCTATATTTACTGTAGGAAATACCTCCATATCTCGAATAGTGAGGTTATCTGACTGCAAACACTTATTTGGCCATCTAAGTAACTTGCACAAGGTCAGAAAATAGGTAGTTTCAGTAATGTTGGTCCCTCAGTCCCCAAGGGGCTGGATTACATTTGCTGACAGGTTCAGTCCTGTGCACCTTTGCAATCACTTGCTCCTTAGTCCTTTGCTTGTGATCCCAAACACTACCGGGATTCACTGAGATCCCTACTCTGCTCACTTCCTTTCCGTGCTGTGAGGTTTTAATGAGTCAACCACTTTAAGGAGAGACCTAACCTAACATTGCTTTTGAGTGGCTTTCACCTTCACCCTTATCAAACGGCTCCTGAAATACTGCCTTTTTTTTCTTTACTACCAAGGCAAAGAGGCATCAGAAGTGCAATAGCACCTAGGTGGCCCAAAAAGCTGCATCTTTAGCAAAGTGTTTTAGGAAGCGCAGATGTCTCCAACCTGTAGCTGGCTGCTGAACACAGAGACTTGGAGTGTGAAATTCCTGCAAGCTGGAGACATCAGTCAGGGCACAGAAGTGGTGACTGCCCAGTACAGCTCTTCTAGGCAAAGAGCTCACCACGGTGCCTGAGGCAAGAGGTGCAGCAATGACCAGACACTTTGGTGTAGAGCCTGGTGAGGGATAAGTACACCACTGACAGATGCAGTTGTGGCAGAAATATCTCAATTTGTTTTGCCTCAGATCTGGACTAAAAATTTCTCTCTCTCCTCTTATAACATGGGTCTAAAACACCAACAGGGTTTTGGGAAATAGCTACTTTATTCTGAGAACTGTTGCCCCAGCACAGTGCTAATCGTGGCATTAGAAGTACCTTAATGACATTACAGCAGCACTGTTTGATCCAGACTTTTTAATAAGTGGGAAACGATCCTGCTCAGAATTCTCTGCAGCAAGAAGTCATAACGTCTATTACAAATGTGTACAAAGCGTCAATAATGCACCATATCCACTAGAAAAAAAGGAGGAGAATCTCTCTGGTCAGAAAAATTGAGAGCAAATTAATTATAAAAAAAATAATGATTGAAAAATGCTGTTAAATTTCTGCCTTTTGTTTAATAAACAAAATGCACACAGTGGTAACAGTTTACAGTTCAGGAAGGGCACAGCTATCCCTTGTGCTGACAACCACTTATGCTCTATTTAACATGTGGAATTTAAGTAGTGCAGAAAGTACACTTGGCCAGCAATTGCTGTCTGAAAGCCTTTGCAAAGTAAAATGCATTTACTGCCAAAAATTAGGTTTCAGTAGTAAATTTCTTAGTATTCTGCAGAGTCACAGACTTTTCTCTTCTTCTGTAATTAGACATCAAGGGAAAGCCTGTCATTTAAATTAAAAGATACCAATTGAGATCCTTTGAAACAAGTAGCATGTTGTATATACATAATTAGTCATATTTCTGTTTACTTTAATCTCATGAGTCTACAGTTGAAAGACATTGTTAAGCATGAAGTCTGACATTGGAAAGACTCCTATTAACTTTCACAGGCTCCAGTGCTTAACAGGTTGTGCAGATGAAATAACACCCGTGATCTGAATTACTTGCATTTGTCCACAGCAAGGTCGGACAGGTTATGTTTATTTTGCTTTATATATGGTGACTGGGTAAAAATGAATGGCCTTTACCATGCGGGAGGTCAGAGTAGATAGCTTAATTATGCCTCCCAGACTTGTGGTCTGTGCATGGACAGATTAGTGTAGAGTATGCGCACAGGGTGGTGGAGTCTGGGAGACCCTTGTTAAGGAAGAGATGCTAGTTAATGCTGGGGGCACATGACACATTACCAGTTCTCTCCTGTTTTCTTCCCCAACTTTGCAAAAGGAAATAATGAATCAAGGAGGTGTAATGACCAGCTAGGTAATCTACATTGCCCGAGGCGTATTTGCTTGTGTAAGAGAGATTGCACAAAGCAAATGCCACTTCAGATGTAACAACAACATGATATTTCAGAAAGGACAGGCACAGCTCTAGGAGTGCCATATTTGGGGATGAATCCATGTGCACGATGACAAAAGCTTATTTCAGTGTCTACCTGGACATCTTTACCACTCCCTAGGAAGAAATAAGCTCAAGTCAGTGATAAAGGTGGAGTTGGCAATTCAGGACCTTTATAGCCTAATCATTGTTATTTTGGGGTTCATCTGTTTAATTTTTCTTGGTACAGGAAGATCAACAAGCAAAATGGTTGAGAGAAAAATAACCCAAACCAAAACAAACAAAAGAAGGGACAGTGCTTAACTAGTAAGCAGGGGTGTGGTAACTGGATGCAGATAAAGCAAAAAATGACGAGCAATGTGTAAATCCAAGGTATTGTTATCCAGACTGTTTTCTATTTAAAAAGATTGTCTAACAAGTATAGAGCTTAAAGTATAATAACCTACTTTGCTATGACTGAATATATCATTAAAAGAATTCCAGCTGCTATACGGAAACCCTTCAGACACTATTTTTTGCTGTTATTAGTATTTGGCATTGAATTGACATCAATTGTTCACACAGTTCAGAGCTGGGTGTTTGATGTGTATAGTAAAAACCCCCAACTATAGAATAGTCTGTTTGTTACTGACACTCCTACTCAGAAGATGATAACAGAAGTTTTATCCTGATACTTTGCCCTTCTTTCACCTTGTCACTTGACCAAGATCAACAGAACAAAGTCAAAATTAAAGGTAGTAAAAGAAAAGTTTCTGTTCTGCTTGATTTTTATCAGTAAGACAATCTTGAAGTCGCATGAAAAAAAGTAAAACAGTACAAATACCAATGTGTTTGCTCAGTCATTCACAACTACAGAAAGTGGCTCCTAAACACCCTTTGATATTTCTTACTGTTTCTTTGTGTTACAGTAGCAGTAGGACACTGGAGCCCTATTTTTGCTTAGCCCTGAAGAAAAAACAACAAAAAAACAGGGCAAAGTCTATTTCTACTAAAAATGCTTCTGATACAAACCTCATCTAAGAGGCAACAGATGAACACAACAAGCTACAGGGTATTGAAACAGCTAATTTGCAGAAATCATATTGCCTTTTTAGACAGAATCCATACTCCCGATAGTCATATTAGCTGACCACTTGTCAACAGTGGATTATCCAGAAGCTTTGCCATTTAAGATTCTCTCCATTTACCAGCACTTACAAGAAAATCCATAGGATTTCAAAAGCTCACTCACTGTTCTCTCTCTTTGACACATTCTTCCACGCTGGCTTTGCTGAAAACTTGATATACCAAGTTCCCTGTACCTGTGCACCCACAAAGCAGTGCAAACTAGCTATATCAACACCAGAATTGGGTTCTCTTGGAGTGTTTTTGATTGTAAAAATGATTAGTTAATTCTGTGAATGTGTTTTTAAATGAAATACTACTCTACCCATTTTCTTATCAATCTCACAGTAGAAATCTTGAAAAGAGGAATGCCACATGTAATATGCAGTAACTGTCAATTATTTCAACATGCCTTGGTCATCAAAGTCCTGAGATGAAATCTGTCATGACTGGAGTCTCTGTTTCTGAGGCTGTAAATGCTGTTATTCCCGTGCTGAGGATGGAAAGCAGGATCTCACCTGCCATCGCTCTTTTGCTGTGATTTACCTGCCTCTTAGCACCCTCCTGCAAGGATATGCATCAACCACACTGTGCCTATGGTGAACTCTCTGTTTGGGAGCCATGAGTGAGCTCTCTTTCAGTTGATTCTCACCCTTACTTCCCTTCTCAAGTGAACACCTTCCAAAACATATGGTGGAGCACTCCAGCCAGGCTATGGGCTTTGCTCTGAGATGGTTCTTTTGCATCAAGGTATACTCAACACATGCTCAAATAATGCAGCCAACTCTGCAAATCAGGCCACTCTGTGATGCTGCCCTGTCGTTGGCTATATTGAACCAATGTTTGCAGTCTATGGGTGTTTTATCAGGCAGACTTTTGCGACAGAGCCTGTATTTGAAGGTTGTGACTTTCCTAGGCATAAAATCTAGATGAAGTTGTTGTTTTTGAAAAGCTAATGTTGTCTCCCTATGCCACTGCAACAACATAGTGACACCTCAGGAGACTTGTAATGCTAATTTCTCCCATATAAGACCCAGAAGGTAGCTGCCAAGAGCAAGCTGGTTGCAACCCGGCTTTAATCTGTGATGAGTATAATGAATTCTTAACAGTAGAGCAAAGCAATGCTCAAAGGTGCTGTTGGACCATGGTCTCCCATCCCACACATTGCACTCAGAAGTGCCCAGATGTGGGAGGTACTGCAGCTGTTCTTCCATCTCTTTGCTCTTTTTTTCAGGTCATGCCCTCAGATAAGCTGGCTTTTACCCCTCCTTTGTGACTTAAGCCCTGAAAAGCAAGGATATGCTTACTTCTGTGATGGTTCTCTTATCCTGAGCAGGCCTTTAGGCACTGTTATATAGTAAAGGCAGTTTTACTCTTTCCTACGTTTCAATGCAAATGAGGGGGTGTAAATGCGATGGCTCCTTACTGAAGGAGGCCAGATGATGATTAGCAGTGATACTCGCCTCATGAAGACATGTTAGAGACCAAGGGACTAATGCCTCTCTCCCATTTGGCTGAGTTTCTCTACACAGATGTGTACATATATCTCACTATTTTCAGGGTGAGTTGAGAAAAGGAGGTTGAAATACATCAAAAATTATACAATTACACTTTGAGGTCTGAACTATTCAACCTTAGACTTAGATTACCAGCTGCTTTCTAACCTGCAGTTCAGGTTCCCGTTTGGTGTCAGAGTAGCTCTGCAAGAGCTGAGACTCATTGTCAGTGATAGCCTTTATATTTCATTCTGCATTTGCACCAAGAGGCTTCAAAAGGCACAGCACAGAAGCACAAAAACTGGGACAATCTTTTGTACTTTTGAGGGGAGTGGACGTTGACATGATTTACAACAAGAAGTGACTCTCTGGGACTTTTGGAACTGGCCTGCTTGGATGAACGTGAACAGGTCCAAGTTCCTTTGCTCTGCCTACGTCTGGTTCAGAAACCATGCAGCTGTGCTCAATTTGACTTACCTTGCTGGGAAGCCAATACAGTCATGTTGCTTTCAAACCAAAGCTGGCTCATGGCTGACCAGCCTGGAGCACAGGCATAGTGAGCTCATATCTGCTTGCATCCACCCATGGAGATGGGACCATAACGGTTGCATTTAACATAACTGCAAGGATACTGCTTCTACATATTCCAGACCTTAACAAGCATCACACTTACAAACCAGAACTTTGGGTTTGCCTTGATCAGGAAGAACAAGTGATGTGTAGGATGTTCCAGGCAACGTGAGCTGAAGGCAGTGGAGGAAAAGAGGACACTTGAATTTCTGAGGCATTTTGAAAACCTGGAGTAAATTCTTTTTAAGATACGGTTTATTGGATGGCAGTGCTGTGTAGCAGCAGATAAAATCTTGTTCAAGTTTTAAATATCCTGAATTTTTCAAAAATTAAATATGTTTCAGAATTGTTTTGTTTTCTTGTGCCAAAGGTGAGTGTTCTAAATGGAGTTTCAGACATTTCAAAATCTGTCACTTAAGTCTTTGTAAAACCAAGCTAGGTAGACAGAGCCTATTTATATACACCCAGGCAGTCATTCCAGCTTGCTATAGTTCTAACATCACAAACAAGAAATTCAAAGGAATAATTACTTTCCATATTATGTTAGCTTTAACAAAGCAGCCAAGGAACAAACTGGCATCTGTTTCCTAGCACTTTTTCCATTATTTAGCCATAATCTCTTTGGAAATCATGAAGATCCTCTCAAAATACTAAAGTGTGATTAGGTTGTGAAATCTGAATCTAATTAAAAAAGATCATGTGCTTGAAGCATGCATCACTGTCATGAGGCCCCACTCAGATTTCAAAAAAAAAATGTTTTAAAAATTGTCAATTAAAAAAATTGACATTTTGCTGTCAGTTTTTCATCTAATTTGGTTGAATACATTAGCCTTGTATACACAGATACTATCTGGTTAACAAATTCAGAGTATTCCATTGTATACATACATATGTCAACACCTCCTTCAGGCAGCTGTGATGAGCATTATAGGTCAGAGCAAGCATCTTACATCTAAGATCAGGCATAAGGTTTCACAGTAATAATAGCAGGTCTCCGTTGTCTTTTTCTGGATTAAGACAGATTTGGTCTTGGATGTTGGAACAGGGCAAAAGGATGGAAGATCATCAGCCTTTACGAAGATCTGTTGCTAAGTACAGAGGGCAGTTTGAGCTTCCTAAAAAGGTATGGCTCACTTGCAGAGGGTTCCTGGGTATGCACTGGAAAACTGAATTTACCCTATGTATGTGGATTACCCCATTATCATGGAAGAAGAGCAAACAGGCATCAATACAGAGGAAACAGCTCCGAGACAGGGAGCTCCAACATCTCCTAAGTCTGGTTAGTGAGAGGGAGAGTTTCCCTTCCATATGACTAAAAAAATCATGCTTTTGTGGCATGTGATAATATCCAAGCTCCTGGCAGGCACCATGAACAACTAAAAGCTAAGGGCTGACAATGTACTTAGGGCCAGTCTTTGAAGATTAAGATTAGGCAGTGGCTGCCTTGCAGAAAAGGCAAACAGTGAAGAGTGAGCACCCAGACAGCTCCTGGGATTGTTCCAAGGAGCCACCTTGGAGCTCTGCCACTCTAGGAGCTGGCAGAAGCACAGACAGATGGCACAGCGCTTCACTGATGTCTACTCAAGAATCTATGTGATGCTCGGGAATCGAGGGCTTGCTCTCTTATCATGCTGGTGGACTATGGTGGAAAGCACCCTCAAAGGTATGGAGGTCTATCTATCTCCCCTCCTTTTATTGCCCAGACATTTCTCTGCTTGTTCTGATGCCTCTTTCAGTTACTGTGCAGACCTCTGTCCATGAGTTAAGCCTCCACAGCCCCGAGAGTGGCCCTGTTGCTGACCTGAGTATCTCCTGGTTAATCTGACAGAAACTTTATACTCAGCCATATTCTCCAACAGCACTGAAAATATTTGAGAGGACCAAGAAAAGATGATCCACGGCCCTGTTATGCCCAATGAGATAAACTAATCAAAAATTTCTAGACTGCCTTTGGAGATTTTGTCCTTGTAATGCCTGTCTTAACTACAAAGGAGATGTGACTGTGCTGACATAGCTGTTAGCACTGTAACTTGGAAACTGTAGAGTCTCATTTGGCCATCAGATAGTGTCATACAGGACCCTGAAAAAAGGGTATTTAAATGGTGAAAACATTTATAGGAGAACATCTATATTGTCAGGCCTTTTCTTCTTAACTTTAATCATAATTCACCCATCAGTTCAACAGGACGACCATCATTAATGTGCTTTTGGATTGGTGATTTTAAAAGGGGTGTGATTACAGGGGACTGACAGGGCACTTAGGATGTACCCAAGCATTTTATGAGTACTTTATTTTCCTCTGTACCCCTGAAGGAGAGTTTGCAACTGCACTTCTGAATAACAAAGATCTACATGGGCAGTGACATGTCACTATTGCTTTATTTCCGTAGATGAAAACCAACTCTGATTTTAGAATTGCCACCTGCCCAGCCAAATATCAATATTACATGGTAACTCTTAGAGAAATGCTGTTAATATTGAAGTAGGCAGAAATGACAGAATAAAATAGGCAACAGCTGTTTTCTCTGGCATCACACAAACTGAATTTTGTGCCTAATTTCTTGTTGAAAAAAGCATGTGGCATTGTCTGGTAACAAAGCGGGGAGCTAGCACATTCCTAGTTGCGTGACTAAGCGCCTGAGCTTCCAGTAGGAAAGCTGGAGTTAAAAAATCTGAAATGAAGGATAGGCTACAGCAACCATCACAGAGCTACAGAATAGAAGACTATCTCAGTCTCAAGCTCCCAGATGTGGGTTTATGAAGTGAAGGACAAAAGTGACAGCTGACAAGGAGTGGACAGCAGGGGGAAAAGTGTGATCTTGAAAGGAATGGGCAGAGCTACAGCATGGTTCAGCAGACACTCAAAAGGAAGGGATAGTCTGAGGCATGCTATAAGGATGGTACCAAAAAGTCATGTGAAAAGCAGTACTGTACTACATCAGATGTCAATATCTCCTGTGTGGCCAACAGGAGCCAGGAACACAGGTACAAATATGACAAGCATCTGCAGTTTGCTCTATACTGTCCCCAGCCTCCAGCTAATCTTAGGCACTTCCCAGGTTTGATTCCAGTCACCCTCCCAAGCTGTTCACCACAAAAAGTCCCAGGAACCAGGGAATCTGGTCCACTATAGAGGTGTATTCTCTTTTAGCTCTTCTTTAATAATTCTTTGCCTGACTTTAGTTGCGATCACAGGTATTGTTTAAAGTTAGGTTTAATTGATAATGTTTCATTCTGCTTTGGTTTTTTGTATGTAGCATAATGTCTACACCTAAAACTAGATAGGTATAGATATGTATATACACTTATGGATATAAATATATGCAAAAAGTAACTAATTTTAAAATGCCATTAAATAAATTTGCTTGAGAAGCCTATTGCTGGGTTAAAAAAATACTAATTCAGAAGAACAAAACCAAATAATATTCAAGTCAAGGCTCAAACTAAACAGGGCCAAAGATGTCAGAATTTAAAATCTTTTCCTGAACATTCACTTGTCTGTGAGTATACAGCTGGGGAGAGTCAGAGAATGCCAACTAAAATTATTGCTATTTATATAATGCAATATTGAATACATTTACATTACAGATGATTACTATTGTTGCAGAATGCAAGTAATCATGTTAGGTTCAATAACATCCAGAAGCACAGACCTGTATAAGGGAGGATTTTAATTTCCTTAGGAGAATGAATTCATTGATTTTCCGCATTTGATTGCCACTATTAAGAAATCAATGTTTTTTAAGACCCTCAGCATATCCTTCTTCTTACATTGATTTGCTCTTTTCTGTAAGCCAGGAAGATGTGAAACATTTTTAAAACCCTTCTTTCCATATTCCCATTAGTGAATAAAAAATGAAATTTGCGGATTGAATTACAGACATAAGGCACGGAAACACAGCACACGTCAGTTTAGAAGACGGGCACTTCAGTTCGAAGTGCCTCCTTCGTGAGGGGATTCAACAAGTTTACAAAGTAACAAAGCATTTGTGTTCAAAGTCTCTTCTCCTAGGAATACCATGTCTCTGAAGGTTTTTGATGGCATTTGGAAGACATGTAATTTCAATGAGCAAAATTTCAGCAAACAGATTGCAAAGAGCTTGCACATGAAATGGCCAGAAAATGTCATCAAGAGACAAACCCAGGATATTAGCCATGGGTTCCTGTATAGAGATGCAACAGAAAAATCTCACTTTCACATTTTAAAATACCCATGAATTAAATGCAGTGAAGCTTTCCAGAAGCCGTGCTTAGGCAAATTAAAGCAATTAGAATATATGTTAAAATATTCATACTCTTTCTGGACAAGAAGATCCATTTTTTCTACATACAATGTAATAGGGTACTGATAAATGGTGGCAAGTTAAAATTTTTTGGCATTTCCAGTCACTGATTAGATTCTCATCTGAAAAGTGTTGGGTCAGCAGTAAATGGGGCCATTTTCAACCCTGGGAGAACCAATGTCAACCTCACATTAAAAAAGAAGATCAGGCAGTGAAACAGTTGCAGAGACCAGCTGAGGAAGGCTTACAAGAACTAAAGAAAGAACTACTCATTTATAATGTATAAAGCCCCTTGGCCTTCATTAAAGGCTAAGTATGCTGGTTTGGATACTGTTTTACCTTATCCCAGCATCTGAAGCCCTTGCTTTTGAAAAATGTCCAGATGAAAGCCATAACAGTATCTAAGAATAAAAGGGAATGTGATAATGGCATTGAAGTTGTAACTTGCTCAGTCTATAGGATGTGTAAAGGGAATCCAGTTGGGATGTGCAAGCACCCATGAGAGAAGTAAACACTGAAATGTCCTGAAGGTTACATCAGTTGCTGCCACCACAAAGCCCATGGTGCATGTGTGTGTGCGGTCAGGGGTGAAGGTGACCGAGGACAGAAGAATCTGCTCTGACAGGAAAGCAATGCCAGGAAAAGAAATGGTCCTCAGACAGAGTCTCTGCTCAGGGATGTGCAACAAGGATGTCTGTTAATAAGCAATTTTTGGCTATTATGCGTGTCCCTGCAGAAGCGTTTTGAGGTGAAAACCCTGGAGAACATCTGGCTAGCTGGTTGGCTTTGCTGCCTGACTGCTCATTGCAAGGTCGAGGGTAGGGAAAAGACAAAAAGAAAATGAGGAAACTCACTGTTTTGAGCCAAATCTGCAAATCCTTGTTCGGGAAAAGTCATAGAATCATAGAATCATAGAATAGTTAGGGTTGGAAAGGACCTTAAGATCATCAAGTTCCAACTCCCCTGCCATGGGCAGGGACACCTCACACTAAACCATGCCACCCAAGACCCCATCCAAGTCAAAGGAAGTCAAAACTGAATCTGTCTAATGGTCTGTCTAAGACCCAGCAAATAATATCGCAATTCAAGACCTGACCAGAAGCCAGCTGAAGCCTCTCAACTGTGCACTGTATGTGCTGTTGTAAGCAACAAACTGGATGTTATGTCCAGTAGGGTTGCAGAAACTTTGAATATTAGACTGGAAGAAATATCTTAGCTCATCACCTCCCATTCCCTCTTTATCATAGTCAGCCATGAAATATAAACTCATTTATAAGTGTATCAAAGGAGTTTTTATGCTGCTTGGTAACTCCATTGCTATGTACAGTATAAAAACAGCTGAGCTATATTGAAGGGTGGTGGAGAGGAAGTTAAGCTGAATTAGAGAAAAAGACACTAGATGCAACTGACAGCCAGTTACAGACAAAGTTAAGGTAGAAGGAGTTCAATTAGTTATTGAGGATAATTTTTCAACTTCCAATTGACTGTGCATGGATATCGCATTGAATACATTGGATTTTCTGGGAATTTCCCCACATCAATGCATACATAACAAAGCAGCATTGTGCAGGATGGGAGTTAAATTCTTATACTGACAAGCTGAAACTAATGTGACTAGAAATATAATCATCCACAAATGCAGAGGATGCTGTAAAAGAAGTTGTTAAGCTTCTAAAAAAGCCCAAACATTAAAACCAATTGCTGAACTGCAGGTCTGGAGAATAGTGAGTTTAAAATTTAAATCTGTGGGGTAGTAATAAGACTGATGAGCCTTCAGTGGGAAGTGTGCTATTTTAAACAGCTGTTATAAAACCATCTAGATGAAAATTAGATGATTACAGAAATGGAGCTGATTTATGCCAAAGGAAAACCTTGCTCCCAACTATAAGGATTCACTGAAGTGTCTACAAATTAGTGGTAAGGAAGCACTGGCAGGTATAATTATTTAGATTTTTTTTTAAAGTCCCTCAAATAGGCTATTAAAGAAAACCAGGCACTCAGAATGTGAAAGGAAATATTCTGCTGTTCAGTGAAAACGGGCTGGGAGACAGCAAGTACAAAGAATAAAGAGCCAGCTTTCATTTAGAAATGAGGTTAATAGTAAGTGTTTGCAATGCAACTGCTGGGACTGAGGCTGTTTATTAATAGTCCGGCAGCAGGGCAAAGTAACAAAATTTGCAGATGATGCTAAGTGATTGAGATCAGGCAGGGATTAAGACAGGCAGACATGACAAAACTAAGCCATTTGGGCGATGTATTATGAGTTCGATTCTTGTTCTGGTTTTCTTTTTTTGCTATGAGCAAAAGCAAAGTCATAAGCATTAAAAGAAATAATGAAATTCCTTGCAGCACTGGACTGTATTCTAAACAAAGCGATAACAGTTTCAGAGCAAGATTTGCAAGTTATTACAGATGGTCCAGAAGAAGCCTTTGCTTAATACCAATGAAAACAAAAGGGTTTTGATGATATTAAGGGGCAGCAAGAACAACAAGGAATACTATAAGGCTGTTGTACCTCAGTTCTCATCACCCTCTCACATTTAATGGTGTTTGCAGTTGTAGTCAGCCAGTCCTTGCAAAATGTAACCAGAGGAGAAAATCAGTTCTTCCTAAAAGCAACCAATATGATTTCTGACAAGGAAATCTTTTCATATACCAAGAAATATCAATGAAGACTTTAATAGGAAGGAACAGAAGTTCAGAGGCTCATGAGAAATAAAGAAATGCCCATCAGTTTTTATACAGCTTTAATATAAGAAAGAGAAGAATCTGGTAAAGGCTAACGATCCCAAGATAGAAAAATAGCTATTCATTCACAGTACAAAATGAACTTGCAGAATTTGCTGCAGGAAGTATTTATTGTTAAAGCAAACTGTTCAGGAAGACAGTCAAACTGAAAAATATGTGTAGCATCAATACTCAGAATAGATGGATGAACATTTGGGAAGAACTGCATTTTTGCAACAGTACTGACTCTGAGACATGAGCTAAGCACCATGCTAACTCTTGTATAATGTTAGGAAAATTATTTCCACTGTAAAGCTTTTTCATATCTGGTACTATACATAGTTACAGCAGCAGTAAGGGGCTCATTTTGTCATAAACCTGTATTGAACTTTTTTTTCCTCATCTATTAAAAGAATTGGAGAGCTGTTGTACCTTCCAGCCTTGAAGATCTATATTTTTATTTAATTATTTCAGAAACAATGCAAGGAAGCAATTGATTCTTATTAATGTTCAAAAGCTTTGCATTAAATATGCTGTCAGAATGGTAGTCAAGTTGTCATGTGCTTACTTGGCAGAGGTAATTTTGGAAAGACTAAATGGGACTTAATATGGGAACATTATTTCTACTGTATTATTAGCATCAGTAACTCAGAGTTAAATGAGAAGGAAAATAAATGTAGAGAAGCTCCAAAGAACCATAGAGGAATGTATGTGTTCTGAAGACACAAAATTAATAAAAAGGCCAACAGGATTAAGATTAAATATTTGGAACTTAAGAAACACCTTGTTTTAATGGATTATCACAAATTCCCATTGCCAATCCAGTCAACTGTTCTTTCTGCCTTCCTTCCCCTTCTTCATTCCTCTTCCACCCCTGCCTCATGGTTTACGTGCACATTCAGATGCAAATCATAATTTTGTAGACCTTGCATACAAAACAAATGCCATTGTTGTCACCCTCAAATGTATTTATCTGTCCATTATCCCTGTTTAAACATACCATCAACTTACAGAAACTGAATCTAAACTCCCATATTCTTAACATAATAGACCTACCTTAAGGATCCACGAATGGATAAATGTAAAATTGAAGTGTAGTGTCACTCATTATTTGTGTACAGACTGTATTGCATTTTACAATCCAACCTAGGTGTCTTAGTAAAGATTTTGAGAGGAATGAGAACATATGGTACTGGTCCAGGTATTTCTTGTGGTGAGCCGGAGCTCTGCTGAGCTGGGCTCCTTTTCCTCTCTCTCTGCTATCCTGCCACCCCAATTTTGCAGCCCCTTGTTATCAGAGAAGGACTCACAGAGGCTGCCTGGTGACCCCACAGTTCAAAAGTCAGTAGAGCCCTCCCTGCTAAATAAAGGCTGCCCTGCAGGTGCCGACCCTGCCAACCCAGGCTGGTTATGGCGCTGGGTTGCTCCCACTACTATCAAGACTGTGCTCCCTTGCAGAGATAAGCACATGGGATGATCCATGTGCAAGGCTAATCACAGCACGGGATAGAAAATTATTAGCTGATACAGCCCTGCTCTAAGTGGAAAACGCCCTTGTCATCCTGCCACCCCTTACCAGGATGACAAGCATCCTCTCCCTTGGCAAAAAGACTATGTATTTTTAAAGCAACTGACCTCAAATTATTTACAGCCACACATTTCTATGTGATTTCTCTTCCACACTGGTCCAGGCAAGCTCACACTCCATCAAATGTAATAGTGGGCATCCTGCACTGCATCTGCTGCTTTTGATGGCCATGTGATGCCTCTGAGGAAGAAGAATCAGATGCTCTTTGTTTCACCCCAGTGTCATGCGCCCTTATTTATGGAGGTGGAGGCTACATCTACGGATGGCCACTGTAATTTCCATTTTGCAGGCAAAGACCCAGAATTGAGGTGACTTTCCCAACACGGTACAGTCTGCAGAAGTCAAGGCTTCAAACCAGATGTTTGATACCTAGAGTCAGGCTCAGCTGTTGCATGCTTGGAGAGGTACCTGAGTTTAAGTGGGAGAGAGAGATAAGGGATGCTCGTGCTGCTGAGACAGAGTTGTGTTGCTCTCTTCATCTCTCTGCATTCAGAGCAGGGAAAGAAGGAACAATAGTATGCCAGTTATAGCATGGCTAGAGCTTGCCTATCTCACTGAAATTGAAGGATTTTCAGCTGAGACTGTATGAGGATTTATTATTTTACATGTTTTTTAATTAATACAATGCAGTATCAGTACCGTTTTAAAGTATTTATAAAGTGGAGTGGGCATTTATAAACTGAACTGGGGGATTTATAAACTGAGCTGCATACTACTCTGCTCTGAATATGCAGTAATGAAAGTAGCAGAGCACAAGACAGAGGGGTTGACCTCGAGATAAACAGCTCTGACTAAACAACCTGGCAAATAAGGGAATGCTCCTAGTGCCTAGGTGCAGGCAGTCAAACATGGCTGTGTCCCTCTCCCTTCCTAGGGCAGGTCAGGGCACATCTCACCTCTCCCTTTTCTTTCCCTTCTCCCCAGCATACCTTTTACATGCCAAAGAACCTGGCTATGCCTGGGGTGCAGAGATGTCAGCACATTCTAATCAGTCCCCACATCTGAACCGCTTGGCACAACCCAGCGAGCCCCTTGCACTGGATAGATCAAGTGACTGCAATTCAAGAGAACCTCAAATAGGTACAATGCATTCATTTTCCATTAATCAGGGCAGTTTCCTGCTTTCTGAAATATAAATGGAAGGCAGACTATGGGATTCCTGAGGGAAACATGGTTTTGACAGGTTGTGCTGGGTGCGTGATTCAGCTGTGTCCTTTTATTCTCCCTATCTCTGAGTTTTCCACTGTAGACATAGAATCATAGAATAGTTAGGGCTGGAAAGGACCTTAAGATCATCTAGTTCCAACCCCCCTGCCATGGGCAGGGATACCTCACACTAAACCATGCCACTCAAGGCTCTGTCCTACCTGGCATCGGACACCGCCGGGGGTGGAGCATTCACAGCTTCCCTGGGCAACCCATTCCAGTGCCTCACCACCCTCACAGTAGGGAATTTCTTCCTTATATCCAATCTAAACTTCCCCTGTTTAAGTTTGAACCCATTACCCCTTGTCCTGTCACTACAGTCCCTGATGAAGAGTCCCTCCTCAGCATCCTTATAGGCCCCCTTCAGAAGATCTCACATAATGCTTCATTTTGCACAAAGATTGCTCTGAAGCTGCTTAACCAGCACAATCTGCCTGGAGGAGTACCAGGGTTTGGGGAGGTTGTGCCAGAGGCCATGTCCCCCGTGGCAGCAGCAGGGGAAGGGATCACATATTAGACGTTTCCCTTTACAAGCTCTCGCCCTCCAGAGCTGCCTTGTAACTCCACACTCCAGAGAGAAGTGAGCTGTGACCTCAGGGAGCAAGGTGAGAATACAGCTTTGAGTGTCCTCCTAATGCGGTTTTGATTTATCCACTGAGCCACCATCAGACTCTGTTCAGGTGAAGCCAGCTTTATGGGTATTTATGAGCAGGCTTTTGAAAACAAAAGGTTTTTCTTTAAATGGCAGTTACTGAACTCTTAAAAGTCTATAAGGCCCTTTGAAGCTACCAAACAGGATAATATCATCACCCAATAATACTTGCCTGCAGATTCATTGTGGTTTTCAAATGTGCTCATTCCTCATTTGCACCTATTTAGATTCAAGACAGCCAGCCAGGTTCAGATGTCACCGACAGAGCTATCACTAGGGAATCTGGGTGCTAGGAGAAGCAGCATCAATCTCCCAGACTTCAGCAGGGTTTTAAAGTTTTAATGATCATTAAAGGAGATGGAGTCATATTCTGAACTGTGGCAAATTGGGACAGTTCTGCATATTTCTGAACAGTTATGACAATTTATGCTACCTACCCGGTTTTAGACTAGCTGAAGGTGAAGGTGAGGCTGTAATTCAATAAAAATAAAATGAATTTTGCTGTTGAGGTCAATGGGATGCCACCTTCAAAACTTTAAAGTAACCAAGTAGCACAGAATTTATTTCAATGCACCATTTTCTTCTTCCTAAAGACATTTCATTTCTTTGATGACATACTTGAAGTGTTAGAAGAAACCTGCAGGGAGCAGAAAAATCGAAGTTTGGGGTTTGGTGTATTTTGACCTCATTATGATGACAGAAAAGTTACTGTGGGGAAAATCAGTAGATTTCTGTAACCCAAATGACAACTAAATTACTTTTCTAAGTTAAAGGTACCAAGCACATGAGCCTGGCTGGCTCTTCTGGCAACACTTCCAGGGAAAAGACTGTGCTACCATCACAGAGAGTCAGAGGTTTTTTCCTAAAATAGATTAAAATTTCCTTTTGTATTAGCAACTGGCTAGCACTGAAGCTCTGGAGAGAATGAAACTGAACGCAACTGCTCAATACACAAAGCTTATGCAACCACATTTTCTTCTGGGTGGGGGAAATTCTTCGATCCATCATTGTTCAGCTTCATTCTTCAATGAATTAACATCTCAAATGACTATTCAGGTCACATAGGTTCAAGTCGCTAAGGCAGAAGCAGCTTCGCCTCTGGATGACTATCAGGCAACAGGGAAGGTAAATAAAAGGTTTTGTTTAATGTTTTAAAGAGCATACTAATGGACAATTAGCCAGGGGATTTGGAAGTAGTTTTTAAATCCACAAAACCAGAAAAGCTTCAAATCAAAGCTTCAGATCAGCAAACGCTGCCATTCAAGCACTCTGTTTTGGGTTAACGCCACAGTACACATCTTCGAAAGGCAGCGTTGATGGTGACCGTAACTCCCGATTGTAACAGCTTCTGCCGGGAAGGGGTGAAAAAAGGTTGCAGGTGTCTTGAAGAGAGCAGATAATCTTAAGCAAAGTAAGTTTGCAGGGCAAGAAAACATCTAAAGTATTTGCCCCAGACTTCAGACTTTGACTGAAGACCATGGCTGAGATGTTGCCGTTTGTAATACAGATGATGTGGGAAGAAACACTGACTCATCTGGTGCGATGAAATCAATACTGTCATGCAGTACTTTGGGTGCTGTTAGGCTTTTCAGAGAGAGTAGATTCTATTTTAGAGAACATGGCTCGTAGTTATTTCTTTTTTACAGTGCGTAGAGGAACAATCCACCTAGTTATGCTGCATATTGGTCACAGCATCCCTGCTGTGAATAAATAAATTGTAAAGAAGAAAATGCAATTTCAGAGGAACAGCTTATTTCTGAGGTGTTTCACTGAAATTCTGCCTCTGGAAAGATCAGGTATTACAATAGGACTGGCTTTTCACTGTGTCCAACTTTACGTAGTTGCCTCAATATTGAAATGAAAAGCAGAAGGAAAAATAGAAACAGGTGGAACACGTGCTTTAAAAAAAAAGACAGAAAAAGCAACTATATTCTATGTTGTTTATTTTTTAGTTTTAAGTTTCTTGTACAAGTCAGGATATTGGAGTTTGTGGCTCTTTTGCAGAAGCATTTCTTGTTCTTAAAATGAGCTTCTTCATCTCTGTAGGAAGCTTCATTTAAAAGCAATCTTTCCACAATGCCATTGCCTCCTGAGTCACTATCAGTGAGAGGAACTCACTGTCACTGAGCAGTAACATTTTATGTTTGTTTCCTAGTCAACTGATGCTTTCTAAGTCTAGAAGCAACAGCTGAAGTCCTCACACATGAGAGATTGCTGATGAATCCCTGGACAGAGATGGCTGAGTATAAACATATCAGGAATTTAAAAAAAAGGCAAAAAACAGAAACAAAAACCCCCCACCAAACCACAAAAGTAACCAGCAATGAACTAAATTACAGATTTTGTGTCATAAGTATCACATAATTTCTCAATTTTCTGATCTGCAAGTAGTTTACTTGTTTCTCTGATTAAACAGGGTAACAAGATAAGAGGGTAAATATATTTTCTCAGCTGGGAGACAGAAACAACCCAAACAATCAAGATTACTGTTGTGAACCTTCAAGTGAAAGGCATGATAAATATAAAATTTAATAAAGGGCTAAATTAGTCATATATCTGATCTGAGCCAAAGCTCCTTCCAGATTATATGTGTCAAGTATCTGAGGTGTTCATTTGACCATCAGTCTGTTAAAAGAAATCTGAAAAGAAGTCTTAAGCTTCTTGGGTGATACTATCATGCCAATGAATTATTTGGCTGCTTTGGAAAGCAGGGCATCCGGTGGTGCCTGTCAGCGACAGTAGCTGCTAATTAGCAATTTTACTTCCTCCTAGGTTGCAGTTTCCTAAGTCATAATCATCAACTTCTGAGAAGTACCTTGCTATAGTAGCATGTTAATGTTTTCCAGACGTTGAGTCAATTCTTGCTTTCTATACACAACTAGACCTAACTGAATTCCTAGCCTGAATCAGACTGGGACAAGGATGTCAACAAAACAAAGCCTTCTCAGAAAGCTACAGAAATGCAACCAACAGACATTTCCTGAGAAGCTCAAATTTATCAAGTTGAGTAAATAAGCCAGTTTCTGGGACAGGTTGCCCACACTCTGCATTGACAAAGCTTGGAGTAGTGTGTACATTCTATTTCTGTACATAAAATGGGCTGCAAGTAAGTTCCCATTATGTCCATGTCAAACCAAACAACTAATTAAGCCAAGATAAAGCCCTTACTAACCTTTATTAAAAACAGAGGTGTCAGACAGGAAAAGTTATGCTACATATTGAAGTCATTATCTGAGCACATCTTACTACTTTATTTTCTTTCAGATTTACAAAGAAAAGACCATGATTATTCCTGTACATTTTACAGTATAGCTCAAACAGTAGAAACATGATGTGTGTAGTCCTCTGCAGACACAGCACACGTGATTTGTGAATGCTCAAGCGTTTCCTATCTGGGAACACCTTCGAGATCTAAGGACAAAAAAGAGAGAACTGAAAGCTAAATACTCTTATTGCTAAAAGGAATTAAATTATCAGTGAAAATACTATTCAGTACTATAAACCATCTGACACTGCTTCAACTAGAACCCTCCGTAGATACATGTAGCTTTATGAGATCTGTGTCTGATGCTGCAACTAATTTCTGGTTTGTAAAAAATACCTGTGAAATCAGGCTCTTTCTTGAATCTGTAGCCATGTTTTCAAAGGAATTATGTTTTTAAAAATGTTTCTTCTGCAAGTACTTCAGTAACAATACCAGTCCTGAATTGTGCTGGAAGTTATAACTGAATTTACAACAAGGTTACTGCATCTGCACTTAAGGAGCTGTACCACAGGTCGCATTAACATGATGGCCATGTCCAGTCATGCAACCATTCCTGGCAGCCCACAGATAGGGCAAAGAGCAAGACACAGCTTTGAAATTTTTATAGGCATGACAGATTGATTGACCTCTGACAGATATGTAGCTTAGGACAGCAGTAGTGATTACAATCTCAATGATCCTGTCGCCCACCTCCCTTCCTTGTCCTTCTCCAGGGCTGTGTATCTCTCAGTCAGGAGTGCTGTAGTCCTTGGGACTTGATATCTCAGCTCATACATCCTTCAGAGGGTCCAGAGGTGGTTTTGGGCTGTGTCAATCAACATTGTTCCCAGGCACAGTTCAGGCATTAGCATGGGGCTGGGGATGGTGCCCGCCATGCAGCTCAGCTCTAGCCCCCTGTGCTGGGATGGTTCAGTGACACAGACCCAGGCTGCTCTGTGCTTACTGGGTCAGGGCAGGGGACAGCAGTAGCTGTGCCCCAGGTGAAATCTTCTGTCCCTTTCAGGCTTAAAACTGAGAGGAGCATGCTGGCAGCAGGAAGGCGGCAGCAGCAGGGTGCAGATAAGGTAATGCTTTGGCCCAAGAGAGTGCAGCAAGTGCCAGGAATGCACCCATAACCTGATTTTTTCCACTTCATCTTCCTTTGGTGGGAAGAGTGATGAGCTCATGCTGCTGAACTTCTCAGCTGCCACTGCACTTACAGGATGCAATGCATCCTCTCTTGTCTAACACTTAATTTTCTATAATCCACTCCAACTGCCACTTAATCAGAACAAACCTGTGAATTGTAACATAGGCAGGAGCAGAGCAGATGTTTGGAAGCAGTTTTTTCTCCAAATGAGCTGTGGCTGTGCCTCAGACAGTCTTAACACATCATTTTTTGTTCCTTCTGGCTTTTGGTATGGTGGTAGCCAGGTGCAAATGGATGCCTTACATTTGTAGAGCTTCTAACTCTCTCATGGCCCATGAACACCATTTCTAGGCTGAAAAGTCATTTTTATTCCAAGGGTGACTTGAAGCTCCTGAGGGAGACAGAACACCCCCAAGATCAGCGCTCTGCCCTGGAGACAGAGGCAGTAACATGTGGAAAGAGTACTCAGCCTTACTTAAAGCCAGTAGGTGGGTAACAACAGAGAAGTCATTAAGTCATTTCTGGTGACTTCAGCAAAAAATATCAGCGAGCCAGTTGCTATATTATTGTTAAGACACAGACTTTTCAGCAAAGTTATTTCAGTGTCTGATGCTCAGAGAACAGCACACAAGACTAAAGTAAGGTCCTTTTCAAAGAGCTAGTGCTTAAAGTATTACAAATAGTTAAAATTAAGTTAAAAATAATTAAAATTAAGTATTACAGATAGTTAAAATTAAGAAGGCTCAGTGCCTGTGTAGCCTTGGAAAACTCATTCGTCACCTGGAATGTTATGGGAAATAAAAACTGTTCAGACTATAAGGAATGCTGTGATTAAAACCGAGTTGACAAACTGGAGTTACAAACGGGAAGTGAAGGTTTCCAGCACACACAACCTTGGGCCAAGGGCTTAGCTGGCCTATAGGCATGCAAGTCAATTAATGTCTTTATCACTCTTTTACACCTGATAATTTGCCTTTTTATGTAGCTATGTACTTTACTCATTCAAAGAGTACTTGAGAGTTAAGGAAGTTTGCCGGTTTGGAGGGTTTTCAATTCCACCATTATCTTTCTTCGTTTACACTTCCTTCCTTTATCCCTGAGCTGATCTGAGTGTCTACTTTCTATCTTGCAGCGGTACTTTCTCAAAACACGTCACTAAGTTCAGTTATTTTTGCCTCACACTACAATCTGTGAGACAGCATTATCAATGTTGCGTACATGCAGGATGAGGGACAAACACATCAAAATAATCTGCCTGGAGTCATCTTGGAAAACTGCCTCAGATCGTGCAGCAAACTTGAAGCCCCAGGCATAGGGATGAGCCAGAGGGTTAGTATTTGTAAAGCATTTTAAAAGCCTCCAAACTTAAGCTCTGAGGAAGAGGAAGGATCCAGCCTAAAACACTTCACTGTGGAGACATCAGACAAGCTCTCTGCTCTAATGTCTGAAGTGACACCTGGCCAGTATATCAGGTGCTCTGCAGCCTCATCTGTTGTATGGTGTGTAGGAAATGACTGTAGCTACTACCCATCTCTTAACTGCACCAGTACCAAACAGTTTAAAATGGTTTTACGGT
This sequence comes from Psittacula echo, assembly GCF_963264785.1. NCBI lineage: Eukaryota > Metazoa > Chordata > Aves > Psittaciformes > Psittacidae > Psittacula > Psittacula echo. The sequence goes on along the minus strand of NC_137738.1, from coordinate 32,943,073 downwards.
AACCGTAATTCTTGCAAGCTCCCAGGCTGTCCTGCCACAGCCCACTCTCTGTCTCCCAGATTAGCCCTCCCAGAACAAGGCTACATTATATCAGTAACAGTCTCGCAGGTCCACAGCTCGTCCGAGTCTACATCCCTCCCAACCTTAGAAAAGAGAAGAAAACCTGGTTTTTAGGCAAGTCTGGAGTCTTTCATAAGAAAAACTCTCTGTCCCCCCAATAGACTTCTTTTTTTTCTTTTTTTCTGAATAATTTTAAAATTAATCACAACTGAGGGTACTACATAGCTTAGAAACCCTCTGTACCTGTAACTCACAGAAGACAGGTTAATATTTCAATACTCGGAAAGGAGAAGATCTGTGGAGTAGTGTATAAATGGGCAAACCCTCATTTTTTCCAAAGATATAGCTGCTGACCAACATGACAGAAGCAGTCTCATCCTCTGATGTTCGGATTTGTGTCAAAAAGAGGGGATCAGTAGAATCACAGTTTCAGATGATAAAACTCCCTTAAGCTATTGGATTTTAGAGAAGTTTTTGTTCTTCTTTTCCCCTGTTGAAGAAGTACATCTACCCAATGACAACTAGGATTGAAGATGCGGCCTGAAGCAGTACAGTCCTGCCATCTAGGTGAGGTGGCCAAGGTAGTGACTAATTATCTGCTTCCTGACTGCAAACTTGTGTCTCTATCAGGTCAGGACTGGGCTGGGTAAACCTGTCCCATGGTCTAGGTTTTACTCATTGTCAGTAGTACAGGGCAGGACTTCTACAGTTAGTGAGGAGGCTTGTAGAGAAGCAGTTATATGGCTCAGTGATGGCCTTGGCAGTCCTGGGGTAATGGTTGGACTTGATGATCTTAAAGGTCTTTTCCAACCTAGTTGATTCTATGATTCTCTGATTCTACGATTCTCTGACTCTATGTTACTTGTTATGGGCCTTTGCCTTTTGTTTAATGTTTGTTTAATCCTGAGGGATATGGCCTGTCACTGAAAAATCTAATATATGAGATTCTACTTTAAAAAATATGGCACTGTGTTCTGCAAATTCCGGCCAGGTGTATTTGGCTACACTTCATTCACTGTTCCCTATGAGAATTCTCTTTCATATCTTCTGCAAGCAAAAATCTGAGTGATTAGTCTACTGTTTTGCTCTAATGTACCTTTCTGGGAAAGCTTGAAGGAATGTGATCATCACAAACTGGGAAACATTTCTCAGAACTCAGATTTCACTGCAAGAAAAATGATATGGAAAAAACCAAAAAGGCCTGCAATGCAGACTTTAAACCTGCAGCTGGCCCAATGGAAGGAGGTTACTGAGACATGCCTAGAACACTCTTTTCCATGTGCACTGGGCATCAGTTGATGTTGTTTAATTATTCCTTCTGCTACTACAGTGTTTATTTTCTGGATGATTATCACACATTTTTTGTGTTTTAGATCTTTTTTTTGCCTTCACAGTGACAAGATGCTAGAAAATAATATTCCTATTCCTTTATACTCAAAGGGGTATTGATTTCTAAGCAACTTTTTGATAGCTGACAGTTTCTGCCTGGTGCTAGATGTAGCTGAAGAATCAGCTGATGACTGCTGGACTAGTATTTAGTTTTAGAGTCTACAACATAAAGACATCCATGAGTCACAATTAGGGATTTTCAAAAAGCAAGACTTTTCATTCTGAAAAACATGATGGTCAGATGTTGATGTGAGAAAGCTGATTAAAACATAGACTAAGAAAACAAATGGGCAAGCCATGTCAGTTTGATACTTGTTCTCTTGAAAGACTGAATTGCTATTAGTCAGTTATTATCTGTGCAAACATGGTTTTCCCCATGTATTTGTAAACTAGATTTTATTCTTGCAAGAAGGAACACTTAAGCTCCAAACAAAGTGGAGCCTCAGGATACCTGCCTCTGAATATATATGGCAAATGGTCTAGCTCTTGTACTGAAGTAGGTCAATACCTGCATTCCCATTTCATGATGCCAGCAAAGAACAAAGTTTACAGTGCACACAGGAATCAAACCTGCACCTCCTGATCTTGATCCACATTGACCAGCCAGCCAGAATTCACCTTCCAGCTTCTTAGCATGTGGAAGTTGAAGCCAGGGATCTTCTGCATCCCTAGACAAGAATCTTCCCCAAGTTGATCCCTGGCTGTGGCTTAGATAAACCAATCCTACGAGAAACTTGCTGTGATGGAGAGGGGAGTTTTTATTCCCCCATTCCCTCCTCCTCTTCATATCACACAATGTTGTAAATTCAGAGATTGAGGGATGCTGTTGTAGCCTTGATTGCACTACAGATTGCACTACCAAAACTGGTGCAAAGAACAACCAGAAATGTATGTGGATGGACTCTGCTTACCGAGTGCATGGGTTCATCACCTGGGGTTACAGAAGAAAGTATCCTCTGTGGCCTTTTGTGACTGGGAACAAACAATTTAAATAGCAGCACTTAAAGAAGAAAAAGGAAAATAGCTCTTTGTCACTGGAGTTTCATTTTCAGAAATTAAGATATTACATTGAACTGCTGGCATGAAAAACTGCTTATGCTGCTCATTTCTAGAGCATCTTCCAGGGCAATAACCATAATGACGGAGAATTAAGCCTACACATGGTTCACAGTGACCCAGTTTCATCTTATGCCTCTAATGAGGACTCTTCACAAGATAATTTTTGAATGAAGTGCTAAAATCAGTACTTACATATCACACTTTTTAATCCTGAGAGCTTCAATGTTCTTAGAAGACAAGTAAATCACTTTACCTGAATACCTGGCCTGTTGAGAGCTCACATGAAGCACATTAGTGTTCAGCACTAACCTCTCCAGACATCAGAACAATGCCAGTCTTGCACAGTGTTGTTGCAGAAAAAGTTGTTCTCTTCATGTACGTTAGCAGTCCTTGACTGATGAAAACAAAACATCTGTGACACTGAATGAACAACCCAAGTGGCCAAGTGATTTTGCCTAGACGTTATGTGCCTTCTTTGCTCAGTGCTAGGTAGCCTCCATGTTTTGTTCTAAGAAACACTGTAAAATAGAGCCCTAATGCTTTTTTTTTCAGTTCACAGAGAGCCCAGGGACTTCTCCAACAATTTAACATTCTGAATGGTTGAATTACATCACTCAGGCATGTCCTCTGGCACTGTTTAATTAACTATTGTAGATATAGCCCAAGTCTCTCTTTGAGGACAGACCTTGAAAGACAGCATAGCTATAAGTGTAAATTCTGAGCAGGATGGGGTGCTGCGGTACGTGTAGGTGAAGGGGATGCCCTCTGCCACTCCTGGGCTGACCTCCCAGTCATTGTAAGTGTTCACTGGTTGTTTCCACTGCAAAAAAAGAGATGGCTAAATCTTTCAACACACACACACACACAAGATGCTGTGTCTTGTGGCATCTTTTCTCCTTTCATTTTCACTCTTTGCAAATGGAAGCCTTTCTTGAAACTGATAACTCTGTCCAGAAAGACTTATAGAGGTGGCTGAAGAGAAATGTGCCTGAGAATTCTTTTTTCTGATTTCTGATACTGAAAAAAATCCCACTGAGGTAAACGAACTTCTACCACTGTAGATTTAATGTAAATGATTGATCCCAATTGCCTTGAAGCAAGAACATCCACAAATACTTGCATGTTCTCCTTTTCCTAGCAAATAATCCTTTTCTTATTTAAAAGCAAAAATCTGCAAGGAATGACTTTTTGAACCAATTCAGCTGAAGAGAACACTTTTCCTGCTTTCATGCAGATCCAAGTTCCGAAACCACTACGCTGGCTTTTTATTAATATTCAGTTCTCACTTTTATCAATCTCCTTTCCAGCACAAAAACTCACCTGCAAACTATTAGTGTCCCACCTCTAGAGCTCTGATCAGCACATCTGCTGCTTATAAGTGGGGTTTGATATCCGTGAGAGATGACTCCATCATCCACCAGATTTATCGTTTTATTGTTGAGGGGGGAACCAGCCCAGCTGAATATGCTGCTAGAAACATGCATGTCCCTTAAGTAAATAGACCTCTGTTTGAATTTCCTATTGTTCTGGAGACAAACTTAATAAAAATCATGGGCTTTAATTGCTACCAGTAAATCTCCATGCACTGCTGTTGTCAAGGTCAGCAGGTATTATAAATTCAGTGCTTCCAAAAGGGCTATACTGAAAAAACAAACACCTTTTTTCATCTTTTCAGTCAGCATGTGATTCTCTCCTGCAATTTGACTCAATATTAAAACATATTACAGTTTGGTTTAGTGTTCATTTCATACTTAAGACTATCCATTCTGGGCAATGTATTAGGCATGTTTTTCTGCCTTATGTTGCATTATACCAGTTCTTTGTTGTAGAATTGGTTTGGTGAGTATACTTGATGTTCACAAGGAAGAATCTGCCCATCAGGAAATATTTTTGGAAATCAGTAAATAGGCATTGATGTCACTTGCCACAACTTTTGTTCCCTTTCCACTTGCAGGAATAGGTTATGTTTGTTACAACAGCAGATGGTCACTGAAAAATATAGTGCCAAGTACTTCTTCAGGTGACTAGTGCCAAGACTTTATTCAAGAAACCAAGCCGGAGCCCCAGTTTCACAGTCCTAGCAGTTTTGATAACATAGACAAGGACATATCTGCTCACAAAAAATGCAACCACATCTTCCCAGTCCTTCCAAGATGTTTTGAAGTGTTGCAAGCATTGTGTAGACACATTTGACAGAAGCTGACTACCTGAAGTCCTTTGCTTTTAAAAGTGCTTGGTATTTTGGTCACAAAATCTTGTTTGTCAGCTTGCTCCATGCAGGCTCCAATTTGGCACATGAGGTGAGCCTGGCTAGGGATGTCCAGCCTCACAGCAAGGCTTTCCAGCCCTGGCTTGCTCTGCTACTAGCATTTCTAAGCTTCTGCTCAGCTGGAAGCAGCCTTCACTCACTTTTGGCTTCAGGAAACACTGTAGATGATAGCCTAAAAAAAAACCCAATTGGCAGCAAAATTTACTCAGCTTCAGTAACTGGGCAACACTAGATGCTGGACAACAGTGAAAATGACTGAAGAGCTTACTTGCTTCATTGCTTGCAAGTTATTGACTGAACTTGTTCTGCATGAAAAGGAACTCTATGTTTTATGGGTTTCCACACACAAGCAGTAGGGGCTGTTTTCATACAATTTATTAGAGGAAGAAGCTAGAATCGTTAAAGCAGTTATTGCAAATACAGCATTAAGCTTACTTAGTTCTTTCAGAACTGGTGAAGTCAAGAGAAATGGAGACAAAAATAGGAAAAGAGCTATTTTGCAGGCATGGTGAAGATGTATGGCTTTCTCACAGTCAAAATCTCCCTCCACTTTAGGGAAGGATTGCTCTGAGGTAGAAGAATATGCAGCATATAGTTTGTACATGCACCCATGAAGCCCAAATCCAACCAATCTCTGCTTCAGTGGTTAGAAGGTAGATAAAATGGGATCCTCATATTCATACTTTAGTAGCATCTATTCAGGGATTGACTGACTAGAGACCAAAGAAGGTTTGTGGCAACAATTCTTGTATCTGCTTGCCTTGATGTATAGGAGAAGTGTGTACTCAAGAATTCTCTATTACGGCTACTATGCTAACCAGCTTAAGGAAAACACAATTTTCCCTTGCAAACCTTGTCTTGTTTAAGACCTTGTACCCTGAAAAAAGATACAGAGGGAAAAATAAGTTGTAAGAATTAAAACAAGCATAACTATTAGAATGACATAGCACAAGTACCCAATAGAGGCCTGTTACACCTTTGTGTGAGCTGTTAGCACAATGTCTTCTTTCATTCATGAAAGGAAACAAACTTAGGTACCTCAGTTATTGCTCTTCAGTAATCGATTAATTTGCAATATAAAATCAGTGCAGCTCCTGGGATGCTTTGTTCTGACTGCTCCCATCATGCTTTTACTTCTATTTTCACTACAACACGTTCGTTTTACTTGCCATTACGGATGAATGAAAGCTCAGTTATCAGCACAGGAGTTACCTCTGGTGAAGGAAACATACTCAGAATAGAAGTATTGTGCCACCAGCTGTGTTAAATTGCTGCCTCTAAGCAATTGCGGGACAATTCAAGCCTGTTGTAAAATAGATAGCAGGAAGGCATGTGTGTTGCCAAGGAAACCCTAGGCTGCAAGTTTATTGTATAAATAACACCGGGGTGGGGAGGAAGTGGCTAACAGAAGAGTGGGGAAAAATGAAGAAGTGCCTGGCATGTCTCTGTTCCTGGGGGAGGGTCAGAAGCAGAAGCAGTGAATCAGATTTGCCACTTCAAGTATCTGACCTTTCTTCAGCTAGGGAAAGCAAGGAAAGTAGGTCCATCATTCATAAATGATTGGGGAAGCAAATACAGGATGGAGGGTAGAAATATAACCACAATGGGCAAGTCCATGTGTTGTGGAGTATAGAAATGAGAGTGACTCCTGCACATTCTCATACTCACTAGAGGAAGGAAAGCTGGTGTAAACCGCTGATGGATTTGCCCAGAGCTGCACAAGAGAAGTGGCAGATGAGAACTATGATAAGGGTTGTAGTGCCAAGCAGGGAGGTAAGGGAAATAAGGAAGAGGGGAGACAGCACAGTAATCCACGTAAATGTTGGGACAGATTCAAACCCAAGAGCAATACATTTATGTTCTCCAAAGATTATCTATGTATAATTTCTCTAAGGTTTGTGGTCAAGATGCTACTAGAATTTAAAGCAAAGAAGTGGGCAATGAGTTCAACTCACTGCAGCAAGTCACACATATGCCATGACAACATGAGTGTGTGCCGAAAACTTGTCTCTTCCTCTAGACTTTACAGATAGTGTTTACAATTCATCAGTGGCTTCAGAAGTCATCAGTGAAGTGATCACATCAGCTTTCATCCATTTTACATTCTTTACTGCTTTATAGCTGGAACCTGAGCACTGCAGTGTCGTGAGAAGTACAGCTGGGGTAGTGTGGTCTATCAGAGAAAGGGCTTATAGCTCAGGAGAAGGGCTGATTTCCTCCCTGCTAGTGATGGGAATAGGTCATTTCAGCTCCTCATACCTTATATGTTTCATTCAGTAAAATACGATAACATTGCTTTAACTATAAAGCAGTTTGAGCTATGGGTCAGAAGAGGGCTATGTAAGTGTTGACGGTATTAACTTCAGGCATCTATGTAAAGAACCAATCAGTGTGTACACACGAGCAGATGAGCAGCAAAAGTGCCACTGGGCTATGACAACTGGCATGCTCCAGCATGTGCCTTCACAGTGACCAGGAAGATCTTGCTGACCTGGACTCCTTCTTTCTGCCAGCATATGGTTAGAGTAGAGCCAGACTGGATGGAAGGCAACAAACATTTGACGCTTGGGATCATTGCTGCTCACCTTAGGCAACTAGTTTTGGCCACTGAGGGAGCTTGGCATCACTTCTACCTGAACTATCTGCCCAGGTCTGCTAGCAAACAGTTGCTTTTAGTGAAAACCCACTGCCCTTCTGTTTTGGTGGTCTGCCAAAATCTGTTTTGGTGATCTGCTGGATTCCCTGACATCTGGCTATCATGATTGATAGACCTCCAACAGTCCTGGACTGATGACCACAGTCTGAACAATGTGGTGCTGCTCTGTGTGCATGATCAGGCTGTGCCAGTTTGGGTATGTACCACCCAGATGCCACAGGATGCAGGTCCACTACTACTGGACTTGCTGGTGCTGATGAAAGTGAGAGATAGGAGCTGCTGCAGGGATAAAAGCCCACTTGGCTGATCTCTTCTGGAGTTTCGTATCACCACTGAGCAGAAAGGCTCAGGAAAGGTAAGAAACCAGTCCAGTCTGCAATATCAGCCCTTAACAGGAATGTAGCCATGAAATGTGATCACAGTTCACACCCCAACACATTCATACTTATGCTCATTCATACTCATACTGCAATTCCCATTTATTTATATATATATATGTCTACATATGTATATTAACTTAATCAATACTTCTGTTTTCTCCTGTACTTTTCTATATCATTAGAGTTCACAGTTGTAATTGCCCATTTAGCATCATTGTGTGAGGGCTAATTATCCCTTTGGAAGCATTACAGAACTAAACCTTAGCTTGAGTAAACCTCATCTGACTGAGGAAGGACTACCTCAACAACTTGCAGGGTTGGACCTATGGTTTCTACCTGCACTGACAAATACAGATATTGTGAAACTAAGGCCAAGCATTTGAAAACATCTGCCAAATGGTTCAAACCAAGATAGAAAACATCTGTGTTAACAAAAGTTGTCCAAAATACAATCTCCCATTCAGGAACTTCATTGTGTCTCCACAGAGTCCATGGCAAACAGATGAGCCCTTAGGATATTTGCTTTTGGAAGCTGCTGTGTATTATCCAGTGCCATCATGTTTAGTGCTTATACAGTAGCGTTTCCTTGAACTGGAAATTGCAGTTGCTGGATTTATTAAACAATTTCATGAACAGGGCAAGCTTCAAAACATATTTTAAAGTGACTTGGGGAGAAAAATAATCTTTGTTTCTTGATTCATTAATTGAATTACAAACTAACCTAGTATCTTTCTGCACTGTTGTTTTAATTTCTCAATTAAGCTGAAAATCATTAATCCAATTTTACCTTAATGATTGAACATCTCAAGTCAACATCTGTTTTAGAATAAAGATTTGAGAGTGAGTTATGGTGGCTTTTTTCCAATTTCACACATGCCATTGATCTCAGAGGTATAAGATGGAGAATCTAGGATGAAATAGATATTGTAATTAAAAGTATATGTCATTGCTAGATGATCTTGAAGGATTTTTTTCCCTTTTCAGAGTATACTTTTTTTCACAGAATACTTATGTCTAGGTGATACTATACTATTCCATCCATGTCTCTGTAATTTTAATAAATACATACATTTTCCATTTAATTTCAGTCCTCAATACTGTCAGACTGTAAAGCATGAAGTTGAACTTCACTTAGAAATCCTGTATTCTTTAATGTTAGACCAAACTCTTCCCTTAATTCAGTTCCATTTTCCTGTCTCTATACAGGCAATAAATATTAGGTTCACAGGAAGACTCCTCTTATCTAGTAATTTATAGACATACGTGATTTCAAGCTTTGCTGTGTTTAGGATTCCTCAGATGAAAAAGTAGTAGAATACTTCTCAATGGAGAAGCTAGTAGGTCTGATATATTTGCTGGGCACTAAAAATTCAAGGGTTTTTTCATTTTTAGTAGGGTGAAAAGAAGCATGTGTTTTTTGCAGTTGCAGTTTATGTGGATTTCTGCCTCATAAGAATTGCAATATTTCAGACAAATCATTGCCCTTTATTTCTCTATAAAACACATTCCAATTTTTAGTACCAATTTTGGTAAGGTTTCAGATATTAAATTCCAAACAACAGGAAAGCTAGACATTTCACATGTTTTCTCCCCTAAATGAGTGATTCATATTTACTTCCTCTAATATCAGCAAACCTGTTAAAGTTGAGCTTTCAGACTCTTAGGAGTTTTATTCCTGCTCTGGCGATTGCTCTGAGTGGTAAAGTGCAACCTGATTTATAACACAGGACTGGCAGTCAGGAAAGCAGGATGCTGAATGAAAAACTATATTGTTGTAGATTTGAGTGGGATCAGGGCTTCACCTCTGTTCTCAACTCTAAGTTTCATCTGAATTCATGGAAAGGGTTCTGCTATGGTTTAGTTTTAGATAGTCCTGCAATGACCAGGGAGTTGGACTTGATGATCCTTATGAGTCCCTTCCAGCTTGAAATAGTCTATGATTCTGTGAATTAAAATGTGTGAGGTTGCAATCAGGCACTTGGACTTAAAAGACTTGTAACCAAAACTGCCACTCAAGCACAGAATACTTTGGCTGCAGAAATGGAGATATTGCTATGTGCTTAAGCGCCTAGTTCTGTGCCATTTTCCACTCCTGATATGCAAATTATCTGATTTTTATGCCATATCTATGTTCTTGGACTGGTGGAGAGTGATCAGAAGACTTTGGTTCCTCCTTTCAGAGCATTTGGCATTGATTGTGGCACACATGAACATTGTGAAAAGCTCAAAAAGAACACCTATACATGAAGAGGACAACTCCTTCGTATTGGCTTTGTCCTGTGTTAGCTGTTTTTAGAGACTAATTGCTCTGAAACAGGGGCCAAATATCAAATAGAAGGCTGCTAGTGGGATTCATGGAGTGACATCAGTTATTCAAGACATTTTCTTTTTCTCATGACATTCTGCATGTTGAAAAACACCTGTCTGAAGTTAAAATAAATCAAATAATCCTTGTGGAAAAGCAAGAGGGAAAACAGAATGATCAGATATGCAAACAAAGCCCTAACGAATTCTTAAGGACTCTTGTTATCAAATACAATTACAAAACATGAAGAGATCAGTGCTGTGCTCTCCTCCACCAAAGAGGCATAGCCAAATTCCTGGTTTATTTGTGAAGTCAGTCTTTGCATCATTTCTGAAAAGCATTCATAAATGCATCTCCAAAAATCATTTCAGGCAGCTGCCCAAGCTTTCGCTTGCCTATCAGAGGTTGTGCCGACACATTAGCCTCCTTGCCTCCAGAAGAAGTGAAAGGCCAAAAGTCCACAGAATAAACTGCAGATGAGGCAGACTAATTGGCCTCAAAATTGAAACATATGGCTTCTTTCAGGATCTTGACTTTTTAAATACTTGTTTAAAGTAAACATTTGCAGTGCCTCATGAAAGGCACTTTCCTCACTGAATCCTCTTGACCCTCACTGACCTTTCTTGCCAATTGCACATTGCTTTACCCTTGGGATGATTAAATCTTGAGAGGCTTTTTTTTTCCCTTCTTTTCTTCTTTTATTCCCCACATTTGTCTCTGAGGACTGACTTAAGAACTGGCTCGAAGAAAGCTAACCTGAGTCAGAAGGACAGAAACATGCTAGATGCCCACCTGCATACCTCACATGGGTGTCTGAGGCTGGGGCCAGAGGGAAAGGTTCATACATGTCATTACAGCACTCCGTATTCAGAAAAATGAACCACAGAAAATAAGCACCAAACACTGGGTCACCAAAGCTAAGTTTTGGAGCTAATCTTCGAACAGTGAGCGAAAGGTGGCCTGAGGCAAAGTCCTCACTGAAACGGGTCATTTTAAAACTATGGCCTGTGGCTGTTGTCTCCTCTGACAGAAAAAGGCTGACAAAAGTGATTGACTCCAGGCTGTAACCGCTGGCAAAAGCAGGCAGACCCTCCCAGTTTGTCTCCAGGGTGTCAGTACACGAAAGTTGATTGAAGTATCTCTGAAGTCACTTTATTCATAATTTGTGGTCTGGGCTTGAGGCACTCCCAAACCCTTGTGTAATTGTTAGTCACCATCAGAGCTTGTGCTAGGGCTGGGCATTGCACAGCCATTCACTCCCCAGCACAGAGAGACCAATGCTTGCTAACGGAACTGTGAGGAGTTGTCTATTCCAGCCTTTCTTTTCACTCTTGTTTGCTGAGATGCTAGGAAGAAGATTAGTGCTTGTAAAGCACTTTATTTTCAATAGCTTTGCTGCCTAATAATGCCCCTGTCTGTCTAGTTACATGTCAGCCTCCTCCTCCCATCCTCAATGCACAAACAGAAACGTGCCTACAGGGTTGCAGCATGTGGCAGGTAGCACCCACTATCTGCAGGGGTTCAGAGGCAGCAGGAGCATCCCATGTCCCTGCGTGCAGACAAGTGAGAGTCACGGAGGCAAAGAGACACAGTGGTGTCATGCACAAATTAGCCATGTGGAGAAACAGGCTGGTAAGTCGGCTGCACACAGCCCCGCTGTTGCTGGAGAGACCTTCATTTGCAGTCAGCTCTCAGCCCTGTGTGACACTGTGGTGTTTCGTGCCTGACACCCTGGGACATCCCTAGCCCTGTACCTTCCCGCGTGCTGTACGGAGGGAAATGAGTTGTCTATACTCCACCTGCCATTGCAACAACACACACACTTACCTGAGCTGGCTTCAACCTGCCTGCTGAGCAGCTTTATGGAGACTGAATAGAAACCTTGTCTAAATGAAGGGTATTTTGCTGGTTTTGATCCTCTGCTGAGCACTGTAGCTTGACAGCTTTTGCTCCCCATGGTCTTCCAGAGATTTCTGTACTGGAGCAGGAAGTCCTACCCTGAGACCCCATCAAGTTGGCAAGGATCTGCAAAGCTAGGCAGGAAGGTCTGTTAAGAAGGCAATCTGTGCCAAGGTACGGACACAGACTATATAGGGAAGGCATCTGCTGCTGCCACCAGCGATTCCTCAAACCACAGCTCCAGTGAAGGATTCAAAAGGAATGTTGGTGCCAGGAGGATGGCGCCAAATTCTTTTCAGTCATGCCCAGTGACAGAACAAGGAGAAATGTCTATAAATTAAACCACAAGAAGTTTCACCTCATCATGAGGGAGAACTTCTTTAAGTTGAGGGTGGCAGAGCACTGGAAAGGCTACTCAGGGGGGTTGTGGAGTCTTCCTCTCTGGAGACATTCAAAACTCATCTGGACACATTCCTGTGTGACCTGCTGTAGGTGGCGCTGACTTGACAGGGAGGTTGGACCAGATAACGTCCAAAGTTCCCTTCTAATCCTAATGATTCAGTGATTCTGTGCTCCCTATTACAGGATGAAGGCTCTCCTTCACGAAGACCTGAGCTGTGCAGGAATTCCCATTTCACACACTTTGAATCAGGACCTTGAGTCCAGATTTTTCACGTTGATAGGGAGTACCCTCACTTCTACATTTCTTCTTGGCTGAACCTGTTTCAAGTTTGTGTAACTCAAAATTCAGGGAAGGTACTTGGCTTGTCTTCTTGTAACTCTGCTAAGTGCATTAACCGTTGTACTATGGAGTTGCAGTTTTCTGATCTCACTAATCTTTATCTATTCTTGAAAAGTGGACTTACTTCAAAGGAAGAGCTCACTTCTGATTCCCACAGACTAAATGCTACATCTCCTATCAGATCTGGCTGCTGACCTCTTTCTGGGCAAGGTGAAATAGGGCTTTAATGCTGGGTCTCCTAGACTGGAGGAGAATGGACTAAGCTAGCAAGGGAAAACAGTGAAAACAGCTTCTTTGCTGTCAGGAGCCCTCTGAGAAGATAAAGTAGAGCTTGTCCTTCAAGCAAGAGATGGAAAACCAGTATCTGAGCATCTCTTCAGGCCTTGTCTGGTCTCTTGGTGGTGTCTGAACAGTTTGGTAGTGTCAAAACAAAACTTGTCCATGCTCATGGACAAAGTCTTGTGTGTTTGGGGGTATTCAGGTGTCAATTTGCTATACAGCATCTGATCAGATGTCGAAAGCCAGATCAGAGATACTGATATAAGTTATAAAAGTGACTTTCTTGTGGACCTACTCTTTTATAAAACTGACTTTCTTGTGGACCTACTCTTTTATAGCATCAGGTTGGTTTTTCTGCCAGAAACATTTCTGTTTTCTCTCATTCTGAAGTAACCTTACTTGTCAGCCCAAGATTATCAAGAGATGCTTACGTTAAAAGTCACATTTGTAGAGGAAGGGATAGCCTTATATTACATTGCTGACACTAGAAGAGTTTAAATTAATGTGATATTTGAAATGGATTAAGTCTTCAGAAAAAATACTATTTAGATACTCATTTGGTTAATCAAGGAACAATTAGGACATAGCTCAGTGAGTAATGTCTCACTATAAGATTAGAGTTAGAGACTGAACCCATATATATGAGACTCCTTCAGGATGTGCCTCATTTTTCCTTCTGTGAAATGAGGGATTCTCTCCCAGCTGTGCCCTGCATCAGAGATCTAGGTGTGATATAATCAATCTGATACGAGACAGGATTTTAGCTGATCTTAAGTCAAGAGTCAATGCCAGCTAGGCTGAACAAGACTTTTGAAATACGAGCATGACCAAATGAGAGGGCTTGCTATGGCTTAACTGAATGTTTTCATAAGCTTATTTGTCAGTTTCTTTCATATGCAAGGTCTCAAATCTGATGCATATGGCCATATAGACTAGCAAATGTATGTGGAGTGTTCAACTTCATGTGCCAGCAGGCTACACAGCCATTTTATAGGGAACATTTCTTCACAGAGCGGAATGTATGCATGCCTAGGCTTCATCTTTGCTGATGAAGTTATCCCTTTAACTAATTCTTTTCCTTGAATATATGCATTTTATCTCACTTTAACATAGCTCCTGGAAATAGGTGGTGAAATTTTTCTCCTGCTTGTTGATAATGAGGCCCCACAATTCTCATGTTTAGTGCAGGTGGGATGGAGGTATGCATGAAATTGCCTCTGACTACCTCTAGACTGTGGGCCTGTCTTAGTCCTTTATCTATATCTTGGTCTGGCTGCAGTGTGCTGTAATTCCTTCGATGCCTGGGTTTCCTGCTCAGGCATCTGAGAAACTTGTATGTGCCCAAGCCCTTTTCAGCAAGGAGCCTGTGTGAGGCTGGGGCATCCTCTCGTAGCCATGTGGGGGGTTCAGAGTAGGAGCTGCTGAAGAGCTACACAGCAAGAATAACATCCTGGAGATCTATGGGACGTAGAAGAGAGAATTACTATTCTGACGGTTTTTACAGGAAAGACTAAGTTTTGGATCTAAATGGAGGTTGCTTTACTAATTCAGATATGGGCTGCCACTGTATCTGCTGGATGAAGAAGTTGTAAAAGTAAATTACAAACTACCTTGGAAAGAACACACTAAAGATGTTTATCCAAGTTATCTCTTTAGGTGCAGATAAGAAATTCCTCCTTCACCACTCCTACCCCAAACGTCATCATGAACCCTCAGAGAAAACAGCTCTCCCAGTATCCCAAGAGGTGAGGCAACTCCCTGCACTCCACTTGCTAGCAATGACACTAACATATTTATACATATATTGTTAAATCAGTATGGTTCAAGTGATGCTGAATGAGGAGAACACCCACGTCTGGGACTGTTCCTGAGCCGCCAGGCTGCCCTGTGGTCATACGCCTGACCTTTAAGAGAATTCTTTTTAATCGCAGAGGACCACGTTGGAAGGAGGCTGTCCTGATCAATGTCAGACACATACTCACAACTTTCCTGATGTAATTTGGCAATACAATATAAACAAATGACATACTTCATGGAAAAGGCATGAGGCACACCCTGACCCAGTTGCTCTGCACACTCACAACCCAATGCATGAAAAGGCTGCACTAGCTGGACTATTCCCATTAGCTGAAGTAAACACCACTTGAATGAAAGTAGGAGGGAGACATAACTTCTGTTGAAATATTTGAGTCCTTTATGAAATGGAGATACTTCAAATGTTTACTGTCTTTTTCCTTAGATCCTGCTTATAGTTACGATTAGTGCCATACAGTAGCAGTGTCACCCAGCCCTCTCATGAAGTTTTTCTTGTGAATAACATTTTTGATGAATTCTTGTGGAAATGTACCTCATGGAGAAGACAAAAAGCAAAGTTGCATTCGTAACCTGAGAACATTTTATTTTAGTGGTAAAACCCATTCTTGTCGAGTTTTAAAATTGATCTTATTATAGTTTTCCCTTTGTCTCACTTTTTAAATCTCTCTTAAAATAACTGTAAAATGAAACATATTTTGGCTATTCTGATAATCAGAGAATCAACATAAGAAGAAGACTGGTACAAAGAGTGTATCACCCATAGCTCAAGGACTGATTCCTGGGCTGAGGAAGAGAGGTCTAGGAGCTGCCATCACACCTTTCATTACCTTTTGAAATTCCAGCCCCTGCTGTTATCTGTGCCAGTGACTGCAGCCCATAAACCTCTGTGCAGAATGGGATTAGCAGGAATACTCACTACTGCTCACTTTTTTTTAAAGTAAGTTAGGAAGAGCATGCAGAGGACCCAAAGCCCATGCCCTGCTAAGCTGATACAGAGCCAATGATCTTGCCTTATGGAGCACATCTGTAGAAGCTTTTCCAGCAGTCAGTGGCGGGTGTTCCTGTAGCTGAGCTTTTGGCTCTGAAGGCTGCAGCGTGGCAGAGCTGGTATAAATGAAGTGAACAACACTGCTGCTGCAGGCAATCAACAGTAAGAATTTCTCCATATGGAAATTCAACTATGAGTAGTCTTGGGTATAATATCTCTATTAAAATAAGTCTGCCTGAAAATTACAGTTAAATAAACAATACTCATTTTGCAGACTGACTTTCAGATGGTTGTTAAGCGCTCAGGCTCCGCAGCATCCCACTGACAAAGAAAGCAGCACAGAGAGCCTGTTCTTTCTGCACCAGCAATATGTGTGGGTGTGCTTAGCTCTGCACTTTGCAGGGCATTGGCTCAAGGCTTTGCCCAGGCCAGGGTGAGCTTCACTGCAGCAAGGACAGGATGCTGAGGGGAAGGGATAGTGAGGAATAGGACCTTCAGGTGTTTCCCAGCCTCCTGGCTGTGCTCTGCTCCCAGCAAGCAGAAAGGCTGCTGTGGGTTTCTGAGCTGAGCAATGGCACAGCTTTGCTCTCGGATGCTTTTTACAGCCAACAGACTCTGTTGTCATTTTAACTCACAGGTCTGCTCCCACAATACTCACATGCTTTCCACTTTGTTGACATATAGGAAACATCCATTTCTGGATGACTGAATATACCAAGCACTGCTTTGATATTCTGGACATCTGCAGCCAATGTTATCCCCAGCTATGCACAAATGGAGTAGCTGCTTCCTGCCACTGCCCAAGCTGACCCTATCTTTCCTCTGCTTGTCTGTGCTATGCTTTCAGTCCACAACAACAGCCCTGAGCTTAAAGGAACACAAAAGGTATATTTACAAGGCCTCTTTTCTGGAAGGAGGAAGCCTCCTAAACCTAGAGCTGCAGACATGCAGATAGGATACTGTTGAGGGCACTCCAAATTGTTCACATCCCTTTTGAATGACAGGCTATTAAACCTGGGCCTGGAGCTACGCAACTCTGCAGCATTGGTCTGGTTTGTAGTGTGGACACAATGAGTCTTCTCCTGCTGGCCAAACACTGTGAACTTGCCTCAGGGCATTTCCTTTCTAAACCAGGAAGGATAATACCTCCGCCAAAATTGAGATGTTGCACAACAAAGTTTTCAAGGCTTTCAGATGTAGTTGTGATTGGAGGCCAAATGTCAGCAACAATATTCCAGAGAGGTAATTACAAAATAAGGGTTGATTTTGTGAGCTTCTAGCTTACTTTAACTATTCTCTAAATGAGAAGAACTGGAGAGTTCTGCTGCTGAAAGTTTGCAAGAACATTCATCTCAAATAAAGCTCTATCTTGAGGAAAAGCATTTTAAACTGAAGAATGACTGATTTCACCAGGACAAGCACAAGCTATTACTGTGTGCTGTGCAACTGACAGCGAAATTCAGTAGAGTGAAGGGATCAGTGGGAGAAGATGGGATAAAGCAGACAAAATCTAGACCAATAAGGCTGTGTACTGCAAATTCACACACATGAAATATATGGTGCCATAAGCAGCCACTGAGAATTTCAGCCACAATCAATAAGCTTTGAGTGGTTTTAAATAAAGTATAAAAGAAGAACAGAACCAAAAATTTGCAACTGTATTTCAAATGAGTTTCTCTAAATATATATACACTTTAAAAGAATATGAGTGTTATTAGAAAGAGAAGAAGGAAGAGAGATTTTATGCTATCTGGTGTGAAGAATAATTTTGGCTGAGGATGTTAACTACTCACTGTTTTTTTAAATTTGCCTCTGACCTATCTGTTCATCATTGCAACCTCAGGACTGTAACATAGCCTGCTTTGTTTTTTTACAGGTTTAGATAGCACAAGGAGGCAGTGCACTGCAGAGCGACCTCTTCAAATAGCTTTGCAAATTCATGTTCCAATCTCTGCCTCTACCAATTAGACAGTGGTAACCACAAATTAACCTTTCAGGGCAGTTTTGTGCTTCGGAAAACTCAGATGGTTGCAAAAGTGATGTGTTCAAGCAATAAACACATTTCTGGCATTCACAGGCAGTTGCAGCTGTTGAGTGAGGCAGCTGTTTTCAAGACTTTGGTCATAAATGAGAAAGGAATGGTTTTCTTAGCTGATGCAACAAATGTTAACTCTGTTGAATGTAGTAGCTATAGTTCAAAGGTGAATTAAACAAATCAGGAAAGGGCACATTGTTTGGGGCCATATGGTTAAACTCCTTCTATCCTTAAACAAATTGTCCAGGTCTAAATTGGCTATTTGGAAGAGCCCCTGGCCCATGCCCTTTCCCCAAAATGTGTTCTTCCCTTTTCTGGGAGAGGATGGTCACCAGCCCTGGCTGGGAAGCCTGATAGAAACATGTGCCACTGCCTGAGCCAGTGCCCTGGTCCTACTGTGCTCACTGGTGTAAATGCAGGCCCCGGTGACATGAGATGATGCAATAGGCAATCATGGCTGCATCACACAGCTCCAGCAACATGAGACATCAGTGTGGTGGTGTCAGGAAACCTAAGCCTGCCATAAAACTGTCTGTTATAGAGCAGCATATATATATATATGGATATATAAGGATATATATATATTATATATGGGTATATAAGGAAACTATCTTAATGCCATTCCTCCTTTCCTTGCCACTGACTTACTTTAAGAGGGAGAAAGAGGAAGAAAAGGCACTGCATCACATAACAGCTGAAACACTGACCTTGCATAGGTTTATGCACAACCTTAACTTAGTATACTAGGGTGTAGTCTGACTTGACCACAAATGTGTCTCAGAAACACTTTAGCAGCTATGTAAGAGTTTATCATTGATGCAGGAAAGTCTCCTTCCTTGTGTGCATGAAAGATAAACATGTTATTGATCCAGGCTGTTCTTTATAAGACTTTCACAGTCAGGTGTTTTTTTTCAAAGACAGCTGAAAGATTGACCAAATCTTAGAAATAATCCCCTTAAGCATTTAAACAAAAAAGCAATATTGACACAAGGACATGTACGTACAAAATAGGTAAGTAATGATAAGGGCGTACCCAAGGTGGAACAGGTTTGTGTGGAAGTAGCAGGACAAAACATTGCACTGCACTAAGGGATAATATGATGGTGGTGGCTGCAAGAGCTAGGGACTGGACTTTGAATCCAGGGAAAACTGCCCCACTCCTGTGAGAATACTCTGTAAGTAAATTTAAATTCCACACACAATTTTTTCCTGTCATGAGGCCCTAGACAGCCCAGTCTTTGCTCCTCTGCATCTTCTCTGCACAGAAAGGGAAAGAAATAAGAAAGAACACTCTTTAAAAGCTTTAGTGCTACCATAGGAAAGACAAGTTACCCTGTGTATATATTCAGTCTCACAGTGGTCTGGGAGGTTGATATGAAATACAGAGAACTAATATCATAGTTGTTTAAATGACAGGTAGGAGGTGGCAATTGTAATTTCCCCTCACTAAATATTTGTAGCAGAACGAAAGAAAAAAAAAAAGGGAAGTAAGTGAATATAAAACATGTAAACTCCTAAGGAGAATAAAAGAAATGTCAAGAAAGACACAGCTGCTATGCTCCCTCCCAGCAAGCTCTTTGACTGCAGATCATAGACTTTTCAAGGTCTGATGCTATTACTGAAGGTAGCCTGAATATATCGGGAACATTTCTCATTTTTATAATATCTTAATAACAGGCTACACTCTCATAAGGACATTAACTTCTGCTATAAATTGCAGGAATTACATGGTTGTTTTCTTGTGCCTTGAGTACTTAAATACTCCCAAGGAGGAAGATGAGAGCCATCCCTGGTCAGTGAGAGTAGAAGTATTTGAATCTATGTAGGTCAGCTTAGAAAACACTATTAAAAAGAAGCATAAAATCTGGCATTTTAATTGTAGGGGTTCCTGAGGGTAAGAACCTTTCAAAACACACAGACAGCTCCATTAATGAGATAGGATGCAAAGGAAGCACAGTACTGCTGTAAAATGTACAGCATGCTCCCTCAAAGTTCATCTGAAAAGTAACTGAGTCTAGCCCCATTTACGTGGAGTCAATATAATCATCTGCTCAAAGACAATTACTGCCTTAAGCAAGAAAACTATGGCCAAGCCACAGAAAAGAGTTTATATGGATCTTAGCGGAGCCTCAAGTCTGCAGTCAGGATCAAAGTTGGGTATGAAAGCCAAGAAAGAGCATTGCAACAGTACTTTGTGGGGCCCATACTTGCATGGGGAAACAAGTTCCCTCCTCACCATAAATGACAATTTTTTCCACTGGAAAATGCCAGCTTATGGAAACAGAATTTCTGTTGTAACCCACTCATTTTAGCTACATTTCTTCAGGACAGGGGTTACAGAAAAGCACTTCCATCTCAAACAGAAAAGAGAGGAGAATCACTCCAGAAGTGCTCACCTTGGCCAAGAGCAGAGTGGTTCAGTGGATTAAATTAACTGAAACCAACAATAATTGGTCTTTGCCCTAGGCTTGAGTACCCCCTGGAGCAGGATGTGGCTGGACGAGAAGAGCCAAGAGGAGAGGCAACACAGCCAGTATTCCACTAGCAAATGAGAGCAGCCTTGTGTAGCCTTCTCCAAAACTTTTGGCTCCAGGGATAACCTTAGTTGAGTTTTTCAGGAGGAGGACTGCAGCCAGAGAATGCAAAATAAAGTGAGGTTATTTGTTTACAGAGGAAAAGCATTTGATTGATCTGGGAGAGGAATTTCAGAAAGAATAGACTAAGGCACAAGTCCCTTGTGACCCTCAGAACAGTCTAGCACAGATGTCTTGTTACACTAGATTAAAAAAAAATGAGAGCAGTGTGAATTTAATATTATATTAATCAACAAAAATAATTTATTCTAAATTCAGGAGCCCTACCTAACATAACAATCATAATGATCTCTTAATAGGCTCGTTCAAAACCCATAATCTGCTTTTCTGGTCCTTACCTATTTCCTTTCAACTGCCTAATGGCTTCCTCTCCAAAGGAGTGACAACATCTTCCCTTCCTACTTCAAAAACTGCTTTTCGTTTATTAGTTAATAATTTACTAGAGGCCTCAGGTACTTCTCCTTTGTAAAAAATGCATAGGCAATCCCAGCTGCAAAGTCAGCCCTGGCATTGTTACACCTGCACATCATCATCAAATAATCGTATAGCTGTTCAGCACAAGGTAAAGAGCCTGGCTGCTGCTGCACCCCTGCTTCATCAGCATTTGTGATTAAATACCTGCCTCCATTTGCAGGCATCCTAAAGGGCCTAAACCACTCGTTAATTTTTCTCCAGGACATGAAAAGCAGGTCTAAAGTTATCTGGGGCCTCTCTGCTTTTGCAGCTTCAGGGGATACACAGTTTGTAAGAAAAATAGACCTTGGTGTATTTCATTATCATCATCATGGCTTGACTTCGCAAACGAAGATTTGGGAAGGGCTTTACCCACGCTTACTACAAGTGTGCTGATGACTAAAAAGGCCGACGTGGGATAGGCAAATCTGGTTGCAAAAAGCACAGTGAAAGGTCTCCTTGTGTGGTATAGGCGGGGTGCGATTCTTTCTACGTTGTCTTTTCTCCTCGAGACTAATTCTGTGTGTGTTCTCAAAGGAGACAACGGCGTTATGTATGGTGTGTCTCCAAGTCTCCCGATTGGAGGCCAAGGTGGACCACTGGTGGTAGTCAATATGGCCAAGGCTGAGGTATTGTTTCAGAGAGTCCTTATATCTCTTCTTTGGGGCACTTCTCTTGTGGTAACTGCTGGCAAGTTCACCGTAAAACACAATCTTAGGGAAGCGGTGATCCTTCATCCTAGAGATGTGCCCTGCCCAGCACAGCTGTCATTTCAGCAATAAAGCTTCGATACTGGTGACCCCTGCCTGTTCAAGGACAGCAACATTTGACACATAGTCAGTCCAATGGATGTTTAGAATTGTACGGAGGCAGCGCTGATGGAAGCGTTCGAGGAGTTGCAGGTGATGGCGGTAGATAACCCATGATGCAGACCCATATAAAAGAGTAGACAGTACAATGGCTCTATAGACACTAATCTTTGTACTTTTCTTCAGGTGTTTATTGCAGCAGACTTTTTTATGGAGTTTTCCGAAGGCTCTATATGCCTTTGCTATTCTGTTGTCTATCTCTTTGTCGATAGTGGCATCTAAGGAAATAATGCTTCCTAGATAGCTGAATTGCTGAACTGACTTAAGCTCTGACTTGCCAATGGTAATGTGGGGATGACGATAACCTTCTTGTGGTGCGGGTTGGTAGAGAACTTCTGTCTTCTTCAAGCTGACTTCCAGCCCAAAAAGCTCAGCTGCCTATGCAAAGCAAGATGTTAAGTGCCGCAGAGCTGCTTCTGTGTGGGCAAAAAGGGCGGCATCATCAGCAAAAAGCAGTTCACGGACAAGATGATTCAGGGTCTTAGTGTGGGCCTTCAGTCGCCTTAAATTGAATAGGCTCCCATCGGTACGATATCGAATATAAATGCCTTTACCACCCTAAACAAGTGGACATGCCCTTGCCAGGCCATGTAGGTGAGAGGTGGCGATGTGCTGTTGTACCATATACCCATGAAAAAGCAGGGCTGAAGCCGTGGTGAAGGCATCTTGCTGAGTGAGGTCTTGAGGGTTTTCAATGTGGGGAGTAAAAGAGGCAAATTTGCAAAGCAGTTTTGCAGCCACAGTTACCTGGCAGTGCTGGCACGCCCCAAGGTGCTTAAATCCCACTGGGAACACATTAAAATTTTTGCCATTTAAAAATGCATGTCTGTGATGGGCCAAAGAGGGGGAATGTGAATCTGTTGGACAACTGAAAAGAAATAGGTAAGGAATGGTAAGGAAATGGATGAAGATGGTTGTAGGTAAGGACAGAATAAGATACGTCAGGTTTATTTCATCTGAAGATTTGCTGATGCTATTTAAACATTAATTCTTTTGAAGGCCAAATCCTCTGCTCTCCAGAATTGGCATACTGATATTGATTTAGTAGTTTATTTGCATGTCTGAAGCAGATCAAGCACTTTCTCTTCAAGACGAAATTTTACTTAATGATAGAATTATTGGCTTGGGTAAGTTTTACTGAAACATAATCACAAAGGATATTCTTTGTGGAGTGCTTTGTGTAGGAAGCCTGACTATTAATATCTCATACTATGCATGACTGAAAGGCCTATTACTGGAGATTAGGTAGGAAAAATCTTATTTACTTGATTTACGTATTCAAATAGTAGAGGCAAAACATAATAAATGAAAACAAATTCACAGGCAACTTATACTGAATCAAAGATTTTGGTATGAAATATGCTGTTTGAATGTTCTAAACATTCATTTTTTCTTCATAATTATATAAAACACTTTCTCCCATGTGTCTACCACGCAGAGAGAACAAACTTTGTGCAAATAAAATTTAGTTTGTGTCTAGAAACTTGACTTACATATACAGATACTTCAAAAACTATGAATAATTTTATACAAAATTTGCATGGATCATTGAATAGTAAGTATTAAAATACAGAACTCACATACAACTGTTCCAAGCTGAAAATGAGTGATGGCTTTGGCCCATGATGAACAGTATATCTAGAGGAGAGTTTGTGTTTAATAAAAGCTTTACTCTGTCAAGTTGATTTAAAAACTGAAGCTGCTTTTTGAAGCTGCTGAATTTCTTGGAAACTCACTATGATCCCAACAGAGTGTTTTATATTTGAACAGCAGCAGTTTGTTCTAATTTTTTTTTTTTCTTCTATGACCATTACATGGAATACATCAGATGTTTGGTAGAATTTGAACCCATAAAAAGGGAAAGATGTTTCAAAGAACTTTGCAGGTTGTATCTGAAACATTTTTTAATTTCCTTAATAAACTATATTTCTGTGCAATGCTCTCATGAAAGGCAGATTTTTTAATGGTCTCAGTTGGTAGAGCTTTAGATGAGTCACACCAGTCTTCTAGATGATGTATAAGCCCTGAACCAGATTTGCAAAGGTTGTTTTCCACAAATTAGTATTTTTGCAGCTATTTTTGCAGGTCATCACAAAAGTAAAAAATAAAATGTATCTGACTGTTTTTTGATTTTGACAAGTTCTTGGATATAACGTTTTCCAAATTGAAAGATGTCTTTCCTCCTCTACTCTTTCTTTCTTCACCTTCCTACTGTTTATCTTTTTTATCAGCTGTAATACACTAATTGACATCTTCATGAAATTTTCCTGTTACTTCTCCTTAGTGTTGTTGTTTATGCCTTTTTCCTTTAATTATGCCCTCAATACACACACTTTACTCACATGTTTATCACAGCACAAGTGTAATGCAGTGAGAGAAAAAGAAAATGAAGCTTACTACTTTCTGTTGAATCCCTCACCAGCCCCACTCAGGCCCAGACATCTGTTACAAATTTAAGCTTTCACAAAATAAGAGGCTCTTTAAAGATAGAATTACAGGTTGTATAATCTATATTTTGCCATACATAAAATCCAATATATCCTGTCATCGTAGCTGATGGAAATGAGAAGCTGTAATGCTGCACATAAACTAGTAATATAAATAGAACTGCTTTGACAGATGTAGCCTTAAATTGCATTTTTAATGCACTCAAATAAGCTATACATAATTAGGATTAACATTGCTATTCCATGACTGATTCATGATTAGTATGTGCAGGCTTTAATATCACTTAGAAGAAGGATCAAGTGACCTTAATTGCATCCAGTTTGTCCATTTAAGTGCTTGATTTTTTTCTAAAAGAGTTGTTTGTGTAAATAACACATCTCAGTGAAGAGAAGTGGATCTTGTTTTGGTTAAGTTTCTTTTAAAATGGTGTAAATTACTATTTCAGTTTTTCATGTCCTTTGTAGAACTGTACTTCAAAACATTTCACAATAAAACTAATAGAGACGAGGAGGCAATGCATGAAAAAAGTAGGAAATGAGATTTTGAAACCTTATTTATATGCATCAGAATAATTACTCTGACATGTAGAAGTGTTTCTTTCTCTTTGAGCTAAATATTTTCCTTTCCAATTCACTGTTAAAGCAAACAGAGTATGTATGGTTTTGATCTTATTGTTGATTAAGAAAACCCTCCTAAAACCCTGAACCAGACCTCAGAAGCATCATTGTGCAGCCACAAAAGCTTTTTATTGCTAATTGTAAAAGCAGGGCAGTCTCCAGCAGAGAGTTGCTGGGTTGCTGACTGATGCCTTGACAGATAACAGACAACCAGTGGGACACTCCAAGATTCCCGGTGGAAAAACAAAAGATGCTTAATTTACAAACAACAACCAGGCATCCACTTAGCAATACCATTATGCCCTGGAAAAAACTGAGCGCAACGCAGACATACAATGAGCTTGCTACAAAGTAGGGAAAGAGCTGGGTTTGTTCATGAGTGGGCAAATAATGAAGGAACGGCCGTGACACTCATTAAGAGCCCCAAACCTTTCTTTCCCAGCTTGGGTGGGGCTGTCTAGTGTTTTCACAGCAGGTTTTGGCGACAGTGTAGAGGTAAACTGTGTCCACTTGGAGATCCAGACTTATTTTAAGGGGTTTTCTCTCTCTGTGCTCGTCAAAATGGGACTGTTGGAGATTTCAGTCCTCTGCCATATTGGGTAGAGGGTGACTGCAAATAAAGCTGCCAGAGGACTTCATAGGTGAGGCATGAGCCATCGGGACACTAGGGACACAGAACAAAGGTCCAGTGATTAATTAGGCTTCTGAAGCTTCTCAGTAGCTTATTACAGACAAGCTGCAGCTGGACTCTTATTCCTTTGGATTTAAGTATGCGCTACAGGAGCGTGAGCGTGAAATACAGAATTGTGTCACCTGCAAAGGGCAAATTTTCCTCAAGCAACAAGGCAGATCTAAGTTTGTTATGTTTGCTTATGACATTAGCATCCCATTTTCACCCTTCATCAAATCCCTGTTGTTGTTATTGTTGTTGTTATTATTACATGGATGTTTATTGGGATGACATGAATGTGCTAGCCGCAGGCAAGACCCTGCAGAAGCAGGTGCAGGCAAAGAGGCAGAGGGGGATTCTGCCCCACAGCACTTACCACGAGCGACAGAAGGGCTAGGGCAGATGCCAGGGAAATTTATGACAAGAACTGAGGGTGGTAAAGTCTAGCAAACAGCTAAGGGACACTGGAATCCACAGGTCTTTCAGAGCAGGAGCTGGCTCATTCGTAGTGCATGAGAAATGCTGGGTAGGGCAGAGCTATCGGAGCAGCCCTGAAAATGCAGGGTCTCCATGCACAGCAGTTCAGCTGCTCTCATTGGTTTTATTACGTCTTTCACTTTTATAGTCACTCCAGCCTCTCCAAATTGTGTGGTCTCAGGGAGTGCTGAGGTTGGGCGTGGAGATGTTTGCCTTGTGGAGTTATTTGCAGCTACAGAACATGGGAAGAGGAAGAGATGGATAAAGTGCACATAAAACCTGGTTTGTTACAGGAAAGATAACACAGGTTGCTCCCACATTTGTTGACTATGTGATTAAAGCCACACATAGTCTGTCAGTGCCTCACGGAGCACTTTGATGGAGACTTGCATATCCAACAGCTTGTAATGAAACCAAAGGTATGTTTATCCATACATGTGAAAGGGTGTGTGTGGGGAAACAAACCTGGCAGACCCTCAGTATGAAATCACATGGGAAATCTCTGGAGAACAGGAGCTTGACCAACAGATAACCAAAAAGCCATACGAGGAATAATAACATGGTGATAAATTACTGTTCGGGCTGAGATTTGGTTATCCCAGGTACCCTGCATCTAGTGCTATGGCAAAGCTGACCAAAACCTGCTCCTCCCCAACAGTCCCAAACAAGCATCTGTAGCTTCTTTACTGTGATTTAGATGCTTTGAAGGGTACTTGAGAGAAATGGCAGGTTTTGGACAGTCCTTAGAGCAGAGCTGAGGTACAAGCAGTGACCTTTTGACCATGTTTGGTGTTTTTTAACACTGTGCTGGAATGTACACTGAACAAAGAGAGCAGTTTCTATGAAAACAGGTGCATTTGAACTGGTCAACCAAATACAGACTGCTGAGCAAAATGGAAATGCTACTGAGATTCCTGCCAGACCCCCTGGGTGGGGATCTTTCAGTCAAGACCAGAGGAAGCTATCTCTTGCATAAGATACAGTTAAGTCCTGTGGCACCCTATAGCTGAATGACCTGCCATCAAAAGCTACCCGTCTCCTCTGGCATGCAGGAAAATTGTCCTTTCCCATTCATATGTACACTAAGAACTCAGGGAGCTTACAGGAACTTGCTCTGAAGTTTGTTGTTATTTTTTGTCTTAACAATATCTGAATTAGATTCCAGAGCTGAAACAAACACAGTAGTGCATCAGACAAAACTATTCAGCAATTTCCCTTATAGGTTATGAAACTGCACCTCTTACTAAAGTAAAAAGAATGCATGTTACCTTTATTCAGCCCACCCAACAGAGTATCCTGCTGGGAAAATCCCTGGCTCTGGGGCCATAAGCTTTTCCCCTTTAAACTTCTTTTCTTTAAAGTTTGCTTTTTTGTTTTTACTGTAAATTAACTAGAAAAGACACAGGGTTTCAAAAACTGAATATGTGTGCCTGCCTGAGCTGAAGTAATTTATTTACTTACGCATTTATTATCAGCAAATGAAATGAGATGCAATACTCTATAGTCCCTTTTTTCACAAGGATATTTGTGATAGAAGTTCTGGGTTCATTGCATGAAATTGTGTAATGTAAATCTACAGAGGTTTGATGGTTTGGTTCCTTCTCATCCCGCATCTAGTAATTTGGACTACTGCAAACACTATGAAAGCAGGTCAGAAATATGAAGGAATCAGGATAGTCATAGTTGTGGAGATGTCCTTGTGAAACAAGCACTTTTTCTGTTAATAGAGTATGTCTAGTGGGCATCCAGGCTACCAAAGACATACTCTATTTCCACTGAACAGTTTTATACAAGTAGAGAGGAAGCTTTGGTCATGCCTTGGATTTTGGTTTTGGGCAGACTTGACAGAGATGGAGAATGTTTTTGTTCTTGTTTCAGGTTTGTTTGGGTTTTTTTTCTTTTTTTACTCTGAATTAAAGATTGTTTGGTCATTCAGCTATCTTTCAGACAGGAAGTCGCTGTTTTTACCTATTTATTTATTGTCTATGGAAAGAATGGAAGTTTTAATTCCTTTGCTTTTAGAACAATGTGAAGCCATATGAAAAATAGCCATTTTAAAAATCAGCTGAGCTTTTCAAACCCTGTGAAAACCAATTCTGTGTAAATTCCCTTTGATTTGATTCAAGTGACTATACAAGGTGCACAAGAATGGTAATCTGGCCTCATTGCTTCTTAAACATATTATTGAACAGGGAAAAGCAACTAAAGCTCCAAACAGGGACACAGCATTACATGCTAATGTTTAAAAAGGTAGATGCTGCAACTTTCCAGACATTATTAGACATGGCTGACTTTTTGCAAGTCTGTTCAAGCTTTGGTATCCTCTGGACTGAAAAAAGAATCATCATCTCTGCAGAAGAAGAAAAAGCACAGGTCTAAGGTATTTTTAATGTAACAATTTTCATTGATAGAGTCCTGTTTTATTTCTTTATTCTTAGGTTAATCCAAGGTTTGAATGTAATTTACAACAATGTCACAGCTCTATTCTGTGCATGTGCTATTGCTTGCCTTTATTTGTATCATATGTACGTTAATGTGCTGTGCCTACCCTGAAACTTATTGCCAGCATTGCCAGTACTGTCTAAACTAATTCCTTTATAAGACACCCAAAATGTATTAATCCCCTTCCATTTCATCTAACAATTCCTTAGATATCTCAATGACAGCTGTATAATACAATCTAAAGCAGTTATCCACACCCTCAGAAATCAAAAGTGTCTAATGTGATGTTACATAGTCAAAAGTCAGGTATTGCTGACCTGAGACATTTTGGCTCCTTAGAGTCAGTCCTTCCCGAAAATGATTCAGCCCACCTATCTGGGAGACCTTGTTTGGAATGAGATAATTTCCCTTCTGGCAGCGGTGTTACTCACTCTCCACTGGCCATACAAGGTGCCTAGGAGACTGGTTTAGCCCAGATTCCTAAATTTTAGATGCCTTAAGATAGATGTAACAAATTCCATCCTAAACCCAATGATATTTGCCTTTAAGGCATTGAAAGAGATTTTTTTTCCCCTAGCTTGCTGGGAAATTTTGAAATTGCTTTGTGATCTAAGGGGTCACTCTCCCCTTAAAACAGAAATACAATATAGGAATCAGTATAAAAGTTAATACAGTCTAAAGCTCTAAAGTGTTACAGGAGGATTTAGTCTGACCCCCTGCACATTACGAACCACAGACTACAGATGCAATGATAGAGAAAATTTTTTTATTTTGGTTTTTTTTTTTTGAATAATGACAGCATAGAAGTGTTAGCTTTATAGTAAGAAAGGGCTTTTAATGAAATAATGGAATAATTTCCTTTGAAAACAGATTCCTGGCAAAAAACAACTTCACTTTATAATCTTCTTCCTAATGTTTAATTAGAAAAAGCATTGTATTCTTCTAGAGATTTGGTTTGATCTGGCTTGAACTCACGAATGCTTATTGAAGTGTTAGACATGAATTTAAACCACAGAGATAATTTTGGCTCTGAGTCTCTTTAAGAATCAAGTCTATTTTGGGAAGGATTTAATTATCTGTTTGCTTCTTTAAACATAATTCTGTATTTTTTCTGATGAATATTCAAAACAAACCACAATCATTGCCCAGAGTTTTTTATTAAAGGAAGAACAGAACGTCTGCTAATTCAGGAAGCCAAATAAACCATAGACAGGAGGCTTTGTATCTCAGAGAAAGACCTTTAGGTTTACAGGAACAAGATGCTTTTCCTACGGGTGTTTGAGTAAATGAGAGCGATTAAAACTGACATACCATTGTGCAGCCAGGCACGCAGACCCAACACACAATGACTGTATTATATATTACAAGAGATACTTTATTGTTTTCATGCTGTGGATTTCTCTTAGGAATATGTGTCTAGTGAAGACAATAATTATCCTAGCTGTCTTCATTATAGTCTTTTATAGGTCTGTCTACTTATAGCATACACAGTATATACTTATACATATAGTATAGTCTTTATAGTCTGGAGACAGACTTGGCCTTCTTATACCTGAGAAGCTGAAGTGAACTTAATCCATAGGGAAATACAAACACTGGCGCTTTGTTGCAAACCACATTATTACATTGAGTTTTGTTATAAACCACAATTTTATTAAGAGCAATTTGTGCTGAAATTGGTCTTGGAATATGCAAAGATTAGTATTCTTCATCAGACAATCAGGCAGTGTAACTTCAGATTTAAAGAGAGGCAGCTCATGAAGCAAAGTCTGCTGTGATAAAGGAAACTGCAGTTCATGTCTCTGCTTCTTACCTCATGTTAAGACAGACGGACACCAAAAGCTCTGGAGCCTGGCTTCCACAGGGCATATTCTTACCTCTACAGGCTAGGGTGGCCAACTCTGAAAAGTCAGGTAAAGAATTATGTAACAGAGAAAATGGGAGAAATTACCTCTGTAATTATAGTATCTAATTATCAATGATGATATAGAGAAAAGTTAGTGTGAAAACAGCCATATTTTGTTTCTATTAATTCTTATGGCTTCCTGTTGATCTTTCAGCCCATATCAACCACAGAGGGCTTGATCTTCTCTAGTTTGTAAAGGTGAAAATCATGTAGAGTTGTGCCAAGCAGCTGATGTACCAAGTGAGTAACTGAGGGGTGGTGTATTGTATGGGGTCATTCTCCCCTGCATACCATGGACCCAATGTGCTAACCAACATGCACGGTGTCTGCTTTCATGAAGTGTCTGGTTGCAAGTGACAAAAAGTAGGCGGAGGGTCTGTTTGTTGCCTTTTTGGTTTTGATTTCTAGCGCAGGCTGCATCCTTCTCTGCAGTAGCTTCCCTCACTATCTATGGTAGCTAACCTCCAGTGTCCCCAAATTACATATCCCAGACACCTATGAATGAACAAGAGCCATGAGAGTACATTTCTGCAGCCTGGTTGTGGAGAGATGGCCACATATTTTCTTGTTAAAAGTCCTCTGAGGTTAATCTTTATAGCTGTTGGAGTCTTCTGAGCAAAAGGGGAATTCCTCTGGTGGAAGGTTCCCATCTGCAAACATGGGACATAGCAGCTAGGGAAGTGACAGAGGCTGAGTAGAAGGGATGGGGTGCAGGAGCAGCTGGGCGCTAAGGTGACCCCCAGGTAGCTGACACCATAGGCTGGGCTTGTGAGGGAGCCTTCAGCTGTGGTTGGAGCAAATGCATGTGGGATACTTGACTGCTAACCCTGGCATGTTTCTGTGGCACACACCCCCCCCCAATAACCACACTGATATTACCTAATGTGGGAGGCCGCTGTGATTATATACTAACCACACTGCTAGAAAATTATTAACCCTCCTATAATAACAGAGCTTTAAAGTGTTGCTTTTTATCACTCTCCCTGCCTACCTTGCAGCCTGTTTCAGTCCTCTGTACTTATTTAACACCATCTGTGGAGAGCTTTTCCCCTTGATTTGCAGTAACTTATTATCAGACTGTGAAATTGTTTTTTTCTCATTTCAGCTCTCTTGGAATTTTTCCTGTTTCTGGCTTTATAGATTCCTTGTTCTGAAGCTGTCTTGATCTCGGGTACCTAGGAGACAATATGTTTTTTTTCAGCCTTTTTTTTTTTTTTTTTTTTTTTTTTTTTTTGTGATTTGTGAGCTCCTAAAAGTTTGAAATGAAAGTCCATACTGTGGTACAGTGTAGTTAAGCCTGCTGGCATTAGGCTTTCTATTCATAGTTACCTTTCTCTGACCTCCTAGAAGCAGTCTGCACTCTATAAATACTGGTTATAAAGCTGTGGTTGTAGGCATACAAGTATTATATCAATTCCAGTGCCCCAGTGACAACAAAGGAGACCCAGGATGCAAACATAATCAAAACCACAGAATCTAAATGTAGCGTGAAGAACTAGAAAAGCCATTCTAACAGTCATGCTTATTTTGTTAGAAGCACTTTGTACATGTGCAACATATGTCTACTTTTTGTGAAAAGGGAGAATTTTCTAATAGAGAGTTATGACTACATTTCAGATGAGTCAGAATTCAGGTGCAGACCAGGTAAGTACATATGAAGCTTCCCTGAACATCTTGGTTTAACAAAATACATCACAGAATTATTTTCAAGAAATTCAACCCACTCCAAAGTCAGATTTGATAGAACCATCCCCAATTTCATTAGCTTCAGTAGGTGTGATTAAAGCAAAATAAGGGAAATATTCACAGTACTAATTTTAATCACCAGCACCTCGTTCTCAGTATCTCTCCAGTACTGAGACCTATTTCCTTAAGAAATTAGTGACAAGTTACAGTGTAGTCTGAAACCCTTTCTACTTTGCTTCAAAGCAATGTCTGTGGATATAATCACATTCATCCGTTCACTGTACTGACTCTTCCCAAATATCTGTATATACATTTAATGTGATGACAATGTGCAGCAGTTTTACATTCCAAGAAATAACTTCATAGCCCTCAGTCCTTACGGAGTATAGAGAGTTCAATGCCAAGGTGAAATTCTCAGCAATGAGAGGCCACAGTGTAGGCAATAAGCACTCTGTTCTTCCACTAATGCTACAGTGAAATATCAATATTGGGGAGACAAGAAATATTGATTTGGTTAGGCACAGAAGGATGGTAAGCAACACATTCAGTGACCACATGCATTTGTAATCAGGAAAATCTCCTTCCCTTTGCAAATAATTTCTGTCCACATAGCCCTTTGCCATAAATTTCATCTTACATAAGGAATCTATTTCATTTCAATGATCTCAGCATAGGAGACTTGGGGTATGCCCTAGCCGTTAATTTCTTCCACTCCCTTCCCATTGAATAGGTTGAAAAATGGTTTCTACATTGCACGTTAAAGATATAAACAATCTCCACCCTGATTGCAGCTGTCTCTGTTGTTGCTGTTTTGCATGTCCAAGTGCATCAAGGGAGGCTCAAGTCAGATGACCCTCCTAATGGAGAGGATGAAAATGAACTTCTGCTTTTATTCTTTTGTTTTTATTCTTTAGGGAAGGTCAAGTAGAATATTAAAATAATAATAATAAAAAAAGAGCATAAACAGCCATACTACTGGCATTTTCTAACAAATTCTGTACACCCAGACAGTGGTCAAACTCAAAGACTGTTTTCCTCATTGAACTTCTTTGCTTTCATTAGTGAATAAGCTAATAATCTTTGTAGGTTTAAGATTTTATTTGTGTTTTAGCATCGCAGTGGTCAAGACGAAGTCTTGAACTTCTATATGTTAAGTAGCAAAACTCTTGTTAATGCTACAGCTTGTCATGTGAATTCAAGATTCCCACTGAGAGATATTTCCTGATGTCCCAAGAGTCAATGTATCCGTATCATTCCATCTTGGAAGTTGTAGAAGAGTTTGCTAGATTCTTAATAGTAATAAGGCATTGAGTGAATTCGAACCTTTGGCTTTTAGACTCATTTTTGAGACACTAGGAATTGACAGAAAATATTGCATGTAGGAGTGTAAGTTTGCAGTAATGCATATTTTTCAGAGCAACTTGTTAGCCTGTTGTCTCTATCTTGGACGCTGAAGACTAGGCACCCAGAGTGATTTCACAGAACTTTTGAGTACCTCCAGCTGCTCAAGTCTCCTGCTGAAACCTAAATTCTTCATTTGGGGCTTGTAAGCCTGCCTAGACAACCCTGCTTGGTCAATTTGATCTGTGGGCTTTCTCCTGTCTTGGTTTGTAGCTTTACAGGATAACCAGACTGCTGATACACTTTTGTCTTTTGAAAGCCAGAATAAACATGAAATGCCATCACCATGCACAGCCCTAACCATCTCCCCTGCTCTTCCACTAACACAGATGTGACACAGCAGCAGGATTCTCCCCAGGCAAACCAGTCATAAACACAGTAACTTCCACTTCCTGCAGTGCAATCAAGAATGAAAGCGAGGTCTGAAATCCTCCTTATTTTCCATCTGTCATGCCAATCATCCCACTTCCTGACATCTTGAGAAGAGCATGAGGGGATAAATGAATCTGTGGGGTAGCTCCAGTGAATTCCCAGGAATTATGTCATGGGTGAATTTGATGCACTGATCTTTAGTTACAAATGCTGATCCTGGAAAAGAAAGGAAAAACACTGGAATGTTTGAAAAAAACCCCCCGGTATTAGCTAATAATAATGTCCCAGCTTCATTATAATGATAACACTTGGAATTAATAGAACTGATGGTGATTGGATTTCAGTTTATTTCAGCTGTTATTCTGCTGACATTCTGCATTGTGATAGAATTAGACATACTGTGATGGTTTTAAAGCTGAGAAGTACAAACATCAAAAAACAGCCATTAGCTGAGCATTTTCCTGTTGATCACTCTTCACCTGTAGCTGAAGTATCACAGTAGTTGTCTGTACAGAGTAGCAGCTAATAGAATTCCACGTCTCCTTCACATCTATATGGGAGATATGGGAGACTGCCTAGGTGCTGTATTTGTGTTATTGTATGTTTGTGTTCCTCACAGGCACGTTTCAGACGTAGGGCTCCTTGTTTTCCAGATTAACGTTTGTTCTTTCCTTTACTCTTCATCTCATGGCAGCTTCCTGGGGACCACATTCAGCAAGGAGTGTTAAGTTCATAGGGAGAAATAGGTACTACACCTCCTTGGCAGGAGCCAAAGGATTTGCTGAGGTGTGGAGGGCAGAAGGGCTGCTGTAGTTAAAAGCTGAGCTACTCTCTTCCACTGAGCACAACTGGGGTGACCCCTTCAGTCTCTGGATGGTTGAGGAGGGCTCAAAAGGGGCTTGAACATGAAAGCTGTTGCTATTGCTTCAGAGTTGCAATTTGGCAATACTTCCCTGGCATGCTGTTGCCTTGCACTGTGTCTGAGGCAGCAATCACAGATGCCTTGATTTGCTGCACAGTTCCTTTGAGCAATCCTTACTTAACTGGGGTTTATTGAATGCTCTGAGCTGGGCTGCTCTCTGCCTTTGTAGCTCAGGACTGATCAGCCTGTGGCTTTGGGTGTAGATAGCCTGTGACTATTTCAAGTGCAGCATCCGAATCTCAGCACTGCCCCATGAGCAGTAGAGGGCCTGAGTTAGAACCCCAGGAGTGATAAAGGAGGTACCAAGGCTGCTGGGGCCCTCTGGGGCCATGGTCAGCTTGCCTCATCCTGCAGGCAGTGACTTGCTTCCTAAAGAGATGCCGCTGTCACCTGCCTTTCAGCTGCACCTCTTGCCTTCAGCTGTCAGCCGTTCAGAGCTTTGGACCAGAATGGGTAAGCGAACACAAAACAGATGCCAATATAGCCTTACAATGTCCGTTGGGCTCAGACTCACCACCATGAGAATCATCCATAGCTGGTGTGAGAATTATCACATGACAGCTGCCTTTTTTTTGACTAGTGCCCTGCCTGACCAGAAGTCACTTCAAATGAACGTCTGCTCTGAAGAATGGTGTCTCCAACAAAACATTAGTTCTCTGACTCTATCCCATGGTTTGAGTACTGGAGGTGGACTTGATAAACTAAGATTGCGTCAAGGCCAGCAAGGCTGGCAATTATCCAGTTCCAAAATATTAAAGCAATAAAAGGATTAATGTTATGAATTTTAAAATCATAATTATGATCTGTTCTGCAAATTGCTTTTATAGCTTCCTTAATTCCCTACTATTCTCTCTTCTTTTTTTTTTTTTTTTTTTTTTTTTTCCTTTCTTTCCTTTCCTTTGTGGTTTAGGAGCAATTTGCTTCTACACCAACATGTAAATGTCTGCTTTTGACAAAGGAAACTGCTGATCTGGTGCATAGATTTCAGCCGTAGATGATTTTGATTCACTAGATCTTGGAGGAATGATGACAGATGTTAGCTCCTGTAACAGAAGCACTGCATAAAGCTGCTCTGAAATAGCGGTCAGATCTATACACTTGCTAATCAAGTCACAGTGAAAGTGCTGAACTTCTCACTCCTAAAGTGAGAAGGAGGTTTGAGAGGGGCTTTGGTGCTAGACTTCTAATTGTATCACCAATTGACATTTTTCGCATTCTTTTAGGCCTTTATAGTACAAGACACTGCAAGGTAAAAAAGATCTTGTGGATTCCTTCTGGAGGGGAAACAGACAGTGAATATTTCTATTTTGTAATGCTATGACCGTGAGCAAAGCTGGGCACCCCTTACTTTAACAGCGAGGCTTCATGTGGAGCTGAAGGCTGTTTTTACAATGTGTGGTATTTATATTTAATAGTGTGTTACAGTATTTACTGGTATTTGTTGATTTAAAATATGTTTATGATCTGTTTGCTTAAGAAGCAGGTATTCCTGAGTGCTGTTAGCAGAGCTAGCCCTTAGTCTGTGATGGTCAGAGCACTGACAAGTGTCACACTCATACCCAATTGTTATCAAAATTCTCAGTGTAATGCCCACAAAATGTACTGATTTTTACCAGTGTAATGAACCGCAATCATATTTTTGGTGACAATACTGATGGGCTATTGGCCACCTGAGCCTCCTGCTCTGCTTTGCACTGTCTTCTTCTTCCCTTCAGTGCTTTGGTTCCAGTGCAGTTTTTGCTTCAGCAGAAGAGTGTTTCCAAAGGGCAGTGCTAGGGAGAAGGTCTAATATACTGGAATAAGGAGGGGTGGCACCACCCAGTCTACCCTCCCCAAAAAGTCAGGGCTCAGTAGCATTACTGCACGTGGTGATACTCCAACACTTGGCAGCAGGTTCTCTGCATTGCTGAGGCTCTCCAGCATCACAGTTTTCCCCTGGATCAAGTGTGGGCACATAATCATATATCTATCAAATCAACCGAAGCATAGGATGATGACATTTGTGCCAGCTTTATGTTTTTATGTTGGCTTTATACTGACTCCGGGGGGAGAGACGTTACCTGACCTGGCACAAAGTGTGAGCAGTAGAGGCAGTGATACCTCATCTGGCATAAAACCTGTCAGTACAAAATGAAGCCATCATTTTTCTTTATTTGAATTGACAGCGTGAGTTCATTTTGGATAAGCACTTTCATCATGTCTGGCAACATTTCTGACAGAGTATTAACAGCCCTAAAGCGGGATTTACTGAGTTGTGAGACCACAAACTTACTGTTAGAGCTTGCTTTGATAAAAATGCAGGGAGCTACTGGGTGGCGGTTTTTACCAGGTTTCAGAATGCTCCTACCCAAAGCAGTTTTCTAGTTAGGAACAATTTCCTCCCTGAGGAAACAAACACTCTCAAAATTCCTTTCTAACCAATAAACCCCTCCCCAGTACAGAAAATCCATGGATTAAAGGTTCATATGTAACTTTTGACCCACTCCCCCAAACAAAGCCTTTTGTGTCAATGGGAAAAAGAATCCTTTTGCAGTGTAGAAAGTCAACAAGGCATAAATCACTATTTTGTTTGTCCTGTTGCTAGACATGCTGAACAAGAAACCACCACTGGACCTGTGAAATTCTCCCATTAATCCTACTGGAGTGATTATGCTCAATCCTCTAGGAACCATGAAAAATGTTTGAACATATATTCCACTGACTAAAATGTACTATTTTTCTAGTTGCAGTAACGATGGTGTTATGCACTAGCTCGAATACTTGAATTAAATGACTTTATGTAACTTTTACCTTATTTTCCAAAAAGGATTTGAAAATGGAGTGATTTAAAAACATAACATAGCTTCCAAACAGTAGAAGGCACTGGGTAAAAGTTTAGACTTTCAATACTTCTGTTTGCTAATGAATCCTTGGAGTAAACAAGCACTCTTTTACCCAGTTTCTGCAAAGCACTTGCCTTTTGTTTCAGACCCAACACACTTGGCTGAATGAGGTAATGCCTACATCTCCTAGGCCAGGAATGTATTCAGATTGGGCACTGAAACAGGGTAGGAGGATAATACCTGCTCTTTGGTAAACACAGGGTGAACTTCAGCTCAGCTTCCAGATTACTGTGCTTAGAGGAAACAATCGAGAGTGCTTGTCTGAACACAAAAAAATCACTTCATCAGTTGAGAAACCGGTTCAAAGCTTCACATAGGTGTTCTCAAATGCATTCAAAAACACATTGTGTATACATAAGTTTTAAATTAAGTGTCTTGTGACAAAATTGCATCGAGTCAGCTAAACACCACCCTGTCCTCAATACAAGTACTGATTTTAAATTCACACATTTAGAAGCAGGTGATGAAGCAGGTTTCCTGAGGTAAAGCCTGAAAGGACCGTTCTGGCCAAGTCATAGCAACCCTCCTTAAAATAAGAAAGAACCCCTCTGCACAGTGATCATGAAAACAGGTCTGTTTTCACCTAAGAAAGATCCTCTGCATCCCTAATATGACATTAGAATTCAGAGACATCAAGTCAGACAAACACAATTTTCAGAAGTACATTAAATAGTATTTATTGAGTTTGAAATTTCAGGGGCAAAGCTATAAACTCAGTCCCAGCTATTGACACACTGTGGCACTGAGGCCTCATGTTCTTTCACCCATTCAACAAATGAACAGCAACATGGAACATCATAAAGGCTTAAAAAAAGAAACCAACCATATACCCTCAGTTTTGAACATAGGAAACAAATTGAAGTCTTGTTCTCATTCACACAGACATTTGCCTTCTTGGTTAAACATAGTATGTTTTTACAGAAGAATAGACTTGTCCTGCTGATGCCTGGGAGAAGGTATGGGATGGTTGATGTGAAAGAAAATAAAACTATGGAGAATACTGAGAGCTCTTCCATAAGAGCACAGTGATAGCTGGATGGGTAATGCAGACTTCAGACTGCAAAGAATTCCTCACAAGAGGCAGAGATGTTACCAAATATCCACTTGGGATGAGCCCCTCTTCTTGTGAAGCCTTTGTGTCTGGCACTGATTCTGCGATGCATATAGCCAACAATCCATTAAGAGCCGACCTGTAAAATCTTATGGTAGAGGTTGCTTTCATTTTCACCATGGTGACCCTTCTGCGTAGTAAAAAAAAGGCATCACACAATATACACAGATCCATATCTACAGAATAAATGGCAAAAGAGGAAATTAGATACAGTGAGGTTTATGTCCAAGCATTAACAAACAAGATCCCTTGTGTTGATTCAGGGGTTATTCACAGCTCATTTAAGCAAGTCCTTTTCTCTTCACATGGGTTCTCTTGTTTTGCAAATGAGAGTCAGCAGGATGTCTCACTGTAAGAAACAGATGCTTGCTCTCCCTCAAACCATAGTCATGACCTTCAGGGAGGCAGGTTGGAATCTCCTAATCTTCTTCTTTAGTGCCTTTGAAGCTTTGATGCGACAGATTTTGGGCACTGGGGGAATAGGCCTGGAAGAGGCTTGGGCAGCCCCTGATTGTCTGACTGAACCTTCAGGCCAAATCAGCTCACTTTCATCCCCCTCATCATAGTCAAGGGTAAGGCTGCTACTGTTACTGCTGCCTTCTGAGTCACTTTCACTGGACTCACTGTCCCCAAAACGGTTAGTTGTGAAATCACTGACCTCCCCTTCGCTGGTCTCTGCGATGGTGGAGTGAAAAAGGGACGCGCACTCTGCAGAGTACTCAGAGTGGTCTGACTCACTTTTGGCATAAGCTCCATGGCGCTGACTCTTGGAGCGAGCCCTCATACTGACAGTGCGCAGGACACCAGCTCTCCTTGATGACTGCCTTGCTGCTCCCAGGCCAAAACTACTAGAGAGGCCGGCTAGATGAGCCTTGGCAGAAATCTCCACTGTGGACTGCCACTTGCGCTGCTTCTTCTTGCTGGCTGTGTCTGCACTACCCGCTTCAGGGGAATACAATTCTGCACTGGCAGAAGTTCTGCAGAGCTCTGGCCTGGATGGCACGGTGGGGAGCCTCACCTGCACAGGCAACAGGCTAGACTCTGAGCACGACCTGCCAGTCACATCACCAGAATATGAAGGTCTCTGCACAAGGCTCTTCGTTCCGTGTGGTCTTTGGGGCTGATTCCATTCAGCAGGCATCCTGGCAGCCCCATGGGACCCCCTCGCCTTCTCCATGCCAAAGGCTTGCTTCCCAGGCCGTAGTACCTTTTCACTGTTCCTCCTTTTAATCTTCACTGCCTTTGTTTTGGAGCTGGCAAACTTGACCCGGACCTGGTGGGATTCTGCAGGGACGAACTGTGCATGAACAAACTCACTCCGTGCCACTCGCTCGTGACCTCCGGCATTAGCCGATTTGGCATTGCCACACCGTTTGAAGGGCAGCTTTCTGGGTGGGACAGCTTTAGTGCTCCAAATGCTGGGGCTGGAGTCCTCCTGGCACAGCTGCGAGCTGGATGAACTGTGCTCCGTACTGCTCTCCGTTGTTTCTGCCAGAGGAGAGCCCCTTGCTGCTGACTTGGCAGGGTAACAACTATTCACAGCTGATGGCTCTGTGTCAGGCCGAGTGGATGGCTGTTCTTCATTCACACAGTGCATGGTCTCCTGCTGCTTGGCACATTCCCCCTCCGGCACCTCTCTCTGCAGCTTCCCTTCAGCTTTGTTACTTTCCAGAGAACTCGCTTGTTTTTCCAGCTGGCTACTGCTGCTGTTAATTTTCACTCCACCGGTGCTGGGGGTTATAATGAGTCTCTGGTGCATTGTGGCTGGCTGGCTCTTTGTTGAAACCCACTCACTGGCATCAGCCCGATTGTTCCCTTTGCATCTTGTCAGCTGCAGTAATTTATTGATATAACCCCCTGGCTTGGCCTCAGTGGTTGGCCTAGTCCTAATCAAGCTGGGACCTGTCGCACTAGGCATGGGTTTGCTGGGAAGAGCATGGAGGTCTGCTTCTGGGGATGTCCCCACTAGGGAGAAAAGGGGACTTTGTAAAGCCACTGCATGAAGGGGGCTTGGGTAAGGATACACATCAATGCCATTCTTGGAGACCAAGTCGTTCTGGAATTTGGGGTCCACGCTTAGCAAGTGCATGTCTCCAGCATGGCACAGAGGCAACATGGATTTGGGATCTGTCTCTTTCTGAAATCTAGCATCTGCTGGAATGAGTCTTTCCAAGTCACCTACACAGTGGATGAAAATAAACAACCTAATTAAATCAGAGACAATTACATTCAAACTGGCTTATGCTAAAAATGCTGTTTCAGAGGGATGTGCTAGCTTTTACTAAAATCAGTAGCATGAAGGAAGAAAATAGTTTCAGTCCTCCAAGACCACTGAATAACTTCAAGGCTTTTATTCACCTGAGCATGATGGAGATTAGAATGCCTTTTAATGCCAATAACAAAACTCATGCCTTTGCAGGAAATTTAAATTGTGCTGCTTGGATGAAAGTGAATCTGTGCATATATAAATGTTCTAGAATGTCACAGACTAACAGGAACTCAACCAACTAAACAAAAATAAGGGATTATTTTTATTTCTTAGCAGAGATAAAAGGTGATTCCAACAACCAGAAAGCCTGAAGCTGAATGTCATGTAAAATTATCCAGTACAACAGATACAGTTTTTGAACACAGTTTAAACGGTTTTTATTCCAGGATAGGATAAAGACTTCCTCTGGATATGTGACTGTAACTCAGAAATTCCTGAGATTTCCAGCATGCAGAGTCAAAGGTATTTTTTTTTTTTTTTTAAATTGACTAAATTTGATATCCAGCTTTTCCTACAACCCTTTTATACAAACCTTTTATATCATGTATCTTGGAAAGATCTATAGTACTCAATCAGCTGCTTTAAGAGGACTTAAGCAGACACTAGATTGTAGTGTTTCTTAACCTCTTAAATGCTGGAAGCTGTAGTTGTTTATTCTTTTGCATTCTGCTTCAGTAAGGCATTAGTAAAGAGAAGCACCCAACCCAACATTAAGACTCCTGTGTCCCATAGGTCACAGTGATGGTATTCTGCTTTTCCTTAACCCAAATCCAACAAAACCTCCTAACTGGATCTCTCATTTCATTTGATAACATTACCAGTCTCATGCTTTTCTCAAGTAAGTAATTTTTACAGTATTTAACTCCAAAAATAAATAATCAGAGGTTTTATTAAAAGGTAGAAAATCTGGAATGACATAATTCTATGTGTGGGTTTTTTAAAAGTCAACCTTAAGGACACAGGAAAATGGACTAAAGAACTTTTACTTTTACAGAGAAAAAAAACCCCTAAGGATAATGACTCAGGCAGATCAGAGGCTGATGGCATTTATGTCCACCAATTCAGATCTCTTAAATTTTGGAGTACTGTCAAGGTTGCTGTAAGTTACACTTGACTGCTGCACCTTGCAGGAGCATCTCCTGTGAGCTGAGAAGACAGGCTGTATTCTTGTGTGAAGCAACACTGTTCCATCCAGTCAAGTCATCTCGTAGAGCACTATGGTGCTGTATTACCTTTGGTACCAAGAGTACTGGAACCATCTGCAGTTGGATTTTTCTGTATAACAGTGCAAACTTCAGTGCCAACAAATCCTCAGCTAACGGATTTCCTGGCTGCTTCATGCTAACAGGAAATCCAACCATCAAATACAACCTTATATTTCACTTACAGAGACTATTTCTGTCCTGTGACTGGAAGCTTTTGAAAGACTTTTGGCATTGTCTGCAGTGTCCTACCTAAGACACTTACAGACCTGCTACAGCAAAGGTTAGGATGATGACAATTTCTCAAACAACGTATGTTCATAATGAAAATTCTTTAGGAAATCGTTGGCAGTGTGTAGTGGTACTCTCTTGTGCAAACAAACCAGGAAGGTGTCAAAAGAATGCTGTGTTTACGGTATTCCAGCAAGCTTTCTGCTTGCCACTGAAAGAAAATGCAATTGGCTTGTACCTGCAGTTACCTGTGGACAAAAGCTACGGAGAGGAAAAGAAAAATTTCTTCCCCTTTCCAAATGATGCTTTTCGGAATTAACAACTTGCCTCGCTTCCTGCAATATGGTCAACTTTGCAAGAATTATTTCTTCAAGACTATACCCACTACTACTTCACTACTTACGTTTCTCATGCTGAAGGAAGTAAGAGGTTTTAGTCAGGAAGAAGAGAGTTGGTGGTGGAAAAAGGAAGGAGAGCTGAAGGAGGTCTGCATCCTCACTCCCACACCCTACTTGTCATCCATCCCTTTTTCTGCTAGTCTACCTCCATATCCAAAAAAGCACAAATTCCCCGCAGTCTTAGCAAAATGTTGCAAGGCAGGAAAGTTTCTGACAGAACACTAAATCTGTAATCTGAACTTGGAATCCATGGATTACTAAACTCAGCTCCATGCCCAGCCTCTGAGAAGTCTTGAGAAGACTTTGCTTTTATGCTATAATTTACCACCACTGTTTCAGGTGTGCCTGCATAGCTAGGTACAGAACAGATGGTCTTTGCTACTGTTC
Source organism: Psittacula echo (assembly GCF_963264785.1). Lineage (NCBI taxonomy): Eukaryota > Metazoa > Chordata > Aves > Psittaciformes > Psittacidae > Psittacula > Psittacula echo. The sequence continues at coordinate 32,899,860 of NC_137738.1, read as the reverse complement.
TAAGCAAGCCAGAGGTGAGTTAGCTCAGGTCAAGAAGCTGTGGGAACGACTCCAGAGTGACATGGTACTTGAATTGATGTTCCCCATGACTTGTGTCTATAATGCAACCGTGACACATTTGGCTCGGTCACCATCAGAGCTGCACTAACACAAGGTTGCTCTGAAGCCATAGAAGGACCCAAAACAGGAAATGATATGATGTCACTTCACAGATGGGTAAACAAGAAATTTGGAATATTTGTCCATTTTGTCTAAAGGTATGATGCATATTCATGATTGATCATGACTGGTTCCTAGATAGCCAGTTAACCTTTGGTGTCTGTTATCCGTAACATAATAATTATGAAAACCAGAGTAATCTGAGTCCACATTAATTTGAAAAACAGGACAGGGTATATATAAGTATTATCATACACATTTTACAACAGATTGAGAAAACAGCCACTAAGTCTGGAAGTGTCTCTCCTTAGATTTCTGTAAAATCTTTCTCAGTAAAATGCATCACCTCTAATTCTGAATTCACCTTATATTTTTCACACATCCTGGCTCCTTCTTAGTAGGTATTTCAAATACTGCAATGTTTCTGATTTCACAAACAGGTAAAAAAGCCATAAAATTATCTCATCATTCAGTACAATTTTATCTCTTGCACTTAATTTTTTTTCCACTTCTAAATTCGTATGTTCTCATATTTGTTATTGTTTAAAAGTATCTGAGTATGGAAACAAGTTAAAGTTGGACAGTAAATGGTTTGGCTCTCAGGTTTTTATTAATTCTCACTTTGTATATTGAAAATGAGTGCTATATATTGATTAGGCATTGGTATATTAGGTCCTAAAAGTAATAACCAGGATTCTGCTCTTCTCCTGAATGAGCATCCAGTTCTGCAGTCAATTACCTGTGGAAACTGGTCTCGGCCGGGACTTGGCAGGAGTCCCAGAAACGTCTGTGCTAGCTGTAATCCGACATCCATCGCTGACATAGGCTCCCTGCTGTTGGAAGCTGGTGGTGTGCACAGTAGTTTCATCTGCAGACTTGGGTCGGTAATCAAACACACTGAGCCTTGCTCTAGGGTGTTGAGAGCTGGGCAACAGACTGGTGTGGGAGGAGGAGATGGACTCACTGTACACAGAGGTACAAGAATTGGAGAGTGAGCAAGAACCACCATCACTCAGGTCATAGAAGCCTGCAGAGTTAAAATAAAGAGGAAGATATTTCTTATTTGCAGTAACTAAACATGCTTTGTAGAAGAAAAATGCAGAGAATAAAATAAATCTTTATTTGCTATGTGCCACAGGCCTAACTTTATGATCATAGCACAGGTATACTCTAATTCAAACACCTTTTATTGGGCTTTTGCATATTTACTTAGGCTCTGAGCCAGCTTGGCACGCACATGCATGCTTAGTTCTGAGGGTGGGATGGGGTGAAGTGCAGCACCATCACGCCCAGTTCTTCACTGGAGAACGTCTTTGAGAACTATTATGTCTTACGTTGTTGTAACTTGTGCTAGGTGCATATAGGCACAGCTTGGATGGGAAAGTAGAATAAAACTAGCCTGTGATCAGAGCAGCCAAGTGTATGATACATCTAAGGGCAGAGAACAGAGGCCATTTTTCCTCTCCAGGTCTTGCAATCATTGCCAATTAATTACAGAAGCAATTTGCACACAAGTCCTGAACTTAAACACTCAACAGAAACCTGTGCTTTTATACCCACTTTAAGTATGAGCTGCAAATCTGTGTGCTGTAAATAAAAAAAAAACCCAAACATTTCCTTGTCTCACTGAAGACTTAAGGCTTTTCAAAATTCTATTTAAGTATTCCCATTGTTCCAGACTCGGCAACAGAAATTAGTCTTAACAGACAACCTAGTTATACAAGTCTGCAGTACAGCACGTCCTGTGAATCAGACCAGGAACCTGAAACCCACTCTGAGAGAGCTTTAGTCAGCAAATTGTTGGGGTGGCTTTTCCCGGTGTCTTTTAATAGCGCTGTTTCATTTTTATATAAGTGATCAAACATTCAATTGGCCAGAGCACTGCAGTGATAATAATCTTCAAAGCCTTAATTAGGTTCAGGACCCTTCTTGGATTCAAGCAGAGCACTAACATTAATTGGTCTCCTTCACTTCTAATAAGTACTCTAGCCACTTTGGCCAATGGCCATTCTACACTGGACAAGGTAATTAATAAAACTGTCTTCTCCTCCTGCCATTTGTGGCTAAAATATCCATTTTAAAACCAAAATTGAAAAAATAATCCAGAAATAATACTGTTTGAGTGTATTTTCCAACTAAATCAACTTTGCAGGAAAATTCCCACCAGCTCTGTGTGTTCTGTGCCAGATGGCTATTCTCCACCTCAGCCATGGGGCACTGTTTCTGACCAAACAATACACTGGGGTTTGCTTAGCAGTTGACACCCTTCAGTTCTCCTAGCACTGCACCCCTGGGAATAAACAACTAAGTGCACATTACCTGAGCTGGGCCGGCTGTCACTATCCAAGTATTCACTGGAGGTTTTACTGACATCCAATTTCAGCTCACTTATCCGCTGGTCTAGCTGATCCAGGTGGCTTTTCAACCCGACATCCTGTCTCCTCAAACGAGACTAATTCACACGTCAGGGGAAGAAGGAGGAAATGAATAATAATCACAGTTAGAATCTCAGTGGCAATACATGAATTCAGGCCATCTGTGCCGGACAGATTCTGCTCTCATTAAATGTTTTGCTTAGCTAGGGACTGTTGCAACTCACTCTCCGTAATAAGACTGACATAATGGAGAAGTACAAAACATTCTGTTTCTCAGTATATATCATCTTCTGTCCAGTTGAACTTGTTCTCAAAACTCTTCATACTGAATATACTTATTTTAACCTCTGGGTTTTTTGTTATACCTACAGCAGGAACTGCATCTCTAAAGACGATGGCAATCTTTTCACTAATTAATGTATTATTATATATTCACTGCATTTTGCCATACAGTGCCTCTGTGCAGAGGATGAGATAAAGGTCATGGAATGTCTGCATGAACTCAAGATACCACCTGATGAAAGAAAACCGCTGTATGTAAAAGTATCTTATTGCCACACAAAGTAAAAGCAGCATACTCATTTCTGTAAAACCCTTGGCTTTGATGACATGTCTTTATAGTTGAAAGCACAAACTATGACACCTATTTTGCTGAAGGTTTTCCTTGTATGTCTCGTGGCAAGGTATTCCCACACATTTTATGCAGGGAGAAGGTGGCATCTGAATACTTCTGCTGTGAAAATGACTTTGTTTAAAATAAATGGTGTCTCAAGCTTGTGAGCAATCCTTCAGAAGCCAGCAACAAGGTCCTTTGCCTTCTGCGATCACTGACCAGGCTGACCTGAGGTAACAACTCCCACAGTTGCTCCCCCAGTACTTATGCCATCATCTCGGCAAGGCAGATGGCCAGGCGATAGGTACCAGCCAAAGAACCACAGTTGGTTTCTGTCATGGACTTCTCATGTGGGACTTGGCAAATTATCTAGGCTCTGTTGCTATTTAGGCAGCTTCTAATTATATCACACCTCACTATCCAACCAACAGTACTTTACAGAAAGGTGGTCTTTTGAAGTTGGTTGTAAAGTTGTGCTCACAGACTTTTAGGGGACAGGTTTCCACTCAGTAATGGCAAGAAAAACATGAGTAAGATTCTTCTTTATGTGTATGTTTCAGATTTAAAAATACAAGTGGCAGTTCTAGCAGCATTTCCAACCCCAAATCTGCAAAAAATATAATCTAGGTCCCTTAAACTAATTAAAGTAATTAAATGACACACAGAAAATCAAAATCAGTATGAACACATTTTTTCACTCTGCTGTCCTTGTGTTTGGATTATTGAGGTTTCAGTATCTGCATTTTTAGGCTTTTCCATAACTATAAGCACTAAAAGCAAGGAAAGCTAAGATCCTGAGGTAATCAGTAAATGATTAGAAACTGGAATTTGAGGAAAAGAGGAAAAAGACAGATGTCTTGAATCTCACAAGACAACTGTTACAGCTGGTGATGCTGCTGAGAAGAATAAAAAAGTATTTCTAGCATGCTGTTATGGAGAACTAGAGGAACATATAAGACACAAGAAATAAAGCCCTTTTTGTTAGTGTCACACATATAGAAAGGTTTAAGCTCAAGAGGCTCATTACTGCTTCCTAGGAAAAACTGTGGTGATTTTCTCTCTTCCTGTTTCATATAAACAAAAAGGAAGTGAAGAACTGAATAATAAAGGAGATTTTCTATCCCATTTGAATGATGAATGCATGACCTCCTCAGTACTTCTTTATTTCCTTTATAGTGAAAAAGCAAAAACATGCCATACCTCCTCCAATCCCACCTACTCAGGAAATCACACAGTTCTGTTTTCATGGCTGGAATTAATTGCTTAATGATTAATGTTTTGCCAGCCAATCCCTCAGTCTGTGGTTTCTGATTAATGACAGAGAGGCCACATGGCTCTCAGGTATTCAAAGATTATTTATTACACCTTCAGGTTCTGTCTACGCTTTCACAGCATTTTAAGCAACACACATGATTTACATCATCGTTTTTAACCCCTTTATGGTGTCTCACACAACTGGGTTTTTGTGTTTCCGGCAGACTTTGTAGCTTTTATCTTTCAGTTAACTCCTTCTGCATTCCAAGACAAGAGGCATTCCTCAAACCATTTGGATAAGGATGACTTTTCCGGTGTGTTTGCTTGAGGTTGTTATTGCTCTAATAACCACGCTAAGCAGCACCCAGAACAATAAACCCTAAACACACTCTTTCTTAATTCATAACATGAATTTTACATGAGACAAAACCTTGCAGGTGAAACCATCTGTTTGCTTTGGGCAATGCAGCTGTGAAGACTTCTGCACAATGCAGGACCAGACTTTCCAAATGAACTTGTACTATCAATGGCCTACAGTTTTTGGGACACAAACCTGGATATCATCATTCATTTTTTCAGAAGGAAAAATGCTCTCTAAATAGCAGGTTTCTTTAGGTCAAATTGGACCCTAAATCAAGGCATAAAAACCCACTGCTCATACTCCACTAGTCTTCTCAACTATTAATATCTTCAGTTAAAGGGAGGGGCTGACATTTTTTTGTCATAGATTAGCACCTGGTAATTTTATTAATCCAACTGTATTTTGGAATGGAGAAATGATAGCATTAATCTTATTTAGTTTTGCACATCTAAAATCTATTGTCTTTTTGCAACTGATGGTGCAAAGCTGTCAGTTTCAGAGGAAAATTAATCTCAGCTAACCCAGTCCTTACTCTAGAGTAAGGTGAATTCCTTATGGAACCACCTCTTTCCTGCAGTTACACAAACTTTAAATTAGTTTAATATATAAAAAAATAATAAATCTGAGTTTAAAAGATGTTTTCTTCTATTTAAAACTACCTAAAGGGGGTGTGTGTGTGAACTGAGTGGTACCACAGGATACTGAGTGGTTCGTTTGATTGGTACCACAGGGTATGGAGTGGTTCATTTGTTTGGGTTTTCTTCAGCATAATGTATTCTTTCTCACATATTTATAACATCATAAGCCACCTGAAAGCTTGCAAAACAAAATAATCAGATTCAGATGATCCAATTTTTATAAACTTACTCTCTGAGGAAACAGCTGAGAAAATACTGGATGCTGCAGCCTTAGATATCTATTTACTTTGACAGTGAAAGTATCATAGATACCTTTGTATTTGTTCGAATTTGCACCTCTTCTATTTCCTCTGTGTCATATCGTTTGGCACCTTTGGGATCACTGACAGTAGATGGCATCACTTAATGCTGCTTCTCTTCTGCTACAGAGAGTTGAGCCTGTCTACACCATATAACTTGCAGCTTCCAGAAGAGCCCCTGGCCACCAAAAAGAGCCACTCTCTGGGGCAAAAAAGGCTATGACTGCCAGAAGCAGCAAAAAGCCTGCAGCCTTGCTGCCTATAGCAGACTGCTGGAAAGGCCAGCTGCTGGCTGTCAGTGGTACCCGTTGTTGAGGAAGAGACTAGGATGTCAGAACGGTATTTGATGGCTCTGCTCCACCCAGTCCCACCAGTGGCACTTGGCTCCTTAAGGGTACTACCTCTGCTCTTCTGTTATCACCTTACCATTATAAGAGAAGCCTGGCTTGACTCTTAATCTGCCTTGTTTTCATTACTGAGATGCCCTGAGCCAGCTACAGCTGATATAGCTTCCCCATTTTATGTTGCAAGGACCAAACTTTATGAATTAAACCATGACCATGCTAAAGCCCAGGGCTATAGCCCTGCTTGAAACTTGGATCAAGATACACTGCGAGGCAAAGCTACATTTACATTGTTAATGAGTTTCTCAATCTGAAAGCTTATAGAGCAGCAATCACATACTTTATCGTCCATGGGCCAAGAACAACAACAACGAAGATCCAACACTCCCTGAACAATGCTGTGCTTTGCATTTTCTGTTGGTTTTAGTTTTAACTTAACTTCCTGTGATCATGAACAGAATTTTAAAGGGTTTTGAGTGCAACATGCTACTCATGAGCCACTGAGAAACAGTTTTCAGCCTGTGACAGCTGAGTTCCTAGGATCTGTGGACTACTTCTAACAGGACTGTGAAAGAGCCTGTTTTCAACTGGATCTACTTTGCTGTTAAGCAGCTTTGACGTATGCACCTCTGCTCAATTACATGGTTGCAAATGCAGTGGAAAAAATCACTAAAGGTACCAGGTATGCCAGCCTGAAAAGCTTCCATCAGCCATGGGTCAATTGGAAGAGCTTTGTATCACTTCTTTAAGTACAACTGTGGTTTTGCTGAAGAACCTGCCCATGGATTCATGTAGTTCTGAGTCATTCCTCTCAAGCTTTATCAACACTTCCCTCTCAGGCACCCCCAGAAGACATTTTTCCCATATCTGCACTGGCACCTACTGGCGAAATCCATCCCACTCCGGTGGTATGTGCTGTGTTACCCTCATCTGCGCATCTCCTGCTTTTCTACAGGCAGCAATTAAAGGCCATCTTTTCCTTCCATTTTAACGGCTACTTTGGTGCTACTGGTGCCTTGAAAGCCTTATAAGGTGCCAGTGAAGTCCTGACAAGCTAATTTTATATTTTCATATTTGAAAAATATATAAACAAATGAGTAATTAAAGCACAACAGCTGACACGAAAAAAGAACAGTCACTATGGTCAGAGGTCATTGGGTGTTTCTGTTAACCCAGTGGCCCCAGACAGGCAATAAATGCCTTTAATTCTTTCATTTGGTTAAAAAAAAAATAAATAAATAAAAGTAGAATCATTAGTTAAAATTATCAGTGACAGGTAATCAAGTTGTTGGCAGTCCACTTGTCCTGCATTTCTTACTTTAATCAAGATATGCCCGCTGCTGTGTTTTGACACGTGGTGGCTAGGTTTCCCTGAAGGTTCAAGCCAATTTTATTCCAAGATACTGCTTGATAAAGCTGTCTAAGGGAAGTGAATAACGTTACTGTTTTCACACCTGATTGGTAACTGATGGCCAAGCCTTGCGCCAGTACAGGGAGGGAAAAGGCTCTGAATTAAGTCTGAGTTTACTGAAGTGTGTAATTGCTCATACTAGAGATTAAAGCTCTTTACCCTTTGATTGTTGTCTCACCTATGAAACTCATTTCAGTCACAATTCAGAATGTGTTTTTTTCTTTCACAAAACCCCCGTGTGAGCGGTCAGGGTGACACTTCAAATACAAGGCCTGGCATTCATTTCTTCTCTTTTGATCACCCAGTCCGTGGCAAGAACAAAGTGCTCTTGGCTCACAAGCCCCTTCCTCACAGACTGACTCCCACCGGCACATAGCTGTGAGAAGCACATAGGTGTACACACGCACACCCATACTAAACCCCTGAGCGCTTTATCTATCTCACTCTGTGTGTCTTTCGATCACCTACTGAAGCGGCTGCTGCAGTTAAAGAGCCCAGCGCCCACAAGCGTGACACACGGATTGCTGAAGTTAATCATCTGCTCCTAGGCTCCGATGAATGAGCAGCGCCGAGCAGCAACTTCTCCCCAGCGCTCCTCCTGGCACAGAGCCCTCTACCAACGCCACGCTTTTCGGGGCGATGAAGACGCGCTCAGGTGAGATTTTCCCTGAGGAAAACAAGCGACCGTTATAGCGGCTGCGACGGGGACAGGCGCGGTGGCCGCAACTCGCCCCAGCAACCATACCCGGGCCCCTTCGCTTTCACCTCCCGGCGCGGCAGGAGGAGCGGCAAGGGCAGCCGGGGCTCCAGCGCCCTGCCTGCTCTCGGCTCCGGAACAGCGTCTGCATCTTCCGAGCCGGGTGTTGGGCAGCTCGGTGCAGGACAGCCCGGAGGCGCTCTCTTCTGCCCTCCCGCCCTCAGCACCGCGGCCCCACAGGATAGCCCGAGCCGGGTAACGGGCCCCGGGGGCAGCGGGGCGTCCTGTCTCTTACCAGCTGCTCCTTCAGAGCGGTGAGGGTGGCCTCCAATCGGTGCTCTTTGCTGTGTGCGGACGGGGGCTGGTCTGCTCCGCACGCCGCCGGCCGCTGCGGCATGGCCAGGGCGGCCCGCACCAGCTCCCGCTGCTTTTCCCGCAGCACCTGGAGCTCCTGGAGGCCGGCCAGGGCCGCCTGCAGCCTCTCGCCCACCCGGCCGCGATCCCAGCCGCCCGCCCGCGGGGCGCCCAGCAGCATCGTCAACGCTTTGCCGCGACACCGGCCATGGCAGCGGGGCGAAGGGGATGCGGCGGGACTGTGCCCGCCCCAGGCCGTGCCTGCGGCGAGGTTCACCCGCTCCGCGTCCGGCACCGGAGCGAGTGAAGCGAGGCCGCCGCGATTCCTGCGGTTTTGGAGGAGAGGTGGGGACGGGGGAGGGTGAGGAGGGAGGGAGGGAGGGAAGTGCCGGGCCACCTCCCGGGGTGGATACGCGCGGAGAGCAGCCAGTGCCTGTGCGCTCCCTCCGCCCCATGCGGGGCGGCCCCTACTCGGAGGCAGCCCTCGCCTGTACCCCACCCCGAGGGGGGCCGGGTGCCCGCGGTGCCCACCCTCCCCTGCAGAGGTAGAAGGCAGCGCCGGGCGAGGGTGCCGGTCCCGGCCGGGAGCCAGCTCCGGGGATGCTGCGGAAATAGGAGCCGAACCCGCCGCCGTGCTGCAGCCGTGCGCAAATGGGGATGATGCGAGGATGTAGTGCGGAGAGCGCTCCCAGGTATAACATTGCCTTCACCAAAACGTGGTGCTTGTGACTGCATCCCTTCCCTTCTTTGCTGATGTCTCCTGTCAGGCACAGCGCTGGCACTCCTCACCTTGCTTTCCAGAAACCGACCCAACTGGGATCTAATTGCAAAATTTTGCTGTCTTGTGCTGAATTGTTGATAGTCAACGTGTGACTAAGCCCCTCAAAAAGTCTTTTGAAGGGCTCAGAATTTGCTTTAGATGGGACCTGGAAACACAGTTGGTCATAGAAATCCAAGCCTATGGTGCTGTTGCTACCAAGAAATACCTGTGTTTAAAGCTCCCAAGACAGGCAGCTTCAGCTTCTTAGGAGGTAAGCAGGCAGCAAAGCCGGTATATATGGTCTGTAGTGATGCAAAAGAGCAGAAGCAGCTCTGATAGCAAAAGCCTGATGAACACAGTGGAGACCATGCTACAGGAGACTAATTTTCTGCTGCCTGCACTGAAATAGGAAGCATTTGTATCCCACAGATCTTGAGATGACTTTATACCATACTTGAGAGACTGAAAGAATTTCAGGGAGAGATTGCAATTCTCCATGAAGCAGTGAGCACACACACCCCCCCATCTGTCCATGGCTGTCTTCTCTTCACCCTGTGGTGCATCTTTAAAAGCTAGCATATTTTAACTTGACTTTGTGCTGGGATACACAAGTTGGGTGAGTGGGGACAAGTTGATCTGTCATCTGTTCTTCAAGTAGCATTCTTTCAACACCATATGTGGTGCCATTTCTGCCACGGAGAAAGCCCTATCAAATCCAGCTTCTGCTGAGGGGTGGGGGGCAAATTATTCACGTGTTTGTTCTTCAAGACCATTAATTGGTGGTCCCAGTCTTGCTTTCACCATGTTACAGCTTTCATGTAGTTTGAAGATTTGAGAACAATATTTATTCAGCAAGGTTCAACTGTGTTGGAAGGGCTTCAGAGAGGTCCTACTCTGACAAGTCAGGAACAAATATTCACAAATGTCTCTAGCTGCAGATGGAACTGCAGGAACTGGAGTGGCCAAAGGTCACAGCACTACAGTGCTTAGTTAAAGTGTGTATGAGGTATGACATGAATGACATCATCTAAAGCATGTTTTGTTTTGTTTTCCTTTCTCTTTAATGAATATGCCTCTGCTCTTCTTCCCCATTCATCTCTGTCAACTTCTCTGTACAGAGCTATATCTACCTGAGTGCCAGGTTGACAGAATACTTCCTTTACAAGCTGAAAAGAAAAAGAGCTCAAAACTGAGATGCTTTGAAGGTGCTGACAAAAGACAGCATGAAATGCTATCTGTCACTTCTCCTATGGAGGGTGGCAAATGACCATCATTGGGTGGCATATGGTAAGAATCTTGTAAAATGCCATTGAAGGTATGAGGAGCTGAAGCGTTTTTGTAAATCACTTGGCTTGGCACTTGTTAAAACAGACATACAGCACAGTTCTTTATTTTATTCAAACCATGTTCTAACATGACCAAATACAAGGCACTGACTCAAACGCTGGTTAGTAAATTCTTGCTAGTAGAATTAGATAATATAAGGTCATATATCTTTTTTTCTTTCCCTCCTTCTTTTACAAGAACCTGTTATCCTTTCCTCTTTGTTCTTCCTCTTCTTTCATCTTTTTTATCTTTTCATTCATTAAATCCCAAATGGGCTATATCAAGGCAGTTTTTTTATTCTAATCAGCTTCCTGATTATCCCCTCTGTTGTACTGATTGCTTTCTTCCCCAGAACCCTTGTTATGTCACTTAATCTTTTCTGATAACTCAACAAATAGCTTGTGTTATATGATTTCTGGAGAAGAGAATAAGAGGTGTGAATCGCCTCCAAATTTGAAACTATGAGATTACGTAGGATAGTAGTAACGGTAAAGATGAAAGCTTCATGTTAGGGACTTATAAAACTCCTGTTCCTCTTAATGTCTGACAGAGAAAAATGTTGATATTTATGCTCTGTAGCTAACATCACATTTTGCTGCTTAGCTTTAGTATAGTGAATCCTAATTCTGACCTGTAGGTTGTGCTTCTCAAGGACCAAAAGGTTTGGCTATTCACTTCTGTTACTTTAATTCAATTAATTTTAAAGACACTAATCTTGATTCATACAACAGTGAGAATAAGATTTCTGGTTTCCATCTACAGATCCTGGGGTAAATTACAATTTACAAAAAAGCTGTAATAAAGGAATGATATGGTTGTAAAATTAGACACCAAAACAATAGGAAATAGAACAATTTGTCTACAAAACCTAGTTTTAGGTCCTGATTTGTATGATGTGATCACACAGTGTTGTTCCACAGATCTGTTCTTTAATAAGTGTATACAATGAAAGATGAGTGTCAGTGAGCAGCTACTCAATATCCTCTGTCCTCATGCTCCAGCCCATGCCTTACTTTCTGCAGATCATTTAAGCTGTGCACTGCTGATAGAATTTCCTTTTGTTTTTTAAAAATATACTTAGAATTCTAGCTTTTAATTGCCTTACTGTATGCATAAACAATGTCTTTACAACATCCCAAAGGGTATAAAGCTGGTTTTGTTTTCTAGGAGGGGACTGAGGCACTGAGCTTCCTTTCAGACATGCTTATGCATTTTAGGTACCCATTCGAGATGCCTTTGGCCTGATTTTTCTGTGTATTTAGAATTATACCGTTAATGTATATCTATTTGATTGTTCCAAGCAGAGTTCCCTTTGACTACAGTTGCAGTTTTGAGCACTCAGCATTTTGGTAAATTGAATACTGGGCATTTTAATTTGAATCCCTATAAAAAAGAGGAACACAATTAGTGCTCCTCATATGGAGCCAGCTTGGGTGTGCCTGCACCTGTGGTAGAGACATGCCCTAGGAGCCTCATGAACTACCAGAACAGAGGCAGGTGTTATTTACATTGTTTGGCAAATAGAGATGTACAAAGAGGTTAACCCTTTTATGCAGGATCGAGCAGGAAGTCTGTGGTAGGACTTGAAAGTGAAGCCAAATCATTCATGTGACCACAGAAATGACTTTACGCCCTGTTTTGTGGGTGCATATTAGCCAGTTTGTGTGGGACTAATGTTAAGAGTAGAACAATTTGTATTGACCTCCAGATGTGCTTAAAAGAAAAGTAGTTGAATGTCTGCTTTGGATGAAGTCCAGAGTAAACAAAATGCTTTTGTATACCAGACAACTTCAAGAGCTAAATTGCAGTTTGCTTTCCACTTGTGCTTATGTATTGTTATTAAAAATAATTCAGAGGATTTTTTGGTAGCATTACCTTGTGGAGGCAGATAAAGTCTCCCCATGTAGGCTTCAGTCTGTGTGTATTTCAGTTGTGTCTTTAGCCTGTACTGACATTGCCATGTGTAGCAATAGTTGAGGAAGAATCTGCTTGTTTAGAACTATATCTTGACATGACGGAAACTCAGTGCGTGTACCAGCATCTTCTCTTTGCCAGCCAGCCTCTCTGCCCTCTGTACTGTCCTATTGTTCCTGGGAGCCTCTGAAGCCTTTTGCCGTCAATCCCACTGAGAATATCATGCACAAATACTGTCTAAGGGAATCTTCTGAGCTGTTGACATCTGGCAGATGTGCAGAAGGTTAGTTGGAGGATGCAGAGCAGTCACATGTGGATTGAACCAAGCCTAACACAAGCCTCAAGACAAGGTAAGTGCAATTCTTGTTCTTACCACTACTGTTAGTTGCATGCCCAAGAAGAAGCGTACTTACTGAGCATATCCCTGCATCCAAAAGGACTGAGGCACTGCTTAGTGGTAAAAGGTTCTGCTGCAATGTGGGATGGAGCCATCTGCCATTTTTTGGAAACGTTAAGTTCAGCCATTAAGAATATCCTGAAAATGGACTAAACCCTTACATTGTCCACAGTGGGTAGTGTTAGTTCTGAGCTAGCACGGTTTCTCAGAGAGTGTACAATATTGTATGTCCCTCTGTGAGGTGACTGTAGGTAAATTTGCATCACCCAGGCATTCTGTCTAACTAACAGAAGGGCTGCCTTTGAAAACATTCTTCTTATGGGCTGATGTCCTAAGTGTTACTATATTTAATTAGTAAGAAGCAAAACACTGGTGGGAAGGTTTCTTTCTAGAGTTCAGAAAATTTGTTTTAAATTTAAAAAGATAACTTTTTGAACTCTAGTTTACATGTTAATGGATAGGGAAAAAGAAGTGAGAATGCAGCTGACAGATACAGCTTCTGCTACAAAACCAGATTTGAGTTGATGGAGGTCTTTAGAAAGGAATCTTCTAAAAACACAGTAAAATCCTGCCTTCAGCTACCAGGGATTAGGAGATGTCCATCTGGTTTTGTGCTTATTTCTGTTTTTTTTTTTTTTTTTTTCGCAGGGTTGCAGATTGATTCTCTTGTGACACTCCCAGCACAATGGTGGGGGTTGCTGGGAAGGGAGGAGGCTTTGCTGAGGATTTTTACAAGGTTAGCATGAAAGTGCTCGTTCTTTCCTGTTTTCAGTTTATGCCCTCAAACTGAAATATTTGTAACTAAAAGCTCATATTCTGGGCCATGTGAAAATGTCCATCAGTCTGCAAATAGATAGGCAAACTGGGGAGGGGGTGGCACAGGTGGGGGACTCAAGAAGCACAGAATATACAGGAAAATGGAGAAAGTGGTGGGGACCAGAAATCCAGACAGGCAGAAAGAGTGGCACACAGTAGCCAGGGTGAGTCTGGGGATAGAGTCCTGAGAGTTAAGCCGGAAAACAGAGTCAAGGGCATCTTCAGAAAGAATGGGAGATGTGGGAACCTAATGGAGAATGGGAAAAAAAGATGCAATTTGGTGTGGCTATAATGGCTTCTTGACAGGGATCTTGAAAGCATTTCCACCCTAAATTAACAGGGAAGAAGTCAAAGCACAAAGAAATCGTTTGAACTGAAAGAGCTCTAAGTTTACAACAGATTATAACCAGAAGTTCCTGGAGGGCACATGCAGTGAGTACAATTGACCTAGGGCCAGCACTCAGAGAGCTGCTGTACCTCCTCGTGGTCATTGACACAAAGTTGGTGTAAAACTCTTTGGGAATAAAGGAAATTTTAATTTGGCTTCTCTAAGAACGAGATGCCAAAAGTGGATCCTGGGTACTTCTGCCATGGGAGCTGAGTCAGAAGGCTGTCCCACACATATAGGAGTAAGGCTGCTTTTGAAGAGAAGCTATCAGTAACTTGCTGCCAAGAGGGACAACAGACCTTCCCCATCATTCTGAAGCCTCTTCTCTGTTCTGATGGAAGAAGCCAGGCTGGCTGCTTGGGCTGGGGCACAGGCAAAGGGTAAATGAAAGTGCAGTCATTCTGCTGCCCCTGCTAGGGAAAGGCATGTTTTGTCCACGCCAGCACTAGCCTTCCTCTGATATGGCTTGTAGGCTTGTACTGTGTTATGCACACTTGGTGCTGATTGCCCTTTTTCACCTCAGCTCCTGCTAAGAACAGTTTGCAGGTCAATGTCCTAATTATCACTCATAACGCTTAGCAAGTGCACATCACCTGAAGATTTTGTTATGATATTGTTTAAAACCCTCTTCATTATTGTCTCATAAAACCCTTCTGATCATTAATATTAAGCACAAATTCCAGCAACACAAGTGCAGTTCCAGACACTCCTGTCTGGGGCTAGCTCTTCTTACTGCTTTCCCTTTACTTTGCTCCCTTCAATAGCCTTTCAATATAGGTGATCATATTTGCATATCCAAGATGCCGCCTTTTTTGTCGGTATGCCAGATTACTCCAAGTGACTTGTAATCCCTCATTCCAGGGACAGCTCTAATTCTTACATACATATTTTTACTTATGGGCTTTTCTGCTGATATTGGGAATACATTTTGATTGCACAGCTGTCTTCTAAAAGTATTTTGAATGAGAGTCTCTGCTATTTTGTTGATGTAATCATTTATCATATTTCTTTTCCTCCAGCCTAAGGGATCCCAATTTTCTTTTTTCTCTTGTCCAGCATTAATAAGAAATAAATCCATCAAAGCCTTTAAAGTTACACCTGTCAGAGAATTTTTCCATTGCTTCACATTGTATGTTACACATCAGATTCTTAACTAGCATTTGCATTTGGATTTGTATTTTCAGAAGTCTTTGTGTGTGTAACCCTTTATCTTCTCCTGTTTATGAGGTTCCATAATCCTCTGACAAAACAAAGCAAAACTTGGTGTGTGTAAGGTTTGAGCCTACTTCTTTGAAAAAGAAATGCATTTCCAACTGGCAAAGCTAGACGCCAGTGTGTAGTTCCAGATTAAAAAGTATTCCACCTACCCTACTGCAGATTCCACCGGTTAACTTGAGCTCTTACAGAGGAAAGGCACTATGTTTTTTCTGGATAGATTTGGTTTAAGGTTTAGTTAGTGCAAAAGGACCTTGAATAGTTTTTCCAATGAAAATAGAGCAGAATGCCAGAAAAAAAAAGAGAGAGGAAAAAAGTCCCTTAGTGGTTTATGTATCTACGAGCTTAGTTAAGGATGGCAAAAGTTTTCAGGGCATATGGTTAGAAAGCCTCAAGGCACTTATTCAGCAAAATATGTAAACACTCACCTAACTCAAAATAGGTGAGTGGCCCCACTGAATTCAAAAGCAGTGCTTCTGTGCTTAAAGTTAAGCACATGCTTTAATATCTTGCTAAACTGAAGCCTAGGGACCCACTAAATTTAACCTTGCCAAATACTTCTGCAAATTCTGGGTGAGGGCATTCAGAACAAAACATCTTTTATTAAAATAATTAGCTTAAGGATATCCAGGAGGAACATGAAATGAAAGAGGAATTCCCCTTATAGTTTCACAGCATGCTGATTTAGCTGTGGTTCATATATATTTGCATTGGAGATCTGTGCAGGTAGTGGGGGTTAGACTGCAATGCGGAGGATGGTATGGTAATGTACTTTTATTGACTAACAGGCATTGAATGCATTCAGATAATGCACCCTTAGCTTGCTGGCTGCTAGGCCTCCTCCTTTTGGATTCTTTCACTAAAAAGCAGAAAAGCCAAGCCAACAACCTGCTGATTTGTAAAAAGTGTGATTTTAGTTTGTATGCTTTAAATTGCGTTCCCGTTTCTAGGAAAGATTCAATGGGGCTGATCCAGTTTGCTCCATTGACCTGAATGGTTAGTGGGAATATTTCTGTGAGTTCTGTGACTTAGTAAGATTTACCTGATGGTGTATAAGAATCACACTGAGCACTGTGGCAGCTGAGAAATGTTTTCACTTAAATGACTTTTAGATGGGTGCATCCCCACAGAAGCACGTCAATGACAGAAACACCAGAGATGGGAGAAGAAGCCTTTATCAAATTCCTCATTTCATTCCCATAATGTTAAATCCTTTACTTTCACTAGGATGGACATGTGTGAAAACACATGTACTGAATCCTGTTTTTTCCACCATTGCTTTGCCTCTGTTTATATGAAGAAACAGACTTATGCAAACATGCCTTGGGGAGCATGCTTTCCTGCTGAGTCTACCCTGAAAGAATTAATCACAGAACTCCTATTGTGTCTCCCTTTCCCAAAACTCTGGGGCCTGTTGTGGTCCCAGAGCGAGGTCACTGATAAATCTATAGGAGAGATTGCTTCAGCATCATGAATTGGCAAAGTTTACTGGTGTACATCTCACCACTGCAGAATTGCATTGGTGGAGAAATATGGCAAACGTTTCTCATCAACAGAGCCTTTGCTTCATTTTTTCATGTCTAAAAAGAGCAGCGGCAAACCAAAATAGTGTTATTCATTTCTTTTTAACTTCTTTCTTCCCTATAAAGGTTAACTACACTAGCTAAGAAAGAAAATTGAATTACTTTACAGACAATGGTTCTTTGCTCTAAAGCATACTGCAGAAGAGCTGGCCTGGCAGGAAGATGATGCTTATTCTGTGAGATTTTTTTCTCAGTGTGTTTTCAGGTTTGCAAACCTCCAGTTGCATATCAGTACCAACAGTTAGTATGTTGCTTGCTTTGCCATTTGCATATAGTGTCTGCTGAAATCATCATGGTCTTTACAGCAGGGTGGTGATAGGGGCAGTTATAAGTTGTTAGTGAGCTGTGGAAAAACAAATGGAAAACTTACAGGCACGCTGAGACACTGTGTGCTCAGCAATGGGATGGGCTAAAGCACATATTGCACATTCCAGGATGGGGAAGATGAATGGGAGATGCGTAGCTGATCTCTAATTCCTCTGCTACTGAGTCTGTGGAGTTTGTGCATTTCTCTTTCCAATTTTTTTTGTGCGTGAATAGTCTGTGAAGAAATGTACACACATATGCATTATCTGTGCACTGACTTTGCCACGTCACCTTCTTCTCAAATTATTCCTCTTCAGCAAATTTGTGTTTATTGTCAGGTGCCTGTGAAGATTCCCTGGTTACAATCCTAATTGGATTTTTTATTAAGCTAGTCTGACTGCAAAGTACGTTGCCATGTGAACACCTCGGAAAGACAGGAGACAGGAAATTGTATAGACCTTTTTATAAAATAATGGGTTCTTACAATCACTTATTTTAACTTAATATCAGCAACCCATGGCCAAGTAATCCTTAATCATAATTTGATTGCACAAAGACATATAACTCAGTTAATTAGACACGAGATGATTTGGGATTGTGTGAAATACATGGTATTATGCTCTGTTTATTATATATTATATATATAATATATATATTTTTAATTATATATATTATATATATAATATATAATATATATAATGTATTATATAATATCTCATCCCTCACAACAGGAGACCCACATGGCCTCATTCTCTTTCCACAAGTCTTTCCGATGTGAGCATACAAGGCAGCTCTTACTTGTCTTGCTTTTCTTTTGGCTGCAGTGATACCAGGTACTTTTCCCACCTGTGCTAAGCTACAAAATAAGCATCTTGAGTCTTACCTCCTGCTGAATATTCTTATACTCAGCTTCAGAGGTATTGTGGAGGGCTCGCTTGAATGGACCAGGAATAGAGTTGCTTACGGAACTGTCTGAGGCTTATGTCAAGAGGGCACTGGGTTAAGACTGAAACAGCAGAGGAATTCTCCCAAAGGATACCACCCTCTATTTACTGGAGAAGCACAAGTAATACTAGAGTGTATTTCGGTTATGGCTGTTCTAGGAAATTTTGCATGGTGATGACTCACTACTCTCCAAATATAAATTATCTGTGTATTAAAGCTATTGAGCCAGGTCAACTTTGGGCATACCTGAATCCAGCATGAAAAATATCCAGGGAATTAAGTTTTTTCTGAGCTTGTCCTGTTGCCTGTGAAACAGTCTATAGTGATTTTCTGGACAGCAGACATACTGCCGTTGGGAGTGGGTGTAGCACAACTGCAGGAATTGCTAGTGCTCTTGTTCCACTGACTGAGATAATTATGCATGGTGGTGTGGGCACATATGTTCTCCAAATTACCAATGCCAAAGAGTTGGCAAAGGAATTTCAGAGGAGCATTTGCCCCTTATGTGGTGACTTTTGTAATTATCGTATTTATACAACACTGCAGAACATGGTGCACTGATACACAGTTACTGCCAAATGTATTGGTGTGAGAACCAGAAAAGTACAGCACTGCCACAAAGTAAGCATGACTTTTATGTCAGCGAGTGGCAGTTATTTCTACATCTCAATCAAAGCTTTGCCTGGCTGCCTGCTCCACTACATTAATTTAACTTGGAGCTTGGAGAAGGGATTTGAAGTTACAGCATCTATTTGGTAGTGTTTCCACAAGTAGATATTTAAAAATGATTATAGAAAAAAAATAAATAACACCATCAGGAATCCTGAATGACATGGAGAGAAATAGAGGAAATCAGAAGTCACCTTAAGGATTAACTGAGCATCCAAAAATTATTCAGGTCATGTTTTGATTTGGTGGCTTGTCCTCCTATTTGCACATGTTTGCTCATCATCTCTCAGATCTGACATTCTTCACTCTCATGAGAGATTGCTCCTGTTTCTGTTCTCATTGACCATGTGCTGTTTTGGATATCTGAAGGGAGCTGCTACATCAGTGCAGTATTTGTCCAGAGTTACTCCTTCAAGTCCTGGAGGACTGTGTGAGTGTCATTGTGTTGGTGTCCCCTAGCATTTCTGTGCCTCAAGCACTACTCTAACACAGCCACGTTGTTTGTAATTGTGGTGCTGACTTGGGCATCCCCTGAGAGCATTGTGCAAGCCTGCTGGAGAGATGCCATAGCTCTCACATCCATGCCTTCTGCAGAAACTTGAGTAAAGCAGGATCAAGTAGCACAGACTCTTTTCTTCCCTTTTACTGAACTGAAATTGTCCATTAGGTCATTTCCATTTCTGCTTCCTGGATTCCTGCTTCCTGCATCACTGATAAATTTCCTCTCTCTTCTGTATAGATACAGTTTTTCAAAAGCTCTTTCTCAACAGACTAGATACATGGCAGAAATCCTTACCCAGAATTTGCCTTGCAAAGGTGGAGAAGTTAGTGCCCAGAACCACATTAGCAGCAAGGTAGACCTTTTGTCCTCTTCTGACCTTAAGTGGGACATTAGTGCTTTTTTAAACTTTACTAGCTATGCCAGAAGCCCTAAGACCAGCCCTCTCCAAACATCAGTGTGGATCAAGTTTTCTCCATTCTCACTTCCAAAACAGAGGCAGCTGTTATCCTCATTGCTACCAGGAAGAGCATCTGCCATTTGTTATCAAGAGTCTGAAACCTCAGCTAGCAGCTACCCTGCTGTATGTTTTTAATACCTGTAAAATAACACTGATGCACCAGCTGCAGTACAGATTAAGGAAGAACACAGAAACACTTAGAAAAAACAAAGCATCTCTGCATGTGTGGGAACCCAAAGAAATATTCTGTCTTCACAGAAAAGGATATTTTAAATTAGATGCTCAAATCTCCTTCCCTGCAAGCATATTCTTGTGTAAATCCTGTAAAGTTCTTCCTAGAGAAAATTTGGAAGGCTAGATTTGCTTTGTGCATGTTTTTTTTTACTAGACAGTGTATTCCACTGCAGATCCATCCTGACTAGAAGACAGTAATCCACTCCTCTCAGGATATCAAATTAAGATAGCATCAAGAAGTCTTTGTCTATATAGTCCTCTGGAAGCCATGTTGAAATGCATACCTGTCTGTTTTCTCCAGCACTTCAGGTGAAATGCAGAGGCAGGCATTACTTTACTATCTATCCTATGACAGAGATTTGGGATGAGGTTCTGGTTGTCTCTTGAATAAATATGGGAAAATGAAGAAGGAAGATGAGACTCAAGAAGGTGTAACAGAGGAAGAGATGTTCCCTTTCTAATGTTGCCAAAGAGAATGAAAGCATGACAAAAAGACACTCTTTGCTGTCTTGCAGGCTGAAAAGAAAACTGTCTTAGACAAACCCTCAGAGCCTTAAAGGACACCAGCTGAATCATACAACAGGTTTCCTGCAGAACAGTTGCAATGCAACTTCAGCTATCCTTTTTCCAGCAGCTTGCCCCTTGTAATGGTGAAGGTGATGGTGACAGTCAGAAGTTCCTGCCGGAAAATGGGCCACCTCAGTTTGAAATGCTTTACTCCTACCCTGAAGAACACTCTTCCCCACCTGATGCTGATATCGAGTCAATATTTACACACCAGCTGGACTTGGAACACTGGCGCTCCAATGAAGGCACATTCATTGGAACACTCCAATGAAGGCTGACGTTTCTGGTATGTGAGCTCTTAGCCTGACAACGCTGTGCTTCTCACTTGATTCAAAGTGAACTTTACTTAAATGACTATCGCGGCTTATACCCACACTCCCTATTCTTTTGGTTTTCCACCTGTATGTATGTATGCATTGTGGCTTCTAAGAGGTTATAATGCCTCTGCTGTCAGAAAGCAGAACCTCTGAGGTTTTATAATCCTTTATTTCATTTCATTTCCTTTGAAATTAATTCAGTCCTGTCTTGCTGTGACATACGAGGTGCTCTGTCTAAAAAGACATAAATAAATGTGATTGGACTACAAGGTATTTCAAAGATGTCCCACCTTCAGTTGTTTGTGAGCTCCTTATAGTTAGTGGAACTGAGTCCAAAGTCTTATGCCAAGCAGGACTTTTCCCTTTGGCTGAAATTCCATAGCTGTTGTGTGCAATAGTCATGTCAGCATGAAATCTGGGGACTTTAAAATTTGTCCTGTTTTGACATGGCAGCTCTGCTCCCTGCAGTTTATATGTAAAAATGCATAACACTCCATGATGCCCTAGACTGGCAGGCTGGGAATTTAATGAACACCACACATGCAGCTGGACTCTGATCCTGCTGCCATGAGAAGTCAATATGTGTTTTTTCCTCCCCCCAGGATATTAGCATCAGCAGAATCCACTCAGCAGATGTGGGAGTGCCTCACCTTGCCACTGCTATTGCTTTCTCTGAGATCAAAGCTACCATCACTTCCCCCTTCCCCTGGGGAAGGTGCAACAAATGATGAAATGCTTCACTGGGAACAATTCAGTCAGGAGAAAACTATAATCAAACAAACCAAACAGCTAACCAAAAATACTAAAGGAAGCAGAACCCGTAAGAAGCAATGCAGGAATAGAATGGTTAGTCATTTGGCTTCAGATCCGAACCACCAAACATCTCATTAGCTGGATTAATTGCTCTAAGCTCAGGCACCATGCTCTGCATTGCCCTTCGGCCCTCCCAGAGGCTCACCACAGCTGTGTTTTTTCATGGTACCTCCATGTGATTGAAAACTACAGACCTTAGAATGTGCTCTTTCGTGAAATGAAGACCTGATTTCCAGTGTGCGTGCTGTTGTGTCAACACAGCCAGTAGCCACAGAGGAACGTGGACGTGGAGGCCAAGGTGTACATATTAGAGAAGGCACATGGGTAAGGTGAAGTCATGGAAGATGTATCTCCTGTTTTGAAACTGTTATTTGCTTGTGGAAAGATACTAGTTCGAGCTTTGATCTTCTTTTGCATGGTTCAGAGTGACATCTAATGGCATGGTACCAGACTGCGCCACATCTGTGGAGAGCTAAGTAGACAAAAAGCTGTAGTTGCAAACCGGTTACCAAGTGACAAGGGCAAGGTAAATTCTCTCGGGGGTGAAAAAAAAAGTAAACTGCATTAAACTTAACACTGTTTGTAGCCATACTTCGGTATATATTACCTGAATAAAGCAGGGAAATTAAGTAGTCTAAAGGTACGAAATGGCAGAGTTAAACTGCTTGTAAAAATGTAAAATGTTTCACGTCATATTTTAGGTTAATAAAATGTCAGTGAATTTGAACCATATGGAAGGAAGAAGTCAGGACAATATTCCAGAAAGGAATCAATTTCATATATTCTATTTTTCGTTTGAGGTGAGGTACATCTTTCATTTGTGTAATATATATAGCATATATAATTGCTTTCATGAAAAACTACAAGATCCTACAAAATTGTTTTGCCAGAAACAGCATACTGTTATATATGCTCCATCAAATATTTTCAACTGGTGCTGTGTTGTGACATCATTGGTTCAAACTATGCAAATTGTAGATCACAGATCTGACCAATCTTACCAACACAGAAATATATTTTTATATATATGTATATATATATTATTTTTATATATATGTAGTATGAATTCCCTTTTAGGCACCAGCAAAGGCAATTTTTCATCATTAATTAGTGTTGCAAGAAAAATACTGTATGTGTTGGTTTCAGTTGTAGGATGCCAACATTTAAAACACGTAATCCCAAATAAGGGATAACAATAGCAAGAAAAGCTTTGGACTTATTCAGGTTAACTTTTTAAGGAAGTAATACTTTGTTTGTTCACCTTAAATTGATTGAGTTTTATCTGCAGTAATGGGCATTGAATGATACTCCATTTAGAATAGTTTCAGAATTGCCAAATTAAAAGGAAAGATCTAACTGTATTATATCTATATACATATATGTGTGTATGTTGGTATATAAAAAACAGTAGGTTGTGCATAGTACACTTAAAAGAGTGTCAATGCCTGAATTATATCCCACACAGTTTTAAGGTAAGTTTTCAATTTCCTGTATGGATCCAAGAAGCAAAACCATACCTAGAAGCACTTAAGACATGTAAATAACTATTGGTTCTGTCCTTAAGAAGGCTGCACAGCATATGGTGAATCCAGGGAGAAGATGGCTTTGGTGCGTTTTGTATCTCTTTAATCATGACCTGCTGGTATCAAGTTCCTCCTCTGATCCTTTAGACTTGCATGGTCTGTTACAATGATAATATGTCAAGGGAAAAGGAATTAATGTACCTTTTAAAAGGCGATTTCTAAAATGCATATATATTATTTTCAAAGAATTATTTTCTTCATGGGCTTTTACATTAGGAAGTTGACTTTTTACCCAGAAGTCTTTATAGGGTGACTGAAATATTATCATGCTTGTGACAGTCAAGGAACAGTAAAAAAGAAATAAATTCCTTTTTGCACAACACTAAATTCAGTTGGGGAACTCACTGCTACAGGATGCTGTAGAGACCAAAGTTCACATAGCTAGACAAAAGAAGATTGGGAAAATCATGAAGGATTGTTCCACTGGTGCCTATTAAATGTAGTTGGAGTGCATCCATCACCTCAGGAACTCACAGCTGCTGATTTTTGAAGAATGGGCGTATAAACAGGGGAAAAGAATTACTTTCTGACTGTGCCATTACATGTATTATTTCCCTTAGCATCCAGTATTAGTTGCTGTCAGAAATGCATTTCAGTTAGCTGCACTTTTGCTCTCTCCCCTATGGCTGTTCTAATGACTGATTTTTTGTTCCATGAAACTCCAGTAACAGCTTTCCTTGGTTTTATTATTTTCTCCCACCAGAAACAATCTGAACTTTTGTTTTGTTGTGTTGAGGTATCAAGTATATTAATTCAGACTGGAAAAGTGTTTGCTTACCTTAAAGTGTAAGTGGGCTATAGTTTTAAAGATAAATTAGTTACTGTTATGACCATATCACCTTAACCCAATATCCAGTATCTTACACAATTATTAAGCTGACAGTTCCGGAAATGTAATGGTTTTGATAGCCTCAAGCTTCCTTTTGCTGTATATTGATTCAGCTGAACATCTCCAACCTTCAGGCAAGGAGCCTTTCTCTCACAAAGCATTTGGTATCCAGCAGCTGGAGGTGATATTTTTAGACACTGGTCCTTTCTTCAGCTCTGAGGAAGGCGTTTAGTTATATATCGTTTCACATGCAGGAAGTAGCCTGGGAATACATGGAGTACTCTTTGGGCTTTCTTTGTGGAAAACCAAAGAATGTTATCTTTTCATTGTGTTGGCTTCTTAAAAAACCTTTTACATCTTAGAGGAAAAACAGTACATTATTTGGGGATAAAAGTCATTAGAAAGAAGGCATAATTTTTTTGAATCGGGGGAAATTAAGCACTGGAACGTTTTAAAACCAAAGGGAGGTAACACATTAAAGGGTTGGAAATAATTTGGAGAAATCCAGAATAGATTTGTTGGAGGTCAATCTGACTGTGATAATAGTGGGGGGGGAGGGAGAAGGGAAAAAAAAATAGTGAGTTTGTGTTCTGAGCAACTATTACCTCTCAGGAGCAAGACCATATAATTATAAAAAGTATTTCTATGAAAGCTAATCAGTGCCTTGTGCAATGTATGAATTGCATGCTAAGATCTGTGGAAGACAGCAGATGGCGCAAAGACGCCGGACAACCTCCCGGGTTTTCGTTCTGGTTGGTTATCACGCTCCAAGAGGTTTTAGGGTGAGCATGCCAAGAGGAAGAGGATTCTAATAGGTGTGTATCGGCTTTATTGCTCAAAATCCAACAAGGGTCATGTGTGGGAGGAAATGAAGGAAATGCAATCTACAAGTGCCATACATCGCAGCTTTAAAGTGAATTGTCTGCGAATGCTATGTGCTAAAATATTTTGATGACTGTTTTACAAACATTACACCCCTACCTATGCCTCTGTAGCTTTTTCCAGTGTGTCTATTTTTAGCTGTTGTGTCATTCAAGTTCACAGTTTCCCTCTATGCCTTGAGATGAAACAAAGCCATCAGAGCTCTCCAAAATAATGAATTAACATGCAGTGCTCCCACACACCCAGGTTATAGGAGAGGCACATTTAACTCCTTTGCTTCTGATCTCCCGTATATCCTCATTCCAGGCTCTGTACATCAGATCCCTTAGTTATTAGCCAGTTTGAGGTGGGCTAGTCTCTTTCCATCTCTCCCCACTTAAAGTTTCATTCTGGAGCTGAGAAACTTTCCCTAACAAAAATTAGGTGTGAATGTCTTGGTGGAGCAAGTGAATCCTTATGAAAAGTGGTGACGATCCAGCACTTCCTGACAAAACCTCCCCTGACAGCTTTCAGAGCACTGTGGCATTTCCCTGCTTTGGTGGTATATGGGAGTCAGCACTCCAGCGCTGCTTCAGCCCCTGGCTATATGATCATGGAGTTGTGGGTAAGCAGAAGTCACACAGGGTCTACTCATGGCTGGAGTACATACTGCTGGTGAGTTTGTAAGTTACTATTTGCCCTGGCACCTCCATAGCTCTCCACGCAGCTGCTGCCATCTTCACAGCCTTACATGTATGTCAGTCTGCAGGAATCTTCACCAAACTCCCCACATGGTTTCCCAGTACTGTGTGGCTGGGAGAAGAAAGCTGCTTAAATGAAGAGGAATAGATTTTTTCTCCTCTAGGTCAAAACACTCTCCCCAAATTGATCCTAGCACTTTCTTGTTCATGCTCTGCAATCACTCAGCATCCTCTACTCTGAGGGGTTGGCAACAGCTGCTTATGCTACTGCTCTGAGGTAGGAGACAGTGAAATGCAAGGGCAGTTGTACTATGTGCAGGGCTTTTCTGGGGTGCAGGAGGGGAGGTAGGGAAGGGCTGGCATGATGGTGGTGAGTGGCAGAAATCAGGGAAAATCTGTACCTATATGTAAGGCTAGCTTGGTGGGTCGAGGCAAAGAGAAGTCTGGGAAGTCATCTCCTTTAGAAAGCCAAGAGTAGGCAGCATGTCAGGGATAGATAGAAGTGTTTCCAGAAAAAGCACCTCTGGAAGCTGCGGGGTGCTCAAAACTGAGCCAAGGTAGGAAGCAGATGTGAGTACGGCTGGAAAGAGCTGGGAAGACAGGTTTCCTAGAGAGGAAGGAGGGAACTTGGCAGTAAATAGCAGCTATGAAAGGATGATTAGGCATGCTAGGGATGTTGCTTGCACACTAACAGTGGATGCCTTTTAGGGTGATGGTTCTTTAAAAAGGGAGGACCAAGGAGAGGCCAAGCACTGTAAAGAGTATTAGTGTGTTTGTACATCAGAAACTAGCTGGGAGTGAGAAAACAGACTTCAATGATCTTGAATATGCTGGGCTGCAGAAAGACATGGGAAGAAGAAGGGCTTGAAGAAGTGGATACCTGCCTGATACATTGACAAAGGCGCTGGGTAATGGCTGGAAGCAGTAAGAGGCTCTTTGATGAAACAAATTTTATTTAGAAACCAACAGTTTTCCAATAGAAACATTATCTAATAATGTGTTAGCTTCAACAAACTTCTGGTCAAATGGAGGTAGCTTCTTTCCAGCCTATCTGGAGGCAAACTCAAGCTTCTGGAAGTTATGGCTGTTGGACAGCCCTGCTATCCAGATGTTTTCAGAGCTTTTAGGCTTCTTCTTAGCATATCCACAATATGTCATTGCTTGATTCCAGCCTCATTTACATTGAGTAATGGAGGTCTGTGGAAAGAAATTCTAACTAGTGCTAATCCAAGCTAGTGCATCCACCTGATAGTGTGATGCTATGTAGAGACAACAGACTGTGGCCAAAATCGCTAGTACTGAATCACATCTGAGATGACAAATCCATGCTTTGGTTCTCCTGCTTCCACAGCTGGTCAGGGAGTCACTGCACCCTGCTCCTTTAAGTGAGATAGATCCCTTGCTCAGCATTTGCTGACATCTGTTTGCGTGGCCACATGCAAACAGTACAAGGAGATGAGTTGTGTCATTGCCAGCACTCCTGCTACAGGGGTCAAAGCCATATAAATTTGTTGCAAGTCCTCAAAACTATCCACCATTTATTAGTGTTATCTTTATAAACATACAAGACAAGTTTTCTAGTTAATTGCCAAGGAACAAATAATCCAACTACCTCTTTATGTCACTGCTTGCACAGATTTACACAACCATAGGAAAAAACCTGCCCAAGAAGAAGCCCATTGACATGCTGGTCAAGGTTATAACTGCCCCTGATAATCTGTACCCAGAGAAGCTGATGATCTTCTTCCAGGGTCTTTCGTATCCTGTAATAAGAAGACAGAAGTTTTTAAAGCTCTTTAATCTTTTGAAGTCAGGAATGATGATGTGTTATTAGCAAAATATACTCAAGCTGGTGAATATGCAGTTTTTCTCAGCTTGAAATGACAGTATTATAAAATTATCTGGAAGCATTTTAAGTGGAATGGAAAGGAGTGGAATGAAAAATGAAATTAAATAAAAATAAACAGAAAAGAAATCTTTATCTGCTGCTAAGTGAATGCTAATAAGAAGTATGCTCAATAAACTCATGTGTGTGTGTGTTTGGATAATGTTTTTAATTCATAATTGAGGTAATGCGAAGTTAAAAATAAGCAATGAAAAGTTAATGTGCCCAAAGCATTTTTAGACTGGCCTCCATACTGTCATAGTGTATGTGGTACTCAATGACTTTTTCCTCTTTCCATTTAATATGAGCCAAATCCACTACCTCTTCCACTGGAGGGAGAGAGCTTTGTGGCTGGAAGGGGTGTGAGGGGCATGGCAATTGAGTAGCTCAATTCTTTCTTTCCACTACACCCATCATGTGCCAGGGCCATGTCAGGAAGAGTTTCCTCTGACAGCTGAACCTGTTCATCTTTCCTTTGTACCGGATTTCTGCACAGGGAGAGCTAGAACAATGATGGACTGGTCAGGTAACATTGCTGTGGGCTGTGAATGTAAGACAATGAGATGTCACCACTGTATCACAGTATCACAGTATCACAGTATGTTAGAGATTGGAAGGGACCTCAAAAGATCATCTAGTCCAATCCCCCTGCCAGAGCAGGAACACCTAGATAAGGTTACATAGGAATGTGTCCAGGCGGGTTTTGAATGTCTCCAGAGAAGGAGACTCCACAACCTCCCTGGGCAGCCTGTTCCAGTGTTCCGTCACCCTCACTGAGAAGAAGTTTCTTCTCAAGTTTAAGTGGAACCTCTTGTGTTCCAGTTTATACCCATTACCCCTTGTCCTATCATTGTTTGCCATTGAGAAGAGCCTGGCTCCATCCTCATGACACTCCCCCTTTATATATTTATATACACTAGTAAGGTCCCCCCGCAGTCTCCTCTTCTCCAAACTATAGGGACCCAGCTCCCTCAGCCTTTCCTCATAAGGGAGATGCTCCACTCCCTTAATCATCTTTGTCGCCCTGTGCTGGACTCTCTCCAGCAGGTCCCTGTCCTTCTTGAACTGAGGGGCCCAGAACTGGACACAATATTCCAGATGCGGTCTCACCAGGGCAGAGTAGAGGGGAAGGAGGACCTCTCTCGACCTACTGACCACCCCCCTTCTAATACACCCCAGGATGCCATTGGCCTTCTTGGCCACAAGGGCACAGTGCTGGCTCATGGTCATCCTGCCATCCACTAGGACCCCCAGGTCCCTCTCCCCTACACTGCTCTCTAACAGGTCGTTCCCCAACCTATACTGGAACCTGGGGTTGTTCCTGCCCAGATGCAGGACTCTACACTTTCCCTTGTTATATTTCATCAAGTTTCTCCCTGCCCAACTCTCCAGCCTGTCCAGGTCTCGCTGGATGGCAGCACAGCCTTCTGGCGTGTCAGCCACTCCTCCCAGCTTAGTGTCATCAGCAAACTTGCTGACAGTACACTCAATT
This sequence comes from Psittacula echo, assembly GCF_963264785.1. Lineage (NCBI taxonomy): Eukaryota > Metazoa > Chordata > Aves > Psittaciformes > Psittacidae > Psittacula > Psittacula echo. Next base: position 32,870,795 of record NC_137738.1, on the reverse strand, counting down.
CCCTCAGCTAAATCACTGATGAATATATTAAATAATACTGGTCCCAATACTGACCCTTGAGGCACTCCACTAGATACAGGCCTCCAACCAGACTCCGCCCCATAGACTACAACTCTCTGGCTTCTGTCCTTCAGCCAGTTTGCAGTCCACCTCACTACCTGATCATCCAGACCACACTTCCTCAATTTAGCTATGAGGGTGCTGTGGGAGACTGTGTCAAATGCTTTGCTGAAGTCAAGGTAGACCACATCCACCGCTCTGCCATCATCCATCCACAATGTTATTTCCTCATAAAAGGCTATGAGGTTGGTCAAGCATGACTTCCCCTTGGTAAAGCCATGTTGACTGCCCCTCATAACCCTCTTATCCTTGACATGCCTTAAAATGGCATCAAGGATAAGGTGTTCCATCACTTTCCCAGGGATGGAGGTGAGGCTGACCCGTCTATAGTTACCCGGGTCCTCCTTCTTGCCCTTTTTGAAGACTGGAGTGACATTTGCTTTCCTCCAGTCCTCAGGCACCTCTCCCGTTTCCCAAGACTTGGTAAAGATGATGGAGAGTGGTCTAGCAATGACTTCCGCCAGTTCCCTCAGTACCCTCGGGTGCATCCTATCTGGACCCATGGGTTTATGGATGTCCAGATTGCTCAATTGGTCCCTAACCCATTCCTCGTCGACTAAGGCAAACTGCTCCAGTGACCTGGCTTCATCTGAGGTCTCAGGAGTACAGGGCTCTTCAGGACTGCCTCTGGCAGAGTAGACTGAGACAAAGAAGGCATTCAATAACTCTGCCATCTCTGTATCTTCTGTCACCAGGGCACCCATCCCGTTCACCAGTGGGTCAACCTTGCCTCTGGTGTTAGTTTTATCAGCTATGTATTTGAAAAAGCTCTTTCTGTTGTCCTTGACCCCTCTCGCCAGATTTAATTCTAAGGAGGCCTTAGCCATCCTAGCTGCCTTCCTACATCCTCTAGCAGCAGCCTTATATTCCTCCCGAGTGGCCAGCCCCTCCTTCCATGACCTATAAACTCTTCTCTTCCACTTGAGCATACCCAGCAGTTCCTTATTTAGCCACGCAGGTCTCCTGGCCCTCTTCCTTGACTTCCTACATGTCGGGATGCTCTGCTCTTGAGCTCGGAATAAGCAATTCTTGAATGTCAACCAACTATCTTGGACCCCTTTACCTTCAAGCAACCTTGCCCATGGGATTTCCCCTAGCAATTGCTTGAAAAGGCCAAAGTTTGCCCTGCTAAAGTCCCGGGTTGCAATTCTACTTGCTATTCCACTGGTCCTACCACACAAGATCCTGAATTCCACCATCTCGTGGTCGCTGCAACCAAGGCAGCCCTTAACACAGTTCCATGGTTTGTGTCAGAGTTTGTGACACAGGGTTTGTGTCACTAGGATTTTATTATTAATTAGTGGTCATAGCTGAATAAATTCATCTGCCAAATGTAGACCCAAATAAGGAATATAGAAGCCTCCTCATGATAGGAATCCTTTCAACAAAGGATTTTACTGAGTTGCATTTTTTTTCCATTGGTATTGCATGGTTTTGTTTTAAATAAACTTTGCATCAAGGGTTTGTTGTTGTGTCTCTTTTTTTCAAACAATTAGAAGGAAATGTGAATAAATTCACTGTTTGCAACCAACAGTTTGCTGTATACTACACTTAAAACCAGAAAGAAGGCAGAATTACGTGTACTTTCATTATAAGCACATCCATTCTCAGGGAATCTGCTGGTGCTGCCTCTCAAGCACTGGTACAGAACTGCTGAATAAGGGAAGAGAGTAATTAAAATCCAGTGCAGTGAAGTCCAGAAATAAATCTCGACAACTGTACTTTGGTGAAACAAAATTAGAAATAGGTGATCACTGCTGGTAGTTCAGATCAAAGCAAGTTGTTGGTCTGCAGTTGTAGGGAACTGAGTAAATGTTCTGTATATGTGGTCAGACCAGATACTTAATTGTTCCTTTTGGACTTCAAAAGAAATCTTATTTTGGATACTGGTGGAACTAGGTTGATTGTGGAAATGCTTTCTGCAGAAGATGGGTAGGGAACAGGGTGCCTCCATACACATAAACAGACTTGATAGGAATAAGGGAGGGTAAATCATACTTCTGGCAGTGGAAGGTCTGGGAGGAAATTAAGGGTAAAGCTACACTAATGCAGTCAGGGATATGGTTTTCATTGAGTGGCAGAGTTACCTGGTTTATGTACCCATGCATGTGAGCCCTTACACTATGGAATTGAGCATTGTGGACTTAAATGCTTAATATCCATGGGTGCAGGGTTGTCTGCCCTGTGTTTCATTGCACACTGTGATCTGCTCCAAAGACATATGCTTGAAGAATTTCCCAGCGTTTCTCTCCTCAGTGACCACTGCTGCTGGTTGAAAAATAGTGGAGAACCAGAACTTTTATTACTCACTTAGTGAATAAAATTATTTAACAATTGTCGCTTTGCACACAATGGGAGTTTTTCAGTAGTAATTATGAATATGCCATAATTCTCCTCATTAAAACCAGTTGTTAGGACAACTGCACATAAGTGTAGAAGGCAGCAGTTTCATTTCAAAATGCTTATATGACTGGAGTGAAGAGTATTTTTCACCCTTTGAAGTACTTACAGAAATGGAGATTTCATGTAACATAGCGAAGGCTTCAAATACTACTGCTTACTTAATGCAACTTTAAAATTAATATTCAACATTAACTTGTGCAGATTGTTAGGTAACAACACAAACATTAATGATCTTTTTTCTCCTTAGAAAACAAAATCCAGATGTCAGGTGTTAACAATGGTCAAAATATGGATTGTCCAGTGTGACACAAAACTGGAAGAGCAGGCAGAAGCTCTTTCAGAAGAAACTGGAAGAACGACAAGTTATAAAGAAAAAAACACAGAGAAAGCCATGTGGCCAATCAGATGTACACCTCTATTTTTCTTTCTCTCCAGAAGAAAAACAGAAAGAAAAGAAAAAGCTTTGTTAGTATAATGCTGTGATTATGAATTTATACACCTAAATGGTTTAAGAAAGGAACAACCAAATCCAATAGTAAAACTAATGCAAAATAACTCTCATTATACAACATTTACATAACTGGGGAAGTTTATATAGTCCATAAAATGGGACATTCATGCTTCTCTGTTCTTCTGTTTTTACAGGAGTTTTTCACCCTGGGTCTTATAGGGTTTTTCAAAATTATTTCTTCTGGGGTGCTACATCTAATAGCCAGTTGTCACCAAGAGGAGAATGGCTGTTCTCTGGGTCTCATGCTATGCCTCTTGGCATGATAACTAAGTATTTAGCAAAATGAGTGATAAAGGAGGTAACTAATAACAGTTGTTTTAGGGTTTTTCTCATTACCATCTGGAGAGGAAATGTTGGGTGTGTGTTGATTATAAAGAAAATCTGTATGCTAAACAGCACAATGCTCATCTGAACATCAAAACAACAGCCCCCAGATATTTGGCTCATGTCCATATGTGAAGTTTAAAAAAACCATAAATCTAGCTTTTTATTCCGGGCTTAAACATGATTAGAGCTCTGAACATAAAGGACTAGAGCTGGGGACTGATGCAATTGTAACAGTCAGCCATAAGGCTCTGAAAGGCGTTTTCTGCATGACAGCTTGTACTATAATTCCCATGTAAGATCATGAGGCATATGAACATGTCACTTTTAAAATTAATCTTACGATGTTCATTTTTGGTTTGATTATTTTTGAAAATTATTCTTCTCACATTTGAAGACCTTGCTCTTCAAGAGCCTCAAATGTTGCATCTGAACCTGCTTTAGCAAGACTTATTCGGAGGGGAAAGACCAGAAATGGTTTTCCACTGCAGGCAGCAGCAGCAGATGCAGAAATGTAATATTAGCCAGAGCACTGTGCCACAAGGTAGCAAGAAATTCAGAAAAATGAGATCAGACACACTGAAGTAGAAATAATAATGCAAAAATTGGAAACTTTAATGTATGACATTGTCTTTGAAAGCATTCTGCGTTTGACAAAACAGAGTTCTCCTCTATTGTGCAGCTACTGTTAATAATGAAAAATTCAGCCTCCTTGTGTACTTGGTACACAGTGGAAAGTTTGCTGATAGGAAGTTCATTAATTCCAAAGAAGGGCAAGTGCTCTCATCAGGTACTTATGTGTAGCTGCGCTGCACATCAGGAGGAAACAAATTCTCAGCAGACACACGCATTATCATAGAGTAAATGTCCAATTTGTAAGCTTCAGCATGATTGAATCCATCACAAAGACTCAAAATCTGTTCGAGGGTTATCCACATTTGCTTGCAACAGTTTTTGAGAGGGATCGGAATTATATACTCCAGGTAGCAACAGTTAAGACCATTCTTCTTTCCACCATTTCTTTATTCTTCTTTCATAATTTATTCTTTCTCAATTTTTTTTTTCATAACCCATTTATATAGAAAAAATGCCAGATATTATTCTTTTCCCTTTGGAGACTCTTCAGAAAGCTCAGCACAAGGTGATGCAGTTGCTCACTGGTGTTTTTATTAAAGCCATTTCTTATCTGTTATACTGAATCATCATATTTTCCAGATATGGTAGTACATAGTTGCAATAGATGCAAAGATAAGCAAAGATGTGACAGCTGAAAAATGCGGAAAAGACAGGGTATTTGTATCTTGAACTGGGGACATCCAGGGAAGACCCACATTATTACAAGCACTCTAACTTTTTTGAACCTCCCCATCCACTACACTGCCAAGAATGAAAGCTGCTTTTGCACTCCTTGAGTGCAAACAACAGCAACGGTGCCCCTTTGCTAGCCCTGAGACAGGCTGATGGTGGTGGCTGAAAGCTCTTCAGATGAAGACAGCTCTTGAGTGGTTAATGGTTATTCTGTTCCACAAGTGTGCCAAGAGACATTGGTACTTCAGGGAGGCAATTCATGTGACTCATCTTAGTTATGTGTTTCGCGATGAGAAGAATGATGCCCTGGCAGTGATTACATCTCTTCACTGATGATAATGGAGGCCTTGGGGAATTAACTCATATATAGAGCTGTGGCTATGCTATAGCTCTTTGTTAAGGACACCAGCTGAAATGGATCCCAGTGCCTGCTTCTTAAACCTGGAATAAATAGCAACTTTATTGTTCAAAAAAACCCCCTTGAGTTTAATGAGTCCAGCTCAGTGTGGAGGGAAAACGTGCACTTGTGTGATAGTTCTGGCCTATCAGAGGTCTCGTAGCTTGAAGGAGCTACAATCATTTATCACAGACTGCTAGATACAGTAGTATTAACTAATGGATATATCCCATAGAGCAACGTAGCCTTTTTTTTGTGATATCAAAATCTTCATTAAGATGTTGTTTTACTGATCCTGATCTATTTCTTCGTTCCTGCAGTCACCTCTCTAGGTGTCTGCTCTGCAATATCTTTCCCAGGCTGCTCATAAAACTCACCGTCTCTGTCTCCATTGCTAGTGTCAGCTGTTCTCTTCCTTCCCTTCATTTCTTCAGTTCAGTTTCACGAACGCTTTTCTCTGCACCCTCCTAACTCTGAGACCAACTCCTTTTTCCGCTCCCAACTTAGATGATACCAGAATATTAGAAAAAGTCAAGGCAGCTGTTCATTTAATTATGTGAAGAAAGAGGAGACCAAAGTTTCTCCGGATGTCCTGTGTGTGTTTTCTTCTCTGCTGTTTGAAAAACTTGTTTTGTTCCTGAAGAAGTTGAGGTAAAGTGGGATAAGCTGTGAAAATTCTGGAATGGCTGCTTCGGTCCAAAAAAAATATGTAGTGGACAAGCAACTATTTAGAAAGCACTTTACACAATATAAAGGCAGTGTCAACCTTGCCAAAATCCTGTCATTCATGAGACATTAGTGAGAACTGTACGGGCACTCTGTGATTTCCAGTGAAGCAAATACTTTGTGTGCTCCGCACTTCTGAGCTGCAGTCTGGTTAGTATCTCGGAGCTTCAATTTACACAGTTACGAAAGTAGGGATATCAAATAAGAACATTCAAGCTACTTGAAAATGTTTTCGGAAGTCTATCTGAATTTCTTGTAACTTTGTTAAAGGTATTTCCAGCTGGTCTGAAGACTGAGAAATGATATCTTCAATGCCAGTAATTTGCATTGTATCACCTATTATTTGCATTGTATCACCCTATTATTGGGTGTTAAAAAATAGTTGAATTTTTTGAGTTCTTAATAACAGGGAAAAGTGTTCAAATTGTTGTTGTAAATAGTAACTTCCAGACTTGGAAAATGATGCCAAGAAAAGCATGCAGAATGAGAATATTCTTTCTTCTGCAAAGACAAATTGCCAAAGATACAACTGTTCATGCATACTAGTAAAATGTCTTCTTAAACATGTGAATATGTTAATGAAATTAAAGTTTTTTGGATAGTATTTATTTTATAGATGTGAAATTCTAAGAAGACCAATAGTAGCTTTCTTATTATGGTGTTCTACATACATAGATGAAGAATATTTGTTAGAAAAAGGTCTTGTATTAGATCACCATAAAAAGTGGATAAACCTTTGGCCTCAGGGCAAAAATGATAGAGAATAAGAAAGAAAAGAAGCTAAAATCCTTTATTTACTTATTTACTTAATGCTAAAACAATTATGTTTTCCAGAAATACTTTGTCCTTGATTTCCTCAATATCAGTTTCAGGCAACTGATTTGGTTTCCAGAATGCACTGCAGTGAGTTAAAGGATTCTGAGCCTAATTATATCAGCAGGGTCTAATAAAATTGTTCATTTTCCATAAAAATACATTCATTAACATTTGTCTTTGCAACCAGGCAACATTCTCAACCCCATTCTATTCACTTTTTTTAAAAATCAAAGTGCCTGAAACTTTCTCCAACCTCAGTCTTCACTATAGAGGACAGCAGGTAGATCTGCCCTCTCAGAATACAACATTCATATCATGTGTCTTCCATAATCTGCTTTTTTCTTTAAGGTATCAGCAGTAAAACTGATGAGAACTTCCCTGATGAAACAAATTTTGATCAGAAAATACTCTAAAATGCTCCAGAGCTACCTTGTAATAATAGTATTTCCTCTGTATCTTTGCATGCAAATGTTATTTTACTCTTTTTTGAGTGCAGAAGAAAATAGAAGTGGATAAAACTTATATGATTTATATTATGTCCATTAAAGCTCCAACTTACTTTCAAGTAAGACTTGAAAATTTTTATCTTACACTTTTGAGCATGCAGAATGAAATACAAGTGGATAAAACTCGTATGAATCATATCACGCCTATTAAAGCTCTAACTAAAACAAGGCTTGAGTTATGACTTCACTAAGTTCTAATCATAATGGCCATAAAAAGGAGAGAAGAAACTATTTTCCCAACCATTTTTTTCATACTTAAATATGGCAAGATAATTTTCACTCAAATTCTCATAAAAATATAGTCTTTGGCAACAAGTCAAATTCTGAGTCTGAAAGATGATTGACAGAATTGACATGATTCATTCTTGATAAAATAATACAAAAGCATACTCACAGACCCTACAAGTACATCCATCAGGAATAGGCTAAACCCCTCTATTTTTAAGTAATCAGCTAAGTGTCAGCTAAGCAAACAAAACAGTGAAATGAAAGACTGAAAACTTATCCTTTTGCCAACTGTAACCTGAGAACAAGCTTAACTGTGTACTTTAAACAAACTTTGCATAATATAACATATATAGACCCTCAAGCCTTATTTTAGATCAGATATTTTTTTCATCCATTACAGGCTAAATATTGATTCTAGCTAGACTCCTGTGACATGAGGCCAAGTTAAGTCTTTAAAGAATATTAGACCCTAATGTCCTACCCTAGAATGGACCAAAGTTGAATTTAGCTATGCATCCTATGTACAAGTGTGCCTAACAGAGTATCCAGCATATAACGATAATTCCTCAAAACGGTTTCCCAGTGTCCTACAGTCTGTGACCTAAGGACATCCTGAATCTGGAAATACTTGTATTTAACAGCCCTCAGAATTTCTCTTCCATGAAGTTGTTGCTGCCCTTTGAAAGCTTCTTAGCTTTTTGTACTACAGTTGCCTGCAGCAGGGTTTTGCTTAAACTCGTTAGAAACTTTTAGGATGAATCAAGAGCTATGGCTTCTCTTGCTTCTAGTATGGCAGTTCATCATTTATGTAACACTTGGAATGATTCCAAGTCTAAATTGTTAGCTCACCATTTAAAACACTTATGTATAGACCACTGTTTACAGAATATAAACATTTTAGTTTACCTTTGGGATCAGAGTATTGATGATACACTTCAATCCTTTGCATCAGCACAGGGATTATGTTAATTAGGCTTTCTACTTTCTCTTTTCTCTGAATTTTATTGATGTGGGTGAAGAAATCACCCCCAAGACTTATATGTATCTATATGGCTCAGAATTTACCTTAGTCAACTTTCAAGAACAAAACTAAAGTGAGTGCTTTTTATATGATTTATACATGTATTGACTTCAGTGGATTTTCAAGCCAATTTAGATTTTTTTAAAATAGTCTCCAACAGGGATCATTTTCTTGTTGTGTTGCAAGAGGCTGTACTTTGAGTTCAAGTCATCCTGCAAAGAATACTAGCATTTTACCCAAATGTCACCCTTCTTGTTAATCTTATTTCTTTATCTGGTCTATTTTAGTAAAACAACTCTTCACCATAAATATCTGAAACACTTCATGCCAAGCAAAACATACTTCAGTTCTGTATAACTGATTTACATGTGCTCAATAAATATATTTTAAAAACTTTCCTCAAGGTGAAGGATGGTGAAATAATCTGAATTCTGCTTATAAGATGAAATCAGTATTTCAAGATTAATGTACACAGCCCAAGAAATCTTTGCAGTGGTAGTTAAAATGAACATTGATATTTTTCTATTACAGCCTTTTTCTAATACCTGTGTATGTATTTTGGTTTATATCTTTCAGTTACTGTTATTGCTCCGAAATCTAAAAGATTTAGTGATATTTTATTATGATTATTCCCTAGTATTTTCCTTTTCCATCTTACAAATCCTGGGATAGGTTCTTCAAAGGCTTCTCAGCTGGAAGAGATATTATATTCTTTCTAATGGATACATTCACTCATGGTTACTGGTGTTTTACTCTCACTCTTTTACTCTTGACTGCCAACATAGAACAGTTCCTAACACAAACACTGTCTTGCCTTCAAAATGGCCTTCTCATAAATTGCTCTTCAATTGCCTCAGCTGACTGGGAATGATTACTAGAGGGATGTTGCACATAGATGTGCATAATCAAATGCCTACTGCAATGCTCTCCCAATCCAGTAAAGAGAAATGGATTTTCTCCAATGATACTCTCATTTTGGTTAGGCTCTTCCCACTTCTGAAGACCTCCTGCACTTCATCCAACTCAGCTGAGCATTGAAGACATACCTTTGGTAAAATTTTAGAGTCAGCAATGGAGTCTTCACTACTCACCATGGCTTTTGGTTACTAAAGGGTATTTGTCCATTATTTTCAAGCATGAAGGTAATATATGGTTAAGAATAATAAAGCAGTGACAACAGCAGTTATACCAAAAACTCAGTTAAACCACAAGTATTTGCACATCTAACATCTAATTCTATTTTATGGCTGAAGTGTGAGAGTTATTTCCAAAACAACGTATCTACTGAATCATATAAAGAGTTATTTCTTAGAACAGTGACCTGAGCTAATCATCTTGTCTATATTCCTTAGGCAGTTAAGATACATTAATTTCTAAAGCTTTTTCTTGTAGAAGCAGTGCATGATTTTACCTGGAAAGAAGTTCTGTCTGTAGCTACAACATGGAAAGCTGGCCACAGGTTGACCTCACCCAGTGGATCTCTGCAGACTAGCAGAACTGCTCAGGTTTGGAAAGGAATCAAATCCAATAATAATTTAAAAAAGTAAGGAATAGAGAGGGATATAAATAATGCTTCCTGAGAAAATAAATACACTGAATATGAAAACCTGCACATTACATCTTGCAGTGTCAATGAGGGTTCATTGTAGGTGATGTTAGCAACTGGAGAAATCTTTTTGAGAAAGAGCAGTTTGGAAATGGAGAAAATGTACAAGGAACACTTATCAGCCACCATTCCAGGTTAAAATATGATGTGTATTGCCAAGCCTGAAAAATAAAACAGAGCTGTTAAAGCAATCATTCCCTGAACTCTGAACCGGAATGCAGTTGCATGATACAAGGCACAAAAGTCAATGTTGCAGATAAGTGTTGTAATATTCAGCCTACAGCTGCCTTTATAGTGACTGCAGTGTATATCAGATGTTAATGCTAAATGTAAGACCTTTGGCATCCTAGGAGGTTTTTCAATTACTGAACAGTATTATAATTAATCACATACAGAGGAACTTAACAACCCTGCTTCACAGTATGCCTTCTTGAGGGAATATTTTATTTCCCCTTTTATTAATGAATTTTCTCAGTCTTTCTAGAGTGCTTAAGTGTATTTTATACCTAGAGACCTTTCTAAAGACTGCCAATACAGGTCACTTCTTTCCAAAAAAATTTTTACTGTAGTTGAGCTTTCATCTAATTATGATTCAAATAAATAGATTTTCTTTTTTAATTGGCTTAATTGGAATTTAAATTAAATCTGCATTAAACACTGGGAAGAAAGAAGCTTTTAATATACCAGTAGCTCAACCTATCTTTTTAAAGTATAGTTATTTTTTTATAGGCAGAATATCAGTCTCTCTCCACAGCTTTGGGTAATTTTGATGCATATCTACTAGCAATGTTTGCTCTGTAAATTCTCTGCCAGACCTTGTGTTATTTTGCAAGTCTGCATCAGCAGAAATCTGAATCTTATTGACACTAATATAACAGCTTAAGCCTCCTGATTTCTTTTTTTTTTTTTAGCCTAATAAAAATGGTTGTCACAAACCAAACAAATCATGTTTATGTGTGTCATTCCTAGATGCTGCTTTCATTGTTGGTTTCATCAGAATGCAATAAAACTACAGTTTACAGCTGCCTCTGACTTTGCTTAATGGATTTCTAACATTTCCCAGACCTGCCTTGCTGTGAGGTTCATTTCTGGTCAGAGAAGCAAGAGATGGGTCCTTAGCCATAATTGCATTGGTTAAATCACTGAGTGGTGTTATTTAGTTACTTACAGGTAACATCTTTTCTGACAATGTTGGAGATATTTGTAATCACTAGTGGTTGCTTTATACATTAATCAACTGTTGTAGGGAACAGACTGGCATGAATGTGGAAATGTGATGGGTAGATGTTCCAGCCCTGGATTTGGGTCTTGGTTGCTTTTTCTCTCCATGGAGGTCTGCTTTGCAGTCAAAAGTGAAGCACTGGTCCCAGAATGTTGAGACTATTACTTGGGAGTCCTGGGACTCAAGGCACTATGCTGTGTCTGTGGTAGATAATTATCTGTAGGAGGGATGTGTCTTCGCTCTGACTGTGGAAGTCTGCTGAGGTCTGCTCAGGGTGTTTACTCCTGGGGCTTTCATAGAAGCTCAGAAGAAACTTTCCAGCTAAACTTCAGCTATTCTTCCATAAGCACACTCTGCCTGACCACAGCAAGGCTTGTAACAGCTGCTTGTGTCATGAAGTCAGTGCACTGACCTAAAGGACACCTGTACAGTCACTTGCTTTTCTGAGGTCTGCAGGCACATGAGAGTCAATGTGTATGCCTTCCCTGGAGAGTGAAGGAGCATCTCTGCAACCTTAGGCACTTGACAGAACTCAACATGTCCCATACTCATGCAGAGACTGAGCAGCACAATTTTCCTTCAGACCAGGATTAAAGACTCTGAGACAGATTCTTTTCCCTGCTACTGGCTGCTACAGACCCTGGTAAGACAAAGCTCTGACCCTGTCTGTCTTGCCTGTGGTTCCAGAAATGCTTTTCTCTTGCTGGTTCCCAAGCAGTGAGGAGGGAAACTCAAGTTTGGAAAAAAAGACATTTTTTTCATTTCTACCCCTTTTTCTTCCACAATTTGCTTTTACTTGGTGTGTGCCACCTTAGCTAGAGATTACTCTGCTCTTTCCAAGGTCAGCAGCTACCAAAGTTTGGTATGAACTCAGCTGGGAAGAAAGGTAAGTGTGAGAATTAAAACCTAATGAGTGAAATGGTAGTTTCCCACAATATGATAGGTCTCTTTATAATAAAGACTTCACTAAAGAGTTGTGTTATTCAATCTGAACTTCTTTGTATGATTTAGTTTGATTCTTATTCTATGTCTCTTTCAAATAAAATTCTATGTCTTTTTCAGATAAAATCCATTTATAACCTTAAATCTTAAACATCATCAATCCAACAGGGTGATCCAGCAAAGCTAGTCTTGGTGGCCTCTGCTTAGTGGCCTCACTTCTTTCTGTAGGGATTCAAGGATCCCAGTTACCAAACAGCTTCTGCTGCTGATCACAAGGCAGAGACTATGTGTGGGAACAGCACTGGAACTAATCAGGAGTGAAAAATAATTTACTGACTTGGCACTCTATACTAGCAGGAGACTTTTTGTTTTCTTGTTGCACTGACTTTTAAATCCCAGCAATTCTGATAAAATCTGCAGTTATAGCTGTTCTAAAATTGCTATTAAAAATGGGAAACAAGGGTTTCAAGCCATACGGTGAGTTAGATTTGAAACTGAACTACTCCTATCTTACCATTATGAAATACTCCACCATCTCTGGCTGGAGGTAGTGGGGGAGACAAAGTGCAGCCTGAAGGACTGAGCTTCAGAAGCAGTTTCTGAATGATATCCCTGGTACATTTAGGAAAATACCATCAGTTTAAGAAAACTTTAAATCAGGATGGTTAAAGCTGCAGGTATTTAGGAGTTTTGTCATTAACTACCTGTTTTCAGTCTTCAAAGGCAGCAACTATGGGGTTACTATGATATAGAACAGCTGTAACTATTGGCAGAAAAAGAATTCAGTAAGTTAAATTACCCACCTAAAAATAAAAAGGCACAGAAGTTTTGCTTTATCTGAGACACATGTGGAAATATATTTCATGGACATATTAGTAGGTCTGGTGAGCTGTGCCACTGCTGACTATTTTTATCTTGTTTTGAATGTAAAATCCCTTCATCTTTACACAATTAAGCAAAACTCAATATAGAGAATGGACTTGACCTAGGGAATGTATAAAAAGAGGTGAAAGCTGAGGAATTGTGTTAAGATCAAAAAAGGGAGTGGTGAAGATGAGGAAGCCTTGAGACTAAGGAGTAGGGTAGAACAGGAGGGAGAAGCTTTTGTGGTTTTGTATCTATGTTTTTCCTGAGATCAAAGGGGACTGTGTATTTTGATTATCTCTAAGCTATAAAAGTTCATCAGACTGGAGATTCGAAGAGACAATTGTCCAGTATCAGGTACATCAAGTGAAATATGAGTTCACCTTTCCCCTCTAGGAATGAATCTGGAAGTACTGAATGGCATCTAATTAGGGAAGATGAAAGTCAAGCAGTCCTGCTGGAGCTCAAAAAAATTAATTAGCAAAATGAATCAAACCTGCTGACCACATGAAAAAAAAGGTAAAGAAAATCATGAGGGGACCATGGAAAAAGGTGGATTGGTAGAAACTTTATGGTGAGCACTTGACATTTGGCCCATTGTGAAAGCTTTTCAACAGAGTCCCTCAGTAGAAAGTAGCAGAGCACTCCTGGGAGGTAGGCCAAGAGATGAGCAGCCACAGGAATGGACTCACTGCTTGGCTCTAGGGTTTACCCTCTGGATGCAACTGATGCAGATTGCCTGGACATTGCAGGGGAATATCAGCTGCTCTGGCACATGCTTTTGCAGAAATAATTCCTTATTCATGAGCACTAGGTTTGCTTGGGAGGAAAATGTAATGCAGGAATTTTGTCATTTGTAAACAGTGAGATGCTGTGTGCAGCAGAGCAGTGCTCAAGGGCAGGTTGGACAGAGCCCTGGGTGACATGGTTCATTGTGAGGTGTCCCTGCCCATGGCAGGGGGGCTGGAACTAGATGATCTTAAGGTCCATTCTAACCCAAACTATTATATGATTCTATAAAACAGGCAGTTATTAGATTTTTGTGTTCACACTGGGGAAGTCTGATTATATGGCTACCAGAAGACATTCTGAAAGGCTTTGTTAGACTGTGTCTTGCAGGGCTTGAATCGCCTGTTTAGCATCAGCTTGGTCTCTGAGGAAGTGGTTAGGTATCTCTGCACTTGGGTGTCCATGTGCTTCTTCTAGGAAAAATTGTTTGCTAATGCTCAGTGCAGCACAAATGCTGGAACCAGCCTGGGTCCGGCACTGCACTCAGAGGACAAGGAAATGCAGCACAGATAGCTGGAGAAGCTCTGCATGGAACCATCTCATGTTTCTCAGTGTCTGCTAGAGGTGATGCTACCAAAAAGAGCTATGCTTCTAAGTTTAACTTGAAGCAGAAGAAAAGTACTTATCACACAATGATGTCTGAGTTTTTAACTCTTGTTCCTGCACTAGCTACCATTAATCTTCAATCTGGCTAAACTGCCTATAGATAGTTGTGAACTGGGTATTTCTAGTGAAGATATCCTCAAATTATTGTTTCTCTATTTCCTTACATCAATTAATCTCTCCTGTACCCTCATCTCCACACCCTATAAGTGTAGGAGGGTATGGATACAAAGCCCTATGCCCTCCTCCCATGTCCTAACTTTGCTTCCACCAGTACACACTACAGCCCTTGTCCTCCTCCTTAACACACCATGTGGAGCACAGTCAGCTTGCCTAGTCCTTCAGAGGGCAACAGGAGGTGGAAAAAAGCAGTAGATCATAGGCCAAGAGTAAATAGGTTGTTATTTGTCCTGGTTTCAGCTGGGATAGAGTTAATTTTCTTCCTAGTAGCTGGTGCAGTGCTGTATTTTGGCTTTGGTCTGAGAACAATGCTGTGAACACACCAGTGTTTTAGTTGTTGCTAAGTTAATGCTTACCCTGATCAAGGACTTTTCAGTCTCATGCTCTGCCAGGGAAGAGAGGCACAAGAAGCCGTAAGGGAGCAGAGACAGGCCACGTGACCTGAACTAGACAAAGGGGAATACCATAGCACAGCAAGTCATGTATAAAACTGTATATAAACATGTATATAAACATGTATATAAACTGGGGGTGTCACAAAAAGGGAATGATTGCTACTCGGGTTGGGCTGAGTATCGATCAGTAAGTGGTGAGCAGTTGTATTGCGCATCACTTGTATAGAGTTTTTTTCCTTTTCCTTTTAGTTTTATATTCTCTCCCCTTGTTATTTCATAGGCTATGAACTGCAGTGCTTCTTTAAACTTTCCAGATTAATTAACAGTGCCATGACTGGGACTCAACAAAATCCATGGAGAAATACATTTAAAAAAAAAAAAAATCAGAGAAAACCACTCTGTTTCGTTTGGGTTTTCTTCTCTTTTTTTTTTTTTTTTTTTTTTGGTTCTTTTTGTATGACTTTCCAGTCCTGATGCTACAATATTTGAATACAATTAGAGGTCTTTGATAAGTAAAGTGAAAAAACAGTTAAAATGCAATATTAAGACAGGGAACTAAATTGTCTTCTTTCTGTGAAATGCACTATTTTGACTTTATGCTTAAGTCCTAAGCTACACACTTCCAGCTCTTTTAGGAATATATCCACTGATGTCCCATATGCCCTGTTGAGCAAGTTGCATTTGCTTTGATGATCTTTATTTGTGCATTCAAATTCATGTACTTTAAAATTGTGTTGTTTTTTTTTCTCAAAAAATGTGACAGGACTAATTTTTTTAGTGCATCTGTATGACCTCTTTCAAGATACATCTTTAATCAGCTTTATTTAGCATACTTTACATTTGCATTTTGTATTTCGCCTCATTTGTATCGCCATATTACACTTTATTTGTATGACAGAATTACTTCTGTACTAAGGGCTCCAGAGCATTGACTATTTGAGGGGCATAGACCATAATGGGATTAATGACAGGTTTGCAGGAACAGGACATTCAGAGCATTAGCAAGAATCAAAAAGTCCTCCATAACACCAGTGAGTGTTTTGTAACATTCTTCTTTGTTCCTTCCTTCCTTCCTTCCTTCCTTCCTTCCTTCCTTCCTTCCTTCCTTCCTATTTCCTTCACTTCCTCTTGTAATGTCAGGTCGTATAGACACACAGTAAGGCAACAGGTGACTTGAGGTCACTGGCCTGACTTCTCCATTTGCACATTTGTTTGGTAACAAAGTTCTCATCAGAGACTTCCAACTTTTAAAATTAATTTCACTCATACGGTTGGGAAAGATCAGATAAACAAGCAAGGAAATAAATCTTTTGGTGGTTTGAGGTTTGAGGAGTCTATTGACATACAGCTGACATCTTCAAATTAGTATAAGAAGATTATTTCTCCAGCATTGTATGTCATGAAATTCTCTGATTTACTGGCATAATCTTTCTTATTACCTAGTGGAGTATTAACAGGAGGGAGAGGGCAGTTAACCTTTGCATCTGTACTTTGGCAACTAGCCAATACATTAATAGAGATGATGAAAGCTGTGGAAAATTGCTTATTTCCTACCTTGTTCCAGAGGGAGGATTACAAGAGTGGAAACTCTGAAGAGACAGCTAAGCTGGAGCTGAAAAAAAAGCTGAGAGAGGAAAAGTTTAGAAGAGACACTTGGGAAATTTTGAGTAGCGACAAAACAAGAGCTGCATATATTTCTTTATCCAAAGGATAATCTGATGTTGTGACCATATTTGTCCTGGTCAGGGAAAGTGGCCATCACAAATAAGACTCTACAATTCAAGAGGAAAACAAAAGATGAAGGAAGATCCTGGAAAACGTTACACTAGATTGGACCCCAGCTCAAATATGTTTTTAGAGTAGTCAAGAAAACAAGCTCAGATCTCGTACTGAGGATTAATTATTTTTCGTCTCTGTTCCAGTATTTCCTTTATTTTTAAGTAAATAGCAATAGTGTCATGCAGGCTGGTAAATAATTTTTGTGGCATTTGTCTCACACCTGTCATGTACTCCTGACATAATAAGTCCTGCCCCTTTAATGTGCCTATATCCTCAGGTAGCAGATTTGCCAATCATCAAAAGGTGCTCCAGCGCTGTTCATCTTAACGAATAGTCTTCAAACCAGGACACTGGGGCTAACGCTTCCCTGGGACAAGACTAGAAGCACTGCCTGCCTTTGTCTCCGTGTGCTCCTCTGGGCCTTTGACAAGCTGATGGCTACTTTGATGGGTCTGGGATTATCTGGGCAGGGTATTGTTTGGGCTTACCCTCTATAGTTTCTGCTAAATTATTTAAAAGGAAAAAATGCCACATATGGCATTTCCAACATAGAACAAATTTTACTTTAAGTTGTACTTTTCATGGACTTACTCATAGGATCCCAGACAATGTCCCCCTCCTGAAGTTTGTGGGGGTTTTTTGCACATGGATGTTCATGGGGATCTTAGAGTACTTTCATGAATAGATAAATCTTAATGGATCCATCTTAAACCTTATTAGGTAATTTTGGAGGACTAATTTATGAAAGCCTTCTCCAGAGTTTTACTGAGACGAATACAACTCATAGGAATACTTACAAAAACCCACCTCTTCTCATTTACCACCCAAGATCAGAAGTTTTGAGTGTATTGCTTTGTTGTTTCATGTAACAGGGAATTGATCTGCTTAAGCAGATCAGTTCACTAGGCAACTGCCAGCTGACTGTGTTCCGTAGCTAACACATTAAAGGCCACAAGCCTCTTTCTGCAAAGCTCCACAGTCAGGAAAGATGAGGTCTGATAAGTATGGGAAGTCAGGAACTTTCAGAGGCACTGAACAATAAATACCATTAATCTGGAGATTAACAAATACTTTAATCAGCTTTTAATCTCCATGTTTTTAAAGCTGCTTCTTAGAAACTTTAAATCAACTGATGTTTTCCATCATCCTCCTGGTTCAGTATTTGGCAAATCCAAAGGTCTTCTTGTGTAACATGTATGGCTCAAGGTACACTCCGCCCATCTCCTGGCTCAGGTGTTGTGACAGATGGCTGTATCAAAGGTTCAAATTACTAAACCAAGAAATTTAACTCCCCTCAAAATCGCTCCCCATGACTTACGTTTTCTAATCAGTTTTGTCCACTAATACTCTTTCTTTTTTTTTTTTTTTTTCGGTTCCTAAGGGTAAAACATTGTCCAAGGAATAATTGGCCTGACTGAACTCTCTGGCAAAAATACACTGGAAATCTGGGTTTTCTCTATCAAAGTTTCTTTGGATTATTCTGTGATGAGTGAAGTATAGGACTGAAATGAGCTGTCTTTCTATCATGGAAAGCCTATTCCAACACTATGCTATTGCATGAAATACCTCAATATTTTACATGCCATTTTCCCCTTTTTTCCTTCCTTAGGGAATGTCTACTGCTCCAATCCCCCCCTTTTTTTTTTGTCACAAGTAAAAATACCAATTAAACACATTTTCTTAGCTTCAGTCCATAACAGTTTAATACTAAGGGAAGGTAAAGGAAAAACATTAAGGCAGGCTGCTTTTTTTGTTTTGCTAGTGTTGCTGGTTACACTTCAAAAATCAGTAAAGATGCTACTTCATGGTATAGCAATTTTTAGATAACATCAATTTGGTGATGTAGGTAGTGCCAACTGGCTGTGCTTTGGCACAGATCTCATTCAACAAATGGACTGAGAAGGAGCTGTATGATGTCCACTTTTTCAGGTGTTTTTTCTATATTGACAGAGTTTTCCAGAAAAGAGGACATGAATGGAAAAGCAAAAGATTTCTGTGAGCTGAACAAAACTGATGTAAAAATATAGGGTTAGGTCATCCTGTGAGCACTGCAGCATACCTCAGGGACCAGGCGTGAATCCATCAAGGTGGGTAAATGGCAAAGGCATACAGGTATGCAACTGCTGGTCCTCCTGCTCCTCCTGCACAATGAACAGTTTTTCTCCCAATTCCAATACATTAGATCCCATTTTACTGAGAATGATCAGTGGTATAACAAAAAAAATGAAATCCCAGCAGACTGTGTGCTGGAAAGAGCACAATTCCCATAAGGAATATGGTTGTGCCATTTAAACCCCAGCCTGCAGTTCACAATGCTCTATTTTGAAATATTTTGCTTTTAAACTCTGTGTTGTAATTACAGATTTTTTTTTTTTTTTTGGCGTATTTTGATGTTAGTTTAGCCCTATAAGCTAGAATGCAATCACTTTTGTTTTTTTTTTTTTTTCTTATTCGTTAATGTTCAACTTCAGTTAATTTCAAGCGGTTCAAATGAACTAAGGTCTTCGAGTGGAGCTGTGTATTTCTTTATAGTTTCAGAAAGAGTAGTAAATTATTGCTCACAGGGTCAAAAAAACAAACAATCTACCCCCTATTAAAAAGTAATCTCTGTCTCTTTTTCTGCATAGTACTTCACACTGTGAGGAAGCCTGTGTGCGTGACAGAGATTGAAGAATGGAGAAGTCCAGGAAAACATTAGCTGATATCCTAAATGAGGCAATGGTGGCTGCTAACACAATGGATCGTGACAAACTGCTGTTTTCTTACAAGGGGATTCTCTACCCTGCTACTTTTTTGCAGTCCTGAAGTATTCAGAGCCATGGACTCCCTTGAAGCCAGAAGCGATGATATCATTTTGGCAGGATACCCTAAATCTGGTGAATATAGTTTGCTTTCTTCGTAAATAAAGTTATGTAATGACAAATAAGTAGGTTTGTACTAAATATATAAAATATATATTATATGGTATATAATAGTATATATTATGATAGATAATATCATTTAGAAATTTCACAAAATTTTGTAGAACTAATTTTGTTCTCAAAAAGCACAACAAAATTAGTTATGAAGATTTTATATATGGAGTTGTTCAAATGACTAAGACATTTGATTTGTTTTTCTATAGCATGTAAAAGCTTTTGTTATCTTTACCTTTTATAGTTATCAAGTTAAATGCACAAATTTGAGAGCATTAAAATACAGTTCTCATACCAGAGGTAACTAGATCTCCTGATATTGCAGGAGCTTGACATTTATATTTGTAATGTTAATAGCTTTATATTTTTACACAAAATGGAGCTTTTGGTACCTTCACATGCTGTGCTGTATATTCCTTAGTTTTGCTTGTTTGTCTGTTTGTTTTCGTTTTATAGAGGTCAAGAATATCTGAAATTTTTTCAACACTTGAAGTGATCACACTGATCTTTGGCTATCAGAAAATCAAGAGGAGATCTTTGCTAGGGTTGCAAGTTTACTGTACATCTTTGCTCCTTCTTCCTGAAAGCACCCTGTATCGGCTCGTATCAGAGCTACAGGCTTGGATTAGATTGTTTCATACCCATTTTAATGTAGCTGTTTCTCTCCTCCATCAATTGGATTCACTCTGTCTTCCAGTCACAGTTGACAGGATTGTAAGGTTTTTGCTTTTTTATCATATTTTCTTTTTGAAGAAATGTCATGCAACAGAACGCGGTTATTGAGACTGTAGTGAAAAGATGTAGGAACCCCATGTCTAGAAGTCAGGAAATAATAAATTAGAGATGTTTTGAATAAAAATATAGTAAATGTGTATGGGAAATATCACTTTAGAGAATTTTTATTAATTGGGAAAGAAAATGATCACATACAGCACAATTTTCAGATCTAGTTCTGCTCCTGTGTTCAAGTTCAGTGACCCACCGCTCATCCCAAAATAATCCCATGCAGCATGCCAGAAAGCATATATACTATACTGGGTACTGAGGTACAGGTTAGCCACTCCAAATCCCATTATATTTGTCACAATAAAAATGTATAACATTATTGCATGTTTTTCTATTTCAATCATAGGTGGTTCTTCTTCTGTATTAGTTGATTTACAACGTACAAGTTAATTTACAATGTACTGAGCCATTTGAGTTGGAGAAATCTGCTCTTATAAATAATAAAGGTAAAGACCCTGACAGGCGATTGTTCAGATAGTCAAATGTGATTCTATCACATGACAGGAGAAGAAGCAACTCACTTGGTAGTACTATCTACATCTTGGCTTTCCTGGCAACTCCATTTCTATTTATTCTAAAGGTTTTACAAACAATTCTGTATTTTTCCCCTCTCAGGCACAAACTGGCTGGGTCAAATCTTAAATGATCTTGTAGCCATATTTGGAAAGAAAGCGCAGGATAAAGAAAGCAGCATGAATTATGAAGAAATGCAAGAATTCCCCTACCTTGAAATGGGAGATACTGGGAAATATGAGGTGGGCACAGAATACATGTGTAAGTTGTCAAAATGTTGTGCTTCAAATACTGAATATATGCTGTGTGAAATAGTCCAATTTGATAAGAACTCTCCCACTTCTCTGTATGTGGCATCTGGTCAGAATGAATTTCATCTGCGTTGCCATATGCTGAGTGATAAGTGAACACTTCAGAGGGCTTTACAGGAATACATACAGGAGTATCATTCGATACACAACAACTGCAGAAATTCAGAGATATGGCTTGTTTAGTATTTGAGAAGAGTTTAATGAAATTTCAAGTATTGAAATAGTGACTTTTGTCTCTTTTACTAACTCTTCTTCCTTACCCCTTCTCTCTGTCCTTGAGATCCTTCAGCTTTCACATACTGCCAGTCAGAGCTTGAATCTTGCCTTTAGATTTGATCCCTTGTCTAACAGAACGCATTAAATTAATTATCACTGAAGAGAATTAGCAATGGTTAATCTTTTTCCAAGCACCTATTCTCAGGCATTATTGAAAGTTAGAGCTACTCAGAGCAGTCTACTAAGATCCCAGGATAACACTCACAAAAAAAAGTACTTCTATCAACCAATAACTTGATAAGTTCAACAAGACAATATTTTATCATAGGCTGATGAAACGAATACTTGTACTGAATTGTCCACCACTCTCTTCCTTCCAATTCTTAAAGCGGATGAACAAATCACCCTGTCGAAGAGTTATTGTTACTCATCTCCTTCCTGAAAATCTTCCCAGTTCTATTTTCAGAAATAAAGCCAAGGTGAGTGCTGATTTTAAAATCTTGAAAGCAAACGCTCCAATGGATTCCTTTTAAAGCCAATTTAGTATTTTTCTGTAAAATCACTCTTGCTCTTAAGTGTTTAGCCTGGTTTAATTTCTGCCATCCATCTCACTTAATCTCAGTTCATCCTTATTGACACCTTTGTGTCAGTCTTCACAAGCAAGATGGTGGAACAAAGCAGTAAAATGTATTTTGACACAATTTCCTATGGGATGCATCTTTTGGTGTTGTCACAAGTGAAGGCTTCAGCATGTCAAGAATGCGTATTTTTGTGATTTTTCCCCACTACCTAAATGATGAATGATGTTTGTATCAAGCAAAACATACATAGGTTTTGCGTAATTAATTTGATTAATCTGTAAAAGATATTTTAATAATTATATGCAATCATCTTCACAAGGTACTGAAGCAAATTGAAATACTTTATTTTCTGAATTTAGAATGAAATTGCTACTTTTGCAAGTAGTATACGCAATATTAGAAATTGCCATTATAAATTTATAAATTGTAAATTATTGTTTTCCTATTATTATAGTCTGTTATATCTTTCTCTACAAATAAAATACTTAATTTTATTCTAGATATTGTTGCTGATCCGCAATCCAAAAGACGTAGCAACATCTTTTTACCATTTCTCCAATGGCATGTCTCATCTGCCCTCGTATGAGACCTGGGATGATTTCTTCATAGCTTTCATGACAAAGAAAAGTACAGTATATTATGCTGGCTGTGTCAATTATTCAATGCTTTGACTTTGTCTAAGAACTTTGTAATTTGTAAATCAACTTCATTAGGATTTTGGGTTTACGGTGCAAAAGCAGATTAAAGATAGAAAATTAGACCTTTGAACTGAAGTTTACTGTGCCTGTCTTATGCCTGCAGATAAATCCTTATCAAAACTTCACTTTCACAAACTGCTTCAACTTGCACAAATTGGTATTTTTTTGGAAGAAGCAGTTCCTCCTTATCTCTATCTTGGATCTCCTTTACCCTTCCTCTCCAACATCCATGATCTTGTGCCCACACAGACATCTAAACACCTTGCGAAGCTGGACCAGAGGAATGATTTGTTTTAAGTTTAGTGCATTAAATGAGAAAGAAAATAATCCCACTAGTTTAAAATTGCATGAATACTTCAGTCTGGCATGTCACATGTCCAGTTTCTGTCACATGAAGCAGAAGTTAAACAAGGTTTTAAACTGGATAAAAGGAGTCTACAAGATGGTTATAGCTCTTTAGTGGACTCACACTTGTATTAAAATACTAAGAAGTTTACCAAGACGTGTATGTGTGTCAGAACAGCCTGGAGCAAAACCCCATAATTCCCACAGAAGGGTGTAAACTCTGGCATAGACATTATTAATAATGACCATGGCTGAGTGATCAACTTAAGGAGTAAAAATTGGTTTATTTAATAAGGAGCTTGTCTAATTTTCATTTATGCTTCATCTTAGCAATTTTTTGTTTTACTTAGTGCCCTGGGGATGCTACTTTGAGTACCTTTCCAAATGGAACAAATATGCTGATGATGAAAATGTTATGACAATAACTTATGAAGAGCTAAAAGAGGTGAGGTTACCAACAGTTACAAATATTTTGTGCTTCAAAGAGTGTTTGTTCCTAAACCAACTAACCATCATATTCATGTAGTGTATTCAAACTGCTGTATGAGATAGATAGATTATTGCTTTAAGGGAAGGAAAGATGAAATTCAAACTTGAAAGTCTTTAAAAAATTTTGTTTGTGAAAATGATTCTTGTTTTCTCTTTCCTGAATCACTGTAAATCAAAATCCCCAGTATTTTTTGGGGGGAGCTTTACATATTTAACAGTGTAGATTTTGCTCAACTGTAAATCACACACAAACTTTTGTGATCTATGGAATGACAACTCACATCTCCTCTGAAATAATTATGGAGGAGACAAACACTATGTACTACTCCAGTCCTACTGAATTCTATGAATATTCTATATATATAGCCGGCAGAGAGATGTAGGGAAGTGCAAACAACTCAGAAAGCAGTGTAATTTGTTCAAATGTCATGTAGTATGTTACATTCCTCTTTTCAGAATCCAGTCCTGGGCGTGAAAAACATAGCTGCTTTCTTTGGGGTTTCCCTGACTGAGAAAGAGCTTCAGAGTGTGGTAGAGAGGAGCAGCTTTCAGTCAATGAAGAAGAACTCTTTGAAGACCCATGGGAAACACGGTGATGTTTTCTTTCGCAAAGGTAGGAAGCTCCAAGAGATCCGGAGGTAGTGTCACACTCACAAGAACTTGGGCCACCCATCATTTGATTCTTTTTTGTACACATATTAGCATTACAGATTAGTATCAAACAGGTTATCACTGTTATGCTTGAGAAGACTAGTAAAGAAGCACTATTGAGGAAGAGGCCCAGTGAGATTCTGGCAGCAGGTGACTTTGAGAGACCCAAAAACGACTGTCAGGAAGGAGGAACTTTCTGTTGTGTCTGAACTCCTCCCCATCTCTGTTCCAAGAACACTAATTCTTCAGCCATTAGAGGCTTACCTGAGCAGGCAAAACTGAGTGAAACTCAGACTGAGTGACATGAAAACACTTTTTAGAAGAGTGTAGGATCTCCTGAAAGGGCCATAACCAAGCCTATGTTCACACACACAGTGAGCCAAGCATGCAATAATCATGTATACAGAGAAGGGGAAACAAAAGAGAACTACTTTTGCGGTGTGGTTTGGGAGACACTAACATGAGAGGGCCAATCTAGCTATCAGAATCTATTTCTGCATTTTACATTAAAGAAGTCACTGAATAAACACTCAAACTGCCAAGGGAGCAAAACTCCAGCTCTGCCTCCTGCCACATGATTCTTAATCAAGCCTTCATGATCTTCCACCTTTTCAGTCATAACTGACTGGAGTAGAGAGTTGCAGGGAGACAGGATTTTAGGCTGCTTTTTTGAACAGGGTCACCTGAAGAGAAAAACATTCTTTTGCACTATAGCGGTTTCACAGATCTGTAGCTCAAGTGACATCAGAAAATTATGCTGGTGCAAAAATGAGTGAAGCTTTATCTTGAAAAACTGATCAACTCCATTTAGTGTACAATGGAACAAGAATGACGTGTCTGTAGAATAAAAATTAATACAATTTCTTGGTTTTAAAGAGTTTCTTTGCCTCTTTGAAGGTGGTGTAAATGACTGGAAGAATCTTTTCAGTGGAGATCAGAATAAGAAAATGGACAAAGCATTTGAAGAACGTATAAAGGGAACTAAACTGGGAACAAAGTTAAAGTATGAAGTGTACTGTAAAGCCTGAAAATTAATGAAATGTGGTTAGAGCAAGAGCTTCCCAATGCACTCTCAGATCATCTGATTGCCATATACTAGAAAACTAGATAAAATGATCCAAGCACCTTAGAATTACTGTAATAATCATATTGCAGCAGCCTTTACAGTGATAGTGATGAATAGTGGGCTTTTGTTTTAAAGATGAGGTCTTTTGCTTACTTTGGCTATACTCATATGCTGAAGATGACAACTAACCATATTCAGATAAACTTAGCAGCCATGTTTCAGTAGCTGTCACCCGAGAGGAAATGCCCCTTTTCTCTTTCTAGCCAAACCCAGTCTTTCTGGATTACTTATAATTATTTAATACTTAGAATTTTTTAAAAAATATTTCAAATCAGGCAATATCTTCACAGAAAAGGTCACTAGTTAAAATATGGCTTTGACACAACCTTAATGACAAAGGATGTCTTCCTCATGACTTCAGGAAGAACTAGTGGGAAGAGAATGAAGGGGAATAGGGGTCAACATTCTTAGGGATTTTAATGTCACTGAATGCAAAATTTCAAGATGAATTTCAGAATATGTGCTGGTGTTAACATGCAAAATCCACTCTGAGGCACTGCTGTTATAGAATCATAGAACAACCCAGGTTAGAAGGAATTTTGAACGATCATCGAGTCCAACCTTCAATGGGAAAGGGGCCTAGATGAGATTATTGCATTTTGAAAACCTCCAGTGATGAGGACTTTACCACATTCCTGGGAAAGAATTTATTTCTTATATCAAGACGAAACCTCTCCAGGTGCACAACTTGTATCCACTGCCCTTTGTCTACTCCATGTGGCTCCCTGTGAGTAGAGACCCACTGTCCTCTTTGTAGCTGCCTGTTAAGTATTGGAATACTCTAATGAGCCTTATCATCTTTGTGGCCCTCCTGTGGACCCCTTCCAAACTGTCTGAGTCTTTCCTGAATTGTGGTAACCAGAACTGGACACAGTACTCCAGGTGCGACCTGAGAAGGGCAGAGTTATAGAATCATAGAATCATTTAGATGGGAAAAAAAACTTTGAGATCATCAAGAAAAACAGTTAGCCTAGCACTGACAAGTCCACCACTAAACCATGTCCCTAACCACCGCTTCTACACAGCTTTTAAATACCTCCAGGGATGATGACACAACCATTTCCCTGGGCAGCCTGTGCCAGTGCTTGACAACCCTTCTGGTGAAGAAATGTTTCCTAATATTCAATCTAGGACACCTGGTCCAACTTGAGGCCATTTCCTCTTGTCCTATTGCTTGTTACATGGAAGAAGAGACAGACACCCACCTTGTGACAACCTCATTTCAGGTAGTTGTAGAGAGTGATAAGGTCTCTCCAGAGCAACTGTTTCTCCAGGCTAAACAACCCCAGTTCCCTCAGTTGCTCCTCATAAGACTTGTACTCCAGGCCCTTCATCAGCTTTGTTGCCCTTCTCTGGACCCGCTCCAACACCTCAATGTCTTTCTTGTAGTGGTAGTCCCAAAACCCAAACACGGTACTCAAGGTGCGGTGTTACCAGTTCCAAGTACAGGGGGATGATCACTTTCCTAGTCCTTCTGGCCAAGCTATGTATGATACAAGCCAAGAGGCTCTTGGCCTTCTTGGCCACCTGGACACAAGCTGGCTCATATTCAGGCAGCTGTTGACCCAGGTCCTTTTCCTCTGAGCAGATTTCCAGCCACTCTTCTCCAAGCCTGTACTGTTAGATGGGGTTGTTGTTGTGACTCAGGTGCAGGACCTTGTACCGAGCTGTGTTGAATATCATATGGTTGCCCTCAGCCTATTGATCCAGCCTGTCCAAATCTCTATGTAGAGCCTTCCTACCCTCCAGCAGATCAACACTTTTACCCAGATTGGTGTCATCTGCAAAGTTACTGAGGGTGAACTTGACCTCCCCATCCAGACTGTTGATAAAGATATTAAAGGGAACTGGCCCCCGCACTGAGCGCTGGGGAACACGACTTGTGACTGACCACCAACTGGATTTAACTCCACTCACCACCACTCCTTGGGCTCAGCCATCCAGCCAGTCTTGCCCAGCAAACAGGACATGCATCCAAGCCACGAGCAGCCAGTTTCTCCAGAAGAATGCTGTGGGAAAGGTGCCAAAGACTTTACTAAAGCCTACGTAAACAGCATCCACAGCCTTTCCCTCATCCACTAAGCAGACTACCTTGTCATGGAAGGAGATCAGGTTAGTCAAGAAGGACCTGGCTTTCATAAACCCATGCTGATTAGGCCTAATTGCCTGGTTGTCCTGTATGTGCCACCTGATGGCACTCCAGATGATCTGCTCCATAACCTTCCCCAGCACAGAGGTCAGACTGACAGCCCTGTAGTTCCCCAGATCCTCCTCCTAGCCCTTCTGTAGATGGTATTACGTTTACAAACTTCCAGTCAGCTGGGACCTCACCAGTTATTCAGGACTGCTGATGCATGATTGAAAGTGGCTTAGTGAGCACTTCTGCCAGTTCCCTCAGTACACTTGGGTGGATTCTATCTGGTGGTGTAGCAGATCACTAACCATTTCCCCTTGGATTACAGGAGCTTTATTCTGCTCCCTGTCCCTGTCTTCCACCTCAGGCGGCTGTGTACCCAGAGAAAACCTGGTCTTACTATTAAAGACTGAGGCAAAGAAAGCATTAAATACCTCATCCTTATCCTTTGTCACTCTGTTTTCCCTTATATCCAATACAGGATGGAGATTCTCCTTAGCCCTCCTTTTGTTGCTAATGTATTCATAGAAACATTTTTTATTGTCTTTTACGGCAGTAGCAGGATTAAATTCTAGCTGGGCTTTAGCCTTCTAATTTTCTTCCTGCATAACCCCATTACATCCTTGTAGTCCTTCTGAGTTACCTGCTCCTTCTTCCAAAGGCCATAAACTCTCCTTTTTTTCCTGAGTTCCAGCCAAAGCTGGAGACAGCTTGCTTCTATGCTTTTAAGATTTCCTTCTCGAAGAATGTGCAGCCTTCCTGGACTCTTGCCCTTCAGGACTGCCTCTCAAGGAACTCAGTCAACCAGGCTTCTAAACAGGTCAAAGTCTGCCCTCTGGAAGTCCAGGGTGGCAATTCTGCTGAGCCCCTTCCTTACTTCTCCAAGAATCCCGGGAATAGAATGCTCTCTTATTATATATAACCATGAATAATTCTCTCTTTGTATCATAAAAGTCTCAGATAATTTTCTTTTTAATATCAAATAAATTTTACTTGTTCCACTAAAGACCATGTTTCTGCCTGTATAAAGGTTAGTTCAAAAGCAAAATCATGAAGTTAATGTCTTTTTCTTGTGTTTGAAGAGACTTCTTAATCTATACTACTTGCTACTTCTAATAACCGCTTTTATGTTTTCCATGCTCCAGCCATAAAACAGGAAAAGGAAATGTAGTGAATACCGAAGATGTTTCCCACCATTAATGCCAGCAGAGTGCTCTTATCACAAAACTACAGTTATTGTTCCTTGCACTCATTCTTGATTTAAGTATGTACCTATAGTTAAGCTTTACCTTAAATTAATACTTACACACAAAAAGACATTACTTTTCATAACTGGAAATTCTCTGAAACTGAAGGTGTCAAAATTTGCTGAAACTGGCTTTATTGGAAAATGGGCTTGTCAACGGTAATGGTGTGAGATATTACTATATTCGGGTATTTTGTATTGGCATTGGTATTTGGCCCTATGAACACAGCATTTTAGACCTGTCCAGAAACAAATGGCACTTCAGCCACCTGTTCTGGAAAATATCAAGATAAGATTCTTTAAGTAGAGTTGAATTACAAATAGAAAAAAAACCCCACACCCAATTTATAGATACATCACCTAAGCAGATAAGAAGTAAAACCAGAAGATACACTAGGAAAGAATAAAGTATTCAATGACTTTTTGCTTCATTCTTCTAAAGCTGGTTAATTCTGCCTGGACACGTAGACATGCAGAGTTTTGCATAGAAATAATACTTAAAATATTTGGAAAAAAATCAATGGATTCAAAGCAGATTGTGTGAAAGTCCTGGCACAAGACATCTTTGAACAACTTGAAATTATCTGGTACCCATAAAGGTACCAAATGCATGGAAGAGGACATATATAAATTTAAAAAATAAATATGTAGCGGTTTAAGCCAGTTGGCAAAACAGCCACTCAGTTTCAACTCCCCCCCCACCTCCCGGAGGGATGGGGAGGAGAATCGAAAGAATGTAACTCCCACGGGTTGAGATAAGAACAGTCCAGTAACTAAGGTATAACACAAATCACTACTGCTGCCACCAATAATTATAATGATAAGAGAAATAACAAGGGAAGAGAATACAATACCACCCGCCGAAAACGAGCCTGACCGAGCAGAGGGTGCCCTTCCTGGTAACTTCCAGTTACCTCCCGGGCATGACGTGCTGTGGTATGGAATACCTCTTTGGCTAGTTTGGGTCAGGTGTCCTGTCCCTGCTTCCTCCCGGCTTCCCCTCCTCCCTGGCAGAGCATGAGACTCACAAAATCCTTGGTCAGACTAAACAGTCTGACCAGTAACTGAAAACATCGGTTTTATCAGTGCTGTCCCCAGGCCGAAAATCAAAATCACAGCACTGCACCAGCTACTAAGAAGGAGAAAAAGTGACTGCTACTGCTGAACCCAGGACAAAATAATAAATTTAAAAACTTGAGAAAAAAGAATCAAAATTAAGCAGTCAGCTTAACTTGATAGCTGGAAGTTTACTAGCAAAAATGATTAAGTAACCAACCAACAAACAAGTATAAACTATGTCAAAGCTGTTTGTGTTCTTTCTTTAAAAGAAAACCTAACTCTTGAATAAACCATAGACAGAAGATACAATAGATGACAGCATCAGAAAGGTTCTGAAATTATATGACAACATATAATCTAGATCAACAAATTTCTGGCTTCATATGTGGAGATGGCAATTTATGAATGTGATATTTAATGAAATTAAGGTACTGAAAGTAGATTTGTCTTCCTAGAAACTCATGCAACAATGATAAAAGACGCCTAGAAGCAAGGTCATCAGCAGCAATACTTTCAGGAATATCTGCTTCTTTACATGGCTATTGTGAACTTGGTTTCAATAGTGTGCTCATGATCAAACTGCATATACTGGTGACAACAAAATTGGGAGGGCAATTAAACCAATATCTGTTAGTGGTGAACATGGAGTTAGGTAAAGGTAAGTGTAAACCGCTACATTTAGAAAAGAGAAACCTGAGGCACAAGTAGTTAATGGGGGAAAACCAACCAAACAGCAGCTGGCTGCAGCAAAGACCCTATGTCACTATCGTTAGTCTCCAGTCCTGTAATTTCAAAAGGAGTCAACAGAGTACAGAGTTAATCAGTGACCTGTACTTTCATTCCTGAGTAAACACCCTACCTGCTTTGCTAATATGTTGCATAAATGTTTTCTGCATTGGAAAAGCAGCTAGTATCTGTTTCTTTGGGAAGAGTTCCACAAGGAAGCAAACATGAGCAGAAATAGGGGGAGAGTCATCAAAATAGTGGACAACTCTCCTTTGCAGTGTGAAAAGACTCCCCCAGAGAGCATACTGTTTGCTATAGTGGTATTCTACACTTCTACACTTACTAGCCCAGAAACTTTGGAAGCTCTGAAATCTTTTGAAACCTGGAGCAACGACATGATTGTAGCAGGCTATCCTGAAACAGGTGAGTGTTGTTTTCTTGATAAGTAGTAAAGTACACAATGCTGAAATCCAGAAGATTGTGTCATTATTTTACACTCCAGTAATACATGAGAAAATCTTATGGTGGCATCAAACTTCACAAAATCATGAACTTAAGTTGTAAGGCATCAGATAATACAACCTCTTTCTCAAAGCAGGGAATGACCTAACCTTCTAAGTCAGGTTTTGTGTCTCAAGGTTTTGTCCAGAAAAGTTTTAAAACTTTGAGGGTGGAAATTCACCACCCACTGGAAATCTTTTGCAGTGTTTTCCCGCAGTAGTGTGGGGTTGGTTTGTTCATTTGCTATTTACGTCTATGCAGACACCCCTTTGTCATGATTTGTAATACGCCCCTTTTGTAATTTCCTGGCTGGTAAGTCTAGTAGTGAAAGATTGCAGTGATATTCCACCTTGCCTTACTTTTTTTTTCTTCAACCTAAGAAAACCTAGTCTTTCTACCTCTCTATGCATTACATTTGCTCCAGCTCCCAGTGATTTCATAGAAATTCAGCAAGACTCCCTCCGGATTCTCAAAATTGCTTGTGCTTCAGTGCAGGAACTACACAGTTCAGTCAGTGAACTCACCAGTGTTGGGTAAAGCAGGATAATTACAACCCTTGATATTCTGAACACTCTTGCTAATAAAGGAAAGTCCAGAGGAGGGCCATGAGGATGTTCAGGGGACTGGAGCACCTCCCATATGAAGACAGGCTGAGAAAGCTGGAGCTGTTCAGCCTGGAGAAGAGAAGGCTGAGTGGAGACCTCATGGCAGCCTTCCAGTATCTGAAGGGGGCCTATAAGGATGCTGGGGAGGGACTATTCATTACGGACTGTAGTGATAGGCCAAGGGGCAACGGGTTAAAACTTAAACAGGGGAAGTTTAGATAGGATATAAGGAAGAAGTTCCTTACTGTTAGGGTGGTGAGGCACTGGAATGGGTTGCCCAAGGAAGTTGTGAATGCTCCATCCCTGGCAGTGTTCAAGGCCAGGTTGAACAGGGCCTTGGGTGACATGGTTTAGAGTGAGGTGTCCCTGCCCATGGCAGGGGGGTTGGAACTAGATGATCTCAAGGTCCTTTCCAACCCTAACTTTTCTATGATTCTATGTTGTTACCCTACTCACTGCTATGGCAATACAGGGAATATACCCTGCTAATGAGGGCAAGAGAACTGCTATTTCCATAGACTTACTGCATTGCAGAATGCAGTTGATTCCCTTGTATCTAAATGTAGGGAAAGACATGAATGCCACCAGAACTCTTAGATTATTTCCTTTTTTTTCGCTATGGGCATATATGCACCAAATCACCAGATTTTTTTCCATATTCACTTTAGAGTAATATCTTAATAGGTCATTTGCAGAAAATCATAGAATCATGGAATCATAGACTGGTTTGTGTTGGAAAGCACCTTAAGATCATCTAGTTCCAACCCCAAGTTTTTCTTGTGCCTTAGCATGGTTTCCAGAAGAATCTGCTCCAAGATTTTGCCAGGCACAGAGGTGAGACTGACTCATCTGTAGTTTCCCAGGTTTTCCATTTTCCCCTTCTTGAAAATGGGGGTTATATTACCCTTTTCCAGCCATCAGGAACTTTACCTGACTGCCATGATTTTTCAAATACAATGGACAGTGGCTTAGCAGCTTCATTCTCCAGCTCTTTCAGGACTCATGATTGGATTTCACCCGGCCCCATGGGCTTGTCCATATTCAGGTTCTTAAAATAATCTCCAACCTGATCCTTTCCTACAGTGGGCTTAAGGTCTTCATTCTCACAGTCCCTGCCCCTGCCTTCCAAGATTTGGGTGGCGTGGTCAGATCATTTGCCTGTGAAGACTGAGGCAAAGAAGTCATTGAGAACCTCAGCCTTCTCCAAATCCAGGGTAGCCAATTCTCTCATTAGCTTCTGGAAAGGGCTCACATTATCCCTAGTCTGTCTTTTGTTTGCGATATACCTATAGAAGCCCTTCCTGTTATCTTTGACATCCTTAGCCAGACTTAATTCTAATTGGGCCTTAGCTTTACTGACCAGATCCCTAGCTTTCTGAACAATGTTCCTGGATTCTTCCCAGGCCACCTGTCGTCACTTCACCTAAGCTTCCTTTTTCCATCTGAAAATGAGGAATTATTGATCCTTATTCCTTTGTGTGCAGTCTGTAGGGCTGTGCACAGGCAGAAGTGGTTTAAAGTTACAAGGATTCACCTCATAAGCACTAGACCCAGTGGCTTTTATCAGTAAGATCTTTTTTCAGGATGCCCTGTCCTGCAGCCTGTCTCATGTGAGATGGTTCTCTGTGGCAGAGGCTGGTAGAAGCCTACACCACCAGTGTGTCCCTGTGGGTTTTCCAAGGGATAAAACACTTCTTCTCTGGGCTCACCTTTTCATATTACCCATAATTCCTGAAAATGCACGTCACTGAATAAGCTACTTTTGTCCTGCCACATTACTTCCCACTTGCTTTAAAGAAGATGAAGAAACTGCCTTGAAGAAGAATTATAAAAATCCATCTGCCACCTCATCTCCTTCCACCGTCCACGCTCAAAAGCAAGGCCAAGGTGAGTCTTTTCATTGCATTGCACTGCAAAAGGTTTTTCACCCCAAATTAGCTTTCCTGTGTCTAAGTGAGATGTGTTTTCTGCACTTTCACCTGGGCTGGTCAATGCATAGGCACATTTCCAAGGTTGAAGAGGCAGACTGCTATGTGAGGCTCTCATCCTCCCCTAGTAGCAGCTTTTCTAACATAAGAGGTGGGCTGCATGTCACTGTCCCTTCTGATCTCCCTCAGAAAGACGCTTACAGGTTTGCATCAGAAAATGCAGCAAGGCAAGCAGTTATTCTGTTTGCTTTAACTTGTCTCCAAGATCACAGTACCTGTGGAAAGCCGATTACAGGCTGAGGCTAAGATCGTCTTTAATGGGAATTGCTGCAGAAAGAAGCAAGGGTACACACATAGCCTGATTGTGGCTCTCCTGTTCAGTAGCCCACGAGCCCATTTCTCAGAAATGGAACTAGCTCAGAAGTATGTCCCAAGGGCATCACTGAAAACCTTCTTGTTTTCAGCCTGAAGTTCACATTAGCAGCAAGTGGCCTGTGAATGCTCTGATTTCTTACTCAAGAAAAGGAATTAGACCAGCATTGTATGGTCTGGTGTGTGTTAGTGCACAAGGAAGTTTGCAGACAACACCAAGCTGGGCAGAAGTATTTATCTGCTAGAGGGTAGGAAGGCTTTACAGAGAGATCTGGACAGGCAGCATCAATGGGCTGAAACCACCTGTATGAGTTTCAACAAGGCCCAGTGCCAGGTCCTGCTCATGGGTCACCACAGCTCCATGCAACTACAGGCCTGGGGAAGAGTGGCTGGAAGGATGCCCAGAAGAAAAGGACCTGGGAATGCTGGTCAACAGCTGCCTGAATATGAGCCAGCTTGTGTCCAGGTGGCCAAGAAGGCCAAGAACATGCTGGCTTGTAACAGAAATAGTGTGGCCAGAAGGATTAGGGATGTGATTTCCCTGTACTTGGCACAGGTGACATCGCACCTTGAATTCTACGTTCAGTTTTGGGCCCCTCACTACAAGACAG
Source organism: Psittacula echo (assembly GCF_963264785.1). Taxonomy (NCBI): domain Eukaryota; kingdom Metazoa; phylum Chordata; class Aves; order Psittaciformes; family Psittacidae; genus Psittacula; species Psittacula echo. Next base: position 32,836,242 of record NC_137738.1, on the reverse strand, counting down.
ACATTGAGGTGCTGGAGCAGGTCTTGAGAAGGACAACAAAGCTTGTGAAGGGCCTGAAGCACAAGTCTTATGAGGAGCAACTGAGGGATCTGGGGTTGATTAGCCTGGAGAAAAGGAGGCTCAGGGGAGATCTTAGCACTCTCTACAGCTACTTGAAAGGAGGTTGTATCGAGTTGCGTGCCAGTTTCTTTTCTCATGTAAAAAACAATAGGACTAGAGGAAATGGCCTCAAGTTGCACCAGGGGTTCTAGATTGGATATTAGGAAACATTTCTTTACCAGAAGGGTTGTCAAGAACTGGCACAGGCTGCCCAGGGAAGTGGTTGTATCACCATCCCTGGAGGTATTTAAAAGTTGTGTAGAAGTGGTGGTTAGGGACATGGTTTAGTGGTAGCCTTGTCAGGGCTAGACTACGGATTGGACTTGATCTCAAAGGTTTTTTCCAATCTAAACGATTCTATGACTCTATGATTCTGTGTGATGTGTTGAAAAGATGATATTTTTGTCAGTCACCAAATCAGAACCATATCATGTGCATTCTTCCTCTAGGTTCTAGTGCTACTTCAGAACCCCAAAGACAAAGCTGTCTCCTATTATAACTTCTACAACAACATGCTAGTGCTGCCGTCCTTTGCCTCCTGGGATGAGTACTTTGCAGCCTTCATGAAGGGAGAATGTAATTTGTCCTGCATCCTCTGGCATTCCTCCTTATATGAGGGGCCTACGCAAGACACTGTGCATGACAATCTTACTCCAACACACCTTTCAAGGCATTCTGAGGACAGGTAGAAAGGCCCATGTTATGGCAGAATCAGGGAGTACCAGAGAAAGAGTTTCTTTTGTCTCTAAATCAGAACGGGAAGATACCACTAGAAAGCTTCAGCCTGACTTCCATTCCCACAACAAAGTTTGTGGTTCGGTGCTACCTAGTGGCCAGAGGTGCGGGATGCTGTATTGACTTCAGCCAAAGAACGGACATGTTGAGCTCATCACTACTTCATCCTCCTGATGGCAAATTTAGAGAGCTGTCTGGACTGACTCCTTTGATTTGATAAGGGCCTGTTTTGGGGAATATTCTACACAGCTTTGTCTCTTCGTCTGAAGTGACCTGGGGATCCTATTTTGACCATTTAGTGAAATGGAAAAAATGCATCGACCATGACAGCATCATGATGGTAAGCTACAAGTAACTCAAAGAGGTGCGGCATCTCACCCAGCTCTTCCTTGACGAATGCACCGTGCACCCCTCCTGATACATATGACTGTGGGGAAGAAGAAACACTTGGATCAATCCTGTCTGCCCCTTCAGCCTTTCTGAGCTACTTGTTTATGTCTGGGAGAGGCTCATTGGGGTTAGGAGGAGGGTCGACTGTCACTTTATGGAAGGAGTCATATCTGGCACAGGTACAGTTGCTTTTGGGAGAAAAGAAAAGACCTTGAAGCTGAGGCCACCATGTGTGGGTTCCCTCTCTGACAGAGCTCCTACAATCCCTTGGCGACAGTGTGGGAGACAACCTCCTCTACTAGGCTTCCCACCTGCTGGTGGTTTTGTGCCACAGCCACAGGGTCAAGTATTTAGGTTTCACCTCTGCTATGTTCCTTTGGCCAGAACCAGGTACTGGGAATGAAAAAGATTTCTGCCTTCTTTGGATTCTCTCTGTGTGAGGAAGACTTTTGCAGAATTGCCAAGAAAACTAGTTTCCAAGCTATGAAAGAAAAATCCAAGGAAATGCATGGAAAGTCTGGGGACATCCTCTTCCAGAAGGGTAGGTCTCTACAAATGGAGAATCAACCTTTTAAAGTAGAACCACAGAAAGAATTCTGAGTAGGTTTCCTCACTTAGCCATGAAGTCACTGGGCTGTCTAGGAAGAAAAGGTGTGGGTACATTCTCCCCTGTTGCATCCTGTATAATAAGCTTCTGCCATTGGTGGGATTTGGGGACTGTGTGAAAATGTACCACAGTGCCGGGCTTAAGGTCCTCAGCCATTGCTTCCATGTTGCTCTATTTCCCTGTAGCACTCCTATTTAGGTAGGCAAGTGAGGTGTGAAAGTGGGGCAAACACTGGCGTAGGTTATGCTAACAATTATATGTCAGATCTGCTTGGGCTGGATGGTTATTCTTTACAGTGAGGTTGTGGTGTGGCTGCTGCCTGGTGGTAAAATGATGAGGCTGATCCTGGATCACAGTTCCAGGCTGCAAGTATCATTTCATGAACTTCCCCTTTGGGAAGAGGTGTGCTAATGAGGCAAGCGACTCTCGAGCCTCAAGGAAATACGTTGTTTACTACTGAGCTGGCCTCACAGGCACCTTCTTGTTATGTACTCTATGACAGCTGATGAACAGTCTTGATACGGTTAACTCTTAACGGATGTGTTAGTGGTGGCCCCAGAGATGGTCAGACCTGGAGCCAGGGTCAGTGCTCTGACAGCCCAGCTTCTCTGCATAGCATCAAGAGTCTTGAGTTTCTAAGTACTGTGGGCATGGGCTTGCTTTAATCCCTTTTCTTCACCACTCCTTGAAGGAAGACTCTACCACCTACCCCACAACCCTAAACAGCTTCCCCCTTCAGAAGGAGGCATTCATGAATGAGATTTTCCCTGTGGCAAAACCAGGTTCCTCTCTCTTCCATGTATAAAAGCTTCATGAAACCACCTCAGAAACCCCCTGTGGGAAGGGAAGGCATGAGGCAGCCCACCAGCAATGTTCTCTGTGGCCTGCCTGCAGTTTTCACTTCTCATCTATGCTGCCTTGCAGCAATCAGACCTCTCTGAGGCATAGATTAGATCCTTCCTGCCTCATGTGGGCAAAGATTCTGCCCCATTGCTGCCTAGGTATTATTTTCTCTTAGGAGTGACTGCCCCCAGTTTTTGGTACTTCTTGTTGTACTCAGGTGTTGTTGGAAGCTGGAGAGACCTCTTCTTTAAAGCTCAGAATGAAGAAATGGACCAAAAATTTGAAGACTCCTTAGAAGGACAAAGCTGGCAGCAAGGATGAAATATGACATGTACTGCAAGGCTTGAAAATAAGCAGATGAGCTGCATGACAGCAAGTCATGGTCCAAAGATGATTCTCCAAAGGTGGACTGTCCCCATGTTTCCTTTCCATGAGAAAAGCAAGAAACCCTTCAGAGATCTACCTGGAACCTCCAAGTATTTGGGTTGTAATTCTTAAAGATGTGCTTAGCTCGATGCACTCAAATAAAATGTGTGAATGCCTCAAGTGACTGCCTGGCATCCTTCCAGGAGGGACACAGTGCACATGCATCGTAGCACCAGTCTAGTGATGTCCCTGTGCTGCTTCAGATGGTCGATGAGGCCCCTGAAGTGTTCAATAGTGAAGCAGAGGGACCAACACAGGGCTCCTCCTCCTGGCACACAATGATCTTGACACGGTTTCATTGTGGGTCTGAGCCCCCAAAATGTCTGTGTACTGGGTTTAGATCTACCATGGCTACCCTGGTATTGACATTGTGCAGTGAGGTCAGAAAGGCCTTTGACACATTGGCAAACTCCTTCCTTTGATGCAGGGTGGAACTTCTGGAGCTCTTACTGCCATGAACTCTTAAGTAATGAACAGCTACATGTTTCCTGGAGTGTTTGCTCCCATTGGCCCCTTTGGGAACAATTAGGTAAGTGACAAGTGGGAAAAACTACAACTTCTGGATGGAAGGATCAGGGAAAAGATGACCCTTGATGACGCTATTCCTGAATTATTAAAGCTGCGTCCATTTATGCTACATAGGTATCATTTCCACAGCCTTCTTGCTGGTGTAAATGTTCTTGCTGCCTGAACATGCTGCATGACCTCTTGTCACAACCGCTCTTGAAATACAGAAAAGATAAGGAAGTGCTGAGTCTGTCTGCAAAGGGAATTCAGTTCTTTGGAAGAGTGGTTCCTCTGTCATATTCCCAGACAGGTATAGGACTCTCACACCCGACTAAGATTAAAAATTCAGCAACTTGCAATCAAAAATGTAAGTAACAAAGCTGAGAAACCGGGAGCCCCTCAGGGCTCCCCTCACCCTGCTCATGGCCCAAGACCCCATGTTGGTCCCTGGGGCCATCAGCCCCTGCCTCAGCAATGCTGCAGCAGGTTGGTCACCAGCTCCTCACAGCCTGCCCTGTCTGGCCACAGGTCCTGCCAAGCCTGACCCATCTGTGAGCCCACGTCATAGCCATCCTCAGCCCACCACCTTCTCTGTGGAGGTGTCTGATACCCAGGGCTGGGGCTATGCCAGTGCCCCTCACTGCCCTGCTGCTGGCTGGGGTGGTGGGACAGGCGCTGGCTTCCAGGCCCTGTCTCATATCTCCCTGACATGAGTAATAAGGGATGTTGAGGATTTGGTTCTGATGACCACTCACAGCCTGCTTCTCAGTCAGGGTTTCTGAGCTTCTGTGCAAGAGCTGCCCATGTGAAATTGCTCTGCATGAAGAAAGGTGTGTTTGTTTGAACCTGTTCTTGCCCAGAAGAGTAGGACTTCATCTAACTCTGGGCTTCCATTGATGAAAAGAGACAAGCCACCATGCCCCATAATTTTGTAATTAACATTTTAATCTATTCCTTAACACACTCCCTTTACTACTTCCTACATGGTGATATCAAAAGCAAGGAGTTAAACAGGTAACATGCCTGACCAGAAATGGGGAAACAGTCACTGAAATATTCAAAAGACCTTTTCTAAGATGAAAAGATGGCATCTCCAGATTTTTTTTTTTTTTTCCTGCAAAGGCATTTTGTATCCTACGGGCTCTTAGCTCAGACACTTTGGAAGCTCTGAAATCCTCTGAAACTAGGAGTGATGATGTGATTTTCACCATCTTTCCTAAAACTGCTGAGGCTTTCTTCCTTGATGAAGAAGCCTCTGCTGCAGTTCAGATGTGTGCGACTGCACGTAACACAGCAATAATGCCCATGACAGGTTAAGGATGACTTCAGCCTGCTGTGGAGGCACAGCAGCAGGGGCTGTTCCATGGAGGAGGCCAGGAGGACTGGTGTTTCCATAGACTTCCTCCGCAGCAGGACACGTTATTCCTGGGTGCTGGGTGGAGGTACAGGCCCACCTGCCACCCAGATTCGTGGACCTTTTGCCCTTCTCTTCCCATGCATTTTAATCCCAGAATTTGGAATAACTGGATACCTTCATGTTTTCCCCTAACCACTTAGAGAAATATCTTGACAGATCACTTGAAGAAAAAAAAGGAGGAGGTGATATTTGATCTGCATTACATCTTTATGCTCAACTTGCCTTCATTTTTTTTCTCAGAGAGGAAAGGTGTTAAATTGTCAGGTCTCATGTAAATATCAAAAGAATTTAAGATATCATTTGACTTTCACACTGTAACATCTCAAAATTCCAGCCATTCTTAAAAGAATTGTGTTAGAAAATGTTTTATGTGACTTATTTTCAATGCAATGTGTCCAAGATTCAACCCACTTAATTAGGTGGTGAATGATGAGTAAACTGTGAGAGATGCAGCCTAACTTTCAGCTTGACAGCAGGAAAGGATTTCTGGCTTATAAAACAACATTTCTCACAGAAATTACAGCAATATGACTTGGAGAGATGAACACAGACTCTCCTGCTGGTTAAAAGGCTGAAACTGGATTTGGTCATTAGAAGGTGATTGCACAGTTACACCTCTGAAAAGCAGTAAAAATCCTGAATATGACCTAAATTACTTTAAGCTGTGAAGACTGTTACTTCTGACTGGCTCCTCCAATTTTTCTTGCTTTCATTTCAGAAATTGATGAATTATATTTCCTTCTGATTGAGTGGTCATTCCAGGCTGGTTTACATTTGTTTCTATAAACTCATCAATCTTTTCTGACTTGTGATATCTTATAATTTTGAACTGATGCTACCTAACCCTACTTAAAGGATTTCCTTCTCCAGACTCTCAGTCTGTGTATGCTTATGGTTGTACAGGCTGGAAATACTGGCTATAATAAAACTGCCCCTTCCTAAGACACACAGCTCTTAGTATTTTTTCTTGGGGTATTTTTTTTTAGCTCTATCATTAGTCCAATGAACTTAACATTTCCAGTAAAATATTTATTTGTATTTGTTTACAATCCCATTAGAGAATTAAAAAATTCTCTTCCAGAAGAACAATATCAACCTCATGTTCTACCCTACTTGTGCTTTTTCAATGCAAGGCTAAGCTGAATCTTCCTTTTTATTTAACCTGAAAGTGTTGTCATGAATAGCATTTTCATACAGATTAGTTTTTCATTTTCTACAAGAAGTCTCTTCTGAAATTGTATGTAGGCTTTAATTATATATCTCCGAATGTGAAGTGCTGTTTACAGAGACTGTGGACACATTTTCTCTTGCAGCTGCAGCTATAATGGCTCCATAGCTTATTGCTGCCTCCAGCTTATCGCTGCTTCCAGCTTATCGCTGCCAAAGACAACTGCTCCCTCAAATTTCTTTGGGGAGCTGCTCCCTGGCCTCTTTCAACCCCAATAATCCAAACTAGGATCTCTTTAAACTAACTCTGAAAAGACCTTTAGTTGTCCAAAGCTTAGAGGTGTCTACCTAGATATACCATGTCACTTTACAGTGGACACACCATAATCACCCAGAAGGCTGCAAACTCCTAAAGGTTACATTTAAGTTTAGCTAATCAACATTTAAAATATGGAAACTCAGTTTCTTCTAAGTGAGAACAAAATATAACAGACCTTTTAAGCCGTTCTGCTTTCTCCTCATAGTTTTTTGTCCCAGTTCAACAACATTTAATGGCATTTTGGGTTGCAGCAGGCTCCAGACAGGCTGAATATTCCTGAGAAATTTGAGCTAGTGGCTGCCCCAAAGGCTAGGCTTACTTCCCTCTTCTGACTGTAGTTGTCTGCTCCTTCTTTTGCATGAGCTCTTGTGTCTATCTGACAGCCCCAGCTTTTTGAAGCAGCATGAAACACTCACTTTTGGTGGCAGCAAGCTGTCAGATTGTTCCAGCTATCTTGCGCAAACCTCACCCCCGGTGCCTCTGGGTCTCCAAGAAAGAATTCTTCTGTTGCTTCAGAAGCTTTGCTCCATCATTTTCAGCTTCTTTCAGGCATCTCCTAATATCTGCCCTTGCTGCAGGCTTCCTGCCTGCTGGGTCATGCACCCACACTCCAGATGGCTTTCCCAGCCCAGGGCTCTCTTTCACCCAGAGTACAGCAGGCACAGCAAGGCAAACAAGCAACCCAGCCACTGAATGTGAACAGGGCAGGCACAACATTGTGTGCATGCGTCTCTTAGTATCCCCCTGCTATGCAAAAAACATTTCTTCCATCTTACTTGTCCATAGTCGGTTTATTGCAAAGAAAAATGAATACAGTCAAGGACCTGGGTACAATTCAAAATTCAATCTGTTATTCAACCAAGCTAGTGCCAGGACATTATGCTCCAGTGCTCCTCTGTTCCTTAATCCTTGCTTCATTATCCAGGTCCCACAGTTGAATATAAACCTAAGGTCATGAAAGGAAGGTGGTGGTGAAGAAGAAGAAACCTTTCTTCTTTGCATAATATATCTTTGCTTTTGTAGTTGCTGAATACTTTTTTCTTCTCAACAGTGACTTGAGAATTATCTTGACTGTGCAGTTGAATGAAACAGTCACTTCAGTGACAAACATCTGAAGTCAATAAGCTATGAAGAATCAAAGAAGGTGGGGTCAATGTTATTTAAAGTAAAGAATATTTCAGCTTTTAGTTAGTCTACTACTGAAATCATGTGCAACAGGTCATAATGACCCATTAAGATCAGCTCAGTGATGCTTCAAAACAGAAATGGTCAGGAAATTGCTGTTCCTGCAAGTGAATTTCAAAGAATGTATATTTATGCAGTCCCTTTGTGGGATTTTATTGAAACCTGAAATACCAAAACACAGTATTGGAAAAAAATGGAAAATTTTACAAAAAATTTTCTATTCAGTCAAAAAGCCCTTTTCTTCTTGGAAAACATTAGGCAGGAGCTCTTACCATATACCTAGAAATGTGTTTTGAAAGACTAAAAATTGTGTTTGTCCATGACATAATTCTAATGAAATATTTTTTCAAAGGAGAAATTTTGCCAGCTTCAAACAAACAAAAATGTCTAAAGAAGGTAGGTTTCACAAACAAAAGCACTTACCAAAGGGATCTCTGCCCTCTGGTTCCCTACCTATTCTACCTCCTAGTTTTCCTTAGTGGAGCTGGGACCCAAAGCCTTCACAGCAAGCTCACTCAGGGGCATTTGTGAAGCCTACAGAAACACCACTGTAACTCTGCTAAAGGTACAGCCAAAGTATAATTCTGTACAAATTGGGTATCGGAATTAGATGCTGCGAATGAGAAAAGTAGCTGAATTCCCTGGGTCTCCTAGCCTGGTTGAGATTGAAGCAGCTGTGAAGACCAGTTTCAAAGCTATGAAACAGAAACCCTCAGAAACCCAAAAATACTTGGGATATTTTATTTTCGGACAAGGTGAGCTGAGAAGTGTTTGTAGGCAGCTGTAAAAAAATCTGCTCTAGTTCTTAGTACTAATAATATCTATCAAATAGTATCTGTCAGAATTGTGCCTTGATGGCTCCTTTTAAATAGAAAAATGTGTGGATGCATTTACAGAATGATACAAGGTAGCACTGAAGTTACATAGGTTCAGCTACCTGAAAGCTAGAGATATAAATTAGATCTAAGTATTATTCTAAGGGAAGGAGGTAAGTACTTGCAGCGGAAAGGTCATTAGTCTACTAGACTTCTGTCTTGGTGCATTATTTTCTGGGGGTACCCATTCTTTCCTGAGTATTTTTACTCTCTGAGGAAATCTCATTCAAAAATGAAACAATTTATTTATCACTTATTTGAGAATAATTGTTGAAGGGTTATAGGAAAATAGGCCATATCTAAAAAAAAGGTATTGTGAATCATGGCTTGTCAGCTGAGCAATACTGATCAATTACTGCACACTCTTCATGATAATAGTCCTAGGTTTTCCTCACCAAGGCTAAGCTAATGGATGATCTGCTGTATTTGAACTCAGCAGAATAAGCTGGAATCTTATTATTTTGTCTGCTGGTAAATATGACACGAAGTTTCTACAAAGAAAAAAAGATCACTTGAATTTTTATATCCTGGTGAGAAATTCCATTAACTTCATGAATGTCATATTTACTTTTAGATGAAGCTGTATGTGACTCACTGGACATGAGGAAGGGTTTAATGTCTTAAATTGAGTTTAAGCAAGGATTAAAGTACACAGATGCAACATTTTTCATCCTGCAAACCACGGCTCAGGTTCTGCCTAATCCCAGAGGTGAAATGACTCCATTTTTGTCTTAAAGGTCTCTAGACATCCAAACTCTGCTTCTAGACATGTCCAAGAACTCTTCTGTCTTAACAGGCTCTGAGCCCTGGGGCTTCTTCAAACTATGTATAGCTCATTTGAACTTCACATTTAGATCTCATCTTTCCTTCATACTCAGCACTTTTGGAATATGAGGGCTTTTTATGAACCTCCATCTGGGCCTCTCCAGATGGAAACAGCTGAAAATGCTAATAATTTTAAAACCTTTTTGCAAAGCATGTCGTGTTGATTCTCCAGAACATCATTCAGTACAATCAAATACTTGCTAATACTGGTCTGCCTACACAAGCCCAGAAGAACAATCTTGATTTTACTAACATTTTATTTTTAGCCTGCCACTTTTAAAATGCTTTCTTCACCTCTGAATTACTTGCAGGCTGAATGGCTCACAACAGCTCTTCTGGTAATTGCAACCTGGCTCAAAATTCCTGGCACTGGTCTGAGCAGAAATGTGCCAGCCTGGGAAGCTAGGTCTTCTGGCGGCCTGAGGGAAACATTGGCAGGAGGCTAAGGCACTGCTGGGAAGGCATTTGAAAGCTAATGGCATATAAAACTGTGTATATGTGCATATAAAATAGTGTATATGTGTTGGTTAATATAGCACAGTGTAATCATCTGTGTTTTTTGCAGAAAGAATCAGGAAAAAAAAATTCCCATTTTTAGCGGCTTCTCTTCCCTGAATCTAAGTTTACAGACTTCCTGCAGAAACTTAATTTAAAGGCCACTTACATCTTTACGGCATTTTGAAAGCCAACCTACGTTTTGCACAGAGATGTAATTTTTCAGCTGCTGCTTGTCTGGAATGCTGAGAAGTTCTGGGCAGTTCCACACAGGAGTTCCAGTTTCATCCCATTCAAAAATTATCTGAGTAATATACACTTGGAGCAGCATCATAAGCTGATAGGAATAGTTCCTATAGTTCCTAGAAAGTAATAAATCCCCCTAAGTAGCAAAGTTTGAGTCTGATTTTAGATGGGTTGAATCAACTTCTAGTCTTCACTTACACTACAGCGACTGTGTTCCTACTTGAGATGCTGCAAATGCAGATGAAGACGGGGATGAATTGTATCAAACTGTGTCCAGTACCAGCACTGGGTTTGCCTTATCTTCATCCCGTTAGGAATGAGTGGTTGTAAAGTAAGTGGGTTTGAACTGCTGGGAAATTGTCAAGGGAAAACAATTAGGCCCCACATATCTAAGGCGGCAGATCACTAGGATTTTGTTGTCTGATCAGAAGTCCAAGCTGTATTTCTAGCTGTAAAGGCTACACTCCTTATACATCTTTGTTCTTCCATTTTCCTGTGTGCCTTATACTGCAACTTACTTCTAAGAACACATCACTTAGAGCAAATCTTATAATTCATGTCCTTATTCTCATCTTCTCAGGCAGTATGGACCTGTCTGTGCGCAGAGTCACTTCACCATCCACTAAGATATATTCAGTTTACCATTAGAAACACCCTTGCCTAGTTTTCTGCCATTCTGGGAGGAAGAAAGAAACAGGTGAAATATCCTTCAGGCTTCAGTAGATGTTCAAAGATGTCTTCAGCTGCATAGCAGATGAGGGGAAGTCACGCAGTTCAGGCTGTGTGATAAACATACACACATGCAGGGAGCAAAAAGACTGTCAAAGACAAGTAAACTTACCTGAAGAATCAGCTGGAATGCATTTCCTCAAGAATCTTTCTTTTAAAATGGGCAGTTTTTGCACCACTGCAATGCCACCCCTGGTAAACCATACTTGAAAACACACAGTGTACATCCAGCTGTATATGTGTTTCAGGCACTGCAGTTCATCTGTGTTTCATTCTACTTTAAGGCGTCGTGAGTGCCTTACAGAAAGCATATTCTGAGGCGAAGGGCTTGTTCACTTCTTAAAGAAGTGAACAAGAAAATCTTTACTGTTACAGCATCACTATATCACGAGCAAGATAACTCACACTAAGACATATACGTCCCTGAACATTACTGAATACTGTTTGGCAAGGGATTGAATTGTGCTGGAGCTTGTGCTGGAGCCAGCTTGGTACCTTAAACAGTTGAAGATGTCACTTTGGACTCCCATCTAGAATTAAAGGCTGAGAAGATTTTCCTAGCCCTACATGACTTTTTAAACCTGTTCTGCAGTCCTACACAGGTGCAGGTAGAATAGTGACACTGTACAGTCTCTAACCAGAAGGACTGTGGTATTAACATCTTGAAACTAATTTTGGAAATACCTCTGAAAATACTATATCTTTCCAGTTTTTCCAGGAGGATTATGTTTTGTTGGTGCTATAACTAAGCTTATCAATTGAGAGCTTTTACGGTATTAATAAATCCATTTATTAGCAGAGATGGATGGAATATTTAGGCAATGCAGTTTTCATTTTATCCCATTTTTAAAAGATGATGGTATTGACTGAACATAGAAAACATTCATAGAATTTGATAGGGATGAAACTAAATGAGAGAGTTATACGAGTTATTGTAAACACATAGGGAAATATATCCTCTCCAGAGTATTTTTAAAAGTGAACCCTACTGAATTTTGTAATGAGAACAGAATTTCATATTAAATACTTGCAGAAAAAAGCTTTAAGACTTTCTTAAGTTAGACAAAACACAGAAAAGTAGAAGATTTTTAGCTTTGCTGGGCATATATAGTTCCCACCAAAACTAACAGTGATGAGGGCACAAGAACGCTGGGGAAATGAGTCCATTAAATGGCTAGCTCAAGCTTCCAGTCAGGTGATAGTTACTGAATCTAATGGATATGACTCTGGTTTCTACTCTACCAATGGACAACATTCACTTGTATCTCAGGAATCTGCATTGTGTTCAAAAAGGCAGAGGCCTTTCCAGATGCTTTGGTAAACTGCTGGCATTTTGATTTCAGTAAAGCCTTGCCTTTGCTGTGCTCTAGCAGTAGCAAATTAATCATGCATAGCTGCAGATGCTTTGAAGGGACATTCCTGTGTTCTTAAATAGTTTGCTGCAATGTCTTAAAAAGGACACCAGAGGGCAAAAAATTATTAGGTGCTTTTGAAAGCCATGTTAGTGGGAGCGGGAATGCAGAGCCCTGCCTGCCCCTTGCCCTGGTGTCACCTGTGTTTTGGGAGATGATGATGGGGCCAGTGTGGTTGCTTTGCATGGACAGGTGTCACCCAAGCTGGTGCTCTGGGCTTCTTCTGTACCATTGCACTGGAGACCGGTGCTCATCCTCATCCTGACTAAACTTGAACCAGATGGTACCTCCCAAAGTGAACGAATGCTTATTTCTTTATTTAGAGCAAGAGGAATCCATACGAAATGTTAAAAATTTTAAAAAGTGGCCTGACGAATGTAGCTCCATGGCACAGAAGTCACATGACAATGAAAAGGCTTGTTAGACACATCTTGATAAACAGTCAAGCAGCTTTAAATATCCTCACCATGAAAAAGGAAATAAGGAGTACATTTTCCCTTTGAAGTTCTGTCAAGTGTAGCAATCACAGCTGTACTGGTTTTACTAACCTAAGTATTTAACATACCTCTTTTCCAAATGTTTTTTTCTTCAAGGCAGCTGTGAACAGACAGCAATAGCTACTCACACTTTGGGATACCCTGCAAATAGTAATGTTGAAGAGGCTTTTGGATATATTCTCCCATTATCTTCTGCATTGCAGTGCAACATGTGGGTAGGATTTCCTGTGCCAAAAGAACTGAGAGGACTCTTCTGTGCTATTATTATCACCAAGTATGACTGATCCTGTTGTAGCAATGGAAAATGTAAAATATCAGACATAGTGGGTCTGATTTTTCAATGTCATACTGGAGGGTGCTTGTGAGGACAAAAAAAAATATCTTATGTAGCATTAGATGACAGAAAATGCAGGGCTTTATAAATCAAAAGTACTTAAACCAGATTTTTTTAGGGGTGAGACCAGTTTCTTCCAATTCAGACCTGTACCCTTGGCAGCCGGTGGCTGTCCCTCCATAGATGGAACCTGCCATTTGTACAGCCCTTTCAGCCAAGAGCTGATAAAGAACATCATGGATGTTGTTTCACCTCCAGATGTTCTGTGTGACAAGTGTTGATCGAATGAAGCCCTTTGAGGCCAAAGCATGACAATCTAAAGGAATGCTGTCAAATGTATGAAAGTGTTCAACGTATTTTACACAAATTTGAACATCTGTGGTGCTCAAGGAAGATTTCATGGAGCTCTATAGGTATTGTTATATGTAATTTAGCTTCACAGCATGGGTACATTTTTATCCTCAGTTTATGGCTAGAGAGATTGGCACAGAAAAGATAAGCAATTAGCGATTGGGAAACAAAGATATTTTATGCCCCAGAGGGAAGCAGAACCCAAGCAAGTCAAGCAGTAAACCTATCCATCTTTTATTTTTCGTAACACCATTTTGTGGAACTACTGTTTCTAATTTGGTGGAAATGGCAAGCAACTGTTCATGGTTATAAAGCAGTGTTGGGTTCTAATGAAATAAAATGAGAAGGTAAACACATTTCAGATCACCTTCTCATAGATATCTAATTTAGATAGGTTGCCAATTCCAAAACCATGAGGCATAAATTAATGTAATTCATTATTTGAGCTTCAAAAAGGAGATAATTGTGAAGGCTGCGTCCTTCCTTTTAGAAGGGTATTTCTTTTTCCTTCTAGTTTCTGATTATGTATTATACACTTACAATATATTTTTGGCTTTTCTTCACAACCACTGGAATTAGAGGCATCATTATTGTTGAAAATGAAAGCTGAAATCCCTTACAGAAAGGAGCTGGGGTTTTCTGAAAAAGGTGATTTCTATGAGGCTCATCAAGCCGCCTGGCTCAGTATCATTTTTGTTTCCTTTGGTTAGCAGGATGAAGTTTTAAAACATCCATATCCCTTCATGAGCAACATGGAAAAAGAAAGTGGACGGGACCTTTCTGCTACTCTTAGATCACATAGCTGTTAACACTTCCAGCTAGGATGTTCAATGCAGGTGTCTGGGTTGACATCCGCTGACTGATCATGTTGGAGACATCTCTCATGTCTTGGTCCTGGCAGACAGTGCAATGCTGGATGAGATTTCTCTCTGATATGGCTTGAGGATCCCATTCAGAAGTTTCCAGGCTCCACAATACCACCATTTCAATGTAGCTGATGTGACTTCAGTGAAGAAATTTGTGCTGCCTCTGTATTTGGAAGTTTTGCCTTATCACACCTGTGTAACGCTCACTGTTGCCTGAAGATGCAACCAGACACTGAGAGCAGCAAGTGCCCTGCCGAACACTTAAGAAGGAGAGTCCCAGGCTCAGGGGAATGCAGCTCAGCTTCTGGATCTTGGCCTGAGCTTTGAGGCTGTTAAAAAGAAACGGGTTTTTTTTAAAGTGTGATGATTTTTATTAGGTTGTCAATTTATTTATTTTTTTTTTAAATTTTGACATTTGAAACAGTGTAAAATGTGTTTTACATGGACAGATATGTTGGTCTTCCTGCATGGGAAGGAGCAGCCCCATGGATGTGTCAAGATGGTTTATCTGTTGAACGTGAAAGATGTGGAGTATCTGTGTACTTCACACAGACGTGTTCAATTTCACCCTTGTTACAAGAACAAAAAGTGGTGGGACAGAACAGTGGGGATTTCTGTCTGAATCCAGATACATCTCCACACATGTGGGGTGTGGGAATGGACAGTGGGGCAGGAGGTCCTACAGCTGGGGCCAGGAGGATCATGGCAGTGGTGGATGAGCTCCAAGGTCTCTCTGAAACTGCAGAATTGCCATGATGGACCAACAGCCACTCTGGTCCTTGTCAGTCCCACCACCAGCAAACAGTACAGTCTCAAGCTGGCTGAGAGGAGAAGGTGGTTACAAACCCAGAACAGCTTTCTGAAGACAGGGGTCAAAGGATGTGGGGCAAAAAAGTCCCTCCTGAAGGGCTGATTTGGATGTGGGTTAGTGTGTGCCCTTCTCACAGAGTTAGGGGTGTGAGCAAATGATCCAAGCACAGGTGAGTGAGTTTTACAAAAAATGTCTGTAAACAGGCAAGCATGGTTGCTTCTGTGAAGTCTCGGCAGGTAACATATGAGCAAATACTATGTTCACAATCCATTTGAAGTGGTACTACCCAATTCCTATATCCTACTGTATTAATGCTGCGAGAATATTGCTGCGTGGAGAACTCATAGCAGCCTTCTGGTATCTGAAGGGGACCTGTAAGGATGCTGGGGAGTGACTCTTCATTAGGGACTGTAGTGATAGGACAAGGGGCAATGGGTTAAAACTTAAACAGGGGAAGTTTCGATTGGATATAAGGAAGAAATTCTTTACTGAGAGGGTGGTGAGGCACTGGAATGGGTTGCCCAGGGAAGTTGTTAATGCTCCATCCTTGGCGGTGTTCAAGGCCAGGTTGGATAGGGCCTTGGGTGACATGGTTTAGTGTGAGGTGTCCCTGCCCATGGCAGGGGAGTTGGA
Source organism: Psittacula echo (assembly GCF_963264785.1). Taxonomy (NCBI): domain Eukaryota; kingdom Metazoa; phylum Chordata; class Aves; order Psittaciformes; family Psittacidae; genus Psittacula; species Psittacula echo. The sequence continues at coordinate 32,820,473 of NC_137738.1, read as the reverse complement.
ACTAGATGATCTCAAGGTCCTTTGCAACCTTAACTATTCTATGATTCTATGATTATCAAAAATTACTAATTACCAGTTATACCAATATTTTAAGGGGAGTTTTGTGGAAAGGAAGTGTTTGCCATCCCAAACCCAACAGAATCATAAGAAATGGCACCTCTAACCAATTGGAGATAACGTTACACTGAGATTTTGTTTCTGTAGAAGGGAAAAAGGCAGAAATTGGTGAGGTAAATGCCTGCAGTCCCACTGCACTGAGGGCTGTGGTTGCAAACTCAGCAGCACTTGTGCATTACAGAGATACAAGATAGAGGAGATCAACTGGTTAGTGGTGTCCTGCTTTTTGTGAGGCTCCTTTTGCTGGCCAGTGTCTGACATATGTCAGTGACAACAAAGTCATGACCAAGCACACAGTGAATCCCACTAGAGCTACTACTTTGTAAACTGCATAATAAGCTGAATTAGAGATCCTCCAAATACTTCATTTTATATTATTAAAGACTGGATACTCCTTCAGATGTGGCAGTCTGAAGCATATTGAACATTATAAGCCTGCATTCAGGGCTTTATATGTAGCCATTTGCAAGGCTAGACTTTGTCAATGCTGTTTGAAAAGACTCCCTAAGCCAGGAATCCAAATCATGCTTTCATGTTCAGCTGAGACATGGGAACATCCCGGCTGTGTGACAAAGCTGCTGTTGCTCCTGGCCCCCCCTTAGGCTAGCACCGCCTCAACAGAGACTATCATACAAACGTTCACATTAAAGGGACTCCCCTCCGGATCCTGCGAATTCAAACCACTATAAATACAGTTCTATGACTACATTAACGATCTGGCACTGTTATTTGGCATTGCATAACGATGAGAAAATACTAAAAAACTGACAAGTAGAAAGCACAGGCTGTTCTTTGCTTTAAGGATATGAGCACTAGGTGTCAGTGCAGTCCCAGGAAACGGTACCATCTCAAGGGTCCCACCAATTGCCAAGGAAAAAGCAATTTTTATTTTCCCATTTGGGAAAAAGTAGGTTTTGATGGTGTCAGACAAATAAGAGAAGAAGACAACCATGTTATAAATACGGATATATGTATAAATATACAATATAAATTTTATGTGGATAACATCTTTTATTCAGAAGGGAGAAGTAATTTGTACAGCAAATTGCAGTCTATGCCAGGATCATCTCTTTTAGCACTCACTGATCGAGCCCTAGACTGACAGTTTCAGATGAAGATTCCCATCTTGAAAAGGTCTGCTGTACTGAAACTGCTCAATGTTATTTCCCTAATTCACAACAATTTTAGATTACTGATATAACACGACTTCAGACAAGTGGTTCACGAAAAATTAGGGAACACGAATACACAAGAACAGAGCATACTAAAACAGAAACAAGACTATGGGAAAACATCCATACCCCTCCAGCACCTGAGATTTCCTTGTTTATTCATCTTTCTTAAACTTTTTAACCTTTTCTCCCTATTAATTTCCCTCTGGGGCCTAAACATTCTTATCTCCTTTACTCTTCCAAATGTGTTCTGAAATAATTGCAGACGTTGTAAGTTGGAAAAATGAGAGTGACAAGTAAGAAATACAAATTTATACTCAGAGCTCATGAATCCGTGTATTTCTTCATGTCTGGGTTTCATCATTTGCTGATTTGTTATGTAGAAGAGCAGCATGAATGAGAAACAAAGTTCTGGCAATCTTGTTTTGGGTTTTTTTTTTTTCTGTCTTTTAACAAATGATGGCTTCTGTTGAAATAACCCCCTATAAAAACTTACATAGCTCCCTTGTGAGTTCTTCCTGTGCCAATTAAGTTCAAATGAAATGTAGTGGTTTTTATTTACTTTTTTATTTATTAAATGTCCAGATTATTTGGACATATAATATTTTATTTATTATATGTCCAGGTAGCTTCTGGCTACCATTAGAAACTTGCAAATAAAACAGATGCCTTATTGATCTGTGTCAATTCAGCTCAGAGTCCGCTCCAGGATAAACTAGACATCTTCTTCCTCAAGTCCTCAGGAAAGAAGGGCCTGAGCAAAGAGACGAGTCAAGTGTCCTGCCCCAAATCTCAACAGGCTGAAATACTGGCAGACCAGTGAAGGAAATTAAGTTCACAGGTAGACAGACCTCCTACTGGTAAATAGGTAGGAAGCATTTCCATGCTGAAATACCACTTCTAAGAATGACAGGTAAAGGAGTATATCTGCAAAGACAGAGAGAAATATCAGGAGGTACTTTGGTATCTGCCACATCTTCACAAAGCAGTGGGCTCAAAGCCAAGTTTTGCAATCACCCACTGACAGAAGAGTACCTTCCACTGAAATGGATGGATGATTATATATTCACAAAGGTCCTTTGCAAGGGTGAAGCTCAAGGCATGGGGCTGTTGATTTGCAGTCGCAAGAAAAAGATACAGATTCAAGGCCCCAGGTGAGCTGCTCTTGACCATGGTTTGAGTAGGGGGGCTGAATTACAGACATCTAGAGGTCCCCTTCCTACCTCAGCGATGCTGTGATCCAGAAAGTCTTTTCCATTTCTAATTCTTAAGTTCATAGGTTATGTTACAGAGAAAAGAGAGAGCAGTTTTGATTCTAGTTCACACCTTTGCAGAGGAGGAAAAACAGTGTGTTAAAAGACGTTGTGGTAGGATCAAAGAATTTTAGGAAAAGAATGTGACCTCATGGTGGCCTACCAATTTGCTCTAGTTTAGTTTAGAAACTTCGTCTATTTTCACCCAGTTACTTCAAGTGCAAAGTTATTCTGTTAAGAATGGGTGTTAGGAGGTTAAAGAGCTGTGGACTGACAAATGCACATCTCCTCAGTCAAGCCTGATGAGAAGCACTTACATACTACATGGGCTGCCAACAGGACAATATATCAACTCTGTAGGTGTCCGGACCATAACTGAGGTAAGCCGGCAGATGACAGGCAATCATTCATAAGCTGTGAATAATGAGATGTGAGACACACAACTAGTATCACATGACGTCTTTTCCTTATTGATGTTGTAAAAATAATGATTTAAAGGTCAGCTGAAGTAAATAGGCAAGTTTTGGGTTGATGGATTTTTTAGGATTTAACAACCGTGTACAAAATTACTAAGAGAGAAGATCATGCAGCTAACATGAATTTAGCTTAAAATAAGGTTTCTGATAATTGATTCTATGATTGTGCTGTTTTATGTCAAGGCCTACATTCAGGGTCCAATTCCCTGAGTAAGAGGAATGTCTCACAAACAACTTGAAACAACATTTTGCTGAATTCTCCTTCTGACATCATTACTGCAGAGTATGCTGCTTACTTCTGACTACATTAATGATAGCAAGGTGTACTGGTTTTTTATCAGTCCTCATGCTCTTCCTATGTTTGGGTGCTATCCCATCATTTTCCTTTCTTCTCTTGGTTACTGTCTTGTACTTCTTCTCTTCTCCGCCTATTTTCTTTCATCTGGTCATGTTTTTGTCTTTTCCATAAATTTCATGTGCTTTCCTTATTTTTCTCCTCTCCTTAAACATAAAACTCTCCTTTACTAGGACCAACTCTGAAAATATCTGAGTCTTGTTGAATCAGTTGTTAATATCATCCCCACAGACTTCTCTTGAAAAAACATTTCCAATAGCACATCAGCACATCATGACTGCCAAAGAAGGCACTCAAAGGGAAACAAACTTCCACTTGACATGCCCAGCATGACACCAAACACATCTGATGTCATTCCACAACCACAGGATTTACTGTTATTTTGTTTTGATTTTCCCCAGCCACTGGTACTGGATGAGCAACTTCACAAAGAACAGTTATTTAATGGCAGCTATACAAGCTAGAGAGTTAGAGCTAGTAGCTTTAGAAAACCATGATTTGATTTCACCCTGGCCAGCCTGAAAGTCAGTGTCAAAGGACCTGATATTAAACAGGCCTAGACAAAGGAGAAGACGTTAAGACAGTGATTTCATAAGAGGAACTGAGCTCTTATAATAACTTTAGGGACCAAAAAATGAACAGTAAAGATTAATGACAGCATGTGGAAAGACACTGTTTACTTCTCTTCCAGGATAAGAGGAAAAATAGTTGTCTTCTCAGCACAACAGAACTCTGGTCTTTCTCATTAGGCAGGAGGATCATACGATGAATCAAAATATGGAGCTTGATTTTGGTTATAAAGTAATAATCCAGATATATAGTCACTTTCTAGCCCTCAGCCAGCAGTCACTTGAGCACTATCATGCACTCTATATGGTAGAGTATTTAACCTATGCCTTTTCAATAACATACAGTACAGCAGCTCAGAAGAGAAGATCAAGTGGAGTGAGGTAGATAATGGGTCTGTAATGGCTTCTTCTCTAAAAGAAGGAATGAACAGAACTTGCCATGCTAAATTTCTCAACAAAAAAAAGACAGCCATCAGTATTACCTCCTTGAGCTACAATTCAGAGGAAACAAAATTGCTATCTCAGCACATTCTTCTTTGTGGCTTTCCATAATGGAGAGGTGCTAGAGAGCCCAATGAGCTCCAAAAAGAGCAGGCACTAGCACATACATGTACCATTTTCCCATTGACTTCCTGTCAGGACACCTTTCCTTCCAGACACATCCCTGTTTCTTTTTTCTCTACCCATCAGGTCAGCAGACCTATATCTTTGTCATACTTATTTGAATCCATTTTAAACAACACATGGAAGGTTTCTTCTCAGGTGCTTGGTCAACAAAAGGAGTTCAAGTAAGACTCATCTTATGAAAATATGTCAGGAAGCATTTAGCTTCTCTTTATCCATCAAATCCTAGTCCTCCCTAAAAGGCACAACAGCTTTATTTGTTGTACATGCTGTGCCACAAGGTTTCCTCTGCTTTTAGTCATGCAAATTCTATCTGCTTCCTTGTCTTGCCGTGGTGCTTTGTGACGAGTGCTACCGGGAGAGGTTAAGTGTGTGTGCCAGCCCCATGCCTCTGCCATGGCCAAATATGATATTTCCAGTGTTTATGATAGATTGAAACTACAGTGACAACAGGTTTTCACATATGCTCCAGACATGCACATGCATGCATCATGGAAAGGCTCAAAGAAAAATTCCTATTGTTTCCTCTGAGACTCTGGCTTTATACCCTTGCTAACAATTCAAGATATAAAGTATTTGTGGCTGTGGACATCTGCTCCAATTCTCAGACAATCCACAGAAATACCAAAGCTTTCACACAGATAATATTACCTAAATACACTTTATTTAAAATTTGTATATCATAAATTGCCCATATGCAAAACTTGAGCCTGGTTGTGACAGGCTTGTGGCATCATATGATATCATTTCTGTTATCTGGGCTTGGAAAACAGAAAAGCATTTCCTGCAAAAATTGTTGCGTATGCATTTTTTGTAATAGTCTTATGGGAGAATATTCAACTAACTCTACTAATTCCTTTGCTCTGGGCATTCGTGCAGTGAAATAAGATCACTTCAATGTTTAGGAAAGGTTGTGATGTTAACAGAAATAGACAAAGGCATAAGCATATATATTTCATTGCATTTATAGAAGATTCCTGGATTAATTTTTTTCCAGTTCTGATCTTCTGGAATTTTAAATGCAGTCATGAATTTGTATATGCTTACAAAGAACAAAATCTCATTTTAGTTGCTCACAGAAATGTAATTTACCCTCACAGATTTCATCGGAGCTTCATATTTCAACTCAGGTTATCAGCACTAATATCCGTAGAACAGAAATAGGAGTGCCATAGGCTTTTTTAAAGACCAATTGGTTTTCTGCTGATTTTACTAGATGTACAAAGAAATACGCCTAACATTTCTGGATTTTAGCTATACATTTGCATTTTAGCATTGCCTTATTCCAACTTGATTATTTCTCTTTCTTTTTCTTTGTAGAGGCCAAATGAAAATTTTCTCTTATAAGGAAAACATACTTCTCACTAGAATCTTTTAGAAGCCATAAAAAGAAAGAATTATAACGATAGGTAAAAAGTACCTGCTTTGGTTAGAGAATGGACTATCATCCATTAACAGGATACACATTAAATTAGTAAACATTATATATACGATACTATTAAATAATATTATATTAATTTTAGAATAAAATAGAATCTAAAATAAATATTATAACATTAAATACTAGAATATTAATATTTATTCTAATATAAAAATTATTAAATATAAATAATTAATAAAATATGTTTTAAAGGCTCACCCAAATTTGATAGCAGTTTTCTATATACTTCAACAAGTGGTCAACACTACCACTCTTGTAATATTGCCAGTTCACATAATTTCAAAAGTAGGTGTTCTGCTGTGAAACTTGAAATCTGCCCATTTGCAAGTCTTAGGCTGAAATATCGCCATCATGTTGAGAAGTGTCCACTGTGTGCAGAAGTTCAAGTTATTCAATTTCTTCAAGGGCACAAATCACCCAGCTGAGAATAGAAATGGTATCAGATGACTCAGATCAAACCAAAGTAACCCAATAGAAAACACTTACACATTCCTAAATGAAGAACATTCAGTATGCTAACACTGAAAGCAGGAGTGTTAACATTCCTAATTACAGCATTTGCCACGAGCAACATGGAGGACTGTTGCATAAAAGACTTAAAAAACCTCTCGGGAATGATTGCTTCAGAAAAGTGTGTGTGATCTATCTCTTTTTCCTCTGCAAGTCATAGTGAAGGGAAGAAGGAAGCTAGCACAGGGCTATTGCTATCCTTTAGCATGAAGACACCCATCACTTTTTCCCATAGAAGGTTTATTACTAGAGCATGACAACAGTTAATGCACCTATACATTGGATGTTGTGTTATTAATGGCCCCGCTAATAGCTGGTGACAGTGAGAGAGTGAATTTCCACAGTTCACAGCCCTTTGTAAGACTTCTTCTGGAACATTTCTCTTCACTATCATCACCTAGACTCCCCCTCTGACCTCTTTATCAGTCAGTGAGTGGTACCAGAGGCTTAAGACACATAATCATAGCAGTGTGTCATGGGTGCTCTGCAGAGCAGCACAATGCAGAGGGAAAAATTAGGGGCAAAAAACCCACTGCATTAAAAAATACAAGTTCCTGTTAATACTTTACGAGGTAATGATAATGCCATTTAGTTTCACCTTCTCCTTTGAGCTTACTAACTTTACCTGAATTGTCATATTTAGTTTTCAAGTAAATCTTCATACTTACAGCTAGCCAACCTGATCTAAAATTCACCGCAGGCAGTGAAAATGCCCTTCAAAAATTTACTTCAGTGGATTTTGGATCAAATCTGTATCTACCTTATAGCTTTGTCTCCCTTGGCTCCTAGCCGTGAAACCAGAGTCTGAATGTGGCTTATCTGTTTAGTGGAGGAATTTAAAAGTAACATTAAAAGAAAACACTATTATGTCTGCTTCCACTTCTGCCTCCCTTTCAAGAGAAAGAGAAGTAGCTGCTCATTTCAGTACATCTGCAATTAAAGGGAAGATAAACAGCTACAGGTCACAGGTTATTTCAAGCATGCTTTGTGCTCATCAAACCTTAGAATATGGAAGTCTTTTGTTCCTGTGTTTTTGCTCCACAGACCAAGTGGCTAAGTGAATGTTCACAGAAGTTGCTGAAGCACAGTACTGGCTCTTGGGCTGCACTTGGTCCAGGAGCACTCAGAGTCTTCCAGGACCTTCAAAGCCTTGCACCTGGCCTTTCACAAAAATGTGTCAAAACATATTGATGCTGCTGGTGGCTGTAACAGGAAGGGTGGCTATAATGTACAACTCCATGTGAGAGAGCAGAGGCATCAAATCTCACCATTCCATCTCTTGAAATTGCCAAAGCTTCTTTGAGACATCTTGTTTACTGTTTACACTATTAAAGGTTATTGTATTACCATTGAAAGCCTAAATTGTAAGGTGGGCAAAACCATCCTGAGTACCTTTAACAGGGAACACGAGAGAACATATGAGAAGGAACATATGAGAAGCAATGTAAGTACTTGACTGTCAATTTATAGTAATTCAGACTCTGAGTTTTCATTTGAACTGTTCAAAGGGTTTAAAATATTCCCTTTTCTTCAGGAGCACTAAGGAGTTTGTATTGCACAGCAACTTTCACAATTAAAAGATCAGTGAAGCTATTTCCAAGTCTGCTTTACAGCAGAAGTAACTTCAATCTTTCTGTTACTCTTGGTGCTTTTCAGCCTGCTAGAAGAGCGCTTGGATTAAATATTTAGGGTATGGTCCATTTTAAAAATATGCTCTTAAAGGAATCTTTTAGTTGGTTTGTTTCCTTAACACAAAATATTTATTACTCAAAACTCAGGAAAGCTGTTCAGGTAGCATAATGCAAAGAGCTGTCTTGGTTTGCACAATATTGCTAAGGGCAGGTCAAACAGGAAGAATTTATATACTTTCCCTGCCCTTCGTTTTGCTTTGCTTTGCTTACTATTACCAGTGGTACCTTCCAGCTTTATTGGGAGTCTTAGGGAATTGAGGGGGTACCATTTTCTTAGTTTGCTTTCCCAGAAGTCCCAGCTCTAAGTCAGATTAATATATGATGCACTCTGACTGAAGGTTCACAGGACCTAGAAGTTATTCTGGAAGCACTAAGGCTAACATTGGCTGGCTCCCATGTCATACCACTGAAGACGATTTTGATATTTCAGCAGCTGGATGATCCCTTGGCTCTTTCTGTGTCTTAGCATCTATTTCTGGCCACCTACTTTAATGAAATTTGGAGGATCTGAATTTTCTCAGAGATTGCTATTCCTTTATCAAATTGATCAATGGATTTCAAAGGAGTTGGGTCAGGAGGAGTGGTGGGATCCAACCAAACAGATGAGATCATGAGAAATGTCTCATGTCTATTAAATCAGAAAGAAAACCAGCTACCATGTTGTACTTTAAAAGAGTTTGGATTTCTGCAGATTTTGCATGGGTAGCATACATCTCCCTGGGCTGGGCTGGCAGGGAGAAGCACAATGTAAGTGGTGGGTTTCAAACCCAGGTTCTCAGCAGCTTCGTAGAATCATAGAATCATAGAATAGTTAGGTTTGGAAAGGATCTTCATGGGGAGGTATGAGCAGCTGCTCAGAACCAAACTCTCCTTTGCCCAGGACTAAACCTTGCCAGGTGCTGCACATGCTGCCCCCACTCCAGCAGAGCACTTAAGCTCATGCTTAACTTTCAACACATCAATTACTCATGGAGAAGTCAAGCCCGGAGAAGCTGCTGCTGCAGAGATAGCAGTGAAAAGGAAATGGGGAGGTGGTGACCTTATTGCCTCCCTTTCCCAACGGACTTGTCTGCAGACGTCATTCAGGGCCTGTGGTAAAATGATCACACAGGCTAATAGGTCAATGACCTGCTACTCTGTCGTTGGCCTAGCCCCAACCTTTGCAAAAGAGAGGGGAAGAGAGAGGGGAAGATCTGTGCAGTTTGTCAGATGTTATCACACTTGATAAGACAAAGCTTCGCTTTCAGGAATTTCTCTTTCCTAGTTTGCTATGAAAAAAGATGGCAATCCAGAGATCTGTGGTGGCAAAAAGGAAACTCACAATCTTTTGTTCTTGCTCTGCCACTCACATCTATGACAGGTTTCCTTTCTCCCTTAAGCTATTCCAATTCCTGGCTCTTCATGTGTCAAAATAAGTTTCCAAAGCAAATCACAAATGCTTCGGGTAATTAGAGCTGTCATTTTGATGTCAGGGAAAAGCGCTTCCCTTCCCAAGAACAAGGCACCTCTTGGTCAACAGTGTATAGTGGTGATGATGAAAAAATTGGCATTTGCCTTTTTAGGGTTTTTGTTTGCTAGTACTTTTTTTTTTTTTTTTTTTTTTTTTTTTTTTTGTGGTTGGTTTGTTTGTTTCTCTTCGGGGATTAAATTAGGGAAAAGAGGAGATTGCCTTCTGTTGCTGCCATATGAGACCTTCTCTGATTCAAAAACTCTCAGAAAATGCAGCTGACAGGTATATAGCTGTGCACAACCACTTAAACACACAAGAGTGACCCAACAATAGCCTCTTCAGAAGTGCGGACATCCAGCTGAGTGTAAAGAAAGTTTTAAAAAATATATATTAAAAAATAACAATGAGAAAAATTGAACCACAGGAAAGGTAAGATCTGTTCCTTCAAATCTCCAGCAGCATGAAAAGCTTTTCCCTAAACTTTATTCTAAATGTTTAGGGGAGTATCTTTAAAAAGTACTGTGACAAACAGGCATGCAGCCCAGATCCTCTCTCTTCCAGAGAGATCCTTAAGGACAAATATGAAGCTCCCTTCATAAGACTGAAACAATAATGACATTCTCACCAGGAGTCTACTCTCAACAGCTCTCATAGTTTGTTTTTAATGTGAGCATTTTGTAATAATGGCAACATATATGGAGATAATTATTTCAAAGGCTCCTTGTTTTCTTTGTGTGAGTTTAACTGCACAGAAAATATTTTCCAAGCAAACTGCCCTGCTCCAGTTACACACTCCTGCACCATGCATGACTCCCCGATCTCTGTAAAATTACAGATTGCTCCCCAGTCTTCTCTAGGGCACCTGCAGCACTTTGGTCACAGGAAATTTCAATCAGAATGGAACCAAAGCTAGGTTTTAGATGTGGAGAGAGTGAAAATAGTTGAAAAATTATCTAAAATGTGTACTGCAGGATGGGAAGAAGAATGGGCTTTCTAATCAAGATGCAGGGCATTTGCACTCAGATTTGCTCTTTTATTGCTGTTCAATCCACTTTTGGTGAGTCATTTACTTTCAGTGCCTCTAGATCCCCTGATCCACAAAGGGAATCACTATGATTACTTTTTCCCATCTTTCATGCATTCTTTGCAATGTGTCATTCTTGTAGTGTGCAAAGAGGTACTACTGTGAAGCACTGAGCACAGTGAGGGTGCCTCTTTGAAGCACAATTCACCGAAGTGGTTTGCTGGTGGCATCAGTTTAAGGGCTAGTTTAAAGGCTGTCCCATCTGCTCTTCCCTGCCTGTGTACTGCAATTCACCGCCCTGCCAGTTCAACTCTCAATTTTTCTGGAAGATGCTGAAAGAAGATCAGGAAACTTATCTGGTTAAAAATAAATCTCCCCTCATCAACATAATTTCTCATTCAAGTCAAAATAGTGATAAGTACAGTGTGGTCCTATCAGCAGATGCTAGCACAAGCAAGTGGGCTGTGAGATGTAGCACAGGGATGAGAACAAAGACTTTGTGATTTCCTTATATGAGCTTAGCCAGTTTTTCATTTCACTGCAGCCTGAGTAAAGCTTTTTAAGCTGGAGAAGCATCAAGTATGGTTATATCAGTCTCTGCTGCAACTCCATTATGAAACTTTGCCCTTCTGCAGGATTTCTATTCAAGTACCACAGCAGCTCTTTGCAAACATTAAGTGCTGTGTCCCTACAACACACCTGGCAGGCAGATACAGTATCCCCTTATCAGATGGGCAAAATGAGCTGCACAGGGATCATGACTGGTTCAGCCATGCAGCACGAGCCATTGTGAAAGGCAGCAAGAAGCAGAAAACTCCTAATTGCTGGACTGATGTTTTAACTAATAGGCTTCTGCTGGAAACCAGTGGCTTCTGATAGAAACTGCCAATACAAAGATACTTCAAGCAGCAATAAGAATGGGCTGAGAAGTAACAATGATATGACTTGCAGATGGCTTTCATTAAATAGAGTTTTTATTGGATTAAAGACACAGTTTAGAGTCTACAGTAGAACTGCCTGAAATACTTTAATCTAATCTTGAAGAGGCTTTTTGACCAAATCAAACATTTTGCTGGGAATTTTTCAACTCCACTGAAATTTCCTGGGGGATCTTGGTTTGAAACAAACAAAAAAGTAATTTCAAAATGCTCATGTTTGTTAACTTTAGAAAATATATGTTAAAACTTGTAAGAATAATTATTTTTGCCAGCTCTCGCCAGGAGAAGCTTTGTCGTGGATTATCATGAGTGACTGACTGGGCTACAAATACTGTAAAAACCTAAATGGTTTTGTATGCTATAATAGTAGCAAGGAAATATTTATTCTAGTATTGATTAACCTTTCCTGAAAGAAAGCTTCTTTCACGTTATGTTTGGTGTTTATCATCAACCTTTAAAAAAGCACCCTGCTTTTATAGTAAAAATTGGTATCTTGTGGCATTGTTTGGCTCAGAGGTTTTGGGAGCAGGGTCTTAATAGTCAAAAGAGAATTGCATTAAGCCAAATGTTAGCATTTTCATATATAGCCATATCCTAACAAATCCTATCAAGGCACAAATTATCCTGTTTTGCAGTGTAAAATCCAAATAAAATTATATAAATGCTTGCAACTCTATTTCCTGCTATATTCTCAGATGTTAACATAAGCTTTCTGAAGTTTTTATTTTTGAGGACAAACCAACATAGGTAAGCTCATGGTTAGACAATGAACAAGGTAAATAAAAGCCTGCCTTCTCTAAATAGAAGTAAAAGAATGGCCTTACTAGGTTTCTGGGCCTATCTGTGATTGCTTCAAAAACTAAACCAACTGAAACTTTAGCTACACTTTCCTTCTAATTTTCAACTGTTTAAAATTAGCTGTGAACCTCAGGTTCCAGTACAAACAGAGACCCAAATCCCACCTAGGCTGACTTCTCAAAGGCAAGAGAAATGCCTTCTGATTATGGTTCATAAAAAGAAAAATCATTTACAAGCATGGAAAATAACATTCATATTTTCATAAATAACGTGAACAAGTGGTGAGGGAGGTTAAAGGAAGGGATAAAGCTTGCAATTCTAAACCAAAGGAACAGAAAACAAAGCCAACAACCCCTGAAACGATTCAGAAGTCCCATCAGACCAAAACCAAATGCTTTCAAAATCTGAAAAAAAACCTTCTGGTGTGAAATAATTTCAAGTTTCTATGAGAGCGCGGTTAGCAATAAACTATAAATCACTGCAAATAGAAGTTTCTAACCGACAAGTGGCAAACACATGAAGGCTGTTTCTCCATACTTTGGCTTATTTGAATACAATTTTTTGAAGTCGTTCATAAGGAAACAAGATTTATATAATCACTGTATTTCCCAGCTCTTTCAATTGCTCTGATCCCTTCTGGCTAGCTCCAGCCCAAAGCGAGGGCACTAGAGGCTTGGAGAGATTGTAGTCCAAAATATCCCATGAATGTCACTACCCAATGGTACAGGGAGGCTCAAACAGAGGCATCCAAGAGCTCTGGTGGGATACTGATGGCTCACCTGACACCACAGACACTAAAGAGGAGAGACCCACGGTGCATGTACTGACAACACTGAAAGCTGTGACTGGAGCTCACAGCTTACCAGCCATCGGGTGCTTCAGCTGCAGAATTGAGGCCATAGGCAGTCTGCTGCTCACTGAAGAGATTCAGTGTGTCATTGACAATATTTGGGGAAAGAACCTCTGCTAACTGTCAGTTCTCCTCTTACAGTGTTTTTTTCCACTTTTCTCTCCTTAATCTTCAGAGAAAAGTTAAAGAGCAGGAGCTGAGCAAATGCCCCTGGGTAAGCAGGGATTTGGGCAGCCAGATGGTTTTGTAGCAGCTGCTGCATTGCTTTCTTTGTCCAGAAATTCTTTATTTCACAGTGTTTCCACCCACAAAGTAAAAACTTTAACATATTTGAGTGTCTGCAGCAGTCACTGCTCCAATAATATCATGTAAGCCTGTAGTAAGGCTGAACACCTCTCCAAGATTCACTGATTCCTCCTGGCATCCAGAAGGCTCCTGGCAAAATGTTTTTCATAATCTTCCTTTCTCTTAATCTCCTGCGATAACATTTCAGTCACAGGCAGGAAAAGACTTGTCTTCCAGCAGTGGATCCAGATCCATACCCGATAGTGGCAGGAATGGAGAAAGCTGAATGCATGAAGGGCAGTAATTACCTGAATTATACAAGCCTCTGAGGACTCCTTCAGAAGGGCTCATGAATGTAGGAGTTCTCCTGTAATACTTAGTGAATCAATTTTCAGACACAACCTGTACATCTGTGTGACTGACACTTCAGTTCAAAGCTGTTTCGGTTGCTACCTCCATATGATGCAGACAGGACAGCATTCAGGACTGGCTAGCCATGTGAGTGTATAACAGCTTCTCAGCAGGTTTTGGAAGTTTTATACTGGCTCAGGTTCAGCCTGCAACTAGTGATATGCCTCTTAACTCCTGACTCCAGCTGGTCAGGAATCAGGAGCCCCCTGAAATCTCACTGCCACATGCTACGGGTATGACTATAAAGGCAGATGTGACTTTGAGATGCAGGTAGTTGTGGGCAGGCATGGCAAAGCCCAGAAGCCTGAATCTTGGTTCAACACACAGTGACCTTAAGATGCTGTTCAGAAAAGGTCTTTGTTGTATTAAAGTGGGAATTGTCTACACAGAGAAAAAAGAATGACTCTGTACACTGATGAAGAATTAAATGCAGGGACAGGCAAGAAAGAAGGGATACTCCCTGGGAGCATTCAACTGGAGCTCTGTACTGGGGGACAGAAAATAAATTACACAGCTGAGATTGATGGTGGAGAATGAATGTGATTTGTATTTTATTAATAAAAGAGGTCTCCCCACAAAGGAAATTCCCATCTTGGCCTGGTGATGTAGCACTAAGTGGAAATTGATACATGAAATGCCAAAGCCCATAGATCTCTGGTTACACTGAAGTAGACACTCTTTGGGGCTTGTAATTGCAGGGAGTTGGCAGACATACAGATTTCATCTTTGAGAGAGAAAAGGACTTTCTGCTCTCCTGCCAACTGAGATGACTAAGCTCAGTGCCAAGTTGGGCATACCTTCCAGAGCGTTTGCAAAGCAGCGTTCAGTTCTACCTTAGATTCTTTCACTCTCCGGGTTTCTGAAAATTAACTAATAAAATATTTGTAGTGGCACCTGCAGCAGTGAGGCATCTCAGAGAGAAAAGCCAAGTCCTGCCTCTCAGCCAGAGGAAGGCACAGTCGAGTAAAAGCAACAGCTCAGAGCTGCTGAGCAGGAGGGAAACAGGAAAAGTTTCGTAATGGCTGGGGCACAAAGGATGGCTCAAGGACAGCTGATACTCCTGGACTCTGCCCTGACTGTGAGCAGGAGTTTGCTCTCTGAAGACATCCTAATGGTGAGTATTAGTTACTGAACCATGGGGCAAACATTCTTCCTCAAGCATCCCACTGAAGGCAAGCTGCCCAAGCTGCCAGGGGATATCCGTGTAGTCCAGACCTGTTGTAACAAAACCTGGAAAGCCAGACCTGCTCTCTGTTGCTCTCTTCAGATTATTTCTCCACATTTTCCCTCTGATTTGTGATAGTGGAGATCAACAACACCAAGTCTGCTCTTGGTGATCTGTGCTGAATGCCAAGGTGGCAGATGATCAGCTATCCGATATTTAGCTGGACATTTCCACATGAAGAATATAAAACCTGTGGGCAAGAGAGCAGTACTAATACTTTTTGGCTAAATTCTGCTCTCAGTTACACCAGAGGAATGCAACTGAAGTCAATATAATTTACAGGCATTAAGGACAGCACATGGTTTGGGGTTTTTTTTTTGAGATGACATTTAGATTCTAGTTGCAGCTAATAGGGCTGGCCACAGATAAATTTCAAAGAAAAGTAACTCTGCTGTTTGTTTTATTTTCCCTAACTCCAGTGTCAGCCCCAGTCTAACAAAGCACCCTACAATATTTGCTTAGGCATTGACTTTGTTAGCCTAACTTATTTTAATGTGTTTATCCCACATTTCTGTATAAATGTGTAAAAAAAATAAAATCTGTTAATGCCAAATGTTCTCAAATACTCTTTTTCACAGGCACAGTGTACACTAGGAAGAGCTTGCAACTATAGCTATGCTGGAATTTTTATATCAATAAACCCCTGAGGGGTGGTGCAACTCCCAGCAGCACACTGGTTCCAAGGATGAAATAACATATCCTGGCAACCCGAGTGATTTTTGCCAACAGAGCTGCAAGGCATTTCTTTCGCTGAGACAGAAAACCAGCAAAAACTTCTCCTGAGAAAAGCAGGGACTCTACACTAGACAGCTGCGTGGGACATTCACCTAGCATACAGGAGACAAAGGTGTGCACCCCTACTCTGCTCACATCAGCTGCACCAGATCTGAGTCCCCTTCCTACTGAAACATCTCCCCAGCCCTGGCCTTCCTCACTGCCCAAAGATCCCTTCATCCCTCGGCACTCATCTGGCACAGCTACCATAGGACATAGAACTGGTGGTCAGAATGGAAAGTGGGAGAGCTGAGCATCAGTCGGGCAGCACAGGAGCTCGAAGAGGGGTCTCATTGTACCTTTGACATAGCAAATGCCGGCCTTGTGGCCAGCCTCAGGAGCAGAGTTTTGTCTGTTTTTCAGCAGAAGCACTTGTTGGGGTCCAAGAAATCTTTCCTGACAAGGATTATGTTGCAGCTGATGTGCCTCCACAAAGAGCATAGTTTTCTAAAAGTTGCTGTTGTCTGACACACGCACATGCATAATCGTATTTCACTGAAGAATTTCTGACCAACTCTTGTTGTGAGCTCAGGAAAGGCCAAATGACCTAAGGATTATAAGGTGCCAGTTACAGATAGTGTTTCACATTCTTTCTTAGAAAAATAGTTACAAAACTACTGGATTTTCTTTCCCTACTTTTTTTTCTGTATCTCTTCCAGTGCAAAATACTTCTTTCTCCCAGTGGAAGCCAATCATTTACGAAATAGTGTAATTCATATCTGTGTCTCTCAAGTGGGCCAGTGTTTACAGTTCAAAAGCAAGAATCTTTCTTCTCATGCCATAGTCACTCCATAGAAATAAATACAAACCGCAGAACCTGCACAAATCTTTGCTGAAGCAAAAAATTTTAAACACCTTATGGATTAATGTTTATGGAGCCTGTCAGAGATTTAAAACCACAGCGAGAAGGAAAGGTTTTCTTCAGCTCTGAGAAATTAACTTTTTGTCTAACATCAGCCCTACACTGAAAATGCCTTGGCAGGTTGTTTGTCTAAGCAGACAGGTCCTTATTCAATTGTTCATGATGTCTTTCCACATAGTTCTTGCTATAAATTTGTCTCTTTGCCACCCTCTTTACACTTTTCCTCCGCGTGCCTCAGAGACATGCAGAGCCAGCAGCTCACCACTAAGTCAGCCTAAGGGGAAATACTAGCAACAAAGACTAGCCTGCCAAAACCCATAAAACTTGCTGCTTTTTGCCTCACTTTAAAACAAAAAAATAATATTGTCTTTTCTCTAAAGTGGTAAAGCAACACATGCCCAAATGAGTTCTTGACATTACACTACGGGATTTTTTAAGGGTTTTGAAGAAACCTTGGCACTCAGCAACATGTTCTCCAAAATGTACGGTTGTTAATTAGTTTAGTAGTCAGCAAAAGTGAAAAAAAAACCCTTTGGTGGCACAAGCAGCTTTTGGTAAGTCCATGAAAATCACAGTCTCTGAAATACTGAATAAAACCAAAGGGAAGAAGAAACGCAGTCATGTCCACTGCCATGATAACATGCTGTTTTACTGCCACCACCATGACTACGAGAATGTACCTGACCTCACCAAATGGGCAAAAGCAGCTAAGAAAAATCATAAATATGAAATGGACATTTCCCCAAACTGTAGCATTTTTTTCTTGAAAGTTAAACTGAGCTTCTTTCATTATTTGTCATTTTTTTGACTCTCAATGGACTAAAAGCCACTGCTACTCATTGCAGATCAGAATTTGGCTAGGTCACGCAGAGCGATTTTCACACAGACCACAGCATGCTGATAATGCCACTTTCCCACCAGAAGCGCCTACTCCTCTGCCTAACCTCAGAAGAATTTAAAAACTGGCTGAGGGCATCTGCTGCAGACCCGCACCCCCTGTGAGGCCTGTTGGGCAGCTGTTACTGCTCTCCCCAAACTATAGGGTCCTCTCCACCCTCTTCCTCACATCTCCAGTATTTCATGCCTGCAGATAAGGCTGTGTTTGTAGTAATGAGTTATATTTTCCCACCTGGCACAGAAGACTGGTTTTGTCTTTCCTTAGACAGTCATTGAGGGCAGAAAAGAGGAAAAACCACTTTTCTTCCCCATGCGCTTGTTATTGGGAGAGGGTAAGAAAGAAGAGGAGAAGAGGTGAGGAAAAAACAGCCTATGCATGTTTGCTTTCTACTTCTTAATTTCTTAAAAGGCATTAATCTCTGTGCAAGGTGCCACAGTTGCAGCCTTGAAGACCAAAGCCCTCTGTTTACATATGAAGCAGGAACAGTGTGGGATGGAACAAGGATGGCTGCCCTGCACGTTCAGGCGGCTTTGCCTCCGTCCTGTCCTGGGTTGATCTCTGTCATTGGTGATGGAGTGGCTCTAGGCCCATTTAGGCTTTGGCATCTGGGCTGAGATTGCTCGGTGTGGTGAAGGCTTTGCAAACACCTCCTGCCCACAGGTGGCTGGCTGGGGACCACAGAGCTCACTTTACACAGGGCTGAGGAAAAGGCATGAGAATGTAATGGATTTTGGGTTACTGTGGGGTTACAAATCTGAAATAGCAAGCTCGTACACAGTACAAATGTCAGTGCTGAGGTCTGGAAATAAAATACTCATGCACTTTACCTAGTTTTTTATTCCACATTTAAGACTGCATGAAATTTCCACTGGTAAGATATCACACTTCTGTGAAAGCATTTCCATCTAATCCAACAACAGACCTCTTCCTGCTCTTCTGAGAAGCAATGCACATGGGATACTGAAGTAGCACACCTCTGACAGCTGCCCAGGACCTTCCCAGTAAGAAGACTTCCTACACCTTCATATTCACACTGTTTTCTCCTTCTTTTGTTTGCAAGTATAAAGGACTTCCTCTGGAACATGATATAGCAAACAGGTAGTGATAGCAAAACAAGTCTGGACAAAGAAAGGGAAAAGTAATAACATGAGATAAGTACGTTCTACTTTTATGCCCAATGATTTTGAAGCTATTTTATGGCTTCCACCTTCTGGTTTTATTTTGTATTCTTCTTTTCTACTGCATCCTATGTCACTTTAGCTACTTCACTCAGCCTCAGAAAAGCATTTTACAGCCAGTAATTCACTTCATGTATAGCTGTTTTCCTACACAATTTTCACGGTTGGTGCAAATCTATTTACAATCACTGGGGTTGAATTTATCCCTCCCCAGACAGAGGTCCTCTCACTGACATTCTCCACATTATGGTTTGTTTCCAAGGCTCTGAGAATTGTGCAGAATGCAGTGGATGTTTCTAGATGATCAGCAGCAGAATGAGTTTGTGAACAATGTTACCAAAAGGATATTTTTTTCCTTCTTTTTTTCTTTCTTCCCTCTACTAGTACTCACATTCTTCTTGACATCCCAGGTACTCCTTTAACTCCAGGAGTCAGCGGGTTTTCCAGGGTTTGGTCCTGATCCCAACCACACCCTCTTTAAGTTCTGCACTTGGACGAACGAGTAGTGCCTGTGGGCACAGAGTCCTGGTGATCCAGGAGGGTGATTTAGGGCAAGGTGAGTGAGTGAGCAGCAATGCTTTTCTCTGTGCTGCAACAAGCAACCTTCTGAGAAGTGTAGAGTTTGCTGGAGTTGGGTGATGGGGAGAGTGTAGCATCTGTCTCTGGCAGATGGGAAAGGTATTAGCACTGCACTCACCCGGCAAAATGCAAAGCAATTTGTTGTTGTTGTTGCCCTGAAGCATTATGCCCTCTTCATCACACTGACCACTCACTAAAGTGTGATAAAACTCCATACAGTAATCTAATAATGAAAAATTCTAATAATAAAAAATTCAACATGCTGAAACTGGAAAGTCTAACTGAAAGATGATGCGTTTCAACACTATCTGATTTTCCCCAAGGACAACTAGCCACACACGGGCTTCTTCCTCCTCAATGTTCACTTGATTTCCACATTCTGTCCCCTTTCTAAAAGACCAGTTTGATGACTTGATTTTTAATGATCAAACAACAGGTGGACCTTGGTGTTTTGGGATGAGGGATGTGTAACTCTCAGAAAATAGGATCTCAGCTGCTGTTCCCATAAACACTTTAAAATTTCACCCCACATTTCACATGGCACAGAGCACAGGTCAGTCATCAGCTGCTTGCTCATAGCTGTGTTAAAACAAGTGCTTGTCAAAGAAGTTTACAGACCATTTTCTGCTTAAAAAAGATTATTAAATGAATGAGTAATTTTTTAAATTTTTGCTTAAGAAGTCCCAAAAACTACCTATCTCTTGGACTCCATCTTCTTGCTGTTTGTGAGCTTTGAATATTCATATTCACAGAATGGGGGACTCTCCCTTCATGTCATTTGGCTTTGATTTAGTGTCTTTGTTTACAAGAAGCTAAGTGAGAATGTTTTACAAGAAAAAAAAAAAAACAACAAAACAACAAACAACTACTTCTATTTTATTATTATTTGCTACAGGCCCCCTGGTCATTGATCAGGAATTCATGACACCCAGTGATGTAGAAACATAGGAGAGAAAGATGGGCTTTAGCCACACAGCATAGAAATAACTGTTCTCTACTTGCTTGCATGTCTGTAAGTGCCCATATATTCTCTAAGTATTGCAAGAACTGTTTGCTTAACTTTTAATACTATTTCCCATTATTTTTCCAAATTTTAAACATTAATCAAGCATTTCATATACCACGAGCTGAGCTGCAGAATGCATTTGTAGCTTGAGAAACAGCAACCTTGAAAAGTAGGTGAGAGCATAGGGTTGCTCAGTAATTCTTTGAAGGAGGGTGCCAGAAATCTATAGGAGAGGAAGAAGCTCTTTCTAAGAACTGCATTATCCTCTGCCAGATGACACCTGATCCCACTACAAGAAACAGACTCCTGAACGCTTATATACCCCAGCCAAGTAGTGGTCCACCCCTGTCGTTCCAGTACTATGTTGAAACCCAAGAGATTTACTTTTTGTAGCCTTGATAGTTAACAGCCAGATATTCTTCCTTTCTGACACTTAGAATTTCCAAGATCCTTATTGGAACAATCTTGTTGAATGCAATGCCAGGATGGTCAACTGTT
Organism: Psittacula echo; assembly: GCF_963264785.1. Lineage (NCBI taxonomy): Eukaryota > Metazoa > Chordata > Aves > Psittaciformes > Psittacidae > Psittacula > Psittacula echo. The sequence goes on along the minus strand of NC_137738.1, from coordinate 32,799,489 downwards.
CACAGGGTTTTAAAGCAGCTTGCACAATTCTATAAAAAAAGAGATAATTCCCTTTTGCTTTTTCTAACATAAGTGAAAGCATGAAAAGAAAGCATTCATGCCCTAGTAAATGCTCCAAAAATATTTCCTTTATATTTGGATCCCCTGCCGTTAAACTGTACAGGATTTCCCCATGAAGCTCACTCATTTGAGCAATCTGAGTTGCTTTCTACAACAGTTCTACAAAGACTTGGAGGAAGAGGAGAAAACATGGGCCTCATAATGAGAGCAGAAGTGTAGGACCTCAGGAAACTTGGGAACAATTCCTAATGTAGCACAGATCAAGTCTGGATATGGTCCTGGTGTGAGGTGGCAGCTAAGTCAAAATTGACCCCGACATGACCCAGAGCACATCTGGCCATGGCAGCTGGGAGGCGTGCTCAGCATACACCCACCACTGATGAACTACAGCAAGAAATGTAACCTAAAATTTTCCTTCAGTGCCATCTATGCAGAGGGGACACTCACCATATATTGTGAACGGACCCGTGGGCTCTCTGGAAATCTGCCTCCTTTTTAAATGGGATATTAACTCCTGTAAGGAAGTCACCGATGTGACTCCCTCATAGTCCTTCCCCAGATGTAATGAGGAAGAACATTTATTTCTTTTTTATATTCCGTATCTAATTAGACTAGAAGTCCTTGGAGGCAAGTTTCTTACCACCATGGTGCTGCTTAGAAGCTCTGCCTGTTAAAATCACTCTATCTTTTACATTATAAATGACTATTTTCAGTTGCTTAAACTTTGCCAGTTTTTTATCATTTGGTCTCATATTTTCCTTTAAAAATGCTTACTTTAGTTTAGGCTGCATTATCTTCTGGTATGAGGGGCAAAGAAATGGAAGAGGAAATGTTAAGCAGTATAGTCAAGACTTTTAAGAAAAAAGCTGGGGGAATGACAGTAGACAAAATAATACTGTATATTTTGGCAAGGCATCTTTATTTTAAAGTCATAATGCCACTAGTTCTGGACTCTAGCGTTCCCTTTTTGCAGAGTTCTGGGCTTTTGGCTATTGCCAGGTCTGTGGAAATCCACTCAAATTTGACTAAGTTCTAAACCCTCAAAAACCTGCAGCTTGTTTTTGTTAGATTTCTCATCTATTCTGAGCAAGGATTTTTTTCCTGCAATGTCAAATCTGAACTGCTGTGCTGTTTAGTAGGTCCTGACACACCTACAGACTGAGAACAATGGGACTGTTTGCTATGAATCCCCTTTGCCAGCTTCATATCGGCAGTGCACAGGAGAACACTGAGCTTAAGATGAACGGGCTGTGGGACTAGCAAGCTACAAAGAGTGTGGCAGAAGGGAAAGCAGGCATAGAGCTATAGGTTGCTTGGTGATGAAGAGCACCTAGACCTGAACTGGGAAGCAGACTGGGACAGGAGATGGAAGTGGACTGGGAAGACAATTCTGGAGAGGTGATACTGACTCAATGGACAAGGCAATGGGAATGACAGGTTTGATAAGGGGAAAACAGGACTAAGTGCATACGGAGAGGAATCATGAGGTATGAAAGAGGTTGGAGTCATGGTCACAAGAAAAAAAGCTCCTTCTGTCTCTGACAGACAACATTGCCAAGTTTCACCACCTCCCAGCTGAGAGAAAAGGGCTGTGAAACCCACACGGGCAAAATGTCCTGCACTGCCTACCGCAGCAAGTGGCAATTTGTTACCTCTGTGTGAGACGCAGCTAGTTTGAGAGTGATGGAAAAGGTCTGTGTGGTGCAGTGAAGGGTTTCAAACATGCTCTGAGCTGGGCAATGACATCATAGCTCTCTTTTCCTTCTCCCACTTAAAAAGCTCAGGAGATATTACTGGCCATGCAAACACACATGCAGGCACATACTTTGTGTAAATAATTGAGTTGTTTAAAACCAAACTTTTTGAAAGGGGGGGCTTTCCAATTCTTATGTCTCTGGGTGCTCACTTGAGATCTGAAGCTGTGGCTATTTTGTTGGCTGTATGCCTCAAACATCGTAGGATCTGGAAAAATCAGCACTAGATGCCTCAAGTAAGGCACACAGAGTCTGCCTGTAATTAATATCTACTTCTCTCTGCCTTGCTTAACTGTGCAAGCCCCTGCTGCTCCGGAGAGTGCACTCCATCCAGAGCCCTGACTGAGGCGTGTGATTGCCGGGCTGGGACAAGCCTGCATGGTCAGATCTGCACCTTTGGGGAAAGCTGTCTGTCCCCTGTATGCTGGGAGCGTGCCACTTAGCCGCCTCCCTAAGGAGCTTCCACACCGCGGTCCTCTCCCATGAGGAGAGGTACCCCCTGAGAGCAAATCAAGTCCTGATAGCTTCGGACTCCCTGGTGTCACCACTGAACCGTGGGGATCTACCTCTGCAGGCTGGCAGAGAGAGTCGCGGGTCTCAGGGGAGGAATGGGGAGCTCTTCCATTGACAAAATTGCAGTAGAAGGGTTTCTTTCAGGCAGCCGAGGGGAGGAAATCCTCTGGCGGTTCTCAGTAAGGAAATAATAAACCACCTCTATTTGGCTCCTAAAAGATAAGTGGGGAAAGCGCAAAACCGTCGAAAGGTTTCACCTAGCATTTACTGCACGTGTAGTGGCAGCCCCGCTGCGACATGCATCTCCCCCGGTGTACCCTGCTCCGGGCAGGGGCAGGCAATGCCCGGTCCTGCCGAGCCAGTAGACCTGGCATCCCTCTGAGATGCCCTGCTGCCGGCCCCGGCCCCTCAGAGCTCTGCTCTTCGGTTCTTGCCCCCGCCAGAAACCTGGCTGCCTCGGTCTTTGCTCCTCTCCCTACCCCGATGGTGCACCGGCGGGGCGCAGCGGGCAGGCGGCGGTGCCACGGTCGGGGCTCGCCGGGAGTGTGTCGGGGTGCATCGGGGCGCTTACCACAGCCTCCCCCCCGCGCCAGGGGCTGCCAGTATTTGCACATGTTGATTCAGCAGGAGGCGTGGGGGGAATAAGCCCTGCTGGGGGAGCAAACCGGCGCCCCCCCGGGAGCACCGGGGAGGGTTAATCGTCGAGGACCTGTGGGTCTGGGAGGAGAAAGCGGAGGCCGGGATGGGGAGGGGGGAGGATAAGAGGAAAAGGGGAAGAGCGGCTCGGTGAGGTCGCATACAGCCAGCCTCCGCAGCTGCGGCAGTGCCTTCCCGCGGGCTCCCGCCGGCGCGGATACTGGAGGGGTAGTGTGAGAGGATTCTCCCTTCTCGTCCCAATCTTTTCCTCCCGCTTCTCCCGCCACTGGGGAGACGAAGCGGAGAGGGAAAGACAGCTATTCCCAGGGCTAGGCAGCAGCCCGTGCAAGGCGGAGGGAGGCGCGGCGGCCGAGGGAGGCGGCGGGGTCCGGCGGATCCCCCCGGCAGTGCCTGCCCGGCGAGACGGCGAAAGGGGAGAGGCTGAAGCTCGGTAGCATCTCCGAGCCGGGGCTGGCTCTCGAGTAGGGACACGGAGAGAGGGAGAAACTGCCGCCTCCCTGCTATACACCCGTCCCCTAATTACAAGGTCTGCGGTGGGGAAAAAGAAAATACAGGACCTAAGCTGGGACCTCCCAGCCGGAGCGATTGAAAAGGAGCCAGAGTAGGCGTCGGGGAGGGGGAGCGACACCCCAAGGAGAGTCCCCCTCCTCCGCTTCCCGGAGCCCCTCCGTGCCCGCCGGCGCTGCCTCAGGATGTGGGTGCCGCTGCTGCTGCTGCTGCCGGAGCTGCTGCCCGCAGTGCCGGCCCAGAAGCTCTCCGCCCTCACGGTAAGCCCCCCTCCCGCCGCCGGGCGCTGCTCCCCCGGGGCGCACCTGAGCGGGCCGGTGCGTTTTCCCGGGCGGCGTGCGGGCCTTGGCTGCCGGGAGACAGGCGGAGGACGGAGCCCGCAGCCCGCGGGGAGCCCAGCCGCCTCTTGTCCCGCGCCGCGAAGCGCGGAGAGCGGCTGGCACCTCCGCCCCGGGGCGTCTGTCACGGGGAGCACACGGCCTGTGGCAGCTAAGTGGAAGTTTACTGTGGGTCCCAGCACAGCCTCAGGCCAATGCTAATGTCCGCGTTAGGGCTTTTATTTTCCCGAGGTGGAATAGTGCCGCAGTGAGGTCTGCTTTTGGACCGTCTTGGGTTGACCGATTTGACTTTATTTTTAATTATAAAGCGACGTGAAACAAGCCTCTTTGGCTATTCCAGGCTCCGTGGTGCTAAACATGGAACTCTGCTTAGAGATGGGTGAGCCAATTCATTAGGCTTGCTAAATAAGCCATAACCACTTCTCTAGCCAAGACTTGAGGTTTGCAGCTAATAGCTCGGTTCAGTCTTCTTGTAGAGCTTGCAGTGTTTGCAAAACTATAATTAATGCAATCTGTAGAAATAAAAACATTTTCCTTAAATGTGTTTTTAAACAAGTGCTTGAGTAAACATAACGGACAGCTAGTACCTCTTTCAAGCTGTTTTTAAGTGTTTTGGTGAAGGCTCTGCCCTTTGGAGTTTATTATGCTAAAGTTACAGGCAGTTGCAAAGTGAAATAGACCCTATTTTTGTCTAAGTCTTTCATAACATTTCTGTAAAATTGAGTTGGTTTCTTCTTCTTTTTTTTTTTTTTTTTTTTTTTTAATTTTCTTTTTTATTTTTTTTTTTTCTTTTTTTGAGTAAGGGGGAATAGAGAAAGCTCAAGGACACATGGCAGTGGGGGATGGCTGAGCTGATCATACCTGAAATTCTTGAGGAAAAGGTTTTGCCTCCTTGTCTAATTTTTTTGGGGAAATGATTTGTAGATTCAAAGCTGCTAACTGAAACCTTGAAGGAATGAGTTTGCTCCATGAATTTTGTATTGTGTGGCATTTGAAAGTGTGGGACAGATGAAGTCGAGGGATTCTCATCTTTTTAAGCACCTCATTTGACGCACCCTTAGGCTGTCAGGTGATATGTACTATTATAGTTAACGGGTTAACATTGCAATTTAATTCCAAGCTCACTTTCACAAATGTGCAGGCAGCATTTACAGGAGAGTAAATGTTATATTCTTTCTTCTGCACATAAAAATGTTCCAAATATCAGCGTGGAAGTAAACTGGAAATGCTACCAAAACTCAATTTGTCCAAGTGTGAAATAAGACTGATTGTGACTGTTTTATCATCTTTAGATGTTCCATGACCCAAATGATGCCAAAGTCTTTTAACAGATGTATATAAATCACTGCTGAATCTAACTGTCATTTGATGAGTAGTTGCCTGCCTCACAAAAGGGAAGAAAAATCTGGCCAAGGGCAGTTGCACAAACTCTGTAAAAAATAAATGGCATAGGCTTGTTCAGATGTATTTGACTTCGGTGTAAGCTGAGAAATGTCTGAAGTCCCTCTGTTACCTCTTTCACCCATTCAGAGTGTGTGTTGTTCATCTCTGTACTGTGTAATAGTGTGCATCTTTACAAACCATGCCCAGAAAAGTGAATCCTGGTGGATTCTCCTCCTGCTACCGAAAAGGTAATGGCTTTGAAGATGTTATGCTTTTGGGCTGAATTAAGCTTGAACATTTCGTTAGGGCTAGCTATCTTTGTTAGTAAAGAACTGTAGGTTCTCCTGTTTTTCTGCTGCCTGCACTCTTCTCTTAGAGATGACTAGCCTGCATGAATACTAGCCGACATTAAAAATGCTTCCATAAATTGGATAATGAACAGACACCCGCAGGAAGAAAAGAGTACACATACGGTACACTCATACACACATACTTTTTTCATCTTCCAGCAAGACTAAACTTTGAATGAGGCAGGTTTATTTCTACTGTTTGTCTACTTCCCTGTTTAAACAACAACAAAAAAGCTGTGCTATTACAGCAACAAATACCACAGCAGTAAATAATTCTTTGCTCCTGCAGTCATTTTGCTTACAGCTCACAGACTGCATAACCCCTTCCTGCATGTACCTTTCTTAATATTCACAGGTAGTATCTGCATAATTCTAAGGAACAATAAGCCAAGGCTGTGTAGAAAGACCAAGGAACTATGACTTTTATCACCTGCTGTGCCAGTGTGTGATGACAGAGAATTACCATTCTTTTCTGCACAGCAGATAAAGATTTTGGTTTTATTTGTGGTAAGAAGAATAACAGAGAAAGACTGGTATTTTCACAAATAACTAGAGGCTATGGGGACAAAGCATGTTTCACTGTGGATCCAAGTTTCATGAAAATTGCAGGATGATATGGGGAGGGTGCGCACATCCCTGATGGTATCACACTGTCATGAGTATAGGCAGATTGCTTGTCAAGTGGTGAAAATATCAGGGGCACAGTCTTCTTAACTGCAGTGGTAAATCTGCTATAAGATGAACCTTAATGATGACACAATAATAAATTTAGTTTCCTCTAGCAAAAGTGTCTCTAAAGTTAAGGTCATCTTCCAAAAGATGACTGCATGAATCAGAAGTTTTTTCCTTGCCTGGGTGTTGAACAGCTCTGGGTTCTAAGTGATAAACTGCACGATGGCTGGACAGGGAGCAGGGTGTCAGTGTCTGTATTCATGCATATTTTCATCTCTCTGAACAGATTTCTGTGCTGTTTGAACTTTTATGTCCTTGCTGGTTCCAGAAGCAGAGCAAGTATTTGCCATGGTTTAACCCTAGCTGGCAACTAAGCACCACACAGCCACTCACTCAACCCCACTTCTCTGCCAGTACACCCTGTCAGTGTTGTAAACCATGACATGTAACTTCCGGAGAAGACTTCAGTAGTTTACAGAGCTATACCCCTGTTTTGTCAGGAATAACATTTTTGCATTTCACTGGGGCAGAAATGGTCAGAACAGCCACCCATGTCTGTATTTCAGGTAAATATGTGATTGTCAGATGTTGGAAGTTTTGCGGTAGTCCACTAGCAAGACATTAACTTTCATACAAATAACACCTCCAAGAGATTCCTGATTGCCTAACTTGTGACTGGAGGTCTGCAGAGACTGATGAATATATGGCTTACTATAACTTTTATGATAGCCATGAGGACAATTTAAGGCAGGTGGATTCATCCGAGTAGTCAGCAAGTAGTTGAGATGCATCAGGCAGTCTAGAGTCTGGTCCCCTGGTCTTTACATCTATATCTAAAGTGAGTGTATGAGTGTTGTAACATTTCTTTCTCCGCTCAAACTGTGGACCCAGTCAGCACTCACTTGGGTCCCTGTCTGTGTGCGAGGGTAGAGGAGGAACATGAGGGGTGGGATGATGCACACCTGAATCTTCATTTTGGAGCCAGGATGTGCATCAGGGTCCAAGAGTTTAGAAGTTCTTATGGGTTCACTCAGTTACAGAAAGCCCAACACGACTTTGAGTTTGTACCAGTCTTGGCCTCTTGTCATCAGAAAATACTCTTTGCTAAAGTTGCTCCTAGACTCTGATCTCCTGAGTAGGAGCATATTGCAATGGTAAACAAAGTGAGGGGAAACACAATATTCCACTTCTGAATTGCTAACTAAGCCATAGTTACAAAGATACAGCCAAAGAGTATTACTTAGCATTATATTTATTGTTATTTCAAATAAACAAACATTGGCAACAGAACAATGGCTTTCATTCTGCGAAGGTAGGCTGAAAGCAGTCCCATACGAAACGGTAAGATCTGGAGGGACTCTAGCCAATTTGGCTGCTCCTGGTTTTAACTCCCCTTGTGTCAAATATCAATGTAAAACATTCTTACATTCCAAAAAATACCTTAAGTATCCTGTCCTTTTACCTTGTTCATGTAAAGGCAGGTAATAGTCTGCAATACTTGTAATGTGTTGGAACATTTGTGCAGTGCTGAATTTTTATTCTGATCTGTTAGGTGCACAGTTTATTTCTGGATGTGTGAAACCGATGAGAGCTGAGCCTTATTGATGTATTAGGGGAATAGTAATATCTTGAAGATATAGGTACTTTTGAAACACAGTGTTTTAAAGAAAGCCCATTTTGTTGTTCAAATATGTAAGTTTATGATCACTTCACTTACCAACATGCTTTGTTTATGCTGTATTTTTGGAACCATCAGCTTATCTTGTATCTCAGTTGCAGTGTTGTGTGTGTGCACGTACTTGTACAAACAATAATGCTGCTTATTTTAAAATCTTGATGACTTAATCTACAAACTATCTAATTTTATTCTTTCAAAGCCTTGCTGAACCATGTGTCCTTCTCAATACAATTTTGATCCTAGATCTTACAAAAGAAGAAAGTTCAGTTGAAATCGCTTCTTGAAATGAACACCTCTGCCTGTTAAAAGTTCCTTTCATCAGAGGCTGAAAATTTCAGGGAACAATTGTTTCCTTTTTCTCCCTTGGCACAGGCTTTGTGAGTATTCAATAGCATTTAATGCACTGGATACCTTCCACAACACTCACCAATATAAGATGGACTACTAAGGTGGTTCAGTAAAGGGAAGCTAAACACAATCAAAGCTTTCCAAGTTAAGAACCTATTTGGATGGCATCTGCAAACACAAACATTTGGAAGAGTTACTCTAATTGTGACTGAAAAACCAAGACCATAAATAAAACTGTAAGTGGCTCCAGATCCTACCAGCATTGTTACTGCAAATGGGCATTGCTACAACCAAGGGTACATCAGCTCTGAAAATAAAACACTTTCAACAATGCTTCCTTCCAATAAACTCTCAAGGCATTTCTCACTAAAAAAACAAAAACAAAACCTGGGAGAGTTATTATTGAAAGAGTCAGCAAATCTTTTGATTGGGGGTTAGAAGTAATTTTTCTGCATGCAGCCAACATAAACTGTACCTTATAATGTGAAAGACGTAACGGAGATGGCAGGTTGACTGCACACCCATAAGATTTTAAAACCGGAAGATGGGTGGGGAGGCAAGAGAAGGACAGAGGAAACAAACAAAAAAGTAGAGACCGTGAGTATTTTGGCCAGTTGTGGTGCTTTCATCCATCCGCTATTGCCCACTGAATACCTCGAGGAACAGCTGTATGTATTCCTTGAGAGCTGGTAAACCTCAAGGTTTGGTTCATTTTGAGAAGCCTCCAAAGGTTTAGCTGCTATCCAAAACCTATCTGAACCCTGTTCATTTGGAAATTGGGCTACAAATCTTTTCAGGACCTGGCTCACTCAGGACTTCGCTAGTGTTTCCGTTTCTTCGGCCAGACCAGCCTCACCACAGGCACAGCCATTTTCATGGTATTTTGGTACTTCCATTTCCTGTCAGGCCTGAGACCAGGAAGTGCAGAGGCGCCTGAAAATTAAAAACTGAGTAAGAAAGAGTTGGGATCAAAGGCCTATTTTTGAACGGCAAATGAAGGTCTGAGTTTGGTTTAAGAATGGTGTTTTGTATCTGAACAAATTCATATGTTCTTGGGGAAGCTGCAGGATGAATGGAGGTTACATTTTGCAAAGGAATCAGGGGTTTCCAAACGTTTGGTGTTTTCTTTAGGAACAAACCCCAAATGGTTCGTAATTTTCTGGTTGATTCAATATTGTGTTTTGAGGCAGATTTTAAAATGTTCTGATGAAAGAGTCATAATGAAGATCATTTCATGGTGAAGAGTTGGAATGCTTTCTTCAGAAATAACATAGCCAAAATGGTTTTTGACTGTGTGAATAATGCCCTCCCCTCCTCTGCCCCTCTACTGTCTTCTACAACAAAATCCTGGCAATGCCAATCATTTTGGTCTCTATGGCCCCATGTAGTCTAATGCGATATGCTTCTGTTGATGTTTCTCTAGCCACTTCTGGTTGTTAATTGATAATCACTGCCTTCATATTTCTTTACAGTGGTAGATAAAGCACTTCCCAGTACAACACTAGCCATGAGCCTGAAAAGAGGAAATGTTTCAGGAAAAAACTTAAAGTTTGCAATCGTAATATTACATAGAATAATTTATGCTGAGGGAAAAGGAAGGATAACTTAAGATGCAGCAAGAAATTTGCCATAAGCAAAGAACTGAGCAGAGAAGAGCAGGTATAGCTTTTTTTCCAGCACTTTTCAGATCTTTGCCTAGTTGCTCCATTACATAGGGAATTGGTCTGAATTATAGCCATTGGTGTGGTGCAATGGTGTGCATGGGATACAGGGATACAAACTGATTATGGAGAGGTGAAAGCTACCCAAAAGCGTATGGTTTGGTATTTAGATTGATGTGGTAACACTTAGCAGCAGAGGGTTTCTTAATATGACTTTAGCAAATTATGGTCTTCAAAGAAGCAAAGTTAATGTAGTGTCACGTCTTAACCACAGAACTTGTGAAGTAAAGTTTGTGTGGAGTCAGTCCCCTAAACACAAATTTTAGCCAGTTCTTGCCGAAGAAATTGCATTAGTGAGTTAGTAACTGCCCTTCAGTGATATTTTTCCTCCCCTTTCTAATTTATTAGCTTTTAAAAATGGTCACTAAGTATTTCATCAGCTGCTGAGAAGCCAGGCTAATAGAGAATACATCCTAGAATTCTTGTTGGGATGGAAAGAGAAAACATTTCCTGAAGGCGATCCTTTCCAGCTCTCTTCCTGGCTTGCTCAGTGTGCTGCTAGAAAATTTGCTCAAGAATGTTTACCTCATACTTACCCAAAACCTAGGGTTTTTTTTTCTTTCATTTACTTTAAGCTGCTTGTTCTGTCATCTTCTGAGTCATCAAGTAAAGAATTTTTTTTACTTCTGTGTTACCTTAAATTTGTTTTGAGGATGTAATAGTATACTTTCCTGTCCTTTAGGTGTTTGTTTTTAAACTGTATACAAACTAGCTGTTATACATATGCTATAAATCTTTGACTATCTGTCGTACAGCACCTAAAGAGTACTTAAACCAAAGAAAAATTCCATTGCTCTGGAATGCTCTTTTTATTTATGCCATGGCTGCACGCTGTATTTTACAGATTTTTAGGATACTACTGTTGCTGTAAAATCACAAAATCACAGAATCCCAAGGGTTGGAAGGGACCTCATTTTTTTGTTCAGGCTAGATTTATCATACGTTTATCTATATTCTGACCTTTGTTCAGTATTAAAGCAAGGTACTGTCACTGAATAAGCAATGTAAATGGTCAGAAGTGGTCTGTACATTTTTTGAAGTGAAAGTAATGTCAGATAAAGAAACATTTTAATGTTAATCAGGATGGACTCACCACAGTCCTTGTAGCAAGCTGCAGTACAGAGAAAACCTACAGACTGTAGGCATGCATGGATGTCAGGGAGCAAAGGAATTTTCATTTTCATTTTCATTATCTTTCTCTTGCTCTTGCCTGGAATAAAGTGGAGGAGTGGTGGAGTTTAGTCTAAGTGAAGGTCTGCCATTGAGTCTCATTACAACTTTGAAGGAGGGCCAGAAAGGAGAGTGACATTTTGGTGGACACACAAACCATTTAACTATATTTTCACCATAACATGACTATGTGAACAGAAATGTTCAGCCAGATCAAGTGTCCTGAACCATCACAGAGCTCAAAGTGTGTGATCTGCCTGGGATCTAAATCACGCAATCTAGAGAACCTTTTTCTTTGCTAGGTGCTGCTCTTTACAGTGGCATCTTTCTGCTAATGGTAAAGCTTAGGGTCTGGGACCTCTTTCTGGAGAATACAAGGTGGAAATATGGCACTGGTGTCATACCAGAAAGGCTGAGTTACTAAAATGTGAGAGCTGATACATGACATGAGGCTGTGAGGCTGATACATGCGTGCCATGCTGGCTGCAGTGCACTTGCCTTCATCTTGACTTTCTATAGGCATCCAAACACACTGGATTCCCTTTTGGCATGGCAAGGTGAACCTAATGGTCATAAAAGGAGTGTTATTATCAGGAGCAGGTATTGTAAGGACATGTTGAACACGGCTTCCGAACTAGCTCTGGTTCAGTTGCCCCAGTAAATATATTTGTCCTCATGTCCATCTGCATAGCTGAAGAATTATTTAATGCATTTAATCACAGTGTTTTAATTAGTTCTTATTTGCTTTAGCATCAATATTGGTGCTACTTAGTGCAGCCAAAGGGGTGCCAATGAAGCTGACCTATGCTCTGTAAGGTTGGTCACGGTTTGCCACCTTTTTATGCCAGTAGTGTTGTATAGCACTGCTCAAGACCGGTGAGTAGCCATCCTATAGACTGATGTGCCTGTTAGAGTGAAAAAAGAACTTTTTAAAGTAAAAATTTTTATCGGATAAATGAAATTAAACATGTAAAACCTGGTCCCAAGTGAGCTACCTTGTAGCAGAAGAGAGTATATATTCTAAAGATGCCTTTGTCCCTGCAGCTGCATTTAGAAATGAAAAAGACTAGCAACAAAGAAACTAAAGAAAGCTTTGACTTGACCATACATTTATTTGTTTAGTAAATTATCTCATATTTAATTATCTCATATTTTTGAGAGGCAGCCGTTAAGGACTTCAGAGACATGAGATTAAAAATCAGAGAGGGGAGTCTCTACAGGGCTTTCTGCTTTTCTCCTACTGTCCGTTCCCTTGCAAATACAGCCTTGTGGCATCACTTGCGCAGCATCCTCAGGGGCAGGGAGGTCACCTGTCTTCTGTGACACTTCGGGGATCCACCACGGGAGGGGGTGCAAGAGCAGCACGGTCTGCTCGATCCCTGCTGGGATGCAAATCTGAAATGGAGAACAAATCTCAACAGAAACTATTGGAAGGTAGAATACAGTTCTGTGAAAAGAAAATGTCTTTAATGGCATGGCTTGCCATGACATTAACTAACCATTAGCACTCGTGAGAGCTCAGAGCAGGCTGGTGTGGACTACAGGGAAAATATGGCCTAACATATGAGCTGCTCTTGACTGTGGGACACTAGGAGGGGTTCAGCCTGCAGAAAGTGTATGACCTGTTCATTTCATTGCATTTATCCATACTGATTCTTTTTGTGGTATTTATTACATGACTTCTGGTGAGAAAGACAAAACAAAGTGGACGACTTATTTTCCACACTGTATTTAACGGGATTATGTTTCCGTCTGCGCCCTCCTGGGAAGGCCGTTTTCAAGTATGTCAAATTTTTGATAGATTTCAGCCTAAGTGGATTTAGTTGCAAATCTGAACTTTGAAAGGAGGTTTTATCTTTCCGTTTTGTTTCCTCCTTGAAAGGTTCCATAAATTATGTTTCTGAGAGGAAGGGAACGATTTTTTGAAAGAAGTGTTCATTTGGTAAATTGCTCTTCTGTTTAAGTTTCCCCTTTCCAGGTGCTGAGTGACTCCCAGAGCAGAAGTTCTGTCACTGCTTGGCAATGGACTTCCATTAGTTTGCAATAAAAGCACAAGGCAATATTAATGAACTGATAATTGATTTCTTTCTCAAGGAAAAATGACAAAAAAGCTGAGTTCAAATGTCTATTTGTCTGCATCTAGTGCAGTAATTTTCTCTAGTCCAAAATGAGTGCCAGTGCTGCTCTTCTGAAATGTCTGTGCTTATGTATGTTTATGGATGCAAGACCAGGTGAGATCCAAGGCAGTGAGAGAGTCAGAATTATTTCCTACTAGATGGCAAAGCAAGATCTGACACCAAGATGAAATGGCTGATAGAGATTGCTTTCTACATCTCGGTGGCTGGTGAAAACCCCATAGAGGAAGGATAGACACAGCACTGCTGTGCTAACTGATGAGAGAATCAATTCACAATAAATGTAGTGTTGAGGTAAAACCAAAGAAAAGAGCTGACAGAAACTGATGGTAGGAGCGAGGCCAGAGGAGCTCAAAGTTTGCTGTCCTTTGTGACTCATGGTTTTGACTGGGCTGTCTCTGGCCTCTGCAGATCTTTCTCCAACCTTCTGCTTCCCCGTACAGTTGATCTTCCTTCCTTAGTACATCTTCTTCTTCAGTAACTATATGCCTTGCCTATTTATAGACCGTGAGCTCTTTGCACCATGTTTTGGGCAAAAGAGTCTCATTCTTGGTTGGCCCTCTTGGTATACAATTGTTATCAGGTTCAGTAATAAATAAATCTTGAACGACACTCATTTACAGATGATGCTGAACACAAATAATAGAGGATATATAAATTGTGTCAGGCAGGCAGTTGTGGCCACAGTCTGCTTCCTTACATCTTCTATATAGTATTCAGGCTGCTACTTCATTCTTCTTTTTTTTTTTTTTTTTTTTTTTTTACCTGATCTACCTTTTGTAAATAATTGGGGCACTCAGTTTAGCAATACAAGATGAAATGAGGAAAAGGGTCTATTCCCTGATCTTGTCATGCTGCTGGCCAAAGGGTTCTGCATAGCGCAGTGGGCCAAGTGTCATCTGCTTGGTATTTCCTGACTTGTACGAGCTTAGCTTTTCAACCTTATCATTGCCCTGAAGCTGGGGTTCTCAGGCTGTGGTATGTGTTTCCTTTCATGGTGCAAAATTCTTTCTGCCCTAAAGAAAAAAAACAAAAAAAACCAAAAAACCCTGAACCAATGCAGCCTGGTCTTTCCTGCAAAGAATAAAGGGAATGTTGGGACATTTCTTCCTATTTTTGCATGTAGTTCAGCATGGAGCTGGAAATTTCTTTAACCATTGCTCTTCCCTACCTTTTCTTGAGGGAGAAAACAAGATTGGTCTGGATGCAAGACACTAACATCCTGCAGTTGCAGATCAAATAGCTGAGAGCTGTTCTTGCTGCTACATTCACCGACTCTTTAATATGCTCTCTTTCTATGGCAGCAGCACGAAGAACACTCTGGGAAAAGGCTCTCTTGACAACCTCAAAATGTTGTTGAGCATTATCAAGGAGCACAGATCTTCCTATAGGCTACCTGGGGCTTCAAAATGTTACCCATCAGCTGCAGTAAATTCCCTAGATTGCCATCTCCTACCTTAAGACTACCCATGTCAGTTATATATGTGTATGCAGGGGTCTACTACATACATTCCCATGTAATGCTTTCCTTTCTTTTGTTTTCCAACAAGAGGAAGAGCCACTTTTTATGTGGTTTAAAATTCCCGTATGGGGAATTTAAATGGGATTAATAACCAGGATTTCATATTTTTTTCCCCTGGATTTTATGCAATTTGATCTTGCCACTTTGATCTGAAATATTTTTGTTTGTGTGTTTTGGTCTAAGGAAAGGGATGATGCATAGGAGATTAGTATTAGTTTTCATTTGATGAGCTTTCTAAGTTGTTAGGTTTTGACTGTGTTGGAGATGGGGCAGGGCAGCTGTGTTTGGTAGCTGATAAATTTGTGTTACCTAAAGACTGAAAAGAACACAATCTCCCTTCAAATCTCAGATCAAGTCCACTTCAGGAACTGCCTCAAGCTATAGTTTGTTTTATTTCAGTAGCTCTCTTGACCGTCATCCTAAATGAATAGAGAGAGCTTTTATGCTTGAATTGCTTATTATGACAGAAGCAATCAAAAAGTTACACAGTTTCTCTCCTGACACAAAACCAAGTAATTTCTTAAAAACCAGCTATCCTGAGTCTTCTCTGCATCCCTGGGGGTGAGGAAACACCAAAGTGCGATTCATTTTACAACCATGTCAGGAAATCACACTCATTTCATACAAGTAAGGAGCACCCAGAAGTGTTCAATGAAATTAGGTGGTTACAGCTAGGACTAGTTCCATGTAAAAATTCACCATTTCCACCTGACTGCAGTTAAAGCAGTGTCAGAGGTGCAGTGAAATTCCCTGGAGGGATCTTCATATAAATGAGTTAAACATTAGAAAGAGTGTGCATGATGGATGGAAAAGCCTGAGAGAAATGACAAATCTATCAAAGCTGCGGGGGGTCAAAGTTCATATTCTACAGCTATTTTGTGGTATGCAGGATGTCTCTCAGGAAGAGCCCTGCAGCTATCTGCTGTCAGCAACAGCAAAGCAGGTGTGCACGTGTGTCTGAGAGAGTCAGAGATAGATGCTTTCTATTTCTCATACCTGGTATTTCTTCTTTGAATGCGGGTCAACACCTTTTGAAACTCTGTGATTATTTTTTTAATGTTTCTGGTCTTGCTAGAGCACTACTGTTTAGAGGAGTGACGTTTAGATGTTGTTAACAAAGTATAATTGGAGCTGATTACTTAATTTTGTATCAGTTCTTTGTGACTAAAACGGCCTGAGGCCTGCGCATGTCGTATGCACACATTCTGTGTCCTGCATTGTTTAAAAAGAGGTGGGATATGTGCCAGGTGTCTGCAAGGCAGTTCAAATAGTGGAACAGCGTGGGTGAGGGGAAGTGAGACAGTTTCCCCCCTTGTATGCTGTTTTTAGAGATCAGAAATGATTCTGACTCACCATGATGCAGACCTTTCTGATAAAGCTCCAGCTTCTGTCCTGGCCCTCTGGAATATCAGTTTGCTTTTGTATACCTCATGTGATTTGGAGAGTAGAAATGTCTGAGACAATCACTCAATGTAAGTAAGTTTGGAGCTCTCTGATCATGTCCAGTGTGTCATGGATAGAGCTGCTGCAGGTGTAGCTGTACACATGTGCCAGAGGGTTTGTATGAGGGCAATTCAAATATTCCACACTCCTTATAATGGATGTGTCCAAACTCCTCCACTACATCCTCCTGAGTCCAGTGGAAGTTTGAGCAAGTCAAAGTTGGACATGTCTGTGTCCTCTTGACTCTGGAACAAGGAAACCTTTATTTGCTTTCTGGAAAGGAATGAAGGAGAATAAACTTGACTATGGGTCTTCCATGTAAGGGCAGAAGTGTGAAGAGGAGCTTGGAGATGATTGCAGTACCTGAAGCTGAAACTGTCAGTGAGCACATTTGGATGTGAAGCCTCAGAAAAGCGACAAAATTGGTTGGTCTGGGTGGTGGGACTGTTCATAGCCCTGCCCTTCAAATAAAACAAATGTATTGGCAGCTTTTTATACATACAGGTAGAGGATGATCAACAGAAGGATATGACTGGGCATATACTGTACAGAGAAATGGCACAATATCACCTCTCGCTGCTTTCTGTTGCTACTGTTACTTTCTTGAATCAACCTTGTTATCATGTTTGTGTTTCTTATATATTGTTGACAAATGCATGTGGCTACAGAACTTAAAGTTCCATTAAAATAGCCACTAATCTGTGAAATAAAACTTGATAAAATCCTGTCTGCCTTTCACTGCAGGGCAAATACAGCTCGCTCTTGACAGGAGGTTGATAAGTTGGAGCTAAATCCCACATTCACCAAAACCATTATTATAAGACTGTTGGTTCAGGGTTTTTTTTGTGAAAATCATGGTTTTGATCATGGCAGCAAGGAGAAAATCTCTTCCAAGACACAGCCATTCTTCAATGACATGCTGCAGGAAAGCTCCAGAGACTGTTCTGGGAGCCAAAGATTGGCTGAAAGATAATATCTGAATGTGGTGGAGGCACTTGCTCAGGTGAAAATGGAAGTGAGCACAACCTGGAAAAGACAGTAATCAAGGTCAACAGAATGGGGAGCTGTACTCAGTGCAAAAGTGTGGGGAGAAAAAACTCGAGTTTCAGTATTTTTTGGTTTTAGTTTTTTTTTTTTCCCGAAGTGTTGTGTTTGTTCCAAAATAAAGTGGGCTATAAATAAAATGGGCACATTTTTACAAACTTTGTGTCCTACAAGCAAGCTATAAGGCAATCTCTAAAAGTTTTCATGTTACAGCTGTTTTCTCTACATACAACTCTGTTAAATTAGAGCTAAAGCCATGTATGTGTATTGTTCATCAACACAATGATTAAGAAAAGCTCATGGAACTGGGGGTACTGAGATACCTGTTATTCATTCTGACCATGTTATATAGGCAAACCCATACAGTGTGTATTGGTTTCACAATGCACTTTGTCTTCCAAGCTTACACCTCTCCCATCAGTCCTGCTGTCCCCCTATGGCCTGGAATCCTGCCTGAGCTTGATTGCGATACATAAGGTGAGGCTCCTGCTGCTTACCTGCTGCCGCCTTAGCTAAGAATATGCCTTGTTGTCCAGAAGTGTTTGCAGATTGTGTTAAAACTCCTTCTGCAGATTGCATATGAAAGCATGCAATGTGGGGGTTTTATTTTCAACAGCCAGCCTCTGTTTTAGTAAGCATATGATGATGCATGGAATTGGCTAATGCTGTTATTTCAGTTAATGTGGCCAGTATTCCCTCATGTCCATTAACTTGAAGCTGTGAACGGTGCTAGGAAATGAAGAGTTGGACTTTCAGTGTACAGATCACTTGCATTGTTTTTGCAGCACATTGATCAAGGTTTTAAGCTTTTTCTAGCCCAGAAATCTCTGCTGCTCACTGTTTTGCTTTCTCAAACAGCTGTTGACTATATGATGTCTCTCAGATAGACTTTTTTATTCATCACGCTTTTCAGGTCAAAGGTGAAACCCATTGCACTATTGCTATTTCATTTTCCAAATTACATTAGGATGTGTGCCATGGGAATCCATTTAACTGTCATGGTGTTGTTCAAATACACTGTAACTTGAATTGAACACTTGGCAGATTTAGCCTGATGGACTGTGAATCCAGATGTTATGCTTCTTCTGCTCATCACCTAATAAAATACATACCTGTTACATTTTTACCCTAGGGATAATTTATCAGCAACACTCCGTTTCATTATGGATACTTCCCTTACTCTGCAGAGGGTGGCAGATCTGTCCAGTGGAGAAGTGCAGTTCCACTGTACATAGTAAGTAATTCCGGAGTTTGTATGGCGACCCCTTCCTCTTATAAAGCGTATATTGGGACCTAGTCGTCAAGCTCTGGTAACGGTTAACTTGGTGACAGTGTGCCTACAATGTCTCTCAGAACCAAAGAAGACACAAAAATTGGGCAAAATTGGTTCAAGAAAATTGGACACGTATTTCTGTTTTATTCCTAGGTGACTAATAAATCACTTTTGAGTTTCCAAGAGATGGCTGAGTCTAAGGACAAGCTCACACGTGAGGCACAGTTCAGTTGCCCAGTTGTTTACCATCATCTCTAAAGCTTAGCTCTTCAGGAGCCTGTGGAAACTGAGCTAATGAAAAGGATGGCTCCCTCACCTACTAAAAGAGCATTTGTGAAAGGCCAGAAAAGATAATAGCTATAAGGTGGGCTGAAAAATTAGGGAGAGAAGAGTCGCATATATCCAGAGATAGGTGCATATATATGTGAAGCATCAAAAAAGAAAAGCAGAGGAGAAGAAGGTTTTAATCAATATCATATAGCCATCTAGGTAGCCATCTAGCTCCAGGCAGTCTAGAGAAAATAATTCCCTCTTGCCTAAGACATTTACATGCATGTACTGACTCCTTTGGCTTTTTCTTTTTAACTGATTTCCTTCCCTTTGTGGATAGATGACTTTTGGTTATCTGAGATTTAAAAATAATTGTTATCAGAAACAAAACGAGTGAAACCTCTGCTGGCCAATCTGATTAGCTGAGTGGCTAAATGTTTTCTTTTGTGATAAGAATTATGTCAGCAAAGCTACAAGTGATTAACAATGATTTTAGCATAAAGAGGGGCGGGATGGAGAAATTTGAGCAAATTTTAATAATTTTTTTTTTAAAATGCAATTTGTCTCTGAGATGTTGCATTTTTAAACAGAGCATTTTTTAACAAATAGCTCTTCTGTTTGAATGTCTTCTATAAACTTCGTGTATTTTACTGAAATCCTGGTTTTATAGTGCTGATGTTCTTAAAGAGACAGAGAAGTAGTCATTAAATTATACTCTAGAAATGTAGTTATGCAAAGGAGTTTTGTTCCCTAAAAGACCAGATGGATGAAAAAAGTGCAGGAAATCTAGAATTTTTTTGGTAGGTTTTTAATTGGAAGGAACTTCAAGCAGCGGTAGTATTTCATGTGTAATCTAACATGTATGCAACTATAGGTTACTATAGTTACGTATATAGTTTTGTGGTGTATCAGTAACAGGATATCAGATAAACAGGAGCTAATACAGTTTTAAGTTTCATGAACTGAGTCCACTTCTGGAAATCTTTTCTAATCTGAAAGGCATTCTGCAGAATTTGCAAACTTCTCTGACCTAGCTTTTTGTTAGCAATCACACCATCTGATTTCAACATTGAAGACAATATAGCAGTATTCAGTTGGGTTTTTTTTTGCAATTGCATTTTCTCCTTTTGAGAGTTGCTCTACTGTTCTCAATAGGGGAATATACGTTTCTGATAAAAGATTTGGCATATATCAAGGATGTGGCTTATTTAAAAATAGGTCTATCAAACCCTCTGTGCATAAACCCATAGCTTCAATACAGAGTGGCAAAAATATCCAAATATTCTGCATATTTTACTTAATATTTTTCAGCCTTGAAATAGCCTATAAAACCAGGCCGAATTTATGAAATATTTGAAGCCATAATAAATACTGCACAATTTAAACATTTGAATAATAAATATTGTCTAATTGTTGTCTCAGTACAGGAAAATCACGGAGGTATATCTGATGTATGGGTAAAATTGACAGTTGAATTCTGAATCATTTAGCATTAAAAGTGACTGAGATAAGACAGATCAAGTTATTGATTGTTACTTTTGCTAACTTTGTGACCAGGCTTACTAAAACATTCACAGAGAGCTTCACATTTATCCCTGCAGAAATAGGGGAATTAATCAGTATCCTTCACAATTATAATCAAAGACAAACTCCAATAAAATAATAAAAAAATAAAACCCAACCTTACAGTTTTTTTTATCTGTTTCATACTCACAGTTTTTTATGCATAGCAGACAATATCATCTATAGAAGTTTAAAGATGTGATTTGGGAGATGCCTCCAAAGATCTGTTCTTCAAACATGCCTTTGAAAAATCCAAAGCTATTTCATTTATGTATTTTTAAAAGATGTCTTTGGTGTTACATAGAAAATTACTTTTCAGGTTGCTTGTTTCACTGGGTAAATCACAATTGCCTTATATTTATATCACTTGCACCATCTTAGTGTCACAGTGACCTTACCCATATCAAAATCTTTCGTGTCATAATAGCCCAAACTTGCAACCATATTGTCTAATTACCCTGATTGCCCAACGTCAAAACACCCCTGTAACCCAGTCTAAATACATTTGAGTCCAACAAATTAGCATATGTAAGACCTTTTTCTCATATTATTCAATTAAAAATGATTTCCCCTTCCTCAGTCCAAAGCAAATCATTACACATCCCTCTCAGGGGACCAATTTACTTCTACTTGAACCACTATGACTGCCAAAACCTCTTAATATGGTAAAAAATGTAATGTGAAAGGCAAGCATTCTACATTACAGCATCAGGCACTGTGAGGACCAGGGAGTGGGAGCAGCAGGGGCTCCCCATGGGCAGCCAGAGCCCATCCCACCCCACAGTCAGGGGCAAGGTAGCGGTGGGGGCCTTGGGCAGCCCCAGCCCTGAGCATTGGGCATCTCCCTGGGTATAGGCTGGTGTCAAGGTGGGAAGTCACCCATAGGCTGTGCCCTGAGCCTGGGTGAGCAGAGCCGTAGTGAAGCTGCAGTGTGGTGGGAGCAGTGGATCTTGCAGAGGCCAAGCAGCAAGAACTTAGCTGAGAAGCAGATCCCACAGGTGGGGGAAGACCCAGGTGGGTTGTCCCTTCTCCAGCATTGCCTGGGAACTTCTCTACAGGGACACCAGGGCAAAGAGGCTGCCCACAGTTGTGCTGTCTCCCCATTGACCCTGAGCCCAGGCAGCCAGACCTTTAGGAAAAGCACACTGTCATGACCTGTACATGGAGATCCAGCATCATGTTTAAACCCTACAATCCAGCATGCACCCTAAAAAATAGCTGTATAGTCTGAAAAGTAATTCTTCCAATGAAGAATTGTAGCCACAAAGAAAAGGTGGCAGAGATCAGCTTAAGAGAAGCAAAAACCAAGCTGCTTCCAGCAGTTTTACAGGACAGAAAGTGTTGGTTGGTGGCAGCTTAAGAACACCAGTAAACCACCTCTGCATTCCATTTGATGTTGTGTAGCATTCATTGTACTTTGCATAATACAGATTTTATAGTTTTAAATTGTTATGAAATATGCAGGCCGTGGAGAAAATGAGCCTCTGACTTGATCACTTATGTTGAAGTTGCTTTGTTATTCATGAGTGAAGACTTTTCCCTTGGAGAAAAATTACAAACAAGCTAGCATAATACTGAACCTAAGGATCTCATCATCCCCTAAGTCATGAAAACAGAGACCAGTCTGAAGGGAGAATCTGGGGAAAGCTAGAAAAATGCAATCGTATGTATAGAGGATTGTTTCAGATGGACTGTGGAAGCAATGTGTGTCCCACTGCCAGAAAGCTAATCACCCATTATGTCTAGGGAGCACTAGTCTTTGCAGGTTCCCTCATTACTGAATATTTTTTGCAAGACAGCCGTTCCTAGACTGTTGACCACTCATGTTAATATATCTGACATGATAGCCAGCATGCAGATAAAGTTCTCCTGTCAACAAACTCCTTGGGTGTGAGCTGGAGCAAGCTATAACAGGAAACGAATAAATTGCTTTCCACATTGCTTTCCCTGCTTTCCACACCATATAGACTGAGAAGTGCGAGGAAACCTTGTGAAAGCATGGGTAAGCTGCCAGGGACAGAAGCTGCAGAAGGGACATGTCCGTATCTGTCTGTGTGCATGCCTGTGTACATGTGTACAGGTGAAGGAAGCAGGACAGGTGTTTTGTAACTTTCTCCAGCGCATAGCTAAGTATTGTGTTGTAGGAAACCTCCTAGCTCTGTGTGTGTTATCATGGCACAGTGCCCAGGTACTATGGTTTTCAGAGCCAAGCAACACTGAGTAAACACAGACACCTAAATCAACACTAATATGGCAGTACAGTTCTCCAACAGGTAGTGAAGGGATGCAATAGATTACTATGTTTGTAGTCATCAGATACCTTTTTCATTGTTTTCAAATTTCAGAAGACTAAACTGAATCTACAAGTTGTAGGTAACTAACAGACGTGACTTGCCTTCAGATGTTCAGCCCAGAAATGCCTTGATGAAATCAGTTTCTATTATCTTGCAAAGTCTGGTCAGAAATAGCTGTGGAACCACAAAAACTGATCTCATGTTGACAAAAGATCAAATTTCATGCCTTGTATTTGCAGCTATGAAACTAAAGGTGCTTGCCAACATCAGGTTTTCTGAGACAAAAAGAAAACTCTTGCTCTAACAGAACTGATGCTTCTAGCTTTGCATTCTTTCTTCATCATACCAGGATTTTTTCTGGAAAAGTATCTACACTGAAAGCATTTGCAAAGTAATTTATGTTACTGTCATATCTGGTAGTAAGTTTGGACACTAAATCAAACAGTTTCAGGATTTGTAGAAGATTTTCCAATCATAATCTCTTCAATCACCTTCAATGAATAAAATAATAGGAAGAAATATTACAGTTGTCTCTGAAATTTTCATTGCCAGCTGAATTTTTTAGGCAAAAGGCTTGTTTGACCTCCTTTAATGCCTTTCTTGGGGACACGCATTAGCTCATGAAATGATTAAAAGTTTAATACAGGAGCTACTTGGTAAGAGTATGTGTGGGGGCAAAATCACTTAGAATCATAGAATAGTTAGGGTTGAAAGGATCTTAAGATCATCTAGTTCCAACCCCCCTGCCATGGGCAGGGACACCTCACACTAAACCATGCCACCCAAAGCTCTGTCCAGCCTGGCCTTGAACACTGCCAGGGATGGAACATTCACAACTTCCTGAGGCAACCCATTCCAGTGACTCACCACCTTCAGAGTAAAGAACTTCTTCCTTATATCCAATCTAAACTTCCCCTGTTTAAGTTTTAACCCGTTACCCCTTGTCCTATCACTACAGTCTCTAATGAAGAGTCCCTCCCCAGCATCCTTGTAGGCCCCCTTTCAGATACTGGAAGCCGCTATGAGGTCTCCACGCAGCCTTCTCTTCTCCAGGCTGAACAGCCCCAACTTTCTCAGCCTGTCTTCATATGGGAGGTGCTCCAGTCCCCTGATCATCCTCGTGGCCCTCCTCTGGACTTGTTCCAACAGTTCCATGTCCTTTTTATGTTGAGGACACCAGAACTGCACACAATACTACAATACTTTCATGAGAGCAGAGTAGAGGGGCAGGATCACCTCCTTCGACCTGCTGGTCACACTCCTTTTGATGCAGCCCAGGATACAGTTGGCTTTCTGGGCTGCGAGCACACACTGAAACCGGCTCATGTTCTTTTTCTCATTGCCCAACACCCCCAAGTCCTTCTCTGCAGGGCTGCTCTGAATCTCTTCTCTGCCCAACCTGTAGCTATGCCTGGGATTGCTCCGACCCAGGTGTAGGACTTTGCACTTGGCATGGTTAAACTTCATCAGGTTGGCATCAGCCCACCTCACAAGTGTGTCAAGGTCCCTCTGGATGGCATTCCTTCCCTCCAGCGTATCAACTGAACCACACAGCTTGGTGTCATCGGCAAACTTGCTGAGGGCGCACTCAATCCCACTGTCCATGTCATCGACAAAGATGTTGAACAAGACCGGTCCCAACAACAACCCCTGAGGGACACCCCTTGTTACTGGTCTCCAGCTGGACATCGAGCCATTGACCACAACTCTTTGCATGCGGCCATCCAGCCAGTTCTTTATCCACCGAGTGGTCCACCCATCAAATTGATGTCTCTCCAATTTAGAGACAAGGATGTCATCACTAAGTCCTATCTGCCTTCACAATCAATGTATTAACCTTAAGTGATCCATCCAGTTCCTTCACTGAGACTTGCTTTAAGTAGTGAAGATTTTGTCACCTCATTGCAGTAGCCTTTTTTTTTTAACATAACGTAGCTAGAGCTATACCTTTTTATCAATAAACGCTTTTGAGTAGCATATCAAATGGAGTGATGATATGGAATTAAGTAGCATATCAAATGGAGTGATGATATGGAATTAAGTGGCATGTCAAATGGAGTGATGATATGGCTTTAATGGGAAAAGAATGGACTAAAACCTACTTCCCCATTATAGCACTTCCATTACATGAAGATCTGCTGCAGCTGTGCAACTAGCCAGCTGCCTCCCTGACCTTTCTATGCTGGTGGTGCTAGAGAGTCTGATATATTAGGCTAAGAGGGGCCTGGGTGAGATGTTGCTAGAGCTATGGTGTAGGAGAAAGGCTAGTATATCAGTGCATGTTTGCCTATACACTATGTGGGTTATTGTCTCTTAGTTGCTGTTTTGCATAGTGCTGTTGCTGACAGAACAGCCTGGGATTTCTCAGGCCTTCAATGGGTTGTTTATCTGTGACTGGCAGCTTCTACCTGCTAGGGAAATAGCTAATTTTTGCCAATATCAGTAAGTACTGCTTGTTACCTGAATAATCAAAGCAATATTTGATATGTTCTGGGCTGAACTAAATGTTAGGCTTGAAACAAAATCTAGTAGAGAGACTATACTTAATGAAGGCTGATTTTAAGGTGGTGATTTTTCTCAAGGTGACTAAAATAATTCTTTACCTAATAGGAAGGAGAGGAGCATGAGCCTTCCCTCTACTCTTCAGAGCTGGAAGCAACCTGGATATTGCAGCTTGGAATAGGAGTAGTCTCCTGTTCCTCCCATACTTCTTATGCCTTCTGTAGCTGCTGTTTGTGATCTGTTGTACAGCACTAACAAACAGGAAATAGTTTAGATCATCAGCTCAAGGTGGCAACAGGGAGGGAATTTAGGGGGTCAGAAAAGCCTAATGTTTCTATCATGTGGGAGTCTTGAAAACACAGATTGATATCCTGTCTGGGAATTAAAACACTTTCTTCTCATGGTGCCATCCAGTGTCATTCAGGCTCTTTATGGTATGATAGTCTCTCCAAAGAGCATGTATGTTTTGGTGACCCTTCCTTGCTGGTGTTACTGCACAAGCATTGAGTAGTTATTTGAGCATGTGGCTAAAGCCTCAGCCCTTCTATATTTGTGCTACCTAGAGGAAGGCTTGCCATACAATGAGGTTTTGAAAAGGGGACAGCTCCCTCTGAAGAACCATTGCAGCTACCTCCACGTGTTGTCCTTTCACATCTAATGTCTTCAGGACAAAGATCTCTGTGTTTATGTGCGAGGTAAGGCTTTCTCAAGTGTGAAGCTGTTTTGGGCTAGGGGCAGCAGAAGCCTGTGGCTATCTGAGAGAAGCAACTGAGAATTTCTCCACCTCTTTGTCCAGAGGAGATTGAAATTCTTCAACCTCACCTTTTTGGTTTAAATAGTTTGAGGCTAAAGCTCTGCTGCCCATGGAGTCCTCCCTCAGGGTGAACAATGGGATGGCAGAGAGGGTTTGTTAGGTAAGTAATTTCTCACAATTTGAGCAACCACCAGGAAAATCTTGTGTGGTGACGAGGTGAAAAGACCATGGAGAACTTTATGACTGAACTTTATGAACTTTATGAACTTTATGGCTGAACTTTAGGATGGTCTTGATGTCACCTTGCATGCTATAATGTAACCTTAAGTTATATTATGTGCTCAGAGCTTTGTGATTGCTCTCAGAAGATGGAATTTTCCTGCCCTAGTGCTGTGTGGGATTTGTTCCACAACTTCATGGTTGGAGGACTAAATGTCACCCCCTATTTCTGGGAATGGTGGGAAGGGGAGCATGAGAAGAATGTTGAAGAGATGTTCCCTAAACCACATAATAGAAACAATGGAAAAAGGAAGAATAACAGCTCTAGCTATTATATCCCCTGTGTATGTTTCTGTGAGTTTACCCACAATTGCTGTGGGTACAGTGCCAATATTCTTAGCTGAAGCTACTGCTGTGCATTTAAGTTGTATAGTCCTTGTTGAATGCTGTGGAGTCCTGTATCTGAATTTGCAGCACATCTCCCCAAAGAGAACTCTGAGAAGTTCTGCTGAATGATGGGACCCCTACACCCCTCAAGCCTTCTTCTACCTTTCATTTCATTGTTACGATAAAAGCTGTTCTATATGTACATTAGATAACATGAGGAAAATTATTCCCTCTAATAGCAGTGAATATTCAAATGGAAGTGGTTGCACAGCTGCAGCTTGGAAGAGTTTGACCCATAGTATTTACAGATGGGATCACAGTGATGGCTTAGTGACATCTGCTCTTTCTTCTGTGAGATCTTTTGTGAGATACTGCTATGTTTAGTGACGGTAGGCACCCTTCTTCAGTGATTCTTGATGTTTCCATGTTATTCAGTTAGTAAAGTTCTTCTGCTAGAAGAATGGAACTGAAATAATTAAAACAACCTAGAAGATCCTATATTGAATAGGGACTTTCACCACAGGAAAAAATTTACAATATTCTAGGGTGTCTGTGTGTGAATCATGCACCTTCCCTGAAAGGAAAAGACAGATAATGCTTTCCAGTCTGTTCATTTTAGGATTGGGAAAACAAACCCTGCTAAGGTTGTATTACAAATGGGTCCTTCCAAAAGTTCATCGTCATCTTCAGTTTTCTTGTCTGTTAATAATAGAGGAGATCCACATCCAACTTGGTTCTGAAAGCATGAAGATCTTAACCTATTTGAGAAGAAAGGCACTATTGTTAGCAGCACTTTACTGAATCTTTTAAACTGGATTGAGTTTGCTAGTTCAGAAAAACGCTATGATTGTGACCATAGAGCTTTTCTACTAATAGAATCTAAAAAGGATAAAGCACAGGATAAAAGAATAAATTGTTCCTTAGTCTCTTAAGCTGCTAGGAAAATTCCTGAAGCTGAGCATTTTCAATACAAATTCTATTACTGCACTAAAACACACCAGCTGAAATGCTGCAATATAGTTTAAGTAATTTACAGCTTCCCTGCCTAGGCTTATAGGTCATAAAAATCCCAGGTGATGCCTGGCTCTTAGAAATAACAAATTGCAAAATAAAGACAAAGAGGATTTTATTATGAGTTGTTAAAGGAGCAACCAAATGTAGATGAGAATGCCCTTCTGTGCTGAATCTACAGCTCAGAGAAGGTTTAGTCTCTAAGTAAAATGATGTATAATTATCATTTTGTTGAGGTCTGGTTTTCTGTAGCTGCAGTGTGTGTTGCTAACACTTATCCCTATTAAATATAATGTGTAGCCATTGGTTGGGCCAAAGCCCCTTGGACATTGATCTCACTTGTAAACTTCAAACTGCTAATTGAAACTATTTGATCCTTGAGTTACCAGGTGCTGAAAAAGGGATGCTTATTTATCTTTTGTTTATCCCAATTAATGTGTCCCATGAACATAAAGATCAATCTAGCTAATGACTTACACTTCAGGAATTCAAATGAGTTTAAAACAGAAGCTGCCAATCTCTTGCTGTAACTGGTAGGTGGTAATATTTCCATTGCGACAACAGTGCAGTGTGGGGAAGATTGTCAGCCTGCTAAAGGAAAATAATGCTCTGGGCCTGAGCATTTTAAGTACTGCTGATCTGAATTATGTAACTTGCTAGAAGAAGCATATGCCAGTGTAGCTTACAATGGCTTTGTAGAGACCAAAAACCAGAACTAAAACAAAACCTGAAATTAATCAGTTATTTGGGAAAATACTTTCTGAGTGTATTAAATCCTTTCACTTGGACAAGTTATTTTCTCTAATGATAAACAGCCAAAAAGATCATTCATGTTTAGCTAGACATGGGTCTTCTGAGTGTAGCAGGCAGCTGTGTGATGTATAAAAATCTTCAAGCAGGGCAGCACAAACAGACTATTCCAGTTTACAATTCTGGTCTTTGCAGATGGAGCACTGTTTTTGGAAAAATTGTGTATGATGCCCACCAGTTACAGACATAGCTGGGACTTCAATTCCCTGATCCTCTGAGACACAATAAAAGACCATAGAAATTTTTCTACAGGCAGTTACTGTTACGGTGTGAGTTCATCACTATCTTTGTTCACCTAAACGCAGTTAAGAGTCTTCTGTCTATGCCAGAGTGAAGAATCGTTGCAGAAAGGCTTGGCTATTCATAATGAATGCTTATCACCCTTAAAAGTAGAAAGAAAATTCCAAGCAGCCAGAGGTCAGAAAACTCAAAATCAACTACTTCCAGAAGCCTGTATTTTATCTGTGTGTTTTCTCTTAAGATACAGCTGGGCTGACAAAGGGTCTCCTGGTTTTCTTGGAAACAGTTGACATTTTCCCACTTATTTTGGTATTGACTTCAAGTGTTTAATCAAGCTCAAAGTGTTACTTGCAGCTGGGAATCAAATATAGGTGAATTTTCCCACTCCTGCTTAATGGAAATAAAGTTGTTCCCTCCTTTCTAGCTGCATGTTTGGAGAAAGATCCTGATAATTGAGTTTACTGAAGGTAAAACAATACCTCCCCTAGGTTCCAATAGTAAACAGTTTTTCTTTACTGGAGCTGAACAACAGTGTACCTAAGTCACTGAAATAATTTGGTTTTTTTTTCTATAAACCTGACTTTCTATATTCTTCTTGTATTTAATACAAGAATCACAGTAGTAAAGCAAATTTCACATGTACTTGCTTGGTAATGTGACTTTCATTTAGGTACCCTTTAACTGAAATAGCTCAATCTCCAATATGGGCATATGGTTCGTATTAAAAAAAAACCAAAGCAAAAAACCCCAAAACAACCCAAAAAACCAACCAACCATACCCCAACCTTCTGATTTCACATGTAAGCTAATTCTGAAAAGGTAGGTACGTGTGCAGGTACACACATAAAAAGGCTAATGTGTCCAAATCCCCTGCTCACACAAAAACACTGAAACAGTCTTCCCAACTTGTGAAAACATTGAGTTTGCTGCTATAGAAGAAAACAAAATTGTATGTTTTTGTTGTGACAGGTATTGCAGTGTGGCAGGTATTGCAGTGTGGATCATTCAGGCGCTGGAGTTAATTTATGGATGTTTGCAAGCAAGTAAAGCTTTGGTATTTTTCTTCTAGCAGATGGTGTCACTGTTGATGTGGAGACACTAGAAACTGTTTTTCTGTTCGCCCTATTCACATTTAGTGCTCAGATGACAGTAAGGACCACAGCACTACTTGATTTTGATTTAAATACATAGTCTTGTTGTATAAGATTGTTCAGCTGAGGCTGACAAAATCAGTTCATGTCTTTGTGAAGTTTTCTGGCTAGTAGGATGTTAGGGATCTGTGATCTGCTTTGAATGTAGCTGTCTTATCCCTAAACACTTGTTTATTATGCTACTCCAGGGAAATCTATGGAAATGGTGTAAGCAACTGAATAGGAGCAAATGGGCAGGATAGTCTTATATTGGGAAAAGATGGAATACTGATTATTTATGAAAAGTTATGTTGATAAAAAGACTGGCATCTAGTAACTGCAAGTACTAACATCCAGCATAAAGCTTCAGTTTTGCAGTTATGTTCTTTAGTGCTGCTTGCTGAAGAAGAGGATCTGAAGCTGACTACAGTAATATGAAAACTCTTCAAGTGACTGGATTGTCATAGCTCAAAGTGAAAGGGGAAATGAAGGCTTATTCTGCATATTCTCAATATTTCTGAATTGTCAACTTGGTTGGCTGCATATGCCATCTCTGAGAGAAAACATCTGTGGCTGGAGTCAGCAGACCTTTAGCTTAATTTGAAAGCACTTTCTCAAACTTAGGATTCCCGGCCTAGACTCTAGGAAAGAAACCTCTTTCCCACAACTAACTGCATAGTTGACATATTTTGGTTTGGATGCTGATTCTCCAGAGTGGGAAGATGGGTTCATTTTATTACTGGGTTAATTCTGTCTTATACAACCAGTTTCAGTGTATACGTTTTAAAAATGCATACTTTCAAATTTGGAAAAACATTTGGCTATTTAGGAAGGAAATAGTAAGTACATACATATTCATAGATGGGTCAATCCTGTTCTCATTCATAATGATGAGTGTGTAAGTCCATCTGATAAACTGCCTTTCTTTTTAAAATGAATGAATTTAAAAGGTTATTTGTGTTTTGATTTTTTCTAAGTTCAGCTTTAAGTTATTGGAACTTTGCAATTGCTGGTAGTTAAAACAGACCCCTTGAATAAGAAAGGTATTTTGCTTGTTTAATAATTTCTGTAAAATTTGCTTACATTTCAAATTCAGAATTTTCAGAATAGGTCAGTTCTGCTTTCTAATGTGTAAGTGATCAATGGCTTGTCCTATGGAAGGAAACAAGATTGCTGCTGTTAACATTAAGAGTTCAATCCCTCCCACAAATATTTGAGCAAGAAAACAACTGAGGTTGATGGATAATCTTAATAGAAATAGAGTTCTAATTGATTTAAGAGCCATATCAATTTTTTCATGCTAGAAATTGTTGGGTTCTCTCATAGGTGTCCCTACTGTTTAACTCTGGAGTGAGTTGTTCTAATTATCACTTATTTGATGATATAGCAAATTAATGCTCACATCTGAGTCCTGAACAATGGAAATCATAATTTCAGTAGAACATCAAGTTGGCTCTTGGCTGTTAACATGTTTATTTTTCCATGTTTCTCTTTTGTTCTAGACCAGCACTCGTTACTGTTCATGTTCCACAACTTAATTTGCCAATTACCACAAAGCCAGTAAAATCCAAAGTAGGTGCTGATCTATTCACAATATCATATATCATTATCATATCATATATATATATGATATGATACATATATATACATATCATATATAACATTATCATAATATATAACAATAAAATCACAGCAAATTGTGAATTGCTACAATTTATATAGACAAGGTTCTGAAACAAAATCTTGGATCTAAAACACCAAGCATGAGGAGGATTTGGATTCAGATCTAAACTCTGTGGTTTGGGTTTTTCTTTAATCACATGGTGTTACAAACATCTATTTCATCTGTCTAAACTGTCCCAGCTGTGCAGAGTATTTCCTTGAGCACATTAGACTTACTCCTGATTTACATCTCTGTAAATGTGCAACTGGTGCCAGTAGAAGATGTGTGAGGAAAGGTCTGTACTTTCCATGTGATGTCTCTGTATGCTAATAATACAAAAAAATTACATGTATTCTTTGCCTTGGCTTTGGGAAAAATCAGTCTGCAAGTCTGTGTGCACATGAGCATCATGCAGATGCGCTAGCAAGCATGAAATGTAAAGGAGTTGGAATGGTAGCTTTCTGCAGTGGTCATTTGAGACCTTTATTTTAAGGTAGGCCTTGGTACCACTCCTGTATCCTCCTTGGTGTCTTCCTCCCAGCTCACTGGTTTCTTCCAGCTTCTGCTACTACCGCTACCTTTTCACAGTTTCTATCAGCTCTGTCCTGCTGCCTCCTGTCAGGGCACTGAGTTTGTCATTGTACTGTTTGCCTCTCACCTTTAAGGCTATCGCTCATCAACTATTAGTAACCAGCATTATATAGGTATTTGAAGTAAAAATATTACAACTGGATTAAATGTTGATTTCCAGTCTAGCTTTTCCCGTTGAATTATATAAAGGTTTCAACTGAACTTGAGCTGTAAGGAAACCCGAGCTTTTCTTTGGGTTGGACAGAGCTTGCAGAAGTCCTGGGTTTTGTGTCTGACATTCTGCCTCCCTCTATGTCCATTATTCTTGCATGCATATCCAGTTCTGGATTGGACTGTGACTGTTCTTTTGTATTTCTTGTCCTGGCTAGAAGCAGGAACTCCTGGAAGCATTGCTGCAAAATCTTTTTGTTGAGTGTTCCTGTGTAGCTTTCTAGGCTTGCTGAATCTAATCTTTGTATGTTTTCAGATTCACACTGGATGAAAATAAATTACCATTCCTTTAATTGTGACTTTATTGGGATGCAATTGCAATTTTTCTGTTTCATCAAAGAGGCTGTGACTTATCTGTCCTACTGAAAGTGGTCTGACTTGCACCATGTTATGCCAGCAAGGAGAAACTGCCTTACAGATTTTTATTTTTCCAAAGATGATACGTGGTCTCTGTACAGATGCAATTTCCTTGGAGGAACATGGTTGGACTTCTCATTGGGGGTTGTTCATTCTTATCTCTCCTAGCCAAGAACAATATAAACCAGGGTGAATCAAGGGTAAGATGCGTGTAGTTACCAGTTAAGTGTATACTTAGCATAAAAATATAATCCACTAAGGGAACAAGAGAGAAATCAGTGAGGCCCATGAAACATCATGTTGTGTACTATATTAGACAGAAGAAACTGGTACTTCAGATAGCTCTGGGCCAGTAATAAAATAGAGTAGAAGATTATTAGATCTGTAAGCCCTTCTTCAGCTAAGTATTAAGTCTTGGCTAAGGAATATACAAATCTTGACACTTCCTTTTAAGTTACCAGTCAAATTTATAACTTTGAGGCAGGCAAGGATGTGCAATCGTAGGTGCCCTCCCCTTGGGAACACCAGTATTTCAGAGCTTGCAGACAGTGTGAATCCTTTAAGGAACAGCAGAAATATTATTTTTGTGTACATAAAATAAATGACTAGTTAAAGCCTTTTGAGGACAAGCAAATTTTGTAGCAGTTATCAGTTGTTTTATCAATCTCTTAAGAGCAGCTTAAGCAGATACAGAAAAAGCGAGTCTGTTTTGGCTCTAGTTTATGATATCCATGATACATCATATGTGATTCATCAGAGGTGGATCACGTTCAAACCGATAACCTGTTTATGCTGTGCAAGAACACAACTTTATATGAAAAGTGTTCAGCTTTCATAAATGGAGAACAGAACTGGGGAAAACTCAAAGGTAAAAGGCAGCCTACAGAGTGATTGTTGAAAAATAACCCTAAAATTTTAAAGCTAGGCACTTTTACAGTGGTTAAATAATGGTGTATATTCTTTCACACTGACAACTAAGAAAATCCAAGTTAGGGCTTAAAGGTTTAAATTAGCAGACTGTTCATTGCTGAGAATCATGTTTCCCCCACACTTATCAGTTACTCTCTCTACTGGAATTTTATATATGCTTAACGGTAGATAACTTCTGGAATCCATCTCATTTCTATTGGCAGCTCCAGGTCACCTGCTCCTTTATCTGGAGTTCAAGATTCAGCTTAAAACTTTAGGGTTGTCTGTGCTGCTTCTGCAGGGATTGTTAGATATAGTCTTAAAATTCAGTGTTTAAATCTATTTGTAGCATTTTTCTCTATTTTAAGTAGTTCTCTGTTACTTCCAGAGTTTAAGTTTTAATATTTTCTGGGTGGACTTTTTATTTTATAGCCAAAGAACAAAATCTTGGTTGGATTCTTGTACAAGGTTGTGTCAGCCTTGCTGAAAAATCTTGGAATATCTCTTGGTTAACATGATCTTTAGGCTTAGAAATAGGAAGAAGAAAGAAGAATAATTAGTAATGGGCAGCAACAATTTGTGAAGCTCTGTATGCAATATAGCTACCATATGAAAAAAATACTGCATTTGTCTGTTGTTTCCTTGGGTGTTCTGTGCACGTGAAAATATGGTATTATGTTTGATTTCCATCTGTACAAGGCTCTTAGGCTTTTGAGCTAGGGAGAAAGGAAATGTGTGATAAATGGAGTTGGCTATGCCTCTTTGTATTTGCCTTTTCTCAAAGGTTAGGACTGGAACACTGTTGCAAGAAGCAAAGCTTTGACTTGACTTACTTAAACAGTAAGAGTGAGCTGTTCTTTATCATATTAATTTCAGTTGACTCATGTCATTTCACCTCCCAAAACCAATGATGGTTGGTTAAGATTATATCCAAACCAGTCATAAGTTACCAATGAATCAGTAACAGAATATTTTGGGCTGGTATACAAAAACATCTCTTGCTTCATATTTAGTGAGCTTGGATTCTCTTGTGGTTCAACAATATTTTACAGAAACAAAACATTCTCAATTTCAAACAGAGTACAGAATCGTTAAACTTTTAGTGCAAGGAGGGCAAAATGTTAGCCAATTTGCAGCTTCATTCCTCTTGGACTAGCTAACAGACATATATCTCGCATAGTCTGTGTTCAAAACTTTCCACTGTCACTTATTTTGATTATCTGATAGATGCTGTTATATTAAAAGCATGGTATGCAGCAGATAAGTCATGGTATCAACTCCTTGTCGTGCTAATTCTCTCTGCTTTTCCAAATAGGAGAAAAAAAGATTGAAGCATTTGGGCATGGAAGCCATGATAAGGAACATATCCTTCATGGTTGGAGTATTTTTTATTTTTCTCAGGTAGACCTGTAATTTGTTTGAAACATTGCTGTTGAGAAGCACTATGGTATAGCTTTTAGAGAAATTATTAGTAAGAAACAATGTTTAGAAAAACCTTGAAAAATATCCTTTGCCTTAACTGTATCAATTTGCTTTAGAAATATTGATGTATCTTATCTATTTTGTATTTTGATGCATATGTCAACAATGCTGTCATTGTTTCTACGTGTCTGACAGCTACATCAAAGAAGTATCTGAAAAACTGAAGTTTTCTTAAAGTTAAAAACCCCATAACTAAATAAAACACTCTGCTAAGCTGTCATAGAAAACCCAAGTAATCCATGGTCAGCAATAAATAAAACCAAGACAGCTAAAGTGAAGGTCAAATCTGTGGCCTTGTTCAGAGCATGATCTTTTGGCTTTAGCATTTTACTTAATGTTTTGCTCTTATATTGTATTTTTCATTCATGGTTTATTAATTGCTTTACAAAGACAAGTAGTAATAGTCTTATTTTTTGGGTGAGGGCTAAAGAAGCACCAAGAGATAAAATAGCTTGTCTGTTTAGTCAGTTCATTATAGCTATAAAGGCTTCTGATGCCAAATATTGCCTTAATTTTTAGGTAGATTTGGTTCTTTTAAGGAAGGTACATTACAGGTATATATCCCTTGCAAACTAAATGTATTGTTCTCCTCCTTCTAGGAGGAAATACTAGGTACTTCTGGGCTCAGAAGTAGAGGAGAGCTCTGTGAGACTTCGAATTCGGGACTTGCCCTGAAAGAGCTAAAAACCCTATCAGTACCACACGCTTTGTCAAAACTTGAGAGAATTAATGGCATGCTGAGCCAAACCAGCTCAGCCCATGCTTTTCCCTTGGAACACCATTCTAGATGCCATTAAAAATGACCTTTAGTGAAGATTTTTGTTTTAATGGAAACAAAGAAGGTCATAATTTAGTTTACAAAACATTCTCAAATGCTTTTAACAAGAAAATCCACATGCCAGTTTTGAAGGATTCATACAGCTTCTCTTGCTTTCTCTTTGCTTTTTTGAATAGCCGAGCTTGTTTCAGCCATGACTAAATCTTTGTAGGAAAGAACATTTGGAAGGATGACACATGTGGTTAAAAAACAGGAATTAGTTTCTGGCGTTTAATTCCCCGCATTGCCACAGACTTCCTCTGTGACTTTGGACAAGCCACCACATCTCTGTGACTAAATTCACTGGCTGTAAACTGATGCTAGTGGAATTTCTCCTTTTTAGAGACAAGTTGTGAGGAGGACGTGCATTTGGGTATGAACTGCAGCTGTGGAAGACTTAGATTTTTAACTTTCTAAAACGTGTGAATCCAAAATAATTATTTAAAGGTGTGGCCATTTTCTATGGATTGTCTCAAAAATGTGAAAATGCCACAAAGTAATTGGAATAATTTGTCTGTGGTACTTTGGCACCTCTTTCTGTCAGACAGTTTTGCAGCTGAGCATACTTCCCTACTTGAGAGGCTGAGTGCAAGCCAGTGACAGCACACCCACCCCATGGCAAATGTGTCAGAATTGGCTATTGATGCTGCTCTGAAGAAATTCTAGCTTTAGGTGTGATGTAGATTACAGTAGTGATGGACTTTGGGGAGCTTTAATAAATCAGGAAGACCTGACCCTCAGGTGCTGAAAGAGGTGGTTAGGGTTATCAGCCTAGTGGATGACATCCAAAAGGTCAAGTGAAAGACTGTGTGATGACAAGAGGTCAGGTCCAGGTATCAAAGGCAACCTGTGCTAAATCTGAATGTGGACAGGTTTTTTAGGTCCTCAAGCCTGCATCTCAACTAGAAGAAGGCTTCTTTAGTAGTAAGTGGGAATGCTGAATTTACATAAAACCTTTGCTCTTCTGGTTTCTGAGCAGTTAAATAGTGAGCTACATCTGCCAAGGAGCCTGAAAAATCATCTTGTTCATCTAGTCCAAGCCATATTCATGGCTCAGTGTTTAGACTGACATTTGTCATATTTATCCTGATTGCTTTTTAATGTGATCAAGCATTATCTACAGAGAGATTCCATCACCTGTGGTGGGCAGTTTATAATTCTGCTTAGGTGCTTGGCCAACCTCTCCCTGTAGGGAAGAGAGGTGAATGAGCAGTTGCCCTTAGACCAGTCACCTAATCATTCATTTCCTTGGGCAACAAAACAAGGGG
Organism: Psittacula echo; assembly: GCF_963264785.1. Lineage (NCBI taxonomy): Eukaryota > Metazoa > Chordata > Aves > Psittaciformes > Psittacidae > Psittacula > Psittacula echo. The sequence continues at coordinate 32,762,444 of NC_137738.1, read as the reverse complement.
AGATGAGAATGCCTCAGCATCTGCTGTGGTATCTACTCTTTGTCTTCTCTGTGAGGCAGAGGGCAGGAAGCAATGTTTGAGCTTCTTTAACAATGGCTTCAATATTACTTTTCTTCCTCTCCTGGAAAGCTGCTGTCTTTCCAGGCCACTACATACAACAGAGAAACAAAGCTGTGCCTACGGTTGCTCTGCTTGAGCTCACAAGCACCAAAAGACAAAATATGGTTTGCGAAAGCTGGGTCACAGACTCCAAGAAAGACAACTTGTATGCAGGGAAGGAAAAGGATATGGAATTGGTGAGGTGCCTATATCTGTTAAAAAGGGTATGGGCTCTGTTAAATATTCTTCCAAATGCATGCAATGAATCCATGCAAAACTCTTATCAGTGAGCTATTTTCCACAATGAAATAGGAAAACATTTCATAGGTGCCACCCTGTCCGTATTTTGTTGGTCAGTTCTACTGTGTATAAACAGTATCTGTAACATGGAGTAATCACATGCTTCCAACAAAAATAAACTGAGAGTATAAGATTCTCAGATTTTTTTAGTGTGATTAGAAGCCACAAATATAAAATATTGCGTCAGAGACTTTGGACTCCAGAAATCTTTAGTCTTGGGTCATAGAAATATGATGTTTAGATAAGTTTTTGGTAAGAGCTGGAATTTGCTGGACTTCAATTTTTTCACTTTGTGAGGTACAAGAAAGTCTGATTAGAAAAAAACAGTTCTAAAGAACAGGTATTTCTTTCTTTAAATCTGTTGTATTTTCAAAGTATTTAGGAAAGTTTTATCACTAAACAGAGTGTCTAGTCTTCCTTAGGTGTGTAGAATTGGTTCTGTTTGCATCCCATTTCAAAAAGCCCCCTCAAAATCGGTGATATAGATGTTTTTTATCCAAGGATTCAAATTGACTGATATAATCCTCTTTGTGTTCTCAGCTCCACTGTATTTAGAAACAACACTGGGGTTTTTTTTTTTTACTTCTAGAGTGCAGTATTCTCTTCCATTGTTGATTCTTCATCCACGATACAGTACATGTGACTGTCAATACAGCTTGTTTGGAGATTTTTTTTTTGATACAGCACATACTGTGGTGGGGCCTTTGCTCATGAAGTCAAATGGAAACTCTGCAAATTCTTCATCAGGTCTTTTATCCCTAACAATTCCTCTTGCTATCAAGAAATCTCAGGCATAAGGGTCCACAGTGGAAAGTGACTAATGTGTTGTACTGCTAGTATGATGATTCTTCAGCGTTCTCTGGTAGTGCTGGGACAGATATAAAAGCTACTGGCCAGCTGGTGTGTAGAAGGCAAAGAAGAGCAAGGTAAATGTGTTCTGCTACAAAAAAGGCAGAGGCCACTCAAGATGTGACACAGAACTTGGAAAACCTTATTTTTTGTTCTGGTAAATTGCCTGGTTTGGATCATGGTTTGTTGACCTCTCCTATCCACTTCTAAATACACATGAAAAATTTTGTTTTTCATGTTTTAAGGATTTTTCTTTTATAAATGTCTTCATAATAATTAGAAATAAGTGGCCTCCTAGTGACTCTTTTTTCCTTGGAAAACAATGATTTAAATTAAAGAAAAAATATTTTTGCCCAACATATAAACAAACATACAAGAGTTCCAAAAAACCCTAAAGTTGGAGGAAGTAGAACTGCCAGTGGTTTGAGAAAACCACAGGCAGGTTCTTGTGTCCCTATGGAAAGTGTTTGGTTTTTTTTTTTTTTCTTTTTCTGTCTGGCTTGTTAAACCTTGCATGTTCCAAATGCATACTGTTTAACTGTTCCCTTTTAGCTTTATTTCTACTTTTAAAGATGACAGTATTTAAACCTAGCAACATGTTAAGATCAACAGTTTAACAAGAGCAAAATCTGCCTCCCAGACTCAGCTGCCTGCCTTCCTTCCAAGATACTTTGTTCTGAAGAAGCTGATGGCAGTGATAAATGTAAGAGAGTTAGAGCTCTGCAGTTATTGTCAGCAAGTTAGCTTTATGGGTTGGGGATTAGACCTTTGATGTCTTATCGAGTTTCTGCCCTGCGTGAATCAGTTGCTTACTTGATTTAAATTATAAAAAGAAATGCTCTGTTGTGATATTGTCTCATACTGTGTCTTCGTCATTTGAGATGCCCTCAGTGTGCTTCAGTTCCCCAGAAAGGGAAGGCAACCAGCCATATGGAGAGTGGCCAGTTGCCTGCTGATCGTGATAGGCATTAGAGTTGCATAGAAACTCAGATATAGAAAAGCCCTGTTCAGCAAGACTTTCTGTCCCCCCACAAAGGGAGATTGTTCCCAAAAAGTCTGTAACGCAACATCCAATACTGTTTCACTTTAGCTTTTGAGGGGGTCTCCCTATTCCCTTAATAAGTTGCTTCCTTTTCACTGAGGTAAGAGCTTCTTTATGAAGTTGTCTTTATAACATCCCCCAGTGTAATTGATGCTGGACTGGTATGGAAAGCTCGTGGCTGCTTGGACATGTGATGAAAAGAGAGCAGAGGCTTGCTGAGAAGGGAGTCTCCCTTTCATGATTCCAGGGAACAATGAGGATGGCAATACCTTACCCTGGAGAGAACTGAGAGCATCTAGAAGCTCACTTTCAAGGTTTCGCATGTGCTATGTGCTGTACCAGTGGGTGAAGACATTTCTGGCCTTTGTGACAAAGGTCCAACCTAATGCATCTTATTTTGAGTTATACATTATTGCTCTTAGTTTTATTGTTTTAAGCTATGTCAGGCACTTTAAGGGTATGTGTTGCTATTCTTTAATCCTAAAATAGATACAGAAATGTTGATCTGGATTAGGTTTTACTTGTATTTTAAAATAGCATTTCAACATTTTAGAAGCCAAAATATTTTTCATGTGAGCAGCCTTTGAACAAGATTAAAAAGTAAAATGTATCTGTTCCCAAATCATAGCTGTGGTTATTAAAGACACCGACCAGACAGATTAGCTGTGTGTGAGGAAACTGGCTAACAGGACAGTTGTGCTAGCCTGCTTGTATTCTGAAAGTTGGGTCAGTACTCATGAAAAGCTTAAGTAAACTAAAGGATAATTCAATACATAGACAATGCATCCCACTGTTTCTCTGTTTATTTTCTCCCTGTGTGACTTCTGGCAACTGAGAAGAAACACTATAAATGACAGCAACCCGCCAAAGAAAAGATTATGAATAACAATACCACAAGAATGAAGGGCATAAAGTTACCAGTGACTCGGGAAAAATGCAGAACATTGGATCCGTGACATATGTAGAAACTAGTGGATTGTAATATATGCAGAACAGAACACTTTCCGATAAGAAACCCTTTCAATTTGAGTTTCAGTATAAATTTATGGTAGATTGTTTTGTACATACATACGAAGGACAACGCCTTCCTAATAAGAGTTGTCTTTTTTTGTTTTCTTTACCACATTTTTAGCAGTGCTGCTTTCAGCACTCTATTTAAGAATGTCATGTTTTACATCCCAATCTGCAGTTTTATGTTCAGGCAACACATACGGCAAGCTGATACCCAAAGTTTGCACACCATTAAAGTTTTTTGATGGTACAAAATAAAAAAAAAACGACACCCAGTTGTTAAACTAGAGTTCAAAATAATTATAATAAAAATCACAGGAACATTTTCTTTATCCCTGAAAAACCAGGTAAACTTTTTTTTTGTGAGGGGGAAAAAAGTTGCAGTTTATTTGTCCTTGCTGTGGTGCACTTTTATTACTTCTATATATCTACAGTATTAAATGTGTGAGCTGTTTTCTTCTATAGTGAATTCGTTAGGTTCAGTTTGCAGAAATGTTTAGTTTTAGTGTCATTGACAGTCTTTATCATGTCTTTAAAGTTAAGACCATTAGTTCATTTTTAGCTATATGGGGTGAATGCCAACAAGTTTTTCGTACATTGTTTTTGATGCTTAGACTTTACAGCTTCTTTCATGACTCATTTAGAGTGAATGCTTTGTGCTTCCCAAGACTATATTGTAGGAGCATTCAAATGAATCAGTGAAAGCTCCTTCTGAAAGGGTAGTTCTCCAGGCCTGAGTGCTACTCAACAGGAGTCCAAACCTGCTCCTGTTGAAGTCTGTGTATTTACCTTAGTAGGTATTGAACCAGGTCCTAGAATGCTATTCAAGAAAATAGCCCTTCAAGAGGTATAACTGCACTTCAATGAAGCAGTGTCTCAGCAGGCATTACAGACAGCTCTCCTGTGTGCCCCTGCAGATGCACAGGTGCTTACTGGGGATCTTTGATAAGATTATTTTTGAAACCTAGACCTGGCTTCTGTTTCAGTTGTTTGGGATCTGGCACTTAGAATGTTTCTTCCTCTTTGTTTTCCTTTGATGCTATGGACTGGGTTAATCTCATAGGACTTCAACCATTTGTTGGAGAGCTGTTGACTCTCCAGTTCATAATATGGAAGAGACATTACTAGGATGCAATCCATCTTCTCCTAAATCAAGTGAATCTTACCCTAAAGGTGCCAGTTGCTAGTTTCTCTAATCTGGGCAGCTAGTCCCACATTATGAAATCATGATCATGGCTTGCTGCCCTGGAGAGTGCTGCAGTGTTGTGTCTGGAATATTTACTATTTTGTGTGAACAGGGACAAATAAACTTTCAAGAACAAATGTTAATTTTCAAATGACCGAGATAACCTCACTGAAGTCAGTAGACTGCTCACTTGTCTGCTAGTGAGAGGTAATGGAACAATTCTGATTTACACCAAGAACATTTATCATTGAGAAGAGGCACAGAAATGTTTTGAGGTTCTTGTAAGTGCAAACTGCACTTACAAATACGAACTTGCCCACTACAGTAGTGGGAGTGGGCACATTCTAGCTCATCAGTATATTATTTGCTTAGTCCTGTGTGTGATGTCTTTCTGTATAAATGCTTCCATGCAAACTTAACTTTAATAGTGATGTCTGGTATGTCTGGGCAAAGGAGCAGGTTACAGTTTGAAGTGAATGGCTCTGGGCTTGTCCTGGAACAGTCGTGAAAGACTGTTTTGCTTCAGTGGGACAGCACAAGGTGAACTAATCTGTTAAAGATAGGTTAAGTACACTAGTTATGCAGGGTTTTCATTTTTAATGTATCTATTGGTATTGTCCTAAGTGAGCCAATAACAAGAATAAGGAGAAATTAGATTTTCCATATATTTCAGCGCTATGGTTGAATGCTCTTCATGGCATTGTGATGAGAATAGGGTTTGTTGTATAAATGTGCCTTCTGCTTCATTCCTTGGCAGAAGAGTGATGAAATAAATACTGAAAAAATGAGTGGTGTTTTAATAAAGCGCTTTAACTGAGATAGATTAGCTGGTTAGAGTACTCTAAGGCAGACTGTAACATGCTGATATTTAAACATCATTGCCTTTGAAATATGCATGGGAATATAACTTTACAAATTATAGCCTGCATGTGTGGCTATATATACACAATGGCGTGTGTTTGTGCGTATATACACATGAATATATATATACACACACATATGTGTTACTATTGTCTAACTCATTTTCCCATTGTAGACAAGCCTGGAGGGACCAAAATATTCCTAGCTTGGAGACTTTCACATCTGCACTTCAGGCAGCTATCAGAAAGAAGGAGCATGCCTACATAAATCACTGTAAATCAGCACATTTTTCAACAGTATGAAGCCCTAAGCGCAGAGCCACTTTAGAGCGCACTTCTCCATAGTTTGTTCACAGACCTCCCATGCCAGCAGCAGGGAAGTCAGACCATTCTATTCAACATCTTACAGTAACCAGATGCAGGATAAAGAAATTGCCTTTCAAAGCTATAGTCTGCACTAGGCTTTTCCAAGCAAAACAGTGATGTCTAGCATCCATCTTTCCTCTTCTACCTGTTTTTCAGGACTTTTTGGCCTTTAGCCCCCCAGGATGAATTGTTACTCTCCTGTTCTGCAAGCAGGCTTGAGCTTACTTAATTTTAGATTCTGAAGCAGTAGTTTTCACCAGCTATAAGGGGTCCACAAAAAATAACAGAATAAAAGCCTGTTGTCAGTATGTTTAAATATGTAGTTTCAGTGGAGGATATATAGCACTGAAAGGAAAACTGAAAGGGTCTATAAATTGAAGAAAAGTTGAAAACTTCAAACAATCCAAATCCATGAGCTTGGACATTTTTCTTTTCCTAGTGCACAGGCTCCAACCTGATCTTACTAAGTAGGATGGAGTTTCTCTCCATAGAAGAGAAGCAGTTTATGGGTCTTCAGCTGTAGCAGGAAAAGTTATAGCAGGGCAAAGTAAAAGACAGATTTACCATAGTTATGAGCTATGCTTTAGTGTGCAGCCTGTTTGTTAAGGATGTCTCTACAGGACTGCAAGGAAACTTTCCTAGTTTTAAACTGGCCCAAATAAAAAAAAAAAAGTAATAAAAAGAGAGGTTGGGGATCACTCCTGTGCCTTGCTCAGATTAATCAGACAATGGCTTCTGACCAAAGACAATCCACAGCTGTGCACTGTATTGTGAAATGTAGAGTAGAGCATTTCCCATTAGTGTTTAAAAGGCTGTGAGCCAGATTCAATAATTAATCTTTATGCCTCAGCCTAAGTACATCTGTTGTCAGCTTTTCCTCCAGTGGTGTGTTCCCCATGACCAGACTGTGATACTGGTCTCAACTCTTCTGCTTTCTTGCACTGGCAGTTTGACTTGTAGATGTATACAGTTGTTGATTGTCTAGCCATACACCATTTTTCTCCTAGTATACTCTGTGATCTGCTTAGGTGGAAGGAGAGTTGCTCTGCACTATACATAATGGGATCACAGATTTGTGCACTGGAAATGCACAAATGTGTATGTGACTTTTCTGAAGACCTTTTCTGCCCTAGTGGTGATGTGGTGGCAGGATGTAGGCCACAGGGAATGACCCTGAATTCCTGCGTAAGAGTGGATACTGTAAAGTAAAGAGGAGATGTGTATTATGCTATAGCAGTGAAGAAGTTAATGGTCATATTATCTTGATAAATGGTTTAATAGCACAGTAAAGAAATCATTGAATACCTGCTCTTGAGATACTGGAAAAACTCTCTTTCATCCTGACTGTCCACAGCCCAGATGTGGGACCAGGGACAAAAACGAAGCCGAAAGATAAAACAGAGCAGAGAACAGAAAACAGTAGAAATAATTTTCTCTAGTATAAGCAAGGTTTCAGGTATCTGCTACTTCACATTGACAATTCTAGTGTTAACAAACTCCAGTAACAGAGGGATGAAAGATCACTGGGACAGCCTGTGATATAGAGGGCACATTTCAACCAGTATCAAAAGTCTTTGTTATGTGAGACAGTGAAAGAAAATACTGTAATTCCATGATGCCTGAAACACATGACAGTAAATAATATTTTACAAGTGCTTGTATCTGTCAAGTTAGTGCATGCAGCTTATAATGACTTTGGTTTTATTAACTGAGGTAAACTTAATAATAAAGAATTTTTCTGATATAATTCTATTATTCTTTCTTCTGAGAGGTAGTACGTGAGAATTTAAAGCAGCCCCTAGTATGGAATAGCAGGCCTCTTGGAAATTGGGTGTTGTAAAATTATAATGCTCTGGAAAGGCTGAAATAAATTGGAAGGTGTAAAAATTTTTTATTATATTAAAATGTAAAGCAGAAGATAAGTTAAAGCAATTCCAGTTGAGGAGTTGTGCCTGCTGATCTGTAGCATAAGCTTCAATTTGTAGTTGAAAACAATTTTCTGAAACTTGACTAGGCTGATTTCTGTGTTATTAGGGGCAGGAACACCTCTTTGTTAAAAGTGGTTTGCTTTTTAATGGGGCTTAGCCATAATTGTCCGGTTTTTGGTGGTGGTTCAAAATAGTTCCACCTCAGATTGGTCAATTTTTGTTGGCTCAATATCAGTTGCTACTAGCATTCAGCAGAAATGCAGCTTTAAGCTTGCCTTTCAGTGAATCACATTTGTACAATAACAGACTTGTTTGTTAAATGAACTTAAAGACAGAAATAGATGAGCCTGTTCCAGGGTGAGTCACCTTCTGGTCCATCTAGAGCTACTTTTCTCTCTAAACTGTCTTATTTTAATCAAAAGGAGTATTTTCACAGGGAAGTGCTGCTCTAAGATATGCATCAGTATCATCCTAGTGTCACTGACTCGGCTTGTTCCTGTTTAAACAAACGGCAGATTGTGTGAGAAATCCCTTAGCCCTGGCTTGTTTCAACATTTCTATTAGTTTGACATTTATCAATTCCTTTGGCTATATACTTTCTGCCTTTATTTTATAAGTACATTTGCTAGTCAGTCTTGTATGCTGTCTTTTCTTGCAGTTTCTTGCCTTTTTGCCCTTCCTGCTCTTAAATTCCTCAGTTACACTAGGTTGGTGGAAATTGTTTAAATGTACAACCCAAATTCTCCAGTGAGGTTTGGCTAACCAACAAGCTATTTAAGTGGTTTTGTCTCCTGAGTATGTCTTCATCCTCTGCTTTTCCAGGTTGCTTGAGTATCCTTGAACCCATAATTTACCCTAATATCCTCTAAGGCTTTCAAATAATAAAATACTTAAATAACATTCTTTGGATAAATGCCCTTTAAAATACAGCTTTATCTGTGAACTATCACACTCTCAAGAGAGTGGATTTTGTTCCTCTGATGATTAAGGGGATTTGCTGTTCACTGTGTTACTGTGGTTTGTCCACTGTGAGCAGGCATACCCATCTTAACTCAAGCAACAGCTCAAAACAGAAAATATGAAGAAAGTCTGTGAGAAAAATGGGACAAAGGGTATGCTGTTGCTATGTGTGATTCTCCCCTCACCCCATGCCTGGGTTCAGTTCTCTGATCTACCACGTGGTTTTCTGTGGGTCATGAAGCCTTCCTGTACTCTTGAAAAATAATTCTCTGCTCAACAGGGATGTTGCTGAGGATGAATTAAGGGTGGTAAAGTGCCTAGCCATTACACAGGGGTAGTCTCATACATGCAGAAAGGCTGTACTCAGATCCTTACTTCACAAGATAGGAAGAGAGAGATCACCTAACGTGCCATCACTAAATCCACAGGGCATATCTGTGGCAAAACAGGGGACTGGATCCAATTTTGTTGCCAGAGGCCCCACATGGTCATTTTTCCTTGAAAAGTACTTTCTGTAGTCTAAACCCTGACTCCTGCAGATGCCTCCAAAACAAGAAAGGGAGGCTTGGAGGACCTCACCTGGAGGACCCCCCAACGTTGCAGCTCACCAGGGCACCCCGGCATGCCCTGGAGACCGACATAATGTCAAGACTGGTCACAGTCATTGAAACCTGCCTTCCCTGTTGCTCATTTTGCAGGTAAAGGGAGATGACTTAAGTTTTGTTCTCTTCTCACTCAGACCAGCTAATTATTAATTTCTGTTAGGGAAAATGACCTGAAAAATAGCTCCAAAATGGGAAAGAGAGCGCCTCTTTTGGAGCTGTATAACTACATGCCCGCATGAAAGATTTGGGGTTTGCGTGTAATTTGAGCAATTTGTGAGTTATTTGCTTCTGAAACGAATTATTGTTAAAAATGAAAAATTACTAAATATGTCAGGGAAAGGAAACTTTCCTTTTTGTGTTACTGCGCCAATAAAATATAAAAATTCTGGTCAAAATCCAACCATATGACTATCATTTTAAAGTGATGCCTTTGAGAATGTCACTTCATTTTTAGGCATGCTGTCCAGAAAGACATCTGTATTGTCTCACGTTAAGTGATAGGAAATGCAAATAGACCACAGTTTAAGGATGAGGATTACAGAGATTTATGCCTCTCTTTATACTTTTTTTTTTCTTTTTTTTTTTTTTTTCCTAATAACATGCAGGGAAACTGTAGCAAATGTTTTCTGATTTTTTTTAGCTTATGCTACTGTTTCCTGCTCAAATACTGATCTTTGTCCTTTTTTTTTTCTTGAAATTCTCCTCTTAGTAGTTTGAGTTTCTAACCTGAAGTTCAAAATTTTCTGTAGCCGAGGTTTATGATAATGAACAGCAGCAATGAAACACATGCTTCAACTGGATAATGACCTTTTCTTAGGTACTTCCTAATGTTTAGGAGAATTGTTATCTCCTGGTATAAGCTATATACCTTGCTTAATTTTGTGCTTATTCAGAAACAGTAAAATGATAGAGGAATTTATCTGAGGACTTGAGTTCACCTCCTCCCAAGTTCCCACTTTTCAGGAGCTCAGAAGATAAAGTACTACCTTTGTTTTTGGCAGGCAAGCAGAGGCATCAGAATCAATTATGGTTTTGGCAGTATGTTTCAGGGTAAGTAGCTCCTGCTTTTCACAGTGCCAAAAACTATGCCAAAATCATGAGCCTTGCCTGCAATCCTAGGGGTGGAGAGATGAACAGTTAGAGCAAGTTCAGTGTGGCTTTACAGCAGAACTAGAAAGGGGAGCATCTTTTGATGGAGACAGGTTACTTCTGTCCTCCTGTACCCACTTACTGGCTTCCAGAGGACGTGAAATGGAATTCCTGAGAAAGGGAGAACACTATTTCTGATAAAAGAAGGCCAGTTCTTGGCCACCTGGGCACAAGTTGGCTCACATTCAGGTGGCTGTTGACCAATACATCTATGTCCTTTTTTGCCAGGCAGCTTTCCAGCTGCTCTTCCCCAAGCCTGTAGCTTTGTATGTGGTTGTTGTGACCCACCTGCATGTTGTAAGAATGGTCTCACAGGAAAAACTGCAAGCTTATAACCTTTCCCTCTTCAATCTTGGCATGTATTTTTATAGACAAGCATATGCACAAGTACAAATATTTCTATAAAATATATCTGAAAACTCTTTTTTTCTGAGTTTTGTTGAGGAGTCTTTAGATTTTAAATATAGGCATTGCAAGAATAAATGATCTGTTGTGTTTCACAAGGTGCTTCATAAGATTCTCTTACCTCACTCATTTTTTCTTTGGACCTTTTACACTGAGGCCACTGAAGACATTATGGGTATAATTTTAGATGAATAATGATGTCCAAAATCCTATTTGGATCTTAGAACATATTTTTCAGCTTGTTATTGTAGACTCATTAATGAGTAACTAATAAAATGGTCAAGTTTCCATTGCTGACATTTTTGTTGTGGAATGTTTCTACCATCACCATTTTTACTCTAAAGACTCCAAGCTGCTGTTTCCAGCTTCATAATGGGTGAAGAAAATTCAGATATTTCCTAATTGCAATAGTGGTTTTAGTATATGTTAGAGAAATGTTGCAGTCACTACCATTTCAAAGCAGCAGCTGAATAATCAGAGGTATGAACTAGCTTGTATTTGAATAGGCTGAAAAGGCTGAACTTTCTTTTCAGTTTTGGATAATATTTGTATGCCTTCCTTGGGGAAAGGAATCTCAGAGTACTTTTCACATGGGAATAGCATTCCTACAGTGCTTTTTTTTTTTTTTTTTTTTTTTTTTTCCCCTAGTTTTTGAGAGTGGACCAAGACAAAGACAGAGAGTGCAGCCTGGACTGTGCAAGTTCCCCTCAGAAATCACTTTGTGCATCTGATGGAAGAACTTTCCTGTCCCGGTGTGAATTTCAGAGAGCAAAATGCAAAGACCCTCAGCTGGAAATAGCCTACCGGGGCAACTGCAAAGGTGAGCAAATCAAAGTTTCTCTTGACCATAATAAAAAATAATAGACTTAAAATTGTTTTTGAAAATGTTTGTATGTTGAAAACTAGGAGTGCTGTACTGGTAAAGCTTTCTAAAAGTGAGTAGGTTGAAATCCATCTTGTTGATTCTACATAAAGATAAATTGATCTTTATCAATCAGAAAAAAAATATTACTTCTCCACCCCTTTACAGTGTAAAAAGTCCCTTTTAAAGGGAATTTCAAGTTTAGGTCCTTCTTCTAAAAGACCATTATCATTGGCAGGCTCAGAGTAACTCTTACAGTTGTTATCTGCAGAGGTTTCTTGTCTGTTGCAGTTTGGTATTCGGAGTTGCTTAGATTCAGTCTTGTGTTTTCTAATTGCAACCATTTAGTTTGTGAGGGGAAAAAAAAGAAAGGTTTTTAATACTTAGAGCCCTCACAGGCCATTTCTGCTTACATAATCTACTCTTTTACTTCTGACCTCTGTTTGGAGAAACTGTGTGACGTGCAACCCTAGCACTTCAGATCCAATATTTGCAAAGTATTCATCGGTAAATCTTTTCACTTTTAGAGTAGCGTGGTGCTAGAGAACACAGTTCCTTACTGAAGTGTAGGGTGATTCACAACACAATGATCTTCTTTCTAAAATGTAAGAATAGCAGTGGTCATAAAAATTTACTTTCCCTTTCTTTCTTTCTAAAAGAGGGGCGGGATTGGTTGAGAGAAAACACCAGGGACCACACATATTTGACCTCTAGGAGGCAATTTTCCACATCATCTCTCTCCAGCTCCAGCAAACCTCTGAAGCATCAAGACTGCTTCAAAGAGATGTTCTGTCTCATCTGCCTAGATGAAACACTATGCTCATTCTTCAGCCCTTTTATAATAAGCCATTGTATTAGCTGATGGATCTATTTACTTTTGCAAGCAAGTGTAACATAGTGAAGCTATCTGAACCAAAGCTTTTGTTACACTCATGAACAACAGAAAGAATTCTTGTGCACTCTGCATTTGTTAATTTTATGCATTAGAGCATTATATACTTTTACAGAAATTAGTTTTACTGTTTTTCTTTATTGCTTTTTGCTCTTATCATACTGACAATGTCATCTGCAAGAAATTTTTTCTATAAAGATACACTGAATTGCCTTACTGAAGGTGTTCTTGGTAATGCTGGCAAATTATTCTGCAGTAAACAACTAGTATTTGGAGAACTGCTCATTTGCTCTTTACTAATAGTGTGTCAATACTATTGCAGACTTGGAATTAGGCACCTTAAGCAGCTTAAGTGTTGCTAATAGCAAGTATACATCATGCCCTCATCAGTCAGATGCTTTAAACCTTTCAATTAAATGAAGGGAAGCATCACTCTAGTATTTAAAGATGTTTTTTCTTTTGATTTGCAATAGACACGATTGCCAATAATATACTTGATCAATAACAGCAAGAGACCAGTGCTCTTTCACAGTATTTCATACTCAAACAAAGCATCCTTAAATTTTGAAGTGACCAGTGTCTTTATTCCTACTCCTACCTATGGCTCAAATCATCAGAAATATTTCAAGCTGTAAAAACAAGCTTTAGATAATAAAAAGACGATTTGTTAGCCTAGCTGCAAGTCTCAGTTTTAGCATTGCTAAAGCTACTTTTGATAGTCCCTTCAAATATTCTTCTGAAAGAGCTAAGAAAGTCCTCAGATTAAGACCTCCTTATAGTCAGTTGCTTTTGAGTGGTGAAATTTGTTGTTGCAGGTGATATTTGAGGAAAGAGTGAAGGGTTATTTTAGTAGGGCTGACCAAAAAGTGATGGTTCCATTTCAGGGCAACTTTCAAGGTTTAAGCATTTGCTTTCATTGGCAAATCCTTTTGGAAGTGTTCATTTGTCCCCCTGAAAAACCAGACTTTGCTCCCTTAAAGCATTGGATTTAAAGAAAGTTTTGAGGTTGCTAATGCAAGAAAAAGGGAAAGAAACATACACGTTTGCATGCAGAAATTATGAAGGGAGAAAAGAAATAATTCCAGGTATAGGATTCACAACTTTAAATCTGTGCCTGGTAGTCATCAATCATTGATCAGAAAGGGCATTCTTAAGTCTGTGTCTGTCTTGCTCTGTCTTTTTCACAGATAAAAATCCCTGTTCACAAAAAATAAATACTTCCATGTATCATTTTAATTAGTTGAAAACATGGTGATCAACTTCTTGTTCAGTTCAGTTCTATTTGCTAGAAATCTAAACACTGACAGTTTATGTCAGTGACTTTTTGGAATAATTGAGTCAATTTCTTTATATATTTTTTCTGTTTATATAGTAAATTTTCTATGTTTTTATGGAAATTATATAGAAATATCTATATTTTATATAGAAAATTTATATCATTTTATTTTTGTTGTCTATATATTCAGAGCTATGTTTTCTTTTTACCTCCATAGGGGAGTCTGGAACACCACCAGACAGATGGCTTCTTTCCCTGTCTTTTTTTCCTGAGAAAGCCAAATTTAGATTGACTATCTTTTCTCCTGCTCACCTATTTCAGCATTTGTCTCATCTGCTTGATTCTGATCACTTAAATACTAAAACTACAAAGGGATAATTTGCCTTAAATATGCTTGCTTTTCTTTCTTAATTCAAGTTTCATTCACAGCAACAGTGCTCAACCCAGGAAATTCTTTAGCGTTGCAAAGGAAACCACTTGAAGATCCTGGATCTTGAAATTAAATGACAGCTAACTGGCAGAATTAAAACCATTTTATTTTTCTCATGCTCATTTTTTTATATAATCCATTGCAAGTCTGGAAATGTTGTAAGAAGCTACAATCTCATAACATTTCCAGCCTCTTTTTGCAGTTCCCGAATAATCTGTGTGTAGTGTAGGTGAGCATCCAAGCTTTGGATACTTTTCCAAACAAAATCTAAACTCTGAAGTTCTGGAGATTTGCCACTTGGTTGACACAGAAATTTATTGTGTAATGAGGTTATGAATCTAATAAATAAATGTACATTGACAGTTGAGAAATATTATTTGTGTTAGGGGAACTGTTAAAATATCACCTGTGATGGGGAGCCACTATACACACGCAAATGTTTCACAGTAAATCTGGCCCAGCGTAGCCAAAGAAACAAAACATACAAGAAGTGGAAAAGCAATGTGATTGCTTTTAAACTAGCCAGAAAGACACAGAGGCTATATCTGTACTAATTAATTAAGCAGTGCCAGAACACAGTGTGGCTTCCTACACCTGTAAGCTGGTAGATTACACAAAGCCATCTTCTTTTAGGGGTTTAAGGCAGTTCAACCTGAGAACTGAGCTTACCTACTCTTACAGTACTGCCGTTATACATGCCAGGATCAATCTATTCTTATGACTAGTACAAACTCATGTATGAGCCCTTTAGCGCTTAGCCTTGTTCCTTAAACTACAGCTGGTGAGAATGGGATGGGAGAGCTCTGGATGTCACACAGGAAGCGTTTGCAAGCTACAGAACTGAGCCTTTGATACTCTTTGTTAGTGCATGCAAAAAGTACAAGTTGAAATTTCTTAGTCTTGAAAATAGGACCAACCATGCAGAAGTAATGTGTCTACAAAAAATAAAAAAAAAAAGAAAATAAAAAGAGGGAAAAACCTTATTCCAAAAAGTAAAGAACCTGCTTCAAATTTATATACCAGAACGATGCATTTGCCCACAATGAGTAGGAAGTATTGCTCAGCACTGCAGTTTTCCTGTAGGGCCAGTAGCTGTAGTTTTACATTTAATAGGGATTTTACATGATTTGGAACATGGTATGGGTTGCTCCAAAAGGCTTGTATGAAAACTGAAATGCACAAAATGTCAGCTAAAAGTGTCTTCCCCAGCAGAAATGGGAGAGGCATTGGTAAGTGCAGATCTCCTTTTTTATCTTACGAATGTGACACTGAATGTCTGTCACAAATCATGATAGATGTGATTACCTGAAACAAGTTACTTTGTTTTTTCTTATGGAGCAGCTTGTACATCTCATATGAAGAATTCTGCTTTTTTTTTTTTTCTTTTTTTTTTTAATTGTTCAGAATTGCTCTGTAAAATTCAGTCTTATTGCTATAGAATGGGTTGCACAAAGAATATTCAAATTTTCTATTGCCTTGAAAATACTACATTATAAATACAAAAAAAAAAAAAAAGAATACTTCAACTCATTTGTGCAGACTTCTATCAGTTTTACTTCTGCTAAAATCTATCAGGTTTGCTACCTTATTTATTCTTCATTACTCAACAAGTTTTTTCAGATGAACTTTGAAAATGTGAACTCATATTTTCCCTGTAGTAGCTTTCAAACAATTTAAAGCTTTTTAAAGTAGTTTACTGTGTCAGTAAATAACATGCATTAGCTTTGAAAGCTAAAATGATGATGATGGATGTTGCTGAGTGGGATCGAAGGATTTTTCAATGAAACCATGCATTTTCTTTTGACATGACAGTAAGCTTTAGTCCTAGCTAGGTTAGTGGAGGATTTGGGAAGATTATGGGACTAATGGAGTTTTTTGAGAATCTGGTGTCTTTGAGTAACTCCATTCTCATTGGACAGCTTTTTGTCTCCCATCTCAGTAACTTCAGGTCTCTAGTATAGAAAGTCTGCTAGCAGATTGCATCTTGTTCAATGTAAGCGGTATCTGTAATAGGAGTGTCTAGTTGAGGGAACACAGGTTTTCTCTAATGCACCACAAAGCAGACAGTGTCTGGTGGACAGCAGCAGTTAATTTGCAGTTTTGCTAATGATGTATGAGTGAATTGGAGGAGTTGGCACTGTAGTTCATCTGGGGTAGTTGGAACTTTATGCATTTGAACTCTTTGTGAATGCTGAGATTTAGGCAACTTCTCGGGAGGAAGCTGAAGAGCGTGTGCAATGCTGTGACTGAATTTTGGCTGTCTGGCTACTGGGAATGTTCCATCTGAACTACAAAGCCTCTATCTCTCCTGAAAGTGTCCTGCATAGAGGAGGAGTTCCTATTGGTGTAACTAAAATTTGCATTGAAAGTGGACTGCAAGTTTTGAGGAATAATACACTTGAAAATAACCTTTTTTTCAGTATTTGCAGAAGTTGCCCCGGCAGAGACTTGCTGCTTCGTGAACACACCAAGGAGAGCTGTCACACAGAGTAGTGTCATTGTTATTCTACAACTATGTAGATCCCTTTTCTCCATTGGAAGCCCTAGATAGTTCATGTTTAGCTTAATTCATTTACAGTATCTTAAAGACTCTGGCTGTTTAAAAATGCCATTCTTTTATGGGCTATCTTAGACATAACAAAAAGTGCTATCTTCATTCTTACAATTCACATAAGGAACTGAACTACATTAAAATATGAGTGGAATTTCTCATAAAGAGGTATTTTACTGTTTGCTATTTACTTTCCTTAAAGAGAGAAACACTCAGCATTTTTTTTTTTTTTTTCATTAAAATGGGGCTTTAGGCAATAGTGAAAATTTCATTAATTTGAACGATTAGTGCAATGAGTTAATGAATGAATCAAGGACATGCTTAAATAATTTGAAACAATATGAATTAAGCTACCTTTCTGCCGTTGGAGAAACATGCTGATATCATTTTTCCTTTCATGTAGAGAAAGGAGATATCACTGGGCAGTAGTTCTTTTGGGCTGGTAAATTAATCTCCATCCTTTAACCCATCCACCTAAGCATCTTTTGGGGAAATGTTACTTTCGCCTCTTAGCTACAGGACTGAGTTATAACTGCTGGACATGTTTTCTGAGTGCACACCTTGTCCTGTATTCTTGAGGCCTGAGGTTGCCCTCAAGCTCAGGTTTGCCTGTGAGCCGGGTGTGAGCTCAATGTGTGCTCGCACTGCCTGAGCATGTCCCATAGGTCAGTGTATGGACAGGGCTATTGGCTTAGCCAGGCCACCTGCTGCCTAGCAGGATATACTCCTGAGATGTTTCCTTTGGAGAGAGAAGGACGTAGTGGGTAGGTTTGGTACTCTTCCTAGCTGTGGGACTGGACCAAGGAATCAGTTTATAAAGTAATCCTGAACACACAGAGAGCTTGCACAATCTGCAGACTGAAATAAGAACAGTTCTCACTTGTCCTTAGTCTTAGGAAAAATAAAAATAAAAAAAACCCCAAACCAAAAACAAACAAAAAAAAAAGGGATGCTGGGAAAAAATCAATTACAGGGCAGAGTTTTATTAAAAAAAAATAATCTAGGAGCTGTCTCCTTTTTCAGACATATTTTCTTACTGCAGACACTATGTTTAATCTGTATGATGACTACACATTTCCCCACTGTAATTCTGACAATCCAGATAAAAATATTGTTCAGCCCCACCCTCATTTTGATTTTGAGTCTTCATTTATACTATGTGTCAAGCTGTTATGCATCAAGCCACTGTAGTAAAAATGTTAATTTGAGGAAGAAAATACTCAACGTCTTGGTGAACAAAAGGTATCTCTATACGGAGATTATAATTTATGTAGTCTCTGAAAGCAAGAGGAGTTGGTTTCTGATTATACTTTCTGGTAGGAATTTGTTGCAGGTAGATAGAGTTTTAAGTATGTTTGGAATATTTTTGTGGAATATCCTTTGCTCTTTTTAATGTATCTACTGGAACACAGGACAAGTAACACTGAAATAGTATCCACAGTTTGCTGGAGGTGAAATTTATCTCTCTTTAAAATACTCAATTTTTCTTCATAATATTTCTTCAAGCATAATTTGCCAAAGCTAGGCTGCAGAGAAACAAAGCATATAGGATCAATTTTAGGTAAAAAAAAAAAAAAAGGTATCTTTTTAGAATCAACTATGCACTACTGCAATTGTATGAAAGTAATCTTGCTCTGTTCAGAAAGCCTGGTTTGGCCTTCAGGATGTAAAAAATCAGAAAGCTGTAGCTTTAGTTTTTCTTGCAAATATTTGATTCAGTTCTAGTCAGACTGTATCTCTCCAAATGTGACTGTTAGCAAATACACAGAAATATTATTGTGCCAAGAAGGAATCCAGAGCAACATTATTTTATCTTAAAGCTTAGCTATCTAAATTGCTGGGTGGTTACAAAATGGGGGTATGTGTGGGGGTGTTGAACCAACAAAATAACAAAGAAACCCCACACTGCTTGTCAGATGCCAGTAGAGTTGAGGCTAAGATTGCTCTGTTGTTTTGTTTGAATCCAGAAAGCAGCAATAAAAATAAATAGTGAAAGAGCTGGGCAGCCCTTGTTATGAAGCAGCAAGTCTATTTTATGGCTGTCAGGCTAAATGTCTGTGCTGGCATCCTTTCCAACCCAAGAGGCTAATAATCTCTGCATCTTTGAAACTGAAACTTTGAGCATGTATAGCTCACTATGTGCTTCCTAGCTAGAAACTACAGCTATTTACATGCTTTGTTGGTAAACATGATCAATTCGTTGGAATATAGACAGACCTAGGTCAAATATTATAGAAAATTTTCATATTATGTGTAGTTTGTCATGTAAACCAAATGGTGTGCTGAACTCCAATACAGATTGTGTGCTGAATAAAACAATTTTGTGTTTAACTACAAATGAAGACCATTCGATTTCATCATATCACTATGAGTTATAAAAAGGGTATAGCAGTGGGAAAGAAACACAGAAGTAGAAAAAAACTCTGGATCATCGTTAGGACAATTCAGTAAAGTGCTAACTTTAAACAGCTTGTTGCATTGTATGTTCCTAAATTTAAGGGCAGGTAAGTTTATATAGGTATTCTGGCATAACAGAGCAGCGATAAGGGAAACCTATGGAGAAGCAGTGAGAGATATGTGAATATTTGTGACTGTAGTAGGGCTGCTTGTTCTCATCTATGTGACTTTAGGGAAGCTTTCTTTCAAGCATAAGAACAGCTAAGTACCTGTGGGAAGTCCTCAAGGGAACTTTTTCTTCAAATAATTAAGTTTAACCACTTTATTAATAGTTTTAACAAAATGGTAAATATTTCTGATCTGTTCAGCAGAATATTTCATCTATAATAAAATAACTAAATATGTGAAGTGTATTTTATGCATAAATACATAACAAACTTGTGTCACACACAATAATCTCTTTGACAGCAAGCAAAGTCTGCTCAGTGTATTGGGACTGGGAAATGTACTTTTATTCTTACTGAAATATATAGCAAACCAAGAAATACCAGATGAGCTAAACCAAAACCTTTGCAAGAGATTTATCTATTCTTTTGGCAAGTTGTTTACTTTTCCATGAGAGAACCTGGGTTAGATCTCCCTGTGGAGCCCCAAAGTTGCTGTAAATTCAATTGTATTAAATGTCACTTTAGAGATGGTGTTTACACCCTTGATGAGTTTGTGTCATTGTCTTAGAGATAAACTTCTACTTTCCAGTCATAAACTTCTCTGAGTGATATATTATTCAAGAATGTTTGGTGGTATTTTTGGTTTGGTTCTCCCCTTCCCCCCCCGCCCTCAAAGCTCAGTGGTTTTGGTGCTCTGCTGTTGGAAATAAGGCATAAAATAAAATTAGTTCCAAGTCAGCCCTATTCTGCTTGTGAGACTGATTCTGTTTCCAGAATTTACTTGGGTACTGCAATTTCCTATTGACTTCAATGCTAACTCAGGAAATCCTGTGCTCCCAGGTGTCACGCATGACAACACCTGGTTCTGGGCCCTGCAGCAGTGTATCAGTGCCACTTCACTTAGTAGGTGAAATTCTTCCCTGTTGCATATAGAAGCTTAGCAAAAAATTAAGATGGCTCTATATTTCATCTGTGCCTTCCAGACACAGGTCTTTTCAGGAATTTTCACTAGGGCAATTCAGAAAGTCCTCCCCAAACAGCTACAGCTCTGTAATCTCAGTTCTGTGTACTCCTGTCCACCCTAATGCGCCCGTTTCTGTCTTGAGTTATAAACGCCAGGGTGCATTTGTCTTCTTAAACCTTTAGCTGCCTTTGCAGTGCTAGTGCTGAATCACAGTTGTACTATCAAACATTGGCCAACGTACTGTACTAAAATGCCTCAAGCCCTGTACCAACCCAGTTTGACAGCTTTTTACAGTCTAAGTGAGCTTATTTAAGGTACACTTGTGCATCTTCATGCTTAGTTTCTATGCTACGAGATTCCCAGCAATCTTCTGGAATGTAAAAGCCCATTCTGCTGGAGTTGAGAAGGTAAAATCTCACTGAGTCAGTCATTGACATAATTCACAATTACTTCTAGGCATACATAGCTGCAAAATTGTTTTTCTCATTGTCTGAGTGTAGGCAAATAAAGCCTCATTTCAGCCAGCTTTTTACATCACTTATAATCAAATGGTTGTTTCACCAGGTCATATACCAGATTCTGTCTTGAGCCTGCTGAGTCCCTTATTAATACTTAAGCTGGGAAGAAAAATAAAATATAATGGGAATTCTAGTCAGAAACAAGTGACCATTTCAAGCTCCTTATTTTTCAGCTGGATGGTTCCAAAATTTTAAATAAAAGCAGATTTTTTTTTTTAGAGCTAAAAATCTAATATAGCAACAGTGAAACAAGGCTGAATTTTTCCCGTGATGCACAGCATTGCATAGTTCTTTTCATCCTTCCAACATCTTGCAGATTTGGAGGCCCCTCTGCTGTTAGGTTGTTTGTCACCAGTGTGAATGCCATTCATTTGACAAGAGTTTAGCTTGCTTTGGTTAGGGTCCATGATCATAAAAATCAAGGCTGTGGGCTGATAAATCAGCAGAGAGCTACCAGGTATGTTCCACTACTTTTCATTCTCAGTCTTTATGTCAAAATAATCAGAGTCCATCCTGATCTGAGTGATTTCTGTTCTAGAGAAAGAGGAAAATTGAATCTGTATATGAGCGACTTAACCGGTATCTCCTTAGATGCCAGTATTCCAATAAACCTCCTTCTGTCAATCCACTTAAGCCTAGATTCACGCACTTTGAGATTTGTGTGAGCCCATTGACAAGAATTGTCTGGGTGCACTCACAGGACTTTGCACAATGAGTCCCAGATTTGGCTTTGTTGAGTGAGCAGAAACAATAACAATGTAAAAGGTTTCTTTACCTATGGATTAAGATCTTCCCTATCACTGACTTGCCTGCTAGGAGCTGCAAAATGTACCTAAATCTATCTCTTGTCTGATAGTTGATGTGAGCTCATGTTTCAGACTTCTTCCCAATCATGGCAAGAATTGATCTTCTCATCTTTTTTCAGCTGCTACTTTGCATTGATGTCTAGCACATAAATATCTTGAATTCTTCTTTTCCTTCAGAAAATATGTTTGAAAGCATGCAGTAGATTTAGAAGGTATTGCAATCAGGACACAGATGCAGATTCTCAGGTGGTGTAAATCCTGCAAATTTATTGTAAAAAGTATTATAACTTATTTTGGATTCAGTGATGTTTTATTTCAAAGGAATTTGGCTCTTCTGAATTATTAATTTAATGTTCATTAATATTCTGAGGAAGAATGTTTTTGTATGCCTTCTTTTTATCTTGACCATCCTATCACATTTCTTCTATCAGGCTTAGACTTTATCTGTGTGTCTTAGTTATTCCCTTGTGGTAATACCTTGGTGAAATGAAAAAAAAAGAACTGGAAATAATATTTTGACAATACACAGTTTCAGATGTTTAACTTGATAAGAAATCTTCATGGATTTATTTTGGGTATACTGAAGCACAGTGATGCCCACAGCTTTAAAATGTTTCCATGGTTATATAATACAAAATAAGGCTTCAGATGGGAATTTTGTATTCCACTAAATTTGGTCATTGTTGATTTTAAAGCACATTAGATCATCTAGAAATAGGAGGCCTTTAGAGCATCAGGCTGTTTAGGAACAAGTGGTGGACGGTTTTGGAGAACTTCTCTTTCTCCTTGGCATGTTTTTATGATAATTCAAATATTGGAGATAATTTACAACCCTACTGGTACTATACCAGAGACCTTATGTGATGGAATTTATATCACTTTTCCTTTTAGACATTTAAACCACATGTCATTCTAGAAAAACGAGGACAGAGGGCCAACAAAGGAGTGATTTATTTTCAGTTAAAATACTAGCTACATTAAAACCACATGTTATTAAGTACTGTATAACCAAATCATGCTCAGAAGAAGGCTTATGACACCAAAGCTTGCTTAAAATCTTCCCTTTTTCTTTTTCCCAAAAAGGTTTGGCAGTGCATATATTAACAGGCTTCACTTGAGCTGCACAGTACATTGACTATAATTTTCCCTTCATGAAACAGGTTATTAAAGGACCAGAGTACAAATTAATTCAGTTCCTTGTTATTTTTCTCACGTTTCTGGACGGTTGGATTTTTCGGTCCATTTTAGGTATCATTGCATCTCTGTGAATATTCCTTCTGCAATAACATGATATGATTAAGGTTGTTAACACTGAAATACAGCTTTTCAAAGTGAAACATGTATTTTGGGCATTTTACCAACATGAACTCTCATAATGCTCCTATGAGAAGAGTAAACTAATGCACAGAAGTAGTGCACATGAATCCAAGATCAGAAGGGAAATCAATACAAAGATTAGAATTAAGGGGCCCCAATTTTGTTTTCAGGATTCAGATGCGGAGGACCAGTTTCTGTCCTCATTAAGCTGCACTTCCACACCAGATTACCTAGAGCTTGAAGGAAATTTTTTATGCTAATGTTGACAGGTGAGTTGTCCAAAGCTTGGTGGAGATGACCAGTGAAAGATTCGTCCTGTACCAAGGACTTCCGCAGTTGCACCAAGTTTCCGTGGTGGTTCTGTGCATGTGTGTCCGGCTGACACTGGCACAGAGAGGGTGCTTGGGGAACTGGGAACTTAGCTGGCTCACCTGTATGTTCCTGAGGACTTTTAGATGCCAAAAACCTGTCAAGATATGCTGATATCAAATAGGGAAGTGGAAGTGGTTTTGCCTCACTGTTCAGATTCTGTTCAGTGTGCAACCTGCATGGACTGGAAGGCCTGTCCTTGTGCTTTCGAATAACTGCATGAACATTCATGGATCCCACAACACTCCTGTCTCACAGGTAATCACTGGACAGTTTTAGCTCTAAAAGCGACCTAGTCAGTTACTGTGAAACAGTTAACAGTCAAAACGGGATCAGAAGCAGCAATTTTTTATGCTTGTGTGTTTGAGATCATTCTAATTCAGATGTTACAGTCACATCTTGAAACCATTAATACTACCTTAAACTTGCCTGGTATTCTCATTTCTTCTGAAACAGCATAGCTCAAGTAGATCCTAAAGTATTGATTCTGCGTCAGCAAAATGCTAAAATCTGTAGCAGCTTTAAACAAAGAAGGTTGTGCGTCTTTTCTCAGTCCTTGTCTGCCTAATTGAAGTAAAGTATATGTAGTAGACAATATAATTTATTAGACAATAGAAAGTTAACTGAATTAAAGCTGTCTAGTTTTCTACCTTGTCTTGGAAGAAGACGAGTACCAAGTAATGTAGGAGATGGTGCTAGTAACCACACAGTGGACAAAAAAGGACCATGTGGTAGACTTGACTTATGCCATGTCTAAATCATAAACTTACACTAAATTTTACCATAGTATGAATTAATGTCCAAAATTATTAGAATCACCTCCCCAGTAAACCCCTATAGTGTACAACATATTTTATTACATTTATTTTATCAGCCTGGTAGGCACACCTGTACTCACAGCTGAGGTTGCTGCCTAACTGCAGTTGACAGTGTGTAAAGTCACAGTAGGAAATACAAGGCTTCTGCTGCCTGCTTTGCCTTTCCTGAAGCTCTGGAAACCTTGTGCTGCCACCAGCACTGAAAGAATATTGTGGGACACAATATAGTATCTATTGCTGTGCTAAATTCGTAGGAGAAACCCGCTTTGGGCTTCCACCCTTTCTCAGCAGTTGGAGCAGCAAGGTTGCCTCTCCAGGCATCTCTCCATCTCTTTTCCCAGTTCTGGATTGTTGCCTAGAAATTGTCTTCTACTGGTTTTCTTTCCTAAAAGTATTGCAAGTGATTGTACATTTTCACTGATTATAATTCTTCTTTATGCATCTCAGGTCCTTCCTTATTTTTCCTAATTTAGATTATCACTTATCATTTCTTCGTATTGCATTATCCAACTGATTTGTCTTCTCCCTCTCTCTAGATGTTTCCAGATGTGTGGCTGAGAGGAAGTACACCCAAGAACAAGCTCGCAAGGAATTTCAACAAGTGTTTATCCCAGAATGCAATGACGATGGCACATATAGTCAGGTTGAAAATTTTTTCATTCAGTATCTTGCTGGAAACATTGGAATATGTGTGTTTGTAGAAAATGAAAAAGAGACCAATGTAATGAAGGGAAATGTGATTTCAAAATGTAATTTGTGCTAAGGCTGATGTTAAAAAACAGAAGGAAAATTCATGTTTTGTGCCAAGTCCTTGTTTTTTTTTTTTTTCAGTTGGCCAGCAAAAGAGCCAAACATTATCATTTTTCATGCAATGCACTCCATGTTCGTCTAGGCTGAGGCATCTGAGTCATTCTTGTAGCCCCCTGAATCCTTTTCATCAGATGGTAAAATGCTTGGAGTTTCTGATCTGTTCCTCATTTGGACCAGAAATGTAACCAGAGTCCATATCTTAGTGCTAAAGCATGAATCATAGAGAATTCTTCCCTATTCTCAGCTGAATTTCTGCACAAGCATATGGTCTAAGACTAATTTGCTTAGATCATGGAATTCAGAAGGGATGCAGTTAGAAGCTTACTCTGTGATAAGTATTCCAATCAACATCACCTTTTGCTGCCTCTGTACTGCAATTCTGTTGTGAAGTTGTGCTGAAGACGATCCTTCTTATTTCAAAAATGGTGAGGGAAGTGATATGGGCCTTCAGGAATTACAATGCAATTGATTTCTAACAGGAATTCCAAGAGTTTCCTTTCTGACAGCTTGGGATATGAATAATGCTGGCAGAAGCACTCTGTCCTGCTCCTTCAGTGGGTGGAACAATATGTTCTCTATGTGGAAAAAAAATCAAGATTGCTTGCTTCAGTAACATTTTATATGTCTCTTGAGGAACTTCATTGTGAGGTTTTCATAGCACCTGCACCTCAGTCTTCTGAAATAGTGTAAACAACCACATATTTCAATAGTTTTCTCTTCACTCAGTTCTGAAGGACTACCACACTTTGCTTGAAATAAACCTCTTTCTGCTGAAGAATCATATGTAGGACTGAGATTAGGTCCATTATGGTTTATTGTTCTAGGATGTAGTTCACTGGACTAGTGTTTCATACTCATGTCATGAATACTGTGGGATAACAGACATATGTCTAACAAACTGCACGTGGTTCATCTCATTCCTGACAGGTTCAGTGCCATAGTTATACTGGATACTGCTGGTGTGTCACTCCCAATGGTCGTCCTATCAGTGGTACTGCTGTGGCCCACAAAACTCCCCGGTGCCCAGGTAAGACTTGCTACAACATTGTCTCATGAATAGCAGATTTATGTGGCATGTGATTAGACTTAAGGAGGAAAATTCTTCGCTGGAAGAGTGGTTCAGCTCACAGACAGGTGTTGGCAGAAGCCGTGGATGACCTTAGGGATTTGCAAAACTCAACCGGACAAGGCTTTGAGAAAGTTGGCCTAACTTTTAAGCTAGCCCTGCATGAGGTCTGAAGTCACTGCCACCCTAATCCTCCCTGTGATTCTATGATCGATCCATCTATTTTAATTGTAGTAGTATAATCTAGCTATTGAAGGGGTTTTTTGCAGTCATACTCATTTGCCATATGTACTGCCTTTTGTCTTTTATCAGGACAATTAACAGGTTCACTGCTTTTTAGGTATTTGCTTCTGACCATCTTTGATTGACATATAAACCCCAAGTGTACGAGCAGTTGCCGGAATTGCTATTCACCTTCCTTGAGGCTGAGAGAATTGCATGGACATAGCTCTAAAAATACTTTAAAACTATGTAATGTATGCCTGTTTGTGCTGCAGCACCATTCTCTGTCAGAAACTGGAAAATAGCTTTAAAAAGCTAACCTGATAATGTAAGTGAAGCTGAAAAAGAAAGTGGATTGGGGCGTTTGAGGGAATTCACCTGGTCCGATTAACTTCAGTCGTTCAAGCACAATATTGATGATTTAATAAATGGAGGAAGGGACTACTGAGAAAGTTTCAACAAAGGTATAAATAGTTAATTCAGCTTCTAAGGTCTGTCTTGTTTCAATGATTTAGAGAATCTCCCATGCATCTTGTCTGTAGGTGAACTTTAGCCAGAAAGAATATTTTTCAGACTAATCCTTTTGATCCAGTATGAAAAGTCATTGTACAATGACAGACAGTTGTGAAAAATAATATAAAATGTTCAGAAGCCTTAAAATAGAGAAAAATGTACATTCATTCTAGTGTAATTACAAATGAATGACATTTTCAGAAGACTGGTTAGAATAGTGGTTTTATGCTTCACTGACATCAGTGAAAAAGGGGTTGTGCTTAGGAATTTGCTTCTAACTGTCTTTCATTGACATTGATAATAAATATAAATCTCAAGTGTATGAACAGTCCCAGAACAAATGACATTATTTTTGGCTCAAAATGTTGCTGAGTTAGTTGCTTTCACTTATAATAATAGTTGCTTCACCTCAGTAATACCAAATATTAATAGAACAACTTCACTTTTTCTATTTATATTCAGTATTATTGAGGAGAAGTTTCAGTGTAGTTCTAGGTTAGTTAATAGATTATTATAAGAATTATTCTATCATTACAAGAACAAGACCTTAGTTCCTCTCAAAGCTATATTCATGTGTCTATCAGATAAACTTCCAGACTGCTTCAGTTTGTTTTTGGAGGGCTGGGAAATTTTTTACAGAAATGCTAACAAGGAGAAGGTGATAGTAGCACTTGATCTTAATTTAGTAGCTCAGACATAAAGAGACTGCTCCAGGGTCCAGGTGAGTATGCAGAGTATGATTTTGCTTCATGGAAGATAGTGGGTAATTTTCCAATTGTTATGAGATCCCTTGGGATCATCTCTGCACATTTCCTCCCCTGCTTGTATCAGTCCTCTCACATTTGATATTGTATATTGTCAAGGGACAATATACCCCTTTGTCCCTCAGGAAAGAAGTCCAGCTACAACAGTGTTTGGAAATAGATTTGAAATGCTAGGGGATTTTGCAGTGGTAGCAGCTAAGGTCATAGTCTTAAGAGGTCTGGAGAAACCTCATTCAGCAGAGAAGGCAGCTACAGATTTTCTCAGAACCTGATGTGGTATAATAAGGCAAAACTTTGCTCTTATATTGCAGAATGAAAGCCTGAAGCACAACATCACCCTTCTCCCATTTTGCACTATATATTCAAAATTGCCACCTGTTTAAGATAACAGAGGGTTTTTTTTTCCCCCAGGACTGTTGATGTTTTCCAGATCACCATTGATTCCCTTTTGTACATTTTTCTTTAGTACCACTATGCACAGGAATTACAATCAAAATATTAGTGTATATGCTGAAGTTGAGTAGATGCACTTCTGTTCTAACTAATGTTTCAGGGATGCCATTTCTTCCAACGCTATTGTCCCCATTCAGTCTAATACATGTTGTTGTAGCTAGCCTTGATGTAGGCATTGCCTTGCTACTTTCAGACATTGCATGCAGGTCTCCTGTAGCAGTGGCAGGCTGACACCAGCATGTGTATGTGTTTTCATTTGCTTCTGAATATTTTGCAGGCATGATTCTATAGCTATTTCAAAGACATTTATGCAAATTTCTCAGTTTGCACTTACTAGACTTTTTTTTGAACAAGATCACTTTTGCCACCTTTTTCATCTAGAGAAGAATGTGCACAGACAACCAAGATGGCAGGTAGAGTTAATTGTGAATGTGCTTTCATAATGATTTTCTCAGAGGAAATGTGATACCATGGAATGTGTAAAAATTTCTTATTTTAATGAAATTGTTCAGTGTTTCTTTTCAATTTTATGTTAGTTCTTCAGTAACTTCAGATAAGTTTTGAATACATGTCTAATCAACTGTGCTGTTCCTAAGTTATGGGATAATTTCTTGCCTTTCGTTTTCTCCCAGTAGAGCCACCTTTGACTTTGGTGAATATCCAGAAATAGGAAAGAAGAGCATGGCAGCCTGGAAGAACTTGGATTTTAATAGAGGAAATATGGAGCAGAATTTGGGATGGGCAGATAGGAGTTTGGTTAACCAATCCCATCCCCTATCCATGTTTCACATTTACAATGTGATATTAGATATGTGAAACAACCTCTAAGTTTATCTAACTGTTAATATTGGTTAGATGCAAAACATGATGCTTCCTAAAGCTACCTCAGGTCCTGGGGCAGAAAAGTGTCATGTGAATATTTTTTATGTACCTACAGTAGCTGTATGAGCTATTTTTTGCTCAGTGTGGTGTTCTGGTTACTCTTCCTGAAGTTGTCTTTTTTGGTAGACACAAGGTGTGGAAAGATGAAGGTTATAAGCAGCATTAAAAAATGCAGGACTCTACAGCTAATTTATATAAAACCTTTGTTTAATTACCATGTGTTTACTTGAAAGAGGCTTTTTTTCCCCCATCCTTTCCAGTTATTCCTGCACAGCACTTGGTATTGGTAAAACACACACGATAAATCTCAGAATGTCATTCCACACCATGGAAGTAATCTCCACTGTTGCAGGAGCAGTGGTGAGAAGGAGAGTAAATCAAACACATTCCCATGACAGCACTAAAAAGAAAGCTCCTTAAAAATGATGAATGTCCCCCAATACTTTCACTAAAGAACACCAGACATAAAAAAGACATTTTTACAACTCCCCATCTCTGTTATCAGCACTGCAGGGAACTGCAGAAATTCTACAGGTACGGAGTCCTGGGAAATGGGGCAGAAATTGAGAAGCAGGTGTTAAATTATCATTGAAAAATACAGTGTTTGCCTATTGTAGGGTTTTTAAGCCTTATTTAATATTCTGGGCTTCTGCTAGTGAGATTGCAGAGGTATGGAGACATGGTTTTTTTTTGTCAAGTACTTTTACTACCTTACGATTAAGATGGCGTGATCATTTTTAAGACCAAAATACAAGTGCCATTAAAAACTCAGAAATGATGAAAACAAACATGTGGGAATGCAATGAACCTTTAAAAATTTACATTACATTGCTTTTGTTAGCTGGTAAAAATACCCATCCTTGAATCAGGTATATCTTCTGCCCCCATACAGAGTACTTTCCCTATACATACACAGCCAGACACATCCATATGTGAGGAAGAAACAACTTGGGAAGATAACATTCCTGTTTCTTGATATCTGCATTCAGTGATTAGATATCAAGTATTCGAGATCATAAATCATTATATATATTAGATAATAGTAGATTCTCACATTCTTTTTTAAAGGCCAGTTGCATATGACCATATCTATAGAAAACGGATATTTCTAAAATTACAAACCACAAGACTTACATCACATTCCCTGGAAGGTTTATTGTGCCTCGGAAGTTGCTATAGTGAAACTCAGTGGAATTCTGGGGTTTGCAACAAAGTAAGGCATTAATATTTCTGTTTGTTTGTTGGGGTTTTTTGTTTGTTTGGTTAGTTGGTTTGGTTTTGGTTTTATTCATCAGAATCATAAATGGATAGATGGCTAAGCTAGAATAGTACTGCATTCTCCTTGTTAAAATAATGCTCCTGAATCTAATTTCCCTCCTTGCCCTCTCTCATTCCATAAATATTTTTATGTGGTGTTTTGGTGTCTTACAGTGCACTGAAAACTTGGAAGCTGGTTGTATTGCCTAACTTTTATTGAAGTTATAAGTTGCTATTTCTCTTTGTTGCCTTGCTGAAAATGTGAGCATCTGTTGTAAGAATTGAAGATACAATTTTCTAGAAACTTGCAAATGCAACTTCCTTCCATAATTTTAAATAGTAGTACTTCTACTTAAATATATTCAGAAAATGGTAGAAAAAAAATGATAAAAGCTCAATAAACCTTCTCCCCTTGAACTTTGAGACAAGAAGAAAATTTTCTGCTGCATAAATTGAAAACTGCAGGTGAAACTATGTGAGGGCACAGAATTTTCTTTGTAGGAAATTCTCTGAATATTTTTGTTAGCTTCTCAAGACTATTAAAAAATTCATTTTAGCCCAGTGAACCTAATTTTCCTAGCATTCACTTAGGAAAATCCTAGCATTTTAGTGAAATAAATTTCCTAGCATTCATAGTGAATTAAATTCACTGTGATTAAGTTAGCCTTTGTGAATGACACTCTCTTCCTTCATGCATCAAATTTCCATCAAAATTTAGGGTAGAAAAAAAAAAAGCAAACCATAGAGAGAGTAATTCAATTTTCCGTGACTGTGCATAAATATTATAAAGTCATTATTTCTCAACATTTCACATACAGATGGAGTAATCTGAAGGCATCTTGGTGTTAACGAAATCTGGAAAGATTTTTCTGATATAAGATGTGGAATGTTATATAAATTTCATCAATGCATTAAATTACTTGGTTATAAGCTGAATTTTAAGTTCAATTTATAATAATGGTTCTGAATATACATAGAGAAACAACACTGGTGTCAAACTGAGGCTTTACTTAATACTCTTTTTAGCACAAAGGGGTTATCTGTAACAGTTCATCACACGCATTCCCCATGCTGGGACCTCATTTCTATTGACAAATCGGTGTAAAACGCTTTAGTATGGGTGAGAGTCAGACCTAAAATCGCTGCATTTGCAAGGGAATTGTAATTATATGCCTGAGCATCAAAATTCAATTGAGAAACTACAGAGTTAATTGTAACTGGATGAAAGTTGAGGAAAGATTAGATGACTGGTATTTAGTGCAATTAGAAAAACCTGTAATTTTGTATGCAGTACTTCCTAAAACTGGAACATCTTATTTGAGTTCAAGCTAAGCCTTTTACCAAATTCAAGCCAAGCACCAAAAAGCTCAGATCTTCTGGCTTCATCTAGCGTAAATGCAAGAATCTTCCTCCTCTTCAGAGTGAACACATGGATTAGTATTGCAGTCTGTTTTAGAGCAAACTGTCCCAAACACCCTTGGATATAATTCCTGTAATTATAATTACTTTATTTTTCCTGTCTGCATTAACACTGACTCATCACTAAGTATATTGATTTTCTGGTGATTCAAACATAATACAATAAAAACACACTACCACCAAAAAAAGAAGTGTCTAAACTGGAATATTTGTTATGGGTATGTGAAAGCTGTATTAAAAACTGAATCCTTCAGAAGGTAGTACCAGCTTGGCTGCACTGTCATATATTCTTTTATGGAGGCTTTAAAATCAGCATGCCAGATTTGTGATTTGAGCTGTCTTCGTTCTGGCAGACTGTTGTGTCTAAACTTGATGTTGAAGTAACTATCAAGTAACAATGCCTGTGATTTAGTGAGTTATCTTATTTAAATTGTCCTTTTAGAACAGATTTATTGTGCTACAAGGTTTGGGGTTTTTTGGGTGTTTTAAACCCAGTGATTTTAGTTATTCCAGAGGGAAATAAACTAGGAAAATTAAGGCAACCATATTATTTCACACACTTCAGAGCATCTGTCAGATGTGGTTTGTTTTTTTTTTTTTGGTTGGGGTTTGTTAGGTTTTGGTTTGGTTTGGTTTGTTTTTTTTTTTCTCCATTAAAGTAGCTGTACATAAGAAGAGACTGTGGTGAGAATTGATAGACATTATGCTTTTTAATTTTTGATACTCTATGTAGGTCTTCAGAGAGAAAACTACCACTTCTGAAGGTGCTTTTTTAAAGCAGCAGAGATAGATCTGTTGATAAGAAGTGGCTAGGAATTAGAATCATGCCAGTGGTTGTAATAATAAGACTTAAGCAAGAAATAAGGAAGTATTTCTATTTTAAAGCCTAAGGGCAACCACCTCCTGCGAAACTACTAAAGAAACCGGTAGATTCTTCATTTCTTGACAACTTGAAATCAAGCCTGGAAGCTGGGTTAGAGTTCAGGCTGGTAGGATAAGCTATTAAGCCCCATCTCCTGCAAGCTTCTTGATACCATTTCCACCACTGCTGTCTCCTTTTGTAAGGGCCAGAATTCTGCGGATGTCTCCTGCAACTAACTCAGGCTCAAACTCAGAATAATGCTCTGTCTCTGCCTCCACCAACACACACACTTTTCACACCACCATAGGGTTTTCAAAGGGCTTTGTGTGAGGCATTTAAAGCAGAAAGGCTTCAATGACTCACTAAAGCTGAACTATTTTACTTAGAAGCCATATTAAAAATAAAAATAATATTTTTCTGGTTAATTCCTTTTTCCATTGCAGGTTCAGTGAGTGAGAAGCTGCCACAACGAGAAGGTGCAGGAAAAGCAGGTAAATATCTTAGCTGGCCTTTAAATAGAAAATAAAATATCTGTGGGATACACCACTGTAATTTTTCCGTAAGTTTAAATTATCAATAGTTATTCATCATGTATAACAGCAACATATATACTATGTACACATGCATATATGCTATTAATTTTATGTCTGCATTTTAGTTATTTAGTAAATGTATAAATGTATGCATATATGTATGCATGTATTTCTCTATATATGCATAGCATGCTTTTCCGATCTCAGCCCTGCAAACTTTGCTATTCTGTGCTGTTTGGAAGATAACTTTTATTCCCATAGCTACTCTGAAATACTTTCCCATACTGTTTGCTTGCCCTGGAGGACAGATTATTCTGTCTGTTAGATAAAGACAGCATTCTGCAGTCCCAAAATCTCAGGAACTGGAGTCCTCACTTTATTTCCATAGCAATCAGTGCTTGAGTCATCTTGGACCCAGCACTTTGTTCTATATTGTGTTTAATTCATCTGATGGCTTACAGTCATGGCCAGATGATTGTTATGGTTAGAGATAGATCATGGTGTCTATCTTGTTGGCAGGGCAAAATCTGATGAGGCTCCAACATAGCTGGTAGATTTAAGCGAGGGAGATGTCTATGCTTTAAACAAAATCAAAGTTTATGTTCTCCAAACACCTAAAAGAATTTTAAATTCAACTGAAAATAGCATATTAAATGTAGCTGTCAGTTACAATGGCATAAATTAATTTTTAAAAAGTTGCTTATTTTTGTTAATGACTGTTTGGTGCACTGTAAATATAATTGAAATATTTTTTTTGCAGGAATTTTTGCAGCATTGTAGTATACCCAACATTTAAATAAACCATTGTGCAGTTAGGTTAAAAAAATCAGTACTTCTTTAAAGGTTAATAATTACAAAGAACTGGAAAATTGTTCCTTCATGTGTTTCCAGGCAATTGTGGGTTCCACTAACCTTAAGTTACCCATTTGCTTTAGGTCAGGACTTTCATTTTCAGCTTTGAAGTGAATGAACTATCCCATGTATGAAACTTGTCTGGAATCCTTTATTTTTGTTTGTGATCGTGGCAGCTGAGGTGATGAAACCGTAAAGGATCAATCATAGAACAAGGAATGGAATGAACACTATTTATCAAGTCTTCCTTCACATCATACGTATTTGTGTCTAAAGTGATATGGTTGCATTTTAATCACACCCCGTTTTTATGCTCTAGCACAAGTCTGCAGCATGGACGGCCACTGACCAGGTTCCCAGGCAGTCCTTGGCTCTTCTCAGATGCTGCTAACTTCCTCTCCCCATCCTTCTTCCAGTCAGTCTTTAAGCATGCTTCAAAGAAAATAATGTTGACAGAGACATCACAACATCTTTAGGGACTATCATGGAGTACTGAACAGGATCAGCTGAGTGAGAACTGTGCTTCAGTTTCACAGTCAGTGTAGTAAAAAGTATTCTGTAGCTCAGCTTGAAAAGGTACAGCAGTAGTTTCTGAAATAACCATAAAACTCCTGTTCATCTTTCCTCTGCACGTTCCTGTGGACTAATCAGAGATATCTGGATGGGGGTACCTTGACCGTATTGTAACCCAGCAAGCTTAGGCAGGTTCACAATGTTCTCACTGCTGCAGAGGACATGTTCCAGACCTTCAAGTGTGAGGACTCTACTCAAGAGACAGCATAGACTTAGCCTGAGACAGTGTCTTCTTCCAAGATGTCACACAGAGACTCAGAGGAGAAGATGACCTGGTGGGTCATATCTGTTGCAGTTGTTAACCTTGCTTTCTCTATTTCAATACTGAAAGAAAATTTCCAGCTGCAGATTTTGGAGGTCAGTTTGCATGTTTGTGAATTTTCACATTAAACCGAGCAGGAGTAAAGCTTAAAAGATAATTCCTAAAGTATCATCCCTGGCCCCAAAGTTCCCTCCTCTAATCAAGGAAAATATTCAGACAATCTGAA
Source organism: Psittacula echo (assembly GCF_963264785.1). Classification (NCBI taxonomy): domain Eukaryota; kingdom Metazoa; phylum Chordata; class Aves; order Psittaciformes; family Psittacidae; genus Psittacula; species Psittacula echo. The sequence continues at coordinate 32,727,623 of NC_137738.1, read as the reverse complement.
AAGCACAGGTGTCAGAGGTGGGATCACATCCCTTTTTTCTGATTCTTAGATGACTGCAGGGCTATGTTCTTGGTAACTGAACTCTTTCTTGACAGCAAACAGATGGTTTCTGTTTAAATATATGTACATATGGACTGGTATGCCTGTGCCAGCCACAAAGACCTATGCAATTAACCTGTGAGATATCCAATTAACATGAAGATGAACTGTGACTCTGTTGAATGTTGTTTTGAACAATGGAATGCCTCGTGTATCGTCATTCTTAAAGGGGTTTTCTGTTAAAAGATGATGTACCTGACAGAGTGCTAACAGAAAATTAATGTGGGCATCTTCCAGCAGATGAAGGGTAGTTCAGGACCTGAGGAAGTTATGGAGTGAATTTAATACCTTTTAGATTATACAGATATCTTGTACCAAGTGTTTGGTCCATTGATGGATGATCAAAAGCAAAACTCTTTATTCTTTTTGGGGATGGAGAGCGACATGAGGCCAGTTTTATGATAAATGTCTGTTGAGTTTTTAAAAATGAAAATCAATAAACTGTTTTAAATGCTGCTTGAACAGAGTTCAAAGGGCTAACTTTGGGCTGAAAATCACCAAAGTTGCAGCATTCTGAATTTCAGGTAATAACATAAGATCAGATGTGTTGCAAGCTGAACCTGTGTAGCAAAAGAGGATTAGAGAAATGTCATTTAAACTAAAAACTGAGTTTCTGGCTGGGATCTTGGGAATATTTACCTACTGTAAGCTACCCTCTGCAATTCTGTGTTTTCTGAATCGTGTGCTGATTGATGATCTAAATATATATCTTGATTCTCAGTACACTAGGATACTTGATGGCTTCTCTGAAATTAATCAATGATCTTATTCCACCACCCAGAGGACACCACAAAAATGCCAGCAAAACTAATGAAAAATGAGAGTCTGTTCAGGCATTGAAGCAAAGTAGACTGTCATTGCATGGATGTGAAGAATGAGCACTCTTAAAAGATGTCTCCTCATGCTTTGGTTAGAACATTTTGCAGTGAAAATAAGTTTCTATTGCTGCTGCTTTGTTTTTATTAAAAGCATAAAGGTTAGTGTGCCATGGCTGAAAATTTGGTTTTACTTGGTAACTCTATTTGCTGTGAACTAGGCTGTGGCTTCCAGAGTCCTCTGCATGATCTGCATAAAGAAAATAAAGATTTACAAAAAAAATCACTGGGATGGTGACACCAAAGAGAGCAGGGAAAAGGCTGTTTTGACTTGTAGTAGCAAGAAGAAATAGAAACAGTGTGTTAGCATTAAAGCTGCTCCTCACTGATACCATTGTAGGGCTACATGCAAGAGGAAGCTTCTCAGTTAACTTTGGTCTAGCTTACATGAAAATGCCAGGAAAACAACCTGGAAACTATGTTGGTCTGAGATCCAGCTGTGAAACTGCAAGAAATAAAACCCTTGCATGGAAGATGCTGTCTATTGACGGACACCTGGTGTTGGAGTTGGTGTTGCTACAGGAAACAGCAATGACTGGAAAGTATGTACTAGCAAGTCCTGCAGGTCATGCTTACCCAGTATCTGCAGTAATTTTAAATAACAACATAATAAGGTAAAGATGGGTCTTTGGGTACTGCAGTTTCTCACGGTAAGCTAACTTAAATATTTTTTCATATTGAAATTTTCTTTTGCAGCACTACTTCCACTGTGCTTTAGTGAACCTAAATTTACTCACATCCTCTTAACAATTTCTGTAAAATTTTCTCCCTCTTTTCTTGCAGTAATGGTTGGTAGCAGATGGATGGAGATGGCTGACTGGAGGATAAGAATTATGCAATGATATTCTGGTCCTTTAATCTGTGAATCTTGCTTATAAGATCAGTTGACTGTTAAATAGATCCTGCTGGGCCGAAAGAAACTTTACTTTCATTTTAAGGTGTCAACATGTCTGCAGCCACTCATTCGCCCCAGACTGCTTTTGCTTTCACAGGTCTTACTCCTTCTATATGTTATCCAATTACTGACAGAAATGTTGATTTCCTCAGTTATAATCTATAGGTATCAACGTACAGCTTTAAAAATGAAGAACTATTGTCCAGGAAGCAGCCTGATGACTTCATGCCTCATCAAAGACCCTGCAATCATTTCACCAGCCATAACCTCAAAAGCTATCCAATTATATTCCATAGCGTGTAGATGTTTCTGCGTAGTACCTATAAATAATATTTAAATTCTTTGTTTACCGGCCGGGGCTATGTGCAAATCATTAGTATCAATCACGTATGTACACTTATTTAGCTTACTCTCATAATTGTAGTCTCCTTGCAAATCTTTTCCATTCTGAATTCAGATGATGCCTCAGCTCCCGCGCTGGAGACTCAGCCTCAAGGTGATGAAGAAGGTGAGCATCGACAGGAACTTAACAGTACGGTTTTAAGCTATGCAGTACAGACTGTATATTGTAATATCAAATGCTACCTTAAGAGTTTGGGCAACTACCTCTTAAGCAACTAACTCTTAGGAGTTAGTTTGTTTCAAGAAAGTGCAAACATCTGTACTTTTTTTCCAAATGAAGACAGCAAACACAACAGAGTCTTTATTTCATGTGATAGTTTTGAGATGACACTGCAGCTACAGAGTCCGACATTAGCAATTTTAATTGTCACTACACAATGCAGAGGCAGGTATTAAATTTGAATCAGAGTGCAAATTTAAACTGAGTGGCCAAGTAAGGATGTTAAAGGGTAAATTCTGTCTGCAACATATTGCCTAGTAATATTAAGGTTGATATTTTATCAGGCTTATATGTGTCTGGAGAAATTTGGTGCTCTGTAAATTGGAAGTTCAAGGCCTACATGCAGTGATTGTCCTGTGTTGTGGCTGCCTTACTATTCACTGCAAATCTCACAGAATCTGAAGTTATTACATATTTTGTTCCCACACTGGGAGATTTTTATTCTGATTAAACATAATTTTAGTCTGAAAGTATTGCTTTCAACCTTTTGTATGAATTGGGTAAGGAAGAAACTATTCATGCCTTTGTATATATAAAGGTTTTAACTGGTCTATTACAAACCAGTGTGTCCCTTTATTTTTAGATCCATGTGTATTTAAAATCAGCCAGTTACTATTCAGCTGCTAGTAACTTAAAAAAGTAATATTTAATTTTATTTTTTTTTCCCTAGATATAGCTTCTCGTTATCCTACGTTATGGACTGAGCAAGTAAAGAGTAGACAAAACAAAACCAACAAAAGCTCAGGTGAGAAACTTAAATTGTCCTTACTTTGCAAAGCTCCCATGAAGATGTGAATTAAGCCTTGTTAAAACAAGCCATTTAAGTGAAAGCCATTTTAATAACCATTATGCTTCCACTCTTATCATATGAAAGCAACTTTATGACGGGCATTGTAATGATTTTGTAGGCTCACGCATCATATGTTCCTTTTATATGGAGGTATTTTTGGCCAGGCTTTACTACATGTAAGTTGATATTACTCCATTGATGTTTCTGGCTCACATCTGTGTGCATCTGTGAGTGGATCTGACATTTATTTTTTTCATGCACTTTAATTCTCTGCCTCTTTGTTGTCTACTTATATTTTATTTTTGTAAGGTGATGTGTAGCAAGAAGGTGATTGAAAAAGGACAGTATGGGTTGCCAGTATTTGGTGGTGTATCTTAGGAGGCAAAGCCATCAGAAAACAGTCATCTGTTAACAGGAAAGTGGAAAGACAGTGGTTTGGTTTTTTTTGCTACATCATCCATCTGTTATTTACAGCCTGATCGCCAGTTTAGTGTGAATTAATTATGTTGCCTTGTTTTGTAATTGCTGAATTTTGGCTTTATCTTTTTCACCACTCTTCAGAATTGAGCTTTGTAAACCTGGAGTAGGAATGTCAGGTGAATGCCCTGAGACAGAAGCCTCTTAAAATATTTGGCGAGATTCAGTGCTTTGGTGGATTACAAGTTTTGACGCCTTTCTTGCAGCTCCTTCTTTTCAGTGGAACAAACTTCAGAGAATCTGGGTTTCCTGGTGTCTTTTTCTCTGAAAAAAACATTTAATTCAGAAGGAAACATTAATGATACAGTCTGTGATTCAGTAAACTGCCCAAAAGCACACTTCAGGTCCAGTGGAAACTGAAGTTGTGTTTTACATGAAGTACTGTGTTTAAGTATTTTACTGAACTGAGGCCCAAAAGGATTTTAAAAGAGAAGCAATTATCATAAGACAGACTGACATATCATTACTAATAGGTTTACAGATTTTTAACATCAAAGCAATCATTATTAATGCTTTTTCCTCTCCTTGATTCTCCAGTAGGTGCTCAGAGGAAGGACCTTAAACAGAGCGTAGGAAAGAGTTTGAAGCAAACACTTTCTGTGCTGGACATTTATTCTGTCATTTCTTTACTCAGTGTTAGCAAGAACAGAATTCCTTTGGGATTTCTGTTGTGTAAAATATATGTATAGAAATAAGTCACTTTTAGGGTGTTAATTTAGTTTTTATGGTGCTAGAGACTAGAACTAATGCAAGAACTCTTGAGTTTGCAGCGGAGCTGCTAGAAGCCACTTTCAACACACACACACATAAATAAATCAGAAAAGCATCAAAGTTGGGTTTATTACTATGAACTTGTAACCTTCAGTCCATCTAAAGACATATTTACAAAGGAAGAGAAGCCAGAAACATAATCTGTCTTATGATTGTTAGCCCATAGTGCAGTAGCATCAAAAGCATGGTTGTGTTGGATTTGCTAACAGGACTTGCTCACAACTGTACTATGTACACATGTATGTATGTGTCTCTGGACGGCTAGGAATTGCTGCAGTCTTTGGTGCCATACCTGAACTAGCAGAAGTCAGCAGACACTTTGTAGCCAGCCTTGCTTTAATTTGTTGGCATACCTGATGTGCCAGAAGCAACCACTAGTCTCTCTTCTGAACTTCTCTTGTATAAGTAATGTGACACAATCAAGTTGAATCTAGGTGTTAAAAACAGTGTCCTCACCAGTTCTACTAGACAGCATCTCTCTTCCAGCCTCCAAAGTATAATGTGTGTCAGTGACTGTATATTTATAAGTTGTTTTGATGGCTAAGCCTCACTGATATTCAGTAAACAGGTCTTTTAAGTTATAGGTTAGATTGTCCCATTTAGAGTGGTGCCGAGGCTTTTGGGAACATCCACAGAGAATGAACTCTCGGCTTCTATGTGTATGGAGGGACCTCATGACTGAATCCACTGGATTGTAAACTAACCACCTTTGGACACCCAGGCTTCAATATAAAGGATAAATACAGTTGTCTTCTTTACTCAGTTTGCTTAGCAAACTCTGATTCAGACTTTGTCACACAAAATCCGGAAATCTTATTGGAATGTGTTTGTTGGAGTAAATTGAGAAGAATTTATGTCTCCATGTAACTGCCTTTATAAAGATGAAACCCAATTTATTCATAGTGGATAAAGTTTTCCTTTGTTGTTCTATAGTAACCCAAGTACTTTCAAAGAAATTTTTCAGGTGCAAATAACACTATGACCTAGCCCTGCCTGTAGAAAGTAACTAAAGAAAAATAATAATGCTAAAACTTTCAGGCAAAGTCCAAATATCCTATTTAAAACTATTTTAGTCTTTATTGCTATTATCTTTTCTATTTTTTTACCTGTCCTAATATGTCATGGTCAACAAAGTCATGAACATAAAGAAACTTGTCTTGACTGAAGAAGTCCACCTCCTTACAAGAATATTTTTGTGAGTTAAGGATCATAAATTAATACATTAAGTCTACTGTACTCATCCTGAAGAGATTTGCTTTAGCTTCTCTGCAAATGATCTGCCAGTTACAGTTAGCCAGTAAAGTCAGCATAAGCTTTTAGGTTTTGGAACATAGAAAATAATGGCTTATGAAATTCTAGTTTATATTAGTTATCCAGTACTTTCATTTGATTAAATCAGACTAAATTAATTTAGCACAAAGTAATGGCATTTGGGAGATGCTGGGCATGAAATTACTGGATTATGCATCCATGTTCTATAATGATTTATAGTGCATATTCTTTTTGTTGATTCAGAAAAATAGGCCTCTGCTGCTCACTAGAGACAACTGGAGAGTGCAGTTGAACATACTAACTTTTGATGATCAAATGTTACTGGTGGCAAAACCCCCATCAATGCTGGGTCATGTAACAATAGCTCTACTTAGAGTGGTGGATTTGAGCTCCCCCTCTACTTGACCCTGGTAAGGCCGCGTCTGAAGTACTATGCTCCTCAGGACAAGAAAGACAAGGAGCTACTGAGAAGGGTGCAGCAGAGGGCCACAAGGGTGATCAGGGGTTTAGAGCATCTTTCTTATGAGGAGAAGTTGTGAGAGATTGGCCTGTTAAGTCTAGAGAAGAGAAGACTGAGAGGGGATCTCATTAATGCAGGTCAATATCTCAAAGGCTGGTGCCAGGAGGATGGTGCCAGACTCCTTTCAGTGGTGCTCAGCAACAGGATGAGGAGCAATGGCCATAAACTAAAGCACAAGAAGTTTCACCTTAACATGAGGGAGAACTTCTTTATGTTGAGGGTGGCAGAGCACTGGAACAGACTGCCCAGGGAGGTTGTGGAGTTTCCCTCTCCGGAGACATTCCATACCCACCTGGGCATGGTCCGTGTAACCTTCTCTAGGTGGCCCTGCCTTGGCAGGAGAGTTCGACTAGATGATCTCTAAAAAGTCCATTCCAACCCTAATGATTCTGTGATTCTGGCATGGCTAATGGGAGGTGTCCTTGCCCATGGCAGGGGAGTTGGAACTAGATGATCTTAAGGTCCTTTCCAACCCCAACTATTCTATGATTCTATGATTTTGTGATCTCCGTTTTAGCTCTTTTTGTATGTTGAAGACGACTTTCAGAATTTTTCAAAGACTTTTTCTTTCCAGAGTTAAGAAAAAAGTATGCACCTGGTTGCTAAAATAACATAGTGTTTGCTGAGATTGTTTTATACATGTGCCTTGGTGTCTTTGCAGGTATTTTTTTTTTGTTTGTTGGTTGGTTGGTTTTTTGTTTCTTTCAGATTCTTTTTTAAGTCCACATTCCTCATTTCTTTTTCAATTTCACAGAAAATATTGTGGGTTTACCGCATCGTATTGACAGAAATAGAATTACAGCAGTAGTTGTCAAACACATAAAAGTGCATTGAAAACACTCAGCATGGGACTATATGGCTTCTGATTAAGACATTATAGCAGCCAACACACTGCTGCCTGTATGAGGACTTAGTGTCTAAACTCATGCTGTAGTTTGTGGAGGTGAGGTCAAGTGGAGCCTGGAGAGCAGCCCACCTCATCGTAAAGTCAACACCTGCACTTGGCCAGCTAACTAAATAGCTGGACCTCACTGAGTGTGGTGACTAGTTTAGATCTCTAGCTGATGTGAAGGTATCTATCCTGTAGATAGACAAACTTTATCCCACCCAGCATCAGTTGAAAGTCCAGGTAGTATTCTTTTAGAGCTTGTCTATTTTACAAAGATCAGAGGACAGAAGGTTTTTTCCTGGAAGAAACTGGGTATCTAGGACTACGTACCTCAGTAGTTGCCAGTTATTGTGGCTTCAGGGCTAGGTGTAACTTTCATGTGGGTGGAGAGCACAACATGACAGTACAGATACTTGACTTTGATTCATGTGTTAAATTTTAAACACATGAAATGAGTGGGTAGAAACTTAGGGCCCCTCTCAGTCAATGGCAGAACTCCCAGACAGTGTTTGAACAGCCATTCATACTCTGTGACTACATGCTACTAGTTCACGCAATAGTTCACATTTCATCTGGATCAAGCACAGGCACGTGATGTAGTGCTTTGTGCCAGCTTTGTGCTCTGTGCCAGCTTTATGCTTTAAGCAGGTGCTGGAGGACAAGCTATACATGATCCAACAAATAATAGGGTATGATCCAGCAAATAATAGGGTCTGCCCAGAGGAAGACTTTCTGGCATAAAGGCTGCCAAGGCAGGATCAAATTGTCAAAATGCTTAACACATCCATGCCAAAAGTAGTGGATCATGTGATTATGACAAAGAATGCTAAATCAGAATTCATTGTCTCCTCAAGCTATGGCTTTAGTAACTTTGAGAGTGCCCAGACTTCAGCCAATTCAGGTAATGTAGAATCATCTTCAGTCTCATTTTTCGCTTTGGCTGTGCTCACATGAAAGGAACATGTAGCTTTTTATTTAATTTTCTGACACAACAGAGTAGTGGTTTATTGCTGCCGTTTTAGTACAGATCGTCAGTTTCAGGGCTTTAAAACTGCTACAAGATTTTATCAATTAGCCCCAGAGGGCTCATTCTAACAGGAGTTTCATTCTCAAAACCTCATCTGGGAGAAACTGAAGTGCGCATACTGTAATGTAGTACAGACTGCCTGCAAATGCAAATCAAAACAGTGTAATATCCACTGTGAATATATTCTTAATAGACTAAAATAGCTAATTTAAGGTAATAATGTAACTAGCAATTACCTGTCTGTATCTATATGAAATAGCTGCTTGCATTCATATGCACGTATAGACTTCTCTGTTGGTAAAGTCTGCCAGTGAGAGTGACTAATGTGACAGAGTGACATTGTAAAATTTTAATACAGTTTTTGTTCCCTTGTCATCTGACTGCTTTAAAGCATTTGTACATGTGAGTTTTTCTCACATGGAAACTATGTTGGTTGTCAGTGAGGTTTCTGTTTTGTTAGCTTTGTTTTCTTTCTCAGAGGCAATTGTTCAGTGGGATCCTGGGATCCCTGTGCGCTGATGATTGCTTGAAAGTCACCTTCTTACAAAGAACCAATACAAAACCTGTTCCATGCTCCAAAGCTCACGTTCATTCCAGACTGAACCCGGCTAACGTCCTCCTGCTATGCCTAGCCTGGCAAACTCAGCTCTGAAGTTAAAAAAGCCTGCATGAAAAAAAATAATATTTTTTTTTTCAGAGGAAATAAATGTAAGAGTTGGTGTGTCTGCCCAATCACATAAATTCTAATAGCTGTTCCTTTCTAAGCATAGGAAAATGAGAAACTTATAGACAGGGAAATGAGTAACAGCTCGGTGACTTTGTATTTATTCTCATAAATGGTTGCATTTGCCAGATGTTGATTTTAATATTGACTGAAGATAAATTACATGCAGTTGAAAGTGTTTGAACTAGCAAGAAAAAAGTAAGATCCTGAACTTGTGTTGTAAATACAGCCATTAGCTGTAGCTGGAGAAGCCAAAAGCACGGAAATAAGTTGCTGAAATATAGGCATCTCATGTCTTCATATGGCTTAGGGTATCTGATATGTGCATGGGCTAGATTTATGACAGCCTACTGGAAATCAGTGATGTTCTGGCATGCAGGATTGATGATAGTCCAGAGTACCCAAAATGACATTGAACTGACCCTAAGAATCTCAATTCAAACCATGAAAGTAAGTAGAAGGCAGAACTATTGATTTTAAATAAGTCTTCAAGCCTACAAACTGGCTATTAAGTCTATACATGCGTTCTGTCAGTGGGAGCTCAGTCCATTACAGATGGGCAGTCAGTCTCTGCCAAATTCAAGGCAAGTTAAAATATAGATATTATTACTGTGAATTTTATAGCTTGGGTTCATCTGCAAGTCAGTTCACAAGAAAAGGTACTAGCATTTTTTTGTGACATCTACAGCTAAAATCTGAATGTTTTGTGATGCCACAGATCTGGCTTTTGGGCCTTGTAAAATTTGTGGGTGATGGAAGACATCAGCTGGTAGAATATTTGTTATTTGGTATATTATCTCAGAAAGTTGAGTGTGAAAGATAAAAGCATTGTGAGGAAGTTAAGTACAAAAAACTGATACAGACGAGGACTGGAAGCTTCCAGGACAACAGTCCTGTGGCCTTCTCAGTCTCTTTAGGTTAGCTCTGGTTGCTAACTCACTAAAATATTCCCTTTAGAGTTCTTGAATGAATGAACTATTTGGAGTGAACTGTAATTTGTGGTTTTTATTTTACTATAAGAACAGTATTGTTAAGAAAATCTGGGGGAGGGAGATGTGTGAGGCACTGTCATATCTTGTTATGTCCCGTACTGTTTTATTTTAAATATTTTGAAGCGTAAGTGGTAGTTCTCTTCCATTTTTTTGTTGATTTGGGGTTTGGATTTTTTTTTTTTTCCATCAAAAATCAAAAGATTTTCAGTGTAGTATTTTTTTTAGAACATGGGTTTTAAGATACACCTTGACAACTGAAAAACTGGTTTTTTTGAAACTACTTATTGTTCACACAATTAGGGCCAATTAGTAAATGGTTGACTTAGTTCCTAATGCAGAACTTTGTCTTACTTTTCAGTAGCAATTTTTAATGATATAGTAGTCTTGATTGAGTTATTATGCAGAGGGAACAGTACTCTTCACCCTCTTCACCTGTGGAGAAGATTACTCTTTATAGTCTTTGGTCCTTTTCCCTTGCTTTTACCTTACTTTACTTGCCTTGCTTTGTCTGTCCTAAATTGGTAAAGGAAAATTGCAGTTTTCTTTTAGCTCTTTTAGCCTCTTTCAAGAAGATAAAACTTTCCAGACCTCCTCACAGTGCTTGTATATTATGATACATTCTTAATTTGCAAGCTGCTGGATCATGTTTATTGCTGTCCTATTTTTAATAATCTTTTCACAAGCATTTTCATTTATCTTCATTTTAATTTTACATATTAGTCCAAAACCTTTATAAAGATCAAGCACTGACATTTCCAGTTTTTTCCTCCCACTACAGGGGAAGATCATCCCATCCTAAGCATTAAAAGAAGAGTTCTGTTTTACATCCAGTTGACGTTCTTCATGCTCAGGATGTTCCAGGGTTTTACTGGACCCTCACTGTGGGACACATAAAAAAAAAAAAAGGAAAAAGGAGGGGAAAAAAAAAAAAAAGAAAATATCTGTTTTATACAAGGTTGACAATTCTGTTTTATTGCGTATGTTAAAATTTGATGCCAAAAGATAGTAATCTTTCCTGACCATTTTTAGTTATATCACATTACTTTCTGCAGCAAGTAAATAACACAATAGTCCTGCTTGAAGTTCTCCTTCAGCTTTTAGACATGCACTCCCCCATCTACCAGTAGATTTCCACAGTTTATCAGACATCAGATTATATAATCATAAAAGCATCAATAAATTTTATAAATCCCATGAGGGATGTCAAGCTACCAGTCTATATTTTAATAATAGATGCAAAAAAATCATGTAAGTCACATTAATGCACAGAAACATACTAGACTGGATCATATCTAAAAACATAATCTTTATGGGAAATAGATAAATCTTTCAGTCAGGATAGTCTGAATCTGGCTATGGCTATACTATGATTCCTGGGTGATATATAGAAGATCTTCCAAATATATAGAAGGTCTTCCAAAGTATAAGTCCAGCAGGGTTGACAGCAAGAACTGCCAGGCCCTCCATCATCATCATCCCAGTGATTTGATAGGAGAAAATACCCACATTCATGCAAAAATGCCTTCCCTTCCCTGCTTCCTCCATGCCCTCAGTTAACAAACCTAAAGGCAATGAACATAGACTCAAAAATCCTAATGTTAAGAAAACGATAATTTCAAGTCTCGCTCTTAATTTTAATCAAAGTGATCCAGTGAGCTGTTCTGGCAAGATTGTTCTGGTTAGATAAGACAGACTAGACGGTTCTGAGGAAAGTAATCGTCTCTTTCTTCCATGGAGATAAGTCAAATGACCAACTTTCCACCTTTCCGATAACTAAGAAGTTTTTTTAAAAAGCCAAAACCAGTTATGGTAAAATATTCCCCTGTTAATATCTTATGTGAAGTATGGAATTCTGCTGCTTGATCTGGCCACATTCTACGCAAAAAACTCTGCTGTTGATGGAAATATGGACCATGGAAGGAGTGGTAGCCATGTAACATGAATCAGTTCTGGTGGCTGGGAGGCAGTTTTGCCTCAGTTTCCTGAATGTACATTTCTGTCAGTCTGAATTAATTTCTAGATTTTCCCAGGTAGATCAGGTTATGGGGAATTGCAGTGGTTTAAATTTGGAGGGATTTTTAATGAGATAAATCACATGATAAATCACATCTGACTTCCAACTTTCTTATTTGCCAAACCATGTATCTCTGAACAAACTTCCTGAAAAGACTGACAGCTCATGCTACAGTTCATGCGTTGCTTAATTGTTTTCCAAGCCAATTCTTGACTTTTTCCTTAATTCTTGAAAAAATTGCCATGTGATGCAGGAACTTCTTGAGGCTTCATCAATACTGTTAATATTTTCAATTTGGTACGAAAGCAAGAGAAATTTAACTTCTACAGGGACTTCTGTGGGAGGAGTGGAATTCTCCCCAAAACCTTAGTGCTGGCCGTATATCTGCAGTGCAGCTAATGCATCAGCCCAAGCCTGTACTGCAGCATTTGTTTTTACGGACTGTTAAGATCACAGGTCCATAATATCATCCAGGGATCCTTTCCCCTAGCCTGCCCTTGATGCAATACGCTGGCTTGGAACTAGATTAGAGCCTCCTTTCCATGAAAAGGCACACCAAGGGTCATAATTGGCAAAAGGGAACTTGTTCTAGTCAAATTATGTTTCTAAAGTATGTAAAACCACTTTGAGATCTTTTCATCTGCAAGATGCTGTATATACCCCAAGTATTGTATTATTACTGGCGTGTTTTCTGCTTCACTCCACTCTGTTCATCACACTCTGTCTAGATAAATGCTAGACACTGTTTTCCCTGCAGTCTACACTGCCTAGAAAAAAACATTAACTATTGTTGCTATAATGCACTAGATTTCTATGTTATTGGAGAAGAAGCAGTGGCTTAAGAGACAGACCACTGTTTTTCATTAAGCTATTTTTAATACCTGTTTCAGTTTAAGAACAGCAGGCCAAGTATCTGCATTCAACCACAAATAAAACTATATTTAAATAAGATTAAGGCTGTAAATTAGATTTCACATCTTAAATTCTCTTGGTACATTACAAAACACAAGAAAAAAGAGAGGGCAAAACTTAATATACCAAAGTAGTTGAAAATGCAGCCTTCTATGGAAAAAATGACTTCTTAAAGAACTTTTTTTGAGAAGATCTGCATTTTCAGCTAAAAAAACCCTTGTATTTTCAAGATGAAAATTCAAATAAACAAAAACCCTTCAAAAAGCTGAACAGTTTTGTCTCAAAACTCAGAATCTTGATTGGTCATTGTAATGCTTTGTGGCAGTTGTAATTTTGAAACTTCATTAGCTTCTCCTTTTTCAGGGGCCAGGGTCCTTAGCCTGGCTATACATGTAGGATACAGTGGCCTACCCATTTTAAAAACTCAGAGATACCTCAGGGAACTTTAAGGCATCTTTGATTTTTTTGGTTCTCTGGGAAGCTCAACACAAAGAAACAATTCGTTGTGGGTTTCATTTTGTTCTCATTAAAAATCACATATTTATCAAAAATAAACACTCTAAGTGAAAAAAAATGTTTTCATTTAAAGACCTGATTTTCCACTAGAGACCGTCACAACAAAATTTTTCAACCACCCCCATTACAGGCATAACCAGGTATGAAAAAATCTGTATTATTGCCACTTAAACTGTGGGGTTACCTGTTCCCATTGTTTTCCAGTGAGATTGTAGTGCTATTGAAACTTTAACACTTTTGTTGTCCTTCAGTGAGTAAAGACAATGTAGCAAAATGAAAAGACTTACTGTCCCCTATTTGAATGACTTATTGGATGCAGTTTTTGTTGGACTAGAATGCATTATAAATGCATAAATCCCTCTAATTTTGGTGACCTGTAATGCCCTTGAAGTGTTTTCCAGTGCACCCAGTTAGATCAGGGCAACAGAAAATAGTTCAGGATTGTATGATCTGTTCTGGTTCAAATTGTAGGAATGGTTGAGTATCTCACCAACCAGAAGTGTAAGTAACTTCTGATCTTGGATGTTTCTTCTCTGACTTTCCTCAAACTCCCACCATATACCTAAAGCCACAATCTCAATAGTCCTTACTACCTGAAGGCAATGAAAAATTCCTTATTCTTATTGCTCTCCTGTTTAGCTCAGTAAAGGCTATATCCTGCCTAGCTCAAGAGGCCTACAATTTTAGTGTCTTGCAGGGCCTAATCATGTTTAAAAAGCAATCTAAGATCATTTCTGGGACAAGATTTTTAGTTCCTTTGAGTTGATACAACAGGGAATCAGCAAAGCCAAAAATATCAATATAAATGTCAGTGGTTTGAAAGGTTACTTCTGCCCCTTTCCCTACCAACATCCCAAGTATGAAACAGTGACTTCTAATGTAGTCACACATCCTGTAGTTCATCCCTTTAGCTAAACAGTCTGATACAATAATAGCAAATGACTGTAGGAGAAGATGGTTTAGTTTCAGCAGGCATGAAGCCTCATGTTACTCAAAGCAGTGTAAATAGAAGTGGCTCCACTGCAATTAGAAGAGTAATGCCACGGGAAGCCCTATGAAGAGAGAAGAGAATCAGACCTGGAGGAGGTTTTTTTTAGTATTTAAATTTTCCTCTAAATGGGGACATTAGTGGTACAGGACTGATGATGGTGTTGTCTCTCTTGGAAACATACTGAACATGCATTTCTTTAACAGTTAGAATGTGGTATATCGGTCTGCTGGATCAGTGATAATAGGACTTTCCACCCCAATCCTGCTGCTATTGCATAGCTGGAATACCTCTTGACTTTAATGGATGTGCCCTCAACACAAGGGCTCAGCTGCTCCACTTGTATTACCAGCTGAAAGAGTGAACAAAGTATTATCTCTTTATTGACTTTCTGTAAAATTTCATTCTCTCCAGATGAGATGATGAGTTTTGCACATTGAAACATATTCATATTCAGAAGCATTGAATATTCATGCATACTTTTGTGCATGTCTAGGAATGTAATCTCACACAACTAGCCATATGCTAGTCTCAGGGATGTCATGGTGCAGTTACCTTTTCAATATGCTTGTCAAAATAAGCCTGTATAGTTTTATATGGAGCATTCCCTGTCTACAGCAAGGCTAGAGGAAAAATGACTGGCTTCAGATCTTTTTGTCCCCTGTATAATTGAGTAAGAAAGTTAGTGGGCCAGAATACTATCTTTAAGCTTTATTTTTTTGTGTACCTGCTTTTGTTGGAGCCTTACGTAATTTTATCATAGTCTCTCTTATCTATAACATAATCAATCATCCTCACAGTTGGTGGCACACACAGAATTCCCTAAGTCCTTTCTTTGCAGTCTGCTTTCCCTTCTGTCAATAGTGACTTCACTGCATGTTTCTTGATTTTTGCCTTCAGTCTCAAATGCAGATGGTTTAAGCATTTTCTACATAGAGAGACCATTTCAGGGATACCTTGTCCAGCTGTGATATCCATACTGAAGGATACAGGAGGGTACCAAACTGCAAGAGCAACTAGGTGTTTGATCCTAAAGCTAGTGGAGTATATTTTCAGCATTAATCCAGTAAGTAAGAATGTTTCCATAGTCAAGGCTGTGAGTTTTTTGTGAAGTTAATTGTATTTTGCAAATAAACCTCAATTTAAGTGTCATAACATCAACATTGTTCATCTGAATGACCAATACTCAGAGTCTTGGCCTATACTCTGTGCCAATCTTACTTCCTCAGGATGTCACTGGGGAGACTTAATCAGTCTACAAAGTATTGTATGCAAAAGCATCTGACGTCAGCTAGTGCAAGGAGACAGCATGGTTTCATTGCTTACATTCAGGGCAGCCAGCCAGGAACTCATGGGCTCTAACCCTCACTCTGCTTCTGGGAGGGCTGCTGCAGTCTGGACAAATCAGTGCAAACTAAAGCAAAAGTTTCAGCAGAGAGATGGTTTATACAGCTTCTAGTATAGGACTATTGAATACAGTAAAGAACTTTACAGACTCTTATGGTATTGGAGGTGGAAGTGAAGAAAAAGATTTTGTATTGATCAGTTGAAATAGTTGAATTTCTCCAAGTGAAGAGGCACAACCCAAACCCTTTCTCTCAGTTTCAATTCTGCATCTAGACTTCCTGCTTTTTGTTTGTTGGTTTCTTTGTTTCATTAATGTAAATGATGACATTAAATTTTCATTCTTTTTCCTTGCAATTGATTGATAACTTCAAAGATTCCTCCCTGCTTTTCTGCAAACACTGTCTGCCATTGTATGACTGCAATAAATGTATAAGCAGAACAGAAGTGAAAAGAGGATGCCCATGACTTTGGTGCAAGGGACAGCCTGTGTCTTGACTTCCATGTTATCTTTGTCTAAATGACTCTACTGTAGTTATTCACAAGCGTAACCCAAGGAAAGCAGGTTTGTAAAAGTGTAGGCTTTTCCAGTCTTATTTAGCCTGTGTTTGCTCTTCCTGATTGATGAAAACAAGTCCCATTAAAGGCCCTTGTGGACTTCATTAATTATGATAGTGGTTGATTAGTTTGGCTGAGATTTGTTTTATAACAATAGACATTTAATTAGCAACAGCTCCAGTTATGACAGCTTCAAAACCTCCTGGGAGCATCATGCACCAGACTTCCTTTTGTGTTATTCTCAAGCCATCAAACAACCTTTAAACTTCCCAAATTACAAAGAAAACAAAGCATACAATGTATAATATGTAGAAAGAATAACAGAACCGTCTTCACATAAGCGATAATAAAAACTTCTCCTTATTAGGTGACTGAATGCCAACATTGCTGTTTCCTGTGATGCTTGTTATCTGGAAAAGTTAAATATTTAGAATCTGTTATTTGAATAGTACTGCTAAAACCAGTCCTTTGGATTTTCTCTTGTTGGTTGCAGAGCACCTCAAAATAAATGTGGTATACGTGTGGGGAGACAGGATGGGAGCAGGTCTGAAAGGGTTGAAACTAGTTGTGGGAAACAAGTTAAGGAAACACTTTGAAAAATAACACTTTCTGAAAGCTGTTTTTTACTCTCACACAGAATGGATTGTTGGATAATACTTATGTAATGCTTATTCTATTGGTACAAGTAATTTATTTGGTACATTAAACACACTTAAAACTAATAATCTTCTGAGAACTTAAAGTAATCATGGCTTGTAAAGTATCAAGGATCATTAGTCACACTTTAATACTCTAATTTTACTGGTTCAGAAAAATCTTTGACTTTACTACTGTGCATCATCAAAGAAGCCTTTAAAACTGTTCTGGGTATGTGAAGGACCAAATTTTCTGTTAGTGATCCTTACTGTGTACAGTGGAATAGTTCCAGTTTACAGGAGCAGCAACTGTGGCCTGGAATTTTCAATATGATAGGGGTCTTCCATTCTTCAAAAGCATAGGTATGTTTCACTATCACACCATATTTAACATTATCTAAACTTCAGAGAACTATTCCTTTTCTAAACAGATATGAAAGTGGGGTGGAACTAGCATTTTTATTTTTAATTCAGATTACCCTTGTTTTTCTCCAAAGTTTGAAGTTTCTCCAAAGCCACGCCAAGGATTTGGCATTGCTTTTGAAACCAAAGCACAAGCTGAGCTGTTTAACCATGGCCACATGAATAAAAAAGAAAAGAGCTACATAAAACTATATTAAAAAGTTGGAGCTGAAAGAAATAATACTAGAGTATTCTTACTGGCTTTTATTCTTTTGTGGCTCATCCTCTTTATCGCATACAAAACTTTGCTGAAATCAATAAACAATCTTCTATCTGAATTCTGCACCTCTCCTGTTATAAATACTGACTTCCTACATGCTAGATTAAATCGTCCATTTTGGATATAAATGTGCTGCGGGGAAGACCTGGACAGCTTTTAATCTAAGATCAGCTTTTGATTTGTGCAGAGTTAGAGCAGTGCAGTTACCTTTTGACCAGGCTTCATGTTCATGTTGTTTGTTGAATCTCATACTGAGGACAAGAGTTAATACATTCCGGGAGCAGTGTGACTCAGCAGATGATAGCACTTTACAATATTTGCTTCTTGCTCTGTTAAAAGACTTCATTGTACAATATGGTTTTTGTAATTAGAGACACGAGCAATTATATGCATGCTCATTTTCCACCTGCTTCTTGCCTTCTCTTTGACAAGGTAAAGAAGAGCAAGCCAGTATAAAAGTGGCCAGTTTTTGATTCATCTGTCATTAATTAACTTTTCAGGGTTCAGATATGTTCTCAGCATGAATAGAAGTTTTATATATTGGAACTTTTTAAATCAAGTAGGCTTGAAGTGTACATATATGAGAGCCCTGGAGGTGGAATCGTTCTGCTCAGTCACTGAAGAGACAGTAGGAATGATGGAAGCATAAACTTTAGCATTATGGCTGTCAAAGTAACACTCCCTGAAACACTGAGGGAGAGGAGGATTTCTGTTTTAACAGCTTGTTTAGTGACTGTATTCCTGCTCAGTGTCAGAGGGCCAAATCTGTACAATTATGTGATGCCCATGCAGGCTGCTGTGAACTAGACAGAGGTGCATATTACATTGACCATTTTGTAAGATACTCTGAGATGTGTAGAGGAGAACTACATAAATGCAAAACAGTATTCTCTTATTTTTTGAATACATCTGCATATTTTTTAGCTTGCACCGTGGATCATGTTCCCATAAACCAGAAGGAAGTCCTCCTACCTGCTGGCTTCTGCAACAGTAGTCAGGGTTCTCTCTGTGAGGTGGTTGCAAATGAGTTCATGCTTAGAAAACAAAGTGTAGGTGGAGAGCAGCCACCTCAGGCAGGAGTTAACCAATAAGACTGGAAAACACTGCATGATGCCAACAGTATTAGCAGTGTGGACCAATGGCAGGAACATGTCACAAACTGCAGCCACAGATGTGCCAGTGTACACTTCTGAAAATAAAATTACTTGCGTGCCTAAGGTCAAGTATCCAAAGTCATATCCAGGCACTGATGTAAGTATCTCAGTTTCTGAAATGGTGAACAGAAACAACCCCTGTTTCGCTGAGGAGAAGTGCTGGGTTGATAAACATTCCTGTAAGCTGGCTGGCTTATTTAAGTGCCAAAGTATGAATTTAGGTACCCCAGTTTGCACATTTTGTTTTGTAATTTTTAGTAGAGCTGTTCAAACAAATACTTACCCTCAGCTCACCTGGCAAAGACTTTCATTTTCACAGCTCTGTGGAAAAAGTGAACCAGCTTTATTTTCATTTCAAGTAATTATTTAAAAATGAGAGGTTTTTCCACTGGCAGAAGGCTAACATTTGCTGGTCAATATCCTCATAAAGCAAGAATGGTAGTTTTGCGCAATTTTGTTTAATGAATGAGCCTTTAGATTGCTATAGCAAATTGGCCAGCAAGCCAATGTGTTTGGGAAAAGTCAGTGATTTTCAATTGCTGTAATTTTGGGTGGTGGCTTTCTTGTTTAGTTGGTTTTGCAGTTTGAATGCTATGGCACTCTCTGCTTTGGCAGGGTGAGGCAGCCATAGCTAGCAATAATAGGAACTGATATTTCCTCTTAAGTAGGACAAGCAGTTTTCAGCCCATTTGGCAAATAATTGCTTTCAGGTGTATCCTTGCAGGATAGGGCAGTCTTCTGCACAGTATTCTCTTCATTTTAGGTTAGCCAAGTTAACAACGTTGAGCAAGAGCACCTGGAGATGATAATCTATCTTCTCTCCAGTTTGTAATGAGTAATTGCAATGTATTTGATTGTCTATGGCTCATTGAGTAAAAGGGGATGAGAGACCTCATTTCCTCAGAAGATTTTCCACTCTCCTTGTGAAGCCTGATGCCATGTGATTGACCAGCTGGCTTAAAAGAACTTTTGATTTGTGTTAAGGTTGGATTCAAAGATCCATTGTAGAAGGCAGGGTATAATGTGGTCCTCGGATCAAGTCTCGCTAATGCAATCCACTTTGCAAAGGCTTGCTGTCACTTCCTCGCATTGCTGTTAACGATTTAACAAAAATGTGCTACTCTTGGTTCACTGCTTTCACACATTTCATAGATGGTATAATAAGTGTTTGAATGTTTAGGATATACATTTTGGCTCTAATGCAAAATGTATCTTTGAAATAACTCAGATTTATAGTCTAATGTGTACTGATTTTATGTTTCTCTGTCATTTATCTGCAGCAGGAGTAAATGCTAATACTTAAACATTTAAAGCCAGATTCTGTCATGCTTGTAGATGGAAGACTAGATTCTTTGTAAGTGAGTGGACAGATCTCACACTATTGTTCTATTCAATCTAAATAACAATGGTAGAATATAGAATTACATTTTGTTTAAAAACAGGAGCTAATTTGACTCCTTATAATCTGCACAATGGCAGAGAACTCAGTGAAGGAGAAAAAAGATTATAAATGAATAATTAAGTAATTTTAAATAGTAATAAGTAAGTGAGAGGAGAAATTTGAACACTTACATAATATTCCTCATCTCTAACCAATAACGGGCTAAAAATTAAGCAAACAAACAAGCAAGCAAGCAAACAAACAATGTCAAAATAGCAGGCTTTTGAGGCAATGCAGTTCATTTTATTTTTACAGTGTTGTGGTTACAATTTTTCTCATGGTACTCTTAGTGTTTCAATTTCTAAGAAAAATAAAAAATTGCAGAAGTATGTGCAAAACCTTTCCTAAACCAGAAACTCTTTCAAAAGCTCCAACAGACAAGTGGGTTTGGATTTTAGTTAAAGATGTAAGTCATCCTATTTTCATGTGACATATTTGTCTTGTGGGATCACAAACTTGTATCTGTTGATGGAACCAGAATCTGTGCATTGCAGAAATCCTGATTTGACACAGTGCTACTTGCCTGCTTAAACCCAGGGTAAGAGTTGAGAAAATCATGGTGTATACACATAGATTAGATTGGTTGTGATCACGTTCTTTTCAGGTAAGCTAAATGGAGCCTGGTGGTCTCTGTGGTTTAGATCTTTTTTTTTTTTGATGGGCTTAGTGCGTTTCCAGATGGTTCTCCTTTAGTATTGCAATGCCTTTGCATACAAACCCACATAGATAAATGAGAGCATCTGTCTGTGATTTATCCTGCTTTGTTCAGTGGAGTAAACTACATAAATTAATTTTTAGGGCTGCGTTGAAGCCATGAGCTTTGTGTTTAGCCACAATCATTCACCCAAGCTCTAGAAGTGCAAAATAGTGATCAACTGTACATTGAGAGCATTCTGCAAATGCAGACAAGGGGCCTTGGTTCCCACAAGTTTTCACAAACAAGGAAAAATATGGGTAGGAATGTTGCCAGCTTTCTCCAGGCCTTGAGAACCCTCATGCTGATGCATATCTAAACCTAATGCAAATCAAAATGTGATGCCAGATGAGTATTAATAGTGTAATTTAGTCACAGGTTTTCATTGCCATCTTGATACTGGGACTAAGGTTGAGTGTTTATTAATGTTACCTATTCCTTACAATCATTACTTGGTCCATGAGCAAATGTTAGCCTTAATTGCAAACATACTTGCATGTGAAAATGTCCAGCTGGGGTCTGATGTATTGTCCATTGAATTTAGTGGGTATTTTTCCGTGGATTTCTGCTGGGGGAAGATTGAGCCACATAAATACTTTTTATTTGATTTTAGGTTAATGAATAGTCTTTATAGAAGTTAGCCACATGAGCACATGAATTCCTGCATTTGTTTATAGCCTTGAGCTGCACTTAATTTCTGTTAGAGTTGAGTTTATTTGAAACTGTCAAGAGAGGGCAGGCAGACAAGTTCTTGTAAGAACAGGTCTTCTTAAGAAAGATTGGTGTGAGATGCCCATACAGTGGCCATGAAGGATGAGGAGCAATAACTTTGTGTACATAAAAAGTAGGAAGTTGGCATTTTAAACTGCATTATATCAAAATATCTACTTGAGAGAAGGAATCTGCCATGCTAGAGAAGGTCTAAATGAAAGCTGGAAACCCTTAAAGAATAGGTAGCCATAGAGTTAACACTTCTCCTTCACTAGAATGAAATAATTTAAGGACATTTTTTTTTTGCCATTTTTATTGGCTGTGTTTCTAGTAGGAGCAGACATGGTGGATTCTGGGTGATGAAATTGGTCAGCCACAGATAAAGAACCTGCTACTCTGCCTTGAAGATGCATATTTGCTGGTTAGGAATAACAAGGCCACTGTTGTAATGGATCATTTTGCCATCCAGTCAACATACACTCCTCTGCAGGGAGAGCATAGCTTGAATAGAAATTATCCTACTTGCCACTGCCTTTCTAAAGTGAACATTTTGGTCATATGTGGAAATACAATTTGGTGTAATGTAAGTGGAAATCCATTCAATGAAATTTGAATACTATGAAAACTCATTGAAAATACGAAAACATATTGGCATCAATTTTCTTGAAGCCTGTTAACTGCACTGGTTCAAGGAGGGTTCATCCAAAGCAAATGGATCAAATTCTTATCCCTGTGAGATGTGAATTCATTGGAGCATTGCATGGGTGACAATAAGATGACTATTTATGCATCCTAATTATTATGGTTATGAAATAAACTAGCACAAAACTTGTGTAATTAAGTATTTGAAGTGTTCTAAAGGGGTGCCTAAATTAGGCTTATTAACTAGGACAGACAATTGATTTAACAGAAATTGTCATAGAATTTAAGTCCCTACATATTGAAATTTGGACATGAATATATTCTGTCTCAATATCCTCTCAGAAACAAGGGACAATTGCAGTATTAACTGTCTCTAATGTTACACTGCACTCCTAGAGCATGTGTATCACTTTTTGGAGTATTTTTGTTCACAGGCTTCTTATTACCTGCTTTCTATAGATGACATTGAGCTTCAAGCCCTAATAAAAGATCCCTTTACACTGGAAACCAGGCTGTCTAAATTGTCCTTTCATGGCCCATTATGATAATAAGGAAAGGAGAGAGAAGGAATCAACTGAAACCAGAATTTCTTGGAATGGATTCTGTTTGTCATATACACATTGTAGGGTTAAGGAAATTAGAGGGAAATGTTTGTATAGTGGCAGGAAATGTTAAAGTAGCATACATATGCCTTTGTAATTTTCTTCAGATTTGGCAACTTGTTTCTGCATAACATACTGAAATTTAGACATCCATATAGTGATTTACATTCAAGCAAAAAAACCCCTCCCAAATTGTTTGTAACCATGAAATTCCGCATGTTGGGAGAAGCTGTGATAAAACACAACAACTGCCAGGATTTCTGAAACAAGGAGATAAAACATGTCTTGTTACAAGACCAACAAGATGATAATCATAACTTACATAGTAAGTGATCAGAGGTTTAGATGTGCTACAAACAAATGCACAGTTATGTAGTTTCTTCAGAATGACTTTTCCAGAAAAGCCACCTCTTTTCTCCTCCATGACATCCCCATGTAAACATTAATTAACAGTCTAAGTAACCCATCAGAGGTGAATACATGGAATCTTTCACAAATAAAGATTTACAGAGTTATACCTTACTACTACTGAGGTATTTTTCTGTTCATGTAAAATAACTTAATTCATTGAAACCCAGACTGTTTTCTTAAGGATAACTGGCAACAAGAATTGGCTGAAGATTTTATATGAAACATGAAACTTATCCACAGAGTTTGTCATTAGCTGGAGTATCTTTTACATTGACAAAAGATGCAACATTTTAGCTGATTGTTTTTAGTGGACTATGAAGGCATCTTGAACCAGAACAGTAGAAGTGTAGTTAGTAACTGCCATTTAAACTGTAAAGGGAAGAAATAGAATAGCAATATGACATAGGAAGTTCAATATACATTACATTTAATCAGGTTTTAAAACTCAGTTGTGAGAGGCAGTTTTACTTAATCATTCAGAAAGTCCTTGTTCAGAGTAAGTCATTGGGTGGTGCAAGGGCTCTTGGTGCAAAAAGATATATTTGCTTACACAACAAATGTGTGTGTTGAATCACTTACGAACCTGGACTAAAATAGTTTTGTATAGAAATTGCAAGAAGGTTTATCAACCTGAAATTGAGGATCCCAACTGAGTCGTAGTGTGGCTGGCTAACATTGTAGACTATGTGGAAAGGATTTTTCAGTCATCTAATTATTTTATTGAACTAAGATGCTTGGAAAAGCATCTACTTTTTCCAGCAAGATCAAACTGAAGGAACTAAGTGCAATAATAACAGCATAAGCATATTCCATAAAAAGAAGCTAGAATGTCAGTGCTTTTCTCTTTCCAGAATGAGTGTTATTGTAGTAACATATTCCAGAGAAAATTTGATGTGTTTTAATGATTAAGGAATTTATCCTACTTCTTTATCCTATTGTGGCATACCTCTTATTCTGTACTGTTCATTTTATGAACTTCTGGCATCCATCCATTACGGTTCCAGATCTTTGTTGTTGTCAGATTGTTTGGAGAGACTGTCAGACATTTTCTAAGTTAATGACATTTATCACTGGTTTTCCTGGCAAATGAATGTTTGTTGATCATGACTCTTCTGACATTACAAAGGCAATTATTTTTGGTATGGTAGCGCTGTGATAAGAGCTCTTAGTCATCACAGAGCTACAGTTGCACCTTTCCAGTACTCCTGTTGCAAATAATTGGAAGAGAAGTGTGAGAGGGAATGAATGGTTCCCTCAGAGAGGAGATCACAAAGAAGACTAATACTTTGGTTCTGGGAATAGCAGGCAGTATTATAGGTAAGTCTGATAGCTGATCTGAAGCTTGTAAGCCATTCTGTAGGGCAAGAAAATAATACATTTTTCTGCATTTTTGGTGAATAAAATGGGTGAACTGGGTTCATCAGATTTGTAATGAAGCTCAGTCATTTGGCACACAGTGACCTGACAGACTCAGTGACCAATCCATTACACTAATTTATATTTTTTCCAATTTGTCAAAAATAATCTGTATTTTATCAAACACCTAATTTAGGACTAATGATAAATTCCTCCTCTTGTTACAAACTTACATCCATAAGGGAAGAGTAAGAGATTAAAGGTTCTAACAAGAGGAACATCCTTCCTGAAAATATCATGGTTTCTTTTATATATGGGTTTTTTCTTGCCTTGAATGCCTCTGCTGATGCTGCTCTTCAAAGACAGATTTTCATCACTACAGTCTTCCCAGGTACAGGAGTTTTACTTTGGTGTTTTGTATGACTCCTGGGCTTTTTGGTCTGTTTTTCATAGACTTCTGCAATTAAGAACATTCCTTTTAATCTTTAAACCACCCTTTGATTGTTGTTACTGGCTGTCTTGTTTCCAATTTCACTTGCAATGTTAAGTTCCATGGGTCTTCTGACTGTTCCTCCTAAAGCTGTAAACTACATTTGCAGCCCTCCTTTAACATCTCTCCCACAATACTGCTTTTTCTGTACCTCTAAAACTTCAAACCAGACATACAGGAGTAAAAGGACCAGAACCAACCTGACCTAGTGCAAGAGAGAAATTTCTAGCTTGAGCAGCACCTTGCAGAAAACCTTGCCTAGGCAAGTCAATCAGGAGAGTAAAGACAATTCAGCTAGATTTGTCACACCTGCTCTAAAATCACCCCATCACACATGTCTGCACTGGCCTTTGACTCCACTGGTTTTGAGTCAGCAGCACAGTCTTTCTCTGGTTGTTTCAATCAGTGGAAACTAGAGCTTCCAAGAAATTAGGTGGTGTAGCTTATGCTAGCAGCTGAACAGTCTGTATCTGCTTCTGCACTGGGAATTCTCCACCACAGCCCCTCCATGCTGTTACATTTTGTCTGTCTGGATGACCTGACTGTGTAGTCTGTATACACAAATATATTTTCTAAACAAAGCTGAGAGCACAAAAATGTATTGCTCCTCTGGGATTATGAGAGATAGTAATACCTGCACATCTGCTAGATTGTGTTGCTAGTTACAAGGATGTAAAATGAGAGAAGGTTGCAGTAGCTAAGGGAATGTTCCCAAGGTTTATCAGTATGAAAGAGAAAAAAATTCAGTGGAGTTTAAGGAGGAATAATGATTTCCACCCTCTCACTGCAGCTGCTTCACCCCATTTGCTCCTTTTTGCTTGATTATATACAAAACATAAGAAGTGAACAACTAAGCCAACTGATGTATTTTCCAGGGTTGTCATACCTTGTAACTTGATAATCATCGTAATCCTGATTCACCAAGGGGAAGATTTATTTTGGTTACTTGAAGAGGGTGTTGGTGACAGATTTCTAATTTATGAAACCATAGCTATTTCTGTGAAGGTTTTAACATGTAAATAATTACCTATTTCCCTTTTTTAAAGGATTCTTTCTGTCCTCACTACACTGTTTTGCTGCATACAGTTTATTATGTAAACACTGGTGCTTTGAGAGCTATTCAGTCTCAGCTTGTCAGCAGGTAGATCAAGACAGAAACGTGCAAAATCAATTTAGCTGTTCTGCTCAAATACTGTGCAAAACAAAAAAGGAAAAGAAAAAAATCAAAGAACTGAAAAAACCCACTCAGTCTGTGTCTTGCAAACATGCTAGCAAGTGATAGGTTGTTTTTTAAACCTTCTACGTGGATTGGAACAAAACACTGTTTTGGAAACCAGAGTATTGCATCAATGGAATTTTTTGCCATTTAAAGTATTAAGGTGTTTAACTTCCTGCCACCTTTTCAGAAGACTTACTGGTTTTGGTCATCTGCATTAGCAAAAAGCTGGCAAGGAGCGGTAGCATTCTGGACATAACTAATACTTTCTGTTAGGTTTTGCCTACAATTTGCAAAGCATTTTCTGAACCCTGTGGATAAAGTGTAAATGAGATTAGATTGAAGCTGAAACTCATTACAGACGTACGAGAAAATCCAGTCAGGATTCAACTTATACTTCTGTTGGTTAACAGTGAAAAATCAAGAGGTGTGACAGATTCAGAGAATAAGTATGCCACTAGTCTTTGACTGAGGAGAAGCTTTTATTGATTGAAATTCTAGTAACTTGAAATTTTTCTGTCAATAATCTGTGTTTGTAGAGTGCTTAACATTCTTGTTTTTCAAATATTTAATTTTGTTCACTGGGTTAATTTGGGAATTAGACAAAAGCAGTTTTATTAAACTATATAAATTTCACATGATAGGAGACTGACTTTAAGGTTCCTGAAGAAATAATGGCTTGAGTAAATAGACTGAGTGGTATGTTATGACTGCAGTGCCACGTACACCAATTAGTAGTGATCAGAACCTCCTCAGCAGAGGGGGGTTTTTCCACTTGGTGTGAACTGATGGGCATTCTCTGGCCCTGGCGTTTCTGCTCCTGATTCATAGTTTCACATAAAAGCTAGGAATGTGTAGTTATGTAAAGTTTTCTAATATCCAGAAGAGATCTGGGATATATTGTTAGTGCAGATAGAAAAATTATTACTTTTTCTCATGGGTCTTTCATCTCTAGAGCAAATTATACATCACCACTACCAGAATTGCCAGAAAAGAAGCGGAAGGCTTTTCTCACTGTATTAAGATGTTGTTCCAAAACTGAAAAGAGAAGAATATAAATATCTAAATGACTATCTAGATGAATTCATGTAAGGAATTCTAAGAAATTGGATTTTTTTTCTGTTCTGTTGGAAAACAATAGGTGGTTTAGGGGCTGTGGAGTAGGTGAGGATGTTTTTTAAGGTGGCAGAGAAGGTATTTGGTTAACCACGGATTATATCCAGTATGGGAAAGAGAGTGTCCAGGTGTTATTAGGACTGTATTATGAAGCAGCTGTATGAAAAGGAAGCTAAAGTTCCTGACAGTAGACAGCATAAACCAGTGTAGCTGTTATTTGAGCTGTAGTGAGCCACTTAGAATACAATCCTTAAAAGCAGTCAAAGTCAAAAAAAGTGTTTGATAAATCGAGCAAACCCTTTCCATATACCTTCTTCACTAATTTTTCTTTTCCTTCCAAAAGCATCATCATGTGATCAAGAACTTCAGTCAGCCCTGGAGGAAGCTAAACAGCCCCAGAAAGACAATGTGTTCATTCCAGAGTGTGCTCAAGGTGGCCTCTACAAACCAGTGCAGTGCCATCCTTCCACAGGCTACTGCTGGTGTGTTCTGGTGGATACGGGGCGTCCCATCCCTGGTACATCAACAAGGTAAGTGAATACACATTCATTGCTCTAAATTTATAGTGAGAAGATGCCTTAGTATGCATGTACTAACTAGCACGTAGATTTCTATTGCTGGTGGCGTTATAGTTTTCTTCCACTATGAAGTGAAATACATGTATAAGAGACACCAAAAGTTAAGGTTATGTGGCCACAGACTTTCACTGCAATGTCACAGGAAGTTTGCTTCACTAGTCCTCTTTTTTACTTTTATTGTGTCCCGGGAAGCCAAGGCTTGGAGCAGATGAGTAAGCCCAGAGGAAACCTCACACTCCTTAGCTTGTACATAGAAGAACTAAGTAAGATGGTCTATAACAGAAACCATGTCCAGCCTCAGAAACATACAGTTATTTTTCCAGCATCCTCCTCAACTATTTCATATGACTGTTTTTGATGGAATGATTGCTTGAGAACCCATAAAGGGGAAATATCATTTTAGTGTGTTATTAATAGAAGCTTGGAGTTGAGTTGTCTCAGCTGAGCCGGATACATGGTAAAGTGTTGTAAGCCACATAGAGCAGATGCAGGCAAGGCAAGTATCAGGTTCCAAAGGATGTTATTTAGGGTGGTTATTGAGGTTTGGCCCTTGTAGGAATGCAATAGAAGCTCATGTAAAGCTGGCGAGCAGTATGGGTATCTTGATGCAATCATAAATATTTTCAAGCTTAAGCAAAATGTTTTTTTATCATTTGCTTAGGGTTCGTGAAGAAACATTATAAGCCATTTGCTGTAGAGTATTATATTCTTGGGGAGTGTTTTTCACATATTCTTCAAGTGCTGATTTACTGACTGCTGTTTATGCCATATTCTAGACCATGCCAACTACAGTACCAGCTGAAGTGAGCATGACTTAAAGTTACTGTTGATCTGCTGTTTCTGGCAAGTTGAGATCCATAAACTGTCAAAACAGAATAATTTAAACTTGATCCTGAAACTGTAGGTCCACTGTGCATATTGTGTGAGGACCTAGACATGTCCTCTAGAGATTCCAGAGGCTCCTTTTTTTGCTAGTCCTCCATTCTCCACCTCTAGGTTTGTTTACTGATTCTAATTTTTAGTGCTAATCCTTTGAATTATACTTTAAATCATTTTATGGAACCTATTCTCTAATTTGACTCCAAATCCAGTTGTTTGGCCTCCATCCTGTGCTGATGCAGGGGGTTAATCTTCCCCAGGTGTGGGATTTTTGCATTTACCTTTTCTTTACAAGATTCCTGCCAACCCATTTGTCCAGCCTGCTGAGGTCTCTCGGAATGGCAGCATAACCCTCTGGTGTATCAGCAGCTCCTCCCAGTGTTGTATCATCTGCAAACTTGCTACAGTTTTTCTCTGTTCCAGGATTATGGTCATTAACTAATAGGCTAAACAATCCTGGCTCTAGTATTGAACTCTGGGGCACTCCACTGGTGACTGGCTTTGAGCTGAAATTTGTGCCGCTGATCCCAATTCTTTGAGACTGGCAGTTCAGCCAGTTTTCAGCACACCTCAGTGTTCATTTATCTAGCACATACTTCAACAGTTTGTCTATGAGAATGTAATCAGACAGTGTCAAAACCCATGCTAAAATTAAGATGACATCTGCTCATCTCTTTTTATCTACTGAGCCAGCCATCTCATCATAGAAGGCTTGCAGGGCCAAGCATGATTTCCTCTTCATAAATCCATGCTGACTACTCTCAATCACCTTCTTTGTCCCCTCATATGTCTTAAAATAGCTTCTAGGAAGATTTGCTTCATCACCTTCCAGCTCACTTTCCTATTTGTGTGCATAGTGTGCATGCAGTGTGTGTCATTTTGGCTTCTACTGTCATACAGACTAGAATCCTAAGTCTTCACAACCCCTAATGAATCACCTATGGATCTAGAATCAGTTTCCATCTTCTTTTTTTCCTGTTTAGTGTGCTGGCCTCTTCTGTTAGGCAGCTACACAGCCACTTAGCTGTGGAGAAGAGGTGTCAGGGAGGTATTTCACTGTGTTGCAGCTTTGGTCTCCAGAGTTGGAAGGCCAGCAAATTGGATTCAGTTATTTCATGCATATGGTTTAGGCACAAATTTTGCTTTTGTGAGAGTGCTCTGCCTGGTGGTTGTTACTCAAAAGATAACTGCTGTGGTCTTACAGAATCAGAGAATAGTTAGGGTTGGAAAGGTTCTTAAGATCATCAAGTTCCAACCCCCCTGCCATGGGCAGGGACACCTCACACTAAACCACGTCACCCAAGGCTCTGTCCAGTCTGGCCTTGTCTGCAGGTATGGAGCATTCACAGCTTCCCTGGGCAACCCATTCCAGTGCCTCACCACCCTCACAGTAAAGAATTTCTTCCTTATATCCAATCTAAACTTCCCCTGTTTAAGTTTGAACCCATTACCCCTTGTCCTATCACTTCAGTCCCTAATGAAGAGTCCCTCCCCAGCATCCTTATGAGGCCCCCTTCAGATACCAGAAGGCTGCTATGAGGTCTCCACGCAGCCTTCTCTTCTCCAGGCTGAGCAGCCCCAACTTTCTCAGCCTGTCTCCATACAGGAGGTGCTCCAGCCTCCTGATCATCCTCGTGACCCTCCTCTGGACTTGTTCCAACAGTTCCATGTCCTTTTTATGTTGAGGACACCAGAACTGCACACAATACTCCTAGTGAGGTCTCACGAGAGCAGAGTAGAGGGGCAGGATCACCTCCTGCGACCTGCTGGTCAGGCTCCTTTTGATGCAGCCCAGGCTGGTTTTCTGGGCTGCAAATGCACACTGCCTTGACCATTTCTAATTTGTTCAGCTTTGCTGGACTTAACGGGCAGTTCTCAGTGGAGTTCTGAGGAAGTAATATTTAGTAATATCCCTGGAGAGGACATTTCTGAGCACAGATGGGTAAGCAGAGTACTGAATTTTAAGTTTCATACTAAGTAAAGAATGACTGGTGTATTTAGGAATCTGGTAAACAAGCAGGTGGGATTACTGCCTGGAGTTTAAAAGGAACGTCTAGACCTCATTTCTGAGAAAGATTTAGGTAGGCTGGAATCCCAACTTTTTTTTTTTTTTTAACCCTGTATTGATGAACTGTTGTTTTTTTTTTTTTTTTTTCCCTCCCTCTGGCACAGGGAAGGGAGATCAGAATATGGTAAGGATGCAGTTGTCTTTTTGCAGTTCTTTCTTATAGAGTGAAAAGAGTGAACATGTGTGTCTTTCATCGTTTAAAGAACCAGATGCTCATGAAAAATGGTGTATGCTATCTTCCAGCTTCCCATTGCCAAATACAAATTGGAAGAGTAGCTGTTAAAATGCTGCTGCAGGAAACAATAGCATTAGTACCCTGTTAGCAAGATTGATGCATTGAATCCTGGAATCTCTGTTGTGCAAATTCAGATCATACCATTAGGAACAACAAATTAGGCAGATCTGGAAAGCTGTAGCCAGAACAGCATAGCATTTTAGAGGTTGTTGATTTTGATGAAATCTGTTATATCAGCAGGCTGTGAATATCACAATAAATAAATAGTAGTTGCAAAATGAAGGGAAGTTATTAATATTCATTTACCTTCTAATGTCCCATCATCTGAAAAAAGCTAAATAATTTGTTAGGGAAGGTATTCCAGGGCAAAAAAAAAATAATCTCATTCTAGAGTTAAAATAAAGATATGTGAATGAAGAACACTGTAGGACATTCATGACAGTAAAATGCACAAGAAATAGGTGAAATTGTGGTATAAAGTTGGAAACATCTGTATAACTAAAAGTAGATAATGCATTTAAAGGGTACAATCAACCATTACCACAAGTCTGTCAGTATGGTCCTCACCAGCTGGCTCCCAATGCCTCTTGAACATTACAGTGTGACTCTCAGCCTTTTTTGCTTAGCAGAGCCATGAGTCTGTGTTCTCACATGTGACTTTTTAGCAGCTAGGATCATGGACAGAGTAATCTCCAATCCACTTCCACAGGAAACTCTAAACTTAAAAAAGTATATAAATCAGTTGTTTCATGAGGCTGCCGACACTGTAGAATCCCTGTGAAAGCCTCCATCCCCTGCTGCTTTGTACACCTCAGTCAATCTCAGTGCTTCCCAGCAGACTGCTAAGAGGTATAAAGTAGGCTTCATAAGCCCTTGCCAACTCCAGATATACATTCGCTGCTAGGGATTCTTTTCTCTTTAAAATTCAAAAGAGTAACTTGAGATGTCTTTTGACTACATTAATTTTAACCTGACAGTGCTCCATTCTGACACACTATCCCTTTCCCACTCTTTCCTCATGAAAACTGAGGCAAGTGTGTTTTTCTTATCAGTTCTTAGCATGGCTGATCCTGTATGGTAAATTTCTAATGATTCATTTTCTTTCTTCAGTTGCTTTAAAGAGTTAAACATAGACTTTTCATATTGCAGCATTTTAACACTTACTGGTCTTTAATAGATTTAGTTTGTATATAATTAACTACATGCGTATTTAACAAAGAAGCCGAAAGGGTAGAAGAGTAGGGGCCAAAAAGAAAGCGTAGGCACAGAGCAGTAACAGTAACAGAAGAGAAGGAGGGGAAGGTAGAGTCAGGTATCAGGTTAATTGGGGAACAGGCTAGTTGCCAGATACTGCATTAGTGAGTAGTGCTCAGAGATTTCCCTTTCACTCTTTTCTTGGCTGATTGAAGTGGTCATCCATCAGGTACCTGAATCCAGCCCATGCTATCAAAGCAGCTTCTATTCCTGACGTTCTTTAGGGGGAAAAAAGGGTCTGTAGCTCTCCCATGTCCATGAAAACAACACTGTATCTTCTTGCAGCAGCCAAAATTTGATGGGACAGTGGGCGGTTTCATCAGATGATGTGACAATACATTAAGCACTCAAAAAAAAAAAAAAAATTGTTTTTTTCTTTCTGCCTGATAATTAAGATCAGAATACTGAAGTATTGTTCTTGAGGGCAGTCTGGCCTGAACTCACCATTATTAATTGCCACCTGGATGTAGCCACCATTTAATGTTTTAAAAAAGAGTATTTTGGTTTAAAAATTTGTATTAGTATATCTAAATCAGGCATTTTAGTGTGCCGTACAGTAAATGTATTTTGGGGAACTCAAAATTTCACAGAAAGATGCATAAAATATGAAAGAACCTGGATTCAATGAACAGGTGTGTGAAAAACTACCATGTGTCTATAGTGGAATGTAAGAAAAAAGGAGAGATTCAACAGCAGATGCTCCCATGCCTCTCAGACTCTCATAAAAAAATACTGCTGGTGATGCTGTCAGTGTTTGTTGGAAGTACAGATAGAATCATATCATGTCATAGAATCATAGAATGGTTTGGGTTGGATGGGACCTAAAAGATTATCTAGTTCCAACCCTTCTGCCACAGGCAGGGACGCCTTCCCCTAGACCAGGTTGCTCAAAGCCTCATCCAACTTGGCCTTGAACACTGCCAGGGATGACACAGCCACAACTTCTCTGGGAAACCTAGATTTTGGAATAGATAATGATCTCTTAGTTTTGTATCAACCCCAGAAGAATAAAGATATACTAACTTCTTTGAGGTAAGTGGAAAATAGGCAGATGGATTTGCATTGCCCCTTCTGAATGAAAAACAATCCTATTGTATGATTCCCTGAATAAAAGAGGGTACACGTTTAAATTGGACTAGATAATTAGAAATAAATTAGTCCTAAATCAAATTAACCTTCACTGTTTTTATTCTCTCCCTGTTTGTTCTTTAGGTATGAACAACCAAAGTGTGATAATGGTGCCAGAGCACACCCAACCAAAACAAAGGATTTATACAAAGGACGCCAGCTTCAAGGTCAGTGAAATAGATAGATTGAGTTTCATATATTTCAATGCTTTGTTTATTCACTGCAGTAAATTAGAAAGCACTTTGTTACCCTGTATCAAAACAATGTATCTTCTAGATACTGCTGTATTGATTTGCCACTGACTATAGTCTTTGAAGTTGGAAAAATACATGTAAATATGAGTCTTAGAATGTTGTCAGAGAAAGTAAGGTTCAATTTTCTCAGTAGTTTAAAGGCATTAAAATTTACTTACTGGAATTATTCCTTGCTATTGTCATATCAGAGAAGTCAGAAACTATGTCTAGAATAACTTGGCCCATACTTCATAATCGTTGTTCTAGCAAAATCTATGGGAAATTTCCCTCCATCTTCAAATCAGTCTGAAATATATATCATGTAATTACTTTTTTCCGAAAGCACCCTTGACAGTTTACCATGGAATATTATTCTGTTCTTACCTGTTGTGGGAACAAACCTTGGTGTTTATTAGACTTTTCACTTTTTCAAACCTTTTATAAGCATGTGAGAGGTCTTCTATCTGGATAGTTGAGGTACACAGAAGTCAGTAGACTTGCTTAATTTTTGAAATGGCATGTTAATTTGTTTGAATAACTTGACTTGTAGCAGGTTTAGTGAATTATGAATTAAAATTATGAATCACTGTCAGCTATTGTAAAGAACCAGAAACAAGGTAATTACGTGAGCAGATTTTTTGTCATGAAAAATATTTCAGTTTAGCCACCCAGAAAAACATTTAGACAATAATTCTAAACTAAACATGCCCATTAGTGTTGAAATGCATATTAAGTGAAGTACACGTTAATAATCTCTGTCGTGAAACAATTTTAATTACAAGGTATAATAAAAAAAGTAATATGATTGATATGGTTTTATACTGCATATAATTATATGTTGCGTTCTGCATAGAAAGAAGTCAACCATAGGATTAACTATAAGCCATCCAAATACTGTGGCTTTAAAAAATGGCAAGTGTGACTCAAAAACATACCTAGCTAGGTATGAGGAGACAAACAGACAGGAAGAGGACAGACAAGGCAGAGAAGGAAACATTCATGTCATTTTAGATAGCCCTATTATTTATCCTGTATTTTATCTAGAACTGTGGATACAGTTCTGGTCATTTGTGTTCAGGAAAGTGGATACAGAGGAGAAGTTAACGATCATTAATGTATCAGGGAAAGCAGCTGCTCCCCAAGAGAAAGCAGCTAGCATTTGCTTCATTTAGACAAACAAGATGAGGTCTGGAGGTTATACTGTTCCTCTGAGACCATGAGGAAGAGAAATTCTTCCCCTGTGACAGCTTTAGCACAAGAAAAATAGTATGAACTACCCTGAATGAATTTTACCTGAAAGCTGTAAAGTGTTTTCCAGCTACTAAAGCAGTGAAGCAACAGCCTTCTAAAGGACTAGTAATGAGGAAGAAACTGATTAGTTTTTTAGATAGATCTTGATTACTTTTAAAAGAAACAGTGGGAGACAGATTTGAATGAATGAGGTACTCACTCTGCATTATAACTCACCCCTTAAGATACTGAACATGATACTGAATATATACTAAAAGATGAAAAGGTGATATATACTAAAAATTCACCTTGTATCATGAATTTCACAGCTTACTACATTGTCTCTATTTCTTTTCCTTCACAAAAAAGGGATGGAGCATGCCTGCCTTAACAGTTTTCCTGTTTAGCTGCTCACAGGGTTCAGCAGGAGCCATATGTGCCACATAAACTACCACGTATGTGAAACTTAGTGGCAAATGCACCTCTGTTAATAGTCAAATTGATGACATTTATCCAGCATTTCATAAGTTAGTATGTGATTACTGATGTTACTTACTGCTCTTGTAACTTCAGAGAAGTTAGCAAGTATTTCAGGGATAATTTGGGAAATATTTTCCCTTATTGTGGCCTTTCAGTACTTAAAGGGGGTTTATATACTTAAAGATGGGGCCAAGTTTTTAAGAGGGCCTGTTGCAACTGGAAAAGTTGTAATGGTTTTAAACTAAAAGAGGGTAGATTAAGACTAGATATAAGGAAGAAATTTTTGTAGAATGAGGGAAAACACTGGCACAGGTTACTCAGAGAGGTGGTAGATGTGCCATTCCTGGAGACATTCAAGGCCAGGCTGAATGCTGTTCTGAGCAACTTGATCTAGTTGAAGATGCCCAGGCACATTGCAGGGGAGGTTGGACTAGATGACCTTTGAAGGTCCCTTCCAACCCAAACTATTCTATGATACTTTACAGTACTTACTCCATGGAAACCAATGGAAAGTTTGCCATCATCAACATTTATTTCAAACAACACTTGCATAGTTACAGTCTTGGATAATTACTCGATTTCATGGTTTGTTTTTTCGGAGTGAAAAGAATTTACACTCTGAAGAGTATAGCAGAATGGAAACTGAAGGAACAACTTTTGCACTAACACGTATTACTGGCTGGTCACACCTACCTTTTGATAAAAATTTTGAAGAAACGTTTGCTAGCTGAAATCTTAGAGGCAGGATGAGCAGGTGAAGGGTTTAAAGCTTTCACTCATCTATTTCATATCCAAACTGGTAATTCTTATATGCAGTACAGTAATATAGATTTATCCAAAGTCAAGATACTTTTCCAGTGAAACAATAAGAACTTTCCATGCTGTAAACTCCTACCTGATAAATTAATTTTCATTAAGTTAGGCAATGATATTTTGACTTTATTTTCTGCTTTATGTTATTTTTCATTATGTGAGCTTTAGTCCAACAAACCACTGGAACAATGTGAGCTGGTAATTATAATTATTATGTATGACATGGATTTGCTCTCCCATATCATATATTGCTTAATCTTTGTCTTCAAATGGTTTATATTATTTTAAATTAAGGCAAATACCAACATTTTCTAACATTTCTTAAATACTTATGGGTTAGCTAGGAAAGCCTCCCTCTTCTGCTCTGCAGCAGCATGGAGTAAATATGTCTATAGAAGTCACAGAGTGAAGAGGTTACTTAACAGTTGCAATTGTGTTGTCTCTCTTAAGGCTATGTCTTTTCTTTCTCTTAACTAGTCTATTAAATGCCTGAGTCCTCAAATGTCAAATTTCTTTTTTATCATGCGAACACTACATTAAGTAAAAATGAATAGAGATTTTCTTCTTTTATTATTTCTTAAAAAGGGGGTTGAAAGAGGATTTTGCATGGTTGTTGCTAGTTGTCAACAACTAATACAAAGAATTGCACAAACGGCTAATGTGAAGCAACTTTTTAGTAGAAATGAATCACTGTTGCTCAAAGTTTTCTCTATTGTAAGCAGTGCTGCAAAGGCATGTTTATATTTGTGTTGTCTAATTTTAAATACAGCACCTGGTTACTCAGCAGTGTCAGGACTGAATGAAAAATGTAGGTTAATTGTGTACTTATTTTCAAGGAATAATGCATTTTTGGGAAGACGGGTTTGCTTGATTTGCAGATTATACCCACAAAAATGCAGTAGCCCTGGGTGAAACCACTGTCACTGTCTGATGTATAAAACCAGGAAGATTTTGAAACAACTACTTTACTACTGTGAATGATCTTAAAAAGGATAAAACTCACTGGTACATCCTCAGGTGGATTAAACTGACGTAGTTCTTCTGTTATGCTGTTTTATACCACCTGAAAATTTAAGCCCATTACATGTTAAGCCAAATACTTTCAGCAATAATTTGCAAATAAATCAAGATGCAGTTTTTGGCATACGCAGATACCTTGTTAAGGCAAAATTGTAGAAGGTAAAGGCCCGTTGGAGTCTATGGCAAAATTCCCACTGATCTAAACCAAGCTAAGAATATACCCTGGCATCCTAAGGGTAACTTAAAATAAAGCACCTGAAATTGAGGGCTAATCTAATGTTTGTAAGAATGATCCAAGCCACCTGTACCTGTTAGATTGTCTGGAAGTTATATAATAATAATTCTTCCCATTAGATTTCTGTTCCTTTTTTTAAAACTAAAGTATTTTTCTGAGGTTGCTTATGATTTTGATCTTTCTCAGAAACTAGTTATTGTGAGATAATGAGAATCAACACAGAAAGGAGTCTAGAGAAATAGACTGGAGTCTGGAGATATAGAAAGTTTTTCTTCTTTTCTTACGATCAGAGTTTTCAAAAGTTTATATTTTGACCTTTTGTTCTCCTCTGAGTTACACAGTAAAATGGAAGGCCTCTGATAAACTGACATATTCTGTAAAGAGTCTCAAATGGTTAATTTCAGACTTGTGGATAATTGGTGTGTTAAATAGAAATTCTGTTTTCTGCACAAGCTGGTCAAGACCATTTAAAGGGTACAGCATGAAGGATAGTTAAGCTAAACCTATAGTATGGTGGAATAAGGTGTAGGTGCCCCTGTGTTTTCATAAAATCATGAGTGGTAATAGGTCAAATTCAGCCAAGCTGCAGAAATATAAGTTCCTGAAACTGTATTTTTTCAGACTGGGCCTACAGGTGAAGGTATTTTCAAGCATTATATGTATTCACTAGTTTTTAATAATCAGTAAAATATTTTTCAGCATACACCCTCAATACATGTATATTTATTTATAAACACTATAGATGTACCACTGTACTGACATATTAAGTACATTGTAAATTGTAACCAAATATAGAAATTAAAAAAGGATAAAATAAAAATGAAATAAGCACAATTTTATTTTTTTATTTGTTAATAGTACAAAAAATATTCTCTTCCTGCAGTCCAGTTGATTGTCTTGTGCCCCCCTGGGATATGTGTACCCCACTTGGGAGATCAGTGCCTTATACAATAGATAAGCTGCCTATTCATAAAGCTAGTCTTGCCTCTGCTCTAGGCAACCTGGAAGAAAGGAACTTGGACATGTAAGAGAGCAAGACATGATAGAATACTGAGACAGTGCCAGACCACTCAGCTAATTTGCCTCAAGGGCAAATCTTTTTCTTATTTAAAAAGTATGCATTGAATGCAAGAAGACTCTGTTTTAGGCTCTGCTGTGTGTGAGGGCTGGATAGACTTTGGATAATCCTTTGTATAGTTTAAGATTTTTGTATTCTTACTTGACCTGGGATTTTATCTGGATTTTGTGTAATATTATTTCCATTACCAAGACCTGAAATTTGAAAAGTAACTGGAAAAATTTGAAAAGTATTATGGGAAATGTGATTTTACTTACACAACACTCTTTAATCAGATTTACCCTTATCTTTTGTGCGGAAGGGTGGGGAAGAAAAAGGTTGGGGAAGAAAAAGAAATCCAAATGAATAAAAGGCACACAAGCTTGAGAGAGGCAGACTACAATGTCAAGCTGGATTTTCAGCCTTTACTGGGTTTCTAAGGTTTTGTGGCTTTAAGTTAGACCATTAATTTTGTTTACATTTCATTTTGGTTGGTTTAATTTTTCCTTTTATTTAACAGAGTATGTTTTTTGAGGTTCCTGTAGTTGTGATACTTCCTCTCATGCAAAAACAGAATTTTGGAGAGGAAACTGTAGTTTGGAAATGACAGTGCCTTGTAAACTGTAACAGTAATACAATCTCCTGACTTGGGTGAATGTGCAGATTCAGTAAGTCTATCTACTGAAAGTCTTGAAAGCCTCCCTTTTTGATTTTCTAAGACTAGCATAGCTCTTCACTACTGAATATTTCCTTTTCCCAAAATGCTGATCTCAACCCATCTGGAATCCAGCAGAATGTATCAGTTGCATTGAAGTTACTGTAGGTTTCTACTGGTGAAATAAGATAAGCATTTCACTCTTATTTTCATCCTTCCTGGCAATCCCACTGCTCTCTGAAAAGCCTCACTTCAGATGCTTCTCATTACAATTTTCAATCCTAGAGCATTTCTACAAAAAGATAAATATTTTGGGTTTTTGGTAGCACTGAGGTAATAAGCATCTGAAAGGTGTGCATGTTTAATCTCTAGGATTTATTCAGTGGCACAAGAAGGATTCAAATTAGAAAATTTGGCATCTTTGCTCAGCCTCTGAGACAGATTCCAAGTTCTCAGATTGGACAGTGTAGACCACTGCCCCCTCCTTCCTGCAACTCAAACCCCAGAGCCAGTGCTTTCTATCCAGAGCCTAAGCTCTGCTGATCACTGTGTTGGTACTGTGGTGGTCTACAGTTTAAGTCAAGCTAAGAATGTTAAAATATTAATCAAAATGTCTTGATACATGTCCCTTGTGTAGTCAATCAGCTTATTTAATAACATCAACAGAAAAATAATCCCTCAAAACTCTTCCTTATATACAGTT
Organism: Psittacula echo; assembly: GCF_963264785.1. Lineage (NCBI taxonomy): Eukaryota > Metazoa > Chordata > Aves > Psittaciformes > Psittacidae > Psittacula > Psittacula echo. The sequence continues at coordinate 32,687,620 of NC_137738.1, read as the reverse complement.
ATGTTGAACTACAGGTTGGTTTTGGATTTCACAGCCTGCTAGTGACTCTGTCCTCAGCTATTGTTTTGTGCTATGTATCTTCATAAGCTTAGTTTAACCTCGACATTCAAACAGTTAATATTGTCTCTTGAAAATCATGCATGAGAGCTGTTTAACTCATTTGTTTATTTGACTTTTGCGTTACTTGAGAGGAACAAAAGTATTCTAACTGCCCAATTTTCTTCCTATTGTAATGGTTTTATTTACTGTGTTTCTGATGGGATAATCCATCATTGACCCTGAACAGTTTATATTTTGTGGAGCAAAACTCATGATTTGAGTTATGGGTGAATTATGTGTGGATAAATACAGTTTGCTTTTGGTTGTTGGCAGTGCATCTTCTTTTTCCAAAGTTAAAGAGTAATAATCAGAAACTCTTAAACCACAGTGATGCAAGTCTGTCCTGGGTTCAGCTGTAACAGCCAAAGAGCTGTGTCTTGCTCCAAATGCGTCTTTAAAATAAAAAGAAAGTGATAGAGACTTAACTGCTTTTCCTTTTGAGCTGTATTCCACTATATTTTTACAGTTGCTCCACTTCTGACCATGAGCACGTCAGATTTCATGAGGCACTGGACTCAGCTAAGATGCTGAGGTACCACCATTGGTCTACCTTATCTTGCTTACCTTAGTTTCACAAAATTCTTCATTTCCTCTGTGTAGTCTGATACTGGCAGCGATTAGAAAATAATCTGACCTTACTACACATCCTTAAATGTTTGAATGACTAAAACTTTGCTTGTTTTTAAAAGTTTCAGTTAAGTAATAGAGTATTTCTGATAGTAATGCAGATTATATACATATGCCTGCCTTTCCATGAGCTTCAAATTGTTAGGTCAATTAATATGTAAATTTCTCCACTGAGTGTGATTTAAAAGGATTATATTTTTATGATGTAACGAGCTTTTCGGATGTATGAGCTAATATTTAAAACATCCCTTTCTGCTATTGAATCTTAAAGCTCCAAAATGTCAAACAATCATTTCAAGTTGCTGGCTGGTTTGAATGAGTCTGTAACTATCATCCTGAGCCCTACACTGCTTTATTTACCGAGAGATACTTGGCAAAAAGGCTCTGTATGAAGCAGACCTGCCTAGTTAAGAGTTTGAACTATGAACAGGAAATGTTTGTGCAAAGCTGGTGTTAACCTTCATGACAGTGATGGCATGGCAAGGATGAAGAAGAGAGCCTGCCCAGAGCCTGACAGGTCTGCAGGGAACATGGGAGGGGTGAAGCTCAACAGTGAGGTGCAGGGGGGTGCTGGAGGGCCAGGCATGTTCCTCCTCAGCTCCATCGTGCTAGGGGAGGCAGGGGTGTGACTGCTTCTCCTTCCAAAGCAGTAGCTGCTTTCTCTAATATATGGGGCTGCAGGAGGATGCCTGACTTCCTAGCCCTCTGCAATCCTGAGCAGCTGGATGCCGTTCCACTACCATAGGCCTCATGTAGGTTAGTGACAGCTCAGTGAAGGATGTTTTCTGCGTGTTATGTCCGCTACAAGTATCCTGTGTTGGCAGCCTGAAACAGAGGTGGTGGGGATACTGACTGGATGAAGATGTGATCATCCTCAAGGAAATCTGTGTGTCTCGAGTGCAGTAAGGTTAATGCAATGCCAGCGTGCTTGGATAAGGCAGTACTTCTCATGACTACATAGGTCTACTGCTCAAACCTCCGTATAAAGAGGGAGTTGTGCAGCACTAAATCCCGAGGCCACTACTATGGTAGTCCCAAAAAGGACTCTGTTTAACCTACAACAATTTCCTTGGGCCTTTGGTTTTGGTAGCTTCAATATTATTACCCTATTGTCTTGCTACATGATTATATTGTACTCTCCCAGTGGGCAGTTCTGCTTCAGAGAAAGGGAGGCCTGCAAGTTATTTTTGAAGGCTCAGCAGATCATATTTATTTCCTGCTCACCCTCTTCTCTCCATCTCCCCATCCTGTCTTTAATTGTCAATGGTCTGACCACAGTTCTTCATATTGCTTTATTTCTTCCTCAACTTGTAGTCATTTCTTAACAAAACAATGTCTTTTCCCAACCTAAAGCAGAAATGTTAATATCTGAAACAAACAAAAAAATTTGCTCAAACACATAAGAGCTGTTGTAATTTCCAGTTATGTGTGAATTTGTCTAAAACAATTACAGTGAAACAGTCTGAGCTACTCGTTAAGTGTCAGTGAAAGACAGCTGTGACACAACTAACAAAAGAGCGAAGCTGGCTTATTAAAGGTGATGCTGCTGGCTCAGCAATAGAATTTCATTCATTGCTCTATTTAATATTAACCTCTAATTTTATGTTTATTTTAAAGGGCTATATTAGGAGTAATAAACACTAACTTCATTTGCTGGAGGTTATGCCAAAGAATATAAATACTGCTTCTCACCTCACTTGTTGCTGTCCTCCCTTTTCAGACAAATCCCTTGTTAAGTAGAGCAGCCTTGCCAGCTCTGATGCTCTGTGCCAGTGGGTCCTGTTCTCAGTGGGACATCTCCAGGGATAGCATGCCCAGAAAGGGAGAACCTTCTCCTGTACCTAGCTGGCTTCCCGGGAGGTTGTCACCCAGCAGCTCTACAGTCACTGTCTCTGCACCAGCATTGTCCAGTTGGGTTTCTGAGTGTGCTTTTTGCCTTCTGAGCCGAAGAATGATTAAGTGGGAAAATGCCTTCTCCCAGAAATGCCTTTTCTAAGTTGACATCAGAAAAGTTCCATTGACACTCATGAAGCTGTTTTGGTTTACCTATCAATGATGTAAATATGGAGACAAATGCTGCCTCCTACACTTGATGATTTTGGTATCGATTCTGATAAAGTTGGACTCTTTTTTCCATCTCTACTAAGAACATTTTTATTTTGGACTGAATGGCTGTATACATAAATGAATAAATACGTAAATACACATGCAGTAAAAATATTTGTGTTCCCCTCAGTGAGAAGTAATAAACTGAGACCTGTTCCACCATAAAACTTCAGTAAAGCAAAAAACAGACATTTAAGAAAGATATTTTAATTCCTACCTTTAGTTTATCTATATATTTTAATCCATACATTTAATCCGTAATTTAGTACATACGGTAGTCTGAATCCATTGGTGAAAACGCTTTGGTCGAACACATTTGTTTTTCTTTTTCTTTAAAAATAAAAAGAACAGCATCATGGATAATAATCTCATTATTATGACTAGTATTAACTTGTGGAGCCGATTTAGAGAGGTTTGTTTTGGTTTTGGTTTTTTTTTTTTTGTTTTGGTTTGGGTTTTTTTGGTGGTTTTTTTTTTTTTTGGTTTGGTTTTTGTCTTTTACTGAAAAGTTTCTAACCGCTTTATAAATCTGTGCTTATATTTAGCAGTTCCCTACCTCTATATGGTGTAATTTTGCTTTCAGTAATATCTGAACTGCCTATACGAAGGAGCACACATATTAAAAGTGATGAAAACAGTGAATTTCCTACCTAAAAGCAAAGGTAGTCTTGCAAGAAATGGAAAGTTTGTGCAGACTTTTTAATGCCATGGCAGGTTAGCCTGTATCTGGAAGTAATACAACAGCCTTTCTGGATGAAACTCAGAGTGCATCACTAGTCAAACCACACTCGGCAGAGTAGGAATATCTGTCACGGATTTGTAGTCATGCTGCAAAGAGAGGGCAGAAGGCATTCATTCTTACCTATTCAAGCAAATGGTCATTTTTGTAACATCTAGAGGTAGAATAGAGAATTATGTCTGTGTGTTCCATGGGTATCTGATTTAGACTGAATTCCTTTCTGAAAGTACCTGTCTCCATTGACTGTAGAGGAAGTAAGCATGACTAACATCAGTGGTTGAATATATTTGGATTGCTTAAATTGAATGATGTAATTGCCGTCTTACCTGAAGAGATCATGAGAATGAACAGTTGTAGTATCCCACAAGCAGTGAGATACAGCCTGGTTTTTTCTCTGCTGTGGTCGAGAGTATTCAGCTGAGATTGAATCACACAGCAACATTTTTTCTTGCACTGTTTCACTCCGACGTGCTTTTAGCAGGGAAACAACTCTGACAATACTAATAGGGTATGAGAGCATCTGTTTGAAAAATTGCATTTTTTTCAGATACTCATTTATCTCACATAAGTATTTGGAATATTGCCTATGCTTTGGATATCAGGTCAGTGGGAGGAGGAGAGGAATGACTGATGGCTCCCTGAAACCAGTTTAGTCTAATGATATCTTAAATGTAATTCTCCTTAAACTACCACTCGATGTAGGCTGCTCAGCCCTGCTTAACAGATGATAAGCCCCAAGCCTCTGTGCATGGACCAATATTCTGCACTTTAAGAGATTTCTGTTGGTCAGTATTGAGCCATCAGAGCCCTCACTGGGGATTTAGAGAGATGCTTTGGAACTGAGAGCCATTCCTTTCTACTGAACATTATATTTACTCACCTTTTATCTTTATTCTTTTTTTCTAATACCATAAGGACAGAGCATAAGCAGAGTGAAACTTTGATCACATTAGAACCTAAAAAGGATTAAAATATTTGTCCCCATACAACACACTTTGATGCTGTATTCCTAAAGCTACTAATCTTCAAGAAATATAATTAAAATATCTTGAAATCACTTCTGGTACAGTGAAGACAAGGGAGGGGTATCTCATAATAACTTGGGGCAACTGGACTGCAGTTTTTGGGTGAGGAGTAGAGAAAATAGCACAAGAAGAGGGGAAGATTGATGTGGAATAAGCTCAGTGTTTTCTGCCAGAATGCCTGCAGTCATTATCAACTCACAATCTGAAAGATGGCAGGAAAAACTCGTATAACTAAATGGAAAAGGCAAAACCCTTTAGTCTGCCAGGGCTGTAATCATAATGAAAAATGACACCTGAACCTTATCATGACAGTGGGTGGGAGTCGCATAATAATACACTGTTTCCTCTAAGACACATGGTATGGGGCTTCTCCTTTTTCATCTGATAAGAGTATAAACTGAATAAAAACATGCCATTGATTTGTAAGGCCGTTCCCTACAAAATGGCTATCTTGCTGTGTTGTGTTTTCATACTTGGATACAAGTTCTCCTTGATTATCTGGCAGAAACAGCTCTTGTGTTTAATCTGTGGACAGGGAAAAGTAAATATTTTCATTTCTGAATGGATGTATATCTGCAGCTATATTTTGAAGAGGGAGCAACAATGGTTAGGCATTTATTCTTTGCATTTAGTCACTTGGAGAAATGCTCCACTTTTCAAATAAAATGAGCACTTGGTTCCCAGTGAGTTCAAGGGGATTTTCAGCTCCCAGCAACTTCGAAATACTCTGTACTGGTAATAAACCACCCTAGTCATTTTGTGTTTTGTATCAAACAATAACTTTTTGAAATCCAGGCAGAGTTATGAGGTTAGGGTTTGTGAAAATGTAAGCCAGTGCAAGAATTCCCACTTCCTAATGTTTTGAGTAAGTTAATGTATAATACAGAAATAACATCAGTTTTGGCTGATGAGTAATGACTGAAAAGGTCAAGCAGTAAGCTTAGCTCACTTGTCAAGGAAAATCAGCAAGATGTAGCCAGAGTTGTTTATACTCCGATCTCACATCAGTAGGTAGATTTTTCTGAAGAAAAATATTTTGATTTTAGCCTGATGCATTAATCTTTCTGTTCACTTTTGAGAAAAATTCTGCCTCTGACAGTTGGAGAGCATATTAGATGCTCACATTTTCTATATACTAGCATGACTTACCTGAGAAGACTGGTCACTGGTGTAAGAGGCAAAATTAGTGTTGCATGCTCTCCCTGAGGTTGGTTTTATTTTAGAAAGTAAAGTATCAGCATTAAGCAGAGTTTCCAGCTGAGGCTCAAAGGTAGTGCCAGGTGATGTCCTACTAGTCATGCAGGGTCAAAGACAGGATTAACTATACATGCTATGTTTTGGTAAGGAGGTGCTGCAACCTTGTCTCAGCCACAGACAAAGGACAGCATACCTCCTGCAATATGGAGAACCTGGGACCAGAGATGAGCTTGGGAAGTCTCCATGGTTAGTATAGTTAATTGTTTGTATGACAATAGTTTATAGCCTGGGATCCCAGTGTTCTGGGCACTGTGCAAACACAGAATAACAAGATGATGCCTGGAAAATTTGCAGTCCAGCTGATTGCAAAGCCACTTGGACAGTGGGTGGACAGATGCCATCAACTGAAGAGGCAGTGAAAGTTCCTGCCAATTCTTCAAAGTGCTTCAGTTTGCCAACATGTGTCACCTCTGTTTCACACTGGCTGAGTTTAAGCCAGCTGGCTTTCCTCCAGGGCCCTTTTTGCATCAGATATTTAGACATTAGAGAACGCATTTCTCTGGGCTCAGTGAAGTAGAACAAGTATTCTTGTTCTCAAATATGACAGTGCATACAATACTATCTCAGTGGTTTTCAAATACATGATGTTTTTCCTTGGGTTCGATACAGCTTGTAGGCCACCACAACTGAGAGCCCTCGAGGAGGAAGTGAAATTACTCCATAGAAACATCTGGGAATTCTTTCAAAGGATTCAGAATGCTTCACAAAGATTCAGAAATTTGCTTCTCCATAGCTCTAGCAGGAGTGCTACTGTTCATAGATTCCTGATGTTAACGTATGGCAAAAATCCATGAATAATTTTGGGAATTAAATTACTTAAATTTTGCCCTTTATGCTCGTGAAGTTCTTGAATTTGTTTGCTATCTAGAAATGTCTTCTGGTAAAGCCTTTTGCTCTGTAAGTCATCCACAAGCAATTCATTGTAAATACTCCTAAAACACAATTCATGACCTACTGAACCCTGATCCTGCAAACACTTACCCACATTCTTCTTGTGATTAGTTCCATTAAAATCAAAGAAACCTTTACATGTGGTTGTAAAGTTAAGCCCAGGCATAAGTGTTTGTAGGATGAAGGTTTAGGTTGGTTCCATAACCCTTGATAGTCTACGTGCTGTGTAGTCTCCTTTTGCTAAATTAGATGCAGGCATGCAGAACCAGTGGAAAGGCAGAGTTATTCAGTCCCAGGCTATTACTCCTATTCCCTAACTGGCGAGTTATGGAATCCATCCTTAAGAGTCAGAATTTTTGATTCTTTGAGTACAGAATCCAGATTTGCTGTTAGTGATCCAACTTGGAATTAACTCTGGAACACTGTTAAATGCAAAACAAAGGTTATTGAACCAAAATCGTGTAAGAATCAGAGTGAATATTCATCAGCAGTTTTAATGACATATTTGTCACTACAGATCCTTCTGTGCTGTGAACTTTTATAATGGGGAAAAGTATCAATAAGCAAAGAGTTCCTAGGTTTTGTAGCCATCCACATTTATAACAGAAAATGGGCAGATTTTCAGATAGCAGATAACAGAAAACAGAGCAGTGCAGATTTGTTCACAGAAAATAAACCTGGAGTTTGAAAAATTTAGCTAGCTCTGTGAACAGAAAAGCAGAATCTAGGCAGAGCTATTGACTGTCATATTGAACTATGTAATAGCTGTATTATATCTATGACATATCTGGTGCTGAAAAGAATATACCGCATTTTGGATTTAACACATTAATTGCATTTGGCGTTCAGTTCTGCAATCTCATTTGCCATTATTCCTATGTGTCTCTCATTTTCCACATTTCAAGCTGGAAGGCATCATAAAAAGCTGTGTATGTATGTGTATATGTGTGCATCTAAATAATCACGATTGACTAAAAAGAGTTATTCCTTCATGTATGCTGGAGAATTCCATCCCCTTATTTCAGCTGAATTTCAGTTCAGAGAAGTAATATTTTAATGGCCATGAAACAATATTTCTGAACTACTGAAAGAGAAGATTCCTGTTTTTCCATTAAGATATGTAGCACATATTTCCACCCCTGGAAATTTTTCAGTATATCTGATACTTGATCCGTTAGGCTCTAAAAGCAGAAAGTAAATTTTAAGTTATTTAGAGAAGCATTTTATTAGAATTTTTAGCTCCCTTTGAGATCGGTATAGCTGAATTAAAGTATCAAAGAAAGAGCTGGAAGGATAAAAAAAATATTCCTTATAAAATGTTTTAAAACTCTCTAAAATATTTATACAAGAGAATTCGGGATTCTGTTTTCCCAAAATAACATGTGCTTGTATAGGTCTTGTGAAAGTGCATTGGAGTATTATTTCTACTGGTGTTCTGTTGGGGTGATGCATGCTTGTAATTTCACCATGCAGAAATAACGTGTTTCTGATTTATGAGATTAAAAGCTTTTATGTGATAGCTTACATAGCTGTAAATTTAAATCTGTCTATAGTAACACGCATGTGTACACACAGAGATCCTCTTATGCGTCTCAACTCACCCTCCTATGAAAGGGTCTTAAACAGGTTCTACTTATGAATATATTGAAGCCAGCTCAGTAAAGAGTTTTCTCACATGCTGAGTTGAACTGAATCCATTGCGTGAGCTGTATCCTTGTCTCTTGTTTGTAATGAACTTCTAATTCATTTCTTTGAATTGAAGATAATCTCATCGTAACCAGTTCTGTCAGGGTTTAAAGCAGCATAAATGACACTAATAATCAAGACAGTGTACTTACCAAACCCTACAAAGAGCTCAATGTAGAGAACATGGATATTTCCATTAGTATTTTTGTTTCACAAAAGGGAAGAAAAAAGTGTTACAAGGTTTCAAGAAGTGTCAATGGCACAGTCAGGTATCTCTCAGAAATACTGACTCTTCCTGGAGAGTGATGTCATGTCTTTTGCCCTCCAAACATCTGAGTGTTTGTTCATTCCTCTGCTTGTGTTCCCTTGCTCTGGAGCGAGGCAGCTCAGATGCTGGATTCTTAGAGGGGCTGTGGGAAGTGAGTTTGGTGTGACACCAGCTTTGGGCACACCTGTGCTGAGATGAGTTGGGACAATCAACTCCTTCTACATGTGGCAGCAGCCAGCTTGCTCAGGCATGAGTCTGGGCTAGGGGCAAGATATGATGAATCATCAATTTGTATCTTTTCCTGTCAGTGAGACCTATCAGTGATTTTGAACTATTCCCCTACCAGAAGTGGGATGAACTGCACTGGCCAACCCACCTTTCCCGTAGGCACATGTAGGTGCCTACACTGTTTGCCTAGAGGTTGGTGTGTGACACATTCCTCCAGGGAAGAACAGTTATTCTGTGCTGTGTCCTCAAAAGCCTCAGGCAATGTCAGGTTCACTGCACATACAATGTGCCTCCTTGGGCATATCCGTACTCTCCTTTTATCAGTGATTTCCATGCATCTGAAAGCTACTGAGTGGCAGGTTACTATGTACAGCACTAGAAATGGCCACATTTTCCACCCCTTTATATCTGCTCTGTGTAGCTATCTTTCAGATTTCTTTTGCAGACCTATGAACAAATTGGAGTCTACTTAAGCATGAGAGAAAATTTAACTTTCCAGCCCTTACAACTATGTCTGCACATCTTTTCTCTTAGAAAAGCAGAAAGATTGCTTCTGAAAAAACACAATTGATGCATCTTATGCTGTACATATATCAAATTACTACTTTCTGTATAAAGTATGAGGTGTTTATTTTTTTTTTCCCAGGCAAGCTAGGACACTTGGTTAATTAAGAACTTTTGGTAAATATCTGTCCTGCTCCTTAATGGTTTAGGGGAATCCAAGTTTTCCTATCTGCTTGTGTAAAGCATACTTCAGCTTAATTAGAACACCAGCTGGGTTGTAGAGTTTGGGATTTTCTAAAAAACGTAAAGAGCACCTACAGAGAATTCATGCTCCAGATGTCATTGACATTGCTATATCAATTTGAACCAGAGTCATGGATAAAACTAATTAATATTAGATACACAATCCCAATGTCAGATTTTCAAATGAATTGTGTTTCTCTGACAGATCTTAGTCTGGTTCCTAATGAATCACAGGAAGGTAGTCTCTCTTATTAAAAAAAATACATTATTTCCTGGATTACTTTAATTTTTACTGGTTTTTTCATGAAACTCCGATGCTCTGCTATTGCAAGCTGAGCTAAGTTTATTTTTTTGCTGACACTAAAATGCCAGTCTGCTATGAGCTGTTTGAAATCATGTTCTCTGTTTTGGCTCTCCATTTTGTTTGACACACTGCTGATTTCATCTTTTGTCTTCTGTGTTTCTTTTTCCCTTGTTCTTGCTTCTTTAATTAAAAAAAACCCCAAGGCAAACAGAAACACAACATCTGTCTCTCACATGTTTGTGAATCTATTTCATTAATTCTATGAGCTGTCCAGGATTTATATGAAGCATTTTTTCACTAGATATGTTTGTCAATGGGAAAAATTTAATCCAGTAGGGATTACAAAAACATCACTCCTTTGAAGATCCTATTAAAAATCGATTTCTTAAGACAGGTATCTTGACCCCTGTATTAACAGAGTGCACAGTGGTCTTGAAGCCAGCTCATGGTTCAAGGTGTGGATCAAGCAGACTTATTGCAAACTTGGCAGCTGAGTCAAGGAAAGAGATTAATGTGCAGTGCAGTGGCTGGACATGTAGGGTTCAGGAATTAGGTTTCAAGCTCCCTGTATGGCTTGGTGAAAAGAAGGCACACTGCTGTGGTGCTGGCATTTCCACTGTTTAGAAAAACAGGGCTCACTGTTCATCGCAAGTTGTTTTTACTTTTGAAGTTCATTAATTACCCTGACATAGGCAGGTGGCTTGGTGAAACTAGGGTTATTTGGGAAAGCAGGACTGTTCTGGGAGAGTAAAAACTGTATGGTTTCTTCTACAGTGAAACCTTGTTTTGTCAAATTCCTCAGCTGCTTGAGCCTTAAGCCTGGAGACCTAGCTAAGCGTTCGGGTGAATACTTTGTTGTTGCTAGCGCTCAGTAATATCTGGCTGTGGGGTATCTTGCGGGCAGGCTTCATTTGATAGCAGCTTCATGTGGAAGGCTGGGGGGAGAAGGAGGAATGTGAACAGATACACACTGCTCTGATTCTTTACCATCTGCTCAAGGAAAGTCGCCCTGGGAAGTAGGTCAGAAAATCGGTTTATGTGAGAGGATACACTTGCATTTCTTACCATAAAACTACATGTATTTTTCTGATGCATTTATTTACAAATATATTTAATATTAAAGTAAGAATTCATAACCTGTGCATAAGTTCTGGTCAAGTTTCCCCTCATAGTTTTGTGTGGGTTTTTTTTCTCTCCTTTGTTTAGCTTCAGCACTTTCCCTAAAGTAACTTTTGTAGTTTGGAGGTCAGTGGAAATTAATTGGATTAATTTGCTTGTAACCAAACCAAAATTTGAACTCCCTTCTTCAACAGCAAAAGATTCATTCTACAGCCCCTCTACCCCCAGTTGCCTTCTTTGTGATTTATCTCTGTTTACAGATAAAGCAGAACACTGTAACACAGGACAGATAAAGTGAGGACATTCTATACTCATTATATTTTCAGCAAAGACTACAGATAAATGCCTGTCATAAAAGAAGAGCAGTTTATTCTTAAAACATGCCTTGATAGCAAGGCAGTTATATTCTTTTTCAGTGTTCCCTGGTAACCATTTCAAAACACATCAGTGGCATTACTGGAGTCTCAAATACTTGAAAGATGAAAAGTGTTCCTTTTCATACAGAAAAAGCAAAAACCAGAAAACCTAAAGGTCACTAAAAAATTATTTTAAAACTTGAGTTTGGAACTTCAAGCCTCTCACCTTGTCTTGATAGATATTTCTATCTTTACACACCCCTGAAATTCCTAGACCATGCTGATTGTGCTCCAGCAGACCACAGGCATTAGAACAACCCAAGATACACTTAGTATTACAAACAATCCTAGGTGCTTTGCTAAGTTATGTCATTAAACATAAAATTTGGTGATGTTTAGAGGTACTGTGTGAGAACCCCAAGTTCCATTGGGTACTGAATTCAGTTTTATCCCACTGGAAGTTGTATTGTCTACCCTCTTTATGTCTCCTAAGTGAAACATTGAACAATAGGCAAGTTAAATACCTAATTTTAAATAGAATGGGTTTAAAGAGAAAATAAAATCCAACAGACTTAATGAATTCCTATATAAAACCACAGGCTTCTCTTGTGTATATGCACTGCTGAAAGAAAATTTAAACAGTGGCTTATACTATGGCAGAAAGATCAGTTCCCATAACTGTTGCTTGATAAGGCAGAAAACCTTGAGTTCAAAACATACAAGGCAAAAAATTTATTTACTGAGAATTTGACTCTTCAGCGTGAAAACTGCAGTGGCCTTGATCCAGCAAAACACCGAGGCCGGTGCTTTCCTTTAAGCTCATAAAGTCATTTGATCTAGTGAGGGCACTATGTTTGTTGACCTACTTGCCAGGCTTTTTGGAGGATGTTGGTTGCATTTCTTTATACCATGCAGGATTAAGCCCTAATTTAAAGAACATTCTGTCCAGTCTGATGCTGTTGTTATTTTTTTGAAGGAAATGTTTTAATGTAGCAATAGAAGTGGTTTCTGACATTCTCTTTGTTCTGGAGAGTTTGCTTACAACAAAAGGAACCCTTCTGTAGACAAACAATAGCATGATGATAAGAGCACTCAGCTGAAGAAGAATGGACCTAGGTTCAAGTCCCTGATCCAAATCAGACAGAGCAGGGAACTGAACCTGGCTCTCTAGTGTCAGAGATTAGAGTACTCCACTGGGATACCAGCAAGCCAGGTTTCAACTCCATGTTCTGTCTGGTTTGAATCAAGGAGTTGAACCTCAGTCTCCTTCATCTCAGCTGCGTGCCCTCATCACCAAGCTATTTGGCCAAGATGGGATGGAGTGTTTCATTCTCGAAAAAAAGAAAAAAGACAGAATATAAAAAAGCTCATTCTGCACTGGCGTAAAATCTAAATTACCCAACCCTGACACTTTCCACATGATGGAATTGTTTCATGGCCAGGCCTGGAGAGAGCTACTTCATGGTCACATACTGAGAGCGCCAGAAGCACTAGGAAGATATAAAACTCCTCTGTCTCTGCAAATGCAGCTAAAGATGCAGAGATTCAGCTATGTTATCCACATGGCTTGGGCAGAAGCAGAGAAAACAAAACCAGCAGAAGCCTACTCATGTGAATGGCAGAGCTATCCCAGTGAACTAGTTTTGTTTGGAGGAGAAGGGCGGGGGGGGAAGATTAATATTCTGTCAGTGTTGGTGTTGTCTGAGGTATCTGTGGCAGAGGTGTCTATGGCTGTCCATGTGAACTCACTTGAAACTTCAAGCAGCTTTTTTCCCCCACTGGTTTTCATACCTCTCTTTTCTCCCTTGGCTGTCCATCTGGTTCTCTCTAATTTCCATGCTTGTATCTTTTCATTACCATTATCATATATTAATGTCCTCCTGCTTCCCACAAAGAAATTGTTCTGGCTTAAGCTTTCGTCTTTGTGGTGGTACGCTTAGTTGAACCATGCTGTAAAACTCTCTGTGAATGTGCTGATACCAGTTGACAGAAATAGATGGGTTTCAACTGTTTATCCTGTCCTTATAATCCACACACACATGTTGAATTTCTTAATTTAATCCCAGGCATTTTTAAAGGTTTAAGGATCTTTTCTTATTACTTTCTCTTCTGCCTTCTGATTTTTAACCAGCAGTAGAACACATACTGATTTTTGACAATCTAGCATGTGAAGCCTCTTATAGTCATCTGCAGAGTGCTTAGTTTACTCTAGTCATATGAAGTTCATGGACTGAAGGTCTTTGTCTGTTGGAATTTCCGTTGTTGGGTATCTCCAAGTATGGAGCATGGACCTCTAATTTTGCATAAGAGTGCTTTTACATTCATTCTCTTGAGATGGAGAATGACTGTTGTTTACCACAAGAGTTAGAATAGAAATGGGTTTATGAATTATAATCAGAGTCATTATTTCCATTCACCAACAGGCAAGCACTTACAGTTGCAAAATGCATGGCTGCAAATCAGGTTATAATACATGCACAAGAGGAACTAGTTTTGCTGGGTATGAACATTTGGGATCCTGCTGTTGTACATTCAGACTGTATTTTCGCCCACCTCCTGCAATGCCCAGGGCACAAAAATATAATGTGATGTCTTGTTTCCATCTCTCTCCATTTATACAGCAGCAGACATCAAGATGCATGAGAACCTTCTTCGTGTGTTGCTGTTGCTGTGTTATCAACAAATAGCCTGCTCCAGAAATGGGACATGCATGCTTCTATAATTGTGTGCACATGCTCAGTCTTGGAGCATGCCGTGTCATGTCAGCCTGTGTATAAATTGAGGTCATGTTTTATTGCAGACCAAGCCTGACTGCTGGAGGGGTATGATAGGGTACTTCTCTATTTCCTCTTGAGTCTCATGGTCAGTGGGCCTGAGACAGTTTTCACTTTTCAATGGCCTCTCTCCTCAGCCCTGTCAGTGATAATAGCAAGTGACTGACCCTCTGACCCTGGGCAACTTGGTTAACATTGAGTCCACAACCTTTGCTGAAGTTGACACAGTGGGCTTCTGCACAAATGTAGGGAAATCCAGGCTTTGGCATGGCTGCAGGATATTCCTAGCTGGGTTTCTGACCAAGTGCAGGACGTGCAGCACATGAGGGAAACAGACCACACTGTACATGACAAAACTAGCATCCAGTGTAGTGGTCCAGCGAGGAAATTGTCTTCATAATCCGTAATGGAGTGCTATCATGTAATTGGATCTCCCTGCTGTAAAAGACCTAAGGCACTTTGTAATCAAACTGCATGCTGTAAACTATTTTACATGAAGTCAGCTGTGTTGCATTCTTCCTGGCAGACACTTTAGAACCCTAATTACATTCATCTCCATCTTTAATTTACTCCATTGTGCTGCTGTCATTGCAGGATCTTTGCAACCAAGTGCTATGTGTTAATTTTCTTGGTGCTTACTGTAAATTGCAAATTAAGGGTGGCATAATTAACGCTGAATTGTCCTTTTTGTGGGATGAAGTCAAGCTCATCATTACTTGAATATCAGTTTATTGTGGTTTAATGAGGTACACAGTGTTATATGTGGCTTGGGGGATCCATTCCAAATAGAGGTCAGTTTGCAAAGAAGGTTGGTTCAGAAACCTGCTGTAGCTACAGAGATATTCGTCTGTGAACCCTGGAGAAGTGAGCTGGGTAATGGTGAATTGGGAGTGGGTCTTAATTCTTAAATTAAATGAATAGTAACTATTTATTAAGGCCTGAGCCTTCAGTCTGTCATAGGGTGCTCACTTCCTTCAGCAGTAACTGAGGGTGTTTCATTTTTGCATAATATCATACCTTGTAAAAGATTCACAGTGAACAATTGTAAGGCTGTATTTATGCTTTTGTATTAGTAATTTTACAGCTTTTTTTTATTTAGCAAAGGATGAGCCAGTGAGATTTGAAATGGAATTTGCAGAGGAATTCTGTCATGTTTAATGGAAAGTGTCTAGGAAGGTAACACAACTGCCAATCCCAAATTAAATATTATATAAAGAGAGATTTTTGTGATGCCAGGTTTCCAAGGATTGGTTCATTCCATAGTGTTCAAGTAATGCTTTAGTTGTTCTAGATGACTCTTGTTTTACTTCAGTTACTTGCAGGATTTCCATTTTATAAACCTCTTCTAATCACTGCTTTAAAAACTCGCTCTGAGCTACATAGTATGTAGTTCATGTTCCAAGAAATAGCCATGCCTGACTCCCTGTATTCTCAGCTCCTCTCCATGTCAGAAATCCAATGTCTAAGTCTTCCATTTGCCAGTTATGGGAGGGAGGGGGAAAAAAAAATCAGGTGACATTGATGAAAATTTGTCCTAATTCAAGTTCAGTACTTATAGTTATCTGTAGAAGCAAAATAAAGCATGCGTAAAGTGTTCAAGTCCAGGTTGGACAGAGCCTTGGGCAACATGGTCTAGTGTGAGGCATCCATGTCCATGGCAGGGGGGTTGGAACTAGATGATCTTAAGGTCCTTTCCAACCAAAACCATTCTATCATTCTATGATTCTGATACTTCTCCTGAGTGCTTGCAATATAGCTAGATCTTCTTCTTTGTCTCTGCTTCTCCCTTCCCCATACAGTTTTCCAGCTCACCCTGCACCATCCAACAATATGTTTTCTGCTCTTGTAGCAGTTACCTTCGTAATTCACAGTTCTGCCACTGCTTTCATTTCAAGGATAGTCAGACACCAAGTCATTGCTCTGTACCATCCACATTTGGGTTAAAAAGAAAAATAAATTAAGAACCACAAACTGGCATGAAGGTTCTGCTGTTTTCTTTGAAAACCTGGTACCACTCTGTGGGGAAGGACTCTTCGAAAATAGCCCTCACATGAATCTGTGCTGCTGGGCCAACAGTTTTTAACTCAGTTCTGAATTTCCTTCATCTTTTTGCTTTAATGACCACTGTTTCTCAGTATTTGAATAGAGATCTTTTTTCTGGCTTTTGCTGAATGTGAATGCTTTTGGGATTTTCAGCTGATGCCTCCAGTGGTGTCTCAGAAAAAGATATCCAGGAAGGTTAAAATCAGCATCAGGTTGTAGAAAAGACTGTTTTTCATGTGTGTTTCCAAGGAGCAGGCTGCTCAGATCAATTAAGTAATGTAGAAACCATCACCAGTAAGCAAGTCCCTGTAGTTTAATTTTTCCAGCAGGAGACCAGAATTATACACCTTATTTCTGAGGTCACTTCCATAATTGCAACAACATACACTTTTTGTAATAGCTTTTCCTTTTTAATGGATATTTAAATGGAGGTAATTAAATATGGTTATTTCATACCCACCTCCTGAGAGGAAACATAACAGCATGATGAAATTACAAGTGAATTGAAAGTAATAAATGTCTACTAAAAAGGACTACATTTTGACTCCCTAAGTAGTATTGGTTGTTAATTGTTAAGACTCTCAGAGTGGTAATATGGAGATTCGGATGCCTGCCATACTATAGAAAACTGGATTCCAAACATTTCCATTAATAAGCTATTGTTGAAAGTGTTACTGCAGTCAGAAGTACCAGCTGTATATCTCAGGGAGAGGCAGTCATGAAATATGGTAATGTAAAGCAGAAGTATAGCCTTTTAAAAATTAGATCCAGTTGCTTTTCTCTTCTGGACTTTCTTGGGCCCTTTTCTAATCCTGAAACTCGTCTCTCTGTGCCCTAATCAGTAGACTGATTGACTTGTATTCCTGTGCCAATACTTCAGCCAAATACTTTGTGTTTCTTACACTGAAGCTGGATAGACATTGCTATGGGTAAACATAAGGCAACCATCCTCTAAAGGTTAGGAGTTTGGATTGGCACAGGCTGACCCTAAATGCTCAGACTTTCAGATTCTTCTCAACATACTAAAATGTCTTTGGCCTCCCAGACTAGTGCAGATATTGTATAGGCAGTGACTACCTAATAAAAACATCAGCTGCATTGTGTCCAGTTAGGCAAGACCTTATCATACGAGTTTTCAAACCTTTTTCCTGTTCCCAGTCAAAACTAGAAAGGTAAGAGTCTACAAGAGAATGTTTAAAAAAGGCAGATAAGGTCCACAGACCTTCTGAAGTTCTGCTTTGAGTTTTGGATGGCATCTGAGATTACAGTGTTCTAGCTGGTTCATCCCCTGCCTGTTCTCACAGTGACATCTCACAACTGTTAGCAGCAAGAAATTTAAAAAGTCTTTCAAGCTCTCATGAAGGAAAAAAACAAACTAAAAAGTGGTAGT
The DNA here is from genome assembly GCF_963264785.1 of Psittacula echo. NCBI lineage: Eukaryota > Metazoa > Chordata > Aves > Psittaciformes > Psittacidae > Psittacula > Psittacula echo. The sequence continues at coordinate 32,669,961 of NC_137738.1, read as the reverse complement.
CAAAAGTTATTAATTTCATATTGTCTGTGTTATGCTGTTATGTTCTGATTGTGTTTTTGTCATTTAGCAATTAATATTACAAGAACTGATATAAAAGTAATGGACTGCTTTTCCTAATAGCAAGCGCCTTAGCCTAACTTTGTCACTAAACTTCCTGTGAAAACTGTTTATAGGATCATATGTTTTTCTGCTATGAACATTATCCCTTCTTTCTACCATATTTACCCAAAGCATAAAAAAGTAGTTTGAGCCTAAATGAACTTATAAAACAGATACATGCAGAATTCATCATAAGCAGTTTTACACCGTCTGGGAGTGTAAGTTAGCTGTCTGGGCTTCCTCAGAAGTTAATGGGAAAGAAGAGACACATTTTAAGGGAGATCTTATCCTACTTTAAGAAAAAGTCTAAGGTAGCTGGGATGAATGCCTTCTGAATGGGTTCTTTTATAATAAGCTTAAAGAACTTTTATGGGTGAGACACCTCATTTCACCAGGCTCAAGTTGGACAAATCCCACTCAATGCACTTTGGTATGATATGAATGCCTGGGCTTGAAGGGTAGGGCCTTGAGAGATCATCCTTTGTTAACTCTTTTGTTTCCCTCTAACCACCCAAATTAGAACAGAAAGATCGTTTTAAAACAGTAACAAAAATAAATACATGTGGAGAACTGAAATCTGCTTTCTGCCCTACTTCAGGAATAATAGTCTTCCCTGTAAGACAAAGAGATCTGGGGCTACAAAGCAATGGATTTGTAGCTCCCCTCCAGCTAACATCTGTTCTATTCTACTTCAATATTTCCAAAATCTGTGTAAACACATATAACAGAGAATTTGGCTCTGAGTTCCACTTAATTCTTTTAATCGGTGAGAATATTTAAGAGAGAAAAGAAAAAAAGGGTAATACCTGGGGGATGTTAACAAGCAGAGATGATAATGTCTTCAACCCCTTTAGGATAGAGACTAAGAGGTAGATAATTACCGTTTGTGAGATGTTACCAGGAGGTGCAGTGAGGGAAAAACTGCAGTGAGCCATAAAACCACTGACTCTGTTGAGGCCATGATGTTTAGTCTCCAGCACAGTTACAAATTTCCGTTCCCAGGCTCATTTTTTGAAGGGTTTTTTTTCTGGAATGTATCTCCAGAAGAGCTCAGGAAGTCCTCCAAGAAAATGAGAAGGGCCCTCAGCATATCTAGAGAAACACAAACTTGTGATTTATATGGTTAAATAAACTCATGAACTGAACATATATGTGTGTATAAAATAAAAGTCAAAGAAAATTTTTCCTTGTATTATCTGATCTCCCAGGGTAACTAGTAGCACTGACAAACTTTGCTGAAGACTTTTTTCCTATATAGCACTATATTTCAGTGAAGTCAAAGATGTTAAATAAACATGAAAATTTCTGATGATTCTGGTTTTTGGCAGGTCAAAGTTTATTTATAATCTTCAGGAGTATTTGAGTGGTCATTGTATATAAGTGCACTGCTAAACCTGATATTTGTGTTAACAAATAGGGAATAAAAGCTTTAGATTTGCTAATTGGAAGTTGTCATGCCTTTAATTACTTGAGTGAATGACTCAAGACAGTTTCTTGTCTTGCAGGAAGATCAATATAAACTCCCTTTTAAAGTGATGAAACTTATCTATTGTATTCACATTTTTACAGAAATGAACAAAATACTTTTCTAGACTTCTAGACTTCAGATGTGCTGTGAAAGATCATCTTCGAAGATTGACAGTAGTAGATTATTATCAACCAAGTAGGGAGCTCCAAAGCACTTGGGTACATATTTTAGAAGGTTTATAGACAACTATCCCACAAATTTAACTCAAAAAATACATCCTGAGTACTAAAGGTAGATGTATTTATAGACACATATGTACATATGAGATATACAACGTATAATGGTGATTCTTTGATTAGCTTTATATTATAGCTGAAATGAAGTGTTTGCATATTCCCGTCATTTGTGGTATGTATTTGTTGGTCTAAGGTTTACTCTGGGTAAAACTATCCTTAGAGCAAACACTCAGCTCAGTGTTATATCTCTGAACCTGTAGGTTAATTCCATGTGGTTTCAACTTCAACCATTTAACAACAAATTGTTAATTATGTAAGCTGTCAAATCCACACAGGACAAGCAACTGCAGAAGAAGAAACTGAAGTACATAAACCATAGCAAGAAACATAAGGCTCCCATAAGAGACTTTCCCTCTCTGTATTTAATCCAGTAAGAGTGAATTATTCATTACATTCAAGCAAAAGCTCCCCCAGTTTTGCTATTTCATCCACAAGTTTGTTGAAAATTAAAGCTCAGCGTGAAGCCTCCAGAGACTTAATAACACCTGCAAAGAACAGAGATTTCTCTGTAAGGTAAATTGCTATATAATTGCCCAAAAGTCAGCAAAAATTATAATTGGGAGAAACTGAATATCTTCTCTGTATTTAACTGGTGAGGATTTTGTGGAGTGTCATTTTATGTTAAGTAGTAGAGTTATAATTTAAAACGTTTCACAGCTACTAATTGTGTTTGTTTTAACAGCAAGATTTCTATGAGATTTCTGTTGCTGTCAACTGCTATTGCAACTTTACGAAATACACAATTAGAAACCTGTCTTAATCTTAAAGAAAATTGTCAGAGACAGGCTTTAAACTATGGATTTTTTCCTCATAATTTCTTGTGAATTTAGAAATCGATACTTTCCCCTACCTAGCTGTATCATATGAGACAGCAAGGTAAGTCACGATTTTGATCTCTACGTCTGTAGCATATGTACACTCAGCAGCTCCCTGGACAGCAGAGGAAACTACCTAAGGCATAAATTTTTGTTTCTTCCAGATGTTTCAGGTATACACCCATAACTAACTTGAAAAATTAAGGTGGTGCTCTTAAGTCAAATTGGATATTAACATTATTATCTATGCACAAAGGAGAGAGAAAGAAAAGAAGTCAAATTGTCTTGTTGCCATGCTGTGTGCTGCATTGTCACACACTGAGGTATCATTCTCTCCATTTTTCTTGACCCCTCTGTAAATTCACAACTCATGTTTGCAGCAGGATTCAGGCTTCTGCCTCATGACAGTAAGACAAACACAGTATGAAATGGATAAAGCTTTTACTATTCAAGATAGGTCTACAGAGAGAGCCTCAGACAGACCTCTTTTTACCTGTTCTTTGAAGAGAACCAGCTCTGGGCCACAAGCCAAGTATCCTTGCTAGCAAGAACTAGTGCTGAGTTCACTAGTTTGCTCAGAGACTTAGTTGCTTGATTCAGGCAGGTCACCATGCTACCATGACACGATGTGCCTTCTGCATGGGAACTGCTTGGGCTCTGCCTGCTCATCATTGGGCAAATGTGCTTTTGGGTGCCTTAATTTAAATCACAGTGCACAACTTACTTGCTTACATGATTGCAGAGTCTAAGCTTTACTTACCAACAAGCTCTTTGCTGTAAGGAATATACTTTCAAATTATGTACAGAATGATGCCAAGAACCTGTTGATATAGTCTTCTGTCCATCCCTATTAATCTTTTGCAACCCTTCTAATTTCTGTGCCTTACAGAGAAAGCTCATGTGCTTGTCTCACTGAACTCAAATTTAGGATTATATTCATAGCTGTTGGGTTGGGATTTTTTTTCTTTCTTTTTTCTTTCTTTCTTTGCCATTGTAACAGAAAAAGAACTCAACTGGTTAAAGCCTAAGGGAAGAGGAACATATCTGAGAGAATGACAAGTGGCTTCAGATGTGTACTTCTAGTACACTATGTGTACTTTTCGTACACTGCACTATTAGTACAGATGAAACTTGCTTAATGCAAGTGAAACTTTAGTGCAGTGCAACTTGCTTTAGTGCATTCCTGTTATATGGCTTTTACAGTTACTAGAATAAAATGTCCCTGGTGCCAAAGGCAAACACATAAGAGAGGGAAATCATAGCTGCATGAATGTGTTAGACAGTAATATGTTGTGGATGCTGCTGCTGCTATACATAATAGCTGAGCTATTCTTACTACAACACAGCTAAGGGTTAATATAGCATAGCTTTCATTTCCTTGGATCAACATGGGATGTATTAAAAAATAATTTACTGGGCAAGATGAGGCTTTTCAGGCTCAGATAATCCTACTGCTTTCTCCAGAGGTCACTGAGAAGTGTAATGAAATAACAAATACCTACTGATTGACTAATCTTCCTTTTACACAACACTTCAAAGCACTTCCCTTTTTTCACTTAAGAATTGAACTGCAGGTAAACAAGCCTTCAACATAAAATTGTCTGTGAAAGTCCTGCCATGGGCTCCAGCTTCAAGCTTGTCATCTCTATGTCACTGTTGTATTATCCTAGAATTTAACTCAGCTATTACAGGGCTAGGAAAAAAACTGGTGTTCGGCTCAGGGCTCTAGGGAAGAGGAGAGGAAGCAGGTGTGTTTTGTAAGTAAATGTCCATGTGTCAAGATTCATGCACTTGACAGATGAATATATCTGCTCCAGCTGCACTGCTCTAAGAGTGGAGATTTTAGTGTATATTTATCTGACGTATTATGTGTCTGAATTGTGCTGTCAGTTTCTTTCAGAGAATAACTTTGTGGCATAGGGAATGTAATTATGAGGATGATCTAGCATCACCACAGGATCCTACAGTGTGACCCAAGTAACTAACAGCATCAGACTGGGCTGTGTACGATATAGTGGGAGTTAACCCCTGTCCAAGGGAAAAATGAAAGAGGCAAAGAGTTGGCTATCATTTTACAGGGAGGAAAACCAATCCACTGGGAGAATATATGTTGAGAAAGGCATTGGTAGCTCAGAAGAGCAAAAGAGGAAATCCGAAAGAAGTATTGTGCTATTGTCTTCCAGTCCATGTTTCAGACAGTTTGTGTTATGTACAAACTTTTGTTGTTTCAAATCTGTTCTTCCAAAAATACAACACCCATGGAAAAAATATCTTAAAGAAGGAAAAACAGTGTTTAAAACTGAAAGAAAGGGACCCAAGGTATGCAAACCATATTCTCACTTGCTAGAGTGCAAAAGGTTGTTTTTCTATTCCTGCTCTATGTTACAGATATATACCTGAACTTAGATGCTTGACTTTGAATTATGTTATGAACTTGTCCACAGTTTATGAGGATTTGTGTTTAGGGAGTCACACCTATTTCTAAGTTTGAATTATTGCTGGAATTTAAATGTTGCAAAAAAAGGAAACAAGAAAAGAAAAAAAATCTGGTTTTCTAGGTTGTCCTGGGGCCAAGAAGAATGAGTTCCTGACGAGTGTTTTGGATGCATTGTCCACGGATATGGTTCACGCAGTCTCTGATCCATCTTTGTCTTCTAGTCGGTGGGTTTCAGATCCTTTTTGTGTGTCTTTAAGAGGATTCCGGCAGTGGTGAATGAATTGTTGAGGGCTTTGTGAAGTTATTCTTCTTATGCCTTCACAAAGGGTGAATTTCCAAGAACCTATTGTCATGGTTTAAGCTCAGGCCGTAAATTAGAACCACTCAGTCTACTTCCCCCCGCACCCTTTCTTCCCCCCACTCCTGGAGGGACGGGGAGGAGAATCGAAAGAATGCAACTACCACGGGTTGAGATAAGAACAGTCCAGTAACTAAGGTATAACACAAATCACTACTGCTGCCACCAATAATAATAATGATAAGGGAAATAACAAGGGAAGAGAATACACCACCTCATCACCTGCTGACCGATAACTTCCCCCCACCCAGCAGCAAACTAGCCCTTCCGGATAACTCTCAGTTACATCCTGGGCATGACGTGCTGTGATATGGAATACCTCTTTGGCTAGTTTGGGTCAGATGTCCTGTCTCTGCTTCCTCCCTTCTTCCCCTCCTCCCTGGCAGAGCATGAGACTCACAAAGTCCTTGGTCAGACCAAACATCGGTGTTATCAGCTCTGTTCCCAGGCCGAAAGTCAAAAACACAGTGCTGCACCAGCTACTAAGAAGGAGAAAAATGACTGCTACTGCTGAACCAGGACACCGATGTAGGAGGGGTTACTTCAAAGTTACCACTGTGGACTCTCTGTGCTGAACAGAGATGCACTTGATAGCTGAATTCTCAGCAGCAGCACAGCTTAGTGTTTATCTGTAGCTGCTGGTGCAACTGTGTCTCAGCTGTTGTTGTTCTCTCAGGCTTTACTTGATGAATGCGTACTACTTTTCTGATGCATATTTTGCCAAGTTTCTTGTAAAACAAACAAATGCTATCAACAGTCACAGGTAGAATTAAAAATATTTAAGTGCTGTCAAACTCTGGGTGTCTGCAGGACAGGAGCTTACCATCTGAGGTTGAGGTGGCATTTATTGTTACAAGTTACCCTGTTATTCAATACATTTGGATCTTTTCTCTCTAAGAACATCCATCGTGGGTTGCAATTGGAGTCTAGGTATTTGACAATGCTGACTGTTGTCCTGCTTTAGTTGGGTATAATATGCGTTTTAATGTGTCTGCCATCCATGAAACTTTTTCTCTTCTATTTCTCTCTTCACTTTTCTCTGTTTCAGGAAATAGAAGGGGAAAGCACTGTTTTCTGAGCATGGTGCTGACCTCAACACAGTTTCAGAGAGTTAACAAAAAGCAGATTCTAGTCCTAGTTCTAGTGTAAAATTTAGGATACAGTTGACTAAAGTGAAAAAAGATGGATTCACTACAAGAAGCTAATGTCCAAAACAAGGGAGCCTTATCTAACAAAGCATCTGAGAGTGATTTAACTATTCTGAAATAAAGATAGAAACTAAGGTTTACGTATAAAAATTAAAACTAAGCTCTTGTTTTCTGTTACAGGGTTTCAGAGCCTGATCCAAATCATACTCTGGAAGAGAGAGTGGTCCACTGGTATTTCAAACAGCTAGATAAAAATTCCAGTGGTGATATTGGCAAGAAAGAAATCAAGCCATTTAAGAGATTCCTAAGAAAGAAATCAAAACCCAAAAAGTGTGTGAAGAAGTTTGTGGAATACTGTGATGTTAACAATGATAAGTCCTTGTCAGTTCAAGAGTTAATGGGCTGCTTGGGAGTAACAAAAGAAGAAGGTAAAGCAGAAACAAAGAAACGCCATAGTAAGAACTTTTTCTGTCTTTTTCACTAGATTCTTCAGAGCTGATTAAGTCTGATATTTGTGTATGCCATAAGCATACAAAATAAAAGAATACACCTGCCTGTAGCTAATGCAGCTGTTGTTCAGAGCAGATGGCAGGAAAACTGCTTCTGTGTACGCAAATCATCACTCCCATAGAATCAAAACTTCCTGTTGATTCTGACCATTAAATGTATTACAGTAGGAAACCTAGAAGGATACAGTAACATCAACAGTTGAAAAGCCAGTTTAGTGTTATTGCAGTACTGTGTCCTGAATGAGTGGAAGTATCACACCTGTGCTTTTTGGATTCCTGCTGGAAAGGAAGCACATTGTTGAGCTTTCTAATAACTTTTCATTTCTCAAATATGGTTTAGAGATACAGTGAGGAATGCAGTTATCTTCCAAAGAGGTGGAACAGTTGCTGGTACACAGCCACCTTATCTTGCTGCCAAACTGGTAGAAGGAGGAACAGCTAACTAGAGTGTGTAATGGTCCCTGCAGAGTTGAGTCACACAATTCCTGATAAAATAAGAAATTAAAAAAAACCTGTGATTGTTAACAACAACAGTAGATCCCCATACTGTAAGAAGTTGTAGAACATTAATTGTTTTGTTTGTCTGGGGCTTAAAAGGAAAACAGGGCAGTAAAATAAAGGTATAAGAAATTAAAGCATGTCAAGTGGGAAATGCAGACAGAAAAAAAAAATGGTTTCCACAAAATTGGTTGTAGTAAAGTCTAGAAAGGGAATGCTGCAGAAAGACAGAATAGTTCTACATTGTAATAATAAAGTGGCCATGGCTTACAGAAGCAGATCTGTCAAAACAAATATATCAAATCCAGGATTTTGTTTTCTGTGTTTTTTTGTGGACCTGATAATAAGACCTTGCAATTTTCACTCAGATGATGGAAGTAAAAAATATGTATATAAAGGTGGATGACTGTAGTTATCTTTATGCTGTAAATTAAACATAATATCTTCTTTTTTATTTACACTATTTGGCAGATTAGTGTTTTGAAGTGGAGGCCATTGTGGTCACTTCATATGTTAACATCCATGTCAAGACACTTCTGCTGCAACTGGCACTCCTTCATCCCTTATTGTACACAAAAATTTGTGACCAAACTCATTGCCCCAGGACTTAGAAGAAAACTATAACAAGACTCAAAGCAAACCCAGTGCCCATTCTAGTGAAAAAAACCCAAAGATTAGGATAAACTTCCTGTTTTGGAAAAGAAAGTTGTAAGATGCATGAAGTTATATGAAGATCATACACAGATTCAGCCAAAGTAAAAATTATGTTTACCGTAACTGGAGATTTTTAACAGAGCTTCTTAAAAAAAAAAAAAAAAGAAAAGTAGTCAATAAGGAGAACATTCATTTTTGGAAGGAAAAAAATAGCTCAGAACTTTTGCATTGAAAAAATAATGGCATCCACTTGGAAAAAGTTTCTAAACCAGGTCACTTGAGTGCTTTCCTAGAAATACATACTTTTAAGGACAAGACAGTAAAAATTGCTTCTGTTGGAATATCAGTATTCTGTTTAGTTTCTCCTGCTTAATAATTAAACTTTGCTTTCTGGTAGTCCTTTCACTACCATCATCACTTCACTACAGCTAGAGTTACATTTCTAGGAATAGGTGAGACCCTGTCACTTGAGGTGTGAGAGCTGAGATAAGGAGATGGCTCTGTATCATTCTGTGTGAGTCCCAGCTATATTATAAGAATCATTTGAAGCCATGTAAAAGCCAGAGAGCTGCAAAACATTATTTTTCAGGGGAATACTTGTTGCTGCAGTATTTTTCAAGGTCCAGTTTTGCCCCCCTTTGTCCCAGTACAGCTTGACTAACAAAGTGACATGGAAGACAAAATGTGCAAGTTCCTCCTAGCCTCCCAAGTTTGTTTGTGGAGTTGAATGGGCCAGGAGACTCAGCTGTTTTGCTTTGGGTTTTTTTCCCCCCTATTTAGAGCAGTCTTGGACTTTGCCACCAAGAAACTTAAAACTCAGTGATAACCTTGTTTTACAGATCAAATGTGAACAATGTCTTTGACTGTTCCTATGCAGTATCTTTAAGAAAAGTGAGTGCTTTCCAGATAGTCTGCTTGTCCATGCTTCTTTGCCACTGGGATAATAGGCTATATTTACTACTAAAGATTTAAGAAGTTTGAAGTGCTGGACACTGACTAGATAAAATCTGTCCTAAGCAAATGTCACATATTAAATGGCAAGAAATGCTGTCATTCAACTTTCATATAATTCTATGAAAGAAGCAATGCCTGTGTTGAGCAAAGAGATAAGCGGATGTTTCAACAGAAGATCTGAAATATTTAATCTCATTTATTGAAAGCTGTGCTCTAAAAGATGTCTTTTCAGAATGAGGGCTTCAGTTTTCAGTTACATATAACTTGCAAACCATATTAATGTTTTCTTTTCCCTCCTTTAGCGGCCCCTAAAACCAACACTGAGAGCACTTCATCCAGCAGGCAGGTGAGTATTGAGAAGAGGAGGATATCCCTTCCTGCCTTGCCCAGCTAATCTTCTTGAGGTTTTAGCAGTTATCATTGCAGCTTCAGACTGCATTCATCTTCCATTCAGCAGATTTCCCAGGAAAATGTAAAGCAGCATGCTGATTAACAAATTCTCACTTAAGTTCTATCTAAGGAAAGCTGAATCAGTCAACTGCAGGTGCACAGTAAATGTTTATAAAGTGCAAAGTAGAATAGGTTTGCATGCAGATGTTTCTAGTAAAGTATAAATTGCCATGTAGGTTAGTGATAATTAGATGAGTGTCACTGAGCCCTCATGAGTATTCTGCATTCCTGAATAACAGCATTACTGTGCACTTCTAGATGTGCACTGTTTTATCTTCATTTACCTTCTGCTTTAACTGAATTCTGTTGATTTTCCTGTGTGTCATACTGCAGACACAAACTTACATTGATAGAAATGACTTTGTGGACAAAGCCATTCATTTCCCATGCCCTATGAAAATGTATACATCTCACAAACCCCACTATATTATTATATGGTGGCTTTAAACACCTTTTAAAATCTTAGTGAAGAGAAAAGAGCTGTCACTTTCAAATGCCTTTGCTGGCTAAGCAAAATGACTCTGGCAAACTAGGATTTGCATCTGTCTGTTGATGTATGTTAAAACTAAAATTGGTTAGGTCTGCAGAATGATTCTAGCAAATAAAATGTCAGGTGCCCTGACAACATAATCCGTGATTTGGTTTTGCATCAATTTTCTGCAAAGACTTGATTTTGTTTTTCTGAATAACACCAGTGTATGTCATTCATGGAATTTTGGCTGCTCAGGGCATTCAGAGCTACAAAAGCCACAAGAGCAGAATTTTTAAATCAAGGAGCAGAACACACCAAAAAGGAGGAGCTCAGGTGGCTCAGGAAATAAAAAAGAAAAAGATTAAGAAAGGGTTTTTCATTTGTGTGTCTGTATTTTTATAATCACTAACACTAAAGATGCAGTTTTCCGGACAACATCGGCACAACTTCCTAGCACTTTTGCATGGGTCTGAAGAATGGCTTCTGACTCTGCCAGTTTGAATGGTCTAGTGATAGAATTGCGTTCATACTATTTTTGCCTCACTTTTGTATTAGTTAAACGACTAATGCCCATGAAAGCATCAGTAAATGATGTTTTAAAGAATATTAATATAAAGATATTATAAGGACAGGTAACCCTGCAGCTGGGAAAATAGCAATTGGGGAAAAAAATATCCCAAAACCATAGTTGTGGTTAATCTCTTCGCATCTATCAGAAAGCTAGATTAATTTGTTAAAAACTGAACCCACAAGCCAAGAGAAATTGTCTTCTCATTGTTGCTAGTCAATTTGTTACTTGCTTTATCTCTTGATTTGTTTGATGTTAGGTTCACACTTCCTAAGGCAAGCTCAACACTGATTGTGGGTTCTACCAGAGACCTCCTAAGTACCTTTGATGGACTATAAAATATTCTCACAGCTACAGGGATGTGATAAGTTTCTGTTTGTTTAAACAAATGTTTGTGATCTTAACTTTTCAAGTTTGCCCCACAAATCACTTCTGCTTTAAACAAGGCAGCCTGAAAACAATTATCCTGTCAGAACTCACAAACATTCAAAGGAGATATTTTAATTATATAATGGCAATTACTGGCACACGTGCATTACACTTGAAGCATGACAAGCCCTCTCCCCTTTCTTGTAATCTGATCCTGACTTGCAGAATCTGTTATAAAAGTGTCCTAGAGCTTCTATGTTTTTTAATTTTGTCCAATGATTTTGCTGACTCAGCACCAATTATTTTAAAAGTTGTTGCTAACAAATGATAGCCTTGAATTAAGGCTGGCTCAGCAAACCATCTGTTGGCAGTTTCAAACTCGAACAATGCAAGGCAGCAAATAAATACAGAAGGTGGCTTTCATCACAGAAGTTTTCATTTGAAAGGAAGTTATTGAAAAGCAACTGGGGTGGGTAGGAGCTACTAAGAGGAAACCACCCATCTAAGAAGGAGCTATCGGGCTTGCACCGCTAAGTAGATGGGCACTCAAAAGCTCACTTTCTACCAGTTTATTGTGGCAGTTCACTTATATATATATTTATGTGTGCTTAGGCATGTATTCCAGACTTTTTTTTTTTGTTTCCACATATGTGGTCATCTGCATATCTGCATATGTACACACACATACAAGCTTACTGAAAGCAAGCAGATATAGCTACATATACTAATATGCTGTCTCAGCTGTGGTTGCTCTATGAGAGGTCAAATACATGATGGATCTGACAGAACTGGAGTAATGGCCAGGTATATTTCCCTTGCTCAGCTCCAACAAACATACGCGTACATGCACACACGCTGTCAATGAGACCCAGAGGGTCTTTTGCAGCCTAGCAAAAAGTTTACAATGAAAATATAGATTGCTCATAAGACTTTGGCCAGCAGCCCATTCGTTATAGATCACATGCCATAGAAAGGTATATTGCACCAGGGACTTGCCCAGGCAGTTGCTAAAACTGTGTGTTTGACAGGTATAGATTTAAAGAGGCCATAGGTAAGAAATAGCAAAGACACTGCTCATGCCCCTGTTCATAGATGCCAAGAAGGACTACAGGGCAGGGATTATTTTATTCCCCATATAGATTTCTGCAGAACTCTTATTCTAATAGTGACATGTGGACACAGCTGACAAATAGATAAATATTTATACTTGATTAATTGAAAACATCATTAATAATGTAAATTTCTCCAACTTTCTTTCAGCAAGTTTCTAAGAAGCAAGGGTGAACAGCTTACTGATCCAAAGCAGATCTCTGACATGTGGGAGATTTCCTCACCAAAAGGCAATAAAAATAATTGTAGTCTTTGCACTTTGTTCTTAAAAATGTAAATTCACTTTGTAGAAAAAAACAAAATATTTAAACAGACTTTTTTTTTTTTTTTAATCTGTGAAAATGTAACAGCTAGTTTTGAAAAATTATCACATACAATGTATGTGTATTCTTTTGTTGTCTGAAATATGTGAAACGTTGGAGATGTAAAAGTTTGCATTTAAACCATTTTTTTTTCAAATAGCTTTTTGGCAAATAGTAGCATAGAAACCTGATTCTATCTATTTCGGTTTCAATAGTACACCTTGTTTTTATTTAATCAATACTGTCATTTAAGTAGAGTTATGTTGAAAAGTCTACTGTATTCTCAATTTTGTCCAAGCAGTGTTGGATGTTTTAGGATTGCAGGACTGAGGGAAGTGTGTGAATTCTGTTTACTTGGGTTTGCAGATTTTAACTGAACAGATTTTTCATTGGTGGCAATATTTAATTTCATCTTTATTGTTATTATTATGCATTCTGAAGATCATACAGTGAGAATGCAACCACTAATGGATTAAAACCAGTTATTCTATAGTTGGGCTACTTGTCAAAAAGCATATTCTGTTATCCACTTTTGAGGTGTCTTCCATTCTAAATCCTGGTAGGATTTTTTTCTTTTCCCTGTTTGTTTTCACTTGGGTTGTTAATACAGCAAACCAACAAGGAGTGAGGTGAATTATAAAGTCACTCCAATCTGGTTCAGCCTGGGTCTAAAAGCATGTTTCTTCAGTCAGTGTAAAGCAGGAGCAGAGTTTATATGGGTCGGAATTGTAAATCTAGCTATAAAGAGACAAGTAAGGCTACACAGATTGTTCAGCCTTTTCTTCCCCTACACCTGGTTGTCCCCATCAACTCTGGTTTGCCTCAGGGTCCACTAGAGGTAAAACTGAACAAATTATGAGCAGTCGCTGTCAGGAGGGGCTACTCACATCATCCCTGCCTTAGGCTTTTTCTTTCCTGTCCAAAAGAAGTTCTTACATGTTTTCATACCTTCTCTGTCATTTCTCCCTTCAGTGCATTTTTGTATGTGTGCCTGAGGGAACTAAGAACTTGCGGATGTCAATTTAGAGCAGGGGACCCAAGAAAAAAACATACAGCTCTTGAGCAGCTGTGAGTTACAAGCAGCTGGATTGATCAATGCAGTGGTAGACGGACTGCTGGCATCTAGGACTTGACATGAAAAAGCAGGAATGTTGCAACAAGCAGTGATTTCATCCTGGTTGGTTTAAATAACATGTGGGATCTGACATGTGACTACCTAATCACAATAGCACCCTGGCTTGAACTTGTATCTGGAAAAGCTTTTTTTACAAATAAAGATATTTAATTTCAATTTCAACATATGCTGAAGTGTTAGGAAACACTGTCTGCAGTGGAATTATGCCCAAGAAATTGTGTACTCTAAGCTTTAGCAGCAGGAGGAAACCAAGATGCAACTGTGTGTTATCTTGTATTTTTGTTTTTAAAAGTATTTGTTATTCTTTTATACTGTTAAACTTTGAATTTAAACTTCTTTATAGATTAAAGATCAGTATGTTATCAAACTGTGCTGGTGATTTTAATTCTGCAACACAGATAGCCATGTCTGGAAGCAGGTACAGTCAGGGGTGACTTCACTACTGCTTTGAGTTTACAAGAAACCATGTGGCCTCATATTGGTTCCATCTTCTTTTCTTCCTTTGCCTTGTTACTGAATTCTCTCCTAAGGTCATTCATGCTGTATTCATACCATTGCTTTTTCAAAATAGTGATTTTGAAGCCAGATCCTTTGTTGCTACTATCTCCATATAGTTTTAGTTTGGTCTCTTGCCTTTTCATTGCAAAGAACAGTGTAGCATAGATAGAGATCACACCTTTTCTCCTCAGTGTGAGTGTGAGCTGCTAGGCAATGTTCAACCTGACTGGAAATAATGAGGAGGGAGAGGCAAACCCTGAGCATGCTCACTTATCAAAAGACAAATAAAGACTATAGGCATTCTCTTAGGTATCCAAAGACTTCTGCAGCATAGAGTCATTTAATGACTCTACAATGACTGACTCATGAGATATTTCATCTTCGTACATATTTCAATGTCATCACATTTATGGTTCATTTTCCAGCCATTCCCAGCCATTACACCGCTTGGCTACAAGCATCACTGAGTACTCACAGTTGCAGCTATAGTCCAGATCCCTAACTGGAATACACTTGAAAGCCTGCTGCATTCCATTTTGGTTCCTGTAGCTCCCGTATATCCACAGGATAGTTAAACTCAGATAGATCTTGGCCCTTCTAGTTGGAGCCAGGCACAGCCTTGGTACACAAAGGAATCCATGTGATTAGGCCCTTAGGCTCACACTACAGTACCAGTGTTTGTTTAGTTCCACTGTAATTAATTAGTTCTAGGTTTTATCCTATTCCATATGCAATGGTTTAGTTTCAGTTTTTAATTCTGTTCTGATTGAAAGCACAACTTTCAATAAGTTTCAATATTCTGCTTCTCACAAGCATTGTTTGTTGTAGTTCCAGCTGTTGCTGAACAGATTTATTTAGAGCTTTTATAAAGTTGTAAGTAGAAGACTGTTAAGTTTTAAGACTGTGTATGTGTTCAATGATTTGTCCAGCCTGTTGCAACGTCCATTAGCCAACAGGCCACACAGTGAGAAATGTTCCATGTTTTGTCAACACTTTGGATAACTTTCTCATCTTGTTCCCAGCCCTAGAAGTAAGCCAACTTCATAATTTTATAGCTTCAGTTTTACCAAAATCACTTGATTCTCAGTCTTCTCCTAGTCTAACAAAATGCCTGACTTTCAGATACCTGTTTTGCAGAACTGTGACCTAAATGATTGCTCAGAATGAAAATTCTTCTTGCTAATGTGGTTTCAGATAATACAAGAGCAAAAAAGCATCAGTTCATATAAGAGAAAAGACTTCAACTAAATACTCACTGCTTATAAATAAAGGAATACATTGTACTTTTCTCATTTGGATCGGGCTTTTGCCCTTCATAAGTGTCATAAGCCAATGGAGAAAGTAGGTATTCCTAGAAAGTTGAAAGGAAAAACAAAAATACAGATTGCATCATGAAAGACATTTAAGTGTGTCCCACATTTTATAGGTTTAATTTTACAGTAGTAATAAAAGATGGATTAATAGAGGTTAAGAAATCTTCTTTGGCAAAGATAATTTAGTTGTCCCTTTTAAATATTTACACTAGTGTATTATATAACTAGGTTATAGAAACTAGTGTGAAAGAGTCTTTAATGCAGAAAGTGAAGGGTTTATTACTTTTGTTTTCTTTAGGCTGGCAAATGGATGTCATTTTGGGCCATTACTTTGATATTAAATAGCAACCGACTAAGTTTATTGGTCTGAAACATTACAATGATTATAGTAAATTACTGATATAAACTGTACTCTTTGTCCCATTTAATTTTTTCAGTTCATGTTTTATAAGTGAAAATACACACTTTGTTTAAAAAGCATAAATAATAGATGTTATTTTTTTCTTTCAACAAAATCTCATGTGAAGAGCATTCGAACAACACATTTCTCTACAACATCCAATGAGAGGGTGTCGTGGTTTAAGCCCAAGCTGTAAATCAGAACCATGCAGTCTACTGCCCCCCCCACCTTTCTTCCCTCCGCTTCTGGAGGGACGGGGAGGAGAATCAAAAGAATGCAGCTCCCACGGGTTGAGATAAGAACAGTTTAATAACTAAGGTATAACACAAATCACCACTGCCGCCACCAACAATAACAACGACAAGAGAAATAACAAGGGAAGAGAATACGATACCGCCCGCCGGAAAAGACAGCCCGACCGACCAGGGGACGTGCCCTTCCGGGTAGCTCCCAGTTCCATCCCCTGGCATGACGTGCTGTGGTATGGAACACCTCCTTGGCCAGTCTGGGTCAGGTGTCCTGTCCCCGCTTCCTCCCGGCCCCTCCTCCTCCCTGGCAGAGCATGAGACTCACAAAATCCTTGGTCAGTCTAAACATCGGTGTTATCAGTTTTTTGTTCCCAAGCCAAAAATCAAAAACACAACGCTGCAACAGCTATTAAGAAGGAGAAAAAAAAAAAAAACTGACTGCCACTGCTGAACCCAGGACAGTATCCACCCCTTATTCCATACCATTCACGTCATGCTCAGATCCCACATTTTCCATATACCCTCACTCTCATGTCGGTGCACTGTTATCTTAGTGCACGGACCAATTCCTATAAAGCTACTGAGTCCATTCGGTTCATGATGTTGGGCTCCATCTCTTGGAACAGTCTTTCAGGGCAGAAGAAGCTGTGTGCAGTGTTGGATCGTTGCCTGCTGATGCTGATCATTCCTTTACTGTAGAACTCGTCCGGTTCTATCAAAGTTCATTCTCTGTTGGGATGATGGTCGGAGGGAAGTCAGGGCCAGTCGCTGGTGCCCTGCAGACTTCTAGTTGATGGACTATAGCAGGCAACAGCGTACAATTGAGTTCATTGTCTGTTTTCCCCTAAAATCAAATCCCCTTGAGGTACGCATCGGACTTCCCCATCTTCCCGCATTACCCACCAAGTATATCCAGGTCCCTGAGCAAAAGCAATCCCACGAGTGGGTTTGCCTTTACCTGAAGCAGGAATAACCCAGACTGTCTTCCCCAGCAAATTCTTCATGTGCACCACAGGAACTTTGTCCCCCTCTACAATATGTAAAAGTTCTGACTGTGCTGGGCCAGCCCTGTTGGCAGATCCTCTGGTGTTGACCAACCAGGTGTCCTTTGGTAAGTGTGTATCCCAATGCTTGAAAGTTCCCCCACCCATTGCTCTCAGTGTAGTTTTTAACAGCCCGTTGTACCGTTCGATTTTCCCAGAGGCTGGTGCATGGTAGGGGATGTGATATACCCACTCAATGCCATGCTCTTTGGCCCAAGTGTCTATAAGGTTATTCCGGAAATGAGTCCCATTGCCTGATTCAATTCTTTCTGGGGTGCCATGTCGCCACAAAATCTGGTTCTCAAGGCCCAGGATAGTGTTCCGGGCAGTGGCGTGGGGCACAGCGTATGTTTCCAGCCATCCGGTGGTTGCTTCCACCATGGTAAGCACATGGCGCTTGCCTTGGCGGGTTGGTGGGAGTGTGATATAATCAATTTGCCAGGCCTCCCCATATTTATACTTCAGCCATCGTCCTCCATACCAAAGAGGCTTTAACCGTTTGGCTTGTTTAATTGCAGCACATGTTTCACACTCGTGAATAACCTGGGCAATAGTGTCCATTGTTAAGTCCACCCCTCGATCACGGGCCCATCTGTATGTTGCATCTCTGCCCTGATGGCCTGAAGTGTCATGGGCCCACCGGGCCAAAAATAATTCACCTTTATGTTGCCAATCTAAGTCCATCTGAGCCACTTCAATCTTAGCAGCTTTGTCCACTTGTTGGTTGTTCTGGTGTTCCTCAGTGGCCCGACTCTTGGGTACATGGGCGTCTACATGGCGTACCTTCACCACCAGGTTCTGCACCCGGGCAGCGATATCTTGCCACAGTGCAGCAGCCCAGATGGGTTTACCTCTGCGTTGCCAGTTGCTCTGCTTCCATTGCTGCAACCACCCCCACAGGGCATTTGCCACCATCCATGAGTCAGTATAGAGATAAAGTATTGGCCACTTTTCTCGTTCAGCAATGTCCAGGGCCAGCTGGATGGCTTTCACCTCGGCAAACTGACTCGATTCACCCTCCCCTTCAGCAGTTTCTGCAACTTGTCGTTGAGGATTCCATACAGCTGCCTTCCATCTCCGATGTTTTCCCACAATACGGCAGGACCCATCAGTAAACAAGGCATACTGCTTTTCACTTTCTGATAGTTTATTATATGGTGGGGCCTCTTCAGCACGCATCACCTCCTCCTCTGGTGACATTCCAAAATCTTTGCCCTCTGGCCAGTCCATGATGACTTCTAGAATGCCTGGACGACTGGGATTTCCTATTCGAGCTCGTTGTGTAATTAGTGCAGCCCATTTACTCCATGTCGCATCGGTTGCATGATGTGTAGAGGAGACCCTGCCTTTGAACATCCAGCCCAGAACGGGCAACCTGGGTGCCAGGAGGAGCTGTGCTTCAGTGCCAATCACCTCCAAAGCAGCTCGAACCCCTTCATAGGCTGCCAGTATCTCTTTCTCAGTTGGGGTATAGCTGGCCTCAGATCCTTTGTATCCCCGACTCCAAAAGCCGAGGGGTCGACCTCGAGTCTCCCCTGGAGCTTTCTGCCAGAGGCTCCAGGTAGGACCATTCTCCCCAGCTGCGGTGTACAGTACATTTTTTACATCTGGCCCAGTCCGGACTGGTCCAAGGGCTACTGCATGAACTATCTCACGTTTAATTTGCTCAAAGGCTTGTTGTTGCTCAGGGCCCCATTTAAAATCGTTCTTCTTCCGGGTTACATGATGGAGAGGGCTTACAATCGAACTGTAATTTGGGATGTGCATTCTCCAGAACCCCACAGCACCCAAGAAAGCTTGTGTTTCTTTCTTATTAGTTGGTGGAGACATTGCTATTATTTTGTTGATCACATCTGTAGGGATCTGGCGACGTCCATCTTGCCATTTTATTCCCAAAAATTGAATCTCCTGTGCAGGTCCCTTGACCTTACTCCGTTTTATGGCAAAACCAGCTTTCAGCAGGAGTTGGATTATTTCCCTCCCTTTCTCAAAGACTTCTTCCGCTGTATCACCCCACACAATAATGTCATCAATGTACTGCAGGTGTTCTGGAGCCTGCCCCTGTTCCAGTGCATTCTGGATCAGTCCATGGCAGATGGTAGGGCTGTGTTTCCACCCCTGGGGCAGTCGGTTCCAAGTGTACTGGACGCCCCTCCAAGTAAAAGCAAACTGTGGCCTGCATTCTGCTGCCAAAGGAATTGAGAAGAATGCATTGGCAATATCAATCGTGGCATACCACTTGGCTGCCTTTGACTCCAGTTCATACTGAAGTTCTAGCATGTCCGGTACGGCAGCACTCAATGGTGGTGTGACTTCATTCAGGCCACGATAGTCTACTGTTAGTCTCCACTCTCCGTTAGACTTTTGCACTGGCCATATGGGGCTATTAAAGGGTGAGCGGGTCCTGCTGATCACTCCCTGACTCTCCAGACTACGGATCAGTTTATGGATGGGAATCAGGGAGTCTCGGTTGGTGCGATACTGCTGCCGGTGCACTGTTGTGGTCACGATTGGCACTTGTTGTTCTTCGACCTTCAGCAACCCCACAACAGAGGGATCCTCTGAGAGACCAGGCAAGGTGGACAGCTGTTCATTTTCCTCAGTCTCCAAAGCAGCAATACCAAAAGCCCATCGGTATCCTTTTGGGTCTTTGAAGTACCCTCTCCTGAGGTAATCTATGCCGAGGATGCATGGAGCCTCTGGACCAGTCACAATGGGGTGCTTTTGCCATTTCCTTCCAGTCAGGCTGATCTCAGCCTCCAGTACAGTCAACTCTTGGGATCCTCCTGTCACTCCAGAGATATAGATGGGTTCCACCCCTTGACAGCTTGACGGCATCAGGGTACACTGTGCACCGGTATCTACGAGAGCTTTATACTTCTGCGGGACTGATGTGCCAGGCCATCTGACCCACACAGTCCAGTAAATCCGATTGTCCCCTACCTCCACCTGGCTGGAGGCAGGGTCCCTCTAACAGTCATCACAACGTTGGACATCTAAGTCGTGTTGAAAGGGATTATTCTTCGTTATCACAGGAGCTGGAGTAAAATCAGCTCTTCCACTCCATCTGGGAACCTGCTCACCAGAGACTGAAGCCGCAGCTCTCATGGGATGATCAGCCTTGACCCTTGTTCCTATTTTCAATTCATGCACCCGTTCCTCCAAAGCTGAAGTAGGTTTTCCATCCCACTTCGTCATGTCTTCTCCATGATCCCGCAGGTAAAACCATAGGGTGGCCCGTGGTGTTTGCCTTCTATATCTTCTGTCTTGAACAATAGGACGTCTTTTGTTAACAGCTGAGACGTATGTTGGTACACGTGAGGAGCTGGATAAATCAGATAGATCGTCCCTCAATTGTTTGACATCCTGGGACAGTTTTTCCACAGCTGAGATGATGGAAGGGGTGAGATTGTCTTCGAACTCTCGGAGTTTGTGAATCATTTCATCCACTGTTGGTGTTACTATGTCACCCCAGGTTACTGTTGCCAATGAATGGGCATATGATGACGGTGCATTCCTTGTAAGTTTTCGCCACATGGGTCGTGTACATTCGACTTCATCTGGGTCTATGGGTATATCTCCGTTATTCGGTTTGGTGTGATAGATCATCTCTACGATGGCTGATTCCCTCAGAGACTGGATGCCTTTGTCTAAAGTAGTCCACTTGGCCGAACGACTCGTAACATCATCCTTGTATGGAAACCTTTCTTTCACAGCTGCCAAGAGCCGCCTCCAAAGACTGAGGGACTTTTTCTCTCTTGCAATTGCTTTGTCAATTCCCCCTTCTCTAGCAAGTGATCCCAGCTGCTTGGCTTCCGTACCTCCTAGTTTGTGACCATCGGCCCCATTGTCCCACCATCGGAGCAACCAGGTGATGATGTGCTCCCCTGGTTGACGGGTAAAGTCTTTTCGCATATTCCGTAGCTCGGTTGAGGTCCGAGGTCGAGAAGTCACCTCTTCTTCTTCTTCTTCATCATGGGATGATGACTCCTGATCAGGTGGTGGCCTGGGTGGTGAATACATTGTTTCTTCATCTTGCTTCACCCTTCTTGCCTCTTTTCTGCTTTTTCTCTTGCTTATGGGGGCAATCGATATTGGTACGAATTGGTCCTCTGGTTTAGCTGCAGTCATTATCACTGTGCTTTGAGTAGCAACAGTACTTGTCGCGGGGGGTGGTGTAGCTGCTGTGGTTGGGGCTGGGGTAGCTTCGCTATCTGTTGCAGTTGAAGTTTGAGTAGTGGCTGTACTTGTCGCTGGAGGTGGTGTAGCTGCTGTGGTTGGAGCTGGGGTAGCTTCGCTGTCTGTTGCAGTCGAAGTTTGAGTAGTGGCTGTACTTGTCGCTGGGGTAGCTGCACTGTCTGTTGCAGTTGAAGTTTGAGTAGCGGCTGTACTTGTCGCTAGGGGTGGTGTAGCTGCTGTGCTCGGAGCTGGAGTAGCTGCGCTGTCTGTTGCTTCGCCCTCAGATCCAGGGACATTTCCTTCCTTTTGAAGGTGCTGGATAGCGTTGAACAAGGCCCTGTAAGCATAGGCCAAGCCCCAGCACGTTGACGTGATTTGTCCCTCTCTGGTATGACCAGGATGACAGCACACCTCATTTAAGTGTTTTACTAATTCTTCTGGATTTTGCACTTGTTCGGTGGTGAAGTTCCAAAACACTGGAGGGGCCCACTGACCTAGATACTTGCCCATACTATCCCACACACCCTGCCACTCATGGCTGTCCAGCCTCGGGGAAAATCTCTCGGTCCCCCTATTTTGTCGTCTAACCCCAGACAAGGCCCAAACCCGACTCTGCTTAACTCTTGAGATCAGACGTAATGGTTGTGGACAAAACACACTCTGTATGCGTGCCAACATGGTGACCCCCATCACAATCAGCAAACAGGTCTCAACAATATTAAAAGGCCACTCAAAAACTTCAAAACTCTCAAACGATGCTGTAAACGGTCTGGAAGGGGCACTGGGAGGGTAAAAGAATGTCTCCTTCATAGGTTGACCACCCAGGAAGGAGAAAAAAGATGTATAGTTGCTAAGCATTTGTATTATATACCTCCCAAAGTATAAAGGTGGTGACCACACTGGGAACATAAGCCAGATCAGTTTCATGATCAATTTTTCTATTGTATTACAAGTCATTACCATAAAATATAATGAGACAATAACCTTAGCCCAAGCCCCACACTTGAAAAACACTAACACAGCAAATACCGGCTCTAAGTAACCTACGGCATATTGAGACTGTGAGATCAAAAACAACAACTTTGAGAGCCAATAAATCAGCATTGTGACAAGTGACTATCAATCCAAAACACTGAATGCTTATCACAAATACGATTAGACACACTCCGGTCAGATCTGTCATTATCTCAACCCTTCGTGCCCCACGTTGGGCGCCAAAATAGAACTGTCGTGGTTTAAGCCCAAGCTGTAAATCAGAACCATGCAGTCTACTGCCCCCCCCACCTTTCTTCCCTCCGCTTCTGGAGGGATGGGGAGGAGAATCAAAAGAATGCAGCTCCCACGGGTTGAGATAAGAACAGTTTAATAACTAAGGTATAACACAAATCACCACTGCCGCCACCAACAATAACAACGACAAGAGAAATAACAAGGGAAGAGAATACGATACCGCCCACCGGAAAAGACAGCCCGACCGACCAGGGGACGTGCCCTTCCGGGTAGCTCCCAGTTCCATCCCCTGGCATGACGTGCTGTGGTATGGAACACCTCCTTGGCCAGTTTGGGTCAGGTGTCCTGTCCCCGCTTCCTCCCGGCCCCTCCTCCTCCCTGGCAGAGCATGAGACTCACAAAATCCTTGGTCAGTCTAAACATCGGTGTTATCAGTTTTTTGTTCCCAAGCCAAAAATCAAAAACACAGTGCTGCAACAGCTACTAAGAAGGAGAAAAAAAAAAAAAACTGACTGCCACTGCTGAACCCAGGACAGAGGGGTAAGAGGGAAAGAAGTCTGACCTTTTTATCTAGGTTAGCAGTAGAAATATATGCAAATGTAGAAATATTTGCCTTTGCTGCATCCACCAGTCTTATTTCATCATACATTTTGTCCTCCGAGTAATGTTACTGATGGAATACAAAGCCCATTGGAAAGGAAGACGGTGAAATGAGAGTCCATTTTGTGCATGCAATCTTTTCCGTAAAATAGTCATCTGAGTCATTCTTTCCCTAGAGACTCTCTTTATTCTTTACATCAATTCAATGCATAGGATTGCTTGCTTCCTATCAAATACAGAGTTCTTTGCACAGGCATGGAATCCATTCTTGGCTATATTGGTACTTTATGAAAAAAATCACACATGACAGATTAGCACAGATTGTAAGTGGAAGGCTGCAGTTTTGTATTACATCACAAATTAGTTTATAAAGATTTATAAAGCCCACTCAGTGCCTGAATATCCATGAAGATGCCTGTATCTGTTCTAAGTCATCAGTCAGGGAAAAAAAAAAAAAAAGAAAAAGGAGAAAAAAGAGGTGAATGAAGTTTCCATTGAGAAACATTGTTTTCACTAAACCATGACAGACAGATTTCATACGAGAGTTTCCATTAAATTTCACTTTTAAAAGTGTGTGTGGTTATTTTTACTCTGAAACTTCGTTTCCTTTATCTAAAAAGCATGAAGTGGCAACATGAAAAAGGGGTAAATTTTGACACTGATTTTGTGCCAAAATTAGATGTTGTGAAAGGTAGCAGCATTCTTGATCTTCCTCTGACTTCTTTAAGAAAAAAAAAAGGTATTTGTTTGAAAGAAGTCAGTTTTCTGAACATTATCATACTTCACCTGAGTGTCATTTTACACTCTTTGGGTACCTTGTTATCTCTATATGAGGCAAAGAAATGTTACATTTTCATTTAAGAGGTTGCTGAACTGGTGAAATTAGCACTGCATGCACACAGATTGTGAAGACAACTGCAGTACGAGTAAGGGTATTTATACTAGTTTGTGTCTATGCAGCACAGTTGAAGCAGTGTGAATCCATGACCTGCAGAAAATATATAGGGCACTTTTCCAGCTTGCAAGCAAGCCTGCCATGGGACTGAATGCAAACAGCTCCAAACCTAAAATAATATCCTGGTGTATCTGTATCTTTTACCAGTCGTTTCACTTAAAGGCTGATGGGTGCCAAATGCCACTTTGACTACTACTTGAGCACCTCTAGCTCTGCTGGCATGTAGCTCCCCAGATAGTCTTCCTGAACCCACAGCTTGGGTTCAGTCTTCTGAGAGCCCAGGCTGGGATACCAGTGGGACCAAGACGCAGAACAAAGAACACAAGAAAAAACATGATGACAGATACTGTAAATTACAGAATGTTACTCCACAGCTCAGTTTTTTTAACCCAGGTGGGCTGGGATCCACTGGACACTCCTGCCCTGTATCATCAATGACAAACCCTAACTTCTTGCTTCATAGTCCGTCAAATGTATTCAGTGACATGATGTTACGCTTCAACCAAGTGGGAGTCAATGTGAGTCTTAGCTGAAGAGTATTTGAGAAATACTGTGATCCCTCAACAGATCCACGTGCTTAGTTAGCTGCCACCTAACAATTCCTCTTTCTGCTCAGCACCATGTGATGGAGCGGTGTATCTGCATGCATCAGCTCTTTAATGCCCTGAAGACAGGTGCGCTTCTCTCAGTCTGAAGTGTATTTCTTTGTGTTGAATGCTCAGGTTTGAGGAAGAAAGCTTGTTCTCTAGCTCATTTCTTGCTGATAACCCAGGAGCCTGAATTGTATTGTTGCTATTTACAAAGGTTTTAAGATATATTTTGCCAGACGAAATATATGAAGGATGAGGTGCTGAAGTAGAATTAAAAAAAAAAAAAAAAAAAAGTGCAGTTTAAAAAAGTGGTAAAAAGAGAGAGAGAAGCTAAAAATGAAGCAGAGGAACAGAGGGAGGAGAGCAGTGAAAGGAGGATCATGGAGAGAACACAGGGGAACTGAAGAGGGTGTCCAGAGCTCTGTGCTAAAGCTATATAGGGGAGTGAAGAAGAAGACAAAGAGAACAAGTAAGGAAGGAGAGATAGCAGATACAAATGGGAGGAGGGAGTAAAAGGGGAGGAATGACAGAGGAAAGAGGAATGGAAAAAAAAGCAAAGATAGAAATAGTAAAGACAGAAAGAAACCAAACTGCCCAGAATACTTCCATGAGGAGAAAAAATCTGAGGGATCCAGGAGAGAAAAATAACACAGATGGAAGGAGCACAGGAATGAAGGAACACAGATGAAAAGGAGACCTCAAATTTTCTTTTCTTGGGGTCAACAGCTCTGTCCCACAGCATTACTTTCTGACGTATAGAAGAGGTCCAGCCTGCCCTTGGATTCCTTCGCTATGCATGCATAAGGTCTGAATTTGAACCTCTATCCCAATGGCTTCAGTGCTTTGTTCCAAGAGACATTTGTTTTCATGACCAATTTCAAGGCTTCCTTTGGATCCAGGAAGTCTAAGCAAAGAGGAATCAGGTGAAGAGGAGGAGGCTGGTCCTGAGTGTGCCCAGCCAACTTGTCTTAACAACCAGTGCCTGCTGCACTGCTTACAGCCCAGACACTTTCAACTGTCCAGAACCTATGTCCTGGAAGTAAGCAGTGCAACCAGCCCATGTTGTGGTTCACAGGAAAATTTCTGCCTGGAAGTCTTTCATATTAAGCCAGGCAGTGAACATACTAAAATGCAAGAATATGACAACTGGCACAGATCTACTGGTTACTTGCAGTGCATGCAAGGGTGTGTGTGTGAAAGAAAGATTGCTTTAAAATCTGGAGCCTCTGCTCTATTTTGCCTTTCTACAATAGAAAGAAAAGTTTATTTCCTGAAGTGTGTGACATGCAACTTCCCAGGTTCCTCATCACAGTGAGGAACAGGGATGAAAGCACTGGTACGAGCAAGGCATCTCTGTGAAGAGAGGGTCCAAATGCCATGGCTGTTTTGTCAGAAGCATTGTGCATTGCTTTTAACTAGAAGCTAAACACATAAATGAATTCTGGAGCGCAAAGACTCTATCATTGTATATATCCTCCTCCCTCTCCTTTTCATTTTAAACATCACTTTTGATGGTTATGCTTAAGAAATTGGTCATTAAGGCCTGAGCCATAGTAATGAAACAGTAAGTTTCAGAGATGCTTTCCTTTAGAGGTCTTGCTTTAGTTTGCATTGTTAGTTTCTTATCCCAGAGGAGAAGCTAGTTATGGTGGATACTTTAGCAGCCTTGGTATCTTTTCTTTTTTTTAATTGTGGGCTTGAAACAACCTACAAGGGCTGTGAAACCTGAAACAGCACAAAACACCACACTTGCACCAATTGCTCTCTATATTGAATAACGTTGCCAGTCTTCGTTTGGATAATAGAAAACACAGTTGAGAGAGACCTAACAGGACAGATCATGCAGCATCAGTACGTTGGTGACAATGCTTTGCTGATGCTATTTTCACATTTTGCTCTTAGTACATTTAGATTATATTTAGCATCGGTCAAAATTCTGTTAATTGATACTTTTAAAATAAGAAAAAATTAAAACCAAACAATCATCTGTTTTAGGAAAAGCAAAATTAAAATCTGTCAGGGAATTCATCATATCACAAGGTTCATTAATATTTATCATCTTTTACACACAGTTCCATGAGTAAAATCCGACTTTCTGATCTACTATGTGGGTCTGTCATTCTATAGGATTTCACAGAGGTGTTTCCCATTGCTTGAGTGTCTGCCATAAATATAAGGCAGTTGACTATTTTCATCCTAATCCCCATGTGGTTGTAGTATATCACAAAACTATGAGATAATTGGATGTGACTAACAGCCTTTGTTTCGAAGATCGCAAGAAGTGGAATACAAATGACCCAGGTGGAAGTGCAAAGGCAAAACTACATGTGGAAACTTGTAACATGCCTCCTTGTGCTATTCTTAATCTTACCTTTTGGTGAACTTTCAATTATTTTTTTTAAGAACAGCATTTAATAGATGCATGAAACACATGCTACAGGGAAATGCATACAGATGTTTCTGCATATAAAGATAATGCCCTCTTTCTAATAGCCTTTGTGAATTGCCTCCAATCAACACTTTGTTCTGTGGGTAATAGCAAAACCTATGTTTATTCAGCCAAACTAACATTCAGGCGTATTTCTGTTCCCACATAAAGCTCCTTACCTTTCTCTAAAACATTGTGCAGACCAGCTGTGTATAGATTCTCTGGGAACATTAAGCCAATGTTCAAGACCAGAGCCAGGGACTCTAATAAGCATGGTGTAAAATTCAAGAGTAAGCAAGATTTGAGAGGGGAATGGGAGCATCACTTTATCATGTCTCGTTCCTGTGAGGGCTGACTTACAAATGCTGTCACAAGTCTCAAGTTGAGGTGCTCTGAAATACAGCTATGGCCAGTTCCCTGGAACCGGTGGCTGACAGTGAGTGCAGGCTGTGAGCTAACCTGTTTGCAAAGTGCTGCTACTGTTTCCCCTTCCACGTCAGCCTACAGTGCAACCAGTGTGTTACTCTGTGATTCTCCATTCACTGTGGAGTTCATCCTTCTGCACTTTGCCTTAAAAACCTGTCAGGAGGGTGCTGCTAGATTGGCTAAATGTGCATTTGGTTAGGTTCCAGTTTTAAATGTGGTACTTGGGTCCATTTGTGGATTCAGACACTGAGCGAGACTTCAGACAAGCCCCAGCATGAACTATCCCTACAAACGGTGCCAGGCTCAGAGCAGCCTTTCTATAGGGCTTAATAAGTATGGGCATGAACAAACAGATGAAACAGATGTGACCTACTCTGTATTGCAGGAGTGTGCAAGGACTCGCTTCCATGAGCAGGGAGGAGAAGTGATCGTTCGCCAGCCCTGAGTTAGGGCAACCATCAGTTCAACTTTAATTCACACTGAGACCTCAGACAAGGGCATAAACAGCCCCAGATGCAAAGGAATGTATCTGTGCTTATTGGCTGACTTTCTGAGTAATGAGGAGTATGTGAATCCAAGATAGGGATTTCAACAACAAGGCAGTGCTGGTTTTATGGACCAGATATATTATTTTAGGTTTAATTTTATTTTTTCTCATGGGTGAAGCTAGGTTCAAAGTACCAAATATGTAATCCAGACAGCTGTACTGATGTAATGGTTTAGGCCACCATTAGAAGCAAAAAATGTTGATCCATGTGTTGTGAAAAGACAGCAAATTCTAAGTTTTAATGTGAGGGATCTTAAGAAAGTTGAGTTAGGAGCAAGTATATAATCTAAAATTTAAGGGTCAATCAGCAAATCAGATTTATCCACTGTTTCTAACAGTGGGTAAAATCCATTCTGTTGAATAGAGCTGCAAAAGTTATATACAGTTCTTATATCCTAGTTGAGTTTCACCATCCTTATACAAGTCTTGGGTGACATGGCTTAGTGTGAGGTGTCCCTGCCCATGGTTCTTTCCAACCCTAACTATTCTGTGATTCTAGGATTCTTCTGAGAACCTGTTTCCAGTAACAGAACAAGGTTGGCAGCCCTGGCTATGCACACATCTGTTTCCAGAAGCATGGCAAATCTGCTGTTTGCATCTCAGACCGGTTGCATATGTTCTAGAAAGCCTTGGGCACTGATTCTGAACTAAAAAATATAATAATATGGGTGGGTTTTAAATGGTTTTCAGGTTTAATTTAGTTGGTTACTCTGAAAACAGTTTCCCACTGAAATTCTTAGCAAAAGTGGAGAGACTGAAGGCTTTTTGGCTGTGTAGAGCTATGGTAAGTTCTGTGTGAATAGCAAACTTACCCCCAGAAAGATCTGCACAAGTTCTGGTCAGATTTGACAAAGAGTGTTGCCCACCAGAAGGCAGAAAAAAAGACATATTTCCAGAGAATAAAAGTGAAGGATCATTAACTTATGTCTCAGCTGAATGGAAGTTTTGTTTCTCTACCTGACTAGCACATACATCGTGCAGGAGATTCTTGTTTGGTTATATTTTGCTCTTGTGGTCTGGGAACAACTGAAATATAAGATGTATAGCAGCAACTTCTAAGTAACTTTCCAAGTTATTATTAGGTTGATGTCATTCTAACATTCTTAGGACAAATTCTATTTTTTCATAATCCTTCTATATGGCTATTTTAAAGTTTCTTTGTTAGATCTACATCAACTCATCTTCTATTTGTCTCAGCTTGTCCTATTAATGCAAGAAACAGGACAACAGACTTCTAAAATAGTAGTTCCTAACCATTTTCAAATGAGGTGCTTTCTCTGTTTGAGTCAATTCGATGTACTGACAGTAGATATTTCTTGACTATGTTTCATGGATTCCTTAGAAACAGTGCATGGACCATGAGCAGATCCAATTCACAGTTTGAGACTACCACTGTAAACAGAGAACACTGGTAGTATGGATAATGCTACACATGAATCCACTACAACTCATTTTCGTCTTTTAATGCTTGCACCTTGGAAAAGAATCAGTTCTGCCATGAGGTCTACTGGAAAATCTGATTTCTCCCAGTTTGCATATTAACTAATACTGTAGCCTGGTAAATTTGCTGTTTTGTGTTTTGGTATCTGTAGCAGTGCTGCTGATTGCCTTGATTACAGTGTGTTTGTATGCAATTTTGAACCTATCTCTGGTCAGATGTAAGGGGATGAAGAATTACTTGGAGTCTAGAGACCAACCACTTCATCAAATAACATCACCACAGATCCCAAACACAGAGATGTGCAAAGCAAATATCACCAGGTTTCTCTGTATTTCTTCATAGTTGCTGGAAGTTGGTCATAGCCAGAAGTTTAAGTAGTAATTATGTAGGCAGGATGTGGGGAAGATTTTCCAGATGGTTCTGTGGGGACAGAATATTAGTTCTTAAATCAAGGTTGGTGTATCCCTGAAGATATTTACTAACTCGGGCAGAATGCTGAGCTTGGAGCAATAGTGACTCTGTAAGGGTCAATGTAGATCCCTACAGCAGGAAGTCAGATTGTAGATTATGTGGTTCTTGGCTTTCACAGCTTGTGAATTTCAGAACAGACATGCAATACGGAGAGAGAAAGGTAAAGCACCTTTAATGCCAGTCATTTAAAATGAACTCTTCAACATAACTTTTAATTAGAGGTGAGATTAACTTTTAGGATTTGGATCTGACAAACTTTACTGATGTTTGTTTTCCAGAGGGAAATACTGGCTCCAATGCTTAGTTTCAGGCATGCTACTTCAGATTTCATGTTTGTTTCATACTCTCTTTAAAGTGAATAAAGATTAAAAGTTTCCACAATATTGTGCCATTTGGTTGTTAGCAAAGCTCAGTGGCACCTTTTTTCTTGTTAACTGAAAGCTAGAAATGGGAAAAACAAACATTAAGCCATTCTTGTTTTAACCAATAGTGTGAATTTTAGGTTTGCTTCTCATTTTATCTACCTTTGCACAGCGAGATGTAACTGTACTGGGATGAAAGCTTTGAAAGACTGTCCTGGGACCCACTCACCAACAGAGATGGAGTTGGCCAAAGAAACTTCGCTTGTTCCCTTTTCCTTGACCACACAAAGTTGACCTGGATCCTACTGAGAGCTACCCACTACTGCAATTCAGCAAACCAAACAGAAATTTACCAAGCACCTGCTAAGTGAGACAGTGTGGGAAAGGCTTCTGGATTTGAAGAGTTTAGATCCCACATCTGGACTCACCCATGTATGTCTAGCTGGGAATCTCACCCCACATCTTACATTAACTTGTTTATACATTTCCAAGGAATGCAAAGATGTCCTGACATATGATGGAGAAGTTTAAGCAAGTTTCATTAAGCTAATTATCTAAGTAGGCATAGAACCAGGTAAGTACTGGTGGAAGGCTTATAAAAAAAATTAATATTTCTATGAGTAGATAGGGCCTGATTTCTGCTGGTTTGACATGTCTGACTGCATCTGGTGGTATTTAATAAGATACAGATTTAAAGAAATTCGTGGAAACTATGTCTTGAAGATCCTCATTCCTTTATCCAGAAATTGTCTGAGGAGTTAAAAGTTTATTAGGAGTACACATGAACATACCGCACTTGCTTAGGAGACCTGATTATCAATTCATAGGAACGAATAAACAGTTTTCAAACTTAGACACTTTTAAACAACTGTGTAAGGACATGCTGGGATTCTCAGGTTTTCTAACCATTTCTACAACAGGTTTGATTGAGTACTCTTTAAAAGTCAGGTCTCTTCTTGTGGTGCATGGCACCACAAATGTGAATTCTTTTTCCGTAAACATAACTTGCATTCACTGATTTATTTTATAGCAAAATATCAAAGCTCAGCTAGCCAGAGAGTGCTGATAATAGCATCTTTCAAAGCTTTCCTCCAGATGAAACATCTGTCCCCCCGCTGCTGTCCCAGTGTCTATATATACTATCACTAGCTCACAAAGCACTTTTATTGTGTAAAATGAAACCAGAAGTCTGCTGTGATTTAGGTTATTGTTTCGTTTATTAATATTAAGCATAATTTCCCAAACAGGACTAATAAATGGGAGCTGGTTTGTGCACTATATCCAAGCTTACTGTTAATGGTGTAGGGGGGCAGTAACACAGCAGTTCTTCAGAATTCAGTCTGTGTTCAAGTTGCTTAGGATCTTATTATTTTAAAATGTCAGAATTATAGAGATGTTTGCAATGGTTGATTAGCAACTCTGGAAAAAAAATATTATTCCAAAGATAAACTTCATTATTTGTCTTTGGTTAAGAGTAATCATGTATTGTTGAAGTTTCTGCAAATTTTTCCTAACCAATATTAACATACAATATCTTACCTTTCAACTAAAAAAGAAAAATCAGTTTCTTCTATGTTCTTCTCTTTTCCTTCCCCATCATGTGATGTAAAATGATCAGCTTAGGTTAGTAAAACATTCCTTCCTGACTTTGTTCAATGCAACAACTGCAAACCTATTGCATGATTATTTTTGAGCCTTCTTGTTTCTCTTTTTTACCCTTAAAAATAGAGAAAGTGTCACTACTATGGCTTTCTTCAGTGTTAAAACTCTAAAGATGTATGTGTCATAGATGTTACTTTCTATATTCATCATGTGAAGGGACATCCTTATAGCCAGCCGTTTAGCCCATTCTTCTCCCATGGCACCAGTGGTGCCATGGCACAGGGCTTCCTTGGAAGGGCTTTACCACCTCAGCAGCATTATGTTGTCACTGTCATACTGTTAAGAATTATATGAAGAACATGAGATGCCTAACTTTCCTAACTTTCATGGAACCAAGTCTTTTATTCACATCTACAAATGCATGCTGTGTTACACTGAGGAAAGTCAGAATGATTCTCTGTATGAGGCTTAAGGATTTCAGTACTGACAGGAGGTAAATGAACAACTTTAATCTCATGGGAGTCCGTACAGATTTAATGAGGACTTTAATATAGCTCTTCCACCTAGCCCTGTAAAAAACTGAGTTTCATTTGTGTGCTAAATGTCTAATCTTAGAATCATAGAATAGTTAGGGTTAGAAAGGATCTTAAGATCATCAAGTTTTAACCCCCCTGCCATGGGCAGGGACACCTCACACTAAACCATGCCACCCAAGGCTTTGTCCAACCTGGCCTTGAACACTGCCAGGGATGGAGCATTCACAACCTCCCTGGGCAACCCATTCCAGTGCCTCACCACCCTCACAGTAAAGAACTTCTTCCTTATATCCAGTCTAAACTTCCCCTGCTTAAATATTAATCTGTTACCCTTTGTCCTGTCACTACAGTCCCTGATGAATAGTCCATCCCCAGCATCCCTATAGCCCCCTTTCAGATGCTGGAAAGCCGCTATGAGGTATCCACGCAGCCTTCTCTTCTGCAGGCTGAACAGCCCCAACTTTCTCAGCCTGTCTCATATGGGAGGTGCTCCAGCCCCCTGATCATCCTCGTGGCCCTCCTCTGCACTTGTTCCAACAGTTCCATGTCCTTTTTATGTTGAGGACACCAGAACTGCACACAATACTACAATACTTTCACGAGAGCAGAGTAGAGGGGCAGGATCACCTCCTTCGACCTGCTGGTCACGCTCCTCTTGATGCAGCCCAGGATGCGGTTAGCTTTCTGGGCTGCGAGCACACACTGAAGCCGGCTCATGTTCATTTTCTCATCGACCAACACCCCCAAGTCCTTCTTTGGCAGGGCTGCTCTGAATCTCTTCTCTGCCCAACCTGTAGCTGTGCCTGGGATTGCTCCAACCCAGGTGTAGGACTTTGCACTTGTCATGGTTAAACTTCATAAGGTTGGCATCAGCCCACCTCACAAGTGTGTTGAGGTCCCTTTGGATGGCATTCCTTTCCTTCAGCGTATCAACCGAACCACACAGCTTGGTGTCATCGGCAAACTTGCTGAGGGAGCACTCAATCCCACTGTCCATGTCATCGACAAAGATATTGAACAAGACCTGTCCCGATACCGATCCCTGGGGGACACCACTCGTTACTGATCTCTAGCCGGACATTGAACCATTGACCACAACTCTTTGCATGTGGCCATGCAGCCAGGTCTTTATCTGCTGAGTGGTCCACCCATCAAATTGATGTCTGTACAATTTAGAGACAAGGATGTTGTGTGGCACAGTGTCGAACGTTTTCTGCATAGTAGAGAAAATGATCACTGATTTCAGTGGGAGTGAGATCTAGCTTCTAATAGTGCCTATGTCAATTATGAAACGAACTCATCAGGGAATTGGCTGGATGTGGCATTTTTGTACTTCAGCTACAGCACCTCACAAACAGCTTCTCTGTTTACTTCTGGTATGTTAATCTGTAAACAGTTTTAGATAACAATCTCTTCTCTGTTAGGCTACTGGAAATGACTGCTTTCTCACAGATCTGAAAAATCAATAAGTGTTTAGACTATAATAGCATTTCCAGAACATTGTTGCCATAGTTACCTTTCCTAGTAGTTGACAAGATGTTTGTCAAACCAGAGTGGAGGGAGTCTGCTCAGGTAAGTTCTAAGAGACATTCACCAAGTGCCACTACAGTTTTGGTTAAAGGTACTGAGCCAGTGACATGAGAAATATTTTCACTTGAAAAATCTGTTGTCTTCTACCCACTGGAAGACAGCAGAACTCAGACTCAGGACTATTCAGCTGAGCCTTACCATGATCTACTTACTACTGAGCTTGGTTTAGTTTAGTTTTAATTTGAGTTCCTGATCACTGCTCTTTATCTGATTCAATATTTGAATAAGAAATCTCAACCCTCCATGACTGCTAAGGATAGATCCTATGCCTGGTATCTGTTCTAGCAAAATGCCTGTTCCAGTGGAGAAAGAAGCCTTTCCATAACAATTATTAATTTCTTTTAAGTGACAACATCTGCTCTTTGTGTTTGTCCCTTCAGTAAGGACTATCTGAGAACGTGCTTCACTAGAGAAGGAAAGGAGGCTAGACAGAAGTAGCAATTTTAAGTTGACGCATGGAATGAAATTTGTCACCTGGACAAGGACATGCTGATTTGTGCTCCAAATCAAAGTATTTTATAATAGTTTGGAAAAAACCTACTTTAGTACTTGAGTTGCTTATGATAGCTTCCTTGCTACAAATAAATCATGCTTTTGTCTTTTCTTTTACAAGCTTCATTCCAACATTGAACACTAAGGACAATTTATCCTACAAAGCTGCCAGGTTTAAGAGTAGAAGGGCAACAAGCTTGACTCAGAGGAACTGGAGAACCAGGTGTAATACATAACAAGACCTGTTTGTCTGTGTTAGATGGGTCTGGCCAGACCTCAATCAAAATTTGATGGCATGGCTCAGCAACCCCCAATATGGAAAGGGTGGGTCTATTCTGCATTACACACAAGCTGCTGTTACGATTTTGTAATATAATTAGCCAAGTCTACTGAAGGTCTCTGCATGCATGGACCAAATTCAGACATGATATTAACTGGAACAATTTAACTGGAGTCTGCCAAGAGGTGGGTCAACCTTACTCCCAAATTTTGCTCAGTCTGAAGGCAGTTAAGAGCGCATAAGCTGAGAGTATGCATTTATATGCACTTCCAAAACAAGTTAAATACATGCCATTCTGCAATACTGTCAGAAAATCTGAATGCATTTTGAAACAAATTAAGCCCTGCAGCACCTCAGCAGAATTCAGTGAAAAGAATTTTGTACAGAAGCAAAGAATAAGTAGTCATGGAATTTGCCCAAAGAATAAGTCTGCCAGCATGAAATGGAATCCTGGATTTCATTTGTTCACTTTAACTTCCTCCACACCTGCCATGTTTATTACATTTCAATAATTAAGTGGGGCTAGAAAATATCAGCTTAATTCTTAGACAAATTCTAATTAATAGATTTTGTATGTGGTTTGCTTAATTCCTGTGAATAGATTTGCTTAGGGAGCAGTACACACACGAAAATTAATTTGAAACCATAATCAGCCTATGGAGAACACAGTACAATTATTCTTTCCCAGCCAAAATAATCTTCAAGAAATTTCATACTAGCTTTTTTTTTCTGTTGGGACAGAAGGTAGGTGAGCAAAATTATTCTTTCGAAGATCTCCGTATTTTCTTTCCATGCCTTGTGTTGAACAATTTCTCTAATTCTTCTGTTGCTGCTGTGCTTGGTAGATGCTAAGACAATTTTTTAGAAGTACAATAAATGAACTGCTCAGGAGCTTGTTTGCATTTGTGCTGAGAAAAGCATAGCATTTTCTTGAAGAAAAGATGCCAACTGCATTGGTATTATACTGGTGGTAATCTTTTCCTGTTGCATGTTTGTTCTTAACTACCAGTTCTTCTCCCAGGACATATTTAGAGAGGGATTCATGCACAATGTGGTTTTTTTTTTTTTAATTATTAATCTGCCAAGAATTGTTATGTTGTTATGGAGATACAATATGAGGAACAGAGATTCAGTCTAATCTGAGACCTGTGATTCACATACAGTGCAAAACCTGACATTTTTCACTAGTCAGGCCGTTTGGTACAACAACCAGAGAAAATGGATCTATAGGGAGTCAAATCCAGACTTTGAGTATGAGAGAAATATTGCTCCATATTTGCTTTCAAAGGAGGAAAGCCAATCACTTGCAAATGCTGCTTTGCTGAAGTTATGGCAGGTTTAGTTTAAAACTCCTGCTTCACAAATTGGTGTCAGAATAAGTGATTTCATATCTAAGTTAGAACAGAACTCCACTGTAGTATTAAGGTTCTTCAACTCTTTTCTTGTGTAACAGTCAACACATATTTTATTATAATCATTAGAACTAGAGTAATATACTCTAGTCAAAAGAAAAACCAATTAGGTGGTATTGTTATTAGTACTATCTGATTGTGTGATCTGCAAAAATAATGGGTATATTCTAAACATCTTGGATGAAAATATTGAAACTTGAAGGCATAAAGTTAGCTTCGAAATTAAAGGCCTGATTAATTTTTTTTGTAGAATGCCAAACTGCTAAACAAAGCCAAACCCAGTGGCGTGCTAGTAGGCTAACAATCTACCACCACAAGAACAATTTCAGATAGATTTATGGTCCCTCTTCTGAACCTTTTCTCTTTGAAGATGGCTAACTTAACTCTGCACCATGGGTGGCAGGAGTATGAGAGAGGGAAAAGGCTGTAGTCGTTTTCCTAGTCCCTCTTTCAAGGCAGTGGCATAACAACACCGGTAGCCTGTGCGGGCTCTTTACATACTAGGATGAGTCAGACAATCTGTCTCCTTTTGTTCTAGTCAGAGCATTGCCTTCTTAGGGAGTTGTTTTCTCTGCTTGAAATGTTACAAATAACAAACCAGAGCAGTATTTTCTATTCTGAAGGTTTTTGGGAGTGGAGGTGGTGCGAAAAGTCTTTCTGACTGGAAACTGAATCATTTTCCCTTTTGCTGTTTTACCTATTAGAACAACAGAAAGGACAAATCACACTGGGAAAAAAAAAAAAAAAAAAAGTAAAAGATGGTGAAAGAAATACCTTAAGCATTTTGCTGGGCAACAAAATAATAAAGAAATTTTTTATTTTTGGAGTCCTTGAGACTGAATTCAGTATTTTGTCTTTCTGATGGAAAATAACAAAATAACTAGATAATGTTTCATTATAACTGTTAGACAAAATCCCCTTTACCAGCCGAAGGATTACACTCAAGCTTTTTGACTAGTTCTGCTTCACATTTTGAAGGTATAGCCAAGCCTATATTTCATCCTTGTCAGGAAAAGAGGAACTCGAGGGAGAGATATTCTTCAGTGTACTCTTTCCCTGGCAGTCATTCAAAACTGGTAGGAGGAAAACAGGCATCCTGCAGCGAGCCAGCATTGTCCTCTCTGCTTTCCACATGTGGCAGAAATCCCTGCTGCCACTCCCACCCCATCCTATTCTACCTCCCAGTGGAACCTATGTGGAGGGTTGATTTTTTGTCATTACTGCAATCAGTTTTATATATTTTCTCCTGTCCAGATTTCTCCTCTGAATACCTACCTAGTAGTCTGAAGGTTCCTTCTGGGCCCATCCTTGTGTACCATCAGGGTAACTGTATTTATACTATCTCATGGAGTGTCAGAAACGTAAGTCATGACTGTACATCGCACTGAGACACTGAGGGAAAATTCAACAGTAAAAACATGTTTTATTAATAAGTTCTTCATAGTTTGCAACATTCCTGAACAGCAAAAGGACTTGAATGACCACAAAATGCTGTACTGAATCCATCTAATGGGTAAAATTCTGGACTTTCTCGTATTGAAAGTAATTTATTTCTTGCACAGCTGTTCTGTAGTGTTTAGAGGTTTGTTTTAGTTAATTCAAACACAGAGCAGGCAAAGTACATACAGATCTGCTCTAATTTGCACAACCCACCTTGCTTCCATTGCCTGTGCCTAACAACCCATAAACAGCAACGAGCTGATGTCTGCAAGTTAGGCACTGGGTAGTTGACTAGACCATCTCAGTTGTGTGGCAGGTCCTTCAATAGGCACTCTGCTTCAGCATGTTCAGGAAAACTTTTGGGAACTATTTTTTTGCCCCTGCTTTTAGGAACGCCACACAAGAAAAATGGGTTTCCCGTCTGCTGCCATAGAACATACAGGATTTTCTCTGACTCCCCATCTCAAGCTATGGCCCTGGGAAATAATCTATGCTAGTACCAAATGGGATTAATCGGTTGAGTAATCAATAATATTGCTAACAAAAATAACATGATCACTTCAAACTCTGATCTCTGTGCAAGCTGAGATCAGTCTTCCATTTTCAGAAGATAGAATTTAAAAGTACCCAAATTAAAATGAAAACGTGGAAGAAAACATGTGGCATGGGGAAAAAACATACTTTTCTAGAAAAAAAAATGGAGATTTAAAAAACTCTCTTATCCTTGCTTGGGCCAACTGGATGAAATTTTAGTAAGAAGGAAAAAAATATAAAAATTACTGTCATTCAAGGCAAATATTTTTTCATTATTTTAATTAAAAGACTATATAAAATCCGAACTTAATTTTAATGCAGAAGGAGACATGTAATCAGAAACACATACTTTCCTGAAAAAAAGTAAGACTTTATTGAGTTTGAAAATTCTTTAAAACAGAAAATTTGGCTGTTTAGAAAAATAATACAATTTGCTTCTATCTTTTTTTTTTTTTTGTAAGACACTGAACTGTTTAGCAATTATAAAAATCTTTCCTTTTGCTCCACAAATATTCCCCTGATTATGTCTTTTGCTATCATAAAATCATGTATCATGTCTAGCAAGACCATCTTGTATCACACATTCCTGTGCTATGTTCTTAAGACAGCAGCATGTCCTAGACCCAGCTGCCATGATTTCTGTTCTGATCTAGACTTCCTGTTTTTTAGCCAAACTGCCTTAAGAGACTTTGTAGCCACTGATGTTTTCCTATTAAGGGTGAGTTACCTATGATATAAACTTCTCTCCTTTCTTGCTTTGTCAGATCATTTCTGTTTAGGAGGAAACTGAAGATAAGTTAGGTCTGGGACCCTAATCTTTCAGATGTTGAAGCTGGCTAATAAAAAACTTTTAATTCAGACCATGTGTATTTGTTATCCTAAAAAAAGATTAGGCACACGAAACTTGTATGTATAATATTCTGTAGCAGAGTTATATTTAATGGAATTTACATTTATACTATATAGTAACCTTGCAGATATTTCAGAAGTATGTCTGATGTTTTATGCATAATCAGTGAAGTCAAATAGAAACAATTGATCATAACAGAATGTAAAAATTTGTTATGATTTTATCGTGACATTTAGACACCAGGGAAGGTTGTAAGTGGCTTCATGGCTGTAGGTAAGCAATTAGATGAGTGTAGTTTTAATGTTGCTTTCTGTGGCAGCAGCCTGGAAAATATTGAACTTAAACAATGATTTAGAATTTACCAACCTTTAAATGTACTTTACTGTCATTTGAGATATGGATTCAACCTGACACCATGATGCACTGATACAAATGCTCCCATTTTGAGTTGCGCCTCTTCAGTTAATTAAGGTTATATAGGCAACCTTTCTCTATATCTTGGCAGGTACAGAGGCTGGCAAATGAATGCATCTTTTTGTACTACTTTTGGCTTTAAAAATGAAAAAAGTATTCCTGAGGACATCACCTCTTACCGTACACTTCAGTTTCACGTAAATGTTTTTTGTTTGGAGCTATTATGAGAACACTGCTCCTTCTCAGCCTTTCTAAATGAGAACCACATGCTGGTAACTTTGGATCTCTTGAAGACCAGCAAGGCAGTTTCTGCTACATGAATTTGGCTGTTTGCATTGACAGCTATCTCAAGGGAAGTAATGAAAACCTCGAATGACAACTGCTCTATTACAAATATTATCATCTTGGGAAAGAGATTGGAGGAGAACATAATGAACAAGAGCAATATTACCTAGGCTTCTTTAAAAGGACTCCTTTCATCATGATCAACCAGAATATATTAAGCCAACATAAGCTGTAACAATAATTTATACTCCCAAGTAGACGGAGTATACAGCTAGAGGTGAGACTTAGATTTGTTTCATAAATAGAAATGGGACAGGATGACTAGGATGCATGTGTTTTGTTCCCATTCTAACCTGCAGTGGGACTCAGGGATTCTCATTTTTACCTTCCTGAATTTGAGTTTTCACACCAATTCCACAAATCCTGTCTCCCAATATCCCTCCCTTCTTCCCACCTTCCTCCAAATCACACAAAAATGCCAAGCATTAGTACCACGTACATATTGCAAAAAACAGGAAATACTGTGGTTGAGGTTGGTATGCAACCTGTTACTCTGACATCCTCAAATGCCAGCATAATTATAGCATTGCTGAACAGGACATTTGTGAGAGTGCCAGAAAGAGAACCCAGCTCCTCTGAGTCCCAGAGCAGTGCTTTAAGATATAAGTGTTTTTATGTTATATAAAAAATGCCATTTACTTATACATTTTTAATAAGTTCTCCTCTGCCATGCTGACTGTGCAGTGGCTAAAACCAGATTTCCAAGAAGCAACATGTGTATTGTCATGTAAAATCATGTAATTGTCCATGCATGCACAGAAGAGCATGGTTTGGTCGCGTGGTCAAGACATGATAGTAATTAATTCTGAGTGTACTGCAACTGACACTTGCAATATCCTTTGAGTCTTTTTATTTTTTTTTTTTTCCCACATGGATCGCTTATTTTTTATTTTTATTCAGTAAAAATAACTGAAAACAGCACTTCCACCTAGTTAAAATATGCTGAATCCAACTTGGACAATATGAGAAGGAAGAATGTAAAACCTTTCAATCTGTAACGTGAACCTAAACCACTTGAACTACCAAGCAGTGTTAGTAGTGGTGTGCTAATGCTTACAGTATGGATGAGTGCTGGACAGCACATCTTAGGGGTTTAGTTGAGTGACAGAAGAATAAGAGGAAAAAAGTAATACTAATTTCTATTCTTGCCTCTTGGAAGGTCTTTCTAGCTCATTCAGCTTGGTTTTGTTTTAGCAGTTTTGCTTTCCATTAGCAGGATTAATTTTTATAAAAATGAATTACAAGAAATTTTGGTAATAATAATTTAACTATGCAAGAATTAAGATGACTGGAATAACTAATTTAGCTTTATAACCTCTTGTGAGGCCAGCCATTGGACCCATCTTATCAGTAGGAATGCAAAATAAAAAAAGAAAAAAAAAAAGAAATTAAAAGAAATGGTACATAAATTTTCACAGACAAAAGGAAACGGGGAAAAAACTAAACATAAGCATAACGTTTTTTGCGAAGTATGCAGGCTAGCTGAAAATGTTCTGTTTGAAAGATTTTTGACCTAGAGCAGATGAAGCAAAAACATCTGTTTTGCATAGAAAATGAACTTTCTATTAAATAAAAATATCAAGTAAGATCTGATTAGGAGCTGTTGCCACATAGGTGTTGTGGTTCAGCTACCTTGGTTTTCAGCCAGTGTGAGCACTGCAGCACGAAGGAGGGATCCTTAGATAACTCTTTAAGCTCTGGGAGACCTAATCTGGCCAGTAATGGTGAAAGCAAAAGAAACATCAAAAATAATACATCAAGATGACATTTCCCAACAACAATATTCAGGTTTGCCATGTTTTATTGAGCCAAAATGAACATCAAAGCTTAGAGTAACTTTTTTTTTTTTTTGGTCTCTTTCCACCTACAGCATAACATTTGTATCTAAAATACCCTAGAAATGAGTATAAGACTTGAGGTACTCTTTGGATGCTTTCTCAGTAAAGACAGTGTTGGTGCTTTCAAACTTCAGTCAGAGACTGGAAGACTAAGAATGGCATCCTAAGAATAAAAGCATGCTCTTGAAACTGCTCAGCTCTCCTTTAGATGATGGGAAGGTCATGATCAAGCAAAAATGGCTCTAAGCCTTTCTTTAGACAGAATATACTACAATCGTGATCATCTGTTTCTTGGCTACTTTAAACTGTTCCAGAAATAAACCTCAGTCAACTCTGTGAGCAAGTAGAGCTGCAAGGTAAAAGGCTTTGTTTTAATCGGCAATATTGTGCTTGATACAGAAAGACAATGTGAATGGGATAGGAAAACACAATGGACCCACCAAAGAGAACATTAACTTGGCTCAGCATTAACTGCACTGTCTGCTGCTACCGCTGGCATTTCAGATATTTCCCCCATTTTTTCTCCTCTCTTTTTTTGGGAAGAGTCCTTTGCAAATATGAAATAGTTTATGAATAGGGATGCCCACAAGTATTTACTAGGGCTGATAAACAATGGAAAACTCAGTGAACGATCTCAGCTCATTTTTATGAAGACAAAAATCTGTTCATGTTTGCCAGGTCTAGGAGCCTCAGGCTATCACCATTAAAGCAACAAAGGCATCATCAGAATAAAAGGGACTTGAAAACTGAGGTCTGGACCTTGTTGCCATAGCAAAATGCACCTTTTTAAAAGTAAAAATGTGGCTTTCAAGCCACATTTCTCAAGTATACATGAACATGAGGGTGGACATTTACTGCATTGGACTAATGGGCAAATCTGAGCCTCTGTGTGAAATCATTCCAGAAAGGATCTTTAGCCTTTCACAGTATCACAGTATGCTAGAGATTGGAAGGGACCTTGAAAGATCATCTTACCTGTAAAGTCAGAGAATAAATATCTCAATTTCTGATATGGATACAGTCTGTAGGAAAGCAAGGCTGTGCA
The DNA here is from genome assembly GCF_963264785.1 of Psittacula echo. NCBI lineage: Eukaryota > Metazoa > Chordata > Aves > Psittaciformes > Psittacidae > Psittacula > Psittacula echo. The sequence goes on along the minus strand of NC_137738.1, from coordinate 32,627,210 downwards.
TGAGTATTCACAACTTTGAAAAGACTTTTCAAAACCAGGGAAGGTGTGGAAAAGAGTTTGAACTTAATGCTTACAAAATTGCCTTGCAAGGAGAAGAGTAAACAGTACAATATGCTTAGATAATCAAACAAAAATCAGAGAGGCAGTTTAACTAGCATGGTGTATCTTCCTGAGGACAAAATACCTGCTATTACTTTCTTGAATCTGCCAGTGACAGGGCCCTGAAAGGGCAAGGAGATGTCCCTGTGGTCTATCATGAAGGGGCTGGCAGCCAGGGTGCATCCTACCCAGCAGCCAGGAGCAAGCAACCAGTGGCACCAGTGCAGCCCCACCCCGGGACATCAGGAATCTCCTTGGGGATGGGGACAGGCCAAGGACAGCATGGGATTTGGGCCTGTTGGGGCTGGCACAAGCACCCTGGGTTTGTCCTTATGGTTCCAGGGGGTGGGCAAGGACATGGAGGACTAAGGTCACAGCTCCTTAGGATGCTGACGTGGAGAAATAAAACATGTTTTAATATAGAGAGTGATCGGCCCCAGTACAACCCAAGGAAGTAGAATATTCTCTATTTCTGTAGTCAAACGAATCCTGGGTGACTTTTCCAGAAGATATGACTTCGCTGTTGAAAAAGTGTAAATCCAGTCAGGCAACATGGCCTTTTGGTGATTTACGGTCTCACAGTCTGTGGATCACCAGAAACAAATCTAAAAATATTATGAAATACCTTATCTTGGTAGCAAGTCTGTATGGACAGTTACTGAAGTTTAACTAAATCCAAATGAATTTTTGTGCATCTACTGGGCTTTAGGCTAAAATGTAGGATATATTCAGATATGGTCCTGACCATATATATGTATAACATATATTTTATATATAAATATAATATAAAATAGGGTCATAAAATCCTAAATTAACACAGAAGTTCTAACACTGTTTTTCCCTAGGTGACAAATAAAGACATAGTCACCTCAGTTGTGTGTTTCATTGGAAAAGTCTGACCTAGGAAATCAAGCAACAGCAATTACCAACTGCCTGCAGGAGGTCTGATGGAAGCTCAGGTAGGAATAGGGGCTGGGGAGATTAATAGAGGATCTTCCTCTTGACCACTTCATTGCAGAGTGACCCAAGCCAGAGCATGGTACAGTGGAAAAGACTTTTTCCAATGAAAGCCATCTCCTGTATGATGTAGGGCTCTGACCTGTCGTGTGAAACAACACAGTTTGTATGTATTTCTGCCCAAACTCAGATAGAGAAATTATAGTCATTTAGTGAAGCAGTTGCTTATAAAGCCAAGTATTTTTCACAACTGGTAAGCACAATTACTGTACTGTAGCAAAGGTGCTGGCACTTGCCAGAAGCTGTTCTTCAGCTGACTGCTGTGTTAACAGACTGCCAACTGGGTTAATGGGACCAGGAACTGGAGAACGTGAAAGCTTTTTGGCCAGTCTTTCTGCAACAACCAATGAAGTTGGAATTGTCATTGCTTTTTGCACAGTGGTAGATAGTCATCTTACCACAAATCTTCCACTACCTGTTAACATCTATTTAAAATGCCACAAAGGCTTCAAAATTTGTTTTGTGAGATTTTAGGATTTGCATAATTATTTGACAACTTGCAGAATGGCAGATAAATACCAATAAATTGTAATGGAGGAATAGGAAACTTTTAAAGGTTGGATCAGACGATCCTTTGAGGTTCCTTCCAACTTGGGCTGTTCAATGTTTCTAAAGGGAAACAGAAAATTCGTGGCAAAAGCAGCCTGCAAAGATCTGGGAATAAGGATGCTTGAAACAGAATCTCAAAAGGGTATAAAAAGCCACACATACTTGCTTTGCTGTGCTAGTACAGTACAGATCCTGAGAGAGAAAGCAGATTTTGAAAAACAGATTCTTAAAGGCCTGACGTGGAGATTTTAGTAATTCATATGGTACCAGAGTAGCATATGTGACCCAGACACTTTAAATACCACAGTGGCATCATGGTTTCACCGTAGCTCAAAGACTGCTATGCTGCAAAGTTAAAAATTTCATGCTGCTGCCCTGGGCATTTCTATCTTGAGCTGCCAAAAGGGCATGGAGGGACATCTTCATCTACTGTGCTAGTAGATGAGCACCGACCAGGCTGCCTATTGCAACATGGACAGGCTTGGAGGCACTAGGGCTACAGCTGTCCAGGCTTATGCATGAGAGACCTGGGAAGTCACTATTTGAATAGCACTTAAACCAATTAAATGATGTAAAAGGCTTTTAAAGAGTTTCCCCCTGATTTCAACATCTCAACAGTACTTAATGAGTTAGCTGAACTGTTTTTCTGGGTTGTTTTTTGGGTTTTTTTTTTTTTGTTTTGTTTTGGTTTTTTTGGTGAATAATCAGCCATTTCTCTCTCGTGTTTGTGTGGGTCTTTCAGACTACAAGGAGAGGGAATTTGTTACTTTTGTATTATTTTCCTATTATTTTCCAATAGGAAAAATGTGAATGTAAAAGTATCAGAAAAAACCAACCCTGGCATACTGTATCAGTGTAGTACCTGAAATTACTTCCAACTCATTAAATGAAAGTGATTAGACTGTAAATTGACTGCAAGGTTGATAGATTTGTGTATATAGAGTATGAGACTACAAAAAATGGAGACATTTTAATGATGTTCACTTAAAATTCTACTGTGAAAGAAAGCATTGTCTTCTACCAAGGAAAGGAACAGAAATTATGAGCTTGAACCGTAGCAGAAAAGATTCAGGTTTGACACCACAAAAACCTCTCCAGTTGTAGGAGCAGTGGAGTGCCAAAGATTGCAGGAAAAGCTAGTGCTTAGAGTCTTAAAGAGCAGACTGTTCACATTGCAGACAAGAATCAGACATGACTGACTCTCACTTGGTCAAGGAGATGGAGCAAACATCTCATGTTCCCTTTTAGCCTCTTTTTCTACCATTCTATAAATCTTTCAGGCTGTTAGAGTTTAATTTCTGGGGTCTGCTGAGATTTTCCCCACAAACAGAGAAACAAACTAACAAACATATCTAACTCCACCCCCAGCCCCTAGCTTCTGCAGCTTATTGCCTGTTAGCATATGGTCCAGTTCCAGAATGGCATTACTGACTTTGTCTCCAGAACAAAGTCTAAATGTCATCATTGCAGAACTCTTCAAGGGTTTATATAAATAAAGGGCCTTTCATGCCAATAATACTTCCTCTTTCCTGTCATAGTGCTGCCATTAGATTGCTAGTGTATGTGCAGCACCAGCTCGGGCTGAATCCGTCACATCTTTTCTATTTTTGTTCCCTCTGAGTATACGTAGATAATGTTGGTCTTTTCTGAACAGATAAAATATTGTATTCCATGCCCTCAACCCCTTAGGCCCCCACAAACAAGCAAACAAATAAAACTCAAACCAACTAACCTACCAAAAAAAATAACCAACCAACCCAAAACAAAAACCACAAACCCAAAAAAAAACCCCAACACCAAAAGCCACACTTGGATGCAATTAAGACAAATGGGAGTATCTCATCTTTATTCTCTCTTCCTTTGCCCAATCTTAACTTTTCAGAGGACATCTTCGTCTGTGGCGTTTGTGTTTTGGGAACTTGTCTACATCAGTGAAATTTCCTGAGAAATTTCATCCAGAATTAAGGAAATTGTGCCAGCACTGTGGCTTCACACAAAATAAGTCTGGCTTTTTCAGCCAGCTTGACTCTGGTTGAGAGGCAGAATTTCCCCTTGGTTTGGGAACTGTGGCATCACCATCACAGCCAGCTATCTGATGCCAAAGATTATTGTGAATTAATCAGGTGCATTCATTTCATTCCTCTTCCTCATCCCCAAGACTACCCTACATAGAAGGTACAGACTAGCATTTATGAGCTGTTGAAGAAAAATATGAACGTTGTACTTTGGATGAAATGCAAGCCCATGGAAGACAGTGGGAGTTTTGTTATTGATTTCAGTAGAGGCATAATTAGTGTTGTTTGACCAAAGCATATTTGCTTCCCTCTTATTTCTGTAAGTGGTATCTCTTCTTAGTGATTAATAATCTTAGATTAACTATATTGGTCTCTGAATTTTGCTTTTTATCACAATACACTGAATAGGGTTTACAATATGCCTCTTTCTTCCTCCCTCTCAGATTTTCCCTTCCTGGCTTCACCTGGTAGTTTTCCAGCATAATATATTCCAATCTTTTACTACAATTATTTCATTGCATTTCTCTGAATAGTTCTATTGCCACTGCAGTGGTCTTTTCACTGTTATTTTTTATGACTTAGAAGACAAATGAAGTCTTGGGGCACAAAGGCAGACCAAGTGTACCTTTGTTCCAAAAGCCTACATGCCAAATATTTCTCACTCATACAGTCTAGGGCTTCTAGTTTTAAATACAGGCTCTGCATTACATAGCATCATTCTTCAATGAATTCAGTATGTTGTTGTCTGCAAAAACCTATTCCTTGACATCTATACATGAAAAAATAGGTGAATTAACACAAAGAAGGTACCTCCATAAAATGATAGCAGAAAGATTATCTGATGAGTAAGGACAGGGCATGTGCTTTTTCTTCTTTCCTCTCTAATTTCTGTAGTGGTTTGTATCATTTAGAAACCACCTCCGTAAATACATGAATAACAGGAAACTGTGCATAGAGGTGACATGAACATGGGTCCCAATGGTTGACATCGCAGAAACAAATGTACATATGCCTAACTCTAGATTGTAAAATATTTTACACCATGTTAATCTTTTCCTTCTCTCCTACATTTATTATTCTCAGGTCTTTGACATGACTTGACCTACTGTCCATGGTCTGTGTCTGGCTTCATTTTCACCTGGGCTCACAGCCACCTTTGTTCCAAGGCAGCATTGAAACAGAAATGCTGAGATAAGCAGGGCTAAGAAACACTCTGCTCCCTAACAAATCCCCTGTGTAATAATGGGAAAAAATTGTAGTACTCTAAGGACATTTGGCTAGGCTGTTTCTAAGAGAAGACTACATGATATGGTCTACCTTATCCTAATGAAGTATCTTTCTTATAGCAACTTTAAACCATTTTACAGAGTTAAGTACATTTTTATGAAATGCGAAGACTGAGATGTGAAGCCCAAGGCCGATAAACAAGACAGTGGAATTAGCAAGAGTGAGTCAGGAGCAGTGAGAATAGACCACTATTTCCTAACACATCAGCAACTATCCTTATGCGCAGCTTCAGAACTTCTATAATTGTATTGGTGGGAGACAGTTTATGCTGTTCCATGTTACAGATGTGCATCTCTATGACCCTCCTGTCATAATTTTACATGTTAGAAGTGAAGCAGTTTAGGCTCAGTATTAAAGACTGGGAAGTTCATCTCAATATCAAATCCATGTAGCCACAGCTGTTATAATAGAAAACATTTTTCATTATTTTGATACTTTTATAGTCAATTAACTGTTAACAAGAAAATAAAGAATTGTTTGCAATCTGTCTTGGATCTTCATCAATAAACTGCTTCTCTCCATTCACATCTCTTGCACATTACAAAGTAAGGGTTTTAAATGCTTTTTGGTACTGAGAATAGAATCCTCCATTTCAACAGCATCCAAATGATTGTGGAAAAAAGAGGGCTTTATTTCAGAATAGCATTTCTAATTAAAATTATTCCAAAATAGATCATTACACAATATCTATTTGATTTTTTTTTTTTCCCTACAAACTGTAGACTGATTTAGTTAAATTGGTATTCAGACTCCATTTAGGCCAACTCTCAGGCTTCTAGTGTCAAAATATGAAGTATTCTGCAAATAAATGGACTGAAAAGATTAGATTGTCCTGGAGATTTCAGTCCTCATGCATTTCACCTCTAATTATTTTAGCACATTACCTATTTGTAAATAAGACATCGCTTATCTGCTTCCAAAAATATTTTTTAATTTAAGAGTAAATAAAAAGTCATTTAACAGAAATACATAGCTGCTCTTTTGTATGCTCAGTAATCAGTTCTGCTTTTGCCTGGCTGATTCAGGAATCCTGTGGGATGACCTTTTTCACAAAATGCGGTCTGTGACTTCCCTTCTTTAGTGACTATATTAGCTCCAGAGGTGTGCTCAGGAGAATAAACAACTCAGCTTTTCCAAACCTCCAATCTGACTTGTTCTGTGTTTTGGGCAAGTGGCCATGCAGGCTTTTATTTTATTAGACCTTGTTTACCTATTATTAACTGCTAGCTATAGATGAGCACGGAACTGTGGTTTTGGTCTCTTGCTTTGTTGTTGTTTTTTAATATAAATAGTCTTTGAATATCATGCTGCTTCTTCAGCGGGCTGGGGGTACAGAAGAAAATTAAACAAAACAAGAAATCAAAACATAGAAACCACACCAGTGAGCAAATAAATAATGAAACACATGATGTTTTCTGTATGGAACTAACTGCAGACAAGTTCATTAATTAAATCATCCAACATAAAATGTAATGGATAGTAAAATGTAGGCTAGTGGTAGTTTCTCACATTATTTGTCTTTTTTATTTAAAGTATTTAATCATTATCATGCTCTTTTTCTCTCAGACCAGTGATTTTTTTTGAATAATATATTCCAAATGACATGAAGTTAATTTTGGAAAACAAGCCTGGATCAGCCTATGAGCCAGACATTCCTCCTAAATTTGACTCCAAGGAAAATATGGAATTCTGCAGGGCCTGCATCTACCGGAGCACAAACACAGTGCTTTAATGGGGGCCAGAATGTCTAACACCTCCCTAGAGTAAAGTTGTATGTCAAAGTAAGTATTTACTGTCCCTCAGGTATGGCCATAGTACTTGCCACTGACAGTTAAATACAAGTTGCAATGGCAACTTGTGCTGGAGGCTTGCTCAGAAGCGGCTGGGTGTGTAAGATTTCCAGAACACTTGCCAACCAAAATAAGAAGGAAAAAGAATCTGTTTGTATGGTTAAGAGAAGAGGACAATCTAAACCAGCCTGGAAAAAAAAAACAACAAACCAAACCAAAAACACGACATCAAAAAAAAAAAAAACCACCAAAACAACGACAAAAAAAAGAAAACCCCAAACAAAAAATAATAATAATTTGAATGAACTGCACATTAATGAAGGCAAGTTGTACTTAGCAAACGGCTGAATGGCGGAAAGCTGTGAGAAGTTTGGAGTCAGAGGGGAGATAATTCAGGTTGAAAACTGGAGGTTTTCTATCGCTTATCCGTAAGAATTTTGCCCCAAACCAATAGTAGCTATTGAGGTTTGGAAGCATCCAACACATGCAAGGGCAGCCAGTGTTCAAAGGTCCCACCTGAAGGGATCCATCACAAAAAGGAGGAAGCTCCTACAGGTCCCCCTGGGATTGTACCAGCTGGACACTGTAGACATCAACTCCACAGGCATCTGAACTTCAGTCCCAGTGGGCACCGAGGAGCTGATCTGGTAGCAGGGAAGAAAGGGGCAGTGTTGGCAAAGGAATTAAAAGCAGCTCTTATCATGATGTGCTCCCTTTTCCTCACAGACAGGCTACACAGAGTTTGCCAAGCATCCTTATATTGCATGCCAACCTGACCAGCATGCTCAGGCCTGTAAGATCCTGTACACTTTGGAGGGTGTGTTTAAGCCTCTCCCTGCGCAGACTATGAGTCTGGCCAAGGTGATACTGACCTATCCCCAGTATATGCTTTTTTTTTTATTTTTGTGTATGTGCTGTGAAGCTTTCGCTGAGGGGTGAAGAAATACTGAGGGAATCTCCTGGAGGGACAGAGAGACTCAAGGGGAAAATTTATTCCTCAGGCATTAGCCAGAGCCAGTGTGGCCCAGCAGCTGCTGTCTATCGCTATGGACCTCTGAGCTCCAGTGATGACTCTTCCAGAATTTCTAGCTTTTTCTATCCTACAGAAAATACTAAATTGGAAAAATAGGGAAAAAAAAAAAAAAAAAGAAAAAAATTGAAGCACCCAGATTTTGATACTCATCTTCAGTCTCAAGAATTGTATCCTCCTTATCTGTGAATCTTCTCAAGGGTTTAACTCTTTTGTGGCTGCACAACTGGTCTGGAAACCTTGGCATCTGTTTCTTCATTGAAGTCTCAGGGATTCTTGCTTCTCTCAGGCCTGCAGATAACATGGTGTTTCTTCATGAAACTGTACTCTCGCATGTTCACTTGTCAGTTCTATTTTTACCCTTCTTCTTTCTGAGTCTTTGGAGCCTTTCTTTCACTCTCTTTTTATTTGTTTTCTTACTGGTTTCTGCATGTTGTTGTTATTGTTACATTGGCTCAAAGGTAATTTTTCCTGGCAAAGCACCCTTTTATTTGGGGGCTTATACTTGTGTTATTTGTGTTGTCTTCTGAAAAGATTTTCCATTCTGCCTGGTAATTTTGACCTCTGCATTTTTTTTTTTTTTCAAGCAAAGACAATTCTGTTGTGGCTAACTTTCCTGACTGGTCTACTGAAAAAACAATAATATACTTATTTTTTATATATGTGTGTATACACATGTATATACACACCATGTATATATGTATTTAAATATATATGATATACACACATATATGTATGTAAAATATGTGTATTAAATTATACACTTATGGGATACACAGACAACCAGGCTGGTGAAGTATGAAGGGAAAGGTAATCTGGAGCTGATTTTTGAAAAGGCCAAAGCATTGCTGCCTCCAGGTCATTACTCTACAGTTGTGCTGACAGCATAACTGTAAATGCCCTGTGCCTTGTTTCAGTTAGGGAACAGCAAAGGACAGCTATGTGCATCTCTTGTACTAGAATTGTTCATTTTGCTTGAAAAGGTCTCTCCTTTTTGAAACAGCTAAAGGGAATAGGTTAGATGTAGCAGCAATCTCCAGCTGGGGGTATGTGCTGTGGAAAGGGCTGGAGGAGAAGTGGGGCAAGTGGAATGAACTGACAGCTGTGAGTGGGATGAGTTGATCCATGTACCTATTACAGGTGCAGCCAGATGTGGAAGAATGACCATCACCAAAAAATTGTGTCTGCAGTGCTCGGCAGAGGAGAGACATGGGATGACTAGATGGTACTGTACAAGTGTGGGACAAGAGCTGACTCTTCATCACAGTTTCATGGGAAATGGGTCAGAGCTAATGCTTCCAAGTCCTAGAAAAGATTACAATGTAAGTACTTTAATAAGAACTTAGATTTTCCCTGGAGTCTGAGCTACCCAGCTCCCATTGAAAGCCATAGCCAAGATTAAATGGATGTTTTTAGTCAGTCTGAGCATTCAGACATTACAATGACAATTGGAAGAAGTCCTAATGTCATTGGGGTGGAGTGAGAGAGAGAAATGTGGTTTTCTGAAGTCACTGTTTAGTACCTCTTTGACAAAACAAACCATATCTACTCTACTCACCCAAAACAATAAAAGTAAAATAAATTATTCATGCTCTTCCACCTTGTTCTCAATTGTGGGTGTCTTTTTTACACAGAAATGGAAGAAAAGCATTAATGAGCACAGCTTCCATATTACAGTAGATCTTGTACCTGTAACTTTCTGAGTCACTTTGGAAATGCTTGAAGGCTGTTGTAAACAGAGTTATAGGAAAAAATATTCCTCATTTATACACAGACTTAAAGTGTGAAACACTCTAATCAAGTGCTTGTGATTCCTTATGTATGAGCTTATTCAAAATAAGAAGAAACAGAGCCTAAGAGCAAACGAAGGCATAACTCAGGTCTCTCCACTTTAAGTGCCTCTGAAACTGAATTTTGGGGTTTTACACAGGCATATTTTGAAAAAAATAGATAAAATACATTCATAGCTGCTGATTGAAAAGCAAATCCTGATGACATAAATGAGCTTATATGATGTACAGAATTAAAAGATTACAGTACAGTGGTCTTTTCGATAGATTTGAAGGCAAAAGCAATGATTCCACTCCTGCATGGCTCTCTAATGCTACCCCAGTGCACTGGAGAAAAGCACATCAGACTCAGGTTTTATTCCTGTCTGGACTACTCGCTTGTCACTTTCTACTATTGCATCTCTGTGTACATTGGTTTTCCAGCCTGTGAAAAAAGGTGAAGATATGTGTCTCCCTTTGTAAGGCCACTCAGGATGCACTGCTGAAAGTATCCTTTAAGAATGAGGAATTATTACTGAGTTCCATTCATGTGAGGGTAATTGCAGGACTGGGATTACAGATTCTTTGTTGGGTATTTAAATAACCATAAAAACCTGAACTGGTACTAGCTGCTCCTGTTCTCATCTGCAAATAGATTCTGACTGTATTTGCAAGGATTAGTATTGCCTGCATGGGATTGGACCCACTTTCAGCAAGGCCATTCACAGCCCACAAAATAACTGATTATCAGACATCTGTATGTTGACTTGCTGTCTTGCAATATGTTATTAGAGGTTGGTGCTTAAGGGAGAGGTGCAGTATGGAAATAACTTTTGATGGGTGTTTCTGATATTGCCCCGTATACTCACTGCAAAGCCAACACTAATAATTTCATCAAAAGTCATGCGTTGTTTTTTTTTTTTAATATATTCTTTACAGCATTGGTGCTTGCAGTTCTGTGATTGCAGTAAAATGTTGAAGATTGTTGTCAGCCTTCAAAACCAGTAAGTTTCTTGGCCTTATTGCTTGCAGATAAAAGCTCACTAATATTAATTTAAAAGATCAGGAGCTGGGAACAGTGAACCTATCACACTGCTTAGATATTTTTCATCCAGATTTTAGAAAGCTGGAAACTATTCCAATGGGTTTCATTACTTTCTATGTGATTCCCAGCCCATCACTCAAGTTTTAGAGATATGTAAGCACCTGACACCCACTGGAATCCAGCAAAGAATGAGACACCTAATCCAGTTTGAAAATCTGTGTTTCATTTCTGTGGTGCAATTCCTTTCCGGTAAAGTGAGGATTGTAGACCATTCATGTTTTGCATAGTTCAGTGGGGGTTGAGATATGAAATTCAGACATTACTAATTTAATTGGCAAAAATGTCTTCATTAGAATATGCTGGTATGAAGGTCACTGTCTCCAGGGTGAGGAGCAGCCATGTGTGAAGACAAAGATTCTGTGTTTCTCCAGTCATGGCTTTCATCTGCAAGTGCTTCTGCATGTGAACAAGTGTGGGATATCCCAGGTCTTGTGCATGTGGAAGATAAGACAGAGTCGGTAAGATCCAAATCTTGGCCAGGTACAGCTCATAAGCATTCTTTCCTCTGACATTTTCATGTGTTTTTCTTTGCCAGTTGTGTATTAAATCTGAACCCTCTTTCTGCTGTTCTCATTTTATCAGCAGTGAAAGATATGGATCCTCTCCATTTATGATTCCACAAAACTGTAACCAAAACCATAACCAAAACCAAGGACAAGTATGTCTTCCAGTATAGTATGATGTATTGTGTATCCTATCATTACCTTTTGGTTTTTGCTAGCTAGCAAAATAATAATAATACTTTGCACTGACATAGCAATTACCTCTTCAGAGCCCTTTGTAACCATTGGCTAGTTCAATGTTTCCCAGACTATGATCCATGCACTGGGAGTGGTAAACAAAGAACTGTTGCCTCATGCTGTTGACTCACGCTGTTGACCACCCATGCTTACCACTACTGCACTTCATTAAAAACAGCTACATATATGTTTGATTCATTGATGTAGAATAGCAGACAGGATGTTAAGTTCCTTAAACCAGTCCTGGTATAAGGAACAAGTTTGGGCCACCTGCCAAATTGCACACTATGTTGATGACTTGGCATATGGGTCCTTTTAGCTTGGGCCCAGTACAGCTCTTACTTACTTGCCACAGTATATCCAAATTGTTTCTCTCATGAGCAAGTGCTCCAATGGCTTCCTCAGGAGTGTTGTATGACCAGGCAAGTGAAGAGAAATGGTCTCTAAGACAGCAAGCAGGAGAGCTTTTACTTCAGGTTCTATCTTCAAATGGTACTGGGATAAGAAGAAATTTATCCAATCCAGAAAAGTAATTCCTTGCAAATGTAAACTTTTTGCATTAAAATATTACTGATAATCCATTTTCAAAGGACTTACATCTGTAAAGATAACAGTTTTAAAATTTCAAATATCTAACTGGAACAATAACTCCAAACTGGGCCTTTCTGACAGAGGAAACTATCCTAACTGCGAGAATACAGTCACTCATGTTCACCCTGACCTAAACAAAACATTGGTATTGTATATAAGTGGAATAGGTTCAGCAGCCTGGGAGAAAGGCTTTCTGTTAGCACATGATAAGACTTAGCTCAAAAATATCAGTGCTCTTAATCACATAAGAAAGGAAGGAGCACCCAAATCTTCTTAATGGGGGCTATATAAGGTAGGAAAAGAACACCCATTCTGTAAGCAGTGCTTCAGTTTTCTTGCAGCTTGTATCTTTGGCTTTCACTAAGCGTGCCCAGAAGCAAAAGCTTTTTATTTCCAGAGGATTTAAACAAAATATGAGGATATTTTTTTCCTCTGATCTTCCAAGATACCTAAGAGAAAACAAAGACAAAACCCAGATAAACCCCCCCAGCATTAACTCCAAATATATTTAGATTTTTATTTGACTGCCCCAAAGTTCTGTAAATCACGTGACTACCTCCAGGTAGTAGATGCCATCATTTAGGATTGCTGACAATTCGATTTCCATCAAATGCCCTTTCTGCTTTTAAGAAGGAACACACAGAGTAGATCAAACAGTCATAGGCAAGGATGGGCACAAGCTCTGAACCTTCATCATCTGTACTGTGAAATTGTTAGAACAGTTCCTGGGACACAACTAGGCACAGCCAGGAGAAAGTATAGGCCAGCAACCACTAGGAATAATCGGGTTGAATGTGGCCAACCTGTTTTTAGAATTATACGACCAGCTAGTCTAATACTTGGTTTCAGGGCCGGAAAATGGGCCCTAGCTGTTTTCAGCTTTTTAATATACGTATTGCCACGAAGGTTGTGTGTGTACAGGAAAGAAGAGAATCTTCAAATCTCTTCATTGAGATGTGTCAAAAATATCAGGCCAGGTTGTCTCAAACCAGACAAGTTCGGGGCAAAATGACTCTGTTATTCCCTCTAGTGCTCTAAGGACAAAGTTAATCAAGAAATTGAGACCAGAAGAGTAAAAGGAGTGTAAAAAACCTAGAACCTTACCTGTGGATTTCAACATGTCTTAGAAAGGGAATTGCTCAGGAAAGCTTTTATGTGTGTTTCTTTGAAATTTATTCTTTTTCACATAGTTCTTGATGGCTTTCAACAACTGACTGCTGCATGGTACAGGCGTATGCTGCATGATACATCCTTTTGCAGCCCTGAATATTTTCCTGTAGGCATCTGCTCCCAAATTAGAGCTGGGAGGCAACCTCTCAGAGCTTTGCTATACGACAGCCACATCTGCCTGGCATGTAAGAACTTCTGCTTTTGCACTGTTCTCATGCAAAGCTGCATTGCTTTAACTCATTATATGAAATCGTCTTTCAATAGTCTTGTATATCTTCAAACTGAAAATAATATAATGATTGAAACTACAAAATTAAGCTGGAAAATTCAAGAGAAAAGGGCTGTTTCATAAGGTTATTAATCCTTCCTGTTTCCACTCTGCCCAAAAACACCATAGTTTCAGTTTTGGTCATGGCACTTCAGCACTTCTTTCCTAAAGAAAATCTCAAAGTACTCAAATGCAAGGGAAGGAAAATTATGTGGGATGATCTCAAACTTGCAGCCTTCCTTCCTCTCTACCTCGTCTTTAACTTTTCATACTGACCCTGCCTTTCCCATCTCATTTTTCTTTGACTAAAGAATCATTTTTCAATTGCAAATTAAATTTGATCCAGTAGTTCTAAGCTTTTATGGTTTTGGGTAGAGAAAATATTGAAAAGTTTAATTATTTGTAAAAAATATAACCTGTCTTGTATAAAAAAGACATCTGGAAAACAAAAATGAAAAGTTTTACAGAAACGTTTTGATAGCTAATATATAAGTTCATTTCAGAAAATGTGCGTGTGTAAAGTTAGCTCAAATCAGAAATACTTTTCAATGTATTGCTACAGTCAAAAGTCATTCAGTATAGACATTTGCAGAAAAACTTTTTAACAGACATGGAGATAGTAGTGGATAAGAGCCATAGGTGGGCCTGAGGAAGAGTGTAAACAGAAGAGGTAGGGTTGGACGATTATTTTTCTCTTCAGATTTTGGACTTTAGTTTGTAGCAATTTAAAAGCTTGCAACTTTAAACTGCCTAGTTAAGTCTTTCAGCCTTGCAGTTTAGTACTTTCAAATGGTGGGATTAGGGGCCCAGCAGCTTCCAGAAATGCACTTTACAATACCATTCTGACAAATTTGTTCTAGCTGTCTAGGGCTCTGGGTAGGTGTGAAAGGACTTTTTTTTTGTAAAATCTGTTCATTGTTTGTTCTGCTTTACAAAAAATCTTGCAGAAATAAAGAGGGTGACATACAGCTAAAGGCAAATGTTTTCTTCCCTCATACGACAAACCTTTGTCTTATTGTTTTGAGAAGATGGTAGAGATGTGCTTCTATAGAAACAGAAATAGAAGAAGGAGAGGAGAGGAGAGGAGAGGAGAGGAGAGAAGAGGAGAGGAGAGGAGAGGGAAATCAATAACAGTGTGCAATCTAAAGTGGAAAAACCAAACTGGAGTGCCATGTAAACTAAGTAAACTGCAGAAATTCAAATCTTCTTTTAATCTAGTACAGGGTGTATCAGATCTCCTAGGATAGGCATGTTTTAAAGATGCACTATTTCACTGAACAGCAAAAATATGTGACTTCTCATCTTTTGGGAATAACCAAACATGCATACCAGAATGTAAAAGTACATTTAAATGATCCATGCGCATGTTCATTCCTTTTCATTCTTTTTCATACAAAATATAAGGAACAGCTCAGATGTACTGAATCCTAGGCCACCAGATTTTTTTAACATTTTCTACTGCTTAGTGGTGAATTTTAGCTCCTGAAGAGCTAAAAGAGACTTTCCATCAAATCTTCCTGTCTGTTCTAGGGCTTCTGTGCTGATGGATTTTGGTTTTTAAATTGATTATCAACTGTTAAGAATAAACACCCTAAAGTAGTAGCTTTAGCAGGCTTCACTTCATTTAGGGTACGTTGTCATCTCTACTGTGAACATATTAGTAAAGGCATTACTAATGGCATCTCCCAGAATGAACATTACATGAGATGCTATTCAAGCAGCATAGGAAATACTGTCATCTTGTCAGTCAGCCCAACCCTGTATTTTCCTTTCATCTCCTTTGCAGCTGTCTTTGAATACAAAACCTAATACCTCTTTCATGATTCACAGAAATGGATTCTCTCTACTGTGAAAATGCATCATTGGCCTTTTGGATTAATTAGTCAATGGTATCTCCTGTTCCCAGAGCTATAGCCTATTCAGTCGCATTTGGGAGTTCTAAGAGAACCAGTGTTTTTCATCTGTAGGTTTTAAAGCTCTGAAATGAGAGAAATACCTTTAGGGTGTATCATACCTTATAAGAAAACTGATGAGATTAAAACTGTAAAAATTTACTTCTTAGTTATATAAAGGAAAAAAAACAACAAAAATCCCGTGCAAGTTGTAGGTGTTCATAAAAATATCCCTCTTAGAGCATTGAAGAGTATATCAGTGTGGCTTTGTTTCAATACTGGCAGTTTAAAAAAACCCTCTACGAGTTTAGCTCTTCTTAAAGATGAAAATATTCCATACACATATAATTAGGACAGGAAAATAATAAAAAATAATAAAAAGTGACTAATGTTTATGTCTGCAAAAGGTTAGAAAAAACTGCAAGCTTGTTTTTGTTTCCAAAGAATACACTTCTCTACATGACTTGTGGTGTATTTAAACAAATGAGCTGCACTATTTGTGGTTTAATCAGAGATGGTGTTATTGTTCATTCTTGTCTGGAAGAGCTAACAGGTTGAGCACAAATACCATAACTACTCATCCTGTAGTTATTTTTTCACAGTTAGTTATGGAGTTCATTTCTAAGGGACCTCGAACATCCATTTCAGATTGATTGCTCACCCTGTGTGACATTGTGCAAGACATGTATTAGTTACGTACAAATTACAGACTCAATGAGCTTATGCTTTGGCCAGCTTTTTCCCTTCTCTACAGGCACATCTGAGAAACTGTAGAAACAAACCAAGAAATCTGGGTTAATTAATTTATGTGAAAAGTAAAAGATGACATCAGCAAGTAAGAAAGAATCTGTAGCAGAACTCAGAGAAAAAAAGGGGGGGCAATATGGAGAAAAAATGGTGGAGGTGGTTATTTCCATTTTACAGAGATTTCTCATTACACATTATGTAAGAAAATATGAAAGTTTAAGGAATATAAATGTGAAGTTTTCAATTTTCCTCACTTTCTTCCAGTTTTGTAAATATATGAAGAGTTTGGCCCTTTGCCCCCTGGTATGTGAAAACATAATTTACATATTTACATTTTACATAGTTGGACATTTTCATTTTTCCTTCTTCAATTTGTAACCACTGAAACATAACAAAGTTGCTCAAAGAGTAATAATAATAATCTTAAAATCCCAACTGTATGCAAGTGTGGGTTTCTTTACACATTTTGCTCCAGTCAAGTGACTTCTTAGCTATCTCCTTATAAAAATAAATTACAGAAGGAGACTTTAAGAACAGGGCATGTTTCTCCATGCTTTAACCAACCTTGTAATGACCAGAATCAGACACGTTATTTTTAGAACTGTGCCAAATACAGGAATTCGTTGAGAAGAAATAACCCCCTCTTCATTTCAGCTCAATATATTCTTATTCATGAAGCTATAGAACATGCCATTCTTTACTCATAGTCTTACAATATGATTTGCTCACCACCATGGTTTGCAGCTGATTAAAGTCAGGGCTTTATGAGACATTTGACATATTCATATAATTCTGGGATATATTTTTCACTCTTAAATACGTGATTTTATATGAGGTATCTTTCAAATCTTTTATGGCTTCTTTATATCCAGCCTATAGGAAATTAATTCTTTCTTATCAGTATTCCCATTATAATTTTGTCAACTAAAAATTTGTCAGAAATTACTTCACATGCTTTCCCAGAAAAGCAATACAAATGGAAAACACTTTAGTGCCAGATCATCCTCTCTGGACTCCCCCAGAAACTTACCCACTCAGAGATGACTTCCTGTGAAAATTACATTTCAGCAACTACTCAATTAACTAGTTTTCTATTATGGTTATTTTGTTTTCTTGTTGGTGGTATTTATTTTGGAATGGCTTCTTTCTTTACTTTTTTTTTTTAATACAGAGCAACCCATTATCATGTCAAACATCTTACAAAAGTTGTCAATACTGTATGAACTATTTTTTAACAATCAAAATGTAACAATGGTTAAAATAAAAAGTCCTTTGTGAAAACACAGTTTCCCATAAAGGCCATCCTTATGGACTTCAATTATCTCACCTTCTCTTAATCCTTATTAATGAACTCCTTCATCAGTTGTTTAGATAGCTGGACTAATGTTTGGGAAGACCAGGATTATATCTGGTTCATCCTATTTATCTTTTATGAATATTGGCACAACATTAGAATTTTCTGTTGTATTGGAACTTCCCTACTTTTTCCAAACTTACTGGAAAATAATATTTGCAATTTAAACAGACACTCAACCAGCTCTTTTTAAAATCTTGGATGCAAGTTAACCTTTATTCATTGGTTGAAATGTCAAGTTTTAGTAGTTTTTGTTTAGTATCTTCTGTCAAAGTGGAAACTATTTCATCAGACTAAGAGCTAATAGGCATTTGCCAGGAACAAATCAGGCCTAATTTCTTTCTCTGACACAGTAAGAGTGCAGAGAATATGCTGAGGATGTTGTAAATCTTCCTTTTAATGAAGTTTTTACCATCTTATGATGATCCTAAAGAATCATGTGTTGACTATAAACTGCACGCAAAATCAGACGGGTAGCAGTTCCACACAATTGTTAGCAGTGGTCAGCAGTCAGTGACAGGCCATATCCAGTCATGTGCTGTCCTGGATCTAGATGTGGTCAGTATTTTCATGACTAACTGACCTTCAGAAAGGAACAACATGCTTATTAAATTTACAGTTGATTGGAAGCTAGAAGAGATGGAAGAGAAATCAAAATGATCTGGATGAAAGACTGGATTAAAGAAGTATAAGAAAAAGTCAGTCACACAGATACAGGATGGGGGGAAACCCAGACCAAACCAAAACTAAAACCCCATGATGGTAGCCACTTTTTTAGAAGCTCATCTCTAGGCTTGAGTGAATCATAAATTGAACACAAGTCAGAATTGTTCTGATGTTTCGGAAAGGCTAACATCACAGTGGGATGTATAAACAAGAAAAGACGCATGAAATAATCCTTCTGGTTTGGTTAACACTGCTGAAGCCTCAGCTGGAATTTGATTTTGAGCAGTGCCTTTCAAGAAAAATGTGAAAATATTGGAGGTAATCCAAACATGAGTGGCGAAAATGATCGTAGGTCTAGAAAAACATGACCTATGATGAGAAAATTAAATAACTGGATTTGTCTCAACTAACAGAAAGAATACTGAAGTTGGCATAATAAAAGTGCTCAAATGCATCAGAGTTTTCAGAGGATGAAAGGAATATTTATGCTTAGCAACCACGGTGGCTTGAACAATAAACAGTGGGCTTAATCTGGAGCAAGAAATAAAAGATATTGGGAAAGGTTAGATGGGAAACAAACTTATATGGGTAAGAATAGTAGAACACTAGGTCAGATTGCCAAAAACCTGCAGTTTTCAGTGCTGGAGGTCTGTAAAAACACATTAGAGAAACAGCTGTCATGAAAGATGAAGGTATTTTTAGGGTCAGGAAATGGACTAGATAACCTCTCAAAATCACATCATGATGTTTTTCTGTGCTTTTTCTATGATACAGTTAAAGTATGAATAGAATATTTCCCTTATGTACAGAATGTGGAAAATGTTGGAATTCTCATTTTAATGTTCTATTCAAGCTTTATCTTATAGCACGTTTCCTGAACAGTTCTCCTTTTTATACTACAATTAATGATTATATCACTGACAACTAGAAATTATTAGAAAATGACTACTACTGCAACAATTCTATTTTTCATTACAGACTTTAGTTTCCTAAAATAAATTTTTTCTTAATTTCTGGTTTACATTAATTTCTGCCCATTTTCCAATAGTTAGATATATTTTAAATGGCTGCTTTAATTTTTCACTCTCAGAGAGGCTGGTTTTCTGTGTGATCTTCCTTTGCGATTAAGGGACTGCATCTTCTCAACTAAAAGTGAAAATATTCTGAAGCAATTCCTAATTATTGTTCATATTTTTTCTCCCAATTATTGTTGATACTTGTCCGCTTAAAATTATTTCTATAAGATGATCTTGTTCAAAATTGCTACTGTTAAAGCCCCACATAGAACTAATTTGGATTTTATTCTCTTTGTGACTATGAGGTATTGTGTGCTTGGGTTAGCACAGTTTTTTAGAGTACTGTGAGAATATTTTTATTTCCAGATTTTTCTTCTCCTTAGCTTTTCTGACCTGAGAATTGTTCTAGGTGGTGGTGGAACATTCTGGAGATGCTTTGTTAATAGCTGCATGAGCAATTTCACCATGTGGCTCTAAACAGTGATCTTTCTCCTTTTAATATAACCCCTTTTCCCCATACAGTAGATTCTTGTCCTTAAAGTACTGGTATCACTAGAACAGACTATCTCTTTGGGCAACAGTAGCTGCAAATGGTTGAAGGAAACAAGCTTCATTGCAGAGTAGAGAACCAGAATTTGAGGACACACTGTGAAAATATTACTAGCGAATGTGTGGCAATAACAGCACCAAAATGACCCTCAGGTTACACTATATTATACTAAAGAGGGGAATGTAAGAATACCATGGCCAGACAGGAAAGCAACAGAAATAAAGGTTGTCCTTCTAGTTTAGCTCATATACAACTGCAGAGGCTTTAGATGCAAAGTCTAGAGGAAGCTACCTGAAAGTACTTGTATTGCTGCTTGAAGAAATTCTGTCTGCAGTTGCAACTCACTAATATGTGAGTAATGACATGTGGATCAGAAATTAAATTTGAAGCAGAAAGCCTATGATAGTCCTGAAAAGATTTATATACAAATTAAGCGCAGGAATAAGCACAGTTGTATACTTTCCTCTCTGCATGATGGATCCCTTGCCCCAGTACAATGTGTTCCTACAGATGCTGTCAACTCTTTCATGCTTACCACAATACACAGTAATGTAGAGATTTTTAAGGCTAGCTTGCAGTTGTAATTCCCCATTCAGCCATCAAAGCAGTCACAGTACTACAGCTATTGCCAGGATACACATACAATATAAGAAGAACAAAACCTGGGTATATTTTCCTTCTGATTTTCAAGGTCTCAGAAGCATCAAAGTAGGTGCAACAAGCTTCTAACTATTTCTGATTATGCTATTTGGCCAGCTCTGTAGCTATGCAACGCTTGGGCTAAACCCCAGGATGGAACACAAAGGGTATGACAGTCTGAGATCAAGCACTCATTGCCAGAAAGACTGTGGAGTCTGAAAGCCTGGGGGAGCTCATCACCTTCCTGGCAAAAAACTCTGAACAACTGAAACAAAATCAGGCCAAATCACGACCCTGCTGCCTATCGCTGGTCTTTTTCTCTATCCAGTCACCCACTCCCTTGGCCTAATCCCTCCTGCTGTTTTCAAGGCTGGTTTTCTGTGGAGATGGGATCCACATGTGAGCAGGTACAGGCAGGGACTGAACATGCTTTCTGTAGGTCTAAAGATATTCATAGGTGAATAAAAAAAACACCTCACTGTCAAGCCTCTCCTCCACTTACTGTTCCACTTAGACCAAACCAGGCCATATCGTGATTCCTTTATCATTAGCGAGTATTTTGCAAGAATCAGCAGAGGCAGTGCAGTGGCACATGGGTTGTGTGGAGACACTGGCACCAACAGCTCTCATACCTCTGAGGACCTCCATTGCTGGATCTCAGCATGCTACCAGCTCAGGAGGAGCATCAGAAAGCAGCAAGCAACTTCTTAAATGGAACCTGCTGGTGGATTTTTGGCTACCAACAACCGGCTGTTTTAAATCAGCTGTTAGGACTTTGTCATCTAACATCACTGGAGTAGCTCTTCCCACAGCTGGCTGATTATACAGCATCCATGTAGAGTTAAGGCATAGGAAACTCCAGATGTGCTGTGAACCACCTTCAGAGAAAAATTAACAGAATGTGAAATGGTGACAGGATTAGGTTCCAAGTTTTTTATAAAATATGGTATATTTTAAAGAACCAAAACAAGGGAAGGGATTAATTTGTTTTAAATTCTCCCAGAAAGAGAAAAAACCTATTAACCAAAACCTCCCCAAATCCTGAGTGTCCTCATAAATATGTGGATCTGATTGAATCCCTAGTGTGATGAGGAGAGGCAAACACAAGAGATGGGCTTGAACTCTGGATTCATACTTAAATCCTGAAAAGCTATGTCTTGTGTCTTCCTCACAAGATGCATAAATTTACCGAATTACTTCTTGCAGCAAAGGAGCCACAATAGGTTAAGATCAATTTAAAGTCCTATTTCAAAGATAGGACAGTCAGTGTGAAACTGTTGTTTGTGCATATGTGTGAGTGCCAGCTTAAACCCAGATCTGTATTCCTCCAGCAAGAAAATATATCTGGGAAAAAACAATGACAGCTGTACAACAGGATATGTGAATCAGCGTGTCAGTGTTTTACTTTCTACATTTGCTCATTCTGAAAAAAACACTTATTTCCTAACTATGTAAAAGACACTGCAATAATTTTCTAAGTGTCAGTCTTTCGCAAGAAATCCTTTGTAAGTATTGGTTTTTACATCCTTATGTTTTCAAAACATAACTGAATGTGTCCATTCCTCCTGGAATCACTCTGGAATGCATTTTTACAGCTGACAGAATTTATTTGCACTCAGTCAGGAAAAAAAAAAAAAAAAAAACAAACAAAAAAACACAAAAAACAAACCGACAAAAAAGCCTTTCTTTTGGTAATGTATGACTAAGATCTGTAGAGGTGACTGGCAATTCTAAGTGCTGAATTTCTTATGTTGCTTTACAGCCTCAAACACTGGATGCTCAGTATTTCTGAAAATTAGCTGTGTGGAAAGTATCATAAATTGAGCTTCCTCAAATGAGCAGTTAGTTGATAGTATACTGCTCAACTGCTGAAAGTACGGGAATACATAAGTACATGTGCATATCCATTAATATAAATAAATACATAGATTATGATGATGTGGTGCAGTAGAAAAACTTTATAATCATTTATTTACAGTTTTATAAGAGACAGCAACTGAGAAATAGCATTGTGCCATATTGCCACATATACTATATTAGATACAGCAAGTTAGAAATGTCTTAATTAAATATGTTTTCCATATTTCTTTCCCACAGAATAGAGCATCATTATATTAGAACTATTGCTCTTGGTTTTGCTTTTAGACAAAGAGAACATTATAATTCAGCAACCAAGGAAACAAACCCTGGCAGTGGTCCAAGAGAAAGGAATGAAGTGATTAACTCCTCTTGCATGAAATGGAAATGGAGATAAATGTGTATTTCATTGAATTTGAAAATCAGAGTTGAAGATTCTGTCTACCCACCCTTTGCTAAAAAAGAAACATGCTGAGTAAGTACTTGGGATGCTTACCTTCATTTATCTCATGGATTTTGCAGGAGGTTTACATTACTGTAGGTTCTTTCTGAATATTAGGTTAGTCAATCATTGGTAAATAACTGGAGCACCAGTGAATTTGTGTCTGACACAAAATTCCTCTACACTGATGGAACAGCATACTCTCTTTAAGATATTTATACAGCGTGTGGTGTCCCTGCCCATGGCAGGGGGGTTGGAACTAAGTGATCTTAAGGTTCTTTCCAACCTTAACTATTCTATGATTCTATTTTTAACACAAGGAGGCTCACTGATGTTCATTAGCACAGGTTGACACTAACATAAAACAAAAGAGAAAAATTGGATCTAACTACTGAAGTGTACTTTCTTATCCCTGTCCGGAGAAAAAACTATTAAATCAATGGACTTGACAAATCTGTTCAATTAGCATAATCCTGCAAATAGGTAACAAAGGTAGCAAACAAGTTTTTTCCTGCAGAGGTTATAATATTTCTTTTCAATAAGAATATTTTCAAATGGAGTTTATGAAATATTTCCTTAAAATAAAATTACTGGTGAAAAAAAAATCTGTGTCTTCTAGCCCATATACATGGAAGGAAGGATTGCTCTCATTCAAATATTTTTAGCTATATATTCACTTTAGTTTAACAGTCTTAAATGTTGGGGTTTCTATCACTTCTCTGAGTAGACCATATTGCTGTCCAGTAGATATCTTTGTCACAGAAATCATCTTACCAACATAGTCTATATTTTTTTAAAATAATTTTTTAAATCATTGACACAACAGATAAAAAGAGTTGTTATGCAGATATTCTCATTTATAAATGACTACATAGAAAAAAGAGTCACTGAACAGAAGAAAATTAAGTGCTGCATTTTTGGCAGTGGCACAGAAATACATAATTGCTTCCATGAGTTTTGCAAAAATAAGGAATTAATTTTCACAAATAATCATAAAAACTGTTTTCTGTTCTGTTTCAAGGCAGCCTGATCCAAATTTTGCCTTGCCACAGCCTTTTGTGGCAGAAGAACAAAGGTTGTTAAATACTTAATTACCAGGACAGTACACGTGACTGATGGATTGAGTTGGATCAAATAAGCTGCAATTACTTCACCACAGTGTGGCTGACTAAGATTGATACTTGGACTTCACTCAATGGTTTTCATCGTTCCACCAGAAATAAACAGAGCACAGCCTATTCTCAATATGTTTATGCATCAGTAACTTATATTACTTTTGGAAACTGTGAAATTTATGCCAGTTGGTTGTTAAAGAGAGTACAGTTTTGACTTTTTTTTCTTTTCTTCTCCCACAACTCAGAATCAATGTGTCCCCAGTTTTCATCTTCCTTACACTACATGCTATTCCTAAGAGCCGAGGCCAAGAAATAAACGGGCATAACTGCTTTCCTCCATCAAAAGCCTGGGCTGTTTTTTCCCTTTTGCAAAGAATACAAATGAGTCTTGAAGAAAAATTAAGATAAGAGTCCAGGTGTCAGTTTCTTTAAATAAATACATTCAGAGTCAAGATTAATACCAAAGCAGGCTACTTTTCCACAGAATTTAGATTTGTATGCTAAACTTTCTACAAAGTCTGGAAATAAGCTCCAGCCTCAGTGCTGTGGACTGCCTGCCTGCAGGATGGCTCATGGTCACAGTGCCATAGAAATGAGGCTGTATATCTTCCAGTTCAGGAGTGGTTTATGTACAGACAGCTCAGAGGACCAGCAAATCATAGGGTCCTATAGCTGAGTGTCCTTGCCTGCTTTTAGTTCTCTATACAATTTAAAAATACAACGTTCCCTGAAGAAGCAATGGTGGGGATACTAGCAAAGACATGAAAACAGTGATCTTTGTCCCTCCTTCCCATCATGTCATCCAGTCTTGTTCCAAGTAGCATGAGATGAATAGATGATGAAAGTCCAGCTGCCTTCTATATACCAATATCTCCAATGTGGCTACCAGCATGGCACCTGTAGAAGTGCTATTTCGTTGACAAAGCAGTTAAGGAAAATGCTTAGCATGGATATGACCACAGAGATACAGCAGCCATGAAATAGCGACTAGAGTTCATTAAACTGTCTTTACATATCTTCTCCAGACTTGCACTATATTGTTTTGCAAGGAAGCAAATACAGCTAAAGTCAGAATTAATTAATTTTAGGTTGTTTTCTTAGTGTGGTTTACATGTGTTAGTTCAATCAAGGACAAACATAAATCTGAAGCACATCGCTGACTTCCTGACAACAGGCAGCGAAATCATCTCTGTTGTGAAGACTCTACATTTTTTTTGTTGTTGTTGATTGATATTCTCTAATCTGAATGAAGCTTAACATAAACCTTGCATCTATTAGCCATGCCAAAAAAGGCTATTGTTCAGTGTTACATGAATAAATAATTTCCATATAGTGGTTTTCTATTTACTTACCATGTTCCAAAAGTCATCTTGTTTATGTGTATCGGAGTTAGTTCTGAATCTGCTCTAAGTTAGCAATATTATGTGCTCCATATGTTTGTATGACATTTTTGTCTGGTTTGGAATTTTTTTTATTTTTTTTTTTTTAATCATCAGGATTAATTCAAGAAGGGGTTCATATGCAGGAAGCAGAAGAATACCATCTCAAGTGGTTTGTACCCTAGCTCTCAGTCATCAGTGGTCTACTCGAACCAGTCCAAGTAGACTTGAAGGCACAAGAGAGGACAGCTGTCTGATTTTAGCATGATATGCCTTCTCTGATAGGTGGAATACAGGTCATAGGGCTAACGAGAAGCCAAATGATAGAGCAGGGAGAGGCAAGCTAAAAGGATTGACCTAGGAAAAGGAGGAAGGTAGATGTGTGCAACCTTGGGTACACTGGAATTAATATTTTAAATTTCTTTGATAAATTCCTTCATGACAGTTGTCTGGCCATAGTGCAGCAGTAATCCCACCTTCTGAAGAAAAGATTTGCAGATGCTAAAGCCAGATGATCTTTCCAATGAGTTTGATTAGCACGGGTTACCATATTCAAGAGTTACAGTCTAAAACTGGAAGAATTACAAAGCTGATCCTCAGTACAGGTTTAGGCGAGAGCCAGCCTCATGGGGAACATGTTACTAAGCAAGGGCAAAAGGAAGAAGAAAAAGGATGCCACCCCTGTATCTACAGGATTGCTTCTTCATAGTATTTTCAAGACTCTTGTTTCAGTGCTGGACTCAAAAAATCTATATTTTCAGTAAAAATGGGATATTTTTAACTGCTTACCCAATGGAATTGATAATGTTGAAATAATTAGAACTGATCCTAAACCATAATTTATTTTCTGTTACTCCTAGTTACTTTTTCATTTTATTTAAGTGTTAAACCACAATAGCTACTTGCAAGTATAACGTATGTCTGATATTATGAAGGTGTGTGCTTATTTGATTTAGTTATGAAGTGTCCCAACTAAAATGGGTAATGTGATGCAATGGCTGAATTTAATAAGTATGGATGTATCAAGCTGGCCTTGGTCAGTCTGAAAAATTGGCGCTCAAGCATTGGCATAGCTCTGTCTGATGTGGGTTTCAGAATATTTCAGGAAATTCTTTTCTTTGAAGTTTTCTAAAAAGCCTGTATCAGTACAAATTTTTTAATCTTCCTCCTTGGAAGCCCTTGGCTTTTTGTATACAAGCTGCTTAAACCTCCTTTCAACACTCAAGCAAGTCTGTGATAGGTAAATTAAATAAAAACAGATTATATCACTTAATGCAGTTAGTTATTCATCAGAACTCAGTTTAAGGAGATGTCTCTTAACCTTATAATTAGAAATTAGATGGAGACAATAAAATGTTCTTGGAGCAAATCAAGAACCATGGGAAGTCTGGAGGCTTATACAGCATGAGTGGTGCTGCAAAATCAACATATGTAAATGACAAAGTCAAGCAAAAATAAAATAAATCAATGGGATATAAGCCTGACTTTATTTTCTTTTCATATCCTAATTGTTGCAGAAGATAGTGCAAATATTAAATTGCAAGACTTCAGTTAGAATACATCTTCCACGTACTAACCTTGTTCTTCCACAGTTCCAAAACCTCTCATAATTTCTGATTTATGATGTGCCCACGTTTCACTTAATGACTCTCCCAGTGCCTTTTTCAGTTTCTTAATTTTTTTCGGTCTCCCTTATTCTTTCAAAGGAACTGGTTAGAGAACATATTAAGAGGTGTGTACCTAATGTAGAACAGATGACATGAATACCCACAATGGTCAAAAAAAAGAGAGTGGGAGGAAAAAAGAAGAAAATTTACTATTGAGTTTTCTTCCTCTTAACTTTCATTTTCTCTGTATCTGACACCCAGAAAGAAATGGGGAGAACATTTTCATTTAAACATTATTATGTTTATTCAATCTTTCTCTGCAGATTATCTGCTTGGAAATTGTAATTTACAGCATACATAATTTTATAATCCGTACTACATGTCCTCTATAGGATAATTTAAAGATTACTAAAATTAAATTCTCAATGTTTTTTCATCCAGCAATTGAATATTCAGTTATGAAAAGCATAAACCTCTAAATGTGAAGAATAGCATATAAATTCTCTCTCAGTTTACAGATTTTCAGAACAGCTTTCCTGGAAACACTGTAAACAAAGTGCCTCACATAAATGTAAAGTGACTTGATTTATGGCTGACCCATCTATGTTATTTGCAATTTCCTTGAATTTCTTTGCTGTTATTTCTGTTCGCTGTAACCACTAAAAAGAATAATTAGATACAAAATCTTCATAAATGTCTTTAAAACCATGTTGCTTCAGTTTGTCCTGGTCTTCTATCACAGGAAGATTTCTTGAAGTTACTCAGAAACTTCTCAGTAAATAACTTTCTGTAGTATAAAATTTATTTCACATCTGTTAATATGATAACACAATGTGCATTCTGCATAACCATAGCCATTTTCTAGAGATTAAAATTCATCTCTTCAGAAATAACAAATCATCCCCTGTGTAAATATTCCATATAAAGAATAACTAGTTTCAGTGGTATTTTTACTGTTTAAAAATTCTAAAATCTACTCAGAATTGAATGTTGCCCTTAGAAGCAGAATGAAAGACAAGAAATACTTGATTAAGCAACTGAAGATACTAAAACTATCAACTCCAAATGAAAAGACTGTCTAGGGCAGCCATTGTACCAGATGATTACAGAACTTTTCTATGACTTAATTTCAGATTTTTTGTGCTTACACTGGGCAATGAGTCAGTTTGCTAACTACTGCCCAGACTGGACAGAGAAGAAGTCAGGCTTAAGCTAAAAGAAGTGATCAATAGATGAACCTACATTGGAACAGAATTTTAAAATTTCCCTACTCTGGTAGTGTTCAGAATAGGCTGTAACTCCCTTGTCCTAATAAAAGTGGCAGTATAAACCTAAAACTGCACACTTGCAAGACAGAAAATACCTGGGGAAGATTGAATTTCCCTTTCCCCAATTTCCTTGCATTATCAGTATGAATCAAATTATCTATCACCAGTTTTGCATTTCTAACTCACACAACATTGTGTACTGAATTAGCTAAAGAATCACAACATCAAGGTTTTCTTTTGAGAAAAGCAGAGTGCAGGACTGAACCTCCATAACTGTTATATTTAAGTTATTCACTCATTCCTTTCTGAATTATCTCAGTCATTTCCATTTGTGGTTCATGAAAATCCTGCTAGCACTTCACCTGAGAGCTAATCATACAACAGCTCATGGTGGACACTGAAGTGATTCTAAAGCCATTGAAACTTCTTGCTTGTTTGTTTTGCAGAGGGGTCTTCCTAATAGAGGGTGTTTGCTAATTAGGGAATCCTAGGAAAGGTAAAGAGGCTGATGCGGAAAATGTCTCTTGCACTTCCATATCCTCATTTCGTTACTTGTTGCTACAAGATTTAACCACAGACTCAACTGGTATTAATTTCCAGGTTATCCAAAGCAGATGGAAAACAGAGAATGAAGCAGCCATTAACACCTACACGAAGCCCCAGACAGCTTGGGATTGTACCAGTGTACAAACATAATAACTGCTACAGAACAAACCAGAGGACCATCTAATTTGACCTTCTGTCTTCAACTGAGCTGGTGCCAGCCATCTCAAATGTAGATATAAAACCCCCTAATACAAAAAATTGTGCAATGCTCTGTCATAGAGGAAAATTATCCCTGACTAGGGTTGTTGCTCAATTATGTCCTGAAGCGTGAGGATTAATGGTTCTTGTGACTTTTGTCCCAGCATGAGTAATTGCAGATGCCATTCTTATTCAGATCAATGGATAATTCTGCTCTGAACCTTTCTCAGTGCTTTTCCTTGTAGTCATCTGTGACCTTAAATGGCAGAAAGTGTCACATCATTTTAGAAACACATCTTGACTATATCCTGCCATGGATAAAAGAAGAAGATTTTATCTCGGTGTGAAGCTAAATTTGTCTGCAGAGGGATATTAACTGAGATGATGAGTTATACAGTCATTTTACTGCCATTCCTACCTACATTTCACTCAGATCAACACATTCTGCTGTCAGTCACCCTTTTAATGTCCCATTAAGTCCAAGGAGTTGAGATAGGATGGGTGGGAGAGGAGATCAGCTGTTTCTATTATCTGGAAGTTGCAGTAGAAAATCATAGCCTTTCAGCTGCTATCAGAATTTTTAACCAGCCAGGTGAGCAGGTAGTGCCATGAGTGCTGAGATGCTCCACTGCAAAACCTGTACCTATGTTAAAATGTCATGCCTATTCAGGATAGACAGTTCTCACCTGAAGAAGCATTTTGTGGCATGTTGCATTTTTTTTTCTCTTCACTGTTAGTTATTAATTAGAAAGGTATCCATTAAGGAGCTAAAATGTGTTCATCCGATGATTTTATCTAAAGGTACCTCACTGAAAGGGAAAGATAAAAAAAGACAACTAAAAATGCTAGGGTGTCTTTCAGTTGCTAAGGAAGCTTTCAGCAAAGTATTTACTAGACCAACTGTTATTGGGAGCCGTGACTCCTACTTTGTATAAGGTTACATTGTTTTTAAGCAGAGGCAAAATAAAACAGCAGACTTTGTCCAAGAATCATTAAAATGACCAAAAGAATTATCTGAGTACATGCACTAGCTGGCTATGGT
Source organism: Psittacula echo (assembly GCF_963264785.1). NCBI lineage: Eukaryota > Metazoa > Chordata > Aves > Psittaciformes > Psittacidae > Psittacula > Psittacula echo. The sequence goes on along the minus strand of NC_137738.1, from coordinate 32,597,462 downwards.
AGAAAGAAAAGACTGAAACATTTTTTATGGACAGACCAAAGAAATCAAGCAAATGTCTGTAAATTTCTTAATACCCAAGAAATGACTGTTCCCAAATAGTTTTCTACACGTGATACATCAGCAGGTTTCTGGCAGGTGCCTTAAGGAGACATTTCTGCACATTCTTTATTCCTGTTAGGAGACACTGTTCCTCAGACTGCCACTGGGGTTCTGTTTGGCAGCCACAGTGATTCACCAGAAAATGAAACACATTTTTGATTGTATAGAATACGCTCAGGTCTATACACATGATGATTTGATTAGGAGAAAAATGGTAGAAAAGCAAGGCCAGATGATCAGAACCACTTTCTAAGGAGCCTGACTTCTGACTTAAAACAAACAAATAACCCCCCCCAAGTATAAATGTCACATCAAAGAAAGTAGAAACCTGGGGAAAAAAGTTACCTGCACAGAAAAATCACAGGAAGTTTAAAAATATCATCACATACGTCTGTAAGAGTGCATGGAAGGGACCAACTATCTGAGAACTAATAAGAAGAAATATCCTGTGCAAATGCATGCAAATCTGCAAAAGAAACTAGTTCATAATTCCCCAGCAAATATTCACTCAAAAGTGGAAGTTGGCACAATCTTCATCCAAAAATATGGTCAAAATTTGAGATGAGGATGCATACATGGAAGCTGCTAGCAGAAACTGAGCATCCAGAGGGACCTTGATAGGTGATTCAAAGCCAACATGGTGAAGTTCAACAAAACAAAGTGCAAGGTCCTACACCTGGTTGAGGACAATTCCAGGCACAACTACAGGTTGGGCAGAGCAGAGATTCAGAGCAGCCCTGCAGAGAAGGACTTGAGGATGTTGATTGATGAGAAAACAAACATGAGCCATATTCAGTGCGTGCTCGCAGCCCAGAAAGCCAACCGTATCCTGGGCTGCATCAATAGAAGCGTGACCAGCAGGTCGAAGGAGGTGATCCTGCCCATCTACTCTGCTCTCGTGAGACCTCACTTGGAGTATTGTGTACAGTTCTGGTGTCCTCAATGTAAGAAAGACATGTTGCTGTTGGAGCAAGTCCAGAGGAAGGCCATGAGGATGATCAGGGGTCTGGAGCACCTCAGCACAGGCTGAGAAATTTGAGGCTTCCAATATCTGAAGGCGGCCTATAAAGATGCTTGAGATGGACTCTTCATTAGGGACTGTAGTGATAGGACAAGTGGTAATGGGTTTAAACTTCAACAACGGAAGTTCAGGCTGGATATAAGGAAGCAGATCTTTACTGTGAGGGTGGTGAGGTACTGGAATGGGCTGCCCAAAGAAATGCTCTATCCCTGGCAGTGCTCAAGGCCAGGTTGGACAGAGCCTTGGTCTAGTGTGACGTGTCCCTGCCCATAGCAGGGGGGTTGGAACTAGATGATCTTAAGGTCCTTTCCAGCCCTAACCCTTTTATGTTAGAAGGCTTCTACCTTTGCATGATATGATTCTATCATGCAAATTCTATCTTTGATTCTATCTTTGCACTTAAACATAGCAGATGTGTTTGCTCACAGTTATTGGGTGAAGAAAGAGGTTTTTCTTTTGTTTTGAAGTTGGAGGACATTATTAATTGTGTCTGGAAGACAAAAATCTCTGAAAGGCTTTTTAAACTTTTATTTATTTGCATATTCAATAAGAGATTTTCTGACAATATGTAGGCTGGCTTTCCCCCACAGTCAAAGCCTGGGTATTTGCTTTGTGTTCTTTCTGTAGCTGAATGCCCATTCTAAGTGTTTGTTGTGTGTTAGCAGTCTTTCAACATGGGTTAAGAAAGACACTGGTGGATATATACAAAGGTGCTAATTTGCAAGCCACAATAGTTTGATATAGGCTAAGCTAGTTTATTAGTGACTTTAAAATCTTCTGTCAAAGGGCTTCTGCCCCTTTTCCTGCCAAAACTTGAAATGTTTGAGTAGGATCCTGCTCACATTTCTTCTAATAACTCTCAGTCTGTTAAGTGCTTTTTCTTTTCCCATTTGAAATCTTTCTAACACCTTTTGAAATTTATGTTTTTAGAAACCCTCCTCAACTGCTTTTGCCATCTTGCACAACTTAACCACATTAAGTGCTCCCATCACAGATCCTAATGCTAAGATAACCGTAACCACAAACACTGTCCTTTCTTCTCCCTTTCTCTCACCAAGAATCTTTGGTAATATTTTGAGCAGAGGTTATAAGATGTAAATTGCCACTTCATTCCCATTCCTTAAGTAAACCTAAAAGCAGCTATACTTATATAAAATGCCCACCATATGTTAAATAGATGTACAAATTTCTTGTAACTTGTGTTCTTTCTGATCTTATGCACTAAGGCTGCCTTCTGTCAGTGGAGTTTCAGAGACCAACAATATTCCCAGTCTACACAAGCTGGATACATACATTTGAATTTGAAAATGTGTAGTACACACTGAAGGACCTAGATCAGATTGAGAACTATATCCACAAGCAGTAATGGTGTGGAAAGGCTTATTTGCTAGCAGTAGTTCAAAAATGGCATAGTAGCTGAATCTAAATTGCAAATTTTAACTTTCTAAATACCAGTAAGTCCGGTGACAGTGGAAGGACTCCATCTATAAATAAATGTAGTTTATATGGAAAACTGTCTCAACTTGATTTTATCAATTTGACATGCATATAATACAGTTATTGTCAATAGATTGGAGCAGTTCTGATTGTCTTCAAATAATGATTGGCTGTAGCAACCTGATACCACCTGGCTAAAGTACAGTTTCAGGTAGCCCATAAAGATTATATTTGAAAGACAGAAGGAAGGAGATATTATTTTTAAATAGCAAAATTAATGCTTTATATCAGGAAAATTATTCTAATTTTGTTTTGTTAGTGTACTTAAAACATGTAGTGGTGTGGTTTATACAGTAGCTGTACTGTATAATTCATTATATTAAATTGTGCACATAAATGTAGATAATGCTACAGCGAATGTTCAGAAGTTAAAATTCGAGTTTTATAACTATGTGAGAAAAATACTGTAAAGCACACTGAACTTATTTGCTTGCAACATTTGTTTAGAACTGTGAAGTGTTATATGATACTGAATGGATCAGCTTCCACCTGCTCTCGCTGTTGTGTCAGAATGTTGCAGATCCCTTGACACAGCCAAGAGATTCTAGAATAACCACTTAATTTTTTTAATTCTTTTGTCTGTGAATCAGTAATGGTGGTCATGAACACATGGTAAATTACATCTCTAGGATGCTCAAAAATGTGGGTGTTTATGAAAAACTATTCTGCCTGTTAAGAAAGAGCACTGAGATATCGCTGTAGGGGGACAAACTCTGAAAACAAGCTTAAATCTCTTTTCTTGCCCTAGAATAAGTGATCTATCTCGGGAGACTTTCAGTAACATTAACTCCACCAAATAACCATTTGGTGTCTAATCTAGTTTACTTAAGGGTTAAACCTGAAGGAATGTGCTCAGTCTACATTATTCTGTGCTTGAGAGAGTCATTCCAGAGATGGCTGAATGAAAGACCATATCCACAAATGTGTAACCCTTAATGAAATTCATGCTGATTATTATGTCAGAGGCCAGCCACAGTCACATGGGAGATTTTGTTTGCAAGTTTCATTTGCCTGCTGAAATCTCTCCATGCTTCATCCACTACCAGTATGATGTGGAAAAGAAGAGGAGGGAAAAAATAACCCAGACGTATTTCCGTCCCGGATACTCAGAAGCAGGGATGTGTGAGAACAAACAACTCTCTGCTTAGGGAAAAATGGTTCTGCAAATCAAGGTACTCCTTTCAAAGCCTATTTATGAAATAAAACAAAACCAGAAACAAAACCAAAACCAAGACCTACAAAAAAAAAAATACAAAACACCACGTCAATAAGCTATTGCCACAGTTTACATGTGGGACAAGGAGACCAACTATATGAGTATGCATAAGGCATGCAGGACGTGCTCTACAAGGCCACACAATTGAAAAACATAAATGTGTGTGGGTTAGCCAGTGTCAAGTTTGTTTACACATGAATAAATCCTAATTAGAGAAATGGAAAAATGTCTGAATCTAAATTTAAAGTGGAGTCTGTTCATAAGAGTCATGGGTGACTAAAAGTAATTAAGGCCGTCACTTAACTAAACAGATGTGACAGATTAACCATGTGTTTCTATCTTTGATGTAGATGTAGATTTTTTGTTTTGGATACATTGCAGTTGAAAGTCCTTTAATATTGCCTGAGATACATCTGCCATTATTTTGATTTGGTATATTTCTTGTTGCAAATGCATTTAGCACTGACATTTAGTTTGTATAAACAATCGAAAGTGTTTACAATGAAAAATACTTGTTCAAGAAAGCCACAGTAGAGAAAAATACATTCAAAATGCAAGACAAAAGATGTGCAGTTAATAAAATACATTTTCATGCTTCATTTTGCATGGATTTGTGCAATGGATTTACATGAAAGTAAAAAAGAAAGCAAAGTTTCATCCAAGACTGCTCCAAAAAAGCCTAGTCACTTTTCTTTAAAAATAATATTTTATTTTTTATGTGTTGGGGCCTTTTATTTTTGCTATTTCCAGCCCTGAAGAGTTCAGATGTGCTGTGTTCCTAGGAGTCATCCTGTTCTACCAGTGCTTCTCCCCAAAATGGAATGAAGAAAGATTGGATATTTCTAGCACAGTTTATTCTCCTGAGCTCCCAATCCAGATAACTCAAAGCTGTATATGATAACCGTGCTCAGATAACTACATATGCAGATGCAGCTCTATGAATAAGCTTGCAGATATATTTAAATTCTGGGTTGCAAGTTGTCTGCATGCATCATCTGAAAGAAATAATTGGTGAACTGGTGAACAGCTTTTATAGAAAGTTATAACTGATGGTGCTCTTTGGCTCCAGGCTGGCCAATATACGATGCTCCTGATCTGAAACAGTAAGTTGCCTATGAGACTGGGGATGATTGTAATTCCTTACCTCTCATCATCTTGTGTAGAAGCTCTTAATTCCCAGCAACTCGATTGAATTGTCACAATGAGCCTTAAAATTTCTGAATTATGACCATTTACATCTCCTCCTCCAGAAGCTGTGTTTAACAAGTCGGTGTCTGCATTAGCATCTTTCAGGTTTGATTTGTTTGAAAGATTGAAAAAAACTTTTAAATCACTGATTAAAAAATAATACATATATTTTTCAGATGTTCATGATGAAAACATTTCCTGCATGCTGCTCTGGGAAGTTCAATGGAATATACAGCATCTGTCTGCCAGAGAGCAGCTCTCTAACTTCAGACCACAGAGGCTGCACCCACCCAGAGTCTTTCAACCAGCAGTTTTTTGAAGGCCAGACTCCCAAGGTTTTCTCTGGACTAAAATATTCCTGTGTACCAAAAGACCTGAAAACAATTAGGGGAAGGTATTAATGAAACCTAATGGTAGCCCAGGGAACCTTGTCTCCCTAGATTCACTCCCTGAGGGCAGTGGCACTTCCAGAAGACACCTGCCTACATCAAATAACCCCCAAAAGAGTGTTTCTTCTTCTCCATGGACCACAAAAAGGGCCTAAGGAAGCAGACTACGGTTACTATTAGCTTTGGTGTTTTGTCCACTAACCATTTTGTACAGTCATTTATCTCTCATATAGAGAGTCTGGAATTCAAAAAGTCATACCACAAATTATGTCAGCTAGCACAGCTAGAAGAAAAAAACATAAAATACTAGGTCATCTTGTCTATCGTCTGCCTGCGTGGGATTGTTTCCCACACAATTCATAGATATGCCACCCATAAAGGCAGCTGGTAAGAGTCTGAATCACATAAACAAGGGGGGAGGGAAACTGTATAAACTTTGTAGTATAACAGGAGGACATTTTACCAGGTTTTTTAAGGACACATCTTCAGTCTGATGGCTCTTAGCAGCTGTAAATCTTTCAAATTTGACTTCAGCTATTGAGAATTTTCCAGGTGATATCACAGCTTTATGCTATCTCCTTCTGTGCTCACAGCCTATATAATATCTTCAAGGAAAAATATAAGCTAAGCATAATTTCCTTAAGTTTAGCATGAAGTGAGCATACTCAAGGCAACAAAACCATCCAGCCTAGAGATATTAGGTCTGAATTGACTTCTCTCCATTTTACTGAGATCAAGAATGCCTGTTTAAGCGATCTCACACTGCCTGAGCAACAAGCAATATATTCAAGATGTGATGCTGAGGGAAAGGCCTCGGTAAAGTCAGAATCCTGACATCAAAGAAGTAACTATTTAAAGCCACATGACAGGTCAATTGAACCTCAGTAATTTTAACAGTATTCAAGCCATTCAACATCTATATACCATGTCGGGGATCACTATCATTACTTAATTCTTACTTTTTATCTTCCATCTCTCTCTTCGCTATATTGATTCCTTAATTATTTATGAAGGCACACATTTTTACAGAACTTGTAGGACTGTATTAGTTTCTAGGTAGTCTACAACTTTTTCTGACAAAATGGACTGAAATCAGCAAGTGAATTTACAAGCTATGAAGCTACCCTATGGCTTTAAAAGCTTTTGAGACTGAAACACATACATATACATAACCATGACATACTTATTCTCTGATATAAAATTGGATTTGAAAAGAGAAAGGACAATTACATTTTGCAATGTCTTTATGTATTAATACCACACTATAAAAGTCTCAGATAATGTTTTCGGCTCTTGTTACTGGAAGTGCAAGTCCAAAACTACCTCTGATTTATATGCTAAATTTTCTACATAAAGGTTGTAGAAGGTTGTTTCTTCTTTTGTAAGAAAATAATTACAAAGTTCATGTTTGATGGCTGCCTTTGCTGCCATTAGCTAAATGAGTGGTCAGCATTTAATAGGATGCACTGAGGTACATCTTCTGACCATGTTAGAGTCTGGAAATGTAAATGTCAATCCATTAAGAATGTCAGAACTGCTACAGATTTTACATGGAAGATTCTCAATTACAAGACTTGCCAAAAGGGGCAAGAAAGTCTAAAGCAAGCATACCTATACAGTACAGAATGCTGATGCAAATATGGAGATGGCTCTTTAAAAAAATTCTGCTAATTGCTTATAATGTCATCCATGTTAGCTTTCCATATAGACATCTATCTGTGTAATTTTTAAACAATTTTTTTAAATAGATTGATATTAACAAAACCCTTAAAGATCTATAAACCCTCATGATATTACTATTTCATCTCAAATTTCTAGTTATAGCAAACTGCCTTTTGGAGGATGGGTAGAGAAGTTTAAGGTCAAGAAGAAAGAAGACCTTTTTTATGAAGAGAATGAGGTGGTAACTTCACCTGAGTCACACATGATATAAAATGGTTTACTCTTGACAGACCATCATTCCTCATCCTGTTGCAGCTGACACTAGGGAATAAACACAGATTTTCTGCCTTTAGCCTTTTTTGTCACTTAGTTTATAAGTTCCCTGCCTGATGGTCTTTCTCTAGTGCAATGAGATCCGTTCAGCTCTACAAGAATGCACCATAATATTAACAATGAGGAAAATGGTCTTCTTTCCACATCTCATTTAAGAGACAGTTTAGTTTTGAGTGATGGCACAGATGTTCTTGTGTCTAGTTCTATTCAAGCCTATGAAAATGTTTACTTGCCCTCTAGAAAAGAATGGCCCCTGATGTAAAAACAGAGTTCATCTCTGAGCCAAATCCGTGGTCAGCTCTCTCTTCCTCCTGAAGTCCATGAGAATTTGACCCAATGTCAGTCTCAGAGTACAAAGAAATGGAAAGTTTTCTACAAATGACTGTGTGTGCCATGCGGTTTGGGCTCTTCATGTAACACATCACAAATTCTGGTAAAGGACCATGGCCAAAAAAATGATAATATTCCTTACACTGTTCTATTTGACAGTTCACCCACTTTTGGAAGATTATATAACATATCGCATGAATTGTCCCTTTCCAGGGTTTAACCCGAGTATCTGAGATTGTTTTCTTTCCTTGCAATGGATGCAATTAGGATTGCTGAAAGAAGCTTTTTACATATTATGAACTTTAACTATAAAGCCAAATGGCATTAAATTGCCAGGAAACCATCCTGCCTGTTTTCTGAGCAGAAATTATCATGTTTGACATATACTCCAAACCAGGAATTAAATGTATGTTACTGTCTAATGTTTAGGAAATTATGTTTTAAAAGTCACCCATGGACAAAGCTGCTTGCAGAGTGTCCTGCTTCACATATCATTGAGTGCTAACAAAAGAGAACCAGGGACTTAGTATTATGTTGAGGAGAGAAATAGCAAAATACAATTTTGATTTCTGGAAGAGTAGGTCTGAACAGTAAACTATCCACCAGAATATCAAAGGACCTTGAAAATGAAGGACCCTGAGGTATAATCTCCATTGACTTCAGTGCAATTGGGCCAAAGACATTTTCAACTTAACGTGGTTAAATCTTGGTACAAGCCTAATATAACTTTTGCCAACAAAACTAGAAGAAAAATCCTCTAAATCTTATTCTGAAAGAACTGGCACATTGTCTTCCACAATAAAAACAATTCTGCAAATACATTAAGTTTTTATGTAAAATGCATTGTTTATGCTTTGTAATTTGATTGAAGTTAGGAGAAGTATGGAAAAAGAACACTGTACTCAGTTGAAACAGCAATGGAAGAATTTTTTTTTTTAAATATTTGTTTCTTTGCTGCAAGTTACTATGAAAGCTTCTTCTATGTTTAAGAGCCTTGCAGGTCTCAGTACGTCAATAGAACCAAGTGAAAAACACTCATCCAAACAGCACTATAGCATGATCTGTTTCTAATTACTTCATCATGTATTCATTTGTCTTTGCTTTTAACAGGACTTCTTTACACATTTGTATTTGTGCATGAAAGCCATTTTATAATTGCTCTGATGTATAGTCATATATTTCACAACAGCTGAGGAGATGCGTAACTAAAACTATGCTGAAAATCTCTGTGTAGTGGCGGGCTGCTTGCTGTTAGCCAGCTGAGACTATTTGTTCTTTGCAGAGCTATTAAGAAATCCTTCAGTGAAATAACTTTGAGTGTGCCAGGTTCATGTTAGATGCAGATACCAATGGTGGGCTTCATTTCACCTCAAAGGGGCACCTAGTTTCAGTTAGTTATTTAGGCTTTCTATAAAAATGAAGGGGAGACATGGGCACCTTATGAGGCCTGTATAATTTAGTTCCCTGACTTATGGTGAAACAAAATGTTCTTTGGAGAATGCTGTCTCTCCTCTGATGAGAGAAGTTTAGATGGACTAGTTTAGACCAGATACCCAAATTCTAGGCTGTCAAATTAAAGAGGGATGAATCCTGCCTCATCCGTTTATAATTACTTAGTTGTGATTTTTGTTTTATTTCCTAACTCAGTTAGTGAGTGTTGCTGGATAAGGCCTTGTCAGTTGTGCTGTAGCTTGATGACAAGAGACCTGAAATGGCTACCTCAAAAACAAACATAATAAGTAATAAAAAGACCACATTCCAGTGTAGACCAGTGAGTACTCCCAAAGCATGGAAAATTTTGGAAACTAAAGAAAGCTAAGCCAGAGGAAGAAAACAACACATATGCTTAAGTTACTGGAATACTGGAGCTATGTTTTATCCCTGTAAAAAGCAAAGCTGCATGAGACAGACTCACGCTGCTCTAAGGCCAGGTGCCAACTTCAAGTCTGTTCTCCCCAGCTAGCAGCTGACTGACATAAACAGCTACCAAACAGAAGGCCCACGTCTATGCATCTTTTTTCTTTCTGGCACCTGCTATATTGGCCAAGCATTGCAACAAACCTAGCTTCTCCCCCATATGTGGAAGGACCAGCTGTGATTCATGCTGACCTCTCTGCCAACAGCCCAGGGTGGCTGTGAGCCTGAGTGGGCAGCCCAAAGATCTTCCACCATGCTGAAAGGGTGCACTGTCTGCAGTCTCCTTGAATCATGCTCCTCCAGCAGTGCAAGTGCACCAAGATTTCAGGCACATCCAGACCTGCGCCTTGGAGATGCTTTATTTCTTGGAAGGAGCTGGGAACTTGAAAGCATTTGCTGTGCTACTGGGACACTTTGAACAGTAGAATAAACTGCTGTGAAAGGGGCCATTTGGGTAAATTCGTCTTGCTCCCAAGTCTTTTTTTCAAAGTCCTGGACACCTGCACCACAGTGGATTTTCTGAGTATGGAGTAAAGACTTTCTATTTAATACATACATATGAAATATGTATAAATATATATTTTAGAATTATTTCTTCTGAAGGCACTTGCTTTTTGAATGTATGGATGGCTAGACCTCAAAAAATTATTTAAATGTTTTTCTTAAAAACAAGCCAAATATTTTCAAGGCATCTGGTTTTGGTGAGAGCACACTGATTGTTTTGTAGAATATTTATATGTATCTTGATCCTTACAGAATTTTTTTAAAGAAAATATTTATATTGTGGTTTCTAAATCAAACAACGTTAAGTATGTAAATAATGAAAGACTGCACATTTATTCCTTTTTTTTTTTTTTTAGCTTAGGTTACTTTTTTTGAGATTTAGACTTAAATGTGAAACGGCTTGTATGGGGTCAGACGTAGGTAGGTGCCTTCAGACATGAAAAAAAATAAAGACCCATTTGTATGTTTGAGTGAGAGATGTTTTGTACAGTTTGATCAACACTGAATTATAGCCTGAATTTCCTTTAATGTAACCATAAATTTGAAGTATTTCAGCTGAATGTGGGACAGATGCAACAGTTAAACTGTAAAGAGAATAAGAATAATTAAGCCTTTACATCTGAATTAACTGTGTAAATATTTTTATGTAGTTCATGTGAAATTATTTTCTTTCTATAGCAACTGGTTTGTCAGAGGCTTTTTGGTGGACAAAGGAAATGCAGGAGGGATTACTTGCCTTTTTTGAGAAGAGTATGTTTTGAATTTTCTTCATAATCCTCAATTTGTCCCAGATTTGTCAAAAAGATTTTACAAGTTTTGCCAACTGTTGAAATGAGCTCAGGCTGAATTTACAAAGTATAGACTAACTGTCAAGTTAATCCTTTCTTTGAGCCCCACAGAAAGTTTACTGTTTTGTTCCAAACCATGGAAAACTCATGAGTATGGTTGCGTATTGCTTTGTTTTTTTGGGTTTGCACGAGCCCTGAAACCCAAAGGTAAACTCAGCAAGTGTGTAACCCACAGTAAATAAAAAAAAACAATCAAAGAAAAACCAAACAAACCAAAACAAAACAAAAGCAGGGGGTGGGGGGCGGGGTGGGGTAATAAAACCAAAAAACCCCAAAATAATATATTGAACCCTGGGGATTTGAAACTGCCAAAGCTACTTCTCATAGCTTCAGTATATGAAAAAGAATGCTATTACAACACCAGAAACTTTAATGTCAAGAGAATGACACTATTTTTAACAACGTTGAACTGTCACATTGCTTTTGGAAAAGATGTCATTGTTTGGTAGCTCTAATTCGTTGTACATAAACCATTCAGCTATCTAAACTCAACCAAAAAAAAAGGGACAAAACCTATAATTTTTTTCTAATCCATATGGAGTCTAAATAATCATAGAATCATAGAATGGTTAGGGTTGGAAAGAACCTTAAGATCATCTAGTTCCCATCCCCCTACCATGGGCAGGGACACGTCACACTAGACCATGTCGCTCAAGGCTCTGCCCAACATGGCCTTGAACACTGCCAGGGAAGGAGCATTTACCGCTTCTTTGGGCAACCCATTCCAGTGCCTCACCACCTTCACAGTAAAGAACTGCTTCCAGGTTATACCAGCCTGAACTTCCCTGTTGAAGTTTAAACCCATTACCCCTTGTCCTATCACTACAGTTCTTGATGAAAAGTCCCCCTCTGGCATCCTTGTAGGCCCCCTTCAGACATTGAAAGTCTTTTACAAGGTCTCCACACAGCCTTCTCTTCTCTTTTTCAGTTCTGACAACAGTTCCTGAATTACCACACAAAGTGATACCATATTCACTCCCATATCTGCATCTCCCTTTGCAGGAGAGTGAAGATAAAGATTTTTTTTTAGTATGTTTGTACATTTTGCATCTTCTGACTGTGAATTGAACTTAGCGAAAATGTTCAGCTTTTAGTAATGGTTTGAAAGATGACAAGCTTTTTTCATGTTGTAAACAGGACAGTACAGTTAAGCTTGGAAAGTGCCCACTTGGAGATCAACACAGTTCCAGTTTATTGCTGTTTTCTTCAGTTTCCTTATTTCTGGTTATGGAAACAGTCCTAAAAAATAACAAATAAAAGAATTTCAAGGAAAGGGGGATGATGATCATATCTGTAAAGGAGTCAAAAGAATCTGTAAGGGAGTCAAAAGAATCTGTAAGGAAAAATTAGGATAACGTTTCTGAAATACTCATGTTGAAATAAGTGTCATTTGGATAACTAGCAAACACTTCTGCAGTAGTTTGTATGTACCTGCCCGTGAGGTGGCTGACATCCTGTTGCTTTTCTTTGTTTAGAAAGTTGTTTAGTGCAATGGTTAAAATTTGCAATATACAAAACCAAATAGATCAAGACACTGGAAGGTGTTGGCAAATTCTTTCACCAGTAACAGCTGCTTGAATGATTATTACTTTCATCCAGATCCCACAGTCTGTTCTCAGCCTTGGCTGAATTCATTGGGAATTTTGCCCGCATTATTTCAAGTATTGTAGGATTTGGCCGTCTTCTTTTTCCTAAGATACTCAGTATGGGAAGAACGTCTCAAATGAAAAAGACCCTTAGAAAAAATCTTTCTCATTAAATAAGTCATTGTATTTGATTTAAGAGAATCCTTCTGCAGAGCTGAAATGTATGCAGTAAATTTAGGGACTAATACTCTCCAGATTTTCAGAAAAGAAAAAAACTCTTACACAGATTAACACACTAATCAACTGTTTGCCATCCTTCAGGTAACATTCAGCATCTTTCCAGGCAGCTAGAGTGTTCTCATGTTTCTTTATGGCACATAATAGAGTATGCCTGACCAACATGAGTGATGATGGGATTCAACTCACCCAACTTTTATTAAGTGATGACACAAGCATATAGTCAAAGCCACCTCCTTGCACTCCTAAGGTGAAAGGGAGAGTTGGGCACCTTCCAAGAGCGATCTAGCCTTTCTTATATTTAAATGTGTGGGTCCTGACAAGACACCTCTTTGTCTATCATCTGGCATAGGGAAAGCCTAATTGACTAGGTTAGGCTAGATATTTCAAATTCCTCTAATTATTCTGTTCTGTCAGCCTAAAAGTGTAAGTGGCCAAGACTGAGTTTTCTGCCCTGTTCTGGGACACCTACTTGAATCCACCACGCTTCTGATTTACTTGCTCCTCTTGAAAAAACTCTGCAATATTTCTGGTGCCGCTAAGCATGCAGGCAGAAAAAACCTTCACCATAACCATATAATTTTTCTGTTAGCTTGTTACTCATCTCAGTCATTTCTCACAGAATCATAGAATGGTTTGGGTTGGAAGAGACCTTAAAGATCATCTGGTTCCAACCCCCTTGCCATGGGCAGGAACACCTTCCACTAGACCAGGTTGCTGCAGCCCTGTCCAGCTTGGCCTTGAACACTGTCAGGGAAGGGGCAGCCACAACCTCTCTGGGCAATCTGTTCCAATGCCTCACCACCCTCATAGTTGCCAAATTCTAGGTGCATCTGCCATGGATTATGGACATTTGCATGCATGCAAGCATTAAAAAAAAATAGCATTTTGATTTAGTGGCTATTTGTGATAACACTGGATTTGTGACATAATGTGACATAATGACATAAATGACAATGTGGGTTTCAAGAGAATGGAAAGTTTCCCTGTATGAGATACTTAAAAGTTTGCTACAAGTTACTGAAATCTGTAGAATATGCATTTTAATAGCTCATATAAAGAGAAATGCACATGAAATGTAGCCAGTATTTTTTTATGCCTTTATCAGCATAGTCCCACTGAAAGTCAGTGGATTTACTCTAATGTGACCATGATTCTCATTTGGTTTGAGGTTTGGGTAAAAAAATTGTTTCAAATTTTCAGTTCTAGGTGATTAATTTCAGCTATCAGTACCTGTAACTAATGAGATACATCTGCTATAGATGGTGTTCTTCTTTGTTAGAGAAGTTTGTTTCCACGTCTCCTTTATTTTGCTTGTATAAAACCACCTACAATCAAAGCCTGGTTCCGATACCTCCAGCATCTAATGATAGCTCAGTTTTAATTTAATGTACTACTTATTTTGAAGTTCACTCCTCTGTCAAGGACCCAAAAGGGAAATGTGTGCCAGAAGTCTTGCTTTCTTATCCCCCAAAATCAAATTAAACATAATAATAATAGTAACATTAATAGTAACACTTACACACCCCCTTCTCCCTTAAAACTTCTTCTGTGTCCCTCTTTTTGCCCTTGTGACTGTAACAGTATCCCTGCTCCATGTAACAGCAGTGTCTTGGTTCAATTTGACCATTCTCTTATTTGAAATTAGGCAGTGGACAATGACTTTGATGACTGCTTGCTTATGTGGCCATGCACCATTATGAGGCCAGATACATGATTTCATAGATGTGCATTTTATGAATGTTTATATGTAATGCAAATCAGTTTCGTCTTTCCAGTTATTTAATGAATGCAAAATGACTCACAGAAGCTCAGCATTGGCCTCCTATCCTTTAACTACAGGGTGCACCATCTTTTGAATGGCAACCTGATAATTGCAGTTACAGCAACATGAGTATTAAGACCTCTCTCTCTTACACTTTCAAATATAACTTCACATTTAGCACATTAAATATAATTCTGTGGATGACTTAATTTCTCTGTAATGTTTATATGTAGCAATTTAGAAATTGTGCCATTTTATAATTCATTCAGCTACCACCTTTTCTCGTGCATGTTTACTTTTCTCTACTTAAAAAGACGTATTATGGACAGGAACAAATTTTCACTACCACATGGTGGAAACAATATAGGTAATCTTCATATGAAATGTTAGGATTACAGACCGTGTGCTTTTTTTTTGTTTCTTTGGTTTATATTTTGCAGAAGTGGAAAGGGCTAAGAAGGCCCTTTCCAAAAATACAGAAAATTGATATTGTTCTTCAAATATTCAACTTTTGGTAACAATTTCACCCTTCACATGTATATTGTGTGACAAAAAGATTGTTAAATAGATAATGATGTATTTATTTTATATTATATGAAACATTTCAATATTTTTTTTCCTGGTAAATGAAATAAATCTATGACTAAGTTTTTATGAAAATGTTCATAAAAAAGTTCAACAATGATGACTAAAGCAAAAAAGACCTATAAAAACACAGAACAAATGGATTTTTAAAAAGTCCTTTTGAACACTCTGGGAAAAAATAACATTTTGAACATTTGAGCAAAAGCAGATTTTTGATTTTGCACCAAATTTAATAAAAAAAATAAAATTAGAAAAACAGTGTTTGCATTGCCAAAAGACTTCAAATTAATACACACAGGCAGTATTAAGGCTGGCTTGGGTTAAGATCTTTGACTATTACAAGATGAAAGAAGCTGAGAATGACAAAGTATGATTTCATTGCAGATGGCATTTTCAGTTTCATAATGTTTAATTCTCCTCTTGGATTAACATATGCATTAGACTCTAAAATGATATTAAGATTTTTTTTCTCCTGAGAAAAATCCATTTAATTGCAACATCATTTTCATGAAATTCAATTAACATCATTGAAAATAGCAAAGGACCATTTTCAATATCAGAAAAATTGTTTCTGAATTTTTTGATTTTGCTATTAATTCAGAATCTGATGGATTTTTCCAAGCCAGTATTATTTCTTTACTATTTAAGAGGACATGTCACCACTAGGGGTAACAAACTTGTTGCTAACAAACTGTAACAAGACATTGCTGTTGAAATCTTTCATTTTGGTTTTACAGAATTGTTGCTTCACAGTGATTGAAACAGCTTTTCTTTTTCTATCACAGAACATCTCCTGCTTGAATTATGTTTAAGCCATTTGCATTTTAAACCAGGTGATAGATGAGTTGAAATGATCTTCAAAAGAGTAAAGAGCAAAACCTCCCACAGAATGGGAAAGACTTCAGCTTTCATCAACTGTACAGCCAAACACTGGTGAGATACATCTTGCTAACTCTAAATTAATTCAAAATTTGATGTAGGATATTATAAAATTACCAGTCATAATTCTGTAGTCAGGGCTGAGCGTGATATTTATGTACTCTTTATATTTGCAGTCTTGAAACTCATTAAAGTCTGTGAAGAAAGCACAGGGGACAGGAAAATATTTTATATATATCACCTACATAAATATAGACTGCTTAAGCTAATATATGCATTTTACAGTGTTAAGATGGTCTCATGGCTGAGGTAAGGAGAGGTGGTCTGGAGATGTTCTGTTCTTTTCCCAGCCATGTTGCAGACTTGCAGCCCTACAATTATGCCAGTACAGGTGCTAGCATCTTGCAACAACAGATTAATGCAAATGCTGCAGACCCAAAATCCTGTACAATGATCAAAACACACAAGAAGGTTGTTGGGCCACCAAGGCAGAGATAAGCACATGAACCCTCAGGTGACTTCTGGGCAGGCAAATGGGTGCCTGCATTGCCCCTCTGCAGTAGCTGTGCAAGAAAGCAACAGTGCTTAAGAGAAGGATGCCCAAGAGTGCAGTGTACAATAATCAAAACATCTCACTCAAGAAAGGTTTTTTTGTTTTGTTTTGATTTTTTATTTTTGTTTTGTTTGGAAGGGGTGTTATTATTTTTATTTTATTATTATAATCAGAGCTTTCCACAGGGAAGTATCCTACAGCACACACTGGTGGCAGTGACCTGCCCTTATCCCGTATATACACACATCTACAGGAGCTGTTCCTTCCACTGTGGTTGAAAAAATCATGATTACTGATACTGACTGCTAGTATGATTCTGCCCTCACATGAGGTTAAAGTTATCCAGCACCTCAGCACCCAAAGACATGAAGTTATAACATGGTACAAGAAGTAGATCAGGGATATAAATAAATATTAGGTTAAGATAACTGGGGAATGAGCTGGCTTTATGCAATAAACTCTAATGATAGCTCTTTGTGAGCCAGAAGGCAAATATGGGTATTTTCTTTATATAGAAGTGCTGCATATAGAATATAAATAAAGAGATTATAAAGATACATATTCATTAAATCTTTTCTACATATATAAATTACATAATTTAGAAAGGAACACAAACATATTTTATATTTCTGTCCAATATCCTAATCCTAAAAGATTTTACTATAATTTGCAGTCCTCTAGCACTTTGGTGTTTGATCAGAAACTTTCAACATGCAGATTTTTACCTTCAAGGTATAAATAACTACAGGGTGAAGGAGACAGGTGTTTAAAAGAATTCAGAGTTGAAACTCTTCAAACTAGAGTGTCTATGATGAGAAAGCAACTTTTGTTTGCTTTATGGCTTTATCCTGAAAGAGATCAGAAAGCTATTGAGGATTGTAAAGTATGTATACATAAGGTTCTTCCATTTGATTTAGCGTTTGACAGGGTGTATAGACGTTTAAAATCCCTCTACACACTTTGAAATTCTAACTGAAAAACAAAAAGCCTCTTTTTTTTTTTTTTTTTTTTGAGATACAGTTGCTCAGCTTACATTAAAGGATTCCACAAATTTAATAATGTGAAATGATACTTTGGATTTTTTAAAATCTCAATATGCCCAGTCACTAGTTGCAACCTGAAAAAAAGGAAATAGCACAGTAAAACATAAGTTTATGATGTTCGGACAGTGGATCATATGAGGTACTTCATGCCTAGATCTTCTGGAATCTGATGCACCAAATTAAATGAAATATTTAAGCTGTGTCAAAAGGTGATACGTCAAGCCCTTATCAGATATTTAATAGCAATATATTAAGGCATGTGTTGACAGAGTTCTTTTATATGTTAGCACGTCCATAACAAAAATCACTGATCCGAATGCTCTAACTAGTTGAAAATTCAAGTCTGAACCAGAATTTCATAACTTGGATCATGAAGTCATTTTACCCTATTTCTCTGAGAACATTTGATAGTTCTCTTTCACTTAAGACTTTAAAAGAGGGATTTAACCAGGGGTTAGTGGCACACACAGTTGAATGTACTCCCTTGTCGTTGTAAATCCATATTTTTGGCTGGGTATTTAGCATCAATTTGTCCCATAAGCTTCTTCAGAGAGGAAGATTTTCCTCACTAATATCTGTCAGTAGCAGGGCTTTTCTGTATCTAGTTGAAATAGGAAACTGCATCCTTAATTTTTTTTCTAAGGTTTCTAAGTTTTTTTCCTATGCCTCTTATAGTATGTCTTTTTTGTCAGAGCATCATTTACATTAAGGCATCTAAAATCCTGATGGCCAATGAAGCACCAATCCAGAATACCACTGATATTTTAATTCCATGCATGGCAAAACCTCAGATTAACACCTTCAGACTGGCAAGCAGATTTATCAAATCTCATGCTCTGAAGGAACATCCCACATTAGCCTCAGCTCTATCACATTAGATACTGTAACCCTTGAGCCATAGCCTCTTTTGTGCTGTGTTACCTTTTTGATAAGGTAATAGCACCCAAAATATCAAGAAGTACACAGCAGAAGTGAAAGTGTCCATTAGGTTTACTGATCAGATGACTTTCTTTTTGACAGGTTAGGAACTCTGTTGGAGCATGGATGGGTGGGGGGGGATGCAGCCCACCCATATACACATAAATCTGGAAGCCACAAAATAGCAACCAGGACTCAGGAACTGTTGGTATTCTAGTAGAAACAGTTTAAAATATGGTCTGTGAAACAGTTATGTCACTCCAGAGGATCAACATGCTGTGCTGTAAACAGCTTGGTGTTGTGCAGGCGCTGTGGTGAGGGACACTTGACTCATTCAATTGAGAAAATGCTTTCCTTTTGTAGCTTTTTTGCCTCTTCCCACACTCCCAAATCTTTTCCCAGGCAGGATAAAACTAGGTGCAGTTGAATCTGATGAGCTTTTCTTGTCCCTGTATATAGGTAAGAGCTCTCCTAAATAAGCAGCAAACTCCTCTATATCTCTGACCTTTGTCATGAAGGTTTAGCAACAAATCAAATAGCATCCTCTTCCGTCTTTTCCTAGTATCAGGCTGCCAGACTAAATGCCTCAGTTCTAGATCAGTCTTCAAGACTAAGGGTCGGCCCAAATCACTCTTTGACTAATTCATTGAGTTCTTTGGGGTTTTTGAATGGTACTTATAATGGGTACTTACACACAGAGCTGACAACATGATTTTGCTGACACTTGACCATTAGACACATCTTTACTTCTTTCATGTCAGCCACCAATCAGTGCAACTCACTATTCTCCAACTATTAAAGTCTAAATTGTCATCTTTGTGAAATCTTCAGATTGCATTCTTACTGTATGCGCTTGTTCTGCTGAATGCATGACAGCCTTGAAATTCTCATGCTTACTGCTTTGCTTTTCTGTGTAGTGGCAGTCTATTCCCCCAAGGGAGCTCTGAATTAAAAAAAAAAACAAGCATGAAGCAGGATGGCAAGCAGTGGTTTGACAGGAGTTTAGAAGGCAGCCAACCAAAATGCTACAGGCGAAGATGTGAGCTTCAGAAGTCTAAATGTGAAAAAGGTTTATCAATAGGACCATCCAGCCTCCATTTCCCATGTTATATTTTGTTTAACATCCGCAAGATAAAAAACAGATGGAAATAATAGGTTGCAGAAAAATGGGTGTTGTGTGGCTTAGTAGTCCTGACCAACCCTGTATGGCATTTGCCACACTGCCCAACAAGTCCTGTTCAGCCATGAACCATTCTGGTGAATACAAACCCACCATATGCTGTGGTGTCATCATTTAGTTAAGATTTATTAACGTATATCCTGAAAGATATATTTTGAGGAGTGGAAAACAAGCAAGGATGTAAAGAAATAAAGAAGTAAAGAAATGTGGTTGTAGTTCTGCTAGTTTTGTTATGGTTGAGATTTCTGAACATTAGTACAGCTGACTTGTTCTGTACCTTCAATATGAATGACAAAGTAAAGATTGTTTGGATTATCCTTCACCGTCTGTCTTCTTTTCTTCCTCAAATTCATTGAGGCAGGAGCTCTCTTCTACTGTGTCTGTGGAGTGGTTGGCTCAGGTTGGGCCTATGGTTGTGCCAGGAGTGTAAATAACTTCACCTGTGCAAATGCTGACTGGAGCTATACACAGGGGAGGCTATCTGGCTTAATTTCACTCTCTGGCTTTAACTAATAAAATTAACGGTCAGTATTTATTCCCACCCTTCTAGGAGAGGAGGGAATGGTACATTTTGAACCCTGACAGATTCCAGGAACTTGATGTAGCTCTTTTAATAGGTTTGTTGCTTTTATAAGTATTGACAACCATTTTACAGCCTTTCTCCTGTGACTAATTTGGTATTGATTCAAGTTACTTAAAAGTGAAGCTTCATCACTTTTCGCTTCTGTTAAGAAAAACTTAGAGAACTATGCCAAGAAATACCAAGAAGTAAAGCTCCTTCATGGCTCCATTTTTTTGAGCCTGCCCATTGTAAGAGTCTTACTTCTAAAAGATGGATTTGGGAGAAAAATATGTGTTTTCCTTGACTATAAGGGATCTTCTATAATCAATAACAATGATTGCTATTTGATCTTTTTTCCTTTGATTCTTGTGCACTTGTGCACTGAATATGCACGAATAAATGGTAATAATGTGACCAAGTGAATGCATAATACAATGGGCAATATCACAATTAAGAGTAACAGAATATTCATGATCCACAGATATTGATTCTCAGAGGGTTTTTCTTCCCCCCCTTCTCTTTTTTAAATACAGCCTTCAATACGAAATTAAAACAAAAACTTAAAAAAAAAACCCAACAAAACAAAACAAAGCAAACAAGTTTTTACTTCATTGTCAGCAGTCAGGCAGCCATGTACCTCAGAAAATCTGGGCCAGAGATATTCTTGAGGTCAATCAGTAAGTTGCTTGAATAGTTCAAAAGGTGATGTGTAGGGGATGAAGCAGTATTTTAACATTCAGGATGGATTATCTAGTAAAAACTGAAAGTCCCAGAGGGTTTCCATATATCACCACAGGAATTCTGCCTGTGGTAAAATAGAGCTGTTAATCATTAAATCTGTTTCTCTTGAAGATTATTTTTCTCTTAATAATACTTTCCTGTTTATTTCTTGGACTTGATAGTGCTTCTTTCAACCAACCTGCTTTCCACAGGAATGTCATTAATTTTTCCAGAGACAAAAAAGTTTATTTTTAAGTCTGGCCAGTAGGGACTGGAGTGACAGAAAGCAGGAAAGAAGTGACAGCTGAAATAAAATGCCAGCTTGTAATTGTCACTGATGCTTGCCTCAAGGATCTTGCTGTGCTAAGTTGGGCTGCTTTTCAAGTGTCTGTTCAACCTCAGATAGTGAGGGACTGTCCTGACTGGACCCTACTGAAAGGTAAATTTGGGGCTCTTTTGAGCTCGATGGATTTGGGCATTACGCATCCCAACCACTTTTTTTTTGGTTTCTCCAGTACTTGCGAGTGAGATCTTTTGCAAAAGATTTGGTAGTAAAAGAAAGAGGCAAGTCAGCTCCTTCACTGGTAGGTTGATCTTATTTGTGTTACAGGTACAAGAAATTGATTTTCAGACTCAAAAAGCCTTGGGCTCAGCATCTTAGAAATTCAGGTCAACCACTTGCCGGGGAGGGAAGCCACTCTTCAGATACCTTCCCAGCCCCACAGTTTCTCTCCTCTTTCTGACATTTCCACCTCCTCAATGGAACTGAGGCAGTGGGATTTTGAGTCCTGGTACAAGCACTCCATTTCTTTCCTGAAACTCACTAACAATGAAGTGTCTGTGATTAACCCTTTCCTCTGCCCTGAGACTGCACACCTGAACAGGCACAGGGAAGCAATAACAGCAAAGAAAGCATTCTGCACGTGTAGGCTTTTCTGTTAATAATGGGCTAAAACTAGCCCATTGCTTTTCCTCTCTGTATTTTCTTTTTAAAATAAAATGAAATATACTGTGTCCTGAGACAATCTGTACTTCAACTTCAGTATCAAAATACTCTTAGTTCCTTTTGCTTGGACAACATGTTTACTGGAAAGCTAGAAAGGGGTCAGCTAAAGGTTTAACCTGCTGGAACATATCTGCTGAAGAACTGGGGCCCATGAGAAAAATACAGCTTGGGTGTGTAGGGTCTGCATGTTGAAGTCAGTGAGTTGAGGGGTTTTTTAGCTTGGATCTACTGTACTGGGATTAGAACTGCACAAAATGTTGAAAGTTGACCCTGTCTCGATTACATTTCATCTTGGATTCTAAGAGTTTTTTTGTTCTTTCACCTTTTTAACTTAGCTTGTTAAATACCAAGTATAACAGAAAGAACTGAGCTATGCTTGTTTTCAGTCATGATTTTTTTTTCTCCTTTCAGCCTAATCCTTTGAAACATCTCCAGCTTATTACAATAAAAATATTCTGAAAGAAAAGATGAGAAATCCATGTCTTGATGCAGTGTAAATTTAAGGGATCTGGAAGTGCTAAATCAATAGAATTTAAAGTAGATGATAAAGAAAAAATGAAAGAGTAAAAATATCTAAACAATATAAATTTTTATTTGCATTTAATGGCAAAAATTAGAAAAAAGGCACAAGAGCTAAATATAATTTTTGAAAGTGATTTTTTTTCTCCTAAAACTACTGTATTTTGAAAGAATGATCAATGTTTTCTTTTTTAAGTTTAACTCTAATTAACACAGCCCCAGAAACAGGAAAATTTCACCATTTTGTACCACTTGTCACCCTGCACCACAGGGATATTACAATTCTTTTCTTTTCACCTTCTTCCAAGGGTAACCTGTATTTTTTTTTCTGAAAACAAATAATGACCAGCTGTGATTATGTTGATTTTGTCATGAAGGAAGTAAGGGAACACCATTCTATCTGGCTAAAATTTTAGGGCTTCATGAAGGGGGTTTTAAGAAGGCACTGCTTCCAGCTGGATCACATGTATTGAACATTTACATTGTCCCCTATATTTTCTGTTTGGTCTATATTACCTGCCCCATCGACACTGACCTTTCTGGCAGTCACCTCTTTCTGGCTATGAAAGCAGGTATGTCAATACACTACATCAAGTCCCAGAATTACTGTTGGTTAAGTCGACATGAAATTCTACACCCAGCTCAACTTTTACCTAAAATAGATAGCCTTTGTCATATTTTGCACCTGATATTTGCTGATGCAATAGAACTTTTGTGTTAAGAGCTATAATTGACACTTATGCAGCACAGGAAACCTTCCCAGCATCCGCTATGACAGGCCTTACACATAAGGCCTCCAGCAATTCAGCTTGTATGAAAAGAACAGTTTTACTGACACGCCTCTAAAGGTGAAAAGTAGGTACTTAGACTGCAGTAATTAAGGTGAGCAAAATGGCAGAATATTTTATAAAATGTCAGTCTTTTTCTTTCTAAGCCACACATACCTTCCCTAAGGCAACATTCATACAAAAATTAGGCTGCAGTAAGATCTATTTGCTACTTGCACATTTTAATTTTAATTTTCTCCCATCACATTCACATGAGGTATAACAGTTATGCAGGTCTGAGTAGTCTTAATTACAAAACATCTGCTCAAATTCTAGCATCATTTACTTCAATATATGCTGCTTTTCCCAGTGCTCTGGAAATTGGTTAGAGAGTCTTGATTGAACACGTAAGGATAACTGCACAACCTTCCTCTCTAAGCAGAAAACTTAAAGTTCTCCCTTTGTGAGATAACCTTAGCATGTTACGAGAGAGGATTTTAATTTCGGCCAATTCATGGGGTGGAGGTGCTTGATGCTTGGAGGGATGCATCAGTTTTAGTCATTGCTGATGTATTAGTGGATGCTAGGCGTATTGTCACTGCCCCAAAAATCTGAAGAAAAGACAGCCTAACTTTTAGAAGTAACCACGAAACCAATTTTTCACAGAATCATTGCTTCAGTGCTCAAGAGGGTTTTCTTTCAATGGGAATAACTCATAGTTGTTGAAATAAGTTTATTTCCCTATCTGACAAGCTCTGGTAAATTAGCCATGCTGCACAAAAGTAGAGGTCTCGGTGTGGCTGCTGCTGACATCAGAGTTGGAATGTGTCTGCAGCACATCACTGCGAAGAATTACCAGTCATTCCCTGAAAGCAGACAAGGTGTGAGAAACTACTGCACTTCTAATGAGGCCATTTCTATCTTTGTTAAATATACTGTTTATGCTAAAGATGTTTTGCGATCATTTTAAGTCAAACCAGAGTGTGAATTCACCTGACATGAGAAAGCACAGCTGGGAGAAAGATTTCCTTCTCAGCAGTTTTTTCTCCTTAATACCTTCACTCTGGGAATTTTAAATACATTTGCTTATTTGCCTTAGTCCAGCTTCCTCTTCTAAAGTTTGTTTTAAGACCTTGGATCATTAACTCTGCCTTGAATAAATACTGAAGAGCAAATAGTTAGTTAGAGACATCAAGCCCCAACACCTCTCCAGCTCTGAAGAGGTGAGTTAGAGTCATATCTAGCTCCACTTCACACTCCTCTGACACCACTTATCAATAGCAAAACACTGGGACAAATTTCAGTCAGACTTCACAAGGTTCCTTTTCCACTCAAGAGCTTAATGTACATTCTGCAGAAGGAAGAACTGCAGTAAAGCTCAGTTGAAAAATGTGTCAGCACTTTTACACAGCAAGACAGCACAGGACAGAGAATTAAGTAGTGCCCTTCTTACAACACCTGTGAGCCAATCCCTAAGTTGGGGATTAAAATCATCTCCCTTAAGAGGCAGCTGCTCCTGAATGCACTTCAGGCTTCACAAGTGTTCAGTGAGAGTGTGAGAACTATGTTCCACCATGCCACTTGTGGCATCACAGGTTCTCTGAGGTTCCTTTGTATCAGCATGCTCTAACTCCTCTTCCTCCATCTTCAAATTAGTAATCATTTTCTCAAAACTGTAGCTAGAGCCTTAGAAATTACAAAACAAAATTCATAAGATGCAATTGTGCATGGGTTTCGTGCTGATCTGTACTTATAATCACCTTTTCCAGAAATGAAAGTGGCAAAGGTATCCACACAAATAAGTAAGCTTCGCTGGAAGGAAGGGATGCCATCCAGAGGGACCTTGATGTGCTTGTGAAGTGGGCTGATGCCAACCTGATGAACTTTAACCATGACAAGTGCAAGATCCAACAGCTGGGTCAGAGCAATCCCAGGCACAGCTACAGGTTGGGCAAAGAAGAGATTCAGAGCAGCCCTGCAGAGAAGGACTTGGGGGTGTTGGTCGATAAGAAAATGAACATGAGCCGGCTTCAGTGTGCACTCAGCCCAGAAAGCCAACTGTATCCTGGGCTGCATCAAGAGGAGCATGACCAGCAGGTCGAAGGAGGTGATCCTGCCCCTCTACTCTGCTCTCCTGAGACCTCACTTGGAGTATTGTGTGCAGTTCTGGTGTCCTCAACATAAAAAGGACATGGAACTGTTGGAACAAGTCCAGAGGATGGCCACGAGGATGATCAGGGGACTGGAGCACCTCCCATATGAAGACAGGCTGAGAAAATTGGGGCTGTTCAGCCTGGAGAAGAGAAGGTTGCGTGGAGACCTCATAGCAGCCTTCCAGTATCTGAAGGGGGCTATAGGGATTCTAGGGAGGGACTCTTCATTATGAACTGTAGTGACAGGACAAGGGGTAATGGGTTAAAACTTAAACAGGGGAAGTTTAGATTGGATATAAGGAAGAAATTCTTTACTGTGAGGGTGGTGAGGCACTGGAATGGGTTGCCCAGGAAGACTGTGAATGCTCCATCCCTGGTGATGTTCAAGGCCAGACTGGACAGAGCCTTGGGTGACATGGTTTAGTGTGAAGTGTCCCTGCCCATGACAAGGGGTTTGGAACTACATGATCTTAAGGTCTTTTCCATCCCTA
Organism: Psittacula echo; assembly: GCF_963264785.1. Lineage (NCBI taxonomy): Eukaryota > Metazoa > Chordata > Aves > Psittaciformes > Psittacidae > Psittacula > Psittacula echo. The sequence continues at coordinate 32,571,494 of NC_137738.1, read as the reverse complement.
ACTATTCTAAGGTTCTATGGTTCTTGATCTGAAGCTCATTTGATGATCCTGGAAATACATCATAGCACAGTACTACCATTTCATGGAAGTTTATAACTAAGAGTTGAGATACAGTAGCTTCTTAAACAGCCTTTCAGGCTAAACTGTAATTTTATCCGAGACTTTATTGTTCATTCTTTTCACTGTAAAGTGAAATAAGTCAGTTTAAATGACTAAGAAGTGAAGCAAACCTCTCTGATTTGCTTTCAGAAATGTAAGGATGCTGGTTATGATGGCTGAGAAAAGCCCCTTAACTGATAGTCTGAATGCTCCTGTTATGCACCCAAGAAAATTTTTGTCTTTAATGTTTTTTTTTTTCTAAGTTGGCAAAGAACAGACACAGCCAAGGTGGTCTAGGAAGCCCCCAGCTCTTTAGAATACTTGTAGCTGCAGCTGCAAGCTGTTAAGCTCAGCTAAAAGTGTAAGAAATTAATAGTTTCTCTAATGACCTTTCAGTTATAAATCTCTGAACTAAAGAGAGAAGCTGCTCTTTCTGCATCTGCGTCCATATTGTCTGAGTATCAGGATTTCTTTCAAGAGGTCCTTAACCCACAGTCCACTAGGAAAGTACTCTCCCTCTAGATGTTTTCTGCATGAATACTTGGGTGCTGCAGGCTCTATGCTGCAGTGATACGACTATGCAGAGCTACTTGTGAGGTAGGTAATTATGTAGATGTTGTGAGAAGGTCATTTCCACCTGAGAATTATGCAAACTTGGGAGCATGAAAATTAATGTGGATCAATACTCGGAAATGCACTGAAGAACTGTTTCTGTGATCCCTTAGAGCTTCAGGGCTAGCATTTGGTGTTGTTTAGTGCAAGAAAGTTGTTTGTGATTTTCACGACTAAGGTCTACAAGGAAAATCTGTTTTGATAAATTACTGCAGATCACTTTAAGATAGGTTCTCTATGTTTATTTTCTTCCTACCATCATACTACAGAAAGAGAAGGCTTAGCATAAACATTGGCCTAAGTATGTACAGCTGAGTTACAGGAAAACTGTAGATGTGTATTTCCAAAGTTGAGATGCAAAATATATTTTGAAGTACCTTTTGGAAAGCCCCAGAAATGTAAAGTTAAAATGACCGCTCTGGTATGTTCAGGGCCAGTCACAAAGAGAACAAAAATGTTTAGATATGTCCAAGGGGTGATAGGGGTGGGAAAAGACTAGCTAATTCTATACAACTTCACATGGCCTGTGTAATGTAAAGTTTGTGAGGAGGAAGAGCAACTGTAATTCAGAAAACTGATATTCTGTGAAGAAATGGAAAAGGCCTGCAACAATCTGGGACCTGAAGAGAAAAACATGTGGCATTAGGTTTTTAAAAGGTTTAGGTGGAATACAAAAAAACCCAGCTACCAAACATAAAAATAAATGAAAGGTCTATGTAATTTTAATTTAGAAAAGATAGTTCAGTGTCACCTCAAAAACTCTCCTTTAACAGTAACCATGTAAGTTTTTCTAAATTCCATCTATACCTCGCCTCAGTACTGCAGGAATCCAGTGAAATTTACACCCCTTTAAAATGTGAGAGGCTCCAACTTCCTGTTGAATTAAAACTCATTAGCAGAGCCATACACTGCTTGCTGGAGAACTCTTTCTGGGAGGATGAGTAATATATATGCCACTAGTGTGTAAACAACTCCTTCAGCCTTTTTACTTACTTGGAGGTTGACCTGCTAGTGTACAAGATGGACATAGCAAGGAAAGGCCATTTCTCAGGAGGAAAGAATGAGTCATCCCTTGAAGATGGCCAATCAGGAAGAAGAGAGGAAACACAAGTCTTACCAGTGCCTTCAAATTCACAGTAAAGTTGGAACAGTTTCTGTTGGTAGCAAGTCCCAGCTGCCAAAGCAGAAACATACAAAAGGCACAATAGGTAGAGGTACCATGATGCAAATAACGAGGAATTTATCTTAATACACATAGTTAAAGAGCTGCTTGAGCCCTGAAAAAAAAAAAACAAACGGGGAAAAAAGCCTTTTATCTCTTTTGGAATTACTTGCTATCCTGTGTAACTGAGGGTTTTGGTTTACCCATTTAACCTGATTTTGATCTTAGTCTTTTTTTTTCAGTTTTCAGTTGAAAACAGTTGGGAAGTCAGATGATATACTTATAGAGGCAAACCAATTTCCGTTTCATAAACTTTGTATTTTCTGCCTCCTAATCACACTGAATATCTCCTCATTCTTTTCGAAGATGAGACATAAACCCCATACATGTTTTGCTTATATGAGTACTTGTTATCATCACCTTCCCCACAGTCTCAGGTTTTTTCATACAACTATGCTTCCATATCCTTACTTGTTTCTGAAGTAATTTTGTAGTACTCTTTTCTGGTCTGTAATACTTCAGCCTATTGGAAGTCATCTACATTAAGAGAATGACATTGTTTTGTATTTACTAGTGGGCTAAGGATACAGATTCTATTGATGATGAGGATTTAAGAGAAGTATGCATTCTATTTCTTATCAAAGGATTTACTGGAAATCTGTAGCAACCAGTGAAAGACTCTTACCTTTCAATAACCAGATTTGGTGTTTAGTATATGGAAGTTGTCCTGGAGCAATAGGCAACTTACTGGTTCTGCTACGTACCATCTCTGTGGAGGATGTCATTGCCATTACACAGGCTGAATGATGGAGTTTTGGGGATGGAAATAGCTGTAAATCTGAGTCCTAACATTAAATTCTTATAGGCATAGGTTACAATACCTCTCCTGTCATCAAGAAATCAAGGAAGCCTTTCCTAAAGGTAGGTATAACAAAAGCAGGTGTTCTTGATGAAGGAGACATCTTTTGGAATACTACTATACCCATTTCTTTAGTGCATACACTTTAAAAAGTGTAAATATAAATAAAAATAGTTCTAGGAGGAAATAATATGAAACAAATGTACTTCAGGTTCCTTATAAGGGTCTTACTCTTACATAGTGCAATAAGCATAAGCATTGTGGAAAATAATTTTATTTTTGTTCTTACGAAACCCAAACTGTCAAATGTTCAAGCAGATGTAAGACTGAAATAAGGATGTGCATGCATTTTAACTGAATTGATGCGTTAGTATGCTGGGAATCTGGAGATAAATCAGAGGAGAATACTAGTGTATATTCATGTTTTGAGTTAAATATCCTGAGAAGCTGGGAGTCTTTTGGCTTGAAGTAATTTTTAGCTTTCCAGCGCAAGTAGTAATAACAAAAAAATGTCTTTCCTTTTTCTTATTAAATCTATCTGTTGTAAATGTCACTAGCAGCTGGACAACCCACTTTATCAGGAAGTGTGCTTGAGTTCAGATAAAGTTTGTTATCTCTGCTGAAGTGGCCACCGTGTTAGATAGCAGCAGTCCAATGTGTTTGCATAGCTCACAGAGCATCTTCTTCAGCACATAATCTCTCTGTTCTTTCCACTACAACCTTAGAGCAGAAAATCAGTTTTCCAGTGAAACAACATCCTAAAACTGTGTTTACACTCTGACTATAACAGCCCATCCCAGCAACTGTAAACTTGCTAGGAAACCTTGTTCATAGTCCTAAAGCAGCAGCAGGATGTGTCTCAGCTACCTGTCTTGTTCTACAATTTTTATTTGTCAGTTAAAAGTATCCAGAATGGAGAGCTTCATCTAGAGTGTCAGTCAAAACTAGATAAAGGTTGATCAGTTCTGAGCAAGATAACTGGCTACCTTGCTGGTCAGATTTACAGACTATCTCAGTACTGGCCATATAGCAGTGATTTCTAAACATTGTAAAATGGAAAGAAATGATTTTCAGGGCATGGTCAAAAGGGACTCTAGATGCATGATCAACAAGCCAGTGTAATGAAGAAATTCCTTGACTAGTCTCAGTTCTGGTCAGATGTCCTCCAGGCTCTGCTTCAGCACACAGATCTATAAAGGTTCCAGCTCTTCTTAAATAAGAATTGGTGGTGTGTGGCTTTCACAATACTATCTGTTCTGTAATCTTTATTGGAGCTAACTTTTGGTAAAGTTCATTATTTGATTCATATTTGTTGTATTTTACCTTATATTTCACCTTAACAAAGAAGTCTACAAATCCATCCCACCAAACCCTCCCAAAAAACCAAAACCCCACCACACCAAAAAGCAAGAAGCAAGGAGTAAGTATACCAATAAATTAAACTAGAGCAGGAAAGAGCAAGAAGAGGAAATGATCTGTAGAATTAGCTACTCAGAACTGGCCAAAACAATCCATACGGTACCCCTTTCCTATTTGACTTTATCTGCATGGTATGGCTGAGAAGCAATCATATCTCTAATCACCAAATTTTCATAGAGCTTTAGATCACAGATAATTATTTATTCTTTCTCTTTTCAGTATCAGAATCCAGTGTACAAATGCTGAATTCCTCACCAAGGCATTAGTTCATGACACCTCTGGCATTGTTTTTCAGAAGCAATCTCTCCAAGTATATTTGAGTATAACAGGTGAAAATGAGCTATTCTACAAACTGAGAGAAAGTTTACTTTCCAGGCTGGTGCTCTATTAAAGCCCACAGTAAATTCTGTAGTGAAATTTAGTGCCACAGCATTTCTCAATTCTTCTGTCATGTCAGGAGAGCCCTGAAAGGACAGAAACCTTAGGCATTTCAGGGTTACAAAGGGCTGGCAGAATTAAAGTGAGTCATAGACAAAGGGGCCAAATGTTTTTCAGACATGTCAGCACATAACTGATGAACAGTTAATCCTTCAGTAACGGGTTAACCTGCTGCTCTGTTCTAACCATGAGAAATGCTCCTGTGAGAAGTTCCCTCACTTGTCATTTAGACTGTCAGCCTGCTGTAATGATTTTGCTTCAAAGCCCAAGCTAGTTTACATACTGAAGCACTAACTAGCTAATTTTCTCTCTCTGTTGCAGACATTTATTCTCAAATCATTCTTATCACCTCTCTTTTTAAAATGCTTTCTCAGAAACTGATGGCTTATGGGAATATTCTGCATTGGAAAAACTACTAATGGGTGAAGGATGGGAAAAAGTCAGATTTGAAACAAAATTAAAGGCTTCTTCTACCATAATGCTTTGGATTCAGACACTTGCTAGTGTCTGTTCAGCACTGTTGTCATTTTTCATTAAACTATATAATGTAGTTGAGATGGTTGTGTACTATGCTTCATCTTCAGATGAAACATCATGTAAAACAGTGGATAAGGTATGTGTCCAAGAGGTGGCAACTGAGAATAGAGGTATAGAGCACACCTTCTACATGGTTTGCCTGACTCCTGAAGGAATTGGATCTCCAAACTGTAAGTTTGTACCTCCCGTAAATCTGAGTGAACCAAGCATGTACTTGTTTGTTTCTTAACTGCTGGTGGGAAACATGAAGGTGACAAAAAGAATGCCCTCAATTCTTTGGTAAATAACTGCTATGCTGCAAACAACCCAGAGCTGATTTGAGTCACCAAAACAATGATGAAGTATAGCTGTGGTAGCAGGGGAGTACAGCTCTCCTTTTTCCTTTCAGATGATAAACCCAAATGCTGGATAAAATATTTCTATGTGAGCTTCCATCATAGACTTCAGATGAGGCACTGCAGCATGTTAGCATACCTTGTAACTGGGTATAGTCATAGCGGAAGGGAGTGTGGCACACACCTACATCTTCTGCACTGACAATGCATGAGAATAAAAGCAGATCCATAAACATCAATGACCAGCCTTCTCAAGTACATCTTCATTTGTATTTTATCCTGGAAAGCATGACCTATGTTTGGCTTATGGATATTCCTTGCCAACATATGCTCACAACTTGGCAGAATTTGATCTTTCATCTTTCAATGGTAGATAATTAACTCCCAGGAAGCTTTCTGTACAAGCAAAGTTGATTTTTTTTTTTTTTTTTTTGCAAGACCGAAGTCCTCTGTTCTGTGGGGAATCTAATTATTCCATGATGCTGGGTTTTTTTCCCCATAAGACATGCTCTTTACCAAGTCAATGAATTTTTGTCCAAAATTCTCCTTCCCCTGCTGATCTTCTTTCTGCTTTTTTGCCAACCATCTGCTTGGATCCCAACCTCCAGCTGATAGATGGAGGCATTTCAAGGATGGGCAGAGTAACTTTTTTATGAATACCATTTCTAAATTGTTCTGGGATAGCAAACACTATATAAGGTATCATTATTATTAAACTGTAACTCAGTAGCATTCTCCGTTCATTACTTTCTCTTGGAAATGACATGGAAATAATCATCATAAAAACTGGTTGATAACATCTACTAAAACAGCTGGTACCCTGACTTATTTCTTAGAAGCGGGATCTTATATGAAGCTTAGCAAATGAAAATGACAGTGAACATTGCTTATGTTCCTTAACATGTATTTTAAGGATCTTTCGCCAAAAAGATTTCTGAATCCTCACACAATCTTTGTTTGGTCATCTAGAGCTCTTTATTGTATTAAAACAAATGTTTGTGAAAGTGGCTATGTAGATCAGGTAATATATTCAGTTCTACTTGTGCAGTAGCATATTTAATATAATAGTATATATTAAATATTATATATAAATATATATTTAGCATATTTAATATTTAATATAGTATATTTAAACATATGTGCCTGTAGAGACCTTGTGAATGTGGATTGCAGTGAAAGGTGGCTTGACTGAACTGAGGCAGAAGCCATTATTTTGTCAGTGAGTATTTTCTGGAAGTAATGAAGAAGGAGGTGATGGTTTGAGTAAGTATCGGGCAAGACACAGCTACATATATGAACCTCCAGATCTATAGGAACAGGGTTGCGAAGGCAATGTAACACAAGGTGCTAAAGGCATCTGTTTCTCTCATAAAAAAAGGAGAATTGTTCAATGCATCCATTATTAGGTAGGTTCCTTTTGGATAAGGTAGCTATAAGGCTCCTGAGCATTTCCACTGGGAAGATACTGTTAAGTGTGTACATGTGTGTGTATGCATTGGTTTTCCTGAATAAACACTGAGCCTTCCTATGGTAAGGAGCACACCAAATAAAGCATTTATATCCAGAAAGTATTCCAGCTTAGCCAAAATCTGAGTAGCGAGGTGGAGGGCAGCAAAGATAGAGGGAAGATATAAATTTGGGATTTGATCAATCACAATTCACCTGTTTTTATCTCAAAGAAGAATTGTCTCTTCAACTTAGCCATTGTTAAACAGGGTCTGTTACGAATCCAGACTTGGCTAGTAAAATCTCTGCAATAAAAACATGTCTTTGATGTCCAGCCCAGTACATAAAAACCAAAAGTATGCTGTTACCAAGGTGAATGGGTGAATGGTTTGGGTTAACATCTGAGCAGTTACAAATGTCACAAGCTTGGAGAGATTTAAAAAACCAATTGAAACATCCACTGAAGCCAGGTTTCTGGTTTAAATTTAAAAGAAATAAAAATATCTAAATATTTTATGGAGTTGTCAGGCATGAAATTGCATCTTTGAGAGTCTGAAAAACATTGAGAATTTAATACATGTATTTTAGGTAATGACATGCAAATAAAAAAGCAGCAAATGATTCATGATGCATTATGCTAAATACCAACTATGCAGAAGGGGTGATATATGTCTGAAGATAGCATGAGGCATGATTATGATATTGTCCTTCCTTCTGGTAAGTACATACTAAGAGAAAAAGAGCATCTGGCAGGCTTTCTCCTCATGTGATGTGAGCGTGATACCAAACAAGTTAGCCTTAAGCTTTAATCTGTGGAAAAAAAAGTCTGTGAATTAAGGTTTTTTATTTTATGGGCTAAACACCTTCCATGGTCTTTCGTAGCAGAAATTACAGGTTATTGCTATTGTCTTTTTCTCCTCATGAAAGCAAGCAAAACTTGGTTGGACAGAGCCATCTCATGTGTCTTCTAGAAACTCACCATATCTCTTGTCAATGTTCTTCATTACCTGGAAGAAGGGAGCATGAGAATGAGAAAGAATCTGAGCCCTGTATATTGAAGACAGGAATAAAAGAAGCTAATTTTAACTACTAAGCACCACTGCATGCAGTGGTTATTATTTTCCTTTACTGGTGGGGAATTAGAGCACACTCCTTAAGAGTGCAGCTCTAAGTTTCTATCAAAACTATGATGCCAGGGACTATACAATTACAAGCCATATGTTATTACACGTGCTTCATATTTTTCTGCATGAAAGGAGAAGAATGTTTTTGTTGCATAATCATCAGGATCAATAAGATTTTCAGATAACAATTTCTACTCTTTGAAACTCCACAAGGAGATACTAATGGAGCATCACGCACTCTTTGCCTCATGACACTAGTATACGGCCCAATGGTTCCAACTGGTCAATATGTTTTAGGCATAATTCCTTTTGCACAGAAATGCCACATAAAGAAAGAAGACTAGCTTAATAATTCAGATAATGTAAAATGAAGACCAAGTAAAGCAAAACTACACTGAAAGTTCAGTAAAGCTTAAGAAAAACTTTGTTTGGCAATATCTGATTTTTTCATAAAATATCAGTGACTGTAGCAGGAAGCCACGTGTGGATTTTATGATCAACTGGATATCAGTCTTCCATCTAGAAAGAAAAAATTAACAGGAATGTTGTGTCGTGACAGTGGGAAGAATACAGGGAAACCTCAAGCTCTTATTCATTCATGAGGGTTCAATTTTGTTGGCTTTATGCAATCCTGAAAACTAGAAAACATCTCTGTAAGCTACAGCAGCTGAAAGAAGGATATACCAAACCATTAAAGATGGGAGAAATAGACTGCTTTGGAGCAGAAATGTGAGCCAGCATTTGAGAAGGCAGTGAAATGAAGTGAAAGTTCTGTGGATTTAGGCAGAGTGTAACCAAGTCTGTAGCATTATGGTTCTTTGTCCCCCTCTGGTGACTGAAAACCTGCAGAGGTCTGTGAAGCTAATACATCATTTGAGATGAAAATGAAGATGGTTGGTTTTGTGCCTATTTTGTTTTGCCTATTTTTGTTTTACCTATTTTGTACCTATTTTTGTACCTATTTTGCAACTAATCCTGGAGTATTGTAATTACTTCATTGCTAACAAGCCATAAAGGAGTTTCCTATTTCATGAGTGATATTTTTTCCTTTGGCTAAATGATTTGCTCCAAATGGCCTTTTTTCACAGAAGGGTGCAGTGGGTGCTGGCATTTCAGAGTCATAGAGGTGCTTTTGCAAAGTCAGCTGTTTCTGCATTCACTCTCTTGCCTGTCTGCTTGTGGGGAGCAGAGTGGCATGCTGTTTTGTCCCTGCTCACGTTACAGTTGAGGATTATGGGGTCAGGCCTTTTCCATGGGGTAGCTCTATTGCATCCTCTTGCTAAAACCCCAGTTATTCCAGCTACTTATTAAAAGCTTAGTGTAGAAAATGGGTATGTCAATTCATGAAAGAACAGCTCTGTCCAGCAGTCTGAATAAGCATTAATAAGGGATGACTACTGTGAAATACAAGGATGAAGACACCAAAGCTGTGCGTAACTCCTAGATATCTGTACGCTATTGGCCAGTGCAATGCATTTAGTCACCCAGGTATCCTAAAAAAACACAATGGGCAGAAAATGCTCCAGGAAAAAAAAAAAAAAAAGCCAAAAGGAAGTACAGCATGTGGGGAGCTGCCAAAAATAGCCAATAAGAAAAGCTGAGGACAGATGTGTTCTCTCCCTATGAAAGTTAAACGTAAAGTAATTTGTTTAGAGGTCACAGCTGTGCTTTTTCTCCTAATGTAAAAAATGAAAAGCTGGACAAACCATTCCTGGTCAGAAGAAGAATATTGGTAATGCTCTTTTCTCCCCTGTACAACCTTGCTTGGGCTTGAGAAAGCAAAATTCCTGTTCCTTCTGCTTAGCTTGAAACTAGATCTTTTACCTTCTCAGTTGCTGGACATTGCTGTATGTGGCATGGTTTGCCCTAATCCATCTGGCTGAAACTGTCCTACTTTTCAGTAAAATGTGTAAATATCCAGTCAGCTAAACCAAGAACAAGTTATCAGCGTGGTAACCCAGTGTTAGAAAATTCGCCTGAGGTGTCTGCCAGGGAAGTTCAAGTCCTCGTGCCAAAATACTTGCATATACAAAGTAGAACAAATTCCAGAGGTTTTAGCCAGTACCCTAAGTTGGCTTGTGTTGCTGGGAGATGTGTTGTTTAAACTTCCTCCAGCACAAAAGGAGATTTGAGAGTCTAACCCCTTAGGTGGTTATTCTTACAGCTAGTGTGTAAGAGGGCATTGCCTTCTTTTAGGTGTGTCTAATGTGAATCTAGGTATGCCTAACCTCACCTAGCATATAGGCCCTTGAGAAGGGTAACCAAACAGGGCTGTAGATATGAATTTTATTTGGCAGTCACAGGATTATTTAAATTCCTGCCCTCAAGATAGATGCAGTTCTACTGGGGTCCAATGGGAAAAGTATACACATGGCCTTGGGAACATTGGTACCTTCAGAGTAAGGAAGGAATTCTTTTCCTTGGTGGACCTGTACATTGGGCATATGTACCTGAAGTGGCAGTTATGAACCTGTTTCCCTTGGGAATCTAAGCTGAAAAATCCATTGCAATTGGTATTCTTGCTGGCATCTATTAAGATAGTAGGTGACTTTCCACAAGCCGGTGCTATACCAGTCAGCAAACAGTATCATCTGGATCTCAAATACTAACTGCAGATACTGTCTGGAAATCTCAGTCTGCTTGTTTATCACTTAAACTGAATTGCCAGTGAGACATAATTGCATATTTATAATTATAATTTCATGGCTTTATTATATCTTTACTCTGTGAATATTTACAGAACTCATCCTTCAAAGAGTCTATTGTTGCATCTATCTGGCTCAGTGTAACCACTCTTAATCTCTCTCAAGGAGTGATGTTCCTTCAGCATTTTGGGTACTCTGGGTGTAGTTGAAAGTCATGAAAGTCAGAATGAATCCGTGGATCCAGTGGCCTCTGGAAAATATTTGTTCTGTCCATCATCTTAGGGTAAGAGTTGCTCTTTGCAAAATATATAAACATTTCTAGTAATGTTAGGCTTAATTTTATATATTATCCATCACTGAGGTCACCTACACTACTAGCATCTGCACAGTGCAATTAGTAAATAGATCCATGCCTGAAGCTGAGACTTAGTTCTGAAAATTACTTGTAGATACTAGCTTGTGCCACAGGGAGAAGTAGAAAGTGCAAACACTTAGGGCTTTCATTATATTCACTAATACATTGACTAAGAAAAAGGCTGTACTAGAAAAGACTACTGGATTATTGCTGAGGTATCAAAGGCCATACTAGTCTACCTATTTATCTTCTCATTGAGCCTAATAGGAGGTAGAATTGTACCTTCTGCATAGCTCTGAAGTGCTGCTGCAGGTCTGTATGCCTGTCTGTTTATGACAGCTGTATCTTCTGAAATTACTAGAATCCCCCCAAATACCCCCAATTTCAAAGCACCTAAATACTGAGAAAAGCGAGAAGTGATAATGTCAAGATCCTTGTGTCTAATTACTGAGCCCAGGAACACCTTACAGATGTTCAATGGGTGACTGGTCAGTAAGGGCTGAAAATTCAGGAATGTTGAATGATATATCTTTGCACATGGTTTGTGACAGCTTTGCCTTTTATTTATGGTAATTGGGAAGTAATGGTATTCTGTCAGGTCACCTGTGAAACATCTGGCTTCAGTTTCGGTAAAGTAGTGCATCAAAGGAGCTAAAATTTATTTGGCTGTGTATGGCATGGGTCAGAAAACATTTGGCTGTCAATACTGCAGGTAGATTTATGGTTATGCATGGACAGAAAGAAAGAATTGACAAGATTTCAGAGAAATAACAATGTCCTTTTCCTTTGATAAAGCCATTGGAATTTCATTTTTGTTCAAGTCAGCTTCCACTAACAGATGCAAAATGCATCTGGTTTTGATGCCACAGTACAGAGTAATATGAACAGTGAAGAAAACAAGATACAAAAAGCTGAGTAATATGAACAGTGAAGAAAAGACACAAAAAGCTGCTCTTCTGTCACCAGAGGGACAACTTTTGTTTTGATCACCCTTCATACAGTAATAAATCAAAGATATTTCATGTCAATGCAATGCCTTATCTTGAAGCCATGTCATAGCCAAACCATTTTCTGAGTACAGTATTCATTTACTATAACTTGCTCTAATTGTACACAGCAATTACAGAATCACAGAATGATTGAAGTTGGAAGGGACTTCTGTATGTCTGATGTAACCCTCCTGCTCGATGAGGGTCACTTAGAGCTCATTGCCCAGGACCATGTCCAGATAATTTTATTGTATCTCCAGGGGCGGAGACTTCACAACCTTCATGGGTAATCTGCTCCAGTGCTCTGTCACCCTCACAATGATGTTCAGATAGAGCTTCCTGTGTTTCAGTCTGTGTCTGTTGCTGCTGGTTCTGTTTCTGGGTATTACTGGAAATAGCCTGCCTCCATCTTCACTCTCCCCTAGAATGTTTATATTCATTAACGAGATGTTTCTGAGCCTTCTCTTTTCCAGGCTATCAGCTTTTCCTCATATGGGAGATGCTGCAGCCACTTTACCATCTTATTGGAACCTTTGCTCGACTTTCTCCAGTATGTCCATGTCTCTTTTGTACTGGAAAACCCAGAACTGGACCCAGTATGACAGATGTGGTCTCATCAGTGCTGAGTACAGGAAAGGATAACCTCCCTCAATCTTCCGATAACACCCTTCCTGATGCAGCCCAGGGATAGCATTAGACTTCTTTGTTGCAATGGTGCATTGCTGCCTCATGTTCAACTTGGTGGCCACCAGGACCCCCAGGTCCTTCTCCGCAAAACTGATTTTGGGGGATTTTTTGGCAATAAGCATCAGATTCCATACTTTTTCTAGTTTCCTCACATTTTCTTTCATCCACTTGCTTCTCCCTGAAATATTCAGAGTAAATTTTATATAACAATTCTTTTATGTTGGAGCTTATTCCAAGTGAAAGTTGTCAGTTCTAGTGCATCAAATAGTAAGGTATTCCTTCTACAGCAAATACACAAAACTATTCCTTTTTTTTAACATTTCTACTGCATTCTTAGGTCCAAACTATACTGTATTTTGTGCAGTACCTTCACACTGATGTATATACCACTTCTACAGACTGATCACGGTGCAGGTGCCAAACACTGTTTTTAATCTGATTCCTCATTAGTGCAGACTGAGTTTTGGGTGTTTGCAAGCAAGAAGATATTAATGGGAAGTTACTGAGGTCAAATGTATGTAGAAGGTATTAATGGCATCCTGACAAAAAAAAATATAACAAGTATTTTTCTTCAGTGCATCTGCATATCTAGACTCACGAATATGAGGAATCATAAAGATATTTTGAATCCAGAAAATCTGCATTATATCAAAACACAAGAAAAATTACTGTTCTGACACTTTCTTGCTTAACAAATTTGTTTAGTAATATGAGTGTAAAGGCAAGGCATAGCAGGCAAAGCTGCAGTATGTTGTCTAGATTGAGATGATGCAGTCTGCTTGAAGTTTATCTGTTCCTACCATGAGAAGGAGAGTGGAAGGACAGAGGTGGTGTGGAGTGTGCTGGAGCCTGAGCTAGGTGTCCTTGCTACCAGAAGATTATGAGGTGGTGCTGGCAAGTAATGCTTCCCATCTCCTTAGAGAGGACATCTCTGCACACTGATGCCTGGCTGGCAGCTGGAGTAGCAACCCTGTCTCTCTGGGGGCCTGCACATACTCAAGCTGGGCAGTAGCCCATGGCTATGTAGAAGCACATGTAGATGTTTTGCTCTCTCTGCAAGTGGAACCATCCTGAACCAATGTAATCTTAGTAACATCTGCAATGATCATAAAACCTGAGACATGAAGGATAGGGAAGATTTCAGCCTAATACACAGAAAATTGCTCTGATGTATTTGAAATCCTTCAGCTTTTTCAGCATGTATGGGGTCTGAATTTTAAGCAAAGCTTAGACTAACTGATGTTTTATGAGAGCTCAGTACTTCAGTATTGTCTGAAGGCAGCCAGAATTCAGCAGCTAAGGCAAAATTGTCCTGACATTTTCATTTGTGCCATCTCAACCGAAAATAGGTGACAGTGCCAGACTACTGGAGCTGCTAGTTTGCTGCTCAGTGATTGCATCTCAAAAATATTTTCATTCAATATTTTCATTTGGTTTTATTTCAGTACAAAGTATTGAGCAGAAGCCCCCCTTCTTGCACATTGTGAAGGCATTTACCACACAGACAGCTCCTACAAAGTTAAGCTGGAGGAAAAAATCAGGGAAAAAAAAGCATAAAGGGTCTAATAAAAAAAGGATTCATAAACAGAAGCCCCAGCAACAAGCATATTCAGGGTGATGATCTTCAGACTTATGATTTCAGAGAAGTATCTACGGAGGTTCAGAGGTGTGAAACACAACTTTATGTTTTCCAAGATAACCGCATTGGGAACAGATTGAGGGCAGCTCTAGTGAAAGCAGAAATGACAGTAGGAATATTTCATAGAGTCCAAACCCACAACTTTACAACCTACAGAAGGAGGCAGAAGACTTCCTAAACACCCTGGCTAGAAATAAATGTAGCTGGAAACATAAGCTGACAAACAGGTTTTTTGCATTAAACCTTAAGCTATTTGAAAGAGGGTGGTATGGGAATTAACGCTAGAAAAATTCCCCTAAGGGAGAACATTGATGGAAGAAAAGACAATGCTACAATTATTTGAAATAAGAGGAAAGTAGCGGAATTCAAAAGTGGAATTCTTTCCATGAAAGGAATCTGCTTTGGGCAGAGGGTGATGGAAAGGGCTGTAGCTGGAGGGAAAGAGGTGGTAGGAGGGTGACGGGGTGAAAGAAGAAGGACGCATCTGGACACCTGGGCAGTGTAATAGGAAATGGTGCCAGAAGGCACTATTTTCTCTGATTTTAACTCCATCATATTCTGTGTTGCAAGAGATTTGTATTTTGCCTGCTAGCACATTGGTTATGTGCTATGCTTCTGGAGCTTAAGAAGAGAATCTTACAAGTTTTGTAATTGCAACATGTCTTCCATCCATCCTTCCATGTGATGGACTGGGCCAGGTGGTCCTTAACTCATCTCACAGCCACTCATTGTAGGATCATAAACTGATTTGTGTTGGAAAGGGCATCAGAAGGTCTCTAGTTAAAACTCTTGCTTAAAGCATGTTCAGCTCTGAAGTTCAGACCAGATTGCGCAGGAGCTTGACAGTTGCCATCAGGTCTTGAAAACCTACAAGGATGCACAACCTCTCTGGGCAACCTCCTCCGCTTCTTGATGGTAGTCATGGTGTAAAAATTTTTCCTTAAGTCTAGTCTGAATCTCTCCTTTCAGTTTATGTGTGTTAATTCTTATCCTTCCACCATGCACAAGCTCCAGCTTGTCAATGATCTCACAGGTGCTGGGATCATGCTGTTAGATCCCCCCAAGCCAACATCTAAAGATGAGCTAATACTAGCAATAATCTACTCTCACTGTGTCGCAACACCAAAAGGCTAAAGTGTACTAGTATCTGCAGTATACTTTGATTCTTCAGAGCAAAAGCTTTCTGAAACTGGCACATAGAGAAAACTCTGCAAAACAGCCAGAGATTTGGTTTTGCTTCTCCAGGCTTTCATGGTGCTGAAATGAAATCTCACAAGAACAGATTTTTTTCTGGAATTTCTGCTTCTTCTTTATTTTACCCCTTGGTATCTCAACATTCACTTAAAACCAGCTCTGTAAATGAGAACTGTATAATTAAATTATAAATAAATATTTTTTGAGAGCTTTTTTTTTTTTAGGCTAATAGTGCCTAAGATGATCTGAAAAGGTGCATGAAACAGAATCAGAACTAGCTTTAACAATTATTTCTACAAGAAGATTCTCAGACAGAAACTGTATCTTTATTTCCAGGCTTTTAGCACCTATAGAAACTTTCAAAGTCACTTGACAAGTTTATCAGTGCTTTGAATATTCTTTTAAACCAAAACCAGAAAACTTCTGTTAAATTTTACCAGGCATATAATTTGCCAATAAAATCTGGACTGAAATAGATAAAATATCAAGCCTCAAGACTTGGGAAATTATATGACGGTGTTTACAGTAGGTTCTACCAGATTTATTTAAGCAAAAAAAGGCTGAAGAAAATAAGTCTTATATAAAAACGTTTAACCAGAGCTTCACACTTTCTATAAACTTTATAGAAAGGCAAAAATAGAAACTAAGGGGTAAAATTTGTAAAGGACTATGTGGAAAAGAGGGACCTGAAGGCTCACAAACATTTTAATGCCCAGCTCCTACTCCAAAGTTGCTGTATAATATCAGTAGGAAGGAAATTCCCACTAAAGCCAGTGTGAACTACAAGATGAAACAGGCAGTGATCCAGGTCCCATCAGGCATTCAGAACAATTGGGAAAAAAAAAAAGGCAAACTAAAAAAACCCAACTCCAAAACTCCTGAACTTCTTTATAGCAAACATATTTTAGGTTCTGCCAAAAATGCTTAAACCTTCCTAGATCTCATCTGTAAGACAAGGACAGAACATAAAACAAGGACAGAGCCTGGTCAGGATCTCTGAAGTTATTCACTGCCTTGTAATCTATTTCACTGATAAATTTGAATGAAAGTTGCTGGCAAGCAGGCTGCAAAAAATGTGTCCTAAACTGATAAACACCTAAAATTCAAGGCCTATCTCAGGCTGCACAAATGAACTAACAGATTCCAACCATTCTTATGAAAAGCAAAGAGGAAAACGATGTATTCTTACCATAAAACAAAACAGGAAAAAATCTCTGGTGTTGGAGAAAAACAAGGCCAGCTTTTCTAAAAAAAATATCCCCAGATTTTGGGGGAAAGGGGTTATTTTTTTATTCTTCACCTTATTGTGCTGACACATAAGACAGGATACAAACAATCACTGTCAGGATCATCCTTGTGTTTAAATATTTGCAAGGTCATGAGGCATTTTTAAGTTCAAGGGAGTTTACTGAATAAAAAAGGTTTAAGCAATAATGTGCTATATTTACATCCTTAGAGAGTTTGTATCAAGGACAATAGACATATTTTAAAGATTACTACAAAAACATTAAGTTATGTCATTTCAGATGTTTTCTAAGTCCATTTTTTCTACATAATAAGGCAAAATGCTGAAGTCACATTTAGTCTTCTGTGAAATCTACAATACCACAAAAAAAACCCATGCTGGATATAAATGCATATTTGCTTGATTTCTTTGGTACTATAACATTTTATATTTAGTTATGCAAATTTCTATTAGATTTGTACATATATAACAGCCTAAACCCACTCCAGCAGAAAGTAAAAAGAAAGAAAAACTCTGGATGAGAAACACTGATATTTTATCTGCTGCTCATTATGAAATGCACAAGAGCCTCTGGTGACAGGACAAGCATCATGTTTGGTTTAAATTATTTTCACTTTTTTGTAATAATTACTTGAGTGTACTTGACTGATACTTCACTGAGTGGTAGAAAATAAAAAAGTATCTATCTCCCAGAAAAAGAGTGAGAATCCATTAAGATGATTAGTTCTTATCAAAGATAAGAGCTTTTTCTTTTGTGGTTTGGGTTTGGGGGTTTTTTTGTTCTCTCTGAAATAATCCTAACACTCTCTGATGCAATTCAGATTGAGGTAAGGACATTGTCAAAAGCAATTGCAATGTTTAAAGTGAAATTGTTGATTGGTCAAATACCCACATAAACCATGCAAAGGAAATTCCAAAGGATTTTCAAATGGTTGAAGCTGATAGTGCTGTGGTCAATAGACTTATTCACAAACATAATGTCTATGTGTCTACAGAAATCAAGCATGAACAAGGTTAAGAAAAATCTTAGCAGATGAGAGTAAGGGCATTTTGTCCTCTCCATCGTGAATATGTGGAAAGTATGTGTGTGTATTACGCTGAACTACATCTTTGTGGTGCCATAACACACCCAGCAATGCCCTGCAGTTAGTGTAATACAGTCCACTGCAAAGGAGCAGGTAAAACATCCTTGGTGTGCAGTGAGTACAATGGCAGCATTAGGGTGTACACAATAATCTTTGTTCCCTGACTACAGAGGCCTCATGTTTTGGAGCTGTGGGATGTCCAGAAGCTCTGCTGGAGGTGATGCCACAGCCAGGTCTTTTCCAAAGATCCTGGACAAGTTGTTGAATCCCACTAAAATAACTATCCCAGGAGGAAAAAGAGAATATGTGCTAAAACAGTCCCAACAACCCCTAGTGTATTTAGTTCTGTTCTTGTTTTCAAGTCACTGTAATTGTCTCATTTATCACAGACACCCTTACTGCTGGATGAGATCTCTGCCTTCAGCTCCCTCAGCTCATTAGTGAACCACTCAATGTGTCTTCTTATTATGATGCCAATATTTATTACTCCAATATGGGAAAAAAAACATACATGAGAGAAGGAAAGGAGTGAAGACAGTAGGGAAAAAAATATAAATACATTTTCTTAGCTTTTTTGCACTTATTCTGTCAAAAAAGATTCATAACTGAGCAATATAACAGTAGGATAATTAAAAAGGCCATTCCTTTGGAATGTCTTTAGAAGCCCCTATTTCTGGCATGCTGCTAGAATAAAAGTCAGCGTGAAAAGTTACAAAAGATTCTATTTTTATTTTCACCCCAGTGATTTTCCCCCCTGCTATCCTGACTCATATTTCTGTCTTCTTTATGTGCAAAACTGGAACAAATGAAGCACACATCAAAATACTTCAGCAAAGAGAGGAATCATTGAAAGGATCATTGCTTTAACAAGGATCACTGACTTTCCTTCCATGTTTTCTACAACCACCTTAATTTTTCTCCTGAAGTCAGATGTCTCTAGACAAAACTTAACTAAAAAATTAGTTGCCTCATGTCCCTGCAACTTCTATGAAATTAAGCTTGGATTATTTCCCTACCATTCTGAATAAATTATTTTTGGGAATTATTTTTGGGAATTATTTTTGTTTACGTTCATGTTGTAAATAGACTTCCTAAACTCATCAGAGAACTCATTTCCAGTTTTACACCATATCTGTCCAGGTCAGGTCTTAGAAAGAGCTTATGGTTTGGTCATTTTCAACTCTGACCTTTTACCACAAAAAACAGATTGAGAGGTTAAATAGTCTTACAGATTTCCACTTTAGCTGTCTGAAAAAAAACAAACCCACAAAATTAAAGCAGCTCAGGGCCTGGAAACTTGTTTCGCTTGAGGTACGTGATTGTGTTCAAATAGCCTCATGCTTCCCTTAAAATTCTACAACCTGTCAGCTGAACATTAAGGAAATGTGTTGTGAATCTCTTCTTATTTATTCACTACCTTTTGTAAAGAGTTAAGCTTGCCTCAGTATTAGGAATCTGAAAGAGGTCACTGAAAAGAAAATACAGGTTGTTTTTTTAGTACTCAGATAAGCTCTGGCTTTGACCTACCTCTGAAACATCATTAAAAGTGTGTGGATGTTGATTCATGGCATTTATACAGCTGGATTTCATGACATACTCCAAGTTTAAGGCCTTTATTTATGATGTTTCATTAACATCTTTTGTGAAATTCTAGGTTCACTCATGATAATGGAAAAATTTCCATGGATGTCAGTGGAGCCAGGCAGTCACTGCTTGGCTCTTTTAGGGACTTGTTGACTGTTTTTCATCTCTTCTCTGCACTGTAGAGTTTCTATAATCATTATTATGTTGGTAAATACAGTGCAAATGCAGTGCAAATGCAGTGTTTGCTGACTAGAAAAGTGTTTTGTAGGTATACTTAAACTGCCTTCCTGAAAGTCACAACCAAAGCCAACTAGAATTTCCTTCCAGCAACGTAGTGATGTTCATGTCAATAATTTTGCTGGCATAAGATCATCAGTTTGAGGAGGATGCATGTGAGTTATTCATATAAAGCAAATATAGTCATGTCAGGGCAACTTTATAAGATAAGTACAGTCCCCTTGAGATACTTATGAAATAGCTGCATTTTAAAATTAGCACACTGGAAATTTTTTTACGTTATTAGGAAAGGAAAAGACCTTCATTACTTTGATTTATATCACTGGACCACTGAAATTCTCTTACAATGTTCTAAGACCCTGCACTGGCAACACTTCCTAGTGCAGGACCTGCACAAAACACAAAACACAACACTGTATATGTCAGGCAGGGCAGAAGAGGAGGATGCAGACACACTATGAGCCCACATAAAGACCATTGACACAACATCAGCATAAAAGCACTTTTAGATATTTTTTGAAAAAAAGAGCTTCAAGCAAGGTCTCAAAAGGGAGCTGGTGACTGTCACAACTAGGGTGTCTGTCCCAAGAATGAGGAGTCACTTGAAAGCAAGTGAAAAAATGGTCTTGCTTATAAATACAACAAGCAGCCATAAAGATTAACACCACAGGTCAATCAGAGGTGGAAGCTGATGTCTTGATAATGAAGAAGAGATAGGTGGAGGAAAACCATGAATAGTCTTGGAAGTGAAGTCACTTTTGTTTGGGGGGAGAGATGAAGAGCCAGTTGTGCACATAAGGAAGGGGTACCAAGATCAAAGCAACAGGCTGGGAAGATGATCATTAAAACAGCATTCTGAAAGTCTCTGAGCTGACAAGCCTGCATTTGTCAAGTTCAGGGGAAAGGATATTTAAGATATGAGTGTCTGTGTGACTTGAACTGCCTGTTACAAATCTTGTTGAAAGATAAGATTCCTTGAAAATGTAGGATGTCAGGAAATGTCTGGTTAGTAGTGTAATGGGCTGTGCACATTCATGTGGGCATAAACTGAGAATTTCAGCTCTCACTCATTCATGACTATAGCATTAGAAGAAAATGATCACGAGTGGGAATAACTATCTCAAGTATAGTTCAAAATTGAATATAACTTAAGGAACATGAAACTTAAGTACCTGTAACCTAAATTATGTTTTCTTTCTTGTTATGGAAGCTGATCTATTCACTTTCATAAGGTGCACTTAGTACTGTGCTCCTTAGGCTATAACCGTCAAAATTATATATATATATATATATATATATCAAAAGATGTAAAAACATTTAAAAGCATAAAGAACAAAAAAAATTTAAAATTTGCTTTCATAGGCTTACAAAACCAGATTATTTATAACTGTGTTGTAACTGAAAAATATGTTAGAAAAATATGCATGCTGAGCAAGTCTTCTCCTAGCACACTGTTCAGGGCACATGTTTATGGATCTAAGCGTTGGTGGGGAAAAGGCCAGTAGCCCTCTAAATATGGTGTCAATTACAAGTGATGGGTTGTTCACCAGGAGGGTGCTGAAATCCATTTTACCAACTGGGAAGTAAGAGAAAGCTCTGGTAAAGGCCTAGTAGAGTAAAAAAGCATTTTTGCAGAGAAGAGTGGGTAGATAATTCTTCTGCTAAGGCCTTCTGGTAAGCTTTTGTCAGCACCATATTTAGTTTTAATTCACCACTATATACTTGAACTGCAACATTTTAAATTGTGTTTTTTATATACAGATCGAAACAGGGTTTCAGTACTGTGGCACAGACCTAGGTAAACCCTCTTGAGACATCAGTGTTCCTACAGAAAACCAGGTTTTTATAGGGTCTTATCTCTGAATGATGGAGAAGAAGGCAGCAGCACAGAGGTCTGGGGAAAAGTAAAAAAGTGAGATGCATACATAAGTATGCCCCAAACCTCATATATTTTCATGCAAACACTGCAATGTTAAAACATAAATTCCTCTTTGGGAAGATGGTCTAGTTGTGTCATGTGGCGTGACAAGCAACACATACTAAATTTCAGGTTATATATTTGGCCTGACTACATGCAGTGGTTTACCTCTATGCCCAAATGTAAAACAAATGAAGAAAAAAATTAATCTGAAACCATTCTTCACAACAGAGTTGGCCTCCAGAGCTGGCTGTTCTGAAATGTAAACTGTAGAGTGAGAATGTTCCATTTGCTACTGCAGTGCTGTTTATTTAAACCCAAACCTGCAAATGTGATTGAATTTTGGCTTGGTTTCCACAATTTGATATGGTATTTAAAGCTGCAATACCATGTTTTGAATCATAGACTATTTTCCTTCTTCAGGCTTTTTGTTAAGTTGTTAGGCTATTTCTCCTTTCACTTGTTTTAAAATAATTTTTAAGAGATGTTAGAAGTGGAACTGTGGGAAACTCTGCTATAAAACTCAAAACCACAAGGAAACCTCGCCTGCTAAATAGAATCTGGGCCTTGGAGGCCCTTGTTGAGTTTCAGAAGATTTGCAAGAGTTTTCTTCAGGCTCATCTTGCAGCTTCTGGCTAATGTGAAACTATAACAACAAGAATTTTTAAAGAATTTTAAGCGCTAGAAAACTACAAACAAAAAACCATCCAGAGATCTGTAAGCCCCAATGGAACAAACAGCATTTTGAACCTGATGCACTTCAAAGTGAAAGAATTTTTAAAAATGCAGCAGCAACATTTAGTAATCCTTTACTCTTAGATGGCCTGATAAAACAGGCTGAATTCAGCAGAAAGCTTTCAGTTGAGGTCAACATTCCTTACATTTTAACCACACAGTATTCTTCATTGAAAAATATTTAAAGACTGAACAAAGAAAAGAAAATTATATTATCTCCTACTTTCAAGTAGTACAATTAAAGCATTGCATAAATAACACAGCTTCCCTAAGGTCAACCCAAAAGATCAGTAGCCAGGTAAGAAAAGGAGTAAGGATTTCAAGTGACTGATCTCAAGCTTTATCCTGAAAAGTACACTGTTTCTCTAATTATGAGAAGCCTGACAATCACTCAAAGGAGTCTCAGATATTAACTGAATTCCTACTTGTTCTACTATTTATTCAAAGGAGAAGGCTGTAGTTTAGCCAGGTATTTGGGAACAAAGAGAAAATGCATAAGTTATTTGTATTGATAACAACAGAAGGTAAGTTCTGAACTTCTGCTTTCCTCACAATCAGATCTTTTAATTAAAGCTATGACTGAATCAAAAGTATTTTTACAGCACTTCTTCTTAAAAGCAGTTACCCATTTAGGTAACATGGCCTGCTTCACATTGAAATTCAGCTGACAAATATTCAGGGTTTTTTTCATTATGAATTAAAAAAACAACACGAAAAAGGCAAGCATAAAATTTAGAAAACATCACCAAACATTTGGGAGATCTGCACAATAATAATTAAACTTTAGCAAGAACATAGGACAACTTTTCTGTCATACGGAAAGTTTCTTTCTTCTCCTCCCTTGAGTAAGTGCCCTCTTCCCAAAATAGCGATTTGTAAGATATGTCTCTGCCAAAGGGACATGATATTTCATACTTACATGTTGGAAAGCTACATGCTAGCATCTGCATGGAGACTAATGCTACTTGGCAGAGGAATTGAAGGCATTTGCACCAAATGCTTAAGGACTGTAGTTCTCCCAGAACATTCACTAGCAACTTTTTATTCATTGGAAAAACTTGAAATGTGGCTTTCCCATGTGGCAGCTTCATGCCAAATAGAAATTTCCTCAGTTTGCCCATAACATCCAGAGCGGTTCAAGAGATCTGCACTCAAGCACTGTGATACATCCTAAATGGTGGGTCAAATCCAGCCTGTGGACTTTAGCATAGCAAAGCTGAAGTCAACACTACACCATTTTACCCCAGTTGAGAATATGGACTTCAGTTTACATCTGGACACTTTTTGTCTTCACAAGACACTACTGTCTAGGAATTTCTGGAAATCAGCTTTGTCTGGCAGAAAACAATCTCTACACAAAGCGGATCACAGCTGCCTCACAGAGTCAATAAGTGCCAGAATATTCAGCAGCTAGATGGACCTCTGCCTGTGGATCCATACAAAATATTACCTCACAAAACTTAATATTAAGCCAGCACCATACATCAACTCTGTGACAGCAATGGCTGGAATACAAGAATTCAACACATACACTTATACACATATATGCACACATGCACACCAAGTTTCAGCATTTGGTTTTATTTTGTGCTAGGAAGAATCTAGATATCTTGAAATCATCTTTTTTTTCCCATGCAACACAGAAAAACGTAGAAGCCTGATAATTAAAAGCTGCTACCCTAAGCTTCTGGAGCCTCACCAACAGTAGTCTGAGAACTTCAGACTCCAAACCACTCGTTAACATGGGACACAGCATGCCCTCTCTTCTTCTGTCATCTGAAATGTCATACTGGACCTGAGACTCCTTACTACAAAAAACTTTGTAATTTTTTTTTTTTTTCTGAAAATTTACAGTTTTAAGAAATCAGCATTCACAAGGGAAGAGGTGTTTAATCAAAAAAATTCTGACCATCTTCTTTGTATGCGGAAAATCCTGTGAGAATGTGTTGATTGGCAGCTTAATGTTTGATGCATTCCTGCTTCGCCAAACCATATCCTTAATATTATACGCATGTAGTGTTATCATGTCATTCATCCTGAAAGAATACGAAAGCTGTATTATATCTATCTGTATTTTCTGTATCTGTATCTGATGTATTATATCTATCTGTAGGGTAGCATAGACATGATGCAAAATACTCAGTTCTGCCATTGTTAAATCTCTGAATTCCACGTGCTCTTCAAACGAGGGTAAATAAGGGTTTGTCCTCATGTGGAACTGACCCTCCAAATTAACTGCAAATTTATGGATCCAGCTCAGGAAGATAGCAGTACATATGTCACAAGGCCTATGGATGGGGAGTTGCCTTAGATTTGGACTTCAGTTATTGGTACCAGTAACAGAACCTTCTGCATTTACACAATATTTAACTTTTTTTTGGCATGTGACTGCATGCATATAGCAGTGAATATTATGATCTTTCCTGCAAACATGTACTACATCCCTCTAGACCCAATTACTTCAAATAAACCTAAGTTCATAAATGGGTACACCCATGTCAACATTGATACGTAACATACATGTTGCAGTAAACTCCATCAGAGTCAGGGCTTAGTCGCACCAGTCTGGCAAATTTCTCATTGAATACTTTAATAGTTAAGTATAGAAGTGGCTATTCCAGGAACTCTGAGAGACACATCCTTGGCTTATTTTTATTAGGTATGTCTGTAGACAGCAGAACTGTGCTGGCTGGCACCAGAGTAGGCTTTGGCCCACAGCATTTCATAGGGA
Organism: Psittacula echo; assembly: GCF_963264785.1. NCBI lineage: Eukaryota > Metazoa > Chordata > Aves > Psittaciformes > Psittacidae > Psittacula > Psittacula echo. Next base: position 32,546,418 of record NC_137738.1, on the reverse strand, counting down.
ACATAAACTTGGCAAGTCTGCCTCTTAAAATCACATATAAATCAGAGCTGCCCAGCAAAGCTGGTCCCATTGCTAGAGTTCCTATTCCCACACACAGGATTAATCTTTGAAGCCAAGTTGCCTTAAAGATGTTTTTGTTTAAACTGTGGCGATGTAAACATTTAGGTTTCAAGGAGTTTATTCCTTCAACAAATATTTTTACAAGGCGAGTAATTCTCCTATTTTTATATTGTTTCTTATTTTCTTTGTGGAACCATAATATTTAATCTACTGTAATCTGATGAGAAAATTATATATATATGCATTAAATTTCTTCATTATGGCCAATATTTTACAAGTTCTCTCATCCTACATAGTTGCGAATATTTATTTTCCTCTCTAACATCCATATATGCTTATTACTTTACATGTATTTTGAGATACGCTTATGAAAAGTATCATCTTAAATTTTATCTTGTTGAGATAGAATATGAAATACTGTAGAACTAATATATCTGGGAAGAATGGCACATTTTTGTTGGTCTGTCTATCTATCTATTTATCTATCTATCTATCTATCTATCTACCTACCTACCTACCTACCTACCTACGTGAGTTGTTTCCTTGGAGGCTCATCATTAGTAAAGCAGCCTTTATTTTTACTTCATGGAGGTTTTTGAAAAGCGAGTTTTTTTCCTGATGTATTCATACTGTTTCTGAATGCAAAAAAGTGTAGGTATTTACACTTCTAACTGAAGACAGTGAGTACCATATTCAGCAGTCTCAGCTAACAGTTGCAGGATGAATATTCAGAAATCACCACTAAAAAGTACTAATTTTATGTTCATGCTCAAAGTAGACTCTCCAATAGGGTTTTATTTTCTTAGCTCTAATAAATATGGCTAAGAATTTAAGTATTTATCCCTTATCCGTGTGCATTACCCGCAAAAGAGACAGACTGAAATGCAAGCAGAAACCACTTACTCTTGAAATCAAGTATAAAGTTCCTCAAAATATTTCTGGACTGCAGCTAAAATTAACTGATTTGCAGAAGAGACTGATGTTTAAATAAATATGTATGTGTATGTATCACATCATGTAGCTAGATGCTTAGGAGGCAAAGTAATACTTCTTCATGGACTATAATGTTTCCTCTTTAGACTGGAGGGAGTTTTATTGGCTTGAAGAGTAGATCTCTTAATGAAAATATCTACAAAAAGAGAAGTTCTGTTTGACAAGCCTGTTCCAAAATAATACTCCTACCACTAGTTACAGCTTTTATAATTAAAACAACCAGACAGATCACATCACTCATGAATTTGTTTGAGCCATGAAAGCTGTAGCTGCTGCCACGAACAATCACATTTACTGCAGCTCTGTAGGTATAACATATTACTGAGTGTATAATTTAATTTAATTTCTTGTGCAGCAAGAATTGTGTTGTTAAATGAAGCCAATATAGTGATAAGGTTCTTAAACAGCTGTACAAGTTCATCAGTGGAAAAACTTTATACCGGCCATTTTCCCCAAACTGTGTAAATATAAAATATACACATCTGATACTGTGTGATTTGAAGGAAAAGCATTAGCATTTTTCTTAGGAAACTGCTACTAAAGGGGAAAGGTGAAAGAGATGAATACTAAGAACTCACTGTATTTTCTCTGTAATATATTCCCCTTCAAAAAACTTGTGCGTACAAGGTGCACAACCTTGACAGCCTTGTAGAAAGGTGCTTGCCAAATTCCTGTCTATATTTTCAACAAAGGGTGCACTCAGAAGCCTGGCAGGGCACTTACAAGGCAGAGAGGTGGAACATGCCTGGAACAGAGAAAGATCACTCTGGATGCTGTGGTCTCACAGAAAAATGAAGACAAATATTTATTAGTTTTGCCATTTCTCTACTGGTTTTGGTGACATCTGTAATGATTCTGTCTGGAGATTACCAACAACAGTACCAAATACCCATTAACTGATAAAATAGAGTTCCTGTACCAGAATACCCACTTAAGAGAAAGAAAATACAATTTAAACTGAAGACATACAAGATGTGAATTATATCAAGCATCAACCTTAAATGTTTAAGTGATCTAATTACGCAAATAGTGACTTTTGATATGGAGATGCATGTACTGTTCCAGTGGGGAACAGCAAGCAACACATTAGGAAAAAATAATGCGGTACAAAACCAGCAAAGTTGGTATGTCAGCAAAGATTTCAATAAAATAAGTGGTTAGTTTGCACACTGGAAGAAGCATGACCCAAACAGCACATCCAAAGATGGGAAGGGAGAATACAACAAAACAAGAGGAGTGAGAAAGGCAGGTAATCATGACAGGATCCAAGGCAGGACAGCATAGCAGAAACAGAACTTCTGTCAGTACTTTTGAATTGGCTGTAGAAAGAGCGAGAGAAAAAGTAACTTAAAGCAAGACAGCAACAGTGATTCAGCTGAGGAAGTAGAAATTATTTTTACTTATGAGCATTGGGCAGGATGCACAGGGGAGGCTGAATGCCAGAGAATGCACAAAAAAGGAGGCTGAAGTAGGCCATGAGAGCAAAATGATGAGTGACACCAAAGAAAATGAGAGGCAGGTTTATGAGATTATACATGCAAAGAAGACAAAATTTGATGGGGACATGGATATTAGAAAGTGAGGAGTGAAAAATAGTTTCACTGTTATCAATCTGAGTGTCTGGGAAGATGGAAGAGTTGTCAACAGTGACGAAAGAAAAGGCATGGGGAATAGGTTTGGAAGAAAGACAAGAATTTCCCTTCTTTCTGATTAGTTATACTGGGGGGATGTGGCAGAGAAAAGTCTTCACAGAGGAAGATAGATACTGAATTTGAAGAATTAAATTGCAAAATTGCAGCATAGGCATTAGGTACGACATAGAGGCAGTAGTAAGCTCACCCAGGAGAACAGTACACTCTGACATCTGTGAATTCACATCAGCCAGCAGAAGATGCTCAGTTTACAAACCTGCACCATGGCACCAAGCCAGCAAACTACAACTGCCACATCAGCAAGGCTGACAACATCTGAGGAAGGGTTTGAGTTAGTAATTTCACTGAGGTCTGCACTTGACACAGGTCCAACAAATACATGTTGAGCCACAAACTTTCCATATGTTAAAACTACTGATCCCCCAGAAAGTTGTGCACTTTCATGAAAGCCTGAAACAATACCTTCTAAGATATTTCAGCCCTGGAACCTAGAGCAACTCAGCTAAGAGTAACCTTCCAAAAATCCACTCTCTGTATTACAGAGAAATATTCAACTAGTCCTAATCTGACAAGGGTTATATTGTTAAAACAGAGCAGGAGCTCTGCAAATCAGCAATATTGAGTTCACATCTCTGTGCCATCTGCCCTGCAATAACTTATGCAAAGACCTCTGTATTTCTGGTCCACAAACTTTATACTGCAGTGCTGGTTTTATTTAAGACAGAAAAACCTATATAATGTAGAGGAGGCAAGGATTTGTTTTAATAATCTTGGGCATTTACATGACCCATAAGAATATCTGGAATAAAAATAACCAAAGTTAAGATAAATGTTGGAACAGACATTAAAGCTCACACTTCCAGACTCAATCCATGTTGTGACTATATGATGTTAGGAGTTTTCCACACCTTCTTGCTGATGCTGGTCATGATCAGAGACAGGACACAGAGCTTCATCACACTGTGGGTGCCATGGTGGGTTCCTGTGCTCTTACCTGTGCCTACTGCAGGTAGTCATAGCCCAAATAGACAGTTCCAAGAGTGGTACAACAATACTGTCCCAACTGGGAAGACCCAGTTGCCTCTTTTAACCTTCTCACTTAATCTGTGGAGGAGTGCTAAATAATTATGGAATGATTCAAAAGTGTGCACGCCACATAATGCAGCTAGTGAGTACCCCTTCAGGCTCACTTATTTCTAACATTGCACCCTTAGCATTCCTATGACCTTGCTCTGCATTAATTACAAGAATACCCTGACAACACATGACAGCAGCAGCCACCAGAAGAAGGAAGTTCACTTGAAATCTACATTGAAAAGCACAGGAAAGGAAAAGCCTTCTTTAAATTTACTGCTGAATGTAAGGCCAGCAAGTAAGAAAAGCTGGAAAAATATTCCTTGATAAATACAACTTGAGGAAAGCTTAGTGAAATCAGATCATTTGTCAGAGGTGAAAAGGACAAAGAAATCATGAAGCCTGCACAGAAAAAAAAAATAAAATTAAATATATATATATATTTTCAGAAAGTAGAGGGTTATTTAAGGATTTATCTTGCCTGTTTGGGGAGAAGAAAGTGACAGGAGGAATATTTCCTTAGGTGTTGAGGGGGATCATGAAATATGCCCAGTCATGAAAGGAAAGAACTTATAAGGCAAAGGAAAAATGAGGGAAAAAAGGAAATTGGCAGACACAGAGGGAGGCAGCTGATAGCAGTCTGAGATCCTTTGGACAGCACATGATTAATAAAGAGCAGGGGAAAAGGAATAAAGCACTGATTTTTTTCTAGAAAATATCTACCTGATCTTCAAACAAAGTGAAAATATTGGACAGAGGGGAAAAAATGAACAGAAGGCAGAAGGTTCAGTTAGGCCATGACAGCAAAGGATATGACAGTGAATAAGAAATAAGGAAAGATCATCTAGGGAAAAAAAAATCAAAATAAAAGAGCTATGAGTGCATAGGCTGTTGTCAAAGTCATGATGCTTCCTCCAGAGGTGCTGCACAGGGTAAAATCAGGAGCAAAGACTGCATAAATGGGGAGAGAGCCAAGAAAGCATGCACGCAGCGCATCAGACGGACAGATATACGATGGGGAGAAAAGTGAAATGTCTGCCAAGCATGAAACTGAGGATAGAGTTGAGTTTGTCAGGTAATACAGTCAAGAAATTCCTCCAGATCTCTGACAACCTGGTTTATTAAAGTTTTATAAATGTTTGTATTTTGCCTTAACATTTATGAATAAATACCTCCATGACTATGCTAGCAATCTGACTCCCTAATTTCTCCTCTGTCCACACTGCCTTTTAATCCCTCCGTCCTATAATGGTTGCACCGCTTGTTCTGACTTGTGGAGGTGTGTGTGTGAATTTCTTTAGGATTTCCAATTAAAAACTGAGAATGGGCTCAGCCATATCTGAAGGTAAAAGTCTCCTTTTCAGATTGCTACTGACACAAGAGATCTTTCTTCAAAAAACAAAAAAAAAGGTCTTTTTTCCCCATATTCTGTAATTTATCACTATAATTTATGTAGCAAGTCTCAGAATTGTCCTTGCTGATCTAAATTAAGCTGAATAGGTCTTTCCCTTCATCCATGAGATTGACTTAATGCACAGAGGGTAGAGTTAGTCTACCAACCTTTGGCATTGAAAATGCAAATTGAATTCTGGCGTTGACAAGAATATTTGGATTTGGTATAAAAGAGACTTAGTCACGGTACATTTCCAGCTCCTGATTATGCCAAAGCAGGAGGGCTGAGTGAATGCCAAGAAACAGTGGTTACCACTCCCCCCCGAGGGAAGGAAAAATGGTTAGCCCACTCCTGGCCCACATGCTGCCTGAGCAGATACTTCATAACGAGGAGACGCATACAATTTCAAATTATCTGTTTCTTTTTGTTTCTGGTATTTATGCAGAGGAGTCTTGCAGGAGGGAAATCCTCCACTAATGACTGAACAAGCACTTCACTGACACCAAATAGCTTCCAGAGCTTTCAAAAAAGAACATTTCAAATAAAACATTGATAGGCCTTTCTGCATTTTTGCACGGATATGACAGTCCCTTGCATTCTGTAACATGGGCTATATTAGTTTAGTTCTTGTGTAAAACTCAAGTTGTTCTGCCTCTTTCTAAGGACTTCAGCCTCTTCTACAGGATGGACATGTTGCTGTGTCCTGAAAAGTTTCTCCTTGTGTCTCTGCATCCTTGCTCTTCTATAAGGCAGTAATGGGTGAACCTTTGTAAGTCCTTGTGTGAAAAGACTAATAGCAACATTAACCATCCTCAGAGACTCAGCTGGAAATTTGAGGAAGAAATTCCAGTTTTTGCATTATAATAAAACCCTAGAAAATCCAATTTTAAAAAGTAAATTCTACTCATCTTAGTAAAATATATACAGCCAGTGCATTTTCTCTGATACATTTGTGTTCTGGTTCACAAATGACACATTTTAAATTATAAAGATGGCTGTAAAATTGAAACAGTCCCAAATCATATAGAATTAGTAAACTATGCTAGAATTAGTAATCTATGCTAAATCTTAGCTTGCAAGAGACAGAATTCATAAAGCAAATGAGTATCACTTGGATACAGAGTAAGTGTACCTGAATAAATTCAGTGTTTGCAAGCTGACTAAGATTCATGGGAAACCTGTAGCTCAATTTTATTCAATGTTTGAGGAGGTTGTATGGCAGAGATAATAAAACCATTGTCAAAAATGGGAATTTAGGAGTTGTATCTGTACAAGGAGGGGAAACATGAAAGACTAAACAGATTCTCTTGAAAGCCTCTTGTCTTGAATTCAGAGTTTACTGGAAGGCAGTGTAGTATTCTGGATATTACCATACAAATCACTGATCCCCACTTGGTTTCAGATTCCCACCACTGTAAATATTTTTCTCAGGATGTTATAACATTGCATGAAATCCTGATGTTCTATTTCCTTCCCACCTTACTACTTCAGGAGTTTTTGAAGGTAAGACATTTGTGAAAAGAATTTTTTCTTCCCCTTTTTTTTTTTTTTTTTTTTTTTTTTTTTTTTGTAGCCTGTCTGTCTTGTAGTTGAATTTGGATTCTTTGGGATTTAACAGCTGAAGATATTTATCCTTGGAAAAGTCTGTCCTTTGTGAAGCAGCAGAGCATATGGATTTGTGAAGATAAAACAGAACAGCAACTGGCAAATCCAGAATTGAATAGAGTGTTAAACCTTAAAAATCAAAAGGATTTTGAAGTCTCATGCTGACAAAGTTTGATGCAACAGGCCAAATTCCGATTCCAGTTGTGGGAACTGAATTACTGTGGGAACTCCCTGTCCCTCTCCATCCACAGCAGAATTGGTCTTCTTATGGCAATAAAATTGGGGGTTCTGGTCTTCATTAGGTACATCATTGCCACACTGGGGACCCTTGTGTTTCCAGCTTTCATTTTCCTTATCCTCTCTTTTTTTCTTTCCTTTTTACTTTACTTTATGGGTGTATCTCTTCTGTGAGTTAGTCACCCTCAATTCCTGTTGCACCTAATGGAAAGAAATGGGTATTTCAGGGCTGTGATTCATCAGGGACCTTTAGGATGTCTGACTGAGGTTTAGATGAATCAGGACTGAATGTAACTGACCAGGATTTTGTTGACTGTAACGGGAATACAGAATTACTAGTTGAAGGTGTCCAAATGCAGACATCACCGTTCAGCCTGCTGAAACTCACCCTTTTTCTTCATTGGGAAAATTAATGCTGATATTAAAGAGCTATTTCTGTGGTACTCTAAGGGGCTTACTGGGAGTCGAATGACTTCTGAGCCTTCTGTGATTAGGGCTGCCTGTCAGCTCAGGAACTTCATATGAGTTTGCTTGAAATTTGCTGTTGGAAATTTTCAGCACATCTGAGAGGGTGAGGCTTTTACTCTAACTTTCTTGTTTTTAAAGGACAGCTTAATCTGGCTGTACAATGCAAGACCCATAAATTCAGTTAGCAGAGTGCAGCAAATATGCCCCATTTCAGGCTTTTCAGAAGCTCTTGTTTCCTTTGCTTTCGTCATCTCTTCTTCTGATGAAGTTCACACAGATCTTTATCTCTTGCTTTCTATGAAAAAAATTCCTCTACCCTTTGTTCTTTTTGACCATGTCCCAGCCAGTCAAGAGGTCTCACAGTGACAGCTTGAAACTCCTTAGCCACAAGCCCACTTCCCCAGCTACAGACCCTTGCTGGCAACTAAGCCAGCTCTTCTCTTGCCTGAGGAGTGGTTGAGCAATCAGAGGAAGTCAAATCCAAAGCATTTATATTTCTCTTGCATTATCTTCTCATCCTCCACTATCGACCCACCTCCCCTCTCCTTCTCCCTGTTTTATAAGATTAACATTGTTTCTTCCCTTGCTTGTTACTTCTAGCTTGTACATCATGTAATTAGTACAGTTGTTGACTGGAGTGTGGACCATAGTCCATGCCTCTTCTCCAGCTCTTCTTGATCATGGTTCAATACTAGCACATTTTTCCTGAAGCAGACCCAGTTGTCTATGGGTAGGATGTAAAGAGGCTGTTGACAGGATTAACTGGCTTCCCACTATTCCCATTCTGAACTGACTTCATTCTAAACTGACTTCCCTGTCAGCTCAGGTGGGAATAGCTTTTGCTTTTTACGAGAAGCACTGGGTCATTTGTGAACAATTCACTCAGTACCAGGCCCATAAGCTTGAAGCCTGGTGACTGAACCACAGAAAGGACCCTCTTGATTCGTCGTGTCTTCTACTTCTTTCCCTGCAAACACTATTTTCAGAGTGCATCACACTGTTTTCTGAAAAAACAGAGCTAGAAACAAAACATAGGCTTTGGAGACTGCACAGCCACTGGCTCACCACCTTCCACAGCAGAAAGCAAATAATCTCAGATTACCCCACACAAATAAATACATCATAATCAGGCAGAGAATTTTGTGGACACTCAAAACATGCACAGTACAAGCCACTACAAATCAACTTCCACCACTAAAGGAAAACAGTCTTCCAGTCAAATGCTCTGTGGGGAAATGTTTTTCTCATGCATGGGGTGTTTGGACTGGTAGTTTTAATCTAGGATAGTATGCAATTACCTTGGAAAAAAAAAACAACAACCTACTGCATTTTAGCATAATCTTTGACTTTGATTGACCTCAAAGTGTATGTAGATGAATAGGAGACTGCTCTAAGACACAGAAACTTCTGGATCCAGTTTTTTTTTTCTGTAAAAGAAAATAAACTTAGTTCTACATTGTCATGAAGCTTCCTTCAGACAATGACCTCAGCACAAAAGATGAAACAATATATGTTTTTATTTGAAGATGGTTTAGTATGATATCATTTTAGCTTAATAACTGATGATTCATAATAGCTCCACTGAAGGTAGGAGCATTACTCCTGATTTATACCAGAAGACAGAACCGAATTTAGCTCCTTCTTTCAGACAGTGATCATTTCATAAGTAGCACAGCACTTTGAAATTTGTGGTGGGTCCTTTTTGTTTATTCTGTGTGTGTGTCCATATCTGTTTTGGGAGCCTGCAGTAATCTTGCTATAATCTGAAGTCCCAAAATACCACAAGAAAGACTGTCTTGCAGTGTCTCCAGCCTAGCCAACAATAAATAATTCCTAGGAATACCAAAAGGAAGTTGATTTATGGTTTGATTTCTAAAACAAAGAGCTCTGGACAAGGTTCAGATAATCAAGTAATCTTATGGATGCTTATCTGGAATAAACTGGTATATCTCTGGGGCTTCACTCAAGACCAAATTGACCACAAGATAGAAAGCAGAGAAACTGAAAAATGTATCTCATATGAAAGTACTGAAAGTGTTTAGAAACAGACATGTTTCTTTTCAGGTCACCAGCACATTTCAAAAAAATTAATTCATTTTAGTGTGTTTAATTGTTGTCTGTTCCCCTCCCTCTCATTTTTAATTTCCCCTTTATATGGCTTATGAGCCAAAAGTTTTTAAGACTGTAAGGTTAACCCTGAGTGCATGGAATGTATAAACCAACTTTTCAGCAGTAGGATTTATATGAGGGGGAGAATGCAGGGTTTGCCAGGTGCAGACAGATGTAGATGATGCTTGCAGAGCTTTAATACCCTGATGATGGTAATTGTAAACCTGAGAATACAGAGAGACAGTGAGAAAGGGCAAAGCGCGGCACCAATCTGAGTCTTCAGGATTTACAAGTGACAGAATGACAATTTGCCTCATGTTGCATCAACCTACTGTCTTAACCTCTGGTTCTGACTATGCATAAAAAGAAAATGGTTCTTGTTTGCCCATGAAGCTGAACTCTGCTTAGTTCTGCCTCATCTAGCATAGGTGCTGTCAATTAATTTGAAACTGGTTTAATTTTATTGCCTAAATACCACCTATTGCTTTGTAAGGGTAACAATTACTTGTTTGAATCTGAGTAATCTTAGGGCAACTGGGGGCATACATTAACTGAAATTAATTTAGTTTTCCTGAAAAAGTTCAGGATAGGTAGCATGTGCTCATCATGGCAGCCTTGCCTAAAAATCTGTGTTTGAGGACCCAGTTGCAAGAAACGGTAATCAGCATATCTTTAAATTGTTGTTCCTAAATCCATCTGTCAGGCATATTATATTTTGTATGTATATTTACCTATACTAAATATGTAGTAAAGTAGAGAAAGAACCAGAGAATGCTTTGACTTACTGCAGGACAGGACACATGGCATTTTGATCAAATTCCTAGCAGCGAATGTGGGTGTGTGCATCTCAGGGGTGCCTTTATATTTAAAGTGAAGCTTCGGATGCTCTTGTCTAGGCCACAAACTAGACCATATGCCAGTAATCCATGTTATTCTTCCAGCTGAAACCACAGCACCTAAGGCTTAATATCTTACTAGAAAAAACAGGAAAAACTAATCCTGGTTTTGCAAGAAAGGGGTTGAAAAATAATTCCTTTGAAATTGCCACATTCATTCAAGAGTTTAAAAACAGTCCATGCAGTGTGCTGTACAGGGAGTGAAGAGTGGTGTGGTGAAAAGATTTGACTTCCATTTGATATGATCTGTATAATTCATTCAGGGCTGTGCTTCCTGTGATTAATCTCATGATCCAGTATGAATGACTGCAAAACTCTTCTGCTGCATGACATAATAACGCAATTCATAGTCCAAATGAAACTAAAGGTCATTTTTATTGTGGTACAAACAGCAAGATGATGTTATAAGATCAATATTAACCTGAAAAGTAAAAAAATTGAAAGCTGGGAGAGAACACCTTAGTTAGGTGTCCTTTAATATATGTAGTATAATTTTTAGTTTTGTGATTGCACAACATTTTTCCCATCCAGCACAAAGAACAGGCAGTTCTTATTTACTTAGCTATTTCAGTGGGGGTTTTATTTCCCACTGTGTCTATTATTTATGTTCTCTTAGGCTTTTCTATGTGCTCACAACTCTATAACACGCAATTACTTTACAAACACTATTTAGTGTATCTTCAGAACTTCCCTAGGGCATGGGATATATTGTCCCTGCTTTGTGTACAAGGAAATGAGACTTGCACAGAGTAAGGTCAGAAGTACTCACTAATTTCAGATGCCAAGTTTGAGGTATCTAGGGCCTAAAAGTTCCTTTAAAAAAAGCCCAAACAAACAAAACCCACTACAAATTACAGCAAAGTAAATAAACAATTGATTTTTTCTTGTCCACTCCCAGATATATGGGCGCTTCTGTTCAAGTCTTTCAGCTGAGGCATGATGAAGAGAGAGAGAAGGAAAAAATTTTTCCTAAGATTAATTAATTACTGGAAAAGAAAACATGTTACTAGAACCATTACTTTCAGGTGTTTGGGGACTAAAAAAAACCTATCTTCTGGTCCCTCGTTAGTCTCAAACAGGATTACAGGAAGCTCATTCCAATGTGTTGCCTATGTCTACTGCCCATGAGCAGTACTTGTATTCCCCTCACCTGTATGAATATGTTTGAGGATAATTGTATTAAAGATTAGCAAATATTAGGCTGATACTGCAGCCACACAGATTACGGAAAACAGGAGGGCTTTGAATTATGCAATTTCTCAATGTTCCTTACACTCATATGATTTGACCATTTGCAATACTCATATTACATGGATATTAATACATTAAAATCTGATAGTAAATATTTTTAACAAGTAGAGACATATAAAAAGCTATCCTTTGATTTCAATGGGAGGTGTGAATAGATTTGAAGTACTTTTTCAGATAAAATAAGAAGTTCATTTCCTCCATTTGACTTCTAAAACTCGAATTTGAGGGTGTATGTTTCCTAGGACATGAATCGCATAATGACTGAAGTGGGATTCTTCCTTGTACCCTGGTATAAAATATGTAGCAACAGATGAGGTTTCAGTCACTACAAGATAAAAACAACAGAAACCTGAACTCAGATCTTGAAAAAACTTACAATATTTTTAGACCAATTTTATGTTTTGTAGTGACATATTCAATTAAGCTTTTGATAACTTCATCCAGAGGGGTCATGGCTTGATAAATGGGTACAATACAGACCCATTCAACAGAGAAGTTCAGGCCAAAATTCAGCAGCTGTTTAATAACTGCAGGAATAGTTGGGTTGACTACTTTCTATGAAAAAAAATGTTCTACATGATATATAAACTGATGAAGCAGAAAGAACAACAGAATCTGGGTTTTTTCAGTTCTTGGCACCAAAGATGAACTGGGTAGAACAAGAGATTGCTGAACACATTATCTGAACTACAAAAAGTTTCCCGATTCATAAGTATTTTGGAAGCATTTTTCTCAGATTCTTAGTTTTCCATTACTCCTTATTTCTGTACAATAAATAGTAAATGACTGATAATGATTGAAATAACAATCATCATAATCTTACCACATGGAAAAAGAACAAAACACTTTGCTTATACTAAGATATGGAACCAATAAAAAAAAAGTGTTCATGAGAGTCAGATGGAAATTAGATTTCACTCAGTATTCTGTTTCAGTCTCTGATTTTCCCTATGTAAATATGAACTCATTACCTTTCCATCAGAGAAAGTTATTATTGTTATTATACCTGGAAGCAATTCTTATCTCTAATGTACCAGGTCTCAGCATCAATACCAGTACAGTCATATGCTGGTCATTCTATCTAGCAAAAAGATTTCTCTTTTAAAGATCTATTGCAGTTGTGAAAACAGGAAGACATGTAACAAGTAGCATAGGAAGAATGTGTGGGGTTTTTTTTTTAAGTACTTGACTTGGCTAAGCCAGAATAAGTATGTTGTGTGATATTGTACCCACTGAAACCCAGCTTCAAAAGAACTCAAAATCCAGACGTGGATTTCACAAAGAAAAAAAAAAAGAAAAGGAAAATAAATTCATCTCTCAGGGTGGAAATGAGCCCTTGAACCACTTTGAAGCCCCATATCTCAAACAGGTACTTGATTCGAGATTGGAACCAGAAAAGGACACCACAGACAGTGATGTTACAGTGTCCCCTGAAATTGTAACAGAAATGGAATAGTGTGTTTGCCTAAAGAACTATCTCACCTGTGTTTTAGTATATGAAGCAGTGGTAATATAAATCTGTTCTGAGGATGATTAATAGCTGAAGTGGAGTAGGAGCTGTTAATCAGTCTGAAAAATCAATTATTAAAACTAGGCTCTACTTTAAAAAAATTTCATACTGGATTAAATGCACCTCCTGTGTAAAGGACCAGGTCTAAGGATCTCTTAAGTCTTTAAATCTCTACTGCAGGGCATGACTTTCTTATAGATCCCACAAGCTTGCAGAAAAAAAATGAATTTCATGAGACATGGGCAGACCAGTCTTTAACAGTACTGCAGAGAGCAACAAACTGTGTAAGAGTTAGTGATTTGTTCTCAGACTCGTATTTCTAGAACCATTTACTCAACTGTAGTGAAGAAAATCTGCTGTGTCATGGCTTTTTACTGAAGTATAATGAATATCCTTCAGTTTCTAAGGGAAGCAGCCAAAAAAATGCAAACAGTATGCACAGCTATGCTGTCAGTTTCAACAAGAAAAATAAAACACAAAGTAGGAAGTGAAGTCAATATTGTTTCTTGCTTACTGCTTTCATCAGAGGCCATACCTACAATGGAAAAAAGTTTGGAGAAAAAAACCGCTTTCTGTTCATTTGTGTCACCTCAGGGTGAAATACATATCAGGAAATTGCGTATACATTAGAATGAAGAAACTTGAAATGGTGCAGTATCTAGTATTGTCACTCTGAGAATAAGAATGAACAAGACAGCATATTTTATGAGGCATCAGTTTCTTCTACTTAATTTGATTTCCTAGTGCCTTATAGAACAAAAAGAATGAGGCAATATGCAGCTTTACAAAAACACAGCACTCACAGTGGGTCACCCTAGTTGTCCAGGAGATCATGACTACATTACTTTACTGTTTCTATATTCTCCTGAAGATCTCTTTTCACCTTCAGTAATGCCTAGTTTATGACAGAAAAACTGAGCACATGAAAGAAAGTTTTTTAATATTTACTTATATTTATACTTCTGCATTGAACAATGCTCATAGCTGCCATTGATTTTGTCTTGGATCCACACAGAAGGTCATACAACTCAAGTGAGGTAAAAGACACTTAGTAGAGAGACCCTGACAGATCCTGGGAAAGCACAGTATAAATAGGTCAGGTCAGAAATCAAGGTTTAATGCACTGCATGTCTGAAAGACCAAGTTTGGCCTTTCAGTTGCAGACACACAGTTCAGCAGCAAAGGGATCAAAAGTGTCAACCTGAAAGGAAGCAGAGAAAGTCTTTAGGACTTCTGGGAAAACTTTTGATATGTGACTTCTTACATACCTTGAGAAAAACTATCTACCTGCTTTTCATTTTGTCAGTGTTTAGGGAAATAGGGTTATGCATGACTTGTTTGTACATAAACATTATGATTATTTTTCCTAAACCTGTAAGATCCTGAATTTTGGCTAACCACTTGGCTGTACATGCAAAAAAAACCCCATCACAGGTAAAAACAATGGACCACATGAAAACTAATACTGGGAGGTAGTTAATTGGAATGTGGTAAATTGGGCTCCAACTGTATCATAGAAAAAGGGATTTTCTGCAGCTAAATAACCACAGATGGGGTAATATAACTGAAAGGCCTCCTTAATGTCTGTGTAGACAGAAAATATAATGCTTCTTCAAACATTCTGGTAGGTCACAATACAGGCAAATGGAAGCTATTAAAGATGACCACAGTATTAATTTACACTTGGAGGTCAAAAAATTATGCAGACAGACAGACAGACTTCTGTGGACAGACTGTAGAAAACAAGACTAGGGTCCAGATGGTTAATTAGGGCATGTGTTCCAATTTAAAGACACCTGCAATATAGCACCATGCCGCTAGGATGCCCAGTCACATGTAAAACTCAGTGCAGTGTGGTGACAAGAGGTGAACAAAAACTTCTAAAGCTAAAGTCAGAAAAGCAGCCAACACACTGGTCCTTCTCCTGTAAGACTTGATTGAAGAGACTCAGTGTGAAATTTTTTTAACAGCCTGAGCTGAGAAGCAGAGTCGGTTCAGTCCAGTTATTCTGAAAAACAAGACTTTTTTTCCTGTTCTGCTCAGTTGCTTTTATTTTAACTTTGGCCAGACACAAGAAGTCCAAGAGTTTTGGGACTGGGATTTCATTTTCTTGTGAAATGCTTATTTCAAGCAAAAATAGTAAGCTTTATCTTTTCCCATTATCTCTTTTCCCATTTGAACTGATTTGAGTTTTATAGGGTGAACTGCATTGGTGCTTGTTCATTCAGACTTGTTCACATCTCTAATTT
Organism: Psittacula echo; assembly: GCF_963264785.1. Lineage (NCBI taxonomy): Eukaryota > Metazoa > Chordata > Aves > Psittaciformes > Psittacidae > Psittacula > Psittacula echo. Next base: position 32,530,921 of record NC_137738.1, on the reverse strand, counting down.
TCCATCAGCCTGTGGAGACATTAGTCCTGTGGCCTCAAGCTGGATCTGTGCATTCATGTTAGCTGACCATGTGAAATGGATAATTGCAATCCACAAACCTTGTTTGTGTATGCAATTACACATTTTGTAGATGTAGATGTTGTCTGGTTCACCTCCAGTCCTGATACTAGAAATGTCAATATTTCTCAACTGTTTAAAATTATAATATGCAGAGCCGCAGTTAGCGGTTAATAAATTAATCTTGATGTACTTCAAGTAGCTTATTTGGGTTAGGTTGCACCTAATTTGCCTGCCTCATATATCCAAAACATAGTTGTTAATACTTTGTAAATATATTTTTTGTGTGTGTGTTCAATGAGCCTGGTCTTAAAATCACTGTATAACAAACGAAATACACTGTTGACCATGGACACGATATGTGTGGTTTGGCCTTGTTATCATGCTAAATGGCCTTATGACCAATAATAAAGTGGAAGTGAAATTCCTAAAGCCCTCAATTTAGGGCTAAATCCCCCTAAAAGTTGCTGTTCTCTTGCCTTAATCATACTATTCTACAGATTGTCATTTTGCATTCTGAATTAACCAGAACTATAAAAGTCACAGTAAGTGTTCCCCATCAGGCATCTACATATGGTATCCAGAGTTCCTCTTAAGTACTGTTTTCTTGATTGACATGTAAAAACAGAATAACCAGAAACATTGTTATGAATGCATAGCTCCAGCATGTTAGCATGTGCATATATGATGTTTTCAATCTCGTTTCCTAGCCCATCATCTTACTAATAACCTTATATCTAATAATTTCATAGTGAGCTGTAAATAGAAACTATTAATTTCTCAAATGTCTGAGAAGTGGGATAAATGGCCTGAAACTCCAGGTTCCAGTGAAAGGCTCTGAGACTTGAACATAAGAGACGTTTGAGCGCAAGTATCCAGTTGCTCATCAGTGTTTTTCTTAAGAAGTATTGAAGGATTGGTCTAAATGCTTAATTGTACACGCCACTAATTACTGCAATGCTGAATTGCATGCAGGGCAAAATAGCCATTTAACGTAATTTCTCTCTTAAAGTAGACATGCTTTCTCTAAGAAGCCTGGAGACACCAAAAAAGGGAAGAGAATGAGTATCCCAAATGACCCCTGTATGACATGACTTTGCAACGATCTTTTTCACAAAACGAAATAGTGCCCTCTGGCGTTCTTTCTTTTCATCATTTTCCCGAAAAGTGATTTTCCACTTCAATTAGGTAATTTAAGTCTTCCTGCTTAGACGAAGTGTCTAGAGAAACGCGGTCATGTACTTTCTGTAGCTCAGGTATCAGACATGCAATATGCCTTTCCTTGAATTTCTGACATAAAAATTCCATCTTCCCTTTTTCTGGTGGAATCAAAACTGAGACTTGCTCCTTTAAGCCTCAGAAGTCTCTCCAAAGACACACTGTTCATAGCTTCTGCCTGCAGTTGAGACAGGATCATTGATAGTAGAAAGGGCAATTACACAGTGGCTGGATCAGTGTTGTTTGTTTGCATGTATATCTCCCTGAATTCTCTCAGGAGAGTGTTCCTAGCAGGAAACACTTTAGTATAATTTTTTACACATCAATGCTTTTACACTACGCTGCATGCTTTCTTATTACTTTGCATATTATTTACCTGTATCTTACAGTGCTGTCTATGTCAGCTGAGTAACAAAGATAAAAATGACCGAGGTGGCAAGATGTACCGTTTATGGAGAAAAATATCTCTATTAATAGAAAGCCACAGTTAAAGCTCTAATTATTTATAACTCACTCTGGAGTTGACCCATAATATGGATCCTGTATTTTGAGTAAGTCACTGCCAGGACATAAGTAGGGTCACTGCATTCAGTTGTCTATTGGCAAATCATAAATGACTAGTTAAAAGCAGGGTGTTCCATTGCTACTATGAGATACAGACTGACATTCTGTGGCTTTCCATCCTGTCTTGTCTGACCTAGTCAACCATTTTCAAGATTAACCACTTGATGGCAATTCTGACTAATTCTGAAGCTAATTTACCTTCTCTTTTACTCTGTGTGGTATCACAGTGGATCTGTAAATAACCTGAATACACACAGATTTGGGAGCTACTTTCTTACCTGTTAATGAGAGATTATCTTGGTCATTCCTGCTTCTCAGCCATGAGAAACCATAAATGTAAGCACGTTAAAAAACCTGCAAAGTTCCAAAAATATTTCAGGAGCTGCAGGTCTGACCCATGCCACATTGCAGAGATCCTAACAAGTTGTCATGGCTTCTGGTTTGCTCAAGTGAGCTGGTGCCCACATGAAGCCCATCACATAGACATATGTGGCCTGAAGGACATGCTACTTAGCATGCATTGGCCTTGTGCTGACTGAAGGCTTGTAGGACCATATCCTGTTAGCATGTGATATCTTCATATATTAAGCAGATGAACATGACCTTAGTCAGGATTGAAAATGAGTAACTTTCAGACAAATTCATGGCAGGCTCTGCTGCACAGCTTCCCAAATGTCTCCACCTATGCCTTCCTCACTTGAAATGCCATTTGCTGTCCCACCACAGGCACCCACTACCTCACCACAGCTCCCTATCTTCCTGTTTCACCCCACAATCTCATCCTTTCAGGTTTTCCCTGATTTGGCTTAAGCTGATGTACCCCCTCTTATTGTTGACATCTGCTGCTGTCTTCTCTGTGGGCTGCTGATGGCCATCCTGTTGTGTTTCTTCCACAACTGACGGTCCCAGCACCTCGGGTAGGGGTCCAGGAAGCAGAAAGCAAACAAACATGCCAACATCAAAGCAGACTCTCAGCAATATGCCCCCACCCCCAGCTTCCCGTTCCCATCTGCTGACAATGAATGGAGCTTCCTCCAGGGAAAGCAAGGACTTCTGAGCTTTACCCCCTGTGGCTGGGTAGCTGTGCTTTCTGAGCCCCTGTTTTTTCTTCCTTCTTTTCCTTTCAAGGGAAACAGAAGGAGAAGAAAAGATGGAGACATTTTGTTGGAAAACCAGGGGTGAGACTTTGCAGCCGTGGCCTGAGTCCCACTGTCAAATGTGAGTTCTAAATGCTGTGTGCTAGCCCAATAAAAGACCTAAAACCATGAACCTGGAGGCAAGTCAACAATAGGCCATTCAATTAAAAATCACAGCACTTAAAATTCCTACTCAGCTGCTAATTGTGATGATGTGGGGGCACCACAGACACAGCCTCATGAAATGTTGCTGCCTAGCAGCCTACAGCTGTGCACCCTTAGGACAACTGCAGACCTAACAGCTCCAAGAGGCTCCTGACCCACCTTGTGGTCTGGCCTGACTGAGAGCTAGGAAATATGTTTTGCTCTAGGCTAGGGAATTCAACACACCCAGAAACATTTGCAGATACTGTGGCAAACCAACATAGAGTAGCCTATAGCTCATGTTGAAGCTCATAAACTTTCTAGGATCCAAAGCCCTGTGAAGGTAGGAAAACCGCATGTTGGGAATGGCCCTTCAGATTCTCACATTCCTGAGCTATGGGTAGGAGTATTTCTGGGCACCACTAGTCTGCCCAAGCCACACCTGTGGTGGAAATGGTTTTAACAGCTTAACTGTCCACCTAGTTGACTCGGAGCATTTCACAGCTTGCTTCATTTATTAATGCAGAAGTGGTGAATGCATTCCAGACCCCAGGTCTCCTGTTGGCCTTGGCTTGGTACCCACCCAGGAGCTTATCAAGCAAAGCGTCTGGCCCCAACAGATGTTCTTGTCTTTGCTAATTTCTTTTTAATAGCATAATCTTGTTTTATATAAGAATGTTATGCATGTTCATAGTGTTGTATGAGTACATCTGCAGATGTAAAAGAATTTGAATTCTAATTTCCCAGCCCCTAGGACAAGTCCTTTTTTCAGGTTAAGTGAGAATTGTGATGATTGATAGAGCTGATATTTACAGCTCTTGCAAAAACCATTTTACTGCACAGAAAAGAAATACTGATTAACCCAATAGAAAGGGACAACAGAGGAGAAAGCAAAAGAATATGATGGGAAATTCCTGTGTCCTTCTTCCTGCTGCCCATATAATTTTATATTTTGCTTTAAGCAACAGCCACTGTAAACACTGAGCTATTATATAAAATAAATAAGCAGCCTGACTACATCATATCATACTTTACAGGAAAAGGTGTAAGAAATGGCTAGGATTTCCAAGAGAGCAGAGATATTCCCATGCAGCTTTCAGGATGATCCTGCATGCTGGAATTTTAATATCCTACCCAAAGCGTCTGATAGGCATGCACCTACTGTGCATGGTGTCATTAAGTTTTGAGCCCACTGTGAATCATCAGAGTCTATTCAAATTCTGTAGGAAGATAGCTTCTGATTTAATTTATATTATACTGTTACAGTCCTGGTTAAGTGCTCAGATACTCAGCATTACAACACAATAGGTCTCTGATGAATCTAGCCCTCAACCCATAATAGAAATTAGGGCCAGATTCCGATCTCATTTAATATTGGAATAGCAGCAGTTTCTTCTTATTTAACGAGATTATAATCTGGCCTTCTGTATTTTCATGGTTCTACTGCGCTGCATATTGTAATTTTTGCTCATTAAGTTTAAATACACATCAACTTAATGCTTAGTAAACCAGTTCTAAGGGAATAGCATTGATTTGCAACCCAGCTCGTGGCTTTAATCTCTATGTACTTGGCGCCTCACCAAGCCTAGAAGGCTATAGTTAAATATAAAGAAAGAAACACAAGATTTAAACAGCGCCAAAATGGGAGCTCCTATAAAAAAGCTCCCATAACATATTCTATATTTTAATGTTAGCTTTTCTCTCTCAAATAAATGAATAAACCTGCTACTTCAGTCTGCTAAGTTTAAATGATATGGCACACTGTACTTTTAAGGCAGAATTTCTGAGATCACAAGGTAAAAGCCTGGCTGTTGCCTCTTAGAACAGGAAAAAGCAACAACGTTTAGCTGGTAAACACTAGTGTTCAGGTGGTAATCTCAGACATGAACAAAGTAGAGAGAGAGGAGACAGAAGGGACTTCTCTCTCGTTAGTTCCTCACTGTTAATCTTTTCATACATCAGCCTCAGTCAGCGGTATAGTAAGTACGACTTGAGAGTTTCAAATCCCAAAGTGCTAATATCAGGCCTACACCAATTTCAGTATTTTTGGCTGGTGATGCTTCTTATGGACAGGCTGGAATCTCCCATGAGGAACAAGACAAAATGGGATCAACACAGCCCAACATAACTGAAGGCCAAATATGAGTCAGACAGAACAGGAGCTTTTGTTTGGACTTTCTACCTCACGCCCAAGGCTGATAGCCATGGGGCAGGATTATTTTCTTGCTTCCTCATTTTTTAATTGATCTTGACATCATTCTACAGGTTTTGGTTTTACCCCATTGCAGAAGGAACAAATTCAGGCTCTCAAAAAATCAATAAATTTTCCTTTCTGAAGCAGGATCCTTGTTACCAGGGCAGCTTCCAGAAATGGGCTTCCAGACAAGGTACAAACCTATGCAAGGTATGTCAACAAGAATTGTAGCTACAGATGAAGCCGGAAGCCAGTTAAAATGCGATTTTCTTACAGATTTTCATTAAGGCTGAAAAAACTCAGCAGTATTTCCTCCCCCCCCCCCCCCCCTTTTTAAGTCCTTCTTATAATGACATACTTGATGTTGAAACTGAAGAAACAGACAACACACAACACTCAAACCCAAACCCTAGCATGCATGTCAGTATTTTAGCTTTCACTAAAACAATAGAAAAGATAATAACTGCAATACAAGTGGAAACGCATAGTCAGCAAGACCCACACAGTGGACCATTGCCCAAACACTGGTTTTGCGTGGGGTTAGAATTCTCCTAGATGAGTAGCGGAGTCTGTGCTCAGCCTAGCAATAAATAAACCGATTCTGCCACCTACCGGTTGTTTGAGGTGAATGTAGTGAAAACCTAGTTTATAAACGTGACAAGAATGAAGCAGACTGTGCTTCAATGTATTCAGAAATTCCATCAGGAAAGAAAACAAACTACTCGGAATTGTTCTCAGGGTATCGCCATTTTTTTTTTTTTTTTTTTTTTTTTTTTTTTTTTTTTTTTTTGCTATAGAATTAACGAAATGAAAATTTAGTATAATTTATTTCAGGTATCACCGGATGTTTCCAGAAAAGGTAAAACTGGAGGGGGAAAAAAAAAAAAAAAATCAGTTTGATTATATTAAAATATTCATGTTTTTAAAAGAATATTTTTTCCTCTCTTACAATTTTGTGGTTCAACTGGCAAGTTTCTAAACCCCTTTATTAATAAAACTCTCTTCTCTCAATGTTCCCTAAGGTTTATACCTGACTTCTTGTAACTTCTGATTTATTCTTTTCAGTTTACAAGACATATTACATTTTCTTTAGCAGAAGTTCCTCTGTAAAACATGGGACATCCCATGACAACACTTTCTTAGCCCACATTCAGGAGCAGTGATTACTTTTACTTTTAAATAAAGTTACTTTTCTTTCTAGATTTTGTTGTATTTTCAACTAAGATGTAGAAAGGCTGTCTGATGCTTATGCAAATTAAATGCTTCAGAAGACACTAGAATTGCTGAGGTACCTCAAAGGCTTGTAATAACTACACAACTTAGAAGTTTGATCCAGAAAATATCAGGCTTTTGAGTAGGAACTGTACTTGGGAAGGGTAGTCAAAGAAAACCTCAGACAGGGTCACTGATCCTATTTGGAGCAGTTCTTGCTAATCCTGCTCTCAGAACCACTTTGCAGCCTTGTTTCCTTAACATGAGAGGCTTTTACATCAGTAGCTGGAATAGTTTGGGGGATTGTTGGCAGCATATGATAGTATTTTTGCTGATACAAACCAACTAAGATGTTTTTTGTCCATGTTAGTTTTGGTCCCTTTAATAATCTCTTCTCATAGACACACAGAACTTGTGGGTTGAAGGTCTGAGGATTAAACTAATATTTACTGGAGAGTGCTTACTCAAATCAAATCATGGATATACTGTAGCAATAACTTATTTTAAGATGCTAAACTTCCAAAAACTGAAGGCATCAGTTCTGGACTTAAGATTCACTACAATGGGTCTTTCAATGCAAAAGAGACCCTCTGATGCCCATATAACCTATGACTTCTTTTCATGTGAAAAATAGATGGGACCACCCATCTTTCCGGCAGTGATTTTACTCCAGAGCTCACATAAGCCTACTCTATAAGAGGAGTGAGTAGAAGATTTAGCAGGACTCACTTGCACTGAGTGAAATCCTGTGCACCATGCTTTTGCCAGATAGATCACCAGAGGCTGCATTCTGGATAAAGCAGCAGATATTTCTCCATGATTTCCTTTTGTGTAGGACACACTCTGAATAGAGAGGAAGGAAACAGACTCATCAGTATCCTGCAGATGCATTCAGTGAGATGATACATTGCACTGGGGTTAGAGGCAAAGATCTCTTCTCACATGTGCACTCAGATGTACATGCAGTCACATATACACTGCAGATCCTGTAGGACTTAAAATGGCATGTTCTGATAGTCATTACACATGGCCTAACTAACACCTGACCCTCAGAGGATGCAGTCTGAAAGTTTCCTCTCATCATGAATTTTATGTCTTCCCTTAACAGAGAAGTTAGCACAGATTTCAAAAGCAGCAAAAGCAAACATGAAGGTTTAATAGAAACTCTAATATAGACACCAGCCATACAATTCAGGCTGAAAGTTGCCAAGGGAAAAAAACCCATATTTTCATCAGATCTGCATCTGATGTGGATGCTATCTGCAAGGGAAGGAGTGACACTCTTTATTGTCCTCTGTTGACTAAAGTACACTGGACAATGACTGTTCTGATGTGCAGAACCTAGCTCTGAATATAGAAGATGATGTGTAAATATAACCAGGACTAGTTTTGCATCACAAAAGTTCAGGCATCCAAAGTACACTGTACTCCACACAAGCAGATCTTGGTATGCCATTCTGGAGTACCCTATCACATAAAAAGCTGTGAATATGCCATTCTAACTTTACAGTTGTATAGACTATGGACTTCAACAGATCTGGATATGCTAGTTTCAGGACACCTAGCCTGTTTCTGCCTATTTTATTTTATTTTATTTTATTTTATTTTATTTTGCTACCAGAAAAATCCAGTACATTGCCGTTTTCTCCTCCTCTGACTCACCCTTGTCTCAAAAAGAAAACATGAGCAATTATAAAAATCTAACTCATTAGTAGTGAAGAAAAGAAGCTTGTGTCAGCTCAGGCTAGTGAAGGTGATTAATCTGACTATAACATTCATATCCTCATCGCACACAAAATAGAGAGATGTAAGGTGACATCTATTTAGCCTGCTTCATTGGTACAAAGAAAATCAGGACCTTTCCAACATGCTGAGTCCTGTCAGCTAACTGCCAGCTCCTGGGGGGAAACCAGGCAACCTGGAGATGGGACTGGATCAACTGGGATTTTCATCCCTGTTCCTAGACAAAGAGATGAAAAAGGAGGTTACAGCGATGTGACACAGAGATTGCAAGACCAGTTTACAACAGCCGTTTAGGAAATAAGCTATGCTGCTTCAATCAGTCTCCAGCACAGCTTTAACAGCAGTAACTACTAAGTCTGTCATCTGTGTTAATTTAATATGTCATTTAGCTTTCCTCTCAAGGAAGGCTGAAATGCAAAACAGGGATGTTGAGCTTGTTATAAGAAACAGTGACACCAATATTTCTCATATGACATGATTTTTAAAGTTCTGGAACAGCCTTTGGAATGGTGTAAAAGGCAAGGAGGGTAATTTAATCTGAAGAGAACATGACAAGCAATGCATATGCACTAAGATTATAGAAAGGGGTAAGCCGCAAAATCAGCTAAAAGAGAAAACTTCCTTTTTAATTCTGAACTTAAACCTAACAGTGCACATACATTATTACATTGATTTTCATAGCTGTTTCTAATTTGCCAACCAAAATTTTAACTCTGTCTTTTCAAGAGTGAATATATTTTCTCTTTCAAATTGATGCCGTCTGAAGTGTGAGTTCAGGCAGCTCTAGCAAACACAAGATACATTTTTCAGTATCAATATTGATAAAGAAGACAGCCAGGGCCCTTTCTGTAGTCATGTGCTCAACTGGCAGAGTCTGTTTGTCTCCATACTGTTAAATGCTTTTAGTCTTTAAACAGGTCTGGATACATGAAAATGGGTGCTGGGAATTACCTCTGGCCCATATCCACCACCAGCTGTCTGAGAATTCCTTGTTACCTTGACTGCCCTGGGTTCAGCAGCAGCAGTTAGTTTTTCTCCTTCTTAGTAGCTGGTGCAGCGCTGTGGTTTTGACTTTCGGCCTGGGAATAATACTGATAAAGCCGATGTTTTCAGCTGCTGGTCAGAATGTTTACCTGACCAAGGACTTTGTGAGTCTCATGCTGTGCCAGGGAGGAGGGGAAGGCGGGAGGAAGCAGGGACAGGACACCTGATCCAAACTAGCCAAAGAGGTATTCCATACCACAGCACGTCATGCCGGAGGATGTAACTGGGAGTTACCCGGAAGGGCACGTCCTCTTTTCTGTCGGGCTCATTTCCGGCGGGCAGTATCGTATTCTCTTCCCTTGTTATTTCTCTTATCATTATTATTGTTGGTGGCAGCAGTAGTGATTTGTGTTATACCTGAGTTACTGGACTGTTCTTATCTCAACCTGAGGGAGTTACATTCTTTCGATTCTCCTCCCCATCCCTCTGGGGCAGGGGGAGGGGAAGAAGACTGCGTGGTTCTAATTTACGGCCTCGGCTTAAACCACGACACTTGACCCAGAGCCTAAACAGATACTATTCTGGTAGTTCAAATACAGATAGTTAAATTGTTCAAGTGACTCCCTGACAGTGTTTAATGAACTGCAATAAGCTGTGTTTTCAGAATTCCCAAATCCACAAGCAGTATTACTTTTCTGAAACTTTTTGAAATCATCACTATCAAGTAAAAGTTCAGGAAACCCAGGAGTATGTTTATTTTCTACCAGTCTCCCAGGATCAGCTTGGAGATAGGCAGATGCATATCTTGATGACTATTATCCTCTGTCCTTCTTCCAGGTGGCAGGAAGTGGAGGTACCAACCAACACTTCAGGAATCTCCCTTTTGTCAGAACATATCTCTAGCTTTTAAACACTACAGCATTCAAACAGTGATGTTTTTTTCACAGACTATTTTTCACAGACAGAGCACTTGTCATTGTAAGTTTGAGTGGAAACTGGCAATACCTGATAATCCATATGAATCAGAGAAAACTGACTGTTGAAGTTCTTCTCAAGTACTAACCAAATTAGAAATAAGATTCATTACGTAGTCACAACAGAATTAGGAGACATCTCCTGTGATAAATATTTATGTACATGAGGAGTAGTAACATTCCAGTCAAGCTGTCTATGTCAATGGATTTGAATTTCTTTTCAGTCACCCTGCAAGTAATAAGCTTGTGAGAGCTGCATGGCACACAAATTATTAACAGTAACATAAATGCCTTGCTTGCCATGTGATCAGCTGGGGCAGATGGCTCAGTAGAGATAACATGAAAATGGGATTGCATTAAGTGTCAACATGGTCTACATATTGCTCCAAAGGCATATATGGTGAAGGAGCCAAAAACACGAGTGCTTCCTAGAAACAAATTCAAACTTCTCAGTTCATAATCTAACAACCACAGACTGGTGTCATCACACCAATGTCTATTCTTGAAAGTTTCCAGGTCCTACTGGATCAGAAATGGTTTCTATCAGGTATACTTAGCTGCTTCTTTTTAAAATCTGGGCTGAAATGAAAAGATAAAGAAATGAAGAAAAACAAGAAAGAAATTAACTGAATATTTTTAACTCAGGGGAGGTTTTGCCTGAGTTTGGGAATGTGGTTTCATTTAGTTTGAAAGAATTTTCAGCCAAATCTAATGAGAAGAGAGTTATATTGTTGGCATTTGCACAGGAATTTTGCATGGTATTTAGCCATCAGACAATTGTTTTTTCATCTGGTCTACATTTGGGATTTGAGGAGGGAGACACACAGCCTCTGCTGCTGGTGTTATATATTGTAAAATCCATATTTAGAAGCAACTTTCATCATCTTGTTTTGAGTACTTTCCAGTATACACTGTTACCTAGATAGAAACTTCAAGCTGGGGAACACTTGAAGGCTATTTCACCTATGTATTGAATGTAATGAACCAGCTCTAGCAGCAGACAGAAAGACTAGATGATCTTAAGGTCCTTTCCAACCCTAACTATTCTATGATTCTATGATTCTATTGTGAGCCCCTTGGAAACACATGCTACTTTCTTTTGCTGCTGTGAAATGCCCAGAATAAGAGTCCTCTGACACTGAAGAGCTTGCAGTATCAAACAAGGCTTTTAGGGTGACTTAAGAGGTAAGAAGCTGTTGCTCAATTAAATCCTTTCAGTATTTTTCAACCAGGAATAATTTTTGTATCTGCTTTGTAAACTCACCAATGTTTGGAAGAAAATTCTGGAACTTGTATTTAACTGGACAACCAAAATATTTTGCCTGACAAATTTATACTGTCTTCCTACACTTCATAACCACCCTAAGGTAGTAAAAGAACACATAAGCCGTGTCTCTTTTCACCTATACCTGACAGGGGTGAAGAGAGAAAAAACACACATATTTCACATATTTTGATACGGCAATCTAGGTTTGTGTTGCAATATATATATAAAAGTAAATGATCAAACCTAGCTATCACATACCTTTTTAATGCAATCTGATTGTTAAATGCCCTTTGTCAACTTTCTGAAACGTTACAGAGTTGTGTGAAACACGCTGAACTGTCCAAATTTGGCTGTCTCGCTTTTCTGTGTATATGAGCAAGACCACCCACCAGAGGGTGCCAGGAGCACACGTGAGTGTTCTCAGCGGGTCCTGCGTGGACACGGAGGTTCACCAGCAGGGCTGCATCCAGCCTTCCCTGAGTACACAGTCCTTCAGGGTCAGAAAGCCAACTCTTAAGACAAATGAAGAGTATAAAACAATTATAAATTAGAAGAACAAAAAGGCATCGCGGTCAAAGACAATGCCCTAAAATAGCTCGTCTAGTGTAAAACTGAAACAAGTCCATTCACCATAACAGAGGTGACACCTAACTGATGTGTCCCAGAATGAGACTGGATTCGGGATCTGACTGCCAAATCTGTACACTGAAGACTGCTGACTATTGTTTTCTCTAATAAAAAAGTCAAAGTGAACAGATTAGGCATTAAGAGCAAGAAGCAAATCTAAGCATGAAATACTAAGTATGGCTGGTCTCCAGCTTTTTAAATCAAGCCCTCTCCAGTGCACCTCATTCTTTCTGTGAAGTGGGTGAAATATTTTACCAGGATTTCTGTTTCCTTTTCTCTTTCAAGATTTCTGCCAATGTCTGAGGAAAGGTACTTCTTTTTAGCCTATGCAGAGAAACTGAATATCTCCACAGACACAGCAAAGATAGTGTTTTCAGCAGCAGCAGGTACATACACTAGCTTGCCAATAAGAGACTGAGTACATGAAAACTCCACAGCTTTATGAGTTATGATGCAACCTTAGGCAGCCTCCTTCACTGCAGGATTGTTCTGTTCTGAACTCCCAGACTGAGATGCTGATACTTTGCTTACCAAGAAATTCAAGTATGAAGAAAACATTTAAACAACCAAAGAGTCTGGACAATTCAAATATATCACCCAAATTGTGGTCTTCCCTCAGATTTCACAGGATGAATAAAAGGACACATATAATTGTAAACTTCCCTTATTTTAGCTCATCCACCAATATATTGGGTACATGCATGCGTACTGCTCCAGCTGGGTTGACTGAAGACATTATTGTTACTAGCCCAATGTCAGCTGCACAGTATCATCCAAAATCACCAAGCCTGCAAATCTGCCAATCAAGGATCAAGTGTGATGAGACTCTGCTGTACTTCAGTCTGAATAAGCCAGCTGGCAGAGACACTACATTGAAATAGCTTCAGCATTTCTGGTTTATTTTGACTGGAAAAAGCTAGGGAACACTTGTATTTTGTTCAAACAGCAGTAGAAGTAGCTGGAGTTCTGATGAGCAGTTTAAGGTGGTCTGACAGAGCAACTTCCAAGTTGAATCTAGAAAACTACGTGAGTTGTGAGAGACAGAACTTGCAAAGTCCATTGGACAAATGCAGTCTTAATCTGGAAGATAGAAAAAAGAAAAAGAAAAAAAAGTCAATTTTTACAAAAAAGCAAGTCCAGCATTTATTAGTCTTACATTTAATGCTGGGAAAAATAAATTAGTCTTTATTATTATGCTGACGTTTCAGAGTTCAGATTAGATGATTTCTTTTTGTGCCCTTTCTTGAACTCCTAGTACAGGTGAAAGAGTCAAGTTTCCCCTGGTCGAGAAGGAGTTTCCAAAGATCTAGCAAAACTGAAGTCCCTTGGCCACTATGTGTCCGTTCAAACTGCCAAGAAAAATAAGCATATTTCAGTTAAAAAGAATAATTTCAGTGTTTGGATTAAGCAGGGAGTAGACTTTTTCAAGTTTGAGGAAAAGTCTCTAAAATAATTAGTTGTCATCCAGAAGTCAATATTGGATGTTTCAGGAATAGTTTGCATGGGGGTTATAATTTACTTAAACTGATTCATTAATAAAGTCAGTAGTAAGTTCCTGATTCTTACTTGTTCTTAAAAACGGAAATATTAATTTTTTAAAAAATTGTTTCCCTCTTGATTACTGAAATATTCGGTTTGTTTTCATGGATCTGCAGTGTGCTCATGTGATTACAGAACAAGAAAACACATCCACTTCTCCACCTCCCCCAAAAAAACCTGAAACCAAAAAATCAAACATGACCCCAAATCCAAAAAAATAACCACCAATAAAAAAACCAATAAGATAAAATTTATATTTCAAGTTAATATTATTTTAGTGCCTATATAACCCAATCTGGAACTATTTGAACAATCAAATGACTATGAGGAGCCATTATTGTAGGATAGCATTGGAATGGTTGACCATGTGCTCTGCAGGACAAATACCATATCTAAAAACGCCTGACAGAAACATAATGTGAATTTCTGGGATTTATGATGTTATTTTTTATTTGAGCATTTGTGTATACTTCATCCTGCATGTAACGTTACCTAGATAATCTAAAATTCTTGTCATAGGTTACTCTGTCACAATACATGTTCCAAATAACAGTAGGACAACTTTTACAACAAAAATTAAGCAAACACTTAAACTACCAAGGGTTTTAATCATGTCCACTCAGTTTTTGTACTTTTATGCCATTTTACATAGGAATTTATTTTTTTTCCATAGTGGATTATATCATAACTTTGGCACATGGAACAAAATCAATAATAACTTTTCTTCAGCCTTAGAATGCTATGCTTTCCCACTTGTTAAGCATTTCCACAAAGAAAATGAACAAGTGCTTAGGCTTAGTGAAGGTGAAATCTGAACAATTCCAGGCCAAAAATACACTTGGCTTTCAGGAAATACTCCAATGCATCATAGGAATACCCTTCAAACACTGTGGGAATGACTTCAACTAGTTGAGGACACAGCATATTTGTCTTCTAACAGTAGACTGCAAGAATATATGTGAGTCAAAATCTGAGTTTTCTGACCCTGCTCTCTTATAACCTCATCAATTTGTTTCTATGTGCATGTGATCATATACACATAAGCTAACAAAAATTTTGGCCTCATCTTTAGACCAACCACAAGATTCAAAATGGGACTGTGAGGGAAGTTGATCAGTTAGAGAATTGGGAGTAAGGATCTTGCTTCAGTTCCCACCCACTGGAGCACATTTTCCATCTGATGTTGAGAAGATGCCTGAGGGATCAGGGAAGTTTTTACCACACTGAGCAGGACACTTAGCTGATGTTATGAGACAAGCCTACAACTTGCTGTAACTAAAATACACTCCAAACTTCCCTTGCCTTGGCCACAGCTCCCAGCCCCTTGTTTCACATTGATCCTTAGTGCTTCTCACCCCACAGTGAGCTGTTGCAGGGAGCAACACAGGAAAATAAATACTGTTCTTTCTGCTAGTGTAGGAAGGGTTCCTGCAGGGACAGAGTAGTGCGGGTGCCTGCAAAGGGAGACTGGGGGACAGGAGACAGGGGAGAGTTGGCAGGACCAGCTTGCTCACAAGTTAACATGTGGGCTGGCATAGCCATCTTCTGATGGAACTCAGAGACACAGAAGAAGAGCAACAGAGTTATGAATATAGCATCTATTTTTCTACAGCCAATATGGAATAAATCCAGGTCTTGTCCCTTGTAAATCCTATGACTTCCATCATAAAACCTTTATAAGACCTCAGCTTATTCCTCTGAAAGAGCTGTGCTTGTTTGGAGCATGGAAGTGACTTTCATTTCATCTCTGAGCCTAAATCAGAGTTCTGTAGCTCCCCTGGCCCCTGATCCCAGGAGGTAGTTTTTAATTTCAAGATTCTTTCAGTGTTTCAAATAAACACATATTTAACAGCAAATTAGGGCAACCTTATTGAGTCCTTTTAAGGGCTGAGGAAATGCAGTTCCCACAACTTCAAATAATGGTTGAGCTAAATTTTAATTAAAGCTCCATGAACTTTTCCTTAATCAGTTCAGACAGAGTTCATGAACATTTTTGAATCAGACCTAATATGAATATTTTTGCAAGTAGTGAAATTACATCTAGGTCTAGATACTAGGTCATAATGCTATTCCTAAGTGAAATCTTAACATAAAAGGGATTTTACTGAGTCACAGAGTTCCTCAACAGAGTGTCAGCGATCTATGTAAGTTTTATTTGACAGAAATGGAAATCAACTTGAGACCAAAATAGAGCGCATGTGAGTGAAAATTATATTTATCTTTTTTTTAATGCCAAAATTCAGAATCCCTACTGATCAAAAGCTTTATGATTTGATGATTAAATAGGAGCTCAAGTCCTTTGTGGAAATTTTTTTAATTAAAAATGAGAAGGATACAGGCTGAGCACTAACTCAGAGTGGTCTAGGAAAATGTGATAAAGATTTGTCTTGCACAATACGTAGCAAACTTTTGAGAGGCTGAACTTCAGAGCTGTTGAAGATGAATCAAAGAAAGACTTTGAAGTGAGAAGTGTATTAAGGAATCTATATTGAGATCAGTATATATATCAGTATATATATATATGTATCAGTATATATATATATCTGAAACAATCTAAATGATGTTGTAACATCTTTCTTACTTGACTATGTACTCTCTGAGTTCCCTCTCTCCTTTATGGAATAGAAGCTGAATTTATAGCTAAACCTGATTTTAAAGGCTTTTGAAATATTGAAACATTAAAATTCATAGCATGTTGGTGAGGAACTATAATAAATCTCACACTGTAGAAGAAAAAAAGTTGAGAGGAAAAAAAGGAACCAAGCTAAATTCCATGAGACAACTTCGAACACAGACAGAGAAAATCCATGTGTGAGGTCAGAATTTTGATATGGATAGTAAAAGCTGGATGCAGAGAAGTTCAGAGGTCAAAGTGCTGGCTATTGCAAATCTTACTCTTGGGCTTCTTGCTATCACTTGAAACACAGAGGGACTTCTTGTCCCCTAGTTCAGGGATGTGGGCTTTTTGCTGGATGTATAGATATTAGAAAAAATAATTATTGAAGTACTTTGTTTTTTCTTTCCTCTATCTATCTCCCCTCTCCCCCCGAAACAGTCCCAGGAAATGCTTTTGTCTGAATCTGAGCCATTTTTGCATAGCTGTGCAGAGAAGAATAACGTCAAGAAGCTGTTTCAAGCATCCTTGCCCAAACTGAATATTTTCTTAACTTTAATATACTTGCCAAGTTGTTTTCATTCTGATTTTCAATCCTATGTCCTCTACAAGACCTCTCAGTTTGGACTTTAGTCTCAATTTATCATATTTTATCTTTTTGTTTCATATTGACCTTCCAAGATGCATTCATAGCAAATGATAAGAGACTAAATGGCTCCTTCTCAAAACATTGTTCAGCAAGGAATATAAATGATCATAAATGTTTATTTTTGGCAAAACAGCAAACTTGGGACCTCTGGTTTGCTCACAGAAACCTGCTATAACTTCATTATTATATTTAATTTATTCAATTATTTTTTGCAAATACTTTAGAAGGATGTGTGCAATGATCAGCATTTGCTTCTAATTGATGAAAAATTATTAAATACCACAAGACTTCAGAACTTAAAAATGCAAATCTATTGCATTTTGGACCAAAAAGAACAAAACACATAAATTCTATCATTACTAATACAACATGTTGTTCCTAGAGACACCTAATGAAGAGTGTACTATATAGCCTCACATTTGATAATGATTTGATTTGATTGGTGCAGCCCCACCTTGAGTACTGTGTGTGGTTTTATGATTCTCAATATAAGGATATCACTCTATCAAAGTGTGTCCAGAGGAGGGCGACTAAAATGGTGAAGTCTCAATAGCAAGAGTTAGGAGTAGTGGCTGAAGTCACTTTGCTCAGCTGAGCGAAAGAAGGCTGACGGGTGCCTTTTTTGCAGTCTACAATTTCCTCAAGGGGGACAGTGGAAGGGATGATGCTGATCTCCTCTGATGACCAACAAGAGGACACGAGGAAATGGAATGAAGCTGCATCAGGGGAAGTTCAGATTTGACATTAAGAAAAGATTCTTTACTGAGAGGGGGATTGGTCATTGGAACAGAATCCCAGGGAAGTGGTCACAGCACTCCGCAGTTCAAGGAGCATCTGGATGATGCTCTGAGTCATATGGTTTAGTTTCAGGTAGGAGGAGAGAGTTGGACTCAGTGGTCTTTATCAGTCCCTTCCAAATTGAGATATTCCATTATTCTAATGAACACCTTAATTTAGTACCTCAGTTTTATACAAGCAATTTTTATCATTAACTTTTCTCTGATAATTTATAAACTAGGCAATTACCTTCTTTCCTTGAAGAAAATACCATTTGTTTGCAAATGATCTCCTTGGAGCAATTGCACTATTAGGAAATAGAAAAGCCTCAGGTCTTGAAGAATAATCCACAAATGATGCTGTTCATTCCATAAAAGATATGTAGTACTCAGTTCCAGCTTGCCTTCTAATCCTTTTAAGACACAGCTGTTGAAAAGAGTGAGAAGCTGTAAAAGAGTGATACATAACAGCTCATTTGTGCACTCTGATTTACCTTTTTCCATTATGAAAAAATAAGAAGATATCTGGTAACAGAACAATACAACAGAAATAACTGCAAATATTTTTCACTGACCTTTTCAGCAAAAATGATTTATGGAATTCACTACTACTCAGCATATTGGCTTTTGTCTTGGGCATATATTTTAAGAGACTGCTATATATTCAAATGGTAGTTCAAGACCATTTAAATTTTTTTCGCAAAGAAAAGCAACTAATCCTCATGCGTCAGAAGATAACTTGAAGTCAGTGACTCAAGTCAAGAAAATCTTCTCATCAAGGCACTCTACAGCACTACCTCTTCCAGCCAATGATAGAAAAAGGGCCTTGATATTGAATCAGACCTTCCCAATTTAGGGGCTGAATAGCAAACAGAAGAACCTGGGAACCTTTTCTCAAAAACATGCAGACTTCACCTCCTCGGTTTGTATAAGCAGTCAATTCACCTAGAACTTGCCTGGGTAAAGGAACTAAGAAGTGCAATGCATATAGGTTCAATTTACCTGTCTTAAATAAAAAAGTTTGAAAGAATCATGCCATTGCAAAATATGGTCTAGCAGCAAAGGAAATACCACAATTCTCATGACCTCTGGTGCTATTTGAACAGATCTTTACAATTATGATTTGAAACTGATTGAACAAATTGTACCAGTAGTTCAATCAAGATAAAACACAGAAAACATTCTTTTAATACTTTCCATTTAGACTATACTGAATTTATACACCTCTGGAACATCAATTCAGTTAATTTAACATTCAGTTAATGAACCTTTGTGCCATCAAATCAGTTAACCTTGAAATTTACTGCTATGCTACTGGATTACAGTAGTGCTACCCTAACCCCACCCCGCTCCTCTCCCAAGGTGAAGCTGACTGAACATAGCAGCAAATTTTTCCTGCTGTTGCAACTGAAGGCAATCTGACACCAATAAAGGTTTCCACTGCTCTATTTGAGATTGATGTTCAGTCACGGAGATATTGCACAATAGTCAAAATTAGCTTAGCACCTGTTTCAAGAATCCTGTTCTCTCTGCTACATTACCAGGTTTAGTCAGGCTTCCTTTCAGTAACTGGAGACATTCTCACAATTCCTTTTCCCTTAGGAGACATAGAAATCTGGTAGATAATCTTGAGTCCTATCCTATCCTTTTTGGGGATATCTCTCTCCCTTTTTTGCTGAACTTGTGAGTCTCAATAACTGAATTACTGAGGTCTCTTCAAAGAAATAATATGTTTACTTTTCCTTCTTAGGTACTTTTCTCAACTACCTAAGCACAGCATTTGTGAATAGGTATGGAAGGATTTACTATGTACAGTAATTTAATTGTTCTCTTTCCTCCCATTCTACTTCTTTTCGATTCAACTTTGTATCCAGATTCCAGATTGCAATCTATCAATGATAAGAGGAAAACTAACTTATCAATCACTCCTGTAAGTGCAGGTGATCTTGATGGTTCATGCAGTACTGCAATTAAGTCCAGGGACATGAGCTTGTAGAATAAAAAAATAGTTATTACACTCCAGCTCTATAATGCTGAAGACCATAGTATCAAACCTAGCCAGTCTCCAGAGTCCAAGGTGAATGTAGCTTTACAATTTATTTTTCTCTTTAATTTAGAGGACTGGCTGAACTGATTGTTGGGGAGAGTACATGTATGGCTAACTTTAGGACAAGATTAAGAGTGGCTAAGTGAGATTTCTAAAAGCCTCTCTTCCTTCACTGATTAAGAGATCCAGTTGAGAACATTAATATTCACCAAACTTACATTGTCTTTTATCAGCAAATTCCTTGAGTTTTTTTGTTAGAAATGCTATTCGTGTAACATCTTCAATTCATTTTCTTCTCTTTGGTTGCTGCATACACGGCAGCATATATTTTGGAAGCATGTCATGTCCTTTTGACAAATACTGATTCTTACCTTTAGTAACTAAGTACTTTTAGCATATTTCTAGTAAAGGATTTTCAATTCTGTCTATCTAGATTTCAAAGGCTTACTAGATATAAGAATTTCCCTTACTGAAGGTCATCAATAGGTTTCATGATTGATAAGGCATTTCTGTTCTCAGACTTTGACCTTTAAGTAGAAGAATTAAATCAAATTGGATTTGTCAAGCTCCGTATCTCTGAGTATTAAGTGGCCACCCACTTTCTCTTATGACTAAATTTCAGTTCTAGAAATTGATCTTCTTTCCATGTTGCCCCACTGTTTGCATGACATATGAGCTTGTCCATTACATGAAAAAGCTCCAGAAATGGTGAGAAAAATTAAAGACTTAAGTGACTGGGATTGAGGACTCAGGGATTGTAGTGATAGAACAAGGGTCCAATGGGTCCAAATGGGTCCAAACTTAAACAGGTGAAGTTCAGGTTAGATATAAGGAAGAAGTTCTTTATTGTGAGGGTGGTGAGGCAGTGGAACAGGTTGCCCAAAGAAGTGGTGAATGCTTCATCCTTGGCAGTGTTCAAGGCCAGGCTGCACAGAGCCTTGGGCGACATGGTCTAGTGTGAGGTATTTCTGCCCGTAGCAATGCGGTTGGAACTATGTGATTTTAAAGTCCTTTTCAACCGTAACTATTCTATGTTTCTAAGTCAGTGACTACGCAGTTTATTATGACAAGGTGGGTGGTTTAAGTCTTCCTTTAAATGAAGAATTTTTGCCCAAACTTATTTTTCCACAACAGTATTAAAACTGCTTTTCTATCTGGCTTAAATTTATTCAGGAATAATTTAAATATGAAGATGTAGGAAGGAGTGGAAAAGGGAAAAGAGACCTCCTGTCATTTCACCAAAATTAGTAGGATACATTGTATATCCTTGTATAAATCACCTTACTCATTATCTTAGCAGGAAAGCTTTGCTGAATAAGGTATTCTGTACTGTGCACGAGTAACGTATAATGAGTTAGAAAGTTAAATATTTTGCTATGCAAGTTTACTGTTAGGACAATCTCATCTTATAAATCCTTTAAATTCACAGCTTTAAAATTAAGTTCTCTGGAAAATTACATATTCTTTCAATATTTCTCTTTTTAATAAAAAAAAAATGAGTACTGGACTTTTTAGAAAAAAAGAAAAAATATAAAAAATCTCTAAAATAAAATGTTTTCCTTTTTGATATATTTATATAGGCTGGGCTAAATCTGAGTTTAGACCAAAGGTTCTCTGAAATTTATTGAGTTATTTTAATTGGTACCCTTGGTCTTTGGACTAGGCACCTCGAAAGCCTGCAATGGAATATTTAAAGACTGCCTAAAGTAGAACTCAAATAGATCTCCATTCTATCCTTTTTGAAAAAAAATCACAAACATCTTAATATATGCTGATCTTTCTTGGCTTATAATTCACATTTTGAATATACAGGCACTTCAGGTTCACTGGTTTTGACAGTATAGATAAACAATACATTATACAAGAGTGAATTAGTAGTTTCAGTCAAGATTCATTGCAAACCTAAGCGGCCAGTAGAGGTTGCTCCAAGCTATTTTAAAACACAGAATGATCAGCTCCACTACTTGAAAAACAGAGGTGAGGTTCTAACCAAATACATGAAGGTGAATGTGAGTTAGTTTGTTCAGACAACTAAATAAAAAGCAAAAAACTGTGGACTCTTCAACACTTAGACACAAATATATATAAAACATGGAAGCTAGATCCTCTCAGAATAATCTTAAAATTCCCATTTACTGCAGTAACTTTGCAATTACTCAGACGAGTTGTCATTCTCTTACTGTGGACAAAGGATCATCCAAATCACATTTCATTTGGATGTGTTTTGGATGTGATTTGGGTTGTCATTCTCCTACTGTGGACAAAAGATCATCCAAATCACATTTCATAAGCAAAGTTATGAAGAGATATATTGGCAGCTTAAAAATGATATTTTCTGGCAGAAACTGGTATGTTTTTTGGCTAGTCAATTAGTAATGATTTCCCATGAATAGCAATAAACACTCTCCATCACTGTCTCAGACAATGAGGACTAGAAGTTCCTTTTCCATGTAGGCTTTTTTGCTTTATATTCTACAGATGTGTCATTAAAGAAGTCTTAACAGTATCTATAGACTTTGGCATTCATTCCTGCAGCCACATGATCTGTCACTTATTACATATTACTTTTTCCACAGATCTCGTCTGAATTCTTAAGTCTTTTTCAATGACAGCACGCATGAATGGTAGTTTGTCATACAGCTCTGTAGAGAAAAAGAGCTGCTTTCTGTGAACAAGTATACATTTGCTTTATTTAAAAACGTGAAAAGATCAAGTGAATTAATGGAGCAACTCCTGTTCCTTGCATTAAGTAGCATACGGCAGATGTGAGGATCAGAATTTTAGCAGGAAAACTCAGATGTAAATTCTATTATTGAATCCCATAAGATGCCAATTATATTGTTACTTGTATTAAAAGTTCAAACTCCAACATGTGTGGAGTAGGATGCCTGCTTTTAAATGACAGAGTAGACATCTCAGAAGCTCAATGGAAAGAGGATAATTACTTGAGCACTGTAATACTAGTGTGAAAATGACAGAGCAACAACAACACAGGTTTTGCCAAAGGAGGCGTAATGCTATAGTTAAACATAACTCAAAGTAATTTAAAACTTAGCCTTGTCAACAGATCACACAGTATCTTTACATCCATATTTACCTAAGTAGGAAAATAATGTTAATACTTCATATCAGGTATAGGATCCTGAAGGCAGGGGTTAAAAGGAAGCAGGGGCAGCAGAAGGCTTCAGGGATCCAAAAGGCAGAATGGCTGAATGTAGTGACAGAGTACAACACAAACAATAAGTTTTGAGCTATCCTTTCTAATTGTTTTCAGAGACAAATAACCAAAGAATGCACAAAGAAGAAATTCTGGAAACAGGCTTGAGCACCAGGTAGGTTCAACCAGCTGTCAACAGACCCTCTATCACGATATTACTATAAACAGATTCTCTGTAGTATTAATTGTAACATAGAGATATTAAAAATCTCTAAGAAAATTAATTGTCCTCCACCTAGTAAAAAAACCACTATAGTAATGTGAGCTTGTAGTAGGAGATCAACATAAATATGTGAAAATTTTAGAAGATTCAAAGGAGCAGTTGAGTGAAACATTTGCAAGTGGCATTGAGATTGATAATCTCAAGTTAAAAGTGCATTCTTTATAAAAAAATAAGGTAGCACAATCAATAATTACCAAATGTAAAAAAAAATAAAAATTGAATAATGCTATTCATTAGGACTGGTAAATGACTGAGAGGTAAAAAAGAAGATTCATATACAATAAGGCTATTTGAGATAAAACAACCAGGTTTTTGTTAGTATTTGCAGTGAAGGAATTTAGAGACATTCCTACACTGAAGCCTTTCTTTAAAAAAAATTACTGTGAGGAACTACCTGCAATTACAATGTCAGTGGAAGAAAACTCAGTCAGGTTAACAGTAATAGCTCTTGAAGACTGGAATTTGAGAAATAAGAGAAAGCAAGTGAGAAAAAAGAGAAAAAAAAAGAGAAAAAAAGAAAACTAACTAACAGAGGTACTCCTGGCCATAGAATGTGGTGGAAGCCAAAAATATCAAGAAAGGGATTAGACAAATTTGTGAAGGTTAGACTCACTGGGGAGTCTTAAACCTGTTAGTTCAGATCCAACTTCTGCCTCAGGAAGTCTCTAAATTGCTAATCGCCAGAAGCTGGATGTACACGGAAAACATTACTCCCTTCTTGCCCTCTATTTAGGAAATAATTTCTCTGCTCCAGATTGAAATTTCTGGTTAATTTAGGGAGAATAGGATGTCACCTTGCAGCTGAGTGTGCCAACAGTTTGGGCTGTAGTCAGACTCTCTATTTAAGAGGATTTGTCTTGGTGGAGCACCACAATTGCAAGTATCCTTTCTCAAAAGCATTCACAAGGTAGGAAAACATCTATTATTGGTCAGCTCTATCCTGGACACATAACTACTCATCATAGCGTTGTGAGTAATCGCACATTTGCAGATGAGCTGAGGGGTGGCAAATGCTTTCTTATCTCTAATTTATGGCTACAAATTATTATCATTACTTTGTCATTTTTTTATTCTGTTTTTCTCTTTTTTTTTTTTTTTTTTTTTTGTGGACACAAAGTGTCCACTTTTTTGGTGGATACTTTTTCTTGATGCCACATTATTACCAGCATAGATGATTCATAGCTCATCATGTACACAGTAATAGGCTTTCTGTGGTCTGAAACACCACTGGTCAGAAAGTGGTATCAGGTTTTCTGGGTTTATACTGCTATGTATTTTATAAAATACTGTCTTGTCTTGCCTGTATAAGGTCCTTCAGCTTCCCTGTTTCTCCAGCTGGCCTGGCCAAATGCTGGAAAGCTATAAAATCCTATCTTTTCTTTCAAATGATAAACTGTGTGCTATGAAGCTCTCTCAAAACTGTTTAGTAATTTAGAAAACATTGTGGAGTCTTTTTTCTTCTGAAGTTTCCATCTGATCTCTTAAACACAATCACGATCACATAACCATCAGACCAGTTCAGGACCAACTCCCTCTGCCTGCCCTAAATTAGTCATTTCCCTTTCTTCGGACAGGAGAAGAGTCACTTCAGTGATGAGAACCAATTTCCTGAATGCCAGAATCCTGCTAGTTTTGCCCTATAGCTGCAAGAAATTCTGCCTGTAAGTTACGCTTCTCAATGTTCTTCCCTTTCTGGAACATTTACTTGATGTGACTGAACTGAGTTTTGAGTCAACTGCCTCTTGGTAGCTTTTATTTTGCCTCCTTCCCGCCATGTTAGTCTGTCAGGCAATAGAGCTGGTATGGATGGTATGGTGAGAGACAGTCCAGCTGAAGACTGGCTATCTTCTTCTCTAGGAAGGTAGGTGAGTGCTCCAGGAGACAGTTGTCCTCAGTCCTCAAGTGACTTTCTCTCCATGACAACATCAAGCATTTGGGCCAACTCCAAAGTACCTCAGGCCTTCAGTTGTGTTAATTTTACTAAAAGTCTCCCATCTCCTGAGCTGCTTTGTGATCCTCATCACAATCTGAAACAGCATGGGTGGGACTTGCCTCACCTAGCTTTGTCAGTCCAGAGGGGTACAGCTGAGGGAAGTCACCCTGTGCTCTATTTACAATGAGACAGCAGAAAAAGGCATGGTTTGAGCATGGATCACAGTATTACAGTATCACAGTATGTTAGAGATTGGAAGGGACCTCAAAAGATCATCTAGTCCAATCCCCCTGCCGGAGCAGGAACACCTAGATAAGGTTACACAGGAATGTGTCCAGGCGGGTTTTGAATGTCTCCAGAGAAGGAGACTCCACAACCTCCCTGGGCAGCCTGTTCCAGTATTCTGTCACCCTCACTGAGAAGAAGTTTCTTCTCAAGTTTAAGTGGAACCTCTTGTGTTCCAGTTTATACCCATTACCCCTTGTCTTATCATTGTTTGCCATTGAGAAGAGCCTGGCTCCATCCTCGTGACACTCCCCCTTTATATATTTGTATACACTAATAAGGTCCCCCCGCAGTCTCCTCTTCTCCAAACTATAGAGACCCAGCTCCCTCAGCCTTTCCTCATAAGGGAGATGCTCCACTCCCTTAATCATCTTTGTCGCCCTGCGCTGGACTCTCTCCAGCAGGTCCCTGTCCTTCTTGAACTGAGGGGCCCAGAACTGGACACAATATTCCAGATGCGGTCTCACCAGGGCAGAGTAGAGGGGGATCATCTGCCCTACTTTAGCTACGTACTTTAGGGTGAGACAAAGCATGCCTTGGAACTGCCTGTTTCTTCGCATAAGGCAGCCTGCGGAGACTGGCTGGGACATGGGCTGAATCTCCCTAAGGGAAGAGAGTTTCATGGTATAACTTAGCTAAGTTGACAGAAAGTTGCTATCAAATGAGCAAGCTCAGTCGCTTCTCTTTGCTGCTTCACATTCTCCCACACCTTTCCTTTGGGCAGTGATTTGTCTGATCCCACAGTGACACAGTTTCTGGACATCACTGGCAGAAAGGCACATACCTAATTTTTCAGGCCTAACTTCATACTAATAAGGCATCTGGAACCAGCTCACAACTACAAGGCCCAACAAATACCCATGCCAGATCAAAGGAACTAGTGGTGGAAGCACACTGGCAGGGAGGAAGAGGAGGACTCAACTTCAGCCACAGACAGTAGTTAGATAGATTTTTCAGTACCACTTTTTCCATACATTGTGATTAAAATTACAATGGTCACTGTGGAATAGATTTGCCACATCAACCTGATAAATACATATTTCAGTGTAAACACCTTCTCAGCTTCATGCACAGCTGCAGTCCAAGAACTCTCGTGTGGGAGAAAGGCTCTGCAGAGTGGCTGCCTCCCAGGCTGGGCTGGGGAAGAGAGATGAGGAAATGAACACTTAGGTCTGGGTGCCATCTGACTGACCACTTGTAAGAAAAACAAAATGATTTAAAAATGGATCTCAATGAAGTTACACTAAATATGCCTCTTTAAGACCTAGCTATATCTCTCTGTATAGTTTTGCCACTTAAGCAGCTGTTGATTTCTCTGCTATGTGAGAAACAATGTCATTAACATTTTTGTTTTTACAATTGATTTTGAGCTGCTAAAAAGTTTGGTTTGGATAAAGAGACAAAGATTTGAAAAAAGATGATGTTTTCCATGGAGAGTTGTACCAGGAACTGGTGAAGACTATATGAAGTCACAATGTCATATGGATTTGCTTAGACTGAAGGAATAATAATTCACATGTACATTTTAGAGTCTGTGTGCTAAAGCTTAGCACAGCCTTCCTTTAAATCCTGACATGTGTTTTTTTCCTAGTAGAACAGAACCTAAATACTTGGTAAGTGGTGTAATGCAGTGGTAAAATGATAAAACTCATATTCAGCTAAAATTGTGCTTTACTGCCCTCTTGTTTCTTTTGGCTCAAGTAAGAAGAACAGAGAAAAAATTGAAAAGAAAGTCTTAATGAAAATAAGGAATGGTGGTGCCAGATGGAGGATGTGACCCGTCAGAGCACTGATCTCAGGAGATTGCTCTAGGAATCCCAGCCAGGTTGGCAGCTACCGTTTGCAGCTTCTTGCTCCAACATCACACAAAGGTTCCTAAAGGCAAGCAGTTGGAGATTTTCTTCACTGAGTTTTAACTGGCAGGATCCTGAGTCCTTTTAAGAAAAGTGTGTTTTCCAGCAGTTTCCACTCACAATCTTATTTTCTATTCTAGCATATGGTGCATCAGTGATGAAGACTGAAAGAATTTTGGTTTAATTTAGCTTAAGCAATGCATGTCTGTCTTATGTGTATTATTGTACAGATGTCTTAGCTATTTCAAACTGGATTAGGAAAAGTTTTGAGGAAAAATCTAAGGAGTGGCAGATGGATATGGAATTAAAAACTGCTTCACAGCTTGAGGAAGCCCTAATGATTTTGCTAGTCTGTTGTTCAGACCTTAAATGACTAACCTGGTCTTTTCCACCATTAAGTGGAAGTGTATGAAAGAAGAGGAAGCCAAAGGGGATAACAAAGTCTTGTCAGCATGGCTTCACATTGCAAATGAGCCTCAGGGCTTATGATACCTTTGTAATTCTGTGAAGCCCTATTCACAGTAGACTAGATTCCTCCCATTAGAAGAAATCCTAACCTAGGTCTGAACTTGCAAAACATGTAACACATCTTCTCATAGGCATTGATAATGCTTCTGCAGGCAACAGTTGTCATGAAGTACGTCTATTGTCCTTACTCTCAATGACATTTCCAACCCCCCCATCCCCAAATTTCTGTGTAGCAGTTCCAAAAACTATATCAGCATCCATTCAGAAGTTAGCATTTAAGTCCTAAGCCCTTTCTGAAACATCCATCCAGTTAAGAAAACTGGGAACAGATATATTTCAGGGGAGATGCTATTGAAGAGGCAATTTAAAAATAAGATGAAAAACTGATATTTCCACATACCTTTGTTAAGAATAATAATAGCTGCTTCTTGAGAGTTAATAAACAAGATGGTACGGCCCTAAATTTGTAAAAAATTGCCCTTGATCACCTTTGGTCTTGAAACAGCAGAAATCTAATGAGAATGGAGGTCTTTCTCTCATGCTTAAATACAGACAGACTCAAATTATCATGAGAGTGATATGCATTTATCTATGCAGTGGTTTTAGAGGAGAAACATTTGCATAGACGCTAAGGAGTAATAAACTGGACAACACTGAATAGAATTTTTTTGCCTCGGAAGTGGGAATATGTCTCACTGAATAACTTGCAGCTTGAAGTGTTTTGCATTGTTGCTTTTTTTTTTTTCCTTTAATCCTTCATACACAAAATTAATTCATCGCCTAAAAAGAAGGTTGAAATTACATTAATTGATCTCTGAGCTTATAATAAAGCACGCATTATTAGTAGTTTCAAGAAATTGTATGTTTTGATGCACCTTTTTATGTGTCAAGTATTGAAACAGATCAGCATTAACTCTGGCTATAGAGGAAGAGAGGAGACATGTTAGGCTAACTTACATAGCAGCAGCTGTGTGTAGGTGCAGGTCAACATTTAAGCTGCTGCTTTGGCCGTTAGAACTCTATCATGAGCTCTTCAGCTAAGCTGTTCCTTTCCCATTGTAAAATAAACCTACTTAGTTCTGTTAGCTTTGGAGAGAGATCCTTTGATGGACCTTGTTCTTTTGATAGATTTCACTCTCTGAGGAAAGAAGAAAAGAAAGTAATTAAATTAGCAAGTTGGCCAGCTGCAGTGGAAAGGAAATAATGATGGGCTGCACCCAGGATAGAAAAACACACCTATTTCATCTGTGCCTATTTTTGAACTGTCATTTACTTTGATTTATAACCATGGTTTTGAAATATTTTAATGACAAGAACGTAGCTTGCTCCAAGATTTGAAATATCTCAAATGTCAAAGCCAATATATATCTCACCTTGAGCACAGACAATAAAATACACACACCAAGAAAGGGCCTGCATTTTTAGTTAATTAGGTTTGTGCAGGAGAGACTGAAGGACTCCAAGAGAAGGGACAGTCTTCACTAAAATATTGGCCTCTGGCCCATGGCACAGGATGCCATTTAGAAGAAAAACATGTTTACATGCACCCTATCAGGAAAGAGTGCCTACTTGGTTTTGATATGGTGCATCATAATCAACTGTGCACTGTGGTATTCATTTTAGTTCATATCAAAATCAATTGTCAGATTTCTTGGCACATATGGTGAAGTTATGTACAATGTGCCAGCACAAGATCCACTATGAGTAAGTGTCAAAAAAAATCTTTATCTTATTTGTATTGAGTAAACAGACAATTATCAGTGATCTTTGAAGTCAGGAAAAGACTCCAGCGTGTAGATTTAAGAGACCAAATGACTCACTATCCTGGTAAATAGACAGTAACTAATGCTACACATAAGTCACTATTGTTTCTTGTTGTTCAGAGAGCAACTGCTATGAAAAAGTTTAGGTGATCTTTATTTAACTCTTCCTGGGCAAATAAGCATATTTCAATCAACACTGAAATGGTAAGAAAAGGTAAGCCAAGCTGAATAAAATAAGAGCCCATATACTTGCCCCTTTCGTTACCACTGTTGAACTAAATCTCTCTTTGTATTAGTGGAATGTTTGCATAAGTTTTATTACTTTCCCATTTCCAGAGAGCACTCCAACCTGAGCTAAAGAAATACCACAAGAAAATCTGCTCTTACTGAATTTCCAGATACTTGGAGCAGGTTGGCCTGGGAATTGCAGAGTATCCTTCAGACCTCTTCCCTAATTTTCTCTTTGCAGCCTTTATGATCCTGGTAGATAAGCACTTTCCAGATGTCATAAGCAACATGGACATCATCTTCACACAGCTGCACTGTCCTTTGTCTATGACCTAGCAGGAGAGAGAGAGTGGAGATGCAAAGACTGTGTGGTAAAATGATGCTGGATATTGGCGCCCACTTCCTTTATCGCCTACATCCCCCCTCCCCCCCCCCCAGCAGTTTCCCAATTTAAGGCTGAGCAGACAGAAAGATGTTGCTAGAATGAGCAGAGAAGAGCTTCTTTACATATTATAGTTAAAAAATGTAGCTCCCAGAAGAAAGGTCAGAATAGGTGATGGCTTAAACAGCACGGCAAGAGCAGCTTGTTTTAAGCTGGTTAAAGCAAGCAGTTTGGAAACTGGCTTTGGTTTCAACAGCCATGCACCTCAGCTCCTCCAGCTCAGCCTTTCCAGAAGATATCTCTTCTTTTTCTTTCCCCAGAGGAAAACTGTGTAATGGTATCAACTAGTAGGCTAAAGCCCAGATCACCAGGTAAGTTTGCAGAGATGAATTAGGTGGTTCATGATAAAGACTGAGGTTGGGCTGGGAAGTCATCCAGTGGATCAGTTTTGGGATCAGCAGAACACATGGAGAGGCAGGATCAAGACTATATTTTATCCCAAGTGGGGCCAAGGTAGAGAGATTGTTAGTCAGAGCCCAAGGAAAGGGTGGCCAGACCTGGCTGAAGCCTCCATGCAGCACTGCATCATGCTTTTCCAGTGTCCCCATCTTTCTAGATTTATGTGTGAGAAACAGGAAGATTCATACATGCTGCAACAAAAGGTGGCAAAATTTACAGTGGTTTATAATTTCATGTGAGAGTGATGATTCCACTATTTCTTAGTGTCTCAATTAATCCACCCTTGCCAAGGACAGGTCCAAAGACTAGCATCATCCATGCTCCTTCTGCCAAGCATTTTAACCATCCTAAGATTAGATTTTTTGAATTCCTGAAAGATTGTGTTCAAATGCCATTTCAAACATTTCATTTACAAACTTAATTTAAATATTTCTTTTTGCTGCTTGCACAGACAACCCTGTAACCTCTCCAGAGAGTGGGTCTGCAGGATTGTTCCCCATTCTTTCTTTCTTAAATTCTATGTTTGCATTCTTCTTGTATATTTTGGAAATAAAAGGATCCTGCTTAACCACTCCTAGAGATGCACTTAATGCTGTGAATGCCTAATTTAGAGTGAACAAGTGGAATGTAAAGCACACACTGTAGACTTGCAGGTAGTGTGTGGATCACACTTAAGTTAAATCTGTGGCACATCAGTGAATAAATATTGTAAAACCCTGCCTTATTCCAGATATATGAAGATTCTTTCATAGCAAGTGAATCCTCAGATGGTGCAGCAGCTGTTCTCCTGAAGCCTGCAGTAATAATGCTTGGGACACAGCACCATCACATTTTGCAGCCCTCTTTACTGCACTGAGTCACTGGCATGACTCAGAGCAGCCCTGGTAAAGAGCCCTGAAACTCTCCTTTGCCCACCTGCACAGCCTCCTCAGATTGTGTCAAGCTTTTACTACCTGTCAACAAGTGTTATTTGGAACTGTTGACAAATCACAATAGGAATTGCCTCCTGCCTTAAAAGGTTATATTCATATAGAACTTGGCACTTGCTTGCATGTTATTCCAGGAGTTCCACTTCTAGCTCCAAATTAAAACCAAGAAAAGCAGAAGGCAGAAGTGGAAATATTTTTTTAATAGTTGATCAAGGTTTTTCAGACCTTGACATGGCTTCAGATTCTATCTAGGTTGCCAAATTTGGGATGAAGATTTGAACTTGTTTAAAAGTTTCACAGGAATGAAAGGCATCATAGAGCAGTAGTTAGAACTGAGAATATGAAATGAACTATCTGAATTAGTTTTCAGATACCATCTTGGGATAGTTCTGCACTCACAGAAAAACTCTGAAACTCTATTTCTGTTTCTAAATAGGTATATGGGAAATAATAGCTATAATTACACCTTGTATAAGGTATAATAATTGCAGTATTTAATACTGATCATATTTGCACTGCTCTGAAAAGCAATATAAAAGTAGCAAAACAATGAACAAAAGACATGTTAGAACTAAATTGTAACAAGGTCCAAATCCAGATAACCACTTAAACACAGGCATAATTTCGAGCAATAAGTATTAATGCCTGTCACGTATATTGTTATGCATAGACATAAATGCTTAACTGGACTGGAGCCTAAAATCACAAAAGCAACAAGGATTAAATCTCTATCCTTAAATTTTCCACCTTTGCCTAATATTCACTTTAATACTCTACATTCAGAATTTTCATTATAATTAGAGAAAAAAATTGTTGTGCTTTAATACACTACTTGTAATTATAGAATAGAATCATAGAATAGTTAGGGTTGGAAAGGACCTTAAGATCATCTAGTTCCAACCCACCTGCCATGGGCAGGGACACCCCACACTAAACCATGTCACCCAAGGCCTCATCCAATCTGGCCTTGAACACCACCACAGATGGATCATTCACAGCTTCCTTGGACAACCCATTCCAGTGCCTCACCACCCTCACAGTAAAGAACTTCTTCCTTATATCCTATCTAAACTTCCCCTTTTTAAGTTTTAACCCATTACCCCTTGTCCTGTCACTACAGTCCCTGATGAATAGTCCCTCCCCAGCATCCTTGTAGGCCCCCTTCAGACACTGGAAGGCTGCTATGAGGTCTCCATGCAGCCTTCTCTTCTCCAGGCTGAACAGTCCAAACTTTCTCAGCCTGTCTCCATACGGCAGGTGCTCCAGTCCCCTGATCATCCTCATGGCCCTCCCCTGGACTTGTTCCAACAGTTCCACGTCCTTTTTATGTTGAGGACACCAGAACTGCACACAATACTCCAAGTGAGGTCTCAGGAGAGCAGAGTAGAGGGGCAGGATCACCTCCTTCGACCTGCTTGTCACACTCCTCTTGATGCAGCCCAGGATACAGTTGGCTTTCTGGGCTGCGAATGCACACTGCCAGCTCATGTTCATTTTTTCATTGACCAACACCCCCAAGTCCTTCTCTGCAGGGCTGCTCTGAATCTCTTCTCTGCCCAACCTGTAGCTGTGCCTGGGATTGCTCCGACCCAGGTGTAGGACCTTGCACTTGTCATGGTTAAACTTCATAAGGCTGGCATCAGCCCACCTCACACATGTGTCGAGGTCCCACTGGATGGCATCCCTTCCCTCCAGTGTATCAATCAAACCACCCAGCTTGGTGTCATCAGCAAACTTGCTGAGGGCGCACTCAATCCCACTGTCCATGTCACCAACAAAGATGTTGAACAAGACCGGTCCCAACACCAATCCCTGAGGAACACCACTCGTTACCGGTCTCCAGCCGGACATTGAGCCATTGACCACAACTCTTTGCATGCGGCCATCCAGCCAGTTCTTTATCCACCGAGTGGTCCACCCATCAAATTGATGTCTCTCCAATTTAGAGACAAAGATATCATGTGAGACAGTGTCAAATGCTTTGCACAAGTCCAGGTAGATGACGTCAACTGCTCTGCCCCTGTCCATCAGTTCCGTAGCCCCACCAAGAAGGCCACCAGATTGGTCAGACAGGATTTCCCCTTAGTGAAGCCATGCTGGCTGTCACCAACCACTTCCTTGTTTTTCATGTGCCTTAGCATGTCTTCCAGGAGAATCTGCTCCAAGATTTTACCAGGCACAGAGGTGAGACTGACTGGTCTGTAATTCCCTGGGTCATCCATTTTCCCCTTCTTGAAAATGGGGGTTATATTTCCCTTTTTCCAGTCGTTGGGAACTTCTCCTGACTGCCACGATTTTTCAAATATGATGGCCAGTGGCTTAGCAACTTTATTCGCCAGCTCCTTCAGGACCTGCGGATGGATTTTGTCAGGTCCCATGGATTTGTGTGCATTTAGGTTTTTAAGATGGTCTCCAACCCAATCCTCTCCTACAGTGGGCCTAGGGTCTTCATTCTCACAGTCCCTGCCTCTGCCTTCCAAGACTTGGGTTGTGTGGTCAAAGCGTTTGTCAGTGAAGACTAAGGCAAAGAAGTCATTAAGAACCTCAGCTTTCTCCAGGGCAGCCAGTTCTCCCGATATCTTCCAGAGGGGGCCCACGTTGTCCCTAGTTTGTCTTTTATTTGCAATGTAATCACAGAATCTTTTCCTGTTATCTTTCAATCCCTAGCTAAGTTTAATTCTAACTGGGCCTTAGCTTTTATAACCTGGTCCCTAGCTTCCCGGCCAACATCCCTGTATTCTTGCCAGGCCGCCTGTCCTTGCTTCCACCTTTTATAAGCCTCTTTTTTCCTTCAAAGTTTCCTCAGCAGCTCCTTATTCATCCAAGGAGGTCTCCTGGCCCTCCTGCTGCACTTCCTTCTAGTTGGGATGCAACACTCCTGAGCTTGTAGCAGGTGATCCTTGAATATCAACCAACAGCCTTGAGCCCTTCTGCCTTCTGGGGCTATATCGCATGGAACCTTACTAAGCAGGTTCCTGAAGAGGCCAAAGTCTGCTCTCTTGAAGTCCAGGGCAGTGAGCCTGCTGCATGCTCTTCTCACTGTCCTGAGGATCTTGAACTCAACCATCTCATGGTCACTGCAACCAAGGCTGCCCTGGAGTGTCACATTTCCAACCAGCCCTTCCCTGTTGGTGAGCACAAGGACAAGCATGGCACCTCTCCTTGTCGGCTCCTCATGTGCATTCATGCATGTATGTGTCTGTAGTCTAGGCATCCTTTTTGAAATGTTCTCTGTTCTTCCTGATGTAAGTATTTTCCTAATTATTAGATCATCCCCATGCTAGTGCATTTACTCAAATAACACAAAAGATTTTTAAATAGAAATTTCCTACCAAAAGTAGCACACAAAGGAGCATGAATCTCACAATTGCTTTTGCAAGACAGTATATAGCCCCACAGACTAAAATGACACCAGTCAGCTTGGATCTGAAAGCTGTGCAGGTTTGTTAATGTAGTAGAGGGTTTTCAGCAGGGCTTATAGTGCTGCTTGGACGCAGCACAGTGCTTAATGAAACAGCTACCATTCAAATCACATCTGGATGGTGTTCAGCCACCTGAGAGTGCACATGAAAGGAACATAAGTCTCTTTGACCAGTGGTTATGGAGACACAGCAGCAGTCTGACATCATTAACACCAGGAAGTCTTGATATGACCTTCTAAAATTCTTGAGGTGAGAGCTATATTCAGGACTACTACATGTAGGTGTGTCTTTTATCCAAAGAAGTACTGTATGTTACTTAAAATATACTTTAACAAATCTGAATTTTATTTAAGTTTTTCATTTTACCAAAACATGGAAGTGTTATTTCATGGCTTCTTGCTTTGAGTTTTCAAATAATTTTTAAAAAATTGAAGTAATCATAGAATCATAGAATAGTTAGGGTTGGAAAGGACCTTGAGATCATCTAGTTCCAACCCACCTACCATGGGCAGGGACACCTCACACTAAACCATGCCACCCAAGGCCTCATCCAACCTAGCCTTGAACACTGCCAAGGATGGAGCATTCACAACAGTATCACAGTATCACAGTATGTTAGAGATTGGAAGGGACCTCAAAAGATCATCTAGTCCAATCCCCCTGCCGGAGCAGGAACACCTAGATAAGGTTACACAGGAATGTGTCCAGGCGGGTTTTGAATGTCTCCAGAGAAGGAGACTCCACAACCTCCCTGGGCAGCCTGTTCCAGTGTTCCGTCACCCTCACTGAGAAGAAGTTTCTTCTCAAGTTTAAGTGGAACCTCTTGTGTTCCAGTTTATACCCATTACCCCTTGTCTTATCATTGTTTGCCATTGAGAAGAGCCTGGCTCCATCCTCATGACACTCCCCCTTTATATATTTGTATACACTAATAAGGTCCCCCCGCAGTCTCCTCTTCTCCAAACTATAGAGACCCAGCTCCCTCAGCCTTTCCTCATAAGGGAGATGCTCCACTCCCTTAATCATCTTTGTCGCCCTGCGCTGGACTCTCTCCAGCAGGTCCCTGTCCTTCTTGAACTGAGGGGCCCAGAACTGGACACAATATTCCAGATGCGGTCTCACCAGGGCAGAGTAGAGGGGAAGGAGGACCTCTCTCGACCTACTGACCACCCCCCTTCTAATACACCCCAGGATGCCATTGGCCTTCTTGGCCACAGTGGCACAGTGTTGGCTCATGGTCATCCTGCCATCCACTAGGACCCCCAGGTCCCTCTCCCCTACACTACTCTCTAACAGGTCGTTCCCCAACCTATACTGGAACCTGGGGTTGTTCCTGCCCAGATGCAGGACTCTACACTTTCCCTTGTTATATTTCATAAAGTTTCTCCCTGCCCAACTCTCCAGCCTGTCCAGGTCTCGCTGGATGGCAGCACAGCCTTCTGGAGTGTCAGCCACTCCTCCCAGCTTAGTGTCATCAGCAAACTTGCTGACAGTACACTCAATTCCCTCATCTAAATCATTGATGAATATATTAAATAATACTGGTCCCAGTACTGACCCTTGAGGCACTCCACTAGATACAGGCCTCCAACTGGACTCCGCCCCATAGACTACAACTCTCTGGCTTCTGTCCTTCAGCCAGTTCGCAGTCCATCTCACTACCTGATCATCCAGGCCACACTTCCTCAGTTTAGCTATGAGGGTGCTGTGGGAGACTGTGTCAAATGCTTTGCTGAAGTCAAGGTAGACCACATCCACCGCTCTGCCATCATCCATCCACAATGTTATTTCCTCATAAAAGGCTATGAGGTTGGTCAAGCATGACTTCCCCTTGGTAAAGCCATGTTGACTGCCCCTCATAACCCTCTTATCCTTGACATGCCTTAAGATGGCATCAAGGATAAGGTGTTCCATCACTTTCCCAGGGATGGAGGTGAGGCTGACAGGTCTATAGTTACCCGGGTCCTCCTTCTTGCCCTTTTTGAAGACTGGAGTGACATTTGCTTTCCTCCAGTCCTCAGGCACCTCTCCCGTTTCCCAAGACTTGGTAAAGATGATGGAGAGTGGTCTAGCAATGACTTCCGCCAGTTCCCTCAGCACCCGCGGGTGCATCCCATCTGGACCCATGGATTTATGGATGTCCAGATTGCTCAACTGGTCCCTAACCCATTCCTCATGGACTAAGGCAAACCGCTCCAATGACCTGACTTCATCTGAGGCCTCAGGAGTACAGGGCTCTTCAGGACTGCCTCCGGCAGAGTAGACTGAGACAAAGAAGGCATTCAATAACTCTGCCATCTCAACCTCCCTAGGCAACCCATTCCAGTGCCTCACCACCCTCACGGTAAAGAATTTCTTCCTTATATCCAATCTAAACTTCCCCTGCTTAAGTTTTAACCCGTTGCCCCTTGTCCTGTCACTACAGTCCCTGATGAATAGTCCCTCCCCAGCATCCTTGTAGGCCCCCTTCAGATACTGGAAGGCTGCTATGAGGTCTCCACACAGCCTTCTCTTCTCCAGGCTGGACAGCCCCAACTTTCTCAGCCTATCTTCATATGGGAGGTGCTCCAGTCCCCTGATCATCCTTGAGGCCCTCCTCTGGACTTATTCCAACAGTTCCATGTCCTTTTTATGTTGAGGACACCAGAACTGCACACAATACTTCAAGTGATGTCTCACGAGAGCAGATGATCATTTTCCCTTATATCTAGATTTAAATGAGACTATTCCAAAAGTTTCTAATAAATATAGGTGGATCTTACATGACTTGGAATTCCAGCTTAATTTCACAAAGGCCTCAACTCTTTAGATGTTTTTCTAAAGTTCCTTTGAACGAGTCAGATCTCCAGGCAATGAGCTTGTAGATGCCATAAAGGAGTCTTTCTCATGATCAGTTAGTTAGCTTCTTTTCCTTGGACGCCTTCTGGAACCTGGAAGCATAATATCCTTTGTGTGATTAAATTATTCCTCCCACAGGAGAAGGTCTTTATTTGAAAGTATCAGCAGCTGGAGAACTCGCTGTCTCTCTAAGCCATTCCATTTGCTATGTAACTTTATTGGAAAATTTTGACCTGTTTTGACTGCATATGTGTAAATCACCATTTTATATTTTTTCTCTTTGACTTGAAAGCTTTAAGAGCTAGTGGACTGTACTTTATCTCCAGGAAAGTATTTAAACCACATCAACACTTTCTGCGCCTTCTGTACATTCTTCTTAACCTTCTTTCATTGTCTCCTCCCATACTGTCTTTCTAGGTATTGTCAAGAGAAAAAAAATATTTGATTAGCAATATTTTTAGTTTCAAAATTAGAAAGGGTCCGAGTAACTCCTGATATCACCAACAGTTTAAAAATACTATCTTTTCTCTCTTTTGCCCCATCAGACCCATTTTTATGAGTCACTTCAGAAACTCACCCTACTGTCATGTTTCTTTTCAATCTCTTAAATTATTTGAATCTAAATCCTGTGAACCACTACAGGACAAGATCAATCCTCTTCTTTGTTACTTTGGCTTCTCATATATATAGTTCTCATCCTAGGGAAAAGAAATTATTCTAAATTTAGTGGTAATTCCAATTCTCTCTTTGAATATCTCTGACAAATTCCTTCGGCAAATTTGTTCTGTAAATGAAAATACAATTGAAAGGGAGAAGAATGGAAAAAAAAGAATGAAAAATCTTTTCAATAAGGGTATTTTTCTTGATTTTAAGAAAAAAAAGTAAAATCCTTTCTCATTTCTATTTCTATTATGAACAACCTAGGATCAGGTAAGAACAGTACTTACATGCACATCTGTTATAAATTCAACTTGGTTTAATATTTTGGATCTGTGTTTCAGTTTCAAGTGTTCCTGTAGCAGCAGCCACAGTGTTTTGTGGATACAGATAACTTTAGGAACTGCACGTTAATGGTAAGACCTCAGGGGGTTCTGTGCCTCCATTTTTAATTATGATCAGTTTAGCTTATCCTAAGTTTGCTTGATAGATACAGAAATTAAAAATTGGATTGAAATATTCAAACAAGCAAGATTTTTCATCAGCTTTAAATACTTCATGCTTTGGGTTGAATGGTGACTGGAAAACTTTGTTGTGACATTCTCTGTTAGCTCTTTTAGTCTTCACTGAAGCACAGAAACCAAATAATCTATTAGAAAAGTCTCCCAGAAGTCTAGCTTCATTTTTTTACTGAAGTTTGATTGTATTCCTACTTTTTTTCTATTGCTTTTATGACTTTATTTTATGCCTGTGTCCAAAAACACCATTGAGAAAAATGATGCATCTGTTAGTTACTCAATCTAAGATGAATCTGGAAAAGAATTGGCATAATAAATTCACTGCTACAAACAGTCCTGAGGGCCTGACAACAAGAAGTCATGCTAATACTTGTGGAGCATGTTCTTCTTAAAATACACGTAGTTTAACTAAACTCCCACCCATGCTGTGTAAGAAAATGTTGTGAAACACTAGTATCTTTCATCACAGACAAGTTTCTGGCCTAAATAAGGGCATGAGAATTTAG
Source organism: Psittacula echo (assembly GCF_963264785.1). Classification (NCBI taxonomy): domain Eukaryota; kingdom Metazoa; phylum Chordata; class Aves; order Psittaciformes; family Psittacidae; genus Psittacula; species Psittacula echo. The sequence goes on along the minus strand of NC_137738.1, from coordinate 32,491,495 downwards.
AAGAGAGAAAATGCAGAAAATAAAAATGAAGAGATGCCTCAGAGATACCAGAGAAGAACAGATTGGAAAAATATTAAAATTTATATTTCTACTAAAAAGGTTAGCTGAGCAACAGGTGAGCACCAATATGCCATTAGTATATCATGACCATTCTGTGGCTTGTCTGCTCAGAAATGCCCTGTTTTTTCATATTTATTTTCATACTTTTAAGCCAAGGAAATAATAGAGATCACAGATGTTACATTATCACAACTGAACTCTGAAAAGAGTGACACTCCTAAAAAACGGTATATAAACAAAAGTAATTTTGTACCTATTGAAATGTCGAGTAGAAGGCATTTCCATAAACTCTAAAAACATAATAGGTTAAGTTTATGTTTCAACAAAGTATTACAGATTGGCATTTTTATTTATGAACTATTTTGCTCACCCGTGACTGTGAAAACAATTCACTCCTACAAGATGCTGGTATCAACATGTTTATTTTGGAAGAGAACAATGCAAATGTTTATATTTGTTCGAACTAAATCAGTAACAAAATGTAAGATTGCATCTGCAGTGTAACTAGCATCAAATAAACATGCAAATGGCTCACTGAAGAAGAAAAATCCAGACTATATGGAATAATTTGTAGCTTCTGCAGCTTAGTCAATAAATACAAATGCTTTGATTTCTTCCTTCAGGTGTTTTACTTAATGAGAAATGCACAGAAACACTTTTCGACAAAATGAAATTTTCTCATTTTACATTGTCCAAGATAAATGGCCTTGCTAATCTACAAACTCCCGACATTATTTCTAGCAGAGATTTACCTTAATTGAAACCTCCAGTTCCTGGAAAACACTCAGTTCTTAAACCTTTTTAATGTAATCACAGCACAACAGTATCTGAAGTTTCCAACTCATAGAGCTTCTTTCAGGATTATTTTTCCTGCTTTATTAGAAATTTGGAAATATGCCAGTCTAGAAAGATCTTAGCTGCAAAGTTTTCCTTACTTTTGTGCCTCTGAGAGTAAATGAGGTGGCATTTATAAGTGGCTGCAAAATGAAATTTCTATGACTCCCTTCCAGACCTTTGATTAAAATCTTCTTTTCTACCATCTCCCCGAGATATGGTGGAAAGTGTCATATTTGTAAATCAATGAGCAAAATAATTGAAAACCAGGCAAATTTACGTTATTTTGGCTTGCATAGCAGTTATTTCATTTACATTAATATGTAATGACCTTAACTGATTGTCCAAGGTAAGCTTGTGAGTCAAGGTAAGCTTGTGAGTACTCATGAGCCTAGGGGTAATGGTTTGCAATGCCTTCAGGAATACTAAGCAGTGTATATTTAGATACAGGTTCCAGAGTGTTCACGGAAAGTCTATGCACTATTCTTTTGGTAATTATTTTGAGAACTTCATCCATTTCCATTTGGAGCAATTCTTTTAAGTTGCACTAGCAACTTTCATTGTGATTACAACAAAAATCTTAAATATCAATTTATTTTGTTTAGAATTGTAAAAATAAAATTAAACATCTAGTAAAAGTTCACAACAACATTGAAATGATAATATTTTACTGTATTGTAGGCTTACTGATACATGATTTCCAGCAATAATGAAAGACCAAGTTTTCTGACTCAGGCAGTCTTTTCCATTCCTAAATTCCTATATTGAGACCTTTGTACAATAAAAGCAGTTTAAGTAGAGTATAAGTAGTTTAAGTAGAGAATCTAGAAAATGTTACTTGCCAAAGAATGATTTTGTGTTACAATTTTAAAACAAAACTTGATGTTTTGAAACATCTTTAATAGTTTTCAACTGTTTTCACAGTTTAAAATAAAAGGAAATTATAGATCTATTAAAAAATTGAAAAGATCATCCACTGATTTTCTCAAACATAATCATTTACATGTCTTATTTGGCCATGTGATTTTCACTGCTGCAAGTAGGAGTTGCTTTACATGTACAGTCTGAATTTACACCCAAAACAAACAGTTGGCTCAAACTGTGTGTACCAATAGGTTAAAAAGCCATTTCTCCTGTGGAAAACCAATATTATTTATTATCTTCTGAAGGTATTTGACATGTTTGGGGATTTTTCTGGGGATTTTTCTGTGTATACTGAAATTCATTTGGTTGAATTAAGCTAGAAGCATAAAGGTCATGTCTAATCATATAAACTTTTATTTCTTCATTACCTGGCACAGGGTAAGAAGCAGGCAACATTTTCCTCAGCTTCTCATCCCAACACATCTTACAGTTTATTTTGTCCTCTGAAAACTAATTAATATGTCTCTGATGGAGTCCTCATGTATTTTCCCTAAATTACTTACCAACATTTTTGCCCACTGTGGAGGTCCCATCAAAATTAATATACCATGAATGCACTATTCTCTAGCTCACTGACAAGAACTTGTACCAAATGGATGTCCTGAAACAAGACAGGAATAAAAATTGTCTCATAACTTTTATTTATGCTTCTTTTTCTTTTTCTTTTTCTTCATTGTCTGTTTTTCTAAGCCTAGAGAAGAGAAGAAATAACTTGGCTTTCGATATAAACCTACACTGATTAAAAATATATTTAAACTTTGTTTTACAACAACTTGTATTTAAACAAACTTGGAACAACTTGGATTTAAAACAAATCTAAACTTTTCCCAATAATTCAAATATTATGCCAATTGGAGATGACCTCAAAAAATGATTGCTTTAGTTGACCCTCCCTATAAAAGACAATATTGACACTAGAAAAGGATTCACAGATAGATGATGAGGAAAATAATGAAACACAATAAAAGGATTAATAAGATTATCAGTAAGTGTGATAATTACTTAAGTGTAATTGATCTGCAGATACATCTTCAAGGCTCAATTTTACCATTTACAAAATTGCAAAAGATTTTAAAACCAAGAAGTAACATGCTCCCTTAGAACTCTTCAATATTTTAGTTGATTTCCAAATACATATTTTGTTGTAATATATAAATTGAATAAATTAGATCAAATGCCAGAACACAGAAATTTACTATACCTTTGATTCAAGTATAAGGCAAAGAAATCGACAAAACAATCACTAGTAGTATTGCAGAGATGTAGAGTTTATACATACATTAAAAATCACAGTTAACTCATCACAGAACAGGAACTGTATTGAATTCAAATCATAAGCTGTTTTGGTTTTACATATCAATATGTTATTATTACATTATTAAAATTTGACTCATATGTTTGTATATATATGGTGCAGATTTTTATCAGCTGCAAAATGGTTTCATGACTTCAGTAATATTTTGCATTGCAAATGTAGTCTCAGGAAAATACACTAATTGCTTCCTTCTTTAGTCAGTTTCAATAGATACTGTTGAGTAATGGAACGAAAGTGCTTAGGAAAAAGTATTGCCTTAAGACTTTCCTTGTATTCCATAAGAATTGTATCATCAAGTCAAGTTGGCTCCCACATAATGTCATATTGAAAAAAGGGTGGTGTGAAAAGATGGGGTGAGGCTAGAATTGTTTGCAGAATTTTTTCTTCTCCCTGGGCAGCTGTTCATGGCATTTGTTCACCTGCTGCATAAATGTTGTGAAAGAATATGATATGTTGAAAAGATGCTAACCTCAGAGATGATATCTGGGCAAATGTCAGTGTGCTTTCAAGCTTACAGTAATCAACAAAAAAGATTTATTTGAAAGGCATAATAAGGGTGGGGTTGTCTGCAGTTTTTTGTTTAAACTGGTCAAAAGATTGCTAAAGCAGTGACTAGGGCAACAGCAAAAACAAGCCAATATAGCATATATATATATATATTATATATACTACCTCTTTTACATCAGCTGATATGGCAGAGTTTCAAATCCCCTAATAGCTTTTCCACTTGGCCCGTGGAAACTTAGTCAACCTTAACTTCAGATAGAGTGAACACCCGTTTCAAGGGTTCAGTTCAGCTGCCACAAGCAGTCTAATGCAAAGGGGAATTACAATATGTCAGAACTACATAATACTCCTGGAAACTCAAGCTGATGTTTTCAAGTAAATGGGTAATATCTAATATGTCTTTCATCCACTCCTACTTTTATTCTTTTATTTCCTTATTTGTCTGGTTTTAGAAAACACAGCTGTACATACACTCAGAAAAGGATTCCTAGAGAGTGTCACACAAAATTAGCCTCCTTAGCAGGCTTTGTAAAGACTTATCACAGTGTTCAACTCTACCAAATAATTTTGTTACTTATCCGAAAGTAGTTTATATATTTTTATTTCCTGTGGTTTTGAGTTCTGGAACCACATGCCTCTAATCTATCATGATCCACTTTTAAAGAATTATCCTATTATCCATGACTTTGGTGTAAAATAATACTTTTTACTTAATGTCATTCAAAATGATTGATTTTTTTTTGAGGGTTTTTCAGAACCAAAAAAAAAAAAAAAAAAAAAAAAAAGAATCAAATCATACATAAATTTGTAAATGTTCAATTAAGTAAAACATAAGCTGAGAAAAGTGAGAAGATCTGGATTCACTGAGGACCAGTGTCTTTCAAGAGCCTTTAATTTTGGTATATTAATGAGTTGGCCTGACCACATTTAGAAGAATGGAAATCTCTTAACTGGTGATGGGAAAACCTACAACAGAAGATCTGTGACAGGTATCTCTTCCAGCTCATGCACAAATAAGTAATGACACTGGCTTTTCACCAACGAAGCATCTTTCTAAGAGAAAGCATAGGGCCAGGATTTCCACATCTACAGAATTAGGGTTACTCAAATTATGAAGTTCAAAACCAGTCTGTGCTATAGTTCTGTAAGAAATGCAAATATTTTTCAGGCAGCTAACTACAGGTTTTTACAGAAATTAATAAGCTTGTAATTTGGAAATATTGCTTGCTTTCATCTTTCTCCTACTCTTAAATGTAACTTTAAACATTTGTGCAAATGAGTCACTGGCTGAAATGTAATAGTTTTGCCAAAGACAGAAGTCAAACAAGGAAGACAGATTAAGTGTAAATTCTTGGGAGCTGGCAGAATTAACTAAAATTCTGTTTAACAACTCAATTCTGAAATTATTAATGAGTTGTCATTGCCAAATTAAAAAAAAAAGATTTTGGCTGTACATTTCTTCTAAAACCATATATCTTATTAATTTTAATACATTTTCAGTGTAATCAGTCACAATACAATGGAAAACTCATTGAGCATAAACTAATCCATAAAGTGCTATATGGATTTCACTTCTTGAGAGAGAAAATTCATAAGGAGGCTTCTCTTTCAAGCTAACTGTTCCATAAGGGAGAAATCATCAATTTAGAATGCAAACAAAAATCAAAGCATGTCTTATTTTACAGACATAGTCATTTGGGATTAATCCTTGCTCCCACTGAAGTTGACAGTTAACTGTTGCTGACTTCAGCAAGAGCCTAACCAGTGCTGCAGTCTGGGACAATAGCCTTCTAATTGCCCCTACAGAACAACACTCCTGGACTTGGAACATCACTGTATTTTTCTTGGACTGATATCCTTCAGCTTTGCAGAGACAGTTAGCTGTGTAAATAATGCCAGATATATGTACTACATTCGAACATCCTAAAATTTGAGTGTCTAATTTTGCATAGGTGCTGGCTAGATCCTAGATTTGCGGAAGCTTATCAGTGTTGCATTCAGCAATAATATTTTTCAAAGGAGTGTTTCTAAGTGAATAGTTTTTTACTTCCAACAAATTACTTCAGTACCATGAATAACTTTAGCTGGGGGAGCATGTTTGCCTGGGTATGTTTAAGAAAATAACTATATCCCAATCTGACAAGCACATCTGTCTGTGATATACAAATGTTTTTATCTTTTCACTAAAATTTCGTCCTATACACAGATTTATATAAAAATAATATTAGGAATATAGAATCATAGAATATCTTGGGTTGGAATGTACCTTCAAAGGTCATTTAGTCCAATCCCATTAAATGAGCAGGGACATCTTCAACTAGACCAGGTTGCCCGGAACCACATCCAGCCTGGCCTTGAATGTTTCTGTCACCCTTCTTGGCAACTTGTCACAGTGTCTCACCATCCTAATTGTAAAAAATGTCTTCCTCGTATCTAGTGTAAATCTCCCCTCTTTAATTAAAACCATCGTTGTCCTATAGCAGCAGGCCCTACCAAAAAGTTTGTCCCCATCTTTCTTATAATCCCTCTATAAGTATTGAAAGGCCACATAAGGTCTCCCTGGAGTCTTTTCTCCAGGCTGAACAAGTCCCACTCTTTCAGCCTTTACCCCTAGAAGAAGTGTTCCTTCTCTCTGATCATTTTTATGGCCATCCTTTGGACTCTTTCCAACAGGTCCATGTCTCTGCTGTGCTGAGGACTCCAAAGCTGAATGTGGTACTTCATGGGGGGTCTCATGAGGGCAGAATACTGGGTAGAATCACCTCTCTTGACCTGTTGGGCATTTTTCTTTGATGCAGCCCAAGATACAGTTGGCTTTCTGGGCTGCAAGGGCACACTGCTGGCTCATGTTCAGCTTTGTATTCCCCAGTACACCCAAATCCTTCACTTCATCTCCACATGTTTTGTGCCACAATATGAACTGAATTCAAGACAGTATTCTACCAAATCATGGTCACTTACTATACACACAGTTTTATTACTTATATCTTCAGCTACTGATAGTGCAAATCAATGCATTTAATCCCATATAATCAAATTCTTGGTACCATTCCCATATCTAACAATTTACCAAAAGTTTCTTGCTGAAAAGTCTCACATTGGCCTTTTAGATGTGGAAGTTTTATATTGGACTCAGTAAATGCTATTTCTTCACATATATTTTATCTCAGACCATAGTTTAGTCTGAAAATCTATAACCACAAGTCAAGATGGATAACTTTGAACATATGTTGGACTAATGTTTTATTTAAAGCTTGCAAACATTATGCATTACTTGACTGTGTGTTCAGTTCTAATACTCTTTGGATTCACATTTAAATTCTGCAGAATTTCTGAAGCACAGGGGTTTATTTAAATTTAAATTGCAGTTTACTTAAATGAAATTTGCTCTCAAGAACAGCATATTGTCCGAAACAATAATGACCTTAAATAATTCCTTAAATCAAAATATGGTTTGTTAAAGGAATAAATCACTTTGAGAAGTCAGAATTATGCTTTTTGACCTGAAAGAAAGTGCAAATGTCACCAGAATATTTTGACACATTCTTCTTCCAAAAGTCCTCTGAGGAAAAAATTCACATATGAAACTCACAACTCTTCCACAGATTTAAAAGTATTTATTTCATTGCACCTTCTCTATGCTACCATATGTAATCCCTTTTAAAGTGGATACTGTAGGATATTTCAGAATAATTCTTTCTGAAATTTTATTGCAGTTTTTTATGAACTCTGGGCTACATTCTCTTTCTACTTTTTGTAATGTTCAATAAAGACTCATTGACAATGAAACACTTTTATTGTCATAATCTAATGATACTGCTGCACTGAAGAACTTTCAACACCACTCAGTTTAAAACTGGCAAGCCAGAATGAGTTCTGTTTTAAAGTCATCATTGGCTTCTTGGTAAAAATTAAGGTTATAAAATTAAGGTGTTTTGAAAGAAAAAGATTGGGGAAAAAAAAAAAAAAAAAAAAAGAAGTAAGATTTATCTCTTTCTAAAAGATTTAGAATACCACGGAATATTCAGATAGTATGTAAAACTATGGTCAAATACTGTGGTCCAATACTAATGACAATGATCCAGAAAAATTTTTCTCATAGAATTATTTCCTATTCACATAGGTAATCTCTTAGAAGTGAGAGCTAACTGAAAGCTAATTATAAGAAAACTCAGTAGAAAGCTAGTTTTATTTTTATTAGAAAACAAAACTGTCATTTTTATTCCTATTCAATAGGTATAAGAACTATTTACATTTTTTCCTATATACTTTAGGTTAAAAAACAAACAAAAAACCTAATGTTCTTATCTCTATTTTTTTTTTTTCTTCCCTTTTGTCTTCTTTTTTTTTCATCTTGCACTTTGGGGATTTGTAAAAATACTGAGCAATTTGTATATGAAATCTTTTCATTTTTTTTTTTCCCTATAAAGGGAAATGTACTTTTCAACCTGAGAAGTTCATAAAAATTTTCATAGAAGGCATTTTACAGGATCAAGCTCTAAGTTCTTTTAAGGAAGAAAAAATTCAAGAAACTTCGGGCAGTTTTCCAGTTCAAGTTAATTTCTTATGCTGTGGTTCAACAACAGAAACAGACTAAGAAAATAACCAATAAACCCTCCCTCACATGAACAAGACTCAGCAAGTTATAATCACAGGGATCTTCAATGCTGCAGTTTCTATTACGCAGCAGAACCTTTGAGAATACTTAAGTCATGAAAAGAGTCTCAATTGCAGGCAGCCCCACTGACAGCAGCACTTTTCAACACTTACAGCATTATCCACCAGAACCAGGGATCAGCAGCTTGTGGGATAACTTGGCTACAACGCACATTTGATGGAACCTCCTGGGAACCCCATAGCCTGGGCTACCTGGCAGTCCAAAAGGGTCCTTGTCCATCCCTTCCTAAGGGGGTGTGTGTACAGGAGGTCCCCAACAGCCAAATGCCAGACAAGCACAAGCACATCCCTATTCCAACTCATCACAAGCTTTCACCTCTGCCCTGGAGGCTCTGGAGCACTATGAGCAGTGCAGGTCAAATTTACAGGATTTTATTGTGCCTGAAGCAGAAAAGTAAGGTCAAAGTTTGTCCTTATACCTTTGTCGTTATACCTAGGCACAACATGCAGCTAGGCACAATAGCAAAAGACTTTTATTTCAATCTACTTCAGAACCTAAAATACTGCTTTTCTGAATACAGAAAGTCCAATGTAGGCCACGGAAGCTCACAGGGATTTCAAGGTCACACAATATATTGACAAGATTGTGTCTTTCATAAACAAGTTTTGGCTAGAAATGAATATGCTGAAAAATAATTTAAATAGTTTTCATTTCTCACTTTTGCATGCAAGGAATTTTCCCAATATATTTCCAAAACTCTGACAGTAGTCTCTACAAGCAAAAACGGTTTTCTTATCTATTAACATTTACAGGGATTTGGACATCGGAGAGGTTGTTTTTAAAGGTAGGTATGTCTTATATGCCTAGAATATATTTTAAAAAAATCCCAAAATCAAAACAAAAACCATTAGAAAACTCCACAATATTCTCACAAATAAGTTTGATCATGTATCATTTGAATTCTATATTGATTGGCTGCATCAAGACAAGCGTGACCAGCAAGTCAAAGGAGGTGATCCTGTCCCTCTACTCTCTTCTCGTGAGACCTCACTTGGAGTATTGTGTGCAGTTCTGGTGTCTTCAACATAAAAAGGACATGGAACGGTTGGAACAAGTCCAGAGGAGGGCCACAAGGATGATCAGGGGACTGGAGCACCTCCCATATGAAGACAGGCTGAGAAAGTTGGGGCTGTTCAGCCTGGAGAAGAGAAGGCCGCGTGGAGACCTCATAGCAGCCTTCCAGTACCTGAAAGGGGCCTACAAGGATGCTGGGGTGGACTCTTCATTAGGGACTGTAGTGACAGGACAAGGGGCAATGGGTTAAAACTTAAGCAGGGGAAGTTTAGATTGGATATAAGGAAGAAATTCTTTACTGTGAGGGTGGTGAGGCACTGGAATGGGTTGCCCAGGGAGGTTGTGAATGCTCCATCCTTGGTGGTGTTCAAGGCCACATTGGATGAAGCCTTGGGTGACATGGTTTAGAGTGTGGTGTCCCTGCCCATGGCAGATGGGTTGGAACTAGATGATCTTAAGGTCTTTTCCAACCCTAAGTATTCCATGATTCTGTAGTTTGAATTATCTATAGATATCAAGCATTATTTTAGAGAAAGGTTTCTTTCTATTGCTAAGAGGTCTTGAAAATTCAGGTAGAATTTCTCTCTTTCAATTAGGGTTGCTTCCTTAAAAAATAGAAATGCTAGCTGAAAAACACCACGTTATCTTTTTTGTTCCTTTTGTATCTGGAGGGCAATGAAAGGTACCTGCATTATATGTTTCATAAATTGACCTTAAAGTTCCATTTCAAGATCATTCTTTAACTCACCAGTACAGTGCAAAATATACATATTAGGGTTCGGTGTGCTCTTAGAGTGGCTGCATATTAGCTCGTTAATGTTCAGTTTTTAAAAATTAAATAGCTTTAAATGTCATCGTTAATTCAAAATTGCTGGGTTTACTTCTGAATTATTTACAACTTGATCATAACCTGATACTAAACTTTATAACATGTAATTTTATAATTTCTTAAAACAATTTCAACTAATCAAAAAACTACTTTTATCAGATACATTACAAATGGGTTTGTCATCTGCATTTCTGGCAAAGGAAACTTTTGAACTTTACACATCTGTTGTCTAGTTCATCCAACAACTGAAAGTGAATAGAGCTGCTGCCTCTCTATATAGCATGTGTGCCTGTGTGTATATTAAAAATTCCCACCAAAAATGTGTATACTTTTCAGTCAAGCATTCAGGGTTGAAATGTCTTTGCAGCTAATAAAAATTGAATTGAGAGATATTGCAATCCCAGTCTTGATATTTTTCTCCTCGGGCTGCAAGAGTTGGGAGAATATACACTCAGTTCCAGAGAAAACCCCCATATGTTGGAACTCGTACTTGCAGCTCTGGTTTTGTCAAAATATGCATGGACAGTTATTTTCTTCTCCTTGAGAACTGCTGACAAAATATAAGCCATATTTAACCAATGATACCGAGGCTACATTTTCTTTGGCTAACATTATGCCAACCTACTCAAGAGCCAGCCGTCTCAGTTTAAGCTGTGGAGTACAAGCAAAGATAAACTATGTCATCTGTAATTTTAACCAGTGTTTCACTAACTCATCAGACACAGGTCTCCCTGCCTCTTAAGCATAGTTTCTTTTAAGTGAGAAACTTTCCAACTTTGATCTCTTTCCTTGAGATTGCATAGCTCTATTGAACAAGTGTGTACAATTTCCTCTCTTGCCGCCCCCCACCCACCCCACGCAGTTCATTGTCTGTATTCTGCTACCCACTGTCATATTTGTTTTCCCTTCAGTCTCTCACTCCATCCCAATGTGTGCCCTTTATTCCTAACCTCGCCTCAAGCCCCAGCTGAGATGGACTCAGCTCTTTCAGCTGTGCTTTCTCAGGGAGGCAGTAGAAACTCTCACCCTTCAACTCCCCCCAGCACTCACCCAAGTGTACCTGCTGCTCCAGAACTCACACTGGGAGGCAGAGAGCAGGAGAGCGTTGTTTTCTGGCTAAGGTTGTGTAATGGGTATCAAACAGCTTTGTTTCTGTCTCAGGAGAAACCGAGGAGATGTTTCTCCCCAAGACTGAAATCCAAAAAGCACTCCGCTGAACAGCTGAGCAGCACTGGGTCCAGATTACAGCCCAGGGTGATACTAGGATTTATGAAAAGTCTGCAAGTCCATGAAAGGCAGTATTAGTTACTGGATACACTGGCTAGTAGCCAAGGTAAAAGATCATTATGAGTCTGTGGTCTATAAGGCTTACTAAGTGTTCCCCACACTGGATGTTATTTGCATGACTGCTGTATCCTGCAGTCATTAACATGGGCCATTGTGCTAGATGTTATACAAACACAGACCCAGAAGATGAATCCTGTCTTAAAGTTTCCCCTAGGGAAAGCCATGAAGGAAGGAGGAGACTCATTAACTCCACACAATACAGAAACCAGGACACTATATTCTTCAGCGTAGTATGACAATCCTCTCACCTGCTTAACTAGTTCTGGAAGGAAATGTAGCATAGAAAGGTCTTGTCCTCAAAAAAGTATAGTCATGATTTGTAATGGAAGAAAGTGTTTTCTGACCATGTCCACTCTAGCATGTTCATACAGTGCCAGCCGGTGTTACCTGAAAATCTGTATCTCCTCAGATCTGTCCCCCTCCCACTTCTCAGCCAATGTGTAGAGCTTGTTTTAAAGTACTAGTAACTAAAACAACATATTCCTTTTTGGTTGGCAGCATACATCTAGATGCCCATCCAAGCATGAGTGTGGGCATGGCCTCAGCACAGCCCAAGTATTTGCTTATAATTCGTCATGGAGACTGACACAAACACACACCAGCTCCCAGCAGCACCTGCTCTAAGGCATTAAATCCACTTTAAACGGGGAGGGAAGAACAGCAATAGCACAAGATTTATCTTTTGGTTTATTGCAGCAGCAACAAAAAATGTTACAGCTAAAAGTAGGAGGTTTTATTAATCTCACATTTTGCCTAGAAATAATGTTCCAAGACGATAGATTTGGTTACACAGGTCTGCGCTAGTTTAATTTTAAATACAATATTTTAACACTAGACATTGGATACAAAATTAGCTTCAAAACAGGTGAACACCGAAAAAGGAGTAGGAACAGTAACTGGAGATCACATTGCTTTTTCAATCTCCATTTCTTCATATCTTTCTACATAAAGATTTTGAAACACTTAACCAAGTTGTCTGTTGAACATATTTATGCTTTTGGTAATTTATCCCACATGTTCAACGCCATTTACTTTAAAATCTTTGCATGCAATCTCCTCTTGTTTTCAATTCCGTCTTTTTTAAATTATGATCTCTTTTTCTTTCCTTGTCTGGATTAAGTTCATCTTATTCCCTTTAAGAACACTAAAACCTCTTTATCTTTTTTTTTTTTTCCTTTTTCTCGTTTTCACTGTCTGACTTCATTCTCTATGACGTATTCTTTGTCTTGCAGGCCATGTTCCTCTCTCTTCTCTCAAGCTTACAAGAAAAGTTACTTACATTTTGCTCAACTCAGCTTTCTGAAATTTCAATGGCACATAAAAAAAATCAGTGTTTGCAGGAGTCCTTTCCCTTCCATTATGGTGGTGCTCATAGGTATGAAGGAAAAAATTTTTACAGTAAGAATGGTGAAACACTGGCACAGGTTGCCCAGCAAAGCAGTGTATGCACCATCCCTGGAGACATTCAAGGCCAGGCTGGACTTGGTTCTGAGCGACCTGATCTAGTTGAAGATGTCCCTGCTCATTGCAGGGAGGTTGGACTAGATGGCCTTTGAAGGTTCCTTCCAATGCAAACTATTCTGTGATTCTATCACAGTTTGGGTTTTCACTGAAGTGCTCTTCTGCACAGACAGAAACCCTGCTTTTGTCAAAAGGAGGTACAAACAAGGGCAGTGCCAAGCTCTCCTGATACTAAATATGAAAGACTTAAATATGAGGATTAGGTCATGTCAAAGTCTATGATTCTATGTTTTTGTCTTGTAATTGGAAACATATTTTCAGAATGTCCCAATGGACATTTCAGGCCTATGCACAAACCCAGAGTCCATATATACCTGACCTAGCAGTTATAAAAAGAGTGTTTATTGAGCCCTGATTCCTGGAAAAATTTTTCCAGTCCCTGTATTGTCAATCCGCTGACAGTTGTCTGCCTGTCTTCCTCTCTTCCCCTTTCCAAGCAAATCTTGAACCCCCCTAGAGAAATTAGTTTTGCTGTTAAGATATCTGGATAGATATTGCTCAAATGCCCTAAAAATGTTAGGACAGAGCAGCAGCAAAACTGTGAGGCAAAGTTCATTTAAGTTCAGTACAACTTATTTATACCAGCTAGGATCTCTGTACTTCTAAAAAATATCTAAACTGTCACCTTCAGTTGGCTTTTAAATAATTAACTATTCCTCTCTAGCAGAAAATCTCTATTGTAGACCATCAGTTGCCAGTAAACTACTTACTCTTGCTCCAGGATAGCTGGACTGATAGTTGCAAATTAGATCAGAAGGGATAAAATTCTGGCATACAAGCTTTTTCTTACTGAGGTCAGGCATGCCAAAGTTTTACCAGTTCAGTTCCCAGCAGAACTAGAAAATTGTTCATTAAGACTTGTCATGGTAGATTGGATGTGACACTCCAGTTGGCAGACTTGCCAAGAAGACTACAATTGTAATGGATCAGTCTAAATGAATTTTTCTTTCTCTGGTTTCCTATGTTAGGATGGGAACAACTGATTAATTAGTATTAAGACCATTACCACCTACCACAAGGATCCTACCATCACCTGTTTTAAAACTATACTGCAAAACTGAACTTGGCCTTCTGAACAGCAAGTTAAAAAAAAACATGTGCCCACGGTATACATGAAAAATCATATTAGATGGTGAATAGCATTTTCTATTTCCAGAGATATCTTTTTTCCAGAGGAGCCAGGTAGTCTTATTCCTGTCATTCATGTAGTATCTTTTGCTACTTTTAAGTTTGGATTTTACAAATAAAATAAACCTCAAACACAGATTCTTTTGGATATCATCCTATCCTTGTTGTCCCACAAAATAACACTGATTGCTCAATGTCAATGTGATTTCAGAAGTTTTATCGTTGTGTAGGAGAATGAATAAAGTTTTTCAGAAATCACGGCAATCTGGTTTAGTCATTGTCATCTGTTTATATCAAAACTACATTAAAAACTTAATGTATATTATTTACCAGGTGTGATTAAAACAAGCCCACAGCAAAAGGAATTTCAGTGAACTTGGAAAGACTGAAAACATGTGAATTGAATTACTTAAACTCATTAGAAGTTAAATATTTTTGTCCATAAAGCAGAAAAATTTGTCCAGACTTGGAACTGCTGCCAGATTTCTTCAAAATTTGTAATGTGAAAAATTAGTTTCTTTGCAGAAAACATTAACATAATGGAAGTAAATCTATACACATTTCATAGTAGATATCTGAAGTGAAATTAATGTCTATAGTCTAACTTCTACAATGAAATCCATCTTGTTTCAAAAGAAAAATAAATCAGGGACTGTGTTCATTGATGTGAGTATTGTTAAAGATGGACTAAAATGGCTTGTGAGAAAAAAACTACTTGTCTAGAGACAAACATTGTCTAGACCAATACGTGACTAATAGCACCTACTCCCACACAATACAGACATAACAGTAAGACACAGTAAGTTTCAGAGCTATGCTCAAAGTCTGCTGAAGGAGAAAAGAGAGGTAAATTTTACTCAGACTTGGAAGATTAAATCTTTAATGTTTTCACTTATTTTTTTCATTTTAAAGCTGTTATCTGGGTTGTTGATGTGGTGCATCTCTTAAATGTTTATTCCTCTGTTCTTACTAACTGAAAGAAATGGAGATAGAGGAGTGGTTTTGGGTCAAGAGGGGTGACAGTACTCAATGTCAATAAAATCAGAAATGCTTCTTTTGGAAGGATAAGATTACAAGGAAGGTTGTGTCTTCATTACTGCCACAAGTGAAGCGTGAGAGCTGATTTCAGAACTTTCCTGCTGAACACCTGCTGCTTATATTTCATGTGTTCCTTATTTCTACCTGTGCTGTTGGGTGTGTTTTGGCACAGTGAATGTGGGTTGCACCTCTTTTGCACAAAATAAATCCTGAATTTTTTTAGAGAATAAAGTACTATGTGGCATGTCCATATCATCCAGTGTGTAGCAGTAAAAAACCTGCTGGAAACTACCAGTCCAGGTCAGACCACCTTCCATAGCTCAATACTGAACCTTGCCAGTACAGGTGCTGGATCTCACAGGAGTCCTGGAGGCACTCATCTGACACAGCTATACAGTTTATGAGTCTGCTCGGTTCCCAGACTGAGCTTGATCTGTATGATGCCACTCAGGGAATTTTTCTGATGAAGGCAGACAGTTTGCAAAGTAAAGTGTATGAAAGCAGAAGAAGACTTACTAGCATTTTAAAAACAAGACCACACTGAGACAGTGCTTTCCTAAGCAGAATCTGCCACAGAGAGCGGCAGACAGTGAGTCTGTATACACAACTTGTTCTCCCGACTTAGAGAAGATGCACAGAAGCTTGATGTTATAACTCAACAAACTCAGGAAAAAAAAAAAAAAAAAAAAAAAATACACTTTGGTGTAATTAAAAAAGCTCCAAGATCAAAGAAATGAAAAAACAGGCACATAAAAGAAATACTGAACTACTAATTCACTTTTTTTCACCTTAATCTTTCTGTCAGTTCAGCATTTAAATTGGATAGAAGTATTAGTATTAACTCAGTGTTTATATTGGATTAAGACATTCCTGACTTTTACAGAGTCCAAGGTAAATATCTTAAACAGGCTGTTATCAGAACTGATTTTCTTGATGGCATTGCTATTTGTACGTCTTTTTTTTCTACTGACCAAAATACATCTGAATACCTAATCCATCCAGGGAGGAACAAGCTGTTCTTTAAATCTGTATCAAGGTAAATATTACCTTTTTGAGGGTATTGTAGTATAATTTCCTGTGCCTGTGTGGTAACATAATTCAGAAGGAACTCCAGGCTTAACCGACAGCTTGAGGAAGAGACAGACCTTTTTATTTTGTTTGATTGCACTTGTTAAAGTGGGTTGCATTCAGTCATGGATTAGTTTCAAATTACATGGTCTAGGGTGAGACATCCCTTCCCATGGCAAGAGGGTTGGAACTAGATGATCTTAAGGTCTTTTCCAACCTTAACTATTCTATGATTCTATGATTAACATTTCTTCACAAAAAGAGTAATGAAAAGCCTAAAAGCCTTTTGCTGAGCACATCTTAATACTGAGCTGAACTGCATTAAGGCTGACTTTCAGTGTTCTAGGTAACAATGCACAGAACCTAGTGGAGCTACTTCCTGAAAAAATAATAAAAGTAATTTCCATAAATCTAACTGATGTTATTATTGTTATGGAAGGAATGACCCCATGGAGGATTGTGTAAAAGAAGCAGACTCACTCTGGTGTCCAGAAGTGAGGCTTTATTTCTTATCTGAAAGATTGTGTTGTCGTCCTTTTCCATACCATATGGGATATTTGGCAAAACATCTCTTTTGCTAAAGCCTCAAAGAGTGAGCATTTAAAGCAGCTTGCAAACCTGCAGTTGATCTCCTTACCCAGAGCCTTTGAGAGAACGAAAGATGTTTGGAAATGTTTCATAAACCAAAGGTAAGAACCTTTCAGGTTCACCAAGTCCACAGGATGTAGACAATTTGATGTAATCCAGATGTAACTCAGACTGGCACTTTCATATGGAAAGTCTTTTTTTTTTTTTTTTTTTTTTTCCTACTGACAGAAAGGAAAAATAATTCCTAGAGAAATCTGAGAATTATTTAGCAGTTTCATTCTACACTTCCCCTCACCTCCCTCCTCCAATAACTAGTCTGGACTTTATTGTACTGATGTAGTTAGGAAATCCAATCACTTTAGAAGGACAGAAGTGACCTCAGTAAAAAATGTTAATGAAAATTCCCTCTTATTTGAACTCAGAGAGAAGAACTGCACTGGGAGAAGAGAGGGGAAGAAACACTTTTTTCCCAATCTACAAATCCTATGCAAGTTCTGGAAACCAGCATCCCCTTTATTGAAGAGACACCAGTGGATTTTCCCCCTCCATTGTTTAGGACCTATACTGGAAAATTTGTCTCATGTGCATCCCGAATGCTTAACATCTGGAGAACAAATAAAGGCAAGGAAAATATATTTCTACTAAATTTTGAACGCTGTGGTTTTATAGACCAATATAATGTTTATAGGGGAGAAGCCAAACCACCCTACAGTTTTCAAGAATTTTCATTTACCAAGATCTTCTCATAAACCACAAGGTATTATTTCTGTCCTGGCATCCTGGATCATAAACATTTTAATTTAAACAATTTATAGGCACCATTGTCAATATATATCTATGTATTTATTTATTGCACTAAATTCATTGATTACTGTTTTGGTGCTGTTTTGAGACCTCATGCAAGATGAGATTTCAGAGGGCTACATGCCTTGTTAAAATGTCTCTGTACTGTTACTTTGCATTAAATTTACCAGCAATTTATTATAGATTAAGAAGCACCATGCCTGGACCAAAGAGTTTATACACTCAATAAGCTACAATGTACCAATCTACTGCATAACAAAAAATCAGGAGGACTGGAGGTAGGGGAAAGAGAAAAGAAACCGTGAAGAAAAGTTAACTGGCTGATTCGGAGACACTATGGTAAAAATAAGTTATCCACTCTTGAAGTCTGCTTTACTGTTTAAGCTCAGATTTACGTACAATTTCAGGTGGCTGCCTCTTTTTAGATAACCTTGATTCAAACGGTAATTAGAGAAGACAGATAAAATTTATGTACAGAGTTAAGGCTGAAACCTTAACAATAGGTATACTGATCTCAGTGAATCTGGGAAAAAAGTTCTTCACTAATTTCAGTGGGAAATAGCATGAAATAAATGCAAAAAAAAAAAAAAAAAAAAAAAAAAAGCTTGATATAGAGATATTATCAATGGAGTCTGCCACAACAAGCAGAGATTATGGGACAAACAGAAATGAAATAAAATTAAAAACATATCTCAGCAGGGCAAAAAGACACCAAGAGCTGTCAAAAAAGGTGATAAGGAGGAGACTGATGAGAACAGTAATGAAGACGAGGAAGAGGTGAAAGTAATGGAAGTGTTTGGTCTTTGCCTTGGTGAATTTTATTTGAATTTAAGCAAGTAGTTTAACATCAAGCAGAAATATTTGGAAGGCAGGGCATAGTGTAAAAAAAGAAGAGACATATCTGGAGAGACAAATTTGTGTTATATACTTCAAGACATTATTTGCAATGAGGTTATTCAACAGAAAGTGATTAAGTGTTCAAAATCCTTTGTATTTTGAATACACTTTCAATCCAGTATTCAATTATGGATAGATAATTTTCATGTTTTGAAGTGGGCTACTGAAATAAGATATAATTAAAATGAAGTTGGTCTACAAATGTACACTTTACTAGAAGGCTATTACCACCATTTTAATATTTAATTTTTCAAAACATGAAATTTAAAATAGATCATTTTTTCCCAAAAGAAATTTAAGAATTTTTCTCTTTAAACTGTGAGTCTTAAAAAAAAAAACCAACCAACAACAAAACAATGGGAGTGGCTCTCCATTGCCATGTAGATTGCATTCAAAAATGCACAAAAAACTGTTTCAATCTTCTCAGCTTGCACTACTATATACGTGATTACAAAAAAATACTGACTGATAGAGAATGAGGTTTATTGTTTAATGGGGGCTGACCAAAGAATCTTGTTTGATAATGTGCATCGCTCTCCTGTATTATAAATATTTTATATTCTCAGTTGTCACTGACAATATGTTTGTTGTCAGTGAACAATAGTGATCACTATGTACAACTTTTCATACAGTAAGAATTATTTTTACAATCATAATTTATGCTTGGGTGCTTTTACCAATCATCTAAGCCATGTGTCCCCCACTGTCGTGGGTTGTTATATAGAAAAATGTTCTTCAACAATGAGGGCAGATGCTGCAAACATTGTCCTTCCCAGTCTTGCAGAAAAGAGAAAGGGGGAAAGTCTTGCTATTGCAGGAATTCTTCACCTGTGACAGCAGCACTACATGTAGTCTAGTATAACAGGCACAGCAGTAGCCTATTAGAGATAAAGAACAAAGTGTTACTCAGCTATCTAACCAAATGTTCTTTTTCAGCACACAAGAAAATAAGGAATTCTTTGTGACCTTAACCGTCTTTTTGTAAACTGAATAATGCCATGTCTGATTTTGTTCTAGAATAAAAACCATAAAGAAGCAGTTAAAGTGGTGTCACACTGCATATTTCTTTTCTGATAAAAACAATCTACTATGCTACCTGACATGGAATCACTTTAATGCATATTGTAGTTGGATGTGGGCATGTCTGTAACATAGCTGTAGGCACCAAGCTTGAAAAGTGTCAGCTGCCAGAAATTTAATGTTATGTCACAAAGAGAGGTAATCTCTTTCCTTAGATTAATGGATAATTAGAAAGAACAGTTGAGTTCTCAGGCTGAGAATCACTGGTTTACATAGATGTATTGTACTACTGGTTCATAACCCACCTTTTTTAGCACTGTATGTGAGGTACATATTGACAAAGACGGTTCATTTGTAGTGCTTTATTTTATGTTTTTATATGCAGAGGTTTTTGAGACTCAGCAAGAGTTTTAGGAGTTTAAATTTGTATGACATATAAAGAATAGTGTACATCAAATACATCCTCAAGGGCAGACAGATACGTGCTTAATATCTTTGCATACTACAGGTTTTTTGAATTTCTAAGCTGTGTTCCTGTTCATATTTTCTTTTCTTTTTTTTCTTTTCACTGGTTATATAAATATATATAATATGTAAAATATATTATATCTAATATATATAATAATATATAAATTCTGTCTTCATTTTTACTAGTAGAGACCTAAAAGAGAATTATTCACAGAGATACAGCTTGGCTATGTTCCCATGGCTGTATTTTCCTTCACCATAGGAGTTCTTTTATTTTCAGGTCTTTCATCAGAGTCTAAAGAATAATCAATCAGTGGTCTATGGAATATGGATTTTGTAGTCTTAGTTGGTTCCTATATGAAAAGAGTCAATGTCATAAGGAAATCATCCTACCTTTGATATTATTGGCCAAATATAATAATGCTGAATTTTATGTTGATAAACGGAAATGGAAAAATAAGCTCCAATTCATTTCACTGGTTATAAGATTAAAGGTGTATCAGGAGAGAAATATGATGAGACTTGCATAGCTGCTGGTTTTCCTTAACTTTTCTTGGGGCTAGATAATGAATTTCATGTGTAAAGTGGGCATTTACTTTCCTTCAGCACTAATCTGACTTTTCAACCTTCTGATCTAATGCAGATTCAGTGATGGCATTGACTTCAGAACAGACTAAGGACTACATCAAGACAAGCCTTATGGGTAGAGATAATATAATTTATCAGAAAGTTACTGTAGCTGGAAAATCATTCAAACTGTCAAGCACACAAGGCTTTGTTGGATCACTTACTTGTTTTATCAAGTATCTTTGTAATAACAGAACTTAACCACACTATTAATTCCATTTTTTTCAGGTGCCAAGATATTAGCTGTTTTAAAGGAATCACAGTGCCAAATTAATCTTCTATTACAAAGTAGAAAACACTTTTGTATGTGAAAAGCATTTTCTGATTGTTTTCCAGAAGTTTGCATATCCCTTCACAATTCTTTGCACAAGATCCAAACTTGATTTCAGTGACATGACTCATTAGTAAGTATGTTAATTTTTTGAAAAGTCTTCTAAAAACTCAAGGATTGATACAAACACGGCTGTTTTAAACAAACAAAAAAAATAGTGCAGAAATATCCATATAATAAAAATAGTGCAGAAATATCCATATAATAATTACCCAATTATCTTAGAGACAGGAATTTGATATCCAGGAGTACACAGCAAGTATGTTAAGTAATATGCTGTGAAAAAGAATATTATTGAGGCATACACTACAAGCCAGAACTGAATCTAATTATATTCAACTCTCAAGTTTAAAAAACAAGAGCAAGAAAAATAACACATCTAAAGCTGATTTTGCTTTAAAGAAAGTGCAGTAAGTCTTTAAGGCCATGAGAACAGTTAGATATGATCAGAACTGGGATAAAACTGTGGAAAAGCCTGAAAACTACCTGAAAATTATTTTAGTAGGATATTTATTTTTTTTTTTAATTTTTATGGGTGGTGGATAAGTGAAAGCTTACAGTTTAAATTGTATCACCAGTAATGGTTGGGAAAAACAATAATTGCCCAGGGAAAATTCATGAGCTGAAGAGGCATATTTAGAGCTACTGAGGTAGCATGGAACTTGAACTATCTCTGATTTTTATCACACCCATTTTAGGTTTTTCAAAGACAGATATTTAGTTTTCAAAAAAGGAACTAGAACTGGGCCAGAAACTTAATATAAGACATCCTAGATATGTTTATCTCTGAGTGAATAAAGCTAATGCCATAGAGTTCAAAAGGAGCTGACTTGGAACTTTCGAAGGATGATATATTTTCACAATGTAGAAAAGTGGCGCATTGAGTCATATACACATTGCTTTCAAAAATATTTAAGAAAAGGCATACTCTAATATGACAAAGTCTCTTCAGACATCTGTCAAAGTAAATTTCAGTCTAACTGTGTTCTAAGCTGTCTCAGTCTCCTAGCAATCAGGGTTTGGGTGAGGAGGATTTTAATAAGAATGCAGATTCAACAGCATATGTGCAGTTAGTGTATTTGAGATTGTTTTGACATACATCAGGAAGTTGAAAAGTATTATGCAAAGGTCTAATAGAATAAGCATGCCAGGGATGTCAGAATGAAGCACTTTACAACTCTCCACTTAATTTAATTTTTCCGTAATTAAAAGGAAAGCTATAGAAAGGACAAATTAAAGAGTGCATTTCTTTCTCTAAAGGGATTTAAATTTAGAGCTCCCTTATCTCACCAAAAAAAGTTTTAGCCTACCTTCAGGGGTACTTAAAGCAGCTATTTTTTTCTCAATAACTGTGTTGAGAAAGCTGTAACTTGACTTAAACCCTAAATTTTGAGCTGACCTTCCTCCCCTGTGATGTTCCAAAATACCTAAAATATTACAATTCTTTTCATAGCTTTTCATTCCCATTTCTACCCTTTGTTCCTGAGCTGTGGAATGTGAGTTATGGAATCCACCCATCATGTAATGTTAGACATCTAAAGTGCAGTTGTGAGATAGTCTCATGCAGACCAAGGCAAATAGGGAAAGACAAATAATTCTGCAGTGGATTTCCCTGATGTAGTAGATATCGCTGTCAAAATGAGATTAATTGCACCCAACAGAAGTCCACTTTTCTCCACTCTGATTATAGAAGGAATCCCCAAAGCTAGCTCAAATATAAATATCTATACTGGGGAACATTAACCTTGATCATAGAATCATAGAATCACAGAATAGTTAGGGTTGGAAAGGACCTTAAGATCATCTAGTTCCAACTCCCATGCCACGGGCAGGGACACCACACTCTAAACCATGCCACCCAAGGCCTCATCCAACCTGGCCTTGAACACAGCCAAGGATGGAGCATTCACAACCTCCCTGGGCGATCCATTCCACTGCCTCACCACTCTCACAGTAAAGAATTTCTTCCTTATATCCAATCTAAACTTACCTTGTTTCAGTTTTAACCCATTACCCCTTGTCCTGTCACTACAGTCCCTGATGAATAGTCCATCCCCAGCATCCTTGCAAGCCCCCTTCAGGTACTGGAAGGCTGCTATGAGGTCTCCACGCAGCCTTCTCTTCTCCAGGCTGAACAGACCCAACTTCCTCAGCCTATCTTCATACGGGAGGTGCTCCAGACCCCTGATCATCCTCGTGGCCCTCCTCTGGATTTGTTCTAACAGTTCGATGTCTTTTTTATGTTGAAGACACCAGAACTGCACACAATACTCCAAGTGAGGTCTCACAAGAGCAGAGTAGAGGGGCAGGATCACCTCCTTCGACCTGCTGGTCATGCTCCTTTTGATGCAGCCCAGGATACGGTCGGCTTTCTGGGCTGTGAATGCACACTGCCGGCTCATGTTCATTTTTCTATCACCCCCCAACACCCCCAAGTCCTTCTCTGCAGGGCTGCTCTGAATCTCTTCTTTGCCCAACCTGTAGCCGTGCCTGGGATTGCTCCGACAAAACAAAATCCATTTTCCCCTTCTTGAAAATGGGGGTTATATTTCCCTTTTTCCAGTCGTCCGGAACTTCACCTGACTGCCATGATTTTTCAAATATGATGGCCAGTGGCTTAGCAACTTCATTCGCCAGCTCCTTCAGGACCCGCGGATGGATTTCGTCAGGTCCCATGGACTTGTGTGCATTTAGGTTTTTAAGATGGTCTCAAACCAGATCCTCTCCAGATCCTTGATATGTATGAAGGTCTGTGCTCTTTTTTAGAAGGAACTTAATCAGGTCACTATGGTGAAAACAAAGCATCTGGGGACACATTCTCATCGCTTTAGAAGTGACTGAGAAAATAAACACAAGCAAAGAAAAAAAAGTCAGTAAAGAAGCTGTAAATACATAAGCAACTTTTCTGTGTGCTTGTGAATGACCTGGAAGACAAAGTGAAAGCATGTATATTGGTGTGTGTTTCTTTATATGGAGATGGCACTGGAAAGAATGGAGTAAGTACAGTGAAATCCTTAAATTACTGTGGTTGATGTCAGTCATTCCAGTGGATTTGGCAATATTGCTTGGAAATTTATTAAGTGGCACTCATTTTTCCATACTGGTATATTGCCTTAGCTAACCAGAGCCATCTCATACCAGTTTAATTGAAAAGCTAATTCATCTCATACTGAGATGGCTTACAAGTCTTTTTGTGAAAGTACAGGGCAGAAAGTACAGAGAACTGCGTACATGTGGATCACACAGAAGCAAAAATATCTAACTTCTGCTGATCCAAAGATTCAGATCTTTCTGGGATTTAAGCATTTTGGCAAGAAAGGTTTAACAACAGACATCTCTGAATCTCTTGGAGATTAGCTAAGGGGGAGTAGTGACAGGAGAGGGGAGGCTTCATGACATATCTTGCTTGGTGCAAGGGCATTCATGTTCTCAGTCATTCTGCACTTCACACACACAGTTCTGAAATGGAGACCAAACAAAATACTGACTGGCCAGAAGACAGGAAGATTTTCTTTTCACACAATCACAAAGAAAAGTCTCAGAAAGTCTATGAAAGAGGAGACAATTAATAGAAAATTCCAGTGAAATTTCAGCAGCTAAGTCACAACAATGTGAACTGAAACACAAACCAATACATTTATAAATGACAAGGGAATGACAATGTCAGGGAAGCTGAGAGGAAGCAGGGCTGCCTCCTCCAGGCCCAAACTGTGCAGGGGCATCAAGCGTCCCCTGAAGCTCATGGAGGAGTGGAGGAGGCTGTCAACCCAGGAAGCTGGGAAATAGTAACAACAAAAAACAACAAAAAAAAGAGGAAGAGGACAATTAAAAACAAGGGTCTTCCTCCTAAAGCTGTTGTCCCCACCCAAAACCGCTTTGTTGTTCTGCTAAGGGGGCTAAGAAGGAAGGTCACTTGCACCAGAAACAACCGGCTGATGCGCTGGTAAAGAAGATCACTGCTGGTGCTGCCAGGAAACAGAGACGGGTCATAGTGGTAGGGGACTCTACTTTGAAAGGGACAGAGGCACTCATCTGTCGGCCTGACCTGGTCTCGGGGGAGATGTGTTGCCTACCTGTGGCACAGATCAGGGATGTTGCAGAGAGGCTGCCTGCTCTAGTGAGACCCACGGACTATTACCCACTTCTGGTGATCCATGTGGGTGCTAGCGATGTTGATAGCAGTAGGCTGGAGAACATAAAGAAGGACTACAGAGCCCTGGGAGAGGTGGTTAGGGGCTCTGGAGCTCAGATTGTCTTTTCATCAATTCTCCAGGATACAGGGGAGGACCTTAACAAAGCTAGGAGGATTGGCCAGGTTAATAAATGGTTAAAAGGGTGGTGCCATAGTCAGGGGTTTGGGTGTTTTGAATACGGGACCCAAGTTAGTAGGCCAGGTCTACTGGGGGCTGGAGGAGATGATCTGACAAAGAAGAGGAAGAGAGGTTTTGGTAGGAGGCTTGCCAGGCTGGTCAAGATTTCTTTAGATGTGTTGGGGGAGGCGGGCATCATTCCATCCCAACACACCCAGTCAGTTGCCAGCAACTACAATAAATGCTCAGAGCGATGCAGAGATATTCCAGCTGCTCCAGCCAATGAGCCGGCTTCACTTGAAGCTCGGCTCAGATGCCTCTATACAAATGCCCATAGCATGGGAAACAAACAAGAGGAATTAGAGATGTGTGCATGTCTACGGGGGTATGATATAGTAGGCATCACAGAAACATGGTGGGATGGCTCCTATGACTGGAGTGTTGGAATAGAAGGTTACAGACTCTTTAGACAGGCCTGGCAGGCGGGAAGGGAGAGTTGCTATTTATGTTAGGGATAGGCTGGAGAGTATGGAACTCTGTTTGGGGACGGGTGAGCAGTCGACAGAGAGTTTGTGGGTCAGGGTTAAAGGGAGAACAGCGATGGGAGACATTACTGTGGGGATCTGTTACAGACCACCTGATCAAGAGGAATCTGTGGATGAAGTGCTCTATAGAAAGATAGGAACAGCCTCACGCTCACAGGCCCTTGTGCTCATGGGAGACTTCAACCACCCTGACATCTGTTGGAGTGAAGGTACGGCCCGGCACAAGCAATCCAGGAGGTTCCTCGATTGTGTGGAAGACAACTTCCTTCTGCAAGTAATAGAGGAGCCGACAAGGAGAGGTGCCATGCTTGACCTCGTGCTCACCAACAGGGAAGGGCTCATTGGAAATGTGACACTCCAGGGCAGCCTTCGTTGCAGTGACGATGAGATGGTCAAATTTGAGATCCTCGGGACAGTGAGAAGAGCGTGCAGCAAGCTCACTGCCCTGGACTTCAAGAGAGCAGACTTTGGCCTCTTTAGGAACCTGCTTAGTAAGGTTCCATGGGATACAGCCCTAGAAGGCAGGGGGGCCCAAGACTGTTGGTTGATATTCAAGGATCACCTGCTCCAAGCTCAGGAGTGTTGCATCCCAACTAGAAGGAAGTGCAGCAGGAGGGCCAGGAGACCTCCTTGGATGGATAAGGAGCTGCTGAGGAAACTTTGAAGGAAAAAAGAGGCTTATAAAAGGTGGAAGCAAGGACAGGCAGCCTGGCAAGAATACAGGGATGTTGTCTGGGAAGCTAGGGACCAGGTTATAAAAGCTAAGGCCCAGTTAGAATTGAACTTGGCTAGGGATGTTAAGGATAACAGGAAGGGATTCTATAGGTACGTAGCGAATAAAAGACAGACTAGGGACAATGTAGGCCCCCTCTGGAAGATATCTGGAGAACTGGCTACCTGGGATTTGGAGAAAGCTGAGGTTCTTAATGATTTCTTTGCCTCGGTCTTCACTGGCAAAGTCTCTGACCGCATCACCCAAGTCTTGGAAGGCGAATGCAGGGATTGTGAGAATGAAGACCCTAGGCCCACTGTAGGAGAGGATTGGGTTGGAGACCATCTTAAAAACCTAAATGCACACAAATCCATGGGACCTGACGAAATCCATCCGCGGGTCCTGAAGGAGCTGGCGAATAAAGTTGCTAAGCCACTGGCCATCATATTTGAAAAATCGTGGCAGTCAGGAGAAGTTCCCAACGACTGGAAAAAGGGAAATATAACCCCCATTTTCAAGAAGGGGAAAATGGATGACCGGGGGAACTACAGACCAGTCAGTCTCACCCCTGTGCCTGGCAAAATCTTGGAGCAGATTCTCCTGGAAGGCATGCTAAGGCACATGAAAAACAAGGAAGTGGTTGGTGACAGCCAGCATGGCTTCACTAAGGGGAAATCCTGTCTGACCAATCTGGTGGCCTTCTTGGTGGGGCTACGGAACTGATGGACAGGGGCAGAGCAGTTGACGTCATCTCCCTGGACTTGTGCAAAGCATTTGACACTGTCTCACATGATATCTTTGTCTCTAAATTGGAGAGACATCAATTTGATGGGTGGACCACTCGGTGGATAAAGAACTGGCTGGATGGCCGCATGCAAAGAGTTGTGGTCAATGGCTCAATGTCCAGCTGGAGATCGGTAACGAGTGGTGTCCCTCAGGGATCGGTGTTGGGACCGGTCTTGTTCAACATCTTTGTCGGTGACATGGACAGTGGGATTGAATGCGCCCTCAGCAAGTTTGCTGATGACACCAAGCTGGGTGGTTCGGTTGATACGCCGAAGGGAAGGGATGTCATCCAGAGGGACCTTGGCAGACGTGTGAGGTGGGCTGATGAAGCTTAACCATGCCAAGTGCAAGGTCCTACACCTGGGTTGGAGCAACCCCAGGCACAGCTACAGGTTGGGCAGAGAAGAGATTCAGAGCAGCCCTGCAGAGAAGGACTTGGGGGTGCTGGTCAATGAAAAAATGAACATGAGCCGGCAGTGTGTGCTCGCAGCCCAGCAAGCCAACTGTATCCTGGGCTGCATCAAGAGGAGCGTGACCAGCAGGTCGAAGGAGGTGATCCTGCCCCTCTACTCTGCTCTTGTGAGACCTCACTTGGAGTATTGTGTGCAGTTCTGGTGTCTTCAACATAAGAAGGACATGGAACTGTTGGAACAAATCCAGAGGAGGGCCACAAGGATGATCAGGGGACTGGAGCACCTCCCATATGGAGACAGGCTGAGGAAGTTGGGTCTGTTCAGCCTGGAGAAGAGAAGGCTGTGTGGAGACCTCATAGCAGCCTTCCAGTATCTGAAGGGGGCTTGCAAGGATGCTGGGGATGGACTATTCATCAGGGACTGTAGTGACAGGACAAGGGGTAATGGGTTAAAACTGAAACAGGGTAAGTTTAGATTGGATATAAGGAAGAAATTCTTTACTGTGAGAGTGGTGAGGCAGTGGAATGGATTGCCCAGGGAGGTTGTGAATGCTCCGTCCCTGACAGTGTTCAAGGCCAGGTTGGACAGAGCCTTGGATGGCATGGTTTAGTGTGAGGCATTCTTTCCCCATGGCATGGGAGTTGGAACTAGATGATCTTAAGGTCCTTTCAACCCTAACTATTCTATGATTCTATGATTCTAAACCATATGGGTTTACATATGATTTTAATTCAAAACTCATGGAAATGCAAATTTTAAATGTTGATTTGAAAATAATAAACATTTGAATAATTAATTTATAATTAATATGAAATGAATTCAAAATAATGTGCAAGAAGAAACTTTTCCGCTGCAAACCTGTATAACATTTGCCCATAAGAATATCCAATTGAATTTTCCCACTGGATTTACCTGTTCTACCTCTAGACTTGGGGAACCGGTCATTGGCAGCATTGCCCACTATGCAAATATTTACTCAATGGATCTTGATTTGAGGCAGAAACACTATTGTGCTGAGAAAATATATTGCAAGTGATTACTCTGCATGTGGCCTATGGAGCTGCTAGTCTTTGTTTTTAATGGCACCTTACCTTAATGTTTTGATCTAATGAAGAAAAAGGAAGCAAATCAGTGGAACAAACCCAAAATACGTATGCCTTTGGGAGGGAAATCAGTATTACACCACTTAAGTGTTTTTGGATTTAAACATCATCTTGAGGCATTTGCCTGAAAATTCAATGTGGATTTCCATAACTTTAATTTTTCCATAATTATATAAGAGGATGCTTTTCTGTTAAAATTTTATAGCAGGTGGCTAAAAGTTATATTCTGGACATGGCATTCTCAGTTATCTCAGCAAAGCCTAGTAGTCACCACTGACCGTTGCTATTGTCTCCTAGAGATATTTACAGAAAATACAGTAATGCTTAAAAAAAAACCCAAACCACCAAAGAAATAGTGAAAGGACTGAGTTTTGAAAGATTGATCCAGTTTGTTTAAAAGAATATTGGGGTTATATTATCCAGAAAGCTACTGTGATCATAGCAGAATATTGCAGTGCTCTGCATTTCTCTGAAAGTGACAAGTTCTGAAGTAATTTGAATTTGAACCTCTACTAGAAATGAATGAATATAGACATTTCCAGAATAACTTAAATATATGAATATGCTAGCAATTCCATTGTGTCTTATGGAGAGGTCCTTGTACTGTGCTAGTAAGATTGTCACATTGCCTTACCCAGGTTTCATCTCCTCTAAATATGACTGTCTACAAGCACAGTGTCAAGCCTCAGCTGTTTTCCTAAAAGCCCTTTCAGTACCCAGTGAGGCTTAATTACCAGGGAATAATCAATTCTGTTCATATTTATCACCTATTTTGACACAGGATCACTTATCCTCTAAGAATGTCTCCCCATTGGTTGTAGAGTGATGGATACACTTAGATGAAACAGTTAACTTTTAGGTAGCTAAATGAGCTAACATAAACCATGGCAAATGTGTGCATTCTTTTATTTTCTTTCTAAAGGAAAGAATATATAGTGTGACACTTGAATTTTGGATGCATGCAGTATTTTATGAGTTTGTTTTGGCTGGGGATTATGTTTGCTCAGCTTTGCTTTCAAGTTTCAATAATAGAGGAGAAATTCAAGAAATACCCTTATACAATATTATTATTTCTGCAGTATTATTATTTCTGGTCTTTTGGGGTGCAGCTTAATTTTTAAGCTAATATTATGTATAAGCACTCATGACTTTTGGATGCTAGAGGTAACTATAGAAAGTCATTTCACAGGTTGTGGCTACGAGCACCAGCAGACACCAGGATGCCTGATAGAAACAAAAGGAACACATTTTCATTGTGTTTTTACACCAGTATGTTCCATGTACAAGTAGTGCCTTTCATTTGCTAATTAACAGGAAGCAAAGAAGTTTTAGAGCTGGGAAAATAAAAATAGTCTTTAGTCTTATTTTGCCTGACAGGTGATTCATTGCTAGAACAATATATTGAATTCAAAGCAAGTAATTCATGTTGCTGTACATTGCTCTAACAAAGGTTTTACTACATTAAAAATTCTGCCACACTCAACAGTTGGTTTCTGGTTTAGCCAAGGGTTTAGATACTTGCTGACTGCTGCTGCTCTCTCAAATAAGGCTGGACTGAGCTTTTATTGTTAAGTAAGATCTATAAAATATAGTCTTGGAGAGATGTTCTCCTCTGAGCTCAAGGGAAGAGCGTTATGGGCATGATGTGCACTGTGCAACCTTAGCCCACATGGAGGCAAATCCTTCTTAGTTGAGTAAAACCCGAGTGCTATCTCTGTTACTGCTGTTCTGCTGCCCCGCTATACGTGGCAGGTGATTATATGGGATGTTAAGTGTCAGCACTGTAGGCAGGAACTCAAACCCAGCCGTTACAGGGTCACTTCTCATCACCCACGTCACAAGCAATGAGGACTGCAATAGCCTCACTACTCATACAGCTGCCTAAAATCACAGGCTGGAAGAGCTACACAGGAAATGTGGAGCTGAGGAGTGTCTTTGGTAGTATAGGGCTGTTTAATCGTCTCTTGTGCAGCAGTGCCTAAATAGATCCCCAAATTAGTGAAGCTTGACAGAGTTAAAAAAAATAAACAAGAGATTATGAGGATTTTTTTTAATCATTGTGAGGGAAGACATTGCCATTCTGATCTCTCATGCAGGAGCGTGTGTGTGGGGAAGCATAAGCAGCCAGTGAAACAAGTCAAAAGGCATGTCCCCGTATTCTAGCCAGTGCTCTTTTCCTTACATGCACGGTCTTATCATCTGTTCCTTGTACTTTACTGGTGATCTGGTTTAATCAGAATGGCCAGGACCCTGTGAGGAAGAAGGTTAAGCTGTCCAGGAAAACTTTCTTTTAGAAAGAACAAAGAAAGCTAACAAATAGTGAAGCCCACCTTTTCAGGCAGAGCTTTCTTGAAGCTCTTTCAGCAAAGGACTAAGGAATACATCCCATTCTTCTCCAGGAATTATGAAGTCTTTGGCTATTTTCAAGTCTTATTAAACTGTCAGCAGCTGGAGGAAAAAACAGAGTCAAATGCTATATACAAATATCAGTTGTGTGGTTTGCATTTGATTCTCAGAAAACAGCTGTGCATTTGGGAGGTCTTCCATGAGAGATAGTGGCGACTTTTGTTAGGGGCCAACATTTCCATTGAACATATCACAGAAGAAACCACAACATCGCCATTTGAATACATGATTTTTATTTTTTTTTATAGAGCTTAAAGTCTAATTTCATTGCTACATATATATAGCTTAACCTTAGCTGGGTGATAAACAGCTATTTCCTTCCATAAAAGCTGATGAAAATTAAAGCAATATGCAATTTTGTAGAAGTTTTCTTTCAAACTGTTGCCTTTTATTAAGAAAACTGAAATAAGTCTGACTTTTTCCAAAAAATTACTTTTGCAAAAAATTACTTTTACAAAAAATTGCAGCTTAGCTGCAATTATAATTGAAAATTTGCCCTGTTGGAGAAATTATTAATCTCATTCCTTGGAGACAACTTCATGATGTGGAGATTTTAATTGTAACTGCCCATTTAGTATAAAACACAGAATAATGGCAGTTATTCATATTCTTGGTGTCCTGCAAATATAATGTTTTCAGGTATTCCCTAACTACCTGTTTCGCAAACACTACATCTTTAGTGACTTTTTTGCAAAAATCTCCTACTTACACTTCACGTGTGTGGATAAACTTAACTTAAACAAGACATGAGTGCAGGTACTGTAGGAGCCATAATTAATGACTGTCATTACATCGGCAGCAGCTACCAGTTTTACCTGTCAGTTTTGCAGTACATTTCATGAGTTTTTTGTGCTCAGGAGATTTTTAGTACTCATCTTGCTAGTATCCATGAAAAATGTAGTATCTTGCCAAACATCAAAGGGAAAGGGAACATTTAGATGTAGATAGGAACTCTTCCATTTGCATTGGCATCATGTCAGCTGGTGAACTTTTATCATTATTGTGATGCTGTGATGTAAATGGCTATTCCAGTTACTTAATATCCCACTGAAATATTCTGAGCACTGATTTTTTCCATGCCCCTAGAAATGTCTCTCTTCCTTGCCCACTTAAGCACTGTATAAATAAATTCTTTCTTAATTTACATCCAGAGTGATAATAATATCTGTGATTGATAGGCAACACAAAGTCAGGTGATTTACCAAACAGTCCTCGAGCTTTACCTTTTCAAGGGAATGGTTTTTAAAGATGATATGACTCTATGAATGTTTATTACTCTTTTACGGAGCCATAGATCTGAAATGAGATTGCTTTGCACTGAGTTTCAGCATGCATCGTCAGAACAGTCAATAATTCAACATCAGTGTTTTGTACTTTCAGGCTGTACTTTAATGCTTACCTGGGCAGAGATACAGAGATCTCTACAAAGAGGTTTCTGCAATCTGCAAAGCATTGCTGGGCAGTCACTGACACACTGAAACTTCTGCCTGAAACTACTGAATCAAAATGGTGTCCCTGAAGAAAAGATGGCTGGGTGGTGCTGCCTCTCCTACATCGTAACCACGGCTCCAGTCATCCACATGAATCTCAAAACTCTCTTTTATCTTGTCATGTTTAAGTGTTCAAAGACTGTTTAAAACCAAAGGAGTGGTTGGTATCCCAAGTGCAGCTTCCCAGTAGACATGAAAAGCATACACAATATACAACTCTACAATTGTCATTTGAGAACTAAATACTGACATTGTTGAATTTAATGTTAAAATTGCCATTGAATTTTTTGAGGCAAGAAATGAGTCCTTGGTGCTTAAAACTAAAAAAAAAAAAAAAAAAAAAAAAAAAATAGGAAGAGTTAAAAAAATGCTTAATCTCTCTACTACCTTGGAAGGCAAAGTTTTCATAGGATTCTCCAAAGCACTTAATAAACAGCACCTTATACCATAGTAGAGCTTATGTCAGTCAGTGCAGCTGTACAAAGACTTCTTTGAGTCAGTTGCCAAGAATTAGCCAGAAACGAAGTGTCACTCAGCTAACTGTGTCACTTGTTAGCCCAAAAGCCAAAAAAATATTCTGATGCTGTTCGCAGAAGGGGAATAATATTCTGCATGTAATTCACGTTTTATTCTCTTCCTTGTCACAGCAGCTGAATCTGAATGACATCTTGTTTAATTGTTCTGCACAATTTCTGAACTTAAGAAGTTCTTTAGCTTTTCTCTGTATGCATCACAATGCCAAGAATTAGAACACAAATATTTGGGTGGAGTATGTACAGATGTTGTTAAATTTCAAGTAAAGAAAGCATGTTTTCAACCATAAGCAATTCCTAACCATTCAGTTTCATTCAGCTGTCATCTATGGTATGCTTTGATATATTTAACAAGCTGTTTTCATCAAAACCACAATACCTTGGAATATTACCATTTTTACACTTATCAGCATGTTTAAACTAAATCAGTTTTTCCTGGTAAGAACAAGAACAGGCATACTTTCTTGATGCAGCACAAACTGTGAAAGCTGTGGGCTTTCAGAGCTTCAGAACACTGTTTGTTTGTTATCAAGGAAAATGTGTATGTAGGAATTGTGAAAAAGGGGCTGAATGACACATTTAATTTACAGCAGATGCTGCATAAAATTATATCATATTTTCTTAAATAGAGAAGCAAGAGAAATCTTAAATCCAATAATTTGTTTACTTGCCTCATTTAATAGCTTTGATAATCTTTTTAAGTTCATAGAACAAGCTGACATAGCAAACAGCATTTTAGGCACGTAACTATAATCCAGAATTCAATGCTTAGAGTACAACAGACAATTTTCAAAATCTGTGGTTGCTGCTACCAGTTCTTTCCAAAGGCAATAATTTATTTAGTTTTTTAAAGTTTATTTATTATTTTTTGTTATGCACATGGAGATTAATGAGAACCCCCTGGAAAACCTGTGTGAGTTTGGTAAGTGAAATCCTTGCAGAAGTGTGTAATGTGAGCTATCTTTTGAATCTGATTAACCATTCTAGAAATACCAACTCGAGCAGTTGTCCTCTTCTGTTTGTAATGGTCCCTAAAAGAAAAACAAACAAAAAACCAAATAAAACCCCCAAAAAGACACAATCAAGTCTTGCCATTCCCTCTGCATCCCATGCGGGTTGACAAGGAGAAAACAGGGAAGGGAATGGTTAGCACTTTTTCCCTTATTAATTTGAATTTCACCAGTTAGGGTGAAATAAAAATAATCAGAGGAAAAAAAAAAATAGAACAGAACTATATGATAATAAAATCTATTGCAGAAAAATAAATACATAGTAGAAAACTCCACCATGTAATAAAATTGAGAAAAAAACCACTACTATGACAGTTAATAATAAGGAAATCGGAATGAGAACATAAAGAAAAGGGTCTGAATTAAGGTAAAACCTTTTCTACTCATTCAGTTACTTATAGAATGGCACTGCAGTCAACAAGAATTCTGAGATTCATTTGCCAACAGCCAGGATGGAAGGAAGGAAAGAAGGACAGTAGCAATCGGGGTAGTTTGTTAATGAATCAAGAGTTCAGTATTCACAGGTAATATTTTGGCTTAAAAGCTAAAATAATATACATATTAAAAAATTACCTTTTTAGCAGAAGTTTGTGAATGCTTAATCTGATTTATGTGAGTTGCAGCAGACCAACCCATTGACCCTGCTGGAATTTTGGTTATGAGTAGGAAAACACTGTGTAGGGTAATCCTGAATGCAGAGATACCTTAGTGCTTAACTGCTACTCACTTTAGTGGAATCTGGATGTGTTAATTTAAACACACCCTCTAGAGAATATTCCCCAATATATCAGATTTCCAGTTTGCATACAATAGCAATTGAAAATTTGCATCTCAGGGCTCAGTAAACATGGGACACATTGAAATGGTTTCCAAACCATTTAAATAATCTGCTACTTTGCCTGCTGGATTGCTATCAATATTTGAACTGGAATAAAATGAGAGATGATCGGGAAAATCTAATTTAGTTTCCTCAGTCTAATCTATTTACCAATCTTATGTATTTGCCAAATTTAAATAAATCAACACTTCACTCTACTTTTTTTTTTTTTTCTCTCTAGCATACTCCCAAATAGTCATGTGTCTGTCTATTCAAACATAATTTATGTCAACAGATTTTAGACCATTGATTCAGAAAATGGTGCCTCGGGTGAACAAATGATTAGCAGAAAAACATAGAGGACTTGGTCCTCAAATGACCAAGTTATGCACATGCTAATGCTTGGAAAGTATGTATCCTTGCTGTGGGGAAAGTGGGAAATGTGAAAGCTGCACAATACTGTCTCTCAGCAAAAATCAAAGTGTAACATTACTTATATAATTTGATTTACTTGTGTTTATTTTTGTTCAGTTGTGTTCATGTTATGACAAATATAATTCTGCTATGACACATTTATTAATTTAACAGTATAACATTATTATTACAAAATATTATTTTTATGTATAATTTTTGCAGATACAATCTTTTACACTGTAATAAGATAGCTCGTTGTCTAGAATATTTAGTTAAAATACGCAAATGGTATTTCTTCTGTTCTGCTGTGGCATCATCCTCTAGCAGTAAGCACATTGAGCAGATTGTTCAGATAATGTTGACATAGTTGTATCTGAAGTTAATTAATTACTGTCACACATTAATTAATTTAAGTGAATAAGAAGTTAGTTTGAACTAAAAATTGAATCTTGAATTAAAGAAAAAGTTAGGCCAAAATTTTTTTTGGCAGTGTCAATACTTTTCTTTCAAAAATCAAAAAGCTTTTGAAAACAACCCATTCTTAAAAAGACTGTTTCGACAGCTTGCCATTTTCCAAAGGAAAGTGTTTTGTACGAGAGCTCTCCAGCCGCTCTAAACATTTCTCTAGTGTTAGGCCAGCACACATGGGAAGTGTTCGTTTCCACTGGCTGCATGCAAAATTGGTTTCAGGACACAGATGTTTGCAGTAAAATAAAACTACTAATTTGTATTTGAGCACTAACATCTTTTCAGATCTTCCACTATGGAAAAGTATGTTTTCTCCGATTTTCCATTTTCTCTCTTCATAACAACACCAGTTTGCTTTCCATGCCAAAGTTGTAGGGTCATTAAGAACCCAAGTTAAACAAATTCTGAGCTTCTCAGAAATTTTATCAAAAGCCAAATTTTCCATATAGCAGAATTCAGGATTATTCAGTAAATTATATTCTACTTTATATGTACCTGTTAAGGAATAAATTGAAAGAGAAGTTGTATCATAGCACAAGTCAATTCTGTATTTTTTATAATTTGTAACACTCCTTGGTATTTCACATTTCATTCCATTAATAGCCCACATTGTCAATTACTTAAATAATGACGCCAACTTTAGTAGTTTCTTATTGCTCAAGGAATAGGTTGCAACTGTGGTTTCCTTAAGTCTCTTTCCTGGTGCAGGCACTTAAGACCATGGTTTAATGTTTCTTCCAATTATTTCTTAGTGCATTTGAACAGGGGGGTTTATGTCATTCCAGTTTGGCACTTAATGCTTCAAGATATGTGTTTAGGGTGAATCCTTTGATATGCAGATGCCACTACAAATTTTGCCAGAGACTTGGTGAATTTGGGATGTCAGTTTCTGGCCAGGCAAACTCCCAGGTTGGAGGAAGGTCTTCTTCATTCTGCACAGGGAAGACATCACTGGAACACATAATTCTGCTGGGTTGAGCAGGGCTCTGTATGGAAGTGACCTTACTACTTTCATTTAGCAAAGAGGTCTAAAAAGGTCCCAACAGGCTGTAAATGCTTTCCTCTGTTTCCCTGTTTATCTAGATGTGAGAATGGCATCTTATCACATGTTGAGGGACTGACACAGAAAACTTTCAATGGAGAAAATTTCATTTTTTTACAATATTACCACATGTCCTTCCTAATCTCTAACAGTTAATTTTCCCTTTATAAAGGCTTATGAAGCTATGCTATTGCTTTGGAATTTCTTCTAGTTGGAGCTTTCTTCATTCTTTTTCAGGAACTTCTCACATATATATGCAATGTCACTGAGAGCTTTTATTTCCAATACAGGGTGGAACATCTGAGGTTCCAAGTGAAGTCAGGAAAAAGGCTTTTTACTGCAGGTCTCTAATACTGAGGTATTCACATGCTGTCACTTCTGGAGAAGTTTGGTGACTGAGCTAGGATGTCCTGTTTTGTTGATTTGTTGACTATTTTAGACTTGTTTCTGCAATGAACAACTCTGATCTTCACGATAATTTTCAGTACATGGAATTACTGTTTGACTTTTTCACAGAACCAGCAGGTTTTAGAAGATGGCCCTCTGCATCTTACTCATAAGACCTTCTCTATCTATAAAATTGTCTCATACGGACACTACAACTCTCACAAAAGTGAATCCTTTCTGAGGGTTGTTAATTCTGAGAGTTACTGCAGCATTTATTTGCATTGATCGTGTCAGATCAAATCTCTTCAGGTCAGAGAGATAAACCTCTAGTCCTAGCAAAAACATCGCTACTAGTCAAGCTCAGTTAAGTTCTTTCATCAGTACAAATATGATTTGCCAGGCATTTCACTGCATCCTTCATCATTACCCAACACTGGATACTTCCAAGAGCAGAAAGCAGAATGTCAGTTTATTTGGAAATCTGAAGGAGATTTTGAGCTTTTCAGGCAATAATAATGCAGATGAAAGTTGTACACTGAGGAGCTAGATTGTTATTTATTAATTTTAGGGCAAATTTATGCCAATTTTTGCAAGCGTTTCACACTTCTCTTATATGTTAAATAATTAGGGAGGAGGTCACTGCTGTGCAAGATGTTCATACATTGGAATCAATGAGTGATCTGCAAAACTGTTCCCATTATTTTGTCATTAACAGATGAAGATTGTTACATAGTGAATCAGTTTAGCAAAGGTTGATGGCTGGATACAGATCTCTTTCCCACCAAGCAGAACATGATAGGCAAGATCTACGCCTACCTGTAAAGTGTGTTTTCAAATGAGTCACCAGGATTGCTTTGGCAGCCAGTGGAAAGAGACAAGAACTTTTAAAAGATGATCCTTGCCATCTGAGACACCAGTCTTCAGAGGCAGCAATTCATGTCCTTTCAAGACAAATATGAACTAGAGTAAAAAAACAGGAAAAAAGAGAAATTATATATCTAACTTTCATGAAGCTCTGCAAAATCATTCCACACAGTTACTTCCATCTCATATACAGCTTGATAGTAAAAATGATGTCATGTAAACAAAATTATTCTTACCATATCTGCTTTATGCAGACAATTGTAGAGATTTTTTACTTCTCCAAATGATACTAGGAATATTTCACCGTGGCATGAGGTGCACTGTCATGAGCTTCCTCTACCAGGGTACACATCAAGACTTCAATACACATTAACGAAGTGGCAGTTCTTCTGAATTCAGTGTAATGCATTTCTCTTACTATTGATGGAATCTCATCCTTTGGACTTCCCATTAAAAACTGGAAGCTTTACAGTTAGCTACACAAAAAGTCTATTTATTCTTGAACTGGAGACCAGAACAGATTCTACCTTGTGGGTATCCATGGGAAAATGACTCCGCAGTTGTAAAGAATCATTGCTGAAAGTTGCAGTTATAATTACTTCAGAATGATATTGAGAACATAAGAAATAATTTCTTCTCCCTAGTAACAAGCAACAAAAAAAGAGGAAATGGCTTCATGTTGCTCCGAGGGAGGTTTAGATGTATATTAGGAAATGTTTTCTCACCACAAGGGTTGTCAAGCATTGGAATAGGCTGCCTAGGGAAGTGGTGGAGTCATCATCACTGGAGGTATTTGAAAGATGTATAAATATGGTGCTTAGGGACATGGTGGACTTAGCAGTGTTAGGTTAGCAGTTGGACTCAATGATCTTACAGGTTCTTTCCAACCTAAATGATTCTATGATTCTATAATCTTCACATTTAAGCTATGGAGACAAATCATTAGAACAAATCAGAAACTTGTCTAGGAGATATGCACTATAAGGCAAGCTTTCCTTCTTCTGTATGTATTCCAGAGCTGTTGAAGGAGTCAATTTTCCCTTATTTGTCAAGAACACAAAGAAATTCCAGACAGCAATAGGCTAATTGTGAACAAAGTCCAAATATAAACCACTGGGAAAGCTGCAATCACAAAACAATCAGACATGATTCTATTACGATCCTGCAGTTAATGCTTCACTGATTTCATCACATCCTGACTAAAGATATTTCCACACATGTTTTGAGCAATGAGTAAAAAAAACTCCACTGGGGCTCAGCAGGCAAGTGGCTGCGTTCAGGGTTGGCGGGTGTTAATGCAGTGCTGCATGGATGCCTCCAACCAGCGGAAGGATCCTCAGAGGCTTTGTCCTCCTCCCAGCTACTCTGGCCACTTCATCTACTCATTTGTGAACTTTCTTTCCTTTGTTGCTCCCTACAGTCTAACTGCTATTAACA
The DNA here is from genome assembly GCF_963264785.1 of Psittacula echo. Taxonomy (NCBI): domain Eukaryota; kingdom Metazoa; phylum Chordata; class Aves; order Psittaciformes; family Psittacidae; genus Psittacula; species Psittacula echo. The sequence goes on along the minus strand of NC_137738.1, from coordinate 32,451,760 downwards.
GAAGCTTTTATATCATTTGGAAAAAACTTTCAGAGGTTCCAAATTACTGGAGGTTTGATGAGGGTTTGTTGGTTTTTTTTTTCTTACATGGCTTATTGAATAAATTCTTACACCATTGCAAAAGTTTGTTAAATCTCTGAGATTAAGATTGACATTGCCATCGCTACGTTGTGGAACCTAGACATATCTTCACTTTTACACACAATATTCTCTGTTGACTGCATTTCCAGATGAATTATAATCCCCAACCATAACTACATTCCATGTAATCATCACAGATCTAAATTCCACTTAAACGGTTCCATCTAGCTTTCCCAAACATTGACTTTGATGCATGTTCATTATTTTCCACCTCGGTATTTTTGAATCACATATTATTGTAAATGAAAAAAAGAAAAAAATAATAAATATCTCAGAAACAATTATTTTATAAACTCGTTTCCCGGCTGAATTTCCAGCAAGAAAATTTATTTCCAAAAATCTTTGTCCAGGGCATCTATAAAAGAAGGAGCAATTTTATCTATATATACAATTGCCTCTTTCATACTACATGGATCTTTGCCTGTTACAAGCTGTACTAAACCCAAAGATTCTCTAGAAAATATCCTGAAGCTTCAATTTACTTTAAATTGGCTATGAAATGAGCACATTCTTTTACTTTTGTCCTCAGATTTAACTTGAATTGCTTAAACCTCATTATCATCTGCTGTATCACTTCTAAAGGAGGACTTTAATTTCAACAACATTCCGGTTATTTCAGGGGAACATCTCCCTTCAGTGTTTGATTTTGTTTGATGCATTTTCCTGCTTTGCAATATTTGATTTTTCCAAGATAATTATGGTGTGAGAACTAGACAACATTCAAACATAAAGCTAAAATATGTGCTTTTATGCCATACAACGTTTGCAATCAAAGAGAAAAATTTATAAATTAAGATATTACTTAAAACAAATAAACAAAATGACAAAAAGAAACACCTGAGTGCCACAAAAGGTTGTGAAAATGCAGAAGAAAAGAGCAGCACTCATAATGTTTGAATATTTACTCTATTGGTGATTGGTTTGGGTTCTTTAAATTCCTTAAAAAAATATATAAAACTATATGTAAATGTGAAAATAACTTCAAATTACACAGAGAATGCCTTCTCTCATATCTCTGCCCTCAAATGTAGTAAAGCCTAAATTCAGAAAGGCGTCAGACACCTTGACTTTACTTTTAGTGAAACAGATATAAAAGGCTAACTTCATGAATAAGAAGCAGCCTCACTATACACCAATAAATTACCCAGCAAAAGAGGTCTGTAAATACTCAGTGGAGCTCCCATGTGTTTCAGCAACATAAGTAAACAAATAAGAAATGGTGCTGTATCAAAATTTAAACCTTTGTAAGTACCCACACTTCCCAACACATGCAGAGAAAGGCAGGTAACTTTCAGGTTGACTTTTGTTTTTATTTTCTTATTAAAACAATCAAACGCACAAACAAAAGATAATGTTGTTTCTCTACAGCACCTTCATAAAACCTGTTCTGTCACTGGAAAATATTTTAAAAAACAACACAACAACAAACAGCCCCTGAACCCTCCCCAACACTTACAGCCAGCCAAATATGCATACATTTTCCAGTTTGTTATCCATGGACATTTTTTGTCATTGCGTACAAATCTCTAATAGAAAACAGACGGATATATTGCTAAAGGTTTTCACATGCTAATAAACACAATTTGGGCTGCCATTACATCACTTCCCAACAATATAAACACGTTTTATTTCAAGAACCAGGGCCTGGCACTCTACTTACACTAAATACTACCTAGTCTGAAAGCAAGCTCATTCATTTAGAACAGTAAAGCATAAATCAGAATTAGTAGTCAGAATCAGTAACTACATGACACCAGCTGAAGACTGATGATGTTGTTTAAAAGGTAAACTATTCTGCCACACAGTTTTGTCTAATTGATTTACTTCTGGGCAACATCTAAATGACACTTTTCATAATATTTGGAAATCATTTCTCAGTATTTACAGGACAGGTGTATTGGGAAATGACCACCTGACAAGACAGAAGGATTTGTAGCTTGAAAGGCACATAAAACTAAGGTCATTGAGGGCTTGCCTGTGCATTGCTACAGTGTCTATGACTTATTCACCCAATTTAAATACAAAGAATGGAACATGGATTATAATCATTCATCTACAGTAGCTTTGACCCACCCATGCGGGAACAGCTAACACAGGTTTGACAGAAGGCCAGCTCACACCAAGCCACCAGAGCGGGCTCGTACCCTGGCAGTCAGAATTATAATAGGAACCAAGTGAATGTTTGTTTTGCCCAAGTAGCCCCACCCACTGAAATCAGCAATTTTGTTACCACTAAAACTCTTCACAAATTCATATCTAATTTGGTAATAAGATCTGAATAAGGGTAAAAAAGTTTTTGTTGTTTGTTTCCAAGTGGTTTATCGAGACCACATACAGTTCTGTTCTTTTTTTAAGTATTTTCAGAAGAAAAAAAAAGCCAAATGTTGAGCCAGAGAGAATGCTTTCTTAAGCTGGAACAGAAGTGTTGGGGGTCTCTGTTTTACAAAGTAGTGGGAAACTTTTTCGTTCTGGTTCAGCGGAAATTATGTGTTGAATGTGTTTGGTTTTATACACCCAACAGAAAAATCAGTTACTTGCACAGCTGTATAATAAGAAGTCTAGAATTGCTGGTGTCAAATTCAAAGAACATTGTCTACACCTTTGTCCTTTGCCCTTTCTTACATCACAGACAAACCTCCACCACACCCAAGACACCACACATCCACTCAGAATCTGGTCACTTCTATAGGTAATAACATTAGATCTATATATAAACATTGGAAATCCTTTATGCTCAAGATGTGACATCCAGTGGGGACTTCCTTTTCTGTCCATAGAATTAAAAATCTCTCAGAAGCTCAGACATTGTCTGAAATAACCTTTGCTATGGCAAGGCAGGTGTTGATTTCATCTCAGATTGCCTCCTCCTCTCCTATCAAATGGCCTGACCAAAGCATCAAGTATCCAGTTGTACTTTGAAAACTTCTCAGAGCTACAAAACCTATCACTTACATTCTGTGACTTGTAATACCAGTCTTCTTTATGTAAGAGGTAATGGTGGCAGCAGCAAGCACTTTTGTGCTTATTCCCAGTTACATCCCACTGAAGACTACCTCCTCAATAATAACAAACCACCTTAATGACATTAAAATTTCCTTATGCAAATACTTATTATGAGTTTAAAAAACCCACAAACCTACACACCACACTTAATACCAGTTACATTGTCTGTGCAGTGATGAATGATGCCCTTGAATTTTAGCTGCTTTGGGAGTTTTTTTATGTTCTCTTGAATCTACCTTTTGTCTCTCACCTCTTGTTTAGTTTTCAGTTATTTAGACTTTTGTGTTCAAGCGTATCATATATTGCAGTCTCCTGGGTATTCTGATAGCAGTAATAGTGATTATCATCATTACACATCAAATGCCTGTGTGAAGTGCCCCATAGTTCTAGATGCAAGTCCTCTACAAAAATAGTCATCAACTCCCATTCTTCTATATTGTCATTTCCATTCTGTCTCCTTTACTCACTTTTCAATGTCTTTCTGCCAGCACTGCAAAATTTCAGCAGCAATATCACTCATGCATACATCTTTATCTGGGACAGGTACTGAGAGTCAATATATATATATATTATATAAATCCATGCCTTTTTCAAATAAGTATTCATGCTGTCTGAACTGACTGAACCCTGAGTACTATGTTAACATTTCCTATAATCTGTCTAAAAGAAAGGATTTTTTCATAGGAACAGAGTAAGTTTTCAGTAGACAAGGACAATAGGAACCACCACCACCACCACAACCTCGTCCCAATCTCCCTCCTCTCCCTCAAAAAAAAGGAGGTTTTGAGACCCACCAGCTATCTTTAGGCAAACATCATCTTGCCAGTGTACAATTAATGAGACTCAAAAGGGTGTTTGCTTTATTATGCTGCGATTTGATACTCTAATAAAAGGTGTCCTCTGTGAAAATTTTTTCTCAACTCTACCCTTAAACCATCCCAGTTTCAGCAAGACTAATGCTCTGGCATATTTGATGTTGCCAAATCACAGTTAAATGTGATAACAATGTTTTGAATTTGGTTTGAAACTAAATAAATCACTCATCAATATTCTTCCAGATCGAGACAAAAAAGGAATATTTGAAAGGGGCAAGAAAACATAATGCCCAGACAACATTTAATGATAAACAAGACATAATGAGTTCATATGTGCAATGATCTGATGTTTGTAATTACCACCCTGTGATTAGTTTAGACAATAAATCAATTTTCACATCACCATCATGTAGGTTGGAGATAAATTTGCACTGAAACGATCCAGGAAGTCATGCTTTTCATCTGCAATCAAATCATCAGAAGATCTAATGTTAAACAAAAGCCTATGTTCCTCCAGGCAGAGCAAACCATTTTGCCACACTCCTGTGGGCAGAACCAACCAGCCCCACTGCAGTACTATTTAGCATGGTTTCACCAAACACCTACATACCCTATGAAGACAACAAATGACATAAGTCTTCTAGATGATCTGCAACCAATTTGTTTCAGTTAGGTGCTTCTCTGCTCTGACCTGACATGTGCAGAGAAAACTGTATGTCCCCAGAGTTAATTTAGTGAGACATATATCACTTACACCTACAATGTTTGCAATCGGGAAAATTTGGGAATCTGTCTATTGCCTTGTCACAAGGACTACCTAACCAATCAAGGCGTAGTGGCGGTGTTGTCAGCATTGATCGTTTTGCAGAAACCATTAATGAATTAAGTTAATTAAAAAGTCTGATCCTACCCTACTAGTTTTTATTTAAAATCTTCATCAATGACCTGTAAACGTAACAGAGAACTGAAGTTTCCAAGACTGCAGGTGATACAGTTCTTCTCAGTAGTCAAATGCTGTTCTGATAATGGGAAACTTCAGAAAACTTCAGAAAACTGAGAAAGAGGGCAGAAAGATAGTAGAAACATCTTGTTGTAGGTATAGACAAAATAATACCTTAAGGGAAAATACTCTAAACATGCATACTCAGCACTGAACTTGGAGTTATAACTGGAGAAGAGCATTGGTGCTGTCACTGTTAGTTGCCCAAAATAATTTCATGTTTGAAAAGAAAAAGGCTCAGGGACACCATGCAGGAGGATAAGACTGAGGTTTATGTAACCATGAAAGCTGTGAATAAGCTGGATATCCAGCTGTTGTTCACCAAGACCTGCCACAAAAGAACTGAGGAAGTCAGTTCCACACGTAGGCAGAAAACAGGTAGAAGAAATTTCTTCTTTACTCACTGGGTAGTTCAGGATTTTTTTGCCAGAGAAACATGGATAATGTTTCTGGAAATGTATATTAAAATCACAAAGCAGGAATGTACATTTGTGATATCTAATAAAACAATTCTGAGTGCTGAGAGAAATGACAAGAATGGATGACAAGAAGTGTTCAGGCCTTTGCTTTCTCTCCATTGTGATCTCAATTTACCGTTGCAGAGACTGAATAAGGGCAGATGGACCATTTGTCTGGGCAAGTAAGGCATTTCTTGTGTTCTTAATTCTCCCATCCACCAGCAGCTGAATGGAAATACATTGAAAAAATAATTGCCAAAGCAGGCATGATCTCCTTGAAATTAGGCTTCCTGTGCCCTGTGATACAGCTGATTCTGCACTGCAATTTTCATGTTAAAATACAGATAGCTTGCATCTTTTCTGGAACTTGAGAATAGAAGGGATCAACCACAGATTTACCTCTTTCAAAACTGTGCACTGGAAAGTAGATTAAGCCCTGCCATTTCAGTCACATAAATGAAAGTGCATCAAGGCTTTGTGTATCCATCAAAAGAAGATTAAAGAAAATTTCTATTTAATGCAAAAAAATTTAGCTACCTAGATACACATACGTTAAAATAACAAATAAATTAACAAATTATTAAACAAAATAAATTGATTACAGTGTTTAATATCTCTTTAGTCAGGTTTTAGTTCTTATTCATACTGCATGTATATGTTCTCCATTAGGTGACCAGAGACTAATTTTCTTCTCCTATCTGCCTACTGCTGGCTGTCTTCCTCTGAAGCTTTTCATAGTGGCCGATGTCAATCTTAGAGCAACAACAGTAGGTCTGATCCACTCTATGACTCCACATTCCCCAAGCCAAAAGCCACAAGACTATTATGAGCCCTTCCTTCTAAACTTTTAGTGAAAATACCCTTTAAAAGTGAAGTGAATAACTATTTTCCTCCCACCTGTTTCATTTTAGTAACTTTTTTCCCCTTCTGATATGCCCATTGTTAGACTTTTGCAGTGATCTATGATTTATGAAGCTGCATACCAGAATAATGGCAAAGGTAAAGAGGTAGGATCAGTCAGACGACTGGAAATTAATTTTCAAGTTGTTATTCCTATGGTATGAAGACATTGATAGACCGAAGCTAAACATTGATTTATCCCTGCAGAGAATCCAGTGATAATAAAAATGAGTGGATCAAGCAATATTATTTTTACCATGGCAAACAAAAATTTATTACAAATCTGAACTCCATATGGGACTAAATCCAACCCTAGAAGTAATAGTAACATGTATGCCACTCAAATTACATTTTGATAAGCTTTCAGACTACAAATTGCCCAATTCAAATACAGGAATGTAAAAACAAAGTCTGTAAACAGATTTATTTTGAATTCATTTAACACTACCAAGAAAATAAAACTGATTTACTGTCTGCTATAAATCTCCAACCTTCAGGCCCCAAGGCAGTCATCAATACAAATTCCTGACATTTAAAGCATGCATTAAAATCACAATTGTATGTATACCTGAAATGAGAGAGGTAAGCAATGCTTGGAATTTTTTAGCTATACTTACATCATTTTGCAATTCCATGCTGTTTTGCACATGGATTGTAAATTTGAGATACACTCAAATAAGGAAACAGAAAAATCTAATTAGGCATTCAGGTGATTAGATGGTGTGCACTCACAAATTTTTCTAAGTAAAAAGCATCAATGATATTTCTTGCTGGATATCTCTAAAATCCTTATTTTAATCATGTTGACGTCATCTACCTGCACTTGTGCAAAGCCTTTGACACTGTTCCACATGATATCTTTGTCTCTAAATTGGAGAGACATCAATTTGATGGGTGGACCACTCGGTGGATAAAGAACTGGCTGGATGGCCGCACGCAGAGTTGTGGTCAATGGCTCGATGTCCGCCTGGAGACCGGTAATGAGTGGTGTCCCTCAGGGATCGGTGTTGGGACCGGTCTTGTTCAACATCTTTGTTGGTGACATGGACAGTGGGATTGAGTGCGCCCTCAGCAAGTTTGCCGATGACACCAAGCTGTGTGGTTCAGTTGATACGCTGGAGGGAAGGGACGCCATACAGAGGGACCTCAACACGCTTGTGAGGTGGGCTGATGCCAACCTTATGAAGTTTAACCATGCCAAGTGCAAGGTCCTACACCCGGGTCGGCGCAATCCCAGGCATGGCTACAGGTTGGGCAGAGAAGAGATTCAGAGCAGCCCTGCAGAGAAGGACTTGGGGGTGTTGGTCGATGAGAAACTGGAAATGAGCCAGCTTCAGTGTGCGCTCACAGCCCAGAAAGCCAACCGTATCCTGGGCTGCATCAAAAGGAGCGTGACCAGCAGGTCGAAGGAGGTGATCCTGCCCCTCTACTCTGCTCTCCTGAGACCTCACTTGGAGTATTGTGTGCAGTTCTGGTGTCCTCAACATAAAAAGGACATGGAACTGTTGGAACAAGTCCAGAGGAGGGCCACGAGGATGATCAGGGGATTGGAGCACCTCCCGTATGGAGACAGGCTGAGAAAGTTGGGGCTGTTCAGCCTGGAGAAGAGAAGGCTGCGTGGAGACCTCATAGCAGCCTTCCAGTATCTGAAGGGGGCCTACAAGGATGCTGGGGATGGACTGTTCATCAGGGACTGTAGTGACAGGACAAGGGGTAATGGGTTCAAAGTTAAACAGGGGAAGTTTAGATAGGATATAAGGAAGAAATTCTTTACTGTGAGAGTGGTGAGGCAGTGGAATGGTTTGCCCAGGGAGGTTGTGAATGCTCCATCCTTGGCGGTGTTCCAGGCCAGGTTGGATGAGGCCTTGGGTGACATGGTTTAGTGTGGGGTGTCCCTGCCCATGGCAGGGGGGTTGGAACTAGATGATCTCAAGGTCCTTTCAAACCCTAACTATTCTGTGATTCTATGATTCTATAATCTTATCATAACAAAAGAAATAGAAGTGGAAAACTTAAGATGATAATATTGTAATCGAACACCTTCATTAGCAGTAGTGATTTACACTTGAAACTTAGATGGGAATAAATAATACTAAAGGCAACTGAAAAAGTCTGAATAGGCAACAGCCTTTATTTTACTTCATTATATCTATATGTATTATATATTTAGTCAGAAATAGGGCTTCAAGCCATATTTCTACCAAACTTTTTTCCCTCTGAGAAAATCTGTAAGAATGAAATAAATAACAAAAATTTTCTTGACGTTTAAACTCAGGAATTACTGAGGTCAGTGCAATATAATGGATTTTATTCAGAGGAATATGTGCTTACTGACTTTGGATCACACAAGGCCCTGAACTGTTTTCTGCCACTTTCCTTATTGATCAGGTTAAAATAATTTCAGGAAGAAAAAGTATTTTAAATTAAAGTTTCACTGGGTTTTATAGAAGGCCTAGTAATATGATTTTTCTCCATTCTTCCCTAATAACACCACTAGGAGAGTATTTTTGTGTAAGAAAATGTGCAGTACCGTGGACTACATCAATAAAGTACAAGTTATTCTCTCCTTTAAAAATGCATAATCTTAGAACACACTTTTTCTAACTACTGAAATATGAGCAGGTGCTTGCACACACACTTGGACAATAAACCAAAGGAATAATTCCTACTTTCAGGGCTATCTTAGCGCTATGGCAATCATCTGTGGAATGAGTTTACATCTAGACATGGAAAAGTAACAGCTGCAAATGCTAAAAAGAAGATGCAGATGCAGCTATTTGCTCATTACTCAAAGAAAAAGATTCAACTAAGTCTCACAGAAAGAACTATACCTTATCCTACCTGGGAGAGAAACACTCAAGAAAATGGTAAGACAGATGTCATTCTCTGATAACAGAAATATGTCTAAAAAGAGTTTATGGTAGAGAAATTACCAGACAGTAATCTGAGCAATTAATTATTCATTAGACAGAATGTAATACCATTGTTCTATATATTGAATTTTAGAGGGATTAGGTCTGGTTTTTCCTAAACACTGTGGCAAATCTACCTTTAAAAAGTATCAAAATTTGGCCACACATATACAGATCATATGATACAAAAACTTTCTGGAATAAGGGAAGTAAATGGCCTATGCACGAAACAAAGGCTGAAGGGCTTTTTGGAGATAGTTTTCCACGTAAAGATGCAGCAGCTTTTAGCCGTGAGAGAAGCATCTAGAAGATGACTCCCTAAACTGACTTGTAAAACTCTCCAAGCTTTGATGCAATATGTCTTCCATACTCAGTATTTTGAAACATTTGTTTCAGTGCCTAGCTCTGAATTCTGTAAACTAAACATTGTTCTATGTGGTAGGAAACACAAAGTGGAAGAGCATTAAGAATAATTGGATAAGTAAATTACTGGAATATTCTGAATGTGGAAAAAGAGACAATATGTATATAATTGTTTCAATGTACCATGTAATTAGAGTACACTGAGTATCTGTAATTGCTTGTCAGTGCGAAGCAGAAACATTTTCTATAGTGCTGTACACCTTTCCAAATAAGGAACATATTTCACCAAGAGCAACTTTTCTAAAAGGCAGATTTTAAGGATTTTAGAAAAAAAAGAAAGTATGTCTCCATTTTGGTTGGCCATTTTCTGTATTTTTTGTCCAAAATTAGTTATATCTAAGTTAAGAACAAATAAACATTTTAGTTTAAATAAAACAGATGTTCACTTCAGATGTAATAATGAAGTGTTTAATTTCGGGTCAATAAAAGAAATGTTCCTTATTTTTGTAATTATCTCAAAAAATGGCTTAGAGAAGTTAAAACGACTTCTCGCTAAGAACCACAAGATATCTATTTCTACTTGTAGAATCTAAGTAAAACTTCTCATTGCATTTCAAAAAAACAAAACCTGAAAAGAAACAACAAAGTAAAAGTTCCTCAGTTAGAAACAAAGCATTATGAAACTGAACCATACCAGACAGATCATTGAGTCTAGATTCCCATAGCTGGAAGCAATGACAGAATTTCCTCATAGGTCAATGAGCACAGAAAATTTGTCAAATGAAAAGTACCAGTTTTCTTGCTAACATCATGGACTGGAAGGACTGAAAATTCCTTTAATTGTGAAATGGAGAAACCTGATATTAGTCTTAAGTAGACAAAGACTAAGTAAAAGAGAAACAGACCTGAGGCACCATGAGATGAGGTGAAATAGAAGAAAATTTAAGAGGGTCGTTATAAACCAAATAGACATAAAGGCTGGGTTTTGGTAAGTTGTTCTTGCATAAGTTGAGTCAAGGCATGGTTTCGCATGGATCCTGAGAACCACGAAGTACCATTTCTAAAATGAAATGTTACAAGATGAGATAAGCAAGCATACAAGAAACTCCAAAGGAAGAGACAACACTGGTGCTTTTGCAGGCAAAGTTCAAGAACAGCTCAATCTGACCTAATAACACTGAAACACACAGAACTGAGCACCCAGTTGGTAAAGTTTTACCAATACACAGACACTAGACCTAATAATGAAGTCTCTTTTTTTTAACAACAACCATTTCCAGAATACATAACATACACATAAGGGTATCCTTAAGACCCTGTCCTGATGTGCAAGTTTCTTTCCAGAACCCAGATGTGGAATGAGCTGATGTAATAAGGCATCAGCCTGAGGCTTTAGCTTGAAAGGATACGGAGAGTCTACTCTGACAGACTCTACAAAGCGAATGTTCTTAATTCAGGACTGAAGTATTATCCAATTCTAATGGATAAAATAATTAGAATTTTCTTTCCAACATATTTTCCTTATCGTCAATTTTATCTTAAATGAGAAAGAATGCAAATCTTTGGAGAAAATGCATGAGCCTGAGAATATTGGGACTGTTTATTTACATTACTTTGTTGGAAGTTACTAGAATATGTTTTATCTTTTTTTTTCTTGCTTCAAGACAGGACAGTGTCAAATGGTTTGTGAGCAGCAAGTTTTTTTACTGAAAAAGCCCGTTTGCCTAACTCTTCATGGTATATCAGGCTTTATTTTTTTCTATTTTTCAATAAATGATTTAATATAAGGAGAGAGAAATGGAGAAAAAAAATATTACATGGGTTTATCAGAGGTAAAATACATAACACTAGATTGATGTCTTTCTTTTGATGAAACAGCTAATTGTCTAAACAAAGGCAATAATATAGATCTCATTTATCTGAACTACTGGCATCTGGTATTAGTTAATACGGAAGTCATTAGTTAAGCTGGAGATTAGTATGTTCTCTGACGAAAAATGAACTAATGAAGAGATGATGAAAAGAATAGTGCTGAAGCCAGCTAGAGGAGTTTAGCAAGAAAGGTCTCCTGAGACTGGTATGATCTTGAAACTTCTGCATTAATGTTGTTTCCTCAAAGACAGTAGCAATGACCTTATGATTTACAAATTAAACAAAATCATAAAGCATCACCAATCCAGAGGAGGCATGTGATATCATGAGCTGGAAGCACCTGAATACAAGAGTGATAGAAATGGGATGAAAAAAACATTGTACACAGGTGAGGTTAATGCAAGCAAAACAGTTTATCTGTAAACTAGATTATTATAAGCTGAAAGTGAAAAAAATCATCCTAAATTTCTTACAGAATTACTGGAAATGTTTGTCTGTAAAAAGATAGGATGTGATTTCATAAGTCTCTTCTAGTTCTGTGTTCTTGCATTTCTAATTAACAGTATTATAAATTCTAGTCTTTTTCCTCTGTTTAGACTTATTGGTGATGGGGTTTGCTAAAAATGATAGAGATCAGAGATCACATTGAACAGGTCCTTAGTGAATAGTATAGTGTGAGTTGTGTGTGTGTGTGTACAGAAGCATATCTAGATATATCCACAATTTACAGTATAGACACCATAATCTAGTTTAGAGGATTACTAAATAGGTACTAATATAAACATGGCAAACCAGATGGTACTAAGAATATATCTCATTCTTTCAATACAGTATTTCTGGATCAAAAACTATTGCTCACAATATAATATACATTATATTTTTATTATTCATATAGACATCATGTTTAATCTTTTAAATGTTGTTTGGACACCAAATCCAGTAGCATGTTTATCTAGTTGCTAAAAATATTAAGAATATAAACATGTAATTATAGATGAAAGAGCTCTTAGGTCATCTTGTCCTATCCTGGCCAATGTATGACTCTTCCCTCTAATATATGCCTGAAAACTTTACATGGGGTGATATTTTACATTATTTAAGTGATGGGTCTTACACTACTGCCCTTAAAGTATTATTCTTCTATCCTCTATATTTTTATGCCAATGAGATGTTTCAATCATATATTTGGATATTTGGAAGAAAATGTATATGGCGCAGTTAGTTGATTTGCAATAACTGTAATGTTGGTATTTTATGTTGGTATGTTGGTATTAATGTTGGTATTCCTCCTACTCATAAAGAATATTTCTGGGTGCATAGATTAAGTAATACTAAATAATAAACAAAAGAAATCAGTCTTGTATTTAGGAATAAGTGTTCTGAAGAACCTTGGTTTGTAAGCCCAATCCTCTGCAAACAGAAGCAATGAGGGAGTTCTAGGAAGCCACCCATTAGCTGGTCTGGATTTTTCTATGCACCCTAGGCCTCAATGCATGTCTCGGCATTCTATAACAAACTCACAGTCTGCAATAAAAGACAAAATGCTACAACAGGAGGCAGAAAAGTCAAGGATAGCCTCAGTGTGCTAGGCCCTTGTAGTAAGGTAGTATAAATAAAATTCACAGGTCTTAAGAACCAGACCTATTCCCACACAATGAATAAGACGATCTCCACCCCTCTCTTTCAAAATCTTCAATGAACATTTCCACTTAACTCTTCACACTTTCATTTTTCCATCCTCCCTTAGATCACCCAAGTCCTCAATTTTTCAACATTTTTTCTCACTAAAATTATGAATCTGGGTCTTCTTTACTACTCCTAATATAACCCTTTTGAGCCTTAGGTCACTATATGAACCCATTCCCCTAAGCTTCTTATGGACCTGTTTTGTATTTGTCTCACACCCACACCTTCAGTCAGGTAGACCTGATTTTTATTGGCAAGGTTATACTTTCTGGTCTTTTGTTTTCTAGCTTGTCTTCTGTCTGGATATTATCCTGATATGTCTAAAGGACGTGAACACCATTCCTCATTGAATTCCACTAAGTCTCTTTGCACTGGTTGTCTTCCTCTCTGGGGGATTAGCCATCATTTGATGCTGCTTGCTTTAACCTCTAACCCAGCCAAAATACATCATCACTCCACTACCTATTTTGTCGTTCTCACCCTATAGCTTCCTGTCACACAGGCCTGGTTTTACAGATGTGATTTCCAGCTTTGATTTTTTATGCTAAACCTCAGAGTTTTTTCCTTCGTCATCTCCCCAAACTCCAACAAAGAGACCTTTGTTGCTTTCAGCTGCATTGCCAGTCCTCTGAGATTCATACATCTTCAGTTCCTGAATCAAATCTGATATTCCTCATACTGCTGACATGGTTGCTATTTCTGTTTTCTTAATTCTCACCAGAAACAAAGCAAAACAAAACATAGGTTCATGTACTTGTCTCTACAGGTTCCCACTTCTGTATGCTGTCATGTCTGCTAACTTCCCGTTTCCTTCACGTTTACAGCTTTCTGCCTCAGGCAGTGGCTTTCCGTTACAATTGTGGCTTTGGCAAACCCACATTAATGTTTGTTTGTTTTTTTTTTTAAACAGCTTTCAATCTAATCAAATTTGAAATGCACAAAAAGCACAGATAAAACAACAAATGAGCTGAAGTGATTTTCCAGGATTAGGGGATTTGAGGAAGTTATTCATCACCCAGAAAAGAGCAACATTTTTCTAAAGCTTGCTTCCATCACAAATCTGCAGGAAATTAGCTTATAGAAGAAGAAAGAAATGTTCCTTGAAGGACAGGTGTCCAAAAGACTGACCAAAGCGTGTCTGCTTTATTATGCAGGAACAGGGTTTGTGTTGTTGAGGTAGGGCTGAATTGCTTTTAGAGTTTGCCCCTTATATTCACCAACTTTAGAAAATCCAGCAAACAGCACAAAAAAAGATATCTTTTATGGTCTTTGAGGAGATCAGTTCTTCATTACTCATATCATTCTCCAGAAAGAGAGAGGGCTCATTATGGCCCAGGAAGCCTAATGACATTAGGAGGTCCTAAGCTTTATTTGCCTAAGAGGAAGATATACCTGCTCCCATGTATCTCATCCATATGCCAACCATATGACTCCCTACTTATTTCTTTGTTCACCAGAGAAGAACTTGGAGCTTAGGCTTCACTGTACAATTAATTTATTTGAAAAATACATTGCTATTATTTTTTCAGGGAACTGACAGACATGGGGAAATTTATTCATAACAATAATTACATTTCCCAGAAATAAAGGTTATAGTATCTGGTCAACATGATGCATACATGCCATTCACTGACTTACAGCTTTTAAAGCAGAGAATATGATCTCACAACACAACACCTAAAAATTCTCAATTTCTGGAGAACTTTCTCAATTCTAGAGAAATACTCAAAATACAAACAAAAGACATTCTTCTTTACATAATGCATAGTTAAGCATGTGACTTTTTGCCACGGGACATTTAAAATGCTAAAAGTTTATGTGTCCAAAAAGTAAATTATGCAAGAACATGTACCACATTTATCAGAAACTTTTCTAGATTAAGAAGCCCGTGTGCCATGAGTCACATGAACAGGATAAGAAACCTGAATAAGGTTGCTCCAGGGAAGAAGTGAAAATCCAGAGACTTCAGAGGAATTGACTATAAAAATTGTAACTAGCAAGAAAACTAAACAGCATGCTCATAACATTTGAACAGACAGACAGACATACCAAGGATCAGTCAGTGTTTATTTCTTCATAATAACAACAGTAGTCAAATCAGTCCAGGAGAAGAGCAGTCTCAGTGCAAGCCAAATGTGTTAGAGTGCATAAGGGTGCACTTCTGTTGGGGGAAATTGTTCGAAGAAGGAGTTTGCTCTTAACACTCAGAGAAGTTGAAAACTACTCTCCTCTCTACAAAACACAACATGAATTATGTACTACATAAACTGTACTTTGTGTACAGTAAACATCTATGTTGCCATATAAGAAGGACCAGTTCCTTGAGTTGTTTACAATGTCTTTATCCAGAAAATTTTAGCTTGTTTACATAAGGACTGAGCACTGAGCAACTAAACCTCTTGGTCTGAGCTGATACTGTATGTTTTTAGTAGTACAAAAATTAAATTTTAACTTGTTAACAGTTTCCATGAAATTATTCCCAAAATACTAACATTTCATCTAAGAAGTGCACAGAGTAAGAAGTAACGAGAAGATTACCAGCAAGTGAATGGTTGACACTTTAGGACTTCAACTGTATGTATGTTTAAATTGTGTATGTATGAATCCAGTGTGGTTTCCAATCCACTAATGAAAATAATAGACACATCTTTGCAGAGTCGATTTTACCAGAGTCCCCTTCTTTCATCATAGCCACAGCACTTTCTCCAGCAGTGAGGTAGCATGCCTACACTGAGTGTGATGTGACTTGCTTGTCATCATCTGCAAGCCTGCTGAGACAAAGTATTTCTCTCTTTGGAAAGGACACAGCCTCTGACACATCCAGACTTTGTAACCAAGTCAAAATTGAATCAGCATTTGAGAAGAAGGACTTCCCACCTCCTGCAAAGGAATGGCAAGTGTGTACTGTGGGGCAGCAGAGCACGCATTGGCCCGGACACACAACACAGTATTGGAAATCTCTTATAATGTGAAGTTAGCTAAGCTTCCGGGGATGTTCCAAACACAACGTGAACAGTAAGCATTTTCCCAGCATATTTTCGTAGAAACTGAGTGCACTGACAGACCAGTTTATGGAGTTTTGTATTGCAATTATCACGACTAAAATTTCTAGTGTTTCAAAAAACACTACTTGACCACAGTTCTTAAACCCTACCAACAGCTTAGCTTTCATACAATATGTAGTTTAATAAAAACTCTTCTTCAGAGTTAATGGAACTATTTAATGCAGGGACAACGATTCATTTTTATAGAGAACTTTCTGCACACTAAGAATCTGGCTTGATATAAGAGTATTAATTAAACTACGTGACAACAGAAGTGCACCTCAGATTCTTCTCCTTGAGCTGCAAATAAAAATCATTTGCTTATAGTTTTATGATCAAAATGACCATATGTGCTATTAATATAATCTAAGGTGTTCATTGCAGGCTGAAAGTAAGATACTGTTGTAAAGATGTTCTAATAACCACATTTCCCATGAAACCAAGAGATCTTAGTTTTCCCAAGGCAAATACAAGCTGTAAAGTTCATTAAGACAAATTTCAGCAGAGATGTGTGTGTGTATGTGTGTGGTGGCTGTAGCAATTCTAGCTTGACCTGTGTCAGACCATGACAGAAGAGTCTTAAGCCGATACATTGTCTTCAGTGTTAATATAGAACTAAATCCATACTACTCCAGACTTTGTGGGAGAGGTTCAAGTCCAGTGTTCCATCACAGGTGTCTCTGCAATCATTCACCCTGAAACTATAAAATGCCTCAAGAAATTAGAAGATAATTTTCATATCCTCAGTCATTGTGGTCTGTGTATTATTAAACTACAAATGTCCAGCCAGCCCCACACCATGATTAATAAGCTTTTTAAGCACCTTATATCTCAGAGGAAACCAGATGGAAATGTCACGTTGGTCCTCTCTCTTCTCTCATTCTCTCAGACTTGGTGAAAGCCAACAAGCCAAAGTGTCCTGCTCTCCTACCTCATTCTGAAGTGTGGACCTCTGGGGGGAAGACCCTATATCATAAGATGCTACAAAACAAAGAAATCTTCAGCACATCACAACCATACTTTAGAAAAAAAAACATCACACAGACTAAATTGAATGTTGTATATTATTAAATGCAATATATTAATTTTGAGCAATACTGTAACTACTTAAACTAATTTAGAGCTATTCTGGGAGTAAAACAGACCTTAACAGAGATCAAACAGCCACCCATATAAGCACTTTATAACTATAAAGATATTAAGCAACAGTTTCAAGCACAGTCTTTGCACAAGAATCAGAGGGTGTCATTCATTTTCCAGAATCCAAAAAGAACAATTTCCATCTTGGAACTTTGACCAAAAAAACAGGACCCAAAATCAGTTTGAGTCCTTTCAAACAGTGCATGATGTGTTAGATCCTGTAGAGCTAAGCCCTGAAGGCACAACTAGTTGTGCTAATTGGTTTATTATTACAAGGAAAATGCCTGCTAGGTGCAAAAAAAATCCATGGGTCAGCACTTACAGAGTGTTTCAGAAGTGGCCATGGCTGCTTGTGGTTTAAGTGTAGTTAATTTCTAAAAAGTGATTAGCATCAGACACATTACTTAGACTGCTAAGAGCTACCTCAGTGATTGTATTGAGTGGTATGCAGTGATTCAATCAAGGGATGTGAGGTATGAGTGGAATATAGTGTTTGTTGCATGAGATAGGATCAGAAATGTGGAAGGGGACAGTGTTCACACTTTAAGGGCCTAAATTAGGATTTAATCTCTTTAGGTTCTCTTTGGTTAATAAGAGGTCACAGATGCACAATTATGACGTGACCCATCTTCCTCACATATATAATACAGGTATACAGGTAGCTCTTAGAGTCTAGCTTCCTGTGTTTAGGATAAAGTTAAGGAGTGCAATCACTGAGATGGCATTTTGAATAGTGTTTTGCCTATGGTTCATAACAGAACAAATGTCATCTCCAAAATGGGTGCAGCAACCCAGACATCCTGGGGTGCAGTCCTGGGATTCAGGGAGTATGGAACAGGAGAGGGGGAGACTCTATCATAATCCTGAACCTGATGTGATAGCTACTGGAACACTGTGTCTACTCTGAGGACCATAGTTCAAGACATGTTGATGGATAAGCAAAATTTTAGAGAAGTGTCATAAGAATGATTAAATTCCTGAATGATATTCCATCCACAGAAAGAATAGAAGACTGAATATTAATGCCTTCTAGTCAAGGATTCCAGAAACTCTATTTATATATCTTG
The DNA here is from genome assembly GCF_963264785.1 of Psittacula echo. NCBI lineage: Eukaryota > Metazoa > Chordata > Aves > Psittaciformes > Psittacidae > Psittacula > Psittacula echo. The sequence continues at coordinate 32,433,359 of NC_137738.1, read as the reverse complement.
CCATAAAAAAGTAAGAATTGGTTTGTTAACAGCCTGTAAATAAGCATCTCTATGGAAGCAAAATTTCAGCAATGAGCTAGGTTTTCAGCCTAGCAAAGGCATACAAGACCCTCATGCACGATTAATGCAGGCAAGATATGAGGCACAAGGTTTTAAGAGTGAAAGAATTTTTCACTGGAATAAATTACCTCAGCTAGCAGTGATTTATCTCTCTGTACCACTTTCAAAATAAAGATTGAACTTTGAGTGAGTTAGGGGGAACGCAGAGTGGGAGAGTGTGAAAGACAGACAGGTATGCTTTAATCTAAGCACAATTTAATTTAGGGAAGCATGACGTGTGTTATAAAGGAAATCACACAAGATAATGTCAAATATTCCCTTGTAACTTTGGGATCTATTGTTTTGCAAAGTACTTCTATTGTGAATTACTACTACTCTTATTAGGTTTTGTTTTTAATAATTCCCAAATAACATGATGTAGTCTTATTACACTTAAACAATTCTAACATTAATGCTGCTGCAAGCAGATAACTACTTTTGCCAAAGTAGTCTTTTCTAGTCAGTCAATTTTCATAAGTAGGAACAGCTTTAGAAGGAGAAAGACACACTCATGATGAATAGCAGGTGCCTTTGGCCTGAAAATAGAACTGTCTTGGATGTAACTAAAAAGTTATTAAAGTTGGAAATGGACAGACTAAACATCTTGCTGCTGCAAAATCAGTCACAACCTGATTTTTAAAAGAAAACAAAAACCTCACAGGCTTTCCCATGAAGCGGCTCACTCATTGGCAACTCTTTTTAAACACTCTTAAAAACCTCTTTTTAAGTTGCACTCTTGCCACATTAGAGCTGTCAGAGATTTTTATTTCATGAACTTTAATGTTCTGCCTGTCTTTCACATCTCACTAAGTTACTGGTTATTAATGACAAAAAAAAATTGTCAGAAGTTATACACGGAAATCAATGGCCCTTACGTTGAAACGGAAGATAGTAGGCATCTGTATGGGCGTATGTGTGCAATCTCAGTCACTGAAGCAAAGCCCACTGCAGCACTGCACACAGGTAACTGCACTTGCCCTGACACTGTATTGGGGTAGCTAACTGCTGTGGGTGTGTGCTCCTTCGTGATGCTGTCATTCTGCACTGGTGGAAACACATAAAGTTTAGCTCTTGCAGCGTCTTTGTGCCTTACTGATTGCAGTTGAATTTGCCTGCTTCTGGCTGAAATTCATCAGCCCCCTCTCTGGTGTCAGTTCCTTGCCACTGAGCTGGGAGACACTTGACAGTGACTCCACAGTCCCTGCTCAGCCACTGGGAAAGCAACCTCCTTCCCTTTAACCCCAGCCTGGAGTGTAGGTACAATCAACATCCAGGTCATCCTCATCACCAGTCTTCACTGCCTTTGCAGTTTTACTTTGTCCTAATTGTCTTGCAAAATAGCTATAATGTAGGCAGGTTCTTTCCCCAAATGTTTGACAGCTTCTGTCTACTTACTGCTAGCCCTGCAGCCCTGACAATTGAGTGTGAAGAGCAATCATCATGTTTCTCAGTACCTTTTCTTTTCTTGCCTATTTTTGTTGCATCCCTTTCGAACCACAATCTCATATTCCACCGTATGAGAGCCTCATATACAGAATCCATGCCATGCATCTACTATAGCACTACTACTAAGAACATTTTGGCCATGCACAAAACGTGTTTTCTGAAGCAAGGAGCATTTTTTGGTCTAAGTGTGCACGGTTGTACTATGAGAAAAGGTTAACTGCTTTGAAAAAAGGCAAAGTAACAGAGAAAAGCTCTGGCACATTTATTTCCCCATTTTCTTGCATTAAAGTAAGAAAATTATACTTTTTTTTTTTTTTTTTTTTTTTTTTTTTGTCTCCAAATCAACTACAAGAAATTTTCTATTCTGGAACATGAGATGTATCAGGCCCCAGTGGATATCTATATTCTTGCTTTGCAGCAAGACATACCAATATATATCCCAGGCAAATTGCAATGTACTAGTGGGTCGCTTCATAAAAGTAAATCTGTAAATCTTGAATGTGATAAAAAAAAAAAAGGTAAAGAGAGAGAGTAAAGTCAGCCAGAATTTTGAGGTAGAAGGATATTGGAAAATAAAACCAACACAAATTTTAAACCCCACAGTGTATTCTGAAATATCTCTAAAACAGAGCTTAATGTAAATACAGGACAGGCCATGCTGTAAAAAGGTTTTATTGTATTCATAACAAGGTGCTGCCGAGCACATTCTTGGCACTGTATAAATAACAAATAGTGATAACAAAACACACTCATGGCTTCACCATATGTGAGTGATGCAGCCAGTACAACCTAATGCCAATAAAATCTTTATATCTCCACATGCCGTCATGTAGCCTCTGTACATATTATGTCAACATTTTTAAACAACTACTAAAACATTGATCAGATCACTGTACATTGGATGTTTTAAAATCTCTGACATCTGGAAAATTTAAGTTCCTAAGAAAAGAAGTATTTAAAAGTCTCCAGAAATTCAAGAGGGATCTTGCTTACTGAAAAGTCAGGCTGGAAAAGTATAAGCAGAAAGCTCAGAGTGTCAGTGGAAAGTAAAATGATTTCACATGGTTTAATGTGAAAACCATAGAAAAAGCACTTAGGTTTCTTTAAAAATGGGAACTCTGTGGTCACATGAAAAAGAATTTGCAAAAAGTATGGAGTGGACAAAACCCACATGATTTTGATTTTGTAAATTATACAATGATTCAGTCAAATAACATTCATTAGACTTGTAACAGCTTCTGTTCCTCTCTTGCTTTCCCTCATCTTTTCTATTCTCTTGAATTCCAGGAAAAAGCTTAGATATTTTAGTCCATCCAAATCCATGAGCTCTTTACAAAATGAAAGCTGTTGGCTTTTGGTATCCTCTTTTTCTGAGTACTTATATAATTTTTTCAGGTTTTGGATTTCAGGCTTTTCTGTCTGAAGCAGATATTTTTCATGGTCTGGGTTAGATTGATGAAATTATTTCTTTTCTTCAGGGTTTGCCAGACGAAAGCATTATGGCATATGATAGTACCCTCTCTACTCTCTAAATATGTCTTTAAAGGCAGCAGCATGCTGGAGTCATTGCGAACAAAGTTGCAGCACTAGGTCTCTTGATTTAAATTCTAGGTAACCTTATTAACAGGAAAATGCATACTCACACTCTGCATCAAATATGTTTCCGTGAAAACAGAGCAGCTGCTTGATCTACCTACTTCTGAATGAAGAAAAAGACAGAAATTAAACGTGACACAGAGATTGAAGAGGAACAATAAAACAGTTCAGATAAAATCCTCAAAAACTTTACTTAAGGGCATAAAATTTATTGAACTAGATGAGATTATTCTTCCTTTATGTCTGGAACCTGGTCTCTGACATTATCTAAATTTGCTGCTTAAGGGAAGTGAAAAATTCTCTGTGAAGCACCTCTTTCCTTCAGGCTTACATGGTGTACTCCTCTGTTTTTACACATGCCTACAGGATTTTCAAAGCATCTTTGCCACCCAAGAGATGGATTCTTAATAACTGTGCAAAATAATTTCATATTTTTTGCAGCAAAGAATAAATAGTTCTTCCTCAATAAATGGGTACTGTTCTAACCTCACTGCTTCCCGAATACACAGCCCTGTCAGAAATTCCTAGCCCACTGCCAGCTATTCATCCGATAAGCAAGAGAAATTAGCACCTCTACATCTGGCAGCTGGCATCTAAGGGTGAACAGCCTGATTTTGCCCAAAGTGTAGCTTTCTTCCTTTGGGTACCCAATACTGAGTTTTATGAGAAATCCTACAGAAAATTCAGGTCATGAGGTCTGTGTCTATATTAATAAATTAAACAGAGCTAGGGAATATTTCTGGAAGTGAAACACCATTTTCTGATCCATTAATGACAGAACAGATCCTGGCATGGTTTTAACCCTGCTTTCTCCCAGATCCATAGGCATGTTGTAGGGATCAGCATTGGCAGGGACCATATTTGCTGTTTGCATACAGCTACTCAGTTTTGGATTTGGAGAGTTTAGCTGTAAGGATGTGGCCAGATTGTGCCACATCCTTAAGAGAGACAATTTTTGTGGCCAGGTTAATGAAAAAGTGATAACATTTTCAATCCACAAGATGAAACTTCACATGTTTACTTGAAAATTTTAAGCATTTTCATTTCAAGTTAAATTTCAGAAGCTGGCACACCTCATGGTTAAAAAACAGGCTTCATATTAAGAAAATTACTGACATATCTGAAAGAAATCCCATCAAGACATCGGAGGAGGAGAAGTTCCCATATAAGTTAGCAGAAGCCACACATCAGAATCGCATATGGCTGAAAGCCATTAATCACAACCCCTCAGACAGCAAAGCGGAAGGAGGGAGAAGATGCTGGGAGTAGTGCACAGGCAGAAGACAACAAGATATTAAAAATTTATATGAAAAAAATGTCTGAATTAGGTCAGGGATTTTTAATATTTTTTACCCATTTCCATTTGAGTTTCACCCTTTCTAAATGCTTTTGGTGTACATTGTTTTACTAAAATTTTGAGCCTGAAAATCAAAATGTTTTGTTTATGAAAGGTCAAAATATTTTTGACAACTTATTTCTGTTTAGATTAATTGGTATTTTCTCAGGTCAAAAATCATCAAAATATGTACAGCACACCTAGGGACTCCAACTCTGATTTTTTTCCCAACTAATGATGTGCCTGTAATGAATAACAGAGGAAAAAATACATCTAAATCTGATACAGCCAAATGTAGAAGATCATGTAGAAAAAGCATCTTTATGTGTGGTACAGGCCATCAGCCCTGCAGTCAGTCTCTCAGGTGGCACAATCTGGGGAAGGTGTCAGAGACTCCCCAGGCATTCTGTGGTTCTGTTGCAGGATAGCACCCTGCTGCCCACAGAGTCGACTTGGTTCTTCCCCCACTTGGGGTTTGCATTGCCTTCATCCCAGTGTGATGAAGTTTTATGGTGAAAGGTAAGTCTGGGAAAGGCACATGTTTCAAGGGCCTGAGGTTGCCAGGCCTGGCCCCAGGGACAGCAGGGTGCAGCCCCCTTTAGGATCATATCTCTCCCTGGGTGTGGGGTAACCAGCCCTCCACACCCTACACCTCTGTGGGCTTGGGTGAATTGCCAGCCCACTGCTGGGCTGCTGGACCTTCTTCGCATCAAATGGGCATATTTCACAGTCTTTTGTAGACATATGTTATCTATGTTATCCTCTTAAAAATTCCCACTAAAAGGATGCCATAGAATATTAGCAAAAATATCACAGCATTATTACTTTTTTCTGGTATAATTCTTGTTTACACATTTTTTTCCAAATCTTTGCTCTCTTTTTTGAAGACTCCAATTTACAGCCAAACTTTTTCAACCCACCTTTCTTTATTGAAACAGCTTTTTTTTTTTTTTTTTATGTTGGAAAAGCTCTTACTTGGCTTTTAGTATGATTAGGGAGTTGTTTAGGAGCAAGTACTACTGTTAGAAAAGTTTGATTGGTATTCTGAGGGAAAGGCAAGTTAAACTTTTTCTACTTTCCATTCTCTTCTCCTTCAGCCTATAATTGCCTCCTTCATTATGCTATATGTTTCCATTTACTCCACCTCCAAATAATGCTCTTAATCTTGTTTGCCTGTATTTTTCTCTGTAGTCCCTGTATTACTGAATAGAACATGTATGTGGCCCTTTGTTGTAGATCTTTCTTTACAGCTTGCTAGAAGCTAGAGCTCTCAGTGATCATGCTTAGAATCTGGCACATCATCTAGACTAAACGCCCTTTGCTGTTTGAGTAGCACAGGATGTAACAAGTAATCCTGAGCAGCACGTCTACAGTCATTGTTAGAGTATAAAATTGGCTTTCCCAGGATGCAGTGTCTTTCAAAACAGCCAGACCTGCAGATAGATTGGGTGCATCTTTTGAGTCCACTGCAGAAAAAGTTTGACTCTTCACTCTTTCTATATATGTATATGGGTATATAATGCTCATTTCATTATTCATGTATTTATATGTGCATCATACACAAAAAAAACCGTAAGCCTGAAAGAGATGAAACCTGACAAAACCACTAGGGGTCCTTCTTAGCAGAGAAGCATTCAGCAGTGTTGAAAAGAGCAGAGCCAATTTCTGAGACAAATTTAGCTTTTACTGGAAATGCCTTCTTTTGAGAAGGGGGAAAGAATGAAGAAAAAGGGGAAAAAAAAAAAAAAAAGATAACTTATGGCTTGCTGTTTAAAACCTTCCTGGACCAAACTCTCTTTTGCACTCTTTGTCACCTTTCAGCTCTGAAATGGAGACTAGCATAAGCAGTGTTAGGGCTCATCTATCCTCTCTTGAACTTCCCTGCTGAATTTGCAGGCATCAGCAGAAAAGAACCCAAATACAGACTGAACCTGGACCTCGGATGGGGGTGGGGACCTGCCAAGACTGAACTCAGTTCTCAAGCTTCAGTAGCCCTATAAGAATGCGGTTGAGAAAGGGAAAGGAGATTCATTCCTAATGAATGCAGTTTGAAATATATACTTCAAGACTTAAATGAATAGGTTTTCAGTTACAGTGTGGTGCAGAGAAGAGTAAATGTGGAACAACTGCTTACACAGACATAAAGCAGTCTCTCATTCTCTCACACTCTCTGGGTCCCTTAGGATGTGGTTGGGCAGATGGATACACACATGTGCAGAAGAATTTTCAACAAAAAAGCCTAGGAAGACAGGCAGAGAAAAGATCTTATGCAACAGAAACATAATTAAATCCTCTAGTAATGAGGCCAAGAGCTTGTAATTGCACATTTGCTGGGCATGTCATTTACACCAATTACTGGTTTGCTGCTTTAAAAATATTTTTTCAGGTTCATCTTTCTAGCTGTATCCTTATAGGGATTAGTAGACCCATCTTTCTTATAAAAAACTAGCTGGGAGAAGATTTTTAAAGGTTTTTAAATAATTTTATATGCAGTAAATCCTATTTAGTTTGCAGCAGATTGCTTTCAATGAACACATTTGGCAGTAGATATTGTAGTGGCAATTTTTTCCAGCACCCTTACCATTACACTGAGTATGTTGTATCTTGTGTTTCCCATAAATGTTTGTGACAAAGGGAACAAACAGCTCAGAAATACAACACTGGATAAAGTTTTTACGGTCTCTACAGCATACTTATGTGTGCTATGTACCTAGGCAGTTAAGTGATAGTGTTTGCAAGTTTGAAACATATGAAAGGCTATAAAAATTTACAAGGACAGGACATGTTTGTCATTTTCTCATTGGTTCCTTTCAGTATTTTAGGAAATCTCGTTTGAGAGTCAAGTTATGAGTTCCACTGCAGTTACACTGTACCTAATTAGGTCTATGCAGTACCATATATTTTGCTTAGTCTCAGTAAATCCCAACTAAAAGAGTTGGACTGCCAACTATTAAGATTGTTTCAAGTCTTCTGACATACACAGTTTCTTTAATTTCTGTGACTCTGACATAGTCACAGATTAAGAGCAAGGCAAAGCCACCTGAACCTGGCTCACCATGTGGTGGTATCAAAAACTTGCATTTACCTCATGTCTCTCTTTCTACATAGAAAAGTTTTGTTCATGGGAAAAAAATACTGAAATTGATAAATTTGACCTTTTTGCTTGGGAATGGCAGACATCTAGTTGTCCAGGATACAGCCCATATGCAGAGAATCTGTTCATAGGACATCTCAGACCAGTCATATATGTGCTATGCATGGATACCTTTTATTACACATTTGAAGCTTGTATTACAAATCCGCACACTATGCATCTGCTCAGTGGATGCATGCAGGCCCCTATGCATCCTTAGTACATCAAATGCAAAATCTGTAAACATGCAGACCAATTGCACGTATCTAAGCTGGATGAGAATGAGTGAGCACATGCAGATCACTCTGCAACTACAGCAGACATGTCGTATATCTGCTGCACTGGACACTGAGGCTACGTTTATATTAATAAATTAAATATATTATTCTTTGGCACTGAGACAACTGATATGGAATGGCTCACATCCATATTACTGAACTGTCTTATCCTCCCAAATAGATCAATGTCATCCAAACTAATCATTAGGAACAGTTCATGACTAATTCATGGCCAGGTCTTGAACTGTGCTTGGGAATTGTTGGGAGAACATTAATTCCACAGAGTCAAACCCATAACAAGGTTCATTCTAATAATTTACCAGTATACATGAATGACTTTCAATGTCCATGTCCATTTCCTGGCCTTTTTATATTTATGGTGCAGCCTAAATGCACTAGATGGTGCATATGCACACATTTCTGTCCTGGAAATCTCTAGAAATAATGACAGTTAATAAAGATTAATAGCAATATCAATCCCAAATAATTTCTAAAATCACAAAATAGGTAGTAGCTGAGCTAAGAATTACAAGCTACAGTGTGCTTTTTAAACCAGTACATCACACAACCCTTCACCTGTCTCCTTAGATGAATGTGAAAATCAGCAAGATTAATTTCTATCTCATGTTATTCAGGGGTACAATAATTAAGGAAGAGGCCAGCTAACCCTGTTTAATACTGTGCCTGAATGTAAAACTAGTTTCTTAAATGCCTCTCACATAAAAAAAGTATAGAAAACCAACAGCTAATCAGAAAAATATACCTTGGTGTCCTTCCTTTCAGCCTCAAAAAAGTTGCAATAGGCTACAACAAAAAGAACAATACATAGTTAAATACCTTATTTCATTAATAGGATTAAGCCACTAAAGTAACCCTTCCAAAAGCAATGCTTGGAACCAGAATGACAAGTAGGTGAATGTCTTAGAACTAAACTGTGGATACATTTCAGCTTCAAATGAAAAAGACTGAAAATGTCCTACAAGCAGATTTTGCCAATTCACATGTATGCATAGGAACAGTCACCAACCATAAGAAACATTGTGAAGTACAGATGTGTTTATAAAACTGGGGTTCTCTGTGGTCCATTAGAACCTTTTATAAAAAGACTTCAAATCCGTAACATCCATGTTGAAAATCTACTTGTTAATTAATATTTATTTATTTAACTGGTTGACGATTCATTTTCTGCCTGTTCACCTACTCGTTAATTTTTTTAGTGGGCCGTCACTGAACACACTTGAATACAGCAACCTGCCTCACTCAAGCAAGAAGCACATGACTGCTCTGACATCAGAGGTTGCACCCTGGTCTTTACCTGGCACTGTCCTTTACCTTTTTACTGTCAGGACCTGGCAGGAGGCATAATTGTCCTAGTATCTGTATCAGAAAACTCAGCCTTGAACAACATGTTACGCTGGAGACTACCCTTTGCCTTTCCTGAGCAGAGCCTTTTCAGTTTTCTTCTTTTGTGCTGTGCAGAGCAGGACCTACTTAGCAGGATGAGACATAAATTTATCTAGGAGGTTTTGGGGCTGCAGTTATCATAATGAGATAACATTTATCAAATGAGTCAACATCTGGAGTTATCACTTAGGCCCTCAGGAAGCTTACTTAGCATTAAAAAAATTTACGTCAGAGAACATATGATTTGGCTTACAATACACTGTTTTATCTGATAAAAATAAGTACAGAGCAGTTACCAAGAAAAGAGCAGCAAGGAGCAAACATAATGCATAAACACTGCTTTCATTTAGTTCACCTTTAAGAAGTTTGTTAAATATCCGGAAAGCATTCCCACATACATTTATCCCAGCCATTCAAAATCCTCCTTTGTCCACTACAGAGCCATCACAGGATTTGCCCAGAGTTTCTTAGAATGCTATTTCCCTCCATGAAATGTCAACATTTCAAGCACTTCTACACAGTTTCAAATTCAAAATGATAAGCTGAATAATGAAGCAGTCTCTAATCTCATTTGTGCATGTTCTATCTCAGCCAAGAATAGTAAAATTCAGTGATATTTCTAAACCAAGTGCTTTGTGGTATATCACAGACAAAAATATCAGATGATTTAGGATCAAAAAGGCTAAAACACTTTTTAGATTTAACACAAGAGGACTTTCTAGATAGATATAACTTACAAAACAGGGAGTAGGATGCAACTTCAACTAATGAAAGTATATACCTGCTCTACACACATTTTTGACAAATACAACTGAAAGAAGAAGCAATTCTCCCTTAGAAGAGACACTCTGGTTTCAGTAGAGGATTTCTCAGCCAAGAGCAGCTGAACTGGGTCTGCCTGTGTAAGCCATGACTGTAGCAATTAATGACTAATACAGATCATGTCAACAGCTGGCAGAGATAATGCTATTCAAAGGTTTTATTTATAATCCCTGCATCTGATATAGTGCAGTGTTCTCTCAACAACGAGAAGAGGATTTTTTGTGAACAGTCACATTGAAAAGTAAAGTTCTACTGTAGTGGATTATTTTCCTTGCTTTTTTGTTTCTGGTCTATTTACTATGGTTTAATTTCACTTACAAAATATGTCCTTCTAAAAGAAAAACTTACAGAATGAGGGAAAATTCACACTCTTGATGTCAGTGGCTCGTCTATAGCTTAAAATGACATATGAAAATTTGACTCTTTAATGTGTCCTGCCAACAAAAATTTAAGGCATTGGCACAGATGTAATCTGTCCATCATTCCTAAAATATTCTGTTTAATGTGAAATGGTTTTCCATATTTGCACATCACACAATGTATGAGACTAAAATTTATGGTGTTGCTGTCCTAGGAAAGCGTTATTTTATAGGGTTAGAACTGAGTAAAATGTGAATCATATCCACTAATTGATGTTGGGTTTAAGTTAATTTGCTAGAATTGCTGATTATCAAAACCTTATGTTAGAATTAGAGATGATGCCAAGCTCTCATATCATAAAACAGTAAAATACAATGGTCCAGTCCTTGTTTAACTCATTGTAAATAACCAGTGAAGTGCAGATTTACTCTGGGTCTGAATTGCTATAATTACTAGGTTTCCAAATCTAGTTATTCATTTGAGCTTCTCCTTTGGGAATTCTATAATTAATGACCAGGAATCAGGATTTTTGTTATCTTTTTGAAGACACCACAATCCATAACCTCTCATTAGCCTGGATTAATGTGATGAGGTGAAAATTCATTTCACTAAGTAACGAAATCACTAGTTTTAAAATGCAGGTAATAGTAATAGTAATATCTGTATTAGAAAATTATCAAGGAAACTACTGAAATATGAGTGTAAGCAGAGATATAAGATACATGAATGTAACTGCCTAAAAAATGAACAGCAAAGATACAAAGGAACAGGATCAGACTAAAATATTCCAGGATGCCACAGATGACAAACTTTATGGTAAATATTACATTTTTTTAACCACTTCAGTAGAAAAATTCATTTGGGCCAGAACAGAACGCAAACAACTATGAATTTTGGAGAATAGAACAGATGATGAAATCATGCACCACTGACACTAGTGCAGAAAATTAACATTCATCTAAACAGTGTACCAAAATAACAACAGAACATGTTTGCTTTGTTTATTTATGTCTGCTTTGGTTTTCACATTGCATACTATTTAAATGGTAATGGTATCCTACCCACATTATAATCAAAATGGAATAATTAAAGCATATACTCAATTCCATAGAATTATATTTGCTTCTACATAATTTTAATAAAACCCTCCTCCAATTTTTTTGCTTCCTCCCTCCAGTTACTATTGAACTTTTTCTCTGGCCGTTAGCTGATGAATTCATTCATCCAATAGATTGCAAATGAGCACAAGATAGTGTAGAGTGCATTCTCCTTGGCAGTTCTGGGGACCATGACAACATGTGCAGCCTTTTTGAAAAAGACATTCCCTTAAATCACATCATCCACACTCCTACTATCACCCTGGCCATTCCTTGATTTCCTAAATTATGTTATTACTAAAAAGTATATCAAGATGCTGGGCCTAGTTCAGCGTTTGTACAAAGATACACCTGTACAAACATGTCCACCCTTTTATTCTTCATTCCCTTTAGCATAAACCCTGTAAATTCATAATGTAGTCAGGACTACAGGAACATTCTTGCATCTCTTCATCATCTGGAACTGCTTTGACCTTAGCAGCATGGGCAAAATGTTCAGTATTCACTTCACCACTTGGGCAGCTTTTGGATCCCTAGTTTTGCTTGCCCAGACAGAAATATGCATGCCATAATGCGTACATGCCAATACTCTTGTAATGTGTTTCTCAGACAAGAGTCCAAGGCCAGAACTCCAGGGAGAACTGGCCCACCTTTCCTGTAAAAGCCACCCAAGGGGCTTCCAGTCTCTAGAAGGAAAGAGGAAATCTTGTAAAAAAGAAAGCATTTCAGCCTGCTGAGTGAAACAGATTAAAATCAAATGTTTTAAAACAAAGCCCTCTTCTAACCCAGCATATTTTCTCAACATGAGTCCTTCTCTCCAGCTTTGCTCTTCAGTCTAGCCACTTTCCGCAATTTCTTCCATTGCCACAACTTTTGCAGAAGCTCCCTTGGGATTTTGGGTAGTCTTTGGATACAAGCTAGCATGCAGCTGCACTGAGAACCCTGCAGGCTTTGGTGGTGCTGCAGGCTTACTGCCTGCTCCGGCAGGCTCTGGCAGCTTGGACTCCAGATGCCCTGTCTCTGCTCCATTTTTGCTGTCAGAAAAGAGGCAATTGTCCCATTTGCCCAGTGAATTGTACCTCAACCTCTGTCATAAGCATATAGTCTTTTATATCAGTCCAAGGCCATGTAATTTCATCAAAGTATAATATCCTGTACATAGCAAAATGTGAGCAGCCAGATGAAACAGCCCATTCATGAGAATCAGACCTGCTATGCATATTTTCTGAGCATGAGTAGCATCTAACCTCTGTTGTATGTGCAGGCCACATGAGAAGAGGATGTTCAAGGAGTTTAGTGAACACTTCTGGAACCTGTGCAGTTGCACAGCGCTGGGCTGGCTGTATATGGTAATCCACCACAGCATGCAGGAAGAGTACTTGCAATCGAGGCATGCAGCAGTCTGAAATCTTGGACGTATGACTGAAAGTATTCTTAGTGTCTCCACATGAACAACAGTCTGATAAAGTCATCTGCCCTGCAAAGGTTACCAGTCAGCCTAGGCATGTATTACGTTTCCACGATTAAAAGGTTTCAAGGTGAAAAACAAATATGCCCAAGAAAACCTGGGCATCTGGTAGGCATGCCAGAGTTGGGTTCTGTGGTACTAGCAATACCTACATTAGCATGTTGAAATCTTAGACAGGTTTGTCTACATGAGGTTCAAACACAGTGACTGCAGTGTAGACAGTAATTTGATTAATGTTATGAAAAGAACAATAGGAAGAGATATGTTGCCAAACAGTTCTGAGTTGCGAAGGGAAGTAATGGAAACATGAGGTAAAATATTATTTTTGGATATTGGAGAGTGTGTAGTATGGAATATTTTGGAGCTCATTTGTATTTGTTTGGTGGCTTGTTTGATTCAGACAGATAACATTACCACATTTTTTGGCTTTTGGACATGAAACATCATGAAAGTCAAATTAGAAGGAAAAAAATATTTCCATATTCTAAGAATTGTTTTCTGTCTCTTACATCCCTTTCTTTCTTCTGAAGATTTTTCAACACACCTATGTTAAAAACTCAGTACTGATCATGGAAGATAAAGCAGTCTCCTCTGACTGCACAAGAATATCTCTTGGATATCACTCCTGACTTTCTGGATTGAAAAAAATAAGTTATGAGTAGCTAGTATTATCTGAAAGTACCATGTTTGCATCCTGCTTTTTCTTTTCAAATCCCCAAGAAACTGATGCTATCAGCAGCTGTCTATCTGCTTTGTTCTTACATATGCTGGTGTTGAGCCTTTCAGATATTTTTCTTACCAGATATAATGCTGGTAAATATGTGAATTCAGGGTAAACTTCTGCCCTCAGTATTACTCTATCTGGTACTGTAGAAGCAAGTAATTTGTCTTGTCTGTTGGAATCTAGATTGTGATTGTATGCAGTGCAGTTCTTTTAATTGTTGCTGTTCTGATTTCTGTCCTTTAGACAGTTCTCATACTGGAGAGCTCCTGGAAATAAGTTTGGAGTCAGAAATTCTTTCTGTGTAAAAAAAATTGAGACTTCCTGTATTTGTGTGGTATGAGCCAGCAGACAGGAGATTTGGACTTTCTTGCCAGCTCCTGCACAGTGCATGGGAGCTGAAAGGCCCAGAATATCCTCAAAGTTTCATGTGGAAGTTTTCCACTTAAGAAACAAGGCAGCAATAAGTGTTAAACACTAGAACAGAAAGAGAAATAAAAATATCATGTGGTTATCCAGGACAGCTACGTACATAGATTTTTCACACAGTTTCCATGAAGAAGAAACAGTATCAGACATGGCACCTGGCCCATTTACTCTGTCTGGCATGTCTCTTCCCTTTATCCACCCCATAGCCTGGACACAAACCACACATAAGGACTTCATCAGGCGGATGGTACCACATGAGAATCCCAAGCCGTCATCCCAGATAGAAGGGAGAGCTGCTCCCAGAATGGCTTCTCCCTGAACAACCTCAAGGGAAAATGCTTTGCTCTAGAGATGGGAAAATATGCCAATAGGGTCATAATGGGTTATCACTTATGTTAGCAAGATAGGAAAAAAGCATACTCATTATTATGAGTTAAATTCAAGTTCTAGGGAAAGTCAAGAAGGGGTTGTTAGCTTCAGTGATGACAGGATTTAACTGTTTCTTATCAAATTTAACAGTTTTCCAGATAAGTACACTAAAAGCATTGAAAGAGAATATGAACCACTTGGATCCAAATAACCTCTCATGGAGGTTTCAGACTATTTGCTAGTTTAGTATTTTAATGGTTGGGAAACCTGGATTTGTCTAGTAAAACTCACATTAGCAGCCAACCATGAACTGGTAAATTGGCACCATGCTACTCTACTTCATCTGGAAATCTTAGCTGAAGTTGCTATTAGTGCAAAAATATACATGTAAAAGTAAAACATCTCATTAGTTATTGGACCGGAGTAGTCCTCTAACCTTCAGCAGGTACTGCAGTTACATCATGGACTTCTGACTATGGACCGCAAATGCAGGGTTATGGGAAAGAAAGCAAGGACCAAACTTCAGTGGTTGGCCAGATAAGAAGGCAGCTGGACCTTTTCTTTCCTTTAATGGGACTTGCTCCAACCGCACTGCAACACAGCTCTTTCCTGCTGCTTCCATACCACATCCCATGCCGTCTACCAAATGCTGTAAGAACAACAAGAAGAAGCAAACATAAATATTAGTTCCTTACCCCCTAACAATTTTACAGTGTTTAGATAAAGTTAAAATGCGTAGCCATATGTTTGACGTATGTTTGTTTCTGTGGCTGTGCATTGTGCAATAGTGGTTTTAGCCATCTTAATGTTCAGAATTTGATTTGAGGGGAGGAGACAGTGATCTAAGGTACCACATAAGGGACAAATTTTTTATTTGCTCAAGGAAGGAGAAAATGCAGTGAACTTAAAAAAAAGAAAGGGAAAGGGAAAGGGAAAGGGAAAGGGAAAGGGAAAGGGAAAGGGAAAGGGAAAGGGAAAGGGAAAGGGAAGGAAAGGAAAGGAAAGGAAAGGAAAGGAAAGGAAAGGAAAGGAAAGGAAAGGAAAGGAAAGGAAAGGAAAGGAAAGGAAAGGAAAGGAAAGGAAAGGAAAGGAAAGGAAAGGAAAGGAAAAGAAAAGAAAAGAAAAGAAAAGAAAAGAAAAGAAAAGAAAAGAAAAGAAAAGAAAAGAAAAGAAAAGAAAAGAAAAGAAAAGAAAAGAAAAGAAAAGAAAAGAAAAGAAAAGAAAAGAAAAGAAAAGAAAAGAAAAGAAAAGAAAAGAAAAGAAAAGAAAAGAAAAGAAAAGAAAAGATCTTTCATTATGATCCAGAAGCTGAACTACTCATAGGATGTATCTCCTGGGCCTCAGGAGCACCAGTCATCTTGGCGTGTAACATTTAGCCGTTACCTAAGCACTTTCCTAATAGATGATATTCAGTGCAATACTTTCTGAAGTAATACAGAAGCTAACCAAACTATTCAGCATCCAAAGACACAGTGCCAAAATGTTTTGATCAATAGACATCTAGTGTCTGCTATATCTACATGTGTATGTGCACCTACATGACAGATGCATCTCTCTGCATCTACTGCTCCTTGCTGGTGATAAGGTATTATAGTCAACAGTGGTCTAGTCTGTATAATCAACAAGGTTTTATTCTGCAGCCCACACACAGGCTTCTTCATTAGAGATGTGCCGGAGTGTCCAAGCATCTGGCAAATACATTACAGGACCTGCAGGAGGTCAGTGTCCTGCTGGGGGGTAGACAGGATGCTCTGGAGCATTAGATGCCCATGAACAAGCAGCCGTATAGATGCTGAAGAAGTCTGAATATTATTCACCTGACTATTGCCAAGTATCTGTCATAGAGTCAGGTTAATTGCTCCATAAGGGTTCCATTGATTTTATTGATTGGAGTGCGAGTGAATATTCAGACAGAAACTTGAATAAAGATGGAGCTGAACTCCACCCTCGCTGACCATAGTTCAAAGTGATTTACTTAGATCTTTCTTGATCTTAGTCCTGCTGTATTGCCATGGAGATGTGGATCCTCTATTCTACTTAGAAACCAGAGGCAAGGTTTCAGTTTTGCAGTCCTGTACTTTTAGTCACTTAGATATTGAGTATCTGAATATTTGCTTGCACCTTAGAATGACTAAAAGCAGAGCTAGAATTAATTCCAAACACCATATTCAACCTCTCTCATTTGGGAAAAATCTGATCTCTAAGTAGCCACATCTGCTTTGAGCACATGTCCAAGGGAGGGTTTCAGCCTCTACGCTCACATGCCACAGGCTGGATTCTTCTGACCAGGACATGTGCCCAGGCTGTGCGTGCAAACTCAGCACTTCCTGCCGAGGGAACACTGACTGCCATGACCAAACCTCTGCTTCATTGCCTTTTGCTGTCTGAGCTATATCCTGACATCTCCTTACATATAATTAACTTTCTCAGCTACAGTGTTAGCCAGCTGCAGGATTTTTATCCAATGACACATTTACCCCCCTGCCAAAGAGGCTTTATTTTTCCTTCTTTGTTTTGTTTTTCTTTGTTTTGTTTCTGTGTAACAAAGACAGCCAAACACGTTAGCCTTTCTTCAGGGACTCCCATATTCTGGGCAACTGTACCATATGCAAATCTTTCTGGAAAAGAAATTCTCAAGACCAAGCAAGCTCAATTATACATGTTTTTAACCTCATGGATGTGCAAGACCAACTTCCCAGCTTTTGGTGTTTCTGACCATGGCCATGGTCCGCATTCTCACAAAAGTGTTTTTCTTAGCTGTGGGTCATACAGCTAACTTAGACAGTCTCACACTCCCCTGCCACAGTCAATTTCTGCAGCACTGTTTAATGATCTCCTTAGCATAGACATTGATAATGCAAACAGTTCGGAAACAAATGCATAGTTTTACAGAGAAGCATCAAGGCAGACAGACCATTCTATTGGCAGAGCTGTGCAGCAATCTTTCTTTTTTAATTTAGATTTCAGTCTTCAATTGCCTTAGATGAACTAACTGCTTCTAAATCCTCCAAAGTGATATGTATGCATGAACAAAGCGGTCTAAGGTACTTGCTTTATTCTAGTTCTTTGAGAAGTGTTGATAAATGCATAGGTAAGCAAGCAGACAAGCAGTTACCCGAAGCATCTGGTGAAACCAGCTTTGAATGACAAGGGGTTCATGCCCAACATCCCCGTCATGGAATCTTTCACACTGAACAGAACTCACACATGCAATTTGCCTAAAAGCTCTGACTTCAAACTTATGAAATGCAGTTACCTGAAGTGGAATATACTGCAGGGCAATATATGGGTAGATATTGTATTTACTATACAAATACTTGGTGTAAAGACCATTTTCAAACAAACACTTCTTAAACACATTGAGTATTTTGTTAGAGAACACATATATGTACACTTGTGTTCTTTGCTAGCTACTTGCAAGACAACTCTACACAAGAGTAGCATTTAAAATTGCTGATTGTGCTTTAGTCATTGCCAGTGGCTTGCATATATATTGCAATCCAAGACAACTAGGGAGCTCAGAGAAAAAGTTGCAGTGCACATGACAGAATTCTTGCTGTGCTGAGAGAACAGAACTTCTGTCACAAGCAGCAACAAGCAACAAGTTTCTTAACCTGCAGCAACAAGCATTTTAAAATACATGTGATATGACCTTGAATGCTTCTTGCACAGAAAATAGAAGCAGCGCAAGAAACTACACAGCAACATGTGGTGCAGCTTTGAATGTGGAAAATCCTGTTGTGAATCAGGAGGTTGCGTTCAGACAGACTTCCTCAGTATTTTCACATGGATGAAAAATCATGATTTTCATGACCAATCATGAAATCTTTCTCTGTGGTTGAAATAATGAAATGCTTTTAGCTCTGAACATTCCACACACATCAGGACAGAACATTTTTCACAAAGTTAGGGTTGGGGTTTTCTTCATCGTTTTGGAGGACTGATGCAATGATTCTGAAACACCAGATACATTTGCACTTTACAAGATTAAGCCTGATTTATTCCTTAAAGTTAGGAATTTTTTCCCCTGCAAAAGAGAATCTGACATCACGGGTCAGGGAACACATAGTGGCAATATACTCTGATGATTGTACCCTGGGTAATTTAACACAGAGCATAATTGTGTGTGTTGGTGGGCACTATAGCATGATTTCTGTTTATGCAGACTTGGCATAATAATTGGGAAAATATTGTAAATTTGTCTGTCAATTCATTTTTTACTCTGTACTTCAGCTATGTAAAAATTACATTGTTCTACTCAAGACACCTTCCTCTTCCCTCTAATCGGCATCTGATCTAACTTCAGTGCTCAAAACCCACATTTTCTCTTCTCTATTGCAGGTCACACTGTACAATCATTTCTACATAAGTTGTGATTCCAGAATCTTTATTGCTAACCCCTGACAGAAAGAGCTTAGACAGCCTTTTAGATTTTGTGATGAGTTTTGCAAGGTTCTTAGCTAGTTGCAAGAGTCATTTTACTTGTGATCTGAGCAGATTTCATATGGAACTCATTAAAGACCATAAACCATCCATAATTTAAAGACACCTTCAGACAGAACATTCAAATCATTCTAAGGTCCTGCTGCCATGAAATTCTTAAGCTTTCTGAAAGGAAACTTGTGGTCTTTTATCTTTAATGTCCATGCAGAACATTTGTCAGGACTTTAAATAACAGTATTTTTTGCCAAATGAATATAAAGGAGGCTGAAACCTGAAGTGCGCTTATCCTTCTCTTACTTGAAATGACACTTATGTTACGAATGCTCATAATATTCATGTAAATATTTCTGGTAGCAGCAGTCCGGAGAAAAAGATGAAATATGGCAAAATGCTCCTTTTCAACATATTGGTAGCATGTGTACAAATCATAGAATCATAGAATTGTTAGGGTTGGAAAGGACCTTAAGATCATCTAGTTCCAACCCCTCTGCCATGGGCAGGGACACCTCACACTAAACCATGTCACCCAAGGCTTCGTCCAACCTGGCCTTGAACACTGTCAGGGATGGAGCATTCACAACCTCCCTGGGCAACCCATTCCAGTTCCTCACCACCCTCACAGTAAAGAATTTCTTCCTTATATCCAATCTAAACTTACCCCATTTAAGTTTGAACCTGTTACCCCTTGTTCTGTCACTACCGTGTCCTTGTAGGCCCCCTTCAGATACTGGAAGGCTGCCATGAGGTCTCCACGCAGCCTTCTCTTCTCCAGGCTGAACAGCCCCAACTTTCTCAGCCTGTCTTCATATGGGAGGTGCTCCAGTCCCCTGATCATCCTCGTGGCCCTCCTCTGGACTTGTTCCACCAGTTCCATGTCCTTTTTATGTTGAGGACACTAGAACTGCACACAATACCCAAGTGAGGTCTCACAACAGCAGAATATCTGGTCATCCAGATTATAGTCTAGCAAAGCTAATGCACTTTATCCAAATATGCCCAAAATTGCTAGTAAATCTCTATTAAAACCTTTCCAGGTTTTTTTCTCTTCCAGCCTTCCAACCAGTTTGAACTTTTTAAGCCCAAGTAATTTCTGAAAGACTATAAGTGGAATGTGGGGTTTTTTTCATTACTTAGAAGGTCTCATTTACACAGCTTCCCTGCTACCGAATTGATAAGTCTCTATCTTAATGAACTGCAGAAGTTCTTCTTACTGAGCAGATAATATTTTGTTGATAGGTTTATAGTAAATCAAGGAAAGCATGCACTGTCCCCTGCAAAGCCAACCACACAACTCCAGACGCTTAATCCTTAAACAAAGGAAAGCCAACTTGATGTTTTTCTTGAGCAAATCATTTACTTCTTAACCTTCCTAAGGTAAAATCCACCCTAGTGCAACGGGATATGCATCAGGCCTATAAGCTACTTAGTTCTGCTTAGGTCCCAGTTGTGTTTGGAAACATACAAAAGTGACTCTTAGTTGTTGCACAGGCCTTGTGAGGCTCATAAAAAGTAAGCAGTGATTGAAAATTTTTCATAGCTGATGTGATTTGACCACATACCTTAGCATCACAGACTGCTAATAATATATATAACCAAAGTACAACATATCTGGCTAATTTCCACGCTGGGTTACCTACTTCACAGATTAAATTTTGTGTGCTCCAGTTAATATATAAATTAGCTTATACATTAGCTTTCAATACCTATAAATTAGCTTATTTTGATCAGATCTTAAAAAGTGAAAATTATGTAGATGATTTTTTAGGCTTGACCTAAGCATAAACAAAAATCTTTCTGACAAATAAAGAGAATTTAAGGAATGCACAAAAAATATAGCAGGGATAAAGTTCAATGGCAAATCAGAGCACAAACAAACACTAGAGACAGAAAAGGATCCAGGGAAAAAATGCACTTCTTGAACACTTATCGGTTGAGCCCTGCTCCAGGAGTCAGAGGCAGCTGCTTTTGGAACAATAGGCTGAAGTTAAAATTCATGTTGTAGTTACTATTATTTTGATTGGTTTGGTTTTGTTTTTTACAAAATCTTCCTATGCACATAAATGAAATGTGATCCTTTACCAAATTGCAAATTTATAGTGAAATAGGTTGAAGTATAGTCTTTCAGAGAAGCAGATGATGACTGACACAATTTTTGTATGTTTGTTTTTCACGTTTTTGAAAACTTCCTAGATTGTTCTGACGCTGCCTTTGCATAACAGAGTAAGCTTAAGTTTTTCCCAGTCATTTATAATTAGTAATTTTAGTATAAAAGAGAAAGACAATGTCATTGCAGTAAACAAGACAGGAGAGAAAAAATCTTGTCTCTGTACAGCTTAAGCTCTATAGAGGAACTTTTCAGGAGAGAATAACTGCTTTTTCTGTTTAGTAAATTTCCTGTCAACTAGAATTCCAGTGATGACTAATTCACTTCTTAAAGTTTAAGCTTGTTTGTTTGTTTATTTTGAAGGACAGTCTTGGAAACCAGCATGACACTTTCAGCTTCATGTTACAGCTTTCAGCTAAACCAGATAGAGGATGAGAGCAGTTTGCACTACGTATTATCCTACTCTTTCCTCTGTCAGTTATATAGTAGAGAGAAAAATCTGTCTTATAACGGGAGTGAGGATTGGTTCCAGCAGTAAACGGTTTCTCAAGGAATCTTAAGGAATTGATAGTTACAAAACTATGCCATCTACCTAACTTGATCGTTCTCCTCCTTTGCCAGTTCACCTGACCAGAGAGATAGTTCCTTCAGTTCACCTTCATCACCCTCCTACTTCTACCTATCTCTTCCTTTGCTTTATCTTTTTTTTTTCCTTTCTTACCCACCAGTGCTCTAGCTCACATTTACATTTATATGTGACTTTATTACTCTGACGTATACTGTCAAAACTATGGTAAGTAAACTCTAGACAATACAATTAAAATCAACTGTAGAATAATAATAAAAAATAATAATTTTGAAACAACAGATTTGTAAATCATCATGTGTCTTATGCATTTCTCCCCTTTCCTGAACCTGCCGGTTTCCATTGCAGGACCTTTCAAGAGCAGACTGTTATTTGCCCTCTAGTTACAGAATGGGCTCTAATGATCACTGGAACCTCCAAGTAATACTGAATTGCTATCAACAAGCAAAATGAAAATGCACAAAAAGAGAAGAGTATGACTATCAGACAGAAGGATCTAGTTCTTCTATCACTATTGCATAAATGTAATTAGATTTGACCAAAATTTTTCATTTGCATTTTCTTTGCCAAGGAAGCTTTGATAGATCATTTTGACCCAGACACAACAATTCCAGAATTGTCTGAACTATAAATATTCATGTTTCTTTCTTCAACCTTCACTTACATTTGTTTTTCCTGTATTCAAGCAATACTATTTCATTCTGAAAGGTTCAAGGGGAGTGAATAAAAAAAAATAGTAAATAAACCAAATATAAGATAGCTTTATCACAGAACCCCAGTATGGTTTATCTAACCCTCACTAGTCATAAGAAAAGAGTTCTGGGGTCTTACAAGGGTTACACCACTCCTTGGGAAGATTTCCAAAGATTATGAAGATAGAGACTGTAGCCTCATAAATTAATGGATAGTGTTGTGCAATTTTTTCACAGTACGATGTGTCTGTATGCTTATGAAGCAACTTGGGAGGTTAATGAGTACAAGTACATACTACAGATTCTTCACATAATTTTAATCCCCTTGAGACAAGAATATGATGCAAAAAAGCTCTTAGAAAATCCTGATAAATGGTAGCAGAGAATTTTAAAGGAGGAGAAGATATTGCTCCAAGGCCCCCCAGCAACTCAGACATGCCATTCTTCTGTACCTGATGCTGAAAACTGGTTAGATTACAAGACACATCTGTAGAGGGTAGCCATTCCTCCCCTTTCCAGAAAGTTTATTAAAGTGTTTATGAAGTGCTTGCTTCAGCTGTCAGGTCCTCAGGACATTTTGTTGCAAAAACTCTTAAACTAGACAGGTATCAAATCTCATTGTTCTTGGAAGCAAGTCTGATTTCATGATCAAGCTTGCCAACAGCTGACCTCTGTTCTAGTGTAGATGAGAATACCTCAGGTTGGACGCTGTGGAATAAGCAATGTAATATTTTTATAAGCAAATGAGACCTAGACTAGAGAGCGTGGTAACTCATACCAGGGAGCTTTGGAAAAAAAAAAATATTTTCCTGTCTGCGTAGCAGAGAGTGCAGCTGAAACTGGGTTTATGGCATCAAAAGTCACAAAAAAGTTTTTTGTACCGCATCTGTTGCTGGTGTGTTTTCACATGCCTTTTCAGAAACCCAGTTAACCCATGGCGAATGGTAAGTAAACTGCACTTTTAATACTTAGACATCTTAGATATAGTCTAGTCTGAAAGAAAGCTGGATGAAATTTGTCAGAACAAATGATAGGTAACCTCTGAAAGCAATAGTCAAGCTGACAAAGACAAGATGGAGAGTCACAACTCAAAGATGTGATGTGGGACTAACAGTTGGTAACCAGCTGGAGTGCTATGTAATGGGTAGGGCTCTGTAATTCAAGAAAGATGTAAACTAACTAGAGAGAGTTAAAAACTGATCAACTGCCTGGAAAATTTGAATTAAAAAGAAAGATTAAACAAACTGAGATTGGCAGTAAACAAGGGAAGACATAATGGTCCTAAATGGCTTATAGAAAGAATTTATTAAAAGAAAATCTTTTTCCAAAGTTCACAGTGCTCAACATCTAGCAGAGCTGATACAAACACAGTTCGCTGTCAGTCCTTCCTTGGAAGTGACAACACTTATTTTTCTACCCAAACATGGACTATAAATGACCATTGAATACTTTTCCATTCACTTGATTATTATTAATGTGCCTATACAATCATGAGCAAGTCTATACGTTTCATTCTAATCGTAAATGCTTCTTTTTGTTTTACATTGTCTTAATTCAATCCATAGTCCTCATTTAAATAATATAAAATTACACTGCTTATGAAATTTTATGTAATAATATGGGCACATCTATGTATATATGTCATGTAAAGTTCATGAATGTATGAACCTGTAAATTCATCCATTGACCTGAAAAATAAATTGAATGTGTTGCATCTATGACTTCTGCAAGAATGTGTACTTGATTCCACTTTCCATTTAAACTAGTTCTATTTGAAAAAATAAAAATCAGTGCCCTTTGTCTGCATCTTTGACTTTGGGCTTCTAATAAAAGGTTTAAAACATTTAAGAGGTTTCTCTGTTGCCTGATTCTTAAGTCCCTACAACACCAAACCCACCCCTACCTGCAGGGCTTTTTAGTTACAGGTTTATAATCTAAGACCATACTATTTGTCTTCAAATGTTCATATTAAGCATTTTTCTGGCCATATTGAAAAGAAACTATAAACAATGTTGAAACACCTTGTTAATCATAGGTATCATTGACAGGTAAGGACTATCATAGAAATCAGGCATAGCAAGAGTGTCCTAGGCCACATTTTACATGATCATTTATTTAATACATATTTATTTAACAATGTAGGTATATATGTCTTCAAAATTAACCAAACTTTGCACTGGAAGAAGATATTACAAAGATTTTTTGCACTCTTAAGAGCACAGTGAGAGCAGTGACCTGCAGCTGCAGCCTGTTGCTGTGGAGTCCTTATTTCATGAACAACCCTTTCAAAAGGTATGCAAGGATGCAGAGCAGTCCCTCCATCCATCCAGAGCTGCAGGGATGAGGTTTTATTTCTGAGTGTGCACCAGGAAGAGCAGAGATGAGTGACATAAAAATTGGGAAACATTTTTGTATGACATTTAAATAAAACACCAATGCTTCTCTATGATAGAACTTCTTGAAACAAAAGGATGAAGACTCCATCTAAGTGGCCTGCATCATGAAAATAACTCATCTGAAAAAGCCAAAGGTCATTTCTAGTTGGATGCCAGCAAAACTAAAGCTTCATTTCAACTCAGTCTGTCACAGCTAATTCTGTAGTGAAGCAGCAGAAATTCATACAGTGGGATGACAGCTGTCCTGCTGGAAGGCAGTGTTTGGTATTGAAACAGGAGGGGGAAAAGCGGCTTCAGAAAACAGGTACAACTTCTGGCTCTAATTCCTATGTTAGATTATACATGTGATTTTCTGGTTTCTGATACTGTGAGCATGAATGCATTTTCCATGCATGATTCCTATACATGATTTCTACGGCTTGCAGAAACTTTTCACATGATCTTTGCAGCTCTGAACCACCTGGTTTGGCAGGCAGGACAGCTTTTGTGTTTCACTAAAAGACTACTGAACTTCATAACGTGGCATGACCACAAAATATCTAAACTTTTATGAAAGAGTTAGCCCTGCCAAGATTTCTAGACCAGAGATGTCCCAGCCTTAGTAAAGATTTGTTGTGTATTAAAAGAAAAAAATAAAACATACATCCAGAAAGAACAACCACCTTAAAACACTCTCAGAAGTAAATTCCTCATGTATTTGTTTTACAAGCTTTGGGGCCATGATTTCTGAAGCTCTGTTTGAGTCTGCTTTTAGAGTGACAATATGGCCCATACTTCCTGCAGGTCTTCCCTGCTTTTCAAGACCTCATCACCTTATGCTTGCACATAATGGAGCTGTTCAGCCCTGCCAGTAGGTGGTCTAATGAAATATTACCATGCTATTTCTTCAAGGACTCCTTTGGACTCTTGTATCATTTATCCTTCTCAAAATCATAGTATTTATTTTGGACTGTTTTGCTGGAATTGCTCCTTGGTCCCTGATTGATTTGATGAAAGGAAGGACAGGCGCCAGTGCCCCTTAGCCCTGTTCAATAACAGAAATGTTTCTCTGAGTTTGGCAGCCTCTCTCTAAGTGCTATTCCAGGTTTCCTCTCAAGAGTAGCTCTTTGATGACACGTAAGATGCTTGGAGGAGTCCTGTTGACATCACCGGTATTGGCTTCTCTTGTAGGAGAAGCAATTCAGGCAGACATGAAAGGCATTGGAGGACAGGGAAAGGAATGGTCTTATGCAAGTCGCAGATCAAATGCCTTGTATCTCCTCCAGAACTGGCAACTAATTTCTTCGAAGCCGAGCTAGAGAATTGAGGCTGTCAACCTGAGCACAGATGGGACTCCAGCTGAGCTGCTGTTTGTTTAGTGACAACAGCTGCTCTCAGCTAGGACCTTCAGAAAATAGTATGTGTTTGGAGAGGCAGGAGGATGCTGCTGCTGCTGTGAAGTACCAAGTATCCTCATCTCCGCACTCTGACTGCTGTGGGAGCTGAAAGCTCTCAGCACTTTGTTGGCAGTGATCGTCACCTCATGATTAGATGCATGGACAATTAAGGCTTTCAGATATTCCCACAGAAGTGATGAAGAATTGCAAACATGAGGTTCTGATTCTCACTACTGTTATGAAGTGTAACTGCTGAAACATTTATTTCCACTTCGAGTATTAGTCCATATGCGTACTTCACTATTGGCATGAGTACACAGTATGGAGCTGAAATTTGAAAACTTTGGCCACCAGTATCTGCTGGGGACATTCCTTCTTGCATGTCCACCTGCTGTGATGCCAAAAGCGTAAAGGGCGGTTTAGGCATAATAGCACAATTTCTTCTCAGCATTCATTTTTTCCCAGTATAATCATTTGTACCAGTCAACATATACAATAGTGTTAGCTTAACAGTACTAATTAAGTAGCTGTTCCCTGAAAGTTCTTTAATCAGATTTAGTTTGTAGTCAGAAATCAAAGGAGCTTCTTTTTTTGTGATAAGCTGTTCCACCCTGGAATTGCTAGATTGAAACACTGCCCATCTTTTAAGACAGAATTACTTCTTACTGCAAGAAGTATCTATATATGCTGTTTAATTATATTTTTTAATTTTACTACACCCTCTTTTACTTCCAGGAAGAGTATTTTGGACCCTACAAGGTGTTACAAGATGTGAATTCTGAAAGTTCTGGGGAAAAAAATTAAAAACCCCAGATTAGAAAATTCTCATGAAATTCTGGAAACATTTAGTTGGTGGGATAGGAGGTGTGTTTTCTTCAGGCTGTCAAGAAGGGAGATAAAATACCATGATTTTCTAAGAGGCTGAAAAGCAAAAATTAGATCAAAGACCTTATAAATTCTACCAGGGACCTACCAGATAATTTGACTATTACAAACTAGTTTCTATTGAAATATAAAGAATAGCAGATCCTCGAGCAGTATGATTTTTTTCCCCTAATTTTCTTTTCTAGCTTTTTCTATGGATGCATACATGTTACTTCTATCCATTTTAGCATAGACAGCAATGTATGTGTCCAACAACATGTAGGAAGGTAGTCTAAAAGATCTCACGTGCTAGTGAACAAACTAAACCCTGTCCTTTTGCCTTTTCAAATCCTGCCTAAAACTTCACATTAGATGCTAATGAGAAAGAACAAAAACTGCCATTTGGGAAAACTGAGTTCTGTTCTCAGCTCCACGCTGACATTCTGTGGAGATTACTTGTCTATAACACTATTCTTCATCTGCCTTTCCCTCCACTCATGACTTCCATACATGCTTGTACATGTGTATCTTTAGTCTCTCTTGACCATTTAGCAGATTTTCCAGGACAACAAACTGTATCTTAAACTGTGCTTGTGTAGTGCCAGCTATGCCTTGGTTTTGTTTGCTTGTTTTAAATTCCTGTGAATAGGCCACTTATATGAGGGCTCTCCCAGAACTGCCAATGGCACAACTCCACCAGCACTGGAACTAGCAACTGGCTTCCAATGCACTTGTGTCTTTTACCCAGTTTTTCACTGCATGTTTTCTCACGAGCTTTACTGTTATTAGACATCAAAAAGAAAGAGATTAGAGATCCTCTAATTATGAGAAAATATTTCAGTCTTTTTGTGACTTACTGGCAAAAAAAAAAAATCTTAATCAATCCTATCTGTGCAAAGTTCCTATGTACTTAATAATTTTGAAAATCTGTCAAATTCAGCTCTGTCAAATTAATTAAAACTGGCTAATGAGCTTAAAAGTTCTGTAGCGATTTACTAAGATATGAGAGACAGATGGAAGCATGATCATGCCAGCTTCATTTCTTTGAGGAACCAGGATTAGTAAAAAGCCCTCTTCAGTTCCTAATAATTTTTTCACTGCAAAATTGTATTCTGTATACTTACAAACTTACATCTTTAGACTTTCTTTTTTTTTTTTTTTTTTTTTTGTCTATTATGTAATTTCTTATTTAGACAACATTCAAGGCAAATGTTCTTCAGCCAGGGGAACAAAGAGGTGGAAGTCCTTGAGAAGCATCATAACGATACTCTGATTTTCTGATGAAGAGGTATCTTAGTACCAATCAGGCAGGCCTGGTAATGGTTAAACCCAGTGCCAGCTCTAGATATCTGCTCTTCTAAATAGAATTACACTGAGTCCTGCATGTATTAGATGTGGTACTGAATATGAGTTAAATATAAGCTAACGGTGCTGCCTCACATGTATCACCATTCCTTTTTTTAAAAATAAAATTTAAGTGCAACACTGAAAGCCCAACCCTACTTGGAGATTTTCTTGCTCAGTCTGATTTGCTCTTGAAGCTCTGCCATTAATGATGAAGCACCCAAATCTGGTGCTTCTAGCAGGCTATGTAAGAGCTCCTTTCACTTTCCATAATCTTCTATAGAGTCAAAGAGTGGTTAAGGTGGGAAGGGACCTCTGGAAATTGTCTAGCTCAACCCCCTGCTCTGAGCAGAGCCAGCTGGACCAGCTGTTCAGAACTGGTTTTTGGTTTAGTGGTGAGCTTTCTTAAATCTCATCAGTGGCTTATATATCATAGCAGTGTTCCTAAATAAGAGATTATTCATATCTATTCCAATATTATTAATATCTCTAGAATTAGCAAAGTCAAATGAATGCAGCTGCTAGGATCCAGAATCACAGCCATTTGGGTCCTTCTGTCTGGTCAGAGTCATTCTATTCAAATGCCTTGATGCATGGGTGTAAGTAAAGCACAGATCAACTTGGATGAAGTCGGTCCAGTGAACACACGAAATGAATCCTTCTGAATCAGCATAGTCAGAAAAAAAGCCCTGTCTCTATTTGCCTGAATAAAATTAAGCGCACCTTGAAAAACCTTTATGGAATGATTTTTTTTTAATACCATACTCAGAGTGCAAAAGAGAAATGTTCTCCCTACAAGACCATATCAGAAAAACAGAAAATCTACAGTGTTATATTCATTTATGAGCAAAGCAAAGCAGGAGAGATGTTTTCCTTCTGCATCTTAGAGAATAATTTTATTTGTTCTATTTTATACACATACATTAAACCAAAAACTTTGTTCTAGGAACGCCTGGTTTGCTTCACTAACTGGAAAGGAAGTAGAAGGAGTTGCATCAGGTATAAATATCTGCTTCTCAGATGTTAAATCTCATTTCTGGTCTTTTGGGTTTTCTTGGGTTGGGGTTTTTTGGGTTTTGGTTGGGTTTTTTTCATTTATTTACCAGATTATCATCTGTCTCACACATCTGGAAACAGAGCATTTCTTACAGCTATAGCTGCAAATAAAGCACTGTGAAACACACACCAAATGGCCAATCCTTTATGAAGGAATATTCCTTCAGGAAATACAATTTTACAGTTGCCCTCAGGTCACTATTAACAATCTCAAATAATTTCTGTTTCCATCTTTAAGAAGCCTAGGTATGAACATGGATCAGTAGCTGTCTTAGTTTAAGCCCAGGCCGTAAATCAGAACCACGCAGTCTACTTTCCCCCGCACCCTTTCTTCCCCCCGCTCCTGGAAGGAGGGGGAGGAGAATCAAAAGAATGCAACTCCCACGGGTTGAGATAAGAACATTTTAATAACTAAGGTATAACACAAATCACTACTGCTACCACCAATAATAATAATGATAAGGGAAATAACAAGGGAAGAAAATACAACCGCTCACCAACCGGTACCTCACCCCCACCCCACAGTGATTTAGCCCTTCCAGGAACTCTCAGTTCTACATCCTGGGCATGACGTGCTGTGGTATGGAATACCTCTTTGGCTAGTTTGGGTCAGGTGTCTTGTCCCTGCTTCCCCCCGGCTTCCCCTCGTCCCTGGCAGAGCATAAGACTCACAAAGTCCTTGGTCAGGGTAAACATTCTGACCAGCAACTGAAAACATCGGTTTTATCAGCGCTATTCCCAGGCCGAAAGTCAAAACACAGCACTGCACCAGCTACTAAGAAGGAGAAAAAATGACTGCTACTGCTAAACCAGGACAGTAGCCTTCAAAACTGTAAGTGAAAAATGTATGTAAGTGAAAAATATCACCTCTGTAAGCTCACTCTGAACAGTGTAACTTCTGTATATTATGCACATGTATAATTTTTCAGCCTGCCTTTGCACAAGTGAAGCAAGAATTTGGCTCTCTGGTTTTATGGTCTATATAATAAAAAATACACAGCAATGAAGAAAGACTAGCAGCTGCCTTCTGATGCATACAGCACAGCACCTCCCCAGGGTATCCTGCCAGTCATCTTAGGTGGTTCAGATCCTGGCTGATGATCTCTGCAGATGAGATCCTACATTTCTGCAAGTACTGATTATAACTTTGAGCAGAGTATTATTTTCCCCTGCCCACCTCTTTCGTGCGGTTTGTCAGACCCTATAAAATTTTGTGCAATTTTACTGCTGCTGCTTTCCCTCATTCCCCTGAGCCACATCTGGTATGTTACATGTTTCCATCTGAGATGCTTCTGCTGGCTTTCCAATAGCTTCAGTAAAGTGATATTGGCATAGGTACTTTAAAAAAGTGGAGGACCCTTTGCAGCACAGATCATTGCAATATGTCTCCTTCTGTGACTGAGCCAATAAGTTTAGTACTGATACTTTTGGCTATGACGATTTCGAATCAGCAGCTATGCTTTTGTTAACAGGAATTGTTCAAATGGTTAATTTTTCGTTGTGATTAGCATGCAAACCCCTGTACATATGAGCACTTACTGTGTATATGTCTATATACAAGTTTGTCTATATGCAAGTGTACTTAAAAATGGATATAAGCACAAATGCTTTGTGACTGGCAGAGAACGAGCAAAACTAATGTCCTTGACCCAGTAATTAATGTCAAGCTTACATTTATAAACTTTATAATAGACTTTCCCAATGCTTTGTGTCACACAATTTGTGTGCTGAAAGACACAAATTCAGATGCCCTGCCCCCTCCTCACACCACAATATTTCTCTCTCGTCACAAAAGGTGAATTTTCCTTTCCTCTCATGGCAGCACCTCTGGCACTCACAAGGCTCCCTACCACTCTCTGAAAAAGTAAAAACCTGTCTTTGCAGTATATAAAATGTGTTTCATTCACTATAAAAATAAGAAGCATTTTTTTTGCAATGTACTCCCTGCAAGTTTTACCAATATTGAAGATCATTGGTGGAAGAAAAAGAAAACAAAAAAACCTTAGATAGCCCAGATGACAAATACATTTGGCATTCACAGTTTCTTATTAGACTAGTTTTTAAAAAAAATCTCTTTGGCTTAATACACTTCAGGAAATTAATATTTAACTTGAAGAAAATTTAGAAACCCCTAAAAGCCCCCATCACAAGCTGCTGTTTGGTATTGTGAGACCTGGCAATAGCTGTACAGGTTCCCCCTCTCAGCTTTTTTTGTCTTTATCCTTCTTTAGTTTCCTTCTCAGCACTTGTGGGTCTGTGATACTGGGAGACTCTGCCTCCCACTGCAGCACTGATGTGCACTTCCAAAAGCTATGACATGGAAAAAAGGGAGGATTTTCTACCTTTCCTACAGTTTATCCCTGGGAGAAATGGAACACCTCATGTGATGGGGACATTACAGTGCAGAGCATAAACACGTGTCAAAACCCAGATGATGAGATACAAAAATATGGATATAACAGGAAATTAAAATGCTCTGAGAGTGTTTCCTTTTGAATTAATAACTCTTTCCAAGCCTTCAGCTTTATTTTGCATTTCTAATGCAAAACATTTGCAACATAAGAAGCATCAGGCTTTTTTCACTAAAAGATGATGTATGTCCCTCGAAATTATGAACATGTGTATGAAAACCTGGTAGTCCTAATAAGGCAAATTGGCAGCATTGGCTTATCCCACATGGACACATCTATGCAGAGTAATAACTGAGCAGTAGAAGAAGTAAAGATGTCTCAGATACTTGCCATTTCTTACTTTACTTATTAAACACTTCATAGTGAAGTGTTCACAGTGTCTTGTAAAAATGAATCTTTCTTCTTGAGAAATACCAGTTCTTCATCTTGAATTATTTAGACATCACAGCCCAAAGATTTTCCCAGCCACTTTTCAGTGTTAGAGCTTTTCTAGAATATTTCAGGAAAGGGCACCAAAATATACATTGATAAAATGTTTTCCATATCCAGCTGAAAATGACAACAATTAAAAATTCATATTGATAAACAAAACTGGACGGAAAAGTAAACTTCCTCTTTATAAGAAGGCCATATATGCAAGCACAGCATTCATTTCTTTTGAAGCTATAGAAATAAATGCAGTAGTTTTCCAAGTAATCTTTTATTTCTGAATGTACTGCAAAAACAACAAAGGCTCCCCTCTGGTTTGGGAATTAGACATGACCTAAAAAGATTACATAAAGTAACAGTTTATATGGAATAGGCAGTGATTTACCAACTGCATTGTTAAATCAATACATTTCATGCTCTGTTGGGATGAGTAATATAGGGAAAAAAGTATGTATATAATTATGAAGCGAAACAATGCTCACTTTTTGAGAAACAGCAGCCACAACATTATGAACTCATCTTGGGCAGGAATGAAGAGGCACAAGCAAAGACCCTTCACAGTACTAAAACACCACAATGCTTTGCACAGGAGTTTTTTTAAGAACTCTTCCAAAACATTATTTCATCCTCTGGGATATACAGGACTATTATAAAACCCCAGTTCTTAGAATTAAAAAACAACATTGGCATGAATCTCCAGAAATAAGCAAGTAAAACTGTTTAGTTTCAGTATACATACATCATTAAGAAAAAAAAAATCTTGAGCACAGCATGCAGGTGTTAAATCTGGAACTAGACTGTAGACAGATTCACTGGCAAGAGAACAGGGGAAAGTATTTTAAGTACAGGCAACACAGCCTCCACAGAGCTGATCTGCAGAGCTCAGCATTTGAAGTAACTGTCTGGGGGCTTAGCACATTTTTCCCCATCTCTTCTGTAGGATACTGAGCAAGGGATAGCTGCAAGCAGGACTTCTTACCTGGGCTGTTTCTTTAGCTGTCACAATGGGTCAAGTGGAACCATGCCACAGGTGCCAGCTACTGTTTTCCGTAACTCAGTTGTACTATTTGTGTCATCAGAAGGCATTCAATGCCCACTGGAAGAAAACAGATCTTCCTCTCTATGGAAAAGTGGTTCTGGCTAGAACTTTCCTTTCCAAGACACATGGTTTCAGCAAAAACTAAATCAAGCATCAGGTCTTCCATGCAGTCAAGAATGATTGGTATTAACAAAAATCAGCTTTTCATTTTTATTCAAAAAAAAAGTTACCATAGATAGAACAAAAAAACCCCAAACCCTGAGGCTTAAAGGATTTTACACAGAAGACCCTTCAATCACTGCAGAAAAGTAGATATAAACCACTTATTTCCAAATGTAATAACACAAATTCAGAAATTGTTACAGAAGTATTATTTGTCTTACTAATAAATTCACACAACATATTAAATACCTGGGTCATTTGTTAAAGTAGTCATTAGTTCTAAAACATTTTCTATAGTTAAAACTGGAGATATGTTTGAAAGTCGGGTCCTTCCAGTGTATAGGTCTCAATCTGCCAAATCTAACAAGGTAGCAGAAGAATGTTCTTTTCATTTACCTTTCCAGCATAGTGCCCA
Organism: Psittacula echo; assembly: GCF_963264785.1. Taxonomy (NCBI): domain Eukaryota; kingdom Metazoa; phylum Chordata; class Aves; order Psittaciformes; family Psittacidae; genus Psittacula; species Psittacula echo. The sequence continues at coordinate 32,399,484 of NC_137738.1, read as the reverse complement.
TGGTTGGATGAATAATCAGAATATTCATATGTAAATAAGGGAATATGAAAGCATTCAACTAAGATGGCTGGTCTTCATTTCTTGTAAAGGAAGACTAATTCATTGTTAGAGGAAAGTAGGAAGAGGAAATAACTGAAGCTGATGTTTTCGTGGTGTTGTCATAATGACTTGCGCTCGTTTGTTATCAAGTACACAGTCTTGTGATAAAGATGTTGACCTAGTGCTCAGAAGCTCTCTGCTTCCTTTCTATTCAGCCACAGCTTCCCTCTCTCTCATGTTTAAGACAGGATGGATATTAACTTCTCACACCACAAGGAAGGCTGATGCTAGACATGAAGAACAATAGGTTTCTTGATTGTCCAGTGATGGAAGATACAGTTCCTACTCAAGGTTGGACAGTCTTCCTATATATAACCACGAATGGCTTAATTTCTTTCCACTTAATTAATAATACTAATTTAAAGTCTATTTCAAACTCTGAATACCAGTCTTCAATAAAGACATCATGTAAGGTGATCTGAGATCATAATTAATTATATTTGACCATTTAATATTATTGAATAAACAAAAAAAAAAAAAAAGGAAGGATTAGGTGCTATATACATAATAGTCCTCTTTGTGTACTGTAGAGGGTGTTTTCCTTCTCAAATAAGTGGGAGCTTTTTATTGATATATTAATGAAAGAACTGAATGCAGAGTGACTCTTTCTTTCTGCTTTTTAACTCCCTTAATGAAAAAGAAGAATTTCCAGGAAGAAAAAAATGAGAATGTGGTCCCTTGCCATTTTATTGCCCATAGATTCTTCATTTCTCTGAAAATTGTGCAGTGCTTAATCTGAGCATTTAACAATATTCTGGGTTTCTCCCTGCTCCTGATTGCCCTTATAAACATTGCAACTTCTCTTTTTAAATAGAAGAGTGCTCTCTAGAACAGTGACTGCCAATATCTTTGTAACTGAATCTCACTTGAGAAAGCTAGTGATCTTCCACATGTCACTGGTTACACCTATAAATATTGTCCCCACTTCTTTAGCATCAAGGCTGAGTTTCTGCATATAGTTAAACCTACTGGATTACATCCACAACCATCTGGGTGGTCCTTTACTTCTGTCTGCAAAATCCTAGAGCAGAGACACAGCAGCTGAATCTTCAGAAACCAGGACAGATTAACTTGCTTGGGCTCTAACACTCCACTCTAAAGTACTCAAGTATCACCAGAGAAGAATGTCTTAACAATTGGTAGCCACTGCTGCTAAATATCTTTTAAAGCAAGCTGAGGTATTGGTTTTGCCGTATCTTGAATTAATTGTCTCTTTACAGTAGGCAGATCCATTTCTAAAATTTCTATTGGGTGCCTTTGCTACTTTCAAGAAGGCAGCAGCAGCAACTCCAGAAAGAAAAAAAAAATTGAATAATCAGTCAGGAGACTGAGAGAAACCTGTCTGGCATGGAACTGGAAAATCTGGGTTTCCTTTTTATTTACGTATATAAAAAGGTGTAAGTCAAAAAATGTCCGTTGCAGCAGCTGACAGTGCCTGCAGCTTTCCACACTCTCCCTTGTTTTCTTTTCTGTCAGCATGATTTAAAGAGGAAATCAGCTCACAAAGGGAGCATCAAGACTATATCCCTAAAAGTTACTAAATGATTGACTAAAACCAATTTCTAAGTTGCAAGTTACCGTATTACAGCTGTTGCTAAGATTTGAAGTGTGATTTGCAATGCATGCCTCCAGCATCCAGAGACTGGTGCATTCAGCAGTGCTGGAAAGAGTCCAGAAATGGCAGCAGGTGCATGAAAAGAAACTCACCTGCTTCTAAAGGAATATCACCAAACACATTTACATCTAGCTCTAAAAATATCAAGATGAATGGGTAATGACTGATGATTGTTGATAGGATGAAAGGTTGCAAAAGATCTGTCCAACTCTTTTGCCTGATTTCAGCTCTGGCCTGTAGCAGCTGGCTAGTGAAAGCACTATGGACGAGACAAGCACAGAATCACATTTATTTGCAAGAGCTAGCCAGAGAGACTTGGAGGAGACCCTAACCGTGAGTAGCATCCTATACCTGAATAGAATTGCAACATGACAGCTGAGATTTTCAGCAAAAACAGAGGAAATCCTTCTACCTTTGATGTACTGCATGAACACATTGCAGACACATGCACGCAAGCAGTAAAAGCAAAGCAGGGTATTTTTTTTTTTCTAACATGCAGTTTTTATGATGAAATACATACTATTCACTCCTTCCCAAAGCCTGTGACAAATAAAGCCTGTTGATGAAATTAAACGGTAACAGATCTGAAATTGGTAAAAGGAAATTTATACTGTATATCAGGTATATTTAACCACCAGAAGTCTCAATAGGCCGACAAGTGAGATTAAAAACCTGAGATATTTATATGAATAATAATATTTGCAGTTATATTAGTGCAAAATAAGCCATGCAGGCACAAAAGCAGAAACCACCCATTAACTGCCTGAGGCTAAGAATGAAGCATCACTTCTAGGTGTGACAATGTATGATTTTTAATGATAAAGATTTTGCATCTTCCTCTGGTGCATTTGGTACTGGCAGCTTTAAAGAAGCAGAGTAATGGATAAGAAGCACCTTGGTTTAAACAGTCCCGGGTTTCTTTTCCTTCAAAATCCCCCTTCCTGATCTACAAGGGTGGTCTTCTCCATATTGGGAACAACACTGTGCCAAGTTATTACATAGTTAGTTATTTTTCAAATGGCTTTACAGAGCAGATGTTCCCATGAGAACATTAGAACTCTTCCTCTATGGAAGTTTGCAGCACATGCTGAACCTTGATTCTCACCCAGATATCACTCAAGTTTGTAGAAAAGCTCCCACTGAGCTGACCAAGACGAGGATTTGGCCCACTGACTGTGATAGTCTCTTCAGCTTCTGCTCCCATGGTGCAACTAGCAAGGAGCAGACATAGATGTTAGCATTCATTATGCTAATATTTGAGCTGCCTGATGTGCAAAATCACAGGTTTTTTTCCTTTCTTGAAAAGAACCATGATAAATGTGTTACTGATATCCTTAAATGCTGTGAGCTCAGCTTAACCTTCCAGAATTCAGAGGCTTATCCAAAGTTTATCTGAAAAACCCATGTTTTAAAAGTGGTCAAGAAGTCTCATCAGGAATTAATTTCAGGGGGATTTCAGGATTTCATTATTTCCTGTGTTTTTTGGCTGGACCAGAAACAAGAAGATACATAAAACTTATCAAAAGGATTTTAAAAGGGAGGAAAATTATGATTGACGTTTAGTAGGTGGGAGTGTGATGCTCTGGGAAATGAAAAATCTGCCTTGTATCACACAGGAGGCAGTAGCAGAATCAGTGACTACTCTACTTTGTTTCGCCTTACAAGAAAAATGGGATTTCTGCAGAGACTCCAGGCCTTCTTTTTCCAGATCCATATCTCTTTAAGAATCAGATGTACAGAGGCTGCAAAGCTTTTAAATATGGATGTTATTCCAAATTTCCTAAATAATTCTGAATATCTTCAAAAGCCTATAGTTAGAACAACAGACAGGGGATGTCACAGCTTTATATGAACCTGCTCATTCACAGCACAGAATTTGTATTTTTGGTCCTTTCCTGTTTTTCATAGACACCCTGTACTAGTACTGAAGTGCTGCTGTTACATTTTCACATATTTCTACTAATTTTATTTCCCTGGATATGTATTGCAGGTCTCTGATTGGCTGCCACAAAAGGATTTCCCCACCCCCACCCTGCTTCAAATCATCACTAAGTGCTCATGCTCAAAATTCTCTTGCAGGTCCATACTAGAGTTTTGAATGGGACTCTTGAGAACATTGGGTAACAAGATCTTGATCTATTACCTGAACAATGTCAATCATTGATGTCCTCACAGCATAAATAAAAGAAAGCCACTTCTCTAAATGACTGAGCATTTGCATTGGTTTAAAAGACTCATCAAAAGACTGTCCGGAAGATTTGGCTTTCTTGTGCAGTATTCTGAGTATGCACTGGAACCAAAATCCAGGGAAAACAAATAGATGGGATATTTGTAAGGTCAAGAAAATGTAATAGTTGGGCTATTATATATTATAGTTATATATGTATCATCTCATATATATTATAGTTGTATATATATAATATAGTTATGACTTCAGTTCACACCTCAAAATTGGCATTTGGCATGCTGGGCATTCTTACTTTGCTTAATCCAACTTAGATTCCCTTTCCTGGGAGCAGTTCCTACTTCTAGCAATGATCTCTTATGCTAAAAATTTTTCATTTTATTTGGTTAGTGACGATTCACTGGTTCCTGAAATTCTCCAGCAGGAAGGTAATCCTCACTCACAGCAACAAATCACAGACTCAGATGGGACTCACGGCAGAAGCAGTTACAGAGAAGGATCATGTATTTGTTCAAACACATCAGCCAAGACACAATTCAGAGAAGCAGGACCAGTTCCTGCTTCTCAGTTGCAATGCTATAAATAAAACCTGGGATAGTCTGCCAGATAAAGACTTCATTGGGAATGATTTCTTGTCAGAGTGAGCTGGAAATCTGCTGTTTACAACCTTAGAAGATGGTGATTTGTAACCAAGCAACAGATCTGCTGGTTTGCTTGAAACAAACTGGTTTATAGCAAGGCAGGAGGATTATTTAACTGAGAGCTTTGGGGAATGGAATATTTTCTTTAAAGAAACATTTTAACTATAAAAAAGGTAAAGAGAGTTTTTTATATAAAACCTTTTTACAGTTTATTTCCTATCATTAATTTCTTAATATATATAAAAATGAGGATCTGACTAAATGAATCAGGACGTTAAATGATAAAGTTCCGTCCATGTGAACAAATAAATAATTATTTACAATCTTTGGCAAAACAAATGAAATTTCATTGATCTCACTCTCTCACACACACTTGCACGGAAAAAAAATGAAAAAGAAATTTAAAAAACATCATAAATAATTTACATAGAATAGGAAAATTATGATACAGTCCAAATATTAACATCTTCCTCCCCACATTGATGTCTGTCTCTGACAAAACAAAAAAACCCTACACAGCCATTACAATCACTACATTTAATGAAGTCACCCTCCCTTCTGCTTGGGACAAGCAAAATAAATTTGAAACACAAAAAGAAAGAAACTGAAATGTTTAAAAACCTTAAAAAGGGGGCAAAAAACCCAAACAAAACCAAACAGAAAACAGGAAAAAAAAAAAGTTTGAAACAAATCCCTCCCCCCCCAAAAAAAAAAAAAAATTATAATATGAACACTATAAAATGTGCAATAAAGCCAGTAACTGTAGATTCCTTCCTAATGAATATAGCAACAAGATCTACTTCAAGGGAGAAAATTTAGCTCACTTTGCCCTACAAGGTGGCAGAGATACTGTATTATTCCATTAGTTAACCCATCTATGAATAAAATTACACCGGCGTGTGTTCTTTTTGTGAACAAAGCTCATACAACTTAAACAAAACAAAGAAAGTTAAGCATGTTTATACTATTGTATATCTGAGTAACTGTTGTATCTGTTTAGAATAAACACTGGTATCCCTTCAGCATTATTTAAGAAGTTCTATATACAGCAGACACAGGTATCAATACAAAATATTAAAATTAGGGTAACTGCATATATATATTAAGGTTCCATTTATAAATTCCTTATTATTATTCAACTTTAAAGTATACATGAACATAACCCATGAAACTCTACTTAAGTGTATACCGTGCTTTGACAAAATCTACATATTGTGATATGCTTTTACAAACAGCTTTAAAATATTATTTGTGTATGTATTACTGATGCATTATATGACATGCTTTAAAATAAATTATCAGAGAAGACAGCTCCGTGTGATAATCTTAATAAATACTAACAAAATATTTATAAGTGGAACCTTAGATTCATACATTACCAAATTAAGCAATAGTGGCCTTGCCACCTTTTCAGAAACCCACATTACGATTCAGGATCTCAAAGTGCTTTTTGCAGCAGAGGTGGGGAAAGTGGTTCAGGTTCATTTTGCTCCACATGGTCACTGCATATTCTTTATTACAAGGGAATGCAAAATATGATGGAAACAGAACAATTGGAAATAACTTTTTGAAAGTCAGACAATAGTGATAGTTTTTGCATGCTTACATGACTCATTCTTCCCTTTCACATGGGAGTTTCTAGATTAATTGTGTTTGGCCTGAACTAAGCTTCTACTAGGCTAGGCTTTAAGTTGCATATCTGACATTTCTACCAACTGTAATTTTAATAGGTGTATTAAAAGCATCCTCATCAGCTAAAGAACACCTTTTTGGATCAAGAAGTGTTCATAATTGATCTTTACTTTATTACCCAAAGGCATTTTCACTGTTATTATAGACTACTTCACTGTTATTATAGGCTACAACTGTTGGTGTAGCCCTCCTTTATTTTGCTGAAGTTAGACCCAGAAGCCTTGTGTTATTGAAGTCCAGTCCTGATCAGAACAAGGAAGTGTCAATCATATAACTAAAAAGTTATTCAAACACATTTTTCCTCACTTAAAGACAATGACTGATAATCACCCCCCTCTTTTTCTCCATATATATAAATACACTAAGTAATTACATTTTTATATGTAAACGTCATTCCTTGAGAAAAGACAAATAAAACCCCATGTTTTCACTCTACAAAACTGTTCTAACATATCAATCTGCTACTGCTTCAGTGGTGGGTCAGATGCTCACGTTTAGGTTTCATTAATCCTGGCTGTGAGAAGGCACTTGCGTGAAGGGATGATTGAGGCACTCCTGGAAGCAGGGAGGTACCTGGTGAGTGGAGCACGAGGACAGAGGACAGGAGGTACACAAAAATAGAAACTGGGAGTACCAGGATGTACTGAGGTGTCTAGGTTGCATAGCATTTACAGTACTTTGCTGGTAATGCAGCAACCGTTGCTCAAGCATCTGAAAGAAATCGGAAAAAAGGTATTAATTGTGATTGTTTTATTGGGTTAGGTAGTCAAACACAAGAACAGAGCTCCATCATGACACAGTAAAGATCCACACAATGTTTCCTGTTCTGCATTTCCTACAAATGTGAGGACACTTATATAAAAATAGGTATCTGCTCGTGTAGCAAGACACACACTTATGTGTATGTGCATCTACATATCTAAATGTATATAAAAATCATATAGAAGAAACCCTGGGAAAGCATTTTCGTATTTCAAGACATTTCAGACAAGGCAGTATAGACAGACATGCTCATTAAAAAATATCTGCTTTCCCCTTCATGCCTCTTGAATGAGGGATGATCCACAAGTAGCTCTGCCCGCAGGACACACTGAAATAACCTACAAAGGAAAGTGAATATACACAGAGAATTCTAAGAATGTATCTTGCTTAGAGATTTCAATCTCATTTTTTCCAGGTGGGTAGTATTAAAACATCTGTTTTTTATTATTTAAATTGAGATTACTATAGGGGCAAAGGGCATTCATGGTATTTCAATAAATCAAGGTTTACTCCATGTTATGATATTACAGATTGCTTTCAGTAACTAGAGGATACTTTTAGTTTCCATATTTCACTCTGCTCCACAGGTTATCAAAGTCTTCATTTTCCAGACATTTTCTGTAACTAACCTCTGCATTCATATTTGAGGTCAGAGAAATAGACCATCTCTTGAGAGAAGACAAAAAGACCTAATCGTCCACCAGCAAATGTTGTATCATAGATTGGTCCAGAATCCACCATGACTTGTTTCCCTTCATACACTAAAACTCTGTAAAGAACAACATAATTTAAATTAGACAAGAAAGATAATACAGTGTGGAGTGCTGCTGACAGTTCCCAAGAACTAAAACTGAACTAATTTTAACAAGGCACCAGAAAACCCAACTGCATTGTAAGGATCACTTCTCATCTCTATCTCACGCCCACCTGGCTGGCAGCCACAACACATTAATCAGAAGCAGTGGAGCTGTTCCATAAGTAATTTTATGCACACCATCTGCAAAAGATTTACCAATTCCTTATTTAGAAGTCATGTCTCCTGGAATGAACTATGTCATGTGCTAGCATCCACTGATAAGCCCTTGTCCCTGTGAACTCAGAGGTTAGCACAAGACCTTGCCACATCACTTAGCAAAGTCATCTTTACAGCTGTCTGAATGGCTGATTTATTTGTCTTTAAGTGCAAGGGCCAACATCTAAAATTGTAAGAACCATCGCTTGAGTAAAACAAAACATTAATTGGAGACATGCTGAATCTCAATTTCAGACATTTTAAGAGCTTAATGATAGTTGGAAGGGTTTGGACACAAATGACTAGACTAATAATAAATAAATTGGAAAAGAAAGAGAACATGTTGGGGGGGGGTCATCTGTAGAGGTTTTGGTGGGTTGGTTTGGGTTTTTTGTTGTTTTAGGGGGAAGGATTGACTGTTTCTTGTAGTGCTTTGGGCATCTACCCTGAAGCCAAAAGACCAAGACATTTCTTCATTTTCCTTCTCTATCAGATAGGCTGCAGTTCCTTGAGCTTGGATTCTCCACTTCTCATAGGAGATCTTGAGATAGTCAAGGGTCTTAGGCTCTCAGTCTCTTAAAATAGCTTTAGAGTCAAGAAACAACTCCATAGTCTGTTAGTTAAAGCAGTCTCTAGAGTAAGGGATCATGGTCCTGCTTCAATTAATACATTAGTTATACAAAGCAGAAATACATGGCTTCATATGAAGACTAAAACACTTGAGCAACTTCCTATAAACCAAGGGTTAGGGAGATTTCTGTTTAGGATGGAATTCATGTACAGCAATTTGCTATATCTTAAAGTGTCTTATTTTCTGAAAAGTGCCCAAAGAGAAATATGAAACTGCATCCTGAAATCCGTATTTAATGTCCAGTAAAAAGAACAGCAAAAAGAATGGTAGGTTTTCATGTTCAAGTAACCCTATTTAATTCTCAAAATTTCAAAACCCCAAAACATATGGAAAGAGTTTAATAAATCTATCATCCCACCAAAAAAAAAATAAAATCCACCAAAACCATGTAGCTCAAAACATGTTAATAAGAAATTGCTATTTTTGTACAAATAAAATGGTTTCATGACTATATGAGTGAAATCATTGATTTTATTACCTATAAAAACACCCTAAAGAATTAAGGAATTTAAATGCCCTGGATCACAGAATTTGTCATGCTAGAATAATCTAACGGGTTACCAGTTGAAACATGCTTTGCCTGACACTAAGCAGATTCTGCAAATGAGGATACAGATAACAGCAACATGAATGAAAAACAGCTTTCCTTTTGATCTGTATCAGTCAATGCTTTGCACTGCAATACTTTCATGCATAAAGAAATCATTTTCTTTCCAAGAAACAGGTAACTTTTTAGTAACTTAGTGTATCCAAATTTGTCTACCCTTTCTCTCTTACAGCCAAATGAATAACCGCTATAAGCACAAACAAGACCTTAAAAGGTAAGTTCATACTCTGCTGCATAGAAAACATCCTTTACAGGTCCAGTAGTTAGTAGAAGATAAAATTGAGAGGGACAGTTAATGCTCATTCTTTGGAATATTAGATAAGCAGCTGGGCTCTAAGGAAAGTCACATGCCATAGCACCTTGTTGTGTGCATCACAGATGTGTGCATGGCTACTTCTGCAGCATTTCATATTAAGCCACTATGGGAGACAGGATACTGAAGTAGACAGGCCATTGGCCTACTTCCCTGTGGCAATTCTGATGGTTCTGATTAATTTCATTCATTCAAATTCCAGAGGCTGGGGAGGAATCTCGAGTTCTAATCTTGCTCTGAGTTTTGCTCTGGAATTTTTGGTTCCTTTACAGAAAAGCTTTTTTTTTTCTTTTTTCCCAGAAATTTCTTGTTTTCTTTAATTCAATAATATTTAGCTGATGTAAATACTGAACCATCCAGACTAAATTGAAAACATCTGAAAAGAAAAATAACTTATTCTAAGGATAACAAAACATCCCCAAAATACTGGAACAAACTGTCACACAAGTATTATCATTATCAGAACTGACAAAGAAACTGATAACATAGCTCTTATATCAAGAAAGACAAAAAATTTGCTACTAGAAAACAGAGGTGCAGAAACATTTCTTACTTTATTAATCCTGTTTTAGGTCTATGAATCAAATGCCACCGGTAAGCAGTATAATCTTTCCAGCCAATGTTCTTGGGATCATGCCACAATGTACGCACCTACAGTAGGAATACAAATGGCTTATTAGAACAGACTGTGCTCCAGTAATTGTATATTCACTACAGAAACTGTATTTGCAGCCAAAGCTCATTTGCTGCAGAGCATGAAACTGAAAATAGTGTTTAATATTCAATGGTATGATCCCCAAACCTCTCTTATAGGGGGAGAATAATGAAAATTTACATCTTAAATTATTGATCAGTTACTTATCTGTAGTTTCATAGCTGAAGTCACTGAAGACCATTACAGCATCAAACCTGACTTCCCTTAGGAAGTCCTGCCCTTGTTTGCACATACACAGCCATGCTGCCAGAGTCAGCGTTAACTTTCCTATCTGTATGACTGACTCCACCAAAGGAGAGGGATTGCAGCTTGAACAGATGTTACTGCCTGTGGTCTGCTCCTTGAAATCGCTTCCACTCAGTCAGGGTCCTCTTCCTGCAAGAAGCCCTGAAGTTCTAAATTCCTATCTACACAAAGCTTCGCTAATTTCCAAAAGGCACAAGTTTCTCCCATGGCTGGGCCCTATTTGGAACAGCAGCAGTTTTTCTCACTGTTTTCATTTATTTTCTCTTTGGCTGTCACTGGCTACTGAACTCTCAACCACGTATAATCGAAACAAGCTGGAACGCCAAAGAAGCAAGTGGCAATACAGAGTTCACAAAGAATTTGTGGATAACTGAGACCTCTCATTCCTTTCTTTGGACCACATCACATCTTCCCTTTTATACATGTAATTTTTTCCATTTGTAGCTTTTTATACGTGTAATGTTTTCTTTGAAACACAATGCAAATATTATTGAAGCTAGTAATGTGAGAATTGAAGAAAAGCTGATAAATGTCTGCAAAAATTGAGGTGGGAAAAGAAATTCTTTGAGACACCTCCCTTCTTTTTAAAATATTGGTCATGCACTGTTGGCTTCAAGTTTTAAATCTCTCACCTGTCCAGGTGTGTTTCCTGTGTGCCAGAGGGCATTTCTCAAGTGTTCACCAGCACCAGTTGTTGAATTTACTACTTTGAGTGACACACCAGAATAGCCATAAGCCCTGGTAGGTTTGTCCTCCCAGTAGGTCTGAGTGACCTGCTTCCACATCAGAACATAAAATCGACTGCTGGACTGGTAGCCAAACACAAAGCCAGCATAATCATCATCACGATCTGTGTTAACATAGAACGTCCCACTGAAGTCAACAGAGCTGAATTCATCATAGCCTGGGAGAGGACAAAAGTGACAAACCATTGAGTTACCATGCTGAGCCCAGCCACCCACACCAAAGAGTCCCAGCTCTATCCTGAGTTTTGCTAGAAGTCATAAACTATCTTTTTCAGTTTCCTTACCTGTAGGAGAGGAAGTAATTACACTTGCCTACCTATTACATGGAGGCTTCTGGAGGGAAATAAGTTGTTTACAAGGGGCATTGAAGACAGCAGGCACTATATTTATATCAAGTTCTTCAACTGGGTATTTTATGTGCATTACAGTCAGTAATCAGATAAATAGTCAAAGGCAAACAGCATTGACCTGGTTTTAATTTGGGCATATACATTGTCCCCATGTATCCATCTAAAGCTTGCAGCACCAAAAAGGCATGTTTATCTACCTCTTTATTTTTTCATTTCCTTATCACCAGATCACTGGTTACTTTTCTGAAGACGATGCCTGACTTCAGATACTCACCTACAGCTATTCCAGGATCAGAGTTGGCAGTCTGTACCAGTTCCTTGCCTTGGTGGCGAATAACCCAGTTGGGATCAATCTGAGCTGTTCCCTTGGGGTCCAGTGGGACCATCTGGAACTTTCTGAAATCAGTCTCACTTATGGCATTGTTTTCAGGACAAACATCATAAATATCCGGGACGTTGTCATTGTCAAAGTCATCTTTGCAAATATCACCTCTGCCATCACCTATAAGAAATGTGAATAAACAAATGCAACCATTAACAATTTTTCCAGCCTTCCTAGGAGCTCTCCCAATGATGGAAGAAATTTATGACAAACATAAGTATGTTATTCTCTTGTTTCTCAAAGAACACTCCAAACGACTCCAAAGAAAACTTCATTCTCTAAAAGTCAATTTGAAATGTTACTGGTAATGACTGGAAGAAATCATCAACTTAGATCAGGGCCAAAATTGTCAATAAACTGTCCTGTCAGTGGTTTATGACAATGATCAATCTGGCCCCAGACTATATGCTGCTTTGGAATCAGGATGGGAAAAGCTGGAAGTTTGCTATGTCTATGTAATTCACTAATTCCTGTATTACATTTTCAGTTTGATTTGTCCCAGATGTGGATACAACACCACATTAATATGTGCAGTGGAAATGAATTCAAACAATAGCATTAAAAACTTAATCTACTGCACATTACTATATCTGTATATACTATTGAAGATATTAAATATTTTCAGACTTTTATCTCTGTCTCAAGATTTGTTCCATCTAAAGGTGCTTCAGACTGCAGAAGTGTCAACCAGATGTCAAAAGAAAGTGGAGACAATATTGCAGTAAAATGCTGCAATATTTTGTAGTATTTTGAAAAACACTCTTAGTCTTTCACTTGTGGGTAGAGGAACTTGACTTAAAGAAAATGTGGTGCTTCAGAAAAATGTAAGAAAAAATAAAGAAGCACTGTATCCAATAGCACTAGCCTTGGAGAAATGGAAATACTATATTTTGTTACATGAATTGCATAAGTTTTTAGAGAACCTAAAAATACATCCATAGAGTTCAGCTACAGTTGTGCTTCTGCCCAGTACTTTTACTATACTCAGTATTTTTAAAAAAGACAAAAAATTATTTCCTTTCTTAATTTACCCATAATACTGGAGAGATGCCTTGCCTTGAATAGTAGGTGTTGAAAGAGGGCATCTAAAAAAAAAAATCTCAGTGCAAATGCCACTATTATTCAGTGGCATATAACAGTACAAACACTTGAAAATATAGCCAAAAATCTTGGCTAGACAAGTACAGAAACAAATTTGCAAATGGCTTCAACTTTTATAACAGAAACCACTGGATATTACACTGGGTACTAACATAAAACCAGAACTGTCAGCTAATTTGTTTCTATCCTCATGTAGCTGTGCAGCTGCTTTTAAGGTATTTGTGACTGCTCTAAGAACGTGGGAATTAACATAATAGGAAATAGCAGTGATCCAGCTCATTCAATACTGACCTGCTACTAGATGCTTCACAGACAAATGGAAAGCAACATTATTAAGCCTAACCAGCACAGCATTGTCCAAGTATAAAGCTTTCAGAGAGAAAGCAGGATGAGTTTTAGGCAACAGCCAAAAAACAAAATAGTTAGGAAAAGATGAAGCATCTAGTATCTCAGAGACACTCTGCAGTTCAGATACATGGTAAAATGGTCCCATTTTCCACTCTGGCAATCAGCCATGAAGAACTTCAAATCCTGACCAGCTGTGTGTTCCTGCACCTGTTTGTCTTAGTACTTATTGGAGAAAAGAGAATGAATTTCCAATTTTATTCTATTTGCCAATATGAAAGAGGTAATTCTTGAGTCACAGGAGAATCTAAATTATTCGCTGAAAAGTCCTGCTGATGTTCATTTGGTACTGAGCTGCTGCTGACAACATTGACTCCATGTCAAGGAAAGTTAGAAAGTGTTTGTTTACCCAGCCATGTCCAACAGCTCTCTCCAGGGCCTCATCTTCATATGCTATAGCTCACATCTTCAGAGCGTGGGAGCATCTTTTGGCTTTATTTATTGCTTTTCCAAGACCTCTGTTGGACCTACCGCTAATGACAGTGATGACCTGGCTAAACTGTCTATATTTATGCTTTTTGTGATCTTACTCCATACTTAAATGCAGCCTTCCTTGCAAGATCCAGATGATAGATGACTATAACAAACTATCCCAGTTTGGGGGCACCTTTATTCTGGAATACTTCTGAAATTAAGGGGTGATTCCAGAGACTGGTAAGTACAAATATATTCCAAATATATAACTGGACTGAAGGGTTAAGTAATTTAAAAACTACTATTGACTACAAACTTCCTACTGCCAGTGGGAAAAGAGTCAGTGCTCAGAATTTTATCTTGCTAAAAAGTACATAAAGCCATATTGAGTTTCTAAATTCTTCTTTCAATTTCACCATGGCATGACTCCAGCAAGCTGTATAACTCAGAACAGAAATTGCTCACCCGTATTTACTACAAGGGCCATTACTTGTAGACGTATTATGGTGGTTTTCAATAGCTCATAAATGTTTTCTAAATGACATTTACGATTATGAAACTATCACTATTTCATTACTGAAATACTGCCAAGCACAGAGAAAGACTGTTTGAGAGTAACCAGCAACATTTTACCACAGAATTGGAGAAAAGAACAATTGCGTATCCGTTTTTTAAACTGCTATATGATTATTTTAAAAACAGACATGTACATCATCAAGACATATTTAAGGCTATTTATAAAGCAAATTTGAGAAAAGCTGCCCACAGAAACTTTTTTTTTTTTTTTACCAAAATAGTTAAAAATTAAAAAGAAGTTTAGGCCTAAAAAACCTGGAGAAATATTCTGGTTTTCAAAACAAAACAGAGCAGTAAACCACATTCTTTTCTTATTCTGATTTTCAGAAGGTAATGTTTGGAAAGAAAAAACACTAATTTTTAATTTTCTAAAACTTCTATTTGAAATATTTTCCCACATTTTTAATATTTCAATTCAAAGTGAAAATCACAAGTATATAAAAAAAGTTTTTTTCTTTTTATATTTGTTAAAGATGTTCTTCTGTTCTACTGCTCTGACCCTGAACCAAACTGTACAGTTCAGTTCCACTGAAGTTGATAGTGTCTCAAGTGTCAAAAGAAGCATGGTTTGATCTGAAGTCTCTATCTTTACCTCTTTATATATTAATAATCCAAGATCATTGGATACTAAGAACTAAATTAAATACATATGCTATTGTTCTTACCGTCAGAGTCCTCCTGTTCAGGGTTGTATCTAAGACGACAATTGTCCCTGTCATCTGGGACACCATCATTATCATCATCAGGATCACAGGCATCTCCTTTACCATCTTTATCATGGTCAGCCTGGTTTGCATTGGGGATGTAAGGGCAGTTATCTTGGTTGTTCTGGTGGCCATCTTCATCTATGTCCTCGTTGTTGTCACACTGGTCACCAACAAGGTCATTATCTGCATCAGTCTACCCCAAAAAAAATTTAAGAGTAAATTTATTATGGTTACTAAATACAAAAGTACAGATAGCCTGGTAGTTAACTTCTCACTACTTCTCTTCCAGGACATCTCTGAGGAAAAGTGATATTATGATGGCAACCGTGCTTCAAACAGAAACAATTTCAAATTAGTATGGCCACTTAGCCTGCCATCAGTGCACAAGATCTGGTCCCAAAGACACTTCCAGGGCAAGTCCTTGGCCACAATCATCTTCATTGTTCTCATTCTAGAGACCACAGGGGAGCGTCAGTCTGGGCAGCACATTTTCTTATTGCTTCTGTACACTTGACATTACTTATCTGCACATAGACCAGCAAACTCAAGCATATTAAATGCAGCCCTGAGGCTGTAATCACTTGCCATGGGGCAATAAAGCAGTTCACCAAAGGCTTAAAGGTTAATTAAAAGACATCATCACTCTACTTCCATTTCATCTACTACTGCTACTGCTGAACCCAGGACAATCTGCTACAAAGAGGTCTGACAACCTGAGGTGTGAATATTAGCAATATAGGTCCTCTTCTTCAGTTCTACAGTAAACAGGGACTGATAACAATTCCCATGGTCTTTTCTCTACCCTTGTTCTGATATTACCATTAAGGAAATGGTCTCTAACACTCACCTGGTCTGGATTATGCATCAAGGGACAATTATCACACTGATCACCAACTCCATCACCATCTGTATCACTCTGGTCTGTGTTATAGACGTAAGGACAATTATCTCGTTCATTAAAAATGTCTATGAAGAAAAAAAAAAAGGAAAAAAGATTGAAAAAATTAGAATGATGTAGCATCTAGCACAGCCAGCCACACACACAACTGTAGGAGTCACTAGTAAAGAAGTAAGGCTCTTAAGGGGTTCACAAGTTTTCTGACTACTGCAACATGTTGGCATATCTTTCTGGAAAGGACAAAAGAACCCTTTCCTATATTATATGGCCCCTGGATGTTTGCGTAATTTTTCAGCCAATAGCATATGATTACACTTTTCTTCAAATTCAGATGTATCTTAAGTACTACTAAGAACTTCATGATCACAGGGATGAGAGGACTTCAAAATGTTCAGAAGTTCAAGTCAAATAAGCATCCAGAAGTTTAAACTGTTACTGAAGGAAATCCAAAACTGGATTTCTTCAGCTTCTAGTACTTCCTTATTCTCACAAATTTTGAGAGACATTTAAGTGCTTTTCCCCTCCTTAAATCTGATCAAATCTGAGTCATACAGGTATGCATTGGTAGATGAAATAAGCACCTTTAATATTATTTTAACATACACAAAAATGTGTATTTGGATTACTGTGGGCTTTGCTTTACACTCATAGCAAAGCAGATTAATTTCCTACAGGCATTGTCTTAAATGCCTGGATTTTCTGATGTTATTTTACCTCCCCAAAAAGGAAAAAAGAAGTCAACAGAAATGTTATATTAGACAGTGATTATTTTGGAACACAGACAAATTAAATATTTTTTTCTTAGGTTTACACTGATAAAAGACTTGCTGTGAATTATTCTTCAATAATATCCATTGTAGTTATCTAGGGACTTTCTGGACAACTATGCTACACAGAACAGATGAAATTCAGGTCTTCTGCCTTTTTGAGCTGCTATACTCAATTTTATTCCATGTATAAAAGCAGGCAGCCCATCTTACTGGACATAAAGCAAAGTGTACTCATGGAACAGCACATAATTCACAAAATTGAAAGCATACCATCTCCATCAATATCCACAGCACATGAGTCACCCTCCCCATTATTATCTGTGTCAATCTGAGCAGGGTTGTGCACATAGGGGCAATTATCACAGCGGTCACCAACTTCATCCTTGTCATAATCAAACTGACGAGGGTTGAACAGAAGAGGGCAATTGTCCTAAGTAAGAAGAAATAGAAGACTTCAGAATATAAATCACAACTCACAAGAGCATACTATGAAGTGGTAACTCTTCTTTTTAAGCTTGGACAGAGGCAAAAAAAAAACCCAACCAAAACTCAAACTATTAATCTACATTTTTTTTCAATGGACAAGCTGTACTTTCACTGAAAATCTTGGTGGTAATAGGGTGCCATCTGGACAGCCAGACTCACTGGCTGGTTTTGTACATGACACGTGAATGTGTTCATATATCACTAGGATAGCAACAGGCATTTTAAATTGGATCTGTATTCATATTTCAATAAAAGTGTATTACTTGTACGTGCATTATTTTATTAAAAAAACCAAAACCAGAACATGTTGCAAAATCAGGCCAATTTCAGCTGCATTTTATATTTTCTGAGAAAAAAATAATTATTACTCTGCGGGGTTTTTCTGGAACAAACTAGCAATAATATTCTCACTTTTTAAACCACATATTTTGATTTTTCAATTTAAAGAAGGATCAGTTTTTTTGTGGGTTCTGTTATACTGCATATGATAAGAAGATGTAAAAAGTTTCAAAAAAGCAAAGTTAATTTAAATACTGTCATTGACTCAGAATATTTTTTCCCCGAGATCATGCCTTTTAGGGGAATTTTGAAAATTTTGGTTTAGGTTATTCCCTAATTTGGAAGTTTGCCAGAACAAGAACTCTTATGTTTCACACATCCTCAAATTACACATGGGCTTTTGCACAGGCACAAGGAAGTACTTGGTGTAGAAAGCAAAGAACAACAAAACCAAACCTAATTAGTGGGAGTGAGGGCTACATTAGCATCATGGAATCTGAAGGGAGGTCATACAGGAAAAAAAATTAAACTCTTTTTTTTTCTGCTAAAGTAAAAATTATTTACTAGGAAATAGTTTTTTAGCACATTTTAAATTCCTCAGAAATAAATTATATACTCAAGGACAAGATGTAGTGGCAACTAAAAAATATATTGTTCATAAAACAATTGTTCTGGCTACAATTTTTTAAATCTATGTACTAAATCATATTCTTTTATCAAATGATTGTTTTGTTTTTGAAATCTTCAAATAGAAACATTACATGAACACAAGCCTAACCCAACTTTGACCACCTGAAGCTCTAGCATATCTAGGCTCCCTCTGAAGGAAACAAAGAGGAGCAGTGAACTCCTAAAACCAATTCACTCATTCTCAACATGTTCAGAATACGCAGGGTGAATCCCACTCTGGAGGATCCTCTGTCCTTTTGCTGGATATGCAGGGAGAACAGGCTTAGACTGACTGTCTATCTTTTGGACTCTACAAAAAAAATTAATTTCAGTCTTGCTGGTAGAGGCAGAAGAGTAAAGTATCAACCAGGCTAGGCACTTTCCCCCTGTCATTTTCCATTCATGCTGGCTGAGTTGATAGTTGTTATTATTACCCATCATCCCTTGTTTCCAACATACCTCAGATGTAGTATTTACCAGCTTTTCAAATACAATGGACCTATCATTCTCCCATTGCAAAATAAAAAATCCAAAGCTACGTTCCATTGATGTGTTTTTATGCACACAACTGAACCCAGAACTGATATGGAGAACATAATTCACATCCAGGTTCCCCAGGCTGCTTTGCTCTTCACAGTGATACTCTCCTTTGACCGAACACAGCTTTACCGTGTATATCATCCAGGGAAGGCAGTGCAGAATAATTCAGCTGAAGTTCTGAACAATAAAGCTCTCATCTATTGAAATGGTTTTTGCTAAAGCCAGATGTTTAGGTCAAGTGTACTGAAGACACAAACATATCTTACTTTGTCATCTTCAACACCATCATTGTCATCATCCTCATCACAGGCGTCTCCTTTGCCATCTTTATCAAAGTCTTCTTGGCCAGAGTTAGGCAGAAGGGGGCAGTTATCCTGACCAAAAGAAATAATCAATGCATTATGTTTATATTTTGTCGGAATGACTTGCCTGGGCAGAAAAGTAGATGTGGTACACCAGAGACTATAAAACAAGATCAATCGCAAATACTTTTTAAAGTGCCTGTTTGTTTGCTGCCAAAGATAGTAGTTCATTTGCTGCTTTCATATTGTAAAGTAAGTGAAATGCATCTGCAAATCATTCTATTTCCCAGCTCTCCTTCTGTCAAAGCAATATTTCCAGTAAATTTAAGATGAAACCATCTAGCAGAGAACAAGCACACCACATGCACACACATGAAATCTTACATCAACTTTTTATAGACAACTCATGAAGTATGTTTGAAGATTACAAATAAAATGACCAGGTTTGGCTGCCAGAAAAATAAAGACACAAGCCAGGAGATGATCTTCAGAAATAGTTGCTCATATGGAAAGTTACTGGAACAAAGTAGTACACAGCAATGAAGGAGCATACTGTTTAGAAAGGGTTTTGGAAAAAGTGCCTTTATACTGTTCAGCAGAAGAGTACCTTGGCAACCTCATGCTCCCACAGCATTGAAAACAAAAGGCAAATGTACCTCCATTTTGTATCACAGCTTTGTAAAGAACAATAATTTTAAATGAGCAAGTCTTACGTTACACTGAAAAAAATAAGAAGTGAAATAGTTTGTCAAATTTCTAAGATGTATTCCTTTTAAAAATACAAGAATCAGCTAAAAATGAATTGCAATTCTACCACTAGCTAAGAATGCATCTGTTATTCTCACTCCTCACATTCTGTATCTACTGTATCAAAACTGAATCTGCCAATTGCATGCAGAAATACCTTTTTTGTAACACGTACCCTAAGAAAATGAATACTATAGTAAGATTCCTAGCCATGTTTTCAATCTCAATGCTTCTAATAATGTAAGTAATTCAAGTAGAAGAGAACTAGAAAATTTGTGATAAGTATCAAAACCTCAAAGCAACTCCAATTTTTTTAATATCAAATACCTGTGAACAGCCTGACTGTCCAACTCAACATTGGTTACCAGTGATACAAAAAACCCCTTATTTTGAAATAATGAAAGAAATTAGTGGAAGCTTGCCCAATCACTTTGTATGTTTGTATCTGTGTTTTTCTTTCTGCATTCTTTATAGCCTTGAGTCTAGTTTCATGTAAATCAAGTAGTAAGGTACAGACATCATGGGTAGCAAGTTTCTATAAACTTTAGAAAAGGAGGTAACAGGACAGAGAGATCCTACCAGTGCACTCTAGAAGTTTGTTATTAGATACTAGAAAGAACTTAGACATCGCACCTTCCACCTGGGAACTCAACCTTGAGGCACAAACCTACTGGAAAATAGGCTTCTTTAGTTCACCTATCGACAAAGTTGTGTGTTGGTATGACAAATATTAACGAAAAAATTATACTTTCATGTGAATGAAAATAAAATTCACACTAAAAGATATTGCTAAGGTTTTGTTTTTATTTACATCTACATGCTTTATTCATATAGTTTTGATTAGACAATAAGTTAATTTGAAAACTTTTGAAAATATGGTTGAAACCATTAATAGCTCAAGAAAGCAGCATTGTTTTTTCCTTTTTAATTGAGTTACTCAACCTCAATATTTCATAATGAATATAAGTACCTGAAAATACCTGCCATTTTTAAGTTTTTTTGGAAGGGTTGGAAGGGGAGCCTTAAATTAAATACTTGTGTCTATTAGAATGACACATATATTATAGAAACCATGAATCAACCTTTGGAAACAGTTTTTTCTAATGGGTTCGGCATGTTGATTTTTTGTGAAAAGTAATCATTTGCTTTACATCTTGAGTCAATATGTTGCAGATTCTGATGACAGGAACTGAAAAAGAATACATGTACTGCAATTGCTGAATTGGCTGGATCCACAATGAACAGACATCAACTACAGTGAAGAAGATCAACATTTGAGGCTCAAATTTCCACCAGAAACTCTTCTGCTGATAAAGCCTAGACTCAGCTTCAAAAGGATTACATCTGAGTGACCTGATCTCTCAAATAGCCTGATTTCAAACTTTCCTATTCTCTTGATTTATATTTGGTTTTTTTTGAAACCACTGGAGTGGTCTAGAACTCAAGTAATTTTTGCATTTCTTTCCTCATTTTTTAAGTATTCAAGCAGGTTCACCTGCCAGCTTAATGAAAGCAACCGCCAGCTTGATGCTGAGAAGTGTTACTCAACTATTTAGGAAAAGGAGAGAAAATTTGTTTATTGCATGGCATTTTCATCAACTTTTTTTACTTACTTTCACACAATGGTACGTTGCATTAGCAGCACAGACCAAGTTATTATTAGGCCAGCCATCCAAATCTGAATCCTCACCACAGATGCGCCCATCACCAGCATATCCTGTCCTGCATTCACATTTGTACATAGGATCACTGAAATGGCCCAGATAAATGCACTCTGCAGACTTATGGCAGCTGTGTGTCTTGTCCTTGCATGGATTCTCAGGTTCACAGACCTGTAAGAGACCATATTCCCTGAAACCTGATGATACTCACAGTCAGCTGTGTGCACCTCAACTTTGTCAAAAATCAGGGCAGTTATTTAGATGCCTAAAGACAGGAACTTTGTTTTAACTGTGGTTAGTAAGTTATACTGCTCTGTCAGCTCCCAACTCCAGACAATGTGTAAAATGAAAATAATTAAAACAAACCACAGGAAAAATTGGACATCATTAAAAAAGCAATTAAAGTGTGTGATTAACATTTTCAGAACTCTGCTTTCATCCAGATGTCATTAATCTCTAGAAATTAACTGCAACAGAAAGTAAAATGTGTTCACCTCTTTCCCTTCAGTCTTTTGCCTGTCAGGATGCAAGGACTATCTTATTTTCTTAAATCAGAGACCTTAACGAATTCTTGTGTATAATGACTGTATTTTCATTAACAGTGTCTGAGAATCTCACACAGATGTTCTACATTTAGACGTCACACACTGAACTAACCACAGATTGATTCAACAGCAACAAAGAGAAGGCATCCCATGACATCTGTTTTAACCTTTTTTGTCTTGTCTATCAAACCATAGTCTTCAATATTACTTCCACTTCTGTTTTTCACCATTAAGAGGTGTTGTTTTACGGAGTAAGAACTTCAGACATATGTCTAATGACATCCACATTCTCAGCATTATATCTATGGAGAGAATGATACTGATTCTTCAGTTTCCAATCCCCAGAGTAGGTATATACACTTGAGAGAAAGGAGAGCATAGCAGAGGAATGCTTCTTCCTGACATTTAGCACTCATTTGGAAAACTGCGCAGACACCAATGAAAATAAAACCCTTAAAGAAATCAACTCGAAATTCAGTGTTTTGTTACTCAAATCCAAAATAACCTGAAATAGATAAATGCTGTTTCAGAGTATCTTTGATACCTAAGTTTATCCCATGCTTCCGAGCATAGATATTTTCAGGTGGGAATTACTCAGTTTCAAAACCCTCAAATTCTCTTCAACATCACTTACTTGCTTCTCTGTCTTGGCAACTTCCAGCCCTACCCCATAGGGCTGACTTCCTTTATAGCGTGGAGGACATGGCAAGCAGTGGAAACCTGGATTTGTGTTCACACAGCGATGGACCTGATTCACCTTAAAGCAAATGTCTGACACAGCTATACACTGCAGGAAAAGAAAGAAGAAATCAATGAGATGGCTATGCAATTCCCAAATAATGAAAATTTCAGTGATTTCCTGATGTCAATGGAAACAAAGCCAGTACCTCATCAAGATCCTCACAGGCAGTACCATTGCCAAGGTAACCTGCTGGGCATGGCCCACATGACCAAGACCCATCTGGATAACTGTTGCATTCTGCTCCAGGAAAGCAAGGATTTGACAAACACCCATCTGGCAAAGACACATAAAAGTGTATATTAAGTTAGGAGCATAAAAGGCATATAAAATTTCATTTAAGAAACAGGTATTCTCTGTTCATTAGCTTAACTTATGCCTGAGGCAACAGATTCTTATAAGGACCGTTAGAATTATGGTTATTAAATTCATTTAATATAGTATTGATTTAATACTATAATATTAGATTGCTACATCCAATTGAATACTTTACAACATACTGAAGTCCTGCTTAAGAAATGCACCCTTGTTCAGAAATCACTATAAGGAACATATATAAAAATCTCACTGATCTAAAAAGCACTCTAAATAGTCAAATATGCTTTCCTGAAACAAAGGTATAATTAGTAGTTTTCTATAGTTTTGATTCATAATTATCCATTAAAGAAATGGCAACAATTAGACTGTATAAAGAATGACTAAACACCAACCAATTGGGCAATCCTTCTTATTGCACATATCATGTTGCTTGGTATCTCCCACACATGGCTTTCCTCCATACAGTGGCTCTGGGCTGTTACAGAGGCGAGACCTCTCACGGATTCCTCCTCCACAGGTAACAGTGCAGGCAGACCATGGAGACCAAGGACCCCACCGGCCATTCACTAGGACATGCAGAAAAGAGAACAGCATCACAGGCAATATAGCAGGGACAACATTTGGTGCCATGATAACCCTTTCTTCAGATCGTTGACTGGAGACATCACTATGCACATAGAAATAAAGATGCTGGCACAGCCTTACACTGAGATAGCAATGTTTCAGAAACAAACAAACAAAAAAATACCCAACTGCTTTATAGGCATTTTTTGGCCAACAATTCAAAACAACATGCTGTGCCCAATGGCATGGTGTATTTCCATTTAAGCCGATGAGAACAGTGTCTTCAAAGCTGCCTAATAAGCTTCAATTTTTGTACAGAAAGCACAGTGTGAGCACAGGATATAAACTTCTGCTGAGCCAGACCTGAGCTTTGTGGCTTTTTTAATAGGAACAGTATTCTCAGTAAGGTTGCAGCTATCATTTTTTTTTGTAATCCATTCAGTGTATCTTCAGCAGTATTCCTTGACTCAGTATAAATAACTTGTTTCAATGATTGCTGTGCATGTTTTGAATTGGTACAACTCTACTGATCATTCCTTCATCAATCCTGAATTTTCTTGAAATACAAACATCTTTAAACCAAACTCTGTGTGTGTTCTTGGTACTGCAAAAAAACATAAGGGCCATGGTTTGTGTCCTTAAATAACCTATTCACTAACTTTGCATGCACAGCTAGATCAAAAAAAAAAAAAAAAAAAAATATAACTATTTAAGTACTATTGGGTTGGAAGCTTGACATCAGTTTCAAGCTCATATTCTGTAAGTAGAATGAAAAGACTGAACAGAGGAGGGAGCAAATAAATATATACAAAGGGAAAAGAGTTATGGGAAAAATATATGAAAGAAAAATGAAAGTGAATAGAGTGAATGGTCTCTAAAAGATTAAAGAGTGGAGATGAGGAAAATTATAACAATTGAGTTGAATATGTGTAAAATATGTATACATACTTTCAAAGAAACCTGGCCACTAGGGGACTGGATGTCTATTCCTAACATGTACAATATAAGCTTCCTTTTAGATAGTGTTTGTACTTTTGATATGCAGAGATAAATCTCAAAGTTATAAAGTGAAAATTTCTCAAACTCTTAATGTTTAAAGCCAAATCACAACTTGGGAGGTTTACAAAACCTCTGACTTCATTGCTGTCTTCATTTTAAGAGCACCCTTGTGTGTTATTTCAAACCAAGTTATAAATTATATTTTCCATCATAGAAAATCACTGTAACTTAGATCTAAATAAAGAGGAAAAAAAAAAATCGCTGGACTATTATTGCATCACCTTGTATTCAAGGCCACAGACATACCTGGACATGGAACCTTCTCGCACTTCTCTGTTTCACGCCCATTTCCCACACAGTTTTTCCCACCCATCTGGGGAATAGGGGAATTGCAGAGGCGGATGCGGGTGATATTTCCTACTCCACAGGTAACTGAACAGGAAGACCAGGGAGACCAGTGACTCCAGCCACCATCCTGACGTACTGTGAGAAAAGACTGAAACTCAAGAAACAGCCCACCTGCAGCAGTAATGCGAGCTCACTTGTGAAGTTAACCTTCTTATTAAGCCTCTCACTACATCTGATGAATGTCCCATGTCTTTCCTACCACTATCACTTACAAAGCACATAAGCTCAGGCATTCAAGTACAGCTTTCTTAAGAATCTCAGTGACCAACATATGGTTAACGTGAATGTTATATATTTAAACATTTTAATATTTAATATTAAAAATAAACTTGTTCCAATGAAATAACTTGTTTAAAATGCACTTCTGGAGATCTAGCAGCTTCAGCAATAGCCTTATGTACTAAAGTAGCCTATATATAGCAGCTACCTGCAACAGTATTAACTACCTGGAGTATGATTCTTTTAAGTGCCTTAAATGTAAACGCAGTTTAACATTTTGCAAATGTCTATCATTACCATACTCCTAAACACTACTAAGCTAATGGAATGGGCCAATAATTGTGAATGAACGGCAGATTAAAACATGGCCCCATGTGTCATGACTACAAACTCAGCGTTGTCTTGAAATTCACTTCAAACAAGACTCCTGTTCAGAGAATCATATAATGGTTGGGTTAGAAGGCACTTTAAAGATCATCCAGTTCAAATCCCCCTTTCACAAGAAAGGACACCTTCCACTAGATCAGGTTGCTCAAGGCTGCTTCATAATGTTAAAAAAAAAAAAAAAAAAAAAAAAAAAAGACCCACTATTTTATGCTTAACAGATCTAAGCCCAGATGCATATACCTATTGCACTGTCAGGAAAAGAAGAAATGTTTGACAGGGGTGAGATAAAAAAGAATCTAACATTAGCTACTTTAAATATGCGTACATGAGAGCTCAAATACATATTGTCCTGACTAGTGAGCATTCATAGGAAATCCAGACTAAGAAGTTTGTTTTTACTTAGAGATGCCCAAATAAACTTAAAAAAAAAAATGGAAAGGAGAAATTTTATTACTTACTGCGATGGTCACATTTCTTAAAGCTGCACATCCTTGTCTGGATGTGTGGGCCTGTACAAGCACTCCTGGTCACATCACATGATCTTCCTCGCATCTGAGTCCCAGAGCCACACGTAACTGAGCACTTTGTCCAGTCTGACCATGGTGACCAGCCTTCCTCACTGTCATCAGCTGCAGAACAAAAGGTAACACCTGCTCAGCATCACTATTATCCTATTCAGAAGATTTTCATTTCTCTTTCTGTAGAACATGAACTTTGCCCTTTAGATCTCTCTTTTTCTAATTTTGCTTTCCCAAACTGCTGCTGAACTTAGGGAATTATAATTTAATGTAATGAGAGGTTAGCCCAGGTAAGAATACTGGATCATCATGAACTTGCTTGCAGTGTTTGTATGAGGCGCTGACCTTTGGAGGAAGAACATTTTATCTCTAGAATAGACTGAGCCAAAAATTTGACTTCCCAACTGCCTCTGACTTCATGATACAGGTTAGTATAATGAAATGTGGCCCCACCTCTTAACACAACATAACAGCACAACATAACAGCATACATGACCAAGAGCACATTGTAAGAGCATACCCTATGCTCTGAACAGGCAAAAAACCTGAGTATACTCCAATACATTTTTATTTAGAGCACCTAAGCAACCATCATCTTCTGTAACTGCTATCACTCTAAAGACTAGTTCACAGCCTGTAATGTCATCTTAAATGTGGAACAGATTGTCAAGATTTATAAGTAAAGCAATATGACAGAGAAGGAATATAAAACTGAGTAAAAGAATTACAGTAACAAAGAGGAAAAATAACTTGCAATCTTAGTAAAACAACTGTGCACAGTGCTATTGCAAACCAACAAAAATCAGAATATCCAGACTTGGGAAACACAACTGGGGAGGATCATGTAGGATCATGGACCTTTAGTTTCCATCTTAGCTAGGCAAGTTATCAGGTTACTTCTAAGCAATCAACATAATTACAGAAGAGAGATCAACTCCTCCAGAAGGTAGCTTCAAGCAGCCAAGCTACTTCATGTGATCTCACCTGCCTTTACCTCTCACTTTTTGACCTTTCCAACACACTAGTAATGATTTCAAATATTGCCAGAGAGTATGGCTAAATACTCACAATGAGAGCAAACTGGACAGCATTCACCTTCAACAAAAGATGGATCAGCACAGGAGACTGCTGGGCAGGTGATTTGATGGCATACAACTTTAGAATCCTGCAGGCAAAGAAAGTAATTTACTGACATGCTCACAACCAGAGGCAAATAAAGATAAGCATCTGGGGAAATTTCATGTGTGGAAATTCAAGTTATTCTGTCTATCATGGACATGGGGACTACTTTTTAAAAATAGCATATCTAGGTCAAGTTCTTCAGCAAATGTGACCTGACCTGGACAGTGAGGCTCAATTAAACCCACTATCCATTTCTGCAAGGAATAACGTTTCCAAAACCTTACCTGGCAGGTGCACTTGGTGCAGCTATCTACAATCCAGCTTTCATTGTCTGCAAAGACACGACCATCCTGCCAGCAAACAGACTGGTTCTTCAGTGTTTTGTTAGGCCCGATCAATTCCCACATAATTTGGTTCTCTTCAGACTAGAGGACGAAGTAAATGAAAATAAGTTGTGAACTTTGCAAGCAAACCATTAAAAAAAAAAAAAAACAAACCACCAAAAAACCCCAAAACCTGAGACACTAGTGGATTTAATTCTTCCTTCTTAAAAAAAGAAAAAAAAGGATATTTTTACATATTCATGTGCATAAAGATGACCTCAGATAATGGAATGCGGCATAGCACTTCTTCAAATAACAGTACAAAAACAGCCACACAATACTAAGAAATCTGTTCTTCACAATTTTGCTTTCCTCTAGTACAGCTCATCTTTAGATGGTAAGATTTTAGTCCTGAGATATATGGCATAGTAATAAACTTTCTTCAGAAAGAAATAACTGATTCAGAATGAGAGCGGCAGACTACGGCAAAACGTCACCATCATACTTCATGTTTAGGTACCCTGGTTAGCCACTTGCTGATGTTTTCATAAATAGCATAAGCATGGTAACACCACTGCTTTAGCAGTACACAGGCAAGGTTGGGTTTGTTAAATTTTGATTTCCAAACCTGCAGCAACCACAGATCTCTCCTGCGTATGAATGCGTGCATGTGTGCTCTTTTAAATCCAGTCAGTAGAAACCAAGCCATTGTTTAAGTATTATACTCAAGAACTACCTAACTAGTCACTTTGAAAATGTAGGTCATCTCTACATTATGTAGATATACCAACAGGTATACGTGTATATATGTGTATATAACATATATACACATATTGTGTATATATCTTATATTGTATTATCTTATGTAATATATTAACATATAATGTAATTAGAATATATATGCATATGTGTATAACACGTATACATGTGTAATACAGAAATCTATTAACTGCCTCTGGTGTAAAGCAAAGAGGGTAAGAGCACTGCACAGCAGACTTCTTTAAGTTCTACACTTTACAGTACTTACCACTTTTTGGAGGTTATCAGCTAAGTTGTTCACCACAATGCGCAGGCCAGTGAGCTCTGTGAACATCGTGCCCAGCTCTTCACAGGAGCGGTCACAGAACTCTGCCTTCTCTGGTTTCTCGCCCACATATTCAGTTGTAACAGCAGGACTCAAGTGAAGGATTTCCGTGCTCTCATTGATGGTGTTCACTTCAGCTGGTAGCAAGAAAGAGAAGAGAAGAGCAGCATACACAAAGTTCTTCCACAGATTACAGATTCCTGCTGAAATCACACATTGACACCCATGGGTAGGGTTTAAACACATCTATTTTGGCACAGCTTCATGCCAGATTAAACCCATGAATAAAAGAGAGGGGTTAGATGTCAGCTGGTTCCAATTAGAAGCTTTTCCTTTTCAAAACTAAAAGCCAAGTTGTGTCTTATATGGCCCTCACTTTAAAACATAGCTGGCACTGCAACATACTAATTTATGAAGAAGGCATAACAAAAAGACACAGTATCAAAAAGCAACCCATTTTATCCACTCAGAGCCATGAAAGATTTCAGGTTTTTCATGACTTATCACATTATTATGCAGACAAAAAGGAAGGAAAAAGCTTCCTTGAAAACAGTCATTGTCCTTTTTCTTCCCATAAATTCCATAGTTACTTGGGTCAAATTTGAAAAATTATGACATTTTGACCAGTCTCCAGGCTACTCTGTATTGTTCTGCCCGGTATAAAACTCAGAGTAGCTGTTATAAGAATAGCTTAATTCTGAAGTGAAAGGAAGATCAAGCTAAGATCAGGCTCAGTAATTGATTTGTCACTCTAAATACTCCTCCATCAGGCAGTCTGTAATTAAAACAAAAATTTGCATACATTAGAGAGCAAGAACTGAAGAACTGGACATGTAGTATCAAAGACCTCCTTGTCTATCAAATTCTTGAAAAAGACTAACAGAAGGCATCCACAGTAATTAATAAAAAAGGAACATAGGTAATTAAATAAAACAGCCTGTGTTCTGTTAAGCATTTAAATCTCCACTACGTAAATATCGTATGGATTCCATGGAAGCTTTCTCTAAGGAGCCCAATGTCCCCTCATTTTATATCTGCCATACGCAAATCCATACTACCCTGTCTCTTGATAAAGACTTTACCAAATTTAGTAATGTTGTAAATAACATTACCAAATAACAGAAAGGAGAAGAAAAGATATTGCAATTTTAAAAGAAGATGTCAGAACAGGAACATGTGCAGCAAGACACATCATCAAAACACCCCAGTGTTTTCAAGTCACAGAAGGTGGCAATGCTTCAAAATTTTGAGGGCTTGATCTTATGCTTGACTACACGGTGTAAAGTGTTATATTTAAATGTGCAAGCAGTGAAAATAAGAGAAAAGTATTCTTCATTCATTTAGAAAGCTAAAAATGAAAAAACAAAGAACCAACTCATAAAATGACATTAAATAATTACTTTTCAACCATATTTAAAATGATTGGCTTGATGTGTTTTTAAATTAGCTATGAAGTATCTGCCACTAGCCAAGGTCTACAAAAAATTGCTTGCAGTATTCCAGAGTTGAAGTAATTGGTCAGCTTCACTTACAGGATGTGAGAAAACCGATACACCACATAGCACATCAGAACTCTGTGTCATAACTGTTTATTTTAGCTGCTTTTTGATTTCCTGGAAAGAATGCAATTTTCCTACCACACTGAAACACTAGGTTTCTCAGATTCCCCCACAGCACTTGTCAGGTCATTAATTTCATATTTTTCAAGCCAACATGGAGTGTGCCTTGACCAGAACATTCTGAGGACATTAATAAAGCTGCAATCTCAGCAGGAAACATAAACCAAAACTATGTTAGAAGAACTAAAACCACACTTCCTACTGGTACTTGGCAGTTACTGAAAGAAGATGCCTGGGGATCACTGGGATATCAGTTCTCTGCTGCTGGCTTCCTGCTAATTTCTTAAGGACCACATGATCATCTTTAAAATGAGAAACCAGAAGAGCAAATGTGCACCTTCTCACATATGCAAATGTCATTCTGTTGATCTAGCAGAAGAAGGGATTTTATTTTTGTGCCTATTTAGGTGTTTTTGTCATCTGTCCTACCCAGCACTGTGTATAAGTCGTGCCAAAAGTATTTAGGACATGCTTTTTACAAGGGCAAGTAGTAATAAGACAAGGGGGAATAGCTTTAAACTGAAAGAGGGGAGATTGAGATTAGATATTAGGCAAAAATTCTTTACTGTGAAGGTGGTGAGACACTGGCATAGGTTGCCCAGAAAAGCTGTGGCTGCCGCATTCCTAGAAGTTTTCAAGGCCAGGTTGGATGGGACTTTGAGCAACCTGGTCTAGTGGTAGGTGTCCCTGCTCATGGCAGGGGGCTGGAACTGGATGGTCTTTAAGGTCCCTTCCAACCCAAACCATTCTATGATTCTATGACTTGCAGCCACCACACTACAGAGATACTTTCCTACCCTTTACTCAACAGCAATACCAAGATACCATTTCACCATACCCCACATTCTCACACTAGGATTAAAGATATAATATAAAAACACAGTTCAGTCTCTGAAAAAGCAGCAGGCTTTTTGTCTCCTCAGAGCTAAAGGCACTTCTCTGTTAACATCCACCACATTGTTTTGGGACACTTACACATATATATGGCATCTTAGTGCCTGTACCGCAGCTCAACAACTGGCACATCAAAAAGGACAAATATGTACCTTGTGGCCATGGCTTTTCAGCTGTGGTAATTAAGTTGTATAGGCAACACCAGAAAATCAGCCATGCACATAACAAGCTTATCAAGTAATTTTGATGGCCTCAAGCCACAGTGTGCTATTAGCTTTCTTCTGTTGTTGCTCAAGTAATTTTCACCTTGTAGAATTCTCTTGGTGTTGCTAAGTAAAACTACTGTGAATTGAGCTGTGCGCTAAATAATTTCCAGGAAGGATGAAACAAAACCACAAGTCTTCATAATTTATCAGATCTGAAAATTTGGTAGTTGACAGATGTGATTAAAAAAAATACCTTAAGAAAATATTATCTGTTGTCTACAACCACTGAAGGGTATAAGAATTCCTCCTAAGGTATGTATCAGCATGCAGAACTCAATTATCCCTTTAGGCTTCCATCAGCTTCCTCTTCATAGTAGAATCACAGTAACATCCCATTTCTACTTGGGGAAATTTCAAAACATTTGGTCACACTATTCTACTTTGTGATAATCAACCAATAATAATAGAAAAGATTTATAGACACTGTCTTTAATTGGTTTTGCTGGTTCAATCCATCTACACCTAGTGATCCTACCCTGTTCTGCCTCTGACTACTGAAGGTGCCCTCAAAGTTCTACCTCAACTTCTGGGAGGTGTTTATCCTGGTAAATGAAGCATGATAGATGAACTGCATCCTTTCTGAAACCATCCTTCTGTTATTTAGATTACAACTAGACCCAAAATACATGTTCCCTCTCCCCACACCAGTTATGGTCTTCAAGCATTTTATTCCACTAACAAAGCTGAAAACTAGTAATCAGTAGTTCTGAGTAGTTTCTCAGTAGCTTCCAAGTACAAAAACCAGCTTGGATGGGAGAGATAACAGCCAACAAATGAAGGCATGTCTTCTTGCCTGTGGCATGTAAGGCCAACTTCCATTCTAGCCCACATGACTCATTTCTAACACATTGGCACACCTCTGGAATGTATAAAATAACTATCCAATATTTTTTATCAAGATTTAAAAACAGACTAGCAAGCTCAGTTAAACTTCTTGTGCATACACAAATATACATACCTCTATATAGATATACACACACATTTATATATCGCATAGAGACTTCATTATAAGGTCTCAGTACCTTGGCCCCCTTTGAAGAAGTCAAGACCTGTTACTGCTTAATTTCTAGGTTTTGCATAAACAAGGAAAAAGGTTGAGTACAGTCTGCTTAAATGATCTGAGTTTCAAATAAAACTCTGAAGTCCTGACTGCCTTGTGCACCCACCAAATTCCTCCAATGGACTCTGTAGTCTGATTCTTGACTGAGCTCTTGCTAGTTGCAGACTCTGGAAAGTAACATAGCCAGCACCTCCCATGAGTTTAAGTACAAAACCTCAGTGAATACTTGACAAGTTTTCGTAATTCTTTTATAATGAATCAAATGCACTCCCATACACCGAGGGCTCCCTTCCTAGTGAGATCAGCATGAACTTGACTAACAAGAACATATCAGGTTGTCACATACAAGCCTTCCATACTTCTTAGGGGTTTTTTTGTTTGTTTGTTTGTTTTGCCTTATTTTCCTTAGGTTGTTTTGATTGACAATGCTTTGAGTTTCAAACCCAAAGCCTCTCACAATCAACAAACTTATTGCGGAGGAATTCAGCATCTTTAAGACTTGTGAGACTTGTTCATGGGCCCATTGACACTCAGGAGCAAAATTCAGAAGCAACATTACCACTGTTGTGCTTAAAGAATCACAGACATCTCATGGAATAATGCAAATATTTTCATACATATGCACATTTTCCTTTTATTTCTATTAATTCGTTGCTTGACAGCTTTTCTCCCAATTTAAAAACAGCGGCTGAGTTATAAACCTAAGCAATAAGAACTAAAAATAGTAGGCTAGAGAGTAGAAATCTATCCCAACATAGCTAAAGAATATGTTCCTATTACCACTAAAAAAGCAGCTCATTCTCTCTTTAATTTCTAAGTTACATGTTGCATAGCTTTAGGATAATACATCACCATTGATATTTCTGATTTTCAGAGTTAACTGAACGGTATTAATGAGATAAAAAGCCTTACTTGACTGGCTTCTCTGGCATCCTTTTTTACGCAGAACATCCTCTATTGAAGTATCAAAGATTAACTGAA
Source organism: Psittacula echo (assembly GCF_963264785.1). NCBI lineage: Eukaryota > Metazoa > Chordata > Aves > Psittaciformes > Psittacidae > Psittacula > Psittacula echo. The sequence continues at coordinate 32,365,887 of NC_137738.1, read as the reverse complement.
TATTTTGCAAAAGACCCTGTAATAATAATAAAAAAATAATTAAAAAACAGTTAGGCCAATTTGGGAGTAAATAATGACAGATCTGTCTCAATCCCATGCCACTGACTGGATTCAGCCATAAGTAAATATGTAAAAAACATTAAACCTGACACAATAGAAAAAATATAGTTTTGTTATATAAGATTGCAATACTATAAGCAACAAAGCCAGGTATGCTCTGAAATTTGTCATAATAAAAGGTTTTGATCATCTGTGAGCTCAAATCTCCATGTTCATAAAACATTTTAGATTATAGTTCTATGAGTTATTCCTCATGAGATAAAGCCAACTTTAGAGTTCTTGTCCCATCGCACTTCAGGCCTTAGCCACACATTCCCATGCACCATATTTCACTGCCTTCTCAACTGTGCTGACGCTACCTTGAGATAACACTGTAAAACCAGACTAGTACATTTCACTCAAAAAAAAAAGAAAAGAAAAAAAAAAGAAAATCAAAGAAAAAACATTACTTTTAAACCAGACTGTTTCAATGACCCACTTAACAGTAGAGCTCCAGAACCAGTTCTATGAGCACAACTGATGGAGAAACTTAGTCATGGAGACAAGAATAGAGAGGCTGTGGGCAAGAACTTCTGGCTTCCCTGCCAAAACTGGTCACCCATGGAACCACAGGCCAGCATGTCACGCTCTAGCTGACAACTAGGTGGCACAACAGGATGAGAAAGAAAGGGGGGTTGGAAATTTCTGAAGCTGTGAGTTCAAGTTTGATTTCAGCTGTGAGTGAAAAGAAGCCATCCTTGGGCCACTATATGAGGCAGGCAGCATTTTTAATTTTATAGGAAAACCAGAAAGTTTGTAATTGCTTTAAAACAAAACAGAAAGAATAAATGTTTTCCACAAAAAGAGGAAAAAAATAAATCTCTCATGTATAGGACTGATCAAAATATTTCTAATTTTCTTCCCCCTAGCTGTTGTTGTTGTTGTTGTTGTTGTTTGGTTGTTTGTTTTTAATTGAAACTAAAGGTTATTCTGAATGGCAAACAAAGATATTCTGCTAGGGGATGGACCAATACCACATGGTTTAGCTCCATTAAAAAAAAAAAAAAAAAAGATTTCTTCCGTCTTTCAAATAAAATTTAAAGATATTGACAGGCTTCTATGACCTGGATAGACTTCAATGGAAAAATAGCTCTTCAGGAAATTCCCAAAGAATTTTACAAATCACCACAAAAATGCAACATGTTCAACAGTCTTACATTTGGAAAAAAAAAGTGGATGGTTGCATAGGAAAGCCCATAAACTGGTTTTGTGCAGTTTGGCTAGATCTAGGCTGTGTTTTACCAGTCCTTTGCTTTCAGGAAACCCAGATTCACACAACACAGATCCAGCAATGAGTAAAAACACACTCTGGAGAAATTCTGCTTGGGAACACCTGTGACCCCATCAAATCCAAGAGGTGCTGGGGAACAAAGCTGTGCCTATTGCATCTTCTCAAACTATTTGAATTTACTTTTATACCTCACCAGAGACCCAAGCTTCTCCAGGTTACCTACCCTGAAATGATTCTCCCGAATAGACCCTTTCGCCACATACATTCTGCTGTTCTCTGCTTTCAACTGCTCATAGAAAGGCTCCTCCAAGATGAAGCTGTCAATAAGGTCACAGCCAACATAGAGGTTGTAGTTCTCCCCCGTTATTTGCATGGTGAGGTTCTTCCACTGTGAGTCGGCAAGGTCCACATCTTCCAAGGAAATCACGTTCTGGAAGCCATCCACCCAATAGATAAGGTCCAGGGTGTTGGCACGGCCATTAGAAATGATCTCAAACTGCCTCTCACTGATGCCAGGACCCTCTAAAGCAAGGATAGTGCCTCTAGATTGCCTGTCCTGTCTCAGGGTGGCTGAAAGGATAAAGCCCTCATTCTGCCGTATAAGTTTGACAATCTTTTTTAATTTCTCTGGTTTACATGGAGGTATATGGTCAAACCGAATGAAACGATATGCTGGGATAGAGGGGTCTGGACCCCGGAACAATTTTGCTCCAATTGTCTTTCGGTTTATGTTACTGATTTGAAGTAAATCAAAGGTAGTCTCCTCTTCCTTCTCACCATCTGAAAAAGTTAACAGGGTGTGACAAAGTGTCTACAAAAAGTCCTAAAAGAAACAACTCTGCACATTATACTTAGTAACTGCAATTACATGACAGGTGTAAGGATCAGCAGAGTAAACCTAGTAGTTTCATACCTCCACAAACAGAACTGTTCCTACTAGCACACCAGTTAATGGTATTTTCCACTTGACATTTTCATTTACATGAGAACTCTTTCCTTCAATGTCCATAGGTATAAATGTTTGGTTATATAACTAAACATATGGCTATACATTTTATAGCACTTGAATACACACTTGCATATACATATATATGCTGTATATATATGCCTACTCAGGATACATCTACCAATGTATTCATTAAATTTTTTTAATACATATGAATGGATAAGGAAGTTGAGCAAATTTCTATATTTTGACTATCAGTTAATAAAAATCAAATTATGAGGAGCCATGTGGCCACATGACAACAGGAAGCAAGAGATTTGCTTTTAATGACTCAGGCCAAGAAGTCAGATGTAAATGAGGGTCTGGCACTGTGCCAGGTTATACTCATATTTGGCCTGTAGAGGTTTATATCTCTGCCTCTGTCTTTTTAAAATGTTCATCAGACTCATTGACTCTGTTTACATGTGACTTTCACCACACATTTCCACTGGAGAGGAAAGTATAACAGGAATTACGTCTTAGATTCATCTATTGGGTAGTTTATTATTGGAGAAACTTCATTTAGCAGTAGTAAGATGTATCTACCAAAACCACCACTAGGAACTACTATTCTAGACACTTCTAAAAAATACAGTATGATTACTTTGCCCACTGTAGCTCAGATAAGCAAATGTTTTACACTGACTTTTAGCTTTGTGAGTTACTAAATATCTAGTTAAGAAGTGTCAGAACTTACCCTGAGCATTTGAGGAAACCCACAGGGTTATCAAGATAGCAAGCCACAACAGCCCACTCCTGTGCAGCATAACTCCTATGAATAAACCAAAAAGTAGCAAGTATTAGGGAAATAATATTTATCAACTACAAATATTTTAATTTATCTCATGAAATGCCATAAACAGAACTCTCATTATAAGCAACTATACGTATAAAATCTGAATTTCTATCTTGTCTGATTTTTGTAATACTTATTCTGAGGTTACTCCTGATGCCAGAAGTAAAACATGATATTAAGTGAAGAGGAAATCTAGATGATAAAACTCCTTTTTATGTAAATGCCCTTAAGAAAAGGGAAAGACAAACAGAAAATACACAATTTTCTTCACAATATTTCAGTTGCTGGCACAAGGACCACATGACACCACTACACGAGATGGAGAATAAGCTGCATCTTTATTTTGGAGCACAGTGTCCAGCTGAAATTCCCTGTAGGAAAATGGGATCTCACTATATGTTGGTTTTGGTTACTAGCTTTCCTATTCAATACCTTTGTCAGTGCTATCATACAAACGCCTCTCTCCTTCCTGTATATATATATATATAATATATCATTCATCCATTCTTACAACCCTCTGCACCCAACCATAGCTGGATAAAGTGCCTTTGAACATGATGGCATTTTTGCCCTGAAGCACTATGCAGCTATAAGCCACGTAGCTGCATCTCCAGATGTGCTTACGCTCAAAATGAATGGAGCAGATGGCGTTCACTGCAACGTGCAGACGTTCATGCCTCTGGATATAGCCATATCGCTTCAACACTGCTAATTCCACATATTCTCGTAAGGACTCGGGGATGCCAACATTCACCGCCTATACTTTCTTTGCCCTGCGGGGAGCTCTTATTACCTGCCGCCCCGAGGAAGCGTCGGTGCAGCCAACTACCGGCCAATGCCACGAAGCCTCTTCCCCCTCTCAATCCCAGCGCATCCCCCATGGGAGCACATCCCTGCGGGCACGGCGCAGCAGGCAGACGCTGCACACAGCCTCAGGTCAGCCTTCCTAGGGCAGGTCCCTTCCTTTGCTACCCGCGAACCCGCGGGGGACGGCTGCTCACGGACAGCTCCGGTCCTGCAGGAGCAACTCCCACCGCCTTCCCCCCTAGAGGGGGTATTACGGTGCGGGGGATACGGCGCCGTCCAGCCTTGTGCCTCACCTGGCATGGGGAGCCGACGGCGCGCTGAGGCTCTACCGGTGGAGAGCTGACCACAGTACCCTGCCGCCGCCACAAGTTCCTCCACGGCCCCGCTCCCCGCGCAGCCGCCTTTATGGGCTACGGGCCGGGCCCCCGCTGTCAATCAGCGGCGCCGGGGCGCGCCCCTAGCTCGCCCCTTCGCGGCCGTGACATAGCCCCCGCACCGCCCCCTCCCCACCGGGTGGCCCGCGCTCGCCTACCTGCGAGGCCATTCCTGGCCCGGGGCCGCCCCTGCTCCGCCCCGCGACCGCCCTTCGCGGGCGGTGCGGGAGGCGGTACGGGGACCAGGCTTTCCGTCGGGGCGCGGCGCGGGGGAGCGTCCGGGCGTGCCGTAGAGTTTCTGGTTTCGAGGCGGGGCGATCGCGGCAGCCCCGGCGCGGCAGAGCCCCCGGGAGGCGGCGCCAGGCCCCGGCAGAAGGGAGGTGAGCGCGGCCAGACCAGCCACCGCGGCCGTCCGAGTCTGGTGCCCGCTGGCGTGGAGTGCGTTCCCGGCTCCTCCGGACCGGCCGGGAGCTTCGCGAAGCCTCGTCGGCTGAGAGCTCTCTGCTTCTGCTGGCACTGCGGTAAAACTCGACCTTCCCGAGCGCTGAATCATTTGTCCCATTTTAAACTTCTTTATTTTTAAATTACACAGTAGCCGAAAGGCGAGACGTGTCCCGGTCTACCCCACACCCCTATCTGTAAAAGTTTGCTGGAGGTAAAGTTTTGTAAAGCTTACTGAAGATCCTAGCCAGCAGCTTCTCAAGCAAGCCCAGCAACTCAGTCCCTCTTTTCTCCGAGGGAAGCACCAGCTCCTTTGACCTCAAGGAGGACGCAGTGGGCTTCCTTAGGCATCTCCTTACGGAGGAAGCCTTGGGCTAATGAAAGAGGCACACAAATCTTACTCTTAGGCTGCTCCCACTCTAGTCTGGAGAACTGGAATGTATCTCCACAAACCAGGGATCCAGTCCCAGCCCTGGGACTTGCAGGTTACCATGCTGGGGAGCTGCTAGCATGGCTGCAGGCACCATGCTCTGTGGGGAGCAGGAGAATGGATCTCTGCGGTGGGTCCGCAGAACCTGCCCTGCATGTTGGCAGGAGTCAAACAAGGAGACCAGTATCCCTGTTGCTGAGACGTGAACTGGGGTTGCAGAATATAAATGGAAGGATCCTGCAGCTGATGCAAAGAGGCATGAATATGGCTGAGTTGCCTACAGAATCCAAGAAATGGAGCCCTGTCAAATGTATAGATGGATAAACACCACAAATGTTAACAAAAAAAAAAAAAAAAAAAAAAAAAAGGAATTCATCAACTTTGCTCATCACAATTTGAAATTCCATCAGAAAAGTGTTGATGTTTCAGAACTCGGAAGGCTCAAAGAACTGCAAAGGCTCAATCTGTCACAAGAGCAGAAAACGCCAGTGCAACGCCAGTGCAAGCATTGCTGCCTTTCCTTTTGCCATGAAGCTCCTTCCAACTTGGCTGGCCTCGGCCTTGCAGGTAGCAGGAGCCAAGAAGCCTTCCTCTTTCTCACAGGGTCCAGGAAACAGAGCCAAGCTAGGAGGGAGAGGGCTTTTTGTCCTCCTAAGACATTTGGTTTTCAGTTTTGCGAAACCTCAAGAATTTAAAAAAATAGCTAATGAAGATCACAAAACCTCAAATTCTACTGAGTTTACTCATCCCCGTTTTCCCCCCATATTAAGACTTAGTCTTTATACCTATATATTTAGCTGTATGGTGTGTTTTCTACAAGACTGAACAGCACTAGCACAACTCTAACCAGGAAGATGCTCTGGGTTTACAGCTAGAGAAGAGAGGGCAGCAAAGTGTTTGAGAGACCTAGAAGGTATCTTTGAAATGGTGCAGTTTGCTATTTGTACATTCATGTACAAAGAGTTTTTACAGTGGAAATTTTTAAGTTAGTAGAAGAACAGTACAAAGTAAAGAGACAAATTTCATCGTGATTGCTTTGAACCAGCTACCTCATAACAAAATTCTTCTTTCCATCTCTGTGGGTGTTACAGTTATGTAGGACTGATAGCATATTGTTTCAAGCTGAGTGATTTATATATAGGATGATGACCTTTAAGAAGACATATTTGGCTCTGTTCTTTCCACGACTGTGGAACTGCTCACTACTCATTTTTCCCTGGCCACCTTGGAAGAGGTAAACATCCTCTTATTTCCAAGATTCCTGAGAGAAAGGCTCACAGGAGTGAATGCACACTCTGCTTTCCCTAGCTAGCCAATGTACATACGCAAACGTTGGAATTATGTTCACATTCTATCTGCTATTTTAGTACAGTGTGAAAGTGAGCAGTGGTAATTAGAGATATAATAAAGTCATATTTACTAATATTTAGGAATGTTGGTGAGGTAACAGTAGTTCTCATTCTAATGGTCTTCTTCTTTAGTGTTTCACATTTCATTGAGTTTGCTTCAGACTGGCACATCAGACAAGAGCATAGGTCCTTAACTTCTCATTTCCTTATTCACCCCTCTTTACCTTTTTCACTCTACTGTGTGGATTTTGGCTTCTTTTTTCTTCTGCATAAGCCCATTCTGGATCACGTGCAAGATTACATCCATTACTGAAAATCGCTGGGGAATGGCAAGATTCTGATATGGCACTATCTCAGAAAGATCTGTGATTTGATGGATCTCCATCAAATAACCCTTGTTTTTGTCTAGGAGGTCATCCCTGACACTGACTTAGCTTATTTTGGGGCAAGACTTGAACCCTCCTACGTTTGAAGAAATCCCACTAAAAAAGTGGAATACACTATACTTACTAGAAATTTCTTTTGGACTGCTTTTCTGGATAAAAATGAAGCTAGTATAACATGATGCCGGAAGATAAATTCCATGAGTTATGCTGGGTTAAATGCTGAGTTTCCACCACCCCTCCACCCCCCCAAAAACATGCCCACTAATTGAAATGGATCTAGTTGCCCTAATATGATGGGTCCTTCAGGTCTCACCTTGCATTCCTGGATCTTGACCTGATGCTGATAAACATTCTTTCTGAAATGCTGTCCCACAAACATGATTTTTTTAAATTTTTTTCTTGTTGTGATGAGGTTTGATTTTCATAATTCACTATATCGGGGGTCCAAAACTGAAGCAAATTACTTCAGATTAGCATGTGACTCAGCCATTCAGGTCTTTGAATGAGCTTGTAGTGTTAGGAAGAAAGGCTTGGGTGGTTCCTCACACATCATGTTGTAAGTACTCCAGCTAAATGCAAATTTTGAATGGGGGAATAGATTACACCAGGGACAGTGAATTTATCTATAATGAGGGAGAAAGTTATTTCTGACAAAGCTTTATGTATGCTTTAGTTAAGTTCTGGTGAATAAGTAGTCAGAAAAAATAGGCATCATAATCAGATACTTAGTTTTCTGTTCTTTGATTCAGGGGAAGTTCTTTATTTCCAACCTTCCTTAAATAATTTCCAGGTACAAAATGTATCCAGACACAAATGCTAACACATTCTGTCAGAACAAATGGCCATGGGTTGTAGAGTACCAGGTGGTATACTTTAACAATAACCTTGTCAAAGAGGGAAATCTTGCTACCACCCGTTTACAAACCTCATTTTTACTCAACAACATGCTTATACACAAAAGCTTGTTCAGTGTCGTCAGCAGGAAGACTTTGAGTTTGAAGCTAAGCACATGTTTAAATGTTTTGTTAAACTGATTCCTACATGATTTAACTGGTGTCACACAATAACTTATGGAAAGAGCTGTAAGTGGAGCCCTGGGCTTCTAACTCATGATTGGAAACTTTAATCTGGAAGCTGTTTTTACCATGTCCTTACAGTATATATGGCAAAACAAATACCCACCTACAAACAGTTAAATGTGTCCTTAACCATTTTATGGAGTTTTTGTATTCTTTTCCCACATGTGAGCTGCTGACCATGTTAGGGCTGCCAAGTATTTTCAGCCTCCAAAAAGGAACATTCCCTGACCAAGCGCAATGCAAATGAGCTCAGTAAATCCAACATTGTTGCTCTGAGTTCCAAAAAAAAAAAGCCTTTTACTAGATTTGGAGCAGATTTATTACCCAGAGACCTTCTTTTATTCAACTTAGTTACATAGTTTCACGTTCTATCACAAAGGTATAGATATTTTCACTTATGACAGGAAAAGAATATGCCGCTACAGCACTGACTTTCAAACAGCTAAGAGTATCCCTATTATCCAGGCTGTAATAATATAATTTTTATTTTATTTGCAGTACTGTGCATTCTGTACATCAAATGGAATTTGATCTGTTGTATTTACATATATTCAAAGACAGCCCAAATCTAAAAGCTTTTAGATTCAATTTTGGATTCAATCCCTATTTCAAAGTAAAACATACTGAAGTTGATAGTAGTTTTAGCTGAGGAGCAAATGAATACAACTGAAACATAAGTTCAGTGGTCCCGCTGGATTATAGAAGTTTCTCAGGGGACCAGATGCCATTCACTTCAGGAGGAGGTAGAGCCAAGCTACCTTGGAAGGCTTTTGCCTACCTTCATTTCACTTATTTAGGTGAAATAAAATATCAAACACTTACTGAGAGCTGAACAAGTTATTATAACAAATGTCTGAATGATCTCAGTCTAAAAAGATTTTGTTACTGCAATGAGACCTGCATTTCTCTTTCACCAGAATTGTGACAAGTCCTTGCCTTACCCACACAACTGCCCCATGAAATGTTGCACTGGTGCATGTGTTGACTACTGCAGGGCACCATCCTGAGGGGACTTGAGGTGCAAACACAGGATGAGAGCTCCTCTTCTAGGCAGGCATGCAGACCCATGCCCAAGGGTGCTGCTTTCTTTCACCTCCTGGCAAGGGCCTGGGCATCTGCACCCTTCCCATTGCCCTCCATTTTTTTATAAGTGCAGCAGGGTGGCTGGCCAACAGCAGAGTATGGTCTAACCAGGTACAGTGTATCCCTGAAACATGGGATTCACAGACTCTGAAAATATCAAGAAGCACAACTGGGAAGAGAAACCAAATCGATGAAAGCCCCAACAGGGCAAGGAAAAAAGCATACTCAAAAGAATTGAAATTGATTGCATGAAATTTGAAAGGCCACAGGGAACAGTCTGGGGGTTTGATATCTCTCCATATGTTCAAAACTCCCACAGATGGAGTCATGGGTCCCGCAGGATGAAGGGAAGAGATGAAAGAAATCAATTCATGAAGCTCCCACAGCTGGCTGTGGGTCTCTGACTGGGAGAAAGAGCATCATTCAGCTGTGGCCTGATAATGATTATGATGATTAAAGCTGAACAAATAATTCCCATATTATATTATTTTTTAACTCTGTGTTTTGCCTCTTTTTCTGCTCATAAGAACATCCACACAGACCACAGCTTCCCCTAGCACATTCATTACTTGGGTTTGTACATATAGCCATTACTTGCATTTTGATGACTAAAATCCAAATCATCTTGCTTAGCTGTGAATAGTCAAAGTCAGATGGCTGCATTGGAGCTCCACCATCAGTACAATCAATTCCCAAGCAAATATTTGGGCATAGGTATTCAAAGTGACGCCTTCTATAGTGTTTGTTCTTATAAGCATCCATTTTGCTCTCAAATTGCTCTGAAAGCTGTCATCCACATAGAATTAAATAATTTCAAAACCCCCTCCGAAATAGTTCAAAGGTGAAGAAAACTGGGTTTACTGTTATGTTCCTGGGTTGCATTCCTGTGTCTTGAAAAGTGAACAGGGAGAAATTTGCTCTGATGATAACCATTAACTACTCAATTTGGTATAGTCATATAACAAAAATGCTGGGGAAACTAGAAAAATTCGAAAAGTACCTATTACAACATACACCAGAAATAAAACAATGTCTCTCCACACATATTTGTTGCAGAGTTGATAGTTCTTTGAAGTCATGAGCTGTTTATTTCTTTATTTGTAATTAGTTCTATGTTTCACTCTATTTAAGAACTAGTTGACTTTACATCTGTCAACACTGTAAGGAAACTGCTATTTGTTCCCCTTTGTACAAAACGTATCCTTCCTATTTCTATCCTTGTTCTCTGGCAATAAAAAGTACAAGTTGATCAACAGTGATATAATTCAACCTATGAATTGTTTACTGATATTAATATTCTTGCTTGGTACTTACTTTGCAGGAATTAACTGCATTTCTCCCTAATGATATTATCTTCTTAACATGCTTAATTTTCCTTTTCTGCAGTTTAACTGATAATTCTCCATTTGCCACTGGGCTTAATGTTTTACTAACAACTACAGAATTAGGTATTTTGCATTTTTCTTCTCTGCAAGGTCTATCTTAGCTTCCTTTGGTAAATCCATCTTTCTTTTATCCAGTTTTCCTCCATATCTTCTCTTAGTCTTTGTTTCAGCATTTGCTCTAAATTCTTTGCACATTACTGATATCTGAGGTGCTCTCTCTTCTCCTCTATAAAGTATATTTATATTAATATTTCCAATTTCCTGTGAGACTGTCTCAGATGAGAAGATTTACTCAAATTGCTTGCTACTGGATTTGGAACCTCTTGTGCCAGTTCCTTCTGAAACCTGGTACAGAGATTATTGAGTGATGTAAATATTGAGCATATCAGAGTCTGGGAGTCTTGGCTTATCTTCCACCTGAGATGTTATAATTCTTTTTCAATGTGCTTTATTCCTTATTGCTTTTCCTTTTACTTTCTTTTCTTATTTTTAATTTCCTTCCCTCTTCTCCTCTTGTTTTCAAAACTAGTGTATATTTTTTTAAATAGGAACACCAGAAATGGATACAGCTTTCCAGTCAAATGAGTGATAAAAATATCTTCCCTGTCCTACTCAGTATTTGCTGATGTATGTGTCCAAGGTTTACATGCTTTTTCATAATCCTACCATAGTGCTGAATGTATTGTTCAATTAGTTATTAGCTCATGGCTCTTTATAAGTCTTTATTATAGTCACTACTTTCTATGTTCTCACATTTCATTTGGTTAAAATATTTTCGTATGAGACACCTCAAATTTTTGTGTAATCTGAAAACCTCAGCAGTCTTAGTGTATTGTTTCAGATACATACAACTCCTGAATTTAGGAAGAAAGATCTTGGCAAGAGTTTGGCAAGATCTACTCCTTTCTTCCATGGCTGTAATATTTCTTACTTCCCTCATGGAGCTATGCATTTAATAGATTAGGCATGTGTGAGGGTATTTTTATAATTTGCCGTGGAAGATGCCCTGAAAAATCTAAATAATTTTAAGTACTGTTACACTTATCAAGATGAGATGTTGATGGCTCTGTGTACACATAGATATTCTTATCTCACTTCAAATGGAACTTACTGTATAAATAAATCCTTTTTACATAAATCTGGCTATGTATCTTTATTTATTCTTTCAGATTTCTAAAATCATACTGAAATGCCATTGGCTTCCATATGCAGAAGCAACTAGTAATTGGGCCTCTGTTTTTTAATTAAATTGAAACACCTTCAGTGTGATTAGTCCCTAGACAATAAGTCTGTGGAGATGTAATTCTATAATTCATTAGAAATAGGCTTCTATGTGGGGTTATTTTTCCATTCTTGGTAGAACTTGAGAGGGAAAGTGATATTCCTGACACTGAATTTTGGATACTAGGTGGTAAATTAGATTTCTGCTTGGAGTAAAGGCTTTTAGACTTAGTCTAAAATTTCAGTTTTCTGTATGGCTTGCATAATATTATAGTGATAAGAAGATGCTAGTAGGTAAGGTATCGTCCTGTTCAGATTTGATTTTGAAGAAACATTCCTGGTACACGGTAATGCGTTTCTCTTCAGACAGAAAGTGGGCAGTAAGGTATATTCCCTGTACCAGCCTCTCTGATTGAGAACTGTAGCTATAATTTTCAATACATTATGCCAAAATGAGTCATACATTTCATGAGGAGCCTTTTTCATAATAATAAACAAAGTTTGTGTTTTCAAATTCAGTGAAAGATTATTAGATATTAAAAAATTATTTATTTATTTTTCACATCATCACAGATAGTAAACTAAGTCCTGATTTGTGTCCTGTATCAATTCCTCAGTATCTCTTGCTACGATTTTCTCAGATTCATTTCTAGTTTATGTAAATTAGTGGAATAGTTGGAGCATGAATAGTTGAATGTACATTTTGTGTACCAAAATTAGACTGAGGTTCTTTGTTGAAAATCAAGGGTTTAGTAATTAATAAAAACCTAACTGCCTGAACTTTATTTAGAATTACTTCTAAATTTTCAGCCTTTTGGTTTATAAAGTAAAGCTAGACACCACCCCTAAAGGAGTGGATTCCATTCTGTAAATGGAAATGGTGCAATCTCTTTAGCCAAGCTGGGGTTCCTTGTAGGGAAAAATGGACTATGGAGAAAGATACGTTAGCTGAATACTGATTTCAGTATTTTAAACCGCCATCTGAAGGGAGCTGATGAGTGTCACATAGCCATAGGACAAGGTTATTTGCACCACGTGGCTCTTAATTGGTTTTTGCTGCTGAAGTGTATGCTTGCCTTTTCACTATTTCCTCCCCAGAGGTGTGCATCAGCCCAGTGTGAACAGGATGTAAATTTGGGTTATGAGTCTCTGTTATTGTGTGTAGCTGAAAAGACTGCAGTGAGATGATTAACAGATTGACAGCTTTAACACACCATAGAGAAACAGTAACAAGTAAGCTTACAGGGGTTGTAGTTCAAACAATCTTGAAAAACGTCTGCCTAATTATCTCGGTCGTGTAGCCAGAGGTATACAAGTTATTCGTTGACTGTTGTTACTATCTCAGTTAAGAGGGTGTCTCTCATCTTTTAAACATTCAGTAGTGATTTCTGCTTCTGGTAGGACACAGTCTGACTTTTATCATGTGAATCTGCAGTGATTAGTTCTGCCAGGAAAATCAGTAGCTTCCAACTGCCTTAGACATATGGCCTCCAAAAGTCAGATCTATGGAAGAATGGCTGTTGTGCCGCAAAAGAAAATGATCTCAGATTATTGTTGGAAAAAAGACAATGAAAGCTCTTTTCTGAGGCTTGGCCTACTTAGAATGCTGATTTTCTTAGAATTTCAGTCCCAGATAGAATTAAAACATCATCAGACTTCTGCATCATAGAAGCCTGTGTAAGGCTGAGCACACAGCCAAAAGGAAATGTGTTTAAGAGCTCTCATAACACAAGGACAGCCTGAGATTGTCTTTGATCTTTAGTGAATTGCTTTATAGGCAATCTATTTCACAACTGCATTTTGTCATCTGCCTTCATGATAAAAAACAGATTTGGTGTATGCCTGTGCATTTTAAAAGTGGTAATCGGGTTATGGCACAGGATCATGGAACTGTGTCATCTTTGTCTAAAAATGACATTTTAGACATTCTCCTGTTTAAATCAATTCTGCAACTTCATTACAACTTCCAAAGATGTCAAAGAACATCCTTTTCCAGGTAAACTTAAAAAAAAAAATAATAAAAAAAAGATGATTTGTTTTGTGAGTTTGTGGGTTGTTTTCTTTTAATATTTGTTTCCATGCAGAAAAGGAGAAGATTCATAAGGAGAATTTTAAAACTAAGGAGATTATGCTTGTTAAGGAAGAAAAAACATCAAGTAGGAAACTGAGATTTTGGAAAATTCCGATTGTGATGACAACTACAAAAAATATATATTTTTCTCACTTAACTCAAAAATTGATTATGCAAGTCTTAGCCAGCCTTAGACTGATTCTTTCTGTGGTCAACAGAGACAGAGGCATTTCAGAGAATGACTCCTCCCCCCCTAAAATCAAGTCTAAAATAAACAAGACCCAAAGGTGCTGACCAAAATGAAGAAATCATGCTTTTAAAGGTTGCATTGACATTAAATGACTGGGATGTCAGAGTCCACACATTATTCTCATAAGCCTGAACAGATTTTTCCTTAGGTGTTACTATCTATCTAACGTTTTGAAGGTCCCTTTGGTCTTTCCTGCTTAAAGTCTCTGTGAGTTCACGGTTTGTTCTTTGACGAGATAGCTGTTACCTGGACTCACAATTCAACATGTACCTCATCCCAATAAAAAAAAAATAAAAAGAAAAAAATAAAAAGAAAAGGTGTAAAATGCAGATACTGTAAATTAATAGTGAAGGCAAAGAAGAATGAGTACTTAAAATCCCAGAGTGAAGGAATGAGGACATTGAGCCCGTCGTACAGAAGAGAAACCCATGAAACAGGCAGGCTGGAATGATAAAAGGAACAAATTATTCCATATTGTACCATGCTTCATTATTTAGAGGTTCACAAAGTGATATAAGACCCATTGAAAACCTGCAGAAATTCCTTCAAACCATGTTCACTCACAGGTTGGATCATCAGTATAGACTTCTGCCAGACATTGCAGAGAGAGTGGGTAGCTGAGTAATGACTCAGGCTTTGGACAAGGATGGTCCTGCTACACCGTTCTACAGGTTTCACACGTATCTGTTGGGAGCCATGGACTTGGACATTTAAAGGTTCAATTTGACAGTGAGGGTGCTAAAACTATCTGTAAGTATTCTCTAGCAATCTAGCTTCTTTCTTGGGCACCATTTCTTCTTTATTGCTACTATACTCCTCTGTCTTTCTTTTATCTAACCCATTACCCTTATCTGTCCCCTCTATGTGACACCAATCACAAGATTCCTTCCTGCCTTCATCTCTCTTGTCTAGTCTGAAGATCTGCTGTCCTTCTGCTATCTCCTGAACAGCACTACTTTCCCACACGCTTAACTCCCCTGATCTGCTCTTCAGAGTAACCCCCAAACTGCATTCTTAACATTTCCAGGTAAGTCTAGTTGCTCTTCTAATTGAAATTTTGATTTTTATTCAAAAAATGAGGACATGAAGCTTCCTCTAAATGGCTTTTACATATGAATTGAGGATATCAGATGTAAGATGGGCTCATTCCAACCTCAGAAACAACCTTTCCATCTATTTTACCTGAAAAATCCTAAAAATTGAGTTCTGACACAGCTTTAAAACAAGAAAATTTTAGTTTAGACTATTAGCATGGGAAAAAATTAAAAGCAAATAAAAAAGAAAATCAGACACCCTTAATGTAGATGTTTTTATCTGCACTGCCTGTAACATTTTTATCATATATATAGCAGGTTTTACTGAATGCCTTGGGATAAGTATCAGATTAACTACACTACCAAATATTAAGCAAACAGAAAAGATTTATGCCAGTAGGAAACAGAAGTTGACCCTCACTGCATAGGAATGTTCTTAGGAAGGGAGGATCTAGGAATTTTTCCTCATCAGGCCATGGTCTGTTGAGTGATTATTCTATTAAGAAATTTCTCTCAAAGTGTCTGACTAGTCCAAAGGATTGAAGTTAGGTACAGTTGAGCAAATAAAAAATCCTTTTCTTCTGTGCTAATTAAAAAATTAGTTTGGACTTACTTATGGACAGATACAAACTGAAATGTCATCAGTACAGTTTTCTGAATCTTAAAGCATGACAGGAAAACATCAGTAAATATACAGTTTATGTTTCAAGCGGGCAACATGAAGATATAATGTGATGCTTGTTTTATAAACCTCTGGAAGTAGAAAGGAGTCTTTTTGGAGAACTTAAGTCTTCCAGAGAATTGACATTCATTAATAATACTAATATTTCTCACAGAGTGTAGCTGTCAGTTCTATGTATGCAAATATGCAGCAGTGCTCAGCTAAGAGAAAAAATTCTTGGGGAAATGTTTGATGCTTCTTGCACCACAAACATAGAAGATATTTTTGTTAGTTCTTTCACCCGTGAGACTTGAGGAATCTCAAATGACAACTGCTAAATTGTGCCCTAGAGACAGGCATGAAAAGAACTCCTCAACTTAAAGGATGGCCGTAAGTAACTCCTCATTATAGCTGTGTTTGGAAAAGAGTGTGAAGAGGTCACTGAACTATACATCAAACTGGGAAGTCTTGCCAGGAAAACATGCACTTCTGGAGTGACAAGGCAGCATGCAGTGTCTTAGCATTATAGTACATGGAACAAATTCTAATGTCCATGCTCAGTTTTTAATAATTCTTTACTCAAAAATGTCACAGAATTGAATGGGAACAGTGCCAGAATAAAGACTGAGTTATAGCTGGGATTGACAGTGGCTTACTGTTTCAAATATGACTGTTCTAAGTAGTTCAAAATTCACTTATAACCCTGACTGTTTGGAAAATTTTTGCTCTCCTGAGACAGCAAGGCAGGGTTAGTGCCCCAGGTTATTTAAGCAATCGATTCCAAAGTTCCCCCCATATCGTACCCATGGAGCGGCACACAAAGCCACATGATCTTTTGTTTTATATGTACAACTAAGGCTCAAACCTCAACTCAAGTCTTTCCCAAAATTAACCAAGACATTTTGGATATGTCTCAAGAACATAAGAACCATAGCCTTTTAGGCAAACAGGTAGTAGGAAGGGGTTCACATACAAATTGTGACAAGGTTTTAAGTTAGAAGCACAAAGCCAGCCAGGAAAATGAACTGAAAGAAGCAACATGTGGATATTGAGGCTTAGTATATGTTGAGGGGCAAAAGAGCTCCACGCGTGCACTGAGTCAGTGCCTCAGAGGCTCAAAGAGGCACACTGCTCCCGGTGAATCTAAACTTCATGTCTGGGGCCTCTGGAGAAGCTGTGCTATTCCCACCTTCTGCCTAATGGGCCCCTTTCTGATGTTTCGTGTAGGCATTTACAACTGGACAGAAAGTGTATAGATCAGTGACCTGAGCCATCATCTGGTCATCCAGACTGGACAATGGCTGAAATGTGTTATGCTTACTTTCTGGCCTGCAAGCTGGATTTAAATATCTCAAAGGTAGGTGCCAGGAGGGTGGTGCCAAACTGTTTTCAGTGGTGCCTAGTGAAAGGATGAGTAGCAACGGCCATAAACACAAGAAGTTTCACCTCAACATGAGGGAGAACTTCTTTACATTGAGGGTGGCAGAGCACTGGAACAGGCTGCCCAGGGAGGTTGTGGAGTCTCCCTCTCTGGAGACATTCAAAACCCACCTGGACACACATAAACTGCTCTAGGTGGCCCTGCCTTGACAGTGGGGTTGGACTAGATGATCTCCAAAGGTCCCATCGAACCCTAATGGTTCTGTGATTCTGTAATTTGTCTTCCAAGGAAGTAAGAAAATAATAATGCAAGAGGTTGTAAGGAAGAGCCTAGAATTTGCATGGATCTCATCCTGGTGCTGTGGTTGAGACATGAATTTTATGTGCATGCAGAGCTGAAAGCTTGGAGCACACAAAGATCTCATAGGTTATCTATTAACCAATCCATATAACATCAATATTTTTAGGTGCAAAGACTTTTTCAGGGTGCTTGAAAATCTTTATACAGATTCCAGTTTTAAGAATCCTTTCCAAGGAAATTAACACTGATGTAGTAGCTAGGATTATACTGGCATACTTTCTGACCAACAGTCTGAGTATAAAGAAGATGACACAGCAAGTCATCATGCTGTGTGGACAAAGGGATCCCTCATACAGATTCTGTAGAAAGAGTTCTTCAAGATACTTCCAGATGCTTCTCAGTTGCTTTTTTGGATCAAAAGGAATGTATAGGGGACATTAGCATAAGGAGACAGCAAGGGGCTCAGGAGCAGGGAGAGAGAAGGTATATAATGCAAGAGGGTGCTCCAGAGGCAGAAGAGAAGAGGGCAGGTCAATTAATTTCATTTCCTTGTTTTTAGAAGTTTTTATTACACTGAGTAGTAACTTCTGTGTTCTCCTAAGCTCTGCATTAACAAAGTGCAGAGAAATTTCATGAAAATATAGTTAAGACTATGAAAATTTAAGACTGCATCTGCTCCAAGGCTTTTTAGAAGTTTCTTGGAGGAAGTTTGATACTCTCAGACATTTCAAGAAAGTGTATCATTTGTTTCTGACTTCTAACTAGTCACACAGTCACTGAAGAGCACCCATGGCACTTTCATGTCTATCTAATTTAAAAATTACAAACAATGAAGAGTTGGAAGTCTGCAAATATTGAGAATACAGCAGTCCTCTGGGTGTTGTAATGCATATTTTAATTGGGAATAAAATGGTATTGGTATTTATCATAACTGTATGTTTATATATTGTGGTTAGCCAACTGTGAAAAGTATCTCCATCAGTTATTTCCTTTCTTTGTCATGGTTTGTAAAAAGACCTCTGGAATATTTTAGTCAAGAAATATGAGACTACATTTTTGCATATTCCATTAGAACTGCTTCTCCCATCCAAGAAAGTGGATAATAAATTGAATGGAGAGTAGGCTTAGCAATTTAGAATGTTAGTTGGCTTGTGTCAGATATCTTGGACAAAATCTTGACAACTTTGCAGAAAAAAATATGCATGTGTCGAAAAATAGACTAGTGGAGGAATTAAAGACGTGAAGCATTCTCCATAGTTCATAGGAGCTCTACCATTGGTGGTGCAGATGAAGAAGCGGAAAGTGCGTAGTGCAAGCAGATTTTTCTCATTGACTAGAGTTTTGGATTTGGCACAGGAAGCAGTCTTTACTGACATGCAGTGATTGAGACTGTATATGGCAGCAATAAAACTCCCTTCACTTTCTCCTCTCCGCATGAGTGATGACTGTAATGATGGGTTTTGTTCTTTTGTTCACTCCTTGAATTGCTCCTTGCAATTGCCAAGTTGTTTTGCACCTGATTTGTCAAAATAAAATCTTCTCCCTAAATATTCAAACCTAGCAAACGAAATCACCTGAGGTTGGTTCAGTGGTTTCTAGAACAGTCACCAAAGGTTGTATGGTGCTTCCTTGCCTTCTTACCTTGCCTGTTATATTTTTCTGAGTGCTCACAATTAATTTTCCCCTCTCAGTTCTTCATGTCGTGGTGGTAGATCCAATTAAATGTTTGGAATGAGGGGGTGTGCCTGCCATAAGAGAAAATAATGCTTTTGGACCTGCACATCTGCAACATAGCATTTATTTTACTTCTCATTAAACATGTCAGAGTCTTTAAAGTGAATTTTTTGACTTTGAGAGGACTCCCCTGCTGGGAAAATTACCATATGCAGAAATGACACTTGCAGCTTCTCAGCTCTCCCCAGATTCTTCTCACAGTAACATGAGAGGCAGGGTTTCCAGATGTCACTGTCTCTGAAGGAAATAAGAGCTTCTGCTTTACATGACCCACACAATGTGTTTCATTTCAGTGGACACTACTATGCCAGGAGTGCAGTATCACATCAGTACTGTATCCCACAGCCTTCAGGATAACAAAATATAATACTATAAAGAAAATCTGTAGTGGGTGAAGTACAGTTCAGTGGTTCAATTCATGTTACATTGAATCTCAGCATTTGAAATCAGTTAAAGAGTGACTGATTATATCTGAACCCAGGATATCTTTTCCAAGAAAAAAACCAAACACAGCACTTCTTTAGAAAAACCAGAGTACCTGTGCTCTCTGAAGCTGGCAAATGAAGAAATATTACCAGCTACAGCAAATGCAAGATATGTGACTGACTTCTACTAGATGACCTGAACAGTGTACAGAAAAAGCTCAATTTGTGCTCAAGATGAGCTCAGCTAAAACTGTTCACACTTACTTGCATGCCAAGTGGTGCATTTGCCTATTCAAGTGCTATATTTGTTTGTAAAATTACAGTAAATACTTGCAGGCATTTTTTGTTCAAATCACTAAATTTGTGGACAGTTAGGAGAAGATTAATCTTCCTGTACAACTTCAGTACGACTTCATTTGGCTTTTCTGTAGTGACTGTGCCAAGGCTATGTTGGTTTACTGGAACTGAGGAATGGACATGATGTGCATTTCAGAAAAAAAGTACAGATTTTTTTCTTAAAATGTAGTGCACAGTTTCAATGAAGGCAAATTATGTCTCCATATTCCACTTAGGAGAATCTAAATATTTGCTCAGTACATCCCTCTGAGCCCATTTGAAGACTTAGCCCACAAGCATGATTTTCAGATGACAGATTTTCTCCATTCCCTGTCCAGATCAAGAGTAATTTGGTCATTTAACAAAAGCTTTTGTGGCTTTTGAAAAGGCTGAAGGTTTAGATACATCCAAAATTTATTTGATCTTCCTTTGAGTCAGATAGTGAAATGGGATTGAACCCATGTTGTTGACACGCTGGCATAGTGAATATTGAGACCCCTGTGAGACATGAACAGGAGCCAAGAGTTATTGATGTATAAACCATCATGCTGTAGATTCAGAGCCTACAGAGAGTAACTGTAGTAGCCTCCTCTGATACTGAATACAGTTACCTCTGTACTTCCAGCTGTTTACTCTGTCCAAGTTTTATGCATAGAATAATTTTAAAGAATATACACAGCTCTGGAAAGTACATTAAGAAAGTAGCAGCCCCTTAAGTGTCTCCCCTGCCTATGCAGCTGGGAAAAGACCATTGCAATGCTTCTGTCCATTTTCCTTCCTTCATTTACTCTTAATTCTTCTATCTGTAGTTGCCACATTGCCCTGCATGTGATTTACACACAAATCTAATCTTTTCCAAAGATAACAAAGGGAAACATTATGGGTGGGGGCTGTTGTTTCAGAAGGAATTAAAGAAACATGCTGAGAATTGGAACACTTTTCAGAAGCTTCCAAAGGGAGAAGAATATGCAGGAAAGAAGGAAGAATCAAAATAATGAGAAAGCTGTAAGAAGGTACAGGGACAAAAGCAGAACTATTTTCATGAACAGGACAAAATATGTTCTTCTTCAGTAGGAACAGAAATTTCCCTATTGCTTTCCTGAAGAAGCTGTTTTGGTTGCTGATGTCCTGAGATTCAGCTGGTTGTGACCTAGAAGTTTCTTTCCCAGCCAGCTGGAAAGGCTGGGACTGAGATTCCTCAGTAGTGATGATTTTGTCTGAAGAGAAAGGTGAGTTATAGAGAATTCTCTTTATGCAATTGTAAGATTTGCATCACAAAAACCATGGGGCTGTCTGTGCAGACTGAATTCAGCAGAAAGAGCATGTGATGTTTTCTATAGGGACGATCTACACCAGAAATCCAGACAGATGGGCAGAAAAGAAATGATTGAGGAGCTGCAGAAAGTAAAATGTAAAGACGAGAGAAAAAGTAAGAAGTGGAAAAAAACCCCAACAAAACCCAATTTAATAAGTGCTATAAAGACATTTATTTTGCTACGCATTACTTACATTACTTAATAAACATATTTCTCTGGCCTACTGGAAAAGCAATGTCATTTTTGGATGCTGGCACTGTTCTACCTGAGCCAACCTGGTATGTACTATAACCCTGTATTTTGAGAAATGCCATGTGTGGAAATGAAGACTTCATTTATGTAGAGTTGGAAAGGAAGTCAATAAAAAACATTCTTTCCACTCATATTTTGTTGAATGAAATAAGGCTCCTTGTCCCTTATTGGCTCAGTAAGATAAGCATTCAGCTGAAATCATGTTATTTCACAGACTGACTCTCAATAGAAGCTAATCTCCTCATGAGCCATTTGCCATACTGTCTGATCATGTAATCCAAATAAACCAAAAGCACAGTGATAAAATAGAGAAAGAGGACTCAATGGAAGTCAGTGAAATAAGTAACCATATGCTATTTGAGCAATTATAAGCAGAGTTGATCAACATGATGCTAACAACATTACTGTGCTGCAGAAGATACATTCTTCCAGGTGAAGGGACTAGCCTGGTGTTTGAGTAATTACATGGTAGCAGTACTTTTTATAAAATTTAGTGGAAAGGACAGAGAAAAAACATGAATCCATTTTCCACTTGTATTTAGAAGGGTGGACTTGCAGAGGTTATCATGTTCTAGATATGACAGACGGTCTTTACTGTTATATAAAAATGCTTCTAGAACTAAAGGTCTTTTCTTACTATTTCCCTTCTTCAACAGTTCATGCAGGAACAGAAAACAGCTACGTCAGTGGGAAGCAGGGGGGATTAGCTCTTTTTGAGAACATTTCTGTGTTATATGAATCAATAAATGAAACAACTCAATAGAATAAATAAAAGCACTTTAAAGTGATGCAGGGCTCTCCTCCACAAATGCTAGGTTATACTGAGTGGCAGTTATGCAGATGGCAAGCGCATGTCTTTATAAAGGGCTTAGTTTTTATAAAATATTTTTCTTTTTTAAAAATGTTAACCCAGCCAGTAATGGGAAGAATACGAAGGAGAGAGGTTTGTGGATGCATGCACGTATATATAATAAAAGAAATAAATACAAAATACTAATTAATAGAGGCCTACTTCTGGAATTTGTTATTGTTAAAAACAAAAAAATAGTCCTTATGCTTGAGGGGAAAAAGTAATTAAATGCAGCTTTTCACAGCGATATCAACATAGGTCAAATACATATATAGATCAGGGCCATTAGACATTGCTAGAAATTCAGCAGTACGGTGCTTGTGGCTTTCCTCATGTGTCTAGCAAGAAATAGGGGGAGCATGAATGGTGTCATCAAGTGAGTAAAGTGAAGAAATAAGATGCAAGTACTTCCAGTTTTGAGAGGTAAATTTTGGAGAGACAAAGATTTCTTGCACAACTGTAATATGCCTTGGGGAAAAAAAGCCTGTTGAAACCACAGGGTTTTTTCCCTTCAGAAACCTTTTACTAAAAATAAATAAATAATAATAAAAAAAGAGCATTCCTAAGTCTGGAAAAAAAATATTTATGCTTTCTAAACATCAATCATCATCTCCCCAACCTCGTTCCTCCTGCATAGAGCACCTGCTTTTGCTTTGTCCAGCTCCGACTGCATATTAAAGCTACTGAGTTTTCCTAGAAAAGGAATGTGTCTTCTCTGCAAACTGCCCTGCAGTCAGCACTGGGTTTGGAAGAGAAACCTGATCTCTGAGAATCTCCAGAGGGCAAACTGATTTCCTAAATCACATAAGTCTAAGTAGTGGAATTTCTTCAAAATCCAAGTTGCTTTCTGTGTTTGGTTCGGTTGGGTATTTTTTAACTTTACCGTAAGTTTCTTTGAGAAGTCTCCTCACCACCTCACTGTGATTTTGCAGAAGGGACACACAACTGGAAATTAAGCAGCAATGGTGAGGCCATTGAGATGAGCAGTGTTATGACAAAATTTCACACTGCCATGTAGCTGCCTCTCTTCCCATCCAAGCCAAGCACAGTGACAGGCAAGAAAGGCAAAGGTACAAAACAGAGAAGCATCTCAGACCAGTGACTGAAAACTGTCCATTCCTCTCTCAAAGCTTTGAAATTTCAGATACAGCCTGCATCCGCAGCAGTCCTCTCCTAGCCCTGCTTTTATATAAACTGCAAAGTGAGAGCATGCTGCCATCACCAATGGCACGTTTCTGCTCCCTGTAAGACCAGAAGGGAGCTTGATGAATTTTGTTATTCCTATAACTCTATGCTATCTATAAACTCTGCACCTCAGTTAAAGGTGCTTTTCTTGTGTAACTGGTCCAGAATAGTGGTGGTGCTAGAACATCACAGGTTTTCTCACTTCCCATACCCTACAGACAAATGTAAGACTCCATACCTTTCCAGTCCATCTGTCTTCCAGAGAGAAAGATATGGCCACAAACACAGAGCCTGGGAAGTAAAGTTTGCTCTTTTATTTCTTGCTGTTTAGAATCATAGAATCATAGAATAGTTAGGGTTGGAAAGGACCTTAAGATCATCTAGTTCCAACCCCCCTGCCAAGGGAAGATGGGAAGATCTGCTCATAAATTTCTCCAGTACTTTTTATTTTGTGGTATTTAATTCTGCGAAGCAGAAACACCAGCTGTTCTTCACTCTTCTGTACTGTGTGCCCTTGTGTACGCACAATTCCATTACTCAAAGCATGAATAGAGCTCTGGAGCACAACTCTCTCCATTCTCCTTCAGCTCTGTAATGGACCTGCTTTTTTAATTCCTACGCCACTCTAACACGACTGTCGTGCTCCACCCCAGAGTTGCATGCTAGCAATACACGGAGTGCAGATGCCCTGACGTGAACCATATGCTGTTGGTTATAAGTTCATATATAAGTGGCATGATAGACTACAGTAACTTTGAGTAACAAATTTCTGCTAGTTTAATTACACTAGCTCTCCTTTTTTTTTTTTTTCCTTTTTTTTCCCCCACCTTGGAAAGTGGATAAGCCAATAAATAACAACCTGACTAGATTTATTGTTTTCATCAGAGCTACACTGCATGAAATTTAACATATGCCCAAGCACTTAGCTAAAGCAGCTTTAACTGCAAAATCATAATTACTGTTAAAACCCTGTGTTTTACTTAGAAGTGTGTATTTTCACTGTGATTCTTTTACTTGGAGGTTAGCAATTTTTTAGAGGAAAGAACAAATATGTGTGTAATTTCTAAAGGCATTTCATGTCTGCCTACCAACAAATACAGAGTTTGATTTTAGAAAAATCATTTAAGTTGGTATTTTCTATCTCATGTGCCATCAGATGTGAACCTGAGTCAGATACAGCACCCCAATGCTAACAAATACCTCTGAGTAGGTTCAGGAGGACACACTCCCGTAGGTTACTACTGTTTACTTAAAAGAAAAGTTAAAGTTCTAAGAAAATCCATTGGTTTACATGCCTTTTGCTTTATGACACTATTTAGTGTGTTGGTGCTGAAGTTTCCTCATATGTATAAAATGAATGCAAAGAGGAAGAAACAGATACAGCTGAAGTTAATAGAGAACTGTCAAACTTACTTACATGCTTTTTAGTACAGCTAGGAATGCAGGTAATTTTTATAATGTGAATGAAAAATAATTTCCAAAGTTGATAGGGCTATTTTACTATTACAAGTTAAAACTCATAAGCTATCTCATGGGTTCTTCACTGCTTTTTAGAAGTAGTGTTAAAAAAATAGAATTGCTAAAACCAAAAAGGAGATTAAAGACATCTGACTGAACTTTTTAGTCGTTTGTTTTCATTAATGCATGTACTTTATCAAGTCTCAAGGTCAAGTGTGTTCATTTATGCTCTACTGTGTATTACATTTATGCTACCTGAACTTTAGTTCTCATATTCTGCAAACTAATATCAATGATGTTATCACACATTTTGCTTGGGCTTTTAGGTGCAGATTGCAAAAGAAGTTCTGCTATATTCTCTCGTTTCCATCAGTAATGTAATTTATCTCATCCCATAGTCTTTTATATATTAGTAATTGAAATAGCAGATTAAGATTTCTCATACTGTAAGGTCTTCTGAGTCTTATTTACCATGAGCATTTTCAAAAAAAGAAGGAAAGGGAAAACAAACTCTCATTTGGTCTTTTTCATCAGATGTATTTTTTTACAACCAGACTTCAAATGTTTTATGGCTATTGTGTCAGCCCATCACTTTGCTTTGTCAGTAATTAAGTCATTACAATAACATATTATGTTACCGTACACCAAGGCAAAAATGCCTTATATCAGGAAACTGTAAAAGGCCAGATGTTTCTAAATAGTTCAGGAAGAATCAAAGAACTATCACTAATCACTGGGTTTGTTTCTGTAGGAGAAAGTGAACCCATGAAGTCAACGTGAAACTTCCTATATAATTAATCCAACTCCATAAATTAAACTACAGTTTATCTTTCAAACCTAAAGTGACAGTTTACTGGGAAAGAAAAAAATCTAGGCAGAGATCAGAAGTATTTGTGACTTTCAAGTCACTCACACCAGATCTATGTGCTTCCAGATCACTGAGACATATATATTCAAAGAAAAGTCAATCCTGGGCACACAATTTCACACCAAGTACTCAGGACACAGGATATAGCTGGCCAGCATAATGCTTTTAAGCCAGCAGTGTGTCAGCTGTGGGAAACAGAAGACATTTGTTTTGGCATAAAACTTGAATGACTTAGACATGCAGTGGTTGATTCAATGTGAAACTTGGAAGGACTAAGTTAAAAGACTAAAGCTTTTTTGATTCATTTGAATCAGAAAAATGAACCCATACCAGTTTATTGCTTTGCATCCTGTGGTCTCAGCATTTATTAATTAGAGATCCTAGAGGCAGCTTATCACACTGGTCAGAAAGCTTGTGAATTCTAAAGGGAACAAGGAGTGAAATAGTTGAGCTTTAGAGCGCTGTTTTCTCACCACCTAGGATATAGAGCTCAGCAAGGCTTTTTGAAAACTTGTAAGGAATGAACTCTCACTCATTTCCACTGTAGTTTAGGATGAATGTTACAACACAGACTCCAACACTGAACTACAATTTGTGTTCCTATTTAATTAATTTATCTTTTAAATGGTAAATTGTGATGTTGGGCAAAGAATATCAAGGATGTAGTAGCATGAACTCCAAGTATCATAGTGAAATATCATGAAGAGAATTGGTTTCTACATTGCTGATAGCAGATATGTGTTTACACTAAGGGAACAATTTACTCTAGATTCTCAAGTACTTTGGAACAAGTTCTGCAGAACTTACAAAACAAACTAACAAGCTATATGGTGATAAATAAATACCTAAATGTGTACATTTATCAGGAGAAATGAAGAAAGGGGAAGGGATGCTGTGAGAGCAGCTGCTTCTTAAAGAAGTGAAAGATAGTTCCCAAGCCAGAGCACAGAAATAGTTGCTCAGAAGACATTTCTCTTCAAACATGTACATCTGGTAACTAATAAACAGTATTTTCCTATGACTATAAAATGCTACTTTATTTTATGCAGTAAATAATGTTATGTGGACCATAGTATTAAATTCCCAAACATAAAGTTGAGACAATATACTATAATTAATTAAGGAATGCAGGATTTCAAAGTTATGAACATTCTCATTTTTCCCACGTCTGTTTTCTGTTGATTAGTTGAAGGAAGAGGTGTTTTGTTTTCACTCAGATAATGTGAAAATGACAGTGACATGGATTCACAGAATCAGTGAATGATTTGGGTTGGAAGGGACCTTAAAGATCCTGCCATGGGCAGGGACACCTTCCACTAGACTAGGTTGCTCAAAGCCCTGTTCAACGTGGCCTTGAACAGTGATGGGACCCGAGCAACCTGTGTCAGTGTCTCACCATCCTCACAGTAAAGAATTTTTGCCTAATATCTAATTTAAATTTACCCTCTTCCAGTTTAAAGCCATTCCTTTTTGCCAAAACACTACATGTCCTTGCAAAAAGCCCCTCTCCAGATTTCTCGTATGCCCCCTTTAGGTACTGGAAGGTTGCTCTAAGGTCTCCTTGGAGCCTTCTCTTCTCCAGGCTGAACAAGTCCAGCTCTCTCAATCTGTCTTCATAGGAGGGGTGCTCCAGGCCTTTGAGCATTTGCAGTAGCTTCTCAGATTTCAAGTAGAAGATTTCAAGTAGAAGAGTGCTTTTCCATCTATCAATTGTCGCTCTTCTCAGGTGCAAAGTGAAAATTGATGATAAGCAAAAACTCTTGAATGACAGCTGTCTTTGGGTACGAATGTAGCAGTAACTGATGCTCATTGCTACTCATGGGGAAATGCATTTTCCCTAGCAGCTGGATTGCTGTTTCAGTCTCTGACCGAATCAAAGACTCCTGTAATCAAGTAGTATGCATGTTTGGGAAGCTCAGATTTTGTCTTCTTGCGTGGTAGGACGTCCCAGTTTCACAGACGTTAGACTGGAGCAGGAGCTGTGAATTCTGAGCCCAGTTCCTGGTAAGCTGAGAAGCATACCTTCACTTTATTCTTTTCTGATGTTATACAGTTGACGCAACAATGCCATTAGTGGAACCATAACACTCAAGCAAAGCAGTGGGTTGTGCTTTATATGCAGATGATTTCATTGTTCAGGTATCTGTCTTTTTCCTAGTTCATCTATGTTGTCATGCTTCCCCTAATAACTGAAACCTTATCCAAATGTTGCAAAGCAGTTGGAAATGGCTGCAGTAAGAAGCTAAGAACCAAACAGTAATGAGGTCCTGCAGTGCACAGGGGCCAGAAGCCTTGAGCTTAGGGAAAAAAAACAGAAATGCCTCTTCTGTCCATCAGAATGAGATGTTCCTAGGTTGTCCTGCATGCCCATATGCATCCTGGGCCCCCAACTAGCATCTTAAGAGCAAAAAGACAAAGTAACTCAGCAAATCAGTGTTAGATTCAGATGATCTGATAGCACAGGAACTTTGTGAGTGTTCACCTTAAGTAGCCAGTGTTTTTTTAATTTCCATGCTCATGTGGTGGCCACTGTCGCATGATGCTACTTGGCTGTGCTCTGCAGATAGAGCTTGGCCACAGACCACTGCTTGAGGAGCCCTGCCCATTGTGCTCAGCTGTGAGAAATCTCCTGCCTTGTGCTTTGTACCTAAATATATCTCACACTTTGCCAATAAAATGCCTCACATACCTAAGGCATTGTAGAAGCAGTAATGCTATATATGTTCCTGTTGATAGAAACATTGCTATTAGCAGCTCAAAGAGTCCTTGTTGGGACTTGTCCTGAGCGAACCCCTACCACATAGGGCTGCCTTGCCCATGTCAGGAGCTGCTTCCTTTGGTGGTTGCCTCAGCTGAGGCTCCCACCCTCAGCTTTGCTGCCTCTTCCTGCAGGCAAGTCTGACCCTGACTTCCCTCTAGCAGGCCCAAATCCCTACACCACTCACAAAGGGCCCACATCCTGGACCATCCTCAGCTCATCCCTGTCCCCAGGAAGGTGCCCAATGCCAGAGGTTGGGGCTGCCCTGGTGCTCCAGCTGCACTGCAGCTGGCTGTGGGTGGGATGCACCCTGGATGCCAGGCTGTGCCCTGACAGACCCCTACGGACACCCTCTTCTGCCCCTGGGTAACCCCTAAGCCCAACAGGGCCCTGACTGTGCTTTCTCATTCTTCTCTGCTTCTGCTTCACTTCTGGATGATGCCTAGTCCCTTACTGGCAATTTCAGATCCTTTTTCACTGGCATCTATTATGACTCTTTCAGGCAAAATTAAATAGCACATACTTGCCCCATTCTCCCAATGAAACAATAGCATTCATCTTTATGTAGAGATATCTTTTAGGATAGAAACACAAAACCAAAAATTATCACAAGTGAAATACTTGGCAGTGACAGAGATAACTCTGTACTTATCAGAGAGTACTCACTCTCAAGATGTGATTTACAAAGCAGAGACAGCCAGCAGAAATCAGGAAGGTCAATGCCATGTTTCTCAGCAAGTAAATGATGAGTAGTCCTGGACCATGCTTAGGAAATGAGAAGTGTTGACTGCTTACAAAGCACACTTCATTCACTGTGACTGATTGCACAGTGTCATCGTTTGGATTAGGTGAGCAGGAATGCAAGACTGACCTAAAAGCTTTTTAGTCATGATGGAAAAAATGCACATGATGAATATTAACCACACATCTCTGGAAACTTTTTTCAGCGTCCTCATATTACTTGAATTGCAGACTTTTGAGCAACTTGTGGTCCTTCTATGATTCTTCTAAAACATTCCAGGCAATTCTAGTGTTCATAATTTATTGTTAGATAAAAAGAGAGCTACAGATTCAGATCAACTGTCTTGAAATCTTGTAACAGTAGGGAAGAAGGACTTAAGATGGCAGAATTGGTATCACAGGTCTCATCAAACACCAGCAGTATCCAGACTTACTCTGATTTTCACTGTTGTTCAAGAATTTTGTGGGCCTAAAACGGGACATAAACTGATCCCAAAAAACTTTGTTCCATCTGCTGCCCAACCTTGTAGGCAGGCAAGCTACAGAAGCCGAGTCTGAACCTCCCTGGGTATCTCAGACATGCCTGAGGAAATGTGTGTATCTCAGTGCCTGGCTCACTGTGATCAGAATAAAAATAATAGGTACTTCTTTGTTTAAAAAGCTTAAGAACTGTAGGGCTCAACTCAGTTAGCTAAAGCCCACGTCACACATACCTAAAAGTTCTTTAAAATATACAATGACTGACACTTTCTTTTAAAACCAATCTCTTTCATGTGATGCCCAACAAAAAAAAACAAAAACAAAAAAAACCAACCAAACAAAAAAAAAAAAAACACCAAAAACCAAACCAAACCAACCAAACAAAAAAACACCAACCAAAAAAACCCAAACCTACAACAAAACCAGACAAAATGCAGTATGTGAAAGATATGGTTATAGTCTCCTCCACTACATATAAAGTTTCAAATCCACGGTGAGGATTCTAATCACTGACCTAGGACAATAAGAGGTGGAGTGCAGTGGCTAAGGAGGGCAGAGGAATCCTCCACTACCCATCATTATTCCCACCCTTTCCTTCAGAACCTGTTCTCCCAGCAATCTGAATCTTCATGCCAAAAATAAAGCATACAAAAGGAACATAGTTCTGCACTCCAGTGAATGGGGAACTTCATAAGCAATATTGTGGTACTGTTCTCTTCTGGTGGGAAAAATAAATAATAATAATAAAAATCATTAAAAAATAAAATGGAATAGCAAAAAGCAGAGTAAAGCAAGCAAGTGAACTTTATGTGTTTTCTTACAGAGCATGCCGACATGACAGGTGTAATGTGTCACGCAGGACCTAAGAGAGAGTTGTACTTTAGAGTTCAAGAAAAAAGGGTCAATGGTTTCCTTAGAACAAGATTCTTGCAGAGGATGTATATGAAAAGGAAAATTATAAAACTGAATTCTTCGCCTACTTGTTCAACTTGTCTGAAGTTATTGTGCAAGCTCTTGCTAATGATGTTTGTGGCTTGTTGAGTAATTTCCCCAACATTGCTTTTTATTGCTGTTACTGAACTATTCACAAAAGAAAAGTTAAAAACATTGTATTTTGTTTGTGATTGTAACAAATCTGTAACAGATACTGGCAACCACACAAGTCTGTCACTTAAGGGAGGATGAGTGTTATAAGGTCTGTTAATATAGACTGGGAGGGTGGACTTTATCTCCTGACCTAAGTGTCTAAAAATTAATTCTTAGACTTCTGCCTATATGCAGGAGATGAACAGTGACACCTCCAAAGTATAACTGATTTCACCTCCAAAGTATAACCGATC
Organism: Psittacula echo; assembly: GCF_963264785.1. Lineage (NCBI taxonomy): Eukaryota > Metazoa > Chordata > Aves > Psittaciformes > Psittacidae > Psittacula > Psittacula echo. The sequence continues at coordinate 32,334,781 of NC_137738.1, read as the reverse complement.
AAACAGTTATGACATCAAACTCAGCACAGATTGAATCATCCTCTGGAGATATTTGTCTGTTCACTAACAGTATTGGGAGCCTATATAAGTAGTTTAGGCCAGATGCTTGATTTTTAAACAGCTAAAGTTATATTCAATTAATCCCTTCCAGAATGTCAATCAGTTGTATTTAGCTTAGGGTCATGCTAGTGTATCTGTAAAACTAGTATCCACATAATGTTCCAATATATTCATCACACAATAATCTTTCCTTTATGAAAACTAAAGTGAAATACTTTTCAAATTAATTTAGGCACTTCCACTCACACCTCTTTTTTTGCTATCTCTACCATGACTTCCACTATGAACCAAACTCAAAGAACACTAGTAAGGAGAGGTCTTTGTTAATTTCAAAACAATTTCAGTCAAAGTTCACCTCAAGTTTTCAATGCTATTCTGATTTTTTCCCCCTTGAAGCTTTTTTTCTCTTAATTTCCTCTGCCTTATCTGAGTATGTTCATTTCGTATGTTCCATGCTCTGTGCTGTCTGTCCCTTCTTGTTGAACCATAATTGAATCACAGCTGAATATTCTACCCCATTTTCAGCTTTTCCTTTCTTCAAAGATCTTAGATCATAAAGTCAGTGCAGTAGCTTCTTACTTAACAGCTCTGATCACTGTGTGTGTCCCAAATTATATTTGCTTACTTTACTGAAAAATACATGGTTTACCACTCTGGGAAAGGTTACTTAAAGTTTTTATAGGTCTATAAGTGTAGTGAACTAATTTTCCAGTAGTAATGAAGTTGTTATAAAACACATTATGAAATGAGTTCTTTTAAGTTAGTTGATTTTTTTTTTGTTTTTCCCAGAAACTATGAAACAGAAATGAAAAGAAGCCAAAGAGGAATAAAGAGCTCTAAAGTAGCAATTTGAAATGCATTTTTCTCACAGGAACAGCACAGGAAAAAGAGCAAGCAAATGTTCTTCAACAGTTTTCATACAATTTGTCATATTTGGACCTCAGTGCAAGTCTTTAAGAACCTACATAGCCTCTTTGAGGTCAATAGAAGTACTCATGTTCCTGCATTTAAATATATACTGTGAAGTGGATGGTTTTGTTCTGTACTTCAGTAATACCCAGCACAAGCTGCTTTGGTCTCTTCAAGAATTGCCATGTGATGAGATAATAAATGCATCATTCACAAATATTTTTTGGTTAGAGGGGAAAGAAATTTTACTCCACAATAACTGGTTCCGAGATTTGATTTACATATTTGTCTGGTGGTGGTTATCATCTGGAAAACATCAGACATATGAAGGCTTTGGTAGTAGCTACATACTTGGAAAGCTAGAGACACAAGCCATCTATTGTCACAAAAAAGTGAAAAGACGTTTCAAATGGTACCAGTCACAAATAACCAAATTTGTTTCTTGTAACTTTTCAAATCACTAATGTGTGACAGATGTCAGCAACACTGCTTAATTTCACTGTCAGCCAAGATAAATATTTTTGGGATGAGCTTCGCAGAAGAGAGGAACAGAAAAGTGTTTGGAAATATTATGAAACTAGAAAATAAGAGATGATTAAACAAATCTCAGGCCTTTGTAATGTGTTCAAGGAAAAGGTCCAAAAAAAATTATTTAAGCACACAAATTATCATTGATGTTCTTAACTCCAAGATAAAGAAACAAACCCTCTCTGTCTTCCTGAAGTGCCTAAAGGACACAGATGCTTGCATTATTTTATTTGTTTGTTTGTTTGGGGTTTTTTGGTTTGGGGTTTTTTTTGGTTTTTTTTTTTTTTTGGTGGGTTTTTGTTTGGTTGTTTGGTTTTTTGTTTGTTTTTTTTTTTTTTTTTTTTCACAAAACTTCATTAAGTAGTTCAAGTGGCACTGTTTCCCCTGTGAAGAAGAGTTGCCCTGTTTGCCTGGGTGAAACATGGTGGCACCTTTCCCACTGTAGGGACTACAGTCCTGCTCTGTAGAACTACCACCTACCACCCCAGAGCTACCACATTCAATACACAATGACAGAACCAAATGCAGAGAAACACATGGGAGATGGGGGTGGATGAAAGGATGAATATTCCTACAGTTAGGATACTTCTTAAGGCATTGGGAGGCCCAACGTACTTTTCCACCCCAGGGACTCAGGTTAACAGCTGCTGCCTCTCAGGGCAGTGCTCTAACTCGCTGGGCACGCAGTCCTTCAGATGTTTGACAGAACACTCCCCAGAGCTGCTGTCAAAACCTGTGGGCGTGAAAGTTATGGGATAAGAAGGAGAGCAACCAGAAGCAAACCCTACCAGAAAAGCTAGCACAAAGCCAGAGGATCCAGCTGCGATGAGGACACATGGGTGGAATTATGCATTTATGAGTTTTGAAAGAGGGAGCAGGGAGGACAAACAAAATTTCACCTTTAGCTTGATTGTTGTAAAGACCAATTGCTACTGGCATGTCTAAGATTTCTTTTTTTTTCACTGCACTTAGTCCAGACGATGATTTTCAAAGAGGAAGAACACATATAGGTAAAATTTACCTAATTGTACAGCAACATCATGTGACTGCCAGTGAAAAATGCGAGGAAGCTGATAATGTGCGGATCTACATTTAAATATGTGCAGTGACACAGAACAAATACTTAGTTAACATGTTACAAATAATGAATGCATTTTGCATTCCTGGTTTGGCTTCGAAGAATTTTTCCTGAATATATTTTGGCCTAAGAGTATCAGCTGATATATCATCTATTTACTTTGGCTCTCTAATGATGCCACTGATTACATCATGGTGGAACTTGGACTATATTATGTTTAGAAGCTGAATGTTACGGCACTCAGGAGCATTGGCTTAGTATTTGATCTGCCTACACATACAACATTCTTTGGTGGAATGATTAGGAGGCATGACTGAAGTACCAGCAGTAAAAAAAATGTAATGGTGACTTATCTTGCTCCTCCAGTGATAAGGAACGTGGAAAAAGAAAACCATAACGTTAAAATGAGGGCTTATTTCTACTTGTACTCATACCAATTATTCTGGTTTGATTATTAGTTCTTTGTATTTATCCTGCTTCCATCCTATAAGTTCGGATACTGTGCACTTGCAAATGCAAGCAATTTAAATCATAGTATCAAAACCCTTCCATTTAAAGTCTGCAAAGCTGATGCTTCTGGGAACTTTCTCAGCATTGACATTTCTCAGGTCTTATTCAAAACCAGACTTGTAAGGCTTGGAGAAATGCTGATAAATTCCTATGTGGGAAAAAGAACATGTGTGTTTCGGTATTTCATTAATTTTGTTTTATAACTCCCTTGATTATTTCTGTCTATTTTTTAAATGATAAAGAGTCTTGATCACAGTCAGTTAACCAGAAACAGAACAAGACAAATTCTAGGCCAAAGAAAGATATGTTATATTTAATATTGCAATGAAAGTTAAGGTAGATGCAGGAGAGCTTAAGAGAACAGGATGATATTAATCACTCTCTTGGCTGAGGAGATGTCAAGTTTTCTGCAGGTATATCACAAAGGAGAACCCCGAGTGGACACTTAAACAAAAACAATTATTTGACTTTTAGGGACATCCTCCCAAGGAAAAGTGCTAGCATGAATAAAAAGGATTAACATCCTGTTTGAAATAAACCTAACGGGTGATGAGAGCAGAGCTCATTAGCAGGAACAGGGCTTTCCAGCAGTGAATTAAAAATGACAATGGGAATGAAGATTGGACTTGAAGAGTCTGAAAATAGAAGATAGGTAGGCTGTGTTTGATAAAATATGGAAACAGATACAAAGAGAGAGGTAACTTAAAATGACCTAAGAAAATGGGAATTTGCAATAGTTTTCCTTGAACAGTATTAATGAGGAAAAATTCAAATTTTTTAGGTTGGAAAAAAAATAATATTCTATTAATTCAGGAAATTGAGTTTTAATTTGAGGGGAGAGCCATATCTTAGGAAAGTTAAGCAGAAAGAAACTGCAGTCTGGCTACATTGAACAAATACATGGTCTGAATAACAGTAATGTGCTGGCTGCATATCCTAGTAACCAGCAGCATCATGGTGCTGTCCACAGGCTTCAGAAGAGGCAGAAGGAGAGGTTAGAGTACACGACTGACTCCGTAGTCTTGTAACAATTTTATTTTGTCATTCCTTCCATTCTTCTATTATAAGCATAGATAGAGTTTAGTAGATTAAAATCTGTTGCTTGGGAGACAGCAAGGAAGATGCAGCTTTCATGTGAAGCATTCCAGTTAAATGGTTGTATTTCTGTTTTCTAAAAACTCACATGTATGTGTTTAATGGAAGTTAGAAAATATATTGCCCTGGAAATACTTTTCTACTAAAACAGTAAATGACAAGAGGATGTTTTATAACAATATTAATAAAAATAAAATATTACATAATTTTGTTTTATACTGTGATCATTCCAAACCCATTAATCTCCTTTTCTGTTGTTAAATATGATAACTATCTGAAGAGAAGTAATTTGAACAAAATGTTCTGATGGATGTCTACTAATCATGTCCAGAAATCCTAATGTTCCAAAAAGTTGTTTTCCATAATGCTGGTGAAAATGTTAGCTGTTCTTCAATGTTCTTATAATTTTGTGTCATGGTATTATCATCCCTAGATGTGGCCTGAAGGATAATTCTTTCTTGCCTGATCTCACCTCCATTTCTGTACAGGTGTTTTTGAACCTAGTAAACACATTGCCAATGTTTGGATCATGAACATAAAATGCTATAGTTAAATCTTCAATTTTGTCTTGTGCTACAGGACAATTCAGAACATATGTTAAGCCTAGTTATAAACCCAGATCTTCAAAATCCTCCAAAGTCTTTTGAGGAGCATACTCACACAATTTCTTGAAAGAAAATATTGCATGAAAAAAATCCCAACAAAAATCCTTAACGGGGAACATTTGTTTGAGGATAAACCAAAGGCAGTGTACAAGTACTGAAAAATCCACAGCAATCTCTTCAGAAATTTTTTTGCACTGTGTTCAGTGTAAGCCCACTGCCAAAGTTGTGAATGCATGTTGAAAGGATGCTGTGAAAATAAAAACTGTGTAACGATGTGATATGTCTAGCATAAGGTAGGGAAAAATATAGCATAGGAAAATTATAGAAGCCAGGGTCTTCAACGTCTGGCCAGTTTGCTATTCTGCATTTTCTGAGAATGAGCTGAGTATTTTCCATCTTTAAAATGTTAAGTCTACACGTTAATTAAGTCAATTTCAAGTACTGTAAAATAAAATTAATAATTCCATCTTCGTGTTCCAAGTGCCAGTAGAGATCAGATTTGTTAAGTATCCATGTAAGCTGGAAGTGTCATTTACATACTAAAAGTTTCAACTAGCTTGCTTCCACTTACCTCACAAAAATTTACAGTTAATAATAACAACATATTATTTAGATTTATGATGTGATAATTTATCTACATCTCAACTCATAATTAGCATCTATTGTAAACTGTTCACAAAAGAAAATTCCCCATTCAAATATTTTTAGTGTAATTCTACAGAATGAATCATCTATTTTACAAACACAGATCTCTATAGCTGCAAAATCTATTCTACATCTTTTCTTCATTATTAAGTTGCTTGAAATGCTGAATCTTACCTCATCGGGTGTTCACCCAGTTATGTGTGTATGCCTAGTGGGAAAATAGTGAGTAGTTCTCAATTTTATCTTAATCTTGCCTCATTAAGTATACCTTGTTCTAGCTCTGAACAATCATTTTGTTCACATTGCATCCACACGCTGAATTTGTCGGACCAAGTCTTTGGGGGACAGTGTTTTTATCTGGAATGTTTTAGAAGCTTCACCAACCAATCAAGCCATGTCTTTCAACCCCCACTCTTGGCATTTATTGAAAGATTCACTTAATTCACTATTAATTTTCTGCTATGAAACCACTTGGTGTTTGCTGTAATGACTGCTTCAACAAACTGCTGTTTTAACAGAGCATTGGCAGAATTCAAAGTTCTGAGTTTCTATGTTCGCACTAAGAAAAAAGAGAAATTGACAAATTTCACTAAAAACACTAAATTGAAAGCTCTGGGAAGGAATCCTAGAAGTGTTTTTACTTCACTACATTAATTATTGGCAATTCTTTATCTAGAATTGCGAGTCTTGGTTAGAAATTTGTTATTTCTCATTTGCAAGGCCCTTAGGATGCCAGTTTTCAGATGGTGCCTTTATCAAATGGTGCCTTTATTAAATGGTTGTAAACACAATGGTCTTTTTTCTGGGTTTTGTTAAGTTTCTGAGATTTTTTGTGAATAGTTATATAACTTCCTCAGGTACAGCTGATAAACATTGGTGAGTTGGAGTAGTGCCACCTATAGAAAATCAGGAAAGTGTCAGAAGAAGGCTATAGTGATTAACTTGAGGCATATCCATTCAAAGCAATGGCAATGGTACTCTAGTCACCTGCCAAGGAGGCAGTACTTAGACTTGTGCAAGGAAAAAGAAAGTAAGGACTAGCTTTCTAGTAATGCTTATAAGCAGCTGGGATGTGAAAAAGACAAAACAAAACAAAACCAAACCAGAAAAAAACAAACCATCCAGTTTATATTAGGTACAGCTATACTTTTGGGAATGGTACCTGGATCCTCTCTCTGAGCCTCAGTGACTAGATTGACTGTATCTGTGCATGAGTCAACTAGAGAACTCTACGCAAGTTCACTACATCACTCCAAAGAAAAACAACTTGTTACAGAATTATTTTTATTTTGACCTAGGTTTCAGTTAATTACCGGAGATTATGAAAACATTCTGTTAGGAAACTATCAGAATGAAGAGTATACATGCATTGCAAATCAGTGGTGTCAGGTTATGTGCACATGAGGCCTAGGAGAAGTCAAACACACAGAAATGAGCATAAGCTCTCATAATATTAAGCTTTGGCATGCTTAGTCTGCTTTTGTTTCTAAAAACAGAGCTCAACTAATAAATGCCATAGGAAGTTGTTTACTTTACAGCCAGTAACTACATACTGGGGGCCGAGTTCCATCTTGCAGAGATGATAGCATTGCTTTGAAAAAATAAGGAACACCTAATCCTCAGTGGTCTAGACAAGAGTGTCTTTATACATATGCTGTGCTTTATTTGCAGCATTCCCTGGTATTTTTCCAAGAAATGCAATTTTATGAAGATTCATCTCAGAAGACTGGCTACTCCCTCCTCCCCATGCATTCCATACGGTGTTTTCTGGGCTGCCCAGGATATGTTAGTGTTTAGATACCAAAACAAAACATAAATATAAACCTCTGTGTGGCCTCCAGTAGCATTTTTTTTGACTGTTGGTTGAATACTGATAGGTACAGCCAGTTGACCTTGTTGTCTCACAAGATGTGCTTTTACTCTTGTGCAACTACATGAAATTGGTGTCTACGTTTATTAATTCAGCTTGAAATTTAGAAGCTTTTAAAATTAAAGTGTGTAGATTCAAATACAGTTATAAAAAGAAGGTTGGAAGGGACCTCTGCAGGTCATTTTGTCCAATCCTTCCTGCTCAAGCAGGGGCACCTAGACCCAGTTGCCCAGGACCATGTCCAGATGACCTTTTTATATGTCCAAGGATGAAGACTCTACAACTTCTCTGGGCCACCTGTGTCATTGCTGTCACCCTCCCAGTGAAGAAATCTTTCCTAATGTTCACCTCTTTCTTATTCTTCTCTTTTTTTCATTTTTTAAAAGAGAGGCATTTAATGACGCTTAGCCTAATCGTGTGGGAAAAAAACTCTAGAGAATCAAAGCTTTTCTAATAAGATAAATTTAAAAGTGCTCACTTATTTCTAACAACAATGTGATCAATAAATATTACAAGTTAAATCTATTCCTCTGGGTCTTGGACATGCCCTTGACAGGGCAATTAATCTTTTTTTTTTTTTTTTTTACAGTATTACCACGCTGTGGGAGTATAATCTGTTGCTTCATTTGTATAAATGGTGGAGAAAACCAACAAAGTGAGTGAAATCAGTAACAGAGGAGCCCTTCCTATATCCTCTGGTGAAGTTAAGAAACAGTCTTCATATTGCATTTTGGTGTTCCTGAATTTATGTGAAATAAGTATTTTTCTAACCTTAAAAAATTTGTCTCCAAATAGAATGTGACTTTTGTGGTATTAATATATGAGCTACAGATACAAAGTCTTAGAAACATATGGAAGTCAAGGCAGAAGAAAAAGCCACACAAGGTACTGTACTCCTTAAAGAAGGTTTTTACTTCTTTATTAATAAAATATGTTTGATGTATGGACCTTGAACAGATGTACACTTTTCAAAATGTAATAAATCATATAGACTGTGGTTTTCCAAAAATGCTGTTCCACCCACTCTCCTGTTCAGAGAAGACTGCAACAAATGGCAGAACTTTCCTTTAAGGTTCTGTGATTCATAGTCTGTCAAAACAACAGCTAAAAAAATTCCACAGCTGAGGATCTTAGAGACTGCTCAGGTACCTTTGATTTTCCTTGAGAAGACTCAGATGTAGAAATGCAGAAGGAAAGAGGTACTCATTCCGCACGGAGTAGCTTTTATAGGACAACATCATCTGCTTGAATTGGGCAGAGAAATGAATGATCATACAACTAAAAAGGCAATTGACTAAAAATTAACCAGAAGTTTGTTGGAAGCTTTTTTCCTTTATAGAAGCTGAAACTGTTGAACTGTTTCCTCATCAAATGAAAAGATGATATCTTTTCTTATTGAATGTGCTATTTTTAGACATGACATTATCAGTGTGTATAGAAGCTATGGCAGAATCCTGTGGTTTAAAACATCCTCTAGGACTATTCATACACATATCCAGGACCATGCACAATTAGTGTAATTAATTTTAACATGGTATTAATAAAACTGTAATGAACATATGACCGTAATGCAGTTCAGTATATAAGAAACAAAAATTTCACCGCAGCTTTGAGCATCTTAGTCTGAAAAGTACTGAATTACTAGAGAAGGTTTTACCTGAGGGCCAAAGAGGGCTATGCTCTAATCCTTCAAAGTCAATAGGTTTTCAGTTTATGGTGCATGTGTCTGTATGAATTGGTAGGGAAAATACTGCTGGTGCCTGTCCTAAGTAGTACTCCAACCGCATCTTGCCCTGATACATTTTTGAGTCTTTGTTTCAGCCTGTCTAGATGTATTAGCAGAATGCAGCGGTGGTCTTGGCAGTCCTGGGGTAATGGTTAGACTTGATGATCTTAAAGGCCTTTTCCAGCCCAGCTGATTCTATGATTCTAGATTCTGTGATTCTATGAATATAGTATTGCTGCTGGGGATAAACCCTGAATTCTGCATTACCTCTGCTTCACAGTCATTCATGAATACTAACTGGCAAGGAAGGAAAAAAATCACTGCTAAAAGCCAAAAAAGACATTTGGGAAAGTATGGTATTATGTAGCATTCTAAAATTATTATCATTAGCTTTCTTATTTTTGCCATGAAGTGTTTCTACTAGTACTGCCTCTAACAGCAACAAAACTTGTCTCTTAAATCCACTGTTCCCCCATAGTGCATTTTACTTTGTGGAACATAATGTCCTGCAGCTTTAGTGAACCATCTTGATATGCAGAGCAATTATGTCATTTTGGATTAATATCAACATAACTCACACCAGAATGGGGCATATAACATAAATACTTAACCCATCCCAAACCAAGATACCTCTAAACAGTCCTACTGGCCTTGCATATAAAGAAAGATCCCAACAAAACAGTCTAACAGCATGGTCCTGTTAGAAGCGCAGAGAGCACTCGGGTGATATGCTCTGCAGTAATCCCTAAAGCAAGTGTCCTTTGAACAGTCAGTCCTTCGGCTTTATTTTGTAGAGTTAGTGTTCCCAGGTTTTGCTACCTAAACTTGTTTATAAAACAGAAGAGCCTAGTGAAGCAACTAATGAACGAGACACTAATGCAGGAGCAGGTAAAAGCTGTTCTCACAAGGAATTAAAGACTCCATTGGAAGTCATGGGCCACCAAGAAGTATTCTGCTTGAATCCAAAGTTCAGCAGAGGACCTGGTTCAAGTAACGAAAGTTCTCAGTGTGCAGGACTTCTTACTAAGATCGGGGTCTCTGTATAATTCCAATTTGGCTGCCTCAACACTGTCTTTAATTTCTTCTCAGAAAGGCAGTTTCCCTCCAAATGTTTTTCTCTCCAGCTGTAAGCTAAGGCTCCTGATTTAGTTTTTCCAGAGGTGGCATATCTTCTTAGTCAGTCATATGAACTGCTACTTCAACAGACATTTTGGGGGACAAAATGCACTCTGTACTGAGTTTCTGTAGGAAAATATCAGAAAGCATGGAAAAATTAAAATAAAATCATACAGCTTATAAAAGCACAGTCCAAAGAATCATACTGATGGGGGAATGGGTAGAGAATCCACAGATTTTTTGGGTCTGCTCAGCTATAAAAGCAGAAAACATGAAAAGGAGCTTAATCATGCTGCACAAAATGAATACTTCTTGAAGCAGTGTAGGATGAGAACAAAGGTAGCGGCAGCCTCATGGCCCAACACTTCAGGCAGAAGTGCAAGGAAGTTTGGCAGGAAACTGAGGCACTTTCCACTTAATGCCTAACAGAAGTGATCTCTGGCTACTTGCAGAAAGCCTACAGCTTCTGAGAGACTCTCAGCGGTTTCATGAAATGCATCAACAGCTTTCAGTGTTAGACTGCATTGCCAGTCCAATTTATTTTTAGCTAGCACTTACTTTCTTTTCCTTCCATTCCTTTTGTAGAGTTATATGACGGTACAGTCACTGGAGTCCTTTAGAGTGTTAAAGTTACTAAGAAAAACAGGCTATGTATTTCTAATCATACTACTGCTTTACATCAAAAGGATGTGTATCAGGGACAACTTGGCATTTTTAAACATCAGGCTTCCATAGCATCTAAAATAATTTCATTTTATGGTGACTAAAAATAATTCCTTGATTTAATGTGTTCTTTTTATTCTTATTTTATTCTTCTTATTATTATTATTAAGAATGAGACTTGAATAAAAACTAAATTGCACCACATGCAAAAGTAATTGTGTGCAGACTTGATCTAGATGCGCAGGTGTAGACAGAACTGTGCACTTTTGTGTCTATAAACATCTGCTCTGCAAACACACAATTGTTAATGTACATGTAAGCAAGTGACTACATATTTCTCCATCTGTGCCTCAGCAAAATCAATTTCTGCTAATTGCACATGCTGTGCTAGCTTCACAACTTCTATACAGCTTTTATTTCATTTGCTTACAAACAGTACACATAATTACATATTGTGTCAACACATGCAGATTTGTCAAGTATATATTATTCATTTACCTTCAGTTTCTCAGAAGGAAAATTTTCATAAAAATTAATCTTGAGCCTAAAAGCAAAACAGAAGAAAAACTGGATTAAAAAATAAATAAACTGTTGCTGTTAAATCAACAAATTTGAGCCAGTAATCTTTAAAAAATAAGAACAACCCTGTGACATCAAAAATGTATATGTCTGTTCTGTTAGACACTGATAGAGACTGCTTGCATAACACTTAAAGTATGGTTATGGACATTTTCATTTTCTTTTCTGTAGACTACACCATTATGGAGATATTAGATTTCAAACATATTTGCTGTCATGAGAATGTCTCTCTTCTACTGTTCTTTTGGCAAACCAGAAGCGGCAGAATGAAAATAGCTCACTGGCAGTATAAATGCAGCCTTAATTTACAGAAGAATAATTAGGAACGTTTGTCACATGTAAAAATCTGTAAGAGACTATACTTACAGGCAAATTGATGATGAGCTGAACCATGTTCTCAGTTGCACTGATGTAAGTTAGTAGAATTTCTGTTTCTGAAGTTAGTCTCTCTTTACACCCGCGTAGTCAATTGCTGAAGTGGGGGTTTAGGTTGCAAAGTGTAGGTAGAGTGGTAGCCATCAGTCTCTGCATCAGTCTGTCATTTCTGTTTGGGCTATGGAACATGCCAGGCTGGCCAGTTTTGATTATGTCTTCATCTACCTAAGTCATGACAAAATATTAGAACACGGCTGTACTGCCTGGCACCAGCAAAAAAACCAAACAAAAAAATAGAGTAATCGTGCCGTAATAAAGAGTAGTTAGCCCCAGTTTTTTGTTTCTAGTGCAAGGCACTTGGAGTCTGTAATTATCTCATAAAAAGCTCTCTATATTGACAGAAAATCTGAATAAGTAACTGAGAGCAGCAGACTTTATCAGATACGTTAAAAAAAAAGTCTAATTACAATGCCTCCAGAACGTATATTGATTCAAAAGCTAATTTTAACTGGGTATAGTCAGGAAGCTGCTGAAAAATAGATAAATAATGAAAGGATATATAATTCTACTGCAGTAATTGTGCTGATTCAAGAGGAATTTTGCTTGTATTTTATTTAGTCAGAAAAGTCTGCATTGAAAATTTACATCCATCCTTCTTCTTGCCTTTAACTCCAGTCACTGCATGTGGCCAATGTCACTAATGCGACAACAATTTCAGACACAAAAAAGAGGAAGAAGCTTATAAAACACATCTGAAAAGGACCTTACATGGTCTATTCCCCTACCCTGAGGAAAGACAGATGAGGCCACCTAGGCAGTTAGTACCAGCTTTCATACACAAGGCTGAATACATCAAAAGCGTGTGCAAACATCTGGGTTCCTACCGGCATTTTTCTCAGTTCTAGGGCTAGGAACCCAGGTGGGAAGTTTTAAAAAAGGTGGGCTTTTTCCTAATACAATCCATTTTACAACATAGCCCACAGGTGCAGAAAGCTGGTACGGCAGAAGTTTCTGGAGGACTTGGTAGCAGTACAATGCAAAGAGACTTAAAAGTACAGGAATTGATTCAATACTGCGGTCAGTACCAAGAAAAGGCAGTTCAGATAAAAGTTGCCAAACACAGCTGAGGGATAAAAAAAGTGATCTATTATGAGAGATGAGAAACATTTAATAAATTTGTCTTGCAAATAGAAACTTGACAGGTGCCTTATTTGTAGTAGGTATAAAGTCTGAATAAGGAGTAAATATTAAATGCAAGAATAAAAGATAGGAGAGAAAGCAATGACAGGAAAACAATGGTTTATGACTGAGGTCAGCCAAGTGCAATTGGGAAAGAATAGCTGCTCTTGTTTAGCAACTGAAATAAAGCACGAAGGAATTCTCAACCCTTCATGCTTCCAGCTTCAAACTTTCCATTCTTCTAAAAGCTGCTTTCACCAACATTAGACTCAGTTCAAGGCCAGCAAAAAGTGACACAATCAAATTTGATATGCTATGATCTTATGCTTAGACCTAATTGCGCAACTTTCATTAAATTCTGTGGCTTTCAAACATAATACAAGGAATGGATAGCATTTAGATAGTATGCTTCAAAAGAAAACCAGATGCCATAGACAATATTTCAGGTAATCCTTTCTGGGGCTAAAATAACGCCTACTGCATACCCTGCTCTCCTGGGATGTGCTATACTTAAGACTGAAATTTTATAAAATAGAACTTTGATATATGTTGTATCTGACATTATTCCAATTATCTTGTCAAATTCCAAGTATGAGTATACACAGTCTTCACCTTTACCCTCACAGCTTCTGCTGGAAAAGATTTCCTCACTTCTTGTCCTATGCAGCATTTTATAAGGAAATGCATATGTGAAACAGTGTAAAATGCATTTGAAATTATAAGGTTTATATATAGCATAAATGTATTCTGAGCAGGAGAAACATCATTCTGACCTTGAACTATTTTTTGATTATAAATACACTTTCTAAATAGATAGTCAAATATTGAATCAAAAACAGTGGAAAGATTCACTTTCCTGAGCACATGATCAAACCTACATATAGATCAGGTAGCCAGCAAAGTGCTGTACATGCTATGTACCCACAGGCAGATATTTAGATTTTATCTTTCTTTTCAACTATTGACATTATCTGAAGATTTCCTTCTCAAGTGACTCATACTGATAAAAGCTGTTTACTGGATTTAAGGGCAGTCATCCATTGATGTTTATGCGCACTGATTTAACACGAAGTGGACTTTGGATTAAAGAAACACAAATAACACCTGATTAAACAAATTCAAAGATTATGATGTGTCAGTGGATAAAGACACAGTTGCAATCATATGCAACCTCAGCTGAGAAGGGGTTTGACAGTGAGGATCAGAAACCAGAGTGAGGATCAACTTTGAGACCATTTGGAAATTGGCTTATTTTCCACATCACATGAGTGAAATATTCCCCAGGGGAGTGAAGGGGTGGAGGAGGGAAGGTAGAAGCTAGTGTGTCAACATTTCTGTTCATTAAGTTTCAAATGCCACCACCCCCATGCTACCATCCAAAATGAGAGTGATTGTTGCTACTCTGTACTAGTAAACTGCTGAGAGAAATGGGAGGCCAGAGAGTGAAATTTATTGCATCTCCTAAGTCTCACACAATAGTATCTTAATAGTGTTGCTGATTGTTAATAACCCTCTTTACCAATCTTCAACTCCTATCCTGCTTCCACTGTGGTCATTATGAACACGTTAAAGTAGCTGTATGGAAATAGGAAATGTTAAAGGTGGAACTGCAGGCAGGTGAAAGTAGCCAGGGATGTGTGCCTTTGGAGGAAGCAGTGGAATTGATGTGACTTTTGGTTGTTTAAAAGTTTCAAGCACTGTAATACTAATTGCATGATAACAAGATATGCTAATTCCCTACTCACCTGACACTATTACTCCACTGGTGACATTTTCTCCACACTGAAACCACTGAGAGCTATGCTCGACACAAGGTTCCAGGGCCAGGAGCAATTCTTATTGCTGATGTAATTACAGCCAGGTGCCACAGACCTGTCCCAAGCAAGATACTGACTGGGTTTGAATTTTTTGTATTCTTTTTTGCCAACACACATACAGTCTCCTACTCTGAGCCTCATCCTGGAGAGAAAATAATTGACATGCACTTGCCAATGGTAGCTGACTTGCAAAAACGTGATGAGGGAGTGTCCTGGTTTAGCAGTAGCAGTCATTTTTTCTCCTTAGTAGCTGGTGCAGCGCTGTGGTTTTGACTTTCGGCCTGGGAACAGAGCTGATAACACTGATGTTTGGTCTGACCAAGAACTTTGTGAGTCTCATGCTCTGCCAGGGAGGAGGGGAAGCCAGGAGGAAGCAGAGACAGGACACCTGACCCAAACTAGCCAAAGGGGTATTCCATACCACAGCATATCATGCCCAGGATGTAGAACTGAGAGTTCCCGGAAGGGCTAGATCACTGCTGGGTGGGGGCGAGGTATTGGTTGGTGAGGTGTTGTATTCTCTTCCTTGTTATTTCCTTTATCATTATTATTATTGGTGGTAGCAGTAGTGATTTGTGTTATACCTTCGTTATTAAACTGTTCTTATCTCAACCTGTGGGAGTTACATTCTTTCGATTCTCCTCCCCGTCCCTCCAGAAGTGGGAGGAAGAAAGGGTGCGGGAAAGTAGACTGCGTGGTTCTAATTTACGACCTGGGCTTAAACCACGACAGGGAGAGAAAGTGTTGTTCTTCAATCATGATTCTTGATCCAATTGCTGCTGTTCAAAGAACTGTAAAAAACATACGATGCTCCAGAACTTTCCTGGGCTAGACGTTGCAATAAAAGGCTATTCCAAAGGCACTAGAAATCTCAACAATGCAATTTCAGAGCTGTAGTTTTCAGATTCCCTTCCTTTTTTGTTTAGCTGCATAGAATAAACATTTTTTCTCTTGAAACTGAGGGATGAAGTATGAAAATGTTCATGACCTCTGGCAATACAGGTTTACAGCCACTTACATTTTTAAAAAAAGGCAGAAAGTGATTCAGCAAACCCCTTGGGACAGCCTTGAATATTGTCTTCTGCAGATCTTGGGGCTGGTTGAACTTAAGAGCTGTTCTTTTCTGTCTTCAAACACTGCTAGCGAAACTCTGCCTGGGTGGGGGGAAGGAGGGAAGGTTTTACTTATTTTTACAGTAGGGATTTAGAGGTGTTCCTGATGTCAATTTTAGACAGAAGTACCCTAAATCTACCAGGAGTCATGCAAAATTTCTGTGCATTCAGGAGAGCCCTAACACCTCTCTCTTGACCTCTACAATATCCATCCGAACTTTTTCCTGAGGTGTTCCTGAGGAAACAGCCAACCATGATGTATTACGTGAGTTTGTGAAGGACCAGATTGACGTGACCACCAAAGGAGTGTTTCCTTTGCTGGAAGAACTGTCTTTCACAAGAGATTTCCTGTTTCTTTTCAAGTTGTTTTTGAAGCATCATTATTATCGTTAACATTAAATGAATTTTCTACGTTGTCAAATATGCACCATGTTTATTAGTTTCTGGCTGAGTTATCTTGAATTCTTTAAATTTCCTGTTACATTTTATCTATTCATTATAAAAAGGCAGATGCAGGTTTCTTATGTCTAGTATGCACAGGAAAATCCTGAAGTATTTCCCCAGAGCAAAGGATTCTTCATGCAACAGACAAAACACAGGCAGAAAAGTGTAATTTTTTGTTCAGTCTGTCTCAAAAAATTGTAAAATTAAGTCACTAGAAACTACATTATTCTTATATTAAGATAAAAGCCATTACCATTACTCTGGAGAAACTGAGTCATGAGACTTATGTTCTTCCATCTTTTTACATAAACATAGAAATATAGGGGAGTAGCAAATAGAAATATTTCAAATCAATATTTTTCAATAAGATTTCAAGGTTTATTTATAGAAACAAAGTACCAAAAAAGAACAAAACCTCAATTTTTAACTGTGTGTACATTAAAGATTAGCATATGGTATACTCCACCCTCATCTGGCTCACACACTAGTCCCATGATTAGTCAATCCCTTGATTCTCAGTTTACATTAGATGTAGCTAAAACCCAAGGCGGGGCTGCAAATCTAGCCCCAGCCACATAAATTCTTCTTATTGTTCTGCTTTTTCTACTTTGAAAATTAAGCAACTGTATATATTTTTCCATTAATTTTAAATGTATTTAATTCTGTGCTTAAATGAACAAAGGGGGTTTGTGCAATTACGATGTGTTTGAGGAAAGCTTGATATGTCATCAGTACCAAAGTTCAGGCTCATAAACATCATGGCAAAAATGGCATCCTCAAGTCAATTAATGCCATTCGTCACAGCTGGTTTGATTTAGTCATCCAGAGGAAGAGATCCTGGCTCCTTGTAAAAGGGGATGTGAACAAAATGAAAGAACTGGAATCCACTGACCTCCATGAATACCCATTTCTATGCAACAACAACAAAAAAAATATGAGAGTCATTCTCTGAAGCTACCAACTGAGGATTAAAGATAATTAATTCCTGATTTTATTTTTCCACAAAGAAACTGCAAATATCAAAAAAGAAAGGAAAGGCACCAGTATGAAAAGGAGGTGTCAGCAGATCAACCTTTCCAAAATTGCCCACCACTGGAGAAAAGAAAAAAAAGCAAACTTACAAGTTTAACTAGGAAAAAAAAAAGAGTAGGAGAAAATCTGAAGTTAATACTAGGAGCTTGGATCTTCATCCACTGAAAATTACTCATAGCATTTTCTTCAGTTCTCTGTGCCTACAGTGTAATCTGTCTGGGTGACCATGTGCCTTTTAGTATTAGGTTTTCATGTGCTCCCTAAGATTTCTCAGTGACATATAGACAAATAACAGGCACATATCTTTTCAGTTTCCTCTGTTGCAGCTTTTTCCCCTACACAACTAGAGAAGTGACTAGCACCAAGTCATAATTAGAAAGTGATGGAGCATGAACATTTTGCGGAAAGCTGATTAGAAAAGGACCTTTTCCTTCTAACAATATTCGTACCTCTGGGTAATTTGGAACAACACTCTTTTTTTTTGGTATACCACATTAGATGTTTTGGTTTTTATTATATTTTCACTGAAACTAGAAACAGCTGCTGTCTGATATTGGCTGGTATATGTGGTAGTAGTGTGGGTGGAGGAAGAGATTTCCCTCACAAGAAAGACGCAACTATGGAAAGTATGAGGTTATGGAAAAATGTTAGCAGGTGACAAAAGCATTTCGGTCATTTACACAGGTTAGAGAACACAGATCCAAATTGCCTCTGGATGATTGCAGTCGTTGCATCTTTAAAGTATGTTGGCTTGATAACCACAACAGCGATTAGCAGAGCAAAAAAAAATCAATTTTCTTTAAAATTATTATCCCCAGAGGAGGATGCTTGGCAAATATTTTTGAGGGCTACGACAACCAACACTTGCATCTATGACATATTCCAAATCGACCATGTGGAATAGGAGAATAAATGCAGCAAAGGCCCAGCTGTCCGTCACTGCCTTGTAATTATATCTCTGGCTTTTTCATTTCTCTTCTCAAAGCAGGAATATTTTTGGAAGTGCCACTTAGTTATTTTGAAGTATTTTGGAGCACTGTACCACAACACAAGCTTTCCCTGAGTTAGCTAATCCTATATAATGTTCCTCCAGAAGCTCCCTGAAATAAATGGAAGTTTACCAATCTAAGCAGAAAAAGTCAACATGCCTTCCAACATACTTATCAGTTCCTATGTCCATATACTCAAATACACAGACCCAGTGATTCAGGCTGAGACTTTACAGTACCTGTGCAGTCACTGAGGTACACCCCAGCCAGCTGCAGGGACACGTGCCACAGAGGTCAGTAAAGCTATGGCATGGAGCAGTGAAAAGGGAGAAACTGCTCACTTTTTTCCCCACTACAAGAAACTCTAAGTAACAAATCAAGTAAAAACAAAGAAAGGTTGTTGGGGGTTTTTTTCCACACAATATGTAATTATACTGTAGAATTGATGGCTATTGCAAAGTTTAAATGAGATCAAAGTTGATCAAACTAATGAAAGAAAAAGCTACCAAGGGTCATCAAATACAAAGACTCCATCTACAACGGAGGAATTTTGTAAGCCAAAAACTACTGGGGGTTAGAATAATATTTAGAGGAAATATGGCTACTTTTTTTTTTTTTTTAATATACATATATATATATAAAATATATATCTTCACTGTAAATTTGCTTTCAGCTACTGTCAGAGGCAGGATACAGGATACTGATGAGCCTTTTCTTGGATGCAGTACATGCATCCTTATTTTTTTTATGTTATTTAACATAGAAGACCTGGAAAGTTCTCTGTAGTCCAACGTAGGAATGAGCCACTGGAACAGCTGTCCTAAGTCCTTGAGTTTTCACATGTCTCTTGAAAAGGGAGGATGTTTGGGATAGAGAGCTGGTGGATACTCTCTTTGCCTTTGGAGGGATAGGCTGCCTGTGTTATTCTGTCTTTGCCACTTCTTCGTGTGCCTTGGCAGGCAGACCTCAGTCTTCTTTTGCAAGGCGGCCTTGGAGGACAGACTAGAATGGAGCCTTTTCATGCTAATTAGAGCCAAATGTTACAAGCATGGAAGCAGAAAAAATTTAGAAAGCTTCTGTGGAAGTGTCAGCATGAGTTTTCTTGATGTTTCTTTTCTTTGCTCAAGTGTAAAGGCAGCCTAGGTCTAACTCCCAGTCTCAGAGCACCTGATTTCAAAAAATTGCAAGTGAATCAAAACAAGTTCCCTTCAGTATGATTCCTTAATGTTTTGCAAGGCATTGCAGTCACAGGAGTGCTGATCTTTGCATTGAATACAAGGAGCTGTTCTTTTCATGTGCAGATAAAGAAAGCAAATTACTATTTCTCTTTCCTGAACAACAGACAAGACTCTGGCTGGGACTGGAGCTGTTCATTGCAGGCTGTTGAACGTCTTCTGTGATCTGACTCATTCCCCTGAGACACTTGTGTTATAGTCCCTCTCCACAGACATACACAAAAGCCTTGAAATGGGCTGGCATTGTGCCCCATGGATGCAGTGGAGTTCAAGTGGGATCACCCCAGGCTTGTGTCCTATCTGAAAGAGGGGCCCCTGCTTCAGCGCCAGGAGATAAGGAGGCCAGGGACATGCTGCTCTGTGCGGGCACGCACCACCAGGTGGGCTGTGAAATGCAGGTTGTTGCCCAGATTGGTCTTGAGAAGACAGCATGGAGGACTGCAGGAACCCAGCCCCTGGCCAATTTTACACTCCTGTATTTTGCCAAGAGTTGTAGAAAGCACAAAGCAGGCCGTTTGCTTTGTGTAGAGTTCAGCCACAAAGTGAATGTGACTGTGAGGTCTGTGGGAAGTAAGCAAACAGCATCTCAGTGAGCCCTTTAGAAAACTTGGGTGATTGTACAACCTCAGTTCAACACATGTATATCTCACAAATATTTGTATATTTATTCTAGTTAGTTTTCCCTTCAGGAAAAGCAATCTCCCTTTAATCTTTACACTATAGTTTCTCATGTCAAGCTCTCCTGATGTGAACATACAACTGTGTGCCAGTGACTAAAGACTAGGTAGAAACTAACTTCAGGGTTTGGCCCATGGTGATTTGAAGAAGTCACACCTGGGCTGGGACTTTGGGTGCCAAGATTTTATCCTGGAGCAAATTTTTACAGCCAAGTTTGAAACCCCTGAAAATGAGAAGAGAGGGGAATGTTATAATGGAAAGGCTGGCGTAACTTCAACTACTGTAGAGCAGCCCAAGAAGTTGATGAGGCCGAGAGTTAGAAGCAAATCTGCCAACTTTCGCTCTGTTCAAATAAGGTAAGTCATGCTAAAACGTTTGACTGCTTTAAAAAAATAAAATAAAGTTTCCTTCACCTCTTCAGAAATCTACCAGTTATAAGAAAACAGTCAAAAATAATGCAAATGCGCTTTCATTCAAACTCTGCTTTGTTTTCTTTGTGCCATGGGATTTTTCTGCTCAGTAAAATGGGATGTGGGAAACAACCTTTAAAATGAATCTGACTATTCCTGGCTTCAAAATCAGGCTCTACCTATCCAGAAAAAGGCAGTATAGTCTGGGCCATTCCCCAACAATAGAGTGGCAGCAGGCTAAATATAACCACACTTACAGTCCCAGAACTGGCATCTAACACCGGAGGCTTACAATAACACTGAAGCTGCTGCTGCTGCTCCAGCAAAAGTGGAGGCTAGGGGAGGGAAAGCTCTGTTTGTTTTTCAGCTGGGACCTCATTCTTCACTCAGCTGTTTGCTATTAGAGCTGGAGCAGTAGCAGTGAGAAATTCATTGCTGCTTGCTCTCTGAATCCTGACACAGGAACAGCACAGGTCCAACTAGCCAAATCCACAAAGGATCAAGGGAAGGGGAAAAAGAGAGCAACAAACTTTGAGTGATTGCCGTCTTGCTTTTATAACACCTTTCATCCCCAAGGAACCTATTTACCCAGGGTCAGACTCTGCCCCATTCCTGCAGAGGTGCGTATTAGTGAGTGCTGGAAGCAGTACAAGGAATTTCCTCTCACCCTGCTCCTCCACCCTGTTGGTGCAACCTGTGTGATTGGGAGGTATTCCCATCAGCACGAGGGCTGCGGTGTCTCTCCAGCTGCCACCTACACTGCGCCTCCTGCCAGATCCCTTCTCCTGCCTGGCTGGGAGGAGAGATGAGGGACAAAGCAGAGTGAAACCATGGGGAAACAGGAGTGCTCCTGGTGGTTAGTTGCAGCTCTCTGCTCCTTAGAAGGGTACAAAATCAAACACTATCTTGGTTAAACTCATCCTGATGCTCTGACAGCTATTGGACTCAATTCTGCTCACATTGACACAGTTGTAAATTGAGGTGAAGTACACTGTAAATATTTTATGATACCTTGTTTTGGAGAAAAAAGAAAAAAAAAAAAGAGAGAATTAGACTTGCCAGCACATCTCTATTTAGATTAGTGGAGTCACTAACTTACTAACAATGCTGAGGATTAGGACTCAGCCCCACCGCATTTAGTGGAGAATACAGACTCCACAGAGGTGACACAGGCTGGATGAAAAGCAGAGACCCCCTTCCAAGACAACTGCTCCAGAACACTTGCTACTTAGGAAAACTAAAATTGCTATCTGGGACTCTGCTTTTGTGCAGTAGGTAAGGGTTACCAAAGTGAATAGCTGCATTTCAGAGCAGGCTTCCCTGCAGCTGCATCGAGCAGAGCTTTCCGCTTCTCATAGAGGAGAGCTCTGGAGGAGGAGCCTTGGCTTGGGGTCCCTGGGTACAAAGGGTGATTTCTGCTAGTCCTGCTCTAAAGCGCTGCAGCTGAATGACGGCTGCTGGATGCAGACAGCATGGGTGAGAGTTCGTTGTGTAAAAGCAAGTCACAGCAGTGGAGCTGATTTGCTTTCATTCTTCTGCAGCCTATTTATGTTTGAAAATAAAAATGGTATGTAAGAACACAGGCGCTTTTCTGCCAGTATAGCTGCTTCCCTTTCTGGGGACTCCGTGCTGTCTGGCGTGTGAGCTAAGTGATAAGATTCCCAGGACTGGGAATTTTGTTTTGCATTTCATTGCCTCCTAGTCCTGTTGACATAATGATCTCATATGCAAAAACAAATCACCTCCTGACCTCAGCATAACGAATTGAATGTGATACTTGACACATGGTCTTAAGACTGTCTGCCTGCTTTCTCCTGCTGTCTTAGAGTAAAAAGGTCTGTTTCCCACTATCTGCAGCCTGCAAACTCCAGTACAGTTTGGGCTGTTGCCAGCTGTCACCTGTGAACCGATCCCTCCCAGTCATGCTTGCTGATTACAGTGAATGAGTCAAGTATGCCTCCACAGGCTGACAAAATATACACAAAGGAATTATTGAGTACATTAGAAAAAGAAAAAGAAAAAGAAAAAGAAAAAAAAGAAAAATCAGGCAGCAAATGACTGCCTTTATACAGAGAAAATCTGTATTACTTTCTAAGAAGCAAATCCATCATTAGATCTGTGTCAGTATATATAACCAAGGCTGACTATAAAAGGCACACGTGCAGTGTAAGCGGTATGAACAGAAGCATCTTGATAGCCAACACACCTGGGAGAGAACCCCTGCTCCACCATCAGGTCTTTTGTGCTTACACTGAAACCTGAACTCCCTACTAAGTCAAACTGCATGCTGTGTGTTGGCTTGCGTCCTAGCCCAGACCTGGATGGATCTAGCTGTCTTAGCTGATGAGGAAAATCAGGAGGTAATTCAGCTTGAGCCTTTCCCTCACACGCAGGAGAGCTGGTTCCTCTTACAATAATTCGAAAGTCACCCTACAGGAACTGCTTCCCTTTGTTTTTAACACATGATACACCATGTTTAATTCTTCTTTGTAAGTATCTGCTAAACATGTAGCTGTTCAGGACTGGCAGTTCTCAGAAGCATACCCAGTACAGACAGGATAACTAGTATATCCCACTGCACCAGTTGAAACAATGAGGTTTTGATATGATTTTCAATGATGTCTGCAGGCCATTTGCAATGGGTACCTGAAAAGTAATTAAGAAAATGCATAGCTGTTCACAGCTTTACACTACATTGCATTGGCAGACAGAGACTGTAATTAAATGAGATGTGGTGCTGAAGAACCAGGACCCACTGTGTAGAGGGCTGCACTCCCAACCTGTAGACATGCACTTCTTGAGCTGTGCCTGATCCCTGTAGCTACTTAACTGAACAAACTAGTGTCAGCCGGGATTGTAACACTCTTATTCACTTTAGAGAAAGAAGAAGTTTGACTGGTGAAAAAGAGGAACAGAAAAGAGCACACACCCTGAGTCAATGTAGCGTTACTACATTATGGTGAATAAAAGCCCTAGCTAATCAGCTAATCAGTTATTCCGCCAATAGCAGAAGCAGTTACATTTGAATCTCTGTAAACAAGCCCAGTGTGGATCTACCAGTTACATGGAGTTATATGTCTCAAGTCCTGTTGGCTTTTTGGCATGAAAACACCCGACAATGGATGATGGTCAGCTGACCAAGGGCTTTCTTCTTGCAGTTACTCACCTTTATTTTGCCCTGGACACCTGAAATGCTTAGTACTGAATTTGCCTTTCAATAGACTTTTATTCCAATAGTTAAAGTATCTGTTTCACCCCTGAGAAATAACTGGAGCTTACTGTGCTAAGGCACATCTGGTATGAACCTCATTAATCTTGGAGCCGTATGGTATATGCCCAGCACAATTTTGGCACTGTGAAAGAGGAAAACAAGAACATTCCTTCAGAAGCTGTGAACACCTGGAATTCTTATAGGTTGCTATAGAAAGCATAGACCACCTTAGAAGTACACTTGCAGATAGAGCATCATACCAGCCATCTTGACTTATTTTGCAGGAAAAAAAGAGAAAACATTTCTCCATCTACTGGCTAATGTATCTTTACTGGTTCTCAGTTGGTTCTGCACAGTATGTGTTTCTATTTTACTAGAATATGAAAACCAGAGAAAGGAAATGGCTTTGTAAATATCTGAAGCTATCACTGTTTTCACTAGAGAGAAAGCAAAATCTGTGCTTTTAAAGACACCACTTGGACTTCTAATTTCTTCAAAAGCATTAACTAATTAATTCCTCTGCAGGTCTTTGTGCTGGTAGTCATCACCTCTAGTTTATACCTGAGCGAACGAAGCTAGGGAGATTTGCCTCAATCGATTTCCTCCTTTCATTACCCGTATGACTGTGCATGAGTTAAATACAACCCTAAATCATGGTGACAGTGACTTTCTTCAGTGTTCTGGAGGCAGACAACCATTAAGGGTTCAGTCTTGCCACGTAATTGGATCTTACAACTTCAGAGTGCTATTTAAACTTATAGTACTATGTATGAGTAATAGTAAGTGTGATTTAAAGTTTAGGTTAGGGAACATGCTGAATTATTGACATCCAAGCATGTGTTTATATGATATAGTCTCTTACTCTTTGATCTCAACAGGATGTGTCAAAGATAAAGTTACTGTGAGTAGTCAGACTAAAATCTAGTCACATGTAACTAAATTTTAAGGAAGAGATTACTTCCTATTCTTGATTACCTTGATGACATTACCTATGGTGTTGCTGCACATGCTTACAGGTTCTCAGTACTCAGATGCAGTTCACTGTTCATCAAATACTGCATTGTTAGTTTTGCAATGCAATTTATTCCTCCAGTGACCATATGCATATATCTGAACTAGCAATATTTTCAACAAAACAGAGCTGTGCTTTGGGAATCAGGCAGCAGTGGTATAGTTTAGGTGCCTCAGCTAGGGAAGTTTATCTATTTGCTGTTTGACTGTGTCTCTTTAAGAATACAAGGATCACACAGTACAAATAATGCTAGTTACATCAGTTAAAATAAAAGTGCTGCTAGACTGGTTTAGTAAAGCTGCAATCCCTCCCAAATGTACTATTATTTTGTAGGGACAACATTATATCAAAAAACGTTAGAAAATATATGACCCATGGGGAAATAAAATCCTAAAGCTGATAAATTTACCTATAGTTTGGATTATGTTAATCAGTTTCAACAGCAAAAAGAAATGGCTCCAAAACAGCCCTATCTGCTTCACTGAGACTCTTCTTCAATTATTCCTTGCCTCAGGCACCTACTTTCTGGCCACAGCAGACTGGATTAGCAATGTTTTGGCTGCCACAACAAACCAGCTGATGTAGCCATAACGTATAACATAACATGTCTTAGCATCAGAAAATAGGAGCTTTTGGTATGGACCTGCTTACTCTGAGCTTATTGGGCACCAGGAAGCAGAGGGCAACTTCATTGCTTCCAAGGGAAAGCAATCACATGCTGTTATTGCACTGACAACCAGGCAACTTTACCAACTCTATGCCTTTTATTCTGAGTCAAGGAACTTTTCTTGCATTTCACAAATGCTGGAGTTTATTCCAAGCCTTACAGACAAGGATGGTATGAATTTATTTTTCCCACAAAGCTTCTCACCCTTATAGCTGCTGAAAAAAAGCTGAAGAATTTTACATAGTTAAAACTTCAACTCCAAAAGATGAAAGGGCAATGAAGCAAACACAAATGGGCTTATTTGAAGCTCAAGGTTTTTAGGACAGTCACATAATTTTTGGGAAGCTCAATTTAACCCAGGGAAAGGGAGAACATTTGCATGTTTGGGGCTGGAGGTTAACAAGCAAGTCTACAGCAGAGCAGCACACACAAGGTACTGTTTCTTTCTGCCCCAGGGCCCCCACAGCAGCACACTGACCACACACAGCCCAGACAGTGCTTGTCAGGGGCCAACAAACAACAGCCCAACAGCAGGACTTCCTGCTGCCTTCAGCTGCTAGACCAGAGACAGAGGAGCAAGAAGGAACTGCTTCCTACTGTCACCTTCCCCTGCAATGCCTACAGAGATGTGAATAAGGCTTGGGGAACCAGCACACACTCCCCAGGGCAGGTAAGTCATATGGCACTCATATGTGGGGAAAGTCTTGACTAGTGCAGTGTGTTTGTTCACAGCATTATTAAGCCTAAAGGCCATATGAAGCCTCTAGTTCCTGGTGCGTTAGTGAGACTAGAATTGAAAGAAAGCTATCATATTTACCAAATGGTTAATCAGCTCTCCTTTCCTTTCTGGGGAAAAAAAAAAAAAAAAAAAAAAAAAGAAAAAGCTGCTGTTGGCTTTACTGTAGCAATAGGCAAAGTTAATTTACTGTCTTCTTTCCTTCAGGGCACTGTCTCCTAGAGAGCACTTCTGAGAGGGTCCCTAAGCAGACCTGCTATGTGAGGAATCCTGATAAGCAGAAAAAACCAGGATGAAGAAAGTGCTTTATTCCAGGGCAACACTCACCTGGTTCCTATTCCTGATGAAACCACTTCCTCTGCCTGAAACCAGCCAGGCACACAGGCTATATTGGTGTAGGTTACCTCATGTGGTGTTGGGTTGTTGATGTCAACTCCCTCTCATCACCATTAAATACAGATTGCTTTATGCAGTGCTGTGTGTGCTTGCAACTGAGAAAGCAGTGAGTTCACAGCAATGGAGGCAAAATATGATGTGGCTTATGGGAGCAGGAGGTATTACTAAAATGCAGTTTGACATAGCAGCTTTGCAATGTGCTGACAGATGCACAAGGTGATCAGGCCACCAAAGAGCTGATGCTCATCCCTTTGTCTGCAACAAGGATCAATGAGGAAAAAGCAGTAATTGAGCTCCCTTCACTGTATCTCTTGTTCCCCGATTTGGGTCCTGTGGAGCCTCACAGGTTTTCTCACCTGTTCAGGACCCAAAAAGATGCTGCAAACCCAGCCTCCTCAGTTGTGTATTTTGAGGGGTAAGTACTTGGTGCTTCCTTTTAGTCCCAGGGAACAGTTCTTTCCTATTTGATGGCTCCATTTCTGTCTACACATACATGGTCTCTCTAGCTCTCACCCTTCCAAGGAGAATTCATCCTCAGCTCCACAATGAAACTGTGAGAATTCCTTCGTACCCTGGCCATTCATCAGAATAAGAAAATTGGGTATTACAAGGCATCTATTAAGGGCTTGCAAGAGCCCATACTACAGTATTTCCAGTAGCCAAAATGCAGACTATTATCAGGATTCTCAGCACCTTTTTTTCTTGGCCCCAAATACCCTCTCATGCTTCATCTTGTCTTCTTTCAGAATTGTCAGATCCCAAAGTTGGAAAACCTTTTGGAAATCACTCTCAAATTTCAGTGAGGGATGATAGAAACCCACCCCCTGCTCCCAGACACATCTCCATCTCTACAGAGAAAATGTTGAAGTTGCTTACACTTCACGCAGACCCTTTTGTGAATTAAACAATGCTGCCCCGTCACACATGAAGGTTCTTTCTCCTTGTCAAAGCACCCGCAAACCTCTGCCAAACTGTTCTGCAGTGCCATCTAGTGAGACAGACACATTTTCACAGAGCTTCTCTCAGCCTGGGCACGTCTATCATTCCCATTATGCTGCTTATTTTTCCACGAAGGCTTGTCTTCCTTTCTCTTATACACCCGCTCCTGCGTCTTTTGGTGTTCAGAGTTCGTCCAGACCAGCTCTTCTCTCCTAATATGAGGCCAAAGTCTTGATTCGAGAGTGGTTTACCAGCATATCGAGACTATGGCAGCTTCACAGTCTGTACAGGTTAGATGGGTGTAGATGGTATCTCCTGCCCTTCAAGAAAACCTGCAAATGTGTGGACATAGGATATGTGTGAATGCAGTCTTCCATGCTGTGGGAAGGAGACAGACATCAGGTAGATGAGGAGAATGACTAGGCAAGGGAGTAAGGTAATAATCTGGGCAGCAAGGTGGGAAGAGGACAAGAGATCAGTTGAGGAAGAGAAACCTGAGACTGCACAGAAAATGGAGCTGAGGAGCAAGAGATGTGGAGGTGTAGCAGAAGATGACATGGAGACACAGCAAAGCAAGGTGTGAGAACCATGCTAGGGGGTGCCTGCTCAGGGAGGCAGGATGAAGAAGAAGGACTGAAATTAGCAGAAGAGCCAAATGAAGAAGAGTAAGACTGGAAACAAACCATACAGTGAGGCAATGGGAGACAAAAGACGTGGAGGCACATAAATTCACTATGACAGAAAAATGGGAATGGCCAGTCCTGAGCAGCAGCACTAAGAAGCTGCGAGCAAGCTAAGATCAAGCTGGGATGCATGTTCATGGGGATTTGCTGAGGATAGGGCATGTGGCAAGTGTCAAAGGTGTGTTGAATGATGACTACGCACATGTGTCAATATTCTGGTTTTCAGTTTGATTATTTAAAGACTTGTGCATGAAATACCTTAAATTACATTATTAATATATGACCTGGATTAATATCTAACATAAATCCCATCTTATATTGCAGAATTGAAGCTCTAGCTCTCCAAAACTAGTAATTGTTGCCTATACTTCCTAATGCCACCACATGCCTTTGAATGAATAGATGTTCTACCTAGAGACAAGTCAAGAGGTAAGAGACTTGTCTGTAGGGAACTGTGCAAGACTGCTGGAGAGGGTGAGCTCATGGCTAAAGCAGCTGAACAATGCCACAGAGACAGACTCTATCTCTTCCCTTCCCCCAGAATGCCCAGGGGACAGGCCTAGTCTTTTAAGACAGACTTTTCTCAAGTGATGCTCAAAGTGTTCTCTTTGCTTTGGCAATACCAGACTGGAGATCTACGAACGTGGTTTGCAGACAGGCAGAGACATAAAGCTATAAATAACGTCATGAAGAATTCCCACACTGAATCACTGCTAAAGACTATACCATAAAACCAGCCTGGCTGGAGGGAATGTGTATGCCAAGAAAATCATCAGCTTGCACAATGGCAGTTTCTGACTTTGTCATGTGTTGCCAACCAGTTTCCACATGCCCAAGCACAACTTTACTTTTTCAGAAGGTAAGCGTCCCTGTGGTCTGATCTGCCATGATGTTTCATGCAGTTTTATGGGGCTAGGAGTCAAAGTACTAATAAATGTAACAGCACGTAAGCTGATCTTTTAATAAAGCTGAAGTTATTGAGGGGGATGAATCTTTTTCAAATTTCAGAATAGTCTATGTTGCGTTTTCCATTTTGCTTGGACAGAAATGTGAAGTGGTGGCTGCAATAAGGGAGAAGAAAGCAGCCTCTTACAACCATTAACTGTATCTCCAAACACCTGAAAGAATACTAGTCACACCCTGTTTTCACTTCGGTAAAGGTAGGAATTTAGCATACTTCTAAATAGCAAAAAAGAAAAAAATATGAAAGGGAGAAAAGCCACAATAAACTTATGGGGTGTTTTCCATCCTGTGGGGCTGGCTTTTCAGTATTTACATTACATAATATGCAGCTACTAGAATTACTGTGTCCTATTCCAAAAAAGCTTCCGGAAACCAAATTATTTAGTGGCTAGGCATGAATGCTAACCCCATCATTTGAAACACAAGCTAATAATATAGAAGTTTACTCTACCCAAGGGTATGTGTATCCATCATATTGAGATGCATTTTTCTGTATGATAGGTTCAGCTTGATGGGCATGTTTACAAAGGCTTTCTTCCTGGGATAATTGGACAATTTTGGTTTAGGGGAATAGAGACATTTGAAAAGTATTCTTGCATAGTGTAAAATACTCCAGAGATCTGGCTATAAAGAGTTGAAGACTGAGGAAATGAGCAAAACTCAGAAAGGAGACATGAAATCATCAGTCTCAAATGGCCAAGAGGCCTGCTTGGGTAGCCTGTGGTTGTCACTGAAAGAGCCATGCTGTCCCTTCCTGCCTACACCGTGCAAGGCTAAGACCACTGGTCATTTGTAGTGTATGAACTCATGAGACTTCCCTCTGATTTTCCCAAGAAACCCTTCCTGTGGAACAATAAAGACCTGTCAGTGAGATCCCTAAGGCTTTTGAAGTCTTTACAGCTGACGTGGCATCCAGTGGCCTGAAGTGCAGTGTGAAACACGTGGACCGTAGACTTTGTTATTGCAATATAACATTTAACTCCTCATCTCCAAAACACAATTCACCACCAACATATGAGGTCGAGCATGACAGTTAGGTTTACACAATAGAAATTTTCTGTTTCCTGCATGTTCTCTCTCCCTACTGCCCACAATGGCAGTTCAAGTTGATCTCTTTAGCAATTCCCAAATACTCCACTGATTTGTCTTGTAAAAAGTTTCTTCCCACGATTTAAAACTATGAAAAGATGCATTCATTTACCATATTTGCCCATGAAATGTCTGCATTTTTTCTCAGAAATATGTTGAGGGCATCTGTTCACAATCTACCAGTAATCTGTTACAACTAGCCAAAACCAGAGACATTACGTGTGCTAGTTTTACCAGAAGGTCAAGGGTCAGGTTGGACTGGGTTATAAAGCTGCTACTTCTTTGCAGCTGCCAGACTGAGCCCTTTTACAAATAAAAGTGTAGTAACAATTCTTTAAAAAACAACTGTCTAATATCCATTTTCAGAGATGGAGTGGAGTTCCAGCTTGCAAGAACTTCCCTTTATGCTATATTTGGTTCAGACTGACTCTTCATGACAGCACAGAGAGTGATGGAGTGCTGTAGCTACATCTCCTGCCTAAGGACTCAGCCTGTCTACAAAGGATGTTGCCCGCAAACCACCCTCAGCACATCTAAGGAGTCTATGTCAACATGTTTCATATACAAACTTCTTATGAGAAAGTCTCTTTTTTATGTAATCATAAACCTAAGAGAAAAGGAAACTGTGATTAGAGCAAGTAACGAGAAACAAAACATCATTACAGTGGGAGAAGACAGGTAGAAAGCAGGGGAAGGCAAGGGCAACACAGGGGGACTGTATGGAGTGGCTGCTTGGTTTGGATGAATAATGCTAGAAGAAAGCTTGAGGGGGTATTAGTCTCTTTTTCTGACAAAGTGGCAGGTCTCCTTTCCCTGTGAGGCTCTGGAATAACAATGCTTCTCAGACATTAACATGTTATAGCTTTGGGACTCTGAAACCAAAAGTATTTTTCACTTGGCATCAAAAACATCAGTGTCTCTCTGCTTTTTCCTAGGAAGTTCAGAGTAAAATTCATGTTTGCAAAATTTAAAATAGACAGTCTCTACCCACACATCTGTTTCTACTTAAAAGAAAATGACAGCAGGGGAAAAGATTTTCTTTGCATTTTGTCTAAATCTTACCCCATCCCTCCTGCTCCAGAGCCTGTTTTTACTGGTTTCATCCTTGCAAAGAGATTTCCTGTATCCCTGACTGTCACAAGAGCAGACAGCTACTACAGATCTACTGGCAAAGTGTGTAATGAGTGTAAGAGTGTTTACCCTAGTCAGGAACAAATTTGAAGGTTTCATGTTCATGATGCCAGCACTCCAAAATATCTCTGAGGCAAGATCACCTACTAAAAGGCCCAGGTAATGTCTTTCTCGAGGGCTGTGCTCGTTTACCAGGAAGAAATGTGAGCTGTCCACTTTAGCTTCCAAGAGCATCAAAGGTATGTTCAAACGCCAGGAGGATTGCAAGAGGGCAGCAGTCCAAACCTTTATCCACCACAAACTGCCCACAAACAAAATTAGAAACCATCAAGTGTCAAAACCTGACAGCTGAAGAGTAACCTAATTGTCTACTACCAGGAACAGGCTATAGTCCTCGGGGTTGACTAACCACAAACAGAAACAGTGATTTGAAGATTTATGGAAGTGTGAATCTGTTAAAAAGAGGAGGAGTCGTAACCAGTCACACAGCTTAACCTGCACAGTATGGGTCTATAAATGCCAAATAATCCTTAATTGGTGCTGTACTTTCATTTGGAGCACCCCAAAATCAGTCATTTAACACCAGGGAGATTTTTGAAGAGTTTTTTCAACGTGGATAATAGTGCTAGAATAACAGTTATTAACTTCAGCAGAAGCACAGGTCTAGCTCTTATGGGCCAAGCGTATCCCCCAGCTTCACAAGCATGTAGATGCAAATATCCACTCTGAAACAAGCTATGAGTAAAATTGTTAAAAAGCAAACTGGACCTGAGGTACCACTAGTGAAAACATCCTTGGAACATTTCAGAGACCTGTTCCTGATGAGGCTTCAGTATTACTTCGAGAGCAAGAACCCCCACGGATTCAAAGATTCCTGAAAACACCGTCTGGCGCTAAGAAGAAAAGTAGCATTTTTCCACAGGCAGAACACCTATAAAGGCTTGTTTTGTGATGGAAAGTGTGTTGTACCAGCAGAAAGGGAAAGAGGGGAGACAAGTGTGCTGCAAAACCTCATCATGCATCTTGTATTTTGGAATGTAGATTTTTGAATAAAACAAAGCAGCTGATAACAGAGTGTGAGTTTAGCAAGTGACTCTCCTGTCAGCAAAAAGATTTTGGTAAGATATCTGTCACACAGGGACTCCAATATCTCCAAGTCTGAGAAGAAGAAGGTCAGCAGACAAAAACACTATCTAGAATTGCTAGAACTGAAAAGTGCTAGAATTGAAAAGAAAACAATTCCAGAAAGACAGTAGTTTTATTGAGTTATGAGTTGTCTTTTAGCATCACATTATTATCTCTGGATGATTTATGTTGTCCTAGGAAAGCTCTGGTGAGCAAAATGTTCAATCAAAAAACATGAGTTCAGTAATTCCTCTGAGCCTGGCATAAACAAAGGTGTTTTATGCCAAGTGGACATAACCAGGCAAGATCTTTGACATTCCTACTGCAACAAGTAATTGTTATTATCCCAGCTTTAGATATGACAATAGCTTTCTTGTCTCCTTATATAAGAAAGACCCATCATTTGCTTTATTAGGCCTGGTAATCTTCCCAGTAACACGACACACAGAATGTGGGGAAAGTTGTGACTAGTGCAGCGTGCTCTTATTCACAGCATTATTAGCTTAAAGCCATATGAAGTCTCTAGTTCCTGGTGCTTTAGTGAGACCAGAACTGAAGGGAAACAGTCTTATTTACCACATGGTGTCCTTTCCTTTCTAAGAAAAGCTGCTGTTATCTTTGTAGCAATAGTTTATTACTGTAGCAATGGCCTATTACTGTAGCAATAGGCAAAGGTA
Organism: Psittacula echo; assembly: GCF_963264785.1. Lineage (NCBI taxonomy): Eukaryota > Metazoa > Chordata > Aves > Psittaciformes > Psittacidae > Psittacula > Psittacula echo. The sequence goes on along the minus strand of NC_137738.1, from coordinate 32,301,497 downwards.
ATTTACTTCTTTTGTATCTCAGAGAAGAGTAACTTAGTAGAATTGATTTTTGCACAGGTCTCGAAGTTTGGTCAGCACAACAGTATGGTCACGTCATGATGTGAATGAATCCTCAATGCAATAAACTTGTTTTAAAGCAAACTTTCAACCTGTTGAAGCCTCACATTGGGTTTTGGTGGTGGTTTGTTGTTTTTGGTTGGTTTTTTTTTTTCAGTTATTAATATCTTTTTTATTAGGGGAATAGCCAGAAGTTACAAGTGACCTCAACCCATGTTAGGTATCCAAATAATAAAAAAGAGCAATGTCAGCCTGGAACAATAGTGTCACTTGTCCAAAATCATTTGACAGATTTCATGTGTGTTGTTGCATCACTACAGCAGAGCCTAGTGAAGGCTCATTTCAGCACATGGGGAATGAATCCTTGGCTGAACAGCCTCCATTACACAGATCCTTGTGACCTTTCTTCAGAGGTGCACCAGCAATTGCATTGCCCAGAGCAGCTCTTTGAAGTGCAGCAGGTTTGCTTTTAACTTAATTTTGCCTTTGGTGTAACTTGTGGAAGACTTTTCACATCCATAAGAAGAAAAGAAATATTAAGAAAGGATCTTTTTACTTTTAAAAGATATTGGTTGTCTCAAGCTGGACTGCTAGAACAAGGCTGCAGAAGATGGATTAACAGTTTTGGCACTGCAGAAGTGATTGCAGATCTGCAGTGTATGACACAGCCAGACTTGCTTTTGTATAATTTTTTAGAACATGCCTTCTTGGGGAAACAACATTTACATGTTTCTTCTGTGTGAATTTACATTTTCAGGACTATTCTAGCTGTGAGCATCCAGAACATCTCAAGACAGGCTGCTGTGCTAGTCTGCCTGAGGGATCATCTGAATTTCCCTGATGAGGTTCAAGTTTGATCTCACTTGTGCAGTGATGTGGTGCATAAAGGACCTACTTCAGGTTGCCTGGTATTAATTTTCAGGAGATCAGACTCTGACCTGATACAGCCTTCGTGGTTTGTGTGTGTTTATTTCTGTTTGAACCCCTTCAAATTGAGTTTCTAGATACACACACAAGGGATGACTGCAAACATTCTTCTCACAACCAGTGCGTTGTAAATCCTGCAGCTCCTTGGTGCAGTATTTTTTTTTTAGGACTGTAGCAATTCCCCATCCTTTTACATCCCGTGACAAAGGAGAGTGAAGGTTCACTGGCTGGATTTCCAAAAGGGCGGACAAATTTATTACCACTAATAATATTTTCAGCTATGAAATTAAATCAGCTGAGCAGCCAAAGCTTCTGACTGAGGAAGGAGGAACCCACATTTGGGACTTGCTCTGTGTAACACATTAGCAGTCCCCAGTCAGTGCTCAGTCTCCTCTGTCCATGAACTTGAGGGGGGGAGAGTGCCGATGGCTCAGCAGGCTGGCTCCTTGCAGGCATTTAGGGCTCCCCTGCCACTTGACAGCTTAGAAGGACATGGGAACAAGGAAGGCAAAGCAAGAGAGAGAGAACAGTGTGGGAGAAACAAATCTCAGTTCCTGGACACTATGAGCAATGTCTCAGGGAGGATGGGGAGGGCTTGGGCCATCTGAAAAGACAACCAGCTGTGTTGGCTCAGAGTGCAAACTGGTGATACTTGGGGCAGAAATGTTTTCCAGGGTGACATGTGGCTGTGGTGTCACAGCATGCCATTGCCCCATTTTGTTCCGTATGTCTTTGCTTCTTCTGCAACATCGAGTACTGGCCAAGGCTGACAGATGAGGAAAGTTTCCTGCAATAGCAAAGATAGCTTATTTCTCATTCCTCACTCCCTCATCCATCACTCACACCTGTCCCCAGGCTGCAGCTCACCAACCCTCAAGCGTTCTCCCTCCCCATCTCCTCACAAAGCAGTTTATTTTTTGTTAGGGGGATGTCAGTGCTCACAGACAGAAGCACTCCCCACATACAGCTTAAGCAGCACACCTGAAGGCCTGGCAAGCTGTGGCACAAGAGCAAGAATGAACTTCCTGTGATGGGGTGGAGCCAAGGGATCACTTTTTGTTGTCTTCATACCAGAGGAAAATTTAACATGTAACAACAACTGAGATGGGAAACTCTGGTCTTTTCTACCATACTGTGGGCACAAGATCCATCCACTGTTTTCAGAAATGTTCTTTTTGTGTGTATTTTCCATAAAAGCCATTTCTGGCAAAGTTTGTCTTGCTGCACCACTGACTCTGGCAGGGTTTTAACCTTATAGAAAATGCTTTCACAAATGTCATTCATTGGCCTTTTTCTACCCTCTCAGTTTCACTACGTTTTATATTACATTTAAATATTTTTTTTAAATGTCCTTACTGTCTGAATATTTAAGAGTTTTAAACAAAACTTTTGCAATGCTATGCAGCATCTGACTGGATCATCAAAGTACATGGAGCATTATTAATATCTGCTGATTAAATGTACAATGATGGTTCATCACTTTAAGTAAAAAATAAGCTTTAATCCACAGGAATTTCACTGTGAGATTCAAAGTTGTTTTCCTTTCCTTTTTCCCAAAGTGCAAAAGTATTTGAAACTAGCTATAGATCAAGCTTATAACAGGATCATTTTAGTTTTATTGTGCTCCTGGAAGGAGATAGGAGTCAGGCTAAATCCAGAGTATCAATAGCAATTTTGAATACCTTCTTGTGCACATCTTGAGAGTCTATTTGTTAGAGATGGGTAATGGCCATAGCTTCATCTTAGACCTTTGCTACTAATATTAATCTGTTTCTGCTTATGACTCAGAGTGCATTGCTGCCATAACACACTGAAAACCCTAAAACTCAGTAACAATGAGTGCATTCATTATCTTAGCAGAAAAGGAGAGGAAGGTGGAGAATGGTAAACTCATTTTACAAATTGAAGTTATGGCTATTTATTATGAGTCATTTTACTGTTTGTCTCACCATATTACCTCACTGGAATATCCGCTGAACTTCATGCTGAGAGACAGCCTGTGCCCTTGGGAGCCTTTCTACCCAACTAGACATGGACCACCTGGGGGGGGGATACGCAAACCCTGAGAGAGATGGCTCCCATGGGGCTCAGACAGGGCAGTGGGGTATGAGCAGTAGTCCCAGCTCCCACAGGCTGCTTCAAAAGGGTAGACAGCTCCAGGAGAGGAGGAGCAGTTTCTTCCCCTCAGGCTTCTACCTCTCAGAACTAAAAGTAAGGAAAAAAGATGGGTCCCCCTACTCCACCTATAAGCTTCATCATCCTCCCTTGAGGACCTCTCCGTGATTTACTTGTTAGACTCAATTCCAGATCTGTCTCTGCAGTGAGAATAAAGGAAAAATTAAAATAAAACTGTTGGACATCAGCAAGTAATGTCTCCTTCATTTCTGGCCACACTTCATTTGAAGGAGTGGGATCTCTCAAGCAAGCTGAAAGGTGTTACAGACATCAGGAGAACCAAAGAAAACTCATTTCTATCCTTTAGCAGCAGAGTGGATTGCCTGAGACTCTGTTTACCATTCTTCTGAGGCAGGATTTGTTTCATTCACCCCAAGGGCCAGGTGGACACATGCAGGAAGAGAGCTATCAGATGTCGAGCTCTAACAGCGTTCTTATGGCGGGTCTGTTTTCCCCATCCAAACATCCATTTCTTCCTGCATGTCCTGAAATAAAAACTCTGACCCCAAGCCTATACAGCAAAAGCTGTCCTCAGTGCCTTCTTTCTCATTTACTTTCCATATTGTCCTTTATAGACTTGGCACCTTGATCCCCCCTTCAAGCCTTCTGCAATGCCTTGTGGGAAATTCTTCAGCTCAACCAGTTTTCAGAACTTCTAAAATTAAAAATATATATGTAAGAAAGAAAAACAAAGAATTCCAAACGCCAAAATACAGCACAGAATCATTCAGATATTAACTGAAACATAAGCAAATAAACATGTCCAATTGACCAGAGTGGTGCATTGGTTACACAACCTTCAAAACAAGGTCAGGGCTGAGGATTTCAATGTGTTTGTTTCTCTGAGTCATAAGTGTATCAGGCTCCCTAGGAAAGGCCAGCCAAAGGAGATCACTCTCTGTCTTCCTTTTTGCTTCATTCCACTGGCCATAAACAATTCCCGTACGTGATCTTGAGTGGTACAAAATAATTGGAATTGGATCTGGTTCACAGAGAGCACACCAGTGTCCCTTAATCATCATTTCTGTCTCCCTCCTGTCAAGTTCATTATCTCAGCATGACTTTTCTGCTCTGTTTTGTTTCTATTTATACGACCTTTTTTCCCCCTAACTAACTTACTCATTGCATTGAGCCAGGTGTTTGGTAAATTGAAATGAAACACCTCAGTCACAGAAATAAACACAAAATAAATAAGGGATATTTTATTGTTTCTGCAGATTATTAAAAAAAAAAAAAAAAAAAATCGATGTTCTCTTCAAGATAGCATGAAATTTGCAAATGCCTCCTGTCCTCGTCTTTTAACAGACCGATTAGTGTCCCAAGAGGGTACCAAGCAAGGGTGGGTAATGGAAATCTGTCATCTTGGACTTAGGCTTTGCAGGCATTGCATGGCTGAGGTCTCTGTTACTCTTGATTCAGCGGAATAATTCCTTAAACCAGTATTGAGAGTAGAGATTGTTCACTGTATTTCCATACAGCAGATAATGCAGCCTGTCAACAGGTAGCAGCACTGTCCAGTGTCCTAAAAATTTCTTTACTTATCTTGTATCAACTCTCCTTGAGCTGCAGCAGCAGCATCTGCTGCACTTAGAACACATTCTCGCACCTCTTACTGCAGGGGCAGAAGTCACACAGCAAGGACACACACACACGTCTACACCATATAATCCCTATAACTCCCTGACTGCAGGAATGGGTTTTTTCCCCTGAGTTCAGCTCTATTTCCACTTCCACAGAGCATTTCTTGGTGGAGGAAAGTTATCACCCCAGACCCATTGGATTAACATTTATTACAGCTTACGCAGAGCCACTGATCTGTCAAGCACAGATCTCTCCTCTCTTCTGAGGAGAGAATAGGGATAGCACATAGTCATTGTTCTTACAACAACAGACCCTAGGCAGGAAAATCTGGACTAGAAGTAACTCTTTCTTTCTAACAAGCACCTCAGGATGTGAGCAGATTGATTGGTTTCCATTTTTCTTGCTGTCTCCACAGCAAAAAGAAAGCTAGAAAACTTCATCACACACACGTCTGCAATGAGAGCAGAGGTCAGCACTGGCACTTGATGTGGTTTCAAAACTGCAGAAGCAGTTCCCCAGGGTCTATTCTACTTGGCAAGCTATATTTTTTTCCTTCATGAAATGAAACCAGATACAAATCTGGGATTTCTAGTTGCTGTAAAGGAGAAACGGTGTACCACATGGTTCATTATTTGGGGTTGATCAAGACCTACCCACCTGGAGTTTTGACTAACCTTTGGATGGGTTTTCTCCCCATACTGCCTAGAAAAATAAACATTATAAATATCTCTTGCAATGGTCTTCTCGCTGACTCATTTGTGCAAACTACAATAGTTTGAGTGGCTCAAATAAAGGTCAGCTGAGCATTCAACTTTGTACCTTCCTAATCGTGGAGAGTTTTCCCCACCACAATATCATCTAGCATTGACCATTCTAAGATCACATCAAATTACACACACTACAATGGAGGCATTTGCAGGTACTGGAGGTATTTGCATGTATTCCCAGCATAGAATAGAATCATAGAATCATAGAATAGTTACGGTTGGAAAGGACCTTAAGATCATCTAGTTCCAACCCACCTGCCATGGGCAAGGGACACCCCACACTAAACCATGTCAACCCAAGGCCTCATCCAACCTGCCCTTGAACACCGCCAGGAATGGAGGCACTCACAACCTCCCTGGGCAACCCATTCCAGTGCCTCACCACCCTTACAGTAAAGAATTTCTTCCTTAGATCCAATCTAAACTTCCCCTGTTTAAGTTTGAACCCGTTACCCCTTGTCCTATCACTACAGTCTCTAGCGAAGAGTCCCTCCCCAGCATCCTTATAGCCCCCCTTCAGATACTGGAAGGCTGCTAATAGGTCTCCACGCAGCCTTCTCTTCTCCAGGCTGAACAGCCCCAACTTTCTCAGCCTGTCACCATATGGGAGGTGCTCCAGTCCCCTGATCATCCTCGTGGCCCTCCTCTGGACTTGTTCCAACAGTTCTATGTCCTTTTTATGTTGAGGACACCAGAAGTGCACACAATACTCCAAGTGAGGTCTCAGGAGAGCAGAGTAGAGGGGCAGGATCACCTCCTTCGACCTGCTGGTCATGCTCCCCTTGATGCAGCCCAGGATATGGTTGGCTTTCTGGGCTGCGAGCGCACACTGCTGGCTCATGTTCATTTTCTCATCAACCAAGTATATATCTGCAAGTATAGCTGCTAAAGTCAGGTTTCAATGGGAAGCAATAGGAAATTTTCATTCCAAGCAATATAAATATTAAAAAATGACCATTTTGCACAATTTCTCTCAAAGGATTTACAACTGGTTTAAATTCTTTTCAACTTTTTATTTCAGAAAATATTTATCCTATTTCTGTAGAAGAAAATATTTTTAATTCATTTTCCATTAAACTCTAATTTCAAGTATGACTTTATGATGGAATCAGGCAGTAAAAATCTGTGCTATGCCTACTCTGGAAATGCAAAATGATAAATTTTAAAATGTAATGTTTTTTAATGGTCAGCGTTCGAATGATTAGCAAAAAGGGATCAGTATATCACCACAGTTGACAGAAGACAATAAACTGCCATGCAGATTTGTGGTCTTCAAATAGTTTATTTAGTTGCAGTCTCAGACTATAGATGAAGTCTCAGAATATGGATTAAAAATATTAATCTCAAATTCACTAACAAGGCAAAAACAAGCAACACAGTCCTCTTCAGACTGCCCCAAGCTGTTAAGTAATATGCAGCACAGAAAGAACTTCATACAGATCTCAGTCTTTGGCACGCTCCCTAGTATCTGTCTACACCAGGTACTCTCTCATGGCCCAAGGTAGAAGAGTTTCAGGAGGCAGAAACTTCCAGCTTTGCTATTTCCCTGGAAAACAGAAACTTCTATTTGCACTTTTACCAAAGATTAACAAGGAAAAGAATTTGTATCCCGCATTGAGCTGAAAACAATCCCTGACTTCTGCCTGAATTTTTTTTAGCAGCATCTGCTTTGTATCTTGCTCATCTTACGAAGTCCTTTTGATTTTGAGTGTGTGGCAGATGTCCAGGATGCCTTTCATCCCAGAACCTGTGGTTGTATGCTCTGAAGGATCAGCCAACAGCAATAGTAGCAATATTGCCTCACTCTTCAAGGAACAGCACGAACATGCCCCTCTAGGATTTGCCTTGCAAAAGTTGCAGCTGGATATTCCTGGTGCATAGGATTTGTCAGAGAGACAGAGGTATTTAGAGAAATATGCCAAAATTTGGGTATTTCACAAATGTTTTAAGAAAAAAATAAATTATATTTTGAATGCAATCAGAAGGATAGGTCCTCCATGACTTCTCCTCAACCACAGGTCGCAGACAACAAGATCTTCTCTTTTGACACTGTATTGACAGATTTCATTCCAGTCTGCAAATAGGAAATTGGAGGTTGGGGGGAAGGAGGATCTGTCCCCCAGCCCTACAAGAACTGAAGTTGAAATTCATCTTTTTTTATTCCAACTCTTACAAAATCAAAGAAAACAGATGTAGTGAGGACTCTGTGACCCAGCAAGGTTTGAGATGTAACCATTCACAGATTCTGAACTGTGAAATATATTCTAGCTTGTTCATGGCCTGGAAAATAAATGCATTTGACAACAGTAGGGCTCAGCAGCTGGTTGTTGTATTAGAGCTGGCCAGCTGGAAGCCTACAGTTTAAAAAGTGTAATCTAGAACACAGCGGTAAACAAAAGGATTTGCCATAAACGTCTGAGTAGCTAAAAGGTCAAGGAGAAAATACAGGAACAATGGGAGAGAATAATAACGTTAGATCAGTTATTTACTCACTAAGTCTGATAGGAAAGTTTGAACTAAACATTTAGGTTATTCCTTGCTATAGAGCACATCCAAAGTGAATGATTTAACACCACAATGTTTATGAGAAAAATATTCTGTTAGATGCTGAGAAAAAGTAACACTTTTCTATAGAGAGTTTCTCCTGAGGAATTCTCCAGAACTGGTGGCAATGTCCAGTGTCCAGTGCATCCATGTCCACTAAGGGATGGATTCATCACACCTAGCTTTGAGTCACAAAAGTATAGACATCCAATCTAAGTTGACCACAGGCAATGGAGAGTGCTAGGTATCTTCCCAGAATAGTTAATTTCACTGGTCTTTGCCATCTATCTCTGTCCAAAATGCTCACAAGACGATTTTGAGAGCCACCAATATAATCAGGTGCTCAGCATCTATTTGAGGGCATGAGAACATTAAATATTCTGTAGGCCACGCCTGAACTCCCAGCACATTCTTTTTGAGCAGGCTGGAGGGAAATAGCACAAGGCTTGCTGCAGAGGATCATGAAGTCTAAGAAAACAACTGTGATAGACCATGAGGGCTGTACATGAGCGTTTGCAGTGGTTTTTCTGTAAGCCCAAATAACATTTCTTGTACACAAACTGATCATGTTGTTCCCAAAGAGAGCTAAAAGCACTAACTACACCTCTCTTCCGATACCATACATGTATAAGTGATACCAGACTAGAAGAGGAAGGTGGTAAAGTTAGAGTAACTTCAAAGACTTGCCTTAACAACAACACTGCAGACATAAAGGGATAACGGATTCCTTCTCACATTAAGCCAGTTATTTTTATGTAAATTCTATAAAAAGTTTTTTGGGAAATGTAAGCACAAGCATTCAAGTAAGTCAACATATGTCCTGATCTACAAATATGCTCCAATCAATCAGTGAGGAAATAACACAGATATAAGGAGCTAATGAGGTTATGGTCAAAGGCACCAAAGGGCCAAGGTGAAAGACTGAGGACTTTTCCAGAGACTGCACAGTGGATTTTGCTAGTATCTCACAATATCATAAATGGGTGAAGTTGTTCTGTTTCCTAATTTTCAAACTGAGAAAATTATTGGGCTGTTGTCAATAAGCAGAGGTCTGAATAATAAATCATCTCACTGATGATTTCCAACTCATTTTGCTGTGTACTAGAGAAGGAATGGCTCTCATAACATTGGATAAAAACTCACAATAAGGGGTCAGTTTTCTTACCAGGAGATATGCTATACAGATCTTCTCCAAATGTAAAGGGAGGCAAAATAGATTTACTGATTTTTTGGCTTTTTCAAATGAATGAAAAGATAATGAAAACGTACTACGAGAAAACTATACCAGCACATATATATTAACACTATATTACACTAGGTAAACTGTAGAAGCATCCACTACACCATATTCAGTTTTATTCACTAATGGAAAAATCCTTTAGATTATAGTAAGAGTGACGTCCAAATGGCCCAATAGAAATTACTTTATCCAACATTTGTATCCCTCCTATACAGTTCTCTAAATTGATTTCTAAATTCTGTAAGAAGACTATCACTGTATTAAAATCTATTGTACTTTTTCCATAAGTTCTACGTGCAAAAGTGCTTATAGCAAATATTCCCATGTTCTCCTGCAGCAGAAAATCTCCAGCAAAACCTATGACCTTCTGTATATCCATTTCTTAATATTCAACTGATTGATACTAGAGAATAGAGAACTTTCCTTTTCTCTGGAGTTACTGGCATTTGGAAAGAGACCCCCTGCAATCCATCCAACAAGGTTCAGTGATGTGAGAAAGGAGACCACTAACACATCAGTGCTCTATAATATTGGAAGGGAGACCCCCTTTTTCACTGGATTAGTGCCTGGAAAATCTGCTCCCCTTATGCTTTTTCCATGTGATTTGCTGGAGTTCACTCTTGCTCCATTACTGGGAAGGCCAGGACATATCCCCTGGCAGTTTTTACAACTTTTATAAACTGGAAAGTATTTTGCTGGCTTGAACTTTGCTTGCCTAGAATCTATGAAAGATGCTGCTGTTATTGTTGGGGTGTTAGTTGAGTTGAATCATGTTATTCATTCCTGTTCAATGGGGTGGTTTGGTTTATTTTTAAAGCTTTGTTATTTACCTCAGGCTGTCAATTAATTCAATTCCCAATTGCTTATTTGTGCTTTGTCCCTTTGGTTCATTCCAGTATGAGAAGGAACTCGAGGGGGGAGAAGGAGAAAAATATGTATTGTTCCAGCTTGGTTTCCAATTTGTTATTTTAGTTTAGGTGAGAAGGCAAATCTGCAGTGATTCAAATACCTGCAAGGTGAGAAAAAGATGGGTGTTCTGGTGCCAAGAAAGGAAGCCTTTTTGCTGAGGAAAGTCTAGTTTGTCTTAATAACAGCTGTGGTTTCAGCATCTGTCAAATCTGAGAAAGCCATGTATGGGGATCCTCAGTGTTCCAGGTGAAAAAGAACAGTGGGTTTGTGATAAGAATTTGCATGTATTGAATGTTAGATCAGTGGCACATCGTGATGTTTTTTCTAAGGTGATGACTGGGCCTCCCTGAACTTCCATTGGCTGAAATACTGACTTGAAATCCTGGAAGTGTGTGTGTGTGTGTGTGTGCATGCAGAGGATGGGGAAAGCAGAGGCATTCTTAAGTATCCTTCCAGTTTACATAAAACATGTAAAGATCTGAAAATGGGTATAAAGTTGAGATCATAAAGTCATTTACCATTCAGTGCACTCAAAAATTTGCCAACAATTCATTCACTTACTTACTTGGCTCCTTGCCTACAAAATTCACTGTGGAAGGATTTAAACAAAAAGTTTTATGGAAATGGGAGACCAAGTCAAGACTATATTCCTGTGCTGCTGAAGAAATATGTTGAGTAAAGTGAACATATTATTTAGTGTGCCTGGAATAGAGTTTTAGGCTTTGGTTTGAAGCTGGCGATTTGTGTACTTTGAACTCTATACTAGAAATAATACCAACCACTGGTGTGTGTAAGACGAAATCCTGGGATTGCTGTTATCTAATGGTTCATTTTGCTGTTAAAGAGAAAGCTATTGTGTCTGAAAGCAATCACACTGGAAAACAGTTGGGGGAGTACATAAAAAAAAAAAAAAAGCAGCCATAAACTACTAGGAAAACACCAATTTTGATGTTTCTTTTTATCTGCTATATACTATTATAAATGTGCCATGTAGCTGCAGTTACATAGAATGTGTTATGAAATACCAAGGCTAGTTTCTACCACCAGCATTAAGATTTAAAGGTAGGAAAAAAAGCAAACAAACATGTAATATACATGTTTGTCTGTGCTGGTAATTTACTTGTGAATCAGCTGAGAAAGGGTCACTGGGACCTCACCAGATCATTACATAGAAGAGCAAACAGGTGGGTATAATCTTAATCCCAGAGCACCCTTGGTTTACATCATATTGGAAGCCTACCAATCTGCTCATGAACAACTTCAGTCTGCTTGACAAGTAGACCATGGCCTTCTCCTGACTCTTTGAAGCATGCAGCAAGTTGTTCCCAAGACTCCACATCAACGAAGTGCTCTCCCGCTGTGTTCCATTGGCTGTTGTCCTACACAAGGGCACAATATGTGCTTGGTATCAGTGGCAGCAAAGTACCTTGTGAACGACACATGTAAGAACTTTTGGAAAGTTTATTTTTATCTGTGTCAAAATAGAGTGCTTGAAAGAGACACAGCTTGGAAGAAAAGAGATGTCAAACATATTCTTCAAATGTAGCATTTCTAAGAGGCCTGGACCTGTGTTGTATGATTTGGATCTCCATGCTCATAAAAACATAGAAAAGGTGGGGCAAATCATGGTGAAATAATTTCTGGCCTTGTCTGAAGTAGCCCAGATGAGTGCCAGTGTAGCTGAAATGGATCTCAACAGTTTTGTTTCTCCTCATCAAAATAAGCGTATGTTCTCAGCTCTGTATACAGCACATGGATTGCAAACCCACAGGGCACGGGCAGATGAGCAAGGATACTGGGAAGTCTGTGCAGAGAGAAGGGACTCATTGAATTAGCTGAATTTCTGTAGATGTAAACAGACCCTGCTAAGCAACATAAAATATAATAACTAACGAGCCATAGTTCAGTGAGAATCATTGGCAAAATGACATCACCTCTGGCTTAATTTTTTGTTACGAAATTATAGTAAGTAAATGAATTTGCAAAGTTTAATTTCAGTACATTTGCTCTGGGCAGAAATTAATTCTTCCTTTTCTGTATGGGCTTTGCTCCTTCCTCATTTTTGTCCTATCTAAACCCAACATTACCTAAACAGTGCTCCTGGACAACTTTCTCACCAGGTTGAAAGGAGAGCAGAAATTCAAGTGAATAGGGAGAACAGAGTTCAGTATTGCTCCCAAAATGTGTTGCGGAGTGTGGTAGTTGTTTATTACTGGTTTTAGGCAGACAGTGAGGAATAGAGGGCTAATCCTGAACTGTACCTTTCTTCAGGAATGACCCTCCAAATTGCAGGGAGAGCATACTGCATTACAGTGGTGCATGCATGCCTACTGCTAGTAAAATGATCCGTGATTCAAAATAAGCCTATTTATTTTAGCATGGAAAACTACGCGATGTGCCGCATTCCCTGACATTGGTACATGGGCTCTGGCAGACCACCCGCATGCTCTCTGGTATATGTCATCCACAGGATAGAAGTAAAGCACTGTTGAGATCTGAAGTTATCGATCCAGTTCTCAGACAGAGATCATTTTGTGGAGGATGACTAGATTCTAGGCCAAAAAAAAGGGTAAATCAGGTCTTCACTTTTGTTACTTTTCTAAGTAACAGAAAAATTCCTCAAGGATAAGTTTCACTTTTCACAGAAACAACTAAAACCAGAGCATGTACCTACTATTTAACAATTCCTCAAAATAAGCCTGTCATTAGGAGGTGGCAAATACAGTCTGGATCTCAGTGTTTATTCCCAGTTCTCAACAAGAATGTCCCTGAGGGCATGCTGTACAGAGACCAAAACCCATGAAGCGCCTGTAAAATGGTTACAACTGGAGAAGAAGTGCCGGCTAACACTAAGCCTTTTAAAATACTTTTAAAATAGCAGCACTTCAAGAAAATGTATTGTAAGCAGCTTCAAAAACCCTGATCTTTTCCTGTTGACAAGAAAGCTGCAAAAATGAAATTTACATTTCAGATACCCAACACAAAAGAATAAAGCAGATTGCATGAGTGTCTCACCTGTGCAAGAAAAAAAGAGCAGACACCATGAGTGCAGGTCTGATATCCCACAGTAACCCAATGAAATCCCAGTATGAGGGCTATTTAAAACTTTCCATCCTCCTTTGAAGTCCCTCCTAAGAGGACCCTAAAGTACATATTATATCAGCATATACATGACATCATGGACTGCAATGCAGTTTGGAAGCTGAATCTCCTGAACACAAGAGGAATGTTTCTCAGTAACTCCAAAGCAAACACTTGAATATTCAAGGGTGCTTTGAACTAGGACAAAACTTACCCAGGCCCAAGGCTTCACAGCAAGTCTGCAGCCTTCCAGGCTCTCAGCATGCTCACTTTCAAATCTGTGCACCACCTTCTCTGTATGGCTGGAAACACTGGGCATCTCCAATAGATATCTTTCCCAACTTCTCCAGAGGTTCTACATCCCTCTATTCTGACTTCACCATTCCACATAACCACATCCTCAGAGGTGAGAACTTTTATTTCAGTACCTTTGCTCTAGGCATAAATTAACTCTTCCCCTTCTATATGAACTTTGCTCCCTCCTGACACCACAGTCCTCCATCATTTTCTTCTATTATCACCTCCACAATCCAATTAACATTGCTTGTCCAGGTGAAAACTCCAGACCTACAATTTTCCCATGAGTCTAAATTAGCTGTCAGGCACAACTTTGGCATCTGATTCTGTGTAAAAGAAACTGCATAGCATGGATTCAGCAATTACCCAACACTCAATAAATTCTCTACTGCTTGATTTACCTTTAATAATAAATTGAGTCAAGTCATGACTTAGGAGGTAACTGATTGCCAACAGCAAAATACTCATCCCAAAGGCACCTCCTGGGTTTGAAACACTATCCAGGTGTCTACTTGATTCAAGCAAACTTCTTGTGTCTCTGAGTTTCTAACTGACTCCCACAACTCTGTCATTTTAAGAAAGGATCCGCTCTATATATCGGCATTTTCAGACCCACCAACCTAGACAGGAATGGTGGATGGGAGCAGGGAATGATCCCTGGGGTTTTCTCAGGTCTTCTGCAGAGTTGCAGAAGATGCCAATGGCCTTGTAACTCCTCTTGAATATCACACTAAAGTGGATGCAGGTGGCTCACAACTCCATTGTCTATCTTATCCACTCTACTGGACGCTACCCCAGACATGGAGTTTGGTTTTGGTTACAGAAATCACTAGCACCCAGATCCTTTTCTTGTCAAATATAACTGCATGCTGCGAATGAAAACCAACAGCTGGGGAGCCAAGGACACGAGAGCAGATGTAAGGCTTCTTGCTTGAAACTTTGTTCCTTATCTAACACTTTTACTATATTTACGGAAGAAATAAGCACAAACCGGAGATCATTGCTTAAGTTTTTTCCAGAGTTCACTAACTGCCTCCTAGGAAAAATCTGATGAAGAAATACAGCCAAGCAGCTTCCCCACAGGTTGGATTTACGTGAATTCAGATCTCATGGCTCTGTTCTGAAGTCCTTTTCCCCACTCCTGTCAGTTGATGCACTCCCAGTTCTGACAGAGACACCCCATCTTGGTGACCTCATGAGATGAAGAATCCACCTCTTCCCTTGATAGTTTTTCTCATGCACTGTTAAAACCATACGGCCGCAGATTCTTCTTATCTTTTCTTGTATGGATCTAAAATTAGTACTTCCTTTACCCTAGACATGAAGGTATTCAAACAGAGCAATCAAGCTCACTTCCTTTTTGATAATCTGAACAGATAACAGTTTAAATATCACCATATGAATAATTTATCTCTTCAGCTGTTTCTGGTGTTCTTTTTTAAATTCTCTCTCTAATTTTCCATTTTTTCCTGATGATTGGTTGACAGCAGCATTGAATCTTTAATGTCTGGCATGTTCAAAGCAGAATCACTCTGCTGCTCTCCTAGGTCTCCTCAGCCGTGTCCCAGTTTCATGTTGTAAGTTAATCACCAGCTATAAGTCCACTGTAACCCCTTCTCCAGCTGCTGTGTTCTCATTTTTGTATATGACTGCCAGTTTTGCTCCACTGGCAAATTTTATCTATTTTATTTTTCTTCCTCCATGTTACGGACACATTGAAGATTGCCAGCTCAACAGGGCCCATTGGAGAGCACACTTTGAAATAATTCCTTTGATAATGGTTCTCCAATGACAATTACTTTTTCACTGTATTTTGCGAGATTCATCTCACACACTATCCTTAATCCATTTGAAATGCGTTGTTACTGTGAAGTGTTAATTCAGATACCATGCTGTAGTAACCAAATTGCTTTACCAAGTCTAAACCACTCCGTTATGCAACTCTTTTGCATTAGTTATCAGAAACCTCTTCAAAGATTTATATAGCATTTGTTTAACAATAACTTTTCATGCATTATGCTGTCATCATTTGTAGCCTCGGCTTTTAACCATCATCTGATATCTGTATCAATTGTCTGTTATTTTATCCAAGACCTAATTCAGATCCAGTATTTTTCATCTGAACATAGTATAGTAGTTTTCTTACATATTGGCAGAACATTAGCACACTTAAATTTTATGAAATGTCCTCAGTTTTTTCAAAGATTTATTTAAAAACAGTATCAGGAGGCCAAAGATATTCTCAGCTTTAGAATTTCTGGACAGAAGTTATCTGTGTCTGATGGTAAAGAATTTAATACAAATATATTGACTTCTATCAATATTAAAGGATTATATTTTTTAATTGGTGCAGTAAGCTTGCCACTCCACCATGGTTTTAGTACAGAGACATCCTTTATTTTCTGATGCTTCCAAATCCCACTCCTGTTCTTGCATCCCTCAAGCAGAATTGGCCTTTTCCCTAAGAAATCAGCACTTGGAGGCCAGTGCTTTGCCCCCTCCATCACTTCAGGTACTGCTGCATTCCTGTGGCCCATTCCCTGGTGCAGAGCCAACACCAGGAGCATGGTCTGTGAAGGACCTGGCAGCCACACAGACCTGAGCAGCTTGACAGGATAAAGTCACCTTTAGCTTTTGGCTGTAGATGCCATGCTCTGCATGAACAAAGACAGAGTTTCTTTGTTTCAGGAGCTAAGGACTTGGCAGAGAAGATAAAACATCTTAGATAAAGAACTTATGTCAGTCTCCACTTGGCTATTTCTGAGCTTTCTGAATGTTTTGGCAAACTTCAGCCCTCTCCACAGGACCTGGAAAGCAACTTCTTTACTTTGTAGTACAACCTGCTTTGTTTCCACAGGTTGCCAGTGACCTAATCATGGTTCAGGCTAGTATAAATCTCTGACCTGGCCAGCACATTACTGCAGCCTGCCAATTAGATGTCTGCACTTCATACACAGCTTTATGTCTTAACAGTTGAACATTTAACACTGAAATGGGGAACTCCAGATTTTACCCAGTGAACTGGAAAGTTCTGGGCAAATTATCTGCTGCCTCACCTGCAGCCTCGATATTACCTCCAGAGCCAAAGCCCAGAGCTGGGTTTCTCTCCATCTGATAGCTCTTAATTCAGATCAGACCCCAGAAGACATACTGCAAAGCTCCTGTGGGTCAGCATTGTTGATTGCAACCAAGAGCGAAGCAGACCTTTTGGTACTTTTTAGACAATCAAATGTTTACAGTTACTCAGTTTGATTAACAGCTGCAGCCATGCTCAGCCTGGCTCAGCTCAGAAAAATTACACTGTCCTGTTTACAGCTCTGGGTAAATGGAGGTAGGAAAGATAAAAGATTTTCTTTATAAACTACTGATATGTTGCCTAAATCTGGCTAAAGAGGCAAAATATCAACAGCTGCGGAGCATGAGATTTTTAATTCTTGGACAAACTATTGCAGTTGTTTTCCCAGTGATCTGGCCAATTCACAGCCCTGCAGCCAAGATACCACTGAAATAAGGCAGCTTGTGAATTGGCTGGAGGGAGAGTAATGAATCTGAGATTCTCCCCCAACCTCTGCTGCAGATTTGCTGTGTAAATAGCATTGTGCTTTCATTTACACCTCTGTGGAGCAAATAAACTGGCACAGTGAGGGCAAATAAAGGAGTTCATTGATTCTTTGGAACATTTTGAAGACAAATACCTGAAAACACCAGAGCAGGAAGATTAAAAGAAACATAAATAGAGAATAAGAGCATCATTTGTGAATGATAAAAACATAATCAGAAACTGTTGAACATTATTAAATATTTTTGAAAACTTGAACATTTTTATTTTGTAGCACCCATGCTCCTTCTTGGTCAGTCACCAACAGGCTACCACAGAAGCAGGTTTTCAACTAGTACTTGTTTATTCCTGTTAAAATCTATATGTGAATCAGGCAAGAAGACTCCTAAGTACAAACAAGTATTCACTACTTGTACTGGAAGATATAAAATTCATGGAAATTTAGTTTTTCATCCAATATAAGGACTGTTTATCAGTCACATGTGCCAGCCACGTCCTCAAACGTTGTTTATGTACATTCACAAGTAATGAAAAGTAAAAGAAAGGATTTACAATGCCTGTATTTAGACAGAGACACTTCAGAATGAATAATATAAAAAGCAAGGGCAACAGCTTGCATACAAATTTGGTGTAAATCCTGCTAGCTCAACTTTAATTTGAAGATATGCAGAAATGCCTCCGCATTGTGCTTCAGGTGTTAAATATGCCCAGGGAGATAGCAGTCTGCTGTAGAGAGGTGATCCTCCGTTGTGGGCATAGACAGATGCAGAGCAGCGCTCTGCAGCCGTGCCTCTAGTGTAGCCATCCAGGCCACTATTCCTACCTCAGAGAACAAAGTCTGACAAACTGCTCCTTCCTGGTAGGAGGTTTCAGTAGCTTTGTGCGCTTACTGATAGCATGTTTGTCATACTCTGGCTGCCATCCCTCCCATCCAGGAGAGAAATTGCCTCCTTCCCTGCCTCCTGCCTGTTCCCAGACACTCATAAGACCTGCCAGGAACCCTGTACCAACCATGTCACTCCTCCCTCTGAGCATCTCCACTCTGGTGGAAAGCAGCAAAGCCCGGGCTCCTCCTGGTCCAGACTTGTAAGGAGCTGCCTAGGCAGAGAAAGCAGGCAAAGAAAACTGTTGGGGACCTTTGCCACCATCCATTCCTAGCTGAGCAAATAAAAGGTTTACAGGCTGCCAAGGAGAGCTAACAGGAATTATAAGGAAAAGAGGCACAAGATGAAAGGAAGCTGGCAAGAAGAGTGGGGTCCAAGCAAAGGGGAATAAAGAAAATCCTCAAGAAGCAGCCAAAACAGTAAGAAGATACAGTCTTGAAAAGTCTGTGGCTACCACAGCAGTATTTCTGAGGATTTTTACAAAGCAAAGCAAGCTATTCTTGCCCTATCCTTTGTTTACTATCTCATAAAGGAATAACAAATGAGAAGAAAAACATGCTGCAAAACAAATGAAAAAAATCAAAATATTTTCAAAGTTGCTGCTTCAATTCAGCTTTCTTGGATCATTCATGCAGCCTGGAGTTCAGTGTAACCAATATATTTATGTGTATTTTTCCTAATGAAGTTCCTAAACACTGCTGTCAGTACTGTATTAAGCTGAAAGGGGAAAAAAGTCACATTAGGATCCTCTTATTCGTGTATATGTCTCTCTGTTCTTGAAGAGACGTTGCCAGAGAATGCAACCGGGGAATCATGAGTCCACAATCCTTTATATTCACATAATGTCCTTTGGGATTGTGTAAATTCT
The DNA here is from genome assembly GCF_963264785.1 of Psittacula echo. Taxonomy (NCBI): domain Eukaryota; kingdom Metazoa; phylum Chordata; class Aves; order Psittaciformes; family Psittacidae; genus Psittacula; species Psittacula echo. The sequence goes on along the minus strand of NC_137738.1, from coordinate 32,282,608 downwards.
AGCACAAAGCCATATGTTACGTGATCATGGAGAATAAGCATTTAATAGTTACTATTATATACGGCTATGATTTTGTTTTGATGGATCAACTGAGCATTGTTTGCATAGCAAGCACCATAGAGTCTACATTTCAAGCCAAGTGGCTAAACAAAGCAGTACCGTTTCCCATATGTTACGTGAACTTCATTATCACCCTTTTCTTTTGGAACTGGGGGTGATGTTCTTTTCTTGCATGCATTGCTTTTTTGGCATTTTGTACTTAAATCTTCAGAAAGAATGTCATAGCAAAAAAATTTAGGAGGGTTTTGTCTCATCAACCTTTGAGGAGAGTCTCAAGAAACAGGAAACAGGATATTCTCCCAAGCAGAGAAAGCAGAGCCCCACTGTTCCAGTAAGGACCAACACAAGAATATCCAGACAGCAACACTGATCCTTTCTTTTGTCTGCAGTTTGAGGCAAATCTTAAGGTGATGTATCAGCTCTGATTGTGCTGTGCAGCATGTACCTTTGAGTTCAGATACAGTGTACCCAGTCTGCCGGACCGCCCAGTGTTGGACTGATTTTCAGTACCAACGTTCAAACAAAACTTTGAATCATTTTGCTGTCTGGAGCTCAGACACAGTGAAGGGTGAGAGGGATGGGAATGCATATGGTGGAAGAAAGAATGAGAGCCAGGATGTTCCAGTGTTATCCTAATCCACGCATATACTTCGTTCTCTTCTGGTCTTTTTCAGTGGTTTATACAACAGCAGTCCTGAGTCTAGCACAGAGTGTACCTATGATCAATTCCATGTAGGGCAATTTTGAACATGATTATTTTTTTCACTGAGACTGTCTCAAAGCATGTAAGGTGCCTGGAACAAACACCTACAAGCCTGGTTCTGTGTACAGAACAGGCAAAGTGAATGTAGAAAAGCTGACTGGTCTTTGAGGAAAAACCGGTGCCCATTAATATTGGTTGATTCCTCAGTAAGACACACACACTTCTGGGTCATTCACTTCAATACATTTCTCCTTTATAAGACACAGACGTGGGTCTCAGTGGCTTCTGACTTAAGGCAACCTCAGTGAAGTGAAGGGAGGTAGCTGGGCAATCTTGAAACTTCCTGGCACACAGAAACATATCTGCAAGTTCGCTCCACCCATCTAAAAACTGTTCAATCTGGACAAAAGGAATTTAAAGCAATTAAAACCTTCTATGAGAGAAATTTCAAACAATTTGATGTAAAACATGAGAGTAATCAATGCCACAGCATGCTGAGTTTAACACACATGACCAATTTGGTGGCCTTCTATGATGGGACTACGGAATTGATGGACAGGGGTAGAGCAGTTGACGCCATCTACCTGGATTTGTGCAAAGCGTTCGACACTGAACCACATGACATTGTTGTCTCTAAATTGGAGAGATATCAATTTGATGGGTGGACCACTCAGTGGATAAAGAACTGGCTGGATGGCTGCACACAAAGAGTTGTGGTCAATGGCGCAATGTCCGGCTGGAGACCAGTAACGAGTGGTGTCCCTCAGGGATCGGTGTTGGGACCGGTCTCATTCATCTTTGTTGGTGACATTGACAATGGGATTGAGTGCACCCTCAGCAAGTTTGCCAATGACACCAAGCTGGGTGGTTTGGTTGATACACTGGAGGGAAGGAATGCCATCCAGAGGGACCTTGACATGCTTGTGAGGTGGGCTGATGCCAACCTCATGAAGTCTGACCATGCCAAGTGCAAGGTCCTACACCTGGGTCGGAGCAATCCAAGGCACAGCTACAGGTTGGGCAGAGAAGAGATTCAGAGCAGCCCTGCAGAGAAGGACTTTGGGGTGTGTTGGTCGATGAGAAACTGGACATGAGCCAGCTTCAGTGTGCGCTCACAGCCCAGAAAGCCAACCGTATCCTGGGCTGCATCAAGAGGAGTGTGACCAGCAGGTCGAAGGAGGTGATCCTGCCCCTCTACTCTGCTCTCCTGAGACCTCACTTGGAGTATTGTGTGCAGTTCTGGTGTCCTCAACATAAGGAGGACATGAAACTGTTGGAACAAGTCCAGAGGAGGGCCACGAGGATGATCAGGGAACTGGAGCACCTCCTATATGGAGACAGGCTGAGAAAGTTGGGGCTGTTCAGCCTGGAGAAGAGAAGGCTGTGTGGAGACCTCATAGCAGCCTTCCAGTATCTGAAGGGGGGCTATAGGGATGCTGGGGAAGGGCTCTTCGCTAGAGACTGTAGTGACAGGACAAGGGGTAATGGGTTCAAACTTAAACAGGGTAAGTTTAGATTGGATCTAAGGAAGAAATTCTTTACTGTTAGGGTGGTGAGGCACTGGAATGGGTTGCCCAGGGAGGTTGTGAATGCTCCATCCTTGGCGGTGTTCAAGGCCAGGCTGGACAGAGCCTTGGGTTGGCATGGTTTAGTGTGAGGTGTCCCTGTCCATGGCAGGGGGGTTGGAACTAGATGATCTTAAGGTCCTTTCCAACTCTAACTATTCTATGATTCTATGACTCATACAGTACCAGTAAATGCTAGTCTCTGGTTAACACTCTGATTGCCAGGAGGTCAGTGGGTTCAACAGACCCAAGAATTTCAACTCTTCTTATCTCTTCATCTGTACCAGCATAAAAATTTATATCATGTGAGTATCTCTGTGCTACTAATGTGCCTTGCTTGAACATGATTGAGAACCCCAAACCTCAGGCTCATATGTACTCTTCCTATAGATAAGACTGGAAATAGAAAATATGTGTGGTAAGAAAGCTAAATGTTATCAAGAAAAATACTACTTCAGATTGCATTTGAAAGTCATGTCATTAGAGACTTACTGCTTTTATTTTCCTAGCAAAGTTATATTGAATGTTTTACATCTTCATTTGGATTTTCAAAGGTCCTCTAATGGTAGTAGGAATCCAAATGAAAGTGTTACAAGGCTGTAGCCTTGAAGGACTTGAAATATATTTTTTCCTTCCTATTTAAAGTCATGGCCAAGGCTATGGATAAATCATTCCTGAATTTGGTTGTCAGTTACTAACAAAATTAACTTTTTATCTGAGAAGCACGCATATGCCACAAAAGCAATCAAACCTAAAGAAATAATATTCAAACCTAACTTTATCCTTATTTTTGGGATACAAACAAATTCCTCTCAGCCACCCGCTGAGTTACCCTGAAGAAGAAATGCCACTGGAATTTATTGCATTTGCATAAAACACAAGCTGCCTTTCTCTGTACTGCATGAGCATCAGTACTGCCACAATTCTACTCCTTAGGTGGCAAAAGTTGTCAAACCTAACTAATATTAGTAATTTTGGCTGTAGCCCTTCAACATAGCTGAAAAAAACCTTGGGTAGCATTTAGGCCAGAGAAACTAAGTCAAGCTGGAGCCTGAAACACTTTCATCCTTCCAAAAGGCTGTTTAGTTCCCTTAGACTAGCATTAAAAGCATTTTCCAGCCTCCATGTGACTACTCAGTTGAGGCAATGCAGTGGTATTTCATGCCTACCTATCTCATCACAGAATCACAGCATGCTTGAGGTTGAAAGGGACCTCTGGAGATTTAGTCCAACCTACTCAGTCAGGATCTCCTAAAGCAGGTTGCCCAGGATCATGAGCCATAAGCTCTTGATTGGCTCCTGACCTGACTCATCACAAGGCAGAGCTCCACGCATTCCAAGTGGACTCCTATTTGTAAACCAGGACAAATTTCAGACCCTAATGCCTGAATATCGTTTTCCAGCCCCGAGGAAGAGCCTTTGGATTTGCATAGAAGAGGTTGCTGAGCTGGATCTGGGAGGACGTCCAGAGGGCTAGGTCTCCTACTGTACTGCCTGGAAACTACGCCTGGGTATAACTGGAAGATCAGCAATATGTAGCAGATATCCCACAGATGTGTCAAGGCCTTATCCCAATGAACATTGCAGGCAGAGATACCATACTTGCACACACCATCAGGGCAAAATGTCAGTGTTATGGCTGACGTTTCCCAACACAGTGGCTTTCTGGTGCATGAAGTGTGGCAATGGGCTGAGGGAGCTTTGTAAATACCCTGTGGTCTGTGATCTCCTGGTAGAAACACAGAGCCCTTTATGAGCAGATCTTGGAATAACATGAGAGGTCTTGATGGCAAGCCCTTGACTTTAAAACTGAAGTTGGACTCATGGAAAGACTCTCCCACTTCCTGCTTTGTTCAGCAAAATGAAGTCAATACAATTTGAAGCTGTGGTTCTGCTATTAAATGTAGGCCATTCAAACGCAAAGTGATCTACCAGGTCTGGCAGGTATCCAAGGGGTTGCACTGAACAAATGTACTTCTCATAGTCTGACCGTGCCTAGTGATCCCGTGTGGTTGCTGTGCATTAGGATGCAATCTGAATTTCACTTTCACTGGGATTTTGCCAGTTAGTCTAGTCGTAACCTCATCTTCTGATTGAAGCCCTCATTAAAATGAAAAATGGTTTAATAGAAAATTTCTTACGGGGCAAAAATGTGAAAAATGCAATCTTTTGTTCTCCTGCAAAATACAACGTGGAAGTGGGAATGAGCTGATGAGCGTAGGCTATTCTCAGCCTGAAAATTCAAGATTTCAAGCTATCTAAGAGAACACAAGTAGAAAGAAAAGCCATTAACTTGTTAAATACCATATGGACCATCAGGGGTTTTACTCCGAAAGTGCAGAATAGAAGGACTTTTTCTAGGCTGGGTTTGCAGACACATCTTGTCAGAGTAAATGTGCACTCTAGTTCCTAGCCCCTTGAAATCCTGAAATCCTGTACATTTCTGGAGTTTGCTGATACAGGAATGGTAACTAGTTCTGGTGGAAGTTTTTCCATGATCACAATTTTCCATGGGAAAAGGCTGATGCTGTGGCAACTTCAGAAAGAAACTTGGCACATTTCCGGCAGAGAACTCGCTGCTTATTTGTAATTTCAGCCCACCTATGCTATGGAGTCCTGGTTTGTCTGTACACACCCTGGTGGGTCAGCTCTTTGAGGTCTTCACCTTTCTACATTTGCTCATGGTCTCCAAGAAGATGCGAGGGATCTGGATGGAGGCCTTTGTTTTTCCAGATGTCAGAGGCAACTCCAAGCTGAGTAAGCAGCCTACTAGCTCCCCAGTCTTTATTGCCTTACTGTATGTGCCAGCCCAGCAGCCAAGCAGTCCACTCCATGGCAAGCTCCCTGTCCATCCAGCAATTTGAATTCTCAGATCCCCAGGCTTTGCTGTTCCCTGCATTGCTTATGGAACAAGAATAGCTGTTCACTGGCTCCTAGAGCTCATCTGGGACTTTGAGGGTCTCCTTTCCAGGTATCTGACTTGCCATGTTCCCTGCTATCTTGAAAAGCAAGACAATATGGAGGCAGGAAGCCTGTCTGCCTACAAATCAGGCAGGAGCAGCAAGGAGAGCAGAACATTTCATTTTTTTGTCTCATGAAGGAATATTTCCTGGAAATCTCCCCATGTTGGGAAATAAACCCCAAAGTCTGCCCTTTGACATTTTGTCCTTGTTCAAAACAAAGCCCTTTTTACAATACAGCAACATTTCCCAGGAAGATATTCCTTTTCTGCCAGCACCACGGATGGGGCTATTGGTTAATTTTGTTTCAAATGGGAGCCAGATACACATTCCCTCTCTCTCTGAACTGTGCACACAAAAGAAGGATGAGGAAAGCAGAGCTAAATGTGACTAAAACTTTGAATTTCTGCAGAGCGCTATTCCTTAAGGAAAAAATGCCAAGGATGAGTCCTGGAGTCTCAGGCATTTCATTTGAGATATTTTTTTTTCTCAAAAATAAAGGCTAAAAGAGTCCTTTTGCAGTAAATGGCAAATTGCAAAAGCAGAGGAGGATAAGCATCTAGAGGAAGGGCTAAAAGACCATGAAAATATCAGAATGTCTTTTTATTATATTACTTTTTAATCCAGACTTTTATGTTAGGAAGTTTTCCCAACTAAATATTAATGAAGGGGTTAGGATTTGAGAGGAAGTGGGTGTCGCAACTCATTTTATTTTATTTTATTTATCCTTTGTATAGAACACACAAAGAAGCAGAACATAAAAACAACTATTTTCTGTCACAGCGAAGGCCAGTTTTAGGGGGAAGGTTCTTCAGTGGGTTACCTGCTGTTAGGGACCCATAAGCCTGGAGTCAATATTTTTAGCAAAAAAAAAATCCTTTCTGCTTTGGTTATAGATTTTGCTATAATATAGGGCCTTGGAAACACCAATTAGACCAAAAGAAATAACTGAAATTAGTTACTTAACCAGGCCCATTTTCTGGATATCATTTCCTATGCTTCATTTAGAGAAAATACAGAGAATATATGTTCTCAGTGAATCTTAGAGAAGACTGGGACTTGAAACTCTTGTATCTTTCATATAATTTGGCAACCTCCTGGAAAGGAATTTGGAAAAAGCACTACAAGAGGAAACCTCACCCTTCTTACAGGTTTCCCTTGGGGACAAAGCTATTTCCCTTCCTAATTATGTATTTTTATAGGTGTCGTCTTAAGTAATGTATTAACTGCATACAATAAATATGAAATGCATAGGGATGTTGCTGGGTGTTAGTTCTTGTTGTCATTTACTTACTTTAAAATGTTTTTTCCACTCTATCTGCCAAAGGACTATGTAGGATGATGATGGTGTGCATATACTATGACATATATAAAGGGCGTGCAACTCCATCACCCTTAGTGAATGTCCACACTTTGAAGAAAAATGCCTTAAATCTCCAGTCTCCTCCACCCAAAATGTGTTTGTTTTTACATCATCCTTATAGTCTTTATTTTAATCACTGTATATTAGATTACCCTGACTGTTCTCAGCATTCAGATCATCTTAGAAGGTGCTTGAAAGTGAGATAACAGAGAAGATTATTTGTATTAAGGTACTGACTAGTGATCTGGAAAGTGCAAAAGCATAAAATATTTCTAAAGAATAATAATAAAAGCATGCTGGTATGTCTCTTAAATGAAACCTGAAATTATATTTTCACAACTATCTTATTACACAACTTTGTTTTCTTAAGCATTTTCATTTAAGCAGCTATCATGAAATCAAACTGCTGTGGATAAAAAAGCTTTTGGATGAATGAAGAAAAAAAAAACCCACACTACTCTATTAGAAGTAGTAGAAGAAGGTAATTTGGTAGGTAATTTTGAAGAAGGTAATTTTGGAAGGTAATTTGCATTTACTCTATCCCGGCTCTACATCATGCTTCACTTGAATATATTCTCTGTTATGACTTCATAGGTGGGAGCAAAGACGATGAATGGGTAAAAGGATACATACCACCATGTAGACCATTGATCGCAGTGGTTTCAACTGGAGGTGGGAAAAAAGCTCCTTCCAAATGTATTTTTCATAGCCAGGATCACACATGGTGAAAGTCATTTAATTCATTTTTTCAGCTTCTATTTCCTTTCCTCAAGATGTCTTTTTTTATCTACAATTGTGGAGACTGTGTTTTATATTCATTAGGCCAAGCTTGCCCCTGGTGTAACCCAAGCCAAATGTGTGGTGTTGGGCCAGGAACATTTTCAGCCTCTGGTCTCCTCCTTTCTGGGTTCGCTACCACCTGAAACCAGCATCCTCCCCTGAGGCATGGCTTTCGGGTTGGCTAGTCAGCATGCACAGACGTGAGGCAATACTTTCTGCCCAGGGATTGGTAGCTGCCTGTGAGTCCTGTCTACAAATTGGTAAATTGAGATACCTCTGGGTGTTGTGGGAGAGTAAACTATATACAGACATCTCTCACTTCCAAAATGAAAGTTTAAATGGCAAGTTTAGGGGCAGGTGCTGCACTGGGAAAGCAAAAAGTGCTTAATCCAGGGATTTTGGCAGGTCTCTGAATAGTAGTATGGAAGCAGAACCACAGCCACATTACTATGTGCTGTTACTTTTCACAGCTCACGTTGCAAGTCAGCTCTTTGACATTACAAACTCCACAACAAACGGGAAGTACTAAACCAGTATTCCAACGAACCCTGAATTTGGGCCTGTATTTAAGCTATAGCTGTCTTTTCTTATTTACTGTCTCACTGTGGCTTAAAATAATAGAATGTGCTGTGAATCTTTGGCAGTGCATAAGCTGACTCCCTCTAGGAGGAGAGTTCAGCCCAACTGTCCACATTGCAGTGCCTAAGCAGAAAGAAGCTGGGTGATGCTTGTAGATGATTAGAAGCCTTCTTTCATGTACAGACTAAGAAATTTTGAGTTGACAGGGCTTTAAGACTAATAACGTTCAGAACTTTGAAATCCTGTCTTGTTTTAGAATTGAAACAAGGTGCAGGAAAATCAGGTTAACTTTTATCCTTTGCTTTTATTGCTACTAATTGCCACATGAATAGCCAGAAACAATGGGGAAAATGCATACTTAAGATAGTCTGCATTTTTCCTCTGGCCTTAAGAAAATTGTATAATCCTTTTCTTCTGTTAATTCAACTGCTCACAAAAATATTATGCAATAGTATCCAAGCTCCCTGTACTTGACACAGATAATGAGAGAAACAGCAGTCAGAGCCTCCAGTACATCTCCTTGAATGGCTGGTATTGCATTAGGACTGCACTGCACTGCACCCTTTACATGAAAACTGCATAAAAATCAGAAAATGTTTTCTTGAAGAATAGAGCGGTAATCCTTTTTTCTTTTTCCTGTCCCTTTCCAAATTATGCGAGTTCCCCAAGTCTGAATCAACACAACCAAACTGCAGCATTTGGTGCTACTTTAATACAAGGTCATTGAAGGGAAGAAAAGTCAAGAGATTTAACTCCTCTTAATTCTATTGGTGCAAATGAGGAACAGCTCTTTGAGAATGAATGCGGAGATTAGGTGTAAAATAAATATGAACTTTTTGTGGCTAACATGCCTGGTCCAAGGCCCAGTTCCCCTTCTCATGGTAGGAACATCCTTGAACCTAATAAGAGAGTCAGGCCAATACATTGTTTCAAAGCCCATGTCTTCAGATAAAACCGAAATGTGTGCATGTAACTGTGCAAAATGTTTGGTTTACAGCAGAGGACTAACGCATCTATACAAACCCCTGATAAGTGAAGGAACAAGAAGTTTGCCCTGTGACATAGTAATGATGACACTCACATGTTGTTGACCTCAACAACATCAGTAAAAGGTGAAGTGCCCTTCCTTCACTGGATTATTAGAATAAGGCAGTAATTTCAGTTTATTGTTTCACTGGATGTCTTCTCTCCCTGCCACCATCTAGAGTAAGTGAAATAAAGAAACCACCTTTTTTGGCAGTGAATATATAACCTAGGAGCCAAGACAGCAAGCAATTAACTTCCTTCACCCTCCAGAATCATTACGTATCCAATACATAGAAAATAATGAATTAGGAGGGGCTGGAGGCACTTGGGTTTGTGATGTTGGCCAGTTGGAAAAAAGAACTGAAATTATGCAGGATCCAGCAAACCTAGGGCATGAACATGAGTCAGTAATGCCCCATAGCTACAGACAAACTCAACAACACAGTGCAATGTCAAATTATGAGTGCCATATTTAAGATGCACCGAGTGACGCCTTCAGCCTACACAGTACTGGCATACCATGTAGTGGTGTAACCTTCTGAGAGGACTGCACTGCTAGAGAGAGGAACATGTGATTGGAGAAAGTACAGAAACCAACCCAACAAAAAATAGCAGAGGTGTAGAAAACATGACCTATGACAGACTGAAAGACCTGGATTTGTTTAGAAGAGAGCAGACTGAGGCGAGACATGATAATAACTGCCAAGTATGTAGAAGGTTGCTACAAGGGGAAGGTAATGAATTATCCCCTGTGCCTAATGGATTAAGACAGAGAGTAATGGGTTTAAATTGCACCAAGGGGATTTCCCACCTAGGAGGCTGTGGAATCTCTGTCACCAGAGGTTTTGAGGAATAGTCAAGGCAAACATCTGTCAAGAATGGTTTAGAAGTAAATGCTTTGGGCTAGTGGACTGGTCTTTGAAGGTGACTTCTCAAGGGTTTGTCTTTCTTCTGTGACTGGATGACAGGATCAAGATAATTGCTGTATTATCTTACAACCCTTTTCTGCTCAGAACAGGATTTTGTCCAGTAACTAACAAAGCAAAACCCAACAAATCACAAACTCTCTTTTTTGAATGGAAGGGAAGGCATGAGTTCATTTGTTTACATAAAGTATAGCAATGCAAGTGTTTCATTATGGTTCTTTTAACTTTGGCCACAACATAAAATTAATCTGGAAGCTCTTCATTAAAGAATGGAATGTAAATCACTTAATGTTAAATCAAATTCATCATAGCGATAATTCTTCTCATTCATGCTACATCATTTACTCTGGTCCAATATCTTCATTTTAGCAGCATTTGGCTTTCATGAAAAAATATACAAGAAAGGCCTTCAGCTAAATAATACCTTTTGGATTAAGATATTTTTCAGGTAAAGATACTGTATTGACATAAAACATGTGAAGATTTAACATAAAACACAGAACCTGCTTGTCATCAGTAACTGCTGTAGTCCTCCTCAGGTGTATCCAGCTTTCATAGTTTACACTGTTCCATCACCAAAAATGTGTTATTAATAGAAGTATTCTGTTCTCCCTTGAAAGTTATTAAAATGCCTGAGGTATTCCACTCCCAGTAGCACCATGCTCATGAAACCAATCAGAATTACTCCTACTTTACTGTAGGACAGTAAATTCTGAAGAGCAGAATTTGGATTGATGATAGGAATACTGGAGCAGAAGTCAAATTTAGACAACAAGATAAAAAGTAATATCTTCCAGAGCGACATCTTACTGTCCTTAAATAAGATTACTCTTTTAAATCTGCAAGGATTTCAAGGAAGGCATTGATTCAGTCTTCTTTGAAATCCTTTCTGTTGGTATGCATTCTAGAACAGTTCTTCATGCATTGAAGCAAGGCATCCTTAATTATATTGATAGCACTCTCATATCACGTCACTTCATTTTTATTTGTCAGGCACACCCTAACATCTTTTTAAATTGTTTTAAGCAATTTTATTGATGTTTTTTCTCTTGTAACAAGATACAATAACACAAGCAGGTCTGTTCATTGGTTAAAAGGGAAAATATTATTCATAATGCAGTTTTGATAAGATGATTTGGTATGATTAAATGATGGAATAATTGAAGGAAAATAAGTGCCACTGACTACCTCCAGATATTCCAGGAATATTTAACTGTGTATTTAAATGTAATCATCATGTGTAATGGAAAGCAATATAGTCTTGAAGAATACATCTAAAGAGCACTTCTTTCATGGTGAATGGCCAAGAGAAAGTGAAGTTTTTTCATGGTCTTGCTCTTCCCCTCTTCCTGACAGTGCAACCCAAACTTGTCCATCTTTTCTTTCATTCTACACAGAAAAATGGGTAATACCTGATATTTTGCAAATCACTTAATCCCAAAGAGTTTTCAACAGGATCCGCTTCAGAGCAGTGCTGGCTGCTCCTCCGTGCCTTCTGACCTTTACAGCACCAGACCAAAGTGCTGTGTAAATCCATTTCAAGAATTCCACAACATTTGGTAGAAGATGTTCATCTGGGAAAGGCTCCCACATAACAGCACACACAGAGTCAGAAATACACCACTCCTGTCCTTAACATATAGGATAATCAAGGTCAGATGTGACATAATGACACGGCAAATATTTAATGAAACTAGACTATTCTTCTGCCAACTGTTTCCCTGTTTTCCTCACACATTGCCACATATTCCTTCAAAGCCACGCTTCTAACTTTCGTTAAGATATTTGGAAGATACCCTATAGTCACTTTATTCCAAAATACCTCACAATGACCTATTAAATATTTACACTTCCAGCTGTCTGTGTCAAGTGTTTATAGCTGAGATATGCTATCCACTTTAGCTAACCAGGAACTTTTCCTATCTGCTTTCAGGACTGTCTCGTTTCAAATAATTCTGTCTCTATGCCAGAAACTGAAAATACAAACTGTTTAAAACCAAAGGTATAGTGCTTCTGCAGATAAAACATTATGTTGAAGAGTAATCTTTTATGACTCTTTAATAATTAAGTAGTGTCCTGTGTCCTTCTATCAATCAGATCTCAGAAGGAAAAGCTAGTAATCATGAAGGTTTTAAATATTATAAGATGGTAGCATCATCTGCAATTGTTTTTTCCTCCTATGTGCCATTAGAAAACCTGCTTTCAAGCATTTAACTTTGCCAAACTTGAAGCATGTCAGCTAAAGTTTTCCATTCTCAAAACCACAAGAATTCAGGCATTTCTGGGAAACCCCGGGGGGGAGGGGGGGAGGAATTTTTTTTCTTTGCTTTTCTTTTTTTTTTTTTAAACATATGAAAAAATTGTTGTGAATTTCCATTTGAAAAGTTCTTGTGCCTGTGTGGTCAGATTCTCTCTCAACCCCTGAGGGAAAAAGGGGTTAACAAATTCTTGGTCTACTGAAGAGCTGCACATCTGCAAGTTCTGAACAGATGAAAGCCTCTATTCAGCATGGATTGATGATGCTGTGGTTATGGCCAAAATGCCCCAAAGGGCTTTTCTGTATAGCAAAAGTCCTTGATGAAAGTAACCAGAAAGCATCAGACAGCTGAGCCTTACCTCAAGGAAACAGAGATAATACATTAGATTTGGAAGAAGAGCTCCTCATGCAGAGATAAACTTATCCAGGATTAAGAGGGAGTTTTGTGATTCACACTGGCTGACTGAGGACTGACAATAATTAGTCCTAGAAGATAGGAGATCTGGAAAATGGAAGCCTTTCCCTTTACTTCAGTTCCATGAGGGTTACGACAATGTCCATTCTCGCAGCTCGAATTCAGAGTTTTTCTGTGCGTTCTCTGTCTTGAGCCTTGAGAATGCTATCCTGTTTAAAAATGTGGCACTTTTAGAAGAAAAATAATAGTAATAATTACAGTTCACATCTCCTCAGCAAATGTTTCAAACTCTCCGAAGAGTTGGTCATTACTAAGCAAGTCACAACAGGGGGTTGAAGAACACTTTTCTTGCAAATACAGCTATGAACCATGCTGGTTTTCTGTATTTCAGGTGTGTTGTCCAGAGCACACAGATGAGAAATTTAGCTAAATGCTCATTGAAGACCATCATAAGGATCCCTGTGGGGGAGCTAAAAATTCCAGCCTTGCTGATAATCTGTGATTGTAGTGTACCAGTGTGCAGCCACAGCATAGAAGGTGTTCTCTTGGTTAATTTGATTTTGAACAGAAAAGCATTTAGGTGACTTATTTCAGATTTCTTTTAATCACACCAGGTCTGATTCTGATGTTCAGACTCCTGCTGAGTACGATCTAGATGCACTACATTCCTATAGTTATTGATGAGACTTGTGTTTTAGAAAATGTCTGAATATGATACAAAGTGACAGTAAATTATTTTCCTTAGCAAAAAACAGCTAAAGCCTTTTCAAAAGAACATTTGTTATGGAAATTAAACAACTTAGTAATCTGATTAATGAAGTTTAGTGATTCTGTTCTGGCAAATTTAATGGAAATCACAGCACAATTTTGCAAGGAAAAGAAGAAATCTGTCTCCTTCCACAAGTCATATACACGCTCTCTACTCTTACCTAGAGCCAATGACCACTATGAATGCCTATTAAAAAAAAAAAAAAAACAAACAAAAACCAAAGAGTTGTTTAAGAAATCTCTTCTAAGATCAAGTCAAGTAAGCTAGGAAGAATATAAGAATTTAAATTTTTTTCCCATAACTTTATTTTCATTTTAGTTAAATAGTTTAATTTTTAATATTTAAGCAGTAATGAAAAGACAGAAATAGTTTCTTTACAACTAAAGCTGTTTTAATAATATCAGACTGCAGCAACAAGGTAATATTTTAAAAAGATCTTCCTCACATATTCCCTAAGAAATTTATAGAATGTAGTATAAAGGGTAAACCAGTACAATTCTGCCTTCAAACAAAAATCATGCTGATTCCAGTAACCCCAAAGGAATGTAGCAGAAGAACTCTCATGGCATTTCAGAAAGACATACAATTCTTCCCTCTTTTAAATATCTGGTCACAGACAGATCTAGCTTTAAAAGTGGAACAGTTGTTATTTTAACTGCATTTTCAATCAAGACTAAAGGAGTTTCAGTCTAGCAAAGCAATACAGAATATACCTAACAAAGCACCCAAGCAGTCCTCTGAAAGCCATTTCTGTGATGACTTGCTAGAATGAAGTCAGAATTAGTAGTGGCTTTCTTTTCTTGATCTTTTCCTCTAATTTTTGCAATAAAGGTAACAGATTGTACAACAGAAAAAATTTGAAAACAGCCTGAGGAACCTGCAGAAAACAAAGTAAAAAGAAAACTGCATTTTAAAAGGAAATATTATACTGCTTGCCTATGGCCAGTTACCACTCTCCTTTCTGTCAGCAAGTCATTATTCTCAGACCACCAGGAACAAAGATACACAAGCTGGCAAATTTCAGGGTAGAAACAATCGGAGTTTGCCATCCAAGGTGGCTGTGGTGAGCTGCAGTTCAAAAGAAAAGAACATATGGCTTTAATAAAGATCTTTTAAGTGAGTGAAGTTTGCTTTAGAGCAATGAAATGAATGAAGAACATTAAGAAGACATTTAAATTACTTCTATGTTAAAAGGTCCAGGATTCACTTCAAAAACAGAAACAAATTAATCTATAGACTCTTCTCAACCAAGCTAATCTAAAAATTCCATTTTACTTAGATTTTTATTTTCCAGCTATTTTCAAATTTGTGTCAACATCCGTTAACACATCAACAGTCTGCAAAACCAAAGCATATGTTTAAACCACATAAAGTCAAACAGCAGCCACTCTGTATGACTCAAGAAGGGAGCCTGGAAGAAATAAGAAAGAGCTGGAATAAATGAAGATGGAAAATACTATGAATTCAATCAGGCATACCAACAAATGCAGTTTTCTGATTTTTGTTGGTGTTGAATGCAGTATAAGAATTTCCTTTGTGAAAGAGTACTTTGAAAAAGGCCAAAATCCTTTATGAAGAGGAAAGTCTCAAAGGCATGCATAAAGAGCCTTCAACTGCATTAGCTTTCTTTTACCAGTCTCAAAAAATCTTAATTATAAAAAAAGAGCAAATACTATTTTCTGCAATTACTTCTACGAACAAGGAGTTGAAAACCTGCTGTAGCTCAGAAAGTGATGAACTACACACGTGTAGTATACTACTCTAAAACTGTGTTTTAATTTATATTTGAAACCTCTACAGTAAAATCAATATACTAATTAAAATCTAAAAAAACCCAACCCTTACTATTATGTATTCAAAATTTGGCATCAGTTCTGTGAATAATTTGAAACCTATGCAAACACTACAGTATTATGGAATATTAGAAAGAGTATGAGAGCATGGACTATTTTTCATG
This sequence comes from Psittacula echo, assembly GCF_963264785.1. Classification (NCBI taxonomy): domain Eukaryota; kingdom Metazoa; phylum Chordata; class Aves; order Psittaciformes; family Psittacidae; genus Psittacula; species Psittacula echo. Next base: position 32,267,248 of record NC_137738.1, on the reverse strand, counting down.
TCAATGAATGTATGAGTAGCGAAGGCCATAAAGCAGGGTAGAGAAAGTTTAGGGTTTGTACATTTTAGAGGAACTTCAAGGTTTACAAAGCACCTACAACACCTGGTGCCAGAATGGGGGGAGAGCAGCTTCTTGACCACAGTCCTCCTTTATGTGATGGGCTGCAAAAGGTGTAATAAATTTCTTTTTATAATAACACAGTATATATTTTGTTTCAGACTTATCTTTGGAGGGTGGAAAATATGCTCCTGTAGTGATGCCACCTAAAAAATGTGTTTTAAATTAGAGAACTGGAGGTTTTTAAGCCACAAACAGTTGGTTATGCATAGCAATACATATAAAAAATATTTTGTTTTAATTTTTCATATGACATGCTTATGTGTACACAATGTAAGTTTTAGGACATACTGTACTTTAGGAAATAATAAGAATCAAAGCAATTCCAGCTAGTTTCACATTACAGGCACAAAATATGATTTTTGCTTCATTTTAGTTCGTATAAATATGTATAATATGCAGAGAAAAAAATATTAAAAAGGTCCACAACTGCACAGCAAAAAGTATAATCTTGCCAAAAATCCAGTATCTCAGAAGACCAGATGGGAATATAGTTTTTAGGGGGTTAGCTTTCATTATTCAAATTGTTGTTTGAAAATGGAAGGGCATACGTAGAACCAAAACTGCCAGAAGCAGACAATGTGGACTGCTATGTCTCTGTAAAGCCATAGCTCAAGCTTCAAAAAAAAAAAGAATTCTTCAAGTCAAGCATACAATTACAGGAATAATATATAACATATTATATAATATTATATCCCTGTTACATACAATTTATAGGAATAACTGCCACAAATTCTATTTTCAAAGTAGAAATCAAATTCAGGAAAGCATTTATTTATGATTTGGCTAGTTAATCTTACTGTTCCCCTCATTTTTTATATGGCTTATATGGATGTGATAGAAAAAAGTAATCAAAACAGAAATGAAAGTTAACATAATGAGTTATTACTTAGTTAATACCTCAGTAAGAGACTGGAGAAATACTTACATATAAGTAACCTAAATGTTGTTAAGTACCAACTGTAACTCCAACTTCTACACAAGAGCCAGCAACTGCTGACTGTTCATTACGGAAGTTTAGAGCCCTTCTGCATTCTGCCTTGTTCTTGACAGGTAAAATAAACATACCAAGTTAGACAAATACACAGATTTTCTAATTCAGCTTACACTTTTTTACATCTGCTTTTGAATAGCCTAGTGGCATTTTCACATTATAGACTTTAGTTCCAGGTCATCTTCCTAACATTGTCTGGGCTCCTATTCCACTTGTTGCAGAGGCTTGTCATTGCCTGGGCTTCAATACACCAAAACCCAACTTGAAAAGAAATAAATGCTTTTCAAAGGAAGTACTAATTCATTACACAGCCATCAAACAGCATAGACAGCAAGTTCAAGGTTTAAAGTAATATCCCATAGCCTTCTGGTCTATTAAATTAGCATGTTTTGAAACTGGTCATATGGAGCTGCTTCCCAGCCACCTCAGTTATTATATAGAGAACTATGAAGTAATAAACAGTAAACAATGTCAAATTAAAAATAAAAATATTTTTTATTTGTGTACCTCAATTGATTTTGTATAAATAACTTACATACCAAAATCACAAATTGAAGATATTCAAAACCAGAATCATTGATTTTTAATAGAATCAAGAAGTCCTATGCCAGAGCCTGTCACCTACTGAATTGCTCTGATTACAAACTAAGTATTTCTGTCCTTCTAAAAGAAAGAGTAAAAAAACCCACTAACTAAATTAACTAATTGCAACTTTTCAGTTGACCCTCACAGAAACAGGGAGTCTGCAGCTGGACAGTGAGAACCCATCCTGCAGCACAGTGTCCCACTCACCCCACAGACTGGCCCAGCTGGTCCTGCTATACTGCGGTGGCAGTCCTGGGCATTGGCAAGTGGTACTGCTGGCCCTGGCAGCAGCCCCTGCAGGACGAAGTGGCAGGGACTTCCTCATGTAGGAACTTAAGATGGACAAATGTCATCAATCAGAGCAGCAGAGACAGGTCTCTCTTCAATGGATATAGTCAGTGTATATTAGAACAGATTTTTGGTTTTACCACCTTTGAATGAATAGATATAAACTCTGAATTTATTAGTGTCACAGTTACAGCTGAAATATAAAACTCTCAGAAAGCAAATTATGTGGCTGAAATTAAATTGATAGGATACCACTAAACACTAGAGTGTATCAATCAAATCAAAACCACCCATACTGTAGTACTTACTGCTGCTCTTGAATCTTGCATTGGTTTGACAGCTAGCAACAATCAAGAGCAATGCGAGAAGGAGACATTATGGAGCTGACTTTTATTATATTTTTCTTGCTCAGAAAGTGGTGTCTAAAGCAATGTAGAATTCCCCACCTTTACTCCTGAAGATCTACAGTACATGAAGGGTTTACCAGCTCTGGTTTTGTGGTGTAATCCAACAACAGAAGACATGTAAGTAGGACTTTGAAAGATTTGTTTTGTTGAAAGATGATTACTTAATTTGACAGCTACACAACAAGCGTTCAATCAGTTAGATCAAAGCCACATGTTTTTTTGACAGACTGAAGACAGAATACAAGGTTTTATTGTTAAGATAGCTGTCCTACTGCAGAAATGAGAACTGAGAAAATGCAGAAAACAGGTTAGCAGCTTTTAACTATATAACCATGATGTGTTTCACTGGTTAGCCTTCTTCCAACAAATTTGTGATAAGCCTAACAGATCACCCAAGGCTGCCTTCACCCAGCCCCAAACATTCCGTTTTCCCATCTTATTTCTTAGTATTTGTGCAAATGTATCACAGGCTCTGTTCTTGGCAGCCTAACTTCTATTTTCTACCTGTCTGTTTCTACATATCTGTGAGAATACAGAATTTCTGCACTTTGATTTTTCACAGAAATGTCATCCCAAACCCAACCTTGAGTTTTAAAACTTTGGTTCCCTTACGATTCAGATTAAGCTCATCTCCTCTGGACAGATGTTCCTGGAACCTCCTGCACAGTTTCCTCCAGGTATCATATTTCTAAATGTATTACCTGTTCCAGCACCTGCATCTCTTTGCTGTCAGCTTTTAGTATTATTCATGTGCTCAAAAAAACCCAGAAGTCTCATCTATATTTAACATGACATTTTAATAGGCAAGTAAAAACAGTAATTTCCACACATCAAAACAAATCTTTTGATGTGTGAAATTTACTCGACCAAAATATAGTATGTGAAGCAATCTTAAACCTATCTTATTGCTTCTAAACTAACATTCAGAAATCTTTTTCATTTAAATCTAATAATTGAAGAAAACCTGAATAAGATATCTCAAATAACTACAAACTCCTGAAACGGATATAATTTGTTTGGCTTTGCCTTCTCAAAGAATCTGTATAAGCAAGATAATAAAAAATATATTAAATATCCTCATCTAAAAGAATGTAAGCCACTTCATAATTTCCTGCCTCTAGAGCTAGTGAAGAAACAAATACCTGACAGAAGATAGTTAGAATGCTTACAAGACTACTGGAAGATAGGTCAGCACAACATCAGTGCAAATATTCTGAGTATAAATGTGATGCAGAATAGGATCTTATGGAAAACTCTGTACATTTTCCAGCTTTAGGATATAAGCCAATGCTTGTTAATCCCAGCAAGCGAGTTTCCTCTAACTCCAAGGGGCACTGAATCAGTTCTTAATGTAAAAAGCCAATTACTGGAACAACACACTAGATTTACTCTTTACAACTCACAATGATCAAAAAATCTAGTTTCACTGCTTGCTACTAGGCTATTAATGACAACTTACATAGGCCCCCAAATGCTGTTTTTATTTTAATAGGCCATATTAAATATTTCCATTCCCAAAAGCATGCCATTTTGGCAGTAGACCCTCATGTGTGCAGAGCACTAGGACAAAGTAGGGTAAATGTTCCTTACATAACTAAATACATATCAGTACACCAAATCCCAGCAGCTAGAACACAAGTGAAAGCAGACACTTAAAAAATAACTGAAAATAAAAATATGTCAGACTGAACAGAAGGTTGTGGTGAGCAATGGCAACATTGGAAAATGGTTCAATAAACATAACAGTCATGATTTAAGTACTCTCATATATGAAGCGTTGTTTGAACTTTGCCATTGAAGTTGTTGGAGAACTACTGGGAGAATGTTTCATACAAAGTTTGTATCGTGAACCTAAAGAAATTATTTTTTCCTTTCTTTAATGTAAGCTTTGCTCACTACAGACATCCTCTTTCTCCAAACTTATTTTTTTTACTGAAATAATTATATTGGCTTGGGCTTTATGACATCATACCTGGTTTTCTATCAAAAACAATTATTGTTTTTGTTATTGATTTCACAGCAAGCAGAAAGCTGAAGTTTAAAAGAATGGTTAATTTAAAACCCAAAACCATCCTAGTAATAAAAAGTGAACTTAGGAAAAGTCTCATTAAGCACAATTGCTTTTTTCACACAATCTTTTGTTTATTAAATTTGGTTCCAGCATGAAGTTCTGTCTCAGCAGACGTTCCATCTTGGTGCTCTGACACCTTGGGGGACTGCTCCAAGATTACACAGAGCCTGGCACTTCGAAGCAGCTAATTCCATTTCAGGTTAGTATTTATCAAATGCAGCTTACCACTCACTTTTAAATGGGTGAGGGGGGAGGCTCACTCTGCTAATGGGAATGCATTTGTGCTATGTAAAGAAAAATCACAAATGGCAATACCGAAGAAATAGGTGTGAAATTAGACAGGGTCAAGGTACTGAAGCACAACAATAAAGTGCAATTCATTACTCTCTATGCTTCATGATTAAAAGAGAAAGTTCTCTACAGACCACATCCCTTTTAACAAGAAATCACCACACTCCACCTCCCATAACATAGAGTTCTACATATTATTGTTTTAGACATGTAGCTTAGTCCATTGCAGGGACTATCAGATGTATCAGTTTTCAGTAACAGTAACCACGATTTGTCATTAGTGTAATTACAAGGTAACAGCAGTGGAAGTAGATAGATACACTACATATAAACTCTTATAGTAGCCTTCCATGAGAGTTATCCAGTCCTTTCAAATGCACATCTTGGATTTTTCACTTTTTACTGAAATCATACATTGGTGTATCACTCAGTTTACCTACAAGAAAGAAAACATAATTTTGTGCTAAATCCTCAACTTATTAAGATCCAGAAGAAAGTAATAAGAAGGATGTCTAGAGCGAATAGGGATTGATGGATGTGCTGGCTTTGGCTGGGGTGGGATTCATTTTCCCTGGGTAAGCTGGTACGGTATTATGTTCCCAAGAGAACTGACTTTAAGAAGAAAGCAAACAGGGAAAACAATCTCTCAACAGAGTAACCACTATGCGCACAGTTTATGAATAAAAATGCTAAGAGAAAAAAGATAAAAGATAGCCCAGAAGAGCAGGAAAGAATGGTACTAGAAGCCATAGTTCAGAGCCATTGTACAGTAGGAAATGAGAAAATTTAGTAGTCAAAATGCACAGGAAGAAAAGAAAACCAAAACAGAGTAAACTAAGAAAACATTTGTTTCTCTGAAGGCATACATGAGCTGACAAAAGCTCCAAGTGGAAAAAACATCGTATAGCAGACATATAAACCATGCCCTGTCCCAAGAAGGAGTGGAATATACGTACCCTTCTTAAAATAACCTAAGTTACAAAGCCTCTGCCTTCAAGTGCTAATGAACACCCACCTGTGCTGTGACTGTATGTATGTGCTTTGGCACAAAAAAAAAAGGCAACATACCGTGAACGTTTCCTCTTCTAACTATAACACTGCATTACCACCCCACTGGTAATATCATGCCATACACTAACAATGCATATTTATATGGCATAGATGCATGAGTTCATATTCATGCACATAAATAAAGTTTATTTTTACTTTCTTCAAACTTCAGAAATTGGTTATGTGTTGGTTGTGTTTCAGATAAAGAACGTCCCAGAGCCTTTCTTACTGAACCCACAAAGGTTCAGAAAGATGCATTTAAACAGGAGTGCTATGCTTCTATTACCAGGTCTTTATAAATACACATCAATTAACATATAAAAAAACAAAACACAATGTAAAATACAGCTGCTTTGCCTCGGGATACTATATTGCAGGAATTAAATATGTCTTACCTCAGTGGTTCATGTACATAAAAACATCTTTCCATTGTTAGAATAACACAACCTAAACCTATACTATTTGTTCAGAATTTGCAGTATCTAAACAGCCTGTGAGCATTCATATCTTTTATTTCCTTTGAGAGTTCGTACTCAGAGTCAGTGCTTTGTTTCTTTCTGATAAAAAGCTAAAGAATGACTATGTTCCTGGATGAAGCCCTGCTCCCAGTGGAATTGAGAGGAAAGTCACCAGCAACTGGAAAAAGCTGGAATTTATCTGTAGGCATTTGTGGTTTATACCACCAACAAAGCCTACTACTTCAGCTTCAGGTATTCATATTGACTGCTACATCTGTTTTGCAGTCACAAAAAGAGACTCAGTGAACATTATCTTTCCTTAAAGATCTTGATGAGATTGAAATGTGGAATAGGAATGTCACAAAAATATTTTCAGTTCTAAGAACAATGAAAATCTTCGGAATAGATTCTCATTTCTGATCAGATTTAAACTGGATAGTTCTACTGGTTTCCACATTGTAACTCCAAATTTTCATTGTTTTGACCGATATCATAGTCAATATTTGAGTTGCAAGTGATGCTTCTACCACAAAATTTGACCATGCAGTTAATTCTCAAGATGGTCATCTCAGATCTCCATAAAATGGTTTAAGGAAAAGTATGCACCTCAGAATGGAATCTTTAAGAACAACATGCTGAGTAGGAAATTGTTTGCCAACAGACCATAGGAGCAATGATGAAATCAGGGATATGCCTTAAATTCTGTCCTTTCCCACGGTTCAGTGGCTTACTGTGGACTAGGTAGTCAAAAGCTCACTTCACTCTGGATTCATGGTCTAGAACATTTTGCTTAAAATATTTACGGGCTGCATTGCTGTAACTGTTGGCTGGCAACTGTGATCCACAAGGGATTTTTTTAATATTATTTTTTTTTTTTTAGCTTCTGAATGTTTTATTTAGTATTAACTTAATACTTAACTTCAGATATATATATATATTATATATATAATTCAAACAGCAAGCTCTCTAGATAAGGACTACCGTGTTTTGGGGTACTATCAAACAACTGATACTGCATAAAAGAAACTGATGCTAGGAAAAAAACCACCAGTATATGTTATGGCATGTGGTTGCAATTCTGTGCTCAGAGTTGTTTCAGTGACAGTCATTTACAGATGAATCAAATAATAATCTTCACTGACACTTCCCCACAAAGGGAGTATAGGACATGAAATAAAAAGAATATTCTAGATCAAGAAATGTTGTTCTGTTTCATATATTGTCAAGATCTATCTGTTGCTAAAATGTTTTCTGTCCTTACACCTTCAATTAGAAGTCTGTTCCAGGTCCCCACTTTGTTGATTACTGGGCAGGAAACTAGGAAGGATTTTTTAAGTTTTTCCACGATTGTTGTTTCTAAGGAATCCTTTTTGAAAGTTTCATGGCTGGACCAAGACTTCTACTAAGAATTCCACATATTCACACTTCACAATATGTGAGAATTCCATACAATTCTCCTTTCCTTGAAGTTCCCAAACACAAGTTCCATGAAGCAGACATAAATTTGCACAAATCAGAGGACAGCTGCTAATCTGGTTGTTTATGTTTTTCAGCCACATATCCACATGTATCTCTTACTTATTCTATTTCAAATGTGCAGCACAGTAATAAAAGATTTGTCATAATTACGGTATATTGAAAGCAGTCCTAAAGCAGTCAGATTGATGTCAGGTTGCCCACAGAGATTGTTCAGTTGTCCTTGGAGATATTTAGAGACAGAGATATCTGAAGATACTGCATGATGCACAACAACAAAGAGTGTAACAGAGGACATTATTGTACTCAGTCATTAACATATGAGAAAGAAGGATGCCAAGATTAGCTAAACTCTTGAGTACATAAAAGCAAACTTCAACTAAATTCAAAAGAACAAAAATACATAATGAGCAGCATGAAAATGTCTAATAAACCATTTTTAATGCAGAAAACACTTTTACTATATTCTTACAATAGTGATTTTTTAAAGTCTGCAAAATACACTTCGAACTCACATGGCTGGACAAATAATCAGGAATGATTTCCAGATCATTTTCTTTAATGATGGGTTTGAAACAACTTAAATGTAATCTCAGACATTCTTCAAAAGCCTGCCTTAATCTCTGAGGCTGCTAATGTTTGCATGACATCATTGTCATTACAATCCTGTCTCTTCACTCAGTAACTAGAAAAGCTGAGGGAAACATGAAAAGGAGTTTTTACTAGCATCCTACTCAGGTGTATAATTTCAAATTCCACTTCAAAATTTGGACATTAGCCCACAGAAAAATACACTGAAACCCCAAAATTCTTTCATGCAAACCTAGCCACACAAGCGTAGTCAAGCAGTCCCCTTCAAAGTAGTTGTTTTATACCCCTAATTATCCTTGATACACCAGAGGAATGAATTTTTCTTTCTAAAACCAAAGCATATATCAGAACTTAGAAAGCTCACATTTCTTCTTTTGTTATTCCACATTCAATTGACTGAACATTTTTACTTAGAGTATATTGTTGGATTTTTTTTCTCAAAACCCTGACATGCTCATACAACTTGCACATTTAAAGCAGTCACTTCATCATGAAATGACGCTTCACAAGAGAATGACAGCTATCAAAAGATAGCTTTCTGTATGAAGAAATTTCCATGATTTGTTCCATTCAACATTTTCAAAACAAAATGCAAGAGTAAATGGAAATTTTCAGTATGATTCATCTTTGATATGTTGTTTCTATCCCCATATGGTATGTACAAATTTTCTCCAACTGTTACAATGTTCCTGCGTTACAAAAGCTGAGAGAAAGAGCAATGCTACTTTAAAAAGTAGGTGTTAACTACTGATCACATAGGCACAAAGCAGCCTAATGAATTCATTTGTGCCTGGCAGATCTAGACCCAATTGAAAGTAACTGCAAGTGGATAAATTTCTTCAGGACATCTATGTATGTAGTTCACATTGTCACCATAGTTTAAAAAACTTTAAAAAATACAAAGACCTCTTATTCATAGAAAATCAACACTGCCTTAGATTAGTTGTCTAAAAGAAAGGGGTAGAAAAGCAGACACAGCACTAAAACATTTAGCAGTTACTACCTTGACATGAGGCATCTTAAATTTTGCAGTGTTTAAATTTACTTCCGGGTCAGCAATTGAAATAAAGAAAGTAAACAGTGATTAGTAGCAATCTTCTTACGTGGTCATACCAAAAAATTTGCTGACATATAGTAAATCTATTTAAATACGTAATTTATACTAAAAATAACACCAACGTAATTTTAAATAATGTTAAATCAATTGAAATGCTAAACAACCTCAGTTCTGCCCTGCACCTACAAAATAGAAAATGATACTTTTATGTAAGTTAAACTAACAAAAGTCTCTTAGCATTTAGTAATGAGTTTTAGGCGGACTAAGTAACAGACATGTATTGCAAAATTTATTAAAATGAAAGTACAGTCCTTAAATAAATAAACAAATCCAGATGTCTATTCCTTCGGCCTGAAATGGTAGAAAAGAAAGAAATGTATATTTGCATTTTCCACAAACGTATGTACTCAACAAAGCTTAACCTGAGATTAAAATGTAGCTTCATGCAGTTCTCCATGAATTGAAGAATTTTACCTTGCTGAGAGAAGTAATGGAAATGCAATTTCACTAAAAAAAAAAAAAAAAAAAAAAAAAAATAAAATTGCAGAAGTATTATAATATCACTTTCCCAAAGAAAGAAACAGACGGCCCAGGGAGATTTTACTGTGTCAAAAATACTTCTGGAAGCGACTACTGAATGTGATTCTTAAGATGAACTTTGTAGAAAAAGGAGGCGCAAAATGTGTTTTCCATGCATAATGAAGTACAGTTGTTGGCAGTCAAAAAACATAAAACATAGTAAGACTTCACCACATGAAAATATTATCTTCCCACTACTTAGTGACACACCGCAACATCTTGTACATGAAAGAGTCCAGGTAACTCATTAATAGCAATGTGAGTGTGCATTTATAGTCTCCACAGGCTATCTTCTCAGAGTCACAGGCTATTATTTAGAATCTAACAAACTAAAAAGTACAGATGAGCCCTAAATCTATATCCTAGTTACATAATAGAATATGAAAAAAAACCTCTTTAGTCCTATATTTTGATGAAATTTAATTTTTAAGATTATTGTGATCTTCTTCAGATTCACCTTTAAGTCTTTAAATCCATACTGTAAGCCTTAGTGATACTTAAATGTAAATGTCTTTTCAATAGCCTCCCATTCCTGTGCAAAATATGAGATGAGGGCGTGCATATTTCTTCTTTGTTACCTTGCACTGTTACTAAGAGTAGGTCATCACATCTGGAATACTCTTCATTTCTCTCACAAAAGCAAGCAGAAGAAGAAAGAGAGCATGAACTGATTTTCCTTTTCACTTTACATTTTAACTTAGCAAAATTAGGAAGTTTAATGTTTCTGGTAGCTGAAATAAACCCATCAAATGTATAATTGCCAGATTCATCACCATTGTAATTTGACTATGAAACAGTAGGCTCTACATGTGGAATTACTTCTTTCATCATATGAATATTATTTATAAACAATTCATTTAATATTGTTTGCTGCCGTTTGGGAAATAAGGACTATATTTTAAGTTCCTACAAATTATATGCTTTACTGTTTGCAATTTCCTCATTAACCTGATATCTTTTGGACAGCATATACAACATAAATGCATCATACCAGAAAACTGCACTTTGAAAAGGGATTATACATATGGGGAAGAGGTAAAAGTCTTGATGAGAAGGCATACTACATACCAAGTTTATAAACTGCCCAGAAATAAAATTCTCAGAAAAGAAGATTGCTACTAAATTGACACATTCCTCAGATGTGACTTCAGTGCACTCACTGCTGGAGATAGCAGTACTCAGCACATGAAGAACTGAGTGACTTGCCAGACTATTAGTAACAAATAGCTTTCACTAGACAGATACTAGATCAACAGTCATAAAGAATTATGTGAACTGATTTCCATGGCCAAAGCCCAGGGACTTCAAATACAAGCATTTACAGAAGTCTCATTAAGACAAGGACTCATATATCAGATTTGTTACTTTACAAGAGAAAATAAAATAAATTTTTGTAAGGCATATTTCATTTCTAAAAGAAAATTTTGCTGGTATACCATAGTTGGGAAAATCCATTATTTAATACCATACATAATCTTTCTGAAGTAAAAAGTTATATAAATAATCAGTTTGGTTCTCAATATGCATTATTAATTCTTTGTTATTTCGTACAATTTTCTGTGCTTTTCAAACTAAAATGCTTCAGACTCCTTGAACTATATTTTTCTTTTCTACTTTAATGTAATTTCTAGTAGCAATTAATTGTTTATATTAGTGAAGGAAATACAATATTGTTTATGTGAACATCACATAAAATATCTTTATGCAAAAATGTAAAATAATTTTTTTAAATCATTTTTTGATTTATCTATCATTTCATGCAGATTCCTACATACGCTTTTAGCAACAATCCTATAAAATATGAAAGCCCCTAAATATACACCAGGGTAAACATTCTCTATAGCTAGCAAGTGACATGGCAAATGCATAATATTAAGAATATTTTTATTTTCAGAGCACTGAATATTTGCTAATTTCTGCTAATTTTTTGAAATTGTAAATAGGGAGAAATATTATGCAGGGAAAAAAAAATGGAATGGCACATTGCAATTTGGAACAAAAAAATTACTAAAATAATACACACTCACAAAATACTCAGAATACCAACAGAAGACTAACCAGAGTTAGTTTCCTGGAATTTCTTAGCTCACAAAAGAAAAACAGAAGAGAAATTAGATTAATAGCTTTCTTAAAACGTGTTTTTCCTAAGTGCACGATTTGTACAGCCAAATGAGAAGTTTAAATGTAGCATGTCAAGTAACAAGCTCATTCAGTGTGCTGTACTTCAAATATACATATAAAAACATTTGCATTAAGTAACTTAGGGGGGTGGCTAGAATGTAAACACTAAATTTAAACCCAAGTTTTAAAACAACTGTAAGTCTTGTAAGGAAAAGTCTGCTATTTATATTGTAATAGAAACAAAAACAAAGAACTTCAAGGTATGAAATTTAGGGCATGTCTATACTGTGAAATGGACCATGGTGCTGTTATCCTTGAGTCACCAGAGGACCAAGACGATATGTCTATATGGTTTAGTACAGTACTATGCAGTCTTATTTGTGTGAGCAACTCTTATGTGACAAGAGTTATTAGCTCATCTACAATGCTGGAATAAAACAGTTATCCTAGTTCACAGAATGGTTGCCAGTACTGCAGTGGTGAGTTTAAGTCTGAATAAAGCAAGGGCAGATTCTTCAAGCACACCTAAATAAATGTGTTCTTACTGCTATTGGGACTTCAGTCTTTACTGATAAAGGGAGGCCACTTATTAGTAAGTCTAAAGTGGAGTGGTCTACACAGACATTCACAGTCTGTGCATGTGTGGGTAGTCAAATATCTTAGACTAGGGATAGCCATAAGGTTTGCACTCCCGTTTGCTGTCCTGCTGTCTTGAGCGTGAGGTAAAAGCCGTATAGAGTGACCCAGCTTTGTTTACAAACCTAACCTTTCCCTTTCAAAAGGACTTCAAACCAAGGCAAAGGAATGCAACTGTGAATATAGGCAACACTTTTCTAAGAATTCCCCCACCCCAAGTTTTTAAGGAAACAATTTTTCCCTTCAGGTGATTATCCCTGCACACTCATACTCCAGGTGACACCAAGCACTCTCATTCCTAGCCTACCTGATTAGACAAACTCAGAGATACTAGGACATGTTCACTTTGGCAGTAGCACAATTTGTAACAAAAGCATGGGTTAATCTTCAGGCGCAAGTATACGCACCACTACCTTAGAAACATTTCCCGAATTTTCTTGGGAGTCCCTCTGGCTTAAGCTGACAATTTGCTGATGATAGCTCTCTCCAGGACCTTCACAGTAGATAAGCACAAAGCTCACACTATTGTGGAGAAGAACTTAGTGAAAGCCTTAAAATAATCACATTAGGAAAAAGAAATAATATGCAGCAGTTCTTTTTAAAAAGCCTGAATCTACCTATTTTTTCCAGGGAAGATGATGGTTACCAAAAGGTCATTTGCATTGAAAGATAAAGACACTAGGTACAGACATAAAGGTTCACAGCAAATTGACATCCCTTTCTGGAATACGGCCTCTAGGAGAAAATGTCATTTGTTTGAAGAGCTTAAGGGTGTCAGCATGTGAAAAAAATTGAACACTCTTCCACAAAAGTACTGAGCAGAGAGTGATGCTAACCGTGTCTTCACACAGTTCACAGAATTCCTCATGGTAAAGGGGGCGGAAATATTCTGGGGGGATTGAAAGAAATCTGACTAATTCTACATTAGAATGCCAGTCCACTGCCTGCTTGCAGGTTCCTTTCTGTTATTAGTTAAGTGCCAAGTAAATTTGCTTTAGTCCTCAGAATCATAAAAAATCCAGTAGGCTGGACCAGATTTATAAAGTCTGTGTGGATGCTTCATTCCAAGCCATTAGACAAGTCTGCCACCAAAGTTAAAGACTGCACTAGTAAGCAGAGTACATCTCAAAATCAAGACTTGTCAATACCATGGATGTGAAATAATTTTCTTGGAAACATGATGCCTTGCTTTCTTCTGTATTTATAGTACTAGAGCAAAGCAGTTTGATAAAGCAGAAACAAAAAGACACGTATCAGAGCCTCAGATAGAGACAACAGATAGATCCAACAGGGATCCATAGGCTAGTTCTGGAGCAGAAAAACTGGCATCTTCCTATTGGTGGAAGAGCTAGCAGTAGAGGAAAACTGGGAAAAGGTCCATTATGGGGCCAGCTCCTGGCTGGCAGCAGAAGCTCCTGGATTCAAGCCAGTGAACAGCCTGAGGGTGCTACAGACACTGGTTGTTTCAGAGGAAGCAGGGCACTGTACTTTTTCTTTCCTTTCTATTCCCCGGAACAGTTCTCATGTAACATACAGAAGCATCAGTTGTTATAGGCTTCCTCATGTAATGCATCAGACGCACAGAAGGTGAGCATGCACTTCTTTACAAAGCCTGGACCAACAAAAATTCTTGAAACCTAGAACCAAATTCTCTACTGAAAACACCCAATTTTTTCTCTGCAACTAAATCAGAGTCCAAAACCTGAACATCCATGAGCTCCTGATGAAACAAATAGTAGTGAGAATGTCAGAGTTTTTCCTGATAATTCTGCCTAATTCAGGGTTTGGATATCCAAACACTTAGGTGTATGTGTTGTTCTTTTAAAGAGTGGAAACGGACCCCCAAAACAGTGGCACAGCTCAATCTCAATCAGTTCATCTAGGAGACAATAGAGAGACCAACAATGACAGAAAACTACAAAATTAACACTAAAATGTCAACATGAGAAACATAAACCAAAAATCAGTAAGTAAGGCAGAAGATTAACATACAGAATACAACTGAAGCACTACAGCAGAAAAGCTTTTCCTCCCCTGGGTGGTTAAAAAGAGAGGTGGTATATTCTCTATGAGTTTCAAATAGTAAACAACGGAAGATTAGGAACATGCCTACTGCAGAGGCTACAAATGTCTTGTTTACTGCCAAGGTTTGCAGGTCAGGTTTTAATTTTATCCTTTCATATCTAATCCTGTCAAGTTAATTCGCAGATACCTAGATGTGGTTGAAAACTTACGGAAATCAGTCCCACTGCACCTGTGTGGAATACTTATACAGGAAATAATGTCAAGAATCTATCTTCGTACTTTTAACATTTTCTTGAATAAGTTCTGAAAAAAAAAAACCCTGATTGCTTATGCACCCTTCACAAAGAACTGGGTTATTTTGTGTATTTGGGTTCCCTATTTATTATGTTATATAACTGTGGCTCTAGGTACTACTTTAGTAGGCTTTGATACTGTTTATTATAATTTCACGACAGCCTCTGGACACAATATTGCTCCAAATGAAACAGACAGCTATTTCCACTAATGTCAATCAGAGCAAGGTCTATAGTTTTGATCCTGTACTTTGAGCATACAAAACATGAAAGCACCCTAGCTTATATTTTGAAATCACTGTAAAATTAAGTACAATTACAATGATTAACCTTTAAAAACAGATCTGTATTTAGAAAAAGATCCTGTCTCCAAATATCAAGATTTTTCACCATACATATAGCATAATGTTGTATTCAGGCCAATCAAACCCCAAGCTCTTGGCCTGAAATGCAGAATCCACAGCCAAAAAAAAAATAGCAGTGTGGATCTGTTATAAACATTTGATGAAAATGTGTCAAACCTAGAGTTTTCAATTCTGTGAGTATATTCTGTATTCCAAAGAACTGAAATTCCTTCTGAAGTTAATTAAGCTTTTTTCCAGTTTTTCTCTAAATTTTACCATGTATAAGAAAACGGCTGTGGTGTAAATTAATAATATACTGTTTCCTTTTAAATTAGAATACTTACTAAAACAATTTCCTTCTCAGAACTCTGGAATTTGAAACTCTATTTTTTTAAGTTATAACTGGAAAACTGGATCTACTTGCAAAAGTACGTTTGACACTACTACTACTAGTACATCCTTATGCACAGTGGTACAGATAATTCTTTGCATTCCATGATAACATTAGAATCCACTGTTCCATAACACAAACTTTCTCCCAATATGGCTATCAGAGCAAAATTCAATTTCTGTTGAATTATTACTGGTTTTGGTGGAACATAATTTCTAATGTCATTGTCTTGCAAAAACAAATCATAGAATCATAGAATAGTTAGGGTTGGAAAGAACCTTAAGATCATCTAGTTCCAACCCCCCTGCCATGGGCAGGGACACCTCACACTAAACCATGTCACCCAAGGCTCTGTCCAAACTGGCCCTGAACACCGCCAGGGATGGAGCATTCACAACCTCCCTGGGCAACCCATTCCAGTGCCTCACCACCCTTACTTTAAAGAACTTCTTCCTTCTAAACTTCCCCTGTTTAAGTTTGAACCCGTTACCCCTTGTCCTGTCACTACAGTCCCTGATGAAGAGTCCCTCCCCAGCATCCTTGTAGGCCCCCTTCAGATACTGGAAGGCTGCTATGAGGTCTCCACAAAGCCTTCTCTTCTCCAGGCTGAACAGCCCCAACTTTCTCAGCCTGTCTTCATAGAGGAAGTGCTCCACTCCCCTGATCATCCTCGTGGCCCTCCTCTGGACTTGTTCCAACAGTTCCATGTCCTTTTTATGTTGAGGACACCAGAACGGCACACAATACTCCAAGTGAGGTCTCAGGAGAGCAGAGTAGAGGGGCAGGATCACCTCCTTCGACCTGCTGGTCACGCTCCTCTTGATGCAGCCCAGGATACGGTTGGCTTTCTGGGCTGCGAGCGCACACTGAAGCCAGCTTATGTTCATTTTCTCATTGACCAACACCCCCAAGTCCTTCTCTGCAGGGCTGCTCTGAATCTCTTCTCTGCCCAACCTGTAGCTGTGCCTGGGATTGCTCCGACCCAGGTGTGGGACCTTGCACTTGGCTTGGTTAAACTTCATCAGGTTGGCATCAGCCCACCCTACAAGCGTGTCAAGGTCCCTCTGGATGGCACCCCTTCCCTCCAGCGTATCAACCAAACCACACAGCTTATTGTCATTGGCAAACTTGCTGAGGGCGCACTCTATCCCACTGTCCATGTCACTGACAAAGATGTTGAACAAGACCAGTCACAACCCCTGACATTGAACCATTGACCACAACTCATTGATTGCGGCCATCCAGCCAGTTGTCCACCGAGTGGTCCACCTATCAAATTGATGTCTCTCCAATTTAGAGACAAGGATGTCATGTGGTTCAGCGTTGAATGCTTTGCACAAGTCCAGGGAGATGACATCAACTGCTCTACTCCTGTCCATCAGTTCCGTAGCCCCACCATGGAAGGCCACCAAATTACATCTCTTATTTATTCACTTCACACTTACTGGGTTTTTTTAGTAATTTTTTTTCATTACTCTTTGTTTGAAGAACTTTTCACATTGTAAAAATAAACATTCTACCCTTTCCTGCACTTTAAAGTTTTATACTAAAATTGTGTGTGAATACACAGCTTTCCTTTGTTTCTTTCTTTTCTTTCAGATTGTTTACTCCTACTTCTTTTATTTTTTGTTGTTACATTCCGTGAGTTTAATTGTATACAATTATCTTACATCATGTTTTAACACTGTGATGTGCTAAATTGCTAGTACTTCTTTTGAATTATAATTTTAAGTCAAATTACTGTCAATATATTCCAGTATATTCAAAAGAACAAACCTGAGATCTCAATGGATTTTTCTCTGTATTTTTTCCTAGGATTTCTCCTTTTGGTCACAGAGGGAGCAGAAACAGGGAGAAATCTTATTGCAAACTTAGTAGGTGTATCTCTTTCTGGAACAAAAGGCTTTGCAAATGGAAACAAATGTCAAACTGTCAAGGTCTGAAAGGTATACATAGTGCTAATACCTCCTCTTTCAAAGGTTCCTTTAGAATAAATACAAGCAACCAGATTAATAATATGTTCCATGTATAACTGTAGAGTAGGATGGTGCAATTACTGTTTTGGCAATCTAGAATTTCATACGGAGTATGAAATATGAAGTATAACTCTTTGTCATGTAATTATCCAAACATTTATTATTGGCATTAGCTAACACTGGTAAAAACTACCCATAAAGCAAATCCTTTCCCTTGGTTCTTATTTCATTTGAAAAAGTCAGAACTTAAAGAAGTTGTAAGACTGATGGATCACTTTGGAACAGCATATGCAAGAGTTGCCATCATTCTTGTAAAGTGTAATCCATAAGGAAAATTATATTGGTCTGTATAGCTAATAAAGAAAGATTTTAAGAAGCTCAAATAGATCTATGTTAAAATTGAAAAGAAAAAATTCTAGACACTTTTAAAGATTACTCCATTGTCTTCCCCAAAAGCTTAAGTTTCCCAGCACTTTGCATAATGATACATAATATCAAAAAGATTAAATAAAGAACAATTGTAAAAATCCCTGCATACTCCATGAAGGGCTATCTCTTCTATCTGTACTTTGTGTGCTCAAAGTACAGATCTCACACGTAAATTCCACTGAAGATAAAATATGGAATACCAGGAAATGCAATAGAAAAAAAAAACAAACCCCCACCCTAATGACAGATAAAATCTGCTTTGTATGTATATGGGTCCAGGAGCAACAATTTAAATTTGGCCTGGCAAACTGTGCTGCATCAGTTAAGCAGAACAGCTTTAACTGTAGTAACTGTCAAGAAGAGTTTCAATTAAGATTCTGAGAATTATTTTTCTCTGCTTCTGGTGTGGTTACAACCTCGGCTAAATAATACTACTTTTCTAGCATGGAATTTCATGTCTGTAACCCCCATTGCTTCTTTCCTAACAGACTTTATTTCTCCACAGGATTTTCCAGCTCTCAGCTTCCTTTTTCCCTACTGTAATGCCTGCTTCCTTGTCATTTGAGAAATTTCTCTTCTGTTCTCCTTTTCCTGCCTCAAAGCCCCAGGCTCACACATTAACTTATTTCCTTTATTCTCTCCCTTACTTATTAACCTATCAATGTCATCTGGCTCTTCCTCTTTCCAATGTAAACATTCCTTAGTTTCTGTGTCCTTAAAAGGCCTGCTGTTGTCCACACTTTTTTCTCCAGTTACAGATCATCTCTCATTTACTTAACAAAGAAAGTGCTGTTTGCAGTCAGGTTTGGTGGGTTTTTTTCCAGTTCTTTTCTCTAGTGTACATTGTGCATTGAATTTCATTGAAATGACTCCTCACAATCCCTCTGTTCCTAGCCATCTGAGAATAAATGTCATCCTTATTTGCTTCCACCTATCAAGCTGCCTTCAATATAGCTGAAAATGGTCTTCCTGGAATCTAGATCTCTCTTGGCTTCTTCGGTTCTTCTCTGTCCTGATTATCTTTCTGCTCCATAAATCAGTCCTTCAGAAGAGTATTCTCATTTTCCAGTCAATTCGCTACAACCTCTCACAGAAGTCTTTTCTCTTTCCGCTTCCCTCTTTACATCTTAACTTCAGATATCAAACTACTAGTTCTCTACGCATGACTTACAATTAAACCTATCCAGACCTATCTGCACATCTAATTATTCACCATTATTTCAAATCCAGCAGGATTAGAACAAAGATCCTCATTCTTCTTCTACTGAAATTTTTGCTGAAAACTTTTCCATCACTTCAGACAGCAACTTGTCACTGGTACAGGTAAGTTCACAATTATCTACAAATTCCTTCTACATCATCACTTCTAGGTTATGTGTTAGTCCTACAAATTCTTTCTGCTTATGACATCAAGGGCACAGTCTTCCACATTCATTTAAACAGCTAAAACATTTCTCTAACTCTAGGTCTCATTGCAACAATGTACTTTTTCCTTGCCTTGCTAGCTGGCTTTTGTCCTGCCTTTTCTTCACTGTTGGCACCCCTTGATTCAAAACAAAGATCACAAGTCCATTACTTTGACCACGCCACCACCTTCCCTTCTTTTTTTTACTGCGTCAGACCTAAGCTAGTCATTTTCACTATCGAATTTGCAAAGTTTGTTCCTGCATCAAGCTTTGAGCATCTTGCTTGCACAGGGGCACAACTCATCTGCATCAGGCAATTTTGCAATGAATGATTCATTAGCCTACCCTACTATTTAAAAACCCCAAAACAGTTATTGTGAAACCCTCCAAAGTGTTTATTAGTGCTACACTGATCCATTTTGACCTCCAAAGGTAGAAATTAATCTAATTGGTTCAAAACTAAGTTAATAGCCAAAATGAGAAAATCAAAAAGATGATGTTTGAATACCAAAGAAAATTACTCCTGAAAAGATTATTAATATAAATATAATTATCTTTGAGGTTTACTGTTATGGTAGTATAAAGTAAGAGAAAGCATGCAAGTAAAGTATACTGCTATTCTGTCAGAGTATTAATTCTTACTCTGAGCAGCATAATGAGGACCCACAGGCAAGAGATAAAAAACGACTGTGATGTAAAAACGCAAAGATACATGCCACTATTATTCTTTAATAACACAATAACAAATTTAAACTGAAAATATTTACTAGTTTCATAACATGTCATCTATAACTATATTATTATTCTTTATATAACCTTTCAGTTTAAAAAGACCATATTACATCAGCTATAATAATATGCGTTTCATGTCTCAAAAAAATAGCCTAAAATGGGCATTCAACACAAATTGCTAATGTCAAACAGAGATTAAGTTTCTTTGGAACTTGGAATATTTAGCTTCGGGCATGCTGAATGTGGGTCTGATGTGAAATTCCAGTACTTACAGTTGCCCACACATCGACCATAGAATCCCTTTATAGCACAAGGACAAACTATAACAAGGCAGGGTAAGCAATCTCTGGATTTTCTTTAACTACATGCTGTGGCAGGAAACTTTCTTACTCAAGCAGACACACAATGGATGCTCATGAAGTCATTTCTTTAAAAATACATTCTTACCTTGTTGCAAACTCTCTATTTCATTTGTTGGAAGTTTAGAAAATTCCCTAGTGGGCTGGTCCCAAAGAAATACATCCTTAATAAATATCTGGAATTCAGCCAAAATAGGTAATTTTGCCTTTTTTTAATTATTATTTATTAATATTTCTTGTGGCTCCCTTTGTTTTCTTTCCCCTGTTACTCCTTCTTTAACTACATGCAATTCACTCTCATCAGCCTATTTCCTTCCCTCTTCTCTCCAGCTCCACTCCTGACTCAGCATCCATGCAGTTTCCAAAGGGCACAGTTTCCTTGCAGATCAAATGCTGTGCAGAAGCCTAGATGGCGACTATATTTCTGGCAATCTCATTGCCCTGTCAAAGCTTTTCATGCACGCAGCTCTTGACATAAAGCAATTTCTTGAGACATGGCCAGCTTACCAGTTTTCCATTATTATAGTTTTTACAAAGAAAGTTATTAAATAGAAACCAGTAATGATGGAGGTAACAGATTGGTTTTGTTGCAAATACTTTAATGATTGATCTTGTTCTGTCACTTGATATAAGGCAAAGAACAAAAGTACAGACTGTTGATAACATCAAGCTACCATTCATTACCCATTCTAAGCATCCACGG
Organism: Psittacula echo; assembly: GCF_963264785.1. Taxonomy (NCBI): domain Eukaryota; kingdom Metazoa; phylum Chordata; class Aves; order Psittaciformes; family Psittacidae; genus Psittacula; species Psittacula echo. The sequence continues at coordinate 32,245,869 of NC_137738.1, read as the reverse complement.
TCCAAATGAGATAGAGACGTATGAGCCATTCTGCAGATGCTTCACTTTCAGAAAATTTTGTTAGCGTGATATCCTTTAAAAATCCACTAGTGAAATCAATCAAAGCAGAGTAGTGTTCAGGGCTGTCCAGCAGAGCCACCAAATAATCACAGACTATTTGAAATGGTGATAGAGAAGCTCAGTTAAGGACACAGAGAAATCAAAAAGAGCTGCCAACAGTTCTGCAAGATTTAATTATCCCCAGCCTGTCCACCTCAGCATGGTATCAGATCGTATAAGGGATCTAGCTGTGTAAAAATATTTTTTCAGCTGTAATGACAGGAAAAGATTGCTGCCTAAATTAACTTTCCATTTAGAAACGTTCAAGAACATGTAAAAGCACAAACAGGTCATTAATTTGCTTTCATTTTCTGCAATACCTAAAGATTTCTCTGTCACTACCGATCAGGAAAAGAAAAAAAAAAAGGAAGAAAGGTTTGCATTTTGCCCAAAGAATTAATTTACTTTTTAAAAAGGCCTGCATTTCTTAAATAGCATGAAGGAATAAATGTCTTCAGTGACAACTGACAATATTTATAGCACCATAGTTATAAGCAGGCTGTAATGGCAGCCACAAATAGAATCACAGAATAGAATCATAGAATAGTTAGGGTTGGAAAAGACCTTAAGATCATCTAGTTCCAACCCCCCTGCCATGGGCAGCGACACCACACACAAAAACCATGTCACCCAAGACTGTCCAGCCTGGCCTTGAATACTGCCAGGGATGGAGCATTTACCACTTCTTTGGGCAACCTGTTCCAGTGCTTCACCACCCTTACAGTAAAGAACTTCTTCCTTATATCTAATATAAACTTCCCTCGTTTAAGTTTGAACCCGTGACCGCTTGTCCTATCACTACAGTCCCTAATGAAGAGTCCCTCCCCAGCACCCCTGTAGGCCCCCTTCAGATACTGGAAGGCTGCTATGAGGTCTCCACGCAGCCTTCTCTTCTCCAGGCTGAACAGACCCAACTTTCTCAGACTGTCTCCATACAGGAGGTGCTCCAGTCCCCTGATAATCTTCGTGGCTCTTCTCTGGACTTGTTCCAACAGCTCCACATCCTTATGTTGAGGACACCAGAACGGCACACAATACTCCAAGTGAGGTCTCACAAGAGCAGAGTAGAGGGGCAGGATCACCTCCTGCACCTGCTGGTTATGCTCCTCTTGATGCAGCCCAGGATATGGTTATCTTCCACACAATCGACAAACCTCCTGGATTACTTGTGCCGGGCCACACCATCCCTCCAACAGATATCAGGATGGTTGAAATCGCCCATGAGGGCAAGGGACTGTGAGCCTGAGGCTGCTCCTATCTGTCTATAGAACGCTTCATCCACAGAGTCTTCCTGATTGGGCGGTCTGTAGCAGATCCCCACAGTAATGTCCCCTGTCACCTTTCTCCCTTTGACTCTGACCAACAAGCTCTCTGTTGACTGACCACCTGTCCCTAGATAGAGTTCCATACTCTTCAGCCTATCACTGACGTAAATAGCTATTCCCCCTCCCCGTCTGCCTGGCCTATCTTTCCTAAAGAGCCTATAACCTTCCATTCCAACACTCCAGTCATAGGAGCCATCCCACCACATTTCATAAATAACATACTTAACATAAATAGCAACTTCCCCTCCCCGTCTGCCTGGCCTGTCTTTCCTAAAGAGCCTATAACCTTCCATTCCAACACTCCAGTCTTATCTACTCACGTTCCAAACAACAGCAATGTGAATTCAAAAATCAAAAAGAGATAGTTTATTCTTTCATAAACACTAATATGCAGAGAAGTGACCATACCATTCAATAAATCAGCTGCAACATTAACCTGTTGTTAATTTAGTTGGTTTCAGATTCACATGAAGAATTCTGAAGACAAAAGACAGCAAGACTGCTACTGCTGAACCCAGCACAGCCAGTTTTTCTGAAATCACCAGGCAAACTTGAAGTGAATTCAAAACGTTGTCAACTTTGCACTTGCAAAATCAATTATCAGTGTTTATCTTGGAATAACCTTCATTTTTCTAGCCTAATTAGGTATGGATTTCTAAAAGCAGATGACAAAGAAAAGAACCCTAATTACTGCTAAAAGAAAGACTTCAGTAGTCTGTTTCTATTTTCGTATTATCAGAGAAGTAGAGGGATAAAAACAGAGACATAGTGCAGATTTCAATAACTAGTCTGATTCATATGCTTGCATAACTAACCATAAAATTGCCAATAGCTCATTCCGAGCTTTCTGTGTCGCTTTCTGTGCCAGAATTAACTATTAAACTATTAACTATTAACTATTAAATACTAATGCAGTGTAGTTTATTGTTTCTTTCTTTGTGATCCTTTTTTCTCCCCTCAAAATTAAGAAGCATAAAGGCTCATGTCAGGTTTGTTGTACATGTGAAACATGATGCAGCAGAAAACTGCAACTGTGTCTTCTCCTGAGCCAATGAAAGACATTTCATGAAAATACAATATCCTTGCTATGATTTTAGTGTCTATTTCATGCTCCTGAAGTATTCATATTTTTCAAGACAGACAAGGACAAGCACAGAAAAAAGTGCAAATAAGAAGTCTTTTTGCTCACTTTAAAAATATTGAAACTTTTTTTCTTGAGAGCTGAGAGGAAAAACATGTGTTATTAATTTGCCCAAAAAGAAAAAAAACTCAGAAATTAATAAACAACTGACGTGCTAAAATGAAAACATTCATGAAACTCTAGCATGATTCAACCTTAATGGCTGTTTATAGCAACATGCTTTTTCTGTTTTTATTTCATTTCACTTAGCATAATTGTTTTTGTTATTGGAGGATTGACATTTTATAAAAAGACATGAGACCACTACAGTTAATGCAGAATAAACATATATTACCCAGACTGCTGGAATGAAAAAAAAAAGGCTACTTTGCTGATTTTTCATTGCTGGATTTTACAGTTTACCATCTCTGACATAAATATGCTAATATAAGCCACTAAGAATGGATAAATGCACTGACATATGGGGAATACATAGAAGAATTGAAACCATTAGCAATAGCACCACTGATATTTTAAACAAAAGGAACTGTACTACTGGAGATAGTATCATTCTTAAGAAACAGTCAGCAAAAAGAAACTCTGCTCTAACAACAAGGTAATCGAAGTGATTCACTCCCGTACTAAGCAAACAGAATTCAAATCAGCATTTCCCCACAGCAGTTTGGCACACAAATTCCCTTCAGCTTCAAGGTCTGGAAAAATTCTGTAGTTTGATAAGAAAGAAGCACAAGGGTGCAACTGTATATAGTATTAAGAAGTAAAACTGTATTCTTTCAGAAGAATGTCACTATGATACTTAATGCAAAGAGTTTATTTATTTTAAAGATATTACAAAGTATGTAATCAGATGTTCTGATCTTTCACTATCTTACCACAATCCAGTAATTATGCCTGCCTCTCTAGTTATAAATTTAGATTTGCGAACTCTGATTTTCTTCACTGAAAAATAAAAATACAGTTAAACAAAGAATGCCTTAAAATGAGACTGTGACCTATGAGTTAATTTCATATGGAGTTATTATGTATGCAGGATCTCCTTTTCTACCTTTTCTATAACGTTTCTCTCCTTCCCAGTGGAGTGGCTGTCACAAGGTCAGCCATGCTTAGCAGAATAAATGAAGAACACATCTATGAACAGAGAGCACTACTCCCATTCTAAGCCACAGTGTCTTCCTGAAACTGTCCCTCCCAGGAAACTCTCGGACCACCCATGATACATGCTATTTGACAGCTATCTGTTATTGATGGACTCTCACAGACTGCCAATGTATTATGGCCACCCATTGTGGGTTTGCTTGAGGAATGCAACTCAGGCCATTCAACAAAAACAGTAAGAGCCTCCATGAGTTAAGCTAAAGCACTAAAAGCTGAAACCCCAAATAAAAGATCTAACCAATTAATAAATGATAGCTAAACTCTGACAATCCGATCTTCAAAAAGGATCTTCAAAAAGCTCTCAGAAGCCTGAATCACTTGAGCATCTTTATGTCATGCTATTTAGTCTATCAGCCAATGTGTAGTAGATGTCTTGCACTCTTACATATAAAATCTTGGAAGAGTACAAAAGCCTCTGATACATTAATATGGGTTGTATGTTCTTGCAACGTACTTATATTTCCAGACTGCAATATTACTACTGATAAGGTGTCTCTTTATCAATATGAATAGTTGTCTCATGAGTATGTCATGAATATTGGCATATGACCTATTCTAGCTATAAACCAAAATTCCACTCCCTACAGAATACTGTCCCTACCATGCACTGAATAAATTTCAGTCACTTTTGAAGTTCTGTTAGTTTTAACTGTAGCAGTATTTATTTTTACTTTTAAATTGTTCCAATTTTTAGTCTAGGAATTTGCAAGTTAGAAGCATAGTGGAAATGCAAATGGAACAAGAGGATGCACAGTTGATATGGCTTGAATATTGACCATTAATGACCTGTAACTTAAGCTTAGCTCTTAGGTAGCCCTTCATTCTAGGTCTTGAATATAATTCTGATGGACCCCCTCATTTTTTCTTCTCTTGAACTGTGAGGCCATACTTTGTACCCCTCAGGCACAAAAGAGCAAACAATAAATCAAATAATTTCAGAGAAAAGGTATACATGTCTAAGTTGAAAAGCACTTTGCCATCTAGTATACACTATTCTACTAAATTAAAGTAAGTGCATTTCATATATGCTTTTTATACTTTGCTCACTGGCATCACTTCTTTGAAACCACTGCCCATCAAAACTCCTAAAATAACTCAGTGGAACAGGAAGCGTTTACAGAAGTGGGGGCTTAAAAACTATGACTTTTTCACTTCAGCTGTAAGCACTGTAACAGGCAGGCCAGCTGTAGTGATGTCAGTCAAATGGATTCCAGATCTGATATCATATAGATAGTTACAAAACTATTTAATGAAATAAATAAAAATCTCTTGTTTCTTTACAATTTCCCATATAGTGCAATAGATTAAAGAAAATTATCTTTCTTTTCTAATACAAGTCTGAATTAGTCTTTAGAAATATTAGTCTTTACTAATATTAGTCCTTACTAATACAAGTCTGAATTAGGCAATTAAACAAATATATTAACACTCTTTTTCCTTATCTTGGTCCTGGAGAATCAAAAAACAGTCTCTTCCTCCAGACTCCATCATGGTCTGTTTTGTTTGCATCTCTTTTTTGAAGAGACCAGAAATGCTAGCTGTAGTCTAGGGTTCCTTTGCATGCACAGAGGAGATAATATGGCTCATTTCACTGTATAAAATTCCCTCACACTGATCAGTTTTTATTGGTTATATAATAATCATATTTTCATGAAATATTAATAGTGATTTGCCTTTTAAAATAACCTATCTGAAAGAAGTATTTCTGCCATTCTAACACACCCTGCAGTTCTTACTACGCAACCTCATCATTCCATCTGAATGACTTAGATAACACCTGGTTTTATTAAAAAAGTACTGTTTCCTTTTTTTTAGAGGTTTTGTTTTCCTCTGGATGGTATACTCACTCATTCTCTGTGGCTGAGAGTTTTACGATATATATATGTGCCTGGATGATATAGCCTGGGACCGAAAATTTATTTCTAAATTATTCCTCCCCATATCTGTCTACCAACAGAAAGTTAATTTTATTGTTGGGTAATCCACCTTTTCCTCAGGAAAATATTTGCAGATCATAGCAAATTCAAAAGCCAAACCATGGTCTTAAATGACATACTGCATATTTAAACATTTTCAAGAGAAAGGGATATTCTGTTGCAAAATAATAAAGGCATATAACTCACACTTAAAGAAAGTGGAGTCTTATTTATTCCATACAGACCTTTGTATCACTTACAGGAATCTTGAAATAATGCACTTAATTTTCAAGATGGACCTTATTATTTACAAGATGTTCTAAAACCTCTGTTTCTGTACCTAAAGTAAAAGTAACAGGAGTTGTTCAAGTCATGAGATAGCAATGCTTGCATAACACTTGGTAAGACAGTGGGAAAACCAGCTAAACCTGCCAGATTAGCAGCTTCCCAATGGAGAGTGTATCATATTCTGCAGTGCAAACAAAACATTTTTAAGTTGAGTCATTCATAGACAGAATTTGTTCCAACCTTCAAATATAGAGTAAATCTGACATTTGGAAACAGAATGCACTGAGAAGTGAAAAACACTTCACTCAATAAGTATCATAACTGGATACACACATTATTGATGGAAGAACCTCAAAAGTTGAATTTCTGAGCAGATGCCAGCTAGCAAGCTGGAATTTGTTCAAAACTTTCAGATCAAATATAGATTACAAGGAAAACAAAGTGGTAGACTGTGTTCATACTTCATACTAAAAATACAGTATTCTGCCACACAGAGAAGGAATTTTGGAAATCTTTATGAATTTTGAAAGTAATCACAGTTTGGGTGTCCTTTATTAGGTATTTTTTTAACCTTAGGATGAGTTCTAATAGATATTTAACTAAAATAGCAAAATGAAAAGGTTATTTTTCCCAAATAGTATTTTTTTGCCATCATTATTATTTTCAGTAGGTAAATTACATATGATTGACGTTTTATAGTCATCTATTGTTATCATTAATGTATTCCTCTAGACTTTCGGACTGCTTTGTAAGCAAAACCAAAAAGGTTTTTCTTAATTTTGTATCAGACTTCATAGTAAAAGAGCCCTGAAAATAAAATGGAAGGAATGCAACTTTTAGTTAGAATCACAGGAGAAAATGTTACGTGCTCCAGATACAACAGAATGCTGCCAGATGTAGTGTGCTATTTCATAGAATCATTGAATCATAGAATAGTTAGGGTTGGAAAGGACCTTGAGATCATCTAGTTCCAACCCACCTGCCATGGGCAGGGACACCCCACACTAAACCATGTCACCCAAGGCCTCATCCAACCTGGCCTTGAACACCGCCAAGGATGGAGCATTCACAACCTCCCTGGGCAACCCATTCCAGTGCCTCACCACCCTCTCAGTAAAGAATTTCTTCCTTAGATCCAATCTAAACTTCCCCTGTTTAAGTTTGAACCCATTACCCCTTGTCCTATCACTACAGTCCCTGATGAAGAGTCCCTCCCCAGCATCCTTGTAGGCCCCCTTCAGATACTGGAAGGCTGCTATGAGGTCTCCACAAAGCCTTCTCTTCTCCAGGCTGAACAGCCCCAACTTTCTCAGCCTGTCTTCATACGGGAGATGCTCCAGTTCCCTGAACATCTTTGCGGCCCTCGTCTGGACTTGTTCCAACAGTTCCATGTCCTTTTTATGTTGAGCACACCAGAACTGCACACAATACTCCAAGTGAGGTCTCAGGAGAGCAGAGTAGAGGGGCAGGATCACCTCCTTCGACCTGCTGGTCACGCTCCTCTTGATGCAGCCCAGGATACAGTTGGCTTTCTGGGCTGCAAGCGCACACTGCCAGCTCATGTTCATTCTCTCATTGACACCAACACCCCCAAGTCCTTCTCTGCAGGGCTGCTCTGAATCTCTTCTCTGCCCAACCTGTAGCTGTGCCTGGGATTGTCCCGACCCAGGTGTAGGACCTTGCACTTGGCTTGGTTAAACTTCATAAGGTTGGCATCAGCCCACCCTACAAGCGTGTCGAGGTCCCTCTGGATGGCATTCCTTCCCTCCAGCGTATCAACCAAACCACACAGCTTGGTGTCATCAGCAGACTTGCTGAGGGCGCACTCAATCCCACTGTCCATGTCACCAACAAAGATGTTGAACAAGACCGGTCCCAACACCGATCCCTGAGGGACACCACTCATTACTGGTCTCCAGCCGGATATTGAGCCATTGACCACAACTCTTTGAGTGTGACCATCCAGCCAGTTCTTTATCCACCGAGTGGTCCACCCATCAAATTGATGTCTCTCCAATTTAGAGACAAGGATGTTGTGTGGGACAGTGTCGAAGGCTTTGCACAAGTCCAGGTAGATGACGTCAACTGCTCTCCCCATCCATCAGTTTTGTAGCCCCATCATAGAAGGCCACCAAATTGGTCAGGCAGGATTTCCCCTTAGTGAAGCCATGCTGGCTGTCACCAAGCACCTCCTTGTTTTTCCTGTGCCTTAGCATGCCTTCCAGGAGAATCTGCTCCAAGAGTTTGCCAGGCACAGAGGTGAGACTGACTGGTCTGTAATTCCCCGGGTCATCCATTTTCCCCTTCTTGAAAATGGGGGTTATATTTCCCTTCTTCCAGTCATTGGGAACTTCACCTGACTGCCATGATTTTTTAAATATGATGGACAGTGGCTTAGCAACTTCATTCGCCAGCTCCTTCAGGACCTGCGGATGGATTTCATCAGGTCCCATGGACTTGTGTACGTTTAGGTTTTTAAGATGGTCTCGAACCAGACCATCTTGTAAATTTGGTTTACAGTACAATTGCTTGGAAGTTCTCAAAATTCATCTGCTGGCTCTGTATCTGCTACTTTTAAGAAATTCTAAAACAATTATTAACACTTGAAAGAGTAACCTTTATGTCATACTCTTCATAAATTTGTAGGAACTGTAACCTTACTTTATGCCTTTTCTTAGAATGACAGCTCTAAGATTTGTTTCCTTTTCCTTATTGTATTATTAATTATATTTGGATCTATATAATTTTTTTTTTGAAAAAAAAAAATCTCTACTATAGCAAAGTTAGCTAAAATCTGATAACTGGAATCAGCTCTTGCTTTTCACTACTGCAGGCTTTTTAACCCCAGTTCTGTCCAAATTCAAACTGGGCAGTTCAATTCTGATTATTCTATTCTACAAAGGCTCCTCTACTACACTCCTCATCACATCTCAAAATCAGAATTTTAATTGTAAAAAACATAATCTCATTCTGCAATGGCACATACTGCATTTTAGTGTAAACTAAACGAGTGAAGAACAACTGGTGACTTTGCAGGGCTACTGCTGAGACAGAGCTAGTAAAGTCTAATGGACTCAAGCTGCCTCCATATGATCAGTATCTGTACCAGAATCCCTGGCCTATAATAAAAGTGTCCATATTACATAAACTTTTTCATTGCCTGCAGTATGCCAGACCTTATAGAACTAGAAGAAGAAACTGGTGTGGAACAGCTGCCTTTCAAAACTTTTGAACTGCAGTAGATGCATTATAACAATTCTCTCTGTGAGGTCCATGATTTATCCTGGATAATATGCTGTCAGCATATGAATCGTTTTAGCATTTTTACTAGCAAAGAATGTTTTCATATCGATAGTAGAAGTATTAATTTTCACCTTACCTGTGAGGATTATAAATGTCAAAATAAACCCAGCAAATTCCAGTGTTCTGAAAGGTCCCTTTAATTTTTCTCAATTGCTTAAAAGGAGACTGTCCTGGGTTCAGCAGTAGCAGTCAGTTTTTCTCCTTCTTAGTAGCTGTTGCAGCACTGTGTTTTTGACTTTTGGCCTGGGAACAGCTGATAACACTGATGTTTGGACTGACCAAGGACTTTGTGAGTCTCATGCTCTGCCAGGGAGGAGGAGGGGCCGGGAGGAAGCAGGGACAGGACACCTGACCCAAACTAGCCAAAGAGGTATTCCATACCACAGCACATCATGCCCGGGGATGTAACTGGGAGCTACCCGGAAGGGCACGCTCTCTTTTCGGTCGGGCTCTTTTCCGGCGAGCGGTATCGTGTTCTCTTCCCTTGTTATTTCTCTTATCATTGCTGTTGGTGGTGGCAGCAGTAGTGATTTGTGTTATACCTTAGTTACTGGACTGTTTTATCTCAACCCGTGGGAGTTACATTCTTTCGATTCTCCTCCCCATCCCTCTGGGGAGTGGGGGGGGGCAGTAGACTGCGTGGTTCTAATTTACAGCCGGGGCTTAAACCACGACAGAGACAAAAGCCAAAACACAAACCAACAGAAAACTCAAAGGTGACAAAACCAGAACTGCATAATGAAATATCTAGTTTTCCCAAAGTTAAAGCATGTTATTAATGGCATTGTCCAAATGCCTCTTAGACACTGACAAGTTGGGACATCGATCAGTTCTCCAGGAAGCCTGTTCCAGTGTTTGACTACTGTCTCTTTAGCGAAACGTTCCCTCATGTCAAGTCCAAACCTCCCCTGACGAGTGCAGCTTTGAGCCATTCACATGTGTCCTGTCACTGAATACAAGGGAGAAGAGGTCAGCACTATGTCCACATCCTCATCTCAGAAAGTTGTAGAGAGCAATGAGGTCATCCCTCAGCCTCTTTTCCCAAACTAGACAAACCCAAAGGCCTTAGCCACTCCTTGTAGCAGAGGAGCTGAAATGAAAGTCATGAATGTTGAATTCCCATATGTGGATCTATGGTACGGTATGGCATGGTAAGGTATAGTATGGTATGTCGGAAAATGATCTATTTCTCTCAGGTAAGGCTCTTGAATGACTAAGCAGCTAGCTGGATTGAATACAGCTACAGTTCTGTAAAAAATCTTGTCACAGGGTGTCTCAGGTACTATGACATTCTAGATGAAGTAGATATATTGTGTCTGAATTATGAAAAAGCATAGATGAACCAACCTCCTCAGATTACAATGCCAGTATTTTAATGCATGAATTACTGTAATCATTAAACATCTCAAATACCACTCTTCAGAAACACGGTTGCTAGCAACAATAGTGATTCCAGCTACCGAGTTTTTCTATGGTGTAAGAAAAAGGGCCACAGGATCCCCTTATCAGCATCTATTCTCCCCAGCCTTCTCCAGTTCACACTGCAAGCCTGAAAGGAAGAAGGCAAAGGAGAAGTTCCCACAGCTGCCAAATCAGCTCATAGGGTAAACTTGTTAGGGAGTGCAGAACCAAGCACTTACAAGCCTGCTGTACTTATTGCAGTGAACTGGAAAAAAAGAGGCACAAAAGGTAGCTTTAAAGAATTTTTGCTTCCCGCCTTCTCTGCACTCTGCTGTACACAGTTCACACACAGCTAGGAGCTGGGCCAAAATGCTTGGTGTGGCTATCATACTCCATCTGACAGCTGGAATCATTCTATGTTGCTATTTTAATTTGAGACAGAAGAAGTTATGTCTGTTTTTCTTTTCATATTTAATCTGTTAGCTAAGACTTAACTTTTCCTTTTCCAAAAGCTCATGTAGAATGCAGTTCATTCCATATTTCCTTTTCCTTACATTTTAACTAATTGTATATTTAATGGCTGAATTCTGCTTTTTATAGGTCCTCTATACATTTACATCGTAATTGCCAAGCATTTTGGCCCTAAGTTTCTTAAAGACCGAGTAAGAAGGGAGAATCTTCTTGGAATGCAAGTGCTTGAATTTTATCTAAGTGGGAAAGTGAAACCTACTCTGGAATAGCTTTTAGTATCAGCAAATGTCCAACTGCATTCTATGAATGTTGAGCAAGAGAAATGCGTGATAGACTCTTTTCAAGATGGCAAGAAAAAGAAATGAGATACTGTAAGGACAGCTTCTTAGAGGGCTATGTGAGATAATTAAATTCTAATTTATACTTTGATATAAAAGGCATAACTGAACAAACTCCTCATGATTAGTCCTTTAGTTCTTCCTATTTGGCAAACCTTCCTCACTTTAGCTTCTCAGGACAGGAGACTGTATTCAAAATTCAAAGTACACTTCACAACATATTTTTCTACATGCCCCTTCATGGAGCATGCTCACTTATCCCTTTCAATAGTGTATTACTGGCTCCTGGAAGACAGTTGTGTAGTGTGTGAAGGGAGCAAGAGAGGTTTATTTTGTCTGGCAGTTTCTCTTCATGTCCTTTGAAAAAAACTTTTTTTTTTCTGAGGCATTGAATACACTGATTTGCAGAACTGTTAGGTCAAGAGCAACCTCTTCTAGTTTTTTACTTCTCAGTAAGTCTGAAAACCAGGCCATGGGCATCTCACTTTTGCAATCTTTTTCAGAAAAAAAGGCTTAACTAAAAGTGCAGAAATTCCAGTTCTTAACCTTGCAGCTATCTTCTCTCAGCAGAGCTTTCAATCCCTCACTCTAGTCACTCTCTTAATCTCTCCATTATCATCACTTCTCTCCACATATATGCTCTTTCCATCCAGTTCTTACAAAGTTAGTCTCCACCATTTCCTCTTCACTCTCATTTTCTATCTGATGATTTCCAAGAAACTGCCTGTTCTCCAAATTATCCCTATGACGACAGTTAGTGCCTTTCCTTCCTACTCCCAGCCAATACTTTCTTTTCAGTGCACAGGGGACCCCCGCCCTTCCTGTCTAGATACTTGGTAAACAGAATTTACATTAAACAGCTGAGTAATCAACTGTTTAGTACCACCCCTTTCAACCTAGTAGTGCCATTCAATAAAATATACCCTTGAAAGAAATGCAGTAAAGAATTTGTAATAAACTGCCTATGAATTGAGAAGCGTGCCACTGCAAGATTCATCTAAAATCATGTGGTGTACAGCTGTTATTTGCTGGCAACACACTTAGAATGGCCAGAGTATCCCATGATTAAGCTGAATTATAACGTCCTTTCTACTTTACAGAAGGCTTTTTCTTTCCTTTTTAAAAATCTGCCATCCTTCTTCAGAGTTGTCATATGTACTTACAAGAATTTCTTTGGCACAAACACTTTTTCCACCAAACAACATCAATTCCTATATTAATTGGCACACAGCATCACAAGATTTTCTTAGAAACTGCAGAAGGAATGATCTTCCTGCTATAAGCAGAGACATACATGTGCAGTGAGGAACTCTGATTCTGAATTCTCAGGGACTGGAATAAATTCAGTAGGACTGTCTGTGGTGTCACATCAATAGCTTCTCCACAGGTTTGACCACCCTCCTCACAGCAAGAGTATGGTACAACTCAAAGCCCTACATTGTTTTCCATCAAAGCAGCTTTTAAGAAAGCTTGGCAAGGGCCAAGATTTCCAAATGTAACCAGTGACTCAAACATAGCAGTCAAATGAGGCACTGTAAGAAACCAAATCCACTTTGAGAATCTCCCAAAGGTGGGTAAAGCTGAAGCCTCTCTGTTCCCCAAAGTCACGGAGACTAGGACTAAATTTAGGATAAAAGACAAGCTATACATCTGCGCTTTCCCTGAATTTCTAAATTCAGTTAACTGCTGAAAGTTGGATAGTTATGCAATTCTCTAAATTTGAACACTATCTCACAGGTTATTAACAAGTTACGGCCTTGTAAAAAACACAGCTGCATCAGTCAGTGACTGCTAATGATTTTTTTAAAAGCACTGTCTTACATGAAAAAAATCAAAGGTCTCGCTCACTGTCATAATGATTTATCCGCTTAGCAGCACTCAGGGTGCTGTTCCCTTTTGCAGAGATCTTTTTACTGCAGTGTTTGGTCCAGGGAATCCAACTTCTCCCTCTGATAAGTCTTATTTATGAGAATTATAAGAATAAGAAAGGGCACATGAAACTGCCTTAGACTGCATTATGTTAATATCTTAGTACCCTTTACAAGTTGATGAAACTGGAACAGCCTTTAGCCTATGAAAATTCAGGTAAATTGTATTAAGTGCCATCTCAGGTGTTTTTTTTTTTTTGTTTTACAATTAATACCATGATAATAAATCTGTACATTTGAGGATAAAAGAAGAGGTATACTGAACATGATGGTGAATGAAAATAGAATGTTAATAAAATTTAGGCAGACTGCTATTTCAGTAAATTGGATAGAAAAAATTAAACTTACATGTTCATTAAATTTCAGATATGTGTACTCCAAATCCTTGTTTAATTCCCTGAGGTTACACAAATGAGAGTACACAAATCTGGCTAAAAGACAAGGAAAGAAATACATTCAGAAACCTCAGAAAGCATGTATATGAGGTCAGCAGCAGGCTTTTTTTCTTTTTAATGCAGCTGTCTTCTTTGGCTGGACATGGGTAAAGGAAAGAATTTCTCAGCAGACACAAGCTGCAGCAGTCTTTGGCAAAGACAGTCTGCATACAAAGCCTGCATTACTGCACACTACTGCTCATAAAGACAACTGATGAGATTTCTTCCTCAGCACCTTAAAGTAGTACATAGAAAGAGAACAGGTTTGTGAAATGACTGAAGAGTTGAAAACCTGATGTTAAGCATAAGGATGTTCTAGAAGAATACTAGTCTCTTACAGTCTCCTCTGTTTTGTCATTTAATTTTAATCACACTCTGCATTTGAAGATTCTCAGCCAAGCCAGTTAAGTGACTGCATATCTTATCACACCAGACAATCAAAAGAATTAAGTAAAACATGCTAGCTTAAACTGCTATAGTTGCAAGCACGTTTTATTTAACATGTAACCTACATTGTCATAGGAGTAGAAACTCTTAAGATGGCAGCACAGGAAATGCTCGAAGGTCTCTACAGTAGAAAGCCCTAAAGTGAAAAAAAAAAAGACCTGTATGGTACAAGCAGGTTTGGGAATTCTTGTATTCAGGAATAATTAACAATTCAGCAGTCCATTTCTGATGAAAAAAAAGCACATCTTTTCTTCTTCTTTATCAATAATTCCTGAGCAAGACATTACTGCATTTAGAGAATTATGTTTTATTAACTGTATATTATGTATTATGTAAATTAACTGTAGCTGTTTAACATGCATAGTAGAGGTATATTGAGTTCCAGCTCAGGAAATCTGTGAATTTCCTCAAATTCCAGGAAACTATGTTTTCTGAGATGAATAGTAACCTATTTGCAAAAGCTTATTACTTCTGAAGCTAATTAAAATACTAAAGAAAGTAATCTGTCTTCAGAGTTTTACCAGGTGTCCTTTTCCACAGATATGCTTACATCCCAGTCTCAGTTCCTAACTTTCTTCAGAAAACCCATTCTAGCCTTTATATATGTGGATGTTTTTCTTTTCTCAGACAGTACAAGAGGATCTCTGCCCATTGGCTGCTACAGTTGCCAGATTTTCTTTTAAGTGAGCTATCCACCCTGATCCTGATTGCTTTTCTCAGATTTCACCTCAAGCCTTTTCATTGCTACTTCTTCTCTGCTTTCTTGTTCCTTATGAGAGCACTCCCACACTCCTGAAGTTTTTCTCACATGACAACAGCTTCCCCTCAGATGTCCAAGCTAGCTTTACTTTCCATCTTCTGCTTCAACTTGTTTCATTAATATATAGGTTGCTCAATCCAAGGGCCATAAATAAGACAAAGGTATTTTACCAAGTAAGTTTTCAACAAATGTCTATAAAAAAAACCTTTTAAAACCAGATTCTTGAAAGTTATTCTTATCTTCAAGCAGAATTTTTTTCAAATACATTTCAGAAAAGCAAAAGAAAAAATTGAATTTTTAGAATCTGATAGTATTTTCTAGCCTTTGAATTTGATCTTCTGGAATAGAAGATCAGAAAAGCTGACAGTTGGCTGCTTATTCCTCTCAGAGATAAAATTACAGGAGAGATAAATCCAAAAATTATGAAATTACAACTAATTTTGATGTACTTACGGATTATGAGAGGGAGGAATTGGGATCGACTGGGACAAACAGTAGAGTCAAAAGAACCATGTGAAAGAGCTTTCCTAACTTCTGTGAGATCATATTAGAGGTCAAACCGGTCACAAGTTTTAAATCCACATGATCTAGTCTGTGACAAGATAGCCCTGAATCCTAAGGAAGAATATCATACTGGAAAAAATGTGCTCTACATAGGAATCAGACAAGACTAATACAATACTAACGTCAAAACTCAGCAAATTAAAGTCTGAAAAAGAATTTTCCATATCAGTATGAAAGCTACCCCCATTGTGGAAAATTTTATGATTAAGTGAACCATCAATGGTGAACCAAAATTGCAACAGAATGGAGTTTTCATACAATTTGATTTAAAGTGAAATCTCCAGATGTGACCACCAGGAAATATATACCTTGTTAGGAGCTAGTAAAAGGTGATAACTCATATTTCCAGACACATCCAAAACCACTTGTAGCCAACTCTGACTAAGCTGTGGTTTTAGTGTGAAATCGTATTACTATCTGAGACCCACAAGCAAACATCCTGACTGGGAACATGAAGTATGTCCCTCTTCAAGCAGGTCGGCAGAAAATCAGTACTTAATTTTCAGTGGCTCCCATGCAAATATAGTTGTGAAAGAGTTCTCCAGCTCTCTACTATTCATTTAACTTTCTCCAGCTGCCAAGTAATGCTCATGTGGTGAGTTAGTATCTAATCTAAATGTGCCACAATATAATAACACCTAAAACTACTGTTATTTGAAATAGCTGTACTTCTAAACATAAAATCAGACTTATAAATTAATACAAAATATATATATTCTATTGAGTAAAAATTTTCATTAATATCTTCCACACATGTAAATTCGATATTTTACTGATAAACAAGCCACTAGCTGAACTTACATGGTAATCACAAGATGTTAATGTTTATTACATGGCAATTTTAAATTGCCATGACTCCAGTAACAAGAAATTTCTGGAGCTTGTATATACATCCCAGAGAATAATTCAATTTGCAGGAATAACATGAAATCTTATCATCCCAGTCTGCCTGAAGTAAGGTCAACACTGAACTCAGACCAGGCTGCTGAGGACTTTGTACATTTTAGTCTAGTTTTGATCTGTGGGGTTTTTTTAATCTTGTCGTTATCTCTCGGGATATCAGTTGGGTGGCTACATCATACTGTCATATATTTACTTCCTTTAAGTCTATAGACAAAGAGAATAGAACAGATTTTCCGTATTTCGTATAATGTAAATTATACTTTTGATTATTTTTCTTCAAATGCCCTACACTGACTTATCAAGCATGTGTTTAAATATCTGCATACTTCAAACAGGAAACCTTCTGAGGACTTGAGGAAATGGTCTCACCCAACCTTCCACTCAAAATAAAGTCAATGCTGAATTCAGATCAGGTTGCTCAGGGCTTGTTCTATTTAAGTGTAGTTTCAGGTGGGTTTTCTTTCTCTCAAAGCTACCTCTGAGTATATCAATACTGTGGTAGCAATTGCATACTGAATCCAAAGTCATGATTCTGTCATGAAACATTAAATTCCAGCACATTATACTGGCTCAGAGTTTGGAGCTTTTTTAATTCTTCTCTGCATTTTTTTAAATTATTTTTCTTAAGCAGTTACTGATGAGGATAATAATACGCAAAAGTGTACTTGGATGGTTTTGCCACACAGTGTTCACTCAGCTTGTACAAAGGTGAAACCAATACTCAACTACAAGCCACCAAAAACCAGCTGATGACAGTAGTATCCCCATTTGTTTTTATCTTGCCTCAAAAACATTTCAAAGAGAGATGATTTATTGTTCCCATATTTGGAAGGTAAGACTCCCACCCTATTTTAACTTAGATTGACTCAAATGTGTTAGAGTTATCACAATTAAACACTATAATATCCCTTAATGTATTTTCCCTAAAATAGATTGAAAATCAATTAATATTTTTGATAAGATAAACACTTTGTGCTATGTAAGTTTTGAACAATGAGTGAAAATTAGGACGTGACAATAAGAATAATAAAACTGATAAATCATCTTGAAAATAAATCTAAGATAATTGCAAAGCTTCTATCTTATTTCCCTTGTCCAGCTTTCATAGCAACCATTTGATAAATCATTCCAGAGTATTATATGATGAAAGCAACAATGCCCCCCATCAGTTAAAAAATCACTATTATACCCATCCAGGTTTTTTCCTTTTTCTGGAAGAATACTTATACAAGTGATATATAATGGCTGGAACAAACTACCTCATGGACAGGTGCTGGGCAAGCAACCACTGAACTGGAGTGCTGCCAGTACACCTCACTCTTGGCTGGATCTTTCCACAGCAGAAAGCTTAGCCATAATGTTTGAATTTCACTCATCAGCCACTTCCCTTTTTTCACCCCTTACTTCTTCCCTGCCAGTGTTTCCCATTGAATGCAATGGGGCTTTGTGCAGAGGTTATTCAGAATCCAATATAATTCTTGGTCATATTCATTCAAATTTTGGATGAAACAGGAACAGTGTCAACCTTAAAACCCTCACTAGTGGTAGGTATAAAATTCTTCTAGTGTTGGAAACTCTGGTTGCCTAATGAAAAGTCTTTCTTCCAAGGCATTGCATTATTCTTTACTGATTTAATAGAGGTTTTCTTCCTTTCCACTCCACAAGTTTACCATTTCATTTCTTAGCTTCTTTTCCTAACTTCATGCTACATCCTATGTTGGAAAGCCCAGGTGATTTTTGATTTCTTTTTTAATTTTTTTTTTTTTTTTTTTTTTTTTTTTTTTGGTTCTGCAACTCCCCAAAAATGCTTATTTAGAAAACATTTTCGAGTACTTATTATACAGATTGACTTGATTAATGGAATTTACAATGCAACTGTAATCCTTCAAAGGAGCAGTTTCTGCACATTCCTTGCTTTTCAGTAAAGTCTTCCTACTAACGTCATCTTCAAAATCTTCCCCCAAACCATATCTATAGGGAAATTTGTCAGCTGGTTCAAATCCACAGCTCTTGCTTCCCAGGAAAGTTCTTCAAGAAAAGGGTTTCTGGTCCTTGGACTTCAGATTTGGCTCTTAACCAAACTGACTTTACTTCATACAGTTCAGTATTAAGGGCTTTGAGCCCCAAGGAACACTTTCCATTTAGACCAGTTTGGCTTGTAACCATAGTCATTATTTTATACCATTTATGGATTCTACCCACCTGATAAACAACTTATTTGCCTGAACATAGTTACTTCAAAGCCTTCATTCACAGCATTATTGCAATTGAGCCTCTAGACTTTTAACAGTTAAACTTTAACAAGACATTTTCCACTAAAATACATTCCAACAGCTGGACCACAGATCAGGATGCTGTAAGCCTACAGTCAGCTCTATTACTTGGTATATAATAACAAATTTTTTGCAGAACTCTGTCCATTGTTAAACGTCAAACTAGTTTTTATCTGGGTGCAAAATTTAATAAACTATACCATTTGGTTGAACATAGCATTGCTGAATGCAAAGAACAGAAACTCAAAATGTTCACCACAAGATAGCAATTAACAGTTTCTCAGTTCAAACAACACATACACAAGGAATAAAGCTTCCAGAAATTCTAAAATCACAGGAATGCTAGCATCTTTATTTACAAATAGAAGGAGATATGCAAATGTGACAATATTCCTACATGCAAAAAAAATTATGCTTACTGCATAAACATTTTTTGATAGTATCCAGTACAGCCAGTGTTGAGGATGTAAAGAGCTACTGTACACTCTTTTGTATGTAATGACCATTGTTGTCTTTTTAAAATAAGAAGTATAGAAAGTGTCAATCCGTCAATGTATTTTCGTGTTTCAACAAATGAAAACAAAGAAGGTAAGTCGATAGGATTCAAAACAATATACAAAAAATTCATGTGACTGATAAGCTGTAGGGAAGCTATTGTTCCAAGATAAAACAGACACACAGAAGTCTGTTTTCTATTGCTGCACTATAATTAAACCATTACATTGAAACATAATGCTGTTAACACAGTTTATTTTTAATGATCAGTAAAAAATAGGAACTGTCATTGCCTAATGCCTAACTTCTTTGGACTACTTTTTACTTATAGATATCTGAAAGGTTCAAAACACAACAGTGATAGTTGTTCAAAACATTGTGATAAAGTTATTACACTATTTATTCTGACATGGCATCATTTAAAATAATATTGCTTTTTAAATCTTTCAGGCCTTTGAGTAAATACAGCATGCCAAAGCCCCTTGCCATTTCCCTGCCCCTACTTACTTCTCTCTTACATTTTCAGAATTAATAATCCAGTCAGGTAATTTGAGGTGGATGCACATTTTCCCAACATTCAACAAGTACAGTTTTGCAATAGTTCCCATGCCAGAATTCTTCTTTATAGGCTCTTAGTCAAAGCATTTGTCTCTGTAGCATGAAGCATTTTGTATGAGTTTATAACTGACAGAATAACCACAGTGGAAGTAGATGAACAATCCTTTACAGCCACACAGCACTTTGGCAGGTAAGTAAAAGAGTAGTAAAAAGCAAGCTTACAGTGAAGATTTTACATATTTTAATTACAAATAGGGGAAAAAAAGCAACAACTTACCTGTGGAGACGAGGGACTAAAAGTCACACTGATAACAGATTCTGTGTGTCCCCCCAGTTTATGTGAAAAAGTGCTTGAACGCATTTCATATATGTAAGCCTAAAAAACAGTAAAATTGTATTTTCATTTATAAAAAAATACATTTTGGAAGAAAAAAGTTATAGTATATGAAGACTAAAGATTCAGCCTACAGAGAAGTTAGAGAAACTTCATAATAGCTAAACAGATAGAAAAGTCACCAACATCTTAGAATCTATTTCTATAATTCAGAGCAATTTAGCAAATGGTTAATTAAAAAAAAATATTTACAGAGAGTAACACAATCTTTTCCCCTTAAATAACAAAACATTAGTTACATTTCACGTAGGCAGGTAAAATGACCCTTTAAAAACGTATTTTAAAGGGTGTCCTTCAGAATTTAAACCATTTATTTTAAGTAGAAATATGTAGAATCTAAACCCAAGGTTTAGAAACCTCAGTTTCTAAATTAAAAAACCCTTAAGTTTGTCGCTACATTAAATAATTTTTTTCAGTCTCTACACAGGTCTTTGCAGTTTTTAATTAAACAGTATTGAATTCAATAGCAAGTTAATAATATTACAAGTGATGTGGGTATCAAAAATGAGAAAAAGCATACTCCCTGCTTTTCTCCTCAAAGGAGAAAGGGAAAAGTACTTTCCAAGGAGTAAATTAATTTCAATAGCAAAATAATTATATTCTTTAATGAAAAAGTACTAATGCAAAACTGCATTAAGAAAAGAATCCAAAATTCAATGGAAGTCATAGACATATTGATACTATGAAAATGGTTGGACTGTGGTATTAAATTAGCATTATCATACATAAATAAAACAGAAAATTATTCAAAATAAATCCTGTAGTATAAGTCCTCCACATAAGAAACACTTGAGAGAGTCACATACAGGCACATAGGATTGTTTTAGACTATGCCTTATCTAGTAAAAAATAATTATTTGCAGGATACAGTCAGACAATATGCATACACAAGGCATATCAAAAAAGACACAAATGTAGATGCAGACTTACTTTGTACATTCTAAATAAAACATGCTTCTCAAAATAATATATTGTAAAGCATGCAAAAAATACTCAAATATAACAATCCAAACTTTTCAGTCACAATAAAAAAAATACAATGTTCCATTGTCTTTACTAAATCTCTTCAGTTAAGACTATGAACATGGAATTCAGAGCACAGCCTAACATAAATTTTTTCGTTGATACCACCCTAAAATTAGTTATCATTCAGAACCAATGCAGCTGAGCTTCCCATAGCAGATGGCAAACTGCTGCAAGATATGCGTCCCAAAAACTTGTGGACTCAATAGACAGTCTTCCCAATTTATTAAAAGATTCATGGACCAGTGTAGGTCCTGAAAAACACTTAATGCCTCACTCAGAAAACAAATCTTATCAGTCAACTCCAAAGATTGTCTAGTCCAAGCCAGCACTGAAAAAGCACCGGACAGTCCTCAGTGTCAAATATTCCATTCGTGGCCATATTAACTGAGAGGTAAACCAACAGGCCAACTGTAAATCTACTTAATTGCATTCAGTTTATATACCTCACATATGCTGGATTCAGTCCAGTGTATAGAATTAAAACCACCTACTGGCATAAATGAAGTACTTAAAACCAGACAGAAACATAGGTATCCATTTTTAACCTCTGGATCTTACGTAGCATTCCACAAAGATATTGCCATGCTAGCTGGGAAAGTAGCACAGTTCCCAGTAATGTGTTAAAATCATTGCATCCTTCCTAAAAGGATACAGCAAATGCTTGGCAATTGGAAATTCTCCCTTAAAAAGTAAGATCCTCCTCCCTACTTTTCAGACATCTCAGGCAACTGGTCATAATAATGAGTATTTGATTGCTAGTAATATGAAAGCCGGATTTTTAAAATGTTTGTTTTAAAGCATACGGCCACACCACAGTGACAGGACTTATACCACCTGGGACATGATCAGTTCACAAGGGAACAGACAGGAAAGGTGAACCCAAACAAGATAAAAGTGATATGATGCCACAAGAAAAGCATTCTACTGTGTCTCTACGACATGAAATTATTTTCTCTGATGGAAAGTACACAATTAAAAAGAATAGAACTGAATGAGGAAAATACTGGAGATAGTTGAATCAACTCTAGAATTTCTAGATTTATGAAACTCCTATTGCAAACAATTATTTCCATTCACAAACTAATTACTCTGCAATTGCAAGTTGTTTGAATGCCTGAATCGATTCTTCTGCATATACTAAGACCAGTCTTTGGCAAAGAGGTATAGGCACCAGACAGCACTCTGCTTTCTATCGCACACCATCTTTTCCCTTTCTAGCCCCAAATTGCCCTACTTTTACTTTTCAAGCCTACTTTCCTCCCTCCCTTTCATGAAATTAGACACAAAGAAGAGGGAAAGTCAAGGACAGCAAGAGTCAAAGCACCAAATGCTTGGAATTACAGATCTACAATGCCTTCCAACAGTTTCTGAGCTAGGAAAAACCATGGCTTCATGTTTTAACCAAGGGAACATACCACAGAGAGACATCGTTAGTGAAGCTGAAATTTTTCCATCCTAATCTAGTGGCTTATAGACCTTTGCCAAACTTATCCAATAAAAATTAATTTTCCATTCTAGGTTCTCAGTTTAATTTTGGGAGAAGTACATTCATTTTTGGCTTAATCTCTATGTCCCCATTCCACTCTATAAAGTAGATGTGATAATATTTCAATGTTGGGTTTTGGTTTTTGTTTTTTTTTTTTCAAGACAAATCCAATGCTTGTGAAACCCAGGTATTCTAGTAATTTATGCTCTTCCACACACTTTCTAAATCAACCATTTGGTTCACACCTTTCTTTCAAAAATTGCTATGCAGCAGTTGTGCAGCTTCAATAGAATCTAGCAAGCATGTATTCAGTTGTCTAAAAGGAGACGACACCTAATCACACCTCTCAACCTAAAAAGCATTGAAAGTCCTACAGAAATTATTTCAAGCTCTGAACTACAGTTAGGCTGGGATGCAGCACTCTTGTAAATCATCACATTGTGTAACAAGATTCACTCAGTCAGAGAAAAATAATGACAAGCAAGTACTGAGAGATGCCCACCTGTAGCTAACCACTGAAGCATTCATCAGCTAGACAAAACACAGAACATGGCTGGGAACACAACTTTCCCATTGTACTTTATTCATACAATTCTATCCTAACAGAACTAGCATTAAGCTTCTTTCTGATACTGAATTTCTAGCCCTATAAACCTGAAATATTTAGGGTGGGCTGTTTAGCTTAACAAAAAAAAAAAAAAGTGGCAGACTCCGTAACTACATCCCGCAATAGTTTATTATGTAGTGGCAGCTATCATCTTCTCTTCCATTTATGGTGGCTTTAAGGAAAGTATAGCAAATATTTTAAATCAGACAAATCTTGACATGTAACACAATAAAATGTGATTAAAAGAAAAACATCACCATTAAAAAGTATATAAAACCAGTTTCTATATAAGTAACTCTGCTCACAGATATTTAAGGTAGCCAGGGATAGTCTTAAATTCTGAGAATAAAAGTCAACTTGGTGCAAGATTGAAAATAAACTTTTCAGTAAATTTATTTTTAACTTCAATTAAAAAAAAAAAGGAAATTGTATTTTAACAGAAATTACATTCAGGTATTCATAAAAGGTGGAATAACTACAGTATAAACATTCTCTTACTGTATCCTGCCATCATTCTAGTTTTACTACATTTTGAAGTCATTCAAATTGGTTTTCTACTCTATACTTACTAGATTTTTTTTTTTAGCATATTCTTCTCTACAGAAAAAAACATAAAGAACAGTAAGTGGATTATAAATGATACCATAACACTAGCCACAGAAGAAAAAAAAGTTAAAGTTGAAAATATTAATTCAATGACAGAGGAAGAACTTCAGAAAACCAAATGTAATAAAAAAGAAAGCAAAACAGTCTAGGAAGTACTCAGCAATCCCCAAAATCCATATGTGCACATAATCTGTTATAGGCTTTAGCCAAAGTCAATCCCTTTTTTTTATATTAAGACCAACTTCTTGTAATAAAAATACTGCTGCAGTAGATATTGGCATTTCCTTTCCATTTCTGTCCAAGGGTCAGCCAAAAGTAAAAATCGTTTACCTGTACCAATAGCTTCCAAACAAGTTTCCTGCACCTATTACCACATACATATTTGTGTTTCTTTTCACTTGAAGTTTGAAGAAAATTTGGAGTAGTCAATTTTCATTAACCCACAGTGTAAGAGCATATTTAGCACCTTACATATATATACAAACTTGTGCTTTCTTCTTTAAGTTTGCAGAAAGAGACAAGGAAGAAGGGTGAAGACCCCTCCTTAAGGGGAAGGTTTTGTATCGGAATGGAAAACTAATTCTACTGCATTGGTAGAGAGACTGTGCTATATAAATTGACTCTTTATCTGCAGTTTCACTAGAAATTTTTTCCACTGTTTCTTATATTCTGTCTTCGAACGAAACTTGTCCCCATCTGTTCCCACAGCCTCCTAGTCCAATCCATTGCCATATGCATTTGAGTCAAAATACTTGTACTCCTACTCCCTCCTGGGAAGGGAAAGAAAGGGAAGGAAACCATAGAACCACAGAATCATAGTATGGCTCATGTTGGAAAAGATCTTAAGATCATCTGTTTCCAACTCCCTTATCATGGGCAGGAACACCTCACCCTAGACCACGTTGCCAAAGGCTCTGTCCCACCTGGCTTTCAACACTGCCAGGGACGGAGCATTTACCACTTCTTTGGGCAACCTGTTCCAGTGCCTCACTACACTCACAGTAAAAAACTTCTTCCTTATATCTAACCTGAATTTCCCCGTTTTAAGTTTAAACCCATTACCCCCTTGTCTTAAATCAATCAAAGAGAAACACTGAAAACATGACAGAAAAATTCTTCTTTTTATCAGCTCTTGCACAGGGACCTGAAAAGCAACAGCAGTTTAAAGAAAAGACATTTGTAATTGCTGTGGCTTTAGACTGGAGCACATATTTTACAAACAAATCACAGAAAAAAAATATTTTAAAAAAAAAAAAGAAAAAAGAGACACTGGTATCCAGGATACTTAATTTGACTTTACAAAAATAACACTTTTTTTAGTTCAGTAGTTTTGCATAGATTTGCCAGTCATTCCTTTCCTACGATTATTTTTACTAATATTTCAAATGAGCTACAGAAGATGGAAGCTTTAAAGCCTTTTGATAGAAAAATAAGTAAATAATCTTACTTACACTTTTATGAAAGATATCTGGATTCACTAATAAGGTATTAGTCTCCGTTACCTCCATTAATGCCGGCAAACATGATGCACATTCCCACACTACATGATCTAATTGTTTGGCTTGCACTCCACCACCACCCCCTGTTTACACTGGGGCACATCTCCCACTAAACCATATATTTTTCCTCAACCTCATGCTGAAAAAGCACCTGAACTACTTATACTAAAACAAAAAATAACAATCAGCCTGAAGCATGGAAAGTTTCAGCCCAAAATGTTCTCAATTATAAGCAACTGAAAACAGAATTATAGTGGAAAGTGTTAGACTACGGTAACTATAGGCATCAGTGCCAAACCCACACATAATAAAACAGATTTCACAAGTATCCTAAGCACTGATTAACGTTCTTTAGTCCCAAGATATCTTTTACACTTGCCACATGGTAGCATTGAAAGTCTATTCAATCCTGTCACCAAAATGTTGAGTACAGTATGCCCTCTGAAAGGCCCTTCCCCTTCTAAATGCCTCTTATGGAGGCTGTCTTTCTGGTAGTCACAGGAAGCTGCCCACTACACTAAGATCCAAGTTTCCATCCGAGTTCTTTCGACATATCTGCAAAAGGAGTAAAAGGAAATTAATAATGCTCTTTATTATTATAAAGTTAATATTATCAAGATTGGTCATCTTTCAATTTGCAGGGGTTACTTTTCAATTGTATCAGTGTGCTGGCAGTTATAGTCAATGGAGTTTGAATTTTCCTCACTAAAAAAAAAGATTACATAAACCAATCTAAACCATATCTCTGTAAGCCATCCTTCTTAGAAACTCCAAATTTATATTTTTCCTGATTTTACTTTCCATTTAATTAGTCAATTTCAAAGCCTCATGTATATGACCGATTTTACTTATCTGCCTGTGGAATTTGTGTAGCACCAAACACTGTTGTATTTAGGTTCCTTTTACTTTTACAACATACTTAGGTTTGGCAGAGTGCAGAATTATTACTTGAAGATTTTGTTCTAAGAATATTGAAAATTTCACTTCTCATTATGAAGCAGCATGGTTGGATCACACCCGCTCTGGCCCTGCCTCTTTTCTGACTGCTGCTGAGACTCTTCTCTATTAACTGAACCAATAATTGCATTCCTTGCTCACATGCCGGTGTTGACTGGCAGAAATACTGCAAGATTCACATGATGCAGAGGATCTTCATTCAGATCTTCAGGTATAATAGGGAATTCCATTAGCTTTACAAAGGATTACCCCTCTCTTAATAAATTTGCAAGCACAATGCAATCAACTTGTAGGTTTACAGGCATATATACCAATGACACAAAATTCAGATGCTGTCAAAGTTGCAGAGTAGGAGGTATACATATAGAAAACACAAGCCCTCTGGGTATAACTCTATACATATCCACTTTTGGCACTTCACTGCTACATACATGCATTCCTAATGAAACTTGGGTATTCCTATCTACTTTGGGTTCCCATCACGCTTACATCTGAATATGGGGTATTTTTGATAAAATTATTTTCTTTGGCAAAAAGGCTAATTTCTCATACTCTCACTCAGCTCTCTAATTACCAAAATTAAAGGTTAACACAGTAACACACTGCAACCTCATAAAATTCAGTTTAACAGGCCACTAGAAAAAGAGATGTTCTGTAGTGGTTAAATATGCACACATCTATAGCCAGCAGAAAATCCTCCCATAATCTCAACTGCCAGTCTGCTTTCTTGGTGGTCACTTCAGAGGTGTAGAGGCTTAGACAAAGCAATAGTCTGAACCGATCAAGAAGCAAACTGATGTGATGAACATGATGTGATGATGAACAACTGATGTGCTCAGGCTCATATAATATCATGGTTCATCAAATAACCTACCAAGACTAAGATTTGCAATCATCTTTAAAGATATACCCAAGAGACAACCAAGTAACAGCACTCTGTAAAGTCATGACTGTATTAATAAGAAATCAATGTTTATCTCTTCCCTCCTAGGATAATAGGTCTAAGAGACAACCACACTACCAAAGAATCCAAGAAACTGAGGTTCAAGAGTATCACAAAGTTGTGTTCTTGTTTGGAAAGGGATAGATTTTCTCTAGCTGGCAGAGAGGTAGTTGCAGTATATGTCATTCATTCTCTGCCATGGTTTTCCTTCTGCCAAGCAATGTTAGTCCTGGTTTTTCCACAGTAAACATTACTAGTGCTATTTTCTCCAGATGTTTTCCCTTAACGAGTATCTTAGTTAAAAAATATGGACATAGGAAACAAAACTTGAGCAATATATCATTGGCATACCAATGACACTGAAAACCAAAATACCCCAAATAGTCCTCAACACTGCTTCATACAATACATTATGTTCTGCAAGCCCTCTGGGATGAAGGATAGACCAGACCATATATACTACGCAACACCAGCGTCAAACATTTCTAGAAGTAATTTCCCAGTGAAGAAACTATCCTCATAGTTTTCAAACCCTGTATTAGTCAACACTACAGCATACTCTATTGTATCAAAGATTTAAAATTTAAAGATTTAAAATTTAAACATCAATGATACCTCCAAATACTCTCAAGAATAATGAACTACTATTAAACTACTTCAAGTTATAGAGCTGTTTTCACTATGGCTTCGCAAAGCCAAAACATATGTGGCTCAGTAAAGTGTATGACGAGTTTTACAGATAGCACTGCATTTTGAATGCATTTTGAGATTGACAAAATAAAAAATAATACATTTAAAGATACCTGTCCTGATGTAAGAATAAATAAAAATAAAACTAAGAGCTCTATTATACATATTTTTCTTGTCCTTGTAAGTTATTTTTCTAATCCAAGAGGGAAAACAATAAACATATTATACTATTTGAGACTGAATAATGAGACAACTAAATAAACATATCATAGCAAAATATTAAAATATGTTGCTCAGTAAGACTGACATTCTATTTGCAATATCAGCCTCTGTAACTAACAGTTCTAACAGTCTGTATTATGGCAGATGCAGAATCTTGTATCTGAAAACAACTAAGTCTGCAAGCACTATCAGGTCCAGGTTTGCATCCAGCCAGAACTCGCAGGTTTGCAGAATTCTTTGATTCTGTCCTCTGACCAGTATGGTTTCAGCATCACTTGTATAATGGAAATTTACTCTAAAACCAATTTTGTCCAGATGTTAACATTCAGGGATTAACATGTGGTTAGAACTCTAGTGTTACGTATAAGCATCAAATTGCCTTATCCTGTCTCCTGTTACTTCTTTTAGTGCTGATGCCCTCTGGAGAAGAAGAAACAGTTGTCTTACTCTCTCTAGATTTGTTGTCTTCACAGTTAGAAGGCATAAATTTAATCCTGGATTTAGAATGTTTTCCAAAGACAGTGTTTCAGGCAAAATCCTTTACTTTGATGTAAAGCATAAATAAAATGGAAGACATTTGCATACATTACTTGTTATGTTGAAAAACTTCTGAGTTTGCCATATGTGTCAGTCAGTGTGAACTGTAAGCCCAGGTTTGAGATTTGACATGGACACGGTTTTACGTTAGCAAATTCCGTTTCAGCACTAGGATCAAACATGCCCCTTAAAGACTACAGTTCAAAGAGAACTAGCAAGAATGAATATGTAAACAACTAAAGAGCCAAATCTTTATTTCTGAATTCCCTGCTTTATTTTCTGTAAACTTGGAATTTATTCAGAGAACCCTAAGGTCTTCAGAGACAGAGATGAAGAACCTATTTAGATGTGAAGCAAACCAGCCAACTAGTACTATATGGAGCACAGGAGAAGTTTAGCAATTTCTATTTTTAAAAGTAGCATTTAACATACTCCAGATATTTTTGTCCTTTTAGACTAAGATTGCTTTGGTCAACAAATGTTTAGGTAAACATAATTGTACAGAGCCCAGGAAAATAGAAATCTAAATCAAATCAGAGTATTTGTCCAGCATCCTTAATATTATTGTCTGATAAACAGAAACCTCACACTAACCTTTTGCACAATGGTTAGAAATTAAAATATTATGTGTATTCATTTAAGAAAATGTCAACCCATGTCATTTGCAACCTGAGGCTATTTAAGATGAAGAGAAGATATTAGAAATGTTGACTTTCTGTGTTTTCTAATCACAATGAATTATGGAAAGGATAATCACAATCAAAGCCAGGATACTGCAGGTACCTGCTTTGATCACACTGTCAGGACCTACACCTCTTGATGAAGGCTGTCTTAAAGAAGCTGCAGTAGTCAGTTAGCGGAACACTTTCAACATGTGAATTACAATATGTACAAATCTCATACTAACACACACAAAAGCAGTTCAAATAAAAGTAAGTGGCTGCTTCAGCCACAGAGAAGCTGTTCTCATATAAAATAGGTCCCCTACTTTGTAAGTAGAGAAAAAGGCAGACAGAATTTGCATCTCTTTGTTTACAATAGCGTATTTCAGTTTTCTAATTCTATGCCCTGTGGAAATACGGTTTTGATTTTTATATTAATCAGGGCAGCCAAACATATTCCTCTCTGTCAAGCACTTCAAATATTTTGGAATAAAAAAGGCAGTTTAAGATTAATGTCTCTCAATTATATTCCAGTTCTGCCTCCTTGGCTGTAAATTCAATCACATTTGTTAACCACAGGGTGCAAGCATTGCACTTGATAAATTAATCTCTGAGATGATTGAAGATGCAGTTGTTGGTCAGTGGAAAGCTACATAATGTATTTCCAGAATGCATTATTTCGAGGTAACGCTTTGTATCCGCACTGCTGAAGTTTTATGCAGCTTTTTGAATTCCAATGGACATTCACTCATAGAATACAATCTGCAAAAATATGTGGCTTCTTGATGCTCTTAAAACAGTTCCAGTTGCACATCAGTCCATCTGTAAGGATATTATTAGTTTAGCGATGTGAATGAACTATTCAGTGTCATGTTCAATTTTCTTTTTCAAGAGGAAACACAAAGTTTCAGTCTCAACATTTCAAAGAGAAGCCTCTGAAAAATGCCCTCAAACTGTATTTTGTCCTAATAGTCAGTTGTAGCAAGAGTCTGAAACTTGACTCTATTTTCCTGAGGGGACAACAAGAACAATGAAAGATCTATATGAAAGACATACGATGAAAATTATGCAAAATTCCAACCCAGGAGCCATACTGAAAAGTATTGACTGGCACAGTGCCTACCAGAGACCACATGCCAACTGGAGCAGGATGCAGTCCAGATATTCATCAACCAAGTGCCAAGAATTTTGGAGTAATGACAAAATCAAGTTTTATGCCTTTCTTTTCTTGTATCAGCAATAGTTCCAAATAACCTTAATGCAAAAGAGGAGACAGAAGGTCTTGTGACTGCACCTTTTTATACTAATCAAAATCAACTTTAATTAGCAATCTCAACTAAATATATTTATATCATATATGTCATGAGCTGAGATCAATATTAGATGCATTTTGTTTCACAAACAAAGCAAAAAGCCTTTCTTTTGTATTGCAAGCTATGTTTTGAAATGTAAATTACCAAAAACTTGAAAAAATATTTTAACATGGAAATGTCAAGAACACCTTAGGTATTGCCAAATGGCAATATGCCAATAAAATCTCTAATCTTCACACAATTTGAGCAAGTATTTCAAAACTAGCCACAACAATAAATTCCTCTTGTTCTGAATTTGAAGTTGACCAAAAAACCCTGTGTCATAGTCCTGGTGAGTCATCTAGAAATACCTAGAAATTAAATAGCTTTCCTACACAGTTGTTTTGGAAGGATGTGTTTACAGTGAACCCAACCCTAACCTAGTTCCAAAGGCATATATTACAAGCTAGGAGTCATTTACCTCTTAGAAAACACCAAGAAATTGAGGCAACAATGCAGGACTTACTGAATTAAAAATAAGTGCATAGTCAAAATGGTAGCAATACACTTTTACTCAAGACTCTTTGCTAAGTGTAATAATTTAAATACAGTTGACACTGAATGAGAAGGGAACCTTTCTGGGGAGGAAACACACACACAAAAATTACGCCATGAATTATCAAAAGTTCTAATTACAGTTCAATGACTTTTTATTTTGTATTCAGCTGATGGGTTCATACAAAACAAGTAATGAAAGATTCATCATGCTGTATTTGGGAGCTTAAGTAAAATAATGCGTAGTTGATACATAGTTCCTAGTGGTCAGATATGTACACACTACATAAAGCTCTGCTACAGGGGTATCGTTCCCATCTTTGATGGCAAGTGACAATTCAGTGTCAAGCTCTATGAAAACAATCAGAAACAAGCTTTTAACAATTACTTTGAACACTAAGATTTGGTTGTTGAGGGATTTTTCAGGCAAAATAATGAACATACAGATCAAGAATCATATATAACTGATATATAAAAATGAAAGATATGAAACTATAATAGACCTGTTTTGCATCAAGCTGAATCCTGGAAACATGCATAGAAGACTACTTTGCATACAGTAGGATTAGCTTCTATAATTTAGGAGGAAAATAAGGAAAAACATTACTTACATATTTGTCATCTGATCCACTGGCTATAAACCGTCCACAAGGAGACACTGCAATTCCACATGGATAGCAGCGGCTGCTGTGCCCTTCAAAACGACGTTCACACCTTCAGAGAAATTTCAGTCTTATTAACACCAATTGAAAACTAGCTCCTTTACTGCCATTTTGATGAAATGCTGCTGAAGTGTCATCCATTTCTCTTAGTCTACAAACTTACTGCGGCAAATCCACCACTTAAGTTTTAAATATCTCTGCAGTGGGATTTTGACTAAACTGAAAGTCATTAAAGAATATTAACAACTAAAAATAAAATAAACACACAAAACTGCCACAGGAAAATGCCCAAAAACATACTTGGGCATTGTTTAGTTTACAAAGATAGGAAAATCATTCCTATTTAGAAATGGGAAGCTGTGATGCCTACCATTAAGTTACTGTTAGTCTCACAGCAGGGAAAACCAAACTCCCCTGCATTAAGGGTAAGGTGCTGTGAAACCCAGTCTGCCCTGTGACACTTCAGAAATCTCCCTTGAGTAATTTATAATATCAAATGAAAATCCAGTATGTGGAATCATAACATAAATAATTACTGCTTGCTATTCTTATACCCAAATCTGGATATTTAATCTGTGCTACTCCATTTACATTCCTACTCCATGCACTAATTTATCTTGTAAATTCAAGAAAAACAATATGCAAATGACAATCAAACTGATAAGTCTAGCTATCTACCCTACAGCGGTAGAAAACTTCATACATATCTCTGTTAATATAGTCTAAAGGAAGGAATGCATTTAAATTTAATACAAGGAATTAATTTCCTACTTTTCATGTTAATATTGCAAGGCAGTATTGTGGAGTGAGTTCTTGATAGCTGAGCACACTTGGAACATCTAAAAATAACGTTTTTAATGAAATGAAGATTAATATCCATCTAAAAAAAATCCATGGCTGTAAAGATAGCTTGGTAGCCACTACAAAACTAAGGAAAAAAAGTAGCATTTAAGAGTTGCTTCTATGTTAAAAGACATTTTAATACAAGTTTGAACCCCATTCAGAATTATCATTTACATGTGAATAACTCCTTTCAGGGCTTTATTTCTGTAGCCATGAGGTATCATTTCAAAACAGATATAATAATCTGTTTTCTTCTTTTGCCTTTATTATGAATGTTATCAACTTCACCATAATGCAGCTGTCACATATTCTTTTTTTTTATGCATGCTAGGTCCAGGAACAAATCTGGAAGAGTAACATCTCCTGCCAACACCTGTGATACACAATTTTTCCTGGCCAGTGAAATCACAGACGCTGTGTTAATGTGATTGACTGAACCCATATGCAGGAATCTCTAAATCTTTATACTACGTCGTTCTGTTTTAGACACACATGTATATGTAAGAATGCACTGAATACCGAGTTGATTTTGTTCACCCAGGTGAAACAGGAATGCTTCAACAAAAACATTACTTTATGACTGATCCAATGGCTATCATGCAGTAAAACATTAAAAAAGACACATCATTTTACTGAGTTTGACTCTGAATCTTCACAGATAGTACACATTAATTTCTGTATAACAAAACTACTGATATTAAAGGACAATTTGAGTATACAGTAACTGGACCTTTCATCTCAGACTAGTTCTACACTAAAACTGTTGAAGAAAACACTACAGTTCAGAGAAGTAACTTATACTGTCAATTACTGTGACTAAGATGTAAAAATATTCTTTAACTTCAGTTTGCACATAGCTCTGCATGAATATTCAGGGACTTTGAATAATCGATGGCCACATTTGGGTCATTGAATAACCTACTTCTATTCAAGCTTCCTGTTGACACTAAATGAGGATATTAGCTACCTCAGTCTCCTCTCAAATGCAGTATTCTAACATATACAACCCCAAATTTTAGGCAGTGTATGACTAGCCACATATTTGATTTATACTTTAAAAAAACTTTATTTTTTTTGGAAGGTACTTCAAAAGAAAACAAAAGAAAACAAAAGAAAAAAAAGAAAAAAGAAAACAAAAGGGTAACACATGCTTCTCATACCACAGCTTTCACAGAATCATATAATGATTGAGGTTGGAAGGTGCCTCTGGAAGTCCCGTTATCCAGCCTCCCTCCCCATCTACACTGTTATTGAGGACCGTGTCTGGATGAGTTTTGAGTATCTCCAAGGTATGAAACTCAACAACCTCATTGGGCAACCTGTGTCAGTGCCCAGTCACTGGAAATGGTTTTCAGAATTAGTTGTTCCATCACCTTCACAGGGATCAAGGTGAGACTAGTCCATGGTTCCATGGGATCTTCTTCTTGGCCTTTCTGAAGACAGGATTAACATCTACATTCTTTCAGTCTTCAGACACCTCTCCTGACTACCGTGATCTTTCAGATAATTGAGAGTGGCCTCACAATGACAGCAGCCATCAATGAGCTTCAGGTAGGCTTTAAAGAAAATAGACTTAGCTCTTTTCAGCAGTGCCCACTAACAGGATAAGAGACAATGGACAAAAATTGA
The DNA here is from genome assembly GCF_963264785.1 of Psittacula echo. Lineage (NCBI taxonomy): Eukaryota > Metazoa > Chordata > Aves > Psittaciformes > Psittacidae > Psittacula > Psittacula echo. Next base: position 32,211,460 of record NC_137738.1, on the reverse strand, counting down.
AATACAGGAGATCCAGTCTTAACTTTATCAGGAAACACTTTCTTACTGTGAGGGTGACTGAGCACTGGCACAGGTTACCCAAGAGAGACTGTAGAATCTCTATCCTTAGAGATATTCAAGGGCCATCAGTATATAGTGACAGATAACCAGCTGTAGGGAACCCTGCTTGAGCAGGAAAGTTAGACAATACCTCCAAAGGTACCTTCCAATCATCATCATTACATAATTCTGTGACTAAGCAGCAAAGGTATTATTGTAACTTTGGCCAATTCTTTCAAATAATTTAGGCAGAAATAAAAATGAAGCATGATGTGTTGCATCTGTCAGCTGTTCCCCTTTGTAGTTTGATGTGACATTGCAAAATTTTGCCTTCAGTCTCCCACCAAATATTAGAATCATAGAATAGAATCATAGAATAGTTAGGGTTGGAAAGAACCTTAAGATCATCTAGTTCCAACCCCCCTGCCATGGGCAGAGACACCTCACACTAAACCATGCCACCCAAGGCCCCATCCAACCTGGCCTTGAACACCGCCAAGGATATTGCATACAGTAGATCTCTCCCACAACTTAGCCTCAATCACGTTTTTTTATTGTCTCTGCCAGAGTCTCAGTTGCACTGTTTGTGAACCAGAGTACCCCCCCAAGATAAAGTTCTTTTCAGTGTAGTTGCTCACTGTCACATGTGGAAAACTTTCATGGAAATGTTTGAAGGAAAAGTTTCTTTTTAATCTTATACTTGTAACATTCAACGGCATCCCACGAAAGAAATTTCCTCATAAGAAAAATAAACCAAATTCATATATCCTCTGTCCCTCCTGAATATGCCTTCAGGATGACCGTTAAGTAGAGCTCTGGACAAACAGGACTAGTTCCCAGCGTTTAAGACGTTGTTCTCAAGGCCTGTAAAAGCTAACTTCCTCAATGAGGTGTTTCTTCTTCACAGAATAGTCGCCTAATAAATCACTGTAAACAACTTCCTTTCACAGGAATCTGACTCCTCCTAATTTCTGACCAATAACTCAATTACTCCACCTAGAAATAGATGTGTAAGAACTAACAGGATTCCAGTGTTTTTACTGATCTCATTTCTCTGCTATACTACAGCAATATAAAACATGTATGAATGACAGGACAGTGTCACTTTTCCTTGTGTTAATATGGTCGTAGTAATAACTAACATCCTGGGTTCTGTTTTCTTAATTGTTTTCCTGTTTAACTTTTCCATTACAATCAGGATGTATGTATTACAAGTATAACTACAGCCCCACCTCCTCAAAACCCTGCTTTAAAAAGACATTTAAAAAATTGATTCCAATTAAACTTTCCACAGAATCAAGCAGAAACTTTGTTATGCAATTAACTCCAGATATCTCCAGACAATGGAAAAAAGTAGATAAAATATCTTGGAATAAATAGATCGATATTCTGTATATAATTTTAGCTTATTCTAGGAGTTCTCTTATTTCAAGCTTTTTTTTTTTTTTTTCCCTGTTATTTTTTAAGTAGCAACAGGTGGTGATTGAACTTATTTTGGATTTTGCAAGCTTTACATAGCCAACTGGCATGATGTCCAGCCTCCTAAGAATGCTTCTCTGGTCAAAGCCTTTCAGGGGTTACCATGACAAACATCTGGCAACTGCATGGGACAGCAAACAGCCAAGTTTTCCCTATGTTCTCCATTGTACAGCTCTATTCCACATTCCAAAATATGTATCTTTTTATGTTGCAAACAAGTTACAGAATATTAGGGAAAAAAAATGTTTTCTGTCTTTTTAAGAAAAGGATACTGGAATGGTGTAGACTTTATAAAATACTCTCACAAATAAGTCTATTTCATTCTACTTGCTGCATTAAAACACATAACTTGACAGCAAACCAAAGTTTTCTCTTTTTTTCAACCAGTTTTCCTTGTATTCTACTGCTTTGTCTTAGTGTTCTGGTAATTGTTCATTGACCATTCAGTACTAAAAGATCCACTGAGACTCTATGAAATCCAAGTATAACTTTACAGCTGTAGAAGCTTTGTGAAACATACATGTTTAATTTTAAACACACAGCAACCTTTCACGTAGGAGCTCAGCATGTTTTCACCAATGGCACGCATCAGGGACTGCATGTTCCCCATCCTATATACTTTCATGCATCCCCAGTCTCAAAACTGGAGGAACTCTAGCCACTGCTTTATCCTTTTCTCCCCCTCAGAATCCAGATAACAAAATTCAAAGCTCCAGGGAAAAAAAGAGATGACAAATTATGGGATCCTCATGTTCAGAAGAGACCAAGAAGTAATCAAATTCTGAATATATGCATATCTAAGGATGATGTCAAGCAGTTAGTTCACAGTGGAGATACAAACTGAAAAGTATCTGAAAATTTAAGGGCCATTCACTCAAACTGCATGTCTGACCCTAGGGCTCTCAAAGGGTAATTCTTAGAAAATGTATGCGATAAGCTCCATGTGGATGAAGGAATTCTACTAAAATATGTTGCCAGGGAAGCTTATGATCTTGTTGCACAGGACGATAATATTAGATTATTAGGAGATTTTACCTTAATGTCCGAAACTATCTATATATGATTGGCAAATCTTCTCAGAGTCTGAGAGAAGGTGAAATTGATTTTCCCTAGGATCATGCATCAAAGCACTATCATGCATCTGAGTTTCTGCAGAAGAAATTCAGTATGTCCAAGTAGCCCAATATTTTTCAGATATCTTTCCTGTGGTCCAATAAGGATCCACTGCCTTTTTTGCAGAAAGAGATAAGGAATGGTTATTTCATCATTAGAGCAGCTGAACTTCTATTCCTTAACTGTTCAGAGTATGGGTCAGAGGGAGGCTGCTTCTGCCACCAAAGGTGTTAGTATGGTGGTGGTTGGGAGCTCCTCCCAACACTTTGCCCCTGCCAATCCCATTACTTCCACCAGCAGTCTAGCAGCTTTCACATCTACCTTCCCACACCTATTATAGTAGCAGCCCAGACCTATAAATTGGGCAGTAAGAACTTTTCCCTGCTCTCCCCACCTCTTGGTAGATGACAAGCACATCTGACGGCATGTCTCATATCTTCTTTCTAAATTTATTCCCAATTTCACAGAATCATAGAATGGTTTGGGTTGCAAGGGACCTGAAAGAGCATCCAGCTCCAACCCCCCTGCCGTGGGCAGGGACACCTAACACTAGAACACCTCACTAGACCAACATTCACTAGAGATGCTCAAAGTTCCATTCAACCTGGCCTTGAACACTTCCAGGCATGGGGCAGCCACAGCTTCTCTGGGCAACCTGTTGCAGTGCCTCACACCCCTCACAGAAAAGAATTTCTTGTTGGTATCTATTCTAAATCTTCCCTCTTTCAATTAGAAACCATTGCCTCTGCCCCAACACTATGTGTCCTTGTAAAAAGTCGCTCTCCAGCTTTCTTATATGCCTCCTTTAGGTACTGGAAGGCTGCTCTAAGGTCTCCCCTGAGTCTTCTCTCATACTGCTTTTTTACTTAAGATTATATCAGTTCTCCCAGCAAATTTCCTATTTTTGTATTTCTGTGGCAAGTAGAGAAGAGCAAATGCTAATTTCATAGAATCACAATGTCATGTTAAGTTCCAGGTTGCTAGGCAGATCTGGAGGTCATCGTGATCTAATTTCCCTGCTCACAGAGCCAGTGTTGCTTCACCAACGCTAAGGAGAGGGGGACCATCACCTCCTTCAGTCTGCTGGCAACATTCTTCCTGATGCAGCCCAGGCATCCTTAGCCTTCTTTGCCACAAAGGCATGTTTCTGACCCATGTTTATCTTGGTGTCTTTTTCTGCAAAGCTGCTTTCCTGCTATTCACTCCCCCCCCCCCCCCGGCAAGCATATACTGGTGCCTGGGGATTTCACTTTTTGCAAAGGGGACTTTGCACTTCCCCTTGCTGAACACACGAGGCACCTCTCAGCCCATTTCTCCGGAGTGTTGAGGTCCTAGATCACAGCACAACCCTCCAGCGCATCAGACACTCCTTCCAGTTTTGTGTCATCATAAAACGTCTTACTTTCTGCCCCATCATCCAGACACTTAATGAAGATGTCAAACAAGATTGTTTGGAACCAGTACTGATCCCAGAGATACACCGCTAAATATTAGCCTCCAATTAGACTTCATGCCACCAATCAACCCTCCTCAATATCTGCTCATCCAGCCCATACTTCATCAGCTTCAATATGAGGATGTTATGGAAGACTGTGAAAGCCTTATTGAAGTCACAGTAAACAATACCCACTGCTCTCCCCTCATCTACACAGCCAGTAATTTCATCATAGATGTTTATCTCATTGGTCAAGCATGACCAATGAAAATAATTTTCAGAATTAAAATTGGTGAATGAAATTAATTTTGCAGACCTATGCACCTTATGTGAGAAGTAAATATAATGGTGAATATGCACATCAGCATGGAGCAAGAGCAGGGCTGAAACAATAGGGAAAACGAATGAGAAGCCAGTGGTGGTCATGCCACAGTTTTGTCACTGACCAGGGCACTGTCTGACCATATCTAAATAAGGTGAGCAGAGTAGCATACTGATAACAAGGTCCACCAACAGTCCCAGAAAAAGTGACATGAAAACCAGGTCCAGGGGCATCCTGGGAGTCCATTTAGGAGATGGAGGCAGATACAGGGCTGGAGGCAAGATTGAAACATGGGTCCACTGAAGACAGAACTCAAGGCAAACTACCAGCAAGGCAGGTCAAGGTCCATGCAGAAAACAAGGCCAGAGGCAGGACCTGAGACAGGTACACTGACAGCATAGTTCAGACAGGGACTAAAAGTCTAGGCCTGAGCTTAAATGGAGTGCCTGAACCAAGGAGAGAGTGCATGTGTGAGGTTCCAGGGCTGATCAGGGAACTTAGGACCCAGTAGTGTGCTCAGGGCTCTTAGGGTGCAGTCTGTATCATCAGTAAAGATACATCCAAAAATCTGAGACCAACAAGGCCATACAATTAGTGTCAAAAGAGGATGAAGCTTTACTGCACTGTGACTTTAGCCACATTTTACTGATTTACAGATTTACAGAAAATCTGAAATTCCCCTTGGGGAAGAAAGCTTCCATTACTTCACATTCAAGAACATCTCTTAGGAAAGTGGCTCTTTGGAATGAATCATGCAAGGGAAAGAGCAAGCTACTACAGAAACCTAGACAGCTGATTTTTCTCAATATCAGTCAGTCATGAAGAGGAGGCTATTCATGTAACTTTGCCAGCAAATGTAAGCTGGTGCTATAACTAGGTGTTTAGTCAGTATTCTAAATGTTTTTAGCAATGTGAACAGGACAACACATTGAATTTATAGTTTCCTTTTAATACAATTAATGAAGGAAACTTCCTTTCTTCTAGATGCTTTAATACATTGAATTATTTGATCAACAAGTGGGAGGAAATGAGAAATTAGAAGGATCCAGAAAGAATTAAAAACTATTATGTGAAATTTAACTGACATATGAACATATTACATCAGCTGGTATTTAGTCTGCCATTTTATGTTCTTATGGGTTTACTGTGTAAGGGAATGGACTTTTGCTAATTCCCAAATTTCTACACTCTTTCTACGCATTGGTTTTATAGCAGTAGGATGCTGAAATATCTGTCTCTCATTGTCCCACATGTTCATGAACATAGTCAATATAAACAGTCAGTACTGGCAGATTAAGGAGGCTTAGTGTACTGGAATTTTCTGATATGTCTAGTCTGGGTGATCAGTAGGACTCACCAACTTGTGCCATTCCAATCCAGACTTTCCCAAAAGATTAAAATTAATTGGTGGAGACAATCGGTAGAGATCCCTATGAATCATTGCTAGATTCCTGACTTCAGAAGTTGTGATGTCTCTAAAAGACATTCAATAGACAGACAGCAGACAGAGGTAGATTGGTAAAGTTTCTTGCATGTTACGGGCAATTAAGAGTCTACTGCATGTTCTGTATGATTCATCACACAGAACACAAACTCCTTCAAAATATGGAAGCATGCATCAAGCTTTTGTACCTCCCGATAACTAAATGTTTGTCTGGCTCTTTCTTGGTAATCCTGAAGATGGTAACTCTAATGATCTTCTCATTCAGTTTCCCATTGCACCTCAGTCTAACTCCTGTGTTCTGCTTCCACTTTGGACCCAAGAGAAAGTATTTTCCTTTGTTCTCCAAGTAGCTATTCTTTTAGACAATATACTTAAATTCTTCTTTACAATTTCTCGGAATCTGATCAAAGGTCATTATCTTACCCTAATGTATTTATTCATAAAGCCTTACAGTTTATTATCCTAACCTGGAAGAAGAGTATTCATAGTTCTTCCAAAAAGATCTGTTCTCCCTGGTTCTTTATTCATAAGTCTGCGTTGTAGATTGCCTGGAGCTTTTCTTAGCTACAGTTATAAATGAGGAGAATGCAGGAGAAGTATAAGAACATTTGAAATATTGAGATGAACCTTTACAAATTCATGCATTTCAAAGCAAATGAAGCAGGAGTCTGAGTAAATCCAAAAGCCACTAGCAGCGTCCAAGATTCCCTCATTTATTGGCAAGATGACCTGGCTGCATGAGATTGGCTAACAAGATCAGAAAGCTAAAATGCCTTTTCCTGTACCACCTTCAGAGGAGCTCATAAGATTTTCTGGCATTCTCTGAAGAAATCTTGGAATGCCTCCAGATCATGAATAGTGAAAGAGAGAGACAGATTCACAGCTTTATCCAATAAGGATGATGAAAATGGAAGTTGCAAAATACTCTCACCAACTTATATATATATAAAAAGAAAAAAAAGTTAAATTATTTCCACTGGAAAAAAAAAAGTAGTTTGATAGCACAGACTGAGTGGAAAAAATCTTGCAGAACTCAGAGCAAAAATATCAATATATTTGAAACCTATAACGCCACAGGCCAGGATAACAAGTCTGAAGATTTACTCTAAACAAAGATCAAAAAAGAACCTGAGTCCTCCTGTGATTCCTAAGCCAATTAAGAGAAGAGGAACATGTCAGAAAAATAAAAATAAGCAACCATCATCAACGAAATTAAATAAAGAAACAACTAAAGAGTCCCAGGAAACTAAGCAGTGTTATTCTGAAAATTATTTCCCATGCTTTCAACTGCAGCTTTCAAGAGCACCATGCTGGAGATTTTTTTCCCCTATTTAATCAGAATTTTGTACTTTACAGTATTATTAAATACAGTAACAAAGAATTGAAATCATGAAGGGCAACAAGCAAATTAAACAAAAAGCAAAATAATTTTCACTGTGGATGTTTAGGGCAAATATTTAGAACAAAAATCAACAAACAATAAAGTTGAGATCTTGCAGTTAGTGTTATTAGCCACAACACTGCAAACAGTATAAATGAGAAGGTGAACTTACCTTTGCTATATTTCAAGAACACTGGACAAACATTTCACTAAACAAACCCTATTCTGGCAAACCCAAAGCAGAAACAAAAAGAGGTCATTCCAGAGGGACTATTCAAAACACAGCAATGGCTGATACACCCACTTTACAAATCAACAACTTTAAGAGATTAAAGGTACTGGCCCACCATAAGATTGTATAGGAACTAATCTCCCCTTTAAGCACCCAACAGTGCAAGGGATGGACCGGATTTGATTGGACAAGACTATGAACAAAGAAAGTAAAAAAAAGGAAAATTTTTCAGCAGTCTGTGTAACTGTACAGTAGACCTAACACTTCAGTGGAGACTCATTCCAAGTTCAGATAGATCTTTCCAAACTCAGCCATTTCAATTTTATGTATGTGTAAAACACCTGGTGAACACATTAGGAAAAAGTGAACAGTTTTCTTCCTTCTGAGAACTCAAGAATAGATCTTAAAATGCAGAAGACTCAATCTCTGCTCTGAACAATGAGAGAAAATTTCGGTTTTAAGTATTTTCTTTTCCTGAAAGGTGAAGTGAAAGGGAAAAGTAATTATTTGGTTTCATCATTTATTCTCCACAACAGTTACTACCGCTGTGTAATGTGTAACAAACACACACATTTACATAATACCTAACACCCTTGAAGTATATGTCATTAAGGACTTGAATTACTTTTTTGAAGTTGGGCTAATAGAACTCAGTGGACATTGGAATATACCAACTTTGCCAAATTAAACATAGAACAAGAACATACATAAATTATTCCTCTCTTCCCAGGACATATTCATATAATTGATTGCCCAGATTTTACACTTTAACTATTTTACCATTCACCTGCTCTACTTACATTAGCATTTAGAAACAGAGACACATAAGTGATCTGTGAAAAGCTTTCTACTTTTTCATTCCTCTTCAGCAACACAGTTTGAGTGGCTTATTAGAAAAACATAAAAAGGTAACAGATTCCAACCCTAGCAGTCTCTAGTTTCAATATTTTTGACATTCAGTGCAGGTAATACAGCAATGTTTTTGGCAAGAACATATATGCCCCCTATAGAGTTAATGTATCGTTCCACAGAAAGACAGAAATAAATGAAATAATCATTAAACATTTCCTAAATAGAAAATTCAGTACTAAAAAAAAATAAAAATTACATCTTTCAATAAACTTATGCTTACATACACACAAATCAAATATAAAATTATTCTTTAAAATATAAACATTCTCCTATCCAAACTCCTTTGCTTTTAAACATAATTCTTTCAGCCTGTGCAACAGAGATTGCCCCAAGTATTTCCTTTCCTGAACAATGTTCCCTTCCCACCACTATCTCCCTTTGTCCCACAGCTTTCCCAAGGGCAACACTGAAAGGTTTTAGGCAAGTGTAGTGTTTTATTCTGAGTTTATGATAATGTATTATGCAAATTCATAGCACTACATACATAATTTGTCATTTCATACAATTACTTTTGTATTTTAAAAGCTGGATCATAAATTTTACCTCCTTTAGCAGTAATGATATGCCATCAGCATTCAGTACAATATAGTATTTTATATATACAAATAGATGTACAAAGGTAGGTAAATACGGGTGATAAATATTGAACATTTAATGGTACAAAACTAACTACTCCTGAGGAAGGAGCATTTTATCTGGTCTGTTAAAATTAGTAAATTCCAATTAGCCTTTAATTTTCTTTTATAAAGACCTGACTGTACATTTTATTCCACATCCAAATTGCTACCGATATATCACAGCAAGTATGACAATTCTGAATAAAACATGGAGTTTTATTCTAAGGTATCTAATTCAGCCTTACCTCAGAGTTCTTAAATCCCATAGTTTGATGCCATCACCTGCAGCTGTGGTCATGAAAAGATTATAAGCTTCAGGTTGTTGAGTACTGAAGGATGACCCCTGTAAAATATGAAATCAGCTTCAGATAACTATTCTTGTGGCACTAAATATTTATAGAATTAAAGAATCGTAGAATGCCTCGAGTTGGAAGGGACCCACAGGGATCAACAAGTCCAACTCCCCGCTCCTCACAGGACTACCTAAAACTAAACCATTTGACTACAGGCATCATCCAGACATTCCTTGAACTCTGATAGGCTCAGTGCTGCAACCACTTCCCTGGAGAGTCTGTTCCAGTGACCAACCACTGTCTCAGTGACAAATTTAGTCAATTTAAAAAATAAACAAAAAGTGTTTGTTAGATTATGTGTGAAAAAGCTTGTTTGCCCACACATAAAGGAGTGCAGAGGCAAGCTAGCATGTGGAGAAACCTCCGTAACGCAGTCAGAGAAATGGAGCACTTCCTCGATTCTTTGCAGCGTTGTCCCAAGACAGCCATGTGAGCTCTTTGGTCCAGGAGTGACACCCATCATGATGAGTCAATGGGAGAGGCTCTCCAGGTCATCTCACAGACTGATGGGGACTACTACCTATTGGGGTATGGGATCCTTCATAGGATGCAGGGGAAGATAATTTTGTGATTGCACAAGACAATATTTATTTAAGGCAGGAAATAAGGGCAGGAAAAGAGGGAGGGATCAAACAGTAGTCTAACAAATATAAGCTATATTTAACCTTGCATAAGTGGGCATACTTTTCATTGACTTCAGTAGCAATTGCATTTTTCATAACAGGACTGATTTTGGCTTCGTACCTTTTAAATAATTAAATTCAGCCTATCTTTAAAACTCTGATTTTTTAACATCCATATTGGCAAATCCTGGCCTTTTCGCTGGCTACAAACTTGTTTCTCCAGGGAACTAAATATAAACAGTTAAAACTCCCTCTTTCCTTTCCCCACTGTTCACATTCTTGCTCTGGCTGAATACATCACAGAAACCTCAAGGCCATTTCCCGCAATCAGTGCTTCACTGCCAGGAATCTTCTATTTGTTATGAAAACTGGCATATAACTGGAAAATGCTTTAGTATTTAGTCAATAGAACTCCCCAAATGGCAAAACAAAGTGGCGTATTCAGCATTAAAAAGACTATAGGAGCTTTCATTTATTTTGCTTTAAGTGGGTTTCCTTCCTAAACTGAGGATTACCACAGCCTGCTCTAACAGATGAACTACAATGTATTGTGCAACATATTTCCCAACAAAGTCTACATAATTTCACATTAGCTGTGTTTATCTGTTAAAAAAAAAAAAAAAAAAAAAAGCGCAATTGTAAAAGAGAAAGACAGTAGTTGTCTAAAGGATAGTATTCATTAAAAGTTACAGAGCACACTTTTTTGCTTTTGTAACTTTTACTCACCATCTCTTTCTTCAGTCCGCAATGACCTCAGAGTCCAATACAAAAAGTTCTAAACATACATACACACACATTTTTACTTCATGCACTAGTTGGAAATCACTGGTTGAATTTGATTCTATGATTCTATCAATAAAACAGCTTAAAGCAGTGTCAACACCAGCCTATCACTGAAAAGTGGGAGATTTCCACCAGTTGCCGCAGGCTGGAGAGGAAAAATAAACCTCTTTCCCCCAACTGCAAAGCACACTGAGAAGTAAGCTATTACGTGAATCTGGAGCAGTATCATCACCGCATTTCCACAGGACCATGTATTTAGCCTACTTTCCCAATTAAATTATGCTTATGCAAGTGTACTGTCTGCTGATTCCCATCCAGAATTTTTTTAACCTGCTTCACTATTTAAAACCAACCTGACAGAGGGATAATGGTCTTACAATGTTTCCACAATATACATGTAATTAGCAGACAGAAATTAAAAACAGCACAGTCATTAAGAAAAGTGATTTTCTCTGACAAGTCATTAACCAGTCACCACAAGAATAATTTAGAACACGCATGGAGTATGGCATGCCTCTCAGTCAGCTAGTAATAAGGACAGCACAAGAAGATAAGGCTGTGATAGGGGAGGAGTCTTTAGGGAACACAGGGAACAAAACTGAAAGTGCATGTGGTAAGGAGCTGAAGGTTATAAAGAACACAATAGTCAAGTTTCTGTGGCGGATTTGGACGACAATATTTTCAGAACACAAGCTTTAGAAAGAATGCTCAGTTTTGTTACTGCTGCAAGAACCTGCATACAAAGACAGACGAGCTTTGTATCATCATCATATGGTATGCCCTATACTTCAGGGGAAATTGGTGCCAAAAAGCTTTTTAAGGAAACTAAAATACACTGAGGTTTAGAATAACGAACATTAATGTTAATTAGACTAAGATTATAGATGTTCTAAGCAAGCAGTATAAGGCCTGAAGTTCTGAAAGGAATTTAACTGAGTAGGCTTTAATCATACATGGAGCTTCAAGAGCTAGGCATGTTTTTTGTGGTTTTCTCTGATGGATTTCAATAAACTAAACTGCATTATTGTAATTCCAGGATTAAGGGGTCTTTATATATCAAATACTAAATAACTGTACTAAACTAAAATAAATGTCAAATGGAAAGTAATGTGCCACATGTAATACAAATATATAGACAAAAATCTGGTGGTAAGCACACTACCCAGAACAACTTCTTCCCTAGGTGAGGGTTTTCTTGTTACTATTTTGCCCAGCTTTCTTGTTTCCTTTTACTGATTTATTTTGTCCAGTACTTTAGATTTGTCACAGCCCCATAAATGTAGATCTGAAATGGTCTTTTTATAAGTTTCAGAATATCTATTTCCCATCAGAGAGATGCTTGCTGCATTCTTGCTCTGATTTCCCTTCCCTCATGTTGACAAAATAACGGAAATTCACAACACAAAATACTGTTCTGTAGAATATAAGCAAAGACCTGAGGAAAACAATCAAGTCACTGAAATACTATAGATGGAAAGGTATAGTGTGAAAATGTTTATATACCTTTGACAGACATATATATACAGTGTGTATACATATAGACATACATTACTTTCAACCACTGCTGTAATTTAAGGTTTTAGAATTAAATAGGCTAGTATTTGGCTATTCCTACAGTTAACAGAGATAAGGAAAGATGAAATACAGCAATGTATACTTTCCATCATTATGCAATGGTAGTGTGCAGATATATTTTCATTATATTCATTATTCTTCATCTCACCATAAACATGTAACAACAAAACACAGCTTCTTGTGCAAATAGCGAAACTATTGATTTTTAAGATTTACCAGCCAAGATTTTTTTCTTACATTTCTGTCTGCTCTGAGTCACAGTAACAACTATTTTTCCCCAGCTTCCATGTAATTTTTATAATTTGTATTCAGCATTATACTGTTGAATTTTTCATTTCTGAAGTAAACCTTTGCATTCAAAGTTGGGTGTAAAATGAGACTTGCCAACTGTGCTACTGCCTTTAATTTAAAGATGTTTAGAATTAATCTTCATACTAAAGCAGAAATCCCAGCCTTCTGGGAGCGAGCTTTACTGATGCTGCTCTCTTCACCTCCCTGCATCCTTCTCTTCATGGCTATTACCTCCTTAAACCTAATTTCTTCCAGTCCCTGTATATGTGTCCTCTGGACCCTTGCAAGATACTGAGGTTCAAGGAGGTGAGAAGGGAAGATGTAATCAGGAGCTCTGGAACAACAGTAAGTAATGTGTGGTTGTGATTGGAACAGTATGGGGCAGGGGTAGTGGGGGAAAGATTTTACTAGAGTGAGGGAATTAAGTATGAGAAGTAGGAGAAAGGAAAGAGGTTTTAAGAGGTGACGACTCAGTTGCAGAGGCAAAGCACCTGTAATGATATAGAGAGATACAGCCTAGCTTCAACTGGTGAAATAGATTTGGAGATGTAAAGCGACCAAGCGACACAGGATCAGAGGTGCAGGCTTCAGCCATATGTTGGTTGTTCTGGAGCTCCAGCAAACTGTAAGGAAGCTTGAGGCAGTACAGTCATCCCAGAGGTTGCCAGTGAGAAAGGGAGAAGAGTGACAAGACAGAAGACAAGCTGGAAGCCTCATCTGATTGCTGCCACTGTTCTTGCCTCCAGTGAAGGAGATGAGTCAGTAAGAATGTGCAGAACCACCACCAGATTGACACAGCTGAAAAGAAGAACCATTGCAGCAATTTGCTAGCCTACAACAGCAAACACTCCATGTACCTATTTTACAAATGTACACTGTATAGCTACATACTCTATGTTCATCGGCAATATTTCACAAAGTGTTAACAAGAAGAGAGATTACCTTGCATAATTCAAGCTTCAAGTAAGGGACAAGTATTCATCAACTCTACTTATATCTGTACATAGGCTGCAGATTTAATACCTCAGGCAAGGATACAGTCTGATTTTATAATCTTTTACAGTCAGGAAGATTTAAAACATTGCTGTGGCAAGTGATTCAGTAGGGTGGTTTATCATCTTCAGCATACCAGTACTGGATAAAGGCTTCATCAAACTTATAACTGCCACTGCAACAAGGGATGTGCTACTAAATGTAAAATGATGGTTTGGACAACCTATGGTCATGGCACAGTGTGGGTGAACTCAATGATTTTAGCTGGTATAATTTGGACAGATTTAAAGAAGGGCAACTATACTGCAGATTTTGACAAAGCAAAACAGGAATTACACACACCCATTAAAATAGGTGTCCCACTCCATCATCTTCTAAGAGATATACTTTACAATAGTTCAGCCAAATCTTTAATATGTGTGTATATATATGTATACATATGCATATGTATATATATGTATTTGCAATATTCCTTCTACACTATTCTGGAAGAAGATTCAGAATACTGCTCTATTTTATATCACACAATGTCTCCTGCGAAGAGAGCGCATTTGTCCTGGGTTCAGCAGCAGCAGTCAGTTTTTCTCCTTCTTAGTAGCTGGTGCAGCGCTGTGGTTTTGACTTTTGGCCTGGGAATAATACTGATAAAGCCGATGTTTTCAGTTGCTGGTCAGAGTGTTTACCCTGACCAAGGACTTTGTGAGTCTCATGCTCTGCCAGGGAGGAGGAGAAGCCGGGAGGAAGCAGGGACAGGACACCTGACCCAAACTAGCCAAAGAGGTATTCCATACCATAGCACGTCATGCCCAGGGATGTAACTGGGAGTTACCCGGAAGGGCACGTCCCTTTCCTCTGTCGGGCTCATTTCCGGCGGGCAGTATCGTATTCTCTTCCCTTGTTATTTCTCTTATCATTATTATTGTTGGTGGCAGCAGTAGTGATTTGTGTTATACCTTAGTTACTGGACTGTTTTTATCTCAACCCGAGGGAGTTACATTCTTTTGATTCTCCTCCCCATCCCTCTGGGGGGGTTGGGGGGGGAAGTGGACTGCGTGGTTCTAATTTACGGCCTGGGCTTAAACCACAACAGTTCTTTTTGGTGTCCAACGTGGGGCACAAAGGGCTGAGATAACGACAGATCTGACCGGAGTGTGTCTAATCGTATTTGTGATAAGCATTCAGTGTTTTGGATTAATAGTCACTCGTCACAATGCTGATTTATTGGCTCTCAAAGTTGTTGGTTTTGACCTCACAGTTTCAATATGCTGTAGCTTACTTAGAGCCGGTATTTGCTGTGTTAGTGCTTTTCAAGTGTGGGGCTTGGGCTAAGGTTACTGTCTCATTGTATTTTATGGTAATGACTTGTAATACAATAGAATCATTGATCATGAAACTGATCTGGCTTATGTTCCCAGTGTGGTCACCACCTTTATACTTTGGGAAGTATATAATACAAGTGCTTAGCAATTACACATCTTTTTTCTCCTTCCTGGGTGGTCAACCTATGAAGGAGATATTCTCTTACCCTCCCAGTGCCCCTCCCAGACCATTTACACCATCGTTTGAGAGTTTTGAAGTTTTTGAATGGCCTTTTAATATTGTTGAGAACTATTTGCTGATTGTGATGGGGGTCACCATGTTGGCACACATACAGAGTGTGTTTTGTCCACAACCATTACGTCTGATCTCAAGCAGAGTCAGGTTTGGGTCTTGTCTGAGGTTAGACGACAATACAGGGGGACCGAGAGATTTTCCCCGAGGCTGGACAGCCATGAGTGGCAAGGTGTGTGGGATAGTATGGGCAAGTATCTAGGCCAGTGGGCCCCTCCAGTGCTTTGGAATTTCACCACCGAACAAGTGCAAAATCCAGAAGAATTAGTAAAACACTTAAATGAGGTGTGTTGTCATCCTGGTCATATCAGAGAGGGACAAATCATGTCAACGTGCTGGGGCTTGGCCTACGCTTACAGGGCCTTGTTCAACACTATCCAGCACCTTCAGAAGTGAAAAAATGTCCCTGGATGTGAGGGTGAAGCACCAGACAGCGCAGCTACTCCAGCTCCGAGCACAGCAGCTACACCACCCCCAACGACAAGTACAGTTGCTACTCAAACCACAGTGATAATGACTGCAGCTAAACCAGAGGACCAATTCGTACCAATATCGATTGCCCCTGTACGCAAGAGAAAAAGCAAAAAAGAGGTAAGAAGGGTGAAGCAAGATGAGGAAACAATGTATTCACCACCCAGGCCACCATCTGATCAGGAGTCATCATTACATGACGAAGAGGAAGAAGAGGTGACTTCTCAACCTCGGACCTCAACGGAGCTACGGAATATGCGAAAAGATTTTACTTGTCAATCAGGGGAGCACATCATCACCTGGTTGCTCCGATGCTGGGACAATGGGGCCGATGGTCACGAACTAGGAGGTATGGAAGCCAAGCAGCTGGGATCACTTGCTAGAGAAGGGGGAATTGACAAAGCAATTGCAAGAGAGAAAAAGTCCCTCAGTCTTTGGAGGTGGCTCTTGGCAGCTGTGAAAGAAAGGTTTCCATACAAGGACGACGTTATGAGTCGTTCAGCCAAGTGGACTACTTTAGACAAAGGCATCCAGTCTCTGAGGGAATCAGCCGTCGTAGAGATGATCTATCACATCAAACCGAATAACGGAGATATACCCATAGACCCAGATGAAGTCGAATGTACACGACCCATGTGGCGAAAACTTACACGGAATGCACCCTCATCATATGCCCATTCATTGGCAACAGTAACCTGGAATGACATAGTACCACTAACAGTGGATGAAATGATTCATAAACTCTGAGAGTTCGATGACAATCTCACCCCTTCCATCATCTCAGCTGTGGAAAAACTGTCCCAGGATGTCAAACAATTGAGGGACGATCTATCTGATTTATCCAGCTCCTCACATGTACCAACACACGTCTCAGCTGTTAACAAAAGATGTCCTATTGTTCGAGAGAGAAGATATAGAAGGCATACACCACAGGCCACCCTATGGTTTTACCTGCGGGATCATGGAGAAGACATGATGAAGTGGGACGGAAAACCTACTTCAGCTTTGGAAGAACGGGTGCATGAATTGAAAATAGGAACAAGGGTCAAGGCTGATCATCCCATGAGAGCTGCGGCTTCAGTCTCTGGTGAGCAGGTTCCCAGATGGAGCGGAAGAGCTGATTTTACTTCAGCTCCTATGATAACGAAGAATAATCCCTTTCAACACGACTTAGGTGTCCAACGTTGTGATGACTGTTAGAGGGGCCCTGCCTCCAGCCAGGTGGAGGTAGGGAACAATCGGATTTACTGGACTGTGTGGGTCAGATGGCCTGGCACATCAGTCCCACAGAAGTATAAAGCTCTAGTAGATACCGGTGCACAGTGTACCCTGATGCCGTCAAGCTGTCAAAGGGTGGAACCCATCTATATCTCTGGAGTGACAGGAGGATCCCAAGAGTTGACTGTACTGGAGGCTGAGATCAGCCTGACTAGGAGGAAATGGCAAAAGCACCCCATTGTGACTGGTCCAGAGGCTCCATGCATCCTCAGCATAGATTACCTCAGGAGAGGGTACTTCAAAGACCCAAAAGGATACCGATGGGCTTTTGGTATTGCTGCTTTGGAGACTGAGGAAAATGAGCAGCTGTCCACCTTGCCTGGTCTCTCAGAGGATCCTTCTGTTGTGGGGTTGCTGAAGGTCGAAGAACAACAAGTGCCAATCGTGACCACAGCAGTGCACCGGCGGCAGTATCGCACCAACCAAGATTCCCTGATTCCCATCCATAAGCTGATCTGTAGACTGGAGAGTCAGGGAGTGATCAGCAGGACCCGCTCACCCTTTAATAGCCCCATATGGCCAGTGCGAAAGTCTAACGGAGAGTGGAGACTAACAGTAGACTGTCATGGCCTGAATGAAGTCACACCACCATTGAGTGCTGCTGTACCGGACATGCTAGACCTTCAGTATGAACTGGAGTCAAAGGCAGCCAAGTGGTATGCCACGATTGATATTGCCAATGCATTCTTCTCAATTCCTTTGGCAGCAGAGTGCAGGCCACAGTTTGCTTTTACTTGGAGGGGCGTCCAGTACACTTGGAACCGACTGCCCCAGGGGTGGAAACACAGCCCTACCATCTGCCATGGACTGATCCAGAATGCACTGGAACAGGAGCAAGCTCCAGAACACCTGCAATACATTGATGACATTATTGTGTGGGGTGATACAGTGGAAGAAGTCTTTGAGAAAAGGAGGAAAATAATCCAAATCCTGCTGAAAGCTGGTTTTGCCATAAAACGGAGTAAGGTCAAGGGACCTGCACAGGAGATTCAATTTTTGGGAATAAAATGGTAAGATGGACGTCGCCAGATCCCTACAAATGTGATCAACAAAATAACAGCAATGTCTCCACCAACTAATAAGAAAGAAACACAAGCTTTCTTGGGTGCTGTGGGGTTCTAGAGAATACACATCCCAAGTTACAGTTCGATTGTAAGCCCTCTCTATCATGTGACCCGGAAGAAGAATGATTTTAAATGGGGCCCTGAGCAACAACAAGCCTTTGAGCAAATTAAACGTGAGATAGTTCATGCAGTAGCCCTTGGACCAGTCCGGACTGGGCCAGATGTAAAAAATGTACTGTACACCGCAGCCGGGGAGAATGGTCCTACCTGGAGCCTCTGGCAGAAAGCTCCAGGGGAGACTCAAGGTCGACCCCTCGGCTTTTGGAGTCGGGGATACAAAGGATCTGAGGCCAGCTATACCCCAACTGAGAAAGAGATACTGGCAGCCTATGAAGGAGTTCGAGCTGCTTCGGAGGTGATTGGCACTGAAGCACAGCTCCTCCTGGCACCCCGGCTGCCCGTGCTGGGCTGGATGTTCAAAGGCAGGGTCTCCTCTACACATCATGCAACCGATGTGACATGGAGTAAATGGGCTGCACTAATTACACAACGAGCTCGAATAGGAAATCCCAGTCATCCAGGCATTCTAGAAGTCATCATGGACTGGCCAGAAGGCAAAGATTTTGGAATGTCACCAGAGGAGGAGGTAATGCGTGCTGAAGAGGTCCCACCATATAATAAACTATCAGAAAGTGAAAAGCAGTATGCCTTGTTTACTGATGGGTCCTGCCGTATCGTGGGAAAGCATCGGAGATGGAAGGCAGCCGTATGGAGTCCTCAACGACAAGTTGCAGAAACTGCTGAAGGAGAGGGTGAATCGAGTCAGTTTGCCGAGGTGAAAGCCATCCAGCTGGCCCTGGACATTGCTGAACGAGAAAAGTGGCCAGTACTTTATCTCTATACTGACTCATGGATGGTGGCAAATGCCCTGTGGGGGTGGTTGCAGCAATGGAAGCAGAGCAACTGGCAACGCAGAGGTAAACCCATCTGGGCTGCTGCACTGTGGCAAGATATCGCTGCCCGGGTGCAGAACCTGGTGGTGAAGGTATGCCATGTAGATGCCCATGTACCCAAGAGTCGGGCCACTGAGGAACACCAGAACAACCAACAAGTGGATAAAGCTGCTAAGATTGAAGTGGCTCAGATGGACTTAGATTGGCAACATAAAGGTGAATTATTTTTGGCCCGGTGGGCCCATGACACTTCAGGTCATCAGGGCAGAGACGCAACATATAGATGGGCCCGTGATCGAGGGGTGGACTTAACAATGGACACTATTGCCCAGGTTATTCATGAGTGTGAAACATGTGCTGCAATTAAACAAGCCAAACAGTTAAAGCCTCTTTGGTATGGAGGACGATGGCTGAAGTATAAATATGGGGAGGCCTGGCAGATTGATTATATCACACTCCCACCAACCCGCCAAGGCAAGCGCCATGTGCTTACCATGGTGGAAGCAACCACCGGATGGCTGGAAACATACGCTGTGCCCCACGCCACTGCCCGGAACACTATCCTGGGCCTTGAGAACCAGATTTTGTGGCGACATGGCACCCCAGAAAGAATTGAATCAGATAATGGGACTCATTTCCGGAATAACCTTATAGACACTTGGGCCAAAGAGCATGGCATTGAGTGGGTATATCACATCCCCTACCATGCACCAGCCTCTGGGAAAATCGAAAGGTAAAATGGGCTGTTAAAAACTACATTGAGAGCAACGGGTGGGGGAACTTTCAAGCATTGGGATACACACTTACCAAAGGCCACCTGGTTGGTCAACACCAGAGGATCTGCCAACAGGGCTGGCCCAGCCCAGTCAGAACTTTTACATATTGTAGAGGGGGACAAAGTTCCTGTGGTGCACATGAAGAATTTGCTGGGGAAGACAGTCTGGGTTATTCCTGCTTCAAGTAAAGGCAAATCCACTCGTGGGATTGCTTTTGCTCAGGGACCTGGATATACTTGGTGGGTAATGCGGGAAGATGGGGAAGTCCAATGTGTACCTCAAGGGGATTCGATTTTAGGGGAAAACAGCCAATGAACTCAATTGTATGCTGTTGCCTGCTATAGCCCATCAACTAGAAGTCTGCAGGACACCAGCGACTGGCCCTGACTTCCATCCGACCATCATCCCAACAGAGAATGAACTTTGATAGAACCAGACGAGTTCTACAGTAAAGGAACGATCAGCATCAGCAGGCAACGATCCAACACTGCACACAGCCTCTCCTGCCCTGAAAGTCTGTTATAAGAGATGGAGCCCAACATCATGGACCAAATGGACTCAGCAGCTTTATAGGAATTGGTCCGTGCACTAAGATAACAGTGCACTGAGATGAGAGTGAGGGTATGTCGTGGTTTAAGCCCAGGCCATAAATTAGAACCATGCAGTCCACTTCCCCCCGAACTCCCCCAGAGGGATGGGGAGGAGAATCGAAAGAATGTAACTCCCTTGGGTTGAGATAAAAACAGTCCAGTAACTCAGGTATAACACAAATCACTACTGCTGCCACCAACAATAATAATGATAAGGGAAATAACAAGGGAAGAGAATACGATACTGCCCGCCGGAAATGAGCCCGACAGAGGAAAGGGACGTGCCCTTCCGGGTAACTCCCAGTTACATCCCTGGGCATGACGTGCTATGGTATGGAATACCTCTTTGGCTAGTTTGGGTCAGGTGTCCTGTCCCTGCTTCCTCCCGGCTTCTCCTCCTCCCTGGCAGAGCATGAGACTCACAAAGTCCTTGGTCAGGGTAAACATTCTGACCAGCAACTGAACCCAGGACAGGGTATATGGAAAATGTGGGATCTGAGCATGACGTGAATGGTATGGAAAAAGGGGTGGATACTGTTCAGCAGCAGCAGTCATTTTTTCTCCTTCTTAGTAGCTGGTGCAGCGCTGTGGTTTTGACTTTTGGCCTGGGAAAAATACTGATAAAGCTGATGTTGCCAGCTGCTGGTCAGAATGTTTACCCTGACCAAGGACTTTGTGAGTCTCATGCTCTGCCAGGGAGCATGGGTTGGGGGGGGGAGTAGACTGCGTGGTTCTGATTTACGGCCTGGACTTAAACCACGACAGCATTCAAAATTATATAATAAATTTATCAAGTATATATTGACAGTTCTTGCAAACAATCCCTAAAATAGACCAAAAGACAATTTAAAATTGAAGTCATTACATTGCAAGTTGCATAGACTTTCTTACAGCTGCTGCTGCCCGAAACCAGAATTAACAAGAATGTCCTGCTCTTCACCTATGTTTCCAGAATATCCTATGTATTTAATAATTTGCTAACAGCTTTCTCCCACATTTAATCAGAACATATCTTCCTTAGTGTTTTACAAGACCTTCTAAATAGATTTTCCTTTTTTTATTTATTTAAAGAATAAATCTGATCATCCTCACTTACTACTGCCCAGGTAGCATCAAAAAGCAGTCTTAGAACATGGGAAGTAATTTTAATGAATCTAAACCAGAAAATGCACTTCAAGAATATATATATTGCAATCACCAACGAGCATTCAGTCCACAAGGCAAAATTAGGGCTAGTCGAAAGGAAAGCCTTCATAAATTTTGTTGTGTAGGCACTGAATCTTCAGCATCAACTATCACTCCGCAGATTTGCTTCTATTGCACTACCCCTCATGACTACCTAGCCTTAGACTCCAATATGTTTCACACTTCAAACAGAATGTAATTTACACACAGCGTTCTGCATATTTTTCAAAGTCTATAAAATTTTTAGGGTATTTTCTTAATGTAAATGCACTGGCTTACATTTATCCTAACAGATATAAACTATACAACTGTAACAAAACAGTTGATGTGTAATTTTCTTATTGACTTATCTAAAGTATTAATTTCATATAACTGAAAAAAATAGAGAACCTTGATCTATAACATTCAAAAAATTTGTCCGTTTTATTTGCTATACCACATACCTCTAGGCTTTTCCCCAAGTGAATACTTGCCCACAGCTTTAAAGTTTTTCTTGATTAAATAACCTGAAGCCACTAAGCTGACCAAGCAAAAAGAAAAGCCAGAACCTTAAGCCTATGTGTTAGAAACAGTACTGAAATAGTTAGCACAATTTTAAGTGTTTTACCAGATCACAATTCTCAGGAAATCCCACAAATTTCTACAAAAGTAGTTATAAGGAATTGTTTTAAACCCACAGAAGCAAGGACTTTCCAACTGAGGATGAGGAGCCATATTCAACCAAACCTAGCGTAGTAGGCATTTCAGTGTGCATGGTACCATAAGACCCCCAAACATTCAAATCAATCTTCAAGCAAGAGAAAAAAAAAAGAGCATGGATGAGGGATTTTAAGTCATCTGTTCCGGTGCAGTACTAAGCAAATTTTTTTTTTTTTTTTGGTTGCTGTTTCTGAAGTTTCAGAGTAAATCAGATGACTTCAGATTCAACTTTAGAGGAGAACAATTACATTAGGAAAAGTTCCCACTGAACTACAGTATTACAGTTAAGTAAAGCCAAGGGCAATATAGAATCCCCCGATAGCAAGCTTGTTCATTTATTCTCACTGCTCCCTGCTTTCCATTAGATATCAAATGAGATCTGGGTGCCTTCATCACACAGACTTATGACCTTGCCCATCCTTCGAACATATACATATTCTATTACTAACAACAATATTTTTAGCCTCCAATTTCTTCGTTCATTGAGTTGTAGTGGTACTACAAATAAAATTCAATAAAGTATATACCTTATTTTGGCAGATCTGATGGACTGATCTAGTATGAACTTCTGGTATCAGTGCTGTGCTGCAGCCTGCATTGAGGTCAAAAACTTCCAGTGCTCGGTTGCTACCAGCTGTAAGTACAATATCTGTACAGTTCTCTGTGTTAAAGTTAATCTAATCTAAAGGTACAAAAGCACAGATAGACAACAAGACAGATACATAGGTATCAAGACTCCGTTGCATTTACTGCTTTATGAACAGCATACAAAATTTTACAGTCGGAAAATATTTATGTCCAGGTCTGAAGTTCAATACCACAAAAAAAATACAGCATTTTCACTCTGACAGAAAAAGAGTAGTAAAGAACCAAATGTTAATTACTATAACTGAAGTTATTTCATGTAATTACGTCCAAAGAGCTATAAAGAAAATAAGAAATATAAAGGATACAAGAGTAGAATTCATTTACTGCTGAAAGGCTGGTAATCTTCATTGTTGAAGCCATGGGAAATTTCTGTACCAATTTGCAAACGCTTCTCTGTTTATATCTGCAAAAAATATTTCATTAACACTAGCAGTCATTGGATAAGTCATGATTTGTGGCCACCAGTAAACTCCTATTGGAATAACAAAGCAAATCAAGATGCTCTCCTTCATTATTAAAAATAAAAGCCACAAACATTTTGACTTGTTGCTGAACTCTATTAAAAACTTGGGAACAAAACTCATTTGGGTGAAAAGAAACAAGATATTCATATAAATTAGACAGATCTTCCATCAACACGAAACATTGAAATAATCATGTATGTATACACCAGTTTCAGTTACATAAAAAGGAAAAGAATCACTTCATCTTCTGGAATGTTTAAAATTTATCATAACTGAAAAACTATTCTCTCTCACACACCAAGGAGGAGAGTGGACGTCATTCAATGAGCCTATATAATGGATCTTATATATAGTAAAAGATAAGCACCAGAAAATCTAAAGTAGTTAGAGATGGTTGCTGTTAGAATCTTGTTAGAATTTGTCTTATGACTTAGGTACTTCTTATCTAGTTTCTGATAAAAAGCAAAGAGTGTTTAAGTTCTTTGATCTAAATGCTAAAGCTCAAAGGAACCAAGCTCAGAATATTTTTGTTATTATACTGCCAAATCAGGTTTGTGTAGCCCAGTTACGTAAAAAGTTTAAACTGGCCTAAAGTGGTTTGCATGAAAATAATTATCTTCTTAAACATTAACTTCCCAGAAGTACCTGAAATAATCACTCCCCTATGTACGATTAGCATGCTACATTTTAAACCCACTTAGCATGTTCTGTTATAGTTTCCTATTTAATCAGCGTAGGCATTTTCTCATTACTTCCCTTGCTGTATGTTTAATCACTACAACCAGCTGCTAAATATAAATGACTTTTAAAGGCATTATTTCTGTGAATGGAACACATTTTCCCCTTTTCAAACTCCTTTCAATTTGCTCATGCTGATCTTTAAAAGAACATATAAAACTAAAAATGAGATAACAACTCAAATATGCTTTGTTCTGCACATATTCATACGTGAATTAAAAATAATTAAGAAACAAACAAAAGATAAACAGCACATTATACTTCATATCAGCATGCACAACTCCTGATGAGTATGGAAATTCAATAGCTAGCAATTTTGGAGAATGCAAAGAAAATAATTTAGGTTGTGGATAGTTTTCAGATTAATTGTTGAAACAGAAGTCAGGGTATCTGCATCCTATTCACAGGACTGCAATAAATCTTCTCTATGGCATTTGTAAATAAGGATGTATTTAAATGAGCCAATCAGGAATATAACATTCTTTTTTTCTTTTTTCCACTTCTCAGTTTCACCTTTAAAAATGAACCAAGATTTAACCATTTTATTAAGTCGTTGTGATGTTTTAGTTAATTACAACTTATGAGTTCTTTGAAAATTCTGCACAGAGAAACAGTGATTTGTCATTGTACTGTCTTCACCTCTGAAATACAGTAGCAATCTACTGGTTAGCCAGACTGCACTGCCATGCCCTTCTAATTAAGGGTATAAAGCATGCTTTGGGGTTAGAAGTAGCATCTTCTTGAATCAGTTCCATTCAAGCATTCTTCCAAACTTGACTCAGAAGGCAGAATGAAAGAGTTGTGAGGAAAAAAAGAAGGAACGCTGCAGTGTTCCATAAAACAAATGCTGGGAAATTAACTGAATTCACAAGAAAATGTCAAAGCAAATTAACCTTTAGTACCTTTTTAATACATAGATATACATAAGGCCTCAAACTATTTTGTGGATTTGTTGTAATGCCTACAATTGTGTGTTTGGTAGTTTGGCATTACACTAATATCTCAGAGTGTAAATGCACTTTTTTGAGGTAGTGTTAATAACATCAAGAAATACTGACAGCATGACAACAAAATTCTGCCATAAGCACCACCCTCCATACATACTTTGACAGCTTTAAACCAGGATTCTATATGGTCCTAACAAAGAAACTGGAACAACACAAAACACAGTAAAAGTTCACTGTTCAAGTCCTTGGAAAACTGCTTGGGTGGATTCTACAATTACATCAAGTTCCATACTATAAGTTTCTGAACTAACTAGCTTAAAGGTGGTTCAGACAAGTCTCCCACAACAGTAACTGCAGTACAGATTTTCTTCAGGTTGCTGGATACTTTCCCCTGGGAGGCATGGGTATTTGTTAATAAATAAATAAATAAGAAGATACCTAGAGCCAGCACATTATATACTGCAATATCAGTTCCTTACTGAATCCTAAGCCCCCATAAATACAAGGAAAAAATAAATTAACTAAATCTTAAACCTGAAAAGTATTATGATCTAAAAGGTCAGAATATGGTTTTCCATCTTCTTTTTCTAAGTTTTTCCACAATTGCCTCTATAAATTTTAAGACTAAAGAATGGTATGAGAGAAGCAATTGCCTGCCTCAGTTTCCAAATATTACTTGCCTGCACTATGAATAGTTTTCTAGCAAAACTAGGAAAAAGAATCACTTTTCTTGCCTTCCAGGTTCCTCTTGTACTGTTACACTTTGGATTTCAGGGTTTGGGTGGGGTTTTTTTTTCATTTTATTCTATTAGTTTTAGCCTCTTAATGTAATGTATATACTATAAAATCAAAGCAGAAAATTCTCTATTTCTTAATATTTAGTTTTCTATCCTATTTGCTATATTCCTATTCCAAATAGAGTACATGGCTAAAATAAGAGCAACAATACCCCCTCCCATTAAGGATTTTGACCAGAAATGGAAGGTAAAGAATCACAAGTGAGAGTGGATTAACTGAAAAACCAAGCAGACGCCTGAAAACCACAATTAGCTAACCATTTTGAAGAATTGTTTAAAAGAATTTAGATCATAATCTGTTAGCTACTTTTCCAAATAAGGAGGGATTTCTGTTCTTTAAGAAGTATATTTTAAAGGAGAGAGATAATTTGCCATTTTTTCTCCTTTTGTTTTCTTGTTGAGCATTTAACATTTCAGTGAAGTTGTACTTACCAGGTTCATACCTCAGTCCAGGAAAGCACTCCTATTCAAAAATGTACTTAAACCTCTGCTTAGTATGGTTTTCTGTGCAGTAGCAAAACTACCAAGGATATAGGCCAGTTTTATCGTCTAAGGCTGCAGCAGTTATTTTTAATATCATGGACAGAACACACCATTCACAATACTAATAGACTTCAGTGTAGTAACCATAATTCTGTTTGTCCTTCCCGTCAAAATCTGATGTCATAATATCAGACAAATATCTCTTCAAGGTGTTTTTAAATGTTACTGTGTTTAAACATACACATTTGTATATATATTTGAATGTAATAAAGTCTCATGTACACAAATACTGCTGGAAACCAGCAAGAGCAAATGAAGAGAAACTTAGTAAAAGGATATAAGGAAAATTTTAGCTCCAGTTATAAATTAAAAAGAACATAAAAGGTATATCAGACATTCAATAAAAGAACTGATTTCAAGTGGGAAAGAAGGAACAGGATAGTAATAGGAAAAAGTGTATGAACAGTGACTCACAATCAAGAAATACAGGGACAAAATAGGATAATAAGTAATTTGATGTAACAATTGGAAAGTCAGTGAAAGTTATTAAAAAGTGATTACTTCCTTTTTTACAGAGAAGGAAGAAAAACATCAGAGCATGTTGTTGTCTCTGAAGGAAAAAGTATATAGAATATTCCCACAAGAGAAAGTTTTGCAACAGCTACTCAAACATGACTTCAGACTTTAATTCACACTGGGATGTAAAGAGGCAGAAGGTAAAGCTCAGAAGTTCCCAAATGGTAACACTAATAGTAAAACAGTATTTGCAGCAGTTAAGCTATGCATTATAAAAAAAAAAAAAGTATTTTATGTTTTTTCTATTATGCCAGAACAAACGTATTTTTACAATTAGCTTTTACTATTTGGTTGAGGTTTTTTTCCTTCTTTAATATTCTTGCCCCCCAGCCAATCTCACCACCCACAAAATCCCAGATCAAACAGTACAAGTACTTTCACTAGTCTGTTAATGAAAAATTGTACTCACCTTTTGAGGTCATCCTTGGTTGTATCTGGATGGAAACTTAATACATGAAATTCAGCTCCACAACACAGCAATATAAATGCATCTATAAAATAAAACTGTGCAAAGTGTACAGTCTTACGGAACTTTTCTTTACCCTGAAATGTGAAGAAAATTATTAAGAATGGATTCTAAGATAATTAATATTTTTCCTGAGATTCCTACTGTTAAGGCATAGTTTCCCTGTTTATCCTGGTCATATGCCAGGAGGTTAACCTACTGTGTAGCGGCACTTCCTATTTCTGACATGTTAATCTCAAAGTTTTCATTCTACTTAAATTAGTTGGCAGTAAAGTCAATAGTATCTGTAGCTTATTGAATCTAACACAATCTAGCTTCACACTCAACTCCCATTTGAATTGGGGAGTAGACTACACAGTCAAGTACAGATGAGCCAATGAATGCAGAATAAACAGAGCAGAAAATAAACCCAAAACTTCCAGACACATCCTCTAGTTTTGTCCACCAAGGTTGGTTTCTCACTTTCATAAATTAGCATGATAAAAGCTTAATTTGAAGCCATAAAGACCACCTGTATCGTAGTATCAGTTGGAATCACCACCATTCAGTAGCTCTGAAAATGAAGCTGCATGTTTCTTCTACAGAGCTGTTAAAATGGAAGTAGATGAAAGTGCATAACTGTGCCCTTTTAATAAAGTGCCCTATGAACCAAACCATATGAAGTTTCTCATTACCAGAATTAAGGCAGGTTCATTACTGCAGACTGACCAGACTCTTAAAGTTCTGTCTTCTGATGCAGAAACTAACCACTTCTTGTCATGACTCCAGCCAACAGAGTTAACTGCACCATCATGACCTAATAAAAATAATAATGGAAATATCATAAAGGTTGTTTCTTCTGTTTATATGTTTATCCAGACTAATTACATTGCTTTAATATAATTATACACAATATTAAAACACATTTTAAATACAGGCTTCAAATGGTTGGATTAAAACTGGTAACAGTAAACCAGGTATTGATTTTTTTTTTCTTCCACCAAAACCATGGAAAATCTCTTTCATTAATAATCAGACAATGATAATTCTGACATTTTCCAAAGTTATTGGAAGACCATTTCCAAGAAACAGCCATGATATTCAATTTAAGCAAAGATACAGTATTACTTGAAAAGACAAACTGGGTATTATATTATATAATTTTATATTAAACATGATCTGGAAACAAGACCTTGAAAATAGTTGCAGTACTTTATTTTATTAATCAAGCTTTTATTACTGAGTTACCTGGTTTTTTTAAAACACAAAATGAACGTGCCACAACAGCTTCTGCAGGACTGCCTCATTAGATTAAAAAAAATAGAAATATAACTGCCTGTTTAAAATCATAGTTTAAAATATTATAACCTCCAGTTAATAGCAAAAAGTTTCTACAATAGACTTTTCCCATTTGGTGTGACGCAGTTAAAAACAAGATTAGAAACTTTCAAAGGAAGAATTTCAAAAGCCAGAAACATCATCTAGACGCTAAAATTACTAATGTGATATAAAATTAGATTGATGCTGATAAAAAAGGTCAAAAACAACAATATATGTTAAACAAATTTAACAAACTTTGGCCTGTGTTATTCAAATTTGTCCAGATGAAGTCTGATGAATTTCACCTAGCCTTAAAACATTTAAAGTTCTTATGCTGCCCTCTTGTGCGCGTTTTCTCTTTAGTCAACTTAAGTTTTATATTGCTTTAAATTACAGGAAGGCTAATCAATTTATCTCAGCAATTAAGACCTTCTATGGTAATATATACCTATAAAAACGCTTATAAACAAGTTTTTTTAATTGCCAGTTACCAAAGTGCTGTAGAATTTTCACCAGGAACCTACACAGGTACTTGGTAAGTACTATACTTCTTTTATTCTCAACACAAACATTTATTTGGAAGCTTTGGTTTTGAAAAACCATTTGGAAGCCTTGAAATATCTGTATTAAACAAAAAAAAAAACCCAACAACAAGGAACATCAACAAAAAACACTTACTAAAATATACAAAATAATGTTCCAAAGGGGCAAGGAACATGAGAAACTTCAGAAAAATCTGAGATCTGGAAAATGGAAGAGCCATAAAAAAAAAAAAAGCCTAAGAATCTCTACACTCCAGGCCCCCCCATCCCAAAGCACATAGAGGGAGATGGCTGCATGCCGGCTGGCTTGCAAGAGGCCAGTAAGCTTCCAAACAGGCATTACTCAGAGTCCCCAAGTCCTGAAGCACATTGAGAAGGACAGCAGCTGCCTTTGTAGAAAGACTTCTTCAAAAAGGCCGTGTTGGCTGCAACTCTTTTAAAGCTGGTCAGCATTACCTGCACTTCACTATAAGGCACAGACACTTGAAGAGCCAACAGTGGAGTGCAAAACTACTTAAAACTGTAACTGAGCACTTCACGGAACAAAACTGGATAGATTAGCCTTATAACAAAACTGCTGTTGCTATACCACTGCTCTATGGTGCACTATAAAAATGATTTTCAATAAACAGCTATATTCAGATGTCAATGCTGCCTTGAAACTAGTTCATTTTTTTTTGTTACAGAATACATATCAGCCATTTCTTGAAAAAGGAAAGTTTTACATTACCACTGATTGGACCTCTGAATAAGAGTAATGCATCGTTTTTAATGAACAGAAAATACATTTATTATGACACTTCAAAACCAAAAGCATCTAAAGTAGAAAATAAAATAGGTGATTTCATGATAATTTGAACTATACAGAACTACATGAATGACATAAGCATGTAACTGATGGTTTGCAGTTCCTACTGCCCTACAGAACAATATCTGACAGTGTCACATTTATGTGGCTTTTGAAAAAACCTATATGCACAGGTTGCACTCTTATGCTACCTAAAGAGCACGAAGTAGAATTTGGTTTACACCAAATTTATGTTCTACTTCATGTTCAAAGTAGCACTGCTACAAACCAAAAGACAAAGTTCTTGAAAATCATTTACGTTTTAGTTTCTTCAGATTACTTAAAAAGATGTGTCAATAATCTGAAGAAACAAAAAAAATTCTTCGGGCACGACTGTTGATCTGTTGTGTGCCACTGCTGTATTATTATTTTTACAGATGCTTGTAACAAGTAAGGGAAGGAAGGAAAGACAGAATTTTGATCTCTTTTGGTTTATTGCATTTCTTAAAAAATCCGGATCTTCTAAAATAATGTTAAATATGTTCAAGATATATGTGGTCCCTTCAGATAAAATTACTGCATTTGTTCCAATAAAATCTCACAACGCTATTCCTGTGTGCTGTTTATATAAAACTGCACCATGAATTTGCTCAAATTAGTCTGTGATACATAAGAAAAAATAACTTAAAATAGCCTAATTCTATACTTGTTAAGGTCTGCCTAAATTACAGGCACCTTCCATTATGAAATTACACAGGAAATTCATTTAATGGGACTGATATAAAACTATAAGATTTACTGTTCTTAAAAATTTAAGATAGTTCTTGAAGAAATTTAGGATTAATTTTTAAGCCTCATTTGCAATGCTAACTAATGCAATATACACAAGCATTATCATTACAACTGCCTTTATTATTTCTATTTAATTATTGTCATATGCATATGTAAGGCAGATTGCAATATATATTGTGATAGATTATTATTTACTTCCCAAAAAATAAGAAATGGGAAAACCTAATAGGCAGTTTAATTCTAGACAAAATTAACCAATCACAGAAATTAATTCTACATCTTGAATCAGCAGTATCCCCTCTCCCTTGTTATTCTCAGGGTGAGATAAATGGAAACTTTTGGTTACTATGCTACTTTAGGTTAAACTTAATCATATTAAATAATTTATTAAATAATAGAGTTCATAACGCTACCTGAGAAAACATTATATGTATCAGTGAGATTGGAATTGAAGATCAGCACACTTTTGTCAGCCAGGCCACAAGCCAGCATCTCTCCATCCCCTATAAAGAAGAGTGTCTGATGATTTATATTTGAAAGCAACAAGGACCTAATATGCTGTTTCTTTTAATAATAAAAATCACACATCATTTCAACAAAACACACAACAGATACTTATTTCATACATTTAACACCTATTTTGTCTGGACATCACAAACTCATGTTACAGAATTCGGTAGCAATTTGTACACAATTAATTAATTGTCCTGGCATATTCTGAAAACAGTTCTCCATGATACAGGAGAATTTCACTATTCACCAAAAAAAGGCTACAAAATCTAAATGCCGTGGTCCTAATAAACAATGTCAAACAATTACCTTTTTTTCCTTTCTGCACAGTGACAGAATTGTACATTTTATAAAGCCTGTACATACCAGAATACTGAATACAACAAACTGGGGTTGGTTTACAGGTCACAGATATCTCTTTCTCATATTTGATTGGAGGACAACTTTCCAGTGGATATTCTTTAATTTTACTTCAAAGAAGGAAAAAAAAGAAAGAATAAAAATATTAAGATATCTAAACCCAGTACATTTTCATTTCACTTAAGAAATAAATGTGCTTTGGGTGTTATTCTAAGCATCTTTATATAAATATTTCCAGGAAAACATATGTTGAATCCAACATAAGAGGCAGGATTAATTTTAAATCATCATAATTAAAATACTCCAGGTATGAATTCACGAGAATAAGAATTAACATAGATTGGCACATAAAATTAAACTTCTGCATACCTATCTCATAAAAGTATTTAAAGAATGCAAACTCTACCTTGTTGTGACAAAAAGCAATATGAAAATATCTTCATATGTAAAAATAAGAATTACATTGATCATTTAATCAAGATACTGAAAAAACCACCACACAAAAAATACTAAGTAGCTTAACCTATAAGAAAATAGCACAAACCAAATGTGAAATTATCTGAAGTGCTTACCTAATGTGTGCAAGGATTACAAGAACTTAGTTTTAAGATATTGAGTGGTTTTTAACACACTAACAGGTTGCTGTTTCTTTCCTTAAGAGCATAAGGATGGCCTTAATTATAGTACATAGGTCAAGGTCTTTGTGTAATACTAAAGAGAAATAAAAAGTTCCAATGAGACCTTCCAACAGACCTGTATTTATCCTCAGTTTAATTTTTTTACTCCTCTAATGGAATTGTTAAATAACCTACCATTTATAACTGGTCTTCCACTTTGATAGCCTATTTTTCTTCAGATTATTAACAGGGGAAAACATGGTCATTCTACAAAAAAAATGAACACAGATTCTCCTATATGAAATATGAAACGTTGCATGAGAGAAATAGTTTATTTCAAACAAAAAACAATCCTGCTTCCTTCTTACTATTCATGTCTACATGTAATGTCAGTAATTAAGATAATGTACTCATTGATGACAACATAACTTTCTATCTAATGCTCACGTTTGCACCTAAGTTTTGTTTTCTGCATGTTATTTGTTGAATAATTCATTCTGAAGGTCAAAATCCATTGACATAAAGTTCTCAGATACTTCTTTCTGCAAGCTGAAGAAACAAGAGTTTTATTATATGAAAGAGACAGAATGCCTAATACAGCTATTGAAAGGAGGTTGAACACTGGCCAGAAGCTGTGAAATTTTTTTTTATGACATATTTTTTAAATTGTTTGATAACATACGTGTTTTTCAGGGGTGATTAATTTTACAGTCACTAGACTGTGTGTCTTTAATGTGACAAAACGTCACACTCCAATAAAACATAGTAATGCATCTACTCACCGTGGTGCTGCTGTATAACCTGATGACTTAATTTTATTATGGAACATTAATGGCTGATCTTTCACTGTGCTTTTCGCTCCTACAGCAAAATAATTTAATTTACATTAAAAGGAGGGGAGTTTAACATCATATTTTTACAGTTATGTAGACAGGCTAGAACAATGGAAGTATTTGATGTCTCCTTATGTTACAAAATGTATTTATTATCAATCACTCTAAAATAAAGATTACTGAGGAAAGGAAAGAAATATGAACTGTTACACTGCATAACAGCTCTCCTCCAATAATATCAATGAGAAAGAACTTCATTAAACTTTGAAGTAACACAAATATAATTCTGAGGAACCTTTTTCATTGTTCCTTCACAAATGTGTTTTCTCAAGGCCTACTTTATGCTTTGACTTTATATACACACTACCCATACTGTATTCACACCTTATACTTGGAATATGGGATGCATCTAAAGATCATTAAAATACTGTCAGTGGGTACACATAGATGCCTGGGGTTTTACATGACTTAAGTCATTAATAATGTCTGCATTCACACTACTGTACTAAGAAGCCTGAAGGGTAGCCTCTAGCCAAAACTAATAATGAGTATTTCGTACCAGCAGAAGGTAACTAATAAAATAAATGTTGCAAAAGGGGAAATCTTGCTCAAATTCCTGGGGAAACATTTCAGGTGCATTGGGAGTGATCGCATGGACACAGTTATGTATACTGAGGATAGAAGTTCCTTCAACTCCCACAAGCTATCTTTTCTCTTTGAGTGTCAATGCCATTCCTGGGAAGCTCACAGTACTACTTGTCATGAGAGACCATAGGACTTCCTTAGAACACCTAATCTGAGCATAAGGTGTCAACATGGGTAGTACAGGTATCAGTGCTGGGTGACAAAAGCAGACAAACTCTGTAGATGCATTCTTGGAATATCATACAACATTAAAGATAAAATCTTTGACATTTTAACAGGTCCAACAAGTACAATCAGTATAGTAAAAATCAATTATTTCCACATGTCTACAGCTACCAGTATTTTTACACCTCTCCTAAAGAAACGGGGATGATGAAAGTTATTCTGTAAGTACTTTTTGGACTTTGCTTAACTATTGGTAAGCAAAAAATCTACAGGTGTTTCAACAGCAACTGGAAGTCAGATTTTTATTTTTTTTAAACAGGAGGACAATGAGGCCAAAATTAACTTCCTAAACTTGCAGGTATTGACAAAAGACTATTCAGGATAATAAAATTAACCATAATAGGTAATCAAGGTCAAGAAAGAAACAACAAATTATACGGAAAAAAATATAGTGCATGTCATGGAAAATGAATGACTTATGAAAAATCTAAACATTCTACACCCTAACTCATTTAAAATCCACATAAAGTTCTTAAAGTATTGTTTTTAAAATAAGAAAAATACCTTATTACCATCATTTTCACTACAATTATGTATGTATGCTATGAAACACTGCTAGAAGTATAAAATTTTTCCAACTAAAATAAAAATACAATGCAATACATATTTAAAACAGAAATCAATATACTAGTTGTATTAGGCACCAGCCAGCTGTGAGTCAGTTACTTTTAATTAAAACAATATAAATAACTGTGTTAAGTAATTTCGAGATCGGTTTATACTTACCAAGTTTTTTACTAGAAGGTTCTTTCATGTTTTTCTTTAAACCTTTACACAATGGAGAACTTTCCAGTAAAGAACACCTAAGTTATAAAACCAAGCACAAAAAAAAAAAAAAAAAAAAATCAATCAATGTAATGGACAAAAGCATCGTATTAGGAAAAGCTGTCAAAAATTATTTTTAGTTATTTGAGTGCTTGTGTGTATGTATATGTGTGATACCAGTGAGATACCATAAATATAGATAAGACAGTGTATTAGTTATCAGCTCAGATATCCAGCAGCACAGACAAGCGTTGGCCCCAAGTAGATTCATAGACCATTGCATTTACATGTTAAATCCCATTTCTGTGAATATTATCTGATGATTTTAGAATCATAGCATCATAGAACAGTCAGGGTTGGAAAGGACCTTAAGATCATCTAGTTCCAATCCCCCTGCCATGGGCAGGGACACCTCACACTAAACCATGCCACCCAAGGCTCTGTCCAACCTGGCCTTGAACACCCCCAAGGATGGAGTATTCACAACTTCCTTGGGCAACCCATTTCAGTGCCTCACCACCCTAACAGTAAAGAATTTCTTCCTTAGATCCAATCTAAACTTCCCCTGTTTAAGTTTTAACCCATTACTCCTTGTCCTATCACTACAGTCCCTAATGAAGAGTCCCTCTCCAGCATCCTTGTAGGCCCCCTTCAGATACTGGAAGGCTGCTATGAGGTCTCCATGCAGCCTTCTCTTCTCCAGGCTGAGCAGCCTCAACTTTCTCAGCCTTTTTGTGGGAAGTGCTCCAGCCCCCTTATCACCCTCATGGCCCTCCTCTGGACTTGTTCCAACAGTTCCATGCCCTTTTTATGTTGAGGACACCAGAACTGCACACAATACTCCAAGTGAGGTCTCACGAGAGCAGAGTAGAGGGGCAGGATCACCTCCTTCGGCCTGCTGGTCACGCTCCTTTTGATGCAGCCCAGGATTGTCTTTCTGGGCTGCGAGCGCACACTGTTGGCTCATGTCCAGTTTCTCACCGACCAACACACCCCAAAGTCCTTCTCCACGGGGCTGCTCTGAATGTCTTCTCTGCCCAACCTTGTAGATGTGCCTGGGATTGCCCTGACCCAGGTATAGGGCCTTGCATTTGGTTTGGTTAAACTTCATGAGGTTGGCATCAGCCCACCTCACAAGCAATGTATATTGTATGGGGTTTTATTGTCTTCAAAATATCAGGATTTTCCTAGAAGCAATAGAATAGTTTGGGTTGGAAGTAGCAGTCAGCATGGATTCACCAAGGGGAAGTCATGCTTGATTAGCTTGATATACATTTATGATAAAATGACTGGCTTGGCAGGCAAGACGAAAGGGGTTGATATTGTTCACTTTGACTTCAGGAAGGCTTTCCACACTGTCTCAGATAAGATCCTCACAGAGAAGCTGATGAAGTATGGGCTAGACGAGCATACAGTGAGGTAACCAGCTGAACAGCCAGGCCAACTGGGATGATCAGTGATTCAGTGATACAAAGTCTAGTTGGAGGCCACTAACTAGTGGAGTACCTTAGGTGTCAATACTGGGTTCAATTCTCTTTGTCATCTGCATTAATAATCTGGAGGAAGGAGTAGAGTATGCCCTCACTATGTCTGCTGATGACATAAAAGTGTGAGGGGTGTCTGATACATAAACCAGAATGCTGTGCTGCCATCCAGAGAGATATCCACAGGCTGGAAAAATGGACTGACAGCATGAAGTTCAACAAGGGAAATCGCAAAGTTCTGCACCAGAGGAACAACCCTATGCACCAGTATTGGGCTGTAATGAAGACTCCAGAGCAAAACTCTGTGCCGAGTGAAAGAACAAGAGGGAATGGGCAAAAAATTAAATACAGGACGTTCTGTCTAAATACAAGGAAACACTTTTTTACTGTGAGGGTGACTGAGTACTTGCACAGACAGGTTGCCCAGAGAGGTTGTATTGTCTCCCTCCTTGAAGAAATTCAAAACTCATTTGGACATGGTGCTTGGCAACTGACTCCAGGTGGCCTTGCTTGAGCAGGGCAGTTGGACAAGATGACCTCCAGATATGCCTTGCAATTTCAACCATTCTGTGACTTCTCTCACTCAATACAACTAAGGCATGACAAAAAAGAAGTAAAATAAAACCTTGCCAACAGAGAGCACTGTACAAAACCATTTGATGCACTTCATTGTCAGGAAAACAAATGCATAACACAATTTAGAAGAAAAAAAGCATTCAGTTATTCTGTACCTGGCAATAACTGATAGACTCTTCTCATTTCCACATGGGAGAAAATCCCTCTGCTGAGTTCTCACCAATGCAGTAAGGTTAACTTCCAACACAGCAATCATATCTTCGAACATTGCTGTGACCAAGCATAAAACCTGCAGCAATTATACCATCAAATAGCACTTTATCTAATTCATAATTGAAGCTTCAACACTGTATGGATGTGTATGAATTATGTGAAGTATTTATAATGAAAAATTAAATCACTTTGTCACTTATGAAAATTAGAAAAAAATCCATGAGTTTAATCTTGCAGAACATTAAAGAGTAAGAAGTCCTTCAAAATATGCTTATGTTGCTTAAATATGCGCCTTATATCTGGAAGTCACAGAAATTCCAAGATGTTCCACAATAGAGATATTTCTGCAGTAAGAGTTGTGAGAAAAGCAGCAAACGTGGAAGAAAGACTGCATTCAGAGACATGCCAAGAACATGGTAAGAGCCGAATTTCAAACAAAATCCTTCTTTAAAACGAAACACTGGTATGTTAAATATGTAGAAAGGCCTAGATTGAGCTCAGTTCTATAGGAAAACTAACATCAAAAATGGACTAATCAGACAAGAATGCCTTTCAGTTCCTTAAAAGCACTTTTAGTGACTTTCCACAAACATTTTTCACAACTCAAATAGTTTTCACAGATTTCTTGGAAGGATTCAAAAGCAGTTCATCCTAAGATTTGTTTGAACAAGGTGTAACAGTGCTTATATGTTTTTTCCCAAAAAAAAAAGATTGCCCACTGGGGAAGCAGAGGCATTCTTGAAATTCAAGGTACACACCAAACACTATAAAAAACAATACACCTTTTTCTTGTTAATCAATTTGGATAGTATACAAATTATGAAAGCTTCAAATCTATGCAGCTATTGAAAATAGCAGATCCCATAAAGAATCAACCCTCTCCAGAGAAGCTACTGTGTAATTCACATCAAGAAAAAGAAATGTGTACATCAATCTGCAAACAAAATGCATAATTGGTAATTATTGAAAATAAATGGAAATATAAACATTTGTTAAATAGATATTTATTGTATACTCACCTTTCCATTAACTGACTTCCTTGTTAACGCACATGATCTGACAAACTGAATGCTGAGGTCACTGAAATCTTTACCAAAAAGAACACAGTGCTATAAAACTGTATTTGCATTTCAAAAGAAAAAGCTATCATCTCTAAGAGTGGAAAAAAAAAAATTACTCGTACTAATCTGACACCACTATAATCAACCACCTTCAGTGTACATCCTGCTAGCTTACTTCTACATTGTAATAAAATAGTAGAATAACATTCATTGTGCTTAACACTCATGAACTGCAAAATCAAAATAAAAATTCACTGCTAGCCAGTACCAAAATCTAGTGCCAATACATCTTCTGAGACAAGTCAGCAGTGCCATAAAACCACAGAAATTAATTAGAATGAACATTTAAGGAAAAAACAAAAAACCAAAAAAAACCCAAACACAAAAACTCCACACAGTTTCTATTGTATTCTGCTATTTTGCAAACCAAATTGTTATACTATTTATATCAGGTAACAAAAGCAAATTGATCACATTATGGTTTGGTCAGATACCTTATAATCGTACCTTTGTAAGATAAATAAGCTTCTAATTCAAAGTTTGCCAAATTAAGTATTAACAAGCCAGTAGAGCTTCCTATCCAAACGTAGCTAGTATTCAGGGCTGAACACCTTTCAAGAAAGGAGAAAAAAAAAAAAAATCAAAGTATGATGATGAAGCTTTCTTTATTACCGTATAAGGCAGAGCAATTGCTTTTTTTAATACTTGTTACCTAGTCCCAATAAAACAACAGTAAACACCAAAAAAGAATTTTAAATTTACAGCATTTTTATGAAATCTGGAGCTCAAAGTAAAGTCTTTCAATCAAAACTGATGAAGTTTTGAAAACTAGAAACAGGACACAATGCTTGATTTTATGTAAGCACTTGTGGCAAGTCTAAACCAGCATAGGAAATACTTTTCAAAAACTACTGTGGTTTGTAACAGTGGGGAGGTGCTGTAAAAGCACTCTATGTACAGAGAGCAAATTCAAACAAAGAGGCAAGTCCACATATATTCTTACTTTTACCACCTGTAATATGAACATGTAAAAAAATGGTGAAATTTAAAGAGTCTTTGTACGTAGTTAAAGTACTAGAGAAAAAACAGCACAAACTAAGTGGGGGGAAAAATAAACCAGGCAAGCCTGGAACATCTGTCTCAGTCTGTGCTTAGTGGTAGTAGTACTGCTGTTAAGTAATGAAACCCAGTCTTCACAAACGCCAGAGTAGACCAACCGGTTACAGTTTCAGTCAACACCCTCACAGAAAAAAAACCAAAACGTTATCAAGCAGAAGATAATTATTACAAAATAACAGTTGTCATTCTCAAAACCCAAAAATGTTTTGATGCCACAGTAAATAAAAATTGACATCAACATTTTAATAGATTTTCCAAATAAGAGTGAGTAAACTTATTGGTTTGATTTCTAAAGTCAGACCACAAGAGCAGAAGCAAGGGTATGGAAAAATATACAGCTGAAACTTGGCATGAAAAGACCCACCACAGTGGCTTTTTTTTTTTTCCTTTTTTTTTTTTTTTTTCCCCTTATATAAAAGAAAGGGAAGAGAAACAGTCAAATACTTTATAAAGCAGACTGGGAAAGAGTTTCAGTTCTGGTTTGTGATACTTTTATGTGCTCTGTGTAGTTTTATTTGTGGTTTGTGCTACTTTTATGCATGGTGGTAACAGACTGATTTAATTTGTGAATCCTTTGAATTATTTCAAAGTGGCACTATCAAATTATTATAAACAATGATATCAAGTGATAGATACAGGAAGTTGATCTCACATCCACTTTACAATAATGAGAGTCTGCAATGAAATTATTCAATGTCAAAAAGCTTATAGAATTATAAGATAATTTTTTGGACATCAGTGTTGCAAAAATATTTCATTGTTGTATTTCATTTCAGGCAGGAAAAGTGGTAAATCAGGGATTGTTCAGTTGTTCAGAAGAATCTGAGCCACCTGCTAAAACCAACACATGGTAATTTAAAAAGTGAACAGAAAAATATTTTAAATACAAAACCATAAAACCAGAAGACAATGGAACTGGATTAATAATAAGAATTTTATGGTCATGATTGTTTATAAGCAGAACAAAACCTCCAACTGTGATGCAATAACTGAAAGGGTAAATAGTCCTTAGATGTACAATGCTAGGCAGCATCAGGTGGGTATTGGAAATTGACGTTATCTGAACTCAGAAAATTATTTCAATTAACCTATTACCAGGGATCAATTTCAGGCAACCCTGTCCAGAAAAAGGCATTGAAAAAGAAACGAGACTGAGTCTGCCAGAAGTTTGCCTAGAACAAGTTATGTAATTTAGAAGTTATTTAAATTTAGAAAGCAAACAGACACAGGCACACAATGACTGCATTAGACATATTTCCATAGGAATGAAAACTAAAATAAATTTGGCTTTTTAATTCTAATGGGCTTCTTAATTATTTTTTAATTGATATTTCCTGATCAACTGGCATCAATAGATGCTAAAACAGATATTCCCAATGCCATTTTTATAGAATTACTTTTCAAGCAAGAAATCAGTTTTAACTGTGCATTACTTTGTGTATATTATCTGCCTCAAAATAAACGACGAAAACTTGCATATCACTAAAAATATTCTTTTATTCTTCCTATTGCATGTTTAAAAGAGTAAGCTGCAATGGAAATAATCCAAGAACCAATGGGAGCTCCTAGGAATAGATTCCATCCAAGTATTTGGTGGTATTTTAAGGGACTTACACGTTTTCTTCATTATGGAAACACACTAAAAAGTCACAGTGTTCAATTAAGAGGATAGGCAACGATGTTTCCACTGATCTTTCTGGTCTCATGGGTTTTCTTTTGCAAAGCTTGGAAGTATTTTGCTCTTCACCTAAGAAATACAATCAACACTAGCTATCAAAAAACAATGGAATAAGGGAAAGAGTTAGGATTTAATAGAGAATTTGAAGGAATAAAGTACTATAAATAAACATAGCACTATAAATAGAAAAATAAATTACTATAAATAAAGTTATAAAGTAATAAGGTAGCATGAACTAACTCCACAGTCCAGAAGTTTCTATTTCAACAGATTGATATAGCCTAAGACAGCCCTCTTGAAATATCTTTCCTCATTATTATGCTTTTTTTAGTACAGTCTTCTTTCAAATACCTAGAGATAAAAATCTAAAAAGCCTACTTATGGACAGAAAAGGAGTTGGCAAAATTCTGATATATCCATCTCAAAAAGTGACTCTGAAAGCCATAATCTAATGACCCTTAAATATGCTGGGCCACTTTCCACTTAGTCTGAAAATTCCCTTGACCCTAAAGTTATAACATAATCCAAAACCAAGATGGAAAGTCACCACTAGTTTCATCCTCCCAAGAAGTCTCCATCCATTATGCACACGCAGTTAAAATCTAGGAATGACTAGCACTGAATTCATCATTAGGCACAGCCACTATATCACTCTCTTTCAAACATCCAAATATGAAAGTGCCATCCATATATTTTAAATAATAACAAGAAATGTAGCAGTCTTTCTCATTAGATTAGGACCTTAGAATTTTTGAAGCTGGACCACTAGGCATCTAAGAACACAACAGTCATTGAAGCCAGGAAAAGAGCAAGCAAGGGAAACCAGATCTTCCTTTCCCTAACGAAAGCTTCCTCTTGCTTGCCTTTGGGAGGACCTCATCTCACTTCATGTGAGGTGCAGGTAGTCTGAATGCCTCATTTGGGAACATGAAATCACCTTGCTGAGGTGACCAAGTGCAGTTTTTCAAGATTTATAAGTACTCTGCATTATACCACTAGAAATACCACAGCCAGAGAAATATCATATCATGGAGGTACTAGTATGAATTTAAACAAAAAAAAGAAGAAAGAAAAAAAGAAAGATGCCTAGGAGTATCAAATGTAGCTGAGAAAAGGTATCCCACTTAAACAACAGATTAAATTTTAGGCACTCATTCTGTTCTCACTAAAGTCTTGGGCAATGAATTCAGTAAAAACCAAATACTTAATAGTTCATATTCTGCAATGTTTTATAAGCAGATGCATTACCCGAGATTTTATTACACCCATACAAGCTTAATTCTTTCCAGATATGTCACATAATTCTTTCCAGATACATCAATACCCCAGTTCACATCAGCTTCAGTAAGAATTCCATGCCACAGTTTGAGACTCATAACTATCACTTATAAAAAAATTCTCATTGTACAAAAAGCATACACTCAGTAGCCAATAACAACTAGACTATACCATAAACAGCATTCTAAAAGCACTGTGCTACCTATTTCTTTTCCAGATTTCAACACTTCATTATAGAATTTCTCTTGCTTTTTCTTTAAGTTGATACGTGTTACACAACGGTAATTATGATCACTGATTAAACTGAAGATCCAAAGCTGCAAGAAAAAGAAACAGCAATTGCAATAACTTTTTGACAGTAAACATAAAGCTTACATGAATGCAAACTAAAGGTCTGATATAAAACTACTTATGCAACTGTTGAATTTTTGTATCTGTAATCTCACCTTGGACCAAAAATTCAATTATATGCATTTTTAAGATTATTAAAGAATATATTCAATATTAGCAGAAGCAGACATTATAAATTTGAACTGCACATCTAATTCCCATATTTATGTCTTCAGAAAAAAAAGCCTCATAGACTATTTTCCCCATTAAAAATAACAAGTAACCTGCATGTAATTGCTCACTGAATAATGAACAATAATATTTCATTTATACCTCTCTGATTTTAGGCAGTACTATAGTTAAATCTTTAACTTTCTTCACAATTCACTGAACGATAACACTGAAGAAAAGCAACTGGAAAATCTTTTGTAAATATATTCTTAACATTAAATTAAAAAGCAGGTAAAATGCATATTCATGTTTATCACATTTTTTTTAGAATTTCAACATGCTGAAATCATAGTCTCTTCCATTTATTGTCATGTGTTTCATTCCTTAGCTAGAATAGAAGAATCCTATTTTTCACCTTTTTTATTTTGAAACAGATATATTTATAGCCTGTCAGTGTACTCATCTTTTGTGAACACTTATTATGCTCTTAAACACTTCCCTGGTTTTCAGAAGAAAGTTTCCATTTTTTGTAATAGAAGTCTTATATACCATATATGGTTTGTGCTCAAAGCATTGAATTATACCTAAAAAAGTAACTGTTGTAACAATT
Organism: Psittacula echo; assembly: GCF_963264785.1. NCBI lineage: Eukaryota > Metazoa > Chordata > Aves > Psittaciformes > Psittacidae > Psittacula > Psittacula echo. Next base: position 32,168,227 of record NC_137738.1, on the reverse strand, counting down.
AAAAACAAATATGTAGATTATGAACCTTTTTTATAGACAGATACATTAACAATAGATGACTGTTTTGACAGAGACTTTTCTGGGTAATTCTCACCTGTCCCTCAGAACATCCAGTGATAATCTGTTTATTTTCTTCATCAACTAGCAGACTTAGCAAAGGAAATGCTGGCTCAAAAAAAGATAAAATTATTTCCAGAGTAGACACAAATCAGATATGCAACTCAAATTGAATCCTCCTGTTCATAAAAGTGAGTGGGAAAAAAACTCTTACTGCAATTCCTATGGTTGCACAATACTTTGGGTGGCAAAGGGCTTTCCATTTACAGGTCTACAGTCTGCTTTCCAGCCACACTGCCATGGTAGTGATTTTCTGCAGCCTTTCACCCATACTGCTGTGGTATGGTTTTCAGGGCCCCATGTGGGAGTTTTCATTCCCCTGCTGTTACTCTCATGGCCTCCACCTGCAAACCCTGATTTCAGTTGGGGCAGGTTTTCAAGGGAAGCAAATGCCACAGGTAATCAGGGTAGAATCACCCCTTCTTTCTCTCTTTTTCTACCATGTGGTGTTAGCTTTTAGTTTACATGAGACAGTTCAATAATACATATGCATAAAGCTTAATAACCAGTCTCCTCACAGCTCCTGCCCCCAGAGTGTGCTTCCACAACCACTAGCAGCACCACAAAAAAATCAGGCACAATCAAAGGCAAGTTGGAGCAAGTCCCATTGAAAACTACATGTTTCTTGTGTGGAAAGTACTATTGGAGGAGGAAGCCCTGCTGCACTGGAAACAATGCTTGCCCTCCTCCTCATCATCTCTTATCTTGCCATAAAAGTAGCTTTCACCTTTAAAGTCAACATATGCCATCAGCTGCAGACACTGCTAATAGATCTACATATGGCATAGTATTTCTTTCTATGTCATATATAAAGCTGAAAGAAAACAAGCACATAGTACTCAGACAGTGGAACTGTACCTACAAAAAGACAGCTTCATTTGCTTATCTCAGCAAAATGGCAACAGCACGCACACCCAGTACAAAAAGAGCTGTTTATAAAAGTATACTAAATCTACCCAGAAGTACACATTAAAGGAAAATATATTTACTACTGGCTTTAAAGGATATGTTTACTACTACCTAGTCTACTAGAATTATTTTCACTAAATCTGCTAAATACTTCCATAATAATTGTGTGTTATTGTTTAGGAAAAATAAATCTTTTCTATGAAAAAGCATATATTAAAATAAAACTTACCTGTTAGTACTCCTGACTGATGTATTAACTGGCCAGTAGCATAGTCCCACACCTTTAGGAAAAAAAAAATATATAGTCAACTACTTGGATCCTTAAGGAAAACAAACTTCAAAGGCCATCATGTGGTGAAAACGGAAAAATGCGGTCACTAAAAGTGATGCAACATGGTAAGGGTTTCTTTCAACATTTTTCAATAACTAAAAAGAGATTTGTTTAATTGATAAGTATCTATAGTGAAAAAGGTGAAACTCACCTGGTATGGATACACAAAGTACTTAGAATACTTATCATCTTTGCTTAGGTTGATCTCTTAGTGACTTAAGCTAAATTAATGAATATACGTACTTGAACTGGTTCTAAATTTCACACAGGGACCTTGCATAATTTAACAGTTTTCATACTGAGCTCAGGAATAAGAGATCATAATAACAGTAGTTATTATGATATATAGACACACATATAATTCAGCTTTCATCATTAACAAGACAAAGTGATGAGTTCTGTGCTTAATAGTCAATTAAGAAAGCTAAATAAAACCAAATTTTTCCTCTCGCATTACTTCTACAAGCCTTCCTCTCCACAAACACTTTCACTACATTATTATAGTTATCACAGCTGGGACTGAAAAAGTCACAGCCAGACAGTCCCTGCTTTTTTAAAGTGCAACTCTACAATTTCCATACCTTAAAGGTTCTGTCTTCTGACACTGATATAAGCATATTTTTCTCCCATGTACAAAACTCAGCAGCAGTCACTGGAGCCACATGGCCATCCAATTCAGCTAGTATAGCTTCCTTCTATGATAAGTCAAAATAAAAACATATTATATTTCAAACTAAAAATTACAGTTAGTTAGATGTTTTAATAATTAATAACAGTTGATAAAAATTGTCAGATTTGGATACAAAATATTATTTCAATAAGATTTTTCTTATTGAAACTGTAGCCCTGTATATTGTTCTGCTGGCAAAACCACACATTTCCATTTTCTTCTTCAGAATGAATGATATAGGAGTAACTTTGCAGCTGTTCTCAGAATGTTTTCTTCTTGTAAGTTACTGTAACACCATTTCAATTTTTTAATCTAGTCTTCTACCTGGTGCATGATGCATTATGAAGCATCAGTTCATAGTTATTGTCATCTATATGAGAAAAATGAACGCTTTTGCTTAATTATACTAACATTTCTGTATCATGATTTTATTTGAAAGTAAGTTAAAAAAATATCAGCACCATATCTACAAAGACTGCCATCTCACCTTTGCACTTAACATGTAGATCTGATTTCCAGCACATACTGCCACTTGTTGATCATCCAGACTAAATCTTACATGAAGCACCACTTCCAGAAGAGTTCCAATAACAATTCCTCGAGGTGTTAACCCTGCAGCAATTTCATTGTTAGGGAGACTCACTGAAATATAAAACTCTGGTGCAGTGAGATTCTTAGAAACTTTTGCCTAACCACAGTGCTATCCTGGTGTCTGTCAGGAAGCTGTACCGAACAACCCACAGCTTTATTGCACCAGGCTATTGGAAAGCAAAGCACAGTACTATGTGCCAGTAAGATTCCTCCATCTGCCTTGTTGCCTAGACAAGATGTGGTACTTTTTGAAACACTAATAAAAAGTGTGCCCATCAAATCATACTTCCATGGAAGACTGCCAGGGACAGGATTTTTGGAGTAGGGTTGTATGCCCAAGGAACTCTGTAGTGCCATGTTAATTTTGAAGGCAAGAAATCCTGACTGGTGTCATATAAAATGGCAGAAGCCCAGGAAAACAGGCATTTGAAAAATACTTCTTACAGTATAATATCCCAGACATTCAGCCATCAAGCAAGGGAGACTTCCGTTTTCCTGATTTTAATTCTTCTGTGCGCTGAAAGAGGAAGTACCCCACTAAATATCATTACAGACTCTCATGGTTAAGACTAGCTTTGAGAACTGGCTCATGTTTCATCCCTCTCTTCACAGTTTCATTCTGGTCTTCTCACTGCTTCAAGCAGCCTGATTTCTGCAGTTCCCAGTTTTATGACGCTACCTTTAAGAGTGTGAGAAGTTTTGGATATCTCATTAAATTTCAGGATTTCACAGGCAACAAATTAACTAGCATACAGGTACAACAACTATAGATGTCCTTTTATAGGTTTCATTCTAGATGCTATGGAGTGCTTCTACAGCTGATTAATGAGTCAAGATCTAGCAGGATGGAGAGATGGATCAAATGCCTTGATACAGTTCTTAAGAATTTGGTCAGAGAAAACATGCCAAGACTGTGTAGAACACAGTCTGAGGAAAGAAAGGCCTGTAGACAGAAAAAAGAGAAAGAAGCAAGCCATAAGCAGAGAATCTGCCTTTCAAAAGTCTTTGTACTAAAACTACACATGACTCCCTTTCTTTGTTTTTCAGCAATCCCCTACTTTCCAATCAATTTAAGCTTGAAGAGTGGTGAGAATCCCTAGAATCTAACTCCATTAGTTGAGGCTCCAAACCAAGACAGTAGTCAGGACACTAGAACTTCTGCTTTCTTTGTATAATGCCATCACAACTCTCTTTCAAGCATGCATTCTCCTCCCAGATCCTTGCATTGCTCACACACACACACACACACCCCCAGTGTTCCAGACAGAGGCAGAAGGAGAGGCAAAGCAGGATGTAAAACACTAGTTCTACAGATATTCCAGAAAAGGCAGCATTTGGTTATTATGGCATTTTATGTTCAGTTACGCAGTGCTACTGTGATTAATTTTTTTTCCCGTCCGTGTTATTCCACAGTAGCAGAACTCCCCCTTCCGTTTCCCCGCCTGTCTCCAGGGATCGCCTACTCCCGCCCAGCACCTCGGCCAGCTCCCGGGACCGCCCCGGCCCTGCGCGTTGTCCACCGCGGGGCTGCACAGCCCAGGGGCCGCGAGGGGTGACCCCGGCCGTTCCAGAAGGTACGGTGAGCAGGCTAGCTGGGCCGCTGCCCTGACGGAGCTTGGCAGTGCCGGAGAGGAGCAGCAGAGAAGTAAGCACTCTTTATTGATGCTGGGGCTGCAGAATCTGAGTGGCTAACACATGCTCCTCAGAAATAACCATCTCTTTATACAAGTAGTACTGGAAGAAAGGGTGCTGTTGGGGGGTTATTTTCTAATGTGGCCGTAGCTCAGAGACTGGCTGGGCCTTGGCCTGTTTGTAGGAGGTGGTGAGTTACTGCTTTTGCACTTCTTTTTTATATATACGACATGTATAGATTGTATAAACAGTACTCTACCTTCTCGAACCTTCTGTGTGCATTCATCAAGATTCCACACTATCACACGTTCACGAGATGCAGAGCAGACATGAAGTGGGTTGATTTTACTTCCAAATGACAATGCAGAAATTGAGTAATGATGTCCTGACAAAAGTAATGGCTGACAAATGTAGATAAAGAAGAGTTAAATGAGTCACCTCAAACAAAGGTTATGACCAATACAAAATTAAAAATGGATCATGTACATGCAATTAACAAGAAAGCAACTATTTTTCTTTATTGCTTCAAAACTACTTTATCAGCTGCAGTGTACAGGGTTTGACTGGGATGGAGTTCACTTTCTTCATAGCAGCTTGCATGGTGCAGTGCTTTGGATTTTGTGATGAAACCCACTGATAACCTGAAACAGTGTTTTGGCTGTTGCACAGCATGAAGGCTTTATGAAGGGTTTCTCTTTTCCCACTCATGTCCCAGAAGGAACATGGCTTTAACAGCTGTTCCCAACTGGCAAAGGGATATTCCCTATGATATGATGTTTTGCTTAGCAATAGAACAGGCATATTGGATAAAGAAGGTGTTGGGGGCAGGAGGAGGGGTGTCTTCTAAGGTGGCCATTGCTTGAAACTTGTATGGGGATTGGTCTGCTTCTAGGAGTTGGTGAGTGACTGCCTTTGTATCACTTTCTTCCTCTTTCCTTCACTCGTTAAACTATCTTCTTTATTTTATCATGGGGGCTCATGACTTCTCACTTTTGCCCATCTAATTCTCCCTCCAAGCCAGCTGGGAAGGAGTGAGCCCGAGACTGGGTGGTGGTGTAGCTGCCAGCCACCACGGTTTACATTATTCTCATCACAAGAACAAAGCTTTATAACAAAAGCTATTCTCTTCACAGCACTAGAGTCAAACCCTCACTCCTACACTGCCCTCAGATATTTTGTTTATACCTTCCTTAAGAGGTATAAACAGCCGCCTTCTGAAATAGCAGCCTGTGGAGGGATGTGTTCTGGGTTTACCTGAGCAGTAGCTGTATTCCAGACGCATAACTCATTTTGATTCAAAGGGAAAGCGCAGTGATGGTGACTACACGCCAGCTGAACGAGGGACTCTGACAGTTCGGACCTAAACAACTGTTTTTCGCAGACAACGTCAGGGTCGCAGCTTCCTCCAGAAGCACATCCTTCCCAGTCGCCTTCCATCCTACGGCGGGGCACCACACGGGGCCGGAATCGCCTCACCGGATGCGTCCTGATCCCCTGGTAGGGGCACCCTTACACGGGGAGGCGGAGGGGCCCGGCCCGCCCCGCGCCCCGCGCCCCGCCGGCAGCACAACACGGGCTCCGCCTCACCGGCCCCTCCGCACAACAGCCGGCCCGTAACCAGGGCAGCGGCGTCCCCGACGGGTCGCCGAGCGGGACAAAACCTCCCTCGTCCGCAGACCGCGGTGGGTCCAGGCGGCCGCCTCTCTTGGGGACCTCTCGCCCATTCGCGGCACCGGGCAAAGTCCCCTAGCCTGGGCCAACTGTTCTTTTTACAAGGACATGTAGGGATAGTACAAGGGGGAATGGCTTTAAACTGGCAGAAGGTAGATTTATATCAGACATTACAAACAAATTCTTCACTGTGAGGGTGATGAGGCACAGGCACAGGTTGCCCAGAGAACCTGTGGCAGCCCCATCCCTGACAGGGTTCAAGGCCAGGTTGGATGGGGTTTTGAGCAACCTGGTCTAGTGGAAGGTGTCGCTGTCCGCAGCACGAGGGTTGGAACTGGATTAGCTTTAAAGTCCCTTCCAACCCAAACCATTCTGTGGTTCTTTGATGCAATGGGCACAGCATGGACCAGCTCATGACAGTGTGTGGAGCAGCATCACTGAGAATAAAAGCAAACCTCTTGCTCTCACCAAGTTTGTGGGTGATGGGAAGCAGTCACCAAGGTGGTGGGCAGGGCTGACAGTCAGAGGGACTCATCAGGCAGGAGAAATTGCTAACAAGAATCTCATGCAACAAGAATAAGTGCAGAGTCCTGCGTCTGGCACAGGGTAGACCATGCAAGAGGGCAGGCTGGAGGCTGGCTGGCTGGGAGGCAGCTGTGCAGAAAATGATCCAAAGATCCTGCTGGACAAGCTGAATAGGAGCCACCTCTGCACCCTCGCAGCAGAGGCAGCCAGCTGCATCCTTCAGCCTGGAGAAGAGACCTTACTGATCCCTACCTAATGGGAGGATGCAGGGAAGTTGGAGCTAGAGTCTTTTCAGAGGCACTCAGTGGTAAGACAAGCTGGAACTTGGGAAAATCCAATTAGATGTCAGGAATTTTTATTTACTTATTTTAAATACCGTGAGGGTGGTTGAATATTCAAACAAGTTTCTAAAGAGAGGTTGTGGATCTCTGTCCCTGGAGTTGTCCAAGAGTCACATGGACATGGCCTTGAGCAACCTGATTTAATTAGACCTGTTCTGAACAGGAAGTTGGAGAAGTCTGAAGGTCCCCTTCATCCCAAGTTATGATTTTGATCCACCAACTTAAACCATTTTGGTGCAGGTCAGTCTGCAGACTGTTCATCCACCTCAACTGCATTTCAAACAGATACTTTCTACAGGAATGTCCTTCTTGTAACTGTCTGTAATTAACAGTGCAAGCATTTTTGCACTGTATGACCACAACACAATCTCCTTTTATTAGTTTTGCCTGGAGAAAGTACCTGTCCAAATTCTCTTTCATGTGTCCTTGCGAATTTGGATAAAACCACTGTACTGAGCACCAGCCACACAGCAGTAACTCAGTGCACTGCATAGGACAGTATTTCTTTTCTGAACTGTGACTCATGGATAAGAACACTAGAGAAAAAATTTACTGTAATTTGCTGATGACAGTTTCCATGACTGATACAGTCGTGAATGTGTCATGACAGTTTAGGCATCAGTATAGAAAGATAAATGCTGGTAGAGAAAAAAAGGGTGTTGTTCAGCCAGGCAAACAACCCCTAGGAGTAAAGAACTTGTTCTGAAACATGGTGTGCCTTTGTCCATAACCGTTTCTAGGCAGTTTAGTATGTTTCTCCCCAGTTCTTTTCACTATGTTTTTTTCATGTTGAAAGTATTGTTGCTACAATACTTTCAACAACCTGCTGTCCATAACAACTAGGGAACTAGTAACATCCAAAAAGGTATTGGAGACCTTGGTCTGATTTCTTGACTGATCAAACAGGAGTTAGAACACCAACTCCTTTCCTGCAGCTGGACCCTCAGCCAGCAGCATCAATCTCATGGAGACCAATTCAGACAGGTGCAGACCATCACTGACTTTTGCCCTTCCAATAGGTGCTGTTGATTCTCAGTGTCTAAGACACGACTCATCCAAGAGTGACAAGAAGCAGATTTCTGCCCTGTGGAACAAGGTGACAGCTGCATGCGGATACTAGTGACAGTGTGATTGTGCGGTGAGAAATTTATATCACACGCCCATGAAACACATCTCCTGCCACCTCCCTTTTCTGTGCAACACGATGCTCAAAGATCTTGGCTCCTGCATGTTCCTTCAGCTTGGCTATCCATCCATTTCAGATTGAACTGACAGATGTGAAAAAAAAGGGGCATTTTAGCCAAACAGCAGTTCGTTATCATAGCATGCTTTTGTGTCAAATAGCATATTTCTATTGGTTTCAATATTCTTCAAAGCTCTCTAACTTCATAAACACCATGTAACGCATTCTGTCAAATCATACCTCAAACAGGCTGCATAAACCTGCCAAATGTGGATTGTTAAATTTGAGTTTTATTAAAATCAATGTACATATTTCAAACTGTAAATATATCAACTGCTTAGTACACACTGAAATATTAAAGCTGATAAATCTCATTATTTAAAGTTGTTCTATCACTGGTTACTTGGGTAAAGAGACCAACCACCTCCTTTCAGGTAGCTCTAGAGAATAATAAGGTCCTGCCTGAGCCTTCTCTTCTCCAGTTCTCCCCAGGTGCCTCAGCCGTTCCTCGTCAGACTTGTGCACCAGGCCCTTCACCAGCTTTATTGCCCTTCTCTGGACCTGCTCCACCAACTCAATGTCTGTCTTGTGGTGAGGGTGAACACAGTATTTGAGGTGCAGCCTCACCAACGCCAAGTAGAGGCGGATGCTCACTACCTTAGTCCTGCCACAGCCCACCGACCAGGCCTGCCCAGACCCCTCTGCAGAGCCTTCCGACCGCCGCACTCCGCCACAGCTCCGCGCCGAGGAGGGGCAATCGCATCCATCGGCCGGGCCGCAGGACGCGCTGCCCTACGGCCCGCCGGGGGGGGGGAGGGTGTGTGGGGGGGTGGGTGTGGGTGGGTGAGGGGGTGTGGGGGGGTGTGTGTCGGGTACTCCGCGTTGCCGCGGCGACGGCCCCCCGCTCCCCGCCGTCTGCTCTCGCGATAGCTGGGAGGGATGCGAACGCTGCCCCCCCTCCTTCGGGGAGGAGGGCGGCTTGGGGCTGAAGCGCTTGGCGTTACTGGCTGTGAGTGACGCCGTGCGGAGGCCCAACCCCCCCCCCCCCCGCCCCGCCTCCAACCAGCCTCCTCCGCTGGCAGCCAGCCGCCCGTGCGGGGCCGGGCTCGGTTCCGGGGTGTGTAGTCCGGCCGGCTGCTCGGGGGCGGCCTCCGTGCCAGCCCGCCCCGGGGAGGGGCTCTCCCGCGGCGCCTTGGCCGCGCTGCGCTGGCGCACGTCCGCGGAGCCCGCTGCTGTGCCTCGGCGCGGCCTCGCCGAGCCGGAGCCCCTCGGCTGGTCACAGGTGAGCCGTGCCCCAGCTCTCGGTCTGCGGAGGGTGGCGGGGGTCAGCGGGGTGGGCAGCTCTTCAAACCGCGGCCCCTCGCAGGTGCTGTTGCAACTCCGGAACGGCGCCGGGTGTCTCTCGGTAACTCCATCGTTCGCTGCCCAGGAGCGGAGCCGTGCGGCTCCCCAGCTCGGGTGTCTCATAGTCTCTTCGGTTTAAAAGTGGCCGAGGGTCGGTCCTCCGATATGGAGAGGCAGAAGAATGGTTTTTAATGTCGCTGTTGAGGGTGTTGTGTCGGCCGCGCAGGTTCTGCGAATGCTGTGAGAATCGCTTCTTTTATGCCGTCTGTGCTCAATTGTGGCCTTGTATAGAGGCCTCCGGGGCAGCAAATCTGGAGCTAGAGAAACACTCTTACGCTTTTTTCCCTTGATCTGTTTAGCTGTAAAACCTCTTAAGGTTTAAGTGACATCGCAGTGGAAGCAGTGCAGTTTGTTTCGATGCCAGCAGGGTACAAAACCGCTTGTAGCTTTCATGTTTGAGGCAATTGTAGTGGCCTAATGAAAGAAATGAAAGGATGAGAAGCTTCCTCTTAAACCTGGAAGTTTGTATGTCTTACGTGTGGCTGTCGTACTTGAATGTGACGGCATGCCACAGTCAAGTACACAGTCAACTGTGTACTTTGGAAGCTGTCAGCAGGGTTCACAGGTTGCATCTTTGTGAACAGTTGCATTAAGTTTGTGCTGCAAAAAGCTGAGTGCTTGTACGGCAACAGGATCTCTAGGAAATTCCTTTTTCCACGGGTAATATGCCAAGTTTAGTCCTAGAAACAATCACACAGTAGAATCATATATGACTGTGTTAATTCACTAGATAACTCGCTTTTATTTCTAATTCCATTCCCAGCGCAAGTCAGAGTGCATACTGCTTCTTATGTGTGCCCAGGTTTGCACCTTTACTGCCTTCGGAAATTAAGATGAGTGGATGAGGGAACAATTAGGATCCCCTAAACACCTGATGCAACGTTGAACTTCTTCAAGCATACAACAGCATTCTTTTTAACTGCTTGTTTGTTGTTTTGTTTTTTTTTTTTTAACTGAGGCTAAAATCATTACTGGGTTTCATCTCAGTCAAATTTAGCAGCTATGCAGGTAGAATAATGGCTCTGTGGCAGTCCTGGATGATAAAACACCTACCTGCTTGATTAATTCCTGTTTAACTTCATTAAGAAATTCAGGCCACTTTAATCTGACAGAGCTCTGAATCTTAGCATTGAGGTTTTCTTACTATTAAAACCAGAAAAGTTAATGAACGTACTTAATTAAAGTTGCTTAACTGTGTGTGGACTAGAGAGAATTTATAAAAATTACCAAGTTAAATTTGATTCCTTCCAAGAAGGGTATATACTGAAATCTGAATTATGTTTTGTATTCAGAAGGAGGAGACAAGAACAGGAAAAAGGAAGAGTCTGAATATAGCTCCAGACCATGGCGGCATGCTGGAGAAGAATCCTGATCATTTTTGTAGCAGCTCAAGTACTCGTTGTGGTAAATGCCTTCGAGGAAGAGGATGTACCTGAAGAATGGGTCCTTCTCCATGTTGTTCAAGGTCAGATTGGAGCAGGCAACTACAGCTATTTGAGACTAAATCACGAGGGAAAGATCGTACTTCAGATGCGGAGTTTAAAAGGTGATGCAGACTTGTATGTTTCTGACATGACACTTCACCCCAGCTTTGACGAGTACGAGTTACAGTCTGTAACCTGTGGCCAGGATGTTGTCCACGTACCGGCGCACTTCCGCCGACCAGTGGGAATAGGGATTTACGGCCACCCCTCTCACTTGGAGAGTGAGTTTGAAATGAAAGTGTACTATGATCGGACAGTTGTACAGTACCCGTTTGGTGAGGCTTCTTACAACCCTGAGGAGATGGAGGCAAACCAGAAATACTCGCAGTCTACAGAAGATGAGTCTCAGGACGAGGAGTCTGTTTTCTGGACTATACTGATTGGAATCCTGAAATTAATACTTGAAATTCTTTTTTAAATCGATGCACACTGCGCTAAGTCACTAAGTCAGCCTGCGAAATTGAACACGAATGACTTGCTGTGATATTTAATACACTTTGTTATGGTTCCTGAAGAGGTATTCAGGTTACTTTTCCTAAACCATAAAGGCAGTGGGGGAAAAAGCCATATTGAATTTTATATTGTAAATCCTCCCCTATACGTAAAATGAGCAGTGAGCACAGTATTTGCAGTGTTCTTCAGAGACCAGGGCTTAAAAATGAATGTACAGTTGGGATCTCATTAGATTAACTTTAAACAGGTGCTTAGGAAAATCAACTCTGATTCAGTATTTTTTATTGTTTTTTATAAAGAAAAGTGAAATCAAGTGCTGCACTTCAGGGCCACTCTCAATCTAGCACATGGTTAGAAATAAAATCTACTTCTTTTCTGAGCAAGGATCTCCAGTAAAACTAATTACAATGGGGCTTGAGCGTATTGAAGCTGAGGAGCTGAGGGCGAAGGAAGGAAAAACCTCTCAGTCGTCTAGGGGGGATAGATCTATATTTTGCCTGCTTGTGCTCTACGTCATGCCAAGCAGAAATCTGTCCAGTCACTCATCACCTCTTGCAAAGACACCACCCAAATTGAGTGTGTGTCACTTCTCTGCTGTCACTGTGAGCTGTCAGCTGTTGTTACTTGTCAGTAGGGTGGTTTTGTTCCTCCTTAAAAGCGATGCACTATAAGGTATCTTGAACTTAGGAGGTGTTTTCTTATACCTCCCCTGATAGCTTGTTGTGATTGATTGTTTGGTTTTCTTTTTTTAGTAGAACATAGAATCATACAATAGTTAGGGTTGGAAAGGACCTTGAGATCATCTAGTTCCAACCCCCCTGCCATGGGCAGGGACACCCCACACTAAACCATGTCACCCAGGGCCTCATCCAACCTGGCCTTGAACACCACCAAGGATGGAGCATTCACAGCCTCCCTGGGCAACCCATTCCAGTGCCTCACCACCCTAACAGTAAAGAACTTCTTCCTTAGATCCAATCTAAACTTCCCCTGTTTAAGTTTGAACCCGTTACCCCTTGTCCTGTCACTACAGTCCCTAATGAAGAGTCCATCCCCAGCATCCTTACAGGCCCCCTTCAGATACTGGAAGGCTGCTATGAGGTCTCCACACAGCCTTCTCTTCTCCAGGCTGAACAGCCCCAACTTTCTCAGCCTGTCTTCATACAGGAGGTGCTCCAGTCCCCTGATCATCCTCGTGGCCCTCCTCTGGACTTGTTCCAACACTTCCATGTCCTTTTTATGTTGAGGACACCAGAACTGCACACAATATGGGCTTGCAAAGAAAATTTCTGCTGAGTGTGCAGTCAGGTGTAAGAAGGTCAGGCTGTGCCCACTCTTTGCTGAGAATTGGTTTTGCCAGGAATAGTTTTTGCTTTGGTTGAGTCTTTCAGAATAACCAGTTGCTATGCAAATAGTGGGTATTGCAGTTGCTCTGTAATTTTCTTTTCACAGAGCTTACTTATGAGTGCACTGAGATAAACAAGTACATTAGTATAACTTTATGCAAATGGTGCATGTACAATTTAAATTTCATTACCAAAAGCCTTTTCTTTTTGAGTGGGAATTTGGTTTGTCTGTCTCTATCCAGACATCTGACAGGACAGGATTAGTGATTTGTATCACAAAAAAAAGTCATTATATAGATAAAATTAAGAGTTTATTTGGTAAAAAGGAAAAAAAAAATCAAAAAGAAGTGGTATTGTTCCTGTTAGAGTGGTTGGTTAAATAGCACCAAAGTATCACTTCAGTTTGTGCTGTTTTGGACAGCAAGTTTTTGGGGGTTTTAGCCCTCCTTGCTGGTTTTCCCCCTTCGTCCTCCTCTTCTTGGTACGGGAGAGTCTTTCTGACAACAATCACAAATCCAGCGACCTAAGAAAAGAAAGTTATCAATTATTGGGAAACTTTGTTACTCACCCACCTAGTTATGCACCTTTCACCACTCTTAATCAGTGCTCATCTGTTTGCAGTCCTTCCTTCAATGTAAACAGCCAGTGCTTTGCTTTGAAACATTAACACCTTTGGAGAAGGTGCCGAAAGCAGTGTTGTCCAGTGTGCCCTCCCTTGTGGATTACTGATGTGTAACTACTGGCTACACCGATCTGTGGACCTCAGGAAGCACCAGCACTGCTAAGGAGGTGGATCATTAGGAAAGAATCTGACGAATGATGCTTGAGTTTGCAAATTCTGTTTTGACGTGAATGACCATGGCCCAGGCTGAACGAACAGCAGCTGGGGAACATTGCTGTCCTGCTGCAGGTACAGGGGTCCTGTTCCTGAAACTAATGCCTGTTATTTGAGTGCAGTCAGGCAGCACAGACAACTGCTGGCAGGGCCTCATCAATAGACCTTGTCCTGAAAATTACTGACCCTCAAAAAAGTGTTGAGTAAAGAGCAGAAGCATTTTAACTGTATTACAGCAGCTGGAATCATAAGGGCTGCTTTGGTAATTTCATTGTCTAGCAGGCGTATAATCTGTTTTGTTTAGATTCTGTCCTTAGGTCAGCCCGAAATGGGCCACAGAACCTGTACTAAGGTGACACCTAGTGCCAGTGCTTCCCAAAATGGGAATGTACCACATATTTGGAATACTGTACTTACGGGGGATTCTGTTGCTGCACAACTCACAGCCACTGTGCACTTATGAATTTACTTACCATGGATTTAGTATTACACAAAAAGCAACAGTACCACCAGTTATTTTCTTTACACTGCCTTGAGCTGGCCAGCTGATAACAAATGACCAAGTAATTTAAAGGTACAGGCTGCCTGACATCCAGCTACTGCATTCCAGCTTTGGTGTTTAAGAGAAAAGGAAGGAATGGGTTTAAAAAGGTGTTTACAAATACTAAATTGAGCGTACTTTTTAATTTAGAAACTGACCTGATAGCACAAACACTTTGTTAATGTGAAAGGTATACTCCAGCAATATGCAGCAATACAGCCTTTTTACAGGTTTCTTTTATGAAGAGAGGTAATTATTCTCAGTATTCTGTGGATTTGGGGGAAAAAAAACCCTAGTTCTGAGCGAGTCTGTTTGGATTCTGTTGTAAAAGACAATTCTATTTCCTATACAGGAATGGCCAGGTTAAACTGTGCACAACCAAATATACTGAAATAAAGCTTATTAAAAAAAAATGTGTCCTATGGTGTGCTTTCCTACAGCATTTCTCACTCCTACCCTTCACGCTTGTTTTAAACCATTCTTTCAAAAGCAAAGTGTGTATTAACTCTGACAGAGAAAGCCCAGAACTCCAAGAAGGTGGGAACAATTAACTCTTATTACCTGAAGGGATGGCATCAAGTCCCACACAGAAAGTGTGGTAACCACGGTCACATACATCACAGAACATCATTTCTTCTTCATGGTGAGGCTGCCCGCATATAATGCATGTTTTACACTCCATACATTGCCAAGGGTAAGTCTTAATCATAGCAACAAGCTCCGGGGTCATATCAAGGCAAGAAGGGTGGCCTAGATTAAAACCAGTATTATTATTCTATGTCTGAAATGAAATTTAAAATTAGTTAGAATGTTTGCTTTTACAGAAGCTGAATCTTGGCTCACCTCCTGGTGAGATCCCGTAGCACACCAAACGTGCTGGTGCATGTAATGTTAACTAGAGATGAAGTCTTAACGAAGGATAGAAAAGGCAGCTGAACCATTGGCACACAAGCCTAGTACACTAAGCATTTCCACAAACAGATCTGACAAACAGACTCCCTTAGGAATCCGCTTAGTGTATGCAGATACTTACCGCTGTTGTCACACTGGGAGCAATGTATAAGAGCTTCAGCTTTTCCTTTCTTGTTGGACTCCTTACCCTTCAGACAAATCCCACATATAGCATTTGGAATGACCTTTGGCTGGAAGGGTAGAAGAGGGCTATAAATTCATTCCACAAGAATTGACAGATTTAACAGGAAATGTCATAGAACTCCTTAACTCTTAAAATTAATTAACTATCTGTTAGGATGTGTGAACCTTAAAACAGGACACGCATTGACAAGCAGTGGCACTGAAAAAAACTGTAGGTTAACTACGTAAGATTTTGCATTTGGCACATGTGGCAAGTTATATGTAGATCAGATTGGAGCAAAAGCATGTACCTGCTTCTTCCTATGAATTCATCAGCTAACATCCTCCTCAGTGTACATTAACTGTGACAGAGGATGAAATTGTCAGTCATTTTTTTCCAATATAGGATACTCCTGCAGATTTCTCATTTATGGAGGAAATAAAATTTTCCATTTGCAGTACATCTGTCCCTGAATATAGAAAATTAATTACAAAATCAGTAAACTTTATTTTTCTATCTTTAATTTCAAAATACCTGGTTAGCTGTGCTGCACACAGCTGGCTGTTTTACCGTTCTATCTTGTATCCAGCCATAACTGTGGTAAGAAACACAGCCTTTCATTTAACTAGTTTTACACTCACCATCTGTCTAAATTATCACTTGGAGTGTATCTGGGTTCCTGAGATCCATTTAGAAGGTAAGAGAGAAATAGCAGGCTGCTACAGTGAGTAACAACTGTGTACATAGTCTGTGTGCTAACCCAAGAGATACAGCGATGGGAGTTTAAAACTCCAATGAGGACAAGGGAGGAGTAAGTCATTGCAAGTTTCTGAAATGTTTCAGTAGTTCTGTTGTTCAGTTCTGCCTACTGCATAATGAAATCAGCGAGAAATGTGGTTTAAAATTAACACTGTACTCACTGGTGTTAAACAGACTAGCTGCCAGAGTTCTAAAATCCAATGTTGCTGCAAAGATGTAGCTAACAGAGGAGTTCAAGGCACAACCTGTTCTCAAAGGAGCTAAACAGCTTGTCAGTAAGCAAGAAGAATTCCAGTCAACTACTAACCATGTGTGGGGAGATGAATGAGGTTTAATTTTAAAATAAATTTTAGAAGCAAAACCCGATATATATGTGTGCATATCTATCTATCTATATTTAGATACATATATAAAATCAGTGAGATCTTCTGCAATACAATTTATCTGTAAGTGTGTCTATATCCCCAGGAAGTTTTTCTAGCACCTAGCAAGATAATTAGTGTATCTTGACTCATTTTTAGAGCAGTCAGGATGCATTGCTTTGAGTTCTCTGAAGTTCTCATTCTGCTTTTGAAGTTAAAATATGGCTACAGTCTGCTTCAAATTGTCTGAAGCAGTTTATTTACAAAAACAGACCACCACACCATATGTTTATAGGTGACTTCCCTCAAAAGATGACAGAGGCATTCATGCAGACTTTTTTTGCTTATTTATTTTAAAAAAGCAGAGTCAACCTGTTTTATACATAAATATAATAAAACAATATGAAAAGTCTAACATTCACAAATGTCTCTACAAAATAATAAATATAACGAAAGCAATACCACACAAACTCCTTTACGGTTTACTATGTGTCCTACATGTATACCTTTATACCCTGGCTCCTCCCAACAAAAGTGGCACATGCTTAAACCTCATCAGTGTTGCAGCATTTACCCTTCCATTGATTAGGCTACATTCTAATTTTATTGTGGTTTTATCTATTTCTAAGTAAACCAAGCCTTTCTAGAACAGCAAGTGCACTTTTCTAATCAGACTTCTAGTTTGTAATGGATTTATATCTGACTGCCTTTAATACACAGCAGCGTACTCCCTGGTAATTCAGGAAAGCTAAAGTGAGTTGCTTTTCGGTCACTGTTAACCTGCATTAGTGTATGTGGAGTTAACACTCTGATACACAGAACTCCCAAGTTAGACACTAATATAGATGCATTTACCAACAGTGCTTCCATCTAGTCTTACTTCACTAAATTGTGTTCATTAGAAATCGTGCATGTTGGGGGGGTGAGAATCACAGCCTATTAATAATAAAGTTCCAACAGAATGGAAGTATTTTTACAAAAATTAAAAAACTTTAAAAGAATGCAAGCCTATTCACATTTCAAACCAGTTCAAGTTCTACCCACCATAAATGGCTTTTAGAAACACTATGAACAAAGGCTATAAAATCCAAATGGGAAGTTACAATATCCCATCTGATTAAACTTTGCTTTCTACATCCTCATCTCATTGGGATGAGATGAATGAATGCAGAGTCGAAGTGACCACTGCCTGCTCTGTAAGTTTTTGCTTCCATGCTACTGTGCTGCAGCTCTCAAAGTAAGCATTCCAACTACACCACTTTTAGGAGGTCCTATTCAGAATGCAAAGCGTTCCATTTTCATATATAGTGACCTGAAACAGAAGTGTTGTAAAATATAGTTTCTCAATACATTTCAGTTTTATGTGCAAAAAATCTCCTGTACTTTCAACAGTACCCTGTGTGTGCAATTGTAGTAGCAAGTACTGCAGCAACAAAGACTCGCTACCTGTAACATGATAAAATGTAAAACATGCTAGCCGTTCTTTGTTAAAGAACTGACAATAAAAATGCCTCTGTATAAAATACATTATTCTTTCACTCAAAAATAACTCAGTGGAAATGTGTGAATCCTATAATACTCGTGGCTATAACTATACATTTGCATGTTGATGCTATAGCAATTATCCTTCAATTTTAACTACATGTAATGAAAAATTAGTCCTACAAAAATAGTCAAATATTAGAGAACAATACAGAAGTATTACAAAGATTTAGAGTTCATAGGGATGACATTTTAAATGAGTTAAGCCTTCAGCTCAAAGTGCCTTAACATTTAGGCACATCTGGTGTATCAGTATCTGGTGTTTTTATGACTAACAAACAAGAATCTTTCTGTCTTACCAGTTAAAACAGCTCATGTGATTGGGATTACTGAAGGCATTCAAACGTTCCCACAAACAAGAAAGCCAATCCTCTCACCCTCCCAACACAACATCACCACCTCTGACTTACCAGCAGCCTGATGGCTGCTGCAGGCTGAGCATGCCACAGTGCAAGATGCGGCACTGTACATTTACAGTAACACCTTGCTACTGTAACAGTAACACAGCCACTGATTTTAAACCAATAAGCAACTGCTACCAGATCCCATTTTCAAAATACAATGCTGTATGCTGCCATTGCTTTTCCACAACTAGAAGTTCAGAACCTTACAGGAAGTTCTGCTCCACCAGTTCTCTCTCTATGCCTGCCTCATGTCAATTAAATACACTGGACTAATCAAGCACTCTGACATCTCACAGCTAAGTGAAACTTCTGTAATAAACCAGTGGCACACAATCTCTAATGTTAAGTTAAACAAAGCTAAAAAATAATTCCAAGCTCCATCTTTGGATTTCATGTTCATGGGAATATTGGTATGCACTCTGTGCCTACAACAATTTGCAAAGTCACATATAGAAAAATATACATATGTCTAAATCTCCATTTTCACATATTTCTGAGTAAGTTCTGGGAAAGAAAAAACACAGCTGGTGCTTTCCCTTGTACAGATATCCTATCTGGAGAAAATTTATCAGAGCTGACCAATTCTTGCTGGAAATCAGCTTCTTAACATAAGCGATAGCTTAATTACTATCAACTTGGTAAATACAGATAGTAAATATTTACAAACATCAAATGCAAGCCATCACCAGCTTTCTTTTGCTAAGACAGTTTCTCCATATGCATGATCCTGTCCCTGACAAAGGTGTTCCTTTTCCCATAACCTCTCTTAACAAGCACTCCTGATTGCTAAATACTAAACCCTACCTTAATGTAGTGTTTTACCTCTTTACAAGTTTATTCATGCTCTCACATAAGTCAACAGAAAATTCTCATTCCTTTCAGTGGAACCAAACTAGGCACTAATGTGCTTTGAAAGTGTTACATTATCTTCATACATTACATATATTCAGGTCCTCCCTTAATACGCAGAAAAACAACACATAAATAATGCATGTCAATTCCCATTTCCTCTGAAAATTATTATTTTATCTTAATTTTTGAAATTATTATACAGTAATACTGAAGATTTGGGCCCTAGGTTTGGCAACCACCTCTTGACAGCTGAAATGTCTTAACATCCTCACCAAGTCTTTAGCTTGGATATAAGCATATTGCCCACAAACGTTTCTACATAGTGTAAACTACATAAAAAGCTATATTCCATATACTGTTTAAGTGGTTATGTAGTGTTGCCTATACAACTGTAGTAAGCTTCTTGCCTTCCATGCTATACATAGCAACATCTCAGGATGAAAGGTTGTATTTAAAATGAACATCATAACAATATGTTCAGCCACACAGCTGTACTTTACAGCACTGATCTCTTGGTATGCTGCCATACTAAATAGTAGAAAGAAATATAATGGATACTGAATGCTACTTTTGAACTGGCAAGTAATTTTGACTGTTATGTTAAGGCAGACAGAAAGATGCAGAGTTCCAGTGATAAAACTGCAATGGATTTTTTTGATGTTACTGCCTGGGAATCTGAGAAGTTCACAGAAACAGAGACCACTGTATAGCTAGGGTAAAGGAAAGCCCCACATGAAATAAAAGCAAAAAGGAAGTAAGGAAGCAAACAGGTGGAGCACACAAGAGAGCAGCTAGTGAAGTACAGCAAGCAGAAGTTCCATATTATTTTAAAAACGTGTATTTCAGGGAGAGGCTGGTCAGTAAAGAAGTTCCATCAGGGGCTTTTTTCTTCCACCTTGTACCCAGGAACTGATTTGGATAATACAGATCGTTTGGAACCATCTTTTCTTGGAGTAGCACTTTTGTCTCTTGTTTTTTGTCTTCCCTGAAAAGAATCCTCCTGGTTCTCTGTGGCGCAATCACCTTCAGATACATTGCCAGACGAATTGTCCTATAATAAAAATACCATAGCTATTTTTTTTATTTTTTGGATAGACAGACAAGTCTTTCCTATGCCCCTTAGAGACAACTAAGGTAAGAGAAGGAGACATCTTTCCTTCTGCAAAAGCACAGGGTACATTACAATCTAGAACACCTTTGCTTATAACCTTCATTATCTATTTTTTCTTATGCTGAGAGACTAGCATCAGCAGTACCAGTCATGTTTTCCAGTTGGTCTTGATACCAGAGTGGGAGGACATCAGTATAGTTCTTTGAACCATTTTCCTTTAAAAGTCAGCAAGAAAACAACTATATGTGAGATACTGTTTTCAATGCAAAGGGCCAGCAAAAAGTTAAGTGCCCTTGCCATGCATTTAAGTGTACTACAAAATAGCACTGCTTTGAATTAAACATGTGAAGGTTTTTTCTGCCACCCTCATCTACTATTTTCACCAGGAGCAATCTAAATATTTAATTTGGATTGCAGCAGAAGAATGCCAAAGGCAAAACACAATTCAATATTTAATTCAGAACCAAACAATAGAATTTATGAATATATGCTGCAGTTAAAGCTTTTTTGTTGTTGTTTTGAGGAATGAGGAGGCAAGAAAGAGGGGCTTGAAAGAGGTTCAAAGAAGGTAAAAGATCAATGTAAGCATAATTAATAGCAGCAGCACAAGATTTTTCTCAGAAAAGCGTTAACAAAGGCCTCCAAGAAGCTCCAGAAGAAAGCAGTATAATTAATAACACTGATTACAATAAAAACCAAGAGGCCAAATAACAATGGTGCCCTACAGTAAAAGGCACTCTGTACAAACCTAACAGTAGTCAGCCTATGTCCCAGAGCTTAAAATCAAAACAGACAAAAGAGACACAAAGGCAAAGGGAGGAGTATAATACAAAAGCAAGCAAACTACGTGGCAGGAAGAAATGGTATGTTTCATCATTATTTTAGGGGTTATTTATGACAGGCCCGTTAAAACACTACAGAACAGGCAAACTGCCACCTGACTCCAACAATGGGGAGGGTGAAAGAGGAAAAAGCATAAAGCATATTGTAGGACTCACCAGGGAGATCTGACGAATGGTAGGTAGCCCAAAACTGAGGCCTGACAGCTGCCCACTTCTGTGTTCAACAGATATTTCTCTCAAACAGTATGCCCCAGTGACTAGCAAAGAACCCCTGCTCCCATAGTCAAACTGCACTCCACAGGAATCTCATTTCAAATTTTCCCTATGCTTTTTCAACACAAGCACATTTTCCCTTCTGTGTTCTGTCACCAAAAACTATGAACTTCTTTGAAAAATGAGAACACAGTCTGTGTGGTCCAGCTACTTTTCTTTACCACTAAGGGGAATGGAAGTTAAAGAAAAAGGGAACTGGGAAGAAATGGTTAAAGACCAACTGCAAAAAAGCTGGAATGTAATAGAATAAAAATTTTGAATTGACATTTAGCTTGCTAAGTTTATATGATTCTTTCTCCAAAAAATGCAAGCAGAAAGGGTGTATTAACACTGATCTCTCCTTTGTTAGCCTACAAGATGACCCTTTCTTTTCTTCTTCAGTTACGAGTATCTTATGAATATTCAAACAAAATAAATGTTTATATGGCAAAATTTAGCACTAAATACACCCACCATCTAAAATGTTTGTGAACTGAACCAGAAACTGTTCAATGCACCAGTGATTTTATGTTCTATTTCTCTTAAAACTAGGGTTAACTTTCTGGAAAATGGTTTTCACCAACATACTAATGTACCGACAGACCAATGGTTCAGTTGTACTCAGACAGCTTATCTGAAACTCAGCTGCTCTTAAGCATTTAAAATAGTGCCAAGGTATGCATGTGAAAGTTTCCCTTAACTTCCAGCAACAGTTAATTTGGCATTTGCACACACAGAGAGAATACAAGCATCTTTCTAAAGACGTGTTGTAAAGCAAAAAAATTAGTGCTTTTCACCTTGTTTTTGAATTGGAATAAAGTATCTGTTCCTGTATTGAATACTTCTTGCTTCTACTTCACAAGAAGAAAAATTTATCAGGCTATCAACACCTTGGCTTTAGTGACAGATTCTGTGGGACCTGAATAGCAAAATATACTGCAGCCTGAACTACAAGGCTCATTCCCCTCAGAAATGCCAGCAACTTCCCGTTGAGAAAAAAGGCATACCAGAGCCGGAGTTGGGAAGGCTCTTCAAGATTTCTTTAAAAAGAAGGGAGAAATGGCCTGAAATTTCAAGTACCTGTTCAATTTACTCTAAAATGGATCAAAACAGAAAGCTGGAGAGCAATGTTATAAAAATAAAAAGAAGTACTAGAACAGGGAGTACACTTTTAGCTTACGATTCTCCTTCATCTTGCAAATGTTAAAGGTTCTACTGAGAAACTACTGAACCTAACAAAAGTGAAGGGAAAGGATTTTTCTGTTGAAGAATACTTTCAATTTGTCTCACCGAATTGCCTTTGGTTTTCCGTTTCTCATCCCCTCGTCCTTCTTCTGCATCATCTGAATCTCCATCACTGTCTAATGCAGGCAGCTCTGGATCCAAAGGAGGTTCGTAAAGAGCTGTGTTTAATGGCAAGTAACGAAGTTCATCTGGAGAGTATCTAAAGTTAATAGATGAATAAATTTAATTCATGTGTACTTTACACATCAATGTTATGTCACACAGCACACAAGGACTTCAATGAAAATGAGCAAGAAAAGCTCCCTTTTTTGCAGGGACGCATGTAAAAACGTGCAATTCTGAAAACACAGGAAACATTAATTTCTCATTCCAAATGTGGTACCATATAGTACTTGCCTTCTTTGTATAGCAGATATTTGTGGAATGCAGGAAGAGTATCTCTGCAATATTCCAAACCTACATAATCATAAAAGGCCACAGAAGACCTAAAAATTTTTAACCAATCCATATTTCTATGCCCAATGATACACTTTATTTATAAATGTACAGTGTCCACATAGCATATGCCCAACAGTTCCAGCACAGGGCACATGAACAGCTAGGGTCCAAAGCAAAGTATGTAAAGAATACAGCTTATCCAAGTATATCCAAGTTCCTTGATGACTGAAGGAGAACAAAAAGTGCATATAAAAATACAATTTCAGAAGACTGAAGACCTAATCACATTGCTTATAACCAGATACAGATTAACAGGTGTAATATACTTCTTTTTTTAACCTGAAATACTAAGAAAAAATTGAAAGTCCTCTCACTATTAAGGACAGACATTGTAAGGAATAGGATATTATTTTAATGCATATTTTGAAAAGTTGTGTCCTTCATTAACAAGGATAAGCAGTTCCACTTGCAGCTTGTAAGTGCGAAGTGAGTAAGATATTTAATCTTTAATTCAAAATTAAATTCAAAATCTTTAATTCAATTGATTTCATAAAATGTAAGTCCTTCAAGAATGTCCTGTAACATGCAGATTTGGCGTGGTCTGTATGCACACACACTGGAATAAGCAAGGCACTTACAGATAAAGAGTTTCTCTCAAGAAAACCATGCAGGTACAGGATGAGTACTGTCTCTGTTGTACGGATGGTAAGACTTAGGCAACAATTTTCAAATCAGTGTGTATTTCTCAAATGCGATCATACCACTGGAAAGTCTTAAATTTGTGTAGACAGTCAGGTACACATTTTTCACGAAATACAAAGATCCAACTAGTGACACCTTTCTCACTCACTTACAAATTCAACATTAAACTTAGCCCACAAGAAAAATCAGGGTGGTTTTTTTTTATTAAGAACTTTCTAAAGAAGGACAGCAAGACTGTCACACAGAAAACATGATCACAAGCCAGTGTTACAAAATTCTGATATAGTAACATTAATCTTAGCACTCATGCAGATGCAGCTGATCAGTAAACACATGAGGGTGGCAAGAACGAAATCAGTGTCTCCTTCTACCACAGTAAAATCTGAGCAGGCCACATCTCAGACACTACAACACATCAGTGGGACATCCCCCTTGCAATTAGCACTGTTCTGTTGACAGTTCTTGCATCTCTTAGACTAACAAGTGTCTCAAACATAAAAATTCAAGACCTTACAGGAAATACACTGAAATGTTTTCCATCTGCTAGATGCAGAGAAAGTAGATGAGTGCATAGAATCACCAGTTAGGATGCTTTTAAAATACCTTTTGTAGTACTCCTGGAACTGGCCGGGTATGAGAGCCACTGGATAAGGACTAACCTTTGTTCTCTCTGTAGGTAAGATTTTGTATTTTCCTTGAGGCACCTGAATAATCTGTATTGTTTAAGACAAAACAAAGACATTTTTGTTTCACACACAAACTTTTGAGCCTTCCTCACCATCTTCCCTTCAAACATTTTTTAACTAGTCAGTTTTACTGAATTGGAACAGCTACCCAAGCTCTCCCATGGGAAATTAATTCATTAAAATGGTAAGAGATCCCACTCACAAAATAGTATTACAGATTAAATCCAATCACTGAGTATCTAGTGAACTGAACAATTATTAGTTAAGACTACTTCTAATAATATATTACATAAAATACTTTGAAAATTAAAATCTAACAATTGAAACTGTAAACATTACTTTTGTGACTGGCATCTTTAGCATGAATTAACATTGTTGGTCCATACTGGCAGCATGCAGCAAAAACACATCCATCTAATTCTGAAAACAGATCGTAGCATTAAAAAAATATCACTAATAATAAAAATATATGGAAAGGAAAAGCCTACACAGATGTCTTCTTTCCCTTAGAAAGAAATAAAACTAACTATCCACTATCTTGTCTCTAACATGGGTCAGTACCAAAAAAACATAATGGACTGCCATGCAACAATTTGCACTGAGAAGATTTTTACTGTTTTCACATGACCAGGACAGTCCTGCTTCGAAATGGCAGCTAATTTTTTTTTTAAATCCGGCACTGAAACATTTAATCTATCTAATACAAAAATTACATAGCACCTAACAAAACCAAAGACATAACACTGACAGACTCTTAGGGCATAAATAGTTTACTTTTTTTCCTAGGTACTGTTTAGGCAAAATTTTTAAGGTATTCCAAAACAGAATTAGCCATTCATAGGAATAGATAAAATAGTAACAGAAGCTTCTTAGTTACCTAAGCCTCCCTCTTAGTTTTGTACTACCAGCAGATGACAACAAAGTTACACTGAAACTTTTAAAGCTTCCCAAGACAAATGTTTTCAGGTTAAAAGAAAAAGATAAAAACTTCACATTAAATGTACTTGAAATTATCGCTTTTAGCAGTATTACTGATTTAACAGCAAAGCTGTTTAAGTCCCTACATGACCGAAAGTAAGACTAATTAAAACTCTTGACAGTAATAGTTAAAAATGGTATGAAAACCAACTTAACCTTAAACAAGCAAGGAGATACTATTGAGATAAGAAATTTAAATCTGCCTACGTGTGTCTGTAAATCAAAATAGGCTCTTCGTTCTTCCATCCGCTCCCGGTTTAAATTGCTGTTGAATTCTGCAGCTTTCTTGGCAGCTTTTTTAATGTATTCTGGAACTTTGCTGGCTTCTACTTTCTGTGTGTTCTGCTGCTGCATTTGCTGGAATAAAAGCAATTTTATCAATTCACATATATTTCACTATCAGCCTGAGAACAGCCTTTTCTTATAATGCACATGTTACAGATCTAGTTCACTTATATGCTAGCTACTTACAGAGTACTCTTTATAATGATCTGTTATTCGCTGACGCTCTTTCTCTTGCAGTATAACAGAATACTCAGCATGTTTGGCAGGATATTCTTTAATCATAAGATCAATTACTTCATCACTACGCAAAGCTGTTAGACCTAAAATAGATAAAAGCAATAATGATGCTATCTGGCAAAACTATCTGTCGGTTATTTATATCCCACAATGATCAGCTTAACTTTTTGAGCAGCTAGAAACAACAACCTGCTGTGCACAGTGCCTCTCTCTCTCTAAAATAGGACTGAACTTGTGCCATTCAGCTCTCAAGGCTGATTAGGGGCTTGCTTCTACCCAGTGAGTCAAGACTCATTTCTTTCTTACAGCTACAGACCCCTGAACATTGACTCAGCCAGCTATTGAACTCCCGTGTGAGGCAGAACCTTAGCTCTAAGCAGGACCTGGTAAAATGGAACGTAGTTTTCATTTCCAATATTGGTGAAGTGTTAAGTTTCATTAACTTGCAGAACCTTAACTGAAATTAAGAGGTTTAGATAACCTCTGCATACAAATCAAGGAAGAATCAGTGTGAGGGCAATTCAGAGCAGCAAACCACACACAGACTTCTGACTCCAAAGTAAATCATTTGAAGTTTGGAAGGCAAAATGCCTCAGTTTGCAGCTACAATGCAGAACTCCTTTTAAGGTTACAACACAACTATTCTCTAATCCTTAACTATAGAATGGAGGATGACTTACGTTACTACCACCAATTATAAATATAACCTTAAAAAAATAGCAATAGTTAACTCAGCACACATCTCTACTGAATATATGAGGCAGGATACATACAGCATTTTACTTCTATTGATAAAGGTCAGACACTATTCTTTCCCACATGTTTAAGAAAAAAAAAAAAAAAAATCAAGAGGGCTGGCACGTGAGACATAAAGGTGGTATTCCAAAGGCTGTTAGTATATAAAATGGCACTGCATTTACACAGACCCATGATTTACAGAAAAAAGATGTTGACAGGCATCATTCAATCTCTAACATGCTCCAAGGCATATGTATTAGCAGAGGAAGAAAAAAATACTTCAAGCTCTTTCAATATAAGCCAAATCAATGGGATCATTCAATTTCAAGTACATTAAAGTGCTTTAATACATACCCTTCTAACTTCAAACATATAAATTGAACCATGTAAGATACACTAATATTTGCTGGGTTCCAACTAACTCAGTAAAACAAGACTGATGCACTTCTCAATTTGAAAAATTATGGTGTTCTCTTTTCTAGAAAGAGAATAAGGTTCTAAAAGTTAATTTCCAACACAGAAGGGATTTTGATAAGTAATTAAAATAGATCCAAAACTTATTTCTTATGATAAATTTGGAACCCTGATACCTTGTGGCAAATTCATGCAAATTAATAATAATTTTCATTTCAAAATTTGTTTTCAGTTTAGACGCAATTCTTTACCAAACTGAATCACTTTTTAGTGTGTCTAATACACTAAGAAGGAATCTAACAATTTGTTTTCTTACCTAGTGTGCACTGAGTCTCTGTGATAACATTTAGTTCTCTGAGGTAGAGTTTCTCCTTGTGAGATAGATCTCGTCTTTCTAAATCTCCAAAGAAAACAAAAGGGAACAGTAAAAATGTATGCAGTTACTCAAACTCACCCATAAGCAGGGTCAAAGTATTTTGACAATTTTATTTCCAGGCCGTGAAAGTCTGCATTATACTACTATTTCTACACACATGTTAATCTTACACGTTGATTTTAAATTAAGCATGTACTGTAGGGACATGGTCAATTTTTCTGAGTACCCTGCCCTGTTGTTATGATTTCAAGAAATACCAAGGACACTTGACACATGAGCTCAGACATGAAAAACGTTATCAAGTACTGATGGTATTTTTTTTGTCTTTTAATAAGCCTCTTAGAAATAAGCTCCATGACAGAAGAACCAGCTTTGACAACTCTGAATGATGAAGGCTCAAATCCTAGAATGTCCCCATCTAATTCTTGCCACAACTCAGAAAACAGGATATAGAGATATAGCTATATAGTAAGAAATCACCAACAGAATACTTAAAAAATGAAACTGAGGTCAGTTTTCAAAAGACCCTTGCTGATTTAACCCCCAAATCCGACTTGTTTAGAGATTTTTGGTAGCAATACCAAGAAGTTTTAAACCATTTGGAAAACACGGGATACATTTTCAATATGCCAGTAACATATTATAAAATAAAAATACAAATATAAATAATTCAGGGTCTTTTTAATCAGTTGGTTCACGCTATATAGTCAAAGAGACACAGATTACATATAAAACATATAAAGATTTTTTAGAAGAAAAACTTCAAAAGTAAATACCTGGGTATTTTCTTTTAAAGGAAGTCACACCCAAATATTCACTGACTTGCTCCTGAAGCATATAGTATTCTCCTGTTTCATCTGGTGGCCACTTGTACTCTATCAAGTTTTCAGCAGGAAAATAGCTGTATCTAAGAACAATGTTAGAACAAATCAAAGAATCCTTAAGAGGGACACTTATATTTCTAGAAATTCTGTCATTTCTATTTATATGTCATTTCTATTTATATGAAGTTGGATAAGCACCTTAGAACACTGCATCCTGTTCACCCATTTCAAAGTCACTTTGTTACACCCCACTTTTCATATATTTTTCCAAACCAGCATTCATCAATAGGCTGAGGGACAGAACACGAAGGGATATCCATGATAGCAGACAGGACACCAGGAAAAGAAGCCACTCAAGTGTCAAAATTAAGTTTAAAAATTATGTAATGTTTTAAAACATGTAAGCTGTGCCTCTGATTGTAAATTAGATGCAGCACATTTTGTGCTGTTTTACAATAAAATTTCTTAAAATATGCTGGGAGTAAAAGACAGCTGGCTACTCACAGTACACTGCCTCACTTCAGAAAGATGTATGAAGAACAAAGACAAGCAAAGAAGGGAGAGCTAATACTTATGCATATCAAACAATACAGGAAGACTGGCAACAAAAATTAAAAAAAAAAAAAAAAAAAAAAGCTATTACCCAAGGTCTTGGCTAGAAGTTTCACAGCTCCGAGAACTGTCCCCTGAGCCCATGCGTCGTCTTTTGGATGGCTGGCTGCCATCATTGGAATTTTCTTCTGTGTCATCCTAAAATGAAAATAAAGATGAATATTAAAGGAATTCAGAGTAATCAGCAGATAATGTAAAACATCAGAAAAAATTGTAAGGCAATCCAGATTTTAAATATACCTGAACTACCAAGCTATTGAATAACGCTCTTCACTAACAACTCATAGGACAGTTTATGTAGCAAATTATTCTTTGCTATGAACTAGCTGTATCACATGCAGTGGCACAGAAAGAGGATTAGGTAGTTTCTCACCTGTGGCGTAGGTGGAGCACTGAATAGACAGAGCTGTAGCTCTGATCACTAAGTTCACTGTTCTTGATGTAAACTACCTTGGCATTAGCACGGCCAGACAGCTGTAGACACAGCATACTTCGCTCACTGATGATTGTCAGAGACAAGACTAATTCACCTAATCAGACTAGCTCGCAAAAGCAAGGGCAGAGCAAAACCACTAAGCGTTTGCTGAGAGCTGATACTCACAAAATCAAGGAAAATATTATGGACACACAGTTAAAATTAAAGGGCTAGTATGCCGTTCACAAAAAGATATGATTACAGCAAGCAGCAAAGACTTGTCTTTTGTGGGGAAACTATAAATAACAAAAAAAAAAAGTTGCATTGCAACAGATATAGAAGAGAACAAAGCTATTACAAGCAAACATTTAGAATTTAACTTACAGATGTCACTATTCAGATTTCATGAGCTCTATATAAAGAAAGAGAATAAAATGACAACAGAACAAAAAAAGGAGTTCTGTAAAATCAAGCAGACCAGGATTCAGTTGAGGATTCTGTGGTTTTTACTGCTTTGTTATCCAATAATGCTATACAACTCCTACCTACATCATTAACTCTCAAAGCATTTAGTAACTATAATTGAGAAACAGAAGGCAGAAGTGTTCAAGTGAATCACTGGTTGTAACCAGTAGTAGAGCCAAGAACAAGATAGCTCTTTAGGTAATCGAAACTCTGAAGTGGAGCACTATGAAAGCGTCACATTTTGTAACTCCTGAGAAAACTTTAAGAAAGAATTAACCTGCCAGAAATAAATGGATGAAGCCAAACTATACTTATTTATTAAATAACAAAAACAATTACTAGGTCTACCTTAGCTAATGTCTTCATTCTAGTGTGTTTTACATATTACTTGAAATACAATTTAAAAATATTACAGCACATGAGAATATATTACTTTTGATAACGAACATTTCAAAGTACTATAACCAAGACAGGCCCCAGGCGTTTGTTTCCTGTATTTTTACTTTATTTAGTGTTTTTCACTTTTTTTTCTTTCTTTCTTGTGGACTAGCAATAATGCATTTCAGAAGTATCTTTCATACAATAAGAAAAACTCAAACACAAATTTAATGAAGCTATACTTAAATAATCAGGTAAGTAGCATCTCCACCAGTATGACTACTAGTATTATTTCCTACTATTGCTGAGAATACCTTGTATAAACCCAACTAGACAAACCAAGCAGCCATCTCCAGTTAAAACAGTATAGCACCAGGATAACTTGTGACACAGCTATGCCTCATCAGTAGTTCACCCCTGCTTCTCACACAACACGAACGCATGCCAAACTTTTTCAACTGATAGAGAAAAACTTGAGCAGGGCCAAAGCCAAGCTTTGCTATACCAAAGCTACCAGGAAACTTCAAAACATCTTTAAAAGACAGATCTCAACTTGACAATTAAGAGGAAGCGCCTCACATCAGTTTCTGCTTTTGCTTTGAAATTTTATTAAATCCAGTACTGCTAAAAATGTGCGCATCTCCACCACAGGGAAGAGCAATGTCCTCCATTTCCACTTTCGGTTTCTCATTTGCTGAAAACGTCAGCAAACTCTGTCACAGACTCACGAATTAAAACGCTCCAGGAAATGAGGCAGCTTCTTGCAGAGGACTTTGCAGAAAGAAGTGAAAACGTCTGCACTGCGGTCTAAGAAAGACACACTGTACTTCAACCGCTGCTACTGTAAACAAGATTAGTAATTACGGACGGTCTGTGACTCTCTTCACATCGAAAGTCAAACATTGCCAGAAAAGGCCTCTTCTTCCCCTGAAAGCGCATGTTTCTGTTAGTCCTTACAAAACAAGGTTACATTACGCATTCCTGGTACGCCTATCAACTACAAGATCTACGTAACGATGCCTTATTATGCAATGGGAAAGCCTGAATGACCAAGATGTCTTTCAAAAAGTATCTGCCCATTCGCACCCGAGTAGCAAGTGCTCGGCGCCGCAAACCCAAGCGCTGTCTGGGCAGCGCGGGTGCGATTCCGCGGGCCTGCACACGGTAGCCTGCCACTAGACACAAACTTTGCTGTGCACCGCACCCGGGAAGGCGCCTCAGGACTTTGAGCGCGGCTCCGGGCACCCAGCGGGGCCTTCCCCCCCACCAGCCTGGACCCACAGCGCAAGTTCGGAAGGGAGGCCGCCTACCCGCCGCCCGGATCCCCTGGGAGGCGTGAGGTAAACCCAAGGAGGGGGTCACGGACTTCGCGCGGGGGTAATAGGGAGCAGCCGAGGCCTCCCGCCGAAGTGGCTGTTGCACCGCAGCCCCAGGCCTCCGCGCCGAGCCCGCAGACCCGCGGCCGCCACCCGCTCTCACCTTGAGGGACTGTGCGCCTGGCGTAGCCGGGTCGCTGTCGCAAAGGCGCGGGGACAAGACGGCCGCCATGACCGCCGCGGGGCCCGCCGGCGGCTGAGCAAGGAGAAGCGCCGCCGCCCCGCGACCCGGCCTCGCGCCGCGCCCGGCTCCGCCCCCCCTTCCCCTGCGGGGGGTGGCAACGGCCCCTACCGGCCAGCTCGCGCACGAGCGCGGCGGCTCGCGCATCTCCTGCTCCGCCCCCCTCCGGGCAGCCCGCGGCGACCCCGGCCCGCGCCGCCGGACCGGCAGCCGGCCAGGGCCAACGCCGCCTCGCGGGCCCAGCGCCGGGGCGCTGCCGCCCGTGATGGTGATGGTGGTGCTGCTGCTGCCGCCGCTGCTGCTGCCGCGCCCTCCTCCTCCTCCTGCCGCCGCCGCTGCTCGGGCGGCCGCGCGGCCCGGCCGCGAGCGCGGAGCCGAGCCGCCCCGGTATCGCTTGGGCAGCAGCGCGGGGCGGAGGGGCAGCATCCCCCCGCGGTGATGAGCGCCAGGCGCCGCCGCTGACCGGCGCGGGAGGTGGCACGCGGCAGGGCTGGGCTGCTCCGCCGCCAGGCTCCCGTCTCCGGGAACGTCAGCCGGGGACGAGCTACGTTTGTGAACCATCAGCCCCCGCAGGAGGGGGGCACGGGGGGCGGGGGGCACGCTCGCCCCTGCGAGGAGGGCGCTAGCAGCCGGCCCCGCCGCTGCGCGGAAGCGCCGAACCAGCTGCGCGCCGGGCGGTGCCTCGTCCCGCTCCCGCCGCAGTGGCGGGGCGAAGGCGGAGCACGGACACCCCCCACCCCCGGCAGCAAAGACCCCCGTCCTGCCGCCGCCGCCTATTGCGCGCGCACGCGCCGGCCGCCGTGGCCGCGCACGGGCCCCCGCTCCGGCGAACAAAGCGCCAAGCCGCTCCCCAGCCGCCGCCCCACGGGCTCGCTTCGCCCATCAGGCGGCCCGCCGCCCGCACCTCGGGCCGGTCCCCCTCCTATCGCTTTCTGCCGATATGCGGCCAAACCCGAGCAGGCCAAGGGGCACTCAGAAGCACCACAGCCCACTGGTGCTCGAACACGCTCGATTGCAGCTCTCCACAATACAAGGGGTGTGGAAAAGGCATTGGCGCTCTGCTTCCACGCACGGCCGTTCCAAAGCAGATGTCTGCACACCAAACAGATCTGCCAAAGTCTTATTTTTCAAAAGATGGTCACTGCTGTCGTTGCCCATTAAGGCCCAGTTATCAATAACCTTGACACTGACCCCACCATCCTGACATCACGATCAGAAGCCACTTAAGCCAAAATGATCAAACTTGCCTGATTAAGCACTCAGCCACCAGCCCCAACGCAGCTGACACTCGACATGAGTTTCAGGCTCCAGGGAAGCTGATGACTGAACTCACACTTCATGCGAGGCAAACGACTGGAAATGTCCACAAATTTTTAGGTGTTTGAAGCACAGCTGCCCCCCCAGCCAGGTTTCTACACAGACTGGCATTTTACCGTAGGTACAACTAAGAAAAGACTGAACACCAGCCTTCTTTTACAAAGAGAATGTTTTTAAGAATAGCGATACCTGCCATTTATTGTAAACTTTCATTATCAACCCTAGGCATGCAACAGACAAGCAACATTCAAAATCTGGCAAAGTGTGGTCTCCTACCAAGCTGCTTCAACTTCCACAGCAGAGCATTCCGGCAGTTGAAGCTCATATGCACAGAATCATACGCATTTCAAAACTATCTTTTTCTTTTGTTTGTTGGTGTTTTTTTGGTTTTTTTTAAACACAGAAAAATGAGCAAAATTATCTCAACTGTATGTCAATTTCAACAAACCAAGAGCATGACAAAAATTAGTGCTAAAATAATGACATTCTGGAATTTTTTTAATATACCAAAACCAGGTGTGGCTTTTAGAGTATTACTCGTAGTAACAAGCCACTACCAAAGCCAGTGCAAAAAATGTGTTAGTTTCATATTCAGCTGAAACCCAAGTGTCTCTCTGAACATCCCAGACCCATCTGCTGGCAACCTAAGGGAAAGAAAAGAAAAAGCTATTTGTAAATCTCTATACAGCACAGATTTTGTATGTCTCTATAGAACAGACAGCATTATATAAATGCTGATGCAATTGCATTACAAGACTTACAAATAGTAACAACTGCAAAATCACAGCGAGAATTAAACAGGTCCTATTCAACCTTAAAATACACATTCTTGCTCACACGCCAACAGATCTAAAAATCTCTACACCAAAACTTCAATTCTCTCATGTTCTCTTGTTGCCACTTTAGCGTACAATAACAGCACCCCTTCAAAAGCCAGGTAAATAGACGTCAGTTTGCAGAACAGGTAACAAAGAAGTCCCTTCTCCCACTCCTCTACCTCCAGCTTTCTCCAGTCCATCTCAGACCATTCACTGGGCTCTCAGCTTTTTTGATAAAACTGTTTTCAAAGCTAAAAGGTGTGAATTGGCTTCTCGAATTCCTCAGGAAAAAAAAAAACAACAAAACAACAAACAATAAACAAAACAACTTGGACCATTTCAGTAACCTGCTCTACCCTACAGCTCCTCAGTCAAACAACAACTTCAGGGCAGCATGCCATGAGACAGTATCAGAAAAGTGGGTAGGTCCACTCGTCCTAATGCTGTTGGCTTGTTGAAAACGCAGGCCCCTCCCAGACTGGCTCTGGTACTGAAGATGACAACCCTTCGGAGACTGTTTCATGTTACCCACTAAACCCACATATAGTCTCATCAGGTTCAAGAACTGATGCCGAAACAGTCCTAAATAAAAGTGCTCTGAAACCCGGCAAGATACCTAAAGGTGTTCCGAATGCCAGCAGGAGCTTGCAATAAATGTACATTTATATACAAACATAGGAATATCTAGTACACTTTTCTTTTGGGTGTGCCAAGTTCAGATCACTAATGTTAATTTGTAGTTCCAGGAGCATGTCTGGTGGCAGCTACAGTTGAAACAGTTCTCATCCCTTTCTTTGTCACCTCTTCCTTTCCATATCACCCCAAGCTGCAGCCACGCAGCATTTTGTGCTGAATGTGACAACCCAAGTGGAGATCAAAACACACTGGAAAAAGAAATTCGCTGCAGTTGTGCAATTGCACTGGCACAGCACACAGTGGAAATAACCAATTGATGGTGAAGAGCAGCATGAGCTGCTTACCACTGTTGCCAGTCTCAGATTACAACCTCCACAAGGGTTAGACAGAATTGCAGCAGCACCTTCAACTGTCCCCCGGCCTACTGCTCCACATAAAGAACCCAAAGGCTTCAAGACCACCTCGAACTAGTAAAGCTGCTGAATGTGGATGAATGCCTAGGAGATAACAACAATTCTAAAAATTATTTTCAGTTTGCAAGGGATAGTATGAGTAATATGTTTGCTCACTTCCATTGCCTGATTTGCCTTTTCCACAATTAGTACTGATACCACATACTTATAGCGATCAAAGTTCAATTCCTTCACAGCCTTTAATATTTCTTCTGAGATCAAAGCACACAAGGAGAGACTAGAAGCTCCATCATATTCGTCTTGTTGAAGTTGACTCTATCAAAAACAATTTTGAAAAATCTTAAGTTTTTCATCCTGGTAGTCTTTTGCTGAAGAACTTTTGCTGAGAACATTTCTCTTACAAGAGCATTAGAACTAATGAGTACAACAATCAATATAGACAGTGCTCTCAAACAGCAAAGGCTGCACTATTTTTACTGTTAAATGTTTTATCTATTTTTTGAAAGTGACAAACACAGCCAGCCAATTTCCATTTATCAAACAGGAGCGTATTCTCCATCATTTGAACTTGCTTCACTGGAAAACAGCACTACAAATACCTATTTTAAATATCCAAGGTGTGTCTTCCAGACAGCAGAATTACAAGAGTTGGGTTTATCTATTCAAGGTATCACTAACAGCTACATATCTCAAGATATTATGTTGTCTTCTGCCACCAGTGTGGTGAACAACCAAGGACAACCTGGAGCTTCAGCAAGGAGGAACATCCTTGTGTTGGCCACATTTCTGTTTTTCTCTTTTACTCATGAAAAGGCAGAAGACTGAAGCTAAACAGAATTTCACAGCAATTTCTGTAGACTCCTAGAAGGACTTAGGGTGGAAGGGTTCCCTGGAGGTACTCCTGCTCAAAACAAAACTGTTCACAGACCTTGCTCAGGCCACTCTTAATGTACCCTTTCAATATATAAATGGGCCTTATAGGGAGGATAGAGAAGACTTTTAGCACCTGCACCTGCAGTGACTGGACAAGGAACGATGGTTTTAACCTGAAAGAGGGTAGAATGAGATTGGATATAAGGAATAAACTTTTTACAATGAGGGTGGGAGGTTTGACACGGGAAGAGGTTTTCCAGAGAAGACGTGGATGCCCCATCACTAGAAGTGTTCAAGGGCAGGCTGGATGTGGCAGCCTGGTCTAGTGGAAAGTATCCCTGCCCAGGGCAGGGGAGTTGGGACTGGATGATCTTTAAGGTCCCTTTCAACCCAAACCATTCTATGATGCTGTAACAGATTGTTCTCCTTCATTGTTGCTTAATTTTTGTGCGTGGCAGTCAGAGTGTCAAGGACACCATGTATATTTTGTGGTCATGTGATAGGAGTATAACTAATAGAAGGAGTACAATCCCACAAATTCAAGGTGAGGATCTTTTGATAACTGGATGCAGATTAGCGTACTCTGAATTTTGCTATAGCTCAATTTAACTTAGAAATGGCTAAGAGTTTAAAAAGCTTTAGTTCCATCTTAATAGCATGTGCTCACACCGTGGTGACCTTGCAGAGGGCCACCTGCACTTCCCAAACCAGAGTGCATTCATTCTACAAAGCCAAAGTCTGCAGATTTATCATACGTCTAAGTTTATGCAACTTACACTGTTCCATTAATATAATCTTTGCAAAACACCCTACTTTTGCAATAAAATCAGACAATTTAAATAAATACTATACCGTTAGTATTGCTTGAGCTTTGTTTCTTATTAAGTAGTCCTGAACTCTGTTGTACGGCTCCAGCCTGTAAGTATTAGCGTATCTTATCTTTGCCTTATTAGCTTTGGATGCTAGCTTAGTTTTTGCTGGATCACTAGCTTGCTCTTCTTCCACTGGAGCCAGACCTGAAACTTCATAAGACTGTGCCCTTTTTCCTTTCATCTGTGAAAAATAATAAAAAA
Organism: Psittacula echo; assembly: GCF_963264785.1. Classification (NCBI taxonomy): domain Eukaryota; kingdom Metazoa; phylum Chordata; class Aves; order Psittaciformes; family Psittacidae; genus Psittacula; species Psittacula echo. The sequence continues at coordinate 32,131,515 of NC_137738.1, read as the reverse complement.
AACTACTTCACGTGTCAATATTTTAGCATTTAACAGTTTAAATAATACTTTATGATTTACAGTTAAGATGAAAAAAGCACCACAATTTGTCTAGTAACATGTTACAAAAAAAGCAGAAAAGCTAGAAAATGGGTGCCATCTTCTGGCTGTTTTGACACTACTGTTTTGACTGAAAAAAAAAGAGAACAGTAGTTAATTTCTGCCTAAATTTGACTTCTTTTCAACCAAAACCCAAATGAAGTTTGCATTTAAACTCAACCAGACACACCATACTAGCACTCTGAATCCGCTCCACTTCCCAGGTAAAACCACATAGACATTAACATGTGTCCAAAACTGTAAACCACAACTTCTAGATTTTCATTCAAACAGCCTACACAAAATATATGCTCGATTAATTTACTATGTAATTTCATTCTTGTCCTCATTCCTTATGAAGCTACCAAACAAATGCATCCTGTATTAATGATTTAATTTCTCCTTAATAAAAAAAAAGGGGGTAGGGAATTATGCTCCAATTTGTGAGCTTCGTAATTTTCCTTGGAACTTAAAACCAGAGCAGTTCTTTTTATTTGTCATCAGAACTCTGAAGATCCATGTTTTCTTCCCATCCAGCTTGCATATGATCATTCTTTTCAACAAGCATAATAAAATTTGGCCCTCTGTGAATGCAAGCTGCAGGTCTGTTGACGCACACAAAAGGTGTCACCTGCTGTCCTCCACAGCTGGCTTAAAACAGAACTGTAAAAGGATAACAAAACAAGAGAGAGGAAAGCACACGGAAACCATGAGATCACAACAAATGCTACAGACCGTGGTCTTCCATACCATCTGCTTCCTAACCAACTGCTTTCAAGTTCTGCTAACTCTTCAGTGTCTTGCTCCATTACCTGATACAGCTGGAACTTAGGTAAGAGAAAATCATCAGTTCCTTTTCAGAAGAGCAGAAAACAGCACAAAGGTGATATAACACCACAGTGTAATGCTTACACTAAGAAGTATAATAAAACAATCATGCACTTATGGATAATATAAGAGTCTGATGAAAAGATGCATGCTCAGGGGCTCACAAGCCCTTCAGTCAGAAGAGTTTGTGAATAAGGGAAGCAATGCAGTTTCTTCTCTATGAGATCCCATACATGCTATCACGTAACCTGTCAACACTGTGGACATTACCTACATCTCTCTTTTAGTTCCTTATCATTAGATAGCTATTGAAAACTAGTGATGTTGCACTAGGGCTGCCAAACTGGCTACAGGTGTTTGTTGATACCATGCAAACAATGCAAACTTCAAATAGTACTTACACTACACTAAAAATGCAAGGAACAAACACATTTGCACTTAGGTTGTGCATACTTCCTATCCTCTAACTGAAACTCAGATCTACAAAGACTACAACGCCAACTTGCTCATCACAGGTCTCCTAAAAGAACCTCAAGTTTGCCAGCTGAGCTGCTCTAATGAGCATCCCAATCCATGTCATTGGAAATGAACCCGTGAAAAAGGTCTCAATGCAAACAGCAATTCTTTGCTAACATGGTTCAGCGTAAGTCACACCTTCAGTCTGTACCAGTACAGACAGCAGAAAATTCATGTCTCTAGTGCATTACTTCTAACAATGCTGTTACTTACAAGTTTAACCGCTATTAGTGACAGAAGTCTTCATTGTCATTTGCTCATGTGCAAGAAGCAATTTATTAGAGATAACCAAAAACATTACTGATACTTCTACACAAATGGCTTGTAAATAAACCTACCTCTTTATTTCACAATACAAATATGGTAATTCTAAGTTTTAGCACAACATAACAATTACCTTTCTATATATTTGCATCCCTTGTGAAAAGATTTACATTTGATGTAAAATTTTATGTCCATCCTATTTAAAAAATCATGGCAGTCAGGTGACATTCCCGATGACTGGAAAAAGAGAAATATAACCCCCATTTTCAAGAAGGGGAAAATGGATGACCCGGGGAATTACAGACCAGTCAGTCTCATCTCTGTGCCTGGCAAAATCTTGGAGCAGATTCTCCTGGAAGGCATGCTAAGGCACAGGAAAAACAAGGAGGTGGTTGGTGACAGCCAGCATGGCTTCACTAAGGGGAAATCCTGCCTGACCAACTTGGTGGCTTTCTATGATGGGGCTACAGAACCGCTGGATAGGGGCAAAGCAGTTGACGTCATCTACCTGGACTTGTGCAAAGCGTTCAACACTGTCCTGCATGACATCCTTGTCTCTAAATTGGAGAGACATCAATTTGATGGGTGGACCACTCGGTGGATAAAGAACTGGCTGGATGGCCACAATCAAAGAGTTGTGGTCAATGGCTCAATGTCCGCCTGGAGACCAGTAACGGGTGGTGTCCCTCAGGGATCGGTGTTGGGATCGGTCTTGCTCAACAGCTATGTTGGCGACATGGACAGTGGGATTGAGTGCGCCCTCAGCAAGTTTGCCAATAACACCAAGCTGTGTGGTCCAGTTAATACACTGAAGGGAAGGAATGCCATCCAGAGGGACCTTAACATTCTTGTGAGGTGGGCTGATGCCAACCTCATGAAGTTTAACCAAACCAAATGCAAGGTCCTACACCTGGGTTGGAGCAATCCTAGGCACAGCTACAGGTTGGGCAGAGAAGAGATTCAGAGCAGCCCTGCAGAGAAAGACTTCGAGGTGTTGGTCAATGAGAAACTGAACATGAGCTGGAAGTGTGCACTCGCAGCCCAGAAAGCCAACCATATCCTGGGCTGCATCAAAAGAAGCGTGACCAGCAGGCTGAAGGAGGTGATCCTACCCCTCTACTCTGCTCACTTGAGACCACATTTGGATTATTGTGTGCAGTTCTGGTGTCCTCAACATGAAAAGGACATGGAACTGTTGGAACAAGTCCAGAGGAGGGCCACGAGGATGATCAGGGGACTGGAGCACTTCCTGTATGAAGACAGGCTAAGAAAGTTAGGGCTGTTCAGCCTGGAGAAGAGAAGGCTGCATGGAGACCTCATAGCAGCCTTCCAGTATCTGAAAGGGGTGTATAAGGATGCTGGGGAGGGAGTCTTCATTAGGGACTGTAGTGATAGGACAAGGGGTAACGGGTTAAAACTTAAACAGGTTAAGTTTAGACTGGATATAAGGAAGAAGTTCTTTACTGTAAGGGTGGTGAGGCACTGGAATGGATTGCCCAAGGAAATTCTGAATGCTCCATTCCTGGTGGTGTTCAAGGCCAGGTTGGATGCGGCCTTGGGTGGCATGGTTTAGTGTGAGGTGTCCCTGCCCATGGCAGGTGGGTTGGAACTAGATGATCTTAAGGCCCTTTCCAACCCTAACTATTCTATGATTCTGTGACTGTACAAAATCCTGTTCTTACATAACTGTACACTCTTAGATAGGCTTAACCTTGGACACACAGAAATAAGCATATTGAGAGAAGAAAGCTTTTGCTATTTGAAAGAAATGCCGTTTGGTGGTAAGTCTGTTTAACAATATTTGTTTTATAATGAAAGAATTAGTTCTTGGTTATTTCTTCAAAAGAGGACACACTTCCTAACCTAGAGAACCTAAAGTAGCACCCCAAGCTGGAAAGACTGCACCACTAAAAGGAGCCCCACTCTTGCCTTCTTTTTACTTTCACAAGCTTGTAACAACTTTGCCTCCGAACGCGTGAGGCAGCATACCAACTGCAAGGTTGATATGAACATGCCATTTGACCAAGTGGAAAGGGGACAAGCTATCTCAAACCTAGTATAAACCAGATGGCAGCAGCACTTCTGGTACAAGTTTGCACAAGATCACACTCACCTTTTAAGCACACACCGAGCCCCGCATTCTCCCACTTCATCGGCCCTCCTAAGGGCCCAAGCCCCATCACTCCCTCCTTCCATCAGCAGCTGAAGCGCTACAGGCCGAGCCAGCGCTCCTGCCTCAGGCGACCACAACGGAGCGGGAGGACACGGCCCACCGCACCCTAACCAGCCCGCGCTCGGGCTACCTGACGGGCGGGCGGTGCGGCCGTTGCGGCCGTTACCGCTGCCCTCACACCCGTTCCCTTCCCACACAGCTGGAATGCCGCAGCCGCCAGCGGCTTAACCCGGCGGGGCTGCCAGGCGGCCGCTCATGCTGCCTTTATCCACCAAGCCCTGCAGCACCGGAACGTCGAACTTCTGCGCCTTGGAGCACATCTCTGGGGTTTGCGGCAAACAGCGCCGCTTTCCCCGAGGGGAGGGGAAGTGAAGATCTAGATCGCCTCGCCTTTCCTCTCTTCTTCTCCTCTGCCGCTCCCGCCGAAGTGCCGCGGACCAACTGCACCTTCACCCACCGCGGCGTGAACCAGCCCTCTGCCAAGGCGGGGCTCTTCCTGCGCGAGCCAGGCGTCACGCCCGGCGTCGTGACGTAGAGCGGGTGCGTCCAGCCGTAGCGGAGGTAATAGCAGTACAGATCTATGGCGGGGTGAGTGCTGTCAGCGAGAAAGGGCAGATCGGGGGCTTTAGGCCCTGGATTGCTGCCGGCCTGGGGAATGTGCTGGTGCTGCGGGAGGGGGGTGTCAGCCACAAGTGGAACCCGGCGCTTGGTCACGCTCCCTGAAAACGGCAGCTGCCTGCTCCGTATCGGGTCTGTTCTAGGCAGTAAAGGGCGGCGGTGATCATGTTTTACCTCCTGTCTCTGACAGTGAAATGGGAAGCAGGACGCAAAGTAAGGCAGAGGGCTGAATTATATGTTGTGTGAACGTTATAGTTTTTTGTTTGTTTGTTTTGTGGTTTTTGTTGTTGGTGTTTTTTGTTTTTTTGGTTTTTTTTTTTTTTTTTTTGGTAGATAGGATACTCCTGAAGGCAGCTAATGTCGGTTCCTGGTACGAACTGCCATACCTGCTGTGTGCTGTTACCCATGTATACGTATAATTCCTCCTTGACGCCTTGAATTCAGAAATCGTGTACTGTGAGGGTCAAATCCACCACCTAATTAAAGAGGAAAAAAAATGTTTAATGGAGTCTTTTTATATTCATTGTGATACTTCATTTTCAAACCATTTCTATTTTTTCTGTTTCATTAATGAGTTTAATTAATGAGTTTTTGTTTTTGGTTTTGTTTTTTTTTTACCAAATCAGAAGGATTTTCCTCCTTTTAGCATAAGTATTTCTATCTTTCCAAATTCTTTAATTTAAATGTGTGCTTCTGTATCCGTCCATCTTTCTGTTTAGACTAATGTGCAAATAACATTTATGTTTAGATTGTTCTACCAGTTAATACAGAATTCACATGTCATTTTCCTCTCCCCCTTCCCTCTTTTCCTGCCACCGATTTTGCTGTTCATAAGGACTGAAGGCCTTGGTTTTACTTGAAGTAGCATCATTTTCTCTGCGGACTCAGAAATTACACCGAACAGGTATAGATGGACTGAAGCAAAAGATCCCAGTTTATCTTGACATCAGTTCACTAGATCTAACATTCAGAAATATACCATCCTGGCGTTATGCAAGTAGAGCAATTCTTCCCCTCAGTTTTCCACAAGGTGGTTCTGCTCGGAGTTCCTTTCGTTATATGCATAGATGAAGGTTGCATTGTTAACCTTAACAACTTGCATACAGATGCTGTGTGATCTATATGTCTGTGCTTATGGGTGTGCTTTAATGATAATTTTGTTTCGTATACTTTCTTAATACAAAGACTCTTTATTTTTCTGTGTGTGTGTTGTAGATGGCATTGTCAGACTCGGTCACTACTTGTCTTTCTCTACCTGTGCATTATCTGATTTGCAAAGTTGGATTTGAGAAGAAAGACACCTATGATATTAATAATATTTTATCTGAAAATGGCGAAGTATGTTGGCAAGCTGTTACAGAGCATGTGTGTTACCTTGAATCAGGTTGGTGATACATTAATGCAGAATCTCAGTACAGTTCATAGCAGTCCTAGCTTGGTTATAATATTTTATCACAGTACAGCATTAGTTTTGCTGCAGATTAGAATACATACAGTTCATATCTACAAGCAGCTTTAAATTTTTCCTCCACATTTGGTATTTAGTTATTGCTGGCTCCTAAGATTCATGTAATCTGTGCTACATAAGTAGCTGCTCCTTTGCTTTCTCTCTCGTCTTGGTTCTCAGCTTCCTGTGCCTGTACATAAAGGGTTCAGTTCATAAAGGGTTCAGTTCTGCTTCTCTCCTACCTCATGATTGCTTTCTTCTGTGTTCTTTATATCTTTTTTTTTTCTTTTTTTCAGTAAATCTAAAACATGCTAGTGCCATCAGTATTCCTGCTGTTGCTTAGGCTTTTTTTTGTTTCCCCAGCTTTAGCTTGTACAGAAGTACTGTTTGGTTCCCCTTCTGTTTGTAGAACAGTTTATAATTATTTTGTTAATTGCTTTAATCAAAACAAAGTATTTATGCCCTGATGAACTAATTGAATTTTAATTTGCTAAATTGCATCATACAATCTCTATTATTAATTTCCAGAAATGATACATGCTTCTGCTTCAAGCAATATCTTTCAGTAAATCAGAAGAATTTCTTTTCCTATGACAGTGTCCCACCAAAGAGGAGCAGTTGATACCACTCTGTAAGGTGGTATCTGTATCCATCTGCATTCTTTAAAGGGTATAGGTGGTGATCCCTCTGAGCCTGCACTAGCTTCCGTCTTGATGTGGAATTTATGTGCACTAGTAGGTTCTTCCCATTTCAGCAAAATCAGAATGTAATAATCCTCTTTGCTTCCATTAAGTTTTGGGGTTTTTTGTTTTGTTGTGGTGAGGTGTTTTTTTGTTTGCTTTTGGTTGGTTGGTTTTGGTGGTGGTTTTGATTTTGGTTGGTTTGTTTGGTTTTGGTTTGTTGTGTTTTGGAGAAGGTACTTGGATGTTACCTGGTTTCACACTACGCTTTTACTTTTCTGTATCTTATCTATTTTGGATAGTAAATTGTACTGTATTAATTGTGCTAAAATAGTTTAGGTAAAATTCTTTGTCATAAATATGCACACAAGGTTTTACTCCCTGTGAGTTTTAAAATATTGGATCTTTGGCAGGTTTGGTACTCTAATCATCTTCTATTTTTCAATTTAAGATCAAAGTGTGGATTATATCAAAAGTATACGATCATTAGGACCTGTATGTGAATCTGTTTATTTGCACTTCAAATCTCTGACCAAGGAGCAATTTTTAATTCAGTATGCATTGTGGTTCCACTGGACCAACTGCACAGAGGTATGGAGATTTCTGTTGACAATTTGTATTTTAGTATATGAACCCTTTGGGGAAGTTTAATTTCAGAACACAGAAGAGATATCAATGTACGAAAATACTTAGAATTTGTAACTGATTGTCATTCTTTATACATAGTTGCTTCTAATTTTCCTGACTTTCTAATTAGGTTTTAAATCAGAAAACATGAGGTTCTGGGCCTATTCTAACCTAAGATGGTGGCATTTTGTTTTTCTAATGATCTGTGCTTAGTACCAATTTTTACCATGTAAAGTTATTGTTAATTTATATAGATGTAAAGCACTAGATACATTGTGACCAAAAATACAAGAAGTGCTCTAGGACGTTTTCTTTCCAGGCATCTACATTTTCATGTTGTTGGCATGGTTTTCTTTCTATATTTGTATAGCAACTATCACAGAGGAATATTTAATTTTTTCTGTGCTTTTGACTGTTTGATTGTTCCCTCTGTTTTAACACAGCATTCTTCCTCTCCCCCATCATACAGTTATTTCTTGAAATATTTGATGTTCTACAATATACACAAACTACAGAAGTTGCTCTTGGATTAATGAAGCTAACATCATGCCTGGAACGAGCCTTGGGTGATGTAAGTGCCAGCACGAGAGGCCTATTCCAGATTTGGGTTTACGAGATGAGAATAAGCTCTTACATTTACTTGCATGGTGAGAAAGTGAGGTGACACTATACTATAGTAGTACAGTAGTAGCTCAGCTGCATTTTAAGTTGGACACACGTTATTTTCTGTATCCAGTTTTGCTGATGGAAACATCTGGGACTCCTTCACCTGTGCTGTTAGAGTTGCTTGTGTGAGTTTGATTTAAAAAGAGCAAAATTTGCTCAATCAGTGTACATATGGTAGGTCCTTATTGCTCTGACTTACTTAACTGAAACAGGGAGCAGCATACCTTTCACGAAAGATCTGATGGTGTAGTAACTTCTGTGAGGCAGGGCAGGAGCATGCAGCATGGGTGAAATAGTCAAGTTGTATGTTTGAAATACAGAGAAGTATACTGAATTACTTATGTTATCTGGTTTGCTTTTGTTTGTTTGTTTTAATAGGTGTATTTACTGATTGGTAAAGATTGCCCTTTCCTTCTAAGAGACTTGCTTGCTTCTGAGCAGCTTGCAGTTGTCTTTGGACAAGCTGTAGTAAGTGCATAGTTTTGAAATGAGTAATAAGTGTTGAACTGGTTTTCTTCTTGCCAAATGGCAGATTTCCAAGCACAGCCTTTGCTTTCACTGAAGATGAGTTTACAAATTCTGTAATATATTGGAAAAACTTTAATTTTATACATATTACAGGCTGGGGATATATGGGAAAAATAGTGACTATTGTAATTTGAAATATTTTAAAGGCAGGATTGCTTTTCTACATGAAAAAACCCTGTGTGTGTAAAATATCACATATCTCTCAAGGAGGTGAGCATACTGCAGAGTTGTCTGCCTCTTTCTGAGTTGCATAGCTTGAAAATGCACATCTGGCACTGTTTCTGACAAACTGTGTTCCCCTTCACCATCACTGTAGTAAGGTTTATGACACTAAAATTTTTCAAAATAGAGGAAACTAGTTTGTTCATCCTCATGTGCAAAAGCATAATAAGAAGAATAAAATATTAAATTTGCAATCTGTGTAAGCAGAGTAGGTGATCTTTTGCATACAGTTTGCAAACGTAAATTCTTTGTTACGACAAAATACTGAATGTGAACTGTAGAAGCTTGTATTGTTAGCCACTCTATTATTGGTATAAGGATTATTTATTAAATTTTGATAGAATGTGGAATAGCTCAATTCTTACAGTTAGAAAATAAAAACAAAGTTTCCCTTTTTGATTGATAATGATCTGAGGATGCAGCTTTGAACACAAATTCTGTATTTTTGTTAATTTGTGTGAAATTGTAGTGAATTTACACTACAAGAAGTAAGACCTAATCTTAATCTTACTTGTTTGTGTGCAATAACTGTTTGGAATGTCTAATAATTAGTTTTGTTCTTCCTGTATTGTATTCTAGAGCATGTACAATTATGCTGAAAGATTGTCTTTCAGAGAACACTGGGAATTGCAAATAAAGAGTTGCTGTTACTGTGACAAGCTGTGGCCAGTTATCTTGACAGTAGACATTGTAGTTTCTCGATAACATCTGAAATTTTCTGTCAGGGAATGAGACAGGTGATAAATAATTGATTTCTTCATGTAGTAACCACTTTGCTTTTTTAATCAGATGAATGTACTGAGGGTATTCATTGGATCTCCATATGGTCTGAATCTTCGTAATGTTTTGTGGCATGGGTTTGCATCCCCAAAAGAAATTCCTGCAAAGTAAGTCAGACTTGAGAATGCTTAAAAAGCCATTAGTAAAACTTACTGCTTGTACTAAAAAAAAAAAGAAAAAAAAGTCCTAAGGCCTCCAGCAGTATCGTGACACTTTTCCTTGCTGCTGCTGCTGCTTCATTTGGGAAGAGATTTCCATAGAATACTTCAGTCATTATAAATTTGGTCAGTTTTAGGTCCAGTGTATTTTTTATTAGCAGGAAAAACAAGAAAGCTGAAAATCTTTTTCTGAAACCTAGTTCATTGTCTGTCGGAGCAGTCAGGCATAACTCAGAATGAAAGGCAGAGGAATGGGAGAGGAGGAGCTACAGTCAGCCAGTATAGAATACAGTGATGCTTTTTTCCTTATTCTGCATAGTTTTTTCATGCTTGTGAATGCAATTGTATTAACGGCCCCTACTCAAAAGAGATAGGGAACCCAGGTTTTGGATGGCCTTTGAAAGATAAAAAGAAAACCCCAAACTTTATTCTCAACCCAGAAATGTTGATTCTTTATAAAAGATTTAGTTATATAGGCCTTTCTAACATATTATGGTATTCTCCCTAGATATTGTGCTATGCTGCTTTTTTTAACTGCAGGATTGGGTCAGTTGTTACAAACGTATCTTCTACAAAATAAATGCATTTTAGTACATCGACCTTACGTGATCTTCGTTAGCTTAGAGGAGCTTGATATATTTCCAGGCAAGTACTGAACCATTAGCAAGTTTTTGTCATACTATATTTGCTATTCTTTCATTGTCCAAAAGTACTGTTGATTGAATCTTAAAGATACCTCTACCTGTATACACTGGCATTAGATGAATCAGTCATACAAGTAGTACTCTGCTGTCTTGAGACCTCGCTTAGAGTATTGTGCACAGTTCTGGTGTCCTCAGCATAAAAAGGACATAGAACTGTTGGAACAAGTCCAGAGGAGGGCCACGAGGATGATCAGGGGACTGGAGCACCTCCCGTATGAAGATAGGCTGAGAAAGTTGGGGCTGTTCAGCCTGGAGAAGAGAAGGCTGTGTGGAGACCTCATAGCAGCCTTCCAGTATCTGAAGGGGGACTATAAAGATGCTGGAGAGGGACTCTTCATTAGGGACTGTAGTGATAGGGCAAGGGGGTAATGGATTCAAACTTAAAACAGATTAAGTTTAGATTGGATATAAGGAAGAAGTTCTTTACTGTAAGGGTGGTGAGGCACTGGAATGGGTTGCCCAAGGAAGTTGTGAATGCTCCATTCCTGGTGGTGTTCAAGGCGAGGTTGGACATAGCCTTGAGTGACATGGTTTAATGTGAGGTGTCTCTGCCCATGGCAGGGAGTTTGGAACTAGATGATCTTAAGGTCCTTTCCAGCCCTAACTATTCTATGATTCTGTGAAACTTTTTTAATACGTACGCAGTTCCACTGACTATTGAATCAAAAAATACTACATTCTAAAATAATTGTAACAATTTGAAATGTGTAGCGTTACTGCTTTTAAAAGACTTAAACTGTATATTCCAGGTTTTTGATGATGAGAGTTTTTTTCATGTAACAGTCATCTGATTTGCCTTTAGAAAATCTAATTCTTTCCAAAATCAGTGGGTTCTAGCTGCAAGGGTCCCAGTAGGAGTGCCCTGCATCTTACTGGGAAGATAGTGGTGAAACAGAGTAAAGAACAGTACACTGTACTCTTCAGTACACTGATGCTTTTTTCAGGGAAGGAACTGGAGTGTCAGATTAAGATCTTCTCATCTCTCTGGCTACAGACCTTTTTTGAGTTATTCCTACTCTTTTTAAAGCAGTAACAGCACAGGAGGAATCTTGGTGTCAGTGGTGGTCATGATGTAGTTTGTGCTATGTCATCAATCTGCCAGTGGCGTATCTGCTCACACAACTGAGATAGGGCTTTTGGGAACCAGATCGATCTGATGACGTTCCAATCATCATGTAGGATAAGTCCTATAGCTGTTGATATGCTTTGAAACAGCACCTACTGTAATAAAGTTCAATTGCCATTTTAAGCTTTCTTTTGGATATTTAAAATGTGAATTCATAAGTGTGAGTTTCATTATATTACATTATATTGAAGTGTGAAGTGTGAATTTGTTATGCTGTATGTCAGCATAGAAAATTGATAAAGTAGGAACAATGTTCTTGTTCAAATGTTCATACTACTGTACTGATTCTTACTGAATTAAAATGATTAATACGTATTACACTTTTTTGAAGTATCTGAAGTAGGTAGAGAACAAGTAATTTGACACAAGCTGCGTCCGGTTGCTGTGTAGTCTTTTAATCTCAGTAAAAAGCAGCCGTGACTTTTTAACTGGTTTTACTCTGTAATTTTACATTATCGATAAAAATGCAATCTTATATACTCAATTCCTCATGTGAAATGTGACTACCATTGTACTTGCATAGTTAAAATAAACTGGATAGCTTTCAAGTCTCCCTTTACAAATGCTGAAATAATCTTACATTTTCAGTGAAATATTAAGAACTAATTAGTAAACCATAGATTGTATGTCATTTTTCAATGCTGGTTTGCTAACTTGCAGATCTTAATCATGAAGTAGTTTCCATAGCTGAAGAGCTAGTAAACCTGTCCAGTTTTGTATTAAAAACAATGATACCATTTTGGATGGCTGCTTTAACAGCTTTCAAGCAAAGCAGGTAACAATTTTAGTTGGTTTGGGGGTTTTTTTTAGTAGAATGTAAAAATAATATATTTATATTTAAAGAATAATAGCAGCATTTTTAGATTGCAAACAATATCTAGTTATGCATTGTTGTGGTGGTCTCAGAGAGTTTGTAGACTTTATTTTATGCCAATTAGGATTATAAACTATATTTGAAACCTAAAAAGAACTGCAGGAGGTGTAGCAAAACGTGCAGTTTTACAAAACAAGTGGAAACAAATCTTCAATTATTAACATTTTGTTTTCCTCACTTATGCTCCACTTTTTTGTAAGTTATTCTCATCTCTGAGCTGGTTTGAATTTGGTGGTCAGCTTCTCTTGGGCACAGCTTGTCATTTATTGTTTGTTTATAAAGTACATTACAGAGGAATTTTGGTCTGGGTTCTTTGGCCTGAGAGTATAAGCCTGAGATGGCTTTAATTTCCATTAGGATTGTATTTATAAGGGAGGAAAACCTCTTTGTCTATGTCTGTTATTTTTTCAGGTATGCTGACTGTGTGATTCTCTTACTTCCTCAGCTGGAAGTTGGACTTAGATTGCTTTTCACTACAACCAATAAATGTCCAAATCGATTGCTAACAGCTGAGGTAAAATTTCTGTCTAAAGTCAATTTTGGTTTAGTGCTTAAAAATATTTGCAAAATAGTTATTCTAGAAGTATAATGTCTAAATATTTACAGATTCTCCCCCAAAAATTTTTTCAGTCAGTTGTGGAACATTATTTACAAATTTCCAGTGGAGTTCATGAATGCCTCTTATGGTTTTTGTAAAAATACCTGCCAGTAAAAGAGGTCTGAAAAAGCACTTGCAGGTTAGTGTTCAGAAACAGTAATTTAGGGTGGAAAGTAGATCATGTTATATATATTTTAAGAAACTTGGCACAAAATCTGGAAGTCCCTTTTGTCGTTTAGTTTATTTGCAATTCATGCACTTTTGGTATCTCATGCAAATGAATTAATGTAAGCTCGGTGTACATGTCTAGTTAATTGTTTTCATTTGAAAATCAAATAATACTGTCTTTTATTCTAGTCTTCTGCGCTCTACACCACTTTCGATGAGGTATGTGTGGGTTTTTTGAATTTTTTTTTTAATATGGATCAGTGTCAGAATTCAAGCACATGCATGTTTCCCATTACTGGAGAGCAGAAAGAACTTTCTTGTGTTGAATAAGACATTATTTCTAATTTTTTTTCCAAACAGAAGATGGTGGCCAGAAAACATGGAAAATCTGGAATTCCCAGATAATATAACAAATAATAGAAATTTTAATGAGCAGAGTTTAATTTCTTCTAAATATTTTTATCTTTAATTTCTTCATCTTGCAGAAACATTGTCATTTTTCCTAAATTCAGTTACTCAAAATAAATGTAAATAAACACTGCAAGTGGAAATATTCAATTTTACAACTATCTTGATTTATCTCAAATTATCTGTCACTAATAATTAGGCAACTTGGTTCTTGTGTGGTGGAAATAATTCCTTAAAATTAGGGAAACCAGTGAATTTGGTGTTTTTTCTTTGAGTGTTTGGCTTTCAATAATAGGCTTCTATTCAAATTACTTTTTCTCTAGATGCTAGCAAAGCATTTGGATAATGAAGAAGTCAACCAGCTCCCCGCAGTTCTTGAGGAGCCGGCCATGGCAAGTGTTTTAAAAGTTTATGGTTTGTTTCTTTGTTGTTTGGTCAGGGTTTTGGTTTTGTTTTTTTTTTTTTTATTGGTTGTCTGTTTGGGGTTTTTTTGTTTGGTTTTGTTGGGTTTTTTTCTTTTGTCATCCACCCGCCCCCCTTTTTTTTTTTTTTTTTGATACAAGTATAGCTTGCATTGTTTTTTCTGACTATCTAAATGCTCCTTTCCTATAGACATGATCACATACTTACCTTTCAGAGGTATTTTGTATACTGAATGTATTCTATTCAGCAGGAATATACATGGAATAAAGTTCTATATGCTTGGTGTTTCTGCAGGAATTTCTTTGGGATTTGTTGAACCACCAGGAGGGTCCACGTATAAGAGATCGTTTAAGCCATGGAGAGATCAATCTAGAAGCATTTCCCAGAGAAGTAGCTAATCAGATAGTTGCATTTGCAATTACTCTTCTCTGCAGATTCTCAGATGAGGACATGTTTGCTTTTAAGGTAGGATCAGTATGTTCTCAGAAGATTTTTTTTCATTTGCTTTGGATGCCAAGTCGATTTCAGAATGTCTTAGGACTGAATCTTTTCTGACAGCAGTTTTTCATGGAAATGAGGTATTCCTCCACATAAAGATTATGAAAGTACAATTTTTTGGAGTTTTGTAGTGAAATAAATACAGGCAGTTTTCCTAAAGGTGACCCTTTCTCACTGTACCTTAATTTGTTTACTTAAACACTTCTGATTCATATGGTTGATCCAAAAGTTTTAGTGATTCCACTTTATTTTGTTTGTCGAATTGTATCAATACCTAGCCTTTTCATATGCTGAATTATGTGAAAGGTTTGTAGAACAGCTGTAGCTCAGCCACTGAGGTATGTAATGTTTGAGATTTTTTGTCTCAGAGACACTATATAATGGTGGCTCATTAATGGAGGTGTTATTTGTATCTAACTACATGCTCTGAATTTGTGAACACCTTTTGTCTAGCAGTGCATGTTTCTCAACATTAGCAATTACTATATATGTTCACCCCAGTTTCCTCTTAATATTGGGGATTACTTATTTCAATGTCATACACCAACCTGTGAGATAAATCTTCCATTTATTAGTTGCAGCTCTTGTTAGTGTAACAAGATATATTGCATGCTGCTGCATTAGGGGAGTACTTGGTTGCTTTTCTGTCAGCTGCTGTCAGGTTTCATAGTTAAAATGTGTCAAAGAAATTAAGCTTTAAACACTCACTGTGCTGATTACTGCTTTCAGCCCTCAGACATTTGGAAGTCTTTATTGACTTCAGTACTATAGGTGGCTTGCATAAAATTAAGTATAGATCTAGGTCTGTATATGATTAGGACAATTTAAAGAAACCGTTGTGTATTGTGTGTGATTTTGTAAATCAGGAACACATGGTCATAAAAGCACTGATGAACTGTGCAAGTTGCTACTGCTCTCGATTTCATCCAATTTCCCGACTCAAGAAACAGGTATGTACTTCCAACTGTGAAAGCATTTCACTCCTTAAAATTCCTAATCTCTAAGAATGGTCCAATTGTTGTCTTCACGCTTTGATTGTATCAAAAAGTTAGAATCTTACATTTTTTTTGTAATCTTTTTATTTTTATCTTTCAGAATTTACAGTTGCTAAAATGAGATGTAATTAAGCACGCTACTGTTGATGCAATTGATGCTGTGTTTGTGCTATAGATCACTGAATAGTTTTATTCTTGCCTGAATATTTGCTGTTCTGTAGTTTTCTTAGTCTCCTTGTGCTTTCTTATGTCAAGAACACTGTGTTTGGTGTCATCATGTTGCTGGTCATCTTCGATTATGCTATGACTAAGGTTTTTGGCGTATGAAAGCCAGCTGATTAAGATTCTGTCACTGAAGCAAAATCTGCTTTCAAGTGCTGTGACGGTTCTCTGCTGATCACTCTGAATTATTGAACTGCTTGAATATGTTCCTCTAGTGAATTGAGATTGCAGTAAGCATACTTTGTGCTTTTAATTTTTGACAGCATTCAAACTGAATGTTACAAAATTCATGGTTTTATATTAAAAAAAGGGACGAAACAGTAGTAAATCAGTTTATTCAAATGATGTTTTAGCATAAAAGTGTACATCAAGACATTTTGACCTTACATGATCCTTAACAATTGATGTCAGCTTGCACAGTTATGACTACTGAACAAGTACCTTACTGCCTGTTGCAGTTTTTTTCTAAAAATGCCACTAAGGAAAATAAAATATATTGTCCTGGCTGTCAAAGGCTATACTTTACATAACATTTTTCATGGTGTATTTTTGAGGTAGTGGAATGTATGAAGAGCATTCATTTATGGCCTGAATTGCCAACAGTGCCTGAGGAGCATGTTCAAACAATAAAAGGGTATGTATATGAAAAAACAAAAAAAAAAGTAATTCTCAAGGTAGTGATGAAGAATGGGATTTGAGATGGTGAAATGTCTCTTCAAATACTTTACTAGGAAGGTAATAGATACCACAGGGGTTGTGAGAAGACCCCTTTGCTCTTTTTAGCTTAATCTGTGCTATATGCATCAGTACAGATACTATACAATCAACAGTATGCTAACTTAAAGGGAATGAGAAGACATCTGAAACACACAAAGGTGTTAGTGACTCCATATTCTATTTCTGAAAAGATGCTGAAGAGTTTCTGAGGAAGTTAAACTAAAGTTTAAGAGTTTCACAATTTTAAAAAAAAGATGTGCCAGATATAAAACAGAAAACAATTGCTGATTCTGAACAGGGCTTGGTAAGCTAATCAGTGGAAGACTTTACATGAGGTATTACTCATAAAAAGAATGTAATGTTCTCTTGTTATTTGAAAAGGAGGAAGTCAAGAGTAATATCACTGGAGGAAATTATACTTGTTTATAGCTGAGAGAAGAGAATTCAGTGTATCTACCACATACTCAATATGCTGCAGGATTTTGATGAATGGAGTGTTAAGAGGGCTGAGGGCTTCAAAAGAATGCTGAGACTAAAAAAAAGTTAGGTATATTTGGAGAAACAAAATCAGGCTCATAAGGTAGAGGGAAAAGAATCATAATATCAGAGAGTGGACACTGAATATAACTCTGCCCTCAGAATCTGCATTTTGATCTATGCTATTTGAGAAATAATGAGTACTACACAGTTTTATAATCTCAAATTATTTTTTTTCTTTTGTTTTTAAGATTGGAAGGAAATACAGAAGCTAGTACTTTAATTTTTATGATATCTGAAATTCTGTCTCAGTTGCAACAATACATGCCCCAGAATTGCTGTAGTTCAGATGATCCAATCAATAATGTCCTAACAGAGAGGTAAGTTTCACATCCTGCTGATTCCCACTGTCAGCTTCTCCACACATCCCAACACGAGCACTCTCAAACCTGAGTTACTCATTGATCTTATTTTAGAGCAATGCTTGAAATATTGCATGCACTTTTCTGATATTGCTGCTGATTTAATCTAAATGTTTTAAGAATGCAGCTGAGCATCATCTTCAAAATGAAAATTGTAGATTTGGGACATCATTACAGTAGAGATCTTACTTGGAAATCTGCATGAGAAAATTTACCATTGTTCTTGCAGACTGGGGAAGCAATATGCTTTAAATATTTATATACTGGCTATATTTAGTTTGTTTTACTCTGTTTTGTGTGCTAAAACTGCATTGGAAATTGATTTTAATGTGCTTGGTGTCACAGCTGTGTGTGGCATTTAAAATAATACGTAGCTACATAATTCTATTCTTACATGCTTTAGTATCAGATTCTGAAATAGAAGATATCTTGTTGCACTCTTGTCAGGCTTGGAGGTATGGTAGTTCCAATTATATCTGACTTGGAATAATGATCAAAACACTTTTAGTTGTCACTCTTACAGAAGTTTTAAGAGTCCTGTGACTGAATAAATAGATCGGAACAAAACTCTCATAATCACACCTGTTAGGCATGGATAGGATAGTGCAAGGAAAACTTTATCTGTTGCTTTACTTAACATAGCATGTGTGCCTTCTGTTTTCTATCTACCATTCTGCACTTATTTATGAAAAAGAAGCCCAATTACTAAAGTATTAAACCATTTGTAGAGTTTTCTGCCTTTATAACTTCTAGTCATTAATGTTTTGCTGTCTCAGAGGTAATTTGATCATGAGGGAGATTAAGAGACATTTCTTTAAGAACAAAGTATTTAAAGTGATGTGTGACGCATTAGTTTAGCAGATCAGAATATGACAGCAGAAAGATATTTGAGTGCTTCAACAAAGCATATTCTGTTGTGGTGTTGATTAAAACAATAGCTCCACCACCTGCATTTTGGGAAATGTGAAATCTGCTTCTTGTTCTTCACAGAAGAAAGACCACACACTAATGGAAGGACTAATTAATGCCATTTGTTTGAATGAGTTTTATTATGGTAGATGTTAATTCATTGTGAATTGAACTATGGTGGGAGGCTTCAACCACAACCCTGCTGTGATTTGATGTGTTCAGTATATCATTTCAGCCAGGCAGTTTTCTTTACTGTGGTCATATTTCTTTGATCTGAAATGGGAAACATATTTATCACCAGCAGTTGTGTATTTATATTCTATAAAGTGATAGAGAACACAATCACCACCCCTACTAAATAGATACAGATACTTGTGTTTTTCAGTCAGGAGGTAGCAGTAACCTGTTTCCAGGTTTTCAGAGTTAAAACATGATTAATCAAACCACACCAAATCTGAAATGTATCTCATGTTAAATCCAGCTAACAAAAGATTAAAATTAACAATTCCTTCCTTTTTTGAAGGCTGTTGATTGAACTGTGTGATACACGTATTTGCACACTTTATTCTCCAAGACGTGTTCTGGAAATACTGGTGGTACTCCGTAAAATAAGCACACAGTGCCATCAAGTGTCTGAACAAGTTATTGCCAGCACCGAGTTGAGATACAAACAGTGGATGAACAAGACTCTACGTTCTCGCCAGAGACATAACTATCTACAAATGCTGAGCAGGTTGGCTGATGGTTTTTCTTTACTTCGTGGTTAGGTTTATGAGAAAGTGGCTATGTGCTGCTGTTGCTAGCTTTCAGTGCTTTGTCTTAGAAGTTTAGCGCCAACAGTGGTTATGTGCTCTTGTTAACCATTTCAGAGTAAAATGTCAACCCAGATGTCTGTTTTGTAGTAATACTGAGATGACAACAAAATCTCAAATTGGAGAATAATTCGTGGGTATTTTTAGCGTTGCTAGATTATTTCACTGTAAATTACAAGTTTTCAAATAAAAGTATAAATGCTACAGTGTAATTCTTTAGTTGCTAATTTTTCCTATTTAAGCATATAAATGCCATTCAAATTTTATCTGAATGTAATAGATTAAACTGCTTTCAAGACTGTGCCTACTTTATTTCTGCTTTTTATCATTATACCTGGGTCAGCATCTTTATAGATAGAAGAGAGATTTTTTTAGTATTCCATTAATTTTGTTCCTATTCAGAAGTATTTTTCAGGGATTTATGAATCTACTTTAAAAACTGGGAAAATTGTTAATATTGTATTCTTGGTCAAGTTATGTTCCTAAAAATGTTAACCATCTTATTTAAGAAACATAGCTTAAACTAACAACTCATGGTACATACTTGCAAATCAGTTTAATTCCACTTTGTTATCTATGGATTAATGGGTGCTGATGAGGTTTCCTTTGGAATCTTAACTATATGTGTTACTCTTTTTTTTTCCTCTTTTTGAGGCTTCATCATTTATAGTCTTTATTTATAGTACTGATATTTGCTCTGCTCCTTGCTGAAGGACTTTTCATAGTCGTCTCCCCCCTTGTCTCCCACAATATCCAGCTATTTAGGATGGATGCAGAAGAATTTATTACAGTAATGATTTGTATTTAGTTTGGGGTTAGTTTGTTTATTTTAAATTATTTTTTCTTATTTCTAGCATTAAATTTTTGTCTCCAATGTTGCGGCTCATCTTAGTGTTGATGACTGTGGAACTAGTCAACATTCATTTGGCTTGTAAGAAGAATCCTTCAGATTATCAGCAGTATCTAAAGTGAGTATATAAGTTTACTTTCTGAAAACAGGAAATTTTACACATTCCTTTTTGATCTGTAATACAAATTATGTAGAGAAAGAAAATAAAAGGAACAGCATGACTTTTAGTACATTGTCATCCTTCTTATTATAATCATCATCATACCTCAGACAATGTTCACTCAAGAACTAAAATTACTTAACTGAAAATATATGGTCCAGTTGTTCACATTTTTAATTTTTACTAGACTCTTCTTTAGTATAGATAGAGAACAATCACTCAAAAAAATATTAATATATAAAAGCCATATTTAAAATTGTTTAGTCCTTGTGTGTCCATTCACAGCTGGTTGGATACCTTAGGCATTGTGAATCGTTTGCTGAGAAAGGAAAGGAAGCCATTTGGGGAAAATTCTATTACACATTTTATCACTGCATTCTTTCTATGGAAGTGTTTAATTGCAGTTCTGAAAATTATGACTTGGTACTGTGGGAATGAGGGAGTGGTTCTCTTCCAGAAGTAGAAGAAATCTTTAATATATTGACCATCCTGAGGGAGATTGGGAAATTTGGAGACATTAGCCGCTTTCCATTAGGCATTGAGATATTTTTCTTTATTTTATTTTTCCTTTTAAATCCTTTCTTGAGTTTTTCTTCTTTTGTTTTATTTCTTGTAGGTTTTTGAAGTCAGTCTTGCAGTATACTGAGAACTTGGTGACATACACCAGCCCTGAGAAAAACAAGTGGGATGAAACCCTGGAGCTTACAAACAAGACTTTGATAAAAATCAAGAGAATCAGTGAAAGAAAGCTAATGTTAATGCAGCTAACTACATAATGGCTTTAAGGTCATTTGGACATTGTTATATCTTAAAAATTACGGGGTCCTCAAGTTTGATGAGTCTAATTCAAAGTCAGACATCATGAGTCGCTGTCAAAGTTTGGATGCAAAATTTATTCTTTTTATTTGAAGGTGACTGTTGAGACGGGAGTTCTTATGATCAAGCTTCTGAAGAACAGACTGCTAAATCCAGTGAAAAAGATTTACTGAGCTAAATCAGGATGATGCAGGTTCTACTTTAAGTTTATGTGTTTTGTAGCTTGGATTTTTTGTTGTTTGGTTGGTGTTTTGTAATTTTCTATTGTTATTATTGTATTTTTCTACTGAAAATATTGAAGAAAAGGGTATGAATAAAAGCTCTGGAAAATTTTAAATGCAAAAAGTAATTTTTCACTTTAAAATATACTGGAAATCATGTTACACACTGATCAACAGATTAAGAAATGATGAACGTTTAGCAGAAAGTAGTGCTCATTGGCAGCTGTGCTTGTTAGTTCAAAACAGAATCAGATCTTGCACTGAGATAGAGCTGATAACACAGTAACCAGCTATCGATATACTAGGATTTAAAGGAGACAGGGTGGAATAACTTTTGCACAATATGTGTTTCTTTAATTTCATCTGCTCATTCCCAATAAATATCTAGTTAGTAAGTTAATCTCCTTCAGAATAAATGAGCACTCGCATGTAGTCAGTCACAAATGTATTATGGTTCAAAAAGTTACCGTCTTGTTGCACACAACATCAATTTTAATAACTTGTTTTTTCAAAATAAATTCTTCCCCTTTTTCATCTCCAAAGAGTAGAATTTCAAAGGAATGCAGCAGTTGAAGAACAGATTCACAGAAGACCACCAGTCTCTATCCATTTGCTTTCTCCTGAGGAGACTAAAACCAGAGGGTAATGTCTGGAGAATGTTTGGCTCTACAAAGGATCACAGATTCAAGTTACTTTTTAATAAGATTCTTTGCAGTGTTTCTTGACTGGAAATGACAGTGAGAGAATTACTAGTTTGGTTTTTTTGGTGTGGAGGATGAAGAATATCATATTGCTTCCTTTATGTTACTTTTGCAACATATTGTGTGTGTTTGGAATACAACTATGTCACTTTCCATGGGGTTTTTTTTGTTACTATGGAAATACATGATGTGAAGAAGTGTGAACTAGCTAAGAAAGATAAAAACTAGGAATAGAGAGTAATGAATTAAATGCAGCGTATGAGCCACAGTCTGAAATTTCGGCTCTTTTTAAAGTTTGAGTTGGCAAATCCTAATTATATTTTTGAAAGCTTTTTTTATACCCATTGACTGCTCAGACATGTTAACATCTGCTAAGCGTAGGTTGGTAGGGACATTTATGATGACACTTGCTTTGATGGTGGTAAATGTTGTAAGCAAAAAATTTATTTAAGCTTTACATATTTACTGTAGGAAAGAGATCAAGAAATCCAAACACAGAGTCATGGTTTAAAAGTACATTAACACCTGACCTGCTCTCTCCTTTTGAAAGTATGTTCATGTACTGAAAAGCACCTTATAGACTATAGATGTATATTTTCAGCAATATAAGTTATCCTATATGTAAACTTTGCTAAAATGATCTTGCATGTTGTTCTCTTCGTATGCTTTTACTGAGGATGGAGTACATTGATAGTTTCTCTTTTATTAATTAGTGCCATGGATGGGATTTGCTGCTTTAAATCTGCAGTAAGAAACATGATGGACTCCTGGCAATTTTGTCAGTGATGTTTTTCCAGTTTGTTTTCCTACCTCTGAAACTCTCTGATGGGAATGCTTCTACCATCTATTGAACAAATCTGAAACAGGGTGAGACAATCCAATTTATTCTGACTTAATGCTGTCATTTGCCAATAGAGCTACAGGCAGGGCTTATAGTTTCTCCCTGGTGTTAAAAGACTTGCAGAATAGAGCTGCAGAGTAAGTGTATATTCTACAAAGCACATGGAAGAGCAAATTGCAAGAGACATGATAAAGGTCATAGGGTTTGGCCTTTATCAGTTACTTGAACTGACTTCTTCAGTGTAAACCATGACAGGTAATCTTTTTCATCTGTTTGCAGTCAATTTGAGTTTTAAGATACTAGCAAGAATCTTGACTGTGAACACTCAGTATTCCTAAGAGCAAAAGAAGCTTGGAATAAGCAAAAGCATCCAGTGGGTACATGCAAGAGTAATGCTGACAAAACACATCATGTTTAAATGAAAGTGCTCTGACTTCTTTTTGTCCAAATCAGAATAAATTCTGAAGCTGAGCTGTCCAAAACTGCTTAGTCATCCATTAGCCATTCAAGTAACTCTTCGGGTTTTTTTCAAAATACAATCTTTCCTGCAGTTTTCCCTGCCCATGGCAGAGGGGTTTGAACAAGATGATCTTAAGGTCCTTTCCAACCCAAATCATTATATGGTTCTGTGATTCTAATTTCAAATACCTAGAATTGTACCAAAGAATGTTTTCTTAGAAGGTGTTCTTTCATCTAAGTGTTACTTGCAGTTGTTTTAGTTGTTGGCCTTCCACATAGATGTAGAATGTACAGCATCCTCCAAGGAAGGTTGTTGAAATATTTTGTTTACCCAGATAATGCTGATGAAGGAGTAAAGATTCTTCAGTTGTTTCTTCTGAATTCAATTAATCAATTTATATGTGTGTCCATATGTATTAATTAAAAATAGCTGATATTTGTTCCTCATACTTCATGATCTTACCAGCTAATGTTAGACATCCCAACTCAAAGAATTTGTGACAGAAGTTTTAGAAAAGTGTCAAGAAAAATCAAGTATCCATCTTTTTTACTAAATCATTGGAATTCCTTTGTTTCTTCTTGAATATCCCGGTTAAATGAGAAGAGGAACATCTGTAATCATACTAGTTTTCAGTAGGGAGGTGCACTTCTGCCTGCCTTACACCTCAAGGGGAGTTTTCAGGTGAGAGATTGTATGAAATAATAATAAATAGAATGCTCTTAATTCAAGTTGGAATGGATATAGTTTTCAAGTAAGAGTAGAGAGCCTTTGCTGCTTACATAAGAATGAGTGAAAATTAATGTTATAAGAAGTTCACTGAGTCTTTTGTCTCCATCATTATATGAATGGGTTTGTTTATATGCATAAACATTTGAATAAAAGTCAATCTCTGAAATAATTATGTTGCAGTTGTGGGAACATTTGTGAGTTTTGATACCTTCTACGAATCCTAAAGATGAACTAGAAGTTTACTGAGATGGGCACTGCACAAATACAATGAAACATCAATTATGGTAGGCATCTGGCTTGTCCATGATTCTCCCACTGTCATTCTCTACTTGGTGCTCTCCATCATGATGATAGGAGGGGTTACAAACAGAACCATGTGTTCTTATAGAGGTGTAACACAAATAGCTAGAAGTACTTGCAAGCTTTTCTGAGGTTGTCATCACTATTGCGTTATACAGAAACATGTAATAGAGCAACAAATTTGATCTGCTTTATCTTTTAATATCTTTTGTACCTCTATAATATACCTCTTTTCAAGCAGCCTGGTAGTCTTTGAAATGAGCGCATGGTGGCAGTGTTTGGTAATTCAAAAATAGCATTGCATCCTGACATCTTTCTTACCTCTTAGAACGTGTGTGAAGAAGTCAAGTTTTCATCTGATTTCATCAGCTTTGTTATATGTGTCTTTAATTGTGGCCACTGCTTCTGGTGCTTTCTCTCCTCATTTGTTTCAGATCCCTTGAAATCGAACACCTCTGAAAAAAATGTTTTGCAAACAGCATTTTTATAATTAGATAGAGGTTCATCACGTTCACTGCATTATTTGCTGAGGAGTTTTCAGCTTTTCCAGAAATTCATCAACTGCCCCTTTCCTCATAGAGGAGAGAATGGATTTCATAAATAAGCTTATTTTTATGCATTCCTGTTTATTACAAAACATATGAAGATACTGATAACTCGAGATTGTCGTTTGCTAATTGCTGTGATACCATGAAAAATCTTATCTCAAAAGCAAAATGCATCTTTGAGCAAAAATAATAATTGTCAAGGAATGTGTTTATTGAGAAAATTGCTCTGAGGTCTCAGCCTTATTGCTGTGTTAATGATTTTTCAGTCTGTTAAAACTGAAATGTGCTATTCATATGCCACCCTATGAAGAAGATATTAGTTGAGCATTGCTTGTTGGGTGGCCTTTGAAAACCTTGTCCACGGTAGCACTTTCAAACCATGCAGAGGGGTTGCAGTTAAAAAAGATTTTCTTTCACATTAAGTAACTTTTATACACTGTGAAATCTTGTGTAGGAATGTTGGAACATCCCCAGCAGAGCTTGTTTTTGCTTTATACTGCAATAATGCATCTGGTCCATGTATGGTGTCTCACCTTTTTTTCATAAATTGGTCTGCAGATGCAGAGCAGATTGCTGGCTGGCATAAACTATTCCTTTCCCATCTTCATCAGTGCAGATCCTTTACTCCACTAAGGATCTGCCCCATGCTGTTTGGATTTCCCTTGAAGTGGATTGGTTCCTATCTGTGCTGCTTTTTCAGGCTTGCGTATTTTCAGGGAACTGGAAGAAAGAGCTACGTATTTCAGATAAAATTGCTGTATAGCAAAGCCTAATTAATTTACTGGCTTACTTCACAGGGAACTGAGGATCATGTGTGGGACTTAACAGGTCTATACCAAATACTTGATGCTTAAATATTTCTGTGTTTCAGAAAGAACTTCACCTAGAGTAGAAATCAGTTTTCTTTTTGAGGCTTTTTCAGGGGCAATACTGTAGGTTAAGTCACCTGATTTTTGCTTTTTAAAAATCTTTAAGGATAAAGATCTGTTATTTAAGAAGCCTTTTAAGTCATATAGGTTTTCAGGTAGAAATTGACTGAAATGAAAATGCCCGTTGTTTGCCTTCCCTGGGCCCCAGGCAATAGGATGTAAATATGGGTAGTGAATACTGCGTGAGATCAAGCTGGCATTTTTTCTGAAGGTGAGAATCCAAGACAATATATACAATTAAAGCCTACCAAAAGGAGTCCATGCCTTCTGGCATTCTCCACTGAATACCTCCTCTGTTTCTCTCCCATGTATATGCATCTCACAGTTTCTGTAAAAAAAAAGAAAAAAGAAAAGCATAGCAGAACCAGCCAGTGCCAGTTTGTTTTCCATGTTTTCTTTTCTGTGTAAGGGATTAGTTGTAGTAACAGATTTCATGTGCCAGAAAGTGGGTGAACATTAACTATTTTGTCATGCACTGATCCTTCCCACAGCCCTGCAAAATTTGAAATGCAGGAACGGTTATTCATTAACATTTCTTTGTGTCTACAGGAAGTACATTTACTATGTAAACATGTTTTATATAGAACATACAGCTGTTTTGAACGAGCACTCAATGAGACATAAGAGTACAGTGCCTACACTGCCACTTCAGAAACTCTGAGATACCACAGCATTGTGTTTTGGAAGAGTGAACACACAAAGACACTGCCTGGAAAAATGAATGCTGGAAGTTTCTTTTAAAGCCAAAAATCTTTCCTTTAATTGGTTTGATTTTTTTCTGTCTCTGAAATATCTGCACACTGACCTATTGACATGCAGTCAATATTTGGAAGTGGGGGGGCTAGGGGTATGTTTCTAAAGTTCCTTTTGCTGATTTTAGTAGAGAACCCATTAAAGCTGGAAAATTCAAGCACCATCACATAGTCCATTTTTTAATAGACTGTGGAGTATATTGTCATGAGGAGAAAAATGTAAGGTGTGGGGAAAATGTGCCTAGAATCACTAGAAGAATCATGGGCCTCTTGTCCTGAAAATGTCAGTCTCTAATTTGGGAAGACCTTTACTGGTAATGCTACTTCCTTGTCTAATAGGTGGAATTGTGTCTGATACATCTCTCTGCAAGCAATTCCACTAGCTAAACTCTACCTTAAGCGCCCTTTCTGGAGGGAGGTGTTTTCTGATAAAGGCAAGGAATGTTTTTACTTCCCAGAAATAGCAGTCAAGCAGAATGTCTTGGATGGGCTGTTGCCTCTGGGTGACTGAAACCCCTTCAGAGCTGTCAGATGGTGCGTTTACCAAGGTACTTCTCAAACAGGCTGTACTCTATAGGCTTTCACATGTGAAGTTTACCATTCCTAAGGACCACAGGACTGAGTAGCATCATGTGCTGTGGAGAGGGGTCATGAACAGCATACCATGCCCTTGGACAGCTCTCACCTCACGAAGGTGTAGATACCGTGGTGTTGAGCTAGCCAGCATTTGGACCACAGGCTGGTATACTGTGGTTTTGTGTTCGGCCTTTAGCTTAGATAATCCTTGCTCAAAAAAGCCCAAGATGGGAGAAGGGGGGTCTTGGCTGTCTAACGAGTCCTAGGTACACCTTCTAGGTGTAACTTCTATTAAATGTTAAGAAAGGGAAGGGGTTTTAATTGTTTTAATGGGAAAAAATAATACTCTTTAACCAGCAGGACAGTACAATGATAGGAGCAATCATTGTGACAATAATGAGCTCATGAATTTTGGACCAATGGCATCAGTGCAAGAGTGGAAGGTTAATTCTACACAATTGGTAAAGAAAAAGTAACCTCAAAAATAGATAGATAAATAAATGAAAAGCTGCAGTTGACCCTTCAGGATATAATGCACTTGTGTCAACATGGACTCTGCCCAAAC
This sequence comes from Psittacula echo, assembly GCF_963264785.1. Lineage (NCBI taxonomy): Eukaryota > Metazoa > Chordata > Aves > Psittaciformes > Psittacidae > Psittacula > Psittacula echo. The sequence goes on along the minus strand of NC_137738.1, from coordinate 32,104,129 downwards.
ATTGTTCTGCAGTGGAAGCAGCTGAATGCCCTGCCCTCTGGTTTATATAGCACCAAAGGGAAGGGGTAGGGAGAAATGAGGTAAGCAAAGAGGGAGGGGAAAAAGAGGCAGGAGGAAGATAAAGCAAACCCAGCTCACCTCTTCGACACCACACTGAACTGAAAATGTCCTCTCAGCACTCATTTCTTGATATTTCGTGACCTGCATCAGCAGAGAAAGAGTATCTACCTCGAAAACACAGGCTTTGTTACAAGGAGGCATTTTTTCGGCTTCATTTACAAATATTTTTCTTTGGGAGGGTAGATGAGGATGGAGAAAGTAGGGCAGGGGAGAGGGTAATAGCTATTTCTGTCTCGCCTGTTATATTCGAGGTCTAATTTATCGTATTCCATGTAGCACGACGGTGTCATTTTAATGGTGTATTAACACTGAAGTCTGGAATATTTATTTGGTTGAAAAATGCATCTGATGCTAAATACATCTCTGGGGAGATAGCTACGGGATGATTACTGAACTGATGGCCATCAAATTGATAACATTTCTATGTCCTCCTGAGTCTTCTGCTGTAAAATGGGACAGGGTGTTTTCTGGGTAAGAATAATGGTCTCTGTGCTACCCTCGGGGGCAGATGTGGCCCAGCACCTGCGCTCTGGATCCAGGGTAGACAGAGCTGCTACACAATTATCTTCCAGTTTGCTGTTAATTTCTATTCAAATTAATCAGCAGTTGCTTGACATGAGGAATCACATTGTGAGCTTTAAAGCTTTACCACGCACCATTGTTGGTTATTTATTTACAGCCTATTATTCATGCTATAAATACTGGCCAATTTAACCTGATCTGTAATCGTCCTTCTTATTTTATTTTTTTTCCCTTTTTTGTCCTTTTTTTTTTTTTTGGATGAAGTCTCCCATGTGATTTGCATGTGTATAAATCCAGGGGGGCTTATTGCTGAGTTGGTGTTTTTTTGGTTGACTATCTGTACCAGGTAATATGAAATAATGCCCAATAGAAATTCTTAGCATCCTTTACTTTAAACCAGGATAAAGTACTGGAGCAAGAGAGACTACTGATCTCAGGAAAGGGACCTTTCCTCTGCATTACAACTACATTTTGTTTATTATTTGCACTGTGGCTGTGATTAGATGTCCTAAGTGAGGTTATAAATCATCTGAACTGAACTAGATCTCTCAGTTTGTGTGATGTGTGATTTCATCAGTGTGTGATGCTGTGTACAGATCAGGAGTGAACAACCATCTCTGCAAATACATCTACTTGATTCACTGAGATTAATTTATTATGGATTGTGTCAAATCTATGCCATGGATGTTTTGATTAACATATTTTTTTAACATTCAAGCAAGGTGCAGTCCTGTCTGTGGGAAAGACAGGATGGAGGGAGCCCTGCATCCCTGCATCTGCAACAGGATGATCTATAGCTGTGGCTTCTGCAAACTCATAGCAAACACGGTGTGAGCATGAGTGCATTGGCCGTGTAGGTTGGTGGGTCTGTGACGGTGGGGATTCACTTGCTAACACCCTTGCTGGATGGCAAGGATTGCAGCTGTTAGCAATCAAGAGGAAGCTGTCGTTTCCTTTTGACTTTTACAAACTGGCCTAATGTAAGTTCTATTTATTCAGGTGTTTTTATACAAATTTTCTGAAGATCCTGAGTTTGACCTTTGTATATGTAGTTTCCCCTCCAATTAGTGAAAAGCGTTTAGAAATGTCAAGGATGGGACTAGAAGGGGCCTCCTAGGTGCTGTATGCTCTTGTTACAGGCAACCAGATTGCACACTATCTTTTCAGCCATATCAAATACCAGAAATAATTTGTCTCCTACTCTCCTATTTACTGTAATGCTACATCAGAACCTTGTTCAGGTTGCTTAGAAACCCTCTTCTAGTATCCAGGTTTTTTCACGGCCTATTTATGTTCATTTGTTCTTATGCCAGCATTGTCCCCTATTTGGGTAGCTCTTCTTTCTATCTGTTGTTTACACATCACTTCGATGTATTTATAATAAGGAACCATATAGTTTCTCAGTCTTTATACTTTTAGGCTGAACAAGTTCAGATTTTTTAGTGTCCACTCATAAAGTAGGTTTGTTATTTCCTGGATATACCCAGTAGCCTTTCCCTGCACCTGTTCTGGTTTCAGTTCCTCATCCATGGGACCAGTCTTGCAGAGGTGATTGCACTGCCATCTAACATAACAGGAGAAATACCCTCCTGCCTGTCCGCAATGGCTTTACTTCATGTGCTACATACTAGGACCACATCTGCCTTTGCAGCATCTCTTGTTGATGTGTCCTGGTTGTTCTATGATAATCTAACAAATAAAGGTCTTTTTCCTCTTTGTTTTCCTTAAATAAGCATGCAGGGTTTGTTTTTTTGTTCTGGAAAAAATGCCATGCACTTATTAAGATCTTCCTTGCTTCTTCCTCATTTGAAATACTTGTTTAAAATGTTGCCACTGATCTTACAGCTTCCCATGATGCTTTTTTCTTTTTTTAGGCTCCTACTCAGTCCCTTTCTTAGTTTGCAGGTTTTTAGGATGCAGTGGCTTCTGTCTCCACAGCTTCCTTCCCATTATCCATCCTACCTTTGCTTCCACCTTTTACATTGCCCTTCCCCACAATGCCTGATGGTGAAGCCTTCATCTAGATTTAAGATCATGCTAGAATATCTGTGATGTCTCTAACTTCCGAAGAGCCTCATTGTCTGTGGTTTTCATGATATTTATTGCCTGATTTTTAATCTTTATTTTTTACTTTGCTTTGTTGGGTAAGGTTGAGATGAGATAAACTGGAATAATTTCAACTTTGATGGCACACTTTCATCTCTCATGTGTCTTCTTCAGAGCCTAATCCGAATTTCCGGCATTTATGTGATTTTTGCTTAACTTGGTACTCTTCTCAAGGTGAGCATTCATCCACATGGGTTTGACGCTGCACAGAGTGATCCCTTTGGTCAGAGGTTTGACATTTCGTATAAATTTTGTCTTGAAGACAGTTCAGGTTTCTTTGGAAATTCAGGTCAATGAGATTTTCAACTCAGTTCACTACACAAGCACATCCCACTACATTCTCAAATTTGTTTAAATTCCCAAATTTAATTCTCATCACTTTATCCCATTGGACAGAAGTACAAACAAATTTGTGTTGCTTCTTTAAAAGCCTCTAAAGCATCTTCAGTTTTAGCCCAGTACCCTTCTTGTGAGAATGTAATGTAAATGTGAATAGGTAATGGAGCTTGTTTGCTGCTGCTGCCATGTGCTGGTGCCCCAAGCCAAGGCAGGTGTTCCCATGTGAGTGAGGATGTGCAGATGCAAGGCTGGGTGATAACTCAAAGAGGAATGGGCACCCACCTTTGGCTCCATGCTGCTCCTGCAGCGGCATGTTTGAACAAGAAACAAGAACATGCTCTGTAATGGTGTGACTGAAGTTTTACAGGGAGAGCAGGTGTGCCTGCTTGAAAGTTAAACTCTTCCCCTGTGTGATGATAAGATAAATGGTCCGAAATCTTGTGATTTAGTTAATGTTTCTGTCTTCAGCTTGCTGTGTACACAACACCCTGCTGGATAAGCTGCCCAGAACTGTGTGCCTCTGTATGCACAGAGCTATAATAGTCAGCAATATCATCCTCTCACCTGGTGCCCTTAACTAAACAGCCTTTAATCATTATACATCGTTAATATGTGTTCCTTATTGTACACAGCCACTGCCTTGTAGCTTGTAGGTGCTACCCTTAAAAAAAGTCTAGTACCAACATTAAAAGTAAAAGGCTATTGCCAACATTAAATAACATCATTGGCTGTGACTGGAGGATCTTGTTTCACTGCTATTTCAGGCTGTCACATTTCTCTGGAACAGTATTTAAATTATGTCTGAATTTAAGCAAATGCTTTTTGTTCTGTTGCCTTGAGAATTAGAGTTAATCCATCTTTCTCACCAAGGGAAAATTCCTCCAGAGGCATCTTGCTCTTGTTTCACTGCTTATTGATTATCACTCCCAGTTTGCACATTACTGGCTGTGGTGTTCCAGCTGCATTTGAATGAGCAAAAGAAAAGCCAGCTGGTGCTCTGTTGTTGGGATTTTTATATCAGCATTTTGCTTTCAAAGACATTTATCTAATCTTATTAACTGGCTTTACCAAGAGGATTTCCTCACAGACTTAACTGGGAGAAAAAAAATAGGCAGCAAGGAGGGGGTGGTGGAGGATGTCTTCTGTTGCTCTACACAGAAGCACATTCTTACCTACTGGGAGAAAAAATAGATCAGGTTTGCTATTGACTCAAATGCTGGCAAGTCCCGACTAATGCAAAGCTCCTGAATTTCCCTTATGTGAATGGCCTGTAGGAAGCAAGGCAATGGGTTTTTTCCTTCCACACAAGTGCAGAGAAAAGGCCAGAAGGCACAACCTTCTGCAGAGGGAAAGGTGGGCAGTGGGCCCATGCCCACACTCAGGAAACGTGGCCAGAGGGCTAGGGGCTGCATCTGTGTCTCTGTCACCTTCCTCTGCTCCCTGTGTTCTAGTGGAAGCTCACTTGTCATGTGTGCAGCTTTCTGCATGTGACTAAGAGCTGCTTGTACACTGAGAGTGCAAAAATTGCATGGATTTGGAGAAACTAGTTCATATGGTGCCTACACATTTGGGATCACTAAAGTTGAGGGTAACAATCTTGCAGCTTATAGTCCAAATTCCCACTGAGGCACATGCACAGGTCATGACATTCATAAATTCAGAATCATATATGACATAAACTAAAATTACTCTTCCAGTAACATGAATGTATAAACATACATTTTTTTTTTTAGGGATTCTTAAAAGTAGTTGCTGCTAAAACAGGATTTCTACTACAAACAACGAATCTTATCTTTAGATGATCCTTTGTTAATTTGGCAACTCTCAGCATCACCAAACAGGGGCTGGATGCTCAGGAATTCCCCTGACAAAGAGCACCCCAGAATCTGGAAGATTATTCGATTATGATTTAAAGAAGCTTACAGCAAGGATGACTGACTGAAGAAAGAAGTCTCTGAGAGAGGAGCAAACAGAAAGAAAGAGCATGTGAGGGAGAGCTTCATTTTGTCATGAGTAAAGTGAGGAGAATTATACCTGTCCTTATGTTTTGTGAAGGATGGAGTCAAGGTCCCTGGTTCTGCATATGGACTTTCTTGTTTTCCTTCCTTTCTTCTCTTCTCCTCTCTCCCACTATTGCTGTATACAGACTCCATATTTACATGAAAAACTTAGGTTGATTCTTAAGGAGTATGTTCAGATTTACATGTGTTAGCAATGAGGGGCTCCTAACTTAAAAGCTCTGTTTGTGGTACCACCAGCAGAGAATAAAGGATGGCTTTTAGTCTTGGGCTGAGTCAGGGACAGGGAAGATGACATCTTCTCCTGGGAACAAAAGGGAGGTTCCAGGGAGCCACTGTCATAGAAATTCCACCTAGAGCAAGATCCTCAAGATCTACTGGCTCTTCCTGGTTCTATATAGATGCTGGGAATTGTCCAAGATGAGACTGTACTGTCATGTCTGGAGAGAGTTGTGTCATGGTGCATTCGCTTCCCATGCCCATCAGAGGTCTTGCCATCCCAGAGCAAGCACAAGAGTGTGTCCAATTGATCCAGAAGCACTTAAGATTAACTGCAGATAAAGCCCATTTGCTCTTCCTCATTTCTGTAGGCTCAGGACCTGTCCTCATGGGAACGCTATTGCAAAATAAGTGAGTGTATGTGAGAGGGTGAATTTCAAACAATGCTCTGAATCAGCCCCTTACACAGATGCCTTTACACATGACAAAGAATGCCTTTTGGTCACTTCACTTAACCCATCTGCAGAACTGCCTGAATGTAGGCACCACTCAGTAGAAAATTAACATGTCCAAGGTGTGTTATTTCCCTATGACTCTGAGCTATTTCCCTATTACAACTATGTCCTTACATGAGAACATCTTGATTCTCTGAGTCTTGCATTGTGCATACAAAGTGGAGTATTTATGTATTGAGTTAACAGATTTGTTTCCTTCTCTAGTCTAATCTAAAACACGTTCAATCAAACAGGGGCCCTTTGAAAATCTGGATATGCAGCTCAGTGATGGCTTTTAATTTCAAGATCCAAATAATTCTTTCCAAAGTCCCCATATCCTGAGCCTGGGCTGTCAAAAAGACCTTAACTGTACAAGATGAAGAAAGCAGCCATTGGCCTTCTTTCTCCTGGTAAAATTGAGTTGCCTGTTGTAAGAATAAAGCTTGCCTGTGCAGTAAGTGAAGCTTTTTTGGGCATCTTCCAAGGATATGATAGAGACCATACCGAATTTATACTTCACCACTGAGTAAGAAGCACAGTTTCCCACCTGTGAGATATTTTTTTGTGTTTGAGATTTAATGCCAGTCCAAAGTGAGCCAAAATAGCCCCTAACCAGAATTTTCTCATAACAGGATCTAACAGCCCAGTGGCTCGAGGATCTCAGGAATCGGTCTTGTGTTTGCACTGCAAGCTACAGATTGCCCACCCAGCTCCTTCCAAAGCTGCATCCTTAGGGGTACTCTGGGGCTGCAGGCAGATCCAGTACAACCCTATAGAGGCACAGACCAGCTTTGCACCACATTCTAATATAGTGTTACCAACTACTTAGCAGAACACAAAGGATGAATGTCAGAAGAAATTATAAGGACATCTATATATCTTTGTCCTATTTTTATCAAGGCAAAATACCCCCCTTCAGGCTCGAAATAACTACAGGAGTCAGAGGTTAGAGTGAATCTTCTGGGTTTGTACACAACACCTATTTCTGTTCTAACTTTTTGTACACGTTTAATCAATATTGTGCCACTGTCCAGCCAAGCTGGGTGTAATCCATCTGTACAGAATTCATTCAAATCTGCCACTCACTTGCGAAACAGCCTCAAGATGACTCCACTAGCAACATTTGGCAGGGATCTGTAGTTTGGAAGAAGTACAAGTTCATGACTCCTTTTTTTCCCCATGAAATATTGTACAGCGTGATGACTTAGTATAGATGAATGCTTACGCACACCTCCACAGCTGGGGTACGAGCAGCTGATTTAATGAATTGTTTTAATTAGTTCAGGTTCTATGGACTTGAGTATATATCTAGACCACGTTTCATGTCACCTAGCAAAGAAGTAATGCCAGAGTTCAGGTCCAACTTCACTTTCACAGACATACACCTTCAGTTCCAAATTAAACACCAAGTTGTTGACTCCCTTCTGCGAGTTCGTCTCTAGGCTATGGATATCTAGAATGCCTTTCCTTTTCCATGAATATCTGTGTCTTAGAGAGACCTCAAACTACCCTCATTTTTCCAGGTGAGTATTCCCTCCCTTTTTCTTCCCCCGTTCTCCATTTCCAACCCTTCTGCCAAGCAGATACCCCAGGAGCATGGGCTGTGGTCTCCACCAGAGGGAGCTAGGGATAAGCTGGTTCTCACCCCACAGAAGCCCTCCGCTGGGACAAGGCTAATGGAACAAGCCCTTCACACAACTGCCCGTGCTTCCTTTGAGAATCTGGTTATCGCACTTGTGGGGAAGAGAAAGCCTGAAAACCAGCTGGCCCAAGAATGTACATTGTTGGATCAAATATTAACAAATAACTTGGCTGTATCTCCCATTTCTTCTCTCTGTATCTTCGTAAAGCTTTGCCTCATCATTTAACCTATTTTTTGAAGCAATTTAAATTATTGTCCTGTCTCCTTCAGTTACTCCTCTGAAATGCCATCAAGTTGTGAGAGTCTGAGGACAACCATTTGCCATAGGGTGAGATGACAGTCATTGCATGCGGATGAGTTAAGAGGAACTCAGCTGGTACCTGCCCTTCAGATAGTATCATCCTTGTTTCTGAGGTTATAAACTCTTTCAGCTGTAAAGCAGAAGTAGCAATTTTAAGGTGTTTGTTGAGCCAGTTTACCCTGCTGCCCACAGGTGATGCTTTTATGCTCAGAGAGAAGTGGCTGTGGGCTGTTATTTCTCTGTGCAGCTCTTGTCCATCATCACTGATATCTGAGCATGAACACTGAGAAACTTGAGCCTATTTTAGTGAAGCATTTGCTTCCTGCTCTGTATTCCCCAGCAGGTGGAAAACTACAGATCCAGCTTTCTTGAAGAAGACATGCAACACCAAGCAGCAGTTTTGCATACTAAGGGCCCGTAATTTTTGCAAATGACTGGTTGCCTGAACTTGGCTCTACAGGTCACTAAATAAAGGTACAAGATAATGTGTGAGGACCCACCTGAAACACAAGTGCATTGTAGATGCCTCTGTTTTCTGATTTTGTGTATGGTGGTGGATTTGTTGCCTTCTATATGTGAAGAAAAAGAAGAAAACTGCATCTGTTTACATGTGTGTACTCAGAATTTGTAAGAAAACCAGATGTTAAACCACTTGCATATCCCTGCATAAATAAACAGCAAATAAGGGCAAGGTTTCTGAATTTGGGATGCCTTTTTAGTGCATGTGCTGAAAGGATTTTTCTTTTCTGAGTCTGAAGCACATTTTCTGTTGGAAAAAAAAAAGGAAAATCAACATGCACCATAAATGACAACTTGTTATGGATGTAAATATTAATTATACATTGAAATTCTGGAACTGTTTTTACTAGAAGCTTGTTAGCTTGTTAATTATCATAATTATCATACAAGGGGAAAGGGAAGAGAGAGAGGGAGCCTGATTAGTGCTGGTAATTTGCCTCGTCCTTTCTGTGCTGTTGCCTTTTTCTTTTTTTTTTTTTTTTTTTTCATTTTGGAAAAATTAATTCTGTGAAATTATCACGGGGGTGTGCGTGCTCCAGGACACATCTGTAGGATGCACCATTGTGCTGGCAGCATGCAGGCTTAATTCAGGCTTGGCACCTTTCCTGTCCTTCTCTTCCTTGCCATGTTTGAGTCTGCCACTCTTGGGCAACACCATACTGTGCACTGTTCTTCCCTCAGAATAAAACAGAAGTAAAAATAGGGACAGACACACAGTGCTCCTGAATCCTCAGGCAAATGTGGGCTGACAGAGGAATAAAGGAAAATGTGGTGTTTTAATTACAACAGAATAAAGGCAAATTACCCCTAGGAGGCATAGAGCTTTTAGTGGATACCACTGGGAACCACAGCCATCCTTAGTGTTTTGGAATGGTCTTGGGGCAAAATTCCTCCTTTTGCTAACCTTAATGGACCTTGTTTCCTCTGCTTGCACCTATATGAGTGGGGGAAAAGCAGAAAGGAAAACAAAAGTCCTGTATAATGTTTGCTCATACAAGAGTTTTAATTAACTTTGAGGTAGGAAACAAAAGTGGGCTTAAATATCTATGTCTGAAAATGCAAAAATTTGCGTTTCAGGTTATTTGAGGTTCCATGCTTCCTTCTGGGTTGCTGAGGATATTCAGGAAAGATCTGGAAAAAGGTGGCTGTGAATCCACCAAATCTACAAAGAATACAGAATTAGTCAAATTCTGAACAGTCTGTGAGAAACATCAGAGGAGCCTAATTCAACGAGATGAATGGGTTACACAGTGTCAGGAAAGGTTCAGCTCTGTTCAGACAAAGTGTTGCACACTGAAGGGGAGAAAAAAATGGATGTGCTCATATGCCTTACAGGGCTCTCAATTACCTGCAGTGGCTCGGGAAAGGCAGCTGAGTGTCACTGTCGACGGCTCAGTGATCATTTGGATGCAGAGCACAGCTCTAATTTATTGGTCAGGCAAGACATTAGACTGCGAAAGGAACAGGATGGGTAATAATGTGTAAAATGCAAGCAATTAATAATGTAAGTCAATGATGTATTCACATTTGGAATAACATATGCAGGACTGGTCACCCAGCACTCCCAAGTTCCACAATCAGCCTTCACCAAAGCAAGTTCAAAGAGTTCAGAGAAAGGTGACAGGAATAGAAAAAGACATGTAAAATTTCCCACATGAGAAGAGACTGAAAAGATTGCATGTTGCCTTTAAAAAAAAAGGTGAAAAAGAGGGGATATGGTATAAATATTGTAAAGGTAGGTTGTCATATACAGATTGCAGATAGGAAGCCTATTTGGCCTGTGTTCCAATTCAGGAGCAAGAGTGGAGTGAGTGAATTGAAAAAGTAGCAATTTCAGAGCTGATTAAGAACAGAAAAAGTTGTGTACACATATCATCAGCTTTGATGCCATCGCACATCAGTTGCTAAGCCTGTAGCAGCAAGTGGTTTGTCATGACAGGAGTGGGCTTGTGGAGTCAATGGCTGGTGCTGGGGACCTGCCACCCATACTACTGTGCCCTCAGGGCTTTTGCACTGCACTGATCCCACAGCCCATCAGCAGCAACTTGTCAGTGACGCTCCTTAGGTGCGTACTGTGGGTTATTTTCATCCAGTAAATGCATTATTTGATAGAAGTGAACACTCGACACTGTGAAACAAAGTCTGGCACATGGGGACCATAGGAGAAATGATTCAAACGCACACCTCAGACCCAAACTCCATGTAGATGTATATTTAGAGCCCAAGAACATACTGAGATGTGATATGAGGCTTGACAATTTTACTGTAAAAAGAATGTCAGAATTACATTAAAGAAACTTGGAAGCTGATACCTGTTTCTTTTTACTTTGTTTTACTTTATCTTTAGGTTTTGAGGTTTTTTTCCAATTAGTGAGGATGTAACATTTCGGGTTAAGGACCAACGAAGACAGAGGCCTCTGATGTCTCTTCATAGCCAGTCAATTATGGCATGAAATGAAATATTCAAGAGTGGTTAATATAAACTATTTGATAAACTTGTGCATGCTTAACATGGGTGTTTCTTGTGCTGCTGTTTCTTTACTGCTCTCGTTCACAGTGCGGACTCTGGGGTAGCCTTTGCAATTGCAGCAGTCATATGTTACACCAAATCCAATAGAATAATTGTTTTAAAAAACATTTGAGTGGGAGCAATGCCGTGTATTGGATACGCACAGCACAACAGGCACCTCGGTGTCTGCACGATAGGTGGCTCTAAAATATTTGAAGACAGGTTCATGGTTGCATTTCACTTAACCTCAAAAGTATGTGCACTGACAACTCTTCCAGCCTTAGACTTTCTTAACTGGAGGTAGGCATTGCTATTGTTAATGGTATCTATTCATTCCCTGTTTAGGTTTTGCCTAAATAATACTCTGAACTATCTATCAACTATCAGCTATCAACCAATAAATGAGACCAAGGAAAGACAACAAGTGTCTCAGCAATAATAGCCAAGCCAACACAATAGTTCAGTTAGCAAAAAGTCTTTTTGGAGGTTTTAGACCAGTTTTAGGACTACGCCAGGAAACAAAAGGTTTCCACTTTCTGAAGAGGGCCCGGGACCTCCTGCGCTGGGCAGTGTTGTGGCGACAAGGGACAGAGACGGGACACGGCTGTGCCCAAGCTTTTAGGTGTTAGTGAGCCCAACAGTGCACCAGTATTTGTGTGGCAGCGAGGGAGGCATTTTCCTTTATGCGTGTCCCAGTGCGTGCACAGGCACTGGGCTTGGCTGTAAGGGTGTGTGACTCTACTACCAGTGTAAATAGCAGAAACTGAACCAGCCCTGTTAGCTGTAAGGTCAGGGAGGGTAAATGAAGACCACTGGACTGTTTGTTCCCCAATGGGTGTCAGCGGTTCCCCCGCAGCCCCTTCCTTCCTCCGGCGCACCCCGACAAAAGGTCTTGGGAAATTGCCCTGTAGAGACCGCGGTGTGACATCTGGAAGATGCACCTATCTCTGGAGGAGAGTAGCTCTGCTATAATTATTCATGTGTGATAATTAACCAGGATGTAATTAGATATAATCACCCTGACAACAGTGTGCACCTTTTTCAACAGACAAGGAGGAGGTCTTGTTGTCCACCTGTGTCTGATCAAAAGGGATAATAGAGGAGCAAGCCATTAGCGTGCACATGGTAAGAGAGCTGGGCCAGTGCTCCCATTGAAGGCCTGATAAGTGATACAGCCAACATGGGAGAAAATAATTAATTCATGATATTTTTTAAACTGTCTTTGCCATCATGATCTCAGTTATCAGTGGCCAGCCTGTTTGAATAATGCTGCATTAAAATATATATAAACAAACACACAAAAAAAAGGCCAGAGCAGCTAAAAACCAAAAACATTTTCTACACTATCCACAGGATTCAGTGAAATTATTACATCCCTTTGTTGCAGCAAACAACACAGGAACAGTTGAAATGCTTTGTATCCATCTGTGCATGGCACTTACCCAAAACCTGCTTAACACAAATGCGCCATTGCCCACGACAAGGACCCTGTCCTCTGCTCACCCAGAAAGACCAGGGTCATGCATGGAAATTCCCGGCCCACGGAAGGAAGTCTTAAAAATGTGGTCTGGGAGAACCTGGTGCCTGGCTGAGCCTTGCTTCGAGGGGCAACTGAGATCCCTTTGCTTCAGCCCCAGGGTAGCTGCAAGTAGAAGAGAGCAGCAGTGGGGCTGTGGAGCTGTGTCAAGGATGCCTCAACACCCAGGGCGGCATTATTGAATTGCCAGGAGCAGCTGCTTTCCCACGTGCCATCACCATCAATGTCAGCCCTCTGCCCCTGCCTACTGCTGCGGCTGTGCCACCTCCCCCCGGGGCAGAAACATGAGGCTTGCCCCTTTCCCAATGGATGTTGTCCCTCCAGCTCCACTGGAGGGCAAAACGGGACACTTGTGGTTGAGACATTTTACAGGGTTCCTCTCAGCAGGTCCTGCTGCCAGCCTGCTCACTGAGGCTCATGCCATGCATCCACAGAGTCCTGGAGAAAAAGCATTTCCAAAAGGCAGATGAGCATGCACTGTGCTGTGCTGGACCACAGGCAAAAAAGTCATATCAGAATGGACCCTTTTTTGCAGGAAGAGATGGACCAGATCCAACCCCCAAATGCCTCTGAAGTTGGTTGCTGGATATAAAGGCTGAAGTGAACTCTGCACTTTACACAGGGTGAAAGCAACATTTCTAGCCTTCTGCTTTAAGTCTTAGATTTTCCTCATGAACACTGTGTGTAACACAGGTTTTGCCCTCAGCAGCTTTAAATGATCTTTCAGGATGCAAAAATGTCACTAGTTAGTACCTGAACTAAGCTTTCTAAAAAGCAATTTCTCCTAAAGCAGAAACTTCATCATATGCTTTACATTAGAAATAACTAGAACTTACTACATTGCAGCAGAAAGTGCTGCTAATTGGCTTTGGGGTATGTTCTGTGCTACGTGCTCATAGACCTCCACAAAAATAGCCATGCTGGAGTCAGTCAGGGCACTGATATAATTTACATTGGGATACAGCGAAGTCTAGCCACAAGTTAGTCTCTGTCTAAACCACTCAGCCACTGCACTGTGATTCTTTTTACGCTCCCAGCACTGAACGCACATGTTTTAGTCAGGCTCAGTGATGATACCTGCACCTGCCCATGCTTGATTCACTGTGTAGAGGACAAGTTGTGGGTAACCACCGGCTTCCCGCATCTGTGCAGGATGGCACCAAGACAAGCTGTCTACAGTCAGACATCTGCCTTTTGACCAGTTAGCTCAAGGTACTCGGTCTTCCCGTATTCCCCTTTGACACAAATCTCTCTTTATTTTTCTCATGTATTAATTTTGAATTTATTTTCCTGTTTCCTCTGGATTTGCTGTTTTTTCTTCATGGGCAAATCACATTTTTATAAGCCCAAAACAGATGTGTTGTTTTGTTCTTGAAATCTTGAGAACATTTGAAGAGACTATAAATTAGATTTTATTAATTATAACTGAAGATCCCTTACTCCTGTGGTTTGCCAGATTCACCTGCCTCTTTCCAACCCTCCACCTTGCCTTTGCTGCCTATCTGTTGGACTCTAACATGTACAAGTGTGGAACCACTGCAGGCAAGTACCCACTGGAAAGACTCTCATCACATTAAGCAGAAATGTCTCTACTGGCACAATCAAAGTTTAAAATGTTGCATTTTCTAGATATTTCCCAGCATTTTACTGTGTTTTGGCAATCAGTGCTGCATCCATAGAAAGCAGGTACTGGAGCAGTGTGGATACAGTTGAAGTCCAGGTGCTTTAAAATACCATGAACAAGTGTTTTGGCAGTTTTTCTGAGGTTCTCTGAGACAATACTTAGGAGGTTGATTTGAGCCTTTCTGCCACTGCTGTGGAGGCAGAGTTGCGTGATGGGAGCAAGGCAGCTGAGCTGGAGGGGAAAGCTGGGCTGTGCATGCTGGGTGCACTGCAGCAGACACCCTGCTGTGCCGGGACCCCCACTGCTCTCTGTTCCCCCTTCCTGCCTGCCTGCTGCTGGAGCCCTTCCCAGCTCTCGGAGCTGTGAGACTCACATTGCCACGGCTCCATACATAACAGCACTGAAGGGGCCTGTAGGGGCTGTTTAAAGGTGAACATCAGTTTCTTTCCTTCCAGAAGCACCAAGTGGACCAGCCCAGCCTTGTCTGGTAGATCTTGTGCTTACCGGAGTCTCCAGATACAATGCTTCACCATGGACCAGATGCTCATAACATCTTATACTTGTAAGTATCCTTGCAGAAGCATAACCCAGCGATTGTAGCTTTGTAGTGCTTAGGTCAGAGCACTGGAGGGGAAAGTCATTTCCACCACTACCTCAGACATTATACAGATGCCTGCTGAAGCAGGGAAGAAAGTGAGGCCAAGGGGAGCCAGCCCAATTAGAGCAGCACCCTGGGCAGGGTGTTTGACCTGGGTCCTCCGTACCACCCACCGGGACGGTGCAGATGTGTGAGCAGTGAGTGACAGGCAGAGAAGCTGGGACCTGACTATATTCAAAACCCCTCCCCGAGATTTCCCTGCTTCCTTTTTCTCTTTCTCCCCTTTCACCACGTGAAACGCGCGGTGGGCTGTATATGCAAACACTGACAGATGGTGACACTCGGCTCCAGCTCAGGCAGATTAGAAAGGGAACTCAGTGTTCAAGGGACCAATTACCACTCTGTCCCCTCGGGGAAGAGCATATCAGATGTTTACTGGGGGTTAATAATAAATGAATTGAAAAAAAAATTGCTCTTCGAACACCATATTCTGTGTATTCATGTCAGCAGGTTGTAATTAGCTAATTAAATGCTTGGACTGACAGAACGGCCCCAGTGGGGGTTGCAACATTGCAGACCGCTCCTGAAATATGAGCAGGAAACATCTTGGAATATGTAGGCAGGAGAACAGTTAACACCTCACATTTAATGGGACACTTCTTCCTGCAAAGGTTACTGGGAGAGCTGGGAGGAGGACTTGGACAAGTCCTGCATCTGCAGAGCTCGCTGCCAAAAAAGCTGTGGACAGAGTGAGGGGGGCACGCAAGATAAGAAAACAAGAGGTCACAGGCTCTGGGCAGCAAGCAGCCATGGAAGGAAAAATAGGATAAAGCTTTTGAAACGAGTATACAGTTCAAAATGAATATCAACTAGCTGACAACTCCTGGCTCCTCCTTAAAAGGATAAATTGCTCCACGGTGGTGAGAGAGCTACCAGGAGGCACGATCTACTATAAATATAGGTGTCCAACCATGTATGATTAGTTTGAGTCATCAAAACCAAAGCTACGCTTAAGGAACATGAAAGGCCCACCTTTAACCTCCCGAAGCAGAGGAAATGAGAAAGGCGCATTCAACCTCTTGGCTGCCGTTTGGGTATTAGCTCATGCCGTACGCCCCTGCCCTCACTGCTGGTCCTTGGAGATGAGAGTGTTTTGTACCACTGGCATGTCACCACTGCTTGTTTGCTTTCCTGGCTCCTTAGCAGCAGCAGGGTTGGGTTCATGAACAGCAAGGCACCTGGCACACTACACAAATAGGGGAGGAAAATCCATGCCAAATTACAGCACGAATAATGCGTCCGCCTGGTATGTATCAAAGGAGGCATCTGCAGCACTGGCAGTGAAAATGATTGTGTGTCAGGATTTGTCAAGCCTTAGGTTTCTTTGGTCCCACTCTCTAGACACTGCTTTGGAAGTAAAAAAGCCAACTTACAAGGAAGCAGCCTCGAAGTGTGCAAGCAGCAGGAATCTGAGCTCACCCTCAGCGGCCACCTTTTGATTGTGCAAAACGACCTGTAGCATTGTGTGCTTGGACCTGCAGCCTGCCAGCAAGCTGTAGACACGTAAGTTGGTGCAGGTTCACCCCACGGTCCTGATGGGGTTTTGACGCAACTGGAGTTTGCCCTCTTCCCTTCCCTCCCCAGCCCCATTCTGCTGCCAGCACAGCTTGGCTGGATAAGGAGAACTACTCAAACTCTTGAACTTTTGAGCAATGATTTCTCAGAGATGAAAGGCTGTGTGGATGGAAAGGGTGAGAAACACATAAAAGATGCATCCAAAATGTAAACATGAGATAACTACAGAACATGAGGAATCAGAGGGAAACATTGCCACTTTACACCTTTCATTCATTACTGCATCAGAATTTCAGAGTACACAAGGCTGTTCATTTGAAAAGCATTTTTGGATGTGCATTAGAACATATACCAAGGCAGATAAAGAGCCAGCAGATTGGGGCTGCACGCTTGGTGATGCTGGTGTGCGCAGGACTCAGAGGACCACACTCTGCCAAATCCCGTGTGTACGAGAGGTTGCCTGCTGTAGATAGGAGGTGTCAACTGACTTCCAAAATCAGGAATGCTGTGATGAACTCAGGAGGTCTAACCAAACTTTTCTTTGTTGCAGCTGTGATGTTTTCCTCATGCCCCTGCTAGAGCTCTGTGCTCTGTGCTGTAAACATGCCCACCCAAAGAGCTTAAGAGAGGATGGCTGTGATGCATTGCTGTCAGACTGGGATGTATGTTTGCCCTATGAAAGCTTGTTGATCTTCCCCTTTTCCCTTATTATGACTGCAAAACAAAATCACTGTCCCTGTCCTGTGCCCTCCCAGGGGTGTCCATCCAGCCTCAGGGGTCAGCTTGGTAGGGCAGCTGCAAGAATAACCAGTTTTCTTTTTCTCCTGCCCCTGCATGTGAGGAAATAAGGTAGGTTACTTTGCCTATGATTTGTTTTTTAAGTCTTTCCCTTTGATGAGCCAGCTTCACAAAACTGCAGTCATTCAGGCTCCTTTAAGGGCTTTCTAGCACTGACTTGCTGGGCAGATTATGGAAATAGCCTATTTCATAGTATTTTGGCCAGCTGGGACAAATTCAGCTCTCTTTTCTAGGCCAGTAAGCTCATGGGTGGCAGAACGGCTGTAATTCAATCAAGCGGTGGCAAAAGCTCCACGAATTGAGAGCTGTGTGTGGGGTGCCTTTTCCATGCCAAGCAAAGCCTTGTCCATGGGCAGCCTTTGATGCTGGATGCTCAGAGGCAGTGAGGTTTGAGCAAGAGGCTCTTTCATGGAAGTGCCCATGGGAAGCCCTGTCCTGATGGGTCAACATGTGGGTTTGTAATAATCTTCCCAGGCTCTTTCTGCCATTACCCAAAACCTGGGGAAAAGCACCTGTCCAGAGCTGCCTGTAAGCATGCCCTGCCTGGGGTGTACAGGACGTCTACAGCTGCACAGGCCTGGCAGGATGCTCTGGTCCCCAGTAAAGCTAACAGACCTGAAACATGTGACATGACGGCATCCAGTCACCCAGCTGGTGACTGCTTTATGAATGGCTCATGAAGTGTCTCTACCAGAATAACAGAGCTGGCTCTTGGGTTTCAGTTCCCTGTGTACTCAGAGTCAGAACAGCACCTTCCACTGCAGGAGTTCAAGGTGAATATTTAAAATCCTCCAGGAGGATCCTTACACAGGATTCATAAGGACAAGTGATGAGCAAGGAATAGACAGCCTCAACTGCCTAAGTGGCTGCCCACCCCCTGCCCATCACCCATTGCCACACTCAACCCTGCTGAGATACCCTGTGATGATGTCTTTTGGTTTCTGACTTCCTCTGGGCTAGGTTTGTTTTTCTGAATGAGTAGCACTGTTCTCACATACTTATGGGCTCAGGGCCTCAAGCAGCACTTTGCAAAGCTCTTTTAGACTCACACTTCCTCCTGCAAACACACTATGCCTACTTCTATACCTGTTCCAATGAGGCAATCAATGCCTAAAGTTCAGCATTCTGCTAGGAGCTTTCCCAGGTCCTGGCCATATAGCTTGACTCTTTGCAGAAATGATTTATAGGTACAGGTATACATTGGCATGGTTGGGATTACAAGGAGTAAGATATTTTCCTATGCAAATATGCAGCAATGAATGTGCTGCTTATCACACCCACTGAGCCCAGCTCATGTTGCTTGTGAGGATAGAAGGAAAGCATGCAGCACCCTCCATGGGCAAGGAAGCCCTGGTGAAACTGCTGGCTCCTTGTTACTGATCTGTGAGTAGCTAGTACAGTCCTGCTGAACAATAATATTCCAGAACTGAGTCATCTGACAACATCAGCTATGCTTGTAATTGCCATATCAAATAACCACATATATTTATTACTTACCAGCACATGCCTTATTGACATTCATTACAAGCTGTTAATGAGGTCCCTGTTTTAATGGCAGCCATGCAGCTAATAAGAAGGATACTGCCCTTTGCCAATGGCTTTGATTTCTTCACTGGCTTTTGGGCAACCGCATGCCCTGTCCACAAATGACAAGTAGCAAGATCATGGGGTCTGCTTCAAGCACATCTGCTGGCACCTCATTTTAGCAGGGTACAAGGAAATGGGAGGCTGTGTGGGGGATAGTGGCCAAGGAGAAGGTGAAGGGGCAAAAGGTGCCACCCATGGACACATTAAAGAGTGACCTGGCCCGCATAGAGTGATGCTCACCCAGCAGCCCCCCAGCCCATGTAGGGGGAATGCATGAGGCACACTGCCCATCACTGACAGCCATGGGGTTTTGTGGGGTACCACTGGCTGCCGGCAGCATGGCTGCCCCACAGACACCCCGCACAGGCAGCACTCAGCTGTGGCTTGCAATTTGCAGATTGTTTTGAAGAAACACATATCTCCTCTACCACCACTGCCCCACACAGCCACAGCCACGTGGGGCATGGGTCCCGGCTACCTGATGAGGAGGTGATGCTGGGAAGCCAGTCTCCTGTGCTCGTCCAGGCTGTGTCTGAGGGATGCCCTCAGGGTCCCTCTTGCTGGCAGGACGCTTTCCAACACAAACTGGAGGCTTTAAGCAAGCCAACAGAAACTCTTGGCAAAATTTTGGGTGAACCCAGATGGGCAGTTGCTGTGGCTGAGCCTGTGCTGTGAGTGCAGTCCTGCACTCATCCGTTCCCCTGTGCCAGCAACGCAGCTGTTTTCCCTGCCCACATGCTACATCCATGGGCAGGGCATGCAGGGGCCCTGGGCCACCCAGCTCCCACCCCTCATCCCCAAAGTGGGAAAAGGAGGCATCCCAGTGATGCATTCCCTTCACTGCCTTCCTGCCCAGGCTTGCCTCCCCAGGGTGCTGACAAGGGATAGGGTGCAGGCACAGGGCGGGTGGGCTCATCCTGTCCCTCTCTCTTGTCCCTCTCTGGGGAAGACCAGGCGACAGATGCAAGGCAGGCACCAAGAGTGGAGGCTCCCATTATTTTGGCCTTGGGCACTTTAGGAGCGGTGGCCGCCGTGAGAGTCACCCAGCGTTTGGCCAGATCTCCGATGGCTTTGCACATTCCTTTTCTTTCCCTGAATGAATGGTCTAATCTGGCTGGAGGGCATTGCAAGGCCCAATAGCCAGTTTGCTGCACCTGCTCATCAGGGATTGAAACACCTGCCGTGGTCAGGGCTTAGCATTTAAGTGCTGCTATTTGAAGACAAATCTTATCTTTTGTTTCTGCCTGAGCCTCCTCCCAGCTCCCCCTCCCCTTAAAAGAAAACACACACACAGAAAAGAAAAGAGAAAAACGCTGTGCTGGGTGGTTTTTCTTGGACAAGGCTCGTTTTTCCTCTCATTTCCCACAGAAGCAACCCTTGCTTTCCATGTTAGGTGCATCGCTGGGAAATGTTACTCACACGGGCAAAGAGAAGCATGAGCACTTTCATTTTGCTCACAGCTGCTTAAAAGCTCTGTGCTGATGTTAAAATGTGTGAGTGTTGGGTGGTTACACTGTGAAGCGCTGCTGTATTGTCCTGGTACAGGCAATAAATGCTATGTGTGCAATATACTGATGCTTTTAATTAGAACAGATGTTCTGCTTCTACACAGCCTCCTACCTACATTTGACCTTTAAATGTTTTCAGGTTGTTTTCTTGTGACAACAAACAAATATTATTGAGTTAATAGCTAATGTGATATTTACTTAATGGGGAATTAGAAGGAAGTTGTATCACTTGTGCCGGTAAATTAGAAAGTAAAGAAAACAGATTCTGTACAAGCAATGTGATTTCTTTCCCTTTTTTTTAGTGAATTTTTGTATTTGGGTGACTTAAGGCATTTGGGCTGTGTAAGAAAGCCTTGGTTTTTTTAAGCTTTGTTAATGAAGAGTCTAGAAAGATATAAAAAGCACTAAAAGGTTTGGACAGGAGCCAGATGATACATCTCCAAAGTTAATAGCAAAAAACACGTTTGTATTGGCTCTCAAAGGATGTGCTCTTGAACCAAGTTCTTTAACACTTTTATCAGTGATCTGAAAGAAAACTAAAAGCCATGTTGTCTACAAAGATTGGCAGAGAGCAAAGTCTGTAAGGGAGGAAAGTAAAGAGCAGCAGGCTTCAGGGAAGGGAATTGGGCAGACCTGAAAGCCTGAGTACAAAATGGGGAAACATGTCTATGTAACACAAAGGGCTTCCCACCCTGCCCAAGAACCTACCTGGGGAAAGGAAACCCGGCAATGCATCAGTCCTCAGTCTGCCAAAGCCTAACAAAATCTAGAGCAAGAAGCTGAAATTAGGCAGATGCAAGCTACAGGGTAGCTTTGTAACAGAGGATAATGAACCACTGGAATTACTTACTGAGTGATGGATTCCCTATTACTGGACACTTTTAAATCACATCTGAATTTCCGCATATGATCACCCACTCCCCCCAAAAAGAGATGCGTCACTTGAATCAGAGGACTTTTACATGTTGTGTTACAGGTAAAATCAAGCAGGAAGACCACAGTGGTGCTGGCTTTATAACTTATGAATATGTTTGATTGCAATTTAAACAGAAGCCAAAGCCATGAAAATCTCTAGCTTATTTCAGTTTCATTTATCAAAAAATATTTGTGAGACAGTTAAGGAATATGGAGGGAGAGCTAGGTCAAAGGTGTTTCTGGGGCAACTGTAACATCATGTTAAATGAATAAGGAGAGAATTTATGTCCAAAATAAGAAGAGGCTTGTTCATTCAGTGATAATCAGCCTAAAAAACTCTATACATTGGGGGCAAAATAATTAAATAGTTATTTTTTTGAGAACAGTTCCTAATAAAAGAAGAGCAGGAGATAATGTGTTCATCTGCGCAATAAGCCAAACTTGCTTTAGGGCACAGATTGACTGCTAAAATGTTGAAGAAATTTCTTCTGCAGGTAGCTTACAAAGAGTGATATGTGCTCCATGAATGCCTTGAGAGGCAGGAGAAGCCCACTTCAATGTGCTGGGAGCTTAACCTAAGTGTGCTTTATGAAAGACACCAGGAGTTTTATTAAGAATTTCAATCAGCTGAGTCCTCATACAGTTTTATGTAGTGATGCCCTTGATTCCTTTGTCATCCTGGTATTTTTCGTGGCTAAAGGATGAGGGACTGCCCACTGGGAGCAAGGTTTGGGTTGGAGCTTTCTGTTGTTGTCTTTGCCTGGAGCATCTAGCGGGAGACCGCTGTCAGAGGTACAGTGTCGGCTCTGATGTGATCTGGCACAGGCTTCACTGTTACGAATTCCCTTGGCTGTTGCCTCTCAGAGGCTATACCAGCAAAAACATAAAACAAAATACAGATCAGAGACAGCTCTACTTACATGTCCTTAACGGTACAGAGGGAATATCTTCTTTGGTTTTGTCTCTGAGAGTAATCATACAGGACTGTTGTCCTTTCCAATTGCCTGTGAATTTAAAATAGTACTGGCTCATAGAAAATAATTCAAAGGAAAAGAAGTTTCGTGTTGTTCTACCTAGAAGTGCCTGTGTCTTTGTTCTCTGTATGGTGTAACTCTCCCCTTTCCAGCAACAGGGCACTAGGCTGTGTTCTACATACATATAACTCACAGAACAGCCCACAGCACCAGACTGGTACCTCCCCAACACCAGCACGAATTTCCAGTGTTACTCAGGTGTGAATTTGAGTTCCAATTTATTTATTACAGTGGGAGCCTCAGACCAGGTTAATTCTCAATTAACAGTTAAATAAAAACCCAAGAAAAAGTTGCAGTGGCTTAGAAGCAGAGGATGCTATTCATGTAATGTACCATAGAGAGCTAATGTTTACAGTGCAGCAAAGCCACTGCAGGTGTGTTGCTTAATGAGGTGCTAATTGGGCAGGTGCAGATAAATAGGGGACAGGCAGGTCCCAGTCCTGGAGAAGGTATTCTGTGCTGAGGAGGGTGATGCTGTAGCTGAAAAAGTGTTATTTGTTTTTGTTTTTGTTTGTGGCATTATCCTCACATAATCAGCAGAACACAAGGTTGTTGGCTGTAGTAATAAGGAAAGAGGCCTGGATGCTGGAGGAGTGTATTGGGTAATAAAGGTTTGGGGAGGTAAGGTGGCAAGGCAGAGAATGGGGGGTCAGAAAGTTCCAGGCTTGCCAAGGAATGGAAGTGAGTTATTTGTAGGGATCTTGAAAATAATGCAAGGCTTACAGGTAGAGCTGTTTGGCTGTTGGAAGATGTTTTGGGGATGTGCAGTGACAACGTTCTACACAGAGATATCTGTAATGCCAAATTAACTGGTGTTTCTTTCCTGTAATGGAAAAGTGCTTAAGATAAGAGAAACACAGTAGAAAAGAGGGTGTGCTTAGAAAATGGGAGAAGAAAGGGACATACTCCCTGAAGCTTTCAAATAATGTGCTCTTTCCACAGCTAGAGAAGGAGAATTCCTATGATATTCTCTCCTTAACTATGTACCTCTTGAAGTTCCTTACTTCTCAGAGGTGAAGGCTATTGGCAAGAAAAGATAAGTGAGTGAACTGTGACCCAGTCTGTTACAATGGATGCTCCAAGAGAGGGAGATGAGCGCAGGCACTGTCAAGAACAAAGCTTTTCTGTGCTTTGCATTGGAGCAATCCCATTTGCATCCATACTTCCTTGCTAGAAGGATCACTGGTGGACTGTAGTGGCTTTTTGGGTTTGGTTTTTTTTTTTTGGCTAAAGAAGCAATGTGTAATTAGCTTTCCTCCACCATGCCCCCTGCCTGCCAAAGCAAACTTGTCAATAAAAGTCTGATGTTTAGATGCAAAAAAGATGCACATTTAATTAAATGTGAAGCTGATTTGTGAGAATAGAACGTGTGGAGAAGCCACTAAAGAGCGTCACACAGAGTGTAAAGAGCAAAAGCAAATGTTTGAAGAAAACGAACAGCGTGGATGTTGTGATTTCAAGCCACAAACATTGTAGGAGTGAAGAAAATGGTAAAGCAAGCAATTTCTGGACAGTTAAAAAGGTATCTGCTGGTCGTAAATTAAGGCCTGAGAAAAAACTTCATAAAACTTGAGAGCATCGTGCTTGGGACATACGTATGAAGGAGAAAATCTGACGCATGAGGTCCTGTGGGACTCTGTGCGTGCTGTGTATTACGAGAGGGCTCAGTTTTCAAACCTTCGCTAGTTTTACTAAACAAACATGTGTTCTTGATAAAGGTTTCTCCCGAGGTGGCAACTATTGACAGTACATCTTCCTGAAGCATATGACTGCTATCAAACAAACAGCTGACAGTTTGTAAAGTTTCCATTATTCTTTAGTTGCTGAAGAAGCTCGAGGGTGCAATGGGAAGCTTGGCATTAGGAGCACTTTAGCAGTTAATTTCTGCACAAAATTAATTAGCATAGAATCTGTGCTCAAACATCAGTAAGTGTTGATTCAATGGAAGCATGAGTTTGGGTCCTGCTGCTAAACGGCAATCTGGGGGGATACATACACTCTGCAGAAACTGTGTGCATCATGTCATGAAAGCTAACGTGAGGAGTCATGTTCATTTGAGCTTGTTGGTTTTTCACGCTTTTCATCTCATGATACTAGAGACAGACAATGCTGACTGGGGGAAAAGAAAAGGTCGCTCATTTCTCTACAGTCTTCAAGTGCACAACCGTAAGGCTCTGTGTGGAGGATACTGTTGTTGTGAAACACTTGTGTGTAGTCCAAGTGTTGCTCTGACACAGTTTCATTAGGCTGAAATCAGTACAACATGTACACAACGGTGATGAAAATAAAGGCGGTTTTCTTATTTGGGGAGAATTGTATAAACCATCTGAAAAGTGATAAAGCTTAAAATCCTCCTCAGAAATTAGAGAAATCATAAAGCAGTCCATGGAAAAATATGAATTTGTTAATAGAGATGTTATTTACAAAACGTAAATGCTAACAGCCACTGTGTTCATCTACAGGTGGAGCACCTTAACAAAACCACAGTCAACAGCATTGCTGTGTGAAAATACATTTCTCTAATGTTGAGGCAAACCTGTTTTCTGAGGAAAGCAGAATGCAAAGAGTGGCATTGAAACATTTCCTCTCTGGTCACATCAGCAAAAAAATGGGGGTTTTTTTGAGCAAAGAAACATTCTGAATCGTTTAGTTAACTTACTGTCTTGTATAATCAATTGTCTAAGCTGATACAAAGCCATGGGAATTCTTCATTTTGTTTCTTTTCAGGCTGCAAATAAGAGCTGAAGATAAACAGCCTCTAAATTGCCTCTTACTAAGCACAAACAATTACACTAAGATAGACAAATAACAGTGTATGCATGAATGTAGTTTAATTTAATATAATACATGGGGGTTGGAACTAGATGATCTTAAGGTCCTTTCCATCCCTAACTATTCTATGATTCTACAATGAGATATATAATCTATCAAAGATGACTGTCTCAACACCATTTTCCATGACAGCAAAAAATTGTAGAGTTTGTTGTTTACTAAAATACAGTACTGATGAAAAACAACAATAATCCAAATATGTGAACTCTGGCTGTTTGTTTTCATCAATTGTTAATAACTGCCACTATTCCTGATTGCTGCTTTCTTAATCAGCAGGAAAATAAGAATCTTATGCTGAAAACCCAAACAAATTTCCTATTTCTTTGCAGATCTCTTCCAGAGACACCCGCAGGAATGGGTGGCTGTAAGGACCTCTGGGACCCCTGGCTCCTGGCAGGGGATGTCTTCTACTCCACTGAGACCATGGGCTTGCCTGACCCTGTGTTTAAATACTGTTAAGGAGGATTTTGTCTCTCAAGCTACCCTTCTCCAATGGTGTAACCAATGACATTACCAAACCAAAGTACCTATTACACTTTTTTAATTATGTTTTCACGGAATCAGAATTAGCAAGGTTGGAAAAGACCTTTAAGATCAAGTCCAACCTTTACCCCAGGACTGCCAAGCCCAACACTGAGGGCCTCATCTGCACATTTTTTGAACACTTCCAGGGACTGTGATTCCACCACTTCCCTGGGCAGCCTGTTCCGGTGCCTGATCAACCTGTAGGTGAAGAAGCGTTTCCTAATAACCAGCCTAAACCTCCCCTGGCACAGCTTGAGGCTGTTACCTCTTGTTCTTTTCCATCTGCATTACTTATATCTCCTTTGTTACTTCATACTGCAGTTAATCTTGTCACACTGCCAGAGGAGATGAGGAATAGCTGATCATACTCATTAAAACAACATCCTTTTATATACTGGGATATACTCTACTTATAGCCTGTTTCGCTCTCCCTCCTATCTCTCAAGGCAGACCTGTTTTCTGCCATGAAAGGCAGCCTCTTCTTGCAGCCTTTCATGGTTTCTCAACTTCAGTTTGTTGGTCTGTCTTCTATTATCTGCCTTCAGAGCCCAAAGCCAGGCTCAGTATCCTAGCTGAGCTTCAGAAGCATCTGAAATACATATTTTCAATGGCTATCATATGGCAAGTGTGTCAACCAGTTGAAGATGTGTTTTGTTCACTTTCTGAGAAAAAATCCTGAAAAGTGACCTCAGTTTGAGGTGCACTGTAATCACCATGTATTTTCAGCAATACTACTGTTCACCTAGTCTGTGCACTTTAAGTTTTTTTCTTTTCTATTTCCAACAGACAATACAACAAGACCGTTATCGGAGAGACCCACTTTTTGATTGTATAAGCTAAAGCTGGCTGGCTCTCACCCCCTCTTACTCTCCATGTTTTGTGTCCTGATTTACAATGACACCAGTCTCAATGGCTTACCAGGGCTCTGGTGTTACTGGGAAATCAGGGCTGCCGCAGAGGACAGGCTGTGTGCCTGGCCCGTGGCCATGGTTTCCAGCTCTTGCTGACATTCAGTGCTGCAGATGTAAGATGTGGAAAGCTTCAGCTGCCCCACAGCACTGAAGAGGGGTGCCAGGCATGACCGCTGCTCCTACTTGATTTGAGCCCATGTCCTGGAGCCTGAAGACTGTGTGCACAGCAGGCACTCAGCTGGGCTGTTCCTGTAATACTTGGTTTTCTCCTCACTGTGCTGCTGTGTGCTGTTTGCCTCGGTTCAAAGCCAGTGCTCAGGCACGGCCAGCCTGTTCTCACAATGGCAGCTGAATCTCCAAGTGCAGGGAAGCCACTTTTCTCTCTCATACTGCACCATAGACATGATGCACTGTGGTAAAAAGCGGATATAACCACAACAGACTTTTTTTCCTGTGGTCCATAGACTAAACCACAGCTACGAGTGGTTTTGCTGCAAGTACTGCGATTGCCAGGCAGGAGATGATGCTGAGATGCTGCGCTTGCACTTCTGCCACCTCATTCAAGCCTTTTAGGTACATATTGCCACACTTCCGTAAGTATGTCTTGCTCCCTGTTCCTGGGCATCATTGTGCCACATCTGTGATTACTGCAGGAATTTCAGTGGCAGCTCTGTCCCACCCCGGCAGTCCTGTTGGAGCAATGACATGGTGTTTCAAGGCTGGGAAGAAGCACTGGCTGCGGTTTCAGCCTGCTCAGGTATCCCGGAGGCACCCCCTCAAGTGCACCAGCAGACAAGGTGAGCTAATGCTGAGGACCCAAACTGTACAATGCATGTTTGGCATCTCTGGGACTGCTCTCTGGTGCAAACTGAAGTGTGGTATGCAGAGACTACCACAAAATTCGCTTCAGAATTGCACTCGAGATCTAAGCTGAAACACAAATATGAAAGCATCTTAGACTGGTACTGTTATACATTTGCTTTGTCAAGCAGAAGCTGAAGCTCAGAGAGACAGCTGGGAAATCTGACTCATTACAGCTACCTTCAAAGGTTATTGGGTAGTAAGAATGTGCTCCAACATCACCCAATAGCAAATGCACTTTAAGAAACACTGACAGCGACCAGCCACACAGCAGGTAATGGGGAGTACTGGAGTTTTGGACAAGGCCAGTGGGAAAACAAGTGTCCCATCTGTGGGAAAATCATGACATGGATGAACTGTAAATGAAATGCCAACCTCACTGTCAGTTTCAGTCAGAAAGTGATTACAGGTTAAATCACGTGCCTTGTGAATATTTTTATTTACCAGAACTATTCATGTTTTCCTG
The DNA here is from genome assembly GCF_963264785.1 of Psittacula echo. Lineage (NCBI taxonomy): Eukaryota > Metazoa > Chordata > Aves > Psittaciformes > Psittacidae > Psittacula > Psittacula echo. Next base: position 32,076,569 of record NC_137738.1, on the reverse strand, counting down.
CAAAATGAATCCTAAAATGCAATTGTTGTTTGGAGTGTCAACATCAACTCTCAGTTTGGGATTCATCTGCTTCCTTCAGGTCAGAAGCTTGCACTCACTTAAGGAGTTACTTCCAAAAATAATGCAAATATTTTATATGCTTGTCTTCAGGATTAATGTGTTTGCCTGTTTGGGTGCAAGAAGCTTCTAACAAACTCAGTTCCTCGGGAAATGTCAGTGGCAAGTCTAAAATGTGATGTTTATCCTCTCAACAGACTGACTTGCACCCAAACAACCATGCAAACACTGCCTTAAAGTGGCAGAGCATTTGCAGTTATGAACCAGCTATTTTAAAAGAGAGTGCATTTCGCTGACTATTGAGCTAGAACAGAACAGACTTTTTTATATCGTTCACTACCAAAGCTGATACTGCTGATTTTGCTGCCACAGAAACAGAGAAAACTTTGCTTTCTGCTCAACCATACATAAAATTATATTTCTCATTTCAGACACTGTTTTCCACCAGGTTCAGACATGCTGCCTTCTCCATTCGTCCTTCATTCCTGCCTAAACCAGCATAAGACATATTGTTTGACTCAGCAGGAGCTACAGTGTCACCACCAGTCCCCCCATATGAGGAACTGGCAGCAAAGGCCTGATAGCCTCCGGGGTAAGATGCAAAAAGTGCAACCAGGCTTTTTGTTTGCCTATTACTTAGGTGGCATCAAACCCCTCCTGGGCATCAGTAGCCCCAGTGTAGATCCTGCAGCCCTGGGGAGCTGGGAGATGCTGATACTTGTCAGCTGAGGGTCTTCATTCTTTTAGTGAATCTTGAACACGCAAAGCTTTTTGTCACCAGTTTCGAATAAATGGATAAACAGGATCTCTTCCCACTGTCCTCTCAGGAAATCATTATAGATGAATGTGCCAGGTAGCATGAAGGGATATCCCTGTACTCTTGTGTTGGGGTACTCACAAGCTTACCCTCACCCTCAGGTCCCCACAGTGCCCACCTGCTAATACACACTTAGTGTGCATCAGGGATGCACCCACCAAAATACCTGGCCTGCAGCAGGGACCAGTGCCCCTCAGTGCTGTCACTGGTCCCACAGCCTGAGCTTAAGAAACACAAAGCCTAAGAAGAAAGCAGGTCAGTGTTGTGCCGTGGGCTGTACCAACAATGAACAAAAAGACCATCCCTCCCCCAGAAAAAAACTGAAACTCTAACAAGTAGCAGCTTACAGGGGCAGAGAGTCAAGAGCCAAAGGAGACATGAGTCCCCCCTCTGCCTCCACCTAAAAAGCTTGCTGAATAATGTTACAGTATGAGGTTAGGGACTGGGAAAGGAACAGCTCCTAAGGGTCTCCAGCAGCTCTCTGCATGGCAACTTTCATAAAGATAAGGTTTAGTACTAAAAGGCAAACAAAGAAGCTGGAACTGTGTCTCATTTTCTGTATTTCATGATTGAAAGCTTAAACAGTATGAGTGTGATATTTGCCAAACACAGGTCTCAGCTTGGGTAGGATTTTTTGTGTTCTGCAAAGTAAAATACCTGGAATCTGGTAATCTTGCACTGAGAACCAATTTTAAAAACTATACTTAAATGCTAGTCTAGAATCCTTCTGTTCTATTTAAACTTCTAAATAGTGCTATTTTAAACAGAAAATTGAGCAAAGCAGCAGCAGGAGACTTGGTCTGATTGCTGTGCATGTTTAAAAGAAAATGCTGTGCATGTTTGTAAGAAAAAACACACTTAGGCATCGTGACATTCAGTTTTTAAGAAACCCAGTTTAATTATATTTTCCCTAATTAAGGATTTCATTATAGGGGATCACATGATTTAATTATATCAATACCCCAAAGACCTGATTGTGAACATAAAATGTGGATTAAAAAGATGCCTCATCACTTAATTACCTGCTAGATTGGAACAGATCCATGTTGTAGGTCAAAAGGGACATAAAATGCAGGCTTCTGCCTCCCTCTTTGTTGTGTGTGAAGGGCTCTGTGCATGAGGAGAGAGGGAGGGGAGGAGTGCTCTTGTGTGTGTAATGCGAGTGATAATTACCTGTGAGCAGTTTTCTAAGCATTTATTGAGACAGATAGATATAGCTTAATTTCTTTATTTATTTTAAAATTTTGGTTAAGTCCATGGTGGATTTGAGCTGCCTATTGCAGCTCACAGTCTTGTGGATGCTTGAGTATTTCTTCTCAATATATAAGGTCTTGTCTTTCAGAAGGAAGTTGTCAAGGAGTGGAAATTCTTAGTCTGGGGATTTAGATCCTCCTGAAGTGAGCAGGTGGGTACCTGGTGCTGTAGCAGTGACTGGGGCTGTTTGGGTACCAAAGCTAGGTAAGAACAAGGTCTTCTGACTATAAGGCAGCTCCCTTGAAACTACTGCTAAAAGCTGATGTTGATATGTCCCCAGTTCTTTCTATGGCTTTTCTAAAGGCACCAGGAGGATAAAGAACTGGATGGTGTAGTCATTTAGGGCTATTCTCAACCAAGACACCCTGACACCTTGCCATAGGAATGAGCAAGGCCTGCACCCCACACATGAGGCCAGCACCTGCCCATGAACATTGCCACCCTATCCTTCTGCCCTGGACTCAGCCACCCCATCCCTCCTCATCCTCCTGGGCTTGGCCACCCCACCCTGCCAGCCCCATGGGCAGACCCTGGAGGAGGCTTTGTGCACACACTGGGGCAATGTGCCTGAGCGATGTGAAGCAAGGGAGCACCCTCGACTGCTGAATTAACATCTGCAAGTGGCACAGTGCTATGGGATGGAGACCTGTTTCTTTTACTTTGATTTGATCTTCTTTTCCTAAGCAGTGAAATGCCTCAGTGACAGCATCACTGCAGATGGCATCACAAAGCCCCAGCTGGCACCAGCAGACTTGGCACAGTCACATTATCGTGTTTGAGTTTGTATCTATCTTTTTTCCCCTGCTTTGCTGTGCTAACAGCATTTCTATTACCACGTAAACCTCAGTCAGCATCGTCCAAAGGACAGAGACCAACATAAAAAGTAAATTTCATTATCACTGGCAAAAACCCCTGGGTCACACACAAAAGCCAAATGATGCCAGTCTATCTTCTTAATTCTTTCTTTTTTTCCCTCTCTCTGTCTCCCTCTCTCATCTGGGCTTAAAGGGAGGCTGGAATTGAAGTCGCAGGGTCTCCAGGGCAGCATTGCGGAGCAGTGCTGCTTAATGGGGCAGCTGGTGGAGAGGGCCGAGCACATGTTTCCTTTGCAGTTTTCATCTTCATACTTCACAGGGCCCAGGAACTGATTGATGGAATTCTTTTTTTTTAACGTAGCTTTCTTGAGGCCTAGAGCCTGCCTCTCTCAGCCACACTGAACATATGTCCACATATTCCCTTGGGCAGTATTTAAATGTGTGCATCCATGTGGCTGTATTTGTTTAGTGTGTGCTCCCACTGATCTAATGGGACCTTTCCCATGACCCATTGCTTCCTTAAGTTTGCCACTTGCTGCTGTCAGGCGAGAGGCTTTAACTTGGATGGCTGTAGCTGTAAATGAATGGGATTTCTTTCCCCCCCCTTTCAGTCCTTTCGACTGAACCCTCTTGCTGATGGATCATCTAATGCAGTTTAGTTGAGAACCCTTCCTCATGCTGTTAAAAAAAGCCAAACCTAAACAGATCCCATCTGTTACAATCCTATGCCAATTTATGTGAATGCAAAATTTGTAGGGCTGCTTTCTGCTTGTTAATAAGCCATCCTCTGAGAACAACATTCATTCCTGGAAAATGCCCAGTATTACTTGCTACAATGGATACCTGTAATGCCAAACTTTCTTGAGAACAAGGAAAGCAGTAATTGCACGTAGCACACACTGCCCTTAGAGGAGTCACTGTTCAATTCTGCATGGTACTTAACTTCTCTGAGGTAGGCAGCTCAGTGAGACCCGAATCAGAATAAAACTATCTTTAAGACATTTCCAGCATACACAGCCTGATTGAGAATACCAATACTGCTCAGAGGAAGAGACTAGAAGCAGATTATTTACATTTCAAATTATTGCAGCTTCATGCAGAGGCCTGATCATATCATACCTTTGCTCTTTCTTTTTCAGCTAAAAGCTTGAAGAATTCCATGTGACACAGGTAAAGAACGTGTTCAAACGGATGCAGAAACCGTGTCTGGGTCGATAGAGCTGATAAAGAGCAAAACTATGTATCTTCCACACTTGCACACATTTAAGGCTGGGCCAGGAAATACTGTAAAACAAAAAATATATTTTGTATACAAAAATATATACAGTGTAAATCAAAGAAAAAAGAGATTAATTATATTGTCTGCAAGAGTTCCTGTTCAAAAGTGGAGCTTTCCTGTCCAGCATCATCCTAACCTTCATCTCTTTAGCTGAAGTCAAACATCAGAGGGCTGAGAGCTGAGACGAACTGCCCCCATACTCCTGCCATGCTGCACATTGGATGCCCACAGCATTGCACCATGCCAAATCCTGCCTGAGGTGAGGCTAAGAGCAAACCTTCTGTCTCTGTGCCATGGGCATGGGCTGGGCTCCCTCTTCCACCACTCTCTCCATGGGTTGTGCTTACAGCCAAGAGCAGAGTATGGGAATTCACTCTGGACATGCTAATGTGAACTGTGGACCTAGACTCAGCTATGTCTTTTAACTTGACATAGATTGGGGATACAATCAGCTGAAGAACAGGAATGAATATACAAAATGCAAAGTGTTTGTTAAATGCTGTATTTTCTATCAAGTAAAGAACAGTTTTACCAGCAATATCACTAGGAAATGTGTCAGGGACTGAGAAACAAGACAAGACAACTTAAACACCCTAAGACTAAACTGACTTTTTTGTAGGAGAATTATTTACTAAACAAGAGGACTGCAGCTATATTCCCACACATGGGGCTGACTTCCCGGCACAGCCTTACAACGCTGCCCTCCTTCAGCCTCAGCTCGTATCGCTCCATGGGACTTGATACAATGGGAGCCTGACCTGAAAATAATACGAAAAAGTAGCTGCAGCCTGTTAAAAATGGTTCTAGTAACACACTTCTGAATGGAGTACACTAAAACTCAAAGTTAGTAGGACCTTTGCAGGCTATTGAAATTAATGGAGCAGGTACTAACAGCCTGAAGAATCCTGGCCTTTTGCTGTGTATCTGTTACTTGCCCTCTTCAGTTTTGCTGTTCCACATTCCTACCACTCTCCAGAATTACAAGATGACTGTATACCCTCTCTGCTCTCCCCTTTCATCCTCATTCCCCCATACTGCCCACACTGCTCACCCCTTCCCCACTTACCTTTCTAGTCTCCTCTGTTTTGACTCCTTCCTTACTAACATTCCATCTAACAGCATCTGCTCCCACTGCTGTTCCCACAGGGAAGGGCTGACCAGGTGATGCCTTGTGCCAGCCCATTCCTGAGGACCGGTTCTCTGTTCTCTCCCAGGCTGTGCATCCCCACATATGTGCAATGCTGCTGAGTCACAAAAATAATGAAATTAGGGTTTGGGATTCTTGGTTGCCTCTGTAACACTAAATTAAATAACTCAGGGTTCAGGTTCACTGGAACACAACCACCTACACTGATAAATATTTAGCATGTCTCATGGCCAGCACCTTGCCAGTGTCCAGCCAGGAGCGACAGACAAATCCCAGGTACAGCCCAGGTCTTGGTTGGGGTACACAGGCCGTTCCCAACAGGCAGTTCATATGCAACAAGCATGTTTGGTAATTAGAGAGTTTAGCTGCATGGACTTAGCTACACTGCATTAGCTAGCCTCAGGATCAGGGAATGGGCCCTAGCACTGTTGATGGCTAATATAGTGCAGCAATTTGTAGCTCATGGCATATCAGACTTGTGCATTAGCAACGTGCATTGTGCAGGTCCTGCACAATCTGCAAAAAGAGAAGGGACAGCACGCAGGTACACTTTTCATAAAGGTTTTCCCCAATGCAGTCATTCATTTCTCACCAAAGCGGTCGCTCACTTCTCACCAATGCGGTCACTTTGCCTCCTGCAGGAAGGTTTTAAAAAGCTTTGCACAGCAAGACACCGCTGAGCAAACGCTGAATGCAGCCGCTGTATCCAAAGTGCCTTTAATAGTTGGGATGATGAGCACGATTAAAACATCATAATATCAATTTCTAGCACACTCTATATTTATAATGTCATGGTCTGACTTTTGTATCTCTTTTTTAATGACAAAAATTCAGAGGAAGCACAGTCACTGCCAAAAGCCTGAGTAACAAAAGCCATCAGGTTACCTCAGGGGCTGACAAATGACAACATGTTATTATACATATGGTAAGTCCCACTGTAGAGAAGCTGTCATGTGATCTTGTGCTGGGATATTAATCACTGGTGGTTTTGTCACTCTGAAAAGGAAGCATAAAGTGATGGATTAGCTTATTTATGTCTCCCAAGGAAATCTTTCTTTTCAAGTTGATTTTTAGTCTTACTTTCTTTAATCTACTGAACAGTGCACCTGCTGGAAAACACTCTGGGAACGGGTGACCAGGGCAGCATTCTGATTTTGCTAGACTTTAATGGTTTGGTTTGTTGGGTTTTATTTAATTCTTTGTTTCTAGGATACTGGCCCCCAGGAGTTCAGCAGGCACTGTTGTACACACAGGGTACCCACCACCACACTGCTGCCTTCAAGGCTTTGAGACTGGCTGGAGATGCCAGTTAGTACGTGCGCTTTGGAAACTATTAGAAAGCTTTAGAGGCACATTCCAAATACAGCTATAATGTCCTCATGAGGTAGGAAGAAAAGTTCTGCAGACTATAACTGGCCAAAGAAACAAAGCAAGGTCTCCTGCTGGATGTAAACCTTTCCCTTAGAATGTGATGAGTTTGCAACATGAAAAAGGAAACAGACTTAAACCCCACAGCATGTGCCATAGCGATTTCTTCAGTCAAAATGACATCACAAAATGAGGGAAATTAATTACTAATTTCATCAGCACTTTTATCCTTGTTTGTTAAACTTGAATGTTTGCTTTAAAGAGATCTAGTTGGCTACCTAAACTTTATTGTCTAAAAGTTGAATAGTTAGGTAAAACCTGTCTCCTATCAGCCCATGTTGGTTGTGTTAATGACAGTAATGAAGTTTCAGCTCTTGTTTCTATCTATTTTAGATGAACCATTCCATTATCTTACACCAGGTTATCCAATTTAGATTTTTAATATAAAAGTAGCATGAAGATCTTTCCCAATGCATCAGATTGTGTCCTGTGCCTCAAGATTTATTTACAAAAATCAGAATAAATGAAGTGATCCTGGGCCACTCCTTTGACAGCTCTTCAATCTATCTAGGCTTCTAACTGTAGTATCCACTACTGAATATCTTTCTCTATCATTCTTGCAACAGAAAATATTTCTGGTTTATAACTTCACATAAGCAAGATATCTGGCTTTTTACCAAAATAATTTGCTTTATAATAACATAAGTTGATGAAAAATGATGCAATTAAAGTTCTGAATTTTGATAAGGGCATTCTTAATTGCTAGGATCATGAAGGACAAAATATGTTTTCAGCAGCTAGAGAAGCAGCTACTTTTTGCAGTTGAAATGATGCTCACTTCCTCATCTTTGCACCAAAGTACTTTGTGAGCCTTTTAGTTTGTTAAACAAACTAAATGAATCAACACCATATGCACTGCGGATGCAGCAGTGCTGCGGGTGCTGCAGGAACTGATTCTGAAATGAAGAACTGACCTGGTTGTGAGCGCCTGCACCCCAGACCCTGAGCCGCCAGCTGTAATCCACCAGGGACACTCGTGCTCTTAGAGCCCCTATGTCAGCCTTGTCTTTCACACCGAGCATGCTCATTCTAATGCTTCTTGAAATCATAGAATCATAGAATCATAGAATAGTTAGGGTTGGAAAGGACCTTGAGATCATCTAGTTCCAACCCACCTGCCATGGGCAGGGACACCTCACACTAAACCATGCCACCCAAGGCCTCATCCAACCTGGCCTTGAACACCGCCAAGGATGGAGCATTCACAACTTCCCTGGGCAACCCATTCCAGTGCCTCAACACCCTCTCAGTAAAGAATTTCTTCCTTATATCCAATCTAAACTTCCCCTGTTTAAGTTTGAACCCGTTACCCCTTGTCCTGTCACTACAGTCCCTGATAAAGAGTCCCTCCCCAGCATCCTTGTAGGCCCCCTTCAGATACTGGAAGGCTGCTATGAGGTCTCCACAAAGCCTTCTCTTCTCCAGGCTGAACAGCCCCAACTTTCTCAGCCTGTCTTCATACGGGAGGTGCTCCACTCCCCTGATCATCCTCGTGGCCCTCCTCTGCACTTGTTCCAACAGTTCCATGTCCTTTTTATGTTGAGGACACCAGAACTGCACCCAATACTCCAAGTGAGGTCTCAGGAGAGCAGAGTAGAGGGGCAGGATCACCTCCTTCGACCTGCTGGTCACGCTTCTCTTGATGCAGCCCAGGATACGGTTGGCTTTCTGGGCTGTGAGCGCACACTGAAGCTGGCTCATGTTCATTTTCTCATCGACCAACACCCCCAAGTCCTTCTCTGCAGGGCTGCTCTGAATCTCTTCTCTGCCCAATCTGTAGCTGTGCCTGGGATTGCTCCAACCCAGGTGTAGGACCTTGCCCTTGGCATGATTAAACTTCATAAGGTTGGCATCAGCCCACCTCACAAGCGTGTCGAGGTCCCTCTGGATGGCATCCCTTCCCTCCGGCGTATCAACCGAACCACACAGCTTGGTGTCATCGGCAAACTTGCTGAGGGCGCACTCAATCCCACTGTCCATGTCACTGACAAAGATGTTGAACAAGACCGGTCCCAACACCGATCCCTGAGGGACACCACCCGTTACTGGTCTCCAGCCGGATATCGAGCCATTGACCACAACTCTTTGCGTGCGGCCATCCAGCCAGTTCTTTATCCAGCGAGTGGTCCACCCATCAAATTGATGTCTCTCCAATTTAGAGACAAGGATGTCATGCGGCACAGTGTCAAAGGCTTTGCACAAGTCCAGGTAGATGACATCAACTGCTCTACCCCGTCCATCAGTTTTGTAGCCCCATCATAGAAGGCCACCAAATTGGTCAGGCAGGATTTCCCCTTAGTGAAGCCATGCTGGCTGTCACCAACCACCTCCTTGTTTTTCCTGTGCCTTAGCATGCCTTCCAGGAGAATCTGCTCCAAGATTTTGCCAGGCACAGAGATGAGACTGACTGGTCTGTAACTCCCCGGGTCATCCATTTTCCCCTTCTTGAAAATGGGGGTTATATTTCCCTTTTTCCAGTCGTCGGGAACTTCACCTGACTGCCATGATTTTTCAAATATGATGGCCAGTGGCTTAGCAACTTCATTTGCCAGCTCCTTCAGGACCCGCGGATGGATTCCATCAGGTCCCATGGACTTGTGTATGTTTAGGTTTTTAAGATGGTCTCGAACCAGCTCCTCTCCTACAGTGGGCCTAGGGTCTTCATTCTCACAGTCCCTGCGTTCGCCTTCCAAGACTTGGGTGGTGCAGTCAGAGCCTTTGCCAGTGAAGACCGAGGCAAAGAAGTCATTAAGAACCTCAGCCTTCTCCAAATCCCAGGTAGCCAGTTCTCCAGATATCTTCCGAAGGGGGCCTACATTGTCCCTAGTCTGTCTTTTACTTGCTACGTACCTATAGAATCCCTTCCTATTATCCTTAACATCCCTAGCCAAGTTCAATTCTAACTGGGCCTTAGCCTTCCTCACCTGGTCCCTAGCTTCCCGGACAACATCCCTGTATTCTTCCCAGGCCGCCTGTCCTTGCTTCCACCTTCTATAAGCCTCTTTTTTCCTTTGAATTTTCCTGAGCAGCTCCTTATCCATCCAAGGAGGTCTCCTGGCCCTCCTGCTGCACTTCCTTTGAGTTGGGATGCAGCACTCCTGAGCTTGGAGCAGGTGATCCTTGAATATCAACCAACAGTCTTGGGCCCCCCTGCCTTCTAGGGCTGTATCCCATGGAACCTTACTAAGCAGGTTCCTGAAGAGGACAAAGTCTGCTCTCTTGAAGTCCAGGGCAGTGAGCTTGCTGCGCGTTCTTCTCACTGTCCTGAGGATCTCGAATTCGATCATCTCGTGGTCACTGCAACCAAGGCTGCCCTGGAGAGTCACATTTCCAACGAGCCCTTCCCTGTTGGTGAGCACGAGGTCAAGCATGGCACCTCTCCTTATCGGCTCCTCTATTACTTGCAGAAGGAAGTTGTCTTCCACACAATCAAGGAACCTCCTGGATTGCTTGTGCCGGGCCGTACCTTCACTCCAAAGATGTCAGGGTGGTTGAAGTCTCCCATAAGAACAAGGGCTTGTGAGTGTGAGGCTGTTCCTATCTGCCTATAGAGCACTTCATCCACAGATTCCTCTTGATCAGGCGGTCTGTAACAGATCCCCACAGTAATGTCTCCCATCGCTGTCCTCCCTTTAACCCTGACCCACAAACTCTCTGTCGACTGCTCACCCGTCCCCAGACAGAGTTCCATACTCTCCAGCCTATCCCTAACATAAATAGCAACTCCCCCTCCCCGCCTGCCAGGCCCGTCTTTTCTAAAGAGCCTGTAACCTTCCATTCCAACACTCCAGTCGTAGGAGCCATCCCACCATGTTTCTCTGATGCCTACTATATCATACCCCCGTAGTCGTGCACATATCTCTAATTCCTCTTGTTTGTTCCCCATGCTACGGGCGTTTGCATAGAGGCATCTGAGCCGAGCTCCAAGTGAAGCCGGCTCATTGGCTGGAGTGGCTGGAATATCTCTACGTTGCTCCAAGCATTTATTATAGGTGCTGGCAACTGACTGGGTGTGTTGGGATGGAACAATGCCCCCTCCCCCAACACATCTAGTTTAAAGCATCCTTGTCCATTCTGGCAAGCCTCCTACCAAAACCTCTCTTCCTCTTCTTTGTCAGATCAGCTCCTCCAGCCCCCAGTAGACCTGGCCTACAAACTTGGGTCCCGTGTTCAAGATACCCAAACCCCTGACTATGGCACCACCCTTTTAAGCATTTATTAACCTGGCCAATCCTCCTAGCTTTTTTAAGGTCCTCCCCTGTATCCTGGAGAATTGATGAAAAGACAATCTGAGCTCCAGAGCCCCTAACCACCTCTCCCAGGGCTCTGTAGTCCTTCTTTATGTTCTGCAGCCTACTGCTATCAACATCATTAGCACCCACATGGATCACCAGAAGTGGGTAATAGTCCGTGGGTCTCACTAGAGCAGGCAGCCTCTCTGCAACATCCCTGATCCGTGCCCTAGGTAGGCAGCACACCTCCCTCGAGACCAGGTCAGGCCGACAGATGAGTGCCTCTGTCCCTTTCAAAGTAGAGTTCCCTACCACTATGACCCGTCTCTGTTTCCTGGCAGCACCAGCAGTGATCTTCTTTACCAGCGCATCAGCCGGTTGTTTCTGGTGCAAGTGACCTTCCTTCTTAGCCCCCTGCAGGACAGCAAAGCGGTTCTGGGTGGGGACAACAGCTTTAGGAGGAAGCCCCTTGTTCTTAATTGTCCTCTTCCTCTTTTTTTTGTTGTTTTTTGCTGTTACTATTTCCCAGCTTCCTGGGTTGACAGCCTCCTCCACTCCTCCATGAGCTTCAGGGGATGCCTGAGGCCCCTGCACAGTTTGGGCCTGGAGGAGGCAGTCCTGCTTCCTCTCAGCTTCCCTGATATCTTGCAGCCTATTGACAGCATCCCGCAGCTCAGCCACCTGCTGCAGGAAGACCTCCACCAGGGAGCACCGAGTGCAGCCCTGCCCATTTGGCCGTTCCCTCAGGAGACCAGTGCAGGCACTCTCTACACTCTGAGCATTGCACTGCAGCCTCCCCTCTCATCGGCTCTGTCTGGGTGCCTACGCTGGCTACCGCCGGGGCAGCCAGAGCAGAGCTCCCAGACCGGGCCCCGGTCATACGGCGAGTATTCACCATCCCGCTCGCCTGCCCGCGTGAACTGCCGCGCAAACTGCCTCGACCCGTCCTGTTTGCCAGCCCTGTTTGCCGCGCTCCTGGTCGCTCGCGCTCCCAAGGGCAGGTTTTTAACCAGTGAGAGCTGATGCCGCTCCTCGTGGCTCCACCCCCTGTGAGTCAGCTGCTTGGGTCCGCTGAGCTGCCGGCTCCTGGGCAAGTCCTGCCGAGGACCTGAGGCTCCATCGGTGGCTCTGGCAGCTCTCATATCACATGTCAATCATCTATCATTAGATGATGGGCTATGTTTAGACGATAGGCTCATTCTTTACTGACCCACTAGAAACGTGATTCCATCACAATTTTTTTGGTTCTTCCTGGATGCATTTCTTTTAGACTCTTAAATTCATCCAGACCCAGTAATTTTTTCTTCTGTTGATATCGTAAAATCTGTTCTATAGAACTGGACACAACTGGGACGTGGAAGCGCAGGGATCTGTCAGTGCTGCTGGACTGTACATCAGTCTCTGGTTGGGGGGGTCTCTAACTCTACCATGTTTATTTCCTGCAATCACTTCTGTGCAATGGTGGCCCAGACCAGAAATAACCCATTTTTAGGCAATTGCTTTGATGCTGAGTGAAATTTACATTTCCTCAAGTCCATTTCTTTCTGGTCCATTACAGGAATTGAATGTCCTTTGTCGGTAGCTGCTATAACCCCATCATTCCCTGCCCACAGCCATGTCCCCATTTCCTGCTGGGTTTTCCAGTTGTTTTGGCAGCCTTGTTTTTTCTTAGATTTACCATTGCTGCTTCTATCTAAACTGAGGAGGGACTCAGAAACACTATCAGGTTGCTGTAGGGCAGGATAAGACCCAACTGCCAATATCACACCCTGGTTTCATCAGAAAGTGGCTTGTTAAGAGTTGTGAAGTGCTCAGGACCCTGAAGTAAGCCATAGTAGAGCACTATAATATATTTCAGATGCAACTTACGTGATCTTCGTTTGGCTTTCTCTAAGGAAAGTTATTTCTGACACAGAGAAAGCCTACTTTCTCTTTGGTAGTGGATAATTTTGCTGTGTTCTTGCAATGTGAAATAAGAGGTACCATGGTAGTGCTGAACATAATAAAGCAAGCAAAGTACCTCCTCTGTGCTTGAAGGTCTCAGCTGGTGTGCTGTGTCCAGGCTGGGGCACCACGCTTCAAGAGGGATGTGAACCAAATGGAAACAGTCCAGAGAATAATGATGAGAGAGCTCAAAAACATAACCTATGAGGGAAGGCTGAAAGCACTGAGGTTGTTTAGAGTAAAGAGAGGATTAAGAGGAGATGCAATAACACTAATGCAGCTATGTAAGCGGCTGCTGCAAAGAGGAAGGAATTAAATTCTTCTCTATATTGACTGTGGTCAAGACAAGAAAAATGGGATGTAGGGGTAGGACTGCAGACAGATTCAGCCTTGGCTTTCTGGTGGAGTGGTGGGCTGAATTTGCAGAAGGCAGTCTGAGCAGTGGGGAAAGGGGAATATGCATGGCTTGGATTGTCCCTCACCAGGGCAGTCCACACCTGTAAAAGTAACGTGTTCGACCCGGAGCAGAGAAGGAGCCTGAGGCTGGAAGAAATGATGACAATTAGGCCAGCTGTAGGGAGAAGCAAAATGTTTGTTTGGACAATTTGCATCTGTTGCTTTTCTTAACCGGATAAGAGAGTACACTATGTAATATACACACACCAGCCTCACTTACCGACAGAGACTTAAAATATTTATATCACGGACAAACAATGCCAAGGAACTCCCCTACAAATGCAGTGATTTAATAAACACAGTACCGCAATGTAGCATTTATCTTTATTATATATAATCAGCTGTTGCTTTTACTTGGGTAGAAATAATGTCAAACTGGGCCAAGGTAAGACAGGAAGTTCGGAAGGTTCCCATTTCCCCAGTCCCAGACATACACACCTTTTTGGCTTTTGCAAGTACATGCGGAGTTTAAGACTGTGTGAGGCACAGCTAAACAATTCCTGCTGCAGCCCCACAAAGGACTGTGCATCTCACAGACCTAGTGTGGTCTTCCCTAGCAGATAGCTTCTCTCCTCTGCCTCCATCAATCAGTTGCTGGAATAAACTTCTTCCATAACACCACTGAATAAACAAGTATGTATGTATCTAGGCAAATGATGCACATTGCTTCCCAAGCAAAGGTCAGCAGGGTATCTTGTTGAAAACACAGGTTACCTCTACATTAAGATCTTTCTTCTAGACAACAGGTACCAGGCCTCAGAGAAACCCAACCCAGTGCTCACAATTCACTACCACACACCATACAACATTAAAAAAAAAGTGAAGGTGTTACACTGTGACTTTTGTGACTTTAAGGACAGTTAGTTCCTAGTCACATGCTAAAATATATATATATATATATATATCATTTAAGGAACGATTAGCAGAATGAACTATCTATTTCAGATTATTTTTCTCTGTGAACAAAATGCTGTTAATATATTTGCGTTCAACACTGTCCCGCATGACATCCTTGTCCCTAAATTGGAGAGACATCAATTTGATGGGTGGACCACTCGCTGGATAAAGAACTGGCCGGATGGCCGCACGCAAAGAGTTGTGGTCAATGGCTCGATGTCCGACTGGAGACCAATAACGAGTGTTGTCCCTCAGGGGTCGGTGTTGGGACCGGTCTCGTTCCACATCTTTGTCGGTGACATGGACAGTGGGATTGAGTGCGCCCTCAGCAAGTTTGCTGATGACACCAAGCTGGGTGGTTTGGTTGATACGCCGGAGGGAAGGAATGCCATCCAGAAGGACCTTGACACGCTTGTGAGGTGGGCTGATGACAACCTCATTAAGTAACCATGCCAAGTGCAAGGTCCTACACCTGGGTTGGAGCAATCCCAGGCACAGCTACAGGTTGGGCAGAGAAGAGATTCAGAGCAGCCCTGCAGAGAAAGACTTCGAGGTGTTGGTCGATGAGAAACTGAACATGAGCCAGCTTCAGTGTGCTCTCGCAGCCCAGAAATTCAAAAGGAGCATGACCAGCAGGTTGAAGGAGGTGATCCTGCCCCTCTACTCTGCTCTCCTGAGACCTCACTTGGAGTATTGTGTGCACTTCTGGTGTCCTCAACATAAAAAGGACATGGAACTGTTGGAACAAGTGCAGAGGAGGGCCACGAGGATGATCATGGGGCTGGAGCACCTCCCGTATGAAGACAGGCTGAGAAAGTTGGGGCTGTTCAGCCTGGAGAAGAGAAGGCTGCGTGGAGACCTCATAGCAGCCTTCCAGTATCTGAAGGGGGCCTACAAGGGTGCTGGGGAGGGACTCTTCATTAGGGACTGTAGTGACAGGACAAGGAGTAACGGGTTCAAACTGAAACAGGGGAAGTTTAGATTGGATCTAAGGAAGAAATTCTTTACTGAGAGGGTGGTGAGGCACTGGAATGGGTTGCCCAAGGAAGCCATGAATGCTCCATCCCTGGTGGTGCTCAAGGCCATGTTAGACAGAGCCTTGGGTGACATGGTTTAGTGTGAGGTGTCCCTGCCCATGGCAGGGGGGTTGGAACTAGATGATCTTAAGGTTCTTTCCAACCCTAACTATTCAATGATTCTATGATGTCTACCAACCCCCTCCCCAAACAGGAGGCTTGAAATGATAGCATTTGTCAAAGGTATTTATATTCTCTATAAATGTAGGCATTTTTTCATATGTTGGTGAATATGATCCAGTCTGAAGATTTTTTTTTTCTGTAGCACTAGTTCTGTGGTCTTCTACATTCATGTAAAATAGGGAATTGCCCTGAAGAGCATTTTGTCAAGAAACCACAGTTTTTAAATGAAGCTTTACTTCTGAAGAAAGAACTTCACAAATTGCTCAAGGTCAGAGTAGAAGTTGGCCCATTCTGTGCAGACTTGTGAAAACATGATGCCAGCAGGCTCTGAGAGTGGTACAAACAGAAGATGCAAATGGATGTAAATACACAAACATTACACATAAGGAAAACTTATTCCCTGGACAGTGTGATGACAAGGCTGTGGATGTTAGCAGATTTTGTCCCACATGACTTTATCCCAGCTCACAATAAATGCAGTGGCCCCTCTCCACCAGGTCCCTGACACCTCCATACCCACTCCAGCTAAGCCCCATATTGATATACCCAAGTTACACTGGCCTGCACACTCTTCAGTGCTTTTAAGTCAGGGTTGGTTTGTTTCTTGTCCTTCTGATTGAATTTTCACCTAGACAGCAACCTGTTTCATGTCAAAGCATGGATAAAGTTGCCTAAATGGACATCAGCAGGAAAGGCTAAATAATGCTGAATGTTCCACAAGTATAGGCGCCAGAGTAATCTCATCACAAATTAACTTAATTGAAAGCAGAATAGCCTCCTCCTGAAGAGTCATTTACTTGCTCTTACGTGCTCAGTTGGGAAAGTACCTGGCTGTGGTGTCTTCCAGTGGTGGGACAATGAGATCTCTGAAGGAAGGGATAGTTTGAACAGTACATGGATTACCTGAAAATACAAAACACTCAGAAATAGGTGAGCTTCTCAAGGAGAACACTAACAAGTACTGTCATAGGTTCCCAGACAAAGGTCATAAGTGGTCTTTCTATCAGGCTTCTCTGATTTTTCTGTAACAGCACTTATATGTCACCTGGATCTGGAAGTTTTATGACTCTGGGGTGTGAAATATGCCCTAAGTAACACCTTTGGACAAGTGTCAGGATGGCTTATGCAGGCATGCTGACAGCGTGGGGCTAATTGTGCTTTTTGAAGCACAGCACTGAAGTGATCCCTTCAACATTAGGCAGGAGGGAGCATACACCTGGGTTTTCTTCCAGAGTAGATTCTGAAGGGGCAGGGATGAGAGAATGCTGTATGTGGTACTGTGGGAGAGACTGCAGAGCAACCTGCACCACTCTGCAGACATGGGTCTCCTGAGATTCAGGTTGCATTCATGATGCTCCTCAAAGAGGCTGCTGTCAGCAATGTGAAAGCATCAATACTACAGCACCAAACCTTCTGTAAAGCCCAGGTGCTGTTCAGCAGTGGAGGAGGTACAGGACTGCCTGTTTAAGGATTTCTGTTTCACCACCAACATCCTGGATACCTGCAAAATCCCACATGACTCCTGGCACATGCTCAGATGGGCTTTGGGACATCCCATGGGGCAACAGGAGGACAACAAGGGGTCCCTTTCTCTGCAGGGCTTAAGACCAAAGCTGGACACCTTAACCAAGGCAAAGCAAGAGCCACTGAACCAGAGGAGACTCATCCTGTGGCTCACCAGGGGAACGGCTGAGAAGCACCTCCATAACCATCATCCTTGGTCACAGACAAGACTGTGGGAGTTGATAGAGCAGTCCTGGGACATGTCCTTGCTGATACAGGGCTTTAACCCCCAATGGCAGCCATAAGTAAATACCCAATTCCTCAGTTGCCCTAGCAGGTGGGCACAATTGCCCAATAGGCACCACAGTACTCACGCAATGCAGGTGAGTGTGTGGTGAGAAGAGGCATGGCCACTGCTTCATGAAGCAGTGATTCCACAGAAGGGGCGACTTTAAAGCCAGGATACTTTGCAGGTGCTCCCAGGTGCTGGGTAACACTTGAAGACTAATGAATGAGCCATCTCCTCTCTGCTTTGTACGTACAGGCGTTAAAGTGATAGTGCTGCAGTGGATCTGTAGCTCCTTAAACCTGTGCTTTGATTATAGAAGTCAAAGACACCTAGAATAAAATACGGAGAAAGTTGTGCTGTCAAGGAGCTGCAGGATGGAGGAAAAGGATGTGAAGGCAGCTGAGGGTGCAGCACAAGCAGAGACAGCTGCTCAAAAGTTTGGTACCCCCAAGGCACATTCACACAGCAGCAGAACACAGGCTGGAAATTACCCACCAAAAGTCTTCATTTGCTGCCTTACTGTCATGTCCCAGTAAAATGTGGGCTGTGCCTGATCAAGGCAGAAACGTGTTTCTTCCTCCTTTCTTATTTTGATGTATTTCACTTCCATGTAATCTCCAGAGGGATCATTTAGGCTGTTCAAATGCCTTATTGAGGAAGGACTGCATTGTTCTGCCAGTCTTCATGCCGCAATGGAATGTGACTCTTCCTGTGCACCCCTGTGCATGGCCAGTCTGTGATAAAGCAGAGGCGTCTTTTCTCTCATCATTTCATCTTGCCTTCACCTTTCTCTTCCCAGCTTCATTTGGCCAAATACTAATTTGTGTTTATAACAAGACGCAGTTCCCGCACCTCCCCTTTGTCGTTTAATTGAAGGGAAACTGAGCAACAGGTGGATCTCAGGAAATATCATTAGTCTCTTTCAATTGTTTTTGGCACTTCTTTGAAAGAAAAGTTCAGCTCAATGCAACTGGCTATTCGGTTTCCAGGCTAATTACTGCAGGACCCAAGCAAGGAGCATACTAGAACACATCAAATTTAAAGAAGATGAGCTGTTCGTCCAAGTTGGTATTATTTACAGGCTTAGAGCTACACAAGTAGTTAAGGACTTCGATGAAGCTTAGCCATATATCCAAACTCATAAAGGAAAATTAATCCCTTGAGTATTGCATAGCACAGAAATGCCGTTCGTGCAAATAACACAGCCAGCCATGAACTAGCATGTTCATGTTTATGTAAGGACTTCCTTTTAACCTATTCTTTTGTTCACAGAGAACAGAAACAATGTACAAGGACTAAAGTATTGTTGTATGTTTGATTTTGAGAGGTGCTTGTTAATGGAGCCTGCAACTGGTAAAGAAAAGCTAAGCAGGGAGACTTCTACCTCAGTTCCTCAGCTTGCAAAGCTAAAAAGTCACAGATAAGGGGGAAGGATGTTAAAGAAAACAAGCAGCATGATCCTGCAGCGTGTGGTTATCCCAGTAATTCCCAGCAGGACAAAAGTGGCAAAAGCTCACAGTGTGCTCCTTCTGTCACTTTGTAGACAAAGCTCCAATTTCTTCTATTTTTAAAACCAGAACCCCAGGGGAATATTTCACTGTTGAAAATCAGCCAAATGCATTAACAAAGTGCTCCACCTGTTACAAGAATGCAGGCAAAGGGCTGGATGATGGCATCTCCCACTTGATGGCCAGCAATCAGGGTATTCCTTACATGTGGGATACAGCGATTACTGACCAGCTGAAAATCTGATCTTCCCATGTGCTTTGTAGTTCAAGGCTTGAACAACTAGGCAAGTCAGAGGAATAGAAGGGAGGTAATAGCATCTTTTCAATTTCAAGGGTAGGACAGTAAGTACACAAAACTTAAGAATGCAGAAAGTCCTTTAAATTTTACTGGCTTAGTAATACTGAGCTTTCACCATCATCTTCCGAAATGCAGCTGCTTCTGGTTCCTCTCCACTGAGAAACTGGGAAGCTCAGCATAGAAATCTTCTGGCATTCAATGTGTCATGGTCTGTTTGGAGTAGGAGTAATCAGAGGGTGTTGACAACAGCAGGGCAAGAAATGGTACAACAAAAACACACACACACTCAACTACAAAAGCTAAGAAAGCAAAAGACAATGAAATCATGATTAAACGAGCATTTCTTCCCTTGACTGGGGAACAGGGATGCAAGTAGAAAGGCTATGGCTTTGGCTTTTCAGAGATGCCTCTATGGGTTTATAACTCTAAAAATCCCCCTTTTTTTTGATGTATTTAGAAAACAAAACTGTTCCTTTTTTGTGAATGATCTATTTTACAGGGCTTAAAAATATGTCAAGGTTTGCTGCAGTAAATCCTCCTCATGCTGTAACTGAGTAATGTAAGCAACTTGGGTTGCCGTTTAAACAATTCCCAGTGTGTGGCATGGCCAGTGCAGTTTGAAATGCCTCTGTCTATCTAAACAGAAACAGATGTTTGAACAGCAGAGCTGTGCAGAAGTCATTCTTCAAACAGTAGATTAAAACATCTGTCAGGACCATTGGATGGGACCAGACAAGCAGCAGTACTATCAGCTGGGCCTGCCAGTCACGTCTACCTCACCCTGGAGGTGGAAGGAAGAGGATGGGGGGATTCAGTCTTGTCTCTGCCTTATTTTGCAGTGTTTCTCCGGCCATTCAAAAGAGAAACAATCACAACTTCTCTCAGTGTTGCCTCCCGTAACCGAGGTCTTTCTAGGTTTTCACTTTTCCTGTTAATGCCGTTTTCTACTAGTGCTGGCAGTTGGTACGAAAGCTGTGAAGTGTTGATGGCATGCCAGGTTACAGCATTTTACAGTTATTTCCATCTGTCCTTCATGTTTCAGCATTAGACCAGTTTAGTGGCATTGCAAGCAAATTCTTCAGGCCTCATTGGGTCAAATCTATGACAGCCGTCTAATCTCCTGCAACGTGCCCGCAGGAGCTGTGCCACAGGCAGGGTATTAATTTCCAGCTAAGCAAGAGTCCAAACCAAACCCTTGGATTAACACCTCTTTTGCACTCACCCCCAACTCAAAATCAGAGCCAAGAAACTGATACAGAGTCAAGAAATGGTTCCAGTGTTTTTGGTGAATCAAGTCAAAACTCTGGATCCAAACAGCCTCCGAAGGATACCATGTTTATAGCCTGGATCTGAAATATGAGTCTTGAATCCACCCTCTGTTTCCAGCCCAGATTTATTCCTACTTCTTGCTTTAGCATCCAGAAGAATAAGCAGGGGCAGCCCTGCACTCCAGGCTGCTCATTTTGGGGTGGAGCTGCTACAGCTGCATTCCCAGCCCCTTCCCCTTCCAAGCAAGCTCCTGCCCTACACATCCGAATTAAGGCTGAGGCCAGGTCTGCCACCCTGGCTCCGTGGGCAGTCCTCGGGGAGACCTTCACCACCTCGAGGAGACCATTGCTGGGGCGGGCAGCATGGGGTCCCCTGTGAACCAGTGGGGCTCTCCATTCCCTGCAGGCGGGCTGCTCTCATCTCGTTTGTCCCTTAGCAGCCATTAATTGTGGGCTGTAGCGGCAGCAGATTACCTCACGACAGCCTGGCAGATGTGCTCTCGCTGAATAAATAAACTCATTTATATGGCTGTAATGACTGTTGCTTCTGTGCTCTCATCATGAAAACTCCAGCCTATCTACAGCAGTTTATAAACAAAGCTGCTTTGCCTTTATGGAAAAGCAATTTGTGGCTGAGGAGCCTAGGCAGCGACTCGTGCCAAATAGAGTTGAGGCCATTTCTTGGGGAACAGGTGTCCACATCATTAAAGCCAACACCCCCCTTGGCATTAATTGCTGTCCCTGTTGGCACACTGAGGAGACTGTGGTTTTGTCTGAGCCACGGAGACGAGCTTCCCCACTCCCTCCTCAAGGTAGCCCCCCTGCCTCCAACTTTGCCAAGGCAAGGAGAGAGCCCTGACCCTATAGCTCAAACGGTACGTGGTGGATGGACCTTGCTCCCAAGCAGCCTGGGCAGGAAGCACCGGGAAAAGGTCACTGGCATGGACTGTTGAAACAGCAGTGTTCACAGAGGGGGGAGAAGGAAGCTGTTTATTAGATGGCGAGAGTTCATTAACTTTCTCCTTCCCCTCTGTATTTATTTTAACTGTCTCTTTAGTTCCCTCTCTTCTCCTTTGTTTCTTCCCTTGCTTAGTTCCATGTAACGTTAGTATTTCAAAAGGAAAAAAATCTTCACCCTGTATTTTCTTAGCCTATTCTCAGCTTTAGAATAACAAACTGCAACTAAACAATACACTGTGACCCCAAAGGCAGCAAAGCATAGGCGTACAACCTGCAGACAAAGAAGTCTGCTGATCAGAACTCTCAATTAGGTGGGATTCTCTCTCATCCATCTGAATCATTGTAGGTGAGCCTGTCTCTCCTGCCTGTCCTCTCTCCTGGGGACTTTCCTCCAGCTCTGTGGCACAAATAGCTGTGTGAGCCATAAGCACAGAGAGAAGTGGGAAGCTTGAAATTCATGGCACATCTTCCCCACAGACGGTCGTGGTGGTTAGCACCACACACGTGGTGCATGCCCCTGGGAGAAGCCACGCCGCAGAGCTGCCATGTGGTTGCAGTGACTTCACCCCGCTAATTACGGCAAGGCAGGAACACACTGGTAGCATTTAGGGGGTTAAGGTTATATCCACACTGCAAAGTAAACAGGCTGTAAGTGATGATTTAGTTTAAAACCAAAGACAGGATGACTGGCTTGGTTAAAAGCACTGGTAGCCTTGAGTTAGGGGATTTTTGATGCAGGTGGAATCTGGGTTAAAGTAAGCCAGAGTTTGTCCTGAAACACATTTCTCCTCCAAGAGGAGGCATGGGTTATTCTCAAATCCACATTAAGCCAGAGAAACTAATGTTTGCACATTTGTTTGTTGGACATTGCTGCTCCAACAAACTCATCCATGAGTGTGAGGCCTAGGGAATGAAGACACAGAAGCAGTATGGAGCCTTTCTGGGGCTGGAGCAAGGACAGCCATCCTGGGCAGCTGCTGGCCATCCATCCACGTTGCACCATCCCTGTCCACGCAGCCCCTGCCTGGTCATTAACCATGCTCTGCTGTTCGTCAGCCCACCTCTGCTCTGCATGGCAGCTGCTCAGAGCAAGGATGCCCGGCCGGCTCTGCCCACAGCCTCCTCCCTGACCTTGCCCGCAGGCTGCAGCCGTGGCCTACGATGGGTATTTGTGCAGCTGCCTAAAGCATCAGGGAAAATTGCCTCCCTCTCCCCACCGCTTCTGTTCAGTGCTGGATGGTGCTAGCACTGCCATAGGCTGGCAGCAAGCCCAGCAGCACCAGTGCACCCACCAGGAGCGAGTGTGCACCAGACCCTCTTGCCAGCTCTTTGGGATTGCTAAGGGGCACAGAGGAAAAGAGTTAAGGGCTAAAAGAGTTTTTAGGGACAAACCTGACAAGCAGTATTTTGCCTTCCATTAGCTCTTGCTGGGTTTACTCTCTGCAGAGTTAATTACAAATCAGTTTCATTGTTTTCTTGCTTGATAACTTTCTAATCTCTCAGAGACTTGCTTCACAGCAGGCTGTAAGGTTATATTTTATCACTTGTCTTTCCATTAACCCCACTGTGTTACTCTGTGGTCTGCTTCCTCCTCCTCTCCCCCGAACGTTAACAATTAAGTTGATTAAAACCAACTTCAGCAATGGCTCCGTTGAGAAGCTTCCCTTTGCTTCCCACCAGCCTCAACAGCCGCCACTCTGTTGGGTCACAAGCTGCGTGGCACCTTCCCTCACCATCACACCACCAGGCAAGGCAGAAAAACTGTGCAGCAACGCACGAGTGTGCAGGGAGGTGAGGAACAGGAACAAAAAATCACTCTGAGGAATATGCGTGCTGCTAAAGGAAGAAAAAAAAAAGAAGAATCAAAACCAAAACCCCTGGCAACTTGAAAGAAAATGATAAAAACACCCCCAGTCTGCCAGGAATCCAACCTTGGATGCCTCCCTACAGCCATCACTGAATGGCATTTTCCCATCACCTCTCCCTTTATGATTGGACTATTCAGTGTAGTATTAACAGTAGCTGCCTCTTTTGCTGCTGCTACAGCCCTACTGGATGTAACGCAGAGGTGGGAGGAGAGAAAGTGCTTGGGTCATTTTTTTCCCCTTCCTGGGTTGCACCTGGGTTTAAAATATGCAGATCACACTTGCAGGATATAAAGGGCCTGGGAGTGCTGCAGACACCCCCAGGTAGGGTTCAGTTTACTTCCAACAAGAAATGCTAGGGTCTGTATGTAAGGAACACTCATGTTTCTGTATGAAAAGAAATGCTGCAGTTCTTCCACAAGGTCCTCAAAGACGGCGGTGAGTCACTGCTCATTGTTTTGGACCACGCTGGCAGCTCACTGGTTGCTCCATGTTTAAATTTGAACATATTTGAACTTAACTTTTAACTCTAGCAAAAAAATTTTCCTCAAAACTTCATCCACGACAGTGTTTTTTCCGTGGAAGATTTGGTTGGGTCACTGGGAGGGAGAAATCAAGTGCGCTGGAAGTACGATGTTTTGAAAATCTTTCGGTTCAACTTTTTAACAGAATTATTTTCTGGCCTATGCTTTTGTCTCTGATATGATCTGTCTTATATGGTGTGTAGAAGGTAAGTATAGGCAGGGCACAACGAGAGCCATGAAACTCTTGTCCACATTGCCATCACAAAACATTTGTGCAAAAGAAGCTGTGGGTCTGATGCAGAAATTAATATGCAAACTTTTAGCCTGGAGAGCTCTGTAGAATTTCTTATTAAATAATTGCAATGAACCCTTCAGTTTTCCTTGTCTGTGAGTCTGAAAGCATTTTGCTGGTTGGCAATTGTATATGTACAGAGGCTGCAGTAGCTTGTCAATGCCTTTTTCTTTTAAAACAAGTATGTTATTTTAATCCATGCTTTTCAGTGAAGTAAGTAACTTAGATGGGCACATGGCCTTAGGGCATGCCAGATCAAAACTGTCACACACTTTCGGGAAATCTGGAAGCAGGTCCCAGCCTCATAAGTCATCATGCTAATTGTAAAGGACAAAAAACAGACTACTGACATAACCACTCCTGAAATTTGTAACTATGTTTGGATCTGAACTCTGAGTTTTTTGACAGCATTAGATGGCTTGTTATTCAGAGAGGCATTTCCGAAAATCAGGCCTGAAATCAGACACCAATTTGATACACAGACACCATTCACCCCCCACCACCCATGTTTTCTGAAGATCTTAATTTCTGCTTCATTATCAAAGCATCAGGGAAGAAGCATTTGCTAATCCCTTATGAACAGAACACTTCATAATAGAAACAATTGTTTTCTTTGGTGTCAGCAGTACTTTTTAGAGTGATGTTTTGTTTTTTTCTAGGACTACAAGCTTTTGGAGAAAATGACTGTGTGGTTAGTAAACCACAAGGACCTTCAAAGTCTATGGAAGGCACTGAATTAAATTGCAAAATTTTTCTTCCATCGTCAAATAATGCAGAAAGACTGGTTACTTATCAGCTTGTACCTAACTTTTATATCACATCGAGTAGAGGTATCCGGTATGCCTTAGACCACATCTGTGTTTTCACACCTTGGAGACAGTCCCCCAGACCGAGTGCACCAAACCCACCTTTTGCAGCACCTAACCTACCTAATGACTCTTTTGTGGTTGAGGTTTGGGCACTAGCTATCCTCCTCTGTCCGGTTACTTTTGCCACCATGCCCCCTGCAGAGCTGGAGGTGGGCAAGACACCAGGGCACATTGTGGTTGCTGCGTGTTGAACAGTTGGTCTAATGGGAAAATACAGATTAATTCCACACTTACTGTAAACTACTCGTATATCTAGTCAATCTAATGGAATAATATTTCATGGATTTGTTCAGAAAATGTTTTGGGGGATTTTTTTTAAATATTGCATTTTTGATTGGTCTCTGGTGACGGCTTCAGTGACTATGAAGATGAAAACATCAGTTTTCAGTTCTTGTTACTGTTCCAGACCAGGACATGCTGTATACCAATAGTTACCGGAAAAATTACTCCTGGAAGCAGTGTGACCTATTTTCTATGTTGCGGAACTCAGCCTCACTTCATCCTGTAAACTAGAACCTCTTTGAAAAAAAACACCATGAAGTGTCCAAAGTGACCTTTAGTTACCATTCATGCAAGATGAAAATGTAGTAACACATTTATTTGATAAAGGATGAATCTCTTTATTTCACATTTAAAACTGTAATTCCCATCCTAGGTCAGGGACCAGTTTTCAGTGAAATGCATTATTCTGTAGCATAATCTATCTGCTATTAAAAAAATGGTGGTGGGTGAAAAATCAAATCCCAGGGAAACTTCTGACATGAAGAACGTGGATCTGAGGTGAAGAATATTTGGAAAGGGAAGGTGAGGATGCAGACAGTTGCAGACACCTGGGACGCTGACCATCAACCACACTTTTATCATTCAGTTTGGACTAAGTGATGATTATAGCTGTTCTGCATTCCAGAGGAGTGTGTTAATGAGCTGCATGCGGCAGCGCACAGCTGAAACTACCGTCTGACATCCCAAACTTCCAGCTGTTATAATTTTCTGTGCTGCCTTTATGCCATCCTATGATTAAATAACAGAGACTTCAGCAAGGCCTAATCAGCCATGGCATCTACCTTGAGCTCTGGCAGGAATGCTTGAGGGAAAGAGTCTGAAAAAAAAGTCTCCAAAACTGTACTTTCACGGAATTGTTTTCTGGGAAAACTGTCTATTTTGGGCTGACTGGCCAATACAAATGTCAGGGAATAAATATCCCTCATGGTGAATATCTAGCCAAGAGCATTTTTGTACTTTCAACATTTTTTTTGTGAATAGTATTTATTTTTTCTGGCCACCTCTATTAAAATGTAGTGGTGTAAGTCCAGAATAACTCCGTAAATGTCTACTGAGATATACACAGATTTAGAGCTAAAGTAGCAAAATTGGCATGGTGCTGAGGGAGACAGACAGCACAGCCCTAAGATGTTGAAATTGCATGCTCCCCTGTAGCCTCCAGAAACAAAAACTTCATTTACTTTTCATTTCCAGTACATAAGGTGCAAAGTCAGTCCTGGCTCCTGACTTCACCACCTATCTCATGGCAAGGCCTGTGAAAAACAGTTGTGTTAACATAAAGCTACTCTTCTGGTGGGTTGCAGGGTGTTTAACTCCACTCTCCCCAGCCTTCAGGGGCTCCCCCCTGGAGATTTGCTGTGCTGTGTTGTGGTGTATCCCTCTAGGGGAATCTCTGTTTTAGTGGCTGCTGATATGATCCCTCTCTACATTTTCTAGCCTATAGACAATTTTGAGGGTGGCAGCTTTACATTGGCAAGGGAGGAGTACAAAGCTCATTTGGTACCTATTTAGTTTCCTCAGTTGTGACTGTGGAGGGTAAGAAGGAGGCAGAAAAGTTTTGCCTTCCGTTGCCATTTGTCATCATAAGTTTTACTTGTCTTCGAGGATTACGAACTGAGGGTTGCCTCCTCTCTTTGTGCTTCACATGTGGCTGCTTTTACACAGGTTCGGTTGTGAGCTGATTCCTTTGTAAGTACCGTGTGACGCACAAAAGCCTAAAGGGGAAAGAAAAAATCCCCACCCACTCTGAGACAGTCTATTGAACTTTGTTTTCCAATTACCTAACAAATTGCTGACTAAGGACAGGATAGGGCGGTGGAAATATAAGACCTAAAGGCACTGTACATTCCTCATCTGTAATGACCAGAAAAAGTGGGTGTTTGTTGGTGGTTTTAGCCAATTTGCAATTTATCTTGGTTTTAGCCCAAGCAGGCTTGAAACCAAGACAAACATTCTTTGATGTAATCTAATTGTGACTAAGACCGTTTGCATAAAGGTTTCACAGTTAGGATAGGAAGAGGAAAAAGACCTTGAAAGCATTCCAGTGGAAAAGTCATGTGCACCAGGCTTTCGGCTGCACCAATGGCGCCCAACAGCCCATTGTTTTAGTTGCGGCTTAAATTAATACCTGACAGCAAAGGAATTAAAGCCCTGCTGAAGTCATGTATTCATTTATTCTTATGGGTTTTTTTCCAATCCTGTTTGTACAGTGATAGCTTCAGGTGAAGAACTAATAGGGAAAATGCCCTTCCCCTGTTTCTATTCCCACTCCCTTCCAAAAATATATGTAATAATCTAACTTAAAAAGTGTTCCCAAATATATTAGCCAGACCAGGCTAGCCTCACAAATTAATGAAACTTTGCATTGTTGGCGAGGCTGGACAGAGTCTGGGAAGGACCACAAGAGATCCAGAAGTTGCTCAATTCAGATACAAGCAGTGCCTAATTTTTCTCGCTGTGGGTCTCACTCTCCTGAAGCTATACCAAAAACAAAATCAGTGACCCCAACTGGACTTAGCAGTGAGATGTGCATTTTGAAAATAGCAGAGGTTCCTCTTTACAAGCTGCCCTTGTCCCACGGTGTGGAGAGACAGGCCCTAAGGTCAGTGAGGAAAAGCAGACCTTAGACATTCTAGTCTAGACAACACTGAAGATCCAGCAAAGGTGTAGCTGCATGAATGTGATTCATAACTTACCTCTGTAGGTGTCCATATATGTGGCAAGAATGTTAGGTTTGGATTCTGATTCTCCTTTCTCGTCCAACCCATCATCTCTATATTACATCATTATAACTAATAAAAGTTGGACCAAAGGACTTATTTTTGTGTCACAGGATCAAGAAAGCAATAGCAGGTTGTCATTCTGCTTGTCACAGTAGCACATTTGCTGTTAATAATCCATTATGGTTTATTTCTCAGGCTTTCAAACACAGACTCATCTGAATACCCACTAGGGACTGTGGCTTGTACAGTTTAATAAGCAATTTCTGGACTAGGTACTGTAACTCAGTTTTCAAATTGGCCTGAAAATTTACCAGACCAGGCATAAAATCTGCTCATTTGACTTTTATAGTTAACGATAGTGAAAATATCCAGTGATACTTTACCCTCCTTCCAAAATACCCTCTCCTCCAGGCCTCTGTTTGAGTCATAATTTGCAAGACAGCAACTGTAATTTCCCTAAGAAAGTGTCCATATGTACCTGTTACTGCATTATGCTTGCAAAATTAAATTAAAGACTTGAAAAATCAAAATATTAACAGCTTAAACCTCATTCACACTGTTTAGAGGTGGCAGCCTTTGTAATGAACAGGTGGTATTCTGTCTACAGGACAGAAATTATTCTTAACTTGGTTGCAAAATTCTGCATTTCAACTTGCAGCAAAAGATTTGAGTCTTGAATGGTGTGTTCTTCTTTCTGATTTCTTCCATATCCTACGTAATGATCTGATTTTGAATTTCATTCAGAAATTCCTTCTCTTTGCCTTCTTGCCTTCTTCATGGAGATTTACAGATAAACGAATTACTTTCCCGGGTAGTGGCTTGTTAAGCAGATGGCAGTGCAACGAGGGTGTGTAACAGGATATCCAGATCTCCACATTCTCATTTCTTAAGTCTTTGAGAAATAAGCCCATAATGGGCTCAGTGATTAGTTCAGGAAAATTTCTCTGGAGATCAGTAGATGGCTAATATATACACTGTGTCCTCCAAGTTAACCAAAGTGACGACTGAGGAAGAATTATATTAACAGCACTGAATATTACAACCCAAAAGAAATGCAACATTAATTAAATCCAAGGGATTTTCTAGGTGCTACTGTTCTTGTAACATTCTCAGCAAATTCTGAAAAGCTGATAGTTTTTGGAATAATGCCTTTATAGATTAATGCTGCTGGTTAATAAGAGCTGTTATTTATGGTGAAAATCACACAACTGCTGGGTCTGAAGGCTTCTTTGGGACTGAAAGCTTTCTGTACAGAAAGTTGTTGTTGGGAAACAAGGGGCTGGTGTGTTACTGTAAAGGATAGGTTGTAAAAGGGATGCTTAAAAGGGGCCCAATATGGTTTGGACCACAGCCAAGGTCTTGCATAACAGGATGCCTCATAAAAGAAAGGCTTAGAGGGGTATGGTTAAAAGACAGACGTTTCTTTTGAGCAGAGATGTGCCAACGGGAGGATCACTGACAAATCTTTGTTCACTATTATGTGTGCGTATAATTAAAAAATGTTGGTGTTTGCAGCCGTTCCCAGATGATGTTGACTGGTTTAGAGAATCATAATTAAAAAAAAAAAAAAGATAGGATAAGAAACAACAAATGCAGATCAGACAGAGGTATTCTTTTGTGGGTAAACTGGTCAGATTTTAATGTCCTTCAGGGAGCAGAAGTAGGAATGCCCCCTGAACCTTGTGATCAAGAGTACACCAAGCTAGACATGATTACAAATCTGGGGCAAATGTCTTACAAAGGCACATGGCAGCATGATATCA
The DNA here is from genome assembly GCF_963264785.1 of Psittacula echo. NCBI lineage: Eukaryota > Metazoa > Chordata > Aves > Psittaciformes > Psittacidae > Psittacula > Psittacula echo. Next base: position 32,046,900 of record NC_137738.1, on the reverse strand, counting down.
AACCCTGGGTAGTCAGACAGGAGTTTAAGGACAGCCATTTGCATCTAACAGGCAAGCCAGGAAACCGCAACATTGGTAGCAGAGATTGCATTGAAAGCTATGGAAAATTATCTTTTTAATGACAACAGAGGGGAACTTTCAACTTCAGCCTAATTGCCTGGCAAGCATTTGCGTATTCCTGCTTTACATTTAGAATCCACTAGTAGTATTTCAGAGTAAGCTGTGTAAAAGCACCATTTCTGGCTCCTTTCCGTTTCTAGAGGCAATACTTAGAGTTGTTCTCCAGAAACCACCCAACGCTGACCATTAGCCCTAGCAACAGGGCTCAGGAGCTGAAGGGTGGCCACCTCAGTGTAAATGTTAACACAGCCTCTTTATGATATCTTCCCACCACCATAATAATACTTAGTCCTGAATCTACTGCTGGTGTTAGTAGAATATATTCAAGCTACCTCCAGCACCCTAAAGGAAAAGGTTCTCTGCCAAAGCCCTGTCCAGGTCTTTCAGTAGCTCCAGAATCAGGATCAAACCACTAGCCCTGTATAAGAGCCTTAAAGCAGGGCTCTTTTCCCTTGGCAGCTATGGTATAAGCTGCTTCCCAAGCATCCCAAACCTTTTAGTCAATACATGCTTTGATACATCCAGTTGGAAAATGCCTACACTTGGCAAAGACGGTTCTCTGAGATAGGTTTGGTCACTAGCCTTTCCTCTGGCGTCTGCTGCTAGAGATGAGCAGCAGCAGTTCATTACAGCAGTTTATACACACAGGAGGGATGGTTTTGTTGCTAGTTTTCACCAAGAATAAAATACTGATTATGAAAATACACTTGCCCTCTGTAAAGATTCCTGTTCCTTGAGTTCTAGAAACAGACTGAAAGGGTGGGGCTCTTGGGATTTCACTCAGATCACTAATAAGACCTCTGCAGCTGCTACTATTACAAGGATGATGGGTTAAAAGAAGAAATAAAACAGGCTATGTGGCACATACACTTTTTCCAAAATAAAACATAGGTGTTTGTTACATAAAAACCCCAGGAGACAATAGATCAAGTGCCTGATCAAGTACCCAGGACACTAGCCACAAGCTCTGTGGTTAAACTCTTCACTGATTAGGAGTAAATAACAGACATGAGTACATATAGCCAAGACATGGCTTGCTCACTCTATCAAAGAAACAATGGTTTTAACTCTTTCTCAGGTGAAGTAGTTAAGGAGACATAGCAGTTTCACATCCTGCCTTCAGCCTCAATCTGGGACATCTTATGACCTGTATTTTTCAAGCCAAAGGAGCCTGGTGAGCAACGTAGGCAGTGGCATTGCCATTTTCCATCACATTTCCTGCTTAATACAGAAGGTGGGACAAATGGCCATGTAATGTGGCTGCAGGCTGACTATTTCCTCATTCACTGGCCAGAACTCACAGGAAACCCCACTGAAGGAGCTGAGGATGGGCAAAGTGCTTGAGAAGAGTAACACCAGCAGCAAATGTACCTACAGTCAGCTCCTGGGCTGCGCCTCCCACGGCTGTGAGAACCCTCTGCTCCCTCCAAATTACTGAGCATTTTTTGACATCACTCTCAGAGGAGCATGTTAAAAACTCATCAGCATTGTGTTTACTTAGCTCTCTGAGAAGTCAGCTTTGAGTCTAATTGAAAGAAATCATCATACACATTCAAGGTTCACACTCAGCATGGTTCTTCTGCACCTCAGTGCAGTGAAGACCTTCCCCAGGACAATTCCTCTCTCAGATGTAGTGTTGCAAATATAAACCAAGTAGATGTTCTTTCAGCATCTTGCTTTGCATTTACACTATCAAGAATGAGACAATTAGTTGATGTGTCATCAGTTCCCAGAGTGTTGTCATGAAATAAAGATATAATTTCAATTTTGCAATAGCTCATTTTTTTGCATGTGTGCTACTGGGGTTCATCAAAGGAAAGGGAAAGGTAGGTTCACAGCTTTAGATTGAGGTGAGAAGTTTCCTGAGGTGCTGCAAAGAAGCAGGAAGAAATCAGATGGGTTATTGCCCTCTGGTGCCCATTTGATGTTGCGGTTCTGATTCTGGAAGCAGAAAAGGTTCCTCTGAGCTCCAGGAAGCAGTGGCAGCCCTTTGGTAGAGTAAATCAGTATTTAACAAGTAATGAAAGATCCTCTCCATATGCTGTGTGATGAAGAATAACATGAATCCAGTATTTTAAGCACTGTCTTATTTAATATCATCTTTCTTGTTAACTATGGAAATGCTTAGAAATATAATTGCTTAGATATAAGCACAGAATGCAAAACATGTTTTCTCTACACACAACAGTTCCCAAATGGTGTGCTCCCATGCAATAATAGCTTGTGGGGTGACGTTTTCTTCACTGAACAGCCAACCCTGTGATAAACTGATGAAATAACAATATGCGATGCACAGAAAAGGTTTATTGGGCCACTGCAGTGAGAAGGAAAAAGCCTGCTAGCTGAGTAGTCAGATCCGATAGAAAGACTGAGAGCCAGATAGCTTCCAATAAACACTTTCAGACCTAGCTATGAGTCCTCTTCAGTTAGACATCTGAACACAGATATAAACCAGGCCTGGATTCACACAGTGTAATAACCCACCTTGTGTAAAGTAATTGCACACTGCAATTACTCCACCTTTAATACATTGGGGCCTGAAGCTAATCTTACTGATGTCTCATTTCAGTGGATGCAATAGGTTCAAATCCAAGATTAAAAAAAAGTTAAACAAACCCAAACAACAAAACAAAAAGCAAAAGTGGAACTTATGATGAATAACAAGAGGAGAAGAAGTTTATGTCAGCGGAATCAGAGATTATAATGTTATCACTCAATATATCTGCCAAAGTTTTGATGTAGGCATGCTATTGTATACCACCAGTTTCATTCCACAAGAGACATTGAAAATAAAACAAAATCAAAACTTGCCCCAACACAGAACGTACCTAAAATTCTGGCATCACTATATGCTTCTTTTTTGCTTTTTATGTATATATTTGTGTATAGTTTGGAAAGTAACCATAGCATATTCTAGCAGAAGTCAGACAGGTCAATCTCTGTGAATTCAAGATAAAGCTGCATGCCTTGAAAAAAGAGCCAGTTCTGGAGACCAGGCTTGAGATAAACAGCCATCTGAAAAATAATAGATTTGCCTGACATTGTTGTGTCCAGTAAATCATAACAAAACTTCAGAATACTGGAGAAAGGCCAGGAATTGGTGACTTACATTGTTGTTTTATTATCACATTTTGGAAAGGTAGAACTAATAGCACTGTTTATTTTAACTAATATTAACTAATCCTTAACTCATGGCTGCCCAAAATTATCCTACTTCAGACCACAATGACCCCACTTTCCAGCTATGCTAGGAAAACAGCCTGCCAACTGTGTCGAAGGGAAAGTGAGCTGGAGTAGAAGGGAAACAGCATTTGGGAGGGCAACATGCACCTGCTTGGGCTGCATTTCAAGCTCATGCATCTTGGTCTTTTTCCTGTAATGGAGTGATTCCTGTAGAAGGTTTTTGCCTTGCTAAAGATGAATATAAATAATGCTGCAAGGAAATCAGAAAAAGGAAAGTCTTTTCATAGCTGTATTTCAGAATCTTTTCTATTATAGAGCTGTGTTTCCCAAAGGCTTTTTCCCAATGTGTGTGTGGTGAACACATGCAAAATCTGCATTGGTTAATGTGAAGTGATGAGCACATATGCAAAAGTGAAGAACAAGCTTCACTTGTAGCGATTCCTGGGGCAGAGGCAGGCAGAGACTGCCTGTGGCTTCTGGTTTGCTTGCTCAGTTTCTCTGCAGACATTGAGCAGCCTGAAGAGTGGGCCACTGCCTGCATTTGGTGCATGTGCAAGTGATATGGAAAGCAGAGCCTTGGACAGATATGGTGTCCATGTGGAAGGCCTCCGACTGGTTAGCTCTGCTGTTAAAACACTCCCAATTCAACCACCTTCAAGAAGTAATTCCATAAAAAAGGAACCAAGGCATCTTGCTGGGGTGTGTGGATGTCCTGCCACAGCAAACACCTACTTGGAAGGATTCAGACCGTTCACGTAATACTGCCTGAGATGCTAGTGAGGTGAGACCTCTGCATCTTTAACCAAGTTACCCCTATGGTTAAACATACCTTCCCCACAACAAATATCAGAGAAGAAAACTATTTTCTTGAATCCATTGCATAATGGGAAAAGGAAGAGTGACTAATTTTCAAGTGCTGATATTAGCGTGTATCTAAACTCGTAACAAGCAGACTGTAAATAGGTCTAGTAGGTTTGTATCTAAACTCCTAATGAGCAGACTATAAATATTTGCTTAGAGTTTCTTGCTTTGCAGGGGTAGACAAAACTCTCTGCAAACCGCTTAATTTTTACCATACATTTGTTCTGGTATCTTGTTTTAAAACATTTTCATCAAAGAGATACTAGAAAGGTTTGAAGGAAGCTGTTAGTTCACAGGGTCAAATTCAGAGATGAGCTGTGTGTTAACTCTCTGAAGCTCAGATCTCAACAGAGCTGTTAACAGCTGCTCTCACCATGCAGAAGGAGCTCTGCAAACAGGCAGGACTGAAACCTGTACACCTTCCTCACTAATGGGATACAGACCAGCATGAACACAGACCCAGTTAGGACAGGGTTCTGTGAAGAGCAAGATAGTTCTGCCCATTTCATCACCAAACTCATACCAAACTGAGCCTTTCAGAAAGTTCCCGTTTGACACTATTTTACTGGTATACTCTCTCATTTTTAGCCCTCTATGCTTCTGCTTTTGACTTGATGACAGAGCACCAAATGCCAGGAAAAAAAGGGTTATTCTCATAAAATTTCAAACCTCAGAGCAATGTTTTGGAAATCTTACAAAACATTCTTGTGAGAGTCCTGGCTTGCGCAATTAGAGCAGATTGTAATTTATGTTAATTCAATGAAGTAAATGTGTTTGTGTCAGCTTAATGTTTGCAAGATAAAAAGAAGAAGGTGGTATGTGTTGGACTCAATGATCCTAAGTGTCTTTTCCAAACTAAATAATTCTATGTGTTTCCCCTGATAAAACTTTGGACTGATGTTACCTGGCTTTCCAACTGGCAATGACTCAGTTCTGGGCTTCTTTCTTCATTAGAAACTTGGCCCTTTTCAAGGCAATTCCTTTCTCTGGAGCCCTTTACTAAGGGTGGACCTGACCTCAGAACAGCAGCAGAAATCTCAGACCACAACTATAGAAAACTTACTTTGCTATCTGGACAGCCCCAGACTTCACACTAAAGTGTTTGCCTTGTGCACCATTGCATTCAACAAGTGTGGATATGATTTCTCTTCAGCTTAGGGGATCACAGGAACCTCTCAATGCAAGATTTCAGAGTCACTTCTGTACTCCTGTTGAATACCCCTATACAGAAGACGGGCACAAATATCTAGCAGGGCCTGTTCCAACAGGACAAGGGGAAATGGGTTTAAACTAAAAAAGAGAGATGTAAGCAAGAAATTTTTTATAATGAGGGTGGTGAAACACTGGAACAGGTTGCACAGTGAGGTGGTAGATATCTCATCCCTGGACTTAATTGGTACAGCCAATGACTCAAAAGGGAGCTAATGTGATTTTCACAGCTGAACATTTGGCACATTGTGCCGAATTAATGTTATAGTCTTCACGTAAGTGGGCTAAAGGCCATGCCTGAGTCTCCTCTGGAGTGCTGCAGGCTGTGAAGAATGAAATGCTCTGACCACAGTCACTGTGAAGAGCCCAAAGCCTCTGGTAGAGATGAACGTCCTGCAGCAATAGGGGTATACAGTAACGTCATATGGAGGTAACCACTCACAACAAGCTTGACTGCAGTTTTCCTGAAGCAGTGTTGGGGTATGAGTGACTCAGCCACACATTGTTATATGCATTGCTAATGGAAAACAAAATCATGTGTCTGTACAAGAATAGAGCCCTGCGCAAGCAGCAGTGTTCCTTGAACAGGTTCTCATTGAAATGAACTGAGAAAACAAGCCTTTATTCAGGAGGAAAAGAGGGTAGGCAGTGTATTGAAATCCTACTTTAATTCTTTGGCTAAAAAACAAACAAGTAAGCTGGGCTATGTAGACCCTTAGTCCAACAAGTCCATCTTTCAGGGATTTCACTTGAAGTGAGTTGCAGATTTTCACTGTCTACCACAAAATGTTCTCCTTGTGCTTTTGTCAAGCACGGGAGTCAAGCCTGCATCACTCTTACAACACACAGTCATTTCAACACACTTCCTAAGAAGGTGTTACTTGCAGTAGGTATTTTGTTTAAAAAATTGTAAAAAGCTATTTACAAGACCTTTGTGTGCGCTCTCTATAGCTCTATTTCCATGAGATGAAAGGAAATCTTACTGAGATATCCTGTAGACTTTCCTGCTCCTTTGACTTGGCAGCGCAGGACAGTGGCCCCCAGGATGGTGTGCCTCAAGCTGGTCCCATTTCTAGAAGGATGCTGGTGTGAGGGGTGTTCTGAGATGCGAGGTCAGACATTGTCCTGCTCCTTCCTTTGCACTTCAGACTCCTCAGGCCTCTCTGGCTACCACCAGGACTTTCTGCTGGGAAAAGCACTGTTATGGGTACACAGGATGAAACTTCTCTTGGGTATATCCACACTTAGAGATTTTTAAGGCAAAATGCAGAAGATTTATTTAAAATTCCACAAGTACTCCCTGTTCTTTACAGTGTGTGTGCCTGTGCACGTGTGTGCTTGTGTGTATATTCACCTGCACAAATGTTCTGCTTCTTCGTAGGCTATGGTTGAAGATATTTACATGCTGAAACTGTTGGTATCATCTAATCCCATGAGGCAATATGGCTCTCTGAAGATTTCTGTCCCAGTACAAGAAGGGCTATTTTTTCGATATGTTACTTCCAGATAAAAGTAAAACTGGAAAAGAAGGACTTTCCAGGCAAAGATTCAATGTTTGGCACCCAGGCATTTCAGATGTACTTTCATAGGTGGAGACTGAAACGTGTAACCTGACGCAAATGAAAGTTTTAGGAATGGAAACTCCAGACACATTGCACACACTGACTAGGTATTAGTGCTTATTACATGTTGAAAGATTGGTAGTAGGAATGATATGGCAAAAGGAGATTACATTGAGATGCAGTGGCACAGAATTGGCCAAAAGGATTTCCAAATATTTCACTGAAAATATAACAGTTTGGCAAACACCACACACAAAAAAATAAACACTACTGAAAGTCTCTGTTGTTGTCTTCAACTTTGAATTCTCTTCTGTATGTTTGGCTGACAGCAAGAGAAACACTTCCACCTTTATGCTCCAAATCTCTACTTTGTGCAGCTGATTTAAAATGAAAGTGTTCCTGTGAAGTACTGAGAGTGATTTGGCCTAATTTTATTTACTGTGATGGAAAATTAGGAAATAAAACCAGAGTTATCTAATTTAGAAAGTTAGCTATTTTAATCTGCTGATGCAGAATCCTTTTGTGGGCAAAAAAACAGGCACAGGGATATAGTAAGGACAGCAACTCTGTAGCCTCAGCTTTTCTATGTTTCATAGGCTTAGTGATGTGGTAGAAGTGGTTGGGATTTATAGCACTAATGAGAGGGAGGTTAAAGCATGATTAGGTGGTCTCTGTCACCATCATTCAGAAATGAGATGTGGGTATAGCCTAAGGACACCCCCAGGTCAAGCACTCCTCACTGGGCTGCATTTTGGATCATGTAATAGAATGATACCTGATTGCCCCAAGAAAAGACCCCTTCATGCTGGAAAAATGACACATCAGACTCAAGACCTTCCTTGCAGAACTGGAAGGAGAGTTTTCATTCAAGTGATTAGCCCTCAAACAAGGTACTTGCTGAAACAGGTTAGTCTCCAGTGAGGTTAAAAGATGCACCTGCTTAACAACAGGGCAGAACTTGGCCATCTTTAATCAAAAATGAAAAGGCAATAGAAGACAGGTTGACCTGATTGACTACTTCCATGCAAATACTCTCCTTATGAAGACAAATATAAAGCAACAGAAAGAGAAAAAAATGGCCTTTTTCAGATGAAGCTTAGAAAAAGATGAGAAGTCAGCATGATTATGCAAAGGATACAAGGTATGTCCCATTGCTACGTTTCACTACCAGCTGACTGGTTGCATGAGGAGACATGATATGGCAGGCTGAGCAGGCAGGCAAGGATGTTTGCACAGCCTCCAGTTTCAGAACATAAGAATGACCATATCGGAGAAGGCCAGATGTCTATTTTCTCAACCTCTAGCAATCTACACCTTTAAGATTTCCAGATGCAAAGCCACTATTTTTGTGTGCAAGCTCTCAGGTGTGAATATATTCCTACAAGAGGGGGGTCTTTAAAAAATATCTGACAGAGCTAGGAGGAATTTGGCCTGTCCTCTGCTCCTAAGCTGACTGATCATGCTGAAACCCTAGCTGTCTGCTCAGCTCCAAAAGGGAGCTAGAATATCTGCACCAACTCTGTACCTTTTCCAGGGAGTGTGAGGGTCCATTGAGTGGGCTAAGTTAACAATTGACTCAGCTGCAAACACACTGGTTGCTTTTGTTGATATAAGCCATTGTGACAGAGGTTTTAGTGTGAAAGTGATTACTGGATGCAGAGCGCTCCCATGCCAGGCCTTCTTATTGGTGTCTGGGTAATGCTGGACTTGAGAATCAATTAGTCACTGAATCTGTCCTGAATTACAATTATATTCAGTGACTAATTGTGTGTGCTTTGGTCATCCTTCCTCTCCATTAATGTGTTCCTGCTAATTAAGGACCCTGAGAAGATCTCTTTCAGTCTATTATATGGATGCAGGTGGGAAGGAAGGTGCTTGTGCAATGGTGAAGAGAGAGGGAGTTAAGGGAGTTTGTAGCACAGCTAATTTTTACCATTTGTTTAATCTGTTACTAAGGGTCATTTGTCAAACTGTGGCTGCTGTTCCTGCCCCTCCTTCTCTTGTTCACAGTAATGAACAGCCTGGGAAAAAATTATCCCTTTTCCAAAGGATCAGCAAAGAGGAAGAGTTGATGATAATGGTCCTGAGAAGTGAGGGAGTTGTGCATGGATCACTTCCCAGGACTTAAAGGCTGGCTGTGCACTCTGCACCCAGGAAATGAGCTTAATCAACACCTGCTCATAAGGACAGTGAAAAGATCCTCCTCATGATGATGGTGAGACTGGGGTTCTTTGCTGTTTGTTTTCTGAGGCAAGCAGTTAAGCATCAACACCCAAGCAATATGATGACTGGCTGTCTCCACAAGACTTTGCTCGAAGTTGGTGGGAGAGTTACTCCTCCAAGGAATGAGGACTTGGGCCTTGCATTGTTTGATACAAAACTGGCTTGTCAGCCAGCCAAGGGACAGAAGCAAGGCAAAGTGACAACATTACATCAAAACTGTGGATGACATTCTTATGGTAGAAACTTTAAGCGGTGTGGAATGTGGTCTGTAGGACCTTTTCTCTTGGTGACAAAATGAATGAACTTTACAGCTAGAAGTCTGATGGTAAAGTAAATGGTGGTGTATGAGATATTGGAGGTTTAGTAGCCTGTCTGGCAGTTTTGAACAAGCTAGAAAACAGCTTTTATATTCAATTTCACCAGCACAGTTTAGATCTAATTGTTTTATCAGTGCAAGCAAACAGGCCCATCATTTTGGAAAGAATGGAGTGACATTGCCTGTGGCTGGATAAGGGATATGTCACATTAAATATCAGTAGTCAAACTTTGCTTTTAAGAAGATCTTTCATTTTTATCTGGTGCATTTTCAATTGACACAGTAGAAGTTATTGCGGTGTTCTTTATGTATAACAAACCAGTATATGTGATTAAGAAGCTTTTACAGTGATAGGCTAAAAATCAAATTGGGAAATAGAACAAGCACTTCAGCAATGATGTGGCATCTGTAATAGGAAGTACTCTTCAAGGAGGGGAATTTGTATCAATGTGCCAGTCAAAGGATCAGAGCTCTCCTATGGTCCTGCAGATCATTGTAAGGATTGTAGTCAGGTGTTCAGTTTAATAATCAACAATAGTTTAATTCACTAAAGATCAATTATTTAGCTGTTTGAATTATTGTCTCAGTGTGTCTGGCTTTGTGATAACAAGGCGTGCTTGGGGAGGTCTTGATTTTTAATGTATACAAAATGTGGGGTATTTTTCTTTAAATATCTTCTAAACATAGAAAATAAGGGAGTGTTAACTGATAGAAACATAAAGGGTGACTTTCTGAGCATGCTACTCCAGTTCTCTGGTACCACAAGGGGACCTAGGTGAGAGTTCAGCCTATAGTATTGACTAAATTCTTAGTACCCTGAATTTCCAGGAAAGAAATCTGACTGAGCCACATTGTGCCATCATCCTTCTTGCTTTGCCCTCTTCTGCTGGCCTCATGGTCCCTGCTGATGTAAAACAGGATACAAGGAATCAGGAGAAAGAGGTTATTCACCTGAATACCAGCCTGAAATGGAAGTAGTCCCAAGCCTCTCTGCTTAGCCACAGCAACAGGCTGAATCCTCTTATTCCTTTTCAGGAACTAGTTAAACTGCTTCTTAAAAGCACTTTGGTATTGTGCTTGCATTTCTTCTGTTAGAAAGGTTCTTCCTTCCCTCATTGTTTGGATTATTGGCAACCTGCTTCTACTTTTCATAATTTTATTCATGGACAGTTAGCATTTGTTTGTTCATGTGCCAAGGTTACATATCAGCTTAAATAGCTCTTTTCACCTCCCTCAGGTTTACTCCTCCTTGATGTATTCACACTCAGCACTCACATCCCTTGACAGCCATTGTTTTGCCAAGCAAAAATAGCTTATTTCTTCAGCTCTCTTGTAAAATTAATTTTTTTGTAAGAATACCAAGTTACAGAATAACAGTCATAGATAATTGCTTGTTCTTGCAGTCAGAGCTAACCACAGAATTTTCCTGTGCTAAAAAATGAGGTAGAGCACCCTTTGGCTCATAACCAAGGCCAGCATTCTGAAACACAGAGACTTAAGTTCTTATCTCTGGTAAGGCATGGTCTCATACTAATGTGATGAGCACTTCTACTGCCGATTGACTTCAATGTCTAAATAAATTTCTTAACTAATCTCTTGAAATGCTAAGCATAAGCACCTGTCTTGGACAACGTTGCCCTAATTGCTGGTATTTTGTATTGTATCTCATTATATCCACAATATCTGTTCAGAAGCATCCACATGTCATTAAAGTTCTTACAGTCCTGGCACCTGTCTGAAGTAAATAAATGTTATTTCTCTCTCCATATGTACTAACTGAAATCAAAGAGGATGTTATCAATTCCTCAGGGTCAGAGGAAGTTGGAGGAAGGCATGGGCAATGACCAGCCAAGGATTCAGACCCCTTCAGCCTCTAGTGATCTTGCTCTATCCCATGTGAAATTAGAAAAGAAAGATCAGAAAAGTAGTCCGAATGTTTTGGTAGGTGGTTACTGATTACGAAGTTTGGTGGTGAGGTTATGTTTAAGATTGCTTTTCCCTTTTTGTTTCTGTACCTGTTTTATCCAGATAAAACATTTGAACACTCTGGATATGCTTTGGAGGGTACAGCTTGGCCTTTCTTTGATTTATAAGGCTGTTAACCAAAGGAACAGGAAATGTCCATCTTTCTTGTCTTATTAATGATTTTGGTTTTCATCATTTTCAGTAATGGGCATTGGACTAGCAGTTCTCTGGGAAAGAAATGACCTTTGTTTAACTTTGTCTTTAAATGGCCTACCACAGTCCTTCTTTGTGATTCTGAAGTCTTCCCCTCTATAAATAATATCGGGGTGCAATGTCCTACATCTTCACTCTTGGCTTCTTAACTTCCTTCGTGTCAGTGTCTTTCCCTAATCCTTTCTTCCTTTTTAATAGTTTTTAATGAGTAAGATCAGAATGGACTTGCCCTTTGCTTGCTGAAATGCTCTGGCTTCAGCTTCTTCAATCTGCTTTTATATTTTGGATTAATCTATTATGTTAACAGGAATTCCTGAAATTACCCATATTTAGTTACTGATTTAGATTTACTGCGAATGCCCTGCGTTACTTTCTGTGAGCACTGGTCTTAGTCTATCAGTCCTGGCTTCTCCAGTTACACAGGCAAAAATGTAAAAAAAATCCTTAATTTATTGCAGAGTTTTTAGGTTGTCTTTCAAGTGGCTTCTTCTCAAATTTCAGAGAATGCAACGAAAATCAGGTGCATTTAAACACAAGATTTCAAGTGATGGCAAGTCCTTAAAACTGGATTAAGAATTACATGTCAGACCTTATTAGTTGTAACTGTATAATTTTGCAAAGGTCTGACTTCTTATCTGCTTTGGCTGCTATGTCTTGAGATCTGAAACACCTACTCATGGCATAGACTTCCATCTATCCAAAGCTTTTTCTGCAAAAATTCTTTCTCTCCCTGTTAGTCCATATTCCCCTTCTTGGGAGGCATATTTCGTGCATCCTAAGGAAATATATCTTCTTCATACCTGGCCATTGTTTACAGCTTTTTGTTGTCTTGACTTGAATGTTGACTTGTTACAGAAGTTAATCATAGAGAAAGACAACATATGGGCACTTTTGTTGAACTCATTCGTTATAGTTTAATAAGGACAGAAGACCAAATTTTCAGCTGAGGTTACTTGCTCCATTTCTGCTAACTTCCAAGAGACTCCAAAATCTATGCTGAGCTTGTCTGTGTTACTCTTGTATAGAAGAATATTTCACCCACCAGAAACGTTGCAGTGTGTAGTGCGACTCAAAGTGAAGTTCTGCTTGGAGATAGATGGCTATGAATTGATCCTGAACATTCAAGAGAGTGGGAAGAGATAAGTGCTTTGGCTCCCCATAGCCTTCTTTACACTCCTGGCGTGGCAGAGCACTGATGATGCCTAAGCACCTTCTTACCTCTGGATGTGTTGCTCTGCGCTGGACCTACCCACCCTTCCATCTTTCTTTCCTTATACCCATATGCTCACCAGTAGGCAAGCAGGCCCTGGGGTCACTGACATGCTGATGGCTAGATCTGTTCATGCTTGAGCTGAGAAAGCCAGGATGTGGACTCTGCCAGCTTCTTCCACTCCTTATTTAGAGCAAACCCTTCCAGCATTGCGTATTTCCACAGCAGTATGAGAGCTGGTCAAAGAAAGGTTTGGAAGAACTGGCAATTAAAACTAGAACCTTGAAAGAAATCTGAGAAAGCAGTAGAACAAGCTTGAAAGTTAAAGCCACAATAAAGGGGCCTTGGCATAAGACAGGAGGATGTCCACAACCAGTCTGAAAGACACACAGTAGGTTTGGGGGTCCTCTGTCAGAGAGTTTTGTGTTTTCAGGCCACAGATTTCATTGGCCTCAGTTGTGCTGCTGTTTATTTGAATTCCAGACTAAGGAACCTAAATCCAAATGCTCACCCAGAAATTTTAATTTAGTTCTTTCATACAATATCTGTGTTATTCACGGAGCAATGGAAAGAATGAAAGGGGAGTTAATACTCAAGAAATTCATTAAAAGAAAGTAAATAGGAGTCCTAAAGTGTCCATGACACCCCAGCCTGCCAGGGATTCTTGAACAACTTGTTCAGAAATATGTCTGCTGCTAATTTGACAGCCTGAATTTTTCCCCATGCCCTACTTTTTGGAGACTTGTGAGGGTTCATGCATGCAGAGGAAAAGACACATTTACAACTGTACATAGTTTTCAATCAGATTTTAATGTTTTATGTGCCACTCTGAAGTCTACTTTTAAAAGAAGTATTTTGTCCCCGTTTGTTTGCCCTCTGACCCATGGAAAAGTCTGACTCACAAACCCTTGCTCCCTATGGTGCATTTCTCAGCAGAAGGAATGGAGCAGCAGGTTTTCTGAGCCTGGCATTGCTGTTCAAATAAAACAAAAATCCATCATGGGATACATAGGAAGCAGGTCAAGCTTTTAATCTTGCCAGAGAGCAGAGGGCTGAGCAAAGCATCTATAAGTCATTAAATCTTCAATTTTCTGCCTTTCCTTGAGGCATCCTCTCATTCCCCTTGGGACTGCCAGGGAAATCAGACTCCCTTCAAATGCTTCATACCCTTGAAGCAGAAAAACTGCTACAGGAAAGGGAACAAACCCCTGGAATAAATCCTCCTCTTAGCCAGGTAAAACTCACTGAGAGTCATAAGTCTCACTGCAAGGTGGCTTCTCAGTGGCATGGAAAAAAGCAAGGCAAAGCTACCACCTATGCCAGTGTCACAGCTGTAGTGCCCCAGGGTGAACACTTCCTACAGCAGCCTCTACTTCTCCGTGAGGTGTCTGCCCATCACCTACCTGGTGGCTGTAGCTCTCAGAGACACATCCTAGCAAACTTTATGTCCCCTGAGCACTGCAGCACAGACACACCAGGAGGCAGCTCACTTACCTCCCTGCACATTTACACTTGCTCCCACCCACCACATTAGCTATTTTGGCCATAACAAACAAGAAAGCAGTCACAGATGGAGAGTAACCCACTTGCAATATGATCTTGGAGACTGCTGCTCTGCCTTGACCTGCCAGACCAAGCCTCTTTGCACCCTTGGCCAGCCTCTGCTGCTGCTTGTCAGCAATCCCATGGGGGCCAGGCTCAGGAGAGGAAGGAGCTGACCCATCAGTGAAGGGAGAGTGAAAGAAGCCCAAATGATCAAGTAGGCTGGAAACCCTCTTGCTTGCAGTGCAGAGCTGGTAAGGGGCGAACTGGTTGAAACAAAGCATTGTCTCCTTCTCCTGCATCTGCCCTAATTAGGAATGTGCTGTACCTCGTAGCTCTTAATCAGGGAGGGTACAGTCTTCTGCTAAGCAACTGCATGATACCAATGGTCAGTTATTAAAATAAAAATACCCTGCATTTTGGAGTGTGAGTGTAGAAAGGGGAGACTGCTCTGCTACTGTGTGTGCAGCAGATTTGGCTGAGAGAAACCCCTTTCTTGGGCATTCAGTATTTCATTTTAGGATGCAAGTTTCACTTCCTGAGGTCTTTACATTCTCTGGGATCTCCTCTTCCTCTTGCTGCTTTCTGGCAGGCACCATCTTTGCTTCTGCTTTTTGAGTTCATTGTCGACTTGGCTTTTGACCCTCTGTTTATTCCTCTGCCTTCTATAAGGAGACTTTAGTTACACCTTGGACTGCATAAGCAATCCTGTGTTGAGAAACTTACTCCTCTGTCCTCGTTTGTTCTTTTGTACTGTACTTAACATTTCTGCCTGTTCCTTCACCCTCCCATCTGGCCATGCAGAGCCAGAACTACAGGCATTGAATGCTCTCCTTTACAAAACTCCATTTGCCTCTCTCACTGATGTTAACTTCCCTGTCACCTCCTTTTGCATCTCCACTGTCAGATTTTATTTCTCTCTCTCCTGACTTTTCATCACCCTTGCTTATTGCTGGAAACTGATGAGCATTTTCTTCCTTTCCAACACTTTATTTGTTTTTCTTCCTCTGCTTCCTGCAATGTCATTTGCCCAGGCATTTATTAACTCTTGCTTTGCTCTTTGCTGATTTCTGCTATCTGTTCTGGAAGGACTGCACACAGACTGCCTCTAACAGCACCATCTCTGCCTTCTTCTGAGACACATCACTCCCCATGTGAATCTCCCAGATTCTCATTGGCACCCCAGGGATAAGGTCAAGTCTCTTTTGCCTCTCTCTTTGAAGCTCCGCAGAGCTCCCCTCCAGCCAACTTCCTTGCTTTTGCTTTGTCTCATTCCTTGTCCCATTTCAATACCTCAGGGCTGGTTTCTCATGGCTGTCCTGATGCGCATTACATTTTTCAACACCTAATATACTTAAAGAGCCTTCAGGATTAATGTATTCAAATTTGTTTTTGGTCTTAAGGTTTGGAAGCTTACCTTCAAAGAGAAGTCTGGTATCCCTGCTTCTTAATATTGCTTCAGGAGAGGGACCTTTAGGGAAGATGTACCTATAAGAAAAACATGGAATATAGCGTGACTTACATTGTAAATGCCAAACATTCAAAACCACAGCTTTCCCATATTGGAGGTCCATGCCATTTTAGTTTTACCTCAGATACTGGGTAGAACATGGTTAAACCTCCACTTTGTACTCATTTTGTGTTGCTAATTATTGATAAGAGAAACATGGCTGCGCTTCCCATAGCTTCACTCCAGATGCTAGCATAGCTATCTCCATTGCCCTCACAGGGAAAGAGGCCCCACTCTGTTACAGCTAACAGTTGCTGTTTCTTAATGGCAAATACCATTCAGCTAAACCAGAAGCCTGAGGAAAAGCAATTTTAGGTTCACTTCCTAGATAAGAAAGAAAATTCCTTCCTGTTACTGATTCCATAAAGGAGAATGAGTTAACCTGCAGAGTCTGATAAAGTCAGCCCTCTATTTCAGCTCTGGCTGTGGGCTATGTTAGCACAGAAGACAGGCAGCTCACAAGGGTTTAATGCAAGAGACACAGAAGAAAGAAAATTGTTTGGTTCTCCCACTCCCCTGAGGGAACCGTCTTTGTTTTCCAGTACTGAGACTGCAGTGATACTCTTCATGATCCCCCTGCAAAAACTAATTCATAACTTGCTGGGTAAGCCACTTGGGAGCAAAAGCATTGAAGATTTCAGCCTCTCCTGGCGAGCCCCAAGATCTTTTTTTATCACTCACTGGTGTTCCCACAGCCATAGACTTTTATCACGGAAGGTGGTGGAGACCATGGTTTGTCTCTCCACTGGCACAGCACAGTGCTCTCTGTTGGCTGGGCATGCAGACCAGGGTGGCTCCTGATGCTTTGTCTGCCTGGCTGTGCTGGTATGTACAGGTTGAAGGTTTGGGTTTGACAAAGAACTGCAATATTAACTCATGCTTATACCTGCAAGATCGTGGGCATAAATGTTACTCTGAGCATCCTCCTGGGTCCCCAAGGATCTCACATCATAACTATTTTTGGAAAGCATGCATTCTGCTCCCTTGCTGTCACTGATTCTTGTGTCAGTGTTTGGTTTACTTTGTTTTGAGCTTAATAACTGGCAAATCCTGAAGTAGCAGCTGGATCAATTCGCCATGCACCCAGGCAGCAAGGGGGATGCTGCTGAACAGCAATACATTGTTGTCAGGGTGATGGCTTGTTTGAAAGGCGATGACAAGTGGTACAAGAGTGGGAAATGTGTTTTCCAGATACCTAGATTTAACCCCTTTCCCTTCTTTTTCTTACAGGTTTTCTTTCCTCAAAGGTAAGCTGCGTACATCAATACACAAACTCAAATGCAGCGAGTATCCTTGTTCGCCAGCCTTTGCACAAACAAACGCTCAGGTCATTCTTTTTTAAGTACTTTTTCTTTCACAAAGATGAAGGGAAAATGTTCCCATGTATGGGTTTTTCAGGAAACGGGAAGTGGGTGCCAGTGACCGGGGCTGTGACCTGTCAGACCTCCACATCTAATGTAACGCGATCTCACGGCGCTTGGGAGAAAAAAGGGAAGAGAAGTCTGGCCCTGGGACTGCAAATCACAGGCTGTGATGACAAGAGGGGGCCCAATAAAACTCAGCACCCTTCACTCTTAAATGAAATGACTGAGGAGGGTGAGTGGGGAAAGGATAATTTACTGCCTAGAGATATCCTGGGGTATCACCTTCCTAGAAATGCTTCACTGGCCTGTAGAGCTTCAGCGATGGAAAATATGAATACAGCTTTGAGCAGTTAAGGTCTTTATTTGAATTAATTATAACAGCTATAATAAGATTTAAGCAGTGGAGGATGAGGAAATGAAGGCCTTGGATTGCCCCGATCCTATTTTGTCACATCATCCCCCTACCGCCACCTTCCTGAAGGACATTGGTGCTGCCAGAAAGGAAAGGCTGGGATGTCCAGGTGGCTCAGATGACATGGATGGCGTAAGTATATGATGCTGAGAAAACAAGCCATTGCTCTAGGTCTCCTCTGACCACTCATTTCAGACTTCGTGTTGTGGAAGCCACAGGAGTGAGCAAATTTTACTGAACAATGCTGCTATTTGTTGGCAAGTTGGTCTGCTTTTGCAATGACTGTGATCAAAACTAATTGGCTTTAAGATATGCACCTGCAGGGATGGATACTTGCTAAATGAACTCATTTGATAGGAATGGGTGCAAAGTCCAAGAGCAGCTTGGCGTGCCAGGACATGCCAGGGCCCAGGGGTGCTGCTGGCTTGCTCTTGAAGGAGTTGTTTGATCACTTCCATTTTCATTGTTTTATTTCGTTGGGGTTTGGAGGTTTCTACTATAATTTTTAAACAAAAACAAACCCACAGTAATAGACAAACTTTGGGAGAAAATCTGCTATTATAGGCAAATATTGTACTTACATGTACAGATGTACTGACGTCATTTCGTAACTGGAAAAGCAAGTTACAAGCCACAAAATCATGAGTCCCTACACAAGACTGTGCAAACTTCTTTCTAGCTGAGCTGGAAATGGATGTATTTTCCAGAGGATTTTGATAGCTCTACGTCTAGAATATTTATAATTAAATTAAATATACGAGAAGATGGAAAGTAAAATTAATCAAGAGTTGTTTTGTTTGTTTGATCTTACTAGATGTTTAAGCTCAATTCTTATTGAATCTTTAGGCACAGATTCTGGTTTGTTTAATCTATCTGTCTGCTTATTATTATATTTCTGGTAGAGTGAACACCAAAGAATAAATGAAAGATAATGAAATAAACAGAGCCAAGTGTGGCTGTGCCCTAGAGCTGTCCCATCTCAATATAGGAGTCTGTGTTTCATCTCTGCAAAGCAGAGATCGCAGGACTCAGCTGGCACCAATAAAGAGGTATCACACTGGGAGAGAGAGCTGTTGCTCTGCTGGGCTCCCGTCTGCCCCCAGCCCCCAGCCCCCAGCCCCCAGCATAGGGGTGAGGGTGGAGAACAGCATCTCTGTGGATCATTTACATCCTGGATGTGTCCAGTATAAACCCACTCACCGCATCCCATTGGAGTGAAGCTGCAGAGCTTTTTGCATGCCTCAGGAATAAAAGCTGGCTAGTTTTAGGGCTGCATTTGGTACAGTAAGCAGGGCAGCTGTTAAAAGCACAAGTGGTTTCTAAAGCACCTGTTAAAATCTACCCTCAGGAAGCTACAGCACCACTGCTGCTTCCTCTCCCACATGGTTGCCCCTCTACTCCTCCTCCTCACTCTCCTCTGCAGTGCCTTTTGAGCCCATTCTCAGCCCTCCCTGGGCCTGCCTTCCAGGCAGCATGAGCCAGCTAGTCCAGATGGTAGGAAATATCTATCTATACATACATTTCACAGTCACATGGAAGTAGGAATGTTGCTCATCCCCTCACCCATCCTCTTGTGACAGGTGACACTTGGTTGGGTTGCTTCTGCTTGCTATGCTTGGCAGTCTCTGCTTGTAGGAAAGCCTGAGGAATGGGAAAGTCGAGGTATCCACCATACCATGCTGGTCCCTGACAGGGCTTTCCTCTGCACTCTTCATGGTTCACAAAACAAGCTGCCTCTGCCTGTATGGCTGTTCACAGCATCTTTGCGCTGTGCCTAAGCAGATCCCAGTGTTGCTTTCTGTGCACAGTTTAGCCAAGGCAAAGCGCTGTGGACTTTTCCTTCAAATCCAGATTGGGGGAAAAGGGTTGAGGACTTTCACACTCTAAAATTGTTCATCTCAAATTGAGCCAAAGCTTTCCAAATGGCACCTTTGTGGATTTTGTTCTCTATATCAAATATGGATCTTGTGGCTTTTTGTGCTGCTGCAGTCTAAAAATAGTATTGTCTTTCAACTCTATGGACATTAATTCTTAATATATTTTTCCCCCACAAAATTCCTGAGAAGCAGCAGCAGACTGTGTTACATGCATTTCACAAATGGAGAAACGGATACCGTCTGGTCCGCTATAGCCTTGAACCAGCACTGTAGTTGTCATAATAACTTTCCCATCCCCCGTTTAACTTAGTTATATGTAAAGAAAATCCTACTTCTCTCCAGATGAAAAGCACATTAATTTTAGCCGAAAGCCACCCTCACATCTGGTATCCTCCTGATGCTAGCAAAAAAGAATAAAGACATAACTTTTGTCTGTTGTTTTGTTTACTAATAGGGGGTATTCAGGGTTAGGAGAATCATGGATGTCTAAATAGAGATGGATACCTAAATAGAGAGAGAGAAGAAAGAAACAAGATTAAAGAATACATTTTCAGCATACCAAAAAGTAAAAGGCAATAAAAAACTGACCTGGCAAATGCTTACTCATGGAGTGAATGTGATCAGGGTGTGATGCAGCCTGGAAGAGTCCCCATGAAAGACCAGAGTTTTCTTCAGTGAATACCGCCCTTGTTGCAATAGGTATGTTAAGAGGAAGTATTTCAGTGTAGCAGGCAGTGAGTGAATAGAGATTCATATTCTTGGAGGATGAGCACCTAAGTATGTGCCTAACAGGACTTCACTGAATTATTCAAGCATCTCCTAAATCTGTGATATTATACCAGAAATCACATGAGCCCAAGATCTTTTACAAGATTTTCAGCACATCCTGTTTTGGGCTGGGCATTAAAAAATACCTGGAATACAGCCCCTCACACAAGCTTTTTGCTTTCCCCTTCTGGCTGTAATCCAAAAGGGTAGCAGTCACTTTATGTTTGAACTAAAAGTACACTGGAGCAAAGCAGAAGTCCTCTGCAGTTTGGGTTTGTGTTGATCAGCTGTGTTGGTGCTGTTGATGATTTCTGGAACAGAAGTTTCTATTTCATAATATATTAATATGAATCTTCTTTGAAAATTAGCAGGATTCTTCCTGTTTACTATATTATCACCATTAACATTTAGTGTTGAAAGTGCTCTTTGGAAATGTTGTTATTATTATATTTTTCAAGCACTTAGTCCCATACATTGCAAGGGGAACGTATCCCTTTCTGCTTCTGGATATCTGTGCTCTACAGTGGAAATGCCAGAGCTGCTCAGAAATGCAAGGCACCTGCAGCTCTTTTCAAGGGGTGGTATCCAAGAGTTGCCAGGGTGGAGTTAATATCTAGTTAAATGTTAACCCAGGGCTTGGTTCCATCATTTTATAATGCGTAACCTGCTGCAAGTGAATGATAAATTGTTCTGGGTGCAGCCCTGATTGCCAAATACTTATATTTCATGTTGTTACTGTTCAGAGGAAAAGCAAATAACTGTCATTTGAAAACAGGTAAACAGAAAAGATGCCGCATACTAGTTTCTTGCTCTCCTGAAAAGGCAAGAAGAGAGTCATTGCACTGGAAACTATATTGGCCAGTTCAAGATTTTCTATATGTTTTTAAGACAACAGTATATGGTGAGATAAAGCCACATGCCGTTGTAGGACAGAGCTTGTAAGGCACTGCCTCTCATTCCTTCAATCATACCAGTCTTTCCGCTTCTCATCCTCCCCCCTGCCTGCCCCCCAGCCCCCAGTGTGAAGTGTTAAAAACTTGAGCACGGAGCCTAGAGCTGTCTGCAGCTGGGGCTGGCCAACCCAAAGTGCCAGGTTCCCAAATCCACCACCCATTTCTCCTGCTCACAGAGCAGCCAAGTGCGCTGGGTGCTACTGGGATCCCGCGCCACACTGCACTGAGAAGAATCCATGCGCGTTTGGACTTGATGCGCTGGTCCATCAAATGTGCTGTGTTATGATGAACTGTGGTAACTCTGACATTCTACACCCTCACTGAGTTCCTGAATCGGTGGAGGCAGAGGGCAAAGGAAGCCTGGCTTCTGTTTGTCCTCTTCAGTTAAAAAGAGTAATGAGATTCAGGAAAAGGTTAAATACAGAGAGAAGGCATTTTGCAGTAATGCTGACCAGGACAGATGCTGCAATACCCATTAATCTCCCTGTTCCAGGCTGGAAGCTCATCATGTGCTGAAGTCACTATCTGGCCTCCCTGAGCCCTGTGAAAGATTGTGCAATCGTCATCCGTGTTCATCATCTGAGGTGAGAGGGGAGGGCGTCACCTTCCTCTGAAGCATCCGGCACCAGCTCCGGTCAGCGGCAGGATGCTGGCTGCAGTGGACATGGATGTGCTCCAGTAAGGCAAGAGTTACACACCCTCCACTGAGTTAAATCAGCAGATGCAGCCAGATGTCACCTCTAGCCAGGTTTACCCCTTTCACGTGCACACATGTCACACTTACCAACACCCATCACCTTCCCCAGCCCCTAAAAAGTCCCATCTTTAGACAGTTTCTTCCCAACCTGGGGGCCCTACCCTGCTTCCTGCAGTAATCAGTATTTTATTTGTTGCCATTATATGCCATAATTTGTGATCTTCAGTATTCAGAGACTTCAAGATGCAAGGTCAGGCAAGAGGATGTAGCAGCTGCAGAAAATAGTACACGATTCAGAACTGCTGACAGGTGCTTGCTTTCTCACCTAAATCTGAAATGACTTCATCGCTCTTTAATATGAAGAGGTCTTATGCATTTCATTATTAGGGTTCTTCCTTTTTTTCCTTTGTGTGTGTGTGTGTGTGCACTTTTCAGTTGTCCTCTCCCACCCCTGTTCCTCTCTCTACCTCACATCAGTGTACACTGCACACTTCCTCTCTCACTTTTATAGGCTGCCAGAAGGGAAGTGACCTGGTTACACGTCCAGCTCTGCAAGCTGCCTCAGCAATGCTTTTCCTCCTTCTCTGCAGCAGCCCTGCGTGAGCAGAATGTCCTCAGCCTGTCAGTGCATTTGAAGGGTACAGTCTGCACTCTGAAGGTGTAGGGAGGGTATGGTCTGCACCACAGTTCACCACCACAGCTCACAGAGCTGACATCGGCACTCAGTGACTTGTGACAACTCTGTCACAAAGCATGTAGTCACTGACTTCAGGCAGAAGCCATGGGATAGGGTTATATTATTATTACTACTGATACTGTTGTTGTTGTTACTGCAATAAGTATGAGCTGCTGACAGTAGATGCCTCTCTGGAAATAACTCATCAATCATGAGAGCCGCCCACGGGAGGAGCCCCCCAGAGCCCTGATCCGGCAGCACTTACGCAGCAGGATGCCCATGTTATCAGTGAGGAAATCCACACGCTTGACGCTACATACGCAAGTGTCCTCACTAGTTCCTGAAGGCAGCAAAAAGAGAAAGTTCTACCCATCCTCATTCAGTTTGCTGCAGAAGGATGTTCTTGTTTGTTTCTGCCCTTCTAAATAGTGGAAGAGTCAACTTGCCCTCACTGACATTCAAACTGACTCTCCAGCAGTCCCTCTCAAACGTCATTTTCTTTATTATATCTCCTTTATTTTCAAAAGTTTTGGGTATATAAATACCTGTAATAAACTATATTCCTGGATCCTTATGGTTACATGTGAAACCAAAGACTTTAATGTAACAGTTAAGATTTTAGGAGATTTCTTGCCACCACCCTAATATCTTGGATGTTAGAAAAATAAAAGCTTATCATCCAATCTGTTCCTTTGAATGATGTGCAATTTTATTTCCATGACCAGTCTAGGTCTAACTACCTGGAGTTTAATAGCTCATTACTTGAGAAGACTGCTTCATACAGTAAAAATACAATGATCATTCTTTCTGGATTTGTATCTAAGTTTTCTACTGTTCTATTTTATTTCCATGCCTTCCAAAATTCTTATCCTTTTTTTTCCGGATTTATAGCAGGGAGCTAGGCAAACACATCTCAGGGAAGTCCAACTTAAAGACTCAGATATAAAATAGAGAAAGCTGTATGATTATCCCATTTTTATAAGGTCCCTGTTCCATGTTAGAAGAAAAGTAGTTCCAAATATTGCTTGTTGGTTTATGAGATGCTTGCAGAAGCAGACTCACTTTGAGACACTACAAATGGTAAAATACCTCTAAAGTGACAACAGATCCAGAAGGCTTCGGGGACTGGATGCTAAGTGGGTAGCATCAGCACGGTGCCACCAGTGAAACCAGAGACACTTCATACGGCCTCATGATTCATTGGAGAAGTGTATGAAGCTCAATACAGATGGTAAAGTATAAAGCAACCTCATTTCCTCAGGCAAAAGGAAATGCCAATGAAAATTATCTGCCTGTAAGGAGGAACAAGATAAGAAAGAGGACCGTTTTCTAGAAACACATTAAATATTTCATTCCCAAGTAAAATACAGGAATATGAACAGGCATATGTTTATGAAATCAGGTATGGAAATTTCTACTTAAGACCTGTAGATACAATCTAAACCTGAATGTAGACAAATGGGGTCTTTCTGGATCAACAGGCTCTGCAGGCAATTGCTGGGGAAAGGATGCTGGAGCATCCCTGATCACTCACGCAGCTGCACGGGTTCACTGCTCTCTATCCGTGCATGCACAGAGGTGCCCCACAACTGGTCAGAATGTTGCATGCCAATCCCTGGCTCTGCTGAGAGAAAATCCCACCTCTGCTGGCATACAGCCCAAGCCAGGGATTTGTTGCCATACAGGTTGTTGCCTTAGAATTAACTTCCCTCCCTTCTCCCTGCCTTCTTGGCTAACATGTCCTCTCAAAAGAGCTGATTTCCCTCAATGTCCCATTCGGCAGCAAAGCCTTTAGCATCTTCACAGTGTGGGGTGTGCTGAACAAGCTGGTGCTGTGGGGCTATATACGCCTGTCTCTGTGTGACTGTGGGAAGGGTGAGAGAGAAAGTGCTAGCAAGCAAAGAAGGTCTTTTTGTTTGGGAAGCAGATACCCATTGTAACTTGAGATGTGTTGAGTTTGCTATTAATTCCTTTCTAAGACAGGAGGCTGTTTGCACACAGACTGCCTGGTGTGACTTGCTCTTTTGGCCATGGGTTTGCAGAGTGACTTTGAAAAGCATACGATCTGTCTATTTCCTGAGCAGGAGTGAAGCACAGTACTGCCCACCTACTTCTCTGCCACTACTAGCTCTTGAAAGCAGAAAGAAGCAGGGAGACCATCAGGCACCAGGTTGGAAGTGTCCATCTCAGGCCACAGGCCACGATGGACAGCAGCCTGTCCCCCATTCCCGGCTGCCATCACTCATGCCTGCCCAAGCCCCTTCCTCTGTCCCCCAGAGCCACGATTCTTCTGTCTTATTTACAGTCCTTGAGGACAGAGGCTTTATCCTGTGGTCTGTAATAAAGCTGGGTTTATTGTTCTTTCTCAGTTCTGCATTACAATCTTCTCTGACCCCTTGGCAGCCACACTCAGTTCCCTAGGGGCCTTTGCAAGTTATATTGGAAGTTTACAAGCCAGTATCATTTTTTTCTTTCTTTTAAATAAGGTAGATGCTATCTACTGACTACAGACATTGCTATAGTCCTCTCTAAATACCATCAAGTCATTATTTCCAGCAGTAATGCACATCTAGTTAATCCACATTGATATTGCTTTTTCAGTGTGAAGGCTATTTTGTGTACTAAATGTTACAAATGTTGTTGTTACCTTTTGATTAAATCCACACACCATTCAACTCAGCTTTTCCTTTCAGTGGTTTGACTTTCCATGGCTAAGTTTTCCTTTTCTCGGCATTTACATCCTATCAGTGGCTGAGCTCAGTGGGAATGGGAGGTGCTGGCTGACTCATAGCACAAAGCACTCACTTGGTCTGCAGATTGTCATTATTGAAGTGACTATTAATATCCTTTCAAAGTTCCTCAGTTTGCTACACACTATGGTTTCCCTGGCTTGAACATGCAGAGTATATGATTCCATATTCGAGATGATACTAGAAAAAGTGGACAAGATCTATTTTTATATATATATATTAGACCCTTTAATTAATATAGGATCTTTTTTGAAGAAGTAATAATGAGACTGACAAGCAAGTAGAATTTTTGAGATTGTAAAGAGTTTTATTTAGGGACTTGGATTTCTCCCAACAGGATACTTCCAGCATCCTTTCCCAAGCAACTTCTAATTAATTAAAGTTCCCCACTACAACTAGTTCTGGAGCTGTGCATAATTTTGGCAGTTGCTAACAAATTCATCTATCATTTTCCTTGCTAGCAGCAATATTAGACTTCCGCTGTGGCTGTGCCTGGTACTTTTCACCATCAGCCACCATTTAGACACTTTCCTCACTGAGCTGAGTATGCGGCTCCATAGACACAGTTACAAATGAGGCCTGGTTCTGTAGGATCACAGAGTGGTTTAGGTGGGAAGAGGTGTTTGGAGGTTTCTACTCCAACTGCCTGGGCCAAGCAGGGATTACTCGAAGTCCAGACCAAGCCCTCAGGTCATCTAGCTGAGTTTTGAAACCCTCTCTGAATGGAGAGGGCACAGCATCCGTGCTTCTCCACTCTGTCTATGAAGTGTTTTTCCTACAGATCTGTTTGTCATGATTGTTTGAAACTGGTGACTAGGAGCATATCAGCTGCAAACAAAGCTTTCCAAGTGCTTGGGGCCAGGATAAGGCTTTCATAGCACCACCACTCTCTCTCTTGGCTTCTCTGAAGCCTGCTGAGGGCTGAGCTCACATTTCCATCAAATCACTTATGGGAGTCACGTGCTGGGTCTCCTTCAGGCTGTACACGGTTGTGGATGAAACTTATTGTCACAGTCACCTTTGTTATCTTACCTCTCTGCTAAATTTTGTTCCGGTAGAACAGTGTCTTCACAGACTACCAAAGGTACACACACATCTGTATGCACACACACATCTGTATGCACACACAAACAAGTTCACAAGCGCACGCATGTGTAGAAATCTCTGCAGAAAACAGTTTTAAAATTTTCACAGGATTTTGGGATAGAAACCATTAACAGACATTTTTAAGCACAGTCTCATGCGCTTAGTTATTAGCTATTTGTGTTCATTGTATTTGCTTCACTATTTTCCACCTGGAGACAGGAAGATCCCTGGCAGGCAAAAGATTGCTGGCAAGACATCTCAGCATCCTCACTTGCAGCAGCACAGTCCTGTCACCAGATGAGATAATTTCACTCAGGGCAGCATAGAGATGGTTTGATGCCTGTAGGCCACTGACAAGCAAAACCCCAGGAAGAGTGGGGCAGGGGACACCCCTTGGAGCCCAGCCTGGTCCCTGCTGATGCAAGCAGCACAGCATGCTGTGAAGAGCTGTCTGTTAGTGCAGCTCCCAGCTTGACCCTGGAAGAGAGGGGAGCAGAACAACATCTTTGCACTCAACTTGCTCACCTGTGCAGGTAAAACACCTGGGTGGAGGGGTCTGCCCTTGTCACCAAAACACAGGTAGCAGGTAGGCTGAACACTGCTCAGGAAAGGAGACATTTTTCTGCTCAGCAGAGCAAAACCAGGGCACAAACTAGCTCTCTGCAAGCAGAGACAGGCACTGAAGTCATTGGATAATCTGCTGCAAATTATTTGCCTAGCTCTATTAATTAATGTTTGTGAAGCACTTGGAGGGTTAAATGCCCTTGAGCCATCGTTCACCTAAGCTTTGCCCTCAAACTGACATCAGTGAAAAATCCCTAATGGAGGTGGTAGCAGCAGCAGCACTGAATTTTCAAACCCTCCTAAGGCAAGAAAGCATTATTTTCCCTTCATTTTATGGTCTGTTGAATCTTCTGTTTTTCTTCTTGTATAGCAGGAATAATGTTCATGGACTTGGAGTATTCTTGTGGTTCTCCAAATGCCTCAGATTTAATTTAGCATCTTTCACACAAAAAAATATTATTGCCTCATATACTCCTTCACAGTGAACGTTGTCCCTTCCCCAGTTCTGTGGAGGGGTCCTGGAGCCTAACAATGGTCCCATGGAGTTGTTTCTCAGCTGGTGAAGAGCCCTGCCTTGTGCCTTGGCGAGCATGGATCACACAAGAAGACAGTCCCTGATGGGAAGAAGAGGTCAACCCAGACCTTTAACATTGGCCTGAGCTCCAATCACCCATCTCAGAAAACAAATAAGAAAACATAATAAGATGCACACAGGCTCTTTGTTGCCAAGTCCAAAACCCAATGTGTAAGAATAAGCTTTGTGAACAGGGAGGTCTCCACAGTGAAAGGCACTCTGGGGCAGGCGGCAGGGACCAGAATTGTTCTGGCTGATGGTGCTCAACTCTTTGGCTGCAGACCAGCAGAATGGCCTGGGGTCAGGTCTTAGTGTTTTGGATACCAGCTCTCCAAATAGAACGTGCTTGAATTGTACAAAAACAATAATAAAAGATATCCAGGCTGTTCCAGATGCAGGGGCTCCTGCCTGTCACCCTGATGGACTGAGATTCAGATCCCTGAAATTCAATTTCCCTCTGTAGAACAGCTGCAGCAGCTTTCTGTCATGTGGCGTAACAGTGTCTGATATAGCTCACTGATATATCTGTATCAATTTTGGCACGTACTGCAGGTTTTGTATATTTTAGCTTATTTTCTTATTATGCGCCTGAAATTAAGGGAGCCACACAACTCTGCAAGTGTTTCACATTAGGCAATTCCATTTGGGCAGCTTGCAAAGAGGAATAACTGAGATGATTCTATTTCCAGATTGAGATCAGGTCAGATAACTATCACCTCCCTTCCTCTGCCTGACCTGTAATTCCCAACCCCACCGTCGGTTCTTGCAGTGACAGGCAGTGTCCTTCACATGTTGCTGAGCCATGTGAAAGAGCAGGGGAAAGGCTTCCTGCAAGGGACTGGATTTCCACTTCCAGGTGCAGTACCCAGCACTGAGGATGCAGTAGGGCACGCCACGCCTCGCCTTTCCTAAGCTCCCCGCCCAAGGTCGCTGCTGCCAAACTCTGTGCTCTCATCGGATAAGTGAAGGGAAACCTGGCCTCTTCCTGACCTCCAGCCGCATGGACACTAACTGCAACCAGGGACTGTACATGGAGGTGCAAGTGTTCATCCAGCATGCAGGAAGCAAAGCCCAGCATCTGTACTGTCCACTGCTGGCTCCAGGCTAGGAGTGAAGGGGGCTACCCCTGGAGAGACCATCCATCTCTGTGGGTCAGGCAGGCCGTCTACTGCTGCTCCTGTTCATGTCTCATCTGGATGAAGAGCAAAGGGTGCACCTGGGAGGCAGTCATGTTAACCAAGACATTTCCTATCTTGGAGGCAAATTACAGGTGTGGAAGTGAGAAAGTAAAATAATGGCTATGGATAGTGCTAATAGCCAGTAATCTCTCCAGAAGTCACTAAATGGTGCATCAGTCCCTGTACTGGTGGAGAACTGCAATGGGGGTTTCCGTCTCTATGCAAAGCCTATGCTTTAAAGAAGACTCAGCTGAGCCATTTCTTACCTCAAGGGCACCAAGTTCAACTGTGGACCAGGGCTGCTCTGAGCCTGGGCTGAGGTCTGACCCAGGAGGTACAGTGATACGTGCAGTGGGTGCATCCACACACCACATTTGCTTTGAGTTGTGACTCAGGACATTTATCACAGGCAGCTGTTGCCAGATGGCTTGCGTTACCACCATGGATCACTGCAGAAGGTTATTTCTGATGGGAGCGTCAGAAAACAGAAAATCAGAAACAGCATCTCAGAAGCTGATGTAGCCACTCTGCTTCATGGATCTTCATTTCTATTGCATGAAAAATGCCCCTTCCACCAACTACCTCCTTTAAAGGTCCATCTTCCAGTATCCTCTTTATCCTGTAGACTTACGCAGTCAGAAATGTGCTTTCCCAACACTTCTGCCTTTTTGCTTTGCTCTGCAGGTCCCGAATGGCCAGCATCAACTGCAATGCAGAAGTGGAGCAGAGTCATTTCAGGGCTGAAGGGGTGCAGCCTGTGATCCATCAGGCTCAGCAGCAGTGTCACAGCTATATCCCTCCTCTAACCTGGCAGTATTCTCACCTGGGCACCATGAGCCCTAACAACCCAGGCAGAAGTTCCAGCCCTCCTCTTCCCTGAGCAAACACAACTACAAAAGAGAGCAGTCTGAATTTCCTCTCCTTTGAGCACAAGGCTGGCGAGTGTGTACGTGTGTGTATATTAGCTCAAGGAAGGGATGGATTAATTACGTGATGATGGGAGAGAGAATGCTCTCAGGGCTCTGGGCCTGCCCCCCACCAGATTTTACTGGCATTTTCTGCACATTTCTATTAGCTCAGTGGGCACAGCTTGTATGCAAACAAGTACAATAAAGCTCAGTTATTGTTTGGTATGATGGAAGCCTGGGATTCTTTCTTTTTTTTTTTTTCACAAGCATTGTTTCTACTTGTCATTAAGGCTCACTTTCGAATCTATCTTTGTAGGAGGTTGGTCTGTTTTGATATTGTCATTTGCATTCAGCCAGAGCTCTCTGGCCTGAAGAGGCATTTAAGGCCAACTGAGATTTTTTGTGTTTTCTCCTTTGTTTTTCTTTTTCTTTTCAGACAAGACAACCAGAAAAGACAGGGGAGAAAAGCACTTGCAAAGAAAAACATATAATTAGCAAAAGTAAATACATCATTATTTGATGGTTTTCATGCATGTTACTGTTTCAACTGCTCATGAATTGTTTCATCCAGATTGTAAAATGTTCATATTTATATGTTACTCAGAAAGAGATGTGATGCCCTGGAGAGGCTAATTCTTGGTTTGCAGATTGTTTACAAGCTGTCAATTGCAATTTGAATATATTTGCAATTCATAGGGATGATAAATAACGTAAGTCACATGGCATAGTTTCTGCTCCTGAGCTGCAGTACATCCCCGCATGAGTGACACCAAGGTAGGCAAGCATTTGTCTCCCCATCTGCCTCTCAAATCACACATTTAATGGAGCAAACAAACATAATACCCAAGAGTACCTCTGGGATCTCATAATAGTATTCTACCCTGCCTGACTCCCTGGAAAGCTCTGATCTCATGGCATTGTGTGTGGCCACCTTTTGCTGAGTCCTGTCTCAGTTACAGCTCACACGTGAGCAGGATGAGTATTCTGTATGCTTTCTCTATATGTCACCTAGCACGCTGTGGGACAACCAGCCAGAAAGGGACAAAAGGAAAACTATGCCATAGTGACTGCACGCTTTGCCTGGATGTGGACGACTGAGAACTTGGGACACTTTGGTTCATTACGCCAGACATGTGGGGGTGACTCTGTTCTCTGAGGGATGATTAATAAACGCAATTATCAACACAATACAATCTGCAAATTGCATTTTACAATAAAATGCCAAATCAGCATTTATTTCTGGCTCCTATTTCTTTTTTTTTTCTCCATATTTGAAGTGAACTTTTGCAAGTGCTTTCATAAAAGAAGAGAGAATCTCTGAATATTCCTAGGTGGTGAGGTTGTAATTTCAAGCAGTATGGCTGCCTTTCATTTTGTTTCTCCTTGGTATAAATCTTGTTTGATGGAACTGACCCCATTACTCACAGGGAATTATGCTAGAAAGTCCCTTCATTTCATCTCCTGGTGGAAACAAAATGCTGTCTCTTGTTCTTCTCCTAAAAACATGGCTATTATATTGCATTGTATGTGGCTTGCATGATCGTAAATATATGTAGCCATTCTGAGTATCATAAATCAGTGTTTTCAAATTGGCACATTTGCCTACCTTTACAATAGCTTAAGGTGATTCTCTGTCTTCACAATTTTTCCTGGTTTTGAATACAGATCTCTTCTCTACAGTTTCCCTCATTACTTCCTATACCCTTGCACTATAAAACAAAAAGTATACCCTTCTAGGGCTTCTCAGCTGTTACTGGGTCTCCCCCATTTTGTCTGATCTTTCCTGCTAGATGACATTTCTCTCCAAGGTTGTCCTTGTTTTTTCTACACTGTTTTTAGATGGTTCACATCTTTCTTCAAGTCCAGTCCACAAGACTCGACTGTATCAGCTGGGACCTGGATAGATTGGAACTGTATCTTAATGTATTTCATATGCAATTGTCAACTTTATCTGTTCCTGTTAAGAAATTTGATATTTACACATGTATGACACTACCAAATAATTTTTGTTTGTGATGTGCTGTACACAGTGTCTTTAGCTACAGAAATGTTTTCTCTCAGCTTGTGCAGATGATTCCTTTCAAATGACAATTACTTGTCTTTGTGTTTACTAAACTGCATCTATTTTTTCAGATTATTAGGCAATTTCTTAAGGCCAGTTTTAGGAGAAACTGACAGAGGAGATTGATAGATTGCTTTTCTGGGGTACATGTATGGATCATATAGTTTTTGTTGCTCTCATTAATCTTCCCTGGTTGGACTTGCTGGCCTGTTAGTGGTCTTGGACATCAATCAGGTTAAGACAAGCTGGGGAGGTCGTGATCTGGGGGTACCCTGGGGATACCCTCCCTGTGTCAAAAGGGTGGGATGGCAAAGAGCAAAGATAGCTGAAGCCAAAGGTCTCTGGGCATTGAAAGCGAGGGTGGGAGAGTAACAGAAAAGGAACTACCCAAATCCTGAAGCTGACAACTCTCTAAAACGGGAGACATTCCTGTCACAGGAAGAATTACTTACTGCAATTTGTGATGCCAAATCACTTCTTTAATAAGTGTTCTGTGTGGATGCAGAATATTTTTACAATAAGTAACCAGTTTGATACAATATCTCCATGCAGACCATCCCCAAGTCTTTCCCACTCTCATTATGTGAAGCTCTTTGAACTGCGTCAACCCACTATTAGAATTTGCCATGTGTACAGTGTCAATTGTTACCCTGAGGAATGGGATGGATGATGACATGCTTAGATAGTAATGCTTTAAATTAAGATTCCTGAATATGCCTCTGATGTACAGAGGTTAATTAAGAAGCTATTGTGAGCTGAATTAATACCATTTGCTTATTGAAAACATAAGTCATGAGAATTAACAACAAAGTCATAAATATATTTCCCTAAGGGCCAGATCCTTCAGCTCTTCCTCATTTGAGTAATCCTTACTCATGTGAGTAGTCCCATTGAATTAATTGAGACTACATGTATGAGTTCATTTATCTATGACTAAGAAGTTGCATAGTTGGGTCCCACACAATCATTAATCTAAAATGAATATGTTTTTAATGATAAATTGGTATTTAGATGGACTATAATGGTTGTTTACATCCAAACCTTGCTTTAATAAGGCTGGTTTAGCCTGCCAAGTAAATAAATTCAGCTTTTAATTAATAATCAAGTTACAGAGAAACAACGATTACGGATTAAAAGCAGAATTCTGACATAGACAAAAAACAAGTGTGAGGTTTCGTTAGGTCCATTACAATATATGCATCTTTTCTGATAGCTGAATGGAAAGCTGGTACATTTTCACCACTGAATTGAGTATCATGATCTGAGCTATTTCTGAGTGAGTTTGCTCTAGAACCAAAAGCAGGAAAGCCACGTGAGTGAGAGAGAGGGATGCTTAACCAACAAGGTGACAACCCAGCTCATCCTGCTGTTCCAATACGAGGTACTCATACTATGGGTATTTCACTCTGCCATGTAAAAATGCTACCTCCCACCCTGCTAGATCAGGGTTCTCCTCATGCTCTGCTGCAACACCTTTATATTGTAGACATGCTAAGAGTCAATGAACACCCCTAAAGCATATTCTGGCAGCAACAATATTGTACTCGTCCTCTGGTGTTGTGAACAGGAAGAGATCACTCCACTGCAGCTGTTTTATCCTGAGTCTGCCTGGCCAGCATTGAACCATAGAATATTGAGTGTTTGGGAGGAAACAGAGGTCTCAGTCTTCTACAAGATCACCTTAGACCAACCTGACTCCATCTGTCCCCTTGGCAAAAAGCCTCAGTGTGGACACTTCCAAATGGTGCAAAAATAGATGCTGTTCCCTCCCCTGTGGATTGAGTCATGCATGAGATGCGACCATCACTCACAGCCAGAGCCTGGTGATTCCTAAGCAGAAGAGTAGTTGTTGCATCACCTGATCCTAAAAAGTCCCATGCAACCTCTCTAGCTGGGGCCAGACACAGCACATTT
The DNA here is from genome assembly GCF_963264785.1 of Psittacula echo. Taxonomy (NCBI): domain Eukaryota; kingdom Metazoa; phylum Chordata; class Aves; order Psittaciformes; family Psittacidae; genus Psittacula; species Psittacula echo. The sequence goes on along the minus strand of NC_137738.1, from coordinate 32,013,203 downwards.
TCCTTTGTACCTCTAGTTGCAGATGTGCGTGACTTCAGTGGAGACTCTTTTGGGAAGAAAAAGTAGTGGGAGTTTGTTTTTCCAGACTTTAGCCTAGTCTATTTGGTGGAGAGGCAGAAAAGAACCTACTGGCTGTTGACAGAAACAGTTCAAGTGGATGTCAATAGCCAAAAGGTTTTGTTTTCTCCCCACCCCTCCCACCCCCCTTCCTCCTGATTATCTGCATTTTCCCAAATTTCACATCACACTCCTCCTGGCTCCCCTTTTCAGTGCTTAAGAACTGCCCAAGGATGCACAGGGAAAGGTTGTCCTTACACCATGTCCTCCAGACTAGAAGGAAGCACTATAATGAGTGCTTTCAGAGACTCTCTCTTCTTCAAGACTTCCAGCTCAGGGTAGTTTTTTGGAAGATGAAGTTGCTGTACAGAATAATACTAATGCCTCATTTAAAGACTAAAAGAAACCAAAGCAAACCAACCTCAAACCTTTAGGAATTCAACTACTTGAAATTGATATTAGCACACACTTTGGCAATTAGGAAAGTAAATATAATTTATCACTGCACATTTTGATTCTCTGATGTCCTTTAAATCCCTGGAATCCATGTCAACCACCTAAGTGATACAAACTCAATTATAAGTAAAAGCTAAGCAATTCCTGCAATGATTTATAAGCATCTGTGATAAAAGGGAAGGTTGTGATCTGGGAGAGACCTCTTACTATTGGGCCTTTGTGACATTTATTTACTCATCCCCATAAGTTACTTACATTGCAAACACTATCTTTCAGAGGTACGTAATAAAAATGACAATTTAATACAGCAAATTAAATAACAGTAATAGGATTTGGTATTTATTTTGAAGAGCATAATTTTCACTCTTTTCTTTTTCTTTTTTTTTTTTTTAACTGAAGTCAGCTGTCACTTGGGAAAATCTGGACCTATGGAGAGCGTATCGCGTCTGGTCCAGCCTTTCCCTGGGTTCCAATGGCTGTTTCCCACAGTGGCCGGGAGAGGAGCAAGGATGTGGGTGCTGCTCAGCACGTACGGTCCAGGGCTGTGCCTGATGATGGAGCCCCATGCATGCATGGCAGAGGGAGCAGAGACACTCACATCTTCCACTTCTAGTGGAGAAGCAGCAAGGGAAGGAAGGGGCAGAAAGAACAGATGGAGGTGATGATATCAAAAGAAGGAGGAAAAAAACGTGGGAGGAGAATAATGAGTCAGAGAGGTTTTGTCGTCTACTTTTACAAGGAAAACGGTCAAACAACAAGGCAAGACAGATCATAAATATGGGCATTTGCATTCATCTGTGAGTTAGAACCAAAGGGTCTACTGGAGAAGCTGGACTGTCGGGAAATAATGCAGGAGCTAGGGTGTTTCTCTGTGCAGCTCTGGAGCCCTTCTAGTGCCCTCCTACGGTTTACACCTCCTTCAGGAAGCTGACAAGGTAGAAGTTAATGACAGCAGTTAACACGTTAGATCACCAGGTCATGCTGCCTTTGCTCCCCCTTCAACCTCCTTCACAGCAAGTAAACAGACAGGGCCTTAGACTGGAAATGTGTTCTCTGGTACTTCCGCAACACAAACAGTGCAGTAATGGAAAAACAGTCTGTTTATCCTCAGAGTGTTAGCAGATGGCAGATCCTTCCCACTCCCTCCCTCTGCTGCAAGCAAAGCTCCCCAGTGAGTCCCCGAGGCCATTGCTGGGTGCAGACATTCTCCAAAGCCCCTCAGTGAGGTATGCGCAGGGCACAAATGAAGGTCAATTCCACAACTTCTCAGGGGCTTGTGCGGAAGCATTGACTACAAGGGAAAGGCTGCACAGGGATTACCTGTAGGTACATGCGTTCTAACTAGAGTATTGCACAGATGGAACATGCTGCTGCAAAAAAGGAGCACTCTGGACTTCCTTTACAGTAAGCCAGCCGCAGGCATGTCCTTATCCCGTTCCAAGTGCCCCACAAGGCAGGGGATGAATGGAGGAGCTCATAACTCCTCTGTGGGCCCCCACATCCCAGCTGGCACAAAATGCCCACCCAGGGACCACAGTTAGCACAGCCAATCTCCCCTACTAGAGAACAGGCAGCTCCATTTCAAATGTTTCTGAGAAGAGAGAGACAAGAGAAGAGGTAGTCATGGCCTTCCCCGCACCCCTTTGCTGCATCTCTAGAGCCCACAGGCCCATGGCCTCTTCCCAACCCAGCTGAGTCAGCTGCAAACCCCTCCCTGGACACTTGGTGCCCCCCTCTTGTCAGAGGCTACAGCCCACTTCTCAGCTAGGCTGTTTGTGGGATCACTTCTCTACCCAGTGCATTCAAAATGCTGGTTTCCAAGTCTTCAGTTGTAACCAGAATAATGTGTGTTAGACAAGGCTCACGCTACCGCCAGCTGAGAGGTCTGAGCGGCCACGGTGAGATTCATGTCACCTCACCCCAGACATCTTCCTGCCTGTAAGGAGATGGTCTCTCAAAACTAGATAACTGACACAGCCACAAGCAGGGCTCAAAAAGCATCCGAGACAGGCTGGGGAGGGTAATCAGAGAACACGTACTAGATGGATGCCTGAGCTAACCTAATCCAGGACTGCAACAGGATCTGATTCTGTCCTTTGCAAGTTATATCACTTATAATTTTGTTACACCTTTATTTTTCCTCCATATATACGTTAAGGCTTAGGTCCACAGCCAATCCAGGAACACTCTTGATTTTATCTGTGGATGCACAGCATCTTGTGTTGTGAAGGTAAGGATTGATGAGTTCGTAAGTAAGGACCCCCAAATAAGGTAAGAATGAACTACCACAACAGGATGATTACTATCCTGCTGGAAGCCTTGACACTCAAATATCCACAGGGATCACTGACTGCCTGCTCCTTGCTCTCTGACAGAGGCCGGAGCATCTCCTTGGCAGGAGTTCTGGGAGGGCATGGTTAGATGAGAGCTGCTGTCTGTGCTTGCAAAGTGCCGTGCTGTGCTCTGACCGCACTCATGCCACCTCACTCGAGACGTTGCGTCTTCCTCCAAGAAGGAGGAAGGAGGGAAACATGCATTTCTACAAGGTGACTCATCTAACGTACTTTAGACACCTCCTTTAGGAAAAGGTGGGTTGCACTGTGGCTTTTGGCACAGAAAGTAGGTACCTGGTTGAGTTGCAGACAATACAGCTCTGCACACGTTGCTAGCTGTCCTGAATCAGGCATCAAAAAACAGTGAATACTTCAGAAAGGTTGTTCTAACTTTTTCTCCAGCTGTGCTGTTGTGCAAAGGTCATCAGTATTAGCAAAGTGCTTGGGTAGTACAGTTTGTAAACAGCAGTGCCTAGAAGGAGATTAATTTCTCTGTATTCAGACCAGAGCTTGGATGTCATCAGCCATTTAAGACCCATGGCTTTAAGATGAACAGTGGCCTTAAGAAAGAATACTGGCTAGCCTCCATTTGCTGTCACATCTTCAGGGCGTCAGTCACTAGTGTACGGTAGGGAATCAGCATGAATTCTGTGCAGGAGTGGTGATGGGTACATTTCCTTACCTTCTCTAGTAAATATACGTTCAGAATCATCAGCCAGCAACAGAGCTGTCTGGGATACATAACAGCCTCTTCACCTTTGGAGCAGTACAATCTGATGTCCATGTGTCCCCAGGCAGCCTGGAGACCAAGGGATACCCAGTTACATCTGGCTGCCCTCTTTGCAATCCCCCTCATGCTGAAGCTACCAAAGCCTCTGAGAGGCAGTTGTACCTCAGTCACTATGGATGGCACTGTTTCAATTAAAGCTAATTTAGACTTCTGCTTTGAGACCTGTCCAAAGATATACGCACATCTGAAAAACACCTGAAAAGTTAAAATGTTCAGCTAGCTTCTAGCTGCTGCAAAGAACCCACAGCCTCTGCCCAGACTATCTTGCTGCTGCTCATCAGCACCAGTTTCTTTTAGCACCATCCTTCTTCCTCAAAAGGCACTGATGGTAGGAATAGCCTCTGAGAAGCAGCAGTCAAGACAATAAGACAAGTAATGTCACTGGCCACGCAGAGTTGAGAGGAAAGGGCAGCAGTAGAGACATGCTTCCAGCTACCCCTCACACTGTTGTTTCAACCATGACAATTTGTCTTTGCACCTCTGTTTCCCTCTCTGCCTGCAGCTGGGATGGGCACATCCCTCATTCCTGTGGCTGCCTTCCTGATACATGGCCTTACGTTGCTCTTCAGAGATATTGTGGAAAGAAGAGTGAATGAAATGAAACTGATGCCAAGCCCACCTATGTGGTTTACCTAATCCTAACAAGTCACAACAGAATTTGGGGGCTGCATCTTATTCAAGAGGAAGTGATGGCTCCTGAAAAACATGTATATTTCTTCAGGGGGTTTATTTGCTTTTCACTGTCAAAGTTACAATTACTCATTCAGACGACAGCAGCAATGTATCACCCCTCAGTAATGCAGGTATGCAACTTCCTCTTTACTGCTTGGAAGGCATCTTGCCCCACTCTTGGCTTCCTACAGCACATCTGACTGCTGCAACAAATGTGCATCTGTTCTCCGTCTCACCACCATGTCAAAGGAATCAGCACAAGATCCCTCGCAGGCGTATTTTAGATGTGTAATACTGATATGCTTCATAAAACATATCAGCACATTTCAAAAGTTATGTATAAAATTTAAGTCCATGAGTCAAACCAGGGAGTGGAAAGTGTCCCACATGCTAGACAAGAGCCAGCACAAAGCTGAAAGCCATTGAAGGAAATGGGCAGAAGCCAGTGACACAAAGCTGGTTTTCCCCTGTCCCGTCAGGGATTCCAAAGCTTGTGAAACCCTGATCTCCAGCAGGAAACAGAGAGGGAACAGTGCATGGTGTGCAATGGAAGGGGGGTGGTATATGCGTGTGTGTCATTTTCACAGCATTCAGGTTCACTCTGACCTTCCTTTGGAGCGTTGGTACCAGCCTGACTCAATTTATGGCAGAGCTTAAACTCCCTTCAAGGTCTCTCAGATAATGAGGTAACTCTGTGAGTGGGTTTGAGAGCATTGAAAAAGTAAAACCCACTTCCCTCCACCTGGCATACACGTGCCCTGATGGCCATCAACTTTCTAGCTGCATGTGGCAGGGTCTGGCTCTCATGTTACTTCACAGTTACGATCTCTAACCTCACTTCTTAAGCAGAGTACGAAGGGGAGGTCACAAAGGATTTGTCAAGTTTCCTGGCTCCAGAAGGAACCAGATGTGTGAGGATGAGGCAGGTCTCAGCTTGCTATGCAGAAGCTGCAGACTTGAGGCATTTAACCTGCTTTACCATAGTGAGGCTTCCACTGGGAAGCTGCTGTATCCAGATGTCAGCGTCCTCTTTAACTGCAAACTTGTGACAAATGCCAGCTGCATTGCCTCCAAGCCAGGAGTTTCATCAGTTCTTCAGCTTGTCTGTCACAGTATGGTGTAGGTGAAGCATCAGCCTCATTGCTGGCACTAACTGGGCTATTTATTCCACTACATCAGTTTGTTCAGCTGAGCATAGCATACAATATAGTGAAGGATCTTGTGTTTCCTTGCTCATCTTTCAAAATCACGTCAAACACTAAAGGAGAAAGAGAGCACCAGCAGCAGCACACTTCACAGGGGATCTCTTGGGGGAGTAGAGGGGTAAAATAACATGAAGAATAGTTCAGATCAATAAAAATATTTGCATAAATTGGGTTGGGGTTTTTGGCAAACCTGTGAATGACAAAAGCAAACTAGAATTAGGTCAGCGGTAGAAGTCCTTTAGATTTTTCCCTAAAAATCCAAAGAAATCTCTTTCCTTTAAGGCCATCAAAGATGAGCAACTTACTGGAGCCAAGACTCTGTGGGTGATCAAAGCTCTGTGGACATCCACATTTAGCACAGGGAAGAATGTAATAGCAAGACAAATTCAGACTAGGAGACAAGTGGCTGTAAAAGATAGAAAGGTGATTGTTAATTAAAGAGATTTCCCTTGCCACTTTGCAGTAGCTCATGTGGATGAGCCCTACAGATTCATTTTACAGAATCACTGAAAGGACCAGGATCTGAAACCTTCAGCACTATTAAAGACTGGAATATAAGCGTGAGTGCATTCACTAGATTAGGGCCCTTGACTCTAACAGAAGCTGGGGAAGCAAAATAGCGATGTTGCTTATTTCCTGAGTGTAACCAATTTTTAGCACCTTTGAGAAAAAAACGAACACAGTAATTCTCATTTTACAGTTTAATTCCTATTTCTTTGCATGTAAGGAAAGAGAGGTAGGGAAGCTGGATGACTTGCAAGAACAGGCATTAGCATGTGAGAGTTACTGGCACCTCATTCAAGGCTCATCTCAGATCACACTCCTCTCTGTGTAGGTTTCCAGAAACCAAATAATACCTGGCAGAGATGATAGGTTTTAAAATCTAATTACAATAGAAAGAATGTGGTACAGTGGATGCATTTTCTTAAGCCATTTGACACCTTGCCTCATAAAACTAGCACAGAAGTGAAATTCAAATTTATTCCAACCTAGAGGAATCCCCCAAAAAACTAATCATTGCCTGGATGCAAACAGCAGGTAACCAGGAACAGCAATGTCCTGAGCTGGGGATGGGTCCAGCAGGGTGCCAGCAGGACTGGATGAGATAAACAGCGTGTTACATCTGCAGGTTATATTCAGTCTGTGGTGACGCAAACATCAGTGAAAGCAGAGGAGAAAAATCAAAGGTGAACTGGAAGAATTTGAAATGTGTGAAGTGCATAATGAAACAGACTCCAAATTGCATTAAATACACACTGAACATTTAGAGGAGCAGATATTGAGTAAAAGAGACACAAAAAGCAGAAACACCAGCAGGACCTAGTAAGCACTTAGCAGTAAGTGACAGATCTCGCTTGGTCCGTACAAGAATCTCTGCTCCAGAGGATTCATACTCAAGTCATTAACCAGCAATATCAGGCAGTAAAACCATTATATTTTGGCAGCACAAAAGAATGACAAACAAAACTTAAATTATATGTTTTTTATGCAGAAGACCCATAGAGTCATAGAGTTAGGCAGAGGGGAAGATGAGAGTCCATTCCTGTGCAGTGCGCATAAAGATACTGCTAACATCCATCTTTAAGTATAAATTCAAAAGAGGAATAATCCATACCGGCACAGGAAGGATTAAAGAAGGATGTTATGAAACTGAATGAAATCAAGTATTTGTGATGAAAATCAGGCAAAATGTTCTAACATTGGATCCTGTGGCACTGCTAAAAAATTGTCATGGGCTTTCTGGAAACATTCAGTCAGAAAAAGCATGCTTCTACAGGAAGGACACTCAGGGAGGTTTCTTTATATGGTTAAAGATGCATTATGCATTTCTCTCCCATAGGCTGCATTGAGAGAGAAACTCGCTCCTCACAACTGAGTAGAAGATGGATACTCCAGAAAGCATAGAGTTTTATAACCATCTAGACAGTAGCCAGCAAGACAAGTTATTGCTGGAAAATGAAGGGCATCTTTCATGTACTTTCAAGAGGAACAGGCTGCCATGACAGCTGAGAATTGTGATCACCTCTGTGGAAGCCATCATCCCCCAATGAGGAAGGCAAGGGAGCAGCTCCAGGGGTCAGAGGTAGGTTCTCCTTTTGCGGGTGTCCTCTGCTTGAGCTCACAGGGATGGCAGAGCTCATCCTTCATGTGTTGTCATCACTCAGAGGTCTGCTGTGGCTGGGGGAGCTGCAAGAACATCCAGTTAGCAACAGGGAGCAACATGAGACCCTGGTGACGGCTAGACAAGACATGGCAAAGAGAGGAGGGGAAGCAGCTTCGCATCAAAGCCTTGCCTCCATCACTGGGACCATAGCAGGCACTGGAGCTGAAATGTAGACCAGCAGAAGGAACCGGTTGTCAAGCCTGACATATGGCCAACAAACTAATATTGAATGTACACATGAAAAGCAGCCATAAACCAGCATTACAACAGTTGTGAACCTGAAGCCTATCTCATTTTTCCCACCCACCTTCTCAAACAGCTTTCTTCTTCCCATTGCCCTTCTGAAATGAACAGTGCTCAGAGTGTTGTGTTGCTGGTGTTTATCTGGAAGAATGACATCATGGGTTTCCTTTTCCCAAACCTTCCTCCCTAACAAAGGACAGCAAAACCAGTATTTGGTACAGAGATAGGCACAATTGCAGCCTGGTGCCTTTCATCAGAGAAGTGACCAAACACCAAAGCTCATTAACACAAGGTGACTACCAGAAATATTTTCATCCTGAAAGTTTCTTATTAACATAAAGACCGGTGACTGAATTCCACAGACTTCACAATAACAGAAATACGGCTTTATCACTACACTTCCTTCCTGCAATCCAAAGCCCAGGATGCAAGTGAAGGCATTTTAAGAGCAGCTAGGTGAACTTGTGGACTTGCAGAGGTGGGTGGTTAACCTGGCAGTAATGTGCCTGCAAAGGAAGGAGAAGCTTTATTCCAAAACACTGCTGGAGGCTCTTCAGGCTCTACCTCGCAATGAACTTCTGTTAGTTACATGTAAACACCTTGCCTTCTTCATTGATCCTCTCCAGAAACCCAGCCTTAAGGGTTTAGCATTAGACCAGCTCTGAGCATGACTGCAACAGGAGAAAACATGTACAAGAGAGACCAGAAAAGTGGCAGAAGGCAGGATTCAGGATTTGAATGGCATGCTAAATTTCACACTGGCATTTTGTACATCCTTACCAGATGACAGTTCTCACTTGGTCCATACAAGAATCTCTGCTCCAGAGGATTCATACTCAAGTCATTAACCAGCTCTCAAACTTGCTCCAACTCTAATTTGCTGATTCTTCAACTAATGCTGAGTTTGGCTTCCCCCTCACCCTCAAACTTGTGTTAAAAATACTCAACTCCTCCTTCTTTTTTTATGGAACCTGGCTGAGATTCTTTGAAACTCCATCTACCCTTCCTTTCAGCCTTGTCTGAACTTTCCTAAAGTAAAAACATATTTGCACAAGGGCTTAATTTGACAACAAAGGATTTTGGTGTTAAATTTACTTTGGGAACTGGTCCCAGTCAACGCTGCAAAAAAAAAAAATGTGGTTGGACATTCATTTTATGGAGTTTTGATTCTTGTGGGTGTTTTGTTTTGCTTTGAATTGTTGAAATACGGCTGTTTCAATGATGGGTTCTGCCCATTTCAGCTAGGTGAGTACAGAGGGAAGTCAAGGTGTTTCCCTTCCTCAATTCCTCTGCACTGGACCTGGGTGCAAGAAGCTGAGCTCCAGGCTTGTGGGAGGCTGAGAGTGCTGGCATGTAGCATCCCACCTGCCTGCAATTAGAAGAGACCATCATTTATTTCTTGGATTTGTTACACCAGTAACAAGAAAGACAAATCAATTAATCCAGCCTTAGCAGGGTGACATTAAACAATATAACCATTGATTAAACCTCATTTTTCATTGTAGATTTTAGCCTAAAGTCACAGTCTTGTAAAAAAACTTACCACAAAGCAGGGACCAAAAATGGTTTTTCTTTTGTAATGTTCTAAGACTGCACTAAATTATGTTTCTGAAATTGAAATCATGAATGCAGGTTTGCATGTGAGACTCTGCCTGGTTTTTTTGGTTGTTTTTTTTTTTGCATGGGTTTAACCTGGTCTTCTGCTTTTGTACTTCTGCATCATGTAAGAAAACGGAATGTAAGAAAGGAACTTCTGGAAAGAGACACTGACAGATATGTAACAACCATTGGAGCAACAGCAATATATTTTCTTGCAAAAATTCAGTGAGTGCGGACTTCAGACCAGGGTCCTGAAGCAAACAGCCCTCCATGTACGACTGTTCATTTACCAAACACATGCTTTAACCAAGCTACCTTGAAGTGGTCGGGGGAACACAGAGGAGGTGTCCAGTTCATAGGCAACTTTGTCAAAGTGTATTCCTGTAGCTGAGGTGCTGAGAAGTCTGGAGAATTTCAAGAGAAGAACAGTTTCACATCTATTGGACAGAGTTTGGAAGAGACACGGGCTCTCTGACAGTAAGTGCAGACCTGTTCTAACATGTCCTTACCCACAAAGATAAAGACAATGAGAAGAGGGCCCTTGAAATAGATGGAAACCCCACTAGACTCACTGGTGAGCTGAGTAGCCTGGGCTAAGGAAGGAAACAAACTAGGAAATAAAGTGTAGTTTTGTGAGTGCTTACACACCCTGAAGCTGAGCTAATCTTTCTAAATAATTTTTCCCCTCATCCACTGAATTTTGAGATGGAGTCTTATGCATCTCGTTCCAAACAGATACATGAAGATGCTTCTTTAAAACTAAAATCCCAAACTTTTGCAAAATTCTATGCAGAAATTATTTCAGCTGTAACTGTAATCTGAAAAGAGTTGTATGTATTAAACAGCTGTGGCTAGGATTATTCTAAAACTTGACATTTCACTGTGTAAAGGTGCTTTTATTTAAGTTCTTCATAAGCTAAATGCTAGCAACATTTGAAATTACATCTATGGACAACTAGAGATGGGGGCAGGACAGATGATGATCATGATTAAAGCCTGAGTTTAAGTGTTATTTCTAAATTTTCAGTGGGGAGTTATATAATTGTAAGGATTACAATTTTAACATTGAATCAGGAGAACAAGATCTAGACTCTAAAAGGGGCTAGGATGAGCAACAAATTTATTTTGCATGGATCAGGAAAATTGGCAACATTTGCCATACAATTTGCTGAAGTTTATGTGGAATTTCCATTTACTTGAGGTGAATTATTAAGTATATGGCCTGAACGATAATAAATATGATTTATAAGAAGAAAACCTTTAAAAAGTATTTAGGTCCTAAGAAAGATGGGAAATAATTAAAAACCTGGGCAAAAGATGCAAAAGCAGCAGAAGTATCATCACTTCTGGTTAATGCACGCCTTTCATACAGATCCTTGACCATGCCAGGAAATTAAATGTTGTCGTTTTCCAAGATTCACCTACAGTTAAATCACACATCTTGGAAGAAATAGATCTTTGTGTCTCACCAACAATGCATTAGTTCCTCTTTCATTGAGAAAACAATTACTGACTTGATTAAGAGTGTACTCTTTTCCTTTGTTATTACTGTTGTCTTATATTAAGGTTATTTGATGTTTGCTTTACACAGCTGAAAGGCAAATAATTCACTGACTCCTTAGTTATTTTCTAAGCAGAATAAGCTGCCTTAGAAATATTTGAAAGTATGAGACAAACAGATTGTACTCTTGGAAGTGCATTTTTTTGCCTCAGTAGCCTCAGCTGAGAAGTTGATGCCAACTTCAAGGTATACACCAAGTCAATAGAGACAAATTGGTGGAAATTTGTTTCCAAAGAGAAGTCTGAGTATTTCCTTCCAGTTACCCACTCAGCTTGTGCCGGAAGGAATACAACAAAATATGCAAAAGATAGATAAGTTATCATTTGATCTCCATAGTCATTTGCCAACATTTTAGTTTTCGTCTTCCACCAGAAAAAAAAATCACGACCATATGGGACTATATGGGATATTTAATTTCATCAGTCTTGAATTTATGTAAATTCTGAGTCCTTCTAGTCTCAGGTGCTCATCCATGTAGTGAAAAAATCTTAAAATATTGTTGAACTATTGAGTTACTTTTTCTACAGTAGACTGTCTAGTTGGAAATTTTAAGTTCTGTAAGGATAATGTATAATGAAGACCAAAAGAATGACTGAATTGTCTGTAGGGGTCTTTTACATTATGATAAAAGTTACTTCTAAATAAATGCTTAAATTTAGAACAAAGGTCTGTTTATAACATGACACTTTCATCTAAAGATGAGCTACAAGCAAGCATTGCTGGCAACGTCTGTGGTCATTAAAGTAACGCCCTTCTAAAAGCATGTAATACCAAAGCAGAAAAACAGGAAAGGAATTTTGCTCAATAACATCCCATCTTATTTGACCTTTCAATTTCAAAGACAAAATTGTCTTACCTTACTTCAGGGACTTTTTTGTTGAAAGAATGACAACTTTCTGGACCATCTTAAATATTAGTAAGCTGAGAATTGCAAAATGTAGTGCGGTTTATCTGGATCAGAAGAAATATCAGATATGACGATATTTAGCAAAGTGTTTGTGCACACTTCAGAGGACAAATATTAGAAAATGATCCAGTATTTTATCTTCAAATTGTCATTACCTGATATTCATTAAGCCTCTGGTATTTACTGTGTTTATTCTTATCTCAAATATACTAATGAAAGAATATACCCCTTGTGTAAACAAGGCTTAAATACATCAAGATAAATTGCAAAATATTGAGATTGCCAAGGTTTTGTTTCATATTGAGGCTAACTTCAACTGGGGACAATAAGCATTTCATGAACTGATTTAAAACCAAAAGATATCTTTAAGATATTTAAATTTATGATAACCACCACTTTAAATAATAAGTTTGTGCTTACATAAATAATCTTTTAGATTCAACAGCTGTAGAAAAAGTGCATGCCATGCTGAGAGGAATAGCATTTCTTTGGATGTCCCTGAAAACACTGCCTTTGTTTTTCATGAGGATTTCTCTTATTCTCATGTACGAAAGATGATACTCAGAACTATTTCAGCTTCTTAAGAAAAGCAGCCCTTGCTTCTTCCAGTGGTCCGTGTAATATGGAAGTAGGTACCCTGTCCTATTAACAGTAACATGGCTAACAATTCTGACTTAGCATAATATAACATTGTTTTCTGACCCCATATCATAGGGTAGGACGAAATTGCAATGAGGCATTTAATATTTGATTTTTCTTGAACACATCTAGGTGTTCTATAATTTATCGGCAGGAATCCTCGGGTTAATTTTACAGTGTCTCAGATACCCATGTGTGATTTTTGGTTGGGTTTTTCTGCAAGAAGATGAGTACGCACAGTATGCTTCCCTCTTTTGCCATTTCACAGGCAGTAACCAGTTGAGAATAAAGGGGATTTCTAAAACCATGGAGCCTCAAGCCAGTAGGACACAGCCATGGTGGTGACAGGCTGGAGAGTTGTGCCACATGTGTTGGGCCAGTGCTGAGTTGTGAGTACAAGAAAAGACATTCAGGTAAGAGGATGGCACCAAAACATGCCATTTCTTCTGGAATAACTTCATGTGGTCCAGCTGGAATGTGAGGGAGTCAGTTCTGAGTTGTGCTTTGCCTCTGCCTCACAAACTGTTTCCTGTAAAAGTAATGAAACTGCTTCTTCTCTTTTAGGAGTTTGTCACAGTTGCAAGCTCTGGCTCCACCAAAGGATGTAATAGACAAGCAAATGACAGTGAATGTTTTATTACTCTTGTAGTCTCAGTCATACAAGGGATCCCATCGATTATAGCACTCTTGGGCTCCTTTGTGCTCCAAAGGGTTTTACCCCAGGTCAACCAACACGTGGTCCATAATTACTTGTAGCACCTCATTTTCTCTCAACAACATGTTGCTCAAGATCTCTATGTAGAAAAGGCTGTTCTAGCTGTTCTCTAGCCAGATGTCTCTAACTGGATTCCTTCTCAGTACAGCTGGTCCCCAGTAGCCAGCAGATGTTGCTACTGAGCAGCAGGAAGGCCAACACACCCCTATCATCCAAAGCTGAAAGTAACTTGGAGCTTCCATATAGCTGTGTCTATATGGAGGGAAAAAAACCCATCCCCAAACGTCAAACTTGAGTCATCTGCGATTAGAGGTGCATAAAGGGAGCAGGGAATCCTGAACCCATTGGGGTATGAAGAAGCTGAATGAACAGCAAAGTAGATCTTGGAGCAGAAAATTCTCTCCAGTATTAGAAATTTTCTGATAGTCTGAGGCTTTAAAATTCATTATATCACGTTGGTGCTAGACCACCAACTTCAGCTAATATCCCTCAGCTTTACAACAGTGTCCAATCAGTACATTTAAGTCTATTAGATTTTCAAAACCAAATGCTTGTTTGGGCATTTGGACAGCATTTTAGGCACTGTTTCAAGCAATGCCCTAGAGCAGTCCATGAAGGACCCATCTGTAAATTTTGCCACTCAGACAGGGAACTGCACCAAGAAATTACAGTCGCTCTAGATACCATCTTTTCTCATAGAGTATGTTGTAAGGGACACTCAAGGAAGTAAATGCAGAGGGACTTTCTTAACTTTTACTCTTCTGGAGTCTTTATATTGTTCTTGTTAGCAATGATAATGATGATTTGCATAACAAATTGATCTTGTCTCCAGTTGGGAGGGTTGCAGTGCAGAGGTTGTGCAGGTAGCTGCCCAAGGGGAATTTCCAGCTGCCGTGGAAGGGGTCAACACCATAAGATGACATCTTTATAAAGGGAAGTGATTGTGCAGACTCAATGGCTTCAGTGTGAACCTTGCCTTATTTTGTAAATACAGTGTCAGGATTGTGGAGGGGAGGAGAGGTGAAGTTTCCTAGGGAAATTTTTGTTTGTTTTCTATTGCTTATTTCTGCTAAAAGCCATTGATACGGCATTTTTTGAGGAACAGGAAACTGACACTGCAATGCAGAAAATATTCCTGGAAAATCAAAACTTCAAAATGTAGCTCTGCCTTTTTTTTTTCTTTCCTTCATATTAATTCATTCAAAAATTCCCCCAAGACTCCCTCAGGGGAGTAAAACACCTGAGTAAAAAAAAATCTCATTATCTAACTATATTGCTGCTTAACCACTTGTCAGCTCTCAGGATGATGTTTGTGCTTCCTTATTAGGCATGTCACTGACGTATGGATTCAGAGGAGAAAATACCTCATTTGTTATAGAATCATAGAATAGTCAGGGCTGGAAAGGACCCCAAGATCATCCAGTTCCAACCCCCCTGCCATGGGCAGGGACACCCCACACCAAAATATGGCACCCAAGGCCTCATCCAACCCGGCCCCGAACACCGCCAAGGATGGAGCACCCACAAGCCCCCTGGGCATTTAACAAGAAACTTCGGGTAACTTTGGACTAGGAAGCTCATCTACCTTCACTGTAATGTGTGAAGAGAAACCACTTCCATATCACTTGCTCTGTCTCCCAGCTAAAGTCTTACTTTGTGAAAACTCTGATCTAGACATGCAATATCATTCTGCTTGAAAGCGTGATCCTCCTCCTGAATCATAGAATCACAGATCATTTAGTTTGGAAAAGACCTTTGAGATCATCAAGTCCAACCATTAATGTAACATTAAGTCCACCACTGAACCACGTCCTTAACCACCACATCTACATGTCTTTCAAACACCTCTAGGGATGGTGACTGCACTTCCCTGGGCACCCTGTGCCAACGCTTGCCAACTCTTTTCGTGAAAAAATGCTTCTTAATATCCAATCTAGAACCCCTGGTGCAATTTGAGGCCATTTCCTCTTGTCCTATTGCTTGTTACATGGGAGAAGAGACTGACACACAACTCACTACAACCTCCTTTCAGGTAACTGTAGAGAGTGATAAGGTCTCCCCTGAGCCTCCTTTTCTCCAGGATAAACAACCCCAGTTTCTGCAGCTGCTCCTCATAAGACTTATGCTCTTCACCAGCTTTGTTGCCCTTCTTTGGACCTGGTCCAGCAACTCAATATCTACATTGCAGTGAGGGGACCAGAACTGAACACAGTATTCGAGGTATGGCCTCACCAGTGCCAAGTACAGGGGGACAATCACTTCCCTAGTCTTGCTGGCTGTATTATTCATCATACAAGCCAGGATGCTCTTGGCCACCTGGGCACACTACTGGCTCATATTCAGCTGCCTGTGGATCAGTATCCCCAGGTTAATGTCTTCTGGGCAGCTTTCCAGCCACTCTTCCCCAAGCCTGTAGCATTAGATGGGGTTGTTGTCGTGACTCAGGCGCAGAACCTTGTTGAAATTCATACAGTTGGCCTCAGCCTACTGATCCAGCCTGTCCAGATCTCTATGTAGAGCCTTCTTACACTTAATCAGATCAATACTTCTGTCCAATTTGGTGTCATCTGTAAAGTTACTGAGGGTGCATTTGACTTCCCCATCCAGACTGTTGATAAAGATATTAAGGGGAACTGGCCCCTGCATTGAGCCCTGGGGAACATGACTTGTGACTGGCTACCAACTGGATTTAACTCCGCTCATCACCACTCTTTGGGCTCAGCCGTCCAGCCAGTTTTACTCAGTGAACAGTACATGCATCCAAGCCACAAGGAGCCAGTTTCTCCAGAAGAATGCTGTGGGAAATGGTGCCAAAGGCTTTACTAAAGTCTATGTAGACAACAACCACAGCCTTTCCCTCATCCATTAAGCAGGCCACCTTGTCATAGGAGGAGATCAGGTTAGTCAAGAAGGACCTGGCTTTCATAAACCCATGCTGACTAGGCCTAATTGCCTGGTTGTCCTGTATGTGCCACCTGATGGCACTCCAGATGATCTGCTCCATAACCTTCCCCAGCACAGAGGTCAGACTGACAGCCCTGTAGTTCCTCAGATCCTCCTCCTAGCCCTTCTGTAGATGGTATTACATTTACTAACTTCCAGTCAACTGGGACCTCACCAGTTATCCAGGACTGCTGATGCATGATTGAAAGTAGCTTAGTGAGCACTTCTGCCAGTTCCCTCAGTACACTTGGGTGGATTCTATCTCGTGGTGTAGCAGATCACTAACCATTTCCCCTTGGATTACAGGAGCTTCATTCTGCTCCCTGTCCCTGTCTTCCAGTTCAGTGGCCTGGGTGCCCAGAGAAAACTTGGTCTTACTATTAAAGACTGAGGCACTAAGGTGGCATTAAGGACCTCAGCCTTTTTCTCATCCTTTGTCACTATGTTCCCTCCTGCATCCAATATAGGATGGAGATTCTCCTTAGCCTTCCTTTTGTTGCTAATGTATTTATAGAAACATTTTTTATTGTCTTATGAAGCTCCCTTCTGGAATTAATGGGAAAAAAATTGTCAGAGTTGGTTTTGAGTTGTCTTTTTCCATCAGGAAACGGCAAAATCTGAAGTTTTCCTGCAAAAATAACCCTTTCCTTATCCTCCTGAAATAACCTGTCTCCTGTGGAACTGCCAGTCCACAGGATACAAGAAATATGGGTAATAGGTTGTATCTCATCTGGTATCTGCGGCAAGTCTCACGGGAGTGTCACTTCCAGCCACAGGTTTAATAGAGATACTGTTTTGTCCATTTTTTAAATAAATGACCTTGCTTATTTTATTGTTAAATGTTGTAGCATGATTCTAGAGAGGCCAAACAAGAAACAAAAATAACTAGGAGACATAATTTGTAAAAGGTTCATCTATCATCTTCTTCACTGTTTAGACATGATTAGAGAGATTCCTATCTCTCTAACAAGCTTATTTGCTAAATAAGTGTATTGATACCCTGCTTGATTAGTTGGATAACCTAAAACCCAACAGATACATGTATTCAGAGAAAAACTAAGACACATTGCATCATGAAATATTGCAACACTTACGACACCATTACAAACAATGTTAAGAGCATAACATTTACATTCAATATCTCATTATTTTTTCTAATTCAGTCAAGGCTTGAGACAAGGGCCTAGTGAAATCCTACAGAAAAAGAACAAAGATTGCTGATGCCATGTCTCCATGGCAGCACAGCTAATTTGGCAGGACATCCAAGCACACAGAAAAAAAAAAGAGGTTATTTACAAAGATATCTTTGATAAAAGGGGCTTTGGGAACAGGAAAATGGTCCAGGGAAAAAAAAAAAAGAAAGTCACAGAAATGTTCCAAACCTTTAAATTAAATTCCTTAAATGAGTGAGAGAAAATAAATTGAAGAAAATTTTCTTGAGTCAGTAATCACAGTGAGTTTCATCTTTGTTTGTTGTTGTACAATGCCATAAACCACCCTGAATGGCCCAGAATAACATTAGTGGTTCTGTGTATTGTAACCACTTCAATCAAGGCCTTTTGTTTTGAATCACCTGCCTTGCCTGCATTGAAGCCCCTTTTATAGCCCGGTTGCAGCACAGAGATCTAATTTAGCTCCACATACAAAAAGGAGCAAGGAATTAAAATATACTCATCTCTTACTGCTCCTTGCTTGAATCGACAAAAGAACAACTGGGACAACAAATGGAGTGAAATGCTTTAGAGAATATTTTAAAATTCCTCAGTCTACATCCCTCAAGAAATCTGTAAATGTTATGGTTATAGCATTCCTGGAGGATGCAAATGCCCAGCTGGACATAGGTGAATTGATGGCCTCAGGCAGTGGGCATGCATCCCATGCTCCCATGGAGAGGAAAGGGAGAAGGGGAAATTGTGAGGTGATCTCACCCTGAAGCACACATAGCAAGGGGCATAAATCTGTTATTAACTCCCAAGGACAGCTGAAGGGCAGAAGCACCTCAGAATATTCAATACGGTTAGTCTTCTCTAGCAGGAGGCTCACTTGAGCTTGCAGGTGATGGACTGAGACCCTGCCCAGGGCTATGCTACAAGCTGGTTTCAGTTGCCTTCTATGTTTTGCCTGTAAAAACAGCTTTGTGCAAACGCCCATAGTGATTAGTAAAGCAGCAGAGCAGCCTTTCTGTTAAATATAAATCCTGGCAGACAACAAAGTGCTGGTTTCATGTTGTGAGACCTCAGACCAAAGGATGCACCATATCTTACATTCACAGTGTCTATGATTATCTTGCTTTTAGCTTGCCTGAGACAAAGGTGATTTTTTTCTCCCATCAGTTGCCTGGCATGGAGTTAGTCTCAGCCAAAGGCCACACAAAGACGGCATGTGGGAGCCCAAAGTCCCAGGCTGGCCAGGCTTCCTTATAATGCCATCAGCTAAAGCCGGCAGCACCTAACCAGGCAACTGTCTTTCCAGCATGTTATGTCCAACATGTGCTAGAGCCATGTCTCTTAGTAACACAGGTACAATTCTTTCGGGTTTGTGTCCTCATTGCTACAGAAAGTAAACGTGACATTGCTCTAAAGGCAGTGTGATAGTAGTGCCTACCCTACAGATACACGTATAAATGCAAGGCTGATGCTAGTGAAAATAGTCATACAAGTGTGTGTGTATGTGCGTGAACTCTTCAGGTTCAGGGTACAAATTAGCTAAACAGAACTATAATGTTCAAAATATACACTCATGAAACATAAGCATGAGATCTCATTCATGGAACCCTCTGACCATCCTTGCCTTGATTGAACCTCTCACCTGGAAGAAATTATTTTCCATCTACAAACAAAGAGAAGAAAAGTGTTTTCCAAGTCACTTATCTATATCTCCTGATTAATTTCAAGTGTGATGTTACCACTTACTAAAATCCCACTGGTTTTCAGTCTGCTTACTACTTTCTACTGTGAATGATTAATACATTGGAAAATTAACTTGCAGATGAAAGAAAAGAGCAGCCTGTAGAAGTTGAATAATGACCTTATTTTGAGAATTTCCCTTGAGTAACCCCCACTGTTACCTCTTACACAAAGGGAGGAAAAAAATTATACACACACATCTTTAATGTCTTTTCTGAATGTTGATGAAATTATTAGTGTTTTGGAGAAGTCTGTGCAGATGAAACAACAGCAGCAGGAGTAGCAGCCACTGATATTAGCTAGAGACTGCGGTCTAGGAGCTGCTGCTCTGCAATTCAGAAAGAGAGAAAATAGCAAGTTAGCTTATAATTAATAACTTGAAAGCAAATTAAGATAACACGGAGAGGGTTTTGGAAACAAATGAGCTTAACAAGTTTAGAAAACACAGCATTCTTCCAGAGGAGGAAGCAATTACTCATTGCAAGTTGGTACCTTATGCACTTACCCAACAAACAGGTGATAATATTTAATATCTAGTTGCTGAGGAGATCAAAGAGTTCTTATCACTGCATTTCACAAGGGGGAGCCTTTCTGCTTTAGTAAATTAATTCCCTGGGTCCTCTCTTATGCCCCTAGTACCAGGTTGTCCTACTGTTGCACTTGGATTTTGTTAGGTGTTCTTTAGCCCTGGCTAAATATCTACAAAAGCTTTTCTGCTGAAAGCCAGTAGAAGGCAACTCTTTCTCTGTGGGACATGGGTGCTGGCCAAGGTGTGGGATGACCACTAGTGCCTGCTTCAACAACAGATTTCACATACGTCTTTAGGCAATTTGTATTTTTTTTTATGCTGCTGTTTAGAACTTGTATAAATACTGTAGAAACTACATTAAATGTAACGTAATAAATGTTTTAGCAGTAACCAGTGCTTTTATTTCAGTTTCTTGATAAAAATGCAGATTTCATGGATCAGAAGGTTTAAAAAGCCACATATGTCTTAATGCCCTACCACCTGTGAATGAGCACATGACTATTGACCTTCCAGGGAAGAGTCATGAGTCATCATGCAGTGATCCTTGCACAGGGAAAGGGGACAACCATCCTTTCTGCTCCTTTTTATGTCCTGCCCAAAGACAAGGAAAAGTCAAGATCCATGTACGCAGAAAATGAAAAGATTGCTACCTCTATGAACCACCTCAAAAACACCACAGTTACTTTCCCAAGTTCCCCTGAGCTTGCCTTGATATTTTGTAGACTGCAAGGAGGATACATGGCTCTCTCCAAAGGCAACATTTCCAGGTGTGCCATGCATGGTAGGAAGCCTGCTGTGGATGTTGTTGCCTTCTGGACTAGGTTGCCTTGAACTTTTGGATTACTGTGATCTGTCGTCATGGTGGGCAAAGAACTGCACACCCAAGCCTGGCCCGCCACCAAGAAAGATCTCATGGCACTTTTCTTACAATGTAATTGGATTTTGTGTTTCAAATAATTCCTCCTTTAATATCTGCAAATGAAAATTGGAGGTGAAAGACTTGACTTTATAACTGGACTTTTCTTCTGCTTCACTCTTTGTCATTCCGTGATTCAGCTTTTCTGTGTCATTTTTTTTCCTATATGCTTTGATATCGATACCTGGACAATATGATTTGCTTGATGGGGGCATGTGCTTATTTCAGAGACAATGTTAAAAAGTGATCACAATCTCAGCTACAGTGATTTGGGACAAATTTTCAGTTTACAGACAAATAATTTCAAATTGAATTTCTAAAGTATAGCTTCAGATGGTCTGCAAATACAAGATATGCAGTTATAAGGGTGGTGAGGCACTGGAATGGGTTGCCCAAGGAAGTTGTGAATACTCCATTCCTGGCAGTGTTCAAGGCCAGGTTGGACAGAGCCTTGCGTGACATGGCTTAGTGTTGGCAGGGGGTTGGAACTAGATGATCTTAAGGTCCTTTCCAACCCTAACTATTCTATGATCCTATGATTCCATATCTAAGCTAAGGGCTAAAGAAAGTCTGTATGAATGAATGAAAGCAGAAGTCAATAAACACATTCCCTTGACATGCTGTCTTATTCCATAAAGATATCTCCCCTTTTTCTAAAATGATAAGTCTGGCTGCCAAATTAAACAACCTGTTGGTCCTGTAACCTATCTCTGGTGGGTTATTGCTTTCCATGCTGTTGACAATGTCAGACTGACATCTTCATCAGGATTCATTTCTAAACACTAATGCAGCACAGAAAGAATAAGAAAAGTTAATGAACAAGAGGAAAGGGATGATGTTTGAGCCACCAGAAAAAGATTCAGCAGGCTCTAACCATTCTATGATTCTACAATATAGATTGGATTTCAGGCTTTGTCATGGTTTCCCACAAAATCCTGAGGAAAAATCGGTCTATGGAAATGGTAATTAAAATAAGGCCAGGGCAAGAACTCAAGTGTAGGCCCACAATTGTCTACGCTGTGTAATTGTTAACACATTCTTTCTCATGGCTTTAGCCCATGCCAACTTGATTTCCCTCAGACAATGTCAATGCATGGTTCAGAGGACAGCATGTGCCAGGGACTGCCCCAGCGGGTAGCTTGGAGTTCCCCCTTCTCCAGTCACTGTGGGGGAGTGTTTAGCCATGTGGACACAAACCACATCATGACTGGCCTGAAGGGCCAGAGAATAGGTCCTCTCCTATTTTATTTACTTGTATAGATGTAGTTTTCTTTCCTGCTTCCCTTTGTCTGCCCTATTTAGACTGTAAATTCTTTGGAACGAAGCAACCTTTTAATATGTATTTGAATGATGCCTGAGACAATGAGATGCCAGCCTTTGCTGAGGGTTGCCTTTGCTACTGAAAGGCCTATCAAAAGGGAAAAAAAAAAAAAAGAGTTGGAAAAAAAAAAAAAAAGGAAGACAATTCAGCTCTTGAAAGAGCTCTCAGTTTTTCTTCTTTTTAATCCATCCATGTCAACAGCATATCTTCATCCTACAGTGGGGCTTTACAGCTGTCAGAATTTGCAGTCTCAGGACTGCATCATGTGTTAACTCTCACAGGAACATGCATTTTGTCTGAATGTGCAGCAACAGGGACTGAGAAGAAAGGAAGTTGTCCCTGGTGATCTCCCACCACCACCAGGAGCATCCTCATGGCTCCATCTCTCAACTATCCTACACCATGTAGCTCTCACAGGGCTCTTGGTGGTGGCCTCATACCGCCAGCAGCCCAAAAAGATCCACATGCAGAGGAAAGCCTAAAGGCCTTTGCTTGCTACCAGACTGCTCCTGTTGCTGACCTCAGGTCAGGACAACACATAGTTAGTGTCCTAGTAGAAAAGCAGTATTAAAAACAGGCAATTGCCTTGAATTGCCTGTCATAGTGCTTCTTAGCCAACCTCAGAAACAGCTCATCAAGACATTCACTTGGACGATGGAGAAATTAAAAATTTAGAGAAAATGACTCTATCACTAATAAAAAGACAAACAATAGGTCAAGACTGGCCTTTTCCAATCCTGTTCTTAACCAGACTGATTTTCAGCGTCACTGTTATTGACTATCTCCCCTCAAATTCACCAGTCTCAGGACAATGACTTAGACTCCCTGTTACTTAACGGCCTTGCTAGAGAGGCTAACAGAAAACCCATTCATTGCCTATTCCTCATAGATCTGGCTCTCCCAAACATATGTCTCTAGAGGTGGGCCCAATCTCTAGAAGTGTCTTTCATCCTGAGGAGAAGGCAAGATATTACAAATGTCATCCTCTATGTATACCCACCCTGCCTAGGAGATAGTACATGTGTATGAGGGTGATAGGCACAGCCTTGAGGTAGCATGGCAACAAGGGACCAAAGGCCACCTCAAAGGATGACAAGGGCTAGAAGCCTTGCTGGGCAGAAAGAAGCAGCAGCTGTATGTCATGTATGGAGGAGCAGTACTTGTTGCCCAGCATAGACGTGGGGGAAGTTTCCGACAGCACCTCAGAGTAGGTATGGTCAGGGGTCTTCTGCTCTCACCAGGACCTCTGATGTACTCTCAGAATGATCTCATGGGACAGTGCAGGCATGTCTCTGGAGAACTTGAAAGACTTGTTTGCATTTTTAGCCAGAGCTGCCAATCCACCTGGATATCACTCCTCCATTACAGAGCGTCTATCAGCTTCAGATCAGAGAGTTCCTTGTCACTGCCTATTAGATTGCTCTTCTGTTTTCATTAATCACATTAAAATGTCAAACTTCCACCCTGTTTGCAAACTCTCTGCTGCACAAATCAGTTTATCTGCAGAGAATCTCCCCCCTGTCACATACTGGCAAAATGAAATCAAACAGCCTGTACATTTTACCTCAGATGCTGTTTTTCCATATTTGTACTTGGCTGAATAAATCCTGAGTTGCCCTAGGAGATTTTGAAAGGAGTCTGAAGATTTGTGTGTAACTCCTGATGTTCAGATTGCTTTGATATGTTTCCCAAACAAAATAATATTCTCAGAGTGAGATAGTTTTGCTCAATAGGTGCCAGCAAGTTTTAAGTAACGCAGCACTATTATTTTCTATAGGCTATGATATATCTGATGTTCTCCAGATGAACTTATTTAGCAGCTCCAGGGTCAATCACAGAAAATGCAAATTCCCATGAGAAGCTCTAAGTTCTGCAATAGCAGATCCTAAGAACAATCTTTGCACGTTAAATTGTACTTAGACAAAGTCTAATGTCCAACTCCAGCACAGCAGCAATAGAGCGACAACCAGCTCTCATGAAAAGGCTACACTTTCTTGTTGAGCAGTGCTGTGCTGGATCACACTGGGAGACCAATGAATTATGGCACTGAGCCATATTAACCTCTCCCTCTAAAAATTTTTGTGGAAGGGAAACTCCAGCACGTTTCAGCATGTCAACACCCAATGTAGTCTTAAAAGCAAATCCAGGGTACCTGTAATCATAAAAGGGAAACTCAAATTCCTGGCAGCTGGGGATGGTCAGCTATGGATAAGTGCACACTGCTTTTCCCCACACTGAGGCATTCCAGCCCTTTTCTCCTTCTCTGTGCTATGGCCTCTCTGATCTACAGACTGTACCTGATCCTCATTACTTCAAGAGGTCTGGTGTACTAGACTCTCACTCCATTTTTTAACTGTTGCTGTCAGTGTCTTAGCAATATCTCATTTACCTGTTGTCTTCAGGTACCTCCCCATGCACACTGCTTCTTCTTGCCCTATGCTCCACTGTTATATGAGGAAGTGTTACATCTTTCCCATTGTACCTCTTATTTGCAGCCTGGTAAGCTCTCCTGGAAAACAAGTTTCCAGGGAAAATGGCAAAGCTGTTTTCTCAGGGGCAACATGGGCTTAACGGGAGCTGAGAATGCCTCATAATGCCCTCATGGCATTGTGTCCTGGACATCTTTGCCACGGAGCTTATGACAGCAGACTAATCATAGGAGTGATAATAGTAAGAAAACTCTTGGGCTTTCGAGATGTCATCTGAGGGTGGCTCAAGAGTTAGGCAGCTCTTTGGGTGGTTGACTTGGATCATTCCACAAACCTGCTAGCAGCACACAACCCTTGCTATGGCCATGAGTACACAGACTCTTTTCTTGCCACTCCCTCCAGCCTCTGCTTTCCTTAGCAAGCACAACCACCGCCCACAGCACATCTACAGACACAAAACATGGGACTAGAAAAAAACAATTATGCACTTGGGAGACCCAAAAAAAAAAAAGAAAAAAGAATTTGGTTTTTGCATACATTCACAATTCTGTTTCTGGTCTTGCTTGAAACTGATGGCCAGGCCCTGCCAAAGTATGAAATCCACAGATTAGCACGGAGAAAATATTTTATTCCTTTCCTTTTCTTTTTTTTTTTTTTAATTACCTGGGATACTTTGTTGCTGGCATCTGTTTGAAACACTTCTCTCAAGCATGTAACCATAGCCAGCTTTTCTGACTGCCTGCACATTAGGGTGATTAAGGAAGAAACAAACACAGGGCATACTTCATATCTCTTCTTTTGTATCTTTCTTTACTGCAAGAAACTTTTTTTGTAATTCACTCTGTGACCTTTTGGACACTCTGGTAAATAAGCAGCCAGGATAAAATACCATATGGCTTGAAGTGCTTTACCTTGCAGTTCTGAATACTTTTCAGGTGGATGAGATCCTTTTTCTTCAGTGGTGAATAAAGAGTGTCATTCACTCCACTGGCTGCAGCTTCCCATTGTATCTGTATTAATTTCATTCATTTTGTCTCATCCTCCCACACATATTATACACACTGGGGATGACCTGAGCACATGCTAGTCCTGTTGGCCTCAGGTGGAGCTGCTAAACTATTCCCACTGTGGTGCTAATGTGCCTAATGGCTCCAGTTACAACTAAATCCCAAGCTATGCTCCACCATGCTGGTGAAACAGCAGCATCCTCATGCTGGGGACATAGGCCAGGACCTGCTTGTTCATGGAGCATGTGAAAGGTACACCAGACTGCAGCCACAGAGAATATGCTATTTTCTGCTCAGGTGTCTACAGTAGCAGTCCTGTGGCATGAGGATGGCATGCCATGATCAAAGACAGTGTCTTGCCAAACAGGGTACCCACACTGTTGCTTATGCTACGATGTTTGACAGATTGTTGTACCATATCAAGCTTGTGCCATTGCCTGGGTTTGCAGAGCTCTGAATGGGCTGTTAGTCTCTTTGGGGAAGTATGACGGTTTTGGAGGCTATAGCTTAGTGTCAGCCCTTGCTGAAGAACAAGCTATTTATGGCATTTCTTAACTATTTTATACCCAGAAACAAAGCACCTCTTAACAGCATAAGATGCACTTGGCACTCCTAACTCTTGTTTAACTTTGCATTATTCTCATACTCTCTCGTTCACAGCACAATTTTCACATCAAATCTTGCTTCCATCTGATCTTAACTTCACCTAATTTTATTAATCTGGGCTAAAAATTTTGTGTGTTCTGTACGTCTGTCTTACCTTGTACAGAATATTTACTTTTCTGGTCAAGACATTTTTAACCAACTCACCAGTTTCTAAGAAGCAATCTAGGAATATTGTTTTGTTCATTTTATATGGAAAAAAAGAAAAAAAAAAAGAAAAAAAAAGACAATCTTTCATTTGAAAAGATTGACTACCTTGATTTGTAGCTGAAATTTCAGATTGGAGACAGGGGATAGAGAGGTAAGTAGTTTGTTAGTGATCCCCACAAAAACACTGCCCTAAGTTGGTTGCTTCTTAGGAAAGCAGCAGTTTAAGTCCTAGCAGAGATTTCTGCAGTCTGGGTAGTTATGTTTCCCAAAGACCCTGAGTACACCAGCTCAACCCAGGGAAGCTTAGCTGGAGGCAGAGCAAGACCTTTCATACCAACTGCAGTTTGAGCATTTGAAATAAGAATGAAGGAAGAAAACTTTTTCCATCTGTCCTCCAAACAACCCAACTGCTGGATCCAGCCTGCCTAGAAAAGACTAATTTGTCATCAAACAGGATAAAAATTAGACCTGGAGGTATAAATTGGACTAATGACTGTAGAAAGGGGTGAGGAGACTAGCATGGGTAGACATTGGTAAGGAGAGCATGCAGAGACTAGCTGGGACAAGGAGCCGTGGCTGGTTCAGACCCTAGTGCTGCAGAAGGGAAAATAAAGCTTCATTCTCCACCAGTAACGGCTAATAACTTGTCTTCACAGATGTACTTACTAACTGCTCCCAAACTCCTCTTGGGTTTTTCAGGACTTCTCCTGGGGCACAGGGGATACCACTGCTAAACAGTGAGAAATCCTTCTCTCTTCCCTTGGCCCATGATGAGACCTCTCCCTCCAGGGCTCTGTTAAATGCTGCAAGAACAGAAGCTGATGGATGAGAGTCAGCAGCCAAGGCTACCTGGAGTCAGCGATCGCTGGCAAGCATTAGCCTACCCACAGTCTGGAAACAATTCCCTGTGGCAGCCAGGAACTATGCGAAAATCATTGCACTTGCAAGACTTCCAAAGTAATCTCTGCTATAATTTTCATGTCTCTACAATGATCTGTAAAACCTTACCTTTATTCTCTTCTGTTCCTCATAAGCCATTTTCTTGCCGGTTTGCCTAGATAGTTGACAAAAAAGACACTCTACTCAATTAAAAAAGACACGTGTGTATAAATCCATCAGAACAGCCTCTAGGGCTCACTCAAGAAGAACACACCTGAGAGACCTTGACTCAGTTTTTAATGGCCAGGCTTTTCAGTGTGCTCTCCCAGTAATAGGGTATACAGTGCTGTGGTTTCAGAGCAGCTGGCAGCAAAGACAAGCTCTTCCGTACAGACACACAGCAATAATTACTTTAAAGTTACGCAGCAGTGACTACAGACATGACAGCTGTTATTTTAGATAAACTGTCGTGATATTTGCTAATTTCAGATCAAAATATGTGACAATAAGATTTTCTGGATGAGTCATATGGAGGTGAAAGACATTGGTCTTATCTCAAAGTCTTTTACACATTGTTAAATCTGTGTTAAAACTGTGTTAAAACTTTACACACTGTTAAAAACTGTGTCCCAGTAACACCTTTAATAAACCCCACAAAAGGGATAAACTTCAGCGCCTTCCTTCAGTACAATGATATTTAACTAGACGACAATCATACTGAGCCTATTAAAAATGTCTTCTATTTTTTCTGGTAAGTCTGACACCTGTTGTATATATGGGAAAATATTTCTCACAAACATTGGATTTTTACAGCCCTGTGAGACCTTGGTTAAAACTGGCATGGATGCTCTGGTGCCAGGAAATGTCATTTCCCTGAAAGTGGTTGAGATGGAAAGGGACCTCTGGAGATCATCTAGTCCAGTGTCCATGCTCAAACAGGGTCAGCTAAGGCAGGTTGCCCAGGACTGTGTCCAGTCAGGTTTTGAATATTTCTAACCCTGAAGACTCCATAAACTGTCTGGGCAAGCTGTGCCAGTGCTTGATCACCCTCACAGTAAGAGTGTTTCCTGATGTTCAGATGGGACCTGGTCCTGTCACCGAGCACCACTGAGGAAAGTCTGGCTCCATCTTCTTTACACACGCATCAGATATTTATATATACTAATGAAATTGTCCCAAAACTTCTGTTTTTCAGGATGAGCAGTTCCAGTTCTCTCAGCATTTCATAAAATCATAATATCATATAATGGTTTGGGTTGGAACGGACCTTAAAGATCTTCTGCTGAGGAAAAGTGAAGGATTGCCTCCCTTGACGTGCTGGTAACATTCTGCCTCTTCAGTTAACATAAAAAAAATGACTGAGAGTTGCCACTATTACTCTAACTGAAGGGGGGCTATAAGGATGCTGGGGCAGGGACTCTTCATTAGGGACTGTAGTGATTGAACAAGGGGTAACGGGTTAAAACTGAAACAGGGGAAGTTTAGATTGGATATAAGGAAAAAATTCTTTACTGAGAGGGTGGTGAGGCACTGGAATGGGTTGCTCAGGGAGGCTGTGAATGCTCCATCCTTGGTGGTGTTCAAGGCCAGGTTGGACAGAGCCTTGAGTGACATGGTTTAATGTGAGGCGTCCCTGCCCATGGCAGGGGGGCTGGAACTTGGTGATCTTAAGGTTCTTTCCAACCCTAACTATTCTATGATTCTATGATAACATGGTAGCTAACATGTTATCCTGTCCCATAGACTGGCAGTCTGCAGTTTGGCCCATATTCTAGAGGAGAATGTATGTAATGAGTGTGCTTAGTAGCCTCCATTTAAATGTGCTTGTCGAATACATCACACAATGGTACAGTGTAGAAACACCACCAACACAAGTTGTGAGGAACTGGGGGCACTGAGAATGAAAAATACTTTTATCAAAGAGTTCTTGGATTCAGTCCATGGACATTTTTGGGGAGGTTTTTCTGCTATGGTCCCTGCCAGCCTGCAGCTATGACAAGGCAATACTTTTCCTTTCCTCATCTTTCCTCTTTGGATGACCCAGGCGAGGGATGCTGTCAACAAGAGCTGATGGACCAAACCTTCTGTCAGCCAGAAAGAAAAAAGATAGTAGAACAGAGAAAGGTTCTCTGATCATAGAAAAAGTGGTTTCCCTTACACGCACATCTTCATAGAGGGTTTTTGTTTATTGGCTGCTGATGGAGGGACAAACAATCACATCTCCCTAAATCAGTCAGAAAACACAGGTGGGCAGGATCTGTCAGTGAGGCAGTCTTCTTCCTGAAACCAGAGAGGAAAGTATGGCATTTCAGAAAGGATTCACTCTGATTTTCATCAGCAGATATATTCATCTTCCTCTGGGTGCCCAGCAGCTCTGGACTTTGGGAAGGGCAGAAAGGAGGACTGACGTAGCAAGAGCTAGCACCAGTGCCCAGAGGTGGGACATGCTGTGTGGTAGCACAAAGCAGGCAGCAAGAGGGGAGATCTCATGATTTTGCCAACAGAGGGCAATGGTGGCCCTGAGCTGGCTGCCCAGGATGGCACACGGTGGAGATATCACTATGCACCCACCAGGAATTTGGCTGTCAAAACAGGGTGGTTCAACCACCTCTCACTCTCTCTAGCATAAAAAAAAAGGCTTCTTGGAAATGCAGTCATGGGAAAAACCATATGACACAGAACTGCACCTATTGATGTTCAAGCTGAATTTGAGCACATAGGTAGCATGTACCACCTTCATTCTCCTGCATGTAACTGATAGGGCATAGGGCTGGTGAAGATCGCGTTAGCTTGGCAAAGCCTCCAGGAGATAGGATGTTCTGCCATCCAGCTGCACAGCAGGATCACCCCAGGAAGCCACCCAACCACCACCTACCCAGTGCACAAATTCCCAAGTGAGCTTTCTACCAGATAGTTATATCCTAGAATGCCTCATGAGCCTGGCAATGGGAATTCTCAGATGGTTGCACATCATGGGGCTGATGTCAGAGGGTTTAGTACAGTTCATCACTTTCTGGATGTTGTGGTGTAACCCCAGCCAACAACTAAGTACCACACAGCCACATGCTCACTCTTCCTACCCCAAACGACAAGCTTAGTATCCCTTGCAAAACATGGAGCTGAGGATTAGCACAGGAGAGACACAAGCCCAGAGTGTCAAGCCCTTACCCCTGCCCTCAGCAGGCATGAAGAACAGTCAAACACCTCCATCGTTGTCAGGCCCTTCAATTAGCAGCCACCACATGAGCCATGGGCCTTGTTACTGCTTGTTGGCAGCTTCATGGCTGCCCAGTTGTACTACCCGGGTCCAAAAGCAAAAGGACTTTCTTTTGGCATAAGAAATGAAGGAGAATGGTAGCTGGTGGACTGAAGATACCAACACGCTAGTGAATATTTCAGATGAGATGTGCCTTTAAAAGCAGCTGTGAAGCTAGAGGTGGATGACAAAAACATCAAATGCCAGTGAAATCAACCTCCTTTCTGGGCCTGGCATCCTGGAACAGAAGTAAATTTCAAAGGCCATGGAAAGACTTAAAGTCTAGAAAACAAGAGAGACTTCATCACTCTGTATCATGCAAGTGGGAGGATTCCAGTCTCTGGCTCTGTAAAGATGAAGCAACCAGACCAGAATCCTTTTCCAGGAGAGGCTTTCTGGTATGACTAAGGTGCAGTACAGATAGGTATCCTGGTGACTCTTCCCAGCTTTGATGCAGATTTGGGTGTAACAGTGTGATTCAGTACGAGGAAATAATGTTCCTCTGTGGAACACTTTTCATTCTATTGATATTAAAATCCAAGAACTGTAATTATGATCCACCCCAGAGAAATCTTTTACATATGTTGCCCACATAAGCCAGCATGGTAACATCCTGTTATTCTGCAGTGTTATTTCAGGTGATAGAGTGATGGCAATTGGAGAATTCATTATTTAAAAATGATTGACACTTCATTTCCTGCTTCACATTTTCTATTTGTACTTCCCTAGCCTTAGAAAGCAGAGCTGTCTGAAGAAGCTTCCCCACTTTACATTTACCCATGGAGACAGCTGACCCACAAAGCAGAACTCATGCCCCCATCCAGCCCATCCGAAACAACCCATTAAGCAAAGGGATTTCTTCTGCCTTCAGGCTAGTTCAGACTTTGCTGTCAGGGCACCCACACCATAGCCTGTCATGGTAAACTAGCTCTTACCATTTATGTAAATGCTCTCTGGTGAAGATTGGTGCAATACATACCTGCACAGTGCCATAATGCAAATGGGCTTTTATGCTTCCTCCATAGGACTAGATCCAGCCTCTTTTCCTGTTAATATTTGCATTATTCATTTCCTGCAATAAACAAAAGAGCAGAGACTGGTGGATCTAGCCACTTCATTTAACTCTGCAAGTAGAAAGACTTTTGATATGGAGAACCTTGATACTTCTGTTTTTTCTACTTTATAAAAGGGTTTGTGGTCCCAAATCCACACTGTGAGCACTGAAAGTGTGGGGTACATTTGTGTGCCTTCCTCACAGAACAGGGAAGCCATCTCCGAATGATGGGAGTGGGCACCTTCTGTTTACATGTCTGGCAAAGCTGGGATTTCTGAGTAACAGAGCCCTACCTCAGATGGAAATTACCTGGAATACTTAGTTGTCCCCTGTCACCAAACAAAAAAAATGACTCACAAACTAGGCATTACACAGCTGGCTTCTCAGAGGGCTGCTTTTAGGGCACAAGTCACGTTATAAGACACTGAGATCACAGGATCGGAGTCTGAGGTCTATCATATGAAGTCTTCTAGATGACACCATGAGGTTGTGTAAATCAGGGGCACTCCACTGTGTACTGTTTCCTGGACTCACAGAGCACCTCTGGTCCCTAAACTGTCCCTTCTGTCTTTACTGGGAGGACAAAAAGAAAAGGGGACTCTGCAAACCAGTATGCTTTTAAAATGGAAGTGCCCAAAGCAGCTACTCAGATAATACTTCCTGTGCAGCTGGGCATCACATACACCACGAGAGTAGAGGAAGGATGATCTTCCCTGAATTTGACTTTTTTTGTGAATAGGGGATTTCTTCCAGCCCAAGAGACTGTAGAAAGGTGATTGCTGCAGCTACTTCTACTCCACAGTGTAAAACAGGCCAGAGACTCTCCTCTACCCCGAGACATATTTCCATGGATGAATTGCTGAAACTTCTGGTCGCTCTCCAGCTCCCCCCTGCTTTGGACGGGTGGCCACATCCAAACTATTCCCTGGGAACACCTTTTGTTAGATATCATCCTGGGAGACTGGTAGCTTGCACACTTGGAAAGTGTGTGGAAACCCATGGAGTCAGACCTTCCACACATGCCCTGCCCCTGTTTACTGGAGTAGGCACAGGCTGTGGCTCTCTGCTCTCCCAGCTTCAAGACCAGCAGAGACATAATGTGCCATATTCAGGCAGTTTACTCTGGGCTCTCCAGTAGACTTCCAGACCTGGCATAGGCATCATAAGTCCAAAAGAGCAATGGAGTAGTTGTTCAGCTACATAAAGATTATCTCAATATCTCTCCATGCCCAAAAGGCATAGGTCTGGCAGTCTCACTCAGGTGGATGGACCACCTGTAATCCCACAGCACTCCTATATGTAGCTTTATGCCCTGATGTTTTCTAATGAAAGAAGGAATAAAAAAGTAATTAACTTAAGTAAAGTTCTCATCCCTGTCCCAACATCTGAAACTCCCAAGAAACAGTTTTCCTAAAGAAAAAATTATGTATAAAAGGTTATAAGCCTTTAAATCTGAGTTGTGACTGTGAGGACACCAAAAGATAGCCAGGCTCAAACAGTTGGGAAGCCCTGCAGCCTTTAGAGAAAACAGCACAAAGCTCACATTCCCTCTACTGTACCCGAGCTGCCTTTTGACACTGTTTTCGGGAACTTGCCAGCTCATTTTCTTACGTGTTTGTGAGACATCAACAGCCTCAAATTACAACAGTCTGAACAGCCCAGTAAATATTTACACAAACCTGCTGGTGATGGTTTGAGCTGACATGCGTTACCTTTTGTGTTGGGGGGAGGCTATATTTACAGCCAACCAGCTAATGAACATGATCCCAGCCATGGTTTAATACAGATGGCTCTTTCAGCATTTGCGGCTTTCAAGTTACAGGGAGCACAAACTTCAATAGCCTTCGTTAGAAGGCTTCGTCTCAGCTCTCTCTGTTTTGTTTACAACCAGTCCCTCTTTGTACAGTCAGGGGTTGACTAACATTCAGCTGTCTGCATCCAGCAATGCGTTTGTGTAGGACAGGGCTTGTTTCTCATCTTTTTTTCTTCTTTTTCTTTCTTTATGTTCTTTTTCTTTTTTTTTTTTTTTTCGTTAACACTGATGGTTTTTATTTTGTGTTTACAATACAGGCGATTTTTTGCAATGAAGATTTATTTTTGCTTGAGTTGCATTTCTCCAGGCTGTCTCACAGAGACCTCCCTCTGTGGAAAGAGGGAGGAAGCAGCACCCATCCATGAGACATGGCTTTGAGCCGTGGGACTTGGTGGAGGGCAGGGTCCAGCTATTGCTTAGACCAGTCACCCACCCTTTCCCAGGGCCACCCCTCAGATATGCCTTTTATCAGCATCCAGGTCTCACCAGCAGCTCTGGCTGGATTCCAGGCTGTCTAAAGAAAGATGACAGAGGAGCATGCATTTATGCTATTGATAGTTATTGTAACAGTACAGTTTTTATATTTTCTTTATTAGCCATCATCTAAAGCACTGGCTGAAGATCCCTCTGTTTTTTATGGACCCATATCAAAGACACATTTTAGATAAATGAGATGGAAAACTAAGAGAGTGAGGAAAATCATGAAGAAAATTTAGACTCTTATTCTGACAAATTATTTGCTCTGGTTGGTGATGGTGGAAGCACAGGAAACCTTTTCTTCCCTGACATCACACCTATAAAACCACAGACTATAAGGAACTCACTGAATCAAGACTACCTGTACTCAAAGAGTCAGCACTGCCCAGTAGCAGGCAAGGTTGACAAATTTTCTGCGGTTGAGATAAACTAATTTTAGACCAGAACACACAATGCCACTGTATCAGACCTACACTCCTTTAGAAGTAAATGTAGATGAAGAATTCTGTCTGATGTGACATAAGAGGTCTTAGAAAAATTTCTTTAATCCTGCAGGGATATTATGTGCTGATGGAATCCAATGTGGCAGACAAAATCCCACCAAATCAAAGATAAAAGTCAGTTTTCAAATCACAGTGTTCATATGGACACCTCACTTGGCAGTAAGTCTGATGAAGCTTCGAATATCCATTTGATCCAAATATCTCTGCTGAGGCAGAACAAAGGTACTAGCGTCCTAAAGATATGGTATCTGGCCTTTGTAAGCTTGGGAATGTAAGTTCCCTCAAGTCTTGTGAAAATACAAGCAGACAGCTTGGGCAGATCTGTGACCACATATAGCTGATCTGGAATCATAGAATAGTTAGGGTTGGAAAGGACCTTAAGATCATCTAGTCCCATTAATGGAAAAGACAGTCTTCACTGCAGGAGGAGAAATGGCCAATTCTTAAATGAGTGGCTGTTCTTCACCTCCAAAACAGGAAGCTCTTCACATTTAAAATATCATCATTTCATTGGTAACATGGAATGGGAGCACCTGGTTTTGCCAGTGGTGGAGCAGGAGCCCATAGTATTGACAACTGGTCTCCAGTTCTGGAGGAAAGACATAGAAAAGGCAGGTGACACAGAGGCTGGAGTAGGAACTACTATTTCTGATAAAGGTCAGGTCTGTTCTTTTAAGCTCCTCACTGGACCAGACTCCAACATCTATACTGAACTTTTTGCTCCATCAGATCTCTTCCTGGGATGATTACATAGGATGAGTATTACAGCTCATGGAAGCTGCATCATTTAGTTAATAACTACAGAGAAGAAAAGCCTTGGAAACAACAGAACTGTTTAGTAGTTTTTTGACAAAACATTTGTTGCCAGAACAGTTTGTCAAGAGCTGTTCACAGCATAACATAGCTGCTGAAATATATCCTAAAGCTAAATTTTTGAGGGGAAATATTTATAAATTATTATCTTTTGGGTGAAAGAACTGGGGTTTAATATCCTGGTAAATTTACAGAAAGGAAAAATAAAATCTTACCAAATGTTGTAAGGAAACAATTGGTCCCAAATGGAGTTGATTATTTTCTCTCATCTTTGCTTGCTCACAAATGTTCATCTTCATGTTTTCATTTACCTTGGTTAGGAAACAACAATCTTGAGATCTCTCATGGAGTAAGAAGCATAACTTTTGGCCAGGACTCCTATAGCTACATGTGTCTACATACGAGACTGCTTGCTTCATATTTCCCTCTGCCCTTTGTGTGTTATTTGTCTGCTTCAATTATAAAGCCTCTAGGATAGACAACTTATGCTGTGTACATCTGCCTGACACCTGCCACACTCTTTTCCTTGCCTCTGGATGTTATTCCCTAACAGTAATTATTCAATGAGCCATGAGAATGAAGTATCTCTGAAAGGAAAGTATGTGGTCCTGGCAGACCATGGCACTTATGCTCACTTCTGTTTGCCAAAAGGAATTGATTGCTGTTTTTGGAAGGGAGGTGGTGATTGTGGTAGCTCATTTGAATTTAGGATGGTTGTAGGGATATCCTGGAAGCAGGCTTCAAAATGTTTTTTCCAGTGAGACACTGGCATGGATGGGTGCTACGGAGAGAAGAGCAGGGATGCTGCAAGGAGACAGGACTGCACTCGCTCTGCTGTTGTTTTTTCCCTTTGGTTGATGGTGTAACTGGATGAGAACTTCCCACTGTGCTTGGTTTTCTCAGATTTTGCTTTTCTGAAGAAATGTCCCATTTTGTGAAATCTCTTAACTTGCTGACTTTCTCCCACCTCTGGGATTCTACCAGAGGGTCTCTGGACACTCCATATGAGACAACACCCTCCCCTAGACTCTCTATGCCATGGTTTGTTGGCCACTCAGGTGGTATAGGGCATGCATGGGAGATGTGTACTTGAGTGTTCATCCCAACTGTGCCCAGACATGCCACTCAGATGTATTGATTTGAGAATTACTGAAGGAACCCCTTGTGAACTGAAAAGTCTGCTCTTTATCTTTGGGAAGAGCCCTGTGTCACCAGGCAAGCAGCTCCTGGCATGAGACTAAGTAGGAAATTCCTGGTTTGGGACAGTTCTAATACATTATTCTGATGACATTGGACTCAATGCAATAGGTCTTCAGGCATCTTGGAAAGTGGTCAAATATCATAAAGGAGGTAAGGCATCTCCTGCAAGCACCTGTGCAAGGACCAACCTCAGCCAGCATAGGTCTGTTGTGGAAGTCATAAGCCATTTCTGCTCCTGTTCAAGTGTTGCTATAGAGGGACCATGACTCAGAGTTGCTGCCCTGGGTCTAGTCTATTAGCCACCATAGTCTGGTAGAAGAAAAGGGAAAGAAATCAGAGCTTAAAGCAGCCCTAAGAGCAGTACTGAGCCAGGCCAAATCCCAGTCTGTCCCACATGATAGAAAGGACGAAGGCCTGGAGATTGAGCATCACACTTTTTCCACAGAATTGAATGTTTGTGCAGAGGTTCAGCATATTATAAACTTGTGGAGTAATCTAGGGTGGAAGAATTCTGATTATTTGAGTAAAACAAAATATAACTCATGTATAATCAATGCATTGACACAAAGATAAAACTCATGCAAGGATAGAACAGGACTTTAATATGAGTTATCCTATAAACAGAGTGGCATCAGCTAAAATGCAAGGATATTTCGGCATGTGTTTTTGTTCCTCTACATAGTCTTCTTCTACAGAATCTGGACAGAACTACTCCAAATTTTTTACCAACTCTTTAACTCATCTTCCTCACCATGCACAAAACAAGCCACTGAAGAGGGAATGTACTGAACCACAGCAATGACAATTCTGCTTTGGCTGAGCTGAAATGGACAACATGCCTGTCCCAGATGGCTTCAAAAAGAATACGTTCTGATTAAGGAGCAGTGGGAACATTTTCCAAGGACATTTGGGTGCCTTTTATAGATTTATAAGGCAGATGCTGCTCCTTAAAAGCATCTGCCTCCCAGACCTCTTTTTCCCCCTGTAGTCAAGTCATACAGTAGGGATTAAACTTCTGTGCAATGGTGTCTCCCTCATGCTAAGCCCAGTTTTACCACCTTCACAATGAGTCATACTCTTGCTGAAGAGATTAAAGAGTAGGAGCATGACTCCTCACCCCACAGAGGATCTGGGAATGGGGAGATACCAGGGAAGAGTGAGATCTGGTGGGCAGGGCTCTCCTGTAGTCATAAACAGTACCTAGGGGCCATGTATTGATGGGAGAGTGACTACTGTCCCTGGTAGTGTTCAAGGCCAGGTTGGACAGAGCCTTGGGTGGCATGGTTTAGTGTGAGGTGTCCCTGCCCATGGCAGGGGGGTTGGAACTAGATGATCTTAAGGTCCTTTCCAACCCTAACTATTCTATGATTCTATAATTCTACTCGAAGTTCCCTACCACTGTAGCAGACTGCTGTTTCACATTATGTAAGATCCATCATCTTCTGTATCTGACTGGGCTGTGTCCTTAGTTCGAGGTTAAGTAACTATCCATCTAGCCAGCTACCTAGCTATTGAAATGGGTGGGTATTAAATGTCACTGCAGAGTGTCTGGAGAAAGGTCTGCTGTGCATCACCAAGTACCCTGATGAGACCACTTCCTGCATGCAGACCATGAGGCTGAAGTTGTTCCTCAGGTGCTGTTTAGTACACTGGCCTTGAGGGAACTTCTAAGCAAAGATGGAAAGCTAAGTCATCCTCTCATGAATACACTTAAGTACAGCACAGTACATCTGTAGCTGCTCAAAGCACGTAAATGTTGCTGTCTCTGGTTTTTTTGGACACATCAAGTTTTTGTTGTCTGGGGATTTACATTACAGTGCAAAGCAGTGTGGATCATCCAGGGGTCCAAGATAACTAGCAATGCCTCATGAGCCCTGCAGGATCAGGGTGCAGTGGGAACCAGGTTCTAGCAACAGCCAAAGGATAAGCAGCGATGCAACTCCACATTGTACAGCCCAAAGCAGCCCCCAGAGCTCTCACTTGTGATGGAAAAGCAACATTTGGGTCCTTCTTGATGCTGGAGCAGAGCTTAGGGTAGAATATGTCAAGTAAGAAAATGTCTCATCACTGAGGTGACCAAGGGACTGATGAGCAATGTGAAGCAATCACAGGAGTCAGCACCATAGCACACTCGAGTTAAGGTGGTAGGAACCAAAGAGCAAAGAGTGCAGGGTTACAAAGGTCAGTTTGGAAGATGAGTTAAAGATTTCCCATCCTGCCCATCAAGGCACATTACCTTCCCATTTGTGTGTTTCAACTGGGAAAGCACAGCTTGCAGGGCCCATCATTTGCAGTGCAGTATGCACCAGCCTTTCATCTCCAGAACGTGGCTGCGCTTACTGAGACTACTGAGAACTCAAGACTCGGTGATGACAGCTTCCCGCGGGCACTTGTCAGGCACAGGCACATTGCTGTGTATTTATGGACACAAGTGTGGGTCTTGGCTCAAGAAGTACCCAGAACTGCTGTGTTGGGGAGGCAAAGTGCTTGGCAGAGTGCATCGGAGAGACTGAAATAGTATCTGTTGGTGCCCAGATTCTTCCTGGCTGGCGTGATTTAGCAACCACTCCTGTTCTGAATATCGGGCACACTCACAGACCCTTGGATTTCAATTAGACACTGGGAGTGTCGACTCTTTCAAAAGAAGAAAGTGCTGTAAATATAATAGTCTTTCTGCTCTAAAAGTCGCACAGAAAACCATTCAAGCATCTGTATTCAATCTGCACATCAGTCTGACAGACTGATTAAAACAAAAATAAAATAAAACCCTAAAATGAATACCATTGCTTTGCCTGAAAAATATTAATATGATCAAAGAGTGGATGTTTAAGTCAAGTGCAGGAATCAAATGGTACCAAATTCCAGAGTATAATTGGCAGCTTGGGATGATCCAGCTTTACTTCTCCAGGAAAACTTTGTTCCTTTCCCAGTACCACTACCCAACCAGCAGAAAAAGATGTGCAGCTCCTTTCAGTGCTTCTTTACTCAGCAAGAGAGAAAATTTATCTGTTTGATCCTGCCTCAGAGCTACTGGGTTCATTCCCACTTCTGCAGACACCTCCCCTGTGAGTTTATGTATTCCAGTTGGGCTCCACAGCTGCAGGGAATGGTGCCCCACCACGGTGCAATGCCATGTTTCAGAGAGGCTGCATCCGATTCAGAAGCAGCAAGGGCTGATTATGCCACACAGATGCTGCTTTAGCACTCCCTGTGCCATGTGGTACCATCTCCAGTTTATCTGTGCTACATACACAACACAAGTCATACGGGTGTTACTAAGAATAAGGCACAGCTCCACAGGAGAGCAAACTGATGACCTTGCCCTGAACACCACAGTTTTCTACTTCTAAAACTTTCATGTCCCAAGGTGGCTCTGGAATATTTTCTGAGCTAGTTGTTGGCTCTGAATGGGTCATTTCTTAATGGTCCGTTTTATAAAAATACATATATATATACACACACCTATGGGAGCTTCACCCAAGGTTGGTGGTAGCTTGCAATGGCTACCCATGGGATATGGCACAACTCTCTTCCCAGAAAAATATTCCCTGCCTCTCCCAGCTTTTCATCATTGCCTTATTACCAACCCTCACACATGCACGAATTCCAGCTAGAGATAATCATTCACCTTTCAAACTACAGGGAAGCACTAGCTGTGAAAACTGGTGCCTTCAAGACAGTGGTGGGTGCTGTGGTGGGACACTTTGCAGCTACCTGTGGTGGTTCTCTGTAGATGGGGAAAGCCTGGGGCCATACTCAGCCTGCTGTGCCAGCTGGAGGCTTCTTCCTCCTCTACAAGGCAAATGGTTTTTTTGGGTTGTTTTTTTCTTTTGTCCTTTTTCTTTCTTTTGGAGTGGGGGAGGCGGTGGGAATGCCTTCTGCAGTTTTTTCTTTAATAGTTGAATTCGACGCATTTGAAGCAAGAAAGTAATTTTCTTTTGCAGTTCCACTTCTTAAAGCTATATCTTAGCCTTATCACCATAGCCTTCCCAAGCATTGTTGTTTCACTGGCACCTCCTAGGTTAAGACAACCTCCAAGGAGCTGGCCTCAAAATGTGACTGCAAGGAGGTTGCTACTTTCCCCTCTGCTCCTTTCAGTCTCACCTCTCCATTAAAAGCAACAATAAACTCCTTGGGGCAGGAATACACTCCTGTTCTTTGCACAGCATTGGGCAACATAGGGCCAGGGCCTCCTGGGACAGCTGTCTGTGAAGCGACACAAATAATGGAGGTTTCAGTACCAGGGCAAGAGTTTTGCTCTCAGCATTTGGGGTCTCACATCTGGTGTTGTGTGCCCAGCTCAGAGCTGTGGATGAAGCAGTAATCTAACTCCCGCTGAAGACAAGAGGACTGTTGCCACAGATGACAGAAGCAGCAGGAGCTTGCTGAGTCCAGGGAATTCCCTTCCCTTCCTGGATCTCCCTCCCCTCCTTTGTCCAGGCAGCAGCAATGCATTTTTATGAATTGGAAAAGTCCCAAGGCAGCCCGGTCTCCATCCCTTGCTGTCCCTGTGGCTCACTGTACCGTATAGAGGAGGAAGGAGGCCACAGAGGGAAGGGCATTGTGGGCTGCCCCTACACGAAGTGATGCAAATTTCCATCCTCCCGGGGCTCGCCCAAAGGAACTGCCTGAATCGGGAAGTTGGGCAATGCGTGGAAATGTGCTTCCCCTCCCTCCACACTTCTGAATAGAGTTGTCACAACTTTTCAGTTATTTAAAGCCCTTCGTTTTCTCCCTGCCCTGTCCAACGCACCCTGTCTACTCCAAGGGAAGGATAGCAAGATGTGTGGAAACTCTGCAAACAGAATAGGCTGAATGCAGGGAATTCAGTCATCCGTCTCCTGAAGGACTCAGAGAGTAGAGAACTGAGCCCCCAGGAGCTGCTCAGGATCCTTCCTACATCACGGCTGCTGTTCACAGTAAGCTACTCTTACCAGGCACAGTCAATGGCTAGAGTAAACTGTTTCACGCAAACTTCTAACATTTGTCTTCTATCTGCCCTGGAACAAGAGCAATATTTTTCCCAAGTGTTTGCAGGAGCAGGAATAAGGAAGGATCTGGTCAGAGCTACAGAAACCCACGTTCAAATTCCTGTTCTGCTGTGTCAGGGGAAGAGTTTTTTCCTGACTGCAGAAATCAGGGATTTGTACCTGGATTTCCCACTACCACCATCAGCATTGTAACTGACCACAAACAAATGAAACGAGAGGCTCTCCTATCCTCCTTACCACCACCACTGTCAGTGTCATATTGCTTCAGGGATGGGAAAATTCCCATCTGAAGGTATTTCACAGATGAGGAAAGGCGAGGATTGAAAAGAGAAAGCTAAACCTGAGCCTTCATGGTTAGTTGTACCATGCTGGATGCCTCTTCCCAGAGGACTAGGGGGCAGGATGGTTATACTCCTGGGAGAAGATCAGGAGCAGAAAACTAGCAGGAGAAATAGACTGCTTTCAAGAGCATCAGCTGGCAAGGTTTAAAAATGAACATGTATCTTGTGTCCCTAAAAACCTCTGGGAACCTCTCCTACCTCCCACCAGACCTGAGCCCCTGCCCTCCAGAACATCCCAAGCAAACAACTGAGCTTTCCTGTGCAGTGAGTCACGGGATGGAGCACAATAGGGAATGCAAAGCAATAGATCAGGAAATGTTTCATGCAAGATGGGAGGAGGAGGAAAGCAGGACAAAAGTGAGTGGAAGGTAGAGAGAAAATCGTCAAGTAGTGAAGAGAAACACTGGCTCAGCTGGAGAGAAAACACAAGAGCCTGTGTTTTCACACAGATGATAACAGAGATAAATAACAGAGAGCAATAGAAATACAATAGAAGTGTTGAGGTGTCTTCACTGCAACAAAGTGACAGAGAACAGTGAGAGAGCAGCAGTAAAATTGTGTGAGCACAGAGTGAAGGCACTCAGTGCAGATACAGAGTGGGGAAGGGCTGGTTAGATGAGCCCTTGCCAGGATAGCAGGGCAGTTCTCGGGCTGGCTTGAAGGCAGCTACCAAGGCAGCTTCCTTGGTAGTGAGTTGGCTGAGCAATACCTGCAGCAAGGATGAGTATTTTCTCTGGCTGCTTCCAAAAGCAGTTGACTCCACTTCAGGCAGTGATGGATGCTGTCTAAGGGAATCAGAACCATGAGAAACAGAACTATATGCAGCAAAG
Source organism: Psittacula echo (assembly GCF_963264785.1). Taxonomy (NCBI): domain Eukaryota; kingdom Metazoa; phylum Chordata; class Aves; order Psittaciformes; family Psittacidae; genus Psittacula; species Psittacula echo. The sequence continues at coordinate 31,970,841 of NC_137738.1, read as the reverse complement.
AAGTCAAAGCACCCCACATGAAGGTAGCTCTCCTTTACCATGTGCATTACACAGTTATTTACACCTGTTCAAAAGGGAGCAAATATTACTGAACTCAGACAGTACTTAGAACTTGTCACATTTTAGGTACATCACACTTACCCATTTTGAGCTGGCACAGATGACAACCTCAGAGGGTGCACAATGGAGGATTAGAAGATCCCTGATGGTTCCCAAAGTTGAATGTCCTCAGGATGAGAGATCTCCAGACATACCTGCACATGAGAGAGGGACTTTTCATGAAGTCAGGAAAAGCAATGGCCCATTTAACAGGAACTTGGTGTTGGCCAAGCAAGCAGCAAGCCGATGTGCCATTCTGTCCAGCACTGCTGTCTTATCCTCTCAAATCATGTTTGCCATGTTGCGTGTGTTTGTGTGCTTTAGCTGCCTGACATGTCTGGTTTCCAACAGCTAGACCTTCAGTCACAGCAAATCATCACTGCTTTGCTGAAATCCATGGGCCTATGAAGCTATTCCAGCTCACCCAGGACATGGCCTCTGGAGTGCAAGCTGCTGAAAGGAAGAGCTGTCTTTGTTCCATATCTGTATCCTGATTAGTACACTCTGACCTGACCCCTGACTCAGTCTCTAAATGCAGCTGAAGTACAAATAATAGTGTTGTTGGATTGGTTATCAGCAGTTCACTCGGGGATGCACAAAAGTCTTCTGGACTTTGCCCTTTTGCTTTAAAACAAATGTGTGTCGAACAGGGATCACCGATAACTACAGTATTGCTGCTACTGTGCTAATATATAGCTCTGTAATGCAGCTGCAGTCACTCTGGCACCGTCATAGAAAATCAACCCCACGCAATTTTAGTTACACCCTGCAAAAAAAGTGGAAAAATAAATCCGAGGAAAACAACAGCTTTTAGAAGTTAAAAGTAAAAAATAATTACAGTCCAGTCCAGTAAACTCTCCAAATTATCTCTCATTTGTAGTTTTTCTAAAAAAAAAAAAAAAGAAAAACCCCAAACAAATTCAAAACCACAATTTGTTGAATTTTAGCAAGCAATTACATTTGAGGATTTCAGCTTTTAAGACTAGATGATTTTAAGACCTGCATGTTTTTTATGCTCAGTTTGTACTAAGGTAGGTCCAGTGACACACAGGGAGCTGCTGTCAGCTCACACCAGGACAGCTCAAGTAGAGACCATATGCTTCTGGATCACCTGGGGTGGTGCTAGCTTTTGCATCCACAAAGCAGTACACCAGGAATCAACAAGTGTGTAAAACTAGGGCTGTGGCTGGTGAATCTGGCAGTAAGAGGTGAACAACCTCAACTCACCCCCGTGTGGCCCTGCTGTAGAACTTGGAGCCATTCTCTGGTTGTCCTCAGGACCACAGGCTGCTCCTCAGCAAAGTTCCACTCAACCCTGACTGGGAATTTTCAGTCCTTTGCGCTAAGACCTGATTCCCTCACTGCTGTTCAGAGACTGTGAGCTTTCCACAAAGCCAAAATGGAGGAAAAGGAGAGAAGAACCCAAGAAGAACCATTTTAATCGATAAATCTGGCTCCATATTGCTCCAAGTGAAGGTATTTGTGGTTCAAAGCCATCTCTAATTCCCTTACAAATACGTGACACAATCTGATGGGTCTTTTATGTTCAACACTAGTCTAATGGCTTTCATTTAATGGCTTTTCTTTCCCGCTCACAGCTCCCTCTCATCTCTACAGCTTTTCCCTGTGCAGTGCCAGAGCCATAAAGATCCTACTATAAAGGGGCCCCCCAGCCTTTATCTTGCATATCACGACATCATGATTCAAATGTTACAGCGCTGCAACACAAATGTAACATCAATGTACATCCCATAACAGGCCCTAATCCATCCCAGATTTGGTTCAGTGCTCACTTGCTCAGATCTCCATGGACCACACATTGTGTGCCACTGTTTGTATTCAGCATAAACGAAGCATCAGTGTGGAAATCTCATCAGAACCACAGCAGTATGGTCAGATCAAGAGCTAGCAGGAAGCCACTATGCGTCTTTCCAGAAGACTTGCCAATGAGCGCATTTTATACATAGAGAACCTACCTCCTAGGCACTGGAACTTGGTTGGGAAATGCATTGACTGCACCTCCATCCCAGTCCGAGCACATGGTACAATGGTGACTCTGCCCCCAGCTGTCACTGGGGGATGCCAAGCCTCATGTTGGGTGGCCAGGTCATGCCAGCAGCCTCAGAAGTTCTCACAGCTTTGGCCTGAGCTGACCCTGCTGCTGCTTCAGCCACTGCGAGTCCTGGGCTGGACCCATCCCTGCCAAGCAGCAGCAGGAACCTTGAGGCCCAGGGCTGCCTTCCCAGGTGCCTGAGAGACACTCACTCTCCATTCATCTGCCATCTGAGCCCCTTTTCCAAACTGTGCAGGCTGCTAAATGGCTCTTTGACAGGCTAAGAAAATCAGGGCTGTTCAGCCTGGAAAAGAGAAGCTGCGTGGAGACCCCATAGCAGCATTTCAGTATCTGGAGGGGGCCTACAAGGATGCTGAAGAGTGACCGTTCTTTAGGGACTGTAGCAATAGGACAAGGGGTAATGCGTTTAGACAAACAAGGGGAAGTTCGAGTTAGATGCAAGGAAGAAGTTCTTTACTGTGAAGGTGGTGAGGCAGTGGAATAGGCTGTCCAAGGAAGCTGTGAATGTTCTATTCCTGGCAGTGTTCAAGGCCAGGTTGGACAGGGCCTTGAGCAACCTGGTCTAGTGGGAGGTGTCCCTGTCTGTGGCAGGGACACTGGGACTAGGTGACCTTAAGGTCCTTTCCAATCTTGACCATTCTATGATTCTGAGTGAACTGAGAGTCTTACCCAGGTGAACTCTTTCTTGTCCTTACCTTTTTTGTTAATTGTAAGGAAACCAGTAACAGTCAGGGCATCCCCTTTCTGCATTCTTACTTGCTGTTCATTATATTGGGAAAAAACCTCATTCTGCGTAAAATATTACAAAGACAAGATGAACATCAGGTCTATATTAATATTTAAATCAACGAGTATTACAGAGCAAGGAAATAAAATGAAAAAACAAAACAACAAACCCTTCAAACCATCTTGATCACAGCTGCTGTGAAAGCCACTCAGCAGTGCTGGAAAACTTCCTTCCATCCAAGTATTGATCTCTGGAAACATTCCCTGCTCATGACATTCAGTTTTGAAAGGCCAAATGCTTTGAAAATACAATAGACTGAACATTTTTTTAATTCTTTTCTTCTTCTCCCTTTTGGGCTAAATGGAGTTTGACAGATTTATTTTTTTTTATTTAAACAACATGAAGTCCACAGTATAGTTATATGTTGTAATATACAGTTATATATGTGGTGCCCACCTGCACATTTAGTACTCAGGCAATTATACAATATTACTAAGATAAATCTAGGACAACCATATTATTCTCCTGTGGCTTTGAGATGACACTCAAATGTGGTTGGTTCCATCTAACAAGAGAAGCAAACCATGTGTTTGAGCAACAACGTGCTGAATCAGGGAGACATGTTATTGTTATGAATAAGAAATTGTGTTGTGAAAATGCCTCCTGGAGACCCTCATTCCTTCCTGCTAGTTTCTTGCATAATACACACTTATATAACTCCTTGTCTTTAAACATTCTATGTGTTATCCTGAAGGCCCAAAATCTCTGGGGCAAACACAGGCTTGCAATGTTGATTTTGCAAACATCATGCAAAGCTGGCAGGTTGGTATGTTTTTCGCACAAAACTGGATAAACCAAACTGGGTTTATCTAATGTCAGGTATTGGCAGAGTAACTACATTTTATTCAAAGCTTAGCTGTCTGTGTGGTAAGCTTATTGGCCATGTTTAAACCTGAGGTTCGCTTGTGAACAATTCACAGTGGGATCCGCACAGTGAATGATTGCACACGTCTGTGAATAACACTTTGAGCATGGGATATAAGAGGGGAAGAACTTTTTCTTTATGGACAAAAAGCCATGAAATCTCTCAGCCTATCAATTAGGTACCACTGCCTGGGACACCGCACAAGGAGAACCGCCTGCTGCATTGGCTGTAAGGGCTGAAGAGAGTGCTTGTGGGCCACCAGGAACATCTGGTATGTCATTTAGCATCAGCATTTGGGCTTGCCAAATGTTACTGTGCATATACAATTGCCTGTGGAGAAGGAAGAGAGCCAAGTGTTCATGGCTAATTCCACCTTCTGGTTGTCCTCTACCTTTCATATTGTTGTGTCTTTCGCATTCATTACCTGTTTGACAGCTTTAGGTCCTCTTGCTTGTGACTTGGTTTCTCAGAGAAATTAAAATTCTTAACCTCTTTGGAACAGAAATCTTGTTTTTCAGGGATTAATCTCAAAACACCATGCCTTGCTAAAGGTGCTAATCTGACTAGTTCAGCTACCCAGATGCAGAAATTTCAGTTCCTTTGGCCACCATGCACAACTAGAAGAGCAGTAGAGCTAAAGGCTGGTTGGCTGGCTTGTGAGGGCTGAGGCCACTGACTCCAGAGTGAGCATTTCCTTTGGTGGTGTCCGTGCTTCTCTCGGCAACGCAAGCAGAGCCCTTGACTAGAACAGTCATATCACTAAGTCCAAGTGACGGCAGCTTCTGATGAAGAAACATTGAAGCTCTCTCCACCAGCTTTCTTCAAAGGGAAGTGCCTCTGCTTATTTTTCAGATATGGGTTTTTGATGAGTCCTTGAGAAGCACGTATATGAAATTAGATATATGAAATCCTTTGATTTCCTTTTAAAGTCTCCTGCCAATTTTAGGTTTCACTGTCCTCTTTTTCCCTCTAGCAGATGCATTAACCTCTCTTTCTGCAACCCTATGAGGACCAACACTCATTTTCCAAAACTGTACTTCAGCCCCAGCTGGGCTTTAACGCTATCTAAGTAATTGGGACACCAGCTCACTAGCTCAAAAATAATTATTTTGTGCTCCACAAAAAGTAAAAATTTTCATTTTCTGAGAAAATTAAAACAAAGCTGTCTTTAGGCTATGGGCAATAGGGGTAGCCCAATGAAGCTCTTGAAGGAAAGCATTGTTTCCAACTGAAAATTCAAATGTCTCCTTTCAAAAGATCACAGGGATATATTCTATAACAAATATGTGCAGATTAATTGAATTCAAGTTCCAGAATGGCTCCAGACCCCACCTCCCAGCACAACTGTCTCCATGGTTATTTTCCTGTCATCTGAAGTCTTTTGCTCTTGGTCATGCAATCCACACTGAAGAATGTGTTGATACACAGTGGGTGGAGATACAAGTGTTTTGCTGTAATTCGCTCCCCAGCTCCATGATTTACTGCCCGCATCAACTCTCTGTCTCTCTCTGAGGGCTCTCAGTCTGATCTTGTTGCTGCGGACTGGGCAACTCCCTGTCTTTTCTCTGCCTCCATTTTGGTTCCTTATTCTGTTTTCCCATTGGGTTGAGGCTGTAGGTACTAGACCTAGGGAGCAGGTATGAAGAGGGTATGGGCTCTGCTATCGTAAAGGCGCTGAAGGTCTCCCTTGAGCTTCTCAAGCCCACATGTCAGAAAAAAGGGCCATCTGTGGGTTTTGGCACATATTGAGTTCAGGCCCTGATTCCTTTCTGCATGGAGGTTTTTATCTAACCTGGTGCAATAAATAACTGTCAGATTAAGCATGGCCGTGCAAATGTTACTGTACTGGCATTGTAAAAGCTCCCTTTCATGTGGGCATGCTCTGAAACAAGGCAGTCCTTCCCTAGCCCTCAGTTATGCTCAGCCCTCCTCTAATCACCCTGTTTTAGATGTGCAGCTTGCTGTGAAAGACAAATGACTGCAGCTATTAAATCCCGTCTTTTTGTGAGTGTGCCCAGTGGTAATATTGATTACATTACAGACAGGAGGGCAGTTTGCCGGGGACCGAGGTCTGGGCAAGGACAGACACTCTCATTGACAGCACCATGCACCCAGAATCTGCAGTTCAGCCTTGGCCGCCTTTCAAACAGGTCTGCAAGGCAGTGCAGGTACGCAAGCTGGGGCTCCCCAGTGCTCAATGCCATACCATGTTGAAGGAGAGCCCTGGGAAGAGCCAAGAGGGAGCCAAGAGCTGGAACACCCTTTGGTTCACTGAGCTGAGTCATAGTGCAGCTGATGGGCAAAGACAGGGAGGGACACACACACGCCCTTCTTCCCCACAACGTATCCATCACTGCCCTGGGAGGGTTTGGATACGGCCGGCAGCAAAGGCTGGAGAGCCAGGCTGGATCAGGCATACAGGAGATACACGGGCGCTTTCAGCAGCGTCTGAATCACATTTTGTGCAGTAGCTGCTGCCCTGTGAATGCAGATTGCATTGTGACTACTTCACTCTGCCCGTCCTGTGCCAGCGAAGTGAGAGCCTCGGCAGGCACCCAGGGGCATGTGCAGGTTGGGTGTGCAAAGCTGATGAAAGGATCAGGATGCCTAGTTTCCATTACATCTCTTTCAGTTGTCTCTGAAAAGGTTTTTCTTTCTCAAAAGGAGGCTTCTGTGTTGGCAAGGTGTTCACAGAAATTCTTGAACAAGAATAAATAAATGCTGCCAGGAACTGTAAATTAAAGGTGATAATTGGAAGTGATATATGGGAGCATGCTTGCCACATGGCTGCTTGCTCAACTGCTCTGCATTCACACAGTTCAACATCCCAGACTCCGTTAGGAAACAAAAAAAAGAAAAGATAAAATGCTTTTTAATACCCATTCTCAGTCCCCTGCCTGAAACTTGGATGCTGCCTGTTTCAAGGTGCTAATCACAACACAGTTGGAGTAAACCAAAGGGCAGCCACTGCGGCGGGTGAGTGCCTCATTCCCAGGCACACTGAACCACATGCTCTCCCTGCACAACATCCCACCAGGCACTGAGAGCACCCTCACAGAGCCTGAGCCCCTTCTGCTCCCACTGCCAGGGCTGCAGCCGATGTACGCAACACACAATGTGCATTCATCTTGGGTTCACCACAGGGACTCATATTTAATCTGAGGAAGTCCTTGGCCTCTGGCTGTCATGAGTGTCAAGGTTGCTGCTGCCACAGAGACGGACGCAGGTGAGCGATCTCTGATGGGGCTGAATAAATAAAATTATGGGAGTCTAGTATCCAGAAAAAAACACAAGGAAAATAAAATACAGGTTAGCTTTTATAAAGGTCATGGCTTTGCAATAAGGCTGTCTCCAGAATGGCTGTATGGACCTTAGTAAGCATTCAACAGGGTTTGGAAAAGAAATAACTTGCATCATTTTTGGCCCACTGTAGGGTGAATTGGTGTAAATCTGGACATCGCAAATCTTTCCGTGATATAGAGCCACTATCCGGTAGTTCACAGGGTTGAATATGCATTGACCACTAGCAGGTTTCATTTGTAAACTACTTGAAGGCAGAATTTAACAGTTATGTTTATTTATACACCAAATGAGAATCTGTCTTTTGCATGACTTCTCTGCAGAGAATAATTTAATATTAAAAAATGCAATATACATCACTTCTTTAGAAGGGGGACTGTTTATACACATAATGAAAGAGATAATGCAAATGCTTAGCAAAACAGATGGAGAGATATCAGCAAAAGATAATAGCAGGGATTATAGATGAAAACTATGAAAAATATTAATTAGATCATTTTCTCAACAAAACACATCAAATGTACCAATATGGGGAGTGTATGGAGGTAATCATTTGCACTGTGATATGATCACAGTGTCCCAGAAAGGGATTAGGGCTTCACTGTGTCAATGCTGCAAACGCCTATCTTTGTGAAGCAGCTTCAGATCTCCTAATGAGAGGAGCTGCGCAGTGATAAATGGCATTATGTGCTTGCAAGGTTGTTATTACCTCAAGGTCACCGTTGTCACTTTCACTGTTATTATGAAAGCTCTTGCTATTAGAACCTAATCACATTAATAAGGAGGGAGCTTGCTAGCACACAAATGCATCTTAGAGACCCTTTGAGGGGGTAAAGCCAGGATTAAGATTTTAACTTTACAAGATATTGTCTGTGAACACCATGGCAATCATGCACAGCTCTGGCTCCCCTTAAAAATTTGCCACTGGATGGCTGCATGTTTCACACCTGTGGCAGAGCATCTTGGAGATGATTTCCCTCAAAGATGCCATGCCATCTATGCTGATCTCTGTCAGCTCTCGATATCCAGCTGGCAGGTCACAGGGGCTTTGTGCTGTCCCCAGTTAGGTGAGCCGTTCAGAGGTGAGCATACCTTCAGGCACCATGGGGCTCACACTTGGTCAGGTGCGTGGAGATTCTCAATGGCTCAACCACAGCCACTGTTACCCCAGAGCCAGGAAACCCAGGTGGATCTGATGGACACTCGCCTGTTAGAGGTCTCCTCATAGTGCTTCCAGCATGTTCTCCTGATTCCTGTTTTTCTGCTGGGAAGATTTCCAGCTCCTGTTTTCCTGGGTCACCACACATTTGGCTGTTTCCTGAGGCACGTGGATCAGATCCTGCCATGGTTACACCGAGCCAGGTAGTGCTGGAGTAAACAGGGTACAGTAAGAATCTGCAGCCTAAAGCTGGAGAAAGCCTGTGCTCTGCCTGGAATGAAAGCATTGAGAGCCTTCAAAAAATTGCAACTAATTAAAATTTAACGTTAGTTGACAATTTGACAGATACTGACACATGGATCTCAAATTAGGAAGTTATTTTCAGTCATTTGTGTATTTGAATGCAGGGGCTGCATTCTCCATGTCATATGCTAACTTGAAAATCTCATTAATTGAATGATAGTAATTGAGTCTGGAAAATGAAGGCGTTTATCAACAAATTTCAAGTATTTATTGCTGCACAAAGGCAATACAAAGACTGCTATGCATTAATGATCAATATGCTAGCCATACTTTCTGTACTGAAATGGACTGCAAAATGCTCTTTTTCTCTTAGTGTGCTTATGCTATCACAACAAGCAGTTTGGAGTGGCCAGACATATTTTACTGGAATTCAAAGTCATAAAATTGCATAACATGAAAATCAGAGGCTGTGGACCAAGATTCTGCTCATGAAAATTGTAGCTGACGACTGAAATCAGGTGAGAATTTGGTCCTTTCTAAACAGCAGGACAGAGGAGATATTGCTGCCTGGTGATTGCTGCAGATGTGAGTACAAATAGCTCTCACACATCTGAGGCGTGTATCTTGCATTCTTGCCTATTCTTGTGAAAAAGGAGCCCTTTCATAAAAGCACAGATCTGGAGGCCTTCATGGCATCAATTACCTTTGTGGTGTTTTAATTCTGAAGGCGGAAGGAGGTGTGCCCCAGCTGCCTGGCTGCTCCCTGTTGGTAAGGAGCAATCCAGCACAACCTCTCCAGAGCCAAGGATGTTTACAGGCTCAGAACAAACCAAACCACATGGAGGTAAGGGAGTGAGAGATAAATTGTTTTGCTGAAATCTGTTCTAAATCTAGGGACCCTTGGCTTCCCTTCACCACTACCACACATGCAGTAAAACAGACACCAAAATTCAGTACCCAGTCTCACTCCCTCTGCTCTGCTGTCAGTGACCTCTGTTCAGAATTTGCAAGGATTTTGTCATATATTTCCAGAAAAGAAAGCAAACAGTAGTCTTCAATTTTCCCTATGCCATAAAAAGCAAAAAGGTATTTTGATAACTATTGCTAGTTTAAAATCTTGAGGTGCTCTTTGTTCAATTAAAAAATGGATGCAGAGATAGGTAGAAGACATTGCAGAAAAATTACGTGCTGTTTGCAGCTCTCCTTCAGATATGCACAGTATCAATACCTGAGTATTAGAGTTCTCAAAAAGAGAAGGTGGTATGTATCACACTGCAACAAATGGGTATAGCAGGAAAGGAAAGGGAAGGCAGAATGGCAACCCCTGTGCAGGTATGTAGCAAAGTGTTTGTGGCCAGTCCTTGAAGAACCTCTGCACAAAAGGTTTCATGACAGAATCTCTTCTGTGTACATGAGAGAGGAAAAGTGTTTAAAAAATAAGGAAATCAAATGCAATGGAGACCACTAGGCCTTTAGGTGGGCACATAATATAGATATCAAAACATTGGTACTTAATATTTAAAATTATTTACATGGTAACATCAGAATTTATGAGTGATACAGTCAACTGTCAGTGTGCATAAACCTGTATTGATTAAAATAATATATAAAATTCACTATGGTTGTGCAGTCTTACCCCTGGGGATTAATAACTGTGTGAGAGGCACTGATGGCTCAAGGTGCAAAGACCATTAACCCCACTTTGTCAATAATCCCCAGAAAATGTCCAGTACCAAGGTCATTATAGCTGCTATAAGCTGTAAATGAAAAATAACATAGGTGTATGGATTTTTTGTTATAGCTGGTGCAGACTCAATTGGTGTGTACAAAGCATGACCCAAGCATTAAGAGCCTGTCCTGCACAGGAGCCTCTCAAGTTTGTTTGAACCATTTCTCAGCATTTCACTTTGCCTTTAATTAACTGCATGCTTCAGCCTCATTCCTCTGTTTGTGTCATGCCCAAGTGACGCGAACATTTGTTAACAGCAGCCAAATCCTAAAAAAAATTTCTTACAGTATTGAAGGTGAGATACATTTTCAGTATTCTTTTGAAAGAAAAATCTGTTGAAGTCTCCTTAGTTTATTTCTTTTCAGATGCCCATGTCTCAATTTAGGTGCTCTTCTGTTTGCTTTGCATCACAGAGAGGTGCGTATTTTGCTGGCAGGAAGGATAGGGTAGTCACAGCCTGCTAGCAAAATATACACCTCTTTCACAGGGAAAGCTAAATTTAAGAAACAACGGATGTTTTTTACCAAGGCAGGATATAAGCAAACAAACAGAAAAATGGTTCAAAACCAACTACAAATACTAAAGAGGATGTAACAGATTCCACAGCATTCTTAGCAGATTATCCCAAGAGAAAAGATGAAGCTTGTACTTACAGCTGTGTGCATGTCTGTGTCAGTCTGTCTCTGGAGTACATTTAATGTACACATAAGAATAATATTCTATGGAGGTTTCCTTAGTAACTGCATAGCTAAAGCTTTATTCGGATTTTAGACAAACCAGCATTTAAATCTTTTTTTTAGGATGCAAACAAATACTGACTGGCACCAAAAATCACCATTTATTCCTGCACTAAATCTGGTTTTTTTCAAGACGTGACATAATTTAGGTGTAAGCCTTTAATTTAGGTTCACATGTCAAAGGATTTTACTCTTTTTTAAAGATCAGGGTGAGAGTAATGTTTATATTTCATATTTCATGTTTAGTTTACTGTAAGAGAGGAACTGGATCCTTTATTTTGGATTTCATGCACACATCACTAGGATGCCCCATGATGTCTGCAGAGGGAAGGAGGCACATATTTATCATAAATGTCTGCCTGTCCTGCCTGCCCAGCTGTTTATACTTGCATTACTGTGAGGAGCTGGAAAGACCAAAGCTCTCCAGAATTGAATGCCTGCCTTCCCCGGGTGCTTCACTGCTCAGAAAAGTTATTATCAACAGTCCTTGTCAAATTAGAAGGGAACACCAAGGGAGAAAATGCTACTATTCAAGGGGCTGTTCTGGGATGCCTTTAATTCCTTCAATGCTAAGAATACACTTCAAAAATTTCAATGACCACAGATTTGAGAAGATCTCCAACATGTTGTAGAATTAAAATTAGAATTGCAAACAAAAGGAAAGGAACTAGAGGAGTGGGCTCCATCAACTGAATGTCACTAAGGTCAAAGCCAAGTGCCGTCCTGAGGGTGCTGGGGGTCTCACTGTGCCCAGCAGCAGCGCTGGAGAAGAGGGCTGGGAGCAGCAGGCAGCCCACAAGCCAAGCATGAGTTGAAAAGATAGTGGCACCACAAGAAGAGTGGATCTTGCTCAAGGGAGCATCATGTATATGATACACTGTATGATCATCATCTACCACATGGCACAGCAGAGGCCACAGCTGGAGCAACGACACTTTGCAGAAGGTGGAGACAAAGTGGAAAGAATGCAGGGGAACAAGTCGGAAGGTAAAAGTTTTGCAAACACAACCCAATTTCCAGCTTAGATTTAATGTTTATGGAAACTTTTGAACGGTAAGTGTATACCAGGCTACTTGGATTTTTTTATCTCCGACACTGGCATCTTTTTCAAGTAGAGATCACCACCTGTCAAGACCAATTTTCCTTTGGGTTGTTGCCAGAGCAGGAAAGGACTTCACAACTTCTCAGGGTCCTTCAAGTCCTGCTCCCCTGCAGCTCCCTGACTTCATGACAGCAAACCCAAAACTTCATTTTCAAGAGTGACAGATGCAGACTGGTCGCTGTGTCAGTGCAAGCCACCTAGACACAAGCTATAAACAGAGGTAAGACTGAGAGTCAGCTACTACGGTGTGTTGTCAAAAAATGATCTAAGATTTCAGAGAGCTGCCTGATTCATAAAGGAAAAATACTGCCCTTCCATCTAAGCTTTCCCCTCTCAGATTGATTTCAGCCTATAGGCCTACATGAAATACTGTAGGTTAAGTAGTTTCAAATCCATCCCTTGTCAGCAGTAAAAGCCATGATACAAATCAGCCACATACATGCAGCTTCTCTCTGCTGATATAGCTGACATTAAGAAAACATTGTCTGGTGCACAGCACATAATCTGAAGCAAAGACAGAGGAACTGTTTCTTGAAGGTAAGTTTCAATACTAATGTTATTCAACATAACTTTGCAATTGCCAAAACAGTTTGGTCTGTGGTCCATTTTTCTTAGAATCATTGAATAGTTAGGGTTGGAAGGGACCTTAAGATCATCTAGTTCCAACCCCCCTGCCATGGGCTGGGATACCTCACACTAAACCATGCCACCCAAGGCTTCGTCCAACCTGGCCTTGAACAACGCCAAGGATGGAGCATTCACAACTTCCCTGGGCAACCCATTCCAGTGCCTCACCACCCTCACAGGAAAGAATTTCTTCCTTATATCCAATCTAAACTTCCCCTGTTTAAGTTTTAACCCATTACCCCTTGTCCTATCACTACAGTCCCTAATGAAGAGTCCATCTCCAGCATCCCTATAGCCTCCCTTCAGATACTGGAAGGCTGCTATGAGGTCTCCACGCAGCCTTCTCTTCTGCAGGCTGAACAGACCCAACTTTCTCAGCCTGTCTCCATATGGGAGGTGCTCCAGTTCCCTGATCATCCTCATGGCCCTCCTCTGGACTTGTTCCAACAGTTCCATGTCCTTTTTATGTTGAGGACACCAGAACTGCACACAATACTCCAAGTGAGGTCTCACGAGAGCAGAGTAGAGGGGCAGGATCACCTCCTTCAGCCTGCTGGTCACGCTCCTCTTGATGCAGCCCAGGATACGGTTGGCTTTCTGGGCTGCAAGCGCACTGAAGCCAGCTCATGTTCATTCTCTCATTGCCCAACACACCCAAGTCCTTCTCTGCAGGGCTGCTCTGAATCTCTTCTCTGCCCAACCTGTAGCTGTGCCTGGAATTGCTCCGAACCCACTTGGCATGGTTAAACTTCATCAGGTTGGCATCAGCCCACCTCACAAGCGTGTCGAGGTCCCTCTGGATGGCATCCCTTCCCTCCGGCGTATCAACCGAACCACACAGCTTGGTGTCATCGGCAAACTTGCTGAGGGCGCACTCAATCCCACTGTCCATGTCACCGACAAAGACGTTGAACAAGACCAGTCCCAACACCAATCCCTGAGGGACATCGCTCGTTACTGGTCTCCAGCTGGACATTGAGCCATTGACCACAACTCTTTGCGTGTGGCCATCCAGCCAGTTCTTTATCCACCGAGTGGTCCACCCATCAAATTGATGTCTCACCAATTTAGAGACAAGGATGTCATGCGGGACAGTGTCAAAGGCTTTGCACAAGTCCAGGTAGATGACATCAACTGCTCTGCCCCTGTCCATCAGTTTCGTAGCCCCATCGTAGAAGGCCACCAAATTGGTCAGGCAGGATTTCCTCTTAGTGCAGCCATGCTGGCTGTCACCAAGCACCTCCTTGTTTTTCATGTGCCTTAGCATGCCTTCCAGGAGAATCTGCTCCAAGATTTTGCCAGGCACAGAGGTGAGACTGACTGGTCTGTAATTCCCTGGGTCATCTATTTTCCCCTTCTTGAAAATGGGGGTTATATTTCCCTTTTTCCAGTCGTCAGGAACCTCACCTGACTGCCATGATTTTTCAAATATGAGGGACAGTGGCTTAGCAACTTCATTCACCAGCTCCTTCAGGACCCGCGGATGGATTTCATCAGGTCCCATGGACTTGTGTACGTTCAGGTTTTTAAGATGGTCTCGAACCAGATCCTCTCCTACAGTGGGCCTAGGGTCTTCATTCTCACAGTCCCTGCATCCGCCTTCCAAGACTTGGGTGGTGCGGTCAGAGCCTTTGCCAGTGAAGACCGAGGAAAGAAGTCATTAAGAACCTCAGCCTTCTCCAAATTCCGGGTAGCCAGTTCTCCCAATATGTTCTGGAGAGGGCCTATGTCGTCCCTAGTTTGTCATTTACTCACCACATACCTATAGAAACCCTTCCTGTTATCCTTAACATTCCTAGCCAAGTTTAAGTCTAACTGGGCCTTAGCCTTCCTCACCTGGTCCCTAGCTTCCCGGCCAACATCCCTGTATTCTTCCCAGGCCGCCTGTCCTTGCTTCCACCTTCTATAAGCCTCTTTTTTCCTTCGAAGTTTCCTGAGCAGCTCCTTATCCATCCAAGGAGGTCTCCTGGCCCTCCTGCTGCACTTCCTTTGAGTTGGGATGCAACACTCCTGAGCTTGGAGCAGGTGATCCTTGAATATCAACCAACAGTCTTGGGCCCCCCTGCCCTCTAGGGCTGTATCCCATGGAACCTTACTAAGCAGGTTCCTGAAGAGGACAAAGTCTGCTCTCTTGAAGTCCAGGGCAGTGAGCTTGCTGCGCGTTCTTCTCACTGTCCTGAGGATCTCGAATTCAACCATCTCGTGATCACTGCAACCAAGGCTGCCCTGGAGAGTCACATTTCCAACGAGCCCTTCCCTGTTGGTGAGCACGAGGTCAAGCATGGCACCTCTCCTTGTCGGCTCCTCTATTTCCTGCAGAAGGAAGTTGTCTTCCACACAATCAAGGAAACTCCTGGATTGCTTGTGCCGGGCCGTACCTTCACTCCAACAGATGTCAGGGTGGTTGAAGTCCCCCATGAGAACAAGGGCCTGTGAGCTTGAGGCTGTTCCTATCTGCCTATAGAGTACTTCATCCGCAGATTCCTCTTGATCAGGCGGTTTGTAACAGATCCCCACAGTAATGTCTCCCATCGCTGTCCTCCCTTTAACCCTGACCCACAAACTCTCTGTCAACTGCTCACCTGTCCCCAG
This sequence comes from Psittacula echo, assembly GCF_963264785.1. Taxonomy (NCBI): domain Eukaryota; kingdom Metazoa; phylum Chordata; class Aves; order Psittaciformes; family Psittacidae; genus Psittacula; species Psittacula echo. The sequence goes on along the minus strand of NC_137738.1, from coordinate 31,955,527 downwards.
ACAGAGTTCCATACTCTCCAGCCTATCCCTAACATAAATAGCAACTCCCCCTCCCCGCCTGCCAGGCCCGTCTTTTCTAAAGAGCCTGTAACCTTCCATTCCAACACTCCAGTCGTAGGAGCCATCCCACCATGTTTCTGTGATGCCTACTATATCATACCCCCGTAGTCGTGCACACATCTCTAATTCCTCTTGTTTGTTCCCCATGCTACAGGCGTTTGTATAGAGGCATCTGAGCCGAGCTCCAAGTGAAGCCGGCTCATTGGCTGGAGCGGCTGGAATGTCTCTACATTGCTCTGAGCATTTATTATAGGTGCTGGCAACTGACTGGGTGTGTTGGGATGGAACAATGCCCCCTCCCCCAACACATCTAGTTTAAAGCATCCTTGTCCATTCTGGCAAGCCTCCTACCAAAACCTCTCTTCCCCTTCTTTGTCAGATCAGCTCCTCCAGCCCCCAGTAGACCTGGCCTACAAACTTGGGTCCCATGTTCAAGACACCCAAACCCTTGACTATGACACCATCCTTTTAACCATTTATTAACCTGGCCAATCCTCCTAGCTTTGTTAAGGTCCTCCCCTGTATCCTGGAGAATTGACAAAAAGATCATCTGAGCTCCAGAGTTTTCTCTAGAAGGTTTTTATTCTGTGCCCCTTTCCCATTGCCTTAAATATTGTGTTTCTTATGGTAGCTGATGATGGTTTATTTTAAACTTACACAATTATTACTGCAGTGAGTCAAAAAGTAATTCCTCTGTAATAGTTGCCAGTAGTACTTACATAAGTGTCACTTTCATGGAATTGTGACAAATACGCATGTGGTCCAGTTATCATGTGTCTGCTTTCATTTCAGTATATCATATTCAAGCGCTTGGACAGACATACCTTGGTGTTTGCCAGAAAATTATCCCCTTCTAGTTAAACAGTACAAGACAGTTTGGCATCTCAAGAGAACAGCTTTCTAAATAGGCTTTAGATGAGAACTACTTAAAAAAAAATAAAAAATAGATTTGACCTTCCTAAAATCAAAGTGAGATGTTGGGGTCACAAATGCGCTTCATATGTGGGAATGTAATTAATTTAATATGTATCTTACATATATGTCAGGGAAATAACTAATTCATCATTTTTAGTGGCCTATCTGCTTTCCCCCAGGATTAGGATTTGGTTACTTCCCTTGCAAATAAGATCTTGGGACTCTAAAAAATCCTGCATCTTACCTCAACCATGTTTAGCTGTTATTACTTTTAATATTGTTAACATATATTACCTTGGGAAATAACATACTGAGATGAGACACCAGTTATCCAACACACACCAGGTACAGAAATGAAACCACAAACGTCAAGAGGGGTTTGAGTGATGTCTATGGCATCTGTTGGAGAAAGAGAAAGTGGATGATTTTGTCACTGTCAATGTTACCTGACCTCAGATCTTCCCCTGTGTAGCAGACAATAGGTACACAGAGACTGTGCTATTTACTGATGATCTGGCAGAACTGGGGTGAAAAGCAGAACTATTTATGTGGTGAAAATGTTCCAGATATAAGTCCTGCCTGCAGCCACACAAGAGAGGCCACCTCTGTTCTGCTTGCAGTCCTCCTGCAACTGAAACTTCAGCAGTTCAGAGAGGCAGGATAATGTGCCTTAGTAACTCTGCTAGCCTTTGGGCCAGGTAAGGACAGCATTAGGAGATCCCACCCCTTTTACTTAAATGCTTCTATCACCTTTTGCTACATTGCAGCTGGCACAAGCCTGATGATGAGTCTGCCTTGCAGACTCTGTGGCCAGATTGCTCTGTGGCCAGTTTGCTCTGCTGACCTGCTGTGTGCAGGCAGCCTTGCACTCTCAACCCTGGCTGCAGGATCAGTCGAAGACCCAGGGGAGACAGCAGAAGCATCCCCTCTGACTTCAGGAAAAACAAACAAACAAAAAAAGAAAATACATCAGGAGCCACTGGTTGAAGGTAGTTCCTGAGCAGGGTTCCACAGCTCTGGTCCTGGGAAAGCACCGGCATTGAGCTCTCCCAAATGACTGTCTCACTTCAATTCAAATACCGGGTTTCTATTCAGCAAAGTTCTCATACAGTTGGACCTTGATTTATTTGGTTGGGTTATTTGCCTGAAAGGAATAATCCCACATCTTCTAACAGTTGTGATTTGTCTGCTTCGTTGATTAAAACACCTCTTTTCCGCTATTTTCTCTCCAGCCACACTCCCCACCCCCACTAATTAAATAGCTCCAACCCTCACAGCCGTAAGACTTCAATGGCTCAATAACATCCCGAGTCAATGTGTTGCAAAGCTGTTTTTTAATTCATTCTTCATGCAAATGATATACAATTAGACCTGGTTAATCTGCATTCCTTCTGCAAACGCTATTGTTAATAGGATTGAAAAAAAAAAAAGCTTCAGCTTAACAAATCAATGGCACATAGAGACTATCAGATCAGTTACTCCTTAAACCTTTTAGATGGCCAGACGTATAGGGGAAGCAAGCAATGATTATAACAAGGCCTTGCAAGAGTACTTTGTGGTGCTTGGGATGTCTGACTTCAGAAGCTTTCCACCCTGTTTTTTCTCCCAGCACTGCTTTTCTCCTTGGGTCAGGAGAGGGGAGGGGGGATCCCAGAGGAAAAGGTCAGACCTTTAGGACCTTTGTTAGAGGCTGCCAGGAGCCTGGGGATCCCCAAGGCTTTTTTTTTTTTCTAATTTGAGCTGAATTTTTCAGCAAGGGCCAAGTCCTTAGGACAGGTTTTTACCTGTTAATAAAGAGCATTAATAAGACAGAGGTAAAAAACACAGTCTTTGCTCAGGCACACCAAGTTATCATGGAGGGCTGATGCTTTCTGTCTTGATAAAAAAATTATGGATACGCTGACAGACATTTCCAAGTTTCACTTCCAGCTCAGGTGTCCTGATAAGCCTCTCAAAAGGGAAAATGTCTTTCTTCTGGCCCTTGACCCACAGTGAAACATGGATGCCTGGGGTCTCCAAGCACACACTCTGCCTTCCTCAGGAGGCAGGAGAGGATTGCATGGCCTTTTCTTGCAGGTTAGGTGCATGGGGAAGGGCTACCTGTGAGAAAAGATGCCCCCAGTGGTCTCACAGCCCTTTGGTAGCCTGTAAAGCAGCACGGTTGGACAAGTATTGCCAACGTAGGAAGGCTCCCAGGGCAGGAGTAAGTTCACTCTCACATACATGTTATTGCCTTTCCCTTCAGCATTGAGGTGCCCATTGTTTGTGCAATGTAGCACATCAATAAAGCTGAGGAATTAAAATTCTCCATCCACAAGACATCAGCGAAGCAAGGTACTCAGACTTCTCTGTGCTGAAACTCTCATTCAGATTTGGCCCCCCAGTCAATAAGGGCACCAACTGTGATGAGGGCCCCAGTCCATCTGGAACTATTCATTTGGGTCACCAGATGATATGGACTTTCAATCTCTGCCAGACTTGTCCTGATTTGCACAAGGGACCAGATGCAAAAAGGCTCTGTATCCCAAGACAAATCCCCTCTTGTCACAACCATACCACATACACTCGCAGGCATCTCACACTAGGATACTGCTACCTTCTGCAGCCAGAAAATATTATCCTTCATTATGCATATACCTTCCAGTACAAACACAACAACTATTGATGTGCCTTGACAGCTCTCCACTCTTTCCTTCTCCCCTGATGTGGCACTGAGCAATAAGAAGCAGGCTCTTGGGGAAAAGTTTGCATGAAAAGTGATAACATGAAAATATGTCAGCATTCCTCAAAAGCATTCTGGCAGCGTCAGTCAACAGAACTGCCTGAAGGCTTAGAAAAAAAGCACGCAGCACTCCTCAGACCTCACAGCCTGGCAACTGCATCTCAATCACACAGGGAAGCAGTTGCCTCACAGGACCTGGCTGGTTTCCTCTTTCCAGCCAAGAAGTATGCAGGAGAGAGGGACTAAGAGGGCATTTCTGGTGCCATTAGAACAGAAAATTCCTGGCATATTTCTTTAGCTTTTTGCCAGCCTTCGGAGCACAGGAGTGTCTCATTCCACCCTTCATGGCTGCCAGCAGCAGTCCCGCATGTATCCTGCTGAGGCAGGGCAGGCTCCCCCTGAATGCAGGCAGAGCTGTCCCATCCCAGCAGAGCTGACCCCTCTCACCTGCCCTCACCCAGAGCTCATAAGGCTGATTGTCTTCATCGTCGCAGCCTGGAAAATGTACAGACTAAATGGACAAGACAAACAGACAGGCAGAAGACATAGTGATGGTGGGTTTTGTAAGAGCTCCAGCGAGAAAACAATAGAGTAACTCTTCATCCTCCAGCACCGGTGTCATCATGTTACCACATGACATTAACATTACTTCTCAACAGACTTCAGGGCTTCCTCACTCCTCCCTGCCATTCCTTTGGCCAATCTCTCACTTCCTTTCACTATCCATATTTATTTGCAAGAAATGCTTGGTGATTCAGTGGGTGTTTTACATCTCCATGGTGTGGCTAAACTGTCCTGGCAGGGTTGCTGTTTCAAAGTTAGCTGTGGTGGATTCACAGTGCCCTCGGGCACAGCATCTGGCATTACAACATCCACTAGTGCAACTCACTCCAGGCTTCTGCCATTGTGTTAAAATTATAATGAAATTATAATAAAATCATGGCTAGCAGAATCTGTGAACCCAACATTGTCCTGTTCATACACAGACCTGCACTTCTCTTTGGAGCCAGGAGCACAATAATGACAATTGTATCCGAGCAGATAGCTCTAATAACTAGTCCTCTCCAGATCACAAAGGTCTTGCTCCAATTACAAAAGTTAAATGCAAACTCCAAGCAATTCCACTGAATAACCCTGATTTTCCCTGGTGAAAATGGCTGCAGGATTTTGCCAAAAAATCCTTTTTTGTTCTTCTCATTGCAGCCACAAAGCAGATGGTCCAGAATTTCAATCCTCATAGCAAAGTAGTGATGTCTGAGGATATATTAAAAGAGGCCAAACTACCTGAACAACACTAATGCAGAGCTCAGGGATGGGTTTCCATGCAACCTAGAGGTACCCAGGTTATGGAGGTGCTTATATCCTTTGGGGTACTTGGAGATATACCAGTATATCTCCTGCTGCTTCAGGGCAGAAGGAGCTCTGTTTGCTTTACCAAAACCATTTCTGCAGAGATGCCCGTTTTGTTCTTTTTGTACAGCAACAAGGGACAGGGGCCTCCTCTCACCACATCATTACAGTCAGTGAGAAGTGTGGTCTACCTGGCTGTTGAAAAACCTCTATCCCTTCTAGGTGGAAAGAAAGGAAAGTCCCTCCAAAGAATCTATGCTCTTTTAATCCATGACTGTTAGAGGTGATGCTACTGCTTCTCTCTCTTGATGGATAATGCCAGATAAGCATTTCAGTTAAGATAATTGAAATTAATCACATCACCAAAGCAGAAGCACTGAGTCTAATAGCAAGAGAAAAATATGCGTAGAACAAACAATGGTCCAGTGTTGATCAAAAGCTGAACAGAGACTCATTTGAAATAAGGGGCTTCTATTTCATAAACTGTTCTAATTATCGCAGGTCTGCAAAATGGGTCTCAATATCCCCAAAAATATTTTTCCTTCTAGCTTTGGTTATTTATACAACAAACATATTGAGGTCCTTTCCCTCTTTTTGCAGCTTCCTGCACTCATCTCCCCAGGCGTGTGTCCATTTTTATTTCTTCTTTTTTCTCCTTACGACCATGTACCTTCTAAACATTTCCATGTCCTTGTAGTTAAGGCTTTAAACAGCAGCTCCAAATGTGGGTGTTACACTGGCAGTCTGGCAATATATTCAGGCAATTCAAGCCAATTCTACTCACATTTTCAGTGGGAACAGCCCTCATTATTGATATCATATTAGATATCTGAGTAAATACTGAAAAAACATCAGAGACAAACCTACCTTGGAAACATTATGCTTCTCGTCTCTGGTTCTAGACAGGATCCTTCGGGGGGGGGGGGGGGGGGAAAAAAAGAGAGAACAAATAACTCTTTTGAAAACAATGAAACAAAATCTTTGACACCTTGGAAAGGCTAGCATTTGTTTTACCTGTCCGAGATCACACACCTACATTTTTTCCTGAGGCCAGTCTACCTGCTGTGCTGAAAGTGACATTTATGTCAAGGTGGTTCAATGATCCATTGTGGTACCCATGGTTCTGCTGCAGGCTCCAGGCACTCTCTGTGGTTCTGGGCTTTGCTCTTCATTCATCCATGACCTGCAGCCCTCATGTCAATGAAACTCACTGATCTCCATGGGATTATTTTCTTCTACAGAAAAAAAAAAAAGCAGGGGATCTGGCTGAAATTGTGACAAAACAAACCACAATCTAAAGGATGGGAGGCCTAGAAATAGATCATTAGCAGCAACCAATCTTGGAGCCAGAAGTAACCTGAAGTCGCTCTTGCATGGGAATGTCTCCCCCAGCCCATCTCCTGCAATGCGTCCTCCATGCATGTCATCAGCTCTGTCACTTTCCTGCAGGGAATTACTAATGGGTTGGGATCTCTTCTTCTCCCCCCTCTACCCTTTCAAGCCGGTCATGGCCATCCTCATAAATCTGCCAGGATGCTGACAGCCAGGCTGCAGCTCAGAGGGGCTCAGGGGACTTTGAGTGATATTCCTTCTGTTTCAGCTCTTTCGAAGACAGCCATTGATTTAGGAGGATGAGTTTCCTTTTACATGCTCGAATAAAATTAAAAAAAAAAAAAAAAGAAAAAAGAAAAAAAAGGCAAAGAAAAAGAAACCCAAGGAGAGGGAAAAGGGAATAGGAAAAAAAGTGGCACCATGATCTTCTGTACTGAAGCAACTGCAAGTGCAGAAGGTGTCCCTGGAGGAACAGGCTTTCCAGGCAGTGAAAGGAGCAAACAAAGGAGCAGCAAAAAATGGGCCAGGGAGCTTGACTATTTGCCTGTGGATATGATAGAGTGCCACACATGCTTTATCTCTACCCAGTGTCTTGTTAGTGAAAAGCCATTCATTTATTTTAGAACATGTTGATAACGAATGCTCCTAGCAGATAACATAGTCTCAAACGAAAACAAGGCTTTCTGTTAACTCTAATCCCCTTGGTTTTATTTCAGCAAAGACTATCTCTACTATTCTTTTACCTTCTTTACCAGTGAGCTGCTGCCAACTCTAATCATTCTGGCTCATGCCAGACATTATTTCTATTATCTGGATGATTCTAAAAGACCCTGTCTTCAGCATTGAAAGGCAGCTTGATGTTATCTGAAGGACCACGAAAAGCCTACACACATAAAGGCAGGCTGAGCAAAAGCCCTGTGTGCCACTAAGGGCTCATCACATGAAAGCAGCTTGGAAATCAGTATATAGATCTCTGGTTCTGATGTGAGTGTAGATCATTGCTGTGTCACTTACAGTAAATGCTGTGATGGATGGATCTCTGAAGACTGGGAGGTTATGTGTGGGTGAATTCTTACATGCTGGCCTCTATCCAAGTGTTTTCTGAGGGTGCAGAACTGGAATGAAAACCTTGTGGAAATAGAATCATAGAATCAACTAGGTTGGAAAAGACCTTTCAGATCATTGAGTCCAACTGTTACCCCACGACTGTCAAGGCCCCCACTAAACCATGTCACTAAGGGCAAACTGATCCTGCCTTATAGCTGCCCCTCATGATTTCCAGTCACAGCCACCTCTCATTTGCCCCTTCATAGTGGCCCACATTATATAGCTGCCCCCCATACCCCTCATGGCCACCTCTCACAGGCCATGGCCACCCATCACGGCCCATGGCTGCCCCTGCTCTTACATCACGATCTTCCCTCACAACCACCCCAGCACTCCCCTCATGATCTTCCCTCATGGCCACCCCTGCTTTCTCCTCATGATCTCCCCTCGCCCTCGTGGCCACCCTTCCTGTGCCCTCACAATCTTCCCTCACCCATCACAGCTGCCCCTGCTCTCCCTTCACCCCTCATCTCTGATGGCTGTCCCTCCTGTCCCCCCACAATCTCTCCTCATCCCTCATGGCTGCCCCTGCTCTCCCCTGATGATCTCCCCTCACAACTGCCTCACCACTGCCCTCATGATCTTCCTACATGGCCACCCCTCTTGTCCCCTCATGATCTCTCCTCTCAACTGCCCCACCACTCTCCTCATGGCCACCCCTGCTCTTCCCTCACCATCTCCCCTCACCCCTCATGGCTGCCCCTGCTCTCCCCTCATGATCTTCTCTCATGGCCACCCCTGTTCTCCCCTCATGACAAGCGTGAATTCCCGCATCTTGTGTGAAATGGCACTATGTAAATATATGGAGTTGGGACTGAGTGGAGAAGAAGCAGCTTTGCTGCAAAAGACCAAAGAGTGCTGATGAACCAAAGTGAGAAACACGAGTTAACTGTATGCCCCTGTGGTACAGAAGAATGACTGCACATGGCCTGTATTAGCAAGTGTAGCCAGGAGGCTTATGGAATTTATTATTTCTCTCTACCTAGCATTTCTGACAACATTTCTAGAATATTGTGCCAATCATCTTAAATGTCAAGATATAAAGCACAAGGGGGGCTATTTGGTGACTCTGACATATCATTGCTTTGGACAGGGAACAGGAAAATCGGTTGTGTAAGTACCTATCTGTAACACATGAATGTATGGGACAATCTGAATGCAACAGAGCAAAGTTCTCAGGGCAGCAATTCTAAACCAGCCTTTGCATTCTTAAGGGACAATGTTTTAACTGAAAGAGTGATACATTTAGCAGGGCAATTTTTTTTGTCTGAGACTCCTCTTGACAGATAGAGGAGAACTGGGAACTGGAGACATTGTTTAGACAAAAGCAACATTGATTGAGTTAGCCTGGTTTAACGCAAACAAGAAGTCCAAAATAATAATAGTATCTATACTTGATATTATAAAGGGAACATTTCTCAACACCGACAATGGTTATGAGCCCAGCTGGCTTACAGAAAGAACTGAAACAGAAAATTGTTAATAATAATCAGGAAGCACTTGAGGATATTGGCTCCACAAGCTGCAGTCAACAGGGAAGGCTCTACTACTTAAAAAAACCCAACAATCTTTTAGAAGGGAAGTGGAAGCAGATAGAGATAAAGATAGATGTGTGTGTATAATAGCTATATATAAATTAAAGACTAGAAATGGAAGAAAATTATCAAGGAAGAAGACTAAGTCTATCACAGTTGAGGGTATTGGGAAGAAACAAACACAATATTTAAAGCTTGCATTTGAAACATGGGGCCCTCAATCCAGGGAAGAAATAACTCCATAAAAGATGAACTGTGAGATCTGTAACCAACTGAATGTCAGTCAACTGAATGTCAACTGAATGTTCCTATGTCAGGACTGGGAAAAGAACAGCATAGGAGGCTTTCAAGCATTTAAAAGAATGAGGTTGAAAGTGCTACATATTTGGCACAGTGTCCACTTCTGATGTCCTCATTTCAGAGACATAAACTGAAGAGGCTTCACAAAAATTATGAGTACTTAGGAATTTGGGAAACGTGCTTTAAAGTGGAGGACTAAGGAGTTATTTAACTGTTTAAACTGGTCTTTTTACCAGAAAGGAGATGACAATTGATCTAAGTGTTTTAGCAGCAGTTACAAGCATTTGCAACAGGAGAAACCACAGTGATAATAATGTGCTCTTAGACCTAACCTTGGATCCAATGGCTTCAGTATGAACCTGTGCAACTACAAGCAGTGCTAACAGAGGTGGAGTGTCTTCACTGGACATTTTTGAATCAAACCTGGACATTTTCTCCAGGTCTGAGAGAGAGGTCACCACTGTGGGCAGGGCACTGGACTGCAACTCAAAAATACAGGTTGAACTTTGCAATATGGGAGTGAATCACAAACACCGCTGGTGCCTCACTTCTTCAGTTTTAATGTGATAGTGTGAGCAACGACTGTTTTTTCCAACGGGACTGCAAGGTCTCTTAGACAGCTCCCATTTCTGACTATGCGCAGAAAATACTTCAGTGAGGTCTCCGGCTTGACTGAGCTCTCTCAAGGCTACTGTAATGCAAGTGGAAGCAACACACTGATCAGTCCTTCCATTCATGGACTCACTCATATCAGTGCGGAGGTGGGAAAACCCGCTCCTGCAGTTCCATCAGTCATACATTGCACAGGCTCAGGAGTGCAACTCCTGAGAAAACTGGTTTTCTGAAAACTACTTGCACAGCACAAAAGCAGACAGGTAACAACTCCCACTCTTCAGGACTTTGCCAAGTCTCCCAGGAGGTCCCATGCTAAGTGGCAGTCAGCGCGAACTCCCTCTTCCCTACTGATATATACACATACCTGCATACACTGAACATTTTCACCAAGTTCTGCTGAACTTGGATTTTTCTAGAGACGGGAATGCAGGAAAAACCCATCATGCTTTTCATTGTGCTGTCTGTTTTTGTAATAGTTTTACTTAACTTACACCATAGTAGCACAGACTGCCCTTTACAGCACAGGGCTGCTGGGCTGGGGACGGCTGCTGAGGCCAGACAGTCCTGTGGTTAAAGTTCAGCATGAGTAGGGCATAAAGAGGATGGGGCTGAGGGCAGGCCAGCTGCAGCACAATCCCAAGCACAAGCTGTTTATTAGGGTGAGCGTAAAGCACTCCAGAAGGGCAAGGCTCAGTGTTCTTCCTTTTGATCCTATTATCATATGACAACATGATTAAAGACAGGGTAAAGGCAAGGCCCTCATGGAAGAAGCACAGGGGTGTCAAACCACTAATGGAAACTGTCACGGAGGAGATGGAAAGTTTAAAGAAAACATGCCCCTCTCTCCCCCCGGGGCACGGAGTGAGGGGGATCCCAGTGCCAGCGGAGGCTGCACACAAAGGCAGAGCAATAAAAACAAGAACATGGGACCTAACTCAGAAAAGTAAATGTGGTGTCAGCTCCTCCTTTGTCATCTCTGTGTCCTGGGAAAACAGATGACAGCAAAGATTGGCTGCCTGGCCCTTCTGGACACATCCCTTGCACAGAGGCCAAATTTCCCCAGGTTTCTTTTTAAGCCCTCAAATCCACACCTCCTCTACCTCCCCGCATAGAGGAATGGCCATGCACAGGCAGGACCTGATTCAAGTAGGACACTGGGCATCAGAATCCAGTCCCTGGACAGTGAAGAGGTCAAGCCAGGCCTCTAAGAAGAGTGTTTCTCCCTATACTGACTGGTTTGGAGCTACCCATTGTGTGGCAGGTGAGACTCACTGATACAGAGCTCCTAGTGCAGTGCGTCTCACTGGGTGGAATGGGGCTGCACTGGCAGGACAGAACAGGATGTGGGGTGGCAAGCTTCAGACACTGAGCTGTTAAAAAGTGAGCTGGCAGCAGGCACTGGATATCAGGACAAGCAAGCCCTAAATCCTCCATCCCTCCGCACATCAGCCCTGTGACAGAAGCACCCACCTCCCAAAAACCCTCTCCCCTCCTCATGCCTATGCACACCCTTGATCTAGAAATGCCTCATCCCCTCCCATGATGGGCACAGGGTCATGCAGCACAAGACCGCATCCAAAGACACATGTGCTGAGCATAATGGGGTTGGTCCCTGGCCCTTGCTTTGCATTGGGAAGATGGGCTGCAGGTCATCACTCAGCACATGTGAGCTGCCAGCTTTGTGGCAGGATGGGGGAGAGAGTCTTGGCAGGTCATGCTGAGATAAGGCCTTTAAAATCCCAAGACCAGTGAGCTTAGAGTATTAGAAGCATTAGAGGGGTAAAGGTATCGTCAAAATGGGTAATTTAATTACTTAGTAAAGGAGAGTGCCCTTCCTTCTCTCTTTCTGTGTAACTTCTCTGTAATGCCTCTCTTTCACTTTTCATCTCCCATTTAGTCTGATTCCTTTCCTTTGGTTCCCCAGTGTTTCATTTTCCTCCCCTCCTTTCTGCCCACGTTCAAATCCCTTCCCTCTGTCTCTCCACATTCTTTCCGTTTTCTATCTCACCTGAGACTGGATCCTACCTCCAGCTTCATTCTTTATCTAAAACAATAGATACGTTTTGTAATTTTCTGATGTTGCTATGACTGCTAAACCCTAAGGCTGAAAAGACTTAAATAACTTATTTTCCTTGTCTATTGCTTCAGGCAACTGAAGTACAGAAAGCCACTAGGGATTGCAAGGAAAGGACTATCACAATGTAGGGGAATTTCAGCCATGTTTCTGCTTCTCTCTGCCGAAGACCACAAGGAACCCAGATCTCTGTAACAGAGTTACTAGGACAGTGTTCAAGAGCTCACTTCTCATCTTGCCCCTCTGGTCACAATGACGTGAATAAAACTGAGTTCAGGAGGATTTTGACACTGACAGTGCCTGCCTCTTGGGAGCTGTGACAAATACAGCATCACTATAAAGTGGTGTTCCTTTCCATGAATGAAACAATCAGTCAGCAGTAAAATTTGTTATAACAACTTTGAACGACCAGTGTAGTAACCACCATCCACAGTAACATGGAAAAAATAAAACAACAGTGGAAAGCTGTCAAAAATGGAACATTTTTAACATGAGATATTAAGTCAATATTTATTTTAACAAGTTTAATAGGATTCTCCCCCATTAGCTCCCAAGAGTTCTATGTCGGCTGAGCCTTCTGGAGAGGCCTAGAACATCTGGATATTCATTTCCCATTTATTTCCCACCGGAGCCTTAAAATCTCAATTTTGTGGTATGAAATACAGGCTATTTTGTTGAGATGCCAAAGCAGGGTTTTTTGTCTCCAGTATTCAGGGAGCATTTACTTCTGTTTTTCCCCTGCTCTCTGGTGCAGTTTCCAAAGTGTCAGCAGTCATTGACGCTAGCCATGTCCCACATATGTGGAAAACATTTGCCACAAGAGCAAACACTGCTGGGGTGCAGAATGCCTCTGGAGACACAGACATTGGCAGGCTTGTGTATGTATAAGCAGATAGGAAGGTGGTCACTCAGAGTGAAATAACTTGGCAGTGGAGTATCCATGAACCATCCAGTCAGGATGGATGCACTGACCACACCTTTGCCATAGGGACCAAGTGGAGCTCTCCATCCTGCCCAAGTCAAAGTGACAGTGGGTATAGCATTGCAACTCTCATGTTTCCTAAGGTGGTCTCTTCAGAGGAGCAAAAGAACTTCAAAGCAGAAGGCAAGCAGGCAGGCAGGAAAGAAGGAAGGCAGGTAGGAAGGAAGGCAGGAAAGAAGGAAGGCAGGAAGGTAGGAAAGAAGGAAGGCAGGCAGGAAGGAAGGCAGGCAGACAGGAAGGCAGGAAAGAAGGGAGGCAGGAAAGAAGGAAGGAAGGGAAGAAGGCAGGCAGGAAGGCAAGAAAGAAGGAAGGCAGGAAGGAAGGCAGGCAGGAAGGAAGGCAGGAAAGAAGGCAGGCAGGAAGGAAGGCAGGCAGGAAGGCAGGCAGGAAGGAAGGAAGGCAGGAAAGGAGAGAGGCAGGGAGGAAGGCATGAAAGAAGGAAGGAAGGCAGGAAAAAAGGAAGGCAGGCAGGAAAGAAGGAAGGCAGGAAGGCAGGAAAGAAGGAAGGCAGGAAGGCAGGAAAGAAGGAAGGAAGGCAGGAAGGGAGGAAGGCAGACGGGAAGGCACGAAGGCAGGAAAGAAGGAAGGCAGGAAGGCAGGAAAGAAGGAAGGCAGGAAAGAAGGAAGGAAGGCAGGAAAGAAGGAAGGAAGGCAGGAAGGGAGGAAGGCAGGCAGGAAGGCACGAAGGCAGGAAAGAAGGAAGGCAGGCAGGAAGTCAGGAAAGAAGGAAGGAAGGCAGGAAGGCAGGAAAGAAGGAAGGCAGGTAGGAAGGAAGGCAGGAAGGCAGGAAAGAAGGGAGGAAGGAAGGAAAGAAGGAAAGAAGGAAGGCAGGAAAGAAGGCAGGCAGGAAAGAAGGAAGGCAGGTAGGAAGGAAGGCAGGAAGGCAGGAAAGAAGGGAGGAAGGAAGGAAAGAAGGAAAGAAGGAAGGAAGGCAGGCAGGAAGGAAGGCAGGAAAGAAGGAAAGAAGGCAGGAAAGAAAGAAGGCAGGAAAGAAGGAAGGAAAGCAGGAAGGAAGGCAGGAAAGAAAGAAGGCAGGCAGGCAGGCAGGAAAGAAGGAAGGAAGGCAGGAAGGCAGGAAAGAAGGAAGGAAGGCAGGAAGGCAGGAAAGAAGGAAGGAAGGCAGGAAGGCAGGAAAGAAGGAAGGCAGGTAGGAAGGAAGGCAGGAAGTCAGGCAAGAAGGGAGGAAGGAAGGAAAGAAAGAAGGAAGGAAGGCAGGAAGGCAGGCAGGAAGGAAGGTAGGAAAGAAGGAAGGAAGTCAGGAAAGAAGGAAAGAAGGAAGGAAGGCAGGCAGGAAGGAAGGTAGGAAAGAAGGAAGGAAGTCAGGAAAGAAGGAAAGAAGGAAGGAAGGCAGGCAGGAAGGAAGGTAGGAAAGAAGGAAGGAAAGCAGGAAGGAAGGCAGGAAAGAAAGAAGGCAGGCAGGAAGGCAGGAAAGAAGGAAGGAAGGCAGGAAAGAAAGAAGGCAGGCAGGAAGGCAGGAAAGAAGGAAGGAAGGCAGGAAAGAAAGAAGGCAGGCAGGAAGTCAGGAAAGAAGGAAAGAAGGAAGGCAGGAAGGAAGGCAGGAAAGAAGGAAGGAAGGTAGGAAGGCAGGCAGGAAGGCAGGAAAGAAGGAAGGCAGGCAGTAAAGAAGGAAGGCAGGAAGGAAGGAAGGAAGTCAGGAAAGAAGGCAGGCAGGCGGGAAGGAGGGAAGGAAGGAGGTAAGGAGGGAAGGAAGGAAGGAAGGAAGGAAGGAAGGAAGGAAGGAAGGAAGGAAGGAAGGAAGGAAGGAAGGAAGGAAGGAAGGAAGGAAGGAAGGAAGGAAGGAAGGAAGGAAGGAAGGAAGGAGGGAAGAAAGGAAGGAAGGAAGGAAGGAAGGAGGGAAGGAAGGAAGGAAGGAAGGAAGGAAGGAAGGAAGGAAGGAAGGAAGGAAGGAAGGAAGGAAGGAAGGAAGGAAGGAAGGAAGGAAGGAGGGAGGGAGGGAGGGAAGGAAGGAAGGAAGGAAGGAAGGAAGGAAGGAAGGAAGGAAGGAAGGAAGGAAGGAAGGAAGGAAGGAAGGAAGGAAGGAAGGAAGGAAGGAAGGAAGGAAGGAAGGAAGGAAAAGGGTTTCATTTTTCAACTGTTTTCATTTTTCTGCATCATACTGTTAAAGATGTGTTTTCCAACTTTTTATCCCTTTGAATGTAAAACCTGCAGCACAGAAAAACCACTCTGCATTCACTCTCTTTTATTTTCCAGATCTTGCAGGTGTTCAGCTCCAGTGAACCTTACTGAAAGTCTTGTTCAAGCTTACTTCTGATGCCACTGAAGAAATAATCGTAGAATCATAAAATCATACAATAGTTAGGGTTGGAAACGACCTTAAGATCATCAAGTTCCAAACCCCCTGCCATGGGAGGGACTCATCCCACTAAACCATGTCACCCAAGGCTCTGTCCAGCCTGGCCTTGAGCACCGCCACCCTTACAGTGAAGAACTTTTTCCTTATATCCAAGAACAGACTCTCTATAATACCTTTCCAACCATCTCTGCAATAAAGCTGTCTGATCTGCCTGTCAGATTCATGCAAGAGTTCCTTGAAACCACTTGCCAAAAAGATATAAATAGTATTAAGAAGACATATTTCATTTTGAAAAGACTTCGTAATGAAAGAAATATTGTGCTAGGAAAACAGGTATTTCAGGAAAACCTGGTCACAAAATCACACTCTGCCTCCCCAGATGCAGTCAACAACATGTCTCAGATGAATGTCCTGTCAGCAGTAAAGTGCTTGAAAATGTACATATCTCATTTTTTTGTGTTGTTTCCTTCAACAAGATGCTGCAAAAAGGAGATTTTAGTTTCTAACACACACTGCTTAGCTCTGGCATAGGAATTTGGCATCATGACAAAGCATAGTAAATGTTACTCCTTCACTAATACCTTTTGGGGGTAGTATTTTTATGATTTCCTGAGTTGTTCTTCAGTGGGAGGTTGGTACCTGGGGAATATCTTAAGTTGTATAACATAACCGCTGCTAACTAGTGAAAGCCTCCATTGAAAGCATGACACTTTGGGGCGCTCCAGCATGTTCCTTGGTAATATGGGGAAGGCTGCGGCTAACTTGATGACAAAACATCAGGAGCAGCGGCTGATTGCATAAAGCCTGGGAGGAAAATTTGGCTTTGCTTGGCAATCTGCTTGCAGCTCCTCAGGCACACAGATCTGTGCACTCTGAGTGAGGAATCTGTGCAGGGGCACTAGGGTAACCCTTCACACGCCACTTGCAGGGTTAGAGGAGAGATGTGATGACAGCTACAGTGGGGATGGATATTTTTAGCAAGCCATATAGTCAACATGGTTTACTTCTATTCCTACTCACAAATTGTTCATGAGGATTCTTTGGCTTTTATGATTGTGTCTGTGACCAAAGTCAGTCACTGCTCCGAGCACATTCTCATCAATACGTGACTGGAAACTACAGCCTGAGCATGTACGATCTGTTTGTTTGCAGCAACTGTTGGGGAGGGAGGAAGGGAGCCACACTGTATTGTTCCCAGACTAGATGATTTTAGCAACTGTCCTGGGGGGTACATATGGGTCAAACATAAGAGGGTAAGAACAAGCAGTGAGGCTAAGAGGAATTTGCCAAGCAGATCCTGAAAAACTGAGCAATTGTCTGAGTCTGATTTGAAATTAATCTGTCCTGATATTCATGCTGTGACTTTCTGTTTGCATAGTCTCAACTGCAAAATGTCCCACCTTATCTTGCCTGTCCCCACTGACTGCTTCTGTATGTCCTCACCAAGTGGTCTGCATCACAGTTTGGCAAGGGAACCCACCCCTGAGGGTGGGTGAAGAGCCCCAGACCAGCAAATACCAGCCCACTTGCCACTTTGAACCAGAGTGATCAGGGGCCCACTGCTGTCCTAAACCACTGCTCTTCATGCCTACAGTTAGCAAGCTTTTCCTAACCTACAACCCTCTTAACGCACAATAAATGAGTTTCTCTCCTCTATTAACTTTACACATCTGAGGGCTGCTATTGCGACTTTCCTTCAGACTTGGCCTTTCCAAACTAATTCCATTTCCTCCAGCCTGAACTCATAGGTTGTATTTGCTTCCCCTTTTATTAGTCTTGTATTTGCTTCCCCTTTTATTAGCCTAAGGACTTCCTCTGGTTTGGATATGTACTTTTTTCAAAGTGCAGTTTCATCTTCTTTTTCATTTTCTTCTTCAAAAAACAGTTCCCTTCTCCCATGACCCAAATCACAGCAGCCACAGCACAATATGCTAAAAGAAAGAGAGGAGAGGCTGCAACCTGCTACAGTAAATCTGCCCTGAATGCACTGTGTGTATAAAATTGTGTCTGTGTTTTGTTTTTCAGGATTTGCTATGCCCGTAAGCACCTGCTCCATTATTCCTTTGCATGATAAATGTAACCTAAACTGATTTTTAATACATAGATGTAAACCACTGAAAGTCAAACAGCCAAACTTACACATCTACATTCTAGCTTTTAAGAGGGCACTTTTTCCTTTTTAATAAGTATGCTTGTATTTTTGCACCTCTGTTTATGGTGGATAACTGGCACTGAATGCACATATCTAATACAGAAATGACTTCAGTACAAAACCCCAACTTCATTATGCTGGCTTTGCCCCCCGGAATCCAAAAAAAAAAAAAAAAAAAAATCAATACGAAAATCCTAAAATACAAATTATTGCAAAAATCTACCTACAAAAAAAGCAGAAACTGGCTCTTGCTCATTTGTTTTGTTTTCATTCTTCGCTCTGCCCTCCTCTTGAACTTTACATGGCTTTTCTTTCCCCTCCACCTTTGTCAATGATGGGAAATTTCTAATCCGACATACTGGATTCGTCCCTATTTGAAAATGAAAAGGAAACACATTTGCACTGAGATACACTGAGGAGCATTTGTTAAAGCCAAGGCAGAGTAGCAAAGTTCATCTCCCAGCAGCAAGACTTGTGGTGAGAGGTAACTGCATTTGTCCCTTTTCTCACAACGGCTCATTACAGCTGAGCAGGTCAGAACTGTCAAACGTCGCCACATTCGGCAGAGCTAGGGAAAAAAAGAAAGAAAGAAAAAACACCCTGTACTTGGATGCAAGGGCTGTGCATCCCTTGTGCTTTGTCTGGGGCAACCCTTTCACAGAAGCACAGACATTGTGAAACGGGGTCAGGAAGGTAGCAAGCCAGCTGCCTGACTCCCTTTCGACTGCCTTCCATGACCGAGGAACGAGCAGTGACTTCAAGAACCTTGCAAATACAAGTGCTTCTACAGGAAAACTCCCAAGTGCAAGCCTAATTTTGGCCTTGCCTCAGGTCAGGGTTAGGGGTGTTTGTATATCAGTGTCACCTTGCAGGGGGCCTCCTGTTGTTTTCATGGTGGGACTGAGGAGAGAAACCCAAGCCCTCTAGCTTCCTTCAGAGCCAGTGAGCCTAACCCTCGTATGACACTCATCAGCTCAGCACCACTGATCCAGTGGCACAGCACGGCATGGCACACCCTCCCAGCTGTCTGTCTGGGCCAAACCTTGCCTGGAGCTCAGCAGCTTTCAGCCCAGGGTAACTCCACCAAAGTTGGGGGGAGCTTTATGCTGGTCTAACAAAGAACAGACATAGGCTTGGCAGGCCTTAATGAGCTGATGCTGATCATGTAACTGTCTTATTGAATTTGCATTTCATTAGGAGACTTCATTTGAACCACAGCTGTGAATATTTGAGGGCCTGATTGTGTCTATGGATACTAATTTGTTCAAAGAAGACAGGGAGGATACTGAGCTGCAATTCTGACCCTTCTCGCATCGATCAGACAAGATAGATCCTCCTTAAAAGTAATGTCAGATCCGTACCAACAACGTGTTCAAGCCGTTATACCCCGTCTGGTATTGAGCTGCCTAAATACCTCTTCCAGAAACTTATCCCTCCAGGGGACAAGGGAAGGAAGCTGGACCACTGCACCCTACTTAAGCCTTTGCTCAATGAAATTTCTGCTTCACCTACTGTAGCTGAGTGAAGCTGATGAAACCCATGGGACAGGAATATACCATCGGGGAAAACATCCCACCTCCAGAAGGAAATGCCATCATTCAAATACTGGCTTATTAGCTGAGGCTTCATGATTATCTCTGTAGCCATGTAAATCAGATTACCATACCATAATGTTTTGTAGGAATCTCACACCTTTCAACTATGTAACGACTGCAGCCACCAGAAATTAAACAGTTAAAAGGCAACACTTGAGACAAGCAGATGGCAATTATTGCCGCTTACTGGTAAAACCTGTCTCTATTAAAAATATCTCAATGTTTCCATTGGAACCTACCAATTAACAGATTAAACTGTATTTCATACACATACATGTGAGTGTGAGCTCACACACACACCTAGCACTCCCAGCTCCAAATTCTACCTAGAGGCTAGCTGAAAATACACCCGCTGGTCATCTGCTGCCTTTCTTCCATTTATTGGGTGGGAATTTGTTAGATTTGGGTTTCGGTTATTTTATGAGCTGTCAGGAATAGGAAATTTTCACCTTATTATCAGGAGAAACAGGAAGCTGTTGGCAAATAAAGTTGTTTTTCAGAGAATTATCTTGCTGGGGAGTGAACCTTTAGTGATGAAGCTACTTGAAGCCCAGCCAGGCCTGTAAGGTGGATGGTACGTTGCCAAGATTTTATTCTCAAGCTAGTATAAGCAAGATGATTTGACTGGGAATTGCCCTATGTAAACATGCTGATAGGATGGAACATGTTAGCCCCTTTTCCTTCTTAACCAACCAGCCTTTTCCCTCCTGCCAAGGGGAGTGACTATTGGCACTGAAGGGTTTCCTGTGTGTAACTGGTCAGTCCTTTGCCACAGTCCCAGGAGCCTTTTTCTATTAAGAGGGAAACCAAACTTCCTTCACGGATACTGCCTTTCTCCAAGCGTTGCTTTTGTCACTCAGGGGCTGTAAGTGGATCTGGACAACTCCCCGGAGGACTCCGATGTTTATAAACTAATAAAGGATCTGATGCTGCCAGTCTGAAAGCCAGATGTAGCTGCTGCTGAAAAAGGAGGCTTTTCTCTCCCTTCTCACTTTTCATGCCTGGACATCCAGAAGGGTTTGGAGAAGGACCTGGCCCATGTTCCTTACACAGCTGTTTGGGACAGTTTCATAGGAAGGATGTCTACATAAATCACAAGCTGTGATTGAAAGCAGGGCTTGTGAGAAGAAATGATGCCACTTGCATTGTCATCATGCACAGAGTAAATATCGAGGTGAGTGGTGCTACGTGGCAGAGGAAAAGCATTGGCTTGAACCACCTCAGCTGACCAAGTGTGGCAGCTCTAAATATATCTGAACATCCTCAGTCTGAAAGCTCTTGCGCAATGCACTTTCCTAGGATATTTCCAGTCCTATCTGGTACTGCAGAAATCAGTGATGATGAAAGGGCAGTTTTTGATTTAGCTTTTCAGTGTTCCCATCTCTGCTTTCCTAGCTGAAACCAGAAAGTGCAGAGACCCACTTAAACAAGCAAACAAACAAGCAAAACATAAACAAACTGCTCCAGCACTCCTAAAAAGCTCAGTTTGGGCCTGATCAGGGACTTGGCAGGAGCTTGGGAATAGCTTTTGCTTTGTTTAAGCCAACCCCAATCCATCACACAGAAAAAAATCATCCTCTAATGAGTTACTTATGAGTGTTGCTTTCTGACGCCTGCACATGCTCTGAGATGGGGGGACAGGGAGGGGGGAGAAGAGGTGTCTCAGTGTGTTTCCCTCCCACTCTGCTGCTGCTTGCGAGGGGGTCCCCTTGTTCGGTTTGCTCTTTGCAGGAAGGGGCCAGGAGTCCCCCGGGTGACCCTCGCAGAGCTCCCCTGAGACTCCCGGGACAACCGGGCCTCGGCAGCGGCGGTGACGGTGCCGTTCTCCGCTGGGATCTGCAGGGGAGGCTAAAGTAGCGCGACTGGCCGCAGAGGGGCACTGGCCTAGAAAGTTCCCCGATCCTCCACCGCAGCCCAGAGGGGCAAATAAATAAATATGGGGCATATCCAACCCCTGCCCCTTCCGCCACCCCAGCATGGTGAGAAAGATGTCACCCCTGCTCAGGCCTGCTGCCACTGGAGGCTTGCAGAGTGGAGCTGAGCAGGCGTCCCCCTTCACACCAGTGCCACCTTCGGCAGCCCCGAAGTGGGTGGCTTTGCACCTCTGTTTATCTTTGCCGACCACCCCAATACTCCTGCCATCGCCAGCTCCTGGTGCCTGCAGCCCAGGGGGTTCACCTTGGGGGTGAAAGGGGTTGCACCCCACAGGGCATTTCTGGAGGAGCCCTGGGATTTTTGGAGGAGCAGAGGCCCTGCCTCAGCTTCCAGAGGAGAAGAGAGGCTGGAGGGCTAGGCTTGAGGACACCACTGCCCTGCATGGTGCCCGCCTTGCACTGCACAGCCCTTCTCCACCACTCCCCCCAGTGAAAGCCAGGTGGACTCGGCTATGGCTTCCCTGTGTCCCTCAGACTAGATAGCGAGCAGTTCCCAAGGGTGTTTTTAACTTCCCCTTGCCATGTTTACAGTCACAGGTTCAGCTCTGCTCAAACAAGTTTTTCTTCAGCTTGGCAGGAGGGTTTTGTTGGGTGTTTCTGTTTTTATTTTGCTCCCCTCCTGCCCCTTTGGTGGCAATAAGGTGCACAAACAAGCTGCTCGTAGGTAGCCGAGAGCAGAATGCGAGCAGGCTTTAAATAATAAAAAAAAGAATGGGCGGGGGGGGGGGGGGGGGGAAGGAACCAAGCACCCCGTGCTACCGGGGGCCCCGTTGGTTAAAGGCTACGGCGCAGTCACTCTGAAGTGAGGGTTTAATGAAGTAGCCTGTGAGAGAATGGAGGGGATGGTCCCCGCTGCACAGATGGCTCTTTGTCACCGCTGACACCTGCCATCTGCTTGTTTGTCTAAATGATGTCGGAGGGGCATCGCGAGCCTCCAATCTGCTGCGCCGCCTCCACCAGCTCGGGGTGACCCCCTGACCCGCGTGTCAGACGGGTCCGGAGAGTTTGTTCTTTCCGCTCAGTGGGCCCGTCCCCGGCCGCGATGCCGGCCCCTTCCCCGCCGGCAGCCCCGCAGCTGCCCCTGGCCGCACGCCGCCGCTCACCCCCCGCGCCCACCCCACCGCCCGCCAGCTCCTAAATCTCCTCTTCTTCATGCATATGAAAGGAGGAGGACGTGGAGAGATTAACCTCCACGGGCATGAAAGGGGTACAAAAGTTTACACCACTGGGCAGCCATTTAGACCTTTCTGAGATGCTCTTCACTCTCCTGGGCTTTTCTACAGTCATCTCCCAGCGATGCTCAGGCTCTCTCAGAGGTAACCAAGAGGCCAAATTACCCCTGATGTAACACTGCTGATATCAGGAGAGGCAATTAAGATGTTTAAAGAATATAACTTCTTTCTTTTACTCTGCTGTAAAGGCAGACTGGTGACCTAACATCAGCTATGACATTTAGAGGTCTCCAAATACCTCTGATTTAAAGGCAGAAGAAAGAAATAGAATCCACTTTCTTGACAGAGGTCACCAGCAGACTTTTGAGATCACACTCTGAAAAAGGACACACTAATGCAAACGCATCTAGGTAGCAAGGGTTTTTTTCCCCAAAAAATATCACTGTAGAGAAAGAGTATCTTCGTAATACATGAAAAAGAGCTTTTCAGTAAGTGTAACTGACAGTTGCGAACAGGGCCACAGAGAAATGTATTGGAGCAATAAGTTTTTAATTTAATAAAGATTATTTAATATTGAATTTTTTAAAAGATCATTAAAGTCTAAAGCTGTCTAAAAACCAGGAGCAGTGTACTTTTGATATGGCCTCAGATCGTTTGTGCCACCTCTAAATAATCATGGTGAGTGTCCAAAAGGGACCTCTTTCCCCACAGGAGGAGCAAGCCTATGTCTAGGACGCTTCAGGAGAAACCGAAGCTTGCCTTTCATAGCACCACATAAGTTGCACTTGATGTTATCAGTGATGTCAGTGTACACGGAAGGTGTATAATGGATATTAATTATGACTGTTATCACTTATGACTTGTGTAGTGCAGCCAGGTATGCCTGAATACTTGCAAACACAGCAGCTTTTACACGTGGAAACTCATGAAATAGAAAATGGTCACTCTGCACAGCTCTAATGAGGGCAAGGGTGATTTAAGCTAGCAGAAAGAATCATAATTACTGTAGGTTCAAAGTGATCTTGAAGGAGAGGAAGTTAAAATGGGGTTGGGATTGATCTACTTTCATGCTTTACTCAGCCCATTGTTTTTAATGCCTCACTTTGAAGTATAAACAAATGGCTTCACCTGATTTGCAGAGTTTTCTGCAGATAATTCCTGAGCCTGTTGTGGGCAATGGAGGAAAGTGTGCACCGTGCAAAAATAAATAAGAGGGGAAGGTGCGGCAACAACCCCCCACCCTCTGTAGCCTGTCCAAAAAAATGCCCAAATTAAATCCTGGATTCAAAGCCATCTCAGAGCAGAGCACAGATGAGAGGACCACATGCTACTAGGGAGGCTGGTGCCGATGCCCAGCCCCAGCAGGGTAGCTTGGATGCTGCAACCCTTCCCTCCCACGGCAGACATGGCTCTGAGCCCCTCTCCTGGTTCCATGGGCAGAGGGAACAGCCAGCGTTCTCTCTGCTCCAGCATTCTGCCAGCAAGGCAGCTGTAGCCTCCAGCTCACATGGTCTCTTCTTCACTGAAGCCCCGTGTCCATCGGCACCTGGGCTGAGGCCAGGCACAGCAAGGGTAAACCAAAGGCAAACCCCAGGAACTCTTGCAGAGACATAGGAAGACCTACAGGCTATATCGTCAGCCTGGGGAGCCTCTTTTTCTCCCTTTCCTTCGTGACAGTGCAATTTCTGAGTCCTCACCACAGGGCCACTACTGTTGCTGATGGAGGCAGAGGAGACCTGCCCCCAGGTGTGTGTCCCCCTGTGCCAGGGGACACAGCTCACTCATCAGGCCAGAGACACCCACCTCACATACACACACACACAGAGGAAACAATTCACTGCACATCCACTGGATGGTAATTCAGGATGATAATACAGGGAAAATAAAAAGAAATTTAAAAAGTCCCTAAAAAACACCCCATCTTTTCCAAAATCCTACAGAAAGATAAAGGGTGGAATCCTAGCTTTGCTGATTTCCATGTGCTTTGCTTTTAAGTTCAGCATAGAAAGGATTTTACCCCTCTGTATCATCATGAAAGAGATT
Source organism: Psittacula echo (assembly GCF_963264785.1). NCBI lineage: Eukaryota > Metazoa > Chordata > Aves > Psittaciformes > Psittacidae > Psittacula > Psittacula echo. The sequence goes on along the minus strand of NC_137738.1, from coordinate 31,931,325 downwards.
ATTTCTTTTTTCTTTTTTTTACTTCGAATGCCTTTGGCTAATTGGTGAGTGCAAAAATCTCTCACTCTGGAACCCATTCCTGACTCGGATGTTAAGTGTCTGAGATCTGCCCAGCTGCCTCATGACAGATACTTTTCTGCCTGTAGGCATCCTGCAAACTCCCTGACCCTTAGCCAACACCATGGCCAGCAGCAGAGCGAACTCCTCATGTTCGTCTTGGCAAAGTGAGGCAGGCTGCATTAAAACAAGCATCACTGGAAACAAAAAGAACCAACAAAAGTCCCTTCCTTTCTTTATTTTTATCTGAAAGCTAAAATTTTCATGTTTTGATGCTTCCTGCTAGCCCACCAACTCCAGAAAGCACCTAGATATCCCCTCAATAGGGTGATGAGATGCTTCAGGCATGTTTCCTCCAAAGGCTATAGCGATAATAAGCTCTCTGGTGCTCAGTAATTTCAACATGACACTACTTTGACAAGGTAAATTGCAGCCAACTTCCCCTAACAGAAGCTAAGTTTATCATCATCCTGCAAAGGCTTGGGTTTTTTTCAGATTTCTTGTTCTAAAAAGTGACTTTTCAGAGAGGAACCCATAAAATGATAAATCCCCTAACTAGCCCCTGTAGCAATCTATTATGTTTTCTTTGTTTAAGGGTGGAATGGCAGAGAGTATACAAAGACTGTCATCTTCATTTGGACTGAGAAGATTTCACTTAGGAGACCTGTCCAACCCCCTTTTTGAAGCCATCTGATGTCAATAAAAAGTAACGGATTATGGTGCATGACCCTTAATGGCACATGAAAAGATGAAAGCTGTATCATAGTACCATATCCAGAGGCCCTTCCTCCTCATCCTGGGTGCCCCACTCCTGATACACGCATGAGTTCACTCCACGACAGGCTAGTGGCAGATGATGAACAGCAGTCATTGGTAGCAGTTGTGGTCAGTGGTGAAACTCAAGCTCTGGAGCTATAGGATGATATCAGACCTTTTCTGCCATCCCAAGCCCACCCAAAAGGCCTGGCTGGGCTGAGCTGGTGCCTGTGTACAAGCATGGGTTGGGAGGGAAGGCAATCAGTCCAAGCTCTAGCTCTAGGAAGCTGATGTCAAGCCCAGCCACTCTAAAATCTGGAACTAGTTGCCCCGAAAGTCACAACTCTGATTATTTCTTTCATAATTTTTATACAAATGGGACTTCTGAAACTCTTTTTATTTGCCTCCTTGACTGAAACTGGCAGAGGTAGACATGGATTTGTAAGCAAATCTTTCTTTTTTCTAGATTGGAGATGGGATTTGCACTCTACCCTTTCCCCCTGGAGCTGGGCCTTTTAGTATTATCCCAAATATCATCTCCTGACCATGGTAAGCTCAGTCAGTCCCATGAGCAAGCTTGTCAGCTCTCTATATGAATACAAAATGGCCAGATTCTCCAAAGACGGTGTTTCTTTCAAGACCATCGTGGTACCATGGCACTTGTTACAGCACACCAAATAAAAGCACACAAATATTTTAATAGGACCAGGAAACTATCCTGCATACATTTTTAAATCAACCCAAATGCCTAATCAGTTCAGTAAGCTTACATGCTGCTGTAGACTTCACCTCAATGTCTAGGCCGGCAAGGAGCCACACTACCACACTCTTCTGCTCATGTGAAGCAACAGTGTCCCTGGCGAGACAGAGAGCTCCCCTCTAGCAAATTGCTTCATGTGACGAGGCCAGAGTTTTTATGTGTTTTCTGAAAGCAGCTATGGCAAACAGTCAATTCAGCTAAACAGTCTCGGCCACAGTACATCTGTGCTTAGTTTTGGCTTAGCAGAGCAGAATAACACGCATACTTCTCCTCCTTCTGTCCCACTCCTAACCTAAGATGGTGAGAAAAATAGCTGAATTACAGGAGTACCTTCTGGACAGAAGTATCCTATGACAGTGCAAAATCTGAACAACTGGGAATTCCAGCCAAAATGAACTTACAGACCCACATGATATCCTCATGATCTGACTTCATGGGGAGTTTTTTCAGCTTAGCTCTTGATGCTGTTGTTTTGTTGGCTCCTCAGATCAATACCCTTTCCTGGTCTCACTTTGGACACTTTCAGATTCAAAAAGGGAAAAGAAACAAGAGCCAGAAACAGAATTGAGGACATTTCCTCCAGGTCAGTCCCAGATGTAATAATAGACATTCTGGACTTTTCTCTGGACTTTCTTCTCCCACCACTGGAAGATGCACCATCACCCACTGAAACAGCAGTGCCACGCACCCAGTGTCACTGCCGTTGCTGCTGCCAGCAGCAACAGAGACATTTCTTCAGGTGCCTCAGTGCCTTAGGAGCTGAGATCCTGTTTTCCAGTGAGATTTAAGGATCACCAGCATCATGCTTTTGTAGGCACATATAGCTTGCTCCAGGGAGTACCAAGATGATGAATAACTGCATGCCTGTATTAGGTCAGATACACCAAATTTGCCATCCCTTGCTTCTCACTCTGCAGACAAAGGTACAGAGACGTTGATCAGTTTGCCTTGTGTTCTTCAGTTAATTTAGATAATGAATGCATATCTCCATCACTTCCTCTGTTGTTATATGAGCTTTCGTTAACAATATTTAGCCTCTTAGCAAAAAGGCTAATTTTTTGCAAAAACATTTTGGTTTAGGAAACCTATAAATTTCCATGGGAGCTTCTTTTTCATTATCCTATTCCAGCCTTGGTTTCCAATTAGTATTTTCCAGCATTTGTTTTTACTTTTGTTTTAAAGGATTTTTTCCCTTCACTCATACCAATTGGTTTGTCTCTGTCACTCCAGGCAGTTTTTTAGAATTAGATATTGCTGACACTGAAATGGTTTAATTCCCAAGGATGAAAATCGTTCATAAACAAATTTCAGCAGAAAATTTGATTTTATGACCCAGAGGAAAGAAGGTACCTTCCAAGTTGTAAAAGCTCAGGCAATTCTGACAACCATTTACTGAACCAACAGTGGCCAAGAGATGATTGTATTTGACCTAGAATTTAGACCAGCAGCCTGGATTTAGAAGGAGAGTTTGCTTTGTTTCCCTACTCTGACACAGGCTTTCAGCATGACTGTGGGTAAAGTCCTTAGAGCATTTAAAGCATTCTGTTTTGCAAATCAGAGGCCCAAAGAGCCTTGTGCATCCAAATTTCCAGATGTCTAGCAATACAGTCGAAATCTTTGAAAGACGTAGTTAGCCCAAGCAAACTGCAAATTGCCCAGGCACACAGCAATGCTTGGGGACCCAGAGACACAGCAGCGCAGTGGAAGAGAGCTGAGCCACCTCCAACCCAGAGCTGTCTAAAGCCATGGACCAGCATCGAAGTACCCGGGAGCTGCTGCTCGCTGACTTAACCTGCTCAGGCTCCTGCACACTTGCAAATTCACATCCCAGCAAATTTTAGCCAATAATCAAGATTTACTATTCATTTGTTAATCTGACAGGGTGGAGCCAAATGGCTTTTCTTCTTGCTGTCTTAAGTCATCTGGTTTTTAAACAGTTGTTACTGTCATACTTCTGTTTTCTCAGTTAATCTTAGACCCAATGACATAATTTCACTGAATTATTAATATTTCAAGCATATTTGTGCGGTTTGTACAGAGCTCAATGACAGGATAAATTGCACACTGCATTGTTCTAACTTTTTTTAAACTACAAAGAGATAGTTTAAGAAAGTAGTTATTTTAAGAAACTCATTCCTGGACTGTACTTGCATCACCAAAAGTCAGTGCTTCTCCCCAGTTTCCCAATGCAAAATGAGATCAGAGCACATATGAAACCACTGGCTGTGCCCCATTCTTCACCATATGGTGCAGGCAAACTGCCCAGGGCACTGCGCACCCAACAGAGCTTCTACATCTCCCTGTGGCCTTTGGGCACACAGCGGAGTGACCCAGCCCTGCAGAAAGGGCACACAGGTAGGTAATATGCTTGCTGCCCTTCCCAGGCATCCTTTCCCCAGCAGGGCTGGACTCCATGGGCTCTTCAGCAGCACTCGAGGCTCAGTCTACAACTGCATGTTGTCCCATTTCTGCAGCAGGGACAGCGGACAGACCCCCACTGATGCCCACTTTGCATGGTCCTAGGTGACCCCAGCGCCCAGCTTTCCGCAGGACCCTCCTCACCTTGTTTTCCCCCACAGGCAGCCCAGCCAGCACCCTGCTCCGGTGTGAGGCTGGCATCCCTCTCCCAAGCCGCTAATTGGCTCAGATGAGCGTCATGCGGCCAGGCACACACATGTGTCCCATAACCTAAACCATCTGCGAGCATTTTAATTAACTGATCCCCAGCTCCTCTGTGCTGCCATTGAAAAGATCCCGCCCCAGCCCCAGCCGAGCCTCCCCCATGCAGCCCCGCAGCTCTCCTCCCCACCCAGGAATTCACAACCACAACTGTACAGCGTGGGCCCCCCGGCCCTCCACGGCCGCGCAGGAGCAGCCCTCGGCAGCCAGTGAGTCACAGATGAAAAGGGCTCCCTCCATATGTGCCTGCCGATGAGGACCTACAGGGTAGGCTCCACGCACAATAGATAACAGGAGGCTCCCTCTCGCAGCCACTCATCTGCGGGGTCTCCCACGTCACATCGCACATGCAGGCGTCAGACACCCCTCTGCCTCCCGTCAGTACGCGACTGATATCAAAAATGGCTGGAGAAAAAAAGGTCCCTCTGTGAATCCACATGGATAAACATCAAGAGAGGATTCAGCCTACTGCTGCTGAGCCACAAATTGCTGGAAAAATATAACCATGTCAGGCCCCGTATTCTCATTACCCTTCAAAGATTCGACTTTACTCTCTGGCTGGTTTTATATTGCAACAAAGTGAAGTTTTCAGTGGAAGTACTCAAATTCAACAGAGTTGCTCTGGAGGCTGGATGAAAATCCAGAATCCCTGAAGCCTAATCAAGATCAGGCTCTAGATGAAGGGATATGGGCACTGTAAGTGCAACAAGGCTCGCAAGCAATATTTTCCCCAAAACAGGAAGTGTGCACTGGCGTGCTAGTTTTGCAGCTGGTATAAATGAGGACAGCTCATTAGCAAAGAAATTTTTGTTGCCTGTCCAAAGGCAGGACACTCTTGCTGGAGGGTTTGTTCCTCTAAAAGTCACTTCCCTTGGAAGTCTAGACCTGCAGGATGCTTTGTGAAATCTGTTGTCTATGGTGTTCCCTTAGCTCTGTATAGAGATCAGTTTTTAGCATGTCCACCTTACAGACTGAGCTTTTATTGATTAAACTACAATTGATGTGGTCTTTGATGCTAAGTCCTTCCCACAAGCGAGAAAATTAAAAATCTGAAGTGTCACTGAATAGAGCCTAAACTCCATCCTCTGCTGATGTGAGTGATGACACCGTATGCAAGTAAGCTTAGATCCATGGCTTTGGTATACCTTAGCAGTGTAAGTATCCAGTCTTACCAAGTCTCTTCAGTGCAGAAACACGCTGACTATAGTATGAGTTTCCTGAGTGCAAAATCAATAGGATGAAGTCCAAGCCTGCATATATGAGTTTTTGGACTGGATCCTATTTTCTTGTGTAAGTGGATTTGCTTGACTTCACAGATGAAAATACACTGATACTGAATGTAGTGCCTTGTGATATGCTGAGATGTTTCAGAAGCAGATCTTTAAATTGTAACTAGTCCCTAGCCCAGATGTGAAGCTCCAAGTTGCATTTGTTGTAATTTTCTCTTCTAACCATCCACTGCAATGAGAGCAACATCTCACCTGTGTGCAAATGTGGAAGATGTTCCCCACCAAACAGTTGGCTTTGACCCCTGAAAGGAAGCTCAGACTACTGAGGGCAGACTGAGGAAGGACAATTCATTTCTCAGGGTACTCAACCCCCTCCAAATTATTCAACAGCCTGTCTTGCAGTCCAATTGGTCCTTCGAATCCGAAGGCCTCTCAGATGCTTGCACAACTCTTACCAAAATTAGTGACAGCAGGACCCTGGTCTCACTCTGAATAAGGTGTAAACATTGCCCCCAAGGAGCCAAGTCCTTAGGTTCCTGTCTGGTAAACACAAGATACATTTTTAACATCAACATTCCCAGTCCTCCTGCAGCTGAGTTTTGTGTGTGTCTCATTTCTCTCCAGTGGCATTTCAACAGTGATTCAGAAGCTTTGAGAGAAGCTGGAGGGCTTTGGAAAGCGAAATCATTTTTGTGCTGTCACCTTGCTTTCTTTGGCTTTCTGGGCTGTGCACACAGAAGCTGTGCTATGCTGTGCTGTGCTGTCAAAAGTGCTTCTGATTCATAACCTCTGCCAAAAGCATGAGTAGAGCAGCATCACAAATTGCATAGCCCACTGGCCACTAGGGAGGGTTCATTGGCCTGCTAATCTGAACTGGCTGATCCTAAACTTCCACTTCCCATTGCATTCAAATGCGCTGCTGAGTTATTTGACTCCAGCATAGACTCAGGGATGTTTTTCTTGTCTTATAGTCTTGTACTGACTGAGCTAACCCACAAGATAATTGCTAAGGCAAAGAGCTTAGCAGGATTCTAACAGGGATTAAACATTTATATGATTCATTAAAATATCCCCAGTGCCACTAGCTGGGATAAAAATGTATAAGGATTGTGTCATAATTATAACACCCAGCTGCAGCCCAGAAATCTCTGTGAAAATAATGCCTGAAAAACACTGCTCGGGGATGTCAGAGCTGCACGCACTGAAGTGCATGTTTCATTGGAAAGCCAGCCTGAAATCCTGTTGATTGGCACATCCTTGAAGTCAGGCCTGTACAGAAGCAGCTGGCTCTTGGGACAAGATTAGGAATCACCCAAATAACACACTGCAATATAAGCACAGCTCCAACCAATTATAGGACTAGCCTGTCCCAGCTGAAGACCCAGTGCTTTAAGGGAAAAACTTTGCTGTTGCTGTTGTTTCTCAGTAGTGAAGTGACCGAAAGTGAAGAGGAGGACAACAAACAGGTAGGTATTATGCTTTTTTACTCAATGAGGTTTGAGTACTCAATTAAATATGGGTAACGTCAGTGTGGACGGCTCCATCGTGTAAAGATTCCAAATCCACATGTTTTTCTTGCTAGGAGAGTGCTCATGCTGCCAAGCTGTAGCAGATTCAAGGGGAAAGGTGTTCAGCTCCCTGCTGACTCTCTTTGCTTGCTCTAGGATGTAAATATTCGTTTCTGAGTACATATCATCACTTCTGAGCTGGAAGCCTTTCTTGTTTGTCCCAATGCTGGGGAGTATTTGGATGTGCTGTGCAGAATGGGACTGTTCCATGTGGGAAAGTCACCTCCAGCTATTCTCTATCAGATGGGGTGTCCTCATTGCAGAGAGCACATGTGGGAAGACAAACATAAAGTCCAGTTACTTGCCCAGCCGTTCTCTTTGGTGTCACCACTATGCGGGAAGGAGCAGGGATACTGAGAAACTTCCATAAACATCTCAGCTTGTAGGAGCATGCCTGCTATTGCATCCCCCACTGAGTAATTGCATATTTATTCCCACAGCCACACAAATCCTGCTGGTGAGGAGAGTGGCTGGTTTCTGATCCCACCTCATCCCAGCTTGTGAGGTACAACGCACTCACGAGGAGACCCAGGAAGTGTAACCTGTGCTGGGACTACAGTCAGTCGGATGCCAAGACAGACTGGTGGGAGCATGTGCATGTGTTGTCTCACATCCCCCTCTTGCAAGGCAGAAGTAGGATTGGTTGGACCCTGAAGACCATCATATACTGGCATTACTAATTTTGCACAGAGAAGGATGGCATCCACAAAATCTGAAACTGAGCACTTAGTAAGAAAGAGCAGTAAGTCAGATGTGCAGGGCACAATGCTGTTTGTTGTTGCTGCAAGTAAAAGACCACAATTCTCAGCATGAAGGATGTAAACTGATAATGCTGATGTTTTGGTGAATTATGGCTACAATTGTCACACAACAGGGAACACCAGCAACAGCCAGAGAGCCTATCCATTGGTTTCAGTTTTGTTTTCCAAGGAGGTGGTACATGCAGTATCACTCTGCAGGCACGTATGTGTTCACCTGTCTGTGTATCTGCACTCAGCTGTCCTTCTCCCTCATCAGTAACTTCTGAACCTGTTGACCTATTTCAAAGAAATCTGACAGACAATAAGAGGTCTCCAAGGTATTAAATTCCAACATGTTTTATGAAAATTGACAGCTGGTTAGAAGAGAAAGACCCAATTAGTGCCCCTATCACGGTAATGGCGGCAATGTCAACATGACCCTTGTTAGGCAGTGAAGATCCTCCCGGGAAAGAGATATTATGAATGTCCACAGAGGGAAAAACAGATCTGCACTTGCAACTTATTAGACACCAGAGAATCCAATGCAAGCCCCTAATAATCAGCTTCCTTAACTCTGCTGCTTGCAGAGTGACACGTCCGTTACATCCAGCCGGGGCATTTGCAGCCCTCCTTTCAGCAGAGGCAGAACTGAGAAGGATGGAGGAATCAGTAGGGTGGCAGGCTAGGGAAAGGGAAAAATCCTTCCTCCAACAGCTGCCGAAATCCTCCCCTGACCACCTCCTCCAGATCTCTCACTGACTCCTCTCAGTCCTCCTCCCACTGTCCTGAGAATCCCATGACTCCTCCAAGCCCTTTCATTTCCCCATTTCTTTGCTTTTCCCAAACTAAGGCACCAAAACATCCTCAAATAGCCAAAAATCTTCACTGTTGTACCATAGCTCTCCTCCCTGTCACCTTCTCAGAAATATCCTTTGCTGTAGTCACAAATTAAATGCACAATTTTCAGGCTCTTACTTGTGAAGTTGCAGAATTCAGTTTTGCCTCACTGATAAGAAACCTTGAGCCAGATCTAGAGTCATGACACAGAACAGGCAAGGACATTATGTTTACAAATTGGGCTTGTCTTCAGGGACAAATTCATTCTTCTTATAACCTCATGGAAGTTGCTATAGAGAAAATGTAGCCCTAATTAATCCAGCCTGCTTTCATTATGAGAGATAACACGGCCTAGAGAAAAGCATCTGTCTCTGATAAAAAGGAAGTTCATGGTCTTACATGACTTTGCCACTAATTTGAACACTGCACATCCTTTAGCTGCCATGTTCCCACTTATAAATGCAAATCATATGATTTGTGCTTCAGGGTCCAGATTCTCAGCTCAGATGAGCAAGCACATGCAGCCTTAACTTTTGCAACTAAAGCTATGTGCATCTACCCTGGCTTCATTAGCTTGCTGTTGAGGTGTTACATTCAAAGGCACTGAGTGAACTGCAGTCTCACAGCAGATGTCCTCCAAAGGTTTCCTTGGCTGTCCTTCAGCTCCCGTCCCTTGTCCTTCCTCGGGAAAACAGCTTCCTTGTTATAAATCATGCAGAGCTCCAGCCCTTCCCTCCATGTTCCTGTTCCAGCTTTCCGCCTCCCTTCCCATTCCTCAAACAACAACAAAAAATGTTATCGGAAACATTAAGAACCATTTAAAATCATAATTTACCTTTTTAAATGAGAGGAATATGATTGAGTTATAGGGCAGCAGGAGCAACAAGGGAAGGCAAGAGAGGAGCCTCACAGGAAGTCATTTGGACTCTCCCTCTCCTGATCTCTGCTTAAGTATTTAGCTGAGTGACATTTGCAATGGATATTTATCTTGTAGAAGAGTTCAAATAGTAGGTCGTACAGATAGATGGGTAATTGATCACCGATATTTTTACATCTACCTTATTAAATGAGCATCCAGTTAATTAAACAGTGAAATATACAAAACCCCTGCACACTATGCAATGAAGTCACATCTGGCTAACAAAGGAATTCTGACATTCCACCGGTGAGTGCTCTGTTCAAAAACCTTTGGGGATTTTCCATACTGATGTGCAGATTTCCCAGCAGCACCCAGGGGCTCATTATAGTTATCATGAGATGAAACTGCAAGGAGTTCAAAGAACCTTTCTCTGTGGGTCCCAGTGAGCTCTGCAACACAGTTGCAGTAGTGATGCTCCTTATATGAACAGAGGGACTTGTGTAATTTGACAGAGAATGCTTCAAGAAAATGCTGTAGTCACTGCACAACTCATGTACCCACCATCTGTCTCTGTTTGGAAGAGACAATCGTCATTTTTCAAAAGCAAAATATTTATAATTGTTCCAGTCTGTCCCTCCAGAATTCTTCCCCCACACATATGGATTTTCATGAAGCTACAGTATAGGGATCTGATGATCCTTCCAACTGACTCCATCACTACCTGTCAAATGCTGGCATTCTCAACTGTGCGTATTTCTAGACATAGACTGACACCAGTACTTCAGTTGATTGACTTTAAACTCAAACACACCTGGTTCCATGCTAAGGATTTGGTGGAGGTCTATGTCTGACACAAACAAGCATCCTGAAAAGGTCCAGATGCCTCCACAGAACTAACCCGGAAATCTCACAAGGACAGGCTCCATAGCCCTTCATGAAGGCCAGTGTGTTTGCTCTGGCTTTTAAAAGGAAAAGAGCCTGAGTCTTATCTCAAATCAATTTTTCACTAGTACAATCCCAATTATTTCATTTGGATTATTCTTGAGTAATGACTCAAGGGCATGCGAAGGAGGAGTGGAATAGACTCACCAAGTTTCCTCTTGGCAAAAAACAAGAACAAAGAAAACCAAGTACACACACCCACATCTTCAGAGCTTTATATACTTCTTTGTGACATTCAGTTCTGGAAGGAAGCAAAGGTTTGGGAACAAGTTTTTTCTTATTAACCATTTCAAATTCCCTTTCTCACTATTATCGCTTAGTTTTCCAGGCAATTACCTCAGATTTTCTGTCAATCCCTCATCATATCCGTATCCTGTCTTACCAGTTTGCTCCTGTTTTGGCCCTGGGCTGTTTTACTTATGCCATTCTCCAGAGAGATTCTCCTAGTTTAGTCATCATTTCTACACATATCAAGCTTTGGCATCCATCTGGGAAGCAGAAATATTGCCATATGGATTGGCTGGCCAGTCACAAGGCAAAATTGCCATATTGTTGTTACTGAAGGGCTCTAAGAACCAAATGCCAAAATGTATTCAGGCTCCAATGACAGATCACATGGAAGATGTGGGTACCTAATACAAGTCTCTGGCAGACCTAAGATGCTGACCTCCAAACCTAGACTCCAAAGCCATCCTCTTAACCTGACACCCAGTTCTCAAGGCATTCTTTGGTTTGACATGACATTTCTTTGTGCACAGTCCTCACAACATAGTTTTCTGTCCACACACAAAAAAGGTACCCCATCTTAACAATCTCTGGGCTTGTTTCTGTCCAAGCCCAGCTGGGAGCCAGACTCTAGGTAGAGCACCTCCAACTTGCTTGGTGATCTGAGCTAGGATAGGGGGAAAAAGGCTGTCAGGACAAGTAGGTTTCTCAAATAGCATTACATACATCACATAACATTTGTCCCAAGTAGTTATAGTTATAGTAGTTATATATATAGTATATATTTATATATATATATATTAGTTGTATATATATATATATATATAGTAGTTATAACAGAATAGTTAGAAATGCATTGAATCTAGTTCTTTCCTTTAAACAAAACACCTAATCACCTGGCTGTAATATGAAAAGCAATTGTGTGAGGCTGAAGTATTCTTTGTATTTTGAAAGAAGACAGTGAGCCCTATTAGTTCTTCCATAGAATAGGGATAAGCAGGCACTCTTGGGAAAGAGTCATGTCCTATCCACACTCTGAGCCAGTCACAGGTGGTATATCTCAAATAAGAAGTAACTTGTGCCAAGCTAACATGCCCTTGACTTTCAGCAGAGCTTATTAGCAACTGTTTGATATGCACAGGGCAAACTTGAATCTTTCTGGTCTACTCAGTCTAAAGACTTGAATATATGGATAGGATGGAGTACATACGCTCATCTCTATTCTTTAGTTGGACAATTCGCAATGAATAAGAAGCAGAAACAAGGATTGATTGTTAAAACATTTGCAAGCACAGAAAACAAACAAGAAAGCATACTTTTCTCTGGATATTTACAATGAAAAACTTGATCTTTCTCATCTGCAATGAGGGTGGTATTTAATCTCAAATTGGAGTTGTACATTCTGCAATTTGCTCTACAATACTGGGGAAGATGAAGGGCAGAGTGAAGGGAGCCTGTTAATGTTGAATGATCACATATTGACAACATGGCATTGTTATGCTTGGGGAGGGGCAAAATTACAGACCCACCACTAGCTCTACTAGGCCTAGGCTGCTTTCTGGCCTCCCAAAAGCTGCCAGCAGTGTGGTGGAACAGTGCCTGCCATCATTTGACTGTGCACAAGGTCTTTACAAACAGCTGCTGGCTCAGCAGCGTCTCCTCAGATGACTGCAAATGCAGCCATGCTCCTCTGAGATGCAATAAAAGCACAGACTGACAGGGAACTATGAGATCCCCTTTCGCTCTGACACACTCTCATTCACTTTCTACCTCAGGGCTGACTGAGGGAAACCTCTTCATGCCAGCTGCAGAGCTAGGAGACCTAAAGAACCAGAAGACCTGGGTATTTATACCTCTGTACGGACCAAAACAAGAGGTCTTACTTCTTATTTTATTATAACCTAGCAAAAATTACATGTGTCTCCAGCAACCTACAGTGTGTCCCAGCTATGAGATCTCCCCAGCCAAGCACCACTGCCAAGGCACCCCATCACCCCACTGTGCAGCTCAGAAAAGCCATGCCTGCTGGCCTCTGCAGCATGTACTGGCAGGAAAGCCTATAGTTAAAATTTCCTCCAGCATTTCATGCTGTGCTGTGCATTCTGTGCTAGCTGTCCTCACCTACAAAAATGTGTGACAAGATGTGGCTGCATTCAAGCTTTGGCTCTAACTTGTAGTTTCCAGCCTTGTGAGGAGCATGTCCAGCTGACACAGCTCAGGGCAACTACAGGCAGTTTCTGTAGGCAGAAACTTCAGCGGAAAGAAAAAATAGTTAATAGTGTAGTTAAAAAAGTAGTTAAAAGTGACCCATAATGTTCTTCATTGCAGCACGATCCACTCCTTGTCACCACACTGAGTGAGGAGTAGGATTTATTCCTGTATTATTACAATAAAACCCAGAAAATAGTTAACAATAGATTTTCTCTTACATGTGTGTTAGAAGAGTGTGATGAGTGTAGAAGGAACAAAAGAAACAGACTTGGGCCCTGAGATAACCTTTTATCACTTTCATTTTTCAATCCCAAGCCAGAAATCTTTCAGCTTGAATTGTCTGAGGGCTTAAGAGGTAGCTCTCACCTGGGGTAACTTCCCACCATGCCATGAAGTCAAATGAGCTATTACGTTTGACACCAGCTGAAAGTCTGCCTCCTCAAAGGAGATCTCCAAGTTTCTCCCCAGAGAGGAGAATACATGGAGACAACTGTCATTAGATATTGCACATCTCAAATACAAAATTCTCAGGAAAGTCCTGGCAAAGCTGTCATGGCAAAGAGCATCACCTACATGAACGTAAGACTCTGTGTACATGACACTGCGGCTTAGAGGTGGAGAAAGCAAGCAAGTGGGATATTTTTTTCCCTCCCTGCCTCCCTTGTCCATCTGTGAATCTGCTGTCAGTGGAGAGAAGAGCTCCAGGTGTCCATCAAAGAGGAAGAACAGAGCTGCTGAAGAACACAAAGCTCCATGCCAAGTGCAATACAGCTTCATCAATTTGAAATTAATTTTTAATTCGCTTTTATTTTAGCATTCTGCTTAGAAGATGTCTCTCCTTTCACTCTCTGCTTCTGAGACAACAAAATGATTCATCAGTGCAACACTGTCGGCTGTGATAGCCTTACAGCATCACTTAAAAAAATAAGTTGCTTTAAGAGTTCAGAGGAACTTTAATCCATTAATGAGAGGAACATCGTGCTGAGAGAATATAAAAGGTGTCCTTTATATCCTCTCAAGATAATATTCTTCGAATCAAATCCCCCTTCCCCCACTATATTTTTTGCTTTGTTACTTTTCAAGGAAAACCAGACAACTCTTCCCAAATCCCTAACCATAATTTTCAAGCTAAATGATTAAATTAATTCTTCCTCGCTCTTTTACAAGAAGTCTGAGTTGTTTTGGTTTTTTTTTTACAATCACAAAGTTTCTCCAAAGCAGATAATATTTGACTGTAATTTGTGGTGTAGAACATGATATTCTCTGAGATAACAAGCTGCAGCATCAGTGGGACTGGATCAAACAAAATTCATTACTTTCATAGCCATGTATATAACCACCAATAGGTCATGGAATTCTGCATACAGGCAAATACGTAATTATGTGTCTATACATCAGCTTTGGACAGCAGTGAACAACCTCTCAGAGAGCAGAGGGTGATTTCTATGTATCTCTATGATCTTCAGAAAGGAAGCCCTGGGCGGAGATTTAATCACATGTCATTGTCTGTTATGCATTCATAAAAAGATGAACAATTATGGCAATTGAAGGAAACCTATCATCAACTGAGAGGAAAAGACTATTTTTCTGAAGCATACAAATTCAGTCTTTTATGACAAAATGAATACTTAAGACTTAAAACTCTAATCATTACCATTTGCTTCCTAAAATATCCACCTCCCTTTATCTGCGCTTTGAACCAAAACCACAAAGCTCTTGAAATGTTCCTGGTATCGGAAGGGATGCAGGGTATTTTCTTCCTCACGTATGTCCCAGTCTTGTAGCCAGGTAGCAGGGATAGCATTTCTTCTCCCTTAATGCCAAGCAATTCGCCCTGGCCCCAGCCTGACCGTGCAGGAGCTAGCCCAGTCCTGACCAAGGTGCTGGCACAAAGGCATCAGTGGGGTGTCCCCACACCCCTTCCTGCAGGGCCATGCAAACAAGTCCCCACCACACCCTGTCATCTGGAAGCTGGTGCTCACAGGGGATAGTTTCTAAGGTTTAATATAGCTTCTGCAACACCATTCAGAAGAGGAAAGGGGTGCCCAGCTTACCACAGCTGAAAAAACAGCGAAAGGAGGGAGACAAATACAAGTCATTTCCTCCAAGTTCCTTATTTTCACTGCCCTTGCCAGCCACAACCAAAGGATGCCCCATCGGAGGTCGGAAGGTGAGAGGGAAGGAGTAATTCAGCTCCCTCCTCCTGGGACTCTGTTCAGTAGGGGAGTTCAGGGCTTTGAGTTCTGGCTTGTTTCTACAGTCCTTGCTCATGAAAACTGCTTTGGCATGAGATACTTATGCTCAGCCAGGAATCCAGGTGACTTCAGAAAGGAGCTGTCAAGTTGGCAGCCCTGCCTCCAAACTCTGCGGCCGAGGACAACGTCAGCCTGTGTTTTCCCGAATTCCTCTGCCTCTTCTTTCCTCCTCCTTCCACTGCCTGGACCGAAGGACATCAGCACATCTCTTTGTTGTCACTGGAGTTAGCTGGGTCCCTTTGAGACAGCCGGGGTGCGGAACAGCTCCAGAGGCTGTCCGGGTACGGGTGTGATGCTGCAGCCCTGTGTGGGGCTGTGAGGGCTGACAGCATCTTGCTTTTAGATCCTCTTCTGAAGCACGGAGCAGGGTGGTGTCAGCACATACCCAGTCTACATCCAGCAGTGAGGAACGGCCAATGTCTGTTTCATTCTGCTGAGAGGTGCTTCTTCTGTGCCTAATCCTCAATCAGCAGGTTAAATCGGTTCACACTGTGCTGCAGAGCAGAGTTGAGACCATAGAGCAGGGATCAGGGCTCAGCCCTCACCTGTGTCTGATGAAACCCTACAGAAGCTCTCAGCTGCAGCATCAGCGGGGTGCGACAACAAACTGTTGTGTAACACAATCCATTAGACCCAACGAGCAAGAACAACACACACTCTGTGGGCTTCTAACAGCAAAGGACCCTCAATTACTAACTGGTTTTGGTAAAAAAAAAAAAGCACTCCACATTGAAATCAAGGCACTGAGAAGACAATCTCCCTCAGGCAGAATTAAAGCTTAAGCAGCTCTTAAGCTAAGGACCCCTTCAGCCTGTGAGCACCCAGGGTCCTCACCAGGAATGTGGTAAACCTTGGCGTTTGAAAACCAGCAATGTCAAAGCAAGCTCTCTCCTCTACACATCTGAAGTTCTGCTTAGTTTTGCAGGGAGGTTACCATTCCCCCTCTGCTCCAGCCACGGCCAAGCTGAACTCCAGCCTCCCCAGCTGAACTTCTGGTCCAGCGTTTCCCCGTGGAGTTGGTGCTGTGAGTAGGATTGGAAGGGTGGGCTCGGGAGGATATGGGTGGGACGCTGTGGCAGCAAGGAAGCCCTTGTTCACAGCTCATTCGGGGAGGAAATGGGCACTGATCCCAAGGAAATTGTGTTGTGTTCCTGAGCGGTCGGGGGGGGGGGGCGGTACCGTCCGGCAGGCCCTTTCCCGCTGCTACAGCAGTGCACCAACACGGACACAGACAAGCGGGTCCCAGGCTCTCCTGCCTGTTTGCTAATGCTCTGCTGGGCAGCGTCCCCAGGGACACAGGGACAAGCAGCCCCTTTGGGCTCCATGGTGGCAGGCGTTGCTGCTCATCCCAACCAAGTTTCAGCACAATGGTTAACCAAAACAGCGTCCCAAGTAGCCTTTCTCCTCTCCAAGTGTCCCCCAAAGGCACCGCCACACACACCAAAGCCATGAGAAGAAAAGGAATCCTGCCCAGAGGGAAGCCAGCTCTGCACTTTGCACGAAGCAGTCCTCCACTCGACTGAACATGCCAGCTCCCATCCCTTCCTCCCTCACCACTCTGTCTTTGCCCCTGCAAGGAGGTGGCTTGGCCACGCTCTTGGTACTGACCCAGAGATGTCACTGCCACCCTCTCAGTGTTTCTCCTGGAAGTAAGCTGGGGCATTTATTGTCACTCGCAGTCTGGACACGGGAGCCCAGTGGCTCACTCCAGGGGGCACTAAACGTAACCTGCAAGCCCATAGCATGGAGCAGGGAACAGGGTGGGAGCTCTCAAGGAAATATTTTGCTGAAAACAAAACTTTCAAAGCCTTTCGACAGCAGAGCACTGAAAATAGACTTCGGGCTCCAAGGGAGGGGGAATGGGAAAAGGTTAAGAGCGGGGGAGAGAGGGAGAGAGGGAGAGATCAAACGATCGACGACAACCCTGGGGAAAAAGGGGGCACAGAGGTTGCCAAAGATTTTTTAAGTCCGTTTCCTGCAGGAGCTGGAGACAAGGAGGGCCAGTTTATTGCAGTTTGGCCTGAGTGGAGAGCTCTGCAAGAGGCTCTTCAGGCTCGCTCCAAACACAGCCATTCATTACCCGCTGCTGCATCCTTCAAAACAGGAAGCGTTGCCAGAGCATTAATTTATCTCTTAATCGCTGTCCTTTTGTTGCCGTGAAAAATGTTTAGTCATAGATTTAATTCCTCTTACTCCACCCCCCTACATCCCGACCACCTCTGATCACAAACACCACGAAGAGACAGGGATTGACAGCTTTTCTGCTGCTTTTACTGTAATTTAACTTTCAGGAGACCAGCTAACTTGCTCACAACTTCTATTAAAGAGCCCTGCACAGCAACAAGAGAGCTGCCCCTGGCTCAAAGTGGGAGTGTAATTCTTTGGGATTTTGCCTTGGCATTATTATTTCTTGCTCTTGTTATTGTCTTCAGTCCATCCTCCCCAGTCCCAATTTACTTTAAACAGATGTTTTATTTGTTCATAGCATGCTGAGGATTTGCCCTGGCAGAGAGATCTTTTTTTGTATTTGGTTTTGCATTTTTTTCCTTAAATGTGTTTTAAATTTTGAGAAGAGCCCATGAAACAATAGCAGATGTGTTGTATCTACAATTAATTGGATAATTAACTTAATTCATGTATTGCATTTTAGGTTTGTGTTTCTTACACAAGGGAACGCGTGTGCGAGAAGCTGGGGTGGGCATGAGCAGAGAAAGAGAAACGCTTCCTGGGGAGGTACATCAAGGGGTCCCAGCCATGGGTCCCCAGGCCGAGGTGCGTGAGCAGAGGGGAGAAGGAAGCAAGGGGAAGCGGTTGCATGTTTCAAGAGAGCCAGGTGATTAGCGATGAAGCCACTGGTGAACACCGCAGTCTGGGCTGTAACATTCTTGTAGGGGTCTGTGCCATTGGGCATGCTTATGCGGGGCTGCAGGGTGTAGCAGCAGGGCTCAGGGGGCTTGGTTCCCCTAGGATGGGCTAAGCATCCACTGTTCCTCTTGGAGGTCAGCAGAGGGATACATGGATAATCAGTCACTACTGCTGTGGCTATTGAGATGTCCCAGGGATGGACCCGCTCTACCCATGGCCCCAGGCCATCTCAGCACCAGGAACTTGTGACCCAAAACCACCCAAGCTGCAGCCAGGGCAGGCAGACACCCCCAAATCTCCTTTGAAGCTGTGTATCAGCCAGCATGCATGTTAGCCCTGTGGCCAACAGCTTCAAACCTCGGTGACCTCTCTGCTGTGTGCTGCCTGCAGAGCCCTGTATGCCCCTGCTACCACCCAGGCAGGACAGCCATCCTTGGACATGATTATTGTTCCTTGCTATGGAGCCCCGCCAGGCAACACGCTGCACGCGCGCCCAGTGGGATGGTCAGGATGTGGCCCTGAGTGTTAACAGCCCTCCATGTCTCCTACTTAAAGTCTTTTTAAAGTACTCCTCTGACTGTTTCATGTTGGCCCTGGATGACATTGCTCTTCATGTGTACATGCTCCCAATGTCTTCAGAGGCAGCTGTGTTCACAAGCCACTGGGGTATGTTATGCTCTGCACCTCCCAGAAGACCCATTGTACCTTAGCCTTCGAAGGACTCAAAACATACAAAATACGAAGCTCTCACTCAACACAGGTACAGTGCCCAAGGCCCCAAAATGCAAAGAGCAGAAAAAGTATTCAGAGCAGACTTGCTGGAACTGCCCCAGCCTCCTGAGCTGAAACAACCTCAGGAATCATCTTCTGCCTGCAATCTGGTGATTTTTCATCACTTGGCTTTTGTGTGGGGCTTGACAGCAGAGGCTTCGAAGCAGGGTCAAAGCAACATGGTACCCAGTGCCTTATTTCTGTTCTGAGTAGCTGAACGACACAAGCAAGAACAAGGCTGGTGACTCCAAGACAAATTTGGACTGGATCCTGCAGTGAGCACCAGGCAGGCAGACAGGATCTACCCAGAGCTCCCTTGGTCCCAGATCTACCCACATCGTGCTCGGAGCAAGACCAAGACTTACAAGTGCCTAAGTGAGACCTCAACTTACTAACTACACTTGCAAGGATTTTGGAAAAACAGGCAGACAGAGTTACCATTAAGGAGCTTCCTAGCGCTGGTAAAAACATCCCTGTTTTCTGCACTACGGCTTAATAGGTCCTCAGAAGAATAACAACAACAACAACACAAAAGCATTTTCATTATAAAAACAGATTTATTTTTTTCTCTAAAATTTGCAGTAGAAAAGTATCCCAACAAGTCATTCACAAAAACAAAACAAAACCCCCTCAGACTGCTCAGATGAGAACAAATGATACTGCTAATTGCAGTGTACAAATGCCAGATATTGGCATTTAACTCTAACTATGCTAAATGCAAATGTCAGCTGGAATGACACAGTCCGGCTTCATCACCCAAGGCAAGATTTCCAAGCCAGGCTTAGTTAAGGATCCAAATTTCCTACATTTTTTCTTTTCTTCTCCTGTGGCAGCAGATGAGGGCAGAGAATGGAACTATTTAGCCTTCAAAAGGGCTGGGAATGGGAACCCACAGAGACCCTGGTTCATGCTTGACTAACAAATTACGGTAAAAACACAACACCACTAGTACGGCTATTGGAGAGAATTATGCCCAGAAGAAGTCCTTAGAAGAGGCTAAAAAGAAAATCCCATTTAAACTAAAAGGGAAAATGTTATTCAGTGCAACATTTTTCTGTTTATTCCCTCCTGGTTTTTCCTACTGTATTCAGTTTCTTCTCTTGTTTTCTCTTAATTTGGGAGCTGCAAAATTGCCAATTTTTTTTTTAGTCTTTTTCTGTTTGGTTGGTTGTTTGGGTGTTGGGTTTTTTCACAATGCCAGCAATATTTGGCTCTTTTCTGGAATCCAGAGCACCTGGATCAATGTGATTAAGGAATATTAGCTGAATGCAGGCAAGCAAGAAAGAGACATTTAGCCTTTGTGGTGGAAGACAGAGCTCAAACTCTCTGTGTCCCTCAGTGAAATAGCTATACCAGTGAATCAATTGCAGTAAGTAAGGCTCAAGGACCCGAAGCAAATAAGAGGAATCCCAGTGCTTTAATGTTTTCTTATTGCACATTATGATTTTCAAGGCAGCTGCATCAGTCAGGATGAGAGGAAGGGAAGCTGAACCAAGATTTATGAATACTTAGGGCTCATATTACTGGCATCGTTAATCACAACTGCTGATAAATTAATCCTGCTCCTAATTTGTGTGCAAGATGCCCATCTGAAAGTAGAGGAAATGACAGAATATCAGATCTGGTGGTCCTACAGCTCACTGCAAAGGGCAGCGTTTGAACCTTAAGCACCTTGGTAGTTTCTCCTGGCAAAGGAGCCAGCACCAACCAACAGTGAGGACAATCCAGAATCATAGGAAAAGAAAACTGCTGCTATCCTAAAGGGGGCTCCCAGAACATGACAACAAGGAAAATGGTGGAGCCAACACAGTTTAGTGCTGTGGTAGCTAATCAAAACCTCACCTCTGACCCACGCTGAAATCTGCACTCCAAACAACAGCGTTTGAACTTTTTCCAAACCAGTTTCCTCTAAATCTATGGAGGACATTCCTTAAATTTTAATGAAGGCCACAAGTTTTCATTTCTCAAGTACCCAGAGACAGAACGAAATGACCACATATGGGAAGGATAAAAAAAGCTGTTGCTTAGCTGGGGTGATTTTCTGATGATGAACATAGACAAAATGAGCATTTATTTCATTCTCAAACCCTTGATGATAGCTGTATATAGACACGGAAGCATGAGACAGTTTTGAGAAAACAACTTTTCAAACCACATTTTATTCACAAAGGTAATTTTAAATCCGTTAAAAAGGTTTCAATGGCTCTACCTGAGCTCTACAAAATCACACTTGTGGTGTCTAGGTTGTCTATCTTCATAAACAGGAGGAAATAAAAAATTACTATGGTATGTTGTTTTCAAATCAAAGCAAACTTTCCAAAGCATCCTCACTTGATTATTTTTCTGTTATTTTTGAAGCATACTCAGAACACCTGAAAATGTCTTTTAAGAATTCGCTTGACCTAAAACACTGAAATAGGAATGGTCCTACTACTTAGCAGTTTCAGATCTTAAGCCTATGGCTAATCCAGGAATGATTTTCATTCATCCTACAATTCAGAATGGAAAAAGTGCTGTAGGTGGAAAGAAGAACAGAAGCGTCTCTTTGGACAGGTTGATTTGCTAAAAGTAATGGTGGCTGTTTGAAAATGATCAGACTTTTTTGATGGCTAGAAGCAGTCCCATTAGGAATGCATCAGCAGGCAGAATACAGCTGAGGTGATCAAAGCTGCATCATAAATGCAATTTATCTTATAAATATCATTTTGACACATAGAATGCATAATGTATTATATACCTATGTGTTGTCTGGGTACGTGTGTGAGGTATAGAGAAACAAGTTTACTAGTACATAGCTATTAAAATTGCTAGTTCTGTATAAACATAAGTGAAAGCAGAGGTAGATGTAGCATGCATCTATTTCAGAATATAAACTACATCTTGCAATTGCCATAACTTTTTTGATATGGTTTTGTATTTCAAAACAGTAAGTTGTAAGTTGTTATTTCGGGTTAGGTAGACAGATGGATAGATACTCATGCATAGGTAGATCAACAGATTGATTGAATGATTGATCTTGCTTTCTTTTTTTTTTCCTCCAGGAAGTCAAACTGCTTTTTCTCAAATATTTTCCATTCACTGGCACCCTCCCTCTTGAGGATGTGTCAGTGAATTGAGTCTGGTATTTCCTCAATTAAGATATCTAAAGTGAAAGCAGAGACAACCCTGCTCCCACTCCCTAATTTTTCCTCTACCAGCCCAACCTTTTCCCATACACCCCTCCCTGTCTTCCACAGTGGCATCAGAATTTACAGCATGATGAAGAGGAGATGAAGCTCCTTGCTGGGCAGCTATTCTCCATTCAGGAGTGCAAACAACCAGTGCCATTGCATTCATGTGCTTGCTGAAGAGTGAAAAAAATCTGCCTTTTCAGGCACATAAGGTTGCTCAGACTTTGTCACATCCCCTCCTCTGAAGGCGATGCACCAAGAGAGTAACACAGCAGGTCAAGGAGGTGAGTCGCTTCCATGAGGATGGGATTCTCCCAAAGACCCCTCTCTAATGCGAAATCTTCATTTGTCTCATTGCCAGTTAAGTATTCATTCCTGGTTTCCATCAGCAAGGGAGAGCAGCATGAGGTTTCCTTTGAGCTCTGGGACAAAACAGTCATGGAAGTTGTCAACCCAGGGCAAGAACAGTTTTAATAACAGCCCAGGCCTCAGTGATCTAAAATGCCAGTTTTCTCTTCCCCTCCTCCCTCTTCACTTGTAAGCTCTCCCCCATCCCCTTTCATAAAGCCTGTGCAGCTTTGGGCTGTGCTGGCCTCGCTGGGCTCTGAATGGACAGTTACCATGTGCCTGGGAGCTCCTTTCCAGGTTCCCAGGACCTCAGCGGTTCTTTTAAAGGAACTGCTTTTCATGACTTGAAAGTAAATAGACATAATTTGTAATCCCTTGAGTTGCAAAGTTATGGAGAGTTTAAAGTCCTACAGCATGGCTTGCAGTCCATTAGAGAAGAAGGGGGTCCCAGTTATCTGACCTTTCAGGAAGTTGAAGCATCTCTTCTGCCGATTCTTTCATTGCCCCCAGAGAGCCACAGATGAGATCCAGCCGTGAAACAAGGGAGCAAAGAAGAGCTGTGATTTATTTCTAATTTTCCAGAGAGAAGGGAGACAGATGGCAGAGCTGCCGCACCTTGGAGCTGAGTGCCTGCCCATGTACACTGTACACATGTTGACACAGCTCTCCGGGGTCTAAATCAGTGTGGCAGATCAACTGACACCAGTTCAAGCTGGCCGAGGATCTGGCCCTCTCCATGGAGCTATGGTGGGAGGCTGTGACTCAAAGAGGTCAAGGGAGAAGGGGATAAATGTCATGAATTAATCTTTGAGGTCTGTGTACTCAGGTCTGCAGCTCAGGCTGCAGAGGATGACAATTGGGATCTGCAAGGTGCAAGTACATTAGTTCTCCAATCCACACCAGCCCTGAAGGCATTTTAATATGCTGTCGATTTCTGCTGCCTCTTCTGATGCTCTTCCCCCTAGACAGACATTTACTTTCCATATACTGTTTGATAACTAATATCCACCTAGCATAACTGAGCTGTTCCAGCCAGAGGTGAGGGTATTCCTGCCTCTGCTTCCGCTAAGCTCTGCCAGCATTATGCCCTTCATTGCCCCTTGCCTCTCCTACTTTGCCCGGGAAGAGGGACTAATTTCACCCACACATCTGAACTGAAGTTCAGTCAGAAGAGCAAGGAAGACTTTTGCTCCACATTTCTCCTTTGCTTGGATATTCAGGCTGAGCTACAAATCTTGCCTTCAGAAACCCTTTCCGTTGATTTAAAGGGCTGCTCCTGCCAGCGGATGTTTTATTTAAGAACAGTCTGATGCACGATAATTAATGTTAAGAGGCCATGTTTCCCTGCTGAGCAGTAGCTTATGTCAGGAGCAGCTCCATTTCCTGAGCTGGGAGGGCATGGGGATCAAGGAGCTGCCCTCCAGGAGTAGGGAGGGTCGGCTTCTGGCCTCACAATCACCTCTGCCAGGCTGGCAAAGAATTTGTCCCCCAGGCTAGCGTCAGGGTAAGAGAAGCACAGAAGAGAACCCGAGTCACTGGGGGACACTTAGTGGGTGCATATATTAATCTGACATTGATAAAACCTCTGACCCTTGAAATTCACAGCCTGAATAATGCCTGCTCTGCCAAACAGGCTTACTTCTTTGTTGGTGTCTCACTTCCCCATGAACTTCTCTCTTCTTTGTCCTTAGGTGGTGCTAGCTTTGCCAATAGGGTTCAGATTCCTCCCCACCTCCAATTCCGTAGCTTAGGGGATGCACATGGAGTCAGCAGGATGAGTTTCATCCCTTCCTCTGGTCACATTTCCTCTCAAGCTCATCTGAGGGACACAAATGTCCCTCTCAGGTCACATTTTAGCTAGATAAGACACAGAAATCTAACCTGAGCCCACCACGTAGTGTCCTTACAGAGCTTCCTTAGAGACAACTCTTGTTCAGAAACAGAAAAAACTCACCCATCCAAAATCAACCCTGTCAGCCACCTGCACACATCCATCCAGGAGTGCCCATTTCTGTGCGTGGATTAGCAGAGGGAATTTAAAGAACACTCTTCAACACTGATTTCCCTTGTTTTATATCTCAGGGACACAACTCCACTCCGGAGGTCAGGCTTTCTGGGATTTAGGTGTCTGTCATGCTTCTAACCATGATAACAGCTTCTCTAAGCAGCAAAGGCAGCAGAAACCCAGGCATGGAGGTGATGAATTTTCGTGCTTGGTGTTAATATTTTGCAACATGATTATCCTCAGAAGCCTGAAACCCACCAGTCCTTTGGCATGCTGGAAGGCTAAGTGGATGGTCCAGCTTACATGGACCAACAGGAACCCTGGTATATGTGTGCAGCACCACAGTGAGCCACCCTCCGCTCTCACCCTCCAGTTTTCTGCACTGACACGCTCGGGTGTGCACATGGTAACTCACTCCAATTCCCTGTTCAAGTATATTTGGAAGGAAAACTATAAGCATGTTCACAAAAGATCAGCCATTCACTTTACAGAGTTGGGGGTTTTAACTTTTGGGTGCTGGGGAATCTTTAAACATCAGAGGTGCCAGTTTTAGTGGAATCAGCACGGGACAAGTTCAAGGCAGCAGTTTCAGTGCAAGTAGAGTCAAATCAATGTTACATGATTGTGAAAAGCTCCAACAAATAAACACAGCGTGAGAGGGTACTAGCAGTCAGAGACAAGTATACCCATTGCACCTGTATTATTCTGCTATATAAACATTTTACAAGGCCTGGTACCAAGCATATTAAAAACGATGCCAGATTCCCAGGGCCCTTTGTCCTCCCAAAGCCTCCTCCCCCCACGGCTGGCTCTTTGGCGATGCTCAGCATGGCTCTTTCCAGGCGCCATGAGGAACGAAGGAAGGCTGAAAACACCCTCAAACACCCACACTGTGCCTCACAGGGAGGGACAGAGAGCGGGCAGGAGAGGTCAGTGGGGTCTTAGCTGTGCCATGAAACCAAGAGCACTGTTCTTGCATTGCACCTGCCCAGAGGCATTCCCCCCTCCCGGGAGATTAGCCCAGATCCAGCACTAATGATATTGAGGTCTGTCTCTTTTTCTCTTAAATATAAAAGCATGTAGGAACCTACGGGGAGTCAGAAGTTCACAGACCGTCTGGTACTTGCTTGAATTGATGTGAACCTCTGCTGTGGAAATTTTTCTAGGACATGCTTTCTCATGAGTGCGCCACACTTTCAGTCTGGGTGAAAATACCACAAGAATAACCTTTCTCATGGTATTTCAGTATTTATTTTCTGGTTCCTGTCCAACCCTAAATCAGGAAGTACAGAAGCGTGAGAAAATTTCATAAAAAGGAAAAAACCAAAAAGTTTAATAATGGTTTTTAAGTCTTGAAAATGTTTCTGTTCTGCTCAAGCCTGAGGCAAAAGTTTTGTTCTTGTTCTATTCCAACAGGTTCATCCATTCTTAGCTGCTTCTGCAAGAGCTGTCATATCGCTGTGAGGCCATCAGCACGGAGGCCAGGGGAAGCCTTGAGGCTTGCTGTTGACTTCTGATATGCTACCAATTCTTTAGCCAAGTCACTTAGTCTCTGTGTGTCCGTTCCCAGCCTCTCCATGAAGATAGCTAATATTTATCTTCCTTTGAGAAATGCTTCAAGATTCTTGCGGGAAGCCCCATATGCGAGTGTAAAGTTTACTTTATAATTAATATCCCTTCTTTTTCACCTCGACAAGTGTAACTGAGCCTGTATGTACCCCTTTAAGTCTTTAAACAGTGGAATCCTTTCATAGTGACTTAGGATATGATGTAACGTCTATGCATTGTTAACAGGACCAAAGTGTAATAAACATTCATTTTAATGAACAAAGCAAAGAGATGTAACTCAGAAGACCCACGGGGAGATGCGTTGTATAGAGTTGCCATGTTTGCATACATGCCTTTCTGACTGCAGTCAGTTTTAACAAGGGTAAAATACTATTGACATTAAATCACATGTGGGCTTTGTTGTGTGTGTTTTTGTATTATATATATATATATTTTTTTAAATGAGCCTCAGAATTGCAGGGCTGTTCCTGAAGACATAATGGCTACATCTGTACTAATAAGCTAAATGTGTCCAGGACTGTGTGGTGGCCCTAAGGCCAACTGGCACAGAAAAGCCTACCTCCATGCTATCCTTGTCTCCAGAAGAGCAGGGTCACATCCAACCCACCTCCTGGGAACCGGCGCTGGCTCCAGGGCTGTGCCAGGAATTGTTCTGGGAGAGCATTACCTGGTACCAGGCTCAGCCATGCCAGGGACCATTCAAACAATTAACAGCACAGACATGCGAGTGGCAGGGCCTGGCAGCATTCTGTAGCACTGCTTGATTTATTAATATCGAGTAGCCATGTGGCCTGCAGAGCCTTTTATTGCTGGTGAAAGTACCAGGAATGGAGAAAGTTGGGGTGACTTTTGCAAGGCTGGCAGATAGAAAAAAAACAGGCTGCTTGGGTTCTTTTCTTGTAAACATGTTTTATATGGAAATTATTAAGAGACAATCAAGGCGGAAGCCTGCAATGCTGCCTTGGCAAAGCTGCTTTTCAAAGTGTTGTGGTGCTCTGGAAAAGCCTTCATGCTTGAGAGTGCTCGGTACTGAAGAATACCTGATCAAAGTCATTCTACTTATCTTTATTTTACCAAAGGAATGTGACCAGGACAACGTTCACCCAGTCCCATGCAGCCCTTGGAGCCCTGTGGCACCACATTTAAAACTTGCTGTGACTACATAACTAGGACATTTGATGCTACCGCATGTGAACCCTTAACACATTAAATGTCTTGACCGAATTCTTGTGCTTCGCTGTTGTCCGGATGATGTTTAATTAAAAGCCTTATTAAATGGTGCTCTAGAAAAGTATGTTCTTCCTTTCATGTTCTCCTAGAATAAGCTTGGAAGAAGTAGGACAAGGAAAGCAGGGGGAGGTAATTGTGACCTCATCTAATTGCTAACTACTTTTTTCCAAATATTTCCTAGAGAGAAATTAGCAGTACCATATGTGTGTAGCAGAAGCATCTGTCTCTGATGTATGACTTACGTATCTAGTGAGACAATTAGGCTAACAAATGCTTAAGAACAGTCGTTGATACCTTATGAACAGTTGAATATGAGAAACCTGACCATCCAACCCCACTTTTCACAACATTATCATACAGGAATTTCAGCCTTTCCCTTTCTTCCTGTGAAATGAATACTACATCGCTCAAAACAGAAATTACTTAACTTTCTCCTGTTGACACCGCCAGTGGATTGACAGGATAAACAGGCTTCCGAACCCTTCCTTAAAAAAACTCTGTCAAGAAGTGATGGTCCAGAAACAGACAGCCATGACAGCAGCTTCATCTACTTATTTCAATGTATGATGCACACTGGAAGACAGTATAGAGTCCAGGGCCCACCACAATAGGCCCTTTTATAATCTGTAATGAGCAGTTGCCCTGAGAAGCTTATGGTGGAGCAGGCTGCTGATGTTGATTCAGGAGACCTGGGTTCTGCTCCTGCTATTGCTTATTGGTTTCTGCATTTTCCTCCCTACCTCTAGGTTCAGATTGGCAAAGCTTCACCTCTCTGGATTTCAGCAGTTCAAGCACTAAACCAGTGCTGTAATACTTTCCTGAGTAGGTATGTGCTGTTGGTCAAGGCAGAGGCTGTTCTGTACCTGCTTTCAGCCAGCAAGAGCTTCTCAGCTGCTTGAACACTCAGCTGGGCTTAAGCAGTTAGCCCTTATTTGGAAAAACAGACAGGCTTCTAGAGACTGTGGACAGGACAGCAAGCTCTTTTTTGGGGTTTCCATTCCCTCTCCTTTCACCCTTCCTGCTTTTCTCACTGCAGCCAGTTCTGGAGGTAGAAGAGCCCAGGAACCACAAGACCATCTGGTCTTGCTTGGTCCTGGTCCAGACAGCATAGGGACCCTCATGAATGGGGCTGGCTTCAGCCTCATAGCCAGCCTTGTCCCATATAGGATGTCTGAACAGCACCCAGGCTGAACTTGACTTTGTTTCTGAATGGCACTTTGAAACCAAGCTTACTTGAGCTTGAATACCATGGTATTTGTGGCATCCTTTTCCTTCTTCTCCTTCACCCAGGGCAGCCTATGGGGCTTTTACATATTACTCACTTCTAGTGATCCATGTGAGTGCTAGTGATGTTGATAGCAGTAGGCTGCAGAACATAAAGAAGGACTACAGAGCCCTGGGAGAGGTGGTTAGGGGCTCTGGAGCTCAGATTGTCTTTTCATCAATTCTCCAGGATACAGGGGAGGACCTTAACAAAGCTAGGAGGATTGGCCGGGTTAATAAATGGTTAAAAGGGTGGTGCCAAAGTCAGGGGTTTGGGTGTCTTGAACACAGGACCCAAGTTAGTAGGCCAGGTCTACTGGGGGCTGGAGGAGCTGATATGACAAAGAAGAGGAAGAGTGGTTTTGGTAGGAGGCTTGCCAGAATGGACAAGGATGCTTTAAACTAGATGTGTTGGGGGAGGGGGCATCATTCCATCCCAGCACTCCCAGTCAGTTGCCAGCACCTATAATAAATGCTCAGAGCAATGTAGAGACATTCCAGCCGCTCCAGCCAATGAGCCGGCTTCACTTGGAGCTCGGCTCAGATGCCTCTATACAAACGCCTGTAGCATGGGGAACAAACAAGAGGAATTAGAGATGTGTGCACGACTACGGGGGTATGATATAGTAGGCATCACAGAAACATGGTGGGATGGCTCCTACGACTGGAGTGTTGGAATGGAAGGTTACAGGGTCTATAGAAAAGACGGGTCTGGCAGGCGGGGAGGGGGAGTTGCTATTTATGTTAGGGATAGGCTGGAGAGGATGGAACTCTGTCTGGGGACGGGTGAGCAGTCGACAGAGAGTTTGTGGGTCAGGGTTAAAGGGAGGACAGCGATGGGAGACATTACTGTGGGGAACAGACCGCCTGATCAAGAGGAATCTGCGGATGAAGCACTCTACAGACAGATAGGAACAGCCTCACGCTCACAAGCCCTTGTTCTCATGGGCGACTTCAACCACCCTGACATCTTTGGAGTGAAGGTACGGCCCGGCACAAGCAATCCAGGAGTTTCCTCAATTGTGTGGAAGACAACTTCCTTCTGCAGGAAATAGCGGAGCCGACAAGGAGAGGTGCCATGCTTGACCTCGTGCTCACCAACAGGGAAGGGCTCGTTGGAAATGTGACTCTCCAGGGCAGCCTTGGATGCAGCGATCACAAAATGGTCAAATTCAAGATCCTCAGGACAGTGAGAAGAGCGTGCAGCAAGCTCACTGCCCTGGACTTCAAGAGAGCAGACTTTGGCCTCTTCAGGAACCTGCTTAGTAAGGTTCCATGGGATACAGCCCTAGAGGGCAGGGGGGCCCAAGACTGTTGGTTGATATTCAAGGATCACCTGCTCCAAGCTCAGGAGTGTTGCATCCCAACTCAAAGGAAGTGCAGCAGGAGGGCCAGGAGACCTCCTTGGATGGATAAGGAGCTGCTCAGGAAACTTCGAAGGAAAAAAGAGGCTTATAGAAGGTGGAAGCAAGGACAGGCGGCCTGGGAAGAATACAGGGATGTTGGCCGGGAAGCTAGGGACCAGGTGAGGAAGGCTAAGGCCCAGTTAGAATTAAACTTGGCTAGGGATGTTAAGGATAACAGGAAGGGTTTCTATAGGTATGTGGTGAATAAATGACAAACTAGGGACAACATAGGCCCTCTCCAGAACATATTGGGAGAACTGGCTACCCGGAATTTGGAGAAGGCTGAGGTTCTTAATGACTTCTTTGCCTCGGTCTTCACTGGCAAAGGCTCTGACCGCACCACCCAAGTCTTGGAAGGCGGATGCAGGGACTGTGAGAATGAAGACCCTAGGCCCACTGTAGGAGAGGAGCTGGTTTGAGACCATCTTAAAAACCTGAACGTGCACAGTTCCATGGGACCTGATGGAATCCATCCGCGGGTCCTGAAGGAGCTGGCGAATGAAGTTGCTAAGCCACTGGCCATCATATTTAAAAAATCATGGCAGTCAGGTGAGGTTCCCGATGACTGGAAAAAGGGAAATATAACCCCCATTTTCAAGAAGGGGAAAATGGATGACCCAGGGAATTACAGACCAGTCAGTCTCATCTCTGTGCCTGGCAAAATCTTGGAGCAGATTCTCCTGGAAGACATGCTAAGGCACAGGAAAAACAAGGAGGTGCTTGGTGACAGCCAGCATGGCTTCACTAAGGGGAAATCCTGCCTGACCAATCTGGTGGCCTTCTACGATGGGGCTACGAAACTGATGGACAGGGGCAGAGCAGTTGATGTCATCTACCTGGACTTGTGCAAAGCCTTTGACACTGTCCCGCATGACATCCTTGTCTCTAAATTGGAGAGACATCAATTTGATGGGTGGACCACTCAGTGGATAAAAAACTGGCTGGATGGCCACACGCAAAGAGTTGTGGTCAATGGCTCAATGTCCAGCTGGAGACCAGTAACGAGTGTTGTCCCTCAGGGATCAGTGTTGGGACCGGTCTTGTTCAACATCTTTGTCGGTGACATGGACAGTGGGATTGAGTGCGCCCTCAGCAAGTTTGCCGATGACACCAAGCTGGGTGGTTCAGTTGATACGCTGGAGGGAAGGGATGCCATCCAGAGGGACCTCGACATGCTTGTAGGGTGGGCATCAGCCAACCTTATGAAGTTTAACCAAGCCAAGTGCAAGGTCCTATACCTGGGTCCCAGCAATCCCAGGCACAGCTACAGGTTGGGCAGAGAAGAGATTCAGAGCAGCCCTGCAGAGAAGACCTTGGGGGTGTTGGTCGATGAAAAAATGAACATGAGCCGGCTTCAATGTGCGCTCGCAGCCCAGAAAGCCAAGTGTATCCTGGGCTGTACCAAGAGAAGCGTGACCAGCAGGTTGAAGGAGGTGATCCTGCCCCTCTACTCTGCTCTCGTGAGACCTCACTTGGAGTATTGTGTGCAGTTCTGGTGTCCTCAACATAAAAAGGACATGGAACTGTTGGAACAAGTCCAGAGGAGGGTCACGAGGATGATCAGGGGACTGGAGCACCTCCCGTATGAAGACAGGCTGAGAAAGTTGGGTCTGTTCAGCCTGGAGAAGAGAAGGCTGCGTGGAGACCTCATAGCAGCCTTCCAGTATCTGAAGGGTGCCTATAAGGATGCTGGGGAGGAACTATTCATCAGGGACTGTAGTGACAGGTGTCCTGGGTTCAGCAGTAGCAGTCAGTTTTTCTCCTTCTTAGTAGCTAGTGCAGCGCTGTGGTTTTGACTTTCGGCCTGGGAATAATACTGATAAAGCCGATGTTTTCAGTTGTTGGTCAGAATGTTTACCCTGACCAAGGACTTTGTGAGTCTCATGCTCTGCCAGGGAGGAGGAGAAGCCGGGAGGAAGCAGGGACAGGACACCTGACCCAAACTAGCCAAAGAGGTATTCCATACCACAGCACGTCATGCCCAGGGATGTAACTGGGAGCTACCCGGAAGGGCATGTCCTCTTTTCTGTCGGGCTCATTTCCGGCGAGCGGTATCGTATTCTCTTCCCTTGTTATTTCTCTTATCATTATTATTATTGGTGGCAGCAGTAGTGATTTGTGTTATACCTGAGTTACTGGACTGTTCTTATCTCAACCCAAGGGAGTTACATTCTTTCGATTCTCCTCCCCATCCCTTTGGGGGGGGGGGGGGGGGGAGTAGAAACTGCATGGTTCTAATTTACGGCCTGGACTTAAACCATGACAACAGGACAAGGGGTAACGGGTTCAAACTTAGACAGGGGAAGTTTAGATTGGATATAAGGAAGAAGTTCTTTACTGTTAGGGTGGTGAGACAGTGGAATGGGTTGCCCAAGGAAGTGTGAATGCTCCATCCCTGGGGGTGTTCAAGGCCAGGCTGGATGAGGCCTTGGGTGGCATGGTTTAGTGTGAGGTGTCCCTGCCCATGGCAGGGGGGTTGGAACTAGATGATCTTAAGGTTCTTTCCAACCCTAACTATTCTATGATTCTATGATAAGCTAATGTCAGTATGCTGTCAGCAGGACATACAGCTGAACAGAATGGGCTCCTCTACCTGGGCCGCTGACCTAGGTGGTCTTTGCAAATACTTCCTAGATTGCCACAGAGTATGCACAGCCAGCCAGTAAACTCTGCCAAATACTGTGTTAATTCCTGATGATGGCTGCTGCTGTACAAGGAAATAAAAGACTGCCTGAATGGAGCAGACTCAGCCTCCTTGCAGCATTTTGTCTGGTGTTTAGCTTTGAATGTCTTTTGTCCCAGCACCTTAGCAAGGCTTTGTGGTGCAATAGGAAGCTTAGAAGCCGTAGGAATGCATAAGGCCAAGCCTTGATTCATCCTGTAACCTAAAAATACAGGCTGATTCCTACAGCGGTTATTTTAGTACCAGACAGCGAACTGCTTCCTTGAGATGAAAGGGCTCAAATACCGGTACCCTCCTCATAAACAGGATCTTGATATATATGGAGAAGAGTCAGACAATTTAGGCTGCGCAAGGCTCACACAAATGCAGACACAAACATACACAAACATGCCAGCAAGGTGAGATAATCAACACAGCTCTTCACAGATATTCCTGCCTGTCATTCCTTTTGAGGTAAAATAAGTAAATGATAAGAATTTAAAAAACAAGACAGAAAACAATGAGCCTCTCCCTCTTGTTTCTGCTAGGCTCTTCCTGCACTTGAGAGCTACCAGTCTAAACGTGCTTTCCCAGCCTTCCTATACCTGAAGGAATATGAGTTCATAAATAGACTGCCAAGACTGTATGGCACCTTAACGCAGCACCCGATGTTTTCCTTGCTTCTTACCCTGGAGGTTGGTCCCAGCTTATATAAGAAAGGAAGGGGGGGGGGGGGGGGGAATGGAGAGAAGGTGTGTTATTCACAACAAACACTGCTTATTTTCTGTTAGACTGGAGAAACCCTTGTTGTGTTTAAATTGCTTTGCAGCCAACCCTGTCAGTGGAGCTTCAGCAAGGCTGGGAGACATCTTTGGGAAGTCCTAAAGTCATTTTAGGTACAACCCTTTGCCATCGCCCTTGCTGCTGTCTTGAATCAATCAGTGTTACACTCTTTCACTTAAATGCAATAGTCTCCACAAATATTTGGCAGTACTCCATGCCAGGAAACTAACTCTCCCGAGCAAACAAACAGCCACTGATTCCAAAGGACTCTTCTGAAGTAAACTACTCTCAAAGGTTTGACTCCCTACTTACTCCACCCGTGGGATTTTTAGGGCAGCTTTTGTGGGTAGGAAAGAACCATGCATGTCTGAAACTTCGTGAATCACCATTCAAGAGACGCTTTCAAGGGTCCGGTTACTATTTTGAGGTCTGACAGCCAGGTAGCTGTCATGTAGGTTTCCTAGATGTAGAAGAGAGTAGTGAGAGTTTCGAGCTGAAGAAGTCCCTTGTCACCACTTGCACTATCCTTTTTTTGTGCTCCACTGAAAATGAAGTGCAAATGAATACACAAAATTAGGGGCATTGAACACGAAGCAATTTTTGTGGAGGATAAAGAGAAGCAGGTAAAGTTAACAGCCAGCCATTATTATGGGAAGAACAGGGCAATGATCTCCACTGTAACACCATTGAGTAACCAGAGCTGCTCCAAAGAGGAACTGAAGCTGAAATCTCTGTTGACAAGGGATGCTACTTCAGGTGGGGATAGCTACCTCTGTGGTGGGGAGCGGAAATAGCAGTCTTCATTAAGTAAAAACTTAGGCACATATACCGCTGGAGCCAAGGAAGATCAGTACACTTTGGACAAGCACACACAGCTCAGGGACTTTCACACCCCTTAGTCTCCAGTGTTGGGTCAGAAATCTTACAGGCCAATTTTCATGTGTTTACTCAGCTACATTATTAGCCTTTCCTTCCAAGAAACACAATAATGACAGCAACAAAAACTACCTCCTTTCACGCCTCAGAAAGGGTTCAATGCAAGGTTGTTTTTCTTTCAGGTGAGGGTTGGGCAGATGCAAGGGTGTTATTTCTGATTTTATCCAAGCTGGTTGATTTCTGCTTTGCTTTCACGTGCCTGTTGTCTTTGGGAGAGCATTCGCTGCAGTAATAAGGTGGCATCTCCCCAGACTGCCTCCAAGCTACTGCTGACATTCATGCTGCAACCCATCCTCCATCAGAGCATGAGCAATCAATTACAGATAGCCAACAGCTCCTCAGAGCAGTTTTTCCAAGAGCAAGTGAAAAATAAGAAACACTGATAATAATGTCAGGCTATCATTGTCTTATTAGACGAAAGAAAGCAGGCAGAGAGTGTAGCACCTCAGCTGATTGCTTCCGCTCTGGTTAGGGGGCAGGACAGAGAGGGACACTGTCCTGGCTAGTTTCAAGAAAGGATGACAAAAAAGTAGCTTTTCCAGTTAAATCCTTCACTGATGTCAGGAACAGGCACGAACACCCCTGATGCTGAGATCCCACCAAAAGCAGCAGCGGCTTCTCACTACTCTGCTGCTTGGCACTCCACATGCCTCTGGAAAGGAGACCAGTGTCCCTCTTCCTAAGATTGAGGGGGAGGACAAGGGGGCCAGCTAGCCCTGTCAGCAGTACCAGGGCAGTGAACAAGCCCACATATGAGCACATCATTCACGCATGTTATTCAGGATACGCATGCAACAGGAGCTGAATTTTGTGGGTACAAAACCCCCTCTGCTCTGGCTCTTCTCAGCTTGTGGGTACTTTTCCTTTACAACCTGCGCAGTGCTCATCCCATGTATTTTCCAGCACGTGCATGCAGCATTTTCTGTGCCTGCTGCTTTGCAGAACCCTTTGAACAGGCTCAATAAAAACACATTTATGCCAATGTTGGCTTCTTTTGTCAGAACAGAAACAGTCAGGCTCCATCTCACAAACCTCCTGCTGCCCTGTGTGTGCTAGAGCCAGTTCAAGTGCCTTTGCTGTGCCCCGCCAGCAAGCACGCTCTGCTGCTGCCCTCTCACTCCTTTGCTTTCCTTACCACCCCACCCCACCCCTCATCTTAGGAAATAATTAGCAAAGAAGAAATAATAAAGCAATATAGAGTGCACTTCTGAGACTTCCGACGGCTGTTGGCAGCCACACTCACATACTCCTGGTGCTGCCCAGCTTCCCTAGAGAACCATGTAAGCCTTCCCTTTTTGGGTGCCCCTCTGCCTCCACGCACCTGGGCTGAGGTCAGATGAAGAGGAAGGAACCCACACAACACCAGCCTCTTGCAATATGTGGAAAGGGCAGGAGTGAGGAACACAAGATTTCCCTCAGGGCAGAAGAAACAGACCTTTGCAGTGTGGCAGTGTCCTGCTGCATAATGCCCTGACATAATGAATAGGTAGGCTGTAGGTATAGGCTATAAATAGGTCCTGTAAAGTGCTGTTAGAGCAGTACACATCTGTGGTGTTGCTTGCTTAGCCAAAAGTGTCCTGGATTACTAGAGCAGAAAAGGATACTGCGGCCTGATGAGTGCTTGTGAGTGAATTTGCACTTTGAGGGATAACGGAGCAACAAGTCTGCAGGCTGCAGAGCTCCCTGGCACCGAGACAGGCATCAAGGGGACATCTTTCCACTGCCCACTTCACAGGAGATAAGGCCAAAGAGGAAAACACAGCTCCTTTCCGATCTCCTCTCAGGCCTCTGCTGCTCTACTGGGAGCCACTACAAGGTGTCAGTAAATAGCAGTGACAGTGATGAAATTTCCTTCATAGGTGTCCAAGTAAGTGTCAAGTACTCCACCACAAAAGTACGGCCAGAGAGCAAAGCGATACTTTATTCTTGCACAAGGCCAGACATAAACAAGCGCTCTTAATGGGGCTGGGGAAAGGGCTTTGCAGTCCATTAGCTACCTGCTGAGTATAAAAGTCTTTGGCTGCACAGATGTTCTGATAGGGCATGGTTCTTGTGTTCTACATCTGAATAATGAGAGCAGACAAAAATATGGACTGCAGTAAAAGCCACGAGAGGTGCCTGTAGCTGCAGCCCTGCAAGAACAGGATTTCTGGTTACAGGAAGCTTAGAAGTAGCCTCTCTGTGGGAATAGCTGTTCAGTAGCAGCATTTCTTCCCATCATCTGGTCCCACCTATGGAATTCTGCAACAGGGAGATGAGGATTTTTGGAAAACCCGGGAATCAGCTTGCCAGCTCTGCATAGTTTGGAGCTTTCCTTCTACCTTGCCGTACAGATAACATGGCATATGTTCATCAGTTTCTTACTGATGTCATATGATTGCAATATCCTTATCCGATTAGCAAGCTCAGGCATGCTTGGCTCACATTGTATCTCAATTAATTTTACCTACAAACATTGATGAACTAAGTCCTGAAACAATGCCTACATAACTCCCCAGGGCATGGTTTTGATTCCATCCTGGAACAAGGTCACTCTCCTCTTGACTGATGGTTTTTCATTCTTTATCTTTTCCTAACAGTTGTTCCTTAAATGAGAATTTCACTGGCAATAAGCGGAATAATCTTCACAAACTGTTTGAAAATCTAACGTCTTGTGCTAGCTGTTGTTCAGAAGCTTCAAGAACATATTTTGGTTTTTTAATGCTTGTTGGATCAAATAGCCAAAACCAGATTTAATGTCTAAAGGCTTCCTCTGGCAATCAGAGCACCTCGCCAGAGATATGCAGTCTCCAAAAGAAGTCTGACTGCACTTTTAGAGTGCCCAACTTACTGACCTAAAACTTTCTGACTGCTGTCAGAACAGATGCAGACAGGCTGCATCTCTCCAAAGCACTGTATTACTCTACCCTACATGCCCATACAGCCAAATGTCCATACCAGGCACTGACGGATTCTTCCCACCAAGGACAAGTAGAAGAACCTCTCAAGGAAGGCTTGTCGAACCATTTCACCATTGCCTAACCTACTTGCCCATACCTCCCACCTGTGAGGCCCACAGATCTTTTCCATGATGCTTTTTCACTCCCTGTCTCATCAGCCCTGAAGAAAAAGAGCTCTGACTTATCCCAGGAGCCTGGTGTGCTGCCCCACTCATTCTGCCTGCTGCTTGCACCTCCCCCGGCCTACTCCATTAATACATCACTGTTCAGTGAATATTACAAGCCACTTGTCTGGAGACAGTGATTCCCCAGCCACTTACATCTTCCAAAGCTTTTCTAAGCATCCAGGGGACTGGAGAAGGCACCCCACACACAAGGTGGATGGTGGGAGACTGCAGGCAGCTGCCGAGTGGTTCAGCTCCAGACTTTCTTTCCGACAAGTGACCTGCAAGTGAAATGTGGGAAAAGTAGTATCCAGATCATCATCTGGTATAAATCAACAAAGCCCCGCTAAAGACATTAAAGCTCTACTGGTTTACACCATCTGGGAATTTGGCCGCAGCGGAGGACTTCTTAATGTTCAGTTTTTAGCCTTTATCACAGATATACATGGGAGGAAAGCTAGTGCCCTATCTGCTCTCAGCGAGCATTACCAACCCCTACAGAGATCAATAGGAGCTCCCTGCTCACATCAAGAGCAGAATGATGCCCTAAAATTAGCATGTGTTTGAATCAGTGCATTGTATCTTGTTTGCAGATTAGTAGCACTGAGCAGATATTGAGGGCACAGGAAAGCCAGCCAGTTTAAACAAAGTAAGAATTGACCTAAATTTCTGCTAAGCTGAAACTGATCTTTTTGGATGGGAAAGAGAAGAAAAGGTGTCCATAAATACTCCTGTTATGGTTCATTTGATTATTTTGTATCTTCTCGTGCACCTAGCTCCAGCAGACAAGAAATAGTAAATTTTTACACATTTTGTACTCAGGTTTAACCGTGGGGCTTTGGGCTCCTGTCCCTGGAACGAACGGCTTCTCTTCTAATTTATAGACCAAACAGATACCAACAAATAGGCTTTGAGTGGTTTATCTAAATCCTTCAAAGCTGTGCCCATCAACTAGCTATAAGCTTGGGCAACTCCCTGGTTAGTTCAGGGTGTCTCAAACAGACAAATCATGTTTGCTGTGTGACATTTCACATATTCCTGCACACTGTCTCACAATCATATTCTAAATAGCAAAATTGAAAGAGATCTGGAGTGAAATGAAAGGAAACATGTTTATTCTTCATATTTATGATAGCAATAAATTCCTTTAAGGCACTGCCTTTTTTGTTTAATGCAGGGAGTACTAAATGTGGGCTGGGTAATGGATATTTTATGAAAGCAGACTTGCCTTGAGCAATTGATTGCTTAATTGAAAAGATTAAAAGATTGAGGCATGAAAAAATAAGGAAGTAAAACAAAATACATTATCACGACTGTGAACAGACTATGGTTATATATCAGCTTCAGCAAGGTAGCTGCTACATTACAATTATAATAGTTTATGTCTTTGATACACAGCCTCTTCCTCCAAGAACATTTTTGTAATGTTTTATAACTTCTGTAGATTACTAAAGGAAAAGAATGTCCCCCACTCTGCTTTGTAGTTTATCTTCCTCTAAACCAGCTGAGATTTTTTTTTGTCATTGTATATTTCTGTTTCTGTGGATAATATTTTTCCTGCTGGAAGAAGGTAGAGGGTGTATGCAGAGAACTGTTTCCTTTAGGTCCTAGCGCACTTCCTCCGTCTGCATCTAAGCCAGGAGGGAAAAAAAACAAGCGAGCTGACATTCCACAATGCAAAAGTATAAGTGTTCTTATTTTCTTTCTGCTATTCTGTCACCTACTTGTGCCTTTTCCTTGTTCATCATGGGGATGTATCTTTTTTCTAATCCAGCATAGTGAATGATTAGAGACTGAGTGAAACGAAAAGCTAGTGAGAAGGACTGGTCACTTATGTGCACTGTTTCTGCTAGTGTATTTATTCATTGATTCCACTGTTATGAATAATACACATATTCATCATGCCACTGCTTCGAGGGACAGTGTTCTCATCCAGGTCCTCTGTGCATTATAAGTAGCTGGGGCTTCCCCTGGGATCTGGGACTAAAGGGCTAAACTTATCTTTGGTGTAAACTGTACTGAGATCAGTGAAACCACTGAGACCTGGGATGAATCTGACCCAGGGAGAGAGACTCTCAAGAGTTCAATTTAATCTCTGTCACAGCATGGTTTTCCCCAGGAATCTTCATAGCCATCCATCTCTCTAACACGCATAATAAATAATTTACTCGTAGATATAAGGGAGCACTTTGCTTCAATCTGCTAATGATCTTAGCACTGAAAGGGGCTCTTCTGTGCTTAAACCCTCTTTACATTGCCTGAGAGACTCAAAGTGCCATTACTGTAAAATGAGATGACAAGAAATAAAGAGGAGAGGGTACAGTGAAACATTTTGGATTCTGGAAAAACAACTTCTGTCCTTCACCTCTTTATGGCACATTCATGGTATCTTCTGTACTTAGCAGTTGTGAGCATTTCCACTGCAAATTTCAGGTGGATTTTCAGCTACTTAAATACTCAAGTGAGATTCATCTTAAGTCACTTTAGCTATTGAGACAACAGAAACCAACACTTCTGAAGGGGTCTCTCTATTTCTGTATTACAGATGAAGCCTACATGATTTGGATAGAGGTTTTGACACTCAAAGCCGAGTGAGATGGATCCCATTCCTACATATCTGTCTGAACTCAGTCCCTTCTCATCAAGCCCTGTGTCCCCATGCCACTTGTCTTGCATACTTCCTTAAGCTACAGTAAAGGGTCAACAGCAAGACTGGGGGGTTTGGCTTCAGCCATCTGCCAGTGCCTCCCTGCAAACACTGGGTCTGGAAACAGAATACAACTGCAGAGAGAAAACCATCATATATGTGTGTCACAGCACAGAAAGCATTAAACAAAAATAAATGAAAGAAATATCAAGATAGGCTTCAGCTCCAGAGGCCGGTTTCTGGTCTTGCTTATGTCCTAGCCTAAGCCCTGCTACGTATGGCATGTACAGTAGAGAGTTAACTCTGAGTTAACGTCTTCGTAGTGAAGAAATATGCTTGCTACAATCCTTTCCTCATTTGCATCAGGTCTGTCCTCTGTCTGTCTGAACCCTATGTTAGGTATATTTGAGGACACTCCTCTCTAGCTCAAAATGACCTGGATGCTGGCTTTTCCTACTAAATGCTGTTCCATGCTAGAAGTTTCAATATAAGGAAGCCTTTCAGGATAGCTTTAATATCTCTGGTTAATTTCCTCCTTGATCTGCCCTTTTTTATTGCCCTAAGTGATTCATTTCCATCTCTGGCACTGCACCTTTCAAGAATTGATTTAAAATTAATACATGAATAAAACAGTATAAATAATGTATGGATGCTGTATTTAATATTAATGGCCCTTAAATGAGGAAAAATTGCATACCTGCAGATGATTTGCAAGAGGACAGTGGGGCCATGCTTTTAGATTGCGAGGAGAGATATTGAGGTTACCCAGTGCTTCCCATCATAAGAGGATTTTTATTTCAGTAGCCTGCAGATTTGTCAGACTTCCCTCCTGCAGAGATTCTGTTGAGAAAAGACTTGTTCACTGCTATGCACATTGCGAAAACCATCTCCCAGACAGCTCAGATGTTTCTGTGAATTCATTCACAAGGGGAAAAGTGTGTTGTTCACTGAGAAAGACAAACTAAGTGAGCAGACCTAGTAGCACTGTGCTATGGAACAAGAACCAGGTAGAGATGTAAGCAGTCTATCTTGTGATGTCCCCGTGAAAATTCCCCACCTCCCCCAGTCTGACCATGTGAATGTGTTTGAATCTATCAAGACCACAAGGCTGTCAGGTCAAGGACCAGAAATTTGAAGCAGGAATTAGAGCAGAGTCCCACTGTGGCAAGGAGACCAGGATTTAGTAAAACTGGGAACTGAGGAGTGTGAGATGGAGAAGAAAACACTGGGGTGGGCAGTGCAACTCATGGAGATGCTGAATTTCCTACTTCAGTGTGCCTTCACCCTCCTCCCAGTACCTGTGCCCCATAGTAGTGTACATTGTAGTGACCCAGAGCTTCTGTAGAGCTGTGACCTTCCCCATTGCCCTGCCAGGAGCCCAAGCAACCAGAGACCTGGAGGTAAGGCTTTGTCTCAGCTTTCAAACATACCTCTTTCATCTGCTTTTTTAATCTGGAAAAGAAAGCACAGGAAGGCTCTGCCAGAGAAGCTGTCCTCTCCCACCCTCACCCTCCACAAAGGTTGCACACCATCACACAGGTCAGATGAGTGGGGCTGGCTGGCAGGGATGGGGACTAAGAGGAAAAAGGCTGAGACTGAGAAGACCAGCATCCACAGGACATGCTGGGTTTCCAGCAAGCAAGGGGTTAATGCTGGTCCAAGCCCTTACACAGGTGTAATGAATCAGGGCCGGGACTGATGGCTGTCAAGGAAGGAATACAGGAAACTTTCACTTTTTAGGAAGGAAGAGCCTGGAGAAAGGATTGTTTCCCACCCAATGAGCACAGGGCTTGTTTTTTTGTCCATCACACCAGGGATTTCACCTCACTTTCTAATCAGTCAGTCAAATTCGCCTTTTGTTTCACATCCAGTGTGATTTCCATCCCGCAGACACAGCCCTGCAGAGGACACCTCACTGTCCTGAAAGCTTTGCTCTCAGTGGCTTTTCCTTACCTCATTGTTCCACTGTCATCTCATAGCTCCCTTGTCAGGCTCAGTGGAGAGAGAAGGAGCTTCATGATGTTTTCACACCAGGGTTGCTCAAAACAGACTTTATCTGTCTTTAGTGATACGTTTGTGAATCCATCGTTAATCTTTCAGGTCATGTGTGATTATTTGTGTGGCTGTGGAAGGAAGGAGCTGGTACCAAGATGGGTGCAGTAGAGCCCAGAGGAATCTCCTCCATGCTGAGTCCCTGCAGCGACTGATCCGGGGTGATTAGTCCTCCTGTGCTTTGCCTCATCTGGAGAACCTTCTCTGCTCTGGTCCCAGTTGTTTCTATAGTCTCCCTAAGATGAAGGGATGCTTATTCAGTCCTTGGGTGACCTCCTCAAAAGTAGGCAAAGAGGATTTCTACATATTCCTAGTGATGTCAGTAAATTCCCAGAGTCACTCAGTGGGGTTTATATTCTGTTCACTTATGGTAGCAGCCTGATGTTAGAGAAGAACAGCTTCTGTCATTGAACAGCGATACTCCATCAAAACATCATTTAGCTACATGGCTGTCCCGTGTCACAGCTCAACTCTAGCATATTCAGCTAAAGAGACAATAATCAGCACCTCCAGATGAAGAAAAGGACAGATGTGACACTCCAGCACCAGGAGATAGATGGCCAGAGACAACAAGATATGCCTGATTTATTTTATAATAGCACATAGGATGTAATTAGTTGTAATGTCAGGCTCTAAGAACAAGTCTGGCTGCATACTGCAGACCAGTGGAGCAGTCACGGAAGAGAGTGGCAAGGTGGCTGCAGTCAGTGAAACACCAGCGCTTGTTGCTAGAGAGGCTGTCAGGTTTGCAGGGGAAGGCTCGGAGTAGGGAAAGAGAGGTATCCAGGCTCTGCAACTCTATCTGGATCCTCAGAGAGACGCTGAAGGAAAGCTAGATGGATAAGCAGCTATTTAAGGAATGGAGGAGCTTACGGCCACAACTACTGCATCTGAAAGGCTGACTTAAAGGCCAGGAAATAGCCTGACAGGCCACCAACACACAGGATCTGTTTTGAATCAAGATGAGGGCTGTGTAGCATAAGGCCAGAAATATACCCAAGGAGAGTGATCTTGTGCTAGCAGGAAAGAGGTCACATCCACATCCTAGTAGTGTTCTCCCTAAACTGAAGGCCAACCAGCTTGTTAAGCCCTAGCTTGTTAGGGATGCGTAACTTCAGTTACAGCTTGTGACGGGGTCTGAATTTAAAGGTGCAACTTCTGTTTTTATTTACTTCAGGTCAGCCTGGTTAAAACATTGGATGTTTGTAAACACTGGATGTTTTTTTTTAAACATCCAATTTACATCCAACATTTAAACAATGTTTTTTAAAACGTTTGATGTTTTTTAAAATCTGATAATAGAGCAACAGAAAGACAAAATGGATTCAAATCCTGAGATGCAGGTTTGCTTTGCAGAGAAGATCGCATTCATGTCCAAACACAAGACACCTCAGACCCTTCTGCCAAGGCAAAGAGCTTCAGAGCTGCTGCAGGGTTTGGGCTTGGACCTGCTGAAGACTTTGATGTGGTGCTAACAGCTAAGATACAAGGCTGGGGAAAATTAGGCAGAACAACTGAGAGGGGATCAGCGATCACTTGCAGGATGCAGCAAGCTGGAGAGAGACGACGTGTGACATGGGCCAGGGAAATGTGAGCTCCTGGGGGAGTCCCATGGATCTGCATCTGCAGTCTCCAAGGGGTGATGACTGGCAGACAGAGCAGAGTTCATCAGAAGAGATGTTAACCATGAACCCATTATTTGCTGATGAACATGGCAAAGCCAGTTCAGGAGCAGGACAAAAGAACTCGTGTGTAAAACCGAGAAATGAACAAAGAGATCTGCCTAGGCTTTTCCAAGATGCAACATTCATTTTGTGAAGCTGGGATGGCCAGGAAACTCCATTTTTTTCTCAGTAAAGGGGAGGAAAGAGTATGGCTGGGGAGGGAGGAAGGAGTAAGAGTCACACTCTGATCCCACAGGATATGGTGCAGTTTGGAGGGGCAAGGCCCACCTTCACTGGAAGTTTAGAAAGCAGAGCAGTTTGGAATGTGCTCCGGCCCCATGTTTGTGCACATGGAGAGCACCAGGGCCATCAGTCCCTACTGTAAATCAAGCAGCCAGTGACTTTGAGCCCACAGATCCCAAATTCCCTTTGCATGTCCTTGCTGCTCGGCTACAAAGCACATGGGTTTTGTTACCTCCATCCAGTGAACCAAGCTTGCACTCCCTCCAGATTTCCTTTGTTTTTATCTGCAGGGCCGGAATCAAAACAAATGGTTTCTGCAGCCTCAAAACAAGACATAGTCTATATTTAGACATGTCAGAAATTCTGAATATAGACTCAAAGCACTGTTGTTTCTATTTTTCAGCATTGCCTGCAAACCAAAGTATCTGTTATTTGCTCTTGTCTACCCTTACTGTCACTTGGGAAGACCAGTTTAATATAGCAGTGATAAAAGGTAACAAGACAGTTTATTCAAGTTAGTGTATCCAAGTTAGAGGTGACCTTAAACCTACTGGATAAAAGATAAAATTACTGGATAAAGTCATCCTTAGTCTCCTGCTTACAGCTAATGCAATAGGGCAGAACAAGGTAAGCTGAGAAGACCCTTCCCAGCCCATGCCCACACAGTATCTGATGTCTGAGTCCAAGCCCCAGCAAGACAAGCTCCCCTCCAGCCAGGTGGGAGAGCAGCCTTTGCTGGAGCAGCCTGATGGGGATGAAGCAATCACACCCTGCATAACAGCAGTTCAAACTCAGCTACGATTTTCCCTACCAGACTAAAGGTTTTGGGGCCTGAGGCCATATAAGGAGCAGAGAGCAAACAAACGTGGAGAGCATGACTGCTCAAATGCCTGAAGCCTGAATCGTCGCCACTCCAGCTGCTAGGCTTTCTTGGAAATGATGTGCTGCACTTCCCCGGGTGAGCGGCATGCGGACATCCAGGATGCTCCTGTCAGGTCTGAGACACAAAGGAGAAATCATTCCCAAGTGGATGAGATGCTCAACATTTGCTGTGGTTTGGTGACAAAAAATGTGTAGGAATTTCTCACTACTTACTGCAAAGTGGTCAACAAGGCATCTTGGAAGTAAGGTATATGGGGAACACCCTAACCTGGGAAGAAAAAG
The DNA here is from genome assembly GCF_963264785.1 of Psittacula echo. Classification (NCBI taxonomy): domain Eukaryota; kingdom Metazoa; phylum Chordata; class Aves; order Psittaciformes; family Psittacidae; genus Psittacula; species Psittacula echo. The sequence goes on along the minus strand of NC_137738.1, from coordinate 31,886,326 downwards.
GGGAGCATGGGAGGCAGGTTTTTAATCAGAGAGGGGAAATGCTACAATCCACAAAGATCAAGACAATTTGCAGGGATGGTCTTGCAAGATCTCAGCTTCCTGACAGCCTCTGAAAGTCACTCTCTCTGTCATCTTTTGCTCCCCAAGTCTGCCTGACCTCACTTTCTCCCTGCTGCTGCATCCCTGGTGCTGTGTAATGACCCCCACTCTCCTACAAACCTCAGAAGCTTAGTGAAAGCTGTGAGAATGAGGTGTTCTCCAGCAGTCAGTGAGGAAGGATGTTGATGGTGAGACCCAGAGTGCAGAATCACAGCAGTCAGCAGGGATGGAGTTGTGTGTGTGGAGTAGGTATTGATGGCATTGAGGGAAGCATGGAAATACCATGCACCCTGTAGTCCTTCCGAACGGCTTGAAGTGCCCACAGGAAGACATAACTGACCACATCAGCAATGACAGCTAAAGTCAGACCAAATGACAGCTAAAGGGGACTCCATGCTACAGAGGTACCAGAGGAGTTATAAGATCCAGGGTTGTCTTCATGTTCATTCCCCTTAACATCAGCTCCCTGAACCTCCCTCAGTCAACATTGCATTCACCAAATGACCTGCATCACTTGAAGAGCTGTCATGCCATAGCAGAAACTATGCTCAGTCCCCAAACTATAAGACTCCTGGATCCATGCCCTGCTGCAAGTGCAAATCATAAAGCACATACGCAGCTGTGGAGACCTTCCTGGCCAGCCAGGCTGCTGCCACAGAGAGGATTTCTTCCTTTCCTTTATTATGGGGGATTTTTTATTATATATCCTTTTATAGCCTTCTATGCTCCCTTCCACAGGCTGCTGTCAGTGCCTTATGTTTTAGACAGCTACTTTGAGGTAAAAAACAACTTCCCAAGCCTACCCTCACTTCATTTGTGTAGAACAAGCTGTTATTGCCAGAGCAAAACAAGTAGTTTCTTCCCCTGCCCCGTGGGCTGTGCATGCTGAGTCTGGTCCTTCCAGCCTTTGCTAGCCCCAGAAAGAAAAAGATTGAACACAAGGACCTGAGGTTTTGCACTCAGGCCCAGAAGCTGTCCCATTCCAGAGCTGCTGGAGCCTCTGCCTCCATGTATGTATCTAACAAGCATGTCCTGTCGAGTCCTTTCCTCAGCAGCTTCGCGGATATGGTCTTGCCTTTGGCATGACCCAGTCATGCCTCTTGCCTGACTCCTGTGTTTCAAAGGCAGAATCCGAGGATTTGCTGGCACTTTAAAGCATTCATCATCCTCCAAAGCTCAGTCATTTTGCCATGGGGCTTGGGGCAGCCTGAGCATGATGCAGCAGTTCGGCTCCCTCAGGGCAGCAGATGCAATCTCTCTCCAGCACATTCAGGTCTTGTTTGCAGTCAAACCTCTGCTGGTGCTGAATGCAGATGAATGGCAAGCACTCACAGGAATCTGCCTGACGGATACACGCCCTGACAGATGAGTGGGAAAGGGATTCTGGAGCGATAAAGCACTGAGCATTACATCTCCTACTTGCTGCCCAGCAAGCCCTCTGGCTCTGCAGCCACCCTCAGAGGCTGAGGGAAGAGTCAGGCTGATGCTGCCTACAGAAAGCAAATCCCACTTGTCCAATCACGGCTGTCGGCACCCAGCAGAGATGCTGAAATTCACCTGGACTCCAGGTGGCTGCAGACAGCAGGGCTCCCAACACTCTCATGCAAACCTGCTGGTGGCTCCCTCCTCATGGGGTCGGCTTGGAAGAGCTGCCATGGCAAGCTCTTCATCCTCACCACGAAGCAGCCTTGCACCCAGTGACCAGCACCTTCCTCCCATAAGGCCACTGCGGCTGTTTCTGAACGGCTGCCTGAGCAGCATGAGGCAGAGATGGAGGTGCAACGGCCCGATGCTATTGACTGCAGCCAGCAAGCGGGCAGTGTAATCTGTCTGCTTTTGTTCCGTTCGCTTGGTGGTGTGCTCTCATTAGCCCCCCACCAACAGTCAACCTGTCAGCAGGTCTGTGCTCCAACTGCCTGACCTCTGACTTCCACTCATTCTTCCACAAATTAATTTCCCAAATTGACAAATTAAAGTGCACAGTATGCCCAAGGTCACTAAATCACACTGGGTTCTGGTAAATGTCAACCAGTGTTGGGTGGGGGGAAAGAGGAAAAATAGGGGGAGGAAAGGGATAGAAGATAAAAAGGGAAAAAAGAAATAAAGAAATACATTTGTCTGAAAGAAATGGACAAAACCCTCTGAACTGTAGTTTCTGAATTGCAGAAGATGATGCTGTGTGAGAGCAATTAAAATGGAGGTTGACAGCTCCCCTGGCACACAAGAAGGCAGGAAACACAACTGTCCAGAGCCATGTGCCCCAGCAGAAGGCCACTGCGGATAATCAAAATGGCCTTGGCTGACCCAGAAAAGTGGTACTTAAGCCCGGGCTGGGTCCCATCTCACTTGTGCCGTCACAGTAACACATTGCAATTAGGTTTTTCCTGATTCCCATCAGTTGAATGGGAAGCCCAGCCAGGGGCTGGACACTGGACACTGAATGAGCCAGTGCACACAGGTACCCAGGGAGAGGATGGGAAGGTGGGCTAGAACTGGGAAGTGAAGAGCATTTAGCAATGCACCAGGCTCCTATGATTTCCAGGTGCCATCAATGCCCGGCCCTCGCTGCCACCATTGCAGTGTTGTACAATCCTTCCCACAGACCAAGTGAATACCTTTCTGCCATATCCCCTGCCCATAAGTGACTAGAAATCCTCCAAGCATCAGTGCAGCCATGGTCAATTTGTACTTGTTCATGTGCCAGCATTGCCTTGATCTGAATTCATGCTTTCCTCTCCTTTGTATTTACCCACTGCTGTATTTAAAGAAAGCCGATGTGTTCTCTCTCAGCCACCACTCGCTGGGAGATGGAGGCCAGAGCTGGTACAATGGGGTCCCCCCCCCTTGGTGCTCCTAACAGACCAGCTCCACACCTGTGCCTGCAGAGCTTCATCTTTCTCGACCACAGCAGCCAGAAGTGCTGCAGCGGAGATCTTGCCCCTCTCCGGTGGCATTAATACTTCCCTGCCTCTTGGGAAGGCTGTGACTTAAATACCCTGTCTTTTTCATGATGGCATGATATCTTTGCTTCTTAGTTACCCCCATCAACTAACACACCCGCGTCTTTCTCTTCTGCACTTGTTTTGAGCTGATAAGCTTCCAGCTTATAGTGGAAATTCATGTTATTAGTCCCTAAGTGCATGACCTCGCACTCTGTAATATTGAATTTCATCCCATTTCTATTAGTCTGGTCCTCAAGGTCAGTCAGTGCTTCCTTCCTGTACCATACCCTGATCTTCTTGCATAACAGCCGTGCTCCCAAACTTAGGGTTATCTGCAGATTTCATCCATGCACTCCTGCCTTTCATGACAAGGCCATTACTGAAAATATTAAACAGAATCAGTCCCAACACTACTCCTTGAGCAACTGCACAAGTAGTCCCCATCCAGCTTGATCACTCCCACACCAACATCACCCATATTCCTCCCTTCCTTAGCCAGACCTCACACACTTTTCTTGCCTAACCCCATCATCCCCCACTGAACAAATAATTCCCCATGTGGCATCGTATCAAATGCTTTGCTGATAGCCAGATAAACCAGCTGTGTTTCCTTTACCAGGAAAACCAATTAGCTTTCTTTGATAAGATATCAGGTTCTTGTGGCACAATTCACCTTTGATAAAACCAAGCAGCATACAACCTCGCTTTCTAACTGTGTCTTTTATTCTTTCCTGTAAAGACCCTAAAGATGTTCGCCTTGAACAGAGTGCTGATGAAAGTGCACTGACTGTGCAGACAACAGCAGTCAGCTTTGTCCCTTTAGTGGTGTTTTCACCTAGGAGGGCACCAGAAAGAAAGCGTCACCATTGCAGTGATCCTTCCTCTGCTTTTCTTTCTGTAGCCCTTCCGTTTGTACAATATGAAAGTAGCAGCATTTGGCACAACCCCTGTCCAAGTCCAGGTGTGGCACCTGGTGTAGAATTTAACTACACTTACAAAAATTGGAGCTCATTGCAAACACTAAAGAGCAGACTAAGACCAGAAACTCCCATTTCATTCTCCCTGATGGAATACATACAACTGCTCATGGAGTAAATTATCACTCTGTAAACCGGGTTCAGTGGCTGCCATCTGGAACAATTTCATTGCTTGCCTGAGTTGTTTCTATCATCACTATGGTCAGGGGTCAGCAAATATCAGAACCTGGCCAACATTTGTTGTCCTCATTGTTATTATTGCTCATCAAAGCATCCTCCCAAGGAGTTACAGCTTCAATACGGCTTCACTGCAGGATTGCCCCTTAACAGATAGACAGTCAGTGTCACCCTATTGTTCAGGAAGTCACTTGCAAGCAAAGAACTGAGGTTTTACTCTTCCTGCATCAAAATAATACCACCAGTCCGCCTTTGCTTGAAGCAATGTTATATTTCTGCAGGGCTCAGTTCTCCACAGCCTGCTGCACAAGGAAAGAGGTATGGGATGAAGTTTAGCGTGCTAATGCTGTAGACAGGATATGAAATGTTCAGATCACTGATTTGTATGCAACCCTGGTGGGCAGAGGTTATTTCATGGCTGTGCTGTGGTTCTGTGAGGGGGATCCCTGTACCATTCGTCACCCTGTGAGCTGAGAGCAAGCACAGATGGTGGTTCCCATCCACTCCCATCTGGAAGAAGCCAGATCTTCTCCCTCTGAGGTGAGGCAATGCCTGTTGAAGGAGGGCATTCATGGCAGCCTTCCAGTATCTGAAGGGCGCCTATAGGGATGCTGGGGATGGACTCTTCATTAGGGACTGTAGTGATAGGACAAGGGGTAACGGGTTCAAACTTAAACAGGGGAAGTTTAGATTGGATATAAGGTAGAAGTTCTTTCCTGTAAGGGTGGTGAGGCACTTGAACAAGTTGCCCAAAGACATGGTAAATACTCCATCCCTGGTGGTGTTCAAGGCTGGGCTAAACAGAGCCTTGGGTGACATGGTTTAGTGCAAGGTGCCCCTGCACAAGGCAGGGGGTTTGGAACTTGATCTTAAGGTCCTTTCCAACCGTAACTGTTCTGTGATTCTGTGATTCTATGACAATACAGTCCCTTAAGTCTTAGAAGGCAGCACCATGGCTTTGAGCAGAAATCCCTCTAGGTCCCCCTTCCTGCTAAATTGCTCTGCTTGCAAGGGAGCAAGCACTTACTGCTGCTCTGTCATGAACACTGGCACAGTTCACGAAGGAGGGAGATGTGCTCTGCCCATCACTGCCCATCATTTGCTGCAGCAAAAAGCTGATCATGCAAGTAGTCCTGTATTTTTGTGTTTGGAAAAAGGTGGTGTCATCCTATTAGATGTCTGAGGGGAATTCTTATGCTCCCTGACTCCCTTGCATTGGCGTGTATTCTGGGTTAAAGACCAGCCAAGAGTAAACTCCTTGTCATAACTCATCTGAACGTGGTCAGGCAGGTATGAATCTGTGCATGTCACACAGAAACAGCCTGCTTTATTCATCCCTGTTCCCAGATGTAAAACACAGCATGAAAGCAAATCATCATCTGAAGAATTTTGTTGGTTTTGTGGGGATTTTTTTACTACAGTTTATCCTCTTCCCTGTAACAATGACACTGCACCTCTCCAGCTTGCAGTTCAGCCCATAAAATAAGCTCTTCTGAGTAAAAAATGATCATGTCACCCACAAGTCTTAATGTTGCTTCTAAGACCACTAATTGATTCTGCTGCTCTGATATCCTCTTGCAAGGCATTCCAGAGCCTAGGAACATTAACAAGCAAATGCTCTGGCACCAGCTGTCTTAAGCCTAAATCTAGTCTCCACCAAAAGGCTGGCATTAGATGTCTTCTCATTTTACATGTTTGCATTTTTACAACAACATTCCACAGTTTTGAGGCTACTGTAGGTTGGCTAGAGTCAGTTTTGTGACCTACAATCTGAGTCTTACCCTGAGACAAGAAAAGCAATGACCACAATAGAAAAGAGGCTTCAATAGAAAAGTTGGGGTTTGGGTTAGCTCTGTAGAGTGTATGTTCATGGGTGCATATCCCAGGACATGGACATGAACTAGTGTGGCCATGTCATTTATTCTCCTGGGCCCAGGGACCTGTCTAAGTGTAGGAGGGTATTTTGTTTTGTATATGTATTGGTTGAAACACATGAAAATGTGCCCCATTCCTTTTAATACTGCATGTTGCTGCACTTTTCTTGCTGCTGCTTGTGACAACGTACTCCTGTGTGCTGATCCTCCACAAACCATGCTGGGCAAATAGGTAAGGTTCATGAAGCGACATGAAGTCTGTTACAGCAGCAGTCTACTGTTAGTCTACTAAGCCAGCAGAGCTAGGAGTCCCAGGGTGCTAACCAAAATCACCTCTCTCATCTCATAACGCAGTGATCTAATTGAAGAAAGATCAAATCTCACTCCTTAGTCCAGGTGTCTCTTTTCACAAACCACGGGAAGCAATAAACCACAAACCACAGAGAGTGTACCAAATTCAAGCAGGCTACCAGTTTAAACCTTGGAGCTGGCAGGGAGACACTCTAGATTTACCCTGGCACACGCGAGATCAGCATCTCAACCTGTTTCTTTCACAGCAGCCTGCTAGTTGCGATCGGAGTCCACACATGGGATTTGGTGCTTTCAGTGCTGTAAAATAAAGTACAGAAAAGCAAGTACAAAAGTCACACAGAGACACAAGAAAGAAAGGCAAGATCATTTATTATAACCAAGACTTTGCACTTCATGTCACCAAGTGGACTTGTCAGTCTCACATGCATAGCCAAGGAAATCAACCCTAGACCCCAGAAATTATGCTGTGTATCATATGACCTACTGGCATATTAATACTCTTTCCTTTTTAAGTCCTTGCTCTCCCTTTGGAGCCTGCCCTCTCAGTGGGGATCAGACTGACACATTATAGGCTCAGTTTTCTTTCTGAGCTGACAACTCGTCCAGGAAGAGCTGGCTAGGATGTCAGTCTTTGGAGGATACGTAGAAAATTCCAATGTGTAATTTGCATATCATCACTTTACTGGAAGGTATCATAAAAAGAAATAAATACTTCTCTCTTTCAGGGCAATACCTTCAGCTTTCAGCCAGCATGTCACACTTGAAATAAAAGGAGCATATGCACTGAGTTTCACTGGGTGACGGTCTTCTCAACAATGCTGAGCTGAGGAAAAGCCAGTGCAGAGGCAGCCACTCTGGGCATCTTGCTCGACCCTTCTTCCCGCATCTATTTATGGAAATATTTGGAATTTGCAGTATAGTCCTTATTTTAGGTGACTGCAGTTGTTACCTTTGGAAACCTTCCTGGAAGGCTGCCTACATAAAAGAGCTCTGTATAAAATGCAATCTAGAAAGATGGCATAGGAAATAAAAAGCCTGAGAAACAGATTAGTTTCTTCCATCATCTTCCCCATAGATAGACTGTGATAGTAGAAAAGCCACACCTGAATTCAGTATTGGGTGGCCCCATTACTGAAAATGCTAAGGTTCTTTTAAGTAGAGCAGATGATTACATAATTATGGCAATATAATATTACTTCATAGTTACACGAGAATGATCATCTCAAGCGTGTTTTTACTACGCAACAGGGGCTTCATTTCTCAAATCATGTTGTAATTATACACTGCATGGATAATACATCTAGAGGAAGAGCTGCACCTGGACACCAGAAACCATAGAATCATACCAGTGAACTTCTCAAGACAGCCCTCTCGTAGGAACCCAAATTGACTGGTGTTTGGAAAACATACGTTTTTCTTCTCCACAGCTGGGTCCTCTAACTTCACGAGACTCAAGTCCATATACAGGCTGGCTACTAGTAGTGCCTAATTTAGAAATAAGCCTTCGGATGATGTCATGGTCAAGTGTCCTGGTTTAGCAGTAGCAGTCAGTTTTTCTCCTTCTTAGTAGCTGTTGCAGCACTGTGTTTTTGACTTTTGGCCTGGGAACAGCTGATAACACTGATGTTTAGACTGACCAAGGACTTTGTGAGTCTCATGCTCTGCCAGGGAGGAGGAGGGGCCGGGAGGAAGCGGGGACAGGACACCTGACCCAAACTAGCCAAAGAGGTATTCCATACCACAGCACGTCATGCCCAGGGATGTAACTGGGAGCTACCCGGAAGGGCACGTCCTTTTTTCGGTCGGGCTCTCTTTTCCGGTGAGCGGTATCGTATTCTCTTTACTTGTTATTTCCTTTATCATTATTACTATTAGTGGTAGCAGTAGTGATTTGTGTTATACCTTAGTTATTAAACTGTTCTTATCTCAACCCATGGGAGCTGCATTCTTTTCATTCTCCTCCCCGTCCCTCCAGAAGTGGAGGGAAGAAAGGTGGGGGGGGGGGGGGAAGTGAACTTCGTGGTTCTGATTTACAGCCTGGGCTTAAATCACGACATCAAGAAAGTCTTCTCTTCCAGTGCTGTCCTGCCTCAACTGAGAGAATTGGTCCCAGGACCCCAGCAGGCCTAGCAGGTAGCCCAGTAATGTGTGGAGATGGGAAAGCACCACCAGCAGCCATGGAAGGAATATGCTCAAGTGCAGAAACCTTGATACCTCTTTTTGAGTTGTGTCCACTGCAGCTGATGCCAAAAAAGAACAAGGTTATGATTTGTCATGTTGCATAATCCCCTACCTTGTAGCACACTGGAAAGACAAACTGTTCTCTCCTACTGAAGAATAGATGTGAAAACAGGCGTTATTTGCACCTTCTCAGACATCACCATGTACCCCCATAAAACCTGTCACAATAGAGCCCTCAGTGACCTAATTTACAAGGGGCAGGATACAGAAATATTAAAAAGTGAAGAACTCGGGAAGCTACCTACATCCTGTGTTTATTCTATGATCTGCTTGTACATGTTTTAGAGCTCCTTTCGCTGGAAACTCAAAGACTTGCCACCAGAACAGCAAGCTCTTCAAGCTTAGCTCAAACTTGTGTCAGCAGCCCAGATGAAGGATCAGAAATGTATGAGATCTTTGCCCCCAGCTTTTGTTGAGCAAATTAATTTCTCTTATTGTTACTTGCAGAAGTGGTTCAGCGTGACTGTTTGCAGAGACCTTGCTACTGGAGAGCAATGCCCACATGATCACAGGAGTTCCAGTCTGCTTAAAAGATCAGCATGACTTACATCAAGGAAAGACTGCTTGTGTCCAAGAATAGTTTCATGGTTTGCTTCTTAAAAGGAAAGTCAGTCTTCAAAAACACAATGTGCTCAATGTTAAACCTTTTCCTGTGTATCCTTCTATCCATAAAGCAGAAAGTAAGCAGGCTGCGGCTTCTTAAAGCAGCTTTCAGTACAGACATAATCCTCCAAGCCTGCGACCATCAAGAGGTTTTTAGTCCTGCAGTTTTAAATCCGCCTGCCTCGATGGCTTTGTCCACACTGGTCTTGACATGGTTTTGCTGCAGTCCTGTTGTGTCACATTCATACTGGCCAGCTGAGGGCCTGACTTGTGTCAGACAAAAGCACTTTAAAACCTCATTCCAAGCCTCTGCAGGCCATGCAGTACACTGCTGCCACAATGATAAGTGCAGAGTTAGGTGGACAAGGACAGAGCTACAAGCTGATGACAAAATCTCTCCTTTCATTCACTGAATACTGGGAAAGTCCATGTCTCATCAGCAAGCACCCAGGTAACCGTCTGTGAGAAGGCTTTTTTCCTCAAAGATTAAACAAAAATTAAGCCAAGTCAATTAACTGACTGGTAATAAATGTACCTTTCTTGCAGTTTCTTTCTCATTATGCCCAGTTTCTTTTCCCATTATGCCCTTGCAGCTTCTTTTCCCATTCATTGAAGAAAGAAGCCATGCAGATGGGCAGATTTATTTAGGTTGAATAAAATGTTGTGGGAAGACCCATATCCATGACATTTCCATTGTTCTCCATGGACACCTTTCAGAGGTTCTCTTAATGTTAAAGTTGCATCCTTCAGGTTTGGGGAAGGATATGTTAGCAGCACAACTTGGAGATACTTCCTTCCTCCAACTTCTGTTAAAGTTGACCAAGGAGTCCACAGGGGCCAAGATGTCAAGGCGACATCATCCCATACTGCTCTGCCTGAAGCCACTCCAACAGTAGGATAAAATCGCCTCTGTTAGAATTGGTACTGAAGAGAGAGCCCAAAGAATCTCTGAGGAGAAAGCCATCTACCTTGCTTTTTTTCTTTTTTTACCAGGAAGCATGAGAAATGCCTGCAGTTTCTTGGGTCATTTTCACTCTTTCTTTAGAGCTTGCCATGTTAATAGGCAAAGGAAGTTCAGCTTTGATTTCCTGATACCTGGAAGCCCAGCAGGGAACCACCTTAAACTGCAGGCTATCAGATTGCCACCAACATGCAGCGCTCCACCTCCAAAACTGATAGGCGTCACCAGCCTGCATTTTGTGTGTTTGTTTTTTCCTAGAGGACATAATCTGGTCTCTGGTGTTTTCCCTGTACAGTAAGCTCACACCATGTTTGAGGAGGAGCTGGGATTTCAGTCAGGAAATCTCTGAACAGTAACTAAGTACTTCCAACATCGGCTATAGTTGGCTCTGTAGTTTCATCTACAGATGAATCATCCTCAAGAATAAACGCCCTGGGTGGGGCATGGATGGGTCTCCCTCCTTGCCCCCACCCCCGGTGCTTTGAATACTGCAGTGTTTTGATTTTTAAAGCATATGTCTAACAAATGTAGCAGTGATAATGAGGAACATGTCAATCTGCCATGCTTCCTGTTCAAATTTCCGTTTCCATTTCTAAGGTTCAAGTACATCTTGATCCCCATGAGATAAATGTGAGCAAGTACAACAGAAGTGTAGAGCGGAGAAGAGGTGAGAGCTCAGAGATGCAAACCATTGCACATCACAGCTGGGGTCTGCTATGGGGTAAGGCTGGTCCAGCAGTCCCATCTCACCTGATGGACCGGTTGGGTCAAAGGATCTGACCCCCAGTTTTGGAAGGACCAGTACACTGCCCCAGTGGTGTCTGACAAATTTGCTTTCTGCTATCAAAGAGACAGTGAAAGTTTCTGTGGCCAAACTCTCCATGTTCCTCTCCTTTCCAGACTGCATCTAACAATTATGTCAAACTTTTTTGATCACTGAAGGCCACATAAACTACTGGTTTACATGTCTGAACTGCCCTGTGCTATGCCTTCTGCTGCCCAGACCCCTGCCTGCCTCAGTGGATGGTGCTGAGACTTCACAACTGCAACAGGACGTTGCCACAGATTACATAAACATGCATGTCATCCTTCCATGCAGGAAGAGAGACATTTCAGATGCTTCAGGAGAGATAATTTACTCTTTTTCATATACAGCATGCATGGAGCACCCATCACCATCCTCACAGCTAAAATTTTGCCAGCCTGAAAATGTTATTCCAGCATCTTAGCATTCACTCTTTGGTTTTTATAGTACAAAAAGAGCACTTTGACTCATTCTTTCATTCACAGGCCAGTTTCTAGATTTTGTGAGTCAATTCAGATCAGTCCATCCTGACAGACTTTTGTCTGATATTTATTCTAAGAACATCTTTACTAACTTTCAGATTAGAAATTACAAGAAATACAAAACTCATGGGGGGAAGGGGAAGGAAAGAGAAAGAAGATCATTATCTAGGGTTGTATGATAACATTTCAGAGATTTCCAAAAAGTGGCAAACAGAGCTACGGAAAAGTTGACTTGCCAAAACCTTTACTGAAAAAAAACAGTCCATATGTCATGGAAGTAAAGGCAAGGAGATAAAATATGGAAGTGCTATAAAGAGATGACATTTGACATGAAATCTCATCTTGCTTCCCATTCACGAGGAGCTAAATTAGGCAATCAAATTCTGGCTATCACCAACAGGTTGATACAGGTATGAACAGTTCACTTTAGCTATTGTTCATCTGTTCATGGCAAGCTTTGATACCAGCCAACCCACTCTGATAAGCAGAATGATTTACTTCCATAAGTTCCTCCTAGCTCTTGTCATGTGTTTCATCATGCAGGAAAGAGGGTCCCCTTGACCACAGTGCCAGACAGCATTTAGAGTTACCTCTTCCTCCAAAGGAGGCTCAGCCATTATTGATAGTTTCAGCAATCCTCCCAATTTCATGTGATTAGAGAGGGTTTCCACTGATCCACTGTCCTCAGCTGCAGCTAGTGAACAAGCCTAACAAAGCCATATAACCAGCCCAACAAATGGGTTAAACGCATTTGTCCTCTACCCCAGCTTCACCAGTGCTGTGATTTTGCCACACTTCTCAAAATCGAGCCACTAGACTAAGTCTAACACATAGATGTTCGGTGCCGTTTTGGATGTCTTTGGGTTTCTAGAACAAGCAGGGGAGAGCTGCATCATTTGGGAGTGGAAGCTGGGTGCCAGGAGGATGTGGAGAAGTGTGCTGAATACCTCTGTGTAGGCAACGCGTTGCTTCTTCCCTCTGGGCTATGGTACCAGTCTCTAAGTAACCACACCTGCTTTTTCTATTCTAAAAACACTGATGTTGTCTTTAATTAAAAACAGTTGTACTTCAAAACAATCTTATCTGATAGACCTTGACAAGCCATGATTAAGCATTTTCTCCCCTGTATCACCATGGGAAAATGGTAAACACCAAGAGAGCAAGTCCCAAGACAAAACTGCAGAATCTGGTAATGGAGCACCCAAAGCAACATCTGTTTAATGCACCAGCCCATTGTACTAGCAATAAGCTTTCCTCTGGCAATTTTTTAAAATACACAGCACTCATAATGATGCTGATTACTAATTAGAAATGCACCAGCAACCAGGTATTAATCATTGCATAGTAATTTATCAACAGATACTTCAGCTGGGGAAAGGGGAGCATTATTTAAAACACTGGACACTGTGACATTTGGGCTGGTAGGGGACAGCTTGACTGCCTCTTGCCTAAGGTTGAGCAGACTGATCAAGTGTCACACTTTAGGTCACCCTGCAAGCCCATGGCTCAGGAGGGATTACAGCATGGCAAGATCCTTTGTGACACCCATTTTTGCCCTCTGAACTCTAGACCTCATGGCTCCTCATCAAAATATGACCTGCTTAGATAAAAATATCCAGTATTGTTTCACTCTGGAGCAACTGGTATGCAAAATAACTACAGCCTGGTTTTGCTTTGCTCTCAGTGAGCAGCACAGGTTTTCTGCCCTGCCTGTGTTACTTCCAGCATGCTGCTACTGGCAAAATTACACAGCTAAATTGCTAGCCAGAATCACTAGAAATAAGAATTCACCCAATCAGCATATATTGACATAAACACACCTCACCATGTCATCAACATCTGGCAAGATCAGACCAATCAATCTTTACAGAAAAATCAGCATCTGCCTGAGAGCACAGGAGGAGGCAGGCAGCACACCAGGCTCACTGAGATTAGGGTGCCTCAAAACGTGCTGGCATCACAACCTGTGTGCATGTGCAGTGAACAGATCAAGTTTTGTGAGCAAGCAGTTCAAGAGTTCAGACACACAGTCTGTGTACGGGGCTTAAGGAGTTACTATAAGTCAGCCAAACCTCTGTAACTGTCCATGTCTGCGCTTTTAATCTGTTTCAGTTTAAGCTTCTTTCATCAAGTTTTCAGCTAAGTGCCATTACCTCACATCTAGGGCAGAACAAGAGCATACATGGCAAACAGCTACTGAGGCTGCCACGGCTCAGCTGCCACATGGTGATCTGTTGTGTCACTGTTACTTGCTTGTATGGAGGAGCATTATGATAGGAGACTCACACAGTCAGCTGAAAACAAAGAGTGGTGGGTGCAAACTACCTCACTCCTTTGATATTTTCTTTCTGAAATTCAGAAGGCTCAGGAAGTTTCTTTAATAAGGTATAGATCTTTGGGGTGGGAATCAAATCTCTGGTTGGGTTATTAAGATGATGCTACTCAAATACATTTTCAGCATGAAATCTTTCACTGGAAGTTTTGCTGCCTGGAACTAGAGAGACCTAAGAGCTGGTAGTGGGTAGTGAGGTATTCCCTGTCTCAAAGTAAAGCAGTTTGCAGAGTCTTTAATGTGTAATGGGTGATCTTTACAATGAAGTCATAAACCTAAAGCCATTGAACTTCGAGGCTCCACAGGAACTGAGTCCTCAAGAGGCACTCACGACTGATTACAAAAAACAGCTGATGTCATGACATTTCTGAATTTCCTCTAAAATGCTCAGTTTTGACTAAGGCTGCAATACAGCCCATGCATCAACAGTGACTTCCCACAAGTAAGGAGTACTCATGGCAATTCAAAGCTCAAGAAGAGACCATCACTCTGCCAGGAGGAGTTTAATAGAACTGTACTATTATCTGAGGACAAGGGAGCTTGAAGAGGTCATTTAAGCTGGAAGAAGATCATTCATTTCTCACGCAAAACACCTAGGAGTCTCAAATGTGGAAGTCTCTTTAGGTTTCTTTTGCTTTCAGGGATTACTGCAATCACAGCTCCTCACCACAACTTTAAGAACTCACTTTTGTTTCTGTACTTTGACATCCCTTCTCTAAAGCGAAAAGCAGTAACTCTAGAATTCCCCACTGGAGGTGTTCGGAGGTTTGTTTTATGCCTGCTCAGCAACTTAAGGCCTTCAGATGGAAACTGAAAAGAAACACAAAGGAGGGTCATTATTAACAGGTATGGTCCCCCTGTGGCAGAATCTTCTGCTACAGAAAAAACCTCTGCACTTTCTAACTGTTATTACTTGAAGTAATGACATAGTATGGAGCTCCTGTTTTTCTCAGCAGTTAAATCTCAGCTGTTACCAAAAACATTCCCATGGTGGAAGAACAAACACAAATACCAGTGCTTTACTAGCCAAAAAAAGAAGTGCTTGCTAGCAAGGCTTTGAACAACAGGCTGAAAATCTACTCGGTTAAAACCAACACATTGTGGTGTGATACAGACAGTTGAGTGTTCAAAAACTGAAACAAATGGGGTTGGGTTTTTTTACTTCTCTTTAGACCTGCACATTCTGGTGACAAGAAAGCCACCTGAGGTGAAAAGAATCATAATTGGGCCTCCATTCGCTTTGGGTTGCTGACAAGACCTCTCTCTTTCATGTTCTACTACTTTGTCACTCCTTTCATGTTCTACTACTTTGTCACTCCCATAGTAGAGCAATGCAGAGCCAGCCCAGCCAGCAGGCTTTGCCAGCCAGAGAAACTGAGGTATCCTCCCAGAGCATCCCAAGCCAAGGACTGTGCTGGATCCAGTTGTCCAAGGAGTCAAACAAAAAAAAGACTGTTTTTGTCAAAGTATCTGGTTAGTGGCAAGGTGAACCACCTTAATTCCTCAAAAAAAGAGCTCATGAACACCATCTCAGGATACCCCAGCACAGGTTTCTGGCTGGCAATAAGGTCACAGCTTCTTTATACCTCATCAAAAATGTGGCCTTGTGCCACTAGCATTGTCAACAGTCCTTATCACTTCCACCAGGACTGACCAAAACGTGCAGAGCCTCCATTCAGCCACATTCTGCCTTTCGCCAAGGCAATCACCCATCTTTTCAAGCATTTCAGGAACGCACTAAGTCATTCTAGACAAGCTTTACTATCCAGCTAAAGAAATGACCCCTTCTGAGCACCAAGCAAAATAAGCGCTTGGGAACAATTGGAGGAAGTGCACCAAACAGACACTCCTGCAGTAATTATCATCATTCACTTGGGGAGAGGGGGAGCAGGAGAGCACCCTAGCTAGGACCACCCTCTCCACTGAGGCCGGGGTCTGCTCCCATTGTTCTCATCAAGAGCCATGCCACCACCTCCAGCAGGAGCAGGATCAGGCCTTTAATCCTCATTTCCTCTTGGCCAAATGAACTGCAGTGTATGCCAGTGACAGCTAAATGAAGGATTCCTTTTTCCAGAGGACCGGCAACAGCTCTTAACTCATAAACTCAAGGTAATTGACATTACAAACAAGCTTTACCCACAGGGACCCCAGAGCAGTCAACAATTGTGCTTTAATGAGTAGGAAGGGAGAAGGGGGGAAGTCTTTGCATGCCGCGGTAGGACGTTCTAAGAAAAGCTCTTTCCCTTTTCCAGGCAAGGCAATGATTAAAGTCTGTGCACGAAACCCGGCAAGGAGGGAGGCCTTGCTGAAAACGCCTTTCTTCCTGGCTTTCCTGTGGAAAAAAAACAAGGGGGATGAAAAATGGTTACTGGGACTTGAGAAGGATGACAGCAGTCAGTTAACAAACCCAAACAATGAAAGAGGAAGCCAAGCTTAGATGAAAAAGTTGAAGATCCCCGAGCTCTGGAGTTTTGCATACCAAGGACATCTAACAGAGTTGGAATACTAGTATGGACTGCCACAGAAGGGCAGCATGTCGGCTAGAAGTGCCAACCCAGCTACTTTATGAACTCAACAAACCAACTTAAGAGGGTATCCTGCCTCTCGTTCTCTCTTCTGTTTCTCCTCCTGACTCAGCAAAGCCATGGTTGGTTGGGAGCACTGTATAAGCGCTTCACAGAGTAACACTGGTCCTGACCACAGAAGGGAAATGAAGTAGAAGAGCGGTACACTAGAGCATTGCTGTTTGCAGGACTGCACGTATCAATGTTTATATGGCATTACTCAATCTCCATTTAACCTGTTGGGCACGAAAATGCATTCGTACTTCATAAGGACGTTTTTGTTTGAATGACTTCTTCTCCTGAAAGCCTAAATCAAAAAGAGCTGACCCAGAAACTGACGAAATATTTAAGCATATATTCCATACTACATATTGCCAATTTATTGGAAAAAGAATGGCATAATGAAAAATACTATTGTTCATCTTTATCAAAATGTTAGTGTTGCTGACCATGAGGGCCCCTGCCTAGCAGGATTTTCACTAAGATTAAGAATGACGGGGAGATACAGACAGAGAGGCAGAGAAGCAGAGGACAACTGGAGTAATGGGCTAGCCTTAGCTGCCAGCTACCTAATGGATATTGTTCTCTGAAGAAAGTACTGTTTTTCTGGAGAATTAGAAAATTCAGTCAGGACAAACTTTACCGAACGACATAACTGAGATTTGGTCACATCCAGGGGGCTGAGAGGCAGAGACAGACTGCACAAATGGCATGAATGGTTTTGGAAAGCAGGAAGCAGTCCACAGCTATTACAAATACTGTGTGCTGGCTGATGGTAACAGATCAATGCCAGGTAACTGTGGCCAGTAACAGCAGTTTTCTGGGTTGATATGGCTATTTGGCAGATGTAATGGACATCTGTTTATTCCACCAGAACTGGGAATTGCAGGTCAGTGGCAGGACCATAATGTTCAGTGAAGGTAGCTAGGGCTGATGTAGCACCATGCGTTTGCTAGCATTGTGCTCTAAATACAGTAACCCTGTGCAGAGCAAATGAGAGACAAATGTACAGCGTACAATCTATTGTACAAGAAAAGACTGTGAATTGCCTAGATGGGTAATATCATTTTGCTTGAGACCTCAAACTGAACCCAGACCTCACTCACAACTTTGAAAGGCCAGTGCATTATCTGCTAAGCCACCCATCCTACTGGAAAATCTTCTCCATGTTCATGCAAAAGGAAAACAAAACCCAGACTGCTCTGGGCTCTAAGCCAAATCTGAACACAACACACACACTCCCCAATAGGCAGAGAAAGTGCTGCACCAGGGTTTGACTATTATGAACAGGCACTGATGGTTGCAAACTAGGATTTGCCACAAAAGTCTTTGCTGACAGCCTGGGTTTGTAAGCTGCAGGTACGTTTCCTTACTAGTGCTATTGTATTCCTCCAGAAGGGAAGGCAAAGCTGGAGTATACCAGCCCTCAGTGGATCAACAGCATTTGGAAAGAGACTCTCGGAACTCTGGGCACTATCTTGTTTGTACTTTTATTCTCTGCTCTTGCACATTTTGTTTTATGAAAACAGGTACAGAGAGCAGCCAGGTACTCTGAACAAGATCTTCTCTCGCTTTGTTCCTTGCTTTGTAATCTCTGGTCACTGCAGTCACTGTGAAAGCTGTTTCCTACATTCCATCATGGGAGCTTCCTCTTAGTTGGTGTTCAGCTGTTCCTCAACAGCATACCCATGTGAGGACCCATCACATTGTAGATCTGTTGCTGCTTATATCTTAATGATATTTGGGTTGTTCCATATCAAAGCAAGGCACCATTTATTACCCTTTATCTATATGCAAGTCTCTCCTTGAAGTCACAAAAGAATGTGCCCATATTCAGCTGAGTTATATTGCAAATAAGCTGCTGCAGCACCAGTGCTTTGGTTATTGGTTAATAGTGCTGGGCTGGCACTTACAGAATTGGGTTACTGAAGAAGGACCCTGGGTTTCCTAGTTAGTCCTTGAGCAGGAAGCTGAGGACATCTGTGTCTATCCCTGACTCTGACGAAGATTTCTGACCTGACTATTGAACAAGTGCTATGTTAACCCTTCACGAACTGCAAGAACAAGGTAAATAATATTAATCTACCTGAGCTGAGGATCAGAAGAGTCCAGTCATCATGGCTGGCAACATGGGTTCCAGTCTTCACATGAAGGTTCGCAGGTATGCGAAGGTGCCACTGTACATCACTGTCAGGAAAAGCAGGGAGTCCCACTGCAGCAGCAGAGGCCACTTTCCCTAGGGAGAGTGACAGTTTCTCAGCTCAGTTTCTCAGGGTATTAACACAGGCTTCCCCCAACTTCTGCTCCAGAAAAAACAGACTCATTGATCTTCCTAGTGGTATGTCCAAGGAAAACAGCCACAGTGATGAGGGATGGCAACATCCATGGGGCTGAAGGCAAACCTCTGCAAATGAACCACCTCCACCAGCAACAGAGGGTACCATCTTCACGGTCACATAACGACTTCTGATGGGATTTGTTTATTGTGGAAAGATTTTCCAAAAAGGTAAACGAGATGCATACACAGTGCTGGAAGGAGCCTGCCAGTATCATGAATGGCAGAACGGAGGGGTTATTTTTTGGATCCATAAATAAAGACTAAGACAGACAGGGGAAGAGCAGGAGCTGTTTGCATCTTTGAAAGAACTGCAGTGCTGTTTTGCGTTAATCATATTTATATTTATACAGCACAGACATCCTGGGAGGCTTGAAAATTCATGCATAACATTGCACGTTGCATATCAAGAAAGCTAAGGAGCTGAAGTCAAAGTGCATGCAGCAGACGAGCCTGATTCAGAGAAAAAGAAATTTACTCAGAGGTCTTCCAAGTAAACCTCTGTTTTTATAAGAAACGCATGAAATGCATGTATCAGCCACTTCTGCATAGCAAACTGCTCTGTTTATCAGTTTCAGAGTGGTGGAAGGCAGTATCACTTCTGTCTAGATTTATATCTACAGCCCCAGAATACAGAGATAAAACAAACTTCTGTTTGGATTGCTAGGCCAATACCCTTACTCTCTTATTAAAGTTATTGGATCTTTTACCACTTAGGCATTGCATGAAAGAGATGAAATTACACTGTTTCAAAAACCATTAAAATGCACATTAGTAAGCAGTGAGCATCATCACTGAAGCTGTAGCTGTGGATTCTTTGTTCACACTGAAAGAGTAACGTGAGGCCTTAAGGCTTGTCAGGAGAAGTGAGATGCTTCTCAGGCATCTATGCTTGGAAGAGAAGTGAGTTTGCATCTGGCAGAGTGGAAACCTTCCTAAACCTTGGCATTTGGGAACGTTGACCCCCAACCAATCTTTGCTGCTCACTGGGAAATAGCTACTAGCCTTGGGAATTGCCACAGATTACTCCCCTGGAGCACAGTTCCCATTGGGACTATCTTCGTATACTACCTGTTTGAATTTCTTGCCTCCTTGGAGACAGAGAGTCCTCTGGGTGGAACTCACCTGGCCCGCCTCTGGCTGCTGGATGTGCTTGGGCTGGGCGTAGGTCCAACAGGGATGGACTTGAGAGACCCCACAGACCTTTGACCTTTCCAGATCTCTGACCAGTGCCTCTCTCAGTCAGGCCAAGCTTCCATCCTGGTACTGCAGGAAACAATAAGTGCTACATACCACTTGCATGTACCTTCACCCAGGCTTGAAGTCTGGAACAGGACCAGCTTTACAGGGATTCAGCAATAGGTTGCTTTAGATGAATATGATTTTAAAAGAGGGCTCCCTTCCTTCTCCGAAATACAGCTTGTTCCCTGAGATCCCAGGCAGAAACAAAGCAAGTTTCCTCATCTTCCTGCCCATCACTAAGTAATCCTGTGGTTACCTAAGAAAGGCTTCAGTTTCCCAGAGCCACTGAGAGTCCCTGTGTCTGCTCTGATTAGTGGCAACTGTAGGCACTCAGCATCTGAATCATATGGATTTAGGAGCCTAACCCTTGTTCCCTGTGATCAACCATTTTAACCCAGCCACAGTGTACAGAGACTTAGCCAGAGGGGCGTGCATCAGGTAGGGATCAGACTTCTGTGGGCTGCAGCTCCCACAATGGGGCATGTAAATGTCTCATCAGCAATGTGAGCTATATAAAACTGATGCAGACATTTGGAGAAAAAGAGAACAGCAGTTTGAAATCAGCATCTTCTGCTCACCGTGCTGGGCCAACACAGTGCTGGTGCATACTCCATTGCCGCTCATCAGCCACGAGATGCACACACTGCCTGCAACAGCAACTGCTATTCAAAGAGATGGAAGGAGCCATTTCTTTGTCATTAATAAAAGGCAGAGTGTCTATTAAAAAATAAAAGGCATCACAAAACAAACAAAATGATTCATTGGGATTTTAGAATTCACCTCCAGACACAGCAGGAGGGGAAGAGCTTGGCATTGACCATTCTGGCTGGAGAATGAGATCAGCCCAAGAAAAAGCGTGTTCCCACAGTAGATGGTTTGAGCTTGTTTTGTCAGACACTGAGGTTCAAATGACCTTTCTTTTTTGGCACGAATTTTGGCAGCCTGGAGAGTGCTGGTGCTAAATAACAGTAACATCAGCTTTTCCCTGGTACCACATGCAGTAAACAATGCAAACAGTGTTTCAGGGACTTGGTGGGGCCTAGTTGCCGATTAGGATCCAGAGATGGATCAAACTTTGGTTAGCAAATGAATAGCTCCTGTTTACTTGTAATCTCCATCATCGTGGGAGGTACAGATACACACGTGAGAGTAACTTCTGCAAAAAGATTTTTCACCTGATCGTGCTCTGCTTCTTCAAACGCCCTCTTAGATGTCATCTCTACAGCTAATACGCCTCGTAGAAAAGGTATCCAGTCACAGGAACACTGTTGAGAAGCAAATGTACAGTGTTAACAGCTACAGGAAAAGCAACCATAACACTGCACTGCAGGTTTTCCACTGGAAATTACCTTTTAGTTCAGCAGTTGTCTATTTTTGTCTTTATGTCAACTTTTTGTTTAGCAACTTTTGAATCCATAGGACAATTTCAAGGAATTTTGACAGAGGGATAGGAATATTTTGCACGTAACCTTCTCACAAGGTTTGTGAAAAGCTGTGTGAGGAAATAGTCCTTCTTAAGGTCTGATACAGAAGGACCCCACTGTCTGGAGTCTCTCAGTCATTATTAGTCATTAAAGAACCCAAGAAGAGACTTGATCAGCTTCCTGCCTGGTCTACATCTTACTGAAGTGTGCTCCACCCCAAAATACTGAGCATGCAGGTATTTGCAGCTCACTCAGCTTCCTACCAGGAGCAGACATCTCAGAAGACCAACAGAAAGCAAGAACAGACATTTCAGTTGCAAAAAAAAATCAGTCCAAAAAGCTAAGTGGCATTATCTGTTGATCAGCTTAGCTTAGGTTAGCCCTAGGCAGCATGGCAAAAGGTTTGCTAGGAACCCTCAAAGATACAAGAAAGGTATTGCATGGCTAAATGTCACCTGGAAATGTTTGATTTCCTAAAGACACTGTCCCTCTCAAATGCTCCAACAGGTTTACTTTCCATTCAGCTGAATTTCAGACTGCCCTGCTCCTGACCTCGCTGCTAAAAGACACCTTTCTAATTGATCGTTTTACACATTATTACAACATTTAAATGATTCCAGGTGGGAGCTCTCAAAGGAGCTGAAGGTGGAAAGTCAACACCTCATTTCCTTTTAGAACCTTTGAAGATCCCATCTAATGGAGCCTGAGGATTTTAAAAGTTGAAAACAAAATTGTAAATAGTCCAGCATACTCTCCCAGTTCCGCAACCAACAAAACTAGAGCCTAGAAGGCAGATTTGCAGTACCTGAGTCATTGATTGAATTTAGGAAAGTGTCAGAGGACATGCAGATAGCTACAGTCTGTCTGCATATGGGTTGATATTCCATCACCTAAAGTTTACACTACCTTGTATTTGTGTTCTGCTTTTGCTATAAAGTCGCAGCAGTACAGTGAAAACTTGGCATCCTGTGCAGCCAGTCCTGGAGATGTGAGCCATAAGAAGACCGCTCTGATCATCTCCTAGAGAGGGAGTGTGTCATCCCCATCATATCCATCACCCATCCTCACACCTAGTGCTATGTTAGCTGGACACTGCTGGTTGGAAGTGAGGTCCACCTTTCCAGCCAAAGGTAGTCATGACCCCTTGCCAGCATTGGTCAGCGCTGGATCACTGCTGGTGACCTAATCTGGGTCACACTGCCAGGCAGAAGCACCCCCCTCATGTCTCCTCCTGGGATGCTTCTGCCTGTGAATGTATCTGCACATCTTGGTCTCCTGTGGGGCTTGGCAGTGGGAGGTGTTTGCATGTTTGCTGAGTGGTTTGTGTCTGGGCACTCAGATTTATTATGCATTTTGCAAGGGAAATATGTAGAAGAAGTATTTTCTAGCATGTGGTACTTGGACCTCTCCAACTCTAAATTAAAAACAGCAGAACAGAGCCCAGTGCCAGGCATCATCTGTCCGGTGTCCCTCTTAGTAAAGGAGAGAGAAGGAGCAAGGAACACATAAGCGCCTTCTACTTTCCATGGAGAAATCAGATGTAAAAGTCCTCCTTTGAAAGCAAAATTTCTTTTTGTATTGACCTGAAATATAGTGAGGCACATCAAGAGGTATTTGTCTTCCGCTGAAAACTGATGGTACTGTTTTTTCCACAGAAAGCACATATGTGCATTACTACTTTTGATCTGTTCAAGTACAACAAATACTGCCTTAACCCCATGGCAGCAAAAAACGTTAAGATTTATTCAAGAAAAACTTGCACAGGATCAAGTCCCACTACATCCTGCATAACTTCTAAGGAAGGTACTTATTTTGCAATACCAAACCACTGCTCCTTTTCACAACACAAAAGTATTTTTCTGAGAATAGTGAGTGCCAGGCATTTCTTACAATCTGGCCATAGATTATCTCTCTGTATATCTTTCTGTCTGTCCATCTACTGATCTATGTGGTACTATTCATGTAGAACTAGTCATGTCTCACCACTGAGATAATTGTAACACCTCAAATATAAATAACCTAAAACACAGCAGAAAGGTGAGAGCAACACATACTCTTCCTTGGTGAGAAATACCAGTTCCTTCCTGTGGATACAGCTTTCATGAGGTAGAGCACTGAACGGAATCGTCCAGGAGTCCCACTGGCAGTGGAATCAGAAGGGAGCTACACTAAATGAAATAATAACATATTTTCATATTTGTCTGATAGAAAGCAGAAAAAGGAAAGGCCAGACACTGTCTATGGGACCAGGTAGACCATGGATCAACTTAGCTAACAACAGACATTTGGTCACCTTATGTAAAAATAAGTCACTCATATTCAGAAATGTAAGCAAAAGCACCATCTTCTCAGAAAACAGCTCTCTTATCAAACTGTGGTGCAGGCACAGTGTATCCACATAGAAGTCAGCAGCACAGATCGTATTTGCTTGGGTATGGTCAGATGAGTCAGGAGTACGAGCAATAGATTTTCAGGACCAAAGGGGTACTGGAGGTGGCTTGCTCAGATGTTAAGCCACAGCCCATTCAAACGCTAAGACAGCATTTAAACATTTCTTCAATTAAACCCAACCAACGCTTCCTCTGTTTTCTCCTCTGCTTTCCACCCAAACCCGGCCTGATCCCTCCTGCACCCATTTTGCCTAGCCCTGTCCCCAGCTCCCAGTGAGTGATATAATTACATCCAATCCCTCTGGTTCTTGTCTGTAACCTACCATTCCCTCTGTTTCATCTTCTGTGAACTCCTGCCAGCTAGCCCTCATCCCAAACCGAAGCTTCTGTAAACATTAGGTCATCCTTTCCACCACACCAGCAAACCAACTATGGTGAAAACATCCCCCCAGGTTTCAGCCCTGTGCTGCAGACACCATGCTCAGTGTCTCCTGGCTTATCCACAGGGACGAGATCACTTGAAGTCCCTTAGGACCCCCAGAGGAAAGAGGTGGAGGTGATCAGAGGATTACCTTAATTGTTACTTTGGGTGTTACCATGAGCTGCTTGCAGTGCCCTTGCCCTGGCCTCTGTTGTTCTCAGCATGCTGGCCATACTTTAATTTGGATTGCCATTTATACTTGGTGTCTCAGTATGACCCTGTAAAATTCAAGTTCCTGTTGTGAGCAGCACGCCGCATGTTTATGGTGATAAGTTGCAAGACGCTCATCGACAGATGCTTGCTGCTCAGGCTGGCAAGTGATGTCTGAGATCATACACTGTGTTTTGGCTATGATTTTTTTTTTAAGTCTCAATTCAAGATGACTTTTTGCCAGTTTCAAAGCACAGCTGAACTACCAGAGGGGCTCATGCTTCACTTGGGTATATTTACTGTCAAGTATATCATTATAGCTCCCGTTTTTCTAAATTCTCTGACCTTGTGCATTTCTCTTGATTAAGGAGCCTGCCCAAATATTCTTTTGTTTTGAAAGAGATGCTCAAGGGGAATAGGAGCTCCTCAATGCTCTAGTGGGACTTAGTCATCTCTGAGCCCTGTTTAAAGAAGTTACCCTGCAGACTTTTCTGGTGTAAGCAGAGAGTCTGGCTTCAGCAGCATGCCCTCCCAATTACAGGGCCAAAGCAAGACATGAGGGTCAGCTGCATGGCCAAGGACTTCCAGCTAGCCATGTCAGGATTTCTCCAGTCACACACATTTCTAGTCAGCACTGGAGAAGTAACAAAATCCTGTCTCAGCACAGGGAATGTTTAAGTCTTCCAAAGAGTTTGTTTAGTTTTACAATTCTGCAAATAAAACATGGGGGGTTGACCTATTTCACTTTGCTTCTGTATTTTTCTATCATCTGTTCTTCCATTAAATGCTGTTGCTTGATCAGCAAAGTTTCTCCATTAAAAAAATGTCATTATCATTTCTGCAGCCTGACCAGGCTCTTCTCTCTTTGTTGCAATGTGCCCCACTAGGAACTGGGAGGATGAGCTCCACGGCAGGACTCCCGCCCCGAAAGCACCGGGGTGCACGTGTGCATGAGCGTGTGTGCAGAAAGGGAATGCGAGAGGGAGAGAACGTGTGTGTCCTCAGTTTAATTAGAAAATTTAATTGGATGGAGTTTGGGTCATTTCCCCCCTACCCCCCTTTAGAGCTGGCTGCAATAAACAGACTTTTCTCTTTCCCTTTCATCCTTCAGTGGTTTGTAGTTCTGCATCTGCTCTGCTGGCATTGTCTCCGCTAACGGCCATACCGATCAGGAAGCCAGAGCCAGGAGGCAAATGAAGGGACTGCATTGATACCACTGATCACTGAGCCCCACATAACTGGCAACTGTTTCTGTCTTTTACCTCTGGAGATGAGTTTAACAGATTGTGTAAAATTTGGTGGCTTCCAAAAAAGAAAAGGGGGTCGGTTAAGAGAAGGGAACATCTTACTGCCTCGGCCCTCTCGTTACCTGGTACCCAGGGTTCTGCTGGAAAAACATCCTCAGCACAGGAAGCAAAAGTGAAAAATTCGTGGAAGTGAGCAAATCCGCTGATTTCAGGGAATGTTTGTACAAAAGAGTGAGAGACTAAACACACTGCGCCCTTTTCTCTAGGGGCGGATGCTACAGGCTTAAGTCCTACTGAACAACCATCTACCTCCCAGCTCTGGCTCTGCCATGGCAAGAGAGCAGGCAAAGCCTTGCACCATATGCTCAGGAGAGTGCTCAGCTCGGACACAGGGGAAACAGTGCCAGGAACAGTGACTAATGTTTGAGAGAGGCTGAAGATGTGGGACACTTCTCACAGATGCCGTTCCCCCTTGCTCAGCAGCATCTCATCACACAGGATATGGGACACACTCATAAGGTGAGATGGGTATTTGTCATCTCTACCCAGAAAAACTGGCCTGGGGAAGCTGACTGATGGGTTTCTCCCTCACCACGTCCTGCCACCTCTCTGCATGTGTTCGCAGCCCTCCTAGTGTTTGCCATGTGCTTGGGTATGCAGGTGAATGACATGTAGGTGAATGTTTGCCCATCCTTGCCTGGCTTTGAGAAGGATTATGATAAAACAAACCTCTAATACAGGACAAATTTTGATGCAAACAGTTTCTTTCTCTGAATTTTAAGATAAAAAGAGCAAGGTGGGCCCCCATTATATCATCCTGCCGGTTCCTCAAGTGGATCAGGTTCAGACACAGGCATTATACAGTCCGCACACCCTATAATCTCTTTTTCTTTTTCTTCTTTCTCTCCCTCCCCCCCACACACCACATTACACAGTCAGGCTGGGATCAAATTCAGCTTACTTGAATGTATATCATTTCCAAGTTGAAGTCTAATCTGCAGCCTTGTCCCCAGTGAGATACTCAATTTACCCCTCCTGTAACTAAAGCTCATTGTTACGGCTATAATAATCAAATGTATCATTTTCCTAAAGGATACTTCTGGTCAACGTTTTGCACTTTCAATAAAGTTTTCTATAAAACTCTTCTCCTTGTTATGTCACACGCAGGCTTCCCGCTCCATTCAACCTTGCTTTTTATTTTGGTGTCCCATTCATTAGCCAATGTGGAGGGAAAAAAAATTATATTTCCCCTTGGAAGAATCAAAACCATTCATGTCTATGAAAGAATAATAGCATGACCAGGGGACTACAGATCAATGTTATCCATCCATTCCACTTAAATGGAAATCACTCTGCATGAAAAATTCACGATACCTTCTATCCTTCACATAGATAATGGGGACATCTGGTTACAGCAGTCAGAATCATTTTACCTATGTATATACGTGAGATACAGACTTGTGTGCTTTCGGTGTAATTCAGATAATGACTCACATTGCCAGAATTAGTTATTTTGTAACCACTTTGAGAAGTCTAATGCACCTTCTTCTAATGAATACAAGTCCCTAATAGGAGCAGCATCAGAGATAAGATACTGGGCTAGATAAGATCACTGCTGAGACCCCGTGATGCCTGTGGATTACCTGCTGCTATTTTTTGACTGATGTTTTTAATATTGATAAAAGGCTTGGCGGCCAATCCTCCTGCCTATTCATGTCTCTGTCTTTGATCTCAGCCCTGGTGAGGTTTCCACTGCCCTAGGAATCTTGGCATCACTGCACAAAGAAGGAGGGATCGATCACAGAGCCTCTCCATGCTGCAACTGCTTTGCACACTTTTTGCCCACTGATGGCAAAAGTAGTTTATGCTGTGGCAGCTTTATAGAGCAGCTAGTGGAAAACTGGGGAAACACAAGTGTATCTTAAATCTTTAAAGGCATACTCAAGTCTCAATTTCTCAGGCCTATCCCACTGTGGATTTATACTTAACATGATCTGGTCTTTGGACAGAAGTTGCTAGTTCTGATTTGTGATGGGGATATCTCTGTCTTTAGCTAGGCTTTTGAAAAAAACATTAAGCTTATATTGTATTTCCTCTCACAAAACACAGCTACTTCAGTCTTGTCTGAAAACACATCAGCAGTTTAAGGAAATCAGTGAGCTTTCCTCCTCTTTCTTGGGAAAGTTAGGGGACAGTATGCAGTTCTGCACAGTACCCCAGAGTCCAGCGAGCATCTCCTGCCCATACCCACCAGCAGCCAAGGCCAGAGAACAAGAGGGAAATTTCCACGTCTGGGAAGGGGAACAGCAGCACCCTTGTCAGCATGCAGTACCACAGAGGAAGGAAAGGTGGGCAGCCATGCCGCTTTTAGTTGCTGGTCATGAAATGTGAAGACAGAGGCCAGAATGGAAAGAAGAGTGATCCAAGTGGTTTCAGGATATACATGTGCAAAGGTGCACGTATGTTAGCATTAGAGATTAAGACAAAAACTGTCTCATACATAGAAAAAAGACATGAACAAAAGACATACCAGCTCAGCAATCTAGAGATGGAAATGGTAACAGATGAATCAAGATTATCTCCCACCATAGAGGAAAATTAAGTTGGATATTAGCTGCTCAAGACAATGATATATCAGCATATGCTTTTATCATCTATATATTTAGCTGTCTTCTGTAATACAACCACATTAGATCAGCAGATGAGGATCCCATACTACGTACTTATGTCCTAATAAATATGCACAAGAACTACTTCACACATTGCTTAGGCCAGAATCTGCTCTCTCCATTGCCATTAATATTGATTGGTGTTTAAAGGGAACTCACGGTCAGTCCATTGCACCAACTCTAACGTGACAGCCATGGTTAGTGCAATTTCTGCTTCTAACACAGACTTTAACCTTTCTGCACTTCCTGATTCCCTGTCTCCTCAGGACTGCTGCTTCAATCAAATGAAGGCCCATGAAGCAGTTTACATAAAAGAGATGAGAATTTTTTACATGAAGAACATAAAATTTTTCCCCATCACTCACACCATTTTAAACATTCAAATGAGGAAATTAACTGTTGAGTGGTACAGACTAGATCTAGTCTCATTAATCCAACAATAATTGAAATACAGGACTTCCCCTGAGGCCATGGGTTAATGACCAGCTAGGTGGAGCTGCTGACATGAAGCGCAGCCAAGTGCCATTAACCTCAGTCAGGCATTATTTAATCCCAGAGGAAATGTCCTGTGCAAACTTCGTTACCACTAGAGTGAGAGGAAGACGGAGGAGAGGGTGCACGTGGGCTGAGTGCATGGACAGCGCCCCTCCGCTTGCCACACATGGGGCATCCCTGCATGCGCCCCTCATCTCCTGGCATCTCATTCATCAAGCTGCATCCCCGCAGCTCGCGCTGACCAGTGGACACATAATTGAAAGGACTTAATGATCTGAAGCAGAAACTGTGTTTAATGAAGCCCCACTCAGACTTGTGCGCCAATGCTAACCCCGTTTGCTGACAAATATTTGCTAACCCTCTGTGCACCTGTTTTCCCCTCTCATTATGTCTCCTTAAGTCTAAAGGTAGCACTGTCTGGTTAGACCTGCAATGTCCAAGCCGCTTGAGAGGCCCATAAACATCTCTGACAAAGCTGATTCAGATCTGCCAAGCTCTATTTGTTTCAGTCTCCTTCTTTTTTAACACCAGCCATTGTTCACTTCCTACATGTAAACTCAACTAAATGCTGTTGCCTCTTTTAGCATAAGAGGTAATTTCCTGGCTAAAGGTTCCCACCAAAATAATTTCTGTCTTTTCAGCCAGGAATTGGAAATCCTTGAAGCTGCTTATGTTGCTCTCAGCCTTTACAAAATGCTCTAAAGAAGAAAAGAAATAGGCAATAAATCATATTATTAGTATTAATAGCGATACTAGTGATACTAGTAATAGTAATAGCTGTAGTAGACATAGTAGTCATAGCCATAGTAATTAGCATCATTGTAATGTGATTAATAATAGCAATGGTTTAAGAGCCTGCTCTTGTTTTCATTGAACTTGATGAGAGTTTCAGGATTTACTACAATGGGAACAGGGTCAGATCCTAAACAAGCAAGGGTTAGGCTACCGAAAAAAAAGGAAGCGGTATAGGATTAAGTCTCCCTCCCCTTTCCACTCCAAGTAAAGAAAACCGGGGAAGATTAGAAAGCGGTAAGGAAGACAGACAAGCAAGAGACAAGCAGAGGTTAAAAAGCAAACAAAGAGCTGCATGCACAACTCTGGGTGGTGCCCCTATTCACACCAGTAACGGAATGTCCACCTGAGCCACCCCAGCAGATTTGGGCTGGCAAGCCATTCCTTACCAATGAGAGTGAGAGATTGCACACACAGTTCATCTGAAAGAATAAATATATGCCTCATATTTCACCTCTCCGTTTTGACGCTGCACTGAAATGTTAGATGCTCCTACACATTCAGGCTGCCCTTCCACCCCAACATGTGAGTGCAGGAAGCTCTGGGATCCATAGGAGGAGACAATGTTCCCACAGAGGCAGGTAACTTCTTCGGCACGTGGGTTGGAGCTTCCTGCACACAGACAAGCAGGCACACCAAGGTGAGCAACTGCAGCTTGAACATTCAAGTGACACCAACCAACCAAACATGTCTTTCTCTATAGCAGGCCAAGTCTGAGCTCACAACAGCCAAAGCTGAACCACATAGGACCCTGCCAGAGGCCAGGAAGAAGAGCCCTACAGGCAGCCCTTGCTCACACTGCATCATGCTCAGCACAATTTTGGGGAAGCTGGACTCAGAGGGGAAGCTCTGGCAATGGAGGTAGGCTGAATAATACACTCCTAGTGAGAGAAGGAAGAATGGTTTTGAGTGCAAAATGCACTCAACAGCTTTTTTCCACCTCTGCCTCCTCTAATCCTGCCATTGGCCACAAAACATTCTGTTTCACATCCGTATTTTTCTGGGAATGGCATGACACAAAGCAAAGCCCCATAGTATTACAAGGTCAAGAAAAAAAAAAAAGAGTAAGAAAAAAATGCACTGCCTGCTTGTTCCTCCATCTAACCATAGCCAAACATTAACAACCGATTGTTCCTTTGTAGATAGTTGGCTGCTTCCAGTCCTGACGTGCAATTGCTTTCTGGTCTCCCACCCGACAAAGCACAGTGTGAAAGGATGTACACATGAAAGCTAGGGTAAATTCAAAAACATCAGTCCCAGGCTGCAAGGGAGCTGAATTCAATATCAGCAAAACATACAGGAAAGGACAATGTATAATGGAAGTGGAGGGGGACGGAGGGGGGAGCGTGCAGGGGGAGGGGATAATGTAAACATTCACGCATGAAAATATTAGATTATTCTTGTTGCACAGTGACTTGAATTCCAAGTATTTATGTGGTCATTTCCATTCCTTTTCCCAAGAGGGTGCTGCGACTGGCATGGCTGTCAGAGGAGTGTGAGAAGATGCCAGCACAGGCAAGCAGTTTCCAAGGCAGAACTACAGCAATGCCTGATATTGTATTAACGTGAGTGCTGGCCATCTGGCCATTAGGGACAAGCTGCTGCCAGGGTGTCTCTCTCTTTCCATCTCATTTCAGAAGCTCTGGAGCCTGGGACTGAGACCCCTAGGGAGATTCTGGCTAAAGATCATTCCAGCATCCACTCAGATGTTGCAGAGAAAGGGCCAGAGACCTGATAAGGCAGGATAATGTGCTCACACCCACACAGAAAAAAAAACAATGGAGAATAACACTGAATGGGGGGGCTAAAGGCAGAAAGAAAATGAGAGTAGATGAACAAGGGAATGGTTTAAACAAATAAGAGGGAGGAAGCAGGCAAAGGAAAAGAAAAACAAGAGGCACAGCACTGCTCAAAGGAGGCCTTAAAAGGAGGTGAGAGGAACAGAGAAGAAAAGGAGTAGAAAGGGTTCAATAAGGAAAAATGGCTATCATTAAAGAGGCAGGGGTTATGAAAGGACTACTAGCACAATGCACCTTTTCGGATTTTAACTACTCAGGGCTAAAGTAAGGGCTTTGAGTTCACTCTCTTGAATAGTACCTTGTCCCAGGAGCCTGCTGAAGTCAGTGCTCAGCAAAAGGAATTAGGGAGCATGGGTAAAGGTGCCAAAACTTTGCCTTGTCAAAATAAATGCTCTCCCTTATGCTTATTTATCTATTTTTTAATGGCCATTGGAGATGCTTAGACTAATCCCTTCGATTTTTTTTTAGTGTACAGAAAGCTTAATACAAAGTTAATAGTCACCATTTTATATCAATATGGGAGATTACATTCCTGGAAATGTCAGCAGCTTTACCAGATTGCTGCTAAATCAGCAAACTGAAAGGAAGAAATGAGGGCACTCAGCTTTTCTGTAAAAGAAAGCAAAACATCTGCCTACAATATAAATCTCATCTAATGGGCGAGGAAGTGGCATGGAAGAGTGAGAGTACTAAAATGACAGCCTGTGAAGCCTTGCTTCTTTCAAAAGCTGTTCAAGAACCACTGTTACAGTGTGATTTCCTGAGTACATTACTGAAAAGTAGGCATATACGCAACTGTCATTTCTGTTGCTGTTATTATTATACCACTCTTATTTGGATCCATATCCTCCAAGAGGATCTGAGGGCGGATCTGGAAGTCTGAAAACAGGATCCCTTCTGAGATTTCCCATACTTCCTCATTTTACCTAAAGTTTGTCTGATGATATTTAAGGGATGTTTTTCATGAAGATTTTTCTGGCATGAAAGCTGGGGTATTAACTCCACACTGAGGAACCTAAATGCATCTCTGGGTCAGGCCATACTAGGGGAGGGGAATATGAACTGCACTGCTGCATAACAAAAGTTCAGGTTTGGGTGGAGAGTCTGGTGTGGGTCTCTTACCAGTAGCTTCAGAGAAAGCGGATTGCAAGAACCTTTCCGTAATGGGGTCTGTGGGGCCTCACCTTTCACATCAGCAACTTGTGCCACATGGAACAGGACCAATCCTTACTAAAATGAGTGCAGGGAGGCAACTCACTAAGAAATTATTTCAGAAAAAAAATAATTGACAGCATTTGGTATGGGAGTGTCTGTGTTTGTGTACATGACATTTACTTGAATTTGGAGCAATAGAAATACTTGATGTCCACTGTTAATGAAAACCAAACCCAATTAAGCACTAGTATAGTATTACCCTGGAGCTAAACCAGTGTAACTGGGACCAAACCTGAGGTTTGGTTACTGCAAACCCTCCCATACAAGTCATTCTTGTTCACCAGAGCAACCCACTTACTTGTGATTACTTGTATAACTTCCCCTAAGTGAAGCAGCAGAGAAGCATGTTCTTAATGAATAATAAGATGGGTTTCTGGATCTTTTGGAGTATGGAGTGGGTTTTTTTACATTCAACTAGACATTCCTGCCATAGCTTCCCTGTAGCAGAAGTGCTGGTTGTTGGCAGCAGGCACGGGACTGTGAGGGACGATGCTGTGGGGCTGCAAAGCTGGGGCTGGTAGCTGATCAGGTCACCTCTCAAAGGCAGCCAAGAGCCGCTGTCCCAGGGGAGGCAGCTTTGGAGGAAGGCGGCTTGACAAAGAACCCCAAACAATGCTGAGGAGGGGAAGTAGGATGGCCAGAAACCTACTTGTGCCCGTGGAGCACAGCTATGTGCTATATCATACAGGGGAAATGGGGTTTCTCCAGTGAAACCACGTCACAACACACTTTTATTCTAACAGTTTGTTCTGTGCTCATTTCTTTAAAAAAGATTTTCCAGCCACCTACACAGATTTCAGTGGGGAAAAAAGATTTACAGGAAGCATACTGATCACTGCGTTCATTCCCATTAAAATGCTCATCTAACTTTAGAGTGCCTTTGCAGGGATAGCCCCCTCACTAAAACACTGAGGGATGATCTTAGTCGCCAGTCTTCAGTAGACATAAAAAACGAAATATTTCAGAGAGAGATAAACTGATTGAAATGAACTGAAATAAAACCAATCTAAACGTCTTCACCTTCCTGGAGTATTTTTAATGCTGCAGAGTGAGTGCCTTAGCTCCCTTTATCTTATATTTTATTAGCTAAAGTGGAATTGATAGCACTCATAAAGATTTTATTTCTTTTTAATGCCCATAATTACTTATGTGAAAAATTGTCCTGGTTGGGAGAAAGCCTATTGTAGCAAGAGACATGGTAGGAAGAGGGAAAATTCTCTGTCTCCCACATAACGAAGGACGAAATGACATCAAAGGTTTTTCTCACTTCTAGTTTCTAAGATTTAGTCTATCCACTTTACATTTCTCAAGCGAAAGTGACCAAAACTTGGGAAAATTAGTTGGAATGGAAATCAAAACTGGGTTTGTTTTACAGAATTTTCAGTAGATACATTCTGGCCCATTTTCCTAGGGTATTTTT
This sequence comes from Psittacula echo, assembly GCF_963264785.1. Lineage (NCBI taxonomy): Eukaryota > Metazoa > Chordata > Aves > Psittaciformes > Psittacidae > Psittacula > Psittacula echo. The sequence continues at coordinate 31,852,298 of NC_137738.1, read as the reverse complement.
CAGATATTCTTTTTTGCATGAAAATTTTTAACAAAGTTTTTAGCTGAAGGTACATTTTTTTTAAGTCCACATTAAAAAAATTTGTTGGATGAAAAGTTATTTTCGACTGAGAAAACCCATTGTGCTTGATCTAAAAAAAATCAATTATAGTTCTGATTAGAAATACTGGAGAAGAATCTTGCAGAGTCAGACCATTCAGACAATGATTTGGGGTTTTAATCATGTTTAAAAAGCTTTGAAAATAAAAACATCTAGCGTAAGAGTTAGAAAAATTGCTGTCTAAGAGTAGCTTCTTAACTCTACCTTCATGCAAGAACATAACAGCTCCAATGTGGCCAAGCTTTCTTTATTGTTTGAAACAACCATGGATTAGAAAACAGTGCATTGTGAGGGAGGGATTTGAGTTATTAACCAAGTATTAAATCACAGGCACCCAGGAAGCTATTTCATCTGTTGATATCTAAGTGGGATGATAGAAAAAATAAGACAAGTCACTGCAGAAGGCCAGGACAAAGACCTATGCAGCTAATGGAGTGCAACCCTTGCACATGGGGATTGAGGAGGAATCAAGTGGCAGGGGGACCCAGTGCTATATCCTCTGCACAGGGCTGGACTTCACTTCTGGCAACAGAGGCAGCAGGGAAAGGCCAGGTGAAACAGAGAGGTGGCACTCAGCAGGCTTCTTTGGGTCCCCACCTGCACAGGTGAATGCATGGTGCTTCTGATCCTTCTGAGGCCAGGAGCAGCCACTACTGCTCTGTGGCAGCGTTCATTCAGCTGGGGCACAGATACAGTTGTTTGCTTTGCCAGGAGTCTGTCTTTTTGCAGCTGTGGGGGAAACAGCTTTCTCTTGCCTCCTTGTGCTTGAGACAGCAAAGAGAAGTAGCAGGAGTAGAAGTGAGATGGAGACAAATTGTGGGAAAATAGACCAGGATCAAGCCAGGACCTGTTAAAACAGGAGTCTGCACTGGAAGTTTTGCAGAGCAGCCCTAAAAGTGGTTTTAAGACAATATCAGTGTGGTCCTGCAATCTTGCCTGAACACAGAAGGTATGACACAGAAAGCAGTGACAAAGCTCCCCACAAGGTCAGTTGCATTAGGTCAGGTCCACAGCACAGGTGAAAGCTGAGGATCATTCTGCAGGAAAGCACAAGCCTCTATATAACAGCTAGTGTTGAAGCCAGCTTTACAATATCTACACCCCATGATTATGATACTCCCTGGTTAGAAGAATCAGCCAACAGATGGGTAAATAATGGATTACACCTATTGCTTGGGATTTGGTTTTACTCAGTCCTGTGAAGGCAGAAAAACTATGTATTTTGAAGGATTTCTTGTTTGGAAATAATATAATTCACATTCAAAGAAAATCAAGCCCAGTGCAAACATTTGCAAATAAATATGACCTTCTTCATAAAATGCACTTCAACATTAGAGCCCAACCTTGGCAAGTCCTGAAAGACTGAGTTCTTCAAAAACTAAAAGTTCCCATTACCTTTCACGACCAGCCCTTAACCTCGGTCTCTCCTCAATGTCTATATGGAACTTTCTTCCCTTTTAGGCTTATTTTTGTTTTTAACCAAGAGCCAATTAGACAGATTTTGAATAAGGCTGGAGCACTTTTTGTTCAAATGAGAAATTTTAGTCCCTTGAAGTATAATGGTTTCTCAATAGAAATCCTCTCCTGCTGTGCATTGATCAGCTATTGATTGGTGAGGGTTTAAACCAAATTATCACTGCCAAATAAAAGACCTTCAGGATGAAGGAACTGAGCAGAGCACAGTGTTATATGAAAAGTAAGCCAATCCTTTGTGGTGGAATCGAAAGGCCCTGGTCACTCTTGAAGAAAAAAAATGTTAATTGAAAAATTCCTTAAATAGGTAACAGCTCTGAAAGTCTGCTTTACATAAAAGATATGAAATCACAATCAGCCAACAGGGAGAAAAGGATCCTGCAGCTCAAGTGGTTTTTCTCTGTAAATGGTGCTGATTACTTTCCCATTCATGGATGACATGGAGTGATGGAAATTAGTCATTTCAGAAGAAAGGACTAATGACAGCTGAATTTGTGGGCACTGGGGGAAGTTTGACGATTGGCTCCTCGAGACAGAAAGTTAAAACAAATGAACTTCCTATTGGGTGGAAAGATTTATCCCAAACCTAGCAGCAAAACAGATACACAAACTTGATCAGGCTTTGAAAGATCCTATTTTTTTTTTCATTTTTGCTCTCACTAGCAATTGCAAGGGTTTTGAACTTTGTTGAAAGAGCAATGAAGGAGAAATGTGTTGATTACACAAAATTGGCTAGTAATAAGAAATAAGTTCCCAAACAAGCCTTTTCCTTTACAATTTGGAAATCAACAGACTAGATCTTACTGATCCTCTTAGGCAGGTGTGGGAGGTGGAAGCTCCATTCAGCTGTTGGAATTCCAACCAAAGGTCCACAGAGGCATTAAAAAGCTTTTGGTAGCCTCCATGTAAGTTAAAAGAGATGTCAGTATTCTTAAAGTCAGGCCAGATCTTTGAGGAGCTAACTCTATATAGCAGTATCTCAACATGTGCAGGACTGCAGGATGAAGCAGGATCATACCCTGCCAGAGCCACAGAGCACTGCAGTCCAAGTTGCTCCAAAGTCTCCAAAGTTGTATTCCCCCAGCCCCACTGGAGCATGGACATGTCTTGCCTTGGCCACATCTGTGCCTGCACTCAGCTCTGCCTCCACACTGCGAAACATACCTGCGTCACCCTGGCATGGCTCTGTCTCTTCTGCTGGGAAATATGCGTGTTGCCAATCCTCAGAACATGTCTTTCTTAAAGATCAGGTACAAAGTACTTAATATATAGTATTTTTCTTAGCATGTCAGAAGGCAACATGGAATAGGACCGTTTAGTCATCATGTTTAAGTGTGACATTATATTACAATCAAAGGTATTTCAGAAAAACTAATCTATAACCCCGTTTGCAAGATTTCAGTACCTTAAAGTTCAGGATTGTTCAGTTTCAGGGACAGGTTTTTCCCACTTCTGAATAGGTGGCTCCATAATTAAACACATATTCCAAAACATCACCATTCAAATTCATATCTGCAGGGCTCTGTGGTGTCTGGTTCAGGGGTCAGTTTAGTTTGTTATCCAGATCTCTTGGAAGAGAAAGTTCTGGTTACAACTCCACGAATATTCACTTTGTACAACAAAATCATGTGTATTTCAAGACTTTAAAGAAGTCAGAGCCAATACGGTTGCTTGACTTCTCTCAGTGAGATGAACCATATTTATTTAGTAAAAGCATTCTCTTTGATTATGCCACTCTGTAGGCATTTAGCTGCTGGTAGCTGTAAATTGAGTTCTTGCCCAGATTTTGATACAAACATTTCATCCAACAAGATCCAATAGAGGTCTGCCATACCTTCTCAGTCAAGCAGGATAGCACAGCAGTAACAGAGTAAATATTGTTTGTCATAACTTTCCTAGTATAATAAATACGGTGGCCAATGCCAGAGACTACAAAAGGTGAACAAAATGCCTCATAAAACCCACAGTTTTGTAACTGTAGATACCTTGAATGTTAATGTCCCAGAAGAGCTTTATCATTCTTAACTGAAGACTGGATAGATAGAATTCATGTGGGTAACATTTTTATCTATATAGATGTCTATTGTTTTTTCTTTATTTATTAATATCCCAGAGCTGTGAGTTTCACCAGATAACCACATGTGTATCAGCCAAGCACAAGATATGCTTTAGGCAAGCATACATTCAACCAGGCTTGAAAGAAAGGTAACTGGGGAAAATGTAGTCATTTCTGATAAACAGGAGGTTAAACTAAGTTGTCTAGCTGTCACAACAGGCTCAGAGCTCAGTGAAATAACTTAGCATAAAGAAGGAATTGTGCCCTTCCATTCCTTTCACACCTGCAGCCTTTTGACTGAGAGAATTCCTCAGTGTGAAAAAGTAAGTAGGAAGTAACATATAACTCCAGTGCAATCTTTTGTTGAACACACAAATTTCCCCATTTCTGTTAAATAATTACCAACGAAGAGTATACTGGATAACGAAAGCGCAGTCTTCTTACCATTTCAGTGGTGATGAGTCACCTGGCTTTGGTAGGAGAAAGATCAATCCATAGACTAAGAGGCAAAGAAATCTGATGATGCTGAAGACAGCAATCTGGGAGAAGAAAAACTTATGCAGAGGAGCCTGGAAATATTTTCTTTGCCTGTTGCCCACAGAATATCTTCTTCATCTTTGCTCAACCTAGTGTATCTATACAACAGATTGATACATTAAACAGTGCCTCCCTAATCTCCAGTTTATCCCCAACATATGGATACAACACGCTTCAAGTCCTAACTCACTGATTGAATTTTACAGTAACAATTAAAGGAAAAACCTCTAATGAGGGTGGAGAAGTTTATCATTCACAAAACAAATATCTAATATCAAATATTGCGTAAAGTAAAATCTCGTGGTTTGATTGGGCGACCTGATTTGACCCACAACTTCTTGCCAGATTCTCTCTTATGTCTCTAGAGAATCAGTGCTTTGGGTGGCCAGAAAGGTCCACTGGCTTGGAAAGGCACGGTGCTGTGGCAATGCTGGGCTGCTTCCCAGAACTCACAGCAGAAGCCTAGGATCAGAATTTCCAAACACAAATTGAATAAAGAGAAGTCAGCTCTCACCTCTCCTGCACCCTGAATTTCAGAATTTACATTTTATGTGTCAAAGTTTCATATTACAACCACCAAACTGTCAGACTTTGGCATCTGACACAACATGCCTACTGGGCATGTTTTTCAGACTCCACAAACTCACTGGGCAAATGAAGAATAATTTGTTTAACCATCCACACTTCTCCTTTGATGCAGGTATAACGAAAATCTCTGTTTCATAACAGAGAAAACGGAGCAATGGAAAAAATATTACCTACCTAAGGTGAGGAAACCAGCATCACAGACAATGCTAGAACGCAGATTGTCTAATTACTGGACTGTGTTCTCCTAATTGCCAAATATACCCATAACTCTGGCAGAAGAATGATTACGCCTTCATCATCATCCTGTTTACTCAACAATCCAGTAATAGAGCAATGACTGGGAGAAAATGCATTTTGGTTTTGCAAAATTGCCTCAGAGATTTGACAAGTCCTCACACAGAGAGCTGTAATGAGTTCAAACCACTCTTAAAGTAAAACTAAAATCTGAAACAAACTCCTGAAAAGGAATCTGTGTCGCTTTCTGAAACAAACTGTTCATTTACATTCCTTTAATGATCTGACTGTATTGAACCCAACGCACAGAACAACACATGCAAGAAAGCTCATTTACACTTCCAACTTTGTTTTTCCAAGGGAGCTGTATTATTTACCTCCTCATTTCCTTTGCAGCATTTACGACGGGAGCTATAAGCTAAATGTCTCGAGCAATAGATGGAAGATGAAAGGTGACCAAATATATTCAAGGCGATAATAAACAGAGAGCACTTGTAGGTGAAAACAACCAGCTTGGCACGAGAGAGAGAGATATAATGCAGTGGGTTTAATAGGAGGCTTTTAACGTTTCCTGTTCGGGATTGGCTGGCTTATTAATGATTTAAGCACAAATTGAATTAACCAAATATTGAACATATGTTCTTTTAAACTCTCTTAAATCCACCACAGCCTTACGCAAGAGAGCTATGCGGCCATGCTGTTGAAGTTGGGGGGAGGATGACAAGGGGTAGTGAGGGTAACTGGGTAAGTAAAACATAACCTGAAGGTGGTGAATTTAATGCTGTGTTAGTGGCCTGAACTTTCAGTTCCCAAAGGGAAAGGATGATTAATGCCACTACCAAATGTGTACCCATACCTGACCCTGATCTCATCAAATCCTGCTGCCACCATCTGCTGTTTTTAATTCCTCTGCAATATTTGTATTTGCTACCTCCCTCCTACAAAGAGAGGGAGAAAAAAAAATGTTCCCTGCTTATGAATGGTGTGATCTGGTTGTACTGGCTGAACGCTGGCCAGGAGGCATCTGTTGCTTATAGTCCTGACAGCATCTGCTACTATTTCTCACTTTTCCCAGCATGCTGTGAGATATGGTTTCTCCCAAAGGTGGCCTTTGTATGCACCATTGTCAATTCCATCATTGTCTGCCACAGCCTGTTCCCACGATGCAGTGGTAGTTATTACCACACTGCAAAACGTCTTCTTGCAGGCTATCTGTAATCTAAGATATTGTGTGATTGAGTTATGCAGTTAACCCTTTTCCTATGCATCAAACCATTAAAATAAAAAGAAATAGGCTGTACCATTTTTAGAAGGAAAACCTTCAGGACTTGCAATAGATGGGAAAGTGAAACATTTTTATTTATTTTTATTTTATTTTTAATATTTTTTTTTGTTTTAGAATAGTAAATTTGGAATTAACTATACTCAAGGTTTAAAAACAAACAAGCAAAAAGACAAAAAGCGAAAGATGTCCTAACTAGCTGGTTTAATTCCTTTAAAAAAACTATAAAGGATGCATTGTTTTTTCTCCTGATTCTTGATAAGGCTATTAAGCATTGTAACCAAAAGTGTGTGAATGCTATTATTTATGTGTCTGATCTTTAAATACCCTTTGCTAGTGGGATACAGACTGAGACTTCTGATGGACATAGGCGTCCCAAGCTGTCATCTTGCCTTGTCCTTCTGTCAAACAGTTAGTGTGTCAAGCTCTTCTCCTGGGAACTTTTGGGGTAAGAGACTGTAAGCATAGAACAGCCCAGTCTCCAGAGAGCCACTTTTAACTCGCGACAATATCCTTGGTGTCAGCTCAGAATAGCCCACTATGGGGCGAGGAGAAAGAAAGCGCAACAGATGTTACTAGTAAAACCATGTTTACAATTCTGTAAAGTTATTGCCCTTATGTACCTTCTGACCAAAACCCACCTAAAAGATGGCCATGTTCCTAGCGGTTGGATTTTTAAGTCAATTCTGTTCATGTAAATCTTTGCACAGAGAATCGATGCGATTAAAATAGGCATCACATCTCTCACGTCTATGTGCTCCTCCCATTCCCCCTAGATCATTTGTAACAGTGTGGACTTTCAAATAACATAGTTATCACTTCCAGCTGTATTTATGGCTATTTCTATATCTGTATAACAATTGTTATACCCCTCCTTAAATATATATCCCTGAATATCCCTCCTGAAAATACACAAAACATGAGTGATATTTTATCTCCCCAAATGCATTCAGATAGCCTTTATCCTCTTTTTCTAACTCTCCTTCATAACTTTTCATTAATTTGTGGCTATTTATTACGTACAGAATCATACCTAAATCCCCCTAGAGTACTTCCACAATTTTGTAATAGTTGAAGTAAGTAAGTTATCTGGAAGCAATAATGATAATTAGCTGATTGTTAAAAAATCTATCTTATGACAAAATATTGGCAAGAAATGGATGGGAAAGAACCATGGAACTTGTGAAGAAGGATTTTAAAACTAAGCCCCCCTCAAAATCCTCATCTCTCTTTCTGCCCAGTCCTGAGGATCTATCGGGTGGTGCAATACAGCACTTGGTGACAAAGCAAATAGCAAGGAAGCTTTTACAAGACTACATTTGGTTACTGTTCCCCTCTTAGCCTCATTTCTGTTATATTTTGCATCCCCTATATTACATTTTCGGGGAGGAGGGCTTCTGTGGAAGGGGAATATTGTGTTATTTTATACCTCTGTGATTCCTATTTTAAGTGGGGACTCATGCTATTTCAACTGTGGTTTTACCCTGTCTCCTCTAATAATGCCAAATGCAGTACCAGCATGGAGGGAACATAAAGACCAAGTACTGTGCAGAGGTACTACTGTCTTTGGCACCAGCTCATCTTGCCGTCACACTTTTACTAGCTATTTAAAGTCCATTTTCAGTGTTATCATAAATTTAAATGAGGAATTGTGATTTAAAACTGTTTCGCTTTCTCTCTGTGAACATGAAAGTTTAGGGAGAATAAGGTACTTTACAGGCTAAGCCAGGTATGATATTAGGTAACAGATCTGCCGAGCTGCTGTTGGTAAGGACTGTTAAAAATACATTGTTGAATCCAAGAATTCCTCTCTGCACTCTGAAATCCTTTCTTCAGAAGCAATAGATAACAAGGAATACCATGTCTGGGTGACTCACTTGCAATCTTCTATCTCTAAGACAGGATGAGGCTGGGGAAGCAAAGAAAGTACCTAGAGGTGGACCACTGTACTTATAGCACCTGGTCTCCATGATGGCTGCAAATTCTGCACAGGCAGATTTTTGTGGAGAAATAAAAGATTTCGTAAGAAAAAGGAAAGAAGAGAGCATGTGCCTCTGAAGAAATCCATAGGTACAAACTGTGTGTGATATCCACAGATGGAAAGCAGTAAAATTATCCTAGCAGCCAGATAACATGACTTGTAACAGAATCATTGAGCAGAATCACGATATACAAGTGCTCTGAACAACACATTTCAAGCTATAGATTGTACCCAAGTTGGCTGTGGAAGCTCAGCTGCTGCAATCCTACCACCATTTCTGAGTCTGTAGTTCCCTGAGGCACTACCTTATCCTTTGCTATTTCCATTAGGATATAATATCCTTTACTGACAGCTTTTTTCGCAGGAGCAGCTGTGTGTTTATAATTTCCTGTAACGAGGTGAACGAAGGTAAAATCTACAATGAAGGGCACTATGATCTCCCTGAGATCTTCAGTAAGACACAGCAAACCCCATGTGTGAGGTAAGGAGGCACAAAAGCACTGCTTTCAACAGAGATTTGCACACTAACAGCATAACATGGCTTAGACAAGCCTCACTGCATATTTGTTCCTATTTCAGGTGAATCACAGGGACCCTTGCTCTCCTTTGACTCTGCTCATGGTCTGGATGAAGAACAGTGGATGGATCCTGTGAGAAGCAATGAGTGCATCCTGCCCCTCTGACACCAAGAAGGAGCCCAAGCCTCACCGGAGTTATAAACCAGAACTAGCTTCAGGCCTGCCAGCAGCTTCCCTCAATGAAAAGCAGCACTGGCATGTTTACAGACAAGCATGTGTATGTTTTCCTGCATCAGGAAATACTGCGAGGACACAGCAACATTTCTTTCCCCGTTAGCTTCAACAGCAGGAACAAGTATGGACAAAATTCCTTTATTATGGGTGAGCAGGGTATTTAGGCTAGGATCTGTTGCTCCTCTTCTCCCTCCAGCGTTACTATTAGCAGACCTGTTTGCAAACTAAACTCCTGTCATGTGCAGGTAGGTTTTGATAGTGAGAGTGAGCCGGAGGCTGCTCTCACTCACCCACTCTTTGTTTATAATTTAGCCAGGCAGCTATAGCTCCCACCATGCAAAACAGACGCTAAAATAAAGCAAAGCAGAGGCAGGAGTACTTAGATGGGGATAGGTTTACTGGAGGAGGAGATCACACACCAGGGAAGATCAGCCACTGGACCTCAGCAGCATGCCCCAAGCCTCATGGCCACGAGTGACCTGCTCCCCACCACCTGCCAGCTGCACTGCGCCATTGCCCCGTGCCTGGGTCTGCTGTCACCCAGTCTCACTTTTCCGGCCTCCCTGGCCTGCTCTGGCCTTTCCTGGCCTTCCCTGGCCTCTTCCCGGCCTTCCTTCCCTGGCAACAGCGGTGCGGCAGCCAATGGGGCCAGGCCGGGTCAGGGCGGCACAGCGGCGGCAGCGGCGGCGGCGTGGGCCTTTGTGCGGGGTGGCAGGTGACCACGGCGGGGGAACAAAGCGGGGTCAGGGCGGGAGCCGGGTCCCTTTTCTCAGGCCCATGTTCTCCACTCCTCACAATCTGTCTGAATTTAACTTGCCATTGAGGGCCCTGGCTGTAGAAAACAGCTTTATGTCGACTAATCCAGGCAGAAGTAAGGGTAGACACAGAGACAGGTTTGAAGGCGGGGACGTGGCTATTCTGCTGCCTCTTTTTTTTTTTTTTTTTGGCTTTTTTTTTCCCCCTCCCCCTCCCTTCCCCTCTGCCTCCAGTGAAAAGTTTTCTGAACAAAAAAAAAAATGGTGACAAGATTAATCAGCCCGTGGAGCTGAAACACATGCTTGACTTAAACAACCTCTTTGCTGTTATTAACAACTGCTCCAGCATTTCTCTTGTTATGCTAATGGTGCAGATTAGAGTAAAATCTATTCCTTCTTTGCTGAACAGGCCAATTGATAGAGGCTGATCTATTTTTCTGCCCTGTTTTAATTCTTTTTTTCTCCAGGCACAAGTGTTTGCAGCAGCAAGACCAACAGAACATGAAAAAGGAATAAAAATAAGAAGGAAGAAAAACCTGCACACAGAAGTGACTAGCCCCCACAAGCACTAAAATCATTAATAAATACAGATCTCTACTAGTCTGGAAAGAATGTCTGGGTGTTGTAAGATAGGCTGACCACAAAAGACAGGAAATACAACACAGTGGCCGATGCCTTACCTTTAACTCATTCCTTTTTTTTCTCTTTCCTGCACAGACACAGAGTGCCTGGTAAAGAGACAATTTAGTTTTAATACATTCCTAGAATGAAAAATGAAGGAAGAAGGAGCGTTGCTGGCAAGTCCTGGAGAGGGCAACTTGACTCAACACCACACCACGTGCTGGAGCTTCATACGCATGGAATGAGACAGTCCTGTTGCCAGCACAGGCCGTAGGACTGTTTGCTCTGTGGCATCTAGGGAGCAGGATAGGTGCTCGGTGGTTTGTGCTTCCTGTTAGCTTGGATCAGACCCCAAACATTCTTGAGTTTTTCTGTATTTACCCCCGGCTTTTTAGTAGTCAAAGACTACTAAAGTAGTCAAAGTTGCCAAAAGTTGTCAAAGACAAGTACCCTTTTCACACACAATAGCAAAGATCACATTGCAGCCTATGAGTTTATGATATGCTAAATATTTAAAAGCCTAATATGTCTGACATCTCAGAGAGGAGCTTTCAGCAAGGAGTAGCCACTGAGAGAGAATGAATGCACCATCAACTTCCATGTGGAGCACTCATAGTGTTTATATTAAAGCCTGTATCCCTTCCTCTGGATTTGAATTGTTCCTATATAAATAAGTGGAAACAGCATGATCCTGGTTCTGCCTCATCCTAAACCAGCTTAAGTTAGTGAGACTCTTCCCGTTGATTTTGCTGGTTTCTACATTTGGCCCTACCGTTGTCGCTATACAGTCACTGCCAAGCAGCAAACATCTGCTGCTCTTACCACCCTCTTCAGCCTCCCCAGACCCATTCACGGTTGGTTAATATTGTAAACTTCAAACGTTCAACACTGTATGATTTCAGTGAGTTCAGTGGATTTCCAGGATCCACTTGTGAAACCTGCAGTAACAGCAGTAACATCTAGAGATACTAAAGACTCTCCTGGGTCAAACCTGGATTTGGAGGTCAGCACTTTGCTAGCACTAAATTTTATCGGACAGATTTCATGATGTCAGAATCAAAGACCATGGGGATTGTTAGATCATCTGCTCTGATTTTCTGCATACCATATGCCATCATACTTTGCTCAGTTTTTCCCATATTGAGCCTAATTACCTGTACTTGATTAAAATAGATCACCCATCCTGTTCTAATAAAATAAAATATAAAAATGGGGAACTACTACCTCCTGTAGTAGTTTGCAGCAGTATTTGAATGACCTTCATTCTTTAAAAACATGTGCCTAGCTTCTCATTTCAGTAAGCCTGGCTTCAATGTTTGGTTTTGCCAGATTTTGCTCTACTGGAGTGAAAGAGCCTTCCTGAACTTGGTATTTTCATCCTGTGAAAGAATGTCTTTGAAATCTTTGTGTCTTTATGTCTTTTTTATTTTTTTAATATATAAACTGGTTGAAATTCTTAGGGTGTTCACTGCAAGCCACTTTCTTGATCTTTCTTTGCTGTTAATTGGGGATTGCCTACTCTCACTTGCTAATCCTGTGCAAGCACCCAAGGACTGCTTTGACCCATTTATCGTAGCCATGCTCAGGCAGCTTGTTCACTGCCAGCCCTCTCCAAAATTGCCATATTGCAGGAGGTAAACCCACTTTCTCAAGGAGTGGTCTTACTTCCTTGCTCCTAAGTGTGCACCATTTTGCAGTTTTGAACACCTTGTGTTTCTCAGAGACATGATCATATTGCTGCATGTAACTGCTGTGTCCTCAACCATTCTGCTGATCTTTGTATGTAACTATATTTAGAAGGCCAATTGTTTTCACTCCAAGATGAGCAGGATGAGGCTTGCATCTGGCTGCTGTCAAGCACACTCAGAACAATCTCATTGAAAGAAAATTACGAACGGATAACTTCTCTTCAACACAGGCCAGTTTCCAGCTATTAACTTATTTATCACATGATCGAGCGGTATTTTAAAGAAATTTAGTGTCCCTTACCATGAATGCTGCATGAAATATATCTCTGTAGTTATCTTTAAAAGTTGAACCTTGAAACTCATTGAGGAAGGAGTTGGCAGTTAGTTGACAAGATCAGCCTTCTTTGGTGTCATTGATCCAAAGGTATATCCATCTCCTAATTCTTTATTGATTAAAATCTATATCAGTCTAAGCATTATTTCCCCTCGGATAAATGGTATGCTAATTGGGTCACTGTTACTTGGGTCACCCTACTTGCCCTCTTTGAATATCAGCAGGCCATTTGGACTCTGTACAGCTGGTACTCTGATATGAATTGAAAATGAACACCAACAAGCTGAAGATTTCCTCAGTCAATGATTTCCGAACTTCCAGGTATAAGTTACTGAGCCCTGATGGTTTATAAATGATTGTCACTAAAAGATGATGTCACTAAAAGATGCTGCCTTGTTTTCCTTCCAGTAACTCAGTGTCTGAAAGGAGTTTCTATGATATTCGTAAAATAGAAATACATCAGGAAAAGAAAAAAAAAAACAGTGAAATATCTATTTTTCCACATCCAGAGAATATTTTCTTGTAATCTCCAGCTGCTAATACTTATATCCCATCATTAGGATTTATTTTGTTCCTACTGTAGTTAAAAAAATATTGCTGTTCATGGTTTTCAGAAACTCCAGATAAGGATTTACCCAACTTTGGCTTTCACTTACCATTTTCTGCATTTCACCTCTTATTATAGCCTCTGCTGCCAATTTTATCTTTTTCATCACACTTTCTTATTTCTGACTGCTCTTTTCAATATTTTTCCAATGCTTTGTTGTTTCCTCTTGTAAGTGCACAGTTACAGTAAAATATCACTTCTAACCAGAACAAATATGAAAATGCACTGCATTTTTAGCATATCAACACTGTGAAAGACTTCCTAAAGGAAATGCAAGAAATCACAAACTTTAAAGTCCAAAGCACTGCATTGGTGCAAAAAGGTGTGGTGCAAAAAGGTGTGAGGTGCAAAAAGGTGTGATGGATACAGGGCCTACAGCTGCTTTAGGGTACTCCCACTCCTTCTTGTCACCTCAAAGTAGGTAGGCTTGGCTTCCCCAGATTATTCTGTGTGAAACGAGAGTGAGAGCACATGTAGTACTAGCTGGGGTTTAATCAGAGAGAGAAATCCAGGCATTTTGAGCCACCTACTAGGTAAAAGAAGTTTTTAGTCTGCACTGAAGAAACTGTTCCCAGTAGAAATATCCTCCCTTAAACTCAATTAACAATTTGATAACAAAAATAAACTAGAATAAACATTTCTGATTTTCACCCTTTTTTTTTTAACCCTGAAGTCATGGGGTTTTTTAAAACAGGATTTCAGTATCTACTTGCAATTCAATTATTTCCCTCAGTGAGAATTCATCTCTGTACAGCACTAGGCCTGTTAGTTCTATCATAGGCCATTTTTTCTCCCCCCACTTGGAACATGTAGGATGGCATTATTTTTTGTTTCAGTTTAGCTGGTGAGGAGCAGTGGAGGAAAAGTGAGAGGAGAAACATGTTGGGCTCTGATGCCAGATCCCTGAGTCTGAGCTTCATGGAAACAATGCCAAAATACAGATCAGGCAATATAGGAGCCAAGGTGCTGTGCAGGAACTCACTGCCAGATTTTAAATAAAACTACTGCACTTAGAGAAGAAACTATTAAACTTTAAGAAGAGTTACTACATAGTCCAGCACTAATGCATCTTAAAGCCAGTAACTGCAACCCAACGTAGCATTACAAAAAGGTTGAAGCCAACTATTCTTGCAGATCAATGAGGAAAGAGCAAAAGTGGTATAATTGCTGATTTTATTACTATTATTATTATTGCATAATTTTCTATTCCTAATACTGCAGCCAGAGACAGTGAACTTCCTTTCACAGCAGATAGATAGTCAAATGAGCTGACAAAACTCTGCAGTTTTCTTTTACCAGCATTCACACAACTTGCTTTGGTCCACATACCATGCAATCCCTGGTTTACCCAGAAATATGTTGAAGACAGAAGCTGTGTCTAAAAATAAGCCAGCAAGGGAACTGAACACAGTAATAGAGACTTTGTTGATATGTGTAACATTTTCAGAGAATTGCACAATATCTAGCAAGAAATACTTCTCCAAGCTTTAACTACTCCATCATTAGTTGTGTTGTGCACTGCCTCTTCTGTTGTTGTTCATATTTCTGGAGCATCAGAGTCCTATTTGTGGACCCATCCTATTTAGGCATCAGTACTCTGTTGAATGGTAACAGATTTTGTGTTCTTGCAAAACAGCTACTGGTTGGAGAATAAGTGGTGCAAAGTGTAGGGATTTTCTCACTGTGGGAGTTACCTGGCTTTCTGGATCAGAGACTTGTGACAGACATTCAAATTTCTGTCTGTCATGAGGTACCTTAAGTATTCACCTTTTAGCTGAATTCACTCTAAAGGGAAGATGCCATAAACCAACTGCCTCGACAGCCGATGGTGTACTGCACTCAGGCTGGAAAACAACTGGTTAGACAGTATTTCAGAAAAGCTCCAGGGGCCAGAGTTTTGAAATGAATCAGAACGTATTAAAGAAATATCTAGACTCTGCATCACTGTCTTAGGGTTTGGCTGCAAATAGCTTTGTAGGCTGACACAAGCTCACTCTGCCCACACTCCAGGCAAGCACAAACTCTTTCCACCCTAGTCAAAACCAAGAAAATTTTGTTCTAGCGGCCATGCAGCTGTAATAGTGCTTCAGGGATCCAAAGTGGTTTCTCCTGCATCTCTCAGCAGGACTTCCTAGCAAAGGCTCAGCATGCCTCTAGCCACAGCTTCCAGTATGGAGCTGTCATGGGACCAGGTACCTCAATGAACAAGCAGAGTATCACACAGCCATTGCACCATACAATAATGTATTCAGCATACTCTGTGTGCATGTAAGATGGCAAAAAACACTCAAAAGTCCATTGTCTGAGATGTCTCAGTAAAAAATACTGATATACAATTCACCAGAAATAATCCTGTTTCTAGAATTCATTCTAGTCAGACAAAACCAGGAATCTGAATCTTCTAATGCTGGAAGTGAATTCTCCAGGGCATGTGGCAACATGAATAGCAGTTTTTCAAGGACAGAATAGCCTTCTTCCTAATAAAAACAACGGGTAAAGCCACAAGTGCCAGCCCCATGCTAGAACTGTAGCAGACTGCAGTTACTGTATGCCCTTAATGAATGATGTAGCTGCTATATTAATTTGGCTTCTATAAACATTAGAAAATAGTATATTTTCATAAATACACTTAAAGTTATGATATACCCTATTTGTTATAAGCATATATTGATTTTACAGCAGGTGTTGTCAGTGTATGACAGTCCTGCACTTAGCTCACCATTGGTTCTCTGTGCAAATTTGAGTATCACTGTTGAAGCCAGATGCACAGAAACTGGAGAAAGCCCAGACAAGATGAGATAAGGCTGAGCAACTTGGAGTGGCCACATTCAGAAAAGTCTTAGGAACACCAGGTCTTCAAATATGTGAAACTCTGCCAGTGGAAAAGAAGAGAATAGCCTGACCTCCTTCTCCACAAGTCAGGAGCTCGTTCAGACATTAGGAAAACTTTCTCACAGTTGGGACAATGAAGCACCCGACTGGATCACTGGAAGAGACTGCAGGATCTGTGTCACTGAAGGTCTTAAAGAAGCAGTCAGAAAATATCTCTCAGGAAGGGAGAACTATCACATAGTTAGAGCTGATCCTTCCTTGGTGCGAGGCCATGAACTTGACGGCTTAGAAGACCATTTCTCTGGAGCACGTATTTTCAGTATTACCACCTGAATGAAAAGGGCTCACTCTCAAAAACGAGCAAGAATTCTCCCCTTAAAGACCCAAAGACCAGTGCTAGTCAGTGGTAAAAGCTTCAGAATGAGGCCTGCAGACTTCTGTGGGTTAAATGCAAGTGTCTGGAGGAATTAACTACTGCCCATTCCTGGTCTTCAACCATCACCCATGTACTGGAAATGCAACAGCAGACATGACAAAGGAGCAATTATCCCAACAAAATCAGTTATTACCAGCGATTCATATGGTAATGATGGTGGTGAGGATGATGATGATACTGCTGAACTGTAGCAAGGATGATAATAACCAGTGTTTTAGGGCACGGATTACAGGTTTAATCAAAATGAATAGTTTATCACAGATAATGAATTTTGCAGGGGAATATGGTCCTAGGAAAATGTCTTATTCTGAATGCCTGAAAATTACACTGATTTAAGTAGTGGGCTAACATATTTGCACTATTCATTTAGGAGAAGAGAGAACGTAGCATTTAATTTAGATATTCTTTGCCATCCTTAAAAAATGGGTGTTAATGTCATGATTATGGTAAACAGAGCCATTACAGAGTCACACATGTTTATTGGTACCATTTTTATAAGCTCTAACATTTACTCAGGTCGCATTTATATCATCTTTGTTTTGTCCCTAGCATAGAAGGAAAAACTATTTGTGTGCTGAAAAAAAACTGAGACTTGTGAGCATCTTGTGAAATTCATAAAGAAAAAAGATCCTAATTCAGGAAAATGTTGAGACTCCTGTTACTACACTGTGACTTAAGCACAAGCATAGATGAGAAGGAAGCTCTTTCACACAGGATAAATGGAGAATGTCTGAAACAATATATTAGCACTAAAAAAAATTGTCAAGCATATTCATTTCCCAGTATGTGTCCTTTTTTTTTAACAAAACCAAGAAGGTTAGAATGGTGCATGTTGTAGAGACGGGCTAGGGAACAAAAACTGAGAGAAAATTGTGATAAGATAAAATTAAAGAGTTGCCCATGTCTTAAAATGAATAAAGAAATTTCAGACCCAAGAGAACATTACTTTATTCCCCAAAAGAAGCAGATCTTTGCTACCAGTGTATCTCCTTTCCCATTCATTTAACTTTCCCTTGTATAGTTTGCATACTGAATTCTCTGTAAGATTGCTCTTGATACTGTTGATTCTATTTTGCTATCACTGTTGATTTCAAACCAGGCTCTGTTTTACTTCACAGAGTGCCTTCTAAAGCCAAACAAGCTGCAGAAATGCTGAAATCAATACATGCCTCTTGGAGGATAGATCTTTTGTAACACAAAGGAGAGAATGACTAATAGATTACTGAAGCCTTATTAAAACCTCAACAGATCCCATATGGTGCATTGCAATTAAAAGAGTAGAGGATGGATTTATAATTTTTGGGGTGGAGAAAAGAAAAAGTTTTGGACAAGAAAATGAGTGAGGTGGAGACACAAGATAGAAACCCTTCTTTCTGAGCCTTTCATCTCTGGGTCACTGATTCCAATCGAGCCCAGGTCGATAGCGAACAAAAATCATTTTAATCTGATGGCTGTTTGCTGACCTATGTGAAATGAGCTGGTTGTGTCAGTCCACTTCCCGTCTGACAGCTTTCCCCATCATCAAGGCCATTGCTACAAGTGGCAGTAATTGGTACTTTTTTGAGGCCAGCTCAGCTAAAAGGCTGAAGAATTGAAAAAGCAGTAGGACTGAACCTCCTCCTCCTCTTATTCAGCTGCTGCCTCCAGGTGAGTGCTGGGGGATGCTGGGGAAAGCTGGCACTGCTGTTGCCTGCACCACATCTGCTCTTTAAACCAACAAAAGACTTCAGGGCAAAGGGGAGTCCTCTGAAGTGGTAAAGACCTCTTGTGAACACAGATTTCTTGGGAGGATGCAGGGTATTAAGGCCCCACTAAAGCCTGCAGTGCATTGCAGGTGGATACCATTGTTTGTTGGTGATCCCTGGGAGGGTGTCTGTGCAAGCATGAGACTCTGAAAGGACCTCTTAGGCTACCAAGCCCAGTCCCCAGTGCCTGATGGTCCGTAGTTACAATTCCACCTGCAAAAAACAGGAGCAAGGAGGCCTAAATCCAACTTCCACTGATGTCAGTGGAAGCACATCTGGGCTCACTCACATGCAGGTACATCCAAAGGACTTTAATAACATTTTCAGAGAATTTCAATTTTTAATGAAACAAGCTCATGTGAGGGGGAACCTGAAAAATTGAGCTGAGCCTAAGATGTTAAAATAATAAAGGAAGAAATTAAAGATGAACTTCAAGAGCTTAATAAAAACTAGTGCCCTGGAGAGGATAGCTTTAATCATTAATTTTATCAGTGTTTCTCTGGGCTGTTGATACCTCCTCTATCATGAGGAGATAATGTATTATGAAGAGGACATTATGAAGGGGACTTTCAATCACACTGTAAGGCACAGCCACCTTGTGTTCCGCAGATTCCTCCTGGGAACAGCAATTTTGCCATGGGACGTCAGAGATGCAGGGATGGTCTGCCTAACTGGGACACCAACGTATGCTTCAAAGTCTGCCCAGATGGTGCTGGCCAATGATGTTTTCTACAAGGTAAATTTGTGCCTGCCTCTGAAGACAAGAGGGAAAGCAGTGAAAGGTGTCAGAACCACTGGCAAAGCTGTAAAGGGTGTCAGAACCACTGGCAAAGCAGTGAAGCCTAGCAAAGTGGGAAATCCACCTTGTGAGTATGTTTCCCCTTTCAGGAATACAAGCAGAAGTATAAGAAGGTGAGGTCCCATCAGGCACTTTCCAGGTGGGAGGATACATGCTGCAAGTGGATTCCTGACATCTGAAAGAGCTACTTCCGACATTGCAATTCACGAGCAGGTTGTGTGATATTAGAGCTGTGAGACACAGGTGCATGGGATAGGGACAAGGAGGAAATTAAGTCTGAAAAGATTAGGGGGAACCTGTTTTTTGCAAGTCATGCCTTATGCAATTGACTCTTCGCCATACATACATCTCCATGCATCTCCTCTTTTACATATACACAGTTGTCCTTCTCAACACTCACATCAAGCATTACTGTTACTTGGCAGACTTGGCACTAAGGAAAGCAACACCCCAGTTCTCAAACCAGGGGCAAAAAAAAAAGACATGATGCTCTTTCCTGTGGTGCCCTTCTAAGCTCCCACCATTCCCTTTCTGTCATCAGAGAGACCGTGGGTAGGGGCAATCTGTGTGGAAGGATGGCAGTGTACTCTCTACTTCATTTCTCTAGAGCTGGCTAGAAGTAAGTGAGTGATGTGTCTGCACGGAAGAAATTCCTCTTCAGTTTTCGTTGGTGATCCCCCATCTTACTGCCAAGAAAAAAAATCACCTGAAAACTTTCAGCAGCTGCAGTCTGGACACCAATAAGCATCAACTGCTAGCAAAGCTGTCTGTGCACACTAAATTCCCTTGTAGCTCAGGGTCTGAAGATTGGGAATACTTAGGGTATCTCCAAAATCTAAAAGGGAGTTGGTGCATTCCCACTAGCTGAAATTATTTGGAAGGCTGTAGGAAGAGGTAATGGTCTAACAGGCACTAGTCCCACCTCAGCCTGAGTCAGTCCTTAGGCAGGAAGATGAAAAGAGAGCACTCAGAGAACTGCAAGTGAGAGATGCATGTTATGACAACTGAGGTAGCTGAGCTTTGGCTGGAATCTCTTACTCCCTAGGATTCTTTCTCTGTTTCATCCAAGTTGAACTCAGTTTGCTCGAAGGTTTGCCAGTAGCATAGGTGCTCAGTGAATTTTGCTGCCGTGGATAAAGAGCTGGAGAGAATGTCCTGCCACAGGTAAGGAAGAGAAAGGGAGAAGCTGGGATGGAGAGTCTGTGGAATGAGTCTATCTCCACAGTATGCTGTGGGGTATAAGATTAGTGATTCACAGAAGGGTGCGGAATTATATTAAGAGGAATATCATTCATGTAGCATCAGTTGGTAAATTAAAATATACATGCACGCTGTATGATAGTCCTCACCTCTTAGAATAAAAACCAGAAAAAAATATTCAGGGCAGAAAGAAACATCTTCCAGAGGTGAATTGCACCTGTGAGCAATTCTCTGACCTTCCTCTGAATAATTTGGTCTTTTTAGAAATTAGATCAGTACTAAATAAATAGGCTGCAAACAGAAGAATGCTCTTTTGGTTGGAAACAGAGAAATTTCCACAGTAGCTCAGACTTCTGGTCCATTTAATTTGGGATCCACCAGCACATAGCTTGTTCAGAAGCTGTTAGGCCCCTGTAATAGACAGTTCTGTGAATATATGCCTATTTTGAGCTCTTTCTATCTAAATACCGCAATATTGTCACCTCTTCAGGATTTGGGTGAGCCTCAGTGAATATTCATAACTTTTAAGCTATGGGGTTTAGGGGTTTGGAGTTTTGCAGTAATTGGGAATTACATGAGACCACCTAGTTCATTAAAACAAAATGAAAGACAGAGTTAAAGCCAGGCCTGCAAAGGTAAACAGTGCATGAATTCACTGCCTCCATATTTAAAGCCTTCAAAGCCTTTCAGTTAAAATTCCTTTTCCGCTCTGGATCTCAGCATGAGTCTGGCTGCGGGGAGGTTTTGTGTGGTGGCCTGTCAGCTTCCATCTCCAACACAGTGAAATTCAACTAATTGTAAGTGCACATTGCTTCAGGCGCATACAGCACACTGCCACTCGGGCCATGCACACGCGCCGTGACCCCTTCTACCTACTGTAAAACACAGTATTCTCTCCCCACACACCCTCTTTTCTTGATTTTTACTTGCAATCAACAAAAAGATGAGAGGCCAGAGCAAGGAGCAGAGATCTCCATTGTGTTTCTGCAAAAGTCGGTGTGGAGGGATTCAGTCCCACCACTGCCTATGTGCCAAGAATTGCAGCAATCATTGGATTGTGCCTCTATTAGTGAAAAAGGGTTGGCCAGAGAGCACAGTGTGGGACTGCATGTGTCTTCGGACTTTGACCTCACTGCCACGTCAGGCTCTCTGCATTGCAGCTGAGGGTCAGAAAGCAGCAGGAGGAAAAGAGGAATAGAAAAATAGGAAATACCTTACAGTTGAAGACCCTCTGTGACCCAAAATAGCCTCTGCTAGTGCTAATCCTCAGTTTCTTGTGAGGTTCTGTAAGGTCAGGCCTAATTTGCTCCTTATGCAAAACTGTTTCGTTCCTGAGCTTTCATGGCTCATGTGTATAGTCACAGATTGCTGGCATGTAATGTTCCCAGCAGGCTTTTTCTTCAGCATATTCTCATTCTTCAGAATTTGACATCTGAACTTCATCGAAGTCATCAGAGTTTGTTTCTGTTTCTGGTTTTGGTAGGCCAGATTTTACTTCCACCAAACTAGGGCTTGTTTTTTTACTCCTGAAACTATTATTTTTGGCTATCAGCTTGTCCATCACAGATTTTTAGTGATGTACTAGTTGCATGAATGCCATCATCTTCAACTTGACTCTCTTCTGAAGGTACAATGTAGGAGTACATTTAGCTTCGTCCCCCACAAATTTCCTGACTTCCCAACTTGGAGGATAATTTGCATCACTTTTGCTTCTGCCAGTTGATCAGCAGACTATCATGGCTGCAAACCATACATTTCACCCTTCCACACTTGCTTTTGTTGTCTGTCTTTGTGCACTCAGTAAGGTGTGCAGTCACTTGCTCCATCACACCTAGCATCATTTTTAAGGGCCTTGATGCTCTTCAGTGCATTAAGCACAATCCAGATTCACCAAGAGATCAGCTCCGTCAGGGTACTCAGGCAGAGCATAAATGTCCCCAAAATTCAATTAACTTGGCCTGGAGGCAGGTGCCTGCCCCCGGAATCCTAAAGCTCCTGTGGTGATGAGGGAATTTCAGGGAACTTTGTGATCCCAAAGCTCAGAAGTTAATGATTCTAGGTGCTGCTCTAGAAACGGGAAACTGTGTTTCTGAATTAATCTCTTTGTGCCTCAGTCTTGTTTAGCTCTTGTATAAGGTTCTGAAGACGTTGTTTCAATCCCACCCTGTGTTTTTATTATGTATTAGTACCTGATTCTTCACTTGGCAACTCAAGGTGCTACAGCTAAATGAGTCATGTAAATAAAGATTAATATTCGGTTAGTTGTTAGCACAACTCACCTTTCAGGCTGGTCCTCATGAAGTTCTGAGCAACCTTCCTGACGTGAGTAGCTAATTTTCATTACTGCAGAAGTGTTTCTTGTCCTTCAGATCACCTGCTAACTCTGCTCTCATGTTCAGTCGACCTGTGACACTCTATAATTTAATGTTGCTTCAGTGACAATAACATTGAAATTCAACCACGCAAGATCAACAATTTAAATAAATAGTTCTGACTGCTCTCAAAGAACTTGTAATCCAAAAGACTTTCACTGCCACTCACCACTGAACCTCACCACTTACGCTCACCTAATCATACAACACTTTTCTTCCCTAGCCATTGCACCTGAAGTGCTGGTTATATTGTACTTGAAGTGCTGTGTGCTCTGAAGGGCTGTTTGTGGTCTCTGTGAGGCTGCCACTTGGTTCTTGATAGAAGCAATCCCATTGCTATTTCTACTTCATTTTGGAAGCGATGATTGAGGTGCTAATGTTCAGGGATTCATCCACAACACCACAAGAAGCACACCAATTCCTTTTGGAGATGGGTATGTCAGAGGAAAGCAGTGAGCCAAAAATCATATCCTCATTTCTGGGCAGTGTGAAAATTATCATCCAGGAGTGCCAGACCCCTCTCCTGACTGTGAGAGTACCTTTCTCTGGAAGTAAACACTAGGCAGGGGAGCTCAGAGGAAGAAAATAGGTGCCACTAGCAGCCTGAGGAATTAATGTTAGAGAGAAGACAGTCTCAAAAATGCTTGAAGGAACAATTTCGTTTCATTAAATAATTTAAAAAGTCTTAGAAGAGTTAATAGAAACAGAGTATGATGATGTATGTGGCATACATGTGCATGTGTGTCAGATATAGGTAAGGATACACATCTGGATATAGATACAGATATAGATGTAGAAAGATATATATACAGTCTCTTCCTAACTGAAGTATTTTCATTAGTTTCGTCACTTCGTTTCTTTATTTCTAGGTGTTTTCATAAATATTTTTTTTTAAAGAGGTCATTCCAAATAATAGAGTCAAGGGGGACCTTTCCTTGTACCTTTTAATGTTGATTCAGAATGCACTGACTTTTTCTAATAGAGCAAAGGCAGCTGCTGCACATAAAGCCAGAAGAAACCAGTGTGCCAATGAAGTCCTTTTTTGAGGACTTCAATGAAAAGGAGCTATGTTTTTTTACTGTTCTTCTGCAAGACATTGATTCCATCCACAAGGCTTCACAAGGTAAGAAGTGGTGCCATAGCAAACTGGGGGCACAAGTATACCTCTCCTCACTTGGCCTTAAATGTCTTACACATTTGAACTCACATTTCCAAGAAGAGATTACAGTTAGGAAGAAGCTGATTAGATAGAATTGAGTGGCTCAGCTGATCCTGACATGTATTCTGATAGGTTTTGTGTTTCTGGAAGTAGCTATTCAAGAGAGTCAGGGCTTCTTCCTTTAATGGAGACTCTAGGTCTACTGTATCAGATGCATTGTCTCAGAGCACCTCACCCACCTTGTGGGCAGAGAGCCAGTCTCTAACACCAAAGCACAGAGGGAAATGTAGCGACACAGCCCAAAGGAATGAAGAAAATAAATAGCACGTCCTCACATGTCCTTTCTTACAGAGGGACTCAAGAAGGGCCAGACCCACAGTTCTCACAGATTTCTCAGAGTCCAGGCTCCCATTTCCTGCCTTCACACTGGTTTCTGCAAAAGAACATGAAATTTTGCCAGCCAGAAAACTCTCAGAGGATGTCCTCTTCTGCCAGCTGAGCCAGTGCTGGAGAGCAAATGGACTCCCACATTTTGAATTCACGGGTCGTCTGCCTACAATACAGCCTGGATTTTTCTTGAGCATTCTGGATATGAAGTCAAAGCATTTTCTCCCAGCAGTATGAATTTACTTGCCTTTTCTCCCCTGCAGTTGCGCTATGGTTTCTCTGAGGAACCAGAAATGCCTACAGCAATTGCTAGGATGGTTGATTTTTGCCATATTGACAGTGATAGTCATTAGTAAGCAAATACTGAATTCCCCATGTTGCAACTTTCTCTTGCAGCTTAAAGACATTACTGATTTCCCTGCTTTCTTTCCTGCCATGCTTCTTCTAAGTTACATATACGGCACAAACCTCATGATTACTCTACCATTCTTCTATTCCTCATGTTAATAAGCAGTAACAGCTGACATGTAGGGATTATTTTTGAAGAGTTACTGACAAGTCAGGAGGAGTTGTTGGTTTGAGGTGGAGCAGAAAATCATTAACCTTCAGCTAGTCATTAATTCCCAGGAAATGTCCACCCTGCAAGTCATTACTGCTCTTAGGATGAAAAGTGTTATACAAAAGCAGAGTATTATTATGAGGTGTGAAGATAGAGGAGAGGATGTTTTTCTGAGGGTAAGTATCCTCCTAATTTTATTTGGGTTTGATTTCATTTTCCTAACAGTTAAATTTCAGCAGAATGAGCACTGGGTTGCTTTAAACCATCGCTTCCCTCATATGTAACTCAGTTTGCACAGACATGTATATTTTTATTTTTTCTTTTTCTCTGAATACCGTTTATTTAAGTAATTGTTGGCTCTTTTCCTGTCCTTTGTTGACCCCAGGAAACAACTTTTTTTATGTGTTTCCATTCTGGGATTTCTATTATCTACTGACTTGAGCTGGGTGTACCTCCTTGAAAAGGCTCAGAAAAGGAGAGAGCTGAAGTTACTCTTGAACTGAAGTCAACCTATCTTCCAGTCTGAGGTCAAAGAAAACCATCACTTAGAAGGTAGTTTACAAGTCTACTGCCCAAGAAGAAATCATGGTGCAGCGTTATCACCTTCATGAAGTTAAAGGAGGTGGTTTTACAATTTAGTGGAAAGAAGTCATGCTGTTAATTAGTCACATTTATTTGACAAAAAAAAAAAAAAAAAGAAAAAAGGTGGAGGGTGAAAAGGGGAAAGGAAGTTGGGAAAGCAAAACAGAACAGAAGGGAAAAAATCTTTATGATGAGGTGCTCAGCAGGATGAAGGAACAAAAGGAAGGCTTTCTGCCTGTCTCCTGATATTTTCCAACTCAGCAAAAAAATCCATTGTGTAGCTTAAGGGGAAAAAAATGTTAAAGTTGAAAGCTTAGTGTGTGAAAGCAACTGCTCAACCATTGTGTAATATGGGCTAATGTAATGTCACTGTTTCCCCATGATGTAAGTTGCAATTTTTGTTCCAGTTGCTGTGGTCAATGTTATCGCTTTCACTTTTCAAAAGGGAGCAAAGGGGTGCATGGATATGGTATTTCTTTATACCCCCACCGCCCCTTCCCCACCCGAAACAAATACTTCTGTTAGGAAATATCAGGGCTGACCAGATGTCACCGACTTCTCTTTTTTTTTTTTTTTTTTTTTTTTTTTTGCATGTGTCCCTTAACAGCTGGCAAGAATATCAGCTCAAATTATTCACCACAAGCACACTCTTTCTGTTTGCCTCCAGATAAAGGGATTTGAAATCCTGGTTGTCAGAGAGGGATGCTGAAAACTGTGGAATGGATTTCTTTGGGCAGAGGGAATACTTCTTGAAGATCATGAAACCAGTCAGGGATGATCATGACTAGTATGCAAAACGAAACAGGTCCATTAGGGTTGGCACTTCATGTTCTCAGAATCTGTTTTAGCTTGGGATGTGTTC
Source organism: Psittacula echo (assembly GCF_963264785.1). Lineage (NCBI taxonomy): Eukaryota > Metazoa > Chordata > Aves > Psittaciformes > Psittacidae > Psittacula > Psittacula echo. The sequence goes on along the minus strand of NC_137738.1, from coordinate 31,826,358 downwards.
TTGGAACCTCTGTGAAGTGGCTTGTTCATAACAATCAATAAATCTAAATGTAGAGGCACTTTCTGTTTCAGTCATGTCAGCTGAAAAAAAAAATTAGATGTGGTTACAGATGAGAAATACAGTGGGTGGATGATAAAAACAGACTGCTGTGCATGGATGCTGTAGAATTGCTTAGGACCACAACCATGTGTCTGTGCTACCTTGAACTACGATTTCTACATTTGGCAAATGGGCTGAGGGCACAAGACAGCACTAGGTTTGTAGTGGGACTGCTCCACACACTTCTTTCTTTGTATTGAAAGGCTCAAGAGGATGGCAGTGGTGATGCAGGAAGTGGCACTCACTGCACATCCTGGAACCACACTCAGTGGGTGCCACTGTGCACAGTGGAGAACAGGAGGTGATTTAACCTCGTAGTCATAAGTTAATGGTCCTTGTCACCCGTGTCAGTAAGGACCATTACCTTCTGCCTAACCATAACTTTCTCCTTCTCCCTCCACATTTACAGTTATACATGCTTTTCAAATCTATCAAATCTGTACAACTGGTGTTGTATAGAATACTGCTAGGCTCTTCCCCAGTTATGGCTCCATTGCAAAGTGTGTTTTCCTTATATGAGCAAAGAAAGATAATTGAGAAGCTCAGTACATGGAAGTCATAGCATGATATCATTATTTTTAACATCAGATGAAGACAACTCAGAATTTCTGACAGCTCCTAGACAGGGGGAAACAAATCTCCATTCTTCACTTCAGCTCTGTCTCTAAACCGGAACAAACCACTGTGTTTATTTAATATTGCATCTTGTCTTTGGCGATGGTTTTAAATAGTCACTTTAAAAGAAAAAGGCAAAGATTTTTAATGAACAGTAAGGATGGCAACTAACTGTGGAAGAGTATGTAACACATGACATGGCCCGGGTATGGCAATGTTATGCTTCGCATATTAAGGCTAGTATTCTATTACTTGCCATCTCTAATGTAGCTGCAGAGATCCTCACTACTATATGACCAACAATGCTTATCTAAACCATACTAAGGTCTTTAAATTACATCATTGGCACTAAATTCCACTGGTGAATAAACTTCATGTATTCAAATCCTCTTATTTTGCCCTTTTACAGCAAGCAAGTAGAAACCAATTTATTGTTCCATGTTTATGATAGGAAACCATATCATTTTATCATGACATGGAAGCCTTTCCATATGCCTCATCACCTCCACTGTCAGTCTCCGCAATTCATCCAGCTTTGAGCCTACCTGTTCTGAAATGCAGAGGCAGGAACTGACTGTGGCTTTCTCTCCAGTTTAGGATGCGGGGAAATGGGGCTCTAGACTAGTGGAAAGGCAGCTTTGGGTTGCCTTGATTTCAGTAAGAAATCCTCGCTCCATCTTAGTCAATACCAGTATTGCCATTGACTTCAAAGGGGCCAAGATAGCGTCCTCCTGTGCCTTTATTTTTGTGCTGAAAAATGGGATATTATGCTACTTGCCATTGTTTCTGAAGTGGGTTAAGACGCATGTAAAAATTAAGCTATTAAATTTAAAAATATATATAATTATTACTGCATTTTCCATATTGTTTTCCATCATACTATTTTATTTGCTTCTCTGATGGCCCCAAGGCACAGAGCAGATGTTTTCATTGAGCTGTCCTCAATGACTTAAATTACTTCATCATTGAAAAATGGCAACAGTGCCAGTCTTTCTTGTAACATTCAGTCTCATCATCCCTCACATGCTTATAAAAGACGACTTCAGGAACATATATATATGGCATCAGAATCACCATCTTCAGATAACTCAGGCAAACAGTAGAAGGGAGATGGAGAGGTAAAGGTAGGCAGGGAAGACTTACAGAACACACGTTGGAAATGAGGAGAAAGAAGGAAAGGGAAAAAAGGCAAGTCATTTGTACAATTGAGTTTGGATTTTCCTCAACTATTCTTCAACTATTGATGGCCTGAAACCCAATATTAATTTAGCTTGAATCTGTTTTGCCTTAGAAATAATGAGGGAGCACTTTATTAAAAAAAGGAAAAATCATTCCTTGAATGTCTGACAGTAGAGCATTACTGAAAACTTCTGATTCCCCCAACAGAAAACCTCCTTTAAAAAAGACAAGTCATTAATCAGTAACAGCTGCTCCCAGCACCTGTTATTTATTCCCGTCATTAACACTTCCTTTAACATTTCTGACAGAAATGGGTATCTTTTCAATCTGATAGAAAAGTGCTCTTTGGAACATCCCCAGAACTTGGTGGCAGTGTTGGATCTACATCATGTGTTTACAGCTTACCCCAGTGTGGTATCGTAGCTCTTCTTTTTCACTTGTGGGTTGGGTTCTTTCTTTATTGTAACTGTAGATTTAAAAAGCACTGAACATTCCATATCTTTTACTGGATGCTTGTGCAGCCTCTAATCTTCAGTACCCTGGCCAAGTGGTTACAGGGACAGGGGCACACGGTGACTGTGGGGTGTGTACAGGTGCCAAAGGACTCTGTGGCACCACAGCTCCCCTATGCCTAATTCTCACTGAGGCAAATGGAAACACAGAGGGCTTACAGGCTGGGATTTCAGTGCTACAGGTCTTGTAATGTTTCTGTGTCAGTTTTGCCTTCTTTTGCAGCCTCCATCTCCCTGCTGAGGCCTTATGATAAACACTAATATATGATACAAAATAGTATATAATATAAAAGACATGTAGATGTGGTGTTTAGGGACATGTTTTAGTGGTGGATTTAACAGTGTTAGTTAACAGTTGGACTCGATGACCTTATGGGTCTTTTCCAACCTAAATGATTCTATGATGCTATATTTCTGAACTTAGCTAAACACAGCAGCAGTGAAGAAATGCAAGCATATCTGTTACACTGCTGCTCTTTGCTTCCTTTTTTTTTTTTCCCAACTCTCTCTTTCTGCTTAATAAATATCTGCTAAATCTGTTTCGTGCTTATTCACACTTTAAACATTGAGATTTGTAGTGGTTTCCTGCCACTTTTAGATAATGTTTTTCATCTGAAAGCCACTGTTTTCATTTAGGACTGTTGAAAGTGTGGCAACATTTCTGTTAGTCTTGGGGTTTATAACGTTGTTTTAGTGAAAAGCATGCATGGGGTTGGATTTAGGAGAACATTGTTTCTTTAATACAGATAGATAAAGAAAGCAGTGTATTGTATTTATCAAAAGGAAATGTCAGCAGAACTTTATAGTCTGGTAATTAGATAACGCAGATAAGTCTGCTGAGTTTGTGTGCTCACAACTGCCATTCCAGATAACACTTCCTGAAGTCAATTATAAGAACTTACTCAACATGGTAAATTTTTCATGGCTACTTTAAACTGTTCTTAAACTGACAAAGAGAGAAAGAGAGAAGGAAAGAAGGAGAAAGAGGAGGAGAGAGAGAAAGAAATAAAGAAGGGAGAGGAGAGGAAAGGAAAGAGAAAAGGAAAGCAAATTAAAAAGAGAAGAGAAGAGAAAATTAAGATACAGGCTACAACAAGCACCGTATGTAGTCGTTCCACATTAGCTTTTCTCTCTGAACAATACTGCTTGCTTTGAGCTTTGAGAGAAAACACTGGGCACCTGACTTTTCCAAAGACTCCCACAATCTCGACAGCAGCAGCAACAGCTGTGCCAAAACATCACCACTACAGGCAATGGAGAATTCCACGGGCCCTTTGATTCCAACCAAGGTAAAACCAGACTGAAGCAAGGGGCTTACATTTTTCAGACAGGTGGCCTTTGTAAACACCCATGTTTGCATGTATGGGAAACCTCGTAAAGGAAAATATTAGTGCCTTGAGAAGGAAAGCACTCAAGTAAAAGCTAAATTATCTTGGATGCAGAACTTGGATCGAGAGTTGGAGGCCTGATTCTGCTCTGTACAATTTTTATTTTAAACGTAGATGAGGTATTTTGACTCTATACCCACTAAATACATTCTGAAGAGGTTTAATTTTTTTGTATTAATGGTTAAGTATTAGCCTTTTATGCTAGGAGTTTACATCTCATAATGCTTTGTGCGTCATTTAGTTAGCTGTTCTTGAGGATACCAGTTTTCTGTGTGCAGGTTACCATCAAAAGTATTTTCTGACATATGGCCAAATCCTGCAGTTTGCTTGTGTTAAATACAACCTTCCTCAGGCCACTAAAATGCCACTCAGGGCTAGAAAATGGGACAAGAGGGAGAGCATACCCTTGAAGATGTTCATGTTTTAAGGCAAAATCAAAAGTAAAATGCACAAAATTTTAATGACATGAGATTCCCAGATAAATTCTATTTCTGGGAAAAATAAAGAAAAGGAAAGGAAGTTTTCAGTTAATTTACTGTCTGCCAGGAAACACACACTTGTGATTTTGCTATATTGCTTCACAGAGAAAGTGAAACTCACAAGAGCTTTTCAACATGGTATTTCGGTTTACCATAGTTGAAAAACAGTTTCCCTACTGAAAATCTCCTCATTAAAATATTGACTTTGAAGTGTTTTGAAGAAAATTTAGTTTTCTGTTAGCTCAAAGTTCTGAATAGAAACAATCATCCATCGTGAACATCCAAGCAGAGGTGGGAGCTGGGTGCAGAAATGGCTTTGCAGCACATGTCCTCCCCACACTTAAGCACTGGTCAGAGTTGTCTATCTGCTCTGTCTTTTCCCACAGAAAGTGCTACCCTCACAAAATCCTACTTCCATGTTACAAAATAGAACACAGGAGACCTCCATCCTGATCCTTTCTCCTGCTCTGTCTTTAACACCCTGGGAAATTACATTGTGGAGATACACATGCTAACCAGGAGTCCTAAGCCAGCACAGCTGTAAGCGCTTGAGCCTTGTCCAAACAGCTATGTATTTTCTTAATTCTACCTACATGTATATAGCCACACAACCATGCTCTGCAAAACACAATGGTATAATACTGTGTGTGGAACATGTAAGAAAATGCTTGGAGAATACAGCAGCAGCATGTTCTCACAGCCCAGAAAGCCAGCTGTGTCTTGAGCTGCATCTAAAGAAGCATGTCCAACAGGTCAAGGGAGGTCATTCTGCCCCTCTGCTCTGGTGAGATCCCACCTGGAGTATTGTGTTCAGTTCTTGAGTCCTCAGCACAGAAAAGACATGGACCTGCTGGAGTGGGTCTGGAGAAAGGCCACAAAAATTACCAAAGGGATGGAGTACCTCTCCTGTGGAGACAGGCTGAGACAGTTGGGGTTGCTCAACCTGGAGAAAAGACGACTCTGGGAAGACTTTAATTGCAGCCTTTTTAGTTCTTAAGTGAGGTCTACAAGAAAAACAGGGAGAGACTTTTTAGCAGGGCTTGTTCTGATAGGTTGAGGAGTGGTGGGTTTAAACTGAAAGAGGGGAGACTCAGAATAAACACGAGGAAGAAATTTTTTACAGTATCACAGTATGTTAGAGATTGGAGGGGACCTCAAAAGATCATCTAGTCCAATCCCCCTGCCAGAGCAGGAACACCTAGATGAGGTTACACAGGAATGTGTCCAGGCGGGTTTTGAATGTCTCCAGAGAAGGAGACTCCACAACCTCCCTGGGCAGCCTGTTCCAGTGTTCCGTCACCCTCACTGAGAAGAAGTTTCTTCTCAAGTTTAAGTGGAACTGAGGGTGGTAAAACACTGGTGCAGGTTGCCCAGAGAGGTGGTGGATGCACCATCCCAGGAGACATTCAAGGCCAGGCTGGATGTGATTCTGGGCAACCTGTTCTAGTTGTAGATGTCCCGGCTCACTGCAGGGGGGTTGGAATAGATGACTTTTGAAGGTGCCTTCCAACCCATACTATTCTATGAGTCTATGATTCTTCTACTAGCTCGGTTTGGATAAACAAATAAGGGAAAGTATCTGCATTGATGTACATAATCTTTCTTTTGATGTAGCTGCATCTACACCACCCATTCAGCTGGTATAGTTTTAAACCACAAAAAAAAGAAACTCACCCTGAACATATATAACCCATGCACAGAGCAGGCTTTAAAGTAGGCAATGCCAGTTTATATAGTTGCCCCTAGTAGGTGACATGAGTCTGCACTGACACTCACAGTTACCCCCACAGCTAACATGAGTTCCTCATCTATGCCAAGGAGTAAAGCATTCCTGAACATGGCACTGAGATGCTCTGGATACACCTGTGCTGGGAAATTAAGCAGCTCCTGTTCTCAATCATCTGTATCATTGTGTTGCTACAGGGGTCCCTGCTATGCTTTTGTCCCCACAGTTAGCAGTGTCCCAGGTTCTTCCTAGGCACAAAGCAGGAGCCATCCCCCACAGGCAGTGTGGTTGTGAGCTGTCAGTTTGGGAGAGTAAGGCAGTTTAACACTATGGACATAGACTAGTCCATACTGACTGGCTCTGAAGGGCCAGAGGGCAGCCCCAGCAGCCTCAAATGTATTGGTGCAGAAGATGAGGCTGCAGCACCAGGAGAAAAGACCAGGGATGTTTCTTCCTAAGAAAAAGCCCCAACCCATCATGAGGATGCTGTGACCTCCAGCCCCATCTCCCCTGCCTCCCTGACCCATTGACCAAGCAGCAGCCCCCCATAGCAGTGGGTCTGTTGTCCACCTCTGCCTCACTGCAAGCAGGAGAATCAGCCATCAAATTTTCACAATAGGCCACATGATTCACCTGAAAATCTGCCTTATAGTGCACATGGAGTCTTTCCTGGCCAGCTTCTTGATTTCTCCGACTTGCGCAGCAGGTAGCAGAGACACAGTCAGGTGAAGGTATTGGCTCCTGAAGAGGGGAGGGAATGCACAGGTTCCCCATTCATCTGTCACAAGGAGGTGTTGGCATCAGGAGGAGAGATTGCTGCTCAGTTTGGGATCCGGCCAAGAAGCAGTTCTCAGGTCATTTTGTTTGAAATACATGACTTTGGATGTTAAGCTGTACAAAGGGAGGTTTCCTAAGGTCTGTGTCATTTCTGCAGCTTTCCTCCTTGTCCCTCATTGTCCTAAACCAAGTTGTACCTGTATCTTTACCTGCAAAATCCTACAGCAGAGTGCCCGCTACAGAGCTTGAGTGCTAATCTGTGAGAGGAAGTTGACGGCAACATGGCCCTCCATGTCAACACTGCCGTGTGTGGCATCCTTTCTGTGCCATTGGTCTGCAGCTGCATCACATCCCCCCTGCACACACACCAACAGAGCTGCCTCCCTCCCGTTTGTCTCCTTGCTGCCAGTGCAGGGTTTGCATATCCTCCGTGCGATGATGGATGTTTCAATTGTGAGAGGGGTCTTCATTCCATACAAACATCTGAAAAGGCTTTGCAAAAAATAGCTCCCCATCTCGCAGACAAGCAATCTGACATGCAGAGATAGGAAATAGCCTTACTCGCCTTGGAGGGTATTTTAACGTTCCCCACCACCACGGTATCCTCTCACAAACACAAATGACCTCCTCCTGTTAGCACAACCAGGAGGCCACTTTCCTAAGGTCTTGGAAAGATTAAGTGACACAGGTCCAAGGTTGCACAGGAAGTCTGGAGGGAGCACTGGAAATAGAAGGTGGCCCTCCTGAGTCCCTCAACAGCGCCTTGACCACAAGACCATCCTTCCTCTCCCAAGGTTATACATTGGGTCTGATGGAGACAGGAATAGTACCCAGGTTTCCTGACACCCAAATTGGCCTGCTGCACTGTGTACAAAGTAAACACAGATATCAATTTAAAGCAATTTATAAGCCTGTGTCTTGCAATTAAAAGGAAGACATGCTGTCTGAACCCAAAGCTTCCTACGTTTCAAAAGGTGTAATGCACTTCACTTAAAAAGTCCCCTTGCACAAGCACAGCCGCTATTATCTCCCCACAGCTAACCTCTGCTGCTGTTTCAGTGCCTCTAAGCTCCTAACATGTCCTATGCATGCCAAATTTGCCAATGCCACTTGCCACAGAGATACTGGTCTGCAGGCAGAGGCATGGGCTGATGGGTGCCCTCTCCAGCCACCCTGTTGAGACCTGGCACCAAACGAGTCCAAGCCCTCCCTGGCTGCTGCAGGGCAGAGGGGAGAAGATGTTGCAGGTCAAGGTGGGAACATGTAGGGATGGTGCCACAGCAATGGCCTGGGGAGGGACATCAGGCCCCTGAGGTCCTGGCACCGTGGAGAGACTAGCACTGGGGGTATGAGCCACTCAGGAGGCAGACCTGGCTACACCAGCCATGGTCTTTCACGTCTCCCACTTCATCAGTATGTGCAGCTTTCCCGGGGAGAGCCAGAGATGTGCTGTGTCAGGAGCGGCACGGTGCCATGTGTCCCCGCAGCTCGTTGGAGCCTTTCCATTAACTTAATGGGCTTTGGATCAGGCCCTGAATTCTCAGCTGTCCTGGCTAAACGGCCTCCCCAGGCAGGCTCTCCTCTCATTTCAGAACCAAGAGGCCTTTCGGAGACCCTGCTGACAGGGAGGTTTCTGCCGCTTTCTGACAGCAGAGCTGCCATCAGCGGGCAAGCACTGCCCTGGCGGGGCTGAGGCAGGCACCCTTGCTGCCCCTTGCCCATGGTGTGCACCTCCTGCATCACAGCACGGTCCCTGCACATGCCACTCTATCTCAAGCAAACACACACAACTTCCACCCGCTGCCCAGATCATCCACTTTTTTCCCCAGAAAGGCCCAGGTACTAAATGTGAGGAGTGCAGATCCACACTACATGATTAAGCCTGCTACGGCCACCAAAAGCCCCTGTATATGCACACAAACTATACACACTAAGGTTTGGGGGAATTACTAATTCTGTACAAGAAATAAGTCCTGCAGCGTGGCAGTAGCCTCAGCCATGCTCATGACAGGAATGCGAGAAGCCATTGGGCTCATCGGTGTAGCAATCATTTCAGAAGGTGCTCCAGGAGGACAAGACAATGGATTCATAGAATCATAGGATAGTTAGGGTTGGAAAGGACCTTAAGATCAAGTTCCAATCCCTCTGCCATGGGCAGGGACACCTCACCCTAGACCATGTCAGCCAAGGCTCTGTCCAACCTGGCCTTGAACACTGCCAGGGATGGAGTATTTACCACTTCTTTGGGCAACCCATTCCAGTGCCTCAGCACCCTCACAGTAAAGAACTTCTTCCTTATATCTAACCTGAACTTCCCCTGTTTAAGTTTGAACCCATTGTCGTATCAATATAGTCCCTAATGAAGAGTCCGTCTCTAGTATCGTGGGCCTTCTCTTTGCCCACAGTACATTTTCCTTCATTCACAAAGCTCAGCACTTCTGTTAACTAGCACACTTGGACAAACTGAGCTTTCTGAAGCTTTTATATTTTTAAGCAAAGTTAGATAGATACCAATGTTGTGCCTCCAATGTGCTTTTCCAGACCTTTACCTGACTCCGTATTAGAGTAGCACTTGCTATAGCACTGAAAACCTAACATTATAGAAGCACTCAGCTGTCAATGACCTTCCGTTCATTACTGCTGTTTCTACAGAAGCAGCATTAAGAGGGCACAGCTGAGACCATGGCACTGACTGTGCAAAGTGCAGTGCATCGTAAGAGGCAAGCCTGCTCCAAAAGGCCTGGGAAGAAGAGGAAAGAGGGAGAAATAAAGTGATTTGCCCAAAGTTCAAGAGCAACTCATCTCTCAGCAACAGAGATGGCAATAAAGCCTGCCAATGCTCCCTCGTTTGTTCAGCCTGTGAGATTCTGTTGCTATGTGAACACCTGCTGCCATACACACTGTTGCGCCTCATTTAATAAATGATGCATTGACTGGTTATCGGCAGGTTGTTGTGTTACTGCTCAGGTGGAAAACCCTGTTCAGACCGTCACTGACGGGCTGGTTTTTAACACCTCGCATCACTCTCACAAAAGCTTTCCCTAAACAGACACTTTGGGATAGATGAAGAGTCTGACCCTGCTGGGTCACTTCATGAGAAGTGAGTTAGTGGATCCTGTCTAAGGTTTGGCTTAGCGAGAAAGTCTTATAGGCAGACAAGCCCCTGCAGTCAGTTTTCCATTGACCTCACACCAAAGTCCAACTCTAGTGGTTCATGCACTTATACATGCTGAAACAAGGGGAATACATATATACTTTACAGTTGTAGATCACCATCTGAGGTAATAGCTTGATTATATCTGCTATCTCACTCTGTGTTTTGGATAGCATCCCCCTCCCCTGAAGTGAATGAGAGCAGAGGTTTTTCATCTGCTCCCTGAGGCTGCAGGTGGACCACAATGATTTGGGTTCAGATTTAATGGGGCAAGAAGGAAATTATTTCCTAGGTTTTCCTTTTTTTCCTGAAGTGGAAGAACACTTTGCCTGTTTCTGAAGAGCAATTAACACACAGCGCAGCCTGAAGGACTTAGGGCAAACTAAATTGGGGAAATTGCCTTAGCATTGAAGCCAAGCCACAGGATGGGATCACCCTGCCCTTATATGAAAGCAGCAGGCACAAGGGGCAGAGTGGAAATCAAAGATGCAACTAATCCTCCAGACAGGTATCATAGCCAGAAAAGTTGTGGCCACCATTCAATTACGTGTCAGTCTTTCCTGGAGAAAGAAGAGCCACCCCCCAGCAGGCATGACTGGGGGAGCTCACATCCCATGGGCACACACTAAGGACCTGAACCGGGGACGCTCACTGGCATGCCCTGTGTGTCCCAAACTTGCCTGGACTCCAGGTAGGTGTTTGGGGTTGGAAGGAATGAAGAGATGAGTCATGATGAGCCCCACATCTGGACTGCGATGGAGCACACTCGCATGGCTCTTCCTTGGGAAGTGATGACATATATAAATACATACACAGCTGAACATGAGTGAGCAAACATTACTGTGGGTTCTGACAGACATTTGCCTTTGGGGTAACAGTGAGCACAACCTTAGGATCAACGTTTCAGAAGGTTAGGAGGGGAAAGAGCAGGGTCTACACAGAACAAGTTGTTCCCCACTCTTTGTGATAGGTCTTGGTACTATCCCATCCACCTTCAAATCCACGGAAGCCTGTCAGATGCCTGTTTGCAAGGTTCAATCAGTGCACCATTGGTTACAGAACATACATAGCACTCTGGTTATCATTAATAATATTTATTTTGGAAAAATATTTTAAAAATGAATCTTCATTAACAAAACAGTAAAAAAAACCTCAAATAACATTTGCACAATATTCCATAAATACATTTATATACAAAAAAATATAGTCACATAGACCCGAAGTGCCTTTGTACATATTTACCAAAAAATTTAAATTATAAAAAAATGAACATCACAAAATACTCAAACTTTACAATTATCATGAAAATATTTTTACAGATTCAAAAAAATAACACACTTTTTCTCACCTAGTAAAAACACATTTTAGTATCAAAAAAGACAATAAAGGCAGTGTTTGTGTCTCTAATTCAAGAAAAGACTGGCTCATAAGAATCCAAAATATACACTTCAGGCAGTGCATGCTTCTTATGTAGTAATTAAGTCCATTCATTTAAATATATATAGAAAAGCAACTGACCATAGTGCAATGATAAAATTCATAAAAGGCAGTGCAACAGTAATCTTTGAACACAGACCCTTGCCTGGTGTCCATCTTGTTTCTTTATTTTGCAGTCACTTTGCTAACTTCAGTAGAGAACCAGCTCAAGCCTGAATTTAGTTTCTCAGCAGCAGTCAGTGAAGGAATCTATATCCCATTCCTCTTTCAGCAGCATTCATTGGGGCACGTCTCCTCTGAAATTGTTCTGAACAACCACCTTGCCATATCGCCTCTGTTTTACACCTGGTGAGACAGAACATGAGCAGAGGTCATGAGATGGTCACAGAAAGTAAGAAGAGGGCTATAAGGCTGCAGAGCACTCTGTCTACGCAGGGCATAGAATGCACCCAAGACAGGGCAAGAATGCATTCTTGCAGGGCAAGAATGGATCCTGCATAAAACACACTAAAGGGCTGGTCAGAAGACCACAGCCACACTGTCACCGTACCCTTGTCTGCAAAGTCATTGTACACGTAACATCCGCAGCAGCAAGCCACTGAGCTTGTCTTTATAACATCCACAGCACGACAAACTCGAGCTGGCTATATTTCAACAGGTACAAATCACTATCACTATGGTACGATGGAAAAGGGTTTAGCTGCCCTGACGTGTTAGATGAGGGTTGCACACCAAGACTCCTCTGCTGCTCAAGTGCAAGGCAGTATACTAACCTCAGTTGCTATGATGCACTCATCTTTCTCTTCTGATATGACATACACCGACTGGTACTTTGTGTCCTTTGAAGTGGAATATACTGAATCTGGTCTTTTTCTTTCAGAAGTATCACTATTGAAGATAAAAAGAGACAACACAGGTCAGATGGCTGTTGCTTAATGATACCTCTGAGACACACACACACCTTTCCAAGTCAAGCCGCCCCCCATGCTCAGATGTGAGACATACCTCTTTAGTTGTACTGCACTTTTCTCCTCTGCCTCTGAATCATATGTTTCACACTTGGCTTCACATTTGCTGTGCTCCTCTTTAACAGAGTCCTCATTCTTGAGTTCATGCACCAAATTGTAATCCACTGATGGGTATCTGGCTTTGTAGCCATTTTTATCAGAGTTATCACTGTGAAAGTCTACTTTCTTATTCGTGTTCTTAATCTGAGTGGCACCAATGACACTTATGGATATGTCCTTCTCGCGCTGGCAGTTGGCCAGGTTGTTCATGGTCTCAGTCTCGCTCCTGCAGGCATCAGGCTGGTGGTGCCTCTTCTGCACTCTGAGCCGGACGCAAACGACCATAGCAGCACACCCCAGCAGCAGCATGAGGACCAGGATAATCCCAGCGCAGACGGCGATCCAGGGGAACTGGGCATTCTGGCCTTCTGTGTACTTCTCGGTGAAGTCCACGATGACCGGTCCCTGCGGCGGCTCGGGGAGCAGGAACTGGCAGTTGAGCCCACCATACCCCCGGGCGCACTCACAGACGTAGCGGTTGTTTCTTTCGTGGCAGGTGGCCCCGTTGTGGCAGGGGCTGTGTTCGCATCTGCTCACCGGGGTGCTGCAGTTCTTCCCATTGTATCCCGGGGGGCAGGTGCAGGAATAGTCATTGACGCCATCCTGACAGGTCCCTCCATTCACGCAGGGGAAGGAGGCGCAGTCGTCCACATTGTCATCACAGTGTCGCCCAGTGAAGCCAGCCTGGCACTGGCATATATAGGAGTTCCCCAGATCAACGCACTGGGCTCCTGCAAGACATCAAGGGGGACAAGTGCTGAGCGGTAGACAGAAGGACCCAACAGCCTCCCACCTGCTGCTCTTGCGGGACTGTCACAACCAGCAGCTGAGAAAAGCTTTGGTTTTGAAAGGTTAGTTCTACCATGGCCAAGTCTGATCCACCATAAAAAGTACAGGGTGGATTTTTTAAGGAAGATATTTGTTAATCAGATCGATGATTCATTCTCCATCCTATTCCCTTTTTAACAGTTCACTTAGCTTGGACAACAAAGCTAGTCCAGATCAGGTTAATACCACAATCTCACATTACAGAGTTTGAGTGGCAATGAATAAGGAAGACTGCAGTAAAGAAAGTCTTCGCTAGTTTAATGAGAACAAGAAGATTACTCTCAATGGATTACAAGTAATAATATTTAACACTTGCATGGCATTTTGCATCCACAGACCTCAGTCTTTGCCAAACATTTGCAAGTATAATCCTCCAGGTTTTTGTGCATGAAGCTTCAGACCAGTCTACCTGGCCACAGCCACCCTTTGAGAAAATGTGATCTGCAGCAGTGGCCCAAACAACACCATTACTTTTAAAGTACAGATCCTCCACCAAGTACACCATCAACGTGTCATGGGCCATGATTGATCAGTGGGCCTTGTTATCAACACCAGACCAGAAGCCAAAGCAACTGGATGGTCTCCTTTTAGAAGGTCACTGTAGTATGTTTGACCTCACCATTAGCACAAGGGCTGGAGCTGCAGTAATCGATTTTCTTCTCACAGTTGAACCCAGAATAACCCAGTGGGCAGCGGCAGCTGTATCCCCCATCAGGGTTGTCGGTGCATCTCCCACCATTGAAGCACGGTCCATCAGCACAAGTCATTGCGCTCAGCTCACAGTTTTTACCATAGAATCCTGGGGGGCATGTGCAGGAGTAGCTGTTCTCAAGATCCTGGGGGAAAGAAATGAGAAATGGTCAAAACATTTACCTGAAGCTGCTTTGAAATTCACAAAGGGATTCTGAAAATCAGTAAAACTGATGTTAGCTCCTCCCTTGGGCTTTCATATGGCACAAGCAACTCAAACTTACAGTGCAGCTTCCACCATTCTTGCAAGGGTTGGTGTCACACTCGTTGATTTCAATCTCACAGTTGGAGCCTGTGTACCCAGGTCGGCAAGAACATGTGTAGCTCCCCTGTCCTGTGTTGGTGCATGTGGCACCGTTCTTGCAGGGCTTGTGGTGGGTGCAGTAGTTCAGGTCTGTAATAGAGGACAGTCAAGACACTTGCTAGCCTGTAAGGCTAGCACAGGGTGGGGAAGCTCGAAAGAGCCACTTGCTCTCTGTGTTGTAAAACAGACTCTCAGGCAAGGGCTGAGAACTCACCCTGATTGCAGAAAAGGCCACCCCAGCCTTCCTGGCAGTTGCACTGCCACGGCTGCTGACAGGTACCATGAAGGCAGCCCGGGTACCGGATGCACTCATCACAGTATCGGCCCTGCCAACCCACTCTGCATCTGGAAAAAAAAGACCAACAACAGTCAGATTTAGACTTCTCACAGTTGGAAACCCTATCGCAAACTCTGCAAATACACTGATGCTAGGGATCAAGTTTCTTAAAAGCCCTCAGTGATCCTTCATGTGAGAAAGTCACCGAGTCCAACCATAGGATCAGCTTTCATCAGTCCCAGCTATTTCTTCCATTCCCTCAGATAGAGCCATGGTTCCAGGTAGTTAATTTGTTTACTCTAACAACAAACAGCTAAACCTTACACACAGCACTGTAAACTCATCAGGTTAAGCACTGTTGTTTGACTTGTAGATTAATACTTTGATCTGGCATCACCTGGATTTCTCAAATTACCATCTAATATGAAGAAAGGCATTTAAACCAACCCTTCAAATGACCAATAGCTTATTTAACACCACAACATCAACGTTACAGACAAAGAAGGGAGCAGGAGGAGAGTGGAAAACTTACTTGCATTCCCCAGGTTTGTCGCAGAAGCCGTGTTGCTCATCGCATCCAGGCAAACAAATCGCTGTAAACAAAGCAAGCAGCGACAGACATCAGCACCGGTGCCAAATGCCTCCCTTTTCTAAGTCCAATCCTGAGAGCACCTTGCAGGTGGGGGGCGAGCCCCTTTTACTAGGTCAGGGCAGTTAAGCACAGCTGAGTTAATCTCTGGAGTCTGCAGCAGTATTGATCTTGCCCCGTAACTGGGCACTTTACTTATCGCCAGGGATGAGCATTCTTCTTAATACAGTTGCACACAGACAAAAGAGGGCTCACAATTGCTCCCTTCCCCACAGCCCCCCACCCCCCTTCCCTTCCCAGTGAGGGTCAGAAGTCCTTTTTTCCAATTCTATGCACACAGCTCCACCTCTTAATATCCCCCGAAAGTGTGTGTGCAGATAAGAGTGGACAGCTGGTGTGCAGGGTGCCAGTGCAAGACAGCTGCTCTATTGTCTATTCTCTCCCAGCAGCTGCCCCACTGCAACAATACCCCAGCCCCAGAGCCAATGGGGCCGGCGGCCGGCGGCCGGGCAGCCTATCCCTGCCCACAGCTAATCTATGGCACACGCGTGATTTCGCTGCAAAAAAACTTTTTTTGTTGTTTCTTATTCAAATAAATAAGTCTAAAGTTCTTCCTCCCTCCTTCCCCCCACCCTCCGCCCCGCTCCGAAAAGGGGCGGGCGGCTGGGTGCAGCCCTGGTAAAAGAGGTAAGCAGGCCAGCGGGAGGGAGGATGAGGGAAGGGGAAAAAGGGACTTCTGCTCATTACTTCGCCTGGTTATGGAACTCATTAAGCAGGCACTGCGAAGTTTTAATTCAACAAAGCTAGCCGGAGACAATGGCATGCAAGGGAAAGAGGGGGAGGAGAAAAAGAAAGAAAGAATCAGCGCTGATAATCAGATCGCCTCCAAGTTGGAAAGAATGGATCTGGGGGCAAGGCAACGGGAAGCAATCTGCGACTGGCAGCTCCGCTCACTAACGGCAAAACATTCTCTCTGCCTGCACACATAAACACATCTCCCCTGCCTAGTATTGCTGCTATAAGCTGGTGTTTTTCTGAGAGGAAAAACAGAGTGAAGAGCCTACGTAACGAGTCAAGAAGAACAGACAGCCTTCTACTTTGCCATGGGAAGAGCAGCAATGTACAGGCATCCAAAAGTGCTGACAGCCCCGAAAGAGCTCATTATCAAAATGCTTCCTTTTTCCCCACCCCTTGACATAGCTGGGCTAGGCACTTTTGATCATGGGAAAGGTTGTAGTTCCTATTTAAAACACTATCAAAGGAAATGTGAGCCTCTCTGCCTGCTGTTTGTTGTGCAACTCTGTACCATGAACCGCTAAAAGCATCCTAGCAGTCACTAACAGTGTGAATAGTCAGTCTTGGCTCGGTTGGTAGCAGCTCAGCTGAGACCACAGTGTAGGTGGGCTTTAAGAAAAACAAAAACACAACATGGAGAAAACCAAGAGGCTGCTTTACAGCCTGTAACTGTTTTCTCCCTGCCTGCCTGGCCCTTTGATGACTGAGAGGAGCGCTCACCCAGTACGTCATCCTCCAGCGTACTTCAGATCCGTGTATGCACACAAACAGAGAATGCCATCACACACTTCAGCAGGAGCTGTGTGCATGTTTGGGTGTACACCACTGGGTATCTACAAAGGGTATCTGCCATCCCTGACTATCCTTGCTGTGATCTGTTTACTGTCCCAGCTTTTCCTGCTGTATCAACACACCACATTCCTCAACGACTTCAAGCTCAGGCATACTTTGAAACTCAGGTCCCTCACTACTTTATTAGTAGTAATGTTCACGGTAATAGCACAGAAGAGAGATGGGGAAGTAGTTGAATGTTCTTGTGGCTCCAGGTGCAACAATGTCTGTTAGTGGCAGTTTATGAGTACCCCAAATGAGAAATGTATGGTCTAGAGGCCACAGAGATGATCTTGCCAGCCCAATACTTTTCTCAGCACAAGGTGACATCAGACCATAACAAGCCTACCAATAAGCCTGCTGCATGGATGTTTCCAAAGCCTAGCTCCCTCTCTTGAAGCCATGTACCCTGTAGATGATGATATTGGTGTACCATGGTTGAAGGGGTGGCTACATATAAGTAGTAAGGCTGATATATTTTAATAAATCCTTGAGCAACTGCTGAACATTTTGTTATCAGGTTTGCTGTCTACAGCAATGAGCAGGAGTGTAATGTTCACACTGACATTTTATTAGGTTGAGAAGGGGCTGTCTAGGTTAACTTCCTTTGGCAATGCTGAAGGCCTCCTGTCTCCTGCACCACCAAAGCCTGTACACAGCATCAGACCTCCAATCACTGTAGCTTGGTTCCCCTCTCCCATGGGGCCTGATGTCAGAGAAATACCCTACAAGAGCTCGGAGAACACTGCTGTAACCAGCACCCAGGGAGACAAGAAGGTAGACACTCACGCTCAGTGCAGTACTGGCCTTTCCAGCCTGGGTTGCAGACTTTCTCGCCACGCTCTCCACAAGTGAAGTGACCAAAGGCATCATCTCGGGGGCGGCAGAAGACAGAGCAGCCTTCTCCATAGTAGTGCTCATCGCACACAAAGCGATAGGAGTACTTGAGGTCAGTGCGGCCACTGCTGTGCAGGTCCTGGGACCACTCTTCACCTACTGCCAAGTGCCTCTGGGTGGCCAGGCGGCTGATGAGGCGCTCGGGGTTTTCTGTGTGGAAGTGAAGAGGAGAGGTGTCATTAGGAAGCCTGAAGCAGGCAGGGACACAGGAAGATGCTCAACTGGGGGTGTCTGGCAGGAGGGGAACAGCAGAGGCAGGATGATAGGGCTGTGTGCCAACAGGTTGGCCTCTTTTCCCACAGTCTCCTGAAGAGGAGCAGGGATGGGATGAGGGGAACGTTCTTCACACCACAGAGAGAAGGGGCAAGTAGGGCTGCAAGGATGGGATTATGCTGGGCAAGAGTCTGTTTCAAGACAGTTACCTGTGGTGAGGTCATCAGGAGAGTCCGTATGCAGAGCTTCAATGATGAGTGAGAAGGTGCCCTGGGGAAAGGAGCAGAAACAACCCACAGGGAGAGCATGAGAGCAGGTAAGGCCAGAAGGCAGCATCCCAAGCACCCAGGAATTATCAATTCCCATCCCTGGGGGGATCAGTGGTCCCTTGGAAAAGCTCTTACCCAGGTAGGGTGGTCCGAGTGGATGGGATGGGATGAGGTGGGATGGGATGGGATGGGATGGGATGGGATGGGATGGGGTGGGATGGGGTGGGAGGGGATGGGTTGGTGGGCCGCCCCCTCCCTTGCCACCCCCCACTTACGGGCCAGGTGAAGCCGAAGGGGAAGCGGATGGGGTTACTGAAGGCTGGGTCCGCGCCGCCCGAGCCGTCAGGGACGCTGAAAGAGTTGGCACCGAGGACGGGGGTGATGGCGCTGCCGTAGGTGCAGGGCGGCTCGGGGGAGACGCTGGCCTGGTAGTGCTTGAGGCAGACGCGGAAGAAGGTCTTGCAGTCGCACTGCTGCAGCCCGCTGCCGCCGGGGCCGCCGCCGCGGCAGCAGTTGCGGTTGCTGAGCAGCCCCTTCTTATTGACAAACTCCTGCAGCTTCAGCTCGAAGACCCCGGAGCAGCCGACCTGCGGGGCGGGGACAGCGGCCGTCAGCCCTTCGAGCAGCTCGCTCCCCCAGCCCGAGCCTGGGCACCGGCGGGACCGACACCCCCCTCCTCCCCGCCTCCCCGGGAGCCGGTTGCAACAGGCAGTGGTAGTGCCCGGCACCGCCGCAGGACCCGCTCCCCCCGGTGCAGGGAGCACTGGAGGTGTTCCTGCCTCCCCTTCCGCCGCGGGCACCTACCTGGCAGCGGCTCAGCAGCACGGAGAGGAGGGCGAGTGTCAGCAGGAACCGACCTCCCATTTTGGAGGGGCAGCTCTGGTGCCCTCGCTTTCCTGCCCCTTGTCTTCTCCTCAGAGGGGAAAGGGGACAGTGTCTCTCGGGTGAAGAGTAAAACACAGCGGCCAGAGCCGCTCGCCCCAGCAGAGCTGGAAGAGTTAGTGTCACGGTCTCCTCCTTTCAGGAGAGTCTCTGACTTTTTGTCCCCCCTCTGTCGATAGCTCTAGGTGTAGCCTGTCGGCGGCTGACAGCTCTTTGAGATAGCAAAAGATTAAAAAAAGGAAAAAAGAAGGAAAAAAAATTGTTATGATTAATCTGCTAAATTCTTTTTCTTTCCCAATCCACGATGCTCCTCCTTTTCTCCAGGAAGAAAAATATAAAATAAAAGATTTGTTAAAAAAGCAACTTAATTCCCAAGAGAGGCAGAGAAAAGGCTTCCCAATGAAGATAAAAAATCGGCTATCTGGAAATCCCTGCAGAGGCGATAATTCCCGGTGCGGTGCGGTGCGGGAGCGGCTCTGCGCGGCTCTGCGCGACTGCGCTCGCCCTGCGCACGTCGGGGCTGTTGGGTGTCAAACGGCAGCAGGTCACGTCGGAGCCTTGATCCCTTTTTGTGTTTTTCTTTTTTTCCTTTTTATTTTATTATTTTTTCAGAAGCAGCGGAGCTCTCTCTCCTTGTTGTGGGCTCACTTTTGTTTTCAGAGGAATCCCAGCCAACAAAAACAAGCTCGTGTCTCAACAGAGGCGCGCTGAGCGTGTCCGGGTGTGCTCCTACGGGAGATTGGGGGAGGGTTGGGGGCTGCTCCGCGCTGCTCCGCTTCGCGCCGCGGCTCGGCGGCTCTCTCCGAGGGGGAAGCGCTAAGGATCTGCCTCTCCTTGGGTGCCTGCCTCCCTTATATCCCGCCGGCCGCCTGCATGCCTAATGAGATGCAAATGAGCAGCCCCCCAATCTGGCTAGAGCTGTCACAAAGGAGCCACTTTTCCAAACCCTCCTCTCAATGGATCGCCAAATGGTCAGTGAGCTGTAAAATGTGCAACCCTCCTCCCCCTCCCCTCCGCGCTCACAAAACGTGCTCATTTACATTCCTGCAAATTTGGTAACCGCAAGAATCCCCCTTCTGCTCCGGGGAGAGGTAACACCCCGCCGCACCGGGCAGCGGCAGCGCAACGCGCTCCGCCGAGGAAACGGCCCCGGGAACGGAGGCTGGAATTACCTCTCCAAACATGCAAAGCCACCGCCGTGCACCCAAAAAAGTAACTTGCTGACCGTGACCACTTCCAGGGGGCATCTTCGGCTTTAACGGGAAGAGGGAGGTGGGAGCCAGCGAGCCGCAGCAAGGGGGATCTGATCCCTCGAAATGCATTTCGTGTTTCCCTTGGCATAACCGGGATAATTGGAGGGGGGTGGTGGTGATGAATTTGGGCGAACCGAGCCGGGGCTCGGTCTTCCCTTGGCTCCGCTCACACTGCCAGTCCCGCCGGCGGAGGGAAGAGGGGTCCCGGGAATTCCGGCGGCGCGGGAGGGCGCGGGCGGGTTGGCGGAGGGGGACCCACGGAGAGACCCGGCTGCGCGGCTCCGCGGGTCCCGTCCCCGACACCACCGCTGCCGGAGAGAGCCACCGCTCCGCCCGGGTCCCTCATCCCTCTATGATTATGATCATCATCATCCCCAGCAACCTCTTCCTCTCTCTCTCTTTTTTCCTCCTTCAGCTTAGTAAAAAGTGAGTTTGGTGTGTGTCGTTCGCGTGGCTGTCATTAAGGCCGTTTGTTATTGTGTGAGGGCTGAATCAGTTAGCTCTTTGTGCTCTCAGCTGTATGGTAATGTAGACAGCACCTGCTCCCTGCACAATGCGAGGGAGAGAAAGAGCTCCCCTCGGCGCACGCTACTGCCTCTACAACAATGTCCGCACATTTTTTAAAGAAATCCCGTCCAGCACTTCCCTTCTCCGTAAAAAAAAAAAAAAAATTAATTAATAAAAATCCCCCCACCAACCCCTCAACTTCACACAAACCGGCACCTTATTATTGTTTTTATACATATCACAAGCTAGAACTTTTGTTTTGATCTTCAAAACGTGGAAAGGAGTACACTGGTGTGGTAAAAAAGGGACACAGATGATGACCATTTGAGTAGTAATTTAAAGCTGGATGGAAGCGGGGAATAAAAGTTGGAGAGCGACTCTGGCACGTCGCTCCAAGCGGGGTTTTCCATTTTGCTCGGGCCCCCCTGTTTAAACACCTTTGGTAGGCGCAGGCAGATTCATTAGGATGCAAGGTGTAACTGTCTCTGTAAATGTCATTTTAATTGTAACAGATCATTTCAGAACAGATTAAGCTTGTGTGCGAAAGAAGAGGATTTGGCCACAATAACCTCACTGTAGGTATGCCGTGCTAAAAGCCTTATTATGGCGACTTTATAGGGTTGAAACGTGCATTTGCATGGCAAAATGTGACTTTCATTGAAGCAGATGTCTTGATCACAAATTATCTTACAATGCGCTAGAAAAAAAAAAAAAAATCTTAAAGACTTCTTAAAGTAACCGCTTTGGGTAATACCAATTAAAAGAAAATCACTAATGAGTTCATTCAGCCCAACTCTTGACTGTTCAGGACTGTAGCTGCCCACGTTCATTTACTGGGTGTTGGTGGCATATACCCCAAACCCGAGTAGGTACATTCTGTACTTTAACAAATATACAGACTTCTGCAACTCAATGTGTGCGTCCTTTACCTCTAATTTTGGTCGAACGAGGGGCTTGCATACAGGTACTCTTCTCCCTTCTCCCTTCCCTCG
The DNA here is from genome assembly GCF_963264785.1 of Psittacula echo. Classification (NCBI taxonomy): domain Eukaryota; kingdom Metazoa; phylum Chordata; class Aves; order Psittaciformes; family Psittacidae; genus Psittacula; species Psittacula echo. Next base: position 31,804,538 of record NC_137738.1, on the reverse strand, counting down.
ACTCTTAAGCGAAAGCTTAAATGTAGAGGAATGTTTGGGGTTTGTGTTTGGGGTTCCCCCCCCCTCCCCCCCCGGAGCTATATCTAAGCAAAGAGGGGAGCAGCGATCACGCAGGCACCATGCGAGGGAGAGGGGAAGGCGGCGGGTCCAAGGCGGACCGGCCGCCCTCGCCCCCCGCCCCGCTCGGTCCCCATCCTCGGCTGCGGGGGGGACCGTGACACACAAGCACGACACCCTGCAGCAACGCCGGATTGAACCGTACATTACTTTTGCCACCTAGCGTCAGCATCTTTACAAGTGGCTTGCTGCTGCTTCGCAAATTTGGCTGCGGCGTTATCCCCGGGAAAGGGAGAGATAAGGGGGGGGAAATTACTTTGTATAGGAGATACTAAGCCAGTGGGGCAGAAGGGGGCTTGATATCTGGGGGTAGCCTGTCGGTGGAGGCGAGAAATGATATATCACCGCGGATCTTTTAATATGCGAGAGATAGAAAGTTGGTCCATTAGCATCCCCTTGCTTAAAAAACTGGAAATAAAAAGTTACACGCGCGGGGGCTTTAACCCAGCGATAAGAAAAAAAAAAAAAAAAAAAAAACAAAACGAAAAAACTTGCCCCCAAATCTTTAACAACCCCCCTTCGGTACCGGGTATTTGTTAAATTGACGTGGCACAGATTTCTCGATTACCGCTGCTGAGCGTGACTGAAAGGCGCCGTGAGAGCCGGCAGGATCCTGCCCACGGCGCTCATTCTTCTCCGGCTTAATTTATGCCACGCGATTCTGTATTGGGGAAATCAAGCAGAAAGCTCCTTTTTCTGCTTTTTTCCCCCCTCTCCCTCTCTCTTTCAGATGCTGGGCTAACGGGGAGACTGTTTAACTTAAGTGTTTCTATAGGAGGCTGTTGTAGTTTAACTCCTGCCCACCAGTAGCTGAGGCGAACAAAGGAGGGACTCGAGGTCCAACTATTCATCCATTCTCTGCACTTTAATTTTCATTGATTTCGAAGACAAGGGGAGCCCTTAGGGATTCTCGCTGAAGGGGGATGACACGCCTTTAGACGCGATCAGCCCCCCAGCCAGCCATCTGCTCCCAACCAAATGGCGCTTTTTCGCTCCCAACCGCGTGTCTCCGCACCGCGCTCGCCCGCCGCCCCCCGCCGCCCCCCGCGCCTCCCCGGCGCTGGTAACCGCGCACCGACACCGACCCCCGCGCACGGGGATGGGCCATCTCTCCCACACCGACGCCCGAGGCTCGGCCGCGCCCGCCCCACCGGGGAGAACCGGCGGCGGGACTCCCGGGGGCGGAATGCGGTGACCCCGCACGGCCGGGACGCTGCGGGCCCGGCCACGGGTGGCAGCGACTCGCTGGGGCGGGTGGGGTATTGTGCTCTCCCTCTTGCCCTAATCGATACCCTCTCCGCAACCACCCCCCTGCCCTGCCCTGGGCGCGAGGGATTTACGGTGCCACCGCTCAGCACCGCGGGCGAGAGCGCCCGGTCAGCCGCGGCCTTTATTTCTAAGCGAGCCAGATGACGGGAAATGTCACTTCAAAAGGATGTGCGTGTGTGCGTTAATTAGGGCGACGCTCTGGCACCGTTGGCGCGCAACCCTGATTTTTGCTGGGACGGAGGGCTTCGGGCATATGGCGAACGGTGCGCCGGCGGAGGGACGTGTACGTGTGGAGCTATGTGTAGCCGAGTGTGCATAATATTTTAATTAGGTCTATAGTCCCTACGGAGGTATGTGTGAGCGGCTGCCCCTTCGCCGCAGCCCTCCCTGCACACCCCCTTCACCTGTCCCCCCGGGACGGGATGGGACGGGATGGGAGGGCAGGGCAGGGCAGGCGGGGCGCCGCCGGGCCGGGGCTCTGCCTCCCCCTCGGGCCCTGCGCTCGGCGGCTTGCCCGGGGTGTGGGCTCTGGCCGGGGCCCCGCCGCCGAGCGCCCCAACCCGATCCGAGTCGGGAGGGCGGGGGGCGCAGAGTTGCCGCAAGGGAGCTCCGCCGGCCTTACCGTGTGCGGGGAGGGGAATTAAGAAGTTTAGCGTGTAGGTTAGCCCAAAGTTGCAAAGGCATGTGCTGATTAGAATAAGAAAGGGCAGTCGCGTGGCTCAGCTGGCACACAGCGAGGCCAGATGATAGATAGATAAGCAGCTCTGGGCCTTCCCTCCCCCCAGCCCCCTTTTTCAAATCGCAAATCATCTGCTCCAGCCCTATCCTAGCCCCTCATTTTCATGACAATGGTTGTGTGTTTACCTGTGATCCTGGGACGGGGCATTCCTTTGTCTCCCGAGGAGATTACCGCAGCCAGCTGCTCTCCAACCCTTCACTGGACAAATCCCGAAGTGGCCCCTATATGTGTTTTACTGATTGCACACGAGGAGAAAGCGAGAATCCCCTCCACACTCCCACACACCCCCCCCCGTCCCGTTCCCCTGCGCTACTTGTTTGTTTGGGTTTGCTCCCTGGCTTGCTTCCGACGGGATTTTCTTCGTGGGAAACTACGAGGGATAAAATTGGTCACTCGTGTACGTAAACTGCCGTTGCTCCTGGAGCAGAGGAGCACCACCCGCTCGAAGGGGCAGAGCCGTGGGGCCTCCCGGCGACGAGGGAACACCAGGGGCTCGGGGAAAGGAGGCCTCCCTCGCCTTGCTCCCCTCGGTCAGAAGTAGCACCCTGCCCAGAAGCCTCTCATGGACGCCCTGGGTCGGGCGGTACCACCGCCTCCCCTCCTTCCTGGTTTCTGCTCCGGGATGCAGTGATTCAAAGGCTCCCAGCATCCGCACCCGCACCCTGCCAGGGAGAAGTGCGGCCTCACATTTTGGGGATCTCTTTGCCCCCCTTGAACTTCGAGGACACTAGCGATCTTCTCTACACTAGAAGCCACAGATCGTGTTTGCATCCCTTCTGTGATCCCGAGATCTGCCCTGTGCCCCAGCACCCATCGCCCCGTTAGGCAAGTCTGGCATAACCCTGTGCAGCACAGAGGCCTGGTTCGTCTTGGCCATGGTGTCACAGTGCAGGAAGGGTGAGCGGTCAGGCTCCCATCATATACATGGGATAAAAAAAACATGATGGCACTTCTCAGAAAAATGTTTTGCATTCCAGCCACGAGATTTCACTGGATGGCTGGAAAGATTCCCTTCTGCTACTAACCTTGGTAGCAATATTCACTGCGTTCACCAGTTCTCATGGGGAAAACTCCTCTTCTCTTTTCCCTGGTTTTATTAATCATCATCTTAAGCCAGAACTCTATCAACGTAGCTGTAAACCACCACTCCAGAGAGTAGCTGGCAGGCCCCTCTCATTCTGTGACACCAGACCAGCGTTATGCTGTACTGCACTGCTTTTCATGCATGAAGGGGTTTTCTGTTCCCTGTGGCCCGCAGCCCCCTTGGCATAGTGTGCACATCTTGCTGCTGCGCAAAACCTGCTGCTAATAAACTCTGCAGGTGGAGGGCACAGTCTGAGTGTGTGTTTCCAGGGTTTTCCAAGCCACTTCCAATTTGAATCGGTTTTATTTCTTTCCTCATCTCTCTGTGTGAGGGGAAAGGGGGGGGAAAGGAGAAAGTGGGGGCAGAAACTCTTCTGCAGAAGGTAATTATGAGAAAGAGGATGGGTATCGATGGGGCGGGCCCGAGCTTTTGGAAATGCTCTCCCCTTTTCTGAGAGCATCTGCCCGGAGACGAACAGATGTGGGCACCTGCAGTGACAGGCCACATATGCTCCATCCTATTCACAGGCATTCAGACACAGCCACAATGGTGAGGCTTTGTGCACGCCAAGTCACCAAATATATTAATCTGTGCTCCCCAGAGCACCGCTCTGTTTAATTTTTCACCGGCAATAACATCTGATCTAATCCCCCACTGGCTTCCCCATGTCCCTCTTCCCCCCCGAGAAGATGTGGAGCTATTCAGGTCCCCCCACCTGTTGCTGACAGGGTGGAAGCAGGTCATGGTCTTCGCACGCCTGCAGCCAGGCCAGTGCCCCGAGGGAAACGCGGCTCCCCTCTACCGGCGAGGGCCGAGCAAAGCCAAACCAAGAGCCCCGCTGCCGGGGCCGCTTTGTTTACCCAATGCCAGCTCTACGGGGCCACATAAACCTCCGCTGGACGACTAGGGGGCTCGCAGTGTCGGTGCGCAACTCTTTCATCTCCCCGTGCCTCCCGCCCGGTCCCGGCATGTTCGGATACAACGGTCCCTCCGGCCCTATTATGGCCATACAAAGCCGAGGCACACCAGGCCGCGGGTGGGGCTCAAACCATCTGGGCCCCCCTGGCCCCGCGCCGCTGCCATGTGGAGGGACCCGCTGCAGCCGGCTAGCCCGGGCCGAGAAAGGGCGGGCAACGGCCACCGGCACAACACCGGCGGCAGCTACAGCCCTGTCACCTCAGGCCGGGCAAGGGCCCTGCCGCCAAGCGCATGCGTAGCCCCACCCCGCGGGAAGCGGAAGCGCAGGCTCGGGTCAGTGCCGGGGTGCTGTTGATGGGGGGGATAGGCGGCTGTTTCGTGAGCACGCCGCGCGGGCCCGGGGGAAGCGGGCGGGGGCTGGCGGTGTTTATGGGCGGTGAGGGTGACTGGAGTCCTGGTTCTCGCTCGTAACCTGGCCCGGGTGCTGCATGGCCTCGCGGGGTGCAGGCCTCGGCCCTCCCCTGTGAGGTGGCCCGGGACCGCAGGCTCCGGCTCTTCAAGGCAGTGGGACTGCGGGCGTGGCTGTGCGTCAGAAGTAGAAGGCTATGCTCCTCATCCCTTGTGCTGTGGGCTGTTGTGAGGGCTGAAGCTGTTATTGTGAACATTGCTGCTAACAGCCCTTTGAAGTACTGTGTGTTACCATGGGTGTAATAAACTTTGTGTCGTGATGGTTGGTTGCTGACAAAGTGAAATCTAGTGGTATCATGAGCTGTTGTAGGGGTCATCTCTCCAAAGTTTTGTGTCTCTATAAAGCTGGGAGTGAGAGGGAACATTTTTGGTTATTTCAGTTCGTGGAGAAAATACAGTCCCCTTCTCCACTCTTTATTATGCTTTCAATGTGTTTGATAGTAATATTAAAATGCAAGTAGTGGCCAAGGTGCTTGCTTATTGTTTGGATGTGAACTTGCTATTGATTAAACTAAAATTGATTTTTTTCCTGATAATCTATATCATAGACTTGTTTAAATTGTTAGGCAAGAGGAGTGCTTCAAATACAGGTGTGAGGAGGTGGGAAAATGTTTGTTTCCACTTTTTACAGTATAGTAGGTAACTGTATAGTAACTTATACCTGGTACTTGTTTCCCACACTTGGTGCTCGAGTCATGTCGCCACTATGGGCAGAATCATAACTAAAGTTTGCTCAAACAGGGCGTCTGTGTAGTGACCTCAGATCATTTCATCTGGCAGCGTGTGTTAATGTCTGAAAGATGATGGCCTTCATACCCACTGCTAGGTCTCCATGGAAAGTAATAAGAACCAATAGCCTACCAGTGCTCAAAACTGTTTTGAATCCGAGGTGCAGCTTTCCTGGAAAAGCAAATGTCTGGAGCCTTAAGAACACCCAGGTAACACTGGAAGTAACATTGTAGGGAGCAGGGCCCTAGCTTGTATCCATGTGCAGCTGTGAAGTGGTGTCCCTCAGGGATCAGTGTTGGGACCGGTCTTGTTCAACATCTTTGTTGGTGACATGGACAGTGGGATTGAGTGCACCCTCAGCAAGTTTGCCGATGACACCAACCTGTGTGGTTCGGTTGATACGCCGGAGGGAAGGGATGCCATCCAGAGGGACCTCGACACACTTGTGAGGTGGGCTGATGCCAACCTGATGAAGTCTGACCATGACAAGTGCAAGGTCCCACACCTGGGTCGGTGCAATCCCAGGCACAGCTACAGGTTGGGCAGAGAAGAGATTCAGAGCAGCCCTGCAGAGAAGAAGGACTTGGGGGTGTTGGTCGATGAAAAAATGAACATGAGCCAGCTTCAGTGTGCGCTCGCAGCCCAGAACGCCAACCGTATACAGGGCTGCATCAAAAGGAGCGTGACCAGCAGGTCAAAGGAGGTGATCCTGCCCCTCTACTCTGCTCTCGTGAGATCTCACCTGGAGTATTGTGTGCAGTTCTGGTGTCCTCATCATAAAAAGGACATGGAATGTTGGAACAAGTCCAGAGGAGGGCCACGAGGATGATCAGGGGCCTGGAGCACTTTCCGTATGGAGACAGGCTGAGAAAGTTGAGGCTGTTCAGCCTGGAGAAGAGAAGGCAGCGTGGAGACCTCATAGCAGCCTTCCAGTATCTGAAGGGGGCCTACAAGGATGCTGGGGATGGACTATTCATCAGGGACTGTAGTGACAGGACAAGGGGTAACGGGTTCAAAACTTAAACAGGGGAAGTTTAGATTGGATATAAGGAAGAAATTCTTTACTGAGAGGGTGGTGAGGCACTGGAATGGGTTGCCCAGGGAGATTGTGAATGCTCCATCCTTGGCGGTGTTCAAGGCCAGGTTGGATGAGGCCTTGGGTAACATGGTTTAGTGTGGGCTGTCCCTGCCCATGGCAGGGGGGTTGGAACTAGATGATCTTAAGGTCCTTTCCAACCCTAACTATTCTATGATTCTATGTTTATTCCTGATTTTGTAACAGTGAGGTCTGCTGTATGCTTTCAGCTTTATTTTGTATTTATTTCATATTACATTGTATAAGGCTTTTTTTTTTTCTGATGAGGGTGGTGAAACACTGAAACAGGTTGCCCACATTGCTGGTAGATGTCAGAGCCCTGGAAACATTCAAGGTGAGGCTGGACAGGGCTCTGAGCATCATGATCTGGTTGAAGGTGTCCTTGCTCATTGCATTGTTGGTTGAATCAGATGACCTTTAAAAGGTCCCTTCCAACTCAAACTACTTTATGATCCTGTGATTAAAGAGGGTGGTATTCAAAAACTGTATCTGGAGATTATTAGTTATTTAACATCTGCAGGCTCAGGAATATTTTTAAAAGCTGTCAATTCACAATGTTTTTGTGAATTCAGCTTCCTTTTTTTTATTTCTGAAAACTGTGTGTATCTTGTAATGTAACACTCCGGAGACAACCTGTCCTTGAAATGTCAGAAATTCATAGTGTGAAAACCAGGAAAAATCTTACCTGTTTAATTAAAACGTAGTGAAATCCTTCACTGTTTAGCTGAGAAAAGGATTTGACTTTTGAGTAAAATCAAAATAAGCCCAAAATATTTTCTGAGAATAAAGAATCTATTCTATGATTCTAAAACAAAGCTCGATGGAGCTTGTTATCATAGAATCATAGAATTATTAGGGTTGGAAAGGACCGTAAGATCATCTAGTTCCAATCCCCCTGCCATGGGCAGGGACACCACACACTAAACCATGCCACCCAAGGCTCTGTCCAACCTGGCCTTGAACACTGCTAGGGATGGAGCATTCACAACCTCCCTGGGCAACCCATTCCAGTGCCTCACCACCCTCTCAGTAAAGAATTTCTACCTCAGATCCAATCTAAACTTCCCCTGTTTAAGTTTTAACCCATTACCCCTTGTCCTGTCCCTACAGTCCCTGCAGTTACTTCTATTTTTCATTGGAAGTACCTTTAAAATAAAATAGTGCTGTGGTGGAGGAGACTGATGCTGTGGTAAAGGGAGGAGCACATCTGTGGTCGAGATTGTGCCAAACTTCTGTTGTGATTTCTAGAAATAAAAATGGAGTTCATCAAAGTTTTCATTTTATCCCACAACTTACTCTGCAGAACACATAAATTGGTTTGCTTGGTGCACTATTAAGTTCTACCACAGAATTCAGAGACTCTGTTCTTCAGTCGTTTGATATTTCCGAAACTGAATATAAGCTTATTCCATTTGTAATTGTTTAATGTCTAGCTGATGTTTACGTGCGTGTCTTTTAAAATAGATTGGTTCAAAATGCTGTACGTATTATAAATCCCATTTAATATATTAACTTATTCATTAATTTTATTATTAATGATAAACAGATTTGTAGATTCACAAAATATAGGTAAACCTCCAATTCTTTAAACAGGTCTTGAAAATTATGTTTTCAAATGACAGAATGGTACAATGGATTGAATTTCTGATTTGAAGCAGAACTGATACTACCAAAACCATTGCAGAAGTAGAGGCATTGCCACTAGTGCCATATCAGTGGGCTACTGTCTATAAACTCAGATGGTAACTGAGCCTTTTGCATAATCAAGGCACAAGACTGATTTCCAAAGTTACTCATATTTTCCCACTGACTTCAGTTAAAGACATTTGTATACTATTTAGTGTGAAAATCAAGCCGTTAATTCCTGTGTTGTACACTCAGCTGTTATGTAGCTTTTAATTATGTTTGTACTTGGTTTTCTAGCAGTGCATACATTTCTGTATTTTTTTCTATTAATCTGAATTTGAGTTGTACTTAAGAAAACCTTTAGATATTTATAGTTTTCAGTGACAGAAAAACAGAAGTGGAAGGCAAAGTGAATGGGCATTTACATCCAGTTTGTTGATGGGAAGAAAACTGGTTCAAACTGTTTAAAGGCCAGGACAACAAAGCAAAGTATCAGCAAAAGCAGAAAAATAACAGTTCCGTTTCTATGCTGTTTGGTTGTTATTTTTTGTTTGTTTGCCTTGTGTTTTGTTTTGCTGTATGTTTTGTTTGTTGGGGGGTTTTATTGTATAATTCTGTTATGTTTCTCAGTATTGCATTTAGAATATTGTTTTTATTCTTCTTCTTTCAGACTGCTGTGAGTTTCAGAGATCAGCCATGGGCATTAAAGGTTTGCAGGGATTTGTGGAGAGAGTTTGCCCTGATGCATGCAGGACTGTAGATCTGAGAGAAATGGCACAAAAACATTGCATCGATCATCCTGATTCTCCGCCTGTTATCGTAGTAGATGCCATGAGTTGTGTTAGATACTGGTATACACCAGAATCCTGGGTGTGTGGTGGCCAGTGGCGGGAGTTCCTTGCCGTTTTAGAGGAGTTTATTAAAGTTTTTATGGCAGCTGGTATCAAGTTGGTGTTTTTCTTTGATGGAGTGGTAGAATCGAAAAAGAGAGATGAGTGGATCAAACGGAGGTTGCAGAATAACAAGGAGATAGCCAGAATGTTTCAGTTTATCAAGACTCACAGGAAACAACCAGGGAGAGAAATGTTCGTGATGCCTTCAGCTTTGCCTACTTTTACACGTTTTGCCCTGAAGTCACTTGGTCAAAAAACAGTATGCACATTGCAGGAGGCAGACTTTGAGGTGGCTGCATATGGTTTGCAACATAACTGCATAGGAATTCTTGGGCAAGATAGTGACTACCTCATCTATAATACATGCCCCTACTTTTCCATTGAGAAGCTCCGTTTGGACAGGCTGGTCACTGTTATGTACTCTCGAGAAGATCTTTGTCGTGCACTGGGTCTTAGTTTAACACACCTCCCTCTCTTTGCTTGCTTGCTTGGCAATGATGTTGTTCCAGAAAACTTGTTGGAAGGCTTTTGGCATAAATGCTTAGTCAGCAGTCCCCATAAGAATAACAGCTACAACAGAAGAACAAACATATTTTTTGCTGTAGCAAATTACATCTCAAAAGTTCCACGGTCGTACAGCAGCCTGAAACACTTAGAAGACATTCTGCCTCTGGGATCAGACAAGACATTGCTTTACAGAGGAGTGGAGTCCTATCTTTTACCTGGGCAGCAGTCTCCATGGATTCCTCCCAAAGTAACAAGTTGCCAAATGTTTTCCCTTCAACAAGAAACAGCCATGTGTCAAGATAAAGAAATCTTTCAGGTACCTTGTTTTTTAAAGCTTCATGGTCACTTGATGCCATGACTATTTAGTGGAAGTCAGTAATGAGTACACTGAACCTATTGATTGAAATTTGCTTGAGCAAAATCTATTGTCTGTTAAGTACAGCCATGCTTAGGACTGTTACATGCATCACCCTGAAAGCAGATGGTTCCTTTCTCTTTGAAGCATCAAGCAGTTCAAATAATGGGTAGCAGCTTCTGTATAGGCCTATAGCTGAGCATAGAGAGTACTTCCCATGTATTGCACAATGTAATGGTACAGTTATTCTTTGAGCATCCACAGGTCAGCTACAGCTATTTAGTGGTCTGCTTGACTGTATCTGGTACATGCAGTCAAAATACCAAAGGGAGCTGTGCTAAGAATGCAGAAGTTGAAATTGTCCTTGTGGAGGAGATGAGGAAACTTCCTATAAATCTGTATTTTGTGATTTTTGGATCAGGTTAATAATCATTCAGATTTATTGTCCCTGAAGGAACCAAAAGCACTTTGAGGGGCTTGTTAATTCTAGAAGGATAGAGATGCACTAGCAAGTTTCACTAATGGCTTCACATATGGGCAGAGATGCTCTGATGTATTTTAGTCATCTGTTGCTCCCTGTTTTGTTAGGTCCCTACAGACTTCAAATACAGCACGTTATTTTTCTGTCATGTTGAGCATTTTCTTTAAAATTAGTTTTCTGTTGTGGCTAAGACAATAGTGGCAATATCCTTACTCCTTAAGAAAATGAGCCATGCGGTCTTTATGACAAGTGGTCATTATTTCTAGCCTTGATCTTTCATTTGAAGAGCTACAGTTCTCTAGTGTCATGCTGAGCTACTGCTGTAATAAAATAATAATGTTTAGAAACTCCACTGAAGAATGCCTCGCTGCATAATTCCTATGTTAAGCCTGGGCCAGGGAAATTGCAGGCAAAGTTGTAGGCATGTTAACTTGTTGTTTGGTTTTGTTACAGGTGTTTAAATATTGTATATGTAATGGGTGTGCTTTGCTTCATATTTTGAAAACCATATGTAGTTCTGCTTACCTTGCACATAATCTGAACTGCATGTAAATGACATACACAGCTCAGTTCCAACTTTGAAGACACATTCCTGCTTCTCCCTGAAAAGAATATGGGTAATGCTGCAATTCTGCTTTTCAGCAACAGTCTGCAGGCCTGGTGTTCCTCACTAGAGTAGATTGTATTTCTTTTCTTGGGGAAAAAGCTCTTGCTGAGTAAAAGTGTGGTGAAGGTGAGTATGCTAGTTTCACCACAATGTATACTATGCAGAGTCAGCTCAGGAAAGAAATGGAGTTGTCTCATGTATTTCATCTTGCAATAAAAGTTTGGGGTTTGTTGTACCTTCAGTCACTATTTGAAGAGGGAACATGCATTTTCAGATGACTAAGGGAGGGCAGCTCATTTCTCTGTGTCTGAATTCAGAATTAATTTTAAGAATAATTACTCTCTAAAAAACTGTCATTAACCCCCCCAAGTTTTAAGAATTCAGGGAGGGGCAAGAAAGTCAGTGATGGTTTTCCTGGGGTTTCCTGTCCCCAGAAAGGTAGATGTCTGAAAGTATACTATACTGGTGTTACTTGAAAAAGCACTTGTTCCAACCCTGACAGTTCACTCCATTTACACTGCTAGAGAAAGTACTGTTTCCTTGAACAGTGAATGCATTTTGTTAGTTTTTAATCCTCCTTAATTTTGGAGATAATGCCTCCTTCTTTCTTTGAACAGTTAGCTAAAGAACAGCATGTCCAATCTGAAAATTACACAATCTTCAATATCCTGAGTAAGGGAGAGATCGAATGCAGCAACTCTTTGGAAGATGAATCTGATACAGAGATTCCTGGACAGGCACTTATCTACCGCCCTGCTCGTCAGCATATTTATTCTATCTTGTTGGAATCTGGAAAAGGTAAGGATTAAGCTACTTATACCACTATTCAAGTATACTTTCAGTTTTGAAATATAAAATCTTGAGATCACTTTTTCAGTGGCTACATCAGCATGGAATTTAGGATAAAAACTGTGGGCAGCTGAATGCACCTCTTAAGGAATAAAGAGAAAATGTGACAATGAGATTGCAGGCTTTCTAAATGCTGTTCAATTTCAGTGCTTTTAAGGATTTTTTTTTTTTAATTGGGGTTTTTTGCTTGTTAAACGGAAAGCTGTGAAAGTTGTTAATGAGCAACAGATTGAGCAGAACAGTGACATTTAGAAGATTTTAAAAGTTTGAGAGAATATGAAACCTTATGTTGTATTGATAAGTGTAGCTCCTGATGAATTAGTGAGTTGTTTGCACTTCTGCAAAACAGTAATGCACTGTTAGAGTCTTACCTTCTGTTGATTTTAAGTCTGCAATTTTAAGAACAGTGGATAGTCAAATATAGTTACTGTAGTAACACTAATGCAGTCAGGCCAAAAATTATTAGTTCTTTTATCAAAGTACAGGAAAATACAATTTCTTTATCCAGTGGTATAAATAGCAGTTTTGTAGCAGTTGTGTGTATATGTGTGCTTCCATTCTTCTGCTTTAAGACAGAGAATCCTTTATTCGCATCTGGAACAAATTTTATGTTCTTAAGACTTCCATTAGTTAAATGTTATCTTTACAGTGTCTTTTAGGCAATGAGTTGAAAATTAAAAATGCACTGAACTTTTATTCTTTTTAATATGTTGTGTCTTCTTGGTAGTCACTTTACATTTTATTGACGAAGGTGCACCTCCATCAAACCTAATATTCAAACTACGTGCTTAGAAAGCCACAGAAAGGTAATTAAATACCTGGCTTGCTTCAGCAGCTAGAGGTTGAGTTGTTCCATAATAGGAAAAAAAAACCCAAACCCAAACAATAGGAAATACTGAATCAGAGTTTACATAGTAGGGATGTTGGTAGATGAGAAGCTCAACATGACCAGCTTCCAGTACCTAAAGGAGGCCTACAAGAGAGCTGGAGAGGAACTTTTTACAAAGGCCTGTAGTAATAGGACAAGGGGAATGGCTTTAATCTGAATGAAAGTAGATTTAAATTAGATATTAGGGAGAAATTCTTCACCATGAGAGTGGTGAGACATTGACGCAGGTTGCCCAGAGAAGTTGTGAATGTCCCATCCCTGGCAGTGAGTCGTGACTGCTCCTGAACCCAGGACACAGTGTCAAGGCCCGGATGCATGAGTCTTTGAGCAACCTGGTCTTGTGGGAAGTATCCCTGCCCATGACAGGGGGATTGGAATTAGATGAGCTTTAAGGTCCCTTCCAACCCAAACCATTCTATGATTCTATGATAGTCATTTGGAGAGAGTAATGGAATCTCAGCAGTAATCATGCACATCTGTCATTTCTCATTTTTCAGCCTACTGCCTCTAAATTTTGTAGATAATTATAACTTGGTTGGGTTTTATTTATTATTCTAAGTAGTAGGATATTCATTGATGCTTTCAGAAACATCCAGACAAAAAACTGCTAATTAACAATCGTTGCTGTGAGATGGCAGGGTAGTAGGCAGATTTGCATTTATGTTATAGTGTTTGTAGTTCTCAGATAAAGAAGATTACAATTGAAATACCAAAACATTAATTTATAATCCTGTTGAAAAGAAATTTGAATGGGAAAGAGGTCTTCTTTTGTGAAAGTGATTTTAGAATAAACCCACAGATAACATGTATTATTTGTTCTCAGTTTGCTTCAAATTCCAGAGTTAATTTTCTAAAGTAAATCGTACTTGTGCACCCTCAGTTCTTAACCCTTCCCAGAAGGTAGATAGAGTGTGTCCGCATGGGCACTCCTATTAAATTTGCATTTTTAGTGCATGTATTTACCTCTAACTGCTTTAACCACATCAGTTCCTAGGAGTTCATGGGTTGTTTTTGTATTCCAGTGTATAGTTGCTTCTAAGTCAAGTGTGTAGGTCATTAATCAGAGCCTGTATGAGAATTCATAAGTAAATGTAATAATTATTTTTTATTTATGAACTTGCTGATGGACCTACGTGGAATTTTTTTCTTAAAGTAAGTAGAATCCTTTGCCAGTTTCCCTTAGATGAGATTAAGTTGACTTTTGTAATTCAGTGAGGGGTAGGAAGGGAAGAAGTAATTTACACTGTACGTAGGTTGTAGTATAATGTAGAAAGACTTTGGATTAGCATTAAAAGGAGCTTGTTGGAAGGAGTCAACCAATTAAATTAGTCCATGTGGAGTCTGCTGCCGTTGTGATAGGGTTGCTAATGTAGCTCATTTGAAGCTATCTTGGCTAACTGTATACAGTATTCTAGTTTGCAGTGGAGATGTGTTAGTGATCCTCTTTTTTATTCCTTAAGATTCCTCAAATACAAGATTGCAGTGTTGGACAATGACTTCCTTGCAGTTTGCAAATCTGCTTATTTACTGTTGAATACTGTTGAATAGGGATAGCAAAGCAAGATAGTAAAAGCAGCAGTTACAGTTTTAGTTAGAACTGGTTAAAAGTAATGTAAACTGTTTCCTCTATCCTGAAACAAGAAACCATTAGTTTTGAATGTCTAGGTTGAGAGTGCCTAAGAAACCCAAAAATCCAAAAAATGTTGTCATATCCTTTGAAATCACGCATCTAGATCAAACCACTTTGCCTGGAGCCATAGCTTGATACACATTTCTATTGCTGTCAGTGCCAGTTTAGCTAATTCTTTTGCGCAGACACTTATTTCAGTCCCCATGCAATCTCTCAGTTGTGCTGGTACAGCTGTTTGTGCAGCTGTGTGGTAGCCCAATTTGAGAACTAAAAATAGTTCCCCTCCTCTCTCTCTTCTCTCCCTTTCTTGCAGTCAGGTGACTAACATGGTTCTGTTTCCTCATCTGACTCTGTGTAGCCACAAACAGCTGTGGTGAAACAGCCCAAGGGAATAGCAGTGAGTGGGAGCAAACAAATCAGTGTCAAGTCACCTATAAAAGGTAGCAGTGCTGCTGAAAGAATTGCTCATGAAGCTATGCCTTTGGTATAGTTTGGTATATGGTAAGCATGTGTGTACCTTTACTTGTGGAAATGTTGCTAGAATCACAGCTTTATTTGTGATCCTACAAAAATAAGTAAGAGGTTGATGGTGATCCTGATAACATGGTATTTGTTGCCTGTGTATTTTAAAAGTATGTTCAAAATTTCTGATCATTATGTAGAATATTGCATATGGTGATACATAAATTGTCAACTTTTAGCATCTTTCCTAGAAAAATAGTGCTATTAGAGAAGTTCAATAAGGAGGGGAAAATAACAGTAAATAATGCACCTTGATAGTCCAGCCAGGCTCGCTGTTTTGTGTGCAAATTCGGAAGAAAGCCAGCAGGTTTAGGCACTACCGCAGTCCATGGAAGAATGACCTGCACCTGCATGACTGGTGCCAATTAGGGGGTTATGTAATGCCCCTTGTGCGGCCATTGGCTTCTCAGGGCCAGCTCCTGGAAGTTCTGTCATCCCTCCCAATTTTAACATTGGCAGGCCAGACTGATCCTCACTTGGACACTGTCAAAACCAGTCCATTAGCAGAATTTTTGCCAGTTACCACCAGCGACTTACGGCTGGCACTGTTTCAGGTGTAAAGGAGCACACGTATTTCCAACTTCTTGTGTTTGGTGTTTTTCACATGGTTGAAATTTGCAGCTTCCACAGGTAGTTTAGAATCTATTTAAAGAAAGGAACTGCTGGTTTTTGAATTTCACTGTTGATGACTCTGTATATGCATTGTAGAAAAAGAAGTTTGAAAAATTGTTTGTTTGTTTTCCCAGAGATATTTCCATGCAGGGAGAGTTGGCATTTAGTAGTCATGTCTGTGTTTTGTTCTTGGTATGTTAATGTGCTGTCAGTTTGCAGGACCTTGCTTTCTGCTATATTTATTTAGCTACTTATGTGAACAGTAATGTACTTTTGTTACTAATGGACTATAATAGTGAAAAGCACTCTGCTGATGGGGCGTTACTTCCTGTACCAACATTCACATACATTAAAAGAACAAAACTAGAGGTTTCCTACTGACTTGTGCTTGAGCTCAATGGTGATGTAAAAATAGTATAGGAATTTGGAATTGAGAGACATTTTGATAAGTTGTTCTGAGTTGTGGGACTTATAAAGAGTGGCTTTGTGCCAGCTTCCCCTCAGCAAAGCTTTTATATTTCCATGTTCTTCCTAGCATCTTCTTAACTTCTCCCCATGTCTTTGACAAACCCCTCCAGCAATATATGGTGTTCCTAAGTATGTTCCCTATTGCCTTCTGCTCTCCCCTAATGCCATCTACCTTTTTACTCAGTTCTATAACTACTTGTGTATTGATTTGCCATACATCCAGTGCATTTGGATACAACAGGTGACTTGACTTTCCTATCTTTCTTTCAGTTGATGTTCTAACAGGATCTCTGTCAGCTGAGTCACCAGTTTCACAACATGTTTAGGATTTTAATACATTTGAAATCTCTTCTCCTCTGTCAGGCTTAGTTGAAACAGAGCAGTGCACCATGAATTAATTATAAGACAGATGTCCTAATTGTATTAGGTTTGCTTCTGTAAGAAGCCAGGCTAAAATTTGAGAGGCTGAGTGAGCTCAATAGGTTGACTAAAGCAGAATAATTTACATATAAATCTTAAATGAGAATGCTAAAATATCAAAATGTTTCTGAAAGTGACTTCAGGGTATTAAATTGAAGGTTTGGTGGGTTTTTTTTATGAAATAGCATTATCATAGGCAATGATTTATATTCAAGATGTGAGACTATTCAGCTACTGAAATGTGCTGTTGAAAGCTTTTTTCTTTTTTTTCCCTCCGTGTAAGCGTTTTTCATTTTATTCTTAATGTCATCAGTTTTTGAACAGTGAAGCATGGGAAGCCAGGTCTCATGCTGTCCGTTAGAGTCCAGCAGTTGATTCTTCAGCCCCTCACCTTTATTGGGAGTTTGTGCTGCAGGTCAGTGGGGAAGGAAGAAGAAGCAGGGCCGTAAACCAGATTTTGTTGTGTTCTTCTCTCCTGCCTCTTTTATCCCTGACACTAGAACTCCATCTGAGGCATTTCTGCTCATTCATTCATGCCAACAGTCATTTGCAGTGTTGAGCTATGAATGAGATCGGGAAATTAATGTAACTGAACTTTTTGGGTGGTGGAGGGAAAGGAAGGAGAGTGTTGGAGAGGTCTGGTTTATTTTAAGCTAGGTGAAGTTTTTCATTAGGGTTCATAATGTGGCATCAGAAATACTTGTGCAATAAAGTGCAGGGTGTTTGCAATTGATGATAAAAGGCAGAAATTGTAAAGAGTGGCCTCAGCACTGGGTGAGAGCTGGAAGGAATTAGATACAACTCTGTGAATCTGGAAAGTGACAAGGGTGGGAAAGCTGTAAGATTTGCCTGGAAAAGATTTGAAAACACTATTCCAAGTGCCCAGGACTAGCTAAATCTGTCTGCTTCATACTGTTTACCAGACTACAGAGAGTGGAAATTTAGGGCACTATAACAAGGTTACCATAAGCAATATCTCTACAGAATGCAGAAGCACCATTTATAACAACGATAATTATTCTAAGGTTTTTTAAGGTGACTTGCATTGGAACGATTATGAGCTGACTACTGGAAATTAGGTAGGCTGCATTTCAAAAATTCTTAAATGTTTTAGTTTTTTCTGAGGGTATTTTCTTTCCTTTTTTGTTTTTTTCTTCCCTAAGCATCAAGTAGTTAGATGCACAACTCAAGCAGTGAAATTTTTAATTTAAGAGGCTCTCTACTCTTTATTGGAGGGCGGGGTAGAGTTGAAGTTAGGGGGTAGGAAACCACTTGGGCTATTATGCATAAACAATCCCTTTATACTAGATAAAAGGTCTGAAACAATGGGCTGTAAAAGCTCTGCATCTGACTTTTACAGATGCAGATGTAAAATGCATCTGTATCTTGCATTTTACAAGATACATGATGACTCCATTGCTGGCAGCTTTCAAATAGCCATCGGGGCCTTATAAAGATTTTGTCTTAAACCCTGACACAGGAAATGTCAGGGCAAGTTGGGAGGAGAATCATATTAAGGACTGACTGCATATGTGGCAGTGTGACAGCCCTGAGAGAATGAGACAGCTCACGTGGGTCCCTAAGCTATATCTGATGCCTCCATAGCTTCCTGAACTGCCTTGAAATGGGAAGGCCTAAAATTGGCTGTAAGCCGTTTTAGAATGTTTTCCACAGACTAGTACTTACATTTATGGCTACAGTTCCCAACTCCAAACTCATGTTTATAGTGCATAATTCAAAGTTTCTTCATTTGCTCTGATCATTTGTCACGAAGATCGTAAAACTAATTTTTATTTGTTTTTTAAGAAGCTGAGCAAATAAGTAATTTTAAGTGCCTTCCATTACTTTAGAATCCTTATCACTACTGCTTCCAACTTTTACACTAGTGTCAATACTTGCATTTGACTTACTGATCCAATTCTGTCTTTTTTAGGTGGAGCCTATTCTTTCGTGAAAGAGTGGTTTGTCTATTTTGGAAATCCTCTCAAACAGCCAGAGCTCATACAGCCTGTACAACCTATTCCAGGTAGAATAAAATGTGTTTAAATCTGAACTGAAATAATGCCATAACTACAATAAGGTTAGGCAATCCATCATCACATGTTTGATATGGAATCCAAAACATCTGTGGAGAACAAGGAGCTAAAGTAGAAATGCTGCATGCCTGTAATTGCTTTTAATTACCCTATGTAATTGTAACAGAATTCAGCTTTGAGCTACATGTTATTACTATGTCCTGTTAAATCCAGTGCTAATTCAGACGTCAGTTCTAAAATGCAAACAATTTCTTAGAGGTTCTAAATACTGCTTTGACACTGAGATAAGTGGTATGTGGGGCCATATGACAATTCTCTTGAGCTGCTTGAAAGAATCTGTTAACAAGACTGGCAGACAAGATTAAAAGGGTCATTTTTAGATCACCTGTGTCAACCCAGGAAGAGAATCCAGCTTTCAGTAAAAATATAACTAGGCTACTGAAGCTGTTTCTACTGTCTTAAGCATCAAGTGTTTTGTCTGTCTTTTATCTTCTTTCCCTTGGTAAAGGACACACGAATACCCTTAATGAAATTAATGGAATGTGTTACGTTTACAAGGAAGTATCACACACTTTAGTGAAAAGATTGGGCACTGTATATGTCACTAAACTGTATCATGCAATGCAAGTTTAGGACAGGAAGTAAACAATACTGTATCAATTTTGTTATTTCAGAAAGAAAATTGTCCTAATTGTTCATTTGATCATGCTGTTGTAGTCATAACCCCACTATCTCTACTGTCGCAGTGCTCGCTCTTCTTTCTGGTCATCTGCTTTTATGTGGATCAGGAACTCAGATGTTTTTAGTCTTTCATATGAATTTAATTAATTCCATTGATACACAATACCATTGATACCTTGTAAAGGAAAATTATTATCTATTAACTTTTTGAGAGTAATTACTAATGCTTCTTTCTTCAGTATCCGGAGCTTTCTGTAGCAGTTCTTGTTCTGATCTAGTCTAAATCCAGGTTTAAAAGAAGGTGGGTTTGTTGGTTTGTTTTTTTTTTTTTTGGGGGGGGGTTGTGTTGGTTTTGGTTTTTTGATATTTTTTTTTTTTTTTTTTTTTCTGTTAGGGATTGCTTTAGAACCTACTTGGTTTTCGTTTTCCAGAATCATAGTAATTTTTTTTTAAGATACCTGAAGATTGTACATTTATCTTCATGTCTGAAACTTGTATATTTAATAAGAGTCTTCATATTCAAGGCTTAAGGAAAACCTGTTGATCTTTAGATATCAGCCTTTTCAAAATCCTTTTGAAAGAAACTGGAAAGAAATGAGTTATATAGACGAAGTACAAACAAGGTTTCATTTGATATACAGTAGTTTCGCTGTCCAGTACCCTGATACAATATAAAGATAGTGATTATCTAATTGACTTAATGATAGCATGAAATTGCTGTGAAATTTTCCAAATGGATACAAATATGCAGGGTAAAAATTGATTGGTCTGTGCTTTTCAACTGTGTTATTTCAGCATACAGTGGTCTGGTAACATGCATTTGTAAAACAAGCAAACAAAACCCAACATAGTATAAACATGCCTAGGTAGTTGCATTTCAGTTTACATGGCAAATATATTTTATTTGTTGTGAATTTTTCCTTCCCAGATAGTATAGTACCTTCCTCCCTTGCTGGAGAGGAATCCACTTAGTCTTATGTACTTTGGTTCTACTGCTCTGCAAACATGCTACACATAGAACCCACCCTCATGTTGACAATAAACAGGATTTAAAATCACTCTGTGTGTTTGTTTATAGCAACCACATAAGAAGAGTTTATAAAAACAGCATCTTCTCAGCTATAATCTTTACTTACTCTGTAATGAAAGGCTGTTCAAGCAGACTATTAAAAAAGGGGAGGAGGACTTGTAGTGTTTATTTTTAGTGCTCTGTTGTTATTCCTTCAGTGCACAAATATTTTTCTAAAATTTTTACAGTCCATATTAGTATGCCTTACATTCGCTCATGCATCTTTTATTTTCCACAGCAGGACTTTCTAGTTCACCAAATAAGGTTCTCAACAGCGCATCAGATTTTTCAGACAGGGATCATATTAAGAGCTAAATTTAAAGAAGTTGTTACAGGAAGTTAGAGTTCAAAGCTGTCAATCAAGATCAGGTTACTCAAAAAGAGGAAAAACCTTACCAGAAACTATTTAAAAAGTCACAGGTGCAATTAATCTGGGAAGGCTCTGCTTTATCTTTTGGGGAAAATAATAACCTCATCATCACAACTACTTCACAAATGTGCTGAGAATACATGGGAAATCCTGGCCGTTCAATTTGATTTAGATTTAAAAGTCTGAAGCAAGAATATTTGATCTGAACTTCAAACTGCAATGCACATAACCATAACTATCTTAAATTTTGCATTGATGTAAAAAAACCCCAAAAAAGTAGAATTCCCATTGATTTTTTGTGTGTGTGTGTGTATAAACCAGCAAAACTGTCTTCCATCTGAAAAGCTAGTGGGCAATAGATTCAATGTTAATTTTTCTTAAAAATGAAATATCGAATCCTGAAGGCTGTAAGATAATAAAATATATTTAAAATACAGTGTGTATTATGTATATATATTTTTCTGGAGAGACAGTCTTCTGAATTGGCATCTGTGCTTGCTTCCTTTCTCTCTGTTCTTCTCTTCCAGAATGTTTCTTTTCAGTTGAATGAATGTGATCGTTATGCTTCCCACACATCGACAGAGCAGCACTTAAATGATAAAAATGTCTCTGAGAATTGAATTTTGTTAGAAGGCTTGTGAGCCAAGAAAATACTGTTCAACATCCGTATGTTGTGAACATAGCAGATCTATTTGTTACATGTGCAGTTTATATGGAACAGAAAAAGTTTTAAAGTGAAGTATTTACTGGAATTGTGTGGATTCTGGTTTTCTTTTTATTTCTGAAAATGTGTAGGATATTGTAGCTTCATACCACAGGACTTTGGATGTACATTCACTATTCTAATCATTGCATCTTACAGGAGTACGTCATGAATATGCTTATGTTCAAAATGCAGTTTCTGAAATACTTCTTTAAATGTCAGATTTAATTGGCATTTGGGTTTATGGCATCTTTAAAACTAGCCACAATTGTTAACAAGTTAAGGTTCAGTGTTCATAGCAAGTACATTTTTATAAACTTATTTTTATTGCTCAGTATTTACATGAGTTTTTAAAGCTATGAAGTGTAAAAGTTCTGTTCCTGGTGTTATAAAATGGAATTTCAATAGTCATTATTTTAACTACACACGAATAGTTGATATTATACTTTTATATCTATATAGAATCATGGAATAGTTAGGGTTGGAAAAGACCTTAAGATCATCTAGTTCCAACCCCCCTGCCATGGGCAGGGACACCTCTCACTAAACCATGCCACCGAAGGCCTCATCCAACCTGGCCTTGAACACCGCCAGGGATGGAGCATTCACAGCCTCCCTGGGAAACACATTCCAGTGCCTCACCACCCTAACAGTAAAGAATTTCTTCCTTATATCCAATCTAAACTTCCCCTGTTTAAGTTTGAACACGTTACCCATTGTCCTGCCACTGCAGTCCCTGATGAATAGTCCATCCACAATGATGACATGTTTTAAGTTGGTATATATGTGAGGATCACCTTTGTATAAGCCTTGAGTTCAATAATATCCTAGCATTAATGCATTCCACAACTCTTGCATGATTGCATATTCATAAATCAGTAATTGAGGCTCAAACAAATGAAATATTTATGTATTCCCTTGAAGTGCTGATGTTATCATGATGCTTTCTATATGACAATGTCTCTAAATGTGTGAGTAAGAAGGAAAATTGGAAAAAAAAATTAATGTTTTTTCATTTAACTTGTTGGTTATCCATTTTTGTGTTTAGGCAAGTAATATCTCTTGATTTCCAATGGAGGTTTTTGTGACACTGCTCCTCTTGGAGTTCCCAAGGACTACAGTTTGCATAGTACTGAATACAGTTTTCACAGTTTTATGCATGTTGAGAATGATCATAAGTTTGAGGTTCTCTCTGTAATTCATAGGAACATGTGGTTTCTACAACCCCAGTAGGAATGATAATTTTCTCATGACTAATCTTTACAGTAAAGATCTATCAATTATAAATATCTAGTATGTTTAATTCTGTTTCCCTTTTGGTGCTTAGTTTTTGGGGTCTTTTAGGTTAATTTAGTAAGTAAATTTCTCTCAGGAATTTTCTAATTGCTGTAAAGTGTATAATGAGGTAACTAAAGCAGAGAACAGTTTTGGAGGACTACTGTACAGCAATCTTAGGTGTCTTGTTGACTTCAATGCATGATGGGAGAGTCATTTAACTTAGCATAATTGTTTCTTTGTTTTACTTATTTATTCATTTAAGGGTTAATATAATGGATTGATCTTGGTTATTACATGAAATTTAATTACTTGTAGAAGAAATCCTTTCAGAAAAACACTTTTGGTTGGTATGTTCCAAGAGGAGATTGCGTTAAGTCTTCTTTCCCAGAGTAAATAACTCATAATTCATCAGTACCTCTTTTTCCCAGGTGCAAGTAGATGTTGTTTCTGAAAGAGTAAGAAAGTGTTTATAGAGGTCTTGAATTTTTTGTTGAGCTCTCTCTACATAGATATGTAATGTTGATTATTGATGTGGTTCATGGTTTTATTCTGAAAAAAGAAAGATTTCTGTTATTAGGTATACCCCTGGATGCAAGTCATTTAAAAGAAACAGCTGTACAGATGGAAAGAGTACTTTCCTTTAACTGATTCTTGGCGTATCTTTTCATATGCAGCTGATTGGGAAGCTTCTAGAAAGCGGAAACCATCACAACTATATGAGTTTATGTATATAAAAATTGTTTCACACATTAAAGTTGCTTAACCTGATAGGAAAAGTTGGCTTTGCTCTGCTTTTATGCATATTATATTTGCTTTTCTTCTTGGAAATCAGTCTCTGCTTTTCTTTTATTAAAGCAGCAATTGCCAGTATCAAAACCAGTAATCTGAGTCTTACTGTGCTGTCCGTACTGGACCACTCACTGCCAATATTTATGTTATCACTAACCTGTATTTCTAACTAAAATCAAGCAACTTGTATTTTTTCTTAATATATACATCTCCCTATAAAAGAAGGTTTGAATCTCTTACGATTGTATGATGGTGGTTTTTTACATGGTTAAAACTTTTGATGGGAGACTCAGACTTAAAAATAGTAAAGGAAACATCCATCATGGAGAAGAAAAAAGAAAATATCTTCTAGTTTCCCCCTCTCCAAAGAATTAGTACCATTTGGTTAATGGGCTTTCTTGGCTAAATAAACAGTGTCTATGTAGATTTCAGCACCTTGTCACTTTAACCATTTATTATCACCAAGTGTTCCTCACTGGGCAGCTGCTGCCTGTCACACAAAAAAGGAAAAGGTGTTACCAAATGTAGCTTAATTAGTCCACATTTAAAATTCACACCTCATTTTATTTAACTACAGAAACAGCAGTATTTTATGGGAGGATTCTGTCTTTAATTGGGATTCTTAGGCATAAATAGTTAGCTGTTCTGTTATTTCACGTGCATTAGTGTTTATTTTCATAACGAGTTAAATGTAATTTAAATGGGGAGAAAATTTTGCATTAATTCTCAAGTTGGGGATGGCAACATGGGATAGATATTAAGGATTTTGAGACCACTGTGAATGATACTACAGGAAGTCTGGAAGATACGTTGTACATAACTGATGGCAATTCTTTTGTTTGCAGCAGTGTTTTATGCAGTAGCCTAGGGAGTGCAAAATACCAGAGAGCCTTGTTTTCTGTTCCCAAACTGGAACCTACTGCAAAGGAGCCATACAAGTACAGTGTTTTGTGTAGAATGTGTATGCCACAGGTGACCAGTTTTTCATTAAAACAGGTGATTATTAGGGAAGCAGTGTGAGGATCCTTCAAGGACCCCTGAGAGAGAAAGAGAAAGAAGAAATGTATGGCCGTTTTTTGCTGAATCGCTGTTTTATGATGAACCTAACCTTATTTAATACTGTGAACCCCCAAGGGAAAGGACACACTTGTAGGCAGATTTTTTGCAAAGAATAAAAGCCTGCTGTCTCAAAGTCTTCTGCATCTTTGTAACAATTGAATTCAGCCCACTCTGCTTAAACATGCCCGTATTCAATACAACTTGTTTAAATTACAGGCCTTTTCTTCTTTTTTTCCTCCCCGAATGCCAAGTTTTGTCAAATACATTTCATTTTCAACTCTGTCGTTGCAAGTGCCAAGAGCAGATCAGTTGTTTCCTTTCAGATTGTAATGAGGTAGGCATGTTTTATCTTGTTGCTGCCAAGATAGAATAATGAATTTCTTTTGTAGGTGGAACACCTAATTTGAAAACACTGTGGTTTGCCAAAGGACCTGACGTGGAAAAGCAGCGATATAGTACATTTCTGGCATGCTTTCACATTCACGACGGGATGGAATATCTCCAAGGTCTTGAAGCACCTGTTGCAGCATTCTGTTGCTTACTGGTCTATCTTATGATGCAGGTAACTGGGACAGTTGCTTTTTCTTCAGCTGTCATCCCTGATAGTCTATGCTGGATTTTTCTCTTAATCTTTACCATAGGCATAGATGCTCAAGTATAATAATACTGCATTACAGTATTTTTAATTACTTCATTTAACATGTGTCATGCTGTTCAAGAAATACTTGTGTTTTTTCATAGCTAATCATAACTTTCACATGCCCATGACAAAGCCCCTTGGGCAGTTTAACAGAGAGAGTGTAAACTGAGGGATTTCCCCTGCATTTGTGGTCCTGTTTGCAAATTAAAGCTTCTCTTTTTGTGTTTCCTTTGTGTCATCGAAAGAAGACATTCCCTCAGGTGACTGTGCAGTCTGTGCCAACAAACTATATAAATATTTAGTCAGCTGTCACTACTTTTTCACACCATCTTGCCAATCTACTCAGTTTCAAGCCAGAATAGAGGATATGGCTCTTCTCATTAAATTCTGAGTAATAGGGGATCATTAGGTAGCAGTTCTGTTATAATTCCAAGCATTTGCCAGCCTGCAGACTACCTTAATTGTAACAAAAAGGAACACGAGGTGAAATAAAATATTGCTTCATTATTTACATTTCTCTTAGGTATTTAATATATTGTCTGTACTTGCCACCTTTCAAGTGTTAATCTCACAAGATTTTCCTCTTTGAGGATGAGAAAATTATAATGCCTTTATCTAATCTGATAAGCTCTGTTGTACTTTTCCTTACACTGAACTGCATTTTGTCTTTTGGTTTGTTTTTCTCTCAGACTTTGCTTCCCTCGAGAACAGATTTATACTGGTGTATGTTGCATGACAACAAGTTCTCCCTGACTTTTCCTTTCTTCTTCCTTTTTACAAGTTTGCTCAAACTTAGACAATGCATTGAGGAAGTACATACGGGAACTATAGGAATTATCTATATAGCTCTTTTTTTTAATTATTATTTTTTGCATAGCAGAATATAAATGGAAAGATTTTTGAAGATAAAATTTCTTAAACATAATTTCATGGCTTGTGGTTTCAGTTCAGCAAGATACATATCATATACTTAGCTTTTAAATTACTCTTAAGTGTTTTTTGTATTTGGATATGAAACCATAGTTTCATTTATCTATTTTCACTCTTTCATTTATTTATTATGATATCCTGTATAACCTTTCACAGGATGATTACTAAATTATTTTGGAGGGGTTTCTTTAGTGGGATTAAGAAGAAGAGTAACAGGACAGAACACCTACAGAAATGTAGATTTACTGAGCCTTGATCACGGCATAATTAATAAAGTGGAAAAAAACCCTGCTTGTTAGGGATTTGGTTTTCGGAACTTACTATTTCAATGGTGAATGCGAAAAACAAAGATGAAAGCAGTTTTGCAGCTGATGCTTTCTGTAAGAATAATAGCAGAGGACTTAGCAATAGCAGTAGCAGAGGACATGCAATGGACTTAATTTCATGGAAGGTTTTTCATGACATTGCCAGTTTCTCAACACCTGTTCCATTTTCCTGAGTCTCTTCTGCCCTCTGAATTTCACTGATGCAATCTACCCTGTGAACCAGACTAGGGAACTGATTTGGATTAAACTGTTTCTCACTGATGAGTTGTTTTATGTGTTGCTTAGTTGTCCATTTGTTTTCTTGAGTGTTTGAGAGGAAAACGTGAGAGCAAGAATGCCAGCATCCACGTTTCAAGCTAGCCATGCTGCTTCCATTTGTTTTATAGCTGAGAGAACAATGCTTGTCTAACTGTGGCCTAATTCTTGTCTTTACTTAACACTTCAGTCTTACATTTATATTAGAGAAGCAAGGCAGATTTTTACTCCAAAGGTGATTTAAGATGAGCAACTAAAGGTTGCCTTGAAGCAGGCTAACATCATTTCCTTCAGCTCATGTAAGAGAGAAGTATACTTCTTAAAAATGTCATTACTTATCATCTAATCTGAGTTTTGCAGGAGCCAGCATACTAACCTACCCATCTGGCTTCCTCAAAATTCATGTGCAAGTATTTAATGAAAACTTAAGATGCAAGTTTGTGGGGTTTTTTTCCAAACAAGAAAAAATGTGAAATAAACAAATCTTAGCAATGTGAAGAAAGTGTCAGTTTGAAGAATAATCTTTTCCATGAGGGTTCTTTTCAAATATCCTCCAAATTAAGAACAGAAATAGTGAAAAAATTACAAAATAATAGGTCTGTCTTTAAAGTTGTTGAAATTCATTCATTCTAATACCAAACTGCAAAGAAAGGGGAAATTTCTCTTTCAAGCTCTTGCAGTTTTGGACGAAATCTGACAATGGAACTACGATAACCCACCAGCTTTGGTGACTGAATAAAGTATTTCTGTAAAGAAGTGTTTTGGTATTTGTAAGTCTTTTGACTGATCTACTCTGTTAGGGTAGTATTTTTTTTTTTTTTATTTATTTTTTTTTTTGTTAATTTTTTATTTCCTTCATTTTTTCTGTCACTTTTTGATTTTTAATAGCCTCGATAGAAACTCTTAACAGATTGAAATGGGATGTACACAGCATTCCCCAAAAATAAAGTAAATGCAGAGTTTTAGGCAACCTTTTAACTACTGTAAGCCCACAATGCACATTTCTGCACTTTGCAACAGAAACCTTCCCTCAAATTCCAGCTGATAAAGAGTTGTAATGCTTTATGGATCTCACTTAGAGACCTCTTTATAGGCTCAACATTTGTAACAGATCTTTGGTCCTGGTGCACATGTGTTATCTATAGTGTTCTTGGTAGAGGAAGCAAATGATCAGAAATGGACTGGTACTGTCAGGGAATCAGCCCAGCTGGTCTAGAGGCACTGTCTTTCTCCTGAGTTGATAATGTGCCTCTATAGAATCTCAGAATACTTTTTCACAACAGTAAATGCCTCCATTCTCCTTTTTCTGATAGAAGTATTAGAGTGAACTGTTACTGCGAATTTAGGATTTTTCCTCATGTTTTTCCCCTGGAACGTTTTAGGTTTAGTTTTCTTATAGTTTTGACTTCTTCCAGCTTAAGTATGCAGCCTAAAACCTTAAACAAATCCAAATATGTTTTGTTGTATTTTAAAATTTAGCTTAAAGTGGGTAAGTGAACTATTTTAGATTATTTTAAAGGTTCCAACAGATAACCACGTAAACCTTTGAAAAAAATCCTAAGGGTGATCACGTCTGTGGCTCACTGAGGTGGTTTTCATTCAGGGTCTTGATTATAAAGAAATTTATATTTCTTTTAAATCTCAGGTTTTTACTATACTTAGTGTTATGGAGATGAAGAAATTTCTTGTAATTAAGAAAATCCAAGGGAAGGGAAGGGAATACATGAAGAGTGGGCATTTTTTTTGGTGTGTGGAAATCCATGTGTACACACTTTGCACAGGCATTGGGGTATGTGCTTCATACAAGTTGTGAAAGTATTTTGTTCCATTTAAGTGTCTTCTTAGATGATGTATTCATGGTGGTCATAATTTCATGAGGTGGTTGATTTATGTTTGATGTGCTTGAGCAAGAAGAGTCTATTTTCAGAAAGTTCCTTTTTAGAGCTTTCAGATAATGTGTTATTTTTTCATCTGTTTTAGGTCAGTAGCCTCTCTATGGAGGACTTAAATGCATTTGTGGCACTTGTTCTCTGCCTCAAAGGGAAGTCAGCTGCTGAACTGGCAAGTTTGCAGGTACAGACTGGATTAATTGAATAGTATAAAATGTTAATGGCAACTGTGCGATAAATCTTTTGGGGGGAAATTCTACACTAAGTTTTTTTCAGATACAAGAACTGAGTGTCATGGTAAATATATAGGCTTTTAATGTGCTTTTAATGTGATTTGTTAATCAGATAAAAAAAGTAAAATACAAACAACATTGTCTGGTGATTGCAGTCCTCTCAGATTTCTTCTTGACTTGGCTTCCAGACTTCCAGCTGTTGGAAAATTTGTAATGGTGAATCCTGTCATGCAACATTGCTTTATTCTTTTTTCTCAAGGATAGTGTTTTGGGGCCTAATTTATATGAAAATCACTATATCACATAAGGTTTAGTACTGCTACTTGTGGGAGAACATAAACATAACAGAAACTAAAGCAGAAAAAATGTTGTTACCTAATGTGGCCCACTGTAGCAAATACCTTTTGTATCACACTATTCGATAATTTTTCAGGAGTTCTTTTCAATATTTTTATACACTCTCTGCAATCTGGTTCTTTTTTTCGTTTCCTATCTTCTTGAATCCGTATGTGGAAAAGCAGATTCCTAGTCGGTTATTGCAGTAGAAACATCTAAATAGTTGTTGTTGCATATCTAATTATACAAGAGTATTTTCAATCTCATAGCTTGCAGTTGTATTCAAAGTATTAGCAGCTTACAGCACAGACTGCACATGTCAGTGGCTGTTTGAGTTGTAGGCTTACTTAAAAGTAAGAGGGAAAGGGTTAGAAATGCTTGGAACCTTAACACATTTTCACTCTGAAAATCTTCCTCATATTTCCAGTAAGTTCTCTGCTACTTTGAAGAGTCCATGTTAAGAGTTGTAAAAGTACTTTTTATTGATGGCAAAAAGTACTTTTTGTTGATTGTACTTTTTGTTGATTTTTGTTGATTGTTGTAGGTAACCCAACCACTCCCATTACTGCCCATTCATTTCTAGTGCACAGGGACCAGTCTGATTCCCATTTCTTTATTTGGTTCATTGTAACAGACAAAGTCCAGTCTCCTATGAATTTTTTCAGAATTGATCACAAATTTGTTCTGCAGCCGACCAAGTATTAGGTCTGTGTAACAAAAAAGAAGCAACGAGTTGAAGGCAATACAGAAAACAGAAAAAATGTAGGAGTTATTTCTGTTGAAGATATTATTGCACAGTGTTGCACTTAACATTGAGTGTATCATCATTTTATCAAGTCTGTTGTGATAGTCATTCAGTAAAAGCATAAAGGAAGGCAAGAATAAGCAGGAAGTGTTGAAACAAATTGTTTGTAGGTACACTCACAGCTACTATTTTGTAAATGTTTGAAGTGCTTAGAAGTTTATTCTGTTTGAATTAGATGTCTTTGCATGATTCATTTGTGTTATGGTTCTATGAAATTATAAATCTGAGTGTTGTCTTTGAGCACGTAATACTAATCCATGTATACTGCTTATCAGCAGTCGTTCTACTAATTCAAAGCTGTTCACATAATTTTATAACTTTCCCAGGCTGTGAATAGGGGATAACAGTTTCAGAACTTTCCCCCATTGCCTTCAGATTAACCTCCCTTTCTGTGTTTTGATGGCCTGGATCTCCCAAAGGAGAATAGTTGCTGTTTCTCAGCTGGTTGTGTATCTCTGTCTTGTTGAGCTATATTAAGAGAAGATGTTATATTGTATTAATCATCAAAAAAATACTTCTTTTTCTTTATATATGTCACCTATAATTTTGTGGTAGCACCTGGATCAAGTTGAAGATTCATATGAGGTTAAGCTCACTTCACAGGAAGAGCAAGAAGTGGTTTATTTCTTGTTTCTGTGCTTCTGAAATGTGGTGTGTAGATGAAGGTGATAATGTCCTGTGAATTTTCTCTTGGAAAGTCCAGAAATCAAACTAATAGAATAATTTATATAAATATTGTAAAAATAATGATCAGTAAAGCAGGCTTTCTGAGCACTGTAATTCAAGCATCTCATTTTCATGATTCCGTCCCAGAATAGCTTAAACTGGTTTTACTTATTACTATGTTTATTTGGTAGTTTTACAAAATTGAGTTATGCTGTTAAATTATTTCAATAGTTAGTAAATATGGTACCAGTAGGTATTTAACAGCTTAATTTTCTATGTATTTGTGTTTAAAATTGAAGGATCCAAGTGCAGTTGATTACACTAACACATATCTGATTAATATATTGGTTCTATAGTAGGAAAATAGAGGAATAGTTTAGTTTGTTTACCATACTTGTTATTCTCCACTGAGAAGTTAAACTTGATCCCTGGAACTTAATAACTGAGCTTTCATGGAAGTTATGTTAAACTTAGTAAGCATCTGCAAAATTTTCTGAATATGCTTGCTCATTTGCAATTTTGGACTTAACACTGTATTATTATTTTAAATGTAGGAAAAAATATTTACTCCTTGTAGACCGTTCTGTGAAGAACATTGATTTGATAAAAAAATTATTCTTTTCTTACAAAGGAGTCCATTAGCAAATATGTTTTAGCAAAAGAAAACTAAACTTCCACTGTGAAGTATGAGAGAAAATGTGAATAGAGCCTGTTCTGCTGATAAGGCTGAAAAGTTCTCTTCATCCTCACTTTCAAATCTACTTTCTGATATAGTATCCATATGTCATAGTTAATGAGATCCATAAACCTGCAAATTTATGAAGCATAAATGTTCATGGTTTGAATAAAGTGGGTTAAAGCCAGAAAAATCCATAGTTTAACTCATGCTGAAAGAAAGTGGGCTGTTGACATATAACTAAAATTCACCTTAAATAGTATTTTCTGAGAATAACATAATGTATATACATGAAGATTTGATCAGTTTTCAAGATTGACGGTTTCAAAATACCAAAATGTTTTTTTTTTTTTTCCCCTAGTTGCCCTGTGCCTCCCTTGTATGATAGATTAACATTCTGCTTTGCCCAGGCCTCCCATAGAGCTTATACATAAGGTCAGAATTAAATTTTAGACCCCAGGTTGCCTATTTCCCTCCTTTCTATTTTAAATTGGTGTGTGGTGTTGGCAAAAAGCCCAGAGAGCCATCAGTCTAACTTTGAGGCCATTGTTGAGAAACAGAGACACCAGCAGTCATGCTTGCAGTCTTGTTTCTTGTACTGTGCTGGCCCTGGTTGTTTACAAGTGCAATTATAGATCATCTTTACCTGTAATGCATGTAAAATACTGGCCAAACAGGACAGACCATAATGACTTATAAACACAAGAACATTTTTTCTAAGATTTTTCTAAATATGTGAATATATGAGAAAATTGCATTGGAGGTATAAAGTTGTCAGTCGCATCTTTTCTTAAAGTCGTGGCCAAAGATGACATGGAAAGATTTGGTTAAAAAGGAAATATACCTGGAAATTGGTAGATGACATTTGGGTCCAATTAAATGCTTTTAAAAGTGAAAGGTATGTCAGAAAATATGAACTCAAAGTTAACAGCAGATGCATGGTTGGACATAAATATCACTGCTGGAATTTGTGGCATTTGCAAGCTCTTTATAGCTTTGCATAAAAAAAAAAAAAAAATAATCCAGTTATGCCAGAATATCTGCTTTGGAGTAATTACATCTTTTGTGCCACTTGTAAAAGGAACAGTTTGGCTGTATATGAGGTATAAGAAAGTCAAGCCCTGAAATGTATTCCTTCAAGTTTTCAAATGCCTTCAGTTGTTTAAAAAGTATTACTTATGCAAGATGAGCAGTCATTTTAGATCTTAAATGGTAAGCTCCAGAGAATCTGTGCAATTTGATTGCAAATGAACTTTCACAAAATGCGTGTTAAGTATTACTTAGAATCATAAAATCATAATGGGTTGGGTTGAAAAGGACCTTAAGATCATCCAGTTCCATCCCTTCTGCCATGGTCAGGGACACCTTCCACTAGACCATGTTGTTCAAAGCCCCATCCAACCTAGCCTTGAACACTCCCAGGGATCAAACATTCACAGCCTCTTTTGCACTTTTTGAGTGCCTCACCACTCTCACAGTAAAGAATTTCTTCTTTATATCTAACCTAAATCTCCCCCAGCTTTTGGAATAATAATAATAATAATAAAACAAATACTTGGCAAACTAGTTTACTAGTTTGATGGGCAGAAATAGCTTTAGCAAGAGTTGTAGTTTCATATAATCTTCAGCTATTTTGTATTGTACAGTGTCATGGAAGCAAAATTAGCTTGGTAATAGCATTATACTAATATTGCACAAGATTTTTTCTCTGAGTATTTTTCTGAGGGATATTTAGCCACATTCATGTGAAAAAGTACAATGTTTTAGAGCAGTGTGTAGGTATCTTGATTTGGGTCCCTCAAATTTCAGAAAGATTCTGCCGAATCTATTCTGTATTTTTAAACTTGATATCTTTTATCCCTTGCCTTGTGGACAGAAAAGCATAAATAATACCCAGATTCTGACCATTTCAGAATTTCAATCTTCTGAGCTATTTGGCAGCCCAAGATAAGTTTGTCAACACCGTTAGATGGGATACTTTTAAGACAGACTCGAAACAGCCTTTGTGAGTTATCTGTATTTTTCAAAATATAATTGCGTTAAAAAAAAAAATCCTATCTTCTCCAGGGAGTGTATTTATTGTGCCTGTGTGACTGTTTCCTAATAAATATTTGCTTGAAGTCTAATTGGACTGAGTAAAACAGAAAATACTCATAAGAATATTGTAAAGATCTCACAAATAAACCTCTCTTACATACTTGAGACCTGCTTCTGTGACGTACATTAGTATTAACTAAAATGGAATTCAAGTGCATTGTCAAATGCTTTATTGAGTCAGGATCTGTAATCCCACAACATCTGCATCTGTGAAAAGTGTTTTGAAAATGACAGGTGAGATTGTAACTGGCAGACTGTTGGAAATGTCAGGGGTCAAAAATGAGTGCAAATACAATTATATCTTAGGAGCTGAAGTTACTCACTGCTTACAGCATTGCTGAAAGTCTCACCTCTACATTTGTGGCTATTTTCATAAGCATCTTTTGAAGTTCTGAAGAAATTCAAGTTTTCTTGGTCCTGTTGCATGGACAACTGTTCCTTTGCTGTTGTTGGTTCATAAACATATAAAAAGTATTTTTTAGGCTTGCATATTCAGCTTCGAGACAAAATTGCTGTTCTGCCCTATTCTCCTCCATTTTCGTCTTTACCAAATTTGGTATATTTATTAGTAGTATTACAGTGTATTTCCCTGAACATTTTTTACAGTTGACATAAACTCTAGTATCAGAATTCACATAACTGTGAATATAATATAACTGTGTGAATTTTGTTATGTGTCACTGGCACAAATACAAACCCCAGCATGACTAGATCAGCTCGTTTACCTTCTGAGAAAAATACATTCATTTAGTTGAATTCAGTTTGCTTATGGAGAAAATTTTGGGCAAGAGTTTGAGCAAGAGCCTTAAAAGGGAGGATTTCTGTTCCTTTTGTGGAGGATGATGTTGCATTTTTCCTCAATAATTGTGTAAGTTTGCTCTGCTTTTTTGTGAGTTTCCCCTTTTACTGCCCTGTAGCTCATTATTAACAAGGTTTCAACAGGGAAATACCAGCAGTGTTTCAGTTATAAATACTTTTAGAGTTTATATAGCATAAAGAATTTTTCCGGATGTTTCAGGTAAAAGACACTGGAATTTCAGATAACAAGATTACTGTTAATTTTCAATCCATGCCTAATAATATTGCAGGAAGTGAAACATAATTATTTAATAGTGAGGATAATAAAATGCTCCCAAAATATTAAGCAAACCGACAACTTTGAAAAAATCAGAGATCACTCATTATAGAGAGGGAAAATAATAATAATTTCTGGTATCAGCTGACGTTTTCCTGCCAAGTTTGTGTTGGTCAAAGTGTATGTTTACTCCTGAGATAAGTAGTTTTCAATTCCTTGCATATGGTATGTTGAAAGAATCAAGCAGTACATGATGGTTGGAGGCGGTGTTTGCATGGTGTAGGTGGGGTTGCATTTAAGGGGTGACCTGTATCCCCACAGGGCAGGCGACATGCAGGGGCTGGAGCCAGGGAGGGAAGGGAGCATGCCGTCAGGAAGCGGAGGCACGCATGCACCTGCCTGTCATCTGCTCAGGGCTGCCTGCACCTGCCTCCGTGCCCCTGTCACGCCTGAGCAGGAATGCGAGCTGCACATCTGTCTTGGCTTTCGCTGGAGAAGCAGATGGCTATGTGTGACTTCAGAGAAGCAAAAATGGTTTCTGAAATGACCTAATGAGCCATTTATAGGTGGATAGAGAAAGAAGATAAAACAAGCCTTTAGGCATATGGTTACAGTGCTTTGTAGGATATACAGGAATTTTTCAAATTGCTATTGTAGAAATGTTCATCTAAGAAGATATGAGAAACAGCCAGGCTAACTAGGAACTGATTAGTTCCCTTTCTTTTCAAGTGTATTCTTGACTGACGTTATCATTGTCCAGGGGTTAAAAGTCAAAATGGTGTCCAGTTCCTATTTGTTGCTTTCTCTGTGACTTTGGTCAAACTGTTCAGTTCTTTCTTGTGTGCTAGTTCTTACTTGTAACACTCATGCATCAGTAGTTGCAATAATAGAAGTTCCTTAGCAAAAAGTGCTGTATAAATGTGATTTTTTTTATACATTCTTAACATTAATATTGATGTCACATGTATATTTTCTTCCCCTTCACCTCTTTTTTGGGATTATTTCATTTGACATTCACTGAACAATAGCTGAGATGTGGTTAAAGTAGCTTTTTATAGAGAAATGGGGCTGCGTTAGGAGGAAAGTGATACATGTACATTATAACATCACCTACCAGCATTTTATCTTAGCACCTCAAGACATCATTTTCCATTAAGACACTTCTATCCCAGTGTTGGAAACAAAACACAGAGATGATAAACACTAGATGTGTACAGGTGGTTGTGTGTTATCTCAAAAAAAAATTAATGATTTATGGGGAGATTTAGTTAATTGTTTAGGAATCTAATCAGCTCGTCTAGTGTCACAGCAGCACAGGCACATGTAGGAAGCATGAGCACATTAACAAGAAAGGTATATTACATTTAGCTGGGCTGCTATATATTCCCTGATAGATATAAGAGACGTTCATTTCTTTGCCAAATACAAAGTTATGTGTGTATTGGTTTTAGCAAGGGCAGTTAACGAATACCTAAGTATAATTTCCTATTTATCAGTAGTTTTCTATTTACTTTCTGCATATAAGACACAAAAATACTTCTTGGCAGAAAATATTCTATGCTAGTACTGAAGTTCCATAAATTCCTACTAACGTCAATGAGAGCTTTGCTACTGAATCTAATAAAAGCAGAGCTGTACCAATACACTTTTGTAAAACCATCCCTCAGTCTTCTCAGTGTTACTTACTTTTTAGCAAAATTACGCAGTTGTTGTATGTTGTATTTGTACACTGAGGCTCAATACAACAGAGGCATGCTTTGGTCTAGCAACAATGGCGAGTAATATTTTTCAATTATAGGAGGCTAAAAGCACAGTGGTTCTGCAGGAAGTTTGTTTTGGCACAGCATCTAGTGCCAAAAAAAAACCAAAAAAAATTGAGTACCTCTTGTTTTAAAATGGCTGTGGATCAGTTCCTGAGGCTGGAATGTCAGTGAATGCTTGTTTCATCAGCAAAGTGCCTGCAGAGTCCAATGCTGGCTTAAATGCTGCCATCCCAAAGTTTGGCTGATTACAGAGCGTGCATTTTCTTTTAAACAGCATTCTTCTTCATTTTAAGTACACCTTTAAAAATGGCTGTTACTCTCACATATACCGTTTCCCTGTTTGTATCAATTTGCTCTGATATAGTGCTGATACGTAGAATATTACACGTAAGTAATGATATTTTCTTTAAAACTTTTATTTGTAGTTAGTTCTTGAATGGCTCAGAAACTATCTGTATGTAATAGGTGTGTGCACCAAACAGGGCTTCTCTAATTTCACTGTATGTGTTCATCTGAACTATACCATAGAGTTGATGTTCTTATGCCAAAAGATAGCAGCTTTCAAGTATGGCAGTTTTCCATTCCAAAAGAAATAGGTATCCTGCAAGTGGTACTCTCGCAACTTAATTACAAATCAGTTCTTCGTATCTTAAACATACCTGGTCACAGGTTGCAGGTTGGCAGTTCCTTTCATAGGTCATCTGAGTTACTACTGCATTGATTCATGTTTGATTTGTCTTGGAACTTGAGATTGTTGTGAAATAGAAGCAGACCGGTTCTTCTATTCCTCAACTTGTGGACTTAACAGCTAGAAAACTGCTTAGCCAAAACTGTTTACCTTGGACTATATCACTTCAAAAGGTGAACTGTAGTATCAACAGTCTTATTGTGCAGCTGCTTTGCAATACAAAGAAACCTGAGGAGAAGAAAAAACAAAACCAACAAACAGCAAAGCCTATATTGCACTGGCAAACAGTATTTGTTCTCCTGGATTTCTCTATGCTAACCATCTTCACACAATGACAGTTTTATCTGAAGAGCCATGATAATATACCAGCCATGACATTAGCAACAGTCAGCATAATGTTTCTAGAAGGTTCAGATATATTAAATTTTGCCTAATGTAGTTCTGCTGAGGTTCACTGGATCAGGCTCTTAAAAAGTATATACTCAAAACAGCTTGAGAAAGGGAATGGTCATACATTAGGACAATTAGATAGATCTTGAATAGCTACTTTGATTCCGGGGAGGAAAAACACAACTCATTTTTAAGCTTGCTTAATTAAACCTTGGACAGTTTTAGCAGTGAACTCCCATCTATCAAAATTTCTTCGTAGTCACAATGATGTCTTATTCCACAGCAGTGGTTTCATAGTACACTATAAAAAATGTCCACAAGATAGTCCACCAGATAGCAGCACTCTGAGCAGTGGATGCCTAACCAGCTAACATTTGCCAGTATAATCTACGGCTGTGAAAGGGCACACTGCATTAGCAAATGTAGCCAAGTATGCCCTGCTGAGTAGTTGTGTTGGTGGCAAGGTTCTGTTGGTGGCAGGGTTTTTGCTCTCAAAACTTTTTTCCATGGATGAGTCCTATGATTAAGGAGAAGGGAAGGGCTGAGGTAAGGTGTGGATAAGGACTTTAAATCAGGAATATGGTCAATTTGCAGGTAGTGGCAAATGAAGCCCCGCGTTTTAAAGATTTTGGTAAAGGAGCTAACCAGTGTAGAGTAGAATACAGAAATATATATAGTGAGTGTCAGAAAGTAAAGGAGTGTGTTGTAGTTTAACCCCAGCTGGCAACAAAGTACCATGCAGCTGCTTACTCAGTCCATGCTCCCACCCCTCCCTGGCAGGATGGGGAAGAAAATCAGGAAAAGGTAAAATCCATGTGTTAAGATAACAGCTTAATAATTGAAATAAAGTAAGATATTATTATAGTATTATAATAATGATAGAAAATTTAAAAAGGGAAAAGAAAGAGAGGAATAAACCCCAATAAACACAAGTGATATACAATGCAACTGCTCACCACCCACAAATTGATACCTATCCCAACTTGAGCAGCGATTGGTGGTTCCTGGCCAACTCGCCCCAGTTTATATACTGAGCATGATGCTCTATGGTCGTAGAATATCCCTTTAGCTAGTTCAGGTCAGCTGTCCTGGCTGTGCTCCCTCTTGGCTCCTTGTGTCCCTCCTCACTGGCAGAGCATGGGAAATTGAAAAGTCATTGACTTAGGGTACTTAGCAACAGCTAAAACATTGGTGTGTTATAAGCATTATTCTTAGACTAAAGCGAAAGTACAGCACTGCACCAGCTACTAAGAAAACTAATTCTATCCCACCCAAAACCAGGACTGAGTGGAGTAAGTTTGATATTTGGGGGCTTACAATGGAATGTTACTGGTAATTAGTGAGGGAAGTGACCTTTTGCAAGCATTTGAAGTTTTCCTCTATGCCCACTAATAACTTTTAATATGTTGGCTAATTTCAGCCACATTTGACAGAGATGTAGGAGTCTCTGAGAGAAGTAAGTTACTGCCGGTTGTTTTAAATAGACAGCTGGGGATAAGGGGAAGGCACTTTAAATTGCCTAACAGGAGGAACCTTTAATGTGACATCATGTTATTAGGGCATCCATGTGAGAGGGAGACATTGCTACAAGCATGGGAAAAAATTTCAGATAGTTACTGAACCATTTCAGATGCCAATGACACAGCACACGCAGGAGCCCATCAGTTCCTGGTGCAGACATACCAGGAGTGTGTTAGCACTTTGTCCTTCTTTGGGGACAAACTTCATTCATTGCAAGGCAGATGGAGCTGCCAGTACTTCCCCTTCTCATAATTCCAGAACATTTAACTGTGTTTGGGGAAA
The DNA here is from genome assembly GCF_963264785.1 of Psittacula echo. NCBI lineage: Eukaryota > Metazoa > Chordata > Aves > Psittaciformes > Psittacidae > Psittacula > Psittacula echo. The sequence goes on along the minus strand of NC_137738.1, from coordinate 31,765,702 downwards.
AAAAAATGGAAAAGAAAATGTGATCTTAAGAGTTTTCAGAGTCCCAAACAAATTAAATATATTTTACTACCAAATAAATTCAGTATTACCTATATGAAGGAAGGGTAAGGAAGTTCAAAGGTTTGTCACCAAAACCACAAGCAAGTATTTAAGACAGTAAAAATTAAAATCCTAATGAATCCATTTACTTTTATAGAAAGGACATGACTGCTGGCTGGGCTACAGTCAGATGTTAGACTGATGACTGTAGCTCAAAATTTATGCAAATATTATGTAAATATCCAATGTATTATGGACTGTAATTAGCCCAGTAATCATTTAGATCAGAGGCAGGCAGTTGTGGCTAAAGACAGAAAGATAATGTTATTTTAATCTTTTTTTTGCAGGTGCTAGTGTGGTGTCTAGGACATAACTGTGCACAAATAAGCTGAAGGGACTAAACTTTTTAACTTGTGACACTTATCATCACAGAAATGTCATTTATGCTGGGGTTTGTTGTAGATACGATTCAGAGCTCTGATAAAGGCTGATATTTTTGAAAACCAAACAAGAAATGAGAAGCAGACTTTTTAGAACTGAAGGAGATTTGTATCTGCTTGCAGATTGGTTAGCAGTAGTAGTTTTGTGTTGTTACTTTCGAGGGTGCTTAAAGGTAAAAGAAATTTGTAAGGTTTTTTTTAGGACAACTACTTTGGAGTTTTTGGCTTAATGTAAATAACAGTGTTGTTCCACAGAGAGGTATCATTTTACATCAAACTCCTGATAAAATCCACTCAATAAACTTTCCTCAACATATAAATACTAAACAATTGGGTTGCTTACTGGTAAATATTTACTGCAAAGCCTTAGAAGTGTTTAAAAACTGGTTTATCTAGTTTCTGTTGCAGCAGATGCCCTCATAGGATCTCTTTTCAATCCTCATTTTCCTTCACACACACCTTGTTTAAGCAGGAAGAGCTTAATTTAAGCCGTAGTCTTTTATCAGAATAAACCTTAGTCTTGTTTTCAAAATACTTCTCCCCACTCAATTTGCCAGGTCAAGGAAGCAGGTGATGTACAACACTCCCAGCAGCCTATTGCTTAAAGCTGATTGACGCCAAATAAATGTACTGTTTCACCAGCCCATCTCTGTAGGATAACACTCCTTCAGTTTACCACCATTGCACTACTTTAGGTTATCTTTGCTGAAGAACAGAGCATATAGCTCTCCAGTGCACAACATCTTTTGACAACTCACACTGGGAATTTGGTGGGGAGTGAGGGACTGGAACTAGATGATCTTGAGGTCCTTTTCAGTCCAAACCATTCTATGATTCTTTGGTTCTGTACTAATGGCTGAAGGCAGGAAGATTTGGAATACAAGAAAGCAGTCTGTATTTTGGTTGAAAGACTCTTTTTAGTGATACTTTCTGTTACAGTGAATTTGACTTTAGTGAAGTTGTCATGAGTTGACGGTTTATCTCTTTATATTTGGAACACAATGTGTGTTACCTCTCCCAGGCAAAGGTAAGCCTTACTGTTTCAATGACAAGTTCCTGAGATAGGATCTACCTGCTGCCTTTATTGCTTGGGCATAAACTGCCTATGGTTAAATATTTGATCATTTAAAATACAGGTGGGTTTGAGGAGGTAATATAAGAAGTAGTATACTGATAATAAACTGAGTTCAAATTAATCTAAAATAAACCAGTTAAACTAGAGAAGTACTCAGATTATTGCTTGGGTCAGCTTTCATTGATTTTTAATTATTGTTCTTCAATTTATTAATTTTAATAAGAAATTATCAAATAATACCCTGTCCTTAAGTGTTGTGTTTTCCTTTTTGTAACAGGGGGTGGCTGGGCTGAGGAAGGGGGGAGTGGGATAAAAATACCTTATGTAATTTTAAAGTTATTTCTTTTAAAATTTATATTTCAAAATGTTAGTCGTAGTCATATCTTCAATATTCAGCTCAACCACAGGCAGAAGGCAATAGACAGGGAAAAAATGCATAAAACCAACTTTAACCTAAGTAACAATTATTAATCCAAATTTTTTTCATTGATAAAGTGTGTCCCCAGAATGTTGTTGAAAATCCCACTAAGGGAACCAGTTTTAATATGAAAGTGTTTAGTGCCTCAGGGTACAGATGATGTGTGAAGTAGCAGAAGTAAAGAACTCTAAAATTATTATCATATATTTACCTTTCTCCTTGGTTTCTAGAAATGAAGATAGTGAAGTAGCTTTGCCAGTGAGCATGGTTCTGCCCTTCATCTATGTCTGCTGACATGTTTAAATACTTGCCCTCACATTTCAACTGTGGTAGAATCTATTCATCCTTTAACAGAATTTGAACCCTCTGAACTCCCTATTGTAGAGTGGTGAAGGAGTTGTGGGGTTTTTTATATGTTCCTGAAAGGAGGTTGTGCAGCTTTCAAAACACATAGGAGAAAGTTTACACCTCTATCAAAAAATCACTTGTGAAACCACAAAGTCTTGGAGGACCAGTAGTATTGCGTTAAAACATAAAGATATTTTTACATCTTTATTTTTTTAATTATTATTATTATTCTAGTTAGATGTAATTTGACCTTGAAGTTCGCATTTCACATAGAAGATCTATGTATTTTCTTCCGGTAAGTAAAAACTCTTCAGCAGGATATACAGTCTCTGGGTCTAGATTTGCGAACTGCTCTTGGAGCGAACACCTTCCATCTTGCAAAGCCTCTTTCTGCAGTCAGGGGAAATGCACATGAGCACAGAGCTCAGCCTGAACTTGTGGTCGACAAGCTAAAGCCTTGTGTTTCTACAGCAGAAAAAGGCATGATATGTCCTATGAGGATGGCTCTGCTAGCAAAGACATTTCTCAGATTGTTAGGATAAGAACCAGATATATTAGTGATGTGCGTGCTGTAGCCCTTCTCTTGGTCTTTTCAAGGGGGCTTTACTCAGTTCAGTTCAGGCCTTCTGTGCAGTGTCACTAACCTCTGCTTCAGTGATACTAGAGGACTGTGAACTTTGAGTTCTCTTCTCAGTCTTCAGTTAATGTTGGAAAATAGGAAAAGTAGTCTTTTTCCCCAAATGCTAAGAGGGTGGGGAGCTGCTGCTGTAGGAGCAGCAGCAGGGGCACAGTGCAGGCAGCTGGTGCAGGAGGAGCAGTTCTCACGCACTCCGTTGTCTCTCTCTCTCACAAATGTCATCAGCTGGTGGTAAGAGTAGCAGCAGCAGGATCACAGGGGTATATCTCACATGATTCACTGGGGTCCTGAGTTTATAAAAATAGTAGAACGAACAGACACAATTTCCACTAAGAAGTAATCTCTAGGGTGTAATGCCCTGGAAGGCAAGCCTTCTTTTCTTTTGGAATTTTCCACTTCTCATCGTGACGTCTTTGCATTGCAGACACCAAGCAGTTGTGAGCATTCCCATGGCAAAGCAAGCGTGGTTTGCCATGTGCACAGGCTCATTGTTATAGACTCACTGTGCTTTCATTTTCTTTGCTTTTCATTGCCAGACGTGGAAAATAGAAACTGTCCTTTAGTGAACGTATTTCCTGTCTTATTAAAATAAAGAAATCACTGTTCATAGCTCTTGCCTTGGTCTTGCTAATATTGATTTCCATTGAAAAACAAGCCTTACCTGATAACCACTCCCCCACACCTGACACTTTAGTGCTTTAGGAAAGTTCTGGATTGGTATCCCTAGACAGTGAAGCCTTCTACGTGTAAAACCTGTCAACAGCAACATTACTCTATCTTCTTAACCAGTACGTCTCAAGTGTAGTTGAAAAGATCAGTGTTTCAGATTCTCATTTACGCACTTGTTCTGCAAAACTGCATGCATTTATTTTGCACTAACTTGAATAATGTTACTGAGGAAGGTTGCGTTAATCACATATTTGGGTTGGTTCTGTGCTTAGTTTTATAATAAAGTTATGAAAGCTTTATTTTAAGATGGTATTCAACATTCACATATAGTATTAGTAATCTGTTCTAACAGCTGTTTTACATCCTTGGTACCAGTGGGATTAAAAAGGGCAGTATAAGCATCTTTGTCAATAAATGATGAAAAGGTATGAATTAATAGTCATATGGGTCACAGCCATTATATTAGAAGATGGGAAATTGCTTGCTGCAGATGACAGCATTTACTCTTTTCAACAGCTTAAATATTTGTTTTAATTATTCTTTATGGAAGTTTGTTTTCAGCAATTAAATCTTTTGATGTTATGTGTACTTGCTGATAATTCAGTGACAGAAGATACTGATTTGTTTGAGAGGCAATTTCAGTCTGGTTTTGTACTGATCTATAACAAAGAGGCTGTTCGTGGTATAAATCATATTGATAGAAATTGGTCATTTGATTCAGTGGTGGTGTGCTGCTGTTGCTCTCCTTTGCTGCTAATTGTAGCTTGACATCCATTTTCCTTGTAGCTTAAGAGGAAAGCTGTACTGCTTGTCAAAATCCTCTATTTTATTGAAGTTATTTAAAGTTCAGTTTATTGTTGCATTGTGAAAAAGACCAGGATGCATAAATTCTGAGAGAATTCCCTAGCTGGATTAGTTTACAAAAAAAAAAAAAAAAAAAATAAATAAATAAATAAAAAAAAAAAAAAGAAGAGGGAATTCTGAGGCTTCCCAGCAGTTCTTTCTCTTTGCACTTCCTGCTTGTAAAGTGTCCTGGTTTAACAGTAGCAGTCATTTGGGACCTGCCTGCTGATTGTGATGGGGATCACCATGTTGGCACACACACAGAGTGTGTTTTACCCACGGCCATTTTGTCTGATCCTGAGTGCAGGCACGCCCCAAGGGTACCCAAAGGCCATTCAAAACTTTCAGAACTCTCAAATGCTGCTGCTGTACTTGTCACTGGGGCTGTAGCTGCTGTGCTTGTCGGCTCTCTCACCACCAGCTTCTCCTTTTCTGAGTCCAGATCTTCCTCCTCTGCCTTGCTGGGAAATGCTGCGTGGTCTCCTGCGTCCTCCTGGGGCTCAGGCTCGCGGGGCTCGGCAGGGAGCGGCTGCCGGTGGAGGAAGTCGGGGCGGCCGAGGAGGGAAAGGAGGCGGCTGCCGAGCAGCGGGAGGAGGCGGTGGAGGAGCCGAGCCCCATGACCGAGCCCAGCCCTGCGGCGGCCGAGAGCATCCCCCGGCAGCTGCCTGCCGAGCCCCACGAGCCTGAGCCCCAGGAGGACGCAGGAGACCACGCAGCATTTCCCAGCGAGGCAGAGGAGGAAGATCTGGACTCAGAAAAGGAGAAGCTGGTGGTGAGAGAGCCGACAAGCACAGCACCTACACCAGCCCCAGTGACAAGTACAGCAGCATCATTTGAGAGTTCTGAAGGTTTTGAATGGCCTTTGGGTACCCTTGGGGCGTGCCTGCTGATCACTCCCTGACTGTCCAGTCTACGGATCAGTTTATGGATGGGAATCAGGGAGTCTCGGTTGGTGCGATATTGCCGCCGGTGCACTGTTGTGGTCGCGATTGGCACTTGTTGTTCTTCGACCTTCAGCAACCCCACAACATAAAGGTTCACTGTGGAATCACAAACCAATCAGATTCCATTTTAAAGCTTGTAATGATGTGGACTTATTTCCTTAGCAGGTCTTAAGTTTTGATTAGAAACAATCTGTCTAGTGCAAGATAAGAATCTCTCAGATGCAGCATAACTGGCTGTGTGCACTCTTGCAGTTTCCTTTAGTACCAGTAGTACTGGCTCACTTAAACCACATTCCTCTTTCAAGTACCTTTCAGCATTGTTAATGGTTTTCAAAGACCTGCTTTGCTTGCCAGAGCAAGAGAGTTATGAGTGTGCATGTAGTTACTAGTGTCAGCCAGCAAAATGATAGCTTACATCTGGAGACAGTAACTTCCTGAAACTCAATCGCCTGATCCCATACTGAAAATACTTTTGTTTTAAAGGGTGGGGAGAAGAAGAAGAAGGTCTCTTTTACTCAAGTACGAAGTGTCACAGTCTTTTCAGGCTTTTCATCTTCTGTCACAGGCCTTTCATCTTCTAAATGGATGCACTAATTAGCTTATATTGTCTGCATTTATCTGGATGTCAGTGGTTGTCTTCAGTTATCTGCATTGGGTGAATTTCAAGTATTGAGTGTCATGTTGGGTCGGTGCCCTGATGGCCAGCTTGATGCCTTTTCAGGAATCACTAAAAGCAGAAGTTCTTCCCAGAGGGCTCTGTTCCACCCTTCCTGGTATCTTTTGCCTGCATTGTCATTTCTAGGTCCTCTTTGCTTTTGCACAGTGGAAAAAACAGCCAGTGGAGGTACACCTCATATCTTCAGGTCACCTTAAGAGAACCCTACTGCCCCTTGCCTGTGGTTAGTGGGAGCCCTATCACAGAAGCCAGTTTCACATAGTCAAATTGTACAACAGACATTAAGCTCATTGCTTAATAATGCAGGAAACCTAAATCCTTGACCAGGGTCTAGTTATGTTCTCCAAATAATTTATTGTTTGTCTCTTTTGGTGCAAGCTTTGTAGCTCCATGATGGTAGCAAAGATTTCCTGATTTTATGTGGGCCTTAGGGAGGAAAATGTTCTGATCTGTTAGTGCAACATTTCCTGTTGTCTGCTATTACTTGCCATTTTTTTAAATGGGGCGCTGGTGCTGTATGTGCATAACTTTAAGTCTTTTGGGGGTCTTTCAAGATATAAGATGTTGGTTTTGTTAGTAGTTCCCATTGCACTTCAAGCAAACACTTCACAGCTCTCCAGGAGTTAGGACTAAGACAAACTTGAGCCACATTTTTGTCCTTTCTGATCCAGACTATTTTGAATGCTATTCCATTCCTAGTATAATTTATATTGTAAGGAAAACTGTACTGTAAGGGTACAACAATTGCCACAGATGACAATATTGATGGCCACACTGTTATGAATCCCTCCTGGTCTTGACAGGCTGCTTCAGTACAGACTGTGGAAGAGGCATTCCCCACTGAGGAGCTTTGTACAGTTTACACAATACTTAAAATCACAGTTTTCCCCATATTGAATTCAAGGCTTTTGTAGTCTGCTGTGCTCTGCCACAGCAGGATGTTAAATTCACCCATCAAGTTTATTTTGGCCATGAGTTTTAATTGTGTTGTTGAGTTTCACATTTTGTATTTTCTGGGTGTCATCACACCGTTCTAGTATTTCTTCTGGAGACATCCATGTTGAAGTGAAATAATTTGACTTTCAGACTACAGTCAAAGGAAATTTTAGAGTGTTTAAAAAAAAAGCCTGGGCACAACAAACTTTGTTCTGTCAAATCTCATAATTTAAATGATCTCTAAGTGCTGTAACATTTCCTGGCTGGTCAAACTTTAGAAGGTTAAGTGGATCACTGTGTACATAATTTTGTACTCCCAGTTCATGTTTTACATTCTACTAGCAGAATTCTTTGGGAGGAACTGCTAATTCTTCAGAAATGCTATGGAGAATAGCCGTTTATTTGTCTTTCCATTTTCATTCTGACTGTTTCTGTCTTAAAAACTTGAATATGATGCTGTATTTATTAAAACAAACTTCACTTCTATTTTATTGAATAAACCTAGATACAGAATCCTTTGATGAATTCTACTGTTCAGTAGAGGCCCATCATTGTCACAACTATGGGACTGTTTATCTTTGCTCTGCTGCTTGCATGGGTATATGTGGTGGTAGGTTTGCTTATATTTCCTGATTTGTGAGGTCTCCCCTTTTTGGTTTGTTTTCTTTTGTGTGCACAGCTTGCACAAGTGGACTCCAGAGGTGTGCATCTTGGTGCTGTTGTTGTTCGCGGCCTTTCAACTTTGCTGATGGCCAATAGTGCCTGTGGCTTTCCATTCAGAATGGATGATTTGATGCCTTGGCAGGTGTTTGATGGAAAACTTTTCCAAGAAAAATACCAGCAGTCACATCGAGGGTGCTCTTTGGAGGAGCTTTTGGAAGGCAATGTGAGTAATCGCAACCTCTTAGACAGTTCTGTATTCTTTGATAAATGTACCTGTGCATGTTCGTTTATTGTTTTAATATTCATGTTTACACTGGTCCACTTTCTTTGTATTTTTCCTCTCTTCCTTATTCCTTTTTTGTCCTCTCCACCAACAAAAACAACTAAGAAGATAGACATACTGAGGCTATGAAGGAAGCTATAATTTTACCTTTATTTTTGTTTCTGTTACTCAGAAAATAGTATAAGGAAGTGTCAAAATGGTTGTCATATTTCAAAATATGATAATTCCTGTAATAGTTTTATCATACTAAGATATTAAGAGATCTTTTTCCGTTAAGATTTTAGGCAACATATTAAGAATGTCTTTCAGTAAACATACTGGGTATAATTTTTAAAGTGTTTAAGAGTGTTATTAAGGAGCCTAAAGTTTTAGTTGAAGGTTTGGTGAATTCAAAGAGGAACTGGAAATTGGAGGAAGGTAAATATCCTAGGTATTTTTTCAGAATCTCACCAGGTACCTTCTTGTACCTCCAAGTACTTACTTACTTCTCAGTCCTACTTTCCACAAGCTAGAGATTTGTACAATTTGCATGCTATATTACCATAAAACCAGTATCATTTAAAACATATCTGCCCAGGCCAGGGCAGGGACATATCAGCAGGGTTTGCTGGGTATGGGCCACATCTGGTGTGTTAGGGTGGCATCATGTCCAGGCTCAGAGGTAGGGTCTGCTTGACTGGGCAAGGTGGTAGGAATATGCTAGTGAAGCCTTGGACGAGACCTGGCTCACGCCCCACTGGCACAAAGTATGTGGAGGGATGCTTGGGTAGATCTGTACTCATCTGTGTAGATAGTTCTTAAGACCTTTGATTAATGTGACTCTTTTCAGTGTGGTACTGAAAATCCTGTATCATTTAGTTCCTTTTGAAAATTTTATCTTTGAAATGTTTTTACCTGCTGTTACGTATATCACTTGAGGTTAAAATAAATAAAAGTGAGTACAGACACAGCAGTTTTCAGTGATTTTAATCTCATGCATTCAATACCAGTTGTACAATTAGTTTTCTTTTCTAATTTTGTGTCTAGTTACATACCATCTGGATCTGCAATGATGAGTGGGACATGTGTGGGTGGGTGGAATGTATGTATTTTCAGCGTGGAGGAGGAGGATGATAATATTTTCCATATGAAATCAATCATATGATTAGGACTATAGCCTCTACCCAGATCCTGTGGCTCCCATTAATTGATCTGTTGATTTCAGTAGATTTTGAATTGGGCCAGTGCTTCCTCCAGTTTTTCATGTAGGACTTTTGCAGTGCAGTAGAGTGTCCAAAGAATAAATGTGAAAATATGAACCTGTACAGATCTATGTGAACCTGATAATTCTTTTCCATTTGGGTAGAATTCCAGAGTAGTGTGTAACTTTTACAATATGTATCTATATCTGTAGAAAATTTATATTCCCTGAGACATGCTTTAAATGTGTTAAGTAGTATGTTTTAGCCAGCTTTTGAAAATCTTGATATGATCAGGTTAAAGGAAGGAAGGTGCTTAGATTTAAAGGAAGGAAGGTGCTTAGATATCTAGAACAGAGTTGGAAATTTTCTTGATCAACTAAAATATCTGGGTTAGGGTTTTGAAAAGCCTGATACTCTCATTTAAACAAACCCCAGATAAACTGTTCTATTGTGGGGAAGAACAGTCTAGCCCTGTGAATTTTTAGAGTAGCTTAAATACCTTTTTCTTTTTTAAGTACAATTTTATGGTACATATATGGCAGAGATAGCTCCCAGACCAATAAAATAGCTTTCCAGCTTATCAGTTTGAGACAAGAATCTGTTTTGGGGAGAATTGCCAAGAGATGCCAGTTTAGCTGGGGACACTGGCAAGGCAACAAGCATATGTGATTGGTTTTTCCTATTATTGTAAGTTCAACTGGTGCTTAGTTTCTGGCAGAGCTTAATGTACTGCTGGAAGCCAAGATCTTTCAGCACTTCTGTGTTAACAATCTGCCCTTGAGCACCATAAATCTAATCTGATGATAGTGACAGCATTGTTTTCAGAAAACAGATATTCTACATGGGATTTTTTTATTATAGAAAAGATAAGTAATAGGATAGGAAAAAATTACTCCTTTTGGTGTTTGGTGCTTGTCTCCTAATTCCTAAGGCCCCTTCTCTATGATCTGGATTCAGGGAGATCTCAGAATCATTGTTTGGATTATGATGGGCTTAAATTCCATTAATAGCTTTACAAAAATTGCAGTAGAAATACAATCTTGGTTAAACATTTACATGCATACTAGAAATCTTGAACATTTTAGGGTTTACTTCCTGCAGATTCCTGTACCAAAGAAAAATGTAAAAATTATATGCAGCTGATATATTTGTGGACCAGTTTTTGTGTAGCTGAGCTCTTTGTAGCCTAGCAGCTATTAAAGATAAAAAAATGGGAAACTTCTGATAAGAATCAAAAATAGAACCATCTTGCATTAAAAAAAATATGCTAAGCTCATCTTATCTAGTTCTCTGTTTTTCATAACAGTAATCATATTAGTTTGTTTATCCACACAGAAAATTGGATATAATAGTCTCATAAAGCAGTGAGGCAATGATGTTATCACTTTGTTAGCCTTCTTATTGTGCTTCTCAGTAATGAATATGTTCATGATCAATTTTTTTAAATGAAAACTGAATTACCTAATGGGGTCAATGTAAATTATATGCTTTGTCCTCTACTCATCTCTCCAAGAATCCACTTTTAATACGAAATATTTGAACTTTTTTGTTTCCTGAAAAAAAATGTGAACCAGATCTACCACTTTCATATATACATGAGTGTGGCTAAGTTGTGGTATATGTGATTTATTTGTGCTACACCTGAAGAGAGAAAATTAGCACATCCATTGATTTTTAACCCTCTTGTCTGCAGGAGTCTTTGTATACACCCTTCGAGAATCTGAAGTCTTTCATTTGCAAGGCTTGCATGGCAAAGAAAAGAACAATACATAGCAGACCAAGGGGGAATGGATTTATCACAGGTTGGCATTGTGTTGATTTTCTCAATAAGTCAATATATTGATAAGCTCAATTATCTTTCAACAGCAGCAGCATTTACATAGGCAGCCTATCAAGCCAAGTGAATTGTAAGATCTTTCTCCAAGAAACCAAAGGAGAGATCTGGGGAGGTATTTTGTGGTTTCAGGAATTTATGTGATTTCAATTACCCAAGTTTGGATAGAATAGTATTTTCATCTAGCTACACAGGTAGTGAGATATATGCAGTAAATAAAATACCTTTCACTGACTGAAACATCACTGCTATTTACTCAGTGACTAAAGTTAATTTATAGAAGGAATTAGATGACTCAGAGGCTTTTTTCTTCTTTCCCTCAGGGAAGCTATTTTAATGTTGATAGTTGAAGGTCCTAGTGAGGCACTGAAGAGAGAATACTTTTTATTGGATTGACTAATACAGGCTTTTGGGCAACCTGGACAATGCCTTTTTTTTTTTTCCTTTGCCCAAGACTTTGCTTCCTCCCCTGTCAACTTTATGGCTCACTTTACTAAAGGCATTTGTTTTTCCCACTTGATATGCCTGACTTTTAGGGGGAAAAAACATCTGAAAGGTTTTTAGCACCATTCGCCGATCAGTCTGAATGTTAGGGATTTTGAGGCTTTGAAATAATTCATACTGAATCACAGTGCATATGCTGCTATTATGTTTATTACCTGCTTAATACCTGATCAGTTGTGTCTGTGAAGATAAAAATTACCGTTTCAAAATTCCTTGAGCAAATTAAACAAGACTGATTTTCTGTTAGTTCAGTACTTTGCATTATGTGTCAGTAATACTTCTGCTGTGGTACTACACCATACTGGTGCTGGACATCGAAAACTAAGGGTATCTGTTGGTAATTTATGATACCAGACCTTGTTAGCATCTGCTGTTGCTTGAGAGCTGTACTTAACCATTTTAGTTATGATTTGTGATTCCAATTTGGAGAGAGATTTCTGTTTGTTGTAATGACTGCAGTCTCCAAATCTGTGTCATAAAATTTTGATCTGGTTTCCAAATACACTTGTTAACAGCTTGTAATCATGACGTGCGTAGATGGAAAGACAGACCCATGCTTATTGGTCTGACTTTAGCTTGGAGAAATTGTAATTGTGCATAAGTATTTTGGCATAAAAGTAAGAAATGTTGTTTCCCAAAAAAGAATAAGCTGTCTCTCTTTTTCTTCCTTTAATCTTACAGTTAGAGTTGCTTAGTAAATACTGTTTTTCAGGAACACGGCAAAGAGAATTTAATCCCAGGTTCCAACAAACACACAGAAGTTCTTTTGTTCCTCCATATCATAACCAGATGAGGGGGTTCCTATGGAGAAATCCTCAACCACAAGGTAAAAAAAATGTGTGCACATGTGTGTATTTAGAATTGTCTCTATCAACACTGTGACAGCTCTGTGTCTATATGCAGATTGCGTTTGTATGTATGCAGTTATCCTGTGGCTACAGCAATCTGTAACAAAACTTGTATCAGCTGTAGTTGTGTACTGCCATTAGCAAAAACTAACTATGCAAGGTGAGGAAGAGTGTAGCATTATAATCTGGAGTCATCTTCTACTCACAATGTTCTGGCAAAAACCACCTTTTATGTATTTAAACTTTCCATGCTTGGTCTCAGCTGAATTGTATTTAAAATCATAATAGTTGTAAAGCAAATTGGTACAGCTGCATGGTAATGTCTGTCTGAAGTATTTAGCTGTAGATCTTAGTTCATACTTCAACCAAACATTGAAGCATGTGAATAAAGTTAAAAACATTCTTGAGTGGTTTTCTAGATCAGGGTCTCAGCTTCCAGATCATCGCCTAAGTAGTGCAAATGCAAGTTCTGTCTTATCTTGGCATTAATCTTAAGTTATCCACCAATCTCACTTCTTGAACAGAACAATCATTTCAATGGAGCATCACTGTGGATAACACTGTGAAGCTGACATAATTCAGTTTTTTTCTCGTGAGTTAAAGCATATACATATAGATTAACAAAAATAAACAAAAGAAAGAGAAGTGTCTAACAAAGATCAAATATTTTATGAAGTTTGTAGAGCCTAAATTTCTTCTGTGTTTCCAGGTGAACTTTTCAGAGATATATGATACAACTAAAGAAGGATAAATAATAAATAAATCCAGTAAAGTCTTTAATGTGTTTCAGCTGCCACTGTTGTAGGCTTGAGAGATACTATCATTTGATTCACAGAAAAAGGTTGATCGTATATGTAAAATGTAAAGCTAGAATACAGAGTGTGTATGTTGACCATGAGCAGAAACAAAGCTGGTCATTGCTATCATGTTCATCTCAAGAAGCCTGCTGTTCAGGGGTTGGGTCATCTCTGACCTACTCCAGTGATATTATAACTACATGTATTTCACGAAGCATGTTCCACAGTAACTGTGCTGAACAGTGTTATGAATGTGTTTAAGTAGCATTATTAAAACATCTTGGCTTCTTCTACACTAGACCTATTTACTACCCTCAGGATACTCTTAAAACGTGATCCCATAAGTGCAGTCAAATTGCCTCTGTTATAATTAACATAGATTTATTGGGAAAATGTATCTGTCCTTACAAAAGAGCCCTGCGATGTTTTAGAGCTCTTTTAAGCTGATCCCCCAAGATAACTCATTTTGACAAAAGTTTTTTTCCGGAGTTTGCTAATATTAAGACAGCAGTTGCAATGACTTGCTTATGAAGCAATGAGTTGCTTCATTATGTAGCTTTTTCTCTGCTATACGTATGTGTCTCACTAAACAGAGAGAAAACAGGATGAAAAAGTAGCAATTTTGTGTTCCATGATAGCTTATGTGATAAAACTTACTAATAAAATTAACTATCTAAAATTATCTATCCCATCCTTTATGTACATTCCCATGGTATATTGTTATGGTTCCTGCTGTTGCATAGTATACATAAATCATTGGATTAAATGTAGTAAAAATTAAAGGACGAGACCCATATCTTCTGTGTCAAGAGCGTACCTAACCATTACGCAGCCTTTGCTCTCTCTTATCTGTTAATGTGTAAGGATTTTGTGACATGGTCTCAACTTTAACAGTGGAGGAAAGAGTGCCTCCACCCAGAAAGCATAAAGCTAAGAAGCACTGGTATTTCTCTGAAATGCTGTTTTGATTCTGCTTAGGCAGAACAAGATTTGAACATAGGCTGCCCTCATTTTATGGTGAATACTAAACACTGATTTGCTGTAATTAACATCTCATCCTCTACCTGTATTTTGAGAGAACGGAGTTCAGTTCTGGGATTTTTCTGGTTTGGGGGGAATGGGGTGATTTGGGGGTTTTGAATTTTTTTTTTTTTTTTTAAGTTCTTTTCATAGATTTCTTGTATGTGTGTCACAAATGGAGAGTGTATCCATGTAACCCAGAGCAGAACATCTAAGCCTCACAGGGAGGTAGATTTTCCCTTAGCGTTTCGTGTTTGTTAATTTGGAAGACTTCCCTTTTAGCATGTTGGCTGTTGTGTATCCTGTTCACATTATCACAGTATGCTAGAGATTGGAAGGGACCTCAAAAGATCATCTAGTCCAGTCCCCCTGCTGCAGCACTGTTCTGAGTGTCTGTCCTTTTCTGATGCTTGTTAGACAGATCTTAGGTATCTAATTTAAATTTAAAGTTAGGCTTCTGTTACTGAGATATGAAACTGCATTGCAGCACTTCATAATCTTTGAGTTTCAAAGCCTTGCCCAAGGTAGCATAGATGTCTGTAGCAAACCATGACTTTACAGATTCTAGTTTCATGGTTGAAACACCACATTATATGCCATATAGGGTAGACAAAACTTCATTAATTAGAAGTTAACACCACTAATACATTATTTTGAATAACATTGTTACCTCGTTCTACAAATAGCTGAAAATAAACTGAGCACTAACAACTGTGGAAATCATTATATTGGGTATTACGTGTCTTTGCCACTCTTCAACAGCAGCTGGTAAACACCTAGAGGGTTTGTCATAACATATAAATTACTCCCTGGATCTAAATCAACATAAAAAAGAGAGGGAAAAAATAAATTAAAAAAAAGTAAGTCTAACCTTATCTGTGCATTGTCTTACATACTTTATAGCTGTATTTTAAAATTTCAGTGATTTGGACAATGGTTCTCATACTAGTATTTGAAAACCTGTCTGAAAAGTGAGCTGAAGATAAGGGAAGGGGATAGGGGAGAGAGTGTCTACGGGACTAGTTGTAACAGCTGCATGAATGGTTGAAATTAAGGATACCCTCATGTATTAGAAATAGTGAAAGGTATTGGCACGAATATAGATTTTCTGCCAGTGATAAGGTAAGCATCAGAACTCTCTGTACAATGGACCCTGTGGAGGGATGAAAACATAATGAGTAAGAGCTGTCAGAGAGCTAGAAGTTATGGATAATAATTTCAGGGAAATATGCAGCTTTTGTTTTTTAACTATTCAACTTAGAAAATGCAACTTTTTAAAGAGTGGTTTATGTTTCTTTGAAAAAAAAGTCTTGGGAGAAAAGCTCTTATGGAAAATTGAAAGCAGTTTTTCAGGGAAAGGGAAAGATGACTGTCAAGGAAAGATATGAGGAAAGACATGGGAAAAATAGAATTGTTGGAGGTATGTCTCACTGAAGAGAAACTCCTTTGTCCAAGACAAAAGAGAATTATCCAGAGTCCCATTTCTTCATGGAATGTAATTGCATCAAAAGGCTACTTTCATTTCAGTCTTCACACACTATAAACCACGTAGCTGAACATAGTACAACTATACTGAAGGATCTGAGTTTATAGCAAGTTTTCATTTGCTATAAAAGGGGCTTATAAGACAAATGGGCCTTTTGCAGTAGGATGAGAGGTGATGGTTTTAAACTGAAAGAGGGGAGATTCAAACTGGATGTGAGGACAAAATTTTTTACAATGAGGGTGGTCAAATTCTGGCACAGGTTGCCCAGAGAGGTGGTGAATGCACCATCCCTGGAGACATTAAAGGCCAGGCTGGATGTGGTTCTGGGCAACCTTATCTAGTTGAAGGGTGTCCCTGCGGATTGCAGGGGGGTTGGACTGGATGACCTTTGAAGGTCCCTTCCAACTCCATCTATTCTATGATTCTATGTATTTAATCAAGGCTTCCACACTTATGCTGCATACTCTGTGTTCAAGCATATTTCTGGTTAACAAGATTTTAATAGAACTGGAAAGTAGGTGCGACTTGACAGAACTTTGGTGCTGAAAAAAGATTTCAGTTTGAGTCTGAGTACTGCTTTGCTTATAGAAATCTGTAACTGAAGCAGCATTGTACACAGGCACACTTAAGCCAGTATGAAAATGTTTGTTAATACAGCTTATGTCTGATTCTAAATAGTATATTTTCCTTTACTGAATTCACGTGGTCTGATCTACCAACCCCAGTGTATGACCTGTATGATTCACTATCCCGATCCGTGAGCTGGACTAGATTTAACAGTTGTAGTGGGCCAAGAGCTTTAAGAGCAATGCCGCCATGGACTGTGTTCCAACATCTCAAAATATAGCCATAATTATACATGAACTAGAAAGGGACTTTTTCTTTTTTTCAATATTTATATAGATGTAGTTTTTCTTGCAGACTATCTGAATAAGCTGTTATATTCTTGCTCTAATGTTAATTAAAAACATTTAAATCCTCTCCTCCCTCCAGGTAGAGAGTATGGATCAGGTCATCCAGACCGAAGGAGAAGATTCCATGTTCCTTCTCAGTAAGGAATACAAGTGTACAGGTAACAAACTGAGATGATGGGATAGTTACTATTGAGATATATTTTGTGAGAGCATCTTTTCATGGACTTTACAGAATAACTGAACCATGTGATTGTGGAGGAAATAACTCCAAGCTGAGGCTATTCAGCTTGTTAATCACTTGTTACATTAGGTCTAAGCTTGCTATGAGACCAGAATCACTAAAACTGAAGTTAAAGGCACCAGCTGAAGCAAAATAGCATCCCAATATAGCTATATTGTTTTGTCCATTTGGTACTTTAAAGTCTGAAGTGTTTTTACATTGTTAGATATTCCTGATTACAAGCTTTAAGACTTAAAGTATAATGTTTGCATATTTTTGTTATAGACGTGTATTACAAGAGCTTGCTTACCATGAATATCCCTGCTGAATTGTGGTTAATTCACAGCAGTTTGTGTCTTAATTGTGGATTATATCTTTACTTTAAGGATTACACCATTGTTGCTGAAACCCATTGAAAAATTTGAAACATGGTATTACTGATGTCAACACCATCTACCAATGAACCAAATCACCTTCCTGTAAAATGCAGAAAAAAATTGCTATTACTTTTGGCACTTCTAGTTAAGTAACTTTGTCTATCTCAGCTGACTGAGAACCACAGGGAACCACATCACTGCTGAGGAGAAAAAGAATATGTCATACTTACTTCTGTAAACTTACTTAAGAGAACTAAGTCTTCTTTCGTGTCCAGGATTCTAATTTAAACACCTTCAGAATTATTTCTTAAAAGTTGCTGTATATCACTTTGTGATTTCACTTAATTGATGTGTGTGTTTAATTATAAAATTAGTTCATTTTAAATAGAGTTATATAAATAATACTAAAAAAATGTAAAATAACAGAGTGTATGCAATTTTTAGCAGTACCATAGGACCATATGTTGGTAAATTGGTCCTACAAAAGCCCCTCTTCAAGTCATTACTTGTGTTTATTAAGAAACTGTTTTAGAGATTACAACAACGTTCTTATGACTTCCATTTGCATACCCATTCAGCTAAAAATAATCAGAGGTACTTCACTTAATTATTATCTTCAGGCTAAAAATATTAGGCAGTTATGTAGAAATCCCATTTTAAATCATGAAGTATAAAAATTGTACTAGGGGAAGAAAGTGTCAACAACACTATATGTCACATAGAAAATGGGTGACACACTTAGAACGGTGTTTATCTCTTTACTGATCTTCATCTCAACCTAACTGATAATTGTCTGCATCTATGTAATCTTCAACAATTTCATGCTTTTCTTAGATTTTTAGCAATCTTTGAATGGGGTTGGCTCAAGTGGATGTTAATGGAACTGATGGGGTTCCAGCTATTTATGTGCTTTGGAATTGCAGTATCTTTAGTTTTGACCTCAGCATTTTCAGTGCATGGAGTTATATAATAACATCTCTTCTTCTCTTGTGGAGGTATTTGATGAAAGAGAAATGAAAGTTTGGTGTCCCATTCCTCCTTTCCAAAAAAAAAAAAAAAAAAAGGCAGCAGAAAAAGGGGATATCCAAAGATAGAGGCAAAATGTTAAGAGCAAGATTTGAAGTTTGATACAGTGTGCAGGTTTTCCTAAGATCATGTTTAGTCACTGATGATGATAATTTAAACAGTAAAGTCAGTGGTGTTGTGTGTGAACAAAATTTTGTATTTACACAGAAAACTGTGGCCTTAATGTTTATCATGTTGGAAAATCCACTCTTTTGGACTATTTTTCTTTTGAATAATACTGACTAGTATCTTGTTAGTGTAGTTCTCATAATCATCATTCTAGGTTTTACTGATAGAAACTGTCTCTCACTCTTAGGCTTCCTATTGTATATAATTATATTTATTTTTAGAAGCATTTGAAAATTAAATCTAAAAACTATCTCATGACCAATCCTAACAGAGAGTAGCAGATGCTGTAAAACTTAGTGCTTGCATTAAGACTTGCAGAACTTAAGGGTCAAAACATAAGTGCTGATTTGGATAATTAATACATAGATCACTAAACCCAGAATGCGTCATTGTGGTGGTTTAATCACCTATGTAATACAGGTCATTAAATCTTATGCTGCAACAGGCTATAACTTCTAAAATTGTTTCAGTGTTGATGTTCATGTGTCTTGTCTCCTCACAGCTGTTTGTTTTTTAAATCACCTAGGTGACCCTGGTCATTACTGGAAGTGGATGAAAGTGGCTAAGAGAACCAAGATGCGTTATGAAATGCTGTATGCTGAAAATCATTAAAACTTCATCAGTGTTTCAAAACTAGTAGTGGAAGAGTTTAATCAGAAGTTTATCATGCCTCATTTTCAGTTCCATTTTATTTTTATACTTTTTGCTTCTAGCCTGTAGCTGAAAGAAGTAAATTATGGAATGCTGTGAAACAATTATTATATTATGGGATTGAGCGTGCCCTCAGCAAGTTTGCTGATGACACCAAGCTGTGTGGTTCGGTTGATACACCGGAGGGAAGGGATGCCATCCAGAGGGACCTCGACACGCTGGTGAGGTGGGCTGATGCCAACCTTATGAAGTTTAACCATGCCAAGTCCAAGGTCCTACACCTGGGTCGGAGCAATCCCAGGCACAGCTACAGGTTGGGCAGAGAAGAGATTCAGAGCAGCCCTGTGGAGAAGGACTTGGGGGTGTTGGTCAATGAAAAAATGAACATGAGCCGGCTTCAGTGTGTGCTCACAGCCCAGAAAGCCAACCGTATCCTGGGCTGCATCAAGAGAAGTGTGACCAGCAGGTCGAAGGAGGTGATCCTGCCCCTCTACTCTGCTCCCCTGAGACCTCACTAGGAGTATTGGGTGCAGTTCTGGTGTCCTCAACATAAAAAGGACATGGAAGTGTTGGAACAAGTCCAGAGGAGGGCCACGAGGATGATCAGGGAACTGGAGCACCTCCCATATGAAGACAGGCTGAGAAAGTTGGGTCTGTTCAGCCTGGAGAAGAGAAGGCAGCGTGGAGACCTCATAGCAGCCTTCCAGTATCTGAAGGGGGCCTACAAGGATGCTGGGGAAGGGCTATTCATCAGGGACTGTAGTGACACAACACAGGGTAACGGGTTCAAACTTAAACAGAGGAAGTTTAGATTGGATATAAGGAAGAAATTCTTTACTGAGAGGGTGGTGAGGCACTGGAATGGGTTGCCCAGGGAGGTTGTGAATGCTCCATCCTTGGCGGTGTTCAAGGCCAGATTGGATGAGGTCTTGGGTGGCATGGTTTAGTGGGAGGTGTCCCTGCCCATGGCAGGGGGGTTGGAACTAGATGATCTTCAGGTCCTTTCCAACCCTATTCCAACTATTCTATGATTCTATGATTCTGTAGTTTAAGTTCCACAAAGTATTGTTTGGAGCACTTTGCAAAAACCTGGTTGACACGCTTATGAAAAGTGATCATCAAAAAATTATATATAAAAAATAGATGGCAGTCCTAGGTATTGAAGAAGGCTGCAAAATTTTAATCAATTCATTTGGTTCTGTTCTGAAAACTATTATGCCTCTTCTGTTAAACCTTTATGCTATTGTATTAACAGTTTGAACAGACACCATTTTTACACAGCACAGTGTCTGATTTGCATTCCAGGGATCTTGTTGTGAAAGGGACATTCCTGCTGCCTTTTTCTATTGATTTAGAATTTCCTCCAAAGTTATACTGGCCAGAGGCTTAGTCTAAGTCTTAGTGTGTCTTAAGACACTTAGCCTTTGAGGCTAAAGACAGATGTAAGGACTGGAATAAACCTTAAATATTTCATAAATGACTCACTACATATGGAGGAGAATTCTAGGTATTCCAGAAGAGGACTATCCATTTGACTCAGCTCTGAAAGGCCCCAAAATAGTAGGACATTAAACTATAGCAGTTTTGTACGTAGAAACTGATTTTATAACTTTCTGGAATCTTTTAGGTACCCTTTTCTTATTCTCCGAGACTGAGGAACTATGAAAGTGAGCCACATGGTAGAAAAGTAACATTTTTTAACTGTGATATGATTGTAAACACTTTAGAAGAACCCCTTTTTATCCAAGACTGGGCACTTCCAGCCTCAAATAGCATAAAGGTTAATTGTACTACCGCTTTTTTCTTTTTCTTTTTTTCCCCCTTAAAACCTCTTAAGAGTTATGTGATCTGAGTTTTATGGAAAGTTCTCTAGTTTCAGGAATCTCATGATGTATAATAGTGTATTTGAAAAGAATGTAATTGTGTGCCAGAATTTGTTGGTAATTTCCCCTGCAGGCTTTGATATGAGAAAAGATTTTGGTTGGCCTCAATAAACAAAGTTAAATACTGTTAGAGTGGGAGTTTTGCTGTGCTAGTTGTGGTATGTTATGAATTGTTGGTAATAATTACCCTGACTACTGAAGAATTGTTAGCTTCTCTGTGAGGTTTTTTTTTTTTTTCTTTCTAATGTTAGACCATAAGCAGAAGCTGCTTATTATTATTTCCATGCCAAAGGTTTTTTTTCCCACCAGGAATCACAAAGTGAAAGCAGAAGCATGAAGTCAAAGCAGAGGTGCTACTTTCTTGTCTCCATGAACCTTAAATTGGTCAAAGTACCATAAAGCTTATGGACTGTAGAAGGAAACGATATACAAGAACATGACCTTAAAGATTCCATTCTAATAGGGTTTCCTTAATATGTGGACTACAGGGTTACTTTGCATGGGTAGGTGGATTTGAAGTGAAGGAACCTCCATTTGTGAAGAACAACTTTCTTTCTTCTTGTTTGGCTATACTGCTTACTGTCTTCTATATCCAATGCACTGGGTAGCTGCCTTTCATCAAATGTTCACTAAAATTGTAAACTTATTTATTAGCTTTATTTCTGGAATGGGATTCAGAGAACATTCAGTAACATCAATAACTTTGTCAACTGTGACTCAACAGAAACTGTGACATGGTCATTGCAAGAGAAAGAGTGACTCACAGAAAGACATTTATCAACTTTCCTCTTTTTATTTGTTATGTACCCTTCATCTTACATTACTTTGCTCATTTGTGACACTGTCAGGCTGGGAATCTGAGTCTGAGTTGCAGAAAGCACTGAAACACTGAGTTAATCTTATGATGCTATGGCACTCTAAGTATCAAAACATACAGATTATACTTGTCTTATATAACAGGAAACAACAGTTTTAATTGCTTTGCTAGCTTAGCAAGTGCTGTGCTGAGGTGCCAGCCTGGCACCTTGCCTTCCTGATTTGACTTCCTGATTTGACCTGGGACATCCTTCATCTCCATAGAGATCACGGGATCTTGTCCAGTGATCATGGGACTCTTCTGTGAACTTGGTTACCATCATCAGACCCGTTCTGCTCTTGTTCAGGTACCGCGGGACTGGGCCCTCAAAAGGAAAGTGATGCCCTACCTGTGTTGCCATTCAGATGCTGGCTTGCCTTCCCTTGTGGAGCAGCTCGCCCTTCGTGCTCCGTGACAGTGGGTTATAAGGCCCTGAGAGCAAAGTGGTAAGAAATTTTAGCTGGAACTACCACAGTAATTGGACAGTGTCAAAACAATAGATATGGTCCGTGGGATTACTTGTTGCTGGAAACATGCTTGAAAAACTGAAAACAGCTACAACCAGCACAGTGCCTTTGTGTATCTCTGTGCAATTAGGACCTTGCATTCATTGATTTCCTAGATCTCTCAGCTGACATCCAAACCTTTCTCACCCATAATCAAGCTACTGAGAACAGAGCTCAGAAAAAACACACTGTATTTTAATACAGTGTATTTTAATGTTATAATACACTGTATTTTAATGTTAATACACTGTATTTTAATGTTACACACCACAAGTGTGAAGCTGGCTCTGAATATGGAAGCTCATTTGTTAAAGAATATGTTCTTGCAAGTGATACTCCTAGAGCTCTGCTGGCTTCTACTGCTTTTGAAGTCCTAGGTAGGACATAAGGTATTAAGTGTAATTACAGTGTCATGGCTGGGTTTTTCGCCTGGAAGTATGTAGTCCTCTTGGGGCTCTGTAGTTGAGACAGCACATGGTGAGCTGGTTATCTGTAAAAGACAGAGAGGCAGCTGACAGGATATTCGGTTTGAGTACTCACCAGCTTAAGTGTGTTATTTAATCTTACTACAAAATTAAGGACTGATGTTTGGTATTGAATGACCTATTACTAGTAGTGATCAAATGGATGAAGGGATATATTAAATGTTAACACATTTAATCTAGGCATGAATTTCAGTATGAAATATGTTGATGTTTCAGATGTATGCATCATCTCTTTTTCATGACAGAAGACACAAGAAATGCTAGGCACAGAAACCAATTCTGGATATAAGCCCTCTGAAAATGCTTGAAAACTGAAGGTTTTTTAATAGAGAGTGGTGCCCCCTGTCTTAAAAATTAGGTAGCCAAGTATGCAGCTGGCCTTTGGACTCTTATTGAAGAACAAAACTATTGTAAAGAGCTGTTCTGATCTCATATATGATTTCTAAATGTGCTGTAGGTAACTCAGGAAGTCATTCTTCAGTGAAAGAAACCTGTTTTTTAGGAAAGTAATGAGAGATTTGTATGTTGTTTCTGGCATTTGGAAAATTTAAGTCAAGGTTACCGTTCAGGAGTTAGATTTATCAGATCCACCTATTTTAGCCAAAGGTTTGTTTGTTTGTTTGTTTGTTAATAGCAGAGGCCCAGCAAGCTCTGTATTTACTTTCTGAGACTACTTTAATTTTCATTTGTGATGATGATGCAGCTCATCTAAAAGGATGTAACTCTGTAATGTGCTGCCTTCTGATACTCATCTTCACCCTCTGGTTTAATTGCCCATCAGATCCTCTAGTTCTTCTGATCTGTATTCTGCTGGAGGGTTTTCAATTTGAGTGAAGTTCACCCAGGTTTGAGGCATGCCGGTGATAAAACCAGGCCTCTTGTTATGTAATACGCATGTGAAAGATCACCACATTTAAATATGGGTATCAGGCTGACTCTGAATCTTAACCATCTTCAGGCAAATGCAACACTTCTCTCTTACACAAAGCCTTCCTTCTGTAGGTGTGATTGAATTTCTGCTCTACCTTCCTTGTGCAGAGGGGAGACTCCACAAAGGAGCAAATAGGAGGGGTTAAAAAAAATCCACTGGTGACATTGCATTGTCAAGCAGAAGAGGGACTGCAGCTACACAGTCAGCACAGAGCATTACGAAGGTGGACAGTGCATCTAGGCTGAAAGTTCCAGGTTTTAAAAACGATTCAGAAAACTAGGGCATACTGTGCTTCCATCATGGTTGCAATGCACTTAAAGCAGTTATATTTTTTTAATTGACTGTCTGCATATCTGGGCTCATTTTGCAACTGTGTGACACCTCTGCAAGTCTGTACAGAGATTGTGGTTTATGATTTGCATAAGGTTACATTTTCAATGATTTCCTGAAGTGGCCAAGAAAAAGAAGTAATTATTAACATGCAGATTTTATTTTGAAGAGGGAATTCTTTTACTTCTTTGCATTACTGATTACTACATGAAGTCCTGGCAACAAATAGTGCTGTAAGAAACTTCTGGTCTAAGCAAGTTAAAAACTAGCATCAAAGAGAAAAATGCTAAGTGCTGTTAAGAGCCAGTTTGTGTGTCCTAACAATTACTTGTTGGGAGTAGGAAAGAAATCCCAAATTTGTCGCTGTGCATTTGTTTACACTCACATGTTATTGCTTAATCAGTCCACCATCCCTCTCCCTGATAAACCCTGCATATGTCCATAGAGGGAGCCCAGCCTACCGAGGCTGATGTTAGTTTAGAAATTAGGATTGGAGGATGAGGGGGCTTCTTTTCTGTTGCTGGTGCTCCAGGAGTGCAGTGCTTCAGGGGGTTGTTAACTGCCCTCTGTAATGCTCACTAGGGGCTACAGCTGGTGCCAGCCTATAGCATTCAGATTTTGAAAGGATGAGTGTCCAGGCTGCTGGAGGATGCAATGCATTTGCCTTTCTATGCGCTGGATATGATATGTCCTTCAAGAAGGAATAGTTTCAACCTCAAAACAGTTGTACTTCTAGGTACGTGAGGGTAGTGTGTGTGAAGTTTCTGCAAGAGACTCTGTAGCGTTTTTCTCTTAAGCAAACAATTTCTTCCCTCTTTGTATGACTTCAGTTAAATCTCTGAAGGGCCAGAGGGAAGGTTTTTCCCCCTGAATTCTGTTGATGTTAAATTGGGCCCACCAGGAAGGGCGATAAATCAGTTTAAAGGTAACTTTACAGAAGATTAAGAGGATATGAGAATTGCTTGGGAAAAAAAAAATAGAAATCAAGGGCTATGTTTTGTCTTAGGTGGCTTGCGGAACTGACTTCAGATTAACTGCACCCTTTTAGAAGTGTTAGACTGACAGTGCTGGGAAATTAGCCCAGGCCTTCTGACTTCTGGTAGCTTTCCTGACTGCTGGACTATAAACTCTCATGACAGCTTGCATCCAGCACAGTAGGCTGCAGAAAATAGTTAATGGAAAATAGACTGCTTTGATGTTCACTTCTGGTGGGCTGATCCTCTGGTTTAAAGGCTAAACATCTATTGTCCTCATTAGGAGTTTTTGTTACAAAAAACTTTCACAAAATCTGTAATTTCCCATTTTGTTTTCTGAGTCTCTGTTTTGCTCTATTTCTACATTCAGTAGCCAGCAAGTATTTTCAAGAGCAGTTTGTGATTTTGGGGTCTCTAACTTCAGATGCCACAGACAGGACCTCATTTCTCATGAACTACTAAGCATCTGTCCTCTTCTGCTAAAGCAGATGTCTCTGAAGTATTTCCATTAGAGCACCAGAAATGAAAGCACCTAAACACGCTGCCTGCTTTCCTGAAAAATGGGTCTAAGCACTGCAGAGATGCACCTTAGAAAACAGGCTCGGCTAGAATTAAAACTGGGGGGGGGGAGGGTGAGGAGAGTGAGAGCAAATACAGTAACAGCCTATGATTAGAAATCTGAACAATGACAGTGAGTTCTGTTTAATTTCTAACTGCTTAAAAGCAGGCCTGGGGAAATGCTCTGCTTAGAAATGTCATGGAAAGTGCAGCTGGTCCATGGGCTTTATCTTGAAAAGCAAAGGATCTTTCCCATTTTGCAGTAACACTGCCATTTACTGGGCCATACCACTAGCAATTTGCAACAATGGGAGGGAAAAAAGCTGCCATTTGACCTAGAATGCAATTTTCAACTAATTAATAAAGTGACCATTAGTGCCCGAGGGGATAATAACAGGAATAAGAACAAATTACTATGGGGTGCAAAGGAGGCTTGGGCATTGTATTGCAAATTTCTTATGGCACTATTCTTTTTTTTCCTCACTAATACTTTTAAAGTGCCCCCACTCAACACTTGCTCCTTGTAGGACCCTTGCAAACCACATAAGAATTAGCCCTTCAAAGATCAATCAGGATCTAATTGTTGTTAACAAAGTGCCACCTGGAGAGAAATGTTACAATATACCTTCATTACAAAGCATTCAATCTCTCTCACGCTCACAAGTCCTGGCTACAGTACAGACAAAAAGAAGCGGTTGCTAGCATTAAGATGAGGCACCTGCAATTGCTTGTAAAACACTGCCAGTCCCTGCACAAACATGCTCCTAGCATTGCATGAGCCTCGTTAGAACTGCTCTGTTTCTGCTTCCTCCGAGCAAATTTTGCTGAGGTCCCTCTATTTGCAATGCTTTAACATATCACTGAAGTGCTCATATTGATGGGGACGTTAGGCAAAGCGACTACACCATTTGCCGTGCTCTTTCTTAGGCTCCAGGATCCGCTCTCAGTAAGGATTCTTCTGTATTTTATGGCCCCTGCTCTTCATGTCCCAAAGGCAAATGCTCAGGAAGCCCTCAGTGCACTGACTTTTAGTGCCCTGGTTTTGTTTCTCTGACCTGTCAGAGGTTTTACTTGTACAGAGCATCTGCTGTAGGTCCTGCCTGTGCTAGCATTTTGCAGCTTTGATGGCTAAAATTCAAAATAATACCCGCATTGCCCAGTGTCTGCCACTTTATTTTTGGACACTTTTGTGGATACATGTCCACACAAGTTGAAGTCAACTGATGTTACTGTCATTTGTCCTGAAAATTTCCAGTGGATTGCTTTACAGCAAATTGAAGACTGCTGTCCACAGACTTGCTTTGCTCATGCCTTGTTTACGAAGTCAAGGAGTTGGCTGGACTGAAAGCTAACCTGCCCAAGAAACTACAAATAAATACTAGGTTTTGATCAGTTACTCAATCTCCTTGCTGTGGCTGCACAAACACTAGCATCAGCACAAAGGAGGGGCTGAAACTGGTAGCTGGGAGCAGGTAAGGGAACACAGGGCCTTTACTTTAGTGGTAGGACTTATTCCATATCAAGAGGAACCCAGCCTCTCTTTCCAAAAGCATGTTTTTAAGCAGTGGGAAATAGAGAACAGCCCAGGTAGGAAGGGGCCTCGAAAGATCACCCGGCCCAAACTTTCACGGGAAAGTCCAGATGAAATTTTCTAGCACCCTCTCCAGTCACATCTTGGAAACCCTCAGTGATGAGGACTCTACCATGTCCCTGGGGAGGTTGTTCCAGTGAATGAGCTCTCTGTAAAGAAGAGAGCTTTCATCCTCTTTATAGCTGCCCTTTAAGTACTGGAATACTGTGATGAGGTTCCCCCTGGGCCTTGTCTTCTCCAGGGAGAAAAGACCTAACTCCTTCAGTCTGTCCTGTTCTCCAGCCCTTTGATGATCTTCATGGCCTCCTTTGGACTCTCTCCAATCTGTTACTGTCTTTCTTGAGTTATGGGGACCAGAACTGGACACAGAACTTCAGCTGTGGCCTGACAAGTGCTCAGTAGAATGGGATGATCGTGTGTCTATTTCTGCTGGTAACGCACCTGCAGATGCAGCCCAGCATCAAATTGGCCTTTGTTGCTGCAGTGGCATACTACTGACTCCTGTTCAGTTTGCTGTCCACAAGGAGCCCCAGGTCCCTTTCAGCAAGGCTGTGCTCCAGCCACACAGATCCCGGCCTGC
Organism: Psittacula echo; assembly: GCF_963264785.1. Lineage (NCBI taxonomy): Eukaryota > Metazoa > Chordata > Aves > Psittaciformes > Psittacidae > Psittacula > Psittacula echo. The sequence continues at coordinate 31,738,011 of NC_137738.1, read as the reverse complement.
ACTGTGTACTTGGGTTTTGTTGTCCCAAGTGCAGGACTTTGCTCTTGCCTTTGCTAAACTTCGTACTGTTCTTTCAAGCCCACTCTTCTAGAGTGTCCAAGTCTTTCTATAAGATTTCTCTCCCTTATGACATGTCCATCTCACCACCCAGTTTAGCGTCATCAGCAATATAGATGAGCATTTGACAAGCAGGTGCCTTACATTATGAATGAAGGCTGCAGTGAGTTGGAATGAAGGCAGCAAACAGGAAAGAGAATAAACTTTATTTCACTAAACATGAATGTCCTGGTCATTCTGAGGATGAGGAAGCTGGAGAATAAAGGAGAGGTAGAAGCTATCTCATTCTGTTCCTTGCTCAAATTAGCTACCTGTCCAAGCAAGCCCTTGTCCATAGTACTCCAAAGAACTGAGGCAATCACTGGAAGGGAGTGCTCTCAGGTACCTTGGCCAGGTTGATTCTTTAATGGATATACGTGGACACAGGAATCTTGTGGAGGTCTAGGCAATGCTAACAGCCTGAGACTACTGGTTTTATTAGAGAAATTGCCTCTGTCCAGGTTCTGTCTTATACGTATATATACACACATGGGGAGAAACAGCACACTTAGTACCTAACTTGTTGGATAAGTAATCCCAGTGCCCTGCTTTGCCTCATATTTTGGAACATATGTAGTGCAAATAGAGATACAGAATATGTTTTTTCTGATGAATAGCACATTGTACAAAAACAAACATTCTGGATCCTGAAAGGCTTGATTTGTTAAACGTAATTCCAAATGTCCTTAACAGGCAGATACTGTCTCTATGTTGTTCTGCGACCAGCCAACGTTATTGCCACAATTAAAACACATGCTTTGATTTTTTTCATTTTAACTTTGTGTATCTTTGACCATCTTCAACTTCCACGTACGAAGACCATTGATCATAACAGATTTGTGCTGCTTGAACCTCAGCGAAGATTTGCTGAAGAACTAAATGGTGATTGAAATACAAAGTCTTTGGTGTAATCAGGACTGTGAGGCTGCACCAGACTAGTAAGTATGTATAAGCTTTGCTTAAATGTGCTGAAGGAAAGGAACAAACATCCCCTATGACTGGAAGAGTGTGTCCCAGACATCACTGAAAGAGGTGGGCCCCCAAAAGCACAGTCCCAAACCTGCAGATTGTCTATTTGATACACTAAAAGTCATTGAGGACATAAAGCAGGCCAGAGCATAAATCGGGCACCTCTCAGCAGCTGGTCATCCTTGTGCTGGAAATGAATCAAAAATGGTTCAGATACTCGGTCTTTTCAGGTTGAAAGTGTTCTCAATTGGCTTTACTGGAGCTACACTGCTTGTCTGTAGATGTTAACAAGAGTTTCTGCCTTGGGCGCTTTGATACTCAGGCAGAAATCTGTAGTTTGAGTGTGGTTGTCTATCTGCTCATTGACATACATAATTTGTCAGGGAGTTCTCATTGAACATGTTTTCAGAGTTGATGAGTATCTAATTTGGTCTGCTGTAAGAGGAATCTGTCTAATTGGTAGGGTATGGGACAGAGTTAGGAAACCTGATTAATTCCCCTGCACCTTCCTAGGCCTGTCATTTAGTAACTCTGTGACCTTGCTCAAGACATAACGGCATCTTGTGACACTCATTGTCATCTGCTGGAGTACAGCCTGCCATCTTTAGAAGTCTCTATGAAGCTTAGCTCCTTTGGGCACCAGTTGCTGTAGTGGGTGGACACTAAACGTGTGGAATATTACCCCTAATAACTATGTAATGCTGAGGCCAGATACCAAGGTGTGCAAAACCAGAAGCTGCTCTGAAAATATTGGCAATTAACTCCCTGTGCTGCTCTTTGCTAAAAGAAAGTTGATGACATTCCACTCTCAGAAAGATTATAGTTTCAAGAATGGAAGAAGAGCCTTATGTCAATGGGCTATAGGACTGCATAGTATCTGGGGTAAAGCTTCAGAGAAAAGACTGTGTGAATAAATAGGGGGGTGTACAGGGGATTATCCAGACCGCAAATCTCTGATCAGATTCACGCTCTCTAAAGAAAAGCGTAGGGAACAGAGATGGAAGGGTTTGCCATTCCCAAAACATCTTGGCAGTCCCCCAGGACTGTAGACTGGCTTTGCTGCAAGGTCTGTTCTGCTGACACGAGAGATGGATGTACATATAAGTCCCATTAGCATTGAAGGGAGGTGCCTGCTAAACTTTCCCACGCGTTAGCGGAGCAAAAGACTTCTAAAGGTATCTCACGAGGTAACAGAAGGTTGTGGCTGCACATGTTGCATTTCTTTAATATTTGCCTGTGATACAGCTGTATGCTTACATCATTCGGATGTATCTACTCTACATCTTGCTGTCTGTCACAAAGAGGCATTTTGGAGCCGTCCCACATGCTTTTCCATTATCCTCAATGCAAGTCTATAAATATACAACTTGTCTGTAACCTGTTTGCATACTGATTCTCTGTGTCCCAGATCAATCTGTTGTTGATTTCCAAGGACTATAGTCTCCTTTGATTCCTAGTTTTTATTGAATGCTCATCAGCAGGGATATATGCTTGATTTTCTCTTTTTTTCCTTCTGTGGCTGTCTTTCTGTCTTTTGTAGCAACCATTAAAGTTTATTTGTGGGCTGAGGAAAGTTATACCCTTTGTGACAATGTGTTGTAGGGCTTTATTTAATCCTGTGGGGTATTTGGGTGCATTCTGTTGGGGGAGGGCTGGAAGGAGTAAAAGAAAAAGCTGTAGAAATCGGTGGAACTGGAGATGTAGAGTCCTAGAAGGTGGCAATCTGTTAATTAGTGTTCTTGGGAAAGCCTGCCTGTGATGAAAATAAAGCCCCATCGTTAAAACCTACTGCATTTTCCTTTTCTGCCCCTGAATGTTGTTAACAATGTTGCACTCTGGTTAAGTAAAAATCTAAAACTGCAGTGAAGTGTTAGTAATCAGTTCCTGAGCAGATTCCCTAATGCTATTCACTTTTCCCTGCTAATCTTCCTGTGTGAGTTATAACAATGCAGCACCAAATGAGAAGGAAATGTCAGGTTATGTTTCAGGGCCAGCCTCCTGCCCACCCTCCATCTGTGCTGATGTCAGTGCTTATTGGAACATATGCTGCCTGTTGCTCACTGACCATCTGTTAGCTGAGCTGATGAAGTGTTCCCGTTGCTGGGACAACCCGGCCCTTGATTGCCAGTGGCACCGCAAACATTTTCCGCTCAGGTTTCACTTTTATCTGTGCTCTGGAATGGCAGCCCTGTTGTCTCACGGGTTACCCCAGCGCTGCCTTTTCCCTCTCTCGCAGGGGGAGCAAAATTCAAGTTACAAGTTTTAGGGCAACGTAAAAGGCTGTTGCAGAGTTAACATGCCTGTGATACACTGTTGCCAGCAGAGGCTCAGACATAGGGGCAGGCATGTTTTCTGATGGGAGCCCAGTGTCAAGGGAGTGCGCCTGGTGGGGGTTAGAAAGTTTGAGTGATGAGACTGTGACTGGCATCATGCAGAAACACCGATAGCCCTGAAGATACGTGAGGCTACAGAGGGATTTTTGGAGCTAAGCAAAAGGCAAGAGATGGGCAACTTTTCCCTTGGTTAATTGTCACTTATCCTGTACTTGCTGCGTGTTGTAGTTGTGCCTGACAGACACAAATCTTTCAGGCATAACTGAATCCAAATGTAACTCGTCCTTTATGGAGCAGGCCTCAGTTTGTGGAGTGAAGGTGATGCTAAGCTCTAACAGTGCTAATAGAACTGTTTGCCTGCATGCAGCCCTTTCGCAGCTCTATCTGGTGAGCACTCCGGCTCTCTTAAAACTGTCCACAAACATTAATCAATCCTCATGACAAGCCTGTGGGGCTGGCAGGTGGTATTCCCATTTTAAAGAGGGGGAAGCAAAGTGTGAGAGCTGGCACAAGAAGCACGGCATGCCCGTCTCCAGCCCTCGCCTGCTGAGATCACCAGACCATATTGCCCTTCGTTACACACCAAGGGACCCAGCACAGCCATGGTGCCAACAGGAGCTGCATACCAGACACGAGGGCTGAGTAGACAGTGTCCTGTAGTTCTTTCCATGTTACATGTGAAGGGAATAAAGCAACATCTGATAAATGAACTTTGTTGGTGAAACCAACCACGATAGGTAGGGTAAACAGAGGCGGCCTTTAGGATGCTCGGTAGTGTTAAATGCATCCTGTCTGATATCTGTGCCACCTTTTCATAAGGCTAAGTTGTAATCTCTTCAGAAAAAGGGCTATTTAGTTTTCACCCCATGCATTAATTATTGCTTTAATTAGACGATTGAATAGTACAATAACCCTGTGTGCTCGGATACTAGATGACGTGTGTGGTAGAGCTGGATGAGGTATGATGCATACTGACGTAATCCTAGGTTTTAATAATAACATACATACTACTTCAGCATATGTTGGTATTTCAAGATGTTCTGGCACAACAGGCTGGTTTTATTCACCCCGGGGATGAGTACATGAACAAATTAACCACAAGGCCAGAAGGGTGGGGATTTACATTGCCTCATCTATTTTGTGGCGCGTGCCTGAGTGTTGGGCCTTTTCCGTGGCACGTGTGAGGCAGTGTGCTGTGCTTTTGTCGAGTGGCAAGCCATATCTCTTACCTTGGCTTTATTGTGGTTATGATAGAAGCATTTATCTGCAGTTTATCACAATTACCACAACAGAGCCTGAGCACTCTAAATTTATACCCTTTCTTGTAGCGACTCATCTGATGCCAGTCTGCCTTTAAATCCACTTTGGTGTCCTTGTTTATTGTTAGGATGGTGCAAATGTGCTAGTATGTAGAAAATCGGGCCAATCTTTTCTTCCTTCCAAGAAAGTCATAGAGCTTGGGGGTTTTGCTGTCTTTACAGGCCTGGACTACTGTGCATTTTGAATCAAAACAATGCAGAATTCAACACTTTGCTTTAAGGTTTGACTACTTGCTTTTCCCTCAATCAAAAAACATGAAGGAAAACTGGTAGCATGAGCCACCATCTGCCCAGCCTCCAGCAGGATTTGCAGTTCCCAACTGAGAGTGCTATTTTTACACAGGACAGGACTGCACGTTTTATACAGTTCTTAGATGAAATGGCTGCGCTGATTTCTGCATGTGGCTGAGAAGATAGATTGCCATGTCGTGTGGCTCTACTGAGTGGCATTTGAGCAGTGGGAGTGGTAAATGAAAGAGTTTCAAAGCTTTGAGATGCTACTAAGAAGACGAGATGAGGCACATGCATTCACTTTACCAGAAGTTTGTAATGCCTGTGCATTTCTAGGACAGTGTAGCAACTAAGGGTCATGTAGAAATTCCAGATAGTGATGCCTTTGTTCATGGGCAGCTATGTAACAGTTACTGTCCTCATCTTAAGTGGTGATGGAGGTCCCTCGTGCTGTGCCTGTCTACAGCACTGGAAGGCAAACTGTAGGTGTTTCATTGCAAACACATATATAGGCTTCCGAGATGTGTACACATAGCCCCAGCTTGTAAAAAATAGAAGGGTGGATATGAATTGCCTGTTTGATGTTGCTTAGACAGGGGTATCAGAACTAGTTACTGAAGACCTGTTGGGCTGCTGGGGAAGTTCCTCAGTGGGTTGATGTCTATTGACAGTGTTAGAGAAACACTGATTTTCACCAGCCAACAACCTGGAATCTGCCGTGGCTGGCGTGTTAGGCATTCGGAGCTCTGCTTCATCACAGCTTTAACACATTTCCTGAATCTGGATCACTTGTAAGATCAATAAATAGTTGCTTGTTCTGCCGTGCTCTAAGGTTTGCAAAAGCAGGGCTGTTGTGTGTGCTTTGTGAAAAACCCTGTCCTCGCCGCAGTGCGGGGGGCAGGCTGCCACTAACCTCGGTTGTGTGAGGATTTGCTCTGCGCTGCCTGGGTTCTGGAGATCACCCTCTACACAAATTAATTAAAAGATGCCTTAGGTAGGTGTCCAGCCGGCACAGAAGGAACTCAGCTCTGTTACTAGTCTGCAATCCCCAGTTTTCCAGCTGTCACTATGTAATATGGTCTCCCCCTCACGTAATTCCTTCCTGTAGTCCAATAGAAGTCCTTTAAAGAAGAAAAAAAGAAAGAAAGAGGAACAACAAGCAAGTAATCCTGTCATACGATCTGCCCCAGTAGTTTGGGGCCTGTTTCTCTTTCAGGGGCTGTGAGCATGCTTTGAGGTGCACAATAGAGATGCCTTCTCCATTGACTGTGGAGCTCAATGAGCCAAACTGGGCAGCAGCCCCAGTAACAGCAGCAGCAGCAGCAGTGGTGCAGCGCAGTAAATGGGCCCAACTGTTAACTGATTTAACACTCTGCCAGCTGCAGTCCCTGAGCTCAGAGAGGAGCGGCGGGCCTTTGAATATTACCTTTCAGCCAATTAGACATATGTCACTTTCATAAAACCTTCCGTGTGTGCTCCCGTCGAGGGGAGCTTCTGCTGGGGAGAAGGAGGGAACTACGTTACCTGCCTCCCTCCCAGATGAAACATTCCTCCCTTGAGCAGGAATTTCTTGTTGTTTCTGGTATTATTTTCAGCATTGATGCAAGTGCCTGGAGAGGGGTGTGAAGGAAAGGGAATGACTCTTGGAGCTCAGGCAGTCTTATAGGCTGCCTGGGGTACGAAGATTTGACATCGAAGGTAGTTTGAGTCACTAGATGGAAATGAGACCTTTTTCGTCACCTGAACACTGCGAAGGTTAACATCATTATTTGCATCAGCCTGAGTTTGTTTCACATGTAAAAAAGCCCTGATCTCGAAACTTTGGATTCAGGTGAAGCGAGTGTGCAGATCGCAGGGGACTGACGCTGAATGTAAAAGTTCTGGCACAACAGTCAATTTCACAAAAACAGTTTAAGTAGAATTATTCCTCATAAGCTGCAGCTCAGGGAGAGCATTTCAGGCTGCGTGCTTTGCCCAAAGGAGCAGCAGCAGCACTGAGTTAGCAAACACAGGTCTGGGGTATCCACCACTGCTCCACACTCAGTGTCTTTAGAGGTGGGAAGTACACGGGAAGTGAATGTTAAGGATGCTTATTTTCAGTACCAGTGTGGAAAAAGTATTTATGTTGGTCGTAGAGGAGGTATGCCACTTTTTATTCCTCCAGATTGATTATTTTTATTTCAGTAAGGCTGAAATTCTCATTTCAGTCAAGTCAGTTTCTTTATGCTTTTTATATTAAATTACATAAAAATGCAATATTAAAAGGCATATTAAATCATGATAAAATATGGCAGATTATGGTAAGTTTTTAAAATAAAATATTTAGTGTAATGTATTTAAAGTATTTTAATGACTAAAGTCAATTCATTTTAATGATGAGTGATTTGAACCTAAGAAGTTGAGCCAAAAGGAATTAAATGAAAGGATAAGATAAATGAAGGGAGTTTTTTCATAGCAGTGTAGAAATCAAAGCACCCTGGAGATGGAAGGAAACGGACAGAAAAACTTTAATTTCAAAATCCTGACCCAAAGCTTTCAATCTGGCACTTGCTGCTGACACTGTTGGTGAGCAGAAATGAGTGATGTAGAGCTGCATGAAGACTGCTTGTTTTTCCCATTGGAAGGAAAAGACCTGCACAGGTTTTGCACACTATCAGATCTAGATAAAAAACTGTGTGTGGCATGCAGGAAAAGAGGCGAGTGGGTAATGGCTACCACTTCTGTGGAGAGGAGTGCTGAAACTAAGTAAGTCAGCTGGGCTGGTCTCTGTGTGTGATCAATTTATTCAGTTCCGGCTTTCCAAAGTTTATTCTGGATGTTCCACTTCAGTCTTTTCAGTCATCTTCTCAGTAGGATATTCTGTGATCTAGACTTTTGGTGCTTGCTAATTAGGAAGTAGTGCTTGTCAAGGGCAATTTTGGGGTGAGGATCACACTGGATCTAAGTGTGCGGGAATAATCTTCAGATATCCAGTCTTTTTTTACACCTGAAAAAAAAGGCTTGAGTTTAGTTTTTGAGCAAGAAACTCTCTTTCTCAAAAATCTCTTCCCTTGCAGTGTTTTGACCAGCTTCAGGCAGTGATGACGGGATAATGGAGTGGTAATATATAAGCTGAAATGGAAGATTTGGAAGATTCCAGGGTTCCAGTCAGACAAATACTTTAATCTGACAGAAGCTGTCAGTGTTGTTAAAAGCAGCATTTCCACACTTTGCTTCTGGGTGCTTGTTCTCACCCTTGTACTATTCTCTTCCTTTCACCATGCATTTCCTAGCCTGATGGTAAACTGGAGCAGATTCAGCTGGAGCTGGGGAGGAAAGGGAGGAATGTAGCTGGATTCATTTTCCCTCGGGTCACTAGGCTGGCCGTGGTACCACCAAGGGTGGTGCAGGGAGAGAGCAGGACCACTTTTTTGTGTGTTAGCACTATCTTGTTTTCTCCATTGAAGTCTATTTTCCTATTTAATGGACAGAGTTTTCCCATTTTTAGCAGCTGAATCACCTGCCAAAAGAAGCCATTTGAGGAGATCTTACAAAGTACAAGTGAGTGTCTTTGTCCAGCCAAGAGCCAGTAAACCAAGGTCAGGCATTCCTCTTGCTGATGGTTCCTGTGATCAAAATGCTTACGAAGCTCCTCGCCGGTGTTGCTACCTCTAGACTTTGAATGTAATGGCTTTCTCAGTGGGGTAGTTCAGTGCTGCCAAGCATGTTTCTGATGACGACCCTCACTTTATCTGAGTACATAGTTTGTGGGTAAAAAAAGAGACCCTGAACACAAGTACGGAACTCATAAGTTTAAATACACCATCATTAAACAACATGATACTTCCCTCCTGTGGATGCATGTCAGATACTTACTTCACAGGTCTTGTATAACATGATTATTCTTTTTTTTCATCCTTCTATGCCAAATCTTCACTGAAGTGATCTTGCAAACTCTCCACCATCAGTGATGTAGCTGGTATGGCTTGGAACTTACACATCTTTGTGCATTTAAATCCATTACTAATGCATAAGCATTCATCAGTTTGGCAGGAATGGACATTACACATCTGTAATTCATAAGCTTCAAGACAGTTTTGGGTGGTGATGATTCAGGCATCCACTGGATGTCCAAATTCCCTTTGGCATCAGTTGTCCAGTCACAACTTGTTGGATCCAGCAGAGTGGGTTTACATTGCAGGAACCATCTCCAAATTCCTGCTTAATAGTTTGCATGCAGTTCATGCTGGAATAAGCAATCTTTGCATGGGGGAAGCGGGCTGGAGTCGATTTCATCCCTTTTGGCAGAGAAGGGTTGATAATGGCATCAGTTGTTGCACTTTTAGGGACAAACAGATGGCATGTGAATTCTTGTAATTTCTGAAAGAAGCCTGATGAAAGCTCTCAGGGTTGTCCAAACACTGAAAAGTTATATTGATAATGGCATTTTCTTTGCATGAGTTCTAAGGCTCCCAGTTTTCCTTTGTCTGAAAAAAACACTAACTGCATTGCATCCCAAAAAGACATGCAAGCCAATCAGTACTCTGCATGTATCAGTCCCAGGGGAGCATGCTATTATATTACTGTCAGTGAGTGATGTTTTGTGTCTGTTTTCTGACTTTCTCATGCATTAGCCAAGATCTATATTACTGCTGGATTTCACCCATTGTTAGAGCATGCCGTATAACACACATCTTCCTTCTTTAACGGTACTGTGAGAAGTCCTGTTTTCTGGTGGCTGTCTCTTGCTAGGAAGAAAGAGAGGATCACAGCTGAATAGAGATGTGATGTACTTTACCTTTATGATTTACACCTCCCTCCCCCCATCTTTTAAGCATGAATTTGATGAGGTTTGGCTGGCTGATGGGACAAGAGAAAAATTTGTCTTTTATTTGTATTTCGTGGCCTGCAGTTGTGTCCTTGAAATAAATGCTGGTAGTGGATCCTCTTGGATTTCTCACTACCTTTTGTTGTTATTGTCTGGTAAATGTTTAACAATGTATTAACTTTATGACTTTCTGCACCTTCGTATGGTTCAAATGAGCAGAGATGCCTTGTTAACACCACTCAGCCTTTGGACAAGTCTTTGTTAATAACACAGACAGATGGGATAGTGATGGTTCCAGGGGGGCTTTGGTGGATCGTTTTTTTTCCCCATCTGACTAAATAAACTAAGTCTTAGTCAAAGAGGTTTATCCGTTGCTCTGTTCTTGCTGATGGGCTTAAGTCTTCCTTCTATCCTGTTAGCATTGTATGAAGAAGCCATGTGCATTTAACTTAATTCAGTTCTGAGCACTGAAAAGGCCACAGCTCACTCTCACTGCATACTTTGATGTCTGTTGTCCTCTGTAAAACTGCTCTACACAACACCACTTGGATGCCTATTGATTTTTTTACTTGGTTGCTTTCAGCTCTGTGTTCAGCACTAAATTATCTTTGGCAAGCATATCCATCAACAAGTTGTCTGGATACATGATCTGTTTTCCCTTTGTCACCGTGGCTGATACGTACCTAGTGTCTCCTTCAAACCTGGTCTTTCGGGCTGCAAAAGTTTTGTTTCTCAGTTGAAATACTATTTATTGGTTTACATTTTTTCTCTTTTTTTGATAGAACCACTCTTGCCTTGAGGTGAAAGTTGCTATCATATCTGGATTAACAAAGACACTTTATGACAAATGCAGAGATCGCTTGGTATGCAAAGGGTTATTTTCCTGCAGAATATTCAGAATTTGAGTTGTCCATCTGGTATTCAGTGCTGTTATTTTTGGCTGCCTTTACTTTAAAGTACAAATAACACCACCACCAGTGATTAATCAACTCTTGTAGCCACAGTTTCTCTATTGAATAAATGGCAAGGCTCCTGGTTTCTGACTTTCTTTGCAATACTCCTTACTAGTGAACCAGCACATGGTGCATTACATTTTACAGGCAATTACTAGTTCTTTGTCTTTTCAAGTATTTGGGGGGGGGTGGGAGGAGGGGAGCAATGATTGGAGGGTTGGATTTTTTTTAGGTTTTGGGCTTTTTTTCTGCTGGAAGACATGTTTGTACTCCTTGGATTCTGTTTCTTTGTTTTCCTAAAAGTTACTAACTAACTAACTCACTCAGCCATTGTCGCCTTACTCCTTTGACCCAATGACATTCTAGAAGACCTATTTTTGGCCATGATTATCCATACTCCTCATAATCCTGAATTTGTGATGCTTCAGTTTTGTTCAGGCCTTTGGTAATATCCTGAAACAGAACCTGATTGCAGATTTAGGCAGCTTTCAGAAGAGTATTTGCAAATGTATGCTCTGATGTGGCTTTATATTAGAGCTTGGTCTTCCAAAATTGTGTGAAGAGTGTGTGTTTTCTGTGTTGTTTCAAAGATGTTCACTCCTCCTCTCTTCACTGCTTACTTTCATTGATATGACACTAATATTTTAAATCTACAATAAAAGATACATGTATTGGAGGCAGCAGCAAAGTTCACCATTGTATAAACATTAACAGAATGAGCATATGTTTAATGAAAACTGATATCGTGGCATTCAGTTTTCATTTATTTGGTGACCATCTTGGAAAAGCTAACCAGATTGACAGTAGTAATTTGTCATCAAACTGCTAAACCACATAGATAAGTTCTGTAACAACAGACAAACCATGGAGATAATGAAAAGTCTGACAATTCATGCAGATAAATCCATCCTAACTCAGACTTTGGCCCTTCAAATGATACCACTTAGCTACACAGAGTCATTGATTAAAAGTGCTGTATTTCCACCCCAGTGAGCACTTAAACAGTAATAAGATGAGGAATACAGATATTCCTTAAACTATCCCTGACTTTCTTTTATGAAGCAGAGGGTGTGAAATTTTAGCAGAATTCAACTCTGTAGGCTGCAACAGCAAAATAATACAAAAATGGGTTCCTCTCAGAACAAATTGCTTTCTTTCATTGCTTTGTGTTATTAAACTCGCATAAATTCTGATATTATTATTATTTTTCTGGTTTCCCTTCAGAACCAGATGGGCAACTCCCTTGTTACTGGATTTGCACATATACAACCTTGAAAACTCAAACCTTTTAGTTCATTCTCCACTCTCTCTGTAATAAGAAGTGACTAGATGGATCTGGACCAGAAAATTGTTGAAATGGATATGTTCCTGGGAAGCATCTCATCCGTAGCGAAACAATGTATTTGGTTAAATTTCATGTGGCTGCAAATGCCTCTAGCAGTCCTAGCCAGCAGTATTTGATAGTGCCATAAATTAAATCAATATTACCCTCAGAAAGCAATTGCCCATGAAGAACACTGCTAGTACAGTTCTCCCACTCACCTTGCTTTGATATTCTATGTTTAGATGGTAAAAGGAAGGAGCAGACAAATGTTCAAGTGGTAACAGACTAAGTAATCTGATTAATAAGGTAGATTGACTGCCTTTATAATGCTTTGTATTTTTACCTCTGATTTGTATGCTTTAAATGGCCCATAATGACCAAGACAGGGAAACCTGAGAATCGTCTGCCTAGGAAAACTTGTTAAAAATGGAAGATGAGAAGTTCCATGGCAAAAGTAGAGGAACAAGGGGAGTGTGATCTCTGCAGGATTTCTGCTTTGTGTTTGTATACTCTGGTGTTTAATAACATGTTGACTCTAGTACAGGATTTTTGCCATGACTGAGATGTCATAATGTCTCCCATATGATTCCTTATACCTAGTAAGGTTTAGCTTCTACTAAGGACTTGTCTTCAATGAGGGGATAAGCAGAAACACTTTCCTCAGCCCAGGTGACCACTTCCATGTGACCTGCAGGAATTTAATGTCTTGGAGGTTCCTTTCAACCTCCATTGAGCTTGATGGAAACTGTCTAGTTAACTCAAAGGCCATAAAGAAGGCTGAGTATATATGCAGAGAGGCAAGTGTGCAGAAAATTATTGAACCAACCTTCTTTTTTCGGTAAACTTGGCTTAAAATGGTTGTTGAACATCAGGCTCTTATCTCCATGCAGTAACATTCCATCAGCTCCTAATGAGTTCATGGCAGTTGTGGATCCTGATGCTCTGGGCACTTTCTTATCTGCTAATGTGTGCGCATTTAGGAATCTGATGTGAAGGTCACTTTTTCTAACGGCTTATCTCCTCTGAAAATGTAGTGAGGTACAATGAACATGGACATAGCTCTTCAAATGTGAGGTTTTGTCCTACTTAGTGTGTTGAGACCATTGGTTATTCTTGCCTTTTTTTTCTTTCCTATGCCTTGGAAAATGGAAGTCAAACACAGATAGCATATCTGTCTTCGAGCAGGACAACTAAGGTGCTTAGCCAAGGCAACTACTCAGCCTAGGCAAAGCAGAGCTGAGGAAAATAGGAGGAATTTCTCCCTGGAGAAGAGATACTTGAAGTTACCTCCAGAGCCTCAGTAAGAGAATGCCAGCATGCAAACCAAAAAGTTCAAAGCCCGAGCAAGAGCCAAAGGGAAAACAGGGCACTTAAGACTATGCCAGAGGAGATTAGATGAAGATCCCTCTGCAGGAACTCTCAACACTGCAGACACAAGCTTAAGAGACTGTCCTGAATTAGACACGTCAGAAAGCAGAGCTAACAATAGCTGCTGGCCCAGCAGCCTGAGCTGTGCTTCCCGGAGGCTGCACGGGCCATCAGAAGTTAGTCACTGGGCCAGAAGAGGTGAAAGAAAGGGAGAGTCAGAAACAGCCACCATCCTTCTCTCGGGCCCTGCTAGCCAAGTGAGAGACATGAGCTGGAGGTCACGTTGTTGCTTGTGGATGGCTGTGATAAGCCCCATTCAGAGAAGTCTTGTAAGATAACTGCTGCCATAAGGTGTGGAACAAATGAAGATCTTAATCTGCCACAAGAAACTATAGGTGTTATTACACCTGAAGTAATCAATTGGAGGTGCTTACAGATGGTGGAATAAATGTCAAAATTGTTTGGCTGTAGGGAAGCACTATGGCAACTGTGGAGGTTAACATCCCTGGCAATTTTACACTTGTCTTTTTTTGACTCTTCGGTATTGGTATATTGGTAGTTCAGCAGTGTGTTCATCTGGCAGGAACTGTATAGGGAGGTTAGGGCAGGGTTCCTGTTAGAAGGGGTTGGCAAAATGTGTAACTCAAGAGATTAATGCATTCTGCTCAGTTTGATCCATTCTGTGTGTCACTCCTTTTACGCACACCATAATTTGACATTCAGAACCCTATTCTTCTTGTCATTAACTTCATCAGCTACTGATTTTCTAACCCTTCCCTTTGCCCAAGTGTCAGATTTTTCACTTGCAAATATCTCCAGAACAAACCTTCTCATCCAGAGGACACAGAAGGAAATTACCCTCCTTTAATGAGCATGGACTAAAAGAGGAGGAAAGCTTCCTGCCTTCTGTGAACACGGCTCAGGTCCATCACAGATACTGTTTGATATGCCTGAACTTTTCCTTCAAAAACACTGTAAAGCCCAGGTTCTGACTCTTTCTTCTTACTGAATGTCTCCTGGTACATTTCACCTCTACCAAATGCCAACTTGCACATTGCAGCTGAATTCCAGTTCGGAGTAACTGGATTTCATTTCTCTGTCTTCCTCACGAGGTTTCAGCTCTTTCATGTATGTATTGACCTAAATTGTTGTTAGGCTAAATGGCTTCCTTGTGCCACACCAACTCGTTGCTGAAATGAGTTAGTTTTGCATGATGTTACCTACAGACTGAATTCAAAGGGGTCCTTACTCCTGCTGGTGCTTCCCTTGACTTCAGTACAAATGTTGTGAGGAGAAGTTTTAGGACTGCAAAGGGCCTCCAATCGTAGGTCTAAACTAAATTAGGCTGTAGAGCCAGTATTGAATTTCGTATCTCTTCTTTTCTGCTTTGAAACACTGAAAAGGCTGCTCTATCAGCAGCCAGGTACAGCAGTGGGATCTGAGTCTATATTTCCCTTGGGTAAAACAGTACTGTGGAATTCAGAGTTAAAATAGTCTATTGACATTGTCAATGTCGTACAATATCTTTAATATGCTGATAGTAAGGCTGGTCAGAAAACTCCTGTGTTTTGATTTTTAATGACCAATGGGTCACCTTTAAAAACAGATAGTTTCGAAGGTTTCAATGAGAGCTCTCAAAGATCCTGAAAACAGGAGCACTTCTGAGAACTCCAAGTGTGAAGCTGTAAAGTCCCATATGCTAAAAAAGGATTCTTTAACACTTGAGCATTTGTCCTTTACTCAGCTATCTTGGAAGTGTTGCTGCAAATGCAGCAAGAGCTGAAAACAGGCAGCCTCTTAACAGTGGCTTTTTTTTCTTTTGGCTGTTTAATAAACATACACGAGATACAAATTTAGCCAATAAAGGGTTCATGTAGTATGTATGTATGTATAATACATGCACAAAAGGGCTATTCAAAATGCATAGCAACCACTCGGCAGGGTTTAATTTTCCTTAACAGTTTTCCATTTTCCTTTAAATTTGGGATGGGAGTGGGGGGTAGCAATCAGAATCCTTGGCATAAATAGGATAATAATAAGGAAGTTCCTGGTATTGTTGATGTTACAGTTTCTAACAAAGCACGCAACTGAATTCAGATAAAAGAAAGTTTCTGATTAAAAGGGACTGTATGAATGAAAAGTTTGAAAAGTTATTGGAAATCTTTCCTAGCTGTTAATCGCTGTCATATGTTAATCATACCAAAAATCTGAAGCCAGCCAAGATCTCTGTAACAGGTTTATTGATTTGATTAGCACTTTTAAAGGAATTATGTTTAAAACTATTAGCATTCCGTATGATAGCACACATAAATTATGTCAGTCAAACAGTACAGCAGGTTACATCATTGCCTTCTGTGACATTTATGAAGCCAGCATCTGCTGTGCATGATGGGTTGGCTTTTTCCAAAGCCTATCTAAGGGGCTTACAGCTGGCTTTCCAAATATATGCCCTGCCATGTTCTTAAAGTGACACACACACACACAAGAGAGATAGTTGGCAGTTTAGATTTTAATCCAGTTTTCTCACTTAGCAGAGCCTGCTGGAGTGTCAGTTCTCATGCACGCTTGCAGTGAAGACCCGAGTGCTAAATAGATGTTTCTGTTACAATAACACCTGGATGCACAGATTGAGACTGTGATCCCATTTTAGTACAAGTGAAGAAGTAGAAATTTTTAACAGTTGCTTGTAGCATAGTGCAAGGGCTGAGACTGCCGAGTGCTGCACAGTCTTGAAGAATACAGAAGCAGGCTTTTTTTAAGAAGCTTTTGATGCCTAATGATACAGATGAAAATTGATGTTTTTACTCCCCCTGCCCTCGAAAAATCCACCCATCTGACTCTCACTGAAATCTGGTAGTTAGGTGCATTTAATGGTCTAGGGTTTGGGCTCTTGCTGCCTTTTTAGGCACTTTGACAATGTAGCCCTTGCCTTGAGGAAAGGCTGGAGATGCGCCTGTAGGGTTTTGTGAATGCAAGGAAGATAGGGTTCTAAAGAACTTGGAATCTAGACATATGCAAAACTGAGAGTGATCCTTCCAGCCTCAGCAGGATGTTGTATGTGTCGGTCTGCCTGGTTTATTTTGACCTGTTAGGTTTTTGGGTTTTTGTTTTGTTTTGTTTTCTTTCTGTGTTGAGCAGCACAAGCCTCCTGTGATGTGTTACTGAATAAGTGGAAGAAACTTCTGCTTGCTTCTTTATCTTCCACTGCTACAAAAATATTTTTCCTATCTAGATTAACAGAACAATCTTGTGATATACAGATGAAGATGCATGCATATGTGTGTGCGTGCGCATATATGAAGTGTTCCACCCAAACTCCTGAAATCAAACAAAGCCTGAGACCCCTGCAGTGCACCATATCCTCTTGCAGTTTTGATACGTGCATAATGCAGGCAACTAGTACTTCTTACCAAAAAGGTTTTCTGTGCCTCTCTATCTGTTTTTTGTGAAGCAAGCAGAGGTGAAATCCATGCTACCAAGAGGCATCCCAGTTTCTCTCACCTGATTGAAGTGATTGGCCTCAGATTCCCCTGCAAAACCCACCAGCAAAACGCAAAGCTGTTACAGAGCCTTTTTTTCCCTCTGAGTGCTTCAGTGTCCTGAGATACCTTTCCTTGGGGCAGCAGTTCTGCTTGCAAAAGCCAATCATTTCATCAAAGCCCCAGACTCTAGAGAACATGGGCTGTGCCATCACAGGGCTGCTTTTCAAGGAGGCATCTGTGCTTAGCATATGGCAACTATTTATTATAGCTGTTGCATTGAGAAACAACAATTCCCATGATAATTGTTTCTCATATATCAAGATGCTTCAATCCCTGTTTCCCACAACATTCTGCTTGTCTGGTATGTGTGTGCCAATGTCACCCCAGTCCTAGCAGACAGTTGTCTACGTTCTGTCATTACAGAGGGTAAACAGACATGACTTGAGTGGGAAGGAGAGCGGGGGAAGTGGACTGCTAATTTAGTCTGGCTTTAATACTGCACTGTGAAAGAAGTGCTGAATGATTTGTGGGCAATATTTACAAACTTCCCCTCCTTCAATCCATCCGTCCTTTTTCTTCAAGCACACATTGTCTAAAGGCATTAATGCTTATATTTGACAGAATGAGTACAGACAATGCTTGGTTTTGCAAGCGGGTGGGGAGACTTTTCTATCACTCCCCATCAACTGATGCTCTGTTCATTATTCCAAAAGAAACACTTCTGTGTTCCCTTGGAAATACATAACATTTACTCATGCATGCATGTATACACTTTCAGCACCTCTATACAATATTTATCTTTTTTCCCTTTGTATAGAGCAATCACATGCTTACCTTTCATATGCTAGATGTCAAAATCTCTAAACACATAAATTAGTAAGGAAGAGAGAAAGAAAGGAAAGAAGGAAGGGAGGAAGAAAGGAAGAAAGAAACCAGCCTATAAGGTAGCCTCCTCACCAGCAAGACCTTGCCTTTTGCTGCCTGACCTGGCTGTTATGTTCCTTTATGGGCCTTCAGTTTTGAGAATGGGCATGCCATTGCAGCTGTTCAGCATCTAGGCTTATTGTTTGCATAAATCAGTGCAACTCCATAGACTTTCAGCATCAGTGTTTTGGTTTATGCCAGATGAGATTTTGATCCATGGCATTTGATGATGCTTCCAGTTTTCAATTTTTTTGTTTGTTTTGTGAGGTTTTTGATTGGATAGAGGGGATAGGATGCACCATTTGTTGGTTAATGAAATCACATTACACCTGGAGATGGCTGAGCAAAACCAGCATCTCATAGTTCAGTGCAACAAGTTGCACTCATTTCCTCAGATAGCCAGAGCCACTCCTGAGAAACTGTAAGCATTATAAACCATGATTTAATTTAAATAAATAAAATTTGGGGTTTAAATTAAAAATCAGGATTGAAGTTTTATGCAGCAATCAAGGTTTAAGTGAGAAGGGTGTTGGCTTTTAGAATGTTTTATCATAGGTCATGCTACAGCAAAACTCAGACATAACCAAGGTTTGATCTCAGCTGAGTTTGTGTGTACTAAAGCAGAGAGAAGAGTCTATTAGGCTTTGAGAAATTAGGCTCTGTTCAAAACACAGCGCTACTCCCTTATGAAGGACCCAAGCTCTTCATGCTATGATGAGAGCTTTGATGATGCTCAGCATTTGTGAATCTGACTCTTATTCATTTCTGTATCACCGATGTCTTTACATTAAGCAGAGGACATGTTCATAAGCTCATCTGATTTATCCAACTTGTCTACTTGCATGTTAAAACCTGAGATGAAACCGTTTTGTTTGTGTGATGAGGTGGTACAGCTCTTCATGAAGTTACATGACTCTGCTGCTTTAGACCCTGCTAACTGGGTCCTGTATTTGCATGTAAAAGTCTGACTTCATCATGCTGCTCTATTTTTGGCTTTGTGAAAGATGTTTCTAGTTGAATCAATAGTAAAACTGCTCCTTAAGGCAGATAAATATGTAATTAGTAGAAATAATGGAGCAGTAGTCAGTCAGCTGCAAAAGTGATGCTTCATCTAAATGTGTGTAAGGCACTTTATTTAGTTGGCATGTTGCTAACATCTATTAAGTTAAATTATGAGAAGTGTTTTGAGGCCTTTCACACAGAATGTGGAGCTTTTCAGTCCTTATTTACATGTGTGAATATATATGCATGGAGATTTCAACCCATGAATTAATGCCAAAGGAAAACAAACCACCGGATAAACACAAAGCCTGGGTTTGTGTTTGGGTTTATTATTTTTTCCTTTTAGAAAGCAAAGAAACATCCTTACAGAATTTTCTGATTAATTTATTCAAAGAACTTAATTGATGTATCACAACACAGAAGTATAATTTACATGGCATTAAAAAATGGAATTGCTCAGTTCTTTGCCTGACAGCAGCCAGCTGAGAGAGTAACAAGAAATCAATCTTCGATGGTCATTTGTATGACTTTGAAACATGTGTTTTTATTTAAATCTCACCTCATGCTCTTGGGCTTTCTATATATTTAAATATTATGCAATGTTTTATTAACACCAGTTAATACTGGTAGCTCTGGACAGATAGATAGATAGATAGAGAGATAGAGATAGATAGATGATTGATTGATAGATAGATGATTGATAGATAGATAGATAGAGAGATAGATGATAGTCGGTCAGTCATTTCCAGATCCTGTTGGAAGTCACAATGCATCCCAGAGCTTTAATAAAAATACAAAACCTATGCAAAGCCACCTCTGGATTGCATATTAAATCTTAGCAGTCAGAAACCTGTTTGGTAGTTTGCTTCTGGGAGGCAGCTATGGAAAGAAGTAGTTTATCACACAAAGAGTTATGCTCAATGGCTCGATGTCCGGCTGGAGACCGGTGACAAGTGGTGTCCCTCAGGGATCGGTGTTGGGACCGGTCTTGTTCAACATCTTTGTCGGTGACATGGACAGTGGGATTGAGTGCGCCCTCAGCAAGTTTGCCGATGACACCAAGCTGTGTGGTTCGGTTGATACGCCGGAGGGAAGGGATGCCATCCAGAGGGACCTCGACACGCTTGTGAGGTGGGCTGATGCCAGCCTCACGAAGTCTGACCATGCCAAGTGCAAGGTCCTACACCTGGGTTGGAGCAATCCCAGGCACAGCTACAGGTTGGGCAGAGAAGAGATTCAGAGCAGCCCTGCAGAGAAGGACTTGGGGGTGTTGATCGATGAGAAAATGAACATGAGCCGGCTTCAGTGTGCGCTCGCAGCCCAGAAAGCCAACCGTATCCTGGGCTGCATCAAGAGGAGCATGACCAGCAGGTCGAAGGAGGTGATCCTGCCCCTCTACTCTGCTCTCGTGAGACCTCACTTGGAGTATTGTGTGCAGTTCTGGTGTCCTCAACATAAAAAGGACATGGAAGTGTTGGAACAAGTCCAGAGGAGGGCCACGAGGATGATCAGGGGACTGGAGCACCTCCCGTATGGAGACAGGCTGAGAAAGTTGGGGCTGTTCAGCCTGGAGAAGAGAAGGCTGCGTGGAGACCTCATAGCAGCCTTCCAGTATCTGAAGGGGGCCTACAAGGATGCTGGGGAGGGACTCTTCATCAGGGACTGTAGTGACAGGACAAGGGATAACGGGCTCAAACTTAAACAGGGGAAGTTTAGATTGAATATAAGGAAGAAATTCTTTACTGTGAGAGTGGTGAGGCACTGGAATGGGTTGCCCAGGGAGGTTGTGAATGCTCCATCCTTGGCGGTGTTCAAGGCCAGGTTGGACAGAGCCTTGGGTGGCATGGTTTAGTGTGGGGTGTCCCTGCCCATGGCAGGGGGGTTGGAACTAGATGATCTTAAGGTCCTTTCCAACCGTAACTATTCTATGATTCTATGATCACAGTACTGAAGAAGTACAACATGACATATGCAGGTACGTGAGGGCTGAGTGTCTCTAGTGGAAGAGATGTTTTAAACTTTGTCCACCTGATCCTTCAGTGTTTGGCTCTAGGGACACCTACACCTCTACAAGCAGGCTAAATGGTGTAGTGTGAGTCATGGCTGAGACATGCCCAAAACCTAGGAAGTGTCATCCCTCGAATAATATATGTCTCTGCTTTGCAGCCCAAGGTCCTTCACTACCAGCTTCTCTGCAGGAATTGAGAAAGAGATGAGGGGTGGGAGGAGGATAGGTAGGTGAGAGGATTGTATCTCCATATACAAGGGTGTTTTATTAGTAGTGTAAGAAAATCAGGGAGAAATTACAGATCTTCGGTTTTCCAGCTCCCTACAAGGACAAAGTACCTTATCACTCTGTCTCATAAAGATTTCAAAGATGGTTTTAATACTTGAAACTTCCTCCGTCTTCAAAGAACAACAAGACCTCGAGACAGATATGTAGGAATTCGCTTAGCCAAGTATTGCAATTTGAGTTTGTCTGCAGTGATCTGCAAACCACAGACTCTGAAATGAGCAAAGGGTTATGTGAACGTTCCACATAAGTATTTATTTTTATTTTCCTTAGCAGAATCTGTCAAATAAAACATCTCTTGCCCTTCAGAACTTTTGCAGTTTGTGCAGAGCTTCTGCAAGCCAGAGCTTTGCTTAGTACACTTACTTAGGATTTACTTATTATAACAGTGCAAAATACAAGCTGGTTTTGCTCTGGGAATTGAATTTTGCTGCATTCTGTTCCTGCTTAGCATCAGTTGCTTCCTAGCATTGGCAAGGATGCGCATGAAATCTGGGCATGTCTAGTGCAGGAAAGGTTAGCAGATTTAACAAGGAGGCATTAAAAATTGATTTAATAGAGCAGTAGTCTGGACGTTAGCATGTAACATAATTTCAGCATTGCTCCAGGGTAAGTATTCCATTTTTACTTTTTTTCATTCCAGACTAAACAAAACAGATGCCTCTCAATACATTTCTTTGGTAAACACACTCTGAGAATCCTCCATCCAATTGTAAGTGATTAGATGGCTAAAAATGAAGTCTGTAATAAAGAAAACAGATGCAGTGATAATTATCCCAGGGCCCTGCATATCAAACATTAACTATTGGTGGTGGAAAAAAAGAGGCTGAAATCAAAACAAAGTGCATTTTGCTGCATCAGATCGGACTATCTCTTCAGGTTGTGACATTATCTTCAGATATGGGCTGAGCTTGTCGCAATTTAAAGAAATCAGAAATGCTTCTTTATAACACTGAAAAGAATATATAATGCTTCTCAGGTTCACTACCAGTTATTTGCACATGATTCTTGCTAGTCAGGCACGGAACTCAGATGGTCTTGGGGTTTCTAATCGTAATTATTTGAGTATTTCAAATCTACAGCCTGAATTTTCCATGCAGTTTTACTGCCCCCAGAAGCAGTTATCCAGCTGTGCTCTGTCTTCAGTAATACAGAAACTGAAATGCTTTGATAGGAAGTTTGAGATTGCATCACTGAAATAAGTTTTGACTGTGGCTACTGTGGAAAATTCCATGTGGATGTGCAAACTTATCGTCTGATCTTCCAAGATGCTGGTGAGTATAGCACTAGCCAGAGTGGCCAGCATGTATGCAAGATCTTAGCCCAGGCTGGAAGGTTTAGTCGTTTGGCCAAAATCACTGCAGCTTTTTCTGACTGCTCTTGTTTTCTATCACATAGCTGACAATGGTTCAATTTTAACATACAAATGTCCAACAAAGAGCCTGCAACATGACCTAAACACTTCTGCTGTTTTATTTTTTCTTCTGATTCGTTTTCAAAGGGTTTTAATAATGAAAAAGTGAAACTCCTCTCTGAAGCTGACAAAGGTATTTGGCCCAGATTCCCATGAACTAGCTGGAGGTATCTAACCCACAATGCCTAAGGGCGCTCACCCAGCATTAGCTGTCTGAAAACTGGGCTGCTGCAGGTCCAAACTGATAGTCTGTCTTTCTTCACTTGACAGTCAGGACACAACAGGCATTTTCAGAGGGTAGTTGAGCCCCTCCTAAAATAGGCGGGAAAATTATCTCCTGCAGGTGCCTGTTTTATCTCTGGCTGTAAAGGGAGCTTAAAGTGGTGACATGAGCTAGAAGCCTTATTTTTGGTGGCTTGGTTACCTGAGGTGAGTGTTACTCCAGTCAGCCTCATTGTTCCTTCACTTCTGCTCAAGAGAGAGGAAAGACAGTGCCCTGCTGAGGGTTATTCAGTTCAGTTGAGATCCGAATCTGCCCTTGTTCTTCCTTTGACTATTAGAAATGGGCAGCTCAGAGAGAGTGTTAGGATGGAACCAGATTGTCTTCCTGCAGTCTTAGTCTGGAGGAGAGGGAGAGAGGACTTGTTGCAGAGCCCCAGAGCTCTGCCAGTTCACTGGAAATGTCTCTCTCCTGAATAAGGAAGACAGTAAGTGTTACCACCTATGGGACACAAATGCCTTACCCAAAGGCTTTTGACTTACCAAGCTGGTTTCTTCATGAAGTGAAAATACATGCTATATCAATTAGGAAATAATCTACTGTGACACCTGAACACAGACACTTGTGCCTGGAGACTTAAAAAAGTGGGCTGCTTTAATTCTGAAAACTAAATGTAATAATATATTGTCAATTGCCAACACATTTCTCCATAGAATTGGCCTCGCTCATGTTAGTCCTAGTCACATTAACACAAGTTAGAAGTATGTGCACCATCTTCTGATGTACAAATGAATGCGTTCATGTCATTCAGCCGTCCTAGAAGTTTGGGCAGTAAGATCGAGCTGCTGTGCTAGGCCTATTACTTCGGTTCCTCCTCAGCTGGTCCAGCTTTGGTCAGAAGCATGCTCATGGGATGGACTCATCGATCTGGAGTAGAGAAGCATAACTCTGTAACACAAGGTATTCAGAGGCTGGTGGTTAAAACAGGAAACTCATGTAAACTGCTTATCATTGACAGGTAGGTAAACTTTGGAAACTGAGTTGAGTTCACCTGTGTGAAATGCATAAGAAATAGGTCAAGGCCATGCTGTCTGTTTACCTGCTTTTAATCTCCACCAGGGCACAGCAATTTATCATCTTTCCTAAGTGAAAACTTTGCTCAATACAGAGGAATAGGCTGAAGTCCCATGGCCGAGGGTGCTAAGGATACACAACTGTTCAGGTCAGAAAAATCTAATGGGCTCTCTGGGTTTGAAATATGCCTGTCTAGATACAGTTTGTTTGGATTATATTTGGCTGTCATCCTGCATATGTCAAATATACTCATGGGATGATCTGAAGGTAGCTTCTGGGGCACAGCTGAGACTAGGTCAGGCTGGACCCAAACACAAGACCCTTCTCTACATTCTGCTACACTACACGCTGTGTGGTAGCAGGAACAGCCTCTGCTTTGGTTCAGCAGTAATCACTGGGCTAGCCTTTCATTAGTGTCTGACACTAATTAATATGCCATGCGCTCTTTCAAGAGCACCAGATAAGTACTCGCAGCTTTTGCTAGGCAGACGGTAACTTCCATTACTTGACCAGATTTGCTGATCTGTTAGATATCTCACCCCTTGCACGACTCTGCGGCCATATTGTAGCAGGCTACTAAGCATTCCCACCAACAAACAAGAAGGACTCTGATTTTGAAAGGCACAGCCTATGTAAAATCCCATTGCTCTTTTCTGATCCATCTTCTCCTGACATCAACTTTTTGTCTGAATTTGTCCAAACGCAGCCAGAAGGACAAGCTGCAGGTTTAAGCTCACAGTGGGCAACAAATTCCCTCCCTCGTCTTAACAGCCTTTTGGTTTCCCATGACTTCGTTGCATCTTTCAGGTCTCAGGAGGGGAACCACAGGTTGTAAATTTCTTTACGTGTCCTCTTCACACTCCTAGGAGTGAAAAATAAAATGCTGCCCAGCTAGGCCATCCCTCTGCCTCTGAATAAACATTTGTGTCAGGGTTCCCATTCTTGCCAAGGTGTTAGGATAACATTCTCATGCTGATTCGCCTGCCCTCCTTCAGCATCCCAGTGCTGGAGGTCCACTTCCGAGGCTTTGAAATGGCCATGCTCTCACCTCATCTCATACACATGGAAATCAGATAACCAGAAGGAGTGAGCTTGTAAATTCCCCCTGGGAAATCGACAGGGCAGGTTAGGAAATTATGACCTTCAGTATACTAATGGTTGAGTGAAGAGCTCTGTGCACCCCAAAGAGGCTGCAACGAAAATGAAAGAGCCAGGACTGGTAGATGGGTGATAGCACTGCTGAAGGGCTTGGGCCTCCTTCCACTGACCATTTTGCCACTGTTTCAGCAAAAGCCAGAGCTGAGCATTTGAAACTTTTAACTGTTTGCTTGTTTATATATACTGAGGACAAAGGATCTCCTGTCGTTAGCAACTGTTTGTGCAAGGGTTCAGAAGCAACTGATAGGGGAGCCACGTTGTATCAGGCACATGCCCAGATTGTCCTTGCCACAATCTTGACAGACAAGAGATGAAGGGCTACAGCACACGAGTAGTGTGGGTATTGCAGCAACACATTTCTGGCATCAACCACAAGACCAGTTTGTCTCCTTAGCAGTTGTGTAAGACACAGAGGGTGCTTCCTGGTTGTGCAAACATCTCCTGCTTATGCTGCTTCTAACTAACCAGAGGAATATGCTGCCATGTGGTGCTATGGAGGCAGATAGCTCTGGCGACTGCACAGGAACAGCAAAAAGGCTTTGTCTGTGCTTCAGAGGGGATCCTGAGGTAGTTATTCCCTGAACCATGTTGGCAAGCTGTCAAGCTACTGGCCATCTCATACTCTGTCCAGTATCAATCCTGCTCATTTTCTGAGCAGAATTAGCAATGAATGCTCCTGTTCATTTAGTTATACCTAAACAGGGGCTTTTTCTGGCAAAATCACAGTGGTAAGAGAAAGAATATTCTCTGCCTAGCGGCTTCCATAGCTGGTCTAGGAGGAGTTTCCAGTGCAGACCTGGAAATGGATCTGCAGGCTTGAATGGGTCTGAAGGTTCTGTCAGTCCTCAAGTTTCACAGCTGGGACCCAGGCACAGTTTTTCTCTTCATTACCTAATTACATAGGTAGCTTTATTTGTGAAGGGGATCTATCTTTTGAATTTCCTTCCCTTGTGTACGCCAGCCATGTTCAGGGAAGCACCCAGACTTCGGTTTGGTTGCACCACCAGTGCCACTGTTTTGTTTTCCATAGATGCAAAGCAGCTCAGAAGGAGCTTATGTGTGAACAGATAAGTGTGTGGCTAAACCCACACCTCTGAGAGCTGAACTGAATGCTTCTGTTCACTCCTGACCCGTAAGCCAGTGGTTACATTTGAAGTGTCTCTCTAGTGACTGAAGATAAGGTCAGTGTTGCTTGTTTAGGATAAGGCAAATCAGGTACAGTGAAAGGCCTGAAGGGAAGGAGGGAAAGCTGTTGTGAGAAAGACCATGCATTCAGTATTGTTCTGTCTCTGTAAAAGAGAAAGGGGGCAGTGACCAAAGCCCTGATCTAGATTAGATCCAGAGGTCTTGTTGGGACTGCAGTAAAATCATCTTCAAAGCTTAAGCGCTGACTTAAATATTTCTTTTCTAATCTTAAGTAGGAGTTGGTTTGAGGATATTGCTTCAGGCACATCTTGAACACAAAATACCATGAAATTTATATTTATCAGTGATCGAAGAAACAGATAGAAATGAGTTGTTTGGGAGAAGAGAACGTCAACCAACAGGGAATGAAATCATGCAGAACTCCTGAGATTAATCAAGTAGGGTATCTTAACTTACAACTTACTTAAACATAGTTAAACACCTATTAGTGTGGGCCTTTTGAACAAGTGTCTTTTGATATGTTAGAAAGAACTAGCAAAAGAACAGTTCTCTTGGCTCTTTGAAAAACTCCTGGGTTTTAAAAACTGAAGTAATAGTTGGATTTCAGCCTGAAATCCTGTGTTACGGACTGTCTCTCCCAGGTGAAACCCTGTGTTCAAATATGTGCACATCTTTGCTGTACACAAGCCTTGTTATGGTTTATTTGTTTTAGAGGTCCCTGAGGGCTTTTGAGTAATTTTCTTAGGGGACACGATGAAGCATGTGCAGCAGCACTTGAAATGGGAATGTTCCTCTTTCTGTGTCAGCTGGCACAATCCTTCCAACGGGCATCTGGTTTGGGCTGTAGGGTTTTTCTACAATGTGTTTGTAGAGCAGTCTTAAATCAAAAGAGAACCTAGAGAAAAGGCAACAAAATCTTAAAACCGTTCTCTTTCCTCTACCACTACTGTGAAATATGCTCCCAAGAATGAGAGCAGGTCACATCATTATTCAGCGTTGGTATATAAGCGCTTTGGGAAGGGTTACGAGAGCATTTCCATTATTTGCTGTGGTTGTTTGGTGGTTGTGACATTTAGAGGGTACTTTGGAGAAAATAGCCTGGCTGGTAAATGACAGCAGAGAAAGGGGAAGGAAAGCAAATGGAGAGGAGGGAAGTTCACAGAGATTTCCTGACAAGATGAAAGGATGAAGAAGTTCTCATTCAAAAACCATTTTGGTGGCCTCTGTTTGAATGAGAACTGTTTCTTAGCATTCTTAACAACTACTTGGTCTTGTCCAGGAGTACACTTCACCAAATGTCTGCTGTGTTTAACACCACAGTCAGCTTTGTAATGTGTGATGAGAATTATTTTTACAGCTGAGCTTCTTAAGAGAGGCCCAAATGTGGTGTGTAAATCCTGGTGGGTTTTAACACACCTCAGTTGCACTGAAGAGGGAAATGCTGATCTTCATCGGGACTAATAAGGTACAGAAAAATATCAATGTTTAAACCAAATGAAAAGCAGCCTGGGAACCTGGTGTCTTCTACTGTCTGTGCATGTGGAGGGACAGTGATAATGACAGGACTTTCCCACATGATTCACAGCACAGTATTGGTCAAGTCGTCTTTCCCGTATGTCCTGCAGTGTCACAACCTGCAGAGGAGACAAAACAGTAACCACTACTCCAGATGCACACTGTGGGGAATCAGTGTTTGTACACAGCTTTAATTAAGGATTTAGTAAGTCTCAGTGGCTCTAATATCAGGTGATGGCATAAATTGAATATTGCTAGGTACTTAACTGGAAAAGAGGAGTTTGGAGGAAAAGTATTAGTCTGGCATGAGAGGGGAGTCTTGTGGACAAGCACATTCCTATTTTGACTGTGAACTCAGGAAAATTGCTTAACCTGTCCTCTGTCTTTATTGCCAAACTCTAAACCTGAGTAGATATGTTACTGCCCTGTTTGAAGGATTGCATATGCAAATTAGTCAGCCTCTGAGAGACACTCAGATACTACATTGATATATAGAGAGCTGGCCAGGAAACTTCTTAAATACTGCAACTTTATTGCACATCAAGATAAAACAATTTTTCAAAGGTTGGTGGGTGGATTGGTGATTGAAACAAACATACATCGAACAAACATCATTTTGGTGGTAAGAGTGTTCCTATGGGGTGTAGATTCACGTTCAAATTACCATTAACTTACTTCATAGAGGTACTTGAACCTGGAGCTTTCCTCTCATGGAAAACTGTTCAGAACTGGGGTGCTTGGTTAAAAAAAAAAGCTGTTTGTGTTGAAAAAAGAATAAATGCATTAAAAAATCTGACCTGCTCTGAACACAGAACAGGAGGAATGTGATCAATAAGTGCAAAATTTAAATATGGAGGAATCCTTTTAGAGAAGGCAAGGCACAAGAGGGAAGAAGAGAAGAAAAAGAGAAAGAGAATATGAAAAGGCCTGCATATCTATCACCAAATGTGTCTTTTCCAAAGCATGTGGAAAAAAGCATCACGAAGGGTGCAACACAGCAGGCTAGGTGTAGACTGTATGCATAAACCTGTCCCCAGAGCTCTGAATAGTGCAGTGGTAAGGGATAGTGAGGTGTGAAACAGAGCAAATTTAGAGAAAGAAGAGCTATGTCAGCAGCAGCATCAAAACCTAGAGACTAACACAGCCTTGTTTAAGGGAGATTAGAGGCAGGGAGAGAGGGGAGGGAGAAAGTGTTGGTGCACTATAAGATTATCACACATTTCTAAAGAGGTCTGAAAGAGCTGACTTCCTGCTGTGGGGTTCCTCGCGTATTGCTGTGAACAAGCATCGCACTATCACCTGCAAAGTCTTTAAGTGCAAGTGGTGACACTTCAGTATTCACAGCCTGCCTTAGAAAATCCAAGGGAAGCAAAAGAAAGATGAAAACCATGCAAATCAAAAGGGTGCTGCTCCCATTGTTCATCTTGCTGCTTGGCTAACCGGGAATCCCTTTGAGCAGCAGAGAGGTCACATCTCTGCCCACACCCTAGGGCACAGCAGCACTGCCACTGTGGAAGCAGCTCCCCGCAAACAACTCTAATGATAGCAGTACAATGATATCACTCTGCTAGGCAGGACACAAGTTGTCACCATGAAAGCATGCTTTTAGCAGAATGTATACCTGCAAGCACAAGTACCAAAAGAAGATCATTATCCTGTGGCATGGCAGCGCAGCCCCTTTGACAGTATAGGCAGGACTGAAACTACCCTGGACTGTCTTGAACCAAACTAGGACTTTATGGGCACTTGAGAGTGGGTCTGAGTTATCAAAGGTAAGAATGGTGCAACTAGACCTTCTCCAGCTAGGACCCTGGGAATGACTACTGCACCCCTGGCATGAGTTCCTGCTGGTCCCAGCTCACTGGCTCAGGTACTGAATGTGCTGTGAAACACATGAGACCTGAAGCTGAAGGAAGCAGGAGCTTCACAGACAAGTATAATAGCAGTGAACAGGTCATGCACCAGAAACTGAGGGGAAAGGAAAATTAACACCAGATTTCGACACCAGGTAAAATAGTTGATCAACAGGGTCACTGCAGAGCCATGCTGAACTCAAGAAAGATGTTAGACCTGTCCACGTGCTCTGCTGCATGCATTTCATACCCTGTAGATGATGTAGCACCACTGAGCTCCTCCAAGGAGAGGTTTGGGCTTCCAAGGGTCACTCTGTTGTCTCCAGCACGAAGCAATGGATTGCCACTGCAGCCTTGTTATTGTACTGTGTTACAAATGTGCAATGAGAATCTGGAATAAGCAGGGCTAATCAAAGTCCTTTATTTAGATTATACAATAGGATTAACAAAGCCTGGCTCATTTTCCAAGAAGGGATGTGTGGGAGGGGTTTTTTGGGAGGTAAAGGGAGTATGCTCTGAGTATATGTTTATCTAGTTTTAATACTTGTTTTTGGTGTGGATAACCTCATTCATTTGATGTCCAAGCCTATAAAAAGGACACAAATGAGATGAGAACTACCTTTGTGATCTGCAAACCCAGAATATCCCACAGCCATTTTCGGCAAGAAAGAAGCTATCCGTGTTCTTGGTTCTTTGTGGGAGACAAGACGCCTATAACTACCAACAAAAAAAATCAGGCAAATACCAAATGCCTTATTTTTCACTATTATTGAAGCCTCCTCAGCAAGTCAATCCATTTCTCGTTTGAAACAGTGAGATAGCATGCCAGGCTAACACTTAACTAGAGAGCTGTTTGAGCTTGCCTTCTCCACATATCAAGAGAAAAGTTTTTTCCTTCTTTTAATGAAAATTCACTATTTTTTTTGTCCTTCTTTATTCACTTATTTTTGAGGCTTTCAACCTCCGTTAACTGTGGGAAAAGGCTTCACTTTGCCAGGGTACAGCATGCATTGTAAAAGTAATTCAATTTTACACCATAGCAATGACATGATCAAGGGAACTTTGAGCAGGCTTTGTGACCAAGAGCGTTTAACAAGTATGTGAAAAGCTTCCGAAGGACCTTCATGAAAGAAAGAAAGGTTATAACAATAGGAGAGGTAGTTTGATAGTGGTAAATTAAGAGTCATAGGAGTGACTCTAATCAGGATAGACTTTAAAGCAAAGCACCTTTATATCTTTTGGGTATAGGCCTGAGTACATTAAGAACTGTTGGGTTTCTGTTGGTAAGTACACAAATGCCTATGGCATTCAGCACTTGCTTCTCCTCGGGCTGACAAATTCAGCCATGCAAGGACAAAGACTTTCTAGACAAAATAAGTAAAACTACAAATTTGGACTGAGTGCCTTGAAAAAATAATACTGAATCATTGTTGGGTTTAGTCAGTATCTAGACTTCTTTAGAGGTTTCTACCTTCCGTTTTGTTCCCTGTGGAAACCTCCTGTCAGTTTCAATGCAATCATGGAAACAGTCTTGTGTACAAAAGCAATGATGAACATGTTTCTTGCACATGTTACTGGTTTGTAAGGTCTGTGCAGCCTGAGCTAGATTTTGTCCTCAGCTATACACCAGTGAAGCACATCAAGTACCGCATGCAAGAAAGGCCATGCAAATCATAAATAGTTATATATACTATGTGTATTCATATGCACATTACGGAGGGTCGTTCTGGGCATATCATTAAAACTTAGGGTTGGTAGGGAACATGTATAGAGATGTATGCTTTAAAGGAGAATCCAGCTATCTAAAAAGATAACACATATCAAAACAGAATTCCAAGCTGTTAGGGCTAATTTTGCTGTTTGTAGCTTAATCAGCACCTTTTACATATCTGTTACTGTGAAAAATGGTCAGAGTTTATTTTGCCCACCAAAAGGTTCCAACTTGTCTTTTTCTCTGCTAGCAAAAAATAAGAAATGAAAAAGTAGGGCCTGACTCGTTTTTGCAATCGACAGGGACACCTACAGGAAGACAAAATTAACACATTGGCATATTGGGTGTTTTCTGCTTTATTTGTTCACAGCTTGAGCCTATTACCTAATAGAGACACAAGAAAATGGCCCATCTGTTTGCAGTGGGCAAATGTGTGAGTACTACTCTCTGGGGCTGCATGGGAGAAGGGTTGCTTTTCAAGAACATATTTACTTTACTCTCTGTTTTCTCAACGGTGTGTATAACTCAATACTAAAAGGCTAATTTGTTTAAGAAAACCAAACCTGACTTCTTCAGTTAATTGCTTACTGAAAAGCTGTAGGTATTGCATGGATTCTGTGTGCTTTGCTGAGTGCACTGGAGTGGCCTTCACTACACAACCAGCAAGGAAGCAGAAAAGCCAACTTGATGGCAGCAAACCAGCCATTGTTCCTGGCCTGCTTGGTCTGGTGGGGCAGCAGCTCTTGGGAAAGATCAAGGATGTGTAAGGAGTAGGAGAGAGATGAAAGTCTGTCTGTCAAGGAATGGGGATGAGGCAGCTGGGAGGGAAAGTCTGCCCAGGGGCACGCGGGATTTGAGATATGATTAATGCTTTGGCAACATGTTAATGAAAACAGGATCTGGCAACAGAGAGGAAATGCCTATGTGTTCACTTATAACCATCCTCGAGCCAGAAGAGGAGCCTACGCTCACGCCAAAGTCATTCCAAGCTTTTGCATGTACATGAGTGGAAACAGGCTGTAATAGAACAATGTGGAATTTGGAGACCTACATCCTGCCGAGCCCATTCCAACCAGTGGGAGCTGGGTCTGCTTTTAGCTCTTTTTATAAGAAGAGGGACAGGGATCATTTTGGCAAACATCAGCAAGCTCTCCCAACAACATCAGCAGTCTCTGCACCCTCTCCCCAGCTCCTTTGCCACTCAGGCTTTCAAAACTTTTCTAAAACACCTTAATCAACTCCACTGGTGACAGAGGTAGCCTTTACTTCTCTGTAGTCTGCACGGACAGAACTGCTTGAAGGTATTAGCTATGCTAAGCCTCTTAAATAACTATTAAACACACAAAACTCTTAAATGCACGCAAATCCTGTGTAACAAATGGCAAACAATAAGGAAAAGCTGATGAACCATTATACAGCAATTTAATCTATGCAATTTGCATAATTTTGTCTAAGAGAAGGAAGCCATAGCAGAATTGCTTTCTGAAGGAAGGCAGAAATACTGTGCAAAACAGGTAAACAATCAGGAATGAGGATTTTGCAAGTCCTTGGCAAATTCTTGGCGTACAGACGAAGAGAGTGTGATACAATTGCAAGGGTTGTGATGTAGATGGACTGGAAGAGATAAAAGGCAAGTTGGGAGCATGAAGAAAATTTAGGTTTGCAATCACATAGGTAGATTTAGAGCAAAGATTGAGCAAACCTTTAGCTGTGTCCCTCTGTGTCATTTCAGTAGACTTAGGTGTTGGCATCCTGTGCCTGAGCTATGGTACTCATAGCTACGAGGAAAACTGCAGCTACCTGCAACGCTTGTGCTTGTTTCATAGCACCTTCACATTTGGAGAGATCAATGACTTCTGAGCAGACTGTTTTACACATGGCCACAAAGCAAACAAGCCACCGGTACCAGAACTCAGGGACACTCCATGAAGCAGCCTGTGCCTCCTCCGGGGCTCCTGTAGGAACTGTTTTCTCTGGTTTACAGTATGTAAGTGGTCTCATGTTTCTGGAAACATGCCTGGCACATTGTGGGCTCTGTCACACTAATCTAAATTCCCATACTGAGCATGAAGGTATGTCAGGGACAGGTGATGCACAAGAGCTTACTTCGAAGTAGGTAACTGGAGGCTGCTTGTCACTGCAGAGCCACCTGCTTAGGTACAGCCCCTGCACCCTATGAAGTTACACCACAGGGCTCATTAACAACTTAGTGCTGAGCTGAAAGGCACCTTTTTTTCCCCCTTCTTTTTTTCTTCTTTTTTTCTTCTTTTTTTTTTTTTTTTTTTTTTTTTTTTTTTTCCAGGAATGTCCTCTATTATGTTCCCAGCAATCTGGTGGCTATCAACACCTTGCCGATAAACTGGAAATCTTCACCTTCTTCCATCCTCACCTCTCAAATGACCCATGAAAGAGACTTGGAGATCAAAGAAATCCTCTTCCATCCTTATCCTTCGGACAGAGAGACTGATGGGATTTAGCACCCATGTGGGAGTATGAGCATTGGTAACTGGGGAGTGGGAGAGGTGGAAAATGATTGGGGGAGGTGGTGGTGGAAGAGTGCAGAAGATGAATTATCTGGGGAGGAGGTGCGTACTGAATTGTGGTTTCCATAGCAAGTGTGAGAAGACAGAAGAGAAATTACTTCCTTCTGCCCCAAATAAAGATCAAGGAGTACTTGCATTCAAAGGGATTGGGTTTTGCACGTATCTTTTCAGTCACCTTCTTTTAACTGGAAATCCTCACTAATGAATTGTTCTGCAAATTCTGCTCCTGCACATCATATGTCTGAAGGGCTTGCTTGTTTTTCCAGTGCTGACTGCGTGTGTTCTTTGCCTTCACATTTTGCTGTCCAAAGCCAAATAAAAAGTATAAAGCCAATTAGATGAGAGAACTAGGGGATTCTATAAGATTTTCAAAAGACCCTGCAATTTCAATATGTTAAACTATAGGTCTATGTGCTACAGATAACCAAACAAAATGTTCAGTAATGCTGATATTTGCCCTTTTTTTTTTTTTAATTGGCAATTTTAGGCTTTATCTTGAATTCCTGTTAGCAAATTCAGCAACCTGGGAGCTTTCCACAGCACCTTAAGGCAGACTAAAGTGGAGCTGATGAATAATCAGTGATGTAACAGCTGTTATCCAGAGATAACAGAGGACTTCAGGCTGCAGATGTGCATGAGGTCAAGGGAGACAATGTTGTGCATGAAAAAGTCATACAATGGAGTTCTGCGTATTTTCTTCAGATTTGAAGAACAAAGAAGCATCGACCTTTTGTCTGCTGCTGTCATTCCCTGCTTCACCATTAAGGTAGTTTTCTTTTCTTTTCTTTTTTTCCCTAATGGGAGGTATTCTGCAATAGACCTCTGTCAATCATGCACTGAAAAAGATGAGCCCATCCATGAACAGAATCTTTTGTAAAAGTTTAAATATTCCGAGAGTCAAAACGCATGGCAGTAAGGTTAACACAGCACTTTGGATACCTGTGATTTGGATGTATTCATTTCAAAGTCAGGTTCATTTTAATCACTGAGTATGCCAAGTTTCAAAGGACAAATGAAAACTGGAAGAAAACAACACTATACTTTTGGGGTCAGTAAAGATCTTTCCAGCCTCCAACAGCGGTCAGTAGTATGTACATGAACAATAGTGGCACTCTGTGATTTAAGAACTTTCAAGTTGAGGTTGTATCCATGTCTTTGTGTTGAATTGCATTTATGGACTATTCTTATCTACATATTTGTCCTTTTGTTGTTGTTTTACATCCATCCGAAATTTCATAATTGACACATTATAGGAAGAGGTACTTCCTGTTTTGACCTTGCCATCACATCATTTCAGGTGATGCCAATCAATATTTTTATCGTGAGAAAAAGTGAATAACTCTTCCCTTGTTGCCTCTCCAAATCTGTGACTATGATACATGTCACTGTTGTTGCCCAGTTAGAATCTTTGACTGCTTAATGTCTCCTTCCTCAAAAATCATCTTCTGCTTCTAAGCATCTCTGTGCAGTATTTGTCCCAACTTCCAGGGTGGCCAGGGGAGGACGCACGGAGCAAGCATTGTGCTGTGCCATCGTCCTCCAGTACATGCTGAGTTCACCTCTGCCATAGGCACGTCCCTAGCATCTGGAAGGGAGCAGCAGCTCCTCCTGGCTCCTGCTACAGGAATGCCCAAACCTCTGAACATAGCCATGCCAGGGGAAGGCAGGCAGGGAGGAACACTGCAGAGTGGTGTCCCATGGGGGCAGTTTGCCAGGGAAGTCAGTGTGCCTCACCTGAGGCTGAGCATAAACCACCCTCTTCCTCCTGGCAGGAGCACAGCAGTGAGAGGACAGGAACCCAGGAGGAGAGCTCTGTGCCAGCCACATGCCCAGGAGCAGGGCGTGCTGCCACCTGCAACCACCCCAGCCCAAACCTCTCCCCCAGCACTGGCCCCAGCCAGCAGCCTGCCCTGGGTGTTTGGCTGCAGATCCCTGTCCCACATGCACATCACCCTCCCATGGGGCCCTTATTCATTCCTCGCCTGAGAGCCTGGATGAACTAATCACATTCTAACTGTTGGGATTTTCCTACTTTAAGGAAGGTGAGTGTTCACAGGTCACCTCCCCAGCCGAACTCATCCTCTATGGTGCATCCCTCGTGTTCAGCAGAGAGAGTGAGTTGGGTTTAGTTGAGAAATGCAAGTGAGAGCAGACAACAGCTATGTTCCCAGCCGAGCTTGTTATTCTTTATGGTTCCCATCCCCAACAGAGGACAATGGCTTCTGTTGCTCTTAGTCCATGGGAAGCTGGTGTTTGACAGTAGTCTCCCAACACCTCTGCTTTGTTTTTCTGTTTGTGTTGTTACTTTACTGTTGAAGTTAAGATTCCAGTTCTTTCTTGTTGGGTTGGCTTTTGGGGTTTTTTTGTTGGGGTTTTTTTGTTGTTTGTTTTAATTGCTTTTTCCCCTCCTCCACACTTCATTCTTTTGGCGTAAGGCTGCCACTCACCAGCTGTTCACAATTCCTTCAGCCCTTCTGGTTTTCAGTATCATACTACCATGACATAGACTTAAAGGACATTTTCTTCCTCACAGGAAGCTTCCCATGCCTACTGAATAAATGTAATAAAAATGCTTTTCTCTCTTTCCTACTTTGAAGGAAAGTTGCTAAATTTCTACTCCTCATGTAACTCAGATTGGACAATCTGTCATCCTCAAATTGCCTGAGTTTGATTTCCTGGCTGGTTTTAGATCCTAGAGTGACTGATCTTCCTTTCTCCTTGACAGAGCAAGCTCATTCACCAAGTGAGTACTCTATAATTACTTTTCAACTAAAAGTCCAGTCATTAACTAATAAATCTGGACTCCTCTCCCCTGCCCTTTCCACTTTGTTTTGTGTAATTGGATTTTCACTTTTTTCCTAGGCTGAAACTTGACCAAAAATCAGCGCTTTCCCACATATCAGCAACTGGTACCTGAAAGAGGCAAACTGAAATGACATTGTGAAGCAATCGGTTACAGCAGAGTCATCTGCTTGAAAGGAGGGAGAATAGCTCTTGCTGGGCAAGGCGCAGAGCATGGCAACTCTTACTGTTGCTAATGGGAGAAGAGGCTCCCGAGCTCCTTTCAGGAATGTACTGTTTTAATTTCTAATAGAGTTATTTGTTCACTTGTTAAAGAACTCATCTCTTAGGGCAGAGGCTCTCAGAGACAATAACACTGGCCACATGCAGCCACCAGGCAATTCGTTGCAGCCATAAGACAAAAACTCGCTCTGATTGTTCAGTTCTGTTTTGACTTAAACTGTCAAAACTGTGGCCACTGTTAATTTACTGTGATGGCACGTGTCACAGCTGCTCACCCTAGAGCCGCTGGTTAGCCCTGTCTTCCTTTTAGGCACTGGGAGCAGGAGTTCCCAAGCTGCAGTGTAATACACCAAGTCAAGTAGTCTGCAAAGCCCTGCTAACATTGCACATTGGTATTGTCTCTGTGATATTTCAAAGTGCTTTGAGGTGCAACAATATGCAGGAAACACCAGGTTACTCTGTGGCTTCAGAGGAAACGGACCCTCAAACTGACCAGTAAGGTTTGCTCTCAGAACACATCTCTGTCCATCTCCACTCCCAGGTGACCAGTGCCTTCTGCTGGTCTGTCCCTGGCTTGCATCCTTTGGATCCACTCTTCGCCTGTGGAGCAACTTCACAGGCACCAAAGCAATCCCAAAAGCTGTTTATCTAAGTAACTGACCATCTCAGACAAAGAAGACCCCTCCAAAGACTCCTAATCCAAAAGCCTCTCACAGCCAAACTGACTCAAAACAAATCTCCTCCAAAAAAATTCCTATTGATGAGATGGCTTTTCTTTCATTGCTGGTAGACAAGGACAAAATTAAACACATCAAACGTGCTTAGTTTCCAAAGGCAAAGTTGCAAAATGTCACAGAAAAATGTACATTTATACATTACTTTTACTACTTACCTTTCATGTCTTTTGCTTTGGTCCTTATCCACTTTCTGGAGGAGCCATTGTACAGGGAGAATAAAGAGCAGATTTCTATGGTAGAAAGTAAAGGATAGAGTCTTCCCTGTTTAATTGCACAATACTGTTTCCTTACCATTAATCCTTTTCTAAGGATACTGTTCCTCACAGGAAACAGTTTTCTCTCCTGTAAATGATCAACTTTACGTTATTTTTTAGATTTATTTACCAACATGACATCAAACCCCTTGTTTTAACACCCATCCCTCCTTCCAGCTTTATTTGCTTGTATGGCTTAGGATAGTACCTGCCTGTGGTTCAAGGCTTGCAAAAAAATAGCCAAAAAGAGCAAAAGATACTCAAGTGCCTTGGCTTTAAGGGAAAACTTTGACTATGGACAAATATTAGTAATAACCTAACCATGAGATAAGAAGGTATTGATTTGCTGTTGATGGTCTATATAAGAACTGCTTACAAAAGGTAAATAGGGGACCCCTGAAATTCCTGAGACATGAGCAAGCAGGCAGAAATACTCCTTGCAAAACACTGCAGCCCAGGCCAAGCAGAGGCATCCAGGAAGGGCTCCAGGTGAGCTGAGCAACTGCTGACCAAAGAAGGCAAACAACAATGCAGGTAGGTCAACAGCAACAGTGGGAAACAAACTCTGCTCCTGGGTTTGGGTCTCTTCCTAGGGGGAAGCTGGGCTAAACTCTGTGTAGCCCTGCAGAAGAGACAACAATCTGGGACCAGTGAAGCTTGGATAAGGAGATGTCAAAGGCTGACATGTGAGTTACTTTGGCTTAGGAAGAGAATTTGATCTTTCTGGCCTTGTGAGCCCTTTCAGTATTCAGAGAGGCAGTCCAGGTATGTGTGCATGATCTGTGTAGGACATGTGATGGACATGCTCTCCATGCACAGGTCTGTGGTGTAGTGTGCAGGCTGTGTTTGTTGCTGCTTGAACCTCTGTCTTCTCCACGAGTGCTGGGGAGTATCCAGGGGTATGTGTAGTGAAGGTACTCGGGTCTGCAGCATCTGCAGTGGCTAGTGGGGGTTCCTGTCTTGTCTATGAGCAATTAAATACTCATGGACCACTCGGTGGATAAAGAACTGGCTGGATGGCCGCACGCAAAGAGTTGTGGTCAATGGCTCAGTGCCATGCTGGAGACCAGTAATGAGGGGTATCCCTCAGGGATCTGTCTTGGGACCGGTCTTGTTCAACATCTTTGTGACACGTGCAGTGGGATTGAGTGCGCCCTCAGCAAGTTTGCCGATGACACCAAGCTGTGTGGTTCAGTTGATACGCTGGGGGGAAGGGATGCCATCCAGAGGGACCTTGACATGCTTGTGA
Source organism: Psittacula echo (assembly GCF_963264785.1). Classification (NCBI taxonomy): domain Eukaryota; kingdom Metazoa; phylum Chordata; class Aves; order Psittaciformes; family Psittacidae; genus Psittacula; species Psittacula echo. The sequence goes on along the minus strand of NC_137738.1, from coordinate 31,699,012 downwards.
GGTGGGCTGATGCCAGCCTGATGAAGTTTAACCATGACAAGTGCAAGGTCCTACACCTGGGTCGGAGCAATCCCAGGCACAGCTACAGGTTGGGCAAAGAAGAGATTCAGAGCAGTCCTGCGGAGAAGGACTTGGGGGTGTTGGTCGATGAAAAAATGAACATGAGCCGGCTTCAGTGTGCGCTCGCAGCCCAGAAAGCCAACCATATCCTGGGCTGCATCAAAAGGAGCGTGACCAGCAGGTCGAAGGAGGTGATCCTGCCTCTCTACTCTGCTCTCCTGAGACCTCACTTGGAGTATTGTGTGCAGTTCTGGTGTCCTCAACATAAAAAGGATGTGGAACTGTTGGAACAAGTCCAGAGGAGGGCCACGAGGATGATCAGGGGACTGGAGCACCTCCCGTATGAAGATAGGCTGAGAAAGTTGGGGCTGTTCAGCCTGGAGAAGAGAAGGCTTTGTGGAGACCTCATAGCAGCCTTCCAGTATCTGAAGGGGGGCCTACAAGGATGCTGGGGATGGGCTATTCATCAGGGACTGTAGTGACAGGACAAGGGGTAACGGGTTCAAACTTAAACAGGGGAAGTTTAGATTGGATCTAAGGAAGAAATTCTTTACTGTAAGGGTGGTGAGGCACTGGAATGGGTTGCCCAGGGAAGCTGTGAATGCTCCATCCCTGGCAGTGTTCAAGGCCAGGTTGGACAGAGCCTTGGGTGGCATGGTTTAGTGGGAGGTGTCCCTGCCCATGGCAGGGGGGTTGGAACTAGATGATCTTCAGGCCTTTTCCACCCCTAACGATTCTATGGTCCACCTGAGTAAAGCCTGTCTGCCTTAAGTCAAAACCTCTCCCTGTTCACATTCCTCCCCCAACCCAAACACTATGTAATAAAGTGAAGCTGTCTCAAAATAACTGTGTGTTGTTCCCTAAAATGCCCCCGAAAGCCCCATGTCTTCTATGGTAAGTCACTTGCAATGCTGAGACATATATCTATTTTCCAGAATGTTGTGGGCTAGCATTTGACTGGTGGGATATCCTTGGGTACGGAGCTGCCCGGTCAGAGTGTGAATCTTCAACTAAGCAAGTTCACCTTTACCCAGAACAGCTCCTGCATTGAAGGCAGGTAAAATACTGTGAATATGTGAATAAAACCCAAACCTAGAAGGTTTTTTCCCTACTAAAATTTAGGTTTGAAAATGCACCAAGCCAGCAGCGGCATAAGGGCACAAAGCACCAGCGCATGAATGCAATACGGGGAAATGTGAAATGATTCAGACAATGAAAGTCTTTTCAGAAAGATGAAGTTTTCTGATATATTAAACCCAAATCTGATTTTATTTAATCTGTTTCATCACAAATTCATTTTTTTGCACCTCTTTGTAGCACGTGTATGACACGCTGATTAGAAGAACAGCTGTGATGGAGAAACCAAGCAGCAAAGTAACTGTGTCCACTGTCTAATGCCGAGCAAAAGGGAGAGGCATGGCAGCTTGTTTCTGAGCTTATCCTAAATCCTTCGCTCTCCAGAAGTGCTGGGGTTGTGGGCAAAGCTGGGCTCCCACCAGGTGAGGAGGGCATCAGGGTGTGTTTGCCTGCATGAGTTCAAGGTCTGCAGTCACTCTACCCTTCCATGCGAGAAAGGGAGCTGGGGGGTGCAGCCTCAGTGCTTGTGAATCCATAGCTGTGCACCGTCTATATCATGCTTTCTGTGGCAGTTCTGATACGACCAGCTTTGTTCTCAAGTACTGCTGTGGATGTTTGTCATCAACTTCTTCGTTGCATCGTCGTGCTGTCCTCCTCTCCTCCTGTCCCTGCCCTCCATCCCCTTGTGGGTGCCCCCTCCACCTTCCCCCTGCTCCATCGCACTCAACAACACAGTCTGGATTTTCCATATCTACTTTTTCTTTCCTTTCTTTCCCCCCCTCTTTTGTCTTCTGGTAAGAGCGTTTGGCATTTCCCGGACAGCCCGTACTCCATAAGGCCTCAGTGTCTGAATACGAGGACGGCTTGAACGTTGCCTGCTGAGACTGAAGAAGAACTTGAGTTAAAATAATCCTCTCTTTTGTTCCGCTTGGGTTGCTTTTTGTTTGCCTGACAGATGTTCGGCCCCTGTGCGTGTGCACGGAGCGGCTCCTCCGCCGGGCCCTCTGATCCGCCAGCTTATTGATTTCTGCCTATCTGTGCGGCTTGTCTCCAGCCCTTACAGATGCGAGGGCTGCGGCCCGGGCAGCAGCCCCTCTCCTTTGCACACAAATAGGGCAATCCTCTATTGTGAGGGGCAAGAGCCGGCCCCACTCCCTCTTGAGCCATTGTGACAAATTCAGGCAGGTTTTGGGGGGCAGAGGGGAGATGCGTGTCAAGCACCGAGCTGTGTTTTGACATGCTGTGACACACTATTGCACGGGTGCCCAATGCAACGGGAAGGAAGAGGCTGTGGGCAGAAAGGCCTCGGAGCCATGCACTGTGCCTGTGTGTTATTTTAACTTCGTATTTCAGTCACTTGACTGGTGGATGTAGGGATCAAAGCTGTCACTAGGGAAAGCCTTGTAACCTAGAGTACTTGCTATTGCCCTGCTTCTTCTCCATGGCTCCGCCGCTCTGAGTTTCACTGACTGGCCTAACCACACAGTCACTGTATCTGAGACTTTCATCTTGCAGTTAACAGCCTTGTAAGAAACTTGCAATGCTTTTCTTCCATCTTGAGCTTTTTGTTTTGGCTTGACTTTCTGCCTCCTGAGTAGTGGCACAAAGACTCTGCCAGCAGGGACATGTCAGGGTGCTCTGTGACGAGGGCACGCTGCAGACCTGCATCCACATTTTGGGATACAGTTGTAGGGTCACTTTGCTGTTGACAGCAGTTTGGCTTTTGTTTAACCCCTGACATATGTCTGCAGAGGTCTGACCCACCACTGGCGCTAGTGCTTTAGATGGAGTGTGGAAAATGAGGCAGTTGTTTCGCCACACTCAGCTGTCTCCTCTGCATACCCCTAGAAAGCAGTCATCGTGTGCACTGCCCACCGAAGTCCCTGTGATAGCAGCTCTTCACTGGTATCGGTAACACACATGGAGCAGATGCATTCTCAAGGTGTACCCTTAGAGGGGCTATAAGGGGCAACTGCAGGGTGCATATGTCCCATGCTGCCAATCCACTACACACCTTGCACCTACAGTGAGCTCGCTGTCTGCAGACCAGCTTTTCTGCTCTGTGCCATGCTGCTCTGCCTTATCTCCCCACTCCCTCCTTATCTCCTCTCTCCCTAAAGCATATCATGTATTGCTGTGCATGTCAGAGCCTCCAGAGCTATCACTGTGTGGTGGCAAGGAATGGGACATCCTTTGATTTCATTGATGTTACTAGGCACTAGGTTGTCATTCAATATCACAGTAGTTGGGCACCAGTTTATTGAAAACTAGCTAACTCTGTGTTAATGACCTGTTGCTTGGCAAGGTATTCTACCCCACAGAAACAACACTACAAAGTACAGTTTGTAGTGCTACAGAGTTCATCTGCTCTCCTCCTGAAGTGTTGCTCTTTGTTTGCAAGGGTTGGGGCTAGCTCAGTTTGGACTTGTTAAGGCAAAACTCCCACTGACATGCTGTAGTCTGTTGGATCTTCCTGAGAGGCTGCCGGAGCTGGCAGCAGTGCTTCACGTGGTGTCAAGTGATTTATACTAACATGGAAAGCAGGCAGGGAGCTTGCAGCCTGTGGTGGCCTGCGTTGCACCTCCAGCTATGTTACGGTTATTGGATCTGAGACTGAAACCACAGTATGGTGCCCCCCAGTGCTCAGTGGATGCTTCCCACTGACAGCTTACTGGGACAGGGCTCAGGCAGTGTCGATGGCAAAGGAGGTGCCTCTGTGTCATACTTTGAATAACGACTAGCAGTAGGCTGGGAAAAGAAACTTGGACAGCATCTGTAGGGTAGAGCAGATGTTCCACACAGCTGCATGAGCCCCACTGCCTGCATCTCAGTGTATTACAGCAGCACCATAGGGGTGTCCTTAACTCTCGTGGGTAAGGTGAACAGATGCTCCTCTCAGCATCAGCTCAGGTCTTTCGTTCTCTGATGGCATGCAGCTCAAGCAGGGGGTGCGTATGAGTCTTTAATTTGGGGAAAATAACACTGACAAGCCACAGCAGTATCAGTAGCCAGCAACTTTCATTTACTCTCTTCGTTAGGCTTGGATCTTCCTTGACACATGTAAAAATGAAGAAAACGGGATCATTTGGAAAGGAAAGGAGTTTTGTAAAAGGCTCTCTGGCTTGACAAGTGGGGCCTTGCCAAGCCTGCTGGACCTTCTATTTGGCCTCTCTTTTGGTCAGCAGGAGAGGACTGTAACTTGCACACTCTGCATTGGCACCTTTGTCCTTTATTAGCTGGATTCTGGCTTAGTGGCTCAGTGGCATTTAAGGTGTTGGGCTCAGCCTGCTAAATACAAGTGGTTTGGGGCTATGCACTCACAGAGCTTGCCTGTAGCAAGCTGTGGGCTTGGCCAGTCTCCTGGTTCAGACCAGGAGGGACAGCAGGTATGTACAAATAATTCCTGACTGGAGGACTAAGAGGAGTGAAAATTCCAAAATCCAGATCCATTGATCCTCTGAAGTCAGCAGTTTGAGATGATAAAAACTTCCTCTGGCTTTTGGGTAGGAAATGCCTTGTGAGCATGGGAGGATCAGTGAATACAGCCCCGTGAATCAGTCAGTACCTGTAGGACAGGGTAACATATACCTTGGAACAAGTGATTTTGTAAGCACATGGTTTTCTGAAGGCCACATTCTAATTCTTTGTAGGCACTGTTAAACCAATATTGTGGGACTTATGGAAGCAGTTATATTCCAGGGATGCTACCTGAAACATAAGCTGTGCCCATGCTGAGTGTTAGAAAGGGAAAATCAGTATTTGGTCTAATTCCTTTGACTTGTTTCTGCCTTTACTCTCACAGCCCTTCCCTTGCTCTGCACAGCCTGTGGGTGATGTTGTTGTTTGCAGGGCTGTGTGCGAGCTATTCTGTGACTTTTCTTTTAAAGCACTTCTTTGAAATGCTGCTGCTTGTGTAATGGGGTTTGAGCGTGCTTGCGTCACTGTTGTGATGGTCTGTCAAGCCATCTAATTGGGTTGTCTCATTAAAGCTTACAATCAGCGCTTACAAGGCAGCAATCCAGTAGTCCAACACTGTAGCTAGAGCCACACTGGCTGACCAAGCGCCTGCACGTGGGTTGGGATGTGAATGCAGAGGGAAGCTGCATCTCTTGTGAACTAATTCTGCAGCTTCTAAGGTGAAGCTTGAATGCATGATACCACCTCCGACTTCACCTTCTCTGTAATGAGATGAACTGGAGCAATTCAGTTAAAATCAACCTTAGTTTTAATCTCCAGTTCAGAGTCAAGACTACTTCTGGGATCTCCAACTGGACACTCAAGTTGTCCAGTTTGAGATCCGCTAGTCTCTGTGGATAGCTTGGCCTCAATGTTCTTTCTGTTACCAAGAGTGTGAGGAGGAAATGGTGCAAGAAAAGGGCAGATTTGTGAAGTCTCCAATGGAAACTAAATTCATGGAGTAGCTCCAAAATGCTTTAAATGGAAACAGTTTATGAAAAACCCCTCTACCTGTGCAGGTGAAAATATTAGTTCAATCCCTGCAAGTGCATTCTCCTATCAGAAGTCTACTTTTTATTTTGTTTTAATCTGAACAAACTAGGCAAAAGGACCTTACTTATTTCAGGAGTCTGATTCGCTCTCCTGTTTTCACTTTAACTGCAATGGTAACTTCTAGCGCCGTAGTTAAATTTATCTGGAAGGATGAATTGGAGCCCAGAGCTCCAGGTTTGTGCAGAGGTTTCTGTCAACACCAGGTTTAAACTAAACTCAGGGTTTAAACTAAACTGCCAGAAACTTCTCAAGTGTTTCTGTAGGCATTTTATGGGTTAAATTAGGCATGTGAATGCCTGTATATAGATGCTGCTTTGGCCATCGTGACTTCCCAGCTGCTCAGAGGAGGGCATCTTGGTGCTTTACTGAGTTTGATGGAGAGTGTCCCTTTGACAGAGAAGCATCTTAAGAGGGAAGGGCATGGCAGTCCCTGACTTTAGAGGCTTTAGAGCCAAACAAAATACATTTGATGGTTTAGATGCAATAGCCTGCACTGAACCAAGAGAGGGCCTGGAGAAACAAGATGGGAAACTGGGTCCTTGCAGACCTGTGAAAATGCTTTCAGCTCTAACCAAGCACATGCTCTGGGTGAAACAGGACAGGAGACACTGGGCACCCAGGTGACATCTTCTGAGATTTAAGGAATGCAGATAAACTCTGTTATACACCAGTCTAACGATTATGTAGCCCAATCTGAGCCACATCACACTGGTCTTCAAGTAAGCTTGTGTGATTCCTGTCCACCAGGATCACTTAATGTGCCATACAGTGTGGAAAGCAAGGTTTTTCTTTCTCTATCCCCATGTTGGAGTTGTATGAGAAAAATTTGAGTGTCACCATTGAAATTTTCTTGTTTGGTTGGGTTTTTTAAAGAGCAGCTTAATGTAAAAGCCCCACTAAGCACCAGCTGAAAACACTTTGCATCACCCTTTAAAGTGTTTTTACTTCAGATTTTGTGGGTTAGCTCAGGGTGAGCACTTCTCTTGGCTTTTGTGAGAAGCCATAAAACCCCAGACTTTGTGGCTTATTTAACATCAGAGAATGGAAACACACTGCATGGCTCTTTCAAAGACAAATTATCTCTCATTTTTAAAAATCCCATCTAATTGTCATTAATCAACCCATCCTCTATGCTAATAAGATGGAGGCAGGGAATGGAATGCCATTCCGGCTCAGGCAGCTGTTGTGCATGTCAACCGGTTTCAAAATACTTGGCAAAAGTTGTAAATGCAGTTCTAATGAGATCGACTTGTCTGCAACTAGCAAACAAATACCAGCCTCACCAAAATGTTTGTTTGCCATGGGCCTTAATGGAGATTGTGTTAACCATTCTGCATTCAAGGGTACATGTCAAGAGAAGTTCAGATCAAGCATAAGGCAGTGACACTGGAATGCAGCTTTCTTCAAAGCTGTCGCTTATATAAAACCTGGGAAAAAGACACACCCTTCTCTTCTTTTTGTTTTTCTCCCTCCATCAGGCCTTTTAATTTTCTGGCATCTCAGTGCATGAGGTTCTTTGCAAAGGCTGCATAAGCAAGTTAGAAATAGCAGTACATTTTCTACTGGAACACTGGGCTCCTGCTAGAAGACAGATTCCTGAGGCACTCTACAGTATCTCTCACCTCCTAGGTTCCCTCAGCTGGGTACAGCTCCATCAATTGACTGTGGAGAAGGGAACAGCATCCAGCTGAGTCACCCAGGGTGTCCAGTAGGAGCTTGATTATCCACCAGGCCTGATTGCCAAGCTAGTTACAGCTGGTTTTCAACTAAGCCTGTTACACAGAGCATTGGTCCAGAGGGGCTGTAATCCTGTTCAACTAAGCCACTTCAGTGGGCCAGGCACTGCAGATGTCACATATCTACACTTGAGTGGGCACCCAGGTGAACCAGCACATCAGTGTCTTCTTGTAGAACCACCAAGGAGATCATCAAAACTAGTGTCTCAGTTTCAGAGAAGTCAGGTCTCAGGTAAGCCGAAAGCATTTTACTCCAGCCATGAAATATCTATAACACTGCAGTATAACTTGTAATCTTCCACCTCTTGTTCCTCTTCCTCAGCAAGAATGGCAACACTGCTTTTTAACTTTCCTTTTATGCTTCTTTGATATAAAATGCAAAGGACTGGTTGAATTTCTGGTACTGCTCTCTTACTAGTACCCCTTTATTGTGTGTCTTGTGCCAAAGAATATTAATTATAGTAGGCTACAGTGAAGTCCATCCCTACCCCCACTTGAGCCTCTAAAATGAACAGTGAAGTCAAACTTTGCCAGCAACTATTAGGAAAAGGGCCAAGAACAGTCTAACAGGAAAGATACTGAGGATTTTTTGTTTGTTTTTCCGCTAAACGATGTTTTCGTAATTATGAATACTTTGGTGAAATTGCTTACAAAAGGAAGTGCACATAAAACAGTCCATACAATTAAACTAACTACATATTACAGTTGAAAGTATATAAGGCTGGTCTTACACTGTTGCACTCACAGGCAAAACCTCTTCTTCAAAAGGAATTTGGCTTGAGAAGGCAGATCTGGAGACAAATCGTAGTTAGCTTCAGGCCCATGTGCCATATTGTCTGGTTTATGACTGCCCCAAATGGCCTAAAAACAAAGGACATTCACACTGAACAAAAGCAATAGCTGAAAGAAAGAGGAATTTGGAAACTGTCATTTCCAAATCCCTTCTACTCAAAAGCTGGTTCAACTCCTATCAAGAACCCTGAACAATGCAGCAATTACTTTATGCTCCTAAAACTATCTTCTAGTAGGCTGGGAGAAACAGGACTACTTTACTTTGCTCAGATTCACATGAACACTGCTTGAATCATCCCCTACTTGCTCCTGCTGCCTCTCCCCAAGCTTAGGTTTGTAAAATCCTGAATCACTAAACTGAGGTCGCTTGCCAGGGCAGCTTTCTCTTGCTTTCCAGGATTCTGGGGTATCAAGAACATTTTTCCAGTGTGGGAAAATACAACTTTGTCCTCTAAGTAAATAAATAATGTGCAAGAATAAGTTGCAGCAGGACCACTTCAAACTGCTGCACTTCAAATAGTGTTTTATGATTTCCATTTAAATGGTTTTCTCTTGGAAATGGCAATTAAACAGAAGCAAACCGCTCCTGACTCCCATCACACTGAGGCATATGTAGCGTTACATGCATACCTCGCTGTGAAAGGAAAATGTCATCCTAGAGTGAGCAAGCTCAGTATTTGGTTCATAAAGCAACCATTCTACAATTCAGCGTTAAGAAATTTTTGGGGTTAATTGAAGGAAAATTAAACTTGTCCTTGACTGATACAGCTAACTGAACTTTTAGAAGCACATATGCAATACTTATGTCCTATCAAGCACTTTCACTTTTCGTAGTAACAAGCCCTCTCTCCTGTACACAAAATGGATTTGATGCATAAACAATAGTGCCGAAAAAATTCAAAATCAAAGCTAGGTCTACTTTAATACAAACCTAGTTTTTAAGGCCGATTCTGACCTTGTACAGTCCCTTATATAAGCAACAGTGTGCTGCCATTTGGCTGAGATCAAAATAAAGCCTCTCGTCTCCTCAATAAACTGTACTGCAAAGCACATTATAGTGGGAAACTGGTAAAGTATGTATGACTGGTTTTACCCACACGGTGTGTAATTGCGTTGAAGCCTGTGACAGCAACTAACTATTGCCATCTTAAGGTGGCCCTTACTATTGCTGCAGATGAAGCTGAGTTAGCTGATGCTGCTACTGCACACACTTCTCGTTACCCACCGTCACTTACAAGTTCTTGAACAAGATGGTTAGAAGTGCTTGCTCCAAGATTACTCATGTCCTGCAGCACAGTTCTCCCTTGAAAACACACATAACATATTTAATACTAAGAAAAGGCACTGCAAGATACGCATTTTCTCTCTTCTTCCTCTCTTATATGAAATTGTATTAAAGACATCTAATCCCTAGCCAAGTAGATCTGCCAAACTCAGACCTCGGCTTCTAGTGATGCCGCCTAAGTGGTATTGTTGCATTTGTTTTGCCTAGCTGTACCTCTACAGGCTACCTGCCTAGACGGTTCTGTAACTAGATAGTGCTCAAAGTGGTTCATAAACTATTAATTTACATTGTAGCCATGGTGTGAGAGGACTACTGGCCTGATTTATACATAGGAAGTACAGGCACAGCACTAAGGAGAGTTGCAGACAGTCAGTCCATTCCTACCTTCCAGCCCTTGGAGATGACAGTCACAAAGTAACTCAGTGGATTTAAACAAAAACCCTTTTTATGCCTTTTATTGTAAGACACATTTGACATCTGTAATTTAAAAATGTGTTTTAATACTATTGAACAAGCCAACTAACTTCTAGCCGAGCAGCTCCTGAACATTGTGGTACTCGCACATCTTCTGCCACTCAAGCAATTCCCAACTGAGCATGAACTGTGATGATACTACCAGGGCAGGCCATAACTGGGAAGTTAAAAAACAAATTGATGACCAAACCTTCCCACATCACTGGTTCCAAACCCATTTACAGAGTGAACGAATGCAGTGCTACCTGCTTCTGGAAAAGAAATCTGGTACTTTCAGTCTGATGGGCCTGTGAAAAACCTTCCATTCCCTGCTGATCCCTCAGCCAGATGGACTCTGCAGGGAAATGGGAGACTGAAAAGGATACAAAACAGCCATCTCGTCCACTGCAAGTGCTCCAACATGACAGCAGCACTGACACACAGCAGCAGGAAAACTTGCATCGCCCGTACTTGCTGCTGTATCTTGTCTAAGGTTGAAAATGAGACCTGAACACTTCAATCACCTTGTATTTCTCCCAAAACATCTTACAGAGAAAAGCCTAGATGCCTCAAACTGGAACAAGTAACTCTTAAAATCTGTTGGACATGCATTTGTTTTGGATGTAAATGTTACCCTTAAATATAAAAGCATCCAAAATTCTTTTTTGTGTGTGTTTTGTTTTTTTTTTTTTTAACTGAATCACTGCAACTCTCCTACACATTTGGCATCCTGTAAGAACATTAAATTAATTCAGGTACAAATTAGACAGTTCCCTTTCTTTGTTGCCATTGTCTTCGCAGTTTAGATCTTGCATACTGCAAACAGATCCAGCCCAAAGGCAGGCATGTCAATTTGTTACCTTCAGCTGCTTTTCTTTACCACTTAAATAGTATTTCGTTTCAGTAGACTTCACCAACTTTGCATGAAGCTGTAACAAGCTGTTGTGAAACACTTGAGCAATTCAACACAAATATGGAATCAAAGATAGCTGAGGTCAAAGTGCTTTAATTGAATTTTATAGAAGTGAAAGAGCACACATTTCATTTGTACTTTAGGTAGACAATAGCTTTCTGTTCTTACAACTATTGCAACATGTGCAATTTGCTCAGTACAGAAGAGCACATAGCTGCATAGTCATTCATACAACTAACCTTGTCTATTTAAGATGACTTTTACAATTACCTGAACATGTCTGGAAGTTCTGACTCGTGTGACCAAGTGAATTCAGCCCCATCGCTGTACTCAGATTGTCCGAATACCCAGAGATGAGGTTTTCCCTCTTTACTCTGCCCAACAGTGGCACCCAGTGGTCAAGTGTTTTCATGAAGATTTTGGGAAACGGCTGCTCTTCCAAGTTCCCACTCACTGGATTTCCTAAACATGGCTAGAGTCAGTTTAAATGCACTAGCTGTTTGATTACTAAGGTTCAAAATGCTACTCACTATTTAAACTGTCCAGAAAGCCTATCACTGCCGGTGAAGAGCAGCCAGAGCTAGCAAAAATGCACAACACCTGAAACAATGCACAGAAGGCAGCCAGCCATGCCCAAATCAAAGCCAAGGTTACTATATAGTCAAATATATCAGAATTGTTCTTTTAAAAACCAAGTATGCCACCTCAAGCAATAAGATATTTTATACATCCTGATACAGCTCTGCTTTTCTAAAGGTCCCAGTACTCAAGCCAATTTCCAGAGCACATTAGACAAAATCTACACTTGATGCGATTTCCCAAGAATTAAAAGCAGTAGTAAGGCTAACAAAGCCCCCAGATATTAAAGGCAGTCAGAAATCTCTACACTAAATTATCTTCCATCAGTAGCCAGAAAAACGCAATGCGCCAGATTTTGGGCATTAACCAACAGAAACATGTAAAGGTGAGCCAGGACTAAATTCTGGAAGACTCCATTTAACATTCTTCCCTCTTACACAGAGAACTTGGTTTCAGGTGATTCATATTTATAGTCTCTGCAAGTAAGTACAGGGATGCCAAATGTTAGGACACCATGTCAGGGAGGTAAAGGAGAAGATAGGAAAAGCAAGTTACAAAGCGCAGAGAAGGCAGCACAAACAATGCTTTTCTCACTAAACCAAGGCTAAACCAAAAGCATTATCAGGAAAGTCTGTGAACCTAAATTTTAGTAAACTAAACTCCACCATATTGTAGCATAAGGGATTGTGAGAAGGGGCTTAAACTGAGACCGGGATTAGATCGATCAATAGATGAAGATGAGATGAACAAAACTGACTTGTAACTCTTAGCCGCTTCCTTATCATGAACTTCTCTGGTTTCTAAAACCACTACCCCTTCTAACAAAGAAAATATTCACCATTACAGCAGTCAAACTTCTTGAAAAATTTTAATAAGACAGATGTCTCCATAATACAGGTGAATAGTACATCATAGATTACATGTTTATAAGCAAGCTGAATTAGTCTTTTCGTAATTGGACAATTTCCTCTTTAATTCCATCTTTTGTGACAATGCAAATCTTAAGCGCATCCCCAGTGTACACATCTCTCTCAGCAGCAGAAATAAAGACATCTTTAACCAGCTGCAAAGCCTTTTCCAGGGTCAGGGGTAGATGTTCCACATTTTGCATGTTCTTGAAGCCAATCTAAGAAAAGATGAAAATGTGTTTTAAAGAAAGTATGATCCATCTAGCATGAAAGCTGCTTCAGTCTCCACTAGACTGAGCAGATTTAGACAACTTCAAAAGTAGAAAAGTAGTTGGTCTGTTTTAGAAACCCAAAGCTGGTAAAAGTATTCCTCAACACAGTTCACAGCTGCATGATCAGCATCAGAGCTTTGCCATTCCTGATACTCTTACAAAAGTAACTAGAGGCAGACCCAGTATACAGCCAGTATTGCTCCTCCTGCCCATTCAGCATCTACAAGATCATAATGAACATTCAGAACTGAACTCATCTAATTCTTCAGACCCTACTCACTGGGTTAGTAGTATCAGAACTGCAACCAAGCCTTTTATCTGGTCATTGATAGTTGGGAACATTTCTTAAAAGCAAATATTCATCAACATACCTAAAGTTCAAAAATAACAGCCTGGAGCATAACCGGTCCTATTAAACTGTGTATTCTAACTGACAAACTCAAGTGTCCAACTTAAGTACCAGAACAGGAAAAGAAGGGGAAGAGTCGCTTACTTTGCCTCAAATTCATAAGTAAGAAAAAGTTACTATGACAACTTTAATTCCATAGAAGATACTTTATTTTCCTCAGTCCATAAAATTCAAAACTAATTCAAAGCTGAGAATCTGGAGTTCTTTAAATAATAACAATACTAATAACAATAATAATCTTTCTCAGCTAATAAGAACTATAAGAACACTAAAGTTGTGTTGGTATCAGGCTCAACTGACTAAATACCAACACCAGTGTCAGTGAGTAAAATTAGTAAAACAAGCTTTGGTATTTCTCTCACTCAACAACTACCAGCTGCAATTAACTGTTAAAAAATTCTTCAAGTATTTTAGACAGAACTTTCTATCAGCTTTATGTAAAAACATTCTTAGATAACGGTGTCCAAGTTGTACAAAACTTAAGACTTCTAAGTAAGTATATGTTAAGTGATAAAACGTGCTATATACACCTATGAATTCTATCTTCATAATTTAGTACTATTTCATGCTAAGTGACAGGCATACTTATGCTACCAGCTAGGAAAAAACCAAAACAACAATCAAATCAAACAAACACCACCCAAAAAAAAACCCAACAAACAACAAAAACCCAAACAAAAAAAAACACAAACAGGAAAAAACCCTAACAGCTTCTATGGGAAACATAATTCCCCAATTAAAATATTTACCTGTATTTTAAACACACAGCACACTGTTTGCAACCTATTAGAAACCTGACCAGATTCTAAACCAAAACTTTGATTTCTGCTGAGCAGGTGAAGCCCCAAAATTTATAAACGCATGGAGATTAACGAGTCCTACCTGCAATACATTTAAAGCTTTTCCCAAAAGTAGTATTCCCCAGAATTAAAGCTACATTCATTTGAGTGTCACAACTGTTTACTGAAATAATGGAAGGGGTAAGGGGGAAGAGAACTATTTTACCTGGTTATCAAGCAAGGGTTGCAGCATTGCACTTGCTGATCCAGCTGCTTTGAAAGAATCTCTCTCATATGAGCCCACTGGATCAAAGCTATATACTGCTCCCTTCCCTGGAAAAAAAAAAAAAAAAAAAAAACATAATCCAGACATGTTCTCCATAAGCAATTTCTGGAGTACTGCAGATCTCATCAATCTTTAACCAAACAACACTACAGTATGCCCAGACTGCTTTCTATAGCAGGCTCACCATGGTTTTGGCCTGGTACTATATGCAAGGTTATTTTCAATATTTAAGTCACAGCCACGCTCTGACAGATGTTTTCTACAGTTCTTACCACAGAAAAAGTGCTGAATAATCAAAGCAGGAGAAAATGCTAGAGCACAGTGCTGCACAAAGGTCTCTGCTGGTTCTAAAGCGAACACAGAGGCAGTTTAGCCATCATTTTTTAACCATACATGTCTTGAATTACCTCCAGAGAGCATGCTCGGATGCCTCTGCACTGCCTTCCCAGAACCAGGGATGATGCTTTGGTCTCTTACACACTCACCTCCGGAGTCAGGCCAAGTTGTTCAAAGTTTATTAGCTTGTGCTGACATGAGAGATGCAGATGCACTGCGGCTCTGAAGCACCAGGGTTTGACGAGGACATGCTAGTCAAAACACAGCACCTGGCCAAGCTCAGCTTTTCTATTCAGATAGGCTGCACCCTATTTAATAAACTGGCCAGTGCACTTGGCAGCACAGCACAGGTGGCTGAACGGCCCTGAGAAAGCTAGCAGAGATCCAGAACGTAACACTAAATCAAAACAGTTTTGCTAGGCCCAAATTAAGCCCATGCATGCAAATCTGCACTCTGATTCTTATCAACTGCTACAACATCCTCATGATCTGAAATTTACCGTTATGCAGTACAGACTAATCCCTTTCCAGACTCTACATATCATAGACATGTCTTAGCAAGACTGGGAAAGCAGTGCAACTTAGTAGTAACAACAAACTGTGGGGAATGGCAGAAATTGTCCAAACAAGGCCACCTCTGAGCTCCTGCTCAGACCCAGAGACCAGAGTATTTTAGCAATTCAAGCCCAGTAAGTCCCACAAGATCTGTAGGTTAAACTATGGCTTCTATGTAAAAGTAATTATTTCATTAGAGGTTAGTTAATATATAAAGATATCTCTGTAGAAACACATCTCTGGAGTAAATCTTCATATATAGTAGCTCCTAGCACACACACAGGCCTGAGTAAGATATATACGATTTTACCACTAGCATCTCCTTTGAAGACATAAGAAATCCAGAAGCTGCTATACTGTTCCAGTCTACAGTAAAGTATGACAGATTAACAAACTTCAATTGTTATCAAATCAGATCTTCAGAAATGGAAGATCCAGTTAGCAGCAGAAATCAGATAACAAGTCACATGCATAACTCGGATTTGATCCAAGTACTGTAATGCCTAAAGGCAGGTGTTAGGAATAGGAACACAAACTTTTTTATTCCATCAGTACACCATCCAAGACATAAAAGGATAGCTATTCACCCACAGGAATTTAGCCCCTCTTTCTTGTTTTGTAATTAAAGTCCTACCTTCTTCATCAAGTCCACCAATTATGTTGTAAACATAGTAAGGGAAGAAACGCCGAGAATACAGAATTGTAGATAGCATTGCTGCAATAGCTCCAGTAGTCATGGTCTTGTTATTCGAATGCTTGTACATCTGCAAGTGGGATGGCATGTTCAAGAAGAAAGTCAGACACTAAATCAAAATCACATTTCTGCAATCTCACTACAGAAAAGTCTAAGCTAGATCATTAACTAGCATGATGACTGAAAACACACCGGCCTTCTTACAAGCCCTAAATTAACATTAACATTTCTCCAAAGTTTTGCAAAGAATATATGTTTGCTCATTAACATTTTCCTCTCCATGCCTCACAATCTTTCAATTTGTGATGTTATACTTAGGAAGAATAGAGCATCTACTTCCCCTGCCTGATCTTTCACCAGCAACACAGTTGTGATACAGACACTTGAAGAAAACCAGCAAAACTTATATTTTAAAACATACCATACTATTGGTCTCAAATGTGATAGTAAGAATGTAAGTTCTAAAAGCAGTAAGATAGATAGTTAGCTACCTTTAATCTTGCTTCAATGATTTTAGTGAGGGTAAGGCAGTCGCCATGGAAACCAGTGCATCCAATGACGGTTTTGTCTGTTCTGTAAAAGGTAAAATTTTGTTGTGATTTTAGATTTAGTATGAACCACGCCACTTACTTACACAGTAGATTGCTATGAATATATCAAATTTATTTTCAGGTTCTCTAATGCTATCAAAAGCAGTTGCCTAAAATGTCTAACAAGTATTTTGTTTACGAAAGGTAACTGTAATCTACATCTTGGACAGGACTCGTTAAGTGCAGGACTTCACCTATGTCTATGGATGCTGTAGGTGTTTTTTTGTGACACCAAACAGAAGTTACCTGATTGCGGCTGCATTACAGAAGGTCAGCTCACTGCTCAGTTTCCAAATGTTTCATGAATGCTAACTACAGGAGTGCATGTTTGAAATTTAATTTCTAGTAAATTGGTGAGAGTCTACAAACATTCACATACACTTATAGACTAACACAAAGCCGTCATTCAAAAACAGTTTAAATTGAAATATTCTCTCAGCCTGTCTCTAGAAATACACAAAGCCATCATGTGCGGTATACAGACTGTACTGCAGTAATGTCCATCTGGACAGAATCAGGGGCAAAGATATAGTTAAGGAGTTAGCCAGGAGAAATATAAGTTCACATGATCTTGTATCATCAATAAAAAGCAAAACACAAACATAACAAAAAAATATTTACATAGCTGATGGCAGCCTAGGTAAGCACCTGCTACAGTCAAAAGAATGTAAACAATACTATTTTTAACTATGTGTATGCTATCTATGTGGGTTGAGATAAACACAGAATGAGCATAAAAAGTTCAACAATGGAACTACTGATAGGTTTACCTCTCCTAAAATAAACACCTCTTCGAAGTGCCAGATGGTTGACTAGAGACACAGCACAACTGGCAGCAGTGGGCACATTTGTGTACCAACACCAGCTGTCCTGATGAAGCAGAATGAGCTACCACAGGATGAAGTTTTCCTACAGTTAAGACAAAAGTACTTCTGCATAACCAGAGCAGATAAATAAATACCAAACAAACAAGAAACCTACTAAGCTTATGTGCTTAGCATCATGCTAAATACCCTGTATCATGCTAAAAATACCATGTTATCAACTAACTTCAAGAGCACGAAACAAGAAATCTGGCTGTACTTACAACATCACATCACATCTTGCATTACAGCAAGAGTGCCCATAACTCCAAAATCAATTTTCTAACTTTTTTTTCTGAAAGTTCTGCTTAAAGAAAGCAACAGATCATTTCAGGCAGGTGACACGCCCAATGCTACAGCTCCTTCTCCATGTTTCAATTCTTACAAGATGTGGACTTACAGTCTGTAGCATTTTGGACTGTCCCGGCAGTGAATTGCATAACCTTCACTCAGTCGTGTGTCAGAGGCAACGATAGAAAAGTCTTCTCCAGCAATTGCCAGCACAGTCCTTGAAAAAGAATATTCATATAATCATGACTTTTAGCACAAATATTTTCTTAGGCGCCAGAGGAATACATTATATAGTAGTTCCATACCCAGACTCACATTTTGTCATACAACTTATATTCCTTGCTATGTTTCCCACTAAGCACATCCCCACAAATGACTCAAGACTGGAGAAAGAAGATACTAGACACTGTGATTCTCCTACTTGAACTAAACGCTGTACAGAAACTTGATAAAACAGAGTTTTCTATACAATGCAAGACAGAGACTCTAAAGACTAGTCATTTTAGATGCTTGCTAATCCTGGCCAGCTCCTGTCACCAACTCACTGCAAGTGCCTGTAAAACATCACCTACCTTGAACAGTTACGACAAGGTAGTTTTTAACCCAGTTGCAGGTTTAAAGGCTGGTAATACCACCAGTGCATATGTTTCCTGAGCCACTTACAAACAAACAACCCTATGGGGAACGGAAGATGCTTCTTTTAGCCCACAGAAGTTCAGGAAGCCATAGAACCAAGCAAGAACATGCCCAAGAGCTGCAAGAACTCGCGGGACGCTCGGCCCAGGGCAAGGGCGAGACCAGTTCTCCCCGGCACTACCCCTCTCTACCAAGAGGCGCTCGTAAGGGGAGACAAAAGGCGCAGGGGAGAAGCAAGAGCAAAACGAGGAATACCAGGTCTACTGCCACCCTCCTCAGGGCCCCTTCCCCCGGGAAAAGGGTGCCCCAGCCCGCCTCGCCCCCCGCCTCCGACTCCTCACCCTCCGTTAAAGGTGTAGGGCGAAAAGCGGTGCTGCACGGGCGCGCCGAGCTCGTAGACCCTCTCAGGTCTGAAATCCTCATAATCAACAGTAGACAACATCCCCGCGATCCGCTCGCTGCTGTCTCACGGCAAAATGGCGGTATCGGAAGCGGAAGTGGTGAGCACCGCTCTAGGATGGCAGCGGCTGCCACCTCTCGTCTGCTCTGGAGGACACACAACGGGAGCAGCCAACTCTTAGCCAGCGGGCGTCTTAATGGCGCTGCCTGGGCCGGGTCTCGCACGGCCTCTCCCGGGTGGGGTTTTCGCCTGGTCCAAGTGTTGTCAGCCCTCGTCTTTCGAGTGCCTAGTCACAGAGGTGACAACAATTGTGGTGAGGTGTTCAACAAACCTCGTGTGTTTGGGCATATGAGGAGCAATGTGGCTCCTGCGCTGGAATAGGGGAGCGTCTTGAGAAACACTGGGGAGAGCAAGGGTCAGAAAGCACAGGAGGTCCGTGAGGAGGCCTATGGGCGCGGTGCCAGGCACCATGGCACCGGTGGAAATAAGCAGGAAGGGGTTAAATCGCCAGCTGGTGCCGAGGGAGCAGAGAGATGCGGGCGGTCCTCCTCTGGAGCAGAAGCGTGTCCCCCTGCCCGGGAGGAAGAGTTGCTTTTGCCGAAGTCTCTATGGGAGCAGTGCACAGCGAGCAGTGGCACCGCAAGGTGTGCGACTGCGGCAGAGAGCAAGGGGCAGCGATCTGTACAGCTAGAAAATGGGGCACATCCTTCCAGCGCAGGAGGCTGTGGCTAGGCCTGGCACCTGACCCGCGAGTGGGAACGACAGCCCAGCCCTGCCCTGCCTTGCCAAGGAAAGGGGCCAGCCAGCCCTGCTCCACCCTCCCCAGCAGATGCCACCCCTCGCCCTCACTGAAGATGGTGGCGGAGAATGCGGTGGTGGCGCGCGGCGGAAGTGACGCGCTCGAGACGCGCCGACGGCAGCTTGTGTCCCGCGGGCGCTGTGCGGCGGCGGCAGGGTGGCGCTGGGAGCGGCAGGTACAGACCGCACCGCGCCCGCTTCTCCTGGGGCCGCTGCTCGTCCCGCTGGCCGGGGTAGAAGGCGACGGGTGCCAGGGCCACTGGGCCGGGCCTGGAGGGCAGGGGCCGGTGTGCCGGGCTGGGCTTGCTCTGCATCTCCCCACCGGCGCCGCGGCCTTCCCCGCCGGCCTGATCCGCGCGGGGCGGCGCGGGCAGCGGTGAGGAACCTGCTCCCGCTCGTGGGACTCCGGCGCGTCTCGGGGTCAGCGGCGGCCGTTGGTGCCGGGGCTGGGTGACCGCGGGCGGCTGCGTGACTACAACGGTCACCGCTGCCCCGTGTGAGAGTGGGCGGGTGGGCCGAGGGGTCGTGGCGGTGGCGTGGCTCTGGTGGTGGGGGGGCTGCACGCTGCTGGGGCCGGTGTGAGGCCGGGCTGGGACCTGGACGGCGCAGAGAGGCAGGAGGGGTGGCCTCACCCCAAAATTGGCTCTTGCTGAGCGCTGCTGGGTGTTAGGGGAGAGCTCCTGGAAGCGGGCTCCGAGGCAGGGCCGGGCCTTCTCCGAGGTCTCTTGTCTCTGAGCTCTATGCCCTCGACAGACGCGTTCCCCAGCGCTTGTAGTGGAGCTATGAGCAAGCCGCGGTTAGATGGTTACAAGATGGACCTCCTTGTAGGTAGTGTCCTGGCTGCGGGTTCTGGCATGCCTGGTATCTAGACTTATTACTAAACAGCCGTGTTGTCGAGGAGTTGACTTTATTGAGGGTGATGTTCAGGCTTCTATTTACCCCTGTTCTAGGTTGTAAAACCTGGGTGGTCTGTTTGATACCTTTGGTGAGGGTAAAGATGATAATACCATATTATGATGGGGTAGAAAGCATGGTTTTCAGCTGCAGTATATTAATGTAGTTCTGAGCTCTCATACCTCACCAAAAAAAGAGAAAGGATAAATAGGCTTTCTTCAAAATTTGAGGTGGTCTATCTCTGGTCTAATAATGACCTTGAGTATTTCTGGGCAATAGGTCTAGTTAAGAAAACTGTAAATTGATGGAAAAATATTTGATTTCAAGGTGTAGCATTAAAATTCTCCACTTGTGTTGTTTATTTCCATAACACAGCAACAGAGGTATAATTAAAAAGTGATAAAAAATCGTGTACATTTCACTTGTGTGCCTGAAATTGGCTTTCACATATTTTTTTCCTCATAGAGTGCATGTCATTATTGTTTGAAAGCTGTTAGTGTTTTATTTTATGGAAGTGGATAGAAGAGGGTTTCCTAGTTTGGATTTGATCAGTGATGCTTTTCCTATGGAAGAAAACATATTTTTGTTTTGTAAGCCCAAGCCTTAAAATTGCCAGGAGGAGACTTCCAAGCAATGTGTCAGTGAGCTTGTTGGTTCATAGTCAGGGGAATTAAATTCAAAAAAAATCAGTGCTTTTCTGGCTAAAGCAAATCTTGGACAAGAATGGGCATTAACAGCTTGAGTTGTTTGTGGAGGAGGGTTAAGTTAGACAGAGGCCTGCTCATGTGTCAGGGATTTCAGCAGAAGCACGCTGCAAAGTTGCTATAGAATGTGCCTGAAAAAGGTTATATTTATGGATCGTGCTTGTGTGTGTGCATGTGTAAATGTTCTTATATGTATTTGTACGTGGGTGTCTCTTTTGTAACTCAGCAGCTGATAGTTTCTTTGGTTTTGTATTTAGACATTATTCTCAAGATACTACTTTTTCTTTTTTCAGGCTTTGATTAGTATCCGAGACTCATAACACACATTTCTCTGGAGCTGATGTCTTCCTAACATTTTCAGCTTGGCTTTGAAAGCTACTTTGCTGGAATGTTTTAAAGAGCTAAAAACCCTCTAGGATTTGAAGTTAATTTAAACTAATTGAAGAAGATACTTCTGGCCATACCAAAGAATAACTGGAATAATGGATCAGAACAACAGCTTGCCGCCCTACGCTCAAGGCTTAGCCTCCCCTCAGGTAAAAACGAATGATATAATACATAACTATCATCTGAATTTCTTTGTGAAAGTGTTTTCTGTTTCTTGCATGTAATTTCACATTTTTTTGTTTGCACATCTGAAAAGTTGTACCAGGTATTGAATAATACTAGTATAAAGCAGAATTTTGAACCCATCAATTTGTATGTCCAGAGGTATAAGTAACATGAGATATATAGGGTTCTTTTAAGTTGAAACATGACAGACAAGTTGGAAAGAATAATTTAATTTTGGTGGTTGTCCTTTAAATTAGCATACATAATGGAGTGACACTGTGCTATGAATGCATTTGGTAGGATGGGCACAGTCTTTGTTGAAACAATCACGAGTTAAATTGTGGGTCAGAGTTGAGGCATGCTTGCAAGGTAGTGTGAGAAGCATGTTGCATCACTAGCTTGAGATGAACAATGCTAGAATTGACAGATCCCTAGAAATAATGTTATTCTATAAAGAGCTGCATTTCAAGAACTTTCTGGTTTTAGCTAGTTACTACAACATGCCTCAGGTTTGATGTGAGTAACTTGCATTGGTTTATTTTTAGACTCCTCCTGAAAACTTTTTTTTTCTTAAAACCAGCATGATGTCAACAGGATCTGTTTTTGTTTCATGTTTTCTTCTGTAGGGTGCAATGACTCCAGGACTTCCAATTTTTAGCCCGATGATGCCATATGGCACAGGACTGACACCACAGCCTGTCCAGAGCACCAATAGTCTGTCCATTCTAGAGGAACAGCAGCGGCAGCAGCAGCAGCAACAGGCAGCGCAGCAATCTACATCACAGCAAGCAACACAGGGAACATCTGGTCAGACTCCTCAGCTCTTCCACTCACAGACTCTTACCACAGCCCCTTTGCCAGGAACCACACCTCTGTACCCCTCTCCAATGACTCCAATGACTCCAATAACTCCTGCAACACCAGCATCTGAGAGCTCTGGAATAGTGCCACAACTACAGTGAGTGCTGTGTGTCTTAGTGCAGCATGTTCTTTCTTAGATAGCCCTTTAAAGGCTTGGGACCAAAGCCACATCAGGAATTGGGTGCTGCATCTCAGCAGAAAGGAAGGTCCTGAGAATTTATGTGACTCCTCTAGCAATATGAGTAATTTTTTGCTTTATTTTTAGCTTAGCTTTATTACTAAACGACTTAGTAATATAAACCGTTTCTTAGTGATTTGTCAACATGCATCTTTTAAGCATACCAGTGGAGGATGTTGTCCGTGTCTTTACTTAGCACAATTGTAGCTTTCAACTCCTCTATGCACTTTAGGAGGTCATTATGCTTTAGCTATGAAGTAGCCTGGGTTGATAATCTGGTATTTCAAAATATGCATACTTGGAAACACTCTCATTTGTACTTTACTAGATACTCGCAACATGTTCACAGAAAAGCAAATAGCTCCACTTCATTGTGCATAGAACTTTGTTAGTGAGATATTAAAGCAGAAGACAGGAACTGTCACAGCTGAAAGTAACTGGAAGGGGTAGAGGGGAAGAAACTGGTTGCCAGTCTAGGAGCTAGAGCTGAGTTGTACTTATTATTCTATGTCCCCTTTTCTAGTTCATGGCTATAGCTGAGTTTGTAATGAGGGAGGGAAAAAGCTAGAACTAATTCTGTGTTTAAGTATGAAAGTACTTTCACTAGACTTCAGTTTAAAGAGACTTTTACAGCCATTTATGCAAGGCCCAAAGAGAAGTGGTTGATAACATGAATTTGGCATTGAAAGAATAGTTCCTCATATTTATTTTTTCCCCATAAAGACCTTTATATTTTAGGGTTTTCCCAGAAAACAAGTTTCCAGTTAAATTTTGCATCTAGGAGCTTCTGTTAAACTTTCTAGAGACCTCCTACCCTATTGCCTGGCAATGGGCGTACTTCCCAGGTTGTTCCCACTTTGTCATGCAACTCTTCTTCCCATACCAAGGAAAGTTCCAGACTGTACTATTGCTACCTTACCTTCTCCTGTCTCCAGCCACTTCCATGATTGTGGTGGGGGCCCTTAACATCAAGAATTCTTCCTGCTAAACTCAAACAGAGATTCTTCTCTGTTTATAGCTTTTATTCTCATAATAGCTGGCAGATCAGGAGGAATCAGCAGTCATGCCTTAGGAGCTACTGCCCTACAAAAGAAGGTTCCTGAGCCAAAACACTGCTCAATGTTCCTGTCAGTAGGAAGGATGTCATTCAGACCCACTTGGCGAAAAAAATAGAAAACATGTATCTATCTATAAGAATCAAGCTTGGTTAAAAATGAAGAAGACACATTAATTCTTTACTGTATTTTTAATGTATTTCTCTGAACTGTCTTCAGGAATATTGTGTCCACAGTGAATCTTGGTTGCAAACTTGACCTAAAAACTATTGCTCTTCGTGCCCGAAATGCTGAATATAATCCCAAGGTAAGAGAAATGTATTTGAGTTTATCTTATAACACCTATGTCAAAGGCACAGGTTGTGGGTGTACTTTGCTGTAGTAATAGATGGAAGAACCTTCCTGCTGTAGGTGCCGTTTTGTACTATAGTTAAAAAAGAAATCTTTCATAGACTTACAATATTCTGTCAGATTGATAAAAAGCATTTTAATACTGATGTGGCTGTGTGTTACACCACGTTGTAATTTGGTAGATTTAGACAGAACACAGCACATTTAGGAAGAACCTAACCAACAGTGTCATACACTGGCCAAATTGCTTGTTGTTGAGCTGGCCTCTGCTTCTGTTCATATGGACATGTTTGTTTGGTGGTGCTCAGAAGATTCCTTTTTCATATTACTATGAAATGTCTGATGATGAAGTCTTGTCTCCTGTCTCCCAACAAGGAGAAAGGAAGGATGAATTCAGCTCCTGGGCTCCTGCCAGGGCCATGGTTGTGGCTTCTTCCACCGATCTGCTCCTCTGGAATTCTTGTGGTCCCAGCATGCTCACTCATTTTTTACAGTCTTGCTTCCCCTCTGAGCTCTGTTCCTTTGTGTTTTCCCCCAGTACTCATGGCACCTCCTTGCTTCTGATGGCTAGGTTTGGTGGAACAGCAAAATTCAATTGCTGGGGTTTTTTTGTTTGTTTGCTGACTACTAAGTTGCCTGCTGATTCTAAAGAGAAGTCTGTTAAACAGAGGGATTCTTCTAGCTTGGGAAACTGAGCAACAGTAGAGGACCTGGAGTGTTGATTCAAGAAAATTAAGTCACTTAATTTTTCTTTTGGGTGTCTTTACCGTGGCTTTGCAACCACGGTAGTTGGACGCTATTTCTAATAAAAGTTTAGATGTTGTGTATGGAATTGAATTGACTTGCCTTGGGAAGGCTTCAGTTTTCCTCAGTTGTGGGTGGATGGCTTTGTTTTAGTATTTTGGATTTTGCTGCAGTTTACCTAAACTTTACTCTGGAAGATTAAAGCATGTGTGCAGGTGTATGTGATAAATAACTGTTACTGTAAGTTTGTATCAGCAATGCTGTTGGATAATTGCATGTAAGATATTAGCACAGCAAAAAATCTGAACATGCCGTGGTAATTTAAGGTAGGGGTAGGTGGCTATAAAACTTGTAGGCTAGAATAACCAATACAAAATGCTGTTTTCCACAGCAGAGACACAGAAGGGTTATGTAACATGCTGTTGACGTTCAGTCAGTACATTCATCTATCAAAGAAGATGTTGCTTGGCTGTATTATTTCAGCCATATTTTGACAAATGTGCTGGTAGGTAACCCACGCTACCGCCTTGGTTGTGTCAGCAGAACAGCTTATGGGGCTGCATGGTGAGCTGGTCCAAGTTAAATGTAACAGACAAACAGGGGTATGTCCACATCAGTTTCCAGTATCTCTTGCTTAAGTTTAAGAATGTTTGGAAATGCAGGCAGAGATGTTACAGTACTTGGAATAAACAGCTAGAGCTAACCAGGCTGCTGTGTTCTACTATGGTGGCTGAGGTGGCTTCTGTTTACACAGAACTTTGATCTCCAGCTGTTCTGTTTGCTGGTATTTCACACTGCCTGGTTTTTTAAGACACAGAAACAAAATAGATCATAAAATATTTGCAGATAGTCTTCCATCTTGCTTATAACAGATCTGATTTCAGGAGATGTGGAGGAAATTTTGGTTTGATTTATTTTTAAGATTGTCTCTATTGCTCTGTTGCAAATGTTAACATTATTTATATGTTGCATATACCTTAATGAGAAATGAGCTTAGTAAAATAAGAATGCAATAGTAAATATTCTTTGTGTCTAACTCTACCTCTCGTGTGTGTTTGAAGCTACTTATGATTTAAGCATTTCAAGTAAATTTTGAGTGATCCATAAGTATGTTTGAACTTAGTATTTCTTGGCAATGCAGTGTAACGTGCTACTTAGATTATGCAAATTTGGTTTTAATGTAATGATCACATCAATGTATCACTGATAGTCTCAACACTCACATTTCAGCGTTTTGCTGCTGTTATTATGAGAATAAGAGAGCCACGTACTACTGCACTTATATTCAGCTCTGGAAAAATGGTTTGCACAGGAGCAAAAAGGTATGTTTAGGTATTACAAGTAAACTAACTTAGGCTGTCTTTTCTCTTGTACCATGGTGCTTTATAACTACTATCATTTGTATAAGTACTTGTATATATACCACAAAGTTGTGCAGGTATGACTGAGCTTGCTTCCCAGCTATTTCAAATAGACTCATACACATTCCCACACAAAATGTCCTTTCATGGCTGAAAGGGCTTCATGAAGGGAGAAATTATAGTTTCATTTCTGAAGCTCTTTCATACAGTCTGATGAACTGGTTTGTGGAGGTTGTTGCATTCACTTCTTTGGCTTTGCAGTTATAAATTTTTTTTCTAATAATTTAAAAATTGCAGTGGAACTGCTTCAGCTGTAGGGCTGGTGGCAGAAGAGTGATTTTGTATTTGAATTGTTTAATTCATCACAGCCCAACAGCTCCAAGTCTCTGCTCCCTGTAGTCTGATCTCTTAACATGATCATTGAAGCATAAGAATTGAAAACTAAACATAAGCTTAACTCCAGTGGGCGGAATAGAAATACTGCTCTGAAGAAATCCGTTAGGAATCTAGAAGCAATAAGCTAATGAGCAGAGATGAATGAATAGAGCTGTACAGGAAATGTTTTCTCTGCCTGGTGATACTTGAAATTCAAGTTGTCTTATTCTGTGTTAGGAACAACTACATCCTGAGCTGTTTACAAAACTGAAGCAAACTGAGTTCTCCAATAACTCACTGTGTTAAACCCATATTTGAATGCCTGGGCTGAATCAAGAGGAGTGTTTTGGCAGTTCACAGATTTTTCTGGAAACACACATTTTCTAGCAGTAGTAGTTCAAAGTTGTTCTACTCTGAATATTTAAGTAACAGTTTTCACATCCCATTAGAAGACTGGATCAATATTTTAAGAGTGTGAAATGTGTGGATTTATAACTTGCTGTTCTCTGCCTCAATGAACATTTGAATGTCTGGACCCTAATATGAAAATCAGCATGCAAACCAGTGCTGGTTGTTAATTTTGGATGTAAAATTTTGCATGTGACCCTCCCCTCCCCCTCAACACGGATTATTTTTTTCCAGTTACATATTTGTGGTTTAATGGTATTTGCTTTAAGTAATACTTAACTGAGGAAATAATATGGTTATCATTTTCTCACTTCAGTGAGGAGCAATCCAGACTGGCAGCAAGGAAGTATGCAAGAGTTGTTCAGAAACTGGGTTTTCCTGCAAAATTTTTGGATTTTAAGATTCAGAACATGGTGGGTAGCTGTGATGTGAAATTCCCCATCAGATTAGAAGGATTGGTACTCACACACCAGCAGTTCAGCAGGTAAAAAAAAGGGCTTGTTTATGTTTCATTCTTGTTGCATATTGACTGTCTTAGAGCGTGGCACCTGCTCAGATTATTCCTTTGCACCAGAGGGAAACCTGCATCTTTGTTCCTGTCACTGCTCTGCCTTGGGTTTAACTGAAGTTGTCCAGTAGGAACTCATCAACATGATCCCTGCTGTGTTCTCCCAAGTTTCAGTGAAGTCCACATCTGCTCTGCCCATTCCTGCAGATGAAAGACTGGAACATGTGTGTGCAAGCATGTTTGAACACTGTCACTCTTTTCTCTTACAGCTATGAGCCAGAATTGTTTCCTGGCTTAATCTACAGAATGATCAAGCCAAGAATTGTTCTGCTTATTTTTGTTTCTGGAAAAGTGGTTTTAACTGGTAAGTGAAGACATTATCTTACTCCAGTAGGCTAGATTTAGACTGTACTACAAGAGAACACACAATGATACCAAAAGATATATAGGTTATTTCCTTTTGAGGTGACAGTACTGAGAAAGATCAGATAGTACAGCATTCTGTGGATGAGAATGCACAAACCAAAAGACATGTTTGGCTAAATTCATATAAGCAGCGACCGTGAATCCTAATTAAGCATTCAAGTGCCAAAACACCTGTAAGAGCGCAGGTGGTGTTTCTGGCAAATCTGAAAGTCCGTTTCTCTGGGCTGGATGTTTATGACTGCACTCAGTGTTCTTTGACAGCTTGGCTGAAGGCTGCTGCCATTCTCCTTTGATATGGCAGCCAAAGAAGGGAAGATAGCCATGCTGTAGGACCACCTCAACCTCAAGCGCTCCACCTAAACCCTTCCTTTTCCCCTCATACTGAATCTCATGATAGAGGAAGAAAACCCACAAGACTCAGGAAAAAGGAGCATGTCCCTGCAGTGTGACCAGTGGCAGGCCTCTGCAGTGGTCTTCACGGCCAGATCTTGCTTCCCCAGGCTTCACACTCTCAAAAAAAAAGTTCCACCAGTGGAGTCTTTTTGCAGCAATGTCCCGTGGGCTGTGCTTTCTAGTTGGGTCTCCTGTGGAAGTTGTGCATGGAAGAATCCTGTTTGCAAATGGAGGATGCGCACAAAGATGCTAATGAAAGTTTTGCAATTTATCAGGATAAACAGTGAGAAGGCTGGTAATATATGCTCTGTATGAAATGTGTGTTAAATACAAAGAGATAGTAAAACCAGGGATTTATGGATATGCATCAGTTTTATATAGAGTTGTGTACAAATAAACATTCTAAAAGCTAAAATTATTTGGTGAAAGATACAAGCTAACTTGGTTCCCCCTCTTTCTAGGTGCTAAAGTACGAGCAGAAATCTATGAAGCATTTGAAAACATCTATCCTATTTTAAAGGGATTCAGAAAGACAACGTAACAGTTTATGCATCTTTCAGAGAAATCAGGGGTATATTTTACAAGGTATTGTGTATGGCACAGCAGTAACAAGAGATGGACTTCCAGTGAAGCTGCAACACCAGGACTTGGACTATTTCCCAGTTAGTGCCTACTTTCCCTGATGCTCAAGGGGAACTGTATTCTTGATTATGTCTACTGAGTTACTGTGAGTTGCTTTACTGGGCTGTTCCTGGAGCAGTCCCTCCAAGTTTATTTATATTCTAGCTTTTAAATAGTTTTAATGCCAGTTCTATTAATAGGAAATCCATAAGTTGGATTAAAGACAAATGCGACTGTGTCACTCAGCGTGTAAACCACTTAAATTGCCATGTATATATGTTCTAACTTCCTTCCGTAAGACCATGGTTCTTATAATTTTAAGAACTTCAGCTTTTAAATTTCTTCCAATTTTAAATTTCTTTGGTGCCAGACACATTCCCTTTTTCCAGTATTAAGCAAGACAGAATAAATTTATTAATGAAAATGGCTCACTGTACATATATATAATATATACCTTCCTTCTCTTTCCTCCTTCAGCTCCACGTGTACAATAAACCCTGTTTATACAACTATGGGAACTGTCTGAATGAATTTTAAAATTACCCAGCTGGTAGAGTGAAATACATTGAAAACTGTTTTGGAGGATTTTTTTGTTTAATTTAACCTGGATCTTTCACTAGCACATGCACTACTCCAAGTGACCTGTCGTTTTGAGAGTCTTCACAATGCTCTGGCTTGCTTACCAGCAATCATTGGTTACCAATCATTTGCTTACCAGCAAACCATCCTTGGCAATGTCTAGCTTGAATATTTCTTGTATGCCAAAGCAAGAGATGACTGGTTGGAGAAGTGTGTGTTCCAGTATGTGTCGCCTTATCTGCAACACATGGGATTTATGCAAGTCTTAAATAGCTACACTTGACTGAATTGAACAAAAATCCCTGCTTAGCTTCCAGAATTTCTTTAAAATACTACTTTTGTATTTTACCAACTATAAGAGCCTCACTATATTAGTGTTCCTGTACAATGTCAAAGACTAGTCAGTATGTACATGATCTTCCCTCTGAACTGTGCTTGAAGCTTATAGGCTGACAACTAAAAATAAACTTTTTCTCCAGTAAATTTCCAGTAATAGTAACCTCCTTTATATGACTTGCACATTCTTTCAAACAGCTTTTATCTAAAACTAACCCAAATGTAACCGTGGTCTCTTTTTTTACTAAGTTGGTGTTATATTCCAGACAAAATGAAGTTTTGGTTGGCTTTGCTACTGCTGCTTGCAAATCTTAATCCATAGAACTACTCCCCCCATAGCATTGTACACCACTGTTTCTCCAGGTGTTTTAATAATTGGTTTCACAGATCTTACCAGAAAGCTGCTGTTTAATAATGCAGCTTTGCCAGGGTAAGTTAAAAATAGCCAAACCCTGCATCACCTCTAGTGCCACACTGCTGTGAGCTAGTGAATGTGACTAAGTGCTCTTGAACATAGCTGCATGACTGTCCATGCTTTTGCAGGAATGGTCTGGGCAGGACAAGGGAATACCTAAATGAAGTAAATTCTATAGTAAAACCACCCCACCCCCCCAACTCTGCCCTCTCCCCCTGCCCCAGCCCATCTTTTCTGCAAATACAGCTATAGCCAAAGGCATAAAGCTGCTGCCACGGTAATTTCAGCATTATGATTCCATTTTCTCTTGCCTCAGCTATACTGCAGTCAAGGAGCAAAAGAATCCCTGCAGAGGGCACTTACTTTTCACCAAAGATAGCAGACTTAAGGTACCATTCAGCTTGAAAATCTGCTGCTACAGGCAGTAAGTAACAACACAGACGTGTTCTGGTAAGGGTGGCTGTGTTTAAACTGCTTCTGCATCAGACAGATAGTCCCATACAGAAATAGTTTAGTTCAATTAATAGTTTTAAGTCTGATAAAACACTTAATTTTTGTGCATTTTACCTTGAATAAGCACTCAATCACAACATGTAACAACTGCCAAGTTACATTCAGTGTACCTTCTGAGAAAGAGAAGCACATTTAAGTTGTATAGTGAAAGGCTACACATCTTTGTCTTAGTTATGACTTACTTCCATACTCCTCCTGAGCATAAGCATGCAAGGGATCTTACAATAGTCTGCTTCTCTCTGTGAATGAATGTTAATTTTTGAGTAGCACAAGGAAAATCCTGGCAGACAACAACCTAAGTTCCTCTTAGGAAAGCTAAGGCCCAGTTAGAATTAAACTTGGCTAGGGACGTTAAGGATAACAGGAAGGGATTCTATAGGTACGTAGAGAATAAAAGACCGACTAGGGACAATGTAGACCCTCTCCGGAAGATACTGGGAGAACTGGCTACCCGGAATTTGGAGAAGGCTGAGGTTCTTAATGACTTCTTTGCCTCGGTCTTCACTGGCAAAGGCTCTGACCGCACCACCCAAGTCTTGGAAGGCGGATGCAGGGACTGTGAGAATGAAGACCCTAGGCCCACTGTAGGAGAGGATCTGGTTCGAGACCATCTTAAAAACCTAAACATACACAAGTCCATGGGACCTGATGAAATCCATCCGCGGGTCCTGAAGGAGCTGGCGAATGAAGTTGCTAAGCCACTGTCCATCATATTTGAAAAATCATGGCAGTCAGGTGAAGTTCCTGATGACTGGAAAAAGGGAAATATAACCCCCATTTTCAGGAAAGGGAAAATGGATGACCCAGGGAATTACAGACCAGTCAGTCTCACCTCCGTGCCTGGCAAAATCTTGGAGCAGATTCTCCTGGAAGCCATGCTAAGGGACAGGAAAAACAGGGAGGTGGTTGGTGACAGCCAGCATGGCTTCACTAAGGGGAAATCCTGCCTGACCAATTTGGTGGCCTTCTATGATGGGCCTACGGAACTGATGGATGGGGAGAGCAGTTGACGTCATCTACCTGGACTTGTGCAAAGCCTTCGACACTGTCCCACACGACATCCTTGTCTCTAAATTGAAGAGACATGAATTTGATGGGTGGACCACTCAGTGGATAAAGAACTGGCTGGATGGCTGCACACAAAGGGTTGTGGTCAATGGCTCAGTGTCCAGCTGGAGACCGGTGACGAGTGGTGTCCCTCAGGGATCGGTGTTGGGACCGGTCTTGTTCAACATCTTTGTTGGTGACATGGACAGTGGGATTGAGTGCACCCTCAGCAAGTTTGCCGATGACACCAAGCTGTGTGGTTCGGTTGATACGCCGGAGGGAAGGGATGCCATCCAGAGGGACCTCGACACGCTTGTGAGGTGGGCTGATGCCAACCTGATGAAGTTTAACCATGCCAAGTCCAAGGTCCTACACCTGGGTCGGAGCAATCCCAGGCACAGCTACAGGTTGGGCAAAGAAGAGATTCAGAGCAGCCCTGTGGAGGACTTGGGGGCATTGGTCGATGAGAAAATGAACATGAGCTGGCAGTGTGCGCTCGCAGCCCAGAAAGCCAACCATATCCTGGGCTGCATCAAAAGGAGCGTGACCAGCAGGTCAAAGGAGGTGATCCTGCCCCTCTACTCTGCTCTCCTGAGACCTCACTTGGAGTATTGTGTGCAGTTCTGGTGTCCTCAACATAAAAAGGACATGGAAGTGTTGGAACAAGTCCAGAGGAGGGCCACGAGGATGATCAGGGGCCTGGAGCACCTCCCGTATGAAGACAGGCTGAGAAAGTTGGGGCTGTTCAGCCTGGAGAAGAGAAGGCTGCGTGCAGACCTCACAGCAGCCTTCCAGTATCTGAAGTAGGCCTGTAAGGATGCTGGGGAGGGACTATTCATCAGGGACTGTAGTGACAGGACAAGGGCTAACGGGTTCAGACTTAAACAGGGGAAGTTTAGATTGGATATAAGGAAGAAATTCTTTACTGTAAGGATGGTGAGGCGCTGGAATGGGTTGCCCAGGGAGGTTGTGAATGCTCCATCCTTGGCGGTGTTCAAGGCCAGGTTGGATGAGGCCTTGGGTGGCATGGTTTAGTGTGAGGTGTCCCTGCCCATGGCAGCAGGGTTGGAACTAGATGATCCTAAGGTCCTTTCCAACCCTAACTATTCTATGATTCTGTCAAATCCAGTCAGAACAAAAGATACTTTGACCAATCCAAAAATATTTCATCTTTATTTAAACATTAAGAACTGAGATTTGAACTTACTTAAACTCACTGAACAAATGCATCTGGCCTCAGTACTAGGTTGAGGTAAAAGCTCCTGTGGAGTGCAAGAGAGAGGCTGTCAAGGTCTAACTTTTAGTTTCTATCAGTCAAAAGATCCACAGCTATCAGCAACTGTAGTTCAACCTGTCTGCAAAGCACAGATGCACTGAAACAAGGCAAGTATTCTATTTAGAAGATTTGGCTTCGTAACCTGACGGAAGGCAAACAGAGCCTGCAGAGAAGTCTTGTTTCCATATGAACTCCTCCATGTATTTATTTTCCTCACCACAGTTGTTAGCACAGGTGTACACCACCAGTGTTCCCCAGTCAATGCTCTCTCCAAGGCTGTCAACCTGAAGGTGGTTCAGGAGCTGTGGCATAATCTTTTATAAAGGAAAAACAAAGATTTAGAGGTAGACCACAGCCCTCTACCCTCTCCCTGCATGTCTTCTCAAAGCTGGGCCCTGCCTTCATTTATGTTCTCCTGCACTAAAATCCCAATGAAAGCTACTCAAACACAATAAATTTGGAATTCCCAACACAGTGTAGTAGATACACAGGGGAAAAAAGGCATGGCCCTACTTACTTGAGATACAGAAGTTTTATTAAAGTGCTGCCTGACTTGCAAGCCTCCTTCCATTTGAAATTACCTTCATAATTATGTTTTGTCTTTGCATGACATTAAGTGTATTCACCCAATATACACATTCGGCATTCAAAATTCTACAGCCAAGTGTTTCCAGCCAGACGTATTTCCAAGTCACATCAGGAAAGCTTTTTTCTTTTTTAATACACAATACCAGACTCCTATGACTTAAGAGATGGCTCCATATTCAGTGCACCATTTTATAAATGGTGCAAATTATCAGATGGGAACCTGCCTACTGTATGTGAAAGTCTTCAAAGAAAAAGCAGTTACAGTAGTAAATGAGGGCTCTGTACCATTTAACATAGTTAGCTTGTAGCAACTGCAACCACCCCACTCTAACTACAAGTCAACACCTATACAATTAGATTCTGTTAAGTCTCAACTACACTGTCTATATTATCTGTAAATGAATCTACATACCTGGAATTCAAAAATCCTTCTGGCACCACATAAGCAATTTGGGATATCTTTTTCTTCAGGTATATTTTCACCTGATA
The DNA here is from genome assembly GCF_963264785.1 of Psittacula echo. NCBI lineage: Eukaryota > Metazoa > Chordata > Aves > Psittaciformes > Psittacidae > Psittacula > Psittacula echo. The sequence continues at coordinate 31,665,117 of NC_137738.1, read as the reverse complement.
CCCAGATTGGGCCTTCTCCTTCTCTGCAGTATCTAATAATCTGAAATACAGCAGAAGATAAGTTCTTGAGACTGTCTTTTCATCTTGGTATAGAATTGGTATTTAGTGACAAAGCTGTAAGATGGTGCAAAAAAGGTCACTTCCTTTAAGTAATACCCATGGCAAAGTCTATCAGTTGCAAATGTGGTACTTTAAATAAGACAGGCCCTTTTATACAAATTTTCTTAACTATCTGAATGATGGAAGTATTCATACAGCTTTTTTTCAATGAACCAGGGATAAACCGCAATGATTTGTACTGCTCTTATGATTCTAATTAAGGGACCCAGAAGTGTGAGGTCATGTATTTTAGTCTTGGGACAAAGGAAGAGCAGATTGATAATTAGCACACAGAAGTGTGCGGAAGTCAGGAATGCAACCCAGCTCTTCCTGTTTGCAGCTCTGCACCTAAATGAAGGGGACTGTCCTGATGTCCAGGGAGGAGGTACTTTCAGACATTCATATCCTTTGTTGTTCTGTTACTATCTAAGGATTTATACAGGAAATAAGGCATTATCAAAAGATCAGTCAAGATGGGGATGGTAGGAGTGATGCATCTACCTCAAGCAGAGGAGGGAACAAAGTCTCTTACTTTCTGTGTGTACACCTTAACCCCTCAGCTAAACCCCAGGTAAAACACAGAGATAATATCTTCTTCCTCCACCATATTCATGGATTTAGGCCTGTGTTTCCTCTGAATGGAAGAGAGCCATGTTTCTATTTCACAATGAGGCTTTTTTTCAGCCTCTTGTGTTAGCAAACAATAGCATGGGGGAGATTTCTGGTTTAAACAGTTGACATTTTAGAGCCATCACTAACTTCAACCTTAAAAAAATCCAAACCATCCCTCCATGCAGCTGGTGACAGTGACAGAGCTTTTCCTTGCAGTTTTGCTTCAGCTGAGAAGAGAAGCCAACAGGGCCAAAGGCTGAGGAAGGCTGCAATGGCTCACTACCTCCTTTGGTTAAACCACCTCACAGGATGGCAGGTCCCAACCTCACCAGTGTTGGCTTCAACCCTCCCATGCCTTCTCATCCTGACCAACTTCTGTTTTAGACAGGTGAGTAGGTGCTAAACTCTTTCTTCAGCATGAATCAAGTTCACCCATAAGGAAGATGAGGGAATGCTTCATGAGGGTTAAGGTGTGGGAAGGATGAGGGGGCATCCCCACCATTGCCATATCTAACGGTAGGTACAGAAAGCAGTGAAACATTGTCCAGGTGCAGCAAGATGCTGGGCCAGAATCTTAAGTTCTACAGCTCCCCCATCTTCTGACCTGCTCTGGTTCGACAGCTATTCGTTCTTTAAACATTTGGAAAATCTTGTCATCTTCAGTCTCATGTTTTGCCATAGCTTCCAGTGTCTCGTCATCTAAAGATTGACATGCTTCACCTAAAGAAAAAAAACCCAAAGGTTACAGGCTAATGCAAGACAGCCAGAAACTAAAAACTACTGCACCTGTGACTGCATTTTGCTCTCAAGAATCATTTCCAGTATTCCAAGACCAAAATCATTCCAAGACTCCCCCCGGCCTGCCTTTTGTGACAGGCACACACAGATCCATTTACTAGTGTTAGGTGCATTTTTAAACATAGATGTCCACACTGGAATGCCTGAAAGGGAAGGAGTTAAGTTTGTGGCTCCTAGTGGGTATCACAGAGAATGCTGAGCCTTCAGAACGTGACATCTGGAAAGGCCACCCATGTTGTGTGTGTGCCAGGCTTCAGTTTCTAGCACTGAAGAGCGTGTCTGTTACAGTCCAACGTTCACATCAACATGGTGTACTGAGCAGTCTCAAGATGGACGGCCGGGAGCCCAGCAGCCTTCCCGGTACCACCACAAACACTGCCTGGGTGTGTTCAAAGCTGCATAGTGAGCTGCAAACACATCAGGCACTTCGGAGGAAGAGGGGAAAGTGCCTGCACTTCAGCTGCTTAACTGAAGATCAACTAGAATAGCCTCAGAACATCTTTCTTTAGCGCAGATAAGCAGATTTGTTACACATTTCCCATAAATTCAGACAAACTGAACTAAGTCAAGCCAATGTAACTTGTCATGTCAATGCATGTAACTCAGTCTCCCGATTGCAAAGAGTGTCCAGCAGCCCATGCTCAGGGTCTCGTATTTCTCACTTGTGTTGTTTCTTACCTGCAGGAAGCACAAAGTGACACAGCGTAACTCCCAGCTACCTGCAGCTTCACTGCAGCAACAGCCACTTCAACAGCTCCTGGGGTTAGGGCTTAGTAAGTCTCTCCCCTAAAAGCAACTTATATTATGGGATGTCTACAAAAAACGTAAATTACAAATGACTGTAGATTTAGCCTTTTGGCACCACTAGTTTACAATGAACACTTAAAAATTACAGTATTTTATACTTTAAAGATGTGATGCAGGCTTTGTTAGGAAGAATTACATCTTCTTACCTGCACTGCTTGTGACACGGAAGTCCTCTTGTTCTTTCAGGTCCTTTGATGTCTCTGCAGCTCCTTGTTCATCATTGGGATTTACAGTGCTGTCAGCAAGGAATTCTGGTTCCTCAGGTTCTATCAAAATTTCGTATTCTGGAAAAAGGAATTCGTTATGCTCTGGAACTGCATCCGCGGAGCCATCTACAAAACAGAAAACAGATACCATTTGTCATCTCAGATTTCATGTCCTTCTCCCCCAAAACTACACAGCAAACTACGCAGCAAAAACTGCAAACCCTGCACAAGCAAGTGTGGTTTTGTCCTGGGTTCAACAGTAGCAGTCATTTTTCTCCTTCTTAGTAGCTGGTGTAGTGCTGTGTTCTTGACTTTCAGCCTGGGAATAGCGCTGATAACACCGATGTTTTTAGTTGTTGCTAAGTCATGTTTACTCTGACCAAGGACTTTGTGAGTCTCATGCTCTCCCAGGGACGAGGGGAAGCTGGGAGGAAGCAGAGACAGGACACCTGACCCAAACTAGCCAAAGAGGTATTCCATACCACAGCACGTCATGCCCACTATATAAAGTGGGGGGAGCTACCTGGAAGGGCTAGATTACTGCTCGGTCGGGCTGGGTATCAGCCAGCGAGTGGTGAGCGGTTGTACTCTCTTCCCTTGTTATTTCCCTTATCATTATTATTATTGGTGGTAGCAGTAGTGGGTTTGTGTTATACCTTAGTTACTGGACTGCTCTTATCTCAACCCGTGGGAGTTATATTCTTTTGATTCTCCTCCCCATCCCTGCAGGAGCTGGGGGAAAGCATAAGGGGGGGAATGAGCGACCGGCTGCATGGTTCTGAGTTACCAGCTGGGCTTAAACTACGACAGGTTTACATCCCTGACCTGACTGAAAGACAGGAAAGATTTTACATTAAGAACAGTAGAAAACCACAACAGGTGACATGTTGCTCTGAATCTCTCTAAATCCAGAAGACAGAGAAGACAGACTAAACAGTGTTAGCAGCCACATTTTAAAAACCAAACCCTGCAGTTCAACAGCTCTGTGTATCTCTCACTTTACCCAGCATATGCACACTAGTCAAGCGTACACCAGGTGCCCCCACGCCACACCGATTTAATGCTTTTCAACTGTACACCCCAAGCAGGCAAAGCTTCCACAAACACATCAAGTGTTCCTTCTGTGACAGCAGTGTTAACTATGTGCTCATACGTGCTTCAGGTTTCCACTGTTTCAATGCCATGTCTTGACTGACTGCCCCATAACTTGATTTGCACAAATCAACTTATGTTCTCCTTATTTCCACTTCCTACAGAGTCTTCAAGACTAGTATCCTGAACAATGCAGGACAGGGGCTACATTGCACACACCAAGTTTCACTGCCCTGCTATTCATATGATACTTCTGAAGACTAAAAAAAAAGACTTTAAAGATCCTGTAATTGTCCTCTTAGCAACCAGCAATCAAACAGGTGTATGAATGGGACATGAGAGCAGCAGAACAGATGGTGTACGAAAAGTGTCTCTAAAAGAGTACACTCGTGGAAACCTCTCTTTTCACCTATTCATGGTATCCTGTGAAGGCAGCACCTTTCTACATTCCTTCACAATTTCTGAATCTTAGGAGTAGACTACAAAGCAAGAACATTTGCCTACATCCTCTCAGCATTTTAAGGCAAACAGAAAGAGATCTTTGAGAGAGAACAAATGTACATCTTATACTTATCAGCCTTCCAGGAACAACACGTTCTTAAGTTAGACGTTAACCAAACATCTAAGAGAAGGAAAAGCATCTGAAAGAATTACTGAGGGCTTCCTCGCAGCTCATCAAACAACACAGAAGACACAGCCACCTTTCCTGTCTCTACAGGCTCATACCCCAGTAACAAGGTGGGGTATCGGCAGTTGCATGGGCAGCGCTTATCGGCGGGCACTCTGCGGCCAGACCGCGGGCCACCACAGCCCGCTCAGGCAAGCTGTGGGCGAGTCCCCCTCTCCCCCAACCGTCGGAGACCCACCTCCGCTGGCGGCGTGCTGCTCGCAGAACCGCCGGTGCCCCCGCCGCCAGTCCAGCGCCTGGTGCTCTGGGCCGCAGTAGCCGACGCGGCGGCAGCGCCCGCAGGCGTACGGCCCCAGGCAGCCGCAGACGCCGCAGAGAGCGGCGCCGCAGCGGAGCCTGCGGGGAGGACCGGCGGTGGCGGCAGCAAGCTCCGGGGGCGGCTCCTCGGGGGGCGGCTCCTCGGGGTAGATGCTGTTCCGCCGCGGCAGCTGGTTCCGGAACACTGCGGGCGACAGGCGGCGGTTAGCGGCGGCCGAGGGGCCTTGCCCCGTCCTCACCCACCGCCCCCCGCCTCACCGCGGAGGGGCCCCTGCGGGCCTGGGATACGGTAGCAAGCGGCGCCGCGGCAGGCGAAGACGAAGAGAGTGCGGTGGAAGGCGTCAGGGCGGTCGCGCAGCGGCGCGTACAGCTGAAGGAGGAAGGCGCAAGGCTGCTGGCAGCGACCGCAGCGCAGGGCGGCGGGGCCCGGCAGCCCTGCCTCGCCCAGCCACGCCGGCCGCCCCCCGACCTTGCTGGGGAAGTAGGCGCTGCGCAGCCGCCATGCCTCGGCCGGCCCCACGGCCGCCGCGAAACCCAGCTCCACGCCGGCCGCCATGCTGCCGCCGGAAGTGCCGCCGGCCGGCTTCGCCTCGCTCCGGAAGCGGTCGCCGACAGCGGCCGCCTCGTACCGGTCGCCTCATACTGCTCCAAACGGCCGCGGCGGGCGGGACAACGGCCCTTAGAGTGCTTCCCGCCGCAGCCCCCTGAGGTGTGTCAGGGAGCGAGGCGGGAGGCGCAGGAGCAGAGGTGACTGCCGTTAACGGCATGAAGTAATTAAGTCATGAAGTAATTAAAACAATCCCCAGTTGCCTAAAATAAAACAACAGAACCTCATCCAAATCCATCCCAAACAGTAAAACCCAATTAGCCTTTCTGGTTATTGCCAAAGGTTTGATTCGTGCTGTTCATAAGGGCCTCACATTACATTTAGCCAGCCAGCAACGTATTTTTCTAAATATTAATTTTAATAGCAAGTCTTTTAATTCCCCATTACATTTTCATATCCATTAAATACTTGAAACCAATCACACTTTTTGTTACAAGTCTAGAAAACTGTATTGAAGTAGCCATTACTGTGCACATCTCTTGATAAATATTTATCAAAGGGAAAGAAAAATATCAACAAAAAAACAAACCAGCAATGTTTAATCCGTTTTAAAAACCAAAACACGGTGAGGATACAAATACAATCTAAGCCTCATGGCAACAGTTTCTAAGTGACAACGGTGCCGAAGAACACTTCCAGACCCCTGACACTGGCAGGCCAGCGGGCAGGAGGGAACCTCACTTCCCTGCTCCCATCCCTGGTCCCTGCTCCAGCAGGAGGTGGTCTGCGTTCTCAGCAGGCGCTCCCATCTGCTCACAGTATCAGGAACCACTCAGAGTCGTGCAGCCACAGGTTTCTGTACAGGTATCCTGGCATCTAATGAAAAGAGTTAATACTCATCAGTAAAATGGTGTAAATACCACCCCATTAAACTACTTTTCGCCTTATTTTGCTTGATCACTGGGTTGCACAGTGTTCCAAATAAAGAAGGGAGATTCAAAGCTGCAGTCAATGACACCGGAAAAAATATTGTAAAACAGTAACAAAAAAAAAAAAAAAAAAAAAAAAAAAAGTATTTTTATACAGATAAATCTAAGGAACTAGAAGGGACAAAACACTACATCTAATCTATGTGTATTGTCCAAACTAATTTATAACTTGAGGAGCTCTCTTCAAATTGAACAGAGAACACTTACCAAACATATCCAGGATTTTATTAACAGCTTCTTGATTTACATTGTAAGTGAATCCATTGGACCTACAGTTAAAAGGAGAAAAAAAGTTTCCTCAATTGGTATTTCTTATTCCTGTCATTTCTATGCAAATAATCTGAATTAAACATTTTCATAATTCCATCATAATTTTTCATCCTACCATCATACATATTAATTTTAATGACATGGCAGACTCCTAAGCAGACAGTACTTAAGGACAGTTACAGGGGTTTTTATCCTTCCTCTTGTTCACAGTGCTTATGTCTCTCTCTCCTCTTGATTTTTATTAGGGACAAGTGCAGGAAGGGAACCTTTTGTTTGTTTTCAATCATACAATTTTCAAGACTATCTCTGTGAAACTGAACCAAATCTTCAGCTGATGACAAATTCTGTTCCACTTGATTTATTCCTTTTACTTGAAAGGGGAATTTAGCTACAGACATGTATTTAGCACAGTCAGGTGGCTGGGGACATAACAGCAGCACTTTGTGTACTTTCAAGAGCACTACAAACCTTAACCAATTCATTTCCTTAATAGAGGCACAAGCAAATAGCTTGGGGTCATCAGCTGCCAACTACATTCTGTGAAACACTCAAGACAACGTGTGGGCTTGTATCAGGAGCTTTCATGGTCATACTTTTAAACACAGTAAGAAGCTCTATGACACACATTAATTTGATAACAGGAAATCGTGTTACCGTACTTTTGTATAACAGTTGGTTTTAAATCTTAGGCCTATAAACTATGAACTGTGTTAGAAGACTTTAATGACTAAGCTTTCAAATTGCTTTGAGATGTCAGTGCTGAACCCCCCCAAAATTAGTAGTATTCCTGATTATTGCTTATATTGTCTGATGAGGCTTATTGTAACACAGAGTAACTCTTCTATTTAAAATAAGCAGAACGGTTGTCTTTGCTTATTGAAGCTTTGGGAAAAACTCTGAAAACCAAAAGATAAAGGGAGTCAGAAGAAACCTACTAGTGAGTTAGATAGGTCCCAAAGGAGTCTTTTCACAATGAGGGGATGCCATTCTGCTTCTACAGCACTTACAGAAAGGAACTACCTGGGTCTTTATCACTACTCACATGAATCCAATAAACCTTCAGCTGACTGGTGCTCAGGCAGGCACTTCACACTAATAGCTCAGTCATCAAGAATTGCCAGTAAGACCACCCACTGACTTTTATACACCAAAAAAACAGTGTTACTTACATTTTCTTCTTCTTTGCTGCACCTAGTTGCACAAGAGCTGCTAAGGCATTTTTCTGCATGTCTGAAGACAATGCTTCATAACACTGTGTATTCCCTACAGAGAAAGCAGAAACATAATTAAAAGTCTTATCACTGACCATTAACAGGCTACACTTGTAAAATTCTATTGCAGAACAGCTGTACACACCCTTTTCAAGAAGTTGAAAAACAAAGTTGCGGACTCCAGGTATAAACTGCTTCTCGGTAAAGGCTTCTTTTGCTTCCTTTGAGAGGTATCTGAAAATTAACTAATATTTTTACAAGAAAAAATTAGCACTTCTTTCCTTTTGATTATCAGCTTGTTATGAATTACACACAGATGTGTCTTCATAGGTAAGTAATAGTTACACTTTGAAAAGTGTAGGAGAGGAACTCAAAAGGTATTATTACACAGAGCATAAGAATCCTAACATTAAAATAAGGTTCTGTATTACTGTAATAGTTACCTTAGACATTAATTTACCATCCCTGTTCTCACAATCAAAACTGTGTATTTTTTTTTTTTAAAGCAATACCTGTTTTACAGATGGGAAAAACTGGGCAAATCAGTACAGTTCAGCCCAAGTCTTATACCAGATCATTAACAGTTTCCACTAGGTTCAAACAGTCTACAGTCCCACCAATCTTACATGGACATACCCGAGGTTTTAGCCTCTTGTTTTCATATGCATTGCTTATTAGAGGAATGTGTTTAGTCTTATTAAAACCTTGGAAAACCAAAACAATTAAAAGATATGGATGCAATTAATGAGTCCCAAAAAAGCTATCTGATAATGAGATGCAAACTCATTTCCACACCTGATAGGACAGCCCACACAAAATGAATTAAGCAAGAGCTCCTCCTAAGAAAGGGCAACAAACCTATTAGCAGCACACTCCCCATGAAGCTTATAAACCCACAGTGGGCCAGCACATAACAAAGCAGTTACTGTAACCGGTAAAGTTTGAGCCAAAAGCTGAAATCAGGATCCTGGGGAGAGGGTGGTGTTCAAGATATTTATCACTGCTATTTCTCAACTCTTGCACTCCTCAGCCATGAAAACAGTCACTATTTATACTCCAGAAGTATCACAGCTCTCCTGGTTTCACCATAAAACACAGGAGAAAAAAAAATTTCTGAAGAACAGCATACCTGATAACCTTCCACAAAAGGTCTGAACATAGTTGACAAGAAAGATACTATAACACTTCCTTTGTTGGTAGGGTAGATTTCCTGTTGATTTGTTTGAATGGCATCACATTTTGTAAGTAGAAAACATCCTTCCTCAAAATCCTGGGGAAGAGAAGCATAACTGAAATTTTAATATCTACAATAAGTGCAGTTGCCTTTTCCCATGAAATCAAACCAAAAACTATACAACAGGACACCACTTCCATTTCTGAACTCAGATCTCAAGAGACTTGAACCAAAATTTTCCTATATGCCAGAAATACCCTTACAGTGAGAATGTCTTCTTAAACACAGCTCTATCTTGAGGCTCAACCAGCAAAGGAGCAGAGAAAGTGCCTGTGGCTGCTATTTTAACACCCACACTAAGCTCCCACAGGATTTTGTCAGAATAGGGTCAGGTTCTCTGGCTTAGGGTTTGGTGGTTTTTTTTTTCTGTAGGTGTTTTTTATTTATTTTTCAAGTCAGGTTTGCCTTTATCTCATGTCTACTGTTTGAAATAGATGGTAACATAGTTCACTGACCTGCCCTCTACAAGAGAGGCAACACAATGGCCAGAAGTTAAAAATTACTGAAACATCAATGACAGAATCATTTTACTGCCAGTATTGGCATAAGGGGGAGGAGGCACAGGACACACATGCAGAGAACACAAGGGGATGGGACATAGACATGGCAGAGAACACAAGGAGTTTGGATGCAGACATGACAGACACATGGATGACTAGAGGGGTAGATTGCTCAGAGATCCCTTAACATAATAGCAACTCCTTTTGACTGCAGTAAAGTCAGTCATAGCCAGTCACCTTCCTGTTCCCTGCTTGGTTTTGGTACTTAAGAAAAGGTGCAAGAGGCAATGATTGCTAACAATGAAAACTAAACATAATGGTGCCAATAAGCCTTTTAAAAAAGGCTCAATTCTCTTCTATATAAAACAAAAATCTACAAGATTTTAATATAGTTGCAAGTCTTGAATATTCCTATGAAAATTATACCTATCTCTTTCTTACTGCAGCAAAGATCACAAATCTTACCATCAGATATTTGGCCTTTGCATGATAAAAGTCACATTTAATCAGTTTTAAATCCAAATTAAAACTAGACATGGACATACCGGTTGGTACTGGGTATGACATTGAACCAGGGTTTTTACTGATAAACTTGTGCTCACCTGCAGTTCGCTCTGTCTGGACTAGGGCCAGCCCCAACCCAGCAGGATGTGTACAAACCAACATAGCAAGTTCTGCAGAGAGCAAAGTGCTGCCCGCAGTTTTCACAGCTTGCCTGTGTCCAGCTGTGTTAGGAGAGGAGGCAGACCTACTGTGCCCTATAATAAGGCAGTATGCAAGAACAATACTGGCTTTGTCTGAGTAATGGTTGTACGGGGTGCAGGGTGAAAAGAGGAGAAACTCTTTTCAAGCAAATGAGATGCAATTGAAGCTTCCATAAGACTCTCATAAGGAACACAGTTATGCCATTATGAAAGTTCTCACTTCAAAAACCTTCACAGGCTGCACCACCACAACTCTGTAGAAGATTGTGGTTGCAGAAATTTAAATCAGGCTTTACTATAAGCACTTCCCTCATAGGGCTTGCAAAGTACTATATGCATCTACACAAGATAAATGCCAGTAATAAAAAGCTACAAGGGCTCAACACCATGAACATCAAAACCTTCAGAGTTCAAGGTATCCGAGGAACGTTAGCCACAGAGTGGATACTGCCATGCTCAGTAGTCAAGGAGAAGTGGGTACGGAGGCATAGTTTAACAGATGGGGCACTGGGTGCTGGCAGTCCTCTGGTAGCCCTACCATCAGACCACACACATGGAGCTACATAAAACAACTGATCACAGCTGCACTAGAAGGAGTATAATCAACCAGAGGACAATAGGTACTTAAATTTAGAATTGCATACTCTGTCTGTCAAAGATAGCAAGGGCACACAATGGTGGATCATTAACTGGTATAATACCTACAGTTTAACTTTCTGAAAGAGCAGCAGTGCCCCTCTGCTACACGGTCTGCAAGAGCTTTTAGGAAAAATCCTGGTTTATCCTCAATGAGAATTCCCATTTTCCCTGTTTTGTTTCTACACTGACAGAACATATCCGCACTGTGACAGAATTCAATTAAATCTACATTAACGCTTTTTTTCTTCACAGCCTAAGGTCTCTTTCATAACTGCAGAGCAGGAGGACAGTATTTAAACTTCATTTAAAAGACTGCTTTTCATATATTTTAAAATTTGTGCTGGAAGACAGATAGCTTTATGAAAAAAACCCAAACTTCTGCTACAGTTAATTTTAATAGTTCAGAATTGGATAATTTCAGGATTTTTAGGGTTTTAATGGAAGGGATGGGAAGATTGCATATGCAACCTTGTGGATTCAGTCAGTGTTTCACAACTAACCAAATGATCCCCCCTTTTAAGCTCTCCCTCCCACTTACAAATCAAGCTGATATCACTTCAGGTGTTTTTCACAAAGCATTTGTTTGGCAGAGTCCTGAAATCAGATACTTTTTTAGTTGGCTGTATTACTATCACTGTTTTTGTATAAAGGATGCTTTTACCTTCAATGAAATGCCAGGAAAGAAGATGAACTCATCAGAAAAAACATCTCTCAAGAAGCTGAAGCAGTTATAGACTTCCTCTGAAAAATATTGTAAAGTACTATTGTTTGAAAACATAATTTAAAACACAGAACCGAAAAGCCACTTACTCCTTATTTTAGTACCTCTTTCAAATAAAATGGACTTGATATTAAAAGCATATATACATACACAGCAGAAACTACTACAACACAACAGAAAGTCCCCTAAGCACTTGATTCAATTGTTACCAAGCGGAAAGAACTGGGGGTTGTAGCTTCTCAAAACATGCATTTAATACCACATAATCAGATGCTGCACAGAACTAAGGTATGTGTTCTGAAGGTTTCTTTAAGAGCCAAGTATTGGGAAACACTGAAATACTTCAGAAGCAGTAGTGAGAAGACTGAGAACTAGCTGCACTTTATGCAAGTGTAATTTGTAACCTAAAAAGCTGGTCTGCTGAACACCAACAAAATCAGACACTTGGGAACTGAGACTTGCTCATCTTAACCCTGCCCTCTCAGGGTGCTTTCAAAAGTACCAGAGTAAACAAACAAAAAAGCGAAACAAAATACCTCTGTCCCTTCCCAACATACCCACCTGGGGCCATGGGACCTTATCTAGGGTCCTAAGTAGCTGCCACTAGCAGCTGCAGGAACTTCATGCTTCTCTAACAGCTGTCAGTACACGGACCACAGCCCACAGACTTTCAGAGCTACCTACCCAAAACATACCTTTTCTGAAGCTGCGTGTCATCTGCAAAGCAATTGCCACCAGAGACGGGCGCACAAACACATTCAGCAGCTGGTTTCTGTAGGTGGCACACATGAGGATAGACAGGGCATGCTTGAAGACGATTTCTCCTACAGCTCCATCTTCCACTCCTTTGTCATTTAGGACCACATGGCCATCGACAAGGCGAGCAATGTTGGAATGCAGGGTGAGGCCAGACATGACTGCTTTTTTGGCACACAGGTTATCTAGCAGGAAAACGCAATACTTGGGAAGATGCAAAAGGGGACATAACCCTATTGAAAGAATCTAAAATGCACCAGTATTTAATCAAATTTTATCACTGAAGAGTAATTATTACACCAAACATGTTCAGTTAGATAGATGTTCTGAAACAACCCACACCAGGAATTTGCAGCCTATGTGTAGTATGAGGTGGAGAGAACAAATTTCAGCCATTTCTGTAATTAAATCACTTTAAATTCTTCCACTTGCTAACACAGATTTCGCATAGAATCACCTTGAATCTTCTTTGCTCCTTCAGCCTATTTTGTTCCAGTTTTGCTAAAGCTCCCAAGTTTCTCAATGCAATAAGAAGCAGAAGTTTGAGCAAGTCATTTTGCAGTTCCTGTTTTTAATATAAGATTTCTAACAGCCAAGCAAACGTTCTGCCTGTAAACACCAAGCAGCATGTCAAAGGCAGAAACAACAAGCTGTTTGGAGACAAGAATGGACACCGTATATGTAGTTGCTGACTTGGTGATGTCGCCAAATTAGCCTTTAAAATGTATTTATTCTTTCAAGTTATTGTCAATCCAAAACAGAACAATGAACCCTGTTTCTGTGCAACCGATACCTAGAGCGGGGCCAGCACACTCCAACAAAATCTGCTCAGTAGTTGTCATTCCTCTATTTTGTTACCATGCCTGTTTGCTATTCCATGACTACAGCACAATTCTACTAAAACAAAAGCTTATTCATTGTTGCTAAGAAAATAAACACAATATATAAGCAAACCCAAATGTGGTATGTTTTTCAGTTTACTGTGCAATAAGATTCAAAATGATGTTTAAATATGGCCATGAAATTCTTCCTCTTACCAGTCTGGCAGAAGCAGACCTTGTCTGCATTCAGTGCAGTGCAAATCCCTGAAAGAAGTGGTTTTCTTCCAGAAACAACAGAATTTTGTTGTAACTGTAGCCTGCTCCTATTTCTTTATTGCAGTAGTGAGAGAGATCCTTGATTATACATGACTACAGAAGCAAAGATCCATCGATTAAGTCTATCTGCGCTGATAAGATAAATGTACTTGCACTACACAATATTTTTTCTTTGCTATCTTTATCATTTATGTCCTGAGGCTCTAAAATTAACCAGCTGTGTCACCTTGGCTCACACAGGGAAGTTTAAAACAACTGTTAAGAAAGTCTGGAAGGAGACTCAACCTTTCAGCGGCCAATACGCATGCATACATTGTGTATATAAAAGAGAGTGTATGCGTGTATAAATGTATAAATAAAATCACCAAAGAAGCCTCCTTCCCAAAGTCACCACTGTTCCTGGGGATAAAGTAAAATTTAAAAATAAATAGACAACTTACAGTTTTGATTTTCTCTCACCCATCTGTTTCTGCTAGTTCTTTGCCACAGTAACAACTTTTACCACAGTCAGTATCAAGCAATAAACATAGCATTCCACTAAGTTAACTGCTCCAGATCATGGAATTGCCTGGGCTGACATAAGGTTCAAAAAGATAAGACACTAGGCAAATCTCATACTCTAATACAAGTACCTTTTAATTTCTTCCTCATTCCACACTTTGGGATATAACAATAAACCATCTCTTCTGCTTCTACCAAGCTGGTTTTTAAAGTATTATCATCTACAAATTAAGTCAAACCTTCCAGGTTTTAGCATCATTTTTAGCATTTCATAAAATCCATTTACAATTCCAAGAAAATGTTCTGTAAAGTTGTCACCATACACTGCCTCCACTGAAATATAATTTATCCTTCATGAGCAACAAAAGCAATAGAAATAACATATTCTTTGCATACCAGGCCATTCAATGAATCCTCCAAAAGTCTGTGTTAAGCCTTTAAGCCACAGGGTCTTTTCTATTAGAAGCTCAAAATCCATGGCTGGCAAATTCTGGAGCAGGACAGCAGCAACTAACACCCATGGGCTCAAAACCATGTTTTCTATTTGCAGGAGCTCCATTTTATAAGCTACGTCACTGACAAATTCTTGGATATCCTCAGATGGCTTTTGGGGAAGATGCCTGGAAAGAACAATGCAGTTCAAGGTGAAGATCTCCAAAAAATTGAGTATAAATCACACCCATCATTCTTTCTCTTGTATTGCTCCCATATCTGTAACTACTTCATAGCACCCAACATCTATACTATTGAGAAGCACAGAGAAAAACATCAGTGGCTTTCAGACAGTATTTGAAACTGATCCCTCTATTGATACTGTACACTTGCCATCTTCAAATAAAATTCAAAAGCTTAATGTTTTATGTAACAAATTGCAAAAAACACCCAATCCAGTCATAGCTACAGCTCCCTGGCACACGATCACCTAACTGTTTGCAGAAATAAGGGAGAGAAAGACGGAACTTTTAAGTAGTAAACCCACTGAGATCTCAGAAAATAGTTTTGGTTGGCTCATGCATCATCATTAGATTTAAAAATGGCATCTCCTCAACACAGTACAAAGCTATGTAGAGTAACAACCTGTTTCAGAAATACTCAGTCACAATCATGATAAACCTCTGCCCAGACAAAACAGGTTCAGCGGTCTAAATAGTCAGATGGAGGGGAGGTGAGAGTAGTTGAAAACAAAGTACAAGAGAACACCTTAATTATTGTACATAGGTGAGGACTAAACAAATGCTTTTCATGTGTATACACTATGGAAAGATGTGGTACCTGGGAACCAAATTGTATGGGCACCGATTTATTCTCCCAGATGCCAAGGTTCTAAGTGATACTGGCTGGCCAATGTAGATATGTATGGTACCAAAATTGTCACTGAGGATTCTTCTGGCTTTTAACAACCCCTATGAAAACAGGAAGAGCAAAATTCAAATTTTGGTGCTACAGGGTGTGTATACATTCACCTATGTTCCATTCTTAAGGAATTTACATACAGATGTAGATTCTTTGGGCTTTGGGACTCCTAGGAGTTCATATGCATAGAGGGATTCTTCTAATATCCTCTCATAGCTGATGCTGATGGGAACAAGGTATGTGTCAAAGACTTCACGTTTAAAAAATGGTTCCATCACAATGCTGAGAAGACCTGCAAATTGGAAACAAGTGACTCACTTGTCTTTTTCAAGGAGGGAAAAGCAACTGCAATTTAACTTTGAAAAAGATATCTTCAAATTTTAAAACTGCTAATGGGTGTGCACTGTGCCTGTTCTCCAAGCAAGCAGAAACACAAGACACTGCCCAAGCTTTAAACCAGAAGGTAAAGGTAAGCCATATATCTGGACAGCCATTTGTGCTCTTGTCAGCAGCACTGCTCTGTGCTCTCTCAGCATCTTCCTTCTAATGATTCCCCATTGCTTTTACAGTTAGCTTACAACATTTCTCTGCTTGTCAGGGGACACCTATTTTCCAGAAAGAAAAGGGTGAACAGTTATGCAGTTAAGTACACAATGGAACAAAGGGCAAGAAAGCAGCAGAGTGCAAGAGAATTGTATTGCCTTTCTTTGTATGGCCTTGGAAATCCAATTACAGCGTTTTCCACTACCCTGAGAGACCTCACCAGTTTCCCACTACCTTAACATCCCTTCCTGTCTGAAGGACTTATGAAGCACATAGCCACTGATGAAAACACTAATAATCATAAAAAGTTCTGAGTTTTCAACAAACCTACCAAACTTTGGAGTCAATGTCTTGGCGGTGCGGCTTCTAGTTCCTTCAAGGAAAAATTCAACTGGGGCATAGCCATTCTTCAAAAATAAGACGAAACAGCTGGTCAGAAAAAAAAACCCAACCCATGTCTTCTTTACTTCCCTCAAATAGTTTTAAGTACTTAAAACGTAAGTAAGGTGGTTTTTTTAATGAAAACTAACTTCAGTCATCTCAAAGCCTATGTTCAGTCATTGTATTTGCCACATATAGTTAAATTAATGAAAATATTGTGTCTGTCATGAGATATAGGCACACGATCCAAAGCAACTGATGAGCAGCAATTTGTTTACTGCCTACTGCTGAACAATAATACCAATAGAGTGCATGCATGCTCTTCATTCTCAGCAGTTCTGAGGTAAAATACATTCAATCAGATCACAGTGAAGAGTTTTAATCACACAGCTATACCATCGTGCATATTTCACACGAATCATTCCAACAGAGTATTTCTCAAGCATACATTTTGAGAGTTCAGTAATTTATTTACCCTTAACATCATTTTAACATATTCAGCAAACACTGCCCAGTAGAGTCTGTTTCCGCCGAAGGAACGCCGCATAAAAAAGGCACCTGCCCTTCGTAGCAGCTCACCAACTATTTTCATTCCTAGGAAATCTGAAAAACAATCAAACAAAAACCAAAATCACACACACAAAACTTACTTATTAATATCAACCAGCAGAATCAACCACTTTCTCTAACACACTGATTCTATTACCAAAATAAGTATCTCTTTCAAGGATTCTGTTGTTGCAAATACCTTTATTTGGCTTTTATATTGTCCAGCAAGACCTATGTAGACATGAAAGGCATAATATGCTTTCAATTTTTTTTTGTAAGCAGCATTCACTTAAAGCAATTTATTTTCATAACTTAGATGGCCAGATATCAACCATAACAAAGGGTAAGTTTCTGAAGTACACTGTCTCACTCATCTTCAGAAAAATCAGCTACCACAGAAATTAACTGATCAATTACACTGTATGATACCACTTATGATGCTGATTTACCACTTTGGGAGGTGTACACCAAACCACAGCAAAAATCTTTTATTGTTTTCTAGTTTCAAGCAACAGCAGACAACGCTTAACTTATCAAAACCAAGAAAAAACAAATTTCCTAGAGAAGCATTTATAACAAGTCTACACAGCAGCTGGCCATGCACCACTTAAACCTCCTTGCAACCTCAATCCATGAAACACTTGAGAACAGATACTCAGTGAGTAAAATAAATACCTATTTCCAGCGGCAAAGCTGACAATGACTGCCTTGAAGATGTCATATGTCATACACACACATATATCTGACATGTGTGTGTTTGTGTGTGAAAAAGGATAAAAAAAAGTTGGCTACAGGACTCTAGACAGCTACAACAGCTGTGAGAGCTTCCCATATGCAGAGGTCCATCTTTTTTCCTTACTCTCCTACCCTCCCTCTCTCACCACAACATAGACTCTAGCCCCTCCCTTACTTACACCCTCCTGCTGCATACTCAACTTCCCAACCAGGATGGTGGCTGCATGTCCAATGCTTCCCACCACCACACACTGCCATCCCACAAACAGGAACTGAAACACATCCTGTCACAGACCTCAAGCCTACAACACGTCTGTGCCTCTAATCTGATTTGCTTCTGAGACCTGAGACACAAACATAATCACAGCATCAACTAGATTCCTGCTAATGTACTATATAAGCATGTACTTTGGTGTAACTGACAACTGTTTACCTTCCCTTAGCTAATCCTCATAGATCTATCCATATGCTACTTGAAGCCAAGTGATAACTAACAAAGCAGAGGCACCTACCACTGATATTAGGACAGCATCTCTCCACTCAGCACAAGTACCACTTTGAGAATTAGTTTGTAAAATGCATCTTATGAACCTGTAACACAATATGCAGCAAATACAACTACAACCATAGAGAAGCGTGTTTTCTCCAGATGAATTTAAAATACACACATGCAGCAGTATAATCAAGCTGCAAGTCCCTAATTCTGAAGAACTTTGACCCCAAAACACTTAAAAAAATGTTAATCACTAAAAAAAATCCCTCTAAGCTAAGCTAACAGTATCTTAAGAGACTGTTTTGAGGCCCAAAACTCAAAAAGACTCTAATCCAAAATTCAGCAAAAGATTACACTGATACCTATGACAGCATGTGAGCAGATTGTGAACAACATGTGACACGTAAGCAGCTGCGACACATTGATTGAGGAAGCTGTATGACATCAACTTTGGAATTCACCAAAATCTAACCTTCATTACACAGGAAAGACACCACTGAGTCAAAGACCAGCAGAATCTTGTTTCCCCTAGAAAGCACATTCTCCCAGCTTTCGCTGATTTTCTGCTGGTCTTCCTAACCTCTTGATTCCTCTTCCTAACCTATCCTAACCAACCAAGAAACAGAGTAGTAGAGAAGTGGGTTCCCAGATCTTTGCTAGCATGTCCGTGCAGGTTACAGTACTACACCAGACCTGAGCTTGTTATCTCCCTGCTTAAAAGACCTGCTTTGATACCCAGGACTTCCAAGATCAGGAAGTGCTCAGTTATCTCAGTTAAGTGCTGCCAGACTCTGGATTTGCAGAAAGCACATTAACTCAGAAAATATTTACTCTTTAAGTCTTCACGAATTGTTTCTCACAAATATTCTGGCTGCGTCTGCTTTAGAATTGTGATCTCTGATGTGAAATTTCATTTCCCAGCCAGCTCTGCTCTCAGCACTTCATGTAATAGAGTTCTGCCAATGCTTCAAGGGAATCAACAGTATCAGCAACAAGCACAAAGTGCTGGCACTTCATATCTGGCTACTATGAATGCACTTAAAAAGTGTATAAAGGATCACAAAAGGTTTTGCATACATGACAGCTCTTGGGCAAGTTTTGCCTGCTTGCAGGCCAAAAAAGCAATGCAGATGTTCTACACAACACTTATCTTTGCCCAGGCCTTGCGTCTACAGAGAGGGTATTTCTGGGCAAACTTGCTATAAAAAAACTCATCTTGATTGGACTCAGCACCAACGAGAGGCTTTCAGACACTGTAGGAATCTCATCCAAGGAGATCTTAAGATGACATATTTGGAACAGAAGTTAAGCACAAATACTTACAGTAGCAGCTACCAGGTCCCTTGCTACCAATTGTCTGAATCCTGAAAATATTATTGAAAGAACATACTTGCCTATTCCTGCAGCAATGACAGGCAAAGCCAAGTCATATGTATATAGCAAATAAGACAGCATCAAAAAGTCTACGTAGCTTCGATGACTGGGCAGCAGTACAACTGGATGCTCCTGAATGGCGTGTTGCAACTAAAACCACAACCAAAAAAACCAGAACAATATTGTTTCAATATTTACTGAAATTTGCAAATACAGAACTTCACAGGGCTTAAGACAAACAGAAACTGACATGTTTGAGGGTAGTTTCTCTGTCCACATACTTTCTACCTATTGCAGCATGGAACCATAGGAAGCTTGGAGCAGTAGTTTCCAGACTAGCAATCTGTGGTTCACAAACATCAAAGGACTCAAATGCCAGGGCCACCTCATTATGTGATAGTCTAATTCAAACCCCTTTTGATAGGAATGGGAAACCAAATAGGGACTGTCAAGGCTGACACTGCTGTCTTTCAGGGAATGCACTGCACCTTCCAGAACAGCAGCATTCTGCAATGATAACAGCTCCATAGGAAACTGATGGAAACTTAAGGCACCTCCTGCCTCAGAGGCACACAATGTTTCACCACTCTTAGCTGTATGAAGGTTTTGCAGAACAGCCAACCCACTTGGCCACATAACATGAGGCTTTCACTCCCAGTTCAGCAAAACACATTATTAAATTTATAATATAATTTAGAAAAGCTCTCTCAGTGTCTAACAGAATCGCTGACACATGGTATTCATTATCATAAGAAGCATTTGGAAAACATACAAAAAGTCTTGCTGTTTGCCCTTAAAATACTCATATATCATCTGTCTTTCCCCCCAAAACTTACTAAGAAATGCAGTAATAAACACAAGGGCAGTCTTTTTTTCCAAACTATGCTTTTCATGTTTGTTACTTGAAACAGAACTTAAAGTCTTTGTCCAAGGGACTGGTATGAAAATATTAGAACTACAGTTTTATTTCGTCCCCCCTCCATGAGTACTCACTCTCTGCATTCCTTCTTCATTCACACAAACTCTCTGGAAAAGTTGTTTGAATATTTTGCTCAGAGTAAATGCAAAAAATCTGACAGCTCCTAATTGCATGTTGTGGCCCATCTCATCCAAGATTTCCATGGCTTCTTCTTGAATAATATCAGGTGATTCTCCCATCTCTTTTGCTAACTAAAGAGAAACAAACCAAACAAAACAGCAGTGAGATGTTGATCCCTTTTAATTGGCCATGCACACCGTCCTATGTGCCACAACAATTACAGAACTACTGCAACAGTCAGCAAGATTTTATTTTATATGACAGGCATGGGTAATATATCATACAGAACCTGTTTAGTGCCAGCCAACAATACAGCACCAAGTTACAGCTATTTAAAATAAAGAATGAGCTTAGAGTCAGTGGCGGGGCAGGGGTGGTGGTGATATGTGTGTGCAACAATTTCCCTCCCCTAAACACACCACCTGGATGTTTTAACCTGTAGCATCTTCAGAGGAGATTTAACTTTGAAGAATATTTCCTGCCTGAAGAAGGCTGTGTGCCATTTTCTTTGACTCATAAAATGAAGGCTATGTTTACAGAGACATTCACAAGTAAATCTCTGAAGTGTACTTGGGTTTAAGTGCATTAGATTTTAAGACTTGGCTGAAAAACCTCAGCCCTATCACACTTCAACTTCTTTGTAATGTATTACTTTGGCAACAGCTAGCTGAAGCATACAAAGCGCTGTCTCTACAAAGTTTGCATATCAATGATGTTTTTTCTGTTGCTATGCACATTCCCTTTTGAAGTTTCTAAAATCAGATTTAAATAGTGGTCATCCCTCCTGTTTGATACTTTGAATCTAGAAATATTTAATGGAAAAGTTAGTCTTTTACTGTTATGGAATGAGAAACATGCCTTTTACTGAGCAGGAGGAAGAAAGCGGAGGAATGGCAGAAGGAAAAAACCTTCCAAAAATCACAGGTCTGTTTAGAGGCAAGCAGTGCCTAGTTATTATTTCTATTTTGTGACATATGAGAAAATCCATCTCTTCCAATCGACCTTTATATGCTACCCTAGTATCATATCTAGTGGTTCAATTGTGCTTTAATAAATGTGTTATCCTTCATCCTGCGGAGCTATAACTGATTTTCTAAGGCTCAAGTGGACACATTTTTTTGCTTAAGTGGTTAAAATAATCACTCTCTCTTAGGAAGCAAAAAAACCTTATTCTCATTGTTCAGTAGGGAGATACTGTTCTCATTCACCAGTAACAGGATTACCACACAGTAGAAGGCTTACCACATAGTTGATCCTGTGTGAATTAAGTGCACATCCACTATAGAGCTAAGCATTTACTCCCTCAAATCAGAAATCAAAAAAACCAGGCCTGTCACATATAGCAAACTAAACCAAATTTACTTGACTTCCCATACTGAACATTAGTAACCCCAGCAATTTGTCACAAGAACAAGCTCTAGTATGCCTTTTTTAAACCTTGCCCAGGCAGGAGGCACACTAATTGCAGCATTGGGCATATTGCCCAAGATAGTCTCAGTTAGGTACTTCCAGTAATCCTTAGTGCAAAGCTGGTAACTAAGTTGCAAAGACAGGTCTGCTAAACTCCCTTCAACCACTTCATGCTAGCCAGGAAAATATCCATCAAAATAATTTTTCATCAAAAAAGCAGCACTTCAGAAGAAAAAAAAGTCACACAAATGTCTTTGTGTCAAAACCTCTAAAATATTTTCTTTCAGTAAATGTTGTAGTGTTTCTAAAGTTGAAAGAGTGGGGTTTTTTGATCTCATGCTACTTAGCAATTCAGGCCAGCAACAGGACTACTTTGTAGAACATGGTCCAATTTGTCACATTGTAACAGGCTTTGATATACCATAAGTAACACTGACCATTTAAAGAAAAAAAGAAAAAAGAAAAGTTACGGTAGCCACTCAGGACTCTCCAAAATATGTTACACACCTCCACTGTCCTGGAATTATTTCTCATTAATACTGGAAATAATTACTTTGCTAACTAACACACACTGCTATTGCAGCCACTTCAACACAACGTAAAATATAAGCCTGTTTGACTATAAAATATTTTATTAATTACAAAGTAGTAGCTGCCTTTCATATTAAAATGAAAATATGGTTACACCTTAGTGTTTCCAACTCAAAAGAATTCTCTATGAAATCTAACTCTCTTTTTTTGGGGAAGGTGCATTCATGACTGATTCATAAGTACATCATTAGCCTATAAAATTCTTACAAGACATCCTCAAAGTACAAAAGCATCTACTAAAAAAGAGAGTGCTTATGTCTTTCATAATGCTGATCTGTGGCAAAGACAGCGGAGAAGGAAAAATACCAGTCAAGCACATGGGATAAATCAGATGGTGAAGTGTTGCAAAATCAAAACACTATTTCATGAATCAGCTATCTAACAGCTTTAGTGGCAACTCCATGGTAAATGAGCATTTGTTTTTCCTGCCAAAAGAGTACAGCTCTCAAGTTACTGATTTATTGGACCGTCTTTCAAAGTACAGCTATCATGCTTGACAAGGTCAGCCATAACCTTTTTCCCTGCTGGCACACAAAATTTGGCTGTGTTATATCAACCACATCTTGCAGCTCAGTGACCAGACTCACCTGCTTGATAACATATTGAACTTGCTCTGACTGGAGAACAGCACTTTTAATAGCATTTGGCTTGCAAGGTGAAAGCCCCTTGTAGATCACAGGAGTATAACATTTCATTGCGTATCTCAAGTCACTGGACAATCGTCTTTCCTCCAAGATATCTTCAAACTCATCTCTTTTCTTTGATGTGAGCTCTTTCTGCTGGGAACATACAAATAAATAATGAGACACTGTCTCAATCCATTTGGCAGTCTGCTTGGCTACAGTACCAAAATAATCATAGAATAATAGAATGGTTTAGGTTGGAAGGAACCCTAAAGATCACTGATTTCCAACCCCACTGCCGCAGGCAGGGACACTTCCCACTAGACCAGGTTGCTCAAAGCCCCATCCAACCTGGCCTTCAACATTTGCAGCGACGGGGCATCAACAACTTCTCTGGGCAACCTATTTCTGTGCCTCACCATCCTCATAGTAAAGAATTTTTTCCTAATATCTTATCTAAATCTCCCCTCTTTCAGTTTAAAACCATTCGCCCTTATCCTATCCCTACGTGTCCTTGTAAAAAGTCCTTCTCCAGATTTCTTGTAGGCTCCCTTTAGGTACTGGAAGGCTGCTATAAGGTCTCTCCTGAGCCTTCTCCAGGCTGAACAAACCCAACTCTTTCAGCCTGAAAACCTTCAGAGAGGTGCTCCAACATGCAATACTTTTGCAATGTTTGGGGTTTTTCTTTTTAGTTTTCTATAAGTGTCTGCATTCCACACTCAGAGTGCATGAACAAG
Organism: Psittacula echo; assembly: GCF_963264785.1. NCBI lineage: Eukaryota > Metazoa > Chordata > Aves > Psittaciformes > Psittacidae > Psittacula > Psittacula echo. The sequence goes on along the minus strand of NC_137738.1, from coordinate 31,641,560 downwards.
TATTACCGGCTTGGAACAATGATGCAGAAAGAAACTAAAAAACTCTCAAAAAAACCCCAAACAAAACCCCCAGCCCTTTCCAACTGCAGGTATTCGCAACACCCCATGCCATGTTTCTTAATTCTGCCCAGCAGGAGGAATCTGAGAAAATACCTGGGCTTGGAAAGCTAAAGTGCCTTGCCTCCAGCCTCTCCATGATTAATAGGTATTAACTAAATCACCTTTGATTCCAGCTTTCACAGCTTCATGAATACAATGCCACAAATGACTTTATAAAAACATAATCATCAACACAAAAAAATAATCCCTGCTACTTTAAGTTATATCTCAGATCTTGGTGATTTGTGCTGGCTTTCAGCAAGCTTGCACATAGGTACATAAAACACAGCCAGTCAGGAGCAAATAAACAAAAAAGCATTATCAGCCACTTGAAGATCAAAATGCAACATGGTGCACACGTAGGTAAAAACAGAGCACAGCCTCTGAGTAACCAAAACCACTAAGCAGGAAATTAATGGACAAATGATCAAATGGTACATCAGGAATTAATTGTAGATCTGTCCTGATGCAGATACCTCAGTCAGTATTGGTTATGATCAAGCATATTCATTAGAAGAAGACACTAAAACTAAGAACGCTCGTGTCTTCTGCAGCACCACCTGAAGAGTAGCTCAGGCATCCCTTTCATTCATTCTGCCTGCCTCCCCTCCCTGTATACAACCTCTGCAGAACCAGTCTGACAATGAAGGATAAACCATGCTGTTCCATGGGCTCTTACAGTGACCTTTTCTGGTGCTGAGAGGAACGCCTGGCCTGCAAACACCAGAGAGAACACTGGGAACAGAGAAGCAAAGAGCCCAGCAGTGTTTTCAGCCTTGGGAGAGGGAGTCAGGTTTCACTGCCAGCTGACCACAGCCACATCAGCAACACTGTCAATGCAGCTGACATTTAAAGTAAGTAGAGAGCAACGTTCAGTCCTTGTCCATTCATCAGGACAAGATAATTTGGCAAAACAAAACCCCAAAAGCAGGAGTATCTCCACTCGAGAACCACAGGAAGTACTTCAAGCCTCAACTGCATTGAAAGCCAATTTCATTTCATCAGACAGCATACATCCTAACATAGTGTTTGACCTTCTCATATTATTTTCCACCCACAGTATAGTAAATTTGGATACCATCCTTCTCCTCCAGTAGCATTTGGTAGATCATCTAACTTTTCTTTCCACTACTGTCGCTTAGAGAATTGTCCCGCAGTAACAGCAGAACAAACTCCCCAGGGACTTTTAAAACAGTCCTATAAAAGGTATTAAGCACAGGCCAATATTAATTCAAAACTTTAAGGTTTGGGTTTTTTTCCCCTGTACGGTTTAGTATCAGTTTTCTATCCTTCTTCTTCCACAGCTTTCAACTAGTTGGCTTTGCAAGAGCCAGGCATGCTAAGAACTGTTAAGAAAACTGGGAATAGTTTGTATTAGCCATCTGTTGGCATGGACACCTTGTATCAACCACCTTGATTAAAAATAAAACAGAAAGAAAAAATCCCTTGTGCTCTGTAATAGCAAAAAAGTATCTCAGAAGAGCACCAGGAAACATTAGCTGGCTCTAAGAACATACCTACTTAGGTCAGTATGTGACAAGGCATTGCTCAGAAAATCTACACACCATTTGCGTCAATTACCAAAGTTTAAATCCTGCAATGTACAACTACACAAAACCCAGCACTCAGCCCAGGATTCAGCACCCAATCAGCTGTCACTGTGCTGCTGTAGCCATTCCCCAACACGGCTCTGGTGACCAGAGGTTTGCAAAGGCCATGATCAACTGAAAGGTCGCCTTGCTATCACTGCTCTTCACTTAACTTGATTTGATGTGCAACTGATTTCTCTCCATGGCAATAGTCATTTTCGCGCCCTGTCCTGAAGTAGGGCTGAGGGAGCCAAAACACACACTTTACCAACCACTACGGAAGAATACTTTCACACATTACAGCCAAGCTGCTGTTCCAGCTTCAGGTGCTGACTCGTAGAGAGAGCACACTGAGAAAATAGGCTGCTGTAAGCCTTAACATCAGAAAATTCAGTTATGTGTACTGTTATTGCAACACCGGTTAAGTACAAAAGACAAACAGCAGGAGCCTGGCACTCCTCTGCTTCTGAGGAACCTTTGAAATCAGAAAATCAAGGGTGCTCATGATGCATTTGGGATATCAGCATACAGCCAAGAGACACAAGTTTGGGAATCTTTGGTTAAATCAGGAGCTGTTTCCCTCTCTCCCCAGCCCCATCCCTCCAAATGCAGGTACCCAAATCTCCTTCTCTGAGGCTAGCACAGGAGCAGTGGTGAAACTGCAGGGTCAATAAAGTAATTTCCATCATGTAACACGGGAAAACATGCTTCCGCCACTCCATCTCTACAGCAATTTTGTAGCGCTGAACTCATCGCTTCTGGCAGGTTTGGTTCCCACAGACCTCCAGGTAGCTGCTGGACACTGCTGCTCCCAAGAAGAGCCCCAGCCACCACTAGCCCGACCTTCTTTAAGCCGGTTGCAGTTCCACAGCGGCAGAAGCAGCTTGGGGAGAAGCAGCGCTCGGCGTCGGGCTTCGACTGTCGCGACTGACACTACAGGTACCGGGGAAGCAGCCAGAGAGGAGAAGCAGGCCGCCTGGGGAAGGTGAACTTGCGAGAGGAAATGTCCGGTTCCTGCCTTGCCACGACCTGTCCCAGCTGGGCCCCGGCAGAAGCCTCGTCTCCCCAAATCCCGAAAAGCGGAGCCTCCGCACAGAGGCCGCTTGCCCCCTCCCCGCACCGGGGGCAAGGCCGGGGAAGTCGTGTGCGACACACCCGCAAGCCTCCCTCCGGAGCGCGGCCCCCAAGCCGGCGGCAAGAGGGGCTGCGCCGAGCGCCGTTACTCCGCTTCAGATTGAACAGCACCGGCACGGGGATGAGCGAGCAGCCCCTTCCCCAACGGCACCGCACCCCGCTGCCCGACGCTGCTTACCGAGTACATGGGAGCCCCTCGTCGCCCCCGCCCAGGCGCCGCTGCCGCCGTTGCCGCTGCCATGGTCCTGCGCGCTCCTCCGCGCCGCCCCGCGCCCCGTTCAGCCGCTCTACCCCGTCGCAGTGGCCTCCCGGCCGCGGCCACCTCCCGCGTTACCCATTGCCTCGCACCGCCCCGGCTCGGCTGCCCGGCGCGCTGCGGCAGGCGCGGAGGAAGGCGGGGGCACCGCGAGATGGGCGGTGCCATCTTCGGGGCGACGGGAGCCGCTTGGGATCAAACGCGCTTCCGCCCGCCGCAGCTATGGGGTCGCGGGAGTCGTGTCGCCGGTTGGAGGTGGTGCTTGGTGCCCTCTACGATCTGGGTGGGTGAGCGGGCGGGCGCGGGGCCTTCCCTGGAGGCTGTGGAGGGGGTTGAAGCGGGGTCGCGCGTTCTCACTCTGGAGCGGAGTGACGGCGGCCGCGCACAGCTGATCCGGAGCATGTGTTCCGCCCGCAGGTGAGGAGACCGGTGCTCGGCGGGCCGCGGAGGACAGCGGGGCGAGTGCAGGGCCAGCGGCGGCAGCAGAGGAGAGCCAGGGACCGCAGCCGGCGGCGGGTGGGCGGCGCGGGGCCCGCGACTTCTTTGGGGAGCTGCGGGCTGAGCTGGGTGATGCCGCCGCCGTCCCGCCGCCCTCTGCCGCGCCGCCGGCAGTGGAGGTCGTGGTGTTTCGGGGCAGGAGGAGGAAGAGGCCCCCGGCGGCCCCCATCGGCGGTGCCCAGGTAAGGCCGGGCAGAGGGCTGGCGGGGTATTTCTTTTTAAGCCGCACTGGAGACTTGACACTAGGCAAGAGCTGGACTGGGATGCCCTTTCCTCGTGACAATTAAAAGCAGACAAACGTTTCTGTATGTTTGTGATTTAGTTTTTCTATCTCCCCGGTCTGACACTGTAAGTTGTGAGGCACTTTCCATAATTCCCACTCCCATCCGTATTTCCTTCCCTGCTCCTAGTACAGCTACCTGGAAATCCAAGATCCTTTGGCAGTTTGTGTGCGAAGTTTGACAGCATCCAATCCTGAGATTTCCCGTAGTGCTGCTGGTAGGAGCCATCTGAAGAAGGGGCAGGACTTGAACACTTGTTTTTCTTCCAATTTTAGAAGTTCTCTGAACAAGTATCCTATATTTGAAATAGATTTATCCCAACGAAATAAATCGATCTGCAGAAAGGACTCTTGATAGACTCCTGTCTACAGCGAGGTATCAATGAACAGGAAGCAAAGCCTCTTGGCTACTTCTGTGCCTAAGCACTTTGTGTGGTGCTCTGTTCTTGTCAGTAGGTGTGGATGTGAGCTGCCAAAGCGTTCTCCTCTTCTCTAGTACCACACCACCACTTGGCTGTTTACAAGGAATATGCGTCTTGGAGGCTCAAGTGCAAGGTCCTACACCTGGGTCGGTGCAATCCCAGGCACAGCTACAGGTTGGGCAGAGAAGAGATTCAGAGCAGCCCTGCAGAGAAGGACTTGGGGGTGTTGGTCGATGAAAAAATGAACATGAGCCAGCTTCAGTGTGTGCTTGCAGCCCAGAAAGCCAACCATGTCCTGGGCTGCATCAAAAGGAGCGTGACCAGCAGGTCAAAGGAGGTGATCCTGCCCCTCTACTCTGCTCTCCTGAGACCTCACTTGGAGTATTGTGTGCAGTTCTGGTGTCCTCAACATAAGAAGGACATGGAACTGTTGGAACAAGTCCAGAGAAGGGCCACGAGGATGATCAGGGGACTGGAGCATCTCCGGTATGAAGACAGGCTGAGAAAGTTGGGGCTGTTCAGCCTGGAGAAGAGAAGGCTGCGTGGAGACCTCATAGCAGCCTTCCAGTATCTGAAGTAGGCCTGTAAGGATGCTGGGGAGGGACTCTTCATTAGGGACTGTAGTGGTAGGACAAGGGGTAATGGGTTCAAACTTAAACAGGGGAAGTTTAGGTTAGATATAAGGAAGAAGTTCTTTACTGTGAGAGTGGTGAGGCACTGGAATGGGTTGCCCAAGGAAGTTGTGAATGCTCCATCCCTGGCAGTGTTCAAGGCCAGGTTGGCTGAGGCCTTGGGTGGCATGGTTTAGTGTGAGGTATCCCTGCCCATGGCAGGGGGGTTGTAACTAGATGATCTTAAGGTCCTTTCCAACCCTAACTATTCTATGATTTTGTGATCACATTTGGCTGGTCAATGGGGAAAGGCATTAGATCTCAGTCCTCTGGTTTGGTTTTGCGATGCTAAATTCCCATTGTGCTACCAAAACCTGTGGCTGAGTTTCTTCCACAGCAGGAGGCCTGGAGAGGCTTTGCTGGAAGCTGAGCTGCCTTTCATGCTGAGCAGAGGGTACCTTGCTGGTTGATTGGCCTCCAGATTTTATAGCTTATGGCCATAACTTTAGAAGCCTAATTCTAAAATAAGCTCTGAAGGGCCAACACAGCTGTTTTGAATTCACGGAGACTTCCTGGTATCTGGGGTTTGACCCTTGGAATTGGAAAGTTTGAGAGACTGACCAAGCAGTTGGTTGAATACATACACCTTTGTGGTTTTTGGTTTGTTTTTTTTTTCTGGCACATTTTCCTCTCAAAATCGGCCTAGATTATTATTATTCTTACACTTTTTACAATTTAAATTTTTCTGCCTGAAAAAACTGGTGTTAGGCTTGTTAATAAAATGCTTTGAAAATAGCCAGGGTTTTTTGTGATTGAAATGGACTATTTTATATAGAAACTTTTGCAGAGTGGAGAGAAGTTTGGGGTTGACTCTGGTGGATGCAGAGGGAAGACCTGATAAAAGCCTGGGATCTGAACATGTGACTCAATGTGACTTAATGGCCTGGAGAGTGAAAAGGAAATGCATTAAAAGCCTTTAGGTTCGGTTTTAACACATATTTAATACTCCTGCTTCCTTAGAGAGGATAGTGCCCTTGAGAGCAAGCAGGGAAAGACAAGCACATGCTACTTTTGAACAGATCACTGTTTCTCCACCTGGATCAGCATGCTTGGGAGCAGGCAGCGCGTCTGTTCAGAGAGGTGGTTCAGCACGTCCTCCTTGAAATCAGGAGCTGGGCACAATCCAAAATATTCCTGGGAGACTTGCTACTGCTCTGAAGTGCCCCATGTGGGACTTTCTCGTACCAAGCAGGTGTGGAGCTATCCCTGGGGATTTTGCACTTTGTTTTCTTCCTAGGATAAGGTCTGTCCTTCCTGGAGAGTTCCTGTCCAAACCGAGAACTGCTGATGGAAGGTCTCTTTTTAAATCAGGGAGTGGAAAAGATGTAGTTTTTCACTGATCTCATTTTGAGCAAGTAGTTCCTTTAAATAGCATTAAGTAGAGTTCACCATTTGCTGAAGGTCCATCATTTGGAGCTGTTTCTCTTGCATTAGTTGAGCTGGATATATCTGGATATCTGTCCTTGCAGTTACAAACTAAGCTTGTTCTGCATGTCACCACCAGCTATCGGTACATGTGCTGTTACCTCTGTGCTCTCCATCTCAAACAGAATGACTTAAAATTCGTGCCCTGACTTGCATTAGCAGTTTGGTATGGATTTGGAAATGGAAATATGCATGATGCTTAGCTCATCTGTGGCAGTTTTTCTCTCATAAAATGTAATTTGTAATTGAAACTATAAAAGTTAATTATAGCCGTTAGTATCTTTCTGAATTATGAAATGCTCTGAAAGTGTTAGCACATGATGCAGGCAAGAAAATGCAGGACAAAGCTATATGCACTGTGCTATAATAACACCCTATAAATTGTGCAAGGTTGTTTCAGTAAGACCCTATAATATCTATATATTAAAAATGCCATTGAGACTGTGTCTTTTGATAAATCCAGGTAATAAAGCTAGAAGAAGATACTGCTGGAAAGCTGTGTACTCTTCCCTACAAATCATTTAACATTTCACTGCTTTCCATAAAACTATTAAAATCAGCATTTAAACTGGTGTTAATTGTTACATTAATTCAAAATTATTTATTTTGTTTATAGATCAAACCAGTGGATGAAGAGAAAAATGCAGGCAAACAAGAATTTAACTTTGAAAAAGTAAGTCAGCAGGGCCTATCTAATCTCTATTTTAGTGTGCAGGTGTATGTATTTGTATCCTTTGAGAAGCTATGGTTGGACTGATGGGAAATGCTTCCAGAAAAAGTTGTCTTGTAGGTGAGATTTTCGTATAGATAATTTTGACTGCGTGCCATGCCAAAGGAGGAGAATGCTGGCTATTGTCAACTGTTCTGTGTGAAAAGAGGCGTGTTACAACTTTGTGTCCTTTCTTTCTCATCTTTCTATGAGAATTTGAGGAGGCTCATTGTATGTTAGATGTGAAAAGCTGTGCAAGTATCCATAATGTTTAGCAGAGCTCTTTCAGGCCATGGTGTTAATCTTGGATTTCTGATCTCATGTGAGAGGGGGCAAAAGTGTATTTGCATCTATTTTTGAAACAGCAGATGAGTTTTTTTCCATTCATCTTTTTAGTTTTATCTGTTCTTGTAGGAATATAACTAGCATTGTCCTTCTTAGTGATTTGTTTGCAGATCTGCGCATGTTGTTTTATATGCCTGATCTGTGCTGAAGGACATGCTGTGATCCAGTGAAATCTCTCACTGGACATTCTGTATGGAGCTCTGTACTGCTAAGAACAGCAGGGATTTAACCACTGACTTTAAAAAGATAATGAATTCACCACTGGTTTTGCCAGGGTATTCTTGTGCAGTGTCAGGTCAATGTGTGTGCTTAGTCAAACCACTTCACTCTCTGCCCATCTATGTTTCTCACTGGTTAAGTGCTCTGCAGCCAAGGAACGAGGACATTGTGTAAATGTTGGGTGCTGTGCGTAGAGCATTTCGTTGTTCTTTGTGCAGCACAATAGAATTTATTTTTATATGGAGGAGATCCATTCCATGTTATTTTATGTGAAATGAGAATGGAAAATTGTCCTCACCAGTCCTCACCACCCAGAGATTAGATAGACAGTAGTTAACTGTTCTGCAGTACAGCTTTAAATTTAAATTCAGTTGTATTTTATAGTGCATTGATTTCAGGTATTAGCCAGAGTTTCTTTGGGAGTATGACCTTGTTGTGGTCTATCAAGCGTTATAACAAGTTGGACAGATTATGAAGTGCTTGCAATTTTCTGTAATGTTTTAGGCTCGTCTGGAAGTGCACAAGTTTGGAATAACTGGCTACAAGAAGCAGGAACAACGCATATGGGAACAGGAACGTGCTATCATGCTGGGAGCCAAGGTAATTGTCACTTGGTTTGTGCTGTCACCCACGTGCTACAGTGCAGGAAAGCAGTAAAAGCACTGGAGAGGTTTGCCAGTATTTGTTTGAAACAAAAGATACTCTGCCCTGACCCTTCTTCCAGTCCATCCTTAGTTTTGTATTTTCTATTCTGTCTTGTCTATTTTATGTAGATGTTTGGGAAATGAGTGTGGTTGTGTTATCAGAGATGTTGTACAGATGAAATGTGACTGATGGGGCAGAAACCAACACTTACTGATTTTTTTTATTTTTATTTTTTTAATCAGATCATTCAGAACTAAATTGTTGGAGGGAGGGGATTGCTCTTTAAAGCTTCACTCTTCCATTGAGTTAAAGATGGGAGAACTTTCCAATTTTATTTATCATCAGTGGTGTAAAAGAAAAAATAAAATTGTAGTTTTTTTGGGAGTTGGCGAGTGTGGGTTTTCTTTCTAGTTCAGCGTGTTAAGTGGAAGCCTTGTAGGACTGATATAAAGCATAAACATCCCTTTTTACTGTCTCTGTGTGTCTACCTTGCATCCCTTAGTCCCTTCTTCTCACTCAAAAGGAAATAAACCATTTCTAATGTTCTACCACCACCACATGAAGAATATTGTCCATGCAAGTGTGTGAATACTTTTTGAACCTATTTGAAAATTCATCAGTGGTATCCCTCCTGCTCTTTATTGCAGCCCCCCAAAAAGGAACATTGGAACTACAAGACTTACCAAAAGAAAAGGAAAGAGGAAAAACCAGCAAAGGATGACGATAAGGGAAAGGTTTGTGTTACATTTTCTATGTAAAAAGGCAGCATGTAAGAGCCAGTCCAAGACCCTGACAGATGATGCCTCAGGCGCAGGAGGAGTGCCCGAGTTTGACACTGGCTGCTCCCCATGGAGTGGGTTCCCGGCTCCAGCAAGACTAATCTCATTAGTAAAAGCTGACTGTGTGCAGTGTGAAGGCCATGGAGTTAGGCTTGTGTTGTGGTGGGTTTCACTGCTTAATCCTTTGAGGCTGATAGATTGATGACACAAAATCACCAGTTGTTGGTTTGTTTGTTTTTTCAATCTTGCCTCTTAAGGGGGAAAAAGTGGCCTTCAATTAAAGTTTGTTGCATGTTGTCTGACCATAGAGAGACAGATCTTCAGCTGCTTTTATGTCAGCACAATTCCATCTAGGATCTTGCTCATTGTTTAAAGCAAGGGTGAGGTTTCTGTTGCATCTGTCCTCTAATATGGCCCATCTGGCTCTGAGCCTACTCCCTGCCTCTCCATGGAGCCTTCTCATGTAGGTGGGAGCAGAATGTGGGGTGGGTAATTGCTCGACCAGCCTGTTCCATGCCACCTAGGGGACCTGCTTCTCCTCTGTCATGTGGCTCAAAGTGCATCCAGTTCATGACCAGACATGGTTGAACCCTATTATTTGACAGGTACGCTCAGTCAGGTGACAAGACACACCTGCTGGGGAGCAAGTCCATCTTTTGACCCAACGATCTGTCACATGCCCAAGAAGCAAGCCTCTTTCCTCACATGGCAGGGGCAGCATGTTAGTCATGAGAGGGCTGTACCCTAACTCATGTCCCCTTCCATAAGGTGACAGGAAGGGCTCTGGGCACCCTAGCAGTGTCTTTGTAATATGTTGTGTCACTTGGCCTATCAGAAGGTCTCCCAACCTGCTTTAAATGTCTGCTGCTCCATGATGCAAAGGCTACCAACTATGTGTTTTCTGTGCAGATGGTTGTTTAGCCAATATGCTCTGTTCTTTTTCCATTAAAATATGTATCTTTAAAAGCAGGAACATAAAGGTGATTCTCTTAAGAAGAAGAAGAAAGAACAGGAGAGGTGAGCCATTTTTAACATGGTTAAAAATAACTTGCTTTTGTATAGCCTCCCAAGTGTATTTTCCTAATGTAACTATGCACAGTCTTATACCAGAAGTCATGCAAATCACAGTGGAAGGAACTTCACCAGCTGCAGAAGGACTCAGTCACAAAATGGTGATGTTGCTCTGTGTCTTCACAGTTTCAGAGGCTTTAGTTATGCAGCTTAACTGAAAATACATCAGTTCTGTGCCAACATGTCTGAGACTGCAGCTAGAGGTGAGATGGATGGAAATCCTTGAGTACAGACCCAGGGTATACCACTTACGCACAGCATTTGCTCTGAGAATTAATCTGTGCAAAACACAAGCTACAGTGTACAGAGGCTTGAAAGGTGAAGTGACATTCTTAATTGCAGTGTAGCAGGTTCACTGAAATGCACTCTTCTTGCTCTTTCCAAAAGTCTTTGTGTTTCTAAACTCTTTAAAATATAAACCACTTGGTAATGTGCTGCAAATTTTGAATGTCTGCGCAGGCAGTAAATGTTCTGGGGTCATTACTTGCTATGATGAGATATTCCATAATACCAAACACTGATTGCTTTAATATTTTTCACCATACTAAGAGTTTTCATGAGTTTCTGTTGTTTCTCTTACTACTTTTTTGTTGTTGTTGTTGTCCTATTTCAGGAAGGCCAAAAGGAAGAAATCAGTGCCTAGCATTTGGCCTGCAGGACAAGTCGGAAAATTCAGAGATGGGACCTTGATTCTGCAAAGCCGTGATATAAAGAAGATTAAGTCATCTAAAGTTATCAAATGAACTTACAATACAGAGTAAAATGGACAATATGCATAAGAGAGAATTCATGTTGCTACCAACACAGACTTATTAAGCCTCTTGCCTTCCCACTATTTTTTACTTTATTTGTTGTTGTGGGGTTTTCTATATTCCATTCTGCCTTGGGAAGAATATGAGAATGTACCATTTTATAAATAAAAATAAGACTTTTTTATTAAGAATGTAGCAGAGACTATTTTTATTAGTCAATCCATGCTAAAGAAAGCATTTCACTTTCTAGAATCACTCTATTGACTGTAAGTAAAATATTCATCTAATTAATCGGTTGAAATATACAGCTCTTTGCTTTCATCTGGAAAAAGTATGGAAAAATCAATACCTTACTTGCTCTGAACCTGAAGTGGGTATTGTCAAGCATTTATCAGGCATATATCTCTGTCTGTATCTTTACAGATTGTTAGTGGGTAGTGGAACTGCTCCACATTTTTCTTATCCAGCAAAACCTCTTACGGTTTCCAAATTTTCTGCTCTGGAATGAAAATGAGATTTTTTTTCCGAAGTTTTGCCCCAGGTAGAGTTCCAGACTCAACTTGCACACCTCTGCAGAGATCTCTAAATAAGCACTGTTTCAAATGGTGGTGTGGTGGCTTGGTTGGTTTGGTTTTGAAAACAGGATCATGCAAGACTGAACTAAATGAGGCATAAGCACTCAATAGTTTCTGGTTGTTTATGCTTAGCTCGTAGAATCATAGAATAGTTAGGGTTGGAAAGGATCTTAAAATCATCAAGTTCCAACCCCCCTGCCATGAGCAGGAACACCTCACACTAAACCATGTCACCCAAGGCTCTGTCCAGCCTGGCCTTGAACACTGCCAGGGATGGAGCATTCGCATGTTTGTTTTGATCAGTGTTCCCATGCCTCATAAGGCTTTTCTATGAAATCTGTCAAAACTGAAGTTTGGATTTCAGATGTGGTATTTCTGAAATAACTGTTTTGTCCTCAGTAGCTATTTTTTGTTTCTTTGTTTTCAAGGTTGTGTTTCCATTAGAAATGGCAGTGGTTAGTAGCCTTCCAAAATGTCCTCTTAACCACCCTCAGAGTGAAGAATTTCTTTCTAGTATCTAATGTAAATCTACCCTCTTCCAGTTTAAAGCCATTATCCCTTGCTCTATCACTCCATGCCCTTGTAAAAAGTCCCTCTCCAGATTTCTTGTAGACCCCCTCTAGGTACTGTAAGGCTGCTGTAAGGTCTCCCCTGAGCCTTCTCCAGGCTGAACAAACCCAACTCTCAGCCTGTTTTCATAGGAGAGGTGCTCCAGCACTCTGAAGCAGGTGTATACGAGAAGGAAAACAGCCCTTACTGGAGAAACATCTTCTAGGTACGTTGGTGAAATTTGGTGTACCCTGCAGCCTAGGGAAGCAAGGCATGCTTCCTGGCTGCCACCTGGGAGCCCGAGTAAGATGGACTCTAACCCTGCATGAGCAGCAAGGTCTCTGCTAGCTTGCAGCAAGAAGAACAGCAGTATGGTCCTCTCCCCCAACAGCAGCATTGGAGGCTGCCCCCCTCACAGGATAGGGATGTATTCTGGGATAGGGAGAGCCACACCACAAAAAGGGATGTTTTCTGGTACACGCCTTCCTGCACACCTTCCACTTTATGTTCAGGTCCTGAGAAGTGCCTTGCCAGCACTAAGACGATTAAGAGGAGAGAGACAGCCTGGGGAGAATAACAGCTGGGTAAAAAATGGGAGTGTTTCTGGAGCCATATGGGAAGAAGGCTGTGCAGTTTGGTTGCTAAATACTGTTAATCACGTTTCATAATTGCATAATTTGATTTATTACTGGTTGCAGATTCAAACCAGAATTAACAGTCCTAGCCGGTTACCGGCTTAAGAGAAATACTAAATCATAATCGCGTGTGAAGGTGTAATCACTAAGAAGAATTGAGTACAATCAAGACCTGTTGAGGCAACAGATGGGCTTTGGATGTAGTGGGATAACCTGTATTTTTTAATTCCTGGTTAATCCTTGAGCTTGTGTTTTCACTGCTCACTTCTAGATAAAGTTTTGTTCAGCTGGCTTTGGGTATAACATGCTGTGGGAGTTTATGTCCTCAATCAGCTTTGGTAACTTAGAGGATTCACTTTCCACCTCCACAGCTCCCAGAAGCTATTTAGGTGTGAAACTTCGTCAGAATGAAGTGTCCAGTTTTTGCAGTCTCAAGCTTTTAAGCTGTGTTAAAGAACAGTTGAAAAAAAATCAGTTCTTATAATAAAAGGTTGAAAACTGCAATGCGGAGCTGACAGTGGGACATGAAAGCTTGGGGAGAGGGGGGAAATAAAAGCTTATTCAAATTTTGTATTTTCTCATTTAACGTTGGTGTGTGTGCATTACAAAAGGTTTCTCTTACAGGGTGATAGCTTGGGGCTTTTCATATCAAATCCCCAGAGTGCTCAGATAAACTTGGTACCAGCAGACCTATTTTGTTACTAGATGGATTAACAAAAATAAGAACAGTGGACATTTGGCAAACAAACTGTTGAGAACCTGTTATGCACCTACTGTTTCCTTGGACTGGTGTGTGTTATTAGTTAACAAGGTATGAAATGCATGTTCACGCAGCAAGCTGTCTTGCTTTCGGAGCATGTACTGATAGATTAAAGCCAGTGTTGACTGAGTAACTGATTACGGGTGAGGGAAAGCAGGGACCATCTTATTTTGCCCTCTCTCTGCAGTTGAATAGAGGAATGGGGGATAAAGGAAGAATATCTGGTGTCTTTCACATGCCTTTTACTGGGACAGTTTTTTTCCTGTTTCCCCAAATTTTAGCAAATCAGTCTGATTATCTTTCCTCCCGGTCAAACCCTTTGCCATGAAGGAGTTGACACCAAGTTGCTGTCTTTTGTAGGAAGACATAAAAAAAAAAGGCCATGATGGATGGTGTCTCCACATTCTTGTCTGTACTTACTCCTGATTGTTTTGGTCAGGTTTCTGTTTCTTACCTGGTGCTGCTGTTAGTGTGTTGGCATGTTTTATTCTGCTTTATTAACAGACATTTATGAAGGTTGCAGAGCTCTGATGAGTGCCTTTTGCAGAGGTGAGTGTGCTGCCTCTAGCATTGCTCTGTACCTCACAAGGCATCTGCTTGATAGAGGTGTGCAGCTCCAGGATGATATGTCATGTTAAATTACCTCACAAAGTTTTACCTTTCCTGCCCTGACAAGCTTTCTGTCCAGTCTGACTTTCACATTCATCTGAAGGCCTTTCCAATCAGTCACAGTTATTTCCAGTCTCTGCTTACTCCAGCATCAGAAATTTCTGGAGACTGGGAAATCACCTGAAGTGCCTGAGATGGGTTGGAGCTAAATAACACATCCCCAGGTGCTCTATAACCAACATGAGCCAGAGTTAATGGAGTGGTCCTGAGGAAGAGAGGTGTTTCATATGTCTGAAGCTGAGGCACGGGTGTTGCTCAGAGGGAGGACTCTTGGCTTTCTCCAGGTACCGGGTTATTTTTGACTGTGATAACAAAGCAGGTATCAACAGAGTTATGCGTGCATCCTGCAGAAGTGCCTCATCTACATTACGACATAATATTCTTTTATAGTAATTTTGTAATAATAAAGAGGGTATCGATGCTGAACTTGTTGGCAATGTTATAAGAATTTATTTAGAAACTGTAAAACAGCATAAACTCATAGGTCAGGTTTTCCAAAAGGGTAATAATAATAATAATAGTACACAAAGTTTTAGTTGGACCAAAAGACAAAAAGCAGTTTGTTTCTAATTCAAAAAATACAAACATTTGCTGCAGGTACAAAATTATAAAAAGTTTGTATTTTCCTCTTGATCTGGTGACAGACACATACAGCAGAGATGTATATTTCACCAGCTCCAAATTCATATAAGCAATGGGAAATGATGATAAAGAAAGGTCATGGTTAAAACACAGGAACAACTTATCGTCTTTCGTTTAACCAGAAGTAAACACCGTTATCTTATTCTTTTGCACATTTTTGGTTGCCAACATTTAAATTAGTGTTATTCATGCTTCATGTAACGATCAGAAATAACAGCAGGTTTACCTCATGCATTTATTTTTAATATTCATCACATAATTCTTCTCACCATGCTACCTAGAAAAGTTGGTGTTTTTATTGACAACATTTAAGGGAGTTGAAGGATGAAGGAACACAATCAGGATCCAGGAATATTTCTATCTACTGTTTCATAGGAAAATGTCAGAAATCTCCAATTAGCATTAAAAATAATTTTGTAATGAATTCTGTTTGGATCTGTCTGCAATAACAAATGTAACAGAAAGGTCACTTTTAACAGAAGGGGAAAATGCTGTTGAGTGCCTTTGTCAGTAAAACACACACCTATCCTCTCTATTGTGCAAAGATGCAGAAGCCCTACACATCTAGTCTCTGTGGCTTGCATATGGGCTTCTGCATGTAAGAAGACCAAGTGTGTCTTAGTTAAGATGGATTTGTGCTTCAGGCCGTCCCTCCAGCCAGTTGTGTGTGTGTGTGCACAGTGTTCAGTAGTGCTGGGCAGAGGAACCACCAGAAATGTTGTCAGTAAAAACCAGAAGCAGCTCATTTTTTCATAAAAAAAAAAAAAAAAAAAAAGAAAGACTCTCCATCTTTGCTTGGTAATTGTCAGTGACAAGTGCCCTTTACACCTGCAATGTGGTTGACTTGTTACCATAACCCGTTGGACTTGAAACTGTAATCTCCCTTCCAAAGCTGATCTAGCCAAGATGCTTGGGGTTTTCATATTATCTTGCCTGGTTCAAAGTTGAATCCCTGACTTTGCTATTTAAGCAGAATGCTGCAAAGCTGATCTAATTAGGTCTAATGACTCTCTTTCCTCATCTTCGTGTTTGTGAGCAAAGGATGTAGTAGATGGCACCAGAAAGCTACCAGATTGTTGGTACTTTGCATCCCTTCTCACAGGAGTAATCTGAATTGTGGTCCAAAAATGCACCACCTCTTGTTGGCAGTTGCAATCACAGTGTTTTTCATACGGTAGTAGCGGCAGCTTAGCCTTGATCTCATCTCTCTCTTACCGCATTTAAGAAATATTATTATGTAAGAAAGAAACAAAAAGCTGCATCTCACATTTCTCCTTGCTCTAGAACAACTCAGAAACCAGAGTATCGGGTGGTCTCTGGCATCTTTACTAACTAGACTTTGGCGGGGGGAAAGAAAATACATATATAAAACACAGCACTATGACAGAACTCTATCACCAGCCAAGAACAAACTACGGCAATACACTATCATAGCATTATTTACAACATGATGGAACATTATGCATATAATAAATTACATTTAATACTTTTCCTCTTAAACTGATCTACTTAGGCTTACGTTTTTGTTTTGGGGTTTGGGTTTTTTTTTAGTCCTATGTACTTTCCCTTACGTATCTTAACTGAATAGGCAAGTATAAGAGGTGACAATGCTGTCTGCCTACCTTTCCTATGTTTTTAGAAGCCAAATTGCTTTCCAAGTTCATGATACATCACAGTGTGGTACTCTCCTCACTGACATCTGTTTTACAGTGCATACCTTTCCACAGCAGTAGTAAGGGATTGTCAGCTAGGCCTGTGCTCATATTTACATCAACTCTTAGTAAGAGATCATCTTGTGAGCTCTTTTTGAGTTGATGAAGGAAAAGAATGGAGTGGAAGTAGTATAGGATTGCACACCTTGGGAAATCTGACAGTGCTCCTGTGCACACATCTTCTGATTGTTCCCACTAAAATTAGCAGAGAAATTGGCAGGAGAAAGAGCCAGGAAGAAGGTTCACAAAGGCTAAGATTGGGGATCAGGGGGTCGACAAAAACAATGAGTCCCTTGTTGCTTTGCTGGACAGAAAGTTTGCCTGCTGTATTTATTTAGCAGCTCTGCAGAGGCTCCAGATTGGTGTATGCAGAAGTCAAATGTTATGTTTATTAGAAAAGGACTCTTTTGTTTGTGGTTTGGGTTTTTTGTTTTTAAACATTAAGTCAATTTACAGCTACCTTATGTGGACTTTGTACCATAGTTGATGGGAATCATTACAATGCAAAATGCTCTGCTCTCCGGCTTCTCAGGAACAGCCTGGCCTTTAGGAGCAGAAGTCCCACGAAAGTCAGCTCTGTCAGGACAAGGTGACAGAAGATCTTGGAGTCCCAAAGAGCTGCACAAATACCCTAAGGAATCAAAAGCAAGCAAGAGCATCCAAAATGTTTCCCCTGGGGATCTACGCCACTCTTCAGGCCCCTGGGCTCTCCCTGGACAGTCAGCAACACAGTTCCTGCAAGGACCATAGTGCGAAAGACCGAGTCCCTCCTAAAGAAGGGATTTGGAGGAAACGAAAACTGGCACAAGAGATGCTGTAGATGAAGAGCATGCAAACTGCTGGGTTTATAAGGACAGACACCTCTGGGAAGCTACCTGCAGAGAAGCAAACTACCTTCAGCCTGAGCACAGGTGGGAGTGCCCCAGTTCTTCCACTAGATGCTCTTCCGCAAAGGGAAAATTCTGCTCTGCTTATGTTCAGATGGCCAACACCATCTGGATGCTCTGCATAAATATTTATGTGTGGAGTCATTAGTTTCCTAGCATAATTCTAACTACTTGAACATTATTTCTGTTAATCAAACTGTCAAAATGTATCCAGCTGAAGTCATGAGACTACACTCTATTGGGGTAATTCATTTATTGCTATGAACCATCCCAAGTCCTTGAATGTGTACACAACTAACACATACAACCACTTTGTTTAGTTTTTGAGTTGGGCTACATTATTCTTACTAATGGAGGTTACCTACTTCTAAATGTACTCCTTTTATTTTAAGTGCATTTCTCCTAGGTTAAAAGAAGACTCACGGTAGCTAGTCTGCACCCTACTTTTATGAACATGTACAGGATAACAAACAAGCTTCTCCACAGCTCTGAAGCATGTCTCTACCTATTGTCCATACTTCCACTAGGAATTAGTAACCTGTATCACTCACCATGTTCTCCCCAAGGTATAACATACCAGGAACCGACACCAAAGCAACTATGAAAACCAAAAACGAGTACTGCAAATATTTCTAAACCCCATTCAGAATTAATTTTAAACATCTGGCAATGGTTGAACATTGGAAAGATTCATTTGAGTTTCCTTCACAGAAGTTGGGAGCAAAGACACAGGTTCAGTCCCCAACCAAACAGTGCCTTTTGTTTTTAATACCAGTGAAAGTGGAGTGCCTTTTGCATTAAAATTATCATGGGATGTTTCCCAATACAAAAATCTATGTGCAAGTTACGTACAGTATTCCCATACACCTCTCTGACTGACAATACTCAAAGCCAATGCTATGATTACAACTTTTATGTTCATAGAAGAGCAGACTCAAGAGGAAATTCAGGGTCTGGTAGCGTTCTAGCTGAGGTAGGTTAAAACAGACCCACTAATCAGAAAATCCTGCACAAGTTCATATGGTACTAAACAAAACCAAACATCATAACACAGTCAATCTCTGCTGTTCTTCAAGAAACCAAGATGAGCACAGCACAGTTATTCCAATGTCTACAAGTTTACTAGTACAATCTGTTCCAGACTTTGAAGAAAGTACCGTTGCTTTCCCACTTAAAAGCTTATGTTATTTCTTCCCATCATTGGTTATATTTCCTATTTCAGTCTTGACATCACTGAAGGTACACTGCTTTCTGCAGAGAGGTGGGCTACAAGATGCTTGGTTAGCTACACGCAGCACGATGGCAGACTGCTTTTTGCCTGTGCAATAGGCTGGGACTGTTTCATTCTGGGCTGCTTCCCTCCTCCTCCGCTTACATATGTTAGTTGGGTTTAGAGGAAGAGCACACACACAAATCGGTGTGTTACCTGACAACAGCATGCAGGTGACAGTGCCATGGCTGAGGGAAATATTCCCATCAGTCAGTCTCTAGTTTTCATGGGCAGCACCTAAAACAGCTGCTTCTTTTCATGGGAGATCCTGACACAGGCAAGTCTTGCAAAAGATTTACATCCCAGTGCAGAAAAATTCCTAGGGACGCATTTCACAATAATGCTGTGAATCTGTCTCACTCAAGTGCTTCATTAAGCAAGATATTAATTAGCTTGCACTAATCTAATAGAAAATTAAGGCTTGTGATCTCAAAGCTACATGGGAACTACAGTTGCCCAGGGCTTATCAAGGCTAGAAAGTAGCATTTCTCTACACGGGACACCTTGCACATGCCATATGTAGGTAAATCTCTTATCAATTCAATTGAAAGGCCCTGCAATGTTTTTCAAGAGTTGTGCTTATAACCATGATGAGATCGTCTGTATGTGATAGTCTCCACTATCACACCTAAATATCAAACACTAAAATGTATCAAGGATATTTTTCTTTCTACTTTTCATATCTGAATTCTGCATGTATCATGGTGTTAGCTAAAATGAGCACTACTATTACATGGCAGTGTTTGGAAACCAAGCTTGTTCTTGTTGAAGGTAATGAGATAAGTTCTGCCACTGAATCACAGGGGGATGTTATCCCATAGCTTACTGCAGTCTAGAGGCAAAAGGAATAATTAACGGTCATCTGAGCCCCTGAATATAATGGACAACCCGGAATTCTTGAGCACACAACCTCCACTTCAGCTGTCAAAACATGTTCTTTCTTGATTTAAGGACTTCAGGTGGCAAGAGATTCCAGTTCACCTACTGGCAAATTGCTCCAACAGCCATCAACCCTCAGGTTAGTCTTACACATTTTTTCCAGCATCCCTAATATCTTCTAAGCACAAATACAGCCATAAGAGAGAAAATACACTTATTTAACCTTTTGCTTTATAATGTACATGTGTATGTGTACATGTGTGTACATATGTATGCATTGCAGTGTAGATATGTTCAGGTACCCATCTGCAACTGAGTGCCAGTTCAGTGGGTATGCTTGCTATGGCTGTTAAATTAAAAATTGAGTGGGCTAGCTGTAACCAGTGGCTTATTCAGTGAGCAACATGCTGTATAGTATTTTAAGTCAGGGAAGAGAATGGGTTTTTTTTACTGACTTACTGAAAAGTGCCAAATCACACTGAGAAAGCTTACAGAATCCAGGTCAAGGTCAGGCAGGGATTTCACTAGTTGTTGGGCAACTTGGGCTGTTTCACACATTGTGGTATCTCCAGCCCCGTGTGCAGAGTCACCTGAACAAAGAAGAAACAACATGTACATTCAAAACTGGGACATCCTCAGCAGAAAGCATTTGTGAAGGCCAGGAGCAAGTACATGACAGGGGAAGGGCTGTGTGATTTCAGGTCCAGGTTTAAGTCATCATTAATGGGGATAATACTGAGCTCCTGAAATAAACAAGTATCCTTCCCCCTTCCCTTCTTAACACCTTGGGGGCTAGAATCCAGACACCAGTTGTAGGTCTCCAGCAGTGCTGCTTGCAGGCCACAAGGTGGATGGAGTCTTTGTGTGAGGGACCCCCGAACACTTCAGGACAGGGATCACACAGCGGAGCCCATGTACTAAATATAAGGAAATCCTTTTATCTTTGCTGTCTTGGTAGGACAGAGCCCAGGACATTTGAGTACTCCTTCTATAACCTGATGTCTCCACCAGATCAGAGTTCCCACACAGACATACCAGAGCACCATTCAAAGACAAATACAAGCTTAGTTTCAGAGTTCCCGCTGCCCCTTTGTTGGCCACGCTCAGCCTTAACTCTGTTGTGGTAAGAAATGAAAGCCAAGTACTCAAAGGACGTAGGTAGCTAAAACCAAGGGTAGTTTGTGAACGAAAAATCTGTGTTGAATATAGCAGTGAGGTGCCCCAAGAAGTGCCCACATCTTCCACATTGGTGCGTCAAATACAATAAAGCTATGGAAACTTCTTGAAAGTTTTGGATGCCACCAGTAATGAACGCTAAATGCTCATGTATTAGTAAGGCCACATGAGGTTTCTGGTTTCAGTTCGGGTGTTTAAAATTATGAGTGTTCTACCCTGGCTGCATTGGTCCTGCCAGACCTGAGCTGACTTCCCTCAATCCTCAGGCTTCAGAGTGTTTCCATAAGTTCTCCCTTACACTACATCCTATTTCTAGCCATATGCAGTGGTCTTCAAGTAAAAATGCATTTTGTTTAAAGAGGACTCTTCCAGGAGGAGATCCTCTTAAGAACAGAGACCAATCTCCAAAATTCAGAATGAGCAGGAATGATGTGCTGAGTCTTCTCTGTTGCACTAATATTCTGACCTATCTTGTCTTTGCTCTCATCACTGCTGTGCTGCTCGCATTTCTGCCTCTTGACAATGTTAATGATTAAATATAAGATTCAAGAGGAATGAGGGCACTTATGCTTTTCATCCAAACTGGCAGAGAAAGCCTTAGCACTACTGCTTTCCAAGCGCAGCGCTGCAACAAAGTGTAGGGATTAATGCGTGCAGGTGCTTTGACTTGTTTTTTTACAGCATTACTCCTCACAGCTGTGAGGCAAGGCAGAAGGTCAAATGCAGTTCTCCAAAAAACATGAGTAGCCTGGGTGTCAGTCTGAAAAGGGAATAGCTCCCACCCATATTGACTGCCTACAGAGGACGTGATTAGCCCCTGCAGCAATGGCTGGTAGCATACATGCTCCTTCAGCTGAGAAGGGCAAGTGGGACTGAATTGCAGGAGACTTACCTGGACATTTCGATTGAGGCTCAGCGCAGGCATGAAGACACCCTCAATGTTTTCAAATGCTGGAGGCCCTTGCTGCTGCCCATTTATGTAAAAGGTCAGGTTGTGCTTGTTCAGATCCAGGAGAACACCAACAGTGGCACCTTTAGAAACTCCTCCTTCAGTCCTAAGGTAAAAGGGGACCACACTGTTAGTGAAGGCAAAGTGTTACACTGCTGCTGCTCTCTCTCTAGGATGAGGCAGTCTTACTAAGGAAAGGGAGAGTGGAGCGGTATGGTTAAATGGTTATCCTCCAGCATCTGGCGATGAGTGATCCACACTTTCATCTGAAACATAGGTGCCACATTCATGGGAGCTTAATGGGGGGATCCTAAAGAGAAATTAGGTCCACCTCTCCTCCAGCTGCAATCTATAAGCTGAAAATGGAGTCTAGAGCTAAGATTCCCACATCTGATAAGAGATGGGGAGATGAGAAGGTCAGTTTTAAGCATGTGGAACAGGAGTCCTGGAGACATGTCTTCTCAGAGCATCCCTGTTATAGTGAGTGACACACAGCAGGGAATGAATATACACAAAGCTGGTTTCCTAGGTGTTAATTTCTAATCATTATTCCTGATAACAACTGCAGTTCAAGTACTCAGCTTGGCATTCCCTAAGAGGACTCAGCTTTGCAGACATCAGAGAGCCAGCACAGGCAAAACATACAGTGATTTTAGGGAGAAAGCGAATGTGGATCTGATTAAGGACAGGCATAGCTCTCTGAGAAGTTGCTCAGCTATAGGCCTTGGAGCTGCTTCAAGTGTGTAGGCATGGTTATTAATAACAGTGATAATTGGTTGTGTCAGGAGCAACTGCTGAGAGATACCGTGCTATCAGGGCTTGCCGGGACAGACTCAGCCAGCCATTACATGCTTGAGTGACTTGACATTAATGCACTTTGATTTGGGGGTTAGTCAAACCCAGTATTACTTTAGAGAGTGCTCAGCAAAAAAATCTACTAGATATGCAGATTGGCCACAGGCACTGCTGCTCTGCTAATATCATGGGGGCTCTGCGATGGATTTACAGCCTGACACAATTTGTTCAGGGTAAATCAGATTGCAAACAATTTGCAGTAGGAAAGGAAGCAGCTGTCTTTTGTCCTCCCATCAGGCACAAACATTCGTAAGAGTAATGCAATTTTAACATAACATTTATCATAATCGGTAGGCACAACATAAAACCCTAAACAGCAACAAAAAAACCCAAACAAAACCAACACCAAACCCAAGCAAACAAAAACCCCAAACGAAACAAACAAAAATCTGAACAAAAACAACCCAACCAAACGGAAAAACGAGGGGGGAGATCAAAATAGGATAAGAATATAGAGCAGGGTAAGAAATTCTCGTCTTGTCCACTAGGTGTCATAGACTGGTTTCCTTTGGACTAAATGTGGCACATGGTACTGTCTCTGAAGATAAAGGGAGTTTTGTCTGTGACATAATAGTATAGCATACCATTATACTATTCTGACTTCTCCATTTAAAGCTCTCCAAACCATAATAGTATAGCTGAGAATCACGAACCGTCTCTGAGATGTATTAGATTTCAAGCTTTACTGTTCTTAGGTTCCCTTTATTTGCTTTCTGATCCTATATGTATTAATAGGTTTCTCTTCCAGCTCTTCTCCAAAACCATAACTCAAATTATTTTCCAGCAATAGTTAAGGTGCTTACCTGCCCTCAGTATCTCGACTGGTTTTGTTAAAAGCACTCCATCATAAAACTCATTATGAGGTTATGGGAAGCAACAGTACTATGATCTAGAGCTATTTGTGCAGAGATTTATTTTTCTCTGTTTAGGAACAGCTTTGATTGTAGGGCACAATGTGTTATATCCTGCAGTGTTTTAAAATAGATTTTATCACATCCTTTTAAGTGACATCATTGATTCTCTTAGGGAAACAGGAACAGCAACTTTGCCTTTTTGAGATTATTATGCTCTTTCCTATATGGTAAGCTAATTTGCTTCTTGTGGGCTAATTAGCTGTGTGCTGCACGGTGACATTGAATGACTCCTCTGCAGCCCCTGGGGACAGCCCACTGCACAGGAGATGGATGCTGCCTGCAGAGCCCAGCCAAGACTAGTGCAGGACCCAGCTGCAGGAGCCACAGGGGCACGGGGGCAGAGCAGAGGGATGGGGACCCTCTCCCTTCCTTGCTGCCACAAGTCTTGCAGCCCTTCAGCAGGGAGATTGCCTGTTACTTGGCTGCCACCTCCTACAGTAAGCAACCAGCTCTGTCAGGATGAAGCCAGGGCAAAGGCAACCAGGGGCACTTTGCCATGCTGCTGCCAGAGAGGCTGGGGTTTTTCTGAGGCTGAACAGTTGCTTTCCCCGAGCATCCCATGGTTTCCTTGGGAACAGTACTTTGAGGACTCCAGTGCTTTTTGGACTACAGTCACGGTCACTTCCTTTAGGAAGAGAAGTAGCAGAGTCAAAGTTTCTCACGCCTCTTTTCTCACAGTCCTGCACTCTTATTTCTGTGTGCAGCTATACATCTTCAGCATGGAAGTGCTGTGCAATGCCTGGAAGGTTGGCTACCATGAAAAATACCATTGCCTGTGGCAGTGGAGGCTGCTATTCTAAGGTGCTTGAGACATCTTGGACAATATGCAGAGCAGGATATCATGGATTGGCTTGAACAGTTCAGGATAGTAGTAAGTTTCACTAGTATTGAAAAATAAACAAGTGTTTATGGACACTTTAACAAACTGAACAATTAGTTTAACTCTTTGTTAACAGTGTTTTAATCATAAGCTTTACAGTAACTTAACAACTTTACCATGTCTGTTGTCAAGGACAGTATTTTTTAGTCAATCGTAACATTTTTGTACAATGAAAACATTTTTGTACCAATGGCCTTGGTATCTCTGAAGTCAGTTAAGAAAGTCTCCTAATAGCAGGATGCTTTAAGACTACACTCCAAGTTCTCCAGATTTCTACTTCCCACTATCTTTCAGTATAAAACATTTCAGTGCGAGTGGAAATCGCATTTCCATCTCTTTCTTTAAATAACCATGTAGTGGCTAGGGTATCGCCTACAGCATCAGGTACTCCTGCTCTTGGCAGCTTTTCCAAGGAGTGGATCTACTGCAATGAATGCCAGTGCCTCTTAGCAACAGGCATACAACATCTCTGGTGTGAAGTGATTATTTCATAGAATCGTAGAATCATTTGGATTGAAGGTACCTTTCACAGTCACCTAGTCCAACTCCCCTTCAATGAGCAGGCACATCTTGAACTTGCTCAGGTTGCTCAGAGCCTCACCCAGCCTGACCAGGAGTTTCTAGTGATGGCACATCCACCACCTTTCTGGGCAACTTGTTCCCCAGTGTTTCCTCAACCTCACTGTAAAAAATGTCTCCATTATATCTAGTCAAAATGTACCCTGTTTCAGTTTAAACACATCACCCCTTGTCCTGCCACAACAAACCCTGATAAAAAGTTTGTCACCAGCTTTCTTATAAGCCCCCTCTGAATACTGTAAGGCTGCAATAACGTCTCCCCAGAGCCTTCTCTTCTCCAGGCTGAAGAACCCCAAATCTCTCAGCCTTTCTTCAAAGGAAAGGTGCTCTATCCCTTCGATCATTTTCATGCCCCCTCCTCTGGATTTGCTCCAACAGCTCCATGTCCTTCTTATGTTGGGGGCCCCAGAGCTGAATGCAGTACTCTAGGTGGGCTCTCACCAGAGTAGAGCGGTAGAATCACCTCCCTTGACCTGGTGGTCATGCTTCTTTTGATGCAGCCCAGGATAAAGTTGGCCTTCTGGGCTGCAAGTGCACAAGGCTGGCTCATGTCCAGCTCTTCATTCACCAGTACTCCCAAATCCTTCTTGGCAGGACTGCTCTCAATCCTTTCATCCCCCAGCCTGTATTGATATCAGGAGTTGCCCTGACCCAAGAGCAGGACCCTACACTTTGCCTTGTTGAACTTCAAGTGGTTCACACAGGCCCACTTCTCAAGCTTGTCCAGGTCCCTCTGGATGGCATCCCATCCCTCAGGTGTGTCAACCACACCACTCAGCTTGGTGTCATCAGCAAACTTGCTGAGAGTGCACTCAATACCAATGTCTATATCATTGATGAAGATATTAAACAGTACTGGTCCCAGTACAGACCCCTGAGGGACATCATTTGTCACTGATCTCGATCTGGACACGGAGCTGTTGACTGCTACCCTCTGGATGTAAGCATCCAGCCAATTCTTCATCCGTCAAACAGTCCATCCATCAAATCCATATGTCTCCAATTGAGAGAGAAGGATGTTGTGAGAGACTGTGTCAAAGGCCTTACAGAAGTCTAGATAGATAGGCAACATCCATAGCTCTTCTCTTGTCCACTAATACAGCCGCTCCAATACAGAAGGCCACTACGTTGGTCAGGCAAGACTTGCCCTTTCTGGAAGCCATGATGGCTGTCTCAAATCATGTCCCTATCCTCTGTGTGCCTTAGCATAGTTTCTAGGAGGATCTGTTTCATGATCTTCCAAGGCACAGATTTCCAGGAACAATGAGGCTGAAAGGTACCTCACAAAACTATATCCCTGACCTAAAGTGTTTTCTTAAACACTTTGCTCAACCTGTTCTCAAAAGTTTTTAATAGCATTAGAGTCTTCTGTTCCTGCATATTCTTCCAGTATTACAGAAGTCATGCTAGTTTTTAAGGATGTAGACAGGTCCAATTTTGCATGCTGTGAGTGAAAGGAAAAGGAAAGTACTCTGAACATGACAGGTCCCATGAACAGGTCTTTCAAGCTCCACCTCATCTTACCCTTGAAGCTAGTCATTTATTTATCACAGTAATTTATTCTTATGAAGATCAGGAAGCATGAAATGACAACTAAGACATAACCTCTATCACAATAACATCTGAGAGGCTAAAATCTGACAACAGATTTCCTTCGGACTGTGATACTGTGTGTCTCCAGTGGGGAAAAACAACTAGGCAGAAATAACAGTTTCCACAAGACTATTACAGCTAATGAGTTAAAAACCTGACCTAGTTGACTGTCACGGTTAAAAATATAATGCCTAGACCTAATTTCATTGAAGCACATGTGATTTCATAAGACTACATGTCCTGTAAGAGTGTACTGCATTTGAACGGCTATTCCATGGGTCTATCCATGCCTTGAATGTGCATGTGAAGCCTTTGTGTTTTATCTTGTGTTTAACTTGGAAACTATCATCAACAGAAAGCACTTTGTTCTCTTTTAGGAGGATGATTGGAAATCCAAAATGTTTCAATTATTTGTGCTTCCCAGAAAAAACAGCTTTTGCTTAGCTTGTGTGTTGCTTGCTGGTAGGAGCATGCTGAGGACCAACTCCATAAAATAGGTTTCTGGGACAGTAGTACATAGAATGGCTGCCAGTTTTTTTCCAGAAAACATAAGCTGTTTCACAGAGCATTAAAATTAATACAGCTTAACATTACTTCTGCCCTAAATCAAATCAAGATATTAAAGTGACAGAGAACCTTTTGATATATTTATTATACTGATGTTATTTTATTATGTATTGTCTTAAGGTCTTTGGAGTCATTGAAAACATTCCGATTGACTGCAGGTAGCTTTTGATCCAGCTACAAGGTTCCTCCTCCTGTCTGTAATGAACTACTAAATCAAACTATGCTTCAAACAAAAATTCACAGCAATTGCAGTATAGTTATTTAAAATACTTTAAAGTATAAATGCTTTACAGAACTGTCGTGGTTTAAGCCCAGGCCATAAATTAGAACCAAGCAGTCTACTTCCCCCCCCACCCCCCCCAGAGGGTGACCATTCAACATGAGATATTACAACCAGCTTTAGGATACAGTGCACGTGGGCATAAACTCACCCCTTTAAGGAGATGATACCTGCATTTGAGCGTTTGAAAATCACTGCAAGCTTTTGTTTTAATTATTTAGTATAACAAACAACACCTGAGCTAGTGAGTGTGGAATATTTGCTGGGACAGGCAATAGGAAACTAAATCAAAATTGATTTCCTCTCTGCCACAGACCTGCTATGCATCCCTGGTCAATCACTTTATTTGTACATCCATCTCCCATCATGGCCCTTAATAAGCCTTCAGGACTGCAATAAACAGTTGAATTTTGGACAGGAGATCACCAGTGCTTTGCCTAATTATTCTGAAACCCTGCAGCCAAGATTTCTTCTAAGGAAGAGAATCACAAAATCATTGGATCATAGAATGGTTTGGGTTAGAAAGGACCTAAAAGATCATCTAGTTCAAACCACTCTGCCATGGGCAGGGACACCTCTCACTGGACTAGGTTGCCCCAATATCTTTCCTGGAATCCAACACCTTTCTCCCTGCACTCCTCCAGCAATGAGAGAGAAATCCCATATCCCAGCATGCGGCACTCCTGTCTGCTGATGCCGTGGGTGGGATGTGCAATAATGGGTTTAAATCACAGCAGGGGGGATTTAAGCTAGATCTCAGGAAAAGAATTGCTAACAGTGAGGATAACAAGCACCAGCACAGATTGCTAAGGTGCAATTGCTGTCACTAGTGATTTTAGAGAAGGAATAAAATAACTACATTTAGCATGGAGATGGACCACGTGGCTTGCTAAGACCCCTTCCTCTGATGCAAAGCAGAAAAAATGATCAGTAATGAGAAAAGCACGCAAATGGCACTTACCTATTGGTGTGAGAATTGCAATGCATGAACCAGCTGCGGTTGTTGTCAACGTACATGGCCCATGCCTTGTCGTCCTTGCCTAGCATCATGTCCTTGACGACGTTAATCCTGGCAATGCCAAAGGCTGGATCTGGATGGTTGTCATACCTATCCACATGCAGTTCCCAGTAATGCACACCCTTGGAGAAGGCTGCTGTGCCAAGAACAACCCGGTCATCATAGCTGTTGCAGGTGGCAGTCTGGTTGTCGTTCGACAGCACTATGTCTCTGTGAGCTGAGGAGGGGTCAAAGGTGAACCATGCCACTATGGAATGGGAAAACAAAAGGCAGGATTATGGCGGAACAGGCTGTGTTCAAGGGTTGTCTGCTTCACTTCAATGAGGAGGATGAGATTCTGCCTTCCTAAAGACCCTGCTGCACTTTCACGTAATAAAGACAATCTTTCCTCGTTACTGTAGACAGCTACACAAGATTGCTTTGAGCTGTTACCCTGCTGGTTTTTAGATCAGAATTGCTTTATGTTATCTGTGCTTGTTCCTCTGAACATAACCTGCTAAGGGCAGTGACTTTCTGTTCTGACACAGTAACAAGAAAGTCGTTGAGGAGACAAAAGCTTCTTTATGGTATGGAAACTGCTCACATAGATGAATTGGTTCATTCTTGCCTTTAATGGAAATGGAATTCCACTCTGTCCATGCTGGTTAGGACTGACTTCACTAGTTTAGCAATGGGTGAAAAAAAAATAATAAAAAGCAGACAAAAAAAAACAAAACCAACCCAACAGAAAATGCTTTTAAAGTATAAATATTTTATACTGGCCTATTTTGGCAACATAGCATGAAAGTGGAAGTGATAATAGCATGCACTTCTCGATTCATTATGATATCATTAATAAAGATGAACTTTTTGTAATACCCATATGGATGTCAAGTATAATTACAGAGGAACAAGCATGAATTCCCATCTCTGTATTATCAAACCCTGCTGTGAAACTGAAGGAGTACTGAAGAAAAAGGCAAATTCCAAAGATGCATAGAGAAGAGGAGATGGACTGGCATAAAAATATTCCATGTCTTCCATAACTGTTTCTGTATGCTAAAACAAATAGGAATCTTAGTTAAACCCCAGACTTCTACAGCCAAATAAAATTGCATGATTTGAAAAGTGTTACTGATAATAGAAAATACCCAAAATTGCTAGGAAGAGAGCTCAGTCCCTTTGCACACTCAGTTCCTGACCTCTCTGCTCAAATGATCCAAAATCTCCTCCCCAGTAAGTGCCAAAGATATTAGTGGGTATAAAGGGATGAAATTGTCCTGTCACTGACAGCTGCACCTTTTCACTTAGAAACTGGCAAAACCCAACTCACCATCTGATGTCTGTAAAATAACCATCTTGCTGTAAGGACCAACTCCCGATGAGTTGAAAGCTTTGACTCTTGCATTATAGGTACTGTTGAAATGAAGGCCATCGATGGTGCAGAGAGTCTCCTTGCCAACATACACTTCCTAAACATTCAAAAAAAAAAAAAAAAAGAAAACAAAAAAAAGGGACAGAGAGAAAGAGGGACATAGTTTAACTGTTTCTCTGTGCCTTGTGATCACATGTTAAGACTTCTAAATATAAGCCATAAGTGGACAGCTTCTCATTGCTTCCCAGGATGTAGAAGTTGTGCTGTTATAACACAGCCACAGCAGTGGAGACGTCAAGGATGGTTAGCAGTGGAGATACTAAGGCGAAGATGAAGCTGGAAGGGTACAGCAATAAAAAGAAATTAGGAGGTCCACAAAGATGATCAGAGGGCTGAAGCACCTCTGCTATGAGAACAGGCTGAAAGAGTTGGGCTTGTTCAGCCTGGAGAAAAGAAGACTCAGGGGAGACCTGATAGCAGCCTTCCAGTACCTAAAAAGGGACCTACAAGTAAGCTGGAGAGGGATTTTTTAAAAGGGCATGTAGTGACAGGACAAGGGGGAATGGCTTTAAACTGACAGAGGGAAGACTTAGATTAGACATTAGGAAGAATTTCTTTACTGTGAGGGTGGTGAGGCACTGGCACAGGTTGCTCAGAGAAGCTGCGGCTGCCCCATGCCTAGAAGTGTTTAAGGCCATGTTGGGCAGGGCTTTGAGCAACTTGGTTTAGTGGAATGTGCTCCTGCTCATGGCAGGAGGGGTGGAACTGAATGAGCTTTAAAGTCTCTTCCAATCCGAACCACTCTATGATTCTATGAAATGCAAGAAGATCTTAACTTTTATCCTCCTTTCCTGAACATCTAGTCCAGAACACTGGTTTGGATAGTTGTCTCAGTGCCTGACTCACTATGGCCGTTCTTGTATTTATGTAGCACCCAAAAAGGGGGGCATGGAAGAATAAATAAGTGCAGTTTTATTCTGTTGGAAAGGTTGTCTCGTGCCTGTGTTAAAATATAAATTTGAAACCTGCAGACGTAGTCCGAGAAGAAACTGATCTCCTAAAGATTAGGATCACATGCATCACATGATGCAACAGCAACCAGGCAACAGAGACATCATCAAGGTCTGCAAAGATTTATTAAACAGCAAGCACTTGTGTAATATGAAATATTTCAGGAGGAGGAACATCTAAGCAGACGACTGAAGAGGATCAGTCAGATTATTCAGTCTATAAGGAAGGGAAAGAGCCCAGACACATCATGTTTGTTGGAAGACTGAACAGAAAATGACAGAAAAGGAAAAAAACCCTGTCTTGGCAGCAGGTTGAAAGCCACAATTCCTTTCCAACTCCAATTTCTCTGTTTCTGTGAAATCCATAGACTTGTGGTAGCAAAGGCCCTAAAGAGCTTATGGCTGTGACTATGCAGACTGCACAGGCTGCAGTTCAGTTAAGATGCTAAAGTATATGCCTATGAGTAGATCTCTTGACTGAGGCTCTTTGATATGAACCTAAAGTGAATTAAATATGTGATGAATAAGAAAGGGATCACTTAGTTTACAGTGGGCTATGTGTCCACTTTGCTATCATGACGGCTGCTACAAATAACAGAAACTCTTGGGTCCTGAGTTAGCTGATAATCTTTCATCGAGAAAAAAAGAGTTTTAATAGAACAGCTTAATTTATCTCTTCATGTTATAACATATGCTGTCTGTGAAAAAAATTGTATTTGTAGAACTCTCACATTTTCTAATCCAATTTATATTTTTACCACTGTTCACCGCTTGTGTTTATTCAGATAGATGCTCTCTGCTACAATGGAAGATAAAACCTATTCTTTAAATCCACCCATTAAATACTGATAAAGTGCAGTTGGTGTAATTGCTTTTAGATATATAATCCTTCATGAAAAGGTTCAGCAAACTCCTATTGAAATGGCATTGCTAAAAAGCCTGCAGTTTATTGTCCAGTGGGTAAAACTGAAGGTCTATCTACCACAGCAAGGCAAAGCCTTCGCCTGAGAAGCTGCCACCCTAGACTCACAAAGGTACATTTTCACACTTAAAGTAGTGCAGACCAGCCTCTTCAAAACCCATGTGAAATGATACTTGGACCAAGGAACTGAGCAGATTTTCCAGAAACACGGTGCCCTCTTCAAAATGCCCTGCTAATATCGCTGTCTCTTCTTATTAGGTGCCTTTGCTGGCTATGGGTGTAGTGGTTTGGCACAAAGAGGCAGTTCCTTAGGTGGACCCATGCCAGGCCATTTTCAGCTTGAGAAACATTTAGGTTTCCAGTGAGAAGCTCCCAAAGAAATGCCATCACATGTTTTTGGCACAATTTCCCGTTTGTGCAGGGAGCAGCTGTACTCCACAATAATCTCCAGATGCTTTCAAAGCACTAGCCCCTAGGGAATGCACTGGGCCAACCTGGTCAGAGCAACAAGAGCATGAAGCCTGCCTGAGAAGGAAGGGACACAGCTTCTAGCAGGACATGGCTGGCAGAAAGCTGATCAAATTATTTCTGTAGTTTGTTTATTGGGCCATGTTGAGAAAGCAATGGGAGCCTATAAGTACCCTGTACCTGCAGCCAGGAGCAAGCAGACCTGAGGGACTGGAAGAATATCACTCAGGATGCCATCCCATACTTACCAACACCATCATGGTGTGTCTGTGGAAAGCTTCTACCAGCCTGGTCTCCTCCACTCTCAGAGAAAAGATTTAGGAATATCATATTTTTATGCAGGATCCCATTTTTATTCATAAAATCAGGAAAAACTGAGTTGCATTTCTGAACAGAGAATCTCAGCAGTTGAAATGTGGTGCTATGGACAGACAAGAGTAGGGGCTTTAAAGAAATCTCTGCTTTGTGGAGTGAACCGCTTTCAAGTCTTGTAGGCTAGTATGGGATTTTCTGTTCTTGTACACTCCAGGGGGACCTCAAGGCTGTCTTTGCCAGAGCCCTGATAATAACCTCAACCAAACTTCCCACCCAGTCTTGGTGTCCTTCTAATAAGCAGCATCTGCACTGCTTTCTACATCCACATGATGGAAGCGGGGATGTTTTGACAACCCATATTCCCCTACCCCCTCTCGCCACCCTCAGACAGACACAAATCCATATCCTGAGGAAACTCACATACAAAGAAACACAAATAAATGCTGAAAGAAATCCTCACTCGGAATTGGCCTCCATCTCCATCATCAAGTTCCAAGATATAACCCTCCACCGGGTTGTGGGTCAAGGGTGGCATCCTCCAGGCCAATGTCACACTGTTGTTTCTGGTGCAACACTTCTCCAGCTGCAGTAATGGGACGGGTGGCACTGTAATAGGAACTGGGTACAGATTAGTGTAGCTCTGCCCTTCCCCGTCAGTCTGTGCCACAAGCAGTGTGGCAACAGTTCACCTCCCTCTCCTTGCAGGGGAGTCAATATTCATTAGGAAAAGGGTCTGTTCTCCTCCTTGAAACAAAAGGCAGTATAAATGATATAACGAAATGTCATTACTTGGTTAGACAAATCATTTGGCTGAAATACATAAACAGAAACATATCCGGACATGCTTTTGGTGCCTTATAAGAACTATAGTCTGGGGACTTCATGTCTGGTTCCCCTCTCAGGGGTCACCGGCTGGAAAAGCTTTCTCTCACCCTGGAGCACTTTGCTCCTGCTGTCCCTCAAAGGAAAGAGGGAGCAATGGTGGCAGGGGGTGCCTTGGGCCATGGAGCAGCACAGGAGGTGCAGTGCTGCCAGGAAGCCCAGCTCATTAATGAAGAATTGGTTATTAACCAACCTCCGAGCACAGCGGCAAGATAGAGCCTGAATTCCACCGACAGCAGGAAAACATTTCTTCACAATAGGGCTTGTTTTTGTTTGTTTGTTTGTTTTTAATCTGATTTGATACCATTCACCCAGTTTTTAATCAAAACCACTTTGGATATGATATCTTTGTGGCAGCCATACTTAAAAAAATGGTTGAAGAAAATTGTTCCATTTGCAAATTTTATCTAAATCCCTTGATTCAGGTAGAAAAATGAGACTGCTTGTGGCTCCCAGAAAACTGCCAAGTGCAAAGTTATCTGCCAACATCCCTTTTTAATGAATTGCTTAGGAGAAACACCAAGAGACTATTGACCAGACCAGCATCTTTAAAACAAAAAAAAAAACATAATAAAACATTCATTATACAGTGAAAATCCAGTCTTCTGGGGATGTATCTTACACACGGTTGAAATCGCACAGGTTAAGTGGGGATGTAAGAGATGCATAGACCCTGCTGCATCTTCTGCCCAAGGCTAAATTTTACCAGTCAGGATCATTTCTGCAGAGCTCAACCATGTCTTACAAGGAGCTGAGTGCTCTGAGCATTCATTGACTTAGCTCTTAACAATGTCAGTTTGCTCTTCTTTTATCTACTCTGCTTTGAGCCTGTAGTTTATTTTTCTCTCTCTGTCTGAGTGAGAGCTAAGCCCTTGAGCTGTTCCTTTCGTCCTATTTTACCTCTCTGGATAAAAGAGGACTGTTCGTGTTTTGTGTAGCGAGCAGTCTGTGGGAAAATGGATGCTACTGTGTGATAGGGCTAAAGCTTCACCCCCACTTTGGCAGTGACACAAAAGTCAACATCACACGTGATAAACAGTGCAGAAGCTACCATGGCTTTCTGCTGGCATTATCCATCGCTGCAGTGAACGCGGATGGTTGGTAGCACAGAAGAATAACTGTGGTCTGAGCCAAAAGAGCTTTATAAATTAGCTCTTGAAGGTTTTTCTGTGGAAAGAGAAAAAAACCACCTTGTTCCTATGCCTTGATATTTGATGATGATTCAGAGGGTGCCGTAAATAAAAACCTGCTTGTTTTTCCACATGGAAAGTTCAGTCTTTTCTCTAGGAGACCGTGTGTCTGGAGAAGTTAGCAGAAATGTGACGAGAGTCAGAAACCTGAAAACGAGGATTTCAGAGGTAATGGGATTTTTTAAGTGAGCCACTGTAAGTTTAGGGTTTTGTGTGTGTTTGTTAGCATCTGTATTTCCAGTGATTGGTGAGCCTGGGAGAAGATTGGGCTGTATCTTCCATTCGCACTCCTGCCACTTTACCTAACCAGTTAACCCTCCCAGGAGGCATGCACTGGGTCCTCCTCGTTCTGAGACTCCCCCTGGCAAAACTGGATGAGAACCTAATTCCCAAAGTTTATAAAGTACAAAACACCCCATCACCTCTGAATAAACCGCTAGCCTCTCCAACTCCCTGCAAGACTCTCCTAGAAACACTGCCTGAAGGCATTCAGGGACTATTTACGCAAAGCACAATGGCAAAAAAAAAGGATCAGAATTCTTTTGGGAGGGTACATGTTTTAGGAGTTCCTTTTTATTACGGAAACAGGAATGCCATCTAGGACTAGATTATGTTTTCATATAGTAAAGCACTATTGTTCTCACCTCCCAGGGGCAGTTTGAATTTTGGCCCTGCATGTGAGAGTCACACCTACTATGGTGAAGTCCCTGGGCGTCTTTACTGTGTCACTGGACATTTAAATTTACCAGCTTCCTATCACCCTTGGGCAGTCACTGCACAGCCTGCAGTAGCTGAAGGAGAGGTAAGAAGCTCCCACCAGGCAGCTGTGCAGCTTTGCTGGATGGCATTGCTGTGGCTGCCCTTCTGCCTCCTCCTCTGGATGCAGATGGGCAGAGATTTGCTTTGGTCTCAGATTCCCTCTGGGAGAAGGAAAGGTGAATATTTGTAAAAGTCATAGGAAAGTGTGAAGTGAGTTGAATAATTGGGACACTGGCATATACTTCATAGTGAAGGGCAATGGGACAGGATTAAGAAAAGAAAAATACAGGCTAAGTGTCAGGAAAAGAAGAAGACTCAGATGTTAAATTATGGTGCTGTCCCACTTCTTGTTTAACTAAAGGTCCTCTAGAGAGTTTTTGAAGGAAAAGATTAAAAATATAAAGGGACAAATGATACTGCCTTGGCACAGCAAGATCTATTAATGAGTCTGAATGACATCCTGCTATTCAAAAGTGCTTCATGCACTTAGCTAAAAAATGTGATACTGATGTCTCATGTCAACTCAGCAGTTTCATAAACACATTGCTCAATGTGTCTCACAGCTGATCTCTCAGGATAGAGTAGGGCTGCTCTAAGATGCTGTCTGCTATTTGTCCTCTTGACAAGCAAGTTGTGCAAGGATGCCCTCCACCTTCCCAGGTTAGTTTTTAAAGGACTAAATGCAGTGAAAGAATGGGACCCTCAGAAACATGAAAACCTCCTCCAAAACTGCCATATGAACCCTCACATAGCATGAGTCACTGCTGTAAGAAGTACCCTATAAATAGTGTTATAGAGAGAGAAGGAAAGACCACAGGCAAAGATCTGTGTCCATGACACAATGCAGACAGAACCAGGGGCAAAGCCTGCAAAGGAACAGTTACTCTTTCATTGTCAGGGCTGTGCAGCTCATGGCTGGAAAGGTAAAGATCTGCAACAGGAGCTGTGTCATGGACTGGTTTGCAGAAGGAGTCACTCCTGACAAGGAGAAGTAGCATATCAATGAGTATTCAGAGGTAGCACAGAGAAGTAGAGAGAAGCTGTATTTTTTCCTACTTTGTACCTAGTCTCTGTTTTGCAACAAAACAAGATTGCATGACAATGACGGTTCCAGCTGTTTGAACAAAACAAACCTGGAACACGTGTTTGCCTGTGCCTATAGTTTGAACTGAGGAACTGTGCTATACGCATTGAGCCAGTCATCAAAGAGGACAGGAATTTTGTGCCAAGGCACTTGGAAAAAGCAAAAGAGAGGAGAAAACATGGACAGAAGAAAGGGATCTGGGAAAGCTTATAATGCCAGCAATTACTAGAGCTGTGTATGTGTCTCAGCATGTCAGCTACCCTGGTGAGCATGAGACTCTTGCCAAAGGGCTATCAGTAAGACCCTTTGGTCAACATGACTGCTTAAATGTTACTTCTGCATCAATCGTATTTCTGCACATTTAATTTGTTACCAGTTTGCTTTTTCTTTCTATAAAAAAGATCTTTATTTATTGAAATTAGCTTTAGATAAGGGCTTATAGAGAATCCACCGGTAAGGTACATGAACAAGTCATCAAAGCAAATGCAATGTGATTTGTTCTCATTTTCATTCTTCTTTGTCTACCACAGTGAATCAATGTTTACTTACAAGCATGCTTTCACTCTAAATGACCCATGCAAGCTCACTGAGGTTGAATGAGGCCAGAGTTTGAAAAAAAAATATAGACATTCACTCGTGCACTAAGCATTGATAACAATAGTACAGACCTTATATTGCAAAGCTTTTGGAACAAAGGAGCTTGCAGATGGAAAAGCCACGCTGGTCCTATTCTCCTAGGCTTTCCTAAAACTCCCTTTGCAGATAGTCTCATACGTCTTTAATGCATTTACTCTTGTCAGATGAACCAGTATAGTGACTTAATATCACTCCTCTTAACACCCAGCATTCGGCAAAGACTGATGACCTGTTGGTGTGCTAGGGTGGGTAGGATTGGAGAAAGAGGGGCATATGTCAAGGGACACATAGATTTTTCTTTCTAAAATTGGAGGCTCAGAAATATACACATTTTGATGGCAATAAATAGCAAAATGTCACCCTGCAACACCAGCTTCTCCTCACAGTCAGCAAAGTGATGCTCCCAGTAACTCTGGTGCTCACTGCTGAAATGGTGAGTTCTCTCTTGTACCTGTATAAGTTGGGGCTGTTCAGCCTGGAGAAGAGAAGGCTGCGTGGAGACCTCATAGCAGCCTTCCAGTATCTGAAGGGGGCCCACAAGGATGCTGGGGAGGGACTCTTCATCAGGGACTGTAGTGATAGGACAAGGGGTAACGGGTTCAAACTTAAACAGGGGAAGTTTAGATTGGATCTAAGGAAGAAATTCTTTACTGAGAGGGTGGTGAGGCACTGGAATGGGTTGCCCAGGGAGGCTGTGAATGCTCCATCCTTGGCGGTGTTCAAGGCCAGGTTGGATGAGGCCTTGGGTGGCATGGTTTAGTGTGGGGTGTCCCTGCCCATGGCAGGGGGGTTGGAACTAGATGATCTTAAGGTCCTTTCCAACCCTAACTATTCTATGACTCTATGATTCTATACCGGACCACTATGCATGAGAAGATAATGCAGGGCTAGTTGAGGTCACAGAGGTAAAATTTCAGAAAAAAACCTGCCGAATTTCCAGACTAAGTAGTGCACATGCAAATAAATTCATTGACATAAACTAAAAAAATATAAATACACCTTTATAAGCTAAACAATTCTCAATGCCTGTGAATGTAAGCTTGGGACGCGTTAGTGGCTTGTTCTGCTTGGGCACACAGAGGTGCAAGGGGAAACAATGCCATTGCTTATGCATCTTCAGGAATTGTGGTCAGGTTAATGCCATTTCCACCATACTTTGCATGGTGTGCACATGGTCGCACCAGTTGTGCTGACCAACTGGATGGGACATGCAACAGGCA
The DNA here is from genome assembly GCF_963264785.1 of Psittacula echo. Taxonomy (NCBI): domain Eukaryota; kingdom Metazoa; phylum Chordata; class Aves; order Psittaciformes; family Psittacidae; genus Psittacula; species Psittacula echo. The sequence goes on along the minus strand of NC_137738.1, from coordinate 31,603,437 downwards.
GTCCCTGGTCAAGGCCAAGATAGATCAAGGAAAAGTCCTTCATGAGGGCTAGCTGTTAAGGTGCCTCTGGGGAGCAAAGCCCAAGGGTGTTCAAGCATATGATAAATGAGAGAGCAGCAAACAGCACTATCTTTCATAAAGCTCCAGTGAATCTGGCTCAATTAAAGTCTCATAAGTCTTCAAGCTTAAAGACAGATGAACGTCCAAAAACCAAATACCTAAGCTGCTCTCACCTCAATTGACCTCTGGTTAATCAGCAATCTAACTGGATAGTTTAACTGCATTTTTATACTTTTGGGAAGGAGAGTGGTGGAAGATTAGTATTAAATATATTGAACAATTAATATGGCCAATATGAAATCTAAACTGAATAAAAAAACAAGCGTAGACAGTATCCGGAGAAGTTCCATCAGTGATACTCTTTTTCTCTTGACTCTGCTTTCCTGGCTGTCAACATTTCAAAGGAGCAGTTTGCAGGGTTTTTTTGAGTAACTTTACCACTGCCTGTTTATGCCGAGATGCAAACCATCCTCTGTGAGCAGACTTGGGCTCTTAATGCTTTATCCATTGTTTCTCCACATATTCATCTCCCAAATTATCCACCCTAATTACTTCATCGTGGGTCCCATAGGTTCAGAATTAGGCCCAGAGAGAACAGATAAACTGAACAGAAATCTTTATGCTTGCTTGAAGTAAATCCGACATCACAACACTATTATCCTTAACTCATTCATTGGCTTCTGGCAGCCTCTACCCTGTCACCCGATGTATAATTAAGGCTTGAATCAGCACTGGGGGAAGCTAATGGCATCATTCCCAGGGACCACAACGATCTTCAAATCTAGCTAGTCTATGGATCTATCTAATTCTGATGCAGTTCTCATCCTGCTCTGTATAAAACCAAGCTCATTACAAGTGCATGCTGCTAGTATCTTTTTCCTTTTGCCAGTGACATTTACTGTTCATCAGCTTCTGCTTTTAAATACTTTTAAAAATCTCCTTTCCCCTTAGTATGTCTCTTGGAATTATTCAAATACCTGGAATCAAGGAAAGATTTAGCCTTGGAGTTAGTTTCTGCTTGGGAATCTCTGCCTCATTATTTGTTTTAAGCTGGGCACTGTTTACAGCACAGTCCAGATATAAGTCAAAGGGTTGTTTTGGTTTTTTTTTCCCTATTCAAGCATGTGTGTGTGTGTGTGTGTGGAATATTTATTTACTACTTCAGCTGTTTCTAACAAGATTGGGGTAATTGGTATTTTGAATTAACCGTGTTAAATGAAAGAATGCTGTAAAATGGCACAAGCTTTCATGCAGCTGATGTCTTTTTAATCTTCAAAGCTGACAAACAGCCCTTCTCTGAAGAATTTATAGATATTCTCAAATCTTTAACTGCACCTGGTACCTCTGCTGAGCTTGTTCAGTGAGGTGAGCACATCTTTCTAGGAAACACCCAGTAATCTGAATTTGCTTGAAAACCTTTTACAACTACCCAGCAATTTGAAGTCACTCCTTTCTCTTCCCTCGGTGCCCCTGTCCCTCCCAGCACCAATTCAACATATGCATGAAAACCAGAAAAAAGAAAATAATAAAAGCTCACCCCTACATTTCATCTGAATAAAATCCAGCTGGTGAATTGACTGCAGCAAAGGTTCACTATCCAGAGTCAAGTCAAACTCAGCAGACACTTTTGGCTCCAAGGCTCCTTTGACCCACTGTTCCTGAGATACCTGAACACGTTTGATTAAAGCATCTGAAATCTGAAAGAGAGTTATCAGGCTTATATATTTATATTATTTATAATGAAATGACAGATGCACACATTAAAAGTGACAGACGGTCTGGGAGATACAGCACAAAGAAAGGAATACCACAGAACAACAGCTGAGATGGGACTTGGTTATTTTGGTGTAAGATCCATTTGTGTTGCATCCTTTCATCTCATCTTTTCAAAACAAATCTCATCTTAGGGTAGGAAAGTAAAAATCACATTTATAAAGACTGTTAATATTGTGTTATGTTTCATGCCTCTGAATGCCACATATACTTCTGCACTCTGTTCTCTGATCTGCACAGTCTAGTTTTGCTCTCCTGTTTAAAACACAGTTGCATGAAGACAGGCTTAAATGTTAGAGGGTCTCTCCATTCAGTACAGTTGATTCAGCTGATGAAAGGTGAAAGGAATTAGAAAAACCACATGGGAAGGAAGGTGTATATTTCTCACAGGGAGGGTGCAAAGTTGTCAAAGAATATGATGGATTTTCTATGATTACATCAAAACTGAATTTCATTTTTAAAGCTTTGCTCTAGCTAAGCCCACAGACAACTAGGCCAAACGTCAGACTAAGATGATTGCAGTGAACTCTTCTGGAAGTGAAATCCTGGCTCTGTGGAAATCAGGAGCTCGACTGTCCTTGAATCCAGTGAAGCTGCCATTTGGATATATGGAGACCTTCTCAGTGAGATTTCTGTAAGTCACAGGGAGCAGAATTTTGTTCTGACTAAGTCAGAGACAGATTTTCTTTATTACAGGAGTTCAGATATCTTTTCTTATTACTGTTACTGGAAGACACTCCTGTCTGAGCCCCTGCATCAACAGCTCCTAATCAGTATATGCAGTAAGTGGAGGAGCTTCTCATAGTGTTCTTACATCCTTGGAGTCACTTACAGGGATCCCTTAGCTGTGTTCAACATGCTGGCTGCAGGAGTGGTTGCTTTAAGTAATGCAGTGCCTCAGTGTTTGCTTGTTGCCTTGAAAGCATCATTAGATAGATAAACCAGGCGAAGGTAAAAATGAGCATATTTTTTTATACAAGGTGACTGCAAAGAATGAACCCAAAAAGGTTACAGGAAGAATAAGCTGAAGTGCAAATGAAGCGTGTATCTAGCCAGTATGTAGATAAGACCTAAAGGTTTCATTTGCCCTGCAGTATCCAACCAACAGCCTTCTAAAATCTGTGTAGTCTTGAGATTAATATACACCACACATTCCACACTCTTGCTTGAGACCAGACGTGGCAGTAACAATCAATCTGGAGTGCTAATAGGTTTAAGTCGGCTAATTCTCATCCTGGTTTTTAGGGATGCAGTGATAGCCCCCAACACTCATGCATTCATGTGTGCAGCGTGCCCTGTTCAGCTGACAGTGACAGATCATTTTGTCTGATGTGCCTTTCTTCTTAGGCAATTAATAAGGCAACAAAACTAACGAGGCAAAACAAAATAATTAATAAAAACAAAAGTATTAATTAGGCAAAATAATTTATTGGATAGTAAAACTGTTATGTTTTCTCATCAATAGACAGTTTCACTGCTTGCACCTATCAATATCCTGCAAATTAAGACAACTGTTGGCTAGGCCATATTTTGCAAAGAGGGGATACCTGGATCTTCCAGCTACACGACAGGTTTTGCTGCCCTGTGAGGTAAAACAAATCCAGTAAAGCAAAGCCACACGCAAGCCCTTAAGGGCTTTCCACACAGGGGAGATGTTGAAGGGACTCTTTCACATGGGAAACAGTAATGAAAAAGGGAGAACCAAAAAGGGGAGAAATACTACTTTGCTGAGTCACAGATCTTTCCAAATTGATCAGAGAGCTCTGTGAGGCCCTGTGTTAGGTTTCCCAGATGACAATAAGATAATATGCTGGAGAAAGCTGTCATTAACTGCACCTCTGTCAGAGTGCAGCTGTTCAAAACCATCTCTTTGCTGGGACATTCATGCAGCCACCAGCCTATCAGAGCTATTAGACAGTACTAACAGGAGTTAAGGTGAACCTGCCTCAGCTGTGGAAGAGGTGAATTAGCAAAGCCATCCTTTTTTAGATCTAACTTTAGTGTCTTTTCTTTTTCCTCCCCAGAACATCAGAAAGAAAAATACCTGTAAAAACCCAGAGGGATTTTTCTTTGATAACTTCTAGGCAGTACTCCATAAGCCCCGTTGACTGGCGCAGCTTTAGAGTACAGTGATTTATCTGGTCCCAGACAACCTGGAAAACAAGCACCAGTACAGTTCTGATACTGCCTCAGCTTACAGTGAATTGTATAAGATTATTTCAGAACAGACAGCGAATGGAAGAGTGTGTTAAATCTATGCTTAATTTAGCTGCCATATGGCCATTGCCATGTCTCCATCAGCTACACTCACTCATTCTGTATTGTAAATACTGACAATTAGCTTGGCAAAATGTGCACAGGGAATCTTAATTTTCAGAGCAGATTAATTGCTCAAAGATCAGGCTTGCTTAGGGCAAAAAGAGCACAGAACATGTTTCTGCATCTGCAGGATTCACATTTACAATCACACTTTCACTAAAATCTGAGCTTTTAAAAAATCCTTTACTTACAAAGCAAGTATTATAGAGGATAAGTGCAGGCATGGTTTCTTGTAGATTATACTCTACTGTTCTTTTCACAATTCACCATTGATCCTGCTCTGCTTAAGAACACATTGCTGGGATTAAGAAATAAAAAAGGCTACATCTCATTTTGCCACATATTGGACCTGATTCTGCTGCCACATGGCTGCAGACTAGGCCTAATAGCACTGCAGTCAACAGCACAAGTCCTGGCAGGCATAAACTGCAGGATTAGCTGTGCCATTATCACTGTGTCCTAAGTGTTGGTTCTTGTTAAGCATGGGTGTTTTCAAATGCTGATCTCAGGTAGATTTCATTCATTGTTTGACATGTTAGATACTTCAATTTCTCCTTTTGTCTTAGATATCATTAATGTTACTGGCACTATAATACCTCAAAATCACATATGCAGTTCAACATTGCAAGAAATATGTCTATTTAAACAGTTTTTGGCTGCCATTTTGTTCATTTATAGCTTTCTTCTCCCCACCACTCTTTAATGCATTCCTTTAATATCTTTTGAGTGGCACATGGATTTCTGGAGCGGACATGCCTGAATTTCAAAGATTTGAAGAGACACCAAAATCCCAACGTTTTACTTCAGCAGAAGGTCCCTGAATGCAAAGCACACACAGGTTTCACTCTCAAAAGATAACCCCAAACCATTGAAGAAATAAAGACTGATGGCCTAATTCAAAGAACTGCTGAAGTACACACCTCATTTTAGGTGTATGTATAAATTATAAAGTTCCATTAAACTGCTGAACTGGAACATGCTAAAGGACTTTAAGATTTGGTCACTAAGAATTTTCATGGCGTAAAGGGCTGGGGACCTGAGAAAACACAGTAACAAGAAGTAGCAGCAGCTGTGCTCAGCTGGTGAGACTTGTGCTCACCTTCAGCTTGTGCTCACGTTCTTTGGTCACCTTTGTGAGCAGTTTTGCTTTCTGTCGTGTTAATGCATCAACCAAGGCATCACACTGAGCAACAAGGCAGGCTTCATAATCCAACCCATTCTCCTAGAAGAAAGTGAGAGTTATGCTCATCAAAGAAAGTATATTTTACATCTTAAGCTTTTGGTCATTCTTACCTGTTTTTCTATTCAGAAAAGATTTCCTTTCAAGACCTCAGTATTTCTGTTGCCTTGCTGATTTCATTACAGCTGTACCAGTAATAGCTGCATGCTATAAAATGAAATAGGAGGATGCTATGCCACAAATAGGCTTATTTAAAAACTTGATTTACTGGCACTTCGTGGACAACAGACGTAATACAATATAATGTAAAAGCTAAATGTAACGTACACAGTGCATGCATGTACATAAGAGGATTCTGCCCCATTCTGTTTTAATTATCCTACTGTAACAACTTTGAAATCACTGGCTCTACACCATGGCAATTAGAATAGAATTATGAATCTGGTCTACAGGTTTATTACAAGGAAATCAATGAGGTACAAAGCCTTGAGATTTGTGTACTGCTTCAAGTACTTCTTTAAAAATAGCTAGCACTTGGCAGTGGAGACGTGTATGTGATTAGCTTTAAAAGGAAAAAAGGAAATACATGGAATTTTTTTATTCATATTGTGGTCAAACTCTTCGCTAGGCAGAGGCCAGTGTCCGAGGTATAAACACTGAGCTTTGAGTAGCTGGGTGTCATTTACCATTACATAAACCCCTGTCCTATCAATGGGGAACAAACCACACTACCACAGAATCCCATGCAGCTGTAGGAATCTGAGCAGATGGTTCTACAAGTTGCTGAGCTGTCCCTCCTCCCAGGGATGCCGTTTTCTGCCTGTGGAAGTGATGCTCTAGCTCCCATTCAGGGGGAGGCTTTCCCTTGCTTCCTCTGCTTGTGAGACTAGAACAAGGAGAAAGCTTTCAAGCTCCTCTTCAGAGGAGATGTTAATTTTCCTATCAGCACTGCATTCGCCTCAATCACTGCAATCCATGCATGCCATTCTCCAGCTGAGGGATGCAGGGTTGCTCTTCCCTGAGAGGTCCCCATCACAGTCCTAGACCTGCCAGCAAGACGGGTGGGTGTAGAGGCACCAGACAGCTCAGTTACTGTTCACAGGTTTGTCTTAGGCTCTTCTTGTTTGCATCTCTCCCTCCTTGGCTTACAGCACACCCAACTCCCCCTTAAGCCCATTTCCATCCAGCTACCCTTGAAGTGCAGGTTTGCGTACAGAGCCCGAATTAGTTGATGGCTGTAGTGCATAATTTCTCTGCTCATCTTCTATTCACACAGCAACATTTGGCGATATGCCTCTTCAAGTGAGAAAGGATGAAATTGTTACAGCAGATGGGAAAATGTGAAAATCAGATCATAACAGCAACAAGGAGAAGCAAGGAAGCAACAGGGGCAATGAGGAACAGGCAGCTTCTGAAAAGAAGAGGCCAAAACATTTAAAAGTGACCTCAGAAAGAAGAAGGGAGGAAAAATGAGGGGGAAACAACAGGTCTGCAAAGCATGGAAAAGTAAAGTAGATTATGAATTTACAAACTGCCCGTGGCAACATAGAAGCACAGCTCCTTGTAGCTGTGGCAAACTAAAGAGAGGGAATAGAGTGCAGATGGCTGTCTGGTCTGCTGTACGTTGAGACAGAGTAATAAAATGTACAAATTACTCCTTTGTGTAAGCATATATTTTAAAGACATTTTTGCTGAGGGGTAAATGTCTGTATGTGTATTAGGCAACCACCATAAGACTTTTATTAGAAATAGCCTGCTCTGAGATAACATGATTCTGGGTATAAACCTATGCATGAAGCCTACACCTATTCCTCCACAAGTAACTGTCCAAGAACTGGTTTTTTGGTCCAGATGCCAAAAGGCACAGATCAGCTCATGGACAGGTCTTAACCGTTTCCCCTCCAATAGTGTGGTTGTACCAAACCTGCCTACCAGGAGCATTCTCTGGTATGTGCTATCACCAAATGCTGCTTGAGCATCACCTGAGAAGAGAGCAATTTGCCATGGGAGAAAACCATGCCAGGGAGCTCGCTAGGGGTAAAGTGTGTGGCTGATGGTCTCAGAGCTCTGCCCTAGCCTTGTTTTACTTAGGAATACGTATGCAGTTGATTAGTCCTGCTGTTTCTGTCTGTTGAAATTCCATGTCCTTACTCAGACTCAGAATGGAGTCTGGTTCAACATGTGAGAGCCAGATTCAGCTTTGTGCCCAGACATCCCTAAATGTCAGTGGGTGACATTGCCTCTTCTGACTTCTCTTTTAGCAATCAGTAGCATTATATAAATGGTTTGGTCTTTTGATCTAATTGTAGCAGCTCCCTTACGCAGAGCAATTTGGCAATGATTTTATTGAAACACTTTAAAGGATTTTACAGCATAGTCATAAACAGTCATAATAGACCACCTTTAGGTTTCAGGAGGGAAAAATACATTTTTAATAGAGCTAGATGACTCAAGACAAGATTGGTGATAGACTACCCTTTTGGATGAGTTATTCTATCCTAAATTAGCTGTGCATACCTATAGGAAGAACTGCTCTCTAAAGACGTCTATCTTTCTCCTTCGGCAAAGAAAGAAGTCTAAACGATTAGGTTAGATCAGCTATGTAACTTTTAAATAAATTAAGTCAGTTGAGAGAAACCTTACACTGTGTCCAAAACATGGCACGTGACAGGTACCAGTTGACGGCTTCACATTGGTTTCTTTCAGTTAGATGTGCTTTTTTTCCCACCAGTTTCTCAGTTTTGGTTTGCTCCCTTTCCCATGTGCCCACAGAAGACTGTGAAGGGTGGGTAACTATGCTGCCCTGTGGCAACCTGAGAGCTTGGTCAGCATTTGTGATACAAATTCATCATCAAGAGTGTTAAGTGGAATATTTTATTAATTAAATTCTAAAAGGAATAAAAATTTTTGAACTTCTACTTCATTTTTTCTGTTACTAGCAGCCACAAGACTTGCTTGTTGATGGAAGATGAGTGAGCAGCAGAGTAAGCGTGTCATAGAGCAGATGATGTATATCCCACAGAAAACCCACCACCACAGAGCATCACTACTGTGGATAACAAGCTTCCTCTCCTGGGCACTGTGCCGATCGCTCAGACTATGGTGGCACATTCCCAGACATGCTCTGCAGGGTAAGAAAGACCTTGAGGATCATCTGACCTCCAGCAGTGATGAGTCTAAATTTGGTTGAAAATAGGACAGGTTTCATTTTGGCTTTGTGCCTTTGATTACTGCGCTCACCATGAGCCCTTTTCTGACTATTAAAGCTGGAAAATTACAGGCATGAAAACACCTCTACTTCAATAAATGACCACATTGATTTAGCAGCATTTGTTTCTTCTATTTTAGACTTCCTACAAATACCCTAATATACAGGTTGATTGGATTTTGTCCAGAAACTAGTACATTTTTAGAAAATGCAAGATGGAAAGCAAGTAGTAAATTTTGAATGTGTTAAAATGAGAACTTATCCTAAATGCCCAGTTCGAGCAATTTTAGTCAGGAAGAAGTCCAGACACATGGCCGATGGATTCAATCAAATACTAATCAACACAGCTTAAATGTCCAGTATCGAGCACCAGCTTCTTGCAATAAACAACAAATGATTTAGAAGCTAAGAGGGGCTTGCAGGCATTGTTTGTTGAACAATTTGCCTAGCAAATCCATTCGAGAAAGCTTAGATGATTCCAGGAAATATGAGAATAGCACAAGAGACAAAGTCATCAAATGAATTATTCACTCAGTTCTATTGATTACTGTATTATCAAAACAGCTAATAATTCTGCAGTTACCTGGATCTGCTGCAATAAATTTTTCAGCTGGACCAGAAATTCTTTTGCTTCCTTTGCTTTATCTGAAACACCATTTAAAGCCTGAGAGAGCTGTGCCTGCAAGGAAGAAAAAAAACCCAAACTTAGAGATAAAATGCAAATGTGTTTCTTAGTAATCCTTGGGTTTGATGATTAATAATGTGCTAAAAGGCTCACTTGCTGTTGCATGTATTCTTATCATACTGTGTTTGTGCTAGAAAAGAATAGCTAAGATTTTCATTGTAATAAAATTTAATAAAGGTGAAATTTGCGTGTGGGGGCAATCAAGAATTGTGTCTGCACATTCCACTTTATTGCAGTAACTTGGTAAGTCAAAATACCTTTTTATAAGACAGCTACCCACTTATATAAGGAGCTAATAGTCTTACACTTATACAGTAGCATCTGTCATGCTAAAAAATCCCCAAGTGCTTTCCAAACCATCACTATTTTTTATTTCAACAAAGCATTAATTCTCTCTAAATGTGGCAGACCTTACCAAATTTGAGATACACTATAAGACTTCAAACATAAAGCTGCATTTTCAGACTTCATAGCAATGTCCCTTTGGGGCTCCATTTTCCTATGCTCCAATCTAACAAAAGGGTAAATATTCCTGGAGAAGTTGGAAAAAACCCTTCCTCTTAACTTTCTACTGGTGAGACATATGGAATATGCCTTTTGTAAGTACACACTGAAGACCTAAGCTCCCCTTTCCTCAGCTGGCACCTGAGATCCCTAAGCCAAACTGAAGGCTTCTCGATGGACTTTCAAGACGGGAAGGAAACAGAAGATCTGTGGCCCAGCAGACCCAGAACCACCATGGTCTGACCAAAGCAGCCCTGGTGCAGCTTTTCTGGAAGCCTGGCTGGGATTACAGAAACCATACTGCTCTGCTTATCAGCACATGGCAAGCCCAGATCCAGCATTACTTCTCTGTGCAAATGTAAGTGACCAGATAGGTCCCATCATGAGTGTCCTTCCAGTTAGACATTTTCTTTGTGGGTCTACCTCTCAGGCAGACTTGGCAACTACCAGTTTGCCAATGCCCAGTTGATTATCCTCACCAAACAGATACAATAACTGACAACAGGAAATGGAAGATGGAGCATCTTTGCTATTGTCAGGCTCTCAGAAGGTTGCCATCTCTTGTTTCCTTAGGACTAGGGCGTACCTTGAGACAGAGACTTGTAAGTAGGAAGACACAAAGGTTATGAGCCTCTAAGAGGAGACCCAATTGAAATTCAGTAAGTCACCACTCATTCCCTGTTTCCTTCTTGCTCCTGGAAGGCAGCAAATCACTCCACCCCTGGAAAGGGCACAGCTCACTTCTTCAGGCTGACAAAGTTTTGAGCTTGCCTTCTGCCTGAATGTCTCCTACTCATCCTTCCCTTGTGCTCACTTGCTCATGCAGGACAGCAAAGAGCAGATCCTGGCAGCTCCTCATGGGCATTTCACACCCAGCTCTGAGGCAGGCAGCCTTATGCAGGCAGAGGTACTGCCTAACTCCTCACCCTCTCTGGCAAGTGGGTACAAACCCTGAGTGGGATCTTGGATTGAATTAGAAAGAAGCCATCCTAGTGTTTTTTCCTCATATTCACACAAACTTTTGCCTTTTAGCCCAGTTGTAGGTTTTACATTTGTGCTAAATTTGAAAACAAAATATACTCTACTACAACTCATTTGTAACAAATGTAATGGGAGGATACATTACTGTGTCTGTTTCTCAGTATTCGAATATTTTGCATTCTTTTAAACAAACTCCTGTCACTGCACAAAAATACAAAGTGACGACCTTTGGTATGAATGCTACTGGAGATCATAGAAGCAAGCTCCAGGTCCTTGAAAGGGTTCCAGTCATGGCTGGGGAGGAAGAGAGAAAGAAATAGGTAGCAAAAGCATGATAAGCTCTGCCATTGGCTGGCCCAGCTAAATTGAAGTCAAGGGCTCCTTTCTTTCAAATCGAAACCAACGGCTGGTCCAGACAAAAGTAATACTTCCACTTTTCCCACATCTACTCTAGCTGTCAAATCATCTCAAAGTGCATTTCACCAGATAAGAAGAGCCAAAAGCACTATGTAGGCCCACAGCAGCCATAGAAAACTGAATAACCGTGGACAAATTGTAACTGGCATATGTACTGTTGGCAATTCATGCAGTCATTCCTGGATCCCGGCACGCTCACAGCACTCCCAGCGCAAAGAGCTGCAATAGAAACTCAACAATGTCATTGTGCATAGGGCTCATAAGTGAATAGCCATGTTCATTAAAACCTGTGGCTGCATTAATACAGCTGCAGTGTGAAGCTGAGGAGAAGACCAGATCTCCATTTGTGAAACCCACTTAGAGATAATAGCCTTGTTTTTCCAAGCATTTGTAATGGATACCTTACAAAGCAGTGGAATTTAATCATGCACTCCCCATTCAAATCAAATGGAGCTACATGACTAAGCCCTCAGTAAACCAACCAAGCCATAGAAAATGCCCTGTACCCTCAGAGCAATCTTTCATACTGCAGAAATATTTACTGGAAGCCAAACCGGAAAGTTACAAGCTCCACTGACTGTGACAATTAATAACTCCTGACAAACAGTATTCCACCTGGTGTTATCTTTACTTGAATACCTGGTCTCAGAACAAATAATGTGAATGCTGGAGATGGATACCAAGTTTCTACTTCTATCAAATACAGGAACACAGAGAGAGATAACAAGGGTGAGTAATTAAACTCAGGTGGGCATGGAAGAAAGATGCTTCCTTTGATTTTAGAAAATGACCCAGATAATGCCTATGTCCTTTTTCAACCGAACAGTTCATGCTCATTTAACTTGTTTTCCTTCCATCTCTCTTTAGTAGCATATTAACTATTGATTAGATAAGCTCACTCTGGTGCTGAATTCTGAAACAGTCCACATTCTGGGGGGAGCACAACTCTTTAGGCCAGCAAATAATAGCAGGTATTTGGACTCCAACACTTGCCTTCAGTCGCCTGCTTGTTTGCCTTTCACAGACCTATCCAGCTATGGCTTTTTTTCAGTGTTTCAATAGATCATAGAATCATAGAACAGTTAGGGTTGGAAAGGACCTTAAGATCATCTAGTTCCAACCCCCTTGCCATGGGCAGGGTCACATTAAACCATATCACCCGAAAATACATATACATTTTAGCTTTGCCCAATTTCAATGGGCAAAATGTGAACACTATTTGAAGTGTGTCCGCTGTCTGAAGCTGAAATGTGTCCACCATCATTCTTGTTACTGGTAGATCAAAGGCCTACCAACTTAAATCTGGCAATGGTGTCACTGTTTGTGCTATGAAGACATAAAAACACTTAGACAGTTTTACTTGATAACCTTAAACTGGTGGTCCAGATGCACTTTTCATGCAAGTGAATGCAATAAAATACAGCTAAGTTAGTGGATTTTCACAATTTTATGCCACTGGAACCCAGTTGTTATTTTACATCATTTTTAATTTCTCTGTAAGAGAAGTTACACACAGCAGTGCTGTGAGGAACCTGCGCCATTAACTGGAGACAGCCAGTCCAGTTCAGCTTTCATGCCAGCACTGAAGCTGAAGGTAAACGACCATTTCATGGTGAGGCACTGGAACAGGCTGCTCCAAGAAGCTGTGGCTGCCCCATCCCTGGCAGCATTCAAGGCCAGGTTGGATGAAGCTCTGAGCAACCTTTGCTAGTGGAAGGTATCTCTACAGAGATGGCAGAGGATTGGAACCAGATAATCTTTAAGGTCCCTTCCAACTCAAACCATTCTATGATTCTATGATTTCATTGCATGGTCTGCAGCACTGTACAGACAAGGCAAAGCACTTTGCGATTTGCCACTAGATCACTATATAATGCCCAGACAAAGAAGCTGTCAAACAGTTTGAGCAAAAGGCTAACCCAAAAGTGGAATGGAAATGGATCCTGAAGATGAAGGTGAGCAAGGGTTCTGGAAAAGCAGTTCCACACAGTCAGTAGAAAAAAAGGTTTGAAGTTTGTGGTTGTGGGATGAATCTGTGTCCTGAGAAATGAGGAAATGGGCTCTGGCAGCCCTTCTTATGTGAAGAATGCCAGCCTCTGGCCTCAAAAGGAAATAAGCAGGTGCTTATCAGCTGATGTTGAACCACTGTCAGTTTGTCAGATCTACTGAGCTAAGAACACTCATGGACAAGCCCTTCTAGCTGTCTCTACCAGCTACACCTGGAGCATCTGGAGAGAACACATAAAAAGTTAATTACATTTGGCATATCACTCAATGTAAGTAACTTATGGTTTGGCCAAAGTAACTACAGGTAATAAACTTGTAGAAATTGCTGTACTTGAAAACAATTTCTAAGCAGAAGTATGTAATTCTGAAACAGTTTATCTGAGTGGATGTGAGCTGATGATTTAGGTTGTCTGGTTATACTGTTCCATTATGTTTATTTTCTTCCAAGTGCATTGTTCTGGGAAAAGTAATATTCACAAGAGCACAATTTCAGAGTTGGCAAATTAGTTACTTTTGAGTAATTTTTTCTTCCACTAGATTTTTCACACTGTTTGAGTCTGTAAATCAGGAGAAAATTACATTCTATGATACCTTAGTCCCAGAAAAAAGTACCCACAGGGGTACTGCTCATGCTTTAGGCAATATATGACAGTGGGAAAGAGACAAAATGACTGATTCTGATTACACCAGAGTTTATCACATTGTTCAAAAAAGCATTAAACAGTTTTAACTCAAGGTAGACCATAATAAGCACAGGCTGATCTCTCACACTCTCCAGAACATCAGCCACACTTAACAGTGAACTCAGTCCTTGTTCATTGAAATAACTCTGCTCCGAAGTGGGTTCTGCCATTGGCGTAACCAGTAATAGCTACAAATTCACAACCTGCTCCTTCTGGGCCCAGAGAACTTCTCCTCTGCACAAATACCCCTCGTGTTAGGGAGGAGATGGCTGAGCCCCTGGCAGAGCGCTCAGACTGAAACATGTCCTGAAGAACTTTGCTTCCTCAGATGGACAAACTATGCAAATAACCCAAGGGGCATATTTTTAATATCTTAAAAATCAAAAGTCAGTTTTCTGCCTTGCCAAATGTCTTAGCCTAGCCTGTGCTCAGCCACCCCAAAGCTGAGAGATGGTGAGACCGCTCTTGATTTCATCCTCTCCTGCAGCATCTGAAACAATCTCATGGTGCTTCCTTTATAACTAACCGCAGCAGGAAGTGAGAAGAAGGTAATCCTGCAGGCAGCAGCATTGGCCAGGTGCTCTTTGCTCAGCTGTGGGCGAAGTCCTTTCCTCCCAGTGCAGCGGGATACTTCAGAGGACTGCTGTCAACACTCAGGTATTACAGGCCCCTCTGTACATTCACATGTATTAACTAATCATTTTTCCAAAGACCACCATTTTTAGCCAGAGAGAGCTAACTTCATCCACTTTTTCAAAGTCTAAGATCACGTCCTGCTCTTCATTCAGATGGTTGCAAAGTCTTACTATTAACAAGAAGAGCATGGCCAAGTGACCCAGCAGCTCTACCAGACCTTGGCAAAGCTCCTGTGTGGCAAAGCAGCGGGCTCTGGTGTCTCCCCAGGGGCTCCAGAGTGGGCTAAGGTGCACTGCTTTCAGGGAAGCATGAATCAGACCATGATTATGTGAATCGGAGAAAGCTCTACTTGTTCCCAAACCTCACCCACCCTACGATTCCTTACTCATCTTTGTGTCATGAAGGTCCCTCCACCCACTCCTCTTGGCCTCTTTGGGAACTGAGGGGGAAGTAAGACCTCTTTGAGGCCCAGGAGACAGCACAATATCCCACTACCCTCCTTATTACACTTTCCTGCCTAAACTCCTTGAGTGGTTCTGGGCCACTCTCCTTCCTTGACACGTCGTGAGAAATGCTTGTGGCAGCTTGCACTGAATCCCAAGTGTAAGGGAGGCGGTGCAAGGAAGAAATGTCCATTCCATCTCCTCACAGGCAGCTGCTGCCACCTGTGAGAGGATGGGATGGCCAAGGACCCTGCGGAAGGCAAACAAGTCAGTGAAACACTTGCTAATCACAGGTGCCTGCTGGAGTCCTGGATGAGCCTAAAATTTCCTGGCTACAGTGAGGCCAACATGGGAGGGACTTTGGGTTTTCTAACCCTGAGCAGGAGTTGCAGGGTTAATGGGCAGTCAAGGAGGACCAGAGACCTAAGAACACCATGCCAAGGGAAGAAAAGTCAGGGAGGGTGGTGGATGTGAAGTAACCTTATGTCCCACAAACCGCAACCTGACATCAGGGCTTCGGGACAAACCCCAGTGCCAAGCATCACCCAGCTCCTCCGGGCTGACTGTTGGGTCTCACCTTGTGTTGCTTCCACATTGCGCCCAAGGGCTTGACGTCGTGCTTGCCGTGCTTGCCCTCCTCCAGGCACTGGTAGCACACGGGACTGCGGCAGCTCACGCAGTACATGCTGTAGTTCTCCAGGTCGTGCTCGGCGCACGTCGGCAGCTTGCGGCCGCCGCCCGCCCCCTTCCCGCCGTCGCTGCCGCCGCCGGGGGCGCCCGGGTGTGAGGGCGGCGGGACCAGGCGGTGCTTGGCGAAGGGCCCGCGGGCCGGGTGGCAGCGGAGCTGGCAGGCAGCGCAGTACAGCACCTCGCACTGCTCGCACAGCACCGCTGCCGGCTCGGGCGGGCTGCGGTCGCAGAGCTGGCACTTGGCAGCGGCTGCGGCGGCGGCGCGGCCCTGCTGGTAGCGCTGCACGATGGCCTCCAGCAGCCGGTTGCGCTGGAAGCCGCGGAGGCCGCGCTGGTCCAGGGAGGCGCTCCTGTGGCACTGCGGGCAGGTGAGGGACGAGCTGGCGGGGCCGGCGCCCCGCGGAGCCGCCGCCGCCGCCGCTCCCGGGGGTGCCGGCACCAGCGGCAGCACCCGCACACCGTTGGGGGACTTCAGGCTGGGGGTGTAGGAGCCGTACCCGCTGTCGGTCTCGCTGTGCAGGCTCAGCTTGTCCGCGTGGTCCACGCCGCCGCCGCCAGCCGCGCACTCCGAGTCCGGGCAGGCGGTGGAGCCCGCGGCAGCTCCCGGCCCCGGCGCGGCGGCGGCAGCGGCGGCCGGCGCGGGGCTCCGCGGATGGAGCAGGGCCGGGAGGTGCTGCTCGCTCTCCGGGGTCTGCACGGCGATGGTGCGGGCGCAGGGCAGGCAGACATTGTGCGAGCAGGGCAGGATGATGGGCTCCCGGAAGAGCGAGCCGCACACCGGGCACTTCAGTTCCTCTTCCATGGCCGTGGCCAGGCTTTGTGTGCGGGGCGCGGGCGGGTTCAGGCGGGCGGCGCGGGGTCGCCTCCGGCTTCCCCCATCCTCCGCGGGGCCCGCCGCCGCCTACCTCGGCTCCGGTCGCCGGGGCGAGGCCGGGAGGACTCCGGCCACCGTTGCCGCGCCGGGCAGTTCAGCACCCGCCGTGGGTAGACAGCTCCGTGCGGCCGGGGCCGGGGCCGGGGCCGGGGCCGGGGCCGGAGTAGCAGCCCGGCGGGTGCGTGCAGCGAGGGCAGGGCTGCCTCGCACCCGAGGCGCGGGCAGGGAGCGCGGTGGGGCTGTTTTAACGTTGGTGGCATAGAGTAATAATATACGGGGAAGGGAGGCGGGGGGAGGAGGGAGGGCAGGAGTAGGAAGGGGCGGGAAGAGCCCTTTCCAGCAAATAAGTGGTCGCGCTCTCTCTACGGCTGGGGACGGCGAAAACATTTTTTAAAGGATCTCTGAAACGATGTCTTTATATGTTTAAATAAAGCCATTGTTTGGGTAGTGGGCTGAATGCAGGCAGGGTTTCGTTATCTCTAGTAGCGCCTTTTCCCTCCCTGGAGAAAAGATGGATGCTTGCCAACAGACTCAGAGTGTGCCTCTCCTTCATACGCATATCACCATGCTGGAGCACAAATGAGGTGCACTAAATGTCAGGCACTCTTCGAGGGAAGAACGGAACTAGGGTTACAAGAGAAGCACAGACACTGGGTACAAACGTGGTGGCTGGAAGGGAGGGAAGAGTGGCGAGCTGGGAGACATGCCTCATCGCCCCAGCTTGCAGCCGGGTAACCCCGGCAGAAATTTGTGGTGGAGATAAATCAGGGACGACAGCTGAGAGTTTATGAACTGAAAATAACCATCCTTAGAAGAAAGGAACCAGCAGTGGGAAATCCTCCATCTGTTTTGTTTACTCTGCATATACTTAGCGTAGATGTAGCAGTGATTTATTTTTGTAGTGGAGAGAGATTGTACATAAGAGTGATTTCACTGCTTTATTTATTTATTTGTTCATCTATCTTGCTTAAAAGCCCCTTCTGTATCAACTTTGGCTCTGTAAGCAGATCTTAATTTTTTGTTTGTTTTAAAATGCAAGTTGTTTGTTTCAGAGCAGCTATTTTACAACTGCAGAACTAAAGAAAAAGAGAGAATGTATTAAAAGCATTGCCTCTCATCATAATGTTTCTCAGTATATGATGAGCGTTTTGTGACAGTGGGTAGGAAAGGATTTTCCAGTTTCAGGTTTTGCTTTTTCCAGATTATTAAAACTGTTGATGCATGGAAAAGGAGAAATGGGGACAGAGAGTAGGAATATATTAAAGCTTCCAGGTTTTTTCAGTCTTTCCACAGTTTTCCTTCCTGTATCTTGCCTAGCCACTTTCATGACATGCTGAGGGGGAAAAAAGTTTTGAGGGGCTTAAAGCTTTGTAGTTCTCCAGTGCAAGGTGGAAAGGGCAGGCAGGGCCCGTGGCACAAAAAGAAACAGCTCTGACCCACATAAACCTGCCTGTCTTCTGGCTAGGAATCTTCTTTTGTGTGACCTCTGTGCTGAGATTGAGAGTCTCTAGACCGTGTGTTTGGGTTACCTCCAGCCAGAAACCTTGGCAGTGCAAGAAATGTTCTGAAACACTATTGATTTCACAGCAACCTTATGCTAATACAGTGCAAGACAAAGCTGTGGGTGAAATGCTGTTATCTTCATAGTCATCCTTCTCTGCTCTGCCATCTGTCAGCAGCAGGAATGGATGCATGCTAAGGATTCCTTCAGACCTATAGGTGAATCCAAGTCACAGATTTCAAGTCTATGTTGGAAGCCATAATCCTAAAAATTATTAGGAAGGCACCGTAGCTTTTTCCTCCACTTTTGCTTTCTTTCTTTACCTGGCCTGTGTGTTAGCCACCAGTGATTATAACATTTGTAATGGTAGCAGCAAGTCTGAGACATCTGAGCAAAACTGGAGATATCAGACAGAAGGTGGTGGAAATGTAAAGATATTAAAACCAGCTCTCCTTTACAGCTACTTCTTAGCTGGGGCTTACAATTTCAAGAGTTCTAATGTACTGAATTTTACATTTCTGTTTTGAACGTTACTCTAGAGTTTATGTAAAGACCTGGAACTGTTTGTGCTTGACTACAGAGGGAAATGACAAGAGAAACACCACCTCTGAAGTACAACCACCCTCTTTCAAACTGAGCTTTACTTGTCCTCTCCACAAGCCTGGTTTGGCCTGAGAGTACATTGCCATAGCAGGTGACGCTTGAAACAGAGACAAAAAAAAAGCGATCTGGTCTTCTCAGTACTATGGTTTGACTTTTACTTCATTCAGGGTCTTTTTTCACCTACTTTAGCAGTATGTCTGAAATGTTTATGCCCATGATTGCTGTGGCTCTGAGAGCAGGGAGAGCTGCCTGGCCTAGTGCACTTGTTTACTTATCCCACTCACCCCAGAACAGCTCTTGTTTCCAAGGAATTATAGAGTTTGGATGCAGAAACCTTCATCCCCATAGCACCAGGGACTGCTGGTGGAACTAGCACCTACTGTAACAACACTTGATGGTTTAGATTCCAGAGCACAGATTTCAGTCCTTATGACAAATATTTATCTGTATGACTAACTGCGCTGCTGATGACAATGGAGGTGACCAGCCAAAACACTGCTGTAATCCTTACTGCTCCAGAAGCCAGAACAGAAACTCATTGAAGTGTTGAAAAATGCCACTGAGCTTGAGCAGACTGACTTTGGAAACCCTTATTTTTGCTGAGAAACAGATCACACCGAGTCAATCCCACTAATTTTAATGGAGGTGTTCATAAGGCACTGCGCAGTTTGAGCCTGAGAGAATCAGGCCTTTACTGTGTTTTGTAATCAAGCCATTTTTATAATGGAGATGATCCCTATGATTTTTCATCTTTTATGTTCAAATGAGTCTTTAATCTTTTAGAGCTGTAATGGTATATAGATAACCTAGAAACCCTATTCTGGCAGTCCTGGCTTTGATCTTCATTTTAATACTTCAGTATCACTAGTATCATCCCCTTAAACTATTTACCTTCTGTAAGAACTTATTAGCATCTTTTATATCCCCTCTGACAGGAAAAAAGCTAATGAAGTTTATTTATAAGTTCATATAAAAAAGGATAAGGCAGTACAACCCCTCAGTAAGGAGAGAGATTTGATTCATCTTTTTTGTGTCTGTTGTTTTATTGCGTATGCTTACGTTTGTTGTTTGGGTTTTTTTGGGGGAAGGTGCATGTTTTCATGTTCCATTTCTTGTACCCTTTTATACATATATTGCCCTCACACGTTAACCCCTTTCCAATCAGTTTTCCCTGTTTCTTTTCTCATTTTTTTCCTTCCATGGCTGTCCACCAAGGTCACTCCACTTTCTTCTGTTTTCTTCTTTTACCACCGCTGTTTCCCAATGGGGAACTTTTTGATTCTAGTATTCCAGCATCACTCCTGCTAACAGGCATCACTCCAAGCACACATCCTCTCATCTGAAGGGTAACAGAGAGAATAAAAGGATCTTCTCTCCACAGGTGCTTATTCCTTTGCAAAAAGGAGACCAAAGAGATAGTTCACAAGAGCAGAAAAGACAAAATGGGCTAATGTCATCTGTTTGTGTGGCAGTGGAAGGTGAAGAGTCTTGCTGCTTCCTTATAAATGCTTGGTGCTCAATTACCCTTGACAGCCACTGGGGACAATGCAGCTGCTGGTCATCTCTGAATTTTGGACTGGAGCACTAACTAGTGGCTCTGTGTTTTGATGCGTGCACCCCCTCCAAATATTGTTCTCATGCATAACAAACAACACACCACACTGTGATCTCTCCTCTCTACTTGTTCTTCATCACATTCTTTACCCAGACTCTTCTTCCCAGCATTACCGGCTCTGGCTGATGCTGATGTTGCATGTTCTGTTTGAGTGGTGATGTGGCAAAGAGGCATGGGAAGGTGGGGTCCCACCATGGCTTAGAGGAAAAGCTGATGTATACAAACTGTGGGGTAGGGCAGCTTTGGAAATGGTAGGTATGTGCAACCGCTTTCCCTTCTTTCCTTGGTTTTGTAGATTTGCTTTAGTACATTGTGTTGGTGTAGCAGTTTTGAAATAGGTTTGGTGCTGGAGCTTTTTTTGGGCATGCATTCAAGTAGCTATTATGTTATTTAAGGTTTTCAAATGTTTGCACATTGATCTGTTCATGAAAGGAATGAAGGCAGAGCTTGGCAGGAGCCCAGGAGAGTGCCACAGAAGCATGGCTGCTGATAAAAAGCTTATCTGTTGGCTAGCAGAAGACTGTATCTGTAATAGAAATACAGCTACATATTGAATTTTCTCTGTCAGAGGCGTAAATTGGCCATAAAAAATATAATTCATAAAGGAGGACGATTCTATACAATGGAATTTTATTCAGATTGTCTGCTGAGTATATGCTTGATATGATGAGTATATGGTTGATATGATGGCAAAAAATGATGCTTGCTCCTAAACATTGCTTGACAAATACTCCCACTTTTAAATCTATTTTAGCGATCTATGAGCAAAATTCAATACAGAAGAAAATACTACTTTAAACAAAAAAAAAGTGGTAGGTTGGCAAGACGAATTTTAGTAAGAGGTTGGTTTCAACACTTCTTAACAAATTTGTATTGAAAAGAATCAACAAAAGGCACTAATCTACAGTGAGGACTCTTGAAAAATAAGATGTCATGTTTCTGTGATGTTGCAAAACTACCTCAGCCTGCAAGCCTCTGGAATTACTCCAGGGATATCTTGGCTTTTCTCCTGTGCGAGGAGCCCCCTCTTTTTGCTGTGCTTGCAGTGGAGTGAGATCCTTTCCTTTGCTGCTACAGCTCAACCTGAGGCTGCATCCTCAGAACGGCGCTTCTTTTTTTGAGAGGATGAGAATGCTGGGCCCTGAGCAGCTGCATGTAAAGGAAAGCAGGAAATTGTGCCCTGCTTTGGACCCATTTCAGAACACCACGTGGTCAGCATCTTCACAGTACGGTTATAATAGAGAGCTCTTATTGAGTTTGCTGCCCTTTTCTAAAGTAAGTGTGTAAATGTCTCACAGAACTGATTTGGTTTCAATGGTGTTATGGCAGAGACTGGGTTCTGCTCCTCACTTTGTTCCCTGTGGACACTGGAGGAGAGGGTCATAGGAAGCTGACCTAAGCATAGACTTGTGTTCTGTCTCAACCTTCTGCACCCATCCTGCTGTGGTTCCATGCCCTCCCCAGCTGTCCCCATGGTCATCCCATTCATGCCTATAAGGAAAAAAATTTATCTAGCTTTTTAAACCAAGGATTATATAAAATCCAAACCAAAATCAAAAATCCAAATTGATTTTCTTTTGATATGAAGGCTGGAAGAACTCAAGAAAAAATCATGGCACCCTAAGCATTGCAGGATGGGAGGGAAGAGAGAAAAGGGACAAACACCTGCAACAAAAACAAAGGAAGAACACGTAAGCTTAACATGGAAGTGCCAGCATTTCCTAAGAGCACAGGATGGGCTGAAAGAAAGCAGGACTGTGGAAAAGAAGCTCGACTTGTTCAGGAGCGTGTATATACAGTTGTAAAGTGGAGGTAAATTGCCACCATGTGGCAATCTCTCCACATGTAAAGAAAATCCTTACATAAAGGGCATAGTGAATTTTTGTTCCTGAAAGAGCAGGCAGTATTCTGTGAGCTGCACTAGGGAGCTGATCCATTTGTGACTCACTGAGAAAGGTCTTTTATCAAGAAGGGAAGCCCATTTAGCTCTGCTACATATTATATAAGAGAAGAAAAAAAGCCCTGTCGTTGTTTAGCAGAAGACAACTAGTGAGGAAATTTCCCTGAGCCATGGAGGATCTATAAATACCCTAAGAGGTGGGCTTTGATTTTCTATTCTGAGATCAGAACCTCTTGCAAGGTCTCCAGAAACCATGCCCTGAATGCATATTTGAAAGACCAGGACGCCTGTAAAAGCTGCCTTGGCTGTAGCTACCCAGACAAAATTTACATGGAGTTCTAGTGGGTTTGACCAAAGCCTCCTCTCTTTATTGTAATGTCAACCAGGAGCATCAAAAATCAAGATACTTGGAAGCTGCATGGAGAAACAAGGGGTAGGAGCCAAGAAGAGGATCATCCTTTCTGCTCACAGTAGGTTTCACACAACCACAAGAATTAATCCAGCCCAGGACAGTTAGTTTTCAGCACCAGCATTTTGATTCAGACATGCCCATGCCTACGCAAGGACAGGAATAGGGAGGAGCGGCCCCTTGCAACGCCACTGGGAATTTGTACCTGATCCAAAAAGCGATGTCCATGGCCTGAGATATCAGCATCAATCAGGTGGGGAGGCAAGTCCACAAGATGCCAAGCTTTATATACCTCTTTTCATCAACACAACACCTCACCTACCCAAGATTTATGCATCCCTCTCTTCATTGAGCTGCCCAGTAGGAGGGAGAAAATAGACATCAGCCAAATCAATCGTACTCGCACCAGCAATGTATCTTACTGCTTCATTTAGCATTACATTTTCTGATCTGAAAAACAACTTGTTTCTGCCTTTGTCTTTTACTTTAGTAGCAGAGAAGTAAAACAAATATAGTGTATTTTAATATTCTTAGATAAGTACAGAAATTCTACTTTCCTCTTCCTTGCTTTGCTTTCCCTTGCTACTCTCCACCTTCTTGTTGTTGCAGAGAAACTCCCTTGCTCCTTCACCTCCTCCTTCTGATACCCACTGCAGCCTTTCTGCCCTTCTCCCATCACTGGTCTCACAGACTGACACCTCCTCCTTGCTATACTCCACTCACACTGAGCCCAGCCCCAGGTCCACCTTTGTTTCCCCCCATGAACAAGATCTGGAGAACATGATTCCTATGCAAAGAGGTGGTGTTTATCCTGTCACTCCTTTGTATTGGCTATGGCAAGAAATCCTCATTCAAGAGAAGGATTTGCCTGACTGTCCCTGAGGCACTAAAGTGTTGCCCTTTTCCTGCCCTCACTGTAGGAGGACCAGCCAGTTAATGGGGTATAATGCTGATCATGAGGTTTTGTTTTGCATGTTGCTGTGATACAAAAGGCAAAGGATCCTCCCTGGAGAGAATTGCTCACACAAGAGATTTCATTCATTAGTGTGCATTGTCTAACGACAGCCCCCAAACAGAAGCACAGCAGAGAGGTTTGTATGAAGAAAGCAGCATCAGCTGACTTCTGTGCACCTCCACCAATCTAGGTCATCGAGAGACATAGGAAGCTATCACCATTTAGCGTACTGGGAAGTACTAACCTAGAAAACATTCAAGGCCCTCTCTGGTGCAGAGTCAGAAGGTACAGAGACAACTATGAATCCTGCAGATGCACCAGACAGTCAGGTCCATCAGATTTATATTGTTATTTATGTCAATTTTGTGCCATTGTAACCACTGATTTCAATAGCTTGAGCTGCTTTTTCACTGTGGCGTGTATATAACATGAAGTATGCACAGAATCAAGTATATACACTGGCTAGTTCCTCTTTATGCTTCTACTGTTGCCCTGTAGGAATGGCTAATCCACTTTCAGGCCTCCTATTCATTCCCTGAGCTTCACCATTTCCCAGTACACATCATGTGGGAAACCAGAATTCCATAAATCGCACTTCTCCAAAAAAACCTAGATGATGGAGGTAGGAACTAGATGATCTTAAGGTCCTTTCCAATGATTTTATGATTTTATGATTACCAACCTGATTTCTGTTTTCTTCTTATACTTGCTTTGATACGCACAAAGATAAATGAAATGGCAATGTTTGTGAAATACCTGATCTACTGCATGTGTATTGAAAACCAAATCCGTGAGCACATTAGCCCATCTGCAGAGAGATTAGTCAGAATCTCCCTCCTCAACTTTTCCCTCCTAAGTCTTTCGTTGGGCTCCTGCCTCCTCTGAGTTGATCCCACTTGTAATTTTACGTTTCCATCAACAGCAGAGAAGTAAAACAGCTGAAGGGGACAGATAAGGGACTTAGCCCACTACAACCACCATCCAACTCCAAATGGGATTGACTGGCTGAGTGCCCCCAAATCCTCCATGGATATGCAATTTCATGGAAAGAAAAAGCTCCACACACAAAGAAAAATATACAGAAAATAATACAGCCACTTTACGAAAAGTAACAGTTTCAGCAATGTGTGTGTGATTATAGCAAAAAACACACACTGTTATGATACCCAAAGAAAAAATAAGATGATGATTTAATTTCTCCTGTTACTAAATGATAGCATTTTTAGCAAGCCATTACCAAAGGAAGAAAAAAAAGGTCATATCACCTGAGCCTAGCAATGAATCTGGTCTCTTGTCCTTCATATCAACCAGTAATGGATACTGAGGAAGACTGCAAAATAGGAGTGCAACAAAACAGATAGGGAAAAAATGCTAAGGAGAATTTGAGGAAGGGCAAAACTAGGTTAAGGCAGGTGGAGGAACTAAAATAATGCCCTTAGTTTTGCAGACAGCTGTGTATGCACCATATCGGTGACCCAAGGCTTTATTCCCATGGATGAGCACACATGGGTTTCTAGGGAGGCAGTTCCAAGCAGAAGCAAGCTGCTCCCTGCGAGCACTTCTCTTGGCTGTGCATGAGTGCTCCCTTACCTGATGGCAGTAATGGAGATGAGCTCTCCTGCCTGCAGAGTCAGAGCAGCGGGGATTTGGCCAGTCTTTAATTTTTAATATGTTATTCAGTTAACGGGAGGGTTAAGACTGTAACAGCCCTACCAACTCCTTTGTCCCAAACCAGGCAGATCTCTGCTCCAGCAGTATGCAGTGCTGTCCTCACCTCTCCCTCTCACTAGCTTTCTTTTAATTTATTCCATTTGCCTTCACAACTTGCTTTTCCTTGATCTCATAATAGAATGATGACCCTCTGATCCCTTTTCAGGAGCTTTGCCTGCAACCTAGCCTTTCCATCCCAGACTGCCAAACTTCCATTTGGTCTTTATTTCCCTCCTGCTGTGCCACCGGTGTCATCAGTCCCTTTCTACATCTCGAACTTCCCGTTTTCTTTCACTGTTTTTCTGCTAGAAAAGCTCAGTTTAGGCTACTCACTGCTGAACCACCACAGCAGTTACTCAGTAACAAAAAATCAGTGGAATATTACAACATTTGCAGCAGCTCATTTAGCAGCACCACAAATGTTGTGCATGAGGGGAGCACAGTGATTTCTATTTGCTCCTAAAAATTGGAACATCTCCAATTTGAATGCTGCTGGGTTGGGTTGTGGTTTTTTTCTGATTCGGTAAAATCAGAGTCTTCATTTGTGATCTGTGCACAGCACAGGTCTGCAAGCAAGAGGTGAAGGGTGGGATCACTTCACTCTGAGAGCATGGCTCATCCCACTATGGGACAGGCACCTCCAGCCGTGGGGACCAGATGCCCATTGCCCCGACTGTGCCGCTCCAGGCAGCTGGCGAGGGTAGACCTGACACCCACCCTTCACGTAGGTCAAGCTGGATGAGAAGGATGTTGTCTCCACGGAGTTTGCCTGCTAAAGTGACCGCAGCACCCCGGCCAGGAGCTGGCGTGGTACTGCAGAAGCAAACGCCAGAGGAGCTGGGGAAAGGAGGGGGGCATAATTGTTTTGGCAAGATTCCAGTTTGTACAACAGATTCCTACTCTACTCACTGTCTTGTCTGCTTCTGGGCATGAGGTTATTTCTGGCTCTGCTGACAGCTGTTTCTGTTCATACAATAACTGTGGGTAGCAGTGCTAGCTCTGACATTCAGACTTAATTGACCCTCATCCCTCAAGGACATAATGGAGAACAAAGAAAAGCTACGCTATAAATACACTGAAATAGGCCACGCACCCTTGTCTGGAGAGCCCTTCATCTCTCCTGTCATCGTCTTGCCTGGGGGCTCACTGAGATGGTAGGTTCTCCATGGTGCCTCTCCCAGGCACATGTCCAGGAGCAGCTGCATGGCTGTGCAGCCTTCCTCCAGCCCATGGAGATGCTCCAGCCCCTTGGAGGGCACTGGTCCCTCTGTTACTGCTTGCTTGTCAACTCCGAAATTGTTACTAGTCCCAGGTGGCCCCTTCATGGCTTTTGGGCAAGGCAATGTGTTCAACCGTTTCTTCAGTGGAAGCCAGAATTACCAATACTTTACGGTGCAACAGTCACCAACAAACATTTCCCGCTTGGGCAAAAGATGGGCATTCTAAGCTAAAACTTGGGTTATACACAGGCCTGTACTATTACTCACATGTAGTGGCATCATCAGTGAAGTCATTACTTGAGACAACAGAGGTCTCAAAACAGTAGTTTTGGTTGGGTTTTTTTTCCATGCATGTAAACCTGTTCTATGAGAGTGTATATATACATAGGACACACCTGTTGATTACCTCTGAGTAATTTCAGCTTGCTTTCTGTAGCTCCATCACAATCCAGAGGAGATGGATGGGAATCCAGAGTTTGAGGACTGCAGGAATTCTGGAAGAGGCTGCTGGGTGACCGCAGTGCCCCAGAAAGGCACTTGCCTTCTGCTTGCTTCTTCCTTTTTAATATTTAAAGTTTCAGATATTTTTACTAAGCTATTTGTCAGTTCACTACTAATAACTACAAGGATAACCACTGTAAGTATTAAAGTGTGGTTTTGTGAGGTCTTAGCCACTCAGTTGAACAGTATTATATATGAAATTCAAACTATTTTTCCTGTGCATTATTTTTATTTTACATCTCTATTTAATCTGTAATATAAAAAAAGCATCTGCCTTCACATTCCAGCACTACAAATACAGCATGACAAACTATATACATATATACAGACATCCACCCCTCAGCCTGCACAGCTGTTAATGAATATGTATTTTACATTTAGCCAGTAACTGCTGTTCAAGGTTTCATTCCAGATGCTCAGGAGTGAGTTAAACATCACTTTGATTAGAGGGTGATGCATTCACTGTATCAAAAGCTAGCAAAAGTTGCTCCTTTGATAAAAAAAGAGACAGCCAGTGGTGATTAAAACAAGCAAATGTTCTTGGGGAAGTGTTTGAAGCAAACAGCAGACCCTTATCAAAGCACACATAATGCAAGCAATACAAGGCTAGTAGGAAGGAATCCTGTCATTTGTTAGACCCGCACACACTGTCGGAGAAAATGGACAATTTTTGATACAAAAGCCTTTCTTCAGGTCTACCATTTGGTCTAATAAACAGTGTTGTGTCTCCCTACCTATGTTGCTTTGCTAAGCCAGTACTCCTGCTGCTACGATAGAGGTTTACTTTTGCTGTCAGACACGACTGATGCCGTGCTGCCTAACAGTTTAAGGGAATCATCTCAGATCTTAATTATTCCAGTACAGAAATGCAGCTCCCAAGGATAATTTATCTGAATTATTGAAAGAGAGTTCTGTCAAAGGAGGAAGAAAGAAGCAGTTGAAAGATGTATTTGTTAAAGCCCAGCACTCCTGTTATGACAATGGCAACAAACTATTTTCTGTCATGGTAAAGGTTCCCATAGAGTGAAGCTGTCTGAAGTTTGTCTCTCAATCTCTGGCTTTGTGCAACTTCATTCCAGTGACTTCATGTATTTATTTGCTTCTTAATCTGTATCTATGCATCCCTCTGCCCTATCTGACTGTCACCTGCCTGACTGCTTGCCTGCCAAATTCAGATAAAAAAAGCCCTTCTGCCACTTTCTCCCAAGAGCTGCAAGACTGTCAAGAAGCGCATCTGAGAGCAAGCAGAGAGCTGAGAAGAGCCCTCTCCAGCTCTCATTTGCAAGGGGTTCACTGCTTCCCAGCTCTTCCTCATCTCTCAGCAGCAGCTTCTTCCATCCTGAGAATTCGGGATCTCCATGGGGGAGGAGGCTGAGCTGATGATAAGAGCCTGAGCCACATGTGGAATGGCAGAGAGGAAACAGTGGGACAGGAAGAAGAAGAGAAAGGTCATTAACCAGGGTGAGAATTTCTGCAAAGGCAGCATTTGACATAAAGATGGGCAACAACTCGGAGAAGAAAGAGCTTTGAGTTCTTGCTCGGGCTATATAAGGACATAAAGCAGATTTTGGGGTTGGAATTGATTTATCCTGACCATGAGTTGGGTACCTTGGAGAACCGTGGGATGCGACTGAAGTGGGAAGAGGCATGTGCAAGTCCTGGGAGGGGAGGGTGGCTCTTCTGTGAGAAGCTTGTTTGAAACTGCCTCCCCTTCACATGGGGTTGTGTGTGGAAGGAGCAAGACAAGGACAAGAGGGACAAAATGTTAAGCCAAGCCTTTATTTTTGTGCTACCAAAGTGAATTTTGAAGCATTTTGACTGAAGGTAATGCTGACACATGCTCCAGTTGCAGAACTGCCAGTTTACTTCCAAACCGTCTGTGATCAGAGAACATTGTCACCAGTCTGCTCTGCTGCCAAACAGGGTAGCAGGAGTGTGACAGGGTGGCTGACTAACTTCCAAATGTTAAGGTTTGCCTCTAACTCTCTTTTCCTCCAGTTTTACAGAGGCAGGCTGCCAGTTTGTGACAGCAGCGCTTTGGGCAAGAGGACTGTTATTGCTCTAGGGATGCTGGCTACCGATGCTGCACACTGCTCCTGAAGTCTCATCACATAGTAATCCGTGAGGAATGCACCTTCATCTGTTTCCTCAGGGGCTGTGTTTTCTCAGTCTGTATAATATTGTGTGAGAAGCTGCTGCAAAGTCCTGTGCAAATGTCACTTGCACTTTCCTTGTCAATGCAGAGCTCAGCTCTTGTTACAGATCCTGGCTGTGTACCAGCATATACCTGTTTATTCCTTTTACAGACAGATATGATACATTACAGTACATTGTGTACAAGACTCTCCAGAGAGCACGTATATAGTTTAACAATAACGCATCACCAAATGTATTCCCTCTCAGAGACAGAGGAAACAGTATTTCCCGAAACAAACACAACCCCCATCTATCCAATCCTTCCATGCTCCTGCAGACAAGAACCTGGTGAAAGAGATGAAATTGTACCCTTTGCCTGAAAGCCCCTCATAGACCTTGGCTATGACATGGCACAGCAGGGGTCTTCACTGGAAATGTTGTGTAGCCGTGGCACATCAGACCTAGGCACATGGTTTGTAACCCTTCAGAAATGTCCATCAGTTACTGCCCATCAGATTGCTCACTCTGCAAACCACCAGATGGTTTTGACAGCTGTGTTCTGCTGAGACTATAACTTCTGTGGAGACTCTCAGGGGTGATGCCTGAGTGTGGGTGGGGTAACGCCATCCATAACTCACATATACATGGGTAAACATAGAAAAGCTCCATGTAAAGGTGCAGAGAGATGTGAATGGAAAAAATAAAAGCTTTTCACTAACATACATTAACAAAAATTTGAGAAGAAATGGAGGTATCAGACACCACCACCCCCCCCTCGAATGCATTTCAGGATAGCTGTTTTTGTTTTTCTCTTTTGCCCCTTCTTTTGGCTTCTCCCTTCTGCCTTGTTGACCATTTCAGCAACTGTTGCAAGGGTGCTATTTTTCTCAGCACTGTTTCCAGCAACTTTTCCCTTCCTTTTGCCACATCTTTCTTTTTATTTCTTTCTTTATAGCCTCACTGGTTACACACCTCACCCTACTACTGGACCAATATCCCTCAAACTCACACTGCATATTTGCTTGTTCCTCCCCATTATCTTTGCTCTAGCCAAAACCCCAGTGATCTCTGAACTCAGCTCCTTCTTCCCTGCAGAGGTCTTAACCTCAAAAGAGGCTTTTCTTCTCTCATTACCTTTTTATCATTTCACTGCAACTTTTTCAGTGTCATTATCTCTCTTTTCCACCACCAACACAACCATCTCAAAGCTACCCTTCTGTTTTTTCTTCCAGCCTCTCCCGAGACTCTCCTCATTGAATTTCCCATAAGGATCCCTGCAAAGATCACAAGACCCACAGAAACCCCTGCCAAAGTGATGAAATATGCATCGGCTCTACCTGTGCTGATGGTGGTAGCCCTTTGGAGCCTCCCATGTCAATCACAAACTCTGCTGTTCACATGGTATCCTGCAAAGACGATAAACTAAGCACAGACTCCTGCAGAGAAAATAAAAGCCAGAAGGGCTCCCCTGGTGCTTCACATTACATTGGAGCTTCAAAAAGGCAGGGATAAATACATTCAATGTTTGAAAGCAAGGAAGTGCAGCAAATTGTTGTGGAATGACTCATTTAAAAGATTTTCAGAAATGTGAAGGAAATACACAGCACTCAGTTAAGACACAAGAGTGATGTGGAGCAGAGTGTTATAAAACTTAAGAAACTGCATAGGGAAAAAGGGAGATCAGGAGTTAAAACCTGGAAATTCAATGTTAAGTTAGCACAACTGCTGCGTATATAGGCAATCAGGACCAAGTTGACTTAGAAATGCTTAAACCTCTCTCAGCACCTTGCTGCCTCAGGCTCTCTAATAGTCAGTGTTTGTCCCTAGACTATGAAGTACTTGACTCCCTAAACCCTCTGTAGCTTTATCAGTTCTTTGGCCCATATTGCCAATACCATCCTAAACTAGGTCTACCACAATTTAAGTTGCAGACAACACACATAAGGGAATATTCTTGTGCACAGGGCTGCAGTCTTTTTGCAAATCGTAAAAGCTTAAAGTAGTTAGCAATTTCCCAGGCACTGACATCAATAAATTATATGAGGAAAGCAGGTTGGAAATTAACTGAATCTTTGAATGAAGTACAAGGAGAAAAGGAGGGCAGGCACTGCTGCTGCCTTATTAGAGCAAGGACAGGAATAAAGTCTGGAATCTTTTCATGGCACTTCGGGCAGGTTGTTGGACACAGCCATGGCTCACCCTGGGGCAAAGGTGCTAAACAGATTTGAGCTCTTTCCCCTTCCAGCAGGAGGCAGCATGAACAAGCATCACCTCCAGCCTGTTCAAGGATGTGTCCCTCGTTCACTGTCTAACTGATATGGGACTTAAAAACCCATGACACCACTACTGACATTCATGCATGCAATTCATTTCACACTAGCAAATTTTGCAGGTGAAGCTTTTGCTCCAGACCAATGGATTCTGCTTCAACTGTCTTAAAATGTGTCTTGTTTTCTCTAAAAGTGCATTAAAAAGGTCCATTAAAAAAGACCTATTAAAGGTCTATTTAAACTAGATTTGCACACAGATTCATCCCAACCTTACCAGTTGGATGCCAGCACCTGTAATGAATGCTTGGAGAGATGCAGAGCTACTCCAGCTGCTCTGGCCAATAGGTCAGGTTTATTTATTTATGCGTGGAGACCTCATAGCAGCCTTCCAGTATCTGAAGGGGGCCCACAAGGATGCCGGGGAGGGACTATTCGTCAGGGACTGCAGTGACAGGACAAGGGGTAACAGGTTCAAACTTAAACAGGGGAAGTTTAGATTGGATATAAGGAAGAAATTCTTTGCTGAGAGGGTGTTGAGGCACTGGAATGGGTTGCCCAGAGAAGCTGTGAATGCTCCATCCCTGGCGGTGTTCAAGGCCAGGTTGGATGAGGCCTTGGGTGGCATGGTTTAGTGTGGGGTGTCCCTGCCCATGGCAGGGGGGTTGGAACTAGATGATCTTAAGGTCCTTTCCAACCCTAACTATTCTATGATTCTATGATTTGAGGCTCGGCTCAGATGCCTGTACACAAAAACACATAGTATGGGGAATAAACAAGAGGAATTAGAGATGTGTGCATGGCTACAAGGATGTGATATCATTGACATCACAAAAACATGGTGGGGTGACTCCTATGACTGGTGTGTTGGAAGGGAAGGTTATAGGCTCTTTAGGAAAGACAGACACAGCATATGGGAAAGGGGAGTTGCTATTTATATTAGGGAGAGGCTGGAGAGTATGGAACTCTGTGTGGGGGCAGGTGATCAGTCAACAGAGAGTTTGTGGGTGAGGGTCAAAAGGAGAACTGTGATGGGGGACATTACTGTGGGGATCTGCTACAGACCACCTGATCAGGAGAACTGCGTGGATGAAACCCTCTATAGACAGATAGGAGCAGCCTCACACTCACAGGCTCTTGTCCTCATGGGGGACTTCAATCACTCTGATATCTGTTGAAGGGATGGTACAGCCAGACACAAGCTATCCAGGAAGTTCCTCAGCCACGGTAGTTGTGGAATACAGGTAGAAATGAAACAATGCATGATGATTGAGAAAAAATACTATATGAGCCATGTTTAAATGTATATAGTTGTACAGTGCTGTAAATTGAGAGGAGAGGAAGAGCCGGGAGGAATAATCCTTTGGTCAGGCTAGGCTGCCTCTGCTATCTGAGAGGGCAAAATTAAGACAGTAGGGCATTGCCAGGCTGCACTTCCACTGCCATCTGAGAAGAGCCCAAGGGGAGTTGCACTGTGCTAGCTCAAGCTATTTTCCTTCCCATCTGCTCAAGTTGATTTAGAGAAGTGCATTACGCAATCTAACTGCTCTGCTATGCTGAGGTTCAAATGGATGTGGAATTGAAATTAACACATCTAGGAGAAGTTTTGAAGAAAAAGAGTGATTGTATCAAACTGGGCTTTTCAGTCTGCAGTGGTAAAGGTATTGCTATATGGTTATTAAAATACTCCAACAAACCAAGAAACCAATAAAAAAGACAAAGAAAACACCACAGGAAAGATGAAGATTAATACTAAGAAGGGCTAAGTGTGCTCAATTGTATTAGCAAGGAAGAGTAATAGCATGAAAACCAGTCAGGACAAGACTAAAGACTCATTACTTGTACAGCTTGGGTGTGTGGCAGCAACATAGTGATGTTATCGTACACTAACAATCCAGGGACCGGTCACCTGCATTCTTTCAGATTGTCTCATATCACTGCCAGTGTAGGAAGTAGCATTTGTAAATCACATGTGAAGTTCTTGCCTTCAGCTAAAAAGTAGTTAAATATTTTACTGGCTATTTGTGAAATGTGATAAAACGTTTCTATTAATATTTAGTTTAATGAAGTCCTTCCTCAAATTTCCTACATTTCCTGTGATAAAACTATCTGATGGTGTCCTCCACACACCATCATTCCTGATCCTTGTTTATGTATTATGCACCTCCCAGCTCTTTTTGGTAAATCAGTATTGCTCTAAGGACCTAGCTTCCCTAGGGAAAAGGGTGAAAGCAAGTTTGTTCTTCAACTCTTTTCTAAAACACTCAACCTTCAGACACCACAGACATTCAGAGCAGGGAGAAGTGGTTGGTCACAGTGATCTGTGTGACAAACCCCTTCCAGCTCAATCTAGCCTTGTTTCCTCTGGAGGTGAACAAGAAACCCCAAACACCATCATTACACCGATTCAACAGTACTATATGAAACTATCTCAGGCTGGTATGTCACAGGTTTGCACTACTCCCTAAAAACCCGATTTTCCCCAAGAACAGTCTGAGTTGCAGTTCAAGAAGGTTAACCTTCACCCTGAAGGTAGTTCAGGATGAAAAGCTAAAGAGGCCATACCTCCCTAGACAATACAGTTGCATCTGGTGCTGGCTTCAAAAATTCCCCATATGTATTGATTTGGCTTTATTCTGTGCTGTGTTTATATATTACAGACAGCTCTAAGAGTCACTGCTGCTGCTGGGATGGATTTGACAACAAAGATGCTGCCTACACTAAAAAATTACGTAAGCTCATCTTTGAGGTTGAGTATCACTTCCTCAATGAGCAGGACATTCACAGGCCTTCAATATGGAGCTTATTTCAGTCCTAGAACCTAACCCAATTCCCTCCACAGATAAGTCAGTGGACAGTCACTGACATCCATGAGATCTGGACTAAGCTTAGGAACGCCAGAGGTCTCCAGAACATATTAGGAAGCATCTTCCTATGAAAATACAGGAAACTATCTTAAATTGCATGCTTTTTGCAGTTCTAACTAGCTAGGGCTTTGCTGATATTTCACCAAATGAATGAGAATTAAAAGTAATTAATTTTTGGAATCAAGTCTAGAGCAGAGACAGCAAAGTATTTAAGTTCCAAAACAATTAAAAAATCATGGTATTTATAAATTATTACTTTTTTATCTTCTGATCTTTGACTGTTCACCACAGTGATATAAAACTATCATCATATCTCTCTGTCTCTCTCTGACTCAAAGCAACATCAGAGCAAAGAATGACTCAACAAGAATAAAGTTGTTAGATATAAATGGCCTCATCAAAAGAGCGAGTGCCACAGGACACAAGTAACCTGTTTTCAGAGTACTGACAGAATTATGTCGATTCTATTCTAAAAATGTTCATAATCATTGAAACATAAAAGAACTGGTTCTTGTTATTTTCTGCTTACAGTTGAAAATTTACCAGAATTATAAGGTACCTACAAGTTATTTCAGGTCACTGATACTTAAAAAAGTTTTGAAAACTCATAATTCATTAAAAATCAATTGCACTCAGAAAAAAAGAGCATATGAAAATGGTAAGGTGAATGCAAAGCATGCATATGAAGAAGAAGAAGAAAGAATAAGGAAGGATGCATAAGGAAGAAATTCTTTACTGTGAGGGTGATGAGGCACTGGAATGGGTTGCCCAGGGAGGTTGTGAATGCTCCATCCCTGGCGGTGTTCAAGGCCAGGCTGGACAGAGCCTTGGGTGACATGGTTTAGTGTGAGGTGTCCCTGCCCATGGCAGGGGGGTTGGAACTAGATGATCTTAAGGTCCTTTCCAACCCTAACTATTCTATGATTCTATACCTTGCACTCCAAACCTTATTTCTTACACTGTAGGGGTTTGTGGCCTTATATAAATTATATTTGCTTTACTCTGTCACAGTTTCTAAAACAAGAAGCTGTGAGAGTAAGTAGAGTGAGAAGAAACAAGTCCCTTTTGCCTGTCAGACCTGTAAACTCAAGAGCTGCAAAAGATTTCCACCACTTTTGTTTCACTAGCACTCTTTGGGGATGCAAGGGGAAATCCAGTTATTGATGGGCCTCAAAACTGAATTTTGGGATGTATTTTTCACTCTTGCCTACGTTTACACATCAGTGCGAAGTTGGTAGTTAGTGATGCACAAAGCATAGAGGAATAAACAGGATTCTATGAAACAATGAGCTTGTACAACGTCATGTTATCAAAAGTTCATTTTCATGGCATGTGTTGGACTCGTTAGCAACCGTATTTCTAATGGCCATAATTCAGGCAGTCTTTGTAGGCTTCCATCTCCCTTGACCAATTCAGCAAGGACAGACAAAGCATCCTTTAGTTTGCCTTTGCCCAGGCAGAAGGATTCATATTTTTCCAGACTTGCAAAAAATATTTCAGAAATCCCTGTTCTTTCCTTCTAACTCATTTGCATTCCAGTTTGTTCTTATCAGTGACTGATTATGGCTGCAGTGATCAGCTCAACCTGATCTCATTTCCAGTTGTTTAGTTTTCGCAGCTTCCTCTCTTTGTGGATATTTGTTGTCTCATTTCCCCCTGCAGGGGTTTTAGTCTTTTGTTTTACTTTAGGTTTTGTTTCTTTTTGCAACCTTAACAGATACTGCAGGTTGCTTTTTGGTTTAGGCTTGCTCTGTACCATGCTTCAAACAGCACCGAGTTGTTCAATGGCAAAGAAATGACTGGATTATCCTGCCACGTGCAAGTTGTCTCCAACCATACGACAGGTGCCAGGTATGCACAGGAATCGTTGCACTCCAGCATAATGCCTATCTGGCAGTGATCGCTGTTGGAATACACAGCTCTTCCCCAATAGCTCTGCCAAGGGACAACAACTCTGAAAAGTTAGAGGGGCTTCAGGGAGGGAAGATGAACCGAGCCCTTGGAACCCCCAGTGCTCTGCATGTACATCTCTCAGTCTACACATCTGTCTGGGACAACAGTGTCTGGCTGCAATAAACTGAGAAGCGTGATTGTGCTGTGAAGCACACAAGAGCTTAGCACGTGATGAGGGGAAGCGTCCTCCCTCTTGGCAGGCACAGCTTGAATAGGACTAAGAGAAGCAACCAAACAGTTTGTGGGACCTGAGAGGGGCATTTCTAATAGAAAAGGAGGGAAAAGAGGTGAATTGGCTTTTGAGCTATTTGAAACATGAACTGCTTTGATAGTGTTTCTCTGACAGGTCCACATCAGGTAAAAATCTGGTAACTGAAGTACTTACATCAAGAAGTTATTTTCAAATTTCAATACAAGTTTGCTGCATGTAATATATTTTATTTTTAAATACTGACAGTATTTTAAAATTATTCTTTGCCTATAGCCATTATAAAAGTTGATTGCCCATACTGAAAAGGCTCAGTCTTATTGCTGTTTGGGTGTCATGTACTAAAATGCTGCAAGAAGCAATGATCATAGTTCAGCTAGTAGAACATCTGCCTCTGAGTCAGTAATTACCGAGTGCCCATGCATTGAATTTAGGGGTCACTGGGCTGCTGAATGTGCTGTTCTTGTATGAAATACGAAGCAAAAATTCTAATCACTTGTTGGCTATTAAATAACTGATGACAGCTTTCATCAGAGACTCACAATAGCTTTGCTCTTCTAACTATGCCAGGTAATTACATTCTCTCTACCTAAATGAACTTTCAATTACAGAGAGTACTTTTCTCCTCTAAACTGTTTAGAAATAGTGTTATGCCCTGCTAAATTACTGACCTTGTCCCACCTCAGAGGAGGCTCAAGTTCAGCACAAGACAAAAAGATCCAGGTACATACAAGGACATTCCACACAAGCTTTGTTCCAGCCTTGATTCAGCTTCTGGATGCCACGCACCTGGAATTGCTGCAGCCTCATCCACTCTGTGCAACCCCAGCTGCTGGAAGGAAGAGGCCCTACTGAAACCTTTTCATTGCTCTCCCCTTCTGAGAGCAGGCATAGGAGCACATGCTGTTTGCACCATCAGGTAGTACTCCTGCTGTATGGGATAATGACATTTGGCCCAGCTGAACTGAAGGATATGAACTGGGGCTATTTTTACGGCCTCAGTTTTGCATTTTATTATTCAGCAATTCAGTTCAGGCACAAACCTGTCTACTTGCATTGTGGAAGGTCATTTTTCAAGAACTCAGGCAAGCCTGAATGTAAAATTATGCCCCCTTCCCCAGCAAGCATTATAGCCATTTATAGATGAAGAGAAGGGTTTATCCGCTGAGCAGTGTAATCTGCGTCTATCTTATGAAAACATGTTGTCCAACAGATTTACCCATTCAGCCTGGGAAAAAAAAAATCTCACACATACATTTACTACGGGATAACACACAAGAAAGAAGCAAGAAACCTGATCTCTTTATTAACATTAGTTGAACATAGTAGTATATACAAACTCCCATGTTTGCTTACAACTGACCATTTTTTCAGAGAAATAACTATTTCTTTTAAAACAATGACTACTACTCCTCACTCAATAAAGCTTCAAGGCAGATATCAAATAGCTAGAAAATCTGCAATATTCTGCACCCTGCAAGCACAAATCCTTCTTACTTCTGCATACCCGCAGCCATCCCTGCTCAGTAGTGCTTGCTTTCTGCCATGCAGTTTTGCCTAGAGATTTAGAACGCCTGTCATTGTTACCTCAAACGACCTCAGCCCAGCTTAGACAGCATCCTCCAGATTTGACCCCGATGCAGCCCTCACAAAAGGAAAGGACCTGCTCAGTGTCACCAGGATAATGAGACAAATACCTTTAAAGCCTGGAGCTCTGATCCCCTAGCTATCTGCTTTCAGTAATCAGATTCTGGAAAGCTGTTACTGTAAGTCTAGTCGGTACTGGTAAGAGTAAGAAGCAGAGTGTTGTGAGGCCAACAAACTGAACTAGCGGCAGAGCAGCAGTAATAAATGTCCCTTCAAGCCATCTTTTTGAAGAGACAAATGCTTATCAGAACTATATTGAACCCATAGAAAAGGGGAGAAAATATCAAAAGGCACTTTGAAGTCCTTTTCTTTTGTACTTTTGACACAGTAAAAGGAGATGAAGAGAAGATGTTCACAGTCAGTAAGAGCTGTGGACATGAGGCTAGTTTATTATGTAATTATCTCATAAAACTCTGCTGGGTTCTTTCATGTCTATGAATTTTCACATAATACTGAAATTATTCATTCCTAGAGCCTACCATTTTTTCTCATTTCATTTTGGGAGACTTGTTTTTACCAGTTGATATGAAACACTAAAATGGTTTGCTTTCTTAATTGCAACAGAAATCCTGAAAACAAGGATATGTTGCAGGAATATGAATCTGGTGTGGTCTAAACAACAACTCTTTATTTTCTGCTAGAGTTCACATAATGGGGAAGAATCTATGAGACAGGAGAGGTAGGGAAAAAAGACTGATTTAATATGTGAGAGGACAGAGTGAGGAAATTTTAAAACCAGTGTGGCAGAGCACTGAGTGATGCACTGTGGAGAAGATTCTGTTTGATCCAAGGTTAAACAGAGACGTGAACAAGTCAGACTTTGGCATCATCAGGGAAATAAATGGTTGGTTACCTTAACTGTAAGTCCCACCGACTTATTATCAGATCAAGCCCTTATTTCTCCTGAGCATGATCCTTCCTATAATCCTGAACCAGAATTTCTTCTATGAAAGTACAGACTTGATTCTTTTTTTCCCCATTGCAATACTGATCAGCAGCACTTGGTAACTGATTGCAATGTAAAATAAAACCCAACAAAAAATGTGAGAGATTGGAATTAGATCCTTCATCACTGCAGAAATGCTACGCATAAATTAGTTCAAAAATCCATAGCATACTCATTGTGAAAAGGAGAGAAGGAACAGAGCTCTGCTTTGAGTAGCTGCCACTTGCAAACAAAAAGGGGGAAAAAATACCCTACATATGCACATTATTGCTGGCTGGAAGATGCCTTCAGTGGTGAAACAGATTCTCACACACTTACAGACCTCTACAGACCAGTACTTCCAAGTAACTCCTGATTCCCGCTTCCTTTTGAATCTACTGCCATTGCTCTGTCCAGTCCCTTCCCTATCTAGATCCCCAGATTTCCCTATTTCTGTATTTCTAGCAGTTAGCTCTGAACCCTGAAGACAAAGGTTGAGGTGTCCTTCTTCGCTATCTATGTGGTAGCAGACCTATAAAAAAGGTAACAGCCCACTATTACTCCTGTTTACTCAGGTAGCTTAAATAGGAAGATCTCTGCTCTAAATCTAAGGATATTGCTTTTCTAGAGACCTAGCTGGAAGCCACTGTGATATGATAGTGTGTTTATTAGAATTTATGTGGGTTTTCACCTTCTAGGCATAGACATAGAAATATACCTGGAAAAAAAAAAAAGTGCCAAAATTAGGACCTCACCATTTTTACTTAAAACCACTTCTCTGATGAAAAATGATGCCTAGGAATTGAATTACCTTTAGCCAAAAATCTAATTTCTTTTTGGATATGCCACTATGTGGCGTTCTATATCAAGTGCCAGTTATACCCAGCATTTCTAAATTCTCCTTAGCCAAAGGACCAAATTTCACATCATTCCCAGAGCATCACAGAACAGTGTAAGAAACAGGGTATGTTCAGGCATTCTGACTACAGGATTAAATGTAAGAGTGAAGCATGTGTCACTGATTATTAATTTGTCTTGCATACACCCAGTTTGTGATGCATGGATCCTGACATGTCCTTGACAAACAATCTTGACTGCAGGTGAACCCAATGAGAAACACCTTGCAAACACAAAACTGACTTAAAAAGGCAGATGGTACTGATGGATGGGCTCTGGTGCATCTTGTTTGGCAGGCAAATTTCACAATATCCCTGTTGCACAGCAGACAAAATGTGACATTAGCCACATCACCACAAAAATCTGGAGTCTTACTTTAAATTTCTAATGAAAGTGGCTTTAAGCAAAGGTGCTACTCTGTGCAGGGGAGCTTGAAGCAGAGGCGCGCATCCTTCTGTCAGTTCTGTTGGGTGGAAAATCAGCCCTAGGAATCACAAACTAGGCACTTAAAATTACTAGGCTTTTTCACCATGACCTACCTTTAGCTCCCCGTGTCCTGGTTCCAGTGTGGATAACAGTAACACCTTCAGCCTTGTCATAAAGAAGAATTCATTAATAGTTGTAGATAAGTCAGTTGTTAGATGGGAAAGCATCACAGAAAAGGCTGTAGGATGCAGACTTAATATATCAATTCAAGATACGCTACAGTGCATATAGGTCACCACATTTGGAAAGAGGAACACTAGTAAAAGATGTATAAATGATAAACAGGCATTGTGTATTCCCCTAATGAATGAGGAAAGGAAAAGCCATTGTGCATGAAGATGTAAATTAGAAATATATCATAACATATCCTTTGTGTAAGGAAATGGTATGAGACACCTCTCTTCCGGCACTTCCTAATGCTTTATGACATATACTACATGTATTTCTATTGTGAGTTTTTTAACTAACGCCCTTAATAAAGGACAGTTTAGACAAGTAACTTGTTTCTGTAGTTCAATTCTAGGAACCAACAAAGACCAAGACGTTTATACAGCTAATGAAAGCTTACTCTGTAACCAAGACTCCAGCTTCCATTATCACCATGTTATAACTAGGTCAGACTAAATAAAGCAGTAGATTTAGATTGTAGAGGATAGTTATGAATTTAAGATGAATGAAGGCTAGATGAGGTTGCCAACTGAAAGAAGGGTCACTGACAGCCCAGAAAGTCTTTTTTTTATATTTCAGATGATAAAGTTGGGCAGTAAGCCAGCATAAAGATTTTTGCAACAGTAAAGATATGGCAACAAGGTGCCTAGAGGACCTGAGTGTGAAGAAAATGCACTTAGAATCTAATGAGATCAGGCAAGCTGAAAAAAATAATTAAGATAAGCTGGTCTAGATAAAATAAGAATATTCACAAGCTTTTCCAAACAGCTGTCATATGGAAAAAAAAGGGTAGTGGATTGGAAGGAGAACAAATAAATGTATATGCTAGTAAGCAGGAAGATAATAGTGCCTAGATCCTTAGGAAACGGGATCAATATTTTTGCTGTCAAGTACCTTTGGCCTGGAAGGGTACTTTTAATCTACAACAGGGATGGTTTTAAATGCCTTTAGATTCATAAAAGCTCTCAGCACTGTTTTACTTTCCACAATTGACTGGGGCAAAAGTGGCATCATGACAAACAGGGGAAAAAATATCTTCTTGATGCCAATGTACAAAGCACTGAAAAGCACATCAGGCTTTCTGAAAAATGAATCCCTAAAATAGCATGTAAACATGAGTAAGATTGGCAAACTCTTCCTCCACTGTTTTTAACTCCGTGGTTTTAAAACAATTGTCACAGAGTCTGATGACATTTAAACCATGGAAAAGCCATGCAAGTCTGGGAACAAAACTGAAACCAGTGTAGAGGCTTAACTCAAAATCATTGTATCTGGTTATTTCTTGAAGAGAAAACCCCACAAACAAAGGATGGATGTGGCAACATGACTGCACCTTTAAACAATCTGGCTTTGCAATGACAGCATGTTCCCAGAACTCCAGTTTTATACCCTGCTTCGATTTGGATTTTGAATGATTCAGAATTACCGTCATTTATTCAAGAGACTCCAGAGATACAAACGTGTCAAGCAAAAAGAGGCAAAAACCTAACGGCATACATATGCACTCACAATTGACAGACCAAGGTTGTGTTCCTGTGATGCCAGAGCTAAGGCCACACTGGTAGCTTCAGGGACTCCCATGGTGCATTCCCCCTGCCCCAAACCACCCCATCCTGCAGCATGGCACCCTTCCTATTGCCCGCTCACATTAGCATGTGGGTATGCATACAAGTGCATGTAGTGACAAGGACAAGGGGGAATGGCTTTAAATCAAATGAGGGTAGATTTAGACAAGATACAAGGAACAAATTCTTTACTATGAGGGTGGTGAGGCACCAGCACAGGGTACCCAGAGAAACTGTGGCTGTGCCATCCCTGGCAGTGTTCAAGGCTGGGTTGGACATGGCTTGGAGCAACCTGGTCTACTGGAAGGCGTCCCTGCCCATGACAGGGGGTTGGAGCAGGATGATCTTTAAGGTCCTTTCCAACCCAAACAATTCTATGTTTTTACGATTTCTGTAAGCCAGAGCAATAAATTGCCCTATGAATAAACCTGGAACAAAAAGAGAGCTGTCTCTCATACTGATATAGCC
The DNA here is from genome assembly GCF_963264785.1 of Psittacula echo. Taxonomy (NCBI): domain Eukaryota; kingdom Metazoa; phylum Chordata; class Aves; order Psittaciformes; family Psittacidae; genus Psittacula; species Psittacula echo. Next base: position 31,560,976 of record NC_137738.1, on the reverse strand, counting down.
GATTCACAGAGCAGATACACCAAAGTTTGTTTAGTTGCAAAGCCTGGAGATACAGACTTTTGATACAAAACCTGGCTGTAAGGATGCAAAGGGAAACACCTTGATAGGAAAAGGAGAACATTTTGGTGTTACCAGGTGACTGAAATAACACCATCACCAAGAAAGAACCGGCTACCCTCTGCATTTAAGCAGCTTTCATGCTTGCTTTCACCGCATTTCACAGTCCCCTTCATCCCGGTACCCCTAAAGGCAATGTCTCGTCCTCGCAGGGGCCTTCCGCCTCCCCACCCCAGGGCACATGGCTGCCTCGGGGTGCTTCTGCGGGGCTGCAGCTGGAGGCAGGCCGGCGAGCAGCCGAGCCTTGCCCGAAGGGACGCGGCCACCGTGCTGCACCTCGCCTAGCTCAGACAAAGCAGCCGTAGTGCGGCGACAAGGCCCGCCCCCAGCGCGTCCAGCATCCCGGCACCTGCGGCCCGGCCCCGCCGCCACGGGCCCCCCCCTCCGCCAGCCCCACCACTGGCTCCTCCGCCCCGCCCGCCGGGCCTCTCCCCCGCGCCTCGGCGCCGGCCCGTAGGCGGGGCGGGCTGCGGACGGCACCTCCCGCAGCGGGGCCGAGGCGGCTCTTTCCGTCGGTCGCCGCCGCAGCATGAGCGGGCCGGGGCTGTTGGGGCCCGGTGGCGGTGCGGGGTTGCCGCCGCTGCCCAAGAGCCTGAGCGGGCTGCTGAACTCCTCCTCCTCCGGCGGCGGCGGCCAGGGCGGGCGCTGGCGGGACCTGGAGCGGCTCTACGCGCAGAAGTCCCGCATCCAGGACGAGCTGAGCGGCGGTGGCCGGGGCTCTCCGCGCCCGCCCAAGCCTCCCAACCTGGACGCGGCGCTGGCCCTGCTCCGCAAGGAGATGGTGAGAGGGGCGGGCTGGGCCGGGCCTCCGCGGCGGCGGCAGACGTGGCGGGCGGCGGCGGGGGGCGCTGCCGCCGCTCAACGGCCTCCCGGGGCCGGAAGGGCGCCCGGTCCCGGCGGCGGAGCGGGCGGCCCGGTGTGGCTCCGCGTAACGCGGCCCGGGTGCTGCCGGTGCGGGGCCCCTGACGTGCACCGATAACGGCGTCGGGAGGCAGCCCATCGTGGCTCTGTAATGGTGGGGCTCCTCCGCCTGCGGACTGAGTGGCCAGTGGCATCCCCCTGAAACTGACACCCATCTGACAAGGCTGTCGGTAAAACAAATAAGTGGCAGCACTGATTCATTCCGTTCAAGCGAAGTGCAGTTAAACATAGTTTTCTGCAGGACTGTGTTTTGTTTCTGCGGTGCGGCTTTGCTGATGAAATCCCTCTGGGCCACCCGGCGCACCTTTTGGTTAAACACTAATTTGGGTGTTGGTGCTTTGCTGGTGTCAGCTGCAGTTGTAATGAGTAATAATAAGCTAAGCATTGTGCAGTCGGTATTCTGAAACGTAAAATATGATCTGGCTGAAAGTCTGCCTGGTTTAAGGCTGATTTTCTCGTTGTAAGAAGGTGTTTGAGCTGAAGAAACTCTCCTGAAAGACTCTTCAGTGGATTTGGAAGGACACTGTAGCATGCTGAAATCTTAGTCTGCACCAGTGTTTCAACAAGTAGCTCAAATATAGTTTGAGATAGTATTAAAACTGTGTATTAGAACTGCCAGTTTGCATTGAAGCACAAGTGGCTATTGACCGCCAGGGCTTTTTTCAACAGTGCTCAAAGGGGAAACAAGGATATGATCTTAGCTGTCTTAATCCTTTCCAAAAAGGCAGAGATATCTCATTATAAAAGTCTAGTCTATTTTTCCTCCTGGAAAAATCAAATGAGATGCTTGTTAAGACGTTTGATAACTAGAGTTCTCCTTTAATACTTCTTTATCCTTGGTGATAATTTGCTGAAACTCTTCTGAAGAAAAAAATAACCCCTGAACACATCAAAGACTCTTGAGCAGCAGTCTCCTTGGTTCCAGGTGTACTTTTTTGTGGCCTGTACAAATTAGAGAGACTCTTGTGTACTAACAGGCTGCCTTTCATCAAGTAAATAATAGCACTTTATTGTTTATATTGAACACACTTTATTGCAGCAGTCAGAGATAGCATTTCTATTAAGCTTGCTTTAGATTTCAGTAAGAGAATGAGGAAGAAATGCATAGCAGCATCTTTCCCTGCATGAGCAAGCAAGGTACTATGTATGTAAGTTTTTAAAGATAAGAAGGTGATGGATTTAGGTGCTTTGGAGGGGGAGGGAAGAAAGGAGAGGCCATTTCAGACCTGTGGTCCTGAGGAACAGAGTCGATTGTGTGGGGCTGTGCATTATGGGTTGTCTTTTAGATGCTGCAGTATAACTCGACTCAAATGCAGGTTGGCTGGAATTATAAACTTTGTGATTGTGCTAACAGGCTTGGATGTTTCTTCAGGGTTTTGCTACCTTGGGGATCATACTGGGAAGTTGTGAAGAGCTAGAGGCTTCATTTTTCTCAATAGACTTTCCTTGTTTGATTGACACTGGTGGCAGCTACAGAAAACCAATACATTAAATGTAACTATTTGGGAACTATTAATGCCTGCTAAGTAATTCTGCTGAGCAGTTTCTGTCTTGGAGGTTGTGCTTGGCATAGAACTGCTCTTCGCAGAAAACACTGAAGTGCTTTATGGAGCTGAAATGTGAGATCTGCTGGTAAAAATGCTCCCTCTCCCTCAGGAGACAAAGAACCAGTTGTCTGTCTCCAGGTTGAGTTTTTTGGCTCAACTGCTCTTTGAACAGTTCTTCACCACTGTCTTGTCCCTCAGACATTTAGCTCTGATGCAAGTCTGCCTGGTGGGTCTCATGTTCACATGTCATAGCATTGAGTTCAGCTTCTCAGCATCCTTTCTTACCTGAGGCAAGCAGTTTGTTTAGGTGGGGTAAGCCAAACTTCATCAGCTGCCACCTTCAAAGGTTGATGTTAAGACTTAATCCTTGGGCAGATAAACAGTCATTAGCTCAACAAGTCTGAAGAAATTACTTCAGCACAGCCGGATGGAGGGGACTGGATATGGTACAAATACTTCCCTTTTATTTTTCCCCCTGCGATCTTGGTTGGTTCGTTGGCTTTTGTTTTACATCTTTTTGCAGAAAGCAAGCACAAGTGCTTGTTTCCTCTTACAGGATAGAGAGCATGGAAGAGCAGCATATGCTTCCTGCTTCATGCTTAAGTGACAAGGGGAGAGAAAGTTATGTTTGCTACAGAGGAAAATGGAAATGGGCAAGAAAGGCAGCATAGATCTGAAAGGCTTATCGGTAACCTCCTGGCAGCTAGCGCAGCGTTCCACAGCTTGGTTCATGCCTTGTCCTAAAGTCCTCAGGTTCGATCTGTATGCGACATCATGGCTATGTGACCTCACTGAGTAATTTGTGTTGGTGCTGAAAGACAACGTATCCTATTTTTCTGAGTTGGAAGGGCATTGTGGTGTATGGTACTTCTTGTTTTCTCTCCGTCTTGCATCTTCAGAAAAAGGAGCTGGTAGAATAGGTCAGTAACACCAAAGGAAGATCTTCATGCTGGCTTCTTGTGGTTTTCTTGTGTGCAGAGTATATCTGTCCTTAGAAATCAGACATGTAAGATTTTTGGGGTAAGAATCCTCTATACCCTAGTGTTCAGGCTGTGATAAAGGCTACTAGCATTATTTGATGAAACTGCATCTCACTAGTAACAGCCTGTTGGCTTAACACTGATTTGAAAATTGAGGCAGAAATGGCTGTTTCTTGAGATGTTGAATTGAGTAGCAGTTTTACTGCAAGACAAAACCTAGACTGAATTTGATTTGACTTGGAAGGGTAACAATATCAAATGGACAATTCCCTCTTTGTTGCTAGAGAGGGAATGACTAGCTTTATTTTGCTTTGTGGAGAGACATTCTGCTATTATGCCTGACATGAAGATGCAGGCTACAAGGTAACCTTTTCTGAATGTTGCCCCAAATCTTTAATTAGCTCTGGATGTAATATTTTAGAAGTTTGGGGACCAAATTAACAGCTGCTTCATTGTAAATCAAACCTATGCTTGAGCAGCGCATGAAAATATTCTGAAGATTTGCAGGCTACAGTGCAGGCTCTCATCTTACTTCTACTTTACTTTGCTGCCTTCAAGTAGCATGCTGTATTGTGCTAGACGTACCTAGCGGTGTCAGATGTCTATGTATGTCAACACAGAAAATTCTAGTAGAAGATACTTAGCTGGGAAGTGGAAAATCAGCCAGAGCTCCATTTGCAGCTTTTAATACAGGCTGTTTTAAACAAAACTAGAGAGCCTATGATACTGTGTGAGACAGATGTGTGAAAGTCACACAGTGTTACTAGAAATTTATGTCCTCTCATAATGAGGAATATAATTTATGAATTTATCTCTAATGCTTCAGATAGGAATGAACTGCTTATTGGAAGTTAAGCACGGCGATGTAATACAGCAAAATCCTGAAGAACACTTTGGTCGTGTTTTGCTGTGTCACATTGTGTTGTTCCTTGTTCTGTTGCCCAGTTTATCCCATGGGGAGTCTGTCACCTTAGGAAATGAATTCTACTTCCATATTTCATAACTGTTCAAGGTGGAAAGAACCTTGATCCTTTTGTTAACAGTGAGAGAGATAGAGCATTGTATTGCCAGTAAGCTCACAATTGTAATGCTCTTTGTTTTAATTCTTTCCCCCATAGGTTGGCCTTCGGCAGCTAGATATGTCATTGCTGTGTCAGCTGTACTCCCTGTATGAATCCATTCAAGAATACAAGGGTGCCTGCCAAGCTGATTCTAATGCGGACTGCACGTACGCTATGGAAAATGGTTTTTTTGATGAAGAAGAGGAATACTTCTAGAAGCAGGAAGATTCACCTCCAGGCTGACCAAGGTTCTTTGGTCCTCTCCCTGTAACACACCTCAGCAAGAACGACTAGAGCCTGTATGGATCCCTCTTCCTGAGGAGGAGCACCCAGCTACCCCAAGTTGTGTTAAATTCGCTTATTTTAACAGGCTGTCAGTACAAGTTACTCATGCAAATACCACTTGAGGAAAGTGCTGTACTCTTAACTTTTGAAGAGTCCTCAGACATGCTTGACAAGAGTTTTCAATTTAATTTGTAAGGTGGGTGTTTTCGACTTCAAACCTTGGTAGCTTATAACTGGAATTTTAATCATAGAAGGCAGCAGCGACTTCCTGAGTTGTAATAACTTTGGGGGGGGGGAAGCCTCTGCTGTGGTGTAAAATAGGTGCTTTTGTTTTGGTCAGCAGTATTATTAAATGCTTTTTGAACAGGCATCTGGATGCACGCACATCCTCAGCTCTACTAAGCTAGTTCTTGCTCTTAACAGCTGTATCCAGTTTTGTACTGGGTGGATTGTTTACACAGTTTAAATTTTTTTTCCTCTAAGGTAACTTTTACTTTTCCTTATTTCTAGCTTACAAGCTGTACATGTTATCAGCAGGGTTCTTTTCTGTTGATCTAATTCATGTTCTTGGTACTGCCACTTGGCATTAACTTTTATACTGTTGTCTGGATTTCTCGCATCAACATAGCTCTTTGACCTGCTAAACTCTGTTCTGAAATGGTTTGCGTAGCTTTTACTGCACTGCATAGTAAAAGCACAGATTCAAACATAGTCTGTCTGCCACTGTGTGGCTTGGGATAACATTGAACTCTTGTGCAAGTGTTCTCAATCATATGAAGAATAAGGAAACCTCTCATATGACACAATGGGACAAATTGCAATATTTTATACTGGGTGAACTTTGTTTCTGTAAGGTAGAGTACAGCTCTTTATAAAAATGCAAGATAAGTATTTTGAGCACATACTTTGCATATGTTAAAACTTTTTATACTAACTTGTTCTTTGAAGTATAACTTATTTTTGTTTTCAGAAGTTGCTAAAGCACTCGGTTAAGTTTTTATTATTTCGTAGTGTGTAGATATAAAGCTTAATCAGCTTAGAAAATGAGAATTGCCAGCTATTTGAGTCTTCACCCTTCTCTTTTTTTGAAGTAAAATCAGCTCCCAATGCAATTTTCATTCCTTAGCTTTAATTCTGAAGATTGCTGTAAAGCACAGTGCCTGAATCTTGACACAAGCTAATAATTAAGGGCTTAAATCTCAAAGGGTTTTTGCATGGTTCATGTCTGGCATGCATACAGTTTACAGAAAGAATTGGAGATCACATTCTGAGGTAGCGCCTCTCTTAGTTTTATCAAAGGCTAGGATGTTGCAGTGATAAAAGCCAAGAGACTTCTAGGGTGGAGTTTTTGTGCATTCCCTCTAAATCCGGCTTATTTTAGTGTAATTTAAGGGCCACAAGAGACTGTGCTATAATTGTGTATGTGTGTAAGTTCTTAATCTAGTCTGTGGCAATGGTTGGAATTTTCTTTAATGTTAATTCTGGTCTAATTACTTCACTCACCCAAAACTAGAATAAGGCAAACACAGATAATCCAAATGGCTACATCTAAATTTTAAAAGTTGTATGTGTTTGTGTGTATATACACACATATATGCAACAACTTTGACTTAAGAATGTATCAGCTTCGGCTATAATTTGCTGTGCTTTTTATATTTAGATGAGGCTTTCTGTAGTCTGTTGAAGTACTGATATTTTCTTGCTCTTCCCCCAAAAATAAAAAGCATGATGTTTAGCATAATTTTATGTTGTGTATATTTTAATTTACCATTTCAGCGAATCCAAACCCTCCCCCCTTCCCAACTCTTCCCTCAAAAACCAAGGACTAGTCGTCACCCCTGGATTGAAGCAAGCATTTTAAATTACAGTGGAAACTGTTCTACCTGCCTGTATTTGGAATGGTAATTTCCTCTTTCTCTGTCTTAATTGGATTTTACTTATTTTTTTAATTCAACAGAGAAATCCTGTCTCTAGTAGAATTAAAGATTCTGTTTTACAAATCCTTACACAGTGCCATTCATTAATAGTCCCACTGGTAAGAAGGGATTTGAGCAAGATTCACAGTACCTCTCTTAAAGCTTAAGAACATAAATAATTTTGTCTTCTAATTTTAATGCAGCATACTTGTGAGTTGGGGAATGTGGAAAGTTTGGCTGGTATTTGCTGTACGCATAAAAGGCATCACTCCACAACATTATCTGCACTGGAAAAAAAGAATGGATTATTAGGAATTCCTAGGTTTTTAGCACCTTGTCCCATTTAATAACATCTTCTTGCATGGGAGAGAAGTTACAAATGGGGGGAGGAGAAGTTACAATCTATATTTCTAAGGCAAATTCAAACACTGTGAAGGTTGGCTAGCTAGACAAAGGTTTTAAAACCAGTAAATTTGTTACTAAGTCAATAAGCAATTGTTCCAGAGGCAGACTTCTGTGCCTGGTGTTTCACTTGTGAGCTCTATCTGTTTACCACATTATAATTGCATGAAGTAGGGAAATTGCTTTGAAAGAGAGGTGCTTGGTGAGAAAGTAAAACTGAAATACTGAGTAATTGTTACATGCAGCTTCAAGTCAGAGTTTGGTTGACTGCATGACAGAACAAGCTGTATTACTACAAAAGCTTGCTACCCTGGGTCCAGACCACATACCAGCATACCTTTCCCATTTTTACTCCATAACCCCAATTTGAATTACACATAACCTTTTAAGGGTATAACAAAAGAAACTCTTGCAAACTTCCCTGCCCAGTGAATACTGCATGGTTCTTTCAGTCCCACAGCCAGATTAGTACTGAGCGGGTGCAGGAAAAAATGGGCTTACAAGGAGTCAGGCTTCTGCTGCTCAGAGACAGAAAACTGAGTACACAAGTTGAGAAGGCAGTCTTCAGTGGGTAACTCTTCACTGGCCTTTCTCCAAAGGGCCTACAAATGTGGTAAAGCGGTTAGAAATAAAGAATTATTGGGTCTGTGCTAGCTGTATTTGAAGATTTTTTTTTTGAACAACGTTCCACCCTTATTTTATTGCTGTGACAACTGTAGAGTCATACAGCCACAACTACATTACAGTCTAGTCCCTTGGAAATGATCTGTAGTCTACAAAAAGAGCAGTCTGGAAGAAGTGTTCTACTCTGGCGAAGGTAGGTGTCATAAAAATGGGTGGCTGATGCCCTGGCAGCTATAAGAGATGAGCATGTAGGTTCATCTTTAGCTCTTGGTGTGTTCATTGTCAGCCCTTTTGATTGCAATGGGGATAGACTTCGAAGCAGGGATCTTTTTCCTGAAATTGGAACTGATGCTTGAACTCTTATTTCCAAGACTGGAAGAGCTGCATGGTATCTGTACTAACATACAAGAGGTATTCAAATGCATGCTACAAATGTTTTCAAAGGTACCACTTTGTGTCCTGGTTTAGCAGTAGCAGTCATTTTTTCTCCTTCTTAGTAGCTGGTGCAGCGCTGTGGTTTTGACTTTTGGCCTGGGAACAGAGCTGACAAAACTGATGTTTGGTCTGAGCAAGTACTTTGTGAGTCTCATGCTCTGCCAGGGAGGAGGAGAAGCCGGGAGGAAGCAGAGACAGGACACCTGACCCAAACTAGCCAAAGAGGTATTCCATACCACAGCACGTCATGCCCAGGATGTAGAACTGAGAGTTCCCGGTTAGAGGGCTAGAACGCTGCGGGGTGGGGTCAAGGTATCGGTTGGTGAGCGGTTGTATTCTCTTCCCTTGTTATTTCCTTTATCATTATTATTATTGGTGGTAGCAGTAGTGATTTGTGTTATACCTTAGTTATTAAACTGTTCTTATCTCAACCCGTGGGAGTTGCATGCTTTTGATTCTCCTCTCCATCCCTCCAGGAGCGGAGGGAAGAAAGGTGGGGGGGAAGTAGACTTCGTGGTTCTAATTTACGGCCTGGGCTTAAACCACAACACTTTGTAATGCAGTGAAACACAGTAGGTGCTTGTTTAAATAACTTGTGAAAAAGATCAGTGTTGCTTCTAAGAAACAGTTTTCCAATAAAGGTGGGGCAAAATTACACTTTATGGATAGCTTGGATTCAGATGCTTGCTAAAGTTGAGTTTTACTGAAGAGTTTAAAGTTGAGTTGTTTTACTAAAGTAATGCAAACTTTAGTGTAGTCACCTGAAATTGGAAGGTCAGGAGAATTGTTATGCAAAAATCACTATAATATTTATAATTAATTTAGACCCTAATCAGAGGTAACCACATCATTTTGTGTGATTTTTTTAGAAATTATGTTGACATTTTCTTGCAAATAATGTAGTTTGCAAGATTTTAAATTCAGTGAAGAGAGTAGTGAAGGCCTGAGCAGCTGTCTAAAAAAAGTTGATCCACTTAGTACTTATTTACAAACCTAAGGTTTTGTCTCCTATTTAGTCTAGTTCCTAAGGAAACAAAGCTTATGCAGTGAGACTGTCTGTGCATTTTGTCAGTTTGCTATAAACCATACCTGATAGAAGTTAGAAAGTTGCTCTGCTTTTATAAACCATGTAAAAATTGGCAGCTGGAGGAGGAGAGAAAGTTACTGCTGCTTCCGCACACAGGATAAAACTCACCTTTTCATTGCTGTCTGGTCACTCAGCAGCCAGAAAGCAAAAGCCGGGTGGTCACCCAGCTGCTGGCAGCTCCACAGCAGCCGGGACATGTGCCATATCTTCCATGGTGCTGAATGAAGGGGGTGAGAGCCTTCAGCACATCTTTTAGTGAGTGAGGGTGGAAACAGGATACAGCAGAGAGCTCATGGAAGACCCCAGGTGTTGCCTTTGGGACTAAATGGGATGCTGGAAGAGGTGAGCTGTAGTGAGGGATGTCACATTTTCTGAAGGTTGGAGCTTCATGCAGTTTGGAAGACGCCGAGGTCCTGGGACACAAGTTAAAAGTTCTGTTTCGCTCATTCTGCTGCTACGACCTGGGGGATTTTTCATGTCTTTTTTTCAACCTGTTTTAGAGTCTGTGTATGTGTTACTTGGCATGTATTTGTAATGTTGCAGTCACTTGTTGCAGGTACACAGTTTTGCTTAACTGAAAAGAATGAGTTTTGTTTGCCTTGCTGCCCAGCTAATACCATTCATTTTGCTTGAGGGATTAGGTTGCTCTGAGGACCAGGGGAACTAATTCCCCCATTCTGTCATTCAGCTGACCACGGGGGAGGAATGTGAAACGGGAGCATTAATCGGGTATGTGTCAAAGGGAACCCTATCAACGGGTCTTTTCTTCTCCAGTGTGCAGCTTTCTGTCCTTCAGCAACTTTGAAAGAATGCACTCCTGTTTTCATGATACCTGCCTGTAGAGGATACATTACCACAGTGGTTTGAGGTTCATATTCCTTTTCATATACTAGATGCATTTTCTCAGAAAACAACTCCTCCGAAGTACATTTTTTGATCCATTGTTATCTTTGGTTTACTTGAAGCTACTAAATTTAACTAGACAATGCTGCATGATCTAAGGAAATAACTCCTAACTAGTTTTCTTAGCAAACTAGTTAAAAGTTCTGTCTTATTTTGCAAAAATCATCTTATGTTGATTTTAATATTTTCTGGAAGTTTCAAAGCTCCCAAAACTACATGCTAAAGCTTTCTAACTGGCTGTTCTATGATCCTGTCAACTCCCAGCTCCACAACTAGCTTTGCAAACACTCAGGGTCTGCTGTGAGGATGAGCTTCTGCCCAGGCACCTCAGGGTCTGTGTAGATGTGATCTGTGACAAACTCTCCTGAGCTGAGGTTGTCTGGAGGAGCAGAAGTGGCCCTGCAGAATCCTGATGTGCTCCAGGGTGGATGTGATGGATTAAACAGTAGGGGATGCTCCCTGTGTGCTAGACTGGTGCCTGCAGCTTGCAGGGCAGTTGCGCTTTGTAAGGAAGCGGTAGGGTTAGCAAGGGGTTCTCCCTCCAGATGACCAGCAGTGAGTTTGGCCATTTGCTTTTAAATGATGGAATTTGGAAGGGGATGAATATTCACTGCAGAAGTCTGTTTCCTTTACTTTTCTGGCTCCCTTTCAGCCTTTCTATTCAGGAAAATTCATTGCATGAATGTTGGAAACAACCAACCCTGAGTAATGGTAATTATATCCGATTTCAGAGGAATGTGCTTTTAGCAGTAGAATTTACATTTTTCAGATAAGGTTGGTATGCATTCTACAGAGACAAATCCATTTGTGATCGAAATACACAGGCTTAGGACTGTTTCAGCTCTTTGCTGAACTGTTGTCATGGGGTTTAAATGCATTCATGCTAAGACATTATTAAGAAAGTATCTTCAAGAGAATGTAATCAATTTAAAATGAGAGGAGAAATCCCATGCAAATCATGGATTTGTTGGAATTAAAAAAAATGTGACCGGAGCAGACTGTTTAGAATTGTTTGTGCATAGAGTTCAATCCTGTGTCAAACCACTGCCTTAAATTCATGTTAGCAGTTCAATCTTCCTCACAGTTTTTACCACTCTCTGTCAGAAATCACAAGCATTTCTTCCATGGGTCAGAAACATCCCTGTGATTATCTGGCTAGACATACGAATAAGAGTTTGAGAGCTCATTTTGGCTCAGGATACCAGGCATCGTCACAAACAATAAAGTTGCCTGTCTGAGCCCTACCAGCCCTTGTTTAAACTCTTCTGACTCACCAAACAGCAGAACCTTCTATGTTGCCTTTTTGTAAATGATTTAGTAAGGTCCTAACTTCAGTTATAAAAGCACCTGGGCCACAGGGACAGTGCATTTCATTATTTTTCCTCTCAATCTTTACAGTGTCTTTAGTTTAACTGCATCTGAAATTTAACAACAACCTGTAGCACTAATGACTTGTATTGAAAGCCCTTACAACCTACAATTTCATTAGGGTTGCTTAAGATGATGTTAAGTTCAAGCAGGTCGTGCAGAGGCGAATTAACAAGTAGTGATGCAAAGTTCCAAACAGGTAAGTACAAGTTTAAACAGGACCACATTTCTAACTTGTTCCATTACTACTAAATACCATCACAAGCTGTTCATGTCATGGAATAAAATGATTTTTTATATGCTACATTACACAAAAGGGTAAAGTACTGAAATATTAAAATAGTTTGGTATAGGGGAAGGATGTTTTATCAGAATCAGATGACAGAAAAATAATAAATCACAGTGAAAATTAGTTTCATATTGCACTAGAATATCAAAGTCCTCTTGCCACTTGGTGTTTATCCTGTATGAACACAGCATGTCTATATTCTCTGTAAGAGTCTCGATACTCCTTTTTCTTCTGTTTACTATTGTACTAATTGTATACAATCTTGGCTTGTATCTTTGGATTACCCTTACTCTTTCTGACTAATACTTAGTCACATTGCTCAAATTGCAGAAGCATTTCCTTAAATACCTTGCATCATACAGTATAACCTGTAGAGAAATGGCATACATAGCACCTATTCAGTGTATAATTTATACCTCTATTTGTGTGCATTTTCGGAAGAGGAAATACATTTGTGAACAAAGCTCTAGTGTATTTGGGGGACCGGTATTGCACAGTCATTGTGCTTGCATAAAGGACTGAAATTTAATGATAAATGAGAGAGGTAGAAATTTGTGTTAATCTCTGTGGGGAAGAAGGAATTCTGTTTTATGCATTTCTTTTATCCTGTCTGGTGTCCTTTTCTGTAGGATCTGCTTGAGGTCTGAGTTTTCATATGTAAATAGATGTGTTTTGTCTCCAGTGCTTTTTTTTTATTGGTTAAACAATAGGACTTTCTTCTACTTATCACTATCCAGTCATTCAAAAAGTCCTTTCTGTTTCTGTTGCAAACGTAGGACTGTTCTAGGCTTTGAATGTCACTTCTCACAGAGAATAAACCTCTTTTCTATGCTTTCAAATGCAGGTGTGTATGGACAGAATACGTCAATCAGTATTAAAGAAGCCAAGCACATCTCACTATTACTGCAGACATTAATTTGTGTCTGCTTTAAAAGTGTGCTGAATATGGAAATTTACACTACAATTTCTTTTGCAAATTAGAAGGGATTTTGTACAGATGTGTTTATTCTCCAGAAACAGAGATCTCAATTCACTGCACCCATTCTCTGTATTAAATGATTTCATTTGTAGGCAGTGATCTTATTTTTGTTTCAACTTAATTCTGGATAACCAAGCGTGTAAATCCTCATCAGAAGCCTGTAGTAGATCTGAAGAGGTACAGGCTGCCTTATTTATGTAAAAGTCTTAAATGCTTTGCAGTCTTACAGCCAAGGAATCTGTCAAATGGATTTTTATGTTGCTGGCTTAGTAAGGCTGTTGCAGGGGGTAGCAGAGAACTGGATGCATGCAACCTGGAGGATAAAAGTGGAGGACACAAACTTAGTAAAAGATCAGGCCACTGTCTTCACAATGGATTCCTCAAGTAAAATCTTGTATTTTCACAAAAGTGTGTTGCTTGAATAAATGGTCATAGTTGAAAAATAAGAGGGCATCAAACTTCCACTGCGCACAGTAAGAGCTGACAGGTCTCCTAATTTAGGAAAGGTGTTTAGCTGTGGGCTCTCTGAGCCAGTTCTCTGCCTGGCAGTGAGGACATCTGTCAAGAGTGCCCATCCAGCCTGACAGCTGGAGGAAGGACCAGATGACCTCTGCATTCTCTTCTAACCCCATCAGATCCTGTGAAAACAAAGCTGTCCCCATGGGCAGTGGCAGAGGCAGCTGCCAGCTTGGGATAAAGAGCTGAGCCTTCAGGAGCAGCTCCTGTGAGGATCTTAGAAGAGCCAGCACTTTTCGGTGTAACAGCATGAAATTACAGATAGCACCTTCCACCCTGCCGTTTATAGTGAGGAAGGATGTGCACATGAGGGCTTCCTGTTTTGCCATCCTCAGGATGCATTGTAGAGGATTAAAAACACCTCTCTGAATGTTCTGTCAAAGCACTCCTGCAGCTGAATCAGATTAGCATAACCATGCTGGTGGCTTTTTTAAATGGAAGCAGATGAGTAACAATGAGGGAAAGGAGACATGATCTGTACGTGTTTCTGATGCTGTTTTATCAGAGACACAACTTTCTGTTTTTTAAAACTGATACAATCTTGTCCTTTTGCACAATAGCCAAACTATTGTGGGGATAAGGCATCTTTCTCCTAGCTGTCCTTTTCTTTCACTGTGGGACCTTTATATGGTCAGAAGGTACATAGTTTCACACACAGGTAAGGCAGAAAATACACACACTATAAGAATAGGATTGACCTTCCCTTGCTCTCCATATATACACCTCCCACCACCACCCATTTAAATAAATTGCACAATTGAGCAGGAAAGATTTCAGGGAAAATCCACTTAAAAGAAGTGTAAAATAAAGTTTGAAAATATGTGAGTTTTAATACAAATCAAGTCTTGTCATGTGGTTATATAAAAACCCAAATACCTACCATTGTGTTCATCCACAGCAGTTAATTTGCTTTTCCAAAGGAAAGGTTTTGAATAATATGTCCGCCCTTGCTGATTCACTAATCAGCACTGTTCTATTTTCATTTTGTTCCCTCCCAGAATGGAATGAGTAAGAGCTGGATTGTGTTTTCCTTGCTGTGCAACCCACCTGCCATTTCCACACTAGGAAATATCCTCATAGGGAAACAGATTCATGTTGTTGAAAAAATTGATGAAGAGAATACTGAAAGCAATACATTTGCTTTTGCTCCCTATTCTGCAAAGTCCAAGCCATTTTTCAGCTGCTGTCATGTGGCACTTCATTATTCAGTGGATGCTCTTGATGAAGAATGTTTTCTTCCTAGTTATCATTATACTTTCATTGGCTTTTGATTTCTGGTGATCAAAAGAATTCTGTAGTCCTACTGAGAGAAAGAGATGCTATCTCTGCTGTAGCCAAGACATGATACATCAGTGGCTTTGAACATCAGAACCAAAGCTGCATACTGGAAGTCAAGTGAGACACCAAAGAAGGGATCAAAGTTCAGAAATTATGTATGTACAACATCATTGATGGGCTACAGCACACATGGCAGGGAATCACTGTAAAGGTAGCACCCACAGATGCTTAGAGAGTGAATTAGCCGTTCTGAAAAGAGAATGCAAGGAGAGTAGAAGTGTGTTGATGAGATTTTGTTTTCTTGTGTAAATGTGTGCAATGTTACTGGATTCATTTACTGAAAAGGTACCAATGGCTTGTAATATTTTTTTTTAAGATTATTTTTATGCAAGACCTGCCTGGGCTTTCTACCTCAAAACCTCAAACTGCCAAATAAGATACGTTAATTTTCCTTTCAGATAGCTGAAAGTAAGATCAGTTAATGTGCCAGCTCCCTCCCCTATGAGTTTTTAAACTAATTTCAGATTTATTTGGGCACAGAGCAGCTGCAGTAACTTGGGATTCATGATTTGCTGTATATATCCCTAAAATTCTTCAGATATGTATGTTATAGAACTGTATTCCAGCAAGGGTCAGAATTAAAGCTTCCCGACATAACGAAGACTTTAAACACGTCACCTTCAATATTCACACTTTCTGGCTCCTGGCATGTCTGTTTCCGTATTTGTCATTTGTGGTGTTCACTGACTCCCAACAACCTGCGGCTGAAAGGACGCAAATGCTTTTCATCTTTTTAAGCAGACATGAACAAATTAGTCCTCCCTCAAATCCTGTGATGATGAAGGTACAATCATTTTATGGAGCCACATGTATGACTTGCTCAAGGTTGCAGCAGCAGTCAGTCTTATATTATAGCCAGGATTAGGCTTCAGGTCCTAATTGAGGTCTCCGCTCCTTTGCTCCGACAGCTATGGCAGGCACTTCTGTGCAGCTTGTGAACAACAGTTCTTTTGCCTAAAGTGTACTCAGAATTACAGTTAAGAGATTACAAGACATTATGGGCATCATCTGGATTTATTTCTGCAGCAGTCAGCACTTGTACTATGGGTTCACACTTATACTTTATATAAAGGAGTTTAAACCACATTCTTACGCAGGCAAAAAACAACAAACCAAACAAACCCAAACCAGTATCTATTATCCTAATGAACAGAAATTGAAACAACATTGGCAATATTTCCTAACTGCTTTGCAGACCTGCCATTCATCTATACAGGGCTCAAAAGAGCTTTACAAATTCAGGACAGCAGGTCATGTTTAGGAAAAAGATTTTACAAAGCTGTTCATGTTCAGATCTTCTTTCTAGCTACCTCAGTAATATAGTAAGCATTATTGGAAAGATTAAGAAGGTCAAAACAGCATTATAAGAAGCAGGAGAGAAAACAGGAATCTTGTTATCCACCTTCCTGCAAGTTTTAACTGCAACAACCTGGGTTTCACATTAATTCAGCAACAAAATTCCTATTGATTTTTAGCAACAGAGGAACACATTCACTCTATCTTTTGCCATATGAATTTTCTCTGAGCTCAGTGAGGCTGCTCAGAATAACCCCAGTTTACACGACCGTTTGCCTTAAACAAAGAGCTGCCATGCTAAAATAATTTGCATTTTATAGCTTCATGGTGCATATATTGAATTGATCCTGATACCAAGTCTCCAAAACAAGTATTGTGACCTGGTTTTCATCACTAACTTCACTCAAATGGTTTTCCAAACCGAAAATGAATGTTAGGTTTAAAAGCTTGAATTTTGCAAAACAAAAATTAATCACAGAATACGTATTTACAGTGCTTTTATGTTCCTTCCAGTTTCGGAAACAGTGCTTCCTTTTCCATCTCCAGATGGCACTGTGGTGCTTAACACTACCCAGCTGGGGGAGAGCTGATGGAGTACAAAAGCACGTGAGGTCCTGAAATACAACAGCTTTCTTGTTTTATGAGAAATCAGCTGCTAATGGTTTTCCAGTGCAGATGTCCCATTTTACTGTCAGTTCAGAGAAGACTGGGCTAACAAATGGTGGTTTATATGCCTGAGATACAACTTGTCATGGAAGAAAGGACTCGCTTGTCTGTACGTGCACAAGGTCACAAGGGTGGTAGCCCTTGGCTCCAGCAGCAAACCCAAATGCTACGCACACTACTGCAGAATGCAGCAAGAAGCTCTATTCACAGTGACTTATCTCTGCAGCTGCTTATAAAAGTGTATTTTCAAGGATGAGGTGCAAACCATTGAAATAATGAGTTTATGGGCAACTCTTCTAGGGAAACCCATAGACTTTACTGGTTGGAAGACATCCTTTGCCATTTAATGTTATCACTTAGACAATTACAGAAATGTCTACTTATTCTTCCTTCATGTTCATCCTTTGAAAACTTAGGAGTAGGACTTAGGAATAGAACATTCATTCACTCATACTCATGACTTACATATTTTCTCTATTCCCTTAGTTTTCAGTCTTCTCAACTCTTAACTTTGTGGAAGTCTGCCCAACACCTCTATTCTCTTTTACGCCCCCTCCTAGCTTATACTCTAATTATCAAAATTTGTGTAATTTCTACATACTTGGGATCTTCCCTATGGACTCAGTTAAAATTCCCAGCCCCCACTGTGCAATCGCTAAACCATTACTCAACCCAAGTTTGAATAACATCTTCCATGTATTTCATCCGACAGAAGTCTGGAATTTGCCCCATAGGCTAACAAATTTCCTATAGGTCATGAAACCCCCTTTGATTCCAAGCAAATCTCAAAAGAGTTTACATGGGTTCATTTGCAGGCTGTTATATTTTTAACCCAAGTAAATAATTTCCTTAATGAAGCAACTGAACATATATATATATGGGGCAGGCTATTTGTCATACATCTTCCATCACAGATGACTATGTCATTACAAAGAGTTTAAGAAAGAGGAGGAGCTGGAAATATAAAAAGGAATAAAAGCAAGAGAAAGATGACTGTTTTAAAAAGGCAGTACCTTAAAATAGTCTCGGTTCTCTCCAAAGCACCATATGGAACACTTTTCCAAAGGCATCAAAAATGCACACACACCTTCCCCCACACACAGAGGCATTCTTGAGTTCCCCCAAGATTTATCACATTTTAATGTATTTGTCATGTTAGTTCTGGTAAATAAGTAGCCCTAAAACCACACAAGGCAGAATGTCCTACATCACCAGACAACAATGATGCCTCTGAAGACTGAAAACCTGTATACCACCAGTTTTCATTTCACAGCTCTGTAGCTATTAATTTTCTCCTCCATCCTCAAAATTGCATAAGGCCAGTGGTCGTGCCTGATAGCATTACAGAGTGCATAACTGATGTGTTACTGGCATATGTGACACAACAGATAAGCACTTCATCTCTCGGAATGTGTTCATGTCCATTATAGGTCTTCTGAATAAAACTCAAAAAATGTCCTGAAATAATTTCTTTTAAATTCAAAATAAACTTTAATTTAAGAAATCTGTCTCCAAACAAAATTTATATGTATTGTATTTACAATTTTGCTGCTGACTAGGTAATACTTACATTACATGTAATGCAAAATCTTCCCCTTCCATTAGTCACACTTAATGTGCTCCACTCAGCCTTTAGACTGAAACCAGTGCCAGAGCAGACAAGGGAGTAATTTCAGGGAAAAATAAAGTCTTTTGTGTATAACCATGACATATATGATTAATAAGAAAAGAAAAAAGAATCTAACCTAAAAGGAACAAACTAAGGCATTGTTGGTAAGCCATCAGAAAACCAAAATTGGCAGTAGAAAGAATATGTATTTTCTGAAGAGGGACATACAAAGTTGTGGTAGGATTGACCTTGGCTGGATGCCATGTCCCCACAAAAGTTGTTCTATGATTTCCGTCTTCAGCTGGACAGGGGAGAAAAAATAGAACAAAACACTTGTGGGCTGAGATAAGGAAAGGGATAGATCACTCACCACCTACTGTCATGGGCAAACCAGACTTGAATCAAGGAAATTAATTTATTACCAATCAAGTCAGTGTAGAATAATGAGAAATAAAACCAAATCTTAAAAACACTTTCCTCCCACCCTTCCCTTCTATCTGGGCTTGACTGTACTCCTGAGTTCCCTGCCTCTTTCCTCACCCCAGCAGCACAGGGGGACAGGGAATGGGGGTTGTGTTCTGCTGCTGTTTCCTCCTAAGGGGAGGACTCCTCACACCCTTCTCCTGCGCCAGTGCGTAGTCCCTCCCATGGGAGACAGTTCTCCACAAATTTCTCCACAGGCTGCAGCTCTTCAGAAACTTCAGTGTGGGTCCCTTTCACAGGGTGCAGTTCTTCAGGAACAAACTGCTTCAGCGTGGGTCCTCCACAGGGTCATAGGCCTGCCAGCAAACCTGCTCCAGCATGGGCTCCTCTCTCCACAGGTCCTGCCAGGAGCCTGCTCCAGCATGGGCTTCTCTCTTAAACTCAAGAGAGAAGGTGAAGGAGGAAAATGAAAGTAGTCTATACCAGTACCCCTGAAGCTTTTCTGAAAGATCTACTGCTCTTTCCCTTTGCATCTTCTCCACCTGCAGCCTCTGTTGCAACACTGTCTGCTGGTGTTGTGGGAGGAAGATGTGCACTACTCAAAGCACCTTTGGCAATATGCCATTGAAAAAAAGCTTTTTGGGGAGGAATATCTCCCCAGATCTAATTATGTAAAGGAAAGCATGGTCTAGGTACCATGTTGCCAAAGCTGCTGCTCAGCCAGCAAGTCCACTACACATCTACACTCAATTATCTGGCCACTAATTCACACCAGTAGCAAGGTGGATCCCTCATAAGCCTTCAAAACTATGTGCTTGCTGGAGCAATTGTAGTGTTAAACTGTCTCATGGATGTAAAGGGTTTGCAATTTGTTGGGGTTTTTTTTTACCTTCTCTACATGCTCAGAAAGGTGTGAAGTGTAACACAAATGGCACAGGAGTGGTGTCATCCTCTGACCTATTAAAACAGAATCAGCAACCGTTTGCTTTTCTGACCAAGTAACTTACCACGGCATGGGCAGTTGCATCACATAAACATGCCTGATGCCTCCTGTGCTCATAATCCAGACTTACTCTAAACCTGTTAGAAATTAACTTCAAGATGTTGCAAAACATTATTTGATGCATTTTGCAAAACAGAGATAGGAGACTGCATCTGAGGAAAATGAAGTACTACCTATAGATAGTACAGACTACCAGAACTGAAGCAGGAAAATTAAACATTGGATGGCACATAAGGGAAACTGGTGTGCACAAAAGGTTTGTGCCCTTTCTTTGGCTGCTGGGTAAAAAGGTGCAGAACTTCAGTGTGTGTTTCTTCACTAATTCAGACCTAAACACCTGAACTAGTTGGCTAGTTTGTTTAACAAGTACTACTCTAATGCTCAGCAGCCCCATACTTCATTTTTTGCTTCCACTAAAACTGCTGCCACATGAGGGCTGGGTGCAGGTGATGTGGCTTAACATTACATGTAATATCCCAAACAACTACGTACACTGGGGATCAGAGTCACAGTATCACAGTATGCTAGAGATTGGAGGGGACCTCAAAAGATCATCTAGTCCAATCCCCCTGCCGAAGCAGGAATACCTAGATAAGGTTACACAGGAATGTGTCCAGGCGGGTTTTGAATGTCTCCAGAGAAGGAGACTCCACAACCCCCCTGGGCAGCCTGTTCCAGTGTTCCGTCACCCTCACTGAGAAGAAGTTTCTTCTCAAGTTTAAGTGGAACCTCTTGTGTTCCAGTTTGTACCCATTACCCCTTGTCCTATCATTGTTTGCCACTGAGAAGAGCCTGGCTCCATCCTCGTGACACTCCTCCTTTATATATTTATATACACTAATAAGGTCACCCCTCAGCCTCCTCTTCTCCAAACTATAGAGACCCAGCTCCCTCAGCCTTTCCTCATAAGGGAGATGCTCCACTCCCTTAATCACTTAATCCACTCCCTTTCACTTTTTTCAGCTTCACGAACAAAGCAGAAGCATTTATGAGATCACATAAAATTTCAAGGCAGTTAAAACTATAGTTCCTAGAGATTACTCTAGAACTAGGTATTACTC
The DNA here is from genome assembly GCF_963264785.1 of Psittacula echo. Classification (NCBI taxonomy): domain Eukaryota; kingdom Metazoa; phylum Chordata; class Aves; order Psittaciformes; family Psittacidae; genus Psittacula; species Psittacula echo. Next base: position 31,540,150 of record NC_137738.1, on the reverse strand, counting down.
TGGATTATTATATAAACATGCCAGAGAATGCGACCTAGTTTTCCCACTGTAGCTTTACTCTGCAATACCTGCCTTTTCTCTAATAACCTGTTTGCACACCTTTACTTCTCTCTTTGAAAAAATCTGTTTCTGCAGAAATACAGATTTGGGCTTTTCCATTTTCCTCACTGACTCTCTTCTTTCCTCTTAAGGGAACAATTCAACCTCCTCTTTCTGCCAAAATGCAGTGATTGGTAGCAGTGCTCAGTAGCAGTACTCATTTTTTTTAGTGTACCTTTTTTGTTACAGCCATAGCTATGTGGCCAGATTCATTAAGCTGGTAGGATAGTGATGTATTCATATGTTTTAATGAGAAAATAAACAAGCTAAGGCTTGTCAGCGACATGGACAATGTGACTGAGTGCACCCTCAGCAAGTTTGCTGATGATACCAACCTGCGTCGGAGCAATCCGAGGCACAGCTACAGGCTGGTCAGAGAAGTGATTCAGAGGAGCCTTGTGGAGCAGGACTTGGGGGTGCTGATTGATGAGAAACTTAACATGAGCCAGCAGTGTGTGCTCACAGCCCAAAAAGCCAACCATATCCTGGACTGCATCAAAAGGAGCATGACCAGCAGGTCAAAGGAAATGATCCTGCCCCTCTACTCTGCCCTCGTGAGACCCCACTTGGAGTACTGTGTGCAGTTCTGATGTTCTCAACATGGAGCTTTTGGAGCAAGTCCAGAGGAAGGCCATGAGGATGATCAGGGGACTGGAGCACCTCCCATATGAAGACGGGTTGAGAAAGTTGGGGCTGTTCAGCCTGGAGAAGAGAAGGCTGCGTGGAGACCTCATAGCAGCCTTCCAGTATCTGAAAGGGGGCGTACAAGGATGATGGAGAGGGACTCCATCAGGGACTGTAGTGATAGGACAACGGATAATGGGTTTAAACTTCAAAAGGAGAACTTTAGGTTAGATATAAGGAAGAAGTTCTTTACTGTAAGGGTGATGAGACAGTGGAACAGATCGCCCAGAGAAGTTGTAAATGCCCCATCCCTGGCGGTGTTCAAGGCCAGGCTGGACAGAGCCTTGGGTGACAATGGTCGAGGGTGAGGCGTCCCTGCCCATGGCAGGGGCATTGGAACTAGATGATCTTAAGGTCCTTTCCAACGCTAACCATTCTGTGATTCTATGAAGTTTTATGGCTCACCACATTATATAACCGAACTTCTGAGGTTTCTCAGTTTGACTCATCCTAAATCTGTCTACACTTACCACTAATGCAAGTTTTTGTTATCTGTCGCCTTCTTTATCATGATGGAAAGAGCGTCTTTGAAGCCTGCTGGCAGAGATCATTCTTAGAAAATGATTATCATGTTGTTGGTATTTCTTCAGATCTGGGCTGATGTTTCAAACATCCCATCTCAATTTCTGGACCAAGCAGACAACACCATTTTCCAGAATTAATCCAAAGAAGATAGCTAACCAAGGGAGAATTCGGTTCAAGTTCAATGTAACTGCAAAAGAAACCAGAACAAATTTATAACTTACCATTGAAGATGATCATGTAAACATGTGGGATTTCATATTAATTTGTATGTATAAGAAATCACACAAATACGTTAAAAGTCTGCATTCCAAAGCCATGCATAAAAACAACACGAAATTTTCATCTTCCAGACACACAACAAATTCTATTTTATGTTTCAATAATCCACGATGAGTTGTTTCAAATTCTAACTGATGGATATAATACAGCATATATAAAGAGATGATGGTGAGATGAGATTTTTATTATTTTAATAAAGTATTTTGTTTCATTCCCTTTCTATTAAAGTCTACAAAACAGTTTAAAGCTAGAGCCATTTCAGTCACATTTCTGATACTGATTAAAAATATAACAATAATTTCTGTAACAGCTGCATATTCTCACACATTCTATACAAATAATGTAAGTAATAAAAAAGCAAAACATACCTCTAATTGCCTGAGAGTTTGATATCAAGACAAACACTTTTATAAATGCAAGGCACAAAGGTGTGTAGTCATGTTCCCAAATAACAGCTGGAATTAGCAAAAGCTTTCCATAGCTGGACAACAGCAGTGCTTTGAGAAGTAAAATGAAGTCAGACTTTGTTTTCAGCATCTCAGGTCTCATCCACCATAAGGAAATAAAAATGCCAATCAAAAATGAAGTTTGTTCTAAGAGGAAATAAGAGGAGTTGGAAAGAGAGAATGAAGCACCAAAATCAAGTCCTTTCTTGGATGAATTTCAGTGAAACAACGTGTCCCAAATGCAACTTAGCCACTGCTATTTAAAAGACATATGCAAATACAAACGTCTTCCATTTCCTGTGTTCACTTTAACATGGGAATATTACTTACTTAAACTAATTCTGCATAATGACATTCAGAATAATTCATGACATTCAGAATAGGACTGTCATACTCAATTTCTGACACCATACTGCACAGGAAGTTTACAATTATTTTTCCTTTTTAACAAAAGGAGAGGGGTCTTTTTCAACTGTCTGTTAGCCTATAAAACATAATCAGTACTTGTCATCTTTGAAAAGGTCACCAGCAATGAACTCTTTCCATCCAGCATAAGAAGATTAAGGTGAAAATATCACTATTAGACTTTTTTTACCACTGTGTCATTGTGTAACACTAGAATTAATGCAGATGTCAAGGCAACTCTCATTACAGCTGTAGTAGATGAATTACTACTGAAAAATGAGTTCCAAAATTTTTACTGATGTGTTATGAAAACCTACTTAGAGCAACATGAGATGACACACAACTTAAGTTAAACTCTGAATGTCTATGGGGAATACAGATTTTAGTCTGTGGCCTTGATTTAAACACTATTAACAGAAAAAGTATTAGAATAAAGTATTAACCAAAGTAAAAGAAAACCCCTCCCCTGCCTTCAATGTAGTCTTAAAGCATAGAAGTATTTATTCTACTCAGTATTTATGTGTATTCATTTAAAAAACCCCAAACAATAGATACAGCTTTTCCCAATTATTTACTTCTGTAAGGATCATCCTATTGTTGCATCACCTTAATGAATAAACCTTGGATTCAACATGAAATATGGAATTAAGCTGAGCTTTACACTGGTCTTCAAGCTATGTAAATGGATTGAGACAAAGATTTCTTAAGATTGCCACTTTTCAGTGTTTTAATACCTAATGCTGATCATATCTGTCTGAACTGTAATCAGGATCAAAACATGCATCTGCATTGAATGGAGACAAATTAGAGAGTATGTGTATAATGGTTTAACCACGCTGGGTTGGACGTAACATCCATTCTGTGTTAATTTTTGCACTACAAGCTTGTTGAAAAACTCATGAAGTTATTCAGTGCTTAAGGAGTAGATAGTGACATGAACTAATCATTGACCTTACCTAAAGAAGCTATACCAAACATTCTATAAAAATCCCATTCCTTGGCGTATCTGATTAAGTCATCAGGATCTGTATTTTGGCTTGAATCCTGTAGTTGCAACCACCTGAGATAAGCTTCACAGAGCAAACAAAATATGCAGAGCTTCCCATGAATCTGGTAAATGAAATAATAATAAAAACATTAGTATTAAACCAGTATAAACTAAAGCATCAGTATGAAATTGGTATTTAAAATATGTTTCAACATCTCTACATAAACAAGCTCTGTAGCTTTATTATCTTTGTTTAGAAATAATAGCAAATTACTTCTGTTGAGCCACTAGTTCAGCACATCACCCTTTTAACATCAGTTCACATGATAGGCAAATTAGAGGGTGTAGAAAACTGCATGAGCAGTTCCATACAGAAGAAGGTATGAATGGCATTTCTAAAGCTTGCTTTATACTCTTTTTAAAATTGTGAAGGCTGTTTCAGCTAGGAATATAAAACTGAAGCTGTTCCGTAGAATTATACTCATAGAATTGTAGTATCAAAATTATTAGCATTAGTAGAATCACACTATCAAAAATTAAAGGACAAAAATTAAGGACAACTACTCCATTCAGTGAACTGGCTTAAATAGCCTTGTTTTTTCCTGGAACAATCTCCTTAGCAAAAAACTAGTAGTGTAGTTATACTAAAAACATTTCTTAGTTCAGTTAAGGGTGAGGGACCAAAAATAAATGAAGCAATATAACCAAGCAAAACTTAAAAATATCCTCTGAAGTGACTGCAAAAATGTTATCATGAGGGCCCATAGTTACCATGTTTCCATATTAAACAAGTCTGTAAGTCTATGTGCAGTTAATTCTGGTTTTATACAGATTTAAATAAACCAGTGTAATTTCTGTGCGTGGATTCTACTTTTTCCATTACAGACTAGTTATGCCAATTATGCGTACAAGCACAGTTTAAAATTCAACTCAATTTATTTGAATAGATGAAATTTCCACACATGTATTAGCTCTTTCAGAAGCCTTACAGAAAACATCATGACCAGTCTCCAAAAGCACTGCTTAATTAAAAATCTTAGATTTATGCCTGAAAGACAAAGCGAGTACATTTATCTACATTGTTAAACACTGGACTGGCCAAAAGGTATCAGTGTTAACACAGGATACACTTATTCTTGGACAGTTTGTTCTAGACAAGCTTCCCTCCTGGGAAATTAATCCTTAAAGTAAAAATACACGATTCTGTCAGAAAAGCTATACTTCTACACTCCAGCCTGGCCAGCACAACTGACTATGTAACTCTGCATCAACACTTCATGTGAAAGCCTCTATCTTTTCCTATAGTTTCAAGGGTATGGTTATATGACAACAAATTGGTACAGTAGGTTAAATTAACATAGTATTAGTAATACGGTATGTTATGCCACTATAGCTCATTTCAGAAAGAATTGTTTCCAACAGAAATTTAGTTTGGAAATTAATTTGAAATTAGATCTTTCCCTTCCAATGCAATTTAGAACATCATCCTTGTAACATCAATTAACATGAAAGGCAAATTAGACTGCGTAGGAAACTGCAGGAGCAGTTCCATACAGTTCCTTCTCTTCCCTTTACATGTAAACAGACTGCTGTATTTGCTGGTATTGCAGCATCACAACTGGAGACAGTAACTTTAACCAGCTGGAGTTTGAGATTTCATGTGCTCCACTCATGATATAACTGGTTCAGCTTGCTGGAACCAGTGGAAGGGCAGGAGCATAACAGACTCTAAAATTTTACAACTATTGCAATCAACTTGCCAAATGTAATACATCTTTAACAAAAAAGTCACAGGGTGGGGGCATAGCAACTTACATTTATCTTTGTATTGAAAAGAATGTGTCTGTATGCTTGTGCTTTACATAAAACAGCATTAATCAAGATGATAACAGGATCATACTCAATGTATTTGTCCACTGGTTTCTGGCAGGATTTCTGAAAGTCACAAAATAACAAGAATTAGGGAAAAAAAAAGGCAAGGGTTTATGAAATTGGTTCCTCCAGTTGGAGGAAACTGGTTCCCCCAATCTTAGCAAAACTACATAAATCCAAATAGCTATTCAATTCTTATTAGTCTTTCCTTAATGCAATCTTCATTTTCAATCAGTTTTTAATCCATTCAGAAAAATTTCTTCCCCATTATCAACACTACAGTTGACACAGACTTCCCTTATAAAGCAAAGATACATTACTGATTTTTACAGGCTTCAGATTAATACAGATAATAAATTCTGCAAGGATGTATTTAGTCATCATTTTGTGCCCTACAGATGCAAAAAACTCCAAACTACCTCCCCAAGACACAAGAAACGCACTGGTATCTTGTTAAAGGTTAACTGATCATGGCTTACCTACTGGGTATCTTGGTGGGGGTTTTGGAATTTTTGGAAAAAAAAACATTGTTTTCCTCTATCACTTCCTTCTTATCACATCCCCCTATCCTACCTTTTTCTTCCTTACAAGAAGACAGTAATTGTTTTTTTGCTGTTGCATTGTTCTTCCGTCCTGATAAATTCTCCAGATGTTTCAACTAATTTTTCATTATTGAACAAACACCAATATATTCATGGTATTGATAATGTAGTTTTCACAACACAGATACAACCAAAGAGTCTGAAGTTGCTACTGAACAGTGGTAAAACATTAGATCATTACTTGTCCAATACATCTGCTGTTTCCCACTGTGCTTACTAGAAGGGTTATTTCACCCAGATCACTGAGAAGTGCTTGTCAATCCCCTTCAGATTTATTGATTTATCTTCATAGTTGAACATTTCTTGACTTGAGTTAAATGAGAAGGGCTAACAGAAGACTGTTACACTAACTGTGAACAGGATGGTTAAATAACAGTCCTACAAAAGGCTCACCTAGCAGACCTCAGGTGGAAATAACTTCTAGCAGAGAGCTAAGGTGCAGCAGCACTTGATCACAGGAAGTACTTCAGCTCAAACAAGTGCATTCACAGAAGGATGCTTGCCTGCAGGTCAGTTTCTCCTCCAACCTGTCCTCAGCTAATCCTTCTCCCCAGGCCTTCACATTAGCTGCCATCCTCAGAGTACAACAGTCACAGAAACTATCTCTATTTCCATTTTAATGAGTGCATGGCTGCACATTGCCAGAATAGAAATCTATGCACAGAGCTTTCCGAAATGGTGTAGCAGTCAAAAATGCAGCATTAGAGAACCCATACCTAAAGACAAACTCTCAGGAAAGAACAAAAAGGGTTTTTTCAGATTTTATAGAGATTCCTTATGTTCAAAGTTAAGTCTGCCTTGCTATTTACCAGAATTATTATTGGAGAATTTGAGGTTGCAAAATTTCATTATCAAATTGACTCAAAAGTCCATTATCCACACCAAGAACAATATCCAAACATATGTGTAAGTTTAATAGTGTCTAAGGAATATTGCTACCACTAACCCTTATTTCTTGGTCCAGCTCAAGAAAAAAGCCTAACAAAGTCATTTGGATTAGACAAGAAAACACTGTGTATGACAGTACATAATTTAGAAGTAATGAATTCAAAAACTGACTCAATTCACCAACAGTTTGAAAGGTCTAAAATTATACTTAGTGAGACAGAAGAAAGGACATAATTAACAGAAGACCACAGCTAAAGGAGTTAATAGAGTCAAAAAGAAATTGCAACTATAACTAAAGGCACTGCCTTGCTTCATTTATTTCTACAGGGAAATCATGACCAGATATCCTTATGGGTGGTAATTTACATGTGTCAAATCTCTGGGAAATCTCTTTTTTTTTTTATAGGCTTATTCACACAAGCATTAGAGAAGAACACACAAAAGAAGATTACCCTTGAATACAGTAGGAGTCATAAAGGTTAGATGAAGGATATCCTGCATACCCCAGGATTTATTATGCTCTTGAATTTTCCTACGACAGAACATTTTTTGACCAGGGTCAAAAATCTTTCTGAGAAGAGGAAAGAATGGTCTTTTCAAGTGGAGGGTGTGAACCAAACACCAATCAAAAACCTTGCAGTTAAGAGGTACTGAAGATTTTCACTGACTGCTGACATGAATTTTAGACATTTTAAATTTATCAGACCAACCCTTCAGGCAAAACCAATGATAGAGAAATTCTACTGCAAATATGTCAGAAGACTGCGACAAGAAAATACACGAATAGTGGTATTACCCATAAGAATGTGTCTTCTGCTCCACAGATATGAGAATGAAGTTTAATTCAGTATTTCAGCATACCACCACCAAACACTTAAGCATCCTATTTCTCTTATGTTACTTCAACAGGAAAAGAAATCTGCTGGGTTTTGTTATCACAAAACAGCAGCCATCTTCAAGGACTTTTCACACACACACACACACACACACACACACATTCACATCTACCTGTCTTCTACAGCTAGATGAGAGCTCTATTCTTAATATACTTTATTTCTATTTGAGTCTCAACTGTATGAAGGAAAAGTCCTCTGTTCTTATCCAGGCTGAGACCTAGCCAGCGTGAGTTCATTCAGGGACTTGTGAGACCCACAAACCACTTTACTGCAAAGACTCGTGTGTGCTGCCATAGAACAATTGGACAACATGAAGATGCTATACCATGAGAACATTACAGAATTAGCAGACTCTCTAGGATGAATTTTTCTCCATACCTGGCTTTTCTATTATTTTTCTCCCAGCTGTACTACTACAACATTTGACATTAACCTTAAATGCCTTGGAAGAAAACTTGTGACTAGAGCCTGACTTCAGCAAAATCAGTGCAAGGAAGCGTTAATGCACACATAGGTTTAACCAGGTAGCTTTATCTAATTAAAGTAATGGAACTTTATGGACATTGATAATTACTAACACTTTCAGAGATCAGTATAAGCAGCTCAGATACAGAGAACTGCTTGCATGTTTAGTTTTAAGATTTTAGTCAAGCACTTTAGAGTGAACTACAATACTCGTGCTCACATCTCATTCCCAACTGCAGTTCTGCACAGCTGTATTCAATGGCCAGTTCAGCATTAGAGACACACATCTTTTAATCAAAATCTAGCTTTTTCAGTCTTTTGTGTTTTCTCAAAGAAATGCCTCAGTTACCATAACCAGGTCTAAAATGATCTAAAGAAATAACTGGATTTCTCTGTTATTTTACCAGTTTTTAATATCTTCTTTAACTATGTAACTGACATCAAAACCACGAAATGACATGGAAAAAAAACACACATTATTTTGATTAAAAGATACTTTCAGATTACGCTGCAGAAGAGAAAGGTCAAGCTTGACATCATAAATTCTATTTACATATCTTCTTCTAAATTGGCAAATTTAAGGAAAATTATGAATATTGGATACCGACACAGAAATCCAGTAGATACTGTGCTCCCCTAAAAAGGGTACTGAATGTATTCAATATTCTAATTAATTTAAATGGGTATTAGTTTAGGAATTCTTTGATTAATCAAATATTTAGGAATATACTCTTCATAGTGTGGCATCAGATTCTTTCTGATCAAAGCAATCCAAAACACTTAAGGAAAGTAACATACGTTTTAACATTTCAGTTGTATTAAATAAGACAAAAGAAGCACTGAAACGTTATTTCTGACTTGTTTATCAGCCTTTTATAAAACACTACTCAAAAGATATACCTCTGTTCACCAAGGATACTCAACTGCAAACACAGTTCACAAACGTATGCCAAATACAATGCAGTGTACAAATATTTGAGGACATACCTACTGTCACTGAAGGGCCGAAGTTCCTATATGACTTTCAAAGACCTCTCTCCAACATTAAAACATAACTGAATTTTTAAGTAAAGGTATTTTGGGATGGGGATGGTCAAAGGGAAAAATGTTCTTGAAGAGGAAGCCATAGGACATGATTGAAAATAAAAATATACATATAACCGAACTTCATTCTGAACTAATAATACCATGAAACCACACCAGAAATACATTTGGAAATCTCTGGACATTAGAAACACCAGTGAAACATTTTCATTTTAGTATTCATTTTGGAATGTTGATTTGGCATTTGTCAAAATTAAGCTACGTTACTTTGCTGGACTACTTTTACAGCAAAATTTAACATTTACATAGCTTCAATATGAACATAGGTCCATTTACATAAATTCATAGGGGAAACTAACACGGACCCATCATCCTGTGAGAGTGCCCTTAATCCCAGTTGCATCCTTAAACAATAAAATGTAATTAGCTCTGCTGCTTTCAGGAATGGGTTCTTTATTATGGATGTGGCTAAGTGTCATAAGCAGCTAAAAACCAAACCAGCCCAGTTTCAGATGAATTCCATTTCAGAAAACTGAAATTAAAACCAGTTTTATCAATTTCTTATGTGATGTTTTCCAGTAGCGAGTTATGTAAATAAGAAAAAAAACATACATTATTTCCCAGAATAATCTTTGTGCTCTTGATAGATTCTTTACCTAACCACACAAATGCTTTGCATTCAAGCATTCACAGTCTCTGCCTTACTGCAATAAAAGAGCTTTTCAATTATTTTTCCATTGCAGAAAAGCTAAATGAAGTGTGCACTGCTCAGGCAATTTGGCTTTCTTATTACAAAACACAAGGGGGATCCTGACTGAGCTCTACATATTACAATGAATAATTTCTTTCCCTTTGTTAGGGTCTGGCACAATTAACATTTTTTACATACATGTAAACATAACATACATGTAGTTTAAAACCAAATTTTTTAAAATTGCATGCTTTGCCTTCTATTTCTGAATAAGTAAAGTTTGCTAATTTCTTTTTATATGCATTGCACTGCGACTGCAGAATTTATTCCAGGTTAGCCAAATGTGATTTTTTTCCCCCTATAGTATTAATACCATAATGGTGCAGTGTTATCAAAACAGTGTTTTTTGTTACTATTATTAATGGTTGGTTCATAATATATTCCATGAAGATTTGCTGTACTATTTAGAGATCATTTAAGTTTTAAGGATCTCAAAATATCCGTAAGGTCTCCTTTATAAACAGCCATCTAGGCTTGCTTTCACCATCACTTCTGGTTTGGAATAGGGAAAACATCAGCACATTCACAGCACAGGACTAGAACAAGATCCATGAGCTGCAAAGTGACCACCAGCAGTCACTTTCATTGGAGGCAACTGTGACATGCCTGTGCACCCCACCACCCCAGTTACCACTGAACAGGTCGCCCTGAGGAGGTGAGCTTCTTCAGAATTTTATTATCCACTTTTAAGTACCTTTAAGTTCTTTTTAAAGAGCAATATTCCACCTGTCTCTTGTAACAGCACTTTCACAGCAAAATATATGCAGGATCAGAAAAAGGTATGTTCACTAAAAGCAAAGGAATGTGCAACACCAGATGTTTGGGCTATGCTTCTGCTGAAACTGCCCTTGATTAAAGAAAACATATTAAAAAAGATATTACAGAACTTGAAGGACCTGTGGCAGTTAGCCACACTGCACAGCTCTTAACAAAAGACATGACCTTTCCATCCCAAGTTTCATGGTACTCCATGGACTTAATACGCTTGACAGAAGAAGGTTCCTTTAGTTTCTTCAGTATCCATTGCAAATTTAATTCCACAGTGGACAGTAACACTTGTGAGGTCTTTCATGCTTGCTTGCATTAAAATTACAATAGCTCAAGTAAACTTTTAGTTGTCTTAAGAGCAACAAAAATGCAGCAGGAACTGAACTGAAGCAGCACCATGAATATTACGCTGAGTTTCCAAAATTGTACTCTAATATTGTGGGCTGAAAACAGATGCTCCCTAATGGAATCTGTTAGTATTTGTCTCTGGAAAAAAATGCATTATTCTCTTCAACAGATTAAAACCACAATACAAATTATGGTATTTCACTTAGACATTCAAATCTTCCACCTGAAAATTACACTCAGATCAGGTTAAACACACCCTAAAAATAAATGCAGAACTAAATAGAAGATGCCGTCAGGAGAACTTGGCTTCTTCAGCCTCAGGATCATTTTCCGGAAGGTGTTGAATGACAGGAACAGCCTGAGAATCGGCATCTCAGATACAGATAACTTTAAACTAGGACTGGGAGAAGCCTGTAGATCAGTATAAAACAGTAATGATCTTGGCAATGTTCTGCTTGTTCCCAATTTTTTGGGGCCCTTTATATTACATGTCATATGGAACACATCAGTTATTGGGTATGTTTTGGTTTTTTTTTCTTAATGTGTCAGTATTTTAATGTATTACTTAAAAATGGGAAACACAAGTATCCCAAAGCTTTCCAACAACAAAAAAATTATCTAGATGATGTCCACTGGCTGAGTATCATTCTACAACCTTTCCATATTCTTTCCACTTTTTCTCTCTTAAGCTATAATGCAGTAGCAGTACTCAATGCTCTAATTCCACAAAGACAGATGAAAGCTGTTCTCAGGGTGGGTGATCACACCTTCTAATTTTACCTCAGACCTCCAATTTTCCTTAAATATTTTGCCTTTTTGTAAGCTTTTAGAGCTTCTTAAGTTTTATAAATACCTGATATAAATAATGTTTCACACTGGTAAGCGGGATCTTTACAGTTTCTGAAGTGGAGAAGACTTCTATGCTATCCTTACCATTAGGTTAGGATGGTTCCTAACACCGACAAAATCATACTGCTTGTGAAAGTTTGAGAAGGGTATCAAATGACATTCTGTACTCAACTATTTTTTTGTTATCACTAGTGTGACGGTTGTTCACATCTCTGGCCAGAGCACAGCATTCCCTGCACGGAGTAGAATGCCTGCAGAGGGTAAGTGCAGTCTTTCCAGATTAAAAGGAAAAAGTAAAACAAGAATTGCCCTGTGAGAAACCATAAGGTCTTGGTAGCAGGAGACGACAGCAATGCTTTCCTGCACTACACAGATAAAACTGAATTCAGATCAGTTCAACTGAAGGAATCTTTTGATCTTGGCAATCTTCTAACATTCTCATTTCCACTTTATAAACCATGTGTTTCTTACTAATGTGCTTTCAATTGCTTGTTCCTCGTGTGGACCAACCCTACTATCAGCACTTCCTGGGTGTCCAGAAATGGAGAGAAAGGCTTAGAGAGGATGACACTGTCGTGGTTTAACCCCAGGAGGCAAGTAAGCACCACACAGCCGCTCCCTCACTCCCTCCCTCCCCACACCAGGATGGGGGAGAGAATTGTTACACTAAAGGTGAGAAAACTCATGGATTGCAGTAAGACAGTTCAATAGGTAAAGCAAAAGCCATGCACAAAACCAAAGCTAAACAAGGAATTAATTTGCTGCTTCCCATTGGCAAACATTCAGCCATCTCCAAGACAGCAGGGCTCCATCACGCGTAACGGTTACCTGGAAAGACAGACACCACCACTCTGAACGTCTTCCCCCAGCTTTATGTGTTGAGCATGACACCGTATGGTCTGGGATAGCCTTTGGGTCAGTTGGGGTCAGATGCCCCAGCTCTGTCCCCTCCCAACTTCTTGTGCACTCCCAGCCTCCACACTGGTGAGGAGGTGTGAGAAGAAAAGGCCTTGACTCTGTGTAAGCACTGCTCAGAAGTAACTAAAACATCCATTAATTATCAACACTGTTTCCAGCACAAATCTAAAGCATAGCCCCATACCAGCAACTATGAAGAAAATTAACTCTGTCCTAGCCAAAACCAGCATAGGCATGCACCAGGTAACAGCAACTACATCTAAGACTGAAATTGAACCGTAACGACCCACAGCATAGACAGAGGAAACAGACTGGTAGAAGCAAGTGAAAAATGGTACAGATCTAGACCTGCTGAAAAAAGGTGGACAGAATTCCCATTTGCTAGGAGCATGTGACTATTTGCTCTTTCTTTTACTCTTTTTGTAAGAGTTTGATGCTTATGATGAACACAGCAACTGAGACCAAAGTGTGATTCTACACAGGATACCACAGCTCCAGAAGACCGGGCTCTTTGGTCCGCCAATGGTTAAACAATAAGAGGAACAAGTGCCATCTACTTGCTCCCAGTTTGCCCCAGAGATTATCATGGCCAAATTTATTAGAGTAATTGATGACTTGGGTTTACACGATGTCCTAAATCTTATGTGATATGGCTGCAGGCATAAGCTTTATACTTGTCCTTTTGTATCCAACTTATCCTTGATCTCAAAGGCAAGTTTCAAGTTCCACATGAACTCCATAGAAACTATTCACATTTTCATGATGTACCAATGACACATTTTGACTGCATGATCTGACTACCAACGATCTGATGTAATTTATATTCACTGCTAAATACGATGCATTATACTAACACAAAAAAGCAACTAACAATCAGTTTCTCCTTGCAGTGTGCATGTCTGAAGCCTGCAGAAATCAATATCTGTTACTTTGTCTTCTACTTAAGAAAAACGCTGATCTCTCCAGCTTTTGAAACATCTGCAGAGATTTTTGTATATATTTTTAGTTGGTTTATGCTCTACAGCAACAAGCCATTTTAACTGCCTGCTGGGCTGGGAAAAAGAGAAGGATGTGAATCAGCTCCTTCTACACTCGTCAGTAATTTGTACACATCTTGTTTTCACAGGCTTTTGTTGATAACAGAAGCTGAGATCTAACACATACATCTTTCAGCTTGAGCTAACCGCTATTTCCCCAAATACAAACCGGTCACAGACCTCTGTGATCTGGCTGCCCTTGATCTCTATTTTTGATCCAGGAAATGTTTGAATAACTCAAAGTTACAAAGTTGTAAAGGAATTCATCACAGGTTTCATACAAACCTTCTTGTCATCCATTATCTTTATAGCTTCAGGATTAGTAAATAAACTCATCCCCTATCAGCATTCTCAAAATGCCAAGGGCTACAAAATCGGGGGAAACCATCCAAAAGGAAGTTGAATGATACACAACTAATCCCTTACAAAACACAACTAATCCCTTACAAAGCACAGCACTTCACCAATTTCATAAGGAGCAGAAAGGATGTTGTGAAACACAATCACAGATAAAAGGCTTAGGCAAGATGTATTTGCAGATCCCTCTATTCCAAAGTTCTTTTTCCCCTACACTGAAATAGAGGGTGTTAAGTCAAAACTAACCACTGGAGATAAGACTCCATAAACCCTATAAAAAATGAAAACAATAATTTAGAAATAGTTGAAAGGACACTTGGAGTATTGTGTGCAGTTCCGGTGTCCGCAACATAAAAAGGACATGGAACTGTTGGAACAAGTCCAGAGGAGGGCCACGAGGATGATCAAGGGACTGGAGCACCTCCCGTATGGAGACAGGCTGAGAAAGTTTGGGCTGTTGAGCCTGGAGAAGAGAAGGCTGCGTGGAGACCTCATAGCAGCCTTCCAGTATCTGAAGGGGGCCTACAAGGATGCTGGGGAGGGGCTATTCATCAGGGACTGTAGTGACAGGACAAGGGGTAACGGGTTCAAACTTAAACAGGGGAAGTTTAGATTGGATATAAGGAAGAAATTCTTTACTGAGAGGGTGGTGAGGCACTGGAATGGGTTGCCCAGGGAGGTTGTGAATGCTCCATCCTTGGCGGTGTTCAAGGCCAGGTTGGATGAGGCCTTGGGTGATATGGTTTAATGTGGGGTGTCCCTGCCCATGGCAGGGGGGTTGGAACTAGATGATCTCAAGGTCCTTTCCAACCCTAACTATTCTATGATTCTATTAAAATAGCAAATGTTGGCTTGTTGGTTGTTTTTTTTCCCGTGGCTGCAAGATCTCCAAGAAAACATAGCAGACACTAAAAGAGAAGAGTTATTTTAATATCATGAAAACATGTTGGAAAATAATGAACTCTGTGAGAGGCAGAGTAATAACAAGAAGCAGTGAACAGCCTAAAAAGTGCTGGAACCATTTGGGAAGTACAGCCACCATAGGTGGTCAGGAGTACAGAGCTCCACACCTATATGTTGAATAATCATCAGTCATAGAATCAAAGAATGGTTAGGGTTGGAAGGGACCTTAAAGATCATCCAGCTCCAAACCCCCTTCCAACACTTTCCACTAAACAAGGTTGCTCAAAGCCCCATCTAACCTTGCCTTGAACACTTCCAGGTATGGGGCAGCCACAACTTCTCCGGGCAACCTGTTCCAATGTCTTAGCACCCTACAATGAAGAACTTCTTTCTAATATCTAATCTAAACGTACCTTCTATCAGCTTAAAGCCATTCCCCCTTGTTCTGTCACTCGTCCCCCTTGGCCTTGTAAAAAGTCCCTCTCCAGCTCTCTTGAAGGCCTCTTTAGGCATCAGTCAAACCTGGATGCTTAAGTTCAGCTGTTTCCTAGCTGTGCTGAAGCTGTCTAACCATGAAGCCGGGCTCAGCTCTGCAGTCGGTGAGTGGAAGACACAGAGCGTGATGACAACCTCACTCTGGTGCCCAGCACGGGAGTGCCAACACCACTGAGCAGTGCTATTGCACAGGTGCCCTCGAGGAACTGGAGGGAAATTATGTTGGGAAGCTCTACAAACAGAAAACATGGATCCAGGGAACACGGCCATCTGCCGGCCTCTGAGCCGGCCCTAGGCCCAGGGCCAGGTCCCGGCCCGAGGCAGGGCCCCACAGCACCACGTGCCACCGCCTGCTGCTGCTGACATCGAAGCCTCTCACTTGTCCCCCTCCTCTACCCTCCATCCTCCCACGCCCACTGCCCGGTCACCCCGACTCACGCAGATAGAGATCCGCAGCACCCCACGCTGGTAGTCCCTGTACAGCTCCGCCGCCTCCCTGCTGCACTCGATGCAGCGGTAGGCGCCAAGAGCCGCCATGGTGGGTGAATGCACACCCCAGCCCGTCAGCGCTTCAAATCGCCTCACTTCCGCGTTCGGGGGCGGAGCCGGGCCGGGCCCGCACCGCCAGGCATTCTGGGAATTGTGGTTTTCTGCTGCTGCCGGCGGCCAGGCCTTGCCGGCGTGGGACTCCATGTCCCAGGGGGTAGCACTGCGGTGCCCGCCTAGCTGATGGCGGGCCCTTGAGGGAGCGCCCTCTGTCCCCGGGCTAGCCGGAAGAGATGCGCATGCGCCCTGGGAAGATGGCACCTGCCGGCTGCTCCGGGGCTGTGAGATTGCTGTGGGGGTCGCTGGCCATACTGGCCATGGCCCGGACCTCGCCGGCCTTGTCCTTGCTAAACCAGGAGCTGCACCGGCAGCGCCAGGGCCTGACGGGAGGCTGCGCCTCGGTGGGAGAGTGGGCAGAGCAGTACTCGGCCGAGTGCGGTGAGTCGGGGGCGTTGCCGTGATGACCGCCCTCAGCCCCGGGGCGGGGTGAGACGGCCGTGAGCCCAGCGGCATAGCGGGGCCCTGAGGCCGGGGGGCGGTGGTTCTCCTCTCCTCTCCTCTCACCTACCCCCGCCTTGCCACTGTGGAGGGTGGCGGGAGAAGAAGAAAGCGTGGCCGCGCCTCGCCTCGCCTCGCCTCACCTCATCCCACTCCACCCTGAAGCGGCATGGGGACGCCGGCGGTACGCGGTGCGGGGTCCCGGCCGCTGGCGGGAGGGCGGGCGGCCAGGCTGTGTGTGTTACTGCTGTTCGCGTTCCTGCTGTTCAGCTGACTCATAGTGAGGAATCTTCTGTGTGAGCTGCAGCCCCGAGTAGTGTTGGGCCGTGCGGAGCGGAGATGAGACTGCTGCTGTGGGACTGAGCGGGGGAAAAGCGCTCACTCCTAGAAAGGGAAAGCCGTAGGGCCTGTTGTATCTGTCACACAGCCTCAAGGATTCCTGTTGTCCCACTCCCCAACCTGCCAAGTCTAGTTGCTGTGCTCTGCGTGCTTTTTAAACTCGGCACTCAGTAATGCATAGACATGCCAACTCTTTGTGCTCGTATTACTGAGTTGAACACGACATGATTCATTTTCAACTAGAGTTATGTATATTTTGCTGATCAACTGAATGCTTTTCTTTACAAGCATCCCAAGTTCAGGTAGCAGATCTGGTCTTAGAATCGTAGAATGGTTAAAGTTAGAAGTTAATTGATAGCTTGTAATGCAGGTACAGTTAAAACTTTTTTTTTAATGTGTTTAAGTATCTGTTGCATCAGGGTCATGTGACTTAAGTAATCTGTTATGATCTTTGATCATGAGCATAGTGTGAATGTGCTGTTAAAAATAGTAGTCTGAACCACAATGTGCATGTAATACAGATGAAGAAAAAGCTTTCATCAGTTCAATGCAATATAGGCACTCACTGTTTACATGAGAATAACTAGTGATGTGTCATAACTGCTTAGCTGTCTGCACGTGTTTTTTTCCCCTTACTTCATACATTCTGTGCTCGTATCAACAACTGCTGTGGTCCCTAAGGACAATATGCAGTTAGTGTAATCCACTGAAAATCACAGGCTTTCTAGAAATACCTTGTTAGGAGTTTCCTACGTTCGCTTTTTTTTTTCCCCTCTATATATGTGCTTTTTTGTCGCAGTATGTAAGCGCTAAATTAGATTGAGAAAGTTATCTCAGGTGACCGTTGCTCCAAGTCATTCAAGCTTAAGCATAAAATCAAAAAGACTTTCACCCAGTGTTAACAGCTGTATACCATACAAGTTAATAAATGGCAAAGCGCTTCATTGCATTTCTTCTGATACTAGAACATGAATGACTGACTCAGGATATTCCTTCCCAGGTGTATTTGGAAGGTTAGATTTTGATCTAATGGTGTACCTTGTTTTAAAGAGACCAGTGTAACTGAGATTGATACAAGGAATTCTGCTTAAATCATGAGGTACCTCAGGTACTTTACGTACACTGATAATAAGATAGTCCTTAGTTACAGAACAGCATACTTACCCTGAAATTGCTGTATATCGGTTTGCTCCTTTCTGTTTACATCTTGTGGCTAAATAACTTGCTAGTTAAGATTCCCTTAAGCTTTCAGTCTTTATTTTAGTACAAGTTCCCCAGAAGCTGAGAATCAATTAAATAGTTTCTCTTGTAGCCTACTACAAGGTCCAGGGTGATTTCTTTGGCTGATGTTTCTATGTTTACAATGAGGCAG
The DNA here is from genome assembly GCF_963264785.1 of Psittacula echo. NCBI lineage: Eukaryota > Metazoa > Chordata > Aves > Psittaciformes > Psittacidae > Psittacula > Psittacula echo. Next base: position 31,521,776 of record NC_137738.1, on the reverse strand, counting down.
TGTGGTATGGGTTTGACTGTATCTAACTTGCAAACAAAGGCAGATCCATCTTCCCTGTGAGTAAAGCAGTCTGTTGCCCCAAGAATTGCAAGGTTTGAAGGGTCCTTTTTTCCCCACGTAACTTGTAACAGGCTGTTCTTACTCCCTACCACCTTATTAAAAGATTTGTTCACTAAATTCTTGCTGTTATGCAGAAAATTATTCTCAAGGTTGTCTGTGCCTGCACCTCTTTGTTTTGTTCAGCAAAAAAGTGTTCAGAGAGTCCACAGCAATGGCTCTTAACTGTCGCTGACTTACGAGCACCAACACAGAATAAGTAATGCGTTAATAATGCTGTAGCACAGGAGGGTTTGGCCAACATGAAGAACAAAGGGCAGTGTTGAAACCTCTTCATGGCAGTGCTTTTGCTGGAAAACTATGGGGGTCAGCCACTGGACTTTCTGACTTTAAACTGTTCTGCTTTTCACCACTCTGACTTCTGTTGTAAACTTCTCCCACCAGTTATCTTTTATGGCTCAACTTAGTTCCAAGTTTCTATTTACAGGGCATGATTTTAGATGCTGTTTTGACTTCTCTTTACAAGATGACCGTTTCTTTTTCTCTTTTAGCACTGTACTTGTGAGAAATGGGGAGTTAGCTAATTGCAACCCTTATGTAATCAAAATATAAGTATAGCACTGCCTGTAAAAGTGAATTAGAAGCACACACTGCCCCCAGCCTTTCCAACTTAGCATAAGATTATATTTACAAACATTAGGGCAGATGATAAAATTTGGTATTTGCAACATGGAATCAAAGAGATAATACTGTTTATTTGATTTTCTTGTTTATTTTTTAAGTATTTCAAGTAAATACAGGCTTTAAGATCTGAACATTTTAAAGCTAACAGTTCTGTTGGGATAGCAGTTAAAGCACTCTGTAGGTGAAGTAGTGACATCTGTAGTCTGCTAGTCTGGGGGATTCTGTTGATTATTTTTGTTTCTTATTTGTTTCATTTGTTAAACTTTGCTATGCCAACATGCTGCATTTGACTTATCATAGATTTGAATCAATCTTATACTTTTTGTAATGGCCTTCTTAGTAATATACCTGTGAGAACCTTTGTAGATGTTCAGTCAATTATCGTTTACTATTCTGTCTGCTTTATACAGTCTTTATACCTGTTTCCTGGACCTCCAGTAGCAGCTGCTCTTTCCCTACCTCTGTATGGTCAATTCTGTTTATTTTCCTCTCTGGGATGGGATTGGAATGATAATTTTGTCTTTAATTTCTTGGGCCAGAGAACGTAATCATAATGTCAAATGGGGACATGTCTAGACCAAAATTTTCTTATTTGCTTCCAGCTTCCTCCTTTTTTTTTATCCTGTACCCTCTTTTTTTTTTTTCTTTTTTTTTTTTTAGATTTTTTATTATTATTATTTTTGTATTTTTAGCCGAAAGCATAAGCAGAAGTAGTAAGAAAACAAATTATGTAAAAGCATTCATGGCAACTATTACTTCCCTGGCTGTGTGGATGTAGTGCTGTGGGCAGAAAGAAGTACTTCATGAAAGCTCTGCCCTGCAGAGTGCCCAGTGGGGAAGCTGTTCAGATGAAGATGAGGAAGTGTGAGGTGTGATAACGACACATAAGTGTAACTCTTTGAGTTCCTAAATGTATTGTATCTCTTTTCCCCCAGATTCATCTTTTTTGCACTTCCATGAATCCGATTGTGACATAGGAGGGTCTTCATCTTGTGAATCTGTGCTTTCTCTCAACACAGAAAAAATTCTGGTATGCTATCAAGAATATAATGTACAAACCAATTTTTAATAGATTGTTGAAGTCACAGATCACTTTAGCTGCATAACCGGTTAGAATGAAGTTCAGGCAAATAACTACAAATGGAATTTATTAATCAGTAGGCATAGGTCCCTAAAAGGCTGCTTGTGAAAGTAGTACTGCATCATGAGTCTGTAGGGCTAATTGAAGCTGATGTATCCACTGAAGGCAAACCTTCACCTGGATTAGTCTACTAATTAATATTTTATTTTTAGGGCTGCTGAAAAAGGGAAAGGTGTTAATTTTTTATCCAGATTAAACCTGAGGAGGCTTACGACAAAATGGGTGTGTAGGATTGATAACTTATAATTGCTACAGAAATAATGTGCACATATAATAGAGTTAGAGGCTTCAGACCATGTTTCACTAAATGTGATAACAGCATCGTGTGTAGGGAATATTCTAACAAAAGTAGAGTGTCTCTTGGTAGAGACATTTTAAGAGGATTATTTTGGAATTTGATTTTTCTTGCAACACTACTGTGAAGCTGTTGATCTTGAGCAAATATAATCTTAAGTCTACATGAGAACACAGGTTTGATGTTACTTCTTTAGTTCAATAGAGGCACAGACATTGAAAATCTTCACATAATTTCCATGTGAATATACAAAGAAGCCTTGGCCAATCTGTAGATATTATTGGCTACGGGGAAGCATGAAAACAGTGTTGAAATATGAAGCAACTTTCATGAAGGTGGCATTTGGAAATAAAACCACTCTACTGCAAAATCTACCAAGTTAGTTATTTAACTTGAATATTCTCCTTCATCAGATATTGATCAGATTTCTGTGTAAAGGTACCAGTAATTCTTCCTAAAACAGTGGAATGTAAATTAGTTTGTAAGAAATTTCCTGTTTCAAAAAGGTTTTGAAGAGAGCAACAATTCAACCTTTTGGGAGTTGGTCCTGTGCAAAGATTCTTCTCATTTCTGAAAGGCAGAATGACTCTCAATGTTTGCTTGTAGAACCGCAGGATGGGTAACCTATAACTATTCAGAATTTGTTGAAGTATGAATCCCCTTCCTGTGCCACTACAAGAACCAAATACTGTTCTGTTAGTCTATGATAACAAAACAGATGAGGACAGGGAAAACTGTGATGCTTCTCATGCTGAGTGTCACATGCAGCTCTGCAATTCATAGAATATTAATGTAATGCCAGATTCCTTTGGTTGTAGCTTATTTTTCAATACCCAGTGTGGAATATTGCTTTATCTTATCTTTTGTCCACAGACCAAGGTATATTGGCTTTCTTTGTTAGTCCACCAAGATAGAGGTTGTACTTTAGTAAAAGTTAACTTTTTTAACATTAAGACAATTATAGAAGAATAATGTTTTGCAGAGTTAAATATTGAAGATCACTTTCTGAAGTAAGTTTTCTGGAAATTACCTGAAGGCTGCTGATAACATGAAAAGGCTGTTTCTGGAGGTGTGTGATTTGTAAATCTTTATGGTCTGCAATGTAGATGTAGTTTAATAATTGGTATAGCTGCTGAACCCTGGTCATTCTTGTGATGGTTTTAGTGACTTTTTTTCCTATGAGAAAAAGAACTTTTCCATTCTGATACTGTAGGTACAGCAGCAGGTGGAGTAGCAATTCTCAGAATGTTATAGTGTAATCATACGTGGTCTCTAATTGCAGTAAGCACAAAGTTCATAAAATCCAGTTTGCTAATCATTCATACCCTCCAAAATACTCAAGTTTTTAGATCAGACCAAACTTTCTTCTCATTCTTGAGATTATTAGATGAACAGGGCAGAAACTGTGCAAAGGGATTTGCCAGTTACTTTTGTGTTTTGTAGATCATTTGAATGTCTGTGTCATAGACACAAGTAGTGAGGCTACTTTCAAACAAGCAAAAAAGAGTGGAAGAGAGAATGACTAAGTGCAGTCTTTTCAGTAGAGGAAATAAGTTAAATATGTGTTCTGAAGTTTAAGGTGTTTAGCTGTCTTCTCTGAAGTTAAAGATTAACTTAAAGTGCTGCTTAGTGAAAGCAAAAGAAGAGAACTGAGCAGTGAGAGAAGTTTTTTTTTTTCCTTTCTTGCTTACTAAAACAGTTTGGAATGCCTATCAATTAAATGAGCATTTTGTTCTCTTCTAACATAAATTGCTCTTGCAGGCTTACAGCTGTCCATGGAAAATACTTGTGAAAATGAATAGAGCATTTCTGTATTTCTGAGGGGTTGTCTTTGACAGTATTAGTTTCTGCAGGAGCATTATTTGGGGAACAGCCATCTTGGATGAGACTACAATTGACTGAACAAAGTCTATGACTGATAGAAGGTCATTATTGAAAGGGCAGCCTTTTTTACTCTAGTATGGCACAGTTAAGTTAAACTTGTCTTTATTGCTGGAGCGATATTCTTCCCAGTGTTTCATTTCTGTATTTTATTCTTCTGTAGTATCCTTCTCTATGAGGAGATAAAGGAATAATTAATGGGGTAAAGAGTATAAACTTTCATCTGTAACAGTATGTGTCTTAGACTTCCAAAACTTCATGTTAAGAAGATGCAATGAAAAAACATGGGCCACTGGTAAAACGCTGACAATGGCCTTTCATTGAAAAGGTTTGGTTAGTCTTATGTTAGAGAGGAAAACAGCAGCACCTGAATGAAGAGCGGTTTTTCTCCCTGTGTAAGGCTAGGGATGAATTTGTTTTCAGTTACTTTGAGCAATCACATTAGTCTGAACTTTTTGATGTAAGGTATTCTCTGAAGGATCTAAGACGCAGGTTTCCTATTAAATTCTGTACTGTTGTCTGCTAAACACTTAAAACCCATGATGTTTTACAGAGTCAAGCAAAGTTACTTGCAGAGCAGAAACGATTTCCATTTGCTACTGATAATGACAACACAAATGAAGAATTGGGTAAGATGCCTTACATAAGGTTTATGCAGGTGAATTATGTACTAATTATTAGCACTGAATGTTTTCAAACTGAACTGATGATTCCTCAGTGATGCATTAATTTTAAAGTGATCTTAATAAGCCTGAAAATACAGTGAATTTTCTCTGGTCATATAAAGCAAATATGTGTATCTCTTCCTAAAATTCTTTTCTGCTTTGTTCTGTAGAATTCTTCTCTGTCTCTGCTTAAGCAAGTGTTCAAAAAGCATTTTGATTTAATCCCTTAAACAGGCTCAGCTGTTTCTTGCTTCCTTTTCTCTGTAATTATTGATAATTAAAACTATTCAAACATCCAGAAATCTTTACCAATGGAATATGCTTTCTATCAAGCACAGATCTAGTATTTGTCTTTGCCTTTCCACACACTCTTGCTGTCAATGCTTATAGGCTTTCTGAATTATGTCCTTATGCAAGCTGCTGGCTGATGTTTTTTCAAAGCATGTTCAGCAGAGTAAATGAAGGCATTTCAAATAGAACAGCAGGAAATACTTCTCTCAAAGGACTTGAGGAAGGACTTACATGCACTGCTTCTCCTAACTGATGTCCTCTATAGGAAGCAGAGGTATTATGAAGCAGCAAAGAGATAGTTGAGAGTGTATGCCAAGGAAAGCAGCAGACTGTCTACATATAAGAGCAAAGGGAGACTTTACTCATAAGTTGTTTAATGAAATTAAAGCAATTTAGTAGTTTTTTGTTGACATAATTCCTGCCTTCACAGGAATATTTGGGGGCTTAATCTTTTTTGATATTCCTAGCATATATAACTATGTTCATAGAATCCTGCCAGAAATACTAAACTTAAGTCCAGCAGGAAATATTTTATGCTTTTAGTATGTGCTCTGTAGACTTGGAAGATTATGCCAGAAGATCCCTATCTTCATGTTTGACATGTAGGCTGACACCTACCTACCCACTTGATTTCAAGTATGTCATAATGTAAGGAGCCTGGATCTTTCTTGTTTGTGTGTGATACTTGTAGCTGTTCTGAGAGAAAGTAGTGTGAAATGTGTGGGGCATCCTGAAGCAAAGTTGACACCAAAGTACTAGGGCTAATGGACCACTGTTAGCCCTAGATTCTGTCATAGTAGGGTACTTGTATTTTTGTAGTATATAATTAAAGATGAAAGATTAATCAAAGAATTAAAATTTAAGAAGCTGATACTGTATCAGCTTCTAGCTGCCAATCACTTGCTATAGTTCTACAGACATAGTCTGTGACCTCCTCTGTTTAACCAAGAGTCTTGGATAAACAAAATAAATGCATTATCAGCAAGACAATGAGTCTTCATTATGTTGCTTCCTACATTTTTTTCCTTAATACTGGCATGGTTGAGTTAATTTTATTTTACATGCCAACTGTTCTGTGTTCTGGGATTGGAACTGTAAAGATGATACTAAGAACTCTGTAGTCTTGGAGAAGAATGAAATGAGCAAAATTCAAGAGCTCTTCAACCTGTCTTACTCTGCCAGTTTTCTTCCCTTTTTTGACAATGCTGTGTCTCTGTACCAATTGAAGCTTTTTATATATTGAAGAAAAAGCTTATATTGCACACAGTTACTTCCTTCTGCATAATAGAAATGCTCCAAGAATAAGTCAAACTCTAGATTAAATAAATTACTTACCTGTCTTTCATTTAACTTTGTTCCTCCTGTAATGAGCAGTGTTTAGTGACACTGCCAAACCAATGTGGCTCTGCCTGCATGAAAGATAAGTGTCTGTGTCCTATTAAAAATACCTTTGTTCCTACTGGCTTATTTATCTCTTCTCATGTTTGAGTAAGTAATTAAGCCAATAGGTGCCTCTTCTGCCCTGTCTGTGTGACTGCTAAAACTTGTTAGGAGTATGGGAAAGGTGAATTCCACTCTTAGTTTCACCGTCAGCTGTTCATGGGAACTGCCTGGGGAAACGTTGTACTGTAATAGCTCTAGTCCTCAAGATACTTGGTTTTTTCTGGGCAGCGTACACAAATCTTTGTCCAGAGTTCAGAACTGTGAGAGGTTAAAACATGCAACATGAAACAATCTTGACATATTCAGCTGTCGGAACTGAACTTCAGTCATGAAAGCATAACCACGGCTTTCCAGTCTTGTGACTTGACTGTGGTTTTTATATCTTGTGGAGATTATGGGAATATGTGTCTAGAACAGTGGTCTGTTTCTTTTTCAAACACTTGGCATCTATTCCAAAGCAGAGGGATATGCATAAACTTTAAAGCCTTTCAGAATTTTAATATGGGTAAAGATTCTGTGGTTTATGTATTAAAATGTATTTCAAAAAGTATAATCAAATGGTTTTTGTTGTTTTATTGACATTTATGATGTTTTGTTAGCAATTGCTTACGTGTTGATTGGCAACGGCTTGTATGATGAAGCCATACGACACTTTTCAACAATGCTGCAGGTAAGTTTTCTGTTTGGACCTCTAAAAAATCACTTTATGAAGTTATCTATTACAACATATGGCTTTAGTGAATAATTCAGTTATGGATTTTAAAATAAGAGTAATTATTCTAAAATTTTTCTTTTTTTTTCCCTATCCAATAAGAATACTCCTTAACCAAGACGCTGAATCACCTGAGTTTATTTGCTGAGTATTTTTCTTATCTGTAGGAATAATCATTTTTTGGCACTGACAAAAAGAAAAAGCATCTTCAAAAACCTGACTTGGGCAAAACTGAAATGCATTTAATTAGACTCTTAATGTGTAGGCTGAGATATTTTAATGTGGACTTTTTGGGTGACAGCATGTTGCCAGTAACATCACAGAAAACCTGACAGATCACTTAGGATAGTGGCAAGTGGCACATTGCTTTCATGATGATAAATGATTTTGTATGTTGGGTTTATTCTTCTTCAGTGGTAAGTATTTGATGAGTTTAATATATAAGTAAAATATAACAAATACTTCAACATCCTTTGTTTATCTGACCAAAGTAGAGAATCTCTTCTGAGAAGTAGAAGGTGACCACTCTTAAAACGAAACCAACCCAAACAGTTTGAAAGCTTCAACTAAAGCTGTTTTCAAAATACTGTATTTTTATAGCTAAGAAGCTGAGACTACCAGGAGCATGGACCTGCTTTTTTGATCTAAACTGCTTGTAATACACAAATACAAGCTGAAAGTAATACTGCAAATACTAACATGTTTGGGGGTTTTGTTTTTTTTTTTTTTACTCAAATATTATATGGCTTGTACTTCAGTTGAGTTAAAGCATGGTAATTTAATTAAATTATTCCAAAGAATTTATCAGAGGAACAGAATGTTTTTCTTGTTTTGTTTGATTTGGTGTTTAGCCATCTCTGATTTTTTTGTTTTAATGTGAGGATTTATTTTTATTTTTACCCTAATGAGAACTCCTGCTTCAAAAATTACTGGACTTATAAAGAGGAGGCATTATATTAAGAAGGAAAGGATCATTATATTAAGAAGGAAACGCAGTATAAGTGAAGATAAGCAAGATACAGTGATTAGAAAGATGTGAGATATGTAATAATAGAATACCTCTGCAATGCACACGTCAGTTGAAATTAATAAAATGCTTATTCTATGCCTGAAAGGCTGTAAAGTGATTATAATTGTTCACTCTGTTCTCCATAAGGCATATGAAGTGAATATTAAAACATTTAACAGAACAAAACAGCCTTGCTTAGCTGTGTTAAAAGTAAGGAAGTTACCTGAAGCTGACATTGGCAGGTGTACACTTGGAGTCAGCTCAAGTCTGGCAAGGTGCTGGCATTGGTATGCCACACGTATGTTGTTTTGTCAATGAAATGATTTGCTTGTTGGCAGTTGTCCCAGTTAAATGAGACCAGGTCTATGCTACAAACAGTTGTAGCACAGCTGTGTTGGTTGCAGGTGTGAAGATGGTGTGATTCCTGACTGTTTTTCAGGGAAACTGGCTGCATTGGCATCGTTGTGCCAAGAAAAGCAGTTTTGCTGTTGGAGTTCTTCAAATTTGAATAGAAAACTACATTTGGAGTAAATAACATTGCACAAGAAGTAGTTTCACTATCTAAGATGCATCCCCCTAAGTTCCCCAGTTGGAAAGTCACAGACTTTAACTCAAGGAAGGTTTGTTTAAATTTTGCAAAACTATTTTGGCAGGATACCTGCCTGAATACAAATTTCATCAGGATGTCACAATTTCCTGCTTCCAAATTTTATATCTCAAATTTAAATTACAAATAAAACGAGCTTTGAATGGCTGAATTGTATGTTTATTATCACTTCAGTGATGTTAGAAGTCAGATAATTATCAATAAGGTTTCAAATAATGAAGGTTGGACAACAGACTATACTAATGTGCACATAGCTTCTGATAGGTGGCTACTGGCACTATAACTGCACTCTGTTTAGCTTATTTTCCGGACAAATGCTCCAGAACAATTCCAGTAAATTGAATTGGAAGTTGCAAGCATATAAAAGTATGGACCATGATATAGCCAATTTCTTTGCCTGACAGTTGTGATTGTTCATTGCTTACTACTTAGGATCAGCAGGAAATAAATACATATTGAAGAAAGATACCTTTTAAAAAAACCAAAGAGCCAGCCCAAACCCCAAATAAGCACAAACCTCAACTGATTATTGTACTCAACTGATTATTGTGCTCATGTTTAATCTTAACAGGAAGAACCAGAGCTGGTTAGTGCAATTTATGGACGAGGGATAGCATATGGAAAAAAAGGACTACATGTGAGTAGATAATTATTTAAATTAATATCCTACTGAATTATTTGAATCTAAACTATAAGAAGGCCTGTAACAGGAGGAGCCAGTCTTGGCAGATACATCCCAAAGTCTTTGTGCCATCCCTACTATAATGATGTGTTCATCCCTTGGTAGGTGCTCCGCAGGGGGAATCTAGTGGATCATACTGCTCAAGCCGTGGGCACATTTGCTTTGTTTGACTATGGAAGTGAAGCAGGGGTGCCAAAGGAGAACATGCTCACAATTGTGAGTGGTGGATAGTAAAACTGGGAGCCACAGCCACTTGAGCGAGTTTTCTAATGAGATTGTTATATCACCAGTTTGGAATTTTATTTTATATTTTTTCCAAGTGAGTAATTACTTCCAACCTACCATTTACTGAGGACAGTATGAAAATTTAGATAGACAAGATGCTGGTGGCATCAACCTGCTTGCCAGTACTATTTGGTGTAAGTTACAGACAGCACTGATGAGTGCTCATTAGGCACTCACTAGTGGGTGAGAGAGTGTGTGTTGGAGTTCACGTGAGAACTTGAGCCAGCTTTGCTGCCAGGAACGGTACCTATGGAGCTGTAAACCTAATGGTTATTTGCAGAGTTTTATGAATAAATTTAGAGGTACAGCACAAAAATGATGTGTACAAGCAAAGTTTATTTTTCTTGTTTATAGCAGATAGGTGTTTGTTTGTTTTTTTTTTCCCCCAGCTATTTGTAGAATCCCACATCTTAATGTGATTAGCAAAGGTGTGAAGGGTTTTTAATGTAAACTGATAATTTTCAGAGACTTGGGCAATCTATTTGTTGTCCTTCAGTCTTCAGGAGTATATTACTTTAAATATTCACAGTTGTTTACCTTGTTTATTTTTCTTCTTTTCAGGATATGAAAAATGCTGAACTTGCTCTGTTTGAGCTCAGTAGGGTGGTTAGTCTAGAACCAGATCATCCTGAAGTATATGAACAGCGAGCAGAAGTGAGTATTTTTTGTGTCTTCAGGTTTTTTGAGAAGTTGCAATTATACAGTGTTTTCAATTATTTCTTCACTGATTTAATGACTAAAGCTCTTATCTGTGTTTTTTTGTGAACATTCCTCCTTTAAAAATATGCATATTTGCTCTCACACAATGTAATTTGTGGAATATTTATTTTGAAAACGAAACGTACCATATGGAGTTACTATAACCAATAGAATAGCATATATTGTATGTAGTGATTAGTTTTTGACATGCAATCCAGCAAGATCATGTGGGTTTTGGTGTTTGGTTGTTTGGGGTGGTTTTAATATTATGAGTCAAAATATCACTTGAACCTTACCTGTTTGCACTTAGTACCTCCGTAGTAAATTTGTTGTTAGGATGAGCTGGTAAAGTGCCAAACTTGTAAAGAATGAATTTTTAATGAAATAGTTTGTGTTCATATTTGTGCATAAAAGTTAAATAAAATTCAGATACAGATATTTTTAATTTTGAAAATCCAGTTTTGTTTTGTCAATTACAGAATGTAAATTTGAAGACGCAGCTTTGTAGACAAATCAAAAACATAAGCATTTATTAAATTCTTAAATATTATAAAATTATAATTATTAATTATAATAATTATTATTGATATTAAATATTATTATATAACATGGCATACTGTGTAATGTTAATTGCCATAATATGAAATTGTAATTCACAAGTTTCATGGGTTTAATGATTTGATAATACATTTGTTGATAACCTTGATCTGAAAATGCAAAAAGCATTCAAATAATTGCAAAATAGACCATTTTCCTTTGGGGAGAGTATCTTTAAAAAATAAAAAGGTTTGTGAGAGTACTTTAATTCCATTTTCAGTTGAATGTGTTGAAATAACTTGCAATAGTGTTTTGCTTTGGCTGATTTATTTGGAATACTAGGTTTCTGCAGATGTGATGTTCAGGTACACTGAATGCAGTTTTCTCCAAAAAAAAATATCAGTTTTTCCCTTTGATGTAAAAGCAATAAGTACTGAAATTTATAGTAGAACTTCTCAGCAAATATACTTACTCTGTTTCAGCTGAATCTGGAAAAGAATAATCTTCATATTTCTAAACCAAATCTGTTCAGCCTGCTTGCTGTAAAATGTTTTTTTTTATACTCTTAGATATTGTCCCCGCTAGGACGAATCAGTGAAGCATTGTCTGATCTCACCAAAGCTATTCAGCTGCAACCATCAGCACGGCTCTACAGACACAGAGGTACCCTTTACTTCATATCTGAGGTTAGTAGTTTTGGGGTGTTCTGTTTAGTTTTAATTTTATGAATGTTGATGAGTATTTTGTTGTTGTTTATCCCAGTTGTCACTTCTGTTCAAGAGCTTCTTTCCTATTTAAAACAAAATAATAACAAAACCCCTGAGTTCCCTGTTGACTTTGACAGTTCTGAGGTGTTCTTTTAAGTATTTAGTCTGCATATCTATTTAATACAAGGAATCAGAGGACAAGTACCTTGTATGCATGTCTCATTGTTTTGTGTGTTTGAGGAGTAGGATATGAATAAAGGATTTGACTTGATTTATAATCTGCAGCTATATTTAAGAAGTATACAGTCTAAAAGGAAAACAGTTATTCCCAAGGCAGTGACTGCCCTATACACTTAAAAAACCCCGAAGAAACCCACACCACACAACAAACAAACCAACCCTACCAAAAGCTAACATCCCATTTTGCTATGTAATCTGTGTGTGGCATTTTTACACTTGAATCTAAAACAAGTAACTTTATTTTCAAAGATTGTGTGAATACTAAATAGCAGATTTCCCACTTTATTCTTCTGATTTCACTCTACTTCCAGCTATTCTTCCCCTTATTTTATTACGTTTTATATAAAATTTGCTGTAAAAGCTGAAAGTGTATTGTGCATTCCTTATTCTTTGATGTTCTGACTGGCAGTTGACAATCATTGCTGCTTAGCTCTGAGACTACATGTGTTAAACAAAATTGTGTAGTTTACTTTTATGAAAACAAAAGTATTTATTCCTCTTTATTTGTATGGTGTTTTGTCTGTCACCTAAAATCTATTTTACCACAGGATTATGCAACAGCCCATGAAGATTTTCAGCAGTCACTGGAACTGAACAAGCATCAGCCTATAGCTATGCTTTATAAAGGATTAACCTTTTTTCACAGAGGACTTTTGAAGGTAAAGCTATGTTAAATAATAATTTTTGTAGAGCAATGCCATCTATTTGAAATTACTTCTGTAAAACAGTAGAAACGTCATAGGTGTTGATATACATATTTTCTCACTTAAGGAAGGCTTTTTAAGGCAAAAGAGTTCAAGCAAAATGCAAATGTGTAATACTTCATGGCATGACATGTAAATACTGCTGGTCTTGCTGGACCCTGGTAAACTAGTGATAACCAATGTACTTATGGAGTGATTTAGAAAGTGTATGTATTTGGCACCTCTGCTGATCTCTGTATGGTTATATTCAAAATTTCTTTCCATGAAATAGACTCCCTTAGTTTTGTGGAGGCGAAAGGGATGAAAGGGAAAGTAATTTTAAATTCTTCTTCAAATGAGCTAAAAAGTAATCAAGGAAACTGCTGATAGAGAGCTCTGCATCTATGCATGTGTATTTCAGTTATATGTAGATTCTGAAATGCTCGTATCTAAATTGAGAACAGTTGCTCCCTCAGATTTTAAAATCAAGCAGGCAAGTTCTTCCAATGCTTTCTTTAATGTCTGACCATTTTCTGACTCAAAGCTTCTCTGTGTTTAAGGTGTAGTAATATTGCACCTGCTTCTTGCTTGTGAATTCTTTAGAGATAGTGCTGCACTTTTCCCGAGTGGAAAGTAATTAGATATGTTTTTACAGTAGAAGCTTTTTTGTTTTGGTTTGGTTTTGGAGTTGTTTTGTTGTTTAATCTCTGCTACAGTTTGGGATTCATTAAGAGTTGTATGAAGAAATTCTGGAAGAACCTGGAGACAATCCAGGACTCCTGAATTTCAGCCCAGTGTCTTTCACGGGCAATCACTGCACATTTTGGGGTTGTGTGGGTTTTTTTGTGGTGGTGGATTTTTATTTTTTCTTGTTTGTGTGGGTGATTTTGTTTGTTTGTTTTGTTTTGGTTTTTTTTTTGTGGGGTTTTTTTGGGGTGATTTTTAAGCAAATAAGCTACTTTTCTATTTTCTTAGTACCCAAGCTGGTATTTTTTCCGATATTGTCAGTGTATGCTGTGAGAACTTCAGGCTGTCATTGAATTTGCTGTTTGTATCTTATTGCAGCCAAATGAGATACTTGCAAATAATAGTCTTGATTGAATTTCTGACATTTGGTGTAGGCAGCAGAGAGCCCAGAAAGTGATGGTAGAAATATAACTGGAAAGGATGAATAATGTCTCGATTTGCAAAATAAAAGTAATATTTTCTTCTTTCTGATGTGGAGATAAACACAGTTCTATGCCACCACAGTTTCTTTCCTTCAGTTTCTTTTCTCAAAGGAAGAAGTGTCTTCCCTCTTTAGTGTTCAAGTTTTGAGACTGTGACCTAGTGGGTTTTCATTCCCAGGTATACCTTAGCATTCAGATTCAGACTGCCTCTTAAAGGAAGGCTATACATGTCATCTGCTAGGTTTTACTAGGCTTGCTCAAAACCAAGGTTTAGGGTTAGGTGGCAGAGTCTTTGTTTTGAGTGAAAAGAGATCATTGCTTTTGGGATTAATCTTCTTGGTTTTAAAACTTATTTAGAGGACATGAGCCTATCAGTAATGGTAGGTAATTAACTTATGTTTGTTACATTTTGTTCAGTAGATCATTTTTGTGCATATCATAGTGCTCAGAATATATTTGATAGTTTTTCTGAATAAGAATCTCTAAATTGGCTGAAGGTGCTCTTGATTTTTCCTTAGAGCAGTTAATTTCTTGCATTATACACTTAAATACTTTTCAGTCATTCGTTCATAATACAAAGCAGTTCATTATTACATCCTTAATTCTAAGTCTTTATGCTGCATTTGCTTATTTATACAGACAGTCCAGTTTAAAAACCTGAGTTCTTAATCATATCCTTTGAAGAGGAAGATCTGTTTGAATGTATGCATATAATTATTTTTAGCTATTTTATTTTTATTACATTTTATTCACAGCAGCAGTACATGCTATTGTGTGAAGATGATCACTTACTGATAATCTCTAATTCTTTAAGAGAGTGTTTGTGAACTGTGCAATGAACTCAGAATGCAATAAATGCAGTGAAAGGCAGAGTACAGATTTGAAAGGAGTCTTTTGGGCTGAAAAAATTAAGAAGTGTATTGTGAATGAAGAAGGAAGACTATAAGGAGAGACTGCTTTGCCTTAGGGAACAGACTGAGCTTTGAAAACAAACCCTGGAGGGGTTTAATCTCTGTATTCTATTAAAATGCAAAAAGAATCGCTTATTCCCATAGCGTATTAGACAAAGGAATTCTGACTAAGCCTGTCATACTGTAAAGAGTGTTGCAATATTTCATTTGTTATATTATTATTACTCTATAGGTTTTGTAACAAATTCATGCTTTGTTTATTCTTTCCAAGGGTTTTGATGAATAACTTTAAATCCATGGCTAGTAACTACTGAGGATGCTAAAACTAAATGAATGCAATAAATGACAAATTTTTTTGTTGGTGTCTTTCTGTAGGAAGCCATTGAATCATTCAAAGAAGCTCTGAAGCAGAAAGCAGACTTCATAGATGCATATAAAAGTCTGGGACAAGCCTATAGGTAATTGCATTCAGAAATAGTTGTAAAGTCAGTTTTCAATCTCATTGTGTTCTTTAAAACACACTCTTTAAATTTTACATGTTTATTACAAGACTGTGCAGAATCATGTGTATTTGATAGTTCCTAAAGCCAATATGACTATGTAAGGATATGTTCAATATAAATAATTTCTAGGTTTGCTTTGTATTTTTAATTCAGTCTCCAGTAGTCTTCCAGACGCAAACATTAGGTAAGTAGCAGTTTTAAGTAAGATGTGTTTTAGGTATGCTAAATTATTTTTAAATGATAGGAATGATTAATGCAAAGTGTTAGTTCCCATCTGAGATTGTACTGGTTGAATATATGAAAAACTCATTGCATAGCATATATTGTTTGTAAACTGCCAGATCCTATATCAATTAGTTTCTCACCAAAGACATTTACAGTTCTGAGAATTTAGCTGCTTTCCTCTATGGCTTATTTTTTATATGGACATGTAGGTTCTTAGCTATTGATCAGATAAAAATAAAGTCAATCCCTATTTAGTAAGGTAACTAGTCAGTTTTTTCTTCTTTTACATATATATAAATAATTTATAGTTGAATAAAATGTATTACTTTAAAGGGGATCTGCAGATAACCACTAGGGAGAAAAGTACATATAGTTTGTATGTAAGGACAAGAACGTAACATAGTCAGCAACTGTGTATCTCTGCCCTTTGTAGTTTTTTTCCCCAACCTGCTGTGTCTTGTCAGCGTTTTAATCCTTGTTTTACATTTTTTAGCTTTGGAAAGCACTGAACTACGTCATAGATGCTGCTGCACTATAAACGGCTTTTGTGTAGCAGGGGTTAAGTTAAATAGAGTTGGTGTGCAAGCATCATGTGCTGTTTTTTCTTCAGGCTTTATGTTTCCTTAGCATATTCACTGAAGGCAGTGTCAATTATTTTTTTTTTATTTAGTTTTCTTTCTTTGTGGACTTGTGCCTTACTTACAGTATCTAAATTCTGAACTCAATGTAGAGTAACTAATTTCTTCATGAATTTTTCTGAGATACTTGTTATTGTGGCATATAAGTGCTTTCAAGGTGCTAAATAATAGTAATTTAGCCTGAAGATGGGCAGTTGCCGTATGTTTCCAATAAATGCATACATGCTTCAATTTTTTTGTTTTATGTTTGGATGTGGGACTGCCTCTCTAGCTGAACAGTTGCTCTACCCTGTGCTCAAGAAACCTTAATCTGAAGAAGCTTTATTTTGAAGGAGACTAAAAAAAGCAAGCCTTAAAATGTCTAATTTTGCATTGCATTGTTGTTGTACAGAGCGAAAGTCGCATAGCCAGAGCATTCCTAATCAGCTTAAATGTGTGGCTTTGATTCCCTCTCACTGTCCTCTGCCTCCAGAAATTTGCTGATCCTCAGGAAGTAATAGGGGAAGGAATGTAAAGAAATCCACCTCTGTTTTTTTTTTTAAGTACCTTATTTGCAAAGCACAATTACTGTTGACCCTCCTAAATCCTCAGCAGTTAGAGGAGGCTAGAAGATGAATTGAATATTGTTTAATAACTGAGGACACTGTGACTAGTGACCAACTATAAGTCTGAATTAGTTTCCCATGAACACTCAGGTCTTAAAACAAGCAGAAATAATAATCTCATTTCTCCAGGGCACTGTAAACTTCAGCTGTCAAATTATTCCTTCCTTCTAAAATCTCGTATTTTAAGTTCATGCTTGCTTGCTTGCTTGCTTTCTTCTGCATCAAATAAGTTTCAAATACAATGCTTAAAAATAACTTTCAAAGAATTCTTTTTATAGTGGAAGTTGACAATTCTTAGTCTGATTTATCCTTCTGTACAACATGAGTTACAGCATTTTACTTACTAATTCCTGTTTCAAATCTAGTGACTTCAGTGTTTGTGCATTTATTTGAAACTAAAGAGCTGTGGTTAATTGCTGTTTTGTCTAAAAATCCTTTTTGGCAAATGTATTTATAACTAGTAGATCTTGTTTGTTTTTTCTAGCATTGCTCTTGTTTGGATTTATTTAATTTGATGTGGAAAGGATTTCATGATCTTAAACTTAAAAACCAATGTACTGGATAAAAAAAAAAAGAAGAAGAAAAATTGTGTACTATTTCTATTTTAATTTTTTTTCCTTTTAATTTCTCTGTGGCTATTTTTACTGAAAGCTGTCCTGCCCATGGAGTAATTTCAGTCAATACATTTTTAGTTAGTTCCAGCTTTCAAATGCCATATGCTTTCTTCTTATTCAGCATTGAAATAGTATATTTTTAAAAACATGTTTATATTTATAAGTTCAAAACACCTGTTACAAATAATGTTTTCCAAGAACTTCCACTTCTGTGGAAGTTTTGTTTCTTTTAGTTGCTGAAGAAATACCATTGGTATGTGTTTTTATGTTTTGTCTGCTGAGGAGATTTGTGGTCTAGGGTTATATTTCAGAGTATGCATTTCTGGGATTGAAAAACTGTGCAGCTGTTCTCTTACTACCACTGAGGAACAGTTGCAGAATTACTGCTTTTGTTAAAGAAATTTTCCATTACTACTGTGTTCCTCTATAATGATATCCTCTTTGGACACGTGAAACCAACTTTTAACAAGTAATTTCATTGTCACTGTTGCCTTCTATAATCTTCACTTTCCACTTTATGGCATCACCTAGAGAACTTGGCAACTTCGATGCTGCTACAGAGAGCTTCCAGAAGGCTTTGCTCTTAAACCAAAATCATGTTCAAACATTGCAGCTCAAAGGAATGATGCTTTATCATCATGGTAGCTTAGTTGAAGCATTAAAGAACTTTAAGGTAAGCAGCCCTAAGTAAATACAAAATTAAAATGCTTTAACAAGGACTAGTATTCAACAAGTGCAATAAAATGGATAATTGGTAAAGTTTTTCATTCAGAATGCAGGGAGGTTGGAACTAGATGATCTTTAAGGTCTCTTCCAACCCTTAACCGTTCTAGGATTCTGTTAGCATTTGAACTAAAATTAATTATTTTTGTGAAGTCTGTCTTAAAAGATATACAAAAACTTTTAGTTTTTAATTAAGAATGGACTTTTCCTAAAACTAAGATACTTCCTTTGTTTTATGAATTTTTACAACCACGCTGTTTGAATTGCTTTATCTGTGTTTTGTTGTTTGTTTGGGTTTGTTGTGTTTTGTGGTTTTTTGAATTTGTTTGTTTGTGTTAAACTGGTAATTGTGGTTTTGTTAATATTTTAGTTGAAATCTAAAGCTTTTTTTGTATCTGATGGAAAAAGGAATGTAGTCTTTGTAATTTTAAGCTTAAAGTAAGTATACGGAGTTCCAGTGCTTATCTATTTTTTCTATTTTCTTTGTTTTGGAAAACTCGGAATATGTTGTAAATCATTGAGCTTGTAAAAATGTGTGTGTTTCTGTAGGTAAACGAAATCTGGCCTCTCTTCATTGGCATTAAATAACCGCCTCATTTTGTAGACAGAACAATAAAGACCTATGTTAATCATATGTCCATATTATTAAAGCAAGGAACGAAATAAGGTGTAGAAACCATTACATCCCTTTCTGAATGAGCGTGTGCTTATCCCAAGGAGAATGCTTTATGTGCATTATTGCTTATACACCTTCTGTAACACAGTTTGTAGATACTGGTGTAATTGAAAAGATATTTCAACTTCTAAGGTGCAGACCCTCTTCTGAAGACATGTAATTGCTAAAAGAATCAGAGCATTAATTTTTGAATGATAAATATGAATTTGCTATGTGTTTAACATAGAGTAAATAGTTGACTAACAGTGTAATGCCTGATTTAGTGAAGATATGGATGAAATAACTGGGCGAATATGTATGTTGAACCAGCCAAAAATTACTTGTTACAGTTACTTTCAGGAGTATGTTTATTCAACTAATGTGAAAACTTTTGTAGTTAGAGCAAACATGATCTATTTTCATATCAACTAGAATGTGATCCAAAGCATAGTTGTACTGACAGTAATTGATCTTAATAATCAGTAAATGTTTTAATGCAATCTTCTGACCAAACAGGTTAGTTTATTTGAAGATATTTGTTCTGTCTTGATTTATGAGTGTTTTGTTCTTTTAATCTCCTAGAGATGTTTACAGCTAGAACCATACAATGAAGTATGCCAGTACATGAAAGGTCTCAGCCATGTTGCAATGGGACAGTTTTATGAAGGCATAAAAGCTCAGACTAAAGTCATGTTAAATGATCCACTACCAGGTCAGAAGGCCAGCCCAGAATATCTGAAAGTGAAATACCTTCGAGGTAATTTGGAATTGTTTTTCTTTTATTATTTCAATTTTCTGAAATCCTTCAAGAACTCTTAAAGTGCAAGCATGCTTGTAGTTATACGATTTTAAGGAAACCATCATACATTCTCATGAGCATTGTTTAGTATGTCTCTTTAAAAAAATATACATTGATTCTTCTTTGTTTGTGCATTTAAAAGCTAGGACCGCAAATGGAAAAGAAATAGACTTATTTCTGTCTTGGAAATTAGCTAATAGCAAAATTAAATTATCAAAGAGTAATGACTTATTAAAGTCATGTTGGATAGTTGTCAAGCATATAATTTGGGTTTTGTTTTTATGTAAATACATAAGTAGGCTTATTATGCAAAAAGTATTTAATTTTATTTCTTTCCTACAGAGTATTCTAGATACTTGCATGCGCATTTGGATACCCCTCTTTCAGAGTATAATACTGATATAGATCTTCCTGGAAATTTCAAGGACCACTGGGCTAAAAATCTTCCTTTTCTCATAGAAAATTATGAAGAACAGCCAGGGTTACAGCCACATATAAAGTGAGTTTTGTTTTGGGTTTTTTAAAGCCTACTCCAAATGTTCTTTTCAGTTCAACTTTTAAAAGTGCTATTCTGAAGTGCATTATAACTGATAAATGTTTAATGCTATATGAAAGTGTAATTCCACTCAGTGTGTAAATCCTTTTCAAAATCATAGGGATTGAAGCTGGTTTAGCTCATAAACAAGGAAGAATGAAGCTTCAGATTATTTTCTTCACTTCTGTCTTCACATTATCAATAACATCCACAAAATGTTTCATATTCTGTGACCTTACTGAGTAAATATTCTATTTCTTTCTTGTAATTAATGTTAAGGAATTGATAAGTTTGAGATGCTCAGTGTAGCTTTATGTAGCACTTTTATTAGTTTCTTGTTGTGTGTTACATTCTTATTTTTTTATAGGTGTAATTTCCTAAATACTTAATAGATTTTTTTAATGGTAGGTGTATTTCAATTGGAAAAAGTATTCTCTGGAGTAACTTAGATAACCAGTATTTTAGATTTATAAAAGGGGGGATTTATAAGAAAAGGCTTCAAAAATATGTAGCTAAAGGAAAGATAGCAATTTCTCCTGGTGTAGTCTGGTTTCTAGATATATTTTAATGTAGTTACTCTATCTGTGTAAAAAAATTACCAAGTTAAAAATCTATGGCTTTTTTGTATATGGAATAGAATCCACCTTTTTAGCACAAGAAGCTTTTACAGAATTACAGAAGTTACAGAATAAGGGGTCTGGTTTCTGTGCATAGTCTTTTTTTACTTAGTGTTTAAGGTCCTCAGGGTGAGTGTAACATTGAAGGTTAATGTATTATCTGTGAACTTTCTTCAGTATCACTTATAATGAGCAAATCTGAAGGTGAGATGCTGGTTGTGACAGTGTCCTGGGTTCAGGCAGACAGTAAAAAGATCTGCTATTGAATTTAATAAGACCAGAATTTCAGCTGAGATACTGAATGTAACTGCCATGTGCTGTGTGGGTTCAGTGGGCTGGGAGAAGGAATGAGTGTTCTGTATACTGCTTTTAAATATTTCTCACACAAATGATGTTGATTATTAGACAGACAAATCTGTGTTTTACAACTTTCAGGACTTTTGTGCCAAGTTTTGTCTGATGCATATTTTTCTCCTCTATAAGAGATGTGTTATTTCAGAATTTTGAAAGCTATAAGCCTGATGTGCAAGAACTCGTATGTGTAGCTGATCATCTGGGTTCCATGATGCAGTATGAGACACCAGGATTTCTTCCAAACAAAAGAATACATAGAGGTATACTGAAAAAAAACCAAAACCCAACCCCAAAACAATGTGGTGATAATTTAATGTTATACCTTTGCTGTCTGAAAATTAGTTTTATTCTCTGTTCTTTTCAAATCAGATAAAAAGGTTAAAATGAAAATAATCCTTATGGCAGCAGTTTCTTGTCCTAATTGGTGACTGGAAATCATAATCACCCAGATTCTATTGATGTTGGCAATTCTTTTCCTATAAATACATCACTTTACTGTTTCTGTTTTCATATCTGTAGCAATTCAAGTGTTTGGCCATAATTGATTTTCTGTTGTTTGTCCCTCTATCCTCCTTCCCCACTCCCAGCAATGGGATTGGCCACTCTAGAAGTAATGCAAGCTGTGCAGCGGACTTGGGCAAACTCAAAAGTTCGGATGAATGGGAAAACCAGACTGATGCAGTGGAGAGATATGTTCGATATTGCTGTGAAATGGAGAAGGTAATGAGGGGGGAAAAGAGAGAACAAGCCTTATGGCAGTTGTAATACTGGTATACTTCAGTTAACCAAAGGGCTGAAGTCACAGATGAGAAAATGCTTGCTACTGCTCAAACTAGAAAGCCTTCTGATAAAGGAGAAGGATGATTTAAGTACAGAAGTGCCCTTCTGAAAATACTCAATTCCTCTTGTTTTTTAAAAGAGGAAAAGAGTTGGGAATAGCATTTTCTGGTCGAGGCAAAGCTGTGAAAAGCCGTACGATACATTGCAGTTTAGGCTAACAAATACTAATAGTTTCAAACTCCAGTAACATGAAATGCATATGAGTTGTTGCTTTTCTCATGAAAATCGTACATGTGTTTTGATAAAATGTTCTTTTTTAGTGATCTCTGAATTCTAGCTTTAGCCTAAAATTAGTCTGTGTGTGAACAAAGCTTGATTAAAAATACTACATGGAGTGAAATTCATGTCCTTTGTCTTTGTAGGATAGCTGACCCTGACCAGCCTGTGCTTTGGTTGGACCAAATGCCTGCCCGAAGCCTTAGCAGAGGTTTCAATAATCACATTAACTTAATCAGGTAGGAGAGTTTTACCAAACAGCTTTCCCGCACACACAAAGGTGTTGTACCAAAATTTACCAACTGTTCACAGAACAGCGTATTAGAGTATAAGCATATGTGCTTATTGGTTTGCTTTAATATTTATTTTATGTTTTCTAATGGAACATTTGGGGTTTGTGCACCTCAAATTTTCCCTTACGACATTTCTCCTTTTTCCTGAATTTCAATTGTACAACTGAGTTATAGTAAGATGTAACTAGGACCCTGAAGATGCGCGATTTTATGTGCTGTTTTTAATTCCCAAATTACCTGTAAAAATTAAATTAAGGTGATCATAGTTGTAATGTTTCAAATGTGCTTCTCAAAGATAGTGGCAGCAGTAATGAAACAGGGCTATTTTACTAGCTTCAATACTAATTTATAATAGAAAGGAAAAACATAGTTCCTTTAATTGTTTTCAAAGCAGGCCAAAGTAAAAGCAGAAAAGGCAAAACAAGTAACCTGTGAAAGGTAACAGTTGCACTTTCAAACAAGGGTAAAATTTAAAAGATTCAACCACTGTTGTACGTTCCATCTTCTCCCATGCTGCAAGACTCAGTATTGTAGTCATGACAGTGCTACCTACCATAAAGTTGTAGAAGTATGAGAGACTCAATGTGGCAATATCACTGTCAATCACAGGAGCAGAGTGTGTTTGTGTAAGTAAATATGTAGCCAGCATTCATGTTATTTCCCTTCCTCACATCCTTCCTTAGGAATTATTAAATCTTTGATCTGTCATTCTGCTTTTATATCTTTCTTTCTTTCTTTGAGAAGCTGTGGGGAAAAAAGGATAAAGGAAGCAAAGCTTTCTTAAGAATTATTTCAGGCTGAGAAAACCAGTGATATTCTGATGTTCACATACAGAGGATAATACTTTGTCCACGCTCTTCCACTTTGCTGGACCTTAGCAACATGCACTTTAGGGAGTGGGTGCAATTTAGCATTAAACTCCAATGCAGATCAGTAGTTGCTTTGCAGGGTGTGCTGCTCCTTGAACAGTTTTATGCTCAGGCTTTTGTCATCCCCCAAGCCGTGTTACATTTGAGCTCCAAGTTCTGTCCATTTTTGGTGTTGCTGCATTTTTTTCTTTTCACATGTATGATGCAGCAGAAACCACAACTATCCGTACTTTTGAGACGAGGATGCGTTCTATACTTCATCTGTTTCTTCCTGGTTTTATTTTAAATGACAGAGTAAAAGCTTAATTTCTAGGTGTCTGCTGGCAAAAAGGCATTCAAGTAACAACACCTGATTGCCATGCTAAAAATAACATCTGGGGAAATATGTCCCTCTACAAGATTTCTGTTGTCAGCAACTCTGTTTTTCACTGGCCAAAGTACTTCACTTGTTTTCTTTTCATCAGAGAATGCTGTCAAAACTCATGATTCACTATGTAGGCCCACAGTGAATCCAGTTCTAACCTTTTTTGGTTTTGGCTCAGCCTTCACTTTTGGGGCTCTCATCAGCATTTCGGTTGTGCTTTTTTGATAGCTAGGTAGAGGTTCTCTGAAAATAACTGATTTTCTTGAAGGAAGAATAGATTTGGAGCAGCCTAAATACCACTGCCTTAGGAGTTGATCACAATTTAGTACTGTGTGGTGTTTGCATCCTTTTTGATTCTGGAAGCCTATACTTTGATCATTTTGCATCCCAAGTAATAGCTGCTCTTGTTGGTCAGCTCTCTGTAGTGATTTGTTTCTGCTTTTGGATTGCCTCACAATGATTTCACATAGGGCTAGGGGTAAAAGAAATAATGTATTAAGTGGTGGTAGTTTTGTTTGTGTTTGGTTTCTTTTTAATTACTTTTGAAACATGTTCTAGTTCATGATGATTTCTGAATGACAATTTAATCTTAATAGATTATACAGATCTGTATAATCTCCTTCATTACTCAACTGAAATAGCTGCTGATTGAAGATATTAATAGGCTACACAGCTAACACCTTTTTGTTGATAATTCAGAACACTTTATGGTCTTTTGACTGTTTTTCAGGAAGACATACATTGCTTTATATTTGGCTTATTATTTGAAAGTTATTTTCATAACTGTATGACTAAGGCTGAATTCTTTGTGTATAATGGCTACCTGAAAATCAGGTGTAATAATAGATTATTTAGGCTGAAAAATGGCAGCTTTCATGGTTATTAAATATACCAAGGTATAAGATGTTCAGCCAAATAAGAAGTGTGTAAAAATAGCAGTTGGGTGTTCTTTTAGTATTTATAACAGATCAAGTCATGCTGAGCTCAGGCTGTCTCTAGGCTTTGTTTGGTCTAAATTGTACACCAGTATTTCCTGTGTGCAAAAAATTTAGATTACATATCTATTAACATAACCTTTTTCTTTACTCAGAATTCTTTGCATTTGAAAGCCATTATTGTTCAGTGATTTTTGTCAAATGAGTCTTGGCATGGAGGCACTAGCATTCGGTGACTGCTGAATTAAAGATTCTTTTCCAGAGTGGCAAAATGTGTAGAGAGCAGCAGGAAACAAAAAAAAATTGTTTGTTTGTTTTGAGTCAGTCTGGGGACCTGTTAAAGGTGTGTAAAAAAACATCTTGCACTTCACGGTGTTTGATGGGCTTCCAGAT
Organism: Psittacula echo; assembly: GCF_963264785.1. NCBI lineage: Eukaryota > Metazoa > Chordata > Aves > Psittaciformes > Psittacidae > Psittacula > Psittacula echo. The sequence continues at coordinate 31,496,900 of NC_137738.1, read as the reverse complement.
CTTAACAGTCTGAAGATGCAAGTATATGTGTCAGGTGTCACTACTTCATTTGCCTATAGACAAGTGTTATTTTGGGTTATCTCCTTTCTGGCTTAAATGATCAAAGCTGCCAAGTTTCATTTAAAGTAGAGAAAATATTTTTGAAAGCTGAAGTTATTTCATAGGCAAAACAAGGTTTGTGATCCACTAAATGTTAGTGATATACTCGATATCTTTATAAGAAAATTAAGACACTCTCTTGAACGCTGCTTCTTTTGAATTCTTGGTGGTAGTGTTTATTAAACAAGGAGAAAGAGTGGGAATAAACACAGATCACTTCTGGCCACCCACCTAAAGTCTTTTCTCAGTACTACTGTTTCTAGATGGCCTTGCAGAATGATAGGTCTGGTTTGGATGTATTTTTCTCAGATGCCAGGAAAATACAGTTGCTTATACTGACACACTTCTGCCTGTTGTACAGATATTTTTTTTTTTTTAATACAGATGGAAAATGATGGGACGTACAACAAGGGCAAATTATGTGTATAGATTTTTCTTCATCCTTCCACTTTCCCTACCTCCCTTTCTGATGTGCAGATATGTATACGTGATCTATTTCTGTTCAGTTTTTAAAGACTGATTCTGCCATTATTCAGAGACTAGACCTATTGAATTGTGAGACCAAGCCAAAAATCACTTAGAGTGGGGGAAAAACAGAGGTGTACACACTTTCCTGTGATTGACAGTGGTTTTGCTTCCTCAGAGAGCGATAACGTTTGCTTTATAAAATCTTGTTTTGTAGACTGGGAGAAGAGGAAGGACTCCTACAAATGCAATAATGGTATGTAATTTTTCCTCTGAGTGGTTATAATCCTAGCAGGTTTCTATCAAGTTTTCAATGTTTTGGGTTGTTTTTTTTTTTTTCCTTAGTAGTCCAGGGAAAAAAACAACACCTTTTTGATGTTCTTGTTTAACAGTTACTGCTTGTAACTGTTAGGAGTCAAAGCAGTATCCTTCAGTATAGGCTTCATGCAGACAGTATATACTTCACTGTTACTTCATTATAGAGGAATGTAGGTGAATAAAATAAAATGTGTGTGGGCTGTCAGAGCAGGTCAGCATATATATTGGCAAATACGTAGAGAGTGTTGTTTCCAGAAGTAAATTTATGGGCAGATTAAGAATTCTCTCCTTGTTATGCAGTATCTACGAGTGTAAATAATTATTTAAGAAAGGTTGTATCCTTATACAAGCTGAGAGTTATCATACAGATTTACTGAACAAGGGCACACTGAAAATGAACTACTATGAAATGTAGTTTATCAGAGAACAACGACAGTAATCATACATGAGCTTTAGCAAGTTTGCTATGGATTCTATATTCAAAATGGAGGATGGACAATTCATCGCTTTAGACAAACCTCTAGTTCATTACCTTAATTTACAAAGCATCTGTGGATAAAATGCTGTCAAACATTAGTGGGAAATATTTGTGTCTTAGCCCTGGAAGGGTGGGTTGAAAAACCAGACTTTAAAAAACCTCTTATTTTCTTTGTAGGGGACAGGTCATTAACATGCGGTACCTGGAATATTTTGAGAAAATTCTTCATTTTATCAAAGATAGGATCCTTGTTTATCATGGGTAAATTATTGATATCTTTTTTTTTCCTGCTTCACTCCCTGGTAACACTGATTTGAAATTGACATAATATTCCTTTCAGAAAGCCTGAAGGATATGTTCTTTTTAGTAAGTTCTATTTTCTTGGTATCTATAATTATTTCCTATTGGAAACGCAAAATCCTATTCATTGCCACATAAGGTAACTTTAATAGGAAAAAACATTGTGAATTACAGTATACCTAGAAACTAATAATGGTGTTGAATTTGTACCCACAATTCTCATGAGCGGGTTTTAAGTCTTTCTAAAACATGATTTATTAAAGATCTTGGGTTTTCTCTTCATAGAATAGAATACAGTTTCTCTGCATATTGAGAGTAATTTATTAAATGAAAAAAAAAAAAAAAGATAAGATAATTTTAATTGAAACTGGTGTCTGACAAGTGGTTTTAAAGGAGCAGAGAATCTTTGCTACCTGCTACATAGATAGGTTGGTAGGCTTTGTCCTGAAACAGAAGACAGTTTTAGAATCTCGAATGAAAAAATTTGACTAAAGGTAACCTGAAAATTGATGTTAATGTCTGTTTCAAACTTTCATTAGTTTTTTATGAGTAAAGTGTTTTTGCCACCTGTGGTTCATTTGCGGTGACACTGTTCTGATGACGTTAAAAATTAATTAGCTTTAAACTCTCATTTTTCTTTGGTCTGGTAACTTTTATTAAATACTGAGTTCTCTTTCTCAATCTCATTATGCTACTTGAATATCAAACAACGAAAGTACAGAAAATCCTTATAACAATTGAAAATATTTTAAGTTTTGTAAAATTTATGATAGTTGCTAAAGATATGCAAGTTCTGTACTACCAGGAAGTCTGTTGTCTACTGGGAGAAAATCTGTTCATAGGAAGTCAGCAGCATTTGACTTTAAAACAGAGCAATTTGTGCTGTACTTCTTAAAATAATTCTGTTCTTAAAATCTGGGTGTACAGTAATGAGTCAGTATTAGAGCACTAGTTAAATAGGTTTCTTCACAGTCCAGCTGTGCCTGCATCTGTATTATTTACTTACCTTTGAGGCTACACAGATGCATATATTTTGAGAGTTAAGCTGAAAAATAAGCTGAGCTGATGTAGGATGAAATTACTTCTTTTCAGAAATGCTATGTGTGTTCAACCGTGGCCATTCCGTATTTAACTTTTTTCCAGTGCTAATAATCCAAAAGGGCTATTAGAAGTTCGAGAAGCTTTGGAAAAAGTACATAAAGTAGAAGATCTTCTTCCCATAATGAAGGTAAATTAAAGTAAAACTTCAAAACATGACAAAAATAATGAAATGTGTTCTGGGAGATGTCCAGTTCCTCAGAATACCACCATTGTGTTATAAACTTAGAATGAATAACTAGAAACACAAAGTTATTTCAAATTCGCATGTGTGGAGTATGATCTTCCCTTTTGGTATATGCAGATGTGTGACGTGTATTTGAAACACTTGGCCTAGCTGTGAATTGGTAAAGAAATGATGGGAAGACAAAATGTTGCATGTAATTCTTTAAAGCTAGCCTTGTCAACTGGGAGAGTTTGTGGTCAGACCCACCATAATGGTATCACAATATGCCTACACAGTGTGAAGGAAAAAGAGGAAGATGTGTGAAAGGTTAGGAATATGGAAGCTCTCTTTACGTTAGGTTTATTGGTACAGGTTAGTATGTGGTAGGGCTGGTAGGGGGAAGCAGAGGAGTAGTTGCCCTTGGTGTCTGATATCTAATCTGAAATTAAATCTTGGTTTATGTTCTTGTGCTTTGGAGGCCTGTCAGAGAAGGAGCAGGGAAATGTGCAGGTTTTCTTCTTTATTTATATTCTTACCTCAAGTAATAAGGCTTTAGCTGGGTTTAAGTAAGAGGTCTTTCCCCACTCCTGCACGTTAAACTGGAATGAGTAGTGTCTAAGTATTCAGGCTTGGGGAAACCTGTTACAAAGTATTTCTTTCTAAAGGATTGGAATTGGAATTTAGTTAGAATAGGTTAACATTTGGGAAGAAGCATGTCTAAATAGAGACAAACTCATTGCTTTCCCCCCTTTCAGCTGCGTCCACATTGCATTTTTGTATCTAGGCAAAGCTGACAGATTGCCATAGAAAGAGCACTCTGAAGATATATGGCTGTTACTACTAATAGACTGTCTGGGTTTGGATTTGTTTATGGTAGTAGTGCTCACTCACTTGTGCACTGTAGGCATCTTTACAGCAGCTACATGACTCAAGAACTGCATTTTTATATTGGTTTCTTTTACTATGTATTACAAATATAAGTGTCTTCAAAGAACATATAATTTTGGAGGTAATTTTTACATTACTGTCTTGTTCTTTGCCTGGAAAGATGAAGCCAGGTGGGTACTAACTGAACTTAAGTAAAACCTTGTGATAAAGAGGTAATAGATGTTGGGATGGATAGACAATTAAGTGTTCACTACTAACACACAAGACCTGGAAAGCACCTAATATGGCTACTGTTAAATTGTAGGCCAGAAAAAACGTTACTAATAGAGGTAAAAATACAGATTGCTCCAAGAGAATGATGAAAATGTATAAACAGAGTGGACTAAACATGACTTAATGCAAAACAAATGTTTCAGCTGGCAGCAAATATTCTTCCTGGTTTTCGTAACCTGTACATTTTGCTCTGGTTTGAATCTCCTGTATCCCATTATGAATTGTATTGAAATGGAATGCTGTCTCTCATTAGAGGCTTTTAGTTTTGTTTCTTTAAAATAAATGCAGATTCTCTTTAAACAAAACAAGTGCTATCTTAAAATAAATAATCGCCCAAGTAATTCATGCAACACTATTGCATTATAGTCATTAATATTGCCTGTATAAAATTAATGTCTGCTAATATTGACGTAGTTGGGTTATTCAGGTAGCTGGGGAATGTATGTCAAGAGCTCAGCTTTTGGCTTTACTTAAATACAGTTTTGCCTGGTTTATACAACTCTGGCTACAGTATTACACTTTTAGATAATGTAGCTTTGTGAAATTCTAAAACTTTGTGATATTTTTTCCTTTTATGAGGAAGGAACATTAATTTAAACTGAATCACACTTAAATCATTGTAGAGAGCTGTGTTCTGGAGTCCACACTTAAACTGATGCTGCTGCTTCTTAGTGTAAACATAAAACAGGCTGTCAGATTCCTACTTTTGCATTTACGTTGTTACGCCAAAAGGTTACTGTCAACATGCAAGTTGGGGAGGAATCTGCACAACTCAAACTGCTTTGCATAGTTATTTCTCATAAACAGTGCTGCTTTATGTTTGCTATAGTTATAAAGTTAAATGTCAGTATGCCTCATTAAATATTTATGATTTCCATTCAGTAGGAAAAAAAGGATAAAAGAAATAACATAGTTGACAATAACTCTTTATCCTGTTTCCTCAGTTTGTCCATTTTCATTTCTACTGTATGTATTTTAAGGATTTCAAAACAATAGCTAGGCAGTCTGTCCTTCTTCACTCTAATATTACTTTTTTTCTTTTGAAAGCAGTTTAACAGTAAAACAAGAGATGGGTTTACTGTGAATACAAAAGTCCCTAGCCTCAAGGATCAAGGGAAAGAATATGATGGATTCACAATTACAATAACAGGAGATAAGTATGTTTGCTATTTTCAGGGGTTCAGGTACATTAGCTAATGATGAAGTATTAGCAATTAATCTTCTCAAATGCCATTTTTACCTGCATGAAGTGGAGTTTGTTTCTCACTCATGGTATTTCTGTAAATAAATAGAAAAAATTGTTCATTTGGGGAGTTCTGTTTCCTGTTGTGTTCCCTAATAAAGAGGGAATATGGATAACATTGATGGATTCCTCAAAATCACTTGTTGAGATGATTCTCTAATTTACAGCATAAAAGTGGAGGGAGACTTTGTTATTAATCTTAAACTATAAAATACCTAAAAAGGAAAGATCTCAAAAGTCTAAGTCTTTATTAATATCAAAATGCGTTTCTTTTTGTGAGACCTTATCAATTTTAGTGACTGCAAAGTCCTGAATGGAATGGGAATTTCTGTGTTCTAAGAGTGGAAGAGACAGACTGTCTTCTATTTCAATAGTACCTGTATGTACAAGAATGCCAACAGGGGGCTTTGGGACACTGGGTGAGATAGTAAATATCTGGCTTCATGGATCCTGACTCCTTCGTGAAGAATGAGCATTGATCTGAAGCTCAGAAGCTCTCTCCTGCTACTAAAACCTTTGGTTTATGTGATTCAAAATTCTATGCATTGGAATTTTTCCCAAAACTTGTGTGCTTTCAGTGAGTTGCATGGAAGCCAAGCTTCTTGCTAAAATGTTAACATTATCTCTTGGATTTTAATTTTATATACTGAATTATATGCCTATATGCAGTGAAATGGCATTAAATATATGGCCTCAAAGTTTGAGGAAAAATATTTTGATGTCAATAAAACTGTTTAACTTTGTTCTGCTCAAACTTTGTGTAGCAGTGAGTTGGTTTTGATCCATAATTTGTAACTACGCTTTTATGCAAAAACAATTTCATTTTGATAATTTTAAAGTTAACAAAACTACACATTACATTCTATACAAAAATCTCAAGGCCATGAAGATATTTTAAATTTTTATATTTCTTCTTTTTACCTACACTTTAAGTGAAATACTAACGCTTCTCAGGTATTCTTCAATGGAAATACTTCATCTGTGGTTAGACAGCAATCTTTATGAGTTTTTTTAGACAACTTACAATGTCATAAAATGTTTGTCATTCAGGTTTTTTTGTTTGTTTTTTTTTTTTTTTAAAGGGGGATAATGCACATAATCTTCTAGAGGAGAAATTATAGGGAAAAGTTCATGGTGTGGTATTTAACTATAGCATGTTTGTAACTTACCCTGGGTATTAGATTATGCATCTGTTACGAAAAATTCTAACCTTCTTTTTTGTTTCATCTACTTGATAGAGTGGGGAACATATTATTTTCGGTGGAAACTCAAACAACAGAAGAGAGAACACAGCTGTATCATGCAGAAATAGATGCACTATATAAGGATCTAACGGCTAAAGGAAAAATTCTGTCTGCAGAGCTGGGGGTGAGGCTGTTTTAATGGAAACGATGAATTCCCTGATAAAGTTCTGTTATGTTTTTATACTTTCTCTTTAACAGTCGCTGTTCTAATAATTTTTGACAGAGATTTTAAGCAGTAAAATCGACTGCTTGCTTAAATTCAATTATGGCAAATAGCATAAGAAGTTGTCATAATTTTATCTGTTACTGTAAGATTTGCAATGCTTTGCTGCAGTAAGAGTCCAGACAAGGTCTCAGTACCACAGTGTGTTCCTTCCCTCTCTTCCTTCACCCTTATTTTCTTTGTTTTCCTGTGTGTTCGCTGTTTCATTGTCCTTATAAGCACTGCTTAGGATTTGGCTCATGGTGGCTACATGTAATATGAGAAGTAGCACAAATTCATGAGAAACACTGGAATTATGTTTGTGTTGATTTGTATTGCAGTGATGATCTGACTGTATTTGAGCTTGTTGTCTCCATTTTTCATCCTTTAATACTTCACAGATGAAGTGTTTCACCTAAATTTTAAAGATCTAACAAAATAATTTGCTTAAACGTAGGTTAATTAGGCTTCAACTTCCCAGCTTGACATTTTTCACATTTGAAATTGTTTTAAAAAAGTAATCACAGTACTGTAAGTCTTTCCAATATGTGTTCCTGTATGTGGTGTTATCTGAATATTAAATTATCTTCACTTATTTTTTTCTGTTGCTTAGGAAGTAGATGCTGTTTGCAACTTGATCCTGTCATTAGTTTATTACTTCTATAATTTAATGCCACTTTCAAGAGGATCAAGGTTAGTGATTGTCTTTATCATGTCTGTTATCTTGGATGCATGCTGTCAAATATCCATGTGTTGCAGTATCTTAATATATTTTTTAATATTAAAAATCTAAAAGAGCCGTGGTTGAGTGGTGAGTTACACAGCCTCTCATTTTGTGCTGCCATGACAGTGGGTACTGACTTAGTACCGTTTTAAAAGCTGTTTTGTAATTGCTGATGGTAGTTATTCATAGCTGCATGTATATTTAAATGATGGGTAGTCTGTATTTATAGATTATTGCTCATAGAATGAAAAATGTAATTTTTAAATTGTAATGCTTAGGTTTCTAATCTGTATTATGTTACTCCACTGTAATTTCACTCAAAAAGCTTTACCAAAACATGTATTTGAGATGAAATATACTTTGAGATCATTTATTTTAAGGAAATACATTTAAGTATTATGTTAGTAATTTATTGCAGCTGTTAGGGTCACCGGATGAAATCCTGGAATAAAGTCCCATATGTCACAGATAAACCTGGCTATATCTAAGACTGTTATGAATCTGTTCCACAAAGCACTTACGATCTTTAAGCTCATTATTAAGCACAGTTCTGTAGAAAAAAAAATCTTAAAAATCCAGAGACTTCATTTTTATAACCAGGCTTTGCCTTTCTCTTGCAGAATGTGGAAATTAAATTCTGAATTTCACAATTAAAAAATTAAAAGTTAAAAGAAGTTAAGTAGCTGAAGAGCTTTACAGGGCCTCTGTCTCTGTTGCAGTAAAGTTCATAAGCTCTTCCAGGCTACAGCCAAGCTTCTGGGGAACAGGGGTTTGCTTTGTTTTCAGCTCTATGGAGTCTTAAAAGCTTGTAAGTCTGAAATTGTGATTCTGACTACTGTAGAAACAGTGCTTTTCAGCTCCATAGGATCATAACTACATTCCAGTGGTGCTGGAAAGTAACAGTGATTTCACTTTTTAAGTGTTTCATGCTTGGTTTTACATGTAAAATAAATTAACCAGCACAGTAATTTTTGCTAGCCTTCTATGAAATGGCACTATATTATATTTGTTTTGTAGTCTAAAATAGCATTATGGAAAGACTTTTACTGTTTTGTGGTTTTGTTGGGTTTTTTTAGTGTGATAGCTTATTCAGTGATCATGGGAGCACTGATGGCAAGTGGAAAAGAAGTATCAGGAAAAATCCCTAAAGGAAAGGCAAGTATCAAAATATATTGATTCAGCCGGTATGGAGGAAGTGATACTTATAGATATGAGGAAGGAGCTGTAAGAATGAATATGAGTTGCACACTTGTTTACTGGAGATGGATGAGATGCATGCTGTGGTGTCTTGCAGCCTGAGGGAGTTTTGAAAATCTCATCGCTATTCTGACAGCCGGTGAGATTAGAGATAGCATGTGTAATTCTGGTTAGTCAAATTGTAACACTTTGTATCCCGCAGTAAATACAGATTTGTAACTGAAGCTTCTAGTGTGCTGAGCTGCTTTTTGAGAAAGGTTCTGAGAGTACTTGGGCAGAATTAGAAATTTTCGGTCTTTACACTCAGTATGTTCCAGAGTATTTTAGGGCTTGCTAAGGAAAAATGTATTGGCAACTTCTCTTGATTTCTTGTGTTCTGCTTAATTGAAAATAAGTCCGAGCTTTTAAGTTACTACTCTTGAATATTATACCATCTCACTCAATAAAGGGTTTCTTTTATTCTATTAGCTGTGTTACCTTTTTAGCATGAAAGGAGTAAAAGGATGTCCATTTTTCTAACGTATTGTAAAAAGAAATTCCAGTGAGAATCAAAGTTGTTTAAGAAAATATCCTGCATGGATAACTGAAGAAAAAGGAACTTTCCCTTTTGTTCTAGAAAGTCCTGAAAACAATGAAGTTTGTCCTTTCAGTACAATGAAGTCCTAGTAGCTCTTAAGAACAAACTGTACTTGCTTAGTAGCAAGAAAGATTCCTTTTCAGTATGCCATTAAGCTAAAGTAAAAGACTTTTGTGGGTTTTGTAGGGCCTCTTCTCAAGACTTCATAGGGTAGTGTATTTTGCTGTCTGGTTTCATGCAGGCAAGCAGAGCTTCAGGTTTACTAAAAAGCAGGATTTCTGACTTACAGGAAGTTCTGGAAACATTTTTCATTTGAGATATTTTCCTGAAACAGAGTGCCTTACATGGAACCAACCTATTTTTTAGAAAAGCTTTCATCTGCTGGAAAAAGTTGTTTTCCCCAGTTGAATGAAACTGGAATATATAGATATAATCTTTACGGGGGGGGGGGGAGAGGGGGGAAGGCTAGATTCTCTAGAAGGGTATTTCTGCTCCCAAGCTTATGACAGCATGGATTATCAGTCTGCTCCGAAGACACAGACATCCAGTAGTCAAGAGTCCTGTTATTGCCTGGCATATCAGTCAGTAGCCAAGGTCACTGTAGCTTCCACTGTTGGTTGTGCAAGCCCACAGAGAGTTTTAGTGCCTGGCATGCATGCTGACTTCCAAACTAGTGAGTGATGAGGAGTGAAGTAGTCTGAGCACAGACTAGTAAGTAAGCTTACTCCCGTTTTACCAAGAATGTAGGTAGCATGCTCTCAGAACAATTCCTTGAATTCAAAGTTCACTAAGCCACAGATGTCTCCTTAAATGTTGTAGTACTAAGGAACTGATGCTTTTGACTGAACATTGTTTTACTGAAAACTTATTTTCAGCTGTAGATACGAACAGAGTTCTTAGCTATATGTAGTTAAGCTTGTCTGAAAACCCACTGTGGAAATGAGTAATACAGAATGCCCATAAAGTCCAATATAAATATAGCAATCACGTGATACAATAATTTGCTGAATATAGTACGTAGAAATCAGAAATTTCCCCATTTCATTTAGACATTGTAGTGAAGGGCAATATTTTCTGGCACTGACTCATTGGTATTAACTTCTTGTCAAGAGATTTAAAAATAACTGTATTTTGTCATAAAAGGAAGGAAATGTTTTTAAAGTAGAATGTATATGTTAAGAATATTTGAAGATTAACTTCCTGAAATTAGAGAATTTAGAAATTAGATATTAATTTCTTTGTATCTATTTTATTGCATTTTCAGCTGGTTGATTTTGAAGCAATGACAGCACCAGGCTCTGAAGCTTTTAGCAAAATAGCAAGGAGCTGGATGAATCTAAAAAGGTAATCTTTCTGTTCAGATGGGGGGGCAAGGAAATATGAAGTACTTTATATGTTCAATTTTAAAATGTACTAAAAAATGTTACTTAGAAATTATGAGCTGAGTAAATGATTCAGTATATATTTTTAACTGTTTAGGAATTGATAAGATTTGTACTTACACACAGTAGTGTATTTCTAGACTATTTCTAGGCTACTAGTGGTTAGTAGTCTAGACATTCAGTTATGTGTTATTCTCTGAGAAAATATAATATTTTCATTTCATTCAGTGGTCAAATTTGCTTTTTTATTATTATTTTTTTATCATTAGTGTCCTGGGTTCAGCAGCAGCAGTCAGTTTTTCTCCTTCTTAGTAGCTGGTGCAGCGCTGTGTTTTTGACTTTCGGCCTGGGCATAATACTGATAAAGCTGATGTTTTCAGCTGCTGGTCAGAATGTTTACCCTGACCAAGGACTTTGTGAGCTTCATGCTCTGCCAGGGAGGAGGGGAAGCAAGGAGGAAGCAGAGACAGAACACCTGACCCAAACTAGCCAAAGAGGTATTCCATATCACAGCATGTCATGTCCAGGATGTAACTGGGAGTTACCCGGAAGGGCTAGTTCACTGCTGGGTGGGGGTGAGTTATCGGTTGACGGGTTGTGAGGTGTTGTATTATCTTCCCTTGTTATTTCCTTTATCATTATTATTTTTGGTGGTAGCAGTAGTGATTTGTGTTATACTTTAGTTACTAAACTGTTCTTATCTCAACCTGTGAGAGTTACATTTCTTCAATTCTCCTTCCCATCTCTCCGGGAGTGGGGGGAGGAAGGGGGGGAGTGAGTGAATGAGCTGCCTGGTTGGGTTTAAACCATAACAATTAGTAATTCAGGTGATTGAGTGAACAAAGCAAGGAAAAATAGTAACTTTTTTTCCGCTATTCTTATGCGTCTCTTCAAACTATATATCAAAAGTAATTTATTTATCCTTTTAGTGCTATTTTGATTTAGAACGTGAAGTATTTCTGAAGTAGGTGGAAGTTCTAAATATACAGAATTCCATCACTTAGTATACGTGCATGACTTTTGTGTATTGCTTTAAAACTTTAATTTTCATATTAATTTATTTTTGAATACTGAACACATTAATTCCTTGTCAATATTATGAATTTGGTGCGTTTGATTTGTCCTGTACGAAATCTAAAAATCCTCCTGAGACAAAACCAGTTTTGATACGTTTCAAGTCAGGCTCAAGACACTTAAGGGGTGCTGAGAGAACTAGCTGGTGTCCTTACAAGGCTGTCTATAATCTCTGACAGATTATGCACATAAGGGGACATTTGTAGTGACTGAAGGAAAGAAAATCTTCCAGAAGTCTAGAAGGATGACTCAGCAAAACTGTAGGCTGGTCAGTTTGGTCCCTGGGAAATGGTGAAGTTAGTCCTGTAGGAAAGTATTTTGGGGTATATAAAGGAGAAGGTGACTGGGGGACTGTTGTGTGTCCCAGTTGATGTTGTTTATTTTTACTTCAGCAAGGACTCCCACAGTGCTGTCATACCAAGACAGCACAGTATGGTCTTGACGAACGGCCAGCTAGATGGGTAAAAGCTGTTTGGATAATCAGATATAGAGGGTACTCGGTGCTTCAGACCATACCTAGAATACTGCATCCGGTCTGGGGGCAGTGCAGGAAAGACTGATAAACTGGAGCAAATTCAGAAGAGAGCCACCAAGGTGATTAGGGCACTGGTGCGCAAGCCTTAACTGGTGTGGTTGGGCTTGTTCAGCCTGGAGAAAGCTTTGACCCTAACAGCAGCTTTTCAATACCTGTGTAGATGTCGTGGTTTAAGCCCAGGCCGTAAATCAGAACCACACAGTCTACTCAGATCATCCCGCCCAGAGGGATGGGGAGGAAAATCGAAAGAATCCCTCGGGTTGAGATAAAAACAGTCCAGTAACTAAGGTATAACACAAATCACTACTGCTACCACCAATAATAATAATGATAAGAGAAATAACAAGGGAAGAGAATACGATACCACCTGCCGGAAAAGAGCCCGACAGAGAAAAGGGACGTGCCCTTCTGGGTAACTCCCAGTTACATCCTGGACATGACGTGCTGTGGTATGGAATACCTCTTTGGCTAGTTTGGGTCAGGTGTCCTGTCCCTGTTTCCTCCCAGCTTCTCCTCCTCCCTGGCAGAGCATGAGACTCACAAAGTCCTTGGTCAGGGTAAACATTCTGACCAGCAGCTGAAAACATCGGCTTTATCATTATTATGCCCAGGCCGAAAGTCAAAAACACAGCGCTGCACCAGCTACTAAGAAGGAGAAAAAGTGACTGCTGCTGCTGAACCCAGGACAGTAGAGAAAATGGATCTGGGCAGTGCTTGGTGGAAGGGCAAAAGGCAAAATGCATGAGTTGAAATGAGGTTCAGGCTGAGCATAATCTTTTCACCCTGAGGGTAGTCAACAGAGCAGAGAGGCTGTGCAGTCTCCATCCCTTTAGGTTTTCAAGACCTGACAGGATAAAGCCCTGACACCCTGGTCTGAATTTGCTGTTGACCTTGCTTGGAACAGTGTGTTAGATCACAGACCTCCTGAGGTCTGGTCCAACCTGAGTTGTTCTGAGAGCCTAAGGAACTCTGCAGCTGCTGTTAGTGCTGAATATCTCACACTGATTAGTGTTGTTTAACTTCATATCAGTGGTTCTCAGCCTGATGGTTTTCACTAGACTCTAAAATCCTTTCCTAAATGAAGAAAGCTATTGTGAAGACTCAAGGACATCTTTGTCAAACTCAGGCTAAAAACCTACACGTAAATGCAGTCAGATTCAGCATTTATTAAGGAGTAACATTTTTAAACTACAGTGTAGCAAGTTGTGGTTTTTATTAAAAGTAGTCCATGCAAATATTGTGACTTGGTAGTCTTGGAAATATAAAATATTTATGATTTCCACAATTTTTTTTTTTGCTTTCAATCTCCCAATTTATGTATTCAACTTCTTTCTTGATCCTCTGTTCATGGGTGGCTTTTTTGCTTGTTTGTTTTAAGACATATCTTTACCGAAGGGGAACTTCTGTCTTGGGAGCAAAGTCAGTTTAAGCCATTTCAACTGTACCTATGTGTATCTGACCCTCTCAGTTGTACTGCTAAAATTTGTGGGAATCCATAGCAAACCAGATCAGGAAACTGATTTGTGTTAAAAATAGCTGTGACAAAACCAAAGTTTATTTTTAACTGGGACCATTTCATAGCATAGTCCCACTGATGGTATTTCTGGCTTAAATGAGAAATGTAAAATGGATGAGGAATGAGCCAGAGTGGAGAAAATGCTGCAGTTGGGTTTGCTTGATGCTGAGAAAAATATCTGTAGAACCATAGCCCAAAGGATTTTGAGTAATAATATGGGGGTAATTAACCTGAGCAGCTAATTTGTCTGTGGCAGAAGAGTAATAATGGTTAGTAACTTAGGCTTGGAGACTTAAAGCAGTAGAATTTTGCTTTTAACTTCTGCCACTTCCAAAGGCTTTTTTATCCAGTCATTATTTTCATTCTGTGTAGAGAGTGAGGAGTTACAAGAAGCAAGAGCTGGTTGTGGGCAACAAATTCTTGATTTCCGTCCCAAATTTGTTGGAGAAGGCCATGAAGAGAAATAAAAGCTAACGTGTTAACTTCCAGGTAAATCATAACACTCACTAAAATATAAATAATTTTCTTTTTTTTCCTTCTCTTTCAGTATTTCACCTTCTTACAAGAGCCTACCATCAGTATCAGAGACTTTTCCAACCCTGAGGACGATGATTGAAGTACTAAATACAGACTCATCTCATTGTATAAAAAAAACTATAGTTGTTGTATGATTTATACAAATAAAAGGCCAAGAGGTGCTGCTTCGTAAGTTACTTTGAAGGGGAAATTGTGGTCAAAATAGTTTTGTGGGTTTTGTTGTTTTGAGGGGGTTTTTTTGTTTGTTTTTTGTTTTTAAGAGATTAAACTTACTTGACTAGTTATGACTAGAACAAAAGGAATCTTTCTATGACCAATACTAAGAAGAAAAAAAAGTAGAACAGTTGATTCCCCGTATTGAGACATACTCTAATAAGAAATACAGTTGTTCAGGGACCAAACGAAAAAGCAGTAAGCAACTTGATCACAGTTATGATCTGAACATGTTGCAGGTGAATTTTTATTTGTTTATTTTCTAATGTAAAAGTAATCTGCATTAGAAATACCATTAACCTGCTTCCCCGCTTGGTTTTTCGTTTGGGTGGTATTTTTTTTTGGGGGGGGGGAGGGGAGGGTTTGTTTGGGTTTTTTTTTTTGTTGTTGTTGTTGTTATTTTGTTTGTTGTTTGGTTTTTTTGTTTGGTTGGTTTTGGTTTGTTGTGGTTTGGGGGGTTTTTTTGTTGTTGTTGGTTTTTTTTTTTTTCCAAACCCTCTGTCTCCTGCATGGAAAACCTCATGAACCGTATATGTGCAATTGGTAAATACACAGGCATTTCATGTAATGCAGGCCAGTGAAGGACCAGATGTCAGCTGAAAAGAATGGGTTTCAGGAAAATATCATTTGGAAACCAAAACAAACAAATGACATATTTGGAGTTAAGCTCTTGGTGAGTAAATGTCAGAAACACAGCAACTGTACGTCAGCCTCCTGTTCCAAGTACCCACTGTTGACTGGCAGAAGATACCAAAGGATTGACAACACATTGGGAGAGCTATAAGGCGCCTTGAGTTGTTTGTGTTGGAAGGGCCTTGCAGCATTCTGGAAAGGCAGGCTTCCCTGTAGGGCAGGGCTAACTCAGTTCAAACAACATGGACAGTATCATGAACCAGTGTCTGACTGTAATAGTGAGGATATTGTTTCTGGTGAGTCCTAACTGAATTATACTCATTTTAGCTTGAGCTTTGTGACTTTAGAACTGTTTATCAGGTTAAGTGATTTCAGAAACAGCAAGCACTGGTAGGGCAGAATATCTGGTTTCCTCAGTGGCTTTAAACAACATTTTTTTTTCCCTGCCTGAATATTCAGCATTTCAGAAAATCTACAGAACTGTTCTGTTTCAGACATAGCTTTCAAGTTGTTTAATATTGATGGTCTAAACTGTGATTCTGTTACTGTTAGCTTTTACGCAAATATTCTGTTTATTTTGTTTGCTTCCAATTTTCCAGAGGTTAGGGCTTTGCTGGGCAATTGCAAATATATGGCCTAATTATGTAATATGAGATATGCTAAAGAATAAGTTATTTACCAAGGGAGAGGAGAAAACATCCTGCATATCCCAAAGTGTACCAGTAGCAGTGGTGTGGTTGTTTATCTCTGGCTACAGTGCAGGGCAATCTCAGTCCCCTCTTTAACGAAGAAAGAAATGCAGCAAAGCATCAAGAATGTTGTTATAGGTGACATACTTTTATAGTGGTACTGAAAGCAGGGTGGATTTATTGAATGGAGGGTCTTTTACTGATGATTCCACACAAGTATTTATCAGATTCAAGTTAGAAGCTGCTGTGAATCCTGACATCCATTGTAAGAAAAGCCCTGATGATTTAGATTTCACTATTTATTACCTTGATCACTGGCGGAATAGGGCACCTATGGGTTGCTAGAGACCAAAGTGTTTACATGTATGAAGGATTTTCATAGAGATAGAAGATGAATCCCAGAAAGTGGATGCATACTATGCCTGAATTAGCAAGCAGTTCATCCTACCCAGTATGAGTAACTCACTTCCCACATTATGTGCATTTCAGAGGTTTTACTTCTGTCTGCTTGTCTAGTTTATGCTGCTCATTGCATCTGAATGCATGTTAGCAATGCATCTTCCAAATTGGATGTCTCTTGGATGAAATGACATGTATTCTGAAACCTCTCTGGACTGAGAACCAAAAGGTGCTAAGTGGAGAAGGTGAGGAGACTCACTTCAAAAGTGTGCTCCCAACTCAAATTAAACCAGTGGTACATATATACCTCTGGGAACTTTTTTTCATGAACTCTTACATTCAGATTGTATGTGGAAAATACAAGGGTAGGGAAAGTAAGTGCTTTCCTTCCATTTAACACTTTTTGCCGTCTATTGCTGGAGCAAATGTTGCTGTCTATGTAGTAAGGCAAATTCAACCACTTGTCTGGCTGAAATTAATGGAGATGCATTTTACATTTTCTTGATCAGAATTTATATAAAGGATGACAGTAGGTACTTCTTTCCATGTAAGGATAAAGGAGGCTTGTGAGTTTTCATTGAAGAATCAGGCTGCTGTCCAGTTGTGACAAAAGGTATTTTCCCACCTTTCTTTTGTCCAGATACCTTCCCCTACCCCACTAGAAATTAAGCACTGTTTGCTTCTGTGGTGTCTTCTATTTAAAGGTCTAGAAGTTTCAGAAACTCTACTAGATTTCATTATGGAGGAAAGGGGTTGTCTTTTGCTGCCTACCTTAGGCAGAAGCAGGTACAGTAGCCAGGAAGAGATGTCTAGCTTTATGCCTTGATTGTATTTTGATAGTATGATCTTTCCTTTAGGCCTCTAAGTTTTCTTATACCTTGTATTACTCATTGAGAAAGGTGAAATCTGCATTGGCATTGACCAGACAGTTCTTGGAACAATGAAATAAGAGCTTTCTTGTTTTAGGGATCACACCAGGGAGAGTGGAGGAGGAGTGGTGGGAAGAGGAAAACTCCCTGGACAAACCAACCATGTACAGTTGTCCAGGTTTCCTTTTCCTCATTTCTCTTACTCCTGTGACCAGCTTCATACCTACCCCGTGCTAACAGATGAAAAGGTGGTATTAATGGGAGATCAAGGAAGGGTAGGTGTAACATGCATTACGCCTCTATGAGTGCGTGTGTGTATACGTGTTTCATAGGCTTGTTTCTCTGGGCGTGATACAGATGACTAAGAAAGAAAGCAAGCTCAAGTCAAATGCACCCAAACAAGTTTAACAAACAAAACAGGATTATATAACTGGGCTGGTATGTGATGACTTGGAGAACTGTAATTACCTCCTAAGAACCAGATACATGGAGAAACCTAATTATCATTTTCCATCCTCTTCTGTGTCATCTTAGGCAGCTGGTCTAGCGATACCATTTGAACTCTTAAATGGGAACAGTAATGTATTGCAGCCCCAACCATTTATCTATTAAGAATAACATTAAAGAGAGTAGGAAGAAAAATAGGCTAAGCAATGAGAACCCATTAATCTGAACCTCAATATGTGTGCAACTTTAATGTAATTTGAAGATGATAAAAATTCCCATGCAACTACCGAGGACAAAAGGCAAAATAGATTTAGTCTCGGATAAATCTTGTTGAAATAGTTACCAGTCTTTGGAAAGCTTGCTTTGGTTTTGTGTCCCTCCAGAGCCTTTGGGGGTCTCTTGGGAATTTGGCAGAGCATTTGCTGAGGTACCATACACAAAATTAGGACTTGAGACAAGAGAGCATTTGTGCAGTGAGTGAGGAGCTGTCAGGAAGGGAGCAAGAGGGTGGTGGGCTGCCACGCAAGCTAAGGTTGGTAATGCACTTTCCCAATGAAATTTGCAGGTTCTGGAATGTTAATAAAATGAGACTCAGAATAGCAAGTAGGGGGAAGTCAGCATCTGAAAGTACCCAAAATGGATTTTAGTGAACACAATTTCTTCTCAAGTATTTTGGTATTTGGAAATTACAAGTTCCAAGTTTGGGTAATACAAGTTGAAACCCATAAACTCTGCTTTTTTTACCTGGATGGTTGGGGAAAGGTGCATGGAAACCCCTGCATGTGCCAGGAAGGAGAGTCAATAATTTTTCAAGCTGTCACATGGTGCTGGTGGGCTGCTCTCTGCACTATGGGTGTAATGGGGAGTTCTGGTGGATGACTCCGGTCATGTGTGGTTGGTAAAGATGGCTTCATACAGCACCAAGCACAGAGAAGGGCCAGCAGAGTGTGTAGGGTGCTGGAGCTAAGGTTGATTTAACACAGCATCTCCCTGTAATGCATGAGTCGGAAAAACAGACTCAGAGAAAAGAGTTAAGGCTAAACAGACCCTGCTTTTGACACAACCTGGTCACAACACTGGTAACTACATTTCAGGAAGTTGGAACGGTTTGGCAATGAAACAGTCTTTTAACATGTTGGTGGTGTGCTACAATTATTCTTCACCCCCCATTCTCCTAATTCATTGAACAGTTGGAAGAAAGCATTATTCTTCCTGCAGCACATCAAAGGCCAAGTAATCCAGTTATTTCAGCCTGCATGGAATCTGCTTTACCGATATAATTGATGCCTGCTGCATGGACTTGCTATGCTTGGGCTGCAACTTTTTTATGTAAGAAAATAATACAGAGGCTTTGGACCGACTTGCTGCTCAACCTGTTGAGTTGGGTGAAATAGCCTGTCGCAGACGTGGCTTTGAACTATAAGAGGGTATATTTAGATTAGATATTAGGAATAAATTCTTTCATGTGATGGGGGTGAGGCCCTGGCACAGGGTGCCCAGAGAAGTTGTGGCTGCCCCATCCTTGGCAGTGTTGAAGGCCAGGCTGGACAGGACTTTGAGCAACCTGGTCTAGGGGAAGGTGTCCCTGCCCATGGCCGGGGGGTTGGAGCTGGATGATCTTTAATGTCCTTTCCAACCTCAACCATTCTGTGATTCTGACAGGAGCTCCTGGACCTCCTATCACCCTAAGAATCAACCAAGACTTATTTAGGAGTTCGGGAAGGCAAGTTCTCTGCTCCGGGGCTGTGCTGCCGGCTGGGGCAAGTAATTTCCCAGTGCTCCTGTCCCCGGCAGTGTGCGAATACAGCTGCTCCCCTCCTCTGGGCAGGAGCACCGAGGGCCGACCTGGTCAGCCGCGCGCTACCGACGGCAGCTACAAGGCAGCCAGCTCGGGAGGCGGCTTCTCTCCCCTCCGCCGACAGCTGGGAGGCAGAAAGGCCTCGCTTCTCGCCCAGGAGCGACAGGAGGCCGCCGCCGCTGTGGAAGCAGGCAGGGGCTGCCGCCGGCGCTGGGCGTAAGGGAGGCGGGGTGTGCGGGGCGGCGGCCGGCCTTCATAGGGATCGAGGGGAGGCGGTGTCTGCAGCAGGGAACGGGGCAGGGAAGGGGAGGGAGGAGGCGGTTCCCATTCCTATTCCTATTCCCGCCGTGCAAGTGAGCCCGGCTTGGTGCGTGCGGGGCTGGCGGCGGAGGGGTGGCCATGGCTTCCATGGCGGCGGCGATCGCCGCCTCCCGCACGGCCGTGATGAACGGCAACCGGCCGCTGGACGAGCGGGAGCGCAAGCGGTTCAGCTACTTCTCCTCGCTGAGCCCCATGGCGCGCAAGATCATGGCGGAGAAGGAGCGGATCCGCGAGCGCTACGGGCCCGAGTGGGAGCGGCTGCCGCCCCGACAGCAGGACGAGATCATCGACAAGTGCCTGGTGGAGCCGCACATCCAGGCCCGCTACGCCGCGCACCGCGGAGCCGCCCGGCCCGCAGCGCAGCCCGCCTCCTACCCCAGCCTCCGCCTCAGCACGGGCCAGAAGGTGGTGCACTTCGGCGACGAGGTACCGCCGCGGCGGGGGAAGGGGCGCCGGGGCCCGCCCTCGCGTCTCAGTGCCCGGGTGGGGGCCGCGAGCACCGGCCGGGCGCGGCCAGGAGCCGGGTCCGCTATGGCGGGGCCTGGCTGGGGGGGACGCTCCACAGCCCCGGTGCCGCCGCACGGGCGGCTTCGCGGCTGGTTCTGCTCGCGTGTGCCGCCGCGGAGCCCGCGGCCGGCTGAGGGGAGGGACAGGGCGAGGGTGAGGGCGTTTGTAGGCGCTGGCAGCGGGGGGAGTTGCTTGGTGATGGGACTGATTTCTTTCCTGACTCCACGGCGATGCAGGAGTGTAGGATGTTAACACCCTAAGCGAGAGAACTTGGTCAGACCAGACCGTAAAAGCACGGAAGGCACCAAATCGAAGGAGTTTGTCTGTGATAAGCAGAAGTTACTTTAAAGTGGGTTTTGTGAAATGCAGACTTACAGAAGAGTACGGTACCAGCTTCCCCGAAAGGAGGGCGCGACCGTGGCTAGCTCTGGGAATAGTCCCTTGCTGAAAATGGGCTGTACGGAATGTTTACATTGAATTAACTCTCTTCCTTTTTGCTTCTAATTTTAGATACAGTTAAAAATATAACGCTGAAAACATTCCAGCTCTTGGTATTCTTGACACCTTAAAAAATATAGCCTGTTCCATGTCACATGCCAGGAAAAACAAGGGTGTGGAAAGACAGATGGCAAAAAGTATGGATTTTGAACGTTCTGTTTTTTGAAGGTGTCTGTCTAATGGCAAAGCATGGCAGCCCTTCTAGAAACCCATAGGAATAAGGGTGCCTCGTCCAGAGCAGTGAGTCATGTTAGCGAGTGCGATCCCTTGAAGAGGAGGGTCTAACAATGCTTGCAAAGACCTGACGGTGCTCTTCAGATACTGTCTTTCTTATTCTGCATATGAGATTTCCTTTGTTTTCTTTTCTTTTACATCCTGGTATGGTTGCAGAGCCAGTGTCTTTTCACTATACTCATGTAGTGTCTAAAAGTGACCTACTGTTAATTAACTTACATGGCTTTTACCAGAAAAAACAAGTATCTGCTTCTGCATTTGTGATCATCAATCCAATTTAAAAAGAACAGTGCTGCTTTTAGTCTCCTCACCAATATCCTTTGCTATGGGATTTGCAAGAAGCATTTGAAGCACATAGATACTTGGCATCATGGTTCCAGCCAGCTTTGTGCTACAAGACTGCTGCCTGTGTTTCACCTGTCAGGAAAGTGTGGTGATGTGCAATGCACACATCACACCTAGAGTTAGAGAACAATATGGTCAAGCTCAGTTTTGTTTACTCTGTGATACTAGAAATTCTGGGTAAATATTTGCTAGTAATAGACCATAACTCCAGGTGAAAAAGAGGTATAGAAGGACGCAAGACAGTGAATGTGATTGTGCAAGCAGTAATTGAAAGAAAACCTAAACAATTAAGTTAGTTGTGGAAGTCTGTGACTGCGGGAAGTACGTGTGGTCAACTTTCCCAGTCTCAGACAGCTCTGCTGTGCTTTCTGCTTTGAATTATGTGGATCTGGAAGGAAAGTAAGCATGTTGTAGGTTGTTGTGCTGTGCTGTATGGAAATAATAATTTCTTGCTTGACAGAACAGCTAGAGATCTCATCTGAAATTTGGCAAGTGGTTTTCTTTCCCCTCTTCCCCCAAAATACAGCTATGATACAGATAACGTTGCTGTTAGCGTTTGTGTAGTCATTAAGCAAAGAAAGCATGGTTCATAAAAATGCTTGGTGCAAAGTGTTTAATTTTGGAAGCATCTGCCTCTACTGACTTCCTCCTTAACTTCCAAGCTGAAGTTAATATAAATCATATTTCTGAAGAAAAGAGATTCCACTCATTTTGGCATCCTCCGTTTCCATTTTAGTTCTTCCAACTGCACTATTGAACCTTGGAGCCTTTCCTGGCTCCTCATCTGATAGCTTCCTCTCCCCCTGCTCCCTTGCTGGCATTCAACCTGATTCTTGGACATTTGCCCTGGCTCACTAATTGTTTCTCCTTGTCCTGCTGTTACAGAGCCACTGCGGCCGCTCTCTTGCCATTTCAGTTCAACTTTCCGGGCTTGCAAATGCTTCACCTGTGAAGCTTTATGATTGTGCTGGCTTCTGGTCTCACAGCTTACTGAGCTGTACTGCTGCTGTCTTGTGAGACGTAACAGCTGCATACACCATGGTCACCCAGCCTGTGCTCTGGGCAGCTAGGATGGTCCTGGCTGCTGTCCCTGTCTCATGGTGAACGGCAGGGAGATGGAGAGTAGTCTGTGTACCTTAGAATCACTTGTTGATGTTGCAGTGCTTTCAGCGCATGTGTATTGGTCTGATGATGTTCTTGCTGACACTTGCTCCAAAAGCTTCATGTTTCCAGCCACAGCTCATCTTCCCTGTTAACTGATGTTGAAATCTGTAGTGATCTACCTGTGCTTGCTTAAGCATGGAAAGTTGATATCTTTCGCCTTGTGTTCTCTGGAGAACTTGGCAGAAAACAAAACAAGGATGAATGCTGAAGATACTGATTTACCCATCCATGACTCTCACTGTTTCAATCCCATTTTCAGGCATGTGATCACTTTGATAAAGTGGTCCAGAGGATACATATAGTGGTCTTCTACCTCTGGACAATTGGCTCTCTCTTTCTCACTCCCACCATTTCCCATATGTCTTTTCTAACACCAAGCTCATCTCCTGAACTTGTAAACCAGGACTGTAAGTTCTCAAAGTGTAGGCATCACTTACATTTTCAAAACACTTTTCAGTATAATGGCTGTGTGGGAAGGCGGTGATGGAAAATACATGTGCAGTAATAGGACCATGGCATCCTGTAGCCATGATCCAGTCGTTTCGTCATGATTGAGCACTGCAGCACCATGCGTGACTCTTAGCAAATGCCTGGTCTCAGCTGAGTGCCAGTGTTCCTTCTCTTATCTTCACTGCGGCATTGCTAGACGTGGAGCTAGTAATTGAAGCTGTACATGCACTGTGAATGCAGTTCTGAAAGAGGATCAGTACCAGGACACCAGAGCTGCCTTTTTAGTCTCCCATCTTGCTGTCAAAAAGTTGAAGATATTTTAAAAAGTCTCAAAAACCCTGATGAAAAAAGTGGAAGTACAGGAATGGGGCTCCCTTGATTCCCCAGATGACACTTCTCTCTCAAGCACAGAGTTGGGTGGCACCCAATTCACTTGGTATCTACCTGTGTGCGCCATGCTGTCAGTGCTGAGGTAGTACGCAAGAGCTAACACCAGCCATTATGTGTCCATCGTTGGCCTCACAGTGTCAAGTTAAGACCTTTTTATATGTAGTATAAATGGGCTATTTTTGGAATACACCATAAATTATGAGCCATCACGAGAGGAAGAAGTGGAAAACCAGCAGTGTGTGAGAGGCTACCACCCTTTGGCTCTGTAGTGGTCAGCTTATGTTAAGCATCTGATTTGATATTACTCGATGCCACTGAATTCTCCTTGTTTAGTTCAGTGAAAGGTAGTTTAGATATTCAGTTTACAACAAGTTCTCACTATTCTCTTAGTACTGTCCCGCTATTCAAAAGTGTGTGGCATACACATGGATTTAAGTTCTGCTTTTCGTTTTTTTTTTAAAGGGATATTGAGTATTTGAGTGGTACTCAGCAGCTCAAAGGATTTGACTTGAAATAACTACACTTTTCATTGAAGAAAATGCCACGTGCATTAGTAAGTAGTAAACATGTGGAGGAAAGAGAGTGGTTAGCTTCATTCATCATCTTTTAACAGGGAAGCTTGACTTGCCTACCCAAAGGCAGGTAGGGTATTTGTTTTGCTTAGCCTTAAGAACTTTGGCACCAAGCCAAAAGATCAGCCCTTTTATCTCTTACTTAAAACTGCTTTAAAGCAACAAATATTCAATATAGCAAGAACGTTTATGTTGGGACTTGCAGATTATAGACTTGTGCTTTAAAAAAAACCCAGAAAATGAAGGGCAGCTTTTTGAGCAGAGTTAAACCCCAATAACCAGCAAGTCTTGTTCTGATAACACCTCTAAGATGCATTTGTTGGCAGGTTTGTGACTACCTGGTTACTGTCCCCTGCTCTGAGCAACAGTCATGTCAAATACACTGGCACGTTTCTACCAGTGTCTTCCATTTTGAAATTCAGATGCTCTTTTGCAACAAGCTGCCTACATATAGCAAATGTAATTTGTGATTCTTTTTTAGATACTCTGCAGCTGGTTATTGAAATCAAGTGTATGACCAGATTTTTGCTTCTCTTTCTCCTTTCTTTTTCCAGCTATGAAATATGTTGCATGAGGTCCTGTTTCTTACAAATAAATTCTTTAGCACTGGTGAACAAAAGTTTGTTTATTTGCCTTCTTTCTGAAAGAAGGCTTTGTTGTGTGCTGAAACAACGGCTGACCAGATATGGATCTCTTCTAATCTGGGTTGATGAGAAATGGCCTTGAAGCTTTTTTCTCTAAAATTTCCACTCTTAATTTATTTGTGTGAATATGGAAATAGTTGATGCCTTTGCTCCCATTTTCTTCAAGCGTGTGAGAACTTGTTTATTCAGCAGAAAGCAAATTTATTTCTCAAGTTTTGTTGGTGATAAACATGATTCAGGCGTATCAGTCAGGAAAGTGTTGAACCTGTGTTGTTCTCCTGCTTCTCATTTGGTCCTCTGCATGTCCTGTGTGTGAGAGCACAAGAGATGGAAGGATGGTAGCCACAAATTTCCTTCCCTTCCCTAGCAATGGACAAAATCTGACAACTGTCTCCATCCTAGCTTCAAGTATGTTTCAGCTAACCACAGACATCAACTCCTTGAAGCTTTGTATCCTCAAACCATGTCTCATCCTATTTTATCCTTTACTAGATCCCATGGAAGATCTCTTGAATGCGGGCAAAGCTCCTCTAGCTTACTGGCTCTGAGGTGTGCTGGGCCATGCAGGCTGAGATACAATGAGACATCTTTTAAGAAGTAAAATCTACGGTCATTTTCTTTCATGGAACTGCTCCTGCCTACCAAGTGTCTACACTTCCCTCTATTGAAATAATCTATGAAAGTCTTAGATTTTGCCTCTGACAAAAACTTTTTAACAACTGGTACCAAAATAGCATTAATTCATTTCAGGAGCTTTTTGTCTGTCTAAGCTGGAGGTTGAGGTTACAAGTTGAGGTGCCAACAAGTGCAGTGGGGTTGAGCAGACGTCAGATTCTATGAAGTGGGAAGCTGGCTTCAGCTTCGTCCTGTAAGGAGTGACATATCCTGGTGCATGGCAACCTCATACCCACTCTGCCTTTCCCATGCTGGTTTTCTACCCCTCTGAGGGCAGCCTTTTGTCAGCAGGGCTTGCTTGCAGCAGCAGTGTTGTCACTGTGTTGAGAATATGCAGGGAGAGTTGGGGGAAGAGGTGTCCCTCCCAACTGCTGTCTACAATTGCCTTAAATACAGGAAAATAAAGAACTGGCTGTCTCACATGCAGGATGAGGATTGTCTTGGCTTGCTCCCAAATTTATACTGGTCCACAGCTGGTTTGCATGTCCTATAAATGGCAGGAAGTCAGAGCTTCCTTTGAACTCCTTAGGTAAAACCCACTGACATGCATACATGCCTGGAGCTTTAAGGTGCTTTGACAGTGTGAAGGAGTATTACACTGCTTGCTGGACTTCATTTCTGTTCTTTACTGCTGTGGGTGAAGTCAAGTACTGATTTGTCCAGACCCCATAGGGACAGAAGGATTGCAGTCTTACCTTGTGTGTGACTCTGTCCTGTGGCTGGGCTCTCCATTCTCTCTTCCCTCCTGAACTTTGATTACTGTCATGTGTGCTTCAGAAATGAAATGCCAGCTCCACCATTTTCAGAGGCAAAAGATGCAGTCCTAAAATGATTTTGAAATAATTTGATGCTCACATGCTGCAAGGCATCCCACCTAAGTGGTGTGGTGTTCCCATGTGGTCAGTAGCACTCCACAGTGCAAATACCGATAGAACACATACTAAAAAGCAGACTTTTATTCCCTTTGTTTCCCTGAAATGTTAATAAATATGAGCATCTATTTCCTGGAATTAAGAGAACCTCGTATTACACTTGTGTTCTTGACAAAAATTTCCTGTACCAGATTTCCTTTTTGGCCAGAATGTTGGTCCAGCAGAGCCCAGGCCTTTCCTTTTAGATGATGTCTATTAGCCCAGTTCTTTTTAAGAGCATGGGATCACCCTCCTATATACCACAAATACTGTGCTGCTAGAAACCCTGTTTCACAGATGAGTAATAGTTGGGGAATGACACATTTTCATGTTCAGGAGGTGGTTTCAGACACTTCTAACTGTGATTTCATCGCCCTTGGCCAGCAAAATCTGTCAAGGTGGTAAAGTAAGAGATGGCAGATTAGGAGAATGCTATCAGATGTGTGAGAAATGTCTTTCTATAAAGGCAGAGGTCAGAAATAAGAGAAGGGCAGTCTGGTAAGATGTGGGATTCCTGTGTTAACTTAAAACATGGTCTAGTTCTGTTATTCTCTGAACAGCAGGAGTGTGAAACAAGCACTGCAAGTCTTGTCCTGTCCTCTCCATCCCTGTGCATGATTACTTACAGCTTTTCTCTTTCCGTTTGCTGTTCTGACGCCTGTTCTTCCCTGAAGTACTGGGGTGTCCAAGCAGTGGTATGGAGGGGGCAACTCATTACCTCTGCCAGCATGAACATCCAATGTACAAATGAGTCTGATCCACCACTAGGAATAGAAGTGTGATCATTTTGTTGCAAATCTTGAACGAATGTGAACAGCAGTTATTTACTTACTGATTTTTCACCCCTGCTTTTTTTGATGTGGGTCATGTGTATTTCTGTAAGGCACGCTGTGTGTGAAGAGATTGTTTAAATTTCTCAAATTTAGATTATTTCTGAAAAAATAGCTTCTTAAAAGAAGCTTAATAAATAGCTTAAAAGAAGCTATTTCAGGTCGGGATTTTACTCTGGACATGGTGTGGTTCTTTCAACAGCACTGAATACTTTGGAGTGATTGTCATTGAAGTGGTGTAATGATGTGTCTTGTCAGGGCTGGATCCAGCTGTGACGTGGCCTGATGGACACACAGCTGTTGCACTGCCACGTGACTGCCTGGTTGCACACGTTTTGGTCTGTGAAGGGGCGGAAATGGGACTTTATTTCCCTAAGGCCTCTGCTGCTCTTGTTATTTCTGTCCCTGTGTGTTGCCAATGGCTACCAAAGAAAATGCCTAGTAGAAAACTGGAAATGTAATACATTTTTAAAGCTATTTATAGAGAAGCTGTTTCAAGAGGTTTAGACCACCTTAAACCTTCATGTATTTTGTAGGTTAAATTAGTATCCTAACTGATAATCTTCCCTTCAGAGAACTTGCTTTCAATCAGTCTTAAAATACAGTCAGTGCTCTCTATAAGTAGCGCTTCCACCTTTTAGCCAGTTCTGTGGTAATGGTCGTTATGCTTCCAGCAGTGCAATGTAATTTCGTTTGTATGATGCTCCTGAGCAGGTAAAGCTGCTCTTCTAATTTTTAGTCATTCTTGAATTTATTTCAGGACATAACTTGGCAAGATGAACACTCAGCTCCATTCTCCTGGGAAACAAAGGTAAATACGCAGCAATCTTACTTTTAATGTTGGTTTGTCATTTTGTACTGTTCCTTGTGCACTTACACTGTCTTCGTTTTGAGACTTGACAGAATAATGTCACCTTTATTCTGTGAGAGCTGTGCAAAGTGACCATCCTGCAAATGAAATAGGACTGGTGTCTTTGATTTACATTAACAGAAACACAAAATGTACCAGTGTTCTGGCCTCAAGTGCAGGTGTAATACTGATTCATTACAGATTACTTGGTTTTTTGTTGTTGTGAACTTTTTAAACAACTTTCCATATTTAACAACACCAGTGTCTCAGATATTGTATAAACATAACTGCATTTCACTTCTGACATCAGGAGTAAAGTAGCTAGGAAATGTGGTGAGAAAGTACAGATAACTAATAACTTCATTGCGTTCTTTGTTAAAGCCTTGTCTTCAGCTTTTTGTTACATGCTAGAATGTAATAAAACTTGTTAAGCCTGGGGCTATGCTAGAATTGTGTTATTTCTTCTCCAAAAGTATTTTTCTATGGTGGGTTGGTTTTGGGTTTCATCCCTCTCTTCCCCCCTGTACCTCTGGTGTTTTGTTAAAGCATTATTTATGATGGGATTCTTGTAAGGCTGACACAGAGCCAGAGTTCTCCATCTTTCTGAACCTGCAGTGTGAGGAAATACAGTTGCACCATGTTTGTAGCTTGAAGTTTAATTCTTCTTGAAGAAAGTCTGGAAGCAAAACCACAGCCTTTCTAAACTGGGTATGGTGGGCATGGTAAGTTTAATCACATTTTAAACTCTCTGTTTTCTGGCTTTATCTGCTAGAGAAAGCTGCTTTTCCCCCGTTTCTTCCAATTTTTGCCCTTGAACTATGTAGATAATCATGTCTGACCTTACAAATATAATCTTAGCCTAATGCAGAATAATTATTTGGAAATGCCAGTGAATGCTAAATTAATCTGGTTGACCCTAGACGACTTGTCAGCCTTCCCAGCTCAAGGTCACTACTGGTAGCTAGCACCCCTTCCCTGCTTTTCAGAT
The DNA here is from genome assembly GCF_963264785.1 of Psittacula echo. Classification (NCBI taxonomy): domain Eukaryota; kingdom Metazoa; phylum Chordata; class Aves; order Psittaciformes; family Psittacidae; genus Psittacula; species Psittacula echo. The sequence goes on along the minus strand of NC_137738.1, from coordinate 31,468,157 downwards.
ACTTATTAACCTATAACTTGATGTGACTCTTTGGTCCCTGCAGTCTACAGTGCTGCAATTTAAGAGAAACCAATGCCAGTCTTCACTTGCATTAAAACCCCCTTACAAGCTGTGGTGGTTCAGGAGCCAGTGGAGGATTTCCTGCAGTGGAAGTCTGGTAGCTCAGGCAAGCCCTCCTGTCTTTCAGGACCCTTAGAAGAAGCCGCCACTGGTTTTTAATGTAATACTAAAGAGGCTTTCATCATCGGTGAAACTGTCAAGTAGTGAGAGGAGTATAGAGCTCACTGACAGTAGGGTGAAATAAATCGTATGTTGGAGACAGCAGTGTTGTCTCTCCCTTACTTTTTGATGCAAAAGCTAAAACTCAGTTTTGGGAATGTGATAGCTGTAATCAGGCTTCTAGGCTCTGTCTTGATGGGATTTTTAAAGATCTGAATATGTGAACTTCTGGAGATAGTGCTTTGTGTAATGCACTGACCAATGATCTACAATGAGATGCATCTGCACTCAAATGGATTTTCTCTTTAATTGATAGTTGTCTTTTCTTTTAAATACTTGTATGTCTAGTGAAGTGTTTTTCAACCAAGCCCGTGGTTTATCCCTTGCTGATTAAGATTTATTTTTACCTTCTTCCTGGTGTCTCAAAATAAGGGACCAAAATGGATAGATGCTCTAGTTTCATGGTTCTCTGTAATGAATTGAGGATCACAGAATGATATGGGAATGCTTGTGTGACTGATGAGAAAAGTGAGATTGGAGGAGGTTGCTTTAGAAATAATTGTTACAGCTTGTCAAGCTGTGCTTCCCTCTTTTTCACTGCTCCCTCCTTGCTGACCAGAGATAAAAGCTGTGCCTCAGCTGTAGGTTGAGAAGTTGCATGAGTTTTTCCTCTAGCAAAACTCTAGAGAGCTTTGTCTGGCTTTACAGGGTGTGTGTTGGTTGGATTGTGTGGGTTCTTCCTTTTGTTTTTTCGCCGGTTCCTCATACTGTGTCAGCCTTTTAGCCAAATCCTTCCAGTGCTGAGTCTTCCATTTCTAAAGGTGGAGATCCTGCTTTGTGCTTACTCTTTGATCTCTTCCCTAACCAAGTACTTTAATGAGATAATTATGGAAGGCAATTTCTCCATGAGGTACTGGCTGAGGAAAAAGTATCCTTGCCCAATTGGTCCAGCGTGGGGAAACAGTGAAGAAACCTGAATGAGCTGTTTAATAAGGTTGATATGTTGTAAATGCACGTTCAGTGCCTTGTGAGCCACATCTGTTCCCGCTGTTACTTAAGGCTGTCAGGCTCTTTCCATTCCATGAGCTCTACCCTGTGATGGGTTATTCTTTCCATAACATTCTTTCCCCCAATCTCCCTTTAATGCGAAGGTTTTGGTTTCATTATTGTCGTGATGGCGAAATTCCTTCGTTCTTTTGCAGCTTTGCATGAATGTGCTCAGGCTTACCCAAGGAAGGGAATGTGGTCTTTGCCTTCTGATTTTGAAGAGAAGGAGCAAACAGAGAAGTAAATCAGTAAAACCAATAGGCACTTTTTTTTTGTTTTCTTGTTTGTTTTGCCATTGAAACATTTAAAATACTAGTATTTTTAGTAGAAAACTGTGGCACTTCTCAGAAGGAAAACTACTTGGGAAGCGATGAGTTCTCATGGCATTGCAAATAAACTGACTTTTTAAAACTAGAGATTGAATTGGGAGTGATTTGGTTTGTGGGTGGAGCCCTTATGGACGTAACGTGTCTTGAAATATGGGTTACATTTTTAACAGGAGCTGAAGCCAGATTTATGAACTTAGGGCATTCTATTTATGGCTTCAGGTTTAAGTGAGATGAAAGCTGCCATTTTGGCTGAGTTTAGCCTTTGAGGTTTCTTGGTTTGTTTGAACTAAAAAGTCAGTGAAACTCGGCACGGACCCCAAGATATAAATGGAAAACAAGACTCGCGCCGGGGTTTGGAAATAAAAATTCTCTGCAAGTCTTCCTGAACTCAGAACTTTCTGGTTTTGATGTGTTTAAAAAAAAATAAAAATTAGTAGCGGGCGGAAAATATCATTTCAGTCTGCCACCTCAGCTGACGTCCTGGACGCACAGAGCAGCATGGGAACAAGCTGCTCATAATTCATGCTCTTAACTGAAATAGGGTTTATTCCAAATGCTTAAAATTGACACATGCACATCCAAAAATTTGTTGGTCTTGATACAGGTAGAATAGTTGTGAAGGCAGCTTTAGAGAGTCCTTTTTGTACTTTTCGCTTTTTAACTTCTGACTTTTCCCTCTTTCAGCTCTCCTACTTTCAACAGGCCCTCAAATAGTTGTTGAAAAGAGAAGCGTTTGAGGTGTGTTTAAAAACAAACAAACCAAACACTAAAAGAGAAGGTTGTCAAGCTTCAATCCCTTCAATAATCTGGTTGCTGCCTCCCTGTCTGAATTCCTTAATTATATTGCATGGAAGTGATCTGATAATCGTTTAGAAAGAAAAAAAAATAAAGTTGCACTTAGAAAAATTGTGTTTTGCAAACTGTTTCCTTTATCTAAAAGACTAAATATCCTTCTTTGTACAAGTCCTAGTTGGTCTGGGGCTTTTGTTTGCTGTTGCTTTTTAAATATGGAGAAAGTGGCAGAAAGAATTTATCCCCTCCTTCATTAGCAACCTGATATTAGAAATTTTGTTAGAAACTATACTTCAGTGTGATTATTTTAATCAAGCTGGCATAAATGGCAGTGCTTCCTTGGAAAGAAAGAGGAGTGATGCCTGAGGTTTTTGGGTTTTCCTTCACTTTTTGATCTAGACTACAGACGTTTAAACAGTGCTCTACGATTGTTGTTGACTATTAGTTCATGAGCAAAAAAAAACCCCAACTTGTGGTAATATAGTAGCTGTGTTCGGGGTTTATTTTAATCTTCATTGCCAGATGTTCTCAGCTAAGGATTCAGTTACCTGCATCAGTCTTTAGACAGTTTATGAGCATAAACCCATGCACATACCTGATACTGTCAGTATGAGTTTGCTCAGGCTGACCAGCGATAGTGGCAGACTAGACTGCTGGTCTTACCACCAAAAAGCAGATCATTAAATTCCCTCTGAAGCTCCATACTATATACCTTTGGCATTGTCTTCCTGTGTGGATGAAAATTACTTAGATTGGTTTTGAGTGCTTTGCTCTGATTTTGTCCTCACAATTGGTCTCTGCTGACCTAAGGATTTCTTTCTGACTCTCAGGAGATCCTGAAAACACCCATGGTGTGCACAGGAAACAAAGGAAAAACTGCAACTGCTTTGGATCTCATATTTACTTTGGTTTTGTCCATTCAGCAAAGCAAAGTCATCTTCTAAATCACTTTAAACTTGGCTTTCTTACCTCTACATATCAGGCTGTGCTTAAAACAAGTTGCTTTTGACAGTGTTTCTGCAGTCTTTGTCTCAACGATTTGGATTTTTCAGGCTGCCAAGCAAAACAATTTGTTTTGGCTGTGTTGGCTTGACTGTTTAGTAAAATACTACACATTCCTGATAAGTGAATAAGATGCTTAAAAAAAAAATACCAACAAAACCCAAAAAAGCAAGCTCCTGGGTTCTTTGTGGTCATCTTGTTTTTAATATAAACTTATGAACTGAGTCCTGATTTTATACAGTATTATTAAATCATTTCGTTCTTAGTGTGATGTGCTTTTCTTTTAGAATACATGGTTGCCCATGAGTATGTACAGCCAGTGTTATGATTTGGTAGATTATCCCTGCCTTGAGACTGACGTTATGCCTAAATTTTTTAATCCAATAAATAAAATTCCTGAGTACCTTAATATCATCTTTTAAGGAAAGATGGACACAGAACTTCCTAAACCCCACAATGTGTAATATTACTTACACTTATTAGACAGAAAGATGATCCAGGACCTAGTCATCCTTTATTTTAACCCTTGGAATGGTTTGGGACCAGAGAGAGGAGACTGAAAAGAACAGACTTCTAGGTTTGCCCCCCCCTCCCAATGTGTTGAGAATGACTTTCTCATGCAATATCTTGAAAATACTACTGCTGTTAATAGTTTTTATTTGAATTCTGATAACTTTTAAAAGTTACAGTTGGGATTGTACTGGCCTGTCTGTAAACTCTCAAGACTTTGTGGACTGAACAGTTCCCAGAAATACAAATGGTGGGGGAAAGAGTCTTTGTATTTAATTCTTTAGATGGGGAATTAACAGTACAGAAACTGCAGCTCATTCATTCAGTGTCATACAAAATCAGTGAAAACAGCTGGAGACTGAAACTCTATCTTGAGAATCTCAAACTCTGCCTAAATGACAATCACTTTTGACTATCAGATCTTACCACAGTGTAAGCATTTGCTTCCCTGGGGTGGCAGCTGCTAGGGTGCCACAAGGGCAGTTCTGCTGCTAAATGCTCAAGTGCACAACACAGCTCACAGCAGTTCTGTCTCTGCCTGAGGAAAGCAAACGTGGTATTGCCACCATAAGTTTGATGGGGGCCAGGAGAGATGTGCATCAAGATACTCTAATGGCTGGCTGGCTTAGGGAAAAGGAAATGGTTTTTTTTGGTGGGGGAACTGTCTTTAAAAAGTCACCCTTCCCCCTCCTGCTGACCCAGTCAATTGTCAATTTGCAATCTGATGTGAGAAACTGAAAGCAGAACACCAATTAATCTTGAATTTCAAATGTCTAGTGACTCATTAGAATGTACAGTATTACTCATGACTTAGATGTCAGCCTGGGGTATTTCACATGTGGGTCTTCTCCCTCTGTACATGACATTGTCTCTGTCACTGCTGCTCAGTTGTTTGTTTTGGGTTTTTTTGGTTGGGTTTTGGTTTTTGGGGCGTATTTATAGTATTTTATTGCTAACTTTGTGACTTGAAAGATACTGCATATTAATAATTTTCTTCCATCAGCTACGTTTCATAGGGATTCAGATGTCTCAAGTAAACTTGAAAGTCAAATAGAAGCATTATATGTTTCAAGGAAAACAGGGTAACTTGTGACTGGTCCACAGTTCTTGGCTTCTTGAGCTAAGTGTTAGAAGCAGAACTGTATATCTGACCTCTTGGGGCTGTATTCACATCATGCTGAGATGCAGTGCTCTCAGAACCTGTCAGGATGGTCTTATCTTCTTTGCTTTCCTTGGGGGAGAAGGCAAACTTGTGAAGAAGTATTTTCATTCCTGTTACTCCACGTCAGGTCATGACCTGTTTGATCTCCAAAGCACACTGCGACACAAATATGCAGTCATAAATGTTGAGTTGTCCTGTTTTCTGAAATGGAAAGGTGTACGTCGTATTGTTTCCTTTCTAAAAGGACGAAGAGGGCATCATCTCCAGAACATACGAGTGGGTTGGAAAGGGTACAACCACCTGAAGGTGTGCTGTAATGCCACACTCTTCTCTACACTTGAAGCAGTTTGCCACTTCCAAACCAGACCTCTGAGCTGCTATTTGGACCCATACATAACATAAAACATGACCACAGTCAGTGACTTTTGCTCTACAGCATAAGAGCTTCCCAGAAAGCTTGACTTTGCTTGTTTGTCTTGCTGCCATTTCTAATTTTTGTTCTAACAGACCCCTACTTCCCTTCTATCATTGTTTTTCCTGGATCTTATTTCCATCACTGTTCTGGTGGATCTGGGGCTGTGATGGCCCCTCTGCCCTCTGGGCACTGACTTTCCCTCCCTCTTTGGCTGGAGGGCGAAGGAAACATTAGTGAAACTGGCTGCTGTTGTAGTGGCCTTTAGCTATTGTCATCTCTAATGTGAGTCCTGGGGCAGGCAGCTAAGAAGGAAGACTGCTGAAGGATGGAAAGCTGCACTGTTTTAATTCCTACATTACAAGGTAGAAGCCCTCCCGTTGGATATTAGGGAAGTACAGGTTTATTTCATATTGTTGCTTTTTTTTTTTTTAAGCTGGGATTTTTATCAGTTCTGAAGTCTTAAAGCATCTTAACTTCAGGATGGTAAATCTCTATTTGGTAGTGTTGCCAAATAAGCTTAGGGAAATAAATCCCTATATTTTAATATAGGGAATGGCAGTCACTGTAAATAATCCTCAGCATCAGTGAACCCATAGTTTGTTTACGCAGAATTTATTTAGGGGAAAATATCCTGCTCTTAATTGCACAGCATGAGTTTTGTTTAAAAAAATAAAAATTAGAGCACTCAGGTTTTTCCTTCTTGCAGGCAGGGTTGGGGGTTGAGCTGTCGGGTAAGAGTTGCACGTATCCTTGCACTCACCTTAGTTTAGCTGAGCTATAATTACACATCACTTGTTTATGTTCTGCATCTTTTGATAACAGAGTGTATTGTTAATGAAAGCACGGAACTTGGTGCTTCTTTGCCTATAGCCCTGGAAAAATATCTAAGGTATCTAATTGTTTAAAAAGGTTGGGTGCTGGTCCCTGAATCAAATTATGTGTCGTCAGCTGCTGACTGATTAAAAAAATTGGTTGATAAATAATCAGTTGCTGAGTTAACATTTGCACTTTGATGAGAAGTTTCTGAATATTAAACACTAGGCATGTGAGACCTGCCAGTTCTAGAGTCCCTTTGAACTTAACATGCACAATAACGCAGCACTCAAGATCAAACACTTCTAGTGAAAATGATATGCAACTGGGACTTGTTTCAAACTCAGGCCCATAGGCGCTTTTGCAATTTTATTCAGGAAAGGCAATGTAATGAAGTAAAATGGGGAAAACATCACAAATTTGTAATGAACTTCAAAAGTATTTATTAACTGCTTGTATTTGAAATGTCTTCTGATTTTTTTTCAAAAATAAGCAGGTTTTGTTGCTTTATTTTATTTTATTTTTTTATAGTTTGTTCCATTTTACAAACACAAGTCTAGACATTAGGTTGTTATTTTCTGGTACTTGCTATGGTGCTGTGCTCCTAAATACAGTAACTCTTACGTGTTCCTTGGAGTGAAATAAGGCTTAACTTTTATTAGCCTAAAGGGGGTCCAGCTAGTTAACAATCAAGGTTACTGAAGTGGTGGTAAGTAAAATGAACATTTTGAAGTACTATTCACTTCTGGGTGGCTTTTGCAAGATCTGTGTCATGCTCTTAAGTGTGGTCGCTTGCTTCCTTGACCTGGTGTTACCTCTCAGAAATGAGTACAGTTATCTGCACTGCAAGGGAAAACAAAACAAGGCTCTGGAATAAATGAAGAACTGGTCCTGCTGGAGTTGTTTCTTTTCCTTCAGAGGGGCATTAGAATTGTAAAATGCACTTATCTACGCATACCCATTACATCTAATCCTTTATCTTGGAAGTAGTTAGAGTTTTAACATGTTGCCAACTATTTCAAAGACTATAATGGAAGATTGCCTTTTCAACTACACTGTAAAGCTTTTTTGCTTTTTATTTTCATGTAAAACATCTGTGGCTTTCAAAATGCTATTCAAATGTTTTATGGCTATGCATGCTGTGCCCTGCTATCTTGGATGGCATCGGATAACTCAAATATGATTGCTTTCTCTGACTCCTATGAAGCAGGTCTAGGACTCTTGCAGTTTAGACTTTTAAGAAGTATTGTTCTTATGTAGCTACGAAAGTAAACATTTATGGAGAAAATATGTAGCTTTGCTGTGGTATCTGCTCTCTGGGAGTTGCTTAGCTGTGGGTAAAGGTGTTATCTATGTGACTCAAAATCGGAAGTTCAAAACTGTGTCATTGTGAAGAGCTTTGAAATACTATATGTCTTTAACCCTGAACAGAGTCAGATGGAGTTCAGCGTTGCATCTCTGTCCATACAAGAACAAGGTGGTGCCCAGTTGCAAAATGAACAGAGGCAGCCTGTTAAAGCAGCACCTGGTGTCCAAGTCCCTAAATCTTCTCAGGCCAATAAGACCCCTGGTTCTGATGGGTTGATAGCATCCAGAAAAGAAGAGGAGTCCTCTTTCTGGAAGATAAATGCAGAGCGCTCAAAGTTTGAAGGACACAAGTCTGAGTTCCAGTCCCTCACTCCCAGCCAGATCAAGTCCATGGAGAAAGGAGAGAAACCCCTTCCCTCTTTCTACAGACAGGAGTCTACTCCAAAGGAGATGGCAAAAGCTGAGAAGCCCAGCATAACTAAACCAGAGAAGTCTGTTGCCCCCAGCCTACCTTCTGTATCTCTTGAATGGGAGAAACCTCGACCCACTCAACTCCCTACTAGTCCCCTAGATGAGTTCTTTCTTCCTGATCCACCACAGGACCTGGCATCTTCTAGGACAAACAAGGAAGATCCTGATGGTACTATACTTACAGATCTGCAAATGCCTGGACAGGTAAGGACTGCTATATCCACTGACCTTAGATTAAAAAACTTTAAATCTAAGCATTACATTTTTAAAAAACTAAAAAGCACATGAAAATCTGACAAGGCTGCTCTAAGATTAGGGACTCCATAAAGCATTAAACATAGCTAAGTTTGCTGTCTTTTTATCCTGCAAATCCAAAGATGTCTATTTAACCAACATGTTAACTGCTATTGTTTGTTTCAGTCAAGTATTCTTCAATGTAATAAAGTGCATAGGATAAAAGCATCATTTAAATATAATGCCAGAAACACTGACATGGCATCCAGTGGCTGACAGCAAGCTATGGAGCAGTTTGGGGTAAAGAGCTTGCTGTATCAACTAAAGAGTTTGGGGGTTTGTTTGGTTTTTCTTAAAACAGCAAAACATGGGAAAAAAAATTTAAACTTGAAGATAAACTGGAGTCTAGAATACTTCATTGGTACACGCAGCATAGCAGTGAACGTTGAACTAGTTTCTCAGCTCTTTTAAGTGGCAGCCCAACGGTCGCACCCCAGTGCTTTATCCCAGGCAGCTGAACTGCTTTCAAATGTGTTTTTCCTTGAGGTCCAAAATGGAAATGGAATAAGCTTCCAGAATTAGCCTTCTTAATGTTTTAATGTTTTTTGGTTTTAATAAAAAAGTAACCTTAAGCAGCTCAATAGCCAACTGAAGCAATTTAAAAAGCAAATGCTGATCTGAGAGAAAAGAAAGGGAACAACAGGATATGACATTATGAGGGAAAGAAAAGGAAGAGATGTGAAGCCTGAAAACTGTGAACTAGAGGCGTTGTTCTTCAAACAGAGCTGTGCAGTTCTGTTTAGAACCTGTGGCATCACTCTGGCATAAACCTGACATAGACTGTCAGCATGTCACACAGCTTTTTCTCTCACATTTTCCCAACAGTGGTTGTTTAAATTCCAGACAAGGTGATGTAAGGTCAGATAGATGCAGCATGAGGTAAATAGTTGCAAGAGAAGTAAGTGGTAGCACTTAGGAGAGGACAGTACTTAAGCCACTTCAATATTTGGAGCCCTATGTTGGATTTGTTTTGTTGGTTTTTTTTCTCTGAAGCTAAGAGATAATGCTTCTTGAGCTGTTCTGCTACAAATTGTGACCATGGTAGTCCTTTAATTTTAATTGAAGGCTTTGTCACGTTTTCCTAGAAATTAATGGCTTGTTACAGTTCTGATTCCTTTGTGAATATTTTCTAGCTAAGTGAAATAGTTTGAGAAGCCTGATTTTATTTTTTCTTTTTTCATCCCGGTTGAGAAACAATCCTCCCATGTCAAAATGTGAACAGAGCTGCAGAGATGATGGTGTGATTGAATTACTGAATTTTCCTCCTTTCCTATTTCTGGATTATCTTCCCTGTTCTGGGGAAGAGAATCCAGAGACTCATCTGTGTCCCTGCATCACTTTAAATGTCATGGCTAGAAGTGCAGCACTGCAGGAATGAGCACGTTCTTGATGGCCTAGTAAATAACTTGTCAACAAAGTTAAAGGGTGTATAGTTTTCTGGAAACAGCTGGCTGTCATTCCAGCAGGCAATCCATTGAACTGGTGATACTTACATTCTGTGTTTCATTCTCTGCAATTCCCACTCTAGTCTAAATATTGAAAGAACATTTTACCTACAGACCTTTACAAGAATTTTGGGTTTTATCTGGAATTGCCTTTTTGGTCATTGTGAGTATTTTTCCTTGTTTAGCATTTTCTGGTGTAGGTTCTTAGGTATGCTAGAGCAAGGTAATGAAATATTGGCAGACAACATTTTAAATTTCGTTTTGTAGATAGGTAGTCGAGTACTGAGTTTGTAATACCTTGTTTAACAACTACATCTTATTTCTTGTCTGTCTTTTGTTTTTTCCCTTGCAGACTAGTACAAGCAACGTTATCTTGAAGACTGGCTTTGATTTTCTAGACAACTGGTAAAATACACTTCAAAATAGATCAGATCAATTTTGGGGAAGGAGTGGAATATCTTGCTCCTTGTACGTTAATTTACTAGCATTTGTGTCTTTTTCTAGAAGTAAATTTCAAACTCTTAAATGTTGCCTTTGTATAAACTTTTGTAATACCATATGCAGTTTTGGTTTTTTAAAGTGATAGAAGTGTGGTTTCATTTGGGTATTTTTTTAATATCTGTAAAAATTTTTAGTAGCTACTGTATTGAGAGGATGCGAGAAGTTACCATACACGTTAAAGAAAAACAGATGAGAGTCTCCATGTGCTACAAGTGGAACTGACAGGACCAGATTGCTGTTTTCAATCGAAACCTTGCTGGCATGGCTTGTAAGAGATAGTGTAGCACATGCAGTGGTTCCAGATAAGCAAGTAACTCCATACTTCAGAAAACTAGCAAAAAAACAGTATGAAAAATAAGCATACAGATGAATTGCATTGATTTCTATACTTCATTTTGTTTGAAAGTAACTTTTGTACCACTTACTTGAAAACACGTTTCTTTTAAAGAGGGCAAAGGCATTGCCAAAATGATGGATCCAAAGAAGCACTGTGTTTGTACCCTACAAATCTGCTAAAATAACATAAGCGTGTTAGAAAAATGACCTGGGGAAATGACAGCTTTTTCTGGTCTTTGGATTAAAGACTTAGGGGTGAGTGAAGTGGGATGGGATAACACCTAATGAATGGGAGAAACTGTCTTCAGGGAACACAAGCCTAATTATTTCACTGCCTCCTTACTAGAGCATAACTCTTTGTGATAGTAGTGCTGAAAGTACAGCACTGAGAATTGCTGGAGTGTAGATTACCTTTGTGTCAGGCAACCACTATGTTTATGGGAGGTCATAGCAGTATAAGGCTTCTTTGTTTTTTAAGCAGCTTATCGTCTCAAGGACTCATCAACTTTGGTGCTTTCTCCTCCTTGTGGGTACATTCTCTTCAGTGTTCAGGATGTGGGTTACGTTTGTTCCTGAGGTGCAGAGGCATCTCAAGGTGGCCCTCAGAAGACTTGCCTCCAGTTCTGCTTTTGAATGATCTTTGGTGTTTTAAATGTAGAGAACAAGACTAGCTGTTGTTTGAATCTGTCGTCTCTGAAATGCAGCATGATTTACACACTGACTCTCACTGTGTTTACCTCACCTTGAAGCCTTAATTCCCCCTACGCACAGCTAGTGACTGGTCTGCTCCAATGCCAAAGGTTTGACCTTTCCCTTTACCTCAGCAATAGTCCCATAGTATTTGTTTGGGGTAGAAGGCAAAACACAGGGGTCTAATGGGTCTCATGGATCCCAGCCAAGGCTGTGAAGGTCACCATCTCCTAGACCATAATTGTGCTATGCTTTTCATGGATTAGCACTTGACATTTGGTTCAGTGCCAGGGGCAGTTAAATGTGCAGAATTGGATGCTGCAGGATTTTCTTCTGCCTGTTACAGGAAGTTTGAGATGGCCTGGAAAAATCCTTGCATCTAAGTGATGTGCTGCTTGTTCTGAACAAGAGCAGGATGTTGCTAAACATTAAAACTTACTTGTTGATGAAGGAAAATGCTGTAAGCAACCACCAAGCCCAAAACCCCAAGTTTTTCTAGTGTTTTCTTAAAAGGTTTCTTAGCTAACGAGAAAGACTGCCACAGAGTGAAGTGATTTGGTAGCCTCCTTATTTATAGACTTCTGAAAGCTTCTTTACATCCTTCCGGAGATGTGCAAACTCCTGTAACTGGTGGGTACTGTCTGTGCATTCAGCAGTTCAGAAAACACTTGCTGTTTCTGCCAGCCTCGACTTTACTGTGTTTTTTTCTTAGCTGACCATTTTTAGCATTTGCTACAAGCATCCAGCATTAATACAGCTCAGAGAAACTTTAGCACAAATTCTTCAGGTGTGTAATTAGTGTTGACTTGCACCTTCTTTTCAAAGCTGACAGACATTAACCCTGGGGCTTACAGTTACCAGTGAATCTAGTTTGCTGTACATTCAGCTGCTGAAAAGTTGTAAATCGAAGGTGAAGACGTGCGTTCTAATCTTGCTTTGATATGGGGAGATCCAAAACCAAAGTCTCCTGCTGACATTTTAAACCTCTGCTAAATACCTTAAAGCTTCTTAGGGAAGAACCTGGGCTGCCTGTCGATTCCGTCGGCTAACTCGACCCTAATACACATTGGGACCAGCTGGTAGAACATGCTGCAGAACTTTTTACTTATCCTGGTAGGTTTTTCCTGTGCTTTGACAAGAGTTGATGCTCCTTCTTTCTTTAGTATGTTTTTATTAAACCTTCTTACAAAAATAATGTACTTGGTCACATTTTATATTAACGATGTTTTAATAAAGTCACTTTAAATAGAACATTCAAGGCTTTTGTGTTGCTTTGTGTATTGTCCTTTAATCTCTGCTTTCCTCAGTGCCATTCAAGTTGCTTGGGGCATCTTGAATCTGCCTGAGAGTCAGCCAAGAATGATCTGGTCTAGAATTTAGAAACCAAGTTTTTCAGATCAGGAAAAAGAAATCAATACAGCGCAATTGTTTTCCAGGCTTTTAAGTGAGTCTGTTTGGAGAAGTGTCTTTGCTTTATCATCTTATCTGATGGCTGGGGACAGGTAAAGACTAAAATCTATTTGTACTTCACTATAATAAACTTAAACCTAATACACACACACACACAATACCTTCAGGTAATTCAAAGCAGTATCTGGATATAGATTGCAAGAGCAATTTGAAAATGGCGTCATGGTTTAGCCCCAGGTGGCAACTGAACACCCTGCAACCACTCATGCACTTCCCCCAAGCAGGATGGGGAGAGAATCAGAAGAGTAGAAGTGCAAAAATGCATGGGTTGAGATTAAACTAAAGGCGGTTTAATAGGGAGAGCAAAAGCCACGAACACAGGCAAAGCAAAGTAAGGAGGTCATTCACCACTTCCCATCGGCACGCTCACTGGACTTAGTGCAAAGGACCAGAACTGGTAATGACAAACTTTCAGGCAGTTTTCCTTTCAGTTGATAGTTACATTATGGGTTTTAAAAGCATGTCACAACAAGGAAGATGCTAGCAGAGGATGCTGGGTAGACTCCCTTTCTGCCTTTTGCCTTATGCAGCAAGTTATCAAGGTGTAAGAGACTCAAATGTGCACCTACAAGGATAGTTTTTCCTCTGCATGCCCACTTTCCCATCTTCCAGAAATATATTTTGAAAAACAACTCCATTTCTTTATACTTGAGCTGAAATTCTACCAGCAACTAAAAAGGCATTAGAAGAATTTGGTTAGGAGAAAATCAACACCCAATTAAAGGGGTGGTGTTACAACTATATTTAGGATCTGGCCTACACATAGTTTGCTTCAGTCTTGTTTAAGCTCCATCTTAAAAGTCCTCTCATAAAGGCATCTGGGTGCTGTCTCAGCACATGGAGTCAGCAGGCCTCATGACTGAGTGAAGACTTGCAGAGGCAGAGTAGAAAACATGCTGTGGCTGCCTGCCGAAAGTTAGCAATCGATTTACTTCTTGGTGACTTCAGTTGCTGAGGTTCAAACAGCACAGAGGTGTCTTTGAGACCATGGCTATGGAAAATCACTGTTATTGTCCCCTTTCCACATATGAACTTTACACCTCAACACATAATATAACCAGCAGGTTCACAAGGAGGATTTACAGCTTCATCTGACCTCCCACCATATGGGGAGCTTTGACAACACCCTCTAGAGTCAGTGGATGTGAGGTGGGAGATAATCACAAGATTGGTTTGCACCCCTAACCCAGCAGTTCCCCACTGGTACTGAACTGCAACCAAAAGATGCTGATGTGGGACCCAGTTTATTTCACCCTAACTGAGCAGAGGAGGAAATCTCAGTTCTTGATGTTCTTCAACAGACCCTCTGTCCCCTAAAGTTGTCTTCCAAGGGGCATGCTCCTTGTTCTCCTCTCTGCTCTTCACAGTGAAGATGCCAAGGTGCAGGCAGCAGCTCATCCTGCTCCTCACCAGCGCCCTGATTTTCCGGCCAGGACAAGTTCCCATGTACAGCACAGCAAAGCTACCTTCTGTTAGGGAGCTGCTGGGCTGGGCAATCACCTATTACCCCTTAGCCAGGCTTAGCTGAAGCCTGGCAGACATGTCTCCACTCACCTTCAGCCCAACACATCACATTTCAAGCTTAGCAGTTTTCATTGGGCATCACTGTGAATTTTACTCTGAATGTCTTCTGGGGCAGAGGATTCCATTAGGCAACCTCTAAATCACAGCTTCTGTCATCAGCTCTGCTGCCTAATGGATGTGAAACTTGGACCTCATACAGGACCAAGATACTGGGCTAAATGCCCTTGGCAGGTCAGGATTTTACTGGGATGCCAACAAGTCAAAAACCATGTAGCTGCCCCAAAAATAGCTTACTGCAGTTTTCCTATAATGCTGGTTTCCAAAATGAACAAGGGTATAAAGGAAAAACAAAATGAGATGAGTGGGGGAGGGAATGAGTCCTCTGTGTATTTTGGATGGTTCAATGATTTCAGTGACCAACCAGAGGCTTACACAAGGGCCGGATCTCAGCCTCAGCTTTCCTTGTTACCAAAAGCGGCAAGAGTGCTGGCGACCCTGAAGTTCAGCTGACTATTCGCCTCCTGGGCTTGTTCTCTGTGGTCCAATAACCAGAGTGAAGGCAGCCTTTGGAAATTTCCAACTTGCAGCTAGATAAAAAGTATGTTACAGGGATTGTTTTTTGTTAGGAAAAGATGCAGCGCCATGCAGCATTGCAGCAGAGACAGGAGAAGAAAGAAAGGTGGTGGAAAAAGGAACGATGTTCATATGGAAGGGGAAGACTCACCACATGGGCGCTCTCCACCCTGACATTTCCTTGCTACGTAAGCTGAAGCACTGGCTCTAATTAGGTTGGTGGCAAACTTGTAGGAAGCCCACGCTTTATGACAGCTGTTTATTATTAAAGGGTTGACCGAGCATCCTGCTCTCCTTGCCACATTTTTCAGAGCTTACATCTGCCACGAAGGAAACTTTTGTTGTGTGCCTATAAGCTTATGTGTAAGAGAGCCTGCTCTGGCTTGGGTATTGTACCAAACCCTTTGGCTTCCGTCCGTTTGGCCGGAGCACAGATGTTTGCCCAAGCAAATGTCTGTGGCCAGTAATTACAGCTTCTTTTTCACTTCTCCATCCTGGAGAAACCAAGCTGCTGATGGTGATGGGAGCTCCCGTCAGGCTGGCAGCAGTGCTCACAGTGACCGGTGACTGCTGGTCCTGCTGCCCAGGGCTGTGCCATTGCCTCCAAGCCCTTCAGCACATCCCATGACCTGCAGCCTCAGACACACTGAGCTGGTTCCAGGAACTGAGTCTGGCCAAAGTCACAGCAGAAGTACCAATAGATGAGAGTTTCTTGGCCCACTGCCCTGCCAGCACAGGAGTACTGCTTCTTGCTTGTCCTCTGTTTTGTTCTCCCTGGCTCTCATCTCACCGAGAGAACGGTCTTGCTGTCACTGAAGGTCACACAGCATCGTATCAACAAGAAGATGTAAAGTTGCAAGACATTTTAATAATATAGCTAGGTGTCAGGTGCTTCCTTGCACAGAGGCACACTCAGCATATTGAATTTCATGCATATCTTGGCTGTATTTCCTCCAGAAACCACTAAAAGGAGTTGAGAAAGGGGAAGACAATGCTAGATCAAATAACTCCAACTGCCCTACCTTTGGTCAAGTTCTACCATGCCTCTGCCACCAGGCTTGACCCAAGCTTTGGGTCAACCTGCAAATTTTGGTACCAACTCAACTGACTGAGGAACTCCAGCAACAGCACCAGGGAAGCTCCTCACCATTCAGAGTTCACCAGTAACATTGCAGGAGCACAGATGACTAAGAACAAGCTCACCAAGGAGCTAAGGATGCTCCTGGATGGTCTTTCTGCCAGCTGGTTCAAAACCAGTCCTGGCTAGGAGCAATCAAAGCTTGCTTTATGACTTAGATGAATCAACTTCTGACCTGTAGCCCTGTGCGGTCCCTTGTCACTGATGTGTCCAGCATCTCTCTGCCAGGAATGGTGTTTGCTCCCTGCATTCCCAGCATGGCAGGAACTTGCCCAAGCACCAGGCCAGGTCCCTCAAGTCTACAGCCATCCTCCACTGACTGAGGCCTGTCTGTGCCCAGACAGTGACTGGCTTAGATCACTTCTAGCAGCCATACACCCATTTTGGGTTATGCAGGCTCTCCAGGGCTCTAGGGGCATGTTGGTGTTGATGGGCAGAGCAGGAACTGGGGCTGGCAAGGTGGTCACTATATTGCCCACCTCCAGGCCAGCCTGCTCCAGCACTGGACTTGGCCTTCTTCAAAAGGAAGGCTTCCCAGCTCCCTGCCCAGCGGCACGGTTCGTTGTTGCAGAAGTAGCTCAGCAAAACGCCCTGTGCCAGCACAGGAAGCTTTTCCTACGAGGCATTTGGCTGTCAGGAGCGTGTAAGGCAGGCATCAGAGCCCATCTGCAGCCCCCTGGTGTGATCCTCATGCCCCTCAGTGCAGGAAAACATTTCATCTTGAGCTGTTACCTGCTTCCCTGTTCTGCCTTCCTGCCAGAGCCCCCACCCCTGCAGCAAGCATCTCAGTGGCTAGGCCACAGGGAGGCTTCCACAGCTGGAGCAAAAAGTCTCCTATACCACTCTGCTTAAAACTCCCTGCGCAAACTTCTCACACATGCCTGGAAAATCAGGCACAGAAGTATTTGCAGAGCACGGCCATTCCGAGACCGCTGGATTTTTGTGGGCATTCTTTAAATAGGTTATTTTTGTCTCTCTCAACATCTTTATTTTCCACCCTAAAGGGTGCAGAGCTCTGAGATGATCAGAGCCAGCCCTCAGTCTCTTTGCTGGCATCAGCCCAGGGGTGGGCACTGCGGACCACAAGGCCACCAGCCTCCCACTGCCCTCTCATCACACCAGAGCCCAGCTCTTTCTCACTCCAGCGCCACTTCCCGAAGACAAGCGGCTTTCTCCAGTGTAAAACCAGAAAAGAGATGGAAAAACTGGGTTGTGATGGAAAAATCCTGGTGAGGGAAGGAACAACAGAATCGGGGGTGGCTTCTGAATCTGGTCTCACAGGCTTCACCCAGCAGTCGGTGAACGCATTTACAGAGGACTTCAAATGACATGAAAAAACCACAAATCTTCCTCCTTTCAAATGTACAGATTCAGTTAAAATCCGTAAAGGCAACAGCGCTGAGTCCTTCTTAGTTCATTTGCAATGAGTTCCCCGAGGCGTTGCTTTTGCTAGAAATACCGTTAGCATTTACTGTTAAGTTCACTGGGAGGCACTTCTGGTTTTAATTATATAGCCCTTATAATGCTTCCTCTGGCACTCTCTTAGTATGGAAAAAATGAGCATAGGATGCCGACAGATAAAAAAGCTATTAATTCCAGGGCTAACAATGCCAGATCAGTATAGTTACAAACAGATTGGTCCCTGTTACCCAGCCCAAACAGCTGGCTTTCAATGTTCAAATAGGAATGCACCAAATATGACAAAAATGTCTGTATCAGGGGAAGCTAATTTTAGGCACCATTTTTGGCTGGGCAGTAGAAATACTTAAGGAAGAAATTATTAAACTTCCAATTTAAAAATGGGGGTTCAGGACACATTGCACCCAGCATTTCAGAAGCTGTCTCCTGCTTCGTCCATCACAGGTTGACTCTGGACACAAGGACCTGCGTGTGCCACTGGTCCCCACGTGGCTGGGAGAGGTGATTGCCAGCACAGCGGTGTCACAGCCTCCAGGGCAGCACCATGCCCACCCCACAGCCTCACCCACGCTGGGCAGGCAAGGCACTGTGACCAGTGGGGGAGTAAACCAGGTTCCTGCCCCACAAAAGGGGGAAATCCAGCATTCCAGAGCTTCCCACTGCCTCAAGACAGGGCTGAGGTACGCCACACAGCTTCAGCATCCTCAGTTCCCTGCTCTGCTCACACAGCTGAGCCACTTGCACAGGGCTGAGCAGCCTCAAACCTGCCCTAGTGAAGGATGGGGAAGAACCAGATTTGAGCTGCCGGACTGTCTCAAGAAGAGCGGGCAAGATGTGCGAGTGCATTCACCACACACAGCATTGTAGGCAGAGTAATTACGACCCAATTAAAGAGAGAGGAAAAGCGCGTGGCACATAAACAAGTTGTTACTAGAGAGGTACACTGAAAGATTTTTAATTGATCCAGAGCTTCGTTGTTTAAAAATTCATAGGCATTGAGTTACTGCTGCCATATTTAAAATGGTCTTTGAGTTCAACAGCCTCAGCGCTTGCAAGGATCTACCTGCAAAATGGGCTCAGTTCTAAATCCCTTAGAATCATAGAACTGTTTGGGCTGGAAAAGACCTTAAAGATCACCAAGTCCAGCTGTTAGCCTAGCACTGCCAAGTCCACCACTAAACAATGTCCCTAAGCACCACATCTACACATATCTTAAATACCTCCAGGGATGGTGCCTCCACCACTCCCCTGGGCAGCCTGTGCCAGTGCCTGACAACCCTTTTGGTGAAGAAATTTTTCCTAATATCCAATCTAAAACTCCTCTGGCACAACTTGAGACCATTTCCTCTTGTCCTATCACTTCTTACTTGAGAGAAGAGACCGACACGAACCTCACTACAACCTCCTTTCAGGTAGTGGTAGAGGGCAATAAGGTCCCCCCTGAGCCTCCTTTTCTCCAAACTAAACAACCCCGGGTCCCTCAGCTGCTCCTCATAAGACTTGTGCTCTGGACCCTTCATCCAGCTTTGTTGTCCTTCTTTGGGCACGCTCCAGCACCTCAGTGTCTGCCTTATGGTGAGGGGGGCCAAAACTGAACACAGGATTATCACTGATGATGTCCCATTGAGGGTCAGTTTTGTGGCTTTCCAGCTGATCTGTGGGGCAGACCCTCCTGGATCAGGGGGGCATGACTGGGCTCTGGGACTGACCCCACCGCAGAGCATCTCGCCCTGGTGCGACAGCTGGCACAGCCTGCTGGAGCAGAGGAGGGCACTGTGCTCCATCGATGCTGAAACATAGCTGGAGCGTCTGATTTCAGCCTCAGGAGCACTGAGAGCCCTCTTGACTTGCAGCATACCTTTGTAAGTCATCTAAATCAATGCTGCTTGACCCACAGCTGGCTTGCAGACCAGAAAAGCCAAGTGCTAAACTTTAAGCATAATTTTAACTGGCTTCAGCAGCTACCCAGGGTGTCTGAGTCCTGCAGGGACTGGGAGTAAAGAGAGACACCAGGAAGGGGCAAAAAATGCCTGGGATATTTTTGTTTTGCTGTCTAATGCAAATTTGACTGAGAACAAAACTAAGTGTGCAATGTACGTGAAGGATGAAATCTAAAAGCATAGAAATAAGCAGCAAATACTTGCAGGGTGCAGAGCATCCTTCAGGTCTATGGGTGGAAACCAGGGACAGCTGGCTCCTTGTTTCAACACTGTAGAGGCTTCACCAACCTACATTGCAAAGGAACCAGCCAGAAAAATAGAGGTATTTTGCTGTGAGTTCTCTGTTTGCTATTGCCTGCTTGGCCCAGCCATTTATTTAGGGGTTTGAAGGTTGGCTCCCATTTAGAAGCAAAAAACAAGTGATGGAAGTTTGTTAGGGCCTTTGGCATGATGGGGTTTGTTGATGGAAAGCACCCACAGTGGCTGGTTCCCTGACTGCTGCAGGCAGTGCCCAAGTGGGCTCTTCCTTGCAGCCACCACATCCAGGTTCCCCATGTAGACACACACACATGTGCCTACGTCTTTCCACTCAGGGGTCCATGACACCCATGTTGTATTTCTGTTGGCTTTTCAAGCCCAGTGTGTTACCGAGTAACTGGAGAAACTGAATTTCCCCCTTGGGACAGAGGTGAGTCTGTGGCTACAGGCAATTGTCTGTGCAGAGCAGGCTTGGGGATTTGGTACCCTGCCTCTGTTAATGTGAAACTGGATAATCCATGTATGGCGTGTCAAAACCTGGCTGTCAGTAACTTTATGGGACCAGATGCCTCACTACTGGGAGTTGTGACTGAAGCCTTGTACACAAGCTGTCCTGCATGCATATAAAATAGAAAAATATATAGAAAAGATCACTATTTGTAATACCTACTTTATATAAAGCATATACACCTAAATTAATATGCCTCTGTAGTAGTGGTTTTCCATGTCTCCCTCCCTTGTCCATGCATCTGAGAGATGCCCAAGAGTAGAGAGACTACGTGAAGAAAAGGAATACCACTTAGTTTAAAAATGCAGAGCTAGAAAACTAATGTTAGGTCTTCAAATGTCTGTAAATCACTAATTCCCACTCTTGTGGTAGTTTGGTGTTAATGTTTCTCAAGAGCTGGTTGTTAGCGATCAGGGAAACTGCTAAATTAACAGCTCTGGAGACTTAATTGTCTGAACACTTTCAATCATTTATTAGGGAAGGAAATCCCTGCCTGTAAACACAGCCAATGTAGGGTTATTTTATGTCAGGAGCAGGAGTAACACATCAAAGCATTCACAAGCCATGAATTAAGGCCACTAAAATTATCAACAAGGTTTAGAATTCAAAACCCAATAAACTGGGGTTGGTGTTTATTTGTACCCTGGTTCCTGCACCTTTAAGGCCTGCTCAAATGCCATTTTATAGATATTCTCTGTAAACGTAAAAGCTGAAACTTCCAGCAAAAGAGCTGGCAATCCTCCCTTTCTCAGAGGCTGCTGGAGAAGATGAATTTGTGTGGCACTGGCAGAACAACCGTGAAGGCTGCCAGCAAGGGAGGCACCTTTCTAATGCAGATTGACATTCTGAGCAGCAGTGGAATGATTTCCACCCCACAAGAGGCACAGAGCGTCTTTTAGTGAGCCCAAATCATAGACCATGTCTTTCCACCATAAGCAAGGCAGAGATACCTTGCCTGGTGTCTTCTGGGCTGTCTTAGGTCTCTGGTTGTACGGTAATGGCACCTTGCTGGAGAAAATTGCTGTGGTCTATGGGGGGAAATAAGGATGGGGCCACATTTGCCTTACACAGGCATATTGTCCTTGTGCCTTGGGTGTTGTGGGTACATCCCTGCATCCATCCAGAGCAGAGGGGTCCAGCCGCTGCCCACCCACCGCCTCTCGCCATCCTTATGGGGGTATTAGGGGTGCAACATGACTGGATCCTGGCAACAAAGCCACTTTGTCTGCACGGCTCTTCAAATGGCCTTTGATATGAGACCTTTTTTACTTCCAAATTGGCATCTATTTATAGCCAATGCAGAAGTTATATAGTTGCCCTGGAGGATATGCATGGAAGAGCATGAGGTCAGCTCACATGCAAAATTTACAGAGAGTTGGGAAAGTTTCTTTCCAATGCCATCCACAGGGTTTGATCAGCTTCAATGGTTTTACTGGAGGTCTCTATAGGCTAAAACAATGAAGACAAGTGTCCCATTCCCAGAAACTGCATACAGATGGCCTCCTTTTCCTAGAAAGACTTGCCCATCCACTGTTCCTTGACACCAGTGGGCTCTGTGGGACCATCAGTCCCCCTGACAAACAGGTCTCTTCTTAGGCCTTTCGGAGTAGGGATGGAGCCTTTGCTTCTTGATTCCCAAGGCTTAAACCCATGACAATTGCGTCTGCTTATGGCTCATACACTTTCACTGCACTGGCAGAAGGGAGCAGCACATTTGCTCCTTTGTGGGCCATGCAGGCTGGATTGCCACCCAGCTAAACCAGACTTGCAATGAGATGTTTGCAGACCAGAGTGCGAGCTGCGGAGGGAGCCATTGCTCCCTGGCTCCTTGCAGGCTCCCCAAGGCACACTCAACCCAGTGCTTATTTTCTTTCCCTCACACTGAGAACATGTCTTTCCCCCAGGGGTTATACAAACTGCACTGTGGCGCTTTTTCAGCCATCCAGCCAGCCTTGCACCTGTTTTCGATCAAGATTTCTCTACTGTAGCTCTTTTTGGCTCAGAAAAGTGCTTTGACAAGCTTGAAATTTCCTGCCTCGGGAAGGAATAACATTTCTCTAAAAGAGCGCTGTGGATTCTGTTGGAGAGGTAATACCCATGAGCTGCAGAGAAAGTTGGACTTACCAAAAGGATTAGGAACTGAAACAGCCCTTGTGGTGGTGGTACTAAGATGTCCCAGAACTCCTGGCTCCAGCATAGAACACTGGGTCACTGCCATTGTGACACCTTCATAAAGACACTTCTCAACCTTTGCTTCTTGTGCTTAGATGTTTGGCAACCCCAGTTCAAGAAAATACTGCATATATGACATCCTTGTCAGGATTAAAGTCAGTCACTCTTCAGCTAGGCCTGGTGGGGCAGAAAACTGAGCTGAGGCTGCACCTAACTGCTATTCATCCACTCCCCTTTCCCCACTGACATGAAGAAAACCTTCTTTATATGGAAGGAATATGTATCGTAGAATCATAGAATAGTTAGGGTTGCAAAGGACCTTAAGATCATCTAGTTCCAACCCCCCTGCCATGGGCAGGGACTCCTCACACTAGACCATGTCCGAGACAATGTCCCTGTATTCTTCCCTGGCTGCCTGTCCTCCCTTCCACCTTCTATAAGCTTATTTTTTCCCTCTAAGTTCCCTCAGCAGCTCTTTATCCATGCATGAAGGCCTCCTGGCCTTCTTGCCCAATTTTCTTCTTGTTGGAATGAAACACTTCAAAGCTTGCAGTAAGTGATCCTTGAATATCAACCAACAGTCTTGGGCCCCCCTGCCCTCTAGGGCTGTATCCCATGGAACCTTACTAAGCAGGTTCCTAAAGAGGCCAAAGTCTGCTCTCTTGAAGTCCAGGGCAGTGAGCTTGCTGCGCGTTCTTCTCACTGTCCTGAGGATCTCGAATTCGATCATCTCGTGGTCACTGCAACCAAGGCTGCCCTGGAGAGTCACATTTCCAACGAGCCCTTCCCTGTTGGTGAGCACGAGGTCAAGCATGGCACCTCTCCTTGTCGGCTCCTCTATTACTTGCAGAAGGAAGTTGTCTTCCACACAATCGAGGAACCTCCTGGATTGCTTGTGCCGGGCTGTACCTTCACTCCAACAGATGTCAGGGTGGTTGAAGTCCCCCATGAGAACAAGGGCCTGTGAGCGTGAGGCTGTTCCTATCTGTCTATAGAGTGCTTCATTCACAGAGTCCTCTTTATCCTGTGGCCTGTAGCAGACCCCCACAGTAATGTTCTCCCTTTGACCTTGACCCACAAGCTCTCTGTTGGTCCACCTCCCATCCCCAGGCAGAGTTCCATACTCTCCAGCCCTCTCCTGCATGCTTTCATGACAGAGAATAAATCTGTGAGGATGGCAGTTTCTGTACAACAGCCCCTCAAGGTTTGTTCCCACTCTCCTTGACCTATGTCCTCCTAAAACTTTCAGTAAGCTATGTATCAGGTAAATATGTAAACCAGCCATCATCATATCAACACACGGTGAAAGTGATGGAGAGCTACCCTCTTAATTGCTGACCCCATTTCTATTTCAGTCTCTTGGCATATCCTCTAGGAAATGAATGGGATCAGTCATGATAAATCCATTCTCTGTGGCACCAGATAATCTGTTTTCAAGCTGGAGCAATGCTGAGATGCCCGTTCTGGCAGCCTGCTGCTGGATGACCAAGGGCATTATAGTGCAATGTGGCTGCATCCCTGAAGACTTGTGTTGGTGCCCCCTTGTACAATAAATGGGTTTGCTACAGTGCTGTGTCCCAAAATGCCCTCTGAGGTGTGACATATCCCATTCTTGCATGCTGCATGGAAAGGATGCCTCCTTCTAAAGGTCCTGCAGATTAACTCCTGGATGGCAGACAGCCTTTGATACGGCTCTTATGCTGATGGAGAAAGGGTGAGTGTCTGACAACTAAAGGAGACTGGAGAAAGGTAAACGTAATTTGAATTGCCTGAGGGTTTTGAGCCTGGATCTCCTGTTTCTGCTCTAACCACTGGGATGAGAGACGTCATGGTGTGGTGGTAGGGGTCTTCTCAGCTCCCTGTGCTGGGGCTACTATGCTTTGCACTGAAACAAGGTAGTCCTTTGAGAGGTCAGGGATGGAGCAGGTGGTATGCAAGTATTTAAAAGTATGATTTGGTGGTCCTGCTATTCAGACAAGCACACTTGCCGTAATACACTTAACCACTGAGAGCAGCAGAAACTGCTGAAACCCAGGAGTGGGTGACCTGAGTGCTGGGCTGCAGAGCTGGACATGGCTCTGCTCTCTGGCCCCAGTGGTGCTTAATGTTGCCCTGTGCAGACATGGCTACAGCTGAAGGGCCTGGAGGAGCTGGATCTGTTCCCTCAGCCTTCTGTGAGCAGGCATGGGCTAACAGCCCCTTGAGGAGACAACTCAGCTTGGACTAGAGCCCCTTCCCAAAGCCTTGCACATGTAACAACCCCTGCTCGGGTATTGGGGCAGACCCTGGCGCAGCCCCACAAAACCATGCGCCTGAGAGAGGAGGGGAGAGGCAGACACAGGTCTAGGGCAGGGACTGCCCTCCCAGAGCAGCCGTTTTCCCTTGGGGCAGCTTGTTTTCACTGTATTTGTGTCTCTGGACCCAGCTGCTTAGCAACTGGATAAAACTGTCACAAAATGTTGGCAGTGCCCTCCCCACCAGGGCAGGGGCTGGGCTGTGTCCCTGGGGGGGCTGTCTGCCAGGAGAGGTGGCCATGTGGCGCTCATGGGGGGACTTCCATCCCCATCCCTGTCCCTGTTCCCCTCTGTGGGCTGTCCCAAAGGAGCAAGGGAATTTGGCCCTCATACATGGCAAACGCTGCATTGCAGGCAAGGCATGCAGGCAGCTCCTCTCCTCCTGACTGCCTGCAGAGTTGCTGGTACCCCAGGGGCAGATAAAACATGGACACTCTTGATCACAATGCCTTGCTGGATCTGAGTGGATAAATGCTTTTTCTTCTCTGAAAGACCATCAAAACAATACATTCGGAGTATTCTTGTCAAGTTCCTGAAATGGAAAATATTCACCATTCCTGACTCTGTGTTTGGGGGAGATGGGGATGAATACACTGTCTTATTTTGGTTCAGGGCATTTTAAATAAATGCAAAGAAAAAAATGGCAATCAGAAGTTATGGCTATATATTCTTTGGGCCTGTGACTAGTGCCTGCTGCTGTCCTTGCCCTGCTTGACTCCTCTGCCTCTGTGGATAATACTCAAAGAGGCATCCAGGCTACTCCAGAGGCCAAACCCTGCACAGCGGAGCTGACTTCCCTTGAAGGGCCAAGCAAAGGGCAAGGGATAAAAATTAATTAGGGTTTTTAGGAGAGCAGTTTATAGCACAGTTGCCCTTGAAGTGGCTGACGTGCAAAAGATAGTTGTTGGCAATTGCGTTGCAGTTGTGTGTTTACCTCAATCAGCAAGTATTTGTAATTAATTTTTAAAATGTTGAAGTTCCAGCCTTACTGGGAACAGTATAAACTGCCCTCAGCACTCTGATGTGCTTCCAAAACAGACGCTGCCACGAGGCAAAAAGCACAAAGACTCAAATATTTCAGGGGAGAGGCGGGGGAGAAGTGGGGACATGATGCAGTTGAAATGAAAATGACTTAAGTAACTCGGTATCTATGCACAAATATTTAGTTTTCACGACTGGAAGCAACTGCAACTGTTATAAATGCGGTGAACCGCCACATCACTTCTAGCATCTACATCTACAGTCCATGCCTGGGAGCTTTTCGAAGCAGCATGGGATACTTCTGCTCATATTTGTGCTCAAGATGTTTACTGACAGTTTCTGTCTCTGCTTGCATGGAGAAATAGCAGAATGCTGTTTCACTATTTTTCATTTCTTTACATCTTTATGGCAGTTCTTCACAGTAGTTTCCATTAACTATATCCCTCCTGGCCTCAGCAGCAGGTTGGGCAGGAGACCGTCTTCAAGACAAGAAAACGCCATTGCCAAATTTACCATCAGGGTGGTTGGGGTGGCTGAGCTCAGTACAAACTCCAAATTAATCCCTTCTCTAAAGGCTTAGACTCTAAGCTGATCTTGTTCCTTTAAACTCAGAAATGTGCCATGTCTCTGAGCACTGCCCAGTATCTTGGGGAGCTGAGGATGCTGAGAGGATGCATGGGAGCAGAGGAGAGGCTACCAGTACCAGGGCAGCAGACAGCCCCTGCTAGCATCTGGCTTGAAGCTTTAGCAGCAGGTTTTAGACAGATTTGTGGTTCTGTGAGGGAGTAAGAGAGCATGCTCAGATTGCAACCCTGTAGCTAAGTGATTTTTTAGTTTTTTTCCGGTAGTATAGTTATGAAAAATGCCTCTCATGTTCCCCATTAATGGTGCTATTAGCAGACAGGCAGGACTCCCAGCATGAACCAGATTTCGCTAACAAGGTCTGTGTGTACCACATTAGGGAATGTACCACTCACACAGCCTTCAGAGCACTGTAAGTGATTTGCCATTGCTCCTGTAATGGTACAGAGCCAAACATATCTACATCTCACTCAGAAAAGACAGCAAGGTCTTGCTTTGAGTTCAAGATCCTAAATTAGAAGAAAAGAAGACCAGCACGCCCAAACCCCTGTTTCCGGGCACCGAGTGAGCCTCCTGCTCACACACTGGGTGGGTGCTGTGCTGATGAAGACTATCATATCTGGATGGGGCTGTGAAGTCAAATGTCTCCCAATCACCCACTCAGTCACTCACATGAGCAGTATAATAGCAGACCAAAAAAACCCTTACCTGGGATTATATAATAGTCAATCTTCACACGCATTTCTACAGTTACTTTTGCCTTTTTAAGGTGGGTCTTACTCCCATGCAGAAAGAAAATGGTCTAGTGCATAGGACAAGGGGGAGCAGTTGCTGTTCTTCACCTTGATACTAGCAAGGCTTTTCATCACAGCCACCATAATATCCTTATAACCAAAGTGGTGAGATAGGGACTGTGCTGCAGTAGAGCCTGTGTGATCATGGGTCAGTCCGGTTATATGTACAGTCCGGTTATATGTACAGGTTTTCTTGTGCTTACCTGCCCTTACATGGACCTCTGCTGTGGTGATGGGATGTTGTGTAAACCCCAGCGAGCTGGCTGGCCAGGAAAGAGGCTTGATTCATAAAGGACTCAAATGTTTGCTTTTGAATTCCTTGTGATGCAGTCAGCAGGTAACTGCTCCGAGTGGTCAGAAAACACCTCAGGGTGTTTTTTTCTTAAATGCATTAATTTTCTTTTAAATGCAGAAGAGATTTTTACTTGTGCTCCGTTGCTCCTACTTCAATATTCATCACTGTCTTATATCAATCCTGATTCCACCAAGACATTCCCAGCTCTGTGTAAGAGAACAGAATGCTACACTGGTGATGCCAGGCATTGAGACATCTCTTTTCTTCTGCACAGCTTGTGAATGATACTGTATTCCAACAAATTTGTATCCATGTCTAAGCTTGCACGATGAATCAATTAAGGATCTGTGACTTTTTGTTTCAAATATGTGGCTGAATGTTTATAGAACAGTCTAGATTTTAATCCAAACTTTCACAAATTTAGACAGCTGCCTCCAATGCTGTCAAAAGGGCATACAATCAGCACATCTGGAAATCAATATACCTCAGTTAATCAAATACTGCAACCCTTAGCTTTTGCTCAGCTTCCAGTCAGCTCCAGAGCATTTTCTGCATAGTTACAAGATTATAACTGTTAGAAAAAAAGAAAGTGGTCATTTTAAATATCATGAGCCCTGCGTTTCTCATTGTTTGGACTTCACCCTTCCTGCAGCTTGATCTTCCTTCCAGAATTGTTCGTTAGGTCTAAACCTAGAGAAAACGAACCCCTGGCTGTCTCAGTGATTCTGGACAGTAGGGTATGCAAGGTTATTCTAGGGCCATCTCTGTCACTGCAAGAAAGGTTTCAGAAAACGAATCCAGACAGTTGATTCATTATAAAATAGACATATGTTATGAAGATAATCATGGAAACAAATCCTATGAAGACCTCTTAAGTCCCTGGCTTCTATTAATATTATTTTTTAAGTCAGCACCGGCTACCCACATCACATGAATCATACTATGTAAGTCACAGATGCAAAATAGCAATGCAAAACAGCAATAGCAATAGCTGCAGAGATCAGGGCCTTACCAATGAGCACATTTATTTAATCTAAAATTATTATAGTTGCTCTTCTGGAGCATGGTTGCTGTGGGACACAGTCTTGGACTGCCTGGAGGAAAATGGCCTCACACAAGAGATCCCTGTTTCAGGGCCACATATTCCTCTGAAGATCAAGGCAAGCTGTGTGCAACGTTGCAGAAACTGGCTTGTGGGACATGATCTGGCATGTAACAGAGGAACTTTGTTGGTAGCAGAAAAGGACTGATAGAATGTGAAATGCAACATTTTTTCTCTAAATTAAATCTGTGATGAATGTGAAACCTTAGCTTAAGCATCCTTCTAAGGAAGCTTGGACCAAGGACCTCTGTCATAAATATTCAAGGCTGAATTTAACCCAGACATTCCGTGGCCTTCCTTTGTCCACCAGACTGCAGTTCAGGTGGCTGTAACAGGGGGCTTTTTGTGTAGCAACAGAGCATGCTGGAAATAAATTCCAAATGGAACAAAGTTTTATGCAACCTTATATTTTCGAAAGCACCTTACAGTAATCTCTACCCAAGGAGCAATAAAGACCTTTAATCACTATAGTCTGTGCTGTGCTGAAACTAAACACAATCCTATTTCATAAAAACCTGTGGTCACTCGGGGATATCAGTTTCAGGCTCTTTGAGAGGCACGTGTGCCCCATCCAAATGCCTCTCACAGTCCTAAATCCAGTAACAGGCTTTACCAAAAACAAAGTATGATCTGACTGTTAAACTCCTCAAGAGGGCTGGGAACCAGAAAGGGTGGGCAGCATGTATGTTCCTCCTCATGAAATTTCCTGGTGAAGTCTGCATGCAAAGGGGACCTCAGCTGTTTGGGCCGGAAGTCTCAGCAGCTATGTCACCAGAAGCTTCTGGCGTCCAAGTCAGACTTCTTCAGATGTTCATTGCCAGGTTGATAAACTAAGATTGGGAGAAAGATCAACATTACAATAAATTATTTCAGGCCCTTCTTCTTCCCCCTCCCTTTCCCCAAATGAAAGAGATGTTCAAAAGCTTTGCCTTGCTCTGAATTGAACCCATGTAGAGAAGAGTACCTTTGCTCACTAGGCTTTTATATCCTGTCACTAAGGACAAACTTCAGCCAGCGTTTACTTCTGTGTTTTGAGGGAAGGAGAAAGAGCTCTCCAAGCACTGGAAGCCCATAATGGCAGTGGTTTTGTTTGCATCCCAACAGTCTGCATGGGCTTCCATGATTGTTTTGTCAGAAAATTCGTTGTGCCTGGCCCCAGGAAGCTTCGAGTTAGTGTTAAATGAGAGACAACCCACCTATATGACAGGGAGACAAAGAGATCACAGGAAAACAAGAAGCTTGTTCTGAATAGTGAGAGAAGCAGATGATGGACATGCACAGGCAAGGCTGTTCTGCACTCCTGGGAGATTTAGGGATAATGAAAGATCTCCCATCCCCATCTGCAGCTTCCCCTTTCCCTTACTGAGAGCTGTCACCTAAGGAAGGAAAAATCAGGGAATGTTGAAAGGTTGATGAGCTGTCAATACGCCACAGAGCAAGGAAGGAAGACAGTAGCATGGAAGAGATGTAACTAGTGTGCGTGCTGTAAAATCCCAGCCCTGCTGAAACCTCTGGCACATACCCCCTGCACTGTCATGGACACAGATGTGAAGTGCCATGCAGAGATGTTCTGGTTCTTACAAGAGGACAACGCTCTAGAGAAGCCCCATCATTTTGTCAGTATTTATGAAGCTGTGCTCATACCTCGCCTATATTCAGGTTAATATACTCCTTGTTTTTCACACTCAGTGCCTGGAATACTCCTGAAATGAAAAACAGGACACCAGAGCTATAAATACACCTCATTCATATTCATACATGAGCTCCCCATCCCACAACGATGGGTGGCCGTGCCAAGGAGAGGGAAGGCCTGGCGCAGAGGCGAATCACTTAGGATTGCTTGGTGGTGGTAGCTGCTATGACAAAACAAAGTCCTTGCAAGAGGAAATGTCTTGGTGACGTAAGGCCCTTGTGCATATCTCACTTCAGGACTTGACTGGAAGAGGGTGTCCTGAATACTAAACCATCGCATTTGGATGATACTCTAAAAATGAAGCCAATAGATTTGCATTTCTTTCTATATCTTATTTAACTTTTCTCTCAATAGCTTAATTCTTCTGTTGCCACAGATCAAAACAGAAAGTAAAGAGAAGAACAAAACAATAAAAACTGGTGAAGAAAGTTGATTTTGCTTCTCAGAGAGAGAGCTGCATATGATTTGAATTTGGAGTTACACTAATGATCACTTCAGCATTTTTCCAGCCATTTATTCTATCTTTACTACTGCTGGAATGAGAGTGACCCCGCTCACAAATGAACTGGGATGTAGGGTGCTCAATGTACGAGGAACTGTATCTTCTGCCAAAAGTGGACAAGTTAAGTACTGGATATACCTGTCCAAGTACATGCCAATTATCTCTTTGCATGAGGCACAAGCAATATTTGAACCTTAAACTTCTGTGATCTCAAATGAAGCTCATGGGTGAGCCACAGGAAAGGCTGCAACATAGACTTTGCCAGCATTCTTCACATGCCTTCTATGTTGCTGCAGAGTTTGTGTAGCAGGCCCTATTCACATAGGGAAATTTTCCATTAGCAACAGAACATTTTTCACTTTACAGGAGAAGAGCCATCCTAAGAGCAAATGCTAAACACAGCTCCTTTCTGTTAGCCGTGTACACATTTGATCTCAGATATTGTGCAATATGCTCAAAGACAGCCAAAAGAGGAACATTAGGGTTTTTTTAAAAAGGGGAAGAAATTCCAGAGGAAGAAGATACTCACGACTTGCATTCTCTAAGCGAATTAAGCAGTTCAGAAAATCATCAAAGTCAATCTGGAACTGTTCATCAGAGTATCGGAGGACAATCAGTTGCAGCAGGTAGTTGCTGAGTTGGTATCCTTCCCAAAGATATGCACAAAAGAAAAGTGAGCAACCTCATTGGCCAGGGAGGAATCTGCAGATCTCTACTAACTAATTTTGAAAACCAGTTAATGGCAGGATACTCAGTGGCACACAGCCATCCTGAAAGCGATCTGACCACAGAATTCTTTAAGCTTGCAATGCATAACAAACTCTGAACAAGAAATTTTGCAGTCACTGCAGTTTCTAGTCCATGCGCTTTTTGATGTATGAAGGACCATTCTGTCTCCCTGAAATTTGGAGGGATTTCTGCAAAACTAGGTGCTTTAGCAGAAATAATTTGCAGTGAAATGCACTGACTGCTCTTCATAACAAACAGCTTACTCACTGTTGTTTCAGCCCTTGAGTGCAGATGGATTCTGAAGTGGCTTGTTTCAGGGTCTAACTCTGCACATGTTCAGCCCTGTTGAGTTCAACAGAGCTCAAGAAATACATGAAGACTGCTCTCACTGACTGCCCTGCAGGACTGGAGATTCCTGGGCAAAATCAGTCTACTTGATGTCTTCTCTAGGTGTGCAGGTCCTCTCTGGGATTTAAACCTCCATTCTGCTCAAGGGCACCTGGCCAGCATAATTGATTGCAGCCCTCTTCAGCCACAGCCGATGTGCCTGACAGGTTTCCCAAATAAAATGCAGCGCTATCCTTACCTACAGCTTTAAGTGCACTGCGAAGCTCATAGGAGGACATGGACCCAGATTTATCAAAGTCAAATTGAAGAAAGATATTCTATAACAAAATGAGAACATGGAATGTTTGTATGTATATGAAAGGGAGCACAGACATGGCACAGAAAAGCAAGGTCTTTATTGCTAACTTGAGCATTTAAGAAAGTTGACAAAACTTTGGTCCAGATCAAGTCTGATTTTGTAACTGAGGAACAAATCTAGGTCACAGTTCTCTTTGTCATATGAATAGGTTGTTGTGAAACTGCAGCCAAGTACTGCCAAACCCAAGTATTCAAAATAATGAGCTGCTTTTTGTAAAAAACTGCACAATTTTTCAAAAAGTGATTTTTTCCTGGGTAGGATGTATTGCTCTTTGTCTTTTAACTCTTAACTGATGCATCCTCTTAATCTCTTGTTATGTTTTTCTCTATAATTCTGAAGGCTAGCGACAATTCCTTTAACATGAAGTTAAGACTGTAACTTGCTCATTTGCTGCTAGGTATAAAAGATCCAAGCAGCCACATTCATGGTACAACCAAGAGAACTGGTACAAACATTCAGACCTAAATATTAAATAATTATGAAACTGGAGTTAAATTCCATCTTTTTAATGAGATGACAAACTCAGCTACCCTTGGGATGTATTTAGAGCTGTCATCACACTCATCTTAAATTTACCCAGCAAACATACGTGCAAATCCTCCAATAAGATACAAGGATTTCTCAAACGCCCTTGTTAAAGAATAATGCATGCTTTGTTAAAAGAAACGTGTCATTAGTACCCAAAAAAAGTATTTGCCATTTTTGATGGGCTAGACAAGAAGCAGAGAACTGCATATCTTGAATGCTTGGGTGAAGCATGAATTCAGAAGAAACTATTAATGACCATAAGGAAACAATTATTTCGCCTTTATTTGAATATTCAGTCTGTGGCCTGATTCTGCAAGCCTGTTTATTCTTACTGCCATATACAGTGGCAGAAAAATGTGTTTAAATTTAGAATCAACACTTTCACAGACTTCGGTACAGTTGACTCCTGAGAGATCAATAAAGGAAATGCAGTGACATAGGAAATTATTGTTTCCTACAAGTTATGAATCATCACTTTCTACTTCTGTACAACAGCAGTAATGGAAACCCCTCGAGTTTCATTTTGATTGGCTTGTTTATTAGTGTCCTTTGCATTCTTTATCCCAAACATAGTTGATTCGCTTACAAAAATCTCTGTTATTTCCAGAAAACCATTATGGTTTAGCATCATGGAAAGCTAAGCATGTCTTTGACTATCCAAAACAAGCCGCCATACTTTTAAAACATTTGTTTTGAGTTAAAATTTGTGGCTTGTAAACACTCCTGTCTCCACTTTTGTCTGCACATACATGATAAACTATGCAGGAAATAGCTAATGAAATGGAGAAACAAATACAATGAATAATGTCACCTACTATCCATTTCTTCATTTTTCCCCAGAAAACTTTGAACTCATTAAATTCCAGTTTCCCATTGCCATTGGTCTGGTAATCTGAATTAAGGAAAAGGGTTTGTTACCTGAAGGTCCGAATTCTGTCTGAATTTATCAGCACTGTTCCTTTAAGCAGAAAACGTGAAGTTGCTTGGAATGCCTATGGTGCCACTGAAACCCATATTGGGATTTCTCATGAGGTGCAGCTTGAGCAGTTACAGTCATGGCTGTGGCTGTGATACTTGGGGAACATTATGTGATATAAAAACACAGCTGAGCAATGCAGGCTCCACAGGAGAAAGAAAGACAGATTGTTCTGAGGCAGGAACAGCTTTGGATGTAAATCGGATATAAATGATTCAGAGAATTAAATTACCTGACTGAAACAAATTGCTACTGTACTCAGAGGAGTTAGTTAGTCAACAAATGGGCTATTCAGTATTTTTACCTAGAGACCAGGCTCTGTTGCAATGGCTTAACCAAAAATTAATGGGCATTGTGGGGTGAGGCTGGCAAAATATGAGTCCTCATGGTCTGAAAAATAATGTCTGTATAGCATTTCTGAGAGGCAGTGTTTAGATCTGCCTGTCCTTCCCTCTGCCTGAAATGTAAGGGTCTTTAAATACTTATTTCACTGAGTTACTGATGTTGCCCAAGCGTAGCTCGCTTGCATGATGGAGCACTTGCTCTGAAATGCTAAATAAGGAATGTGCCCATTCCCCTTCCCATTTCCATCTTACTTGCTGGGACAAAGCCCTTGCTCAGATGGACACTAGCATAGTGAGCATTCATAAAAGTAAAAATGTGCCAAGTGGGGTCAAGTTAATGCCGGTCATTATTTTAGCACCTACAATGGTGACATTATTGGGGCACTCGGAACCCCAGGACATTACTGCTCCTGCAAAAAGTCACTGTCAATTTACCCAGCCAGGTTCTTCTCCCTGAGGTCTTGTAGAACTTTGCCCTCACTTTGTGCCACTGCATGGTGACAGTAGCCGGGGAATTTGGTGGCACTGGGAGGGGACTCTGCCAATGGTGACTTGGGTTTGCATTCATGTAATTTTGTTCCTCCATGTGCTCCAAATACCATGTCCAGAGTGTGATGGCTGTGTCTGTGTTCCTTGTACTGCTAAAGCAGAGGAAGGGATGTTTCCCCATTTATTCAAAACTATGCAGAGATTTGCTTGGAAGCATTGCAAATAATGGAAACTATTTAGTTATATCCTAAATAGTAAACCTAGGAATGCTGCCATGCTCCTGTGTCAAGTGCAGACCCTGGCTCTGTACCAATACCATGTAAGGATGAGATGTGAACATGGACCAGCTCCCTATTGAAGCTTGGCTCTTAAGGGAGGAAATTCAGGACTGGTGCCCTGTTACTCACTGCATCTGCATGGTGACTGATCTGCACTAAATTTAAACATTATGGATATTGCTTTAACAGGACAGTTTTGTCTGGTTTGGTTTTCTGTTCTAGTGTTTGAGAGGACATTACCTCTGTCATGGACTAGAGCGAATAAAGCAAAAGATAAGAACTTCTCAGCTGAACAAGCAAGACATAAAACAAATGTTAGATACTTGCCTTGTTAGAACAGTATCTGTTCTGTCTCACATGTAACAAAATTGTCTATCAGGAAAGCATGCTGTGAAAAACAGGCCTACCTGAGGAGAACCCATGCCAAGCAAACTCTACAGGCACCAGAACATTGCAAAGGATGAAGCTGGCGGGGAAGTACCAGGGCTATGATTCATCTCACCTAATGTCTGAGCAGTTATTTAGCATTCCTCACGGTCAGAAGCATCCAGAACAAGCATAATTAAACCATCTTTTTCATTATCTATAAAGGAAGTCTAGAAAGCTAGCTTAGATGTAGACACCTACACCACAAATGACTAAATTTGGACAAACTTTTCGCCCACATGTCTGCTTCCTGGAGTTCCAGGATCTAGCTGTAAGACCAGATTTTCCAGCTTTTAGTCTGGCTGTCAAACAACCCCCACAGCTTTGATATCAGTAATTTTCAACACTCTGCTGGTCCTTAATTTCTGACCTGTAACTTGTAGGCACAACTCTGCCTGGTGAACTTAACCCTCCAGACAACAGACTTTTCTTGAGTTATCTCTTCTAAGCCTTTTTCAAATGAACCACTGCTTGAAAAATGCACTGGTCTACATGGAGGTAATTTGAGAATTACTTTTAAAAGTGCTCAGCATTAAAGCATCTGCCTCTAAGACTGCAGTAGGAAATAGTCTGTCTTGAAGGTCTTAACCCTAAATTTCTACAATAAAAAATCAGTATACAACTTTCACGTGTTTTTTTTTTTCTTTGGTAGTGTTCTGCCATGACATTACCACATTCATCTCTGATATCCATGACAGGTAACCCTACGGACAATTATATTCAGCATTCATTCAGCCTCACAAGCACTTATTCGAAAGGATACATCCATAAGAGAAATGATATTTCGGCATGAAATGAGACTTAAATTCTTGAATCTGATGTTCTTTGCTGAAAAAGCACAATAACAAGAAAGAAGTCACTGGGTAAATCTGCCTTTTATAAACTGAAAGTAGAAAATAGGATTTCATAAGTGGGCATAGCTGCCTCTTAGTCCTCATGCTGGAGGCAGGGCAAGGTTGTGTTTAGATCACAGACCAGATGTTTTCCTGGCTCTGCACAGTTGGCTAGAGGACATCAGGCAAGAGTCATAACACAGCCCGTCTGTAAATGCATTTAATGGCAGCTTTTGAGAAGTTCTTTACACCCCTTACCTCAGAGGATATCAGCACTTACTTCTTTTTAATACAGCATTCAGAACATATTCAAGTTCTTCTGCAGATATCTCCATGTCCTACAGTAAAATAAAATACAGGAAAAAAAAGCATAGCATCTGTTACTTGAATATTTCTGTAATCAAACATACCAAAATCCTCAAAATACACAAACATCACCCATCTGTACTTTATTGCAACTCAGGAAAAGAGAACCATACAAAACCCAGAAAAGGCTAAAAACTAAAGGGCTGCTGTGCATAAAGTTGTCTGAAGGAGACCTCCAGCGGGAACCATTGACTCAGAGAAAGTAAACTGCAGTTGGACATTGAACCAAATAAGCTCCCTCAGACCTTGAGTTCCCTTTGGTCCTCCTCCTTGCTCACCAGCAACTGCACCCTTCTCCAACTAGACATAAGGCATGGTGACATCTGGTGCCCAAACAACACACTACAACTAAGCATACCCCCAAAAAACGTGTCACCTGGCCCGCAGAAGTGTCTCGCCTCTTTCCATATCTTGCTATGACCCACAAGGGTTTTGCACTCACCTTTCCTGAAATCTGCTCAAACAGTGCCTTGAAAAGCTTTTCTTCTTCAGTTTCTTCTGGGCTTGAGGTTGGGTTTATGGGCTGCAACATCAACCACAGAAGTCATTAGAAGAATTGTAAAGCATTACATTTCTCCTGCATATAGCCCCTCTGTGCATCAGAAGACCAGAGTACATGTTAAAATAAGGGTGCACATGCTCCCGAACATTGGTAGACCTGAGGACACCCAACCATCTAGCTGCCCAAGGGGAGTCTCACTCCTTCATTTTCTTTTCCTGGGCAGTTGTGTAATCTGCCATTGCCTTTGCTATGTCAAAATCCAGAGCACCCATCCTGGCAAACAGCTCTTCTCTCATCCCACCCATGCACCACTCTGATTCCCTGGTCCTTGAACAACCACAGCTATACCAAGCTCTTTCCAGCAGCATTATTCAAGGACCTCTTGTCCTTCTTTAGAGCATCAGGCAGAGGTGGCTGCAGTTTGGTGCATTACTCGGCACCATCCTGAGCCTGGAAATGCTTACAGCTGGCTGCCAGCTGTGTCTCCGTGCAGTCTCAGAAGTGTAGAGTCCAGGCTTCAGTCTACACTGATGACCAGTGAGATGAAATAGTACAGAACCACTGCTATAATTG
The DNA here is from genome assembly GCF_963264785.1 of Psittacula echo. Lineage (NCBI taxonomy): Eukaryota > Metazoa > Chordata > Aves > Psittaciformes > Psittacidae > Psittacula > Psittacula echo. Next base: position 31,430,828 of record NC_137738.1, on the reverse strand, counting down.
GGGTGACCATGTGAACAGAGAGGAGTTCTTGGGCCAAAAATGTGGGGAAAAAGAAGGCAACAACACAGTGTAGGAAGCAAAGAGTAGGGCTTTGTTTTGCCTACCCACAGAAGATACAACATGGGTACTATCTAGTGTACTGTCACCAGAGTGGCTATGCTGACACTTCTTAGCCACTTACAGTTTTTTTGACTGTATCCATTTTAGAATCATAGAATGGTTAGGGTTGGGAAGGACCTTAAAATCATCTGGTTTCAACCCACCTGCCATGGGCAGGGATGTTCCTCACTTATTTCTGCTTAAATTTGGATGCAGTCCCTTAATGATACTGGGACAGGTGAACAGATTTACTTTGCTACTGAAGGTGGCCCAGGGAACCCAGAAAAAGAGATACACTTGTTACCTGGTCCTTGGAGGACACATGAGGTCTTGGCTTAGCTTATTTCCATGGCACACCACAGTTAACAGTTTATTTGCAGGGATACACTTAAACAGGAGCTGACTCAGACTCAGCTGCAATTAGCGCTCAGCAGGCAGACCAGGCCATTCAGAAACAAGAACTCAATCATTTCAATAGGCACACACATGTGCCTAGCATTCCCTTCCAAGCCCTGCAGATATTGATAAGTAAAATGAAATCATTTGTATGCAAAACCAATGTAGGTCTGCCGGCATTCTCTTGGCTCTTCTTTTTTTCATTATAAATCAAATTTTAAAGATGTGAATGGCCATGTGCCTCTCAGGTGCTAACAGGTGTGCTTTCACTGCACCCATGGTGGCTGATACACTCCTCTGCCACCAGCTGATGCTGACTGCCTTCAAGTGGATGCAGAAGCACAATGATCATGATTTTGATTGTTACAGCTCTTTTACCATATTCAGCAGAACTGGCTGTTTCAGTCACATACACAAAGCTGGCAGTTGTGTAACATTCCTGTGAAATGAACGTGTTTTAGCCAAAGACAGTAAAAGAAGTGTGTGCTGGCTTCTGCTGAGCTATTCTCTTGCTGTCTTAATTCTGTAGGCTTACCTCAGGGAGATCAATGGCAACGTTCTGATCTAGATCCCTGGAAAAAACAAAACCTTATTCAGTATCTGAAGATATTCAACATCTGCTTGGGGTGGAAACTTGCTCATTACATTTTCCAGAGGTGAATGATAAAACTGTATTTTTTATTGAACAGGTTAAGTTTAGATAAAATTCATCTGACAATCACAATTTTGCACTGTTTAAATTTTGGTGTAAGCCCCTAAAACCAGACTTGAAGCAGGACTCAGGGAGGGCACAGCTGTGCATGCTGCCTGCTAAAGTATTCATCTCGTTCTTTCTTTGTTGCACACACACTTTTTCCTCAATACCCCTTTTCAGTACAAAATTGTCATTTGGACAAACTCAGGGAGGAAACGAGCAGGAAACAAACACTGCTGCATTCACAGAGTCCTGACCATTATCAAGTAGCTAGCAGCTCTTACTTGTCAAGCTTCTGGCAGGCTCACCATGGCAAGCCCTATTTCACCACCTACTAAACTCTCTAAAAGGAGTGTCAGGTTTAGCAAAAATGGGCAGTAGCTTTCCATGCCAGGGCTCTGCTCTAGGGCTGGGTGCCCCGCAGCAACTCTCCCCAGTATCAACCAGCCTGACATGCAGGTGAACACCAGAGGGCCACAGGGCTCACACCTGACTTACTCAGTGATGGCCTTCTTCTCAGAGAAAATCCTCAGGCAGAAATCTGCCTCCTGGTGCGGCTCAAATGTGGTTGGAATAAGAATGTAATCGCCTGGTGGCAGCTTGAATCTGTTAGACACTTCCCGTAAATTAATATAGGTTTTGCTCCTGGCCTTGGAGGGGTGGTACCTGAAGAAGTCTTTGCCCAAGTGTCCATCTCTGCCAGGGCTCTAGAAGGGCAAACAAAGACAGTTCTGCACTATCAAGTGTGTGCAGGTGCCATCCTTGCTCCTTTCCCAGTCACACAGCCAAACTGCTTGGCACAAGCCTCTCACCCGGCTGGGATCCTGACTCTCATCCTTTCATCCAGGTGCTTGCAGCAGCCCAGCTCCCACCTCATAGCAGAGACCCACTACTGGTGGTCCTTTCCCACCCAGAAGGCAGTCTAAGAGGATTCTGGAACATTGTCTTCCTGCTGAAATATTCCCTGCTATTGAGTGCCACAATCCCAGGCAGGGTGTCACGGAGCAGTAACAACATATTTGCCAGTTCCAACCTCACTTGGAGGGCAGGCACTCCTGTACCCCAAGAGGCTCATAAGAAGCAACATCCCCTCTTTAAGAGCCAGGCAGGGGTTGACAGAATCATGGGGCCAAGGAGTCTACCCTGGGAACCCAGGGCCCCGTAGGGACTCTTAAATCCTTCTCTGAGAGGACATCCTCCCAGCCATGTAAAAATAGTCTGTGGGGCTTGTTGTAACTGAGAAGATTATTTCATGAGCAAGGGCCCTAAAAATACATAATAGCTGGCAGGGGTACAAACCCAGAGAAAGATGCTAATACTGATATTGTAGCTACTGCGCTTTAAAAGCAATAAAGTACCTCATAAATAGAGTAGCCAATGGTTAGCATTTCAGCGCCAAGCTTCTTGAGTTTACGGCGATCCTTCTGCATCAGCGCCGCTATGAATGTGCACTCATCTTGTCCATCATCTTTTTCTGTCAAATGCAGCTTGATTTGTGGGTTTGTCCAGAAAGTCTCTGCCAATGTAAAGAACACCAGAGAGTTCCTTGCCTCAGAATAATAATACCACCACTACTACTACTAAAAGAAAAATAAAAGAAGACAAAAAGGGCAATTAAGCTGAGGTTTTGCTCAAATTTAGTTTTTCCATTCGCTGTCATGCTTCTTTCCACTAAGCTCTGCAGAAAATAAGCCAAATTCTAAAGTCCTTCATGGAAATAGGTGTAGAAAATATTTTAGGCCTGATATTTGTTTTAGTTACTGTGGTTTAAATAAAGTTGTCAGATGGGATTTTGTTAAAAGTACAGTACTACAATGATCCCGTAGTGCTGGTGCCAGTCTGGAGTAATACACTTCAGGTCCATGCTGCCACTTCAGAGCCACATAAACATGATGGTTGAGCTGAATTGTTTTCTCATTTTACACTTACTGCTGCAATTTAAGGGACATATTTGGAGGTAGTCCTGCTCATGTAAATGTAAAGAAGGGGCAAATCAGATCCAGTGATCTTGAGAGCAAAGAAAGCAGCTCTTACACTGCAAACTCTCAAGTGGGACCATATGAACATTTGTCCTTTGGCTGGCTCCTGCTAGCTGAGCATCAGCTGGCCTGGCCTGTACCCACAATTCTTGCTATGGGGTAACAGGAAATGTGGCTGAGAGTGGGTAAAGACTTCAGTGCTGGCTTCTCAATCAGTATCTATTCACCTAGGAAATTTCTACATCCTCCTGCAGTGGATCCCCGGACCCAGCTCCCCTGGTGGATGGTCACCTCCCACTTGTGCGCAATGCTGTCGTCCAGGGCATCTGGAGTCAGGTTGCAGATCTCAACTTTATCAAAATGCACTTTGAAGTCTTCAAATTTCATCCTGAGCAAAAGACATGGGAAGGGACAGGCAATCATTCACTTCAGTGAAGGATGCTCAGCAGAATTACTTACACCCTGGAGTCCGAGGGCCAGATCACCAGCTTGTGTGGATCTGAATAGTTTCAGTGACCATGGAGATATGCGGATGTTCACCAGGGGAGAAACTAGCTCTCACTCACTGTGATGTAAACCTTAAGCAACCTTACTGTCCGGGTCTCTTTCTGACATCTGTTAATACCTTTCTTTTTACACTATAACTCTGTAGACTTTATTCAGTTACCATTGAGCATAAGATGAAAATACAGGACACTGTCACAAAATCTGTAATGGAAAGAGTTATTTCATCAACACCATCCTGGCCTTAATGGCTGCATCTATATCGCCAAAAAGCCTACGAAAGTATGGCAGGCATCTGTGCAGGAGCTATATCTAACTACAAAGCAGCTAGTGCCAGCCACATTACAGCACTACAGGGGACGTATGGTGATGGATTAGCTGAGCCATGGTATGATTAGTCTGTCTGCACTTCAACTAAAGTCACACTTGGGCCTCTGCTAAGGTGCCTAGTTTCAAGCAGCTCACCCTCCCCTCCTTTATGAGAGCCTAGGACCCTGTCCTAGCAAAAACATACACCAAACATGAGAGGCAAAAAGGGTGTTTGGACTTGAGTAGTGGCTCCTACCTGCCCTTTAAGGTGGTACAGAAACACTGCTGCCTGCTACTATGTCACATAGAATCCTAGAATCATAGAATGGTTTTAGGTTGCATTACATATATTTTGTACCCAAGGTGGACACCTATACTTGGCCATGGGAAGGAGGAAGCAAATGCCACAAGATACATGTTTTTTGAGCTGTTACGCTGGGCTGGTTGAAACTAGACTGCTCAGCATGCTGAGCAGCAGATAAGCCATGCGATTTTATCTACCAAGTAAAAGGTCAATAAGATACCAACAGTCCTGCTGGACAAGGAGCCTTGTGTTCAGGGCTGAGCAAACAGCCAAGAGAAGGGGCAGCCAGAGCCAGGCACCACAGAGCATGGTGTGCCTCCCTGGGCAAATGGAACAGAGCAGGAAAGCTAAGCGACAGCAGCTTGCGTGGTGGGCACTGATGCTCTAAGACTGAAGGTAGCCTTGGTAGACTGAACTGCCCCCTGTAAAAAAACAGAGGTATTAGGCCTTTCTGAGGGCAATTTAGCATCCAGATGTGTCCTCTGCCCTTCTCTTTCCATGGACCATGAAATAATGTACAGAAACTGATCTCTTCCCTAACGCAAATTTTAACACCCACCCTTTTCCTCCAGTGGCCAATGCCTAACAACAGAATGGAGTAGCAGGAGAGCAAAAGCTCTCCAGGACTGCATTTTTATATGCAACAGTAGTTGATAGGACCCAGCTAGCCCTCAATGTAGCTCATCTGACCATTTTAATGTCTTTAGGGATGTATCATGTATCAAGCCTAATAGGGAAACTATCAAGGTGTGAGGCAAACACTCCTTAGAGAAATACACAGAAGTCGAAAGGTATTAGGAAAAATAAGCCTGATGGACTGGGTGGAGGTTTAGCTGGTATCAAACTTGCCTGACTGGTTTTGGAAGCATTTCTTACCTTCTGCATATAATTTTTGTCCACTTAACCCCTTCAGTAGAAATTTCTGTCCCATGGGCTTTTGTTTCTGCTCTGAATGACTGAGATGCTGGATGAGGAAGGTCAACATTTGTCTGGGTATGCTCAGCCTCATTAATTTTTATTTGCCTCCCCAGGGGACTTACTTAACTCTCAGCTTAGCTCTGTTGGACAGACTTTTTAATGTATTTCGTTACTCATTTGATGCCTACCGGCACGTTTGCACCTCTATTACACAGCCAGGCTGTAAGTTGTGCTCTGCATGGACTTACTGGAGTTACTTGGGTTCCAGGTAAAGTCTTTGACTCCTTTCACCCCATAAGTTCCGGCTGTAGACAGGTCAAACACAGACAAAAAACCCCAAACCAAACACAAAGCTTTTTGGAAAAACTGGAAATGCCCTATTTCATTTGCAATGTCAATAGCAAAATAACTCAAAATAGCCTAAGTAAAAATATTTAAGTAATGGGTCAATTACTGGACCATCTTCCCTCCAGAGCTATCAAAACTGGGGATAAATCATTTTATGTGGTTTAGCCTGCTGCATTGTCTATCATAAATCATTTTTTGGGCCTAAAGTTGAACTTTGGTTTAATTTGCATGAAAAATCTGGAATAGCCCTCTGCATAGCTCTCTGGATTTACCTCTATGTACAAGAGATGAGCATTTGGCCTTAGAAAATGTGATTAGACATATTGTCAGAAGTTCACAGCATGGTTGATATGTGGGGGGGCATCATGTGCAAGTCAGCCATCTGCTCTGTCTGAGATTGTGAATTTGGCATGAGGAGCAATTCACACTTTGAAAGCAATTTTCACCACTTTTTTTTTTTTCTCTTTTAATTTCATCTTTTCTTCAAATTTTCCATCATTTCACACATAACTTTGTGTTCTTTTACTTTTTGTAACAAGTAGCATTGCTCCTCAGGACACCCTTCCTTTCCAGTGTATGACTAGCATCAACCCTGAAGGCATTTCAAAGGTGATAGAGTGCAATATAATGTTCCTTTCTGTAGAGCCTGCCTTTATTCATGGGAAGGATTTAAAGGGTGTTACATCAACGGGAGACACACGGTATTTGAAATATGCTAATGCCATTAACTAAGCTGACTTTTAAAATACCTTTTGTTATTAAAATAGACATGGGCAAGCAGGAAACACACAGAAAGCCAAGTTAGCATTCTACCTGCCCTCTCCTAGGTGGAAACTGAGCATTTTCTCACACAGATACTTTCCTTATTACTCACTTGAACCATGATTTCTGACTAGATCCACACGCTTTAAACCCCATGGCTTACCAGAACTCTCCATCATCCTGTGCTGCCTGAGACAGGCGTCTCTGCTCTGATGGGCCGACTGAACGCCACTCCAGAGAGCTGCAAGAAAACAAACCCAAGCTTTACTACGGTATGTGGCTCAGAATGACTGGCTGAACACAGCAGCAGGCTGTTTTTCCACGTATGTTTCATTTGATCAGCTCACACAGAGAAAGATGCATCTAAGAGGTTTCCCGAAACCTACATGGTCAGAGACTCAACTAACATAGCTGGAAGCAGGGCCAAAGATTCCGAAGCTGCTGTGGGCTGATCCTGTGTGAGTTATTGCCTGCAGTCAGATTTGAGACTGCTGTCAGGTTCTGGAGTTGGGTATAATAGGGCTATTGGTAAACATCAAGATTTTGGTAAGTCACACCTCTCCTTAAATCTGTTTTCCATCTGTAACCCCACCTCCTGCTTTATGTTTGTCAGTAATTTAGGGTCAGATGTTTCTTCAAAATTGAGTCAATAGGAACTGAATAGGCTCCTTCCCTGTAGAGAAAGATTTGCTGGAGTCACTGGGATTCCAGGTAAAGTGTTTGCCTCCTTTTCATTCACATCTACAGCTCCAGCTGTAGCAGCTCAAAACCAAACAAAAACCTGACAAAGCTTTTTGGAAAACCAAAATGCCCTGCCACATTTCCAATCTGACGTAATAAACAGGCAGTAGCAGGCCTCTTGTGTTGAGGTTTTTAATTCCAGCAACCACTACAAAATGTTGTTACAGATTCTTGTATTGACCTGTGAGCCCCTCCGCACCTTGAGTTCCAGAAAACCTACCAAGTGCAGAATGAGAGCTCTGCTTTGCAAAGCCTTTTCAATAAACAGCAGGAATTGCCAGATGCCTGTCCTGATCTTAACCTCTCAATATTCTGAGGTTTAATCACTCGTTATATATGCCAATTATCCACATTTTTCTTTTTCAAGATAACGAAGGATCAGAGCTGATCTGGAAATATTTCATTAATTTCTGAGTCATGTTAAGGACAGGGTCATTCAAAGTAATCCTGCAGATGACTTTGTGTCTCAGCAATTTTAAAGGGCCAGGCAGGTTGTGGCTTCCGTCCTCTACATCTGTATGAGTACAAAAAACATGATGAAAGAAAGTGTAACAGAAATGAAGCTATACGTATGTGCACAAATACACCGAAAAGTGTATGTTGGGGGAGAATGCAGTGTTGGTTTTCACTATACTTTTTTTCTTTTCTATTATCTGCACTTTGTTTACATCTGGTAGTAAAATCAGACTGGTTTTCAGCCCAATCCTATTGTGCTTTTGGGTTCTTTCACATCTTTGGTAGGTATCACATTGAGAGGATCTCATTGAATGGTCATACATAACCTGTAAGGTTCCTGCATATCACTAATGTGTTTAGAAACCAAGATCAGTAAATGCAGCTAGAGATTCATAAGCTACTTAGAGGGGGTAATACAGTATCAATTTCCAGCTTATCTGCAGTAGGACAAAGTACGGATGTTGTGTTACAATTACTACAGCAACAACCTTGTAAAAATTGAATGAAATTTCACTCTAAATGTATTATTTTTCCCATCAGTAGTATCTTAAAATTAACTTATCTCATTATTAAAAGAAACTTATCCCATCATTCAATATTAATGAATATTTTTTCTAATGCTAGATTTTGGTGGCTAAACAACTTTACAGTGTCCCCATAAATGGGCAGCTCTGAAAACACCAGGGGTGTCGTGTTAGTACAGCAGTAACACTGGCATGCATGTGCAAACTCTTGATTTAATTTTCTGTGGAATAGCTGGGCTGCAGAAAGGCAGCTGTGGAGCAGCAGCTGGGATTTGGCCTTTGCGAGGCCAGCATGTATGGGACAGCTCACGCACTTGTCACTCCAAGGGCCATTCCACTCGACCTGTCCCCAGGGGTTCCTTATCCTTATGAGCTTCACTTGCCGACCCCGATAGCTCACCTGGAGAAGAAGGAAACAGAGAAAATGTCAAGTGTCAGTAGCTAGGGAGCAGGACTTCAGTGTGCAGAGGCTGGGCAAGCTGGCGTAACAGCTGGGCAAAAGGTACAAGCTGCTACAGGAGATGTGGGAGGGAAAGCTTGATGGGAAGTTGGATAAACCCCTAGGATAACTCCCCCTACCACCTGAGGTCAAGGGACATTCCCTTATCTTTCTCCTTTGCTCTGCTGGACATACCTCGTCAATGCCAGTCACAGAGTAAGCGTGGCCCTTTATAAGGCCAAATGGGGTTTTGGCTTCTGACTCGGCAGCACTGCTGGTCTGAAATACAGAAAAAAAGTGTGAATCTTTCTCTTCAAGGTAAGATTGCAAATGGTGCCAACTGATCCCTTTCAAGCATCAGGTGGGAGCTCAGTGGCTAACCAGTAGTGTGAGCAGATAACCTGTCTGCTCGATGCAGACAGCGATGGTGCAATGGTGCCTTTTGAACCCTTGAGAAAAGGAAAGGATTTTTAAAATTTTTTCTTCTTCTTCTTTTTTTCTTTATTTTTTTTTAAGCATTGTTCACTCAGGGGGAAAATGAGGTGGTTCTGGGCTGAAACACCTTCTCTGCCCCTGGGATTTTATATCGACATCATCTACGTTTCCAGATCTCAATCTTAACTCCCATTCAAATGCAGTTTATGTCAGCTAAGCAATGGTGAAAGCTGCTCTCAGACAGAGATCAGGTGTGATGTGGTCTCATTTCTCCTAAAAAGGTACTGACGGACTGGTGATGGCAGAATTCAGGGCTGAAAAAAACCCCGATTTTGTAGTCTCTGGAACCAGTAAGTCCTCAAAAAGCTATGGCCAATTTTAATGCTAAGCGACCAAGTAAGTCAAGAAATAAAGTTCACTCTCAGCAAGTGCTCGTACTAATGTCATTATTGCCTTTAATACAGTGGCCATCACCTCCTGAGAGGCGATAAATCTTCTCCTTGTGTTTTAAACAACTGTACAAAAGGCTACATTAATACTACATATCTAATCAGTTCATAGCTATTATTTGCAAAGTTAAGTGCATATCCACTTATTGTCTTAAATTTTTTTAACACTGCAACCACAGAGCTAAACAGAGAAATTCAGACCCTATTTCTTACTTACCTCAATGGAGCAGCCCACCATAGAGCATCTTTGCAGAGCTTTCTCTAGGATTTCATAGAAATTGTCAGGAGCCTTTTTAACCTCATACATTTCTCCTACGCCCCCAGTGAAATCCTCCATGGCTTCTATTGTGCTGCCTCCTTTCAGAGCCTCGTAGCTGCCATTCAGCCTGGAAAACACATGCTGACCATAAGACATGCTTTCAAAACTTTGAAGAAACCCATGTTTGAGAGCTTTCTCACATGGGCATAAAATTGCAGCAATGGCACTGAAGTCAAAAGAAGAACCCCAGAATGCAGCCAGGATGTATGGGAGGAGTATTGGGATAATTCTGCTTTCTTTGTTAACTGCATTTTTAATTTATTCATTTCTCCATATCCCTAAAGCCTGGGGGTTTTCTTTCTTTAGTGCCAGTTGTCAGGTTGGCAATGACTGAACACCACTGCGTGTCAGTGGCTTGTTATCTGCCAAATCATTCAGGAAGGCAGAACCATCAACTGAGGTCTGAGCAGAGACACAAATGTCAGGATTCAGGCTTTGATGCAACTCTGTTGCTGTCAGCTAGGGGTTTTTCTAATGATGTGCTGGAAGCTGGACCAGCTCACTAGAGATAGGCATAACACCTTCAGCTCAGGGCAACAGCAGATGCAAAAACCACTTCACTGCCACCAAAAATACTGGATAGAAGCTGTTCATTGAAGTTGTGAATAATGTATGTACACATCGTGCTATATACACATTGTGCTATGTACAAATAGAGAATTTATGCATCTGCAATGACTTACTTGGCATAGGCTTTCTCTAGTAAGGCACTCCAAAATTCGTTGCGTTCAGCCGAGTGCAAGAAAACCAACCGGCCGTTGAAGGTGGGTAATCTGTCATCAATCACGACATCCAGCCACTCGTTGTGCTGCCAAAACTGTTCAGAAAGTATGGGGCATGAGTTTGCTGACAGCATGTCATTTCCTGAGCACAGGACTCTGGTGTCCCAGCTCTTCTAGTTGCAAGTCATAGGCTTGATTAGAAGTCATAAGTAAACCATCCATTCCCACTATAACATATTAGGCTGCTCTGAAAGAAGGGTAATATATCTCTAAGAAAAGACTAAGACTAAAAGTGCAGAGCTGTACTGTAGCTCCTTGGCTGAATAATGTTACTTATGCAGCTACACAAGTGGTCACCACGATTCAAGTCACCTTTGGGACACACACGTATTACATATCCCACTACAATTCCTTACATCCTAAGTAGAGTTTGTGTGCCAAGGAAAATGTGACATAATTTCTAAAGCCATACATCTCTTCACAGAGCAGAAATGGCATGCCTGTGGGAGGCTGACATAGCCCACTAGGTTGTTTCTCAAAACATGAACAGTGTAAGCTCAGCAATCCATGTTTTTTCAACTCCTCCTCTGCAATAACTGGCAACCCCACTGCAAAATAGACCATGAAATATAATGACAGAAATGTGCTCATGCTGTGCCATCTTACGTGATGTGTTTATCTTACCTGGAAGTGAAATATTCCAGCATAATCTGGCCCAAAATTTTGATCCAGTGGCACCACTCTTGCTAGTGTTTTTTCATTCAGTGTGAGAGAAGCTATGGCTGCTAATAGCCAGCAGTCACCTGTGAATTGAGAAAAGGTAAAAAACTCCTCATTTTCTTCCCTTCAAGAGGAGAAAAGGTGGTTTAGGGCCTAGAGAAGATGTTATGGAAGCCCTCTTGAAATCCAAAATACAGCCTGTGTCCCCCCAGGAAGTGTATCCCTGTCTGACCAGGGCAGACTGCTGCAGTTTGGAGGTGCTGGTAGACAAAAGGCTCCCTTGGGCTCACAATTCCCTCACACGGAGATCCTTCCCTGATCTTGAATCCCACTGCACCAGGATGGTCCCTCGCACGGATGAGAAGGTGCTATCAAAAAGATGGCTGCAGGCAAGGTGAGCATGGCTCACCTCCACCTTCACTGCTCCCACCAGTTCAGGAGGGACAATATCCCCTCAATGTGTAAATATATTCCTGCTGCTGCTCATGGGGTGTAGGCATGAGTGCATCTGCCCAGGGAGAATCACTCACCAAGATCCCCTTGGCAAATGTCTGTTCTTGTGGCTCCTCCAGTGATAAACTTGGGGTCTTTGACAATGTCCTGTGAGAAAGGGAGAGACACAGAAATTACTTGGAACATGCCAGGAAAGCATCATCAACACTCTGAGCTCAGATGTGCATCATGGTGTATGTGCCACATGGGCCGTATTATCCTGCAGAGGTGTAGCCACCACAAAAATCTAGGTGGGGAATCCTTGCTAATTAATTACAGCATGGAGCAATTAAAGAATCAAATATCTTCATTTTTTTTCTGTTTAGTCAGCTGTTAATGAAAGGCTGGAGTTCTCTATTCATCTGAAGGCAATTGTTCAAGTATCATAGCACAACTTGGTCCAGAATCTCACTGTTAGACTAAAACCCTGGTTAATGGCTTTTTGTTTGTGTTTTTTTTTCCCCACACTGGCTGGCAAAAACGAAAATTGTCAATTTACTTTTAAATGCCAAGGTAAAGCCTGTTCTTTACCTGCAAATGGTACCTGAAACATACAGTGTCTGACAACTATGAGACCATTTCCTCCTCAGAAAAGCAAACAACAAAGGCAGAGTCCAGCCTTGTTTGTTTTATAGAAGAGCTAACACTACCCACCCTTGTGTGCTCAGAGGGACTGTTGCTCACGGGGGCATGAAAGCAATTCTCACGCATTCAGCTATTCTAGTTCAACTACTAGCACCAGGGCTGCATAGAAAAATTAGAGTGGTAAACCACTAAATGTGGCAGGAATTTGCCTCTCTTTGCTTTTTTTCCCATGAACTGTAAACTGAATTTAATCGAACTGAATAGAAAAGGGAGAAGAGGGTATCTAAAATCTACTATTAGATACTAATACATACATTAGCTAATATGCCTGTAGTTAATGGGTCTGCCCTGATATGTTGTTGCATGGCATGAAGCAGAACCTTTTGCCTAAGTGACAGAAGCTTGCAAAAAACAAAAGAAAATTAAAGAGGGGCAAAATATAAGAACACATTCAGTCATTTAACACCTGCATTTGCCTAGAAGGAAACTGGATTGCTTTTGGTTCATATCACTGCATTTTGTGTGGCCGTCAGGGCAGGATATTGATAGTTTTGTTGTGCTTCCTGCACTTAGTGAACCAGCACTGCTCCTGTGAAGCTCACCCTGCAGAGGCAATATTCAGGAGGAAGCTGGTTTGCATGGGTTTTTGTTTGCCTATGCTGGGGAGGAAGTGGTGGCCAGGTTGTGCTTCAGCCACCAGTAACCCGGGAGGAAGGTAACACAGTACATCCTGTCACCAGTGTGTGGAGCAAAGGGAAATCAAACAGCAGCCCCTCCTTACCTGGCCCACCTGCTTGTTAAATACACTCCATATTGTTGGGACTGGATGTGAACAATAAAAAACACAGCTCATTGCCTTTACACATCAATATAACAGCAGTTGATAAAGTAGCTGATCTTCAATAACATGCCTTGGTTTAGCACCATTGCTCCTGGGGAACATAATTCTCGTGACAAGAAATGTATTTAGCTGTTACCAGGAAACTCCATGTGTTAGCAAGGGACAAGATAAGAAACTTTTCCACTGACATGAGTATGAACATAAGATTCATATCTCATTGCTTATTACACAGCTCTGCAACTGACATATGGAAAAATATTTTCAATCTCTTATGTCAAAGAAAAAAAAAACCAGTAAAAAAAAATCAGTAAAAGGGGATAGAAAGGATTCTGGCTGGGCCTGTGTCACCTTCTCTGCTACACGAAACAAAATCATATTGCAAAAATAATATTAATTTCAAGGGGATTTTCAGACTGGATGATGTAATTATGTGTATCAGGGCTTTAGCATACCAAGGGACAAAACCCAAAGGTGGATCTTGCATTCACAAACAGCACACAAAACAAAAATTAATGGATTTGCCTGTGTAAAGATATTACCTACAAGAGGGGACATGCAGTCCTCACAGAGATGAAACGAGGTGACCCATAACTCTCCTGATGCTACATCAACGCTGTGTTTCTTTAGACTCAAAAAGAAAACAAACTGCAGCCCCTGCACCTGTCTCACATTGGTAGACAGGGTAAATGGAGACCTAAGACAGGCTGAGGGTGAGGCTATTCAGGTGGCCTTATTTCTATTTGTGATTACACACGTCAGTTGCCAGTGGCTGTTCTTACTAGGAGAATTTCCTTCTGCAGACCATAGATTCATTTGACATTGATAAAACACATTTGTCTTTCCTTTTTTTTTGTTTTCTTTTTCTCATTCTTCAGCTTTTATGTCTGATGTTCCTAGACACTGAGCTGTTGAATTTATCCCAGCAGTTGAATTCAGATGGAAAGGAAAGGAAAGGAAAGGAAAGGGAAGGCAAAAGGGGAAAATACAACAAGAAAAGGGTCTTCTGTTCTTTGGATTGTTCTAGAATTTTGATAAGTTACAGTTTCAAAGGATTTATTTGTAATGAAAAGGGATTGCTAAAGACAATTGCTTTCTGAATCTTAGCACACTTCAGATTTATGTAGAAAGTGAGATATTCATTTGGTGGAGATCCATGTAGCTCGCTGATTGCAGTAGGAGGTTTACAGATTAGAGCTGAGGGTCTTGTTCAGTGTGTACAAACGTGTATACATGGAGGTATATGCAAGTCAAAATAACAAGAAAGCCTTTTCTACTCTCATTACTAAAGATTAAACTTTAGCAGAGTGTAAATCTGAGGACTAATATTACCCTGCAATTACTCACATGTATTGTGCTACACTTCATCCAAGCTATTGTAAACTAATGTTAGGACAGGTGGTAAAAACCAGTCACTGTGAAAAGCAGTTTGAATGCAGGTACCCTACACAGAGGCTGTGCTCTTGTGCTCGCTATCTCCAGCACCATAGCCTTGCCAGCTCAGCTGTGGCAGCTAATCTGGGTCATGCTCCAGGCCTATATCCCACTTGCAGAGTAAAACGTGTTACCTCGAAATGGTGTTGCAGTGCCTCTATGTTGGTGCTGTTCCTGATGGATAATAGAGATGAAAGTGACATAACTGAAATGCTGAGGAGCCAGAGGAGAGCATAACTAAAGCCCTGTCCTTACACACCCTCTCAGACTCCCCTGAGCTTTATTTCTTGCTGTGCAGCTCACTGAAGTTCACCTTCCTGTGTGTGGGAATTGGAGTGTAAAGTCAAATCCCGTTTCAGGCAATTTATTCTGTAAATGTTTCCAGTTCAATGTACAAAGATCACAAAGAAGACTGCAACAGCTCCAACAGACAGATCGCTGTCCCTGGGTACCACGCACAAGGACACACAAGCTCTCAGCTGCTCCTGGTCACAAGTTCAACTATTGTGAAACCCAAATGGAAAAAAAGACAAACTAGGACCTAACGGCTGGCCCAAGGAAAAGAATTCTTTCTGATCTAATGTTGCAGGCACTTGCATTTCTTATGCCCCACAGCACTCCAGAGTCACCACACCAAAAGCATCTCAGCCCCACAATCCCATCCTGTGCTGGGGACCAGCCCCATGGCCTACCTGGCTTTTGTGGCACAGGTAGGCAAGGCAGGCAGCAGTGCCTGCAGAGGCTGCACTTGCCATGTGTACGGATCTCCTATTTTTCATAGCTGAAACTTTTCCAGGAGAATAGCTTTAATTCTGCTCCGCAGTGGCACTATGCTAACTATCATCAGAGGCATTTGAATGCCTGTCATGGCAGATTAAGTTAAGCCAAAATTTAAACCCTCCTTTAAGCATATTTTGTTCTTTTTCTCCCTTGGTTCTTTTTCTCACAGTGTCACCAAAGGAAAGTTTTCTACTAAGGGAGAAGCTTTCAGACTACGAAGAAAAAGAGAATAAATGTCAGTCATTAGCAAAGAAATGAAATTAAACGTAGCCACAAATTTTCTGTGGCTATTAGTTACAGAGTTAAGTGGGGAGAAGGGACCTGGAGTGAGGTTGGGTTTGTGATCTGAGAGCATGTGACTATTGAAGCTTCAGGCTCTCACTGTGTCATTAATGGTTGTTATGCAAGATGCAGTAAGAGATACTTTTCAAGCCCTCGGCTACTGCTGAATGGCTCAGTGACCATGGCATGTATCTGTAATCTCTCAGTGTTTCATGATGGAAGAGAAGAAGTATAAGAGTCACAGACTCTGAAAGTTGAAAGGTTTGAATTTTTTAAGTTTAACCTTAATTACGAGTTTCCTACATTAACAGCACTCGATTTTCACACAGTTAGAACAGCATCATAATGTATTTTACCCTTAATTCCTTGCACGTCCTCTTATTTTCATCTTAGCTGTTTGGCAATCATGTAAGAGAGAAGGCTGATTACCAGTTGTTTGAGCACATACATAAATACATGTCCATAGAGTGTGACTGTACAATGAGCTACATCTGAGACATGGTGTGAACCCTTCCAGCCCTCTCATCCCACAGCTTGAGCAACCTGTGGATGACATCCCAACACCGCACCACTTCCCCTGAGGTGGGAAGTATCTTCCCTGCACTTCATCTCCCTGAACACACCATGGTTTGGTGCAATCCCAAAGCATAGCAGGGTCTGACTTTCGGGAGGATGAAAGGAGAGAGTGCAATGTCATACTCACCCTGGGCCTCTTCCAGATGAAGGGAATAGGTGGCTTTTCACTGAAGAAGAGAGAGGAGTCACAGGCAGGAAAGTCTGGATCCTCAAAGAGGACCCCCCTGCGCAGGCATTCCTGCTTCAGCTCCTCATAGGCCTTCCCCGAGCTGTGTGTGGCGCATGCAGTGCCAGGCAGCGCTGGCGACCTCGGCTTCAAGTCACGGTACAGGTAGGGCATGGCTCCTTCCCACCTGCCAGAGAGATCCCGGGGAGCTGAGGCTTGGCAGGAGCAGGCAGAAAAAGGAGAGGGAGCAATAATATCTCTAGTGTCTTGTGAAATAAAGGGCAGAGGAAAGGAGCGTGCTATGGGGAGCTGGCAGCGTCCTCCAGCCCTCCTCCGCCGCACCTCTCTGGACTGCAGTACAAGACCAACCTCCCACTCTGAACAGCAGCAGAGACAACCACCCTGAAAGCAAACAGGGAGGGAAAGCGGCTGGCCCTGGTCATGCTTGGAGTGAGAGCTGCGTGTTGGTGCCCTGTCTTTCCCTGGGGCAGTGCCACTGCACCGGCCCGGTGGGGAAGGGCTTGCATGATGCCACCAGGTTGGGATGGCTTCAGGGTATGCAGCGCCCAGCCCTTGAATTGTGCGGTAATGGTGAGCCCCAGGAGAGCAACCAGAGCCACACGGCAGGGTGTATCCTCTGTGTGAGCTTCTCACAGGTAGGAGAGCAGCTCGGTGTTAGCAGCAGCAGGGACGGTGTTGTGCCGTCTGACCACATGAGGAGGGACAGCAGGTCTGAGTGGTGGCCATGGCCAGGGCTGCTCTCCTGGCAGGGGTCTGGTTGCAGGGCAAGGGCTGGGTGTGTGCAGGAGGGGTGGTGGTAGCTAGTGGGGAGAGCTTGGGGCAGGATGTGTACTGAGCAGCAGGGAAAGTGGCAGAAAATGGTACACTGAGGAGGGATCTTAACGGTCTGCGCGTTGAAGGAGTTCTGTGTGCATTGCAGCATGGGGTTTTAAAACATAGATACTTGCCACTGTTGTCCAGGTTTCATAACATCATTCATCTGTCACTGTGCTTCTTCCTCTACACCGCTTTTACCCACAGCATTATATCTCACATTGGACAGCAAAACACTGTGCTGGAGAGGACACCAGTCAATGCGCCATGGATGCTCTGAAGGAATAACATCAAGGCTCAGAGCCAGATGGACATGGATATTCCTCTCTGCTTGGAAAGGGAAAAGATGCCACCCTCTTGGAACAAATTACAGTTCCTGTAATACAAAACACAGCCCTGAGTCCAAACAGCGTTCAGCCTCCATTTGCTTTAATTGGCCCTTTGGTAGACCAGTTGAGCTGGCTGCCAACAAATGATTTATGGAAAGCAATTAGGTGAAACAGAATTATTTTCTTTCTGTTCTGCTATTTTTCACAGCGGTGCTGTGAGGAAAGCTTTCTTTTTCAGAGGATATATTCCCATGTTTATTCCCTATAATTGCATCCATTGTTGATGTGCGCAGGCTCCCGACTGAGACCAAGCTCCCATTGTCCAAATGTATGGATGCTGTCCAAACATGTGAGAAGAGTTGGGTCTGGTTCTCCATACATGACTGTTTAGGTCTGCAGAATAGTCCTAGCTACTCACCTCAGCCTTTACTGCAGTCAGCACAAAAAATCGACACCTCCAGAAAGTGATTCACTGTGTACTCATCTATAAGACCCTGATGGAGCTGACTGTGTCTTTCACGTGCCTGTAGACAGACCCTCATGGATTAGCTTAGGGAAGTTGTTCAGCTATTAAATGCATGTAGTCAAGTTAGAGGGATCCCAGCAAAGGCGGTAAGACAGGTGAAAGGCATTTAAGTGCCCACAGAAGCTCAGGGACACGACGTATCCAACATCCCACATTCAGCCAGGGGCAAAATCATGAATTTACTTTACGCACAACACCTCTGTGTGGGCTAAGGCATGTTCTCATACACCAGACTAACATGCTGATGGGGGAAGGGGATATTCAGCATCCTAGACACCTGCTACAGCCCAAGGAGTGCATCTATATATTGCTTCAGGGAATTTCTGCTTTCAGAGATCAGTTGCACAAAAAACGTGTGGGTTGAGCTCTATGGGTGCTCATCCTGCCTGAGGGGAATTCATGCAGTTTCTCTCCTATGTGAATGCTCTGGTGTGGAATAAAGGATGTTTCACGCTGGAGCCTTTCCCTCTCCTCACCCTGCTGCTTTGTGTCATGATGCTGCAGGGAAACTTCAGTCTCTGAGATCTCAGCCTTGGTGTCAAGGGGTAGGGCAGGTGGGAAAAAAAACAAAAGAACAGAAAATGCTAATAAAATGTTTTAGTTTTCTTTAAAATACAACACTTTGCCAGTTACTTGGTAAGAATCATGGGGCCATCCCTGAGTCTTTCTGGTCTGGAAGGGCAGACACATATAAATGTATCATGTACTTACCCACCCAAGGAAAGGGACTTACGCAGTTGTGCTCTTTTACCATGAAACCCTCTTTTAAAAGAAGTACGAAGTGTATTTCTCACCTAAGGTGATTCTTGTTATTGTTGCCACGTGGTGCTCTCTGTGGATACTCAGGGACTGGTAGAGGACAGTGAACCACAGGTCCTATAATACTCCGCTATGGACAGACTCCAGCAACATGCTCCTACCAGCTCAGAAGAGCAGGAAGCAGGATTTGAACCACTGACCTAGAACATCTTAGCTCTTAGACGTGCTGGTTCACTAGTAAAAGCAGGGAAGATTTTAGGGGATGATAAAAGGCTGTGACACCAGGCAAGTACACTTTCATCTGGCACGCTGTTGCAAGAGACATATTGTGACATTAAAGCAATACGAGACAGCCCTGAGTAATAAAGTCCTTCCTGCATGATTACACTGTCTCGGAGACAGTAGGTTTCCAGCTCACCAGCGGGGGTGATAAGGCATGTGAAGGTGCTGCCAGCCAAGAGAGACATGTCAAATTGAATGCAGTTAATTCCCAACAGGCCACCTCTGGACACCATTAGGCTCCTGCAGTCCGCAAAGTTCTCTCTATGAGCCACGTCACCATGGAAGATTTCAAGGTGACGGTGTAGCAGTGTGAGTGATGCACAGGCTGCAATGTACGTTAAGGCTAAAAACTGTCACCATCATTAAATGCCTGTTCCTGAAACACCAGGGGGTTTATCTGTTATCTTGAGCCATGGCTCCAAAGCACACAGAATGCGAACACCAGTGCAACTGCAGCTGCCCGCGGGCATCCGCCTCCTGCCTGGCCACGTTTCTCATCCCATGACATCCACAAAGGGGCCCGGGTGAGTGTTGCACTGAAGAAGTGGTGGCTTTGGCAGAGAGGGAGCACCCTCTGCCAAGAGCAGAGCCTCAGGCACACTTACTGCTGACAGGAACAGGAGCAGAGTAATTTCTGTCTGCTATCAGGTCAGACTTTGTTGGGTCTTCTTGTTTTCACCAGCAAGGCAGAAAGTCTGATTTGATTTTCTGTGGTTTTAGCTGATTTTTATTAAGAGGGACTCTTATTCTCTCTTTCCAGCTGTAATTTATGGAGTAGAAGGTGACATAAAGGGAACCCAAAAAGCTTGATGTAGGAAACTATGATTTCCAAACTTCCCCTTGGCCTCCTTGCTTAGCACCGAGCTGCAGCTCTGACTTTCAGCCCACGCTGTTCATCATCTGGTATGTGCTTTTCTGAGTCACACATACGTAATTCCTTCCCCATTAATATCAGGTGGACCCTAGTCATTCAGGATTTAAAGTTGGTTATTCAAGTGACCCGATTAAGTCTTTCATAACCTTGTTGTCATTAAACCTCATACCTTGTCAGCAGTTTAACACTGGAGGGTTTATCCATAGCCTTTGACCTGACTGATCCCACATTCTCCAGTGCTTGCCACCTGCTGGCTAAGTCTCTTCAGTCTCATCTGACCTTCCCTGAGGCACTGGTTTAGGCTAGATTATTTAATTTTGTGCTTTTTCTCCAGGGGCTTGAGAGACATGACTGGTTTTGTCTTGGTCCCTTTATATCTCTCCTTATATCTGCAAAGATTTGAGGGTAGATGTTACTTTTAGGACGAGGTGCCACCTGTGAAGCTCAGCAGCTCTCTATCTTTCCTTCCTCTTCTGAATTTGTATGGAGTTAAATAAAACATCTTTGTTCTGTCTCTGAGATTAGTCTCATTTCATACTGCTTGGAGCCTTCTGAATCCTGCATTGATTTGAATCCAAAAGCCACAGTCCCGGTCACATAAAACCATGCTGTTTCTTACACTTTTCATTACTTTGGCTCACTGCAGAACTTTTGCCCAGTGGCATGCTTTGCATATGCCCCTGTACACGTATTTGCTACCTGGGGACATGTTATATTGCTCCAACAACAGCCAAGACCAGAAGAAATTGAGCTCAGCTTGGTGGTGTTTTTTTAAGGACTTCCCTTCAGCTTCTAGCAATAAGGTACTACATGATTTCTCTGGCAATTCCAGTGGCTGGAGCATCCTTCTCTCCCGCATTTCCAGAGGCAGAAGCGAGGCAGAGGGAGGGGAGTTGAGAAAGGCCATGCAGGACTTGAGGGGTTGTGCAGGGACTGCAAGCCAGGCCTGAGGACTAGACAGCCCTACAAAATGTCATGGACAGCTCAGTGAAAAACGCTGGACAGCAATGACAAACAGGGTACTGGCAATCAAGGGGAGGGCTTTTAAGGACTTCCCTTTGAAAATCATGCCCTGAGCTGATTAAAAAAAGAAAAGAAATATCTTGGAGGAATTGCAGGATATCAAATTCTCATTCAGAGGAGGATCCTCAAATGACAGTGAATGCTCATTATAGTTTTGCGTAGTGGTAAGAAAACAGCCTGGCTGCTTTCACTGTGCTGTGTAATAACAAAAAGTTATTTTCCTGAAGAGGCGTCAATCCAAAACGTGTGTTTAGAATAAATCTGTGCTCGCACCACCTGCAGCTTTGCCGTCACTGCCCACTGCCATGCCTGGCTGTGGAATGCTGACACAGGTCAGACATCCTGCAGGGCCCAGGGGAGGTGGGTGCTGACCTGCTGCCCTGAGTGGGGGTGATCCCACTGGATAGGTTCCCCTTATAGCCCACCTTGCCCAGGTTACCCCAGTGCTTAGAGCACACCAGGGCTAGGAGGCAGCTCTACTCTGCCTGTCGTCTTTCTGCTGAGCATCCCCAGTGCTCTACCCTCCCTTTTGTGCACCCAGAAAGAAATATGAAACGTGTCTTCTTGTGTGCTTTGGTAAATAATGACAACGTTATCTGTGCTGGCAGCTGAAAGATCATTGTTAGACAGCCATCTAAGTGCTTTACCCAGCCAAACAGGCACAGCTCTCACAGTATCACAGTATCACAGTATGTTAGAGATTGGAAGGGACCTCAAGAGATCATCTAGTCCAATCCCCCTGCCAGAGCAGGAACACCTAGATAAGGTTACACAGGAATGTGTCCAGGCGGGTTTTGAATGTCTCCAAAGAAGGAGACTCCACAACCTCCCTGGGCAGCCTGTTCCAGTGTTCTGTCACCCGCACTGAGAAGAAGTTTCTTCTCAAGTTTAAGTGGAACCTCTTGTGTTCCAGTTTATACCCATTACCCCTTGTCTTATCATAGTTTGCCATTGAGAAGAGCCTGGCTCCATCCTCATGACACTCCCCCTTTATATATTTATATACACTAATAAGGTCCCCCCGCAGTCTCCTCTTCTCCAAACTATAGAGACCCAGCTCCCTCAGCCTTTCCTCATAAGGGAGATGCTCCACTCCCTTAATCATCTTAGTCGCCCTGCGCTGGACTCTCTCCAGCAGGTCCCTGTCCTTCTTGAACTGAGGGGCCCAGAACTGGACACAATATTCCAGATGCGGTCTCACCAGGGCCGAGTAGAGGGGAAGGAGGACCTCTCTCGACCTACTGACCACCCCCCTTCTAATACACCCCAGGATGCCATTGGCCTTCCTGGCCACAAGGGCACAGTGTTGGCTCATGGTCATCCTGCTGTCCACTAGGACCCCCAGGTCCCTCTCCCCTACACTACTCTCTAACAGGTCGTTCCCCAACCTATACTGGAACCTGGGGTTGTTCCTGCCCAGATGCAGGACTCTACACTTTCCCTTGTTATATTTCATCAAGTTTCTCCCTGCCCAACTCTCCAGCCTGTCCAGGTCCCGCTGGATGGCAGCACAGCCTTCTGGTGTGTCAGCCACTCCTCCCAGCTTAGTGTCATCAGCAAACTTGCTGACAGTACACTCAATTCCCTCATCTAAATCATTGATGAATATATTAAATAATACTGGTCCCAATACTGACCCTTGAGGCACTCCACTAGATACAGGCCTCCAACTGGACTCCGCCCCATAGACTACAACTCTCTGGCTTCTGTCCTTCAGCCAGTTCGCAGTCCATCTCACTACCTGATCATCCAGGCCACACTTCCTCAATTTAGCTATGAGGATGCTGTGGGAGACTGTGTCAAATGCTTTGCTGAAGTCAAGGTAGACCACATCCACCGCTCTGCCATCATCCATCCACAATGTTATTTCCTCATAAACAGCTCCAAGCTGTTGTTCCAAGCTTTCCTCAGAGCTAAGCACACACTGCTGCATTAATTCGTTACTTTGGAGGAGTGGCTGTTTTACAAACAAAAGAAGGCTTTTAAGAGTATTTTTTCTTTTCTTAAGACTGTGAAGCACGAAGTGGCAGTGTGAGAGACGAGCCAAGCTGCTGCATGTCTTCAACCCACTGAGTCAGAGACAATCCCTATGGGAGCTCAAGTTTTCTTGGGAGAATAGCCGTAAAAGAACCCACTGAGCTTTTTTTTTGGGGTAGTTTATGGTTCTGAGAGGCTTTCATTGGGGTGTGTTTCAGCACCCTGACCAGTAGGCAATCTTAGTTCTTTTCTCACTAGAAATATCCTGGGCTGAATTCACTGTTCCTTGGCTTTATCCCTTAAAACAGTAAGCTAAAGTTCGTTCATGTTTTTACAGTTAACATTGAAAAAGGTGGAAAAAAAGAGCAAAGTAAAACAAAAATGAACCTAAAACTGCAGCAAACATTTAAGCATTTTCCTAAAAATCATCCAGTAAAAACAAAAAAGCAGGAAATTCTGATCTGCAAGAAGGCTGCTTTTTGCCGCTTACAGACACCCCCGAAACTTCAGTGACAATCTCTTGCAAGATTTCCTGTAAAAAACCCACCTCTGGGTATAAATTTAACTTTTCCCTCCTCTTGCTTTCAGGATTATCGGTTTAACAAAGTGCAGCATGGTAATAGCATTTCCAAACGTCGCTGGCTCTGCAGCCGCGCCGGCATGCGCCCAGCACAGGCCGTGCTGCGCCAGGAGCGGCGATGCGGAGGCACTCCGCACGGAGGCAGCTTCGGCTAAGGAGAGAGCGATCTCCCACCATCCCTCCAGCTCTGCAACCCGCTGGACTAGAGCCCGCCTTCACCCTGCTCACCTTCTGCAAACTTCAGATCTGCGAATAGCTGCACATTGGCTCTGGCGTGGGAAGCTGGTTCCCACTTCTGCGTGGCATGGACGGAGCTGGTCCTGAAGCAGGTGATGGGTCTGCGCAGCAGCCCAGAGGAGAGAGATCCTGCCAGGCTGTAGCAACCTGGGCAGCCTTAACGTAATGCCTGGCTCAGCCTCCCTCCGCCTTCTACCGTTCCTTCTTTCTGCATCTGAAAGCATAAGGAGTTCCAGTGGACCCAACAATTTTGCTATAGTCAGTTGTTCAGCCACCCAGATTAAAGCAAATGTGAAAGCCACATCCTTATCTCAGATTGCATATGGCTCTGTTCTTCTTTATGCTACAGATTATATTTGGAGCAGTGAAAATTACTTTTGTTGGCCCAAGAGAGCTGCAGTTTTGCCCCTGTAGCTGTCCAGCTGTGTGGCTTTTTCATAGCCCTTTCAGTGGCTACGAGTCCAGAAAACAGAAGAGTCCCATAACCCCCATGGTGGGGAATGAGCCATTCTATTTCTCACTGATGAACTGCATAAACTGTACATGATTAAACCCACCCCTCAAGTGAGGCAGGAGACCACTAGAGGAACAAGTAGCAGCCAAAGTAGTGGAGTCTTGCTGCTTGCACCTATTTGCCCACCCAGGGCAAGAAGCTGCTGGCAGAGGAGTGAGAGGAGGGGTGAACTCAAGTTTGCACAGAGGTGTCCCAGCTTCCAAAGGTCTTTTATGGCTATGCTTTGAATTTCCAGGCTAGGAGATAACAGCTATTGTGCATGGTATCCTGGGGATAATTTGGCTTGGAACCAGAAAGTGCAATGAGGTTTTCAAAATCCCAATAGTGCCAACAAAGATTAGCCTCCCAAGGTGTCACTCAGAACTTCCACAGGCACTAAATCTTCATTGAGCTGTAGGCAGCAACCTTGCAATACTGAGGGGAGCAGGATGTTTCCTGGTGAAGCCTTTTGGAGTTGAATACTGGGGCATCTCCCACACAACGGTCACCTGCCTGCTTCCCTCGCTCATCTTGGGGAACAGCTTGAAAACTTTAGTGGCTGACATAGCTGGGAAATGTTGGGACAGTGCAAAATCCCTCCCTGACACAAAGGTATCCGTCAGGAGAATATCATGAAAAGTGCATCAATTCTGATAACAAAGCTGGCCCCAGTTCTTTGAGGCAAGCATTTTGCTGTGCAGGCACTGCCATCCCTGCTCTTCTGCCTTGCAGCTATCATCCAAGGGATGAAGATACAGTGGGCTGAGAGTCAATAAATCTGGCTGCTTGTTCTTGAGAGAGATGTTGCCAGCCTGCTGCATGATTGAAGGTGAATCTCATCACCTCTTCATGTCCCCTTTCCCCCTTAGGACAGGCTTTCTCTGTCCTGGCTGCTTTGGTCCAGGATTGTCTCTCACTCCTCACAGACACAGCACCTACCACAGGGAAGGAAGCAAAATCAAATATAGATCACTGATATAACTGTTAGACTGAAAGGTATTTTGAGATCCTCAGGGTAGGAGGTTCCCTTTGCCCACACACAGTCATGCCTCAGTGTGCATGTGCAGGCTATGCATGGACCAGTCTTGAATTGTGATTAAAAGGTGCATCTTCCACTGGGAGAGGAAAAATAGGGTTACAAAAATTCAAAGCAATCTCTATGCTCAGAGCTTGCAAACAGAAGTGCAACAAGGCAAATGTAATTATAAGCTGGAACAACATGTGCTAGTGTTAATATGAGCTCATTTGGGTCTTAAATCACTAGGAGAGCTCCACAGAGGGGGGATCATTAGCACACAGACCTCCCTCAAGGGTGCCGTTCCTTGAGAAGCAGCGTGAGATGCAGAGATGGTGATGCTCCCTCTTCCATCACACAGGGTCTGCAGCACAGGGTGGCTGCAAGGACCTCTCCTCCTGGGAGGAGGGAGCACCATGCCACATGTGCCCTTTTAAGGAGGCCCCAGTAACCTGGGTCAACTCTCCGGCCACTCACTTATCATGTGCATTTTGGCATCATCCAGGCTGACACATTGCGTCCCTTTGCACCAGCTCAGGGGTGGCACACGTGGTCCTTGGGGCTTTCAGCAGCCACGTTACCAGTTTTTGCATTGCCCCTTGCTATGATAACCCATGGCAGAAGCAGGATAATCTCTCTCATGATCTGTACTTTGAATGCTGTTATGGAAAAGCTTTTTTGCAATCCTCTTTACACAAAAAATTGGGCAAGCTGAGCGCATCTCCCATGCTCACCAGCTGCTTTCACAGAGAAGTGGTTCCAGCCAGCAAGGGCAGAGGTCAGGTGCACAGGAAAAATATGGGAAAATCACATGCAAGCCTATTCGTTATCAAAGTTTTAGTAAAACAGGTAAAAACCCTTACTTTGCACAGCCTTTCCCCACCAGAGATAGCAAAAATAAACAAATACATTCAGGCCCATGGCAGCTTGCCACAGTTGTCATGTAATGAGGGGGAAAATGGTTTACTAATGTATAGAAACCTGCCTGACCCATCACTAGAGCTTACCCCTTCCTCCCTACTTGTTTACTCTGGAAAAGGTCATTGAGTACTTTGTGTGCAGAAGTGAGAATGGACCCTGAAGGTCCATCAGGAGATATTTCAGCCCCCAGTGCAGTAACTGTGCCTCTGGTTAGTACACATACCCTGTCTAAGAGAGAAAAAACTGAAAAGTGGCTAACTAATATTCTAGCAAAAGAGTATTTCCAGTCTGTACTGCAAAATGAGCCAGCATAAGGTGGCCTCAGCACAGACATCTCTATTTCCATCGCAAGTTGAAGACAAGCGCTTAGAGAGGAGCACGAGAGCTGTTACATGGATCAAGCTAAAATTCCTGACAGCTGGATGTCTGGGGATTTTCCGGTCACACCTGGGCCACGATGTTCTGCAGCCTCCAAAGGCCATGCACTCTGTGACTTTATTTAATCTCTTTGTGTAGCAGCTAAGACTTTTGGTCTCTTCCACATCCTATGGCAGTGCCTCCTGCAGTTTATATAAGCAAAAGGCCCCTTCCTTTTACTTACCTTTGCTGCCTGACAGTTTTACTGAGAACCCGCTGATTCTGGCATCATTACAAAACAGCAATTCAGGACTTCCTGTTCACCTTCATCATTTTAAATTTATGCTCCCCATACCAGTGGTTTCTCTTCCAAAGTGAAGTGTCTTGATCTGTGTAGGCACTTGACTGCTTTATAAAGCTTTTTCCTGGATGTCACACAAATGGTGGTCCTTTCACCATCATGACTGCCTGCCACACCTGCAGGGGCAACCACTGCACCAGTCAATGAAGTGACATTCCTTGTTGAGTAATTCCTTTTGTTGGATCCTCACACATGGGCATTCTCTTTTTCCTTTCCTTCCTTCCTCCCTGTCCTCCTCCCAATTCCTATTTGCTCACTCCAGTGGACGCCTTGTCCAGACCCCACAGTGTCTTCCCTTACCTAAGCAGAAGAGAGAGGGAACACTATGGATGTTGACAGGGTGTAGAGGTTTACAGTTACCAACATCAATCCACAGGCTGTATAAGCGAACTGTTTGTGGCTACCTCTCACTCAAGGCACTTCTACAAAAAAGAAACCCTCAAATTTAGTGATGAATGATATATGACCATGTATATGCTATTATGTCAGAGTCAGCCATGCAATAATTCATAATCTATATAGATCAGCCATGCCAACTCAGCTCAGGAAGGGCCCATGTGAAGGTCTGTGGTCTGAGGCTGTGAGCAGAATACTTTATTATCCTTCCTCTATGACTCCCACCATACATCACAGGAGTACATCAGGCCCTTTTGAGTTCAGATCTTAGAGCAAAATTTGGGAAAGCTGAAGAAATCAGAATAAAATATTTACCATTGTCTCCACACAAAGTGCTGAGTTTTATGCAGCTGTTCCCAGAACCATCTGGATCAATAAAACCACTTTTGACAGAGTGCAGACAAGATGTTCTTCAGTGAAAGAATAGCTGCCTGACCAGTCAATTGAAATTCCAGCTTGGACAAAATCATTTCCCATTCAAGACTGAATTACACGCTGCTGGCTGTATGGTTAGTGTTCCTCTGCCAGGGTCAACGTTTCTGAAGCCTATTTGACACTGTTTACATGGAGGAGTGCTATCAGCGCTATCACTGAGAAATGTCTGTGAGGCAAGGGAGTGCCTCCCCATAAGCACTTCAGAAGAGTGAGGCTGACCAGGAGCTCTGATCCCTTTGAGCTTGGCTGTAACCACAGCACCAGTGTTTTTCCACCCCTCTTTTCTCCCTGTTAGTAATGACCATGAATAACAAGCAGGGAAAACAGAGGCAGGTTTTGAAGAGAAATGAGGGCAGTGGGGGGGAGGAGGGAGGGTGGACCCTGCTTATGCAAGAAAGGGTATAAAAGGGGGAGCTGAATGCCCCTCCAAAGTCAGGAAGAGTGAGGCAAAAGGAGAGTGGGAACCTCTTCACTGAAGAGCACGTCTGAGAGGTCGGTCTTTCTTTGTACCTTTACTTATGGCTGTTGTAGGGCAAGATTCATTAGGCCCTGGACTTGCTTTGCACAGGGGATGCCTGTAGGAACAGCTTTGCTTTCACCTTCCTCAGTTCCTTATTGCAGGAAAACTTTCTGCCCAACTTCGGCCCAATGCGGGTTTTCTGGCACAGCTCTCTTCAGGGAGAGATCCTTGGTCACCGGAGCCGAAAGGCGGGATAGAGACTCTGTTCTTTCTGAAGCTGAAGCTCTATCTTTAAGGACTACACTTAAATAGCTGGCTCCTACAACCATAGCAACCCAACAAAAAAAAAGCGCCTGACAACAGAGTCCACATATAGTAATTGGGATAATGCTTATGCACACCTGCCTAAAAATGGCTCAGAAGTAAAATGAAAGACTTACTGTAATTAAGTTCTACCAGGATAAAATGTGTTCCAGGTGTAGCAGTCTATATTCTTCCTAGTCTGAAAGCTTCTCCTTTGGTGAAAACTGAGAAGATAAAAGACAAAGATCTAAGAAGCGCACTGGTGTGTGATGTATAATAGGGGAATATTAACTGAGTGAACATAAGTGACCAGCAGATTGGAAGGGACCTCTTTCTGAGCTTTGTGGTAGGACATGAACAGAAGGTGAAATTAGAGGTTCTTCCTCATTACTAAGGCCAGCCACATTCCTGAATTCCCGGTGCTCTGAAGCAGGAGGAGCTGTGGTGTAAGCAGGTCATTGAACATTACCTGGTGAAAGCTTTTATCTGGAGAAAGCTGAGTATTTAATTTGATGGCTTTATTGATGGCAGGGGGGTGGGGAGGGAGGGGAAGACTCCTGCACTCCTCCTAGACATTCACAACTCCTTGTTGACAGAAAACAACAGAACTGAGTGCACAAACACCAACAGAGCCTTAAGGGTCAACTTGGCCAAAACCACTGAGAACTTCCACCTAAAACCTGGACGGTCTTTGTATGACAGAGCCACCAGAGCACATCTGAGTTATTTTTCAGGCGCTTTCTGCTATCACTCTTCTGCTGGCCAGCGTCCCCTGAAGGCAGGAATGCCTAGCTTGGGACTGGTGCCTATGCAAAAGGAGACCACCTGCTGCAGCACTACTCAGTCGTGGCCTGCAGGCGAACTGGAAGCAGTCAATACCCAAACACCACCACCCCTTGGGTGCTACAGTGCAGAGGGTGATGATTTAAGGAAAAAAATACAGTGGCCGCAGGTTATGTTATTTCCCCTTCCAGTAATTATTGTCCATAGCAAACGCATAAGTATGGCGGCTGTAGTGTACGTTATTAGCATCATTTATTAGCCAAAGTCAATAATTCTTGTTAAAAAGGATTCTTTCCAGAGTTTTACAGAACACAAGGTGCCCTTCACTGAAACAGCCTTGGTTTCAGTGTCCTTAATACTGAGACTATCAGGCTGGGTTTGCTTTTTCTCTGTCTTAAAGACTTACCTAGAATAACGTAGCAGACAAGCTATAGCTCATAGGCCACTCGTGCACACCACTGGTGCTTATTACCTCATGTGGATCTGCATAGGTGGCAGGGCGGGAGACAGATTTGGGCAGTGCTGTCACACATCCTACCCAGCCCTCCACTGGAAAAGGAAAAGAAATGGACTGCAAACCAAAACCTAGTTTGTTTACTTAGCATTTAACTGAACAAAATGCATCTTTAATGGAGGAGCTACTCCTCCCATTGTCTGTGTTTGTGGCTGGGCTACACGCATTTTATAGCTGCCTGTGATAGGAAAAGTGATCAGGGGCTGTTCTGTTGCCAGATGCTTCCTCAACTGAGATGCTCAGGCAACAAGAGGACAAAACATCTTGAATATTTCAAGCTGTTTGTTTAAGCCTTGTGCATATGATACCATGTCTTATGGGCCTGTGCTAAGAACCATTTTCAGACTTTATTAGAGCTAAGGTAATTAGGTTGTTTAAGTGAAAACAGGGCTGCAGAGACAAGCATTTTCCAACACTTTGGTGTTAGGCACCTGGCAAACAGCACTTGGGCTGGCAGGACTCAGCTGAGCCTGTCTCCATCTTCAGCTGTGTGGGTCTGACTGCCCATGTACACTAAAACCACTTCTCTCCGTCTTGGCTCTGTTCTTGAACCCGAATAGAACTGGGCAATACAAACCATGCCTTATTGGCCCTCTAAAATCAGGGCATGGATGTTAAATCAGCCCTAATCTCACAAAAGCCATGGGACTATAACTATGGGACTATAATTATGAACTATAATTATGAACACAAAAGCCATGGGACTATACTTATGAACTACAACAAGGGCACTGAATGAGACCCAGTCTAACCCAACTGCCACATCCCCAGTTTGATTCACTGTTTATTTGTTTAAAGAGGAAGAAGGGGCACACCAAAACTGCAGGATGGTTTGAAAACCAGCAGAGGGCTTGGGAAACTGAGACTGGGAGGGATGCAGTCTCTGTGATCTGGCGCTGGTAACCTCATCCGTCTAATATTCATCCTCTCCTTTTGAACACATTTTGCTTTGGAGATAAAAAAGAATAAACTTCTGATCTCCTGGATAGATCAAGAGGGAAAGGTGTGGTACAAATTGAGAGCTTCATCATTTTAATCCACAGTAGCGTACATGTCCCACTCACTGGGTACCCAGGCTGCAAGGCAGAGATTAAAGGCAATTTTTTGGAAGAAAAAAATACCTGATCCAACCATATAACAGGCACAAAGAAACCTGCATTCCTTTCAACCTGGCTCAAACCAAGTTGAGTTGTTTTCAGCTCCTATAATAAGTTCTTCTGCATAGCAAAACACCAGGGTCTATCCTAGTGAATGTGTAACTGCAGGCTACACAGGTGAGCTGAGTTCGGTTAAAGGTTGCGTATCCATCCCTGGAACTTTCTATGCAGCCGATGTTAAGCTGTGCTCAGGTTTCATCGGGTCCTGTCTGGCCTGAGCTACCTCTTTCTGTCCCCACAGCCTGTGATGTAAAGTAGCTTTGCGCAACGCCGCTGCACACAGGGCCCTGTGGAAAGGGCCCTCCCGTGGGAAGGGCATAAATCCAGCTGCAATCAGGACACCCTGCAGCAGGGAAAAGAGGAGCTTGCTGGAGGGGGGACGGTGTCGGAGGGGCGGCACACACCAGGCCCAAGACAAGTAAGCACACTTACTGCATTTGCTTTGAATGCCAGTCGTTCAGCTCTGATTTTCCTGCTTTTCTGAAGGGCTTGGGGCCGACTTCTCAAGGGAAATAAAACATGCTGGCTTTTCACAGATGGGATCATAGTGTAAATGCTGGCAGTGAGAACTGCTCCTCTTCTGCTCATGGTGGCTCTGGCAGCTGTAAAGAAGTAACCACTGAGCACCAAGAGTGCCTAATGGCACAGCCTGACTGGGTGGCACAGAGTCACTCTCCAGGCTGCCACAGGAAAGGTAAAGAAATGCTTCAAAAGAATAATAAGGTGGGCACAACAGGGTGAGAAGGGCAGTGCCTCCAATTTGTGGCTTTGTTCATTTTTCTGAGCTATCCCTGTCTGGAAGATGCAGCAAGCAGTCTAGAAACACACTACTACAGTGGCTGGGCTAACTCTGAAGCTGAAGTTGGGAAGGCACAACCCAGGATAATATTTTAACTGGTCATAAGCAATGAGGAAGCTCTGTCATGGATGTTACTTGCTGCCAGCAGGACTGGGGAGGTGAAGACAGAGCAGGGAGCAGAGGGGATGACAGCACTCACTGCTGCTGCCTACATGCTAATTTAGGAGATGGGGTGGCAGTTAATGGAGAAGAGCAATCCTTAGATGAAGGGATCTACATCAGGTCCGTCCCTGCATACCTCTGAGGAGCAAACAGTTTCAGGCCTGACTTGCAGGCACTGGCTAGGGGGAAATTCAGAAATCCCAAGGGACCATCACAACAGCAGAAACTCCGTTTGCAAACCAAGCTGTTAGAAGCCTACAGCCTGGGAACACAGATGCATGCTTTAGCAGGCATATGTACTTAGCAAGGTATGTCTAATTACCCAGCACCTGCATGTCTCAGTTTTTGTATTTGCAAGAGAATGGCGATACCGCAAACTGGAGTATTGTTAAGCATGGAAGACTCAGTGATCCCTCAGTGAAATGCCTGTGGTTATACGTTGTAAATCAGGCTAGGAAGGTGCCAGGGCTCGAATGACTGGATTTAAACACAAACACTTCCACTTTGTGTGAATTAAAGTGTTGGTGAGACAGACATTGCACTGTGTCTTCTCAAAAGGCTCAGGCTGCCAGAATTACAGTACCTGTCAGGCTGGTGCAACTCAAAAACATCTTGGAGAAAGGCAGTGGAGAGCAGAGCTTGGCTACTGGCTCTGCTGTTAGCATTTTGCCCATCCAGTGAGTTCTGCAGAGCTTGAAAAGGGCAAAAGAGGGGGAACAGAGCTACAGTAAGCAAGAAATGACTAGTAGAATAAAAATACAGTTCTGAACAACAGCATTTTGACCAATGATAACTGTTATAGATGTGTAATTTCCAATGCATTTGTATTTCAAATATACAAATTCAAAGTCATATACTACAAATCCAGGGAGGGTACAGCAGAGTTATTGGTAGCCAAAACATTGGATGCAGGAAAAGCAAGAACTACAAAAATGCAAAATTTGTCAGTGTGTTTGCATGGGTGTGTGTATCCATGCATGTTCGTGCAGGTGTGCCCATGACTTTCTCATTCCCAATATGCACCAGATCTTTTGTGACAGAACATCAGTGACGTCCACATACAGTAAAATTCTCTGGACATGAAGAAAAACAAGAGCAGCAGCTGGTCCTTTGCTACAGGAGGAGACTGCCTGTACAGTAGACTAAAACTCAGCTTACCCTTCTAAGTCTGTATCCAGATAAAAAAGGGGATATGGAAATGGCTTTAGTGTTGGCACGTTTGTATAAGGAAGCCTTGAGTGTTTTTGCCTAGGAGCTAGAACAAATGTTTGCGCTGGGCTATGAGAACACAAAATGCTCTTCTAGTGCCAAGAATTAAGCTGACTAGGCAGAAAAGGGGGGAACATTCAGTGGTTGGACCTTAAGAGACCTGGTTTCCAAACCCACTTCCCATGTAAAAGCAGGCAAATCACTTAGTCTGTCCACGTGTCAGCAAGATTTAGTGCACCAGTTTGCAGAAAGTGCTCTGACCAGGTCCCTGGAGCGATATAGCTGCATTATTATGATGTTTTGACAGAACTAGCACATTGTAGTTTGCAAGCACAACCACATTGCTTCCCATGTTTAATTCTTAGGGTACTGCAGTGGGTAAGGGGGTCAAACCTGTGCTTAGCCCTTCCCCACCTGCCATCACTGAAACTGGTGTCCATCTCACCCTGGGCTTTAAAGGGGGCACAGTCAGACCAGTCAGCGCTAAATTCCTGCCTTTGTAACTCCAACGCAGCACGAACACCTCACTCTGCAAGTGAGAAAACCTGTATTTGCTACAGGATGATCAGTCTTGTTTCCTCCTGACTTTTTCTTTCAGCAGGCACCTTGGAGTCCGGTTTACAGCATGAATCTGGTAGCAGAACTGCTCTGTTTGTTGGCATGCCTCACCACACTGACTTGTGACCGGGTCTATGTCCACCCTTTCAATCTGTTTTCTTTCAAGAAGGGTACCTGTGAGGAGCTGGAAAGCCAGGTTCCAGAGGGAAAGAAAACCTTTGTACCTGTCTCCATTGAGTCCCAAACCACACCTGCCTATGAAGATGACCTGAACAAGGACAAGCTGGAGGCCCCAAGCCAGAATGGCCAGGGGCAGCAGGCACTGAGCTACTTAAAGGAGATTGTGCACTTCCTGGCCGTGCGGTTTTACAGCACACTGAGGGAAGTGCAGCAGGGTCAAAACCTGCTCCTGTCCCCAGCTAGCCTTTACGGCTCCTTGGTGTCTTTCTACCTGGGTGCCTCAAACCAGACGGCAGCTGATTTGCAGGGATTGCTGGGATTTGTTCCCCCCTCCGGAGACCTCGACTGCATCTCCCGGGTGTTCGGGCAGGAAGTCTTTTCCATCCTGAGAATGATCGAAAACCTGGTCAAGAGCAGCGACGAGGAGCTGCAGTTTTCCAGGATGCTCTGCCTGTTCTCTGCCCCTGGTGTGCCTCTATCCCTACTGTTTGTGCAGGACTTGCTCCCTTCTGCTGATGCTCTCTATGCCCGAGCTGTTGATTTTACAAACCCAAGCGAGGCAGCAAAGCAAATAAACGCCTTCATGGAGGCCAAAAGCAATGGCCAAAGCAAGCGCTTACTGACAGATGTCGATCCATCTGCTGACCTGCTGTTCGCAGTGGATGCCCGCTTGGCAGGTATGAGGAAGCAATGCTTATTTGGGGTTGAAGGCTGGGTGAAGGATGGGTAGTAGCCCTGCTTCTGGGAAGGCCACAGGGAGCTGCTTCAAAGACAGTGGTGCTGATTTGTCCTGTTTCACAACTGGCACAGTATTAATGGACTCAGTCTCAAAGTCAGTAGGAGAGCTTTGAAATTTTGCAGTATCTTTCCCAAGCTTATCTAAAATCAATTACTATCCCACTTTGATGCTTTTAGCTATCTAAATGCTCAGTTCTTTTTTTCCTTTTAACTTTGTTACAGTCTTGACTTTTGCTATCCTGTGAGAATAGATTCTGCAGGTTATACAGACCCTGTGAAAGCGGCTCCTTTCTGCTTGCATCCTTTACTATAAGATAAGAGAAAAAGGTGAACTGCTGCCTTACTCTTTGTTTTGCTTGCACCTTTCACGTCTCCTACCTGCTGCTTCTTTTTGGTGAAGTTAGAGTAGGTGAAAGTGCATAAATGTGCCTAAAGCTTTTATGCAAGCTCATTTAAGAGGCAAGTATTCCTATGCAAAATCACTCACTACATATTAAATATGTTAGGGTCCAGCGTTTAGCTGGATTTATTGGAGAACAGACATGTTAACAGTAGAGCTGGACCAGCTGCTATTTTATATCAAGTATTTAAATGTAAAGAGTTCTTCTCTTTAACACAACATACACATCTGTTTTCCTAATTCCCTAATGGCACCACACAGCAGTGTTGAGATTTCTGATCTTTGCCCTTCTCAGTGATGGCAGTAGTTTCTTTAATGCCAACAGGATTACCTGCCTAACTGGGCAGCAGCACTGATCTATGGCAGTGAGCAGATAACATGCTGAAATGCAAAGCTGCATAGAAGCAGCAGGAGGTAAGAGCAAGGCTTCCAGTACTTTTGAACTGGATAAGAAATTTACATGAAAGTTTAGCAAGTGCTCAGGTGCGTCCTTTCTAACCTCCTTGGCACAATTGACACGTCAGAGTTGCTCTTACTACCCTCCTCGTTGCTTTGGCTCATAAGATTGCCAAGGGTGAGACCTCAGCCAGAGCTGGTGCTACCTTCTCTCTCCTGAGCCCACCCAGCTGCTGAGAGCACTCCTGCAGCAAGGCTGGCCCTGACGGATGTGCTCCCAAACATACAATCAACACAACCCAAGGGATGGAGAGGAAATCTAAGCAAACCCTCCACTGCAAAAAAGCAGGCAACCAAGCAAGCAGTAGTACTGTTCCCAGGAAAGGCCACAAAGCCAGCAGAAATACAGCAGCTTTGGCTGCAGTCCTGATGGTTGTGGTCCCTGTGCTGTGAGCTTGCACCAGCCTCTGCCTCATGCCACCAGAAAGCATATTAAAGGCAGGATACATATGTCTATAGCAGTTAAATATGATTTTATACACATAGCTCTTGTCTAATGCACAGTGTGCTGGTTTTAAACAAACATATATACTGGCTGAGGGGCAAAGGAGGGGAGTGAAGGAAGAATCCATTTCCTCTTTCTCAATCTGTTTTTCAGTGAACGTTAAGCAAGCCTCCCAGCTCGAAGAGGCTCAGGAGTTCTGGGTGGATTCAAATACGAAGGTCATGGTCCCTATGCTGTCATTCGTGGGGACATTCAACTACAAAACTGATGCCAGTGGGACTTTTTCTGTGGTTGAAGTGCCCATCAGCAAGACCATACTGCTGGTGCTGCTGCAGCCCATCAATAACAGCGATGCGGAGCTGCCGTTGCAGTCCTTGGCCTGGCTCCAGCAACTCTCTCCAAGGTAGGGCATTCTCCCATAGGGAAGAATGAGACAGGGTGCACTCCAAAGACCCACCTGCTCACTAACTGGGGCTTGGATGCTGCCAGGGAGGGTTTAACACACTAAGCACAAAGAGAAATGACTGCAAATCCATGACATGGGAATGGAACGAGATGATCTTAAAAGTCCCTTCCAACCCAAGCCATTCCATGATAAACCCAAGGGGCCTCAGTCCAGGGAAGCTAGACTTCAGAGGGATTGGCTTATTGTCTGGGGGTATTTCAAGGCAATGAGCAACAGGACCCATGAATTGGGATGATCTGAGGTTTAATAGCATAACCAGGGCAGATTTAGGTTGACTTCCCACTTGGAAACAGTAATGTGGTGCCCATTGACCCTTGGTAGCTGTCTGTCCCCACACACCAAGCATTTCTTGTAGCTGTTATCACAAGCCTGTTCCCCAGGACTGCCCAAACATCATGCTTTCCCATTGGAGAGCATGCACTCACTTGTGTCTCTCTTTTTTTCTGTAGAAAAATTAAATTAACACTGCCAGAGTTAACAATAGAAGGCAGCTCCGATCTACAGGAACTTCTTGCCAATATGGAACTGCCTACACTGCTGGGGAAGGGAGCAGATCTCAGTAGAATAAGTGATGCCAATCTCACAGTTAGAAAGGTACAGTACACATTACTGGCACTTAAAAGCTATGCCTCCTGCTCAGTTTCAGCCTCTTTAACTGCATGAATTTACCTAGAACAAACCACTCAGAGCCATGTGGGACATGCTCAGTTGGGGACGTTTAAGATAAATGGAAGATATGAATACTCCTTAGATTAACTGATCTGCAGCAACAGCTTTGCCTTCAAACTATTCAGATTTCATCACAGCACAAACACAAACAGCAACAGCGAGATGAAGTTTGAGATCCAAGTGTGCTAGGTACTGCATGTGCAAGTTAGACTGCATTTGTTACCACCTCCAGCTCAAACACCTCCAGGCACCGCAGCTGGAGCATGCAGTATAGGCTGCAGCTCCTGGGCTGTTGAGGATAATGCTCCATCACTTAGGGACTACTCCCAGACACGGCACACACACGGGTGCATGCAGCACACAACCTCACCTAAAGACAGGCTCCATCCAGCGTTCAAGTTCCAAGGGGAAGGAGGGAGAGCTTGAAGGAGAGGGCTGTCTTTCATAAAAAGAAGGCAAACTGTGTTAAATTATTAAGCAGTTGTAGAGTTTTTTCACACGTTCTGGAACAAGTACTCCAATGTCTTTTTCTAAACCATCCACGGAGTCTATCCTGTGCTGCTAAATTGTTATTCATGTGCTTTATCATTTACTCAAACTTTCATTTATCTCTTCACTGTCATGCTCTGATGACTCTAGTTACTCATGTATTTTGCCTTGCAGGTAATAAATAAAGCCTTCTTCAAAATGACCAGTGATGGAACAGGTCAGCCAGAGGACCTCACAGCACCGAAGGAAGATGCGGTGTTCCTGGATGTAACGCTGAACAAGCCATTCCTTTTAGCTGTTTTTGAAGAGAAGACAAGGGCAATGCTTTTCCTTGGCAGAGTAACAAACCCTCTGCAAGGGGTTTAAAGGCAAGCACAGGGGATGGCAAGGATGGGGAATGATGCGCATTTCCCATCACCTTTTTCTTACTCATCAGCTATTTTTATGACCTCGTTGAGCGCTCTACTTGGCTTTGACATGAAGCACATAGTGTTTGAAATACAGCTTTTTGAAAGCTAAAACATTGCAACATTTCACCTCTGTTCATCTATTTCATGTGAAGTGACCCAAACTTTCCTCCAGCTTTTCTTCTTTCCTTATTCCCACTTCGTCTCCTTTCTGCCCCCAGCTCCCTTTTTTGATCCAGTGGGAACAAAGTAGTAGCCAGCAGGGAAGTGACTTCAAAAATAGTCTTATAAGCATACACATTCACTATAGAAAGGTACAGAAAAGAACCTCTTCATTCTTTAAGAGGTCACCTTGCAATTTTTACTTTGGTCAGTTTTGCAAGAGAGACCCCTTTTTATGTTAAAGATTTACTGTTACCCACAGAGATTTCTAGCTTCATCAGCAACATTTTCCTTTAAGATGCTGCCAACAGCATGGGCAAGCTTCGCTTGTCCCACTGAGACAAGATTTTTTGCCTTGGAAGCAAAAACACATTCAAAGCCCAAATGGATACTTTAATTTCTTAACTCTGTGGAAAAAGCTAAAAATAGGGTTTGGAAGCATTAATGAACTGTGATGGATAAATTCTCATTGCCTGACAGAATTATCCCTGATTTTTTTTTTAGAAAAAGAAAGACGAGGCCTACTATTCCAATGCAATTCCATCCCTTGGATTACTTTCTAACCTGAGAGGCATTTATAACAGACTTACTGGTTAGAGCCCAGATTCATAAACTTTAATATATTTAAACCATATGTTCTTAAAGAACAGTATTAATGGCAATAATCTATGCTAGTATAAATGGTGGGTGTGCTGCTACACATGAATGAAAAGGTTTCAGTGATCCAATCCAACTCTTAATGGAGTCTTAAAGGTTTGAACCATTAAACTGGACCAACAAATTATTAGAAGATCCTTGAATTAGGAAGTGAGGAATTGGGAATGAAATCTTGGTACTAAGGAAACCTCTCAATGGAACAAAGATTTCCACCCCTCATCTATGATTTGTCTTCAGCACTGATGCACACCTCTTTGGTGTATGATGTATCCTACAGAGCACGGTATCTCATTGTCATCAACAGTGGCCCAAATGTGCCTCCAACCCAAACCCCAATATTGCCAGCGGCTTGCTGTTGGCGATGGAGACATGTGACAGATCCTTCAGAAAAGACTAATAAATAACACAACTCTTGAGAATACTGGGATTTCAAGTGCTACAACACAGCAGCCACATATTTACCTGATTATACTGTTATGTATTCCAGATGCTTTAACATCTAAATACTGTACTTGTATTGTATACAGAACTAATTAACTATAAATATGCAGAGATGGAAAGATGCAAATAAACCCACTTCCAAGTTGCTTTGCCACAGTTCAGTTGGGTTTATACCCATAACTACATCCTTTCTTCTGGCTTCTGAAATTTGCTCCAAGTCAGATTTATGAGTTTTTTTAAGATATAAGTTGCATATTATCATGCAATACAGCCAGTGATATAGCTGCAAGCATGAAAGAGGCAGCTTCCAAGTGCTCTCACTAATTTATCTCATTTGCTCATTAAAGTCAGAATGTAGCATCAGCCATAAAGAAAATTTCAGACCACTAAATGTTTCATTTCTATGATGAAGATGGAAAATAATAAAAGGGAGACCCCGGGCCCTAGGCAAAATGCCATTATTTGCAGGTGGCGGCTGCGTGCTGTTGCAGGGCTCTGTACCCTGTTCAGCAGTTAGAGGCAGAAAACCAAACAAACAGAACCCAACATCCATAAAACTTTTCAGAAAACAAACTTTGTGGTGGAGAGCACCTCTCTTCTGACACCATGGAGAAGAAAAGGAAGAAAGAAAGGGCAGAGACAGGAAACTGGCCAGAGCAAGGACTGGGAAGAGAGAAGGGCTGGAGCAAGTGCTACAGTACCAAAAAGACAAGCTATCTCTACATGTACCCATCCTCCTAGACATTCAAATGGTAAAAAAACCCAAACAAAACAAAAAATACACCCCACCCCACTCCTCCCAACTAAATCTCTCTGCTTCTCCAACAATGTATTATCTCCTGAGACTTGCTTCTGACATTAATTTTACATCTAAAATTTTTATGGCACTTTATACTCTTCATTCTCCTCCAGTTCCATCAAATTCCTCTGCCAGGCACACAGTGATGCACAACCCAAGCATAATTCATACACTGAGCTCTCAGCTGCAGTCTAAGCACCTAAAATCTTGCTCTAACAAGCAGGTGATTTGGAGAAAGAAAACAAAGACAAGGACAGGCTTTCTAAGTTTCATCAAAACAACACAGTTTATCCCTAAGCATAGCTGACAATAAGGCTGATAAGCTTAAAAAAGGAATACCTAGGTAGTTTCTTTTCTTATCCCTCCAGTTCAAGCACAAAACCACAACTGTTTATGAAAATGAAAATATTACTCAATATTGAGTGGTCCAGCCAAATATATATATTGCTAGTTGCCTTTAGATGACAAGATTGAAAGTCTGGTCCTCTTCTGGTATAACCCACAAACTTGAGAATCCAATTACTACTTTAGAGGAAAACATGCCACCACTCTTCCCCTCCTCAATGCTGTAACCCTCTTCCAGGTAAATTCCTTTCATTTAAAAGGCATATCAAGTTTTCTAGAAGCCTAGAATGAAAAAGGTTCAAAAATCTGCATTATGGTCATGAAAGGAAGTGCACATACAAATAAATCTGAGGAACAGAAGAAAAACAATTAGTAGCAGAAGACATCTCCACCAGAACACACTTACTTACACAGTAGTTCCTCTTCTCCTCACTGATCCACAATATTTGAAAATGCTAAAATTCATTTTACCGAAGACAAAGCCAATTCAACTCATCTCTTTCTTTCAACAGGGGTATCACATATTTTAACTAATGTTGTATCCCACTGAGAGAAAATTAAATGCTATTCAAGTGAACAAAAAAAAAAAAAAGATGGGGAGCTGACATAAACCCAGTGATG
Source organism: Psittacula echo (assembly GCF_963264785.1). NCBI lineage: Eukaryota > Metazoa > Chordata > Aves > Psittaciformes > Psittacidae > Psittacula > Psittacula echo. The sequence continues at coordinate 31,389,938 of NC_137738.1, read as the reverse complement.
TAGATATTTGCAGCAATCACAGGGCCATTCAATGATTTTGATTTGCTATACAATGTTATTTCCTGCCTGAAATTAAAGCTGGTCTTTAATGGAAAAGAACAGAATTCAGCCTGTGTACTCAGCAAGCCAAAGATGGCAAGCAGCAAGTGGTGTTATTGCAGGAAGATGTGGGAAATCACCTTTTCATGCCTTTTTGGTTTGGTACACAGAATGCATCCTCTTCCCCGATTTTGGAGGCTACAGACAAAGCTGTATGCACAGATCTCAGAATCTGCTACTTTTGTAACAGCTGTTATAGACATTTAAATCTATACACACCTTCCAAAACAAGAAGTTCTACAATGCATGTTACAGCCTCAGTCTCAGACTACAACTCACACATCTGTTTTATAGTAAAAAAACATTGCTAAAAATGGTAAGCTGTTGTAGCAAGATGTCTCTACTCCTGACTTAATAAAAGCAAACGAAGAGGTGCAGGGAGACCAAGCTTTAAAGGTTCATCAGTTGAAAGCCTGTTAAAAATAGAACACAGACAAAAAATTTCTTGTTCATAAGTAGTACGAATTAGGTGCACTCAGTAGTGCGTACCTAAGCCCTTGGCTGGCTGAGGATCTCCACATCACTGAATGAAACAAACAGATGTGACATCTGGCAAGCTGGCTCACTTCGCTTTCTTCCGCAATGAATCTGGATGCTCTCTTAATTGTGTATGTTGCCATGAAGAGAGAGATGTAAGCTAACTAGGAGAGCCAAATCCTGCTCTCCATTACTCAGACTGAATCCAAGAATCAACATAATTTTAAGCAGCAGTACTTTCTCCACTGTCCTCCTTCATAAAATTGTAGAAGTCCTAATAATCACCTATCCTAATCACTTCAAAAGCACAGAGATCACATAGGTGTGTCTTCTCAACTAAAATATGACCAGCTTGTCAACAGTGAGGAATAAAAAGCCTTAATGCCGTGAAAGGTGTGCTCCCTGCAACTTCAATGATACAGAACAGCCATGGACTACGGACTCTGTATCTCTGTACTTGGAAGACTTGTGCTGTCTTTGGCTCCCCATTAAGACCCAAGCTCTCTAAATACTTTAGGAAGAAATGAGTATTTTTAATTAATAAACATGAACTAGAATTCCAGTGATAAATCTTCACAGGGTAAGATAAAAAGCAGCAACCCCAAAACACAAACACAACCTTCTTTCACTCACACAAGGCATTCCCTCATTTGAAAGACTCAAATTCACCTCCTACTGACCCCAACTGTGTCATGTCACCTGTCCCTCACATATAAAAGAGATGTCTGCACACAGATCACTCTAGGCTCAAGACAAATCGTTGTAACTAGGTTTGAAATTACAAGAATTCAACATGTATTCAGGCAAAAAAAATTCCCAAATTCCAAAAGACACCTTCCCCCCCCCCAAAAAAAAAAAATAAATCAGTAAAATGAAACCACTCAAGAGCTTCAATCAAGAGCCAAGCATATCCTACAATGAGGAAAAGCAGGCAAGTGCAAAGCAGTAACAATCAACAGCAGATTCTTATTCCTGTAAGCATTTTCTTTATTCCAGAAGAGCTGGAATAAAGTCCTTTGAAAGGTTTTGACAGCCATCAATGAATCCACTTGAATTACAAATGCATGGGACACCAGAAGTTAGGAAGACAATTTATTACATATTATTTTCATCATATAAGTTCATTCTTCTACATTTTAAGATGTACAACAAAAATAAAAAACCACATTTTCTTCCACTTTTATTCTACAGTAGAAAGTTCAGAACTTCTGACTGCTTTCCATATAATGGAAAACTCTGGTAAATGCTCAGTCTTGGTGAAACAAGCCTATCTTCAAAGTAGATGTGCAGACTGGCTGCTTGAGATACATTAGGAAGCACTTCATTGCTACTTTATTTGGTAAAATAAAGAAGAGTTAAATTCTCTTTCTTTTAGGGACACTGTTTATCTTCAGTCACACGTCTTCAAAAATATCTAGGATTGTTCTGCTGTAGCCTGATCCCTGGCAGTTAGAACCAGCTCTGTAAGGGCTGAAAAGCATTTTAGATTGCTTGTTTCCAGTCCCATCTTTCGTATCTGAAAACACAGAACATACATTAATTTTCTTTAAAACATCAAAAGTTCACTAATTATTCTACTTAAAACATTTAGCAAAACACATGATTTGTGCTGCATTGATATGTGGCAAAAACTCACAAGTGCATATAGTGCATGCTATAAAAAGATATTTGTAGCCAACTTTGCTCACTTAAGTCTTTACAGTTAATGTAGTGTCTTGCAGGGAAATATTTAACCATCATCTAGGCAAGCTGTAACTAAATCCAGCTGGAAGTTGTCCAGTGAAACAGTCGAAAAGAGAAACTTGGCTCTAAGTTTGTTTTTAATGCATTGATTACAACCGAAATTTTTTCAGACCTCAGATTGGAGTATTGTGTGCAGTTCTGGTGTCCTCAGCATAAAAAGGACATGGAACTGTTGGAACAAGTCCAGAGGAGGGCCACGAGGATGATCAGGGGACTGGAGCACCTCCCGTATGAAGACAGGCTGAGAAAGTTGGGGCTGTTCAGCCTGGAGAAGAGAAGGCTGCATGGAGACCTCATAGCAGCCTTCCAGTATCTGAAGAGGGCCTACAAGGATGCTGGGGAGAGACTATTCATCAGGGGCTGTAGTGACAGGACAAGGGGTAACGGGTTCCAACTTAAACAGGGGAAGTTTAGATTGGATATAAGGAAGAAATTCTTTACTGTAAGGGTGGTGAGGCACTGGAATGGGTTGCCCAGGGAGGCTGTGAATGCTCCATCCTTGGCGGTGTTCAAGGCCAGGTTGGATGAGGCCTTGGGTGACATGGTTTAGTGTGGGGTGTCCCTGCCCATGGCAGGGGGGTTGGAACTAGGTGATCTCAAGGTCCTTTCCAACCCTAACTATTCTATGATTCTATGAGGTTTCTGGGCAAAATTTTAAAGATAAACATGAATATCACAGTATCACAGTATGTTAGAGATTGGAAGGGACCTCAAAAGATCATCTAGTCCAATCCCCCTGCCGGAGCAGGAACACCTAGATAAGATTACACAGGAATGTGTCCAGGCGGGTTTTGAATGTCTCCAGAGAAGGAGACTCCACAACCTCCCTGGGCAGCCTGTTCCAGTGTTCTGTCACCCTCACTGAGAAGAAGTTTCTTCTCAAGTTTAAGTGGAACCTCTTGTGTTCCAGTTTATACCCATTACCCCTTGTCTTATCATAGTTTGCCATTGAGAAGAGCCTGGCTCCATCCTCGTGACACTCCCCCTTTATATATTTATATACACTAATAAGGTCCCCCCTCAGTCTCCTCTTCTCCAAACTATAGAGACCCAGCTCCCTCAGCCTTTCCTCATAAGGGAGATGCTCCACTCCCTTAATCATCTTTGTCGCCCTGCGCTGGACTCTCTCCAGCAGGTCCCTGTCCTTCTTGAACTGAGGGGCCCAGAACTGGACACAATATTCCAGATGCGGTCTCACCAGGGCAGAGTAGAGGGGAAGGAGGACCTCTCTCGACCTACTGACCACCCCCCTTGTAATACACCCCAGGATGCCATTGGCCTTCTTGGCCACAAGGGCACAGTGTTGGCTCATGGTCATCCTGCCATCCACTAGGACCCCCAGGTCCCTCTCCCCTACACTACTCTCTAACAGGTCGTTCCCCAACCTATACTGGAACCTGGGGTTGTTCCTGCCCAGATGCAGGACTCTACACTTTCCCTTGTTATATTTCATCAAGTTTCTCCCTGCCCAACTCTCCAGCCTGTCCAGGTCTCGCTGGATGGCAGCACAGCCTTCTGGCGTGTCAGCCACTCCTCCCAGCTTAGTGTCATCAGCAAACTTGCTGACAGTACACTCAATTCCCTCATCTAAACCATTGATGAATATATTAAATAATACTGGTCCCAGTACTGACCCTTGAGGCACTCCACTAGATACAGGCCTCCAACTGGACTCCGCCCCATAGACTACAACTCTCTGGCTTCTGTCCTTCAGCCAGTTCGCAGTCCATCTCACTACCTGATCATCCAGGCCACACTTCCTCAATTTAGCTATGAGGATGCTGTGGGAGACTGTGTCAAATGCTTTGCTGAAGTCAAGGTAGACCACATCCACCGCTCTGCCATCATCCATCCACAATGTTATTTCCTCATAAAAGGCTAGGAGGTTGGTCAAGCATGACTTCCCCTTGGTAAAGCCATGTTGACTGCCCCTCATAACCCTCTTATCCTTGACATGCCTTAAGATGGCATCAAGGATAAGGTGTTCCATCACTTTCCCAGGGATAGAGGTGAGGCTGACCGGTCTATAGTTACCCGGGTCCTCCTTCTTGCCTTTTTTGAAGACTGGAGTGACATTTGCTTTCCTCCAGTCCTCAGGCACCTCTCCCGTTTCCCAAGACTTGGTAAAGATGATGGAGAGAGGTCTAGCAATGACTTCCGCCAGTTCCCTCAGCACCCGCGGGTGCATCCCATCTGGACCCATGGATTTATGGATGTCCAGATTGCTCAACTGGTCCCTAACCCATTCCTCATGGACTAAGGCAAACCGCTCCAGTGACCTGACTTCATCTGAGGTCTCAGGAGTACAGGGTTCTTCAGGACTGCCTCCGGCAGAGTAGACTGACACAAAGAAGGCATTCAATAACTCTGCCATCTCAGTATCTTCTGTCACCAGGGCACCCATCCCATTCACCAGTGGGCCAACCTTGCCTCTGGTATTAGTTTTATCAGCTATGTATTTGAAAAAGCTCTTTCTGTTGTCCTTGACCCCTCTGGCCAGATTTAATTCTAAGGAGGCCTTAGCCATCCTAGCTGCCTTCCTACATCCTCTAGCAGCAGCCTTATATTCCTCCCGAGTGGCCAGCCCCTCCTTCCATGACCTATAAACTCTGCTCTTCCACTTGAGCATACCCAGCAGTTCCTTATTCAGCCACGCAGGTCTCCTGGCCCTCTTCCTTGACTTCCTACGTGTCGGGATGCTCAGCTCTTGAGCTTGGAATAAGCAATTCTTGAATGCCAACCAACTATCTTGGGCCCCTTTACCTTCAAGCAGCCTTGCCCATGGGACTTCCCCTAGCAATTGCTTGAAAAGGCCAAAGTTTGCCCTGCTGAAGTCCAGGGTTGCAATTCTACTTGCTATTGTACTGGTCCTACCACACAAGATCCTGAATTCCACCATCTCGTGGTCGCTGCAACCAAGGCAGCCCTCAACCCTTACTGCTTCGACCAGACCCTCCTTGTTAGTGAGGATGAGATCCAGCAGCGCTCCTCTCCTGGTTGGCTCATCCACCATTTGCATGAGGAAGTTATCATCCATACACTGGAGGAACTTCCTGGACTGTGGCTGGGTTGCTGAGTAGTCCTTCCAGCAAACATCAGGGAAATTAAAATCCCCCACGACGACCACGTCCTGTGACTGTGAGGCCGCTCTCAGCTGCTTGTAGAAGGCCTTGTCAACTTCCTCACCCTGATCTGGTGGCCTGTAACAGACACCCACAACAGTATCGCCCCTGCCAGCCTGCCCCTTAATTCTCACCCACAGACTCTCAACTCGCTCATCCCCTGTTCCTGGACAGAACTCAGTACATTGCAGCTGCTCTCGCACATAAAGAGCAACCCCACCACCCCGCCTGGCTGGCCTGTCTTTCCTGAAAAGGACATAGCCCTCTATGAGTATATTCCAGTCATGCGAGCTGTCCCACCACGTCTCTGTAATTGCCACCAGATCATAATCTCCTGACTTAACACAGGTCTCCAACTCCTCCTGCTTATTTCCCATGCTGCACGCATTGGTGTACAGGCATTTCAAGGAGGGAGCTGAGCTCACCAATTTCACCCTAGGATTATAGGAGGCCTCCCGGTCTTCATCAATCCTAGAGTGCTGCCCCACTGGGGCAAGCCCAGTTACAACCCCATCCCCCTTCGAATCTAGTTTAAAGCTCTTCAAATGAGCCCTGCTAATTCATGCCCCAGCATCCTTTTGCCTCTGTGAGTTAAACCTTTCCCACGTGCCATCATCCAGACTGGAGCCTTATAAAACCAGCCGTTATCAAAGAACCCAAAGCCCTGCCTAAAGCACCAGTCTCGTAGCCAATTGTTTACGGACTGAATTTTCCCATTCAATCCCACATCATCACCGGAAGATGGAAGAAGTGAGGAGAAGATCATATCCGAGAACAGCCAACAGCATGGTGATGAAAGCTGCAAGAACCTATGGTTCTAGCCTTCAACTTCCTGTGGGATGAGAACAACTCTACAAATAGAGAGGTTGCTGTGAGTCATTCCTTACTCAGGAAATCTATTGCTCTGACAATTAGGAAAATATGGCCATGAGAAAACTAAGCATGCAGTGAAAAAGGAAAACCTGGATCCATAACAAAACCATAATGAAATGATTCTGAGAAAGCTGCTTGCTGCTGGAACTAACTCTTTGGAATGTTCACATGTACCAAAACAGCTCCTAAGTGAACATGAATAATCTACCCTAGTTCAGCTTAAATTCACTTTGCAGTGATGTTAGTGCATATAATGGGAATAAAAGAACAAAAGCCCACCCCAGCCAAAACCTGCCAAATAATAAGTAAGATTTCCATACTGCCACCCAAATCTCCTTCCTTTAAGTCCCAAATATGTGAAAAGCATCTCTTCACACACAGGCAGACTTTATCTACCTGTTATAATACATCAACAAAATCTGCTCACAAACAATACCGATGGCAACTGCTCGGCAGCTAATGATACAGACTTGCACTTGGAATGTTGTTTATTTCTGTATATAATTCTCAGAAATAAATTAGTACAAAACAGTATTCTTAAACAATTTCATGTAGCTACTGCACACATTTCCTGGAACATTTTCTTCTCTTATTTATTTTGTCATTTAAGGTTTCATATTTGGCACTGAAAGGAACTTACAGTTACTCAGAACAACAAATAAGGCTAATATCTTTAAAGCTCTTGGGAACAGACCCTTTACTATGCAGTCAAGGCTGAAAATATCCAGAGAAAAGGCAAACAAAAGCAGAGCCATAAAGATGATCAGAGCTAAGGAAGGTCCCTGCCCTCTGATCTGTCCATACAGTGGTTTTTATTTTGTGCTTCCGAGCACTAAGCACAAGTTTTGCATTTTTGTAAGAAAAGACAGGGAAGCACGCATTGCTCAATCAGTATCTACAATCACCAAGGTCTCAAGTCACTTGCATTATACAGATGTGAAAAAAGAAAGCAACCCCCCAACCACAATGGCAAAGCTTTCAAGACCAAAAAACTAAGTCAAGCTTCTCTTTCCTCTCTCACACCCTTCCAAAACTAGTAACAATAATAAATAAACTTGTTTCTCATAACTTACTTGTTCTCCATAATATTCAACATCTAGGGCCAGCTGCAGTCGGATTTTGTTGTCATCACTCATGCCCCCATTTGTACCAACAGGGTTTGAAGTTGCAGTTCTTCTGGCTTGCTTCAATCTTTTTAGGCTCTCTTCCATTTTCTTAACAGAACTTAGCACATCAGATACAGTTTCATAATACCTAAATTAAGGCAGATAAATGAAAAAGAAAAAAAAATCACTTTTACAGAAAAGCCTACTTCATAACACATTAGTACATCACTGACCCTGAGAAATCACTACATACAAAAGTCAAAACAAAGCAGAACTCAGATTTCTTGAAAATTCGCCCATTGTTCCCTGAAAATAACGAGGTTAAGGTCTTGTATCAATTCTGAAACAAAATGCAAGTTTTTAGTTCACTGTTGCATTACTAGAGCTAAACAATTTTTCAAATGCCCTATGCACAGCTCTGAGCAGAAGTCAGGTATCTGTCCTGCTTTTCATCTGCTGAATACGCAACACCAGAGTATATCTGAAGAAATAAACCCTGCCAAAAGACGGGTACGTTCTTGTTTTCTTTACAGTTAATTCATAGTGCTTTAGGTATTCTTCCTGTGCCCATTCAATGAACACTGGAGTTTTTAATTAATATAAACAATGTTCTGCATGGTTCCTCTTACTTTTGTGTGCTTTCAGAGAGTGCACTTTCCAGCCATTGATGAATCATGGGCTGCTTCAATGTACTTTTGTATTCATTCTGCAGTCGATAGAAAGGCTTAAGAGCACTGTCAATATAAGGTGAAGCTTTAGTTGGCACCTCCTGGTAGATGACAGGGAAACAAGGTGGGGAAAAAGAACCAGTAATTTACTTACTGAAAGCATCAACATGAAATTCTAGCACATATATAAAATCCTAAGCCTGCACCTAAGCAAAGAGATACGTACTTCATTCACAATAAATTAATGAAGAGGTCATCATACATAGGAAAGACACCATCACAAAATCATTTAGTAGTGTTATACAATGTGATATAATATAGAACAGTGTTCAAAATTACCAAAGCTTTTAGAGAGATCCATGTGCCAGCTAGCCACTCCTGTTATCAGGGCATAATCCTAAATGCACTTTCTGATCATGCCAATTTCAGAGAAAACTGAACAGACTCAGTGTCCACTATAGACTATTATATCTATGTGAAAATACCTACTATTTCATGCTATAATTCAGTAAACTGAAAACATTTTTTGTTCTGTTCTTATGCCATCCTGCTCCCTCAGTATATTTTCCAGAGGAATGCTTTTGGGATAACTAGTATCCCCTCACTATTTTCTCTTCTAGTTTTGGTTGCAGAATGCTTCGTCTCTCTATGGATGATCCACACATAGCTTGGGTGAACTTCATGCACCGCAAAGCAACAGAACACATCCAGGGTACACAAAATCTCTAACACCTGAAATACATCATTAACCTCTTAAAAATTCCAAATCTTAGCATTTCTGTGTTCAAATCAGGCAAGGATATAGTACTCTGTGGTTCCCATTACTCAAATTTCTCTCTATTGCCTGAATGATAACAAGCTAACTATCAACATGACTGTGCAGACAGACTGGCAAAGGCAAGTCAGTATCAGAAAAAGCCAAGATCAGACAACTGGTTTTGGTATCATATTTCAACATTACTTATTTAGTTTCTCAAAAAATTACTCTTTTTAGCTATTCTCATCTTGTTCTTTCTGTGCAAGATACTTCTTGAATCAAATCCAGGCAGCTAGCTCACTGGAAAGAAGTTTCCTGACATAGACAAAAGAAGCCTGCCACCCAGTAGCGCTGCATCTTATGGTATACAACATAAGGGAAACACATTTATTCTCTTTAACCCTTTTCCTCTTGAGATAAACAGTTCTACTCCTTGCCCTTCCTTCATCGTTACTCTATCTAAAATTTTGAAAATACCATTTTTTTCCCTTTGCAATGAAGTAAAACAGTAAATCACTAAATTATCTCAAGGTATTTAATAGGGCTTGTGATTGTCAAGCAGATACGAACAGGCCTGAAGAACTCATAAATGCACTGCCTGCTCAACATTCTTAGCATTGGCCTTTCCAAGACTTTTTTGTATCCACAGCTAGCACTGACCTTATTGGTTCTCCTATATAATCTTGGAACTTCCAGTGCACTCTTCAGGTAAGCAAAGGAGGACTCGCTGAGATCCTGGATAATCCTGTTATTCAAGGTAGGCACACAGGCTGATAAAGAAGTCTTTGAGTCTTCCAAGGCTCCTATTGAAGTAAAAATGCTAAAGTTTAAACTGAGCTACCCTGCCCGATCACAACATAAATTATGTGAACCCCACCATCATCCCAATCTCACTCACTATCCTAGATGGCTGCTGGTGTCAAATACAGAATGCTTCCTAAATAAATACACACCAGACATTTATAAAACATCAACCACTCTTCAGTCAGGAAAGCAGATGGAGGGAAATAAAAACTAACGTTGTCCAGGCTTGCAAATTTTTTTTTCAGTATCAATGCAGCAAGGAGCTTGAATCAAAAGGCTCCAACCTACCATGGAAACTGTGGTTGTGAAATGCTTGCTAACAGTATCCAAATCCCCTATGGAATGACTGCAGCGTACTCAAAGTTGTGATGGACAACAGGCCATCTACTGAGTGGGGGACATGCACAAGCTCCTACCTCTCTTATGGACTCGGACATCTACCAATAATCCCAATTTAGAGATGTAAGTGGAATTCACAGCACAGAACTTCTGGCTTTACTTGAAGTCAGGGAACAGTTCACTCAACCAGCTACATGCTTGGTTTTAATTACTAAATTGAAATCAGTCTGCATGTTTCCCATTATATAAAAAAAAAAAAAAGGCACTTCAAACTCTCAATTTTAATCAAACATTTTCCAGACTCAAAATGACAGTTCAAGATCACAGAATCATAGGACGGTTTGGGTTGGAAGGGACCTTAAAGACCACCTAGTCCCAACCCCCCTGCCATGGGCAGGGACACCTTCCACTAGACCAGGTTGCTCAAAGCCTTGTCCAACCTCACCTGGCAAGAAAGTTTCTATTTAACAAGTTAAACCTAAAGCAAGCTTCTTTATGCAATAAAACCAATAGTATTTTCAATTTTTTCACTGTAAATAAAGACCCTGTGGGTAAAAGCTGATTCTGTTTGGTTGGCAGAGTGGATCTGGGAGAAAGGAGATGGAGACTGAATTCAGCCTCTCAGCTTTACCTGCAATACAGGACATATTCTTGAAGCCAACCATTTCAAGTTTTGGTTTAATCATTTCTAAGATGTCAGGAATCTGAACAAAAAACAAAAACCAAAACAAATACATACAGTCATACTATAAACATATTTTCATTACTTTTCCTACATTCTATGCCTCCAGTGCATCAAAAGACACCTTCTTTTCTATATTTTTACTGCATTTATGGGAAACCAGTACTACAAGAATACTTCACAAATTACAGAAATTTCAGAGTTATTGACCAAAACCACACAGAAGTCATCCCTACTGGAAGAAAATAATGCCATACATCTCTCTTCAAAATTCTGGACCATAAGTTAAGTACAATCATGATGATAAAACTTTTTTCAACCTCAAAGATTAAAATCTGTAAACATTTAAAAGAGAGCATAATATTAAAGCTGAATATTGCACCACACTCCAAGTTGCAACAGAGATTTTACTAGTAAAGGTAAGACTCTGGCACAGTGACACTTTCCACCAAAAATTACCAGAAACATACTATTCTAGCTGTTAAGTCCAGCAGCTATTCATAAAAAGAGTTTAAATAACCAAAGTAATTTTTCTGTAATCTGCTATTCCAAATAAACACAATGTAGACCATTTATTTCAGGGGATATTTTCTACATTAGACAACTTCAGTATTAGCCTTTAAGATTAAAAAAAAAGCTATACAGTACATTATTTTAAATTATTTCATGTCCTTAACAAGATGCTGAACAATAAGAATACATAGATCAACAAAAAATCATAAATCTCTTTTGTAAGTAAAGTCACAAGCACAAACCTGATCCTGGAGTTTGTCCAGATCTGCAGCAACATATACCAACTGAGTACTGGATATAGAAGGCAACGGCTGACTTTCTGGAGAAGATCCGTTCCCTTGTTCCTCACTAGGGTTGAAGTTTACAGAAGATTCCTTTCTACCAGCTGACACAGATTTTTTGCTTTCCTTTGTGTTCTCACTGGAAATAGGCCTTACAGAAACCTGAAACATCAAATTGAGATGTGAACCCTAGCAATAGTGAAGGCAGTTAAAGCTGGACAAAGAGAAACAGTAAAGCATGTGTAACATTCTCAGCACGAGAATGGCACACGTACATTCCTAAATGATGTTAAAAAAAGTTGTTTTGAAAACAGTTTCTGGAGCACTATGGAGTTGGATGATTTTGAGCAAATTTGTCAAACACATACTTCATTCAACTACTCTGTTTTAACTCTGGTACTTATCAGTACTTTTCAGGAGCCAATTTAGCTGAGAGAACTGAGTCACAAGAAAAGGATAAAAGAAGATCTTACTGCTGTCTTCAGCTACCTAAGGGGCATATAAAGATAAGATGGACTCAAACTTTTCCTTGAGGTACAGTGATAGAGGTAAGAAGCACTGGACAGAGACTGTAGCAAGAATAAATTCTGACCAAATATGAAGGAAAAGTGGTCAGTCATTGGACCAGGGTTCCCACAGAGGCATGAAATCAGCATCCTTGGATATACCTAAAATTCAACTTCAAAACGCTTGGTCTGAACAACCTTATTTAAGATGGCCTTGTTTTGAGCAGGAATTTGTACCAAATAACCTCCAGGAGTCCCTTTAAATCACAACTATTCTATCATGCTGCCTTTCCATGACATAAGAAACAGAGGCACGCATGTACGGCTGGGAGCAGGGAGCAGAAGAGCAAAGTACAACCTCTCTTGCTCAGAAGCAGGGAATCATTGATGTTGAGAGTCAGTTGCCCATAAAACTTATGGTTTTATAATCTCAATGTTGAGCAACTGATCTAGACTAATTTATCCCTTTTTATTGGCAGGGTTAAGTTTTCACCTGGCTGTTTTCATAACCTCTTCATTGTATCAATGAGTAAACACACAAAAAGAATAAAACCAAGATTGTGGCTACTTCTTTCAGTGGCAGAGGCAGCCTCAAGCATACATGGAAGTACAGCCTTGATAACCATCAGACAGTAACACTGCAGTAACACTCATATTTGTGGTTAATAACATGTTTTGTAGTGGTGCTTTTTATAAAACAAACTCACTAACTGGCTGAAAGTGTTCTTCTTAAAGAATGTTAAGTTCTGGGAAAAAGCGCTTAAAAAGAGGTCACATACTTTGTTTAAGTCTCTTGTTGATGGACATACCCAATTACCAAAAGCACAAGCATGCTGTTCTCTTACCTCACCAATGAACACAGAGTAGCGTGACAAAATCTGCAGACTGAGTTTCCACAGGCGGTGTGCTAATAATGGTAAAAACATTTGATCTGACCAGCACTTCAGAAGACTTGTCCAGACCATGTGGGTGGCCAAAAGACAGTATGAGCTGCCATCTAGAAACAATCACACAAGGATCAAGTTCCTAAGCACATTCTTAAAAGACGTAAAATCAGTGTAATTGTGTTATCTGAGATTAAAAAAGAAAAAAAAAAGGAAAAAAAAAGCCTTACAAAAAGACACAAAGATAGCAAAGAGGATTTATTAAGCACTGGCTGAAACAGTCATAAAATACTAGCTCGTCATTACTTTAGATTTCAAATTGCACTAAGTTTCACTGTTGCAAAAGCAACAAATGAGAATTTGCCTGCAACAAAGGCAGGAACAGCTTAGCCAAATAATCTACTTTAGGAGGTAACAATCCCAAGATAATTTTTGGCTGTCTTATGATGAAGTTTTATTAGACATGCTTTCCAGCCATAACAGTAATACTCCCTTGGCACTAAACTACTGCTCCTATCACAGTTATATCTGAGATGCCTGCTAGAAATATTTCCTTAAAACACAGTAGGAATATCCATATTTAAACCAAATATTTTAAAAGTAGTTCACACACTAACATTTTATAGCATACAATTAGAGACATAATGAATGTGTCTGCAAGCTCCAGGTAAATGCCTTGAAGTGGCAGGATTTACGCATTTAATCTTCATTACGATTTTTTCTCCTTTCTCTCCTCAGAGAGCATGCGTGTGTATACACAGATACATTTCTGTGACTCTTAGCTGCCTTCTTCGTAAGTATTTACTCTGTTAACTGAAGTAAGCTTTTCTGATTACAGTATACTTCTAATAAATAGACCATATTTTCTCTTCCACTGTAACCCTTCCTGTGCATATCTTCTCATCTGCTCATAAATCAACGTATATTTTTGGAGCAGACACCAATACGAGAAAGCAGAACAAGCCTATATGTTGCATATGCTGCCAACAGATAACCAGCTTCATCTCTACATAGTCTTAAAACAAATAAGAAAAATATTCCCCAGTAACACAGCATAGGCTTTTGGTTGTCACTTAGAGGACGCCAAATGCCAATTTGCTTCCTTCTTGCACTGAGAGGATAGTTACACAAATATGTTAAGGGTTACTGCCAAAAGAGGTATTTTTAGGAAGTGATCACGAAGAGCACAATACTCTCATATTGCCTTCTCTATAAAAATTAAACAGTTCTCTATGAACTGTTTAAGTCAATCAGAAAACAGAAATCTCATGTAAATCCACTGGATGCATGTCACTACTTAGTACACAATTGACAGACAGTAGCCACTGTTAATTATATCACCATTTCCTTTGCAATAAACTATTGTTGCAAGTTTACCTGGTGCTTCCTCTAGTGTATCTGAAAGTGCTTCTTCTAAGGCCCCTGCTATTTCTCTGAATCTGAGAGACAGAAAGGTTTTGAATATTACAATTCAACAATTGCTTAAATTGATGCCTAAACATTTTTTCAATGTTTATTTCAGTATTATTTCAATGTGCTATCAATGGACAGATCTTACATCTATGGTTATTTTTTCTCAGCATAAATTGGGATATAAATGAGACCGACATTCAAACACTTGAAAATGAACCTTTAACATTTCACAGGCAGATATGAAGCTGATACTTTGGCAAATTATCAAGGTCACAATTGCAAACATTAACAAAATGATAGCTCACAGTGTGTCAAATCTTCAGCTTTTCTGAGAACTGAAGTTTTTTTTTTGTTCTGTTTCTGGTTTTAAACTAAAAGTGAAAAAATTATCTCACACTTGCTTTAGCTGACCTTCAGATACACAACACCAGAGGCTTCAGCTTTCTACATGTTTGTTAATGAAAAGTGGCTTAAGGTTCTGCAAACAATTCTGTACCTGGCAAAAATCAATAGTTCCTCACAGGATACCTTTGACCTCCTTTGTAAAAAATTCACCCTCTAAAACAGAAAAAAAAAAAAAAAACAAAACACCTGCCTCCCCAGTTTTCTGAGTACAACAGCAAAGTTAATATTGAAACCTTTGACATTTTCCCTTAGTTCGAGCATATTGGATAAACAACACAGCATTTCCCTTGTCTAAAAACTGTCAGGCAAGAGCTGCAGAAAATTCTTTAGCCAGCTTTTCTCTCTAAATGCTGAAACAAAGCTATCATTTTAACCTCCCCTATAGAAAGCTCTATTGTCATTGATTACCCCTTTCTTGCTTTTATGTGCATATAAGCCTTTCTATCAAACTTCCTACAAAACTGTAGGGTTCCTCTTAATTGACATTTCCAGATGAGAACAGGTGCCCACTTAACTTTTCTTGTTCAAACTCGTAATGCATGTTTAGCAACCAAACTTACTTTAGAAATAGTTGTGAAACGGCTTCAAAACCTCATTCCTGCCTATGCACTGTTTCCACTGACAGAGCAGTATCTTAAAGTCTTATGGTGAAATGGATTAGAGAATGGAATTGTATTTTTAACGACATAATTTTTGCTGAATGTTTCTTACATAGGAAAAAAAATTCCCCAATGTGGGGTTCACCACAGTTCCACACTCAGTTGTACTGATGCAATTTAAGGAATGGCAAGTGAAAGAGCTACTGAGGCTGTCTGAGCTAGCACGGCTACAGAAGAAACGCCCGTACATCTATCTGTTCCTTAAAGAATCGTTTGTAAAGGCTTTACTGAGGGCTGATTGTTACGTGTGATTTCTGTAACTGAAAAAAGAAAAATCCTTGAAAAAAGAAAAAACCCAACTATCTTAACTCTAAATGCCATAGTGTGAGATAATAGAATCATAGAATGGTTTGGGTTGGAAGGGACCTTAAAGATTATCTCATTCCAACCCCACGGGCAGGGAATAATACTTAAATAAAAATCCTGACTTAAGGATATTAACATACATTAAAGAAAAAGCTTCCTTGATATATATATTATTAATATATTGCATTATTTTCACAGTTGTGCACTGAAGAATTCATGGGCACTTTCAAAACTTAACAGATTATTCCCATATATAGGAATAATTGGTGAAAGATAAACCAGCTGCTGTTATCCAACCATTCACTGAAATAGTGAATTATCTAGACCTACAGTAATCCTGGATTAAAGGACATTTTTTTTTTTTAAGTTTTTTTAATCAATCAAAGCTCAAAACACCTAATGGGGAAGCACATTTTTGAACATAAAGAATATGCTGAAGGTCCGTTTCAATTTTATGAGCAAGAATATCAAAAGTTTGATCAAGTGGTCACTTATCAGAAAATTTGCAAACAAAACAAGGGCAGACTCACACCTATTAACGATATACATCTTTTAAAAGGTTCATAATGGCTACAGTTCAACAGACATTTTTAGTCTGTGCACTCAGGACTGCTACTGTAGTAAGTGCACCTGCCCCTTCCCTTGGGCCAGCACAAATATTTGTACAGTTAAGTGGTTTGGAGAAACTGACTGGAGTTGAACATCAGCCTTTTTTTGCCCAGAGTAACAGATCCTCCTATCAATTCACTACACAGCTGAAGGAACAAATGTGCAAGCAAAAATTCAAACCAGGATGTCAGAGCCTAGGGCTACTTTGCATTTACATTTCACAAAATGCAACGAAACACCGAAACACCAAGACTCTGCTCCTGTCACTTATACTAGTTCCAGCACTTCTAAGATTCCTGGATGGAATTTTTCAGCAATAATGCAAATCTATCCCGGATTAAAGATACTGGATAAATGTGGCTACGATTGTACTGTTATTGCCAGTTACAAAGTCATGCAATAAAAAAATGCCAGGTTAAAAAATACACACATCAATTTCTCTCCCCTCTCTTTTGGAAATTCTACCCTTTCTTTAGAGACCCTCAGAAGGTTTTGGACCAAGAGAGATCACACACAGCACACTTAGGTCATAGCAGACTTCATCAATAGTTCTCTTCCTTGCCTGGAGACTTGGTATCCAGCCCTAAAATCAGATGTGCAGACTACATTTCTAAAAATATGGTTTTACATTCTATTCTGTTCATAAACATTCTAGCATTACTTGAATTAAGATGAGGCTTTCTTGGGTTTCTCTGCTGTCTTTTAGCTGCAAGATCTGTAAAAGATAATGCTGCAGATACATCAGAACTGTTGGAAAAGTAAGCTAAAACTTATTACTTAACTCCTCAGGAAACGGAAATAGTAGGGGGAATCTTTGGGAAGGCCATGTTGCAAGACCCAGCACTTCACAGAGTACATCCTGTGAGACACAAAGAATGGCAGAAACATTCTAGATCTGGAAAAGCTGTAAGTTATCAAGTCCTTTAATTCTGTATTTCTAAGAAGAAAGACTCCTCTCACAGTAAGTATTCCTCTGGATTTGCACAAGTAGCATCCTTTGACACAGTTTAGTTCCAGGGATACTGGAGAAAAAGAATATGAAACAAGGTTTCAAGACTTACCTACATCTATCTGTTCCTGAATGTCTTATGAGTAATATCAAAACCAGTGTAACGCAGTACATATTCAAGAGCAGCTGGTCGTGATTTTGCTCAATTGCCAAAAGATGTATAAAACAGTTACTTGACTAATTATGTTCTTAGTTTGACTTCTACAGTTTGCTGACAAGGGAAACTTTGAACTATGAGATCTGACCCTAGACCAGATCATCTCACTGTGATTGACTTATACTTTTGAAAGGGTGAAAAAAAAACAAAACTGCATACTAACCTTATTTGAAAATACACAGGCAAATTCCATTTGTTATTAAAGCTGTGGTAAGATGGGTGAGCTCTTAACCGTTTCACACTGGCCTGGGAGCCACACTGTCGTTCAAATTTCCGTACAAAATCCATACTAGTAGTGTACTTCTGCAGGCGGAGAACAAGCATTCTGATCACACACCGGGTCCCAGCAGACAAGGAAGGCCACCACTCATCCAGCAGAACTCTTGTATTACACTTATTACAGTTAATCACACTTCAGAAGGGGCTGACACTAACTCCACCACCTAATCATGCAAGGCTAAAATCCTGGATCGCAGTGAAAACAAAACCAATTAACTAGTAGTTCTTATTCCATGATAAGAAAAGCCAGTGCAGGACACATCTAAAAAGCATAAAATTGTCCAAGTACCCTGAACAAGCAGAACTGATTGGAAAGATGAATAGTTCTGAGCTCAGCCACTGGAGCTGAACAACAGTGCTGCACAGTACTAAACAGAGTCAGCCACAAGAGATAACAGGCATACAACAACAAACAATCAGGAATGAATCCCAAAGTAAACATAAACAAACACGAGAATGAGAGCCTATTTTTTTGTTATATGGACCTGTATTATAGGGATTTCTAGACCTGTTTGCCTAAAACTATGTTTTGCAAATACCAAATATTTGCATAAGAACTTCAATTTCAGATAAACTAACTTTATCCACTGTATACTTCTAATAAGATGTTTACAAATAGTGTTAAGTCAGTTGCAAGCAAAGAGAGATTATATTAATAAACAAATGCACTGTGGGCTTACTTTAAATAGTAACTTATTAATACCCTGAAAATAACGAAATAATAAATTAAGTCACACACAAAGCAGAAAGCCAAGAACACAAAGGCTATGTAAACCAATTTAGAATCAGAATACAGCTAAAATCTACCTCTGCAATGAGAAAGTTTGGCTTATGCGCAAGTTTCTTTTAAAAAACACCCAAACCAAACAAAAGCAGCCCTAAAACCTATGGTACATGCTCAGTAAGCCACTGCGAATTAATGAAATAAGCCTGATTGAATACCCTGGTGCTTCTGATTTCACTACAGTAAAAGCAGCAACAGGGCAGCAAGATTTTTCCCACAATCCAGAGCACTACGTGAGTGATGCGATTTTGCTTCTTACGAACCAGCAGAACATTCTCAGGAAAAGCTCCTGAATTGGTGCTTACAGGTTCTGCTCTCAGAAACTCCTGTAGCTACACGACATGGATTGACACGGGCTTTTGCGTTGTGTATGCCAGCAAATTCCTAACTTTGTTAAAAGTATAATTTAAGCATATTTTTCTTGTGACATGGCAGTTGTAGTGTGTAAAGACAGTTCGGTGGGTCAAGACAGCATTCTGAAAACTGCACACAAAAGCTTTGAGGTAACAACTTTTCTCCCAAAGTGGCTGAATTTATAACACAAGGGAACCTTACAAGGTATGGGAGCTAAATCCAGAATGAATGACAGATTAGCGCTCTTTCAGGCCTCCTTTCTTAGATACTAAACCCAGCAATGTAAAAAGGCAAATAAGCTGTTAATGCTTTGTTACCATATTAGTCAGCGATATAAACTAAAAAACTCTTAAAAGACCTAACACTTATGCTCAAAATAGAAGACAACTCAAGAGACATTTATCTAGTTACTGATAACATTATATCCAAGAGAGAGAACTAATTTAGGACTCATTCCCATTTCAGCTTTTAGCACTGAATTGTTGACTTCAAGAGAAGCTAAAATGGGAAACAAAACTGAGCAATTTTCTAACAGAGGAATCTAAACTTAATCTCAAATGAATGTTCAGGGATAAAAGAAGTATTCTTTTCACATACCCTGTAAATCTACTAATCTGACTCAGAAATAGGGCACAACAACATGAAACAATTTTAAGAAAACCTCTACATAAGTAAATGGTGCATGGATTTAACATTTGTGCTTACACTGCCAGTTCAATTTTTCCAGGATTTTAAAAATAAGTTTTGCTATTCTCCTGCTGTATATCTAAAAACTTCCCAAAAGATAATACTGCATATTCAAACTTTTCAGCATTAAACCTATACATATGTACATATGCAAATAAACCTGGAAAAAATACACTTTTCTGCATTTCTATTAATCTAGAAAACACAGAAGATTACTGTCTCAAATCTGTGTTGCATTACTTGGCTTATCAGCAGTACAGAAACAATTTTAATGGTTGTTTTTCCCCCCTCTTATTTCAGAACTATCAGTCTTCAGACATTTTTACACTTGGCATGTCAACTTCTTATTGATTTTTAGGTAAAAAATTTTAATGGTTTAGATTCTGAGTCACTTAAGTAGTCAAAAGCAGTTTGGAAAGTACTTTAGACCTACTACACCGTTTACCTGAAAGTCATGTGGGGATGCTGGGGTTTTATGTTTGTTTTTTTAATAAACACAATGTCACTGCTGGTCAGTATCAGTATAATATGACAGCCTTTTAAAAATAATTACAAATCCAGCTCTTCTGCAGATAAAACACATTCTTGCGTAAACCAAAGAGCAGAGACAACAGAAGCCCAGCATGAGTCACAATTTGCAGCATTCAGGGCATTAGATGAAAGCTTGAAGAATGACTGAAACTGTATGGGAAACAGTATTCTTATCAGGAGGGGGAACATACTACAGTGTCATTTGCATGGCATTACCATAACTTCCTTCAACATGTATTTTATTTGCTTCTTATTCAGAGCCTGCCCTGCAAACATTCACTGTCATACCTGCCTGCCTTCAATTATTCATATATCTGTATGAAAATAATCTTAAATTCCAAGACAAATACAAGTGTTTAGGTAAAAGCAGTTCTGCATGAACACAGGAAGAATCATTAGACACCTCCACCAGCAATCTAACATTTCTCTAAGTCATCTGTTCTGACCCGCCTACTGTGCTTTCGTTCACACTATTTTTTATTTCCTGCCATCTCCATCTTGAAAAGAAAAGGTTTCACAGTAATCATGAGTCAAGCTGCAAGTTTAATATTTCAGCAATCCTGTTAAATACAGACAGACAGGACATGAAGAAGAGCATAAAGCTCGTATTTTCTGCTTGTGACACACTAATCAAGTACTGCCACAGCCAATCATCATACCAGACCAAGAAATCTGTTCCAACATTAGTAAAAGATGATCTTCGAGAGGCAGGGCAGCACTGCCAATGATGAAAATATAAAAGTGATAAGTAGTTTAAATTCATTTTATAATGTAAGCTGGCTTCATAATTAATTGCAATACCAGAGAAAATACATCTTTTACATTCTAAACCTTATCATACTGTCTCCAAATATTTGTTTCTATTAGTCGATTCATGATTCTAATCACAACATAATCTGCAGTACTGAAAGAGAGCAAAAACTAAAACAAGCAAGTGAAACAAATTTTTTTAACCAACCACAGTAGAAAGCAAGTTGTAACTCAAGTATTGAATTACCATTAGAGCCTTCTCTATATAGAAGTCCTACTCTTGGGTGAACACTGGAGTTGTCCCCTCCCACCTTCACATATGCTGCAATTCTACAATTAAGAAGGAACACCTCCTAAAACAAATGCTAAGACCAAATTCACATGATTAGTGGCTTCCAATAACTTCTGTATGAGATTTCCTGACAAACTTGAGGGGAGAATTAATTCCTCTGAAAATTAAATCAAGTGATTTGAGATAACCTCATGCAACAATATGAATTTACACAAAAGCAGCAAGGAAAAAAAACCTAGAGAACATAACTCATTCAATTCTTGTATATGCCAAAGGAATCACAAATAAAAAAAAAATAATTACCTCATGAAACACATCTGGGTTTCCAGGGTTAAACAGTGATGGTAATTTCTCTTCTAAACCACGTACTATTTCTGGCCACACTGAATTCACTAAGAAGTCATATCCAGGAACAATATCTGCTTTTTCACTGAAATAAAATTGCAGTTATTCCACGGTTATATTTTACCATCAGCCTTATATGTGAAGGCAGGATTAACTAAAAAGACATGCACTGCATTAAACAAGATGCAATTAAGTTTTTCTACGTAGGTATGCTAATTCCCTTAAATTATTCTTCCTTTGAGGTTTCCTATCCAATCCCACAGTCTCAGCAAACGCAAAGTATTTTTAATAACTCTCAAAGTGCTTTAAAATCTTGTCAGTTATATACTTTGCGAGTGTGTTATGAGAGATGATTACATTTCAGCTGAAAACTCTTATTCTTACTTGTGTATTTCAAGTTTTAACAACTCCAAAGAGGTACTGAGTAATGCAACTGATGCAATGGAAAGAAGCAGAACTTCTTCATAATTGTTCCACTCTGTATTTATACATGACATTGTGCTTCGAAGAAAAAGATTAAAAGCTACCTTGCTTACGAAAATCTATAAATTGAGAGCAGAAGAGATACAAGCATTTAATTCCAGTTCAGTACATCACAGTACAAAGTAGAAACATTCCATTATTAAAAAGAAAGATTATAACTTGCTGAGGGATTAAAAGAATTGAAATGTTAGTAAAACTTAGGAGTCATAAAAAGCTCCGCAATGGATGACTAATTAGAAAAAGCAATTCTGCAGTCCCTAGAGGCTACATCCATAGTTCTGCTAATTACAGCAGGCTACTATATTAACCAGCCTGCAAACAGATGAATAAATGAATACAATTCAGCAGACCTGAATTATTTAGCCCTCAAAACAGCCAATTTAATTGCATAAGGAATTAAGCACTTTTAGACAAGACATTGAAAGTACAAATCAATTGAACTTGTAGTTCTAATACATGCAAAAAAACCAGCAAGCCTCTGGGGACCATGCCCACTTTTCTGATGTGCACTAACAACCCAGTAATATTTGAACTTATATTTTTTAATAGCTTTATTATGCCCTTCTCCTTGAATGAAATGAACAATCATATTTCACGGATTCAAAAACCAAGCTATCTGACACACTGTACTATGAACAGTACTAAATTCTACTACTGAAACAAAGGATTCTCTTTCCCTCCTGTGAAGGTCTGGGCCACAGCACCCAGGAAGTCTGTTCAGTGTTCTGTTTTGAAAAAAACACAGATATGAGCCAGAAATCAAACCTGACTGTGAATCTTCAGGAAAGGCCAGATAGGTGGCTTGCACATCAAAGCTAATTATGCATAGCATTTTGGAAATGTATGATATTTACTGTAACTTCAGTGCAATCAAAAGAAACCACAAGATACTTACCTCGAAATAGCTCCGCCTGTTACCTCACGCAAGAGACGGCAATGATGAGGAACAAATTCCAATAGTCTATTGTACATAGACTGAAGGCCGTTAGGATGAGATTGAACATACTGTTCCACAATCACCTGCCAGGAAGAGTTCAATGTTGAATGCCAGAAAAGTGAATATAAAATACTGTAATGCAAGACTCACAGTCTAGTCCCTCAAAACTCCTATCACTGTAAGCCAAACATTGGGATAGTCAGTATATTACTTTTTCATATTACAGTTTCCAAGTATAACTTGCCGGCTTGAATTATTACTTCCTCTAATGCAGCACTCTAGCTGGGAAGACTAACCCCAAAAATGGGAATGAGTTTCTTGCTTTTAAATGTTAGTCTGGCTCCCCACCCACTTCACACATCACTGACACCTGAAGCAGACTGTGAAATTCAACAGATGACTGGGAAAAGCTAATCAGATCTCAGAACAGAGTCACAAATCTCTTCTAAATTTAGATGTTGATGGTTCAATCCCACATGCATGTATGCCAATAGCCAAGAATCTTCCTGAAAATGCTAAGCCTTTAATGCAGCTAGCAAAGTAGTTTGCCTGGACAGTACCCCAAATCCAGTGAACACAGACAATAGCTGCCATAAAGAGAAGGCAGAAAATAGTTAGACAATACAAGAAGAGAACAATAGCTTACATTTCTTAGTATTCTTCTACCTGTCTGAACACTTTTGCCTCTTGCTACATAAAGAAGCAGAATGATGCAGAAGTGGAGAAAGAACAGGTGCTGAGAAAACTGAGGGGGAAGATGACCTGTCCCTCACTACAGCAGTTGCTACAACATTAGCAAGCACCCAAAGGAAGTTTGTCCTTAAGGGGAGGGCAACCACCAGTTGACTCCCTCTCCCATCCAAAGCCAGAAGCTAGTTTTGCTTTATAGATCTGTATGCATACAAAATAAAATCAGGAAAATTTTAAATGTTTCATTCCCAGCAGCAGAAAAGAAACATCCTACTGACAATGACATACAGCTCAGGTGACATCAGACATACTGTTTTGCCACAGGAAACACCAGAAAATGTAGAAACTGCTTCTTCAGACAATGGGAAGAAAAGAACATTGAACTAAGAACTATTTTTGCTGCATTTGCTGGCTACTGAGCCAGCCATGGAGAAATGCAAGCCCCAGATCTGGTCCAATTCCTATACATGCACCCTGGTTCAGAATAAATTGGATTTTACTGCAGTCATATACTTGGTTTAATGTTTGTTTTTTGGACTCCTTGGCCCCAAAAAAACCCCATAGGTAAGAGAATCCCTTTTTTCTAAAATAACAACAACAAAGAAAGTGACTTTGTGTTGGGGCTCAGTTCTCCTGCTCTCTCCTCAAAGGCATTTTGAAACTGATGATGAAAGCTGGAGTTTAACAGGAAAAATAAGCATGTTTGCAAAACAATTACTCTTCTTAGGATTCATGTTTTTATCTTACCTCATCTATATAAGGTTTTACCAGCACTTGACCAACTAAAGCCTCTGCATCCCGTGTTTTGTCAATTGTTGCATAAGTGCGAAGACAGTGACGTATTATGTCAACATTTGAAGTCTGAAGGCCCTCCAAGAGCAGCCCTTCCAGAGACTGCTGCAACATAGCTGTTATTCCAGCTATACGCTATGAAGAGAAACAAATAGAGTAGTAAAAAACAAAGCCTTGTCACTATTGCTGAAGTAAATTCTTCCAGAAATACCTCAGTTTGCTATTTTCATGTGAAAGGTGCACAAGTTTTAATAAGTGTTAGCAAGAAATGAACATTAACACAAGCTCAGTGGGTTACTGATACTATTTAAGAGAGTATTTATTAGAATAAGGTTAAAAGGCAAGTATTTTCCTCTGTATGTTGCAAATTATGTGTTAACGTATCTAAAGTCCCCTTTTATCCTGAAAATTTCATAAATGTTCCTTGTTCAACTGAACCACTATGTGTGTTAACACACAACGGCTTTACAGTAAGTCACTATGATAACAACTGTGGCATTTATCCCTCACTGCAAAACCTGACAGTGTGTTCCCAGAACTACTTGTCAAATTACTGCAAACCAAAGACATTGAATGACACTAGTACAAAAAAAATGACGTCATTAGATTCCTTCTGGCTTCTGCCAAACAGCTGCTTCAGTCAACATACATTCTTTTTGCTAACCCTTATTCCAGATCTCCTGCTACATCTGTTCCACTAGATCCAACTCCTTGCTACCCTACTTGCAGATACACGCTAGCCCAAGACAGTCCTTACAACTCTGTCTCTGAAGCAAGTTCAGAAACGCACATTAGTAGCTACAGTTGAACTACCAATTTAACCAGTCAAAATTATTCTCTGCCCTTTTGCATGCTGTTGTGTCCATCCATCCTAAAACAATTCCACAGAATTTGTTCTAAACATGCCAAGTCAGAAACCCAACTGCTGACTAGTCATGAAATCTACAACCTGATGACCTTAGCAACACAAAGTACTGGACAGAAGTCCTGGCAAGCACCATTAAGGAAGCCACACAACAAAGTAACAAAGGTTCTCTCACCATGAATACTACTCTGCTGCTCACAGTTACTCCTGTCATTATCCATGTCTGACAACAAAGTGGCTAGAACGGTCTTGTAAACTGTCCATGAATCAGCATGGTACCATGGAAGTCTTGAGCTGAAACATGTTTATACTGCCAACAGGCGTGTGTATATAATGAAAAAATGGAACTATGAACTACCTTACTAGCTCAAAAGCAATCAAGAATGCCAACTCCATACTAACCCTGTAAAAGCGTTACCCCATCTCCATAATAATCTACCTTTCAGCACAAGTTTTCATTTATTCCCTCTTCCCAATGAATGGATAGAAGAAAAAACCCACCAAAACATCAATTCATCTGTGACAGTAGTTACTACAAACAGACTATTAGAGAGATTAGTGTACTAGGCTGAATAGCGAGAGTTTGGCAATAAATTTCACCAAAAGACAAACCTGAATATACTCAAGACAGCAACTCCGCAGAAATACTCCATTTATATTCTGGTCTATACACTGCAGCTAACAAAATCAACATCAGTCTCTAGAACTAGGCCTCAATATCATCAAACAGGCAAACTGCAAGATACATTAGGCTGACAAAAATTTGTCGTATTTCCTACTCTTATTCTAAATAATTTGCTCTAAAGTTAGGAAACAAAGTCTAAACCTTCAGAAGCAGCAATGCTTCTACTTGACTGATAAAAATTACCTCTTGAAACACATTTTTACCCATAAATTAATTCAACAAAACTCTGTCAAAACAGGCATTTGTCTTTCAATTCTATTGGTTTTGCTTGACCCTGCAAATGTTAAGTTGGCTACCATGCAATACTTACTGGTCTTACTTTGTCCAAAAGGGGCATTCCTTTGCTTTGTACTGCATGAAATTGTAGTTGATTAAATTCTGTGGCAATTCTCTCTAAAACCTGTCCTGTTAAAAGTGAGCTAGAAAAGAGATGATACAAGATGGAATACATAGTCAGATTCTTTCAAATCAACTCAGTTTCATCTGCAGCAGATAGATAATGCTCTCCCCCAATTTTTGTGGTTTAATCTAAATGTTTGGAATCCTGATAGGTACTACCACAATTACTGCAATCACGTAATAATAATCTGGAACAGACAACAATGACTAGAGTTGTTTTGGGGCTACTAAGATATTAAGTAGGTGAACCAAAGGTGAGAGGAACATAAGATCTTGCCTCAGCATGAAGCACTGTCTTCTATATGGCAGTGCTGTTCATTGTCATATGAAAAGTCAGTCTTACAGAGCTCAGAAACCGCAGTAAGTGCTCTTTGCCATCCAGATTTGTTTCTTATTTCCCCTTTCTGTTATGTGACAGCTATCTCTAAAGAAGGAGTCCTACCCTTCTTTCCCTGAAGTTGTTAAAAAACAAAACTTGTGAGTCTGTTGGAATTTGTCACAAACCTTTCTTGTACCAGAAGTTCTACATGTGTGGCTTGCCTGCCTTAGACTATTCTTGCAGCAGTCCTTTTGATTATATATAAAGCAGGGAAACCAAGAAAAGCTAATTCCCATTTTACTTAAAAATGGTATTGGAATAAAACGTAGTGTAGAGAATATTTCAGACATGACAGGATTAGTGACTTTCAAAAAAAAAAAATATTGCATGCAACTTCAAAAAGCACACTTACTGAAAGCACTGCAATTCAGAACTTTGGAGACTGAGTTACAGGTTGTGTGACTTACCAGTTCACAGAAGACAAACTCCAAAATTACTAAAGTAACAGTCACTTATTCCATCAGAGTTAAATTTCTAAATATATATATACCCTAATGCTTATAAACTTATCTACAGTAATACCATGAAATAAAGTTAGTCCCATCAGTTATAAGCAAAACTGAGTATTACACATTTTTTACCTGTTTCCCTCTAACGAGGACAATTCTTTACTGCCTTGGGAATGTAGTATCTTCTCAATTTTCTCAACAGACTGAATAACATGAATAAGTCTCAGGACACACATCTGCAATTAAAGAAAAATTTTTCACGGATGACCCCAATCCCAATTTACATTATCTAATGACCATGAAGATATTTTGGATAGTTTTTTAGGTTTCTTTGTTGGTTTATTTTTTACTGATATAAGTTTTCTCCCTTCATCTTAATACTCGAGCCATGTCTCAGCTGAAGTACTGCTCATGTAAGTCCATAAAACCCTGCAGACACATTTTTGTCACAGGCATACAACAGATATTCTTACCCCTGGTATTTTCCCAAGTTCAGCAGAAAGACAAATGTTAGTGTCCGCCGTATAAAAATTAAAACTACCATATTGCAATGACATTCATAATAAGCAAGTTTATATACTACTATAAACAGAAACATGAGCAACTATAGTAGAAACAAAAGCCAACCAAATAAAAAAATGTATGTTTTTGGCAAATAAAGTAAAACATTCATGCTCAATTAGACACTGTAAAAAAAAAATAAAATAGTCTGCCAACCAGAATGTCAGTAACTGTTTTTACAGGTACAAAATCCTGCACAGTGTGCATCTAGACAGCCTAGAACTTTTCTGATTTTCTTTTCTCTGGGTTAGTGGCAAAACCAAAGCCATCCTAAGGAGGATCTTTTAAAAGTAATAATTTAGCTGTTATACCTTATTTCTTCTGATATCTTCTTGTTTAGTCATCCGGTCATCTACTGCCTGGATTCCTTCACTGACACAAGACTTAAGACTCTGAGAGAGAAAGTCACTATATAAAGGTCACTTTCCACTTAAGGTTTAAAAAAGCCTTAAATCAAAAATCTTAACTTAAAACAGGAGGATTACCAGGAATATAGGAGTGATAAAAGCTACAGTATATCCACTGCCCTCTATGTGAAAAAGCCAGAAATAAGACTAAATAACTGAAAGCATAACCTGCTCCTTAAGCACTGCCACTAGAAGTTTCATTATTTTGACTAGAAGTGTTCTTACTGAGAACAAACCACCTTTCACCCAGAAACAGGCAATAAAACCATATGATGTCTTGAAACTGAAGACAGAAATCAGACTTAAATTGCATTTTTCACATTAATAAATATTTCTCTACGGTAACTAAACCCGTTGTCTGTTTTAGACATCAAGGCTGTGATATTTTGAAGGCACATTTAAGCAGCAAACATCCCTTTGAGCTGGCTGCCAAGGTGATCAAAAATTGCCCTCTGCTAAAGACCAAGCCACTGTGGGAGAATAAGACCCACCTTCAAGAGGGTGATCTTCTATGGTTAAACCACAGCTCTGAGGAAAAGAAGTCTTTAAGGGGCCTGTGCTGTTTCCGAGTTATTTACTACTTACTAAAAAGTTACTCAAATATTGAAACAGAATCAATATTTCACCACAGACTTGTTTTGCAAGAGTTCATTCATTTATCATGTTTAAAGAATCTTTTATATCTTCATGAAAATGTAAATTTAGTGCTACCACAACTGCTTGAAAACACAATGCTTCTCCTACTACCATTCTAAGTAATTAATTTTCAAGTTTATTTTAATAATTAGCGACGTAAGTAAAAGATATTCTGTACAACATATGAAAATGAGCTGAAGTTTACCAAGCTGCGTACAATGATCGTTTTGAGCATACCATAACTTCTTCCCTTAACTGTCCCAAGGGTACTGAAAGCTGATTAAGTGCCTTGTCCATGCCAACCTAAAGGAATTATAATAAAAACATTTATGACATTTTTTATAAGTTCATATGTGAATTAATGACAAAAAAACCACATTACAGATACTAAAAGAGAACTAACAAAAGCTACTTCCCCTTTATAGTCTCCAGTTTTAAATGCAATGCAAAAATACGTTACCCCACATACAGGCATAAAGACATCAGACTGCTTGTCAGACAAAGCCAAAAAAAAAAATAATTCCTTGACCTATGGAAATTTTTCTTCCCACAAAAAAACTGTAAATCTCAGTGAACCTGTATAATTCAACCCTGGATGAATCGGAATGAAAGAGCAGGAGACACAGTGGACAAGACATTTTAATATGAAAATAGTCACAATTTTCAGTCAAATATGTTGATGGGCTTTTCCATTTTGGTTTGGTTTTTGGTTTGTTTGTTTGGGGTTTTTTTAAAGATATACTGACTGTATAGTGAGTTTAAAGTCTTCTACAAGAATCCTTTAGAATAGCCTTATTTGTATCATTGCTATTCTATTTTAATGATTTATTTCCTTCAATTTTATAAGTGCTGGCAGTCTGAAAAAAAAAAAAAAAAAGTTGCCTGGAGTCTAACTTCCTAGTGAATTAGTTTCTCAAGACAAAAAGCATTCGTCTAAAACATTTACTACAGACCAACCGCAATTCTGTACAGTACCTGAATTCTACAGAAACTGTCTTTTCAGTTTCTCTCAGGGAGTCACAAGGGGTCACAGTTTAAGATGACAGTGCCAAAATAAAGCCACATACTTGTCATATGAAAACTAAAAAACTTACTAAACTACAGGAAGTCTGAACTACACAGTACAACTTAATAACACTTACTAGATTTGTTGAGAGATTAACAAAATCTGCATAGTCCTTATTTATGAGTTCTACCATAGCAGTTTTAAGGAGTTTGTAATAGAGCTCCAGATCCTCTCTGAGCTCTTCCAACTGCACACGCTTCCTGCAGTCTGATACAAAGTGATCAACATCAAAATCCGGCTGTAAAAGAAACACGCAAGAGATAAGGATGTAAGTAAAAAGTTCAAACAAGGAACACATCCCTCCCCACCTCCAAAATAAAGTATTTCGTATGCCAGACAGCTGATCAAACTAAAGCTTAAGGGGCGGGGGGGGGGGGGGGGGGGCAAAATGCTACTTAATAAAGTAGTTTTAAATGTTTCAAAATCTTGGTCTTTAATCCCAAAAGCACACGTCGTGGGTCACAGTACCTAAAAGACTAGCTCTCCAAAACACAGGATTGTATATTCTTGTACACGCTTAAAGAAAATCCAAACACATGCCGGAATTAAGAAGTTCTATTAAGAACTACTTTAAGCTCTCACGCAATGAGGCCCGAACGCCGGCTATCAGTCTACCTGCAACTTACCTTCAAAGCACGCAGAGGCTGACTTGGAGGAAGCATGCCTGGGGTCTGCTCCAGGAGGTGACCTGCAGCACCCGGCCCGGCACAGAGGCACTGAGGCCACCCACCTCCAACCCCGCGGCTGTAGCCTCGGACAGGCCTCTCCTCCCGTCCCATCCCCTCTCCTCCCCTCCGCCTCGCCGCTCAGGTTCCGGTTCAACCTCGCAGAGGCAAGTCCTCCTCAGTGCAAAAGCAGAAGTAAAAGCCGCCTGGCCTTGCAAACGGCCCGGACTTCCTTCGCTGACACACCGATCCTTCAGGCACCTCAGCCCGGGGAAAGAGCCGTAGTGGAGTTAAAAATGCCCGACCAAGGCTCCGGACCTCTCTCACCCCGCAGGGAACCCGCCACCTCCCTCCTCAAGAGGGCCCTTGCGGCACCCGGGCCCCCAGTACCCTTCCGCAGCCCCCACTTACCTTCATGAACTCGTCCTTGTCAAAGCAGAGGTTGTCGGGGCCCCGCGGCAGGTTCATCTTCTTCGCCTCCATGACCGAGCCCACCCCAGCAGTCCCACTACGGCAGCAAGACTGGCGGCTGCCACAGCACCGCCTCCTCTGCCAGCACGGCACCGGCGAGGCAGGCCCCGGCCTGCGCCAAGAGAGGCACAGAGGCCGCCCGCCGCCGCGGCAGCGCCCCCTGGAGGGCTCCAAGCTGCCCTGCAGGCGCAACGTGCGGGGGGCGGTGGCAGGGGAGGAGCGTGTGAGACTGCAAGGATGTTGGAGAGGAGCTGTTATCAGAGACTGTAGTGATAGGACAAGGGATGATGGGTTCAAACTGAAACAGGGGAGGTTTAGGTTGGATGTGAGGAAGAAGTTCTTTACTGTGAGGGTGGTGAGGCACTGGAACAGGTTGCCAAGAGAAGCTATGGCTGTGCCATCTCTGGCAGTGTTCAAGGCCAGGTTGGATGGGGCTTGGAGCAACCTGGTCTAGTGGAAGGTGTCCCTGCCCGTGGCAGGGGGTTGGAACTGCATGATCTTTAAGGTCCTTTCCAACCCAAACAATTCTATGAGTTTATGACATGAGCTGGCTTACCCAGCATCTTCAGAAGGCAGCCCTCTTGTTCCTGCAACCTGTGAAGCTGGCGCAGATGGGCTGTGACGTGTGGGTGCCTCATGGTGGGCATCAAGCATGTAAAACTGATCACATACAGCTGTAAGGGCCCATGGCACAATCCATGGAGACCCAAGGATGTGGATGTGGGAAGGGGCCCCAGGGGATGCTACACTGCAGCTTCTCCGGCCCTGAGCGGGCTTCCCCATGGTTGCTGATGGCCCATGGCCATGTCCTTGTGGGGTTTGGGTCTCGCCAGGCAGGGATACCCCACAGGCTCTCCAGACAGTGCCGGGGTCTGACCACACTTAACAGCCATAAACACTTTTCTTTAAGTTTAAAATTATTGCTGTTTGTGCTGCATGGTGCTGAGTAACAGGAATCGAGCCAGAGCATAATTTACCTCCTCCATCGCTCAGCTTTTCAGCAGACTTTTCTGTTAGGGTCTTGTTGCTTCAAAATCTTTTGTTCAAGGTCGCTTAGGACTTAGTGAAGACAAATTTAGCTCTAAAAAGCCTCCCTGCTGTTACTTGCATTACTCTTTACTGCCTCAGGATGGGAGACAGCAAATGATCTTGTTCCTTACATGTACAGTTTATGGATTTAATTTTGTCTCAGTGAGCTCAAATGAGGACTAAGCTCAGAGCCTTACCAAACAGTTGTAAGGATACAACTCCTGTAGCTCTGCCAGTTACTCTGTGGGCAAGTGTGGAAAAGACACCCTGGGCTTGATGGATGTGCATTCAGTGGCACTGCAGTGGTGTGCTGCTTGGAGTCCCCCAAGACCTTTTGAGCAGCCACCTAACTGTCAGCACTGCCACAGAGCCTGCCTGGCTTGTAGCCAGCAGTGATTCGTGACAGTGATTCATGGCTGGAACTGGGTTTGTTAGGACTTCACTATGCTATTAGAAGTATGAATTCAGCTCATACTTCTAATATGAAGTATGTTCAGAGATGAACATGGTGGCTGGCTTCTTTGTGTGCTAACTGCCCATGCTTGCTTTTGCCCTGTCCCTTTGGAAAGCTCTTCAACACTGGTATATTTCATGGTTTTCAACCCTCTTAGAGATCTCAGATGTTGGCAGGCATGTTTTATAGCTGTCATGTATTGTCAGCTAGAGAACAGAAAAGATACACCCACCACATAAATCCACACTGGCACTTCTTTGTAATAGCTATGACTGTATGCATTAGATCAAAAAGGTTTTCTTACTTTGTGATTTTTAAATGTCTACATTTTGGTACAGGAACAAAGCCATATTACTGCTCAGATGTCTTTTTAATTTAATAAACTGAATACCCAAAATTAAAATTCTAAACTGTTTTTAATGTTAATTCCTTAACAAAACAGTTACACCTTTTTTAAGGTTTTCTGTATTAGCTAAGACAAATCTTGCTCTAAAAAGACCTACTGTTCCCATGTATGTTGTTTACAAAGCTCTAATTACGAAGTTCCTTGAGGAAATAAAATATGTGCCTCCAGTTGAATTTGTTTGTTGATGAGCTTTTTACACTCCTTGTATTTATTGATGTAATTTTAAATTAAATATGAAGTTTGGGGAATTTAGTAATTTGCCAATACAAACTGCCATATAGCGATTTCAGTAAGTTAACAGTAAAACCAGAACTCATGGGTTATTTCCATATGCTGTCCCTGAACAGCCATCTTCACCTGGGGCAGTGGTGCACAAAATAAAGTTTCTCCAAGATGGAAGAGACTAGCAAAGCAGTGAGGGGATTAGCCATTCCAAATAGGCATATGGAGCTCTCTTTACTTTCATCATTTTTGTGCTAGGATTGCTTAATTCATTTCTACCACAAGCACCTTCATCCCTCTCCTTTCCCAATTCTTATCACTGTCGTTCCAAGATTTCCAGGCATAGAAAACAGTTTGAAGCTCTTATCTCCACCATCCTATTCCAACCACAAAGACATGATACTTAATATAATCACTATTTAATCTGCAGATTTTTGATAACATATGATTAATGTATGCATTAGATGAATGGAGAGAGAGAGCATCTGAAAGTCTGCCTCCGTATTGTTGCTATTATCTGAATAGGGATGATGTAGGTGCCAAAGAATAGAACAGCTACTTTCAGCTCTTGTAGAGGTGCTGAATTTTAAAGATTCCAGCCAATGATTAATCCACTATCTTGAAAATACTTCAATTCCAGTATATATCAGCTGAATTGGGAAGGAAAGCAGCTAATTTTACCTCCCACCACATGCTTAAAATCTCTCTCTGGTTCTGTTATTTTAAACAGCTGAAGGAATTGTGTACAATTTATGATGAAGGAGAAATGTGTGACAGTGTACAACATGCAGGGACAGAGATACTCCCATTTATTTGTGGTAGACGCTCCAGGTACCAAGAACCTTCAGAAAACGTAGATAGTATTAGACAAACTAAGATGCCAGTGCTGGTAGATTATTTTGAGCACCTTGCCTTTCTAAAATGACATCGTCGTCAAGGTATCACTTTGATCTCAAGCAAACTTGTGGCAGAAAACATCTGTGTTAGCTGCTTTCAGTAGATGTGAAAAACAGTGATCACCAAATGATAAATTAAAGTTCAAGTCAGAAAGGGTATTTTCCTAATATTGACATCTTATTGAGTGCTTAATAGAATCATAAAATAGTTAGGGTTGGAAAGGACCTTAAGATCATCTAGTTCCAACCCCCCTGCCATGGGCAGGGACACCCCACACTAAACCATGCCACCCAAGGCTCTGTCCAACCTGGCCTTGAACACTGCCAGGGATGGAGCATTCACAGCTTCCTTGGGCAACCCATTCCAGTGCCTCACCACCCTTACAGTAAAGAACTTCCTCCTTATATCCAACCTGAACTTCCCCTGTTTAAGTTTGAACCCCTTACCCCTTGTCCTATCACTACAGTCCCTGATGAAGAGTTCCTCCCCAGCATCCTTGTAGCCCCTCTTCAGATGCTGGAAGGCTGCTGTGAGGTCTCCACGCAGCCTTCTCTTCTCCAGGCTGAACAGCCCCAACTTTCTCAGCCTATCTTCATATGGGAGGTGCTCCAGTCCCCTGATCATCCTTGTGGCCCTCCTCTAGACTTGCTCCAACAGCTCTATGTCCTTCTCAGGTTGTTCTGGTGTCCTCACCAGAACTGTACACACTACTCCAAGTGAGGTCTCACGAGAGCAGAGTAGAGGGGCAGGATCATCTCCTTTGACCTGCTGGTCATGCTCCTTTTGATGCAGCCCAGGATACGGCTGGCTTTCTGGGCTGCGAGCACACACTCTCTGCTCATAGAATCATAGAATCATAGAATAGTTAGGGTTGGAAAGGACCTTGAGATCATCTAGTTCCAATCCCCCTGCCATGGGCAGGGACATCCCACACTAAACCATGCCACCCAAGGCCTCATCCAACCTGGCCTTGATTCTCATCGACCAACAATCCCAAGTCCTTCTCCACAGGGCTGCTCTGAATCTCTTCTCTGCCCAACCTGTATCTGTGCCTGGGATTGCTCAGACCCACGTGTAGGACTGTGACGATGCTTCTTGGAGCTGGTTTCCTGATTGTCTTCACTGGGTCCTTGCGCCACGTTCTGTATGAATATTGTAATTGTATGGAGTTTGCTTGTGGGATCCCATGTGTGTGTGTGTGTGTGTGTGTGTGTTGAGGGCAGGCAGTGTTCTGTGTATTTTGTTGCCGTGTTTTTTTCAATGTATTCAGTGCATGGTTATGAATGCTACAAAGCGCTTTTGTCTTGTACAAAAAGAAAAAGGGGGAGATGTGGGTGACTTTCTGGCAAAGAACAGCCACATAACCAGATCAGCAAGTGCCTACGTGGAGTTTGACATGAACCAAGGGACAACTAAAGGTGAAGGAGGATGGGAGTGAGGCACTGGGAGTAAGAATCCCAGCAAGATAAGAAGGAGCTGGAATTTACTGAGTTGCTAAATTGAGGACTGTGGGCAAGCTTTGAAGGTCAGGTTCTCACATTTGTGCTTAACCAATTAGTTGTTAGTTGTTAAGGGCCTTAAAGATATGTATCCAATCACAATGTGCCAAGTTATTGTAAGCAACTTTAAGCAATAGTATATAAAGAGTTAGTTTTCTATAATGAATGGCTTTTGTCTGATCACATTGATCTCCGATTGAGTCCATTCTGCGACACAGGACCTTGCACTTGTCATGGTTAAACTTCATAAGGTTGGCATCAGCCCACCTCACAAGCGTGTCAAAGTCTCTCTGGATGGCATCCCTTCCCTCCAGCATATCAATCGAGCCACACAGCTTGGTGTCACTGGCAAACTTGCTGAGGGCGCACTCAATCCCACTGTCCATGTCACTGACAAAGATGTTGAACAAGACCGGTCCCAACACCGACCGCTGAGGGACACCACTCGTTACCGGTCTCCAGCTGGACATTGAGCCATTGACCACAACTCTTTGCGTGTGGCCATCCAGCCAGTTCTTTATCCACCAAGTGGTCCACTCATCAAATTGATGTCTCTCCAATTTAGAGACAAGGATGTCATGCAGGACAGTGTCAAGTGCTTTGCACAAGTCCAGGTAGATGATGTCAACTGCTCTACCCCTGTCCATCAGTTCCTTAGCCCCATCATAGAAGGCCACCAAATTGGTCAGGCAGAATTTCCCCTTAGTGAAGTCATGCTGGCTGTCACCAATCACCTTGTTGTTTTTCATGTACCTTAGCATGCCAATTTTGTTTTATTTGGGGAATGGAATTGAATACAGGAATAAAGGTAGAAAAGTTTTTGTCCCTGGTTCCAGTCTTGAACACTGAAGGCAGTGAAGTGCTGCTGATTTCTGTGATTAACTGTCAGTCACCGTAATACTTGCCTAACTCCAAAAATGTCAATAATCCTACTGCAGCCAGTGAGGCAGCAGTCATGCTTAATATCAGTAAGAAGCTTAAAAGAGCCTTGGTCCTAACTGAACAAGATAAAGAAGAAGTTTGCAAATTCCTTAAGGGATGGGTGTTGGAATCCAGATATAAAGCAGTAGTAATGCCATTGTTTTGTGATTGCATTAAAATATGATTTTATATGTATGATATAAACATATATCTTGACATACAGAAGTTTTTTAAACAATCATTTATTGGAACAACCTCTTCATGGATGCAGTGGAGTCCCCATCACTAGGGGTTTTCAAGATACAATTGGACAAGGCACTAGTGTCATTCAGGCTCCCCTTCCCATGAGACGCTGGATCAGATGATCTTTGTAGGTCTCTTCCAACCTGTCCTGTTCTATGACACATACAATAAGATCTATAGTGAATGTATGTAAAATGTAGAACTGCAGTCTGAAAATTGAATATATATCATGTTAAAATATTGCAGAATTGTCCCCTTTCCCTGATGTGTTCAGTACGGACTGATAATTTACATCAAGGATACATTGAACACAGAGAGATGAGGAGGTAGAGAGGTAGGGAAGGAAGAAGGTCCAGCTCTCTCATGCTTGAGTTGCTGTGTCCAAATAAATCATAGCGTAAAGGAGCTGCTTAACTTACCATATCATGCCTCAGTGCCCCAAATAATAACTGAAAGAAGGGCTGTGAGTTTCTGCCTTCTCCTCTTCCTGAAATGCTCATGATGACAGTGAGGAAAGCTCTCAAAACAGGCATTCATTGCTTTGAGTTCATCTGAAAATTTCTTCTGGGTTGTTGACTTGTCAGCTGGGTAATTGGAATTCAATGATATCCCAGGCAGCACAAAAGTAGCAAAATTTGAACAGAGGTAACTGCCTATATCTGATTCAGCAGACTCTTACCCAAAATTCAGGAACTATAAAGTTATTTCCATCAGGAGGGGAAGCAGATGGTAGAGTTGTTTATTTCTTTGATAATGTGCTTATTACAACAAAGTACAAAACCCTACCTTTTTTAAGAAAAGAGGATTAAAACAACAGCACAATGTATTGGTTTGTGGGTCCGAACCTCTTTTAGCCAGTGCTCTGCCTACGAATGCCTCCTAAGCTTTTCATTAGGGTTACATTATTTACAAGGAGGGCCATGAAAGTGGTCACAGGGCTGAACACCTCTCTTGTGAAGAAAGGATACGAGAGTTGAAGGTTTTCAGTCTGCAGAAGAGAAAGCTCAGGAAAACCTTTTTTCAGCCTTTCAGTTTG
Organism: Psittacula echo; assembly: GCF_963264785.1. NCBI lineage: Eukaryota > Metazoa > Chordata > Aves > Psittaciformes > Psittacidae > Psittacula > Psittacula echo. Next base: position 31,352,312 of record NC_137738.1, on the reverse strand, counting down.
TAAACGGAGTATACAAGGAAGATGGAGAGGCCTTTTCACAAAGGCCTTTAGTGACATGGCAAAGAGCAATGGTCTTAAACTGAAAGAGAGTTGATTTAGATTGGATATAAGAAAGAAAAATTTTATGGTGAGGGCAGTGAGATACAGGAACAGGTTGCCCAGAGAAGCTGTGGGTGCTCCACTGTTGGAAGTGTTCAAGGCCAGGCTGGATGGGGCTTTGGGCAACCTCATCTACTGAAAGATGTCCCTGCCTATAGCAGGGGAGTTGAACCAAATGATCTTTAAAGATCACTTCTGACCCAAATCATTCTTCAGTTCTGTGATTCTATGATGCTATAACTGTCCAGAAGGTCACTGCTGTTGCTTTTTCTTTCATTCTGTATTACTTCTTCAGCTTGTCTCCCTCTGTCAGGCACACACATCCCTGGAAGACTACGTAGTGAAACCCATATATATATGGGTGTATATATATATATGTATCTGGTTTGTATTTCTCAGTTGCTTCCCATGTTTATTTGTTTGTTTTGCATTGTGATCTGTATCTGTGTTTTGCTTGGAGATGGCATGGTTTCAGCCCTTAATCTCTTAAGGAAGTTCTACAGTTTCTTACAGTTATCACGAAAGAAAGATCACATTTGAATTTGCAAGCTCAGTGGGGTTTAATCAAATCCACAATAAGAACGTGTTGTGGAAAAGCCAGGAAACAGGATTTTTCTGCTTTTCTCCTTTTTCTAATAGCTATCTGTTAGAGAAAAAGTTGGCAGTTTGGGCATCCCTCGACAATAGGGGTTACACATTTTTAGCATTTGCATTGGTAGCCACTGGATGTCACTAATGGTTCACAGAAACATATAAATATGTGCACTTTTTGCAAAGAGTAAAAGAATTACTTAAAGAGCACAAGGTTTGGAGGAGAAGCATTTCTATGTGGAATGGGAACAAATTTTATCAGTAAGCAGTAAGCATAAATCTGGTTGGTATCAACAAGTTGTATTGAACTTGATGACTTTTTAGGTAGCAAACATCCTCCACCATAAGACTTTGGGGAACAATGTCTGCGAATTTTCTTGCACAGCTCAATTAAGAGGTATAAGCATAACCAAGAGGAATTCCACATGGGAAAATGTAAGTATGTGTAATGGATATTGTACCTAAGTGTACACTCAAACACACAGAGTCCACCTAATAACACCACCAGAGAGGAAACAGAAAAGGCTCAGATGTTCCATTATAGTATAAACAAGTTCAGAGGTAAAACACACATCTGAGGATTTTACTAAATGTACTTTAGGACAGCAAAGCATCTTCTGGCCAACAGGACCATGTATGTGCCACTACTGGTGTGCCTTTTGTACTGCAATTCTCAAGTAGACACCATAACAAATGACAATGCTGCCATGACTTTCGCATTAAATGAGCAACTACTAGAATGCCTGCTATAGATGTGTGTAGGACTTCCAGACTTCTATTCAAGAAATCCTGGAGAGATATTTCTATATATGTAGCTCTTATGCCAGATATCAGACATGCCCCAGCTGCTTCAGATTTGCTACGAATGTACAGACTGTACAGCCACCAGGCAAGGGACAGCTGTCTCTTACAGTCCACTCAGGTGTTTTGGTCAGGTCCACTGGCCTCAGACACATTCCTGTTGCTTGGAATGCCACAAGTTTCCTGACATACCCAGTCAATCTGCTCATACACCACCAGCCATCTGCCTGATTTCTAGAAATGCCAGAAAAAATAACCAGACTCTGCTTTTCCTTCTGGGACATAAACTGCATGAAGGAAAAAAAGAGGGCATGGTGGTCAAAAAATGAATCTATAAGCAAGCATACAGAAAGCAGAAGTAAAGGAACAATATAAGTACAGTACAACTATTGCAGTCTGGGGGTTGGCCCATGTGTTAAGACAAGCTGCCCTTACACATGAACACATATTTGATCAAATTACTATTTCATTCTTTGTTCTTTTGCTATCTCTGCTTTGGAAACTATTATTTTTGCTTTGTCCACTGTCAGTTCCTTCTATTTCCATCTTAAAGTTTCATCCCTGTTTCTAAGTTGTGGTCATGTTAATGTTTGTGTGCTCATTAAAGCCCAGAAATAACTGAAAGTGATAGAGGTATATGCAAGGTACGAATTTTACAGCATAGGATACAAAAAAACCCCAGGCAGACTAGCATGAGGCTCAATGAACACCTTGGTATAATCATCTTGGTATAATTATCATGACTTCAGATGAATGATACCGATAGAGCAAAACTTTAGTTTCTTAATATGTACAAAATGACATGCTGAGCCATGGGACAACGTTGGTCAATGGGAGCCAAATGTAAGAGAGACATCTGCAGTTTAAGGATCTGATCATTCTCAGACAAAATACCCATAGCTCTCTTATCAGTGCATGGGCCAAGGACAGATGCTTACAAGATGTGCTATCCATTCCTTTGTGGGAGTGCATCCTGGTCTAAAACCTTGGAAAGCTGGAACTTTAATTTCAGCTCTGACATTAGGTTTCTTTTTGATCTGAGGCAATGTGCTTAATCTTTACTTGACTCCATTCATGTATGTTTTTAAAAATGACTCTGCACAGCTAGAAACTTAGAGCGATATTATTGAAAAAATAAAAATCCTAAACTCTCTTTAAGTTAAGCTTACCCAAAGGTTTAGAGAAACCTGTCTTTTATGAGAAAAGCTCTATTTGATGGAATTAATTTTGCTCTTTCCTACCAGGCTGCTGTCAGACTGCATCGTTTTCTTCTGAGAAGAATTCTTAATCCTCATGCAGATGGGAAGTAACAATAAACACCATCTGCTGCAAATTAGGTTACTCTCTTAGCAACGAGTGAGATCAAGCTCCGTCTCAGCCTCCCATTTTCTGTGCTGAAGTACATACTGGCACTTCAGCCTGTAACGTGAACAAGTGATCAGAAACAAAGTGGAAATGAGAAATAAAAAAATCTTTCTTACTTCCCTCTGGGTCTGATCCTTCTTATCCATGCCAACCCCACAATTTTATTGCTATACATCAAAGAGGCTGAGCTCTGCTCCTCACCCCACCTTCCTCCGGCTCATAGCTTCTCCCAGGGGACTGCATGCAGCCTCACAAAATGCTGGCAACCTCTCACAACTGGGAGCCAGCCCAAAAAGTAAATAGAATCAGCAAGGGAGGGCTATATACCAGTTGAGAGATGACTTAAAGTTGTCTGCTGATGGCAGAGCTCATAGGGAAGAGGGCCAGTGAGTCACTCTATTAATACCTGGCATCCCCTGGCAGGACCTGTCCCCTGGTACTGTGGCTGCTCTGTGGGTGATGTTTCCATCCGCAGCCAGCCATCAGCCTTTTCCTCCTCAGCTCCATCCTGGAACTACTCAATGACTGCAGCATGTTAAGTTGGTTAGGACAGCAGCTGTCTGCGCAGACGCTTGTGGTTAACTTGGCATGGCATCTCCCTATGCAAAGATCTCCTGCACCACAACAAGCTGATTTGAAATGAGAATGGTCTGATTTTTCATTTGTTTATCTGGTGTCTAATTGGCACTCTCTGATGGTAATGTCCATGAGGTTTTGACCAAGTTTAGGCAGCCATTAATTCAAATGTTGTGCAGATAACAAATCCATATGCAATCTCAGAAGACAGAAATTCACTGTCTTAGAAGTCATTTAAAGCATCTTTCTGATGCAGCGATATAAAGAAATGTTATCTTTGGCCTGAAATCACCAAAAATACACTTGTAGATAAAGAACTTGAATTTTGCTTACTGCCAGGGGAAAAATGTCTCTACTCTTCATTCAAATATTTGTGAAAAAACCTGCATATCTTGACAGTTTTGGGAACTGCTCATAGAAATACTGTCTGCGTCATTTGTTTTTCATATTTGTCACGCTACAGTTTCCAGCTAACACGTGGGTAGGTGAGCACTGGCATGATTAGTCACTGGGAGCCAACCCTTTTAATCTGCTCAGAAAATTTTACTGGCTCCATATTGGATTTGTTAAATTAACATGTGACGCTCCATAAGTTGTAAGGCTCAGCTAATTGCAGTGAGCCATACAGAGTATTTAATGCTTCTAGGATCTGTCACATTCCACTGAGTGTGTGCGCATGTGCTAATCAGCTGATGCTCCTGACAGGGGTATGAGCACATGTCCTAAACCATCCACATGTTTGTGTGTTGGCCCTGCAGGTCAAACACTGTACATCTGATGTGTTGGTGCTTTGAGGAAATACCCTAGCATTCCAGACATACAATAGCCTGGTTGGAATGAGTGAGAAATAATGTCAGCTGCCCAGAAACCATAGGCAAATGTGAAAGATCTTCTCATTTGCCAGGCAAAACTTTTGAGTGGAAAGAGGCTATATTTGAGACATATGGAACCCTGAACAAACATAAGGCTGTGAGTCACTGTCATTGTCTAACGCTGTACAGTTAGAGCTGGGAAAAAAGCCCTCAAAGCTATGATTTGCAATCTTCATTCTGACCTTAGGCCAGCTTTGTCAGATTCTCACTTAGGCTACCACTTAATTTACACATGGCAATAAATGATCGGACATAAGCTTGTATTTTCTGTTGATTCCAACATTTTCTCCTTGTCCTCTGCTGTCTGTAATGAATGGCTCTTGTCAGGACACTAGTGCAGCCAAGTGAGTGCCTTTGTTGAAAAAAAATTCTCCCCGACCTCAGCTACATTATGGAAAGATACTGTAACTGCAGATGAAATTTTCAGTCAACCAGTATTGTGGTACTTTTGATTTAGATAATTTATAACACTTTGAAGGGATCACATATTTGAAAGCCATGCTTGAGGCTTCTTAAGAATCAGATCCCAACCAGATGGATCACATTCAGAATCTGAAAAGAAAGGCAGGCAAAATCATGAGTCACTTATTTAAAAAGCAGAATGAATCTGTGCTTTACGAGTGGTGTGATTATGTGCATTACGTTAAGAAAGCTCTTTTTATTAAAATGAGTTTTTGGCATGCACCCTCCTGAGATACACACAAAGAAATTTTGCAATAGAAATTACCTGTTTGGTCATTAAGTCCATCCCTTCACAGCAGTGTTAACTACACTACAGTGTAGTTACACTGTAGCAGCTACACATAGCAGTGTAACTGCTGTGTGATAAAAAAGGCTGAGAAAGTTGGGGCTGTTCAGCCTGGAGAAGAGAAGGCTGCGTGGAGACCTCATAGCAGCCTTCCAGCATCTGAAGGGAGCCCGCAAGGATGACGGAGAGGGACTCTTTATCAGGGACTGTAGTGACAGGACAAGGGGTAACGGGTTCAAACTTAAACAGGGGAAGTTCAGGTTGGATGTAAGGAAGAAATTCTTTACTGTGAGGGTGGTGAGGCACTGGAATGGGTTGCCCAAGGAAGTGGTAAATGCTCCATTCCTTGGCGGTGTTCAAGGCCAGGTTGGACAGAGCCTTGGGTGACATGGTTTAGTGTGGGGTGTCCCTGCCCATGGCAGGGGGGTTAGAACTTGTTGATCTTAAGGTCTTTTCCAACCCTAACCATTCTGTGATTCTATGATTCAAATAGCTCAAATAAACTTAAATTTCTCATGGTGAAGACTGAAGGCAAGATATGACTTCTTTATACAGATTAAAAAGACTTGAATTGATGAAGTTGTCAGCATTTGTCATAAAAAGAAAGAATCATTGTGCCAAGAAAACAATGCCCAGCCTGACCCAGTTTCTGAAAAGCAAAAACCATGGTTTCATCAACCATGAGTATGTTCATCAATTTTCATCAACCATGAGTATGTGATTTCTGTGAGATATAGGAAAGAAGTGTTAAGTATCATTTGCTGATTTGATGTGCTGCAAAGAATTTCTCCTATTCCTCCCTTACTGATCAGAGTTACTGGCCATTCTCCACTCTCTCAGCAAATATGTGTGGTCCTATTCTATAAATCTTGCATGAGTAGCATTGGATATACCTCTGCTGGGGCTCCCCACACCCACGTTAAATATGAAGGTGGAGGGCATGGTGCTGGGGTGCACACAACAACACACGTAGCACTATCTGCTAAATTGACAGAGCCACCTACTCCTGAGTTACCACACTGGGGAAACCACCAGTGTGAGGGAGGCTTTTATGTCAGCTGCTCTCAGTGCTCCCACACATACTGCTTTCTGGTGTTTTTTGTTGTGTCACAACACAGCACTTGTTTCCCTGAGTTCCTATTTCACTTTTCTTCACCATAGTCAAATGGCAGAATGGATAATGACTGGTTTTCAGTACTTGCCTGAACCCTCTGGGACACGTATAGGGGAGCAGGCATAGACATTTGATGGACAGAGAATTTAGGAGCACTTCTTAGCCTGAGACACAGAGTTTCATACCTTCCAGATACAGGGTGCACCCCCGAGTTGGGCTGACAAGCGTTTCTGAGAGTGTTCTCTGGGTTGCTCTTTTCCAAAGGTTGTGGCACTGAGGATGGCCCAGAGCATACTGAGCACTACTTTGCTTTTTAGCATATTTGCATCTCAGCTAAGGAAAGCAAGAGAGCAAAAACAGAGGAAGAAGGATAATGAAGGAGCTAGAGTGGTCTGAACTTAGACAGTAAACCTATATACAGGTGCTGCTAAGGTGCCCAGGAGTGCTGTGTGAAGCATTTGAAGTAAAGAAACCACAGGAAATGAACCTGGAAGAGTTACAAGACATCTGGGAATGCTGAAGAAATTGGATTGAACTCAAGGGAAGGGATAGCTGCTGTCTGAATTATGGAGGGGCACATGAGGAAAACAATGAGGCTGTAATACTCTGAAGTCTTTTTGAAGCCCATTTTTAAGTTGTTGCCTTAGAAATTCTTAGCAGTGCTGAGTCATCTGGTGCTCTGCAATGACAATTTCCCTTGATGTTCACAGCTTGATTCCACTTGACCGGATACCTCTAGTTCTATCTCCATTGCCTGATTGGTTCTGTATCCATCTGACATTTCATAAGCTGTATTTCACATGGCTGTGAGTGCTTCCTTACTGGGTATGTTGCTGCCCACAACGACAGCATTGTTTGAAAAAGAGAGAAAAGAGCCTGGGAGAATTTTCAAGGTTGAGGTACATTTTGAGCAGATATAAATAGACCAAAGCTATCATCACACCTGCTTCTCTTCTCTAACAGTCCCGCAGATCACAGGCTTTAAATGTCACACCCGGCAAGGTCAGGAGAATACAGAAGAAAGAAAGGAGTACTGCTGGCAGTGTAAAAATACAAGGTTTAAATTTATTTCTGGCTCACAGGCCCTAAACCATGACTGTTTTGTGCAAGTTGTGAGTCCAACCATGAAAGCACTGTGGGTCACCTTCCTACCAACATAACTGTCTGCAATTTTCTCTTGCTGTCTCATAAAGTATGGCAGGTGAGGTTTCAGTTCTGTGTTACGGTTCCAGCTTTCTCTCATTCTGAAACACCAAACCTCTAGAATGCCTTCTATAACCCCCTCTGTAAATTAAAAACATTTCCAATTCAGCTTTTGGGTTCTTCTTTTTTAAGATGATAGCAGTTGCTACAGAAAGTCTGATTGACAGCTCAGCTGGCCCCACATTCTGTGTTTGATGGTGTCTAAAAACAACAGGGATATTTATTGAATCCCTGAAAGATATTGAAATCTCTCCCTAGCTAATACTCAAGAGGACACAGATGCCTCAAAGCAAATTAATAATCTGAGATATCGAAAAAAATTCTTTTTGTCCCAAACAGTGATTGCAATGTCCCTATTAATGAAATAGAAGACCAAGACCTAGGTTTAGTTAGATGCAGCTTCAGGCATAAGCACTTCAATAACTGTTGTAACCATGTGTTTATAAGGGCCTTGGCATGTACCACCCTGCCCAGTCCTGCATCCTATCAAGCCACCCCTCCACAGTAACCACTGATGTGCAGGTTTTAATTCACGGCAATTGAAGGCCTCTTTCCCTTCAAAGGAAAGACAGCTTGAAGTGCACTGTGGCACAGGATAGTAGTGACGCTGGAGCAGCAGATGTGTTCTTGTGGGAGATGATGGGTTTGCAGCTCACAAACCTCTTCTATAACACTTTGTGCAAAGACTGAGCCAGCGTTAGGAGCAGTACTGTTCTGTAAGAGCACTGGTGGGGCTTGGGAAGCAGGGTTCTATATGGGGTGAGACACTGGAGGTGAGCAGAGAGAACAGGAGAGGTGGAAAGGATGAAGACAACCACAGAATAGGCTTCCACCATGTGGGGAAAGGTAAATGTGCTTAGTTTAGAACAACTTAGAGCCCTGAAGGCAAGTTTGGCAGGTGGCCCAGTTTTATTTCAAGCCAGTCTCTACAGCACACATTCACTCCTTACCAGAGAAGGAGAATTTTCTTCACAACATCTGAGTTGACAGGACCAGCTGGAAGCAGACAGAGTGGAAAAGGGAAGGGGGACACTGAGCTGGTCTTCAACTGGCCTGATTGATGGGAATAATCTTTGTTCCTTCAGCTCAGAGGGTCTGCAGAGAGCAGTGTCTCATCAGAATTCCAATTTGTCTTTATGACCCTAGGGCAGAAAGATGTGCTCCTATTTTTTTTTGCATTGACCTCTTAGATTATTCTTTTAATGTTTCTTTATTTTAAGTGAGGGCACAGGGTATTCCACTTGCTCTAACAACATTTGCTATTTGTTATCCTCCATCTCATTGAGACTGTGGCTTGCAGCTTCTCCACGCTGGGGAAGTCTGCATAATTGTTTCAGTTCACTTGTTAACAGTAATTATTTTTTCCAGCCTCTCTTTTGATGTAAGCTGTATAGCTTGGCCTGTAAGAGATGTAATTAGTGATTCCTGCAGTTTGCTATGGAATGGGGCAATTGCATTATTAAATTCAAGATAAGTCTTAACTTGGTGTTTCGGGCACTCACGTAACATGTTATGCAACAAGGGAATAAAAGCTACTCAATCCTGCCCTTAAGAACTTTGCCCCAGTTATTCTGCCTCTCCACAACTTTAGTGCAAAGAGAGGAAACTCAGATTTAGATTTACCATTGCAGATGAAAGGATATCAGCTGCCTGGATAGCGTCAGCTGGTATGTACTTGGCTTGTGTGACATGACATGAAGCAGTGTGTCTTCCCCCACTCTCTTCACCCTTTTGGCTTTGCTGCCAGCAGAGTCTGGATAGAACATGTGTGGCAGCAAAGATGAGATGCAAAGATGTGATGCAAAGATGAGACTAACTCAAGAGAAACAAACAAAAAAAGGCCTACAAACAAAAACCAAACCACAGTCCAAACTTATTTGGAAGGAATTTTATCTGGGAAGTCAAGTCAATCATTCAAGAGTGTTATCATTTACTGTTTTCTCTCAGCTTGTTTATTGTCTTCTATGGGAACCAAGTTACTGTAATAATGTCTGGTATTCTTTTAGCATTTACCGATCTGAAAAATCCTAATGCTATTTAAGCCTCATCTCACTCCTGTAAAGTAGTCATGATGTGATTAATAGGAGTATCTATTCCTTACCTCATAGGGAAACCAAGGCACAGAAATCGTAATGTTATATGTATATTGTTGTGCATAGAGTAAGTGGTAGAGTGAAGAACTGATCCCTAGTATCATGCAGCTTTACTAATTCCCTACCTTTCTGTTTTATCCAAGTAAAAAAATAATTCAGAAAAAAATCCAATTCCAAAGAAGGAAAAAACCCCACAATTTTATTTAGTAATACTGAAATCTACAGTTTAAAATATTATTCACTATTTTAATTTTATTCAGCCCACTTCTTTGCAGATAACTAGGGTTGATTTTAAGGTAATGGTTCCTGAAGTTTATGTATTATCTTCTTAAAAACGTCCCTGCTTTGGGACTGTCCTTTCCTCAAAGTCATATGGCAACCCTGTGTCAAGGCAGTATTGTACCTGCACACAGAAATCCTAACAATGCTGCGATGATTAATAGGACACTGCCATGTAGGAGACAGGAGCACATTCTTAACAAATTGCCGTTCTGTCTTAGGATCAGAATGGCATGACACCTAAAAGAAGTGGCAACTACACCAAACCTCCTGATTTTATTTCTGCCTTCCCTGCTCTTAAAGCTAATGCGTAGCTGGATGGGTATCACCAGCATTTCTTATCAAGCTATCAGTTATTAAAACCACACAAAACTCATATAGCTGTTCTTTGACTATTTTGCTAAGCGCATAAATGTGCTTACATTCTACAATCATAAGACAGTTTTACTAGGGCTAATGCCTTGTCCCTTCGACATTATCAGAAAGCAGAGGTGAATAGAGATGTCCTCTTCTTTCGTTATGTTGCCCTTTCCCAGTTCATTTTGTGTGCTGCTTCCTCTTGCCTACATACATGTTCTGAGATTCCATCATTGTCTTTTTCCCTTTCTCATCTGTTTTCCCACAGTTTTTGCTCCCTTTTCTTTCCACTATGCCATTACACTTGCTTTAAGACTCCTAGAACAATATCCTAGATATCCCAATGGATCATGTGAATACTGGGACTGATTTAAAATCCATTTTAACCAAGGGAAATCTCTCCAGTTCAGTTATAGACAAAAATAGTATAACATGAACTGGGGTTTGGCATATCTGATGTTTTCTTCCAAAGCACAGATCACACATTGGAATTTGGCAGCTCTGTCCCATATGTTGCTTTTAAACTTTGCAGAGATAGAGCCTGTTAGTAGGCCTTGTGCATGTTTCCCCATTTCTGAATTAGCCAGAGACCCTTTAATTTTAACACCCAGGCTTTCTCATAAATCATAGAATCATAGAATAGTTAGGGTTGGAAAGGACCTTAAGATCATAAAGTTCCAACTCCTCCGCCATGGGCAGGAACACCCCACACTAAACCATGCCACCCAAGGCTCTGTCCAACCTGGCCTTGAACACTGCCAGGATGGAGCATTTACCACACCATTGGGCAACCCATTCCAGTGCCTCACCACCCTCACAGTAAAGAACTTCCTCCTTATATCTAACCTAAACTACCCCTGTTCAAGTTTGAACCCGTTACCCCTTGCCCTATCACTACAGACCCTAATGAAGAGTCCCTCCCCAGCATCCCTGTAGGCACCATTAATGTATCTTATCACAGCAGTATCAGTATTTCCTTGAAGATAATATTAATTGCATTTTTTGCTTTCTTGGAAAAGCTAAGTCTTATTTAAGGCCTGGATTCAGTTTGTGAAGATTTGTCTCATACCTAATGTATTAGGTGTTTAATTCCTCATTCTTGCTGTGGCCAATAGGCAAGAAAAATGTATCATTCCTCTAAAACTTGCTACTACAGGGATCAAGCTCAGCTTCTTAGCGTGATTTATGGGGTACGAATGGCTGTACTCAAGTGGCTGATCTTCTGTTTCTCTTCCCCACCACTGCCTGCCCCATTGATGGATGCACATTCCTGGGATCAGTGATCTGAGAAGAACTGTGCAGTACATCTCTTCACAGTTTTGGTTCACATGGTCCTTCTATTCCATCAAGGTTGCCAAAGGAAAAAGAAACATAACGGGTGGAAATTTCTGATTAAGCTGGGAGCAGAGGCTGTCCTGGTGACACAAGTGAAGAGCAGCTCCCCTTGCATCCCCAGGAAGCTTAGCTATCAACAAATCTTAATAAGCTCATTAGCATCCCCATTAGTGTCTGACAGCATGTGATTAAGCTTCATAGAGCACAATGGGGAAGCCAGTCAAACTAGGAGGAACTCAAGTCACTCTGAAGAAGTGTGGCAGCAACAGAGCATTAGAGGGTAGCACTCTAATTGTTGACACTAATTGTTGACACTAATTGTTGACACTAGCACAGTGTCAACTTCCAGGAGTGAAAGGGAATGGAGGTCCCATCATCTCATCGACATCTGGATATGATATGGTATAAAGAATCACATGACCACCAGCTAGTTGGAAGACTTCTTCCACCGATCCAAATGACAGAGCACTGTACTACTCTGTGGTGGTAACTATTTGACTCTCTCTCCCTCTGCAAATCTATCAATATACTGCTTCTATCCTTTCCTTTCCTATTCTTCCTCTTTTTCTTCTTTTCTTTTCCTTTTTTTGTAGGTTACAGCAATTTCAGGTAATAAGTTGCATTATTCAGACATTTGACCTTGTTTGTGTCTTAATTTCACCCTGTGAGATCCTAGCCCTGTCCGTACCATCCACCGGGACATGACACCAGTGCAAACATAGGCCCAAATTCAAAGGGTGGCATGACAAAATACAGAGCTGCGGCTCTTCGGTGTCCCTTTAGGACAATACAGCTGCTAAAAACAGCTCCTCCACAGCTACAGATTGTTTTGTAGAAGTTCTTTTACAATCACCTGGGGAAATGACTTCTCCCTTCACTGACTGTTGCAATGACTTTGCAGTATGTGAGAAGCCAAGGCTTTACTGATTTAAAGGATTTGTTACAGTATCCTCACCTCTTTATATTTAATCAAGTGGCTTAAGAAAGTTCTAGTAGCTATGTTACAGCCATTTTTTCTCCAGTGGGATTTAGGCACTATTTTTCCTGCAGTTCCCTTTCTCTGATGGGGAGCATAAATTGCCAGTTGAATAGTACTGTGCTGGGGATACATCCTTCAAAAATGAGAGAAAGAAGCCAATTACTGTAGAAATTATTTTGGATAGCCAAAGAAATCTGCTTTCATATGCCAAGCTTAGCTGTCTTGGCAAGTCATTAATATTATATTGGCAACCCCCTTCTTTTTCTTTCTAATCCATATTTTTTAATTCAACATCCCCATTGATTTTATAGAAGACTAATACTGGACTAATAGAACCCATGTAAAATCAGGGCACAAAGTTACATGGAAGAAACAACAAAAAGGAGAAGAAACATGAAAGAGCATGCTGTGGCAGGGACTGAGTTCATATCACTGCCTGTAAGTAAGGCTGCCTGACACTTCCCAGATAAGACTGCTTTCTGTTGACTGTAATTATATAACTTTTTAGCTGTTTAGGATGAAACTTGCTTTTCTGGGTGTCTGCCATAAATAGATTTCCTCTTTTTTTCTTTTCTTTTCTTTTCTTTTCTTTTCTTTTCTTTTCTTTTCTTTTCTTTTCTTTTCTTTTCTTTTCTTTTCTTTTCTTTTCTTTTCTTTTCTTTTCTTTTCTTTTCTTTTCTTTTCCTTTCCTTTCCTTTCCTTTCCTTTCCTTTCCTTTTCTTTAATGCCAGCTAAATAATGACAGAAAGAAATCCTGGGGAAGCTTTCACTGATATTCACCATCTGGAGCAGTAAATTCCAGAATGGCATCCTATGAACCAGCACTGTCCAGATAAGCCTTCTTAATGGGTTACGATATATCTGGCTATTGGCATAAGCAAACAGAAAACTGCTTTAACCCAAGTACCAATGCCCTGGCCTTGGAAACCTTAGCCTCGTTCAGTGAGATCCCATCACTGTTTCTGTGATGGGATCTGACAACTTCTCTGTTTTGAAAGGCAGTGCGCTACATCAGATCTATTTTTTCTGAAACTGAGGAGAGCAAAGGTGAGCAGCTTCGCCAGGAACAAAGAGGAAAGACTAAACCTCTATATGCATTTTGACCCTTGCAAGAGGTAGCTGTAGTTGATCTTGGGAGCTGCAAATGCAGTAGCATGTCTGTTTGAGGAGGCAGCCAGTCTTTGCATGCTAACTTAACAAGGTGACTAGTCCAAAAGTGCTTCCTGACTTCACTTGTTGATGGCTCAGTTCCCGTCTCTCCTGTGTAGAAGGATGAACTGCCTGAAGACTGTCACCCTACCCTGAGCCTCTCCATCCATTTCCTCAGTCCTCAGCCCCCATGTGCTTAAGCACATTAAGGTTCATGCTCATCCCTCAGTTCAGTCATTGTGAAGGATGTATCCTCCCTGCTTCTGTAAACATTGACCATGTTCCTTAGCTTCAGCTCCCTCTGTGGAAAGCAAACAACAAAAATGCTTGCCCCAGAGATCTGTGATCGGTGACCTGGGTAAAGGATCGGTGATGGAGGGTAACTTCAGCTCTGCAACATATGACAGACACAGAGCTTGTGTCCAGGAAACAGAGAATGCCCAATGGACCAGCATGAGAGACCAGGACCAGAGAGATAAGCCACAGCAGCTTTAGGGACTGGTCCTCACTTCTTGAAGTGCTTATGAGTTTGATAAGTGTAAAAAGGACACACTGCCTTTGGAAGAGATGCTTACACCTCTATTTTATTAAAAACTGAGAAAATTGGTCATGACACAAACAAATTCACTAAAGCACTACTTTTTCTAAGCATGAATTCTGAAGCTGAAGGGTTATTGAGCTTTTCTCTCTTTTTGCATTCTCAAGGAATTCTTCTGCAACAATTGAAAGTCAAAAAACATCAGGCTTGTCCTTGTATGATGTAGAAACATTTCCTTTTTATGTTCTGGTATCCTGGTTGATGTCACATACGATGTACAGTGGTAAAACTTTGCTCATGTGCATACCATTGCCAATTCAATCAAACCAGCTAAGTAAAGATGAAAAATAAGTCAGTCATAGCTGGATTCAAGATACTGGTCTATAAATACCCCCTGAACTGAAATTTCTGTTACTGATAAGAGTGGCAAGAATTGCCAGGTTTTGAGTAATTTTGTAGCTCTTGCCTTCAAATCTTGATTTGACATTGAACTTTCAGAAATAATATCTTTGAAATGTGTAGCTTAAAAATGCTGATTTGTTATTCTGATTATCTGAATCTACATGACCCCTAATTTTGCATTTTCTTTGTTTTTTTCCATTATGAGGCTTAGAAACCTCATGAATTTCCAAGCTTCTGGTAGCAATCCTTCCAGAAAAAGTTGTGGCTTCTTAACTCTTTAGGTGAATGGAGATTAATTGAATGCTGTTTTCATAAGAGAGTAGTTGATGAAATTTCCACACTTTGCAATACTTTGGAGAGATGGTTCATCATGATTCAGTAGCAAAGGGGAAGATCAACTTTTGAGTCTGATATGACAGCCCCACCATCCAAAGTCTCATTTCACGACTTTTCACTGCACCCTTTCAAAACACACTGCACTAGATAACTTTAGAAAATAGAGCCAGTGCTTTCACACAGACAGTTCCTCTCATTGGATTAAAGATGTGCATACCCAATGCTGTGACTAACACTTCCCACCTTGTGTCCCAAAATGCAGCATCCTGTTTGGATCATTTCCTTGTTTCCTTATCGTTCCTTCCATAGTTATGCAAACAGCTTTTGGCCTGTCTCTTATGGTGATTTTGGCTTGTTGCAGTCAGAGCATGCCTGTGGCAACAAATACATGCAGCTCATATTTCCTTCTGTTGCCGTCTGCTTTCTACACCTGACAAAAAGCCTGGCCTATTAGCAAAATCATCATTGTGTGTGCGCTCTGTTTTTACTCTATCAGAAGCTGATATTCCTCCTTGTAACAGCTGATGTCAATCACATCCATCATGTGACTCGTTTATTTAATGTCTTTCAGTTTATTTATAGTTGATTTGAAGTCACCACCAGCTCCTCCCTTGTGCAATTTGATCATGGACGTTGGTTCACAAAATTGCACTGAGTAGGATGGCTCATACAGGCATTTATATTAAGCCTATGTCCAAATATCTGGGTAACGTAAGATCTGAAAAAGACTCTTCCTTGGCTAGAATTTTCCTTGAATGGTTCTGCACTAGAGATGCACTTTTTACACTTTCAAATGTCATTACTGCCTGTGTAATCTCTTTGGAGGCTGTATTGATTGCACATAGGAAGTACCTGAGCTGGACATCGTGTTTACTTCTCTTCATTCAACATAAAAAGGTGCTTTTGATCAACAGTTTCTGTGTAGCCTTTTCTCATTAATTGAAGGAGGATGCCCATACTGAGTCTGAACAAAGACTCCTAACTCAGCATTGTGTCTCTGATACTGGCCAGTAGCAGATACTTAGAAAGTGAGAAAAGGGGCAAATATAAACCAATCTTTCTTCTATTTCTTGATGCCCCAGCTATTGAGACATCAACAGCTGGAGGTTTTTTGGACCAGAAGGTTTTCTTCACCTGGAAGACTTGACTGGAGTGTATGTTAAATAACCCTTGGTTGGCTTCTGCATTAATGGTTATGTCTAGCAGGTTTTTAAACCCATTCATGCTTTAGTCTCCTCAACACTTGCGTCAGAGTTCCATGGTTTAACTACATGTTGTGTGAAAAAAGCACATCTTTTTGTTTCATTTAAATTTGCTGATGGCCATTTTGGTTTGGTGCACTTTCATTCTCTCATTATGAGAAGCAGTGAAGATCAGTTGCTCTTTTCCAAACCATCAACCTTAATCAGACTTCCTTCAGTCATCTCTTTTCAAAGTTAAAAGGCTCTAAGCTATTTCCATAGCTTTGAACAGACTTATTTCCCTTTTCCATATCTTTTCTGGGTGAAAAAAATCTCTGAAAAAAATGTGGCTATACAGTGTATTTATCTAATTAATGATAGTTTGTATTTGTGATTCCCGTTTTTTTTTTAACAATGTCAATAGCTAATTTAGAGCTCATTCACTTTTATGCATACTTAGAAATGTTCTTCTATGTGGTAAAATAATCTTAACCTTGTTTCATGTGCCATTTTATCTTGCAGCTATTAGCATTGTGAAATTCCTCAGCAACTTTTTGCAGTCAGCTTTAGAGCTGATTTTACTAAATCATTTTTCATCATCACAGAAAGTTTGTTATCTATGCATGCATCTCCTTTTTCCTGTCATCTGTAGCTATTTCACAAGTCCCAGCACATAACCTCTGGGATTCTTGGTGGCAAAATTTCCCTTCATCATGAAAAGTGACTGTTCCTATCCTCTTTCTGCTATGTTGTAAGCAGGTTTTAATGATAAGAGTTCCTTCTTTTCCAGGTCATGATAACTATATTCCTTTAAGAGCTTTCAGAGAGAGCTTACTGCAAGCTTAGAAAGGAGCTGTGGAGCAGGGGTGACCTCTGAGAGCTGGGAATTCAGATTACAGCAGCAAAGCATCTGGGTCAGCCGGAGGGAGTGAGAGCTGCTGAAGGTCATGACAAAACTACGGGAAAAAATATCAAGGAGATCTAAAATTGGGTATGGCTGAGAGAAAACAGGTTGGAGAGGCCAAATGATCAGCCCGAATCAGGTCTAGCTCAGAAAGCTAATTCAGATTAAGGCATATTGTGTGAATGCAAAGGATTATATTAAAATCATGTAGCAGAAAAAGGATTAGAGGACTTGAGGGAGAGGCTGTACATCTCATTCCTATTTGACTGTCAGTTTGTATCTAGATCAGAGCTGTGTTGCTCAAGACTTATTAGCATCCTGTGGCCCGTTTGAGTGCAGTATGAATCTGTGTATTTGCAAGCACTAGATATTCAAATCGGGACAATTCCAGACAACAGAATTTCCTCTGTATGCCTGCTCCATCCCTGGGCCAGTTCTCATGACCAAGCCTGTTAGTATGTACGGATGGCACTTTGCCCTTAAAACGCCATATTGGAAACTGTTCCTCTTTAGGTGGGAGCTAATTCAAGGAGGGGATAGCTCTTCAGAGAGATAATGGAGGTGGGTATCTTAGTTTGTCCCACGATAAATATTAAGGAGTCAGATCCCAAAGCTGGTTTTCTGATCAGCCTGTTAGTGATAAAGAGTGCCATCAGAGAAACCAAGGCAAACTCAGCAGGAGGAAACCCCCCATTCTCAGGACACCAGCAAATCTATTTCTGATGGGCTTGTACTAGTGACATACAATTTTTGGTTGATGAGACCTTTTACTCAGCCTACTCTGTCTTCTCCTTATGCCACTACTTACCTCTGAGCCATGTGATTTACACATGTTATGTCATTTTGAGAGAGGTTGGAAATCAGTTTTGGTAAATATTTGGGGTTCCTCTTCATTCCCCAGCCTTGCCTTTTCGGAGGTGCTACATGCTCGATCCATCTTTCTAAGGGTATGTAGAGCCTGCTTCCACCAAATTGTCCCTCTCAATAATAAAAATGTTTTGTATTTAACCAAATATATTATTATTCCCCAGACTTCCATTCACTCTAACAACTGCACCTTTTGCAGTGTTTATATGTATTTTTAAAAGGAAACAAAAATACCACATGGTTTATTTGATGCAAAGTAATGGCTGACAGAAAACTAGAGTTTCTAAAAAAATATATGGTTTAGTTGACTGAGACAGAGATTTAACAACATTATCAGAAAATCCTTTCTATATATGTTATGACCAATAGAATTACAGGAAAAAGACCTAGCATCTCTCTGTAGAGTCTTCTCATGTTTCATCACAGAAATGCTCCTGGTTCATCACTGAAGGAATGTGTTTGCTGCATGAAAAGGCAGAGTTCATGATGATATGTTGCTGTGCTGTGTTACCGTAACTTCTGTTATGTTCCATGTCAGAGATAGTACAGTGTGTGTGTGTTCGTATCTTCTTCTCCTCAGACTGTAGTGAACTCTCAGAGGGTTATATGTTTGAAAAGGTAGGCACCTACAACCATGAATCTCAGCAGTTGTCTTTGCTGCCTTTGTCTAAATTAGCGTGTCAATTTGGACAAGTAGTGTGATTTAAAGAGAATTTCATTACTGTCTCCACTTATGACCAGTTGGTTTGGTTCACCAAACAGCATCTGTGCACAAGAAATGGATTTGCTTCAGAGAAATCTAAGTGAGAAACTCTGCTCCAGCTGTGTACCAAATGCCCTCCCATCCTTACTGGGAAGCATAAAGATCTGAAACAGTTACTGACTCGTGGGACAGGTTTGAACCATAAACACAATAGGATCATCAAGTCCAAGAGTCCATTGAGTAAAGGCTGGTTGAAAACTGAGTTTCCAGTGAAAAAAAGTAATTCAGTAATAAGACATACTTTCAGTTGAAGGTGCTGTAGTTCTAAGCAAAACTTTTATCTAGAAGATCTTTGTCCCCCACTCTCCATTCTAGTAAAAAGACCTTCAAAAACATCCTTGCCGTCTTCGGTACTTTTACACCAGCACATTTGCTGACCAGCTTTCATTGGGAACTTGATGGCTGCAGTGAAGACACCCCTCTGGGAATACCCTTTCACTACCAGCCATTCCCCATTCATTCACACTTTCTGGGCAAAAAAGAAAAACAGTATCTTTGGGTAGGTGTGGGTGAGTTGGTGTAGTAGGTAGAAATTGAGAGAGACAACTTACAGAGGGAAAAAGGATGCTTGAAAAGATGGGCAAATGAAGGACTACTTAAAGAGGAAACAATAAACATGAATTTAAGTGTTTGAAAAAAAAGGGCAGAGAAAAGCAAAAATGCTAGATCTAAGAGAGAAAAGGGGAAAAGGATGTGCAGACAGAAGGGAAAAAAATTGATGTGCAGACAGAAGGAAAGAATAAAATTTTAGGGGAAAAATAATAAAAGGGATGAAATCTTAGAAGAACAGTATTAAAGAACCCTCAATATTTTAATGATGAGAATGCAATTTGGTTTTATGCCCATGCGTTAGTGAATGAAGTTGGCTGTGGTGCCAGTTGCTTTCTGAGGGCTTACAATTTGTCCTCATTTTTCATTGCACTTTTTCTTTCATCTCAGACGCAGTTTCATTTCATGAGCACAGCTGTAAGTCTCTTTTCTCTTACTGGAGTTCTAGGAACCATGACCAGCCATGTCATCAGCATCTCACTGGACATGCACCGAAAGCCACAGGTTCAGTTGAAAGCAGGACAGACAGCGGCTGTCCTTAGACAAGCTGCCTTGGCACCTACACACGTTCCTCACCATAAAAACCAGACTGGTCAGAGTCCAGCTTCATGTTTGCAACCACTGACTGGTTCTCAAATGTCATTACAGCAATCCGGGGCTTCAGAAATTATTCATTTGAGGGATTGTTTGTTCTTGCAGTCTAACCCTTTAAGGCAGGTGCTTTCTTTAGCATTCTAAAATTCTGGAGAAAGCATCATTTTTAACTGAAAGTTATGGGCATTTTAAGATGAATTTCAGCTGAACTCCATTTAGACACTTGATTACTCTGCTGTTCCTAGAGGTCACTCAGAGGAGATGTCTTTCTAAAGCCACAGGATGTTGTGCGGAAGGACAACAGGCGCAGCAGCTCTGAAATATTGTTTTGGCATAAGGAATAAACATATAGCTTTAACCAAAGAAAAGAGAAGCTTCTCACCTTTTCAACTGCACAGAGCATTCCCAGGGCTCCCCAAAAAAAATGGTGAGCTTTATTTTTACTCTGCACATGGCACAGTGCTGCCTCTCAGCCCTCCTGTTTATCTGAAAGCAAGATACCCTGTAACTAGTTAGTCTAGCTAAAACCTCCTCAATTCCTCATACACTGTAAAACTTCAAAATCTGTGGTATAATAATTGAATAAAAGTGCAATAGTGTTGCGGAATGGACTCAGTCGGAGATCAGTGTGATCAGACAAAAGCCGCCTATTCTAAAAACACTAACTCTTTATATACTATTGCTTAAAGTTGCTTACAATAACTTGGCTTTGTCATTGGATACATATCTATCTTTAAGGCCCTTAACAACTAACATATAATTGGTTAAGCACAGGTGTGAGAACCTGACCTTCAAAGCTTGCCCACAGTCCTCAATTTAGCAACTCAGTAAATTCCAGCTCCTTCTTGTCTTTTTGGGATTGTTACTCCCAGCGCCTCACTCCCGTCCTCCTTCACCTTCAGTTGTCCCTTGGTTCATGTCGAACTCCACGTAGGCACTTGTTGATCTGGGTATGTGGCCGTTCTTTGCCAGAAAGTCATCCACACAAGAGTTTCCTTGTTCATGAATACTCCAGTAAGAAACTCCATGAAGAGTATTTTCGCTAACAACAATAACAATAACAATAACAATAACGATTGCAAAAGTGAAGGCATACATTTTGCATTTATACGAAGGAATAATTTCTCTACAAATTTGCTTCCAGAAGTGATATTCTTCCAATCCAGGGACATGCACTTATTATGTTACATGTATATCCAATAAAATCTAGGCAGCAATGCTCCAATTTCAGACATCTTATATTTTTAATTAAATGTACAAGAATAAAATCCATCCTACAGCAGCATGAAGATCTTTCAGAGCAGGCTTTGTTAATCCTTATTCCTGCCTATGAGCACTTAGTCACATGAGGAATCCTGCTTACATGAATGGGAGAACAGTGTGGAACTTCTGCACCTCCACAGACAATTGCACATAACTGGGAAGAAATCTTATCAATGTTGTCTTTGTCTCTTCTCTAACTACAGGGGATGCCTGACCAAGACATTTGTAAGTCACATACCCAGATTTGTAAATGATGTCTGAAATGAAGGTTTTAAAGTTGCCTTATATTGGTTTTGATCCAATTTAGGGGTGTACATAGTAAACAAACCTGTTAATTTTGCCCTTGTGTTTATTCCAGCTACTAACATAGAATGCATTCTGCTTATCAATAATGAAATGCTTTCCCTTGCATTAGTGGGGAACTGCTATGTAGTATCAGATTTGCATGGTATAATCCTGAGTCTGTATTTTCCCTCTGACTTTGAGCTCCTCAGAGTTCCCTTAATGACTCAAATGGTCAATATAGTTTGTAGGTTCTGTGCTCCTTCATTTAAATTTATTATTGTAATTGATATTAATATTATTGTTATTATTATTATTATTACATACTGTGTTTCCATCTTCTGTGTGTTCCCCCATTGAGAAGAAAAATGGATGTGGCAGGTATAACAGAAGATTTCTAAAGTCCATGCTTATATAATTATTTACATTTCTGTTCACTCTAGTCCCCTTGGGTTTCTTAGATTCAGGGAAGGTAAATCCTCAGTCGTTACATACAGTGCTAAAAACAAGAGTAAAACCAACAGTAACGTCAAAATGCTTTGATTATTTTTATCATGTAATGGATCTTACAATTTGATAGCTTTTCAGTTAAGACTAATGCTGTTCAAAACTAATTGTCAATTTCTTTTAGATAGTAACTCTGTAGGTATTGCACTGGAGATTTTGATTCTCAAGAAATTTAGATACCTGCCTTTTCCTTTATTGATTTGCCTCTGGCATTTCAGGTTCTTATCTCAGCAGAATTATTGATGCAAGCCAAGTCTACCACAACAAACATATGCAAAGCTACACACCCACACAGCACTTTACGCCTGGCATTGTACAGGAATGACAAATGCTCTTTTACCTATTTATGCCAATCGCCTGAATTCTTTTCATCAATTTGAAGTCTATCATAAGTTTGCCTTTCATCAGGTAACTCTAACAACCTCTCCATTGCTGCAACAACAGCTAAACAAGCCCATTGGTGCTCAGACTCACTTTGAGCAGGCGCTTGTGCTCCGGTGAAGGTGTGAGTGGTGTAAGTCTCAAAGACGACTTTTCTGATAGCAGTTCTCCTACATGAGCCAGATTCTACACAGGTCTTGAGAACATAGACTGAAAGCCCCTCCTCTAACTTGATTCTGTACAGTTTCTCTGATTTTCCAGCCTATGATTGTAGGATGTTTTGAAACATCACTGGAAAAGGAAATCTGATGAAAACAATAATTTTGCCCTCTCATTTGACTAGCCCATTACCTGTGTTCAAACCTGGAGACCTTTCACCATCTGAATTTTGTTGCTCAAAGACATCTTAATTTTGTCTTCAGAAAAAACCCCACTTGCAGATGGAGCGAAGAAGCACTTTTCCTGCAGTGCACACTCTTCTCTCTGTGCTACTTTCTTATTTCCTTCACAGTGATTTTCCCTCTTTTCAGGGACAGCTAGCATTTAGCACTGAGCATTACCATAACTTTTTCTGAAAGCACTTTCCATGATTGAAGAGACCACTGCTGGATTCCTCACAGGCCCACTTGATAGCCTTGCAACAAGCTAAAAAAAATTAATGTAGAGTAATGAGAGAAATCTGCAAACTGACATAATTCCCCACGTTAATAAATATTTTAAGGCAGCCCACTAATGCTGTGATTTTCTAAGAATACCCAGAACCTTTCATTAATGACCTCTGCTAATGCCTTTTACTGGCTAGAGTCATTCATCTCAGTCACACTAATAGCAATATGATGGACAGGCCAGTAATGGCATTCTGGGGGCTGCAGCCACCACAGCCCAGCCAGGGCCTTGCACTCGGGAAAATGGGCTGGAGGAAGCTATGCCATTCCCCTCGTGATTGCCAGGGGGTTGTCATCAGCCAGGGATGCCTCTGCCGGGGTTGATCAGTGCAGAAGTGATGCCCATGGGACAACAGGGATGATCCAGCAAAAGGGAAAGGCAGGGCAGTCCATGAGCTGATCTGAATTATGGGGGGGGGGGGGGGGGGGGCGCTGAGCTTGCCCATGGCCTCTTCAACAACAGGGAAACAGTGGATGAAGTTTTCAAAAGCCCCTTTCTCTTCACCTCAGTTGCTGCCCACAGGAATATCATCCAACATTTTAAACTAGTATTTACATTTTATATTAGTATTTCTGCAACAACATCTCCTAAGAGTACAAGGAAGTAGGAGCAAATATTGTATCTATGTAACATAGGTAAAAAACCCATCCAGATTTCTGTAATTATCACTCATTCATAATTTCAGTCTCCATATGCAGATAAGTATTCTGAATTCTTGTCATGGAAAATTTCTCATGCAATTTTCTGTTATCTGTTGAAAATATAGGTATGCTCCTACCCACATGGAGGTGGAAACTGTCATTGCCTGACTCTGGGGAGGTAAACGTTGCTGCTCTGTTGGATGCTTGGGGGCACATTCATGTGGTGCAGGTAGGGAGGAGAAGCACCCTGAATAGGTCCATGCTTGTCATTGAGGCTGGCAGTGTCTTTTGGTAAGGCCTTTGTCCTGTTTTCAGCTGGGATAGAGTTAATTTTCTTCCCAGTAGCTGCTGCACATGCTGTCTTTTGGCTTTAGTCTGAGAACAATGCTGATAATACACCAATGTTTTAGTTGTTGCTAAGTAATGTTTACTCCGGTCAAGAACTTTTCAGTTTCCCATGCTCTGTCAGTGAGGAGGGGCACAAGGATCCAGGAGGGAGCAGATACAGGACATCTGACCTGAACTAACCAAAGAAATATTCCATACCATGAATCATCATGCTCAGCATATAAACTGGGGGGAGCTGGCTGGAAGCCACCGATCGCTGCTCAGAGACAGTGGCAAGCAACTGTGTTGTGCATAAATGTTGTTTGTTGGGCTGTTTTTACTTTTATCTGTCTCTTTGTTATTTCCATTTTCACTATCAGTATCAGAATTAGTATTAGTAATATCTTGTATTTTATTTTAATTATTAAAGTGTTCTTCTCTCAACCCAAGGTTTTATCTTTTTTCCAATTCTTCTTGCTATCGGCTGTGGAGGGGCAGGGGTGAGTGAGCAGCTATATGGTACTTAGTTGACAACCGGGGTTAAGCCACGACAGCCTTTTACTCTTTAGGCGCTCGCTCTGCTACTGGCTCAGGACTCACAGCTGGACCCAGCCTTCTCTGTGCACCTGGAAACACAACTCACCAGCCCTGCTTTTGGAAGTACGTTGCCCAGTTTTCAATAACAAACTTGCTGTGAGAGACTTTGGGACCACCACTGACACCAGGAGTAACAGCTCCCCCAACAAACACACATATTGACAGCCATTCCCCAAACTTGGGGGGAGCCTTCCCCAAGAGGGGCTCTGAGATAGATTGCATGCTGTATTGCCCATGCATTAGAGGAAGGTACTGGTTCTTTACTGTGCTTGAGCTGATCCCAAGCGTAAGTCATAATAGGTCAGCAGATTGATGTGGAGCAACATCAATTCTCTGAATCCTAGCTTGCAGCAGAAATGTTTAAGCTGCCCATGTGTACAGGACACAAGCATGACACTGCTCCTAACATTTTCCATCACTATCTCTGTCATACAGGAAATTATTGACAAACAACTCCACATTATGCAACACAAATGCACCTGGTGTGCACCTCATGCTGTGATGCCTTTCATCCATTCACCTTATCAGTGTCTTTTCAAACAGATGCCGAACAGTTGATACAGGGGTGTTCTTTCAAAGAGGCTTCTGGTGCGAACATCTTTTCTTGGTTCTCCAAATGAAAAACAGATCTATAGCTCAGCAGGATCAGTTTCCTCCCTCAACTTTCAGTCCTCAAAATAGCTTAGAACCAAAGAATTTGAAAGAACTAGTAAACTGAGGTTTTTTCCTCCATGTTCTCCCTAAAAATGCAGAGTTAAGAGAGAAGCTGAAGGAACAAAGTTATGAAATACAACAGTTGCTTCTGACAGAGAGGTCAGATATGCCTAACATCAAACTGAGGTGAAATCAGCATTGCCTCTGTGTTGCATCTTGAAGAGAGAAAGAGATTTCTAATCTTAAGGTGACTGAAAGGACATATTTTTTGCTTAGTCTATCCTGAAAAATTCTTGTGCTTTAACACATATTTTGGGTATAGCAGCCGACTACAGCAAATGATAAGGAACATTAAGGGTGAGCAGTCAGAAACGCAGAGTCACTCTCTTTAGTAGCATGTGATTTGAAACAGCGGGCCACATCTGTGGCTGTTAAAATTAATCTAATGGCAACCCAAAGACAACACTGGTTCATTTGCTTACAGGTTATGGCAAACACTCTTTCCCACACACTCTTGAGCAATGCACTGGAGAGTATCACAGATGACCACTTCCATTGTGGCTATATAGTATGCAGCAATTGTACCTTTCAGGGACATCAACAAAAAAGTAAATACAAGAAAAGTTTGGGTTAGCGAGTTTCAAAAGGTCCACTTTCAAATCTGCAATCTGTAATACACACCCCCGCTCCAAAGTGCTAAATTAAAGTAATTTTCTTCTTGACTTTGAGATCAAAAATATTAATGAGTTGTTTTTCTTTAAGTACTGCCTTTGATGAAGATTGTTTTACTTTGCAGCAGCCTTAATCTGGAGTTTTTATAAATCTTAAGCTACAGCAGACCCTCCACTGAGTGAACTCTTAAATGTTTCATGTATCTCCAGAAACTAACCTTGGCGCTTACCCAAGGAACAGAGAAAACATGCTGCTTTTCCAGTTTTATAAACAAAGATGGGACTCCGGATGTGACATAGCCAGTGGAAGGACCAGCTCTGCTTGTGACTCCTGACCTTCTAACTCCCCTCCAGAGGCCGGGTTCCTCACCATATGTCTTCCTTCATGCTGCTGTGAACCCATGGGCATTTTGCACCAGAAAAGGGAATAACCTTCAAATCTAGCATTTCACAGAGCATTGTGCATGATCAGTCCAGATTTGGATCAACCTAAAACCACAAACAGCTCTTCACAAAGAGAGACGCATCCACTGAAAACTACTGGTCTTTTTGAAAAGCTGATCTAATTCCCCTTCAAGTAGATTTAATGCTTTAGCTCTTGAAAGAGATATTTGGACTCAACCAAATACAAAACAGTAAGTTCTTTTCTATCCACTGCTAAGCAATTCATGCCTCTAATTTCTAAACTGATTTCTCTTGAATTACATAAGCTGAAGTACTCAGATGGCCAAAGAAATCCTGTCTAAGCTTAAAAACAAAAAGTCAAATTGGTCTTAGACTGAGAAATTAGATTTCAAATCCCCCTAAAATTAATTCATCAAAATTGTGCTTGATTAAATTAAATAATAAAAATAATTTTCTAACATATAACAGATTATTTTTACCATAAAAAATGTTCAAAAGTGATTTTAAAAAGTTTCAACATAACTGATTTTCTCATTTCAGAACATTTCCATTGTGTTTAGAGGGTTTCCCTATGTTGAAACAGAATCCAGGGTTTGAGTAAGATAATTGTGAAAATCTGGCAGAAATATTTCCAGTTTTGAAAAAAAAAAAAAAAATAAATTGACACTAAGTTTCTTTCTTTTTTTTTGCTTTTCTCCCCCCGCCCCAATCTCAGGATTTCACCTTTAGTTCTATAGAAAAATGATTTTTTTTATTTGCTTTGGTTTTCCTAAGAAAATTCTGGGTGAATATATCTACATCTAGTTCATAAGTTAGCCAGAAACAATAGTTTCACTACACTAATATATTCATTTGCACCTTTTCTTTTCCCAAAAGAACCTGATTGAGTTGTGAAAGAAACTAATGTCTTAAAGTTCAGCACCGTAAGGAAGTTACAGATGGTGAATCAAGCCCATGAGAGACTCTCTAACAGAAGAGAATGGGCCTGTAGCTTAGAAAAACACAATAAAGGTCTAAAAATTCCAGTGTGAATTCTATAGGTTGTTCGCAACCCTTCAGCAAAAAATAGCACCAGGGAAATTTCTGCAGTTGAAAGCTTCAAGACCAGACTCAAGTTCTATTATTAAATATTAGCGGTCACACTGTATAGTATCTCCAAAAGACCTCTCACTGAGTAAAGATGACCCATTAATAACATGTTATTTTTTATGCTGATGCACATCCTTATCTTGGCAATTAGAATATCAGTTCGTGTCATTCAACCGTCTTCTGTTCCAAGGCAGCATCAGGTTGCTTCTACCCCCTCATGCACACTGGCACATTAAACCCCCCCAAGAACTAGTTATCATAGTTATCATCTGTCTTCTAGAAGCCAAAGGTGGCCTGGAGTGTGTTCTTCGATGGTTGTTTTTTGGTTTAGCATCTCTTGGTTCTGAGAAAGCTAGCTTTAAAATACAGTCACATATATGACAGGCATATATCACAGTCACATATGTATGTTCCTGTTATGGCCCTTAAGGCAGTATTCATTTCTCTTGGCTTGGGAACTAATTTTAGTCACAACTGAGCAACTCCACTAGCATCACAGATGTAAGAAAGGCATAACCAAGACTGAATTAATCTCCATTTGCAATTGCCCTTTTCACCCTGCCACCTTATGCTTCTATATTTCATGTTACAAGTATATTTATATGTTTCTATTCTCAGTATATTTAACAAACAAGGTCTGCATTCAATTGTTTGACTTGTTAGAAACAGCAAGATGGCAAAGAGGTACAACACAAGACCATCCCTGGAGGTAAAAAGGATCAGCCTCTTCCTGAACAACCTTGCTCCAGTCCCAGTATCCAGTTAAACATATTAATCAGTGAGCTGCTAGCAGGGTTTCACTATGATTGGATATGATTCTCCTATGGTGGCCTTGTGCCAAGGCTTGGTTTGGTTTCCTGAGAGTACAGGTATTTCCCCACCTCCCTGGACTGTCCTCAGCAAGACAGATGATCAATGCTCGCACACTGACAATGCAGTGACAAAATGGCCTCTCGACTCCCTCACTTTCCTTTCTATAATTTGCTACTGTCCTTGTCTGTTTAGTGATGCATTTTATAGTGGAAGCTGATTCATTTGAGCTTAATAGAACAGCCAAGCTGCTTTCTGGCATTATCCCAGCATAATCACTATAATTCCTTCTCTTTTCAATATAGGTCAAGTTAGCCCAATTCAAAAAAATATCATTTTTAAATAAGCATAATTCATCTTAGGGTGCATTACTCTGTTTCATTTTGGTAATTGTTCTCTATAATTTTTGTTTGCTTTTCCAGATTTTTCTTGCTCTTTAATTCTGTAATCACACGATGGATTATTAAAAGGCTGAATCCCTGTTAAATAAAGTGACCATATACAGCCATTTCTTTGCATTCGATTTCCCTTCTTTCAAGCTTCAGCATTCATGCTCTCTTGGAGTAAAGAAATGAGTTCTGATTTCAATTACAGATGTAGAAAAGAAGAGGAAAGAAAGAAAGGGTTTAGCTGTAGTCAAATCTGAAATTGAATAGAAGTAATTTTAAAAATAGCTGGACTAACCGAGGTTTACCAGGTCCAGTGACTGGGAATCTGGCATTTTCTTGTGTGACGTATGGCAACTTTTGGAATGTGGAAAACATCACCGATGCCGGAGAAAGAGAGAAAGACATATGTAGATTATATGTATAAAGCAATACCGACAGCTTTTGTTACTGTAAGTGGCTTCAGCCTAAAAGGGGCCTCCCTGACACAGAGGCTCCTCAGCAGATGAACATCCTAAATGCTCCTAATGGCTTACATTCAGAGGAAGCAGGTTTTCAAAAAGTTCCCAACACCCACGGAAAGGATGCATGATAACAATAGGCCTGAACTTCAGTTTCTTCTGGCAGGTAATACAAAGCTGCAAAGAGAGGTTGTATTTTGTATCAAATTGAAATTTAATTAAAATAATACAAACTTAAATTCAGAGTTTAGATTAATTTAAATGTGATAGACTTTATTCTGATTCTACTGAAACACTTCAGTAATGTTGAAACATTACATATAAGTATAGTTATTACATGTACTGATAGATATAACGTTTTACATAGCATTTTAATATGAATCAAAATTAAGTGAATGAGAGCAGTGTAGTCTGAATGAAATTATCAAAACAAGACAAAACTAAGCTATGAATGACTGTTCCCTATTGAATATGTGAAAGAAATTGACATACTTCTGTGATTTCTTTTCAGTGGGAAATCACATTTCTAGGAGAAATGAGTACATAGATGTTTTCCAACTAGCTGTGTCTCCAGCAGGCATTTTTAAAAAACACTCTGCTCACTGTCTGATGGAGGGTGAGTTTAGCTTATACCATGAGTTTAACTTATACCATGCAAACAAATGAATACGGAAAACCATCACCAGTAATTATTATGTATTATTTATTCTTGTATGTGTGGTGCTCTTGCAGTTCCATAGACCCAGCAGGAGTGGGGCTTTCCCAGGAGAGCAGCTGGAAGATTTTGATACACGACAACCTTCCTACTCCTTCCAATAAAACAAAGTGGAGGTGTTCCTCCTTCTTATGTTCTTCAGAGCAATAACAGCGCATCCTGCCTGTTTTAAATGTCTCAAGCCAAATTGACATTGATAAGCATGTGAAAGAAGAACAAAAATAAACACATCATGTGCAGTCTGTAGCTAAACCTTCACTCTCTTGAGAGGGCTGGATGCACTGCAGCTGTGGGACCAAGGGGATCTGAGTGGCACTAAACCCACCACAAACACAGTTGGAGAACATAGATTAGGCATGGAGTTTTATATCTGTATATGCATATATAGGACATCAGTATTATGTTTGGTGAAAGCAGACCAATAGTGGATGGGAGAATATTGTCAGCAGGGCAGCTGCTCCATAATTACCTCTTTTACCTGTCTCTCATCCTAGGCACCATTTCTGGTTTGGTAGACCCCCAATGAGCAAAGAGTATGCCTGCATGCTGTTCTCCTCCTTCTCCCTTTATAAGCCAAGGCTATTCACCAGTATATTATATGAAAGGAGCAGTGCCCTTCTCCCGAGCCCTAGCAATATCTAGGGCATTAGAAAGAGCTGTCAAGTGCAATTGCTCTCCTGAGCCACCCCTTCTTCTTGCCCATGTGTGTCTGTATCTGAAGAACAACTCACCTGTCAGCACAGCTAGCAAGTCTGAGGACTGGAGCTCTTCCTCCCTTTCTCACCACCCTCACACAATCCTTGCCCACCTGCTCTCCACTTCTATCAACAACTAAGGAGGAAGGGCACGGAGTGGCAGTGAGAGAACAAGAAGTGGGGACAGGGCAGAGCAAAGAAGTCATGTAAAGGAATGGGGGTGGGTATTTCTGAGCATTAACGATTTGACCCAGCTCCTGCAGGAGTATCCTCATGGTATTCTGTCTGTATTTACAGGTATTTCTGAGAGTTACAAAGGAAACAAAGGGTAGATGAAGATGTAAGACAAGTGCAGGGCTTTAAATTTCTATAGTTCTTTTCAAAGAGCAAGGAGAATATGCTTTCTCCTTGGGACAAGATATGCAAAATCTCTGTGCGTGGATATGTTTTGGACTGAAGATGGTGTCATAAATGCAGGTGGTTGTCTCAGCTCAGCCATCTGAATCTCTCTTACTCTAAGACAGTTCTGGCCATTTTTTTTTTTGTAAGACTTAACAGGTTAAGAAGGGGCTGTTTCTAGAAGGGATCACCTCTTCCTTTTTGGGAAGGGCAAGGAGACTAAGGTAGGACATGTACCGCATTATGCAGCTGTCTCTGTGCTTGATCCTGTCCCTCTGAGCACACAGACACCTGGACAAAGAGTCTGTAGCTTTCCCTTTGAGTTGCAAACCTTGTCGTTTTGGCTTTGCAGTTGGGCAGCAAGCTGCCAGCATCACCAGGCTGATGCTGAACATGAAGGCAAACTGGAAGCCTTCAGCACCCCTTCTCCAGGATGCCAGATGAGAAAATTTAGGTAGTGTTTGTAATCCCAGGGACCTATTAGTTAGTAATTATAATCCCAGAGCAGACTCCTTCTCCAGCTCTGCCCTACATAGCCTGGATTATAGTTCTTGCCATGCTTTGATGCTCCTTTGATCCTTTAGTTGAGCCAAATAAGCTTAATAAGAGTCTAGGCTCAGAGGCCAGAAACATTTGTGTTAATTTCTTCACCATCACCTGGAATTATGGCTCAAAGTTTCCCCAGACTTCATCCTGTCCCTCAAAATCCAAGAAGGCTGTCCACAGTGATTGACCATTGCAACAAAATGGATGAGAAAAATATTTTAAATTAATGAATTGTTAAGACAGTCACAGATTATTTACCCTGGTTTAATTCCATTTACTTCAATGAACTAACATCCATACCTTTTGGATCTGTGAAGTAAATAGCTATTAAAGTCCATGTGTGAAGTCAGAGCTGTCAGTCTGCCAGATAAAATTAATACATCTCTTGTCTGATCAAACACTTTTTCCTAGGTTGGTCTAGAAAAAACTTTTGCCACACTGAAGAGCAATTCAAGATGATGTGATTTCTTATACTGGTTAAGGAATGATTCAAATAGCAAGCGAAGTGGAAACAGAGCTCTCTTAATGAAAAGAGAGCCTTGAACTTCAGATATTCCCTAGCTTTTTATTTTATACACTCGAATTCACAGAGGCCCAAGAGACTTCCTAATTTCTCCAGGGTCTCTGTGTGTAGTGGAGCTTTTCTAAGTGGCGACAGCTTCTTGTTCTGGGCACAAAGTCTGACCCCTGGCACTGGACGAGATGGGGACAGATTTTCTTTGGTGGTTCACTGCCATTCATAATAACATGCATGTGGTTAGTGCTTCAAGGTAACAAAATGTTTGTCTATGACATCAGTTAAACATGGAGGCTAGCCTGATTTCCAGATCAAACTCATCCAGCACAGGCATATATATATTCATACAGGCCTGAAAACCCTCCTCTGGCAGGGTGACAGGGTGCTCTGAATGGGAAACAACCAACCAGGCTTGCTGGATGCTTTAGCCTGTACCTGGTATCTCTTTTGGGTGTGCTGGGTGGCCTCAGCACTATCCAAGCTGAGCATGCACCAGCCTAGTCCATGTGTCCTGAGTGGAGCTCTGCTGAGGAGTAGCTCCTAGTCATGGCCAGCCACAGCCAGACATGTGGACTTGCTACACTGGTGCAGTGCTAGTGTTTATCAATGCATAGCGACAACAAGATCCACTGAGTTGTCTTTGTCGTTCTCACCAGAGGGAAACAGGGAAAATTGCAAGGTACAACAGGTTTTCCTCTTCTATTATTTTCTGTCTCTGGTGCCCAGAGAACACCACCTGAGGACTGTAGGGCCATTCATTACCTGTGAGTGAGACCTCTAGCAAAGTAGTCCTTCTCTGGAGACATTCAAAACCCGCCTGGACACATTCCTGTGTAACCTCATCTAGGTGTTCCTGCTCTGGCAGGGGGATTGGACTAGATGATCTTTTGAGGTCCCCTCCAATCTCTAGCATACTGTGATACTGTGAAGTCAGACACTTTCCAAAACCTGGGGAGACCTACTGTAATTCTGCATCATTCCCGGATAACAGAGTGCTGTTTGTTTTTGTTTGAAAGAAGCTGTCTCTTTCCACTCTGGCCTGTTTATATAGAGGGACAGAATAAAACAGTTTCCAAAGATTCTATTATTACCTGGATTTCTTCAGTGCTGGCTTCGTTCCCCCATTGAAGTCTGCTTTTGATATGCTTTTTAAGTCTGTTAATGAGTACATTCATTACAATTCCCAGATGTTTTTTGTTGTAATTCACTGATTTGACTGCTTTAGAAATTGCTACATTACGATAAACAGTTCGTTTAAAGCAAGGATAGCTGAAAAAAAAAGACATTTCTTTCCACAAAACTGTCAATTTTTCCTCAGAGTTTCCACATTCATATTTTTCCTCATACTTCAGCGTAACGAAGAGTAACAAATCAATTAGTCAGTTAAAACTAATAAATGAGGAAAAATCAGATTTATAACTAAATAAGGAGAAACTGTCTTGTCTCCATCCTGTTCCTAACTTTTTTACTAATCAGGAGAAAATCAGGCTAATTTAGCTATTTAGAGATTTATGGCTTCAACAGAGAAGTATAAAAATCACTTTGACTGATGGTCATCTCTTGCAAGGGACTGAAACGATTAAACTATTGAGATAATATAAAGCTAACATATGTGCACCATAATCCCCTAGGTGCAATGAAGAGTAGTAGTGCTTGGAGCACATGAATTTTCACATGAAATATTCCAAGACAGAACTGCTGGAAGCCTCTTAAGGCAATAATGGCTGTAAATTCATATGTAATTCATTATCAGAGCCAATATGTTACATGTAAAGAGCCTTGCTGCCACTAAATGTGTGGAAAATTGTGATCAAAATAATTATTTTTATTCATTCATTTAATCTTTTCATGATTTAAAAAATAACAGAAATGGCATTTGTGAGTAGTCTTCTAGTTTTTCATTTATTGTTATGTACGATGTGCTTACTACAAGTGCAGAGCAATAATCAAGATGAGGCTGTTTATCCTACCAGCTGCTGACATTTGCCTCTCGCTTCCCCATCTTCCTAGGCTGCACCTGGGCCCCTCTGACAAGTGGTCCCTGGTGCAGTTGTGTGCTGAATAGCCACGTAATTTCTCTTCTCATCTTTCCATCTCCTGTCTCTGCTGAAATGCCATCATTTTCACAATTTCAGCATATTTGATTATTTTCTGTCCTCATCAGGAATTACACTAAATCCTGTTACTTCTCATTGATAAAGTCTGCTCCATCCAAATGTGAAAAGAGAGGTTGGATGGTCCACATGTCAGTCAACTTTTACCTCTCACACCGCAACTTGCTTTTCTGTAGCTTCCTTTCATCCAGCTACGTGTTCTTTCTGGAGATGGGCTGAAGGGGAAAAAAAAAGTCTGTATGATTTGTTTTCATATGAACTTATGAATCCTTTCTTCCTTTTTGACACTTTTGTCTCTATTTTTACATTAAAGCAGTCCGGTTCTGAAGTTCTGCATCTCATTATGTTCTAATCAGCAACTATTATTCATGAAAGAGAAATAGGGTTTTTTTCTGGGTAATTTCTGAAAACATGAAACCCATGAAAAAGGAAAATGGAAGGCTAAAAACTAGTTAGAAAGGAGTAGAAAATAGAATAGAAAACATCAATAAGCCATTACTAAAGTCTGCAATGCACTCTTGCCTTGAAAACTTTATGCACTTTTGATTAATTAATGTTTAAAAGGATATGGTAAAAGTAGAAAACGTACAAAAAAGTATAAAATAATGTAAAAATAAAATATGAATTTAAAACATGAACACCACAGGAAAATGAATGAGGAATAATTAGTGACTGTTCCTCACAATGCAAGAACTGAGGGACATCAAATCAAATGATCAGGTGTCAGGTTAAAAGGAGATATTTCACAAGCTGTTCTTAAATTGTGGAATTCATTGCCACAGCATGTGCTGAAGGGTGTTGAGAAGGCTGGAAGTACAAGTCTGCTCAAAAAGCAATTAGAAAAGTGATTGGAAATAAAGCTTACCAAGGCCATGAGACAGAGAGATGTAGTTACATCAGTCTCCAAAAGTTCCTAAGCAGAAGAGCTCAAAGCTGCAGGTTAACCATGGTAGCATGACAGGACTGTCCTGTTAGGCTTTTCCTCTGTGCTTTTGCTACTAGCGCTTCACAGAGAGAGTATGTAGGCAGAAGAGACCTCCGATCTGCTCCAACAGTATCATTCTTACTATCTTTCCTTTCCTCTTGTTGGGACCCTCTGTCTTTTGGTCTTCCCCTCCAGCAGGTCACCTTTCCTACTGTAAACACTCCGACATCCTCCACCTCTTTCACAGGAATTCCTGGGTATTGAGTCATCCTGGAAACGAATCATGATTAGCTTTATATCTTCAGTGTATGTGTCACAACCTGAACTGAAATATCAACTGATTTTGGAAAGTGACACTGTTTGTTTTTTTTTTTTAACATTTGCAGATTGCTGAGAATGCCTTCAGGGATGACGAAATGTCACTGTATCTTTCAGCTTTGTAATGTCATGCACACATCTCAGCCTTTCTTGTGGTAGCAGAGATTGACAGGAAAACAGAAACAGGAGAAAGAAAGAAGAGATGGATGGGTGCACTCTGTACTCAGCATTGGTCCAGGGAGTGAATTTTGCTTCTGAGTTAATGCAGAAAAATTTAAGATAGTGCTGGAGATATGTGAAATCCAGCACAGCAGAGCCTTCATGGAAAGGAAGCTCCAGGTTCATGTCAAAGAGGGATGCTTGCAACGGAGGGCCCACCAATGTGTCTCATCGCCTTGTCTTGTGACAGGATATTCATGTGGCATCTGAGCATGGCATCTAGCGCTCTCTGTCAAGCAACCTGAAACATACCCATCACTCACTGACAGCGCTGTTCTCTTCATTAATGCGATGTGCATACATCCAGTCACTTGGAGCTGGCTGTCACTGCTGGAACAACTCGTCCAGCCAGCAGCCAGCTCTCCGCTGTGTCTGAACAGCCTTTCTGAAAGAACATGGCAGAGCCTTTGCGAAGGAAAAAGCAGCACAGACGAGGTGGATCTTGTCAGGTCTCACAGGATCCGGGCTGTGAACCTGGCGAGCCTGCATTTCTTTGCTGCTCCCCATGCTGTGCACAAGGTAGAGGAGGGGAAAAACTGCAAACTCAAGCACTGTCAAATAGAAGCTTCCTGAGCATGATCAGCATACATCTTATTGCCAGATAAGTCTAATAAGGCTGAATATTATTGAATCAGACAGTTACAGCCCAAGATGACCTGGCCTAACCTATTGATTAATCTCACTCATTACCTGGAGCAAATGCATATCCTCATGAACTAGCAACCATTCACTGATATGGCAAATGATAAATATAGAATGTTTACGTGATAAAGGAGTAGCCAGACTTTCCCCAAAAAATGAGTACATTTTCATCAATTACATAAATATGCTCTTACTCCTGAAGAAGTGCAGATAGATGGTCAGCTATTTCCTCAGTAGCCTTTACTTGTCATTTTCTCTCAGTGGAATCGATGTCTCTTTACTTGAACCACCAAATAAAAGGTGCCCAGTACTGAACAGATCTGTTTAACAAGCTTTGCAAGAGAAATCTTGCAGAATATTTATTTGGATACACATTCCAGACAGTTAAATGAGCAGGTTTTTCTTTTAACTTTCGGTGTGCTTTTGTGTATTTTAAGATCAAGAAAATTTATGGGATTTGAGCTCACTGAACTAGGAGAAAGGGGACAACGTTACAGCCAACAGCTGATGATTTGACCTCTACTCATCTTTGTAGAGACTCTGCTTGGAAAAAAAAGAAATCAAACAAAGCTGCTAAAAAGTATAAATCCAGTTACATTTATCATACAGTACATTTAAGGCTGCAAAATTATTGAACACTCAAAAATAACCCTAATAAGAGTCCTTCGAAAGCAATTGTATCAAATTATTAATCTACACTAAATAAATTGGCTTGACTTGTACTGCAGCTGCCTGCAGCAAATGTCTATTTTACTAAGAAGTGTAAGACTCCAGAGGAATGTAATCTACATACCAATCTTTAAGTACTGCTAAGAATAATTGGTTTTGGGAGGGGGGTATAATTCTGGCACTATGTTCCTGAAGTACCCCCTTGCTAGTAGGTGCTGAAACTGTTGAAGATATCCAGGATGCAAAAACACAGTAAAGAATTTTTTTCTTAATATCTAATCTAAATCTCCCCTCTGTCAGTTTAAAAAGTTCCTCTCTAGCTCTCCTGTAGGCCCTCTTTAGGTACTGGAAGGTACATCATCACTAGGTTAACAGCATACCCATGACATTTCTTTGTGGCTCAGCAGCTATTCAGTCCATACCTGTGAGAAGTGTAAGCTATTATCCAGTCCAGCTTGTGAAGGAAGGCTGTGTCTACAGAGCAGCATGATTTCCCCTGTTCAATGGGTAAGGAAGGAATTGTAGTCAGAAGAGAATGTTCCTTCTGTAATTGTGGCAATCCACTAATAACGATGACCATGTAACCTTTTTTTAAGAGTAGTGACTATATAAAAACCCAACTGACTGACCAACCAAAACAAAAAACCCAACCTCCCCCCAAAAAACCCCCAAAAACCCACACACACACCCCCCAAGCCCCAAAACCCAACAAAAAACCCCAAACAAGATACTTTTATGTCAATTAAATCAGTTAAAGGCAATATACTGATTCCTCATTGCTCTCCAAGTAGATCTCAGGCAGTGATATTAATCTGTAATTTTTCTGTATTTTGAGCGTGGAGGGAAAGAGAATTTGAAGGAAAGCAAAACAAAAGCACCCCCAAAATACCACAAAAAACCCCAGTAAGCCACTGTGGGAAAAGACTTTTAAAATCAGAAGTTCAGACCGAGGATCCTTACAAGGAAGATAAAGCCCATGAACCTACGCTCGGTTAAATCAGTGACAAAAGCCCTACTGGTCCTGATAAGAGGGGTGAGCCAAATGTGATCAGGGAGGCCAATTCAGTGCTCTAAGTAAGCAAAATGCAGGGAACCAGTGTGTCCTCATCCTATAGACTGTGAAGAAGGCTCTCATCTGTGACTGCAGGCTTCCCAGAGGAACAAGCAATAGTTGTATAAAGTGGGGATGACAAAGAAACATACAGCAGTTGTGTAAATCAGGAGAGAAAAGTCATATTTCCCTATATGATTTGTGGAACCTGCTCCTGAGACATAAAGAGCTTTGAAAAGGCAGGTGACCCAAGTGAAGAAAAGTAGGCACTGCAGTGAGCAAATGAATGGTTTGACAGCAAGCAGCTAGAATATTTAGCATAATAGCTATTTTAAACTTCAATAACTAAACTGGCATTCAGAAGGGTTTTTCTTTTTCCTCCTTTTTTTACTAGACTCCCTATGCCACAGAGGAGCTTTGGAGGGTTAATAATTAAATATCCGACAAACATTAATGTCCCTCCAGAATTTAGTAAAGACCCAGTGCTTTTACCCACTGTGGTTTCTTATTTACTTCATGGAATTAAGCAGACTAACACACGACACATGAAGCACTGTCAGGTTTACAGCAGTAGCTGAATTTCCATGAACATTCTGCTTCTTTCAGCACAGATAGTTTTGCCAAATAAAAATCTCAGCAAAGCAGTGCTCACCTACCAGGATTTTTTATTATTTCTATTCTTTTTAGAGCATGAAAAAAATTGTGCTTTCTTTGTCCCTTTTTTGAGAAAGCAAACAAAAGAGAAGGCTTGCTGTCAGAGAAGGTGCCTGTTCACATCCAGGTTGGTGCCTGTTCACATCCGGGCTGGTGCCTGATCCTTGTAGAGTTGTGGTAGCAGGTTGATGCTTAGACTGAAATACAATGGTGTTACTCCAAACAAACTACAACTTGAATGTCCGAGCAGTGACAGAATCAGTATGAAGATTGAAGTGATCCCTACACTAGTCTCTGATGACTTGAGTAAACCCCAAGCAAAGCCACTAGGAAATGTTCCAAGGTCTGAGGACTGGATTGCTCTGCCCTGAAGTCCCAGTTGGCACAATAGCTCCATACTATAGAACAATGCACTGCAATAAACTGAGATACAATGAGAAATGGTGACTTTGTAACTCATATGTTGGATTTAAACCATAGGTTGATATTGTCAGGAAGAGGACAATGCTGGGCGTTGCTGGCACTCTCCGCAATGGGGGTTCATTCAGTAATCCACCATGTAACAATCATAAGGCATACATAGGATAACACTGCTCCAGCTTGAGTTATCTGCAGCTGGTCACCAGCATTGCTTTAATACCTCTCAGACCACATAATCTCCCTGCAAAAGAGGTTCAAAGTAGGATTGCATCACATAAGAATGTTTTCACGTGTTTTCTTAAGTTAGTGGGAACAGGCTTTTTAAAGAAAATTATAAGCTTCTCTTAAAATGCAATCAACCCAACACACAACAAGGTCACCAAACTGTGAAAAAGGAAGGGAGTTTGGTAGGGCATGCCCATCTGAATGGCAGTAACATTACTTAAACAAATTATACAAATTATCTAAGCTACCCAAAAGCAACAAAAACCAAAGGGAGGACATAAACCTGACATAAAAGCTGTTTTGTATTATTTTTTAATTTTTGTACAATTATTTTCAGCATCACGTAGTGGCAACTTCTAAAAATGCATTTCCATGAATAGTTTGCTCCATCTTGCATTTCCTCAAAGTATGAAGTTTATCTTGCCAATGCTCTTTGGAAGTGTTCCTTTTTCAAATCCTGACTGCATATTTGAAGAAAAACTGGCATGCAAATAAACCATTTCTGACAAAGGACCACAAACGTCTTTCCAGATATCTTTTAAATATCCCATTTCTAACATTACAAGCAATTTAGATACTACAGCTTCTGGAACTGGTAGCTTCCAGTGGCGCATCTCAGAATAGAAATTCAGAGTGTGCGGAGCCAGCAGTCACTGACGTGCCCTGAAAGGACCACTTGATTGGCTGAATTCTGAGAGCTGGAAAGTGTTTGAATGTTTCATTCACTGCTGCAGATGTTCAATTACCCTCAAGAGCAAAGCCCACTTATTTTTTTATGGTTGAACTTTTGACCTTTGCTTGGAAAAAGAAATAATCTCCTACAAGATAGCAGATATCAAGCAGAAGATATTTCTGAGATTAACAATTATTTCTGTTAATGAAAATAGTCTCTCTGGCTTTCTTTTTCCTGTCCCCTCACACATTTTCAGTATCGCTCCCTTTTATAATCAGATTTTGACTTCTGAAAGACTTTTTTTGCAGGAACTAATTGAGAACTGGTCTTTCTTGTGTTTGTATCGGTTGAATGGCATGGGTAAAGTACCTGAATTTAATGGTGACTAACACCCATCCGCCATACTCCATGACTAACATTATTTCATTTTTTGTGGGAAGATGTGATTCTGTTTCATATCCTTAAGCAATTCAAATCACACTACACAGAAGACATTTTGTCTTTTCAGCATCTTTTTTTTTCCCTCTGGAGAGAAGTTGAATCCCCTAAAGAATGGCATCAAGGGGGTTGCTTTTGGCCAAAACATAATTGAATCTGTTTTGGTGGCTGATGAAATGCAACAATGTTAGTCTCAACTTACTTTCCTAACCTGTACTGCTTTGCAAAGACTACGCATTTCAACAGGATTATAATTGTCTGACAAGTTACTAGCACAAAAAACGAGGTAATCTCTTATGAGAAGGTTTAGCATTGGTTGTTGATGGATTGCAGTCTACTTAGATAACACTAATCAGTGCATCTTGGCAACTGCGAGGTGGGATACTGTGTGGCTTCAAAGGGATTTTTAGAAAAAGATGCTAAAAACCAGAATTCATTTCAGCTTAAAAATGAAAGTAGTGGTAGATGACAAGGATAAGCAACTCAAGGAACTGCTTTGGGGCATTGTAGCTCTTCTACCCACATATGGGCTATGCTTTCTCTCTCCAAGAAAAGGTATCCATAATGATAGTGTATCTTTGGAGCTGCTCTTCAATAGCATCTTATTTTATGATACTATTATTCTAAAGATTAATGGTTTATTAATAATATTGATAATGTAATTATTAGTTAATCATTAATTACTAAATATTTATTATCAATTATTAATGTTTGTAATACATTATTAAATTATCATGTAGAGCAAACAGGGTTGTAGATGGTAGAAATACAGGTATGTTTGAATGTGTTATTTGCCTAATTCCTTAAAGAGTGAACATCATCTCACAGACCTGACTGTGAGTTGTAGGTCTTGGGGAGCAATGTTCCTATTACTAGCTTTGGGCATCATGCCCTGCAAACTTAATGATCCCCTAGTGTGTTTTAATAGAATTAACTAGCTAACCAAAAAGCCACCAGATGACATCACACTCCTAATCCCTGTGACTTTCTAGGTTCCATTGCCATGTTGATTAAAAGCTGAACATGATTTACACTGTGGGGGACACAGGCTATTGTAGAGCATTGACTTAATAACTGCAGCTTTTAACAGTGATCCCATGAGGCTCTGCCTTACAGAATCAGGTCTTATTGTGAAGTGTGTGCTTGGGGTCAGCCCTTCAAAAACTGCACTTCAAAACAGCGTGGTTTTCAATGGAAAAATAATTGCAGCATTACAGCACACTGATTTTTAAGAGACAGCATTGTTCTGCACTTCTGGCCTACTGGATACAGCTTCTGCTCCATGGTACACAGTAGAGAGCAAGTCAGGGCTTTTGCAGACTGTTGCAGCATACCTTATGGACCATCCATAAATTATTGATGAAACAGCTAATCTTCCATGCATGCATGAGCAACACACCTCATACTTCCTTTTGGAGGTTAGGTGAGATTTGTTCATAATACAGCTTTGGCTAAAAATGTACCATGCATACACAAAACATGTTTTTCAAAGGCTTTTAAGTCAAGCAAATAAAAGTGTTCACCACTGAAACAATCAAATTTCTCTGCTAAATTTTAAATTTCAGCCCACACCTGTTTCAGTGTTAGAAGTGTCAAAAATCACCTCTCCCTTTTATATTATGAGAAAAACTTATTTGTTCCCTTTCTCTCACTTCACACAGAAATTGTTTTTTTCCTTGAACTTTGAGTTAACATCATATTTAGGC
This sequence comes from Psittacula echo, assembly GCF_963264785.1. NCBI lineage: Eukaryota > Metazoa > Chordata > Aves > Psittaciformes > Psittacidae > Psittacula > Psittacula echo. The sequence continues at coordinate 31,310,551 of NC_137738.1, read as the reverse complement.
AATGTAAAAATGTCAATCCAAGAAGTAGACAGTTCAAACGCTATGAAAAAGTTGAAAACCAGAAAGAGAAAAACATTAGACAAGTGTTCTTATTGTTGCCAACATCCCATATGCTGTATGGAGCAAGCATATTATACAGGACAGTACAGTGGCAACTCAAGCCCTACAGAACTGCTTTTCGCTGTGCCATGCAGCCAGGCGAACAACAGAAACCTTCAGTGCAGAGCATACACTCTCACCTTTAGTGAGAGCGATATAACATGACTGGTTCTGGCTGTATAGATTTCTTACCTGTGAAGTAGGGACATCACACAGTGATGTGCTGAGAAATAGATGGATCTGCAATCTTTACCAGGGACAGGACAGACCCTCTCTGCCTCTTCTCAGAGACCTGGGAGGAAGCTGCACACTGGCTCCAGGTCATTGCTGTTTTCAGTCTTGATGAAACCTTCTTCCCAGGTTTTCCTCTTCACATGGTGCAATGCAATATTGAAAGAGAACTGAAGCCTACTGACATCACACTGGGGGAACAAATCAACTCTGACTCTACAAGAGTCCTTTTAGGAGGGCATTGAGACAGAAGACAGTTTGAAATTCAGATTCTGGGCTGCACTCGCAGAACAGGGGATTAGAAAAGAGCAATTTTGTAACTTGATTAAATATTATTCCATCTTGCTGTATTTGTGCTGTGAAAGGACCAGGCATGTGGATGATTTTCTGGCAAAGAATGGCCACATACCCAGATCAGCAAGTGCCTACGTGGAGTTCGACATGAACCAAGGGACAACTAAAGGTGAAGGCGGATGGGAGTGAGGCGCTGGGAGTAACAATCCCCAAAAAGATAAGAAGGAGCTGGAATTTACTGAGTTGCTAAATTGAGGACTGTTGGAAAACTTTGAAGGTCAGGTACTCACACCTGTGCTTAACCAATTATATGTTAGTTGTTAAGGGCCTTAAAGATATGTATCCAACGACAAAGCCAAATTATTGTAAGAAACTTTAAGCAATAGTATATAAAGAGTTAGTGTTTTTAGAATAGGCAGCTTTTGTCTGATCACACTGATCTCCGACTGAGTCCATTCTGCGACACAGGCACACACCAAAGCTTAGGTTTACAAACTCGGTGAAATAGGTAAGTGAGGAAGCTTAGACAAGAGATAGAAATGTCAATATTCTGTTGGATCTGGGCCAAGCTTTGACAGTGTAAATACCGCACAAAGATGGCAGAAGACCCTTCCTCAAATAGCGTGATGTCTAACAATGAAGAGTAGGTTACTGTGAAGTGACATACAGAACTTCCCACTACAGGCACAAGGCCTTACTTTTCTTTTCCTATTGCATTTAAAACCTCACCACTCTACATGTAGGCTTAGCAGGCCTGCTCGAACTAGCCTACAATCCTTTTCTTATAGCATGTGTGTCTTCAGCGAGAGATTACCATCTCCTCAAACATGTGGGAGAGCAGTGCAAGAAAAACCCTGATACCTTTCTAGTTCTGAACATTAAAAGGAAGTAGTTAGAGGAGGAGAGTTAGAAACTTATGATTTGACACGTTTAATGGTTCAGTTTCATAGCCCTTCAGGCAGCCTGCAGTCAATTTATGGGAGCTACAGAAGCACCAAAGCAGAAAAATGCAAAATTGAAGTGGTCTTCCTCAGCAGCATAACTGAGAAATAAGACAAGAGCCCAACCCCTGCCCAACAGAGATCACACTGATCCAGGCAATGGAATTATGGTACTTTTGGCTGCAGTGGAAGCAGGGCAAAGTTTCAAACTCAGCAAAAAGAATACAAAGCACCACCTGAGCTATCCATGATGTGATCCAACATGTGCCTTCCTCAAAATGTTTTATCAGTTAGTTGAAAGATTATTCAAGAAATTGGCCAGTGACAGTTGGCCTTTGGGGCTGCAAGGGAAGCACTAAAGACTTTAACACCCTCTTGCACAGGATGAGAGGTTCAGGCCTGCCATAGTCTTAATCTTGAAGGTTGGCAGAGTCAGAAGGAGAGCATAAAAGGCACCTTTGCTATTGCAATAAACCCAGAAAACTTCAGGGAAACAGGCAAATTAAAAGTAGATCTACAGGTTGCCATGGATACAAAAGTCCATTTACTTTAGTAGTGTTTTCTAGCAGCTAAACACAAGTATAAGTGATTAAGGAGAAAACACAGCTATGTTTGTAATGTTCCATTAGATTTATATAATTAGTTTTTTCAACTGCAAAACACCCTTGGTGACCTTTTTCTCGACTGTTCAGAAAAACCCAGTGGGCTGATGAGACCATTTTTAGAACCACCTGTCCTACCTCTGCCTCTCCACAATTATTTGGGATCAAATGACTACTAGAATGGCAATTTTCACAATTCAGAACCCTTCTTTGGAGTTACGGTAATCCAACTGGCGTTTGTATGGCTGGTCTGAGAGGAACACATGAACAGCTACATCTTAGACCATAAGGCAAACCAAAACCTTAGGCACACAGCTCTATGAGGAGCCTTTATAGTCCTGTCTCAGAAAACTGATCTTTTCTTCACATGCATGACGGATTAACGCAGTCTCTCAGCTTGTGAGACAGGCAGAAGAGTAACTTGTCTTTGTGTAGACTAGGCTGAAAGAGAGGAAAGTTCCATCAACTCAAGGTGCATACGCATGTACAGCTGGAGACTCTACCTTTAAAATATCATGTTGGATTGGTAAATGGGACGGTCAGTCCTCCCTGAGCTCTTGCATCCAGCATTCTCTTCAAAAAGGAAAGCTCAAGTTCTGACATCTGGCATGCCACTAGGAGGGAAGGTCCTGGAAGTATTCCTCATCCAGCTGTGATGGGAGCCTGTTTTTGGAGTGAAGCATGGCATGAGTTGGGAGAAATTGTCTTTGCTGTAACCAGCAGCTAGAGAAGGCTGGGTGGGTTTCTTCAGCCTCTGGACTGTGTTCACTAATACTTTTACTGGGAGCCCATTCTGATAAACCTCTTTCTAATGTCCTGGACTTCAGAGCAGTCCTTCCCACTGTCATGTTTTACTGAAAATCAGCAAACTTAAAGACATTTGAGTGTCCATTTACAATTTCATGGAATCTGGACCAAGTGATTTCTACATCACCTGGATGGACACCTCCATCCATCCACAAATCTAAAGTTTATTTCAATGTCTCTAATATAAAGAGCCCGTAGACATCTTTAAACTGGATTTTTTCCATCTTAAAAACCATTGTGTGAAAGGTCATCACAGGGTATCACTATCTTTTGTTTCAGGAGAACTGCATATAAACCAGAGAACATTTGTGAAGAGTAGTCTGTGGTTTTCTACATGCCAACTGAGCAAACCAGATTCATGAGGCTCAAGCTGGCTGCTTATCATTAACAGCAAGAAAAATTCTGCACGCCCAGCAATGCCTTCCTGTCAGGGCATTCTGAAGAGATGTGGTGGCATGGATTAAAATGATAGTTTTGCCTACAAAGGTATGATTTCTGATGAGCAGTGAGATGAAACAAACCCAGCGTGACACCTGAGTTACAGGCTAAGCTGGCAGAGCTCGCAGTAAAAAGTAATTGAAAATCCATTTGTATATAAACTTAGTATTTTTTAATATAATCAATAAGACACTTCTGTGTCTACTTTTCAAAGTAGAAGTATAGCTCAAATCTCACCCCCGAAATTATCCTGGGCTTTCCTCTTTGCTAAAGGATGCACAGGAGATGGATTCTTTTCTGTGGATTTGGCCGTGTGCGCTACATAGAACTTAAAAGTTTTAATGAAGTGATTGCAATTTAAAAATATCTGAATAGAACGTAAGATTGGTCTTTTAAATACCTACACAGTTCAGCTTTCTTCATATTCCAGGTTGTGCTAGAGTCCTTGAGAATCATCAGAAGGACACTGATCTCATTGTTTTAAAGACAGAAACATTTGGTATTACAAAATTTGTAAAATCTGTAGCAATAAAAGATCTTCAGATCAACCCTACACTGAAAGTTTGCATCAAGAAATGTAAATACTATACCTCCCCCACTTGCATACAACCAATCCACAGGATCTGATTGCTGTTTATTTTGAAAGCTCTGCTGTGAAAGGATAGGCTCGATAGCTGCTGTTGCTGCTGTTGAGAAAGGAAGCAGGGACTGTCTTCTTAATGAGTGTTTGTACAGTAACCAGCACAGTGGGATGCCAATAGTGATAATAATAAACCTTGATAGGAGATTTCAAACATTCCCGTAACATCAGACAGACTGTTCTGACTGCTGCACAACCAGTGGCTCCAGCTGCTGTATGAAATCCTTCCATTACTCCGGAGATTCTTCTGAATCATGTTTAACTAACCCAGTCAGCGTTTGGGTATTTTCACTTCCCCCTCCTTTTTCTTGTGCCACCATATTGCTTTTAAATCAGTGGCTATTTTGGAAGAATGATTACTTCACACCATACTTACCCAAGAAGCCAAACCTCACAATGCAGGGGCTCAGACCCACAGCCTACAGTGTGCTCCAGAGCTGATTCCAGCAGTGGCCAGGAGCACTCATGTCACCCCAGGCCCATGCAAAGCCTGCCTGGAGCTTGAGCCAGGCGGCAGGCCCAGCAGCCCAGGTGCCTCACAGCCTTGTGCTCCAGCACCTTCCCTGCTTTGCTTCAAGGGACTCCCCAGTGCTGGAGCTCTGTGCCCCGTTTTGGGGCAGCAGCATCAGGGGCCCAACTGCCGTGGGCCGACCTTGCCAGCCACTATGAGCTAGTGAGGCTCTGGCCATGCTGTCAAGCCCCCGACCCACCCAGGTCCTACCTCAGTGCCTTTTTCGTCCCTGCGGAAGGCTCCCGCAGGCAGCCTGTTTCCCGCGGGAGCTCTTCATCCCGGTCCCCGCACACCGCGCGCTACTCACGGACCCGCAAACAGCGAGGCTAGCGCTTCTCTCGCTACCCTGTCCTGCTTCAGCACCACAAGCGAGTGGACAGCTCCGGGCAGGGCCGGGGCCGGAGCCGGGACAGAGGCCAAGGCAAGGGGCAAGGGGCCGAAGCAAGAGACAAGGACTCGGGTCAAGGGGCCAAGACAAAGGGCAAGGACCCGGGACCGGTTGCGGCGCAGGGACCCCCCTTGCGGCGGCATCGCGCAGCGGCGGCTTCGCCGCAGCCGGCGCTGTGGTTTTAAATGGGTGGAGCGGCGGCGGGCGGCAGGGCGGGCGGTGGGCGGTCCGCGCTGGCCCGCGGCGCCCATATAACCCCACCTCCCGGGCGCGGACTGCCGCGGTAATTGGTTGGATGTGGTACTTGGAGATGTTGAGCTGGCTCCTTCCCCCCATGTCCCTGCACACACACAGGGGCGGGTGGTGCGGGCGGGAGCGGGAGGCAGGGCTCAGCCCCGACGGTGGTGGGGCGCCCCCCACTCCCTGCCTGCCGCCCGCCGTGTCCGAGCCGCTCTTGCTGCTGGGCTGCTGCCTGCGGCCGCAGGACCCCGCCGAGCCCAGCCAAGGGGAGCGCGGGCGGCTGCTGGCGGCGGCCGAGATGATGGCGGAGGGCGGCGGCGGGCCGGCGCGGAGGAAGGCGCTGTCGCTGTTGGAGGCGGCCCGTTCCCGCTACGAGAGCCTGCAGATCTCCGACGACGTCTTCGGGGAGTCAGGCCAGGACAGCAGCGGGAACCCCTTCTACAGTACCTCGGCCGACTCCCGCTCTGCCGCTTCCTCCCAGGACGAGGACGACGACGAGGAGGACGAGGGGCGCCCGGAGGGGCTGAGCCCGCGGAGCAGGGCGGCCCGGCGCCGCGCCCTTCGGGCGGTGGCCACCCCGGCGGAGCGGCGGCGGCAGCGGCAGGGCGGCGGTAGCAGCGCCGTCCCGGGCGGCCCCGGCCCGATGGAGGAGGAGGAGGAGGAAGCGGAGAAGGGGGGCTGGACCCGGTCGCTGCGAGACGTCCCACCCCCTCACTTCAAGGATGGCAGCGGTACGCGGGGGGCGGGCTGCCGGGGCAGGGGCGGTGGGCCCGATCAGCTTTAGGGAGCGGGGATGCCCGCGAGGGGTGCTCGGAGCGCGGCGCCAGGCAGAAAAGTCCCTGCGGGCCCGGCTGTCGGCCTAGGCTGGTGCTCGGCCTTAGGGCAGGGGGGAGGCAGGTGCCTCCCGCCCGGTGCTTCCCGGGAGCGGCCGTGTTGTCAGGCTGCTGATGCGGGGAAAGCCTTGCCGAGGCAGTGCGCGGGAGGGCAAGTGGAGGCCGTGTGTGCTTAGTCACAGGCACCCCGGCGCCGTAGCGGTGCCCCGAGCGCCAGCAGCGACGGAATCCCCGCAGGATTCGGGCAGGCTGTCCCCGGAGCGCAGGTCCCCAGCTCGGCTGTGCTTTGTGGTGTCCGGTGGCTCCTCTTCCCCCCTTACAGGCGGGGAAAGCCGCTGGTCTGTTCGGTGCGGGTGACCTGAGCTGCCCTGCGGTGTGCAGAAGGGCTCTGGGAATGGAGCTGGAGTTCCCTCTGGCTGCAAGGCTTTCTGTGCAGCCGTCCTTAACCTTAACCCTTCCTGTGTGGCTTTTGTCCAGAGTGAATACCAGGATAGTGGTGAAATGACATGACATGACCCACAGCAGCAGTGCACAGCACTGAGATCTCCTTGGACTGCCTTGTGTGACAAGTTGCACCACTGGTTTGCCTAGGGATCCTTTGTAACCTGTCTGTCTTCAGGCCTCAGTATCCAAGTTGAGTGTGTAGCAGCAAGGCTTGTCAAAAAGTGATTAATAGTTATGAAGAGCTGGGATGTGAAATAAAACATTTGGACCACAGAACAGGATGTGATGATTGCTGTCATCATCAACTGAGCTGATAGTTTGCCTGTCCTAAGGTCGCCTGTCATCATTGTTTTTTTCATAGTGTTTAATTCCCTCACTTTGCTGCTAAAAGGTAAATGCAGAACAGTGCTGCTACACTTGGAGTAGCTTGCTGAAATTTGTGCAATGGGACAGGCACAGACCTATCTGAGGAAGCAGCTTGGGATGAGGGAGTAAGGTGGAGCTAGCACTGGAGGCCAGAGAAAGTTCTGTCATGCTTCTGACAAATAGAAGTTGCATCTACCTGTAGAAACAGCTAGAGCCTGTAAAATATTTAAATATAAAGCTGATGTGCCTTCTTAAAGAACTCCCAAGTTTTATTGATGATTGTTATTCATAAGCATATCTGAGATCATGAGCTGTAGGCTTCATGGTGTGATGCTGTTTCAGCATCAATTATCACTTAGTTTCTCTGCCTTTGCTGGCTTATTTTTTCATACAATTACCTTATAGTAATATCCATTTTAACATAGGCAGACCTGGGATTAAGATCTGGTTTGGAAAAGCGTTGATGACCTATTAATTCAAGAATTCATATTTCCTTTGAAATAAAGAAGTCTGATTTATGGTTGTCAGAAACAGATGCAGATGTCTCTTGAGGAAGGTATATGGGTATTGCTGTGAATGTTTGCTCCTAGTAATAGACAGAGAAGAGGTTGCTACTGCCCTTTCATTCTGTTGATGATGATAAATGCTGCATGCTGTGATTTGATTTGATGAAAGTTCAGTTAGTGTCATGATTTGATATGTGTGAAATGTGTACCTGCTGTATATTTTGACTACTGAAATTCCAAGCAATGGAAACTACTGCACTGTGTATAACTAAGCTCTTATAATACTGGTTTTGATTGACCAGTTTTAGACCATGCATATGTCGTAATTGGAGTCATGCTAGGCATACTTGTGTTTGCACCATTGTTGCTTCATTGGACACTGCTCTGACCCAAGAGTTTGGATCCATACCTGCTGAGGAAAAGGTGTCTGCTGAGGTGAAGACAGCTGTCTGTTGCAGTGACAGCACATCTTTTAGTCACTGATGGGGTACAAACAAGAAATGCAGGATCAGACACAGAGCACTACAAAACTGTGTTCTCGGTTCAAATGTGTTAGATATAAGAATCCTTTATTTCTAGGTTCTGAGCTTAAAGGAAGAGGTTTTCATGAGACTGGGATAAAGCTCATCTTTGGTTAGCACCAAAACTTCAGAGAGAGAATTATTATAGCGGCAAGTACTTGACATCATCTGATGCCAGAAGACAAATGTCCTTGTGAACTGAAGTTCCATGAGACTTCAGCTGTGTCAGTGCTGGAAATAAATCCTTGAATTAAACTAGGATCAAGCTTGATGTCAAGCTTTTGGGTTTGGGAGACTCCACCTTCATAAAAGGGAAGGCGCATAGAATGAAGAGGTTCAGGTTAGTTAATGAGAATGAGCTAAAACTCCTAAGGGAAAGAAAAAAAAATTGAAGAGCCACTTATGAAACTCTTGTGGCCTTTTTAACTCCAAGTAGAAAATTCTATTCCTTCTTTTTTTTTCTTGTAAGTTACTTAATACTGCCATTCCCTCCCTTGATATTAAATTGATTTCTTGAAAATTATTGTAGCCATTCCTAGAATTAGTCTTGAGCACAGGCAGGCTAACTGGTACTTCATCTCAAAAAGTATAGTAGAGTCCCAGGAGTTCTGGGTATTGCTGGCAGCATTAGATGGTTCAGTATGTCCTCAGTCTGAAGTTAGTCACTGCATGCGTTCCTGGTGACACCTGCCTTGGCTGTGTAGCAGGTTCTGATAAACTGGGAAAGGTCTGGAGTAACTTCTGTGTCAGGAGAGAAGCAGCTGAATGATATTGCTACGCAACACTACTGCGTGTCCGCAATTTTTGTTTTCTGCCTCTTCCTCAGGATCTCCAATACTGTCGTTCCTGTTCCATTTAATGAAAATAGTGAGTGCTTAGATTCCCTGGGGGATGGGGACAATGGGATGAGACACAACATGAATAGATTTAGCTGACTTCCTTTGTGGAAATCCAAAATAGCTGTTAACTTTAACACAGAGGTTAGAACAGATGGCTTGCTGGCACTGTGTGTTACTTTCAGTTGAGCTACTCTGTGAAATTATTCTTTTTAGTTGCTGAGAAAAATCCAGACTATATTGTGATGCCCTGATTTTTAAATTATAACTAGTGGCACTGTGTAGTTCTGGTTAAAACAGGTTGAAGAAACAAGTACCTGTTACAAATATGAAAGCAGCAATGCACATTTTGAGGTACTGGGATATGAATAGTGGATAGGAGGTCTTGGAGACAGTTGCTGAAATGCCCCCCCTTCACAAAGAGTGCCTGGCTAAAGCAGGTCTGTGAGTAGGTCAGTGTGTGTTGAAAAAGATGATAGCATTTATGATCAAATGTTAGATCCAGGCATGTTTTGGCATCTACCTTCTCATTCTCTCCCAGTCTCCCTGTGAAGGGGAAGCAGAATTGATTTGATGGGAAGCGAACCTACATATAGGTAAGGCTTCTAGGAAAGGTCTGACCTCTGTCCAAACAGTACTTTAATTGTAAAAGGAGGGATAGCTGGGACTCCTCTGGCTTCCCTTCATCTGAGGGCAGGACAGAGGTAGTTGTGGAAGTGCAGAAAGAATAAGAGAACAAACTGCTGCTAGGAGAAGGAAAGCATAATTGAAATAGAGCAACTATTACTACTTTTAGCGGCAAGCTAGTAAGTGCCAGTGGTGTGCTCTTCCTTCATGAGTGGGGTGGATCTGAGTGATATGTTCCCTTGTTAGCTCAGTAATCTGGCCAGGAAATGTTCCGTAATAGATAAAGGTGCCTTTGGTTCTGGTTGTTCCTCATGCAGGGTCTTAGAAGGTGCAAATATCCTGGTATTGCTGTAGCTTCATGTTCCTGAATTGGGGTAGCTTGTGTTCCCTTCCTGGGTCCAATACTTCGTATATCAATATAGTTCAGTGACCAGAACATTGGACCTCAAGTGTAAGAGCACTTCTTATTAAGGATAATGTTTTAGGGTGGCAGCAATAATGGTGGTCTGAGCTAAAGTTAGTGCTGAAGTCCTCAAAGTTACAGCCAATCAGTGCTACTGTTTTCTTCATTTTCTATACCCTCTGAACCCTGTTCTTAAGTCTAGACCTGAAGACAAAATGTTAAGAATGTGCCTTGCTGAAAGAGCGTAGCAACTGATCTTCAACTTGCATTTGGAGAGTGTAGCTAACTTTTTATGAATTTCCAGAGTACTTCTCTAAAACAGTGTTTGTCTTAGGTTGCCATCTTTGAAGAAGATGCTCTCAGGGAGAAGTTGCATAGGCCATATCACCTTGAAGAGGTTTAGATGAATATATAAAGTAGTTTTTAATTTTTTATTTATTTTTTTTTTAGTGGGAATGTTAATTTCCAGGCAGACCAAGATACAGGAAACAGCCATTTATTCTATCATGGCTGCCACATGAGAGATGATCTGCACAAGTGAGGGTATGCAGTCTGACAGATGAAATCAACCTGCATGTTCCAGCTAAAGTCAGGGAAGCAAGGCACACCTTTAAATGCCAGGTTGTGACCACTATCACAGTAGAAAGGGTTTTTCTTGTGTTTAGTCACAAGTGTCTGCATGTCAGCTGATAAGACATCACTCTTGATTGTATTTTTCAGTTGTGTTGTTACTTTGTGAATGCTAAATAAGGAAAATGAATTTAGTTCCTCCAAGTTAGTCACCAGTGAATCATACGGTACAATAGATATTGATATAGCATGGAGTTGTTAATTTGAGCTGTGTTTGAGTAGTTTTAGTAGAGGTAAACAATTCAGTTAAAGAATCAAAGGAGAAGAAAGTGGTACAGGTAAAGGGAGAAAAGCTTTTAGCTGTTACCTGCATGGCTATAATTGTAACTGGTCAGAGAGTTGAGGCAAGTCTTAGCAGGATGCAGTGGGAGATCCAGTGTGCATATTCTCCCCAAGAGTATGGACAGATGGATGGGAAGGTGGCATTCCAGCAGCAAGGAGCCTGGAGGCAGAGCTCTTGGGTCAGCCTGGGCCATAAAAGAGGGCATATACATGTCACCATCTGACAGTGCTGATGATCTCAGATCAATGGCATCTGAAGGGTTTAGTCCTATTAGATTGAGGTCAATATTTAAATATTCTGGAGGTGGAGGAAAAGCTATAAAAACTACTTAGTTGCTTATGGCAGATTCTGCTTCAGAAATAATCTGGGCCAAATTCTCTGACTGTGATCAGTGGATGAAGTGCCACTGATGTGACTTGCTTTTGCTTATTTATGTAATCAGAGACTTTAGCTGCTTTTTACTTGCATAACCACAGAAAATACTGGGAAAAAAAAAAAAAAGGTGTATCTACATAATCTATTCTTACATTCTAAGTAGAAATTACTTACAATGACAGCATCACAACACTTCCAAGAAGATACTATAAATACATGTCACAAAGGTGTGCATTGCTACTTTGCAGAGTCTTTATAGGATTTTAAGGCTTGAAGTTTTGCTAAATAAATGAATTATGCAAAGGCTTAATATCTTATATGCCTTACGAAAGCTAAATGTGCTTTTCAGGTGGTTTCACTGGGTTTGGAGCACGTTTTCCTGCTTCCATCATCACTGAAGTGAATCAAGCGTGTGACATGACAGCCTTACTGATTCAAAAATTTAGTGCAGCTTGGCTATCTGCATTCCCTTACTTCTTTTGCCCATATCTCTGCTATTAAATATGCATTTGGGGAATAACCTAGTGCTGACAACTTCACTAGGTGGGTGAAGGTTGTTCTCTGCTTTTATACAGAGAACTAGTTTTGGTCTATACTTGAGACATAAAAGTCTATAAGCACTGCAGATCAAGGTCTTCTTCATAGACACTGTCTAGCCTTTTAAAGGGGAAAAAGCATATTTACTCGTATATCTGTTACTGCATAAAATGAATCCCCTTCTGTTGATAAGGTCATTTAAAATAAGTAAATTTGTTCCTACAGCTACTCATGTACTTTTGTGAACATCACAGAAACAGCGCAGCAAACAATTTCCTTGTCTGCTTTCTTTAAAGTCAACCTGTAAAGGAAATAAGCCTCTCTGCCAAGTTTAATGAGAATGCTAATAGTGGAGTTGACTTGCTAATTCTGTATAGACTGCTAGGTCCCAGGAAGCTGTCCTAGATGCCATAGACTTAAAAGAAGTTGAAATGTCCACATTTCTCTTAGATGTGCTTGTTCATGTAGGTGTTTTGTTTCCCTCCCTTGCTCAAGTTTCCAAAATTTTGGAGTAGATGGATTTAGCAGCTTGGAAATACAAGGTGCGTCTCAAAGAGAAGTAATAATGGATACAGCTACACATTTTACCTAAAGGTTAGTGGGATATAATCCCGAAAGTACCTCATCCTTCCAAATACTGCCAAAAATTGGGCATGTTATTAGAAAACAGAACAGATGGACTTAAGAATGCATGGCTGAGACAAATGCATGAGGATACTAGCATCTGACATCTTGCTTCCTTGTGGCAAGTCGTCCTTTCTAGGAGCTTATCGAAGCTCCCACTTCATATTCCTTGAAGAACAGGATGTTAATCAGTCACTAGTGCTATCTGAAAATGAACAGACATAACTGAGTGGGTCTTTTAAAAACGAAGCAAGAGCTCCTTGACTGTGGGACTGCAGGGAAATAGGCTTGGGAGGCTCCTTAGCTTATTCTGTATCTATAAATTACTCATGGATTATCTCCTGCTTTTCTGTGAAGACAATTGGTATTAAGGGTACATGATAGGAAACATGCTTTTGATCCTGCTTGCTTGGACAGCATGAGGGGTTCACGTGACCTGTACTGACTAGCTGTATTTGCCATTAAGGACAAAAAACAAACTCAAGCAACTTCTATTCAGCAAGCAATACAAAGCTGTAACTGCAGTTGAAAACTGGGCAAACTTTGAAGTGTGGTCAATCAGGCACACTGTAAGGATGCAAAAATCATGCTAGAGAAGGATATGCCGAAGACACAGAAGCAAAGAATATTGTGTATGTCTGGATGGATGGGTGGAATTAGCTGTGTTTTGGACAGGAGGATTACTGGGCTGAGATGAAAGATACAGCGAGCCCATCAGTGGGCACAAATGGAAATGTTATTTCTAGTGAAGAAAAAAAGAAGGCAGAAAAAAGACTTAAAGCAGCTGCTGTTATAACTGTGATTCATTTCAGATTGCATATGGCAGAGAGGTGGGTGTGTATGAATGATTAAATTGAAGCAAAGAAATGAGAGTATCTTTCTTTTTTGAAGTTGCTTATAAAATTCACAGTTGTGGAAAGTCTGACTCCAGTGCATGCAGTCATCTGTGCTTTTTTTGAAAGGTAGATGCTGGTTAACTTCCCAGTGGGGTAGCACTTGTAGGCGTGCAGACTGGGGTCGGCGTGTAGCTGTGGGCGTGAGGCTATTCCCACTGATGTCACAGTGCTGTCTGCTGATGGATGCACCCTGCTGATACAGGGCTTGGGCAATGGTAATCTTGTCAATTCATGCGCAGAAAAACTACTTTGAAGAGGTTATATGCATTGAAACTCATACATGTAAGGGCTTATGCATGCAGCTTATGGCATTTAGGGTGGGGATCTAGTCTTACTTATTCTCCCCCAGTGCAGGGGTAACAGTGGAACTGGACTGCAAGGCAAGAGGTGGCAGGGTGGTGGTTCGTAGACCTTCTCTTGCTGCAGTGGTCTAGTGAAAATGAACCACCTTTGGTTTGGGGTGGTGGATTCCCAAGATGATCTTCAAAAATATAAGATGCTCTTACATCTGTCATGCTGGATATATTGTATTATGGATACAGATACATATGTGGATATAAATTTATGTAGCCTTTCAAAGGGCTTCTAGCTTGCTGGACTGTATTCCTGAATGGCATCACTAAATAAGACCTCCGTAAATTGAAGACTTTTCCTCATTTCTTCGTCATCATAGTTATTCCTTACTTACAAACTTGTCCTGTTATGTAGTTGGTTGGTTTGAGATGAAGTAAAATACAGTGTCTGAATACTTACGCTTGATCTGCACTAACTCCCCTTTGTCACTGGCTTTGAGATTAAAAGAAATTGAGCAGTAAGACATTGACTGCATTTGAGTGATCTGTAGCTATTTTCATGGTGCTAACATTGCTGCAAATAGCCTCAATCCTTTCCTTTAATGGTATAGAAAGGAGGCGCCTTTAAGCATATCACGAATCTCTCTCACTGGGGAAAGTGTGATGGATTTTGGAGTAAATGACATCCTGTTCTTTCCACTTGACAGGGTTATACTTGATAAATAAGGAATGACCCCCTTGTAAAAGGCCTTTCTTCATTTGCTTCTGCACTACTGGGTAATGACTCACACTTAAGCTGGTTTATACCATCTCTGATGTCAGTTTGTCAAACCTCTACAGCCATGCCCTGCCTGTGCCCCATGGGGCGTGGGGGCTGCCCATGGGGTCCATCAGAGCAGGGCTTGTCCTACTGCCCCAGCCAGTACAGTTGCAGCCGAGGGTGATGAGGCAGCCCCTGGTATTGGCCACCTCCCTGGAGATGGGCTGAGGTCATGTCAGCATGTGTGCCTGTGACTGGGCAGAGCAGGACAAGCTGCAGCCTGGCCCACCACAGTCACAGTGTTCCCCATCAGACTTGCCTCGTTTTCTATACTTTCCTTGGTTTTGGAGGCAAATTCTTGAGGCAGGGAACCATCTCTGCATTATTAGCTCCGAGTTTCACGTTGTTCCTTACATTATGCTTCATCTGTTGCAACAAAGTTTGTGGATATTAAAATACATAGGTGGGAGAAGCAGGTAGATGTAGAAACATCTGACAATAAATACCATCTAGTCCCTGTCAGATATTCTCAGTAAAATTGTCATTACTACAAATGTCTGTCTGTCTCCACTGGATTTTGATAAGATCTGGCTCAGTATCTCCTAAAAAGCAGTGCATGATGATCTGGCAAAAGATAAATGTTCTGATGTTAGATTTTTTTATATATTTATTTATTTATTTAAAATTTAATGAGAATTTGAAACCACCTTCCTGAATGCAGGTGCATTTACTGAATTTGTTTATTAAACTTTTAGGTAACATGAAGTTGGGAGTGACTCTGTGTACACTGAAGGACAGGCTGAGAATTTGCAAGGTTACTGACAGCCTGAGATAGCCCGGGGGGAGGATGGATAGCATGGTGTGAGAGAGAAATGGTTAGTGTGAAGACAGCAGTGACTAACAGCAGAAGTGGAAAATAGAGGGGAAGTGGAAGAACTGTTTAGGTGGAAAAGGAACTGGAGGTTGAAGCTGAACAACAGACAATTGTGACTCAGTGTCATGTTGTTGTGAAAAGGCAAACATCCTTCCCAGATATTTAAACAGAGTGTACAAGACTTGGCAATGAGACTGGCTTGCCATTTAGGAGAGAGAGTCTGGGTCACCAGTCCATGTGAGAAGCAAAAAGTCAAATGTGAAGAGAAACGGCTGAGATGCAGGAAATCTACTAACCAGACATCTTTCAGTATTCTGTTTTTAAGCCATATAGATAAGTAAGGCGTACCATAGGAAATGGAATTATCTGCCTTATATGCTCTGAAAACTGAATATAAGAAATAACAGATATAAATTGACTTGATGGATAATTAAATCAGATGTGAGAGAAACCCTCAGGCAGACAGTGCAGTGCTGTGGAAGACATGAGGTGTGTCACTGGAAACCTAAAAACAAGTGGTGCTAACCTGTTGTAGTAGACCGACAAGTAGTATGTGTGTTGAATGAGAATAGTGGCCCATTGCTACATTTTGAAGGCATCCAGTAGTGCCTAGGTTTGTACTTGCCTTTGCCCGTGTCTCTCTTTGAGGTATGAGGAGCCCCCTTGCAGCTGAATCCAATCACGAAACAAACCTCTGTGGATCATGAGGGTGGATACATGAAGGAAGACAAGCACAGGTCTGGAACAGGCCAGATGCCTGCAATAACTGATGGCCATGCACCAAGGTACAAGAAAGGACAACAATGTCTACTCCATGTTTCTCCAGTTTATGGACTGGGTTCATACTGGCTGTTTCTTCACTTCCTTGTGAGCATTGCAAAATTGGCACTTTGGTCTTTTCCTGATATTGAAGTATATTTGAGATCCTTCTTCCTAGGCTAAATATTAGAAAGTAATGGGTTTCTTCACAATCTTCCCTTGAAAGAATACACCCCTGCTTCTTCTAGTAGTAGCTGTCTGTCTTTCCCAGCTTTGGATCAACTGCGCCAGGTTCCAAATGAGGTCTTACAGTTCCTTGATCAAAGGTACTAATATGTCAGTATCTCCACGGAAGATAACTAAAAACCTGCCTAATGCTGCCTAGAAAATCACTGGTCAGGAGTCAGGAGTGCATCACTTTTCTGCGGAATAAGAGACTGTTTCTGATTTGAGCAGATAATTAGAGAAAAATCTTTCATTATTGGTCTGTAAGATTTATTTTGGCCAACAAATCCAGCTACTATCTGTCAGGATGGTCAGTTCAGCATTGCCTGTTAGTGTCTCAATCATATACTCAGTTGTAGTTGCATGTTCTGGTAAAAAATGAAACTATTTCTTTCCCATAGTCACCTGCCTTCAGCCAGCCAGCTGCTCTCTCAGTCAAAGATGTGGGTAAAGAGAAGACAGTAATATTGTTACTCATCCCTGTCAATGCCAATTAACAAGTACCTAGCTAGAAACAGAACAGATAAATTCAACTATCCTGTAAGTAATATCTTAGAAGCTTACTTATTAAAAATGATTCTTAGGTGACCTATGACGCATTTGTCTTGATGTCCTTGGTTAGTCTTTCCTCCAAAATCTGTTCAGTCTTTGAGGAGTATTGAGATCACAGTAACAAGTTTAAAGTCACCAAGTGTCTTATTTCTCTTTGAAAGTCTTTATTTTCTCAGCTTGATGTGTTACCTTGAACTTGGATTCACTTAGGTTCTTGTTAGGGGGCTCCTAGTATTTGAGGATTAGAAACAAAAATATATACTAAACGGCAAGACTTGATCTTTATTTATTTTTTTTTTTAATGTCTTTGTCTCTGCCACAGGTATTGCAGCTTGTGGTGTCCTGACCTCGGACTCATGAAGTGTATTCTCTTATGAACCTCATGTGTGGCCTTGAAAATGAAAACAGAATCCTTGCCCCGACAGCTGAAGCGCACCTAGGTTATCATGAAGCTCTTTCCCTTGAAAACTGCACTGGCCTCACTTTTGCCTTCTTTCCCTTCACCCCCATTTTGTGTTATAGAGCATTTTGGATTTTTCTGTACAAGGCACAGTTTTGTGTTAAGAGGTTAACACAAAGCTAAGTGATGAGGGTATAGCCAGAAGTACCTAATCCTACAATCCCACTAAACTGGGATAGATACAACCCCCTTGAGTTCTGTTAAGTGCAAATCATACTGCAAGCACCTACTTGCTTTCTGGGACAGATGGTGGGTGTAAAATAGTCAGCGATGGATATTTTTGAATTGGTACTGTCAAAGTGGGTACTGAATATGAAGTTGTTGTAGGAATGTGAAATGGGCTTGACACTGTTAATGTTGTTGATATCATACCAGGTTTTAACTCTTTTTTTTTCTTCTTGGCTGTTGGTTATCACCCCCTGAATCAATGGAAAGAAACTAAGTGAGCATTAGTTTCTTTCTAAAAGCAGCCATTTGTATTGTATGCTGAAGCAGAAAAATTTGATAGCATTTTATCGGCAGATACAGCAGTCGGGTGAGTGAAGTGTTAAAATACAAACTGTGCCTTTTCTTCAGGTCTTTTGCTGAAAGGTTGACTCGGAAGGGGTCTGAGTATTGACCTGGAGCGGCTTGACTTTGAGCAGTGCACTACCAGTTGTTCTAACGTCAGCTTTCTTCCTAAGATAAAAGGGAGATGGGATTCTTTCTTTTTTAAGCTGAAATGGGCAGCTAAAGGGAAAATGCTTTAGCACAATATTTTAATCAGAAAAGGAGTGAGAAACAAGTATAACAAAAGCTGTTCAAAACTTTACTTTCAAGCTTTTAGTTTCTATTGAATCCTTTTAATCTACACTATAACCTTTTCCTAACCTCCTCTTCTCTGCTACAGCATTTAGTTTCTCTAATTGTATTCTGCCTCCTAGAATCCTTTGCTGTCACAAAAATGAATGTTTCTCTTACATCTTAATATAGATCCTACTGATACTTCACATTTTAACATCATGTCCTTAGTCATTATGAAGCTTCCTCTTTTTTTATTCTTTTGGGCTCTGCTGGGCAGCATGTCTTCATTTTCCTGTTAAATGTGCAGGTAGTCTGGGGCAGGGGTTCATTGCTCAAATTTTTCTGCTTAGTAAGCCAGGCTTTTTGCAGTTTTGCTCTGCCCTTTGTGCACAGGTCCATTCCTGTGGGAGGAGAAGGTAAAGGTCTTCAGGTACTGAGTTCTCACCAGCCTATGGAAAAATAGCTGATGGGGATGACAGCCTTTTGAATTGCCCTTGCTGAAAGACTGCTTGTTTGAGTTTGTTCAGTCCTTACTAGACTGCACATTTGTAGTGAGAAGAGCCTGTAGGCTTTAGCAGCATCTCCTGCCACCAAAGCTAGTTGATGTTGAGAGGCAAGGCCATGTGAAACCAGACTCTGCTGGTTCCTGCATTCATAGTGTCACATAAAGATGACAGCTGGTACTTCTAACATACCAGAGTGATGGTCAGATGCCCCTGACTATGCTGCTCGCCCACACCTGCTACAGCTGATGTTCCAGATCTGCTTGTGTGGGAGATGCAATATGTGAACAACTGTCACACCCACCACAACATCAAACTTAGCTTGAAAAAGCTGGAAGGAATGCAGTGTGCAGCTCAACAAAATCTGAGGTTTGGCTCTAGTAGGAATGGTGCTTATCTATGGGTTTATTTATCCCCTGATTAATCAACCACCTTCTTCATTATATTTAGATGAAGGTTGCACTTCAGGGCTGTCAGTGCTGCCCTGGCATGGAGTTTTGAGTGAGCATTTTATTTGGACTGAGGTGTGAATGCATCTGTGCTCCTGCTGCCTAGTAGAAGAGACTAGTGGAAGTTTAGAGGCTAATGCACAATTCTTTTGGCTAATGGGCCCCATTCTTTGTGACAAGCATTAAAGGAATATTATCCCTTATACTCCCTCATCTCTATTGCCAGGGGGAGGTGGGTCATGTTGTCTGGCTCTTCCCTCACTCCAGGCAGGCTCCCTCCCTGGAACCTCTTATTCTCTAGACATTGGTTCTAGAGGCAAGAGAATGTGGCCAAGCCCAAGTGATAAGGTCTATAAAGAAAACAAAGTGTCATGTTTAAGCAGTTTTGGTGTGTCTGTTGCTTTTCTTTTCTTTTTTGAGACTTACTGGACTTGCTGTTCTGCATACTGGTGGAGCTTGAATGCTTCCTGAAGAAAGGAGACACACAGATACATTTTTAAGTTTTGCTTTCTATGGCCACTGCTCTAGACAGCTGATACAAGTTGCTTTGTCTTGCTTGTAAGCAAGCTTGTAAACTCAAGTTAAAAAAGTTAGGGTTTTTTTTTCCTAAGCAGAGTATTTAAGCACCTCTTCTGCTGTGTCTTCAAGGATTCTGTATTGTATTTCTCACTGTTCATTCATTTGTAGTTATTTCTCGATTTTTTTTTTTTTTTTTTTTTTCAGAGTGCATCACTTGACATTCTAATACACCTTCATGTCGTTTGCTTGGAGCAACCCTTATGCATGTTTCTTATGCATGATAAGAAACTTGCATAATCACACTTTCAGAAACGTAGGCTGTGGTGTAGCGTTGCACTGGTGCATAAGAATAATTTAATAACTGTAGCTCAAGTCTAAGTATCTGCCTCAAAAGTATTCTGCTGGATTGGAGCCTGAGAGACCCTAGAATAAATTATTGTTGTCAGTTACCTCCCAAACTGTAGCCTTGAAAATTTCCAGAGAGATCCCTTTTGATGTTTATTGAAAGCACAAGCTGTTTGCTTTGACTGTAAGACATTGTTACATGGTTACTTGTGTGACTGGATTTCCCCCTAAACATAGCATTTAATTGTGTTTTAATGAACATTTTTATATACTCAGATCTGACACCAAAATTGCTACTGTTGTAAGTGCTAGAAACTAGCATGAAAGACCCACGATCAAAAGGAACAACCCATGTTCATCACTTTCAATTTGCTTGCCAGCGTTTGAGAAGAGTACCCAGAATCTATTGAGTGGCGGTTGCAAGGCCCTAAAGGGCAGACAGCAGGGCTGCAGGGTAGACTACAGAGCATTTTTATAGGAAAAAGATATTTCCCTCCCTTCCTACCAGTACGCATATTGCAGCCTTAGTCTTGTTTATAGGATTAATAATTTGCATGGTTGACTGCACCATGAGTCTGTGCTCAGGGAAACTTCCTTCCACTAGAGAAAAACACAAGGCTGTTAAACATCCTTTTGATTTGAGAGTGATGCAAATTAAAAATTAAAAGTGAGTGTTAAAGGATGTTAATATAGTACATTATCCCTTGAATCCAGAGAAGTGTATAAGCACATGCTTAAAGAAACACGTATGTGGCGCTACTTTAATGATATAAGCACACAGTGGAGCAAGATGGAAACTACTATACCAATCTAAAAGTACCACTGATACCACCACTCCCTTGTTCTTACAAGAGCATTTTTCTTGGGGGGACAAAGGGAAATGACTCCTTTTCAAAGCAATCTCGTTACACTGGTTCTATACCAGTATGGGCATATATACCAGTACAGGTAGATCAACTGAAGCTGACAGGATTTGAGTGCAAACTGAGTGCTCTGCCAAAGTGAGGGTGAACTGTGTCTGCTCAGCTGTTTTAGTCCTCAACACTCAAGGGCAGTGTTCTCCTAGCATGCTTGATCATGCATCCCTATCAAGCAGAATTTTTTTGAGCAGGTACCCCCAATCTATGTATTTCTATTTACAAGTTATGTATATGCAGCACTGTACTAGTGTATTATGTAAATTATAAAACATACATGAAAAAGTAAAGGATAAGAAAAAAGAAATAAATGCTATTTATTAATTTTATATTTGTTAACAGTATGAAAAAAAATTTTCTTCCAGGGGATTGTCTTGTGCAGTCCCTGGCACCCCACCTGGAAACCATTGTGCTAGGGCCTATGAAAGGATCTTTATATTAAATTCGCATATGGGCAAGCGGGACTGTGGCCATTTGCGTCCAAATTTGCCAGATTATTTCAGTCTAGACCCAAAAAGGGAATTTCTGTAAAGTGGCTGGGTGCTCTCTGACAGGAGTACTGCCAGGCCCGGATTTAGCTGTGATGAAAAGCAGTATGTTCACCTGCTTTCTGTCTTCTCTCTCCTCCCCAGATAAATAACACTCTAATTTGCCTAGCAGGTTTGAGGTTTTGCTCACACAAGGTTAAAAATTCCAGGCTCAGCCTTGCTAATAGTTTGAAGGTGGTTTTTTGGGGGTTTTTTGTTTGTTTGTTTGTTTTGGTTTTGTTTTTGTTTTTTTTTCTCCCCATTAAAACAACAATGGGGGTTATAGCACCTAGGACCTAGTAGAATCCGGCTCTAAGGAAGGAATGTAATCAATTCTTGATGTGCAAGGGAAAATGCTACCTATTCACACTTAGTGGGGAAGAAAGGAGCTATATCAGAGATGATGGAAAAAGCTGATGGCATTGAATGAGACTTGCTTAATTTTATTTTATGAGGTGGTCAACGTAAATAAGAAATGAATGGGGAGAAGTGTTGCTTAAATGAGAGACCTTTGTGAGCACAGCAACAGGTGGCTGAGGAAGTGGAAGGGCAATGCAAAGGAGCAAATCTGTCTATAATACAAAACCAGCATTAGCAGTTAAGTCTGGAAGGCTTAGGAAGCAAGAGACTCCCTATGGAGATACATATTCTTGTTCTGTATTTGCCTTGCACACAGAGCCCAGAGAGCGGGGAAAGACTTAGCAATCAAAAGTTGAGGTTCTTGGATACTCTTTTTCCTGGGGGATTCTGTACTCAAAGAGCACTTAAAAAAACCCAAATCAGAAAATGAAAGCAGGCTTGGAAACAGATGGGCATTCTTGATGCCAGAGCTGCAATGCTGTTACCCTGACTGGAGCAGCAGCATAGGCTGATCTCTCCTAGAGAGCAAGTTGATGCGGGGATTTCTGATGAATGGACATTGGCTGAAGCAGTGTCCCAGTGAGGGCAGGAAGGGAAGTCCCAGCTTGCTAGAAAACTCAGTGGTAAAGATGCAGAGATGCTTGGATGTCAGGAGCAACACGAGGAAGAAGATTTGCCTTGTGAGAGCAGTGAGCTGCCTAAGTAACCCTCAGTGATTTGTTATTTAAGTGGAGGCTGTGAGGCATCTACAGAATAGTTTCCCTTTTAGAAGATGTTGTGGTGCTGGATAAACACCGATATGCTCCACACAGCTGTTGGCCACTTCCTTGCAGGGATTGGCCAGCGCAAGAAAGGGATTTGCAACAGCAGCTCTATGTGAGTTGTTTCACATTTGCTATGAAAATAAATTGATTTTGGTGGGCTGGCTGGGCTATGCGAAGAGTTCATTTCTGTCTTTGCTCACTTGTAGAAATATGTACATCATCTTTTTGGTGTTTTGTTTTTAAGCCCACAGAATTTGGATCCATGCTTTTAAGATTTTGAATGTTTCTTCCATTATGTTGAGAACTATTGAAGGTTTATGTGTGGCATGCTCATAACTGTGGGTTGTAGGAAAAGGGGCAGGGACAACTTGGAACATTTTCATTTAACATTATGATGTGTTTAAAACTAAGAAGAAAAGTCTTCAAGTGGCTTACCTCCTTCACCAGTGGTTATGGCATTTGATCTGTGCTCACTTGCTAATTAGGTATTCCTTGCCTGAAAGGGTTTAATGGAAAAATAGTGTATGAGAGTATGACTATAGATGTCAGTACAGTGTTAATTCACATAGGCCAGTGCTTGGAACAGGAGCCAGAGGGGGTTGGGACATATGATTCTTTTTTAAGGAGCTGCAGTGTGGCCAGGTACAGGTGCAGATCTTTATTCTGTGACTATAAACTGAATAACATACAGTTGGACACACTCCTAACCAACACTGACCCAGCTGAGCACCCGTCTTATCTGGCAGATAATCCTTGTCTCCAAACACGTATCCTTAGAAACAGCAGTTGTAGACTTGAAGAATTTGTACTAACATAAGCCTCATCTCGTCACTTTAGTGAAATGCCAAGAGAACAGGAACCTTTGAGGTATGGCAGTGTCTCAAAACTGCAGGAAGAAGGGTGAGGAGCAGTGGAGCTTAGGGTAGATCAGAGTCAGATAACAGCAAGGAGGCAGGGAAATCAGGGAATGTGTAGAATGCAGCAAAGAGAAACAGGACATAGGTTCCAGTGCCAGCCTGAGACATGGATAAGCCAGAAGCACAGATGATATGATTAACCGAAGCTAGCAGAGCATTGTCAGTCACAGAGTAAAATGTTCAGGAAGGCTGACTCCCAGTTCCTGCACTCAGGAAATACTTGCTCTGGCTTGGTGGGCAGCCAGTTTGGAAGGGAAGCACCACTTCTGTCTTTGAGCAGCAGTCAAAATTCACAGCCGTTATTTAAATGGGAACTTTTCCAGTTACTTATTATGGAGTAAATACACTCTATCATCATATCATGAAATTATAAGCCAGCCTGATGTGAAAACAGTAATTTACACCTTTCCCCCTTAAGAAAATCAATCTGTAAGTAGGTAAGAGCATGCAGGACAGGGCGTAGGGCTAGGGTTTACAGAGCAAAAAACATACTCAGACTTCTTTATTACTGTGTTAGTAAAACAGTACTGTAAGCATTTTATTGACTCTCCCTAAGGCCTCTAATCAGGCACAGGCTTTTAGTCCAGTCAGGTTTTCCAAATTGTGGAAGATTTAACTCTGGTATAATAATAAAAAGATCTGTTCTGAACCCTACTGTGAAGTCTGTGCACTTCTGTAACAGGAAGAATATAGCTAGGCAATGTGAAGCTCCAGTAAGTGAGGTCTCAAGCTATAAATGTCCCAGTCTGTGGTTACAGAATGGGAGGCTATTGTTTCTGTTGTCATAGCGCCCAGAAGCCTCTGTAGCAATCCTTAATGTGAAGTGCTCGGCCACTTTGCAGACAGAAGGACATGCTTTGTAGTGGTTGTTCCCATGTCACTGATAAGTTTACCTTGCAGGTGCATCCTGTATAATTATACCTGCAGATTCAAGGAACTGATATTTGGGCCTGTTTTTTATATAGCAGAAGTATCTATTGTCTTCCACTCCACTACTTAATATGACCCAGATTTCATCACCAACAACCATTTTTAGTTTATTTTTTTAATGTGATCCCACTGTGTATTTCTTTGAAAGTCTCTGCTGTATGAAATCTCTGCTGCTAGGTCCAAAATGAGAAATACAAGCTACCTTCTCCTTTTATAAGCTGAGGTATGTTCTTACAGTGATTAAATCCTGCAAGGTCTTTCAGCTTTTATTGGTTCATATGTTGGCAGGCTGCAAAAAGCAGGGAGAAGATGACCTGCAAGTGTGGCAGTGGTGTGATGGATAGCTACCAGTCAGCAGTGCCTGTCTAGTGATCCTTGCCTGATCTCAGAGTACAGCATACTAAGGGTGTGTTTGAAGAGATGGACAAAGCATCTCTCCTGAAAGGCTATGGGAGAAGACACACGATGCTTCTGTTTGCAAACCTATTTCCATGGCCTATTTCCATGGCCTGTTTCCTGTTCCTCTTGCACCCCAGCAGCTGTGCAGCATGGTGCAGGCCATGGGGGGTGCTGAGCAATTACGCTTGGCTGCACAAGTAGCTGGGCAGAGGTTGCAGGAGTGGTGCTGTGTTGCTGAGGATCACACTCTGACTTCGTGCACTGTTTAGCTCTGAGTTGTGTTTCTGGCTTGCTCTGCATATACAACTCCCTGGAAGCCTTCCCTGGGGGTACAGTGGTTTGTAAACACATCTGCGTCACCGTGGAGTTAATACAGGCAGCACAAGTAATAAATTCACCTTTTTGCACAGATGACTGTTTTGTTTTTTACACTTCATTGTTGACGAAATGTTCTGTTTTCTTAAAACTGGGAAGTTGTGGGTTTGTAAGAGTTGTTAGGAAGTATAAGCAGTTGGAGTGCCATGGAGTGCATCATGTATCCTGCATGTGGTAAGAGGATTAGGGATGTTGATATTCACAGTATAAAGAATTTATTGAGCTTTTCAGTCACGGGGCTGTTTTGAATTCAAACAGCCTGTGGCACTGGTCATTTCTAAGGTCAGGCAGAGCAAGGGTGGAAAAAGGCAGTCTAACAACAGGGGCAGGAGAAGAAGAGCAAAAAGAAAACAGAAAGTGCACAAAGTGATACTGTGCATGTGTAAGGGAGCCCTGGACCTAGCAGGGACTGCAAATACATGACCTCTGCTTGCATCTTAGGTGTCCTAAGAAAGTATGTAGGCTTTCATCAGCCCCTAAGCCTAATTCACCAGTGAGGAACCCATGGCTTGTAACTGCTTGTCCCAAGGTTTTTGAGGGTGTTGGGAAAGAGCATGGAGAATATAACGTGAGTAAATGGTAAGTTTAAAAGCAGCGTGAAAATGTAGATGTGTTACAGTCTTCTCTGATAAAGGTGGTGTAGCCTTCAAGTGATGGTGCCTGTGACTGAAGTGTTGATTATTTTGATCTGTAAAATGATGAGAGGTCCTTTTCCTCTTAGTCTGGGGCGATGGCAGCAGAAAAACCTTATTTTACTGGGCAGTTTATGAAGCTTGCCTGGAAATCCATGTGCATGCTTTCTTACAGAAACCTCCCATGGAGCTCCTGACACCAGCCTCCTTGGGTCGATTCTGGGTTTTGAGCTCTTCTAGCTGGGCTGCAGCAAGAGCACCCTGCTTATCGTCCTCTCCCAAGTGGCTGCAGCAGTAGGTGCTTAGTTCTGTTCATGGGAAGTAGCACTGAATGGGAACTTTGGTGACTATGTGCTTACCCTAACAACTGTTCTCTGTGTTCTCCAGGAAGAGGCTGTAGCTGTTGGGAAGCAATTGCAAGAGACCACTCCTGTAGCTGCCTTAGCTCATGTGGGATGGAGATGAATCATTAGGAGGTTCTGTACTGAAATGAATGTTCTGGCATGAAAAGGTTGTCTGGAATGCTTTACTGAACTCTCTGGATTTCCAATTAATATATTCTTTCTTTTGATTATTTAAAAAAAAAAAAAATTTTGAACAAACCAGAAAACCATTTCCTCAGAGACTTGCTCAAAAATAAGAAGTTCAGTTTTCAGTGGCATATGTGTGTGTGCTGCATGTAAATGCAGGAATTGATGTGGAGGCTTTCAGGATCTCATTAGTTGGGTCACTTGCATATTGACTTTTATTTACAAAAGACAAATTAGATGTCCTGATGATTTGCCTGGGAGGCATACTAGACTGTTTTCACTTCTTCAAACACAAAACCATAGAATCATAGAATGATTTGGGCTGGAAGGGACCTGGGTCCTGACATCAAATATTGCTAATGCTTGTACAGGAGGATATTTATTTTAAATTGCTGGAAAGAAGTAAATTGCATGCAGATAATTGTATTTGTGAATAGTGTGCACTAGAACAGACCAGGAGCCTGGGAGAGAAAGATGTGATGATGGATCGCATCTGCAAGTTTCCAGTGTGGAGTGGATCTCCCCATGGGACCATCCCAAAGCAGCCCTCTGGGATTTAGTTACAAAGGTCACCCTGCTGGAATGGAAATTGCACTGGCATGAAACTATCCAGGCTGCTTTGTAGATTTATTTCGTTAATGTGCACAGCTGTGCCTGCAGCCAGATATGTAACTGCTCCTACCCAGAACTGTATTACAGATGATATATAGAATCATAGAATAGTTACGGTTGGAAAGGACCTTAAGATCATCTAGTTCCAACTCCCTGCTATGGGCAGGGACACCTAACACCATGCCACCCAAGGCTCTGTCCAACCTGGCCTTGAACACCGTCAGGGATGGAGCATTCACAACCTCCCTGGGCAACCCATTCCAGTGCCTCAACACCCTTACAGTAAAGAACTTCTTCCTTATATCCAATCCGAGCTTCCACTGTTTAAGTTGGAACCCGTTACCCCTTGTCCTGTCACTACAGTCCCTGATGAAGAGTCTCTCCCCAGCATCCTTGTAGGCCACCTTCAGATACTGGAAGGCTGCTATGAGGTCTCCATGCAGCCTTCTCTTCTCCAGGCTGAACAGCCCCAACTTTCTCAGCCTGTCTCCATACGGGAGGTGCTCCAGTCCCCTGATCATCCTCGTGGCCCTCCTCTGGACTTGTTCCAACAGTTTCATGTCCTTTTTGTGTTGAGCACCCCAGAACTGTACATGAAAAGGACATATGAAGCCAGCATGTTGATGATTGTCTCTAAGCTGCTAGATATACTCAGTGTCAGCTGGATGGCCAGCAGCAGCCAGTTAGCTTTGATGGCTGGGCATAGTAGAATGTTAATAGAAAACTGCAGTGGCAGAAGCAAGTGCAATGGACTGCTGCAGCAGGAGTTCCCCTGATGAGGGACAAGCATGTTCAGTCCCACAGTCAAATGAATAATGTGCAAAGCATTATGTGAGCTGACGTGGTACAGTTTCAGCATTGACTCTGCTGCTTTAAGGTGTCTGGATTTTTAAAATTATTTTAACAGTAAGACTTTTTTTTTTGGGAAGGTTCTGATGGATGTTGATAATGGTGGTTGATAGGCTGTAAGATGTCACCATAGCAATGAAGGAAGTGTATAATGAAAGGTGTCAGCCTTACCTGCAGTGGGATTGTTACTTTCTCTCCTTCACTTGCCACAGCTTGAAGACTTTGTAGCTTTTAAGCATGATGGTAAACACAAAGAAATAATCTCTTAAAAGGGTTTTGACTGTAGCTTGAATCTACAACAAACCACACTTCCTTGGAAGACTGGCACAACATCTGTCGCATTCTCATTCTCGGGCCAGTGCTATTGATGGCACAGCATGCAGCTGGTTAATGAGAATGGTATAAGATCTGCCTGGTTCATCCCCTGAAAATGTCCAGAAATACAACTATTTTCTTACGCCGTTACCATATATGGTAACCTGGTGAGTGATAGCCAAAATTCTCTACCCCTGGCATTCCAGTCTCGGTTTTGGTGTCCTGCTGAAGTTCTTCACCTTTTCCAGGCTGAGCTGCCAGCCTGGTGTATAGCAGCATGAGGCAAGAGGAATCAGCAGGGTGCCTGGGCTATCACCCTGGGCCTTGGGAGGCCACTGTCACATTGAGTGGGAAGGCTGTCTAGTGTTGTAGGAACAGGTACATTACTTGTCCCTGACCTAGGGCCTAGCATGACCAGGCAGGCATGCTAGACTTGTCTCTCAAGGGTTTTACTGTAATACTGAAGAAAGCTAGATGAGTACCTAGATCCAGTACACAGGAGGGAAAACATCTGAATTGTGGGAAGTTCCTTAGTTTACTAAACACTTTGCTAAATTTTACCATTTAGTTTAAATTTTACTGTTTAGTTTACTAAATAAGTTCTTTATTTAACTTGTGATAACTCAGCACTGTCTGGTGTAGAGACAGGGTTTCTTTTGACCAGAGTCAACACAGAGCAGCTGTGTGCTGGTTTTCAGTCCTTTTCCATTTGTCCTTGGATTGCTTTTGGACCTAGCTCTTAATTCTCTCAATGGTGAGAAGTCAGACTGCAATGTTTGGATCACTATTGTTGAGGCTGTGAGGAGAATAATCCTTTTTAATGCTGGTGAGGGAAGAGAAAGTGCTGTTTCATTGAAGCCGTCTGCAACAATTTTTGTGACTACAGTTAGTATGTGCAGATGTTGGAGGCATTGTCAAAGGCTTACTTATAGAGGTTGGAAAAGTGCAGTCAAATCACACTTTGCTAAACAGCTTGGAATAAACTTCAATGAAACCAACTGTAGAGCAAGAGTGTGTGCTGCTGTGTGCCCAGGCAAGGGTGCAAAGTAAACTTCTGGGGGAAGGTGACCTAGTAGGAACTTACCCAGAGGTATGGGCTGCTGAGAGAGCCCTTAACAGTCTGAGAACCATCTTTAGAAGGACTGTGTCCAATTTCTTCTTTCTTGCATAAGAAACCTAATATAGTGTCTGTTTGGGAGTTGTTTTTTATTGTATCCTCTTAGTTTAGCTCTGAGCTCCAAGTAACTCCACAGTATGGATCATATTTTGATCATCTATATAGAATTCTTCTACTAGGCAGTCCAAAAGGAAAATAAGATTCATCTGTCAAAATAAGAAATGCAAACGTCTACTTGCCTGAAGTATTGGTCAGAACCACAGCTGGTACCTTTGCTTAACAAATTAGACTTGTCCCTGAAGCTTTGCTGATTTTAATGAAGATCAGCAAAATATATGCAACATAACATGATGAGAATTTGATGAGAAAATGAACATGAGCCGGCTTCAGTGTGCGCTTGCAGCCCAGAAAGCCAACCGTATCCTGGGCTGCATCAAAAGGAGTGTGACCAGCAGGTCGAAGGAGGTGATCCTGCCCCTCTACTCTGCTCTTGTGAGACCTCACTTGGAGTATTGTGTGCAGTTCTGGTGTCCTCAACATAAAAAGGACATGGAACTGTTGGAACAAGTCCAGAGGAGGGCCACGAGGATGATGAGGGGACTGGAGCACCTCCCGTATGGAGACAGGCTGAGAAAGTTGGGGCTGTTCAGCCTGGAGAAGAGAAGGCTGCGTGCAGACCTCATAGCAGCCTTCCAGTATCTGAAGGGGGCCTACAAGGATGCTGGGGAGGGACTCTTCATCAGGGACTGTAGTGACAGGACAAGGGGTAACGGGTTCCAACTTAAACAGGGGAAGCTCGGATTGGATATAAGGAAGAAGTTCTTTACTGTGTGGGTGTTGAGGCACTGGAATGGGTTGCCCAGGGAGGTTGTGAATGCTCCATCCCTGACGGTGTTCAAGGCCAGGTTGGACAGAGCCTTGAGTGGCATGGTTTAGTGTGAGTTGTCCCTGCCCATGGCAGGGGGGTTGGAACTAGATGATCTTAAGGTCCTTTCCATCCTTAACTATTCTATGATTCTATAATGTCCTACGTTAAAGACTTGGGTATTTGCTTGCCAGTGCCTACAGAAGAGTAGTATCTGTAACAAACCGGAATAAAACACAGAAGAGAACTATTATGTGCACTTGATTCAAGCTGTCAAGGCTTGTCATAAGGCCGTCAAAATAGCTATGGTTTGAGAATGGTCTGATGTACGTTTCTTCCAGGTCATTAGAAACGGAGCTTATTTTCTGGGAAGCCAGATAAGCTCCAGTGCTTCTAAAGCTTATGTGAGAGAACTTGGTGTGAAACAGAATGCTGAAAAATCTCACTTGGGAAATATTAAAACGTTGGGTTTTGATTTTGTTGCTATTTTTTGAGCTGTTTGTATTGGTCTCTATTCATTGAGTAAGATGAAAAATGATTTAAACTTTCTGTCATTTTTCATCAGTTGACACTTTCCATCATTATTTTTTTGATGAATGTGTATTTTCTGACAAAAATCTTCCATTAGCATTTTTTTATGTTCTCTAAATAAGACCCCAACCTCACACCTGTCAGAAAGGTAACTTCTCAGGAATATAAACCAGTCTCCAATTGCTTGGATTTTGGAAGAAGGAATTAATTGGTTTTTTAGACCCTGGTCTTTGACAGCTGTATCATATGTCAAAGTAGAAAATACTTCCCAATTGCCAAAACCCCAACATGTTCTGGATAGATTTTTCTTGGGTATCAGTATATAACACACATAAATGTGCTATCCTCGTGCATGACTACAAATTGTGCGAAGAGGACAGTAAAATGACTTCTGAATCCTTAAACTGATGCTTCTACCATTCCTGTGCCTGATTCAGGAATACTGGGTTGTGCCCAGTTGCTGATGAAGTTAAATTAATTTCAAAATCAACCATTGCTTGGCTTTGTAAAAGGTTTGCTTCCAAACCATGCAATTTGGATTGGCATACATATGGTAAAAACTGGGCCTACCAACATAACAGGATATTTTATATCAAGAACCTTGGTTACACTTTGAATAAGAGCACTAAGTCTTTTGCATGGCAGAGCGAAAGGAGAAATTTCTTTCGCTGCATTTTGTTCTTACACATCTGATTTATCCTGCCCAAATGACAATGCTTCTGACCTCCTTAAGATTTGTATGTTATGTTGGAAACACCAAGATTACAGTAGGTTTTGAAACTTCCATCTTTATTCTGAGTCTGTAAACTCAGGGCTACTAAGAAACAGCTTGGTAATCAGAACAGGAGAAATGGAGAAGGATAAATTAACTTACTGAAAATGTGCTCAGATTACTTGGTCCTGCAAGTTAACTAAGGAAAAAGCAGTTAATTCACTTGGAGTTCTTATTTTTTTTTCCTAATGTGCTATTCAGTAAGGAAGGCTAGAAACAGTGGTGGGATTGGAGCAGCGGGAAGAATGTGGCTGGTGGGAACACATCCAAGAAAGAAGACCAGAGATTTTAGGAGGATATGCAAGGGCTGGTTGAAGGATGGTCACAGGGAAGTTTCATGTGAATTTTTTCTTAATCTTTCTGTTTTTTCTGCAATGTGGATGTTTGCTGAGACGTTGAATGTGCAGCCTGCTCTCTCACTAAGCATTGGACCCAGCAAGGCTGCTGCAGTTTGCTGAGCTGAGTTGAGCCAAAATGAGCTCTGCAATGCGCTCAGTCTGAGGGCGAGGTGCCAGCCTCCGTTCCACAATCCTGTCTCCAGTATGGAAACACAAATGGCTTTCCCTGCTTAGCTTCTTCATTTATTTTGAGTCTATTATTACAGTTTAAATAGCTGTGGCGCTTGGGGAGATGTTCCTTCTGAGTGCAACCCAGAAAATGAAACCAACCTGGTCAAAACAGGATCTAGTAGGGGTAGCGACTTACAAGATGATTGCTGCTGAGTGCCTGTGTAAGTTTTTTGCTGGTGAGAAGTAAGGAGCATTTGTGTGTGCCTGTTTTATCATGATCGAGGAAGTTTATGTATTTTCCATGTTCTGCAAGGTCACTTAAAACAAGTTCAAAGTGCTAGTGCTGGTGTGTGTGCTGCCCAGGCATTCAGCAGAGCTCTGTCTTTGCCTAGGTATGCACAGAACCCTGGCTCTAGCTGCATGTTTGGAAACTCCAAGAGTGCTTTTGTGCTCTGACTGTATAACTTATATTGGGAGGCTAATTGATTTTTAAAGTAAAAAAAGAAAACTCCCTATATAAATAAATATATTCTCCATGCACACACTTTAGAGCAGAGGAGAGAGAAACATCTGAATGTTACGTGCACTCATAGTTGTATTCAGCAGAAGACTAGGCAAAGCCACTATTTTGTTTGACTGAGTAAAGCTTTGACAGGTAAGCAGCACATGTATGGAACAATGAACGCTTTGCATATCAGTATTTTCTGAGTAAGTACTGTTTAAGTCCTTAAAAAGTACAAATTCACTATTTAAGTTTCTTATGCAATTGTCTCTGTATATGGGATATATCTCTATACTTAGTTATATTTAAATAATTTATTTTAGGCCAGTCATTATGCAAAACCCAATTCATGCAAAAATTAGTTCTCTTCCTACGGAAATTCAGTGTCACTCTTGTTTTATTGTGCATCAGTAAATTATGAATCAGTTGTGCTCACTTTGCCAATTGAGGCTGGTTTTTAAGACATTGAGATTATACAGGGGCTTTCAGAATTATATTTAGTCAACAATTAAGTTGACGTTTGAGTCAGAAAGTGATTCAGCTCACTTTTTTAGAGCTGTGTGGGTTCTGTATGGCCGATGGGATACAAATCTTACATTTATTTCAGGAAGGAGAGCAGATAAGGGGATTCTGTGTGGCTGGAGCAGGACTGCTGGGCAAGTAAGGATTGTCCTAGCCAGTATACCTGACAGTTTTCCATAATCGCTTTTCAAGGTAAACTTGTGCAGCTGCTGAAAATTGAATTACATCAAAGGTTCCTTTTTGTGCCTCTGACTGCTCTTGACTTCCTAAAGGTGGAGTCCAGCACATACCTATTGTCTATATCTGCCTGTCTCAAAACCAACATAATTCATTTTGTAAGTCTTAATGCTTTATGAATGCATCTTGTTTGCTGTAGGCAAGATTTAAAATCTTATCCTACTCCCAGCTTCTGCTTCTAAAGGCAAGAATTTGAAAACTATCTCTACGCTCTACCTGGAAGGTTGCCTGGGCACTGGAGTTGAATTAAACATCTACTCAAGACTTCATGTATAACTAGGAATACAGTCTGTGCTGTGTTATGAGAAAGCTGTCTCTACTGTAGAATGTCAAAACTTACGTTATAGGAAAGAAGGAAATGATGTACTGTAAGTTATTCATACAGTATCATTCATAGAGCATTTAACAATCTGGTGGGTGCTAGCAGAATATAAATCTCCTGATCAAAAGAAGAGAACTCTTTGTTAAGATGCTTTATTATTGCAATGGCAGTTAAGTTTAAGTAAAGATATGTATTCTAGCCCCAGAGTTTTCACTCAATAATGGAATTGTTTTATCATTTAAGATGGCATTTTCTGCTCTGTCCTTACCGGAAAATGGTTTTTGTAGGGATCTCTACTCTGGTCCTGCTGTATAGAGCAGTGTGCTTTCAACTGAACTGTTTCACTCCCAGTTTCTTTATCTCTCAAGTTAAAATTAGGAAGTAACCTTTAAATATATGTTTCTTTCCCCACTGCACTGTTTGCTTTTTTGGTATTCTTTGCAGCCTGAAGGTTCACTGTTTCAATATCTTGGTGCTATTTTTGCTTTCCTTCTAATAGTTGAGTCCACCAGAGCTCACCCAAACATTAAGGTTTAAAAGCAAGTCCAACCACAGTATTAGTGTAGTTTCATTCAAAATTTCTGTATGCTATAGTTGCTGCTGCAAGTAAGGATGTGAACTGAGCTACAGGGGTCCTGGGGAATGTGACCCGACCAACACGGTAGTGGATCTTTGCAGAGCCAGGTTGTAGAATGGCAAATCTCATGTTCTGATTCAGCTGGGAGAGCTGACACTGAGATCCGGGCAGCCACGTAGTGCAAGGAAGACTCACTCTTCTTAGGCAGAACTTCAAATGAGAAGCTGTGTGCTGCCTGCTTTTGATCAGGAAGAGTGTTTCTCAAACAGTCCCAAGGCTGAAGGCACAGTGATTTTGGATCCAACTTTTCGTTTGGGGTTATAATCATGACACTATCCTTTGCACATGGATATAGAATTGCTGTTTAGCACTGCCCTGTTCATGGTGTTTGTCCATGCTGCCCTTCTCAGGTATATTGATTTTCACTGCTTCTGTGGGAGAACAGAGGATATGTCTCCCACCCCCTTCCTATGGAGTAGTTGAAACTGGCAGAGAAAGTGCAAGATCAGTGAAAAGCTGGAGTAATAACAGCACGGGACTGTAAGGTTTGTTATGTTATGGGAGGAAGAGGACCAGTGTATGCATTGTAATGCTAAAATTATTCCCTGTGATGTGGGACAGTGACACGAGCCACATGGTGTCTTTGACTTGCTCTGGGACTGTGCTCTCTTGGGGATGTCAGAGTGCAAGATAAGCCTCCAATGTGGTGTCAGACACAAAGAGCTCAAAAGCACGTAGGCATGATCTGCAGGGTTCTGTGAGTGAAGAGAAGCAGATTTGAAAGTCACAGGATTAATGACAATGAACTGGTCAGGAATTAGAGGTGCAAAAGAAAATGTGGGATCAGGTTCTAGTGCCCAGGAATCATGTCAGCTGGGATGGGGGCAGCAATCTCTCTCTGGAGGGCTCGGACACCTTTCTTCCGGATGGTTTTGAGGAAGGCGCTGTTCTGACATGCATATGTACAAATAAAAACCTATCCCAAAAAAGGCCAGAACAGCTGCTGAGGGTAAGGGATGTACAGATGGTGTGTAAGTGGGAAAATTAAATGCATGCTACCTCACAAACCTGCATGCTACAAACTGAGTGAGCAGAGCAGAGGAACAAACTGTTCAGTGTGTTGTATTTCTATCATTTAGGAGGAAGACAGAGAATAAGGGGGGGGGGGGGGCTGAATTTCCTGATGAGATCTGTCAGCCGGTGGGTACACTTTCAAAGGAATTAGCTGACATGCCATCACTTTGGCCTTGTTTTTCTGCTTTAGGAAAGTTAATCCTGCTTTAAATTGCTGATGTTAGACATGATGCTGGTGATGATCAGGAGTGAGCTTACCTTCCCTTCTTGCTTTTGTCCTAGGTCCAACCCGAAAAATGCCCCTAACAGCCAGTGCCATGGACTTTTTTCAACTCTTTGTCCCTGACAATGTACTAAAGAATATGGTGGTCCAAACCAACATGTATGCCAAGAAGTACCAGGAGAGGTTCGGTAGTGACGATGCCTGGATTGATGTTACCTTGACGGAAATGAAAGCCTTCTTAGGCTACATGATATCAACCAGCATCCACCACTGTGAGTCTGTTCTCAGCATATGGAGCAGCGGTTTCTACAGCAACAAGAGCATTGCACTTATCATGACACAAACACGGTTTGAGAAGATCCTGAAGTACTTCCACATTGTGGCCTTCCGTTCGAGCCAGACAACGCATGGCCTCTACAAAATCCAGCCTTTTCTGGACTCTCTGCAGGGTGGCTTTGACTCCGCTTTTAGACCTTCGCAAGCCCAGGTGAGAGTTAACCCCTTGGCAAGGAATATCTAACCTACGTGCTTTAGGTTATCTTGCTAAGACTGGAAGTTCAGAGATCGCCTACCTGAAGAAGGAGGTGGGGCTTCAACAGTGTGAAGCCATGCTGTAGTGCCTCCGTGAAAATGGGAAAAAGCAGCACTGTCCTATGCGAGTACTCAGGTACCTGGCATGTTTCGGTAAGAATGATACACTATGGGCTGGGGCTGTTTGCTTTGGTGGTCTCAACAAGCCTGGGCACTTCTTGGTGAGGTTGGCACCACTAGGTTTTGCTATCCTGAGGATGGGAAGTTGTAGGCTGCTCCTCTGAGGGAGAGAAGAAAGGGCAGAGCTGGTACAGCCGGGCTGGAGGGAAAAGCCTGTTGCTGCTCCTGATACAGGCTGAAGGTTGGATACAGGAGCTGAGTTTGCTAGAAGTGAGCATCCCTGACCTTAGCAGTTAGTGTCTGTGGTATGGTCCAGCAGCATAGCCTTCCCCTCACGACAGGGAAAAGGGAAAATAAGCAGGAGGGCAGGTGCCTTTGCTTGCTGCAGTTGGCAGATGCCCTCAGCAGCACTGCCTGTGCCTTGTGTCAGTCCTGGTTTTTCATGATACGTGATGCTCCTATGGAAAAACTTACTGATGTGTGGGCTTGCAACCAAAGTGCCAGGGAACTGGAAATACTTCTAGACTATGAAGAATAAAAGGAAACATTATTCCAGGGAATTTTCATTTCCAAATACAATTAGGGGTACAGAAGAATGCCATTCTGTAGGGAGACTGTTCCTTAGACTGGGCAGATAATGTAAGGAACCAAATATAGAAACTTATGTGGCTGGTGATTGTCTGACTACAGGTGTACGGTTGATCAATTTTTTATTTTTAAAGTGCAAAGAAATCTTTTCTTAATATTCTCAGATGCAATTTAAACTTTGTTCCAGTATAAATGATCTCCTTTTGGAGCGGCTGCTGCTGGTCACATTGAGAAGTCTGGAGTGAAAGAAGGAATAAGCATGAAATACATTACTGCTTGAAATAATTTCTCCATCAACTCCATTACCAGAATATAAAGATTTCACTTAGACATTTGGAAAGGGTGTTGTGTCCATCATCCTCTTTATTTCTGCTTCCTCTCTGAGGCGTCATATTTTTGCCCACTGCACAAAAATAATGAAGATCCATTGAAGTGTGCCTAAAATAAATTGGGAGTGATTACAGTTTTTTCTATTTCATAGACAATAGCAATCATATCTGTGTAATTGAGGACAACACAGTTGTCTAAAAAGCTGTTACGGTAGAGAAGGAGGGAGGGAGGAATGTTCTCACTAAGCCATGCCAGCAAGGTGCATTTCCATCAAGACAAAACAGGCAGTGAAAGACACAATATTGTTAGGACTGAGCTCTCATTAAGATATGAAATCTAATCCTTATGGCCACTGTCTTCAATGGGCAGAAGATAAAGGCTTCAGAAATGTGATCATTGTGTCTAATGTAAATGCTTATAATGGTGTGCTGTGGGACATGCTGTGAGTGCAAATCCATTAAAGGATAAAATTTGATTTGCATGTATATCCTTTCTCCCTTCCTCCCTCTCAAGCAAGGTCTGAGAACTGAATTGACAAAATCGTAGAATCCTTTTGCAATGGCCAAACATCTAAATCTCCACAAGCAAAATGTATGCTTGTGCTGAGCTTGGTAAGCTGATGCTACTTTAAATTAAAAAAAATAAAAGGAGGGGAAAGAGGTAGTGACAGCCCAATTGTCTTCCCCCTCTACTTCTCTGCTCCCTTGTCAGTGTTTACATCAGTGATTCCTATACAGCACATTTCAGTGATACTGAGAGGAGCAAAAGGCACTAAAATGCAGCTTCAAAAATAACTGTGAGAAAGAAAGAGGTTTTGAACCTGTTGTTAAAAATACTTCAGCGTAGCATCATCCCCAGCACTACTGGGGGATGTTCCAGGCCTAATATCCTCCTGGGTGCCATCGGGCATGGCTGCATACTTGCTGTCTCAAGAGGCATGGACCCCATCTGCTCAAAACAGCAGGAAAGACCTCTCCCTGGAAATTGTCTTGAGTACAGATTAGTGAACTGCAGTAAACATCAAACCTGGAATGTCAGGCCCAGTGAGAAATAGTTAAAAAATAATAACCCAGTTGCACAGAAACAAGGGGAAAAGACAAGGGAAAGACCCATTCAGAGAAGCCTTTGATTGTGCAGCCTCTGAAAGCATTTTGGGAACAGGGGCCCAGGTTTCTGTAATCAGTGATGCCTAGAATCCCAAGTTCAAAATGGATTTGTTCCTTAAGGGACGCCTGTATCTGAAACATGAGACTTGTGGTATCTGGGTGGCTTGTGCCTGAGCCACAATCCATGCTTAAGCTTTAGGTTAACATCTTGTAAGTGGCATCAAGCAGAGGAATAATTTGGGCTCTTTGCTGTTGAATGCAACAAGGCGGCTAGGGCTGGTAGGTAGACTTGTTACTGACTTTCCTCCTCTGGCAGTGTGGATTCACAAAGCATGGGTTAGGAAGATGCCATGTTTAACTGGCACTTATGGACAGAGCAGACAGTCTGCATCCAGCAGATAATGCAACATCTGCCTTCACATTTATTTCTTCTGCAGAGTGGATCTTTTCTTTCTGGAGAACTATAAAAGATTCAAGTGGAATTTCTGTCAGAAAGTTTTTAGGGTTCTTTTCTTATGTGTAACCCTTCCCCTCAGAAAAAAAATTACATGCAAAAATGACACCATAGCTTCTATGAAAGGAAACAAAGGGAGGGAGAGAACTATGCCAATATACAAAACCAGAGAAAACAATGTAGTGAATTGTAATTATTTTGCTAAATGTACTGAGCAAACAAAAGGAAATAATTACTGTCCAGCTTGTGAAGGTATTGAAAGCCCAGAACATTATAATTGTATATCAGAGCACTCACTTCAATTTGCAAAGTAAAAAAATGTCCTGACCTAGATTGGGTAGGAATGACAGGAATATTCTCTGCATCCTATCCCTCCCTGACATCTTCTGTTTAAATTACTGCTGTCTCTGCCTGAGCAACAAGATGTGGGGTTTTGGGTCTGTACCTCGAATTGGTGTTGTCTCTTTGCTGCTTAGGTTTGTAGATGTGCTGTTGTCTTACAAGTGGAAGCCTGGAGACAGGGAGGAGGCCCTGCCTGAGCTCAGGAGTTATACTGCAACAGATTCAAGGGTACTCACCTGCCAAGGGTATACACTCAATTCCAGAAACCAGAGGAGCTCAGGAAAATAACATCACTGCTCAAATATCCTTCTGTGCCTGCTGAGTAGTTATATGCTTGTCAGCAGGATGCGACTAGACAGGATTGCTGTCTCTGCCTCTCCCTGACTCGTGTGGGAGAGGTCAGGAGCACAACTCCAGGAACTTTCCTCTTCATTCTGCTTCCAAAGTACCTTCTCTTTGGCATCTTAGAACCAAACAGTTCTGCATTTGCCCAGTGAAACATCAGCTGGGAACAGTTGGCTTAAGTCCTTATCTCAGGCAGGAGTGAACTCCCTGGCAAAAAGAGAGACGTAACTCCAAACTCTTGATCCAAGCGCATGATGCTAAAGTTCGGCCACTTAATAGGGGGCTGATTTGTGATTTACTGTCAGTGGTATCAGAGTATAGCTCAGCAGTTTCATCATAATTCTTCCAAATCAACTCACATCATTAGGCAACAGCTTCTCTGAAAACGCAGAGGTGCAGAACCAGGCTGATCAAGTCATAGCTCTTTTGTGTCCTCATGATTAAATGTGGTTTGGTATTGGGCATTTCTGAATTAGAAGACCTGGTTCAAGTCTATATCTCAGTTTTCTTGTTTTCAAAATGATTCTTTGTGAGTAAGGGTGTTGGGCCAAACCACGACTGTTCCATCTTAGTGCTTCTGTGAGCGTAATGCAAATACGTAAGTACTCAGAGGATATCAGCCAAGTAAAAGACATGGAGCCAGCAGAAGAGCAATACGAATATTGTATAGCCAGGTAAATTGCTGATGTCCCACAGCTCTTGGCCAGTTGATCCTCTGGTGAAGCCAGTTTTTAGGGAGAGTTTGACAGCAGAAAATGATGAACCTTTATGGCTATTTTTAAATTGCCTAATGGTAATGGAGTGCTGTAAAAACTGGGATGTTTTTTGTTTTTTCTTTAAAGGGAGTCGATTAAAGACTGAACAAATGAGCAGAGGAGCATGAAATCATGGCTCCATCAGAGTTGAGAGTTAACTTTTGAATTATGGGAAAGAGGATCAGTGATATGTGGATAGGCAAAACAGGACTTTGAAAGTGAAGAGAAAGAGTATGTCTGACATATTTGAGAAGAGCTATCAGAGAAATCAAGAAAAGTGGTGTGGCCAGTGTGATGGACAAGGAGAATAGCTTTCCAGCTATTTTATCTGTAGAGCAAGGTTGCCTTATGTTGAGGCCAGAAAGAAAACTGCTGCAGGAATGCTTTGGGCTTAGATGAAAACATGACTGGGTGAGTGCGTTGTTACTCTAAAATGAGTAACATTTTGGAGCTGTTACTCAGAAAGCATAAAAAATGCAGGCACTGGCTGGCTCAGAAGACCTTGCAAGGAGTTGAAGGTAAAGACTAACATGCAGATTCACTGGCCAGTGAGATCTGCAGCAGGAGAGGGATGTCTGCAGTGACCAAAAAAGGAGTTAAGAGGTTATCTTAAGGAAAGGAAGATGCTCTCAAGCGCAGCATAATAAAGTCAGAACTGACAGCTAGATATGCAGGTTGAGATGTCAGATACTGGCGGAGAATTCAGTTTAGACAGGAGAAGCATTGGAGCAAAAAGCAGAAGCACAAGATACTATTGCAGAAGCAATGGTTGAATCTGTGCATACCAAGTGCGGATACCCAGGGGACTCTGCGACTGGATGGTACTCACCAAAAGTCAGAGACAAAGCAAGCTGAAGCAGTTTCTCCAGGAGACAGGCTGAACAGACAGCCTGTATTGGGGATGGCCATGGAGCTAAGAGAAGACGAGATATTGAAACACATCTTGGTTCATTATCTGAGTAAATGGAGTCCAGGAAGTCCAAGTGCAAAAGAGTTACTGGCTCTGGGCTTTGTCTACAAGCTTATTTGGGCTGTGGTGAGACCAGGATGGGTGGAATTGTGGAGTGGAAAGAGCTTTGGAGATGATCTAAGATGGAGAAAGGCACTCCTGACAGTGGCTAGCTGTTTTGTTCAGTGAATGAAAGATGTTGCAGGATGGAGCAATTGCTGGTGTCCTATCTTGGAGTCTTGCTCTCTAACATTTAGAATGCATGTAAATATTGAGGGGAAAACAAACAGTGAAAGCTTGGCAAGAAGATCTAGCAGGGATGAGAATGGCTATAAGGAAGAGAGGGGAAGAAACCTCAAACCATTATACTAGTGGCATAGCTGTGGGGGAGTGAAGCAGCTAGATGAGGAGCTGCTTAGATCTGAACAAAATTGGGGACCTGAGAGAAGAAAATAGGGATAATTCTATGAAGAAATCTGCAAGATATCTTGCATCAAAGGAAGTGAAAATAAGAGGGGAGGGCTTGGTAAGTGAGTCAAAGATGGTGAAGAGGCAGCAAGGAATACGTGTAGGAGTCAATTAAGCATGAAAGTAGATTGTTATCAAAGAAGATGAGAAGCAGGAGAGAATATGCCATGGGGGTAGTAAGGTCGCTCCTGGAAAAGCAGGTATTGCAGCAACAGCAAGAATGGGGAATGGGGAAGGAGCAAATAACACTTTGCATGGTGATTTGGCAAAGAGGTGGATTTGAGGTTACAGGAAGAGCAAGGAGACTGAGTATAGAGGAAGGTGAACAAGCTAATAGGAACAGCCAGTGGCAACAAGGCTAACTCTTGTCATAAGAAAACCATGTCGATGCCAGAAGCGACAAATTGCCCCCTTTGAAAATGAGATGGGGATCAGCTGTTCTAGCAGGAGGCACAAGCCATGCAGTACCTTGCTTGCAAAGTCCTTTACAGTTGTTGAAGCAGTGATTGCACATGAAGAGGGCGATAACACTTCTCTCCACCCTATCGGGAGAAAACAAGAGCAAGCTCTAGGGTTTTCATTTCAGTTTCCCTGCCTGTCCGCATTTCCCCTTAGCAGCAACAGCAAATCTTGCCCTGCTCTGTTTCCATTTTTGTTCCCTTTTCCCAGCAGTTCAGTAGGGACTTCAGTGGAGCATTAGTCATCTGACAGAGAAATTGGAATGACTTGAACATTTGGGATAGTGTAAAGGTGGGGAAGCTCTGGGTTCTTGAGGAAGGCAAGGCTGAGCATGTGCAGGGAGAAGAGGAAGATGGGGAGATGTTTTCAAAATTCCGATTTGCTTTCGGAATTTTAAATTAATTTTAACTTAGATTTATAAGGCTGACAGGCCTTACTGTGTCCTAGAAGACAGAAAGAGTGTGAAGGGTAAGCAGGATGCAGTAGAGCTGCTGTGGGGAAAGCTGATGCTGTGGTGCAGAGGAGGGAGCTAAGCTAATGACAGAGAGTAAAAAATGTCCTCAAGTGATGCTTGTACAGCCTTTTCTTTCTGTTGCTTTCTGTCCTACAGCGGGGGAGTTTGTAACAGTTGAACCACATCTCTCAGAGGGATCTGGCAGTTGGAGGGCCTTTCCAGAAGCTGAGGAATTCTTACTGGTGTGTCCAACCCCATCCCAAGGTCCTCCTCTCTGCACAGAAGAATCTGAAGGGCAAAAGTGAATGAGGGCATGTTTAATATTTGCAAAACGCTGTCAGAATTCCCTGAGGTGAAAGTGTGAAATATCCCAGGTGGTCTTCAGAAAAAAGCGGTGTTTTTGTGTGGACCTTGAGAGAAGAAGAGGATTTGGCTCCAGTGGGGAAACAAGGCAGCTGCAGCCTTAAGAACAAATAGCTTTGTGTGCAGTTCTCCTTGCTAGCATCTGCATTTTGGTGTATAATTTGAACATTTCACAAGAGTGCTTTCAGATGGTCTTGTGAATGTTTTATGAGTTGTTAAGAACTGGAGTGCGTATAAATGAAAGTATGCAGCCGCTACTGCGTGGGGAGGGCACGAGTGCCTATTTTGGGCTGACAGAGTGATGTTCAACAAACATCTTGTATTCAGGAGGCCAGCAGCTGCTCATCACTGGTGCTTAACTGCTTACCCACCGCATCTCTCCTATAAATATCACTCCCAGGCTTAATGCAGCTTTGTTCTCTTTTCCGCCACAGGCTGCATGCAGATGTGCACAAAAGTAGCACACATGCAGGAGTGGAAAGGCTTGGTCTGAGAGTGTGAGCCTCTGCATTTTGGACACCTGTATCTGAGTCTAGATTCTGGCGTTATGTCACTGGAACAGAAGGGGCTCCTTTAGATCATGACCTCTCTGACCTACTTTACATTTCTGTAAAAGAGTATGAGTTCTGGCCTGCTGGCACTGCTTTCCCCTTGACTAGTAGGAGAGGAGCCTGCAGTGGCTTGCTCTGATGTAGATGTAGGTGCCTGAATTCTGTCAGCATTCATTAGCTGAGACCCTTCAACAGTTCCCAAGCATTTTTATACTTACAAGTGACTTGCTAAACAACTCACAGGGATGTATGTGTCATACATAGCTACCTAAGAGCTGCAAGGAGGTAATAGTGGTGGGTTTTTTTTTTAGGTGTGTTCTGTAGTGTAAAACTTGAACAACTTTGCTACAGAATTAATGGAGAGAAACGTAACGAAACAGCTATAAGGAACAGTGAACCACTTATAATGTCTGGATGGAGAATGCAGAAATTGCTTCACTTTCACAGATTTTCATTACTTGGTCCAGCCTGCATTGTCTTTTTCTATTCCTGCCTCTGGTCCTTTATCTTTCTGCCTCCTTTTGTCAAATTTTTCAGCTCCTGAGGCAAGAGAGGCTTTCCTGAAGCTGCTGCCACCAGGAAAAAATGTTTTCTGTCTCTTCAACACTTCTTTAAGTGGCAGCAGAAAACATCCTTTTTCTTCCTTCTCTCTCTCTTTGCTGTGTGTTTTCCTTTTCTGTAACCAAGGAGCATACCTTACAAAGTATTATAGGGAGTGTTTGGGTGGAAGACGTTCTGCCAAACAAAATGAAGCTGATGCTGAAGCTTGGAGAAGGATGCTCCTAACAATCTCTACATCCCATCCTATCCCTTGCCTCATTTTGGAGGGATATTGAACTGTAGCTGATAGTGACAGGTAGAGGCCACATTTTGGAGGAATGTTAAACTGTAGCTGCTGGTGAGAAGTGAGCGCCATGCCTTGCAGTGTTCGCAAACCACGTGTAGAGCAGCCATCCACGATGGACTGTGCTTGACCAGGCTTTGTTTTTTGTTGAATGGTATTTTGTTGTATAGCACTGAATGAAAGTGAGTTTACTCCTTTGTCTGAAGTGATGCACACAAGCACAATGCTAAGATTGTATTTCCTTGGAAGAATTTGAACCTCCATTTTTATTTTTTCTGCAATCATACACCATTCTGTTTCTCCCTCCCTCCCTCTCTTCCACTTTCTTGCCGATTTCAGGTACTACATGAACCCCTGATTGATGAAGATCCTGTCTTTATTGCCACTTGCACAGAGAGGGAGCTGCGCAAGAGGAAAAAGAGGAAATTCAGTCTCTGGGTTCGGCAATGCTCATCCACTGGTTTCATCTGCCAGGTGAGTTTTACCTCTTCAGATATCTTGATTTAGTTCCATCAGGCCCTTAAATGTATTGCAGGACCAAAGGAAACAGCCAGTTCTCTTCCTTGCCTTGGGGGGGCTACAATGTGAATGCAGCAGGCCTCTGTCTCCCACAGATACTGGATGTGACGGATGGTGACAAGTTCCTGATGCTCTGCTGTATGATTTAACTGAGGGTGC
The DNA here is from genome assembly GCF_963264785.1 of Psittacula echo. Classification (NCBI taxonomy): domain Eukaryota; kingdom Metazoa; phylum Chordata; class Aves; order Psittaciformes; family Psittacidae; genus Psittacula; species Psittacula echo. The sequence continues at coordinate 31,266,242 of NC_137738.1, read as the reverse complement.
CTGTCTCTAATACTGTCCATCTGGCTGCCAGCCCTAAGCTAATTAAATTAAAATAGAGTTAAAAGGTCTGTCTGTTTGTACCTCCTAAGTTTATTTAAGTGTCTAGGTACTGTGACTTCTGTCATTTTAATGAGTCAGCTTCTCTAAGGCTGCGTCTGCAATAGCCAGCGGCATCCAATGGTTTGAATCACTGTGGTATCATGGTGTCCCTTTTTCTGTGAGAATCGTATTAGTGGGATTTCCTGTTACATCTCTTCACAACTCTACTTCTCTACCAAAGAAATAAAATCCGATGTGGCTTCAAGATGAGACATGAGCTTGAGTGGGAGACATGTTAGAGGGTTTGTTTAGTGTTAAAAAGCACTGGGGACGCTTTTTCGAATTCTCAGATTTCCCAATTGCTGATGTGTTTTGAAAGATCTTGAAAAATCTGACCATTTATTTTGATGCCTGGAGGTGAGAGTGCAGATATTTTTCTGTATTTCTTTTTCCCAAGAGCTTCTGTGAAAACGTGGTGTCCTGCATGTTCCAGAGCAGCAGTTCGAAGGTGCAGGCAGGCCATGCACATTGCCTGCTCAGGCTGAATGCATGTAAAAACTGCAGGGCCTGTGGATTTACTGCTGTTGAACACTTGTTCAGAGTAAAATTCAATCTGTGAATCACTATGACTGTTTGAGTGGCTATGTGAGAAAAGAAGCTTGCTGGGAACAGGGGTTTGCATTTCTAGCAATGCTATTCACTCCAAGAAGAAAATTAGGATCATATGTCTTCCATCGCAGTTTTAAAGCAGTTGTTGTGTCCGATACAAAATAGATTCATCTTGTGAAACATCCTTGGAAGTTTCTACTCTCAAGGCTTTTGGAAAGTCATTTGCTACGCAGAGGCAGTGTCCTTAACCTCCAAGGTGAGCTCCACCAGTCCCATGTGCATCTTATTACTGAAGCGTGATATGTGTAGCGAGCACAAAGTTTGCTCATCTCTTTTGCTATGCTTCCCCCAGCCAACTGCCACCAAACTAATAAGTCTTCAGACATGCTGGAGTTTTGAGAGTCTGAGCTATAATTACATTGCACCCCCTGTCCTGTCCATTGACAGAGTAAATTTTTGGAATGTCAAATTAAATAGAATAGATGCTCAGCACTGTCCTAATCCTCCTGCTCCCTTAACGAATTAGATACTCATGCTTCACTTGCATCCAGATGACGTCCATGACCATCTTACCATCCGCCTTCTATTTTCATTCCATGACTTGGCTGTAATTATCATCATCATGCTAAAATGATTAGATAAGGAGGACCTTAGGGAAGGGTGAAAAAGAATATACAGGAGCATGAATGTTCATGCTAAAATGGAAAAAGACTAGTCTGAGGAGGATGGGGATCTTCGACTATGGTATGCTTAAAATGCCACATTCATTTATGCATCACATTTACGAAGGATCTTGCAGAATCCAAAGCACTTATTTGTTGGTTGGTTTATTTACTGTATTAAAACAGAGGTTATTTCTTTTCCCTGTGTTTAACATATGGAGAGAATTGATCTAACGAAGAAGAAAATCCAGTGTTTTCTCCTTTCACATGCACACCTTCTCCATCTCTTGTGAAACTGCCATCATGAAGGAAAGACTTGTTGCCTAATAGTTAAGGACTGACTGGTCTATCACCTGTCTGCTGTCAGAAAAAAATTTACAGCACCCACTTGGAAATATGTAGAAATTCTGTAGTACTGTCTGGATAAATTCCCTCCCTCATTGTTTCCACATGGTGACATCAAGATCATTTTATTCTAGATAAAATAGGACTATAAGCATGTCGTAAATCAGGCTAATTCAGTTTCACCCATCCTTGATGCTGGACATCAAGTGGCAGCACCTGCTGCTGTAGAAGAGAGCTTAAGAAGTTCAGATTGCAGAACCACAGATGTTCCTCTCTGCTCCATCTTCTCTTTGCTTCCCTCATTTCCTTCCAATATATTTCCCTACATGTATGTTACCACTAAGATTCTTTTCAAGCCATATTTTAGTATCTTGATTATAGTTTAAATTATCACAGTAGCTTAGAAGTGTTTCTTTCTTAGAGTATTTGCTAAGTCATCCTATTTAAATCAAAACTCTATTTGTGTCAGTTTTTATTTCTCTCAAAAAGTCTGGAACACTTGCAAGATGTATTAATAAATATGATTGGTAGGACTTTTTCATTTTAGATATAGCAATAGGGCTCATTAATACTCTGCTGAGAGTTCTCAACTATCTGATCAGGACTAGTTATTTTGTCCTGGTAAGGACACATTATGCTCTCTTTCCTATTCTTGTGTGGCTCATAAGGAATGAACATGGTCATGGGTAACTTACTACTACTGATGCCTAGTCCTTGCATAACTCTTTTTGCACAAGGTTTTCTGGTCATTTTGCAGAAGGAGAAGGAAGAGAAGGAAGCACAGGAAGCTGGTGCTATGTGCTGAACCCCGCGGGGAGTCAGGCAGGATGAGCTATTCCCATAGGGCTTCATCCTGAACCACAGGCTCATGGCACAAACATAACCCTAAAGACAGTCCTTGATCCAAAAAGCCATCAATCAACAAAGTGGAAGGCAGTAAGTGGATGGTAGAGAGCACTGGAAAAGGGGCAGTCTGGCCATACTAATCATTGTGATAGTCAGTAATAGAATTATGTCATCAACCTAATTATTCACTTATAAAACTGTGATGATGAGGTGGAGACGAGATAACTTTATGGATGTGTGTATCCTTTTCTGTTCCTTGGGATGAAATTTGTTCTCTGAGGCTATTCTGGACATTCTTCCTTTCCCACACCCAGTCCCTGCCCCCAACTATATGGGTTCTGCACTTGCAGAGCATTCACTGGAAGAAAGTTCTTGCAATAATACATTTCATTTTCACTAATAACCCTTTGAAATGTGTTGATCAGATTTATGAGGTCCTTTAGATCCTTGTGCTGGGACTGAATTTGAGTTCCCACTTTCCACTGCTTACCCTTAAAAAGTGATGAGTCAGAACAGATTAAGGAAAAGAACTGTGTGCCTCTGCAGCTTGAATCTTCACACATTACTGAATGATTTAAAGAGTGCAACCTCGATCAGGGTGGCTCCTGCATAAGAAGGTGAGAAATGGCTCTCCCTGAAAAGCAGCAGACTCAGTGAAGGCAGATGTCTGAGGTTTCTCCACAGATCAGTGGCAGAGGTCTCAGTTGAATAAAAATGACCCCAGACAATGTAAACATCATGCTTCTATAGTGAATGCTATAGTTCATTTTTGATTTCAGAGTACAATCAGCTCAAATACTTCATATCTTGATTTTCACAGAGTAAGAACTTAATTCCAAAATTAAAGGAAGCTTAGAGAGTGCCCCAAAGAATTTATAATTTCACAACACACCACATAAGTGCATTAAGTCACTGGGAAAGGGAGGGGTAAATAAGCCTGGAATTAGTTTTGTTTTCAAGGTCAGAGTTGCAGGAGAGTTAGCCATCTGTGCTTTTGTTTAATAAAGCAGCTCAGAAATGTTGGTGTTTCAGCCTGTTTAAGTTCAGTTTAGAGATTAGTCTGAGCGCTTGGGCTTCTTTGAACAGTGCCCTGATAATTTCTGTTGATGGAACAGTTGCATCTGGAATGCACAGATGTACTGGCTGCTTTGAGTAGGTTCTCAAGGTCAGGCTTTGGCTGGGAGGGGATCCCAGGAAATCTGATCATCTTTTTTTTGCCACTGGTAGCTGGAAAATCCTATCTCCTTTCTTCCTCTGGTTCCCACCAGGCTCTGCCTTTCTAGCGCATGTAGTTCTGTATTGTCAGCATCTGAGAATCTCAGATCTCAATTAAAAGTCATTACCCTCTTGCTCACTGGTATTAAGCGGGAAGGTAGTTTTGCAGATGTGTGATGGGCCAGCCCCATTAATTTCTATGGAGTTTACAATGGAGTTTCTGATGATAAAACTACCTATGTAGCTGTGTCCTTTCTGCAGCTGTTCTCACTTGTTGCAATTCTGCTGGGGAAAGGAGGCTAAAAGCACCAAAGCCTCCTCTCTTCATCACCTAATAGTTTTGCCATAGGAATGCCCCTCACAGATCCCATCCTTTTGTGCTGGGTACTGCGGGTAGAACAAAAAGGCAATCCCTGCCGTAGCAAAGCAGCATTAAGAGGCAGCAGCACCAATGCATGGATTAGCAATTGTGTTGTGTGGGTTGCATCCTTTCTAAGAAGGGTATTGAAGACCAAAAAGAAAGAGCTTTGCAGAGGTTAATGGTGATTTCCAACCAGGCAGGAGAAGGGAAAAATGGAAAGAAGAAAATGTGGCCTTGTTTGGCATCAGTGGTTGGATGCCTGACTTCACAGGGCAAATGCTGGCAGGAATCAGTATACTGAAAATGTATATGAAGAACTCAGTAGGTAATGCTAAACTTCAAAGGCCTGTCTCTGTTTTTCAGCCCCACTTCTGTTTTATGCTTCAAGAGGGAACTGGCAAAAGACTGACATGGTCAAAGCAAAGGGTTAGGCAAGTGATATCTGGGCGGACCACTGTCTGAATGTCAAGATATGTTTAAGCAAGCCAAAGGAAAGAAGGATGATTGCGGTAATTCAGAGGCAGGCCAGGCAGTTCTTGGAAATATAGGAAATGCTTTATCATTGAGGAATTGCAGATAATGAAGCTGCCTGACATAGATGTGGCTGGCCTTGGAGAAGCTACAGAGAGAAATCTGTGTTGTTGGTTGTTGATCCACCATGCAGGTAAGATGTTGAAGTGCCCTCAATGATAATCACATGGAAGAGGAATATCATGGGAAAGAAAATGAAGAGCTTTATTTTAAGCCATACTAGGTTTGCATAGTCAATGCTACCAGCATCTTGCTGCCAGTCTCCCAAAGATCTGGTTAGAATCTTTGAAGAAAATGTGCAGACGAACCAAACATTTGCCAGTCCTCAGAACAAAGATTTTAGCTGGATCTGCATGTCAGTGCAGATTGGAATATTTTAAAATAGGAGGCAGAGGGAGAAGAAGAGAGGGGGGACCAAAGAAAGAGCTTTGTAGGGAACCCCAAGAGCTAGCTGGGAACAGATGGGGAAAGCTGCATGTCCTTTGTATGCTATTTTCACAGTAGCCTTCAGTAGGAAGAGAATGAAAAGAGGCTCAAACAAATGGAAAGATCTGGTCTCAGTAAGAGCACCATTGGTGGTGCCAGTAGGTGCTGAGGAAGAGCTAGAGCTAAGAGCTGACTTGGGAAGAGGGCATTAAAGAAGGTGGGAATATAAGCTGCAGCAGGTTTGGAGTGAGACTGGGGAGAGTCGAGTCTCCTGACAGTGTTGGTAATGGCAACAATTAAAGATGAGGTTTAGGATGAGAGAGGAAGACAGAGTGATGCAGGATCTAGAGACCACTGCTAGCAAAGAGCAGTTGAGTATTTGGCTGTGAAGTCTATAGAAAAAGGAAGCTTTTTTTTTTTTACAGCTATTTAGGATCCAAAAAGTATGGCAGTATTTCTTTGTTCTCTTGCTTTTCTAATTGTGTAACTGAAAAACTTGGTTTCTGTTTTGTGATTGTCTAGACTCTGCCCTTTGTGAGATATTTTGGACAATGTAGCTTTCAAGAATCTTCCTCCTGTTTATTACTACTCCCGCCCTTTTTTTCCTCCAAATGTCATCTATTTCATCTGAGAATTGTACCCTGGGGTGCTTCAATTACGTATGAAGGTAGAGTATTTGGGATGTTCTATTCACAAGTGCTTTCAATTTGCCATCTGAGCTTTGAATATGAGCAGAATCGCCAGTATTTGAGCTTCTAGGGCACTCTTAAATATGCAGTCAAGATGCAGCTTTTGTTCCTAAGTGCTCAGTTTTTTACTCAGTTTCTCACAAGACCTTCTGAACTTTCCACATAAATTTTCCACAGAGTAAATTGCCAACACAGAGCAAGGAAGTTCCTACTGGGTTGTAGCATGGGTGTCTACTCTAAGACCTTCCTTTCTCTGGTAGCACTCCCTCCAGCAGTCTGCCTCTGTAGCCAGACATACGTGGTTTGAGATTCTGAATGGCACATGATTGATTTACCTCTGATCTGTCAACATGTGAAATACACTACTCAGAAATGTGATCTCTTTTCTGACTGCCTCTTTCCAGAACAGTTTGCCCTCTTTTTCTTGGTTTGGAATCACTCAGCACAATCTTCACCCATATTCTGTCACTTGGCCATTCAAGTATATTGATTGAAACCTACTTTTGAGTTTGTGATAGGAGAGGGCAGAAGCAGCTGTAGGTGGAAGGAGAGATGAACCAGAGACTGTGAAAGTCTTTTACTGTCAGGCTTTTAAGGGGAAGAGACTGTTGGGATGTTGCATGGAGACTGAAGGCAGAAGAGAAGAGAGTTTGAGTGACAACTTAAATGATGTGAGAAGAGAGAGCTGCACCAGGATGAAAACATATTGTATTGAAAGTATCTGGTGCAGTAGGGCTGCTGTAGAAAGGAATTGCAGAATTCAGTGTGTAGCTGTTCTGATAAGAAACAAATAATTGAGGGATGACTAGAGAAAGATCCCTTTGTGTACCAGTATTGCAGGATGAAGAGCTTCAACCTGTACTTGCCTCCAAAGACAGATGTAGGTCACATCTATAGAAGTTACCCGTTTGGTGCTGTAGATCAAATGAACCAGTAGGCACTAGCAAAAGACACACAATAAAAATGATCTCTACCAATGCTCGAGAAGCATTACTTTGACTGTCACCCACAGAAGCAGAGGGTGTTGCTGCCAACATCTCCATCTGTTGTCCAGCAGCAGTTGTCAAGCCTGTACTCCTGACGTCGTTTTGCTGTTGGAGCACATGGAAAGGGCACAAAGCTCTAACACTGTCACAGGGCAAACCAGAAGCTCTGGTGAATGGTTTAATAAACATTTTCGGGAGGCAGCTTCTAACTGTGCCTGTGAAGGTCTTGCAGCCGATTTCTGGCAGTTCGGTGCTTTTTCTGTTGACTGCTAACTGTTAAATACCACTTCTAATGCATTGCAGAGTGGGTGGGGAATGCTGTGGGCTTCAGTAGGCAGGATCCTATTAATTTAAGGTAGAATGAAATAAGCTGGGTAAGAGGATGGGAAGAGGGAAAATTAAGACCATATGGGATCCTAGGCACTTGCAAGAATATTTGAAGCTATGCCTCTGCCAGTTCTCTGTACCCAGCCAGTGTTTCACAGCAGCCTTTATGCCTTCCAACATTATGCTGCTGTCACCCATCTTCCCAATAGAGCTGAGCATGATAGAGCTTTGAATGATGCTTCTGCAAAACAAGGAAAATTGTGTGAAGAACAAAGGCAGTGCTTGGATAGGCAAGGAAATGGCCAAATAAATATAAATATATTTATCATTGGAGGAGAAAGGAAGCTTCAGCAGTGGATATGGATATTTGAGTGAAGAGCACTGGGGAGGTGAACAAAGCAAAGGACAATGAGGATCACAAGGTGACCATTGCAAAGGACCCTTGAAATAGGAGCGCAAAGGAAGGGTGCCAGGTGCACAGGGAACTCTGCGAACAAAACCTATGGAGTATGTAGCATACTAATATGAAAACAGTGGTACCTCAGTGGACAGTTGCATGGTAGGCATGCTCTTTAAACTAGCTGCTTGCAGACTCAAACCAGCCCACAGTGTGGAACCAGTTGGCAGACCAGCAGTGTCACCAGACTGTCTCATCCCTTGGAGGGCTGGTAGCTCTACAAGGAACATGAAGTAAGCAGGAGGCAGGAGAGACTGTCAGTTGGCCAAGACTTACTGCAATAAGGGAGGGAAGATGTAGGACACTTTTTTGTAGACTTAGAGATTCCTACTTTGTTTTTAGCCTAGCTGCTATCCAAGGTTGAAACTAATCTGTCTGCATCTTCTGTCTCCACTGCCTTGTCTGTAGATTTTAAAGGTTTGATGTATAGTCTCTGTACTGGAATACCAGTAACCTAATCTAAATTTTGATGCCAGTAATTATGAAATACCTCTCTGGAGTTCTGATTAATGCCCTAATTGACATATCATAATTAGGTAGCCCTTAGCCTTAGTGCTGGGGAAAGCACAAATCTGACAGCTTTCTGAAGTGAATGGAGCATGATCTGGGTGTCTGCAAACATTCCTGCGTTTGTCCTCATCTGGAAACTGTTTCTACCGAAAAAGGGTTGGGTTTGGTTTTTTGGTTTTGCTTTTTTGTGTGTGGGTATTTTTTAGATAAATATTGTATATTTAATACTTTAATTTATGCTGTACTTCTTTTTGGAATTAGTGTGCTTTCTTCCTTCCACACCAACTTTGTTCTTTATCATGTCAATTACTTCAAAATGCAAATGGTGTCTCATTCCTCAGAGATTTTATACATGAAACACTCCTCTGGGGTCTGTTCCATGAGGCATGAATTGCTAGGGAGTATTGCATTAATATGTCTAGAATACCAGTGCTGGGAGATGCACCATGTAAAAAAGGGAGAAGCTGTTCGATTGAATTTTGTTCCTCTTGAAGATCACTGAGTTATGTCATTGGGAGCACTACTGCAAACACATGACCATTTTTGTTCTCTGAGCATTTGTCATAAACTTTTCTGTAGGAAGGAGTGTGTTGCTAAGAGAAACAGATACGTGTAGAAGAAAGCAGTGCTGCATGTTCTGGATGGTTGAGGTCTCAAGCAAGTTTAACAAAAGCTTGTCATGGATGTATCACTCCAACAAAAAGGCAAAATTCCTTTTTCTGCCCCTGAATACTGAGCAAATTTCAGCTTTTTCTCTGATGGGTGAAATTTTCTGAAATTCCTGAAAGATTTGGGTATTTCAGAGCCAAAATCACAAAGGCAGGCCTGGGCAAATTTTCCAGAAAATTTGCATTTGTGCATCTTTTTAAATCTTTGCAAGTCCCATGGTTACAGCACTGTTTGAGTGACAGCACACTCTGCTGCTTCTCGTTTCTCTTTCCAGCAGGCTATTTCTGCTGACTTTCAGAACAAGTTGAAGGTCAGATGCCTAGTTGATTTTAATAAGTGTTCAATGTTGGTGGAAGTTAGGCTTTTAAAATACTGACAGTGAAATCAAATCAAAGGCTTGTGCACAAAGGAAGGGTTATGTGTTTTCTGCCTCTGCATGACAGTGCAGAAGACTCCTCTTCTAGAGGGATCACTCGTAAGAATGATTCAATAGCTTTACTTCAAGTGCTGTTTCAGTTGGTGGACTGTGTTCTGTTAATTATAGTCATGTTACTAAGGGATAAATGTTCCTGCAGTCTAAGCCAACATGTATGTCCACCTATAGGTAATGGTGACAGCTCTCAGGAAATGCATTGTGAAATGGTCTGCACTATAGCAGGATACAAACTAAAGCTCCTGCAGCCTGATGCAAGTGAACTAGGCATTTTCCTATTAACAGCAGCATATTGCTCTGTACCCTGCTTCCTGGTTCAGTGTGTTTCTGTGGGTTGTCTTCAAATCATGATCTGAGAATTAGCGTTGTGCCTGGAGAGTTTGATGAGGATGTTCTGGCTGGTTGGGTATGTGTATTGCTGGCTCCTCTCTTTTATGGGGTCGCATACACACTTTTGTCGCAGCCTAATGGTTCCTGCCAACAGAAATAGATCTGAACATTACTGCAGTGAAGCTAATGGGCCATTTCTTCTGGTCAACTTTAGTGGCCTTTCTTGAAACTGAAGTTCCCATGTTCTCTTTTTGCTGGCAGCATTGAAGTCTATGCAGATTCCGTACAACCCATAATTTCAGTTATGACTGGAGTCTTTTCTTGCTAAGCAGACAATCTTCAAACTGCGCAACAGTGACAAGAACCTCAGAAAGCCCTTAAGCTGAGGCGAAGGACACTATTTATTGGTAGCTGTGCCAGCTAACCTGAAATGGTTTTAAAGCAACAGCCTCTTGAAAGGGACTTTAGATTAATTAGCAGTATATAAAAAGTATCTGCTGCCTTGATTCTCAGCTTATCTCCAGTTGAGCTGAGCAGGTATGTTAGCAATTGCATCCACTCCCTCTGGATTCCTTATAACCTTCTGACTTCTCTTCCCATTTCTCATTTTAAGATTTATGTCCATCTCAAAGAAGGGAGTGGTGCTGACGGGCTGGATGCTTTGAAGAACAAACCACAGCTTCACAGTATGGTGGCCAAAAACCTGTGTCAGAACGCCTCTGGGAAGAACTACATCATCTTCACAGGCCCAAGCATTACCAGCCTGAATCTCTTTGAAGAATTTGAGAAGCAAGGTATGTATGGGGTGACTCACTGGGTTTAAATGATGACAGACCTAGGGGCCTCCTGCCACTGAGTTTACAAAAACTCCCAAAAGGCTTCACTGATGTTTCAATTCCTTGTATAGATAAGTTGGTCATCTCTAAAAGAAGTTCTCATTCATGAAAAGGCACTATACAGAGGACTTTCCAAGTGCTTTTCAAATCTTTAAATTTTCTTAAAGTTCAAAATGAGGATGGAAATACATTTTAAATAAGATTATTTAAAGGCCTTGCTCTTGTTCTTTGCCTCACAAATGTGAGGTTTAATCTAGCAGGTAGCAAATTCAGTAATGTCTTTCTAAAGCATGTATATTTGTCTTTCTACCTGATTGAATATGCTAATGCTATACTGAGATTTTAGTTTAGTTCAGGATTTGTTATATGACTTCATAAGACTTTTTATGATATTTAACAGCTGCTTCCAAAATTCAGTTTCAGATCTGGTACACTCCATCACCTTCCTAGGAATGACACTGTGGGATGGGTGGACGCTAAGACAGAAGGTCTATTGGTTTTTCAAAATCTTGTGGCATTGCTATATAAAGAAAATCATGGGGAAAACATGGAAGTGTTTGTTTAATGAGGCCATGGAATTATCTGTGTTTACCATGAGTTACTAGGGGCTAGCTCAGAGGTTTTGTAGGGTGATGTTGAACTGGAAGAACCAGGAGACACTGGGAGAGGTAAGGTGCTAGAGATGTCAAGCAGTGAAGTCAGAAAGAGCCCTGGAGGAGATGAGTGTTTACTGACTCTGCTGCAAAACAGCTAATATCTTGTCAGCACCTGCTGGGATCCTCCTGCGGTGGCAGTAGGTTTGGGTAGAGGCAGGCAGAGAAGCCTGGACTCAACAGAGATCTCTCCTAATGTATCACGCAGCCACCCTCATCAGTGACCTTAATGCTTTTTTTTTTGGCATGTGGCTTAGCCAGCAAAATCTGAACAGGCACGCATCATGACCAAGAAGTGTCATGAGAGCCTATTGAAAATCATCTATGCTCAGGTGCTCATGACAGTTCAAGACACATTCTTAAACTGACAAATTTACTTTTATTATTTAAGAAAATTTGGTTTCTGGGCTAGAGCGGGATCAGCAGTAGAACGATGCAGTTGAGAACTGAAAACAAAAATAAACTGATATTGATCTTAACTACTTTACATTGTTTGGGTTTTGGGGCGGAAATAGGGAGAGATTGAAATAACCCAATAATATAGTTAATAATTTAAATAAGCTAATAATAAACTTTTGGGGAACTTAAACTGACATTTAAGGGAACTAAAGGGAATTCTGGAAAATACAGAAAGAAGCACCCACTAAAAATGTATTAGTTTGTCTCAGAATTCTTGATGAAAAGGACCTGGGGTCTTGGTAGCCACCAAGTTGAACATGAGCAGCCCAGGCAACAAAATGGTCAACACCCTCCTGGGCTGTGTTAAAAGGTCTGTGGCCTGTAGAGGCTACATACAGGAGATGATAATTGTCTCCTACTGGGCACAGTTCTGGACAACATGTCCCCCAGTACAAGAAAGTAATTGATAAACTGAAGTAAGTTCAGTGGAGAACCACCAACCTTACCAGGGGCAGTACCACATGCTCTGATATGGGGAGGGAAGTGTGCTTGTTCAGCCTGAGAAGAGTAGGCTTCAAGAGGACCCAACAGCAGCCTTATGCTATCCTAGGGAGGTTATCGAGAGTTATAGCAGCCTTCCAGTACCTAAAGGGGGCCTACAAGAAAGCTGGAGAGGTACTTTTTGCAAGGACATGTAGTGATAGGGCAAGGGGGAATGGCTTTAAACTGGAAGAGAGTAGATTTAGATGAGACATTAGGAAGAAATTCTTTACTGTGAGGGTGGTGAGACACTGGCACAGGTTGCTCAGAGAAGTTGTGGCTGCCACATCCCTGGAAGTGGGAAGTGTTCAAGGCCAGGTTGGACGGGGCTTTGCACAACATGGTCTAGTGGAAGCTGTCCCTGCCCATGATAGGGGGCTTGTAACTAGATGATTAAGGACCCTTCCAACCCAAACTATTCTATGACTCTCTGAATGGAGCTTTTTTGCGGTGGCGCATCATGGAAGGACAAAAACAACAGACAAACTGAAACAAAAAAAGTAGTTCAGACTAGATGTAAGGTTTGTCCTGTGGGCAATGCAGCAGGATCCCCAGAGTGGTTGTGCAGTCTCTGTTCTTGGACGGTTTTAAGCCCAGACAAAATAAAGCCCTGAACAGTGCCATCTGACCTCAGAGCTGACCCTACTCTGAGCAGGGGATGGGACTAGAGCCCTCCTAAGTTCCCTTCTAACCTGAAATACCCTTTAATCCATAGGATCCTGTGATTCAATGAAGACTTTTTTAGAACCTTAACTGTCGTTTGCTTTTCTTAACCCTAACCCACACATGCATTACTGCAAAATCCACAGTTCTTTATTGAAAGCCTGCTGCGTAGCACCTTCACTGTACCACAGTAGAGATATGTGCCTAGTAATATAAAGCGATGTTGGTGAACATAATTCTAAGATCTATGAAGATACCAAGAGCTGAGAATACTTCAGAAAATAAGACAGGGCTTTTTGATCTTTTTCAAAATAAAAAGCCCGAATAGGCCTCTTTTTTTTCAGGGGACATACAAAGCGTTTCTTTCTCTGGCCTCTGAATAGAACGGGAAACCTGCACTGAAATGCCCCAAATTCTCTGTTCTGCGAGCAGACGGCTGTCATTGTTACTTGCTGTGACATTCATTCATAGTTCAGATTCTTTTTTCATTATTTCTAAGCATTGGTGTTGCCCATTACAGAGGACAGCCCCTCCTAAAGCTCTGTGTCCCATGCTTCTCTTAAACATAGGGTCCCCTGAAGTCCCTTTTGTGCTTTCTGAACCAGCAGGAGCAGCTGGCTCTGTCCTGCAGAGTGGCTGGGGTTGGCAAAGCTGTAGGAGCTGCCAGCCTGGTTGACCATGGCACTCCCACAAGCTTTGCAGGATGCTGCAACTCCAGCGTATGGACTAAAGCAAGCTCTCGCCTGCTTCCCACATAGGCCCCCCAGTTGCCCTAGCTCTGACTTGACCCAGCATTACATGCAGGATGAGTGCAGAATGTGTATTTTTACCTGAACTTGTTCAAGCCTGGCTAACTTTGCAAATGGTACTAATGAAGATATGGTGAAACAGGCTTCAGCACAAGCTCTCCAGGGTCTGGAGACCCCAGGGTGAATCTTGGGTGACTACATCACATTTCCTCATCTTTGCTAAGCTAGCTTAGGTGTACGCATTTATATTGCATTTAGTTTAAAAAGACCAGAGGAGGACGGCCTGTCTCCAATGTCTCCTGTGTATGTGGCAAACACCTGTTGTGATTCTGATTTAATTACACACAAAAACTTCATTGAGCCAGATGGGCATAATTTTTATTGCTTCTATTGCTATAGTAACTGGGTGGTTTTAAAAAACTCTGCAGATTAAGGGTGTCATCCATGATGAGAGATGCCAGTAAATGTGCAGAAGTGCTGCACTTTTCTAGGCTATACATCAGGAAAGTTACACAGTATGTGCGTGAGACTGGAAGAGGTTCCCAGGAGTGAGAGGAACCTTTATTCTGCATGAGGAGTGAAACATCTGCTGGAAGCTTTCTGCAGGCTTATTGCTCGAGCTAAAGAAAAGGCTACAATTAATTATTATGTGATCTCAGAGATGGGTGTTGCAGTTCTGAAGCTCTAGCAGAATAATGTACTTACTAGCTTGGTTTTATACCTTTGCAGTCTCCTGGAGAGTTCAGCGAGTCCTAAATTTTAGGCAGCTAAGGAAATTCTTCTCATGCTTGCCGCTATCAGAGTGGGAAGATTTTAATATTGACTAGAAGAAAGCTTTCTAGAAGTTTGTTCTGTTAATGCCAAAGTTTGCAAATTTGCAGGCTTTTCTCATTGTCTTTTGTGGATGGAACTTAGAGATTTTGAGGGACCGATTCATTCCTTAGAAAAAACTGATGGAGTACAGATTTCCTCATTCAGAATGAAGATGCCCCATGGCTGTGTTGGTTGATCTTCTGAAATGAGCGTGTTAAATTTCTGATGGAAGAGCTCCGTGTAGACCTGCTCACAGCAACTGGACCAATTGATGAGTATTCGCAATTTTTCTATTAGTATTCCTGTAGCATCTGTGAGCTGTTGAGGGGATGCTCAGCATGCCTGGCGCTACATGAACCAAGGACCAAGGCACTCAAGCACTCAGGTCATTCCAGAAAGACAATGGCAGAAAAACCACATAAATGGAAACCCAAGAAACAGAGGCAACATGCGCAAGGGAAACCAGACATGGTAGTCTGACTTGGCATGTCTCCTGTAAGGATATCCAGTTGTCCAACGTGCAGAATTCAGCACAATGAAAAATCTGATAAAGCAGACCTAGCTGACAGATGAGCTTTACACTGCCAAAAGCCTCTGCTGCCATATGAAGGATGTGCACAGATGTCATCATTATCCATGGCCTTTGTTTGTTTTGGTTTTCTTTCTCCACTTTTGTGGATTAGCAGAAAGCCTAGGGAAACTGAAGAAATTTCTATCCAGTATTTCCTTGAGTTCAGTTAATTTGATTAAAAAGATCTGTTTCTCTTGGACTATTTCACCACCTAATGACAAATTCAACCATTGTCATTATTAATGTTGTTTCTGAATCTTGTTTGTGCCTACCTGGTTGCACTGACATGTGTTTTGTGGTGTTAGATTTTATTAATTGCTTCATTCATGTATTTGCCTCACAAAAGACCAAGAAGCTTTTGTGAGGAGTAGAATGTGTCACCTGTGTGACCTCTGATGTCTGTACTAGTCAAGATCAGTGCTCGTTCCACTAGGGCACCTTGGTTTATCTCCTTTCCCTAAAATCTGTTTTAATTGAACTTGCATTTCCACCTTCTCTATCCTTCTGGCACGTGCACTTTTTAAATCAACCAGCAGTTTCAGTGGTTCTTAATTGCTTAAGCAGCATTTCTTTAGCAAACCAGATGATGCAGGTGCAAGGAGTAGTGAGCTGAAAATCAAGAACCGGGCAGCACAAAAAAGCAATAAATTAAACTGGAGTTTGTCAGTTATGTATGCTGTGATCAAAAGCATTATGGGAGTCATGCAGGACAATTTATTTCAGTTAACATCTAAGCTGCTATATGTTTCCCTACCTCCCTGCTCCCTCCACATTTTATTCTCTTATTTATGCATCAGAGACTCTTGGATCATAAATTCTGATTTGTTCCATAATGCATATCATTGTTGGGGTTATTTTCCATCCAATTTTCAAACATGTTGTAAAGAGTATTACACAGGTTATAGATGTTGTTGTTGAGAAGGTACCCTGAATTCTTCTCCTTCATCATAAATGTTTAGGAGGTGTCAATACATTTTATCAAGACAGCAGGCTTTCTGCACTTGTTTCTGTTTCCAGAGACATTACTGTCGGACACAAATCTTTGATATTACAGGAGAAGGCCAGTGGAACTGCAAAGTTGTAGGGCAAGCTCTTGTCATTTCTCAAGTCATTAAAGTCACTCCACTGCTCTTGCTTTCAGGGTCCATGCAATGGCTTGCTGATAGAGAATATTTTTGTTCACATGCAGAGATTTACTGCTGTGGGTTGCTGAGCACCAGGAAGAGTGACTGCACAGGCCTACCTCCATCCATGCTGAACAACCCTGAAACTCCCCAGTCCAGAGGACAGTACAGAATAAGAATGAAGGGAAACATGTCCTTGATCTGCTGGTACAATAAAGGGCACTTTCGTTTTCTGACCAATGCCTATTCACCAGTTCAACAAGGTAAGCAATGTTCCTACTGCTCATCTCAAAAGTGCACGGGCTTTATGTGACAAGCAAAACGAGTCACTGAGTTTTAAAATAAGCCTGACCAAAGAGCTCAATCGTAATATCTTAGATAAACAGTAGCAGTAGTGATTACTTCCCTTTTGTGTCTTCTTAAGCTGTTCTCTTTTCCCATACAAAGGTTAAAAGCCTGCTGCAATGCAGCCTCCTTTCCTGAGCTGGTGGAAGCAGTGTCCTTTTAGGTATAAAGATTATATCTTTGCTGATGGTCAGAGAAGGAAAGATGGTGGTTGTGTTATGCTATACTAGCCCCATTTGCAAAGCATCTTACAGAATTGCTGCTACAGAAAAATTAATAAATGTCATGAGGTACTTAGAGCTCTGAGCAGATCCTAAAATTAATTTATCTTATCCAGTAAAAACTTAGTCACAAACAAACATCTTTTTCTAGAAGTCAATGTGATTAAGGCTTCCTGTTGTATGTTAAAATGATTTTAGCAGTTGAAGAAAAGAAACCAAAGCAGATAACTTGGATAGTTCTAACAATTGCAAAGAGCTTCTTGACACTGAAATCTTTTTGAAAGCATACAGATGGTTTTAAGAAGGTTTGGAAACTTCTGTAAGATGCAGTATGATTAGCTGACTCTTTGAAATTAATCTTTCAGTGAAAATCTTGATTCAGTTTCTTTTCAGTTTTATTATTCAGATTTATGTATAACTGTGTAAGACAGGTAAGAATAACCTAAATCTTTAACTGTAAAGCTACCAATTCAAAGGCATCTTGTACACTCATGTTCTGAATCCTCAGTGACTCTCACATGTGTTTACAGACTGCAGAAGCAAAGTTAAGGCCTTGAATTACTGTATGGTAAGCTGAGAGGTTCGCTTAGCGTGTTGTTCAGTGCCTTGCCGGAAGGCTCATTACCTTAGCAAAGCGCGGCTGATCCTGAGGAGTTCTGCTGGACAGTCCAGCACAGCAAGGACTTGGTGACTCACATGGACCAGTGTCTGAGCACAAATGCTGAAAATACGTATGTGAAGGAAATAGGACACTTTGGGGACCCTGCTGAAGCCAGTCCCCAGAGCAGTGTTGCTTCCCACAAGGGGCGTGGAATTAGATTATTCTAATCTGGACAAGAGTTATCACTACATGTCACTTGTTTTTTATAGGCTAGCACAGAGCATTTGGTTCTAATTCATAAATATTACTAGAAAAACACTCTGTTTTCAAGTTAACAGTGTTAACTGTTAAAAAAAGGAAACAAAAGCAGACTCTGCACTCGCAGCATCCTTTACAAGGAGCACACGGAGGTGTGGGCTGTTGTGTTTGACCTTGGGTCTGTTTTGGCCAACATGGGACTGTGTGAGGTAGTTTGTGATGGACAAGACCTGCCCAACACATTGCTCACCAAATGCTGGCTGGGACAGTTGACATAGTTCACAGTGAATCAGAGCAGAAAACAGGGACTGCCTTTTTAAAGAGTGGTGCTGGGGAGAAGAGAGTCTCTGGTGGAGAGCTGGGAACAGATGGATACTCGGTAGGAAGGCAGGAGAGCAGATTGCCTGCCTCTAATTTGGCATCTCCGTAGTCAGTGCAGCAAAGCTAGTTTAAACCATCTGAAAGCTGGACCACCAAAGTGTCCTCTAAGGCATGTAAATATAGAGGAGGAATCTACTGTCCTTGAGGAAAGCCTGTAGCACAAACGTGCTGGTGCATGTGCATTAGATGGGAGAGGAGACAGGGACAAAGGAGAGTAAAACCGACACAGGGTAGGACAGAAACTGGCATCAGTGGGATTACCTGACAATGCATGGTGTGTGTTTGCACTGGGTAAACGTTGGTAGGGGTGGAGGAGACCATGGAGAGAAAACCTTAAAAACATAAGGCAAGAGATGGTCAAAACAAAACAGAATGACAAGAGAGATTAATGTAGCTAATAATGAGCTATTTATTGCAATCTAAAGGAAAGTCAAGAGGGTAAATCTTGCCTGCACTCAGAGTGCAAATCCCACCCAAGCCAGAGGCACCAGGAGGGCAGTACACTTGTCACAGCTGATCTATGAATACTATTCTTAGATGCAGCAGGTTATTTATTATAGATGTTTTGAACCAATGTGTCATAATACATCATCTCAGATGCTAAAGGATGAGTTTTATCTTTAGTCTTGCAAAAATGTCCTGCTTACTCTGCTATCAAGCGTGAAGTTTCTGCCTAGAACAAAATTCAGTGGGGTTTTTAATTTCCCGTAAGCTTTAACTTCAGTTAATTTTCCCTTGTGTCTGTATTACAGAAGAACTGAGAAACCAAAAGAGATTGGGACCCCCAAAGAGTAAAAAAGTTACCCTTATTCTAAAGCAGGTGAGGTATGTGCTGACCCAAATGTCCCCATCTGTGGGAAAAGGCTGCATTTTTGTTTTTCCGCTCCAGATCTGGTGCTTACTTTCCCAGCATCTCCATTACGATATTCTAGAAATAGCTACAATCTTTTCTATTCCTCAGATGAAGCAGGATGGAGCAGGCAGTAACCTCACTTGCTGCACAGAATGACAAGAATGACAGAATGCACAGAATGACATCTTTAGCAAAAACTTGTTGAACCCAAGATATTTTTAAGTAGCTTCTTTCTGAGAAGAGCTTTCATACCTGCTCTTCACCAACCAGCTCTACTTAAAAGCTAGGTAGACAATAGCTAAGGATAGAAAACAAAGCTTGGGAAACACATGCAATGACTAAATTGCTGAAAATGTTGTGTTGGCATCTCACAAGTGCCTTGTAAGAAGATGTGAGATGTGGAGGCATCACAATTGTATGAAGCAGTTATGTAAGTAAGTCCCTGTATGGTTATTAGCCCAGGAGAAGCTGGAGTGAGGAGTGTTCAGTGGCAATCTAGTTTCCTGAAAAAATCAGCTTGTGGGATTAGCCAGGAAGTGGAAAGTCTGAGGATATAAGCATAATGTTTAAAAGTATGGTTCAGGATGAGGAAGCTTATGGTTTTAACTAGAAATTTCCATATGTCCTTTGTGAGACTATATTTCAAACAAGCTGATGGCTGTCCGTGGTGGCAGTACGGCAGCCAGCACTCCTTCCAGCACACAGGCAAAGACAGCACAGGCGGTGCGTTCCCTGGAGTGCTGCCAGGGATAGGAACACAGCGATGCTGGGGGAGAACCAGGAGGGGAAATAGCTCATCGGATGTGCTGGTGAGTCAGCTGGCTCGGGACTGCTTGCCGCAGAGACCTGCAGCTAGGGATGACCCAGCTCTGGCATTTGTCTTCCCTGGAGAGGTGGCCTATACCTACAAAACAAGCCAAGGGAAGGCTATAAAGACAATGTGCCTGTAAAGCTATTTGTATTCTCAAAACAGGGGAATGTTACATGGAATACAATAGAAAGTGAGAGGGAGTACATGGTACCAGCTTAGCTACCACTGCATTTTTTTAAGGGTTGCGAATACAAAGCAAATTGCAAAGGAAATATTAATCCTCCAAGAAGTAGAAAGGAGGAAAGAGAAGAAAGCAAGAGGAAAAAGGGAGGGGATTTGTCTGTAAAACACTGGCACCGGGAACATACTCACCCTTTCCTGACCTACCCAGGTGGGATGGCAAGTGATTTTGCAACACTGATGCAGGCTGGTGGTATATCAGCCCATTTTACCTCATGCTGGACAGATTTTTGTGGGACTCATTAAAAGGATTAAAAAAAAAAAAACCACTATAAGTATCAATTTGACGGGTGGACCACTCAGTGGATGAAGAACTGGCTGGATGGCCGCATGCAGAGTTGTGGTCAATGGCTCGATGTCCGGCTGGAGACCAGCAACAAGTGGTGTCCCTCAGGGATCAGTGTTGGAACCGGTCTTGTTCAACATCTTTGTTGGTGACATGGACAGCGGGATTGAGTGCGCCCTCAGCAAGTTTGCCAATGACACCAAGCTGTGTGGTTCGGTTGATACACTGGAGGGAAGGGATGCCATCCAGAGGGACCTCGACACGCTTATAAGGTGGGCTGATGCCAACCTTATGAAGTTTAACCATGCCAAGTGCAAGATCCTACACCTGGGTCGGAGCAATCCCAGGCACAGCTACAGGTTGGGCAGAGAAGAGATTCAGAGCAGCCCTGCAGAGAAGGACTTGGGGGTGTTGGTCGATGAGAAAATGAACATGAGCCGGCTTCAGTGTGTGCTCGCAGCCCAGAAAGCCAACCATATCCTGGGCTGCATCAAGAGGAGCGTGACCAGCAGGTCGAAGGAGGTGATCCTGCCCCTCTACTCTGCTCTCATGAGACCTCACTTGGAGTATTGGGTGCAGTTCTGGTGTCCTCAACATAAAAAGGACATGGAAGTGTTGGAACAAGTCCAGAGGAGGGCCACGAGGATGATCAGGGGACTGGAGCACCTCCTGTATGAAGACAGGCTGAGAAAGTTGGGGCTGTTCAGCCTGGAGAAGAGAAGGCTCTGTGCAGACCTCATAGCAGCCTTCCAGTATCTGAAGAGGGCCTACAAGGGTGCTGGGGATGGACTATTCATCAGGGGCTGTAGTGACAGGACAAGGGGTAACGGGTTCAAACTTAAACAGGGGAAGTTTAGATTTGATATAAGGAAGAAATTCTTTACTGTGAGGGTGGTGAGGCACTGGAATGGGTTGCCCAGGGAGGTTGTGAATGCTCCATCCCTGACGGTGTTCAAGGCCAGGTTGGACAGAGCCTTGGGTGGCATGGTTTAGTGTGGGGTGTCCCTGCCCATGGCAGGGGGGTTGGAACTAGATGATCTTAAGGTCCTTTTCAACCCTAACTACTCTATGATTCTATGAGTCTAAGTATGTGAATGTAATGAAAGAGATATTTATTTGTTTGACTGTTTTTTTTTCCCCAGCCCTTGGAGTACATTTAAACCCAGTTTGGGGAGGCAGAGGTGAGAGTATCTTGAACAATTTAGAGGTGATATCATTTTGGCCTCTTGTAAAATCAGACTACTAAAGACAGCAGATAAATTGCTGCTTGGCTCAGCTGCAACATGACATTTAGTATGTGTCATACGTCTTGCTTCAAAATAGAGCCTGCCAGCTAGGACAGCACAGGGGGCTTGACAGAGATAATGGATGGAGTGAGACTTCCAGCTGAAGGAATGAAATGGTAAAGTCTGTAATCAAAATGTGAGGAGCATTTTAGGGATGATTGTAAAATGAGGTGGCAAAAGAAGGGCAATGAGAGTTTGAAGACTTGAGAAATGAGAAAGCCCAGAATTGTACCCATATTGAAAGAATGCTGAGAAAGGATGCAACCAAGTCTGTGCTTCGTTAGACCTGGAGAAAAATAGTGTTGTACTTGGGAGCAAATAGGGATCCTCACTAGACAGTGTGCTGTAGACACTGAGCAAGAGGTGGTCCCACACCCCGGAGAGCTGACCATCAAACCCTGGAGGGACATAAAGTCAAAAGTTAGGGAATAGACTCCTCTACTGTAAGTTTTTATTCATTCTTCCCTCCTACAAGGAGCTTCCCCTGGATAGGGAAAACACGGAGGACAGAAATAATAAATCGGAGAAGAGCTAGGGGGGTTTCTTGGGGGAGTGTTGAACTCACAAATACTGCTGTAGTATTGGAGAAGGCCAGGTCAGAGGGAACAGGGCCCGTTCTTGGAGTAACCTGCTCTAGGCACATCTTTGCCTATATGAAGAGGGGTTGGTAGGTAGGTACAGGGGACTTGTTGCCTTACCACAGATTTCTGCAGTAGGCAGTGTAGTCTTTCCCCACGATGAGCTGAAGTATCTAGCCAGCTGACCAGGCAGGGCAGGAAGCATCACTCACAGGGGGAGAAATATCTGTTTAGCGCCACTGAGCAACCTAACTGTACTTCTGAGCTCTGGCTCCCTATAGCAGCAAATGAGGCTGCTTCTCATTTCAAAGATACTGTGGTTGTGGCTCCTTCAACTCTCCCACCAACATCACCTCTGTCTTGACTGGGTTGAGCCAGTTGACTCCTGCTTAGTGTATTTTCCTTTCTTTATCAATTAACACCCAGTGGCACGAAGGCAGTGTTGCTCTTGCTTTCCATGGGTGGAGATAAGGGATTTAATTTCAAAGGACTCATTTGGGACCTTCCGAACTCAAAGCATAAACTGGTAAGTCACAGCTCTAGACATGACTACAACTCATTGGGAACCAACAGAGGAAGGACTAATACTGCCTGTAGGGGGCTGCTGTGGGTCTACGGCCATGTGTGTTTTTTTCTGAACATGTGGTAAAAAGGTTTGTATCTAACGCCTCTCCATTTCCAGCTGATAAATGACCCCTCTTCTTACCCTTCCACTTGCTCAGTGTACTACCAAGAAAAAAAATAATCAAACTAGCATCTCTGTTACAGAGAACTTCCCAGTTTTAGGTCAGAAACTGTCAATAAGATTTATTTTATAATAGACTGTATATAGAAACCATATGTTTTAATTGCTAGACCTATGGATTTCAAACTGTTATGTTTCTAATTGATGCAGGAGTTATAATTAAGAGAAAAAGTGGAGAAATTCCATGCCCATTGGCAGTTGAAGCCTTTGCTGCTCACCTCAGCTATATCTGCAAATACGATGACAAATACAGCAAGTAAGTAAGAATAGGTGTGTGTGTATATTTCTCTGTTGCTGAATTGTTTGAGTACTCCATGTTCAGATGCAGCTGAGGGCCCAATCCTGCTTTCAGGGTATTAATATCTAACAAAATTCCTGTTTCAAGTCAAAGATCGGAAGCTGGGTCTCCACGGGCAAGAGCTGCATTGCTAGTGTTGTTTCTGACTCTATCTACATATCCACCTGTCAACAAAACTTGAGACTTATGTGCTTAGCATCTTGACTTTTAAGAAGCATTGGGAAGATGAGCCTGCAGACTGATGTTCTTGGCCACATCAAATTGAAGGCTTAAACAGAGATCTCAGCAAGGGTCTACCAGCTCTACAACTGTCTCAGGCTAGCTCAGCTCTCCTCTCCTATCAGCAGATGGTGTTGCGGTGATTATCTGTCCCAACTAGAGCCAGCAGAAAAAGATGTTCAGTTATGGATGTAAAGCTGATCTAGATGACCTGGGACAGCAGAACGCTGGTCTTTTAGCCTCTGAATTCCAGTTGCGGTCCTTCATGTTAGCTGTTAATGTAGCAGGGAGAAACAGAAATGAGCAAGAATAGCAGTGGTGAAGCTTGGCTGTGGGAATAGTGAAGAAGTACAGAAGATTTCAGGAACTAAAAATTGAAAAGAGAGAAAAAGCAGCAGCGATTTTTCTAAGCCAGTTCTGGGCAAGGCAGCAAGAATTCAGTAGAAGAGATGAAAGAGGAGGAGGTGGTTGCTGGAGACTGATGCTGGGATCTTATCTGAGGAAATCAATACGAAAAAGAAGTAAAGTAGTAGATTTAAATGGTTACAAAAAAAATGAAACTAGGAAAGTTGAAAATTTTATGACCAAAGAGTGGTCCTAGATTTAGTCACAACCTAAATATAAGGATGTCAGTCCTTTCTAGTTCTGCCTTATGGATTATTGCTCCACATACCAGCACTGCATGCTCTAGCTCTACCCCCACATCCTCCCACCTGCTGTTGACAGCAGCAGAAATCATTCTTTGCTTGCAACAGAGATAAACAAGAGGAGAAGCATCAGCAATCTTCCCTAAACTGTAACATAATGTGCCTGAGGCATTTATTTTAGTTACAAATTTAAGGGATTCAGACCCACAGCTCCCATCACGTGGATGTTTGTCATGGGTAAGCTCAAGGAGTCTGTATCTATGCTCTTACATGGAATTCTGTAGAGGAAAGTGTTGCTGAGGCTTTGCTTCTGAGAGCAAGGAAGTTTCTTCCCCTTTGGGACTGCAGAATCTGTGCGTGGGGTGATTTCTTTCATCCCAGCTGCAAGCGTTTGGCTGAACAGTGCTTTTCCCTCCCCTTCTCTCTTGGCTTTTTAGGTATTTCATTTCTCACAAACCAAACAAGACCTGGCAGCAAGTATTCTGGTTTGCCATCAGCATCGCTATAAACAATGCCTACATCCTCTACAAAATGTCAGAGGCCTACCATGTGACGAGGTATAGCCGCGCACAGTTTGGGGAAAGACTTGTAAAGGAGCTTCTGGGCTTGGATGACACCTCACTCTCCCATTGATGCATTGCTTTTGGTGGCATAGACAGGGGCTGGAGGGTAAGCAGAAGAAGACACTGCACCTGGAATGACAAAGCAAGGAACTTGTGACACCACCAGTGCTGTCATCCAAAAATGCCAAGTGATGCCACTAGAGAGGTGGAAACTCTGTTCTAGTAGGAGCCGGATGTAAACATGTCCTGCAGAAAGTGCCACTGGAAAAGCTGACACAAAATTGCATATGTGAATGCCCTGTGGTAATCTATATGCCAGAAACAGACTTATATTAGTTGTCATATCAATACTATGTGTTGAACAGAGTCATCTTGTAAAGTTCCTCTCGGGCTAAGAGCTTGTCATAACCTCACGTGGCTCAGCAGTCCTAGGAGGGCATTACAGAAGACTCTGTACCTTGCTTGGAGTTATTAAATTCTGGGACAAATAACGTAAGTCTGCACCATGGGCTGGGGTGGGGAGTGTCTGCCATCCTGTGAGGCATGCTGCTGTCCTCCCAGTGTGCTAAATGAAGCAGTTCAGATACATGAACACGGAAGCAAGCATATTGACAAACACAGCCTTCACAGGCAGGCAGGCAGCCAGGAAGTGAGGACCAGTTAAGACTTTTTCTTTCCTTTTATGTTTGGGGTTTTTTTTATTTATTTTTTTTTTTTTATTAATGTAATGTAAGGCAATTTGATCCCAGTTAGAACACAGCAAAATTAGAAGAAACAAAATATCTTAATGAAACTAAAATGGAAATACATTACATTGATTTTCTTTTTTTTCTTTTTTAACCAGGATGAGACATTTTATACAGTATTACTCACTGTTTGTTTGTGTAAGTATTAAACAGTGAGTAAACCAGTAAGTAATACTGCCTCACATCTTAACTGCCACGGTCTGTGTACAGGTGAGAAATCAGAGTATATCTTGATTTCAACTGTATCTTAAATGTTGCTTAAAAATCTAATGTAATGGACTGTTAAGTTTTTAGGAACAACAATTTCTTTCTTTTACTTGTGTAACTCTCAAGACTTGTTTTGGTCCATTTTAGGACTTCATTTGGCACAGAGTTGGCAGGAAAAAAAATAAGTCACTAATAGCAGTGTGTTTCCCATTATCACTGTGGGGTGGACTGTAAGAATTCTTATTAGAATTCGGGGCTCGTCACAGTAGTTGTAATTAAGCGAATTACATGTTTAGCAAAATAACATGGCATTGTGTTTTACAAGAAGGAAGTAGTTCAATTGCAACCAGACCTTAAACCTTACCAAAACAGAGCAAGCCCAAACAGTTCTCCTTTTCTGAGTAACACTGTAGAGGACAAGCATAGTCATAAGCTGGTGCCCAGGGTTGAAACACCACATTTTGGTGCTTGTGGAATCTGAAGGCTGCTGAAGCTTTGGAAAATAATGCTGAGAGAGGTATGATTGAAACTGTGGAGAGTTAATACTGAGGTGAAATACTACCCTGCCGCCCTCCACATGTTATTGATTTCAGTCCACAATTCAATCAGCAAAAACCCCTGTATTCCAAAGGTTAGCAGTAATGGACACAAAAAGAATTGCATTAACTTACAAGGCAAAAACATGTTGCTTAGAGGACCAGTTGGTTTTAGGTGCCCAAAGCTGTAAAGTTCTACCAAAGAATGACTTGGGTTGATTCAGAGGAACGGAGCGATTGATTGTTTTCATCAGTGTAATCTTCACCAGGGTATATGTATCTATCTGGCAAGAGCCAACAGAGAGTAATGAGCATGAATTTGAGAACTCTCCAGGTTTCCTTGTTATGTGATGTGCAAATGCATAGCATGTATATCATAACAGGAAAAATCCAGCAGGGATTAGTGAATTACTGACTAGCCCAAAGCACAGCTTTGCACTGACATCTTTCTACTTCCACCAAAGTCTTATTTGTTTGGAGTAGGCTTAGACACAGATCTCACCTGGTTGCAGGGAGATTAAGGGGACAGCAAACTCTGTGGTGGCTCTGCTTGCAATGCAGCCTGGAGACTGTCCCACATGTCGTGCTGTGCCTGCCAGCTGCACGATGTGCAAAAGTGGGTTTCCTAAGCATGCCATTCTACGTCTCAGTCTGCAAGGTCTCCCACAAGGAAACATGGAAGATAGGACAAAGCCTTGTGCACTGAGGCCTCCAAGTCTCAAAAGGAAGGAGAGGGTTTGTACCACTCTAGTCCTTGGCAATGTCAAGCTGCATAGGAGCCCAAGGATGAGTTCAAGACTTCTTGGCCTTGCAGAGAACTAAGACCACCCCTTTTCAGACTGAGTGAGTGTGGTAGCTGGTTCTTGTCAAGTATTCAAAGGGAGAGAGGAGCTAGTGTGAGGAATGAAAAGCAATGTTCAGCAACATAAGCCTTCAGTTTCCTTTTTCTAGAGAGTTCCACAGAGGTACCTAAAGGCAAATAGTGTTCTTGCACCCTGCTTCAGACAATACCAGCCTATATTGAAACAGGAAGAGTAGCTGCACATTCATTATGTCCTGTAGATGTACATGGTAGTCAAAATTGGAGCAGTAAGGAAAGGTCTGGCTTGAACTTTGCTGATGAGACAGCTTGAATGAACAATGCAAATGCTTCCTTGCAATTCCCCACAATGCCAGAGCGTTTGCAAGGCACGCATTCCCCCAATAGATACGGCAAGGTTTGCAGGACCTCCTTGAAGCCACTTGCCACTTCTGAAGAGTCAGCATAGCATGTTCCAGCTGTCATAGCTCCACGAGAGAGATCTGCAGCAGTTGGCCAATAGCTACATTGTTATATATGCTTAAAGGCTTGGATCTCGACCGTCCTGTACAGAAAATGCCTTTTCTTTTTCAGGTGGCTGTCGGTCCAAGTCCTTGGAATGTTTAATTTTCCACTAATGTATGCTGTTACTTATGTGCATTACTTGAGCTAAAACCATGAATTCCTAGTTTTTTGCCTCAGGGACTGGGTCCTGAGTAGTTTTCCCTAGAATTGGTGTTGACGGGGGATTACACAGTGGCTGACTATTACAGGGAAGATGCTTTAGTCTCCTTTGTAAAGGAGAAAAAAGAACACAAAACTATAGCTTTGCAATGAATTTAATTTTCTTAGCCTTAACCATCCCTCATCATTTTGAACTGGTGCCCTAAACATGCACTGACATTCCATAAGTAAGCAAAAATATTTATATATATTTATATGTGCAAACTGCCTGAATTTTGGCTCTCAAAGCCAACAAGAAAAGCCACCAAAGCATAGTCTATATCTACAGATTACTATTCCCACCTCATCTTCTCCATTTATTGGCTGACAGAGGATAGGGTTGGGGAAAGTTATGATTTCTCCTTGTTGAAAAAGCATCTTGCACTTATTCTGCATTACTACAAACAAGGCAAAGTAGTTAAGGAAGAAACTGAATCACTTTTAAAAGGCAAAAGTTTTTTAACTGCAGCTCAGCTTCTGTACTATTTCCTTTAGTGCAAACTGGCTTTTTCAGATTTGTTTCCCCATCTGCTTGTGACATTAAAGCTTCTCTCTAGTTAGAGGGGAAAAAAATGAGGGGTTAGTCTCAAAGTAGTGCAAGGATGCTAGTTATAGTGTGCACGCACATGTGTTATTTGTGCAATGGCTTGTGAAATGATAGCAAGTTTGGGTTGTTTGGGGGATATTTTCTGTATAGACTCGAGATAATCTGGGCAGGAGATCTTGAAGCTCAGCAGCAGCTAAAACGCAATGGGAATGCCAACCAGGTCAAGGAGGAATACCTCTAAATTGTTCCGGGGGGAGAAAATAAATAGGTTGAAGCTGAAGTAGACCAGGGAGCAGCAAGGATCGCTTCTTCTCTCCTGTTGAACTGAATTTTCATTCACACGTACTTCTGAAAACTGAAAATTACATGTGGCAGGCAAACTTTCTTTCATAGAACCAAGACCATGAGTAAGACATACTGACCTCCTTCCATGCACAGTACTCCTTTCAAGAAGTGTCTGTCGTGCCCCAATCCATTCTTGGAAAACATTTCTTCTCCCAGTGTGTAATATAATACTCGCTAGAGCTTAGAAGCCACTGTGAAATGGTTTACACGGCTGTTGTCTCAGTTGAAAAATGCTTCAAGGGCTTGCAGAAACTCTGCCACTTCTTACTTCAGCCCATTTGTGCACTTGACACTAGCGCTCAATTTACAGTAATCTCATCTCCATTTTCCACTTCTATTCTCTAACCCCAACCCTTCTACATTTACAAGGTAGTCAGAGAATCCCAATTTGTAGAAATCTCAGTGTTGCTAATGGGTACAACTCTATTTTCCTCAGACAATTCCTAGAGAAAAATGGATTTAGTCAGTTTCCAGATGACATTAAGGACAGCAATTCAAAACAGTGTTTCACTTCTTTACCTCCAGCTACACTTCGCTGAAGAGGGCTTTTTCCTTATTTAGCAGGCTGCCTTGAGCTGGTGAGTAGTGAAAGAAGCCTCCAATATCTCAGTCTTACGTGTCTTAGTGCCCTAGTCCTGGAGCTGATTTTAGTGATGAGTGGGGAATTCTGTTGCACTGATAATTCTGTACATCAGTGCCACTTTTGGCACAAGGATTGCAAAGTGCTATATCAACCGAAGCACTCATGAGACTTCATTAGCTCCTTTCCCTAATCAGAGACTGAGGCACAGCACAGGTAAGGGAGCTATGAAACTGTAAAGTGGAGTTTGCACTCCTGCTGGTTAAGCCCATGCTCTGCATTATCAGTGACTTGGTTCTTGTTCACATGCACTTTTCCAAACTAGAAATGAGAGCATGCTGAACATCCTTCCACCATGAAGGTGGCAGGACTTTGTCAGCACAAGCTCCGTACTCCATATACGTGCGAGTCAAAACCAAGTGGCGTTGAAGGTGAGAGAAAACTGGGAAAAACGTAGCAGTCCTGCCTGTGTGAGGAGCTTAGAGGAGATAAATGGAGACTCTGAAGCTCTGCCATAGTTCAGTAATCAATGTGAAATTCAGACAAATAATTACTAAGACTGACCTGAGAAAAATCCCCAAGGCTTAGCTGGAATATGAAGTTTTCCATCCATCTCTGTTGTGGAGTTTGCCATGGCACTTTCTTGTTGCCAGGACAAGACCTCATCTCAGTCTGGTTGAGAAAAACATTGAAGTGACAAAGCACTGTTAGCAACAGTTCACAAAGGCGATGAACTTTAAGCTCAAAACATGCATATATTTGGCCTATCATTACTTCGGATGTTTTACACAGACACATCACATCATCATCTGCTCAAATGCAAGCCTATCCCAGTGCTACTTGATAAATATTCCTTCTTGTTCTTCCCAAACCTACCTTTGTTTCCAGAGGCATTATGAACTGGAGCAGCCCCTTTATTGTCATCTCACTGCTGGGGAATAGTTGAGAGGTTCTGTGCTTTGTACAGGAATGATCTCTTCCTCTTCCCTCTTCTTTTGAAAGACAGCTCTGTGTCTTCAGATATCTAGTTCTGGAGAAGTTTCCTTCCCAATGCTTTCCTTTGCTTCCCACCATCCAAATTATCACACCAGTTCTAAGTCAGTCTGGAAGAGGTGACCACAGCAAGCTGGCTTTTCAGTTTACTGCTGTAGTGTTACGTTGCTGGCCCTTTCTGCTATTTTGCAAATCTCAGATGAAACAGGGTATTGGTTCTGAAGCCTGTACTAATTGTAATCACTGTGAAGGTGTTGCTTTGCCCCGTTAGTGCTGCCTCATAAGGTTTGTATGGACCCGAAACAGGTAACAGCATCACCGCACCCACTGTTCCCATGGGAATGGCTGTAACATTTGTCAGCTCTAGATCCTCTTGATGGCTGTCAAAGAGGGGGCTTTGACATGTCTCAGCAGGTTTTTGGTGTTTTGTTTCTTAAACCCTTCCACACTGATGGGTCTGGTGAACAGCTGTTAGGTATCACAAAAAGGCCTTAAGTGGTAAATCCCTTTTGTATCACTCTTCAGAAGTAATTAGAAGCTTGTATTAGATGTGTAGTGCAAAAATCTTATCTATGGAAACATCACTCTGCAAAAGTTCTCATTTGATGTCACTGCAACAACCCCTGAATGTAATGTTGGGGGGGGGTTACCTGGATGAAGAACCTAGTGGGAAAGAGCCCTGCAGGGACCTGATCAGATAAACATAGAGGGGAGAGAGGAGTGCGATTTGGGATCCAAGCTCCTTGGACAAACAGACTAAATAGTCAAGCTACTGTCAGAAGTTTTACTAGGGAAGGGAAAAGGCCAGGTCCATACAGTTTGCTCCCAGCCCTGGCAACCCTGTCTCTAAAAATAAAACTGGCAAATGCTTTCACTGTTCAAGTAATTACTTGTGATTACCCTGTTCAAGTCCTTACTCAAGTGTGGACTTCAGAGCAGAGCATTTTGACTTATTTTCACTAGTTACCAAAAAAAGAAGGACCCCAAAACCTCCACAAACCAAAAAGCAAAGCCCTGTACACTAGGTTCATCTGTCCAGAAACCCTGACCCTCTTGGTGTCAAAGTAACATTGTAGTCTTGTTCTCCAATTAATGTGTCAAGGTGTATACAAAACGTGACTGCTGAACAATTCACGCTTCTCTGTGAGACAGAGTTACTCGTTTGATGGAAACCAACCTGCAGGTCTCTTCCTGACTTACTTTTGCAACCTGGATTTTTCTTCTAGTTACAAGCCAAATCTTTCAGTACCAACACTAAAAATAGCTTGACCCCATGGTCTGGAGTGAGATTGGAGATGGCAAGACTCAGATTTATGCCAGAGATTAATCTGATCCCACATAGGTGAGGCTAATCCGCACAGTCTGACACAAGGAGGAGCTTAAGGGGAGCAGTGGGATTGGGAGGCAGGGAAAATTTCAGAGGTTGAGCATGCAGAGGGAGAGCAGCCAAGTGATCCCTTCTAACTCCCATCTTTCCAGCATGGGTACCCCCCCATCCCCTGCTGCTTTTGAATTAAAAAGGAAAGGCTGATGTTTAGCACGAGTCTGCACAGCTGCTTTAGCAACATGAGCCCTGCTTTAGCTACATCCCTGGCCTCCCTCCCTGCCTTTTCCCTGTACTATACATGTTCAGTAGTCATAAACCCTGGAGTCAAAGCACCGCTGCGTGTCAGCACAGCATGGAAGCCACAGGCTGAGGAAGCGCCACAGCAGAAACAGAAAACAATGGGGATTCTGGATAAGAGGACATTTCATAGGCTTGATTTTCAATACACGCAACTTACATTCCACCAAAAGCAGTGACGGCACCAGACGCAAAGACGAGCCCTAGCTGGCTGAGAGCTTCACAGGTGACTCCATTGGGCTGTGCTCAACATCAGCGGCTGCATTTCTGTTGCAAAGTTCCATATTCTTTATAATTCTAGCGATTTCTGTTGGCAGTGTAAATCCCAGTGGTAAAGCATTCACTGCAATGGCTTTTTTCTCCCTTTCTTCCTCTCCCCCCCCCCCCCCCCTTGTGTTTTTGTTTCTTTTAAAGACTTCTCAGAGCAAATTCGTAACAGCCAGGTCTTTTCAGGAGATGCAGGTGTGTGACCTCTTCACGGTAAGAGATACACAACTGCGTTTCTGCATGGGACAGGGAACTACTTTTGTGTCACCAGTTTTGTTCTACACAAAGGCACGCTTGCAATAAATTTTTACAAGTTTTGTACACCATGAGCTAAATTCTGAGTTCCAAAAATGTGAAGTGTGGCAACAATAACAGAATGGATTTATAGTTATCACTCTGATCTCTTGTCACGTGATTTTATTTCTTCAACAAAGTTTGTTTACGATCAACAACTTTGAAATACAGTCAGATATATATTACCGGATGCTCTTCTGTGTCGTTCTTTTCTGGCATAGATGAGGAAGATGTGTGCTCATCCTCTGGGTGTGTAGGTGAAAGGATAAGGAGAAAATACTACCTATCTAAATCACAGGTTCTCACTCTAAGCCCATTAGAAGCAATCTTTATCCAGCCATTGAGCTCAAGGTCATTTTCTTTAGCAAGAACTGAGTTTTAAAAGCCTTTCAACATGGTCTGCACACAAACATTGAAAGGGGTAGTTGCCCCCACATGTGTCCTGACACCCTGCTGGGATGCACCACAGCCACCTCAGGGCAGGGATGGGTGGACACAAGGACACAGGCAGCCGTCCCAGGTCTCAGAGATATCTGTGTCTGTACTGCTCTGACTCTTCCTGGCAAGTTTTGTCTGTATCACCAATGACACCCACCCAAAACCACAACCTACCTGCTAAATCAGTGTCATTTGCAGGCAAAACCAGACATGCATCATTTGCGGTGACCCATTTTTCAGCTCCAAGTTGGCAATTACTATGACCTGGTTTGCACCTTAACCCACAGAGGGAGCAGAAACCTTGCAGGGGAACACGTAAGTGGGGTTCCAGTGGGTCTTTGCCAACAGCCACAGCAGAGATGCCCCCATGCCTTGGGCCTGCCTCCCTCCTTCCCCCGCGGCCACAGAGCCATCCACCGGGGACCAGGCTGCAGAGCATCCTTCAGGTACGTGCGAGTGCGGCTCAACACTGACCTCTTGCTGTGATCTGTCTGGTGTCTGGGGTGTCTGGTTCGCTCAGGGTGTTTCTTCGTAGTAACCTGAGTTTTCCACAGAAAGAAATTCGGTTTACATCTAGGTTGTCCAAAGAAAATTCTTGCGGATTCTCAGGGAAAATTAAACATTAACAGAAGCAAGCGGCAGCGAGCCCCTTGACCTGTTTAATATCTCTGGAGACCCAGTCCCTAGGGAGGTGACTGTTTTATTTAAGTCTCTTAGCTAACAACAAAAAAAGGGTGAGGGAAAGAGATTCTGGCATGTCCTACAAAGCCAAGCTCTCAGAAACATGCAGGTATCTGAACTGACAACCCAGAATGTGCTGGTCTGAAAGACAGGGTGGTCCCTTCACTCAGTCAGCCTCCCCAAGAAACGGGTTCTTTTCCTGCTTTTGAGACATCGCACCCATGATCAAGCAGCAATGACACCACAGTGCTTAACCTGAAGCACACTGTGGAGGCTGGCACATCCCAAACTGGTGCCGAGGCTGGAAATGTGTAGGTGCATCATCAGGGTGGTGGATTGGCAGGAACACACCCTGGCAGGTGGCAGGGCTCCCCGAGATGTGAACAGCCACACACAGCATGGCACGGGCATCCGCGGGTGGCTCTGTACATCACTGCATCAGCACACAGAGGCAGGAGAGACCTAAGGAGATGATCACAAGCCCCTGCAGTGAGACCAGCCACACAGCACCTGAGATGTTCAGCTGTGTCATAAACCAAAGCAGAATGGCTTTGGGTTCACTGTCATGGGTGGAGAGCCATCCGCAGCAGCACATCGCTTTGTTCCCTGGTCTCTGGATGTGCCGCAATCAGAGCTAATGCTGTGTGTAATTGGGGTACAGGACCAGAGTTGTCAAAAAGCAATGAAAATCGGCTTTACACACTAACTGAATAACACAAGGAATTTATTTTGTGGAATTACGAAATCTAGGATCTGATTAAGACACACACGCACATAACCTCAGCGCTGTCATTTAGATCAATGCCATCCATTCAGATCAGGCCAGGGCCTGCAGTAACTCAATCTCCTGTGAAATTATCCTCAAGAGAATTTGCAATTAATAATTCCAGCAACGTAGTCTTTCTTAATTAAGCCAAACTCAATGCTCCATTTTGTGGTGTTTTCTATATCCTGTTCCACTTGCCCCTCTGTCCCTAGAGAGGAGCAGAGAGAAAAAGTTGCCAAGTCACAGCCGCTGCAGAGGAGAATACCCCCAGCCATCATTAAGTCAAAGCACAGGCACTCCCTAAAGCACTTTCATTTGATACTGAAACAAGCACTTTACACACAGTAATGAACAGCATCTCATCAGATCCCTGCAAAGCGAAGCCATCTCGACTCTCTTCAGAGACCTTCTCTGCGCTTCAGTTTCCTTAGATTACAACACAGGTCAGATGCTCTGCCAGCCACAGTTTGGGAATGAAAGCTCAAGAAAGGCAAAAGGGGATAAGAATCGAGGAGCCAGAGAGCTTCCCCCCCTCTTTCACTGTTCCCAGTTCCCCAGGTGAGGGCTTGGATGGGACTCCCCAGGAGCACCTGCACCAGAGAGGTGGCACAGGATTCAGGTACTACATCAACTTCAGCTCTACTGCTTTTCAGAATCTGTTCTCTGTTACGGGTTTTGCCCGGGAACCTGCAATCCTTCTTTCATCCAAGCAAAAGCAGCAGCAAAGCAGGTTCTCAGGCTCCTGGGGAAATCACGATCCACAAAACTGGATGAGAATAAGCTCCCCTGCAGGGGAGCCCTCGTCCACACTGCCCCTCAGGCAGCTGGTCCCCACTGTGACATAAACACGCTGAGGCGCAATGCTCCTTTTCGTACTTCCATGACTCAGGGATGGGTCTCAGCCTTACAGGAAGTGTTAGATGTTCCTTCTGCCAAATTAGGACTCTCCAAGGCAGGATTTTACTGTTGGTAATAAAGGCAAACACATGAATTACTGTACATACTCTTGAATATCTGGGCTGAAAACTGGTCTCCAAACATAAGCAACTGCATCCCCACCCAGCCACAGAAGAAAGTCCCCATCAGACACTTGCAGAGAAGAACACCGCTCTGTACCTGTCAGCTTTCCTCCAGTCTGTGCATGCTGCTCCTCTTCTCATTCTGTCTCTGATCCATCTTTTTTCAGTCCTCTCCATTGCCATTCCCAACAACCCACTCCCGGTACAGAGCTACTTCTGAGACTGTGTGGAAGGACAGTCATCCCAACAACTCGCTTTGTGTAACACTAGTACAGCATAACATCTTTGTGTCCACAAAATCACCTTTTTTTTTGTTCCTATCCCACTAGAGCAGATAGAGCTCTGCTCCGCTCTGAAAAGCAGTTTCAAAAGTGCCACTGCAGCGTTCCACAGTTTCTGTCTTTTCAGGCACCAGATAATGTCAAGTATTTACTAAACCGAACACGGAGATGACCCACACTCTGCATCCAGACTGAGCAATCAGTGTGACTAAATACTGTAGGTCAGGTTTAATAAACTGTGTGAAATCAGAGCAATACTAGCATTTTTAATGGAGATTTGTCACTGCAGCCAGGAGCTTGGTGCGTGTGACCGTAGAGAAGCTCTGATGTACCTGAAAGGTCCTTCAGTAGGACTCAGACCAGCTGCTAAACATCTGCATTCCTTACGGGGGTCTTGGTCAGCACAACAAACAGACACCAGATTAAAATCATCCATATTCAGCAGCACTCTCTTACCTGGGGTGACAGCAGCCAATTTCAAGGCATTGTGCACTACAGTGATTTCAGAAGCTGCTTTTACATTGCATAAAACGCACTTGTCTTCTGCATGGGCTGGGGCAAGTATGCACACATCAAATGTTGACACTCAAGAGGACTTAGTGAGTGCCAGCATCAGCTTCCTATTGCTCCTGCAGTGAAACTGATTCGTGAACTTTTGTTCCCACAGGCCACCATGAAGGATCTGTACAAGCACATCACCGCCAAATGTCAATGGAAAGATGTGTAGAGGCAGGGTGGTTCTGCAGGCCAGTTGTACATCATGCATCGTGAATGGTTTGCAAGGCACTGGCATGAACGTTTCTCTGAATGCTTCCCCAAAAAGCAGCCTGCAGGAGTGATGAGCAGGCACCTTCTGAGCAAGGGAGAGCAGGGGCCTGACAAAACTGGGCTCCGAGGGAGCTTCCCTGCTACAGCCCAAACCTCAGTGCTGCTGGAAATCCTGCCCTGCAGCTATAGGTGGGGAAACAACCTCATGCCTGTGCATCAGGTTTAACCACCTGATATGCCAGACCCCACTCTTCTCCCCATGTGCTTGTCCTACCTGTTGTCTCCTTGGTTTTATGGCTGCTGCTCCCAACCAGCTCTGCTTTTGTGCTGCAGAAACCATGTCCCTTTGGTGCTGTCCAAAAGGGAGAAAGCTGGAAGAGAAAGAGAGAAAGAAAATCTTTCTTCCTGCTGCTTATTTTTGAACAATGAGGAGTTATTTATAACTGTCATGGCTTAAGCCCAGCTGGCAACTAAGTACCACACAGCCGCTTGCTCACTCACTCCCCTCCGCAGTCCCCAGTGGGATGGGGAGGAGAATTGGAAAAAATGCAAGAAATGTGTAGGTTGAGATAAGAATATAATTGAAAGCAAAATATAATGATAAAACTATAATAATAATAACAGAACTAAGAATTTGACAGGCTAAGAGAGCTGGGCTTGTTCAGCCTGGAGAGAAGGCTCCAGGGATACCTTATAGGAGCCTTCCAGTACCTAAAGGGGTTTATAAGAGCTGGACAGGGACTTTTTACAAGGGTATGTAGGGATAGAACAACTGGGGATGGCTTTAAGCTGAAAGAGGATTGGTTTAGATTAGCTATAAGGAAGAAATTCTTCACTATGAGGGTGGTGAGGCACTGGAACAGGTTGTCCAGAGAAATTGTGGCTGTGCCATCCCTGGCAGTGTTCAAGGCCAGGTTGGACAGGGCTTTGAGCAACTTGGTCTAGTGGAAGGTGTCTCTGCCTGCAGCAGGGGATTGAAACTGGATGATCTTTAAGGTCCTTTCCAACCCAAACCATTCTGTGATTCTGTGAATCGGAAATAGAGAGAGGAAAAAATAAATCCTGCCCCACAAAAAAACCAACAAGTGATGCACAATAGAACCGCTCACCACTCGCTGACCGATACCCAGCCTGACCCAAGCAGCGATCTGGGCCTTTCGAGTAACTGCCCCCAGTTTCTATACCAGGCAAGACTTGCTGTAGTATGGAACACCCCTTTGGTTAGTTTGGGTCAGTTGTTCTGTCTCTGCTTCCTCCAGCTACTCCTCACTGGCACAGCATGGGATTGAAAGTCCGTGATCAGGGTAAGCTGGCTGATGCCAACCTGATGAAGTTTAACCATGCCAAGTGCAAGATCCTACACCTGGGTCGGAGCAATCCCAGGCACAGCTACAGGTTGGGCAGAGAAGAGATTCAGAGCAGCCCTGCAGAGAAGGACTTGGGGGTGTTGGTCGATGGGAAAATGAACATGAGCCAGCTTCAGTGTGCGCTCACAGCCCAGAAAGCCAACCGTATCCTGGGCTGCATCAAAAGGAGCGTGACCAGCAGGTCGAAGGAGGTGATCCTGCCCCTCTACTCTGCTCTCATGAGACCTCACTTGGAGTATTGTGTGCACTTCTGGTGTCTTCAACATAAAAAGGACATGGAACTGTTGGAACAAGTCCAGAGGAGGGCCACGAGGATGATCAGGGGACTGGAGCACCTCCCGTATGAAGACAGGGTGAGAAAGTTGGGGCTGTTCAGCCTGGAGAAGAGAAGGCTGCGTGGAGACCTCATAGCAGCCTTCCAGTATCTGAAGGGGGCCTACAAGGATGCTGGGGAGGGACTCTTCATCAGGGACTGTAGTGACAGGACAAGGGGTAATGGGTTCAAACTTAAACAGGGGAAGTTTAGATTGGATATAAGGAAGAAATTCTTTACTGAGAGGGTGGTGAGGCACTGGAATGGGTTGCCCAGGGAGGCTGTGAATGCTCCATCCTTGGTGGTGTTCAAGGCCAGGTTGGATGAGGCCTTGGGTGGCATGGTTTAGTGTGGGGTGTCCCTGCCCATGGCAGGGGGGTTGGAACTAGATGATCTTAAGGTCCTTTTCAACCCTAACTATTCTATGATTCTATGATTCTAAGTGCTACTGAGCAACAGCTAAAATATTGGTGTGTTATCAGCATTGTTCTCAGATTAAAGCAAAACACAGCACTGCACCAGCCACTAGAAAATTAACTCCGTTCCAGACAAAACCAGGACAATAACACGCTTAGGTTCATTGTTGCGGGACAGCAGTGCCCTTTGCCTAGCTGACAGAGCCTCTCCAGCAATGACAGCCTCACAGCAGCCAGCAGGGTTTCAGTGCCTGAGGTAGCTTAACCCAGTTTCTCATGTGTTTAATGAAAATCAGCAGTGGATGAGATTTGCTGTTCAACGCAAAGGCTGAAGCACTTAGGAACGTATGAGCAGCTCTACCTTCTTAAGACAGATTTATTTAAAAATGAGTGGTGGCAAAGTTATCTTCCCTCATTGAAAACAAAGCACAACATCTCACCAGGACTGTGGGGATTTACAGCCTGGTTCACAAGTTCCCCTTGCCTCCTCTTGTCATCTCAGGGCTGCGTGACTGAGGCGCTCGGTGGAGAGAGCACACCACTCCCTAGGCAGGTGACCTAAATCCTGCTTTTCCTGTCAACGCTGCAGGGCACTGAGGCGTTTGTGTGCTGCCTTCCCTCTCTCCCCATCAGTTAGATGCTCCGGGAGGCTTTCACCCCCAGCAGGCACCATGGGACAACCCAGGGGCATCCTCTCTGATTGGAGCAACCCAACTGCTCCACGGTCCCCAGGGCTGAGGAGAATTCCACCCTGCAGAAGGACAGCCTGCAGAGGCACCAGTAGCAGGACCAGCATCACACACGCTTACCCACATGGGTGCACACAGGCGCAGTACAGGTGAAAGAACTCTGCCCTTCTCAGCTCCTCCCACAGTACTCTGCAAGTGCTCACTTCAGCGCATGTCCAGCAAGAGCGTCTCTGGCCAAACAGCGCACAAGTGTCCCAAAGAAGTTGCAAGAACAGCAGATTTGTAGGTCTCCGCACTGCTCAAAGCAGGGGGAAGAAGATGGAGCAGGAGTGTTTTAGGGACGAGTGGCAAAGGGTCACTATGGTGGGATATTTTGTACCTTTGGCACCTTCATACAGGCCTTGAGTTTCATGGGATGCTCCCTGGGTGGATGTGATCCTCCCAAGTCAAACTATGGCCAAACTGCTTCGCTGTAACTTTGCAGCTGTGGTTGAAAAAAAGACACAGGACTTGTGCTTGGTGTGGCTGCCAAAAGTTAATTAAAATAACAAA
Organism: Psittacula echo; assembly: GCF_963264785.1. Taxonomy (NCBI): domain Eukaryota; kingdom Metazoa; phylum Chordata; class Aves; order Psittaciformes; family Psittacidae; genus Psittacula; species Psittacula echo. Next base: position 31,227,176 of record NC_137738.1, on the reverse strand, counting down.
AACCAACTAAGGAGAGGGCTGTGCGTATGACAGGGTTCATCAGTCGCATCAGGTAGAGCCTGTGCTTATTACATGCGTCAGACCAAGCTCCCTACAGCGAACTTTCTCTACCTTTCCACCTCCTCAGGGCTAATTTAAGAGCTATTCTTTGTAGCCCATAACAGCCATGAGAAAAAAAATCAGGTTCTGTTCTGCCAAAACGAGGAAACTGGAACAAGGGAACCTGCAGGAAACTTGTCCCGCTGCCATCTCCGGCTTTCCTCAGGAAACCTGTGCTCCAGGGCTCTCAGTCACAGAAAACAGAGCTGCCAGCAGGGCCTATGGCCTGAGCCCTCCCACGGCGGGATCCAGGCAAATAGAAGCTCATCTCCTGGGAAAGGGAAGGCCACTTCCCGCAGATAAAGAGGCAGTGGGCTGGTATGTTTAGGTGAACACAGAAATAGCCATACCATACAAAGAAGTACACAGACAAGCATTTTCTCTGTGGATACCTTCCACTCAGCCAGCCACTTTTGTACATACAGTCCCCCCAAATCCAAGAGTGGTAACCTCCCCTGCTCTGAAGGGCAGCCCCTGACAGAACAGAAAGCACCAGCTCAGTAACAGAGCTCTTCACACTTTACAACCCATGTTGTAACTATTTGTTAAATAAAACTTCTATTGGAAGAGTTGTCAGGAAGAGAATTACACCAGCTGAAGAATGAGATCCCCAATTCTCAAGTTCATCGGTTTCCCAAGACGTGTTAAGCATCTTATTAATGTGTTTTCAGACCTTCTGAAAATTGTATCCAATCTCCTACATCCGGGCTGAATGCTCTTGCTGGAGGTCACATCCAAACAGAAGCAGAGAACTTGGCACAGATACCACTGTTGAAGATGGTACAGCTTATGCTGGTTAGGACACAGGACAGCTACATCTCATTTTACCTTATACTATAAATTTACTGACTTTGAAATACACTGTAAGCTGCAGCTCTGCAGCTGCTTCTCTCACTGTGCACCTCTTTCTCTCCCCTTTAACTTTTTTTCCCCTCATCTTTTCTACCTAGACATCAAGATACCAGTGTGTCATCTCTTGTAGCTCCTTCTATGGCAGAAGTCCTGACCCTTACCCAGTGACCTAAAGATGTCACCCTCTCTTGAATAACTCATTCAGTAGGAAAAGTAAAAGCAACATCTTTATACAATCCCAAAACCAGTAGGTGAATGGTTTGCACCATACCTCACAGAGCACACACTGCAGAGAAGACAGAGCGTTTTCTTTCTCAGGGTTGTCTAAGCCAAAGTGTCACATTAAAAACTCTTTATCTCCCTTGCTCCCTCTTCCTCCTCTGCTGCCACTACAGGCATTGCTGGCTTAAGACTCAGATACCAGCAGTAAGGCTGTTTTGGTACAAGTAGTAAAAAATATTATCATCATTAAAGGTATCTCAACTGGAAAGCAAAACAGAACAGTCCTCGGCTCTCTAGAGCCTTCAAAAGGCCAACTCAACTCTCTAAGATGGAGAGACAACAATAAAGTTAATCTCATCCTGCTGCTTTATTCACTTAATTGTCTCAATGGAACAGGCACCAATGCTAGCCCAGGGGAAGAGAGGCAGGATCAGCATCAACAAATAGACTGAGCATGGAGCTGCCACCTATGAACCCACCTCATGTCCACTTTGAGAACAACTTGCTGGGCAGGAAGAAAGGAGGCACAGAGGTAAACAAAGTTAAAAGTGTTTTGCGGAAGCCATGCTCACCACAACAGGCTCTTGGTAGTCTTTTTCTAACCCTCTTTTTGCCACAATGCCCAGATTAACCAAAGGTGAGGTTTAATTAATACAGGTGTGCCAGAAAGCAGCCATTTGCTACTTCAGATCCTTTTCATTAATAATAATAATAATAATAAAACAACCGCTTGGATTAAAAACATCCACTGGGTATAAATAGGAACTTGAAATCACACAGGTCCCTCTTCCTGCATATGGAGCAACAGCAAGCTGCTGTGCAGCCAGAAATCAAATCAAATCAAGAGTATTTTGCACCCATTCAGACAGCCTCTTGGAGGGCTGTGCAGAGAGAACATCTGTGGACTGACTTTTTTCCCAGTTTTTAAGCTTGATTACTAGCAGATCTTAAAATAGCTACTGGATGTTAAGCTGTAAATAAAACGTGCAGTCTAACAAAAGATGCAACCCTGACATTTGTGCTCATTCTGTAATCATGGCTCATTATCCCAGACTATTTTTTCTCAGTGGTTTCTATTCATTTGAAATCATTCTGTGCAGGAACCAGCCTCTTACCAGAGTGTTCGATAATAAGTTATTGCTATGAAATTATCCATTGTATTTCAGTCTGAATTAGGACACAGGTGATGCACACACGCAACTCAGGACCATATAAATTTTACAGAGTAACTATATTTAATATACATTTAAGTAAGACAAAGGGGATCATGGTATCTGTATGCAAAAATATAGCAATTTAAAATAATTAAGGTTATGGCAGTAGCACCCCAGCCAAGAACCGGAAAATGCTCTGCAGGAACCGCTTGAAACATGACAACGGTCCTTACCTCAACCTCAAGTACATCATAGTCTTTTAACCTCTCCCAGTACTTATCTTCCTTTCCAAACGTACGCAGGCATCTTCTGAAAAATTGAGGATTTAAAATACATTTTTGTTTGTCCACACACAGGATCTATTAAATGTTCCCTTATAAAAGAGGCATAAACACCCCTGGTTTTATGCAGTCAAGGGCAAGCAGAGTAAACCCATGAATCAAAACTGGCTATAAAGTATGACCTGGAATTCCAGAAAATGAATTACACTGAATGAGAAACTTTTTTTCTATATATATGCTTGAATATAAGGCAAAGGAAACAATGGAGTTCTGGTCAGTAGCAATGCAAGGTTTGCTGAACAGTTCACTGCTGGACAGTCCGTTCAGTCCTGATGCTTATATTAAGAAGTTTACTGAGAATAGCATGTACAGAAAATGTGTAAGACTCTAGGCAGATACATAAGGGACAGACTGCTACAGTCAGCATTGGATTAGATGAGAAGCTTCTACTGCCAAAAGCCTGTTGTGATTATCTTTCAGTATTACCTGTCACCTCACAGGTGTCAAAGGGCATTTCAGATGGAGAATCCTCATTTGAGTTCTCAAGATACAATCTTCAAAAAGCTTTTCCTCCAGTTTACTGCAGTTTGGCAGAACCTCTCTGGTTTTGCCAGCCATAAATATTAAAGCGCGATTTGCTTGATTTGATTTAGACTTTTTGAAAGCACGGACTTCTGGCACATGGGGACAGCAAGTTTGCACCTAGAGCCTGATAGCTAACAATCTTCAACATTCTCAAAGAGTAGAAGTGTTTAAATCTTTCCTGTAACTGCTTCTGCAGGTTATGGGAGCTGATCATGTCCTTGGGGCTTGCTGTAAAGCTAAGTTTCACACACCAGGTGCAAAGGTCCTACTCCTGCATGCCACAAACCCGGAAGGAAGGATGTATCCCAGGAACTGCCTGACCTGAGGCATCTCTGAAGCTGGACAAAACAGCACAGATGAGATTTTTTACTTACTCATTCTTCTGCTTCCATTTACCCTCCCAGAGAATGCTGTTTGCCTTGCTGCTCACCCCTACCAATCAAGGTGATGCTGTAATTGTGCACCATGCCCTCCTATATCAATAAGAGAATCTCACACTTTCACAGCTTTTCATCACCTACCATGGAGGATTTGCTTCCTCCCCAACTGTGGCAGTGCCAGTTCATTTGAAAGCTCTCTGAACTAGACCTGTGAAGTGTTTGCCTCACAAAACATCTTTCTTAAAAAGAGTGGGTTTGGGTTGTTTTTTTTTTGGTTTTGAGTATTTCAGATCTAGCTTCAAGTGCACCACAGACATCTGAGCTACTACCCTGTACAAATAGAGAGCAGAAAAGACCACACAAGCAGACGTGGACAGGCATCCCTATCAGCTGTGAGAGCTGTAGGTGCTGCCATCATCCTGCAGGCTGCAGGATGCCTGCCAGGCTTGGCCTAGTGAGGTCTGGCAGGGACAGTCCAAATCTTGAGAATATTAGGCCTAATGGCGCAGGAGGAGGAGCTATCCTAATATTCTAATAGACGTACTCTTGACCATGAGGGTGCTGAGGCACTGGCACAGGTTGCCCAGAGAAGCTGTGGCTGCCCCAACCCTGGCAGTGTTCAACTCAGGCTGGACGGGGCTTGGAGCAACCTGGTCTAGTGGAAGGTGTCCCTGCCCATGGCAGGGGGGCTGGAGCTGGAAGAGCTTTAAGGTCTCTTCCAACTCAAACCACTCTATGAAAACAGAAACTTGCTTTTCATAAACGCAAATATACATCCAGAAATACACACTTTTAGAATAGGAACATCATGAAACAACAAAGCGAACTGAAACATTTGAAAATTAATCTATCTACAAGCTCCAGGCACACTTCTGGGTTTTACCCACTTACATTAACCACCACACACTTATCTATAAAGCATTCTTTATTTAAGTTAAACAATTTTTTCAAGGATGGTTTCCATCTATAAAATGAACAAAGTACAAGCTCTGTACAGCAGACTTTTCAAACCAACTGAAAAAACCATTTCCAAACTATGTTTTGAAAATCTGCAAAACAAACAGTATCACCATTCTTGCTCTGAAGACGGTACGAAAAGTTCTCAGGAGACTCCATCGTAATTTGCTTCAAGGGCTTTTCATTTATCTTTCAAAATGGGCAAATATCTTCAACATGAAACCCCTCTAAAATCACAGTAAGTAACTTTGGCACACTGTCATGTAAACATAACAAAAGGATACAGCTTCTTGTCCGTTCTCCCAAACAAATGCAACATACAGGTCTCCTGTATTAAAACCCCCATGCACAGCATCCATGGGGAATTAGTGAAAATATTCCTACTTTATATGGTAACGGTTGACATGAAAGACTTAAGAGGTGGAACATGATTTTTTTACTAGCACTTCTGATTCAGAGGTAAGAGGCAGGTCAATATTCAGAGATGTGACTGCTGATTTCAGTTAGTACTACTCTTACTGTGATCAAAGTTGCAAATGGAAATACTTCCATGGTAGAAGCTGAGTGTTTGGGTTTTTTTCTTCCTTTAAATTTTGTTTTTTAGAACCTCAAACAACTGACTTGCTGCTGAGCCCATATTTCAGCATTTCTTTTTCCATAATATGAAGAAATCCACTGCTATGTTTCTGAATCGTGTTCTTTAAGTTCTCAGCTATGTTAAGAGGCTACAGATACGTAGAGACTAAAAGCTGAAAAACTGTTTACCCACTGCATGGCCTTTAAAACAGGCAAGTTTTGGAGTCAGTGGATTGTGAAGAAGTGGGAAAAAAACCAAGGTATTACTTATTCATAAAGTCAGATGACGGATGGGAGAAACTGGATTTAGTGCCCCACTGAAAAAGTATGCAGGTACTTACAATCATAACTTCAGACACACAAATGGGCACACTGGCTGGCACAGTTAAAACCATTTCACCCAGCAGAGTTCCACTCTACACCTAATGTAGAGATGCAGCCAAAGGAAACCGTAAATAAAAATTAAAATTAAAATAAAATAAAATAAAACAACAAAACAAAAATCAGGAACTGCTCTACTTCCAGGAACAAAGACAGAGGGGAACTGTACCGGCACACTGCAGTACAGCAGATTTCCCTATGGCCAACCCTTACATTTTTCCGAGATCCATCATCTCATCCAAACCACTTCCTGGCACTGCATGTCTACCCTAATCTTTGTCACTGCTGTCTCACTTATTAGTACTTATTTACCTTTGCTTTTGATTTTAAAAGCTCATTGAAGCATTTGCTTTCAATAGAAAAGTATATAGTCTATGCAAACATAAGAAAGGACAGGTCAAAGTTGCAGTTAACTTTGACAGTATTATTTTTATATAAAAATGACATCAGCTGGACTGAAGCTGCAAAATGCACAGGTTCTATGGTTAAAACACATAGGATCTGCTGGTATCCAGGCTGATTCCCAGAGCCAAGCCTGAATCCATTCAAAAGCTCCATTTAAAGAAACAAAATGGAAGAAAATTTCCCAGTAGTAGGTCTATAAATTAAGCAAGTGCAATTCAGAGATATTACATAGCTGCTCATCCTTGCAAGTTAAAATTCAGGGCTTGTGCTGTCGACAGTGACATTACTATTGCATCTTATTTCTACAACTCAGAAGGGGAGTCTGAGACTAATTTTTCTAATTAGGGCCAGAACAAAACTGTGCTGAACCCACATGGCTGCACTAAAGATCTGCACCGTTTATATCGTTTTGTAACAAAAGAAGAAGTATTTTAAAGACAAAGTACTATAGAAATGATCAACACAAACATCAAGTATAAGTTTAAGGTTATCAAGAGCACATGTAATGAATTTCCAAGTTGGAATAAGCAATCAGAGCTATCATCTGTGCAGATGCATTGGCTTTTTCTGCTATTTTCTTTCTCCTCCTGAGTTTCACGATCTCCAGTGAGGGCGAAGTGTTAAGAAGTAGATCCAGTTTGCAAAGCAAAAGCATCCAGTGTTAGCACGGACATCATACCCAGCAGCACAAAATCCGCACCTTCATAAACTTTCACTCTCCTAGCATTCCAATCCAATTTCTGTTTATACATATGTCAATCACTTTGTTGATAATCATAGGATGATGAAAACTGATATAAACCGTTGGGAGCTGACAATATATATACTTTTATATATTTATATTTAGAGTCCATCATAGAAAAGTTCATATTCAAATTACCAAGTACACACAGGAGAAAAAAAAAAGCCTTCAAAATGACACTTCTGTTTCTGGAAACAACAAACCATGATTTCTATGCAAACGGAGTTTTCAAATGACCTTCTCCTAGCAATTGTTCCCACCCTCCCTCCCACACCCTGTTCCCCACAGGTGTTTCTTCAGATCCTTTTTTATCATACATCAGTTGTTCCTAGAGTTAATTATCTGCTGTGCAAGTGTGTAACTGAAGATGGAAAGCAACCGTTGAAGTCTTCACACCAAGAAGGAATTGTGCTGCAGTCATGTTCAGCGACACTTTTGCAGTGCTCCAAGTCCCCTGGATCCCTGCTGTCTGCTTCAGCACTCTCCTATTTTCAGATAAAGGTGGAATACTGAGGTATATAAGTTCCGTGGAAAGTTTTAAGAAATACATCAGTAATTCAATCAAAACTTTGCCCAATGTCTCTGAATCGAAACAGCATTTCACTTGTAAGTCTTTCTACTGCTGCAGATTGAGTGTGAATTTCCACTGTTGTGACAAAGAAGGACTGCAGATCTCAACGGTGAGACCACCATTTTTGGCATTTCGGCTGTCTAAACAGAGGTTGCTGCCAACGTGCCTCAGTTTAGAGTTGCTTTCAATTTGTTCCCATTTCTGAAAGAGGAAAAAAAACCCCAACAGTTACTGAGCTAGAAAAGCAGGAAAAATACATCCTGTCCTTTGAAGTCTTCATAAGCTTCCCTGGCTTGTGCTTTGGAAAGCCACGAAAACTTCAATAACAGTACACAATTTCAATGATCCTTGAATAAGAGCATACAAGTTATGGCAAGCTTTGACAAAACAACTGCTTATTCAGGTAACATACTGCAATAGATACAAAATGCACACAATTGTGTTACCTGCGTGAAACCTTTGATCTGAAGGAAAAAAAAAAGTCACAAAACCCATCCACACCTAACACTGCAATTCTAAACATAGAGAAGCAAGAAACACAATCACTGAAGACAACTTTACATAAGTCTGTCAGACACCTTTCAATTATATAGAAGGCAACCAGTCAATCTGTGCTGTTAGAAGGTCTTTGCTCAAGGTGATGTCAAGTATAGAATAAATCCCAAACACAGAAGTTAAAAATAAAATAATAAAAAAAAAATATTAAAAAAAAGTGCTTTTTCTTTTATATTTCTAACATTGTCCCCTTAAACCTTATAAAAAATATCTTGTTTCCTTAGTTTTCTTTTCTGGAAGGTGGCAAGAATATTCTTCCTTCAGCAAGGAATAGCATTTTTGTTATCTGTCTGCAGAACTGGAGACACAGAACAAAGCTGGCAGATGATCAGAACTGATGACTTAGCAGAAAGAGATGAATTGTTATATGACTAGATCAAAAAGATGGTATGACTGCAAATGTGATTTTCCTCAGGCATGGGAAATAGATGAAGTTGGAATGCTGCATTAATGAAAATGAACTGAAGAAGTCAGGTGCTGTTATAAATAGGTCACATGTGAAAAGAAGAAAGACAAACCACACTTCTAAGACACAGATTACATAATCTTCAAACTTCACGGGATAACACCTTTCAAGAATACATTGTGGAACACATATCCTATTTCAGAAATCAGATGTGGCAGCTGAAGACTGTTACACATCAGTGCTGTTGGGTGAAACCTCTACAAAGGCCACTGTTTGAATAAAACCTCTTTATATTCATTAAAGATTGCACTGGCCTACGAAAAGAAAAGCTCAGTACACAAGCTTATTCCTGCTGTTCTGCCCACACATCCTAACTTTACACACACAAGCAATAGCAAGACAGAGTGAAGAATAGAGCCAATAGAAGATATGATTACCAGCGCATGTTCTTGCATCTCTTTCAAGGAAGTCCTTGTCTTCCCCACTGTTTGCATAGTGCATTCACAACATACTAACCTGTCTGCTGTCATTTTCCCTGCAGCCCTGAAGTTTTATTAGTGAACCAGGTGCTCTGTCCACGACAGTAAGGCACAAATCCATATGTTTCACTGACTTGTCCTTTGTTAAGGCCCATTCCTAGAAAAAGGAAGAAAAAAAGTGTACAAAATTATGTATACTAACACATGCACAAGGCACACATGCCGTCTCTGCATACGCAGCACAGATAAAATCCTGTAAATAGCTACGTATGAATATTAGAACAGTTCATTGCTTCCCATAGAGCAGGAGAGGAAAAAAAAGTTCCTTTTCAGACACAGTAATAGTCATTGCTTCAGTGTCAAGCTCAAGGCTGGCTCTTTGCTCCCTCTGCTGGCTTTGCACAAGTATAGCGGTCAGTCACACTGGTCCTCAGGTTTCAAATATTTGTTCAAGTATTTTTCCAGCTATATCATTGGTCTCTCCCTGTGCATGTGTTACACCCTCCCATATCTTCCATGTACGACAGACTTACATATATGTTAAAAAAAAATATATATAAATAATAAATAAATATATATAAAAATATATAAAATATATATTAATATATAAAATATTATAAAATATATATTATAAAATATATATTAATATATAAAAAATATATATTAAAAAAAACCCTAAAAGCTTGGTCTTCAGCATCGCTGGCCACCCTTCCCACTAAACCATGCGTTAGCATAGTGAGGAAGGAGTTTTTAATATGATAGAGACCACCAGAAAGCAATACACAGGACTGCCAAACTCAGGGGTAGAGGGAGACTGTTATAAAGGCTTGATGTACAATAGAATTTCCTTTCCATGTATTTAAGTATGCAGCTCTTAAATTGAGAGCATCGGAAGCTGTTCTGTATGTACTGCTGCCCAGCTTGCTTGATCACAGCATCCTTCTACACAGGGCCTGCTCTTGTGCTGATGTTCAGACTCTCTCCATGTCTTTCTCCTCAAAGTTTGGTCTCCAGGATATAGACTGGTCTTCATTTGTGCCATTATCCTTTGGAGGGAAGAAGCTGATCTATCAACTAAAGCCAAGCTAATTATCCAAATCATGCTCATCACTACTTAAAATGGCACACTTCAGCTTTTCTCCAAAAAACTAAAGAGGATTCAGAGTTGCAGAATACAAAACCCCAGACACACAGGGTCAAGCCTGGCTACATTTAAATGTTATTTTGCAAGCAATCAGTGTTTCAGAAAAAAATCGACAAATCCCATCCCATTTTTTAACTTATTTTCTGGTATTATAACCAAATTTTTGGCTTCCATAGTCCCATTTAAAATTAGCAAATTCAGTAATCATTAAATTCTTTTGAGAACAGATGCTCAGGAAACAATCAAAACTTCTAACCCACAGGATTACAAGTAATCACCACTGCACAGATACCATAGTATGCAAATACTAGAGTAATCACAGCTATGCAAAACAAAGCAAAGGCAGGAACACTTTGTCCCTTTGTCTCCCAAACCCTTAAACTGAAAACTTTTCACTCTCAATATGGTAATCCCAGATGACAACAAAATTACTTGGCTTCTCAGTTCTGCCCATTTTGTAAGATGTCAACAAGAATCATTAATAACCACTTTTAACAACTTAAAGAATTAAGCAAGTTATTTTCAAAGCTTACCAGGAATCACAAATGCCTCTGAAACAGAAGGCCCCTTTATAAGACTTATACTGAATAGTGACAGTTGAAAATACTACCACGGAAGTGGTTAAAACTTTTATTTGAAAACCTTGTAGTCAGAGACAGTGAAAGTCTTGAACATACTGCTTTATACATTTTTCCCCTTCCATCAAAAGGCTGCAAGAACATTCCCTCCAATCCAATACGAATTCTGCTTGGACACAAAACCTGGTTTTAAGCTGTTCTGCTCTTAATCTGCCTGAATGTCTCTGAACAGGAACCTATTCAAAGCAAATGCATATTGCTTTGGCAAGGTTAGCTCCACAGAAGAAACCACACAGAAGATACGGTCAGATTCAGGGAAGTGAGCTTGAAAGAATCTAACTTTGTATATCTATAGAGAACACAAAACATCATCAGAAACTCTCAAGAACTCTGCACCAAGGCAATTCTGCATTGTACACTCCTTCTAAAAACCACTGTGGCGTTCTGAGAAGATGCATGTACTTTCATGAGGGTAGTAGAAAAAGCCTCCCCAGATATATTCTCTTTAATGATAAGGAAAAGAAGCATACTTCAGGTGTATAATCTTAAGGTACTTTCTGACGCCAACTATTCTATGATTCTATGATGGCAATGCATTCAAATCAACATGATTTATCTTCCAGGAAATAAGTCCTTTATTTTAGCCTTTGTTTAATTTTAGGATTTTCCCCTTCTAATTTAAATCAGAGTGAGCAAAATTCTGATACTCATTCAACAGCAAATTTGTAAGTGGTGAACCTTCTATTTTAATGGATGTACTTGAAGTATTAATTTTGCATTTGATTTATAGTCAGGTTGATTCTGAAGAGAATTCAGTGACAAAGCAGCACAGAAAATAGTGAACACACATACATATATTTCAAGAGCAAAGTCACAACTGTATAAATAAGATTCTTTAAAATAATTAATGCTCTCATTTACAGATTTGACACATTTGGGATTAGTTTAAGAGTAGGATTAGAAAGGATTTGCTGAAATACTCCCTTTACTGTGAGTGAATTGGATATAACATTTACACAACTCTGTTTTCTAGAAGAGCCAAATGGGGATTTAAGACAGATTTTTTTTATAGCCTAGTACTGAAAATCAGAAATGAGTAGTAGGTTATCACAGTAAAGCATTCTTCTACTTTTCTGACCTTAGGCCATATGCTTAATACAATCCAAATCTTTCCTTAAGCAAAAATTCTACACACACACACACACACCCCCAACCACACCAATTTATTGAAAAAAAGCTTTCCCTACAAGTACAAAACTCCTGGGAAAGAAGTAACTGGCCTCTAGCGAAAAAGCAAATATTAATAGAGACAATGGATAACCTCGATGCACACTGAATGAATCTCTGGACTCAGATTCTAATCCTGAATATGTAAAATTATACCTGAGAGAGGACTTATTTAGCCAATCTCTTATAATAACTGATATGGAGATATTAATCTCTTATATTAGAGATATTAATCTCTTATAATAACTGATCCAGACTTATCTTCCCATCACCAATACACAGAACTTGCTTAACAAGTTTCACTTTATTATTTTATAAAAAAATCACATACTATGAAAAAATAAAAATAAAAGTAATGGCATACAGACCTGGTTTCCCCCGGCATTATGACATTCGTAAACTCCAACAACTCCATCTGCAAAGTGGCCCAAAGTGTCAAGGCAATTGGTACCCTGTTGCAAAGCCCCAAAAGCTATATCTTGATGATCAGGTACCCTAAAATAAAACCAGAAATATCTGCTTAATTCCATTTCTTTGATCCATTTTTAATTTTTTCAACTCCTTGTTTTCACTTGGAGTATTTTAAGATAACAGGTTCAAGATGCATGATGACTACTATCTGAAAATCTCAATCTTCCAAGGAGGGAAGGCAATTACCTGGTCATGAACTGATCAAACATGACTAAACTTGCAAGCTTAGGACAGAATACAGAAAGACCTGTACCAGAGAATGAGGAGTGGAAGGTGTCCCTGCCCATGGCAGGGGTGGGGTTTGGAACTAAGTGATCTTAAGGTCCTTTCCAACTGAAACCATTCTATGATTCTATGAACACACAAACTCAGCACAAAAGGCAAATTAAAGATTATTTAAAGATGATTATTTAAGATCGTTCAAGCTGAACGCTATCAGTTAAGGTATCAAGCTCTCTTGAGGTTTTTTCAGCCAAGCTAGCTTGCGGCAGAAATACGACATTCTACATTTTTTCCCCAGACTGTTTTTAGTGAAGCATTGGAAAAGGGGTTAGAAATTTAAAAGAAAACAAAATCAAAACCCATCAATATTTTGCTGATATCTATTTTCTAATGACGGCACATAAAACTCATATAGTATGGAAATACATAGGCAAACCTGTTCAACAAAGTATAGCTGTGAGGTAGAGTCTATGAGTTCATGTCAAACAGTAAAGCAAGGGCGTATTAGCTCCTTTTAAAACTTCAGACTATAAAATGAGTATAATAACTTAACTCATCAGAACAAGCACATGAGAGATGACACAGAGTAAGATGACCTTATACTTAAGTAATGCTTATGGTAGCACATTTTCCAGGAGAGCTTGCAAGATGTATTTTTTCTGACAAATAAAACAAAAATAAATATCCTCTGGCACTTTTAAGAGACAATAAAGAATAACTTATTCAGCATCATCCTGGTTTACGAGACTCTTCAGTGTACGCGGTTCTGTACATGTTTCACTAGGGCTGTAATGGCTGGTGCTCTTGCATTCCAAGCCTGTACAGCACTAGTAGTTACCTGACTGTACTGACATGAAATGCCCCCAGGAAAAAAAAAAACAAGCAAGCATTCTTATAAGCCAGTGTTTTACTGTTACAGTACCAATATCAGGTTGACAGCAGACAAACTAGTTTATAGTCTCCAATTTGACTTACTAAATCGTTATTGAACAAATCCCTTTTTATCCTTTCAAAAAGTATTTCTCTTCAAGGATTTTTCATTAGTTAGGATGCATTCATGTTACAGAAACTGTTAGCAGTGTTACCCCTCATTTCCCTCTTCCTTCCCCAGAGCCCCTCCCACTCCCCCCCCCAAGTTAGTGATTATCCAGTGACAGAGAACAAGAGACAGAACGAGCAGAAGACAGAGCTTTTCAGTCTTTGGCAGTTATCCTTGTCTGCTAAACATACAAGGCCCTCGTCTGCTGACTTACTTTACTTGTATTGTACTGAGATTCAGCGTCTTCACTCAACTAGACATGTGCTTAGGCAAAGACTAAAGCTTTAAAGGGACAACAACAGGATACAGAACTGTACTTTTGAGCAAGCAGCTTTTTTAGGAGACTAACTTCAGGCTCAGATAAATTGAGTCCTTTGGACTCTGTTCTCTAAATTACCTGCTACTGCAGCTGTAGTTGCAGTAAGTAGAAAAAGCAGCTTACTAGGGGGAAATGGCTCTTTAGAAATAGAATAAAACCCAAAAGCAAGTAAGTCCACATAAGGCATTGCTTTCACAAATAAATTAAAAAACATGCTTCACATTCAAGGAAGGAGAAAGAGGAACTGATGATATGTGGGGAGGGGAAGAAAAAGAGAGCACTCCATATTACCTTCAATTCAGCCAAAACTCACCGTAACTCAGGATAAACATTTTCAAGATACCACTTGAAGGGTTTGCAGCTAAGTCTCTTTCTAAGTTCCATTCGGCTTTGAATACTAGAGGGAGTTGAAAAAAGGAGCAGTTTTTAAAGTCAGGCTGCTGTCTCCATATACATTACGGAAAACACAGAAAATTCAAAAACAGTAGAGCTGAAGAACTTTTATCTTCAAGAGATAACACAAGAGCTACCACTGCATTCACCTCAGAATGTGCTATCTCACAAAGAATAAATTAATAAGGCAAAGGTGCTTGTGACTTACTTGCCATAAGGTACATTCCTGGCTGAAGGCACTGCTGCGTAATAGAAATTTTTGTACTCATCCATCCAGACTTCTGCTGCCCTGCGTGTATTTCTAGGGACAACCATATAAAACACAGAGGTTATATTTTCTCTAGCTGCAATCAAACCACATTGTTTGCCCTTGGGTTGACTTTAATCTCTTCTAGTACTACATAGCCAGTGGCCTCAAGCCACACAGAAGATTCCCTATTGAAAACTCAAGTAACAGAAAACTATTAGGCAGTAACATAACTGAAACCAATACATTTAGAATAAAATTTATGCCTTTTCCACACTCATCATTGCTTCAGGTTTCCATCCAGAATTTAATAAACATCTTGGAATTCTTTCTCCAGACTTCATGGAAGTTGTTAGGTTGTTATTTCGTTTGCAGGGTTTTGGGTTTTTTCCTTTTGTAAGAGTAACTTGACAGAAGCCAAATTCAGTGAGTGTTCACCTGGAAAAGCAACCTAATTGGAAACTAAAATCTCAACAACTGGCAATATTTAATAATGCTTTTTATGCTAACATATATATATTTTATGCTAACATATATATATTTTATGCTAACATATATATATTTTATGCTAACATATATATATTTTATGCTAACATATATATATTTTATGCTAACATATATATATGTTAGCAGATATGCTTACATAGGCAAGACATGTTCGTTTTTTTTTCTATTCCTACCAGCAGAGTACTCAAAGTTCCAAAAGACATAAGCTATCATGACATTTAAGGCTACGAACCAAGGAAGTCTGCTGTAGCTGAGATAACAGAGGAGAACCAGTAATTAGAAAATATGTTTAATGCTTTAAAATTCAAGAGATTAATTATTGCAGTAAATGCAAAAACCACTAACCCAAGGGCTTTATTTCCAACCAAACATATCTCTAAAAATCCCTAGATTTGTGTGACTGATGTGTTTAAATCTCCTTCTGGACTGCAAGAGGGTAATGCCTTTTTCCTTTCCATGGCTTCCATGTAAAACCCATTTACTTCTATTGTTTGCATTTTTATGCTTAGAAAATTAAGCCTTATTTCACTTGCAACTGCAATGCTCTGAAGCTTATTTTACATTTGGCAGTAAGTTCATCTAAAGCAACTGCAGTAAACTCAGTCAGCCAATAACTTCTTTAATATGATTTTCCAATTCAAAAGACAAAGTAGTCAGGATAAAGTGAGTTGTTCTTGCAGGTCACTGAAGAAAAGAGTCACAAGACAGATCTCAACCATCTTTTGTTTGAGGACTGATTTTTCCTTGAAAAATTCATTTTTTTTGTAAGCACAATTCCATTCAATCCAGATTAGAGAGCTGTTTCATTTTGCTTTCACTTGCAGTCTCTCAGGCCCACGTGAGTGTCAGCGAACCATGCAACACCTGCCCCTGCGGCTTGTCCATGGGCCAGACTTTGGCACTGGGAGAGGAACTATTCAGTTTGCCAGGGTTTAATGACTCCAAAGGCACTTTCAAGGCCAGAATGTGTGTCCTCATCATGCTTCCCCATACTCAGTTCCAGCTTAGTACAACAGGAGAACAGTAACTGTGTAGATGCTGAGAACTGCCTGAAGTAGTAAGACCCAAAGAAGGCAGGGTACTGAGGAACACAACGTAGGGTACACTCAGCGCTTAATGCCGAGCCTCAGTTAATGAAACCTCGCACTGAGTGATCAGAGGTAGCTTTGCATGGAGCAGACTGGTGACTGCAACATTTATTTGCTCTCCTGAAGTGGTATATTAAGGCAGTACATACTAGTCTAACAAATCCTGACAGACATAAGCTGTATCTGCCCGCATCCTGTCTGTGTGGCGCGGTCAGTGAAACCGGGCTCCCAGTCTCTCATCCAGAGTCACCAATTTGTTTTGGCTAAGGCAGCACGTAAGGCAGCACATACTGACTAGTCAGCTAAAAACAGGATGCTTACCCCCTTCAGAAGAAACTACATACAGTCAAGGGACAGATGACGGTATAAGCCAAAAAGCCCTAGCTGCAAGATCAGCACAGATTCCATGCACCAAGTTTCTTGGCACCATGGTTCTACACATATCTGACAATACCTGTACTACAGGGATATTCCATTACCTTAGGTTTCTCATTCTCTCATTGCTAAAACTGATTTTAAGGCATTCTGTTACCTTGGTTTGACACCCAAGAAAGATGACTGAGGAGAAAGTCCTCAAAAACACCGCAACTTGCCAACCCTGCTTTTAAGTGATATGCAACTTTCTAGGTGAATTAAAAAATGGTTCCAATGAAATAAATAATTTCAATAGCATTTCAGAATTTGAAAGAGCTGGACAGCTGAGGACACAGGTAGAACTGGAAAGGGATTTAAGTACCCAAGACACTAGTTGGCAGGCTTCAGCTAGCCTCACCATTCAAGTACACCTAAGATCTCCTTTCAGTCATTTTGAACACAAATAGCTAGAACACAATGTGACTTTAAAAAACCCTATCATAGCAACTGCCAGTACATTTGAGTGATCAAATCACAATGAAGATTTGATTTTGCAACAATAGCCAAAGGCTTTAATCCCAGTATGAATGCAGCATCTTTAACCTTGCTAGTAAGATGCATTCCTGATGTCTGCTGTACCCTTGCATGCACACAAACACACTTTTACTCTACTTTTCAGCTGAGCTATGTTTAAGTATCTAGTTATATCACAAGAAAAACAGCATCTTGACAACAGCCCAGATGGAAAAACTGCAGAGAAATGGGAAAATGGGACAATTTATTTATTTTTATAACATATTGCTTTGACATCATGATTTTAAAACCTACCATGAAACTAAGCGAGTTGCATCCTAAGCCTGTGTAATACAGTTTACTTAGCAGATCTTTCTACCCTCCTGATACACACTATAAATACTGGAACAGAGATGTATTAAGAGAGGGTATTTCATTGCTAGCTTTCGTTTCCCCTAAGTACTATTATTCATTTTTCACTGTAGCATAAAATACAGATCTCAAAGAATAAGGGACCAGAAAAATCCCCACTGTAACTACTGGAAGAAACAGGGCAATGACTTTATTCTAGCAAACTATTAAATTCATTAGAGTTATCTTGGCAGGAAGAGAAGAATTACACTATAAAGAGGTTCCTCAATCTAAGGTGAAACATGAGTCTAAATATATCAGCAGCTTTTAAATTCTTACGAATTTAAATACATCTATGTTTTGTGTTGCTTCATGTTAAATACAGTCTGGGCTTCATATCCCTTCAAGGATAAGTGAACAATTTTAGCTCCAGCTCCTAACACACAGAATCTTTAGGTGAGACTTGTACTTCTTCGGTCCCCTATGCATCAAGTCCCATTCTCTAAACCAAAACCTACAGTGATTCTTCTTTGCAACTGATAGAGCCTTGGTCAGAATATCCACCATATACTGACACAGTACTTTTATGCACATTACTTAGAAAACACTATGAACATGAACCAGAATTGCTGCTCTCATTCTGTAGAGTCAAAACTGAGGAAGTAGCTCAGTGTTTCAGTTTCTATTGTATATTCTATCAATGGCAAAATTAACAAGCATATCAATCTAAGCTCTTAATACTGCAGTTTCTTAGGTCTATAGAAATAGCACAGGAAAGGCAAACATGATATAGAATGAAGTTGCCAGCAGACTGGCACAAATGCCATAATCAGTCTACATAGTCATTTGCATATGACATACTGATCATGTATTAACAAAAAGCAAGCAAAGCCTATGCATGACTTAGTGTATTCTGGCTCCTAGTGAATGATGCAACTGTTTTTATAAAACTGAGATTTGTAAGACTGTTTTAAAGAACACTTTATTTTCAGAACCAAATAAAACACAAACTTCTCAAAACTGACAGAACGCCAGGATAAGCATCTCTTTCTTTTCCAGATTCTCAGGCTCTGTCTATTGAAAGTTTCCCTTTTTTAACTATCTTGTTCTTCTCTCTGTGTAGCTGCCTCAAAGTAACTTTTTTAAATTAGTATTTTTCCATGCTAGATAATATTGCAAATATTTATAAAGAAAAGATCCTTAAAATGAAATTACTGCCACCTGCTGATCACCTGAAGAAATCCAAAACATTACTACTTAGCTGAAGACCTTAACAGTTACCTTGCAAACACGGTACCACTCCCACCAGGAAATGTGTAAGGATGCTGTTTGCGGAATACGTGACCCACTCTGCTGCAAGGGATGATTTCTAGGCTTCCACCACACTGCCAAACTCTGAATGAGATTTCTGAAATAAAAACATGAATGAAAGACCGACATCACCAAATACTGTAATTTTGAAGTATACCATTTACAGATAAGGCTTTTAGTGATATTGCTGAGAAAATCAGTAAGGTAGTTTTCTGAGAAATTCTAGGATAAACAAAGGCATATCTGAGCAGTCATTGTTCTCCAAGCTCAGGAGAAACAATCCTGTTAACTGGGAAGCAAAATCTGAGGTTAGCAGCAGTCCCCAAATTCAAAAACCATGCTGCAATTGGCCAGAGTAAGTTCTGTCTATATGTACTATTACTATACTTTGTCTAAAGGGTACACGACAGTAGATAAATGAATGATCTAGCTTATAATAAAAATGTTCAGCTAAAGATAGAATAACACAACAGACAAAATCAAAGCATTATGAAACAATCTATAGATTAGATCTGCAAACGTATTATAGAAGATAACCATACACCCCCAAACACCATTGTCGTGGTTTAAGCCCAGGCCGTAAATTAGAACCACTCAGTTTCCACCCCCCGGAGGGATGGGGAGGAGAATCGAAAGAATGTAACTCCTACGGGTTGAGATAAAACAGTCCAGTAACTAAGGTATAACACAAATCACTACTGCTGCCACCAATAATAATAATGATAAGGGAAATAACAAGGGAAAAGAATACAATACCGCCCGCCGGAAAAAGAGCCTGCCCTTCCGGGTAACTCCCAGTTACATCCCTGGGCATGATGTGCTGTGGTATGGAATACCTCTTTGGCTGGTTTGGGTCAGGTGTCCTGTCCCTGCTTCCTCCCGGCTTCTCCTCCTCCCTGGCAGAGCATGAGACTCACAAAGTCCTTGGTCAGGGTAAACATTCTGACCAGCAACTGAAAACATCGGCTTTATCAGTATTATTCCCAGGCCGAAAGTCAAAACCACAGCGCTGCACCAGCTACTAAGAAGGAGAAAAACTGACTGCTGCTGCTGAACCCAGGACAACCATCTATGGAAGGAGTTACACCAAATCAAACTTGCTTTGGAGACAGAGCAAATAAAGATGCAGCTTCTGTAAACTGAAGGTTATGGACAGTACACTTCTAAGCCAATCCAGTGAGCTGTCCCAACTAGTGAGGACAAGAAGGTCGAGGAATATTTATACACCTTTCTCTTATTGAGTGCTACGCTTAGTTTCAAGGCTCTTCATAATAATTCATTATGTTTTCACAGCTTAAATATGGATAAGTATATAAATAATGCAGCTCTAAAGTCAGTGTCTACCTTTGATGACTTATACTAAGTCATACTAAGTGTCATTTCTTCCCTCAGAAGCCTTCTTCCCACATACACAAGTCATAAAAATCGCATTACTTCAAAAAATTAAATTCAGAAAAAAAATCAACCCAAACACCAAAACCACCCCCAAGGTTAGAGAGTACGGCTTCTGGACTGTCTGTCCAGAGAAAAAGAATAATCATTTAAAAAAACAAACCCCCCCCCCAAAAAAAAAACAAACACAAGCCAACAACCTAACCAAAACACACACCCCCAAAACCAGAGAGATGCTGTGATTTCAGCTGTTGATGGTGCAAGTTAACTGCCCTTCTTCCCAATGGTCTTAAGTTTTACAAGGACCATTTCCTGTTTGTTTTACTTCAGTGAAATTCTATTGCCCCATGGTCAATTAGGCATATTCATGAACCTCAGACAGTCAACATAGTCCAATCTGTAGACAGATCATCCTCCAAAAATATTCATGGCAATATTGTCTTTGCCAGTAACTTACGGTCTTGGATGAACATGGGACAATAGGCAAAAGTAATTTTTAAAGCAACTGAACATGACATTCTCTCTCTACATTTTTCACAGTACTGACTTCAGGGGTTTTTTTTTACACATATAGAGATGACTGCAGGCTTCCCCATATCTAGCACATTTTGTCCCATACTGCTCAAATGGTGAAAGCAGAGGAGTAACAGTTTTCTTGTTCCACTTTGAAGTACTACTTATGGAGTTTTGCTAGACAGTTCATACAGTTATTAGCCCAACATGATGGGATGCTGCACTCCGTGAGGACAGCCGAGTGAAAGAAGACAGGGAGATCTCAAAGACAAAGGGTTTTGCATTAGAAAAGCAAGTACGGACCAAATGCTTGAAATCTAGTACTGGACTAATCTAAGTATTATTATATATAATTATATATATTATTATATACACACCTCTGAAATGAGATAAAGTGAGATTCTTGTTAAAAATAAAGGTCAATGTGGTATGCCTAAAGCTTGTGCTTATTTAAATGACACATTTGAAGGTTTAATTCAAAGAGTCACTGTCATCTATTGACTATATTTAGGCATTGAAAAAGTATTTTTGTTTCAGAAGTAATTTAGAAATATCTTTTGTCAACTTTTCATTATGCATAGCTGCTTCTACTGTGTACGTTAATTTGATTAATTCTCCCTCCATAAATTCCCAGAAATATCAACCTACATGTTTATTTTTTGCACCTTAGATTCTGAAAAATCCCCAAAATAAAACTGAAAATGATGAAAAATAGTTCTATGGGAAAGACAGCAAAGGAATACTAGGTAGAGAGAAGCAAACTAATTTTTACTTGCACCAACATGGATTCTAAAGCCTTTTAAAGAAGTAGTAATGTACAGCAACTACAACTTCAAGGAAACCCAAAAACGCCTTTAAGACCTTTCTTGCCACACTCAAACAGCGGGAGAAGTGTTACTATTGTAACAATTTCAGTCGACCAGGTTTTTCATTTAAAAGGCATAAAACAGCATGTCAAACATTCTTCAGTTGCATGAGATAGCTCGAGACCTCTCAGTAACAGACTGCTCATTTTATTGTAGTGTGTCATTGACACACAAGACGGATGATGTCTTACTCACTCCCTGATTTAAGCAAAATTATTAAGAAAAGCCTAAGTTTTCAAATTAGACCCAAACCTTCTAATAGTCCACCCGGTTGTCCAGTGTACTCCAATTCGCCTATGCTTACAAAAAAACCTTGTAAAGAGTCTGAGAATTAGAGTCTACAAATTCAAGACAAGACTTGAACAAACTTTGATCCATGTTTTGTACAGCAAACACGTTAGCAGTCACATTTAGCAATAATCTGAAAACACACTGGGTCTTCATGGCAAAAGCTCTCTCCTAGTTAATTTAGACAAAACATTGCAGGTCCATCTTGAAATTTGTAAAGTTGACATTATACTAACATGAACAAAATCTCATGGAACAGCTGCTCTGCACATGCTTGAAAGAAAAATGCTATGTTTTATAAAGCATAAAAATAACATACAGAATTATTTTGCAAGTCCCTCTATCAGGTTATCTGCGTGTAACATGAAGTTGCTGATATAAAGATACGCTTGAGAGTAAAGAGGCCTGATGAGTGCCTATGTTGAATTTTAAACTGCACATCACAGATTTCTGGTATCTGGTGCATGTGTCATTTATTGTCAATTAAATCATATGCCATGTGATTTTTACTTGTCATCAGTTAGTCTGGCAGCTATGAAGAAATCATTAGCTGCCTGCTGTACTGACTGACTTTGCCTTTTCAAGGAGCAGAGAGAAGGCACCCCAAAGTCTCCCTCTCCTCCTTCCCATGAACGAGGGGGAACAGAATGCAGCAGGAGCAGCAGTAACAGCTTTTTGCATGTAGTCTTCTCACCTTGAGTGGGGAGCTGTTGCTTGTGCCCTTTCCTGCTATCAAGGCTTCAATTATCAAAGCATAAAAGCAGCTGCTAAATTTCCAGAAAAAAACCTCAGTCACTCAAGTACATGCTTGCAGCTAATCAAATATTTAAGTGCTCTAGTGGCAAAAAAGTGAGCTGTAGTAAATTTATCCAATGACTTTCCAGGACATTAAAAAAATGAAAAATTATTATATTCATATTAATACAATTTAGCAACATATAGCCAAAACAGTGAGAAAAAGAAACACAGAAAGTAACTGTTCAAAACACGTCAGAGGTTTCTTTGGGTACACTGCATAGAAAAGTTAGAGACTGGACTGCAAGGATGCCAGTTCCAGGCTTGAAGCTCCTTAAAGGAGCGTTAAGCATTTGGTTACCATGTCTCCATACTTAGTGTGCTGTCTACAGCAGACATTTCCTGGTAGGCCACGCATATGCTCAATGCATAAGCATATTTCAGCAACTCAAAATACTCATGAGCTTTTACAAGTTGAAGGTATTTTAGTATTTTGCAGCTAGCACGTGCAGTAGAAAAGTTTCTATACTTAGAGCTGATCCTAAAGCACACTACTTCAAATGTCTGAGATGAATTTCTACCCTAGAAAACTGAATTAATGATAGACTGGAAGTCTTGAGAAGTTGTAGACTTCTGCTCCTCCCAAATCTTTTTTATCTTAATACAAGTAATACCATTCTTAACTGGAGAAAAACTTTGTTTAATACTGTAATGCAGAAAATAAAAAAATCCCCAAACAACCGCTACTAAAGACAGATCTAACCACAAGGTCAAAGAAGAAATGGCTAAAATACAAGTTTTTGCAGCGACTCTTCCCTCTTCCCTAAACACAACTCACTGAAACATCTGAAAACAAGGAACTAGGGCAAAAACGTCCTCTCAACCACAATTATCTCATAGGGCCAAAGCAGGTGTACAGAATTACTCAGTTCAGATGCCAGGCAGTATGATATTTTTAAGAAATAAACTATTCTTTAGTCAGCGAAGTGTTAATTGATTTCTTAAGATGTAGGCAAGAACATTAAACTCATGAACTCCTGCGTTCTACTTTTCATAATTTAATCTCAGCAACATCTTAAAACGAGCCTTACATGGCCAGCATTTAAACAGGATCCTGCCCCTCTACTCTGCTCTCGTGAGACCTCACTTGGAGTATTGTGTGCAGTTCTGGTGTCCTCAACATAAAAAGGACATGGAACTGTGGGAACAAGTCCAGAGGAGGGCCACGAGGATGATCAGGGGACTGGAGCATCTCCTGTATGAAGACAGGCGGAGAAAGTTGGGGCTGTTCAGCCTGGAGAAGAGAAGGCTGCGTGGAGACCTCATAGCAGCCTTCCAGTATCTGAAGGGGGCCTACAAGGATGCTGGGGAGGGACTATTTGTTAGGGACTGTAGTGATAGAGCAATGGGTAACAGGTTTAAACAGGAAAAGTTTAGATTAGAAGTTTAGATTCGATATAAGGAAGAAATTCTTTACTGTTAGGGTGGTGAGGCATTGGAAAGGGTTGCCCAGGGAAGTTGTGAATGCTCCATCCCCGGTGGTGTTCAAGGCCGGATTAGACAGAGCCTTGGGTGCCACAGTTTAGTGTGAGGTGTCCCTGCTTATGGCAGGGGGGTTGGAACTTGATGATCTTAAGGTCTTTTCCAACCCTAACTATTCTATGATTCTATAATTAGCAACTTTAGATGAGGATGTGACATTAAAACAAGACTGCCGTTTTGAAAGCAATTGTCCATCTACATTCAGTAATTCTTTATCAGCCAAAGTCCATTACAAAAAAATAAAAGTAAAAAGATTACTGCTTAATGAACAAATACTTTTATTCTTTCATATTTAGCACATAATTCCTATCCTGTTTTATTTTTCTCCATTGAAATAAACTTTTTTGATTTTGCCGATACTGCATGTGAAGATCTAACTCTGGTTTTAACCCTCTTTGCACAAAATCAGGAAGACCATAACTCTCAATGAGAAAACCTACTTTCAAGATTGATCCCACAGTAAATAATATACATACCCAAGTTTTCTCCACCCCAAACATCCATCATCATGTCATACTTCCCTAGTTCTTCAAAATAGGATTTGTCCATCACAAACAAGCCACCAGCTATCATGGGTGTCCTAAAAAGACAAGAAACAATAAATGAAATACAGAACCATGAGCTGGGAGGTAACTATCATTTGCATCTCAAGGTTAATACATGCTTGGGGAAAAAAAAAAAAAAAAGCAATGCTTTCAAATGCTAATTGTGCATCTAACACATCAAATGTTGTCTGCACACATGTCTATTGCATATAAGGTGTTATGACCACCTTCTGAAGTAGTCCCCAAATCTCCATTTGGCTCACAAGTTCCTTATGTAAAGTGTGGCAATTTGTGCCAGCAATAAAACATTAAAACTGATACTCTATTTTTAGCCCTCAAGACATACCAACTATGTCTTAGTTCTACTTTTTATGAAGAATAAATTATCTATCAGTGTGCTTTAAAGTATTTTTTTAAATATAATTTTGAGAGTCGCAGAACATTACATAAATAGGAATGAAATTTCAGTATTAGAGAAGCTATAGTAAAGATCCCCTTTCTGACTCAGAGAACATGATCTCTAACTTTTTTTAGCTGAAAACTACAAGCTGTTAGAGAAAGAAGTGGCAGTACAGACATACTTTATGGGAGCTACTGGGTTTCCTTGCCGTGCTCTTCTTTGCTCTGGTGTCATGTAATCCCATTTGAACACCAGGTTCCAATCAAAGCCTTCAAGAAGAAAATATTAGAGTAGGATGTTAAAAAGACTATGGTCATCATTCAACTCATAGTAACATAATGTTAACTGAAAACACTGGGAACTGTAATTTAAATTAAAAATTTAAACTTGTACAAACTTCTGGGAAGAAAATAAACAAGTAGGAGGACAGATGAAAGGTAAAGAAGTTGACAGAACAATAAAAAAAATGTAATCTCAAATACAAAATAACGTTGCATTCTCCTGTTGCCATCTATTACACAAAGTAAGAAACCCAGTCAACAAGTGACAAAGCAAAAGCCTTATACACATCTCATTACCCTTACATCAAATAAATTATTACATGAAGATCTTCAAGCCACTACAAATGTTCTCAGCATTCTTTACTGTACAATTGCATTTCAACTCTCATCACATACTTATGTTTACAGGTTTTTTGCACTACCCTTGGTAGTCCTCCATCAGCAGGAGCTCTCTATCATGCAGGTCACAACAGGTTACATCCCACTTCTCTTATTAACATTCATTTAACGTCCTGCTTTCCCACTGTATGCTTTCATGTGCATCATTTTTTAAACCTGATGCAACCACTAGAGGACCAAAATCTTACTTCCTTTATGTATGTACACATATGTGTGTACACACAGTAACACACATAGTTGGTCTGGTCCTATCGCGAGTTAAGCACAGAAGCACATAAAGACCACTAGAATAGACAAGACTGACAGGTCACCTAGAGTAGTGAAAGCTGACAGCCATTTGAATTACCTCCTTTAGGCAGCGATACATGGCTGATACAAGAAAAACTTCCTATAGGAAACACTTTCATAACCGTTTTTGAGCTAGGTTATGCAGACAAGCATGAACACTTGTTTAAAAACTATGCAATGTCCATAGCCCTCTCCCTGTACACCTGGGAGACACAAATCAGCCTTACACAGACTGCCAAACACATTTAGATCCTATGAGGTCATGTAATGAATGATTTCCAGATTTCTGGTGCACAGATGCCAATAGTTTTCTTTCT
The DNA here is from genome assembly GCF_963264785.1 of Psittacula echo. Lineage (NCBI taxonomy): Eukaryota > Metazoa > Chordata > Aves > Psittaciformes > Psittacidae > Psittacula > Psittacula echo. The sequence goes on along the minus strand of NC_137738.1, from coordinate 31,201,201 downwards.
CCAGCATAAAGATAAAGCAATTACTTTGTAGGGAAATGGGGGAAAAGCTAAGGTAAACAGACAACAGATACAGTCCTACAAACTATCTGTCTGCATCCATAAATGTGTAGTAATGATTAAAAGCAAACAGTTTTCAGTTTAACTCACAAGATATTTATCTCACAAACACAGAATACAGAAATTATCCTGAACAGTCTTCACAGAATGCATGCCAACTCTTTCTCTCCATGTTTGAGTATCTTATGAACTGCTGCACTGTAAAAATGAAAGACCATCTAACTACTCCAAAACTCCAAGCAGCAAAATAGTAAAATTACTACAATCTATATTACTGCAAAGCCTCCAGCATGAAAAGTAAAACGAGCTCCAATATTTCGCTGCAGTTAAAAAGTCACATTTCATCATACATGCCCAGCAAAATTACTCGCATCTGGGAGAACTTAAAAAACCCTACTGTTCTCCAGCAGAAGTGGTAGAGTTACATATACTCTAGTGAACACAAGGGGTCTCTTTTGGAACACATCACTTGCAAACGCTGAACAAGTGTATGAATTGTCTACCCATAAAAGCTAGTTTTCCGTCTCCATTTTCACTGACTCTGGGAAAAATCTGCATTCAATGAGATAATATCAGCAACTCTGTAAAAGAAGTATTTTTAAACACAAGTGCATATCCAATATGAAATTCTATCCAGTGTGAACTGCATTGTAGGCATACTTTAAATTATTAGATCTCGGTTAACTACAGTTTATTCCAGTAACTAAAGTCCTTCTCAGAGCAGCATAAACACTTTGGCAAATCCCCCCTCAAAAATAATTTGTAACGTGAAGTGCACGGATTTAGTGCTGGCCAGACTTGCGAATTATTTCAGCTCTGTCCGCTTTAAAAAGTTTGTAGCATTTGCTAGGTTCCTGGTCTGAGGTGAATAAGCCCTTTCAAAACAGAGCAGACACAAATGCTGTCCCAGCTGTCTTAACTCTCCATGCTTCGCACAGATACTGTATCTGAGGTTGAAAGCATAGTTTAATTTCCATGTTTAGACTTGGCCCCAGTGAAAAGTGTCCTGGGATGCCAAATGCTGTAGTGCCTCTAACATGGTAATCCGTCCTCCGAGAACTGAAATCTATTATTCATGTTTCAACAGACCCTCAGATAGCTTTAAACACTGGTATGTGCAAAATTCCTATTGTTAGCATTAAAAAAAGACTACTTCACATTCCTCAATCCAGAAGTACAGAGGCCACATACACTTTAAAAAAATATATAAAAATAATCCATTGCTCCTGTGTATGAGGGGAGAAAACAAGCAATAAGATGGTTTAAAAAAAAAAAGAAAGGAGGAAACTTAGTTCCAAAGATGAAGCATGAAAAGCAGTAACAAGTGAAATGATCTCTCAATCTTTTCCCACTTCACTTGGGAAGAATTAAAGAGCATGAACCCTGCAGGAACCAATCAAAGGTTTCAATGAAAGTATTCCTCCTCCTACTGCAGACAACAATAAGAGCCACATAATGGTATAGAGATTTCCATACTCTAGGTATATGAATAGAATGGGTAAAAGACTTAAGGTTTTAATAAAGCTGGCACACAGATAATGGCACAGAACTATACATTAGCATACTGTGAATATATGCACTGTAGGTCTCGTTTCAAAATGTTAATTAAAAGGATACAGAACCTCTCACTTCCGTATCACTGACGAATTGAAGCATATGCAACATTACACAAAGATTGCCTTTATTATAGTTTATTGGAACAATGCTTGGTGGCCAGTTAGAGACTAGTAACTGAAGGAACAGACTTGAAATTGTTTTTTCCATTCCTCGCTCAAGAAAGCCTATTCAGAAAAAGTGTGAAAATAGCGCTGTACAATTCCCATGTCGTGGCTCATCTTATGTCTTTATGCAGCCAGTTCAGTTTGCAGCATTGTGGGAACACTTATTTAAAAACAGGAGGGAAGGATGGGCGAGAACAGTTATTTTGCATGCTAGGTTCTTGTTAACAGGCAAAAAAGCTTTAAAAACTTGTCATAAGTAAGGATTTTAGCGTGTGGTTGCCCTCCTCCTCTTTGACAAAGCAGAGGGGGGGATTGATTTATTTATTTATTCTGATTGGGAGTTTCACAAGTCTTTTTGCTGTCAACAGTTTACACTAGCTAGATGTAGAGAAACTGTGGTACTTCTAAACTCAATTTAACAGGGAATTTTGTAATGGTAAAAGTTTAAACACTACAAATTTTTATGGTCACATGTTACTCTCTTCACAATCACAGATCATGGCTAACAAAAACATTTTCTTTTTTTAAACACATTCCAAAGCTTTCTGCTTATTCAGAAGAGCTTAATTTTTTAAGCAAACCAGCATCTTGAAAAAAAACTCATAGGCACCGCATTGCTGGTGGGCTTCTAAGCTAGTGAGCAATGAAAGTCTGTCCTATCTAAAAAGAGAATCATAAGCTCTGGCCATAAGCTTATTCTGATACATTTACACAATCCTACAAACATCAGAGCAAGTCTTGCACATTGGTAAAAGGCAGCATAAACTTTTAAGAATTAGTATAATAAAGATGAACTGTTTTAAAGCAGAGGACAGTAAGGCCAATTAAAATCAAAGCCTATAAACAAGTGACCTACAGGACTTAAAACTAGATACATGAAAGGAAAGAACAGTACATTAACTGCCCATTCCACAACTGCAGTGATTATGAGCTTTGATTCTTGATGCCTTTTTTCTGTTTTAAATCTATATTCCAGTACAGGTACATACCGCCTTTTAAATCAGCTGACGCCCCCACGTACTGGAAGTTGTCCATATTAATTACATCAATAATAGGAGACACAACTCTGGTCTTGTCCTAAAATAGATATTAGAAAGTAATATTGAAATAGTGAAATCAATATATAAAGATTCAGGCAGAATGAGGTGTCGAACAGTTCAGCAGGATTTCATTCGCACGTCTTCCCCAGCTCTCCCCCCTACTTCAACTTGTGGCTCTGAATAGCTGGAGCTACAAACAGCCTTGCTCAGCACTGCTTCATAAAGGAGAAACCACACAATATGGCTGGGAAAACTTTTCTGTGCTAGGCTACTTATATTTAAGTAATCCCCCTCTTCTGACTTGCTCTTGAAGAAGGCAGCAAACTTGTAGTGCTAAAGGCAGTTGAGCGCACACAGTGCTTCCATTCCTATTTTTAAACCTGCACAAGGAAAAGAAGCATCCAGGCAATTCATATTTTCCACAGCAAATCTCCCTAGCCACGCAGTATGCTAGGATCTTATCATTTCAACCTTTATGGAACACTTAGGCCTTTCCGCAATCAGAAAAGTCTTAGGTTTATGCTAATCCATTCCACAATAAAAGAATCACACTTCACAATCAGATATTTAGATAGCAAAGAGAACCTAAAAACACCTCAGACTAATGAATGCTATTAATCTCCAGCAGCCAAGATTGCAGCGGTACAGATACCACATTTCTCTGGCCAACCGTGGTCTCATGTACTACTCTGAGCAATGGTATAGTTTAAGAAAAATAAAACAAAAAAAACCTTTCCAACAGCTCCACATACATCATCCAGTAGGATCACAGACATCAGTACTCCAAAAAAAAAATGAGACTCATCTAATATTAGAAATGCAGTATCATGGTTAAGCCAGTTTGTCTCCATAACTTACTGGGGAAAAAAAGAAGTTACATTTACACACTGAAGCATAACTTCTACGGCAAGTTGATGGAACATTTTGGTTGATTTCAAAATAGAAGTTTGAGCTCCACAAGTTAATGTCATTCAAAGAGCACAAATAACTTCAGAACAGTGTATCACCAAATCTGTGAATATAAAAGAAACCAATTTTGAACAGGAGAAATTTTGCTGTCTCTGTTACAGAGAAGCAGTTCTCGTGGCTATAAACCATACCAACCTAGACATGTGCATCTTAAGAATTTATTCCATAAGTACGTCTTCAAACAACAATACATATATTCTGAACAGTGGTTCAGCAATGCATCCCTTTGCTAATGAGTATCACACAGAACAGATTGGAACCTGACTAGTATGAGAATAGCTTGAGCTCATAACAAGAGACTTAGAAGCAATTCTTAGTCAAATGCTTTGCTTGGCCCAATAAGAACATTAAACACCCATTCTCATTTATTGAATCTTAATTATTCAATCTATGCTGATTTTAATAAGCCCTAATTACAATCGGCTTTTACTAAGTCATTCTGCCTGAGTGAGCAAAAAGTCACTAACTTCTGTATTCGCCAAAAGGAGAATCCAAGTGAATTCAAGAGAAGCTGAGCTGAGGATAAAGCTAAAAGCTGAAGACTCACAGAATCGTAGAAATCAACTAGTTTGGAAAAGACCTTTAAGATCATCAAAGTCCAACCACTGTCCCAGGACTGCCAAGGCCACCACTAAAGCATGTCACTGAGCGCCTCACCTATACGGTTTTTGAACACTTCCAGGGACAGTGATTCCACCACTTCCCTAGAAAGCCTGTTCCAATGCCTGATCACTGTCTCTGTGAAGAAATGTTTCCTACGATGCAATTTAAATCTCCCCTGGTGCAGCTTGAGGCCATTACCTCTTGTTCTATCCCTTATTACTTTGAAAAAGAGACTGACACCCACCTCACTACAACCTCTTTTCAGGTAGCTGTAGTAGAGAGCAATAAGGTCCCCCCTGAGCCTTCCTTTCTCCAGACTAAACAACCCCAGTTCCCTCAGCCACTCTTCATAAGACTTGTTCTCCAGACCTTTCATCCAGCTTTGTTGCCCTCCTCTGGACCCACTCCACCACCTCAATGTCTGTCTTGTAGTGAAGGGCCCAGAACTGAACACAGGATTTGAGGTGCGGCCTCACCAGTGCTGAGTACAGGGAGAGGATCAATGCCCTGGCCCTGTTGCCACACTATTTCTGATACAGACCAGGATGCTGTTGGCCTTCGTGGCTGCCTGGGCACTCTGCTGGCACATGTTCAGCTGACTGAACATGAGCCAGCATCACCATTATAGATTTCTACATTCCTTTTAAGTATGACTGTGGCTATAACACCTAGGACAAATATCTGCTTTTATGAGGGATATAACATAAAATTTAATCAGGTCTGCCACTAAGCTTAGTCTAAAGCAAACTAGAAACACAGGCAAGAGAGACCAACCTGTCCTATTCCTCTATCAATCACCTCTAACTTCTGCTTCTGTTAGCTGTAGCCCTGTAATGCAAGCATACAATTTTGCTAACTCTTGTAGCTGAGAGGCAATTACGATTTACTACACCTTCACTGCAAAACACTAATTGTGTTGGTATGCCCCCCTATACCACTAAAGCACTTCAGGTGCACCCATGACCTTATTTTAGGCATTCTGTATACAGTATGAGAATTAGGAAACTCCTTTATTTATGAGTCAAAAGCTACCCAGCCTATCCAATTATTCACAATATGTCCATCAGCATGAATTACAAAACTGAAACCACCCTTCCTTTCTATTCTCCCTATTTCCTTAGCTGAAACTGAGATGGCTTACACATCTATGCCCATCTTTAAGAAAAATTTTTCTGACAAAACCTTGCATTTTCCTAAATGGTTCTACTTGGTACAATTGAGCCTGGTGGTAAAAGTTGCCCAAGCTGTTAGGCGTCACATTAGGTAGAGCTTCAGTTAGGCTTCAACTTCCCTCCTCCATGCTGAGTAAGAAGGTAGGATGCTGTGTCTGTGCATTTAGGATTCCCTCAAACTTTTGCTGATGGTCTGATTAGTTCTATCAATATCAGCACACCACCACACCAACACCACTTGCTACACCTAATACATTATTTAAACAACTTCCACTTGTTTCTCTGACAGACAAATACCCAGGTTGTGAGCATTCAGTTCATTGTATAATCCCACTTTGTTGGCTCATGCTGTTCCTGTCATGATTTGAAACTATAGATTTGCTAAGCAGCAAAGCAGACAAAAGATTTGCACATTCTGAAGGGGATGCTTTGCAAAGCACCACAAAGTTTTTAATGCAGATTGCTAAAAAGAGCTTGTGAGTCTCCAATGTACAGGGAGCTAATTCACTTAAAACACTAAAAAGCAGCTGCTCCCTTTAAATTATCCTACAAGAAGATATTTATTTATCTATAGGGTGATTGAACTAGAAATCTTTCCGAGGGGTTGACACCATAACTTATAATGGAAGATAGAATTGTAAAGCCATGTGCACCTTGATGAAGATAATGGAAAGAGCCTGTGCATACTGCAAGTCTCTACTGCCTGGAAGTATGTAGCAGACAATTTTATCTTAACTATTTCATTAGGAAGTTATGCATGTCTAGAGAGTTAGACTATTATATACTATTCCCATAAACCATCAGAAATTATCCTCAAGATTGTGCATACATTGCTTCCTCCCTCCCCACCCCCCAAAAAAAACCAAACCACAAACTCAAGATGCTTCAAAGATTAAGCTTCACAAGACTCTGAAGATAAAGTATGAATATTTTCCTTTCAGCATTGTGGCAAAGTTGACTCATTCAAGGTCACAAAAATCAGATATGAGAAAGGGATCCACACCTCATTTCTTAATCTTAGATCTTCCTTGCTTTTAGTATCTTCTTTGTTTAAAAATACCTTCCTGAAAGTGATATAGGATTTATAGTTATGCTATGAAAACAGATTAGATCAGTTCTGAATCAGAATCTTTCAATTTTTATTTTTCTCATATAACTGATTTACAAGAATAGAATGTCAAAGTGCTTAGAAATTAGAAATGGAAAAAGCCAAGTAGACAAACGTACATGAAACAGCCGGTAGCTACCAGTGTTCTCAAGACTCTGTATGCTTATTAATATATTGATTTTTTGGGAAATCAAAGGGTTAATCCCCACTGTCTCCTCATTAATCTCCCCTAACACACACAAAAAACCTAAAGGGTATAAAAGGTAGCCTTAGGGAATCAACAGAAAACCATTCTCTGGGAGGGAACAAAGAGGGAGAACGCAGATCAGCTCCAAGGTATATGGGTATCCGTACATGTCTGAACTCAAATACTCACCTTGTATGTATGTTGCTTCAGCTTTAAGTCTTTGTTCAAATTTCTGAAGAAAAATCCCCAGCAGTGCCAGACCCCTCTAAAAATGCTAAGCAAGCACAGTCAACAGACTAAGACACTCTAAACCAGGAAATCGTCTCAAAGAAAAATAACTGTGGGACGGATCATCATTCAACTGAAGGGGAAAGCTTGACGTCTCAAGTGTTCCTAACAAGCAAGATCTCAGAGACACAGATTTCTGAAGTGGCTACAGCACACCAGATAGAGTATTATATAACTCACTCGATTCGGACTGTTTCTTGTAAGCTATAAATTTTTAAACTGTAACACACACACAATTAATTCCCCAAAAGTCTGACAGAATTAAATGGCAACTGGGCAACTCTAGACAAAATGGAGAAAAGAAGAAACCTACACTTTCCACCATATACAGAATAGATATAGCAGCACATCAGAAAATACTGTATTAATGCATATTAGCCCTGACCTGAAAAAGTCACCTTTGACACCAGAGCAGAAATTACTTCATATCTATTCAGTTTATTGTCACTGAGACTATCAAGAAAACACTCCCTATTAACAGCAAGTAACAGACTGTCTGCACAGTAAGCAAAATCAATCCATTTAAAATAACAAAAAACTATCATACACTACATGTAAACATTACCCATGCCTTAATCATTTGAACAAGCAGAAAGCTTAGAAGCTACTTCATCAGTCCCCATGGCTGTTGGTTGAGAATCTAGTCCCAGATAAAAGTAAATTGGAATTCCACATCAATTATTTAACAGTACATCAAGCTTTTAGGAACGGAAAACTGCACCCATACAGCTGAAAACTATTCAAAAAGACACAATTAGTGTATTATGGTGACAATGGTGAGGAGCAAATTTTGAAGTATCTACTAATTCATGTGCTGCTAAAAAGTAGCTACTGCACAAAGCAAATTATGCACCAGTTTTTTCCATCAAGTATACCACATATAATGATGGATCCTAACAAAACTGTCAGCAATTTAATAAGACGGTTTACATTCAGCATTTACACAAAAAGGCCTGAAAACAGTTCCCAAATCCCAGAATTCATTACTGCTTTACCTCCAGGCATACTCAAATTCCTTTTGAAATACATTTCATGCCTTCCAATTTATTTTTCTAGTTAGTTATAGAGAAATTCCCCAACACTTTCGAGTCTGTAGCACTGTACATAGGGGAAAAAAAAAAAAAAAAAAAAAAAATCAAACCAGAAGGAATGGTTACATTACTCACACAAGGGCTTTGTAAGATCTAGGTCCTTTAATAGTGTCCAGGCTTGAGCTAATTAGAGTTATTTCTGCTCCAAAATAGGATTTACTTGCTAATATGTCTTAGGCAACTTACAGTATTACTGAAATACACAATGAATACAATGGACTGAGACCAGTTGTATGAGGTTAAACAAGGCTCAGTGCTAGGTCCTGCACTTGGGTCACAACAACCTCATGCAACACCACAGGTTTAGGTAAGAGTGGCTGGAAAGCTGCCCGGCGGAAAAGGACCTGGAGGTATCTGTTGACAGCTGTCTGAACATCAGCCAGCTTGTGCCCAGGCAGCCAAGAAGGTCAACAGCATCCTGGCTTGTATCAGAAACAGTGTGGCCAGCAGGACTAGGGAAGGGATCGGCCCCCTGTACTCAGCACCTCAAATTCTGTGTTCAATTTTGGCCCCCTCATCACATGACAGACACTGATGTGCTGGAGTGTGTCTGACAAAGGTCAACAAAGGGTCTAGAACACAAGTGTGATGAGGAGCAGCTGAGGGAACTTGGATTATTTAGCCTGTAAAAAAGGAGGCTCAGGGGGTACCTGATCACTCTCTGAAACTACCTCAAAGGAGGTTGCAGCAAGTTGGGTGTCAGTCTCCTCTCCCAAGTAACAAGTGATAAGACAAGAAGAAATGTCCTCAAGTTGCACTAGGAGAGGTTTAGACTGGATAATAAGAAACGTTTATCCACCAGAAGGGTTGTCAAGCATTAGAAGAGGCTGCCCAGGGAAGTGGAGTCACCATCCCTGGAGGTATTTAAAAGGCATTGTCGTGGTTTAAAACACATCTAGATACGACACATATGGACATGGTTCAGTAGTGGTCTTGGCAGTGCTAGTTTAACTAGGTTGGACTTGATCTTAAAGATCCTTTCCAACCTAAATGATTTACATATATGATTCTATAAAGCATCACAGAACCAAACAAAATTAGGAAAATCAGTCATCAATAGCTTCTCTATTGGCATGCTGAATACATGGGGTTACCTTCCTTTTTTCACCCCCATCCCCTTTCTGGGGGCAAATGCAAAGGAAAACATAGGTAGGATGAGCGAAGACCTGGCCATTAACAAGAGAGTACTTAGAGCAAAACCATTTTGATCAGGAGCATTTTGAAATTAACTGCTTCCCCTTACAGGAAGGGGAGTTTACCAGAAAGGGAATGCAATTAAGAAAGAAGAAAAACCCTGTTGTCTTGAGGGTTCCCCAGTGCTTTTGAGGATCACACTTGATTCACTTTCCACTTCAACTGAGTTTCTCCAGAGGAAGTTAACAAGTATAACCAGTTCCTGGAGAAAATACTATATCTTTCACTCTCAATCCTCTCAATTGCTTTTCCGGGACACAGACTAAGTGCCGTTTTCACAGAAGCCGAGAGCCCACATTCTCTGCTAATTTCCATAAGGATTTTTGTTTCACAGCTCAACCTCTCTCCTATTATCACACTGAATCTCAATGAGGCATAAATACTCAGATAAACTGAATTACATTGAGATGATATTGGTCGAGGAGAACTATATTTTGCTCAAAAGACTTCCGACACTTACTGAGGAGGTCCCTAAAGAACCAAAGAAGCATATATTTGAATTGCTCATAAAGATAGCAATAAATATTCAGATTTTATCCTCCTATGTTCACAGATTAAATGAACAAAAATGTGTTTTAATCACCGAATACTCCGATCTCCTCCATCATCTCATTTCAGAGAAAAGGCTTCCTTATAAAAATGCATAAAATTAATGTAGTATAAAACAGATGGCTTTAAAAATCTAAAAGCTACTCCTTCAGGAAATTACTTTAAAATTCTTTACTAACCTCAGCTACTCTTTCCAGAAGTGGTTCCAGCCAGTGTTCATTACATTCACAGTGACTATCCAGGAAGGTCAGCACTTTTGCTTGTGCTGCATCTGCACCTCTGACACGGGAGCGCATCAAGCCTGAGAAGTAAAGATATAAAGTCCTTACTGAGGAAAACGCAGTAGTGAGAAACTATTGCATTCCAAGTTAGTTGTGAATTAGATTACCCTAACTCAGACAGAACAAAAGCACTAGTTTCATTATCAAAATGAGACGGTAGTTAACAATTACTTCATACAAAACAGCCTGCAACCTTCCAAGCTATTGCACCCTAGTCTACAGGTCTCAATCAATTTAAGCAAGAGAACTTAAGTCCCTTTTAAAAACAAGCGATACGCAAGTACAGCTGCATTACAGTATTTGGTATTTACATTAAATGATATTACAGGAAATGGTATTTATACTGATAAACATTATTCAAGATTTGTCCTAAAACCAAACCCCTTTCCTATAGTTCATGACAGAACAGACGAAAGCACAATTATTAATTTATCCTCTCCACCTTTTTGCCACCCACCATCTTGGTTCTCACCACAGTGTGTCCATTCTTCTATCAATTTCTTCCAGGAAGAATTAATTCATGTCTGAGAGCCTTCCCCTCACCCCTCCCTTTCAATTGGCTTTTCCCTGTGTTTCTTTCAAATCTCTTGTTTTGTAGTTTTTTTGGTTTGTTGGTTTTTTTGTTTGTTTTGGCTTGGGGTTTTTTTGGGTTGGTTTTTTTTGGGGTGTGTGGTGTTCGGTGTCTTTTTTAATCTTATCTTGAAAACATTTCTTTAGGAAGAAACTTCTGGAAAAGCCAAAAGGTTCTTCTCTATATCTCAATTACACAGATTCCCCCACTGGTTTAGCCTGTTCCTTTCCTTCCTTCATTCTCTTTCAGTATTTGTTTATTGGATGACCTCACCATTCCTTAAAGTCCTTGCTATATAATACTCCAGAACATACCGCCATATACACCAGTACAAAACAACAGCAAGCTTCCTCTAATTTCTTTGCAAAATTCCTCCCTGCTTTCCTTTACTACTCCTCAAAATTCATCATTTCATTATCACTCAAGACCAGAGCCAAGTAATTATTTTACATTGTTTCCCACTAAATCTGTTCTGTTACCCCCTCAACTGAAACACTGTAAGAATCAATCCCACTTCTATCCCCTTTAAAAAATAAAACCTGAAAATTGGACTCTGCCAAATAGAATACAAGATGCTCAAGGCAAAAACCTTGTTTGCTCTGTCCAGCATTCAGCAACAGCCTCATCAAGATCCCTGGCATTATCTTTTACTGCAAATGCGAGCACTTCACTGTTGCAGATATGTGCTATGCTGATACTCTTGGATAGTACTTCTACACCTTATCTGTGGTACACTGGCAGCTAACTGTACCTCCCTGTTTTTATGCTGTCTCCCAAACTCCAACCTTTGAACCTGTTCTGTTCAGTTTTTCTACATCAAACCAATCCTCATGCACTCTGGCTACGTTTGTTTTATTTTTTCAATTCCTCCTTCCAGAGCTTATTATTTCCAACTCACATTCTTATAGAACCTACTGTCTTGCTCTACTTCCACAGAAAACACACAGCAGTGTTTCTAATTTCAGATCTAAGGGGGGAAAAAAATGGAGGTGACCACTCGGGTCATTGAGTGCTCTACAATCACATTCAGTCTTAGAACAGAAAGAGTTGAGAAGGTTCCACTGAATATTTATTCTGTAGATTACCATGTCCTCCAAAATACATCTGCTCCCATGACAAACTCTAGCCCTACAGATGAGACTATATGACATTTATGAAAGGAAGGCACTCTGTGTTATCCCCTCCACAGGCACCATTCCTTTATTTTGATTTTTGTTTTAAAACACGCTGCTTCCCTCTGTTGTTCATACTACTGTGCTACTCTCAGCATCTTACACAATGGTTGATTTCACTTATCCTCTTAAATTTTAATTTGTACGTGCCTGATATACAATTAGTACATTAATTAATTAGTATATAGAAGCCTAGAGTGAAAATGAAAAGCAAAGTAGCAAACTCAAGCATATCAAGCCAGCAATCAAATGGAATGTTACAGCATTTTAATTATCATCTGGTTGCACACGTGGATGCCTAGGCAAAACTTTATGAACAGTACACAAGGTCCCATGATAATAATTTAATCTTAATGTCACAAAAATACCACGTAAACTAGTACTCTACCTTTAACCTGTAAATAGCTATTTTCTGACAAAGTAAAAGATTTGTCATATTGTACTTAAAAATATGCATCAGTATATCTGAAAATGAAATATGAATCTGTATATGTAGTACAACATATTTATAATTACTAAAAAACTTATAGTGTTACTTCAGTCTGTTTTTTCTATTACTATTCCATTCCATCTTTAAGTCCCCTTCTGATCATAAAAATGGCATTAACTTGCTCAGAACACTGCAACCACGGCAAGTCATAAAAGGCCTGCTTTCCTAACATGCCTCTGTTCACCAGCATATTCCAAACTAATTATTTAAACACAAAGAACTCATCAGTGTGCAACAACTTTAATTATGGGAGAACACATGTTTTGTGCATGTCATTTCCAGTTTCTGACAGTATGATGTTTCTAGCTGCTCCCCAGGCTAAGGCTAGCAGCCTAGAAGATACAGTGCTTATAAAATTACACAAGCAAAACACCTACTTGTTAATTCAGTAAGCTATTTCAATTGTCAACTCTGTTATTATTTCAAACAGCTGCAGAATAACAGTTGCCTACATCTAATACTTTAAGCTCCAGAGCCAGGAAATTTTTGAGTGAAGGGCTCAGTGATATGAAACCGTAATTTACAAAGCAACAAACAGAAAACAGAAGTGTAAGACGAGTTTGTTACATGGCTTCAGCAAATGTGGCATAGCTGGTCCTGGCCCTGTTGGCAGCTCAAATCCTCTCAAGTCTGCCAAAACAAAGTATTCACTGGGCTGTCCATAAACTAGATTCTTAAAATGATCTCTAGTAAGGGAATCTGCCATACAGAGGGCTATTTTTAAGCTGGATCATTTCAAACATTCATACAGTTTACAGTGAGACCTTACATACATGGGAGCAGCTTATCTGAGGATTCAGTACTGTAAGAGAAAGGAGAGGTTGGGAGGCAATTTCTCAAGTCAGCTTTCAGCATGAAAGCCAATGGGCAACTGTGCACACAATAAACCAGAACTAATTAGAATCACAGCTTTTACTTCCACAGATGCATTTGGTTTTATTCCTTCCAATAGAACGTTGATTTGTAAAGTAAAAATACCCCCTCCAATACGGAATGTATATAGCAGAATGTTCCTTTAAAAAGCTTGATGAAGATTAACAGGTACGGCAGCACAATGGAATTTGTATCTTCCTCCCCCCAGATGAAGCCTACCTTCTCGGCGATCATTGCGAAGAACCCGCACTTTCTCAATTTTTCCCAAGAGAGCACCATCCTCAGCTACAATTGAAAAATAAAGAAACCAACTTTGATATCCATCACTGAATGACACTATAAGACAGGCTACCAAAGAAAACCAAAAGCTTTGTAGTGGAAAATCTTTATGGTCATAAATAGCTACATACAATATATAGGCTTAAAAAAAAGGTACCTACATATCTGACCAGAAATGAAGAAAAATTACCAGGTTAAGAAGTTAGCACTCTCATTATGTTACTTAAAGCTAACTTTTTTACAAGTTTACATTCTTGTAATATTTTTATTTAGTGATATTCCCTTTGCTCATTTTAGACAGCTTCTACATTGCATTAAAAATAGGATTAAGTGGTTTTCTTTGTCTATAATAAAGCTCACTTTTTAAACAACATTAAGGTTTAAGCCTATCCTAAAACTTGTGATAAACTAGCAATGCAAGTATAGACATCAGCTTCCTTTAGGAAATGTTACCGAGATCCATTTCAATTGTTCAAGTTTGTATTGTGATACCCTAGTACTTATAAAAATCTTAACTTCTTATAAAATAAGTTAGAATCATAAAATCATAGAATAGAATAAATTCATAAAATAGAATCATAGAACATTTAGGGTTGGAAAGGACCTTAAGATCATCTAGTTCCAACCCCTCCACCATGGGAAGGGACACGCCACACTAAACCATGCCACCCAAGGCCTCATCCAACCTGGCCTTGAACACCACCAAGGATGGAGCGTTCACAACTTCCCTGGGCAACCCATTCCAGTGCCTCACCACCCACACAGTAAAGAACTTCTTCCTTATATCCAATCTAAACTTAACCTGTTTAAGTTTGAACCCATTACCCCTTGTCCTATCACTACAGTCCCTAATGAAGAGTCCATCCCCAGCATCCTTGTAGGCCCCCTTCAGATACTGGAAGGCTGCTATGAGGTCTCCACACAGCCTTCTCTTCTCCAGGCTGAACAGCCCCAACTTTCTCAGCCTGTCTTCATACGGGAGGTGCTCCACTCCCCTGATCATCCTCGTGGCCCTCCTCTGGACTTGTTCCAACACTTCCATGGCCTTTTTATGTTGAGGACACCAGAACTGCACACAATACTCCAAGTGAGGTCTCAGGAGAGCAGAGTAGAGGGGCAGGATCACCTCCTTCAACCTGCTGGTCATGCTCCTTTTGATGCAGCCCAGGATATGGTTGGCTTTCTGGGCTGTGAGCATACACTGAAGCCAGCTCATGTTCATTTTCTCATCGACCAACACCCCCAAGTCCTTCTCTGCAGGGCTGCTCTGAATCTCTTCTTTGCCCAACCTGTGGCTGTGCCTGGGATTGCTGTGACCCAGGTGTAGGACCTTGCACTTGTCATGGTTCAACTTCATCAGGTTGGCATCAGCCCACCTCACAAGTGTGTCAAGGTCCCTCTGGATGGTATTCCTTCCCTCCAGTGTATCAACCGAACCACACAGCTTGGTGTCATTGGCAAACTTGCTGAGGGCATACTCAATCCCACTGTCCATGTCACTGACAAAGATGTTGAACAAGACCGGTCCCAATACCAACCTCTGAGGGACACCACTCGTTACCGGTCTCCAGCCGGACACTGAGCCGTTGAACACAACTTTTTGCGTGCGGCCATCCAGCCAGTTCTTTATGCACTGAGTGGTCCACGCATCAAATTGATGTCTCTCCAATTTAGAGACAACGATGTCGTGCAGGACAGTGTCGAACGGTTTGCCCACATCCAGGTAGATGACAGCAACTGCTCTATCCCTGTCCATTAGTTCCATAGCCCCATCATAGAAGGCCACCAGATTGGTCAGACAGGATTTCCCCTTAGTGCAGCCATGCTGGCTGTCACCAAGCACCTCCCTGTTTTTCATGTGCCTTAGCATGCCTTCCAGGAGAATCTGCTCCAAGATTTTGCCAGGCACAGAGGTGAGACTGACTGGTCTGTAATTCCCTGGGTCATCCATTTTCCCCTTCTTGAAAATGGGGGTTATATTTCCGTTCTTCCAGTCGTCGGGAACTTCACCTGACTGCCATGATTTTTCAAATATGATGGACAGTGGCTTAGCAACTTCATTCACCAGCTCCTTCAGGACCCGTGGATGGATTTCATCAGGTCCCATGGACTTGTGTATGTTTAGGTTTTTAAGATGGTCTCAAACCAGATTCTCTCCTACAGTGGGCCTAGGGTCTTCATTCTCACAGTCCCTGTGTCTGCCTTCCAAGATTTGGGTGGTGCGGTCAGAGCCTTTGCCAGTGAAGACTAAGGTAAAGTCATTAAGAACCTCAGCCTTCTCCAAATCCAGGGTAGCCAGTTCTCCCGATAACTTCCAGAGAGGGCCCACATTGTCCCTAGTCTGTCTTTTATTTGCAGTGTAACAATTTTAGATTCAGTAACAATTTTTCCAAGAGATTGATGGAGACCAGAATTTATTTAAAGCAGAGCTACAAAAATATTATCTGCAAGCACCATGGGGTTTGTTTTTACATCAGATATTATACTTTTGAAAGGCTGTTTTCAGCTACACACTCTACTCCTTCAGCTGACAGGAAGCAATAAAATGCACCTGAAACATTTATCGGAACTCTACATTTCCACAACAAGAGATATGAATGAAATAAAACTTGATTTTGGATTAGTGTTTGTAAACTCCTATTCATGTAACTAATTCTCAGAGTCACTTACTAGCCTCTACTGAAAGTCTTATCAGAATAAACAAAATAAAGTTAGGACCCTGTAAATGTACTTACGATCATTACTGTAGTCATCCACCAGTATGATTTCCTTAATAAGATGTGATGGGCTTTTTTTAAGGACACTGAAACAAACAAAAAAAGGTACTCAATACTAAACAGTCTTAATTTTCAATGACATCATAAAAGCAGTTACTTTGTTAAGCCACAGTGGAACCAAGCCCAGGATGCCATTTTCAACAAAAATACACTCTTGACTTATTCTCATGGGAAGTGTTTGTGAAGAGAGGCACATGTGGAATCGTCCACTCCCCCAGAGAATTCCAGCCTTCAGAAATCAGTGCATTAGGCAACTTGTAACATGGAAGTTTTGCAGGTATCTTCAGCTCAAATATCCACTGGGAATCCATCTTCTTTGACAGTTTCTTGGAAAATATTGTACAGTTAACCTCCAAACATCAACCAACAACTTTCATGTATTTGTAGTTAAGAGGAGAGATTTTGTTTAACGTTGCTATTTCAGAATGTAAGATCTGAAGGCATCATTAAAATTAAGACTCATGTTTCCGTCAGCAATTGGTTTAGAAAAGCATAATGGATTGTTACTTCCCTTCCTTATCATAAGCCATTTTCTGACACAAATGAATAGCCTTTAGCCAAAAAAGAAAACAAACAAACAAACAAAAAATAATCAAGGTCTCCTAGGCGTACCTGACAACAGTTCGAAGCAAAGCAGATCTTGCCTCATTATGAAAGGTGATCACCACACTAGTGGCTGGCAAATCTATCCGCCATTGTTTTCGCTGACACCTGAAAGACATAATACCCTTTCATTTGAACACAGTAGTTTTACATTCCAGATGTACCAGACAGCCTTCATTAAACTCACATACACACTATGTCTACCTCAGAAGAATGAACTACCTTGTTTTCAGGTGAGATTATAATCAACTCCTCTTTTGCCACTTTTGGTAATTGTCTTGGTACACTAAGACGTCAGTGTCAGATATAGGCAGGTTCAGGAAAGTCACCAGACTATCACAACTGCAGTATGTCATAAATACCTTTCGTGAAACTGAGTATGAAACCAGAGGACTTATATTACATTAAAAGCATTCAATAAATCTAAGTAAATGAGCATATTTTTAATTAAAATGCACAGGTTCACAGGCTACCATCTGTCTCTTCTTTAGAATGGCATGCATCCACTTCTCCATTTACTTTTAAAGCTCCTGTAGCACCCTGGTCCTGCTCATAGATGAAAACGGCTTTCTGCTCTAGTGAGAAGCTGTAAGGATTGTAACTTTCAGAATTTGAAAAACAAACTTAACTGTGACAGGGTTGAGCCAACTAAAAGTAGAACCACATCTTTCCAAGCCATAAAGATAATGAAATATTCCACCTATGTCAACTCATTTTTCATCAACTCTAGTAGCCTGAAGTTAATATAAGCAACAAAAAGAAGCAAATCCCAAAATAATTCCTGCAGGGCTATATAAAGTTAAGCTGTTTAAATTCACTGATAATAAACCCCCAAAATACACTAGTCTCGTTGTATTACAAATTCATAGTACTAGGAAACACTGTGTATTGAGTTTATGCTGAAAGCATTACAGTCTGACAGGTCACAATACCAATCCCCATTCATGCAGTAACATACATGAGTGATGTATTTCTTCATGTATGCTTTATTCAATATTAGAGGTAAAACTTTAACAGGCCTAGCTGTCTGCAGAGGGAATAAACTCAGCTAGAATACACTTGTAGCAAATTCAGCAAGTAATTCCATACTCCGTGCATAATTAATCAAACTAGCTTTTACAGGAAGAGAGGTAGATTACACATTGTTACCTAAACTTCTATAACTAGGTGTCTGCCTACATAAAAGGCTGCTCCACACCTGTTTTAACATCTCCAATATGCATGATAAACCACACCATCTTCAACTTCCTGGAATCAGATAGTGAGGTGGCAATGCGTTTCTTGCCCTTTGCCCACCCTACAAAGTTCCAAGAACCTATAGCATTTTCTATACAACACACCCATAAACATCACACACATTAGCGCTTGCTGTGAAACAAAAATTATTGTGTCATGGTAACTTCAATCATTCTGAAGGAAAACAAAGCCCATGCCAACTCTACAATTCCTGTCAGATAAGCAAGGCCAGATCATAGAATGGTTTGGGCTGGAAGGGACCTTAAAGCTCCTCCAGTTCCAACCCCCTGCCATGGGCAGGGACACCTTCCACTAGACCAGGTTGCTTAAAACCCTGTCCAACCTGGCCTTGAACACTGCCAGGGATGGGGCAGCCACAACTTCTCTGGACAACCTGTTCCGGTATCTCACCATCCTCACAGTAAAGTGTTTCTTCTTAGTATCTAATCTAAACCTACCCTCTTTCATTTTAAAGCCATTATACCTTGTTCTATCCCTACACATCCTTGTAAAAAGTCCCTCTCCAGCTTTCTTGTACGCCCCTTTTAGGTACTGGAAGGATGCTATAAGGTTTTCCAGGCTGAACAAGCCTAACTTTCTCAGCCTATTTTCACAGGAGAGGTGCTCCAGCTCTGTTTCTCAAATGGTAGGTGTACAAGATGGCTTCATCACTAGTGCCCAGTATTGAAGCAATAAATCCATCGTGTATGCGTTCCTGGAAACTAAAGAATTAAAACCTCTATTGTGAGCCTCTGGCAACACATCTTAGACAGCTACAACACATGCCAAAAAAAAGTATACTCTATTTCATTTTTTTTCTGCTAACTTTCAAATTGCCCACAGAGGACAAGACTACTGTGCACGCAGTTATCACATGAAGCACTTGCATTAGAATCATTTTAAAAGTCACATTAAACCTACACTGATCTCTTTGCAGAAGAGAGCACTTGAGCCAGAGCACATCTTAGGGTAGAATTACTCAAGGTAATGAAGCATCTCAATTTTAAGAAAACTCAGAAGAGCACTACTGCATATTTCTGAGGATGAAATTCAGATTGTTAGAGTTCCAAATAAAACTGGAAGAATGTTTCACTGACTACTTCTGCTCTCAGCTCTTCAGAAAATACCTGCTTTAACTGAAATAGTAGCAGTCCTCCTATTCTGCTGTGTCAATAGTGCCACAGTTAGAACTCAAACCAAAGCAATGTCATCACTTCTGGCACGGAGATTAGACTTTCCTTCCTCAAGATACAGCACTTAATTTTGCATGCAGAATGAGAAAATACATTTGGATAAAACATAACTTGAACTGAAAATTTCAATCTAGACCTTCAATGCTTAATGTAGTTCACTAAATCAGTTAAACATGAAAAGTATATTCTTTCCCCCAGAAATCTGAGTCACCAACTTGCTCATATAATGAAAAGATTTTCTGAAACCTCCATGATTTGTTGAAACCATTTTTTGATAGAAATATCCACTTAAACCAGTTTAAGGAGAACATTCACCTTAACAGATATCTGTGGTACCAAACAGACAGGAAAGTTTCTTCTCTATTTTAGAATAAATCCCAAGTATGAGGATCAGAAGCTTCTAATTGTTGCCCCATGAGAAAGAAAGCACAGTTTGGTTCAGCTAAAAGTACTTAACAGTAATTCCCCAAAATTATGCCAACACATAAGAGATGTGATCAGAAACTACTTGTCCAGAAAAGCCATGGAGTATTCACCCTTTGTCCCACTTGGGAGATTATCTTACACTGACATGAGGACAACTCCAGAAGTTTCCTGTTACCACTGTGACACTCACTTTCTGGATCTCCAAAATCTAGTATGAAAGGGATAACTCCATCAACAGACTGCAACAGAAGGAAACCAGAGTTTTCTCAAAGCTGTTGGAAGCAGCAGTTGTGAGCATCAGCTGGGGTGAAAATCTGCATGCCTGCTTAGACCTCCTGTCACTGTCTCCTTTCTTATGTCGTATCCCTTCGGCTTAAAATAAAGGCAAGCAGTTGCAACAGGTGAACCAGTCTGTTTTCTGGTGCTGCTGGCAGGCTTTCACAAAAAGCAAGCACAAAACTTTGGTCTTAACCTGATCTTAGTAAAAGTTTCTGCAGTGCAGAAAAGACTAAACAATGTAATATTAAAAGAGATGCATAATTGCACACATATTTACATACCTAATGTAGAATCCTGATGAATTGCTTCTAAACAGCCTAGACAATTTCAGCAACTAAACAGTATTATTATGTAGTTAAAGTCAAACAGCCTCTTAGACGCATTCACGCAATTAATAAAGAGTTGCTTAAGCAGAAACAGTAACTTCCTCATCCAGGTTTCTTCTCTTACAGAAAAAGATTGTAGCAGCTTCATAAAAGATACTTATCTCAGCCCAATTGCCTCCAATTCTATTGGAAATAACATGCTTCCAAGTGTCACATGCTCAGATCTGTAACATTTTCTTTTTCCTATGGCTATTGCTCTTACTTTTTCCATTGCGCAGTTCCTAAACAAATATTCCATGCAACTTTTTCAGCTTCTACAGTGAATGTCCTTGACAACATAGAAGGAAAATTAATTGCAACTTGGCAGGGAAAGCATCATGGAAAATTTGCAGGAATGACTGCTTCAGTCTGGGCCATTTTGCTTTTTGTTTCGTTTTGTTGATAGGTTTTTTTCTTTAAGATGACCCTTTACAAAATGATGGGTACTTAAATCAGCTCCATGGCCAAGCCTAAGTAATAATCACAGAACCAATAAGGCCTTTCCCCTGAAAAATATTTCTCTCTCTCAATCGCAGGGTTCTTTTCCAAGCTCCATTTATCAAAAAAACCAGGAAGGTCAGAATACAATTGCAACACCAACAGTTAAAACAAACATGGCCACTTTAGTATAACTTGTCTTCCTGTCATCTCATATTTAAGTTCTTTGTCTGGCTTTTGTCTGTTAGACACACACACACACACACACACACCCCTTCAGGTTATTAAATATCTAGGAGGGTTCCAAATTCAGCATATTTGAATTATAGAAGCTTCTAGAAGGCGGCTGAGCTTCGCTCTTGTGGGAAAAGACCATGTATTCCCAGTTTTAGAAAGCATATCTTGGTGGGGTGGGGAGCACATGACCAAACAAAAAGTATGCGTGATGAAGAAAATTCAAAATCTCCTCCGTATGCTATCTGCATCAGGCTTTTTAGTGCTTTCAGAGCAACAACTGAAACATTAGAGTCTTCCTACTTTTCTGCTCAATTAATGGCAAATTATACAAGACTTGCTTTACTCTATCTACCAATCATGTACTTAAAGAACTTAACCCATGCTATTATATGAGGGATTTAAAAATGACATAGTAAGTGCCTGAATTTTTATACAAATCCCCTTCACTATGCCATTCCTGGTTAAAGAGCTTTATGGAGGAAAAAACTGGTGCCTTGCTCCCTCAGGTGTCTGGTGGGTATATGTTCTTCCTAACTGCAGAATTAGTTAGGCATATTAACTATGCACAGTTGGTTAATTTTATGCTTTGAGACTATGCTTGCCTGATTTTTAAAACCAACTTGAAGTTGCTTTTATTATTTTGAGGTTATGGAAGTCCAAATGCAACTCTCTTTTTCATATTAATCACTTCTGCTCAAATGAGATCACTGCAATCACTCAAGCCCCTTTCTGAAATGAAAGTTCTCTGCCCACAAGAAATTTTTTCCTGAAATGTACTATTTCATGAATGTACACAAGTAGCTTGACAAAAAAAAGTTGTTTTCACGCATAACTGAAGTAATTTTGAAGTGTAATTCTGTTCTATGTTCACCAGGGTGTGCGTAAATGGATTCTTTTAGGTCTGGAAGTGACAACTGTCATGTACTTAGAGGAACAGAATCACAGAGCAAATGAGATTGGAAGGGACCCCTGGAAATCTTTCAGTCTAAAACCCTTGAGCAAAGCAGGGCCAGCTACAGCAGGCTTTGAACATCCCTATTTCTAGGGACTTCACACCCCCTCTGGGCAACCTGCTCCACTGTTTGATCATCCTTACAGTGAAAAAGACTTACAAACGTAGAAACCAAGAAAAGCCATCAGACAAGCACAAAATGAGACTGAAAGGCAACACTAGTTTGGATATAGAATACACACTGACAGAAGTCATGGAAATGGGAAAACCTTGATTAAGATTCACTGTTCTTTAACTCACTGCTCAAGGATCACACCAGAGTTTACTGTGTTTACTGTCATTTTGAAAGCTGAAGAGCTCTCCTGCTTTAGAAAAACCACCTGCTGCTCAAAAGCCATACATAAAGAACAGTTAATCCAAGTCAAGCATGACTCAGTTTAGCACTTACTGATCATGCCTGGTGTCAGGAATGCTTCGGTCCATTCGCAGTTTGTCACTTTCCACCTGATTGAACTTATTGCGGGCATATGGATCCTGACCAGATCGCACCACAGTAGCGCCAACATAAGCATCTTGATCAAAGTCTTGCCACCGAACTTTTCCTACAATAGAAAACCAGGAAAATAGCAAATTTAATCTCCCCAATTTAAAAAGCAGCATTCAGCAATCCAAACATAACTGATGAAACAACTTGGTTTTTAATTTTCCAACAATGTAATTAAACCTCAATTGGTAACAGTGCAACATTTACAATCACTTTTGCATATTAAATTCCTCTAGAACATCCTGCAAAGCAATATAAAATTAAACAGTTTTACAGATCTCAGTTTATACAAATAATCACCAGACTATGCTCATCTTGTCCGTTTTGGGGGTTTTGTTTTGGTTTAGTTTTTCTTGGTTTTTAACTCCAACTACCACAATTTCCATAAGAAAAAAAAACCCTCCACATAGACATGCATTAACATGGCAAATGATCTGGCTATAAAGTTATCCTAGAAACAGTTATATTTTTAACATTCAGTCCAGACTTCAAAGACATTATAATTTAATTTACTGTCTCCTTACATCAGTAAAAAGTCAGTTATAATAAAAGCATTTGAGGAACAGGCCTTTTACAAGTACAAGACAACATTATTCTCAAACCAGCATTTCATGCAGGCAGAGCAAAACATGGCTCTTGAGTTATGTCTTATTGAACATAACTGCAAATTTCACAATTCACAAATTAATCCCTCTTTATCAAGGGCTGTATTATTATGTGACTGGTTGTGGCACTAGCACAGAGTGGCAGATTAACATCCAGCCACCAGGAATGAAATTTCAGGATGTCCACCATCTTCAGGTATAAAACAACCGTATGGTATTTACCGAGTGTCTTAAAACTATCAGTTCTTGTCAGTTTTTGAGTGCTTACTTTTTTTGCTTATTGACAGCCAAACCTGCGCTACCTCCAGCAAATGTATACCTTTAACTCAAAATCAGATCTGAAGTTCCAGTGCAACACAGGCATTTTGATTTTAACATGGATGTGCATGAGAATCTCCTGCTGTATCTTGTGATGAACACAACCTCCCATTTGCAAAAAAAGAGAAAAAAAAAAAAGACACAAAGCAAAAGCTGCCTTTTGGGGTCACTTTTTGTTATAGAGGAGAGGAGTCAATATTCCTTGTTTTCATAACCAACACACAGAATTTTTGAGGTACTTTTAATTAAGTTCAGTAAATAGCAGGTTGCAGAGATGTCGCTCTATCCAAACTCAGCTTTTAGACAAATAGTATACATCAGGCATATCCTAAGCTGATATGCCTAGGGGGAATATACTCTAACAACTATTAACAAGAGGTTGCTCAGATGCTTCAAGATTTACCTTTGTGCCATCTCTCACCCTGCTAGGTATGGAAACTAAGGCAGGCCTCATTCACAGCTTCCTATCCATAAGCCATGCCCCAACTATGGTGTGTTAACTCCTGCTAGAAGATTCTGATACTGAAAGAACAAACACTTTCCATCATTAAACAAAATAATTGTCTGTTGTTTAACCAGACAAATACAGCCAACTTGATTAAAAATCCTCTATAATCTCAGGATCATCTAAGGAGCTCATCTACAAAAGCAACTTGGACTGGAATTTGAACTACCATCCTAAAGTTAAACCACGTACAGACACACAAGCCAGAACTAGAAAGTCAAACAAAAACAGACTGCAGAACATTCAATATATACTTGGTGAAGTAGCCCAGAAGGGAAACGATAGGAAAATAACTGGAGGGAGAAACACAGATTTTCAAATTCCAGTTACTTTTCTAAAAAGGAAGCTTTAAAGCTGCTGTTGGTAGCCCACAGATTGCCAAGATTGTCTTAGCCTTTCAAGTTCTTCTTCAAAATATTTCCAGGAACTTACTTTGAAAACAAGTTTACACCCCAGCCAGCTACTACACTACAAATAACCAGATACAATGACATCAAACTTCACTTGCAACAAAACTATACAAAATGCAAGAGTGGCTTGATTCAGAAAACTGGTAAGAAACAGATCACAAGATCATCTCCCCACATAACTCTCTCACGTAGCATTTCCAAAGCTTTACAAATTCCTTGGTAACTAAACTACATTATCACCCTTGCTTCCAATTTGTAATATAGCTTCAACATGGAACATATGTTGAATATTTTTTTTAAGTACAAGACGTGTCATGTCCCTGCTTTTCTGGTCCAAAAATAAAGATTTTTAGTGCATTTTACAAAATATAATCCACACTTCAAATGCATTTACGTAGACTTTCAACTTTCAAACTTTTCAACTTCCTATGGAGTTTAACACTATGCCTGCTGCCACCCCCATCCACTCCTCCAGTTGCCTTCCATCCAGTGGAAGGAGTAGCTAAAACATGAGATCATACAGGCATCACACTAGTGACAAAGGGTGATGTTGCTGCAAGCATTCTTCTTAAACAGGTTGCGCACTTTATGAACTACAAGACATAATTTGGGTTGCTCACATGGTTACAAGTGCTAATAAGTTAAGTGCTGGAAAATGAAAGGCTGATCCATAGCTAAGTATACTGTCCAGCCTTACTTTTGCTGAAAGGCTTGCCTTCCTGACAATTTATCAACTATTTGGAAGTTAAAAGTGGTTTAACTAAACCCTTTCCAGTAATAGATACTGCTTTTGTTGCATACTTCCCTGGGGTACACAAATAGGAGCACATTCGATTTAATTTCTTCTGGGGAGTTAGCTGGCTCTGTAGCTTCCCAAGTTTCAATGACTTTACCAGGTGGAATAAGTACTGGAAAACTCAACTACATTATTTCAAACTTAAACAAGTTTGTAACTTTAAATTCGAGCAAACGTGTCTACATGCATTGCACTGAGACTTAAAAAGACAATAAATTCATCTTTTAAGCTCAACAGGGTATGATGCAGTGCTAAACTTGGTTATGACAAGTGCTTATTTGACAGACTGTTCTGAGCCCGAGAAGCTAAGTAGAAAAAAAGAAAAAGGTGAAATCCAGTAGTTTTTTGAAACTTACTTTTTGTCCCAGGTATTCCCCAACTCTGGAATCTTGTAGAAGGCCATCAACAAAAATAGTGCAATTCACTGCTATTACTTTAAATAATAAGCTGGTTTATTTCAAACAGGAAGCACATTTTGAGGTTTTTTTTCTCTGTAATAAATAGCTGTATTTTATTCCATTCCAGTTCCCATCCAAGTAGAGCTTGATATATAAACCATTTAAATGTATTGTTTACCATTTTCCAAGACTTCAAAACCAGCAAATGCAACACTAGTCCAGGAAGCATAGAGTAAGCCTTAGCAGAAAGGAGACTACTTCATACAGCTAAGTTTACCAAAAAGCAGTGACAGCCTACAGATTATAAGAGCAAGTGAATTTGGCTTCTGGAGCCAGGAATGAGACAAAGCCTCATTCTGGCTCCAGTAGAAAGCCCTGTCAACAATGTGCAATATGAATCAGATGTATTAGGGAAAAGATAAATAACAGTAACAGCAACTCAAAGTGAGACAGAAGAGAAAAGTAAAAGCATTGCAGGTAAATCTTCACGCAGCCAAGCAATAGGCCACGAAGTAGGAATAGATGGATACAAAATCCCCCAAATAGCTTGCGCTCCTCTTACTCAATACAGCTTAAAAGCAGTAGGATATTCACTATAAATAAGATTAATTTGCTTTATACGCATTAAGAGATTCCAGATCTTTACTAAATAACAAAAAGAGCTGTTTAATTGAACTGCTGAAACTCCTGTCATTACAGAGGACTGGTTATACAGTTTTGCTTCAGTTATCCATGCAGACAATCCAGGGTCAGTTTTTCTAACTAAAAAGCTAACATGACTATTTTCACAAACCAGTAGACCTCTGCAGAGAGTCACCAAATGACAAAGAATAGATACACTGATGTACAGAAGGTAAAAACCTCAATAATTTAATTTTTATATAAGGCCATTTTAAACATAAATTAAATGGTCCCTTAAGTCTGAGAAGCTCTGAAGACACCACCCTACATAACACCAAATCTAAACTACAGGCCTCCTCATCTCAGTGGAAAAAGCAAGAAAGTTTTGAACTAAAGCCCTCCTAAAACTTGATCATTTAGCTTTAAAACAAAAGAAAAAGTGCAAAGAATCTACAGAAATGAGTTCCAAGCTTCATTGCCATAAGGATTCAGAAGTTTGCCTACATGAATTGAAAATAATCAAAATAGTGATTTGAGTGCATAATTCTGCCCGTGTAGCCTTTGATGTTTGATTTGAGACTCTCATCCTACTTTGCAGTAATGATTCTCTTGCCTGTTAAATCAAGCCATAAGAGATTACTAATCAACAGATGAAATGAAAAGCACAGCCCTGCTCTACTTTTTATTTCTTAATTTTACTTCTCAAATTTTACACTTAATTTTACTTCTAGCTTCAACCCTTCAGCTTCTGATATCATTCTCTTTCAGCCTGTGACCCTTCCTACTTCTTTTACTGCTTGAATGGTTACTTAGGGCCAACTGAGAAAGGAAAGTCTTACAGGAAATGTACAGAGATTGGCCAGGAATATATAAACATTAAAAAAGAGGAAGTAAGAATAGTAGCTGGAAGGTGCAAATTGGCTGACCTATAATCCCAGTAACAACTTCGCAGAGAGTTCTGTTAAGGGAAAAAAAAAAAAAAAAACCCACTTTAAAAGATCTTCCAGAAATCAAGTTGAATAAGCCAGGCTCTTCAGCTCTCTAGGATTTATTACCCAATTCATACACAAAGTAAAAGTTTTGCCAAAAAAGCATACATATATAACCAGAATCTTGTTTCCCCTCTCCAGCAAGCAGCTAAGACAAGGTAGGCCAAAGGCTACAGGAAAAAAAGTCATGAATGTCAAACAGCTTATTCTGTACCAGGAATCCAAGACTGTGAAACAAAAATCATACCTCACACATTATTGTGGATGGAAGTTTCCAGCTGCCTAAAGGAAAGTTTACCTTGGTTAGTTTTCTCTTGAAGACCTATGATATCATATTTCAAATGTTTGGGTAAGATAAATTTGTAAGCCAAACATTAGGATTAATCAAAGAAGAGTAAAACATGTTGTGAAGCTATCTGATCATAAGTTGTCCTCTTTGTATGGTAAACTTTTCAGTACAGCGTAAAACATTCAAATCCATTTTACTATTTCTGTTTTTCTTGCTATGTCAATTGTAGCTACTTATTAAATCTCATTGATGCGAAACGGTTTAATGGCAAAAGTTTATGGAAGCAGTCACATGAAATGAAGATTCCTTAACATTTGATTTTCCTAGCTCATCCTCAAGGCATACAACAATTTCACTCAAATAGAACAAAAATCATGTTGTTCTTATTTGCCAGCACATGACAAATAATGAGCAAGTAAGAGAAAAATCAGGTACATCACCATCACACTCAGGACAATTCACCCCATCAAAAGCTAGACAAAACTAAAAGTATGAACCTTGGCTGACTCTTCAGTCAGGAATACAGTCCCAAGGCAACTTGCCTGTTGCCTGCGAGCACTGACCATCAAGAGAAATTGACTACTTTTGTACCCAGGGCTTTTACATCACCTCAAGCCTCTTGCAGGACACTACAAATGTACTAGCAAAAAAGTCACATTCTCTATGGTTTTAAACTCAAAGGAGCAGTGAAGCAGGTAAGATATAAGGAAGCTGAAGCTTTAAGAATACAGTAGCACATACTGCTAAAATAATCCTAGCACTTCCAAGCTACAAAGAATGACTACAATCAGAGCAACTGCTGTGTTTTATGGCTTTCAATAATAAATGTTTCATTGCTGTAAATCTTTCATAAAAAATGTTACTGCAATACCTGGAGGTAGCGTCTCCACACTTTGTGCTTTGTCTTCCCCATCACTGCCACGCACGTCTTTCCTTTTTGGGTCGATATCATTTGGGTCCTCCTGAAAAAAGTACATAATCTTTAAAATAATCTTCTTTATTTGATCTAATTCTGTGTTTTCAAAGCAAACAGCAATAACTAAGTTTTGTCACGTGAAGTGGTCCAAGAGAGCTAACTTTGGATTTTAAGGGAAAGGATGATTTCTTCCATTCATTGAAAAATGTAAAAATTCAGACCAAACGTTTAACACAGATTCTGCAATTAATTTATGTAGCAATTCTTATTTGGGAAAAAAAGAAAATGTTTAAAGAAGGAAATCTATCAGGAAAGATGGAATTTTCTTTCCAAATAAATAAATAAATAAGTAACATTCAAGTGAGCAACGCAGGCGAAAAGATTAAACCCAAAGCCTGAAGAAAGCCTTACTCAAGCAAGGAACTGCCCTTTTTCTCTCAAACAGAAAAGTCAGATTATCTAGCAGTTATATCTAGAGTGACAGCCTTACTATTAAGAAAATGCTTCCAAGAGATCTTCAAGTTGCTATTTTCATGTGTTCATTTCTGGGCTTCATGGGCAACTCCTATGGAGTTGCAAATCCAGCAATATTGATAATACCCATTTAGAGAGGGGGGAAAAAAATCCATTTTCCCCCTCTTCCTATTTCCAACATTTATTCTGAATCTGTAAATCTCATTTTCCTTTCAAGAGAAAAAACCCACACTCTGGTATGCTCATTACCACAAAAATACAAGATGTAAAGCTGGAATTCTCCCATAATGGATTTGAAAGAAGCAGAGAAGAGAGTATTTATAAGAAGGTAATTAGCGACTGTATGCCGATTTGCACACTACACTTAGCCAAGTGATTTAAGTGCCATCAGCTTCTGTTGCTTTTACACATTTGCCAAAAGAAATTCTGTTTCCTTTTCTATATCTGCACTGAAGAAGTACCAATTATAATACCAGTTTTATTTGCACAACTGTGCTAAAGACATCCATACTACAATCAGGTAAGAAGATACGATACTATGCCTATATTAATAAGTAAGTGCACCTAAAAACATTAACAGGCAACAAAGCTAAGCAGTGCAGAACAGTTCCCATCTCTTCTAGGAATCCGTCATAGCCTCCAGAACAGGGTGAGGGTGTACAAAGTGCACACTGTAAGCCGTCTTTGCTATCCCAGTTCCTAAGCCTTATCTGGGAATACCTTGTGTAGAACAGTAAGTAGCTGGAACAGGCCAAACTTACCTTAGGGAACATTTCAACCACAAATTATATCATTTCAGCATGTTCCCAGTATGCCTGAATTTTCCAACAAAAATTCAGCTTAAGTGTCTACATTAACTAGGCACCAATATTTGGAAGTATGTTGAAAAAAGGCATCAGATTTCCAAAATACTGTAATGCAAAACTGAATACTGCTTTTTTGTTACTGTTCATAATTTTCAGATAAAAAAAAGCCATCCAAATACTAAATTAGTTAAAAAATTAAATGCTAGAAATGTGTGTTTTTCATATCACCATGCATCAAGGATACTAGAGAGAAGGAATTTGTCTAGGTTCTTGTACTACCTTTCACCAGGTTGGTATATGCCTTGAGCCACTGCTTGTGAAGGTCAATAATTTCACTTCCAGATTTAAAACAACAGCAACAAGGAAAACCAGAACACCTACCAAAAACCACACAAGTACATTTCAAGAAAATTATCATGGCTCATGCTAGTGAGGGAATCTGTCTGTCACTGTGCATGGAGTCTCACCAGCATACTGAAACAGAAGCTTTCTCTGGTTCTAGAAAATTGCATTTCACTTTGGCTTTGTGCATCATATTAAAGATAGCAACACTACGGAAACACTTAAGAATCAACTGTAGCTGGAAGAAAAATCTTCCCAATAAGAAGGCCAGGTTTTGCAAATTTCCAGAAAGTTCTTCATTATCCCAAATTACTGTAACAAGCCTAAAATATACCTACGTAAGTTGAAAAATAAATGCAAAATATCTATTAAGCAATGGAAAAAGAAAAATTGCAAGGATTTCTCCTTTACTTACACAAAAAAATGTTGAGTGCTTCCTCATTCTCTCCCTCCCTTTAAGGCTTCAGGAGAAAACTCTCCATTAATCCTTTTAGATGAGGAACATGCACTATTAAGCATAATTATTTATTAAATTCTTTCACTTTGGGGTTTGTTGTTTGTTTGTTTAACAAAACCACAAACAAAACACAACTACCAAAGGTGAACTTCAGATCTTACAGCCAAATGCCATTTTGTATGGCTTTTAGGAAACTACTTGGGTACAGCCTTCAGACCTTCCGAGGTGAGCCAAGCCGCCAGGATGAAAGTTCCCACCTCAGATTGCTAGACGTTCAACTTGCCTCCCAGGACAACAGAATATAGGCTATTAACCTCAAACCTTTGTGCCCTAGACTAGGGGTTTGTGGTATTTTTCTTCCCCAAAAGAAAACTATTTTAATTATTTTTAAAACTGACTACGTAGCTAAAAGTGATGTTCTGCTGTAAGCACTTTCACCCAGTAAAGCATTTGGGTCCATGTGGGAAAACCAGGCTTTTTAGGGGCAAACAATATGGTATACCCTTTACAGAGAACTCAGGTGTACAAAAGAAGAAAGCAGACATTAAAACCACAGACATAAGTAGAGCCACTTTCTTTACATCTCTGACTTAATTGCTTCAGCATGTTAATTTGGTGCAATAAATGAATGAATCACAGGGTCAAATGACATTCCCATGTTGTCATCGTCATGGGACAGAGTTGCTTTTTCAGCTTGCTTGGAGTGAGACAAAATCCCAACTTCTAATGTGATCTTAAGAAGCTGCTTGCATTTGATGAGTAATCTTCTTGGTAAAAGATTAACAATGCCTGCACTGACAAAAGTAAGCCATACAAAAAGCTAAGCTCAAGGCAAGATTGAAAGCAACTGAAATCATTTAAGAGGAGGCACAGCTCTAATCATGAGAGCACAAGAGGGAGATTTAATGAACAAAAATAAAAAAAGAAAAGGCTAAAGCTTTTTCTGTACTAAAATCCTATTAATACATTAATACTATTAGTAGCTAATACTTTAAAATACTACTTTCCTAACATATTAAGAAAGCTGACAATATGAGGCTACAACCTAAATATGTAAATGCTGTAAATACACCTGGGCAAGTACTTTGACCTTATGAAAAAATAAAAACGGTAGATGGCAAACTAGCAGAGACAGTAACCAAACATTAGATACACATGGAATGCCACTAGAGTAATACGCTTGTGCTCATTAATCATGCAGTTGTTTTCTCATGCCAGGATACATACAGCAACATCAAATGAAGTACACACTAGCTATAGGGCACACGTTGCAGGGATTTGGCATACATTAATTTTACACATCATGTCACTGCTTCTTATTAATTCTGGATTCAGTACCAGATGACATGCAAAGAAACAAAACTGCAACCTTTTGACTCTATTCAGTGGGAAAACTTACAGCGGTATTGTAATAATGTTTTATATGTATCAAATTTATCTAAACTAAATGTAATTTTTAAATTAGTTTATCTAAATACCTTTGCTACTCCAAAACCTCAGAAGTTGGTGATGTATATTTACTTACCAAATTGCTAAAACATCCTTGCAAGCCATAACCACAATTCAGTAGGGTTATATTGAATAAATTTGGGGGAGTTAGGTTTTATTTCACTTTTTTGTTAGGCTGATTAATCACTGAAGTGCAGCAACATTCCCTTTCAGGATATAATAAACTCTCTATGCCTCAGAAAGCCTACATCAGTTTACAAGCCCTGCTATAACCACTTTTCTTCCCCTGCTCAACTCACCCACTCAACTAAGACTGTAGATTGAATTTGAGATATGACAAAGATGCAATATGAAAATCCAGTTTTGAGAACTAGACTTGAAAAATTCTTTCAGGAAATGATTAGTTACACATTTGCAGCTGCTCTGACTGTGAGGGGATAGGGAGGATGAGGTAGTACAAATGCAAAGCAAGATTCAAACACATTTTTACAGCATTTCTACACATCTATAACAAGACACGATCACATTCAACAAGAAATTTAAGACTAGTGCCAACCGAGTTTAGAAAGCAGCAATTACACAAAGATGTACATTAGTGGATAATTTCATTACTGTTACTTAGCTCTTGCAGGCCATTTACCTTTCTGGTTTTGATACATTTATTTGCATTGATTACTATATTCCTTACAAGCATTGCAAAGCAATTAGCATTTTGTCAATTGTTGTTCCATTTGGCACAGTAAAAGAGATATTAAACTGATCCAAGTCCCTAGGTATCGCTCCTACATAAAAAAAACTTAAAACCACTACTGTTTTCCTATTTCTGTCTTCCAATGCTTTTCTTCCTTTAATTATAGTTTCAAGTATCACGGATTTGACATTTAACTGCTATGAATTAGATCTCATTATGGCAGAGATTTCTATCCTACACTGGCTTCTATCAACAAGAGAACAACTTACCAACATGTAACATCACTAGATATATTAAGATACCACACGCCTTACAAGTGGCAAGTCAACAGAGACTTCAGCAAAGCTCTTGTGGTTGGAAACATCTTAAATGAGAGCTGAGTGTGTCTCCAATGCTAGCCATTGCTCTCACAGACAACCCAGATGCTGAAGATGTGGGCAAAGGAGATGGTTGGGAGCTAGGACTGTACCACATGTACAGCTGTTCAACAACTTTTCCATGGAAAGATGACAGCCAAATGAAAACATCTCACAAGCTACCCAACAGAGCGCTACCCAAAGGCTAAAGTTATCCAGCTGTCCTAGACACACATCAAACCAACTGCTTTGCTCATCACCATGTACCAGCACAACTTTTCAAAGAAATTCACACAGAATACATGAAGTGGGGAATTACACAGAATAAAACCAAGGTCTACTTGCCTTGGCAGCATACAGTCAGATAGAATAATTGAAGAATGTGACTTCATGGGACATGCTAAGGCTTAATATATGGTTTGGTACTTGCTTTTAAGATGTTGGCCAAGGGCCAGCTGCAGACAGATTTTCTTCTACTGATGATTTTCTAAGAGGAAACTGAATACTGGCAGCATCTTCAAGAGCATCATTTGATCCAACTGGCCTAATACAAGGCTTTGCTGCATCATGCAGTACAGATCAGGCAAATCAGTTGATGATTTTTGGAATGGGTGCTCTCGCTGCAGATGACACTCATTTCAGCAGTTCATATACTTCTGTTATGATCATATACTTGGGGCCAGATACACAAAAGCACTTTGACATTATGTAGAGCAGCACTTGGCACTGCAACAGTTTAATGCCGGCTACAGTTCAGATCTCTAAACCAAGCATGAAGACTCCTTAGAGCTTAGCTACCTAAGAACAGGACTCAAAGCCGAGCTGTCAGACAACTGCCTAAGCCGCAGTCGCAGCCAAAGCCCATTCTTCCTTGCTACTGCTGGTGGCACTGCCTCATTCCCCCCCCCCCCAGTTTAGTTTATAATCTTTAATTACATCATGTTAAATGTCTGTAGAATAGCTAAGCAGGCTCTGAAGTGCCTGTTCCTTCTAACCCGGGAGACCCTTCAGGAGAGGATAGCATCCAGCCTGTTGGCTTGCTTTCTGACCTAATGCTCACTTGTTGCCTTCCAAGAAGTCTTCAGAAACATGACTCCAAGTCTCTCTTGCTATAGTAAATGAATCCAGCTTTCCTACATGCCAAGCAAGCATTCCAGCAACTTAATGCAATTACATTAAGGGGCACCCATGTCTTTCCTTGTCAGCAAAAATGCTTTCTATGAAACAGAGATAAAGAGTGCTCTGAAAATGCCTGAAATGCTGCTTCTTACAGGCAAGATGAGCAGAAAATATCCCATAAACAAATGCTGACTTCCTTTGATTGCCCACTTGCTTAGCATTAGTAAAACAGACATTTCCAAGTACACCAAGAAGCAAAGTATAAACAGAAAAAACACTGAAAATGTATGTACTTTGCAAAACAGATTATCACTGTTAGACACAATGTCTAAAACTATTACAGCAAAGATCACTTCATTTTCATTCTTATTCCTTTACTCAGAGTAAGCGAAGTGCTGTCAAGGGCACATTCCTTTCATATGTTTGAATACTGCAGGGGGGAACTGACACACACACCCCTCATGCATACAAAAAGACTATTTTAAATTCTCAAAAAATGAGGGAAAAACTAATCAAGATCATATTTTCATAGCTGCATATATAGGAAATATGTTTAGGTACACTTCAGCGAATACACTTAAAACACTCTGAAATGCCAGTTACTATAACCTGTAGTCTCCAGACAAAATTAAATGCCTCTGTGACCAACACTGTCTGTAAATTTTACCTTCACTTACGGCAAAATACATATTTTAGAACTTAGACACTATATGAAGTACCAAAACAACTATAAAACCTGACATTTTATAAACCCAGAATGGATTAGACAAAAAAATAATGCTTTATCTGAAGTTCCTGGTACAGAATCATAGAATGGTTAGGGTTAGAAAGTTCCAACCCTCCTGCCATGGGCAGGGCTGCCTCACACTAGACCAAGTCTCCCAAGGCTCTGTCCAGCCTGACCTTGAACACTGACAGGGATGGAGCATTTACCACTGTCCTGGGTTCAGCAGTAGCAGTCATTTTTTCTCCTTCTTCGTAGCTGGTGCAGCGCTGTGTTTTTGACTTTCGGCCTGGGAAAAATACTGATAAAGCCGATGTTTTCAGTTGCTGGTCAGAATGTTTACCCTGACCAAGGACTTTGTGAGTCTCATGCTCTGCCAGGGAGGAGGAGAAGCCGGGAGGAAGCAGGGACAGGACACCTGACCCAAACTAGCCAAAGAGGTATTCCATATCATAGCACGTCATGCCCAGGATGTAGAACTGAGAGTTCCCGGAAGGGCTAGATCACTGCGGGGTAGAGGCGAGGTACCGGTTGGTGAGCGGTTGTATTCTCTTCCTTGTTATTTCCTTTATCATTATTACTATCAGTGGTAGCAGTAGTGATTTGTGTTATACCTTAGTTATTAAACTGTTCTTATCTCAACCCGTGGGAGTTGCATTCTTTTGATTCTCCTCCCCGTCCCTCCAGAAGCAGAGGGAAGAAAGGTGGGGGGGGGGTAGTGGACTGCATGGTTCTGATTTACAGCCTGGGCTTAAACCACGACAACCACTTCTTTGGGCAACCTGTTCCAGTACCTCACCACCCTTGCAGTAAAGAACTTCTTCCTTATATCTAACCTGAACTTCCCCTGTTTAAGTTTGAACCCATCACCCCTTGTCCTATCACTGCAGTCCCTAATGAAGAGTCTCTCTTTCACATCCTTGTAGGCCCCCTTCAGATACTGGAAGGCTGCTATGAGGTCTCTTCTCCAGACTGAACAGCCCCATGAAAGCAACAAATACTACAGAGCAGCCATTAAAAGGCTTTGCTGTTTTGGGGTTGGTTTTTTTTCCCCCAAGACTATGCAATCCTCATGGTTCATGTATAAGAATGGATGGTAGGGGAGGAGAAACATTTAAGAGTACTGGGTCTGACAGAGGAGCAAACTCTCAAATGCACCAGTAACTTCGAAAGCAACAAATAAACATCTCTGAGCATGACAGCAGGGAGTCAGAAACAGCATCCAGTATTTCCTTTTGTATTTATCATGTCTCAAAAAAAATCTCACTTGCCTGAACTACGTGCCACAAACTGTGAAAATAAAACATCACAAAACATATGCAATGATTATTTAAAATCAAGGTAACATTTAAGTCTATTATCACTCAATTCTACTTCCCAAAAGGAAAGACTTAGATAAAGTAAGACATTTATTTCAATAGTTTATTTATGGGGTTTTTTTTAAATAATGTTTATAACAGCCTTCTATTCTAAAATTATTGTCAGTGCAGACACACAGCTCCATGATTTACACAGTAAGTGCACACTCAGCAGCAATGGTGTTTATGTTGCTCTTTTAGTTGCTCTAGCGTGGGAAAAAATCCGAGAATAAATTAATCATAAATCATCATCAATCAAAAGGAATGGGGTGATTTGATCTGTTATACATATGCCAGGAAAAAACTTCAACAGCAAAAAAGGAAAAGCCACAAAAACATCATAAAACTTTATCATTTGCAACTTGTTAAAGGCATCTTATTGGAATGTTTGCCTTCAGGAAGGATTTTGTCACCATATCTTATATTGGTTAAGAATTGTTTTGAGGTACATACTCAGACAGTAGCATTAGTTTTAGCATGCCTATCTGGTACCTACTGCTTTTCCCACACTTCATAACATTTGCATAGAGTATTTTGATTTTTTTTATTATTATTATTCTTTTAATTTACGAGTTTATGGAATAAGAAAAGGCAGGAAAAAGGGCAACAGATGCCAAAAAAGTAAGGCATGACTTGATTCACAAACAGTATCTGCCCACTGTGCTTCTTTCAAAGTCCATCCATAGCTCCTGTTTGAGAATTACTATGTGCATCCATTTTCTTGCTTGAGCACTCTCCAAGACGTGAAATCTGAACATTCAAGTAGCTTAATACAAGTACACAGACTCCAACTCAGATCCAAGAGATACGGTTGGCCCATTAGTCATTCAAAAAATTAATGAGATTAGATTAAACCCCTGCTTAACAATCCCAGTTGATTTTACTTACAGCAGACGAAAGGTCCCTTGGAGCAACTAGTTCAGCAAGAGGAAGAAACCAGAAGGACAATATAATCCTGAACTGCTGCAATGCTTTGCACAGGAAGCATGTAGCTGGTGCTGCTTACCCTGACAAGTCATCAGCTTTAAAGGCCAGATGCTGCTGCTGCTGCTGAAAGAGGCTGTTCACACTTCATCACACCTCCATCCTGAGCTGCTGGACTGTCCCTACTTCTCCCCTTATAGACTGGTGTGGCAGATCAGGTGATCGCATTCATTTGGCTGACTTGACAGTAAGCTGGGGGGATGTACGGATGCATTATTTCACTGGTTGGTCTTTTTTTAAACCACAAGATCAGCTGCTAAATTATCCAATGTATTTGATGCAAGGGAAGCAGCAGTCAGGGTAGCAGGGGAAAAGAGTGCTGAAAGGGGTGTTCCTATTACAAGTAAAGGATTACAAGCTCAGTTACAATATTAATTCACCCATCACTCAAAACCACTATAATTTTTTCTGCTTGAAAGAATGCAATTACTCCAACAAATGCTCAGGCATGATCTAACGTCACCTCTTGTTAATTCTACAATATCAGAAGTGTCCAATGAATTACCCAGCATCTCAAAGTCCTGTCCCTAATACTCTTTGAATTCAACTCATCACTGCTTGCTCTTAGCTATAAGACTGACTCTTTAAAGGAAAAACTAAACCTCTTCTACCACAGGGTATGGCGCAAAGGGGGAAAGCAAAGAAAGCAAAAGGTATAGCGCTCTGTTCTAATATTTACTATTTTCTGGATGTCCAGGAAACTGGAGTTAAATAATTAAAAGTGAAGGATTGAACACATAATCAGAACTCAACTTAAAACGTATGCATCCGAAAAATTAAGTATACTGAACTATTCCAGTAGTCCAGGTATTTCCAATTAGTTTGCCAATGACACCAAGCTGTGTGGTTCAGTTGATATGCTGGAGGGAAGGAATACCATCCAGAGGGACCTTGACACACTTGTGAGGTGGGCATCAGCCAACCTGATGAAGTTGAACCATGACAAGTGCAAGGTCCTACACCTGGGTCGGAGCAATCCCAGGCACAGCTACAGGTTGGGCAGAGAAGAGATTCAGAGCAGCCCTGCAGAGAAGGACTTGGGGGTGTTGGTCGATGAGAAAATGAACATGAGCCAGCTTCAGTGTGCGCTCGCAGCCCAGAAAGCCAACCATATCCTGGGATGTACCAAGAGGAGCATGACCAGCAGGTCAAAGGAGGTGATCCTGCCCCTCTACTCTGCTCTCGTGAGACCTCACTGGGAGTATTGTGTGCAGTTGTGGTGTCCTCAACATAAAAAGGACATGGAAGTGTTGGAACAAGTCCAGAGGAGGGCCACGAGGATGGCCAGGGAGCTGAAGCACCTCCTGTATGAAGACAGGCTGAGAAAGTTGGGGCTGTTCAGCCTGGAGAAGAGAAGGCTGCGTGGAGACCTCATAGCAGCCTTCCAGTATCTGAAGGGGGCCTACAAGGATGCTGGGGAGAGACTCTTCATCAGGGACTGTAGTGACAGGACAAGGGCTAACGGGTTCAAACTTAAACAGGGGAAGCTCAGATGGGATATAAGGAAGAAGTTCTTTACTGTAAGGGTGGTGAGGCACTGGAATGGGTTGCCCAAGGAAGTTGTGAATGTTCCATCCCTGAGGGTGTTCAAGGCCAGGCTGGACAGAGCCTTGGGTGGCATGGTTTAGTGGGAGTCATCCCTGCCCATGGCAGGGGGGTTGGAACTAGATGATCTTAAGGTCCTTTCCAACCCTAACTATTCTATGGTTCTATGATTCTCCATCTACACACTTCTGAGGGCAGCAGTAGGCAATCCCTCAGCTGCAATGCAAGAACCAGCTGGTGCAGAAGGGAAAAATGAAAGCAAAAAAAACTCCTATAGCTTTACAAATATCTTCAAGCACAGAGAGCAGAAAGAGAAAGCCACTAGAACTAAACTGTTTTCAGCTAATTTTGTTTTACTTAAAACCTACAAATGTAGCTGACATCAAAAGGATACATATTTATCAGAAACACAAGTATATCTAAAGGCAAAACAGCTGTGATAGTTGTGTCTGCCCTTTGTTAGTAAATGGAACGAGGTGGCTACTAAAATAAAACAACATTGGAAATCGAATCCAAGAGAACAACTCTGGATGAGAAAAGCGGAAGAAAAAGAGAAAAACAAGATGCAGTTAACAGGTTGAGTGCTTTGCTGGATGAGATCTGCAGGGCTATGATGCAATGAAGCAACACAACATTACACTGTATTTTCTCAGCCCTAACAAAAGGTTACCTCAGCCATGTAAGGAAACCAAAGATAGTTTGAGAAAAGGGAATTAAAATTGCTGTGTTTTGGATCTTTTCCACAGCTTGCAAAAGTATTGTTTTGTTCTTTAAGAAAACAATAGAAAAACAAAACATGAGACTGACTTAAAATCTCTATCTTTTAAAAATGAGGAAAAGGTTAATCTTCAGATTCAGAAAGTAGAGACACTGAAAAACAAGAGAATTATTTCCTTCTACCTCTGTTTAAGGGGGAAATCTTTGAACACAGATGGCATAAGTCCCAGAAGTCTGAAAAAATACTTCGTAACTCCTCTAATTTAATAACCTTACAAAAAGCTTGCATTTGACAGATGATTTCTGCCTTCCATAACTCCCTGCATATTTTCTCTTCCATCTCTACATTAGGATTTATGGACAAGTCTCTGCGGGTCTGGGCACATG
This sequence comes from Psittacula echo, assembly GCF_963264785.1. Classification (NCBI taxonomy): domain Eukaryota; kingdom Metazoa; phylum Chordata; class Aves; order Psittaciformes; family Psittacidae; genus Psittacula; species Psittacula echo. The sequence goes on along the minus strand of NC_137738.1, from coordinate 31,161,250 downwards.
ACACAGTATCAGTATTTACCATCAGTATTTCACTGCAGATTCTCACTTTAAGAAAAAATAAAAAGAAAAATCAAAATTAAAAATGCTGCCCACAAGTATAAAGTTTCAGTATAATGGAAAAATTCTGACAGTAAATGGTAACTACTAATGCATTCAAACATTAAAGGTTCCATAGTATGAAATTCACACAGGTAATTGCCAATAACATCCGCCAGTTTTGCCGGATCTAAACAACATCATTCATCTGAAATACTCTGGACTACTAAATCATAGACAATCCCATATTGAAACAAATGGCTATGACAAACCAGACAAGAAGTATGAAAGGCAAACCCCTGCATACAAATACACTACAGAGATAAGGGACATATATACTTCCTTCAAGCTTTCTGCCAAATTTTAGTACTAAGATCTGCATCTGAAATAGGTAATGCAAATCTTTGTGTCTAAGAAGCAAAGAACAAAGCTATACAATATTCTACCTTTAAAAAGCACGATTCTGCAATAAGGCACCAACTGGGGGAGGGGAGGGAAGAAGCTTGCTTTTTTTATCTAAGGTTAACACCCAAACTAATGCTAATACAGGAAACCCATGTCACAGCACTCTTTTAGTAGAATTTCAGACACACACAGACCCACAGCTTCAAGGAGGGAAATAAGGCATTTCACCTTGCTGCTAGGCATTCTGCTCCTAGCACATTCCTATCTTCTCCTCCAAACTGCACTTCATTAGTTTGCCTGCCCTTTTGTGAGAAAGTACATTCCTTCATGTTGGGATCCTGTTCGTTCAGTCCTGAGCAAGGCAGATGAGCAAGTCTATGACCAAAGGCAGATGGGGAGGCATAGAGGGGAGCAGCAGCTTTATGCAAATAAATTCTATACCAAATTCTATACCAAATATATAAAATTGAGCCCTTTAGATAGGATTTAGGTCCTGTGCACAAAACTGCCAAGATTTCCACTGTGGATGAGATGTACCTATGAAACCTGGGAGAACACAACCTTCAGTTGTAAGACAATGCTAAAAATATACTAACCTCTTCACAGGAAGAAGAGTTTTCACAACTGAGAGCAAGATGTTTAGAAAGGACTGGGAAGTTTACTGAAGCATCCCAGAAATCCTGCACACTTGAAAGCAGCAAGCTGGAAGGTGATTTCATACTATACATGCACACTGGAGTTAACCTCATTCTAAAAAGAGGTGGAAAACCTCTTTCTGGATGTTAAAGCCTATCAAGAAGAGGATGGAGGATAAATCCTGCTCAAGTTATGGCCCATTCATCTGCAGTCCCTCAGAGGAGAGGTCACCAACTGTGCACCCTTTGTGGAGATCTCACACAGCCTCCACAAAGAGCCCTTATCACAGAAACCGACCTCAGAGAAGGAAAGCCAGAATTAAAGGCTGAGCCAAGCATGACGGCTAAACCAGGTGCAGCACAGAAAGCTTTTGTGCTGGCTGTCAAACCTACCAATAAGAAAAAGTCTTGGAATTTAACAACTCAAAAGACTCTGACAGGAAAGACGACTCCAACTCAGATTCCAGTTTAAGGCTGCCTAAACCCTTTTGTAGGATTTTATGAGCTACCATTTTCTAGAATTCATTAGCTCGAACAAGGTTTTTCACTACCTAATTGGAAATTGAATATTGGCTTTAATGTTGGAAAATGCCAAAAGATGAGGTATAAGCCATCATCTGCTTTGGAAGTAATGAATAGTATATAAAAGATAAGAGCAAAACGTCACTCTCATCATCTACTGTTTCCACAATATGTACTACCCCACTATTTTCAACAGCAAGTGCTCTGCCTCCTCTCACTAGATACACCCATATACTGACATTTAAGTCATAAGTCATCCAAAGTAATTCAGAAAATAAAAAAGATTTGAAGAGAATGACTCCTTAATTCATGTGCACGGATGCATATACACATATATATGCACACACAAAAATATATACACATATGCATACATAGAGAGAAGTACCTTTTCACGTTAGCAGCCAGATGTGAACTCAAACTGCAGACTGACTTTGTGACAGAAAAATGGGGGCAGGCACAAGGGTGGGAGACCAAGTGCACTTTCAAAAGTGCAACAGAAGTCCTAACAAGTAATTTGAGCTATCAGTAAAAGTCAGGAAAAAAAAAAAATTGCTCTCTGGCAAGTGAGAAAAGAGTTTAAATCCTGATGATAGCACAGCAGCAAATAACAAAATTAAGAGATGTATTACACCAAAGAAGGCAAAAACTGCCAAAGAGAAGAAACAAGATCTCATGAAAAATAAGGGAAAAAGATAGTAGTATCAATTATCTTAAACTCAGGCCACAGCAGCATTCTCAAATGTAGCTGGTAGAATAAAAAGGCGTGTTCAGCTTCCTGCAAAATACATTGTCACATGGATTAGAAAAGTCCTTAAAGATGAAAGAATAAGGACTATACAGCGCTCAGGAAATATAATGTATGCCAATGCAATAGAAGGCAGCTCCACACCTCAAACTAGCTCCAGTTACCAGCTTGATGCTTGTACTGACCAGCAGGCTTAATATTGAGAAAGATCACTGCGCTGCTCCAAATACTTCAATTACTCTACATGAACATCGTAACTCACTCAGATGGTGGTGGTCAATCAAGCAAGACAGTCAGGTAATGTACTGAGTATCTAACACTACAAATAATTTTTAAAGAAAACACTACTCATGACAATAAAGAGGTCATTAATAGGATATTATTTCTTATTTCTCATCATTTTTCATTTCATTTTCTGTAACAGTCAAAACAGTAGCAGAACGACCGACAATGAAATATCTGAAGTGGTAGGAAAAAAGAATTTTAGTATTGGCTATTCCACACAATATGATTTGAAACAGTGACATTTTCTTTCCTTTATTCATCTGAAAACACAGGGCTTACTTATGCCCTTGCATACACTGCAGATGCAGTCCTCAGTTTTGCACAGCAGTAACACCACTCCACACCTGAAATCTGACTCATCTACTCTTTCCAATTGTTATCTGACTAGAACATCATCTCTACAGGATAGCAACCTTCTTTCCAGGTAAAAAGAGGATCACTGTCTTTAAATCAGTTTGACACTCCATTATGAAGTGCCACTGTGTTGACTGAATTTATCAGACATCTTATCTCACAAAAAAAATATGTCAACACTGGACTGTGCAGTCAGATTGCTACGGCTGTATTTTCCACTTTTACTGAACTGCAGATACTGTTTAATCTCTCTTTTACACAGAATCTCATTTTACACAGAACTTCAAGCAAGGTCATCCTTTACAAAGGCATGTAACAGCTGTCCAGCCCCAACAGTTCAGACAACAGGGGAATGAAGGGAACAAGTAGTAACACAGTATACTACATGTAGGTCTGAAGGCAGTTGTATCACTGACTTTTTAAACTACTTCCTTCATCACTGTTCTTCCAAATCATCCATAATTCATCATCACAATGAGGCATTATAAGTGTCAAGCTTCATCAGCCAGTCTTTTCATTAAAAGGCTGAGCAACAGGTTATAGCTGTAGACATCCAGTATCTCAAACCTGAAAGCTAGATCCTCTAAGGCAAAACAGCAACAAAGAAAACAAAACACACCCAAACCAAAACAACTGTTCTGGGTATTTCTTTAGTCCTAGAACACTTTTTTACACCTAAAAGATTTAGAGGAGAGAATAAGAAACAAATTGCTCATCAAACAATCGGAAGGTTTCAAACTACATGAGTCAGAAGAGCTCAAGTACTCTCATCTTCCTAATGACTTGTTTTGGATAGTGTGGATAAATAAACCATGTTTAGTCAACTGGCTTTGATTTTTAGATCAGTCACACTATCCAAAACTTAGAGCCACCAGATCTTAAAAAACCTACACACTGCTCTAATTTCTTACCCCATTTTGTTTGTAGTTCGGAAAACAGCACCAAAATATTGAGCTGCAGCATACAAGTGAAACTAAGCTTCAGAGAACTTGTATCTAGCACAGCCATACTTCCCATTTACACAGACTAATAATTTAAAAGCTAATTCTAGACTAGTGAGCAAATATGATTTGTCAAAATTCCTTAAATTCTACTCATATGGCCAGATAAATAGTTGAGCTACAGCCTAAATGCAGCTTTACTATCATTTTTAATGCTTCAGTAAGGCTAGACGAGATAACAGAATAGAATTGATAACAGAACTACACAAGCAGCAGTATTTATAAGCTAAGGCCATGAGAAATTAGGCTTTGTAATTGTAACCCACAAGGAGCTACAAATATTTCAATTCTCAACACAGCCATTCCTTCAGGGAAGTCATAACCAGACCTGCCCGTATCTGCTACATTGTCTAGTTTCAAAGACCTTGACAAGGATGAAATATTAGAGTTCATTTTTAACTGAGCAACAGATTCAAAAGCTGGAGGAGGGAGAAGAGGAAGGAAGGAAAGGATAGGACAGACAGTCCATCAAATGAGTTTGTTGGGTAGGGAGGAAGTCTAAAAAACAGTCACACAGGTTTAAAGACTCCTAAAGAAAATGAAGAAAAGCACCAGAACTACCAAGCAACAATCCAAGGCAAGCATTTCTTTGACACTTAATTCTTACTACTGGATACATACCTTTCAGGTAAAAGCAACTTTAAAAGGTTTATTATTAAAAACTTGGACCCCTTGAAAACTCATGTACTTTGCATTTATAGGAAAACACAGATAAAAATAGAGACATAGATTAGGTCACCTGCTCTAAAAGTGTGTGCTGTTCTGTTGATGAATATTATTCACATGTTGAGATTAAAGCTGAAAAAAAATGGAGTGTTAAAGAAAATTCTGAAAGATAAAATCCCTTAAACAACATTCACAAATAATTTAAAAGTGGAAAGGAGGGAGAAACACCTATTAACTTCTACAGCTACTGGATGCTACTTTCCAAAAGACAACTATCCAGTACTTTTTCCCAACCCCAAGCAATATTGCTTGGTGCTTCCAACCTTCTTCCTCTTTTTCCTTTTCATTCATGCATTCACACTTCTCTCCTCTGAAAGGACGTATCAGTCCTTTAAACCAGAGTTAAATTCTTTGATGCTCAGACTGATCAGGTGCCACTGAATCAAGCTGCAACACAAACAGGAGTAAGTTACAGCAGTGGTTTCTTACGTTGCTTTTGAAAGCTGACAGCTCAACTTCCTCAATCTAACATCAAAACCTGTTCCACTCCTGTATTTCACAAGGCTGTCCCCTTTCAATTTCTCCAAATGTTTTTGACTGTTGGCATTATAAAAAGGAGCTGCTTGCTGTCAGCATTAGGTGCACCTGAAAAACCCTGTATATTATGATTTGGGATGGCAAATCTTGGCTCTGAAACAATGCTAAACACAGTTGACATATTTTCTTCTACTGCTTCAAAGCTACACACCCAGCAACCACCAATTTTACAATTTTTCATGCTTTTGACTTCTTTACCATCAGCACTTAAGGCAAAGCACTCAAAAACCCCCCACATTTTCGGTCACATAACTACTTGTTACAATGTCACATATTTATAAAAAATGCTCAGAGTATATAAAGGTAATCTCTAAGCTTTCTTATACAGGAAGAAATGCCCTGATTAAAGCAACTGGGCAAGAGCTTCAGTTATAAGCATAAGAATATAACAACTTGGTTTGTAATACCTGTGCACAAAATTTTTGTTGGGTTTATTCCTGTATCAGCTTCTTTCATTACTACCAATGGAATTCTCTTTTTTGGCTGGAGTTACTGAAAACAACAACTAGCCCATTGCCAATGATAAGTGAACTGTCAGATGTAAGTGGAAACTCCGAATTTTAAAATTATATTTAAGTTTGTGAAAACCAATAGAATGTTGAGTATTTGTTAAAATCCATGACCTACAATAGGAGCCCTAGATTTTTCTGTTAAGGGACACCTTTATAAGTATTAGTATTTTTTTTAATCAGGCTACTAGTTGAAATGCTTTTCAGATACAACAGTAAGACTGTCTTATTAAACACATGACATGACTACAAACAACAGCTTTGAGAATAATCTTGGTTCATTGCCTGGTGGCAGTAAGCCTGAAGCAGTACACACAGACAGGTTGATCTATTAGTTCTGGACACAGGAAAACCTTCCATTTACAAAATCAACGTACTAGAGGCAAAGATAAACTTACACACAACCTCATACACTGCAGTTAACACTTCACTTTAATAGAAAATATTGATTCAGTCTTAAGCAGCAGTTTATTCCACTAGCTACAAACCACTGCTACTAACATCTCTGAAGAGAAAAAACGTCATTCAATATTTAGATTTTCAAATATTGTTTTGTGCTGCTTTTCACAATTTTTTCATTAATCAATGGTAAAATTGCACTTATGGAATAATGACTTCAAATAAAAAGCAGAGTATACTTTTTTTTAAGTCTAGGATACAAAGTCTTACAACAATTATTCAAGACTTGTCTACTGAATTTAGTATTCAGAGATAGTTCACTGGCAACCACGCTTTAAGCCTTGTGAATATCAAGCAGCACCTTGTATTTTTTAGTGTCCCTTTACACAGGGATGAACCTGTATCTTCTCACATTAAGCACTTGCAGGTTGAAGTAGCATATTTTTCCTCTCCTGTTTAATTTACATTTCTTAGCCCAATTTTCTTACATGTTAATATATTTTTACTACCATCCTGCACACTGCTAGGTTTCTGGATTAAAAGGTTTTGTTGATTTGATTTTATTTTTATGCACTTTTTTATGCTGAGTGATTTAAAATAAAACAGAGGCTTCCTTCATAATGGATTTTGTATGCTTTTTCTTCCTTGACCTTCTTACCAAATTAAAATACCTCTCAAACAGGTTACATACCTGATGGCAATTATCAGAGATAATTCTGGAGAAAGATCTAGCCACCGCCACTGAAAACTACCTCATATTGAAGATCTTGGCCACATGAAGGAGAGGTGAGCATACGGGGCAGGATCACAAAAGGTGATATGGAGAACATAATCTATCAGCCCTCAGATGTGGTATCAAGAGTGCTCTCTTCTGAACAAAAGGTATTGGTTCTCATTTTTTAACCACGTACAGTCGTTTCTGTCTACTTGTTAAATTCCAGGAAACTCTGTAGCAAGAGCAGAGAAAAAGGAATTTGAGGAAAATGCAGAACCTGCAGAACTGCCAGAAGCAGAGTTAAGAGATTTTTCAGAAGAAAGGGTCTTGTCTGGAACAGTCTAGAGGGGGAAAAAGGCAGGGGGGAAGGAAAATAGAATACACTGTTTAATCATAAAACTCAACACACACACCTGAGGACAAAAAAATCAAAACAACAAAAAAATGAAAAGAAAAAAAAAAAGAAAAAAAGAAACTTCATACCCAGGTTTAATTATGGAAAAGAAAAAAGCGTCTTGGGATTATTTCTACCATAAACTTTTATAAGGCAGAAGAGATCATAAGGAATGGTTCTCCAAAACGAAAAGAAACTTAGAGCTCTCCACCAGCAGGATCAAGAAAACATAAACCTGTTGTGAAGTGCAAAATGAATCTTAAGCATTAAGCTCTACAAACTAAATAACTGTATGAATAAGACATATTCCAGATAAAAGTAAATATTTGTTTTCTTAAACAAAATCATTCTTTTGGAGATTAAATGAAATACTGGTTATTTCTACTTAACTTTGAGTTCCCACATTTTCAACCCCTCAAAAGGAGAACTGCATCCCTGATGGCAATGATTGTCTTGAAGATCAGTACAAGCTGCAGGGCTCTGAACTTTCTAGAAACAGTACTGAAATCTTGTAACCTTTTGAAGAAAATAATGTCTTTATTGCCAGTCAAATACTAAAAGCATGAATGTATGTACCTAGGTTTAAAAAAAAAAGAAAAAAAAATAGAAAGAAAAAAAGAAAAGAAATATAGTGTCGAAAGAATGAAATACACCAAGCCTCAGGGAACCCACACGATAGTGCTACTGGGAGAACATCACCACCTTCCTCCTCCACACTACTGATAAACTGGACATGTCTGTTTCAAATGAAGGACTACATTAAAATTAGTTTTCCCTGCTCTTGCATCAGGCTTTTTGCAGTTTGCATTCTTAATTCACTTTCTACATTGGTTCAGCACACAGAAGGCTGTGTTATACATGCACACTGGCAATATGTCTAGTCACAGCTGAAAAACAGCTTAAGAAAACCCTAAAGCTCATTGCTAATGCGCTTCAGATATCTAGTTCTGAATATGTAGAAAAGCACACCTGGTTTTACCACACACGCAATGTCACCAAGATTAGCTGTGCATTGATCAGCTCAACTAGCAGGAACTAAGGACATACATAAAGACAAACAAGCAGAGCTGGCAGACACAGAAGAGTGTGTGTCTCCAGGAGCTCTTCATCATGGCTGTGCTGAACAGACAACAGAAGAGCTCTGCTTTGATGGATACAGCTCCTAGAAACGACTCAAAACTATTAAGAGCATACTTTCAAGCAGAGTTTCTCATGCCTTCCATCTAGATATCTATTAATCTCTTACCAAGTGCCAACAGAACACCACTTTTCAGGTTTATTTTCCACTAAAAACAGGGCCAGGCATCTCCAAGTGACTACTATATTACATTTAAGCCCAAGCTGCACAGCTACGTCAGCTATGACCCAGCTAAAAGTTTTGAAGCTCAAGAGCATGCAGGTATCAACACATGAACCTAGACACTCTGCAAAAGTCTATTCTGTTAGACCAATTACACCAGGTCTTGACATGGCAGAGCTAGCACACCCAAGATCACACTGTAGCAGAAATGTTATAACATATATGGATAATGTATTGGAAGGCAGTGGTCCTGGAAAGGTAGCAGGCTTCAATCATCAAAAGGAAAATCTCTTGATGGCCTAGAGAGCTTAGAAGTAAAGGAGTGTGTGCCTCTTTCAAGCCACCGGAAGAGCTACTAAATCTCATCTGTTAAGCCGACTAAGATGACAGATTTGCAAGACATTTTAGTAAGTAATTTCTATTTTCTGGTAGTAAATACACTTGCATTTTAATGACGCCTACACTGATCCCAAAGAAGGGATGTATTTTCTCAATAGAATGTTATCCTCTACACAAAAAATCGCCCCCAAAAAAAAAACAAAAAAAAAAAAACCCACACAAAAAAAAAAAAACACCACCAAAATTGAAAGGATTCCATGCACACAAGAACTATGGAAACTGAAGGGGTGGGCAAAACCAAACCACAGTACACACTTAACACTTTTAAAAGGTACAAAACTTTGAAATACACCACTTGTCCTATTAATTTTCCAGCTGCCCACTGCTTATGGGTAAAGCTTCAAACAGCTCTTCCTTGTAAGAGCAGTAAGCAGGAAACTTTTGTAACAAAACAAGAACCTGTTGGAAACAAACTAGATTTCCATCATAAGATTTCTGCTTCAAAGTAAAAAAAGGTCCATTTCAAAAGCCCACCTTTCCAAAAGCTATCATAGGCTGTGAAATATCATTCTTAATTGTTCTACAGCACTTTACACAGCAACACTGATTAATATGACAAAAAAACCCCCAACTATTTCTCCTTTTCCATTGGTCCCTCATGATACTTCAACAGGTCAAATGCCACAGCAGATGCATAAGAAGTCCTTGGCTAACAAAAAATTATTAGCTGAACAGGTTTTTTGTTGCACAACCAGTAAACTGTATGGAAGGATATTCCTTCAACACCAAAAAAGCATTACAAGGGAGAGAACAGAAAATGAAATAGCTGTTCCGGCAGGCAATACTTCTGTTGTCCTGGAAAAACATACCGCATGTCATCCATCATGACAAATATATTAATAAAGAAATGAAAAGTCTAGAATCCTCAGGCTGCCAAGCTTCATTGCTGCACAAGAAAATCAGGTTTGGCTTTCTCTTACTCCCACTCATGATCTTATCAAGTTCTTGTATTAGTCTTCCAATGATTCATATCCAAACAAACGAATCTTTATCTTAAGTGATTTTTAATGAAATTACTACTGATAAGATTCATAGATGTAAACAAGAAGAAAAAGTTCTTTATCAAAATAAGATAGGAAAAATGCAAGAAACATGCTAACGCTGAAGTTTCTGTGTGAATGCTTCTCTGTGGGTTGACAGCATTCCCGTTCTGAATGCTACGTGGTTTCAGTTAAGATTTAGTGTAAGTACGCTAGATATACTTCTTGGTCTACCAATAAAGGCATTGCTTGCTGAGACAATTTTGCTTTACAGATGATTGAAGAATAGCTTGGCAAATCTGAGAGTTTCCTAATTTATTACATAGAAATATTTCCTAGTAACATTCCTTTCCATCTTGAGAAGGTGACTGTGAGGAAAAGGATTTTCAACTTCTATTTTTAAAACCTTGGAGGAATGCATACTATAAACATTACTCCAATTATATAAAGATAAAGCTAATACAATATTACAGAATTGTCAAATGTAAAAGCAACAGCTAGCTTTCCCATGCAGTTACTACATTCTAGGCTTTCTACATACTTTTTCAGCACTCCATCAAGGATTTAAGCATTTCTATGTAAAATGTTCCCAACATGGAAGCTTTTACACACACACACACTTTAATATTACATTTAGAGTCTTCCCTGAGTTTTACTTTTTTAAACAAAGAAGAACAGATAATCCTGACAATTTTTTCAAAAGAATTATAAGGCTTCAGAATGAAGGCATGACAGCTATGTACTGCAACATGATTCATACCTGATGCATTAACTGAAGAGTGAGAGCTGAATTAAAATGTTAGGCCAATCTGCCAGCACAAACAAGAACTTTAGTAAATGGTAGTTTTCCTTTTAACTCAAAAGGCTGCATTTTGGGCAGAATTCATGCCAGTGCCTTCACAATGACCCGCAGAAGAACTATCCTCAGAGTTCACAGCTCACAGCTTGGCCACAGGCCATCCTCTGCACCACGCAGAAGTTGGCAATATATGCCTGCTCCGAGCTGCCAGCTCAACTGCGCTCTCTGCCAGGAAGCTATTACTCTGTGAACAAGCCTATGGGAGAGAGCAACCGATCAAGTTATTTTTAAGGAACAATTGGTTAAAAGCAACAAGCATGGTGGACTACATTGCTCTCCTCCAACCATATTGTCTACCATTAATTTACTGCAGTCACAAGCAGCATCAGCTTCTGCTCCACTGCTACACTTGGCCTGGCCAAATCAATTCTGTGCAGTTTTGACAACATTTAACTGTTTCACAAACCAAAGTGCCTGCACATGTGCTCCCCAATTGTGTTTGCTGTGCACGTCGTTCCCCTCTTGGGAAGCTATTAATGACTAATACAACTTTAGCCTGATGTCTGATCAGCTCATCAGCAATAGATGATTTGTTAGGAAAATATACTCCTTCATTGCCATCCATCATATCAACACAACTGGATAAATACAAAACCAAGCAACCCTTCACTTTCCCAGAGACAGCTCACATTGCATAGCCTACAGACTCACTTGTTGGCACACAGGAAGCTAAAAAAAGTATCTAGTTAAATAGCATAAAAAGCAGAAGACAGCCCTGCAGCCAGTTTTGCCATCCATCTTGCACTCTACAGCATGGGTTCTTACACAGGGCCATGGCCTTACCTCAAATAAGCAGTGAAGTATCACAGCAAAGAGGAAAAATTGGATTTTTCTTAACTTGCATGGCTACAGAGTCTAAGACACCTGAGGACGTAACTGGACCCTTGCCTCTCAGAGTACTTAAATACAAAGCTACTTTGTTAGTTTTCTGGTTAGATTCATAGGCAGCCTTATTTTCATTTTAATGGGAAAACTATCCCAGAACAAGTGTGCGTGAACAAAGGCAAGCCCATTTGTCAAACATCCAAAATTATTATTTTGGAAACAAATAAGCATGTGCAATTTGATTTCACTTAGCAAGTGCTAAAAGCCAAACAATGCGAAACTAATTAGTTCATACTGACAACGAAAGGAATTTCCCAGTTACTTCAAGGATGACTTTTGTGAAGCCAACCTTTCCTAATAAAGAAAACACTTCTATATCTACACAGAAATTCTTGATCTCCACAGAAGTCAGTTTCTGCATATTTAGAGAAAGGTACTGCAAAGATAAAGCTTGCATTACAGCACTTAATTTACTATTTTGATAGCTGCTAATTCAACAGCATTTTCAGAAGCTGAAAGTCATTGTTTCGTGTGACTATTAGTTCTCTGCAATAACTAATGATTTGGGGAGGCAGCAAGGGTTAGCCTCATTTTCAGACACCTTGATTACAAGTACTATGGCTTTAAAAGACACAGCACTGTGCTACAAACATATATGCAATAGTTTCAAGGAATGGAAAAACACTTAGATACAGTCAAGATACCAGGCATCCCCAGGTAAGAGAAAGACAAAATTAACAATATATATACACACACACAAGTACCCAATAGATTAGGCCTGTTTGGTGTAAGTTTAAGAACAGAACTTTTACATTCCAAACCCTACTCCGCAAACAGATTGGAAGTGACTACTATTTCTTTTCTCCTGCAGGCACAAGTGAAGAAAGTTACAAGTGAAAGAGTAGTTCATTTCCTATGTGCATTTCAAGAAACACCTTTGCAAGAAGTTAATTATAAGTCCCAGAGAGACATTTTACACCAGCTAACCTAGCCCCCCTGAATCTTCAAAAGTCACCACACTCCTTTCCTGTTTAAGCTAAGAAAGAAAGCTTTCACTTAATTTATCAGACATGCTCTGAACAAATGTTTCCATAACCAGGAATCCAAACCACTGTAGATTTCACAGATTCAAGAGATACAAACTTCAAAGACATGTTTAACCTAACTTTTACTGAAAGAGCAAGCAAGAAATTAGTTTCAACAGTGTTTCCAAGAGAAGTTTTGCTCAACTAAAAATCTCTTAGCAGTGGACCCAAAAAAAGGACTGCTTGCAAAATGACTGTCTGCCCTTTAAGTTCTTAAAACAAGAGAACACGTAGAACATCAAGTTCTGCTGGTCTCAGATTTGCCAAAGGACATAGACTAGAAATTGCCACACCTTAGTAGAAGGCATATACACAGAACAAAACACTTAAGAAAAGTGTACCTTCACATTAAGGAATAGAAAACGTTTTTCTCCTCTTAACTGTAAACGATGAAGTCATTTTTTCCCTCACTGAACTGGTGGACTGTGAACATCTTTTCCCCTAATTATCTGATAATCTGAAATGTCAAGTTTTGTGTTAAATATCTAGGCTCCGCTTAGCCTAGAACACTATTCACACACACGCGCACACACACACACACACACACACAGAGTAGGAATACGCTTATGTTTCCTCACACATTTAATTTGTGAATTTTTTTTCCCAACCAGGTAATTTGACAGCCATTAGAAGTCACATCTTTCATTATTCAGCTTGCCTAAACTCACTTTCAAAAATATCATTTTGCAGCTGAGAGCCTTAAAAAGAAAAACAAAACATAACTCCTTCAGAGCATCATGGAAGTGGCATCCAGGCTAGTTCAAAACTAAGTATGTTCACACAAAGTTATGACCAGGAAGAGATGCATAAAACTTGTGGGAAATAAAGTATGAAAGGAAAACTAACACAAGGAGTATTAAGGATTACAGGTGTTTTGATGTTTAATGATCTTCAGAAGCTATATAATTTCTGTGGAAGTTTTCAGGTACTCAGAAAAACTAAGGAGGACAGACAAGAGATGAACAAGCGAATTTCAGCCAAAGCACAGATCACACCTCCAAATAAAAAAAGTTAAGTTCAATTTCTGCTGATTTTTCATAACATTTGTACTGTTGCCCATCTTCCTTCTCCTTCAAATAACTCCTTAAATTTATTTCCTACAGACTTTATTCTTCAAAGAAATTTAGAAGGTACAGAACAAACCTTTAGCAAAAAGCATTCAAATAGGTAAGCAAATCTCTATTTTTAGAGTAATTTTCAGCTAGGGCTAGATCATACAGTATTTCCTCTAAGCTTTCTTCCAAAATAGCAGCAGACCACTACGAACAGGAGTATCACCTCCAATTAAGGCAAAGAGTCTCAACTTCCTTTATGAGTGGGAGACATTATATTTGTCCTTTTCCATAGATAATCTTTCAGGAGTTAATAGAAAGCATCCCTCTTCAAATCCCAAAACTCTTACTCAAAATGGTCCAAAATACTACAGAAATATGAACTTCATTATTCAAAAGATGTAGGTTTCATAGTTTCCCAGATCACACAAAACTCTGGCAACCAACTGTAGCTGAAAACCATGTAAGAGACCTTTTCCCAGTACCCCTGAAGAAAACACTCACTTCCACTGTTCAGATGGAGTAGAAGCTCACACGGATGCTATACCTATCACTAGAGCCTGGAGAATCTGGGGTGATGTCCCCTAGCTTCCGAGAACGACAGTCCAAATTCAGAACCACTAAACCTTTGCTTTATACTGTGATTACTAACAGACTCCTCAGAAACATGAAGAGCTGTGAAAGACTGATTCACTGGAGTCGGAGAGCAATTATCAGGAAACTGACTGAACACAGATGGTTTTACACCCAGTATGCTTAGCAACAACATAACCTGTTAAGCAAGGCCTGTGTACATATACCAGGTCTCTTTCTTGCAGTAAAAGAATAGAAAGGAATAGATGAAGCAACTAGAGAGAAGAGTTTAGATACCATGGAAGACAAGAAAGTAGAATAGAAGTTGTGGGAATAGTAACGGAAAGACAGATTGCTGTATATTGCACCCACTGTAAACTTCCATTTAAAACCCACTGGGTTCAGAGGTCTCAACCACAACAACTCAGGGCCTCATAGCCTGGGTGGAAATGTGGCTATCTCTTGTTTTAACCAAAGTCAAGTTTCAAAAGCTCATCACTGAAGGGAGACTGGTGTGGAGGGGAAAACACAGCATTTGACTTCAGCGACACAAATCAAGTTTTAATCATCAAAACCATTCTCAGGAAGTGGCAAATCTGTGCATGACTGGCTCTGCTGTTTGTTAGCTGAAGATAAAGTGCAGTTCTGAAACTGCAGAAACAAGATACAACTCATGCAAAACTGATTTGCCTAGTGCAGCATCAAAGAAAATGTGACAGAATTTCACAAGCAAGCCATTAAGCATTCATACTCACAGCAAGATACTTTCTACGTCTAATAGAAGGACATTAAAAAATGCTTCAAAAATCACCATTCACTAGGTGCAGGGGGTAGAAAGTGCTTCAGAGAGCACACCAGCATTCCCCATTTCCTGGGCAATACACACACACAGCCAGGAGCCTGGTCTGAATACTAACACTAAATAAAGTCCACCATTTAGAACAGGCCCACAGATTTTATATAGTCATCACAGACACATGCAGCAAGCTACATATCCAAATCAATTTCAAGAACAATCAATACTCATCTAACACACTAGCTGGGCTAAGTAAATAAAGTTTGATTTTCACAACTGCTTGTGAGTGTGCCTCACAGAAAAAGAAAGGAAGCCAAAACCAAGATCTGCTTCAGGACTAAGAACAGTGTTTTTGTGGTCACTCTCCCATGAAATCACTGCAATCTCTCTACTTTCTGAGTCAACCAAAGAAGTACTATCACAAAAAGTGGCAAGAATATTTTGCCTTATCTAAAATTATAACCCTACATATTCACAGTAAGTGAAGAGGCCTTTCAAATCTGTAAGACTATACGTGATACTTTTTTAGAAATTGCTACAGAAATACTATAGCATATTGAATTTGCCAAAAAAGAGACAAGACATTCTAGTACGGTAACTCACTATATTGCGTATAAGATACTGATAATTGAATTTCCATAAAATCTTTTAGTTCAAGAGAACTAAAGGTGCATCTTAAGCAGTTTTTATTTTAACTCTTGAAAACACGTGCCAAGTTACCAAACACCACAGAAGTGCACTGACAAAAGCGGCATCAACTTTTATCCTCTACTCCTCTAGAGGCTCACTTCAGGTATAGAAGTTAGTTATGACAGCTGGCCTACCAAAAAGCAAATCTTACACTTTAGAATGCTGAAGAGCATTACCATAACTTTATCCTCTTACAGATTTCGGAAAGATATCCTCAAACTCCAATCACAACACTCACAACAATCAACTCACAACAATCACTACAATCTGTAGTTTCCATAGGCAGCTGCTTTCCACAATAAAGTGTAATGTTTGTTACACTCAGTTGTTTGCTAACTCACAGCTAGATCTCTCATTTATGGCTGCTCCATATTTCAGCTTTGTGCAGCACAAATTCATATGCTGCTTTGTGAAATGCAATTGAAATTTCCATCACTTGAAGTCAGTTATAAAATACCGATTTGTAGGGCAGGGTGGGAAGTCATTAAAGGCATATATATTCCTGCCATCCTGAAGTAAGGGGGGACAGAGAGAACACTGTTGAACTTTTGGAAGGAAACACCATTACATACCCACCCAGTTCTCCACCAGAACTATGCTCTAGATCCAACTGATGGACATTAAAACCCACTTGCTCTGGCCCAACCCTTTGCTATCCTGGCCTTCAGCAAAAGAAGTGTAGAAGTAATTGACAGGTATAAAAAGAATTGCTGTACAGAAAGACACGCACAGTTAATACCACCATTTCAAGGCAGCTATTTCTATAGCTTACTGTACTTTAGGGCAGCCAATTACACTGTGATTCAGACTGCTTTCACTTTTGCTCAGACAGCCTCCAAGTGATACTTTCATTTGTTAAAATATAGGCTGGAAGAAGACAACTATAACAGGAACTTGCACTTTCCAAAGCAGGTTTTTGTCAGCAAAAATCTAAAGCACTATAATTAGTCAACATTTAATTACCCCTGACATGCAAGAAATGAAGATGTAATCAAGAATGATTAGAAAAATTGCAACTCTGAGTTGTGTAGCTCACTGCTAGCAGTACCTTACAGAAATCTCAGAGTTCCAATTTCATAGAAATTAGCACAACAATTCAGTGCTAGGACTTTCTGAAGACACAAACATCAAATAGAAAAGGCAACCCTTGCTTCTTTATGTCAATTTGTAAGCCTTATAGTCATGTATACCCTGATGGCTCATGAAACAAATACACACGCAAAAAAAAACCCCACAGACAACATTTAAGGCCTAGATTCAGAGAACTTTTTATTGAACAAGTTTGTGGTTCTTCTTTTTTTTCCCCCCAGATTTAACCCCAGCAGCATTTTTCTTTTCAACAAATGGATCAGTTCAGAGTTACTGAACACACAAGTTTGGGTCGGATTCATGTTCTCAGCTATGCCCTTTAAACCTGGTCAGAAACCAAATAAAAGACATTTCCTGGGACTTGAAATTTATGTCATGCAATTTCCTTTCTAAGCTAATACCAAATAACATGATTTCAAGAGATGCAATTACATAATAAATGCAGACAGATTACCAGCATGGCCAATATTAAGCACTGGACTTGAATGCCTTACATTGTCATGGCACAGAAGCAACCATCAAGCCTAACAAGCAACGCTGTTATAGCACTGATTTCTTGCTGACAAAGAACTCTGGCAGGTTCTGACTCCCTGGATTCCATTTAAGCTTCAAAAGGCGACATGTTATACCTAACCCTTGTCAAGTATGAACTAGCATCACAAAGTTGCTAACCTTCTGAAGAGCTCCCTTTCTTTCTGCTTTACTTAACTGGGATGTCTATGGATGTTGTCTACCTGGACTTCTGCCTTTGACATCATTTCCCACAGCATTCTCCTGGAGAAACTGGCTGCTCATGGCTTGAACAGGGATAATCTTCACTAGGTAAAAAAATCCTGGCTAGATGGCTGGGCCCAAAAAGAGCGGTGGTGAGTGGAGTTAAATCCAGTTAGCAGCCGCCCACAAGAGTGTTCCCCAGGGCTCAGTACTGGAGCCAGTTCTGTTGATTAACTTCCCCAATGATCTGGATGAGAGGATCAAGTGCACCCTCAGTAAATTTGAGGATGGAGGATAGGAAGGCTCTACAGATGGATCTGGACAGGCTGGATCAATGGGCTGTTCAATGGTATGAGGTTCAACAAGGCTCAGTGCCAGGTGCTGTACTTGGGTCACAACAACCCCATGCAACGCTAGAGGCTTGAGGAAGAGTGGCTGGAAAGCTGTGCAGAGGAGAAGGACTTGGGTGTGCAGGTCAACAGGCAGCTGAATATCAGCCAGCTGGAGCCCAAGTGGACAAGAGCATCCTAGCTTGTATCAGAAATAGTGTGGCCAGCAAGGCCATGGAACTGATCAACTCTCTGTTCTTGGCACTGGTGAGGCTGCACCTCAAATACTGTCTTCACTTCTGGGCCCCTCACCTTAAGACAGACATTGATGTGCTGGAGTGTGTCCAACAAAGGGCAACAGAGCTGGTGAAGGGTCTAGAGCACAAGTCTGATGAGGAGCAGCTGAGAGAACTTTAGTTGCTTAGCCTGGAAAAAAAAGAAGCTCAGGGGAGACCTTACCAGTCTCTACAACTACCTGAAAGGAGGTTGTAGTGAGGTTCATGTCAGTCTCTTCTCCCAAGAAGAGATAGAACAAGAGGAAATGGTTTCAAGTTGTGACAGAGGAGGTTTAGATCAGATATTATGAAACAATTCTTCACCAAATGGGTTGTCAAGCATTGGCACAGGCTGCCCAAGGAACTGGTGGAGTCACCATCCCTGGAGGTATTTTTAAAAATGTGTAGATGTGGCACTTAAGGACATGGTTTAGTGGTGGACTTGGCAGTGCCAGGTTAACAGTTGGACTTGATAATCTTAAAGGTCCTTTCTAATCTAAACTATTCCATGACTATAAATTAGGCATTCAGTAAGCAGATTACAGCTTGTTGAAAACACTAACAGTGAAGTAATGATGTGGCTCACACCAGCTGCATCTACAATAGTGATTCAGTATGCCAAAGGGGTACTCCTTGGTGCATGTTTGCATTGTGTCTATTTCTGGAGTTTTGCAGCATTTATTATTAAGGCACAGCACCAGCATGCTCAAAGCATCATCCTCCCTCCTGGTGAAACCAAAGCTGAAGTCCTACCTCAGGATTCTACCTGTAGTTCGCTACTTTTAACAAAGATGCAAGATCCTCCACAGTCTGTTCTCTGCAGAAGCACAATGCATTGCAAGAACTGACACCTAATGCAAACTCCCCTGACACGAGAAATGGAAAGTGAAGATGAAGTCCTAGAATCACAATGAAACATAGCAAACAGCCTCTCTTCACCACACAGATCGACAGAGATGCACCCAACAAACTTGTTATAAAAGTACTACATACATACCAATGAAATAGGTTAATTGGTTCTTAAGTTAACTTACTCCTAAACTTGTCCTATATTACAGTATGTTGTCGGGGTTGTGGAGGTGTTTTCACAAAGATCATTTTCCTCAAAATGCCCCATCTGTGTATGGAGGAAACACACCAGCAAATATTTTAGAAGTAAGCTGAGGTGAAGTTTTAGAAGTTAATTAACATTTAGGCTTATTTACATTTCCTAAAAAGTGATGATAAAGAACAGGTGTTTGGTCTCCCCACTGTCACTTTAAAGGCACAAGATCAAAAATAACATGCTTAAATTCATTCTATGATCTACCTTCTTTGCTGAGACCCATCTGCTCCCTTCAGCTCTTCAGTGCCCACACCCTGTGCTCTGCCAACTCTTCTCCTAAAGCAGAGCAGTTACTCCTACTGTGCTGTGTTGATGATACCCTTTTGGTATATGCCCTTTCACATTTTCTTTTCCTGCCCTTTTCAACCTTAACTGGGTTGTTGGGGTTTTTGGGGGGCTTCTTTCCTGCTGTTTTGCTCCTTCTTTGCTTTATGGGTTGCAGAACAGCTTGGTTGAGCAAAGTCTCTTACTAGCCCAGTAGTATTGCCCACTAAATTATCTGTTCTTGCTAAGTAAGTACTGATACACGGTAATTGAGCTCACATAGACCTATTAATGTTAATAAGCCGATTAAAAGAGCGTTCCTGCAAAAGCCCAGAGCAGTCAGCTCACACCCGAGCTAGTTAGACTGACAGTCACAAGGAAAACAGAAAATTGTTTCCTCATCACTGTTGCTTAGCTTCCAAATCGTGAGCTCCCTTACCAAGATTATAAACAAAAATAAAGGACACTGGCTCAAAACTCTTGGAAAACCATGTAAGTGTTAGTGACATATGCTGTAAGGCAACCAAACAGATGGCAAGGTAGAAAAGGCCACTTACTACAGTCTCTTGCAGTTGTCTATTCTGTATCAATGGTGCTATCCTGTGCACGTCTATTTCCTCAGAATGTAAGAATAAGGATATCTGGTTTAAATTTTCCACACACTCCAATTATTAGTATTTTTATTACTGCTCTGATTACCACTGCTGTTTCATTCAGCAATCTACATTTTTAATGCATGTGTCGATAGTACCTGTAGTAAAAATGTACAAAGTTGTGGAAGATCTATGGTTACACTAATAATAGTAATACTAATACAGAAGCACCTTATTCCTAGACATAGTTCCTGTGTTCAAGACAAGCTTGCACATTTACTACACTGTAAATGTGCATATGAACTGTGCACCAGAAATGTTGGCTACTGTATTGCCTCGCTACCTTTCCGCATTGAAGTTATGAGTTTCTACTCACTTAAGAGATGAACAAGCAGAAAATTAAAAAAAAAAAACCTGAGTATTACAATACTGTTGTATGATAAAAGGAAGGAAGAAGAAGGTAGAAGATTCAAGAGTGAAGTTGAGCCTGAGAAGAGAGGGGTGGGGGAAAGTGGGTTTAGATTTTGCTCTAATTTCTCACTATCCAACTCTGTTACGAACTGCCAACAAATTAATTTCCTTAAATTGAGTCTGTCTTGCCAATGACAGTAATTGCTGAATGACCTTCCTGTCCTTATCTCAACCCAAAAGGTTTCCTTTGTATTTTCTCCCTCTGTCCAGTCAAGGAGGTGAGCAACAGAGCAGCCTGGTAGGCACCTTGTTGCCAGAAAAGGTCAACCCACCACACCAAACACAGCTGAATGAAGAGCTGTAGTCATTTGCTTCACTTTAAAATTAATAGCCCTCAAACATCCTTGTTGCTTCCAAAATTCCCTTTCTACCATTTACTGCTAAGTATTTTTTTCTACAAATTCTCACGGAAATGCAGTCTTTTATCATGGACTAGAGAGTCAAGTCTCCCTGCCAGAACAAGCTACATCCCCAAAACATACTTCTAACCCACCTTAATGTGGTGGATAACAGCAAAACATATTCTACTCACCTCAGAGCCAAGGCTGACAGTAATCAGTCATTCATAAGCAGGAAGAGCAGGTTTAATTTCCATTGCAATACAGACACATTGTTGTGTATCCATGGTACTAGCTATGTCTGTTGCAGCAGCTCTGTGGGCTTTCACTCTACTGTCATTGCAGATTCACCCACAGTCCTTTCAGCAATAAAATCTCACAGAAAGCACAGCCAAACTTGCAAGCAACAGCAATAATTTTGACTTATTCCACCTACAACAGCCTTTCTCAATGGTATTCACTAGGACATTTCCAGCTATGAGGGAGTTCACAGTCTATCCATATCCCAGTATGGATGTAAGAATGGAAAATTGTCATATTACCAGAAAAAGATCTTCACATCAAGTAGAAGCAAAGAAAATAACAGAATGCTTTTATGCTTTTTATAGGCTATGCTTATTACGTACAATACAGCAAAACCAAAGAAGAAAAGGTATTTGATGCCTGGCTGTGAGGCTTTCTTCTTCACTACATGCCTCTTTAGATTCAAAGCAAAAAGAGCTTCCAACATAATACAAAAATCATAGGGTTTGTGAAGTTGTTCATCGGCTCACTCTTTGCAGTCTAACCAGACAGCCTAAAATACAAGGTACCAGATGCTACTTCTCACAGTGCATACCCCCAAAGCAGGGAGGAAATGGAAATCTAGATTGGCCGGGAAGAAAGTCATTGTACTTTTAAGTACTGAAATATCTTCACTATTAGTTGACAGATTCAGACCTTGAATGTCAAAATTCACTAGCTCTATTAAAAAAAAATAAAAAAAAGAAACACCAAAAAAAACCCCCCACCAACTGTTGTGCTAATAAAAATATCTGCAACCACGTAGCCTCTCCCACCTCCCAAAGAAGAGAACTTCTTAGCCACTTGTAAAACCATACCTGTCATGCACAATTGTCTGAGCAAGATGCACTGGGAAAATAATCTAAAGTCCAACAGCAGACTTCCCTTTCAATTCCAGTAACACCCCTCTTCAGACTCTTCTTACGTTCTTCCTCCCATCACAGCAAAAAAAGCCCCACAAAGATCTATAGCTAAAAATCTGTTAAAAAGAAATCAATTCAATCTACCTCAGATGAAAGGAAGGAGGTGTGGGAATAACAATACTGGGGGTTGGATATGGAGACTTAAAAGAAAGTCTTCATTCAGACCTTTCCTGTACTGACAAGAAGCTGTTTTTACTCTCTTAAAGGACAACATTGAGTAAAGCTATATGTGTATCTAGTGAAAACTTCCAGTGTCATAACAGTTATGAACAATTAATCACCTCTTCCAAGCACATGCTTCAAAAATAACAGGTAGAACTATCAAAAACATTAGTTTATTGAACTTAAGAACACTAATAGTGTGTTCAACATAATTCCACTCCCCTCAGTACATGTATTTCTCCAGAAACTAAATTCTGAAACAGGGCAAGGAAAACCTGGGGTTTTTTCCCATTAAAAAACTTCCATGGAGGAAAGGTTTAGTTTTAAAACTTCCACAATGATTGTCTTTGGAGTCAGTCTGTGGCAGCTTGACACTTAGTGTCCCATTCCCCAAAACTTCAAGATGAGAACCATTTCACTAGCCATCTGAGGCTACCAGATGCACATTCTGCACAAGTGGCCAATTACTGAACTAGTCAATCAGTAATTACAGTGAATTGGGTGTATTTAAAATCTGGCCCTTAACAAAATAATTATGTCAGTTTATTTGCTTTCTGCACTAATTGAGACCACTTATTCACCCATTTAACAGATAAGTGCCCATGCAGTACTTCCTAAGACTTGCTTTCTGATCAGAAAACACGCTGCTCAAGAGTATGGCAATACTACTATTATGGCAATGGGAAAGAAAGGCTGCTTGAAAAATTTGACCTTTCCACTGGAAAACCACAGCAGACCAGCAAAAACCCTTAAGAGCAGTCACATGGACAGAGGGAGCAATGACAGGCAAGAATTCCTATGTGCTGCTGTTCAAAACCAAAAGAAAAGTCACTGAACAGATCGCTTTTTTCAAAACAGACATACCAGACAAATGCTTAGACTGGTTTCACTGAACACAAGTACAACAAAAGGTATAGCTCACAGTCAAAGATGTTAAATAAGATCTTAAAATAGAGAAGCCACTCTCAACTACTTGCAACAAGGAACACTTCAACTTCTGAATCTCGCTGTTGATGTACAGCTTCAGAGGCTAAATTTTAGAGAGTTTCTGCATTGTGGTAATTTCTACCCATAACATCTGTGTTGATAATCTGCACCAGCAGAGCATATTTTTCTGCAGTTCACATACTGTTTTCAAGTCATCAGTACTTGCTATGGACAAATCTCAGAAATGAAAAGCAGAAACGTTAAGTTTTATATCCCTCTCAGTAAATACAAACGCCTGGGTTTGAAAACCAGTTCCTCAAGTCAAGCAACCGAAAATGTCACAAAGGCGAGGAAAGATTCAAGGAAAAATACTGACGGTTATATCTGATTTATGGAATGAATATATTAGAATGAGCAGAACAAAGATGGTTGATTTTTGTAATCAGCTTGAATAAAGAAATAGCTACATCACCACTCTTCAAAAACAAATTCCCAAGCCTTTGGAGATATGCCATGCCACACAAACACAGACTCCAAGACTGCTAACAAGAGCAGATTTCTTTGGAAAAAAGAAAGTGCACAATGACAGCTAATTCAGATCTGGCAGAAACTTTTTCAAAATGTCCTTGTGAACATTAAGTTAACCTTCACTCAAAATCTTGGATGCAAATTCATACCTAAATTCAGTTTGAAACATCAAATTGTCTGAAGTGCTGGCATCACCTCCTGCCACCCAGCACACGCACTCTCTCACTCTGAAGAACTATGGGGTTTTGTAGGACCATTATGTTCCTCAGGCTTCGGTTACCATCAGCACAGCACTGTATCACACTTCCCCTTCAGCAGTAAAATAACCATGTTATTTTTTTTTTGTTTCTGAACTTCCCTGTCCCACACTAATTTGAGAATTCTCTAAGCAAGATGGGAAAAAATTATTCTTGTTTTATGACAGTGTTTTACATAATTACCTCCCGAAGGATACTGGTCTGCACTGGTGGCCAAAAAACATCAACAGGCAAGAACTCTATTTTCTTCTGCATCAGTGCCTACGTGTATGGTTTGCACCAGAAAAACCACTAATGTAAAATCGATAATCCAGTATAATCCTACCAGCAGACAAATTCTTTAAAACCTGGAACAATAAAATAGCGTAACTTTGTGGGAAGATACTCCAAAAACTATTTGTGAAGACAGTAACCACATGGCTACTTATTTGCAGCAGTCAAGTATCAGCTGGAAGGGAGAAAACAGAAAAATCAGAAGGACTGTAAGTTACCAGATGCAAAGAAAGCCCATCAGCACAGAATGAGACCCTATTCTGTGATCTTTATAAACCAAGCCAAAGATACCTTCCTGGGGCAGAGCTCCTTTGTAGAGCAAAGATCCAACCCTCTGAACACAGAGCTGATTGTTTTCACTGTCATCTTGAAAATTAGCATGAATTTTAACTAATACATTTGGTAGCCTCTGTACTACTACTGTGTAATGATTCAAAGGAAATCTACTAAATCTTACTTGAATTTCAAACATTGGTTATGCTCTGAGATTTTCTTATTATGATGACTTCATGCAGAAGATGCTATCCAGGCTTTGCAGAATATTTGTTATAAAGAAAAACCTTTGTTATAAAGAAAACCATGCTTCTTTAAGGACTCCAAGGAGCTATTTGGTCTCCAAAAGGTTATCACCTTCTGTAACTCTCAAGAAGGAAAATGTGTATAGTAAGATTTAATTCCTATTAGTTCACACTACGCAATGAGGAAAGCAAGTGGTTGGGGGGGGAGAAGAAAAGACTGTAAAATTTTTAATTAAGTACACTTGTGCATTAATCATGATCATATGGTCATAGTATCTTCGTGAGAGTTCAGTAACAGTGCATTTCCTCCTATAGACAAAAATAAAGTACAAATTGTTCTGCCCACATGGCTTTTACTCTATTTCATCAATCCTTTCTAGAGAAAATTATTACAGTATCCTTATGTCTGTGACATTTGAGGTCAACATCATTCTGGTTTGGAAACCATGTTCAACTACAACTGTCCAGTAACCAGAGATCCAGAAAATAAGGTGTTGGTCTGCAGCTTTATTTAGAAAACTGAAGGCTCTGACACACCTGCTTATCCAAACTGCAGCACAGAGTAAATGGTGATGTGAAAGACAATCAGACACATTTTGCCATCCTTAAAAAGAAACAAGTTGCAATATATTTAAGAAGACTTAAAGACTGTAGACAGTACAATGACAAAAATATCACAAGCAGATTAAATTAACTTTAATTTATAAGACATAATACTTTCCACTTGCACTCAATGCAGACAGTTTATAAAGTAAAATAACACACATCAAATGGTAAAAAAATTTTGGGAAAATGGTGCCTGTTATTTCTTGTTGTAATAGAAGAAATCTTAGTCCAATTTCTTTCACAGCAGCATGACAAGACAGGTTTTGTTTTAAGTAACAATGTGGACAGAGGGGGATGCTGAACATGCAACACATTCAGAACTAGTGCATCTGTAAGAAGGCAGCTGCAAAACAGCTTTGGCAAATGAACACTGTTGCACAGTATACAGCCTCTCTCAATCAACAGCCCAAGCCTACCATTGAAGTACAGTTTGAAAATCCCATGGTAAAACAGAAAACAAGTTAAAATTTATAGGAAATAAAACAAATTTGCAATTTCACCTCCCTTTCATAATTGCAGATCTCCTCTCAAAACACCTTCTGATCAATTTTGAAATAAGCTGAAGTTGTGCAACATTAAGATAGGCATTGACATTTCCAGCGCCAGTACCATGTAACTAGCAGCAGCAATGGCCCAAGAAGAAAGCAAGCCTGAAAAATCACATCAACAACAGCTGTTTTGTACCACAGAGAGGCACTGACTGCAGTGGGAGCCATGGGTGTCCCATGCTTGCCAGGACTAACTCACTACTTGCCAAAAGTTACTGTGAATTCCCAAACAGGCATCAATGGAAAAAAAGGTGAGATCGTCTTATCTTTCAGACATGTATTCTAGCTCTAAAGATAACCTAAACCCAGTATTTCAATAGTTGGAGTCACTGTAACGGTTACAGAGTTAACTGACCCCTCTAGAAGATTTGCAGTACCTCAGTTTTGCCACAGTTTGAGCTGTAACTTCACTCGCGGGTTCTCCCATCCAGCTGAATCTTTCCATGGTTTGTGGCTACGTAAAAGTCGGGTTTTTACAGACTATTGTAAAACTCCTTTTGAAATGTACCCACCGACAGTGGGTACAACCCAAATCACCTGGCACCCTAGGATGAAGGACCACGACTGTGTTTACCTTTCTTAGTTTTGTACACTCCTACACCGCATATTTCTCTTTACACACATCGTACTTTATAGCTGCCAAAAAAAAGACACTGTGGTACAATGACAGATGTGGTTTATGTTTGTAGAAGCCTCCTTCTCTGCTAATGTTAATCTGACGGCAACTGACACAGTCTACAAAAAAAAACCAACCCATCTTCATTAAAATCCAAACATGGCTGAAAAAGAAAGAAATCAGTTGAGTTGTCAAGAAGAAACCAAATGGTCAAGTACAGTGATGAAACAGCCCAAACAACAAAGCAAACATGAAGAGAACAGCTTTCCACTCATATTTACTCTTAATGGGAAATAAGTGGTTTTGTCTACAAGTAAAGTTGGTAAACAGGTGTACTGAACAGCCCAGTCTAAAACTGCAGAGACTATTGTTTTGTAAGCCTTAAAGCTAATCGAATTTAATAGGATAACTAAACTTAGACATTGTTGCCATTAGTACAACATCAACCGAAAAACACATCTGCAGCACGGTACTGTCCCCAGATTTCCTTCAGTTCAATTGGATTTGATTTTCACGCAGAGACCAAGAAATACAGGCAACATTTTATACTAATGTTAAGTTTAGTAAAACACATCTTTATTCTTTTAGGGCTTGTGATTATTTTCCAAGATAGAGAAAAGCGAAGTAAACAGCTACACTTCTATAACATACCTGTCTTTGCTTTTTGACCTACAGCTTATCTTCACCCCATTATTTCCTTTTCTTATACAGGATGCTTTGTTGGTGACTGATGAAAATTACGTACAACAGATACTATGCCTTTTAAGATCAAGTAGCACCCTATATCATTACATTTCCCTTTTCTGTTGCAGAACAGAAGTAAAACCTGTGCTAGTGTGTACCAGATACTATGAAAATTATTAGATTCTTGCAGACCAACTTCCACAGGAACACTGGTGTTGAACACTGGGCGTTGAACACTGGGCATCAGAAACATAAGCAGCCAGTTGCTAGTTTATTCACAGAAACAGAAGGTTTGAGCTCCTTTTTTTCACATTCTGCCAGCATGCAATTATTTAATGCTTAAATCTAGGATCATAAAAGTTTCAGTCAATGGAAAATAATAAAGTGGCAACCTTTCTCTTTATAAGCTCCTGGGTTAGGTAGCAGATTTCCCAAAATGTATTCACCCTACGTTCTGTGATCCATGGCAGGAATACTGTCATGTCAGTATCAGTAGCTTTTCATAGTTGGAGGGAAAAAGACAACATGCAATTTATTTACACAGTACTGTTTTTCAACTAAGATATAAAGAGT
The DNA here is from genome assembly GCF_963264785.1 of Psittacula echo. Classification (NCBI taxonomy): domain Eukaryota; kingdom Metazoa; phylum Chordata; class Aves; order Psittaciformes; family Psittacidae; genus Psittacula; species Psittacula echo. The sequence goes on along the minus strand of NC_137738.1, from coordinate 31,133,353 downwards.
GCAGCTGCTAGAGATTCAAATACAAACCCCAGAGCACAGCACAGGAACTGGACAAATAGAATACCACTTCTGCTGTACATCTTCAATCCTCAAAGGAGTAAGAGGGCAGTGCATGTTACAAGTGACTACTATTATCAGAATGGACATAAGAACTAGAACTGCACATCCAGAAAAAAATTAAAAAGGCAGAATCAAGTTAACAGCTGAAAAACTGCATAGTGCTACCTGTGAGATAGATTATACTAGGATAAGTAAACATAAAAACTGTGATTACTAATACCATGTTAGGGACTAATTACTCCCACTATAACATGCTAAAAGACATTTTTACTAGACATGAGTCTAGCATTCTCTTCACTAAAGTATTTCGTTAATGTGGACAATTAAGATGACATACTTGGGCATGCTAGCACTCAAAAGAACAGTGGAAATACAGCCCATACCATGGGGTCCACCTATTCAAACTGTACAACTGGGACAATTCCCATCTCAACAGTAGTTCTATCAATGCTAACATCATTGCATTAACTGGCAAGCACTGGCTATGTTTACTGGCTGAGCTGGGGAAAAAACCCTTGTTTTCCTGCCAAAAACCTAGAATTCAGAAACGGAGTAAAAGAGAATCAACTGCTTGACCATTGAACTATGGGCAAAAATAGCATTCAGGTATGAAATAACTACTAACTTCCAAAACCAGAACGGAAGCCAGTACTAGTACTTCCTATCATTCCATTGCCATTTTCTTCACTATTTGTATAATGGCAAAATGCCATTTGAATACGAGGGGGGGATGGAAACTATAAAATTATTGTCTTAAACTGATAAGCCTGAAAAAGAAAACTAAACCATGTCACAAGAAAGCAAACATGCTGCTATCCCAGCTGCTACAGCCTACTGTCAGTAAGAACATGAGAACAGTCTAAATGAAAACATCGTGCAGTTGCCAGAAGAACAGTTATACTGACATGCTTCCAAAAAAACACTCCCGTTGGAGACTTCTTTCTTCAGCTGACAAAAGAGCCAGCTAAACAAATTCAGAGCTAGAAAACTGATATCCACAAGTGCTAGCTGATAAAATCAGCTAGGAAAAAAAAAACATCTTTTAATTACTCTGATAAGATGCTTATGTGAAAGTAGGTTTTCCAGACTGATCATTTAACACTTCCTCTCTGACACCTCCCTCCAGTTAAAGGAATGCAGCACTTTAACCTGAAGAAGACAGAAGCAGACAAATGTCTTCAACTCACTTAGAACTGCAGATATCTATCTGTGTCACTGCAAAGCTCACACTCCCAGGCAGAAAGAAGAAAGTCAGACTTGTTCAAATTTTGTATGAGAAACAGCAGCAAACAAAGTATCTCCATGTACAAAAAGGCCACTGTCTCCAGTTTGAAAAACAAAACCCACACATGCTTTGCCAAAACCAGTTTTACATCTATCCTCACTTGTATAAAATAGAATCTCTACCTAAAAAACCTGCCTTAACTAAGAAATACTGCTAAAAAAAAAAAAAAAAAAAAAAAAAAAAAAAAAAAAAACAAACAAAAAACCACAAAAAGCACACCACCGAAAACCAGCATGTGCCATGATGTTCTGGGAAAATATCATGATAGTACAAGAGGAAAGCGATACAGTCATATAGCTAACGGGAATTAGGAATAAACTCAAAATAAGACTGTATACAACACTCGAACTGAAAAGTGTTAATAATCAAAGCAAACTGCACACACTTATAGCTGTTTTGCATACATAAACAAGTGCTTAGAGTCAAAGAATTTCCATAATTTCAATCCTTTTATGGATCATTTAAATAGAAACTGCCATCTTAAATACAGGGTTTCTCCTTGAGTTCTGCTAGTCATGTCTTTTAAGAAAAACAAGGTAACAACTTAGAAGACTAATATGTGCATAGACCCGCTAACATCCAACACCTTGCTTAGTCATCATTATGAACTGGCTTTCACCACAAACTGAGCACACTAAATCCAGTGTTTCCTAACATAGTCTTAGCAGTCTTCACAAGATTTCACCAAATCACTTCAACAGCATTACCCTACAAAACACACCAAAGAGCAATTTACAATTAAGAAGGGATCAGTTCAGGCATCGTGAAGTATTGAAAGAAAGTAACATCCAAAGTTCTCCTGCATCCCAAGACTACTTTAACAACACCCCTGAACCACATTTATCATCATTACAGGATACATAACATTCAGTGAGTAGCAGAAAGTTTTTACATCAGTTTTCTTGCGTACTTATACAGATCTGTCACTGGAAACTTTTCTCAGTAGCTGGGATAACAACATCATGAGATGATAGCCACAATAACAGTTAATCTGAACAAATGTCATATTTCCAAACTGTTCCCTGCATCTGAACTGTAGCTGCTCTTTGAGATATACATCAGAATATCACAATTTTAGCAAAACTGAGTATATGTTAACTGAAGGGTTTAGAAGTGGTCAGTATCAACCACACTAAGATCAGACACTAGCTGTGGTTCACTACACAGCTTGACTGTCATATCAGATCCAGACGCACATTCTATTAAGCTTAGCATCATGAGGTCCCACTACACTTCAATGCTGAAGGCTGAAAAGCTTGAGTTATCTTTTCCCTAGGATGTATAACATGGGACATTATAATTTCTTGAAGTCCATTCAATTATTGATTTTTAATCCATAAAAACCAATTGTCTAATACAGCTTGTTGAGTTACACATAGACAAAAAGGTTTGGTTTTGAGTGAAAGGCCGGACCAAGAGAGAACCACATGGGCATTTCCACCATAAGAACACAGTTAACATGCACAGATACCTAAATCCTACGAGGGAGAAGCCCTTTTCCAAGTTCATGGTGTAGAAATAGCCTGTTAAGACCATTCAATCTTTTGCATAATAGAACCAGGACTCTAAACAGTGCTGTAACGCAAACAACAGTCAAAAGTGTTTTGAACAACTGGTGGTAACTTTTTACCAGACTTTCTAATACTGTTGGACAGTGTTTATAACAGCCAAGTTTATCAAGAAAATCATTAATTATGCACAGCCAACCTAACAAATTTACTAGTTGAAATCATCAAAAAATTTAATACATGCTTAAATATAAACCCCACAAAACCCCAAAAGCACCACACAGCTGCTTTGGCACATCACTAAATAAAGACACAACCCTGGCCCAATTTAAAACATCTGCAACCATTAAGCAATAATAATGAAAAATTTAAAACCAAAAAACAACACATTAAAAAAGTCACCACTCTGAGAGCACCCATGTGTATAAAACCAGTTTTCACCTAAGCTTCTGGCTCTCGGGACTGCAAGCACACATGTGAGAGAACATTAAATGACTGCAGACCAATTTTATCATCTTGATTTTCAATCTATTGTTCCTAGGATACAAGAAGTATTTTTCCTAGAACACCACTATGATCTGCATTAGTTATCTCAGTAGGTAACTGAAATGGATTTTTAAGCAAATAGCTTTTGCTGTGTACGAAGCCAGGTATTTTAGGTCTAGGCCAGAGTGAACATCAAGATCAACCTTTCGCTTATTTTTGCTAGAGAATATTCAGAAAGTATTGGGAATAACTGAACAACCGCACCTTAACTTTCCATACCTACTTGCACTTTAAATATGAAACCTAAAGATGCAAAGAAGTGCTGCTATTTGCTAGGCCACTATACACTACTTTTAGTTGAAATACTTCTTTCTGACTCCAAATGCCTTTTTATTTAACCATCAAGACCTGCAAGGTCTTAAAATGTGCTTATTAACAGAAAGCACACAGCTTAACAAGTGGGGTGGAGGCACTGCTTTTAATAGACATCTACCAATCTAAAAGGTATTAAGAATGGCTCTTAAAGGTGCACCAAGTAATAGAGTCAAGCTCCAGCTCTCTCACAGGCTCCTATGGCATTTGCTACAACTACTGCTCACCATGAGAAAAGCTAGATGTTCTATCAGGAGAATAGAAAGGAGCATTTTCTTAATTAAAGCTTCAAAAATATTCACTAACATAGTATATACAGGTAATAACTATTCCACATGGTGGAACAGTCAGTTCACCATTTGTTGAGGATAAAGGACATAGCACATCTTCATGTCAGGGGCTGCTGGCAAAGCAACACATTGTGCTGTGAGACTACAAGTCAGAGAGAACTAAAGAACACCCCTTACCTGCTCCAAATAGATAACACAGGAGCAAATGGGCAAGGTTGCTGTTGATGGATGATCTGTTATGGTAACCAGGAGCACTGGTGCATTCCCCTGTAGCAGATGATGTGCCACCACCCGTAACAGGAACTTAACTACCTTGTCCAGACAACATATGCAAACCTTATTTTGCAAAACTCTTCAGCAGATATATACTTCAATTCAATAACCCCCACATTGTGGCAGGTCCACCTACCACAGTAGTGGTTTTGTGATGCGGACTTTTCCAAATGGTTGGAAAATGACCTGTAAGTACTCAGGCTCGACCACAATTAGTGAGCAGCAGCTTGCTACCAGAATAAGTAATGAGAAAGAAATTCTCTTTTTCTTTACCAAGGTCTTAAGAGAGCCTAAGTGTACTTAAGTGAACAGAGTTTTCCATTTCATTTAAGAGAAGCAAGAAAGAAAAAGAAAAGCCAAGCTATCTACAAACCTCAGTGTTTCATCTCACTAAAACATATATCCATACATACACTGATATATTTACTGACCATCCTTAAACCAACAGGCCAGCTAGAGTAAATTTATTTTAGTAACCAAAACTAATTCTGGCTGTGTTGATTATTTTCAGGGTGGTTAAATATTTGGAACTATACACAAGGAGAAAACATTCTCTACTCACTAAGTCATAGCTCTTTGAGAATTTGTACACAATAGCATTAGCTCAGTGCCAATTTTTTGTATAATCTTTCCTTGTATAAAGTCTTTTTGTTTCAAACAGATCCATTATTCAGTACAGCCTATTGCATTTTTCTACTGCTTGAACTCAGCAGAATCTCTAGTATTCTTTGCTTTCTTTAAGAAAGCATCCAGGTTTTCAACAATTTTACAACTTCCATAAGAGAGCATAGTTATAAAGAAGACAAATCCAAATTATTGCATCTGATATGCACTATGTAGCAGTTTTGGGGGATATACAGAATGCTGTAAAAATTCAGACTTTCTGTTCTTTTATTACCTCATGCCATTCCCATTTGAATTCCGCAAGTGAAGCTCAAAACTAACATCTGCTTGGATAGTCCCTTTACAGAGATGTGCTTTGACAGGTGGTGGAGCTATTTGGACTAACGTATTTTAACTTGTTTAAGTGATGATAAAGGTACCCTGGGCAAGCAATAAAACCATGCACAAAAAAAGGGATAGTGCAGAAAATAAACAGTTTAGATGCCAAGACAACCAGGGAAAAAATGAACGTGTTGATAGTAATCTGCACAGGTTACACTGGAAGGCTATCATATGAACTAGTTACCTTTTTTCCCCTCAGGAGAAAAGCAACTTTAACAACACAAGTTGATACACACCAAGGGAAAAAAAAAAAAGGCCTACCTTAAAGTCACAACAGAAGTTTGGAAGTTTACAATATACTATAGTCCAACAGGAGATGCATCAGTCACAGTTTACATAAAGAAAACAAATGCTGAGGGGGCTTTTTTCCACTGTCTCAATCATTAACAACTGCCACAGGACACAAATAGTCTAGGACTGCTTCATTCATGGTTAAGATTACTTGGCAAATGAACACAAAGAATGACAGGTGAGAAAGTACTTGGTATGCACCAATAACATACAGGTTTCATAAAATAATTCATTCTCCAAATAATGCGGGGAAAAAAAACCCAGCACATGGACAAAAACCAATGACATACTTAAATATCTTCACTTCCACTTAGCAGGAGAGGTCTATCATATGAAACTTTCTGTGGAAGAACCTTACAGTCCCAGAGGGAACATGAAATGGTTCAATATCTAGTGTTCTCTACTATTTTATGCTATCTCTTTAAATTCCCAAACACATAAACCAAACATTTTAATGTGGACATATAACTTTCTCCAATCTTCCCTCCTCAAGCCATCCCTTATTCCTCTGAAAGCTTACATGAAAAGGGAAAAGAAGAGGAGATGAGCAATAATTTAAAAACAAAAAGCATGAAAGAACAAACTCAGGCTTTAAAATTTATATAACTAAAGATTCCACTGCTTTGCATTACATGATGGCAAAAAACAACTGCTTAGTGTTTCCTTCTGTAACACCCACGCTGATATTCTGTTTCCACACTATCCCAATATATTCGGGCAATGACATTCAGCCCTATATTCCTGAAAAAAAAAAAAAAAAAAAAAAAAGCAAATGTCTCACTGCTTCCTGCAGATTCATTATTAGAATTTCAATGCATTGCAAACATATGGCACTGGCAATATATTAGCAATACACAGCTTTTCCACCAAGCCCTAATAAAAATCACATTTAGTAACAAGATATCAATGGCCAGGGAGTTGAAAAACTGTTTGTACAATGCCTGGCTACCCCTTGATTTGTACCACTATAGCTAAACTGCTCTCAAGAGTAGTTTTATTGAGAAAAGATTTAAGTGGGCCAAATCAACTTAAACAAAAATACAAGGTTTATTTATCCTTTGCATTGACTTCCTCTGAGCAGCTCATTCATCACCCGAGTTTCACAGGATCAACTGTGTCCTCGTCCTTTCTTTTCAAACAGATTTAACTTAACCAAAATCACTGTATGCTATATTATTTATAAGTTTAATGTAGTCACCAACAAGCCAACAAGAAATACTTCCTAGGCTGTCTGCTGGAATTATTTTTAAACAGTTTCTAGTCCTGCAACAAGGGTTATTCTCTTGTGACACCCAGTACTAATATAAAAGTGTCTCTTCTATTCTAAAGCAGAGTGCCATTGCGAGTTGCTTTCTGATCCACCACCATCTTAACAAAACAGTACCAGTTATACACAAGCACTTGGATAACACGTAACATTGTAAATCAAAAAGAAAAGGACCAAAGCGACTAAAGTGGAAAAAATAATCAGGATTTCTAGGGAAAAAATGTGGAATTACCATGTAATCTTGAAAACAGAGATTAAAGTTCTCTAACATACGTTTATATGGGGTTTGGGGCTGTCTAAACACCAAGTGATGATAATTTCGTTTCCATTATCACCACAGAGACGGATCTTTAATAGTCTTTTACTTCATATGAGTTAATATTGTGCCTTTTCTAAATTAGAAAAAAGTGTTATTGCATCACTTTTCATGTTGTATTTTTAGAAGGATCTAGAACACACAAAGAATGACCAGCATTTATTTGCAATATGTCTCAAAACACAAGACCAACAAGACAGAACAGGTAAGGTACATGGCACACTTCATTAGTGCAGTAAGTCTTTAAACTGTGTCTGTCCAATGACATCACTAAAGCTTATAAACTTTGTACACAGAGATCACAGTAAGCAGCAAACCACAGCAGCAACGGAATAACACAGAGAAATACAGCAAGCTACTACAATGCCCACATGAAAGGGAAAAAGTACGTGAAAAGCTGGTTAATGACCATGTTTTGTATGAAACTACTGAAAAATTCATTCTTGTTTCCCCAACCCCTTCTGACATCGCCACAGCCCTGCTCTACTTCTACATTTATGAAACAAATTTGCTAACAGCAACCCAATAGCGATAGCATCTGTATCAAAGCCAGAGTCATCAGTTTCTAATCTGGCAGGTTGCAGGAGACAACACAAGAGTCTTCTAGCTAAGAAGTGATTTCTCATTGCCCCTCCATATCAACAAGAAAAAAGCCCCACTGAAGCATTCCAAATAGCAGATTAAAAGAGAAGAGCTCAATACAACCACAGACCTGAAGAGACTACCCAAAATTTGCATTTGACTGTCTTTTCATTGCACTCAAAGTTAAATTTTATTAAGTAATCCACAAAAATAAGTGACTGAATTGCCAAGACAGTCACTTTGTCAAGTGACATATGCTATATTAAAAAAAAATACAACAAACTCCAGAGACTCATATTTGCATCCTAGTGAGAGAAGGACAGCTTTATTATTGAAATGCATGGGCACTTCATTTCTTTCACATTTATTGTAGAACTGTAGAGAAGAAAAATGTACATCAGCAGAAACTGCAACCTGTTATAGACGAACATCCTTTTCTATCTCCTTGCACCTTCTAGATGTCACAGAAAGGACACATGATAATCTGACTTTTTTAGACTTGCTAACTTTTTCACTTGTCTGAAGACTAAGATTTTAGAAATCGCATCCAATGTCACATCATATAAGGGCCTGAAGTTATGTTTTAAAATTATGTGGCAAGCTAAGCTTAAGATTTAGCAGTTAGACCTGGCGACACCTTCCTCAGATGAAGGGAAAAATCAGAATTGGAATGGTTACTTTTAACCTCCTTCTACAAAGAAGCTCTACTGCCTTACTGCACCTTTAGAGAAACAGTCATAAGAAGTTACAACATGCAGTTTCATACTCTGACAAAAACAGGCTAATGCACGTGAAATTAAAAGACACTTCCTTTTTCCTCCTACTTAAACCTTCAGAAAGAAGGTTAGGAATACTAAATCTGCAGCATACATAGCAATCTTACTCTCCTATGTACATCATTATGCATAATGGCAATAAGAGCCTCATTTAACAGTAAATGAAATAGTTTAGGGGTTCCAAAAAAAGGAGATAATAAACAGGAAAATAAAGTTTTGCATATGCTGGAAGGAGTTATTCTAAAGTTTTATCCTTGTAGAACAAGAACTTACAAAGTTTGCTTCTTTTTCCCGTAGTTTCCTCAAAGTCATGGAGTCACTTTCAATTAGTCATGCACTAAAGGCAAAGTATCACCTTTCACTTTTGATTTTATTTCATCTCAGCTAGCTCCATGGTACACCACCTATCAAAAGCCTACTCCAAAATAACAAAAAACCCCAAACAAAACCAAAACAGAACCACAATACGGAGAGGAAAAACAGCACTAAGTACAGGGCAATAACCAGTTCTACAGGAGAAGCCTGCCTCCTTGTGGCTCAACTAACCGTTAATCAGATTTCTCCATTCCAATACACCCAGTAAATCTGGCAAGCCAAGAGAGTAACAAGCTTCTAGTTCAAGGTGGTTTGGGATTTGGTTTTGTTGGGGTTTTTTTTTGGGGGGGGGGTTCTTTTTTTCTTTTTTTTTTTTTTTGGTGGAGGGGTAAGGGAGAGAGAGTTGATGAAAAAGAAATATGGTTCTAATTTTAAGAAGCACTGGCAAAAGTTACCCTTCTCTTGTTACTGAAAGATTGTTTTTAGCCTCCTCCTTTACATAGCAAAGACGGGGTGGGAAGCGACAGAGGTTCAATGTAAAAACAACTGACGCCCTTTACATGGCAACAAAAGATTGTCAGCATTCTGGCACCTAAATCCAGAAGGCTCCAAACCTTGGCTCAGCTGTGGCTTCACCTAGCAGGCCTCTCTTGATGCCTTAGCTTTTAACAGTAAATGCCCTTGCTGCCTACAGGTCTCCTCCAGGGTACGCCTAGGAGGATTTCACTCTTAGCAGCAGTGAAGCATTGGGTGCTTTCAACAAGACATAGACATTCCTCTGTCTTGCCTGAAGGGCTCAATTACAAGGGGCTACTCTCTCACTGCCTAGAAGAGCAAGTTCTTTTGGAAACAGCTGGGGGTTTTGGCTGGCAGGGTTTTTTGGGGTTGAGTTTGTTGGGTTTGGGTTTTTTCCAATCCAGTCACTCTACTGTGCAAGAACTTGGTGGTTAAAGAACTCAAAACGTGTGTGACAAAAACTCAAATTCAAATCCACACTCTAGAGGGGATCACATCACAATGAATTTGGCTTGGGAGGGTATGAGTAACTTTCTACCCATTTTTCACCAGCTGCTCCACATTCTACAAGCAAGGAACACAGACCATAAACCACTTTTGCTGTGGGTTAGGAACTTCATTCACAAAAAGAAGGGAAGTTCCAGTCTCCATTCCAAAGCCTATTTTAATATAAAACACATTAACTGAACATAAAAGTAGCCCACATTTTCTTTCATTTTCGCAACTGTAGGGCTTGCAACTTTCTTTCTTACGTGTTACTGCCTCTCTTTTGCAAACTGTTTCTCTAACCTTTACACAAGTGAATCAGACTCACTCTTTCCAATCTATAACCCAGTGGCTAGAAAAGGAATGAACTGAACGTGGCTCTCATACGCTTACAATCATTTTAATTCGACATTCACTAAAGGTGAGAAGAAAGTAAAAAAAGACACTTCTTCCCCCTCCAAGCACATTTTGAATTAAAGGCTTCGACTCTACCCTTTTCTTCAAGAAATATTTTTTTTTAAAAAAAAAGCAAAAAAGAAAAAGGTTGTCACACCCAAAATTCCAGACATGGAAGACATCGCTTCTTTCCACTACAGTTTTATGCCTAGATCCTGAGTGAGAAACACTGCACCTTCCTAATGTTTTTGTTATTACTATTCACACATTTACCAATCAGACAGCTTCTACTTTGTGTGCTTTAAACACTTTCATGCCAGCTCAGCTCCTACCAGGCCAGAGCACTGCACACAAGGCTGTGGATTCCACTGCTGTTGCCAGGGGCCAAAAGATTGGGCAAGGCTGTACCACACACTGCAGCATCCAAATAGCTCCATAGATCTCATTAGAAAGGTTGTAAACAGAGAACCAAAACAAGTACAAGCTTACATTAACACAGACACTAATAACAAAAGCAAGGGGAAAATAGTAATAATAATCACTCTTCTTTTACTCAGGTGCAATGCTGGCAAACGGCAAACACCTTCAGCTCCACTGAAGAGAAAGTGAATTGGTGGTGCACATCATATAGCAGGACTGGCTGCCTTACTAAACACATCCAGGATGTCTGGATAACACACTAGTTCTATGTATGGAAGAAGAATCACTCTCGTGGAATAAACATTCTGTTTGTATAACCAGGTCTGTAATTAACATGCAAATTGCTTACCCAATTGGAGAACTATCCCCTCCCGGCTTTTGTAATTGAAGTTTCTGCCGTGTTCAGACTATTAAATTTACTAAAAGTGATGTTCTTCTGTACAAACTCCGTTTCCATTATACTGAAATAGCGGGCAAGTAATAAGGACTACGTGAAGTCATACACACCAAGAAATTTACTACAGAAAGGTTTCTGTTCCTAAGTTTAAGACAGTTTGCGTTTTTGCTTTATACCAGGGTCTGACACTAAGTTAATAAGCCTTTCATTGAAACTCAAAAGCCATTACATTACACGCATCTTCCTCTACTTACACTTGTTAACCTACGCCGAGGCGCAGGATTAAATTTTACGCTTCACTGACAGAAAATAGGATCCTAAATCACCAATGCACGTATAATTGTTAATTTCCCCACTTGTTTCTTGTGGTCACAGTACCTACTTTCTTCCTTACCACAGTTTAACTTTAAACTTTCACATTTTCAGTCCTAGCACTGTGCTTCAGTTCAGGCCTATCTAATGTCTCATTTTCTTTAAATTATCTTTCCTAAACTCTCCCAATTACCCAGACCAGCAAGGTTTACTGAATTTTGCACAGTATTATAACAAATCATACTACTGAAGCACGTATCAGTATATCTTAAAACCATAATAAAAACTCCTGCTAATATCAATAACAAACAGCAGCAGGTTCCAGTAGATTAGGTACCAGCCTCGTATTCAGAAAAACTGGGGTTTTTTTCTATTTTATTCTCACCTAGTCTTCTAGGTGACCTTGGGCAAATCACTATCCCCACATTGCAGTTTCCCCAGCAGTAAAAATGAATTGAGCAGAGTCTCTGTCTGGGAACTCCAAATGAAGCACAACATAAGAGTTAAAAACGTATTTCCCTATCTGCAGATATATTTGCCTTGATGGCTTTTCTGTATCCCACTACACATCAGCAGCAGCCCAAGATTGCTTTTCCTTTTTAAATACACTCTGGTGGTTCTTCAAGAAGGGCTTTAGGCTACTGCTTTACTTTTTATCACATGCTTGATCTATTTCTGCTCCTGTATCTACTTTGAAGGACCAAGAGCTTGTATTTAGCAATACACACTTAACACTTACTTTAATATATTACGTCAAAAGCTGCTGTTGAACACATTCCTAAGCTACAGGGAAAAGATAAAACAGGGCACATCAGAACAGAGAGCCAATTAGCAACGAGCAGCAACTCATTCTCCAGACCCTTGCTCATGTAAGTAATCACGCAAGTATTTGTTTTCACAACCTGCCACGGGAACCAGTCATCAGCAGAATTTTACTGGAGATACATGCACTGATGAACCAAACTGCAGCAAAGCAACGTGAAAAGATTCCTCTCCTTATACACTGCTACATTTAAGAAAGGCTACTTTTCACTTAACAGGAGACTGCCATTTAATTAGCAAATAACACTGCTTAGCTGAGATGTACTTCACTCACTTGCCCTCTTCCCATTTATGGGTTTGGTTATGGTTTCCTTAAACAGATGCAATTCTGAGATGCTTTATGTCCTTTCCTGCTCCAAAATCTAAGGTTTAAACATTCTCTAAAAAGCTCTTGTCTTTGGTAGGCTTCTTTTTTTTTTTTTTTTTTTTTGGGGGGGAAAGCCCATGAAAGCATGCTTATTCATAATTAATTAGTGGATAAAGTTGTCACTTGACACATCATGCCACAAAACCCTGGTTTAATTGACACAAACATGAACTATGAAGCACTTAACTTCCAGTTACCTTCCTGATCAATGAATTACTACAACACATGGGGAAATTTACTTCGTAAGTTGATGGACAGAACAAGGAAAGCTTCCTCCTGTGCTGTCAATAGACAACTTCTTGAACGTCAGGAACCGAGCAGTTAAAAAAAAAGGAGAAACAGACCTTCCACACCACAGGCACGAAACGTGACAAATCCAGCTATTCCCTGAAACATTGCAAAACAGATCTGAAAACGCTATCTTCTAGGCGTAGCGCTAAGGAGCAAGGAAACCACTGTGCATCCAAGAGGGAAATAAAAACGGGGAAATGAATTTGAAGCTCGGAACCTCGCGTGTTCCCGAGGTGGGAACACGATCCCAAACGACTCCGGTGCCGGCGGGAGAAGGGAGGAAGAAAGGGGCAGAGGCTATCCGCTGGGAGGGGAGCGGAGCCAAGCCGAAGCGGGCCCCCCATCCCCGGAGCGCAGCCCAGGTCCCCGCCCGCCCCGTTCTCCCCTCCCACACCAACTTCCCCCGGCCCGGGACGTGGCCGGCCGCAGTTGGGTAGGGAGCGACGTGACGAGACTGAAACCGGTCTGAAGTCCACAAAGAAGCCATCTGCCTCTGGGAAGCGAGCTGGGGAAGGGCGGGCGGGGGACAAGGAGAAGCCGGGGGGAGTTTCACCCCGCCTGAACGCCAGAGACCCCCACTCGCGGGGATGAGGGGATACCCCCGCCGCAGAAACGGGCAGCGCCGCTCCCCGCCCAGCCCGCCCCGAGGAGCCCCGCCGCTGGGGCACGATCAAGCACACCTTCCCCACCCGCCCCGCGCCAGGCTCCGAGCTGAGCTCTCACCTTCCTCCCGCCGCCGCTGCCGCCGGCCAGCGCGGCGCTGCCGCCCGAGTACATGTAGTAGGCGATGCCCAGCACCCAGAGGAAGGCAAAGCAGAGCAGCAGCCGAGACCTGCGCCGCATCCTCCCTCCCGCGCCGCCACCAGGCCACCAGGAAACGGGCAGCAGCACCCTCCACTCCAGCCGCCGCTGCCGCCGCGCAGGGTCAGGGGGCAGAGGGCGAACGCCCGCCCCCCGACCAATCCCGCGCCGCCCGGCCCCGCGGGGGGCGGGCCAGGGCTACCGGCGTCGCCATGGTTGCAGCACGCCGGGCCGCCGCCTCCTCGCTCATGGGCCGGGGGCTGCGCGCCCCCCGCGGCCGCACGGACCGAGCCCGGCGCTGCTGGACCGTCTGGCCCCTCTCCCCAGCGGCTGCCTGGGGGGCCAACGGCCAGGCGGCAGCGGGGATAACGCTCCCCCTCTGTGAAGCGGCGGGGCCGAACCTGTGTTCCTATCCCGGCTGTGCCTTTCCCGGCCGGGCCGGGAGCGGCCGGGCCGCGCTCGCAGCGGAGTGCCTTCAGAGCCTTGCGCTCTGGGCCCGGGCCGCCGCCTGCCTCCGGCCGAAAGCGGCGGAGGGCCAGTGCCAGCGCTCCGTGGGTGTGGGTGGGGGCTCCCTGCGAAGCGGCGGCACGGTCAGCGTCGGCGGCGAGACCCCTGACTTGGGTGGTCCCGGCTCGCTGGTGGCTGCACACACATCCAGTGCAGTGTCCGATCGCCGTCGTGCACCACTGATGTGTCGGTCATTCCTCTTTTGGTTTGTCCGTCTCCCACCCGTATTGGCTGATTACACAGAGACTCCCAGTTCTCAGAAACTCCAGACTGGCCACCACAAGTCGTCTGTCCGTCTTTCTGTGGGAACAGCAGGCAACAGAGAACATGCTCTATGAAGGTGCTGTCCTTGAAGTCACTTGAGGCAGGTCTTCATTAAACCTCAAAGGTGAGAAAGTCGTGCTGAATGCTGTCCAGTGTCATCTGTGTGACAGGTATCTGCTTATCATTTGATAAGCCTGTGCCTGGTGTTATCTAAGAGATTCTTCCGTGGGCTTAGGGGAGACATCAAGGTCTTGACAACCCCACCTTCTCACTGAGGTGACACATCAGCTTGCCTTACACTCCTGGCATCTGCCTGGATTTTCACAGGAGGTTGACCCTTATGGGGCTCCACTCTTAGAGGCTGCTCTTTTGATAAGCGGTCATTGCCTGTTAAAATTGCCTTTCTTTCTGCTTACCCAGTTCCACCCTTAATCGCCTCAGGACAAATGCCACACTGCTGCTGTCTCTCACTGTGTTTCACTGACTGGGGTGTGCACAGCTCATGCTACTCTTTTTCCACACCACTGAGTTTCCTGTTGTTTGGCATTTGCTGCTATCTCATCCTACTGTGAGACATCGAGAAACGAGAACACAAAACTAAGAAAGGAAGAGACATTCCCTAACAACTAAAAAGCACCTCTATTTCAGAGCCATGGTATCCACTCAAAGCAGGATATTACTGGTTTTTAAAGTTTGTCTGTCATCTCACTGTGTTTATCAATAAGCTGATTAACTGCAACCCATTCTGACTGTACCCTGCATTTCTGTCCTCCTTCTGTCTATACTGATGTTAGACCTCTGCCAGCCCAGAGCTACAGAGCCTCTATAAAAGTCTTCTCCCCAAGCTGTGCCAGGATGTGTAAAGGTTCTGGCAGAAATTCTGTTGCAAGAACAGGAAAAGATCCAGCAGCCAAAAGAAATGGCAGTGAAAAGCTTACCTGCTCACCAGTGCAGTCACTCCTCTGACAGTCTTGTCAAGAAGGTGATTCACATCAGTGTTGGCACTGACTGGGCAGAAGTTGTCTGGCATGCAAAGATTTCAGTGAATAACTGAAATAAAAAAACTGAATAAATAAGCCCTGATGGAGAGATAGGATGGATGAAAAGACAAAGGAAGAAATCACAGATAAGTATTCATCCAGGGAGTGTAAAATAAAGAGATCATAGAATTATTGAATGGTTTAGATTGGAAGGGACCTTAAAGTTCCAACGCCTCCCTGGCCCAGGCAGGGACACCTCCCACTAGACCAGATTGCTCAAAGCCCCCTTCCAGCCTTGCTTTGAGCACTGTCAGGCATGGGACAGCCACAGCTTCTCTGGGCAGTCTGTACTGGTGTCTCACCAGCCTCACAATAAAATGTTTCTTCCTGATATCTAATCTAAATCTACCTCTTCCAGTTTAAAGCCGTTCCTGTCTGTCCTATTGTTCCATGCCCTTGTAAAAACTCCCTCTGTGGATTTCTTGTAGACTCCCTTTAAGTACTGGTAGCTGCTCTAAGGTCTCCTCAAAGCCTTCTCTTCTCCAGGCTAAACAACCCCAACTCTCAACCTGTCTTCATAGGAGAGGTGCTCCAGCTGTGCAGTTATCTTCATGGACTTCATCTCCTCTGGACTCTTTCTTCAGAGTAAATGAGTTTTTCAGTAAGCTCAGCATTAAGATTCTTGGTTTTGAAGGAAGTTGGAGAGAGACACCCACTTTGTGCAAAACACAAATGTTGGAGTCAAATAGCTGGCACCTATTGAAGGTACACTGGAGAGTGTGGGCTGCCAGGAGACATGCACATGTTCTCGATTAGAGTTTGTGATTTATCCAAAGTGTGTTTGATGCAAGTGAGAAGAGTTCCTGCAAAAGCACTGATTGTGCCTGGGTCTAAAAAGACACACACACATGTGCGCACACACACTCCACCCCAAAGGCTAAATTTTAATTAGCAAGATTTTCTGTAGAGTTCAGAGTACTCTCAGCAGCCCAATCTTGTGAATATCCTCATAAACTCCTGCCACTTAAGCTCTACAATCAGCTAGACATGAGATGAAGAAGTGGCTCCCCAGCTGCTGGGGTATTCCTTCACTGGGCAGATCTGCTGAGGAAGAGGGTGTTCTGCACGACATGCTTCCCCACAGAAAACATATGTGTGCCAAGCACTCAGTTCTGGAAACATAATCCCATTCAACTTTACAAAATCTGCTGGCCACTTACTCTTTAAACTCCTTACAAAACCTACAGAATCTTTTCTTGCTCTTTTCATAGTCTAAAAGATCTTGGGTCGGTCTCCAACAGTGTCCCCGCAGCCCCACAGGTATTTTCACTGATTTCAGCAATGTGCTTAGATAGATTTTTCCCTTTCCAGCAAAATTAGTCAGCCATGCATGTACAGAAAATCCTTCTGTAGCTGCACACTTCACAAGCTTACCAAAATAATCCTCTGCACATGCTCAATCGCAGTTTTCAAAGGTTTATACCTCAGTCAAATCAAAACTAATTTCTTCTTGAACAAGCAAATACGTGTCTACTTCAAGGAAGGCTACTTCCATGTCGGAGTTCATTTTTCAGTCTTCTGCTGATAAAGTTACAGAAATGCTCAAAAAAGGCTGTAAAATCCTATTTAGTTCAAGAAAAGTTGTGGGGTTTGTTTTTTTTTTTCACTCTCATGATATTCTGAACTGGCTGAACCAGTTTTGTTCAAATCTTTCCAAAATATTCACATTTGGACAAAGTCCCAATCCGGCAGATTTCATCCGGAACCATTTATATTTCAGAGACCACAGAAAACACAGAGGTTTAGAATGGAAAGTGTTACGTCACTTTAACTCTAGGAAAAGCTGCCTGTTACATTACAATGCATTCGCGTGCACATACCTCTTTCCTCAGAAGTCCTAACGTGTTTAGTCAGAAAAGCAAGACTGGAGAAAAAAAAAAAAAGGAGGCACTTCAATTAAAGCAAGGAACTCAAGAAAAATGTAAGATATTTTTAATTGATTTTCCCAGTGCATTTCAAAAGAAAAATTATCATATTTTAAAAGCAGCATTGCTAGAATCATTCACAGAATATAAATGCTTCTGTATCAACCACAGCCCTTAAACACAAGAGAGATGAAAGCATGTGAGAGTACAAATAGGAGTGAATTTTGCAGAAGGAATCATCAAAACTTTGTCTTTGATCTGCAGGACAGACACCTAGCTTCAGTGGGACAAATTGTGAACTAGTTAAGTAGGGTGTAAACCAGAGGGAATTTGACTGAATTTATTTGGAAGCAGGTATAAAACCAGACACAACTGCAACTAGAGTCTAATTCAAAGTGTTAGTGTTCATCTTCTTGTAACTGAAGACCACAAAAGCTCCTCGTCCTTTTCTGGAGCAAAATGACCTAGTCAGGGTTCAATGAATCCTTAGGCAGGGCAAATGGAAAGCAGACCTCACCTTTAGGAATGAGTCAATCCCTTACTCATGCAAGCAATCTTGTCCTTGCAAAGACAGGAAGGAGGATTTTCAGATCAGGTCTAAACCACAGGAAATATCTTTTAAAACTTTAAAAGGCAAAAAGTCCAACCAAGGTACCCAAACCTCTTTGAAACACGGAAGCTATTATGTTGCTGATCCAGTTCAGATTACATTCTGTCAAACGTGTGCAGTTATTTCAGAAAGTGTATCATTCCTCCTCTCTCATGAGAAAAATTACTCATTAGCCTAATGTAAACTGTTCTATAACACAGAAATCACACCTTAATGTGAAATTTAAAATACATCTGTAGAGGATATAGGTTTATTAATGCCCCGAGAGCTCGAGCTGAGTACTCAGCCCAAGCAGAGTTTGTGTTTGTAGTGCAAGAATTGCGTTTGTAGTGAACGATACTGGTCCTGCAGACATTTATGCAAATGTTTAACTTCATTCAGTGCGTATTCCCACTGGAGTCGGTCAGACTACTCAGACATTTAAAATTATGTGCTCATGGCTGCGTACTTGCAGGATTAAAGGTTAAGTGCAGATAGCAGGTCTGAAAATCTATGTGGGTGTTTTGCAATTCCTCACTGCACAGTGGTAACAATGAGAAACAGACTACCTCCTCAGCTAAAGACTTGGGAGTCAACATGTCCTTTCCCATCTGTTTAGATGCCAAGAACTATGTTTGTTTAATTTTTCAGCACAGTTTCTGATGCTACCCAGAGTAGGCAGACGTGCTGGCAATAGCATTCGAAAGTGGCTCACTTCCAGAAAATCTTGTTACCCTCCAAGAATGTTTTTTGAGGTGTTAAAACCCCAAGTAGCAAATATTGTATCATGCAGTTTTACCTTGAAAACAGTTTCACCCTGCCTGACTACAGGGTTTGCCATGCAAGGTGCAAATACCTTGAGGCCTTTTAGAACCAGAGCTCTCACCCTAGACTTCGATATCGAGAGTTAGTATCTACGCTTTTAAAGCGAAACGAACTGGTTATTTCCTCTAATAGCAGAAGGACTTTTATGCTGTTTCCCCATTAGAGTTTGATCAACACATTACATCATGAGATACAGTTATCGTAATCACTGCATTTTCTCACAGAGATTTGAAGTATCAGCTGAAGCCTTCACTCTTCCAAGGCAAATGATCCATATCTGGAAGCCCTTGCTCTCTATTAAATAAAGTTTAAGGTTCAACATTCCTTGGAGTTGTTGAGTTTTACAAAGAGAGGAAACAGATTCTTTTCCTATGGGTGGTGAAGACAAAGAAAGAACAACTCAGCCTTTGGTAGGCCTCCCGCTAAAGATGGCAGAAGCCAGTATAAACTGCAGTCCCATTGCCAACTACTCTTCCTGAGCTGAGTCACTTAGTGTGTTGGACTGAACTTCAGCAGCACAAAACAACCCTCTGCAGCATTCTGTAGGCTGATGATTGGATATCAAAATGTGATACAGCTCAGAAGCATCTCTCATAGGAGAGTGATAATAGATGAAAGAGAGAATCTGCTGTGGAGAAAGACTTGCTGAAACAATGACCCCACCTTTGACTGAGGCAATTTGAACCTCCTTTTCTGCATTTATCTGAATTCTGGGGGTCATGCTGGATTCTTCATAGCTGCCAGAAGAGGTAAATACTGATGATATGTGGTCTGAGAGAGGGCAGGAAATTCCATCCTTTCCTCTCGATCAAGACTTCATTGCGGTGTTGTGCAGCTGTAGTACTGTAAGTCATTTGAGGCTGGGGTTAAGCACTATGTGCTAATGCATAATACAAAAGTCTATTTTAGAGCAACAAAGACAAATGTGAACACATCACACAATGGTGCTGTAATCTCAAATGGTACTTTGTCTATTCAAACTCATAATCCAGATCAGTAATGCTACAGTCAAGTAATTTGAGGCTGTCTATCTATGATACAGCTTTGCCACAGCAAAGCATAGAAAATGCAGCTGTGTTACCCTACAGTAAGATTCCTGGATATCAAGAAAAAGGTTTCTCCATGTTGAAATGTTCTACCAGAAGTAAGGTTTGCTTATCTCTTTAAATAAAGTCTTTCCTAGCTAATTGCACCATCATCAGCTCACCATGGGGAATGTGGGAGAAGGGAAAAAGGAAAAAATGTAAAGAGGACTGAAGGAGGTGTGGTAGGAGGGGAGGTGAGAGTATGAGGAAAAAACACAGCCTTTCCAGAGTTACTGCACTATATTCAGGCCCTCTCCCTGCAGTGTCTGAATGGAAAAGACTGATAAGTGATTCAGATCACCAGCTTCCCAGTGTGTCAGACCCTGGCTTCTTATACAGAGGTCAGGGAGAACCAGATGTTTAGCAAGTGCTCAACCTAGGTATTGCAAATGCTTCCCTTCAGTGACAATATATTGAGATTCAGAAGGACAGAGAGAAAGCCTTTCCTTGCTATGCAGTATTTTAGTTTCAGCTGAATAGTGGAAAACATCTCGTTACTTATTCCCCACTTCCCTTACAGTAGGAGTTAAAGAAAGCATTTTTAGTCTGAGACAACAGAAAGCAGGTCTCCAGTTTTCTGGGGAAGCATCCTAACTGCTGGCAATGACAAGCTACTTGCAGAGATGCCATAGTGGATGGGCTGAAATACAGCTGAGATGTCTTTGATTAACATTTTTTATTTTTTTAAGTATCATTCTCAGTGTTCATACTGTTGGCTCCCACTCAGATGCACACACAGCAGAGCCTATGCCTCAAAAGTGGTATGCTGCCCATAGCAAGCTATTCACACAGTTCCTCCTGGACACAGTGCAATTGGGCAGTCAGCAGTGCTATACATCCCCGGAGTAGAGAGACTCCTCTGCACCATGTGAAGGACACCACTCCCCACATACCTGCCCTAGCAGTATGTTTGCTTTTTGCATTAAAACTATGGCTAAACAAATAAACTGCAGTGGTATATTTTTATAAATGCTATAGATTTACTCCCAGATATTGCTTCAAGAACATTTTGCACTGTGCAATTAAAAGTACTCTTTTCACAAGCACATATCATCAATAAATATGTTACTTTATAATGTTCATTTGCATATGTACAGTTTGCAAAATTTGGTGTTTGGATCCCACAATCATTATAACAAACTACACAGGTCTTCTGTATCACACTACAGAGCATATTTCATGTAAGAGGGAAAAGAGATGCTCACAGTTATTTCAGTTCACATACCCTCTAGAAGTCATCTATTGCTTTCTCCCAAATTTAATCTTTCAGTGCTTTGGAACAGTCAGTAAATGGGCTCACTTACCACAGGGGATGAAAACTGATCCCGTTTGTAGCCTTTATGACCCTTTTGGCTTCAAACCTTTATCATCATCTGTTGAAATCATGAAAGACATTGTTTCTGAAAACAAGGGCCAAAAGCAGCAAACCTCGA
Source organism: Psittacula echo (assembly GCF_963264785.1). Classification (NCBI taxonomy): domain Eukaryota; kingdom Metazoa; phylum Chordata; class Aves; order Psittaciformes; family Psittacidae; genus Psittacula; species Psittacula echo. The sequence continues at coordinate 31,112,111 of NC_137738.1, read as the reverse complement.
GAAATCAGTTTTGCATTGTGACTCTTACAGCAGAAATTAGCCAGATCAGCCCTCTGTGGAACATGTCTGAACCACAATGAACTTGTCCCCAGTGCCTATCACACAAACAAAATAACTTGAAAGAGAAACAGGGGTTGCCCTACAGAAACCATGTATTTTCTATCCCCTTTGTTCTTTCAAGAGTTTCAGGTAGAGGAGCAAGTGTTTTCTTCCAAGAAGTCAAATGGCAAATAGAACAACTTACTTTCCTGGTTCTGTAAGCTAAAGGTCTGTGGGTTTGTGAACTGAGGTTAAGATACTTTTCCTTTTTCATTCTACCAGTATCAGTGAATAGTACCACTCACTGTTTTCTCCAGCTTTCAAAACTATTTCTGAACTGAGAGATACCTGTACCTCATGGAGAGATGGTTACATAATGATTTTACTTTTACTTGTAAATTAGATTTTCCCAATGCAGACACATGTAAATGAGCCCTTCCCCACTGAAATAACATTTTCTGGACTCACTAATTCCCCAGCAAGGTCATTCCTTCCATAAGTCCGAGAGGGAGATACTTTGTCCAACTGTCATTTCATGTGCACTGGTGTAAATTGGGAGTGACTCTGTAGAAGGCCATGTTACTACAAGGATAAAACTGATGTAAGGTGAGCAAAAGAATCAGGTTTCCCCTATAGCTTTTTCTCTCACTTGAAAGGTGGTGATACACAGTGGAGAAAAAAGAGTATTTGCACAGAGCACTGCACTTCTACATGTGCTTCGTACAGAACACTCCTAAAATCTGTCACCACAGCAGACTTAGTGCATGGAAAAGTTCACAGGGCCACTAGTATCCCTAAAGGCTTGTGTGAAGGGAGAGAGAGTGAGAAAGGTATGAGAAGAGGAAGAAGAGGAAGAGGAGGGGAGAATCAGTAAGGAGAGGACATGCCCTCTACTTAGTTATGTAAGGGGATATACTGGTTGTGTCAGGAAGCCCAGCATGAGGGACATGCCTTTGCACTGTAGCCTTTCATGTGTCACTTGTTAAGGAAGGGGAATGCTTCCTGCTGTGGTGTTGGGGATAGAAAACTGTGATGCTGAACAAGAAAAACACTGTTTCTGGAATCACATCTTTATAAGCAGCACTTCTACTGCATACTTATTTTTCTTTTGCACGTAGTCATCCTCTCTAGATGGATGTCCCAGAACAATCTTATGGGAACAAACATCCTTGGCTGTACTGCACAGTATAAAACATTTAACAACTATTCTCTCTGTGTCCTTGTTACAGAAGAGCTCACTAAATGCTTGCCTAGGGACAGAGATGTACCCGCAGAGGTACAGCGTGACAGTGGTGAGACATGTGCACACACTATATTGACCTTGGCAGTCATACACCATGTTGAGCACCAGCAGAAATGCTAGTAGTCCACCAGCAGAAATCCTGCCTGTAACCAGCACAGCCCCTGCCAAGCCTAGCAGTGCCTCACCTAAACCATTATTTGTCTGAGTCATCTGCCCTTTCAGGATCCCACATGCTACGTGCCCTGGAGCAGTTGAGACCCGGAGCTGTTGCTGACGAAGAGTGTGAGGGAGAGTGTGAGGCGGATGGCGGCTCCACGCTACAGACACCGTTGCACCTGAAGGCAAGGATCCTGTCAGGAAGAGAGCCATGTCACTGCTTGTTAGCTAAGCACACACCTATCCACTGCAGAGGAACCCTGTACTTAAGCGCTATTTCTCTGTGCTCCCACACTTCCCCAGGCTCTGTCAAGCCACTGGTATAGGATTTCAGCCAGAACAAAAGCAGCATCCTTTGTGCTTGGATGCTATGGTCTTCCCTGCTTTTTGACAGGACCCTGCTAGAGGTTGGATGCAGTGGGAAGCCTCACCTGCCGCAGGACCACCATTAGCTTTTATCTTTCTATTTCATGCTTCTATTTCAGTTTATCAGCTTCACAGCTTTTGACTTTCTTCCTGACACACAGACTTCTTTAAAGTTCGATGAAGGGCACTGCATTTGCTTGCCGCAATTAATCACATGTTTCCTGGTGTGTGACTAAATAACAATAATTAACCTGGCAGCTGGAGTTTCCCTGTGTTAGATCATGGTGCTCTGTGCTGGCTCACCATAGTATTTGCTTGCTGCCTATGCTGCTTTCTTGGCTAGCTTACCTTCAGTCATACCATGTGCTTGAGTAACAATAATAAACAGGAAAAATGAGGCAGTTCATAAGATTATTATTTTAGTTAGATTTTCTGTTCTAAAAGCCAAAAAACCATCAGCAGGACCAATACACCCAGGATAGCTGGTTTTACCTCTACTCACTAAAACATTGAGCTGTTGTACAGCTGTATCAAAGAATCTGATGGAACACCAAATTAGTTCAGGATCCCACTTCTACTTCAGCTGCTGAATTTGATCATCCATGAGCTCATATCATTGCTCAGGAAAAGAGAGAGAGAAGAAAGATTGGGAGTTTGTGTTTGAAGGACCTGAACAGATTCAGATCTCGAGTGCTTGTCAGGGTCAGCCTGCACATGTCATTTCTTCTAGTTCTTGAAAAATTGTACTGTGATGATGCACAGGAAAAAAGCCTTGAAATAAATAGCCTTCAAGAGCCAGAAGAGGTCTTGACAGGACTCCTGCCCCACCAGCCAAGGAAGTAGGGTCCTGGTGGGAACTTGAGGCAGTAACTCCAGTTTTCTGGAAAAGCATCCTAATTGCTGGCAATGGCAAGCTGCTTCCAGAGAAGCCAATGTGCTTTGGATATCCTAAGAAATACAGAATCAAGGGGCTTACACTTACAAATACAGCAGAGGCCTTCATTTTTAATTTACCAGGTGGAGAAGTCTTACCATCCAAGAAGAATAAAGTCTTCAGAGAGGGACTTCTTCAACATAGGAAACCCTGCCAGAGCCGTGCTTTTATTATGCATGCCCCGTGGGGAATGACATTACCTAGACCTGAAAAAAAATTTTGAGTAAATAAATCAGCTGAGCCAAGGCCTCTTTTCAGTGTGTAACCAGTCACCCCCTTCCCATGTAAATCTCCTTGCTAAGATTTTCCTCTGCTTCCTTGAGAAAACCCGAGAAGCATTCAGACTGGCCCCTCCACAAGCAGGCTCCCCACACGTCTGCTGGGGAGCCAACAGCCTCAGGCAGCTGGTATCAGCACACAGAGCTCCCAGTCTCCACCAGAGAAAACTGGCTGGGCTGCTCAGTCCCCTGAAGCTCTTCAACAGCTGCCTATGAAATGGCCTGGTCTCAGGCCTCTCATAGTGGATCAGAGTCCATGGCCCAGGTTACAATCAGTGTTTGCACTTGTAATAGGTACCTGTGCTGTGGGTTGTTGCAGGGACCACAACTGAGTCAGTAAACTGCTCTCAGTCCTACTGGGCTAAGATACACCGCAGTAAAGAAGCCTTATAAAGCCAGCACTGATCCTGTACCTGACCAAATATCAATACAGAGGGTGTTGACCAGGCACCATTCAGAGCTATTAAATTCTCTGAAAGCAACCAAACAAAAAGAACAGATACAATTGAAATCTACTGTATTTTCAGCTCGGTTCCAGCTAGATCTCCAGGCATGAAAGCAACCCTACATAGAAAAAGACAGCTTCAAGTAAAGTCAAGATGAATACCTTCTGGAAGCAGAAAGTTACATTTTGTCAATTGATTACCCAGATGGTAAAATCATACAAGCAGTGGCAAGGTTGACAGCAATTTGGGAGAACTGGCAACATCCCAAAGGCTAAGGAAAGTATCCTCTTTGCCCAATGCTTCTTGACATTTCCTTAGGGAGCAAGTTCGCAAATTGTATGTTTCTGAGTTCAGACAAAACCTCCCAGGCTTGTCAAGAGTATAGATGCTGCAATTGACAACTCAAGGCTGTAAAACTTCTATAGGTGTTGCCGTTCCCTTTTTTTTACTCTTTCTTTCTTTTTTTCTTGCTAGAGGTGGCTCTTATAACATCTTGACTCTTGAGCGAGATGGATTCTGTCAGTGTGCCAATTCTTAGCACTAGGCAATGGAGGGCAAAGAGAAGGCTTCAGATGTGTCCCACTTATATGTCAGAATACTGCAACACTGACAAGTATTTTAGGGCTGTACATTCCCTGAATACTAAACTTCTTCCTGGTACTATCTTGTGCTGTACAATCTGGCTCTTTTTATACTTCAGTTTACCAGTGTCATTTCTCATTTACAGTTAGGCTGTCGAGGAAGAAAGCCCCTCACAAAAATTAGGAATGTGTTTATCCAATCTTTAGTCAAGTATGTAGCACATGTGAACAGTTAACACAAACAAGGATTAGAAGTCCTAGAGCTAAGATATATTCACTCCTATTTCATCCTGAGGTGTTCTTTATCAGAGCTTAACTCACTATTTATCTTTGCAGGTTTAAAAAGAATGTTTTATTACCAAGCTCAGTATCTCCTTGCCATCCTCAGAGATGATTGAGCGGAGAGTGCACTTATAAAATCTGCAGACGATGACACCAAGGTGAGAGTGGATGGAAGCACTTCAGAGAATGGGATCAGAATTCAAAACTATCTCAATATGTTGGAGAAACAGTGTAAAGCTATCAAGACAGAATTTAGTAACAATGTGTACGAAGCACTACATGAAGAAATGAAAGATCAAATGCACAAATACAAAATGAGGAATCATAGCAGAGTGGGAAGACTGAAAAGGAAAAGAGGATGTGAGAGCTACAGTATGACAAGAAGCAAATACAAGTGAAGCAGGTAAAATTCCTGAAAGGCAACTCTCATACTGAGATATATTAATACAGAAGTATCATATGCAAGAAGAAATTACTTAGCTCTGCAAGGTGAAGACACAGCTAGTGTATTGGAACTAGTTCTGGGTGGCTGTTAAAAAGAGTAACAGGCCACAATTCTGAATTTCCGAAGGGCCAACTTTGGCCTTTTCAATCAATTGCTAAGGGAAGTCTCATGGGAAAGGGTACTAGGTGGTAAAGGGGCTCAAGATAGTTGGTTAGCATTCAAGGACCACTTCTTCCAAGCTCAGGATCAGAGCGTCCCAATGGGTAGGAAATCAAGTAAGGGAGCCAGGAGACCAGCATGGTTAAACAAGGAACTGCTGGGCAAACTCGTGGAAAAAGAGAATCTATGGATTATGGAAGGAGGGGCTGGCCACTTGGGAGGAATATAGGAAAGTTGTTAGAGGATGTAGGGAGGCAATTAGGACAGCTAAGGCCTCCTTGGAACTTAATCTTGCAAGTCGGGTTAAGGACAATAGAAAGGGCTTCTTCAAATACATAGCGGATAAAACTAACACAAGAGGCAATATAGGCCCACTGCTGAACGAGGAGGGTGCCCTGGAGACAGAGGATATAAAGAAGGCAGAGGTGCTGAATGCCTTCTTTGCCTCTGTCTTTACTCCTGCAGACTCTCCCCGGGGGCCCCAGATTCCTATAGCCCCAGAAGGAGTCAGGATAAAGGAGTTTGCTTTGGTAGATGAGGATTGGGTTAGGGATCAGTTAAGCAATCTGGACATCTATAAATCGATGGGTCCGGATGGAATACACCCACAGGTGCTGAGGGAGCTAGCGGAGGTCATTGCTAGGCCACTCTCCATCATCTTTGGTAAGTCATGGGAAACACGAGAGGTGCCTGAGGATTGGAGGATGGCAAATGTCACGCCAGTCTATAAGAAGGGCAAGAAGGAGGACCCGGGTAATTATAGACCGGTCAGCCTTACCTCCATCCCTGGAAAGGTGATGGAACAACTTATTCTTGACACCATCTCTAGACGTATCAGGGATGAGGGGGTCATTAAGAGTAGCCAACATGGTTTTACCAAGGAGAAGTCATGTTTGACCAACAGAGTCTCCCACAGCATCCTCATAGCTAAACTGAGGAAGTGTGGCCTGGATGATCAGGTAGTGAGGTGGACTGAGAACTGGCTGAAGGAGAGAAGCCAGAGAGTTGTAGTCTATGGGGTGGAGTCTAGTTGGAGGCCTGTATCTAGTGGAGTGCCTCAAGGGTCAGTATTGGGACCAGTATTATTTAATATATTCATCAATGATTTAGATGAGGGAATTGAGTGTACTGTCAGCAAGTTTGCTGATGACACTAAGCTGGGAGGAGTGGCTGACACGCCAGAAGGCTGTGCTGCCATCCAGCGGGACCTGGACAGGCTGGAGAGTTGGGCAGGGAATAACTTGATGAAATATAACAAGGTGTCGTGGTTTAAGCCCCGGCTGCAAATTAGAACCACGCAGTCTGCTTCCCCCGCCCCCCACTCCCCAGAGGGGTGGGGAGGAGAATCGAAAGAATGTAACTCCCACGGGTTGAGATAAGAACAGTCCAGTAACTCAGGTATAACACAAATCACTACTGCTGCCACCAACAATAATAATGATAAAGGAAATAACAAGGGAAGAGAACACGATACCGCTCGCCGGAAAAGAGAGCCCGACCGAAAAGAGGACGTGCCCTTCCTGGTAGCTCCCAGTTACATCCCCGGGCATGACGTGCTGTGGTATGGAATACCTCTTTGGCTAGTTTGGGTCAGGTGTCCTGTCCCTGCTTCCTCCCGGACCCTCCTCCTCTCTGGCAGAGCATGAGACTCACAAAGTCCTTGGTCAGTCTAAACATCAGTGTTATCAGCTTTGTTCCCAGGCCAAAAGTCAAAACCACAGTGCTGCAACAGCTACTAAGAAGGAGAAAAACTGACTGCTACTGCTGAACCCAGGACACAAGGGAAAGTGTAGAGTCCTGCATCTGGGCAGGAACAACCCCAGGTTCCAATATAGGTTGGGGAACGACCTGTTAGAGAGTAGTGTAGGGGAGAGGGACCTGGGGGTCCTAGTGGACGGCAGGATGACCATGAGCCAGCACTGTGCCCTTGTGGCCAAGAAGGCCAATGGCATCCTGGGGTGTATTAGAAGGGGGGTGGTCAGTAGGTCGAGAGGGGTCCTCCTTCCCCTCTATTCTGCCCTGGTGAGACCGCATCTGGAATATTGTGTCCAGTTCTGGGCCCCTCAGTTCAAGAAGGACAGGGACCTGCTGGAGAGAGTCCAGCGCAGGGCGACAAAGATGATTAAGGGAGTAGAGCATCTCCCTTATGAGGAAAGGCTGAGGGAGCTGGGTCTCTATAGTTTGGAGAAGAGGAGTCTGAGGGGTGACCTTATTAGTGTATATAAATATATAAAGGGGGAGTGTCACGAGGATGGAGCCAGGCTCTTCTCAGTGGCAAACAATGATAGGACAAGGGGTAATGGGTACAAACTGGAACACAAGAGGTTCCACTTAAACTTGAGAAGAAACTTCTTCTCAGTGAGGGTGACAGAACATTGGAACAGGCTGCCCAGGGGGGTTGTGGAGTCTCCTTCTCTGGAGACATTCAAAACCCGCCTGGACACATTCCTGTGTAAGCTCATCTAGGTGTTCTTGCTCCGGCAGGGGGATTGGACTAGATGATCTTTTGAGGTCCCTTCCAATCTCTAACATACTGTGATACTGTGATACTGTGAACCTTATAGCCTTCTATGAGGAAGTAACTAGGTGGATGGATGATGGTAGAGTGGTAGATGTGTTTTTTCTTGATTTTAGTAAGGCATTTGATACTGTCTCCCACAGCATCCTCATAGATAAGCTAAGGAAGTGTGGGCTTGATGATCAGGTAGTGAGGTGGAACAAGAACTGGTTGAAAGGAAGAAGGCAGAGAGTTGTGGTCAATGGGGCAGAATCTAGCTGGAGGTCTGTGACTAGTGGAGTCCCTCAGGGGTCGGTGCTGGGACCAGTGCTGTCTAATATTTTCATCAACGACCTGGATGAGGGAACTGAATGTACCCTCAGCAAGTTTGCTGATGACACTAAACTGGGAGGAGTGGCTGACACACCAGAAGGCTGTGTTGCCATCCAGCGAGACCTGGACAGGCTGGAGAGTTGGGCGGGGAGAAATGATGAAATTCAACAAGGGCAAGTGTAGAGTCTTGCATGTGGGGAGGAACAACCCCATGTACCAGTACAGGTTGGACTGTTGACCTGCTGGAAAGTAGTGAAGGGGAAAGGGACCTGGGGGTCCTGGTGGACAGGAGGATGACCATGAGCTGGCAATGTGCCCTTGTGGCCAAGAAGGCCAATGGCATCCTGGGGTGTATTAGAAAGGGTGTGGTTAGTAGGTCAAGAGAGGCCCTCCTCCCCCTCTACTCTGCCTTGGTGAGGCCACATCTGGAATATTGTGTCCAGTTCTGGGCCCCTCAGTTCAAGGACAGGGAATTGCTTGAAAGAGTCCAGCGCAGAGCCACAGAGATGATTAAGGGAGTGGAGCATCTCCCTTATGAGGAGAGGCTGAGGGAGCTGGGTCTCTTTAGCTTGGAGAAGAGGAGACTGAGGGGTGACCTCATCAATGTTTACAAATATGTAAAGGGTGAGTGTCAGGATGATGGAGCTAGGCTTTTCTCAGTGATGTCCAGTGACAGGACAAGGAGTAATGGGTGTAAACTGGAGCATAAGAGGTTCCATGTGAACATCAGGAAAAACTTCTTTACTGTGAGAGTGACAGAGCACTGGAACAGGTTGCCCAGGGGGATTGTGGAGTCTCCTACGTTGGAGATATTCAAGGCCCGGCTGGACAAGTTCCTGTGTGATGTACTCTAGGTTACCCTGCTCTTGCAGGGGGGTTGGACTAGATGATCTTTTGAGGTCCCTTCCAACCCTCGGGATTCTGTAATTCTGTGATTATAAGACATTTAGAGAATGTGGCCTATCAGAAACAGCTCAGATAATTAGGTTGGTCACTCTAGAAGCTCCAAAAGGAGATTTGATAATAGTTTTTACAGTATGTGAAAGACTGTCCAAGAAAACCCAACAATCACTTACTGCATTTGTTCAGTTTTCAGGAAAGAATCCATTAGGTACTGCAAAACTGCAGTTAGATATTGGAGGAAAATCCAAAGCTGGCTAGTAATCCTTAGGGAAACTTGGGATTCTGTACTAGTGGAGGATTTTAGGAATAGATCTGACAGTGTTACAGCTATATTTGGTCCCACTTGAAGCAAGGAAATTCTCTCAGTAGTTTCATATAGCTTCTCAATATTCTCAATTCTATTCTATTAACAGCTCCATCCAGTTCCTTTTTGTTTGCAAGAGCACAGAGGTAAAGATGAACTGCAGGTGTTTTTCAGTCACTTCAACACTTTGGCAGTTACAAATTCAAGATCAGACACCTTTCCTTTCTCATGCTGGTTTTAAGCAAGCAGGGACCATTCTTATCATCTAATCCTGCTCTCTGCTTGCACATGTGGGTTTTCTAGTACTAAGAGTCCTAAGGGGGTTACATTCCCCTTTTTCCCCCCACTTCCAGCTATGTGGCATGAGTACACTCATGTGGTCACACATACCCCCTTTCCAGTCACTCCTAGATCTGATATGGGACTCTACTCACAATATTTCTTAGGTCACCCTGAATTTTTGCCCTCACTGTGGTTGAAAGCAGAGAAGGTTTACTCAGGGTTCAGCTGTCCGTGAAGACACTCAGGCTGCAATCTCTACCCTAGGATCAACCCTGCTGAAGTCAAAGCCTGAGCTGTGGAATGCCGCAGCCCCCATCCTGAGCCACAGGCTGCTGTGTGAGCCCTGAACTGCTCTAAGTCCTGCATCCCTGCCTGCCAGGGCTCAGAAAATGAGGAATCAACAGCGTTGTTACAGTTTGCCCCCTGCATGCTGCTTCACAAGGAGCCCTGTAAAATAAATGCCTCTGGCAGAGCCTGCAAGTGCAGCACCTCTCACAAACCCCCCTCTCCCACTGCAGTGCAGACCCGCAACAGCTTTATGATCCAGGGATGTGAAGGAAAGGACCAGACTCTGTCCTCCATGCAGGTTTGTAGCAGAGCGCCAGGGAGTATCTGTGCAGCAAGAAAATGAAGTTATCACCATCGCTTCACCTGCTCCCTGCTTTAGTGATGAGGAGTAGTATGGGCAATGTTTCTGGGTCTCTGCGCTGTTGTGTGCTGCAGACGGTGGTGCATCATCAACATGTGTGAGGTAACTTCAAATTATAAGAAATGGTTTATCTGCAGGAGGATGGGGCACCATGCAGGCTGATTTGCCCTGCCTCACAGTGGCTCTTACAAATGATTTTGTTCACAGTCCAAAAACACCAGCAATGCAATTAGCACAGAGAGTAAAGCTGAATGGCAACCTCAGGATTGAGGACCATGCATGTAAACAAAGTGGAGATCTCCCTTGCATCACCCTGCAGCACTTCCATTACAGTTGGAGAATGTCCTTCCCCTGATCCAACAGACAACCGAAAGTGTGTGAAAAGTCATCAAAGTGAAATGCAGAAGCTTTCATGCAAGTAGTTCTTTTCTTGGAAAGTATAAAAAAATCACAATTGCCTGTATTTTCAGAAGACTTTCTTTGTAAAAAAGAGATTTTAATTCAGAATAAAGGAAGGCTCATGGTAAACTCTTAACTCCCTTCTAAAAAGCTACTGGACTTCTGATACACCAGCGTGCACCAAGTCACTGCATGGATGTACTCAGGTGAGTTCTAGCCATCACAGAAAAGCTCAAGCTAACTTCTGAAGAGGGAGATTCACACTTGCACCCAAAAGGCAGGGCTCATGTGCAAACCCTTCAGCAACCACCAGACCTGCTTGGTTTTCCTCCTGCCTCTCAGCAGTCATGCTGCAGAAAGCAAAAAGTCAAACTACGTTTCCACAACATCCTGGCATCAGCCTTTCCACAGGAATATTGATTTTGTTTTTCTCTTGCACTTTCTCAGCAATCCAATTCTCAATCTACCTCACCCTTCTGCCAGATTCTCATCCCTTCTCTCCTGCAGACAAGCCCTTTGCTCTGCAGAGCATCCCCCTGAGTTCACTGGCTTATTCACATTGAACAGCAGGATGTTATGCATAAGAACACTAAAGTCTGGTCCTACTTGCCTTTTACATCCGTTCACAGCCTATGTTTTCCCATCCCATAAATTCAACATATTATATTTAACATTTTTAATATCCTTCATCATCTTCCTTTTTCTGCTTCCTTTCACAGCTTTTAATTTTTCTATTTAATCTCATCCCATTCCCCAATTCCCTCTACGAACTCCTCCTAAGAAAAATGAGCACCCAGTAAAATATTCTCTTTTTTTCCCCATCTTTTCTTCTCTTCCAGTGCTTTTCTCTAATCTTGTATTTTCTTCCACTTACTTTTCTTACTACACTCATATGTTTCCTCAGCCACCTACTGATTTATTTACTTCTATGTTTCTTGCTTTTGGCTACTCTCCTCACAGAAGCCCTCACGTTTTTCCCACTTCCTATCACCTCCCGGCTTTGGCTCATGTCTCTTGCAGCCAGGGTAAGTTTCTGTACTCCACCCCTCCAGCTATGGGTACACTACGAGCCAGAGTACCAATTGCAGCTGATGGAACACATAGTGTTGTGATAGCTCAGTATGATAAACAGTAGGGCTATAGCTATGCAGGGTTTACCATGAACTGCAAAGGCTGGACAGGCTCTTAATAAATACCCCAGATGAATGGCAACTTTTGCAGCCTTTTTGTGAGCAACATTTAGAGGTGCAAGCAGGGAAGAAGGTACTGCAGGTTAATGCAAGCTTTTGGATGTGCAACACCTCACATCACCAAGTGACCTGATTGTGTGTTATTCATGTCCAGGAGAATTTTGCTTTTGTATTCAAAGGAATAAGAGAAGCCGTGTGGCATTCGCTTCTGATAACGTACAGCACTTTTTCAGCATGCAAGAAGGGGTATGAACAAAATAAGAGAGAAAATAAAAGGAAAAGCAGAATGGTGTGATTCAGGAATGAGGTACTGGAGTTCCCACTGCAGCTGATTTAAGTCCCAGTGTCTCAGCAAGGCCATACCCCCAAAGCTGTTTGAACGCACAGCTAGAGAATGAAACAAAGGTCTTGGTACCTAATGCACCCGTATGAAGCTCTTTCATGGTAAGCCCTGAAGGGACTGAAAGCCAGACTCACCAGAGCAGAACACGCCAGTTTAACTTGGCTGAGAGTCAGGCTCTGCATACTTTTCCCACATGGTCTATAGGACCGAGCTCATTGGCAGTGCTCAATAAATAAATAATGATAACAAAATCTGAAGCATAACGAAAAAGATACACAGAAATTACTTGTGTGCAGAATTCCCTGAGGTATGGCACATTGCCTTCAGCACAGGGAGATACAATTCCAATGGAAGCTGAAAGCAAAGTAACTTACTTTTCACCACTTATTCCAGGGTAATAGAGACAATAATCTGAGACTGTGATAAGTCAAACAGTATATAAGTTATCAGGCAGATCATATTGCAGATCCATAAACCACAAGGATGGATCTGAAGTGTTACAGATACCTGGATTCTTCTCTTAACATACTGTCCAACCTCTGCGTCTTGATGACCTTCCAGACTGTGGTGCATCACTCGTTACTTGTGAGAGAGACAAAAAGGCTGGATGAGTGCAGAAGGCACTAAAGTGTATGTTGATGAAACAACATCTATCCAAAAATTGTCCTTTCTTCTCACGTTGTTCAAAACTGCTGCAGTGAAACAAGGAAGTTCTAGTCACAGGATACTGACATGGGAGATTTTTCTGTGGATCGGTGCTATTCTTTTGAGCATGAGCGCAAGGCACAAAAGAGTAAGCTGAAGCAATACAATGCTATGCAATGGGTAACAGATAAATAATTCAGGGCTATGGAAAAGCAGATGAACACCAGCTGGTTCAAGCTGGTATTTAACTGCATCTCGTATTACAAATTGGTATCTTGGATTGAATGCTCTTTGCTGTCAATAGACGTCTCAGCTATTCACATTAAGGCACTTCAGGCAAAAATCTAAGACAGGCTGCCTGACCTAGGGCAACCAGAAGCATTGCTGTGTTGGAGCAAGTACCTGGCTATTCCTCCAGCTCGGCTTCTAGTCTCCAGCTGTGACTGAAGCAGCAGAAATCACAAGACAACCCCGCATATTCATCCAGACAGCTGAGCTCTGCCCTGAGCTAGCAGAACCTCTGAACCCTTTGGGATACACCTTGAAGGGTGATACTGATGATTTGCAATTGTAATGGACTCAAGCTTGCTCCTGCCATAGATAAGAGTGATTTCCCACAGAATTCAGTTGGGAGCAGAATAAAACCACAGGATCATATAGTTCCTGCTGTGATGATAAGAAAATATCGTGTAATTGTTACTAATACTATAGCTAGACATATAATCAACGACAGATTAAACACTCATTCAGAAATAGAGAGCCCCTAATTCAGTTTTACTTAATTCACTCCAGCAGTGAATTAGGGCTGTGATTAAGGCAGGGGAAAGGCAGGCTTGGGTGCCGCAGCATCTGTGCTCCCCCAGCTCTGCCCCAGCCACTCAGCATGGGCTGCCAGACCACTCAAAGGATCGGGAAGGAGAGGTGGGAGAAAGCAAGCCTCCACTCCTTTCTCACTGCCATAACTCACAGCCCACATCTCAGGATACTGGGTCATAAGTACGGTGGTTTGGAGTCTCAGTGGTCTCACCACCACTGCATACTGTGCCCCAGCCTGGGTGGGGAGTTCCCAGACCTCTCTCTGGGAATCCTCCTTTCTCCATCCTTTTCAGGTATTTCAAGAACTGAGGTTCTGGCAAGGTCAAAGGAAAGTCCAGGTTAATCTGATGTTGAGAATGAAATACAGAGATTTGGCTTAAAGGCACCGATGCTTTTGAAAGCTTGGTAGAAAAAACTGGTACCAAAATAGGGTGACAAGCCCTGCAATCCGTTTAGGTGCCAGCTAACACTGCTGCACCCACAGTCGATTCCTTCCGCTCACGTTTAACTGTGCCCATCTCCCAGGAATGATAAGCACTTGTAATTAAAATCCAGGCTGCTGTGTTTTATTTGCTTCTTGCTACATACAGAAAAAACAAGACAAGTGTGAGGGAGTCAGCTTCTTAATCAGGCCCATCTATAGCATCCAAATGTCTTTCGCCTTCATGGAAGCAGCCAAGGACACAGTAGGCGAAGATCTCTCTTGAGACCTACCCTAGCAGCAATAAAAGCATTCCGTGAGCCTGAGACACCTCAGCACCTCTTGCTAAAGCAGCTTCTCTTCTCCATTTTAAACCATGTGACCTTCCATAAATAACCTCTTTAGCCCAACTGATGCCAACAAAGCATCCTGTGGTGTGGAAAGCACTTCACAGGCTGGCACACTCTCACAAACAGCAATTTGCTTTTGTTTGGGGTCCTCGGTTTGGGCCAGCCTTGCCCCAACCAAAAAGCTCTGCTTTCAGATGCCTTCTCCAGCACAAGAGCAGCTCACCCCCCTGTCTTGCTTCCTCCAGATGCTTGCAGCAGTGCATTACTGGATAATGGCAACTTAAAGAAAAATTGGAATCTCTTCAGACTTCAATTGACCTTAAATATAGGTTCTGTTTCTAAAATCCCTTCCTCAGCAAAAGCGGATGTCTGAGAGAACGGGTAATGGAATATAGAGGATTGCTGCCTCTCACTGTGCTTGGCAATTACCAAAAATTGTTACTGTTTGACAGCAGCTTCTGTGTGATTGTACACCTGTAGCAGAGACTATGTTGAACTTATTCCATGCTGTCTGCTAACGTGCCATTAGGTAACTGGTAATACTCCACTCTCCTTCACTGCAGCTCATCCAAGCAAAACAGCAGTTCAGTGCAGATCCAATTATAAGTATTTTACAGTCTGGGAACTCATAGTTTATTACAAGGCAAGTTTTTATTTGTACAGATCCCAGCTACAGTCACACATGGAAATACCACTCGTAACCATTTGTGGATTATTCCTGTGACATGAATTTTCATGTTTGCTAACAATAAAATTACTCACAGGAAGATGGATAACAGGTGACTTGGGACTGTCCGCTAGCATACAGACACTTGAGCTGTCGCAGCCATTGTGGCAAAAGGTGCTTAGCTGGGGTGCGCTTACTGCTTTTATATCAGGTAGCTGTCTCTCACCAAAGCGAACACAATCTTTGTATGGCTGTACATCCCATTACCTATCATGCAAACATATTCATATACACAAACACACATCTCTCTTTTCTGTGGCTGAATTCAGGAGACTTTAGATGCAACCTATTTGATTTGGTAAATCTGAAAAATGTAAGTATAGGTCTGAAATGCAGTACCACAAATAATCGTATGCCAGCCTATTTGACAATGCTATATACTCTGCCTAAATATATATAGAATGCTAAAACAGAAAACTGCACACACATATATGCATAAAGACAAAAAGGAAGATGACATTTATATGTATGTGTATATATACATATGTACATATATAGAGAGAATATTTCAAAACTAAAAAGCAGATTTAGTCACACAGCTTCTTGATGCTAACTGATACTGTGCATCTCTCTGCATACACACATGTGCACACACTGCTGGTACTGTAAAAACCATCTGCGCTTGCCCTGTATAGCAATTTTAGTCACATTTCCCATGGAAATAGTGATTTATGAAATCATTCTCCTTCTGCCTTCTTGCTCTCCTTGCAATCCTTCTTAGTAGCTCCAAGCTTACCTGGAGACAGCTAATTTCTTACAGAATCTATGAAAATACACATCCAGAGGAGAAAGGCTCAATCTGTATCATGACTGAGGTAAAGGCTATAATATGAACTTACCCTCACTTTAACCCACAGAAGCTGCAAGAGACAGCAAATCTGAAAGTCTAGCAACCCTAGGAAAATGTAAATGGGACCTTTCATTCAACCATCAGACCCGAGCCAATGGGAAGTCTGGCTTCACTAGTTCCAGTGCTCATGGCACGATTTTGTTTCTGTTGATCTGAAGGAGGATGTTCCTCTGTTCCTTTGTCCATTTCTAGATTGGACCTTTGGCAAACACACTCATTCTGTACAATTTTGCTTTCATCAACATTTTCCTGTTTGTTAAGGAGCTGAACAACTCAATTCCAGGGATGTGATTTCAGAACTTCGGTGAGTGACATGTACTTCTATCAGAAGGAATTAGACCATGACTTAATTGATGGAGGGGAAAAGGGTCCAAGTATAATGATAATTTCTGGGTCTGGCAGCTGGAAAGAAACTAAGCGTTAGAAGAATTTCCAAGTCTGTTTCTCTTGTTCCAAATCCTAAACCTTATTCTCTTCCCAAAGACATAGGGCAGGATGAAAATCATGCACACCTTAGCAAAATTTGTCCACCACAAATGGAAAGGAAGGTTTACAGCCCACAGAAAATAGTGGGAAAGTCTCAGCTGAACCAGAGATTTATGCATTCTGGACATTGTTCCAGATGATGGTAGGAAGAAGATGGTTTCATGTTTCCTAGCTCTTCTTAGAGTCCTGACCAAAACCCAAACCAATCTAGGACAGCACAATATGAATTGGCTCCTGCTTAGCAGTTTCGACACCCTGGGCTCCTGGAGATGCAAAGGCAGGAGCCTAAGGATTTAATGCAGCAAGTGGCTCTAATAGTGGATCTTTAAACTTGCTAAGAGTTAGACACCTGGACCTTGTAATACCTCTGCTGGTGAAGGAAATCATGCACTTCCACACTGCATAAGCATTCCCGTATTGTGGGTTTTGTGTCTGATAGCAAGATAGAGCTCATTGGGATTCAAGTCACCTCATTCCCATTAATCATGTTAATAATTGAAAACATATGTTCAGCTTGAAAGCACAGCAAGAGAGTTAGGCAACCCTACATGGAAGTACATTGTTACCCAGTTCTAACGATACTCATTAGCATACCCTTGCCAACCTTGCACAGAAAAACCTCCCCCCAAAATCAGGTGCACTATTTGTTATTAACTTCTTATATTCCAGCCTGGCAAAGCCCTTCCCTGGCCACTTGTTCCACCTCCGAAACTCCTTTTCAGTTAAGTCTGACCCTTCTCTCACTGCGTGGATGCCGTGCTAGTGGTGAGCTCTCTGTACTGGTTGCACAGAAAAGCATTTGGACAAGCTGCTGCCTTTGCAGGACCTTTTCAGCCATGCTCTGTGCCTCCCTCTCCAGCAGCTGTGTCACAGGGACAGGCAGTACCCGGGGACCTGCCACCATAATTCAGCCTGAGGCCAAGTTGAGGCCTTTGAGGAAGACTTTCAGCTTTCCAATTCCAAAATAGCCCAAACAAGCTTAAATAAGCACAGGCGTTGTTATTGCTATCTCATTGCTTCCACTAATGTGAAGCCAGTATTTCCATTATAAATTCTGTTTTGCCAGAGCTTGCATCATGTAATCATTAAAATTACTTCCAGGTGAAAACCCACAACACAAATTCTTACCGGAGCAGTGAATTTCAGACCAAACCTCATTGCCCATACACAGGCAATGTTTTTAACTAAGTATCTCACCCTTTCTCACCTCCTGAAACAAGAAGGGGGACCTTTTGCTTTGAACAGTGCAAAGCTGGGCTCTTCTTGAGCCTGGACACCCTTCCAGTTTCCATGGCAGCTCCAGAAACCTCAGTAACTCCATCATCTGAGCCCCAAGGGAAGGATGAAGAAAAGAGAGTAAGTTTGGATACAGGTGGAAGAAAGGATGAATGGTTTTTCTTTTCAGATACACTTCTTCCCCCACAGTGTGCGTATAAATCATTTCTGCTGCTATTAGTAACAGGAAAGAAATAAGCCGGTTTGGAAATGAGTTTTACAATCCTGTAACAGGAAGACAGGAGGGAAAAAAAAAAGAAAAGAAAAGGAAAAATTAAAAATCAAGCCTTGTTTAGGTATTAATAATATGGTTTATGCAGACTTGGAAATCCTGACAAGCAATCTTGTTAGACTGCATACTGTTGTCACGAGCCCTTCTCTCCTCCTACACCCTTTCTCCATTGATCCATGAACACAGCAAGAGTCAATTCCTCTTATCTGGATAGTAACCCTCAGTTGCTACCTACATTTGTGCTGGTCCTTACCTCAGAGGAATACAGTGCCCCATGGGGAAGCTGTGGACAAGGAGATAGATGATGATGAGAGTTGTACAGGTCATCCACCTCAGACCACTGCTGGAAACAGGAGCCTGGGCAAGATGGAGCCTGTGGCTGACCTACTGGGGCTCTTAGGATATAGGGATGGGTCTGAGACTCCAGCAGTGCAAAGGGTATCTCCTGACTTCTCTGCTCATGCTGGCTCTCCTTCTTCCTATCTCCTACCAAATGGCTCTCCCCAGTCAGCACTGGCAAGAGCAGTGCTCTATTTCTGAGCTGCACAGCAGCAGGAAGGGGCAGAATAAGTCAAGACACAACTCATATTTCATCTGATTTGGAGGGTGGTATTTTGCAGGCTTTAATGCACTGTCAGCTCATTTCTGCCATTCCAAGAAGCAAATTCAGGCAAAGGGAGGAGAATATCTCTGAGGTGCTGTTTGGGGCTGAAGGAGTTAATCAGTGTTGAGACTTTAAAAGTTTATGGCTTGCAAGGAGTGCCCCACAGCTTTTCAAAGTAGGAGCTGAGTGCATTACAGACAGTATTCAAGAGGGGTGAGAGCCAGCAGATAAATTCCAAGTGTCTTGATGCCTATACATCTTATCCTGCAGCCTCAGCAGGCTGGAAGAGATTGCACCCAGGGCTTTTCCAGGGGAAGCTGGGGAGAGGGCCTCCCCAGACTCCCCAGCCTGCAGACCACGGCAACCTAACCCTTTGCTGATCAGATCACTCTGGTATTTTTCATTAGCAAAGTTTGGAAAACCCTTTGGAAAATACAGGCCGAGGCCTCGAGCAGTGTAAATCAGTGTAACTCCCCTGAAACGTATCGCCAGGGATCTAACGCTTGAAGTGCTCGGGATTACTATTGTATAAACAAAGTGTAAAGTCTTGGGCCAGAGCCCAAGGAACTAGAATCCCAGACAACTTCATCATCCTTTCCCCAGCATTCCTGTGTCTCAGTGTGCTCAGCTACTTCTCTGTGTGGTTTGCTTAAGCTGCCTGTGCTGCTTAGCTCTCACCATAGTTTTAGTGGCATGCCCTGCGTAGAGGCTTCGCTCTGCTTTGGAATTAGAGCTGAGGTTGTGCATTGACATCAAGTCAGAAGATAATCCAGCTGTCAAAATGAATCAATAAACCATACACTGTGTACGTATCCACCAATCCTCTTACTGGGATAATATTTACTTGCCAACACACCAGCAGCTACTGCTTGTAATTGGTCTCCCTCACCACAATGCACATGCTAGCTGGATTTTAGAAACATGGGGTGGGAAGGGACCACCCTGAGACTCCTGAGCCCAGGCCACAGCATCACAGGAAAGGTAGAGTGGGACCGGGGGCAGAAAGATGGTCCACCCTGCCTATGATACTTCCCTATGTCCCATTATAAGTTCAGCCCTCGAAGTAAAAGACAAAAAGCTGTTCCCAATGGAGGTCCCAGGAGAAAGGCTGACAGACCACCCCGAGTGGTCTGAGGGAGCAGACAGTGGCTCTCCCTGCAGAAGGGGCTGAAAACAAGTTGGTGCAGCTGACCTGAAAGAGAAATCCCTTTTAGCCCCAAAACTGGCAATGGGTTTATCCGAGCATGTGAGCAAGGCGTACAAGCCAAGCACTTCTGCTATCAGCTTGGAGGAAAGCCACACTAATGATCTCATGTGGTCAGGGTAGGGGGGGAGTATTTTGCCAGAAGGAACAGAATTAGACCCAAATTGTTGTTTCCTCACTGCTTTCCGAAACTACTTTCCCTGATTAAAACCAAACTTGTATAGTATCTTTTTCTTCAAGACTCTAAACTTTTTGGCTACACCTTTTCTTTTGTGTCTGGCGAAGGGCATAACTATAAGTGCCAAAATGTTGAGTGAAAGTTAGCTTTTTCCTGAGAAACTCTCTCAACACTACAGCTTATCCCAGAGCTACGAGCAGTTGAACAGAGTTAAACAGTCACGAGAAAGACGGTGACTAAGCCACAGACACGGGTCTGGGACGTTTTTCCTTCTAACCCTGGCCATGCTGCAATGACACCCATCTCCTGAAGATTCTCCCTCTCCCTCAGTCCCAAGCCAGCCAAGCATGTGAGTTTCCTCAGGAAAGTCACAGGACTACACACGCCAAAAGCAAAGCACGTGAGTAACTGCAAAGCTAATGCAGAGGCCAAAGACCCATCTTCAGCAGAATTCATAAATATAAATCAATGGGACCACTCACACGCTTAAAATAGGGCATATGTTTAAACACCTTGCTGGATCAAGGACTTAACCCCTCTTTCTCACAGCTGAGCAAGCTTTTAAAAGGCTTTGAATATGTTTGCAATCAATATTTTTTTCTCTGGTATTATTTAGAGCAGAGCACTTAAACCAGTGTACATAAAAGACAACTCTAATGTGAATGCTACAGGCCTAAGGGGATAAGTGGGATGAATGGATAATAACTGCATTTACTAACCCCTTGACTTTCTCCATTCTATTTCTCTTGTCGGGGGATCTTAATATCTTCTCTTTTAATCCAATTTCTCCAACATCTTTGCATGGGCATCTGAGGAAAACAAACAAGATTTAAATCACAGCACAATCACATGAACAAGAGTTCTGTCCCTGGTTTTGATCTGCTTTTCCCAAAAGTGAGCCTGATCCTGTTTCCCCTGAAGGCTGTAGTAAAATTCCCCACTAATGTCAATGGGAACAGGAAAACTTGTACATATTAATTCAATTATTTCAGCTTTTGGGATTTTTTTCTTGCCTGACTGGCCTTCTGCCTGTCTCCTCTTGCAACACTGTCAGACTGTCTGCTCCTAGCCCTGAAGCTGGTGGCACTATAAGAGGTGTGGAGGAGAGTTGATTCCAGGTGACCACTGCCAGAGCTTGATGTGCTTAGAGCTGAAGACAAACTAAAGGTTGCAAGGCACAAGACTCCCTCCTTGAAGTCCTTCCAGATGAAGGTGTTTCCTGGAAATCCCATATTAACGTGACATTCAGATTGGTGTGTGCAGCACTGTGAAATAAGCCCCACAGTGTGGAAGCCTGATGAGTTTTGTTCTGGCTACAGGTCTCAGAGGTCTGAAGACACCACCATCCCCACTGGATCCTATGCCACTTTTCTGTCCCACTCTCCCAGCATTTCCATGGCTGCTACTGTATTTTGCAGGGATTGCAGCAGAGTCAATGGGCTCAGTCAGTGCCAGGTCTTGGTGTCAGCTGAGTAAATCACAGTTGGGTGACAGTCTGCAATTGAATGGAGAAAGTCTTGCCAGAGCCAGGCCTGGCTTCTCATTGCAGTCCTACTTGGTGGGAAAGTTATTTTCTAGTGTCTTTCTCTGTCCTGTCTACATTTTATTCCACCCAGTAAGTTGCTCTACAGCACATCTCAGGATAAGACTACTCCTGCATTCCCCCAGTACATGGTGACATACATGACACAAGTCAGATTTCCTATATGAAAGCCTTTTGGATAAAATTATTTCTCCTTGCAGATAGCCTTGGGGTTTGCTGCTTTTCCTTTTGTCCCTTTTTCATTTGCTTGATTTCTTTATGCTGTGACTGTGACATTTTGTTCAGGGTTGCAGTGAGTGAACAACAATTTAGGATGATGAATTATGGATTAGAAGAAAAGGCTGGGCTATTTTGGAATCACTATTCAGCGCCTTCTGCAGTGACAAAGGAATTCCAGAATGACAGTTTTTCAATTATCTGTGTTAAGAAAAGAGAGAAAGAAGAGAAAGATGGGAAAGCCAAGGGAGGATGGGAAGGCAAGAGGGAAAGAAATTGAGGGAGGAAAGAACAAATGGAAGAGTATTTTTCCTCTTCGGAGCACTGAGAAACACTCCATTCTCTGATGAGTTTTCCCTATCAAACTTCCCAATTCTGAAACCCATATGAATTTTCAGTGGTGCTTACAAAAGTAGTCCCTTGAACCTATTGTGAGCTACTCACAGGAGTACAAGTTGCCCGGCACTTGTGGGGGCTGCAGAAGGCTGTTCTCCTCTACCCTAAGCACAGGACTGTGAAATAACCCGTGGGAAGCTCTGCTGGAAGTTTGGAGTCCTCTACTCAAAGCCACAAACCAGCATTTTCTCAAGTACTCTGAGCAGTATCTGTGTAAATACTCCCTCCCTTGGCTGGAAGATTAGGGGAAAAACAATTGCAATTTTGTTGACTTAAATTCAACATTTGAAAGCTTTTAATAAACGAGACATGAGGGAGCTTCTGTTGTGGAACAGAAATTGCCATCTAATTCCACTGCAACTTATTGAGCTACAGGCATTTTTGAGAAATGCTATACAGAAATGCCAACCCTTGTCCAAAATGAAAAGACACCACTGAAGAGAGGATGCTTTAAAGCAGATGATTTGTTGCCCATTTGGCAAGTGATGCAGTGTGGCCTCTGTGCTACAGCACTGAACTAGCACTCAAAAATCCTGCTGAAGTCCCAGGTTGTGGACACAGGCAGTGGAAATTGGTCATTGCCAACCTGACTCCTACCTGCAAACTGAGAATGCTCAGACCAGGAAGCTTTGAAATCTTGGGGTGAAAAAAAATGCTTCATTGGAACATGAAGGTGGTGTTGCAACAGCTGGTTTTTGGAGGGAATCATAATCTCTGTGCTAGATGGCTTTATATCAATTTGTTGTGTTTAATAAATTATCAGCAATGTACTCATTTCATGCTCCACTCTGCCTGTTTCTGTGACCCTGCCAATATGAGTGTCAGGAAGGCACAGTTGTGACTAACCAATTCCCCACTGCCTGCCTCTGCAGCTTTCCTCTAATCTCAGCTGAATAGTTTCGTTACATGACATGTTAACGCACCAACAGAACTGGAAAGGCTGAGTGCTCCTCTAGGTGTACACAATGTAAAATCATTAGGTTGCTTAAGAAGCTTCCCAAAGGCGTTCTGTCAGCAGTTAGATAGCAATTACAGAATTAACTCCAACAGATCACGTCTCCCCCTCACTGGCCAACGAGGGGATACCATTTCAATGGAAAAAAGATATCACCTTTCAAAAGAACAATAAGAACATGAATAGCATATGGGAACCATTCACTGGCTACTACAGTATGCACTTGCCAAGCACCCTGCAAATTCAAGTACTGCTCAGACCAAGCTTCCTCACTACCTGCTTATTCAGCTAACTCCTTAGGGTAAGGGTAAGAAAACCCTAACATATTTCAGCAAAGTCTTTCTCTAAATCTATCACCATTGTGGGTCTTTTCCACTTTTGTTATTCTGCATTGCTTTTACTTGCACCTTAGTGTGTCACCTGGAGAGTTCCTGAGGCATCCACATCTGGAGTACCAAACTCACAGCTCATATACAGGCCAAATACAGGCCACAAGCACCAAACCTCATTCACAGGGACCAGGCAGCATTAATTGTCCCGGTGATGGCCACCTCCTGCAGGATCCCCAGGAACAGCAAGAACATCATGGATAGCATGCACAACCATACGGTTGAAGTGACTCTGTGAGGCATAAAGCCCATCAAGCCTCACCACATGGTAATCCTACAGCCATCGTGACAGATGTTCACCCAATCTGATCTTATAGACTGCGGGACTGCGGACAAGCACTGCAAACGACCTGTGCTTGTGCAATACATTGATGAGGGGCTGTCATTTGCAGCGATAGACTGTATGGTGCACAGGCAGGAGATCCAGTCAGATAGAAGAGAACTGGTGTTGGCATCCAGCCCATTCTGACACCAGAATAACAGCATGACCCACCCAGCTGGAAAGTTCGGGCTCACTGCTTTATATTTGTCTAGGCAAGAGCCTGTTAAGTGTTTTTACACCCTTTGCTTATTGGGGAATTGGTTAAAAATGTTCAGCTCTCATTTGCTCCATGAGGGAAGTATACATCATTTTACATTTTTTTGCATCTTTTCTTTCACATTTTTTTCCTCCAAAGGGGGGAAAAAAGACTACTAGTGGAATGCCATTCAAATAAAGCAGAATCAAACCCCCAAATTTAAGAAAATTAAAAACCAAACCAAAACAAAAAACACCCGAAACCCCAACCAAACCCTTCTGAGTTTTGTTTGCCAAAGCTCTGTGTGATGTTCTTAATAACTACAGATCCTGCTTCATGGTAGCTGCAGACTCATTCATCAGTCAGATCTTCTAGTTAGATGCAGCAATCACCGCAAGAGGCATCTTTTGACCTGCGTAGAAAAAGACATGATAGAGCAGAGACTGTGGACTGGGCCAGGGAGGGGCAGGAAGTGCTCAAGAAGGACTTGATGAGGTGTGTAGGTACTTGTTCTGCCAGCATGCATCTGTCTTGTAAATATGAGAATGAACTCTTCAATACTCCGATTTCTATTCTCACATAGGGAACAAAGGAAAGAAAATCCAATTCCAATCCATAGAGCTGCTAAAAGGGCAGCTGTGAAGGAGGACAGGGTCTGAACAACTCAGGGCACCTAAAATAATGAGCAGCTTAAGTTTAGGAAAGTATAACTAGACAGAATGCAGACAAAACTGTACAGGCTGCAGCTGGGTCCTGTCTGAGGAAAGCACTGGGTGTCAAGTTCACTTTTCAGCCCTCTCCATCATTATTCGCTGAGCCTGGAAGAGAAAGAAGTGCCACAGGAAAGCCTGACCCTCTTGGCCAGCTCAGTACCTGCTGGCTGCTCCAACCATCACCTGGCCCAGCCATCTCGAGCACATGTGGGCATTTAAAACCTCTGACCTCACCAGAAGCTCAACACCACCCAGCGAGACTCCAAAGGCCACCTGGGGACCAGGTCCTTTCTGGTGTTACCTGAGGTACCCTCCAGTGCCAGAGGACCCAGGCCCCTCCAGACCACCAGCTGCAGCCCTGGCATGTCATCCAAAGTTGTCTCAATTGTCTTCTAAATGTCCATGTGGCACTTACTGGATCACGGTTTCCCATTCCCCTCCAGCAGTAGAGGCGGGGTAAGTTGAGTCCATATGTAAATCAATGCAGAGCTGGGGCTTAAGATACTTAGCTCCCACTGTGAGTTAAGATTTTCTGATTTCATGTGTAGAGTGCCCTACACATTTTTGCTGTTACACAATCATTTTAAAAGCCAATGAGCCTCCTCACCTTACCTCAGGTACCACCTTCTAATCACCACACAAAATTTTATCCTCTCTATATAAAAAAGCTACAGCAACAGACTCGCCTGCAGAGATAATTAAATGCCGATGCCAGAAAACATGAAGCTGGAGGTTTGCAAAATTTCCCTATGCCTTTTTATCCCCAGCTTTTTTGTTCATGGAGAAGGAAAATGGGAGCTTGCAATGACAAGAAATTTAAGGTAGTCTGTGAGTAGTGCTTTTTTCTGTGAACAGAGAGGGAAGATTTCATTAATCTATTTATCTGACAAGGTACTGCACTAACTTATGCACAGCCACGGATTTTGCTCAGTGTGTGATATTATACTACACGACTGCCAATGTTTTTTTTGGGAAATATGTTTTGGCTGATTGAGTTGCTGTACCAAATCATTCACTTCCCCGTTTTCTCCCTCTGTTTTTTAATAAATATGGCCTGCCATACATCATGTAGAGGCTCTCCCCATCGCACACAGCACAAAGCAGTGGTGTAAATCCAAACGTGAAGAAACAGAGATAAGAAAAAAAAAAAAGGATATACATGTCACCAGGCCCATGTCACTAGCCATAGGTGGAAAATGCAGGATGAGGTTAAAAAGCACAGTGGCTAGAAAATTGCCTGTTTCAGGTGTGTGCTTAGGGGCTGAGGTGCGTGAATTGCAGAGAGAGAAGATAGCAGCAGAACCAAGCCTTTAGCTGGACACCAGCCCCATGTCTTCTGGCTCCAGCCAGCATCTTTGTCCAGCATCTGCTCTGTCAGGCCTCCTAGGAGAAGACGGTACAAGAGCCAGGGCTGCTGTCCACACACACACAGAGGGTGTTGTCCCGCTGATCTCTTGGTGGATTTCAGCAGTAACCTTGCCAATGATATTATTGGCATCGCAATTGTTTTCCCCATGTGTCCTCTTCCATGGGCTTTTGGTGACCTCAGCATCATGCTTGTATTACTGTCACTTCCTCTTTCAATTGCTGCCACTGCTCTGGTTTCTAGGAGAGCTCCCCACAGCTCTCTCCTTCCTGCACTGGAAGCTGGGAATAACCTGCTTCTCATCTCTCCTTTTCTTCTTTCCTGCACAGTCACAGCTCTCAGTCAATGATGCTGTTTTCCTTGCAGATGTCTCCCTATTCCACCTGGCTGTGAATAGCCTTATTCTGCCTCACATGGGAACCAAGGACATGGAAATTATACATTTTTAGTATTCACTAGGGACAGAAGCTGGCAAGGGATTTACAGTCAAGTCTTTAATAATCTGTTCTAAATCAGACTGCAGGGCTCCACCCTTCTCCTCCTCCTTAATCCTGGCCTGTCCGTCACTCTCAATGCAAACAAACATACTCTTTTTGTCTGCCATGCATGTTTCTTTCCCATCTCTTCAACTGCGAGGTCGTATGTGTCCTTCCTTCAGCTTTCAGGGCTTCAAGGCTCTGTCCTTGCTTCCACCCTTTTTTCTTTCTGTATCATTTATTATACAGAAAATGATGCAATCCCCCAGTGAGAATATTACTCTGTTACTCATCATCTGACAGCTCTGCTGGTGAAACATCCATTTCTCTGGCTTTGACTTGACTAAAGCAATCCTGCCCTCATCCTTTCATAAGGCTACTGCTGCAGAGACCCACATCCCTAGCCCATAACCTTGACACTTCACTATTGCTCTGACAACTATTGTTCCTTTATCTCATTCTGCTCTCTGGATGGGTTTTTATCTTGAAAAAGTAAAGTATTCTTTTTGTTTTGTCCTTGCACTCCTTGCACAGCATGTACCACAGTGGAGCTCCAGTCCACAGTGCGAAGCTCAAAGCACTGTTACCAATCAAAGTGATAAAATGATAAATACACTGAAACTGGCAGTAGGCGTAACCAGCCTGATCTAGTTTGTCTCTCCTGCTCTCACACAGGTGCTCAAAACTGACTGACAATGCTGTTAGAAGTGAGGAGATTTCAGATTCACAAGCCATAGTAACCAGCAGGGGGGACTGCAAGGTACTGGATACTTGTGTACCCAGCCTCCAGGTCTGGTGTCTCTACACTTACCTGTATAATAAATTTACACAGATTAAAAAACTCACCTCTGTAATAGTTACATTCAACAGGCTGCAGGCGGCGGGGTTCTTACCATCTCATCTTCCTAAGGCTGTTGTCAGTGAGAAAGCCTACCCTTTGGCTATAAACTATACTTTTCCTTCATTAATCTCTTCTCCCATTATCACTCTTCCCGCATACTTGCTAGAACTGATTGAAAAACAGAGATATTGTTCTACAAAATAAAGCAAAGTCATGTTCATTTGACTGAGTTTGAAATGGAGCTCTTCTCTTTTTTCCTCAAATCCTTCTTTTTGTTTTACTGGATTTTACTACAAGCACTTATCTTAACCAACCCCCTTTTCCCATTAAATGATACATTTGTAAGATTTTCATTGAGATGCCAGATGATGCAGAGAGAACAGCTGCAGCATGAACATCTTCCAGAAGAAGAAAATGTGTTGCTTGCCTTTTGCAGAGCCAAACAGCTCTGTGCCCAGCCCTCTTTCTTTTTCCTCTTCCTGTCTGGTGGCTGGGGAAGGTAGCAGCCCTCCATGCTCATCCAGCAACCTTCAACACGAGTGCCAGAGGTGTATTTGGTGTTAGGAGAAGAGGGCAGCTGGAATCAGATGTTGGTGACAGTATCCGTGGTGCAGCATGTGGCTATGTATGGTAGAAAAAAATGAATGGGGAAAAGGAGGGGAAAGGGAAGGAGGAAGAAGAAAGGTGTCTTTTGACATCAGTAAATATTTGAAGTAAACATAAGATTAATTTTGCAATCTACCCCTTATAAAACCGATGCCGGATGTGGCTTGTTTGGTTTTCATCTGCCAAATCCAACAAATGCTATCGGGGTGGAATTTGGCTATACTTACAGTATTCCAGTAAAGAAACAATGGTCTAGCTGCGGGTAAAGGAAAAAAAGCAACACAGTACAGCAATCTTAGAGTTTGTTGGAAGAAACATAAGAAACACTAGGACATGAATAGCAAAAGGGCAGAAAAAGCAAACAAGAAGAAAGCATATAAATATTTAAAGAAAGGAAATGTCATCAATATACTGGAGCAATGAAAACTACAGAAAAATAATGGGTCAATAAATAGAGCTCTTGGGGAAAAAAAAGCGACAAAGGAACTAAATGTTTTCCTTGCCTCTGAATTAGTTAAGAAAATATATTAACAATAAAACCCGTGGAGGACATGTGTGGGTATTAATGAGCGCGAACTGGAGATTAATGAGATTAATGAAAGAATGCAAAAGAGCGTGTCGTGTAGGATGCACATACAAAATGCCAGGCAAGTATGAGTTAATCCACAGTTAATGTTGGAGATCAGGGATCAAACAGTTGGACCATAAACTGTACATTCTGAGAGAATTATTTATTAATTGTGAGTCAGGAGACTTTGTTGACAGGCGAATCGTGACAGACGTGGGTTTTCTGCCGCAAATAACTTGCTTTCAGAAAGATGAGGTAAAATTGAATTAGATTCTCAATAAACTTCAAATTATGTGGATGTGACAGCCAGGAGTGCCCTTTAAAAGCCTGTCCCAACAGAGGGAGCCTTGGCTCACGTGAAGGTCAGAGTTCAATACTATCAGTCCTGATTTTCTCAGGGATAATACAGAATGAATGAGGAAGCACCAAGAGTTTTCTATGGATGAATTAAATAATAAAAGCATGACAAGATTTTTGGTGGGCAACAGAATTGAATTTCAGAGTAAATGCCAGATGGTTTCTAAGAAACAAACAAAAACAATTCATAGGTAAGTGGATGCTGAGGTAAAATCCAATTTTCTTTGCAAGAATCTGTAAAGCAGAAGTTTTCTCTTTGTCTGTCAGAAAACAATTACTTTTGGAGCCACATTATTACTGATTCTGATGCAAGAATAATGTGCAAAACATATTTGGAAATTATGCGTCTCTTAACCACTAAAACAAAGTGGTTAAGAGACCTACAGCGCTGTACATCTCAATTAGTATAGTAATCTGAGGAACAGTAAAAGTCTTTGAGTTACAAAGGAATAGCCATAATACCAATCTCACCTTTACTGCCATAAATTGGAATTTTTTCTAATGAAACAAACAAACAAGCAAAACGTTGATGTAAAACATGCATATATGTGTATAAGGGGCCTGGTTTTGTATGATTACGTAATTAGAGAACATAGTCTCTCCCCAAGGATATATAAAGGAAAACTGTAAACTTCATTATGGTATTTTTTAATTCCTTTTTGCAAATAGAATAATTATCTCCTAGTAAGTTTCGTTTTAAGGGAAGGTAGTGACAGGAGCTAATGAGTTGCAGACAAACAAAACCATACAAAATGGGGCTGAAGAAAAGCAAGAAGGGACAAGACAAACTGCGACCCTTTCCACGATGTTGTATGTTTAAGCAAGAATTTCTAATTGAGGTCATTTCACTCACCAGAATTAGAACACCAGCTGAGGGGAAGGCGGAATATGTATCTAAATAATTTAAGGAGGATTATTTTACAGAGAGAGCAATAAGGAGGTGGCACAGATATTCAGCAGAAATAGAGAGGTCAGACAATGCCGATGTGAGCAAAATCCTGCCGTCCATGTGGAGCTTTAACTGATGCACCTTTGAGGTTAGCCAAGAACCCAGAATACTGTGGGGAGCAAAGAATTTGTCAGCCATCACATCTTTCTTGCAGGCTGGCTATACAGGGCCATTCATATTATATTGATTTCTGGGAGTGCTTTTGCTTTGCTTTGGCACACATTTTACACATTTACAGGCCATAAAAACCAGATAGAGTTATAAGCTTTATAAAGTTATTATATAAATTGTATGGTTTATGAAAGAGGAGAAGAGAATTCAGATTCACATTTTCCAACCAGTTTTATGATTGAGAAATGCCAGATCTGTCATCAAAATCCCCCCAGCAGGAAGAAAACATGGCAGAAACATATCAAATGGCAGAAAACTGGGTAATTATGGAGGCTTCACCTTTCACAGAAGGTCTGGCAAAGCTGCATTTCTTCTTACCTGTGTGAAGCCACTGACGAGCAATTGTTGTGGAATCTTGTAGGGCTTACCTGAAAAAACAAAAAACAAATCAATTTTGATTACATCATCTCATGTTTGGAGAAAGAAGGTCTTGATTCCAGGTTTACACATCCATAAAGTGATACAAAAAGCTAATATCCATCAAAATTCAGGAAAAGAATTTACAAAATTTCATTATGAAACTTAGTACTTGTTTACTTTTCAGCTTTCATTTAGAGCTTCCAACCATTTTCAACATGTCTTGCATGATGTTATCCTCCTTTCACAGCACTTAAATTTAGGCAAGGGAAGAGTTCACATGGACTGCCTGCCATCCTGACAAGAGGGCTTGAAACATGGGCTAGCATGGAATGTCCTTTCCTTGGTTTTCCTGCTGTGCTCTCTGGATGATGGTGCCTCCTGTTAGCTTCATGCTCACACGCATACAACACGCACACAACACGCACAGGTGCAAACACTGAAAAGAAGGGATCCCTCTCAAAGAACAGCCTATTGAGGCTGACTGACTTTGCAGTCAGACTTTGGCCTTCTCAGCCTCCACCCAGCGCCTGCTTCCAAAGAGCTGGGAGCCCAAATCAATATTGTCTATAATTTCTCATCTTGGCAAAGGCACACACAAGAAAAAGGCACTTTGTGTGCTTCTTCAGAAGAAAACAGTCCTGCACCACTGAAGATCATTTTTTCTGCCTTTCATTCTTTGACTTAGTTGAATCCTGGCTTTGTCCTTTATTGCTGTTATAGAGATAACTGAGACAGAAGCGTTGTGTAGCAGTCTAAGCAGGAAAAACAAACCAATTACAAAATTGTAATCCAAATCCCAACATACCTTGCTTGGTCAAATCTTAATCCTGCTCCTATAGAAGTCAAAGAGTCTCCATAAATGGTAAGGAATTAGCTTGGACAGTAAAGATCCCTGCTTACTATCAATCTGCAAGCTAGCTGTGTTTTATACTCTTATATGAAATAAATTATAAAAATCATCAAAGGCAATGTTTTTATCTGAGACTTTATCTGAGGGAGTATGAAGTAGTGAGGGAGGCAACTCATTTTATTCATACCAGCCTGGGCAGCTTGTAGGAGCCAGCTCATGTCTGTAGGAACAAAGAACACGGTGACCATTAAAAGCTGGAAGGCAGGATACTCAAAGGGATGGCTGTGATCAGCCTGAACATGCAGCTGAACATCCAGTGCAATAGTTACATGGAGAAGAAAAGGAAATATCAAGGAGGCAGAGGAATCATCTGTATAAAGCCAGTGAAACTATTACAGTAATACTGTGCCCATTTCAGAGACTTACATATAAATGTGTTGGTTAGGTATGCAGAAGGGATCAGTGGGCCAGTCTGGATTCCTGAGGTCTCCATGAGCTACTTCTAGAAGGTCTTTAAAAGAGCACAAAGACAGCAGTGGGCATATGGAAATTTCTAAATGTCCATTTATTGAAAAAGATGAAAATGGCTGTTCCAGTTTGACCTCTCGTATAACAGACCTTCATGTGCTCTTTCAAAAGATTTACAGTGATAAAGAGCCTGCTAGAAACCTTAGGAAGCAGATAGATGGCTAGGAACTCCCAGTGTTAAAAAGAGTGAATCTTGTCTGGAAATGGAGCCTTGTAACCTCAGCTCCAAACTGCTGGATGTTGTTAAACCTGTAGGGTGAGGAGCCCTCTAGGATCAGATTTCTGTTCTTGGTGTAGCTATGTAGGCTTCCATCAAGTCCTTTCTGGTGTTGCTGTTACCCAAAGCAGCATCCCCCTTTTTGTAAGTGCAGCCTATTCATCTTCTTCCTGCAAGTACCACTTCACTTTTGGCTGTACTGAAGCATACAGTACTTGTAGGCTCCCATTTCAAGGAGTCATTCAGCTCAGTGGCATGTCGTATTTATTATCCTTACTCCACCACCTTTGGCAAGAAATGTAGGTTTGCTTTTAGGTCATTCATACAGCCAAGGGTTAAAGAGTACAGGCTAAGAAAGCAAGCAGTTGCATATCAAAGATGGTTCTATAGTTAACAGCAGGTTTTGGGCCCAGTTTGCTAACATATTTTTAATCCCATTTAAAATGACATGTTACTTTGAAAAATAAATAAAATTATTTATTAACATTTATTAGAATTATTTATCTCAATAAGAAAAGTTTTATTACTATAACAAATACATAAGAAAAATATGAATACATTACCCCCAACACCTCTGCCACCAAATACAAGTGGTACCATGCTGATATTGAACAATTTGTTTCCCTTAATCCTAAACTGATACGCTGGAGGGAAGGAATGCCATCCAGATGGACCTTGACACACTTGAGAGGTGGGCCAATGCCAGCCTCATGAAGTTCAACCAAGCCCAATGCAAGGTTCTACACATCGGTTGAGGCAATCCCAGGCACACCTACAGGTTGGGAGAAGAGGTTCAGAGCAGCCCTGCGGAGAAGGATTTGAGGGTGTTGGTCGATGAGAAACTGAACATGAGCCGGCTTCAGTGTGCATGCACAGCCCAGAAAGCCAACCGTATCCTGGGCTGCATCAAGAGGAGCGTGACCAGCAGGTCGAAGGAGGTGATCCTGCCCCTCTACTCTGCTCTCCTGAGACCTCACTTGGAGTATTGTGTGCAGTTCTGGTGTCCTCAACATAAAAAGGCCATGGAAGTGTTGGAACAAGTCCAGAGGAGGGCCACGAGGATGATCAGGGGAGTGGAGCACCTCCCGTATGAAGACAGGCTGAGAAAGCTGGGGCTGTTCAGCCTGGAGAAGAGAAGGCCGCGTGGAGACCTCATAGCAGCCTTCCAGTACCTGGAGGGGGGTCTGTAAGGATGCTGGGGAGGGACTCTTCATTAGGGACTGTAGTGACAGGACAAGGGGTAATGGGTTCAAACTTAAACAGGGGAAGTTCAGATTCGATACGAGGAAGAAATTCTTTACTGTAAGGGTGGTGAGGCACTGGAATGGGTTGCCCAAGAAAGTGGTAAGTGCTCCATCCCTGGAGCTGCTCAAGGGCTGGCGGGACAGAGCCTTGGGCAACTTGGTCTAGTGTGAGGTGTCCCTGACCATGGCAGGGGGGTTGAAACTAGACTATCTTAAGGTCCTTTCCAACCCTGACCATTCTGTGATTCTATGATTCTACTGCTAGGTATGGTTCTTTTTTTGCCTTGTTGTTAATGAAATCACATTATTTTGCTCAGGCTCACTGTCTATGTCAGGTTGATATGCTTATAATTACCAATATCTGTATCTTCTGTTTCTCCAGGCAAACAAGTATTTCTAGCATTCCCATGATTTACCAACTTTAATAGCCCACACATCAACTCATCCAGCTCTTTAGAGCTCTTGCTGCAGCCAGATCTACTGGTTAAAAACAGCCAGCTTATTAGCTCTTGCTTTGCATATTGCCAAGTTACTGTTGGAAGGGAACAGATTTCATCTTCGCCCTCGGTGAATTCTTCATGCAGACTTTTAAAAAAAATGCTTGGAACAACAAGATATATTGAAACTCTTTGCCATTTCTACATTAGAAACATGTTTTTGCAGACTAGTATCATTGTTAGGACTTATTGTATTAAGAAGCATCCTAAAAATTTTGGTTTATTGCCATTCACTCTCTTGCCTTAGTTTTTTTCCTTGTGTCCTGTAACTTCACTTAGACATTTACTGGTTTTCCACCCTTCTAATTTATATTCATTACTATCTCTTTTTCCTCTGCATGTGCGTGCATTTGTATTCAGCCACATTTGCCTATTTCAAGCCAGCCTGGTTCTTTTTACCGGCACAAATTTTTTCCTCTTCCTTGGGCAGCTGTGTGGCTTTGAGGCATGCAATAAGCGATTGTGTAAAATTCCCAATTACACTTCCCATTTTAAGACCATGAGAACAGCTGGACAGGGTGTGACCAAAGGCCCATCTAGCGACCTTCCAGCAATGGCCAGCTTGCCTGGAGTACAATCAACTGAGTAGCACAAACACAGCCAGTGGCTCCCTTTCAACTCCTCCTGGGTCCTATGTGTCCCCCGGCACAGTGTGAGCTGGTGGCAGGGACGTTTGAATCCTGCTGGGCTTGCTGGATCTTTCTTCCCTTCCTTTGCCCAGTCAGTTTTGGAATCTGCATGGACTTTCAGCAGCCACACAGCCCACATGACAGGGAACATTCAAGTTTGATTAGAGGATGGATAAAGAAGTGCCTCTTTTTGTTCCCTCTGTCTTTTCATTCAATGCCTCCTCATCACTGCACTCAGTCGTTGCCATTCACATTTTATGCATCATTTTCAGTTGTATTCTGTCGCCCTCCCTCCTCAATCAACTCCTTTCCAAGCTGACAAAGTCTAGTCTATTTAACCACTCCTTGAATGCAATTATTTTCGCCGTATCTGTGATCACTCTTCTTGTCCTGCTCTAAACCTTTCTACTTCTCCTTTACCCTTTTTGAGATGCAGGGAAACAAAACTGATCATATTACTGTGGTGTCTTGCATTTTAAATTTTTCTCCAGGATGATTCAGCTTTTAAAGGTTTTCAACTTTATGAATCTGGGCTTTTAAACTGCAGAGTTTTTCTATGTTACTGACTTGGAC
Organism: Psittacula echo; assembly: GCF_963264785.1. Classification (NCBI taxonomy): domain Eukaryota; kingdom Metazoa; phylum Chordata; class Aves; order Psittaciformes; family Psittacidae; genus Psittacula; species Psittacula echo. Next base: position 31,077,532 of record NC_137738.1, on the reverse strand, counting down.
TTCAGCTTCTTTGAACACAATAGAGACACTCAAGCCACCATCACTGTTCTTCAGCAAGCAGCAAGTTTCAGCTTTGTGTCCAGTGTACCATTTTGATGAGTTAATGCCTAATTCGGAGCTCTGCAAGGCTGGATGCAGTCCCCAGGCAGGAAATTGTCAGCTATGGGATTTGGCAATTCTGAGGAAATTTTGTTTCTGCCTCATAAAAGCAAAACACATGAAAGGTTTGGATAGAAGCTGCAAGAATAATCCAAGATGGGACAGCCTGGTTGTACAGTAAAAGACTAGTGAAGCTTAATGCTTCTAGCTTGTTCAAGAGAATATAAAAGATTACTTGATCCTGACTTACAAACACCATTATGAAAGGGATTTCTGATGGCAGATGGATCAGTAATCTGGTAGTGTAAAGGTGTAGTAAGATATTACAGCTGAAAGCTAAAGCAGGACAAATCAGATTAGAAACAAGACAAAAGTGTTAGCAACAAGGGCAATTATCCAAACAGCTTAAAGGGTTGTACCGGATTCTGTAAGGCATGATGTTTTCAAATCATAATTAGCTGTCTTTTTAAAAGATGTGCTGTTGCTCAAGCAGAAATTATGGTCTCCAAGCAGACATAATCAGAAAAGAGGTTTTAGCCTGTATTAAGCTAAAGGTCAACCTAGATGATCTTAATTATCCCCTTGGCCTTAAGATCCATGAACCTAGAAAAGTGGGGATAATGACACATATTTAACTATCTTGTATTTTGAATAAGAAAAATTGGGAAAACTGTTCACAGTGAGTAATTGATTCCATACATTTAGGCAGATTTTTTGCTCATAACATATCTGAGAGCAGACCATTAACTCCTCAAATCTGTTTTTCAGATGTGATGGACAGCTATTGTGCCCAGTATTTTACTCAGAATTTGTGAGCTGTGCTGCCTAATTGGCTAGCTAACGGTTAACATGGTAGTTCACCTCTGTGATTGATTAGCATGAAGGCAAAGCAGATAGGCACATTTAAACATTTCAAATTCAGTTCAAGTGAACATGTGTACGAGCATGATTTTGAAATCCATGTTCCTTCTTTAATCAAGCCCCACAGTGTCATGGCTACTGAGGAGTAGGCAGGAAAAATGTGTAAGCATCACTAAAGCAGATTCATTTATTTCAAATGCTAAGGTCTAATCAAGCCATAGCAAAACATTACTTTGCTCATCAGTTATTCAGGTCTAGGTCTAAGGATGCATTTGGTTTTGAAAATGAACAAGTTCCCAAGCCGTTTACTTATACAGTAGGTAGTACAGTGAGGTCCTTCTGGGGCTAATGTAATCGAAACAGCAAATACTCCAGATACTAGGTGTTTAAAAAAAAATGACTGCTTTCACCTAATGTAGGTCAATATCCATGGGAGGAGGTATGGCATACCGAGTGACAAAACAAGTGCATGGACAACTCACTTGGGTTGCAGTTAAATATTACACAAACAAAACTGGAGTATTAAGATAGGGTAACCATAAAGAGGAACATCTGTTAAAGAAAAAAATCTCTTTCAAAGGAGATCCTCTTTTGCTGATGAAACTCATGTAAATAATTTTAGGACCATGAAAAGAGATCCCTAGTGGTGGTGAGGCACATCTGCAAGTGGTCCACTATGGAAAGAAGAGGGCTCCTCCAGGACCACAGACCCAGTAAGTCATGCTTGTGACACTGGACCACAAAAAGGAAGGCACAGAAAAAGCAAAGAAGTGTCTTTTCTTTAGGAATGTGTAACACACAATGCACTTATTGAACAAGTCTTTTATTACCAAGCTGCTTGCTAGCCATCTGCCTCCCCATCCAGTGCACACAGCTGCCCACACCTACATCTGCAGTGCTTATCCTGCAGCCCGGACCCACTGCATCAGTTCCTGGGCAGAGATGCCAGGCCACAGCAGGGAATGGAGTGATCCCTCCTGGTCAGACTCCAAGGGTCCTGCTAGCAACCTGCACCATCACCATGAATCAAAAAGATGGTCCCCCTCCAAGTGCTTGCTGTCTCTGGCACATCCACCCCACTACCAGGAGATGTAACCATGATGCACACAGACATGACTGAGCTGGTCGTGGTCAGTTGTGAAAGCACAGGGAGGCAGCCAGACCACCAGCAAACACTGACAACCCACAGTGAAGCCTGTGCTTCTGCAGCATCAGATTTGCAGCCCACCCTGGATTACAAGCAGTCTGGGTATTGTGACACCTACTTCAATGCTGTATTACAGCTGCAGTGTGGAGATACCCTGCACAGAAGCCAAATGCCTGCAGATGATTACAGAAGCACAGTTGAGTGCGATTAACAGTCATTTGGCCTGCAGTGAGCTTGCGAAATGAGCACAGTTTATATTACACAGAGACGACAGGGAGCACTGGTGAAGGCTGCGACAGGCAAGAGGAAGTAGCTGACTGTGTCAGGGGCCACTTCATTTTTCACCTGCTAGATGGCTTCCCTATTACATCTCCAGCCTGGTGTGGAAATCACACTTGTTCTGTGCCTTCAGTTCAAGGCCAAATTGGAGGCAATATATGGCTGCCTTACTTCCATGCATTTTCTGATGGGAGATGTGAACATCAGTTATGAAACCGCTTGGTACTGCCAGCACCTGGGGGGGAGTGGTACCCCTGAATCTCAGTAAAAATGTGATGCTCTGTACCAGACTAACGTTAGCTCTGTTGATGTCAAGAGCTGTAAGAGCATCTGTGCTCCTGGAGGCACGCCATTGTAAGCAAACAAGAGATAACGTGATGATTTCCTTTCTTCCCACCCATGAAAACAAACTCCTGAGTCATAAAACCTTTGAGGTAACTGAGAAGTACCCGCGGAGGGCAGTGCCCAGCTCAGCCAGTCAAGCACACTAGGCTGCCTTCTCCGCTCCCCAGGGATGATGGCACACAGATGCCACACAGCTGCTTCCTCGTGTTTGGGAGGTGCAGCATTCAGGTGTCTAACCCATTGCTGCAGGAGCTTGTTTCTGCCCCTGCAGAAGGAGGCTGATTTTGAACCTGCAGAAAGCCACTGACACCACCAAAGTCCCTCTTGTCATCTCCAGTGACAGTGTGAAGGCAGACATGGAACCCAAGGTCTGGCCTTTAATTCTTCCCCAGCAAAGAAAACACTTACTGGCACGTGTGTAGCTGTTTGCAACCCATGTATGCTTGCAGTGCTGGCTAATAAATGCCCACACTGTCAGGCCATACATTGCTTTATTGCAGTGTGAGCAGCCAGGACAAAAACAACTGTCTCCCCAGTGCGTTTCCAGCCAAGATCAAAGCTGCTCTTCTATTTCCTTCTGGGTTTGGTGTTTGAATTAAGTGGAAGCTGGGTTAACCCCAGCTCTAGATGCTGAGCCACTAAAAAACTGTTTCATTGCCAAGAATAGTGGTCAGGGTTTAAAGTGCTTTGAAACTGCCTGCTCTGCCTTCGACAGTGGTGGAGCAGTACTAGATTTCTCAGAACAAGTTCAATCCTAGTCATGACCAGGACTAACCTATGTAATGAGCCCTCTAAGAAAACAATCTCTCTTTTCCCCAGATGTGAGCTAACCTCACAAACGCCAGCAGACGTGGGAGGATTTGTGTGATGATGGGCAGGGAGGACTGGGTGCCTTCATCCTAAGAATAGGGCGGGGTGGTTATGGTAAGCAGAAATTCAGATTCATGTCTAGTCTAAGTCAGTCACAGCAACTCCTACCTGTTCTCCCTTTGCATTCATGAGGTTAATGTGGGTTCTCTACAGGCCAGAAATGGGCTCTGGAAAAAGGCCACTCTTTTCCCTCCCTTTCTTTCTCCCTCTTTCCCTCCCTTCTTTCCTTCCCTGTGCTGACTCAGATCTTCAAAGCCAGCCCTGAGCCTTTTCTCTACTACAAGGGTGGGGAGAGCTGACAGTTTAAAAACTCGTGGAAGTTCATGGCTTCATTTTAGGGATTCGAAGGGTTGTTACACTTCAGTGGGTGCAGGTACAGCTTACTTGGGATCTGTTTATCCATAAAACCAATCAACCTATTCCCACCAGCTGCTGTGTGAAGGCTGAGGAGATAGGACATATAAATGTGAGACCTGTTCTTTGATTAGTATGGTTTGTATATCAAGGTTTTATTAGCTTTTACTGCTGCCTGCAATTGCTTCATGCTAGCCTCTTCTCAAATAGCTCCTCTGCTCTCTCTGCTTTCCTTCCCACTGCATTTATGTGAACCTCTTTATTGTCAGCTCCAGTGAGATGATCAAGTTTGGCATTTGCTGCTGGACATTTCAGGTTTATTAAACCTGGTAAAAAATTTCTAACTCTGTAATGCGCTCATGGCTGGTTAACCATGGGGAGCAGAGGGGGTGGCCCTGGTGTACCCGTGCAGGCACAGCCTATGCTTGTTCAGTAACCATACTGGAGGGCAATTCCTGGGGGATGAGCAGGAGAAGTGGCAGGGAGGTGATGTAGGGTGGCTGTAGGCACTCATGCATCCACCTACCTGCCCATGTGTATTTGCCGTGTTCAGGGATACATATTCTAGATATGCATACTCAGATATTTTTATGTCTTAATGCCTGTGCCTCCTTTTAAGTGGACTACTCTTATCTAAGTAGTCTTCCAAAAGCCTTTGAAAGGCCAAGGTTAACTTGAGGAATAAGTAATCTCTGTGGTTTTTTCCTCTCCCTTTATTCTAACCACAAGCACTCTTAGTCCACTATTAATGAGCTCCAGGGACCAGAGGAGGTTTCTTGCCTTCTCCTCTTAGTCTCACATAGAGCTTTTTTTCCTATTTGCCTGCACTTACACTTCTGCCTTCTGTTGAGCTGTGGAGAACTCTCAGCTCTCCTCTGCAGGGGTCTGCCTCTCTTCACTGGATGCACACTACCTCACTGCCAAACTGAGCTAAATGCTTAAATAAATATTTCCAGCATCTGCCCGTTAAAGAACTTGGTCCTTTTTCCTACAGCCCAATTCAAAAAGACGTGCACAGAACAGTTTTATAATGTGGGAAATAAACACTGTTTTCCCTGTTTTCCCCTCCAGTGATTGAAACTTGGAAGAACTGGGGTGTTTGGCTCCAGTATTCCCAGAAATTTGCTACTGAGCTGAAAAACTGCATGAAACTTTTCACATCAGGAAAAGTGTGTGCTCCAGAAAGTTATGAGAATGTGAAAATGAGAGATAATCACGGAAAGTGCTTTAAGCCTCACACAGAGTGGTCACTGCTGGCAATTTGCATAATAACCCTGGGAAATAAGCTATTATGCTGCATGACAACAGCAATAATTAAATGCCAGAGCTGGTCATTACAAGAGTTAACCACTGATTAATTAGTCTGTTTATATCAAAAATCAGGATTGGCTTCACTAACTAACAAATTGCCTGCATACAGCTGTTACCCAAAAAGATCACTTGTTAGATAATTGCTGAAGTCATTTTTAAATTGTTTTAATTAAGTTTCAGTAATTGGACTTCCCCAGTTTATTTTCCCTTTTTTATGGAATGGGGAAGAAGTAAACAGGCACTGCGTGTGTGTAGGTAATATAAGGTAACAAAAGTATGATTGGAAATCCATAGGAAAACAAATACTTGTCATGATCCTCTTGTCCTCCCGAAGGATTGTAGGAAACTAAGGAAAATTATAATTTAATTTTATTTTATTTACTTTGCTTCACGGAGATTTGGTTCCTACCTCACTCCACTTAGTAAATTCATAACAGGGACAGAGATGCTCAAGTCAGTAAATCTTTGTGTGCTCATTCAATTTATTATGTGCGATATTAGCCAGCCAAGTGATGTTGTGGGGGCCAGTTTACAGCTGGGTGATAAAGACGTACTTATAGCTTCATAGTGCCAGGCCCTCTCTGGGAAGCTGCAGTTTGCCTTTCTCTGCCTGCCCTCCAAGGAAGGCTCAGTCAGCTCCCAAGCCTGGCAGGAGGCAAGGGCAGGGGCAGCCATGCCTGGGGCAAGAGAAGACAGGGGACCAGTGTTGATGGTGACAGCAACAGGGCTGCCTTCCCCGAATCAGCCTCCTGACATTGCCAATGTATCAGATCAAACAAGCCTTGGCATACGAAAGAGAAGAAAGTTCTTTTGTTCCTGGAAATTCAATTATAGGGGGTTGCCGTAAAGGGCCTCTTTAATATGTTGCCCCTCTTTGCATTATCAGTCATTATTGTATAGCCTGCTTTTAAAGAAGACTCTTGGGCATCATCGCAAAGGGTTTCTGCATTGTCTCCCCTATCCAGAAGGTCACCTTGTTAATGACTTCATTGATCCATACTTTTTGCATGGTTCAATATGTTATTTTCTGCCACGTTATTTCAGTGGTGTGGAGCTCACCTTTGGGACACTGTCATCCAGGCATGACACTTAAGTTTTGCTGAAATACAGTTGTTTGACAGCTTACTGGGTAAGGTTCAATCGTTAACATATTTGCAGGCTCCAGGTCCAGAATAACAGTAGAGTAATAAGGCCAGAAAAGCAGGAATAATCGCATTCTGTTATCACTTAAAGGGTTAACTATTTGGACCACACCTAAAATACGGGCATATATACACCTCGCTTGTCCAGAAGACAAACACAACCACCTAATCCATGAATTCACATCAAAAGTTTCCTCCCATACTGAACATTAAATTACATTCAATTTATAGCCGTAAGCTACCTGTGTGGCTCTGTTAATACTAGTTCTTACAGCCATTTTTCTTTCCTCTAAAGAAAATGTGATTGCTTTTTAATTGAGAAACAGTCTTATTGGAGAATGGCAAACCCAGAGTTATATCCCCTAGAGATTTCAAAGCATGTGATGCAGTCGCCAGTGGTGTGAGCAGTGGAAACAAGAAAACTCTCTGCTCATCCTTGCTTTTTTGAGCATGCTAGTGTACCCACACTTGCACCTCCCATCCAAAGCATCCTTGAGCAGAACAACTACAAATACATCTGAAAAATCACAGTTGGGTTTGAGGAGGAAGGGATGGACACTTCAGGAAAAGAGCGGAAGGGGCACCTGTGTGCAGGGCATTGTGCTTACCATTTTCAGCCGAACATCAGAAACCACCAGCGAGTGAATCCTGCTCTTTATAGAATCATAGAATCAACTATGTTGGAAAAGATGTTTAAGATCACCAAGTCCAACCATTACCCCAGGACTGCCAAGGCCACCACTAAACCATGCTACTGAGGGCCTCTATGTTCATCCCAGTGGTTAGTCCTGGTGAGAAGTCCCTTGCCCTGGTGATCCCATGCTTTTTTCTGTTGGACTCAGCCTTTGTCTCCTGGCCTGGGCTGTGACTACCAATGAGATGGACGGTGATGGATTGTGGGGGTGAATCGGATGCGATGTCTCATTAGTAGTATTGCTGCATTCATTTTCACCTCGTGTTTGTTGAAACCTCCCTGTGGGGCTTTCAGCACAACTGCCCCATCAGATAGCTCCTCATGCCTGCCACATCCTGCCCAAGCAGCAGCCCGACTGTCAAGCCCCTGACAGTGGAAGGAAGAACGCTCGCTGTCAGTGTGATCTTCCACACCCCACTAGCAGAAAAGAAGAGATAGAAAGGGGGAGAGGTGGGCAGCCTGGTGCCGCTGTGATCGATGACTGCATCAATGGACTCATGGAGAGTGCAGGTGTAGCTGAGCACCCTTGCTGTCTTGCAGAGTGCTCTGTGCCTCTCTGCAGAGAAGCCACTGGCATGGCCAGGCAAGCCCCTCATAGGACACCCAGTGCCCTTGCTCACCCACAAACACTTCTGCCCTCCCTTAGGCTCCTAGCTGTCCTTCTGTCACAGCACAGTGACTAATCTGTATTCTCACTTCTCCTTCTTTACCACTGTAACTTGCAAATGCTTGCTCTTACCGTTCCCGTTTCCCAGGTCCTTTTCTGACACCCCTTCCCCCCAGGCAGCCCTGTAGACCTCACACAGAAGCTGTCTAGACAAATCAGTGAAAACTTGGGAAGCACTTGAATGGTACCACAAGAGGTTAGGCAGGAAAGTTAATCAGGAAATTGCCGTCCATATCCTCCACTGCACAGTTTGAATCATGGATTGTAAATAAGGCATGAGATGCACTCTGAATAATGAAATGATGAAAAGTATGAAATAGCTGATCATGAGATCACAATTTATTTTGGACAGTGAATGTAGGAGAGGTTCCCAGGGAAAAATTAGTATGCAAGTACGTAGGTACGAAATGAAAGATGATACAATGATACATATGGAAATGGGAATCAAATGAATATTGCCCAGGCAATCCTAAGTCTAACCATTCCTATATTCCAAGAGCTTTATTTTGCCGTTTCAAAATCCTCTTACATGCAGAGGATCAAGGCCCTGTTCTAATTGCTTATATGGAAATGCTCCCAACATGGAAAAGGAATTCAGTGATCAATAAAATAGCATTTCATGGTTTTGTTTTGCTATTTTATTGAAGTTTGATTTGACTGTATAGTGGAGTGTGGGGTTTCAGCCATTTCTTTACTTAGGAGGAAAAGAGCTTTGCTGAGCAAGAAAGGAAAAAAAAAAACCCAGAAAAAACCCAAGTCACATAAAAGCTGTTCTTTACTTTTGGTATGTTCAGCACTTTCCTGAGTAAAGTTCACAGAACACTCACATGAATAAAGCAATTTTTTTTTGTTTAATTGGATTGAGCCTGGAGAGAGAGGAAACCAAATAAATCTTTAAGAGGAGGCAGGGAGGAATAGGGGAAAATACTTCAAGGTAAAGTGAGAAGTAGGTAACACTTTCAGGGAAATTTCCGAAGGCAGAGTATTATTTAATGCTGGGTTATTTTCCTGCACTCAAAGCTTTAAAGGCAGAGGGTGCCTGAACTCATTCATAACACAGGTCACAGGATTTCATTCACCTGGTCCTGCTTAAGAGCCATACCAGTGAGTGGTGAGCTTTGCAGCTGTCCACACCAGTGGGATGAGGAGGATCCCAAGGCAAGCAGCAGGATTTCTGTGCCATCCCTCCAGCATAGATCCATCCTATGTCACCACCAGAAGTTTCTAATTTGATTTGTTCCCCAGCAGTGAATTTCACACAGCCAGAATCCTTTCTGGGTTTAGAGGCTCTGGGAGCTGATGGAAGACTCGGAGTGCCCCATTAAGAGTACCTGCTGACTTCATCACCCTGCTGGGAAACCTCATGGGTGCTGGGATGCAGCTGGCTGGGCTGCAATCCCTCCTCAGAGCTGGAGGCCCCATCCTATATGAAGACAAGCTAACTACCAGTGTCTCTACATGCACTCGGTTAGGCTTCAACAACATTGGCTCAAGTATAGATCAGGATGGAACAGTGGTAGTCCAGGCCGCAGCAAGTACTATGATTCCAGGCACATTTTTACACAGCACCGTGGGCTAAGCTGCCATGATTTTACTGCTAGTGGTGTACAAATTGGCCGCATTCAGACTAGCTCCCCTTTACCTGTGATGGCCACAATTACAGTCCAGTAGCCCGAGTAGCTTTGCAATGATTCCTTTTCTCCTTTAGGTTATCAATGAGAAGGAATAGCTACCTGCTCTGAGTAGCATTTCTCCATGCTGTCTCACAACTCGACCTCATTCAGGTACACTAAGGAGAGCTGTAGAATGGCAGACCCAGTGTATAGTTTATAGGCAGTAAATAAGTAAGTATAGGTAAGTATAGGTAGTTAAGAACCCACACACTCCTGTATTTCTGTTTGCCAGTTCATTTCAGAGCTGTTGATGGCTGTTGACTTCGGTGGGGATTTAACTACAGGGACAACAGAAGAGCTGGTTGGAAGAAACATTCCTGTAGGTGTGCTCCTTGGCAGGGCTGTGAAAGGAGACAAGACTTTTGTAATAGTGAGTATCATGATAGTGTAGGCAAACCCTGTCAGCCAGCAGGCAGCTTTTGGTCCCAAATGGAGCAGGGCAGTGTGACAGCGATAGTTGCTTGAGCACTCTGCACCTTCTAGTTATTACCTGCAAATGAACTGTTGCAGACTGGTGTCCTCATTACAATTATCAGAAGCTGCCAGTGTGCATGTCACGGTGGTGATCCCAGAAAGAAATCAGAACTCAGCTGGAATAAAAACTGCTCTCCTTCACAAGAGTGGATCCTCCAGAGCAGGATGGAAATACACCAGTGGCGTGCTGTGATTTGACACAGCAAACACAACTACCGCCCAGGCTGGATGTGAACTGGACGTGGTTGAAGGGGAAGTCAGGATGTGGACTTCCAGCATGTCTCAAAAGCACTATAAAAATAGACTAAGAGATAGCTTATTTACAAATGAGATGTTATTTTTAGCACTGGGGAGAAAGGAAGTGCAGAAGGCTGTGACACTTCTTCACACTTGTTCATTTACCCAGGCTTCCCCCAGAGAGATCAGCAGCCAACACAGGGTAGTACAGAAGGTTTGCAGTGGGAGAGCCAGTTTATGCAATTTGCTTAAGGAAAGAAGGTCTTTTGTGGCACTTGGTGCAGAACAAAAACATGTTGTTCTTCAGTACGGGGCGAGCTATCTCAGGCAAATGCTACCTATTCAACAAGGAGATGAAGAGGACCAGATGGAAAGATGAATTTCCTTTTCTAGGATCCAAGAGAGTGGGCTGATGCTGTTGCAAGCGGAGATGAAGGCTGAGTTGGAGAGTGAGGATCTGGCTGCAGATCTAAAATTTGCTGGGTGGAGGGGGAGAGAAGTGCTGGCCCAAATGTTTATAGAGAAACTGTAAGATGAAGAAAACTAAAGGTACTTCACTGTAGCTCTGACCTTCAGCATTTTAACACCTGCTTTCCATCTGTGTGTTTCTTAAGTGAAGATGCTTTTGCCTTAAAGAACACAGACAGGAACACCCCACCCCACATTTAGGTGAGAGGATGGTGTTCACTTCTTGACCATGGCAGTCCAGCTGTCAGAGTATCTCTGTGCCAGCATGCAGGCCTGTCCTCTGTGACCAGGGGTGTCCCTCAGGTGAGCACAGTCACACCTTACAGCTACCCCAGCCTTTTATTTGCCTGTGATGCCCCAATACCCCTTGTCCCTGTCTCCTCCCATACACCAGATATTCCCACCCTGTCTGTAACCCTTGTCTCTCTCCACCACTGAGGAGAGGTGTGCCTTGCCTCTGCACCTTCCTGACATGAGTGCATCCTCAAAATCTTTCCTCACCAGCTCCTCTTTCCTGCTGTGTCCCCATGGGGTCATTCTTATCATTCTTTCCTGGCTGAGAAGCATTTCACTCCACCTTCCCATTGACAGGTAGCATCTGTGCTGCCCACCACTCAGCACTGACACAGGTTGATGTGTTCCCCTCCCGCTCTCCCCAGATAGCCGCATTTCAGAGGCAGCTGTACGGCTTTTTATAGATGGGACTTAATGTCACTTGATGGACCACAGCGCTATTTTTGTGCCATGTTAGCACAGGCTTAGTATTCTGCGCATGTGAGTGCTTCACCCAAGACTAGTTGCTGAAATATAAATACCACTCAACCAAAGTTATTTAGAACTTCAGTTGGATCGACCTGATCTGAGCCAATTATTTTCCCCGGCAGAATTAATTAGACTGCATATAAAGTGAGTGAGATGTGAAAGACGGGTCTGCGGAATTACTTATTCCATTAACAGTTGGTTTGGGGGAAAAAAAAGAAGAGTTCCCGTCCTTGACTTGGCTTTGTCACGGCCTCGTCAAGAAGAAGGGAATCAGGGCTTTCACATGGGAAGCTGCTCTGCTGGCAACCACAGTTCACTTGATGTTAGTTTGCATCAACAAGCTCCCTGCTCTCTTATAGTCATGATGATAAGGGCTGGCTGTTTACATGCTGTTGCAGAATGCAGGCTCCCTCCCTGCTCAGAACAACTGTTGCTCAGACCTCCTCTGAGGAGTTTATTGCCAAAGAGAGCAAAATGTAGATAGTTTGCAGCAGGTACGCAAGCAGGCATTTCTTCACTGAGTATTACTTGGAGAAAAGCCAGGCAGTGCCTGTACACAAAGCTGGGGGAGCAGCTTTGAAAGCATGGGAGAAAAGTAATACTGGCTTCAAAAGCAATTATTATTTTATGGGAATAACTCCAGCAAGGTGGGGAGAGATGGAGAAATGTTCACGTTTCCTTGGGGCTCCTTTTTCCTCCAGAGCTCAAAAAAAGTGAGAGCAGCCCTACAGCTCCAGTCCTATGTGAATACTTGGTTCTGATGTGACATACATCAGACAAAGCTATTTTTCTTTTAAACACAGCATGATATAAAGGTGCGACTGAGACACAGGGCTGGAAGCTTCCCAGCGAGAGGAGTTCATTTTGTCCCACTGAGCCTCCCTGTGCCCATGCCATAGCTGATCCAGTGCTTTCATGCTTCCATGCCAGATCAGAGGTCTGCTTGTGCCCAGGTTTGTAGGGATTGGGGAACCATTCCCAGCCCCAAGAGCTAAGAGTTTACATCTCACAGCCCATAAACTCTTGCCCTCTCCTTTCACCATCCTCCCTGACAAAATCCACCTGGGCTTTCCCTGCATAAAACACTGTCCCTGGTGCTACAGTCAGACAGTGGGGTTGTCTCCATCAGCAGATGAGTCATTTGTGTCCTCTTCTTTTCCCAAAACAACTTCTTTTGGGTTTCAGAGCCTAGGTGTCCAGCCTTGTGGGAAGGCAGGCTAGGAAGCCGGGGAAGTCACCACCCTTGTCTCTGCAAACAGCTTCACCTTCAATGCAGTTTCATCCCAGCATGATTCTTCTTCCACTGGATCCTTGGATGAAACTCCTCATGGGTAGATTAATGTGAACAAAGCAGCGACCTTCAGAGCATCTGATAGTGAGAAATGTATTGCACATAACCCTGCAACACCCATTCCCAGACTGCAGGGCAGACACAGCACGGGCTGCCACTGCCACCTCTGCCAGGAACAGACAGAGCTTGGGGCTCTCCTGTGGTACAGCAGAAATGAAAAGTAGTACTTCCTGTTTTGTGGGGTTATTTTAAGCACCGGTATCTTGTTTCCTGAGTCACACTAATGCTTTGCAGTTAACTATGCTTTGGGGAGGAGAAATGGACTATATAGTCTCCCAAAATCTCTCCCCTGTCCCATAGCCTGGCTTGACAAGAAGATCAAACGAATCTTGTGAGGTATTTGGCTTCATCCCCTGCAGCCTCTTACCTGCTCTGGAAAACTTTAAGTGCATGCAATTTTGCAATATCCTTCTTCCCTTCATGCCCAGGGCTTACAGCTCTCCTATGGGCTTTTGTTACACCTAATCTAAGGATATGTTGCTATATATTAAGTCAATTATTTCTCATCTTACTTGTAGGAGACACAGAGGAAAGTAAAAAACAGTCCTCTATGTATTGCGATGTTTGTAATTCCCCTCAGTCATCTGCTTTCTAGACAATACCAAAGTCCCACTTATGTTGTGCCTTCCGAAACTTCCATTTTTGCTGCTTTGCCCAGATTGTCTCTGACATGATAACCAAATCTGGGCACATTGTGCCAGGTGGGATCTCAGCAGCGCTGGGTGGAGTGGCATAAGCAGCTCTCATACTGTCTGCCTGCTAACACCTCCTACCCAAAGATTCACCTTTCTCTAAACACCAACATATTATTGGCTTGCTCAGTTTGCAGTGCGCCAAAAGCCCAGCTCCTGTTCTTCAGTGCTGCTGTCTCAGCACTTATTGTGCAATCTGGTTTTATGCATTTGATTTCTATGTGTGGTACTCCCAACTTTCCTCAGAATGATTCCATCTCACTGGGTCCAGGTCATTTCTCTAGCTCATTGAGATCACTCTTTTCCTGATTATGTCCTCCAAACTCATTATAGCTCCTTCCCAGCTTGATGCCTGCTTTCCATCATCCACCCTGATAATGAAGACAGTGAACAGAAATAGTCCCAAGGAAAAAATTCCCCCGAGGAATCCAACTTTGAATGTCTTCTCAATTTTACAAGAGACCAGTCAGTACATTTTTTCAGCCACTTGAATGTGATTTCATGGTAATGTCTTTGTTAATGAAGATTCACCCAAAAAGCTATTGAATACTTCAAATACCCCTTCATCATGTTTTATCTATTTTCTGTGTCCATTAAATAATGGAGTTAGAACTCCCTTTGCCTTAATCCTACTCCTCACACATTCAGAAGAACTGTTTATGTTGCCTTGTTGCCTTGGTTTTACTCTTTGCAAAACTCTTTTTTTTTTGGATTTCAAGTAATGAATGCTCCTGATGCAGCTATATAGGGTTTACTGTAAGCTCTATTGCTCGTCTGCACTGAGACAAGCTGCTGAATTGCTTGCAATATAGCCACCAGCTCTCTGCACTTCTTCACACAGAATTTCTTCCCAAGAGACCCTGCCTAATTGCTCCCTGAATTTGCTGAAATCTGCTTTTTTTCAAGTCAATGCTTTCATTCTGGCATCCTTAGACCCTGAAATAGCCAGTGATTTGTTCCCTGTCCCTGGGTTCAGCAGATGAAGCAGATATGGAGAATGTCCAACTCTCATTGCATAAATTGGCCCCCTCCAGGATGGAGATGGATGGGCAGGATAGTCTAAAAACTGCTGCACTCTTTGATGTGCCTGATCTGTAGGTGATTTTCTGACTTTGACTTTCAGTGTTTCAAATCGAGTGGCTTTTGTGAGCACAATAAAGAAAGGGGGAAAATTGCTGTCAGTTGAGGGCGGGGGAGATAAAAGGTCTGAAGTGACATAAGAGAAAATTATGTAGTTCTGTTCTAATTTGTTCTGTGAGTGATGGACATGACTAGCAGCAATTAGACGAAATTACTGGTTAACTGGGCAGCTGCCAGGATGGACAGAACATAGTCTGGCATATCCAAATCAGCTATCATGGGACAGGAAGCTGGAATTAATCTAGTGGGACCAGAAATCATCCAGAGACTTTAACATTAAATGAGAATTATTTACTCTAACAGAACACTAAAATCAGGAATGAAAACCGCAAAGCAAGTCAGGAAATTCAGTGACCAAGTTCCTTCAGCTAACTTTTCACATGAGTGCACTGAGAAATGAAGCACATAGCTTTTGGTGCCTCATGATATATCACTGTCATTGCGACAGTGAGCGAAGCCCTTTACTTAGAACTTCTGGGGAACAAGGGAAATCTTGACTTTTTCTTAACAAATAAGGGTTAAATACTGCAAAAACAGGTTTAGAAATATTTTAGAACTTAATTATAGTATTTTATCAACTTATAGAGGCAAAATTACATATGTGACTTTCTCAGGAACACTGGCACAGAGCCACATTACAAAAATACTCCTTTGCACATACATCAAGAGAAGACCAAGTGCATTTATGATGCATAGATTAATTCTTCCTAGACATCACAGCCGCTGCTCCAGAGAGGTTCACAAGCCTGACCCTGAGAGCTGTTGATTACCTACCAATAACTTCAACAAACTTCAGGAAGAAATATAGATGGCCAGTGTCTTAATGATGTTACCTGGGGATTTTGACAGCCACTTGGGCACCTGGATACTTCTACAAACCTAGACACTTTTTCCATATCTCTAGCAACGAGTTTCATCCAGATGAGGGTCTCAAAGTCTGATCAGAAAAGGGCCATTCTATTTCAGGGAGGATTTCAGTAAGTGGAAATGTTACCTCTCCCAGATTTAGAAATTGGTGCTTCAGTGGCAGCAGAGCACCTTTAGCAAACCTATCATCAGCTGAGCTACAAAGAGGTTTGTCAGGGTTTTTCTAAGCAGCTGTAATAATTTGGAGTAAGGAGTAACCTGGCTTTCTGAAGTAATTACTTTTCTGTTCCCTCTCCCTATCTCTTTTTCAGAGGCCAGGTTTGCAAGCAGCTTGGCCTGTTTCTCATTTTCATGCCAAATTGCTTCTTCACATCCATTCCCTCCTCCAGGCTGAAAAAAGGAGTATATTTAGGAGACCGTGAGGCTAATGTTTTCTGACAGCCCTAAACAGCATAGGGCTGGGGGCTTATTGACTGCTTTCAAAGGAAAATAAAGCCCATCCAGCCTGCCTTTCAACCAAGAGCCCTGCCTCAACAGGCTGCCTGCCCAAAGGGCAGGGTAGAGCAGAACTGGATCTGGCAGCAGCCTGCCACTTCCTTGAAATGCACAGGCTGAACCAGAGCAGCACCAGAGGGGAGATGCTGCAAAAGTTTAGGTCAGCCCCAAATCATTGGTTAGGTGACAGCAAACTATTCCTTCAGCCCAGCTCCTCAGGCCTGCCTACGACAGACAGCAAGCGGATGGGAGGACATGATGCTTAAGGCTGGTTTGAGCCTGCCTTTGGCTCTGCTTGCAGCTGGAGCATGCTTAGTTACCAGTCCTGCTAAACTGACAGCCAGCCATGCTCAGCCACAGTTTATTATATAGACAAGGCCACATACACCAAGAATGCACACAGCGAGCCACAGTTGTATGCTTAGACTACATTCGCAGTGGGTTAAGTCTGAGCACATGGACTCCCAGAGAAGATGTCAACCCATAAGATCAGAAATGAAGTTACAGTCATGCATGTGTTTCCAGACTGTGGTAAGAGTGAGGTATTTACCTCACCTTCCTTTTTCCAGAATAAGGGTGTGAATGTGGATTATGACCATAAAGATGACAGGCTTTAAGTTGACTCTCCAACTTGCTCCTGGTAGGATGTTCATTTTCCCTTATCCTCTGGGTCTTTGAATTTGATGCTTGCTTGTCTTATAGAGTAATTTGCATTTTGGTATATGAGTCCAAGAAAGAATAATAGCATTTTACTTGTGTAAATGACTATAAAGTGCACCAGGGAAGGGGAAATTAGACTTTTATCTTTTGAAAGAATATTGAAATAAAACAGAGGAAGCTTCAGACTTTAGCCAAAGGACATTTCCTTATTTTGAATTTAAAATACCAAGAGAGTGGTATTACAAATCATAATTACGGAAGTAAAAGCTTTAGCTAAGGTTGTGTTGCTAAATACTCAAAATGACCTTCTGAGCAAAATCTTACCCCTTCAAAAAATCCTCCAAAATTAATGTATTCATTACAGTACTCAAAAGATTTCCATTTCAATTTATTGTCAAGGTTGAGAGGTTCTGAATAGGACTCCTGGGGAGAAGGGCAACTTTGCTATTAAAAAGATAGCACTTTGCTGCCTGAAAGCAATTCCAAACACTGACTAATTCAGCCACAGAATAAAACAGTGGCACAGGACAGCTGTGATTCCCCTTGCAACTCCCATTTCATAGTTGGGAAGCTGAGGCACAGGTGCTGAATACCTTCTTCAAAGCAACAGTCAATGACAAGGCAGGACTTGGACAGAATTTCTATACTCCAAGTATGAGCGGGCTATGAAGACTCCACACAGGTTATCAGGAACTTCCCTAAATGCCCCCCGTATAGTCAGAACAATCCTAATTCTGTCTTATGGCAGTGAAAGGGTGAATAACTATCTTGGGGGAGGAAGAACTTTTTCTTCATGACTCATATGGACCATTTGGATTTAAGTGGTTTTATTTATTTTTTTGCATTAAGGAAAAAAATCACCCACACAAAAGCTGTGGATGCCCAAAGAATCCATTTGACTAGCAGCAGTATCCATTGCTTCCCTTCTGCTCCTGGAGAAGACTCAGCCTAGCTCCTGAGCAGAGGTTTCTGCTCAGTGGGGTTTCTGTGACTCTTCCTGGGTCCTTAAGCCTAGAAGTGCCAACTGGAGGAAGACTGTGGCCCCAAATGTAGTTCTGTGAGGAGAAAAGGCTATGAACAGCAGCTCTGGAAGCTGCCTGCTCAGTCGCCCATGTGTTGGACAATGTGGAGGATGCAGTGAAAGCCGGAGTTTGTCCAAGAGCCACGCAATTGCTGAGCTTTGAGAACAAATCAAGCAACAGACAAGGAAAATATGATTTCCTTCAAAACCTTCAAAAAAAGACCTGCCAATTTAGGTTTGCAATGGGTTTGTGTGACAAGGTTTTGGTAGCGGCGTGGGAGGCTACAGGGGTGGTTTCTGCGAGAAGCTGCTAGAAGCTCTCTCTATGTCCAACAGAGTCAATGCCAGCCGGCTCCATGACAAGCCCACTGCTGACCAAGGCTGAGCCCATCAGTGACATGGTTAGCGCCTCTGGGATTGCACAGTTAGGAAAGGGAAAAAGTTACTGCACAAGAGCAAATGCAGCCAAAGATAGCAGTGAGAATATTGGAGAGAAATAGTCCCACGGACAAAAAGGTCAGTGAAGAAGGGGAGGAGAGGTGCTCCAGGCACTGGAGCAGAGATTCCCCTGCAGCCCATGATGCAGCCCATGGTAAGGCAGGCTGTCCCCCTGCAGCACATGGAATTCCATGGTGGAGCTGATCTCCACCTGCAGCCCATGGAGGACCCCACACCAGAGCAGGGGCATGCCCAAAGGAGGCTGAGATCCCATAGAAGGCCCACACTGGAGCTGGCTCCTGGCAGGAACTGTGGCCCCATGGGGAGAGAAGACCACACTGGTGCAGGTTCGCTGACAGGACTTAGGACCCTGCAGAGGACCCACGTAGTCTGTTCCTGAAGGATGCACCCCGTGGAAGGGACCCATGCTGGAGCAGTTCGTGAAGAACTGCAGCCTGTGGGAAGGACTCATGTTGGAGAAGTTCATGGAGGATTGTCTCCCATAAGAGAGACTCCATGCTGGAGGAGGGGAAGGGTGTGAGGAGTCCTCCCCTGGGGAGGAAGGAGTGGCAGGGGCAACATGTGATGAACTAACCGCAATCCCCATTGCCCGTCCCCCTGCACTGCTGGGAGGAGGTAAAGAACTGCGGAGTAAAGTCAAGCCTGGGAAGAAGGGAGGGGTGGGGGAAAAGCGCTTTTAAGATTTGGTTTTATTTTTATTTTTCATTATTCTACTCTGATTTGATTGGTAACAAATTCATTTCCCCAAGTCGAGTCTGTTTTGCCCATGATGGTAACTGGTGAGTGATCTTTCCCTCTCCTTATCTGTACCCACATACTTTCCATTATATTCTCTTACCTCCTCCAACTGAGGAGGGGAATAATAGAGTAGCTTTGGTGGGCACGTGGCATCCAGCCAGGGTTAACCCACTATACAGGTCAAGACAAAGCTGTGGGACATGTATAAGTGTGGCTTCACCAAGTAACCCTCTAGCTGAGGTGAGCCATCTATCTCAGTTCAACTATTACTACATCAAGCTGAGAAGGGGAAAGGCCTAAGAGACCCTCCACCAGTCTTTAACAATAAAAGACACTTGTAAAAGTGACTGTCACTAGGAAATAGACTTTGAGGTGACAGGTTTTCTGCAGGAATAGGGGGGAGTTTTGAATAGAAAGGTCCAGATTTAATTTCGTTCTTGATGGATCTGAATCCCAAACAGTGGAGGATCTGCATCTGAGCCAGGGGGATGACTTACGGAGTCTTACTTATGGAAAGGAGGAAAAGGGGTTTCCATCATCTCCTAGAGTTTAAAGTTGGTAGTAAATCTTTCAGCCAAACATCCTGCACACTGTGAGCTATGGATTCTGCTTCTCTGCTGAGCCTATGTGCGTTTGACAGTGTAGGCTATGTCCAGGTAAGGCGTCAGTTGACTCTCGACATGAAGGAACTATCTGCACAGGTCAGATAAAAGGTGAATTTCTTTCTTTCCAGTTTTCTTAAGGTGGAAAACTGGGAGAAACACTCATGACCTAAATCCTCAGACTCACAAGCCTCTGAGATAAAGCTCTGCTAAGAAAAAGTCCAGCAGGTATGGAGAACACCTAGTAGTGTTTCCACAGACATTATTGTTTGCTAAGATACAGTCTGACTTGATGAGTTACTACCACTTCCATTGTGCAAAGGAATAGCCAAGTAGAACTCTTTTAGAGGTGGATGCAATTCCAGTGGCTTCACTGAGATGAAACCTACCTACCCCAGACTGGAATCTGACCAAGTGCGTGAGACACTGGCAAGTGTCTTACAAAGAGAATACTCAGAAGCATCAAATCTGTGGCTGCCCCATCCCTGATAGTGTTCACGGCCAGTTTGGACAGGGCTTTGGGCAACCCGGTCTAGTGGGAGGGGTCCCTGCCCATGGCAGGGGGGTTGGAACTGCATGATCTTTATGGTCCCTTCAAACCAAAACCAGTCCCTGATTCTATGAAACTGTTCTGTCAAATCTATGATAAGCACCTGATTGAAGTTATGCATGCTTAAAAAAAATCCCTTGAAAGAATGCTCCCCAACAGGTAGACAGTGCATTAATGAAAGCAAGTATTTCCCTCAAATTATGCCAGAGGAGAAGCTAATTACTGGGAGAATGAGGGAAGAAAAGGATCTCCACCTCCTGCAATCTGAGAGTACTGTGCTATTTTTGCCTCTTGAAATCTAATTTCCATGAAACATTTCTGCAGAGTGCATATTTTCTGAACATGAATTCCTTAGCAGCCTTACTAATACAAATGCCGTAATTCCGGAAAAAGAAGAGACAGTTCCCTGCTCCAAAGGCCTTTGACTGGGAAAGACTATTTCAAACAGACCTACAGCTCATGCCATGGCATTGTAACCACTGCCCAAGTGGGAGTCAGACTGACAGAGGCAGACTCAAAGTCCCCACAGGCAGGTGGTGGGGAGTGCACGTATTATCTCCAGTGGCATAGGGTTATAAATACAATATATAAAATATAACTAGATCTCCACTTTGATTTTAATGTTCTCTGCCAACTCATCCTGATGGCAGATTCTGGTGTAACACAGTGAACAGCATTTGCTTGTCTCATTAGCTGGTTTCATTCAGTGGAGTTTACAACAATAATGACGTAATCTGCAGAGCATTTCTGCGAGTATCTGTATGCTTTGAGCACTGCCACTTGAACGTTCCCTGCTTCTTCAACTCCTCTTCAATATCATTTTTATCCCATCTGCACCACTCTTCTGACCTCCTGCCACTCAGCAGATTTCAGAAAAACACTTGTGCTTTTCCCAACTAACCTCACGTTCAGAAGAACAAATGTTTCATGTTCAGAAGAACAAATTGGCATGCTGAGACAGGGTCAGCCACTGTGAAGCATCTGCCCGAAATCACTGTGAACGCTACCCTGGCAATGGGCTGAAATCCCGTCCCTGGGAAGTGGGAGTCAGGCTCAGCGTCTGCTCCGGAGACCACCACGACAGTATCACCAACAGCAGGAGCTCTGTGGCTGCTGCTGTGGGAGATACTGCCTCCTACCCCAGTGTATCTGTGGAGTGGGCTGGCTCACAGATGCCCTGGCTTTGCCCCAGGAAGATTGCTGCTAGATATCTGCAGTGAAGAACAAAACTCCTAGGGGTTTTATCATTGCCACTGAAGATGGAGAGAGATGCATGGCAGAATCCTGCTTCTAGCGCTGGTTTGGCGTTGGCACTTGAACTCGTGATCCTGTCCCACATCATCGGCCTGTGGTGCCATCCCATGCCTTCTGCCTTGGGAACGGAGAGAAAGCCAGCATAAGGGGACTGGTAGGTGGTTGACAACTTATCTACTCATCACCCCATCATCCCTCGTTGTTTCTACGCAGTACTACATGAGGTTTGGACCTGTCAGCATTAGCCAGTCTTCTCCCCACAGGTGGAAGCCCTTCTCAAAGCACGCACAATATGTCAAGGGCTATGGTCAAGGTGCCAGTTTCCACAGTGGGCACTCTTGCCTCAATCTCCGAAGAACCATTGGCTGAAGGAGGAAGGAAGAAAAGCCCTTTCTATTGCTCCTGCAGGAGCAAGAAGAAAACAAAATTTGGTGCTGCCTCTTCTCTGAAGTTGATGTTACCCTTGGCATGAGCAACCAGCCAAAACTCAGGGTCCTGCGGGTTGTTTCCATTCTTAGGGGAAGCTGTGGCAGTCTTCTATGCCTTTGATGGATCCCTAATCTTTGAAAAGTCTGGTTTTCCTGGACACCAGAAGACTCAAACAACAGGAGACTGCCCTCTGCCCAGAGCCTTGACTGAGAAGTCCCCCACCTCTGGCACTTCTTTTAGTGCCAGGCTCTCAGCAGCTGTGATGCTGAAGACTTTCTCTGCTGCCTCCATTCCCAGTTTCTGTGGGTTTCCTGCTCTCCTCTCCCAGGCACACAAATTGCCCTTGCTCACACTGTGCCCTGAGCATGCCCCCAGGTTTAGGCAGTGAACAGCCACTGTTATTTTAGCTCTTCAATGTGAAGAGCTCTTACTTTCTCCATAAAGCTCTCGGAGAAAACATCTTATGCTCCTTATGCCATAAGAAAATCTGAAATATTACATACATTACATTAATGCTTCAGAGGCTCATTTACAGCCCTATTATAACTGCTCAATGGTAACCTGGACATACATAGCAGCATGACTGTCACCATGGTCTGTAATGTGCTGACCTTTGCATACACAGCAGTTTTTACTCTCCCTGAAGCATAAACCAACAGCCTCTGCACAGAACAAACTCAGAGGCAGTGCGCATTACTGTACCCTGGAGCAGTGCCTCTTTTCTCCTTTGGGATCTGGGGAGGGAAGACATGCAATAAAAGGAATTATCCATCCCGATACATCTGGCCTGTGTGCCATGTCTTCAGAAGCACCCCCCTACCAGGCTGTGCCAGCAATGTGCTGCCTGATTCTACCTCAGTCACATCCAGGCCTTTTGCCTGCCCTGTCAGCCAGCCATGGCTCAGGCTCTTGGTAGCACAGAACATTCCCGGGTCCACAAATAGCCCTCAGCGTGCAACACCACTTCCTCTCTTCAGGAACAAATAACTCAGTGTGTGGATTCAAAGTGGGACACTTGAAGGCTCTTCAGTGGCTCCGCACATGGCAGGACCGAGCCCGGCAGCTCTGACTCACAAGCAGGATGGTGCAGCAGGTCTTGCACGCAGGCAGTTGCCTTGCTCCTCTCTGGGAGGCCACTGGCCCCACCGCAGGTAACTCAGGTGGACCTAAGGTGGGTCCTGGACCAACATATTTTGCACACGAAAGCATAGAAATGAAATGGGCATCAGAGTATAAATTGAGTGGGATCCTCAATGGAGAGGACTTCCATGGAGGGTGGAAAAGGGAACCAGCTGTCCTGAGAACACTGTCTTCATTCACAGGTCAGAGCCTTCACTGAGAGCAGGGTCAAAGGGATAGTGAGGCACCCATGAGCCACGCACAACAACCTTTTTTAAAGTCTTCATGTGTTATACTTTCACAGTTCAATTTCTTGCAAACAATCCCATTCAGAGGCATAAATTGTAACTTGCCAGGGGAAGGCTGTTGGGAAAGAGAATTTTTGAATTTCAATGGACTTTGAAGGCAGAGTTTCTGCTCAAGACAAGCTCACACCTTTCCTGCATGGAAAGTTGTATTAGAATGAAATCCAGTTAGGGTGAAAATGCACTCAAACACAGAAACCCAGCCCTGAGCCCCAAAACTACCCAAAAAAGTATTTTTATTTTCTCTTTCGTTATTTTTTATCTCAGCTATTAACATTCTGCTGGTATCTCCATTCACATGTGAACTGGACATGTCCCTTCACTTAAATCTGTCTGCAGAAACAAAAGCAATACTCTTACTCTTGGTAAATATAGGTAAAAGCAGAGTGCAGGTGCTCCTTGCAGATAAGGTAAAAAAGCAACTTCAAGTATTAGCAACAACTTTCGAATTTTTAGTAGCTGTGTGCCAGAAAGCTGGGATATGAATACATAATTCATCTTTGTCTTTATTCAAGCACAAAAAATCTGGGTTCAGAGACAGGTTAAGTGACAGGATTTCTCTATTGTAAGAAAAGACAGCACTGAGGTTATGTTCAGTTCTATCGGACATGAGCATTTGATTTGTTTCGAGTTACAAGATCAAACAGTATCAAAAGAGGTGCCCATTTGGGGACTAGCATCTGAATTCCAGCTATGGCAAGAGGCCACAACAACAACAGACTCATTTCTAAAAAGATATAAACATGATTGATCTGAATCACCCAATACCTTGACCAAGGCAACAAGCCACAGCAGGGTACAGGCACACCACAGCCATCAGCCAAATCACACACACCCAGTGCAGAGGAGTAGGACCAAAATCACCCTGGTCCTCTATCCCACCTCTTCTCCATCAGATAAGACAAACCACGACACCCTTAGTCTCACCAGCACTGCCTCGCTATGTGTCATGAGGTTTATTCCAACCCTGGCAGTAGGTGCTGCAAGGGGGCAAGGCAGACCCTGGCCCCTCATGCCTGAGCTCTTCACACAGCGCCAGTGTGGGTCTCCATTTTCCATATTGTTTGATGTCCAAGCATGGCAGGCCACACAGAGCTGACAGCTCACATGGTCTTATGCCTAGGGTCTTATCCCTACGGTCTTATCCCTACAGTTTTGTCACTTTTCTTCTGGAAACAGGCCAGGTTTCCAGAAATGATGCTGCTTTGGAAACCTGGCTCTCAAATCCAACATGCCTGTTTCCCAGGTCTGGAGGAAGGTGAGGGGCAGAGATGCTCTTTGGGTGGTTTGGGGGATATGAAAGTGTTGTGTGAAGATGTCTGCTTCAAAATGTCTACCTCAGGGCAA
This sequence comes from Psittacula echo, assembly GCF_963264785.1. Lineage (NCBI taxonomy): Eukaryota > Metazoa > Chordata > Aves > Psittaciformes > Psittacidae > Psittacula > Psittacula echo. The sequence goes on along the minus strand of NC_137738.1, from coordinate 31,053,120 downwards.
CTAAGAAAGTTGTCCCATGGACAACTACAGCACTGGTTCCTAAAGGCACGTGACCAGGAATTTTTAAAACTGATTAGCTACTGATACGTGTTTCACATTTGTGTCAGCCCCGCACAGTGAATTATAGCTTCCCAGATCTTTTATGTGTTGCAGTTGAATTTCTTTTTTGATATTAAGGACTGCATTCTTTTTCTTTGTAATATATTTTTAAGAGTGACAAGAGATCGATAAAAACATGCAATTTAGGGATCTATAAAACCCACATAATTTAGCTTCATATCTCATGCTTTAATAAAAGAAGACATACCGGTCAGCTGGTTTGCACGCAGGTATATATATCTATGTCTCTGGTTAGGTTCATGTTAGGCTTTGTGCTTTTAAGCTATTTAACACTTAATTAGGAAAATCAAAATATAATTAAAATATTGCAATGTGAGTCTCTTCTCCTCAGCTGCAATGAAAAATAACAGCCTGCCCCCATTTTTTGCATGGGAAAGAAAGAAAAGGAAGCATTAATCATAGAATCATAAATCACTCCCTATCCCTTGCATTTTTTATGGACATTTGTTGCAGTTACACAAATGAGCAGTGTTTTTCTATAGACTTTCCTCTGTAGGCCTGGATGACTGTGACAGACAGTCAGCAGCCAGCCTCATTTATAAATAACTTCTGGCTACTTAATGTGACCCTGCCTGGAAAGCGAAAAGCTGTGAAGCAGAGAGCCCTGATGCTCTCCACGGGGATCTCATTCTCCGCATAAAGAACAGAGCTACCAGCTAGACAGAGAGCTCAGAGCTGCTCAGCTGCTTGCCAGCGACTCTGCGTATAGAATCAACCAGCCACACGAATCAGTCCCTTGATCGCAGCCACAGTCACACCAGGCCAGTGGAAGAAGCCAGGAGAAAACTCTCCTTCTGTGAGAGTGAGTGGCAAGCTGCTGAATCACTCTGGCAGGCAGGAGTCAGCATGTCTAGGGGAAGGGAAAGTCAATGTCTCCTGGAGGGAATATTAATAATAAAAACCAAAGCAAGGACATTCAGGACTCAAACAGATCTTTGCATTTAGTCAAAAAACATTCCAAGAGTGGCTCCATGCACAAATTAATATTTCAGGAGCCATAAAACAATATTCATTTTATATTTATGATACAACATTATTCATCCACTAGGGTTTCAAAGTGTTTTACAGCCGTGCACTAAGAAGGCATCTCGTTTGCTGTGAAATGCAGCCATCTTGTCACAGGAGTGGTTGACAGGACTGTCTAGGGCACAAGGGAAAAACGGCTGCCATCAAGGAAATCTCACAGAGCTCTGCCTTGCTGCTCCTCTTCTCCAGGTCTAGGATGAGTCCGTGTACTTGCAGGAGCTGGGCTTAGGGAAACAAGTGGAAAAATTAGGTACAGCAGCCACAGTTGAATAGAGAAGTTTTAGACAAATTCTTATTGAAACCTGACTGGTCCAATGCGGGTAAATGAAGATGTAATAACATGCAAAACAGATTTTATCTTCCTTCCCCTCAGTCAGGTGGCAGAAGAAACTATAAATGTCTGTCAGGAGCAACTCCTGTTTTGGAACTCAGAGCAAATCCTCAGGAGCCACCAGCACTGCAGCAGGAAAACCACCGTGGGGGAGATCCTCTCCCTGCTGGGGATCATCCCCTTCTCAGAAACTGGAGGGGGGGGCTTCCATTTCTTCTTCTCTCCACCCCTGGCAGCCTTCTCCCAGCACAGGAAAAGGGATGCAAAGTTAACCCTTTGTTTACTGGGGACACTCGTTATTCACCAGCCCATGTATATATACACCCCTTCCATAGGCTGAATTTACGTGAACAGTCAATTCAATCAGTGACAACCGGTAATACCCTTCAGAAGAAAAAATGCAGAATGCAACACCTCTGCCACCAAACTAAATAATCCCGTATACATAAATATTCTTGAAATACAGAATCTGTATCAGAAGCAACAGAAGTTGTGATACGGGATGTGCTTTGTTCCAGTCTTATGCAGATTAAGAGTCAAATAATGCAATTTCAGAGACAGACACAGCCCCAAATCCAATTTTCCTCTCAAATAGAAGTACAATAAATAAAATGGGTGGCCAAAACAACCTACATAACTCCAAGCAATGCCACATACTTGTATTTTTCTTGTGTTTAGGTATATGTGTCCATACACATGTACATAGACATGAATATGAAGTTATATTTACTGAGAGACGACGTTTGCTTTTGGCCTCTCTATGGAGACTGAGTATTTCTAAAATAACCATTAGAACTCCAGAGAGAAGGGAAAGTGAAAAAACTTTTAATTTTCATCTGGAAAAGACTTCTGCTTATTGATAGGACTTCTTTCTGCTACAAAGTTTGCTAGGAAAAAGAAGAAAGAAAATGGTAGCTGCAGCTTACTTAGCACAAATGCAAGCATAATTTGGTGGAAATGTATGTTAATAGGCATCTGAATCTGATGATACAGAGCACAGCAAAGAGCACACAACCTCCTATAGCTCTCTGAAAAAACGAGGACAACCAACGTGTGCCACTGGAGGGTTTTCAACTGAGGTACACAACGAGCCCTTCTAGCTGCGTGTGGCATACCAGACAGCACTTGTAGCTGCTTGAGAAAGACCTTCAAGTCCCCTAGGACAGCAAGCCAGGTGCTAGCACTATTTTACAGCCAGGGGAAGGATGCATCACAGAAGGATTTGCCTTGTAAGAACCTCTCAGCTGGACCCTGCCAGTGATCAGCAACCTGCTCTCCCAAATCCCACCTTCCCCAGCCTAAGCACTGCCATAGGCTTGCTGTCCCCCTCATGCCTGAAACTGCGCCTAATTTTATAGTACTGCTTCTATCTTTAAACATTCACTCAACATACTCTTAAAGAAAGTTTCCCCCTACGCCTCTGTGTACGCTGGATTACCAATCACGTGGGCGCTATGTAAATGCTTGCAGAGTACAGCGGAGTATTTGGTGTAAAAATATTTAAGAGTTCAAGGGGGAGTTAGAAATCTATAAGATCAGCAAGCCAGGGTAAGAGGCTAATTCAACAGAGCTTAGCTGGGACTGTGCAAGCAGCAGAGAGGGATTCCAGCTGTATCTGAGCTCCAAGCAAGATCACCTGTTTAGTGGTGTCATCTCACCCTAGTAAATTTCCATTGCCTACTCATGCCTCAAAACTTGACATTGTTCCCAGCTTCGTAGAAAAATAGTAAATTTGTGGGTGACAATTAACATGTACAGTAAAACTTATATAGATGAGAAAAGGGATTGCAAGGGGTCTAGCCTGTATTTCAGTCCCAGTCCCATTCCCAGAACCTCTAGTAAATTGCAGGAACAAGCATTTTCCAGCTCAGCGCTGTGATGCTGTTACCTGGGTGCTTGTATTTGTCATGACACACATACCCAGGAACAATCTGGAAGGTGGGTCTTTCAATTCAGACAAGAAAATCTTTTAAAAGCAACCCACTCTTATAAAATGATAGCTCTCTGCTAGTGAATCTAAGCCAAGAACTCTGGGGACAGTGAACACCTTAATGTTCATTTAACATTTGTCTTCTATTAAAACCCCTGATCACCCCATGGACTTAATCTTCCCAGCCATAAAATGAACCAACAGTATTTACTTACCTGGTTTGTGGCTAGAGATGTCTGCAGTAAAGGACTTGCAGAATGAAGTAATGAATGAAGAAAACCTTCTTGTCTGCCACAGTGTTCACCATTTTTGGAAGGACATAGTGTGAAGAGCATGTTGAGCAGCTGAGGTATCTGATAGACTGGTTTATACAGACAACTGTGTCAATCATAAGCATAAGGCCACTGTTGAAAGGCTCTGCAGGTCAACTGGACATTGCTGTGCTGTCCCATTGGGACAAAAGGATGAGGTGGATGGGATGCGGTCGCGGGAAGAGCCCCTCTCTGCAGCACCAGCATGTCTGGGAGAAGGCTTGACACAGGGCAGGGCGTACAACAGGGAAGCAGAAGTTGTGCTGAAGAACAAGTCACTCTCCTATCTCAACACTATTGTTTACACCATGAAAAAAGTTTCCATCCCAGATTCCCTGATCAAGTTGCAGCACAACCACCATAATACGATGTCCTGGTTTAGCAGTAGCAGTCATTTTTTCTACTGGTGCAGTGCTGTGTTTTGACTTTCGACCTGGGAATAATATGATAAAGCTGATGTTTTCAGTTGTGGGTCAGAATGTTTACCCTGACCAAGGACTTTGTGAGTCTCCTGCTCTGCCAGGGAGGAGGAGAAGCCGGGAGGAAGCAGGGACAGGACACCTGACCCAAACTAGCCAAAGAGGTATTCCATACCACAGCACGTCATGCCCAGGAGGTAGAACGGAGAGCCCCCGGAAGGGCTGGATCACTGCAGGGTGGGGGTGAGGTACCGGTTGGTGAGCGGTTGTATTCTCTTCCTTGTTATTTCCTTTATCATTATTACTATTAGTGGTAGCAGTAGTGATTTGTGTTATACCTTAGTAATTAAACTGTTCTTATCTCAACCCGTGGGAGCTGCATTCTTTTGATTCTCCTCCCCGTCCCTCCAGAAGCGGAGGGAAGAAAGGTGGGGGGGAAGTGGACTTTGTGGTTCTGATTTACGGCCTGGGCTTAAACCACGACAGTTCTTTTTGGCGCCCAACGTGGGGCACGAAGGGTTGAGATAACGACAGATCTGACCGGAGTGTGTCTAATCGTATTTGTGATAAGCATTCAGTGTTTTAGATTAATAGTCACTCGTCACAATGCTGATTTATTGGCTCTCAAAGTTGTTGTTTTTGATCTCACAGTCTCAATATGCCGTAGGTTACTTAGAGCCGGTATTTGCTGTGTTGGTGTTTTTCAAGTATGGGGCTTGGGCTAAGGTTGTTGTCTCGTTGTATTTTGTAGCAATGACTTGTAATACAATAGAAGGATTGATCATGAAACTGATCTGGCTTGTGTTCCCAGTGTGGTCACCACCTTTATACTTTGGGATGGACGTGGCCATGGACTTGTACCTGGCCGTCCCGCTGCTCTTCACTGTCCTGGCCCTCGTCCTCGCCTCCGTCTTTGTGAGGCTGCGGGGAGCCGAGGGAGAGCGGCCCCGGGAGCCGGCGGCGGCCGAAGCAGCCCGGGAGAGCGGCCCCGGGGACCAAGCGGCGGCGGGAGCGGGGCCGGAGGCCGGGAAGGAGGCGGCTGCCGAGCAGCGGGAGGAGGCGGCGGAGGAGCAGAGCCCCGTGGCCGAGTCCAGCCCCGCGGCGGCCGAGAGCATCCCCCGGCAGCCGCTCCCTGCCGAGCCCCGCGAGCCTGAGCCCCAGGAGGATGCAGGAGACCAGGCAGCATTTCCCAGCAAGGCAGAGGAGGAAGATCTGGACTCGGAAAAAGAGAAGCTGGTGGTGAGAAAGCCTTCAAGCACAGCAGCTACACTAGCCCCAGTGACAAGTACAGCAGCATCATTTGAGAGTTCTGAATGGCCTTTGGGTACCCTTGGGACCTGCCTGCTGATTGTGATGGGGATCAGCATGTTGGCACACACACAAAGTGTGTTCTACCCACGACCATTTTGTCTGATCCTGAGAGTTAAGCAGAGTCAGGTTTGGGTCTTGTCTGGGTTTAGACAATACAGGGGGACCGAGAGGTTTTCCCCAAGGCTGGACAGTCATGAGTGTCAAGGTGTGTGGGACAGTATGGGCGAGTATCTAATCCACTGGGCCCCTCCAGTGCTTTGGAAGCGTCGGAGATGGAAGGCAGCTGTGTGGAGTCCCCGACAAGTTGCAGAGACTGCTGCAGGGGAGGGTGAATCATTTTGAGCCTGATGGGCCCATGACACTTCAGGCCATCAGGGCAGAGATGCAACATAGAGATGGACTCATGATCGAGGGGTGGACTTTGCAATGGGCCTCTCTTGCTCTGAAAGACTGTTACAAGTGATGGTATATTGAAAATGTGGGATCTGAGCATGACATGAATGGTATGGAATAAGGGGTGGATACTGTCCTGGTTTAGCAGTAGCAGTCATTTTTTCTACTGGTGCAGTGCTGTGTTTTGACTTTCGACCTGGGAATAATACTGATAAAGCTGATGTTTTCAGTTGTGGGTCAGAATGTTTACCCTGACCAAGGACTTTGTGAGTCTCCTGCTCTGCCAGGGAGGAGAAGAAGCCGGGAGGAAGCAGGGACAGGACACCTGACCCAAACTAGCCAAAGAGGTATTCCATACCACAGCACGTCATGCCCAGGAGGTAGAGCGGAGAGCCCTCGGAAGGGCTGGATCATGGCAGGGTGGGGGTGAGGTACCGGTTGGTGAGCGGTTGTATTCTCTTCCTTGTTATTTCCTTTATCATTATTACTATTAGTGGTAGCAGTAGTGATTTGTGTTATACCTTAGTAATTAAACTGTTCTTATCTCAACCCGTGGGAGCTGCATTCTTTTGATTCTCCTCCCCGTCCCTCCAGAAGCGGAGGGAAGAAAGGTGGGGGGGAAGTGGACTTTGTGGTTCTGATTTACGGCCTGGGCTTAAACCACGACATACGACCACTAAGCATCTCTCTACCCATGGCTGCTCTCAGCTGATGCCTCTTGCAGAACAGCGATCTTTCTCTTGTGTCTCCCAAGGTAAGGGCAGGGAGCAGATCTGTGCTGCTCCCCTGATGATCAGAGCGCCAATTAAGGACTGCCTTTCAGTGCTGCAACTCAAGCAAAAGTCAAAAGGCCGCACTTCACTCTATTTGCGTTTTCCTTCCACGATGCTTGGTCACCAGCAAATACAGGAATAAAACATTATAACAGACAGCTCAGATATATCCAAGTGGTTCTCTGCTCTGGTGTCTGGTCAGTACTCAACTCCTTTTGCTCTTCCCTCTGTTTAACATGTCACGCTGTCCACACACACAACCCCTCACCCCCTTTTAGGGCATAGAACCTCATGCCACCTCATCCTACACTGCCTCACTGCTCCTGAGCCTGGTCCACACAGCCATCAACACAGGTGACAGGCAGCATCATTGCTGGGCTTACTGGAATCTCCCTATCAAGCACACGACAAGCACAGCTCAGCTAACTCGTGCCCCTGCCGAGGCATCCGGTGCCATCTGCTGAGCATTTAAATACTCTTCAGAGGATGGAGAAGGCTGTGTAGGATGAGCTGGGTTCACAGGTAGGTTTGGCGTGGGACTGGCCACAGGCAGGGCCAGATGGCACTGCAGGACTCATCACAAACACAAATCTCCACACAGGGTTTCTGGTTACCAAACAAATAATTACTATGTCCCTTTAGGATGTGTATAGCATGTGCCAGCACAATTACCACACGTGGAGCAGAAAGGGACAGTGCCATAAAACAGCAGTCAATAATGAAAATTATCCCAGGAGGGAAGGCAGGGAGGGAGAGACCTTAGCTCTTCCTCTTCTTTTTTTTCTTTTCCCCATGTTTAGCTCCTTTCAGTTTCTCTCCCTCAGCTTCTTCCATTGTTTTTTCGATCACTGCACAATTTTTTCCACAGTCAAATATTTTCAGTGTTTTCAGTTCTTGATGGGTGCAGGCTTCTCCTTCTGCCAGGCAGGGACAGAAATGCTGGAAGGCAGAAGCATAGCCTCTTTCAAGTCGGTCACCCATGAAGGCAGCTACAGATGACCCGCAAGCTCTACGAATGCAGCCCCGTCTTGAAGCTTAATGCTCTTGTAAGGCTGCTTATGGTAATAGAACTCAGCATTCACTATGAATAATCACAGATTTTATTTATAGTGACAAAATGAGAGGCCCTTTTATGCAATATTCGCTTGGGTTACCTAGGTCAATAGCAGCCTAGTCACAGTGACTCATACTGGGGAATTCAATATTTTAAGCACAGCCCAGTTTTAGTCTGAGCTTGGCTTGCCTTCACTAACTGCCTTGATCTCATTTTCCTCCTTCGCTACCCAAAAGAGACTACAGCATTCAAAGTATTCCATGAAGTACAGCACCTGGCTCTTCTTATCCTATCAGACATGAGTCAGTGATCAAAGACACAGAAAGGGGTGCTCATGCTGTCTTTTGGAAGAGTTTTGCCCAGTGATCTATAGAAAACAGGGGCACATGTGTAGGATGGGGCACTGCAGAGGCTCCCAGCTGTCGTACCAGGACACCATCCCTGAAGGATCAGACTGTTGCTGCTTTTATAGTAAAGCCACCTGAGGACCCAGGCAGGTGAGTGATTCATGCAAGGTCATGTGAAAACCAAACAGAAGATCTGGGAATAGAGCTGTGAAGCTCTCAGGACAAGACCCCACCAGGAAATTGCCTGCAGGTTCAGACAACTGAAGGAAGAGTGATGCTTGCTGAAGCTTTTTGCTCTCCCTTGACATGTAATGAGCAACCTGTTCCTTTTGTCCAGGCACAAGGTCCCGCTTTTCCAGTGCAGCTTCAAAGAGGATGTGCGAAAGCATCCCCCACTAGAGGTACAAGGTGGTACAAGGGCTACCCTAAAGCAAAGGAGGGAATAAAAGTGTCAAATAAACTGCATCATTTGGACTGGAGGACTTCCCTCATCAGGGACCTGAGAGCTCTGCCATGACAAGCTCAGGCAAGTCATCAGAGAGGATTTTAGCTCTGTACAGTCAAAACCCTTAAAAACAACAGCAGTGAACTGCTGTGCACCGGTGTGCCTCCAGTCCTGGGAAGATCCACCCAGCCTGGTCCCACGATGTATGAACAGAGAAAAGCCACTGCACAAATCCACCAGGAACTAAGGGAAAGGAGGAATGTAGTGGGCACACAATCTTTTGTGATTATAAATTACTTTACAAGCTTTCATGCAAGGATAAGCTCCCTTATTTTTTACCTTATGGAGTTAACTTGGGCTCTCATTGAACACATGGACCCAAACCATGGGCCTGAAATACCTGACAAGTCAGGACAGATTAGGAACAGCCCTGCTGGAGTCCACAGTGCCTCGAGGACTGCTGGAAGGCAGTTCAGACCTGGATGCCTCACATTGTGTTGGGGTATCGATTGACCCCTGCACTGCCAACACACTGAGTGCACAACAGGCAACAGGGCAGAATGTTCAGTGGCTGTGTCAGCCCCAGGAGGTGATGCGTGCTCTGCAACTGGCTTTTAAACATGCCATTCGAAAAGCTCCCTGAGATTCTGCAGCATGCAAGCCGCCACCATTTTTCACACAATCATAATTTCAGGGTGTCTTTTATTTTTCCCCCAGTAAAACTGGCCAGAAAAGAAACTACTCTGAGACGAGAACTAAATCGCTCTGATTGAAGTCTTTGCTGTTTAGAAGGCTCATTATTGGAACAATGGACATAATAAAGTGATGCTTGTTTACATGACTTTTCCATTAGCAGAGGAGAATTTGTGGGAGGTGTAAACTTCCAGACATTCAATTTGAGCTGTTTAATGAAACATTTTAACTAAAACGAAAGGGTGATTTACCACCTAAGCTTATTGCTTAGTAAAAGTAGATGAGAACATTTTAGGTGCAAGTAAGAGATCAAGCCTACACTTTGTTTTTACACATTGCAGTACTTAACAACACATGCAAACTTCTCTGTGTTGTTACCCAGTTACAAACCCAGGCCACAGTCACTATTTCCAGGAGGTCCGTGACAGCCCTACTAAGTCTGCTCATGGAAGGAAAGGCTTCACTCAGCAGTCTCTAGTTACAGGGCTGGTCCTTCAAGGGCAGCAATGTCTGTGTTGGTGAAGGCATCATTGCTGTATGTCACACAGCATCTTTGGCCAGAGCAACGGAATCTCTTTTAGTAAAACAAAAACAACCCAAAAACCCCAAATGTTCAGCTAAAAACTGAGGTAATCCCTCCACTCTCCAGCAGAGCTTCTCCAGCAGGGAGATGTAAAAGGACTATCCGTTTACCCTGCAACCAAAACATTGCTTACTTCTAAAGAAGCAACAACTCCCTACATCTGTCCTAATGTGGCCAAAGTAGTGTGAAAACAAAACTTTGGTGTAAGACTTGAACAACAACCTGTTACCCACCATGTGAGACTCAAAGGGATTTATCATGCTCTCTTCTGTCCAGCCAAACCTGTTTGGCTGCTGAGTAAGGACAGCTCTTTGTAATTTTTCTGTGGATGCGATAGCAGGAAACAGCTGTCTCCTACACTGAGAACACTCATCTTACTGGGCATGACCGCTATCGTTGTAGGAAAGAATGCATAAAACAAGAGGAAGTTGTAGCTCACCCTACTGATAAACATGTTGACATGCTAGTGTGCTTTAGAGGAGTGCAAATGGAAACAGAGGTCGGAGCTGGTCAGGATGCTACCCCGTCTGTCAGTACGAGAAGGCACTCTTAGCCACCATGCTGCCACGTGGAAACATCACTTGTTCTAAGTTGATTATTGATCCTCCATATAGCTGCCTCTTCTGCAATTAAGTCTCTAGAGAGGATAGGGGAGAAAAATAACTTAGGAAACAAGAAGTATCAATAGCTGCTGCCGAAGTTCTGAAGAGCTTTATAGATTTAGGATGCTGGAACAAACACCACAAGCTTCCCTTGTAGAGAAACTATATTCTTACACAAAAAACCACCTGGGAGTTAGATTACTTCAAATGGAGTTATGAAAGGAAGGAATTCATACCCTGGAGTTTAGCTTTTGAACGTATCTTTATAAATAACAAGTTCTGCTGTGGATATACTGGATACAGCAGTCCACGGCTGACTCTGCTCTCCTAGGAAGGGCAAACATCCTCTGCTCTAGCACCAACATGCATTTCAGATGGTCTGAGCAAAAGACCTGAGGCCTCTCAGTTTCCCTATACTGTAACTCACTTCTAATGATGAATTTGCACTGCTTCATCTCCAGGATGAAAAAGTGTGCATTTCTATCCTCAAAGCCCCTGCTCTTCCATACCAGCAGGTCAGCAGCAGTAATAGCTGCCATTAGCTAATAGCATTTGAAGCATCTTTATGGATCAGCTGTGAATTTGTGCATGACATCCATATATAACATAGAGGAAAGGAGCTCCCTGCACATGAAATTTAAAAGAAAAAATAAATAATGTAGAAAATAAATCCAACCCTGGAGGCAAGCCAAAACCAAGAAATATAAGTGATGAGATGACATCAGCGTGGCCAGTGCAGTTCTCAGTTTTGAAGGACCTGGTGAATACACAGTTCTTACATTTGGCATTACAAACCAGAGAAATTCTGCCACGGGAAAAAAAATCTTAAATGCAGTTAAGATGTCCTCAAAGTAAACGTATGAAAAGCTTGATTTGTCCTGATGGATGGATAGACATTGTCACAGTTCACTTCATCTGACAGGACTAAGACTCATACATGGTACAAATTGATTCAGGAAAGAGACGACTGCCACGTGCTATTACTGCTATATTTGATCTTAATAACGATGTACTATAAACAGATTTTGTTGCATGGCTGCTTCAAGGGAAAAAATAGAGAAGCCCAGCAAGAATCAAAAATTCTCCTGGGCATGCTCCCCTTGACTTTGAAGGGTGGGAATAATCAAGTTAATTTTTGTCCTGCTTTCCCCCTTTTGTCCTCTCCATCCACCCCATCATCACTGCACTTGGTGCTCTTAAAGGATTTGCTAAAGGCAAGGGAAGGAAGGAACTAAATCCCTGCTGCTTGTGGCTTCCAGATGTTGAATCTAAACACTCTGGAGCTTAATTCTTTTTCTACCCTGTTTAGAAAAGAAATTCTGGTTTAGTTTAACCTTCTGTCATGCAAGACAAGCAGAGCTTTAGGATTCCTACACGCTCTGGCCACTTGCCCCAGTGTCATTGCCTGGACATATAGAATGGCTGCACCTCTGGGGAGTTTAAATAAACAGTATCACTGAAGGATAAATGCAAAGCAGTTAACCCTCCTCTTGAACACACAACTTTGTGAAGCAGAAAATAGGCAGTGGTAATGTGGGGGCGCAGGTGACATCCTCCGCTCCCTCACCCAATGCACAGCACAGCAAAGGCTGGAAAACACATTCCCCAAGTTCCGTTGGTAGACACTCCACCTGCAGAGGAGAAGCATCCAGCCTGGCACACAGAGCCATGCCCTGTGTCCGAGCAGAGAGAGCTCTGCCCCTGGCGCTGCCCAGCACTTCCAATCCAAGGTGATCCTGGATGTGTCACTGCCTGTCCCTCTGCCAGCAGTACAGCAGCCTCCCATGAGGAATGGGGAAAAAAGACCTATTTGTTTACATGGGATCAGTCACTGGATGTTTGCCTTTTTTTGTTTTTTTTTTTTAACTCCATGAATAGCCCTTATTTCTTCTTGGACGCTTCCTGCCAATGAGAGCAGAGGAGAAGGGAAACAAGATACAATCAGTGTGTTAGCAAAATTCACCCTTTACCATCAGAAAACCCCTAAAGATTTCCCTTTTTCTTCCATTTCCTTTCTAAAGCAAACAATTGAAAGCAATCCACCAGAGAGTATGATTCATCATAAAAATCTCTCTGTCTAATCAGAATGCCCCAAAAGATTTTTGTCGTCTTATAATTATGTTTTAGCAGCGCTCCTTCACAGCTTAAATGAACCAAGGCAAGAAATCCCTTGGAGTCCCACAGCCCGTTATCTGATGGGCAGCTTCAGTCCCAGGTCACAAAGCAGAAGTTAAAATTGATTTCATTACTGTCAAGGGCAACCTGTCTGACACCAGATTATCACACTTCTTCCCACCTTCTTCCACTCTCCTCATCCCAGCACTTGTGGGCATAGGCACACGTGTGCTTACACACACTTAGCCCAATTTCCTTATCCATGTGTCATATCTCCAGCAGATTTTGACAGCTATACAGGTAGAGGCTGTGAGCTGAGTATATTTACTCAGAAAAATATTTAGCTGTAGCACGGTGAGCTGGAAGGAGAGGGAATTGGAAGGACATAATGAAGAAAGCGGCAGCAAATGAAAAGATAGAGTGGGTAAGTAAAGAAGAAAGAGCCCTTAACAAAAATGCACAGCAAATAGAGAAATGCAAAAGATTGTTTCTATGGCAATGTAAGTAAGACTGCAAAACTGCTGTCTCCGAGCAAATGTATTTAAAACAACACATGATGCAACTGAGGTAACAGCCTGTGTCGCTAATGGCAAAACGATTTAGCAGCGCTGCGCCTCCAGCGACCTCCACCCCTTCACCACCAGTTGCAATGGGAAAGCACTGCCGCACATTGCGGTGTCAGGGACCTTCTGCGGGCGGCAGTGTCCCCCCTCAGCGGCCATGGCCAGGCAGCACCGCTCAGGCTGCAGGGTTGTCCCTCCCCACAAACACAGGAGGCCCCAAAAAGCAGAGCAGCCAATCCTTGCCAATAAAAGCTGCTCTGCCCCACTCCTGCTTGCCTCCAGCACTGCCCTGGAAGCCCACAGGGCTCCCAGCCACGCTGGGGTACTGGGGGTGTCAACATGGCAGCTTCAGCAAGGCCTCTCTGTCCCACCACCCCACTGACTCCATCACTCGCGCAGGGCCAGCCTGAGTGGGACCTGGGCTGCTCTCAGGACTAACCGGTGTCCTTCTGCTGGCTGGTGATAGGTTTTTGGCAGGAAGGTGCGAATCTGGGGAAGGAGGGGATCCGGAAAGGGCTCAGCTGGAGCAAGGAGAGGGAAAGAGCTGCCATGTGCCTTTTTAGAAGCTTTAAATCACAGACCATAAGAGAAGGCAGGGGACAAGATGGGGAAAGCAGTGATGCTCATGGTGGGGTTTCTCAGGCAGACAAGGCATTGAAGTGACCGTAGGAATGGACAAGAGTGAGGTCTGGGCTTGGCTGACAGGAGGTCCTGGGCATTTCATGTAACGACATCTGCTCCATCGCTACCTTCACTGCAGCACTGGTCTGTACAGGCAGGCAAGGGAAACAAGTCTCCCCACACACAGATCAGGCTCATGGCTTGACCCAGCCATGGTGACTTGAATGCTCCCCTCCTGCGCAGTTTTGGGGACATCTTAGACACATGCTGAATCCCCGATTGAGCCGTGTTATGAGATTTGCTCCTCTATGGCTCTTGCTGTCCCGTGTCACAGTCAGATCACTGCCTGCACCCTGCCTCTGGAAAGGGAAGGCGTGCCAGGGCAGGCAGCGACAGGCACTCAGTCAGGCTAGCCCCATTACACACACTAACTGCCTCCTCTCTCACAGCATTAGTGCCATCAGTTCACCAGCGATCTGTTGAGCCCTCCCTGCAGCTTGCCTTAGATTGTTGACAAAAGCTTAAGACCTTCAAGCTGTGGGCATATAATGTACCGTAAAATAAAACATTACTTTGTATGTGATAAATTAGAATTAATTTTTAGGTCAAATAGACTGAAATAAAAGCTTAAAATAGAAGGGAAATGAACTCAAGTGCAGGCTGATGAGCCTGTTCTTAATCTGCTGCAAGGAAGGCAAGATTATTAAGAAGAGAAATCAGTGTTTCCTCTACATGTCCTTTCTCAAAGACCCTGGCCGCATTCTCCTGGAGACATACAAGACCTTCCTTTCCAAACCAGGATTCAAATAAGAAGTCATTCAGACATTTACCTCCATGCTCTGGGAGGCAGGTGGCCACATGCCAGCAGCCCCAGCCCTCCCAGCCTGGTACACCAGCCCCTCTCAGTGACCCTCAGCAAGCCATCTGTGTTGTATCAGCATCAGAAGCAACAGGCAGAAGGTGACAGGTGCACTTGTCTAAACTAAACGATGCTGAGTGGTTCTTCAGTGAAGGACTCGCAGTGTAAGATGTAAATTGAAGTGCAAAGGGATTGCTTCAACATACATTCTTATCGGTTTTGCTGCTAGATGCCCCTCTTTCAAGCCATGTGGCATTTCAGTTCCCTAAACTCTATTATGCCTTATTTATTTCCATTTTCTGAACAGTAAAAGCGATAACCTAGCACCTCAGGCACTGGGCTGAGGCTTTGGAGAGCCGGGTCTAGCTCAGCACTGAACGTATAACCATGGTAATACCTTTATTGAAAAACCAAGGATAGTAAGTCCATGCTGCAACTAAATCCAGGTTATAAGAGCCTCATGTGAGGGCCCATTGAGTGCTGAGGGCTTACACTGCTACATGCTTTGCCTTTGAATCAAACTCGGCTTATTTTTTTAACAGCAGCTTATCTATTCTTAGCGCTTTTCCATGTGCTATGCCACTGCCATTTACCAACACACAGCTGGTGTCAGCTCCATTTCTCTGCTGTCAACCTGATTAAAACACTAGTGAATGAGGCGCTTTCCCTACAATTAGCCACCTTTGTTCCCCCCAAAAAGCTGTATCTGGATGTGGTTTCCACTATATTAACCAAGTGGTACAGAGCTTTCCCATGGCAGCCCCTTTCTCCAAGAATGTTGCATGGACATCACCCAGCTGTTTAATTCTGGCTGTCCCCTTTCTGCTAGGTACGGGAGCGTGCCCATGACCAGAAATTAATTACATGTGCAAGGAAGGGAAGCCAGGCTGGTGCCTGAAAAACTCTTAGGTTGTGACAACCTGCTTTTATTTCTCAGTGATCCAGACTTCACTTCATCCATACTCTTCCCTCCCACTTTAAAAGGCAAAGCTATCCTCAGCCTACTGCTGGGATGGGCTGAAAGACATATTTCCTGTTCACAACAAACACTCCAAATTCTCTCTTTTCTTCTCCCTTCAAGTTCAGGGTTTGTTTTGGTGGTTAGGGTGGGGGGGGTTGTAAAAATGATCCTTGTGGAAGCAGCCTGACAGCCCTGCTGGCTGAAATCTGCTGTTTATCCACAGAGAGGGAACGTTTTGTGCCGCCGAAGCTTTCTTATTCTCATCACCTACATGCTGCTAGTCTGCTTTGAAGAAGCACCTCTAGAGGTGAAAGCATACTTCTGTCTCTAAGCTAAATTCAATTCCTGATCTCTTTGCAGAGACTAACAACAAGGGAAACATTTGGCATGATTGATGGGAGCCAAATGAATAATTCATGGAAGATCATTTATTTTGATGAATTTTAGCCTCTTTTTCTGTTTGCAAATTGTCTGCAAGTAGCTTATGAACATCTCAAACGTATATGGGATTTGAAATTAACTGCTGGATACTTTCCGCAAATAACTCCTAGCCTGTAGATTGCTCATGAGCCATTCAGCAGAAGCATTCCAAACTCCAAATTCTAGCCATGTCGATTAGCTTTGATTGCTCTCAAGAGACAGAAGCTCATCTATGATGCTGGTGTAAATGTGGAGGAACTCCACAGGCTGTGCTGGGACATGACTCCAGGTCAACTTAGGTGTTACCAGCCTCAGAACCTGACCAGAAGAATAGTTCTGTTCTCCAAGCAGGTAGGTAATGTTTAAAATTAGGTGTCCTCGGTGACTGGAAGAGGAGAAAGTAGAAAATCATTTTATGCTTACATATTTTTCCATGAATCATAGAATGTTTTGCTCCACTAACTCTCCCTGACAGTAAACATCTGTATCTTTAACATGCCTGGCTATCAGTCAGAAACCTGTCATTTTTACCTGATGAATTTCCCATCAGTTACCATGACATTCCTGCTTCAAAAAAATCCATTTGCTAAAGCAAAGACAGGACCAAGCTCACCATTAGGCTGTCTCAGCTCCACGCCAGCTTTGCTCCGCCTAAGTCAGCATCATAAAACCGGTGGGATACAACAGAGAACTGTTGCAGGGGGAAGTAGCTTTTGTTTTTATATTTTAATGACAGTCTTGTAGTAAAGCAGACCAAGAGAGGGCTTCTGTTGACAGGGTGCTATTTTGGGGAAGCAGAAGAAAGATCTCTCATTGAGCTAGATAAATCTGGATACATGCTCATTGAGCTAGATAAATCTGGATACATGCCCATTTAGTGAACACTTAAGCGGTGTTTGTCTGAGCCTCGTGGTCCTTGTGCTGAATTCCTGCTGGTTTTCTAGGGACCACTACATCTATTTTACACAAGGCCTTAAATGGCCAAGCAGCTGGGAAAGCCTCTCAGTCTGTCACTCTAATCACGTGGAGTACATCTGAACAAACAGCCCAGCAGTGAAAGGCCAAGTCACCTGCCCGAGACCCATGGTTGTCAGCTAAGCAGGCAGATAAGTGCCTATCTCAAAGCTGAAAATCTGACTGAAAATCCTCTCTGATCAGGTTCTCCAGCTTCAGCAAGACCTCAGCTGCTCAAAAGTCAAGACACACTATTGCAAACATCAGGGAACAACCCATCTGAGCTCTGACAGCTAGATGTTGGTTTTCTCCACACTACTCTGGCTGCGGAACAGGAAACTCTTCATCAACATTAAGGAGCAGTTCATGCTGCTCCTTCTTTACCTTTCCACACCTCTACTCCCGAAACCAAGACCTGCTCCCAGCCTCTCAGCCCTTTTCCTGTTTGCCACAGCCATGCTTTGCTGTATCATGCTTGTTTTCTCGCTCCAGTCCTATTGCATCAGAAACCCAGGGACAGATGAGGAGGCAGGGTGACAAACACAAGCACCCTTCACTGCAACACCAACAGAGGCAGAGGCAGGTGCTGTGCCAGGGTGGGGGATGGCATTTCCTCGGGGCAGAGCATAAATTGTGTGGCACTCCCAGCCCACCCTACATTGGTGTCAGTCAGCCTTTTGCTGAAATACTTGTAAGCTCATCATTGCTGAAGTCTTTTTGGCAGCCAAGTCTATATTTAAGACTCTAATCACAACTGCACATGTTGTAAAATCACCCTAAAAACCAATTAGCTTTTATCTAAGCTTATGTTCAAGGGGCAATTCAAGATGTGGGAGCTGGCACCAGCTCAGGGTCTGTGTCTCTTTGCCATGCGTGCCATAAAAACAGTGTATGGCACGCTTAAAAGAGAACAAAATTATATATAATGGGAAATTAAGAGGAAGAACCATGGAACAGCCTTCATAAATTAGGTGGACAGTCAGGCTGTATTATATGCACATGTGTATATAATCCAACGGAATGAACTGCTGTGAAAATGCATATTTCACTGAAGAGTCTTTGGGTGTTTTATTACTCACTAGTTTCATTTCATCAACGGGGGGGACTAGGGGGTGGGTTCTGTTCATTTTGAGAAAAGTTCAGGAGGGAAAAATAAACCATTCCAGCTCATATAATTTCTGTAGAAGGAAAGGGATGGTGTAGGAGAAGGAGATATTTGTCAGGGTTCGTATCCAAATCCATCACCAAGGTATCCTGTGAGTTCTGTTCAAACACATTAGCTGTGTTACAGACATCTACCATAATGTCATTCCGGACAGCAGCCATACCTCAGGACATAGGCTGATCCACAGCAAGGTCTACATCTAAGGTCCAGCAAAAAAAAAAATTCCCTCTGGAATTGAACTCCAAAGAAGTCTACATCTTGGCTTGAAAGATTCAGCACTCACCATGCTGGGAGGCACAGAGTTTGACTCGATAGCCCTTTGATCTCTTCTGGTCCTTTAATTGCACACTGTGAGTTTCTGAGCAACTGGACATTATTTTCCATGCAATCCTCCCTACAAAAATAATCTCTTTATTGGTCTGTAGTCCCCACTGGTCATATTTCATAACCCAAGACCCCAGTGCTTCTCACTAACTCCTGGTGCACTGAGAGTGAACCATAAAGCAGCTAGTGTTTGAACAGCTGCCAGGAAGTGCTCCTACTTGCAAGGATACTGGCTTGCTTTCCCAGGCAGTGGGTGCTTCATCTTTAAAATCAATCTGATGCATTGGCACAAGCCCAGGGAGTGTTAGTCCATCTGCTGCCTAACTCCCGGTTTGTTTGCAGAGGCTTGCCGTCAGCTGTTCAAATGCCTCTTTTTTCCCCTCCAAGGAATTTCCCTTTTTTTCCCCCTAGCCTCCACTAGGATCCCAATAATCCCCACTTTACTTTCTCTCTCTTAATCACCCTCCAGAAAGCTATGGAAAGAAGCTTGGGAGCACACAGTGCAATTAACACTACTTCTTATTTATCTGGCACAGCAAGCACTGTACCATGGAGTAGGTGAAGCAGGAGAAGCTCAGGTTTCTGAGGCAGTGTTTGTTACTATCAATCCCAAGCTGAACACTATTTCTCTGTGGGGCTAGAGAATGGGATCCTACTTTCCACATTTTCCTCCCACCTCTTGCAGAAATAAATCACTGCTGGTAAGAGACCAGTAGAAGACCTCACCAGTCACCTGCTGCCTCATGGTGGTCTCAGACAAACTCCTACTGCTTTGGCACTTCTATCACAAACTTAGCTACTGCAATGAACAAGGAGGTCTGGAACTGTGGGGAAGTTAACGCTGCTGGCGGATGCAGTAATGTGTTCTGTGGCTGCTAGCCCCCAGTCTGAGGGGATATGCTTTTCACAGCCCAGTGAGTACCTGGATACCCATGAGGAGGGGCTTTCCAAGCCTCAGCCTTCTACAAAGGCTGTTAAACTGCCTAACAAGTTCAGTGCCAAGCCTGCCACAACAAAATTCAGAAAGGCATCCACCACATAGCACCTGGCTGAACCCAGCTTTCTGCTGGAGGGATGGGGCTCTGCACCACACTTGACACACTGTCTCCATCCCTACCCTTCTTCACCACCTTCTGAATCTAGGGAGAAGACCATGTCCCAGCCAGGTAAGATTTAGGGCTGTTCAATCTCTTGCGTGGAGCCCAAGCTAGCTGCCGCAGCAGGATACACCTTGTACATGGCCTTGCTTGTTCCTGCCTGACCCTTTGCAATAATGCTCTGGGAAGAACAGCAGCCAGCCTCCTCCTATTCTCAGTGCAGGGCAGAGGTGAACACCAGCATGGACAGGCACTGACTGTAACCCCAAAGAAGAACCACTTGAGGATGGGACAGTTTTCTCTTTGGCGCTTCCCAAGGTCACTGAACACCCCCCTGGGACAGGGGGAGAGATGGGATAGACTTTAACAGCATCCAGTTCTTCTGTCTGTCTGCAACCCCCGCTCCCCCGCTCATGCTGTGCCCAAGCCGTACGACACAGTGCTTCTGTCCTGGCTTGCAGTGGTCCTGCTGCCCCAGCCCTGAACAAAGACTCCCATTCAGCCCGGACTGTGCAGTGGTTTTAGGCTACAGATAAAATCTACCATTGTTGCCAGCACTGCAGCCCAGAGAAATTAAATGCAATTTGCCTTTGTTCCCAAGCACAGACCCCCATTTCTGCAGCCGTAGGAGTCTTTACAAGTACGCTCTGTGCTCCCCATTTGTTCTCCGTGTATCACCTGCTTGTCAGATAATACCCAGCAAGGCTGCAGGATTTAGTCTTGGTTGCAGCCTGCTCGTGTGCAACAGCATATAGATAATCTTTTAGGGCTGTAGCTAAGCATGTATCTTGTGCAGTGGGACGTGTTTCAAAATGGAAACATCAAAGATCAGAGATCAGGCAGTGGGTCAGCAGGCAATGCAGCTAAAGCACAGCAGGTTTCCCACTCATAAGGGAAAGACATCACTACTTCGAAGCCTGGCCATCCACAACTCCTCCATAGCTGGGGCAACAACAGTACCTTGCCTCCAAATCTCAATGCAAGAAATCCTGTTCCTCCAGCCATTGTCCCTTGTATCCAGAAATAAGAGGATAAAACTGAGCCAATGAAAGTCAGGCTTGAGATCAAAGAAAAATTTCCATGACATTAATCTTTAAAGGTAGGAAATAACTTCCTGAGGATACTGAGAAAGCTCTAGTGTTTGTTCTGCTTTATCCTGTAACAGAAGAAAACAAACAGCATGAAGAAAAAAAAGCCAAACCCCCAAATAACCAACTTTTTGATAGTACAGATGACATACTATATAATTTAATGAGCTTGGTTTGCCAAGACACTTCTGATGTACCAGAGACACCCATCTTGTGAGTCCTCTGAGTATACAAATCTCTGGACACCCACAGAGCTCCACTATGATCAGCTGAATTTCCTGCAGACACAATCTGAACCCTGCCTACTGCAGCTCTGTCTCCTTCTTGTGGTTGGATCACAAATACTGCCAAGGCAGTTCAGTCTCTTGATAAGGAGATGGGTCCCTCAGCTCACAGTTCTGACACTTGATTAGCCGCTACAGCTCAAGAAGACAGTGCTTATCTGCCAAGCTGCAGTGGCAGACTGCATACACACTTAGCCTATCACAAAAGTGAGATAAAAATACGTTTGCTTAAATCTTTTTCATTGCAGCTTACGCAAATACACTTTACTTCATGTTTGGTCACAGCGAGCGCTGCGGGCCTGAGCCTCCAGCTCATAGCAGGTTGTGTGTTTAGATCCACAAATTCCAGGTTCAAGCCTAGATGATGATGATGCCTAAGGCCATGATGTTAGATCAACACAGGACACAGATCTGCACAGAGCTGACAGTAAGACTAAGGTTTGTAATTTTGTATCAGGCTTATCACCATCTGATTAGCTCTATCCACTAGCAGCCATCACTTACCTCTCTAAAGTAACAGCATTCAGGTCACCAGCTTTGCAATTTGTGAGCAGTGAGGCAGAAAAATCTCTGATTTAGAATAGATGAAGCTCCAATTGGCTGATGCATAAAATTAGAAGCTTTATTTAAAATAGCCAAATATGGGTTTCCCCCCACATTTAGAAATCTTCATCATCTGCACATTACCTCACTAGCTTCTTCAAACACACATAGATATTTGCTCTCCCAACATACCAAGGGAAAACTCCATGAGTCA
Organism: Psittacula echo; assembly: GCF_963264785.1. Lineage (NCBI taxonomy): Eukaryota > Metazoa > Chordata > Aves > Psittaciformes > Psittacidae > Psittacula > Psittacula echo. The sequence continues at coordinate 31,031,574 of NC_137738.1, read as the reverse complement.
GTTCCTGGTAGAGAGCACAGAGAGCTGGATAGTCCTCTGCCAAGTGGAAACGATTAAAACCACAAATCAGCTAAAACCATATGGCAACAAAACATTGGTGTTTCTCCTGCTCCCTAGAAGGGCAGGGCAGAGTTCTTGCAGATGTCGAGAATCTGTCCTTGGCCCACAAAAAGCAGATTAGCGCATTTGATCAACTCTTATCTGCGGAAATACCCGACCCAAGACAGGAGGAGCAAAAGGATCAACACAGTAGCATGGCTTCACACAGATGGCACATAAAGTGTCATCAGACTGACAAGTGACAGGGCTTATGATTTTCGTGCTGCTGCAGAAGTTAGAGGAAGTGAAGGCATTTCAGAAAATGCACGTTGAAAACAAGAGTTGAAAAAAGTTGAAACATTTAGAGCAGTAAAGCTGCTGAGTGGTCTGCTATAGAAGCTGACTTCCCCTCAAGCGGTCTTACGTACCACATTCATGTCTCAGACCAGTTTAACATCTCAGAAGCCTGAGAATTATGGACATAGTCATCATATCTGGCTGAGAGAATATTTCACGCTCAGTACTGAGCTGCAGCTTTGCTTTTCTTTTAACAATCACAATAATAGCCTGTATTTTTGGAACCTAAGGAATGCCGTACAACAGGCAAGAATTATTTCTGTAATCAATACACAAACAGAGGAAGTGCATGAAGGGGTAAAATACTGCAGATGCTGGGATATAGCACTAGTTAGCGAGGATGATAAGCAGCCTAACAAGGATGACCCTGGCAGCACCAAGAATTAGAACCTAGGCAAGATGAAGAGCCATGAACCTAGGTATCCACAAAAGCTGAGCACAAAGCCACCTCAACCTTTGCTCAAAGAACAATGGAGGACATTACCTTTAATAAAGGCTACAACACAAGGCACCTACACTTACTACATCCCAGCTTATAGTTCTATTGCCAATCAGCCACAATTGGGTAAGGCTCATTTCCAGTGGTAAACACCTTGACAGGGAAGAGTAGCATATCCTGTGGGAACTCAAAGCCAGGAAAATGGAACCACCCACACTGTAACACACACCACACAGTCTTTAAGACCTGGTTTTCAAAGCTCTAGAAATCCACCATTCCAGCTAATATCTGTCAGCTGCAAGAAATTAGTCACGTTGTGGCCCTCCTCACCTGCAGTCTACATAGGCCTCAAAAGAAAAGGAGGAAGGGGCTATCACAGCACTGCTTTTTGTCTTAACCTATCTCATTCTGCACTGCAATTCCCACCCTAGCTGTCTCTTGTAATAAAATAAATACATTCTTGAAGTACTATAAATAGAAAGCGGGGCAGACCTTGCTTTGAACTGAGTTTCACTGGGGATCTCTACTCTGCTGTCTTCCTGCATGCTTTCAATTGAACTTTTCCTACTAGCTTTGAAACAACAGCCCAAAGCAGACTTGCATCTGAACCTGTGAATGTTTCTTTTTAAGATTGTCCCAGATGGATGGACTCCTAAGCTGTTTGGTTCCCAAACAACAGGTTGCTATCACTGCACCTTAAAGTAATGAAGCTTAGTGGCTCACATCATTTCAACCTTTCAAACAGGCTGAAAGATCAGTTCTAGCTACAGAGAGGAAAATGCATCACAAGCCCTGTGACCATAAACTTCATTTGCTCCAATCCAATTTCCCTTCCTCCCTTCTCTCTTGCTACAGAGCCTGAACAAGTCTCACTTTTGTGCTGAAGCCCAAGGCACATCTTTGGCATCAGAGGTTTTACTGCAGTGTTTCTGCAATACTTTGGCCACCTTTAATCAAGGTAGCTGGGATGGCAGTACCTGCAGTGCCAGGATAATAAGGGCTAAAGGGAAGTCAGCACCCCACCCAAGGCAATTTGTAGCCAGGACTGATTCTGACTTTTGAGCTTTGGCACCATTTGTCAAGAACCAGTTTTCCTGCTGGCTGGTGCTCTGAGTGCCTGCATCTACAGGACAGCCCTACTACTGGGCAGGGAGGGAGGTTTGGGATGGGGCCGAGCTCTACTCAGTGTTCAGGACCAACAGTGCTCTGGAACTTCAAGGGCAACTCTGTGCATCCCCTTCAGGTACTAGTTTGAGTTTCACCAGCCATATTTGCCCAGCCTGTGTGCCAAAGACCGCTGCCCCACAGTAGAGACCAGAGAGTGCAGAAGTGTGTTAGCTTCTCTGCAACTTGGTATTTGATTTTTAAACCATCCTCCCCAGTGGTTTGGGGTATTGGATCAGTCTCAGAGCTGCAGAGTCTGAGGTGAGACTACAGCTCTGCTCCCCTGGTGCTGCTGTAGGGAAAGTGGTGCAGTGGGGCTGATAAAGCCTATGTGCTTTGGTTAAACCACCTGAAGCTCTTCCACCTGAGTGCTGTGAGAAGTGACTGCCAGTGGTGGCGGTAGGCACTGCTCTTATAGCAGCAAATAAACTCTGGTCACTTCTCAGTGCACAGATTCATCTTCCCCATTCCCTTTGTAGCCTGCAGGCAGTCTGTGGCAAACTCTACAGAGCCAAAGGTGTCAAGAGGAAGAGTTGAGCTTTTGTGACAAGCAGGCAGGTGGTTAGGAAGGATCCTTCTATTCCTATGACCCCCTCCTATCACAAACACTTCTATTTTAAGTCAGGATTTTCTCCCTTCAAGATCTCAGGCTAGGTTAGCTTTTTCACTAAAAGAGGATGCTGACAAACACCTTCCTGGTCTGACGAAGTCTGAGCGAAGCTGTGGGGGTGTCAAATCCACATTAACTGAAAGAGTTCTTAAAAATATATATCTAATATTTGCTCCGTTTGGCAAGTCACTTTCCATCACAGTGGCACAGGCAGACTACTTGAACTTTCAATTAGGAACTAAGAGGTATAAGAAAAGGGCTCATTCTCCATGTTCTAATAAAATCTACATTTCAAAGTCAGAGCATTCATCCTGTATGGTGTCAGCTGTAACATTTTACTCCCTTACTGCTGTAGGGAGCTCAGTAATGTAGCTATTTACAACTTACTGCAAATCTGTGTTGCTGCAGAACAGCTCCTACCTATGCTGGGTTGTTTTTTTTTTTTGTTACAACCTCCTCCACTGCATTAAAGAGCCCTCCCAGCACCTCATCTGTTGCCCTGCAGAAGTATTTGCATACCAGAATTGAAAAGCCACTTCTCAAGCTCCTTTCCGAAGGCTACAGTTCATATACAGTGGCTAGCTTCCCAGTTTAAATAAATTACATGTATTTACAAGCTTAACCAATAAAATATTAATAGATTTTATTATAATTAACATTAGTGGTATTAGCCTTTTTGTTCTTTTCCTGATGTTGGTTTAATAACACTGCTGAGGTGCTCTACTTAAAGCATGGATAGAACACAACTCCTGCCCCTGAAGAGCTTAATGTCAAAAATTTGGCTTTGTGGAAGATATGTTGGAATTACCCACAGGTTATTGGATTTGCTACAGCAGTAACTATATCAAGCTCAATGGACTGTGATGGAATACACAAGAGGTATGGCCATATGATCTAGTAGTCCCTCCTGGTCTTAAGCCTGTGAATCTAAATAAACAAGACAGGAAGAAGACAGAGGTGAAATCACTTAGCAAAGAGCAGAGCCTAAGATGCAAATCACTAAATTCACAGTGCAGCATCCCCATTCCAGCCACTAAGCCACTAATCGAGTCTCAGAGCTTTTCTGAGCCATGTCCCCATTGAAAGAAAACATTTTGTGTCCTTCCACCAACATTTACAGTGAGAGTAGGAGCAAAACAATATACATATGGTAACAGATACACCGTATGTGTGTTTGTGTGTGCTTTGAGGGAACAACAGACAATGCTTGAAGGGTAAAGATGGGGAAGGAAAGCAAAATTTCATTCACTTTGGATTACAGTTTTCAATGCCTTAAACCCCCAACATAGTTGTTCATGACCTTCTTCCACCTCCTGGCTCCTGTAGCTTACCCACTGTGAAATACTCCGCTAGATTATACTGGCTCTCATAAAAACACCTAAAATACCAAAAGCATACATAAAAGTCAAACTTTCATATAGGCTTTCTGCATCTTGCAAATCCAAACTATTTTCATATTCTCCTCTCCTGCAGGTCCCATTCACCCATGAGCTCCTGTTTTGCATGTATGTGTTCTAGCATAAATGTTGCATAGCTGCGCAATTAGACGTAGCTTAGGGTAGACAGAAGCAACAATGGCTGCACAGCTGCCATCTGGAGTAGCAGGGGTAGGTGGAGTTACACCTGGAATGAAATTGCTCCTCTCCTTTCACAATGCAGCCTTGTTTACCTCAGTCTCTCGTTCTTCTCATCATCCCTGTTCCCTTTCATGTCTTTGCTATTAAAGTTATTAGGAAAATTATTCATTCAATTGCTTGTAGAACCTGCCCAAAGATAAATACATTCAGCTTAATAAACCTTGTTAGCAGGAAGGAAAGGGAGAATGCCTAATTAATGTATTAATGATTATAAAGCATTTTCAAGATGAAAAGTGCCATGAGCTCTAGGGGCACATTTCTGCTCTCTGAAGTCCCTAGGAGTCATGTTCAGAAGCTAATTCTAAACATTACTGCTACTACAGTGTGTGTAAGGGAAAATATATTACATTGAAAAATATATTACATGAAAATATATACATAAAATATATTACATTACAATAAAATATACTACAGTGTGGCAAGGGAAAATATGCATGTACCACAACAACTCCTCAACACCATGGATCTGCATAGAGAGATTAACACATCTTCCAGATACTGCCTGTGTTAAGATAACACAGCTCCTTATTCTCCTCTAAAAACAGGAACGGAGGAGTGCCAAGAGGAGTAATTTAATGCCATTCACCCATGCTCTGTGGATACACGGCCCAGCTGTAATAGAACCAAACTTACTTAGAAAGAACAGATTGAAACTTCACACCTTGGAAGTCGAACACTACCATTTCTTACCACTCACACTAATGGGTTTTCCCCAACTCTTGCTATGCTAAGAATCTCCCCTCAAACATGAGCTGCTGGGACAATCCCCTTGCTAATAGATGGGATACAACAGTTCTGGTGATGCTTTTAGAGAAATAGCAGCTTAGGGCAGAAGTGCAGGCAGAAATACCATGAAAGATGATAATCCCTAGCTATTGCAGGAAAAGGCCGTGTGGGTCAAAGGAGATTTCCAGCTGCTGAAGTTTCCATGGCTCAGGAACAAAAGTATTTCTCCTAATCCAGATAATATAGCACAGGCTGAGATCATAGACTCATAGAATCATAGAATAGTTAGGGTTGGAAAGGACCTTAACATCATCACGTTCCAACCCCCCTACCATGGGCAGGGGTGCCTCCCACTAAACCATGCCACCCAAGGCTTTGTCCAACCTGGCCTTGAACACCACCAAGGATGGAGCATTCACAACCTCCCTGGGCAACCCATTCCAGTGCCTCACCACCCACATAGTAAAGAACTTCTTCCTTATATCCAATCTAAACTTCCCCTGTTTAAGTTTTAAGCCGTTACCCCTTGTCCTGTCACTACAGTCCCTGATGAATAGTCCCTCCCCAGCATCCCTGTAGGCCCCCTTCAGATACTGGAAGGCTGCTATGAGGTCTCCATGCAGCCTTCTCTTCTCCAGGCTGAACAGCCCCAACTTTCTCAGCCTGTCTTCATACGGGAGGTGCTCCAGTCCCCTGATCATCCTCGTGGCCCTCCTCTGGACTTGTTCCAACAGTTCCATGTCCTTTTTATGTTGAGGACACCAGAACTGCACACAATACTCCAAGTGAGGTCTCAGGGGAGCAGAGTAGAGGGGCAGGATCACCTCCTTCGACCTGCTGGTCACGCTCCTCTTGGTGCAGCCCAGGATACAGTTGGCTTTCTGGGCTGCGAGCGCACACTGAAGCCGGCTCATGTTCATTTTCTCATCGACCAACACCCCCAAGTCCTTCTCCACAGGGCTGCTCTGAATCTCTTCTCTGCCCAACCTGTGGCTGTGCCTGGGATTGCTCCGACCCAGGTATAGGACCTTGCACTTGTCATGGTTAAACTTCATCAGGTTGGCATCAGCCCACCTCACAAACGTGTCAAGGTCCCTCTGGATGGCATCCCTTCCCTCCAGTGTATCAACCGAACCACACAGCTTGGTGTCATTGGCAAACTTGCTGAGGGTGCACTCAATCCCAGATCTGAAGAGCAGATTTGCCTCTTTCCTGCCATAAGAAATCTTCCTTTACAGCAAGGGAAAAGAAGTTGCTTAGGAAGTCTCTTAGATGTCGCTGCACAAACAAAATATGAGCTGCTAATAACAGGTTTCTCAGACACATTTCCTCTGCATGTGGTAGCAGGAGGCACATACTCTGGGCTCTCATTATGGGCTTAGGTTATGAAAACTTTCATGGACATATTTTAAAATGTCACTCTGCAGAAATCAGGTACTAGCAGCTCACATTTGCATAGCTGTCTCCTGAAAACACTGAGCAGTCCCGACATAGCCTAGAAAAGCAAGTTAAAGCACACACTAAAACAATAGCAAATTTCACATGCATCTAGTGGGAAGGTGAAAGGGGAAGAAATTATGCTGATAGTCTACACGTTTTCTGGTTATCGCTTGTGATATTTGGAATAAACCAAACAATGCTGCATCACTCATCTCTGTAGCAGTTAAAATAAATAACTAAATAAAATCTCAGTTCACCTCGGTACCCACAGAGCATTAAACATTCTGTAAAGCTCACAAATCCCTTACAGGGAAGACTCATGTCTGTGTCAGAGACCAAAGAAGGTAAGTCCTCAGCAAGCAAAGCACAAAGGCGACCTGCAGGAGGTGCAAGAACAAAGCCACACCAAAGCCCCGAGCTTTACTCCCAGCCTCCAGTGCTCAGGATCAGCGGCACCCCCAGGCCTTGTGAACAGGAACAAGCAGAAACACGCTTGTGTTCAGTCACACTGCACTGTGCTCAAGTGGCAACGTTTTTTGCCAGGCTAAAATCAGCATCTGTTTGTTCTAGCATCTCTTCTCACGTGGTAAGCACGGATGGCTACTTTCCCTGAGAGTTACTCGCTGGATGAGGAGTAATAAATCAGCCTTCACTCCATAAGTTAATACACTGTCCCCTAAAGCTGAGGCTTTTTTGCTCAGGCCATGTAATTTACTCGCAGCAGTAGCTGATCAAATTGTCATTTATGGATTTGTCTGTTTGTGCCCCCACATGAAAATTGGATTTTTCGGTAACATGGTCATTTACTCTTCCTCTCTTTTCCTGGGATAGCAACAAAATCCAGACCCAACCATCCCACTCGCTGAGGTTACTGAAGGGAACTCCCACATGCTGCTCTAAAACCGGCATGGAAAACTAAACACAGATCAATCACTTCTTCCTGCAGTGTTGTTGCTTCTCCCACCCACCGTCTCTCGCACCTGGCAGCGTGTTAGGACAGCGAGTGCCCGCTCACAGTTCACACTGCTGCACACATGGAGGCCCGCCACTGAAAGAGGTTTCTAGGGGCTTGCAGTACACCAAATAAAGCAAGGGGTGTTTAAGATGCACTGGAAACCAGGAACAGCCTGGTTTTCAAAGCTGCCCTGCTGTCAGCCACCAAGAGCTTCTTTACCTCTTGTAAGCTTCCTACTCCTGCCCAAAATCAGATCATCAACAAAGTCATCTCATCAGCAAAGAGCCTTGGCAACAGTCTGATTACATCCCAGACCTCCATTCCTACTCTTTTTCTTCCCTCCTTTCCTGCAGCAGAAGCAGCTCATGGTCTTAATCCTTTGGACAACAATGTTCAGCTTTGTGAATGTTCCTGAAAAGCCCCAGCACCGCCCTGTGAAAGCCTGCAGAACCAAACCCTCATCAAGCGCGGGCTGCAGAAATTAAAGCTGAAATGGCATTACAGTGACTTCCCTGCTGGAAGAGCCGATCAGCTATGGAACTTCTCCCTTCAAGAAGCAATTCTGAGTCCAACTGCCACAAAAAGTAATCAAACCAACAACAACTGCTTTGGGGCAAAAGTTGGTCTCCACTAGTCTTAAAAGAGAAGCCCAGAACTACGTGTCAGAATAAGACTTTTCTGACACAAACAACTCTATACCTAGAAAGGACCAAGCAGCCACTGCTAGAAAGTTGCTGCAGGCCTGTACCTCTTGCCACCCTACGCTTGCATTAAAAGATGCCTACAAAAGAAAAATGGATTTTGCCATTTTTCAGTCATTGCGATCTTTAGAAATAGGTACAAAAGTCGGCACGCTTCTTTGTGAGGAAAGGGACAGCAGTACAGCTTAGGCATCTGGAGTACCTTCATTTATTCTTCTCAAATTGTCTTGCAGATGTGTCAAGGGGTTTGCTAAAGGGCTATCCCAGACTAAAAGCTCTGGGAAGGTCACAGGGACATACTTTCTTTTACAAACTTTCCAGGCTTTAAAGTCACAAATAAAACCCAAAAAAACCCTTTCATACTTAAAAAAAAAAAAAAAAAAGGTAGGTGAATACAAATCAGCACTGCTCCATAGCAAGTCGGGTTTCACTTCCACTTGGCTGTGACTTCAATCTTACAGGGTTGGTATAACAACAGAAGCATCTTCCTTTTTGGAAACTTTAACCATATGCAGAGTACTTCACTGATCATAGAGCAGCAGATGCCAGCACTGCCGGCAATGATACAGTGGCACTTCTGTAGGTTTCTGATGGAAAATTTCAAGCAGCAGTTTCACTGACAAAAAAAAGGAATCATTTCTCTATGCTTGCAAACACGGTTCAGGACACAAATGCAGCTCTCCACCTGCATGGTCAGAATCTGCTTCAGGTAGAAAAACAACTGTTGTAGCTCAAAGCAAGTGTCCTTACAAGTGTGTAACATGCAAAGATTACAGAATCCCACTATAGCTTATACTATAACTTGGAGTCATAGAAACATAGATTTACTAGGTTGGAAGGGACCTCAATGCTTATCTGGTCCAACTTTCCTTGGCAAAAGCATGACCTAGATAAGATGTCCCAGCAAATCTTAAAAGTGTCCAGTGCTGGGGAATCCACTGCTTCCCTGGGGAGATTATTCCAATGGCTGATTGTTCTCACTGTGAATAATTTTCTTGTGTCCAGCTGGAATTTCCCCAGGACTAACTTGTGCCCTTTATCACTCATCTTTTGCATGTGACTCCCTGTGAAGAGGGAATCTCCATCTTCTTTGTGGCCACCCTTTAAATACTACAACATGGTGATAAGGTCTCCCCTAAGCCTTTCCTCAAGGCTGAACAAATCCAGTTCTCTCAGCCTTTCCTCACATTGGCACGCTTCCCAGTCCTCTGATCATCTTTGTGGCCCTTCTTCTGGACCCTCCCCAGCCTATCCACATCTTTTTGCATAGCAGGAACCAAAACTGAACACAGTTATTGCAACTGTGGCCTGACAAGCACTGAGTAGAGCAGGATGATTTCTTTTATCTCTGCTGGTGATGCCCTTGTTGCACCCAGCATCCTGTTGGCTTTCTTTGTGCAACAGCACACTGTTCACTCATGCTGAGCTTGTTGTCTACCAGGACCCCAGGTCCCTTTTCACAGTGCTTCTCCCTAGCTGAGTAAAGCCCTGCAACCTGTGCAGGGATTATGTTTTCCCAGGTGCAAGACCTTACACTTCTCCTTGTTGAACTTCATAAGGTTGTTGTTAGCCCACTCTTCCAGCCTATCCAGGTATTCCTGCAAGGTGGCTCTCACTTCCAAAGTGCCCACTTCCCCACTCAATTGGGTATCATCAGCAAACTGTTACCCCTGTAGATATTTAATGGTTCAGTAATAATGATATAGGGAGCTCTCAAAGTACTCTTTATTCATGCTATTATGTTTTAACCCATAAAGGAAGCTACAGAAGGAGCCTTCTGTTATCCAGCAGCCCTGGACCCACATCAAGTATACAAATAGGAAATTACTGATCCATTTCACGCTCGAAGGAAAGTACTCAGTACATTGTCTCCTGCCAGCAGATATGAACAGGAAAAATAATTTCTTTCTAACCTCACAAATAATTTCTGCCATCTTACATCATCATCTTTTCTTGCATTTCTATCCACAGCAGCAGGTAACTCAAATATCAAGCCCCACTTGCAGATAAGTAGAAAAATCAGCTGATTTTCACAGCAGCTACACAAAACCAAGGGACAAATAAACCTAATATGATCTTTGCCAGCGATGACTGTTCTTCTTGCCCATCCTGTCTCTCACTTTATATTTGAGTCAGTTTTGGCACAGCAGACTTGAGCACTGCCCCTACACGAATAACACGGGCTGAGACACAGGCTGAGCCTGTGCAGCACAGCCAGCACAGGACCAGCACAGGACCTTGATATCCCAGCCTGTGAACTCTGCCTACAGGATGTATGTCTGTTAGCACAGCAGCAGCCAGAGAAGCTCTCGGAAGAGATGCACTGGTTCAACAGCTGGAAGTCTGGCCAAGATTGTGTGCAGGACTGTGCTTTTAGGTTCACTTGCACAACTCTAACACTCGAGTGAAACAAAGGTTTCGATGCTGTCCTTTAGCTTTGATACGGTGCTTCCTCCAAAACTTTCACCTTCCTGGTGCTCAGAGCTCTTAAACGAACCCAGTCTAGGAGAAGGGACTCCAAAACTGCAATTTCAGAGGGTGTTTTTGTACCCTTGCAGGATGACGCCACCGTGTGACCAAAGAGGAGCACTGCACCCACATTGGTATGGACTCGGTAAAACAAAGCCTGCTTTCTCAGCAGGTGGTCCTCTGCCAGTGACTTAATTTATTCTAGCTTAAAAAAAAACCAACCCAGAGCAGTTCTTGGACAAAGCCCTAGGATTAGCAAGTGAAACACAGTCTTCTTTTTAACCCCTTTGTAACTTCCACATAGAAACGCTGCTTTGTGTTTCAGAACTCTGCTGCTTAGCCTGGAGAAGGAGGAGGGAGGCCTGGGGACAAGTAGCTGTTGCACAGCATATTTGAAATGAAGGTTTAATGTGGCAGGGTTTCAAGTTTTCATTCATTCAAGCACTGTGTCCCTGTTATAGTAGGAGGTTGTTATTTCCATTACCCCGTCAGTTACTTGTTTTCATTTCCAAGCCAAGAAGTTAATATTGATAAAAACTTTAAAAGTTCGTATTAATGAAATAAAACTCATACCAACTCAAAGAGTCTATCTCCTTTAAAGCAATGAGTAAGCTGTTATTTACTCTGTGGTCTACACTCAGAAGCTTTTGAGCTATGTGTGTGGCTTGCAACCATATGGCTACATCAGGGGAGCCTTGACACTTAGACGCCAGAAATGCTACCTCACTTCCTTCCTCCCCCGCTCCAAACCTAGCGCTCCTTTTTATACTGTTCTTTCCAGATCATCTCCCAGTGCTCATAACCTTCCTTCCTTTTACTACACTATTAACTGCCTTCACCCTGGAGACCCCCTCCGTTTGTTGTCCATCGGGCTGCACCCAGCTTACACCCATTTCCTTTCTGGGACCTACTTCTCTGTCCCACTGCCTGGTGGGGCAGCAGTAACTGCCCTTCCCAACACTGGCCCACATCAGCTTTTCAACTTTGAAATAAAATACAGAAATGGCACAGTGGTGTACAGGGTCCAGCTTGGATGGAGTTAACTTCCTTTGCAGCAGTCCACCTGGTGCTGTGCTTTGCATTTGCAGCTAGAACAGCATTGGTAACATACCACTCTTGTGGCTACTTCTGAACAGCGTTTGCAGAGCGTCAAAGCTTCCTCTCCAAGCCTACTGCTCAGGACGTAAGGAGGATCATCTCCAGTTCAAAGGACGAAGTTTAGCCAGCACAGGAGGCTCCACATGGCAAAGCTGGAAGAGGTGAGCAGGCACCAACATGAACTGCAGAGGTAGCTGCCCCAGGGCTCAAGGCAAAGACTGCCCAGGAGCCACCTGAGACCTGATGTTCCACCCCAGTCACGGTCCCAGTGGAGGTCTGTGATGTACCAGAAGCGTCCTGCCAAGGCCACAGCCAGTGGGACAGCGCCAAGATGAGCATGAAGGGCTTTATGTTAGACAGCAGCTGCCAAGCCAAGCCATGCCATGCTCCTGCCCTGGCTGCCCCAAGGTCCAGCTCCACCTGCCTCCGCACACCACAGCCTGGCTCGCTTCCCTCCCCTGCGCCATGTGGAGCCTTCTGCCTGAGCCAGACCTCATCCTCTGGATCTTGCTATGAGGCAGATGGAACCAGTAGAAGTGGTAAGCCACATTCTAGTCTTCCTTGCCCATGCACTACCTGTAGATTAAAGCACACATCACACGAGAGTATTGAGTTTTTACTAGCTGTGTGCAAATGTGAATATCGTTTTACCACTTACATAAGAGTTTACATCTTTAGTCTCTATCATTTTCAAGGAACTTCTGTAGTTTAGCTAATGAAAGGGAGCTGTTTGATAAAGCTTCTTACAGGCTCAAATGTGATTAATTTACCACAGTTTATTAAATTACTGTCAGCTGAGCTGCAGTAAGTCCCAGGGCTTGCTCTTAAAGTGAATGCAAAACAACAAGCCTCAACTTAGATCAAAAAGGTCTCAGATAGGTCTTGGTAATTAACAGGCTAAAAATGTACACTGAAAGTGACCAACAGACCAGATGACTAAGTGTAATTGCTTAATGACAGTAAATCGACCAGAGATCTAAGTAGTCAGTCTTTTTGATTATCATGAGATCACCGGATAATACAGCTGGGGAGGAAATTCAATAGGTCAGACCAGGTTGCCCAGGGTGACACTGAAGAGCAAAACCAAACAAGCAAAGAGATATAAGCTTTCAAATGTTTTACTGTATTTGCACAGTTCTGTACAGTAACCTACTGCACAAATTTCTTCAGTAACAAAATGTAAAACAACAGGTACAAAAATAAGCACTTTGAGTGCTTTAATCTTGCTTACTATGTAAGGGAGTGCAGGAGTTATAACCCCCAGTGGCTTTTACACCAGACTATTGCTTCCAGAGGAAAAAGCACCATGCAGTGCTAAAGCCTAAAGCCTGACAGCTGGTACCAAGCTGCAGCAAGCTCCCCAGGGCTCCCAGCAAGTTCACTGGGGGCCAGCAGAGGTCCAGCAGGACCAGATCTAAAGCACATCCTCCCTCCCTACTCTCCTCTTTTCCATTTGAAGGCTGGCTGTACAGTGATAGGTGCAATCCATGTTTAGAGGACCCTCTTCAGACTTGATCTCACTAGTCATCCCAAACCAAACAGCAACTGAGGATTTTCTGAGCACTGCAAGATCAATTCACAACTGATGACGTAGCACCAGGCAGGAATCATCATGCAGTGTACTTTTCCTCCCCGTGTTTTCTTGCTTTGTGGTAGTGGTTGTAATCATTATACAGATCCTTAAAGACCTCCCTTACACCTGCTGGTAGTGACGTATTTAAGAACTTGATGTCCCGTTCAATGCAAAGGTCAAGAATGTGATATATCCCTTCTGTGAGATGTTTCTTCACAGCTGGGTGCAAAGTCACCTAGAAGAAGAACAAAACTGCATTACGCTTGAAGACAAAAAGGCAAGAAAACATCCTCTCCACAGTCAGTATAGATGGAATGCTGACAACGTGTCATCCAGTGCATCACACCATCTGGAACAGCCCATTAGATAAAATCCAAGATTTTGGTGCAGTATTTTCCCGATCTTTGCAAACTTGTTTTGCAGAACAAACGTGCCCCTTGCAATAAAACCCACAGAAGTGCTGCTACTACACACATCAGTACTGATCATCTTGGTATCACATTAAATCCCTTCAGCAGAAACATTGTAATTAAAAAAACCCAAAATACTTGTGCTGGATTACACAGTTCAGTAGATTCTGTATGTCTCATATTAGCTGTATGCTCCTAAGTCTCAGTTTCAGATGAGCTGTTCCTTTAGGCTACATTGAGCAGTCAATCAGTTTTAACTTATCATTTAACAACTTGTTATTTATCTGACAATTTGTATCTGAGGACTTCAATGTACAAGCCTTAATAATAGGCGCATTCAAGAAGCTCAGGAGATGTGCACTTCCTTGATCTGTTTTAACTTCAGGAAGCAGGTACTTTCCTGAAGTCATGCAGAGTTGAAGGAATACAACGAATGACTCAGGACTCAGTGCCCTGCTCCTGCCATTACTCCTGCCCAACCCAGAAACCAGCAGAACCACCATTACAACCAGGAACATACATGCTGACTCTGGAGTCCTCTGGTGCTCCAGGCTAACTGAAATCTGTCCTGTGCTCACAAATCACTTGCTAAATACTTCACTGCCTGAAACAGTGCTGGCCTCTGGCATCATCACATTATTTTTGCCACAGAACCATGTCTTATCTTCTCTGAATCCCCAATTCACTTTATGCCTCCAGACCTAAGCCGCTGCACTCTAGGCCTAACGAAAATTACATAAAAAGCTGTCATTAAAATTCAGACTTCTTTCTTCCTGAGGCAGCTAATAAACTTAGTGCTAACGAAGTGCACTTCTAATCACTGTGACAGACTCGTGCTCTCTTCCTGCCCTAAATGTAAAACAGCTAGTATATATTTTATTAGACCTGCTAACACAGCTGAGAAAAACACATAGCAGGCATTAAGGCACATAAGCATTTCTTTGGATCTGTGACCCTGAAGAGTTTGCGTGTCCAAAAGGTTGTCGTTCTTCGCCTCTGTGCTATTTGATCTATTGGCTGGTTATAACAAATGTTATTTCTCCCTACGTCATGCGCTAATTTAACAGAACAGTTGAGCTTCATGACTCCCAGTGAATGCACTGAGCTGTGATCTCCCCTCCTAAGGCAGAGAACTGACCGCAGAGAACAAGGACAGGAAAACCCACAGCTATTGACAAGATGGACCAGATGTCCCACCTGGGATAAGCAGATACCTCAGAGCTGCAGTTAATGGAACTGCATCCCTCACTTCACAAATTAATCTGGACCCATGCCTTATTTGTGCCATTCTTGCTTTGCAGTGCAGTTTCTATAAACACCCTCCAATACCACTATGGGAAGCAGAATCACAGAGTTAAACAGCTGCCACTACTGGCTGGCAGTTAATTATGCTAGTAAGTGTTTTATGGTCTATATAGTTAGCACAACCAATCTGTCAACCACTACAGAGCTCTTGATGTGAGACATTAAAAATGTGAAGAGGTATTTCACTATTGCTGTATTAAGCAACAGTTCATAGACAACAAGGGAAAAGCACTGTCAACAGTATGAAAGAGGCTATAGATGCCACCCAAGCCAGCAAGGAGTCTTTCTAGATTAACACAAAATAATTCACAAGGATATTTTATTTCCTGGTACAAAGAGGAAGTACTGAGGGAACTGTTACTCAACTACTTCAGGAGTAAGCAACTGTTTAGGCCAGCAGCTTTCACCAGTTTTAGCTTGCACACCCTTAAAAGGGTTCCAGTAAGTGTGCAGATCCTCATATACAGATTTAAATCTACCAACGTGTTTTTCATAGTTACCTCTGATGGACCCCCAGGGTTTTCAGAACACAGGCTTAAAGCCACTGATGTGGACTCAGACAAGATGAATGGCTGAAAGAGTTTTTCTCTCCCTCTGCAGCACAACATGAAAGATGTGCAGTGCCCCTCTTAAGACAGGCACGCTGAGGCCTCTCCTTCCTCTGATATCCACCAATTCTCACCAGTCTAATGAGCAAATAAATCATCACCTATTTGTGATCTATCTATTCTGTCAGACAGAAAACTGTCACAGTGTCTGGTGGCTCACGCACCAATTCCCCTCTCTAAGCCCAAAGGTTCCATGCATACATTACTGATCTGTGGTTTCAGCTATCATCCATCACCTTCCATTTCCCACTGAAAGCATTGCACAAAACTTTCCTAGAAGTCTCATGAGACTTTGCACTCCTGCTAATACTGAGGTAAGTGTCCTTTCAACCTGAAAAGGTCATCTGATGATCTGAGTCAGGCTTTCTGACTTACATCCAGCAATGAACAGATTACAGAGTTCAGAGGCAGAGTGGAGCATCTCCCTTACGAGGAAAGACTGAGGGAGCTGGGTCTCTATAGTTTGGAGAAGAGGAGACTGAGGGGTGACCTTATTAGTGTATATAAATATATAAAGGGGGAGTGTCATGAGGATGGAGCCAGGCTCTTCTCAGTGGCAAACAATGATAGGACAAGGGGTAATGGGTATAAACTGGAACACAAGAGGTTCCACTTAAACTTGAGAAGAAACTTCTTCTCAGTGAGGGTGACGGAACACTGGAACAGGCTGCCCAGGGAGGTTGTGGAGTCTCCTTCTCTGGAGACATTCAAAACCCGCCTGGACACATTCCTGTGTAACCTCATCTAGGTGTTCCTGCTCCGGCAGGGGGATTGGACTAGATGATCTTTTGAGGTCCCTTCCAATCTCTAACATACTGTGATACTGTGAAATAGAGCAGAAGTAGCCTTAACAGTAATTTGTCCCTAGTATTTCCTGAATTACTATGTTTACTATGTAAACACTAACCAACTTATTTGGAATGCTAAATAACATGGCTAAAACCTGATATATCCCAGGTTATGTCAAGCAATAGACAGGCTAAGGCAATAGAGAAGACAGCCAAATTTAAGCTCAGTAACAACCTTCATGGTTAGTTACACAGGTTATA
The DNA here is from genome assembly GCF_963264785.1 of Psittacula echo. Classification (NCBI taxonomy): domain Eukaryota; kingdom Metazoa; phylum Chordata; class Aves; order Psittaciformes; family Psittacidae; genus Psittacula; species Psittacula echo. The sequence continues at coordinate 31,014,994 of NC_137738.1, read as the reverse complement.
CCATAAGCTTTCAGAAACACAGCACCAGTTAGGATATTTTTGTGGTAAAAGAGCCTAAAAACAAAAACTAAATTCCTTTCTGTATCTCAGCCCATGCCAGAGCCCCAAATAATCAATTTGCAGGTACTTGCAACACAAAGCATTCAAACTCTGGTGATATCTAAATCCATTAGGCTGAACAGAACAACAATTTGAACTTAGGTCTGAATGTGAGAAGCTACTGACCTGGCTCTGGCATCTGTAATAGCAAGGACAGCTCTTTTTAGTAAGGACTGGAATGATAACTTTGGTTCCAAACGAGAATTACTGAGAAGGTTACAATTGTCCAGGTTGGGAACAATTTTTTTCTGTTCACTTACTCATTTAGACTGGATTAAAAGGCATTTTCAAAGAGAAGTTTTCTCCATTACTTTGCCAGATGGAGCCCTAACTGCTATCAGTCCCGGACAACTGAGACTAGCTAGGAGAACCTAACCACTAGATGAAGAAAAAGCAACACCCAACACGACAGAAAAGCAAAGCAGTTCTGTAAATAGGTATTGCATTGTTTTGCCTTAGAAGAAACACAGCTCACACCTTTAGAAACTTTTCCCGAGCTGGGTAAAAAAAGTTCTCAGGAACTCTTGCTCAAAATAACCGAGTCTCAGTCAAACCTGTATCCCCATGAGACATAGCAACGTTTTTCACTTCACAATTTATAAAACTTAACACAGTTGCCTCTGGAACAGGAACTCCAAAGCTAGCACAATACCACGGCACTTTCAAGACGTATGAGAACATGTTACCTTCTGCAATTCAGTCACATACTGAGCCACAATGAAAGCAGAAAACACAGTGAAGTCCTCCATTTCTGCAGCTATATGAGTATACATCCGTTCCAACAAGTGTGCACACCTCAGTATAACTTCAAACTCATCTGTGTTGCCTAAAACAGAAAGAGAATTACAGCCTGGTATTTGAGGCTTAAAAAAACCTAGGGAAATAACCCAAACAATCACCCAGTCTTAAATGATTTTTGAACTACATGAAGCCAACACCAATATGCCCACTTTATCTTCTTTTCTTATCAAGCTATAGCTGAGAGGCCCCCACACCTCCACAACACACCATATGGATCTCTTACAATGGTTATTTTGTAAGAGCACACTGAGTCCAACTCCACATGCAGCGCAAGGCAGAAAGTATGTTATAAATGCTGAAGTGCTAAAAACAGCAGCTATGGTCCCTTCCATGATTCAGTCCTAACTAGCACTGTGGAGGAGGGAACAAGGAGACAGGAAAATTGCATTCTCTTCTACAGAAAATCAGAAGACATATCTTAGAATGTCTACTAAGACACTCTTAGAAACAGCATAGTAAGAAAGATCTATAATAATAGAGCTCTATTATGTGGAATATAGCAGCAGAAGCCACTTTCACGTGATCCGTTATGAAAATAGAACAATCTTGCAAGGATAAACAGCACTTTTTTCAACCTGAGGATGCCACATATCCGTAAGTTTCCCGTGACCCTTGCCTTATGTAAACATATTGCAGAAACAAGCGAAATCTCAAAGTCTGGCACCCATCTTTCCTTCATTTCGAACATATAGATATATCATTTAATCCCAGCTGATGCTTGAGATATGTGTAATGTTCTGGCTTTATGCTTAGCATAATGGTGACAGTTCAGGTCTGGAGTAAACATAGTTCCAGTTTCAGGAGACTCCATTTAGTAGGACTGACCGGGGGCTATAATTCAGGCATATTAGCATGTATCACTAGAGTTCACAGCCACCATGCTTTCAGGCACACGAGTTGATAGGAAGAGCCCAACAAGCCTTACTAGTTCCTGTCCACTTACCAGCCAGGCAGTGGAGAATACCTTAATCATCAAAAGCAGTGCTGTCTGAATGCTCCACAGGAGTTACCTTCATAAGCCCACAATAGTACAAACCTCATCCTCAATTTTACATAAAAGACAGAGAGAGCTAACAGTTTCAGCGCCACAGCTAAGTTTTGAGGACTTTGCTTCTGATGTCAGACTACCTTGTTCTGCATCTCCTCTTCTAGAACATATATAAATTACAGTGTGTACATATAATGCAAAAGTGGAAAAGATACGGTACCTCTGTCTCCTTTTTGACGTCCTTCATGCATGACAGAAACAACCAGACGATGGAAACTGTTCAGAAAAGATGGTGCTGCTTTCACCAGCACCTGCAAAGACACAAAATAAAAACATCTGAGATTACGTAGTAAAACAGAGTGAAGAGGGTAGAGGTACACCACTCCATAGTCTGAGGGAGATGAACTCCTGTGAAGAAAACTATATAGCTTATAGAGCTGTCAGGAGCAGGGACGATCTTTTCATTCACATCCACACAGTATCTCGCACATGAGAATCCTGGGACAGAACTGCAGTCCTGGCCATATGCAAATATAAATAACAAGTAAATGTTATATTAGAGTTACTTCATCTCTCCAAAGCAGCATTTGACTCAGTACCCTAATGTCTAGGGAATTTGCTGTTGCTGGTAGAGATCCTGTGCAGCCAGACAGATTCACCGAACACAGGGTCCAGTAACACTACAGATCACTGTGTGAAAACAGCCTGGCTAGGCAGCTTTCTACCACAGGGTTTTTGTAAGGGCATTTTAGCAATACGTACTGAATTGCTTTTAGAATTTGACATTTCCCCATCTTTCACTTTCTTCACTCTCAGTCCTAATACAAATGCATGAGGCCCCTTTCCTTTTTAGTTCCACCTCTGCCTGCATATTCCGTATATTCCTAGCATGACTTCACTTTGCCATGCCAGAAGGCTGACAAGAACACCAGGATGGTACAATGTTTGAAGGTCACCAACTTCTAACATGTCTAAGCCCTGTTTTTAAAGGACTGCAGAATCTTGATCTCCAGTGAGAATGAGGTCCTAGATCCTGAGCCATCTGTGCTTCCAGAAATCCATCATTAAAAAAGGGAAAGTTTTCTTCTAATCTAGCATCAGATGTTGATAAGCAATCTGCTGCCAAAGACTAATAATGCAGGCATAAATCAAAGCAGGAGAGCAACTGAAATTATGTGATGTTCAGATTCTCAGCCTTTTAAATGACAACTGATACAAGGCACTTTCAAACTATCGGAACAAATTTCAAAACCATTGTTAAAAGAAATTTGTCATCACAGGCCCCTGTGCTGGTTGTTTCTAACTTTTCCCCCCTCCTCCCACCCCATCATAGATATACCTTTGGATGACATTGCACAATAGAGAAGAGCACTTCATGGACTCCCAGGAAGACACCGCGATAGTCTTCTGTCTTCAGATGATCAAGAGGGACTGTTAGGAGAATGCTGAATGCCAATGCCACATGGTGTGGATTTATGAGAACCCCTTCTCCTTGCCTTAGCAGAGCTGCTACAGTCTCTAGAATAGGTATGACTATGGTGGAAATCAGTGACTGGTCCTGACAGGCCTCTTTGGTTTGCATCTACAAGAAGACAAGAAAAAGGTAAGGAGGAGTGTATTAGCCACCTATGACTTCTATTCACACACCAGAAAGCCACTGTGCTCTCACTTGAGTCCATATAACTAGACTGGCAGGGACAGTTTGCACTTTAACCATTTTTGTGCAACTGCACCCTGGGTGAGGGTGACTATGATGCATTTCAAGTGAGCATTGATGAGAGTGTGGAACTGGAACTACTCCCCAGTCCCCTGACAACCAGCACCTCTTTGCACCTCCTCACATGAGTGCACTATGCTGTTCTCTCTGTTACACACAGGCAAAAAGTGCATGCTCACGAGTCCCAGGCATTGCAAGGCCAACCTTAGACAAATTCTGGTCAATAGACACCATCACTACAAGAGAAGAAAAAACCCCCCCCATCACTAAGTTCGTATGTTGTACATATGAAGGACAGGAAACTTGGGTTTGGTTACTTTCAGTTTCATTTCCCCTTCATAATTCAGTGAATTTATATTATTATTGTTTTAATATGAGTACTCTTTTCTTCTTGTTTTGCTGCTGTGGACTCCTGCTGTAACATGTGGCTGACAGTTACCTTCTCCTCTGGACAGGAGGAAAGACAGGAGACTCAGACTCTATTCTCTGCAGCCTAAGAAGTTTCTCCCAAGCTCCAGATTACCTGGTGCAGTCCCAGAGAATTAATGATAGTAGAAATGGATGACCTAAACACTGCACTATGGGAACAGATTTACTTAAGGAAGGAGGAGAGAAAGGGTCTAGGCCAAAAAACAAAAGTGCAGGTGAATCTGGTGTGGATTTGGCTAGTATCATAACTTTTTTTGCATGCCTCTGTGCATGTTAGATGTAGCCACTACAGACTCCAAAAAATAAAAGGGGTAGGTAATGAAGTTATAATAACAAGATACTTACAGCTAAAGCTGTGATTATCTGTGGGCTGGCAAACCAGAAAGCTTTCTCTTTGTCTCCACTTAATGGGCAGCTGAGCAACAATTTGGTTAGCATAACAGCTGACAATACTTCCTGCAGAAAGCAGATTGATGATCAGTCACAGGTACAAGATGCACTGGCTCCTGTCAAGTATAGAATTGCTCTTTCAAGGGCAGTGGCAATTTTGAGCATTATCAGAGCGTTGACACATGCAAGTCCTCTCACCAACACATCACTTTGGAAACTGTGAAGCAAGCAGCAACTTAACAAAATTCAATATGCTGAGCAGCACTGGCCCAAATGTACTGCATGCTACCTTTATTTTAGAATCAACTTACTGTACAAATAGGCTTAGGCGATTTTGAAGAAAGGAAAGCCTTCAGCTGCCACTAGGTAATGGAGGGAAGCAGAAGAAATACAGGGACACCAGTACACCATACACCAAGAATGCTGTATTTGGCAGAAGGGTTTGTTTTTTTTTAACTTGCTGACTGATAAAAGAAACATACTACAAACTACACTCAGGTGGCAGGAATTATATTCACAGTATAAGAATTCCAGATAGACTTGGATATATCCATGTCTATTTCAGACATATTCATGTCTACTTCTAACAAATAAGAGCCAGATAAATCACCAAGTTTAATCCAAGTTTCATTCTCAAGTCATCGAGCTTTCTATGGAGGATACAACTGGCTTTTTTGCCAAAAGTGTTCCATATGTCACCACAGCTGCTTAAGCTGCTCTGGAAAAAGGCATATTATGTAAAAAGCTACTGAGTGGTATCTAGTTATTACAGACTAAAAGTCTTTATAGAGACAAATACCAAAAGCACTGGTGCAGTTTTGGTTTTACTTAAAAATGCCAGTATTTCTGCAAGTGCCTTTAACCCTGTTAAGAAGAGCCACAGGCAAACACTGGTTAAACTCACTGGCTGCTAGGATCTGTTGAGAAAACACTCCCATCAGCAAGTATTAAAAAAGAATGCTCCATCCCTGGCAGCATTCAAGGCCAGGCTGGACAGAGCCTTGGGTAACATGGTTTAGTGTGAGGTGTCCCTCCACATGGCAGGGGGGTTGGAACTTGAGGATCTTAAGGTCCTTTCCAACCCTAACTATCCTATGATTCTATAGGAATCCAGCGTGGCATTTAGCATCACAGCTGTGTGACTTCTGTTGACAATACACGGAATTAACACTGCCGAGTCCTTAAGCTGGACAGAAAGTTTTCCAGCCTGTTTCCATGATCTTTCCACCTCTCTCAATTTACAGAGAAAAAAAAATATATATAATTTTTTAGGGTGGTGAGACACTGGCACAGGTTGCCCAAAGAAGTGGTAAATGCCCGATCCCTGGCAGTGTTCAAGGCCAGGTTAGACAGAGCCTTGAGCAACCTGGTCTAGTAGGAGGTGTCCCTGCCCGTGGCTGGGAGTTGGAACTACATGATCTCTGAGGTCTTTTCCAACCCAATTCATTATATGATTCTATGTCCAAAACATATCACCACAGTCATCAAGCCATAGCCATGTAAATTAATTTGACCTGACCACTGAAAGTGAAGCATAAAGGAGGAAACATATTTATCAGATGGCATTCAGCCAAGGAAATTTTTTTCAAGATACAGAAAACTGAAGAAAGAAATTGACAACAAACTAAGCTCATGCCTTACTTTAGCCTTCTGTTGCCAAACATTCCTCATTTCAAGTCCCTGCAGCACCAGCCTCATTATGGTATAAAACTCCTCATCAGAGCAGTTTCCCAGCAGCTGGACAAGCACCTCTGTCAGCTCCAACTCCATACTATGGATCACCTGGGTTGTGATTGGAGGACCTGCATATTCGAGAGGCATAAACATGTCTTAATCAATTCCCAAGACAAGGACTTCCACAGGTAAAAACAGAGTGAACTGAAGCTCAGAATAGCTCTATGGGCACCTTTTTAACACTCAGATGCATACAGGGCCCATGCTTTCCCTTTACCTCCCTCCCCACAAGCGCAATTAGCTACTGTTCTCAAGTATTTCCTACCCTAGGGGTCGCAGAGCAGTCACCATACCAATAGCAAGCCTTCAGCAGTATGGAAACACTACAACAAAGCGTGTTCACAAGACAAGGCAGTAGGCTAAACAAGCCACAAGGCTTTACTATAGATCCTGCCAGAGAGCCATGACATGTCACGAAAGCATTAAGCTGACAAGTTTAGCTCTCTGTTGATCATAAGTCACACTCCCCACCTACTCAATTATTACTATGTAGACTGTCCTAGACTAATTTATATCTTAAATGATTCTGAAGGCTTTTTTTTTAGTTCCACAAGTATCCATAGGTAATGCCAAAAGTGCTCTTCAACAGGAATCAGTAATCCATCTTATTAAACACTGTACTAATTCATCAGAAATTCTTACAGCTTTTTACAGTGAGTAATTATGTCTCCAGGCTAAAGCACGTTACCAGTCTTCACTAATAATGTGAAGTACAGGACGAGACAGGAGAAAAGTCAGCAGAAAAATTACAGCAATCGACACGTCCTCCTGGTCTCTAGTTCTAATGTGAAATCCTGGCTCTCAGTACCCCCACTGAACCCTGCAAAATGCTGAAGGATCAAAATGCAGGCCAGGGAAGAGACAGGCTAAGCCTCTATCTATAAGTTTTAGCTCAAACTCAGCTGTGCAAATTCAAGGTCACATTTTCCATGGAGAGCTGTGCTCTGTTCCTAACGACCCAATACGACTATAACATTGACATTATGACTGTAGTTCACTTGAGCAGCAGCCTCCAAAGTGGGGTATGCACACGATAATCCATTGAGATGCATGAATTATAAATGAAATAGCCTTCATAAATCAAATGAAATGTAAAAATAGTATTTATTTCATTTTTATCTTGTGCATGCTTTGTAACGTATCTAGCGTACTAGTAGTGTTGCACATGCATATAATTTATAAATAAACATACATTGAGGCTGCATGCACGTTATTTTTTAGAGAGCATTGCACTAGAGCATGTTAGCAGTAAGCCTGAGAAATTCCAACTGTCTGAAGAAGTCGAAGAGAACAGTTATGCCTGTGCTGTGTTCAGTTCACCTCTTGTTCTGAACAACAAACATAAAGGAGCCATTAAGTCACACAGCTGGCAAGAGAGGTTTTACATGTAATTTCTAGTCCTGGCTCTTTAGCTGATGGGGCTAAAGGGACTGATCAGCCAAACTCCCACAGCCTTTATCAGAATTATGGGTGTTCAGCATCCTTAAGTTAGGTGACTTCCACTGTTCTACAACCTTGCCTATCAGGTACAAAAATAGATGAGTATTTTAACGTAAGGTCCTCCAAGATCCTCAGATAAGCCACAGCAGATCTGCCCTAGTCCACATCAGCTGCTTCAGTGGTGCCTACTATACCGACTACATGAGTAGGACGCTGCACCTTCAGCCCTACATGCAGAAGCATTACCATGTTCCTGTTACTGTCAAAATGCTCTACAGGGATGAGCAATGCAGGACCTCAATTTATTAACATCTTCCAGAGGATCATTACCAAATTAGATGGTGGCTGTGCTCCAGGTACCACAACACTGCCTCCGTGAAAATTTTCCTGTTATGCATTTACAAAAGAATAGCCTACTGCTTTAACACAAGTAAATCAATACAGACTTTTTGGAAAGCTCTATGGTTTCCTAAATGGCTTTTAACTCGCCTCTGTGCTGCAACATTATCAAAGGAAGTGGAGAAAGGGAATTTTCATACCAGTGAGCAGCTTTTTTATAGCAAAAACAACAGTGACGGCAGTTTCTTTTCCAGGATACAGCTCTGGCACTGAGCAGAAGACTGTCAGGAACTGCAACGAAAACTGAAGGAACTGCGGATTATCCCCTGCACACGGCAGCTCTTTCAGAATCTGCGAGTAAAACTCTTGATACAGTTTAATACGGGGTTGCTTCAAAAACCCACTGGGCTCCTTCTGCCAGCCCTGGACAGCATGACTTAGATCTGCTTTAAGAAGAGTAGTGACAGATGGTATGAATGCTACAGACAAAGGCTGGTTCGGGGTGTTCTTCTGAAGCCCTTGTTCAACAGTTCTGTCCATCTGCAGAACTACCAGCTCCAACAGAGCAGACAGTACATCCGTAGAGTGTGGCTTTTTTTCTGGCAGCTGCTGAAGGTAGAGCGTGACAACATGACACAGTGTGGTGAATGCCATGAGCAGTAACTGCTCAGCCGCAGGATTCCCATTTCTGCAGCCTTTGCTTTGGCCTGCACTAATGTCCGGCTTGCAGCTCTCCAGGAAAGACATGAACTTTTCCAAGTTCAGCCTCACACTTTGCCTTCTTTCAATAATCATCTGAAGGAAGTTTTCCAAAAAGGCCTGGACTTCTTGGAGATACTGTGCCCAAACAGGAGCAGTCAAGACATCAGTGAAGAATTTGCTAGCTGTAAGCTGGGAGGTCATGACAGCCTCAAGAACATCGCTGGCATGAAACACCTTAAGAACAGAGTTGACGTTCCTGCCATCTTGCAGGCACCTCAGGAGATGGAAGCAGGTGCTTAAAAACTTCATCAGTAACGGCTTGCTGCAAGAGACTCTAGCCCTGGTATTGGCCATCAGGGACAGCAGCACCAGAAAACACCGGGTACAGTCAGAGGGAAGAAGACTGTCTAATTTCAGAAGAGAAGCAACTTCCAGCAAAACCAAGAAGCTCTCTAGATGGCTTTCTTTCAGGATGACCGGGCGGCCGTTTTTTGCTAACAATACTATACGCTGGGCAACCTTCTCCAGTGTCTTCCACGACAGGCTGACCTCATCCTTCGGCAGTTTGTTTTCTAACGGTGCTTCCAACAGGTCAACAGGTCTGTAGCCAGCCAGGATTTCTTCATGCCAAGGGATGTCACCTGCAGACAGCTGTTGAAGTGGCAGATCTACTGAATCCCTGGCAGCAGTGGACAACACCCTAGTGAACTGATGAATAAGACTGGTCATAAAAGCACAATGCAGGACCTTCATTTCTGGGAGAAAGGAGCTATGCATCAAACCAAGAGATACCTTTCCAATGCTGATGGAAGGCTCCTGGTCTGTGGCATCTTCCTGAGTTTTGGCCAATACTAATGTCTCTACAAGCAGATCTGCAATGTACTCTACATCTTTCAAGGATATATATGGCAACAGGATAGTCAGGTTGGATATGATAAGGTGCCAGTGTGCTGTGGGGTAGTTGAGATCACTTATTGCGATGATATCTCCATCCCATGGTTCAAATTCTCCCCTGCTCATGCTGGATCTCCCAGACTCTAGGATGAAAGCTGCAGCATGCTGCAAGGCCTGTAGGTCAGCTTTGTTCTGCATTAAGATCATCTTCATTTTCTGAAGTGTCAGCAGTTCTAAACAGTATTTACTAGTGGAGGTAAAACTATTTGCAAGTTCCATTACTCTGTCCCAGCACTGCTCCTCCACACCAGGAAGGAGAGCTGAAATCCCCCAGTGCCTTGCAGCAGGTTCAGTAACAGCATCAGCACTTTCAGCTCCTGGAGACACATACTTACTGCAGCTAATACCAAACAAAGTATCTACTTCAACCCAAGTGTAAACAAGAAGGAGAGCAGAATCACTAGCCTTTCTTAGCCAAAGGTCTGACTTCTCTTCCTCTCTCCTAGGAGCCTGCAGCAGCTCCATCAGTGGCAGAATGATTCCCTTCTGCATCTTTGCCAACAAACTCTGAGTGCGAAGGACCACAGGGGAAGGAGTGATATCATCTAGGCATCTCATGTTGAACAGAAAAGCATGCAGCACTGAGCACACTGACAGTAGCTTCAAGGACATGTCAACCGATCCTTCAATGGCAGGAATGATAAGGGTCTGGCATTTCTCCACAAAGAGACACAAAATGTCCAGAATCTGGTTGGGTGGCAGTTCAAGGAGGCATTCACGAAGCTTTACTGTCAGGCCAGCAGAGAAGACAGGCAGCCTCAGTTCATCAACTGCTGGCTGGCAGATGACTGTCAGCACCTCCTCAAAGAGCCGTGGGAACTGTCGCAGCTTGGAATAAGTCTGAAACACGGTGTTGATGAGAGTCTCCTGGGGCTTCTTTGTACGTAGCTCGGAGACCTTTGCATCAATCCAAGCCGAGGCCACTAAGTCATCCAGGTCTGGCTCTAATATAAGGTGGTTTAATGATATCAACAGTTTGAGACACCTGAACCAAGCAGGGATGGAAGCTTGGGAGTGCCTCATCAACATCTGTGCTAGCTTACGGTAAAACCCAAACTGCACCTCCTTGTGCCGGATACGGTCACTGGCAATGTTATAGATATCATTGCTAAGCACCAAGTTCAGAAGCTGTTCCAAAGCAAGCAGCTCCGTGCTCCAGTCCACAGGAGAGAGCACATCCTCCCTGATGCCCTGCTGCAAGCCAGAGAGCCTGAGGCAGCCAAAAAGCTTGCTGAACATGTGGAAACACACAAGGTGGTTTTCTGCCTTACAGTATGAGTCCAGAAAGAGCTTATATAGCAATGACACTGACCCAGCCACAACAGCTCCATGGAGGACAGGTTCACAAAAGTCACTGCCCAGCTTGGTCTGCACTGTGTTGACTGGTAGCAAAAGGTTTTTCAAAGCTCCTTTCTTCTTCTCCTGGAGTTCCTGTTCTGGCAGCAGCTCCTCTTTGTAGGATGAGAAAAGCTCAGGCTGGAATAACCCAGCCTGCAGCAAAGTTTCTACCTGGTTTCGGATTTCCCTGCTCAGATGCTGACGCACATGGCTGTCATCTGCTTGTGTCCAGCTCCTCACCGTCATCAAGTGCCTCAGGAGCAGACATGGCTGCAGCAAGTGACTTGTCACATGCCCAAACACACGATTTGGGTTAGTTTGCTGCCTCTGGATCAGGAGGTACTGAGCAAAGGTAAGCTGGAGGACACTGAACAACTGGGAGCCCACAGCATCATCAGAAGCCAGCTGCTGACATGCCAGCTTGGACAGGTTGCTGAGGAGATCAACTAAGAGCTCGCACTTTGCTGTGTAAATGATGGAGAGCGAAGGAGTAGAAAGGATGCCACTGGAGCAACTCAGCACTGTGCCAATGTTTTGCTGTGTTTTTTGAGAACAGGCCTCTGATAACCTCTTATTTATGACCTACAGGTTAGGAAGAAAAAAAAAAACCGAACAGTCACTTTTGCACACAAAGATAAAGCTCATCATAATGAATCAACACCGTCTTCTGTGAGCTGCCAGTAGCTGGCGCTGGGTTTCCTCACATCAGAGGTCTCAAACTAGAAGCTCCTCTGGTCAGAACGGTGTCCCTGCATTTGTTTGTACCACAGGATGAATGAGAAAGCCCTCATTCAGTACCACTGCTACTGGCAACAGCCTAAGATTATCTATACTTGATCCTAATAATTGATCCTGTGGAAAGGGAGTAGGAAGAAAAACTAGAAATTTCGTCCCTTTTTGCAAGGCCCCCAAACTTCTGCTCCAAACAACAAACCCCCACACAACACACATCCCACCTTTGATCCAGGAAGCTTATTCAGTAACAATGCCCATGACTAAATAATCATTTTTATATCTGAAAAAGAGAGAGCTTCCTATGCTGATGTGTGGAATGTGAAGGATGGTTCTTTCTCCTCTTCGAGGGTAAAGAACAGATATAAAGAATTGTTTACTTATACTTGCATTTCCCTTCCTTTTCTCAATCTTTGTGTTGATTTACCTTTGATCCCCTTTACATTTGCTCCGTTTTCTCACCTCCAGATAATCTTTTCACCAAACAAATTCAGTAGCAATTTACAAATCTACCTCTATTCCAGAGTTAAAAACCTCATTTGTCTCCTTACACCTCACAGTGGATCTTTCATCTCCTCAACACAAGCCTCCCGGATTAAAAGACATCCTTAAATTCTTTGCACTGGATGCTTTACCACCTCTGTCCTTGGTCTTTAAGGTACTCTGGTTTGTCACCTAAACTTCAGCCAGACAGGTGTTCGCCCTCAAACCACATTTAAATTTGGCACACTTTCTATGTAACATCTTTGAAGAACAGAATTCATCCAACCAGTTCCCTGTACCTCACAACTCGATTTCTGCAGGTAAAGCCAATCTTCTCCCTCTCTCTTCCAAACAGATTACAACTAAAAGCGTCATTTTCCCCAGTCATTTTCACTGTCTTTAAAGGCTATTTCTGTAACCAGGAAGCTGAATAAGAAGCTACACTTTCTGGTTCAGTTCTAAACTGTAACTGAAGTCTCCCCCATTCACTTTCATCTGAGGCTAAAATAATGCTATGATTAAGATCAATAATAATTCAGTGCCACCACTGCTCAGAGTCATCATAAGAAGCTGCTTGGTCTGCTGGACAGCACATCACAGTGCACAAGTATTCAAGCCAAACACACTGATGAACCCCACTGTGAGCAAAAACAGTCCTTCCCCCTAAGACTTCCAGGCAAAACAGCAATATAAGCAGTAAATAATACAGAAGAGCAACATATGGAGCTAAGCCTATTGCAGTACTCAGACCAGTTCACTCTCTGATAGTCTGAAGAAGTAAAAGAGACAGAGGAAAATTATTCTTATACCACTTTGCCATTTTTTGCCTTAGTGCTGCACAAATACAAACTGCATTGCAGAACAGAAACAGAGAAGTTTTTAGTAGAGGTCCTAAACGCCATCAGATTAATTATTACATATTTCATGTAATGCCTGACATTGTGAGGAAGAGTCCTACACTGTAAAAAATACAAACTTCTATCTAGCACGTAACAAACATCCCCAGTTTTAGTTACCTGTGCAATTGAAAAACTGAGCCCAATTGTCTTCCCACTCTTTAAGAGATTCTGTAGCCTTTTACTGTGGATAACGTTGTCTAAATACGCCCAGAGTTTCTCAACAACTTCATCCTCCAGTTCAGGTTTCTTATTGTAGTATGTAACCAACACATGGCTTACCCAATCGAGTAATACCTGTTAATAAAAGGGAAAAGAAATAATCTTTAATAACCTCCATGTGAAAACAACGCAAAAGTAATACCTCTTCACAATTATACACCTGTGCCTTGAGAACTGCTCTGCATCCAAGCAGGACAGGCTCTGAACAAGCAGAGAAGTTCACCCTTGTAGGCTGCAGTTCTTAAGAGCCTTCATTCTAAATCCAGTGTTGGCCTTGTACCAACTCAAAACAGCTCTCAGGCGACAACATCCTAAGGCCCCTTCATCAGGGCATAATTCTGACAGCCCATGCAGATTAGCCAATACAGTCTTTTAAATCAAAACATAAAGAATCAGATGATTTTCACTTTCTGACAATTGGTATTCTTTTCACATTCCCCCTCTTCATATGTTTAAATTTACTACCTAGAAATTCAGCCCTAGGCTTTTAACTATGTGCAAACTGGAAAAGGCTGAAACATGCTAATTTAAATTACCGATTTAAAAATACAATTATGGTGTAGGTTTAATATTCCAAGTAACTGAAATAACAAAACATGGGTCTCTGATGGTGAACCCCACAAAACTGCTAGGCTGGTGGAGCAGCACAAGACACCCCTCTCTCAGGGAAACACTGAACAGACCCTCAGGAAACAGGCTCAAAACAAACAATTTGAGAGGACAGGGTGGGTTCCAAGCAGAGGACAACAAAACACCTTCCAAAAAGAAGCCCATGAATCCACAGCACACTCTTTGCACATACACAACAGGTTCAGAACACCAGAAAACACACATCTAGTGGCAGTCAGTTCTCCCACCCTGAAGTTTTTTGCTCTTAACCATGACCAGAAGCATCAGACATCAGACCAGAGCATCCTGTACGGGATATAATAACCAGTGTTAATGACAGCTGTGAAGGCAGTGGTTTTTCAGCTGTCCCAGAGACACAATTCGTGCACTATCCTCTCTATAAAAAAGATTTTCTTCCTGCCCTAATGCAGACCTTCCTGCTGAAACTACCTGAAAGATGATGTTATGAAAACATTTTTACCACCACACAAATCAAGAGACATCACATCACAGCTATATTGGCACAACTACCGAGGGACAGTCAAGAGCTAGGTCTGGATTCTATGAATTAATTCACCCTCAACAGCAATTAACTACTGGGATTTTTTGGGTATTCCCTTCCGCCGCTTACCATTAAGAGCACTAACCTGTTCTTTATTAGGCAAAACACACTGGTGGGAAACCCACGCAAACCGCGCTAGCTTGAGTTTATCCTCCCAAGAAGTCTTGGCACTTTTCAGCTTCAGGTAAATCCCGGAGTAGATGGCTGCCATGGGGACCGGCACGGCAAAGACTGCGAGTCACGCCTGAAACAAACCTCACATGAGGAGAAGGCAGCACATCGGAAGGAAGGCCCTGCAACCCCAGCCCTTTGCTCACGGCCTGACCACCCCGACCGCCTCCCCCTCGGCGGGGCAGGCCCGGCACACCCCGCTCCCCGGTGCACACTTCCCTCCCTCTCCCCAGACCCCGGCCCCCCTCTCCGGGACCCCGGCACGGCACAGCCCTCACCCCGCCGCCGGGCGCACGCCACACACTCTCCCCGCCTCCCCTCCACCCCGCTGACCTCTGTCCCCGCCAGGCAGCCACAGCCGATCGCCGATCGCGGGAGGCGGTGTGTGGGGAGCCCCGCACCCATTGGCGGCCGGAGGGCGCCTGCGCGCGGGGCGGCCTCAGTCCCGCTCCCCCCCCCCCTTTCCCCGCGCTCGCCAGCGGCGGCGTGTGTCAGCCAGCAATGGAGCGGCCGCCGCCAGCCGCCGCCGGCCTCTGGGCACCGCCGGCCGCGCCAACGCCACCACCACCGGCACGCAGGGGAGGCGGCGGCGCGCCCGCCGGCAGCGCCTGGCGCCGCTGGGCGCAGTGACAGCGCCCCCCCGGCCCCGCCGGACCCTGCCTCCCGCCGCCACCGCCGCCTGCGATGCTCAGTGAGTGGCAGCGGGCGGGCAGCGGGGACCGGCTCGGGGCCGCGGCCAGTGCGGGATCGGGGTGAGGGAGCGCGGGGGGGGGGCAGTGCCGGCCGGCTGGCGGCGGGAGCGGGCCCCGGGCATCCCGCCGGACCGCCTCGTGGCGGAGGCCCGCAGGCCCGGCCCGGCCCGGCCGGCGGCTCCCAGGAGGCCGGCCGCCCCTGGGGGGAGGCCTTGGGCAGAGTCGCGGTTCTGGGGGCAGCCCCGGGTGGGGACGAGGTTGGACGGCTGTGCGCCCCGGGGGTCGCGAGGTGGGCTTTTCTCTTGATACCCTCGTCTTTCCCTGGGCAGTGCACGGGGACGCTTGGCAGCTGCTTATCGCACCGCGCTTCCCCTCCCCTTTTCCCTGTTTCTCCGTATTCATGTTTGCATCCCGATAGGGGAAGAGTTTCGCTGTCGCAGCCCCTCAGCGAGCCCTCCGCCGCTTCCCATCCGCAGCGCTGACCGGGCGGCGGCAGCAGCGGCCGCCCCAGGAATGGGCGAGAGGCTCCGCGGGACCCATGGCCTCGGCCCCTGCCCACCCGGGGGCCAGTCCCCGGGCCCGAGCTTCTGTTCCGGCAGCTGCACCCGAGGAGGCAGGGTCAGGCAGTGGTGCTGCGGGCAGGAGGAGCGCGTCCTGCCAGGGTAGCGCAGGGGATGAAGGCTTTACGCATGGGTGAAACGCACTGCTTGGCTCTGTCTGCAGGGGGGAGTTAGAAAATACGTTGTGGAATTGGAAAAGCTTAATCCCGACCTGGGCCAAACACAAATGGATGCAGGCTCTTGTAAAATCACAGCCGTTTCCTCTCTGCCTCTGCATGTGAATGCCGCTGCTTTGGAAGAAGTCTTTCTCCCTGGTCCCTGCTATCTACAGCATTTTTCCTATTTTCCACCACCACGCCGTGTCTCCATGTCGGCTTGTCGTGTTTGGTTGCCTGTGTTTCTGAACTGCAGCCGCTGCATGCGTGATGTCCCTTGGCTCTAGGTTCGTGGTTATCTACCTGTCAGTTTACCCTTATTTTTTTTTTATTTTGAAGTCTTCTGTATTTTAGATTAACCTAATGTCACAGCGTGATTTAGTGTTGTCAGTGTGCCCCAAGTTTCACCTGTAGTGGTAAGGGTGAAGTACCATCTGTCCACAGCTGAGGCCTGAGACACAGTTCTCGGTAGAGAATACTCAAAATGTGCTTCTGTGTGGTATTTTATTGGTTTATTTTTTAAAGACTGCTTCTCCTTGGTTCTTCTCTGATGCTCTTTGGTCTTTCCTCACTCTATTGGAAGTAAGACACTTCTGTCCCAGTGTCAGGACAGGAGTGCAGAGTCCTTAAAAACAGCATTTCCAAGACTAGTTTTCAAGTTCCTTTTTGTATGTCTGCAGTGGTGATGTTTCAAGGCTGTGGGATCTGCCTAAACCTATACCTGAGGTGTAGCATAGGCAGGAAATGAATTTCCACAGCTAATTTCCCGCATCTTTAGGGAAGAGGAACTTGTGATGTGTTGTGTATGACCAGGCGCTGCTCAGGGTTTCTTCAGTGGTTTTGGTTCCTCAAAAAAAAAAACCCAAAAAAAAAAACCCCTTAATATTCTTTTTCCTCTGTGCTCCAGTTTGTGACACTGCAGAAGATGCTGCATTGTAGCTGTGCAGACCCCCGATGTGATCTTTCTTCTCTCTTCCCTCATGTATTTTGCTTATCAGTAAAAATGGTTAATGGCATTAGTATTTATTGTCCTCTCTGGCTGTTTGAGAAGAATGAGGCAGCTGGGACTTTTGACCAGTTGTTTCAAGCTTTCTGCAGGCATGGACAGGGAATGCTGTATGATTCAGTTTGTTTCAGATTTTAGAGATTATCTTCAGTGATGGGAGCTCGAGTTTTATATTAATTGGAGGCTTGTCCTTTTTTGCATTTAAATCCTGCATCTTTGGCCTGTTGTGAACTGGCTCAGCTTGAACTCAGCTAAAGGCATTTTGGCAGGCTGTCCTTGTGTTTATTTTATGATATATTCTAATTTTGAGGGCTTGATAAAGAATATTTGTAGGAATGCTGGTTTTGCTCCTCTTGTACTTTTCATGAATGTTTTTCCTGCCTCTGTGACATTGCTCTTTGTAAAGCTGAGGGTGAAATATACGGGCAAAGTGAATGAAGAAACAAGTACCTGAAATGAAAGTAGGGGTGATGGTTTGTCTGATGCCAACGGGTGTTCCTTGGTGAAGATGAATTTCCTGTAAGGTAGTTCCTGTTCTGTCACCTGGGAGTAGGGAAGGAGATACTGCTTGTAACTCCCACTACTGTGACTGCCAGGAGTACACAAGGTATGTGAAGGGAGCAAGAAACTGTACAGCTGCAGATACCACCTTGCAAAACTTGGCTGAAGAAACTGGAGCTTCCCTGTTATCCCTAAAGCTCTGAAAAAGCTCGGGTTTGAATCATCTGCCAGCAACTGCTCCTTTCACAGGCCATTCTCTCTTGCTGCTAAAATGTCAGATCCTGCTGTTAAAATTTGAGGTTACTTACTGCTTATTTTGCCTACCTTTAAAATTTATCATTTTCTGTGTTCATCATCTGTTCATTCAGCAGCTTAAAAAGGCTGATCTCAATGCTGCTCTTGTTTGTCACTGTTATTTCAAAGGGTCCTCTGGAGTTCTGCATCTTTCACATGCCAGTTTTCGGTTTCTCTGATCCATTATGAATTTATGAAGAATTACCTGTACTCACCAAATCTAACCTGGTGCAAACTGATCCCATAACTGAAGCGAAACGAAAGAATGGGCAAGGATATTTCTCGATGCTCTCTCTTTGCAATTAAACTGCAGGCTTGAGACGGATGTGCACAGTTCTGACTGACTAAACCACTTCAGAAACATTTAGATGAATCTGTTCTGTGCCATTTGGGGAGTGAATTTCTTTTGGATTATAAGCCAGATGAAAGAATCTAGATGCAAATTCTCCAAAACAGTTTCTGGACTTGAAATCTGTGAGATATCACCTATGCATCTATGAAAGCATCTCAAATACAATTATGTTGCTACCCAAACCTAAACTGTACAGCAGAGTGCATGCAGAGGTGGACCTGGGCAAGTCACTTGCACGTTAGTCCATGCTGCTGGCTGAAAGGCAGAATGGAACGTAATACATTGCGAAGCTTAGTTAAGGGTGTTTTCTAGGTGGGTACCAAGACGCTGGTCCATCCCTGTGTTCATCTTTCTTCGTGATCTTCATTAGAATTCTATCTTCCCTACAGTTTTGTGCAGCAGAAGTGTTATATTTGAGACAGTGTAAAGAGTCGGATGCAATTTGTTTAATTGCAAGGAAAATGAAATAGAGGTTTGTTTTTGGAGTGGAAAAAGTTGTGGTTGAAACTCATTTTAATAGGTCTCTTTGGAAATGCTTTGAAAACTCCACTTTGCTGATGCCCCTTCACCACAGTTATTTCACCTGTGAGAAAAAATGGAAATCTTAAGGTTTTTGCCAAAGCATGAGGGTTTGCAATGTCATGTATCTGTTTAAAGTAACTTTTGCTGAAACCTTGCATCCCCATCTGCTTGGAACTTCACAGAGGGCTTATTGTTCTGCCAACTGGGATAAGCACTAAAGTGTGCATGGGTATTAGAAAAGGCTTCATTTACAATAATTTTTAATGCTGTGATTTTGTGGGAAATACGGTTCATATAAGGGGGAAAGGGCATCCTTCTCTGTATCTCTGAGAAGTTGTGTTTCATCAGATTTAGCTACTCAAACCAGAAAGCATGTGAACTTGTGAAACCCATGCAGGTCACTGGTAGTGAAGCCATAATGTGTAGATTCAGGCTTTACCTGTTACCCTGATAGAATAAAAACGTTCTTTAGTTATGCTTTATTTAAAGCCTTTTAGGTTGTCTAAACCTATGTGTACAATCAGTGACTATTGCAAAGTATTGGTGGCGGTCAGGGACTACTCAAATTGCAAGGGAGTGATTGCCTTCATCTTGGTGAGGTTCTTTTATTACAAGCCACAGGCTAAAAGCATTGGGCTTTCAGTTTTGAGATACTACTACTAAGTGGTGTCTGTGAGGACTTTTATAGGAGGGAATTCTAGATAGATGGGACAGGTGAAAAAGGCAAAAGGCTCTGCTTTTGTTTTAATTTCCCTTTATTTATTTTTCTTTTCTGAGGATTTACCTGACTGAAGTGCAGTTGGTTTTTTGGTTGCTCAAGCAAAGGAATCAGAAAATGACTAAAGAACACCGAAACAGCCACTGTAAAAAAACAAGGAGGAGAAACACTCCCTTTTCATGAGCTATTTTTAACAAAAACAAATGCTGCAGCTCACCACTGCACTTTTAGTCTAGAATCCTCAAAAGTGGTTTTGATTCCTTGGTGACAGTAGTGGAATTAAGCAGCAAAGTATCTTCAGGGATCTGACTCAAAGAGTTTAGTTACACCTCAGTACTCAGAGGCAAATGCATAAAAGATTTTTCTCTTATTTCAGTAATGAAGTTGTTTGACTTCAGCAATGAAAATACCTGTTTGTTTTCTATCAGTTTATCTTAGTGTATGGAGCATGTTTATCTTAGCATATACCTACCCAGCAAGAGCCTCATCATCTCTTTCTTTTCTCTTGAGGTCATGAAACGCGTACGCACAGAACAGATTCAGATGGCAGTGTCCTGCTACCTCAAGCGCCGTCAGTACGTGGACTCGGAAGGTCCCCTAAAACAAGGGCTGAGGCTGTGTCAGACTGCTGAAGAGATGGCAGCTAATCTCACAGGTAAGGCTGTCATATTTTCCACACATGCTTCTTTGCAGAGTTGTGACAAGTGTGAGTATGTACATTGGTAACTGTGAATTTGTCTGCATGCATGGACAGCTCTCCTTTCGAAATAAATTTCCCGGTATGAAGTTGGAGTGGATAGGAACTTTTGAACAATAAAAATATGCATGAAAGTGTGACAATGTGAGATTCATGGTCTGTGAATTTCAGTGAAACAGCAAGCTGAAATGGGGGTATAGAAAGGGCATATGTCAGTGTAGTGGAAGATGCTTATGTTGTATCCCAAAGAACATGAAGTCTAGTGAGCAGTGGTGCTTTGGGATGAAGGTGAGAAGAACCTAGTTGAAGAATCAAGTAGAAGCGTGAAAATCTGTTGTACTTTTGTACTCCAGGAGGGCTATGTCATATGAAATGGCAGTGATACAGGCTGATTTCTTTCTCTGCTCTGTCCTGGAAAAAAAAACAACAAACAAAAAATCCTTCAGAGGGTGAGACAATTTATTTCCCTCCATGCCCTTCCTCCTCTTTCTTAAAGGCTTTGGAATCCTGCTATACTACTTGCTTTTCAAATTGTATCTGTGACAGACTTCATAGTAATTATTTTTGTTACAGCAAACTGTGTTATTGCTTGAGTTTGTACAAATATTGAAAGGATGCAAGCAATGTAGAGGTTATAAAGATTTAATTTAATTGTAAAACTGAGAAAATACTGGGCTGACCTTTGGGTGAAAATGCAAGGAGGAAATGCTTTTATAAATGAAATTGCTTGGATTGTGACAGCATCCCAGGCTAAGAGTGATACCTTAGTTACTAGTGATACAACTTGATTTGACGTACATTAGTTGCTGTATAACTCTCTGCTTGTAACTAGGTAAGATTGGATGCCAAAATAGCACTTCCTTCCTCTATAGAGTATTTTGCCATAGTTATAATCCAAAGATGAGTGACTGGTGAGTAAATGTCTAGGCTGACTTTCTCAGGGGCCTGAAGGAAATTGGGTAATATTTTGTTGTTACAAGTGACTTACGTTTTAGTACTTTTCATTTCCTTGCTGTTTTCAGAGTAACTATCGGAAGTTTGTTGTAACTCACTGAAATAACTTTGGGGGAAATGGGGGAGGAATGAAACCAAAATAAAATGTTAAATTATTTTTGATGGGAGATTTGATGGGAGATTTTATGGGAGAGGTGGGTAGAAGGGTCAGTGTTGAAATGGGACCAGAACTTGGGGTGAACCATGCCAGGAAGGCACAGAAGTATCTGAAATAGGAGAGATGAATTAGATTACAAGCCCTTGCATTTGCATATGGCATCATCCAGGAAAAAAAAAATGTTTTGGGAAAGAGTCTGAATGAGGGCCTGATTGGGTTTTGTCTTTTTACTAATCTTCCACTAAATGTTATTACTGAATTTCTTACTAGTCTGTGTGCTCATGCCAGTGCAAGGGTTTTGTGGCTGATGATTCAGAGCTTAGTCATCAGTTTTCATTAGAACTGAAAATGGACTGTTCTCATGTATTTAGCTGCATACTACTTGTCAAACATGTTCGTAGTAAGCTGTCAGTAAGTATACTGCAGTTCCATGAATAACTGTTGAAAAAGAAAATCCCAGCTTATACTTACTCTGAAAACAGAGTCTGAAATACTTTCTGCTGCAGTCATGTTAGTTTTGCAGACTGATTGAAAGCTGACCAGATTCTAAAGCCTTCATTGCTTTATTTCAGGGAAATAAAAGACAGGCCATCATAATTTTGTTTTTCTTTGCTTTGACCATAGGTGACATTGAAAACTGTCACTAAACATTGTTGAGTTACTATATGTGTATGCATGCAGTCTACTTTTCTCATGCTGAATATTGATTACACTACATTTCAATTCCAAATAGCAGAGGTTTTTACTTCAGCCATTAAGTAATACCAGTATGTGAGCCTCAAGTTCTTACCAGCTTTGGGTTTCTGAAGCAGCCAAGCTGTAGAAAGAAAGTGCACTGTATCTCTGTCTTTTAACAGGTTGTATTTGTTTATTTCTAAACTGACTAGAGAGAAGATAGGGTATTGGTGCTGGAATCTGTATTTGTTCTTTCCCACAAGTGGATCATGAGCACAGTCCTCTGCTTCCAAAGGTGAATTCAGCTTGCCCTGGAGAGTTGGTAGACATTCCTCCTGTATTTCCATAAGCTCCAGGAAGACAAAGTGTCTTACCAGAGAGAGTGAAAGAGAAAGGGGAGAATAGCAACAGGCTGCCTGTACGCCATGTGCTGCTCTCTTTCTAATTAGCAGCATTGAGAAGAGCTGGAGGCTGGCCTATCTCTCTTAGCATGCGAACGTTTGATAATGTTGTTTATAGACTTCCAGGGCTGTCAGAGTTGCACCTCTGTGCATGAGCCCAGTGCTGGAACAAAAAGTGATCAGTCGGGAGGAGGAAGGCAAAGAGAGAGGATGTAAAGCAGTTGGGGGGCAGGGGAGACTGAAAGAAGTTGCAGTGAGAGTAATGAAAACAGGTTTTGTGGACGGGAGGATAGTTACAGATTTTTAAAAATGTAGGAAAAGAAACCACTGAAACTCTTTGCCTTTTCATGCTCTTAGAAGAGCAGACAAATAAACGTATGGGTTATCATTTTGTAACTTGTGTTTCTAATCACTAGTATTTGTATATGCTGAGGTTATGTTGGTGGGTGTCTGTAAACTTGCACAAAGTCCTCTGTTGGATTTTGAGAGGTTAGCAGGAGAGCAAAGGTTTGGTGCCGGAGAAGGAGAAGCAAATTCCCTTTCTAAATAGTTCAAAACCGCTTTTACCAGCACTGATGCTGATTCTGAAAATCATTTTAACACCGTTGCAGGAGACCGTAACAACTGGAGACCTTAACCAGCTGCCCTTTAACCAAAAATCCTGGAGGAGGACATATTCTGATTAAAAATTACTAAGTGTTTGCTTAGAGATTCAGTGTGTTTTCACCACCATCTCTGGAGACTAGTAAATGATAATGCTTGTCACTTGTTGTAATTAACAATAACTGGGACAAGGAATTTGAGACTCTGAGGCAGTGCCACTGCAGACCTCCTGTGCATGATTACTGGTGGGTCCTGCTGTAAAAAAAACTTTGTTTTGGAGGAAGTTGGAGGTTGCTTTCCTCATCTTTTCTGAGAGCAGAGTAGTAAAGCCACTGAGTATCTTGTAGAACTGTTAAGCGATCTGTGATGGTGTTACTCTGAATTTCTTGGGAACTTAAGGTTGTATTTGAAAACTTAGAAGTATATTCTTGGGGAAGCAGATGAGTAGCTGAGATTTTTAGGTTTGTTTGGCTTTTTTTAAGCTTTCGATATACTTTCTCATTCACGATCTGTCTGGGTTCTTAATGCCATGTTTAGATGCTTCAGACTATGCCATCTCTGGACAGTTTGAGAGGTGAAATGTCGTCTCATGGCTGCATTACTGTGGGTTTCATGAGCAGCTTTGTTTCCGAACACACATGCAAAACTCCTTAAATCCCTATTTAATTGTTACTTATTTTATTTCACAGTCCAATCTGAATCTGGTTGTGCCAACGTGGTGTCTGCAGCTCCCTGCCTGGCGGAGCCACAGCAATATGAAGTACAATTTGGACGATTACGCAATTTTCTCACAGGTAAATACCAGGAAGCAAACGAAAGTAGATGTTTGGGGGGGTTTTGTCGTTTTTATTAGTAAAGGACAATATAATAAAATTTAAAATCATGTCTCTAACAATCCTGAGTTCTAGTTTAGAGATTTCAATTAATACAATTAGAAATGTTTATTTTTGCTGTTGTTGTCTGAGTACTTGAGTACCTTTGGCTTTTGTAGATAGCTGACTGCCCTTTCTTATTCAAACATTTGGTCTTTGTAGATCTGCATATACAGGACAAGAAGGAAGATTAGAGTGCTCTATGTGGAAGGCACGTAACTTAGAAATGAGTGTAGTTCTCTGCTGTCTCATAGTGTAGGTTTTTAATTTTATTCATAGTTGACTTATTTTTATGATGGTCTAGATTTTAAAGGGAGAATGTTCTCTTAAATCTGGAGGTATATGATAGAAAGTAAAAAAACCTCTCATTCTGTAGTGTGATGCGGAAGACAATCATTATTTTTCTTTTTTTATTTATATAATTTCTTAATAATAATAAAACCAAAGGTACTCCTGAGAATGTCCTTATTTCTTCTAATAGTCCCAAATGTGTGAAGAAGAAAGCAGATAAGGTTTTTAGATAATAGCCCCAAGGAAAGTGAGGTTGCCACTTCACCCACCTTTGGGCACATGTACGTTTGTCCAGTGTAGGGATTTGATCCCAGTGTGCATAATGCTGTGATTAATGTTCGTGATAGTTGTTGAAGGGAAGGGTAAGAAGGGAAGGCAGAGGCAGAAAATACTGAAGTCTTAGCCTTGCCTGCTAGAACAGTTCAACACCATTGCACTTCAGTACTGAAGGTAAATCCTTATGGGGAAGTGCTAGGCATGGTTTTGGTGTTCACGTCAAGTGTTTTCATGGTTTTTGTCTGTGTTTCTCAAATTTCTTACACACATGAACTGCTTCTGTTTTTGCAAGGGAGTAACTTCCCAGCCAGCCGCAAGGCACATCAGGGCACTTCCCATCTCTGTGATGCCTGAGGAGTGGGAAGGGGACTAGGACCACTGAATAAACTAGGAATTCTTCTAGAAGCCTCTAGTCTAACCGGCTGGTCAGAGCAGGGCAAAATCAGGGTTTGATCAGATTGCTCAAGGCCTTGTCCAGCCACATTTTGAAAATCAGAAAATGCAAAGATTGTTCTGCACCTCTGGGCCCCAGCTGCAGGGCTGAATGATTTGCTGAGGATTTCCCTTGCAGCAGCTTGCCTGTCAACGTTTCACTGAGCACCTCTGAAAACAGGCTGGCTCCTTTTCCTCCCTAATGTCCACTGGGTACTGCAGGCAGCAGCTGGATACCCCCTTATTCTACTCCAGGCTAGACAGACCCAGTGCCTGTAACCTCACTTCTGTTTTCCTGGGTGAACATTTTCTTCATTCCTATTTCTGCTGACTACCCATCTGTACTCTTTTTTCCCTCCACTGCAGAGTAAGGTCCTTCCCCATGTTACATTTCTAGGAAAAAGCACCTGCTGGTTGCTTACAGCTTTTACTACACACAGACCACTGTTTTCACTGGCTTTGGCTCAGTTTCAGTGGGACAGAAAGGAAAATGATGCCTAAGTATGCAGATACGTAAATACACCACACACACACTGTAGTTACTTATCTAGAAACGGGAGAAAAGCACAGTATGGACCAGAGAAAGTCTAGAGGAGTGCTCAACAGGAGAGGAAAAATAACCTAATGGAAAGGGGAAGAAAAGAATATGCTTTGGTAGTGGCAGGAGGGAAGTACAAGTTGAAAAGCAGTAATACTGTTCGAAGACCAGCAGTGCTGTTTGAGGATCAGCAGTGCCTGTTTTGTTCCAGTAATCTGGACCATGTGGTCCTCTGGTAACTCGTTGTTGTGGCCCTGTATGTTGCCATGGTGTTCTGTGGCAGTGCTCTACTCCTTATAGCAGCAGCCAGCTGAATGTGGGAGGGAAACAGCCCCAAGAAGCTGATGACAGATTAGTCTCTGGAAGGTACAGCACAGCCTCACTGGGAGTTTGTTACACTGTGTACTAGGAATTACTGCTGGGGTTTGCACATGAGCAGGCACAGAAATAAAACAAGAGTGTAAAGCGTATTGCAGTACATTTTGCAAACTAGCTTCCTTACTCCTCGGGACAGATCAGTTCCATCCAAAGCACCACATGCAAGTTTTACTGAAGTTGAGGGGAGGGGGGAAGCCACCAAAGTTCAGGCCCACACAAGCTAAGTAAATAATTTTGTTAAATACTATTTTAAATATAATGAGTAAATTTTAAAGTCCGCTTATTGCAATAAACAGAGCACACAGTTTTCCTTCTTAAATAAATGGGGAAATTTCAGTTCTCATGTATTTTATAAGGTGGTATTTTAATAGGTGGCCCATGCCTAAAAAGGGTTTTGAAATCTCTGCATTTTGTTCTGAAAAGGCCCCTCACTGACTTGCAAATCTCTGTTCAGATCTGTAGTAGGTATTGTGTATCCCCTTTAGGTTGCAGAAGAGCTTCACTTAGATGCAGCAACAAAAGTTTCCTCTTGCTTGCTCTCTGATGCCACTGTCAAGGTTTATTGCAGTAGTCGTCCTTGGTCTGTTTTATTCCCAGTAGAAGATGATTGAGAAATCATTCACAGTTTGTTGCTGTTTTTTATATAGATTCAGATTCTCAGCACAGCCATGAAGTGATGCCTCTTCTGTATCCCCTCTTCGTCTACCTCCATCTGAACATGGTCCAGAATGGCCTAAAAAGCACAGTGGACAGTTTTTACAGCCGCTTCCATGGCATGTTCTTGCAGAATGCCAGCCAGAAGGATATCATTGAGCAGTTGCAGACTACCATGACTATTCAAGATATCCTGTCCAACTTGAAGCTCCGGGCTTTTCTGGACAACAAGTACGTCATCCGCCTTCAAGAGGACAGCTACAACTACCTTCTTCGCTACCTCCAAAGTGACAACAACAATGCCCTGTGCAAAGTCCTGACCTTGCACATTCACCTGGATGTGCAGCCTGCCAAGAGGACTGACTACCAGCTCTATGCCGGTGGGAGCTCCTCACGCAATGAGAGCAATGGCCTGGAACCCAGCGATGTGCCAGCTTCCATTTTGCAGAACGAGGCGGCGCTGGATTTACTGCAGGACAGCATCAAACGTGTCAAGGATGGGCCCCCTTCCCTAACGACCATCTGTTTCTATGCCTTCTATAACACAGAGCAGTTGCTGAACACTGCAGAGATTTCACCAAATAGCAAGCTGCTGGCTGCTGGGTTTGATAATTCGTGTGTGAAGCTGTGGAGCCTGCGTTCCAGGAAGCTAAAATCTGAGCCCCACCTCGTTGATGTGTCCCGCATCCGTCTGGCTTGTGACATCCTGGATGAGGAGGTCTGGATACCTTTCCCTGTTCCCCCTGCCCCCACCCCTTTCTGCTTTAGGCATGCATTGCGGAAAATCTCATATTGTCTCCAGGGACTCTGAGGCTGTTCCACAACCTTTCTGCCTTGACACACAAATTTCGTAGCCTACTCTTGTCGTTGTTCTTTCCTGTGGTGTTTGTAAATGTTGCAGTGAGTTTGTGCTCAGGTCATAGTTTGCTAGTCCTAGGTGCCGATCTCCCAGCTGTCCTTGAACAGATGGCAGTACACAGGCAGCCCTGTAAGGAGAAGGCTTCCTTCCCTGAGGAGCAAAGAGCCTTCTTGTGGATGGGAAGATGAAACAAGGACATGCGAGCAGTAAAAACACAACTGTGGTGAATGAAAACTAGAAAGAAAGCAGCTCAGAACAACCAGTCAGAAGGGTGGAGAGAAGAGGGGAGAGATGCAGGAAGTGGAAAATAAAGACAAAGTAAGGAAAGAGCCAAAGGGGGCTGGTCTGAGGCCTGAGGAAGAAGGGATACCTAAGTGCAAAACTGAATTTCAGTTATGACCTTATCCAGAGGTGAAGAGTTAGCATGGAAAAATTATACAAAATGTCTCTGTCAGGGAATCTGCAGTGTAGAAACTGCAGAGGCTTCCCACTCTGGAGTGCTGGAGACAAAGGCAGGGCTTTGTGTGCCTTCACGTGCCAGGCTAGATGGCATCTTCCAGTTTACTGGGATGTTTTCTTCCCCTTCTAGTCACACCCTTCCTCCCCTCTTGCTGTAGCTGCCCACGTAGCATCTTATATCTGGTTAGAGATCAGAATTTGTGACTCTTCCTTTGTTTAATCACACCCTTTTTTTTTTTTTTGGGGGGGTGGGTAACATCCTTTTTTCCACTGTTTTTCTTCTCACAAAAAATACCTAGTGGCAGGGTTCTGTTTATTTTGGAAGAGTGTGGAGAGCTTGCAGGATGGAGACTTATATGGTTAGGGATTCCTTTGTTAGCTTGAGAAGGGGAGGCAAGCATCCAGGTGAGATAGCTGACTGCTCCCCAGGTTAACCCTTTCTGCAGAGCGAGCAGGTAGGTGAGTCAGACTAGCCCAAGATAGAACTATGGACTTGTTTTCATTATAAGCTGCAAGAGTGCACAGGACATGTGACTATGTATTGCCTGCCATGGAAACCAAATGTCAATAACTGAAGCAGAGGAGAACTTCTCTGGTAAATCAGCAGGTCACCTCCTCTGGCTCCAGACTACAGAAAAGCGAGATACTGCCAGGTTATCAGGAGTGTCTATTAGCTTTTTTTGGCTCAGAGACAGATACTTGGGTATTGTGTGTGTGTATTATGAAACAGCCATGGAAGCTTGAGTAAAAATGGCTCCTTTGTTGGCTGTTTCAATATTTTGTGTGTCCTGCAGTATTTGTCACAGATCTAAACCCAAAAACTGGTCAAAGACCAGCACAGATCAAAGTCATCATTGCCCTGAATAACTTCCACTACTGACAAAACAAATAGTGACCAGATCAGGAGTTCAGAGTTAAGGGAGGATACCAGCCTGAACAGACTGCTGGTTACATCTCCCAAATGCAAATGAAAGCCTGTTAGCCACAAAGGAAATAAATTCCAGTATCTGGGAGTCCTAAGTGAAAATACACAGGGACCCACAAGTGGGAACATACCAGCACCTGCTTGGGTTCCCCAGGAAGTGGAAGCTGCAGATACCAAGACAGACCAAACAAGACCATCCTTACTGGGCTGCAGTCATCATTCATGCAGCTTAGTCAAACAGGGCCTGTGTTTCAGACTCTCACTGCAGTCTCATCAGCAAGCAATTCACAGCGATAAACCTGATGAAGACTGTGACAAAGAACAGAAATTCTGAATGTGCTTTGATACTACTTCAGTGTATTCTACCAAATAACTTGTGAGGAGATTAAGCTTGGCTGGGTTTTGTAAGGTTTCTTTTGGTTGATTTCTGTATTGTGTAAATAGCTTTGGATACTGTATTTAAGTAGTAGTGCCTGAAATAATCTTCAGCTCGATTTCTGATTTGCTGCAAGCAAATAGGTCCTTTCTATGAAGATACAGAAGTCTAAAACTCTGCTAGTTTCAGTAGATCTTGTTCAGGGTGGCAGTAAAGCTACACTATTGGGTTTAATATCTGTTTGTGTGTATATATATGTGTGTGTATATATATATATAAAAATGAGGTTGAGACTTGGCAAAAGTGTTAGAAAATTGCTTTTTTTTTTGCTAGTCCATGTAAAGTCAGTGTCCCTAAGGTTAAAATTGTTTACTCGGTCTAGATTGATGAATTTTGCTCAGTGTGATGCTCCAGTGTACTTCACCAGTGTTGTCTTGCTTTCTGGAGGTAGGAGAGGCTTACTATTTGGGGATAAAGTAAATCCATTTTTATAGTAGCATCTTACAAATGCCACTTCATAGTCTGTCTTACTTAAGGTCCAGTATAAACATGCAGTTTTACAGCTATGCAAGTGGATGTATTGTTTGTCTCTGCAGTTTTGCCATGCTCATTGCTGGTACTACGTAGATCAACATCAGAAAATAATACTGCTTATTCCAAGCTGCAAGAGTGGCAGTCTGTAAGTTTTGTGAAGATGAAAGACTTGACAGCATTCAGCTCTGCTTCTAAGATTCTGCTTTTAAGTGGCAGTGGTCCTTCAGGTGGTAATGGGCAGGGATGATGCTGACAGACATTGGTGGAGGTCAGATGGAATTCTGGAAGGAGCAGTAAGAAATGTCCTGCAAAGAGAGCCCTATCTACTCCCTCACGTTTCCCTGCTAGGAAGCGCCCTGCTATAGGCAGTTAAGGGATCTTTCCTCTTGGCATCTTAAAAGCACTGCAGGATGAGATAATGACACATGGGAAACCTGTTACTAGTTAGAAAAAGGGAGGGGACAGGGTGAGATTTCTTGGTGTGTTTCAGGGTTTTTTTGAGGTTGTTGTTGCTTTTTTGAGGCTTGCTTATTCCCTTGAGGCGTGCTCTGGGTGGAAGATTAAGGTAACTTTTGTCAGCGAGATAGTGTTTGCTGCTCACATGGTGAAATGTATCGGCAGTAGATTTTTTATGGGTCCAGATGACAGTCATGCAAAACCCATTGCTGATTTAAGTAATAGCTGAGGCAGTCTCTCCATAGGTGTATAATTTGGAAGGTATCCTATGTAACAAAGCATGCCAACATTTTTATTCTTTTCAGTTTCTTAATGTCATTCTTGCAAGTCTTGTTCTTGCTCGGGAAGACTTCCTGTTCACTGTTAAATTCTTGTTTAGCTCACTTTAGTAGTGTTGGTAGGTTTTCCAGTTCTGTTTTATTACTTAAAATCTGTTTTAATAGTTCTTATTTTCAAAATGGATAGTTCAAATAATAAAAGGTAGCTTTTAGTGTGTGTGTAGGTTATTGATTAAAAGAGGCTTACATAACTTAAATTTCTTGTCCATTCCAAGGAAATACAAATCATTTATGCTAACCTGCAGCAGCAATGACTTCAAAAGGAGCTAATGGGTATCTGGGTAGTGCCCAGTGGTGTGTTATATCCTGGAAACATACACAGTGTGTGAAATGGAAGTCATGAAAAAATATTAGGAAGAGGGATTCTCTGCCTCCCTGCTGATTTATAACACAGGTTGTAACTTTTCTGTAGCTGCTGCAGATACAAATCTACACGGTAGTAGCTGTGGGATGAAAGGAATAGTGTGCTTGATCTGACAAAGAAATGAGGCTTGGTTCTGTTAGGCGGTAATTCAGTGCCTGCACTTCCAGCTGCTTTGTTAATCTGGTCAGCAGACTGACTGCTGTAGGGAGGAAACGGAAAAATGCAGTGACTCAGAAGCATTGTAGGTATACTGTTTTCATTGAGCTGTAACAACAGTGTGCAGTTGATATGTTAAGTGTGTGTCAAACAGAAGTCAAAGACAAGATTTATTACCTATGACCGTATAGGAGTGTGGTTTTGAATGCTGCAGAGGCATTACGAAATAAGCTGCTGTTGTAATGCAAGAAAAGAAGGGTAGGTACTTGTAAAAGAGAAAGAATATGTGCTTGCACACAGCCCAAGTAGCCCTGTATGAATTTGAAGGCAAAAAATTAAGTACCTAGACTGGCAGAATTTACAGAAGCTATTGTACATTATACGTAACTTGAATGGGCTTCCACTGGTAACTTGTGTGGAGTCTTGTGGCCATAATTAAATAGTATAAAATGCTGCAGGTATCAGCCTCTCCCTTTAATGTGGTATCACAGCCTAGAGATGCTGTGGATCCCAGCAAGCAATGCTCTATCTGAGGTAGAAAAAGCAATTTGAATGAGAATGGGGCTTTGCATGCTAGAGCCTGCAATTTCTCTGCCTCACCTCCATAGCACAGATGAAGTTGGCTCCCAGCCACACCATAAAACTCCCATGGGCACTGACTACTCTGAAGAGAATTAGCATTGCTAAACATGGCTTGCTGCATACTACTGAACATGCAGTTGAGATGGAAAAAGGCAGTGAGCTAGCTAAGCTCACCTCTGAAGGGAGATTTGAAACCACTGGAAGAGAAGGGCTTCCAGCATTGTTGCTAAGTCTGAAGCAAAACTGTCTGTGGGTCCTGAGGTCAGAGGAATGAGAGATGTCATGTCAGCCAAGACAGCTGCTCAGGACACATTGACTCCTGCTGGTCGCCAGCAGTCCCCCAGCCCTAGGGAATCGGGTTTCCTCTTGGGGCAGGAAGTGCTCCTTCTGCAGGAAACAGTCCAGTTTGTGATGATAAAAGTTAAAGGGGCTGCTCACAAACAAAAGGGTGTTGCATTGAGTTTGGTAAGCAGAGGTTGTCCATGGAGAAGTGTTACTGATTCAGTGCTGAGTAAAAGTGTCTGCCTGACAGCCCTGAGGAAGGGTGGTCTCAACCACAGATGCACTCTAAGCCATGGTTATCCTGCACTCTGTCAGTGAGACCCCAGTTTGTCAGGCAAGGGCACTCTGAGGTTTGTTGAAATTTGTGCAGTTTGTAGTCTTTGAGCATCAAGAGGTGCTACTTGAGTAGAATTTCAGAGGCTCTTACGCTCCATCAAGGAGATTCCTTTAGCACAGCTCACTGAACAGTCTTTAAATGTGAAAGCTTTTACTTGCTGACTATCTGCCCTGGTACTTGGATTGGAGAATTACAGGATAAAAAGGTTTCCAGTGCCATCCTTTTTGTGGTTTTTCATCTTCTCCTAACCCAAAATAGATCCTTTGACCTAAATAAGCTGCCTATATTTGCTGTTCTTGAAGGTTGTTGAAGGGTGAGGATGTGAAAGCATCCTGGTGGAGCATGCATACAGAAATAGATATTAAAGCCTTACTGGGTTTCTGTTCACATGTGGAGCTAAGAAAGAACATCCAGCAGATAGCTTGTCAAACATGCTTTTTTTTCCATCTCCTGCCTTTTGTTTAAGACATCTGTGTTTCTTTTTCTCTACTGCGAGATTGACTTCCAATAATGACCACACCAAAACAGCACATGCCAAGATCTGTTTCAACATCTTAGCCAAATGTTTAGTAGAGAGTGGACAGCGAATAAGCATTTGCTTTGAGCAAATGGAAAAATGACATAAAATACTTTTTTCCCTATTTGCGTACAATCCCAGGTTAAGGTGCCTTCTGCAGTGAGCATAAGGCTACCCAAAATAAGGGTAAAAGCTTTATATAAAATCTTATCTCGCTATCTCTTCAGCATTAGCTTAGATGTAACAAATGCGTTTGTGTCTCAGAATGTGCCATGTCTAAAATAACTTCTGTTTTAAAACCCGCCTGTTTTCCTCATGGTGGTTCCTGTATTTGTTGAGCGGATAAACATGCTTTCCTTTCTTGTTTCTTTTTCTCCTACTCGACCAGGAGGAAGAAGATGACAGTGCAGGCACAGAAATGAAGATCCTGAGAGGACACTGTGGACCTGTGTATAGCACAAGGTTTCTTTCTGACAGTTCAGGACTTTTATCTTGCTCTGAGGACATGTCCATCAGATACTGGGACCTGGGAAGTTTTACAAACACTGTGCTGTACCAAGGACATGCCTATCCTGTCTGGGACTTGGATATCAGCCCCTGCAGCCTGTACTTTGCCAGTGGTTCCCACGATCGCACTGCAAGGCTCTGGTCATTTGATCGGACGTACCCACTGCGGATATATGCAGGCCACTTGGCAGATGTAGACTGCGTCAAGTTCCACCCCAATTCCAACTACTTAGCAACAGGCTCCACGGATAAAACTGTGCGCTTGTGGAGCACTCAGCAAGGCAACTCAGTGCGTCTCTTCACTGGGCACCGCGGTCCCGTGCTAGCGCTTGCTTTTTCTCCCAATGGTAAGTACCTGGCATCAGCAGGTGAAGACCAGCGGCTCAAGCTGTGGGACCTGGCATCAGGAACTCTTTACAAAGAACTGAGGGGCCACACGGACAACATAACCAGCCTTACTTTTAGCCCCGACAGCAGTTTAATTGCTTCAGCATCGATGGACAATTCAGTCCGGGTCTGGGACATTCGGAACACTTACTGCAATGCCCCTGCAGATGGGTCTTCCAGTGAACTGGTTGGTGTATATACCGGACAGATGAATAATGTACTGAGCGTACAGTTTATGGCCTGTAATCTTCTTCTAGTGACTGGAATTGCACAAGAAAATCAGGAACATTAATTTTTCTTTTCTTTCTTAGGGAAGTTGGTGGGTGTATTGAATGCCAGAGTCCATTGGAAGCTGAGATTACTGACTGTGAAACACTTTTCTTCTTCTGCCCCCTTGAAAGGCACGTTCATGCAAATGCTTTAAAATGTCTTGCCTACAAAAAGGCATGTGCTGTCAAATGATATAAGACAAAAAGGAGGAGGGATGAAAATAATATACACATTCTAATCTTGTACTGGTAGGGATGGGGGAAAGGGCAGTAAATCCAGTAGCTTGGGGAAACCAAAAGCCTAGTTCAGACAAGTGAAACTGCCAACCAGATAAGCTGCTGACCTGCACTTAAACATCCTGCATTGATTGATGGGCACATCTTACCTACTGTTAACTGAGGCTTGAGTGTGTGGAGAACTACTGGCCCAGTATTTTTCTTTTGCTTTTCTTTTCCTGGTATTGCAGAGGACCAGCATTTTAAGACCCTTCTATTAAAAGAACGTTATGTATTTTCTACAGTGGTAGTGGTCCTAAATATTACAGCTCCCTATAGCACTTCTGGAATATTTTGGACTAGCTAAGTAGAAAATACCATCTTTCTTTTTAGTAAGTGGATGGAAATCTGACCTCAGTTGGGGCCCATCCCTGCATTGTAATTTGGGTTTGGTTCCTGGTACTAGCTGTGATGTTTGTATTTATGTTCTATTAATTAGGAATCTTTCTGAATCTGGTTGCACTATGTTTTGAGGATTGGAGGACAGTGGAGGTACACTGGTGGCTTTAAGGGTTGCCTTGTCTGGAGGAAGGGCACAACAGAACAAAAGTGACTGAGCTTGGACTCCTAATGGAAACAGGGCATGTCCATCCACCACTGCACCTCACAGAAATACTTCCGTAAATGGAAGTTGGCAGTCCAGGGAGAGGGGAACAGGGAGAGAGACACACACACAAAGTGACATGGGAAAAAATAGTATTACTAAATTATTGTGTGTACACAGAGGCAGCTCTGCCAGTGTTGGATTTTTCTCAAAATGTGGCAATATCAGTTTCATGAACACTTTGTGAGATAAATCATCAGCATTTACAACAAGGATCTGCGGAAAAAGCACGTTCTAGTTTGTCATTTTGAGAGATTAAATATTTCTGCTTTCTGGAAAGAGTTATTTTGTATTTTGTTTTCTATTAAAAGCATTTAGTTTAAAAAAAAAAATAAAAAAAAAAAAAAAAAAGTTTGGTCCCTTTCTGGGAAACTTGCTCTGACTTGCATGGGAAGGAGACGGCAGGAGCTTGCTTCTGCGCTGTTTGAGCCAGAGCCCACTTGGCGCTTGGAGGCTAGATCTAGTGGTCTTGTTCACCTGGTGCCTGCTGGTTTGATATCCCCCTACTTGCTTTCTGCAGAGTTGACTTGGCAGATCATGGAGTTAGGTTATTGACACAGCTTTGTAGGTCAGCTGAAGTGCACGTGGAAGATCTAGGTATCCCCTGAGATTGACACTGTGCACCAGAAGGCCTTGTTCTGTAGCATTGTGTGACCTTTACTTTGTGGTTTGATGTTCTAAAATGCCTCTTTTGAGCAAAGGCACAACCCTCATGTTTTCTAGGCGGGCTGTTGGTATTAAATAATATTTCCCTTCAGCTTCCCTCAGGACTTCTGGACCTTCATGAGATAATTCTCTTGAGAACATCCAAACAATCTAAGAGTTTAGATGACAGCTCACAATTGCCTTTTGTCTATTTACATGTTGATAAATGACCAAAACCTTTCATGAGAAAACGTATCTGACCTTTCTGAGATTAGCAATAGCATGTGCTGCAGCTGAGCTCTCGGAGAGCCAGAAACCCCTCTGTATGCTTGGAGTTGAATGGCACTGCTAAACTTTTGATGGCTGTATATCAAAAGTGTGAAGCAGTTCAACAATCCCAGATTAGGATCAGGCATTTTGAAGTAAAACCCACTACGGCAGATGGTTGTCTTGCTGATGCTTTGTGATATACAGGTCTCTAGAGAGACCTTTTCCT
This sequence comes from Psittacula echo, assembly GCF_963264785.1. Lineage (NCBI taxonomy): Eukaryota > Metazoa > Chordata > Aves > Psittaciformes > Psittacidae > Psittacula > Psittacula echo. Next base: position 30,979,291 of record NC_137738.1, on the reverse strand, counting down.
TCAGATCTAATGAGCTGATACTGCTCACCAGACTAAGCACATTATATTCTTCAGCCTGCAGTAATCCCTGTGGTGGTTTTGAGGTTTTTGTTTGATTCTGTACATTCTAGCCCAAAGATTTCATTGTGAAATGACTGCTCTTATAGCAGAGTATCAAAGTGCTTGGCTGAATGCCTGTGTGAATACCTAGGAAGGACCGATGTTCACTGGAACTCATTTAGATGTTTGTTGCCATGTGTCCTGAGCACTGTTTAGATTTAGAGCAGGCGGACTTCTAGTGCTGAAGTAGAGCAAACAGTAACCAAAAGGGAGGAAATAAAGCCGATATGAGCAGGGAACATCTTTGTGCCCTTTGACATCTTACTTCTGTAGTGGAATTGGGTTTTTTATGAGTTTGGTTATTCTGAAGTGTTTTGCATACAAAAGTGACAAAAGTAAAGAGACTTTGGAAGCAAATCCTATTGTGTGTATGTAGGCTAAAAGATGTAAAAGTGATTTCTGAAGTCTTGGGAAAATATTATCACTAATGATGCACTTCAAACCTATGAACTTTTTTGTACTGTGTGGACGGTTTTTGGTGCACATGGAATGTAAATGTTGGAAGGCAGGAAGCCAGGAAATAATCTAGACTATAAGAAATGTCTGCAATTGATTGACAGCCTGAATTTCAAGTCAAAAAGGGGGGGGGGGAGTGGGGGGGAGTATGAGTGGGAGGAAGGAATACCATTAAGTCTAGTAAAATTTGGACCATAATCGCTCAACAACTGTGTAGTTCAGAAATAAGCCTGCATTTGCAGAGATCCCTTCCTTACTCTATTTTAAACATATATCATAAAAAACACAAGAGCATTTAAATTGGCATAGTTAAGCACTTAGTAAGTGTCATAGCAGGGACTGTTGCTGCTTGTGAGTCTGTGCATTACAGTTCTCAGTCACGTAACTGGGTGTTCCTTCCCCTGCAAACCTCTGCTTTTTTCTTATGCCTCCTGGCTGATGCACAGTGCACCAAACCCTGCATAGTATCAGCCAGTGGCTAACAGGAGGTACTCTGGGAAAGAGGGCATATAGGCAGTGATCTTTTCCTGGTTTATATACTTCTGTCTTCTCACAATTAGTGTTTGTTCGTTTGGAGGGTGCTGGTTTCTTTTTTGTGTGTGTAAACCTCTGCAATAGCCACCAATGGATTTAGTTCCTGTTAATTTTGTCTCATCCCATTTATTAATCAGCTGTATATACCTGTTGCTTCCACAGTTTGCTGCAGCAGGATATTCTACATCTTGATTTTATGAGGGCTTGGTTTTGACATCCATTATCTGATAATTTTGTTCTATTCTCTAACCTTGTGAATTGGTAAGTGAATACAAAATACACTTTCAAAAGGTGTCAGGTAGTCTAGGCCACAGTAAATATAGATAAAACTGAGGTACAAGTCCATGCTTAGTCACTGAATGCTGATGAAAAGTATATTCCAACAGACTGCTACACCCATTCACGGGTCTATGTTAAAGTTGCCCTTCCCACTTTTAACACTGGCATTTCCTGAGCAGCTGCTGCCACACTGTTCAATCTAAACATCTTAACGTCCCAAACGGTGAAATTCATCCTATTCCTTTGGATTCTGGCTCCTTTGTGAAAAGCTGTCTCTTGCAAGTGTCTTTAAAATCTAAAAACATTTTACAGATGCGGTATTTCCATTAGAGATCCGTCGGGTTCGCCAAGAAAAATAAAAAGGGCTTCAGGCTACTTTGCTAACCTTGTTTCAACTGTTGTTGACTTTGTTAGTCCTCCAGGCTTAGTGGTTTCTTCAACAAAGTCCTGAAATGGCCTTCCTTCTGAGTGGTGTCTAGTTGCTTGCAGTGAGCCAGGCTCTAAAACTGTACCATTGCAGGACACTGATGTGACAGTTAAATTAACTGCCTGAACGTCCCTCGCCAAAGACTATCCCATCATGCTGCATGCTAGCTATGGGTTTTATAAAAGTACTGGCTAGGAGCCCAAGCTGACTGAAATAACAATGCTCACCACACTCAGTGTCTTTCAAGTACAAAATACTGGTAAGATTTGGACTGGTAATCTTTTTTAACAATTTTAAACATGCATCTGGCTTTCTGTCTGCTGGACACTGCTGTACAACAGCACCAAGCAGTGGCTGTACAGAGAAGGTGGTATATTCCAGGTGTCCAGTTTAAGACAAGGTATTATCTACTGCATCTGTTATCCTGCAGAAATATTCTCTTGGGACGGTGAAATTACTGAACAAGGCAGCTGTGGAAGCTGTTTCTGTAACTTGGTATCATAGGTGTTACTCTATAACTGAACCATGTTTGCAAACAGGAAAAAGGATCAGCTGTATTAAGCTGAGAGTTAGATGAGGAAGACTTCTTCAGAAGCCTGCTTTATCACTAGCCCTGCTTTCCTACCTAGTCCAGATCTTTGCAGTTCCACTTTGGATATAAAAATTTCTTTTCTTTGCATAGGTTTGTGTTCTTCAGTGAAGTCATGGTCCTCTGTTTGTGACAAGCCTGATAACAAAAACATTTTTATATACACAGCCAGGGGATCAGCTAAGAACCATGACTACAAGGTATTTGGTGCTGTACAAGCATATCAGCATACCCTTTGACGCTTTGCCTGGAAACAGGAGGAAGAAACTCCACTTGAGTCACTCTGCTGTCAAAGGTGGGAAGTCTACCTGTATTGCTACCCCAGCTCTGGAGAATGGGGTAGGAGGCAGAGCAGGAGCTATGAGTGTAAGGGCACACGACTAGGGTCATGATGGTGTACACTTCTATTTCTTTGCTCTCACTTCTTCCCCTCACCTAGCAGTGAGTGAGTTTCTGTTCACACTGCTACACATCATATGACACCACCAACTCCAGCAGCTTTGGTAGGGTGGCGGGGCTGGCTGGATGGCTTTCTGAAATAATCAAGCTGCCTTCCTTGCTTGTATATTGCCTGTAAATATTTCCTTAATCAAGCCTGGGGTTGGTTTGTTCCTTTGTTTAGGGGTGGTGGTTTTCGTTTATTTGTTTAAGGGTTTTTTTCCTGTGCTTAAGGTTGTGAGGTAGGCTGTAGCATACTGAACTACCTGTTTCCATCTGAGAGAAGCCTTTGATCTTGTGATACTCTTTGGGATATTTGGGGGATATCCTGCCCCCCTCCCTAATTTGGAAGGTGCCAGATCAGACTCTACTTTCTCTTTTACACTTAGGTAAGCAAGCTACCTAGACAGCAGTGAATGCCATAGCTCTATGCAGTGGCACAGCAATGCTCCTGCTGAAGCATCCAAAGGCCAAAGGCTGCGCATGAGTGTCAGGAAAGTTCCTAAAAGCAATGAATAGAGCAGAGGTAGGTGGACACTAGGAAGATCAGGCTGTTAGATAAGAAACACTCTTGCTAGAAGGAGTTTCTTGGTCTCTGGACAGTAGTGATAGTACCTGTCCACTCTGATAACTGCCTTAGGCCAGCCCTGGACCTGGCTTTGCAATAGCTCATGATGCTTCATACGTAGTTCATGGAGAGGGAAAGCACAGTGCAAATAAGGGCAGAAACTGCCACATGCTTGCTGCAGTGGTAAACTGGGGTCATGCTGTAAGACAACTCCAGACAAACAAGTGCCAGCTGCGTCTGGAGAAGGGCCATTTGTCTGGCATCCAGAAAAGCATAGCAGAACTCGTGTAATGACAACTTGCCCTTTAGAACTAGCACAGATCCTTCCAAAGCTGCATGTAGTCAACACCAGGAATCAGCCATGCCCAAACCATTAGCTTAGGCATCCCGAGGTCTGGAGTTGTGAGCACAAATGCAACTTTATAGTATTTTAGCATAACACATCACAACTTCAGCCTATTGCTGGAGTTGAAACATGTTTGCACAGTTTTGCTCATTTTTTTGTATTGGTGAGCAGTTTAGCTGGAGACTTTATGTGCTAGACTGACTGCTGCTGCTTTTGCCATTTTTACTTAGGGCAATAGCAGAGCAACGTGGTAAACAAGCTGGAAAAGAACAACCAGAATTTTAGGCCTTCTCTCCCCTCCTGGCAACTCCACTCCACTAGTGCAAATATTTCCTAACCACTTAGGATGACTGTATAACGATCTGTGAGTTTTGGGGGTGGTTGTGGTGTTTTACACTACTTTTTCCCAGAAGCAAAGCCTAAACCAAACTGGAACATAAAGCCCTGCTGCATAGGAACTTCCTGTCACCTTTGCTGGTCAGATCAGCCCTGTTTGTGTCTGTATGGATTGTTTTATTGCAAGAATGTGGTGCTTCTTACCTGCAAAATTTTATCAAGATATGACCTCTCCCATTTCGGTGACACTTACATGCAGGGATGTCACAGCCATAGCTTGCACCCCTCACTGTGTGTGCTCCTCTGGCTGGGTTGCACTCTGTCCCCGTCAGTGGGAACTCTGTTGCCTCTCTTCCACCTGTGGTCACTGTTCAACCCTGCATTCACTGGGTTTCCTCTACCTTCCAGCGCTGTCACAGGCTTGGCAAGAGCCCCATCCCTCAGTATTGCACTCAAGCCAGAGGTTTGCTCTCTGTAGTGTGCCCCAGGCCGCAGTTGATCCCCATCCCCTGGAGATGGCTGGGGCTGGTGTGGTGGATGTGATGCGTACCTGCAGGCAGAGGGAACAGCACTGGCCCCCGGGGGGCACCATGACACACAACCTGCAATGGCGGGCGGCTCCCCACAGGCCACAACAGGCTCAACTAACCGTCCCTCTTATTAAAAAAACATACCATTGTATTGGGTCTTTCCCTACTTTATAGAGTTATCTCCCAGAGTTCTGCCACAAAAAGCCCCTTTGTTCAGGAAACCCAGGTTTAGTCGGCCCGAGGCCGCCTCAGGGTGCTGACCGGGCCCCCCCACAGAGAGGAGCGAATTAACCAGAACCACCGAAACCGCCATAAAACTGAGGGGAAGAAAGAAGGGGAGCTTGTTCGGGTCAAGATTTCCACCCCTCGCAGGGCAGAGGCCGCGATCTCTTCCACTAAGGCAGGGCCGGGCCGCCGTGTCCCGCCAGCCTCGCCGCTCGCCCCAGGGATCGATTGGTCGCGCCTCTGCGCCGAGGGCTGCTCGGGGAAGCCGGGAGCGCCAGAAAGGTCCCCGCAATGTTCTGCGCGGGGAGGAGGCGCGAAAAACAGCCTCACGCTCTGCCTGGCGCGGGCTGCTGAGGGGAAGGCGCTGCGGCCCGGCCCTAACGGGAACTTTGGGTGAAGGAAGCGTTAATGGAAAGAGGGGTGCTGCTCTCCGGAAGCCGGGGAAGCCTCATTCCCGGCGCGCGGGGAGCGCCCGCAGGGGGCACTGCTCCTAGGGCCCCTGCGGTGAGCGGCAGCCTCAGCGCCCGCTGGCGGGGAGGCTGGGTGTGAGAGGGGAGGAAACCCGAACGTGTCGGGTGGGGTTGCTGCCTTCGCAGCGTGGGTCCCAAAAGGTTTCAGCCATCCCCCGAGGGCTGTGAGGAAGGTTTATGCTGATGTATGCTCAGGTATCAAGGGAAACTGCTCCGGCAAGGTGGTGGTTTTCCCAGGGCGAGGCTCCATCCCTCAGCACGCTAGCTGGGTGTGCTAACCCCTCCATTTCCCTAAACGCTGGGAATTTGGCTATGTCGTTTATATTCGTGTTTTCTCCTTTTAATATGATTTTATTCATTCACAGACTTTGAAGTGTGGTTGTTCAAGCAGCACTCTTGCAAAACGCATCTCACAAGCTGATGCAAACAAAGAAGCTTGTCTCAAGGTTTCTTAGTAGAGTTGTAGGTATCACTACAGCAGACTCTGCAAGGGGGTGAACAGGACTCCCAGTGGGATCAGGTCCCTGCTGTGGCTTCCAGCACTCCACAGCCTCAGGACAGCTGTATTCCAGTGACCCAGTTTCCTTAAATCATGGTTAGGGGCAGTAGATTCTTTGGAAGACGGCTTGTTCACTGAGCAGTAACACGTGAAGAGGACAGAACAGTGAAAGGCTGTTCATATAGACCTGGTAGGCTCTGGTCTAAGTATGGGCATGTAAGCCATGTTCATATGGTTCCTGTAGCCGCTAGCCTATGGGGTAGGTGCATGGTGTCTCTGCAGGTACCTCTCCTCTGGCTGGAGGCTTTCTCTTGTCCAGACCAAGACCAAACCCGGTGACAACGCCAGCAAGGCCTGACAGCCAGCCTGAGCTGCCCTCCCCTGGCGTGACCCGCGCGGGCCCGGGAGGGAGGCACGGGAACGGGTCACGGTCCCTGCTTCCTTCTCCTGGGACCAGGTGTCTCAACTCTGGGCTCCGAATCAGGTGGAGCTCTGCTGCTACCGGGTAGGGCAGGCCCAGGCCCTGTCGCCGACTTCTCCGGAGGCCAGGCGGTGGCAGAGGGCGCTGGCCGGGGGCTGAGGCGCGGCCCGGTGGTCGGGAGGAGGCCGACAACCGTGTCCTTATCAGCTCCTCGCAGGCCGGCAAAGGCCTGGGCCGCTGGCCCATGGGCGGCGGCGGCGACGACTCGGAGGCGCCTCCTCCTGCCGCAGACCCGCGCGGCGGGGACCGGCTGCAGTAGCAGCAGCGCCGCCGCCTCGGCTCCGCCGCGCCGGCCGCATGGCGGGCTACGCGCCGCGCCTGCCCTGGCTGCTGCCGCTGCTGCGGCGGGCGGCGCCGCCCCCCTGGGCCCGGGCCGCCGGTGGGGCCGCCGGCCTCCGCGCCCCGCCGCGCCAGGCCAACAGGTGCGGGACGGCCTCCTCGTTGCCGCCGCCGCTGCTGGTGCCTGTCGCGCCGTCATGCCGCCGCCTCCTTCTCCCTCCAGGGGCGGCCGGCAGCGGCCCGCGCTCCCTTAGCGCCGCCGCTGGAGCGGAGCCGCAGGCGCCGCCGCCACGGGGGGCCGCGGGCACCTCGACGCGCTTTGAGGCTCGGAGGCTGCTGGCCCTGGCGCACCCCGAGCGCTGGAGACTGACAGGTACCGGCCTCGGCCCGGGGCTGCCGTGCCGAGAGCCGGCCTGGGGCTTTGTCCTAGCGCGGAAGGGGCCGGGGGGGAATCGTAGGGTTGTCCTGGGCCCGGCAGGGTGTTCCAGGAGCCGAAGCGTGCGGCGGGCCCGTGCGCTGCAGGGCGGGGGCTCCTGCCCCCCCGCCCGCCTGCACGGGGCACTGCCCGGAGCGGCTGTGGTCGCAGTGAAGAAGGTCGTGTTTCCCTCCCGGATCGGCACATAGGAAAGCTTCTGAGCACAACGTGGAATCTTTGAGCGAGCGTTCGATACGTGTAGAAAGCTAAAAACATGCACTCCCTGCCCCCTTGCCTTTGTGGTTGTTTTGAAAGGAAGGCAAAAGTTTGGGAAGTTACAGAACTTCTCCCTTTTGCCGGTACTGTTGGTTAATGCCTCTGTGCGTGTTCAGTGCTGTCTTCACAGGCAGCCTGCGATAAACTTGGGCCTGAGACTATACGGAATGAAGTAAAAATGGGAATCCTGAGCTTATTTAAAAAAAAAGAAAAAAGAAATTGGAGTTCTGTCTCCCAAGAATTTCTTAACCTAAAAGTTTTGTAGGATGCATTAAGAACTATTTAATTTTAGAGTCTGCATGGCAAAGGCAGCACCGTGGTTGTATAAATTGTGCCCTTAAGAGTGGTATTATCTACAAAGAGTAGAAACGAACTTTTCTGGATATTGGTTCTCATGGGGATAACAGGATAATAGTTGTTAGTAAGAAACCATTATTACATGGTTTCGTTTTTCTTAAAACCACCTTTGTTGGTGAGCAGCACGTGTGTTGTCAACAGCAGTGTGAGACCTTTGCAGAACCCTGGGTAGTTCCCATTCAGTGGGTGAATGGTGTTTGAAAGAAATGAGGTGAGGTTGGTAGACTTACATAAAGAGGTGGTTTGAGAAATGCTAAACACCTGCACAGTGGATGGTTACAGAGATTTGTGGCACGTTGGCATGATGTAGCGGAAATACTTCGAATCCTAATTATTTTTTATAAGAAATAAGAATTATTTCTATGCCATGACCACCTGTTTTATGCAGTTAATGCCACTGTCTTGGGTGTGCAGAATAAAAGCAGGGGAAAACTGATAGAACAGTGGATGGGGCTAGATGGACAGGGGAAAAGGTTAGTCTTCAGGTAAGGCTTCAGTCTTACTGAAGATTATTTTTCTTCATTGGCTTATGGACTAAAAAGGCAGAAGCCCTTTGCTAGTAACTGATGTTCAGTCTGTTCATATTTTGGTGAGGAAGTGAGGATCTGATAAATAGGTTACTTGCTGATTTTACTATGGTGTTCTTTGGTTTTCCTCATTGAAATTGAAATAAATTGGTTATTTTCAGCTTGGCTTTTAGATGCCAAACGCTCCTATCTAACCGAGAACTTAACTTAGTTCCCTTTATTGGGCACTTGCTGTCGATTTGCTTATCACAGGCACGGTACTGTACATTTGTTTAAAAATAAGGCTAAATATCATTAATCTGTGCAGCCTGCTGATAGTTTTATCTAAGTAAATGGGCCATCACAGTTACTAAAAATCAGCTACATGCAGTTTTGTCTTTTGAGATAACAAAATGGCTTGAAATAAAGTTTAAAAAAGAAATAACAGCTTGATGATACCAAATTATGAGGGCAGAAAAACTACACAAATGTAATAACTGCTTTTCAGCATTCTGCCGGTCTTGATTCTAGGAAAGGATTCTTCTTCACTATTGACAACCTACTTAAGGGAAAACTTGTGTTGTTTAGTTAAGAGGCAGATTGGAAAAGCTAGGAAGGAAAATACTTTGGGTCATTATAGAATACCAGGAATAACAAGTGTGCGTGCAATACCTTCTGGGTGGTTGTATGGAAACCACATCTGGCCATTGTATATAAAATATGTTAAAATATGTTTCATTTTGCTCTTATTGCATCTTTATACTGAGAAACTAGCTTTTAAAAGCTAAGTATCTCTGTTTTCCCTTCATTCAGAGAAAGAGGAGGGTTAATGGTTTCACTGTATGAAACAGTGAACCAAGGGTAAAACATGTAATTTCCTCTTCAAGTCCACATAACCAGTAAGCAAATGCTGTGGGATCTCTTAAGAGCCTTACAGATGCTGTTTCGTTCTGCAAGAAAGTTGAGCTTTTCTAGGTCTTCCGCATTTTATATACCCAGTAGCTGGTAACATAGGTGTATAGCGTTACCACTGTGAAGTGATAGAAACATTTTCTATGATCCCATGTGCTGTAGGTCATGATATCCTGCTCATTGAAACTGTGCATTAAAATTCACATTCATAAGGTCACATAAGGTGAGTTGCAGTGATGGCTTGGGGAGCAGAGTGTGTTTTATAAGGAGGTTGAGCAAGATGAGGTTCACCCACTTGGTCTGGTGGAGAAATGGTGTCAGCTGGGGAGGTGCAGGTACAGAGGTGAAGGTGACCTGCTCCGGTTGTGACTGGCACCAAGAGACGGTCGTATCTTGTTTTAGGCAGGGTCTCTTCACCATCTGCTGGCTCGGGATGAAGTGGTGTGCTCTGGCTGCGAGTTCCAGTGTGCTGGCATGCAGCACCTCTTGTTGTGCTCTCCTTGTATAAGGAGATTCTGACCCTCTGGAGGCTCTTGGGAATGAAAATAAATGTACCAGATACCATACTGTCCAAAAAACCCCGCAAAAACCTGAGGATCAGTGTAATGTGTTCCGTGTTTCCGTGTTTCATACCCCGTTACTCCTAGAGCCGTGTAGAGTCACAAATAAATTTTAAATGGAACATGTGTGTTAAATTTTGTTTTTCCAATTTAAAGTGGTAAAAAGATGGATAAATACCATGATGGGAATTCACTCTCTCAGTACCCACAGTTTTGTATAGTGAAATTAGGAGTTTGTGAATTCTGCTTAACAAAGGAGAGAAGTAATTTTAGGAGTTCTCTGGCTGATTCTGTACAGTCAGGTCAGGTAAACCTGGGTCTTCAATTAAATTCAATTCCCAGGGAAGAGGACAGGGCTATTGTTGAAGTTATTAAATCCTGCTGTCTGTGTGAGGCCACAAAAAGTGCCTTTTCAAAATGATCCCTTTTATTTCCTCCTGCCTCCTCCTTTTTTCCCTTGTGAGAATTTGTCTTTTGCACTTTATCCAAACCACACTCAAAGGAAACAATAGTTCTAGTGAATTGTAAAGTAGGCACAAAGAATTCTGAAATTTTTAATCCAGTAGCAAAGTATGCCCTTTCCCTGTGCAACACTCCTTGTGCACTGAGTAAGGCTGTTTTGTACACAGGTCTTCTCTACAGATGTGCAAGAAATGTTATTTCAGAAGTTTTATATTAGCATTTTGGGCATAATTAGCAGTAGTTGTTTTCCTATACGTTGAAATTTGCTATGAAATTAGAAGAGCACCTTATTCATAATCTGCTTTTGCTGTATTTTAAAGTTACACCATGTCATGCATTTTCTCATCCCTGAATGAGAAATACCGGATTGCTGTAGGTGTATCTTTTAGTTTCTAATAAGCAATAAATGCCTATAAAAATAACTCTAAAGGCAATAAGTTGTACCTCAGACTACCTGATTTTTAGGTGTATTCTTTGCAATGTAGTTCAGAAACTATTTTGATAACTAGGGATGATTGGGGTAGTGAGCAACTTGATTTTTTTTTACATCTACTGGTGTAGAACACATCAGCTGTGAGTATTGCTACTAGAAAGTCATGCTTTCAGTTATTTATACTTGTACAAGCTGACATTTCTAAGGTGAAACACTTGAGTAGGAGTATCTTTGAAAACTTCAGTTATTTTAGGAAATTAAATTGGGCAGATAATATGTATTTAGTTTGTAGTAACACGGTTTCATTTTGAAACTTGTTCTTCCAAGCTTTGTAGCGTAAGTCTGACCATCAGCAGGCAATCCATGCACTGTTAAGGATATGTTTTAACCCCTCCATTTAAAAATTACTGAAAGGCAGACGATTGCATCTCTGAAGAATCAGTTTTCATATACCCATTTGTACTATTCCAACCATGACAGTGAATAAAATTAGTTCTATAGTGTGCGCAATGGGAAGGAAGTTAATGGAAGCAGAGGTGGAGCTTAGAGTCACTGGAGTACCCTGCTCTTTGGAACCTGGCTCGAACCCGGTTGTTGTAAATCTTGCTGTTTCTGTGCAGTGACCTAGGAGCTGGGAAATCCTTGGCCAAAATTTGGGTTGACCTCTCAAGTACATGTATGTGGTTCACTGGGTTTTGTTACTGGATTTAGTTACTGTAAAGTGGTTCTGCTCATCTGAAAGCAACTCAGTAACCACACTGGACTTGAATTTTCTGAAAGCAATTCTTGTGGTGTTAAAATCTGTGTGGTATATAAAGGGGTTCTTTACTGACCATTTTCTCATGTGCAGCATGCCTTTTCTAGAAGTCTAATAGGATACATTGGGTTTTTTGTTGCCTCTCCCCATAGTTTTCGTTTTGATTTTGTCAGTATTTGGTATGAAACTCGCAAAAGGTCCAAGCAGCCTTGTAGCTCTATCACAAAAACATTCCTTTTCTGTGGCTAGTTGGAGGCAGTTCCTTACTTCAATTTGGTGGTGAATTGTTAATGGAGCTACTTAGGTAAAAGACATTGCAGAAGCAGCAGCTGCTGACCACTGTGATCAACTAGGTGCTTCCAACTTAATTCCTCTGCAGAATGTTTTTGCTACACTATTTGTGTAAATTGTGAAGATAGAGGGAATTGTAGCTAGATTGGTCTGAAACAGAGACTCTCTTCTGCGCAAGATAAACAAGTTAAAGGCTTTCATTGTAAAGGCATGGTAAAAACATGAAAAAAGAAGCTGGACTCACTCCTGCAAAACGAGGGTTGTTTTAGTACTTTCCCGCATTTGGTGATTAGAAACTTAGTTTTGTGGCTTTTTATGGCTGAGGAAAATCAGCATCATGAGAAAATGCAGTAGAAATTTTGAAATATGTTGTCTTTGAAACAAATTACAGTTTTAAAATGTCTTCAGCTGAACTCTGTGAGTGTGTAATTAATGATTTATGCTGTTTTAACATGGTGTGATAAAATGCAGGAATTAGTAGTGTTTTCCTACTTTTCCTGAGTGAGCTCTATGCTTCCGCTGTGTCTGAACTACAGACTGGTGCACTGTCCAAAAACGGTAGTCCAGGGAAGCTGTTGAAAACATTGTTTCTGAAGAGAGTGTGAAGATACTTGCTTGCAGTCAGAGTCAAGCCTCCCTCTTTGCTTTCAAGTGGAGGTTTTGCACAGCTCTACATAGGGCTTCCATCAGGCTGTGTGCCATGCTGCCTCTTCCTCCAGCTCTCTTGTGCAAAGCAGCAGTCTTATTTCCTCTTGCCTTTTTTGGGCTTCTTCTAGTCACTGTGTGCTGCTCAGACTGGAAGGACACTTCTGTTGTTAAATATCTTCTCTGAAACCTGTTCTGAGAATCCTTCTATAGCTTACTCTGGGAAGGCTCCTTGATACTTTGATTGCTCCATAGCAGAAGGAATCCTGGCAGATCTGTCCTGTTTGATCATAGAAGCCTTACTGAAGAGCTACCAAGAGTGACTTCTGTCAATCATGAACACCTTGTGACTCAAAGAGCAGCCTTTCTTCGTGATAGACTTCTTCTGTAAGCTACATCATATAAAGGTTCTGAGCATAAGGGATGACACCAGCTGTTTTTCTGGGGCTCATTCCTGTGATGGTATCTCACTGTGTCCTCCAACCCCTGGACACTGGTCTTGTTCTTGAGATATTATCTCAAAGGTATTGTCTGTCTTGAAGCAGTTTTATGCAACTGTTAATTTCTCCAAACTGTTGTATAATCCTGGTCAGTCAGATGACCATGAGCTGTCTTGAAGATATTTTCAGTAAGTTGTGTAACTGTATTGTTGTTGTACCAAAGAAAACAGTCTTTACCATGTGAAAACCTGAACTACTCTTTTTGTGCTTAAAAAAACCCCAATGAAACAAAATAAGAAACACTACAAATTCAATAACCACATCAATCTGTCTGTAGAATGTTCCTATAAACATTTTCTAAAAGCTGTGGTCATCACTGGAAATAGTAACTTGCAAGATTCAGTATATTGACAATACCTGCAAGTTAAGACAACTCCACTCAAAAAACAAGCTAGCAGCTTTCCAAAATGCACCAGGAGTGTGGAATACAGCCATGCTATTGGACACGAACTGTATTTTTCTCTGAGCACAGTATTACAGTTCTTCTTAATAATGTAAGGATGATTCCAGAAGGTTCTTCTTGCATAATAATAGGTGTGGGCCAAATATCATGTAAGGATTTACTTTAACACAGAAAGAAAACCACACCACTCATACCTAACCTAGAACTGTACAGAACATCCTTAAGTGCTCACAAAGGACTCTGGAAGAATATTCTGTCTTGAAATGACTGTTTGCAGAACTAACTTCAGGGTTGATACCAGTCCTTCAACATCCCTATATTAATCCAAAACAAATTCCTTGTGGGCCGGGGTTCACCAAATAGAAATGGAATTTACCCAACCAATAAATGTAAAATATATCAGTGCATCTTTCTTCCAGGAAATAATAACTGAGGTTAAAATCTGTGCATTTGTGTTTAAAAAGCCCTTTCTCCTACAGGCTTGCAAGTATTTTTTGGCTTTGTATGCTTTCACATACTGTACTGGGTGAGAAGGATGCTCTGGTAGGAACCAGCAAAATTAGAAACTTTCACTCCCTTGGCAGTGTTCTTGCATGTAGAAAATTGGTTTATGACACGTTGGAGTCGCTTAGTCCATGTTCTGCTGGAAGGTTTCTGATAGCTCTGCCTACTTACTGGTTTACCAGCTGGTGACCAGTTCCTTGTCCCCAAAATACATCTACTGTGGAATGAAGTTGCATATCTGCTGTCAAGAAGCAAGCCCACATTAGCCGTAACAGAAAGCATGCTGATCTTAGTGATAAAGACATCTCTTTGTGCAATGATCTGGATTTCTGAGGACTGCTCAGCTGCAGCTGGAGACAGCTTCCCTTGTCTTTGCTTCTGTTGCCATTTTGGCGTAGCCCTGGTTTTATCAATTCCACTGATCTGCCTCACATTTTCTTTATTTTCATCACACAGCCTACAAAACAAATTGATTCTAAAAAATAAAGCTTCCAAAATACACTCTTGTTTAACATAATTCTCTAGTTAACGGAGTAAGCTATGTGAAACTAATACTGTGAAGTTTACTGTGACCTTTTGTTCTGTCAGTAACAACCTTCAGTGTCCCAGAAGTGTCTTTATATCTGGTTGCTGAACACCTCGTACTCCTCCCTTTAGCCAGTTATCATAATGGCAACTCTTCTTTGAGTGAGGAGATAGGATGAGTGTTTGCTGGTTCCTATTTCTTCAATTAGTCAACAATTAAAAAAAAGAGCAACACTGTGGCATCCATGCTGTTTTCTCGTTGTTCTGCTGGTATAATCAAAGTGAGAATTTCAATTAGGGAACCTTATTTTGGATGTGACTTGGGATTAAATTAATAAAGACAGGTATATTGCGTAAGGGCAAAATTACAAGTGACATCTGGATTATATAAATTTCATCTTCAGGACTGCACTGGTCTGGTACATTATTGACACTTTGTCTAATGTTGAAGTATCTCAGTAGTCTTCAGTTTGTTTTATGTACTAGTGTTTGATTTTAGTTCAGTTGAGGCTGTTGGAAGTAATTACAATGAAACCCATGTTCGTTTGAATAGCTGAAGATAAATCCAAGCCAGGAAGGCTGCACCACTGGAGACAGCCATATGGGATTTTTAGCCATACAGCCCTCTTCTTTCAGTGGATATTTATAGGTGCAGCTCATATGTCCATTTCCATCCATAACAGAAATTGTTATGGATGAATTGGACTAGTGGAGACTGAGCTGCCATGCGGCACTGTGGTTACAAGCAATGCTTTTGACCATGTCCAGCTGCCTTACAGACCAGATTTTCTTCACAGGAGATGACCTGCCTTTTGTTGGGTTTTTCCTACTTCTTCATAGCTTGAATACATTAGTTCAGCCAGGTTGTTAACAGGGTCACTCTTTTGAAGTTTTATCTAGTAAATAATATGATTATGAGACGTGGCTATGGCATGGACCATGGATGTTTGCAGCAGGAAGTCTTTCCCTTACTACTATGGCTTCTTATAGTTTCTGTAGGTTCAAGTTAAAGATCCTAATCCTTCAACTTTTATCTGCTTGTTGACCTTCCTGTAACACAATGGAAAGATTGCAAACAAATCCTGAATAGGACCTGCAGGCTGCAGATTGAATGCAAAAGGAAGGGTAGAGCTTGTTTGG
Source organism: Psittacula echo (assembly GCF_963264785.1). Lineage (NCBI taxonomy): Eukaryota > Metazoa > Chordata > Aves > Psittaciformes > Psittacidae > Psittacula > Psittacula echo. Next base: position 30,964,049 of record NC_137738.1, on the reverse strand, counting down.
TCAGTGTGTGCAGCTCTCCCAGCACTGCTGTGGGGCACTGCAGTGAAGATGCAGAGAAGTGTTTGTTTCAGGTGGTGGCAGGTCTGCATGTTTGGTACCCTGAGTTCTTAATCATAAATACACAGCTGTGTTTATACTTCAAGTAAAAATGGAAACAAAGCTTTCAATGTGTTTGCGGAGGTGGTAAGAGGCATCAAACCTTCTGTGACAGATGTTAGAAATACTGCTTACATTAACGCGCTGCTGGAAGGCTCTGCTGTCTTCCTCATAGAAGTGATACAAGCTCAGTAGAATGGAACACTTGGGCAACTTCAGGATTTTCAGCACAGTGTTTTTGCCTTTAAAGGCATTACCTGCTCGTATTTTGTAGCAATCCTGTGAACAGTTGCTTTAGGCTTGGGGCTGGCTGTTGGAAAATCATGCTGTATAAATAGCATTGTTTGTTGTGGTTCAGTAGTTTTCATATCAAGTTTTTTCAGTTTTCAGTTAAGATGGGATTTTTCCTAGTTCTCAGCCTTCCAACCTGGGCTTGCTTTTTCAGAGTCAAGCTGTGTTCCTGGCTCAAGAAATTGCTTTGCAGATTAAAGTTCAAAAGGCTAAGTCTTGATCTAGTGTGATTTTCATACTCTGTGATACAGCTTCAGACAGTTACACAGGTTGCTCCATGGGTGACCTTGCAACTGGAATTCAGGAGTTCTGCTCAACAGTGCATGTGCTTATAATTCAAGCTTACGCTATTTTTCTTTTAGACCAACAACAGTAAAGAGTAAAATAAAACAAATGTATATAAATTCTGCCAGTCAAGAATAAATGTACTGCTTTTTTGTTGTCCTTCCCCCCCCCCCCAATAAAATTGCATGTTTTAGTTCTCAGATCAGAACTTCAGTCGATTGCTGTATCAGAAATAGGCAGTTGGAAGCTTTAATACAGTAACAAGCGTGCATAGTAAACCCAAAGCGAACAGGAGCTGAAGGACTGTGGGGGATATGTGGAAAAGGTGATAACTGTTAATGGTCCCTAAGAATGACATCTGTGAAAAGTTAACCTTGTTGGATGGTGGCATGGAGGGTTAGACAAGAGAAGTAATTGCAGGACTTTGACTGTATACAGAGGCTTTCAGGGTCTTAAAATGTACCTTGCCTAATTTAATTTATACAGTGACTTAAAATACCCCATTCAGAACAGGGCCTAAAAGAAGGCTGATTATTTAAAGTGGCACTCTCAAGCTTAATAGAAATTTCAAGCGAAGAGTTATTTCATATGTGCTATTAATGATCTTGCAAATTCAGAATAATTTCCCTTTCCTTTTCCTTGTCAATTTGCAGCTGCCGTTGGCTTTCTGACAGTTTCCAGTGTCATTACCATGTCAGCCCCTTTCTTTCTGGGGAAAGTTATTGACATTATTTATACAAATCCCAGCGAAGATTTCACGGACAGCCTGACCAGCCTGTGTGCCTTGCTGAGTGGAATCTTTTTATGTGGTGCTGCTGCTAATGCTACTCGTGTCTACCTCATGCAGACTGCAGGTAAAAGTAGAAGCAAAAAGCACTACTGAGAGTCATCTTTTATTTTCACAGAGTCAGGATATCTAATAATCTGAAATAAGATCTTGGCACTGGCTGAGAGATCCTCTTGGAATCAGTAGCTTTTTACCAGATCAAAGGTAAACTAATAGTGCAAAGATAAGGAGGCTGGAGTAATTGTTCATTTTTATTTACTGTTACAGGACATCTCAAAGCTCACTCTGTTCTGGTATATTAAAAATCTGTAATGTGACTTGTTCAGTGCTGCATGATCCTGTGATTTTTATGTTGTTGGTATCTGTGTGTATCATGATCCTTGTGTGCCATGCTTAACTGGCTTCTGTTTCCAACAGGGCAAAGAATTGTGAAACGTTTGAGAGCAACCATGTTCTCCTCTATTCTGAAGCAAGAAATTGCTTTCTTTGACAAGACAAGAACGGGAGAGCTGATAAACCGCTTATCTTCAGATGCAGCCCTCTTGGGCCGTTCAGTGACGGAAAACCTTTCAGATGGGCTCAGGGCAGGAGCGCAAGTATCTGTGGGGGTTGGAATGATGGTATGGTGGTCTCTTCCCTGCTTGTCACTTCTTGTAGTTTCAAGTTTGTTTCAGTCATATTAGGCAATGTGTGAGTGTGATTCAGTCCAGGAAGTGTTGTGTGATCTTTGATAAAAGTATATTTCACTGGTTATCCACTGTAACTTTTATGTACTGCTTTGCAACAGATGATGTGCCTGTAGCCACTTGATGTTTACTCACAGGCCAAAATATGGGTAATGAAGGTTTCAAATAACTACTGTTGCTGCCCAAATTTATCAAGGAAAGTATAGTAGACAAATAGCTTAACTATTCTTACTGAGCAACTGGTCTAGTAGAAGGTGTCTCTGCCCTTGGCAGGAACTAGATGATCTTTAAGGTCCCTTCTAACCCAAACCATTCTATGGTCCTCTGATATTAAAATAAATGATAAAGTTTCTATGGTTGTAGGTAAAATGGGGTGTGAAGGGCCTGATGTAAAAGTCATTGAAGTTGGTTAATTCTGGTTAAAGACTCGGTGAGCAAAGGCAGCACTGAATATCAGATTACTGTTGATGATTTTACAAGTGCTTTCTGCTTTAGTCCATCAGCAAAGAATATATTTAGGTATGAAGCATGTTAATGAAGGCTTCAGTGCAGTGCATCTGTTAATACTCCTTGGTGGTCAGTTAGTTTACTTAAAAATCTGATTTCCCTGCATGTTTTCTGTGGTATTTTTCTATGCTTATCTGAGAAAAGATACATTGGTGGAAATTATCTTAAGTGAGGGTGTAGTAATTCCTGCTGTCTACCTGGAGTTAAAAACAGATAGCAAAAAATCTTCTCATAAAAATAAGCTTCCAATATTGATATTTTTAGAAACTGTTAAGAGTTTCCACTGTGAAGCTTTAAAGCTTTAATACTTTGTCACAGATAAGAATTATGCCTCTCTGTAGTTATCTAAGCAAATAGAGTATAAAGTTTTATCTTACCGTAGATTAAATAGAATATAAGGCATTCTGCTCAAAAATGCTGCCATGATACTGTGTTAAAAGGTAGACTGTAAAAGCTTGCCCAGAAAGATTATTATGAAATAATTATAAAGCCTGTCAAGGAAGTAATCTTTGAATTTTTCTGGAGAGTTTTGTTTTCAATGCAGAAAGCAGGATAAAATGAAACCACATTAATTTCAATGAATCTTATGAAAATAACCCATTTAGGAGCTTTGATGGTTACTGTTGTGAGTGATAAGATTTTGCAACAGGAAATTAAATCTATTATTCCAGGTTATGAGCGTTCATGGGTGTCGGGGACCACTGGTGACCTCCATCTGTTGCTCGGTTACCCAGAAGTAGTGTATGATATTTCTCCACTCAAACTTTCTGTATTACACCATCTATTTAAAAGTTGTGAAAGCGCTTTAGGAGCTATATAATAGTTTATGTCTTTCAACATCCCCAAGAGATTTCCTAGTAGTTCTCTTTACTGGCAGGTTAAGATACTTGGCTCACACCACACAAAGAACCAGTGAGAAAGCTAGAAATGAAATCCAGACCGCTTTGCTTATAATCCTTTGTTCTAACCGTGGGACACATCCCAAGTACTGTGGAGGAATGGTTATTTTGCCTGGAAGAAATAAAACATGATAAATGAAGGCATGGCAGCTCTAAATTAAAATCCTACTAGTTTTAGAGAACTCCAGGAAGTGAAGTTGCAATTCAGTGCTTCAGTGGTTGTTTTTAATCTGAATGCTAGCCCCTGACACATACCTTTTTCTTCTAGTTTTTTGTGTCTCCTAGCCTGGCTGCGTTTGTTCTGAGCATTGTGCCACCCTTGGCTGTCCTGGCTGTGATTTATGGAAGGTACTTGCGAAAACTTACTAAATTGACCCAAGATTCCCTTGCAGAAGCAACACAGGTAATCTTTTAACAGACGCTTTCTAATTAACTTCAAAGTTGCTCTAGTGTATTTAGGTTAATATCTCTGAAGTTACAGATCTTCTGAAGATAATTGTACTGTTGATTGCCCCAAGCCATGCTGAGCCTGTCTGTAGTTTTGCACCTGAGTAGCATGAAAGGTAAATGTCAGTAACACTTACACATAGATCTCACGAACAGCCATGCTTAGGTTGTCCATGACAATATCATATGGAGGTACCAGGCCCTGAGAATTTGGAAACGTAGGAAAGGTTAAGGAGGTTAGGCTTTAGCTGTGTGAGAGGATTAAAAAAATCAACTTATGAAGTCCTGTGTTATTTGGTACCTAGGTTTGAAAAACACTCTTCTTGGACTATGTTTATCAGTTTGAAGCCTTCAGAAGCATCCTAGATGGATCTGTCTTTAAAGAAGACTTTGCTAGCAGGTCTTTCTCTGGAATGAATCTTTGATGTTTGACTTTATCGTCAGCTCTTTAATGTTTATGCAGCTTAACATTACTTAAACTTTTGTGGGCATCTTAGCAGGTACCCGGATAATTGGGAGGAAAATAGAGGAAGCTGTTGAGGCTGTTGTAGAGGAGCCTTTCTTGGGTTTGCTGACTGTGCTGAAATTATACTGCTAAAGCGCTATCAGAGAATAGTAGTGATGGTGACCTTTTCCTTACAGGCTGAGGGTGGGGAAACATCATTAGAAAGCATAGAAATATAATTAGGAAAGATCTAGCTGAAACAGCCACACTTGTCAGCTGTTTTAAACTTGGGGTGTCCTTTGTAGGACTTCTGCAAATTGACTGTGCAGAAGGAAGATTAGCCCTCTTCTGCTTATCTTCTTCGTCCTATGTTGAAAGGAAGCTCATGCCTTCGTAAACTGAGTGTGGGACTTCACACAAACAAGCAATTTTAGTGTTCTGTTAAATTTTCAGGTTCAAAGGGGGATGGAAGAATAAGAATTATATTTTTATATCACATACATATTTTTTATTACATATATATTTTTTTACTCACAGAAGGAGGTCTTGTTCTTTATTATACCATCACGGTGCCTATTATCAAGTTAGCATAATAGGTTACAACTGAGGTAATTTTAGAATTAATTCCCAGTGTTGCTTTGATCAGCCAAGTGGAATTGTTTCAGGAAATAACTGCAGGCTTTCTTGCATGATTTAATATAGAATAGAATAGTCTTTATTTTTCTTGTCCCCATCTTGTTATTTGCAAGTTTTGTGAATAGTGATTTTCTTATGTGCATTGTTCACATCAAATTACGATGGGGGTTTTTTAACCCTACTTTTATATTTTCCTATCCCTGCTAGCATTTAAGGCAATCTTGAAGTTCTTTTTAAACTGCCTGGTCATGCAGTTTACTTTTATCTTAATAGAATTCAAAACAAAATAAAATTGGGGGGGTGGGGAAAGGAGGGCATGACAAAGTTCCAGTGGTATCCAAAGGAATGTAATTGGAGATTAGTGCAGTGATATTGGTTCAACTTTCAAATGTTCTGTAATATGAGCATTCCAAATTGTGTGTCTGTGTGTGTTTGTTTTGTTCTTTGCTTTAATGTAGTTAGCTGAAGAGCGTATTGGAAACATAAGAACAGTTCGAGCTTTTGGGCATGAAGTGGCTGAAATGGAGAAGTACACAAAGAAAGTTGATTATGTGCTACAGCTGGCTAAGAAAGAGGCACTCGCTCGGGCAGGCTTCTTTGGAGCAGTAAGTATATTTTGGTGAAAGTAAACCAACCATGTTATGCCAAGTGTCAGTTTAAAGTTCATGAGGATACTTATAAACCTGCAAATTAATGAAGTGCTGTGGGAAGACTAGACTTAAATCAGTCTAAAGGAATCTGCAGGGTGTGCAGGTGGGGGAGGAATTGCATACAGCTTGCAGTGAGTTTGCTTAATAGTATCCTAAAACTGCAACATAACTGCAGACTATCAATTCTTCTTCTTTAATGATGATTGAGAATAATGTTTGGTTTTCTTTCCATCTTGGGGGAAAAACCCAACCAACCAAAAAAGGAATTATTGAAACAGTTGTTGAATGCCAGCTGGCTATTGCCTTGGTTTGCATTAGAATTGGTTTTGTTCAGATTTAACTCAGTCCTCTAAAAATCTTAGATACCCCCCCTAGTGTAGGAATTCTTTTATTAGAAGGAAAATTCTGAAACAGTATTTTAGAGGATTAAATTTAAGATGTATGTGACAAAATCTGCCTTTTCCTCTTTTTCCTTAGAGTGGCCTTTCTGGAAACTTAATCGTCCTCTCAGTCTTATATAAAGGAGGATTATTAATGGGCAGTGCCTACATGACAGTTGGTGAACTCTCATCTTTCTTAATGTATGCTTTCTGGGTTGGAATAAGCATTGGAGGTATGGAATAAGAAAATAGATTTTCTTCAGTTCAAAGCGTTACAGTCAGTATGGGGGCGGGAGGGAAGAAACCCTTAAAAGATCTGTCTTCCTTTAAAAGTCTCTTCCAAATGATCTTCCAAAAAATCATACTTCTTTTTTTTTTTTTTTTTATTCCTGAAGAGTTAATTAAAATTTATGACTTCATTTAAGCCTTCCATTTTCCCAAGTGAATACGGGGGTTATTTATTTCAATGTGTGTATGTGATGGACACATTTTAATTTTCTTTGCGTCTAAATGAAGATAGTTGATATTTTTTACAAAATACATGTGTCAATGTTAAACATACTCTATTTAGAAAGGCTTGCAGAATTTAGCTGTAATTTAGTATAGAGTGTTTTGAGCTGGAAGAGTTAAAGAAGGTGCCAGCAGAACTCTACATTATGGTGTTTTCAGGTCTTCCTTACTGCCTTCTCCTTGAAGCTCAGACTGTGTAATCTACTGGCCCAGAAACACACTGTTAATCTTTTTGACAGAGCAGTCTTCACTACTGCATACAGCAAAAATGAAGATAAGGTACTTTGAACCTTACCTGATTGGAAGGGTTCTTCTTTAAAAATGAGAGTGTTACTTCTGATAGACCAGCAGGGCAATGGAATGCCGCTGTACTCTTCTAAGACTAAGCCTGATACCATGGGAAGCACAAAGATGCACCTGAGGGCAAAATTCACAAAACCCGCTTCCTTGAATATCAAAATTCCAGTGGCACCTATTCCAACCACCAAACCCCTTTCTTCTCTGCTTAAATCACACAAGTTTGGTCAACAGATACCTGGCACTTTGAAAGCATGGTACAAAATAATGAAAGATTAGGTTAGAAGCACTGATAAAAGGTAATTGAAGTAATTTCTATTTGCTATAAAAACATATTTTTAAATTCTACTTCAGATTATTGAAGAACATAATTTCGCACAGAGCTGAAGTGAATGCGTCTTGCCACAAGAGGCTTGACTTCCTTGATGCCTCTATAAGGCATATAAATCTTGCAAGTGCTGAGTCTGCTTAGTGTATGTCATCATCAGTAAATGCAGTGAACTGTGAAGCTCATTGCATAATTTGAGACTTTGCCCCTTTTTTATCTAACAGTTTGCTGAACATAAGTTATAAATATTAAAAGCATTTTCTAATTAGTATTTGCTGTCTGTATTACATATACTGCTTTTTCATGAATGGTTGTGAATTTGCAAACCTCAGTGAGTCTTGAGGTGCTCTGTGAGGCCACCTCCCTCTGTGCTCTGTGCCTCCTCCCCTGTGCCCTGCTCTCAGATGTAGATGCTTTGGCTCTTTATTCCAAGCAGACGGCTCTTCACCATGGCTAGGTGCTTCGTATCACAAGCTTTCAGGTGGTCCTCAGCAGCAGCATGATGAAATGTCCTGTCTGCACTTACAGACTCATGACCTTGTGCTGGGCTTGCTGCTCTGGAAGAATAAACCAGTAAACCTATTTTAATATACCTTGGGTTTTCTTCCCTCCTGAAATCACTGTTAGCACTATAGGCATTTTAGGGTGGAGGTAGTTTATTCTATATGTTTATTCTGTTGGAATTCAGAGATTCTGAAATTGGTTACTCTATTTTGAAAGACACACAAAAAATGAAGAAATAAGACACATTTATGTCTTACTCCATTTTTGGTTCTAGGCTGGTTTCTGGGTTTATTTCAGCCGGAAAGCCCTTCAGCCAAGCCAGCTCCAAGATGATTCACTCAGCTGCTAGGAGCTAGGACCCAGTACTATACGCAGGCCTTGTCTTTAGCTTTTGCCTTATCCCATAGTGTTTGAAGCATGCTGTCTTGGGAGACTCATTTCTTTATGTTGTCCATTCTCCACATAGCTTCTCAAGCATCAGGTCCAGCTTAAGTTCTGTGCCCTCTTTCCCTGTGGCTTACTCAAACAGGCTCCTCTGTACTAGTATAACCCTGTCTGACAGAGCAGTGTTGAGAGTGCTCCATTCTACTGAATGCTTTTGAAAATACAGCTGGTTGTATGCAAGGCTGTTTCTCTAAGGCTGGATGTTGTTCTTGCTGATAGATGGATGAAAAAGAGTTACTTTGCTTTTGAGTATATGCAAGCTTATGAGTATGCATATATGAGTATGAATGTTTTCTTTTTTCTTGAGTTATATTTGGTTTACAAGTACAAGTAAAAATGGTGAGTAAGGGTTATTGGTAGCTCTCAAGTGAGACTAAATGGGATTTATATCAGCATGTTTGATAGTGTGTTGGAGTAAAAGATCCCCTACTCATCTGATGCTTCAAAGGCTGGTGGTGAAATGTATAATGGTAATTTTATGTCTCCTGTGTCTTCCATTCCATATGGATGCATAGTATCATTCTGCTTTTTGTTTAGGTCTAAGTTCCTTTTATTCTGAGCTAATGAAAGGACTGGGCGCTGGTGGACGTCTGTGGGAACTTATTGAAAGGAAGCCCCAGCTTCCACTTAATGGTAGGTTCTTGTTTTCTACTATTGCCGTCAAACTGAACGCCTGGAGAAGAGGAGGGAATCTGGGAAAAAGAAAAGCAAAGTAAATTATTTGTTCTAGGAACAGCAGGACTAGTGAAATCTTGATTGCTACTGATGGATGTTTGTGTGTCCTATCCACAGTTACTCTTTAACCAGACATGGGCCTGTGCCACCATGTGCTGTGGCTCGTTGGGGGTTACTTGTGTGTTGCATCTGGAAAGAGTTCAGGGTTTTGAGTTGTGTATCTTTAGCATGAACAAACACTATTCAGGTGGTGCCCTGGTGCTGCCAGTTTTCACAAAACTGGTAGGAACTTCATCAGTGAGACTCTGTCCTTTGGGAATGCAGCACTGCTGTCTGATTAGTTTGCTTTGTACGGATATGTGTTGCTGGCATTTAAGAGGGCTTGAAGAAATTGTGTTTCTTTGTCTTACCGATTATAAACTTGTTCTAGTAGTGATAGTCTGAGGTAATTGTTTGTATCAACCACTGCGCTCCAGAAAGAAGCTGGTTGTATTTAGCTTTGGCAATCATTCCTTCATGGTGGTTTGTTATGGTATTTTACAAACTGAAATTCTAGATTCAGTGAACTAGAAGGAGTTATGCCTCTGACTGGTCTCTGAATACACTGGTTGGCCTAGGAGGAGTTATGCCTCTGATTGGTCTCTGAATACACTGTTGTCCTGAATTTATCAAAAATACACTCTCATTAAAAAAACCCCATAAAAATAGTCATTAATGCAACAAATCTAGCAGCAGCTTTATGCCAGTGACAGCCTCTTCTTAAAAGCTACATAGCAGGTATTGGAGACGGAACTGTTCTTGTTCAAAGAGAAGGGTGTTTCAAGTGACTTTTGTGGCCTGGTGAAAGGGTAGAAAGTGATTTGCAATGTTGATCTTTTTTCATGTGTTCTATGGCAACAGGACTTTGCCCTGCAACAATGCCATTTTATTTCATCGCTTCTCATTGGCAACATTTAAATTGTTTATAATATATTTTAGAATTCAGCTAATTCTACCAGAAGTGAACACTGTTAGTTGTTAGATATCAGCAAGATGCAAATTCTCCCTCTTGCTGTAGGTTTCCTGCTGGTGAGCAACCTCAAATTGCATTCAGGAACGAGTGGCCTACCACACAAATTCAGTCATGGCTGAAATATAACCCTTGTGGTCCTGAATTGTGGCTTGCAGCTATTCCTACATTTAACACAGAGATAAGATATTTTTTTTGGGTATCTCTAAAGTGTGTTCCAGGAGGGCTGAGCTGATTTTCACTTGTGTTCATGTTTCTGTATTTTATTATTTGTCATATAGAGGGAGTCACATTGGGCAAAGACACATTCAGAGGTGCTTTGGAATTCAAGGACGTTGAGTTTGCATACCCAACACGCCCAGAAACATCAATTTTCAAAGATTTTAGCCTTTCCATTCCAGCTGGCTCTGTTATGGCTCTGGTTGGCTCAAGTGGTACAGGGAAATCAACTATTGTATCCCTTCTGCTGAGGCTGTATGATCCTATCTCAGGTATGGTTTTTGTGTTGCTCTCATTCATGACAATTGATGCTTTGCATTTCATGTACACCTTATAAGCAGTCAGGGTTCCTGTGCTTGAGGTCCTGATGTGACTGTTCCACTGATGCACTGTGCTTCCTTCTGGGGCGTACAGTGCCCATGTAGCTTTGCATTTCTGATCCACCAGTATGTGATCCCCAGGGGTCGTTGTTCTCAACTGTTCTTTCTGCTTCTTTTCAGTACTCGTCAAACATACTTGACTCTACTGTTCTTAATTTAAGGTACTATCACCGTTGATGGCTTTGATATCCGTCAGTTAAATCCACTGTGGTTCAGAACAAAGATTGGAACAGTGAGTCAGGTGAGGAAGAAAAGTAATTCTAAGTCAATTAAATAATTTTGTGTGATCAACTAGCTGTGCCTCACTTTGCTTTTTTTGAAACTCCATAATCTTGCTCCTCAGTGAAACCCTTCCCTCTCACCATAACTGCTGTTGTGCGTGCTTTGTTCTAAAATTGAGAGCTAGTCCCATTTTTCTGTAGTGCATTTTTAGACAATCACAGCAACTCAAAGTGTTGGCTTTGAAGAAAAGTGTGCATGTGAAGACTGGGAAGTACGTTGTTGCAAACTGTATAGATATACCATTTTGATGTTTGCTATGATTCGTTGAAGAAAGTAACACAAAGCTTAGTATTTAATTAACACTTCCTATTAATGGAAATTACACAATCATATTTTAGACAACCATTTGGAAACTGACCTCCTGTGCTCTCTGTTGTTTCCAGGCAAACACAGTTCCAGTAGGAAAGCATGAAAGTGCAGCACTGTTGTCATTATCCTTGTAGTGTTCCCTCTGTAGTAACCCCAAAACTCTGGAAATACAGAGAGGTGTTCAGTAATCTCTTAAACATAAACCACTTGACCAGCTAAAATATGTATGTTAGCTCCGTCATCTCCCCAGATGCTTCATAGTGTAATTAACTTTTAGGTTGATGTCCTGGTTAAAAGCACCAGGGTAACTGGGTGTATATTGCATTGCAAAACATCTACTTTAGGTAATAATGCCACCAAAAACTTTTGTGCAAAAATGCTTTTCCTGTAGTCACATTAACATTTGTCTTTTTGAATGTATGTATTCCACTGAGCTACCAGTAGGAGCTTCGTACTGATATTTATACTCCTTTGGTTTGAATTCAGTTAATTCTAGTTTACATACCTGTTTGGATAGAAAATAAACTAATACTGGGGCTTTCAAGTGGGATTTATGTTATTTGAGATATAGACAATACATGCATGTAACTACAGATCTACCATATTAGTTATATTTTTTAATTTCTCAGGAACCAATTCTGTTCTCCTGTTCCATTGCTGAAAATATTGCCTATGGTGCAGAGGATCCTTCTACGGTGACTGCAGAAGAGATTCACAAAGTTGCTGAAATAGCTAATGCTGCTAGTTTTATCAGAGATTTTCCAAATGGGTTTGACACACTAGTTGGAGAAAAAGGCGTTTTGCTTTCAGGTACATCTTTATATTGCTTATTTTAAAAATCTTGATTCTATAGAGTGAATTAAGAATTCTATCACTTTTTTGTTACCAGTTGTCTCTCAAAGTCATAGCCTGCCGTAAGTATTAAAAAAACCCCTTCTTTATCTCCTTTCTTGCCCTAAAGTCCATGTGCCTAATTCTGCTCAGCCCAGGCATTCGGTTAGAATCACTTCACTTCTGGTTTCCCATTTCAATTTACTGAGCTTTTCCCCCCAGGTGGACAGAAGCAACGAATTGCGATAGCTCGAGCTCTGCTCAAGGTAAGCCAGCACCCAAATAGCTATTTAACTGCTCTGTGGGGAGGTGGAAAGGGTTAAAAAAGAGGCAGTCTTTCAATGGGAAAGGTGAAAAAACATTTTTAAAAAGAAAATTGTATCTTTTACATCAATGAGGAAATTTAAAAGGATTGAGTGCATTAACTAAAGAATTTGCTTATGTAAATGCTTCTTCCTATCTTTTTGATGGCTGTTGCCAAGACTGATGGTAAATCATTGTATAATGGGTCACTTTCTGAAGGCCAGGTCAAGGATGAAGGAAGACTTGAGAAATGTGGTGCTAATAAACTCATATATGACACTTCTGTCCCTGTGTTCAGATCCCTATTGCTGCTAGGTTGATTTTTCTCAGTTGCAACCTACTAGCTGTACAGATGCCATGTCTTGGCTTTGAGGGGAGCTGATCTGGATTTCAGGACAACTATTTCAGGCACATTTACTCCTTCAAGGGTTGGCCTCGGTCTGGTTTTGGGGCAGGCTCTGTGCTGCATAAATTTGAGGAGACTTCTGAGGATCAGAAGGACAGGGAGTGTGATTCGGGAACAGCCATGGGGCCTTGCAGAAGGCAGTTTGGTGCTGATGCTCAGCTGGAAGTTCTGGCCCTTGCTGAACCCAGCTTACATTTACGTTAAGCTGCGTAGGTCTCTCTAGCATCTCAGCATGACCAGTTCCGCTAGATTACTAGGAATTCCTCATTATGCCAGTTCTCTTTTACCATAAATGCTGAAAAGCTGATTGCCTTTCATGTCAACTACAGTTTATGGGGGTAGAGACTTTATTTGGGAGGAAAAAAGAAGGTTGTAAGAATTGAGTAGTTGATAAATATACGATTGGGACTGCAGTGGAGTGTCTCTCTTTTCAGATAAAGTTTAAACCTTTACTCTCAACTTTATCAAGGAAGTTTGGAGTACGTACTGTAATTCAGAAGAAGCTTCTTAGGGATTTGAGTGTTGGCATTTTTTGTTTGGGTTTTTTTTTATTATTTTATTGAATTGGGAAGAATTCTTAAATGCTAGTTCTTAAGTACTATGTATTTCATCTACAGTGAAATACTGCTTATTGGTAGGTCTTTGCTATTTCTTGTTACTAGACAGTTATATATAGCAGACCACAAGCAGAGAGTAGCTGAGCGTCTGTGAAAGATCCACAGAAGAGCAGTAAATAGGAAATTTAATTTCTGACTGCAGTGCTTCCAAATACGCATGAAAAATCATCTCCCACATTTAGTTTGTAATCTTTCAAATAGTACCAGGTAATAGTATTCTGTTACTTCAGTTTGGAAAATTGGAGGATGGAAGAGTGCTGTTTCTGTTTTGTCCTCTTAGCATTTAGACTTCTTAAAAGTAGCACTTTGAATGACACTTAGTTCTTTTGATGAAGTAAGTACACGTACTTGGAGTTTTAAGCTGTATGAATGCTGTTCTCTATTAATATAAATACACAGATCTTGTCTAGTTGTTATTATAACTGATTTTACTTTCTTCTTCAGAATCCTAAAATTCTTCTGTTAGATGAAGCAACAAGGTAAGAAAGAAAATAAACAGAAACTAAGAAATTAACCTGCAAAACTCACATACGGGAGGTGTTCTCTATTCTTTCTTTCTCTGCATGCCTTTCACAAATCATCTAGCCACTTATTTTTGTCTGCCCACAAGAATGTGCTTTCTAGAATGTGTGAATTGGTTAGGAGACGTGTGATAAAAGCTGCTTACGCCACGTGGAAAGGATAGCTGGTACACTGTGTTGTAATTTTTGAGGGAGTTAAATATGTAATATGTAACTTGATTTTGAATCATCTACTTCAGGCTTTTTTGTGTCTTTAGTTTGAATGAAGATCTTGGTGTGATAGATGATTACACTGCAGTATAACTTCTTTTTTCACTGTTATTTCTCCATGCATATATTTGCATATGAGAATGTAATGCCTGTAACTTGGATGCATGCTCTAAGCATATTCAGAAAACTTGCCTGCAGTTCCATTGGTTTGTACTCACCAACAATAGCAAGGGTTTGCAGTTTTAGCAAGGTAAGCCTCATGCATGCACAACTAACGTGTCTGAAAATAACAGATACCTTCCTCTCTCCCCTTCCCACTTCCTGTTTCTTACTAGTGCTTTGGATGCTGAGAATGAGTATCTAGTGCAAGAAGCTCTGGACCGGCTGATGGAAGGGAGGACAGTCCTAATCATTGCTCATCGTCTGTCGACTATTCAGAATGCTGATTTTGTTGCAGTTCTTGGTGAGGGCAGAATTCTTGAATGTGGAAAACATGATGAACTACTTGCAAATCCAAATGGACTTTTCAGGAAACTAATGCAGAAACAAGCTTTTCTTCAGAATAGTGATGCTTTTGCATTAGATTTACAACCCAGAGAAAAGGGTGTATTAAAAGAAAATGTATAAGAGAATATGTGAATAGTGGAAGCTTACAAACTACAAAGAATATAACTTATGTTTCACTTATGTAAAGTAAATGTTATATTTTTCCAAAATGTACAAAATATTCTTTTGAAACTTAAATGTGTTTAAACTTTTTATTGAAAGCTTTTTAATAATTATTGCAACTTTTTAAAATGTCTATCATATTGAGATAATTTCAGCGGATAGATTTTTCTGCTTTTTGTTGAGACCATTTAGAATCTTGTTTGCTGTAATGCACTGTATGTTGGTGTGCTGCATTCGGTATTTTAAGGGTAATTAAATGACAATCTTTTCATATCATTCTCTTCCCTTTTCAAGGAACTTTTGATTTCTGTGCTTGTCAGTAGTCTTAAAATGCACAACACTAATGTACTCTGAATTTTCTGACTTCGCCACTGCACTGTCCTTTCAGTTACCATTTTGTTCTGAAATGTGAAAGTTGATTATGATCCCCATCTACAGTCGCTGTGGAGAATTACACATGAGAACACATTCTTTAGAGTATGGAAGCATAAGTTGGAAGAAAGTTCTTTAAAACAAAACCCCAACAAAAACAAAAAGAAAGGCAACCAAACAAAAATCCTACCTGACTTTACATATAAGGACAAAGGAAGTATATCAGTATATTGTCAGCATAGGAAAATCTAGAATTTGCATGCATTTTCTTCCCTTCTCCATTTTCCCAGTTCTTTAGTTTCACTTCCTTTCTAAGATAATATCCAAAAGAACACACTCATACGTATATAAGTTTTTTTCCTAAGGCATGTGTAAATTTTTTACTGTTACTTAAGTTTTCATTGATAGAAATCCCAGGTTTTGCATAACTGCTTTACTAGAGACAACTACTAAACTGCCTTCTCAAGGACAGCTAGTAAAATAATAGCATTACATTAATCTGGGTAACTGCAGGAGGGTACATTTGGCAGGAAAGAGTAGGCTTCATGTTTCTAATTTAAGAATCTCTTCCAATAGAATCTCTCTAGACTTTCTAAAGATGCAAAACCCCACCAGGTAATTTAAAAAAAAAGCAAGATGCTTTCCAGATCACATTAAAACTAATCTATGCTAGGAAGACTGGTTGCTGGAAAACTTTATTAGCAATAGGTGAGATATCTACTGTAGGGCAAGCTAAACCTGTTTATCTAATGTGCCATTTATGGCACTTTGTAGCACATAGTGAAAACACTAAAGAGATCCCTGTGCTAAGGAATGAAAATAAAATCACACCCAAATGTAATTTTATCTTCTGATAATACTTTTACTAGAAGCAGATACTGTGCTAAAGATATGCCAGAAATACCACTGACCCAATATTCTGTTTCACTGTTGACTACCAAGTATTCTATTTAGAATGGATTTAGAGGGGATCAAACTTTAAGCCTTACTCATGTACTGTCTTCTTATGTGAGATGCAATGAGCCTCGATTCATGTGTTTACACAGGTTACAGGAATTACTTGCAGCTGAACTGAATGACTGTGTCTTTTTCTGGCTGTTTTATGTCTAATTATTTTATATATTCATCAATGATTTAGATGAGGGAATTGAGTGTACTGTCAGCAAGTTTGCTGATGACACTAAGCTGGGAGGAGTGGCTGACACGCCAGAAGGCTGTGCTGCCGTCCAGCGGGACCTGGACAGGCTGGAGAGTTGGGCAGGGAGAAACTTGATGAAATACAACAAGGGAAAGTGTAGAGTCCTGCATCTGGGCAGGAACAACCCCAGGTTCCAGTATAGGTTGGGGAACGACCTGTTAGAGAGTAGTGTAGGGGAGAGGGACCTGGGAGTCCTAGTGGACGGCAGGATGACCATGAGCCAACACTGTGCCCTTGTGGCCAAGAAGGCCAATGGCATCCTGGGGTGTATTAGAAGGGGGGTGGTCAGTAGGTCGAGAGAGGTCCTCCTTCCCCTCTACTGGGCCCTGGTGAGACTGCATCTGGAATTTTGTGTCCAGTTCTGGGCCCCTCAGTTCAAGAAGGACAGGGACCTGCTGGAGAGAGTCCAGCGCAGGGCAACAAAGATGATTAAGGGAGTGGAGCATCTCCCTTATGAGGAAAGGCTGAGGGAGCTGGGTCTCTATAGTTTGGAGAGGAGGAGACTGAGGGGTGACCTTATTAGTGTATATAAATATATAAAGGGGGAGTGTCACGAGGATGGAGCCAGGCTCTTCTCAATGGCAAACAATGATAGGACAAGGGGTAATGGGTACAAACTGGAACACAAGAGGTTCCACTTAAACTTGAGAAGAAACTTCTTCTCAGTGAGGGTGACGGAACACTGGAACAGGCTGCCCAGGGAGGTTGTGGAGTCTCCTTCTCTGGAGACATTCAAAACCCGCCTGGACACATTCCTGTGTAACCTCATCTAGGTGTTCCTGCTCTGGCAGGGGGATTGGACTAGATGATCTTTTGAGGTCCCTTCCAATCTCTAACATACTGTGATACTGTGATACTGTGATGTCTTTTGTTTATTAGTTGTTCTGGCAGGCACAGAAAAGTGTGAAAAGCTACAGAAAAGCTCTAGTCTACAGCAAGGTGAGTGTCTGTCATAACAGGTACACTGGATAACAGACTTTGTTCAGTTTAGAGCCACTCAATACTCCTTGGAACAAAACACAGACCTCAGCAAGGTGAGGAAACAAAGTTTGTAGTCATCTGCAAGTAGAAAGCTTTGATGGACAGCTTTAGATTTGTGGTTTACACGTGTATAATGTATGTGGTGTGTGCACATGGCACGCTGTATGCTTCCACAGCAGCGCTAGTCAACTCTGGATATGGTTTCATTTTGAGCAGTAGCTAGCTTAGTGAGAAAAAAGGTGTGAGAAAGAAAACAAAAATCAAGTATTGCATCATGTTTGCTACTAGAGTTGAAGAACTTCCTGTCTAAGGTGGGAACTGTTGGTGTATTGCCGCTGTTTCAGCACATTTTCAGCTGTTTTGAATGAGGAGAATTCTGTCCGGTTGCTTAAGGGGTTTTAAACTCGTGATGCCATGATCCAATAGATTTGTACTCTGACCTATTAGGGACCTCTGTATTCTGATGAGCAAGACATTACATTTCTTAACCTATGAAGAAGAAAATGGTAGTGATCTTTTATACACATCTTTGTTTAAACATCTCCATAGTCCCCCAAGACATACTCCACCAATTAATGAGAATTCATAATAGAGCTGGTTGCTATACTTTCAAACTAATCTTTCTGAATAGATAGGCAGTTATTTGTGGCTAGTCTATCGAAGCAGAGTTTTCTACACTCTGTTTCAATTCATCAGTCAACAAAAGCAGAAGTAGAAGCAGTATCAATCCAGTATATTTTGAAGTTGTGGCTCTAATATAGAATCATAGAATAGTTAGAATTGGAAAAGACTTTAAGATCATCTAGTTCCAACCCCCCTGCCATGGGCAGGGACACCTCACACTAAACCATGCCACCCAAGGCTTTGTCCAGCCTGGCCTTGAACACCACCAGGGATGGAGCATTCACAACTTCCTTGGGCAACCCATTCCAGTGCCTCAACACCCACACAGTAAAGAATTCCTTCCTTATATCCAATCTAAACTTCCCCTGTTTAAGTTTTAACCCATTACCCCTTGTCCTGTCACTACAGTCCCTAATGAAGAGTCCCTCCCCAGCATCCCTATAGCCCCCCTTCAGATACTGGAAGGCTGCTATGAGGTCTCCACGCAACCTTCTCTTCTCCAGGCTGAACAGCCCCAACTTTCTCAGCCTGTCTTCATACGGGAGGTGCTCCAGTCCCCTGATCATCCTCGTGGCCCTCCTCTGGACTTGTTCCAACAGTTCCATGTCCTTTTTATGTTGAGGACACCAGAACTGCACACAATACTCCAAGTGAGGTCTCAGGAGAGCAGAGTAGAGGGGCAGGATCACCTCCTTCGACCTGCTGGTCACGCTCCTATTGATGCAGCCCTGTATACGGTTGGCTTTTTGGGCTGCGAGCGCACACTGAAGCCGGCTCATGTTCATTTTCTCATCAACCAACACCCCCAAGTCCTTCTCTGCAGGGCTGCTCTGAATCTCTTCTCTGCCCAACCTGTAGCTGTGCCTAGGATTGCTCCGACCCAGGTGTAGGACCTTGCACTTGGCATGGTTAAACTTCATCAGGTTGGCATCAGCCCGCCTCACAAGCATGTCGAGGTCCCTCTGGATGGCATCCCTTCCCTCCGGCGTATCAGCTGAACCACCCAGCTTGGTGTCATCGGCAAACTTGCTGAGGGCGCACTCAATCCCACTGTCCATGTCACCGACAAAGATGTTGAACAAGACCGGTCCCAACACCGATCCCTGAGGGACACCACTCGTTACCGGTCTCCAGCCAGACATTGAGCCATTGACCACAACTCTTTGCGTGCGGCCATCCAGCCAGTTCTTTATCCACTGAGTGATCCACCCATCAAATTGATGTCTCTCCAATTTAGAGATGAGGATGTCATGCGGGACAGTGCTGAACGCTTTGCACAAGTCCAGGTAGATGACGTCAACTGCTCTACCCCTGTCCATCAGTTCCTTAGCCCCATCATAGAAGGCCACCAAATTGGTCAGGCAGGATTTCCCCTTAGTGAAGCCATGCTGGCTGTCACCAAGCACCTCCCTGTTTTTCCTGTGCCTTAGCATGCCTTCCAGGAGAATCTGCTCCAAGATTTTGCCAGGCACGGAGGTGAGACTGACTGGTCTGTAATTCCCTGGGTCATCCATTTTCCCTTTCCTGAAAATGGGGGTTATATTTCCCTTTTTCCAGTCATCGGAACTTCACCTGACTGCCATGATTTTTCAAATATGATGGACAGTGGCTTAGCAACTTCATTTGCCAGCTCCTTCAGGACCTGTGGATGGATTTCATCAGGTCCCATGCACTTGTGTACATTTAGGTGTCGCGGAAAGGACTCAGTTGGAGATCAATGTGATCAGACAAAGCCATTTATTATAGAAAACTAACTCTTTATATACTATTGCTTAAAGTTGTTTACACTAACTTGGCCCATTGTGATTGGATACATATCTGTGAGGCCCTTAACAACTACCATATAATTGGTTAAGCACAGATGTGAGAACCTGACCTTCAAAATTTTCCAACAGTCCTCAATTTAGCAACTCAGTAAATTCCAGCTCCTTCTTATCTTGCTGGGATTCTTACTCCCAGTGCCTCACTCCCATCCTCCTTCACCTTTAGTAGTCCCTTGGTTCATGTTGAACTCCACGTAGGCACTTGCTGATCTGGTTATGTGGCCGTTCTTTGCCAGAAAGTCATCCACATCTCCCCCTTTTTCTTTTTACACAAGCCAAACGCGCTTTGTAGCATTCATAACCATGCACTGAATACATTGAAAAAAACACGGCAACAAAATACACAGAACACTGCCCGCCCTCAACACACACACACACACACACACATGGGATCCCACAAGCAAACTCCATACAATTACAATATTTGAAACACAAAACCCAGACAATCAGTACTCCTGCTACACGGTCCCTCATACAGAACGTGGCATAAGGGCCCCATGAAGACAATCAAGAAACCAGCTCCAAGAAGCATCATCGCAGTGCGAGGTGGCAGGCTCAACTTTAGCGGGCGTCCCAGCAGAGGCTCTGCCTCCCCCACATCGCATGAGCCTTGGGCTTCTATACTGACCAAAATGCGCACTCATTGCGATGCAGGTGGCCAGCCTACATTGGAAGAAGTGGTCAGCAATATCTATTAAGGTCTCCAAGGGTTGATAGAAACATGGACATACTTATATTTGCCAACTTCTAGTACATGAGCATCACAGAGAGACTATCAAATGAGTTGTATATAGGGTCCCAAGTCCACAGTCCACCACGGTCCACCCAATATGTTCATATTTTCCCGGGGAATTAACAACTTTACAGCTGACCAATTTCCTAATGACATAAATGTTGCTACTCCCATGGGTACGCTGGCTTGTCTGCACTGATAGGACGTGTTCAAAAGGCTGTAAGGGTTAAGACTTGTCCAATTACTTAAAGGGACTCCTAATAATGGTGCATTAAATTGCTGTACATTTCCACACATCCAACAGTTTTTCACTTGCGTATAATTAACTACCTTTTCTAACAGATCTACATAAGCATTAGCCTTAAAAGCAGTATTAGCTATCTGAAACATAAGCATGAATATTGAAAGAAAGAATAGTCTATTTACACTCATGACTACATCTGTTTTTGTGCTTCCAAGCAAATTACTTAGCACACCTTTGCTTAGTCCCCTCCCAATGCTCAGGAGGAATCTGCCATATGTATGGCACCATTAAGGGCTTCGAACATTCAAATTGAATAACGCGTATCTACTTCTTCTGCTCCAATACCCGTCTCTGCAGCTCAAACTCTCCTTCAAAAATTCTAGGCGTGAAACCTGGCTTGTGCCTCGTCATCCAGCCGATTCATTCGCCAGCAGTGAGGGCGTTCTGGCTTTTTTTGGCAACGCTGGCTCCTTCCAAGGTTTCACTCACCAAGCTGGTACCCACCGTGGACCAGAGTCTGTGAGTACACACATACATCCTCAACGAGTTAGTTTTACTTCCACAGGACCCTTCCAGGTACCAGTTTCCAGATCCTTACACTGGATCAGTATACCCTGAGTCTTATTCACATAACCTGACCCTAATGTTTGACCATGTATTACAGCAGGAGGGTCACTAGAGTCTCCTACCAATCACAAAAAGTTCATAACATACACAGCTTTCTGTATTCTTGCTGCTGGGTTAAGCCCTTCTTCCCCCATTTTTTGTTTTTCTAACAATTGTTTCAAGGTCTGATGCGTACGTTCAATAATAGCCTGACCTGTAGAAGAATGAGGAATACCAGTGATATAAGCAATGCCCCAATTATTTAAATTTTTAGACAGCGTTAAAGAAGTACAGCTAAGTGCATTATCTGTCGGATATGCATAATAGAATATTTACAGTTACGATTATTTACAAGATGTAACAGAGTTTTCAACAAGGTCCATAACCTGCGATTAATAACTTCCTGTAAAATTGCCCTCTCTAGATGTTGAACAATTCCTACAACATACAAAGAATCACAGACAATGTTAAGCGGAGTATCAGGCCATCGTTGAAATACCGCAACAATAGCACTTAGTTCTAACGTTTGTAAGGAATCTGTAGAGTGGCCAGGTATTTTCTGTTTCTTCCAACCATCTTCTGTTTTCCAAATGTATCCGCCTATGTGATTATTTCTGCTAGCATCTGGAAAAACAGTTATACCTGAAACAGGTCTTTTGGAGTAAAAGGTAACATCTTCATATTGGTTGTTTTTTAGCATGGTAAACAATTTATGTGGCAGAAAATGTATGCTAACTTGGCCAACAAAATCTAAGACAGCTTGAAAAACAGTGCTAGACTGCTGTGCCCACTCCAACCATATTTTGGTAAGGGGTAAACAAATTTGCTACGGATCACTACCTAGAATTTCTTGACAACGTTCACGACCTCGCTTAATTAAAAGGGCAAAGACTTCCAACCGTGTAGTAACAGTTTTGCACAAAAGATAAGTTAAGAAGATCCATTCCAATATACACAAGGGATCCTTTTTCTGCTGATTCCATTGTGCCAACAGACTAAATGGATGATACTGATTGTTTACAACAAACAAAGTTATAGATAAATCTGGGTTCCATTGGGAAGCATAAGAAGTAGATATTTTAGCCATAATATGGGCTAGGGCCTCATGCTGGATTTTTGACAGAGTTCTCTTTTCCTCTGTCTGTGGTTTGCTCTTCAAAAGAGGCATTAGTTCTGCCAATCGTCATTAGTAATTCCACATAAGGAACAGATCCACTGAATGTCGCCTATCAATTTCTGCACGTCTGACAAGGTTCTTATCTTCGTAGTAATCTTAATCTTCAGGGGCCTAACTTCAGTTCTGGAAATAATCCACCCCAGGTATCTCCATGGGGCATTACGCTGTACCTTTTCAGGTGCAATCACTAAACCTTTTCAGGAAAGACAGGCCAGCCAGGCGGGGTGGTGGGGTTGCTCTTTATGTGCGAGAGCAGCTGCAATGTACTGAGCTCTGTCCAGGAAAAGGGGATGAGCGAGTTGAGAGTCTGTGGGTGAGAATTAAGGGGCAGGCTGGCAGGGGCGATACTGTTGTGGGTGTCTGTTACAGGCCACCAGATCAGGGTGAGGAAGTTGATGAGGCCTTCTACAAGCAGCTGAGAGCAGCCTCACAGTCACAGGACGTGGTCGTCGTGGGGGATTTTAATTTCCCTGATGTTTGCTGGAAGGACTACTCAGCAACCCAGCCACAGTCCAGGAGGTTCCTCCAGTGTATGGATGATAACTTCCTCATGCAAATGGTGGATCAGCCAACCAGGAGAGGAGCGCTGCTGGATCTCATCCTCACTAACAAAGAGGGTCTGGTCGAAGCAGTAAGGGTTGAGGGCTGCCTTGGTTGCAGCGACCACGAGATGGTGGAATTCAGGATCTTGTGTGGTAGGACCAGTACAATAGCAAGTAGAATTGCAACCCTGGACTTCAGCAGGGCAAACTTTGGCCTTTTCAAGCAATTGCTAGGGGAAGTCCCATGGGCAAGGCTGCTTGAAGGTAAAGGGGCCCAAGATAGTTGGTTGACATTCAAGAATTGCTTATTCCAAGCTCAAGAGCTGAGCATCCCGACACGTAGGAAGTCAAGGAAGAGTGCCAGGAGACCTGCGTGGCTGAATAAGGAACTGCTGGGTATGCTCAAGTGGAAGAGCAGAGTTTATAGGTCATGGAAGGAGGGGCTGGCCACTTGGGAGGAATATAAGGCTGCTGCTAGAGGATGTAGGAAGGCAGCTAGGATGGCTAAGGCCTCCTTAGAATTAAATCTGGCCAGAGGGGTCAAGGACAACAGAAAGAGCTTTTTCAAATACATAGCTGATAAAACTAACACCAGAGGCAAGGTTGGCCCACTGGTGAATGGGATGGGTGCCCTGGTGACAGAAGATACTGAGATGGCAGAGTTATTGAATGCCTTCTTTGTGTCAGTCTACTCTGCCGGAGGCAGTCCTGAAGAACCCTGTACTCCTGAGACCTCAGATGAAGTCAGGTCACTGGAGCGGTTTGCCTTAGTCCATGAGGAATGGGTTAGGGACCAGTTGAGCAATCTGGACATCCATAAATCCATGGGTCCAGATGGGATGCACCCGCGGGTGCTGAGGGAACTGGCAGAAGTCATTGCTAGACCACTCTCCATCATCTTTACCAAGTCTTGGGAAACGGGAGAGGTGCCTGAGGACTGGAGGAAAGCAAATGTCACTCCAGTCTTCAAAAAGGGCAAGAAGGAGGACCCGGGTAACTATAGACCGGTCAGCCTCACCTCCATCCCTGGGAAAGTGATGGAACACCTTATCCTTGGTGCCATCTTAAGGCATATCAAGGATAAGAGGGTTACGAGGGGCAGTCAACATGGCTTTACCAAGGGGAAGTCATGCTTGACCAACCTCCTAGCCTTTTATGAGGAAATAACATTGTGGATGGATGATGGCAGAGCGGTGGATGTGGTCTACCTTGACTTCAGCAAAGCATTTGACACAGTCTCCCACAGCATCCTCATAGCTAAATTGAGGAAGTGTGGCCTGGATGATCAGGTAGTGAGATGGACTGCGAACTGGCTGAAGGACAGAAGCCAGAGAGTTGTAGTCTATGGGGCGGAGTCCAGTTGGAGGCCTGTATCTAGTGGAGTGCCTCAGGGGTCAGTATTGGGACCAGTATTATTTAATATATTCATCAATGATTTAGATGAGGGAATTGAGTGTACTGTCAGCAAGTTTGCTGATGACACTAAGCTGGGAGGAGTGGCTGACACGCCAGAAGGCTGTGCTGCCATCCAGCGGGACCTGGACAGGCTGGAGAGTTGGGCAGGGAGAAACTTGATGAAATATAACAAGGGAAAGTGTAGAGTCCTGCATCTGGGCAGGAACAACCCCAGGTTCCAGTATAGGTTGGGGAACGACCTGTTAGAGAGTAGTGTAGGGGAGAGGGACCTGGGGGTCCTAGTGGACAGCAGGATGACCATGAGCCAACACTGTGCCCTTGTGGCCAAGAAGGCCAATGGCATCCTGGGGTGTATTAGAAGGGGGGTGGTCAGTAGGTCGAGAGAGGTCCTCCTTCCCCTCTACTCGGCCCTGGTGAGACAGCATCTGGAATATTGTGTCCAGTTCTGGGCCCCTCAGTTCAAGAAGGACAGGGACCTGCTGGAGAGAGTCCAGCGCAGGGTGACAAAGATGATTAAGGGAGTGGAGCATCTCCCTTATGAGGAAAGGCTGAGGGAGCTGGGTCTCTATAGTTTGGAGAAGAGGAGACTGCGGGGGGACCTTATTAGTGTATATAAATATATAAAGGGGCAGTGTCATGAGGATGGAGCCAGGCTCTTCTCAATGGCAAACTATGATAAGACAAGGGGTAATGGGTATAAACTGGAACACAAGAGGTTCCACTTAAACTTGAGAAGAAACTTCTTCTCAGTGAGGGTGACAGAACACTGGAACAGGCTGCCCAGGGAGGTTGTGGAGTCTCCTTCTCTGGAGACATTCAAAACCCGCCTGGACACATTCCTGTGTAATCTTATCTAGGTGTTCCTGCTCTGGCAGGGGGATTGGACTAGATGATCTTTTGAGGTCCCTTCCAATCTCTAACATACTGTGATACTGTGATACTGTGATACCTACTTTTGCCAGTTTGGAGAGGTATGAGTTACGGTAAAATCTATTGCTGTTGCCACGTCCACTCTGGCACTCCCTGCTGTAGCGGAGGGGACGCAGTCCAAACACTCTGATTTTGTGGCATCGCGCGGGGTGGCATCGTGCTCACATTCAAGTTTCCCAGCGGAGTTCCATCTTTCTTTTACTTTGAATGACATTCAGTTACTTTATGTCCATGTTTGTCACATCTAGTACAACCACCTGTAAAACCTGAAGCACCACCTGCTGGGTTAGTTTTCTTTATTGTACATTGTTTTATATGATGTCCCATTTGCCCACAATTACAACATCTCACGCCCTTCATACCCCCTCGATCACCTCGACCTTGCATAACAGAGGTTTGACAGCAGCGGCAAAGGCAGTAGCCATGTATTCTGCCTTTTCCTCAGCCGTGCCCACCTTAGAACAAGCGTCCACCATTTCCTGCAAGCCAGCAGATTTCGGTAAAACCTGTAAAATACAATTACAAGCTGGGTTAGCATTTTCCATGGCCAAGGACATAAGCACAGATTCTTTAGCATTAGGTGCCAAATCAATATTCTTTTCAATAGCTGCCGTCAATCTATCAATAAATTGCATATATGGCTCAGTAATTCCCTGTTTTATCGACATATAGGAGGGATTAGGTTTTCCTGCTTCTGGCACAGCTTTCAAAGCAGCTAAGGCCAATTGCTGTGCTGGCTGTAACACCTCAGTTCTCATATGAGTCTGTACTGCATCAGGGTGAAATTGTCCCTTCCCTATTAACATTTCATATGTAACACCATGTAAGGGATCATTAGGATTGCGACCCAAATTGTCATCAGCGGCTCTTTCAGCATGCTCCTCAAACCCACTTTTAAAATGTAGTAGCTGCGAAGGAGTTAACAGGACTGAAGCTACCTTAAGACAATCATTGGGAGTTAAGACCATACTAGAAAACAAGGCAGTTAACATTTGTTGTGTATACGGAGAAGACAACCCATATTGAGAAATTGCTCCCTTAAGTTCCTTTATGATTTTCCAGTCCATAGCAGTCCATTGCGTTTGTCCCTGAGCATTCATAATAACTGGAAACGGAGCGAGAATGTCAATCGGCAGAACAGTGCCGTCTATGATTGCGTCTTGAATAAGACCTCGCCATCTCAAGGCACTAGGGTTAGCTTCCAGAGGGGGTTCAAGGTCGGTGGCAAGGCTGTAACAAAAGGATTAACCTTGTTTAACTTTTCTGATTCGCGCCCCTCTCTCTTTGCTCCAATTTGCTCCAATTGGTCTCATAGCTCCTGTAAATTTTTATCTATAAGCTTAGTCCAGTGCCCCCAATCCTGCTCACTTTTTGGTCCCGGTTGGGGCAACACTAACGATGGTGTACATGGTACGGGTGGGTATAAATTCGGAGTCTCACTGTCCTCCTCTGGAGGTTCCCATTCTTCTGCATCAGGCGGTGGGGGGGCGGCGTAAAAGCGGTTGTAAGGCGGGGCAGGGGCTGTGATGGTGGCTTGAGGGGTGGGCGAGCCGGCCGGCATCGACGTAAGGGGCGGGTGGGGGAATTTGGGGGCTGGGCTCAGGGGTGGTAGCGGCACGAAAAGGATTCAAGTCAGGGCGTTTTGACGGTACATCATCCTTTTCAAAATCCCAATCACTAGTTATTGCTGCCGCTGGTGAAGGCGTTGTCGGCACAGGATAGGGAGGATGCGCTGGATCCTCAAACATTTGCACCCTAGGGCGCATAAGCTTTTGAACCAGAGGTTTTGCGCTTGAAGTGGCAGGCAGTTCCCCCTTAGCTACGGCATCAGGTGTCGGACCCACAGCAGCCAGTTCCCCACGGTTTTGTGAAGGCGAGTCAGAAAAAGCCACAAAAGCAGATTTTACTACTTGTTGCTCAACCTTCATCATGGATATAGTTTCTTTTAGTAACCGCCACAGGGTAGCTAGAGATTTTGCTTCTTTAGACCCAAGGGTAATTTCGTCCCACAAGCATGCCCCGATCTTTTCCCAAGTCCCAAGCTCAAAGGCTTCGCAAATACCCTGAATTAAGTCTTTCTCTTTCCTCCAGAGCAACAACTTTTTTAACATAGAGTCATCATACTCTATCCCTCTCGTAAAGAGGATATGCTGGAAGAGCTTAAATATTGCTGCTTCTTCTTTACTCAATTGAGTCCCCATTTTAATCCTTTTCCGAACACTCGGCTGCTCATCTGAATTCCACTGTAGTGTCTCCTGGGCTCACAGGCTCTGATCTGTTCCGAGGCATCTGCCTCCCGGGCTCAAAGGCTCTGTAGCGTTCCGAGGCGTCTGCCTCCTGGGCTCAAAGGCTCCGTAGCGTTCCGGTCCTGCCGGATCCCGATCCTGCCGGATGAATCCCGATCCTGCCAGATCGACTTCCCAGCAGCAACGCGTTCTTCATTTTCAATGTGAGAAAGCCTGTTCAGGCGCCATTTGTCGCGGAAAGGATTCAGTCGGAGATCAATGTGATCAGACAAAGCCATTTATTATAGAAAACTAACTCTTTATATACTATTGCTTAAAGTTGTTTACACTAACTTGGCCCATTGTGATTGGATACATATCTGTGAGGCCCTTAACAACTACCATATAATTGGTTAAGCACAGGTGTGAGAACCTGACCTTCAAAATTTTCCAACAGTCCTCAATTTAGCAACTCAGTAAATTCCAGCTCCTTCTTATCTTGCTGGGATTCTTACTCCCAGTGCCTCACTCCCATCCTCCTTCACCTTTAGTAGTCCCTTGGTTCATGTCGAACTCCAC
Source organism: Psittacula echo (assembly GCF_963264785.1). Taxonomy (NCBI): domain Eukaryota; kingdom Metazoa; phylum Chordata; class Aves; order Psittaciformes; family Psittacidae; genus Psittacula; species Psittacula echo. The sequence goes on along the minus strand of NC_137738.1, from coordinate 30,935,976 downwards.
GTAGGCACTTGCTGATCTGGTTATGTGGCCATTCTTTGCCAGAAAGTCATCCGCATTTAGGTTTTTAAGATGGTCTCGAACCAGATCCTCTCCTACAGTGGGCCTAGGGTCTTCATTCTCACAGTCCCTGCGTCTGCGTTCCAAGACTTGGGTGGTGCGGTCAGAGCCTTTGCCAGTGAAGACCGACGCAAAAAAATCATTAAGAACTTCAGTTCTCCAAATCCAGGGTAGCCAGTTCTCCCAATAGCTTCCAGGAAGCTATAAGCCCACTATTTCCCTTCTGTTAGTTCAGGACCCCACTAGTATTGTCAGAATTGCCTGCTGGACATTCATCTTTTCATGTGAAAAACAAATACCACATGAGTCCCAGGTGAAGAACTGGTTTAGTCTCTAACCAATATCAGCATAAACTATTTGTGTTGAAAATGAGATTTAAAAGTTGAGTTGTATCCTCCACCTGAAGATGGAGCTTTTAACATGGGGCTGGGACAGCAAAAGGAAGCGAAGTAATTCCCTGAGGAAGTGTATTAAAGTGTATGTGCACGAGTCACACGGCACAAACTGACTGCTCATGCTGCATCATGATGCATCATCTTACATATTTTAGAAATGAGATGTGAAGAGGAGTTTTGTGTTTTTAAAATAATTTGAGTGTCACTGTTCATGGATATTGGGAAATGTGGATAGCAGCTTGCATTTTACTCAGTTTTTCCCCATTTGCTTGTTTGTGTGTGCATTTTCTGTTTTGTTTGATTTGATAAAAAAATAACATGATGAGTTAGCATTGCTGCATGGAGTGTAATGAAGAAGGCTATACAGAAGGACACTATATTAGTGTAATGGTATACTGATACTCCACTAAATGTTCATGTTTTGCTTTTACTGTAAATCAAAGCAAAAGAATCAGAATCAGAATTACCAGGTTGGAAGGGACCTTCAAGATCATCGAGTCCAACCCATGCCCTACACCTCGACTAAACCATGTCACCAAGTGCCACATCCAATCTCTTTTTAAACGCATCCAGGGATGGTGACTCCACCACCACCCTGGGCAGACCGTTCCAATATTTTATTATTCTTTCTGTGAAAAATTTCTTCCTAATATCCAACCTGTACCTTCCTTGGAGCAGTTTGAGACTATGTCCTCTCGTTCTGTCAGTTGCTGCCTGGTGAAAGAGACCAACCCTCACCTGTCTACAACCTCCTTTCAGGAAATTGTAGAGAGTGATAAGGTCACCTCTGAGTTTCCTTTTCTCCAGGCTAAACAACCCCAACTCTCTCAATCGCTCCTCGTTGGGCTTGTGGTCCAAGCCCCTCACCAGCCTTGTTGCCCTCCTTTGGACGCGCTCAATCATTTCCACGTCCTTCTTAAACTTGAAGGAGCCCAGAACTGGACACAGTACTCAAGGTGCGGCCTCACCAGTGCTGAGTACAGGGGAAGAATAACCTCCCTGTTTCTGCTGGGAGTCATTTGCCGCGGTGCACAGCTCCAGAGGAGCCTTCAACCCCGGAGCGCTGGGAAACACCGAGGGTAGAAGCCTCAGTTCTGAGCGGCGGGAACGCCGAGCCCCCGTCGAGCCCTGCCCAGGAGCCGGCAGCGCCGCTGAGGCGAGCAGGGACTCACAGGGGCGGTGCCAGGAGGGACGGCCCCGCCCTGAGCGGGTAAAACCCGGCCCGGGGAGTGAGGGAACAGCGCAGGGCGCGGAAGCTGGCGTCGGCAGCACGAGTGGGGAGCGCGCGGGGTGGGGAACGCACGGTCTGGGAGCTTTTCTCTGGCTGCTCCAGCGGCGGCACCAGACAGAGCCGATGAGAGGGGAGGCTGCAGCGCAGAGCTCGGGGTGCAGGAAGTGCCGGCACTGGTCTCTTGAGGCGAAGGTGCACAACGGGCAGGGCTGCGCTCGGTGCGCCCTGTTGGAGGTCCTGCTGCAGCAGCGGCTGAGCTGCGGGACGCTGCCAATAGGCTGAAAGATGTCAGGGAAGCTTGAGAGGAGCTAGACTGCTTGCTCCAGGCCCAGACTGTGCAGGGCCCACAGGCGTCCACCACAGCACATACAGAAAAGGAGGAGGGCAGTAATCCAGGGAGCTAGCAATAAAGGAAAACAACAAAAAAAAAGGAAAAAAAAAGAAAAAAAAAGAAAGGAGGAAGAGGACAACTAAAGGAAGGGGCTTCCTCCAAAATCTGACATCCCCACCCAGAACCACTTCACAGCTCTGCAGGGGGCTAACGAGGAAACACCAAATGTACCAAATGAACATCCTGTTGATGCACCAGTAAAGAGGATCACTCCTCGTGCCGCCAGGAGGAAGCGGCAGGTCACAGTAGTAAGGGACTCTATTTTGAAAGGCACAGAAGCATCCATCTGTCAGCCTGACCCAGTCTCGAGGAGGTGTGTTGTCTACCAGGGGCACGGATCAGGGATGTTGCTGAGAGTCTCTCTGGTCTAGTAAGTCCCACTGACTGTTACCCACTTCTTGTGGCCCATGTGGGTATCACAGTATCACAGTATGTTAGAGATTGGAAGGGACCTCAAAAGATCATCTAGTCCAATCCCCCTGCCAGAGCAGGAACACCTAGATAAGGTTACACAGGAATGTGTCCAGGCAGGTTTTGAATGTCTCCAGAGAAGGAGACTCCACAACCTCCCTGGGCAGCCTGTTCCAATGTTCTGTCACCCTCACTGAGAAGAAGTTTCTTCTCAAGTTTAAGTGGAACCTCTTGTGTTCCAGTTTATACCCATTACCCCTTTTCTTATCATTGTTTGCCATTGAGAAGAGCCTGGCTCCATCCTCATGACACTCCCCCTTTATATATTTATATACACTAATAAGGTCCCCCCGCAGTCTCCTCTTCTCCAAACTATAGAGACCCAGCTCCCTCAGCCTTTCCTCATAAGGGAGATGCTCCACTCCCTTAATCATCTTTGTCGCCCTGCGCTGGACTCTCCCCAGCAGGCCCCTGTCCTTCTTGAACTGAGGGGCCCAGAACTGGACACAATATTCCAGATGCGGTCTCACCAGGGCCGAGTAGAGGGGAAGGAGGACCCCTCTCGACCTACTGACCACCCCCCTTCTAATACACCCCAGGATGCCATTGGCCTTCTTGGCCACAAGGGCACAGTGTAGGCTCATGGTCATCCTGCCATCCACTAGGACCCCCAGGTCCCTCTCCCCTACACTACTCTCTAACAGGTCGTTCCCCAACCTATATTGGAACCTGGGGTTGTTCCTGCCCAGATGCAGGACTCTACACTTTCCCTTGTTATATTTCATCAAGTTTCTCCCTGCCCAACTCTCCAGCCTGTCCAGGTCCCGCTGGATGGCAGCACAGCCTTCTGGCGTGTCAGCCACTCCTCCCAGCTTAGTGTCATCAGCAAACTTGCTGACAGTACACTCAATTCCCTCATCTAAATCATTGATGAATATATTAAATAATACTGGTCCCAGTACTGACCCTTGAGGCACTCCACTAGATACAGGCCTCCAACTGGACTCCGCCCCATAGACTACAACTCTCTGGCTTCTGTCCTTCAGCCAGTTCGCAGTCCACCTCACTACCTGATCATCCAGACCACACTTCCTCAATTTAGCTATGAGGATGCTGTGGGAGACTGTGTCAAATGCTTTGCTGAAGTCAAGGTAGACCACATCCACCGCTCTGCCATCATCCATCCACAACATTATTTCCTCATAAAAGGCTATGAGGTTGGTCAAGCATGACTTCCCCTTGGTAAAGCCATGTTGACTGCCCCTCATAACCCTCTTATCCTTGACATGCCTTAAGATGGCATCAAGGATAAGGTGTATATATAGGTGTATATATAGGGTGCCAGTGATATAGACAGCAGTAGCCTGGAGAACATTTAAGAAGGGCTACAGAGCCCTGGGAGAGCTGGTTAGGGGCTCTGGAGCTCAGATTGTCTTTTTGTCAATCTTTCAGGTCAAAGGAGAGGACTCTGAAGAGGGCAGGTGAATTTGGCAGGTTAATAAATGGTTAGAACAGTGGTGCCATAGTCAGGGGCTTGGTTATTTAGAACATGGGACTCAATTTGGGAGGCCAGGTCTACTGGAGGGTGGTAGAGCTGGTCTGACAAAGAAGGGGAAGAGCTGCTTTGGTAGGAGGCTTGCCAGAATGGACAAGGATGCTTTAAACTAGATGTGTTGGGGGAGGGGGGCATCATTCCATCCCAACACACCCAGTCAGTTGCCAGCACCTACAATAAATGCTCGGAGCAATGTAGAGATATTTCAGCTGCTCCAGCCAATGAGCCGGCTTCATCTGGAGCTCGGCTCAGATACCTCTATACAAATGCCCATAGTATGGGGAATAAACAAGAGGAATTAGAGATCTATGCATGGCTACAAGGATGTGGTATCATTCGCATTACAGAAACATGGTGGGGTGGCTCCTGTGACTGGAGTGTTGGAATGGAAGGTTACAGGCAGAAAAGATAGGCCAGGCAGATGGGGAGGGGGAGTTGCTATTTACATCAGTGATAGGCTGGAGAGTACGGAACTCTGTCTGGGGACAGGTGATCAGTCAACAGAGAGTTTGTGGGTCAAGGTCAAAGGGAGAATAGTGATGGTGGACATTACTGTGGGGATTTGTTACAGACTGCCTGATCAGGAGGACTCTGGATGAAGCACTCTCCAGACAAAGAGTTGTAGTCAATGGCTCAATGTCCAGTTGGAGACCAGTAATGAGTGATGTCCCTCAGGTATCGGTGTTGGGAGCGGTCTTGTTCAACATCTTTGTCAGTGACATAGGCAGTGGGATTGAGTGTGCCCCCAGCAAGTTCGCTGATGATGCCAAGCTGTGTGGTTCAGTTGATACGCTGGAGGGAAGGAATGCCATCCAGAGGGACCTTGACATGCTTGTGGGGTGGGCTAATGCCAACCTGATGAAGTTTAACCAAGCCAAGTGCAACGTCCTACACCTGGGTGAGAGAAATCCCAGGCACAGCTACAGGTTGGGCAGAGAAGAGATTCAGAGCAGCCCTGCAGAGAAGGACTTGGGGGTGTTGGTCGATGAGAAAATGAACATGAGCCAGCTTCAGTGTGTGCTCACAGCCGAAAAAGCCAACCGTATCCTGGGCTGCATCAAGAGGAGCGTGACCAGCAGGTCAAAGGAGGTGATCCTGCCCCTCTACTCTGCTCTCGTGAGACCTCACTTGGAGTATTGTGTGCAGTTCTGGTGTCCTCAACATGAAAAGGACATGGAACTGTTGGAACAAGTCCAGAGGAGGGCCACGAGGATGATCAGGGGACTGGAGCACCTCCCGTATGAAGACAGGCTGAGAAAGTTGGGGCTGTTCCGCCTGGAGAAGAGAAGGCTGCATGGAGACCTCATAGCAGCCTTCCAGTATCTGAAGGGGGGCCATAGGGATGCTGGGGAGGGATTCTTCATTAGGGACTGTAGTGACAGGACAAGGGGTAATGGGTTCAAACTTAAGCAGGGGAAGTTTAGATTGGGTATAAGGAAGAAGTTCTTTACTGTGTGGGTGTTGAGGCACTGGAATGGGTTGCCCAAGGAAGTTGTGAATGCTCCATCCCTGGTGGTGTTTAAGGCCAGGTTGGACAAAGCCTTGGGTGGCATGGTTTAGTGTGAGGTGTCCCTGCCCATGGCAGGGGGGTTGGAACTAGATGATCTTAAAGTCTTTTCCAACCCTAACTATTCTATGATTCTATGAAATGAAGTCAAAAGTGTGGAAACTGTCAGGTAGTCATACTTCAGTATTGCCAGATGAAGCAGTTCAGGTTTATCTCCTTTTCATTTCAGGTTCAGTCATATTGAACCACAATCCACATATAAAGCTTAGCAGTCATAAATCTTTTTAATCAAAGAATGTATTTTTTGAAAATGATGGGTAGTTTTAGCTTTTGTCTTGACTAATTAGTTTAATTGATAGTATATATTCCCCAAGTAGAAGGTACATATGTACTTTCTTAAAGACCTTTCTCATACAAACCAATGCAGTTTTTTCTTACCATGAGAAAATTTAGTTCCCCTTTATAAAAGGGGAACTAAAAAATTCTTTACTATTGAATAGTTGTAGTGCATGACTGGGTATTTATCATGAAGGTAAATAATGTAATTTATGTAAAAAATCTAATAAATGTAACTTATCATAAATGTAAAACATACCAAGGTTTGCATGGAATATTTTGTGTGGTTGTAGGGGCCTTTTATTAGAAATCTGGGGACAAGCACAGGCTATTTTAAAGGTTAGGCATCTCGTGTTAGTGGAAAACCTGTGTTTCCAAAAGTGCCAAAGAGCTGTTTGCAATGGTCTTTCAACAGCAGTTTTTGAGTGTATCTGCTTGAGTTGGTTAGCACAAAAACTTCATGCATTCAGTGAAAAACGGTTCCCAAACCCAGCTGCCCGCTTACCTCAAAGAGAGTCCTCTGGGTGTGAGGACAGCTGGCCGGGGTTTCCGCCCCTCCCTGGCAGGGACCGCGCCCCTCCCCGGAAGGACGCAGTCACTGTGCGTCCGGCGGGAGCGCGGATTCGCGCCGCTCTTCTCCCCACAGCCGTCGCTATAGCCATGTTCCCCTCGGCTCCCGCCTCCCCGCGGACGCCCGGTGGGTCGGCCCGCAGGAACCTCGGCAGCGCCGCCCCCAGCCCCCTCTCCCGCCCGGGCGGCAGGAAGAACCTGCCCGCCGTGGCGGTAGCCAGCTCCCCGGTGCTGTTTTCCCCGGTGGCGCGGAGGAGCGGCACCCTCTCTGCTCGGTGAGTTCCGCCGGCCGAAACTGGGGTGTGTTCCCCTCAGGAAAAAAAGGGAAAGCTCTGAGGTCAGGGCTTGCCCACTGTGCAGCCGCCTCCCGGCCCACTGAGGGGAGAGGGGTGTCTCCCGGGCTCTTCCCCAGCCACTCTTTCCACAGGGACGAGCCGCGGCCTCACAGTATCCCTTGCTGCTCCGGTGCGGAGTGGGTTGACTGCAGCTCCCGTCAGGTTCTTCGCTGTTCATGGGTGGCTGACTCTCTCGTTGTGTGGGGAAACAGCCTGCCATACACGGCTGGGTTGCTGTTACTGAGGATCTGAACAGGCTCGCTCTTTGCTAAAATACTGGTAATGGTTGAGAGACCTACTGGAAAATGAGACTAGTGATTAAGAAAATGTCATCGTTAGAAAAAAAATAATCACCAAGTGTTCAAGTGCTTGCCATCAGAATCTCTTCCTTGAGTCTTATGAACACAACCAGAAGCCAGATGCAGACACAGAGACTTTTAGTTAGATAAAATCGTTCAACTTTACAGAGTGAAAGGAAGGGAAAATATGTTATCTGGTCACGTGTAGCAATTGGATTCTGTTGGTCTTGTGTCTCAGTTACTGTATTAAGGCATGCTCCTAAATGAGCCTAATGAGAGGGATCTGCCTGAAAGCTCTTGCTTTCAGCTACCTGTACAAGGTTGTCATGGTTTAAGCCTAGCCGGTAACTCAGAACCATACAGCCAGTCGCTCACTCCCCCTTCTTCCCCTCACCCCACTCCCTTAGGAATGGGGAGGAGAATTGAAAGAATGTAACTCCCACGGGTTGAGTTAAGAACAGCCCATTAACTAAGGTATAACACAAACCCACTACTGCTACCACCAATAATAACAATGATAAGGGAAATAACAAGGGGAGAGAATATAAAACTAAAAAGGGGAAAAGGAAAAGCAAACAATAAACACAAATGATGCACAATACAATTGCACACCACCCGCTGGCCGATACCCAGCCTGATCTGAGTAGTGATCTGGGCCTTCTGGATAACTTCCCCCATTTTCTGTACTGGGCATGACGTGCTGTGGTATGGAATACCCGTTTGGCTTGTTTGGGTCTGGCGACCTGGCTCTGCTTCCCTTCTGGTTTCCCATGCCCCAACTCACTGTCCAAGCACAGGACTGAAAAATCCTTGATAAGAGTAAACGTTACTTAGCAACAACTAAAAACATCAGTGTTATCAGCACTGTTTCGACTAAAGTTGAAAACACAGTACTACACCAGCTGCAGAGAAGTTGAACAGTTATCGTGTTGCTGGTGGCGGAATGCATATTCAAAAATCAGTTCCCTAAAAAAGAAGGGAATTTGATGACAGCTCACAACTTGTAAGGAGGTCACCAAATTACTGCTTTAGATGGTGCTCCCAGAGGCAGCATGTTTATTTTACATAAACCCATTTCATCACATCTATTTCTAAATAAATACTAATGATGTAAATGTCTGTTGAAACTGATGAAGAAACAATAAAAAAGTAACTGTAACTTTTTGTTTTAAGAGCAACTCCTACCAGAGTTATCCAGCTTCCTTCAGCAAGTGAGACTATTAACTATGATGTTAAGGGGTTTGGATCCTCTCTGCCTGTTAAGGTTATGGAAGCCCTGAGGAAAGCTGATGGTAAGAACTGATTTTATCTGTTATTTTTCTCATGAAAATTGACAGGTGAGAGAAGTGTTAATGTGTTTTTGATGCTATTTAAATGCTGACTTTTCAGTGGAAACTGAAATGTTTGTGCCTAGGTTTGAATCCAGTTTTATTAACTATGTAGCTCTAATTGTAATAACACCCATGTGGGAATGGATGCACGTAAATATTCTTCGGGTCTTAACCAATGTACTGTAAAATCCGAGGTTATAAAGAAAGCCAGTAGTAGTTTTTTAGTAACTTTTGCTAATTGTTTGGTTGCTTTTTTTTTTTCCGCACCTTTTTGCTTGTTTTGATTCTGATGTGCCCTAGAGTGGATGCTCTATTTTTTTAAATTCATTTTTAGCCCCCATTTGTTACCACTTCTAAAAGCCCCAGTGATACAGACATTTCCCAGAGTTCAAGAAGTTGGTCTCCTAAGCAGTTTTTCCTTGTGGCTGAGTTTTCTTTTCATAGTATGTATAAGAGGAACCAAAAATGTGTATATTAGAAATAATCTTTAAAATTGCTGACCGATTCACAAAGCTATTATAATCTGCTGTAAATTGATGGAAATAGCTGCTAGAATTGCCTTGTTTTTCACTTTCAAAAATTGGGCAATTGTCAAATGGATTTTCAAACTGTGTAGTAATTTGTTGCCTTGTTCAAAAACATGGAAATTCTAACATGGAATTTAATCTAATAGAAAATATATTTCTTATTTTCATATAAGAATGAAAGTTTATTGCTTTTAAGATTACTCTGCTATGTTTTTAAAATATGAATGCTTTACAAAAATTACTTTCCATGTAGCTGATGACCAGCTGAGTGTTCAAGTGGATGAAAGTGGATGGGCCTGGCTAGTCCATAAAGAGAGGCTGATTGTTTGGAAGATTGGTCAGTCTCCAGTAGCTAAGGTAACTGAAAGATCAAGATGGAAAAACTTCTGTATTTGTGCTAGTCGAACAACTAATCTGTTGTGGTCTTTTTTAAAGCAAGAGTTTCTTTATAAATTGGAGTTTGGTTTCCCCCAGAAGCAGTGGGGTTGGCATGAAGTCATACTAACAACTGGAGTAACTGAAACTCCAGCTTTTGAGGAAGCTTAACATTTTTATATTGCTTGCTTAATTTTTAGTTGTCACCTTAACACTAGGGTTAATTCTTAGGATTTTAATAAGCGTGTCTCATGTTAGATAGACTTGATAAAGCATATTTTAATAGCTAAAAACTGGTTGATATGTTACAGATTGGTTTAGATTATTCTGGGACTGATTTTCAACTTGTCAAAAAACCAGTTTCAGCTGTGCAGAACTTACATTTCATCTGGGTTTCTTATGGCAGTGTTATTATTATTTTTCCCCTCTGGGCAATGTTTCAACATCATTTCAGTGGGTAGCAAGAACAGTCAGAGGAAAACCATAGTTGTAAAATCAGTATCTTTCAATTAGTGCAACATACATTAATTACATAGATTCTGCACTCTACAGTGGCTTGTCAGGTCTATGCATTCTAGTACCTGTAGAGATTCTTCAAGGGGTTAAAATCTTTATGATTGTTTAATTTGGGGAGGGAGGGGGAAAGGGAGGAGCGTTTACCCTCTCCACTCTGTTAGTACCTACTGACCTTTCTCAAGCATTTCTAGTTTAATTTTGTTTCGCTGCCTTGTTAGCGTATTATATTAAGGAATGGTCAAGAAATAATTCAGTTTTGTAGTGTTGCAAGAAACATTCAGAAATAACTAAAGAAAAAGAGTGATTGAAAGTGTACAAGTAGGTGGGTTTTAGCTGCTCGGTGGCTGTAACAACCCTGCTGAAAATGTCTTGTGCTATTCTTTTGGTTTCTTTACATAGTGTATGGGCTAGTTGAAAATTAATTTTTTAAAGGGTCAAAAACTCTAAAACATTTGTAGAAGAGGAATAATTTTTTTCAGTCTCATTTATTATGGCATCCCTTCCATTCTTACAGTTATCTCTGTGCAAGGAACTACAGCTGCCACCCAGTGATTTCCAGTGGAGTTCTAGTTTAGCAGCTATATCTTGTCTTGGTTCCTCAGGTGACATGCCTTCTCTGCAGGTGATCAACTTTTGTATTTTAGTGTTTAAAAATACTTTGAGTATATCCTATTTTATCAAGTACTTATTTGACAACTGCATTTGGTGGTGTATAATGCCTACTATATAGTCAAAAGGTCTGGATTGATAGTTTGCAATAAATATAAAATAAAAATAAAAAACAATAAAAATCAAATAAACAAAATCCCGGTCTTTTCAAGTTACATTATTTATATGTGATAGGATCAGATGAAGTAATCATTTTCCTCAGGATTGCTTGTGCTTTTGTAACACACAAAAATACAGTAAACTGAAAAGTATTGTGCTAACAATAAACACCAGGGCAATCAGCCAAAGCAAGTTCAATTTAAATGCATACTGGCTGGAAAAATTCAGCAGTGGTTTAATTGTGAGTACACATGGATAAGAAGCCACCAGCACCTTCCCTTGGCTGGCCTTTATAAGGAGGTTGGCGCTGGAAGGATAGATGATTTGATCTGTGTTGACTGGTTGCTTTCCTAAGTGACTTTTTGTAACATAGCTGTGCTAGAGGCTGAAGTTTGAAGGTCCGTTAAGTCTTCTGAAAGTATATTAATGTGTCTGTTTCTATCATTCATGAAGGAAAGAAGCTCTCATTTTCAGCTTGGGTGTAGTTCTCAGTTAATATGTCTGGTGCTGTAATAAAACTGGATAAGCAGTTGTCTTCGGAAGGGAGAAGCAGCACAGACTACGTAATGGGATGTTTTCTTTTGACTTACTATGTTACACTTCCAGATGATGAAAAGCAATCTTAGTATCTTGTGATTAGCTCTATGACCTAATCATACTCAAAGAAGTTTAAGAGCAAGTAAAACACCTAAACCAAGTTTTATAATTATTTAATTTTTCTTCAGCTTGTGAGCTATGCATGGATGTTATAATTTTATAAAGTGAAGTAGAAATATTACTGTTAGAATATAGTTAGAAAACTCCAAGGAGCTCAATAATAGCTCCTACAATTCTTCTATTGTTCTGTGATTTTTCTTAACAACCAGTAGAATAGATACAGTGATTTCTAAGTCTCTAGTTCAAATGGTCTCTTGCTTCATGCTTTGAATTTGGTATCTGATTTCCTGAGTCAGAAGCCCCAATGTAGGCATACTGTGAGCTTAAGTCTTACGAAGAGAAGAACCAAAGTATGATTTAATGTTTCTTTTAATGACACTCGAGCAGTTTCTTTGTTATATTACAGTCTGCATTTCAAGTCTGCCATGGTTGCTTATAATTCTTGGCACCTGGAATTCTCCAGAAGCTTTTTCCTGTCTTGCAATTGTGAGTCTTGTTTGCATTTCAGTAGCAGACCCTGAATTATCAGGAACAAGAACCAGTTGAAAATATAGTTAGCAAAATAAGCAGCAGTTCCTGCAGATATTAAGTTATGCTACAGAATAATATTGTGATTCAGTTCTAGGTTTGTCAGTGTGTATCCGTGTGGGTTTATTACTTTTTTGTGTGTTTGTTACCTGCAATCTTGATATGTAAAATCACGTTTTACTTAAAGCTGCAGTCTGATTAGTATTATCTTGCATGTTCTGTTAATTACTTTCTCTCTTCAAGTCTCTGGCGATAATGGTTGCTACCAGTGAAGGTTCTGTGCGCTACTGGCCCAGTCTTGCTCATGAAGGTTCATATACGGAGACTTTTACAGACTTTGGAGGCTCTCTGTGCAGCTTCCTAACAGCAGTAAAGGTACAGTACAGTATGATTTATATTCAAATACTACTTTAATTTGTAGTTAACAGGAACGGTTTGGTACCTCAGCCTGTGAGGTGTGTCAGTATTACTACTGTGGTTACTTACAGTGGTAGAAACTCTGCTTTCACAAAACCAAAGAACTACTTCATCAGAATTGGAGAGATTTCTGTAAGAAAGTAATGAACAAGCATATTATGAATTGTTCTTAGAAATTGTTTTCTGCTGCTGATCTGCCTAAATGGGGGAAAACTCTCAATTCAGTGTGAGTGGAAAAACTCTCAATTCAGTGTTACAGTATGTTATCTTCAAAACTACTTATTATCAATTCAGTTACCTTTTATCACTTTTTCAACATCTGTTCATATCATGTATTATAAAAATTATTTTAAGGCATCAGCATGCATAAATGTTTGTAAACCTAATCAAAGACAATGATCTTCATGATGAATTTCTTAAGAGTTTCAAGATGTTAAGAAACACTAATATGTATCTACCCTATTAGAGAATTGTGCCCAAGTTTTGGACATCAAAATGAGGAAAGCAAGGTTTTATCACACCTGTAGTTGAAACACTGATATCAATGTCAATTCAGAACTAGAGAAACTTTTTGTTTTTAGCAGTATCCTGTTATTAATCAATCAGTGTTCTAAAGCTGCATTATTACTGGTATGACAACCATACTTAAATAGTCATCCTATCACTATGCAGATTTAACTTTTAACATAATTTTTGTGTACTGTGATGATGAAAATGGTGCTGGTTTTTTTAATTTCTTTTTGATTTTGTTCCGTGAACGTTTCCTGTGCAGGTAAACAATTCAGCAACTTCCAGGCCCTTAACATTCATTTTTTTTAAAAATTGTTGTACATCTAACAGGCTTTGTTCATTCCCTCTAACACAGAAACTGATCAGTTTTGAATTGAAAGCAACTGGGTTTTTGTATGCCTTAGTGGTAGGGGGACTGAAAGCTATGTCTTTGTTAGCAAGTTAGGGAGTAATTGAGAATCTGTAAAGTAAAAAAGTTGGTGCTGAGGCAATGTCACTCTCTGCTCTGGTCATTTTGGATGCAGGGCTGTTACTTTAATCTAGATGCGGCCTAGCTACATGAAATGGGCATCTGTCAGTGGTCAGAACCCACCTTTCAGTTTACTTTGGTTCAAAGGGTGTAGAGCTGGTGCACTCAGACTGCTCTGTGATACGAGTTTCAGAAACAGACTCTTGATGCTAATTGAAGTCCTAAGGTGGATGCACCCATTAGAACAGGCAAGGGATGCCCTTGCAAAAGTCTGCTTCCAGAACAAAGTATAAAAGCACCTACAGTCTAGTGCTTATTTTGCAGAACACACAAGACTTTTCGCATTTTCTTACTGCAAATGTAACAGTATTTTTCATCATTAGATTCCATGGATTACATGAGATACTAGTTCTGTTGTTAAACTGGAATGGAACTTCATGGATAAAAATGTCATACAGTGCTAAGAAAATGAGTCTTTGCCAGTGATGAGTACCAGTCAGATGTTTGACAATTTTTTGACATAACCAGGTGGAAGATTTGTTACACAGTTCATTTAGATTAGTGTCCTGTAGGATAGGGTGAGATATATGTATCATATATATATCTATATAAAAAAGTTACAGTATGCTTAATAGCACTTTAGGTCTTAAATGCATGCGTGCAAGTGACATTACTTAACTCATAATTTCACATAATGAAGGTTTAGTGTAGTAGTACCTCTAGAGATTGATTTAATATCTTTTCATATGTATTCAAAAATGTGGTTTAAAATTTAAAAGAATACTTTGAGTTGTATACTGCAGTGATTCAAGCATAGAGAATAATGGGGAAAATTTGTGTAAATGGTCTTTTAATGAGAATAATACTTTCTTTTTATTTTCTTTGCTAGCTCTTAAGTACTATGGATGCATTGTGTCTGATTCTCGTTTAGTGTTTATCCTTACAAGCTGACATAAAGAATTCTATCTTACATTCCTAAAACAATTTTATTGTGATTTTTTTTTTTTTTTTTCCTTTAATATAGTTGCCTTTTCTCTTTGTTAGGGAGGAAGTTTTATTTTATCATCTTCCAGCGGCCAGCTAGTTCGATTGATACCAGATAGTTCTGGCAAGATCCATCAGCATGCCCTACCACAGGGTCAGGGCATGTTTTCTGGAATTGGTAGGAAGGTTTCTTCTCTTCTGGGTATATTGTCTCCTGGAAATGATGCCGTGGTAAGCTTGAATAACATTCATATAACAATGTGCTTTAATTTTTATTGTAATTTCTAGCCTTGGTGTTTAAGAAAGGAAAAAAACAATAAACATGTATGATGAAAAGACAAGACTCCACTCATTTGTTACTTAAATTTATTTGAAATTTGTAAGAAAGAAACCAAATAAATCTATATACTTAGTAAAGGAGAAAGCTGACTTGTTCTTTACATGTAAATAAAAGGAGACTTTAAAGAAGTAATACTTACTGGGGAATATGCAAGGATTCAAAGTCCTGCTTCTTTCTAGTGATAGCCTCATTAATACTTGAAGAAACTAACAGTAACTTGTAATTTTACTTTCCTCATTAGGGTTACCAAGGGTTGGTGGTTGGGTTGAGCTTTGCCAATGAACTCCATGGATGAGAAACATACTTTCTTCCAACTTCTAAAACACCTATAGTGTGTTTATAGAACACTATAGGTGTTCTTTTATCTATAAGATAAGACTTCTCTTGGAAATTTTCTAATACTCTCAACTTGTAATGTAACTTGTCCAGGTTGCCCAAGGAAGTGATGATTTTCTTTTTTGTGTACTAAGAGTGGTCTAGTTTGTTGCATCCAAATATTAATGCTGTGCTTTAACCTTTCTGGTTTTTTCATTTTTTAAATGCAGATTTCTAGCGTTCTTTGGGATAAAGAGAGATCGAGCTTTTATATGCTAACAAGTTCAAATCTAAACAAATGGGAGATAGATGATTCATCAGAACGTTATATTCTCAGCTGGGATATCAACAGGATCCTGAAAGAACATATTACAGATGCAATTTGGGTAAGAGCCAGCTCACCTGGAAAGGGCTTGTGTGTTTCTTTAATAGCTTATTTTTATATAGTTATAAGTCAGATGTATTGTTTTTCAGGGTTCTGAAAGTAACTATGAAGATATAAAAGGAGGAGTAAATATACAATACATGGATTTGCAACAGAATCGGTGAGGAAGTACACTTGCATCTGGTAACTCTGACGTTAATGTGATAAATGTGTTCTGTTTTCTTGCAAAAACTTTGTCAGTAATTGCAATTTAATTTTACTGAAATGCCACTGTTGAGAAAATAAACACGTCATATTGGTTAATTAGGTTATCCTGTATACTTCATGCTGCCATTATATCTTTTAGCATTACAAATTATTTACCACAGAATAATTATTTTTACTTTTTTAGTGTCATTTTATCAGGTTTGGGTATTTGTTTTGTCTTTATAATACAAACAGAGCAAGTAAACAATTGTAACTTGTTCCAGCAAATGCAGAGAATTCAGTATCTCTTGTATTTAATTATATAAAATCACAAATGTCTTCATTCAATTTTCTACTGCAGTATGAATATTATTTCAAGCTGTTAATAAAACAGCTTGAAAGAACAAATAGTCTTTCTTTCAAAAAGAAATACAGTATTGAAAAATACTTGCGGTTCTACTTAGATATCTGTAAGTGGTAGAGTTTGAGCAGTAAAATACTTAATGATCATCTCTCAACGGTATGATATCTGTGGTTGAATAGTGATGGACTGGTGATACTTGCTGCAGCATGGCATCCTGGAGATCGTCCATGTCTTGTCTACTACACTCTGATAACAGTAGAAGATAAAGGCTACCAGATGTCTGATGATGTTGTTGTGGAGGTCACACAGTATAATCCATCCTTTCAGGTATGCAGGTGAAGGCCCAGAAACTGAGTTGAGAGCATAGTGTTTCAGAATAACTCAGCTGTCAGATTTTTGTCTAAAGGAAAACCAAATTCTCTGTCTTAAGGTTATTGGAAGTACGTATTGATAGTATTCTGAGGAAAATATGTGCTAGCATCTTTTAATATTTAATAGTGTATGTAAAGTTTGTGCTTTACGTTTTGGAGAATAAGATAAAAAAGCCTCAAAATATAGAAGTCTAAACATCAGATTATTACTGATTTATTTTAATTTTTGTTCTGTCCGTGAACATTTCCAGAGAGTAATTTTGTGGTATACACATGCAGTTGATTGAGAACAGATCTCAGACTCTTGTTAAGACTCAGTAGCAGGACAAAGGCCTGTATTTTGGTCCTTGCTAGACTGCTGACTTGCTGGGAGGGGAGGACGCATTGATTGTCCTTAGTGTACCTCATTTATGCTTCCAGCAGAAAGAGCACAAACTTGGGCATTAACTTTCTTTGGTAAACTTCTTCCACTCTTCCCCCTCTCCCCACTGTCTGTAATGGCGTTTGAGTAATAAAAGTTATATCCATATCTTGTTAAAAATTAAATTCAGGCAACTCATGTGAGCCTTTAAAATGTTAGATGTTTGTTTAGGGTTTTGGTTGTATATGTGATACTGTTCATATGTAATGCTTTCAGTCAGAAGAGGAAGTGGTGTGCTGTCTGGTAGTCCCAGATTACTTTAGCCATGCTGCTTACCTTTATAAGGAAAATGAAGTGTTTGCTTGTTCCACTGGAACTGGAAGAATTTCTTTACCACAGGAGAAAATCATATTTGGCATACAAGGTAATGTGGGGGGAATAGTAACATTTTGCTGATGCTTTCTAATAGAATGTTTTCATTCAGAGCAGCGTTGTATTTGTGCTCCTTTTTCTCTTCATTAAATTTTTCAAGACGGGAGTTTCTCATGAGTGTACAAAGAAAACTGGTATGATATCCAGTATTGTTATTGCTTACTCTACATTGTTTCAAATGAAAATGAAGTAGATATCCACTCCTGATGTATGAAAGGAGGATGGAGGTTCTGGTTGGGGAAAGAGGGGTTGGACCCATTTTTTTTTTTCTTCCAACATTCACTATGAATGGTTTTTGAGGTTTGTTTTGAAGTTAACGTGGTGTCAATGCTCAGCCTACATACTAGGTGCCTGTGTCAGATGTCTCTCTCATCCTGACCTTCAGAGGTGTTTTCAAGTAGCTTGTGCACATCAGTCGTTTGGTAGAGTTTGAACCACTTGAATCTTGGTTTGGGTTTTTTTATTGTCTTTGTTTGGTGGGGTTGGGGTTGCTTTGTTTTGGAGTTTTTTGTTCGTTTGTTTTTGTGTGGTTTTTTGGTTTGGTTTGTTTGTTTGTTTTCTTTAAACTTGCGGTTTTCTTTAAACATGCATTACTCCGCATGAGTAGCAAATAGTGCCCACAATTTCTCTTAAGTCAGGTGGAGTTGTCAGTTACTGTCAGTTGGTTCAAGACAAAATTGGGTAATTGTCTATGAAACTGTTACATGTTCTTAAAATGGCATTTATGTCCAATCTTAGGAGATAGCATTTTAGGAGCAGGTTCCTGTACTGGCCTCCCCATCTTCTTTGCCAAAAAAAGCGGACTTACCACCATC
Organism: Psittacula echo; assembly: GCF_963264785.1. Lineage (NCBI taxonomy): Eukaryota > Metazoa > Chordata > Aves > Psittaciformes > Psittacidae > Psittacula > Psittacula echo. The sequence goes on along the minus strand of NC_137738.1, from coordinate 30,918,238 downwards.
TTGTCCAGGGAAAACATTTCTGTGCTTCCAGAAGACCTTGAAGATTCCCTGTCCTGTTCTGTTGCTGGACCAAGAAGTGAGGTATTGGTTGGTTGCTTTGCTGGTTGAAAACTTGAGTGTAGACACACAATTGTTTTTCGGGCAGGTTTGAATTTTCCCTGTGGAAATCCTGACTTGTTTTGAGTATTAAAGTTATGGAATTTTTTTTAATTAGAGACTTAAATGCTTGTAATGACGGCAGTTTTCAAAACCCAGAAAATAATATAATATCTGGCAGTTTGGGTAACTTTTTTGTTTTCCTTTGTTTTGAAGTTGAGATTTCTATGAAATCTTTTTTTCATGTAGGTTTATTACTGTATGTCTCTAGGCCTGATATAATGCTATGCAGAGACTCAAGACTTCCTTCTCTCTTCTTGAGCAGGATGGTTTCTTCAGTCGTATGTGTCTGTTCCTTTGTGTTAGAGACACACTTTCCTCATCGTGCTGTGAAAATCTTGCGAGCTAAACTGAGAAGGATAGTGGCTGAATATTGTTTCTGCCCTGTTTGAGATGTACATATTTATTCTAATATAATGTTATTAAAATATATAAAAGTATTTATATTGATATTTTGTGCAATGTGCATTTATTAAGCTCTAATTTATATCAAACATGTTTAGTTTAAAATGTATGTGGAATTTGTTGACAAGATGTCCCTGGAATGGGAAGGAAGATCAGAAAAGTTGTTAGAATACAAATTAGAGAATATTTCTAAGTGATAAGTGAGTTTCAATCCTTATTCCAATTAAACCACCCTTAAAATGAGTTGTTATTAACTAGTATTTTAGTGGAAGACCTCTGTGTGTAGTATGTTCAGATAGAACTGTTTTTCTTACTGAACTAATCTCTAGTTAGATTTGTCTGTACTTAGATTGCTTTTGTGGGTGATAGTGCTCACAAATACCTTCTAAATTCTGTCAAAAATGTTGAGTTTAAATGGTAAAATAATGATCATAAAAAATTTGACTGGTGAAAGAAGTTGGCATAAGGTGTTTTGTTGTTTTTTTTACAGATGGTGTGAAGTTTATTAGAATGTTTGAGGTCACACCACTGTGATTTCCAGTTGAGATCTATCTTATGGGCTTATGTTTGGCTTAAACACAACTGCTTCTAGGTGGCATTTTTACTTTAAATCCATGTTGTTACTACTTAGAAAAATTGTTTTCATTTCATAATGAAGATTGGTATTTGTCTTTTGGCTGAAGTTTTTACTTTTAATTTTCAGAGTCCTGCATTTGACATAACCACTAGGCTAGAATTTATAGCACAAGAAGATAAGACTAAATTGCTGAAAGCTGCTTTTCTACAGTATTGCAGGTACAAATTGCGCTTGATTTTTGAGGCTTTGTTTGCTATTCTTGAAGGTACTCTAATGTTTGAGTAAGAGATTGTCTTGGCAAAGATACTCTTGTATTGTTATAATCAAAACTCTTTCAATGACACATGCGCATCTTTATTAGGAAAATATTAGCTATGTCTTGGGCTAGTGAAAAAGTGATATGTGCTAGAAAGAAGCAGACTTCTGTAATCTCAGTGACTTTGCTTACTCTGCAAAGTAATTCTATAGTAAATTCTATGTAAATTCTATAGTTACATTATTGACAGTGAAACAACTTTAAATTTTGTTATTTTGACTTCCTTATTCTTGTAGTAAGCGGTGTTTTGTTGTTAAAAACATTTTTTCCGTACTCCTTTTTATTTGCATAGCTGTTTCCAGTAATACTTTTGAATATCTTTAATTACTTTTTATGTGGTCATAAAGGTAACTAGCATGGCAGATTTTGTGGCAAGATCTTTTTTAGGTGGACTGTTACGGGAGAGTGGGAGTGGAAGAAAATACTGTTCATCAGGCTATCCTGATTAAAGCAACTTGACCGTTGGGAGGCATGCAGTGCTTTGGAAAGGTCTGATGCGAGATGAGTAATATAAACAGAGGAGGAAGAAGAGAGATAAGAAGAACCCAGGGCAATAGACATAGGCTATTTATACTTAGAGGGGATTGTTTTTAATGTATATTTGTTAACACCCACACACCCACACACAAAAAAAACAATCAAAAAACCAACCAATACCATCCCACAAAGCCTCGTAGGACTAATCTCCTTAAGGAGTCTTAAGAAAATGGAAAGAACAGATTTAAGATAACAGGAAGTAGGAGTGCTTTTGAAGTAGAGCTGCATGTGAGATAAAAGATTATGAAGGGGATTAGGCACATATAATGAAGGATATCAAGACAAAAATCTCTGAACATGCACAGAATTTGGGAAGAAAATCTACATATATTTGGAAGTGGACATGTCAGTAAACAGAACTGCTGCTGAAAATGGTTGTAGTGAAGTCCTGAGGTGACTGGGAAGCCAAGGTCTGAGTGCACAGATAACAAATATGAAAGTTGGTAACACTGCGGATGCTAACAAGGGAGTTGTAAACAGCATCAGAAGAAAGTAGGAGGTAGTAAGGAAAGCAGTGTGAACCAGTATGAAAATTTAATGTTCTTTTGATTAAAAGATGGGTCATATTTATGGAACTAGAAGAAATTAATAATTTGATGTGGTAGTGTAAGAATAACGTATTATATTTTCTGAAGTATTTTCCTGGGAGCTTTTACTCTATTACCATTTGTGAGAGTGATTGCATGTACTCTTGAGAAGATTTTAAAGCAAGCAGTAGAAACTTGATGACTTAGCTACCAGAGACACTTAGACTTAGTTCTATATGATTAATATTTTCTCTTAAATAGTAATAATAGAGGCAGTAAAATAAAAAGTGACGCGAAACACTTCCTCGCATGGACTTTTTCATTGTATAAATTGTACAGCCTGCTTGCTTGGAAAGAGTCAGAGTACCTTTATTCATAGAATCAGAATACCTTTTATCCTCAGTTCAAAGAGAGCCCAGACAATGCTTGATGTTCATAATCTAAAGCACTTCACAAAAAGGATATCAGAAAATACTATTGAGTGATGCTTGTTCCTGTAATCCTATCTGCTGTTTTTGTTTCACATACTTTGTGTTTCTTTTATTTCAGGAAAGATATAATCAATGCACAAAGCATGGTAGCTGAGCTCTTTCCAAGTAACACAGATCTGGATTCTGATACTGAACTGGATAGGGCAGTGACTCAGATCAGTGTGGACTTAATAGATGATTACCCTGCCTCTGATCCGAGATGGGCTGAATCTGTACCTGAAGGTAAACGTAATGTGGTGTTTGTTATGTTTTGAGGTTTTGTTTTGGTTTGGGTCTGTTTGTTTTTGTTGGTGGGAACAAAAGTCTTCATCACTCCTCATGAAATCATGATTAAAGCTTTTCACAGAAGGTGTAGGTGTCCCTTGCTGTCTACCACCATTAGGTATTGTCCTGGGTTCAGCAGTGGCAGTCAGTTTTGTTTTTTTTTTTTTCCTTCTTAGTAGCTGTTGCAGCACTGTGTTTTTGACTTTTGGCTTGGGAACAAAAACCTGATAACACTGATGTTTAGACTGACCAAGGACTTTGTGAGTCTCATGCTCTGCCAGGGAGGAGGAGGGGCCGGGAGGAAGCGGGGACAGGACACCTGACCCAGACTGGCCAAGGAGGTGTTCCATACCACAGCACGTCATGCCAGGGGATGGAACTGGGAGCTACCCGGAAGGGCACGTCCCCTGGTCGGTCGGGCTGTCTTTTCCGGCAGGCGGTATCGTATTCTCTTCCCTTGTTATTTCTCTTGTCGTTGTTATTGTTGGTGGCGGCAGTGGTGATTTGTGTTATACCTTAGTTACTAAACTGTTCTTATCTCAACCCGTGGGAGCTGCATTCTTTTGATTCTCCTCCCCGTCCCTCCAGAAGCAGAGGGAAGAAAGGTGGGGGGGGCAGTAGACTGCGTGGTTCTGATTTACAGCTTGGGCTTAAACCACGACAGTTCTATTTTGGCGCCCAACGTGGGGCTCGAAGGGTTGAGATAACGACAGATCTGACCGGAGTGTGTCTAATCGTATTTGTGATAAGCATTCAGTGTTTTGGATTGATAGTCACTTGTCACAATGCTGATTTATTGGCTCTCAAAGTTGTTGTTTTTGATCTCACAGTCTCAATATGCCGTAGGTTACTTAGAGCCGGTATTTGCTGTGTTAGTGTTTTTCAAGTGTGGGGCTTGGGCTAAGGTTATTGTCTCATTGTATTTTATGGTAATGACTTGTAATACAATAGAAAAATTGATCATGAAACTGATCTGGCTTATGTTCCCAGTGTGGTCACCACCTTTATACTTTGGGAGGTATATAATACAAATGCTTAGCAACTATACATCTTTTTTCTCCTTCCTGGGTGGTCAACCTATGAAGGAGACATTCTTTTACCCTCCCAGTGCCCCTTCCAGACCGTTTACAGCATCGTTTGAGAGTTTTGAAGTTTTTGAGTGGCCTTTTAATATTGTTGAGACCTGTTTGCTGATTGTGATGGGGGTCACCATGTTGGCACGCATACAGAGTGTGTTTTGTCCACAACCATTACGTCTGATCTCAAGAGTTAACTGTACTGGAGGCTGAGATCAGCCTGACTGGAAGGAAATGGCAAAAGCACCCCATTGTGACTGGTCCAGAGGCTCCATGCATCCTCGGCATAGATTACCTCAGGAGAGGGTACTTCAAAGACCCAAAAGGGTACCGATGGGCTTTTGGTATTGCTGCTTTGGAGACTGAGGAAAATGAGCAGCTGTCCACCTTGCCTGGTCTCTCAGAGGATCCCTCTGTTGTGGGGTTGCTGAAGGTCGAAGAACAACAAGTGCCAATCGCAACCACAACAGTGCACCGGCGGCAGTATCACACCAACCGAGACTCCCTGATTCCCATCCATAAACTGATCCGTAGTCTGGAGAGTCAGGGAGTGATCAGCAGGACCCGCTCACCCTTTAATAGCCCCATATGGCCAGTGCGAAAGTCTAATGGAGAGTGGAGACTAACAGTAGACTATCGTGGCCTGAATGAAGTCACACCACCATTGAGTGCTGCCGTACCGGACATGCTAGAACTTCAGTATGAACTGGAGTCAAAGGCAGCCAAGTGGTATGCCACGATTGATATTGCCAATGCATTCTTCTCAATTCCTTTGGCAGCAGAATGCAGGCCACAGTTTGCTTTTACTTGGAGGGGCGTCCAGTACACTTGGAACCGACTGCCCCAGGGGTGGAAACACAGCCCTACCATCTGCCATGGACTGATCCAGAATGCACTGGAACAGGGGCAAGCTCCAGAACACCTGCAGTACATTGATGACATTATTGTGTGGGGTGATACAGCGGAAGAAGTCTTTGAGAAAGGGAGGAAAATAATCCAAATCCTGCTGAAAGCTGGTTTTGCCATAAAACGGAGTAAGGTCAAGGGACCTGCACAGGAGATTCAATTTTTGGGAATAAAATGGCAAGATGGACGTCGCCAGATCCCTACAGATGTGATCAACAAAATAATAGCAATGTCTCCACCAACTAATAAGAAAGAAACACAAGCTTTCTTGGGTGCTGTGGGGTTCTGGAGAATGCACATCCCGAATTACAGTTCGATTGTAAGCCCTCTCTATCATGTAACCCGGAAGAAGAACGATTTTAAATGGGGCCCTGAGCAACAACAAGCCTTTGAGCAAATTAAACGTGAGATAGTTCATGCAGTAGCCCTTGGACCAGTCCGGAATGGGCCAGATGTAAAAAATGTACTGTACACCGCAGCTGGGGAGAATGGTCCTACCTGGAGCCTCTGGCAGAAAGCTCCAGGGGAGACTCGAGGTCGACCCCTCGGCTTTTGGAGTCGGGGATACAAAGGATCTGAGGCCAGCTATACCCCAACTGAGAAAGAGATACTGGCAGCCTATGAAGGGGTTCGAGCTGCTTCGGAGGTGATTGGCACTGAAGCACAGCTCCTCCTGGCACCCAGGTTGCCCGTTCTGGGCTGGATGTTCAAAGGCAGGGTCTCCTCTACACATCATGCAACCGATGCGACATGGAGTAAATGGGCTGCACTAATTACACAACGAGCTCGAATAGGAAATCCCAGTCGTCCAGGTATTCTAGAAGTCATCATGGACTGGCCAGAGGGCAAAGATTTTGGAATGTCACCAGAGGAGGAGGTGATGCGTGCTGAAGAGGCCCCACCATATAATAAACTATCAGAAAGTGAAAAGCAGTATGCCTTGTTTACTGATGGGTCCTGCCGTATTGTGGGAAAACATCGGAGATGGAAGGCAGCCGTATGGAATCCTCAACGACAAGTTGCAGAAACTGCTGAAGGAGAGGGTGAATTGAGTCAGTTTGCCGAGGTGAAAGCCATCCAGCTGGCCCTGGACATTGCTGAACGAGAAAAGTGGCCAGTACTTTATCTCTATACTGACTCATGGATGGTGGCAAATGCCCTGTGGGGGTGGTTGCAGCAATGGAAGCAGAGCAACTGGCAACGCAGAGGTAAACCCATCTGGGCTGCTGCACTGTGGCAAGATATCGCTGCCCGGGTGCAGAACCTGGTGGTGAAGGTACGCCATGTAGACGCCCATGTACCCAAGAGTCGGGCCACTGAGGAACACCAGAACAACCAACAAGTGGACAAAGCTGCTAAGATTGAAGTGGCTCAGATGGACTTAGATTGGCAACATAAAGGTGAATTATTTTTGGCCCGGTGGGCCCATGACACTTCAGGTCATCAGGGCAGAGATGCAACATACAGATGGGCCCGTGATCGAGGGGTGGACTTAACAATGGACACTATTGCCCGGGTTATTCACGAGTGTGAAACATGTGCTGCAATTAAACAAGCCAAACAGTTAAAGCCTCTTTGGTATGGAGGACGATGGCTGAAGTATAAATATGGGGAGGCCTGGCAAATTGATTATATCACACTCCCACCAACCCGCCAAGGCAAGCGCCATGTGCTTACCATGGTGGAAGCAACCACCGGATGGCTGGAAACATACGCTGTGCCCCACGCCACTGCCCGGAACACTATCCTGGGCCTTGAGAACCAGATTTTGTGGCGACATGGCACCCCAGAAAGAATTGAATCAGGCAATGGGACTCATTTCCGGAATAACCTTATAGACACTTGGGCCAAAGAGCATGGCATTGAGTGGGTATATCACATCCCCTACCATGCACCAGCCTCTGGGAAAATCGAACGGTACAATGGGCTGTTAAAAACTACACTGAGAGCAATGGGTGGGGGAACTTTCAAGCATTGGGATACACACTTACCGAAGGCCACCTGGTTGGTCAACACCAGAGGATCTGCCAACAGGGCTGGCCCAGCACAGTCAGAACTTTTACATATTGTAGAGGGGGACAAAGTTCCTGTGGTGCACATGAAGAATTTGCTGGGGAAGACAGTCTGGGTTATTCCTGCTTCAGGTAAAGGCAAACCCACTCGTGGGATTGCTTTTGCTCAGGGACCTGGATATACTTGGTGGGTAATGCGGGAAGATGGGGAAGTCCGATGCGTACCTCAAGGGGATTTGATTTTAGGGGAAAACAGACAATGAACTCAATTGTACGCTGTTGCCTGCTATAGTCCATCAACTAGAAGTCTGCAGGGCACCAGCGACTGGCTCTGACTTCCCTCCGACCATCATCCCAACAGAGAATGAACTTTGATAGAACCGGACGAGTTCTACAGTAAAGGAATGATCAGCATCAGCAGGCAACGATCCAACACTGCATACAGCTTCTTCTGCCCTGAAAGACTGTTCCAAGAGATGGAGCCCAACATCATGAACCGAATGGACTCAGTAGCTTTATAGGAATTGGTCCGTGCACTAAGATAACAGTGCACCGAGATGAGAGTGAGGGTATATGGAAAATGTGGGATCTGAGCATGACGTGAATGGTATGGAACAAGGGGTGGATACTGTCCTGGGTTCAGCAGTGGCAGTCAGTTTTGTTTTTTTTTTTCCTTCTTAGTAGCTGTTGCAGCACTGTGTTTTTGACTTTTGGCTTGGGAACAAAAAACTGATAACACTGATGTTTAGACTGACCAAGGACTTTGTGAGTCTCATGCTCTGCCAGGGAGGAGGAGGGGCCGGGAGGAAGCGGGGACAGGACACCTGACCCAGACTGGCCAAGGAGGTGTTCCATACCACAGCACGTCATGCCAGGGGATGGAACTGGGAGCTACCCGGAAGGGCACGTCCCCTGGTCGGTCGGACTGTCTTTTCCGGCGGGCGGTATCGTATTCTCTTCCCTTGTTATTTCTCTTGTCGTTGTTATTGTTGGTGGCGGCAGTGGTGATTTGTGTTATACCTTAGTTACTAAACTGTTCTTATCTCAACCTGTGGGAGCTGCATTCTTTTGATTCTCCTCCCCGTCCCTCCAGAAGCAGAGGGAAGAAAGGTGGGGGGGGCAGTAGACTGCGTGGTTCTGATTTACAGCTTGGGCTTAAACCACGACAGGTATATTTCCAGAAAGGCTAAAAAATGCATCTTATGAGACTGACAGATAAACTTGCAGACTACTGTGGTTAGTTCTTGTCTTCATATAGTAAACACAAGCAGCAAAGGAAACAGATTTCTGAGAAGAGTACTTTGTGCAAGGAACAGGTGGTGTCAGTTTAGTGTTCCTATGATTCCTTGGATAGTTCTGAATTATTTTCTGTAAATAGATACATTAAGAGAAAGATCTTATTTGCTCATGCTTAGCCCTTTGTCAGCATGGCTGCATACCTTCTGGTGGGCTTGGATTCTGCATAGAATGAGCTCATGTTCCTCTGGGGCATTGCCAAAAAGAGGACTAGAGAAATTTATTTTTGATATTTGTTATATTTAAAGGATTAAATCAGAAATGTTTTCAGCAAGAAACATTTTTGTTCATGCTTCCCTGTCTCATATGAACAGTGTTAATTTGAAACTGTCTGCAGGACCTCTAGGCAGCAGTTGCCAGTTACTGAGCAGAGACTTAGTCTGAGTTCACGTAGTAAATAGTCACAGGTGGATGATGCTTCCTGCTGCTGTTTCTATGTGGCATAGAAATGTGTTTACCTATGAGAAGAAAAAAAAATTTGTACTCAGAAATGAAGATACCAAGTGCTCTGATCTAAGATTTTTCTCTTTTTTTAGAAGCAGTTGGTTTCAGCAACACATCTCTTATTCTTCTTCATCAGCTAGAGGATAAGACAAAAGCACATTCCTTCTTCATTGAGTTTCTTCATCAGGTAAAACTGTACTGTTCTTTCGGTATGAGCACACACAGTAGAGTATTATTTTGTCTTAATGTGGCTCTTCTAGAACACTGTTTGAAGTGCATGTGGTGTTTTGTATTTTTTACTAAAAGGTTGGTGTATTTGAACATCTGAGCAGTTTTCCAGTGCGAGCCATGCCTATGGCAACTCGGTTGTTGCTCTGTGAGCACGCAGAGAAATTAGCAGCAGCTATTGTTCTGAAGAATCACCACTCCAGGCTGCCTGATCTAGTGAATGCTGCTATACTGATGGCATTAAACAAAAGGGAGTGTGATATTCCACCAAATCTTACCCCTGCAGATGTGTTCTTTCGAGAGGTAAGAAACCTATTATTTCTGAATTGTTGCATAGTATCACATGTAGTAAAAGTTGCAATGCTTTAGTGTATACTTTGGAAATTATCCTTTCAAAAAGCAATTCAACATTACACAATTTCCCCTTAAATAGGTTTGGTGCAGTAGTATTTTCTTCACTTATATGCTTTTTTATGTCTGCAGCTGAAACATGAATTCTGATAAATTTTATGTTGCAGGAGTAAAGTTGTTAGGATTTCCAACTAACTGACATAGATGAGCAATGAAAGAGACGAATGAAATTCCCTGGCCTGTCAGAAGGTGTTTGCTAAATTATCATTTTTAAGGCATGAACTGAAGATTATGAAGCTTTCCAGACAGAAGAGATGCTTTGATCTGTCCTGGATGGAATTATATCAGTTCGGTCTCATAATGTTTGCCCTTTTTAATGTTAGTGAATCTGAGCTAGTTAATCCAAGTTTGGGCCATGTGCCAGTCAAGTGCCCAGTCTTTATTTTTTTCCTTCTTGAAAATAACTATACACAAAACATTTATTATTAGAAAACTTTCCTGTAGAGGACAGTAGTTGCTAATGGATCAAAAATAGAAATAATAGTCTGCTATTTTCAAGCTGATCTGTTATCCAGTATACTTTATCTAACAAAGATTCTACTGAAAAGCGTTTCAGAAGAAGATGGAGGAATGTGCTTAATGAAAGTTGATGGAGTTGCCTTCAGAAATTGGGTTGGTTTGGTATTTTTTTTTCCTGGATTTAAGTCCAGGAAGAAGGTAATTCTTGTGTTCAAAGTATTGTATGAAATACAAGCTGATGACTTTATTATTCACTAGAGTAGTTGATACCTCTTAATATTTCTGACTATTGCTGTGGTTTCTACTAATGCTTACTTGTTCTTCTGTGCAACTCATGATTTGATTTTCTGGCATCAGCTGGTAATGGGTGTGTTTGTGTTCATTGTGATTTTTCTTTCTATCTTTAAGGTGTCCCAGATAGATTCCATCTTTGAATGCTTACTAGAAGAAGAGGAACAAATCCTGAGAGATATGCCTATGGAATCAATTGAATGGGCTCAGATAGTTGTCAATGTGAACAACATCATTAAGGTATAGAACTGCATTAACTAAGATATTTGTAGGAGGGGAGGCTAAATACTGACAAGCACGGAACAAGTTGAGTGCAGCACATCTGAGTTGCTGACATGAGAACAAAAGTGAATGTGCACATATCCAGATACATTAAGAAGGAAAAGATGGTCTCATGCAGAATTAGGGACATTCTTTTTACTCATCAGTCACTGCTAAAGAGAATTTGAGACGTTGCAGCATTGTTGGAAGTTGTGAAAACATGAGTGTGTAGCAAAGAGTGAAAAGCTTGTGCTTGAGCACTGAGGTTTCTTGCTCAATCAGTATGTACTCTTCTATACAACTGGGAAAAGGGTGTAGAAGGAAGAGGGATATTAAAAGTACGTTTCAGAATTATAAAAGCCAGCATGCAGTAGCTTTTACAGTCTGTGTATATGTATGTAGACTTTCAAATACTTATTTTCTTGCCTTTAAATAGGACATGCTACAAGCTGCTAGTCAGTATCGTCAGTCTAGAGCCTCTTTATACAAACCAGAAGAGCTTCCAGAAAGAGAACCTGAATATGTTCCATGGACAGGTGAGAAATTATTATTATTATCCTAAACAAAAAGTATTTTTCATGAATTTCAATCTGAACATTAAACCTGCTGTTAAAAGCTGCTACAAGGTTGTCAGTAAGAATAGGAGAAGCCAAAGGTTTCATTTGGAGAATGAAATGGAATGAACGGTTATTTTGTCCGGTACTGATGATACAAATTTGACTACAAAAAAAAATTTTGGGAAATAGCTCACCTGTGGGATACATAATATTAAAATGATTCATAAAATGTGATCTATAACTGTTTTAAAGGACTGATGATTCTCTACTTCTCTAAGAGTGTCTTGTTTTGATGGTTTAATAATAAAAAAACCTATAAGAACAAATGTTTGCAGAAGCAAGCACTTTCCAGTTGGTGCTTAAGCTTCCTTGTGGCCTCTGTGTACAAAACACACTTGTTCAGTGCTCCCAAGATAAGTCTTTTGAAAAGCATGACCCATGCAAGCTATTTTGTTATGTTGTCTTGATGATTACATCCGAGTATTTCAATCAGGTTAACAGAACTTGCCTTTTCCTTGTGTGTATTCTCTACTTTGCTTACAGATCTTGCAAGTGATTCTTCTGAAAACCAGCTGGTATTGACAGTTGACAGTGTAGATCTGTGTAGTTCAGGGGCTGTGGGTTTGGTTTTGCTCTCTTTTTGTTTACTATATTTTGGCCAAATTTAATAGGTAAAGATGGGAGTATGTGCTCGTTTTGGTTTTGTCCTACAGTATTGCTTTTATTTTTTAAGATTAAAATGTTTATTAGCTTTCTTCTTTCTATTTTTTTATTTATACATAGCAATGTTTTTGTTATACTTCAGCATAGGCTCCTTTGGTGATAGGATCATTGTTTCAATGGTCACTGTGTTGTTTCCCTAAGCATCTAGTGGCCTTCGTGCAGCAGTAATCCGTCAGCATGGAATCATTCTGCAGATGGTGTATCCCCAGGTGGACAGTAACCTCCGCAGCATTGTGGCTGAGCAGTTGGTGGCACTACTGGACTGTTTCCTGGATGGGTATGCTTCTCAGCTGAAATCCGTGGACCGCCCTGCTGATCAAGAGCGATACAGCAATCTGGAAATGGAATACAAGCAGAAAAGAACAGAACTCTTGTCTCCCCTCCGTAAGTACTGTCTGTTTTACTCAACACAAGGATTATATGTTCTGTTTGATAAGAACATTATGCAAATCTGATATAGTAAATGGCATCTGTATATGAATTCTGTTTCTTCTATGCACTTGCCTTCAGATTATAAAAGACTGGTTTTATGTTTTAAAGAGATACTTACAAAACAAAAACAGATTACAGAATTGCCTCCAGGACTGTATCCATGCCCATACCTCTAATCAAACACATTGCTGCTGGAATTTTTTTCTTGTGCTAACTTGGTGTTTTCTGGCAGGAATTTATCTTGAACCACTTGGCTGAAAATAGCCTCTAAATGGATTTCTAAATGTTTATATTGTTGCAAGGTGACATAAACTTACATGCAGTGGTGTTTATCAGGAAAAAGTTACATTCTGAATCTTGGTTATTTAAGAATCAGACCTGTTGTTTAGTGTGTCAGATGTGGTCAAGTCTTTAATGAGTAACTGGAAGAAAAGCCCCGTTTTTAATTGGAAATAAATTGGAGTAAATACAATTCTAGTAACCTAATAAAGTTTTTGGTTTTTTTTTTTTTTTTAGACTCAAACTGAATTATTTAAATAGAACAATCTAATAATCACTGCCTCCTAACATTCTTAAGAAAAATCTCTTAATCTGTCCTTGTCTCTAAATTGGGGAGATGAATTTGATGGGTGGACCACTCGGTGAATAAAGAACTGGCTGGATGGCCGCACACAAAGAGTTGTGGTCAATGGCTCGATGTCCGACTGGAGACCAGTAATGAGGGGTGTCCCTCAGGGATCGATGTTGGGACCGATCTTGTTCAACATCTTTGTTGGTGACATGGACAGTGGGATTGAGTGCACCCTCAGCAAGTTTGCCGATGACACCAAGCTGTGTGGTTCGGTTGATACGCCGGAGGGAAGGGATGCCATCCAGAGGGACCTTGACACGCTTGTGAGGTGGGCTGATGCCAACCTGATGAAGTTTAACCATGCCAAGTGCAAGGTCCTCCACCTGGGTCGGAGCAATCCCAGGCACAGCTACAGGTTGGGCAGAGAAGAGATTCAGAGCAGCCCTGTGGAGAAGGACTTGGGGGTGTTGATCAATGAGAAAGTGAACACGAGCTGGCTTCAATGTGCGCTCGCAGCCCAGAAAGCCAACCGTATCCTGGGCTGCATCAAAAGGAGCGTGACCAGCAGGTTGAAGGAGGTGATCCTGCCCCTCTACTCTGCTCTCCTGAGACCTCACTTAGAGTATTGTGTGCAGTTCTGGTGTCCTCAACATAAAAAGTGACTATTATTACAGATAGTAAGTCATGGGTTGAATCTGCCCCCCAGCACAAATAGCAGATGATGGTCACTTTCAGAGAAAAGGGGATGTATACCATCCATTTAGTATTCTTTCTTCCCTCTTGTGTTGGGAGGCCAAGGTGATAGGTATGTGAGCTTACATGTGCACAGGATGTGTATGCAGTAGGTGAGCATTTCTTTGGGAATGCGTAAGTAGGTCCTTGATGTGAACATTTGAAACTTGTTTTTAATTTTTCTGGTCTCTGCCCTTTGTCATCCTCTTACAGTCAAATGTGAGCTTGTTTGATAACTTCTTTTTCTTGGTTAGTTTCCCTGGGACAATATCAGATGGCAGCTACTTTAGCAGAGAAGTACCATGACTTTGATATCCTGGTGCAGATGTGTGAGCAGACAGACAACCAGGCCAGATTACAACGGTACATGAATCAGTTTGCAGATCAGGTAACTCTTTTTTATTTCCTTTATATAGCTTTTTATAGTAAGCTTGCACTTGAAATGTTGTAAAAGTTATGATTCTTTTTAATGCATATATGTTTACATACACGTGGGTAAAATGTGGAAAGCTGAAGTCAACATTCACTCTTCGGAACTCAGTGGAGTGTATTAACCTGAGACTGCAAAACATGTCGTGAGAAATATGGGTGCTAGCTATATGGGCAGTGGCTTTTCATGGGACCTTTTCTGTGCCTCAGATACATTCTCTCACTCTTGATGTCTTTCTAGCATTCTGTGACTTGTTCACTGAGGTGCTGTAGTCAGTGTACGGTTGTTCTATTAAATGAATATAATGTAAATTTAAGGATAACTTCCAGAAGAGAGGATGAGATTTTTAAATGTATTAATAGAAAGGTAGTTAAGAATTGAGTAAGAAGGTAGGGATATTGCTGTGGTCTTTTTATTGCCCTGCTAGGTACTTACTGGACAACTTTTCCAATGTTAAAATCTGGTTTAAAATCTTGTAAGTGTACTGAAAGATTGGAAAGCTTAAGGAAAGGGCAGTAGAGACTGCTTGAAGTGAGTGGGACTGGGACAAAAGTTTCCTCATTTGGAATTTGGTGAGATCACTTTGTTTGTTTTCCACACAGCCACCGTGAAAGGAGAAATCCCGGTGTCTACAGGTTTCCTAATAGCATACAGAAAGGTTGTTTTAACTAAAAAAAAGAAAAAATACCAGTAATGGGCAGAAACTATTATAAAGGTTTTGGATAGTAAGGATTCAACATTCATTTACTGCCAAAGACGGGGATAAATTCTCTTTTTTTTTTTTTTTCTTTCTTTTTTAACCTTCACGTCCTTTATTTTAAAGGAAAAATATAAAACTTTCTGAAGAGAAATGACTGTTGCAAGTGCATAGATCAAGTCTGATGGATAGACTATCAGACTGATGGCCTCCTCAAACTTGATTTTTAAAACTGTTTAATGCAGAATGCAGTTAAAATTTAGCAGTATTCTAAAATTACTCTGTAAAGATTAAGCAAACCTCAAATCTGGATTAGTTATTTTACATTGAAGTTTTTGAGGATAAAATAAAGGAGCTTGGTTCTTTTTTATAAGATACCACTTTTAACTGATGGAGAAGTAAGGTTGTAGGTTCACTTGGAGATAGGATGGAATGTTTCAAGAACAGTGGCAGCAGAAGTAAACAGAAATACCTGAAAGGAAATAGAAAGCGCAGAGTTCTGAAAGCAGCAAAGGAACAAGTGACAAATACAAGACTGGGACTGTGATTGATGTTCTCATTCATGTGGGTTAACATGAAGAAGTTATATTTGGCACTTTGTTCAGTTACTCACAGCATCCTTCTGTGGACCAGCATCTGTTGCAGAGTAGCTCATGAATTCTTTAAACACTATTTCTATCATGACTCTAAAGATTTCTCATCAACACTATTTGTGTGTGTGTCTTATTTTGTTAAGCAAGTTCTTGCCGTGTTCTTACCAACTGTATTTTTATGAAGCATTTTGCCTCAAGAAGAGCAAGATGTTTAAATGTCACTTTTAAAATGTGTTCATATTGCTGTTATCTCCAGAATTTTTCAGATTTCCTGTTTCGCTGGTATCTGGAAAAAGGGAAGCGAGGGAAGCTGTTATCTCAGCCTATTGCTCAGCATGGACAGCTGGCCAGTTTCTTGCAAGCTCATGAGCATCTGAGCTGGTTACATGAAATCAATAGTCAGGATTTGCAAAAGGTAGGGCTTCTTAAACAAAATCAAGCTGCAATATTGCATATTAAACAGGTCAAGTACATACTAAAGTAGAAAAATTATGTAGTTAATGACTTCATCAACAAAAAACAGCTTATCTAGATGAGTTAGGGGAGAGCTGATACAGATTATTAATGGAGTACCAAAGCCTCCCTCCTGGCACCATCTAGTATATCATATAAGCCACTGTACCATGTAATGGAGATAAGGGCTGCTTTTCATCCCTTGTTGGTAACTCATATTCTTCTAGCAAGGGAAGTTTTGTTTGGCTGTGTGATCACTACTTGGATGGAATTGGGGGTTTACAGTGAGTATCAGTAGCGTTACCAGGTTATCCAGTGACGGAAAACCTGAAACTTGTATTTCAAGACTATTTAAAGTAACCTGGAGGTATCACAAAAGTTAAAAAGGTATTGATTACTTTAATGTCTTACGTGCATTGTTTACAAATCGGGGGGGGGGGGAGGGGAGTTAATAGTAAACAGCATTTGGTATTTGCTATTAAAACAATAGCAAAGGGGGAGGTAAAAAAAAATACCAAAACAAACCAGCCCACAAACAAAACCACTCTGAGAATATTGTAATATTCCATTTGTGTTGACTGAGGTTATCTCTGTTACACCAAAGCACTGTGAAGATGGGCAAGGGTTTTAAAATACACAAGTAATTAGGTTTGGATAGTTTTTCTGGGTAAATGCTCAGAAAGTTTCTCTTCCTTTGTCTGGTAACCAAATACGCAGGCAAGAATTTGTCTACTGCAGCAGTTACACGTATAATTCTGTTTTGTCAGGTTCCTGAATTAACAAGGAAATCAGTCTGCATGTGAAATTGTTCTCTCAAAGCATATTTGCCTGGCTTTTCTGGCTAAGCCTTGAATAAGATCCCAGAGGCATAATATGTGAAGTTGCAGTTTATCCTTCGATCATAAGATAGTTTTTCTTGATTAATACTGGAAAGACCGTTTGGCTGTAATTGGAATAGAGATCTGTGTCTCTTCCTGAAGAGAGTAATGCAGAGTTTTAATGTGCAAGTTGTGTGACTTTTAAAAGTAAGGGTTATATATTACAATATTATATATTATATATATATATATTAATATATATATATAATATATATAATATATAATTAAATAATTATATTTATTTATATATTTATTATATATAAATTATAAATTATTAATATATATTTATTATATAATATTTATAATATTATATAAATATTATATATTATATATATATAATAAATAATTAAATATAATATATAATATATATATATAATATATATATATATTACAAATTATAAATAGCTGTGAGACTGCAGTTCAGATTAAATGCTTACCAGTTACCATTCTGATGTTAACTTATGAAACTGATTAGCTGATTTCTAACCTCTTTATTCATTTCAGGCTCACAGTACATTGCAGACTTTAGCAAATACGGAGACACGGTATTTTGCAAAGAAGAAAACACTTCTTGGCTTGAGCAAATTAGCTGCACTGGCATCTGACTTCTCAGAAGACATACTGCAAGAGAAGATAGATGGTAAGAAATAAAAACAGAGCAAAGTGAAGAATTGACTAATGGAGTTACTGAGTTAGAATCACATTAATTTTGCAGATTATTAATTTGTTAGGTTGAGGGCTCTAATAATGTGGTCATAGCTGATCATTTTGCTCATAGCAGGAAGGATAAAGAATACAATGTGAGGAAGTAACCTGAAGTATTCACTTTCACCTCTGAGTTAGGACTGTGAGCATGGGAAGTTTGTATCTTTCCACTTTTTCTAATAATACGCAAGATATTGGCATAGATAAGAAGCTGCTCAGTATTTTGAGAAGACATTATACAGTTCTGAAGTGGCTTAAACTGATGAACCCTTCATACAGCGTGTTTTCGTGAAGCTGCATTTTGTTTTTCAGATGCAAAGTAAAAATGCTTTAATTTCTTAAAGCCTGTTGATTGAATAGCTCTCAATTCTAAATTCTTCTCAAGCCCTGAGACTCAGGTTGTACAAGAAAATCAGTAATGATATTGTATTGTGATAATGTACCTGCAAATACATACATTTGTGATAAAGTGCTTTCTCAGCGTCTTACTCTCTGTATTTAGAAAAGTTACAGTGTCAGTGTTGCATGATGCTCTAACTGACAGGATGTTAATGGGAAAAATAGGAATACCTATTCTGCTTCATGACCAAATGTAACGGTTCCACTGGCTTCGCCATTCCTGTCACATTGGAAAATACCCTTTTCCTGACACTGTGTGTGCAGCACATGGTGCTGTGAGTTTGGGGGTTGGAAAATTCTGTGCTAACAGTTAAGCTGGTTCTGGCCACCAGGGGGAAGCTTTGAAATACTTCTCAAGGTTACTGCTCAAGTTTTCTTTGCTTATCTTCATATTTATCCGTGTATGTTATGTACAATTCTTAAATCCTGTTGAAAAAGCCCAGGGAAAATGATGATAACTAAATAGGTTTAACAAATTATTTGTAGCTTGTAATAATAACAACATATTATCTGCCTTTTAAATTATAAAACATTGCTTGAAATCTTAAAGCTTAAATTGGCTTTCTCACCACTGTGGGGGAAAAAAAAACCCAAACCAACACACACCTATGCTGATGTGAAGAATCTAATCCTCAAATAGGAAAACTGTAGAAAAATGAGGAAGTCAATGCTTTATTTGAATAGACCAGTGGACCCTCAAAATTTGGTCTGGTCTGTACTCCACTACATGTTTGTCATGTGACACATGACATGGCTTTTAAATCTTACACTCTTTGTATGTCAGTTTCCTGTTGATAGAGAGAATTATTTCTGCCATGTTTATCTATGTAAACAGATAAAATGCTCCTTAGAATTATTGTCCCATTTCTACCATGCAGTGGAGGGGGTGGGCAGGGCAGGGTTCACACAGTGTAGCTGAAATTATTCTTTTTTGATTGCTTCAGCCTAATAAGTCTCAAACCCTCAAGCAGATCGTGTTGGAAAATAAAACGTTCAAAAATGGACTGATCTATGAGAATGGAGCAGGTCCATGGCATGGGTCTTCAGCCAAAAGGTAGCTCCTAAAAAGTGCAACCAACTTACTTTCCTGCATAGAGCAATAGCTTCCTTCCAATTCTATGTATTCATTTTGTGGTTTTGGGAAAAAAGAAGAGTTACTAGTCTGTATTACTGGGAACCTGAGTGTAAAGTAAGAACTAATTCACCAGGATGGCCTTATTGAAGTGGAAGTATTTCCATGTCCAAACAGAATGCTTCATAGCAAACACTTGCAGACCTGAATAATATCATGACTTGACAGTTATTACTGTGCCATAGAATTTGTTATTACATTTTAATAACATGAAACATTCATTTCTTTAAACAACTACAAGAAATATCAGAACAGGAACGCTTTCTGTTACATCAGGAGACACTTCCTGAACAATTACTGGCAGAGAAGCAGTTGAACCTCAATAATATGCCAGTGTTGTCTGCATCTCAGCTCATTGATGTAAGTATCTCATCTTCTTCATTACACAGGTAAAGTTCCAGTATGTTTTCTGCCTCTGTGTGACAAAACAAATGAGAAGATCACAGCTGTCTTTACTCCTTATATGACTTGCTAAGTACCTAAAGATCTGATGTATTAATAGGTTTATCTTTGCTTAGTTTCTGCCAGCAGCAAACTTCAGAATGCTGGGTTTAGTTCAGATTTCTTCTTGATGAATGTGTGCGTTAGAGTGCTGCTAGGAGAAAAAGCAACTCAAGTCAGGATCAGAAGCTGATTTACTGGTCTAAGCCAGTTTCTGGGTGTGAGACAATTTTTACCTTCTGTTTCATTCTCAGTAGGGCAGAACTTGGAAGGCAGAAGGAACAAAGGATTCCACTTGAGTGGGCAGGGATGCTGCAATCTAGAAAAGGAAAGGGCTAGAAGCAGGAAGAGGTTTTTGGTCACCTGTTGCAAGGAGGCACCCAAAGTATTTATATTTTCTTTTTCTTTTTGTAAAAAAAAAAGCAAAAACCCAACCCACACTGAAACAAATACATGAACTGCTCCAGTACTGGGATCAGTAATAGCTCTGACTCCTTTTCCACACCCCTTTCTGGTGGTAGCCAGGCACCAGTAAGCCTTACTGCTTCTGCCTTGTTGACAGAATGTTTTTACCATCCAGTGATGCACACAAAAAACATTCAGTGAGTAACAATGATACATTGTAAAACAAATCAGGTTCTGGCTGGTTGTCAGTTTTGCAGCTCCTCACTTTCCCATAGTCCTGTGGAAAACGAAAAGCTGCTAGCGTGCTTGTTTACATTCTCTCAGTTTTCTTAGCAGAGCTAGTAGCAGATTCTGAAGTCATTACTTGCCTGTTAAGTGAGCGTACCTGTGGGATTAGGGAAGAGTAGGAAGTGCCACGAGTGACTTGGCAAGTGCTGGCACCAAGACAGTTTTCCCTCTGAATTCTCTGTTATTGTCAAACTAGTGTTCAAACTTGCTACTTGCAATGTGAGAATGAAACTCAGAAAGTGTAAATAAAGAGAGTGTTAATGTTCATTTTCCTTTGAAGCACTAATTTAGAGTTGGGGGGTGGGGGGTGTTGTGTGTCAAATATTGATACCAAACTTTTCAATTTTAAAAGGTGAAAGGCAGTCCATGTGCTTAAGTACTGCTTTGAGCTTCGTTACCAAAATGATTCTGAGAGCTTATTTGTGAAGCTGAGCTCTGGCTACAATAATCCAGGAATGTTACAGCCTTAAATGGCATTTAAATTTGAAACCTAGCAGCCTTAATATCCAATATCATTTGTCTACGGACCATTGTCATGTAGGTGGAATGCTGCTCTAAAACATTAAGTATATTCCTTACTACAAAAATACTTGTCATTGAATCAAAACATATTTTTGTGAGGAAGTCATGTAAGTGAAAAATACATGGTGGTCTTCCCACAACGAGTTGTCCATGATATCAGTTACATTAGTTTGTAGGCTAAAAATAATTCTCTGCATTAATCTCTCATCATAGATGTACATATGTGATGAGAACAGAAGGGCCAATGAATATGACTTCAAGAAAGCACTTGATCTGCTGGAATATATTGATGAGGTAGGAAAAGTTTTTGAAGGTTTTCTCACCCAGAGACTCATGTCTCTCTTATTGGTATTTAAGCTAGGATAGTGCATCTGTAGCAAGTTAACAAATTAGCTTAGTGTACAGTAATTGAAATTAACTCCTGATGTGTGTTTTCAGTTTGTTTTTAAGTCGCTGGAGAATTAATGCCAAATGTGGTTTAGATCATTTAAGAAAAATGACACTCCTCATCTTCACTTCCCATTTATAGTCTAGAGTTTCTTCTTTAGAGCCTTGCTTCCCTAAGGATTTTCTCCAAACAGGATTAAGATCATCTGTTTGCAGGAGTTTAGTTCTTGTATCTTCCCTATTGCAGTTCCTCTAATTGTCATGAGATAATGTGGGATAGTAACCAGCTTTTTAACATGTTATAGCATTGAACCACAGATTTGCTATCTGCTTTCTCACTAGCTCCTTGTATGATGTAGTATCTTGTCAGGAACAATTTTCCAGTAAGCATAAATAAATCAACTTCTGAGGAACATCAAACCTGAATTAACAACAGCCTTTGCTAAAAAGCTACAGTTGTGTTATTTTGGTGAAAGTGTTCCTTACCAACTGAAAATGAGAGCTCTTCTCTGATTTTCCCAGTTCCCGCTAGTCTGGGTAGGGCTCCAAGTTAAAATCCTCTCTGTAGTAGTGCTTTGTAAACACCATTGTGCCATTTTGTTGGTCTGCAATAACTTTTGGGTTGATAATTATAAATATCTATAATTGTTTTAAAATTTTTAAGTTTTGAATTGTATTTTATTTTTTTTTCTTTTGAATAACAATTCTTTATTGTTACTGACTACTCGGGATTTTTTTGCTTTATGTATGAGTATGTTTACTTGTCCTGTCTTTAGTATTATGTTATATTTCATGTATGGAGAACAGAGTATTACTGCTTAGAGTAGTACATAATACATACTCTGAATTAGTTTTCTTTAGTTTAAAAAGAAAATTCAGTAACCTTTTTTTTTGTAATAAATATTTCCCTCATTTTTACAACATAAATAGTCCAAATAATAACACTTTGCAGTAAAATAAATTTGAGTGAACTCATTTGGTTCTCTTTAAAATTAGTTTTCCTCTGAAATCTTGTCAACACAATTCACAAACACTGAGACAATGTTGGTGTTTTTATCCAGATAAATGTCACTTCAAAAGCATGAGATTTCAAAATTATTTTTTGCTCAGATATTTGAGTCTCTAACAACTTAGTGGAGAACCAGTCGGCGCAAATTAGAGATGGTGGTTTAGAGTCTAAAAGCTATCTGTTCCCTAGTTTTCCCTGCTTTTCTTTTGCAGTAAGTGTAGCATAATGTCAAGACCCATCCTCTTGCTTTCAGTCTTCTAAATTCAAATGTTCGTGGTTTCTGTTACATCTTCTGAGAGGAATTTAAAGTAGATGCGATGCTTTGGACATTGAGGGGTGGAAAAAAATGCATGGTCTTTTTTCTGACATTGTATTTTTAAAGGGGCTTTGACACCAATTATCTGAAAGTTTCTGTGCAACAAAGGGACTGTCCTTTCCAAGACAGCTGTGTATCTTGGAAGAGATTTACTAATAGGTTTGTAAAACACACATCCTAATGTGGACACTAATGCATGCTAGATAGCTTGGCCATGCTGAAAAAAGAGCCTTGACTTCAGTCACCATTTAGCACACGTTAAAATAAAACTTGCCTAGAATACCACGTTTTACAAATTGGTATTTGTTCATGTGCTTTAAAATAGGCCCTTTTCCGAACTGAGGTAGTTGGTCTTTAGCAGGCCTGTGGTGATGAAAGTCTGAGCCATGTTTTCAAATGGAAATAAGCAGTCCTTGGTGTTTTAACAGTCCAATCAGGTCATCAGTTAAAATAGCATGTGTTAAAAACAGTGCTCAGCAATTGAAGAATCTAATGCATTGGTATAATCTGTGTGATGGAACAATTATTTTTTTAAGAAAATAATGAAAATTTTCAACTTGTCTTTTCTCCTTATGTGAATTGAAGGGAGAGGAAGTGGATGTAAATGATCTAAAACTTAAAATTCTCTGTAAGGCTCTCCAAAGAGATGGGTAAGTCCAATATGAATATAATTTACTGGGAGTATTTGTGACATAGCTGTTCCAGAATTGCATTTTGGTATACTATTCTCTAGCTCACTGAAAAGATTGAATTTCATGGTATAAGGTTAGTAAAGTATGAAGTATTTGATCAGAATGTGGCTTTTTATTTGTAAAGTGAAACCCCAGCAAAAAAAACCTGTACTACTTTGTTCACTTAGCTCCCTGGCAACCTACTGTGCATTCTTAGCACCTGAGACAGAAATGTACCTGTGCACCTTTCATTCCTGAACCCTTTGCTGAGGTAAAAGAAAATGACCGATGCTGAAACTTTTTTTTCCTTTGAAGCATCTCAAACAGAAGCTGGTTAAGAGCAACACAAGCGGAGGTCACTCCTGCAAACTTTTATTTCACTTATTTTTGGCCATTGTACCACATTGATAAGCTCATAACCGTTTTGAGTTAAAGCTGCATTCTTGACTGTAAGAGATTGAAGCTGTAAATATTACTTAAAAGAGCCATTCTTAGGGGTTTTCACCACCAAATACAGGCTGAATCCAACTGGTCAGAAGAACTGCCTCATCAAGCAGTGCTGCTGTTTGTTCCCAAGTTAAATAACTCAAATGGCATTTCCTCCCTTTCTTTTCTAATTTTTGGAAGTCATCCAGCTTTTCTAACTCTCATCCATGTTCCAGGAGGACCTAAGGAGGAAAAGATGAGGAGAGAACATGTTCCAACTGTACCGTGCCATTTGTGACTAAAATGGAAATAAGCAGCATTTGGATTCACACTTATACATAGGATAGATTCCAAAGTCTGAAGGAAATAAGTCATTGTCCCATATGACACAAATAATATGCAGAAGCAGGTTCATACTATTCCAAGTGTTTTTTTCCCTTTCTGTGATTTTCAAGACAGAAGAATCCAGAACCTCCTACATGGCACCAGTCCAGTAACTGGTTTATGACCTGTCCAGCCTGGGCTGAGAACAGAGATCTGAACATAATATTTAAAGCACTCATCATACAGAGTGCTGACAGGACTTTTCCCACTCTGCTAGCTAACCAGATGCAATTTGAGATCACTTTGCATTTAGATCACTTCAAGATCACTTGAATAGCGTTTAGAAAACTTAATGTGTGTGCCAGTTGCATTTCCAGTCCAGCAAGGCTTTCAGAGGCTTACAAAGAGGTTGATGGCTATTTCAAAAGAAGTAGTGTTAGCTTTCAGCTGTGTGCAAAAGTTTGATGTTACAGTACGTACTTTTAAGGATGGCATCTGTTTTCTAGCTTAACAGCTACAAATGGTGGTAAGGTTCTTGTGTAGAATGGGGAGCCTTGCTGAATGTGCTTCTGGTGTTCTGGTAGGGTCCTCGCTGTCCTCTGTGCCTAGGAGGAGGAAATCCCCCGGACCCTTTTCCTCCCTCCTTCCCTCACATTTTTCCCAGTAGAATTGAAGATGAAATCCTAGATGTTTGTGAGTTTAAGTGACATCCAGGGTCAACCTGTGGTTTCAGTGAAGCGCAGAGGCTTTGTCAGTAACAGCTTCTGGGTGCCAGGTTGGGATCTGTTGGAAGAGTGTCCTGTGGGCCCAAGGAGGTTGGTGTTGGTTTAGGGAGTGATACAAAAATTGGTTTTATCTGGCAGTTTCACATATAGAAGAGGAAATTTAAGCAACTGAAAGGTCAGAACCACAGCAAAACAAGATAGATTGATGTTGACTTAAAACTGCTGCATATGAAGTTCTGCAAGGGTGAAAAATTGTCATTTAAAATAATCTTTCTCTTAGAAAAACCTATTTTAGCAGAGATAAGACTTGCATTCATGAGTCTCCACCTTCATATTTAATCACAAATGAGACAAACTGTGTTTGGTTTGTGTCTGTGATGCTGTTACAGACCTGCAAGTTAGATTTTACAGGGGTTTTTTTCTTCCTTTCTTTCCTCAGTTTGCTTTTTTTATTGGTGTACGGTGTTTTTCATTGGTGTAGGGTAACACATGTGAAACGTGTTAGCAAACTGATGCTCTTGCTTTATTCTACAATCTATACCTTCATCATCTCAATCGTAAAATACGATTACTAAGAACAGGTAATTCTTATGATTACTAAGAACAGGCAATTCTTACCTTTATGGGTTATTTTATTTTATCAAAGAAATAATGTTTTCTTTTACAGTTTACAAGACAGGAAGCGTTTCTGTTGTCTTCCTAACTAGACTACATTATAGTAGTGCAATTTTATTGCAGTTTTGCTCTTGGAATAAATAATAATTAACACAAGATGGAAAAAACCTCGAGCTATAGCCAAGCACACAACACTTCTGTGTGAACATGGATTAATCACCTTTGATACTTTATGAAGTTCTCCTGCATTTTGTTCTTACTTGTTTTCATTTGGTTTCATCTGTGCAATTCTTTCCACAAATTATTCTTTCACTTGCAGATGGTCCAGCTCAGATGGTAAAGATGATCCAATTGAAGCGTCTAAAGATAGTATATTTGTGAAAATACTCCAAAAACTATTGAAAGAAGGTAAAGTGTACTTAAATAAAATTGAACTTCTTGAAATTGTTTATTCCTTTCAAAAGCTGCTTAAGATGAACACTGATATGTAAGAAGTAGCCTTAAGAAGTTCTGAGTAATACAGACCTCTATATGCATTCCACTAGACAATTACATTCCCATGGAGCTAACTGGATCTCTGTGACATGTTGAGGGGATAAGAGATGAGCAAATTTCTTGGTTACAATCTTACTACCCTCAAATTATTTGCATACTAGGGCAGCCATCAGATTTTTAGCAATTTCTTACTACAGTAAAGGATGCCTTCTGGAGTTAAATGCGTGTCTTCTGTAAGGTGCAGGATTAGTAACTAATTGACTGCCACTCAAAAAAGCTTGATCTATTTTAGCTTAAATGTGCTTTTGCTTTTGGTTTCTCTCTCCAAAAGCAAAAAAACAATGATCCACTCCCCCCAGTTAAAGCTGACCATGGGGAGTTATGGCCATGGAAGTTAGAGCTGGAGAGGAGGGAAGCCATTTAGAGTCAAAGTCTGTTTTAAATACTACTGCATATGAACCTTTTCCAGAAGAGAGAAGGTTCCAGAACAGCTCTGATTTTGTGCCCTCAATCCTGCCAGTGTCTTTTCCTTTGTGAGATTTTCACACCCCAGGCTGAAATGTATTTATTATACGACTGATGTTTCTTTTTGCTTTATTTTTTTATTTTGGTGAAGTGTTATGTAAAGACTTGGATTTTATGTTTCAGGATTTTAGGCTGAATCATAAATTCACTGAGAAGCTCTTAACGCAGTTTTACAGGTTACTTAAGCCTTATTTTATTTCTTGACACGTATAACAGAATTAGATCTTCTCAGTTCCAAAAGAGTAATTTAACCCTGAGGCAGGCACAGGTGTTTACTTAAAAATGATCTTAACTGCTAATGCAGGGTACCTTTATCAGTGTTGTAATAGAAGGTTTTGTGTTGTAGGAGTTCAGCTAAGTGAGTATTTACCGGAGGTGAATGACATTCTGCAAGCAAATGAACTTGGCAACTTGAAATGTAATGCTTACTTCAGATTTGTGTTAAAGGCAAACTATGAACTTTATGTTCAGGGACAAGCATGATTCTCACAGTTTTTTAAAATACTTTTTCTAAAGAGCTGTTAAATTCCTGTGTACTGTTTTGTGTTCTGTTTGTTTTGTTAAAACTTTGTAATAAAATCTACATGATTAATACACTTGGTCCTAAATGTATAGACATCAATGCTTTAGTCAGGGGAGGCAGAGTTGTGTTTTCAGACAAACGAAAAAATTTTCGTTTGCTGTGCCTTTCCTAAACTTGCTCTTTCATTTTATATCTTCATTAGTATGAATCCTGCCTGAGACTCAAAGATGTGCAGACACATAGGGTGAAATGTGTGATCCACTGCAGAAAGTGGGGAAACTTTTGCTCTCGCTTCATTGGGGCTGGGGTTTCATACTGAAAACATTAATGCTGGGTGACTATGTAGTTTACTTCAGAAACAAATGATTATTAGATTACTCTCTTCTTGTACAATGCTTTTTGCTGCAGAAGCTAGGTAATTTCACTTTTGCATTAAAGGTTACTGGCACAGAAAGAGTAACTGGGTTGACACTGGTCACTCAGCCTGTTTGGGGTTTAAAGGGATAAAGCACAATTTTCTAAGTCCTCTGGTCCAGTAAATACACCATTCTTTCAGTTTCTATCTGTAACATCAAACTTTTCAAAACATTTTAATATTTTATCTGTACAACTTTAATTTCAGCTCTACCCAGATTTCTAGAATATATGTAAAAATGAGATTAGCAGCTCACCATGCAGTCATTCACCACAACTGTTTGAGCCTTGGCTCAGAAGAAACCTAGAAAGCAGTGATGTAAGTGTGGGAGTCCAGTGCGGTCTTCCTTGCTCGGTGCCTTGTTCTCTATAAGTTGATGCTACTAATTTTCTGCCCCAGTTAGTTCTCTCTGATGTGGGAATAAAAATCCATTTGACTTTTCAATTTTACTTACTCTGACTGAAGTAACTTTTATTCAAAGAGTAAAATCTGCTGCCATTCTGATGTGTTGCACCTTGCTGCTGCAAGCAGCTCGACAGTCAGAGAGTTAGTGCAGAGCAACTTGTGTGCCCTTATGTTTTACTTGTCTGGCTTGCTGCCTGCTGCAATAACTTGATCCAACAGCTGAGAAGGTCAGAAGTTAAACTGGTTGAAGAGAATCCAGTTTCTAGTTTTAAAAGCACAGCTCCCATTCCGTGGCTCCTTCTCCTCTCTGTACTAATACAGTAAGCTGGGCTGAGAGTCTGAACATGTTTGGAAGAATAGATTTATCTAGAGAGGTTCTAACTAATATGGGAAAGAAATGCACTAGCAGTCATCTTCTAAGATTGTTCTAAGAAGCAAACTCTGCTCTTTTGCAGCCTTGCATGGCTGAGAGAAAGAAGTATGGGTAGAGCTGTCAGCTGTGGCTTCAAAGGAGTGAGTGGGTCCTTAAAAGAATTCCATATGCTTGCTTAAAAGTCACTTTAAAGTTGCTTCCACATTTAACATTTTGAGAGAAAGGGAATAATAGAACAAATGATTGCCACCCCCTGCTCAAATATGTTCTACTTGAACTTCTATTAGACTTAAATTTTGATTGAAGAGGAATCTCTTTAATTGGCTGTCCACCATAAACACTTCAGGTGTATCTTATCCCTTCCCAGACTGTCGACCCTCTGTACTCTGTCTGGGGTGGCAGGGTAAGCCCAGGGAAGCTTGCTCCAGCAGCAGGTGTTTCTGTTCATCCTTATCTATCCATCTGCTTCAAGGTGCCTGGCTTCTCTGCTGGCATGGTTTTATTCCAGCTGGTGTAGAAGTGTTCTCCAGGTTCTCGGGAAACAATCAGTCATGTACGCTCCGCAACTAATGTTTTATTCCACTGCTGGGCTGGGAGGCTTTGGCATTTGTACAGCAGCTTTCCATCCAACTATTGCCAGAACAGAAGGAGTTTACTTAAATAAAACCTCATTAAAATAACTTCCACGTCGAAACTGAAGTCTAATGTTCTTGTATGAGGAATGTTGAGCTGGTCACTATTCCATTGGGAAGTTGAAAGAGGCTGGGATGTGGGGCTGTTCCTTCTCTCCTTCCCCTGGATCATTATGTAATAAGCCATCCTGATGCTCAAATCCGGTCTCAGATTACTGTATGGGGAGGATGCCTTCATTTACCACAGCATATCGAAGGTCATGCCTGAGCTTTAGGTTGTTTCCAGGCGTAACAAAAACAAATAAACGGGGGACAGAAAGACTGGGGTTTGGTTAAAATGGCTTAAGGAGCACGCATAGCTCCTTTTGAATAACTGTGTGGTGTTTCTTAAGCAGTTGTTTTCTCAGTAATGGAAAGCACATGTGGCACGAGATGTCCACACTCCTATCCTCTGTTGTCACCGGAGTGGCAGGAAAGCTTCAGTTATCATCCGTGATCAATTTCAGAAGCTGTGCCTTGTGCATGGTGATCTTTGTGCCCAGCTCTTTTCTGGAAACTAACTTCAAAACTGAAAATTCCTGGTTTCTACAGCAAAAAGTCTTGTACAAAGAGAGAGTAGAGTTATCTGACAGAATACTTACTTGTTCCTTAAGTTAGCTACACAGGTAGCTTTGAGCAACCTGGTCTAGTGGAGGGTGTCCCTGCCCATGGCAGGGAGGTTGGAACTATATGATCTTTAAGGTCACTTCCAACTCAAACCTTTCTAGGATTCAAATGTTTTCTGACTTGGGACCAAAACCAAATTCATTCAGTGAATGTAAAGCGTTCAGTAAAACATCAGATCTACCTGCTGAAAATGATCTTTTGTGCAGGACTCTAAAAATTTAACATTGCCATTGGGCATTTTGCTGTGAACTAGACTGGGGTAGAGAGAAAGCTAGAAGAAACAGAAGGGACAGAGTGGGTTTATGCTTGTGTCAGGTTCCATTGAAGGATTAAGAATGTTTGTCCTTCAGAGACATTAGGCTTTCTGTTACTTGATTTCTGGTTCAACACAACTGTCTGTATTTTGGAAGCCACAGTGGAGCATTACAGCTCTGTAAATAGATTTGATGGCTGTGATGCCTTTAAGTGCTTTCAGGCTTCAGAGTTTTGTACAGCCAGTTGTTGATGACAGAAATTCTCTTCAACAAGAAGCTGAAGAACAGTATGAGAGATGAGAGTGTTTTGTCCCCAGCATACTTCAATACAGTAACTTGACAGGAATTAAAAATCTGTAGCAGAATGAAACAAGAGATCTGCCAGAGGTAAAGAGGAACACTGCCAAACTGGAAGAAAAGAGAAGAAAAGTTCTCTGCTTCTCTGTTGACCCGTCTGCTCTGCCTTGCAATGGAGGAAGTCTGCTGCAGAAACACCTTCATTTGCAGGAGACTCCTTGCAGCATGAGCCGTTCTGGCTTACCATTTCTTCTTGCTCTTCTCCTGATTCCCTAAATTTTAAATGGCTTTACTCTTGGCCAGTTGTGTCTTCAAAGAAGGTCTTGAAGGTTGATTTGCATCAACTCATTAGCAGGGCTGAAAATCTGCTTGCATTTCTACCTCTTCTTCCCATTGGTAACAGGAATGCCTCTATAGTCTCTCAAGTGTCCCACATGGAATCTCTGCTTAAGCATCTGTAGCTGTATAAGATGTACTGTTCGTCTTCACTTGCATAGTACTTTCATCTCGTCAGAGATGACTTGCCTGTGACACCGCACTCCTTTTGGAAAGGGTGAGCCACAACGATAGCTGGGAGCATCCCCTCGTTGCCCGGCCGAGCTCAGTGGCCATCAGTGGATACTCAGTAATGGCACCAGCATTCACAGCTACGTCAGGGATCAGACGGTTGCTGGGATTAATGCTTCACTGGGTGTCTCTTCAGGTGTTTGTGTAACAGATGTCATCCCATGTGTTTATTTTCCATTTTTAAATCACAGCAAAGAAACAACACACAATGTTTTCTTAATTCAGTTTGTAAAGCTGTGGCCATCACCACATGCAGTGGTGTTACGTGCAAACCGCGGATCTACCTTATCATGTTACCTGCTCTCACAGCCCCTTCTTCCCCCTGGCACCCACCTATACTCAGACGTGAGGTCCGTGCTTCCCTTTGCAGACCCAAACTTCAGGGCCGCGGCAAGTCACGGCCATGCAGCCGAAAGCCCCCCTGCCTCCCCTGGCCCGCTCCGCCCTCACACTCCGCCGGGCCCTGGCCCGAGCCCCCTCCGGCCGCTGCCTCAGCAAGGCCGAGTCCCGGCGCTATCCCCCGCTGGGCGGCGGCGGCGGCCCCCACCTGCCTGTCCCTTAGCGGGCCCTGCAATGCCGGGGGATTATTTCAGCCGCGGCCGCGGGTGGCTGGGGGGGCTCGGCAGACGCGCCTTATACGGCCGGGCCCGGCTCACCTGGGCCGCGGCCAGAAGCGCCTTCTTTGGGCAACGCCGGGCCGGGGCCGCGCCGGGCCCGACACCCAAATATGGCGACGGCCGGGGCCGCATTCCTGGGGGCCGACCGCCGCCGTGATAAAAGGGTCGGTGTCCGGCGGTGGCACATGAGCTACCCTGCGAGCAGCGGGACGCCTCTCTGCCAGCCGTCCGACGCGCCGAGCCGCAGCCAACACAGGTAAGCCCTGCAGAGCCCCGGCCCCGCCGCCCCTCGGCGCGGCTGCCGGCCGGCCGTGAGGCTGAGCCCGCGTCCCCCGTGCTCCCGCAGACAACCGACACCATGTGCGACGAGGACGAGACCACCGCGCTCGTGTGCGACAACGGCTCCGGCCTGGTGAAGGCTGGCTTCGCCGGGGATGATGCCCCGAGGGCCGTGTTCCCCTCCATCGTGGGCCGTCCCCGCCACCAGGTACGCGCCGTCCCCTTCTGAGCCTGCCCTGAGGCTCTGGCGCAGCCAGAGCTCTGGGTCCCCACTGCCTCCCAGCCTGCTGCATGGAGGGAGGATGCCCGGCCTGCTGGGGAGCCCCGTGCTGCTGCCCGTGGAGAGGTTGCTGAGCCCCCGCTTTTCTCCCTGCAGGGTGTCATGGTGGGTATGGGTCAGAAAGACTCCTACGTAGGAGATGAAGCCCAGAGCAAGAGAGGTATCCTGACCCTGAAGTACCCCATTGAGCATGGCATCATCACAAACTGGGATGATATGGAGAAGATCTGGCACCACACCTTCTACAATGAGCTGCGTGTAGCCCCTGAGGAGCACCCCACCCTGCTCACTGAGGCCCCCCTGAACCCCAAAGCCAACCGTGAAAAGATGACCCAAATCATGTTTGAGACCTTCAACGTCCCTGCCATGTACGTGGCCATCCAGGCTGTACTGTCCCTGTATGCCTCTGGCCGTACCACTGGTGAGTGCAGGTGTCCCGCTGGCCCCAAGCAAGGATGCCCAAGACTAGTCCCTGACAGCTGACGAGTGCTCTGTCCCCAGGGCAGGACCCTTCGTGGGCTGTGTCTCAGGTGACTGCTTCTTGTTTCCCCAGGTATCGTGCTGGACTCCGGTGATGGTGTGACACACAATGTCCCCATCTATGAAGGGTATGCCTTGCCCCATGCCATCATGCGCTTGGATCTGGCCGGCCGGGACCTCACTGACTACCTGATGAAGATCCTGACTGAGCGTGGCTATTCCTTCGTCACCACAGGTACGCACTGTTCCGTGCCCCGGAACATCCCCTCTCGCTTCTGACCCTTGCGTGTCTTGGGGTGCTGCAGCTTCTTGCCCCATTGCAAGCCCTGTGAGTGCTCCCTGTTGGGAGTTTGTGTGGTGCTGGGGGTTTGGAGTCCCGGCAGACCCATGGAGAAGGTGCCAGCGTTCCCTGTTTCTCCTTTGCAATCACTGATGCCTTTTCTCCCTCCTGACAGCTGAACGTGAGATTGTCCGTGACATCAAGGAGAAGCTGTGCTATGTGGCGCTGGACTTTGAGAATGAGATGGCCACCGCTGCCTCTTCCTCCTCCCTTGAGAAGAGCTACGAGCTGCCTGATGGGCAGGTCATCACCATTGGCAACGAACGTTTCCGTTGCCCAGAGACTCTCTTCCAGCCTTCCTTCATTGGTGTGTGTGCCCCACTCCCTCTCCTCTCCCCTGCCAGCTCCCGCTCTCCAAGTCCTCCGTAGAGCTCTCGCTATGTTGCTTAACTTGTGCCTGCATTTCCCCTCTTCCCTGCCCTCAGGTATGGAGTCTGCTGGTATCCATGAGACCACCTACAACAGCATCATGAAGTGCGACATTGACATCAGGAAGGACCTGTATGCCAACAATGTCATGTCTGGGGGTACCACCATGTACCCAGGTATTGCTGACCGCATGCAAAAGGAGATCACGGCCCTGGCCCCCAGCACAATGAAGATCAAGGTAAGGCTGGAGCATGAAGGACCCAGATGCAGGAGCAGCCACCTTCTGCCCTTCCACAAACCCTGTGCCATGCAGTGGTTTCATGTTTACTGATCTCTGCTCTCTTGGCTCTTCCTAGATCATTGCCCCACCTGAGCGTAAGTACTCCGTCTGGATCGGTGGCTCTATCCTGGCCTCCCTGTCCACCTTCCAGCAGATGTGGATCACAAAGCAGGAATACGACGAAGCTGGCCCATCCATTGTCCACCGTAAATGCTTCTAAACATGTTTACATGATCACTTTGCCAACCACGCTCAGGATGACAACCTTCTAGGTTGCAGGCTGCCGAGAGCCTGCAACAGCCATGTAACTCTGTTTTGTAGTGATTTCTGGTTACTGTTGCTGCAAAGCTCCACGTGACACAGTGTATGTAAAGTGTACATAAATTAATTTATTTTACCTCGTTTTGTTTGTTTTTAAAACCAATGCCCTGTGGAAGGAGACAAAAAACTTCAAGAAGCATTAAATCACCAGTCATTCTGTCACACCCCTAATGTGATGGTCTGTCTTCATTTGCTTGGGCTCACCCATCGCCCGCTGACATAGGGTGCTGTCTAACCGGAAGGGCAGCGGGTGGTGGGGCTGAACCTCCTCAGACGTGAGTGGGACTGGGGAGGGGACAGAGCCTCAGCCTGAGGGAGCAGCTCTGGGTGACTGGGTTGCAGCTGGCTGGGCAGTGCTGGGAGCAGCCTGGGGCGTGATGCTGTGTGTTGCATCATGCAGGATGGGTGCCCACTGCTCTGCTGTGTGATCCTCCCTGGCGTGGGGAGGAAAGGGTTACCCAGAGCCTTGGCTTGCAGGTGGTTTTATTTGGCTTAGCCTGCCAAAAAAGTAGCCGTGGCACACTCCGAGGGGTGATGGACAAGGCGAGGCTGGGGCTGAGGGGAGGTGGGGGTGCAGGTTAAATAAAGAGCTTTCCACTCCACTTATGGGAAACCCGCCTGCTGCCGTGATGTCCCTGGTGGGCTGGGGGCAGCCAGGGCCACTTCCTCACCCTGCCTGACACGCGTGCCCTTGCCAATGGTCACGCATAAGGGGCTTGCTGCAAAGGGACAACTCCTTCCTCTGCCTTCCCAGAGCTAGATCCTTTGGCCAGGGACTCCCTGGGAGCCCAAAGGAAATCCCCAGGGGCTTCCCTCTGCTGCAGGCTCTCGCCTGCCTGTTTTGCCTGTGAGGAGGCAGAGCAGGGTGATAGGTGGGAAGCTGCTCCTACCTGTCTCACTTCTCTCTTACTGAGGTGGGGGGGCTCCGGAGCACCCTTTTGCTACCACTGCACCCCTCAAACAGGTGCTGAGCTTCCTCAAGGAGGTGCCCTGAAGCCCCTCCATGCTTGGCACATCTCCCTGGGTCAGGGCACACATGCAGGAGCCGGCAGGAGGACTCCTCCTGGAGCACAGGGCCCTGGCAGGAAAGCAGTGCTTGAGTTTTGTGGGATACAGCAGTGCTGGGAGAAAAAGGTGATTTTCAGCTAAATTTCCAGCCCAGGAAGGTGTTTTGCTCTGCTGTAATTATGCTAAGGATGAACTTGGTTTGCATTTTGGCTGGTTTTATCTTCATTACAGTGAGGCCCATACATTAGTATGCTTTTTTTGTCACCCTGTCCCAAAGGAAAGCTTGCAGGAGGATCCTTCCCTGGTATCTGTGGGCAGAGAAGCCCCTGGGCAGCCCTAGGAACTCCTGAGCAAACACTGAGTGTCGGGGCTTGGACTGGAAAGCAGGAACACAGTTGCTTCTTGAAACACAAACAGGAGCTTTTACTTGCCATTTGTGCAAGTTGTTGCATAGTGGCACCATACTTCTTCTGACAGCTCTGTGCTGGGTTTTGGGGAGATGCTTAACTAAGTCTTCAGTACTTGACCCCCGATTTTGGGTTCAGTTGTGGCTTAAGTGGAATTATGAGATGGATTTTAGGACCTGCTTCTGTTATTTGATTAAAAGGCAGTTTCGGAAGCACAGGTGAGATGTGTTTCTTTTGTTTGCCAAAGGGAACTGGCACCCTGACACACTTCTCTTGGGCTCCCAAAATGCAGAAACAAAAAGCACTTTGACCTACAGTATTTATTGGGTTTGGCTTTGCAGAGGGAACCTGAACACTCCCTGAGCACCAACTCCAGTACAGCTCTGCTATGTACTCAGTGAATTCCCCATGAACATTTGGCCAATGATATTTGTTCAGTGAGGTTTAGTAAAAGGATAAAATAGAAGCCACTTGAAAAGTGCAATTATTTTATCGCAGGAAACTCCTAAGCAACAAATCTTTATTTCCGAATCTTTATTTCTGAAAGTGAAGCATTTCAATGCTTCAAAAAACCAAAGCCCTTCAAAGAACAGTTGTTTTAAACTCCAAACACTTGTATTTTATAGGATTTTTTTTTTTTTTTGCTGTTATTTCATTAATCTGCATAAAAATATCATCAAATGGAACACTGCCTGGTAGGGTTTCTTTCTTCCTTTCTTTTTTTTTTTTTTTTTTTGAACCAAACAGGCACTTTCATTTTAAAAATAATTGAAAAGGCTGTTCAGATGTATAGATTGCCATGGTGCATCTCCTGGGGCTAGAAAAAGGAGCACATTGAGGGTGACTGTAACCTATTGATCAGCTGATGGATTTGCAGGCAGTTGCTGGTATGGAGGTGACAGATGTCAGGGTGGGCAGCTTTAGTGATGGGGCCACTGGGAGCATCCCCTGGCCTCAGGCTCTTTCCTGGGAAGCGCTGGCAGCTTTGCAGATCCTCTTCAGTCCCTCGGGGGCAGGAGAGCCTCTGAGGGGACCAAAAGGATGCAGCTTGAAGCCTGGGGAATTAAGGTGTAATTGCAGCTGGCGAAGGCTCTGGCTTATATTTGTTCAGGACTTGAAAAATAAAGCAGCTTCTGATCGCTATGCAGTGAGGAAAGCAGGGATTATTGCTGACTCCCACTGGGGAATGAGAAGATGATGGAGAAACCTTTCATTTCCCAGGGTGTCCTCTTCTCCCCGCTGCCAGGACATCTTGTCACCCTTGAAACTACGCTGCCTGGTGCAGAACCGGGGCCAGCAGGGTGCAAACTGCAGCGATCCTGGGCAGCTTATCCCTTGTGTTTGCAGGGACCACAGCCAAACCCTGTCTTGTCTGAGCTGCTCAAGGCTGTGCTCTGCAACTAAAATGTGCAGCTCGGAGGCAGCTCCGGCCGCCGTTGTTCAGGGAGTGCCACAGGCAGCCCCGGAATGAGCCTCTCTTTAACCCCACCTCGGGGAGCTGCACATATATAGATAGATCCCTGATAGCAGCTTTCTTCCTTGGCACATCCCTGCCACCGGTAATACCCTCTAAATATGTTCTCCCTGCCCTGCTGCGCCCTCACTGCTTGGCTTCCAGCAGCTTCTCTTCCTTCCAGGGAAAACAAGGCTTGAAAGCTGAGAAATCTCACTGCTGGAGGGAAAAGGAGGAGGGAAAAGGGTTCTCACACATGCTCAGCGATGAGCAGCCTAACACCCATGACAACAGGCATCAGTCCTTGACCCTGGCTCCAGGAGGTGTGAGGACCCGAGCTGTATTTGCAAAGGAGGTCATGTCTCGTGGCTCTACTGGTGAGGTTGTCCTCTTTCACCAAAGCAGGAGTGCTTCAAGTAGGGCTTCAGGTCCATGAGTATAAGGGCACATTTGTACGGATGCAGCTCTGTCCTTTTCCCAGGGGAAGAGCTGCACTGGTGCCAGCGCACGCAGGCAGGGACAAAGATGTTCCCACAGACAGTGCAGCTGTGGATAATGACCCTTCATCTCACACCTACTGGTCCCTCAGACACAGATATCACCTAAGCTAGTCGAGTGCAAAATAAAGTGAGTTTACATTGCCATTAACGGCGGCTGGTGCTGAGCTTAGGTTGCTGGTGTTGTGTTGGCTAGGTCAGAGCTGGGAAGGGGACACCCAGAGAACAGGGGAAGGGCTGGTCACCGGCATGGTGCAGGACCCACAGCACTGCCAGCCATGATGGGGAGCAGAGAATGACAAGACAGTCCTGCCATTCCCAACCCCCCCTGTGGCTGCAGGGAAATGGGTGGCTGCAGATAGAGGGATGGGAGCCCAGCAAGTGGAGGCAGATCTGAAGCAGATCAACCCAAAAGAAGCCATCCAGGTTTCTGCTTCTGTAAGGTTTCTTAATTCCCTTTAGCAACTGTAATCCCAAAGAATGGTTAAAATAACAGAGGCATGAAGGCCTAAACTGGTTTGAGTTTGCTGGTGATGAACAGTGCTGTTATGGGCTATCTGCCTGTGGAATACAGCCAAAGAACACTGCAGGGAGCTCTGCGTGCTCAGCGCTACATCCCATGCTGCAAGTGAAGTGGTGCTGGACCTACCTAATCCCAGCAGCACTGCTGCAGGTGATGTGCCATGTTTCTGTGACCACAGGAGCCAAGCAGTTTACACTGGGAAGTTGGTTTCCTCTGTGACCATGAGCAAGTCAACACTCATGGCTCTGTCTGTTGCCAGCAAAGTGGCTTTTCTATCTCAAAGGAAGATAATGAGGAATAGCTAATGCTCATGAAGGGTTTTGAGATGTTGTCATAGAAGGTGCTTGGGGAATGTGAAATACTTGTGATCCCAAATTTAGCTCCGAAAGTCACGCAGCCCAGTTTCCTGGCACAAATACCAGAAAAAGTCTGGAAATCTGAATGTTTTCCAGGCACAGCCACAAGCGGAGGCTGCAGCTGCTGGAGGTGCCAGGGATCTCCGGCTGTGGCTCCAGAGAGTCCATTGCCTTGCCCAGCACTCTTCCTCCCGAGCTGTTCACACCAGCAACCCAGAACACCAGCAGTTCCTGTCCTTGCTCTGGGTGTGATGCCTCCATACTTGGTCTGCAAGAGGATAGGATTATTCTTCACTTAATTAAAGTGGTAAGTTCAGGAAGATTGTAGCGTTAAGGTCCTTTCCAACCCTAACTATTCTATGATTCTGTGATTCTGTGATTCTGTGATTCAATCCAGTCAACTCAGGGAGAATACAAGAAATCTCTCTTGGGATAAATGTTTTAGGAAAACCATGGCAACTGATTTTAGATCTACTACTCTGAGATTTACTTCCTCATTTTGTTTTCTTTAGCTCACCGAAGCCAGCCCATCCTGGCTGAGACTGCACGATCGAGGGGTTATGATCCCTCTGTTAATGTGTGACTGGTTAAATGCCAGACAGGTTAATAAAGAAGATTGATCTGCTTAGACAGCAAAATATGGCATTAAGTGGAAGTGCTAAAATCCAAAGTCCAAGTTAAAAAGGGTATCATTTCATCCATGAGGTGCTTAACCTCTGCTGGCACCTCGCTTTATTTTTTCCTAGTACTTGCTGCACATGTTCGTGTGCGGAGAAGCAACTTGACATAACCCCTGTCATATCTTAACTGCTATCCAGAAGCCAGGGGTAGCTCTGCCTAGACTGGAGGTGCTTGGTTTGGTTCCTCATTGGCTACAGCTTCCCATGGGAAAGGCTGCATCGGGATCGCAGGCAGCCCAGGAGAGCACCTGCTGAGCCTGCATCGCTGCTTGAAAATAAAAGGGGAGAGCAAAGAATAACATGGAAAACATTGCAAGGTCAGCAGACGGCACGGGGAGGGCCTGTGCCTGGGCAGGGGATCTGGGCAAGGACAGGACAAATACCAGAAGCTGCGGACACGGAGACACAGCCAGGTAAGGAGGAGGCGTCTGGGATGATCTGCAGCACAGGAATGACGGGGAAGGCTCCTGTATTGACATTACACTCAGTATTAATGTTTATGATTTGTGCAGGTTAGATTTGACCTACTTCAGCCAAGTTCCAGCCCATTTATCCAGTCTCATCTGCCCTCGATTTAACGATTTGCAAACCTGATTCATGCAAGTGGTCCTCACTGAAGCCACTGAGAAGACAACGGATCTGGTTAATATTTATGTGCTCGTATGATCAGGTCCCACATGAACAAAACAAGGCCATAGCAATAAAAGCAATCAGATGAGAAAGCAGAAGGGAGGAAGAAGGAATAATTCATTTATTGTTGTAAGTTCAGAACCTGGCAGCGCTTGAGCCCATGAAGGAAGAGATTAAAGAATTGTTATTTTCCTGAAACATGTAAGATGCATACATTAAACTATTGCCTGTTCTGTAGTGATTTTATTACTGATTTCACGGTTCATATCCATTTTTCTCCATTTTCTGTGGAAGAATCAGTCTGAATTAAGGACCAGTTGAGCAAATGAGGGTATAGAAGAAAATGGAACGCAGTAAGACCGAAGTCTGGACCACAGGTATTCTGTAGCAGTAGTAGCTTTGGCAAATAAGATAGATCAGAGGGGAAAAAAAAGTGTTTAAGAGAAAAAGCTTTATGACATAGCTGTTGTCCCATTGGTTTTGTGCTGGGAAAGAGCACTGAGCTGCAGAGCTGGAAGCGAGGGCAGGCTCAAGCCCTGAGGAGTTACTTTCCTTCCCAACCCTGGTTTATCTCTGACTGGCAAGATGATAAGTGGCTTCTGAGTAGTTTTGGAGAAATTACCATAAACATACTTACCACATATGGGAACGGTGTTTTTATATGGTAAGTGCAACCGTGAGCAGGGTTTGCTATTGCTAAATGAATATTTAAAGCAAACGTGTGATAAGTTCTTCAGTGGCAGTTTCACTTGTGAGTCACGTTGCACAGTCCCCAGCCATGACCCTCTCTATTTATAAAGCCATGCCTTGCTATATCTGACTTGCTAAATAAGCCTTCCAAATTGCGGAGGGGGTTCTGGTGGCATATTACGGGATGCAGGGAATAATTTAGAAGAGTAAGGGAAGTTAGAAAGGGCATGGTGAATCTCCTCACGCCTGCTGCCTTCTGAGGAGTAGAGCTAATGTGCTGCTTGGCTTTTTCACTGTGAAGAAGCCCCGGAGTCAGGGGCTGTTGACCAGTCTGCTGGGCACAAGGTGGGGGAAGAAGAGCAGAGCAAGGATTCATCTGAGCCGAGCGCCTGGCTGTGTTTTAGGAGGTGTGAGCAGCAGGATGAGGTCAC
The DNA here is from genome assembly GCF_963264785.1 of Psittacula echo. Taxonomy (NCBI): domain Eukaryota; kingdom Metazoa; phylum Chordata; class Aves; order Psittaciformes; family Psittacidae; genus Psittacula; species Psittacula echo. Next base: position 30,878,357 of record NC_137738.1, on the reverse strand, counting down.
CCCAGGGAAGCATGCCCAGAAACCCACTGCAATCCAGCCGGCTGGTTCGCTCCCTGTGCACGGTGCCTGCAGGCACAGTGCGGAGCTGCTGGAGCTGGTCCTTACTCTAGGAGCTAGTCCCTGGCCAGCCAGTGTGGAGGAGCTCAGTGGGGGTCCCCGCTGGCATCTGCACAGGGCCCTGCCGCACATGAGAGCTCTTTCCGGGTCGCTGCCCGCCGACTGGCTGCCAGCCATGGGTGCCTCGGTGCTGACAGGGCTTAGACGTGCGCACATCTCTACAGCTGCCCTGGAGCTTGATGTGGGGCTGGCGAAAACAGTGTGCTCCCAAGTGCTGGGCTGCAGAAGCCCTCCCAGACACCACATCAGCGTCCGCGTCTGGCACAGAGTATCTGGCACCACCTGTGCAGATTGGCGGGGCTGCAGAGCTGCCTGGTTCTGAGATTTTAGTGACTGGAGATACTGGTTTTATTCCTGCTTGCCTCTTGTGCTTCCTGGAGCTAACTGCTTTTTGGTGGACCCTGTTTGACTCTGAAGGACTTCATAGGAAGCTGATTTCTGCTCTGCACAGCCTAGCAAGGCTGGGCTACCATAGTGTTCATTCAGCTGTGCCAAGCACCCTCCTCTGCAGCAGTCAGTCTGAGCACCACGGGGACAAGTGTACTGAAGCAGTCACATAATGGTACAACTCCAAATGAGTTAGCGTTTCACAGCCAGAGGGAGATGCTGCTCTGCCCTTGCCGGAGTAGGGGATCAGGATCATGAGGATAGCAGGGATGACCATACAGCTGTGGGAGTGCCAGCAGCACAACCCAGAGTCCCAGACTCCTGATTTCCTCTCCCAGGAGTAAAGCTGCTGTTAGCAAAATGCATGGCTCAGGTTTGCTCATGGATAACACCAGTGTTTCTCCTAAGTGAGCACATCGCTGGTATTGAGCATCTTCAGTGAGCTTGGCTCAGTGCAGCTTCTTTAGTTCTGTATCCCCCCAGTTCCCTCACCTTGTCCATCACCCCTGATCCAGGGGAGCGGTTGGTACTGGCAAAGGAGCTGGAAAGCTGCACAGCCAATTCCTTCACTGCTCCAAAACCAGCCCACCTGCAGCACCCTTGGTCCCATTGGAAGGGAGACCAGCACACAACCCTCCACATGCACTTGAAGCTGACACTTAGGGTGTGTTTCTGGACATTGATGGTTTGTTTTGCACGGAGGCCCTGGGAACAAGGGGGCCCAGCTACCTTCTGTTCTCTGTGCCACCATGGTGGGGCATGCAGGGAGAGGTCTGATTCATGGGTGGCTCGGGCTGGATTCACACCAACAAGCAGGGGAGATGAAAGTCAGCCTAACTACTGCCGCTCTTCAGAGCCAACAGGTTTCCTGTGCCGAGTAGGTAATCCATTACGCACAATATACGCAGATGTCAGCACTTTCCAGGGCCGCTGCTCACAAGTGGTGCACAGGTTTTTCCAAGGGCATCCATTTGTCAAAACTGTTCCCAAGATATTTCCGGTGCCTGTGGGGGAAGCGGTGCTTCAAACCAGGGCTTTTCCCGCTGGGCACAGGTTGTGCTTACCCCCCGTCCTCTGTGAACCAAAACCTGTGTGGCGGCAGATTTGAGGTATCCGTTTCGTAAGGATGCTGCAGGGTCCGTAGCTGCTGTTGGAGAGCAGCTGGCCTTATTGGTGACTGTCCTTGCTTTGCTGGAGTATTTTAGGATAGAGAGCACTAGAGGGGTGAGACAGGTGCCTGAGGACAAACGTATTCAACATTTAATCTGGAGAGACCCGAGGAAATGGCTGTGGTGTTTGCTTTTCTGTGGTTTAAATCAGTGCTGTGTTCTGCTGAACAGCTCGGTATTCCTCCAGGAGGTAATGAGGAATCCCTGAAGACGCAATGGGAGGTTCTACAAATTCCTGGGCAGCACAAAGAGCTGCAGACAAACCCTGTGCTGAGGTAGGCTGGTGGTTTAATTAAGGAATGGAGGAGGCCAGGTTGCATGTCACCCCATGCAGAAGGGGTGGTGGGGAACAGAGCAGTGTCAGACCACAGGCCAGCATGGCTGGTGTCCAGCCCCGCTGGCTTCTCTGCAGTGCTGACAGACGGGCTGAGCCTCTGCCACAGCACTGTCCCACTGACAGCCATGATCCACCAGCTTGTGTCTCACCCTCCCCAGGCTTCCTTGTCGTGCTTTGCTTTGCTTTGCTTTGCTTTGCTTTGCTTTGCCTCATGGCAGCACCGCAAATGGCTCCATCCCACCAGCAGAGCCAGGTGGGATGCTGAGGTGAGGAACCTGGACCCAGCTTGGTCCTTCCTGAAAACAGAACTGCGAAGCTGGGGTCCAGTCAGTAGCACTTAGTATTTATGTGAGTGCTCAGGCTCTAGCTGGGGTTGCTACTGAGCCAAAGGCAGGTGCACGGTGAGATTTTAATCACCCTTCTCAGTGGAGGCTAAATGAGCCCTGACTACACTGGCGTTTCCCAGTGCAATAGCCAAACCTCTGATCAAGCCTCTCGCTAGCTGCAAACACCCGCACACATGGGGTTTGCACATCTGCACACTCCAAGGGGTTAAAAATAGATCCCCCCCCGCCAATGGCACATATTATGTCCATTTAAAGGTGTACCATGCCTTCCATGCATATGCATCCTGGCACTCCTCTGTGAGACCTGAGAAAATGCCTTCATGGGGGTGACATTTTGTTCAAGACCCTTTGTGGTTTTTTACAGCGCGACTGCCCCAGCTAGCTCCCCTCTGAAGCACTGTTTCAGGGGGGCTGCATTTACTCCCCACTGCCCTGTTCTGAATGGGACCTGCAGCATGACCGCCAGCACGTTTGTGGTGCTCTCACTCCTGCTGCTGTGGTGGTCAGCAGCTGATGAGTTTGTTTTTCTGAGCAAGGCAGGGACTCACTGTCTAAATGAGTAACATGTTTTCATTTCCTTTCCTCTCCTCTCCTCTCCCTGCCCCCTTTCCCTTCCTTTCCCTTCCTTTCCCTTCCTTTCCCTTCCTTTCCCTTCCTTTCCCTTCCTTTCCCTTCCTTTCCTTTCCCTTCCTTTCCCTTCCTTTCCCTTCCCTTCCCTTCCCTTCCCTTCCCTTCCCTTCCCTTCCCTTCCCTTCCCTTCCCTTCCCTTCCCTTCCCTTCCCTTCCCTTCCCTTCCCTTCCCTTCCCTTCCCTTCCATCTTTTTGATCCTAATGGTGACAGGGAAGACTCGTTACAAAAAGCACTGTCCTTTCTGCCACTTGTTCATGTCAGCCATGTGGGTTGGTGGTGCTACTTTTGGGGTGGACATCCCAGCAGATACCTTGCACGTGTTCCTCTGTGTGTCTGCCACGTCTGTGCTGTAGAAAACAGCTGGAGCTGGTTGCATCAGCCACCCCAGCTCACACATGACCCACTCCTGGCCCCATCGGCGCTGCCACCTCCCACCACAAAAGAGGCGGTAGAGAGATGCTGTGTCCTGAACACAATGCAACCACAGCATGGATAGGGTCCATTCCCAGCCAGCACTGCAGGGCAGGGGGTTCCCACGCACAGCTCCCGCAGCCAAGGAGGCTGCTTGGGATGCGGATGGGATGAGGTGATCAGTGTAGCACAAGAGCGGGCACCTGGGCAGATTGAGAAGGCAAAACAAAGCTGAGCTGCTGCAGGTCCTGCCATGGAAGGGAGCAACAAGGTGGGAACTGGCGCGGTAACACTGGTCTGCACCCTTGGAAGTGTGTGCTGCCGCCGCAGTGGCCAGGAGCAGGGAGCAAGGCAGGGTGCCCACAGCACAGCACAGGGGTGCCATCAGTTTTCCTCCATAGAGCGACACTGGCAGGAGCCACGTGCTGCTTGAAAAGAGACTTTCTCTGCTGGCACCCACCAGGTCACACACAGCCCAGGCCACTGCCTCGCGCCATGTGAAACTCAAGAAAGCCTGGATAACCTCCAAAAGGCAGGCGAAATTCCCATATCAAGCAAGCCTTGCTCCAGCTCTGCTAAAGCCCAGCGAGGTTTGCCTACGTGGGAGGACCTGGGTGCTTTTATAAGGGGCTTTATTCCTCCCTCGGGAGCCCCCAGCCAGTCAGCACAGCCGAGGCCATATTAGGGATGCTGTTCCCGATGTCCAGACTGCACGCTCCATCACATTCCCCATAGGAAGGCTCCTCATGAGGTCCTCTCTATCCTGCCTTAAAGAGGCAGCGAAAGCGGCGGCTTCCAGGAGAAGGGCAAGAGAGGATGAGGCCCAACTGCTTGTCCTCTAAGCCAGCACTCTTTCCAAACAGGCAGCAGTGAGAACAAGCCAAGATAACAGCAGGGAGGGAAGGGGGAGCCATCAGCCTGCCCCCAGCCTACGCTTTTTGTTCACAAGGCTGCCTTTGCCTTCCCCACCATTTCCCAGTTTCCTTCTGCTGCTCCTGGGCAATTTTGGAAGCAATTTAGGAGCTCAGCTCAGCAGCTGAGCCTTGATCCTGTTACCTGGGACTGAACCTTGGCAGGGCACAGCACTGCTCCATCAAGAGGCTGGGACTCCTGCACACTGCTGGGCACCAGATGGGGCAGGGAACCCCTCCTCGGGGGGCTCCCTGCATAGCCCCCCTCCTGCCCCCTGCCCCGCTGTGATGCCCTCCTCACCCCCCATCCTCAGCTGGAGCCAAGAAGTCCTTTGGAGCTGCTTCTTTAGGTGGGCTGGGGAAGAGCTTTTAGCACTCGAACTGGTGCTGGAGATGCTTCACAAGGAAGGTAGATGGCTGTGGCACCTTCAGTGGATGATCTCAGAGCATGCAGTTGTGTCAGCAGAGGTCCATAAACAGAGTTTATGTTGGGATGAGGTTTATTTTGTGTTGAAGACCTATGGTTTCCAGGAGGAGGAACAATGAGATTAGGTTATGCTGATTTCCCAGGCTGACAGTGAAATCAGCCGAGAGTCAGCATTGAGCTGACACTAACTTCTAGTGTTTAAAATCACATTCAGGAACATGCACTTGAGCGTGGCCTGCTCCTTAGCCCCCTCATTGCAAATTCTGTGGTGTTTTTTCAAGCAGTAAATTATTTTCCACAATTCATTTCTTATTACCCCCCAGTTTACTCCCTGGGAAACCAAAGCCCATCGCTGCACAGGCTGGTGCTAGATTCAGGAGTGGCACTGGGCCCCATGACAGGCAGGTCCCAGGTTTGCACATAGGGAATGGTGAGGCATGCGGGTTCCTATGCTGCAAACAACAGCCTGAAGCCACAGGAAAAGCTTCTGTCCCCATGACCTAGAGGCCACGGGGACGATCTGAAGCACTGATCATTCCAGCAGCACCTCCTCACTGCTGGGAGATGGGGAGCAGGTTTCAGCACAGGTGCCTCCGTTTTCCCCCCAATGCATTTGTGTTCTCCCCATGACAGGTTGGTTCTCAGAGGCAGCCAGCCCATGACGGAGACTTGTATTCCTTTGCTTGTGGCAAATGCTGTACCAGGCTCTTGGGTGCTGTGCTGTGATACAGGAGCGAAAACAGGAGAGAAAAGCATGCATGGGATTGAAAAAGGAATATGAAGGGGAACACCAGTAAAAGTTATCCCTATTAGCAGCTGGATTGCTGTCCCAGAGCTCTAGAGGGGAGGGGGTATGAGCAGAGAATAGCTTTGTGCAGCATTATGAACTCAAGATAAGGTTGGGGGAAATCGTGTGGGCTCAGACACTTCTCCAGCACCTCCCTCTCCCTGAATGGGTGCACGCAGGCTGCCTCCTGCCTTGGCTCATCCTGAGGCTGCTCAAGCAGGAGATAAAAAGGGCAGGTGAGGAATCTGTTGTGATTCACCTGCCTCTTCCTCGGCTGGCATGTAAACCTGGCTTTTTATCAGGCTGAGTAGGCACCTGTAAATGTGTTACTGAGGGCAGTGCCTTGACAAGCACTCCTAGAAAGGTGGATGGAAAGCGTGGACCTTCACCAAGGCTCAGAGGAGCAGCTGAGGTTGCTGCTGTGGGTGCTTGGGGACACAGCCACTCGGAGCTATAGTGGTAAAAAGCTTCAAGGGCTCTGAGAAAAAGGTGAGATTTGCACAAGTAGCAGGATCAGTGCTCAGAGCTGCTGGAAGGGGGGCTGCAGGGCTTCCCCTGCAGCCCATGCTGGCCAAAAGTGAATTTCCCAGAGCTCTGGATAACAGCATCAGGATTTCTGGGGGACCTTTCCACTACCACTGGCTAACCTGGTCCCCAGAGCATTTGAACTGGCTCTTCTGATCCTTCTTCCATGACACTGTTACCCTGTGGGCAGCTGGTGCAGACCTAAAAGGGATAATAGCCCGTGAAACCAAAGAACCCGCGTCTGAGGGATTAACCAGGCTTCTATTAACAGAGCAATGGCTTGTTTTGTGAAGCGATCGGGACAGCTACCCCTAGTATTTGGCAGAGTTTCCCTGATCTAGGTGAAGGTGGAGTTTCACAGGTCTAGGGAGCCTGTGTTTTTGCCCTGCCTGGCAAATACTCTCGCTGGTTTGGGTTTTATACTGTCAAATACTTTAAACCCATGGTTGTCTATGAGAAACAGCTTATTTCTTTTCCCTGTTTTCTCTCTCCTCCAGACTTTACCCAGGCAATAGCTCAGCAGCCCAATCTCAGATCATGACAGCTCCTGCTTCGGCTGGAAGCCAGTCTGCCAATCTGAAAGATGTGTTGACATGTAATTTTACACTCCTGCTACACATAAGCTGTCCGCTGTTCCCCCTCATTGCCCGGAGCCAGAGACAGGGGCAACGGCAAAAGACCGCAAGACAGAACCTTCTGTAAACTACATGTTTCTGTGACCACAATATGCAGAACGACATCAGTGGTCATTTTTCATTACCTGCCACCTTTTGCATACAAATCAGGCAATCTCTTTGCTATGACTTTGCTCTTATTTCTGTCAGAAATCAGAACATTTCCCTGGCCAGGCTGCTGTCCTCCCTAGAGAGAGGATCTGGTGCTCCCATTCAAAAGGAGGTAGTAGAGGAGATTGGGACTCCTGGGGTTTGGCATTGATCAGTCACCTGTCATGGATCTGGTTTGAAAGTCTCAACCTACCTGACCACCTGGCTTGCTACCTGTAGGAGAGCAATAATAAGGATTAAGAGGCATAACTGACCTCCTCAGGGGAAAAGTGCTTAAAAAGGAAAAAGCTTGTTTAGAATTTCAGTGTTATGGTTTGAATGGTGTCTTTATTTCGTTTTTTAATGAACGGGAAACCCCAGCAATACATGCAAGGGAGGAAGTTCAAGTGTTAACATCAACCACGTAAATATTGTAGTTCCTCATTCAGGAATCATTTAATAACTGCTACTCTCAGCCTCTGGAAGTCTCTGCCATGAGGTAGTGAAGCCAAAACTCACTAGGATTAAAAAAATAACAATGTTTATACAGCTACGCTGAGAACATCCAGAGGCCAGGGAATGATTCTTGTCTGGCACATGCGGAGCTACTTGGCTGTAGCTGGAGGGGTAAGGGAGGAGTTGTCCTTCCAGGACAGTCTCAGCATCTTCCCCTAGAGCTGTTGGATGTCTCTGGAGCTGGATTGGGCTGGTGGCTGGGCTGGAGGGACATTGGCTCCTGTTTCTTCGTAGTTGTTGTACTGTAAGACTGATCGTGGCAGGCTGTGTGGAGCCAACAGGCACCACTGCTGCGTGCATCCGCCTGAGGTAGCATGTGATTTTCAACCTCATCGCTGCTGGGTGTCTCTGCATGCTTCTGTTACAGGTCTTTTTATACAAATGGTCCCCAGTTATTTTCCAAACCTAGCGCTGCTGCCAATCCACCAGGAACCGTGGGATGTATGGGCAAACTGTAGGATGGGGCTGCTCTGCAAAGGAGAAACTGGAGCTGGACTGTGAAGGTGCAGCTTACCTTGTAGCACATGGCTGGCTGGGCACTCATTTTCATGCCAGCAAGGGATAAAGGCCATAAATCCAGTGCAGTACAGTGGAGAGGAGGTGCGGAGACAGCTACTATAATACTACGTTATTCACGTAGTGCTGATACCTTGCAGGCTGGTATGAAGAGCAGATGCCTGCTCTGGAGAGTGTAGAGTTTAGGGAAAAATGGAGAAAATGGGAACTGAGAGACTGCGCACCAGGATCTGGTGTTTGTCATTCTGGCATTTCGTATGTGATGGCTGAGAAGCAGGTTAGTGATGGGCAGTAGGTTTATGGGCATGACAGGATAAGTTTGGCCCTGCAAAAGGTAAACCCTTTCTTCTCTGTCAGGAAGGGAAGCAATCAGAGAGTATCGGTGTACCTCTGATACAGCTGCATCTTCCCAATCTGGGGACAGAAGTTCTGTGGGAAGGAAAAGCCATAAATGATTGTTGCTCTAAAATGATAACTGGGAAAAGCAGCAGCCTTTTCATAGACACAACTGCCAATCTAAAACTGTGCAGGTCGGCTCAAATTCACATTTTGTACAAAATAACATTTTCTAGAAGGAAAGCAAATGCTGCAGACCCCAGAGCTTGCCCATCCATTAATGTCAGCTGCTCGTATGGACTGAGCAGAATATCAGAGTAAGAAATCAGAGTCCCAGTGAACTGGGGAATAGCCTGCTCTCCTCTCTAGCCAGCACTACTGCCACAGACCTCTCCAGTGCTGCCTTCAGTTATGGGTGGTTTTATACCAATTGTCCCCTGCCATTTTTCAAGAAACACCCTCAGTTACAGCAGGGCATGGTGAGACTGCAGTGGGACCACAGGGGTACCACTAAGGGCAATGGGAGAAGGCAGCAGGGACAACCCATCTGCCACTGGAGCCCTCAGTGGGGATAATGAATGAGCGCAACAGCTCCCAAATGTATTTTCTGGAATAGCACTGAGGCAGGGAAAACCACTGCATCTGCCTGGTTTTCTTCTAGCAAAGCACATCAGCAAGGCTCCTGCACGTCTCCCTGGGACAGGGCACCCTGTATGGCACAGCATGGCGAGAAGGCGCACTCAGAAGGAGCTCCTTGCTCATTTTTGGAGCTGTTGTGTGACGGCAGGCATGTCAGCAGTGCTATTTCTGTGCCTGTCTTCCCGGTAGATGCACTGCCCAGGCTCTGCTCCCTTGTAGCTCCATCACCGCCTGTCCCTGAGAGCAGCCAACAGGGTCGAAGGAAGCTGAAGAAGCTCTAACTGGTTTCAAAATGGGGCTTAACAGGTTTATGAACACAGCTGTATTCTCGTTTACACCAAGGCACTATGGGGTGTTCTGAACAAGTGGTTTAGGGACACTTAAAGAATCACCATCAAAGCTATTAGCAAAAGTAGTTTTAATGTGAATTTATAAAAGCGAATTTAACAAAGTTTGATGGCAAAGGTTCATTCTATTACTGCATGGATGAAACATACAAAGGAAAATCGAGTTAGAATTGATTTAGAATTATTTATACAGAGACTGAAGATGCAAAAGGGTAAAGGAGATGCTCCCACTGAGTCAGAAGGTTCAGAGTAGACCCCCTTGCTTTCTAAACCTCTGATGGAGCTTAGGTGTGACTAGGTCCAATCTTGGTCCCAGGCTTGGTCTGTAGGGTTGCATGTGTAATCCATTGGGATTCAAAGGACATCAGCAAAAGGTGGTCTTAATATGATGTTGCAAAAGGTGGTCTTAATATGATGTTGTAAAAGGACCAGTTCCTCCCATATGGGGTTTTTTGACCCAGCAGCAGACTGCAGTTTTAAGGTGGATCGCAATGTCTAGCAGCTGTCTAAGGATATTTGCAGTTTAAGGTGGAACACAAGATGGAGTAGCAGTCCATCACTGACTGATTTGACATCTAAAAAGTGAGCCAATAGGATGTACTGCAGTCACAACAGCGACTTTTAGTAGAGATCTGAGATAATGACATTCATGCTATAACTGCAGTAGGTTAGCTAAATCATTTTACACACACATGCAGAGACACATATATATATATATATGTATATATATTTATGCATAAAGGTATTCCAGTTAAAAATTCCCCTGGAGTTCAGTGCAATATTCACTTCCAATATCTCAGCATTGGATTGGGTTGAGGCTTGAGGAGTGGGGAGTCTTCAGCCTAGGCCCCATGACCAGCTTTTGGGAATGGTTCTCTGGACTTTGCAAAATTGAGATTTCATGAGCTCTGAGAGGTGCCCCACTCAGGGGGAGATCCTGGTCTCAGCCCACTGAGCTTCAGGACTGCTCGGAGGGCTCGCTTAGCACCACTGTTTGTAGGGTCGCAAGGTTGTTGGCTTTAGTCATCAGCAAATTTCCCTCCTGGACACAATCTGAGCTGGTAGTTACAGTGGTACTGCTCCACTCAGGCTATGACCGAGGTGAGGATTGTTCCAAGGCTGCCAGGGGATGACTGATTATTCCTGCTGCCACTTCCCACCTTGGCCAGGCAACAGGAGTTTCTGATAGGGTCTAGGGACGTTCCAACACCCAACTCATTACACAAAAGCCAAGGCCTGATGGGAATTCCTGAGATCCTAGAGTAGCCTAGAGGAGGAGAGAATGCACACACAACATTGCAAAGCGTCAACCTGTCCATGTAAAAACTTACAGCTATATTCTGCTTGATCTGAGCAAACCAGTTAAACTAAGTCCATGTGCTTATGGTAGCGTATCAATGTACTGTACAGGCAGAGGTGCTGTGTACCGCCACCATCCCCTCACATTAAATCCATTTTGTTACACTGGGCAGCTGGGCAAGTGTTTTCCATCCTAGGAATCCGTGTCAGCTCGCACTTTTTCACTTGTGCAGGTTAGGGGAGGCACAGGGCAAGGAAGAGAAACTGTTTGCCTCCTTATTGGAAAAGAAGCAGCAGCTTCCTGGAGCTGCTTCTGGAAATCCATCAGTGCCCCCGTGTGTTGAAGCAGTGGCCGAAGGGGCGGCAGGAGAACCAAGCCCTGTGCACGGTGGGGTGGAAATCAGGCTTGTGGCTACCCAAAATGCAGCGTTTGTGACCCCTCAGCCCAAGGGTTGGGGCTGGATGAGAGGGTCATGCTCATTCAGAGGTGGTGTGAGGCCATGGCATCGCAGCAACGCTCCCCAGGACACTCGTATTTCTTGAGTGTGATGCCTTAAATACGGAGTCAGAGAGAAGGGAATATCCAGAAATGGCTCAGGGGCCACAGGGTGCAGGCGCTTGGCAGGGACATGGTGATCAGCCGTGCTGTGTCTGAGTGCAGCCAGGCTGGAAGAGGAAGGCCAGCCGCAGAGGCTGCCCTATTTTCTGCATTCACCTCCAAAGCACTTCATTTCCCAAGTGACTGCAGCTGCCTAACACGGGGCTGGATTAGGCAAATCCTGTTCTGGCATTCACTGGAGATGGGTTTTTAAAGCAGATTAATGCAAAACAGGGAAAGGTCCCTGTTGTTGCAGCTGTCTTCATCTCCTTTCAGCAGGCCCCTTGCTGCTACCCATCTTTTTGTCTTGTAGGAGCAGAGCTTAAATCAGCAATCCCCCCTGCGGTGTTGCTGCACAGAAAAGGAACTGTTGTTGCAAATGCATGAATTCTGGCACATGGCATGGACCCTCCAGTATTAGATGTCCCCTGGCAGTAGCAGGGCACAGAGTTTGAAATCTGGGGTCCTGTACCCCGCCGTGGCCTGGCCATGGCTCACCCTGGCGCAGGAGGCAGTAGTGTGGGTGACGGGGGCTGCTGCGTGTGCAAGGTGATCCTCAGTGTGCCAGGGCAGAACGTGGGGCCTGCTTCTGTGAGACTGTGCCTGGTCTGGGTCATGCTTCTCAGATATGGCCAGAGGGTTGGCAAGGCTGCAGCGCTTACGCCTAAATCTATTCTGTTATAATGTACTGCTCTGCTCTGTTCTAGTCTAGTTGAGTTCATGTTTAGCCTAGCCTAGCCTAGCCTAGCCTAGCTGAGCCGAGCCTAGCTGGGCCTAGCCGAGCCGAGCCTGGCCTAGCCGAGCCGAGCCGAGTCGAGTCGAGCCGAGCCGAGCCGAGCCGAGCCTTCGTCACACGGCGCGCGGGGCGGGGCTAGTTGCGGGGGGCGCTGCGCGCAGCGATTGGCGTGGGGCTGGCGAGGCGGGGCCTGGCGCCGCTGTTTGGATTTAAACGTTGCAGCGGGAGGGGGCGGGTTCGGTCGTTCCCGTTTCCCCTGCTCTCGGCTCCGCCATGGTGGTGCCGGCGCGGCGCGTAAAGACGGAGTACATGAAGCGCTTCAAGGAGCCCAAGTGGGAGTCCTGCGGCGCTTGCTACCTGGAGCTGCTGCGTTACCGGCTCAGCCGCCGCCTCCTGGAGCAGGCGCACCGGCCCTGGCTGTGGGACGGCTGGGAGGACGACAGTGGGAGCGGCGGCGGTAGCAGCACTGCCGGGTCCCCCTCGCCGCCGGTCGCCAGCAGCCCCGCGGCCGCGCAGGAGGAGGAGGCGGCGGCGGCACCACCTGCACCGAGCGAGGCGGGACGGGGCAGTCCCGGTCGGGAGCGGGGTAATGGCGGTGAGTGTGTGTCTGTGTGTGTCTGTGTGCTGCGGAGCAGCGCTGCCCGTCGCCGGAGCCAGGCGGGTCCTGATCGGCCTCAGCGAGGCACGTCAAAGATGGCTCCGGCCGCCCTGCCGCGGCGGGGCTGCTGCTCCCCCATCCCGGGGTGACCGCGCCGCGGCCCCGCTGTCCGCGGCTGGCCCTGCCGGCCCGTGGATGTCCGCAGGGCCGGGTCCGGGGGAGGACGGTGGTGCGGCAGGGCCAGCGCAGCACGGGTTGTGTCATACATCTGGGGGGTACAGCTTGGTACCTTCCAAATGAGGTGTGGAGGAAGCCGGGCAGGGCTCGGAGGCACATCGGGACAGCACCGGTGGCTGTTCCGACGGAAGAGACTGAAGGGGATGCTTTTAATGGGATCTTTGCTCTAGGCCTGCGGAGAAGCCGTAGCTGCGGCATCGGAGGTGTTTCTTTAAAGAGCCAAGCGGTGGTAACTCATCCTGAGTCACAGCCACTGATGTAAACTGTTGCCATGGGAGCGGAGCATTTCTGCAATTATATAAGCTGTTTCTCTGGCAAAAGCAGCGGCAAGTTGGACTGTTTGCCAGTGGCGGGCACTTAGCACGGCTGCTTTCCTGGATGTGCGCACATAGTCTGTTTCAGCTGAACACTTGGTTCTCAGTTCTGCCTGAGGTTTGGCCTTGGGTTTGCAGCTTGGTGCAGACAACTTTGTAGGCCTGAGCAGCTGCAGAGCTGCTGATGTCTTGCTCTCTTCTAGCATATCTTACCTTTTGGTATCTCAAGAATTACCTATGCAGGGGGTAGACAGGTAATGACACTGTCAAGCTTCCTAGGTTGGTGGGGTTTGTATCCTATAGCATATTATCTCTTACCTATAAGGAAAGACAACTTTATCTGGCAGCCATTGATTGGTCTTTTGCAATGCCTTTTGAATCCTCTATGTATCTGTTGTACTGTAGCAAGGAAAGTCCTGGAGAATTGTTCAGTTAAGCCTCACGCTGCCTGGATGGTTTTTCTGGTTAGTTTAGTTGTTTGGAGTGGGGAGATTAATCTGCTTCAATGTCCCTTGGGGCCTGAGTTTATGAGAATAGTCTATATTCTGATACTCAAGACTAAACTGTGTTCATAATCCTTAAGGATTCCGTGTTATACAAAAGCTTAGCTTTGCTGAAGTAATCTATTGAAAAGGCCTGGTGTCTCAGAGCATGCTGACTATGAGGTTTTGCAGTGAGCTGCCCTCCTCATGGCTGGGTGTTTCTGTGGTGCCAGCCCCATGTTGGGGTGCACACATCTGCTGGCTGCCAGGGCACCTGCAGGTCTGGCTGCTGTTACTGGTAGCCTGGTTTTGGTTGGGCTGGTTTTGGCAGTGAGTGAAAGCTTGATAGCTGTGGATATGCTGCTCATGCAGGCACTTTGTCATCAGTGATGTGTGCCACTATCCAGTGCATCCACCGCTGTATCCTCATTACAGTATCAGTGGCCAAGGGACTGTAGCATGTTAAGCTATGGGATTTTGGATGATTGTGGCTTTGTAGCTGATGCACCATTGCCATGGCTGCTGGAAGGGAATGCCTAATGTTCTATTAGGTCCTTGCTATTTTACACTTCTAATGGGAGAAAAATCTGTGCCTAACATTTATTTCTTTGCTAGGTGGCTTACGATAAACATTTTTTTTAAGCTCTCCAAGTATTCAAGGGCTTTACTAAGTCCTTAGCAAAAGGACCAAAAGCAGCTCTGCTTAGGCATCAGGATTTAGTGGAAAGTTATTGTACATTAGGGTATATGCTAATGTATAGGCAAGTGACTTAGTGTTGAACAATTGTAAGGATGTTTCCTTTGCATTGTGGCTGGCTAATTAAAACCTGTGGAGGAGATAACATGGAGACTACCACTTTGAATCTTCTATTATTCAGCCGCCTTTTCTGGAGGAACTTAATTATACCCAAGTGCTGTGGGGGTAGCTGAGTGTGCTCATGTTGATGACATCTTTTGTCTTCTGAATCTGAGATCCACCCACATGCTGCAGCATTCTGGTTGTTACCTGGCTACTGCTGCTTCCCTCTGTTCTGTGGGGAACCTGATTTCTGGCAGAGTAGTACTGATAATGCTTGTGGACAAGAGTATTTGGCCAGCATTCATGTTGCCTAGTATGTGTGATAAAGCCAATTTGTAATGGTGTGTGGCCATGGTTACTTTTCCCTTATGAAGATGAGCCTGTGAGTGTTTGTAAAGCAGTTTGTACAGCATGCCTTTAAGATTTAGTGGCATTCATCTAAAGTACAACCAGTGTGAACATCTGAGATACTACATAGGACAAATGCATTTTGCCATGGTACTTGTAAGCTGTAACTGAGTGATCTTAAGGTGTGCTTGGTGGCAAATTTGGGTTAATTCCTTCTGGCTCTTCACTTGCAGCAATTGTTCTGTAGAACATGCCCAGGCACAGATGTGCTTTAAATACAATCCAGCAAAATCTTGACCTAAATCAACTGGTCTAGTTGACAAATCCTCAAAACTGTCAACACAGCTCGGTGGGCCAGTAAGTGAAAGACAGGAGCTCTTGGCAGCTGTGCTGCTGTCAGACCTGTTGCTTGTGAAATGATGCCACTGCACACGCATGCTGGATGAAGGCATCTTTCAGCCCTATTGTCATTTGCCTTCACCATGTTTGTGCAGTGGTCTTAAATGGCAGTAGTGACAAGCTGCTGTCAAAGCAATTGCCACACAGTAGCTGGAAAGTGACTGATCTGTATTAGTGCAACTCTGCAGAAGATCCAGTTTCAAACTTGTTCCCTCATCTTGCCTGCCACTATGTTGCAGGTGTATTTGCTGGCCCAAGAACATGGGGAGGAGTAGTTTGTGGTGCAGGAAAGGACAATAGTGTCAGCTTAGGGGTTTAGAGTACTGTGATTCAAAGTTGCTCCAATTTTTTTGATTGGAAACAAGTCATTATTTTCTAAACTCTGTTGCAGGTGAAGTTTGTGTGAATCTATAATCAGCACTGAGCTGCTGCGTGGTTGGTAGCTCCAATACTGCTTCATATAAGATTTCTTGAAACAATGATGTTGAATTCTTTCAGCTGTAGTAACTACTTTCTACCCAGCTGTTCATACCCACAAGGGAGTATATGCCCTCTTCAAGAGGCCTTAGAGACCTGCTGTGTTTGGAGAAAGGTGGTGTACTAAAGCAGGAAGCTCTGAGTTCTGCCCATGGCAATTTAAGCACAAAGTGCTTCTCCTGAGTGCGATGAGCAAACTTCTCTATTGAAGTAATATTGAAGTATATTACTTCAGTACAGATTAGACCTGTGGGTCTAATCAGAAGGTTGTTGATACTTCTAGTAAGTCAGCAGGGCCTTTGACATGGGAGTCCTGTCTGCCCCATAGGGCAAGCAGTACTGTGGGAGGGAGGGAAGCTCCACTGGAGCTTTTCCTGCTTTAGCCCTGGAGGGGAGCTCCTCTGTGAAGTGGGCAATGCAGTGGGGTTTAAATGACCCCTTCTGGGCAGGAGCTTTCAACAGCCATACTGGGTGGGCCTGGCGGCCTTGTTCTGCCTGCTGAGCACTTAATCCCCTCCTGTCCAGTGTGCTCTGCTTAGCATCCATGATGCAGTTTTAAATGTTCCTAGCTTTTTCCCACTCCCGTCTAATGCTGCTGCCAATCAGTTCTGGGTTTCCTGTGTCTGCTGGAGCTGGCACACTGCATGGGAAGGGGGACATAGCCAGGTGTTGCTGGTGTTTGGGTTCCCTGAGCAGCTGGGTCTAACTCCTTCCTTGCTATCAGCTGCTGCTTTTCTACCTTCCTGTGAAGACGAGTGCCTAACAAAATGGCTTGGATATAAACTAGTTTTAAATAAAAGGCTCAACTGTTACAGATACCTGCCTTGTGCCTTCACCGAGTTCTGTATAAATGTAGGAGTGAATTAATTGAAATACCTTCTCTAATAGCAGCTGCTCATAAGATGCTATAGTATGCTCTGGCATACAGCATTTACTGTAAAACTGTGCACAGGACTCTGCATGCCATTTATCCATATGCTTTTATTGCTATTTTGGGACAAGCAGGCTCAGTCATTTCTGTACCAGCTGGAACTATATATCCTAGTGAGCAGCATCACCCAGGCATGGCTGCTGCCTTGAAATAGTATCTTAAAGCTGGAGTTTCCATGCAATTGCAGAGTCCCCACTTCCCTGTATCTTTTAAGTCTCTAAATGCCACCTCTGCTTCTCATGATCTCCATGTTGCTCCATCCTTCTTTGCAGAGAAGGAAGATGCTGTTTTTCTCTTGAACAGAGGATGGAACAGCTTCCCAAAATGAAAGCACTCCTGTTTCAGAACTGGCAGCAGTATGTCCCCCTGCAGTGTTTTATTTTCTCAAAACAGTGCTTCCTTCTGATAATGGACCTAGCAGTCCCTTATTAGGAGTGGGCAGGGTAGAGCTGTGTGGATAGTATTTTGTAAAGGGATAGGTCTGTGCTGCCTGTAATGAATGTGAGCTGCCTTGTTAGAGGTGAAGCTGTGTGTCCCAGAGCTTACAGCACACTATGCAGAGCAGGTCTTTTACCACACTGAGGTCACTGCTGCTTACTTTTTATCCAGCCTTGGCTATAATGACTGAAACTATGTGCACCCAATACTGGGATACACGAAATTCTTCTGGCTGTTTTTTGTTCTCACTCTGTCACTCCTTTGGCCTTGACTGCTGTTCTTGGTTGTGGGGACAGTTAAGTGAACTCTTAACATACAGCTCTAAACACTTTCACATTGCTCACTACTCTCACCCAAATACTCAGATGTACTGCAGTATCATCTGTAGTTGAATGCCGCACCTGCACAGCTTGGAAGACCTGTGTGTCTAGGCTAGCCTGAACAGGGCCCAGCACCAGGGCCCCTGTACTGGCTGGCAGCAAGTAGAGGATGTATTGGCAAGACTTAGGGCTAGTGAGAGGGAGCCTGAGGCTTGCCTAATGGGCATGCTGGGGCATGTGGCAAATCTTCATGTCTTTACCCTACAAGCACGAAAAGCAGTTCGTAAGAATGATTGCTATTTTGTCACGGTATTGGCAGGACCTTCTGCTTTCAGTGAAGACCCTTAGGTAAAGCTTGTAACAGTGGTTTGTGATCAACCTCCTGGTATGTAAGCAAGCCTTAGATGAACTCCTGTCAGTGGAGAAATTCCCTCTGTATGTACCAGTGTATCCTGGTGGTGGCTGAATTATGCTGAGACTTGGAACAGAGGTAGCTTGCAGCTGGTCCCAGCACAACCAGAAATAGATGGTATGGCAGAAGACTTCCAAATTCAGCATGTTTGTCAGCAGAGTTTCAATGTGTCACTGTGTGTGTCTAACAGAAGACAGCATTTAATGTGCAAAGGTGGACACTTGAGGGGGAACCCTTCCTAGTGGACTGCTATGCTGTTAGGGTAATAAAAGGTATCACTGGCCTAAAAGTCACACAGATTTCAGATCGATGTCTGCTGCTGCCCACAATGCTTAGGGGTCATGCTCAATGTCTACCATACACCTCCAGCTTGTCAACACCACTGTTGAAGATTAGCAGGATGGAGAACTAAACCAGGGTTCTGTGTATTTTTTCCAAAGTTGTATTTCCCAGCATGCTGTAAGTGCTATATTGATTAAAATTACAGAATCAAATCATTTAGGTTGGAAAAGATCTTTAAGATCAAGTCCAACCATTAGCCTGGCATTGACAAGTCCACCATTAAACAACATCTTTAAGTGCCACATCTACACATTTTTAATAGCTGCAGCGATGGTGACCCCACCACTTCCCTGGGCAGCCTGTTCTCTTTCCTTGATAATCCTTTTGGTGAAGGAATTTTTCCTAATATTCAACCTAAACTGCCTCTGGGGCAACTTGAGGCCATTTCCTCTTGTCCTATCACTTGTTACTTGAGAGAAGAGGCTGACCCTCACCTCACTACCACCTCCTTTCAGGTAGTTCTAGAGACTGGTAAGGTCTCTCCTGAACCTCCTTATCTCCAGACTAAACACCCCCGGTTCCCTCAGCTGTTCCTCGACAGACTTCTGCTCTGGACCCTTCACCAGCTTTGTTGCCCATTTCTGGACCAGCTCCAGTACCTTTATGCCTGTCTTGTAGTGAGGGGCCCAGAACTGAACACAGGATTCAAGGTGTGGCCTCAACAGTGCCCAGTACAGGGGGAGGATCACATCACTGGCCCTGCTGCCACACTACTGCTGATACAAGGCAGGATGCCGTTGGCCTTCTTGGCCACCTGAGCACAAACTGCTCATGTTCAGCTGGCTGTTGACCAGCACCCCCAGGTCATTTTTCTCTGTACAGCTTTGCAGCTACTCTTCCCGAAGCCTGCGATGTTGCATGGGGCTGTTGTGACCCAAGTGCAGGACCTGGCACTGAGCCTTGTTGAACCTGGCCGCAACCCATCAATCCAGCCTGTCCAGATCCCCCTGTAGAGTCTTCCTATCCTTCAGCAGATCAACACTCCCACCTAACTTGGTGTCATCTGCAAACTTACTGAGGGTGCACTTGATCCCCTCCATCCAGCTCATTAAGATAATTAGTTTGGACTAGTAGTAAGAGACTAGTTCAAGACCTCTTGTTACCAGTTTGTAGACCTTATGCATCTCAAAGGTGGTAAAATCTTTGGTCCTCCTTTTCTAGTCAACTTTTCTCCATGGTTGTTCACTTGATTATATTTACTGATGTCATAAATCAGACTTGTTCAAAGCAACTTTACTGTAAGGCATGACTTTCTTACCAGCCTCTCTCTTAGATTTATGAACTATTGCAGTGCTATACCAAATACTGGCTTCCTTCATCTGAAGTCTAAGACACAGATTTTTGAATGTAAGTAGTAAGGAAATGTCAAGAACTGCTGTGAGGCACCACAAACAGGAAAACTAGTTCCTCCATAGCCCTAGCTCTATAATGCAAGAAGATTGGATCTTGTTTCCCTGTATTTTTATTAATTAATGTCTTATATAATCTTAATTCAGCCTTTAATGTTGGTCTGTGTCTGCAAAGCTGAGACAATGATACAGACTTTAAATTTTTTCATCACAAACTGCTTACCCAATGCCTGGAGGACAAATGCTGGACCCTTGTTATGGAAAGTTTAAAAAGCATGTGTATGGGGGAAATAAGCTTTGGGGAGCATTGCCTGTGGAGTGTGGTACTTTAAATGTAAAACACGCATCACAGAACAGATAGCATGGGTGATGTCTACCACTTTGTAAGTCTTTGCTTCATATCCCCTCTCCTCCATAAGCAGAAAACTACAATCAAGATGTACGTATAATCAAGGTACTTGAAAACAAATCACTTTTTTTCTTTCAGTGGAAGCTTATAATAGAGGACTTTAATATTGCACATGCTCTTATCAGGCTTCATCTCTGGCTGGCTGGCAGCATCTCCATGGCATTCAGCAGTCCGTATGTTCGCTGTCTGAAAGATGGAAGGATGAGATAGTGAAGACTGAAGATCACTGGAAACAGTTCTGAAATACAGCCTGGAGCTGTTGGTTATCTGTGGCCTTGCTAGTGAAAGGCATGTTTGAATATGTGAAAGCTGATGTACAGAGGGATGGGCTTAGAAATATTGTAGTCACTAAAGAAAGGGTGAAGCCATTTAAGCAAGGTATACATCTGTTGCTAAGGAAGTAATGACTTCTTCAATTCTAAACCCAGCAGTTTCGATGATATATTGAGAGGCTGTGCAAGTCATACCTTAATATGTTGTTATTAGGAGCTAAAAGCATAAACTTTGTCTTTCTTTAGAGAAAGAAAGAGAAGATAAAGAAAAGCAGCAGAAGGAAGAGCAAGAAAAAACTGTAGAACACCCTTCTGTAAAAGAAGCAGACAAAACCAGCCGTCCAGGAAGACGTCCAAGTCAAAGTGCCTTGTCCAGTCGGAATGATCGAAGATCAGCCAAAAGCCCTCAAAAGACAGATGCACCAAAGGAGAATAAACATCCATTTGCTCTGTATGGGTGGGGAGAAAGACAGACAGATACTGGAAGCCAGAAAACTCACAATGTTTGTGCTTCTGCTTCAGCAAATGAAGTAAGTAAAAGCTTCTGTTTTGTTAAAGGGTGGTGAGTACTTAGTGCATGGATAAAACACATGTCTAATATTGAGGTAAAACTTCTCAGGGATGCCTCTGAGTGCCTGGAAATTCTAGCAATAAATTATAAATAAATTAAAAATTATAATAACGAACCTGAAAAGGTTCAACATGTCTGAATCAGACAGCTCTTAACTTGGTTTTGAAACTTCCCATGTTTGACTAATACTGGCAAGTTCTGATTAAATCTTGGCTATCTTGTTTCTGGCTGTTACAGTGCTACCAGCAAAACTGGCTGTTATAAATGTATTTCTGCATTCTGAACTTCAGGAACACAAGAGAAAAGCAGCAGCAGGCAGTTAGCACCAGGCATCCCACCGCAGGCAGGTATATGCACACTGGGGTAGAACATGTGCTGTGAAAGAGTGACTTGTGCTGGGGCACTTATGAGGAATAGGAGCCTCACTGAGAAGGAACAAATGCTTTGCTGCTGAAATGTCTGCCTAGCAGCCTGCTTCAGCAGGTCACTAGCAGGGAACTTCTTGCTGACAGCAGAATGGTCTATGAGATGGGTGATGGATTGCAGGGTTGATAAATTAGCAAAATAGCACAGATAAAACTCATATGGTCATGGACAGCACCAGGATTCTGCTATGGTGGGGTATGTTTCCTGGCTTAGCAAGAAACACTACAGTTGGAGTGTTGCAGCAGGTCCATTTCTTTCTTTTCTGTAGTTCTCCTAGTCTGGTAAAACATAGCCATTACTATATCCCTGCCAGCATCTTGTCTTTATCATTAATGTAGAGTCTGAGCCTATGACCTGAGATATCTGAGGATGAAGGTGAATGGTGTTCTTGATCTATAAGATAGAGCTGACTTCTGATGGACTCTTTTGGAAGGGGTTTGAAGCTTAAGTCTTTTCCTTTCTGGGCATTTCTGATACACTTCCAGTTATGTAATGTTTTATTGCTAAGATGCTTCTTTAGTGGGAAGTGACTGCTTACTCCCTCAGCTAGGTCCCCTTTCTTTAATGTTTGAAAGTTTTTACATTCTTCTAATTGAGATGGGACATAGTTTTAAATCTGGAGATGGAAGCAAGCAAGCATAGAAGCTGGCTCTTAAATTTGGAGGAAATATGATTAATATAAACATGTATGTAGGTGTGCCTGCAGCATGTTGTCAAAATTATGTTCTTCAGTGTCTCGGGATTGGTTTTACTATTTTAGCTTAGGTTTTAAGGGATGCTTTGGGTATATTGAGGGATGTTTAAGAAATTAAAATGGTAGAAATAGGGAACTTGAGGTTTTTAGAATATGCAAGAGTAAGACCGAGAAACATTCAAGAATTTTGGAATTGTTTAATAGTGTGAAGTGGGAAAGATAATGCAGAACAGAATTGGAGGTATTTTCAATAAAATTCTGTACTCCTGTTAGGTATAAATTACAGAAGAGAATATAATCTCGCTAGCAACCCCTGTTAATTTGTGATGGGAACTGGGACAAATACAAAGTCATCCCCAGCTTCCCTGGGGGTGTTCTGAGGCTGTTTTCCTGCTGTAATACTAACTCTGGTCTTCTAGATTCATGAATCTGCTCTCCGAGCAAAGAACAGGAGACAAGTGGAGAAAAGGAAGCTCTCTCAGAGGCGGGTACGATCAGCAGAAGCAGAGAAAGCCTGGCGAATAAAGCCCTCCCCTCCAGATAACCCTTGGATGACAGAGTACATGAGATGCTACTCAGCAAGAGCTCTGTGAATCTGGATTCACTTGGGTATCTTCAAAAGAAGTTACGCATATCAGGACACTGGTGCAAGGAACCAAACTACTTATGCAAGGTTTTTATAGGGAGTTTCCAGCTGTTAAAGTATTTGCTATGATGTTTTTATCTTGGCTACCTACCTCACAGTGGGGTGCATTGTTGGAGCCATAGTATTTGAAGAGGCTTTTAGACAGAGCTACCCAAACTTTTAAACAATTTCCCTTTTTGGGAATTTTTCTAATGCTTCAGTTGACTTGTTTTGGGGTGGAAGGGGGAACTTTAGCATACAGGGAGTCAAACACTCTTTTGATCTTGGTTACAAATAATCTATTGTCCCTTATTTTAAAAGTTCAGGTTGCAGGGAGGTGGTGCTGGGGAAAGACTTGAAAGGTGTGATGGAGGTGCCTTTGCATTTATAGTACTATTTGATTTATTACTTCTACCAAAATAAGTATATTGAGACAGGTAACAGGAAAGCCAGTGGGTCTGGTAAACAGCACTAATAAATGTACATGCTTTAGGCAGGCAAATACTAAGTGTTGTCTGTACATAGAAACTTTCAGAAAAACCTTGTTTGATTAGTGGATCTGCTGACTCTTACTGCTGTTTCTAAGGTCATTAGAATAAACTACTAATTTTCAGGGTAAGAAACAGCTACAGGATTGTTTTGCTGTTGCTGTGCCTGTTGTACCAAATAATGGATGTAGACAATCATGATCTGCTAGCTGCTACTCAATAAGCAGTTGCTTGTTCTACCAGTATGAAGTTGTACCACTGTATTAAGCTCATGGTCATGCTTACTCTATGCTTAATCATGTAAATGTGCTTGTTGAAAGAGAAGGCTTGCTCCTGTCTAGTGAAGTTTATTTTTAACTCTTAAGAGTAGCTATTATACTCAGTGGGGACCAGAGTGCAATATGCATTCCATTTGGTGGCATTGTACAAGTATACTGTTAGAGGTTTTAAACTTGGGAATTGTGTGGATAAGACTTGCAGATGAAGTCCTGAGCAGCTTTCTGCCTCTCAAAATTGGGGTGGAACCCCTTGCTATAGGGGTGAGAGAAAGGAACATACAGTGGACTTTGAACACTCACTTCATAGGTCCTACTTCTACATAGCAAGACAGTCATTGTTTGTGATATCCTCAGTGGGCGCTTTTCTCCTCAAGGTGCTGTAAGTTATTTTGTTTTCAGTTGGATAACTAAGCTTTAGGAAGATGACTGCTGTAGTTGTGAGCTTAAAGTTTTGTTCAGATGTGTTGTGTGTTAGTCACATGTGTTGGTTTCCTCAGTTTAACTGTCTTGCAGCTTGTGTTTTGCAGACTGAACACCTTCTCAAAGGAAGCACACTTGCACTTCTGTAGCAGATGCCTCTGCTAGTATTAGCTTCATCCCACAACCTGTGAGTAAGCAGGACTCTTGAACTCCTAGTGCAGCACATAGCTACATGCTTAGTGTAAAGTTTCATTTTAAGTGTTATTGAAAGAAAGTAATCTCACAAAGGGACTAAGCACTGCTGCCTCCTAGTGTTAATGGCATTCCATCAGTACAGGTTTCATTACTCCCGATTTTAATCTTATTAAAGTGCTAGAATCAATGAAATTATAACCTGATTTTTTTACTTGCCTTTTAAGCATAAAGTTATAAAAATACAGACAACTCTTGTTCAAATCTACCTGATCTTATGGCTTTTAAGTCTGGGATTGCAAAGTATGATTAAGTATGTTTTTTATACAGCAAAAACTACTGTATTCCAACTCTTAAGTAAACCACAGGCTAAAACTTCCTAAAACTGCAGAACAGTGAGCAAAACTGAGGCAAACTATTCCAGAAGATGTCTTTATTCCATATGAGATTCCTTTATTTTCCTTTTATGCTTTGTTTTCCTCTTTAAATAGCTGCTTTAAATATGCTTAAGTTGCTTCTGCTGCTGTCTCAAGTCAGAAATGCACCCTAACTTTGAACAACGGTATCAAAGCACTTACTCAGTGGTGTTTAATAGCCTTATTCAATAAAAACTATCTGTTCCAGTTGCCCACAGGCTTTGCAAGCTCTGTGTAACAGGAGGTGCATTCTGTCACATTAAACAACTTCCTTGACTGTGTGGGGCAGAGCTCATCTTGCCATGCTTTCGAAGACAGCTTCTATGGTTCTTTCTTCCCACTGAGAATGGAGGAACTGAGATGACTATGTGCCTGCCTCAAGTCCCCATTTTTGGATAAGATGGACCTCCCATCAGATGCTGGTCTTTCCAGTAATTATAGAAGGTTTAAATGTCTTCTGCCTTGGATACCAGGTATCAAACTTAAAACGTGTAAAACCAGGCTTGTTCAGGGTCTTCCTACAGGGTGTAAGAATCTTCACCAGCACCAAGGCTGCTGTGTACTGAGGATCTAGTTCTTATCCTTGTTGGGTCAAGAACTGTCCCCATCAAAACCATCTGCTAGAAGACAGTAGTGACACTAATCAGGTCAAGTGAGTCTCAGTCATGCTTTTTCAAATGGTTTGTAGCTGAAACCGATCCTGGGTGCTATGTTGGTACTGTCCTGGTTTACAGAATATAATGCCTGAAGTGAGGGATAAATCATTCTACAAGTCAGGTAGCCTTCCTGTATTTGGGTGTTGTTTGGCTTAAAAAGGCTAGTAGGTTTGCTAGACAATGTGAAATAGTGTAGTTCTGATACTGCAGAGTTGTACATGCAAAATATTTGGCATGTGCCAGACTGAAGTCTGGAAAACTGTTATTTTAATGTTTTGACATTAATAAATGACAAGCCAATTGACTTGGAAAGCAAAACTCTTCAAGTGTAAAAGCTTTAACTATATTGCATAGATTCTTATAGGAGATGGCTGTTTTGCATCAAGTTGGACTCACTAAAAATGGAAAACCTAGAGAATGTCACCCAATCAAGTAAGGAAGTTCTGAACTTTGTCTTGCATGGACTCTTGATTTCAGCCAAGTAATGAACACTTCTCACTCCTGTTGTAGACGTACAACTGTTTGTAAGAACACAGTAAATACTCAGTTGTCCCAAGTCTTCATTTAAATAACTGCTTATTTCTTTTTATTTCTGAAAGTACTTAGCTAAGTGAAACAAGACATTTTAGATTGTGTAATGCTGAAATTTTAACTGTAGTGTTGTGACAACTAGTGTTTACAATGTGAAATGTTACAATGAAAACTGCGTAAGAATGTCCCTGTGAGCTACAGTAGCATGCCTGTTCAGTCACTGCTGTCACATCTTTGCAACTATAGACTACTGACTTTTTCCACTGGAAACTGAGATAGTCCAGGTGATAGCTGAATTTACAGCCAAACTTAACAAAACTGAAACATGAATTTCTGGTAAGAATTTTATCCAGGTGGCCAATGCACAATTTAATCAATTTTTTAACATGTATGGAAGTGTATCTGGCTTTGGCTTTTTTTTTTTTATGGTATAATGCAGTGCCACTGAATGATAAAGGCCTCTCTTTGTTTTTCTTACTGTGATAAGGACCAAATGCTAGCAATCTGAGGGCCTTATGTGTGGTAAACCTGTCAGTTTATTTTCCAGCTCAGTTAGTGCACTCAGCAGCAAAGCCATATATAGAGCCTGACTCAACACCTTGACAGTAGCCCCTATAAATTAGGGGTACAAGTGAGTGGGAAGCTGCCTCAGCTCTTGTTAGCACTGAATTCACTTTAAAAACAACAGGAAAATACCATCTAAGCTTGAAGCAATATGTGTTTTTTAAAGTAAGTTTTTAAACAGTATTTGTTTTTAATGCTTCTGTATTGTCTATATTTATTAGTGTAGTGTCAACTTGTACATGTGAATAAAATGAGTGATACAAAGTGCCTTGGCTGCTCGTAGTGGCTGTTTTGGGGGGTCTTGGGTTTTCCTTTGCATGGCGCTTTAGAGTCTGCATGCAAAATTGGTGGAGAGTTAGATTACAAGTCCAGAGCTGAGCTTGTCTGTTCCTCCAGATTCTTAATACCCTTTTCCTCCTGACTGGCTTTTTCTGCTACTAACAAGGGCCTAAACTATAACTGTCTGGATTGCTATGCATGCTGAAGCCTTTGGGAACCTTAATTTAGAACTTGGGAAGAAGAGGGTAATATGGGGGAAGAAACTAGGAAGCTGCATCACTAAGAACAAGTATAATCTTGCAAATAAGAAAAGTCAAGTTATTAAAGGATGGCTACGCTTAAGTTCTACATGCTGCTGGTTCTATAGTAAAAATAGAGAGCTTATATTTTCATTCTCTGTGGATGTACAATGAA
Source organism: Psittacula echo (assembly GCF_963264785.1). Lineage (NCBI taxonomy): Eukaryota > Metazoa > Chordata > Aves > Psittaciformes > Psittacidae > Psittacula > Psittacula echo. The sequence goes on along the minus strand of NC_137738.1, from coordinate 30,851,876 downwards.
TGTATTCCTTGATTATTATGGTGTTAAGTCTTTCAGCATACACAATGTAATGCAAATGAGCTGCACAGAGTAATCAAGCTTCTTTTTATAGCATTCATTTTTTAAGGACTTAGAGCTGTGTACTTTTGAGCTATGAGGTACCTCACTGAATACAAAGAATAGAATAGATAGATCAGCTGTGTATTCAATCTGAGATGCCTAAAATGAGAAAACATCTTCTCTTTTGCTTTAGCTTTTAAAAAGCATTAGCTGCTGAAGCCATATTATCCAAGTGACTTAGATCTATCTCATCCCTAGTCATTAGTGCAGAAAGACACAAGGAAGCCAAGTGCAGCATTGCAGGGTTGGAGCCCTCCTGTGCTGGGGGCAAAGCAGGCCCTGCTCCCAAGACATACATGGGAGCGCTCCGGCACGTCCAGCTGCTTCCCCAGCCACATACTGACTATACCATGACTTCATCAGAAGTCTTTTTGTTTAAGATTACCTAAGGTTTGTCATGTTATGGACTTCACTTGGTAGGCAAAACTTGTACAAGTAAATAGGATTTGCTGTAAAACACCTAGAAAACCAAGAAAGATTCTTTATTTAGGGCTAGATACAGGCATTAAATGAAATAGTGTAGGCCAAAAGACTCATTAAAAGGCAAGACACAGGCTTTAATAAGACATTTAAATCCTTTAAAGGTCTAAATAGCTAAGGCTCCACATCCAATAGATGCCCAGAAGACAGGTACCAAGTATTATTTCATGTAAAACTCCAAGCTATCTTGCTTTGGTAAAGTAAGAATTTTACATTAAAACCATACATAATTGAACATATTTCTCCCTTACTGTTAGGTGAGCTAGGTTTGGTTTGCAAACTATAATGCTAAAGCTTAAAAATCTACTCCAGGGCTGTTATTGGCATGATGTTTAGGTTTTAGAAATTAAAACCCCCTCCCAGGAGAAATAGTAAGCAGTATAGCTTGCACTGGTGACAGCTATTACTTCCAACAGGATTTCCCTCAGGAATTGCCATTTTAGGAAATTTCTTTTCAAAAATGTCAGTGACAGGTGCAGCATAAACAGTTGTGCTACTACAAAACATGCACACTAACCTGGTTAATGCGTATATAAGGTAAAAACATGTCAAAACTCATAATGACACTATTCTTGCCTTCCAAGTAGGAAGGGGACAGCTTAAGACAGTTGGTTACAGAAAGAATAAAACTGTGCTCTTTTTTTATGTAAAGGGAAAAGGGCAGGAAGAAATATAAGAAAATCCCAGCCCAATCCCTATAATTTCTATTTAAAAGCAACAGAATTAAGTAACAGTCCCCCACTCTTTTCAACTGCTACTGTAATAATGGAAAGAAGTTTTGATCAACAGCCAAGACCACTTCAACCACTGTAACAGTGACAGGAGGGAGACTTTCAGTCAACTTCACTTGTACTGTGTCCCAGCTGATAAGCAAGTACTCAGCTTTCACTTTTGTCACTGTACCAAGAGACCTGATTAGATTGTGGTAAGGCGGGACGGGGGACGGACACACACACACACACACACAAACTCCCCCATATCTCATCTTTTCCCAGCATTCCAGAACTCTGGCAGAAATACAACACACCCCAATTAACAATCTGCCATTCAGACTGGTGGAGGAGACAATTATGTCCAACACTCACTTCAGATGACTTGCTTTTGGTAATTACTTCCACTTCTGAGTACTGGGAGCTAAAACATACTGAGTGAGGATTAAGACAGGTAAGTTTCTTTGGAATTCTTTGATGTTTGTTTAAATGCATACTTCAGCTGCTTCAGAAAATACTTTACACTCCTGCCAGGAAGAGAATACTCCTTGCGAATAATTGTTACCAGTTATATAACAAATCTAATCCTAACTATAACATAGGAGAAAGAGAGATAATATAGAAGTCTTTGGACCCAACAGCCTTTTAAAACCTAAATGTAGGCTTTTCAAATACAAAGCAAACTTAATTCCTTTTAACACAGATGACCTAAGGTGTATAGTTTTCAGATAAGCAGCCACTTGAACCAAAAATGTCAGGACAAAGGGAATAATTTTAAACACAAAACTAAACCCATAAAAGATGGTCGTATACCTCTGTGTAGCACAAGAACAAAGCAAGCTCTTGTGCTTTAACTGCCCTCTGAATTACAACAACACTTCAGTTTCCTGGTTTAAACGCACATTTGACAAGTAACCCTTTAAATAGAAGATACTCATATACAGACAATAGTAAAGCATGCCTGACCCCATAATTTCAGTACTGGGTTCTGATCATAATTACTTTGTGTTAACTTGCACTTCCAATGAGACAAAGTAAAAATGTCACTAGTGATTTCTGTCACTGCAAGTGCCCTCCTGATTTGGTTGAATTCAGCTAACTCCAGAAACACTAGCTTAGTTCTGCAACTCTCCATCTGGCAAAATAAAAGCCACAGGACTCTTACCTGATCAGTTGTCATAGCACAGTAAAAATGATATGCAATACTTGTGGTTCAGCCCTCCCTCTTGGACTTCTGCAAGTCTCTTCTGTCTCCAGCTGAGGAATGAGGACAGGATTGCTAATCTCTTCCCCACACCTCTTCCCCACAATAAAAAAGGTCAGGAAAGAAAGTCTGAATTGTGTGGTTTAACACAGGGGAAAAAAAAAAAAAAAATTCAGTACCAAGGCTGAAATTCCCCTTGATAAGTTCCACAGGGAGAAAAGGCTACGTAAGTGGTACGCTTGGTTTTTACCTTCCATCACAGGAATCTCCTGGCGGGCAGTGTGGACAGCATTTCACACAGTGCACTCACATGAAGTTCAAGGATAGAGCTCCAGCAAGACAGACAGTTTCTAATTTTAAAGTCTAATTTTAAAAATCTAAGTTCTTAATTGTACTTTATGAATGTTTAAGAAAAAGAAATTAGTATTTTAAATGTCATACATTCAAGATACTTTAGAACCACCTATTTTGGTTCAGTTTGTACATTGCCAGGTATGATTCAACAGAGATCATATTTCCACAGTGGATTGCTCTGTTGTTGTCAGAGGTTAGGAGAACTCCTGCTGTGATAATTCTCCGTAAGCCCATTCCCCTACCCTGGAACCACAACACACACAGAAGATGCACAGTTCTCTTCACATATACATTCCATCTTTGTGATGCCAGTGCTATACAAAACATCAGGACCAAGAAAAAAGATCCAAGTCAGTCAACAGCCATTTGAGAGACTTACAAGTATTTTTTCCTAAACTTTTGAAGTTTGATAAAAGCACTTCAGAAGTTACTTAAGAACTGTGATAAAATAGGATACGTGGACATCAACAAAAATGACTTTTCCAACTTCCAACTATAATAGTACGTGTAATCATGGGTCCTAACCATATGCTGAGGCTCAGCCATGTCAACATCTTGTTAAAATGTGGCAAGCTGAGTAGGAAAAAATAAACCAACAACCCCTCACTGACACTACCAGTGGTTTTATAATTCAGGTCATAAATATAAACTACTGTGCAAACAAACAAACATGACAAAGCCTACCTAGGTTAAATCTGTTTATATGATAAAAAAATAAAATATTAAACTGCTTGTAGTGCAACATTCTATCAGCATACATAAGTATACCATGCTTTGTAAATTTACTGTTACATTATTTACAGTATATAAGCAATGTTTTAAACTAGAGGTGAAAGAACAAAAATAGATAATGAAAATGGTTACATACAGGTATGAGTTTTAATACTGTCCACCAAATTAGCAAGTTTGCTTCACAGACTTGTCTGTCACATGAACATTCCTGCCCCACACAACACGGTTCTGTTAGCAGTGGTCTGCTCTGTCTGTAGATAGTGGAAAGATGTTTTTAAAAACCACACAGCCTTCAAGCTGCTGTTTCTCCAAACACCATTTGCAAGGACAGCTGTAAAATACACAGGAACTCCATCAGTTACCTGCATCTGATTAATCTGAAAACTCAGCTCCTAAAATAAGATAAAGAATTATTCACTTCTGCAGAGCCATACCAAAGCTCAACTAAACGAATGCCATTTTTCAGCAGTCTCCCAGGCAAAAGAGGATACTTTATGGGAGGAAACTAAGGGAGGAAAGCAGTTGAAGATTCCCATCCATTATTTACAATTCTGAGCTTTAATTGGGAGATAATCTCCCAGAGCACAGAACCAAATAAGAGAATGTAGAGTCACATGCTGCCTTGTTTAACCTTCTGTAGAGCCTCTGCTGTATGCACTGCTCAAACTGATAAAAAATGAATACAGTGAAAAAGATGCAGCATCTGTGCCTGCAGTACTTGATTAATTTGATATCACTGTCCTCATATTAGAGAAATAAGGATTATGTCAGAATAATTAACTACACAGGGAGAAAGAACTGTCCTAAGAGCCACTTGCATACTGCAAAGAGTTATGTAAAATCCATGAATATTTAGAGGTGTCTTAAGGACAACTGTTTATAAGAAAGACTAACTACCAAGCTGTTCTTAGGAGTTGGTTATGTGACTTTTATGTCTTCCCCCACTACTGCTAAAGGGAAAAAGCTGTTCCTCACCTTCTCTGAAGGAATGTCTGTGGAAGACAACTGCACACCCATTCCACAGGCTGCAACAGCCCCAGAAGAGCTACTTTAGATGACAACACTGCTTAAGCAGAAAATACTGATACTCTCTTGTTTACATTTCTGCTCACAGCAGACAGGAATGAGAATGAATTCAGGCTGCTTCTAGGTAGGAAGACTGAAAAAGCTACTGGGAGTTTGAAATACAGTATAATCTTTAACAAGTCTTGAGTTTAAACTTCGTATTTTGAGAAAAGACTGTATAATAGCTTTGGACAAGATAATTGTCCTGGGTTCAGCAGTAGCAGTCATTTTACTCCTTCTTAGTAGCTGGTGCAGTGCTGTGTTTTTGACTTTCAGCCTGGGAACAGCACTGATAACACCAATGTTTTTAGTTGCTGGTCAGAATGTTTACTCTGACCAAGGACTTTCTGAGTCTCATGCTCTGCCAGGGAGGAGGGGAAGCCAGGAGGAAGCAGAGACAGGACACCTGACCCAAATTAGCCAAAGAGGTATTCCATACCACAGCATGTCATGCCCAGTATGTAAACTGGGGGCAGTTACCCAGAAGGGTTAGATCACTGCTCAGTCGGGCTGGGTACTGGTCGGTGTGTGGTGAGTAGTTGTATTCTCTTTCCTTGTTATTTCCCTTATCATTATTATTATTGGTTGTAGCAGTAGTGGTTTTGTGTTATACCTTAGTTACTGGACTGTTCTTATCTGAGTCCGTGAGTTACATTCTTTCGATTCTCCTCCCCATTCCCCCAGGATTTAAGCTGCATGGCTGGGCTTAAACCACAACAATAATGCACCATACATTTTGTAAATTCTTATTTCTAGTAGTATTTGTCCATGATACAACAGAAATGATTCACCTTCTCTTCAGTGCATTACGTAACCATTTCAGGAATGCAGAATTCTAAAATGTATTCCACAACACTACTCAGAATAAGCAAACATAAGAAATACTTCAGTATATATAATACTTCAGCACCCGTCTTGCTGTAGTGGGCAGGTGATAGAAGAAAAAAAAAATCGAAGTATAAACAAAAGAATCCATTTTACTGTGCATCATTTCACTAGATTCTGTGTTACTTTCCAGGCTAACCCTGAAAAAGCCAAGCACTCGATACAGCACGTTTACGAAGTATGGTAATTTACCCAACACCTTGAAATTTTTGTAACCTTACCTTCTGTATCTAAAGTAAGGATTTGGGATTTTGTGTTTCATTTCTTTAACACCCACATTCTTGAGCACTTTGTGCTTGTGCTCTACGTGGTGATCTCAACTGTCTCAAGGCAGCATCTCCATACTGAATACCTGAGCCCATTCTTTCTGGATCCAGTTCTCCTGATGAGAAACAAAATGGTCACAAGAAGATGGATTATGTGCAAATAATACATTCCAATTTAACTGACAACATTAGAAAAGAGTATCTAATTATATTCTACTCTAGTTATGGAGAGATCTATTGCAACTCTGTTTACTTTTAGGCAATCCCAAACTTGCATCATTTTCTCCTGTAATTTCAACCATGTGTTCTTAATCATAATGACAAAGCAATTTGTCTCCGAGTCAAGCTGCAACAAGAAATGTATTTGCACTAAGTGCTTATAACAAAGGAAATGTCCAAAATGTTTTCTGCAAACACTATTAAAACTCACCTGCTTTCAGAGACTAATATGCAAAGGAAGTAGCACTGTAGATACCAAGCCAAACAGAAATGGATCAATCTGACAGTAGATTTCCATAAAGCACTGCCCCCAGAGAAAAGATCTCAATCCTCCCTACTTCTAGTATCCATTTCTGCCTTCGCTATAGCTTGCCTTCAGAAATGTTCTTACAGCTGTATGGTGGACTGACCAAGATTAGAAATACTTACTTTAAATAAAAATTCAATACAAAAATCCCTCTGAATAGTTCTGAAGACTTATTTAGGTTCACTGCACACTTGTGATCCCTTTGTAAGTTAGTAAATGACACCATGTTGACAGGACAATTTGACAGCAAGAGGATAGGGCTGCCATTCAGAAAAGACCTTGGTTGAGCTGGAGGAACAGGCCAGCAGGAACCTCTGAAATTCAGCAACTACACACACAGAGCTCTCAATCTGAACCTGAATGTGCTTTAAAGAGCAGGCTGGACTAGAGACCTCTATAGCTTCATTCCAGTCTCGATTTTTCCACGGTTCAGTGCTTCTGTACTAGCACAAAGAAAACAGGAACAGCTCACAGAAAGGATGACTTATTTCTCTTGTGGTAATGCCTCTTTAATCAGACATGGAACTACAGTATTAAGAGAAACTAGCTATACTTTGCTTTTTGGTTTGGAGTTTTTGTGTGTTTAAGATGAAATTTGCTGTTTGGCATCGATTTGATGCAGTAATCAGAAAATTCCTATGAAAAGACCATATTCTTTTAATCTAAAAATTTGTGTTTGGCACTCAAAATAGGTAATTAGAGTCTGAGACAAACTTTTCAGTGTAGCTAATACTTAAAACTTTGAAGATATCAAACAGCTAGAAGAGAGGAAAACTGGAATGCAAATTAGCTGAAATGACACCTAACACTTAGAAGCCTGTCTCCAACAGAAACCTGCCCACTTGTGTTGAGAAGCTTCTGGTCTATTTCTGATCTGCAAATATAAAAATGGTTTCAACGGAGAAGCAGGAAGGTCACTTCAGAGAAACACAGTTGCTAGGAAACACTCCTGAAATCTTTAATATTACTGTTCAAATTCTCTTGGCTGTATTTCCTGCTACATATGAGAAGCAGAATTAAGAATTATGTCTGCCCTGATCCTAGGTTTTTGTCCTGCATTGCTGAATCTGTCTAATGTCAGGCTTGATATTTGTAGGGACATTGCAATCCACAGAATGCACAGCCTACACCCAGAGCTGACTTAAGGTAAACACTGTAAAAACATCCATAATTTACACACCTCCTCCCTCTTAGATATACAAGTCTTGGACTTCCATTTCTATGAAAACATATGAGAAGCAGCTATAAGACAACTGGGTTATTTTACCACAACAAAATGTTGGCTCTTTGGATTAATTCTATTAGAGAACTTTGAATGATGGCATTTCCATGGATGATTTTAGTTTTCAATTAAAAAAAAAAGAAAAAAGAAAAAAAAATCTCAATTTACCTGATTCAATTTTATTGAGTATTTTTCTTGCACACTGTACAAAGGCCTCTTCAACATTTTCTCCTGTTAGCGCACTTGTTTCTAAGAACATCAGCTCTGCATTTGACGTCAGAAAAACAATCTCAAAACAAGTCTGGATATAACAATATATACCTGATATACTAATTCAACGCATAAAAGCTAGGAACAATAAAAAATTTCTTAAGGAGAGCTACTGTCAAATAGTATGGTCTGGAAAAAATCAGTTTTTGACAGCAAAAACCACATAAAACTTCCTCTGAAATTTATACAGTAACTCTAGAAAGCTGGAATCCAAAGATAACTTGGGCTATGCCTGCAAAACAGTGAATGAAACCAACTTCATATAGTTTCCAATTAATATAAAAAGCAATATGCAAAAGGACAGCCAGTAGCCACAGCTGATGGAAAAGACTATTTGTAATTGATTTATAATAGACAATCTAGGTTTTGCTGATGGCAGGACTGCAGCACAGCAGCTCAGGCTGAGACTGGCTTTAGCTGCCACACAAATGTGTCCTCAGACTGGAAATTCTGAATACTACAGACCAGGTAACAGTCCTCCAGAGCCATACCATGCACTGAAGTCAGTTTCCCATGAGTAAAACTCATTGCTTCCAACTGCAATACACCCTTATCCAAACTTGTCTATGATCTATACAACTTGTAAGGTGCTGAAAACTAGGAAATTGCACTCTTTTCTCTTCAGCCCTATAGAGGCAAGGTAATACCTGAAGCTGTATTACATTCCCTAAGGAGTGTATCTCCACACAGAAGGTATTCTTTAAGCTGCAACAGGAAGAATCACTGGTAATGAGACTTAAATAGTACATGTGGTTTTCATTGCAGGCACTTTCTTCTCTCTATACCTCATGTACTGACAGAACCCTATTTCTGTAGAAATTTGAGGAGGTACAGTAGGCAATGTCCTACCTAACTGTACATATATATACATAATTTTAATAATATATAATTATATATATTTTGTATATTATAGATTGCATAATTTTTAATATTATGTGTCTTTGAATCCTACACAAAGATTTTATGCTACTTACCATTTTCTTGTGCAAACCGGGATGCTTCTAAAAAAGTAACTTCACGATCTGCATCAAGATCCTTTTTGTTTCCGCACAGTATTATCACAATATTTTGACTTGCTAACATTCTTGCATCCGTCAACCAATTAGTAAGGGCGTTGTAGGTTTCACGGCTATGTAGAAAATAACACCCTTTACTGGAACATGCTCATTCGTTGTGAACAGATCACTATTTACCGAACTCACATTTCACTAAAATTCAGGAAGGCAAATCTGTGTTTGTGGCAAACACCAAATTGCTGCTAGTCAGGCAAGTCACCTACACAGCTCAATATGCCAGCTATGAACTGGGAAGAGTAACAAGTTCCTTCATGAAACTATTTAAAAACTTAGTTTTTAAAAAGCAAAATTAAATCGACCACAATATAGAAATCAATACATATAATTATTAAATACCCAGTTAATGTAAAAAGCTATGACTTTAAGCACCAACCTAGTTTCAGCCTTCACATCTGTGACAAGACCAATAATATACCAGCCAGTTACCCTGCACACACCATTAGTCATTGTAGTGGTGGTCAGAGATAAAGCTTTCAAGCAGTAAGATTGACAGATGAGTCCAACTCACCTTAAGCACGTACCACAGATTTCAAAGACTGTTCAGAAGAGAACAGTCCACTCATAGGACAAAAAAAACCCAAACCAAACAACAGATCTAGTGAATCATCATTAATGGACACAAAACTTGTCTGCCAAGTATCAGTCTACAGTGGCCAGGAAAAATATTGTCACTGTGTAAGGTATTCTATTGGCTGCCTCTATTAAAATATCAAGAACTGCAGAAGTGAACAGAATTTTGGACTACAGTTAGGAAATGTGTAAGAAGAGCTAGCTTCTCCAGAGAATGATCTGTTACACCAACAGCTACTAATACTAATAAATGGTGTAACACCTTGGTTAAAAGTGGTCAAAGCCTGCTCTTAGTTTCTCTTGCAAGGCTTCCTGAGTAGTACGCATGTAGTCCATCATGATCAGACCAGCTACTGATGGGCCAATTCCCAGTTATTTGTCTAACCCTTTGAGGCTGTTTACATTTATGACATTCACAATATCTCATATAAGCAAGTTCCAAAACTTAAATATGCACTAAACCAGAGATAGTTTTTATATTTCTTTTCTTCCTGCTGTTACAGGACCACATAGCTGGGGAGGAATCATTATGCATTAATAGTATCTGGTAGTCTATAAGCAGAACAGTTGCTGCCTTTCTTACCTGGTTATATCATAGACAAGCAAAGCACCTGCAGCTCCTCTATAGTAACTCCTTGTTACAGACCTGAAACAGAATTACAGATGTACATTTCCATAATGACTTCACTGTTTCAAATCTGGGTTAATATAATGCAATCTGTATTATGAAACACATTTTTCATTTACATAGTTTAAATAAAATGTTTTTTAGAAAACATCAGTTGTGCAGCAGCAGACTATTTACAACAAGACTTTTGACAAAGCACTTTCACTAAATATAGCTGTACAGAGATTCTCAAAGTCCATTGTGACCTGTGTGCCGCTGAAGCTACACATTATCATACCGTCCTGATACAGAACTGGGAGCTGATGGTACTATATGTGGCATAAAACCAGTGTAATTAACTTGTATTTGAACTCTCAGCAGTGAGGAGAGAATGAGTAAAGTAGCTGTAATTGAACAACTTAAGACTCATTAAATTGAAGAGAAAAAGGCAAGGAAAGCAAACAAAGCATCCTTCAAAAGGTAGCCAAAGAAATAATAAAACCTGCTAAGTACATAGAGGTGTGACCAGCCTTAAAAAGAAAACAGTTAGATACATTATAAAAAAGAAACAGGGAGGGGGGTAAAAAACCTGCAAGCCTGTGACTGCTTTAAACTGGTTTGGTTCAGCTGTCCCTGATCATTGTGCCCCTCCTCACCGGCAGACCATGGGAAACTGAGTTGTCCTAGATCAGGGTAAGTGCTACTTAGCAACAACTAAAACATTGGTGTGTTATCAGCATTGTTCTCAGACTAAAGCAAAACACAGCACTGCACCAGCTACTGGGGAGAAAATTAACTCTAGCCCAGCTGAAAGCAGGACAACTTGAAAGAGCAGAATTTGCACAAGCTTTTGAAAGTACAGAGCCTCCAAGATTCTCAGAATCCCAGGATATCTGGCCAACACACCAAAGATATCTTGATAATGGAGACTATATAGCACTGCCCAGCTTCATCCAGCCACAGATGTCTCTAGAGAACTTGTCTAATAGAGGACATTAACTTGGATTGCTGCCCATTACTCAGACTTCCATCACCATGCTCACATTTGATAACCACCACCCTCCCCGCCCCCAGCCAAAGAAACCTCCCACCCATACCCCAAATATAAAAATTGATGTCCTATCCAATGGTGAATGTACTGAGGAATACATCAGATATTCACTGAGTTTGACCTATTCCTCAGATGTATGACATTCAAAATACACCACTGAAAGTACATTGGTGGATCTCAGCTGACAAATAAGTTTGTTAAAGAAAAACCAATGAAAAGATTTCAGTCTTGCTAGAAACGTATTTAGCCACATGAACTTGACAACTGACTTTCTTCCTTCTAATAAAATAGTATTACACTATGTATTTATTCTCATGCAGATTTTAAACAGTTTACAACTTCATGGCATTTACTCATTCCCACCAGAAGAAGGTCTTCTAAACACAAGAGTTAAGCACACTCAGTTCTATTCTGAGCTTGGCTGGTGAACAAGCTTTTAGCCACCTATTCTGTTCATACACGTTAACTATCACAGAAAATACCCAAGGAAAGAAAGGGCAGAACCTCAGATCTGCAAGACAGCACTGCTTTACAGAAATCAATGGATTTATGCCGCTATGTCCAAGTTGGAAGATCTGGCCTAGAAAATAATATGAAAGCAGACAAAACAATTCCACTGACCAAGAAACTATGCCTACTTATTAGTAGGCATAAATAATACACAATACCAACAGCAACAATTTACTAACAAACAATAAAATGATTGAAATGGGTACCTGAATCTCTCTTGTCCTGCTGTATCCCATATCTGCAGTTTTACATATTTACCACCAACATTTATGATCTTTGAACCAAATTCCACTCCTATGGTATGATTTGAGTCATCCTTGACTACAAAAAAAGAAAAAAAAAAAAAAAAAGGAAAAAGAAAGCCAGATTTATTTAGAGCAAATAAATAGGTTTTACATAATCCAACTGAGGTACAATCAAAACTCCTCAGTGCTCCAATTACAAACTACTTCCCAAGCCACCAAATTCAGTGCCATTTAGAAGTCTAATGCCACCATGCAGAAACACTCTTACAATTTTGAACAGTTTATTCAATTCAAAATTACTACTAGAAAGGACTGCCTTAATCAAACCATTCCCAGGTCACATTAATACATGTCAAGATAACTTTTGTATGCTTCTTTTTCCCCCATCTGTGTTTTCTGATATTTCAGTGCCATTTAAAATTAAAATTCATGGAATGGCAGAACATACAAGGACACAGTCTTCCCATGAATAAGTAAGAGCTACTTCTTTAAAGCATGAAGTTAACATACTTGCTGTATGTACACTGTTGCTCTCACAGATTCCCAGTTCAAGATCAATCATAGTATCATGCCATGTTCCTTAGTGATTACACATTCTTATCCTAGAGTTACTCCTCAAGAGATAGGGTGAATTACCATTTGGTTGCAAAAGATAACAGTCACCTTTGATTTACAAAGGTTTCTAAAAATGCATATTATTTTTCTTTAATCATGATGCTAAATGCACTACCCAATATGAAGTATTCTTTTGTATCAGCCATTCATATCTAAATAACATTTACAATGGAGTCTCTTTACCAGTATTTATCATAAAACACAGCCCTTAACAAAGAACACAGAGTATCTATTTATTTAGAGAGAGACTGCAGACTCTCTAAATCTACTCAAGCAATTCAACTTCTCTTTCATCTGCTTAGCATTTTTTCTAGAAAAGCCAAGTCTCCACTATATACCTAGGGAAGCTTATAGCTGCAAGACACAATTATCATAAAAAATAAGTCTATATTTTCATCAACATTGAAAGTAAGAGAGTAAGAGGAAATACTAGTCAGTATCAGGCTTCTGATTAGAGGCAGTGACAAATAAAGATTACAACATAGTTGTGAACATAATTCTCAGTCAAAATCTTCACCTATACAACTAAAAGAATTACATGAACTTCTATACAAAGAATAGGTACTCATGTAGGCAGAGCCTTCATCTCTGATACAAAGCAATGGAGAACTCTTACCATGTTCACATATACTTACATTTCTTTTCAATAAATTGGTGTAGTAAGCAGGATTTTCCAGTTCCAGCATTTCCTATGACCAAGAATTTAAACAGGAAATCTGAAGATGGAAAGACAAAAAAAAAAAAAAAAAAAGAAATTGCTGAATTTCAGTACACACACTTTTGTCACAAGACCAGGTACACAAGTTAGCTATTCTCTATTATCTGTTATTCCAAAAAGAAGGGAATAGATGACAAAATTAACAAAACAGCATTAAATCTTAAGAATAACCAGTGTGTTCAATAGTGATATTACAAAGTAAGAGCTAAGAATGCCATTTGTTCATCGAGATAAAAGAATGACAAGAAGAGACAGAAACGGCTGAATTTGAGTTCAGTTAATACAGGCCAAATTACAGTTATATGGTTGGCTTGTATTCCACAATCTGTTTTAAGGGCGTATAAAAGATTAACTATAGTCAGTACAAATGCCCTATATAAAGATGTCATATCTTAAAATCTGTATGATTTTTACTTTCAAAATTTATTTTATTCACAATAAGCTGAACTTCCCTATATTAACCACTTAGTACTCATAAAACTGAATAACTACAGTATTTTTCTACAAATGTACAGACAAGGAATATTTTTACTCTGGGATGCCTGCTTTTCCATTTCCTCCACATGGTAAATTAAGATACAGGTACTTTGGCATTTTACCTATTTATTGAGCCATTTACATCAGTGTTTATTAGTAATAAATAGTTTTGGGGTTTTTCTTAATAAATTCGAGATTTATAGTCCACTGGTATTGTTTTAACAGTTACATATAATGCTTTAATCCTACCTCCCCAGATCTGCTTTCAGTTTAGCTACAGACTGAAGAAAGCTTCCTTGTCTTAGCACTCTCAAACACACACACTGATAAACTGTGATTAGAAAGTTTATAATTGCTTCCCCTAATATAGAAGCAACAGTTGGTGCAAGATTCACTACTTATTTGTTTACCAACAGCAGCTTGTTTTACAGCCATCTTCACAATTTATTGCACATTTTCTCTTATAAACATAGTGGGTAAGCATTCAATGAAAATGAGTAAGTTTGAAATATCAACAAAGATAAAAACTTACCATTAATTTCATTAACAGTGTTCACAGCTGCCAAATGGTTACACAGATATTGGCCCAGAGGATGGCAGAATAAAAAACAGAATGAAGACTATGCTAAGCAAGTCAAAGCACTGACATGTTACTCTATCAGAATCTTGTTTTGAGTCTTTAGTTTTACAAATAGAATTTAATATGTACACAAATCTACACGCTCATTCCATTTCATGCAGGAATTCTTATGGTACATCATATATGCTCCCTAGCAATGGTAAAGGCAACAAGCAAGTTTCTCACATGGTAAGAAAATTTCCGTTGGTGAAAAGTCAATGGTAAAACAGAGGGCTACTACTGTTGGGAATGTCCACTATCCGTTGTCTTCACCTGTCTTTCAAATTTTACTCATATTTAAAATGAGGTAGTGTTTTACTAAGGATCTTTGCTTCTTTTACATTTTACCTTTGCATGATTTTTCTTGTTTCGAATGTTGTAACATGCTTGGCACAGAATCTGCATTCTACCCTTCTCAGAAAGAGACTGCTGTTTCTTGCTCACAGATATGACCATTTACATGCTTAAGACATTCTGTTCCAAACTGCTCTCACTCTTCACGCCTCCACCCAGCTGCTCATGCTTTCTGGATGAAAAAAAATAAGTTACAAGAAGGTTTTTGCTTCAGGTTGTGAAAATTTTGTGTGTTATCTCCTCTAAAGAAGGGCCGTTCACGTATTCTCAACTGCAAAACAGGCTGAAGCTGAGAAACACTTCATTCTAACCAAACTTCACTGTTAATATGAAATGTAGATACATAGCCTCAAAGTGTTAGGTTAAGAGAAAAAAAAAATCATCTCTGGAAGAAAGCCAAGTTTCTCTTTTTATGTACCAAATATCACTAGTTAGCTGCCTTGTGTACCTTTTTGTATATTTAAACTACTGTGGGTGTGTGTAATCTCACTGGTTTTACCACTTGCAGAGTTCCTCAAAATGTGAGACACAGTCACAATTAAAATAACCTGCTTCTGGTCTCCGCAGTTTGTCCGAAAACCAAATCTGAAATCCAGTTAAAGCTGGGTCTCCTCTGTATCTAGTGAAAGCTGTTTGGCAGTTTTTCTTGTTAAAAACAACTACAAATTTCAAGTCCAACTTCTTCCCCCCTGCCCCGGAAGTCTCAGATTATTGACAGTACTGAAAAAACTAATGTCAAACTAAACCAGGAGAAGAATAAAAGCCAAACTCTACTCCTATACTAATTTGCTCTGTAACTGTAGGCAGTGGTTAAATGTGGTTGATGAAGCCATGCTTGTGCAACCCTCAGAGTTGTGCTGAACATTTAGCACACTGCTCTGCTCTGTGCAGACAAGCTGCAGGCCAATGGGCAATTGAGACAATGGTGTCACTGTCAGAGACTGATCTGGAATAGCTTCAGAACAGCACTGTACTTTCCTGAGGTGTTTTATGTTAGGGTGCTTTATATTTTGCTCGGAAACAAAGAGTGGTATTTCGGGATTTTATATTCATCTCTTTAAATTGAGAACATATTCTATATAACAGACTCTGAATTCCTATCAAGATTCTATTGTACCAGGCAACTTTAAAAGGGAATCTTTCCTACAAATAAATCACTTTGATAACTATTCAACATCTGTCTATTACTTAGTAGACAAAAAAAAAAAAACAAAACAAAAACCAAAACATTTTTCTCTGGCAACACAGCAGTGAAACCTGAAACTGCAGGTACAAATCACTTGTTTGCAGTATGAAAGTAAGATAAATGTGTTTTAGCCTACCAAAGAATGGAAATATCAAAATATTATAACAAAAACTCAAAACCTTTCTGCACCAGAGAAGGCAGCAATGCTTCCAAACACATGTAGGCTCATACACTAAATGATACTTTGAAGTTACATTCACAAGTGCAATGTATTCTATCAGTTTAAACTCCAATTTTATGTAAATTGTTCAACATAGCAAAAGGCTTTTAGACTTATGTTAACAGTT
The DNA here is from genome assembly GCF_963264785.1 of Psittacula echo. NCBI lineage: Eukaryota > Metazoa > Chordata > Aves > Psittaciformes > Psittacidae > Psittacula > Psittacula echo. Next base: position 30,835,688 of record NC_137738.1, on the reverse strand, counting down.
TATCCACAAGCACGAGATAATACATTTCAGGAAATACTTCAGAATACTTTGTACATTTAACCAACTGCAAGGAAGGGAAGAAAATGGATTTGACAATGCCAAAAGTCACAAATACCCATATGTGTTTCTAAGCTCACAGCCTAGCATCTTAAAGTACTATCAGGCAAGCACAGGAAGAATAGCTTTCATTTTGTTATTCTGGAATTTCTTTCTTATAATGTCCTTCTGTACGATAGCAGGGACCACATCAGTTAAATTTTTATACTGTTTTTATTGCTGGATTTAAGACACGAAATATCTTCTCTCTGAACTGTACAGATGTATCTCAAAATGTACAACAGTTGAGAAACAGAAACTGAATGAGACAGGACTGATAGCTTCTTTTAGCCCAACTTTAACATCACTGTATATTCACACTGGGAAAAACTTTTATATATTCATTCTTCACAATTTCCCCAAATGCAACTCATACGGTAATGTGTCCATTACTGCTTAATTGCTCTAATTTTGCTTTTTGGTGTTCTCTTCCCACTTGTCCCAGAGGAGTTAAGTCGCTTCATTTTTACAGCCCTTTTTATTTTTCTTTTTTGTGACTGACAAAGCAGCTCTGAGCTCCAGCATTCCACTCAGCTGCCAAGCCTGTCACCCTAGAGAAGTTTTTCTTTTGAATTTTGTTGTCCTTCCTTCATGGAAAAGCTGAAAAGCAACATCACTCAGATGTTACAAATGGTTGCTACCATGCTGGCTACTGAAAAAGTCAGAAAGTTGAAGTACTTCGCCTGTAAATAAGATCATCATTACACAAAAAGGATTTAGGACAAAACCTGAATTCTGTGCCAAAAGGGAAAAGATTACATGACATACGCTACAGAAAGCATAAAGAGATGAAAGATAACATAGCATGGCTGTTTAAGTAAATAAGGCAGTATGAAAAAATCAGCTTACTCTCCCCTGTGAGCTACATGCATCACCTCATCCCAAACTAGGTAGGGGGTGCAGGGAACAAAACTTATTTTCTATCATAGGTGAAAAGGAGTAAAACTGAGGCTCCATCCCAAAGATGCACCAGCAGCTAAACTACATAAACTACATGGTTTGGGGGGTGGCTGGGAGACAGGAGAGGAAGTTGAGGGTAAAGAAGAAGGGAGACAATTGCGGGCTTTGACTCAAGTTATCAGCATATGATGATGTGGAAACCACCCCCAGACATCTAGCCTCCTCCTTTAACTGAAGTTTACTCCAGCAGAAGGAATAATTGAACTGCTTCTGAGCAACATCAGCTTAGTCGTTAAAATGTGATGAGGACTAAATTGTTTCTTATATGCTTGATAATAAAGAAGGGGGGAAAAAAGACCAAATTATATCCTCACTCTCAGTTTGGTCTTCTTCAAACTCTTTGATAAAGAGTAGACTTTATATTCACTAATGCTGACCTTTTGGAAACTCTTATTCATGTAAAGAAAAAGTCTTCTACTAGTTAGACATCTTCTATTTTGCAGAAGTCTGCATAAGGAAAGACTGCTCTGAAGCATTCCTACTGGCATATGCTTCCTCTAAATGAGAGAAAAGAGCTGTTCTCCCCACTTACTCCTTTCTCCAGCAGTGTTACCAAGATAACAGGTAGCACAGATAAACCTGCCTTCTCTATTCTAATCTGTATAATGAATCAAAAGACGAAAGATCTGTTTCCTTATAATCAAAAAGAGCTATGCTCTCTAATCAATAAAATCAGATTTGAAATAAACCAAAGGCCAGGATGTAAGTGCAGGGAGCATCAGATAAGGGACAAGGGCGGGAGGGGGAGGTGAGGTGGGAATGGGAAGAAAAGGATGAATCAAATTGTCCAGATCAAAAAGGGATATTTTTAAATGGACAGAAAGCCTATACATTCTCTGAAAATGACAGACTGATGAACTTGTGTGACCAGACTGACAGTAGTAGACAGTGGTGGAGAAAACACACAGAAGTATGGACTAAAGAGATTTGATTGGAATCTTACATATCACGTTTACTCAAAGGTAGTACAACCTTTCTTCTGCCCTCCTACTGTTTAAAATCCAAAGGTTGCTTTGCATTTACCTATTAAGGGTAAGCTATTTTTAGGTCAGCCTACACTTACCATAAAACAAAACTCATATATTTTGCACTGTGAAACAGGAGAAAGCACACGTGTTGTTACAAGGTACCTATCTGCAGAGAGGCCACTGCATCTCAGAAAACTTGAGTTAAAGTAGTTTTCCTATAAGAGATTTTTTCCCGATGTTACATGATAAACTTTTAAAGAATGACCCTCCTGTCCCAAAAGCAGCAGTATAATGTTCTTTCTAAACTCAGTTTCAAAATTCATGGTTTTCTTGTATTTATGATTGCTTTGGTTTTGATTTTGGCACTTTGTAAAGGATAAACAGATCAGAAAGCTGAGAACAGAAGATACCAGCTGCTGAAACAGATATAAGGGACAGAAAATACAGATTACAAACAAGGAATTTTGTGCCAAGACTGTGAGAGGCTACAGAACTTGGTTTGAAAAAAGTGAAGAGATCACAATAAGGGACAAAAATAGGTGGGAAAAGTGGGTGAACAGGAAAGCTTCAAATAAGACAGACATAAGAAAGAAAAGAATTCAGGGAGGGAAAAAAACCAAACCAACAAACAGGGAAACACAAGTAAATCAACTGAGGTGGATAATGAAGTAAGATAGGTGGAAAGGACAGACCAGAAGAAAGACTCTTTGTTTCTCATGCATTGAGAAAAATGTATTAAAAAAAAAAAAAATTAAAATACTGCCTTTCAAAGGGAGGACAAGCTGCAACCTCACAACAAAACTGGTCATGTAAAAGTCAGACAACAAAATTACATTAAAGCAACCCAAAAAAAAGAAACCCAACCAAACAACCAAAAAAAAACCAACCACCCAACAACAAATATACCCCACCAATCACTTTCTTGAGCCTATCCATATAGATAAAAAGACTGAGGTTACATAACTAGAATGGGTCATAATCCAGGTGATAAGAAGAAAAACTCAAATCATGAATAAGCATCTATAGGGACAGACGCTACAGGGATTCCAGCACTGAGGTGGCAGTGACCACTGATCTCAGTCACGAGGGGGAAACTGCCCTAATACTTCTATCATTCTCAACTGTCCCTGTAACAGATGGTCAGAAACAAACCACTCTTTGTTAGGACTCGGAGCACATTAAAGCCCAGGGAGTTCATGCAGCACAGAAGAGCCATGATTTTATCACATCACACCCTTTACTTCAAACTGTCAATTTGAATGCTACGTATGTGGACAGGGCACCGCAAAATTAGATACTGATTACTGTTAAGGTCATAGGTGGTATAGCAACTGTTAAATTTTATGTTATAAAATAGGGTTTGTTCTTCTATTTACTCTAAAACTTTACAACCTCAAGTATTTTGTAGCTTGTATATGAATATAACAACCATTGAAACTCAAAGGAGAAATATATCAAACAAGAATTAAACAAACAAAAGGAATAACCCCAAAATGCAAACCTTCAATTTTAGGGGCTTGTTTTCTAGGACACCAAAACAATCAGAAAGCATCAACAGTGGGCTTACAATCACTATTTTGTATCGCTGGAATGAAGCAAAAAATGTTGAAATGTACTTAAGCTACAACCTATCTATTTGGCTTGCTTATTATTAAGGATCAAAAAGAGAAGCACTGCTGTCAGTGTTTTTGCCTACCAACCCACCTGCCAAAGTGATCCCAGGTCTTGATCATAAGAGTTGAGAGCACGAAGAATTAGTTCAAACTCAAATCTGTATCTACAAAGCACATCTCTCTGTGTTCTATATGTAAGTTTTACATTTTTCAAAAAAGCATGGAAAAAAAGGAGTGTCTGAGTACCCCAGTGTTCACACTTCAAGAGCTGCCCCACACTCTTGCCTCATTTTGCCCCTTAGTCCTGTGTGTTTGCTGTACACTACAGCACTGACTGGTGGGACAAAACATCTTAATGTTGATGATGACTTAATGTTACTGATGACTACAGTATTGCAAATATGCAGCAGAAATAATCAGACCAATTAGCCTACTAGTAAGAATTCCTGGTGGCCATGCCAGGCTCCCTCACAGTCAGCAGTTGTGTTCAATTTTGATTTGTACAAACCACTATTTATTTTCAAGACTCTGCTCTAAAAGCAAGAGGATGCAAGTCCAGCTCTAAAGTCTGAACGGAACCTGAAGACAAGATGTTGCAACAGAAAAAGCTAGCAAACAAGTGAGAAAGTTTATCACTTTTCAAGCGATCTTACTCCCCAACAACCTGTCACATGGACTTTGAATATGTTTGACATATGAACGACAAACGAATCACATGGACTTTGAATATGTATGACAGCATTTTTATACTGCAAAATACTTCAGAACTGTATGTTATGGAGAAGGGAAAAAACCCAAATTGATTCAAGCAAACAGGTGTTTCAAGCAAAGTTACAAAGAAGAGAAAGAAATACTACCCACTGTTTCCCACCTCCTCCACCTAGCCAGCAGTACCAGCTCTGTACATTTTTCCTACCCCTCACTTATCTTAGACCAACCTTAAGGATCATCTAGTTCCAACTCCTCTGCCCCAGGCAGGGACACCTTTCACTAGACCAGGTTGCTCAAAGCCCTGTTCAACCTGGCCTTGAACACTGTCAGGGATGGGGCAGCCACAGCTTCTCTGGGCAATCTGTGCCAATGCCTCACCACCCTCGCAGCAAAGAACTTCTTCTTAATATCTAAATTTCCTCTCTGTCAGTTTAAAGCCATTTGACCCTGTCCTGTCACTCCATGCCCTTGTAAAAAGTCCTCTTTGGATTTCTTGTAGGCTCCCTTCAGCTGCTCTAAGGTCTCCCCAGAGCCTTCTCTTCTCCAGGCTGAACAAGCCAAACTCTCTCAACTTGTCTCCATAGGAGAGGTGCTCTAGCCCTCTGAATATCTTCATGGCCTCCTCTGGACTTTGATGCTTCCCTTGTGAGGCACTGACATACTGCATCAGTGCCTGCACTCCGACTTACTCCTCTGGATGTTTTCTACCACAGCAGCTAGACATCCATGCCAACACAGGGATGTCAAAACGTACTCACTGATCCATTTGCCCTAACTCATGATCAGCTCTTTTTAATGCTTGCACACCTCAGACAGCAGGACTGAAATCCTAACCTGACCCTGAAAATAACACAATCTCCAACTAACGCGAAGCTTCTCCCGGAGGACATGCACTGTAACTTTCCTCCTGAACTCAACGAAACAAGTAGCGGTTGACTTCCCTCGCCTACATTTCGAGTCAACACCTGCACACCGTGTAAGACCATTCCGAACGCTCACTGCCGTGTCAGCCCGCGCATCAAAGAGAAGGAGGGAGAAACGGAGAGAGCACTCGCGGCAGAGAAATCCGCCCGAGATCGGGCTCAGCGCCCCGCTCCTCAGGAGCTGACGGCCCTGGCCCGCTCGCCGCTGAGGGGAGGAGGAAGAGGAGGGTCCCCCCAGCCCACCCCGCCCCTCGGTTCCTACCGTAGGTCTCGGACATGGCACTCTGCGACATCCCGGGAGCGGCCAGCCCCCGAACGCTCCTTCTCCTCCGCTGCCTGGGGCCGGTGCTGGTGAGCAGAGGCTCGCGGCCCGGCAGCGCCAAACGCGCGGGCCGGGAGGGAAGCGCACGAGCCACGGGCGCCCGCCCCAACCCGGCCCAGCCCGCCTCAGCCCCGCCCCAGCACCAACAGCAGCACCTACGCACGCGCGCCCACCCCGCCTCGCTCTTCGCCGGCGGTGGGGTGGGGCACAAGCCCCGCATTCCCGCGCAGGCGCGGGGCGGGACGCGCAGTGAGGCGGAGCGCGGTTGTGCCGTGCTGGGAAGTGAGCTGTCATCGTGGTGTACCCTGTGCGGCTCTGTGTGTGAGCGAGGCGCTTCCCTCCGCTCCTCATGGACCACGGAGCAGCTGGGGAGGCTGCGGCGGGGAGCGGGGCGGTCCTGTCCCTCACCGCTGGCACGTTATGATTGTCTCGAATCTGAGGCGATTCTGGTTGAGAGTGAGCACATAAGCGTTTCTTTCTCGGCGCAGGAGATCCCTGTGCCACTCCGTCCTGAAAGCTGCAGCCCACTGTCCAGCTCTGGGCGCAAAATGCCTGCCCTAGGCTCTTTGATATTCTGTCTGTCCCCTCAAACCCCTCGTCACCAGCATTTCAGTCAGAAGCGTAGCCTTTTGCTGACCATCAATTTGAGGGATGTGGTATATGTAAACTAACAGACTGGGATTTAGTTGGTTGGTTTAATTTTAGTTCTTATTTTCAGAGATTCTGACTTCACCATTCCATGTCTTACTTCCAAAATAAACTCCAAGGAAAGCCAGATTGTTGAATAATTTGATGTCTTCCTAACACTTGATGTCTAACACTGTGATCCTGGTTGGTCAGCCTGGTAGCAAGGGGCACTGAGTCCTCACTCCAGCAGCCTGTCCATCTTTTCCCTCCCTAGACAACACTTCCTCTCTGTCCACATTCTACTTTCTGCCAGTCCTTTTAAAAACTCCTCTTCTGTTTTTAGTCTTGCTGCTCACAACTTCCCATTCTTCCCACTTCTCCACCATCCCCCAAGCTGTAGGAAGAACTGCCTCTGCCTGTCCAAACCACCTCCTTACCAAGCCTTTCTGGTCAAAGGTCAGCTTTTAAGTTCCCATTAGTGAAACAATAGGCACTGAGCCAGCACCAAGAACCCCTCAGAGAATCTGCTGGCTGTTCTTGATGTTTTGGATACATATAGACAAAGATGCATATAGACTACTTAACAAGTTCATACTATTAACAGTAATTAGAGGTTATGTAGACAGGTCCCCAAAGTTATTATAGCCCTGATGCACAGAGGATATTGAGGTCTGAAATGTTGCACGCAAGCATTTCTCTGGGGTATCTGACCTCCAGAACACTGGAGGAAGCTGAGGGGTCTTCACATGAGCTGTGTGGATCCCAGTATGCCACAGACGAGAGCTTTGTCCCCCAAAATGGTATGTTTTGAAGCTCAGGTTAAGCTTTAAAGAAGTTTGGTCTAATGTCACCAAATCCGTGATAGATGTTGGTTATTTTTGATCAAACCCCCCCACCATAAGTGTTAACAAATAACTTACTGAAAATATGTCATGTTATAGCAATAAGAGAACATGGAGATTTAGACATCTTGCACTGTATAAACAGTACTTTAGGCTGAGACAAATTGGTCTTGTCAAATCTTGGTTTTTATTGTTACATGTATCTTACAAGACGAGCTTGCCTATATGGAGGTTATATTTAATAAATATGTCATCGTGCTAATGCCATACTCTTCTGCCTCCAAACACTCCCAGTTAGTTTACATGCACACATGCCAATAAAATACATTTAAACTGTAAAGCTTTCTGTAAAAGCTGTTAGTAATACTGAAGAGCAAGATGTAGGTTGGAAGAATGGTAAAGCAAAGACAGGACAATGTGAGAGGTGAATACAATTTGGTGTTTCGGTATTCCTGCTTTGAAGAGGAAATTAGAACAAAGAATAAAATTCAGAAATAATTAAGAAAGATTGCACTAGGTTAGAAAAAATACAGCTGGCACTTCAGAAATTTGAGAATATAGGGTCCCATATGCTAATAAAATAATTTTTTCTGAGTAATTTAAAAATAGAGTTAGTGTCCATCTTGAATAATATGAGGGTGAAAATGAACCCCAAAGCCAAAAGTTTAATTCATCTTCTGATTTATGGTTCCTGTTGTTTACACCTGCTAGAAACTTCTGGCTCATGTGAATACAGATACATTATGTCAAACTGTATCTGCAGATCAGGCATTTAAATGCTATCATTTCCTTCTCAAATTAGCTTCACCACAATTACTGTGCCAATAATTTGTTGTGGCTGTAAAATAGTTGCTCAGAAGGTCATGTTAAGATTTCTTTAAAAATCCTAATATCAGTGTTTACTGGTTTTTACTAGCTAGTAATAGGCATAGAAGAGAGGACCCACAAGATCTGCTCAGAGATCCAAACTGAGGATAGGGTATTCTGTGAAAGCTTGAGCTTCCAAAATAAAATAACCTGATTTAGGCCTTTGCGTGTTTGGATTTGGCATTTAATGACCCAGCATTGCAAGTTGCCAGATCCCTCTGTTTTCCTTTGCCGTACTGTAGGGAAACAGAGTTGCTTCTGGATCTGAAGCTGGGCCGTGTTTTGAATTCACCTTCATTGTGGACTGAGGGCTTCTGGCTGGGGCAGGAGTGCAGCTGGGGTGGGCTGTTACCCGAGAGAGTGAGAGGGCAGCATGCCTTGATTTCGTCTGAAGGTGGCACCACAAGGCCGTATTAAAAGCCACTACAGCAGCCTAACGCTGCTGTTTGTTTTCTCTTTTACTTACGGCTGTGTGACACACGGTTCCATCTGAGACTCAGGTGAAATGGGAATAATGTATTCTGCAGCACTTTCCTGTTCTTGTGTGCTGAATATGGAAAGCAATCCATTGTATGTGGAAGCGGCAGTCTTCAGCTCGATTTAAAGCAGCAATGAACTTGGATTCTACGACGCAAATGAAATATGAAGACAGGTGACTGACGCTCTGAGAAACCTCTGAGGTTTCCATGACCTCCTTGTGCTCAGTGTCATTGGCCAGCTGACTTCATCTGAACACAGCTGACATCATCTGAACACAGCTGACATCATCTGAACACTGTCATGTTCATCTTCCACAGAAACTGCCCTCAGCCCATGAACATGGTTGTCAATTCATGTAATTACAGTTGCGCATGGAAATTTATGGGTTGGCTACTTCTAAAATCATGGGCTCGTCCTGCAGCTGTTAGCCCAGAGTGACAGGAGCTGGTGAAGAATGTGACTGCAAAGATACATTGGTGCTGTAATTGCACTCTTTTATCTTGCCCTATTGTGAACTTTTCCAAGAATAAATAAGAATCCCACGAGCTACACTACTGTACTGGCAGCTGCTGCTAACTAGAGTCTGGCTATCTGCTTTATTCTTTCATCATGCTCTCTTCACAGTAGTAGGGAGAAGGCAGCCACACTGTGTAACCTGGTATTAGTGAAGACTCACCTGGGTTAGGCTCTTTTTAGGATAGCTTTATCCTATAATGCTATAATGCCGAAGTACAAATTTGCCCTGATGTGGGATTGAGTAACATCTCTTTTTGTCTTGCAGAACTCTATATAATGTTTTTAGGTGTTTTGTACAAGGAAACATATTAATGCTCATTTACTAGTGTTGTATATTTAAGAAAGAGATATACAGAATATACACATATATATAAGATTGTAAAGGAAATCAGACTATAGACTGTAGCTTTCAAAAACAGTGATTTAATTGATTTAATTTTGAAAAATCATGTAAATAGAGTGAAGGGATCTAAATACTTAGTTCAGCATGTCAAGAGAGGCACAGGAAAATGAAGCCATGAGAAAACTGGGACATGTTATAAAAGTACGTTACTCATTGACAGTGTCTAGAATTCAGATGGATTTGTGTGACACCTGTGTTTTATGATGTTAGCCTCATGGTGTCACCAATTAACTGCTCTGTTGGTGAAATAGTGATCATGGGATGTAATTGGCACTTTTAAAAATAGGGAATGGCTAAGGGGGTTGGTATTTTTAATACTATATACTTGAACTAGAAGATTTGTTAATAGATTACTCAGGGACATTTGAGGCCACATGAGTGTTCCCCTTTCAAGCTTAAAGCAGTTTTTCGCTGCTCAGGAGAACTTGCATATAATGAAAAGGGTTGCTTGCTCATTTAGGACACATTTGTTGAGTGAATATCCTCGAAGATACGATATAGCAGTCCTGATTCAATTCTGCCTCTTCAGTTGCTTTGAATGCAGCACCAGGAAGCAATCAAAGCTGGCTTTGGACACAGATGTGAACCTGTGTGGTTCACTTGCATGGCTCAACAAGCTGTGCCTCTGTCTGAGTCAGTGTGTGAGCTGCATTCTTGAGGAGGAATTTGTCTTCTCACGTCTTATGTTTCAGATAACCAAGTGGTGGATGCATGATCTTATGCTTTCAAAGTCCTTGTCTCCCAGCCAACTGAATCGGGGACCTGTCCAAAATGTACCATGATGCCCATGCCTTGCTGTAGTGGTAGCTGCGAGTAGCAGTGCATCTGGACCCTGCCCCATGAAAGTTCTCCCGTGTCTCTTGTTCAAGTGTAGGTTTGGCAAGTAAAGCCAAATTTTAGTATGCTCGTCTTCTCTCTGAGCTGTTACATACCTTTAAATGTGCTGTCTGTAGTGACATCCTTGCCTCTGAAAGCTGCTGTCATTAAAAAATCTAACCAGATTGTGAAGCTCCTGTTTTGTTGTGTACACAGGCGCTATTAGAGGGAGACCTGGTGGAACACAGGTGGGCAGTGCTAGGTGGTGGTCAGTGGAGAGAGCTCCCTGACCAGTAAGAGTCCTCTGGTCATGAGATGCTGCAGTTTCCAGATGAAGTGTTCTTTAAATGAGCTGCAACTGCATGTAACACGTTCCCAGTATTGCTCTCACTCCGGAACCTGGTGATATTATGCAGCCATGAAAGCTGGGACAGGCCAGCTTTCATGTATAGAGGCCACTGAAGGGCACATAGCACATCTGTTGTGACTCTAAGGAAAGCTCAGCAGCTGGAAGAGTCTTGGGAGAAGAATAGGCAGCGATGTGTGAGGGGATGTCTCTAAGGCTAAAACCTTGCTGTGGCTTTGCATGAGCCTGGAGATGTGGTCTGTGCCAAGATGGTTTGAGAAGACTGGTCCGCAATGCAGTGTTAAACCTTTCACTGCTAAATATGTGCTAAATTTCTCTGAAGCCACAGGATATTTATGTCTTAAAAGCTGCAAGATTACCACTTTTCAACTTAATATCATATAATCAAGAAGCATTCAACAGAAGAAAATCTTTTAGTAATGGATTACTTATTAAGGGATCAGACTTTAGTATTTTTTTCTAAACACATATGAGGTTCAGAACATCGAAGATCTAAAGCTGCTTTTATATACACAATATTTTTGGTATGAAAGCAAGGAACTCACCTTGTATTTGCTGGGACACAGGTAACTGAGCTGCCCCATGTGGATGAAGTGTACAAGCTTCCTTGTGCTACAAAGAAGAACATGTTCAAGAGTGTTTGAAGGAAGCACCTGTGCCTGAATATACAATATCTGTGTAGCAAGTGAATCTCAGTTCTCAAAATGCAATTCTGTCTCTGGCTACTTTTCGTGTCATTTTTCATGGCTGTGTTTTTGCCTGGTTCGCATTCACTTGTAGATAACCTTGTAGCTGGTTTTGCCTTGTAGCTATTTTTTTCCACAGGATTTTTTGGAAGGTAAAAGTCTGAAAATACTTGTTGCCTGTGAAGAAGCTTCTTTCCTTTCTTCTTCTTCTTTTTTTTTTAATCACATTGTCAAACTGACATGTTGATTGAAATGAATGGGCATGGATTCCCATCCAGCCTACAGTGCTAGAGACTGAATACTGTTATTGATGGCTTATATAAAATGTGTTTGATGATTTTATCTAGCTTCCTCGCTGTTGCTGTCACACAAAACCCACGCAGATCTGTTATCACCAGTTAGAGGAGAGGCTGAAGACAAATGAGGCAGGTATGTTTTCCAGCAGATGTTTCAGAATTTTTAAATCTGTCAGAAGACTCAACCCTCACTGTGTTTCTCTTTCAAAGCAAGCTGAATGTTTTTGTTCCTTTTAGTCTTCCAAGTGCATTGTACCTACAGCAATGCCTACCCTGGGTACATCAGAGGCACCAGTTCTTCATGGTGCTTCTTGCTGCCCCTCACTATTGCCCCAGAAGAGCAAATTCCCTTTTTGAGCCATGATGGCAGGTACACTCAGCAGCACCTCCTTCTGATTAAAAGTGTGCATTTAAGCCTCTCTCTCACTTATTAAGGCCCATTTAGATCGCTGTGGCAGTGTAAATGTCTTTGAAGCAGGTATAGATGAGGGCCTTGGAGTCCAGAAATCAGCTTTTAGCTTTTCTGCAGCTTCATACTGACGGGGATTGGGGACAATGCCTGCTTTCAGTCATGAGCAGAGAAAGTCAGAGCAGATGCCCAGTAAGGCATTCCAAAACAGGTACCATGCCTACATCTACTTGAACGCTGGCACACATGCCCATCTGTCAGGATGGCACTGGGCCCAGGCCAGTCGGGTCCTCTTTGTAGGTGCTGTGCCACGTATGGTGTTTGGTACCTGTGTTCCATAACCTGGCAAGTGACCTCCTAGTGGCATGGTGACCTTCTCAGAGAGACAGCACATATGTATCTGAACAATGTTTTTTCACTCTTGACCACACCTGTTGACCTCACATTGAGCAAAGGAGGAATGAAGGCTCAGGGACAGTTTGCCAGATGCACGGGTTGTCTCGCTTTGGGCAGCTTGGAAGCTCTTACACTGCTACTACTTTTAAGGGACAGGGAATGTATGCCAGCAAAGCTTTTGGGCTCTTCCATGGAAGGTCACGCCGAAGTCAGTCCATGGCAATAAAAAGAAAATGAGTTAAAAAAAAAAAGAAAATCCTGCTGAACTCAAAGCATAAATTGAGCACTTTGCTTGCTGAGTCGATGAAGTGTTGCCTGACAATATAGGATGCTCTTCTGTACAAACAAAAGAACAGAAGAGATTTTCTGTGCCAGAAAGTAAAGTGAAAAAGAAAAGGAACTGAGCAAAATCCTAGTCACAGCTGAAAATAACAGATGCGATTGATTCTCTACAGGAGCAAGTCATCATCCTTTAAAGCTATGCAAATACGTGTTTGCAGGCTTCTGTCAATTAAGCCACTAAAGCTCTGCTTGTGAGTTGATTTCAGCATTGTCTAGATGGACAAAGTCAATTAAAGCAATTCAATGTAACAGAAGAAGTGTAGGTCGGCTTCTTCTGGGAGACCAAAGAGGATAATTTTCTGACACCACTGATGCCCATACTCCACCAATCACTGGCTGTGCTCAAAGTTTTGGCTCAAGATTAAATTTTATTACAGCTGTGACACACAATCCCTCTCTAAGTTCCAGAAATCAGATTTAGGTCTGTGTAAGGTCCTTAAATATAAAGCCAATGTAAACAGCACAGGCCTTAATGGAAACCCTATAGAAGTATAAATCCAGTGGATTTACTTCCTGAAGCAGTAGCGAGAGTTAGCTGTGCAGAAGCTGTAATTGATCCAGCACGCTTAACTGTATATTTTATAACACATTTTTTACAGCAGTGTTCAAGCACCTTGTACGTTGACAAGATTTACACTGAAGACAGAAAAAGACAGATTTCACTGCCTCCTTTGAGGACCCATGCAATGTTGTTTGCATGATCCAATAGGTGGTTTCTGCTGCATACACTCAAAAAAGATAGTCTGCATCATGTTCTGAGGGTACATAGTGCAAGACCACTCTTGTTTCTCGTGGGAGAAAACTCCACAGCCAAAGATGCTTTACACTGTGCTCTTTCAGCTGCTGCACCTTGTGCATGTTTGTATATGTTTCCTCTGCACAAGGGCTCGGAATGTTTGTTAGTAGTAACAAAAAGGTCACTCCATCTGATATCGTGAAAGGAGATTTTGGGAGATTTGCCCACAGCTTGTCAACACCAAAATTATATTATAAGACTTGTAACAAGATTTAAGATCTTGGGCCTGGGCTTCCAGTTGTGATCTTCTTCTAATAGGATAACCCAAATGATGCTTATGGTCCATACTGATGGGAGAAGGCTCTGGGTCTGAATATACAATTTGTAAATACTTAATTCCAAACACAAATCACTCAGAAGTCCAGAGGCAGGAGATCGAAGCTTTCTCTGTTGCAGACATTAGCAAAGGTGATAGCGCTCAATTATCCTCAGAGTAAAAACCAGCCAATTAACACCTCTTGCCTTTGCCAGCTTCATTTCTGGCCCATCATTTAAAAATTATTAGAGAAACATCAGGGATTCATTAAAACTGAAATATAGAGGTTATTTTCTCTATTACTGTCAGCAAAGAAGTTTTTTACCTGGGCTACTCCAGCACAGCTAGGCAGCAGCGTTGTGATGGGCAGTCTAGAGGTGTCACCCACCCTTAGGAGGGTTTAAAAGATCCCTCCTCCTAAAGACGCTGTTTAGGCCCTGCTTTTGCCGTTTTACATTCTCCCTTTCTAATTAACTTTTAGTCAAGGCAGTTAATATCTTGTTGCTCTACAAATGGATTCCACAAAATATAAACCATCACTGTATTTTCATATTATCTTCTCTTCATAACTAACCAAAAGGAATTCTAGTAAACTGCTAAAACCAGCACATTTTCAGTTTGTTTCTTAACCAGGAAAAAGGTTTCTTGTAACCTTTCTGAGTACATATTTGCATGCCTACAATGAAATTCACTGGCATTAGGCAAACATCTCACCTCTTAATATTCCCAATTTGCATTTCTGCAAAATCAGAGTATTAGGATTGGAAGAGACCCTCCTAGCTGGGCTGATAACACGATTATGCACTGATAGGCAGCCTTTATTTGGAAGGAAATTTTAATATATCTTCAATGTTTAATCTTGTTGGTAACAACTTTAGTCCTGTAATACAAATCAGATTTATTAGTGGCATGGCACTATTAATTTTGTCACTAAAAATATTTCTATTCAATCAAATATTAATATTGCAGGTTAAATCATAACCTATGCAGCCACAATACGCTTACTAAAATTTGAAATGAAAGCTTACAGTAGCTCCTGAGCCTTTCTGTTGGGCTTTGGTGGATTTTAAACAATAAATATCCATATGCTGATTACACCTTTACTTGGGTGTTTTTCTTTGCCATGTCTTGAGGGGAAAATCACACACAGTTGACCAGAATTTTCCTAACTATTTTTTCTGTTCATTGTTTTTCTCAGCTTGCACTGATTTCCTTTTAGTTGTCTCCCTAGCTCCAGCTCACTTGTGGTCAAAGAGAAGCTGGATAGCAATGTTGTTTGTATCTTCCTGTTATAAGGGAGGGATTGAACTAACCCCTTGGTCTTAGATTCTGGTTTCAAAATGGACAACTGTGCATAAATATGAGTATCTTGTGAATCTCACACTCACAGGTGAAAACTCCAGAATGACACAGACAGGTCTTCCTCTCCCAACAGCAAAAACCATGTTTGAAGGAAGTGTGAGGGATGGCCAAAATGCAAATGGCTCTTAAATTACTTGCTGCAACACTGTGTTGGGTAATAAAACTATACAAGTATAATTATTTTTAAATTATTTAAATAAGTAATAAAATTAGAAAGTAATCTTTCATTCTTAGGTCATATTATCTTAGCTATTATCAACCAAGTAAATGATTTATTTCCCTATCCACTTATATTTGATTGAATAATTATTCTAATCCCCTTCATTAGTCAGATGACACATTACAAACTGAACACATTACAAGTTTTTCTTTTGTGGCTGATGCATTTTACACATAACACTTTGCCTAATAGTTTTCATCTGCATTTTCAGGAAAGGTTCTTGACTGTAAATGCATCCAACAGGTTCTGTTATCTAAATAAGCAAATCCTATAGCTCTTAGCTAAAATGAGAATTTTAGTCAGAGAGCACCCCCTGGATACCCTGGTAGTTTTGCCTCAAGCCTTTTCTAGGGTTAAAAGGAAACCTGCCCCTCACCACACAATCCTATAATGAGCATATTTTCCTGTTTCAGGCTTTTTCTAGTATTTCCTAGTTTATAGACTCCTAATACATGTTCTTCATATTTGGGAAAACACAGGAACCCCAACCTGTGCCTCAGCTCATGCTGAAAAAGTACATTTCAGATTTTGAACCTTTTTATTTTTTCCTTGGTAACATTTTTTTTCACAATAACCATTGAACCAAGGGGTTGGAATAGGTGATCGTTAAAGGTCCCTTCCAACCTGAACTATTCTATGATTCTATGAAATTAATAAACATAGAGAGGCTACCTACTGCTTGCTTCAAAAATTCATCACAGAAATCCTCTGGGCTTCAACTTGCAAATCCTTACAACATTCTAACCCAACATCATTATTAAAAGTATCCCCTAATTTCATTCCTAACAAACTACATAGAATTCTAGCCTAATTTCAGTGCTAAAGAGTAAGGTTGTAGCAGCAGTTCAGCCTTTAAAACTTCCATACTGCCAGGCCAAGTGGTGATAAATCATAGCTGGTAGGGGTTAGTTGAGGCACCTTCTGGGGAGGCGTTCTCCAAATGGTACTATTTCAATTAATTAATATTGGAAATTATCCACAGCATTCTTACTTTTAATAGTCTTAATTGGATACATGTAAGTCTCATGTATTAACAGCTCAGTGTTTTCATTTGTGGACATTTCAGAATTAAAACTACATAAGCTACTACCGTTACAATATCTGTAGCTTTCCAAGCATTCTCCCACAAAAAAGTGTCAAAATGAATATTACTCTGGCTCCCCCAGTTTAGCAAGTATGCCCAAGTTGGTTTATAGCAACTGCTGTTAATTATCTCATTCTCCCTGGACCAATGCCCTGTGCTTGCAGTCATTAGTTTCCTTGCTGTTGTTTTAATTATATGATTAATTTGATCCATCCTTCCAAAAAAGAAGGCTCACAGAAAACGGGTAATTTAAACTGGGCTTCCAGCAGTTTCAGACATCTGGCCGCTATGGTTGGAATCAGGAATTGTCAGTGTCACCCCTAAAGGAAAGTTCCTCAAATGCTCCTAAAAGCACTTCCAAACTTTGTTCCAATGATGCTCTGGCTGAGATCAGAAGCTGCTTTTAAAGGCACAGCTTGCCTTGTCTATATATGAGCTGTATGGAACTCCCCATGGGGATGCACATAATTATACATCCCTTCTAACCAACGTTTAATTACTAAAACTCTTTGTTAAATATAGAAAACATAAATATATCACCATTCAAATGAACCCTCATTAGTATCCTAGTAAACTAAAACCCTCCAATAACATCACATATATTAAGAACAAAAGTGCTGCCACATCAATCTGTTATTAAAAGCAAGTACCTTAAACAGAATGTCCTTTACACATCTGCTAGCTCTTGCTTTCTGAAAGGTTTATAGACACTTAGCAAATGTAAAGCTATTTTTTGACTGTATCTAATAAATAATTCCTTCATGTGCAAATAGAGAAAAAGCTTGAAATGCAGTCTACCTCTTAATGAAATTCTGCTAATTATGAGAAAGTTGTTGAATTCCTGGGAATCAGTTTTTCTAGGCTTTGTGAAAGCATATACAGCACACATATCTGTCAAATTCACAAAGTGTTTGTATTTAGTCAATTGTAGTAATTCCTCACAAGTGAGGCTGTAGGAAAGCGCATCTCACCAGCTACTCCAGTGTCTCGCTGCTCCCTGGCTGGCCAGCTGCTGAGTGGTGGCCAGAAAGCATACTTGGAAAAAGCAAAGTAGCAGCTGCCACAGTGAAGAAGGAAAAAAACAACCCTCACAAATAAGTCAGCAATTGTCTTGGAGCAGATCGGGAAGTGTCAATTGGTAAAACAGAAGACTTTGATTTTCTAGCAGGTTATTTTCTGCTCTGCTATATGAGGGACCTTTTTGGCTGCCCGGAGGTCATGGTCTTCTGCTTTGGGGGCTGAGTGATACCTTGCTCTCATGTGTGCCTGCAAGATGTATCACTGGGGGACAACACAGCCAACTTTAGGAGGCTTGTCACCCTAGGGCACTGTAAGTGATTTGAATAACCCAAGCAGATAACTGGGACAGAGAGTGAATCATTTACACCAAAGCTGAGGAAGAAGTGCTATGGCTTTTCACAGATGACTGTTTCAAAGTCTGGGTGTGGGCTGGACAGCCAGCAAGGGCAAGTTTTCCATTTTGGAAAGCTGTTTTCTGGTGGAAGTAGTGTTTTCTTAATCACAGCACAGACAGAGCACTCGACCCACTAGAAGAATCTGCCACACAGACATAACCTAGCATCTGCAGATCTTGCTGAAATGAGGCCACTGGCACCCCTCTGAAATGTGGGTGCTTTTATATCAGGACCTTTTATAAAAGAAAGTAGCAAGTGGTGTCTCATCTTCTGTCTTAGAGGAGAAGAACATTGGTCCTTAGAAGATGTTTTTTTTAACAGTTCTGGTGTTTCTTGCAATTTTGGTTCTTCGAGCAACTATATCTGTTCAACTGGCACTATGTAACTGCTCTACCATTTTTTACCCTAGCTGAAGTTATTGGTCTGTAATAATTTGCTGCTGTGGATACATCATTTTTAATGAAGCTTTTTTTCTGGTCCCTAATCCTTTCCATCTGACTTTTCTGTTGTTGCAAGTATTCTTATTTCTCATGCAAAGAAACAAGAATCATCATGGTAGTTTGCAGGAAAAGTAATTTGTCTGAGTAAAATCCACAGCTAACATAAATGGCAGCTGGGGGAGGAGACGGATACATTAGGAATGGCGTAAATTGTATATTTCTTCTATCTTGACCCAGGATCTCCTGGGAGGTTTCAGTTATATCAGAGCATAAATTCTTGAGGGGCTTGAGCCACAGGTTTCAGTTTTCTCTTATTCATGGTAACGAGAGACAAGATCCTTTCTTGCGCTGTTTTGATTCACTGCACCAGCCTTGTGGCTGAATTATATGCCTAAGCACCTGTTTTTCCAAGGCTTGCAGTTCCTGAAGATGAGTGGAGGAGGCTTGGAACACATTGCTGTCCCAAATGTATTAACATATGAAGATAGACCTGGCTTTGTATTATCCCACCTTGTAGTGATGTAACACAGGGCACAGAGCCAGCTGCAGGAGGAAATTCACTGTGTGAAGTCACAGAGGCATGAAGCAGCTACTTTTCTTTTTTTGCTAAGGGCCTGGGAAGTCAGAGATGCTGAAGAGAAATGAGGCAAAGCCACAAGATGGGCTCACAGACACTGGAGCAAACAGAAACTGGAGCAAAGTTTGTGCTGGAGTCCTGAGCTCACCCGAAGGCTCTCACCTCCAGCAGGGTGAGCCTGGGGATACAGAGCACCCACTGTGAGTGATTCTTACTTAGGGGCAGAGAGTGATGCCAAAATCCAGGAAGGGTGTTTGTTCCATGTGGCATGATGCTTTGCACAGCAGAGTTCCAGCTGCAGCTGGGGCCTCAGGGCACTATGGTAGTTGTCAACTGAAAAGTAAGAATCTTTGTCCGTATCCTGTCCGAGATAGCGATCTAGCAGGAAGACTTTGCTGTGATGTGAAGAAGATAAAACCAACTCAGAGAGATATGAATGATGTACTGACATTTGTGTCGAGCCATGTTCATCCTGGAGAGTGTGGAGCTAGTGCACCGCATCTGCACTCAGGTTCACTAGTGCGCACCCCGCATTTAGATTCGTGTCCAAGAAAACAGGGCTTGACCTCTAGCTGCTCCAAAGGGATTTCCTCACATTCTCCCATGGCTCTTACTCATGCTTTTTGTATTTAGTACGGCCACACACTGAAAAACAGCTCTTTCAGGCATGTAAAACTCCTCCCTCCCCACTCCCTCTCTCCTCCAGCACTATGCTGTGCCACATATTTGGGTGAACAATGTGGAGGGGTTTTCTGTGTTTGCTTTCTGACATTCTCTGACTACAAACCCATGGAATCATAAAATTCTTACTCAGAATGTACTTTCTGAATATGTACACGTGCTGCTGACACAGTGGTTGTTTTGGCCAGCAGCCCTTTTCCCATGACAACGTTAGGGAGTCCTCCCTCTGTTTGTTGCCTCCTGAACTTTGTTCACTACCTTTTACATGTCAAAAAAACAGGAATGTTCACTTCTGGGATGAAAGGAACGAGCTGAAACACGAGCCAGGGTCGTTACACTGAGCTAAGATCTGCATGATGATACACTCTTGTGTAATTTAGGGATAGGGCAAATACTTCATTGACCTTTACTCTGATATCTGCTTATTTATCTGCATTAGATAAACAGCCAATGGCTATATCACAGCCTCAGCAAACAGCAACTTCTGTCAGCACTGCAGATACCATTTGTTGCTTGATTTTATGGGACGGAAGGAAGGTTACCTTTTTATTACTGCTTTCAGGGATGCCTCACTGCAAGGCCTGCTTTCCTGCACCCTGGATGTTTGGAGCTTTTATACCCTTGGCCAAATTTTGCCCTCTGGCAAAATTATGCCCTGTACAAGTTCTCAAGCATGTTGCACATTTAACGAGACTGACAGCAGTCAGCTCTACGCTTAAAGACAGAAATAGCAGATCCTTATCTGAACTTTTATGAACTGGGTGGGAGGAAAGCACTTTGGTCCGGGTCATAGATGAAGCTTCCAACAAGTTCCAGCTCGGTTTCCATAAGGCTGTCTTAGTCCTGGTATAATAAGAGAGAAAGAGATGCTCTTCAACTACAGCTTTGCAAATTATACTTTCATTATAATCTAAATTCTAGCATAGCTAGGCCTTTATTTTATTAGTTGCAGAGAGTATAAAGCCAGCTTGTCCCATGTAAGCAGCTTCTCATCCCATCATCACCAGCCTGGCATGAGAAGGGTGTCTTCTTTTGATTTTCTTGGCTCAGTTACTGTGGTTTATTTCACACTTGGAAGAGCTAGATACTAGAACTTAGCAGGGGAGAAATTTAATTTCAAGCTTGAACACAAAGTTTGGGATCTGATTCAGAGTTCCAGTTTGCTTTAGCTTGTGCTCAGCACCACTGACTAGATTACTGAAAGGACCCCTTCCCTCAGTACTCCCCTTATTTATACTTAGGGTGAATGTGAGACAGAATCCCAAACACAAGTATCTCCCAAATTTTGAGGCAATTTGGACCTGGATCCAAAATTTTCAGAGCCTTTTCCTCTAGGAATAAAAAACTTCTTCCCACCTGCATTTTGGAGAAGCGCACACCCAGTTTAGCTTGATCCCTAACCTATCAGCCTGCCCAGGGTTTCATTTCTCTACTGAGTTCTGCACAGTCCTTTTTCTGTTCAGTACTTCATGTGCATTTTGTGTCTGAGCCAAAGACCACTAAAACCTTACAAGGATGTCTTCATGGACTTCAGGGACAGCTTTGCTAAGCTATGACATGTGTTTCCATGTGCCTTCAATCATCAGTTTTGGCAAAGCTGTGGAGAGATTTGGTTCTCTCTTACTGAAATCAAGAAATCCTGGATTTGATTTCAGTCACTCTTTACTTCCTCCTTCCTGTGCTGAAATGTTCAGTAACTTATGGACGTCTTCCCGAGCAGTGTTAACATTTCATCCAGAAACCTTTGGTGACCTGCTGATTGATATACAGCCACAGGCTAAAAAAACCCTACTTTTCCTGGACTCACACCAATAGCTTTGATCTAGAAACTGAAAAAATTTGCAAATGTTTTGTAAAAGGAGAGATATTTTCCAGAATGTTGAGGATATTGTCCAAAATGAACTGTTACACACTAAGGTGAAGATGACATGTGAGTTAGTAAATACATAGCAAGGCTGAATTATTCATGGAGAAAGGAAATTGGCTGCTTACCTTTGGGAATGGAAATCTGAATGAACCTAAGGTTTTAAAATGAAGTAAGTTGCATGGTTTCAGCTCTCTCCCTGGGGTATGATAATGTCAGCATCACATCTTGATCTCTTTTGGAAGTGCCCTTTCTTTCTCTCCTTTTCCTTCTCCCACAGCATATTGTTGCAATATTGTTGCTGTCAGCTTGTCATTCTGATGGTGTTTTCTGCTTCTCCCAAACTTAAGGTGAGTGGAATTGCAATTGAGCAAGCATATACGGAGTGCTCCTGCTTGGTATTCAGCGGCAAGGACAGATGGCAACCAAGCGGCTGGTGGGCATATATTTTCAATACCAGTACAGGCTGCACAGATTTGTTTTCAGAGTCCAATCTGTAATCCCTAGCTTTCTTGAGATGCTAAATGCAATTCTGAACATTTTCCTGTCATGCTGTGTGTATGTGCGTGCTCGCTGTTTGCTTGTGTGTGCATGTGTGGATGTGTATGCATCTGTGTATGTTTCATTGGGGAACTTCTTGGACGCCAGGACTCAGCTTGCCTTGGAGCCGGGATCATCACTCTTTTCCTGTATGCAGAAAATAGGATGGCACTCTGGTAAATTGGTCCTGGTCTGATGTGAGCTTTTTCAATCTCAGAACTGTTATGTGGATTCAAAGAGTACTTGAACTCATCTGTATTTATCGTTCTTCTCTCTTTGCTTCTATTTTCTCTTCTTCCTGACAACCCAAACAATGCTCCACTTCCTCTCCTCCCACTTCAGCTTGCACAGCAGCAGATCACTGGACCTAATTGCTAGCTTTGCTAGCACTTTGCTTCCTTCCTATCTTTGTCTCCTTCTTCTCCTCCCAGCTCAATTTCTGTCTTATTTAATCCACCTACTACCAGATGTTCCCACTGCACAAGAGAAACTTCTACATACCTGCATGGGAGGCTTGTCCTATTGCAGCAGGGAAACCTGTTTGTTCAGGCAACGGTATTAACTGCACCTACTTATGCAGCCATGTGATTTCAAGTGTGGATATCTGCAAACCACCATTCTAGAAGTCAGGTCTTCATTTTTGGTCTGCTTTCTCTGACAATCTACTGTCAAAAAGAAAGCAGAAAATGACCACATCAGACAAGCTAATTCCTTGCAGAAATCCCTGTGAGCTGTACAGAGGGCACAAGCAACCCTAGCGTGGAGGGATGGGAACGGCAGTTGTATCTATTCCATCTGGAAATTACACATCTAGAAGCGTAATCCAGGTTTCTGGGTACTAGAGATTAACAGAATGTCCCAAAGCAGCTACAACGTGTCATGAACCATCCCATAATAAAGGCAGAATGTCAGGAAGGATTAACCGATTAGATAAATAATGAAAACTGGTACCTTTCATAAGGTAATGGGAAATATAAATCACTGTGCTATATGACCTAAGTAGGGCAGCTACTAACAGATCAGAGCCCATGGGCAAATGAGCAGATTATTCTTTGGTTTTCCATGGCTTAGATTCTCATTGCCAGCTCTGAAACCTTTGCTGCTGGAGGATGTGATGCCATGACATTTTAAACTGGCATGAGATTGGGTTGTGATGGGCTCCTACCATCAACCCTACCGAATTTTCCATGCAGGAGCCTCCACTGGGTTAAGAATGAGAGAGTTTTGTCCATGGGGACCCTCTTAAGGGTGAGTGGCAATTAGAAAACACAGCTTTCCAGGGGCCGAGGCGGTCCCTGACACCCCTTCTGTGAAGTGTGTAAGCATCTCCCTAATATAAGGCAGATTTTAAACACCTCTCTATTCAGCACTGAGATGCTGCTTTGCCCTCAGTCCAGTCCTCCAGACTGTTGACAAAACATTCAAATTTGTTTATATATGCTATGAGTCTGGGTTGTTTGCCTCGCTGGGGCTGCTGGGTCAGAGCCTGAGGGTTGTTTTAATTAGAACCCTAATCTGCCCGTTCTGCCGTGTGCTGTGCTGTTCCCTAGTGCCACCTCACGGCTCCTCCAGGCTGTATTTACCCACACTCGCCCCGTTTCACTTCGGATTCCCTCCTGTGTCCTATAAGCCCCTTACTGCTTACTCCCAGGCTGCTGGCGCCGGAGCAGCGCTCCAGTCCCCAGGCCCCGGGGAATGAGCCGACCAGCGTCAGGAGTGTCCCCACCGAGTGCTCACAGGAGCCAGACGAGCACTTCAGTGCTCGGTGCGCTCCTTGCACAACGTGTTGCAGGCTCTGTAGGTGCCGGGCTGTCTCAGAGAGGCTGGAAGAGGGGATCAAGCAGGTGACTACTCGAGGTGAAGAGAGAATTATGCCTCCTAAAGTGAGCTTAAAATGACGTTTCGCGCAGTGTTAAGAGCATGAAGTTAAACACACACTCAGGCAGTTTTGCTGAACTGGGCACATTACAGCATTGAAATAGGGCCTGATTCTGTGTGTGTGAATAACTCACACGCAGACATGTATAAGATAGGCAGATACAGGCTGACTGGGGTTCAGCAGGAAAGTATGCGGGGGAGCTCTAGCCCTTTCCATGGGCCCACCTAATTCAGCTCATGCACGCACAAACACTGCAGCTGATAGTTCACAATTGCCTTCTACAATTGCCTTCAGGGAAAAAAA
Organism: Psittacula echo; assembly: GCF_963264785.1. Taxonomy (NCBI): domain Eukaryota; kingdom Metazoa; phylum Chordata; class Aves; order Psittaciformes; family Psittacidae; genus Psittacula; species Psittacula echo. Next base: position 30,811,631 of record NC_137738.1, on the reverse strand, counting down.
CCGGTTCTTTGCAGAAATGTTGGATAGCCTAGCTATTATATACGGAAGTCTTCTACTGACTACAAAACCACAGCACCTATTTTCACACTCTGCTCTATAATAAAACCAATGATTATGCCAGAGGTCACTCTCCAGTTGTCTCCCTGATATGGGAGACGCTTCAGTTCTTACTCAGAAGCAGTGGAAAAAAGAGCAATAAAGCAAGCTGTGCTGTAGGATGTGAAAACTAAGCCAGCTGCAGGGGCAGCTCTCCTTTGGAGTTGTGGCCTCAGCACCCCAGTAATGTCTGTCCATGTCCAGCTTTCCCCTGACACCTTGCACAGCCAGAAAGAAGAATGAATGACCCTCTGGTGCCTTCTCAAGAGATGTTAATGTACCCAATGCAACACAGATACCAGTGTGAAACAGCAGATACTGGTATCCAACCTTATAGCTCATGTTTTCTGGATGCTTAACCTGCCAAAGGGGAGCACATGTTGGCTCTAGGTTTGTAAAGAGGTATGGACATTATTAATGATTTTCAATTAAAAAGTAACAACAATAATGTGGGCAACAGTGCCTCTGGGAGCGAGGCTGCCGTGCCATATGCTGACAGGCAAACAACCAGAGGAGCCTCTACCAAGAGCGCTGGGAAGCTGGCCTGGGTTGTGCCTCCTTGCTAAACTGACGTGAGGTGGCAGTGTTTCAAAATCCAAGCGCAGCACTAGCACTGCTGAAGCTTTGAGCTGTTACCCTCCTGCAGGATAAAGACCATCAGTAATACTCTTCCATAAAGGGTCATCTACCTCCTGTTTGTTCTTAGGGTTTGTTTAATGAACCACTTCATGGGAACAGTCTCTAAAATTGACAGGAGCTGATTTTGAGTCTCTCTCTGCAATGCTGCTGGGTTTTTTGGGAAATAAAATACTGGTACACAAATATTTTTGCTAGAGTTTCAGGTGTAAATTTGCAGCAGCCTAGTAATATAAACTATTTTAATATGAGAAGGCCTATGCTGTTTTATCTTATGTCAAATTTGGAGGCACTTCACCTAAAATAAAGCCACTCCTATGCTGTTACGATTGCTCAGTTGGGAGGCGCTAGTACTATAAAGCATTGACATAACATCTTGTCTTATGATGACAATTTTCTCATATCTGCACACAACCACACTCTCAGAGAGATGCTGTAACACATTTGTCTTGAGAATCACCTTGTGTGCTCTGTAAGATAGCACTGTACTGGGTGTCATGGAAGATACACACCAGACATCGCTGGTGCATAAGGCCACGGCTCTTGGTGATCCCTAAGGAGCGGGCTGGCTCATAGGGTGCTTTGCAGGACAACCCTTGTAATGGCAAGGCAGCACCTCTGTCACTCTCCCCCTTTGTGATTATACAGGAGGGAGATCAGGGGCTGGCAGATCACATAAGCGCAGCCTGACAGGCACAGCCCTACAGCAGGAGACAGGTTGTGTTGGGGGGCTGTGAATGCACAACCCACATCCCCAGCCCCAGGGAGGTGTGAGGCTGGAGTCCACAGCATGGACTTCAACTGCTGGAACTCAAACCTGTGCTCAGGGTCTAAAATTGATCACAATGTGTTACAGGGTCATGCTAGAGACCTATGTATGACATAGCATGAAATGAGCACGAGCCTTGGGTGCTGCAGAACTGGCCTCCACCTGCGTGTCATCGTTCATTTTAAAGACCCCAGCATCAGGGAGACTTTTCCCAAGTAACTTTTGTTAAGATCACTTGGTGAGGAGGTCAGATTTGCTGAGTCTGGAAATACTCTTTGCTGGGTAACTTTAAATAAAGGAGTTACATAAATTCAGGGTGCTTTAAGATCTCTTCTCCAACACATTAGGATTGCATATTTGAATCCAGTCTTGCTATCTAAGAAGGCTGCTTGGCTTGTGAATTAGTCTTTGTTTACAACTACTGGTGACAGATCCCACGCTATTAAAGATGATGTCATTTCACAGTGAAGTATCTGTTTTTCCCATGGTAAAGATGGATCTGCCACCCTAGATCAGACTCTTGGCTCACCACTTCTTGTTTTCTGCTCCAGGAACTGACAGTGGATAGTGCTGCAAAAAAAGCAGTTCTCTTCACTCCTTTAAGATTCATGTATCCAGTGAAATGATGCTCCCTCTTTACCTGTACATGCTCAACTAATGCACTAATGCATTAGACTTGAGTAAACTTTTAGTGTCTTGCATCATGTCAGATCTTGCTGACAGAACAAAACATACTGAATTTCTGTTTATTCTGGCAGAGGTGAACAGCCAAAGATTCAAGTGCCTGATCTGTTGGTCTCCAGTGTGTATGCAGGGCTCCTAGGCAACTGCAGCTAGGAGATTTATTAGAAGCCTTTATAAAAATCACTTCTGTCCTGATCAGCAATGGTTTTCTAATAAGCATGTTCAAGAATGGGTAAAAGAAAGAATAGACACACTTGATTTAGTCAATTGTGAATGAAAGCATATTTCATTCATTCCAAGAAAGCATGCTATTAATGCCCTCGCTTGCAGTCTCTATCTGTATCTATTTACCTATCAGAAAATAGAACGAGCACACTATACATGAATGAAGTATATATATTGTGCTCACCACACTGCAGCCGTGCCTCTGTGCTGTTAGCCCACCAGCTCTATCTATCCAAGCAGCCTGAGGCTAGAGGTTTGGTCGAGTCCCACAGCATGCCAGCAGTATGCACCCCACACTTTCATGCCTGGGAAGGGTGATGTGTGGCCCCCGGGAAGACTCTGATTCCTGAACTCTTAAGAGCTCTGCTAGATGTTAGGCTGAGCAGCTACATATTTTTGCATACCAGAAATGGCCCTAGAGGATCAAAGGGAAAAGGTATTTTTTACTTCTCAGCCTTCAGAGTTTAGAGACATTACTGTTAACCCCACACACAATCACTGCAAATGGCTGCCTCTGAGGAGGCGGTGAAATGCTTTGTTTGGGAAGTGCATTGATTGATATGGTAAAGTGTCCAGGAATAAAAGCCACAGTGGGTCAAACCTATAACTTCAGAGTCAGGCCAAATGCCGGAGAGTTGGGAGCTGATCCTTCAATGAAGGATTTCCAATGTTCTGGCACTGGAAATGGGCCTTAAATATCTGTAGGCACTGTAAGGTCTCTTTCCACTGCCAGACTGATATAAAGAGTACTTTGTGTAAATGAGAATTTGGTGTAAATTTAGGCTTACTCTTGTTCCTCTCTGCATTGAAAACTAACGTTCTACTGGTTCTAGCTCTGACTGGCAACTATACCAGTCACAAAAGGACTTGTACCTAGTGCTGTGCATGAATGACACACAGGATACCTTAGATAACTTTGACAGAAAGCCCTTTGACCCAGCAAAGGAGGTGGGGTTGGTATTTACAGCAGAGAAAACCCAGACCACAACAAATTGGAAACCAATATGCAAATAAGAGAATAAGCAAATTGGAAAAAGGGAAATGGCAGTGGCACTCCAAGGCAAATTCCTTTCAAGATGACAGCTGAAACTCAGTGTCTTGTGGAGGTAGCCAGCTGATAAAAACATTCACTGCTAAGAAATGTCATTACTCTGAAAAAGAAATAAATATTAATACTCAGAAATGAGGAGTCCCTGGTGACTGAAAGATGAACAGCATCGTTTAGGCTTTGCTCGTTGTTGTTGCTAACTCTCCAGGGAGACTGGGGCGGTGTGCTTTGTAAGCTTTATTGGAACTGCATTGGCATTAATCATGCGCCTCAAGGCAACATGGCATGTTGTTTGGCAAATGATGCTATGTGATAGAATGGGAAGGAAGCACTTTTTTTTTTCCCTTTAATAATGGTCATTGCACATAGACTTGATTCTGATCTCACACTGGTTTTATATAGTGATTTCACTGATTTATGCTGGCGTGTAAAGGAAAGCAAGGTCAAGATGTTAAGGTGGATACATATACAACCAGTTATCATTCATCTGAAAGCACTCTGCAAATGGTGTTTGAACAAGACTAACAATTTTAGTGATTGCAAAACTGTAAAATGGAGAAGAAAACAAATTGAAATAAAAAATCTTCTTCCTAGACATCTAGTAAAGAGACACTTGCTTGCGCCACAGGAGAACAGGGCTTTATTTGGCGTTTTCTTTATGCTTTATAGTATTGGCTTACGCCAGTATGAAAGGAGATTTGGATCCAGGAAGCCTGTTAGGAAAAAGGAGGCATAATTTGAGTGCTCATTTGAATAGTTTGCTTAGAGTTACGGATCCAGCCAAGGTGCGACGTATATAAGGATACAGATGACTCAGGCAGCTCAAAGGTAGCCATCCCATTATCCTGAGAAAGAGAGTTAACCAGGCCAATGTGGGCCACTTGCCCTCAGTGTCAGAGAGCAGTCCTTGATCTATTTGTTTTCTAATCTGGATACAGCCCTGGTGATCATAATTTAGGGAAATAGCACTATGTAAATGGGAGTCACAGAGTTTTGGCTGGTGCACACTATGGATGTCTTTACAGAATAAGCTGAGCAGCCTGAGGATAATGCAGGACAAGACTATGTTTCAGTGCTGTAGAGACAGGATGCTGTGGTACAAGCCCAAAGATGGGGCAGCCTAATTATCCTGAAAAATTAGATTATTCAAGGCTCATTAACACTGACTGAGCAATACACTCGTATCATTTTTTTCTCATGACAGCCATTGGCATTGGCCATTAGTTCAACATGTAGTGGCTAAAGGGGAATGATATTACTACAGCTTCTGCTTCCAAACTGTAGAATCCAACAGCTGGGGTTGGACTCTACTGCTTTTTTGCCATTGCTGTCTGTCCACCAGCAGCAGGTGATGTGTCCTGGCACACCTCAGTCTGGGGAGGAGGCTAGTCCCTCTGTGGCTGTGTTATGTGAAGGTCCTGAATTTTTCAGGTATTCCTGAATTGCTTCCTTGGTCTTTGATAGCGGATGTATTTCTAGCTCACAAGCAAAGTTCTGCCAGTGCTGGGAAGGGGGTCAGCTTTTGGCATACATTTAAAATATTTTCCTTATAAAACATGAGAACTGCAAACCTCCTCCTTGCAAAAAATGAAAGCCCTGTTTCTGATATATTTACAGGACTCCGAGTAAAAAAGGTTTAAGGGGAAATAAGAACGAGATTCAGAAATAAATTATGAGCACTGGAAACATTGGAACTGACATCTTTCTAGCTCAGTAAAAACAAATCTCTGCTTGTCTCATCCAGGTGGTACAGTAAGTAGCTAAGTAGTCACGAAACACTACAGCCTCTTCCTGTGAGTCAGACCATCTATTTGCTAGTCAATTCTCAGGAACATTTACCTTGTAAACTCTTTCCAAGGAAGCTATTAACATCGATTTCAATGTACCTTCCAGTACACAGTGGTGATGCTTTCTCTCTAATAGAACTTTATTGTTTGCCTTTTTGCTCACACATCTTTTCTGCTTGTATGCATTTGTCCTAACAGCAAGCTGCAGACACAACAGAGGTCAGCAGCGAGAAGTTACTCATATGTTGCCTTCCTCTTTTTCATCTCTCCCTGGTTTTATGCTAAGCTGAATCAAACATAATATTCTTAATAAGTAAATCACACAGTGCAAGGTGTGCAGGAAGCAGGAACAACAGAAGAAAAAGCCCTGTCTGCATTTGGTTGGTAAACTTCAGAGCATGTTGGCTTAGTGTTTTTCATCATTGAAGAATCATACAGCAACTTCTCAACCCTTTATACACATGCAGGTTTGTGTTTGTGGTTGCAGAGAAAAGCCTTGCAAATTTAAACAGCACATAAACTCCTCACCGTCTAAGAACATTTCCCTGAGGTGCAAGCTGTCTCTATGCTCACTGCCAGGATATTAACTCTGACTCTTAGCACTGACATACAGCCAGAAGTATGGACATCTCTAATAGGTGTATGCTGGTTGTACCTCACGTTTTCGGTCCTCAAGCTCTTTCCAAACAAAACCAGCGTGTCACTTCTATTGGACCTGAAACATCCATTGGCCCTGGCTGAGGAAAAAGGTGCATGTCTGTCTGTGTACTTTCCCAGCTGTGCATTTGCTTTTCAGAAGCACTAAGCATCCTCAGTGCAGGGAGGCTTCCCTTCAGGGTATAGTAAAGGAGGGTTCTCAGAAGGCGTTTGCTTCCACACGGGTGCCAGTCGAGTGCAGCATGTGTTGCAGGTCAGGAGACAGGGAGCAGCTGTGCCGTGCACGGCACACTGTCCTGGCAATGTCACTGTCACTGTCCCAGAGCTCCTGTGAGTGAGCTCCAGCAGGAGCAGCGGGTTCTCAGCACCCCCAGGCACCCTGGCAGCTCCATGGGCACAAGCGCAACTTGTGGGTATAGTGGTGCATGGGCATTCTTTCCGAACAGGGCTTCCACAGAGCCACTCATGGCATTTCCAAGGTGCAGCAGTCAAACCTGAGAGTGTGGCTCCGGGAAGTAGATCATTAAGGTCTAACAGGCAAGAAAACAAAACCTTTAGGACAGCTGATTGTTGTTTGGCTGACCTGCAATTTCACTCACCGGTGGCAGCAAAACACTGCTCCATGTCACAGCAGGCTTGAGGAAGGTTATGTTCTTACTGCCCCACGGAAAGCAATAATCATATTCCTGATCCTTTTCCTCCAAACAGACTCTGTGTGAATCTGATCTAAAACTGGGTGCACCAGGAACAGGCTAGACCTAAACCCTCGTTCTGCCTTTTTGCATGGCTCAAACTCTCTTTCTGCTGGCTGTTGAAAATGAAGGTGAGCCTGGTGTTTCCAGGGTTTTCCTGTGGGCTCTGCACTCATGCTGTATGTGTTTCTGTGTTTTTTCAGAGGTGTCCACCCTCCCCCAATGGGTAAACAACATTCTTCCTATCACCCCAGTGTTTGAGATTTCTGAATGAATGCGGCAGCAGCATTACTACAGAGTTACTATTATTAGAGTGACATTTTTACCTTTACTGACATTTCCTTTAGTTTACCAGTGTCCCAGAGCCAAGTCAAACAGCCCCACCTCCTCTTGCCATTCTTGCTGCTGACAGCTCTCCCCGGTTCACTTTGTGGTCATACATTTGCAGGCAGTGCTGTGCTTTAGCGTTGTGAGACAGTGATGCTCTAAGACTCTGTTCAAGGAGCCAGCCAGGCAGCTCCTCCAACCCGAGCCCAGGCTGTGTGGCCCTGGTGCTCCTCTTTCTCATCACGACTGTGTCTGGCTGTGGTTAGACTTTACCCCTGCAGCAAGAGGAGCAGCAGGAGGATGTCTGCATCATCACAGCTGCCTTTCTCAAAACATGCCTCCCTTATCACTCAACTGAAGGGCACAGGGTTCCTGGGTGGGACACTACAGCAAAGCTGACCTGAGAGACCATTTAGCGATGTCTGCTTCTCCTTCTCTGCAACATCTGAGTTGCCAACACTTTTTCCCGTCACAGGGATGGAAAACCAGCCAGGGTCTACTAGCCACGTATCAAAGTCTATGCAGTTCAACCTGGGTATTTGCACTCTGCCTTTTGGTGACCCAGCTGGGTAAATGTAGTCTGTGCTTCTGTTGGTACCCTATGATGAAATGCTTTCATAGCCTCACCGAAATGTGTGTTGCACAAAGGGAGACCTCCTAAACACCCCAGGTCTGTAGCCCCCCGTTTCCTTTGCCATTATCTGCTCTCATGTTTCTATTTGCTCACTATAAATGAGAATATAGCTTTCTTAGGTGAATGCAAAAGAATTATTTTCTATTGGATCTTATAGGAGATTTCTGTAGGAGGAACAAAAAGGCACTGTACAAGATGTGTAAATAGTTATATCGCTCTGATTTATGTTGGAAACACCTGTTTTAGTTATAGCTACAGGAACTATAAAAGACAGGCTTTCTTTCTTTCATGAAAAGAAGTTTCACAGCAAAAATAAAACATATATTTGCTTATATTTCATTGTGCATTTTCTAGAGAAGGAAGGAAGTAGCATCAGACATTGTGCAAAAGAAAGCAAATGTACGCAGATCTGGTTGTTGTCCAGAACCATATTTTGTGCCAAATGGAAGGTTATTTTCTCCAGAGCAATATATATTTTTTAATTTAAAAATACTGTACTGTAAGAAGCATATATAGAAAAGCGCATCTGCAACAAGCATTTAACCTCCATTGAAGCTCATATATATGTGAGAGGATTGATGGTAGATTGCTGATCATGACTCAGGAGACCTGTTCTTCTTCCAGGTCTTTTTCTTTATGTTTTCATCAAGTTCTCATTGTCAGGCTTAAATTTGACTTAGCTAGACTATGGAGAGGCTATCTGCAAAAGAAAACAAATCCTTTGGTAATGTTATTATACAGCCATTACCAGTACAGATGGAGATATCTGGGGGAGCTAAAGTAAAGGCAAAATGGAGGAATGGATGATGGATAAGGAGAAAATGACGCAACAAGGTAAATTGCAAGAGGGAAATGGGGATTCCAGGAGAGCACTGCTGCCTTGGGCACCTGAGTCTGCATTTTCCTGCAGAGGGAAACTAGCTGCATGCTGGTAATGTATTGCAGTGATTTGCTTGCAAGAGCTAGAGACTCTGTCACGCTGGAAATGATGCCGAGATGAGTCAGGAGTGATTGATAGTCTCTGTTAATTCTGAGCCAGGACCAGGGCTGGGTGCAGCAGTCACAGGGGCTGTGCTGCTGCCCAGAGTGTGCATCATATACAGGATGAGATGAATGTAGAGTGGGGAAGAAAACATAGTCCCTGCAAAACCACATCAGGAGATGCTGTAAAGAGAGGTTGTACGGATGCTTCTACGCGTAAAGATGAAGGAGGGGGGCACTGCCAAGCTTTGCACTGTGAGCAATGAAATATATCTTGCCTTGTGCCTTCCCATATTCAGCAGAGAGGACCCCAAAGTAGGGTGAGGCAACCCCATCAGCAAGCCAGGACAACAACTGTTCCGTGGGAACTTGCAGGAGGCAAGGCTACAGCTGCAGTGGTAATCCAGACTCCTGGTGGCAAAGGCCCAAAGGAAAATCTTGGAGTGAGAGCAGAGAGGAAAGGTTAAATCCTTAAAGCAGTCTGGAAAGCAGGCGGGTGTGCTAGCACAAGGGCTGAGCCCCAGCTGACCCCAGGCTGTGAGTCCAGTGGGCAGTGAGGGCTCTGCTGCTTGCAGGAGGAATGCAGAAGGACAGAGAGGGGAGGAGGTGAGAAGGAGGTTCAGGGGTGCAGTGGTGGCCCCTGCGTGGTCCAGTGCATGTCAGTCTGTATCAGCAAAAAGGTATCAGACGTCAGTGTGAAACTAAGCTGCAAGAGGGCTGGGTAAATTTACCTTTGGTTAAAATTTAGGTGGCAGCTTTGCAGCTTCAGGAGTGCAACCAGAAAGCAGAGGGTCCAGCTGGGCCCTGGGCCAGTTCCTGTTCCTGATGAGGCCAAAGGCACAGCTCTCTCTGACTTCACTGGTAACCAGGAGTTTACTTTGAAATGGGAGGAAGCAGAGTGCTTGGCTGAAGACAGACTGAAGTGCAAGGTTGTGCTGGAGGAGTGCACCTCACCCACCCTGCTGCTCTCCCTTCCCAACCTGAGTTTGAGTTGGAGCTGCTCCTGTCTTAGTCAGTACAAGGTGCTTGCTGGTGCCAAGCTCTGGGAATCACTGCTTGCTGCCTGACTTCAGCCTACAGGGAAGGAGCGGGGCAGTGGAGGAGCAAGAGCAGACACAGCTTGAGTTTTAAGGCACTGCGAAGGACATGCATTTGCTCTTAGGCAAAAGCCAGAAGCCTCAGAGCCCCTTCTAAGGCTTTTACTTGAGAAAACCACACAAAAGGGTCAGACAAATTGGTGTGGCTGCAATCCTTCCTTTGGATTTGCCACCATAAGCTTATGTGCAGCCACTAAATCCACAATGGGAAATATCCAGCAGTGTCCTGTCCTGCCCGCTACCTGCCACATGACAAGTAGAGGATGTGGCTGTGCCATGACTGTCGCGTTTTGATGGGTCAGCACAGCATCTCTTCTCATCCACTTACGGGATCTAGTAAGTCAATACCTGGCTTTTCTGCCCAGGTGGCAAAAAAAGGCTTTGAATGTTGATCACTCCTGTCTAAAGAGACAGTATTGCTTTTTCTGTCTTTAATCTCAGGAGGAAAGGAAGCCATTACATTGTATAAAGTCTTAAATAATAGCCAGTAACTCAGATGGTCTTCTCAGTGCTTGTAGCTAGTGTCACAGCCCTCTAGAAATGCCCTCAAACACCTCTTACTTACCACCAGTCCCCTTAGATGAGTTATAAATGGGCTTAGCAGAGTAGCTAGTTGAGTTCTCGCAGGTGAGCCAGTCATGGTAAACTCACTGTTGCAAACAGGGACTGTCTGCAAAGCAGGAGCTTCATCAGAGGTTGGTACTCTGCACACCTTCCAATGTATGCTATTCTGCTCACTGAGCCAGGATCTGCTGTTTCACATGCAGACACTATTCATGGGGCAATGGTAGACAGTTTTGCTCTTTAGAGACATGCCTGTTCTGTCCCTTGCATGCAGATTGCTTTCTGCAGTGATTGCAGACTTTTGTACTATTTTGAGCACTGTAATAATTTAAAGCCATGGTTAGATCTGGTACCTTGGCCAGGAAATGCTGGATTTTTCATAATTCTCATCGCATAAATCTTCAGGCCGTCATTTGTTGTTTATACCCATGACGTATTCAGTACAGAGGTGCATACATAAGGAATACATATGTGTACATATGCATCTCTGTGTTTCAGCAGCCAAGACTGTATAACAACCATAAGCAACCACTTAATCTGTTGAGAGCTTGCTTTCTGTCTCTCTGTTTCTGTATTAGCGCCCTTTATGTACACTACATCTTTGCTGTCAGCCCTTCAAAGTTAGGGAATTGTGTCTCCTCCTATCTTGCAGAAAAGCACCTACCATGTTTTAGAACCCTGTGCCAATAAATAAATCAAATAACAGCTTGCACCAGAGATCTGGGACTCTCCACAGTTGTTTTTATCTTCAAGTGAATGATGTGTGGTGCAGAAAGCTGCTGAGCTTGCAGCCTCGAAGATTGAAGTCCTTTATTTACCCGCTGAACAGATAAAACAAGGGTGACAGCAGAGCAAACTTCCCAGCATTGCCCCATGTGGACTAGGACGAACCCCTTCCAGCAACAATTCAATCTCCCAGCTCTGTCTTTGGTATCGCACCAGCTGTGACAGCGGCTTTTTGTGATAGCAGTTTCTTATCACTGAAAACTGGCCATGAAAGAGCTTCTCTCCCAAAGGTCAACAAACAGATGTGCATGAAAAGGAAACCTTACAAATGTTTGAGTAGTTCCTGATGTTTAATTGTACCCAAGGGTTGCACCATTGGTGTCAAGCATGTGGTCCCTTTCCTACAGCAGTACAAGAGGATTAACTATGTGAAGGCCACTTGCAGCACCCTGACTGACTGAAACAGGGCAACATGATTAATGTCAGACTGCTTATTAAACATAGAATCATAGAAGCATAGAACTGTTTAGGTTGGAAAAGGCTTTTAACCAAATCCGACCATAGACCTGGTTCTGCCAATTTCCCCACTAAACCATGTCCCTAAGTAAGTATTACATCTACACGTCTTTTAAATACCTTCAGGAATGGTGACTCCACCACTTTCCTGGGAAGCCTCTTCTAAAACTTGATAGTCCTTTTGGCAAATTTTCTTCTTCGTAATACCCCATTTAAACCTCCTCTGGTGCAACTTGAGGCCGTTACCTCTTGTTCTGTTGCTTGTTACATGGGAGACCAACCCTCACCTTACTGCAACCTCCTTTCAGGTAGTTGTAGAAAGCAATAAGGTCCCCCCCTGAGCTTCCTTTTCCACAGACTAAACCATCCCAGTTCCCTCAGCCGTTCCCCATCACACCTGTGTTCCAGGCCCTTCACCAGCTCTGTTGCCTTTCTCTGGACGTGCTCCTGCATTCAATGTCTGTCTTGTAGTGAGGGGCCCAGAACTGAACACAGTCACAGCCAGGACATGAGGCTGGTGGTCCTTCTGTCTGGCGCAGGGCTGCTCTGTCCTGCAGGGTGCAAGGTGGCATGTTGAACCATTTTCATACTCTGCAGAGCAGGCTTTACTCTCTATGCCTAGTTCAGCTAGGAGGTAACTCCTTTGTGAAGTTACCTTGCTAAACCCAACGGAGACCTTATCCAACCTTCCAACTTGGCATACGGTGTTCAGTCAAGCTTGGGCAGTGCTAACCTTAATACCTGTAAGTAAAGTGTATGTTTGGGTGTTTCATTGCACAGGGAGGGACTGCACAGGGAGTTCAGACCTTGTTGCCAGACAACAGAGCAATAAAGTCAAGGCCAGCAAACACAAAGGAAGCTGAAACAGGACAAACTTTTATTGAATAAAAACATTTTGCAGAGAAAACTGGAATTATTTCAGTAAATCAAATGAAAGGACAGGCACATATAGCAAAAAAAAAAAAAGGGAAGAAAATTGCTGGAGAGCATTTCTTTCCAGAAGAATGAAATTCTCCTTTTTGCCCTCTGGTGATCAATGGTAAAGCCACAGTGTATTTCACTGGGAACAGCAGAGCATGCCTGGAGACCTTCCCGAGAGAAAACAATAATCTTTAACAATTTGCACTGCAGCAGTAGAGAAGGTCACCCGCTCTTTGTGGGGGTAATGTGAGGGTAGGTCAGGTACAGGTCACAGATTTCTGTTTAAACAGATCCAGCAGCCCCTGTACCCTTCAAAGCTGATGGTAACAGCCCAAGTATCATAGCTGTTATTCCAGCTCAAAGGTTGGAATAAGTAAGTACATGTAATAACTTGCTTCTCTGTCAGCTCTACAGTCTGCTCACCCCAAAGCCTGGTTTTGTGGGTGCACGAGATTTCCTACATGTGAGGTGTACTCAGCAGCATCAATAGGATTTTGAAGCCGAATTCAGCTCTGAATTAATGACCTTTCTATCACACACTCCTTCTGGTTCCTCCCTTCATTTTAAAATGCCAGAGAAATCAATAACCAAAGCTAAGTTAACAAAACATTAAATTTTACCATTCTTGCTGGATTTGCAACCCTTCTGAGAAGACTTATTGCAATTGTGCTATATCTCTGCTGCATAGTAACACATCTCACAGCTGCATATTGTGCTATCTGACTATGGGACCATATAATGGACTCCATCTTCTCAGGCTTAAGAAATTTATTCACAGAAAAAGATAAAGCATGTGCAGAATTGCCCCTTTCTGAAATAAAACTCCATAGAAAGGGGATTATGAATTTCTCTAAAGCTGCTTTTCAGAAGGATGCTTAATATTTATTTTGCTAGCAAGCAAGGTAGGTTTCACCAGTTTGACTCCTGATGACAAATCTGATCTTGCAGCTTTCTACATCTTCAGAAGTGACAATTTCTCTGTTAACCTAACTCAATTTTCCGCTATGATTGAACCATTTTTCATGTATTTCAGCCACAGAGCTTTTTTAAAACATTGGAGCCTGGTATGCCCTTTCTTTGTTTTGAATCCTATAGGATAAATTTTGCTGCCTCCATGTCCTCATGCTCTTTGGACTCATATTCTGATCCCATATAGAGGCTGGGGTTGTATTTTTCCTTCTCCACATTTTTAACACTCACATCTTTTATTATGAGGTTTTTGTTGTGAAAATTAGATGTCTGAAAATAGAACCAAGTCCTGTAAGACATGCAGAACCATCAACCTTTAAGCTAAGGAATTTCATTCTCAAGCAGTTATTCAATCCCAGTGATCTAAAATGCTATGGCTTATAACCTCAAAGACCATGGAAATTTGTATTTGATTAGCAGCCCGGATCAAACAATTTTTTGGTGCACCTCTTCCTACATCCCAGCAGAAGATACCTTGGTTTCTACTGAAAGAATTAAAGGCTTTTTGATTTTGTTTTGTAAGCAATGGCATGGTAACAAAGGGCTCCGCCTGTGCTGGACACTTTTGAAGGACAATGCTGCAAGGATGTGCAAGTGAGATTCTGGGCTCTCAATGTGAAGGAACAAGGTGTAGTTGTAAACATAGCAGCCAGTACTTGGCATTTTTGCAGCTCTTTTACAAGAAGTTGGTCAGCATTGAGCAGCATTGCCTAGGAAACGCAGCAGCAGAATTACTGGGCTGGCTCTGTGTTCCTGAGTGGGGGAAAGAAAAGGAACTGAACAAGCTCAGCAAAGACTGCCTGGCAAGTTTGTTTTCAAGTATGTTGATGAATAAAGATCTCCAACTGCAAATCTGATGAGCCTGTAATACATGAACAGAAGCAGGGAAGAATACCGCATTTTTGCATCTCAAGGCCTAGCACAAAAGTAAGAAATTTAAGGACTGGTAAAGTCAATGTGCATGTGCCGAGTATGCTTTTCTTTTCTCTGTCAATCTACCTGAAGGGACATTTCAGGCTCCAAACTCTCTTTGGGCCCAATTAGGCAGCAGTAATTTACTTGCTGCCACTGCTGTCACTTCCATTTTTATGCTCTTGTAAGTAAATTCCTTTAAAAAAAGGGCAGTGATTATTTATCCAAGCCTGAAATTTTTAGAGCTCTTGCTTTATGGCAAAATAATCAAACGTCAAGCTCTGACCTGACTTGGCCCTCCACATAGTGACATACTGAAATATATGTGCTCATATTTAGAATTGAGAGCATTTACTAGAGAAGGGGTCCAGGCACCATGCTGGACCCTGGCAAGGTCAGGGAGCTGTGACAAGAAGGGCTATCTTCCCTTGGAGCTGACACACCATTGTCCCTGCTCAGTGTTTCAAGAGGACACTGGCCAGAAGATGTAGTAAAAAGTCCTTCCTGCCCCTACATTTGCTTTGATGTGAGATGCTCTAGCTGGCATCCCGCAGCTGCCTTGGCACTCATTCACATATTCCTGCCGTGTTCACATACTTGTGTGGCAAAGTTACCTGTGGTAGAGCAGAAATATCGTAAAGTAACTCTCAAGCAAGATGCCTAAGTACAGTGTTGACTTTCCACTCCCTAGTCTTGACTCGAACTGTTAATGTTCTCTGAAATCTGGGTCCTTAAGTCCTACGTACAAAATGATGTGCCATCTATGCACCGTGAACAGACAGGATGATTAAATCGTGGATGAATTGCATTTGTGATAACACTTCATATATAAAGAGCAAAAAGAGAAACCTGTCAAACATAAAAGGAAATACTTACTGAGAGACTTTTATTAACTGAAAGTGCCAACAGCCTTTTAAGCAGAGCGACCTCACTCTGATGCCTTTGCCACAGCTTTTCATGCCAGCTGACACTGTCCTGGAGACATCCTTTAGGTGTCTAGTCATACCACAGGGACATTGGAATTGGGTTATTGAAGATGTTCCAAATTATCTCCATTATTCTTATTTTCTATCATTAGGGCAGCTCTGGGAGCTCTACAAAAATAGAACTGGAAAAAAATAATTGGGAGCAAATTAGTGACAAAAGATGCAGCTTTGTCCTTCAAGATGACCAATTAGAGGTTTCTGTTTTATCACTGCATTTTGATTTGCTTGCGTATCTGTCCCAATTATCTTGCTTAGCTATCTAAATATAAGATTCAGACAACAAACAGTCAAGGAAAGCTTTTTTTCTTTGAGGTACACAATGCCTTCCAGTCTGCTTTGGCTACTTTTCTCATTTGATATACATATCAAATACTATTGAATATGACCTTCTACTCCCTGTGCTGGAGAGTGGTTAAAATCTAGGCCTGAATGTGGGATCCTTCTTTATTATGAATAGTCCTGGACATGCCACCATATAAATTTTGTGAAATTTGGGAGTTTATGTAGGGTTTGTCTTTGCCTTCCTGGGATTGGGCCGTGCATATGGTTTATGTCAGCATTTGTAAGGTTATCGCAAAGGTTATCTTGGCTAAATTATAGCCCTATGTTTATCCACGTGGTTAGGTATGGTGCAAACAGCTGCACTGTCAGTAAAATCTTTCTGCTGCCCTCAACCCTGACCTGGAGGTACCAGACCCGGAAAGGTTACGTGGCTTCATATGAAAGCAGCTTTGAAGGGGCTGTGAATTAAAGCTGACACTTTACCTGAAATACCTGCCCCCAAATTAGCTGTGAAAAATCAGAGAACCGGCAGAAGATGCCACTATGTCTTTGTCTAGCAGCTCACTGTGGTCAGCAAAGCTTCTCCTTGCCCTAGGAACTCATGTGTAACCTGTCCTAAAGATAACAAAACCTGCAGTTGAAAGGGAATAACTGGAAGTATTCCAGGAGGGCTGGGGGAAAAAAAAGCCATTCTACAGCACATGAACATGATCTGGGCCTATAGACAGTTAGGGACCGCGCACTGCTCCAGCAGTCCTGAAATCGTGCTGCAGTGGGCTTTTATTCTGTCACCACAAAACACCCCGCCATCCCTCCCTTATGATCTCCTCTGCCACACTTGAAGGTGAAATGGCAAAGTCCATGCTTGCCAACAGCCATATTTAACATCCTCTTTCATTACATGCATTTAGTTAAAGATGGAGGACTCGTGATCCACTTTTGAAGCAGAATTTCTTTTTGTTCTTGCTGCTTCTCAGGTTGCCCTAAAATCACCTGCTAAATGAATAATCAGCTCCTTTTCCTTACCCACTGCATAACACCCTGTATTTTGCAGGGAAAATTACATTTCAGATTCAAAATTTCAGACTCAGATCCACTCTTTCACTCTATTTATGAGGCTTTTTCCTGACCCTGTATGTGCCAGCATGCCTCAAGTCACTGAAGTAAAGTGGTGCTAATCTGCTGGTCATCCCAAACCTGGCTTGCTGTAAATGTACCTGTGTGTACGCATGCCTGAGCACTTGCAAGTATGCGTGTAATCTAGCCAAAAAAGAGGATCTAATTAGAGCTAACCAAACACTGGAAGCAATTTCTCTTTTAATAAATTATTCAGTGCATTTTGTCTTTGTTCATCTCAAATTATTCAGCAAATAGTATTTGAATGGTGCTAGAGCTGGTAGGCTACTGATTATTTAAATAGCATATTCAGTAAAGAAGATCAACGTTTGCTAAATAATGTATTTGGCAAATAATATTCATCCAGCACTAGTTCTAATTGATCAGACAAGAAATGCACACAGCACGTGGCACTTGTGGATGGCTTGGCAAGTGCTTGGGGAGCTGATACTTTCTGCTTTTCCTCCTTCTCCCCCAGTACGAATAAAGGTAAAGTTGCCTGTTGGCATTGCTGTGTGTGAGCTGGGCACACACCTCATGCCCCTGTATTGCTGGCACACCCCACACATTCCCTTCCAAGTCACAGGCAAGGCAGCAGCCTTTGGGCAAGTGTCCCACAGCTACAGACAGATATCCAGACCTCAGCATGCTGTGGTGGGCTGCTGAAATGAGCCTGTTGGCTTGCAAGCTTGCAGACTCTTCACTTACGTTCTTGTCCGTAGTTAGTGTCAGGCATATGGGCAGAAGGTCTACCAACACAGAGGTGCTTTGCCTCCTACTTTGTCCTCAACTTATGTGGTGGCAATGCCCATTCTCTTGGACCAGCATAAATAGAAGGAAAAAAACCCAGACAAAACCCTTTCATTTACTAAACTGGAAAGATGCAGGCATACAAATAATTTATTGGAAAAGGAGCAGAATCTTACTTGCGGCAGGAGCTGATTTCAGGGACATGAATTAACACAGGTTTTGTGGTGAATTTGTGCCAGACATTATGGAGACACGCTACATCCTTGTTAAATTTTAAGTTTTTTGTTTCAGTTCCCCATCCTTTCCAACCCTGACCATTCTGTGAGTCTATGATCCTCACTTCTTTCTTTCTTATTTAATGAAAATAACCCCCAAACAAATCCAAACTCCTCCTTTCCACATGACATTCCTCCTGTGCAGCCTTTCATCAGGAAAGAACTGTTTTTCTTGGAAATGTCGAGCTAAGCCTTTGAAAAAATCAGCTGTCATTGGCTGTGTGAAACGTCTTTCTTCTTTTTCAAAGCCAAACCTCAAGGATACCTTGTTTAGAAACTTCACATCTGCTTTATTTAACAAGATCCAGGGACATACAATTCAAATTAGATTATTACTGTGTTTTGACGGTACTGTTATTAATAGGAAAATATAAGTCATCAAAAAAGATCAGCGCAGAGTAGAGAAGTCAACTGAATAAAACCCGCACGCTTCTCAGTCAGTAAAGAGGATTTGCTGCATTTTTCTATCTCCATCTGCAGGCAAAGCACTGTCCCCTCACAATAACCCCAGTCTGGCCCAGGGTTCTTCAGCAGTGTGAGCCAGGGTGGATTTTGCCATCCCTGATGGTGAGGGCTGCGGGCCACCAGTGCCATCGCTGCTATTCAACCGTCAGCCAAACTGCTTTTGGTCTGAAGTCACTGCTCTTACTCATGACGAAAGCAGGCTAAAATTAGGTTGTAATCAATTTTATGCAGCATTAATCACTCTTGTTAATAAGCCCCTGCAGCCATATTTAAATCAAGCTGTAAGACCTGAACCAGCACACAAAAGGCTCCGTAAAATCAGTCCGAGTTATCCCCCCCATAGTGACTAATTACATTAATTAATTCAAAACCTGATTAAACAAAATTATGCTGAAACAGAATAATCTCCATGAGTCTTCAGAAATGCTGCTTTTGTAAAATGCTGTTTTTTGCTTTTTTTGTGGAAATTTTAGGTTTTTACATGCATTTCAGGGGTTTCGTCAGTTTAATCTAAAATTTGCCTTCCTCATTTCTGATTTCATAACAAAGCCTGTGCCCTGAGGGCTTGCTTGCCCATCACGTGCTGTGGTGATAGTTGGCTTATTCCTGAAATAGCAAATTGCTGCCCTGGCCTTTCCTCACAGGAGAGACTGAACAGAAATTGGTGAAAATGGGGAGCACCAGAGATGACTCTGAGCAGAACGCTTAAACCCAAAATTCCCTGCAGTTTCAGAAAGCTTGGCTAAAGCATCTTGACTACTGAGGCTTGGTCATCTAGGCTAAAAATAACCACCCTCATCTACCAGGGATCTACAGAACCATTTTTAACTCGCTCCAGTGGAAATTAAGAAACTTGTTGTTTGGCTGTTGCTAAGGAGGCATCTGCAATGCTCTCCCAACCCAGGTTAATGCAGCTCTACATTGCTTCCCCTTGAAATGCAGAGGCCTCACTGACATGGGAAGCCAGGGGCCGGGTGCACCCCTTGGCTGGGCTGATTTTGGAGCTGAAACCAGATGGAGCTGGATAGCCTCACAGCAGGGACACTGTTCCCAAGGCTGACCCCTGCTGCTGCCAGTGGTTATGGGCCAGAAGAACAAAGCTCATGCAACTGCAGAAAGAAGAGGGAGCAGGCTCACTGTTAGGGCATTGTAATCAACTGCCCTTATAACACAATGAAACCATCTTCCAGGCAGGTTAGGTGGCCCAACTGTGCCCATGAGTCAGGAACCCGTGTCAGCCCCTGCCCCAGTGACGTTGCAGCAGCTCCCCATAGCCCTGCCCTGCCTGGCACAGACCCCAAGAGATGCCCGATGTCTAGCAAAGAGGGCTACAGCTGCCTCTTTGGCCCCGGCTGCCCTCCTCCTGGCCAGGCCCTTCTATGATGGATGCTTCATGGGGATCCCCATCCCTTTCTCCCTAGGAGGAAAACACCCCCTTGTTTGAGCGTCGCCTCATTGCACGGGTACGCAATTAACAGCCTTATTTTGGTAAGTGAGTGGGTTTTGTCACCTTTGACAAAGGCGGCAAATTCATTCCAGCACATGGGTAATTGGGCATTAGCAGGGGGTGCAACCGAAAATGACAGATCTGCATTTTGAACTAGGCTTAACTATTGCGGAAAATCAAGGTTCATATGAGAAAATTAAAGTACTGGGCTGCAGTGTAAAATTATTCAACATTAAACTGTTATAAAATAGTGGACAATATTGTAACTAAACAACAAAAATAACTGAATATTAGTAATTGGTCACTGATGTGGTTGATACCCTCTGTAGTCCTCTAAGGAGAATAAGTATTATTTGCAGTCCTGAAGATGCTAATGACCTCAAATGCTGGATCAGAGGCCTGGTGAAAGCGGTATGTAGAAATGTTCTCTTTTCTCTGGTGTATAACAAGTGGAAAAAAGGGAGAGAGGCTGCAAGAAATAGTAACCAGGAGGCATGAAACATAGGAAACTGCTCAGGGAAGTGAAAAGTACCAGGAAAAAAATAGAATTAAAACCAAAACAGCTTGCTCTTAAGAGAAAGAAAGAGTTATGGGATATGTGATTGGATGGGGACTGGGAAATTGATGGGAAAAAGTGAATTGATGGGAAAAAGTGAATGCGCTGGATACACATTTCTGTTTTGCAGTTGGAAACAATTTATATCCTCATTTTAAATGACAGAAAATACTTTTCACTAGTAGGTAGAGTGAGTGCTGAATAACCTTTGTATCTGTACCTTCAGAGAGGTTATGGGACCAAGGCTGTGAAGGACTTGACTGCAGAGATCACAAGCCCATCAGTACTAAGGCCAAGCAGTTCCTAGATGCTGGAAGTCCTGCAGGAAACTGGCAAAGTCTAATTTTATGCCAGTAATTCCAAATAAGGGAGTGGCTAAGCTGGGTTTCTCTGTACTGGTTAGCCTGACATCAGTCTGGAGTGAAATAATGGAAAAGCTGATACGTGATTCGGCTGATAAGAACAGAGGCAGGAGGGGAGTGTAATTCATACCTTTGAACATGTGGGAAACCTGAACAGAAAAGCATATACGCTAGTGTCGATGCTTTAAAGTTCACATTGAAAAAATGGGAGTGTGGGGAAAGCAGTTACGACACAATTCGCAGGCCAGAGGAAATGCCTTGCAGGGAGAGACTTGGAGATTAGCTTGTCAGAAAGGAGATGGAAAGGTAGCTGAATTAAAATTCATAAGTAACTTCACAGGGATAAAATGGCAGATTCTAAAGGGTTACTTTAACCTGGCAAAGCAAGACAAAATGAGGAACAATGGCTGTGAATCAAAGCCAAATCAATGCACCTGACAGAAGGCTCACATTTTAACAGCAAAGATGATTAATGAATGTGATGGATTCTCCATGTTTTGATGGCTCCAGAATCAAGACTGAACTGCCTTTTGGATACACAAGCTCTTAGGTTCAGTGCAGGAAAAAGTGGTTAAAATTAAATGACCTGTGATATATATGCAAGGTGTCAGACCGAACAGTCTGTCTGATAGTCCCTTCTGGTCTTAAACTGTGGGCAATGCAAACCTGAAAGATAAATCTGGTCCCATATGGTTTTTATAGATAAGTACCTTAATATTTTTCTTTTTCATTTCCTTGTTGCAGCGATGTGCAGTGTTCCCAGCTTGGTATGTCACCCACTGGGGAAAGAAGATGTGTGCCAATGTGCCTCAGTCATGACGTGACCCATCTCTCATGACACCCATGTGAAGGAGAGTCAATCTCTGCAGGCACAGGAGGCCCGATGCAGCATTTTTTGCAGTGCTTATATGCACACAGAAGCCCCTTGCCTAAGCTACCTTCAGGGAGCAATTCATTGACAAAATACTGAATCCACCCCATAACCCCTGTGGGTCTCCTGGGAAAGGAGGGCAGCTAGGGACAGGTTTCACTTTGATTAAGCTGTCGTAGCAGGCCTTTTCACCCCCAACTAACTCCTTATCCATTGCAACCTCTTGTCTGGATAAGAAATGTTCTAAAGATACCCTAGAAGGTGAACTGTGGTATAGGAATCTGCACCTGTATCAAGGCAAAAGCATCTCAGAGACCTTGATGCTGCTGAAATCCATTAGGCATTTCTTTTTGGCAGCAGAATAAGGGAAGCAGAAGGAAGAATTACCCCCATGCACGCAGCCTGTACCAGGCAGAGGGAGAGCAGACGACAGCGAAGGACAGCACAGGCCCAACAGGCCACTTTCTGCCCTGGGCATTTTGTGGTCTGAAAGACCCTGCTCGTTTGAGTGGGGCTGCAGAAGGCACAGTGTGTAGACTATAGCCCGCTGCCTGTCACTGTTGCTCTCGCATGCAGGTAGAGTGATGCCTGGTATCTTGCTGTTACGACAGATACCGTGTTGTCAGGGTTTGTCTGCTCCCACCTACATGACTAAAAAGCCCTGCTTTAATGGCCTTTTCAGACATTCTGCGCTGCTAAAAAACACACGTTTCACTGCAGACTCGTATGTCATCTGTTGCACAGCTTGGTGAAATACTTTGCATGGTAAAAAGTGCCTGAGAGGGAAGCTTATGTGAAATGAGTGTTTGAGCAGAGGTGGCTAATCCCTTCAACTGACAGTTGATAGGACAGGTTAACTGCAGGAAAGATTTGATGTATGTAAAGGAAAGTGCTCTGTCCTTT
This sequence comes from Psittacula echo, assembly GCF_963264785.1. Classification (NCBI taxonomy): domain Eukaryota; kingdom Metazoa; phylum Chordata; class Aves; order Psittaciformes; family Psittacidae; genus Psittacula; species Psittacula echo. Next base: position 30,789,377 of record NC_137738.1, on the reverse strand, counting down.
GCAGTCTGCTGCTGCTACTGCAGTTTTAGTACATTTTCCCCCATTGTCATCCTGTGCTCTGGTTTTTGCTCATGTGTGAGACATTTGCCTCAGCCTGGTTTTTTTTGCCTGTCTGAATCTCTTTACTATCACTTTACAAATCACACACAGGGCTTCTTTTGGGTACAGTGTAGCAAATATTATTTATTGCCATTCTACTGTGCTAGGTACTGTACAAACATATTTTGAACTGGTAGGAATATTTTCCCGGTCATATTCCAGATACAGTGCTAGGGGCAAGAAGTTGATTTTATGGAAAGAAATAACTTTCTCACAGGCTATTTTTTTATTCTTTCTCCCAGCTCCACTGTTTTGCACCTCTTGCAGCCATTTACACCTGGCTGAAAAGAAAGAGAAGAAAGTGTAAAATGCCACCCATTTTGCACAGATGGGAATGAGTGCATAACTGAGAAGGTGGTGAAGGAATCAGGCCACAGGGAGGGAGGTATCACCATGTATAATTAACCTATGGAAGTGCATACCGAGATGTGTAGATGTGAAAGTGCTAGGGAAGGCTTCTGGAAGAACAGCTATTGAGACTGCAGGGCTCCATATGTGCTTATGCACTATGACCTGTTCCATTTCACCTCCCTGGCACCAGTTTTGATGTGTTTCATAAACTCAGCCAGGAAGGGACAATCGTGATCTATTATTTAACTGCACTATTACTCTTTTCCCCCCAAATTTTGATTCTGAGCATAATAATTATGTTTGAGGTGCACTTCCGGGTTCTGTGTCCTGAGAAGCTCCTCAGTCTTGATCCAAAAATGCAAACAATAAACTTATGATGTTTGCTGGTAACATTATCAGTGATCCTTGTTCTTAAGCACAACAGTCTTCTTTTACTTTACATTGTGAACTTTGCAGTTTAGCAGATTTCAGCAGTCAGATTTTGTTAGGTTTTTGTTGGCTTTATGTAAGAATTATCCCCACTGCAATCTGAGGCGTTACTGTAGCCTAAATCTAGTGTAATTCAGTAGTAAATCATGCCTGTGGAGCAAGAAAGGATGTGTCTGTCACGCTAATATTGTTTTCCTCTGTCGTTCATGTGCCACTTTAATGTTCCTTTCGCATGTTGTTTAGATATCACCATGTTTTCGCAATATTGTAATACTAATGCTAGAGGGAAGAATAAGATGCACCCTTTTTATAACTTGTTTAAGTCCTGGTTGAAGAGCTTGACATAATTGAGAATGACTGCAGATCTGTTGTTATAATTAGAATTTGGTCTTTAGCCCTAGGCTTTTCCCCTTCAGGGGGGTTGATTGGAGGCTTGGGAGGCCTCACATCTCAGCATGCTATTTCCTGAAGCCTCTTTCATCCCTGCTGCTAAGTCTATACTGAGTGACTTGGAAGGTAAAGAATGAAGCTGTACAGGCTATGCAGAAGCTGAGCAAGAAAGTTATTTGTGCAAAGGCAGAGATAGACCAAACCAAGCTTTCCACAGTCAGCAGGGCAGCCAGGATTTTTCTGTCACAAAGAGGCACCAACATCTTCTGCTGAACATTGTGGTAAACCTCTGGTTAGCACCTCCTGGGCAAATATGATAGGAACAAGAGAAGGAGAAACAGCAGAAAGCAGAAACAGCTTTCTGGTGTCTGCAGGGAGGAGAGCTTTCTGTGCATGCAAAGGATTTCTCAGATTCATTTTTCTACAGCTGTCCAGAGCAAATCCATGTGGGCTGAAGTGCTGCAGAATTACCACCAGCACGTCGGGGTCAGCTGCACCTGGACCACAGGAGAGAAGTTAAGGGAGAAGGCTGCAGTGCAGTCATGCTCCCATCTCCTAGGCACATTAGTAGCAGCATCACCACTGCAAGTCACTCCACCAGTTCCCTCTTAAAGGAATGGAACTTTTTGCACCACAGCTGAACTTGAGAAACCATCTTTTTATAGAGTTTTGTTTTGGACTGGGACACATTGGAGTGAATTCTCAGCTGCTGTAAATTAGCACCACTGCATGGTCTTGCATTACACCAGCTGGGGGCTAGGCCCTTATCAGAGTTTATTTAGAGAAATGGGCATGATCTTTGAGAACAGTCACACTGCTGGAGTAGGCAGTGGAGTGACAAAAGATGTGGCTGGAAATGTGTTATGGTGTCTCTTCTCTGCTGAAGTACACACAGGTGGTGCAGGTACCCATCAGTCATCTCTGAATCGCCAGGTACCTCCCCATGCTGTCATCTCTGAATTGTCAGATACCTCCCCATGCTGTCATCAGAAACACACAGCTGCAAAAATCATGTGTCCCACAGACTGCAATGGGTCCAAATGCTATTATATGTGTGCACAACGAGCTCCTCACAGTGTGGCATGCATGCCTATGTGCTTGCAACAAAGACTTATGCATATGTGCGTCCAGTTTCATATACCCACCCAACCTGGACCTGTAAAGCCTCTCAGCTTCACAGAAGTATAGTTCCACTGAAATCAGAGAGCAGAAGCATTTACAATGGGCTCTCTAGGATGTTTTGATCCATTACAAAACTTCTTCAAGCTCTTCAAAACTTTTTTCTGGCTGAATATATCTCCCCTTCTCTGTTCCTCTCCTTTCCTCCATGCACAAACACATTACTTTTTGGTGACTTTGCTATGAAAGTCCCGCCACCCCTCCCCAGGAAGTCTAGACTCTGCAGAGTTGGAATGTGCCTTATTGATCTGTCAAGCCATTATATCTGGCCATTAGAATCACACGTACTCTTTTGAGATTAGGTAAATCGCTCTGCAAACTGTTAATAGGCAATTTCACAGAGCCAGCTGTCCAAAGATAACAAGAACAGCTCGGAAAACAGAGTTTAGCTAACTGAACTGTGACTGCTGAGGTCTTGTAAAGCTTTCAAAATGGGCTATGAGTGAAGGCAATTGGTGAGGAGCAAGGGCAACTCAGATCTCTCAGGATATAGCCCTTACACCTATTCTGTTGATTACGTGTCACTCACTTCAATAACCTGGTATTATTTGCTTGACCTTTGGCCAAAGGCAAGGGGTAAGTCTGGCAGGAACTGTCCTGTACCTCCACGTGAAATTGCTGGATAAAGATGCATGAGGAGCTGCAGGGCTGAACAAAATAACTTCACTTCCTGTGGTGAAGCCTGGAGGCTGTATTTCAGGGAATGACTGACATTTCCAGCAGCTCTCTGGGGTCTCTGGGGATCCCTGGAAGCAAAAGTGTGCTGAGCCATATGCTTCTCCAGGAAGCGGCCCAGGTCATGGTCTGTTAAAGAGAGAAGCGTTGTCCATTGTGATTACCTATGCTCTCAACTGCACTTTGGAAATCTTCAGAAGGGAAAATGTCAAATCCAGGCGCTGATGGGGAAACAGATGCCTCTCCCCATTTGAATATGAGCTCATGGTCTCTTTGGGAGAGCAATACATGAATCTCTGAGCAACATATGCATCCAGAGATGGACCCTGAGCATTGCCCTCTGCAGAGAGCTCAGAGCAGGACCTCCCAAGGATGGCATGGAGCTGCAGAAATGCCAGCCTGCCTGTGTCAGGCACCCAATGGCTGCCGCTGGACCATGATGACTGTGGGGCTGTGTACAGTGTCAGCAAGCTGTGCCTGTGCTACAGTTGAAGGTGTGCCCACAGCTTGTGCAGATGGTGCACAGTGATTGCATGCGAGCTACCTGGGAGTCACAGCAACGTGGGATTCCATGGTAGCCAAGCACCAAAGAGTTTCTACATGAGTTTCGCAGCTGGCTTGGAGACACGCTACCAAGAATGGGAGTGCCTGAGCTACCTGATTTCACTCCGGCTGAGAATGTGCGTACAAAATACAGTGATGCCTTTCAGACATACCCCACTGCATGCCTGGGTGCTGCTGGTGCCCGTGCTGCTAATTTCTCCTCTGGGGCCAAATGGGTAGCAAACACCCATAAGACACGGATTCATAGATCTAAAGAATTTGCCAAGCCTAAACTGAAGTCCAGGGTCACATAGCTCCATCTACCCTTTTATTCTCCAGGGAAGCCTGTTTGCCTCTAACTGTGATTCCCTCTGGAGAGCTGCCAAAACATATTTCTTGGCAAGGCTTGGATCTTCCCACCAAAATGTTATCTTTTCATAATCAAAAAGGGAGGCAGAAAGCTCCCCAATTCCTTGGCAAATAAACAGGCCTCCCTCAGAGACTTACTCATCCTAAGGCCACAAAGGAAGGCAAAGAGAAAGCCATGAAAGATTTTTCTCCTCAACTTGTAGAGCAATTTGGCTCCCATGTTTCCTTTCCTCATTAGTAGGAATTCAGAAGAGCAGCTAAAGGTAAGGAGAAGGTTGTCTTAGTGACAGAACAGCCTCTATGTTGCTCTGTCTTGCGTATCTTGCTCATGCTCCTGGGGTCAAGCTGACCTCTGCAGTTCCTCCTTTAGGTCAGATGGAGTGGTATCACTTGATGGATGTGGGATTTTCCCCCCTTTCCTTTGCAATGTGAGGCCTGGCCAATTTCCAGACTCATCTGGGAGTTTTACAGCAGGGACTGAGGACACTGGGAGTGCCTGCGATTGCTACTGCTCTCTTCCTGTGGCTCATGAAAGCTGTGGCTTTTGTTCTTTGCTGTTTGTCTCGAGCTTGTAACAGAGCCCTGGGGAGCATTTTGTGGCCACGGGATGGATGCTCTGGAGATCTGTCTGAACTAACCGTCTGCCTGTGGTTATGCTAGACTAAGGTTGACCTGGGACCTTCCTAATTCCAGCCTTGCCGCCTGGCATGACTCCTGGTGTAATGCAGAACACAGCATTTCACCAGTAACTCCCACCAGAAGTCTCCCACAGCATCCTCATAGCTAAACTGAGGAAGTGTGGCCTGGATGATCAGGTAGTGAGGTGGACTGCGAACTGGCTGAAGGAGAGAAGCCAGAGAGTTGTAGTCTATGGGGCGGAGTCCAGTTGGAGGCCTGTATCTAGTGGAGTGCCTCAAGGGTCAGTACTGGGACCAGTATTATTTAATATATTCATCAATGATTTAGATGAGGGAATTGAGTGTACTGTCAGCAAGTTTGCTGATGACACTAAGCTGGGAGGAGTGGCTGACACGCCAGAAGGCTGTGCTGCCATCCAGCGGGACCTGGACAGGCTGGAGAGTTGGGCAGGGAGAAACTTGATGAAATATAACAAGGGAAAGTGTAAAGTCCTGCATCTGGGCAGGAACAACCCCAGGTTCCAATATAGGTTGGGGAACGACCTGTTAGAGAGTAGTGTAGGGGAGAGGGACCTGGGGGTCCTAGTGGACAGCAGGATGACCATGAGCCAACACTGTGCCCTTGTGGCCAAGAAGGCCAATGGCATCCTGGGGTCTATTAGAAGGGGGGTGGTCAGTAGGTCGAGAGAGGTCCTCCTTCCCCTCTACTCTGCCCTGGTGAGACCGCATCTGGAATATTGTGTCCAGTTCTGGGCCCCTCAGTTCAAGAAGGACAGGGACCTGCTGGAGAGAGTCCAGCGCAGGGCGACAAAGATGATTAAGGGAGTGGAGCATCTCCCTTATGAGGAAAGGCTGAGGGAGCTGGGTCTCTATAGTTTGGAGAAGAGGAGACTGCGGGGGGACCTTATTAGTGTATATAAATATATAAAGGGGGGAGTGTCACGAGGATGGAGCCAGGCTCTTCTCAGTGGCAAACAATGATAGGACAAGGGGTAATGGGTACAAACTGGAACACAAGAGGTTCCACTTAAACTTGAGAAGAAACTTCTTCTCAGTGAGGGTGACAGAACATTGGAACAGGCTGCCCAGGAGGGTTGTGGAGTCTCCTTCTCTGGAGACATTCAAAACCCGCCTGGACACATTCCTGTGTAACCTTATCTAGGTGTTCCTGCTCTGGCAGGGGGATTGGACTAGATGATCTTTTGAGGTCCCTTCCAATCTCTAGCATACTGTGATACTGTGATACTGTGAACTACTCTTCTTTGCTTTAGCAATGATTGTACAGAGCCCCAGCTTAAGGACAGCAGGTGAGTGCTTCCTTGCACTGAGTATTTTTGTTCCTTCCCTCATTTTGTTCCTCCCCACTAAAGTGACTACAGGGTCACTGACTTCTTCATGGGGCACTGAAGTGTGTGGTAGGTGGTGTAAATTTTGCTCCCACCATTTCAGCTCTGCTTCCTCCAGCCTCCTCATATCTAGCCTTCCCAGGAACTGAGGGCTTAGAAACAGGGGCAGGTGAATCCCTGACAAGCATAGATCCAGCAAGTGCTATTTAATGCATCACTATACCAGCCCTAGCCTTCCTTCCTTCTCTGCCCTTCAGTTCCTGTTCCCTGTGAAGGCACAGGGGCTGCGCAGGCTGCCCATCCCACACAGCTCATCTCCTCATCTCTCTTACATGTATCAGCAGGACATCTGCCCTGTGGGCGCCTACCCCAGTGGGCAGCAGAAGGGTAGAGGAGCAGCACATGGTGGTGTCCAGACAGGAACTGGCAGCAGCAAAATGCAGGGGAATTCAGGACTGGGAGGCTGCTGCTCTGAGCTGTCCCTAGCAGGTGTCACTGCACTGGCTGGAACCTGCTATTTTTAGAGCTGCTTTTTCATTTCCTGTGGTGTTGGAGCTCCAGCCCAGCACTGCCACTGAGAGGTAAGGCCACAGGCTGGGGCTGATGCTGCAAATCAGGAATCGTCCCCAGAGCAGCCATGAACCACATCTTCAGCTAGCATCTGTCACTGACTTCTCACAGTTACAGCAGACGACAGTCCCAGTAGTCTGGGTCTGAACCCATGATGTGGAGCTGAGAGCTAAGGGCTGCCCATTTTGTGGAAGAGACAGCTAAGACTGCAGCCAGGACTGATTCCTAAATGATCAGTCAACTGGGACAAGATGAAGGTGTCAAAGGACACCCTTGCCCTCAGCCCGTTGTTGGATAAGGCTTGACTGAACCGAAGGATCAAAACCAGCTGAGTATCTTTAGTATAAAATAGTTGATTGTGCATGGGAGGATAGGAAACTGCTCACTGTTGGTGAACAGGGGATAGGTAAGAATAGGGAGAAAGAACAGAAGAGAAAGGCTGAATACTTAATATATATTTTTTCAGGCTTGAGTCCTCTGTGTGACTCCAACTGGCTTTGGTGGGAGTGATAGGTGTGTTTTTGTGAGGAAAAGGTGCATCATTACACAGCATCCGAAATAGCCTAAAGAAAAGACTGGTAAAGCTTACTATTGTTCAGATAAACAATAAAAACACCAGGTGGTTACAGAAGGATATGTACTTACACAGATTTGAGGATGAGGCGTTATTCTGTGGAAACATGTTCTGCTCCCACTCAGCGCAAAGGTATTTGGGATTTGGTGTGTTATGCCACATACCTGATTTTGTGAGAACAGCTAATTTCACTGTCTGCTCTTTGAGGGAAGGTGCTGGGAGTATGGTCATCAGTTCTCCTCTCCCTTATGGTGGTCCCTGTCACCTCCATTGGAGTTGAAGATATCAATGCTACTGACACAGACTGAGAACCAAGGACACAATGGCTTATCCACATAGCTTTGGTCAGGCAGGAGTCATGGAAAGCAGTGGATCTTGGGACTTGCCAGACCAGCTAGTGAGAAATCATGAGACAGAACACTTTAGAGATGAAAGCCTGGCCCCCTGCCAGCACCTCACTGTTTTTACAGGGGCATGGATGCTCCATGGACCCTACACATCCACTCCTGTGTTAGCAGAAAGGAGAGCAAGCCACATGGCCAGATGTACCTGCTCCCTCCGTTTCCACCTGGACTCTGTCTCCATACGTGTGGCTCCTTGTGGTCAGAAAACCATGCTCCTCATTCCCTCTGCAGACATCTGCATTGTCTCTTATAGGGCCATTGCCTGTCAAAAGCCCTCCAGAAAATGAAGATGCCAAAATAGAGAGTCATGCATCCCTTTGCTGCCAAAGTGCAAATGGTATCCTAGTGCTGCGCTGCACCTTTGATGGTTTTCTGTCTGGAGTGGTTGCAGATGCTGGAAAACAGAAAGATGCTCTCTTGGGGGAGCTGCCTACAGATATCCCATAATATAATCTCTGGGAAGCAGAGTGGGAGGCAGGACGCTGCACAATCTACCCTTGATACCAGCCCACGATGCACCCAGACATAAACACTGCATGTGTTCTCCGGTTAATTCAACAGAAACGCTATTGCGTGCTTGCATGTGACCCACATCAAATCCAGGAGAGCAGGTGGGCCACAGGTCTGGAATTAATAACTGTGGATCCCCCACCTTGGAAGGCTGCATAATAGCTGTAGCTTGGGGACCCTGACAGCTTTGAAGAATCATTGTGTGATGGCTGTGTTCTCAGTAAAAGGATTAGCTATAATTAAATGACACTAGATTTATTAATTAAATGGCTCTGTTCATATGATCCTTTCACTGCTTTGGAGAAGAGTTGTCAAAAGAGCCTTGTGCTAAGTCTGCTCTCACAGAAGGTCGTCTGAAATTGTACCAGCACCTTCAAGCAGGGCAAAAGCCTTTTGAGAGCTTAACTTCAGTCTGAAACCCTTTAGCTGCTATGACGGGAAAATGCAATGGATCTTGGATCCCAATGTAGCTAATGGAATATTTGCAGCTGCACAGGCTCTCTCTGCTCTCCCTACTTGAAACAAAGTCAGCTTTGGGGCACGGCTAGACAGGAAACAATAGAACTGTATGGGAGGATGGAGGTTTCCGTAGCTGGTGCTCCAGGAACGGGGCATGGGAAGGACGCTCCAGCTTTAAGATGTGCTGCATGAAAAGTGTGCCGGGGTGTGTATGACATTAAAGATCTCTTTATGATTACATCCTGTCCCCCTTCCAGTTTGCTTAATCCCGTCCTGCCTTTTTGAAATGTCACCTGCCATCTCAGTCAATGCACAGTCCTTCCCCACTTCCTATCCCAAATTGTTCCAGAGCTTTGCTATCCCCTGGTAAGGTGACACTGTGGTTCACCCCAAAGATGTGGAGGACTTTGCTTCCCTATCATTTCTTCCATGAGCAAAAGGTCAAAGCTATCACTTCTGTGCCTGGGTAGGAGGGATAGCTGTGAGTTGAGTCATCCCGCAGGTGCCTGCGTTTGCGCAGGGTGTCCTATAGATCCGCTATTGTCTCAGGAGGGCAGTGAAATCCAGCCCAGCAACCTCGCCTGATGCAGCTTTTCCAGTGCCGTTGATACTTAAGACAAATGATTGTTATTTCAGAAGAGAGGAGGCGATTTCCACTCCCTCCGTTTATCAGGAAGGCAGACATCAGAAAGCCAGAGGTGACTGGGAATTGTTCCTGAACTGGGAGCGGTTTATCAAAACTGCAGCTGAATCATTCCCTGCCCTGCCTGCCATGTTGTGGCACCCCAATGAATTCACTACTTTTCAGGGTCGAATCTGGCCCAACAGCCTTCCCGCAAAGGCTATGGAGAAAACAGAGCTGCCCTTTTTATTTTTAAGACTCTCTCACAATACAGGATCTTGATGAAGTTAACAGCTGGCAAATGCAGAACGTAGAAAAGGAATTACTGCTTCAGGCAGTGCTGTCATTGTAACCCTTGGAATTCAGGGCTGCAGGAGGCTCTTGCAGCTAGATGATTTTCCAAGGGCAGCAGCACAACAAATGCGACACTCAGTAACAAAAGCTCAGGGAGGAAAGCAAGAGCTAGTAGGGAATAGGGAAGGATTGCCTTCCAAGCATGGCACTAAGTGGCCAGCCATAGGATTTGGAAGGTTATCTTTCCATAAAGTATTCAGGAATCCTCTGGGAATGGGAGGCAACACAAAATTGCCAGTTTATTGTTTTGTGTTATGGATCTGGTCAAAATGTGGACAGTTTTGGATCCAGAGCCAAAATGAAAACACAGGCCCATTTCTGATCCCTTTTATGTTCTGATAGAGATTTCCATCACACGTACAACTAATCCTACAGGGTCACACCCTCTGACAATATATGTCCTCATACTTCAGGTTATATCAGCTAAATATGCAGCTTCTTCATTCTTTATTGCTTCCATAACGAAGCAAGACTTACATGACTGCTTTTCTCACATGCATTTGCCTCTCAGACTTCTCTCCTTCCCACAAGAAACTTTAAGCCCATCGACTAACGTAGCCAAACTTGACTTAGGGTCAAAAGGGCATTGCATTCCTACAAATTTTGTGGAAACTGACGGTTATTCAGAAGGCACGGAATATCCTATGGCATACTTTAAATCAGTGCCTCTGGTGAAGAAAAAAGCTGTAGCGGATTTCTACATTACCTATAGTAATTATATACTATGAATAGATAGTTCAGTTCTGCCTGCTGAGTGGATGTGATCAGGGTCCATTCAGTTAACATGCAGCATGGGATTGACCAGGAACACTGTTGCCCCATGGCCTCTCAGTGGTTAGGGTACATGCAAGATGCTGCAGAGGGGCTTGGGCTCTGGTGTGTGAGAATGGAGAGGAAATGGAAGCATTTTGGAGGTGGAAAAGATCAAAGAGAACTTGATGGAAAGGTTACTGCAGTGAAAAAGTATGTCCACAAGGCATTAACCTGTAGAAAACTGGATTATGTCAGTTTTGCTGGTCACAGTTTTTTTCCTGGATGACACAGCCCACAGAAAAATGTTGCTTCCACAGAGTGGCTGTTTCTTTTCCTAACACATACACAACTCTTGGTATCAAAGGGACATTTGTATGAGTGCCATCGTCTTTGTCCTTTGCAGGGTTGTATTTGATCGCAAAGGCCTGATGTAGATAGCAGAGGTGTGGAATGAACGGGACACCATTTCAGCTCACTGATAATTTGAGCTGCTGTTGCTTCTGCCTGTTCAAGTGCCATTCTGACATTTAGTTTCATTCTGGTATTAAATTGGCTTCCCATCTATGTAATGCATTGATTTCAGTGAAATTTTCTCTGTATTACACCAGGTACTCAAGCTCTGTATTCAGATATTTCACTTCAAACTCTTCTCAGCAGAGCCATGTATAAATTCAACTGAGTTTGTGGCTGTTGCCTTCGGTCAGCTGCTGTTGCCTGCACACAAAGCAGGCAGGAGGCATTTGTTTTCTGAGCAGGGAGCATTTGTGTTCACCACAGGAGGAAGAATGAAAATAATAGGTTGTGGCAGGCTGAGATCAGAATCAGGTCTGGTATCTTTAATAAATACATGATTACTATTTTAAAGGAGGCATCACATAGTGCTACACCAAGAACAAGAAACATGCACTAAATGTCCAACACCTTAGCTCAGCTATTTGGAACTCAGCCACGTAACTCAGTCCTTATCTCTTTGGCAAGGGCACAGCTGAGCATTTTGAGGAGTGCTTCAGGATTACTAACCTCACTGGGGTATGTGCCTTACCGAGTTAGGTGGGTGACTAGCTTGGAGGTCTTAGAAGGCAGCTACATTGTAAGTACATGGGAAGACAGAGCTCACTTGGGCTGTGCTGTTCCTCAGAAACTGCAGAAGCAGTTGAACCTGCAGGCTTAAAGAAAGGAGGTTGAAGTTGTTGTTCGCGCTGCAAAATCCGTGTATGAATATTTTGTATTCCTTGAAGAAGGCTATTTCTTGCCTAGAAGTGGAGAACTGAGTTGGATTTTGAATGTCCCACTGGCATATAACACAGTGGGGCACGGCGAAAGGCTACTTAGTCCATGTACATGGCACAGCGCAGCATAGTGATCGGGGTCCTGAGCGCAATGTACCCCAGTGGTCTTCCAGTTTGTTACACCTTGCTTTGCAACACGACTATTTTGGTCCAAGTGCAGGGCTGCACTGGCACAGCCATATCGCTTGCTCAGGGAGCTGGCGTGGCTTTCCTGAGAGTGTGCAAGGGAGGGAGAAGCAGAATAAAGCAGCTCTTCCAGATGTTGCTGTACACTGCAGATCGCACCACTTGTCTGAGAGACGACAAAAAGTAATATACACCGCACTTAACTGCCTGAAGCACAGCTTGCGTTGAGTGCTCTGCCGTGCATCTCAGCAGCACGAGAGTTGCCAGGGAGCCTGTAATTGTATAAAATTTAGGTTTTTGTAGGAACCAAATAGAAATGGGTAATTACTCACAGAATGTGGTCATAATTGCCTTTGCTAACAAGTAAGGGCAGAAACTGTTGCCTCTAGCCCAACTTTAAAAGGACAAAGCAAAGAGCAGTAGGCATGAGGAAGAGGTGGAGCCTGCCAGAGGAATTTCCCATAAAGAAGAGGTGTTTGGTATTTGACAGGGTAATTGAATGTTTAGAGGAACAGGCTGACATGAAAATACATTTTCTTTTGTGTGGCTCAGGAAGGATGATCTTTGAAAACAGCAGAAGCAGGATGGAGGACTGGCAGGAGCCGGCCCAGGGATATGATGTAGGCATATTCAGATTTTGGGTGCCACCTCTTCCTGAGGGGCTGAGATGTCCACCAAGACCTCCCCATCAAAGATGCCCAGGGCTCAGGATAGGTGTCTTTTTATATCTTGATTATAAAATAAAATGAACATTGATGACCCTTTGCATAATGTTCCCTCCCAGCCTGCCTCCATTATGTCCCATCTAATAGACATGGAGCTGGCAGATGTGGCCTCCCTCAGACTGCGTGAGGAATGGTGGAGCTGGTCTCGGACCCCTTCTATTCCCTCCAAGCAAGATGGAAAGTTTTGCATTTGAAGTCACCCATAACCAGGTGGCAGTTTCTGATGGTCTTGCCCCTACCTGCTCACCTCCTCTCTTGGTATCTCCTCATCTCATGTCTTGTGTATTAAGGGATGTTGCTAGATCCTTTTCCTGGTCTTTAGATTGAACACCCGAAGTTTGTCTCTTTGCAGCAGGTCTTTCAAATGTTCCATCCCTTCATAGCCCAGGCAGCGCAGGGTATTTAAATAAGGGGCCCACTAGCCTTGGATGGTTTTGCCAACCTTCTTTGTTTCACATTTTGTGTAGAGGTGGACTGTATCGTCAACCCATTAATTGTCATAAAGTTAATGGCTCTGGATCTAGAGGCCACAGGCTTAGATTTCTGGGAATGGGATTTAGTGCAGACTATCACATGAGTATACTGTGACAATCTAGTTGAGGCATAAGAAGAACAATCCTATTAACTTGAATTGCCAATAGGGATCAAAGCTCTCTTCCCACTTACACATATGTCTTGAATGCCTTGGATGCAAACTGATCACTGTCCAGGTCTATCAGACCATGAAACTAGATTAGCAAACTGGTGCCTCTGTGGCCAAATGACAGAGCAGCTGAGGAGCTGCTGTACATGTAGGAAGAGAGAGAGAGAGAGAGAGAGAGGAGGTTATGTAAATATGTGGCAAATAACTCACTTTATAGAATATTAGATACGACTGAAGGTACAGCAGTGCTACCAGCTGAATGCAAACTCTCTTTCCACTGTAGCAAAGGACACATTCAATGTCGTGGCCAGGAGAACCAACTCAGGAATGAACAGCACCCATAAACTTGTCTTCACATCTACAGGCTTGTGTAGTGTAGTGCTTTCCTTTAGTGTGCAAGGAGAGGAATGTAAACCCTTTCCTGTCAGGTATGTGCCCTACACACTTTGAAACAGCTAGCATTTTATCTGAGCTTAGGAAATAAACTGAGATGGAGAGAGGACTGATGATTGATGGGTTATATGGGTTATATAGTTGATGCTAGCCACATCACATCACTAATATGACTCTGTAGTGAATTACTGTTAGTGCTGTAGACGCAGAGGTGCTAGGTGCTGTGCAAGCAAAACAAAATATGGGCTCTGTGCCAACAGATGTTTCGGTGTAATCCCATGGACCCTGAAGGGTGCTTTGAGCTGATAGCTGGCTGGTGGCTTATGGGGAAGAAATGGTGACTTGCATCCCCTTGGAGGGGGACAGGTATCTAGCATTCATCTCTCCTGCTTCTGAATTGACACTGATTTACAGAAAAGATCTAGACAAAATTTAATCCTGTGGCATATTAAATGTTTTGTAAGAAACTAGCACCTTGTCTCTCCTCTCAGATGAAAAGGCTGGGGTAAACTCTCCTGCTGGCCCCCAACCTGGATCTGCAGTAGGTCATAGGCTTAGCAGAAGGACAAGGATCAGATTCCAACAGTCAGCTAGCTCACTGTAATAACAAGGGGTCCATACTTCATTCTGCAAGGCAGAATTTTGCCCTGGGCTCGTTGTTATTCCTATCTGTGAATTTACCATAGACCACAGATTTTGATAAAACTTTAGGTCTTCTTATCCTTCCAAACGCACAGTCTTTGCATTGAAACGTACAGAAGGTACCTTAAGCTGGGTGGAAAGTCTTCAATAGTTTTAGTCCCTTAAATCAGCCGAGCAGTATGATTGGCAGATCACAGGCATTTCTCCTTGGCAAGACAGTTTGCTTACTTGATAATTCACCGGAGCTGGAATTTCCTTCCTTTCCAGGTCTCTCCCACAGCCTAGCCTTGCAGCCACATCATGTGCTCATAGCAAAGGGGACTTTGCTCCTCATTTTGCTTCTGCCTTTTGATGTTTCTTATTGTGAGCCAAGAATATGAACTCTTTGGTATCAAAGAAATGGAGGAGGGATGCAGGGAAATCTGTACATTAAAGTTAGCAGCCAAGACAACCATGTGTAGACTTATTAGTCAACACCCTCTACAGAACAACCACAACCAACACAGTATTTATTATTGCATCTTATATGAAAAGTCTCTAAGTAGTATTAGTAAGATTTTTTTATCACAGTAGTTGTTAGCCCACCTTTCTTCTTCCTTTTTTGTTTTGACTAGCTTCTGATCTAATCCTGACTTGAAATAAGCCTTATTCACAGCTCTGGCAGCAATTCCTGCCTATAAGATTTGGGAAATTCACACTGTAATCTCAATATGGGTTTGCCATTTATGGTTTCGCCTTAAAACAGATCTGAATTGCGACCCAGAATTTGAGCGCCATATTACTTTGGGTAAGTGCAGGTTCTAATTTTAATCAGAATTCATTTGCTAATCCAAATCTGTGTTTCAGGACTTGACAAGAAAAAAAAACAATAGTAGTAAATAGTTTCTGGAACAGTAGGAGCAATAACAACATCAATAAAAGCAATAAAAGCAACCATATCCATGCATTAGAGTTCCTATGCTCATAAAGAATGCATTTATGGGTGCTTTTAAAACTCTACATACAGAGATCTCTCATCTACAATTGTAGCACAAACATTTTTGGTGTGCAACACAGCATTAGCACAATCTTTAGTGGGGAAAGCGAAAAATAACATCAAATGGTATCACAATTGAAACAGAGGGGAACATTCAGGCAACATATAATTAACCCAGCTGGAATTTGGTCAGGATGTCCAGGCTAACACCTCATCCAGTTAGTGGGGTCTGTAGTAAATTGTTGAATATTGTTGTTTAAAAGTCAAATAATTTACTGAGCTCTTTTCATGTGTGGAATATACAAGAAGGTCAACTGCCTTTTTAACATCTGGTAGCAGAACCCTGGTGATTTACCTGCACGCTGGTGATTGTAGATAGCCAAGTGATGGATGACTTTGCTAGAAAGCTCTTTCTATTAACTCATACAAGCCCACAAGGAGCCTGATAACTCTGCTTTGTGGAAACATTAAAGGCTTTATCTACAGCTTGTGTAAATTGACAGAGCACCATAGATGTCAGTGGAACTCTGCTGATTTATACGTGCTTTGGATATATCTCTAAATCAGAAGGCCATTCATTACTCTTGCTTGGGAAAAAAAAGGAAAATAAGAAAAATAGAAAGTATTTTTATTAATTGATTACTTATTAGAAAACATTTTACTCTGATTTTCACATTATCTTTCGAATCAAATCCAGGATTTGTGCATAGCCTGGATGGGAAGAAGCCTGGACGGGAAGAAGCCTGGATAGGACGATGTCACGCTTTCCCTAATTGCTTTGCTGCCTGACACTGGGGGCTGTAGAAAGTCAACAGGAGAATTACAGAAACAGCAAGCAGAGAAGTAGCTGGTTTTAAGGAGGATCAGAAAACTGATTAGGTGCCAAGTCTTCCCTCAGCCTAACGAACCGTGCACAGGAGAGACTTCCTGCATCTCCCTATCCGTTTCTGCCTTCCTACAGCTCATGTCAGTTTAAGCACAGACAAACTACACCAATCCTGCTGATCCTGTAGAGCTGGCCTTCCTCCTCTCTTATAGAGGCATCTCTTTGATCAGCGTATCTGTGCTGTGAGAGACTCTGAGTGCTTTTCATTGACCGACAAAAACTAGTTTTCAGTCACACTGGCAAGAGGAAGCCAATATGGTCAGCAAGGTGAGTTCACTCTGTTTTCTGCTTGTCAGTCTGCAGTCGCAGTGTCACAGCCGCTGGAAACTAAAGAGGAAGGAAGGAAGGAAGGGCATAGCGCTGCTTAATTCCTTCCCTCTCCCCAGGCTGAATTTTTAGGGCTGGCAATTAGAAAATTCCTCTTACGTCTTGAAACTTTTGCTTCAGTTTTATCCCAGGCTCTAACAGGCAGAGTTCTCAGCTGGGCTTCCGCACCAGGGCTCACTGGGAGGCAGCGTGGAGAGGATGAGTGTCACACACACCGAGGGCAGGGGCAGTAGTTTCATAGCACAGTCCCCCTCCAGACTGCTCTTGGTTTCCACAGATCTCCAGATCACTGGGGGATGCTCTACCTCCACCGATTGATTGCCCTGGCCCTGGCAAATATCATGTGGGGTACAGTCTATGCTGTATGTTGTAATGAGGCTAACAGCAGCTGAATGCGGGTAATGTTTGCAGTCAGGACTTTCCTTTACAAACACTGAATCATGCTGTTGTGAAACGAGGACAGAGTGATGAATGACTTACTGTTGGCAGCACACACTGCCCTATCAGTAGTCTCTGTTTAGGGAAGGGGGGAGCTGGTGTTTGATATCATCTTTGCACTCCCAGCATGCTAATGAGTAATGCACACTGTGGCCTGTATTGATCCGTGATTTGCTTATTCACAAGGCTCTGCACAAAGACACCTGGATTATTGGAAGTCCTGTTATTCACCAGCACAAAGATGTTACTTTGGGGATGTTTAAAAACATCTCTCTTCCTTGGCCGTGATGTTTTCAGCTTGCATTGGTCTTTTTATTTTGTTGTTGTGGGGGGTTTTTTCAGGGTGAATGTTTTGCAGATATAAAATGCAAAACTTCATTAGTAAGGGACAGAAGAAGCATGCCTAGAAGACTCAAAGAAACGATAGTAAGATCCTTGGGGCAGTGGTTCAAAGATAACCCCTGCTGGTTACAAGGTAAGGGACATATCCCCTTTTTGAGTGCAGGTGATTATATCATATGAACCCATGCAGAGGCTGGAGTGCATCTGCCTGTGGGTACAGTGCTGGGAAAGGGTAAATTGAGGCTATGGCTCAAGAAAGTGAGAGGGGAAAATGTTGTCCTCAGTGAAAGAGCAACAAGCTGCTTGTTCTGCAGACTGTTTCTAAGCTATGGCTCAGATTAACTTAACTTCCCAGACACCTTTCAGGACGTGGGGAAAGGGTCTGCATCCTGGGATACCAGGGTTGAGGACAGTATTACAACAGGTCTCCATACTTAACCTGAGATGATAAATAATCCTGCTGCCTAAACTAGCACTGCAGCCACTTTTATGGGACTCTTAGCACAAGGGCTGAAGTCCCAGAAAGTTTATAGATTGACCTGTCTTCTCAAGATGAAAGACAGTGTTCACAGACCACCAGTGAGGCACAGGGAAGGTTGGCCTGCCGCTGCCAACTATCTGGGATTAAACAAGAGACTCCGGTCACCAGTTGCTGATGCTGGGTCTGTAAGCACCAGATCTCAAGCTCACTGCAAGGCTCCCACTAACTTCAGCAGACTACAAATCAGGTGGTGAATAAGCACCTTGTTCACTCAAAAAGACTAAGTGGAATTCAGAAGATGGGAGATAGCGGCTCTTCCCAGGCCAGGGCAGGAGCAGACAGCCTGGTTTCCTTCGCAGACACATCCTGCGCTAATGTGGGTTCAGTACTTGCATCAATGATGGGTGAGGCAAACCCGCAGGAGTACCTTTATGCAACAACAGAGGTCAGAGTGTGGTTGCAGACCAAGCTCTATCGACGTGACAGTTCTGTGCCTTTGTTAAATAGCCGTGAGTTAGCTTAAGAGGGACAAGCCCTGTGTTTCAACAAAAAAGGCAGCTAAATTAATCGAGGAGGAGGCATACGCATCCAACTTCTGAAACATTTTTTCTGACAACAGTCCTCTCCCAGTGAATCTCTACCATGTGGTGGGGTAAGTATGAGCTAAACTACAGTTAAGGCTGAGTGAACAACATGATTTCAAATGTAATTAGGAAAAGGAGCGTGGAAATTGAGTGAAGCACAGAAGTATGTTCTGAATCCCCACCCCAGTCACACTGTGGGAGGAACTCGACATTGCTGTAAATCAAAACGCAAGTTTAAAACCTTTTTATAGTTTCTGCAGAGCATTCTCCCAGGGCCTAAGATGGCTGTTGATAGCCAAGAATGCATGACACTGAAGCATCACAGGTCCTGGAAAATCCCATCAAGTTTTATGGAAAACGATAACATTCCTGCAAGCTTAATGAGCTGCAGTTTCAAGGTTCTTTGGAGTGGTTGGCCCAGTACTGAAATACATGGATGGTGCATGCAACCTTGCAGAAGAGATAAAACCCCCTAGCAGTTCTGTGGCATTAGCCAGGATAAACTCCGTTTCATCTCCAACAACCATGCACCAATATTCACTCCAAACATGGTCCTATAAATATTCTGAGCCTCTACAGAAACCTACTGGCTTCAGCCCCAGTCTGCTCTGTAGGGCTTTCCTGAAGAGCTTTATGGCTTTACTAGTAAGGCAGACCCCAGATTAACCCCCATTCTCAGGCTTTTCCTTCGAAAAGCCCCCGCAATCTGCTTGGGAAAGCAAAAGGAGGGGTTTGAGATCTCCACCCTGCACACAGGTCTCTGCTCAAACCACAGGCTCCTCTGTTTTCCTTGGGAGCACGCAGGCTCTGGGAGGGGACGTTTGGGAAGAGGTGAGTGTGGGTGTGAAGCCAGGCGGCTCAGGAGGAGAAGCGTAGAATGGGGGGTGCAGAAGGAGACAAAGGCGGGTACCTGAGCAAGCACAGTGTGTGGCCCTGGGAAAAGCCCAAAGAGAGGGGGCTTTTGGGTGGGGTGCTTGGCCAAAACAGTGTGGGAAATTGGGAACAGAGAAACCCTTTCCTGTGGCTTGACTGCTGCTGTGTCACACAGGAGTTTGTCTCTCCTTCGTAAATAAACAAAGCTGCTTCCAGAAAACCACCTAAGCCCTGCACTGACTCTTCTTCCTGACTGGAACAGCCTACAGGATTGTGCATTTTAGATAGCCCCATGGGCGGGAGAGGAACAACAGGGGTTTTGTGCAGACAGACAACTCCAGCAATACACACAGACCCACGTATCTAAAAGCATGTGCAGCAGAAGTGAGCAGAAGAGATGGATGGGAGACGGGGTAATATTCAGTAGGATTAACGAGATCTTCTCCCTTCTTGAAGAAACGGTGCCTGGTGTAGATAAATTCAAGTAGGATGTTTTCCAGTTTCAATTCCTCATTTTTAAGTAGAGACAAGTTCTTACGCTGCCTCATTTTCTCCTGTGCATGCACCAAGTTAATGGGGAAGTGTTTGTGTTTAAGTGGCTAGGCAGTGGGTTACCACTACCTTCCTTAATCCAGGTACCTTGTTATCTTAATTAAAAACCAAAATCAGCTTTGATCTCCTACAGCTTCATTGCATAACCAGTTTCATTTACTATTGTTTAAGCCCAGTTAGCTTTCCATGATGAAAAGAATTAGTATCTCATACTGGGCAGGAAGTCCTACTTAAATGTTTCCTGGTTTTGATCTCCTTAAAGGGAATTAAATTATGTTTCTGCTTCAAAAAATACATGGCAAACAGATCACTGAGTCACTACACTTGCTGTACCATGAGCCAACAGAGTATCAGGATGGACACATGGAAGCTGAAGTTGCTCCATTCTTTTGCTTTAAATGCATAAGGGGCCATGGAGATGATTCAAAGCTGGTTTTTGACCTCCTTTTGTTGCAGCTCTTGCTGGCTGTCCAATCTGGCCCTTCGTGTCAGCTAGAGGCAAGTTCAAGTGGACCTTTATCCCTTCTCACCCCACTCCCTTGTGCTGGGGACATGAGCAGGGCCAGCAGCAATGATACTGGTAACAAGGTGGGGTCTCGGAGACTGCCACCAGCCCTTCCTTCTTCCTGACAAAATGAGTTTCAGGAAGCTCTTTTGATTGCTTTGCTTGCCGTGACACAGAACTACCATGTTGGAGCAGCCCAGGGGCTGTTGGCAGCTCCTACATCCCCTGGTCCTCTACAAGGGCAGCTCTGTCGCTGTGCCCTACCTCACCCTCCTCAGTGCTGCAGAGCTCCGATCTGAGTGGGATGGGTTTCCCAACACCTAGCTGTCCTCCTGCATGTGCAGAACACTGGGCTCTTCTGTCTACCACGCCTTGGTGGCACAGCTGGGCTCCTGCCACAGAGAATCCAAAACCTGTGTTAAGCCACTCTGCAGCTTTCCCCAGGAGTCCGAAGGGAAGAAGTGAGTTTGCTCCCGATGACCCAGGGAAAAAAGATTTCTAGGATGCTGAGTGGCATTTTAAATCATTTAAGAACAGTTGTCTTTGCCCTGCTCTCCAAACGTGCTCCAGACTGTATCCCTGAACTTACCTTTCATTGCAGATGGGATCTGGGGAGATTTACCTGTTGCCAGGTAGTCACGCTCACAGTGTGGCAAAGCCCAGCAAAGCAAATAGGACTAACATATTTTCTCACTATGTGTACCATATAAATCCAGGAACTGGTGCCACATAAAGCACTCAGCTGCCTGTCCTGGACAGCAGAGGGAATTGAATTGCTTTAATTCTCTTCCCTCTTTGCCCTGAGGCAGGTAACGACTGGCTTTTGTGACTCCTGGAGATGCCTCTTGTTTCCTTCCCCTGCCTAACAGGAGCTTTTGGCATTTGTGTGGGTGACCAGGCATCCCCGGTGCAGGGGGAAGGGAAGCTGAGCTCTCAGGGTCTGAAGTGTTCTTGCTTCTCATCTTACCACTCAGAGGAAGCAGGGAAGAAAATGGTGACACATTTTCCCCACCAGTTACCCTACATAAAAACAGTTATCTGCTTAAATGGTTACGGAGTGGTTGAAGTTTGCAATGGATTGTCTGCAAGTTAATCCTCTGTGTCTCCATCAATCGGTGTCATGGGAGTTTACGAGAAGCCAGGAAGAGACAGCGAGTAAAATCTGGCTGCTTGAAATGGAAGTCAAACAAACGTGTATTTTGAGTGTTATAGTTTTACAGGTTTTCCTTCCTTTATACCCTCTCCTGCTTAGTATGTGATAATCTTTGCCTGCTGTTCTTCTCCTCTTTCACCACACCTGCAGCTTGGTCCTTACAATTTTCCCCAAAAGGACTCTTCTTGCATACATAGATTTTATTTTCTCTTGCTTCCCTCCAAAACCTCCCATTCTGATGCTGTTTTACACACAGTTAGGACGGCAACACTCCTGAAGCAGCTCTGGCGTGTTGGTGTCCCTGCAGATGCCCTGGGTCACACAGCAAACCTCCTGAGATGTATTAGTGCATGGCTGAGCTCTAATGGATTAAAAAAAACCAAGACCCATTTATGGAGCAAGTTCTTCCCTAAATCACTGCCTGATATTGCAAGCTGTTTGGCCTCAGGGTAACTAATGGGGGCAAGCAGTGCCTTGGGTGATGCTGGGCAATGTCCAAGCAATGTGCAGACCCTGTCTTAGCCCTCATTTGGCTGGTTTGGCCTGCTCCCTGCCTTACTCTAATGAGGCCCTGCAAGTCTTGAGGCCCTGTGCAATTGCCCGGAGTTCTCCTTGAAACCAGGCTTAAGCACAATTTGGAGTAGAGCTGGGCCCTTAGGGGCAAATACTTGGCTACCACCTCCCTCCTGTGATGAACTCGGATGATGGGACCGCATGCTTCAATCCCAAGAGAGCAGCACAGTCCAGCAAGCCTTCGAGGGTGAACTTTTGGCTAAACAGGGAGGGAAAAGCAAGAGCATATACAGCAATTACGTCTGCCTATACAGCCTACACAAATGCTATGGGCCAGCTGGATAAGATTGCATGCAAATAAGAAATTTACACAGTTATCTACCTGGCTCGCAGACTCAGACAAGTATCTGCACGTACGAGTTCATGTGCATGCAGCAGACTGAGTCCAAGCCAAACGTGAATTATTCCACTAACCCCAATGGGACAAGATTTGTTTGTGCACTTTCAGAGGCCGGTCTGAAAACTTGGAAAGAATATTTTCCAGGCTTTTGACCAGTTTCTGGGTAATCTGAAAAATGGTATCTTTTTCAGAGAATTATATAGCTATAGGCACACTCTCACATACATACATATGCATCTGATCGCTTTCGCTTGGCTTTCAGTCATTCTACTCCAACAGTACTCTAGTTGTAATGTACCCTAGAATGTGAGGATTAAGGAAAGTCAACCCGAGTTTTTCAGAGAAGATTTTTTTGGGCCACAAAATGAGTAGGAGGGTTTTTGGGGAAGGGAGGTGTATTTTGCTTCCTACATATATTTAGTGTCAGCAGTCTTTAGTTCTACTTAAATGTAAAGGAAATATGTTAGCCAGGAGGGAAGTGCCTTGCATTTTTTGAAGTCTATTATTAAAATATAACAAAATTCAGACAAAAGTTTGCTTTGCAATCCAGTGAAAGATCCATGTCTTTTGGGCTTTTGTTGGCATGAAGATGTAATTTCTCCCATATGGCTGGGGAAATCCACTGTGCTAGGGCTCCTGAAGTGGTGGCTCACATTCTTGTGTTTGTTTTCTTGTGGGATGGCAAACTGCCCGGCACCTGAAAGCAGATTGCTGCAGCACCATCACCTCAGGGCCAGAGTGTGTGGCTGTCACCAGTAGCTACTCTGTTGTGCCTAAATGGTGAATTGAAAGAGCATCCAAGTTGCTGCTTGGAGGATGCAAGGTGGGCATCCTGTCTTCCCACCAAGCTCCTGTGGCCTTGGGCTGGCAACAAGTGTGTGTGCCTGGGTGGGATGCTCTCTGTGTTGTGGGTTTTTTCTCCTCACCCTCATCTGGCCAGCCAGTGCTTTTGCCTAATGGAAAGCAGCAGAGGTCCTTTGAACCAATGCAGGTTTTTATCAGCAAGGAAGCTGCTCTCCCAAGGTAGTGCGGTAGTATCCCAGCCATCAAAGGGTCCGTGCACATGTTTGTTTTACCTTTCTCATCTCACCTCTAGTTACCAAAAAGAGCACAATGTGACAGTACCATGCACTCCTGTTGGAAATACCAGAGTAAAATCAAGGCTTCTGGAGACAGTTCCTCAAAAGGGAGATTGGAAAGAGCTTGCGCACTCCCTTCCAGATGCTTTTATCTCTGACTCACTTTATGAAAATGCAAGATACCATCGGAAAGAATCCCTCCTTTTTTCCATGTGTTGTTTGCTTGTTAGTTACTATGTAAATGGGGTTAGGTCAGCAGGCCCAGTAACAGAGGGTGTCCATACACTGTGCTCTACTGTGTCAGCACCTCCTCTTGCCCAAGAGGGTAAATATAGCTCCTCTCTCATCCTACTATTCATGTGATAGAGCTAACATAGTCATCTGGACTTGAAAGCTGAGATATGAAAAATTAACTGCATGAGGAAAGCACAGCTTAGTGGATTGACCAGCGGCTTATGGATCAGGGGCTGACCTCCAGTTGTGGTTGCTTATCACTGACAGTGACCATCATCTGACATGGCTCTGGGGAGCTGAAAAAGCCTCGCTGAGCATGAGAGCACCTGGGGCCGGGGCCGCTCCTGGGCACGATGTTGAACGTGGGACAGTCCACTGGCCTCAGCGCTGCTCCCCCCTGCGTGACAGAGCTCAGTAAAGCTGAACATCAGTGCACGTCATCTGAATTACAGAAGGAAAAGTAGGAAGGGAGGAGGCTAATAGAAATAGCTGAAAAAACCCACAAGTAATACAGCTTACTGGGGTATTAATTATGAAAAATCATCAAACATATTGGGTAAGTTCAAATCAGTAAAAATACTGGGGAGAGTGCTTTCTTTTCCCCCTCAGTTTTGTGTTTATTTCCCTTCTTTGTCTTTCCTCAGCTCCATCTGGCAGAGTGGAAAAATAGATGAGTGACACAAGGAGAAAAAGAAGGCACAAGAGATGCAAAATCAGAATAGTTTTTGCAGGAATGAAGTACCTAAAAGCTGGGGAGAAGGGACTGGCCCAGGAATTTTTGTTTTAAAATAAGCGCTATTTGTTATGGGGGGAAAAAATGAAAAAATGCTTATAACAAATACTTGAAGCCACAAAATGAGATAGCAGAGCTGTGGTTTGGCTTTCCTTAATGCCTTTTGCACCCAGAAGCACATTCTTGGGGGTGACAAGGAGGAATGCTTAGCCCAGAGGTATTCAGACCCACCTAAGAAAGTCAGTGCTGATGGGGTGATAGTTACTGGATTAACATGCAGTTGTGAACACTTAGTCTTTCATACTCACACTGAGGGCTTCAGACATGCGCTTGGCAAGGCTGCATGCTGATCTTACCATAGTATCATAAGATAAGCACTGATTTTCAGGCAGCATTTGTAGGTGAGTGATGGGGTAGGTCTGTGATCCCTCTCCTGGGAGGCAATGCAAGTAGTGCTATATGCCTGCATCCACTTGGAGGATGGGAAGGATTTGGTGACCTCCTCTGGGCAGAGTGACAGATAACGTCCTTCAGCCCAGGGAGAGCCACTGCTAAGTCCCTCTGTCACAGCATGCCACCGAGCCACTGGCAGCCCATTCCTGCTGATAGTGGAGCTACACAATAGCCAGTTCATTACTGTAGCAAAAGCATCTTACAAAAGCTAGCGCAAAATAAATTAAAGCATTAGGGTCTCATTTTCTACAGCATTAGCACTTTGATGAATGTGGAAACTAATCCCTGCTGGCATCACTATGACCGAAGAAGACAGCACTATGTGTTAAGAGAGTATTGTCAGAACCCCTTGGGAATTGTATGCAGTGATGAGAAAATCTTGTGCCTCTTTCACCCTCCTCACCAGCTGTCTCTGCTTACGGCAAGTCACCTTATTTCCCAGTTGTGATGGACGAAAAGTATGATGGGGTGGGCATATACTGAAGAAGCAGGCAAGGATTTTGCTTCAGATTTCTTTTGGGAGTGAGCAGTTACTTGAAAGCAGAGAGAGAAGCTCGTGTTAAGAATAGTCGTTCCAAGAACAGGAACTCTGCCTGGATGGATTTACAATAGCGACTTTAACTAGTGCCAGGAAGACACTGAACTTCCAATGAGCCGTTTTTCCACATCTGTAAATAGGTTAGAATGAGCTTCAGGTATGCCTCTTTTTTGACATATAACAGCCACAGCAAAGCCTGGAACCCCTTCAGTTTTAGCCACAGGGAGTGGATATGCCCACCTTTCTTGGGTGGATTTACTTGAAACTTTCTGTATTCTGCACAGCAAAGGCTAAAAGGTGTAATCTGGAAGAGAGCTGGGTTTGGGTTTCTGTCTCTGCACACCTCACCCAAATTCAACTCTGGTGTAAGGAAAAGTCTTCCCATTGACAAGGGATAGTGGCACTGTGCAGCTTCAAGCAGATGTGACCTGCTGGACCGCAAGTGCTCCTGAGGCTAATGGCCGAGCTTACTGCATATACCAAAGCCTTCTTGTAATCCTTTTTCCTACCTAGAATTTCTCACATATACATATACATATACATATACATATACATATACATATACATGTACTCTGTGGCCTCTGTCCTTCCCCTTTCTCTATGCTCTTTACATGCTTCCTTTAGTGAAAAGTTACCCTTTTCTCCATGTCAAGGAGAAATTTGTCCCAAGGTGCACCCCAATTTCCTCTACCTCTTCCCTTCCTTCTTTAAAGCCTTTCTAATTTTTATTTCTCTTTTCTCATTCTTCTTTTCTTTCTCCTTCAGGGAGACAAAGTTTCAGGCAACACTTGATTTGATGGGCATTGTCTGGGATGTGTGGGCCACCATCACACAACGGCTATGGAGGTGGCTGTGTCTGTTTGCTCTTATTGTCTCTGTTACACGCACTGGGCTTTGTTAATTCTCACCAAAACCAATGGGGGACTATGTGTCAAAGTGTGTTGAAGCTGTGCTTTAGTATACAAAGAGCACTGCCTAACTGAGCACAATGCTTTGCAAACCTTTGACAAGTAAACCTTTGACAAGTAAACCTTTATGGTAGTAAAAATCACACAGCTTTTGCTGAAGCTACGAGGTCTCTTTTCATGTCAGGCCTTCATGCCGTGCACTTGAAGAAATAAGAACAGGAAAACTGGCTTAGATAAAGCAAGAACCACTTTTAAACCATCACTGAAGCTTTATTGTGGCCTGAAGATTTTATCCAATTAGCTTTGGAAAAGCTGCTGTTGATTTTCATTGCTTTGTCTGGTTTCACACACCTGCGGCTTTGCTGTTCATCCTGAAGGATAAGGATCAAACTATCAGCAACAAGGTGCTGCTTGGTGTACAGTTCAGGCCTGCCGCAAGATAGGTGGGGAGGAAACCTTTTGATAGAGGTGCTTTTTTGGTGTAGCTCTTGTTCCTGTGGTTTAGCTTTTGGGCTCGGCAGTGGCCTTCTGTGTGGAGCTCCCAGACTTCCTGGGGTCTTTAGGGTGATGCACTTCAGGGACTGGAGACCATCAGCACTAGGAAGCAAGAATGAAGAGATAATCCTCACCTCCCTGTTTCTGCCCTGTTTGCCCATATTTCACAGCCTATCTCCTTCTGATCTACACATTCCTTGCTGATAAAGCATACCTTTGTGTGCACTGCTCAGAAGGATCCTCCTTACTGCGAGCAGTGCCTGCAGCTGGGCAGAGGGGAGGCACACACACTGTGCTTTCCCTGCCACCCTGCTTGGGCCTTTCGTGGGTTTCTGCCACCACCCAGAAAGAAAGGGCTCACTTTGCTTTGCTTTGCTTTGCTTTGCTTTGCTTTGCTTTGCTTTGCTTTGCTTTGCTTTGCTTTGCTCTGCCAGCACAGGGGCCAGGCAGCCAGAACTGTCAGCTGCAGGCGAGGCGTCACACTGTCCCACTGACTGTAAATACACCACACATCTTTTTATTGTTGTGTCATAATCACAATGTTCCTTTAATGCAGTTTGTTTAACTGGATGACTTCGGTGCTAAAAATAAGTGGATCTTGCTGTTTCCAGGACAACCGCTATCCCAGCGGCTTATCTCGGCGCCTCTTCTCTGTCGAAAGGATGTTCTAAACAGAGCCGGCCATGAATATTAAAAATGAAGCACACACACAATAAAGCATTCCCTGGGAAGAGCCCCATGTTTTAATGCTATACGTTATGCTAATAGGACAGTTGCCTCTCAGTGAGGTGCTTAATTCAAAGGCTGCACAGTGTGGGATCACATTGCGTGTAAGCAGGAATGTAATGTCTGCTTCGTTCTCCTTTTTTTAATTCAATCTCTTCCCGGTGGTTGGAGTGTCTCACTAGGCAGCACTCTGCCTCTAGGCCAGACATCCATAAACTGAAACCTTGCACGTGTGTCCTCAATGGGATGGCTGCAGGGGGATGGATAACTGCTTCCTGGCAGGTGGCACTGGTGGCAAGGGACAGCCAGGCTGCCTCTGGTTACTGAGTGCTGGTGCCTCTTACGCTGAGCTGGGAAAGAGACAACATGATGCAGACGATGCTGTGCTTTTCTGAAGCCTTGGCTGAGTGAAATTCGGCCTCTCTTCCAGACCGGAGTGGAGATGGATTGCTCATTTGGAGGAGCCAAGGAGATTTAAAAACCTCTGCTAGCAAGGAAATGGTTGCATTAATAGATGTCTGCATTCCTCCAGCTTTTCATTCCCTACCCACCTTTTTTTTTTCCTGAGGCCTTTAAGAAAAAAAATCAGACGTTTTGCAAAGTCAAAGGGATAACTTTTATTCTCTGGACAAAAAGGAGGAGGTAATACCACCGATTTGATTGGTTTTCCAGTACAGGCTAAGCGGAGGCTGCTGAGCAGTAGTACTCTTGTAAGAGCTGCTAAGACCTCATATGTTTTGAGTGAAGCAATTAGTTCACTATTAATCAAACTATTTGATTCCATGATTACAAAGAAATATTTAGGGATGCAGTATAGCAAGGTCTTGTACAAAGACAACAACCTCACCAAACCCAGCCTCACTTCCTGTAACAGTATTTGCTTAAAGAAAATATTAAATGAGTTTAAACATATTGCACATTTATTTCTATCTCTGCAGTTGTACTTTTAACAAACCTTTCTACTTAATTGAAGGCACATTTATGTAATAACTGGCATGAATGCAGTGGGCAGGACCCTCAGATGTTATAAACTGGTTAGGTTTCATTGTCCAGAATTGAATTTTAATCAGAGAAGGATCAGGTCTGCTTTTAGGAGACCTTCTAAAGCTGTTGGTTGTGAGAGCTGACAGCAAATGTAAGTGTTCAACCTGTATGCACTGAACCCAGAAATTTTCAAGGTGACTGGCTTGGCTGCAGAACAGCTTCTCTGTGTGAAGGTGGCAGAGAAGGCTTCAGAAAAGAAGTGGATCCTGAGCTCCTACTGTGATTTATTGTCTACTTCTTAATATTTTATTGTTCTTTTTTTGTTTCTCTCAAAGCCGATTCTGACTCCCTGTGGATAGTTAATTTTCTTTATGAAAAGAATGTAGCAGAAATACCTGTCCCCCTTTGGTCTGAAAATTTGGACTGTGAATCTCATATAAACTAAGAAACTGCCTTTTCCTGATGTATTTCAGCACTTGTATTTGTAGCCCCAGCCAGGGCTCAAAAAGCCAAGTACATGAGAAATAATGTTACCTGGGTGCCTTAAAATCTCAGAAATGGATCTATTGTAGTGGTGTTTGGAGCATAAAATTCCAGGGGTGTGCAAAGTCTTCTGGAGGTAATGCATATCTCACCTCATTGAAAACATCTTATCTTGGCAGGTTGTGTCATGTCAGAGTAAATAATGCTGAAATGCATTAAAGAATCTGGAGACTGAATCTGTCTTCAATATGGAAGATCTGTATCACACCACTATTCCCACTTATGTGCACCACTGCATTAGAGGGTGATTCTTCCAAAAGCCTCAGAAATGCATGTTGGGGGACCCTAAAAGAGGCAGTTCTGGAGAAATGGTCTTGAGAGGAGATGGCTGATACAGCCCAGACTGAGAGGTTGCTCACTTCTACTGTCTGAAATGCCATTCCCGGTGGTTCGGATATGGATGGGAGGATAAGGGAGGGAATAGTATTGACATGTCAGGGTGACTGCGATAGAAGGGTACCACTCTGTGGGCATAAAAGTGTCTTTTAATATGCAGGCAAAGGTTTCTGGTACAACTTCCACTGCATTCAGTGAACTTCTGTCACCTCAAAGTAAAGGGAGTCTGACCCTCTGGTTCTACTGCAGCAGCGAGGCCATGGCAAAAAGAGGTATGTGCACATGCACACGTGCTCATATACAAGTATATATATTTGTATCTCTATATTAATAGAGAGGCTGTAAGAGCCAGACAGCTTCGTAAGAGACCAAGCAAGTGAGACAAAAGAAGGAAGATGAGAAAGAGACAACATTACAGCTTGTGCTTCCACTTTGCCCCTTCAGACAGACTCGAGGCAGTCCATGTTCCCCACTCCCTGAGTAAATGCCGTGTTCCCTCAGCTGAGGTATTAATAAAGCCAACTTGCTTTTCGGGAATTAAGGGAAGAAATGTAGATGTTGAGCTGAACTGACAGCCCTTCAGGAAGTCTTAAAATCCCCCAAAATTTTTTAAAGAAGAAACAAGGTCTGCAATTAGTGTCCTACAGCAAATTAAACGGTCCAATTGCTATTAATGCAATTATAGTCAAGTTTGTGATAGCTCTAGTGTCTTCTTAAAAACACAGGCCTCCATTTTGTTAAGCTGTTCAGTGCTTTTTAAATACTGCTTCAAGTATTTAGCAAAATGAAATGTAAATTGTGGATCAAAAGTCCTGCAGGAGTGGCCCATATGCCCTGAAATGTGAGTGCGCATATGTCTGGGATGGGGCTGGGTTTTTTGAGGAACATGTTGGTATGTCCTGGAAAGTGCATATCTTGGTACTGAAGCAGCAGCTTCAGCAAATTAGTGCCTATATATAGATGCTGGATTGTTGCACGTGATAGGAGTAATATACAATAACAAGAATATGAGTCTACCTTAATACCAGTGCCTCGGCTGCTTGTGCTGCAAGAATGCACATTGTCCCTCTGCACCTTCCATATGGCAGACACTTTAAAAATCCAGTGATTTAACAGATTTCCATCTAAATTCCCCTTCCCAAAGGTAAGGGGCAACCCTTTAAATCTTTCCGCTGCAAATAGCGAAGAGCAAATTGGTGCCCACCTCAGGCTGCAGCTTTATCCTGTAGACAGGAAGCATTTTGAGTCCTTTCTGTCCAGTCACTGGTTTCCACAAAACCCATAAGAGCTCTTTATGACCTGGGTCAAACTGGGCTCAAGTGAGCCTATGGGTTTGATGCTTACAGGCAGAAAGACAGATGGACAGCAAATGGTGAGCTTTACCATCAATTCCAAGAACTACTGGCATATAAGAGCCTTATTTTTCAGCCTTTGCCAGCAAGTATTAGGGTGTTCTGCTCCTTGTGATTCTTAGGCCAGGCCCACCATCCATTACTTCTTCACACCCACTGTTCTTTACAGTAAAATAAGCTCAGAGAATACTCTCAGTGGGTAGCTTATATTTGGGCCTAGGGCTCCAGTTCATTTGAGGTGTGGATCCTGACTCTGTTGTTGACATGATTTATGGTATTTGCTGTTCAGTTTGAAGCAAAATCCAAAGACATCCATCAAGCTGTACAAAAAGGCTATTCCATCCTTTTCTCTCTCCAAAGCAGGCATTTTTGGCTGCTTAGTGTACCAACCAACACACCGCTTATCTAAAAAAGCAGGGAGTCCATACATGAAAAAGAAGATCATTGAGATCACAACACGTATAAATAACAAGTTGCCTTTCCTACAAAATGCAAAAGAAATGCCACATACACTTATTTACTTTTTTTATTAATCTCAGTTGAATTTTGTAACGAAACTTTTCCCATAGGGAGTTCAATCTTTTTTTAGTATCTTCACTCGTGCAACATTTTATCTTAGTGCAGCCAGTCAGATAGGTAGAAAGAAAAATTGCTTTCTTTTTTTCTTTCTATTTTGACTAGTACGTAAAGTATAAATGGGCAAAATCATAATTAAAATAGAGACACAAACAGTATTTCCCAAGCTAAGCGCAAAGGGAAGTGACACATCTGCACTTCAAGCATGTCAGGGAAATTATGGTGAAAGGACTGCTCTAATTCTCATTCCTGTGAAAGAGCAAAATGGAAATTGCTGGTTTGCTATTCATGTGCATCAGCAGGATCTTGGTCCTTGCTTGGAGATTCTCAAAGGCTACCAAGCAAATAAATATTCTTTGCTATTTCTATTCTTTTTCTTCCAAAGTCTTTTGAGGATTACATCCGAACCGTTTAGCAGAAGCATCCTACCAGGTGTTCAGTGCCTCGAACATCTGGGCTGGAATGGGAACTATTTAACTGACTTGTTTCAGCAAGGTGCCTACAGTCAGAGGTGCTCTGGCTGATCTGTGTGCTCCTGTGGCGGCTGTTTAGCTCGGAACAGCTTAGAAAGTGTGCTTTCTGTGTGCTGCTGCAGATCTGTTCTCCTAGAAATGACCTGAGGTCATGACTCTCCCCCTTATACTTCTGACTTAAATTTGGTCTTGATTAGTCCAATTTTCAGATCCAGAACAGCACCACTGGTGAACAGAATTTCTAGGGGCAAAATTCCTCAGGTTTGACTATAACTTTGGTGTGCAATGTGGCATAAGTATATATAGATACCCCCAAACACCTCCAAATATAACGCAGTGCATGCTGTAAGATTAAAGTAGCAGCTTGCTAATGAAAGGTTGGGATAGCATTGCTAATAAAAAGACTTTTTTTTTTTTTTTTAAACGTTGCAAAGCACAGCAACCTATTTCGTAATGAAGTCTGGAGGCTGCCCATTTGAAATGCCAAGGCTTTTTGTGCCCTACCATGCATGGCAGCTGCCATTCTGCCTTAGAAGCCAATACTGTAAACTTCCTAACAGAAATCAAGTTATACCCATTATCTAGGCAGGACAATGTAGCTATGATGTAGCTGTATAACCACAACAACACTGAGTGGTGAGGAAGAGCATCCTTCTTCCTCCCCTTCCCTGGGTCTGAGATGGTGGAGTGGGATGTGGTTGTGGGCACCTGATGCTCTCACAATCCCAGCAGCCATGTTTCACTACCTTACACCAGGGGAGGGCCATGGGCAAGCAGGAGCTGGGAGGCATGCTGAAGACATGCAGGACCTTAATGATGCGATTGGGGAGTGGAGCTGGGAGCTAACAGTGTCTTAAAGACTGAGGATGCTCCTGATATGCTTGGTCCTGGAGTTGGGAAACCAGAGTTTGTGCTCAGGCTGTTGTCACAGCCTATGGATACATAGCGTGGTGAGGTAATGGGAAGGTCAGGAAAAAGCCATCCTTGAAAAATGGCTTAAAAATATGCCCTGAGATCATATGAGAGTCCCTTAGCCTTGCCTGAAAGCCTGGGCTTCCCTTCTGAGGAACTTTTTGGGTTCATATTCAGGGCTGTGTGGTGATGCCCTATTGGACACGCTGTCTCTGCTTTAAAAGGGAGATGTGAATGGAAGGCAAGTGGTGTACTTTGTCGTTCCAAGTGATGTGTGAGATTTTGCTTACTCACAAGCCGTGTAGATGAAAATGGAAGGTATAGGCATGCCTGTGGTGTGTTCACGCCTATTGGAGATTGATTTGGTAAAATGCATGTTTCCAGATGTCTGCAAGTTCTGGTATGTGTGCTGTAAATCAAAGGTACAGTAGTGAATGAGGTGTCTGCTCTTAGTACAAATATTTTTCCTACTTGTATTGTGCCAGGATGCCTTATTAGCTTTAATCATCACTGGGTAGAAACCAGGTGATTAAAGCCTTGTCACTTAATTGGTTTGCCTGAAATTAGAAGGAGAGAAAATGTAGTGGACCAAAACCAAAGAAAACCAGTGAAAGAAAGGCAGTTGTTTAAACGTGTGAAATTGCTGAAGAGAGCCAAGTTACAAGGGGTAATCTGCAGATGTGGCCAAGTTAAACAAGACAAGCTGGTGGCGCAGCAAGGTCCCACCTCCAGTGTCATTCATAAACCCAGCCTGTCCCTGGACAGCCATGCAGCTCTGATTGTGTCCTGTTTAACTTGGCCTTTGCATCACTAACTCTTCTGAAAGTTGGCTCTTTAGGTAGGTATCACACCTAAAGGCATCTGACCCTCTTTTATAGGTGCAAAGTACCCTTTTATCTGGTTTCTTCATGCCGCCAGCCTGCACCATTGGGTTTGGGTTGATCTTACCAAAGGCAAGCATGTTTCTCACTGCAAAACGGTAGATCCAGTAGTGCTTAAACTGCTGGACAGACTTGGAGATATGTCCCAAAGGGTTCACCTCGTCCATTGTAGGTTGCAGATTTAGCTGCAATTTGGAAGGGAGCAGCAGATAACCAAAAAACCACACAGGGAAGTCCAATTTCAGAACTGACATCCAGACACCAGGGCCTTGAAGACTCAAGTGTCAGGTTTACATCCTTGGGGAAGGTTTTTTTGCAATGTTTTGGTGGCTGTATAGATTAAGTAATGTTGAACGTCATCAACATCTAAGAAGTTGTTTTCCCCCACAAGATTAAGCGATGAAAACAAAGTGATTTAATTTTCAATGTGATTTTTCATCAGTTTTATGGGGAGAGATTAAGGTTAAAAACAAACCAAAAGCACTGTCAGAAGCTCAGCACCAGTACTGTGCTACTCCCAGAGCTCGCAAGGAATCCTGTATTCAGCTTTCCTAAATTTTTAAGCAAGACGAGAGAAACAAGGATGAACTTCAGAGTAGCAAGCCTGAAACTTACGTCAGATGTTGCTGTTTTGGAAACAGCTTGTCACCTCCCAGGGGTGGCTGCTAAGGTTCCTGGATATCCATACATGAGGAAAATCTCTGCTACTACTGAATGCTTGTGTCGCAGTTGATTGTGACCTGGTTTTCGCAGCTCACTGGTATCTGTCAGGTAGGTACTAACTTTGCATGTAAGTTGTCTTAGCCCTCTGCTACATGACTTAATTTAAATTGCCGTGGCAGTGAGAGGAATAATCCTTGATCCACCTGGATCCTGGGTCTAGAAGCGCCTATTGGCTTGATTTATATCACCATGGTCGTGAGGTCCAGGGGTGCTTGGACTGACCTCCAAGGGAGCTCTGCTTGCTGAACACAAGTCCTATGCAGGCTCCTGCTCCTTCCTCTGCCCTCATGGGGACAACTGCAGGCTGAAAGGTGACTTAGAATCTTCCCATGCAAGATGCTCCTTCCTTGGGATCTGGGAAAACCTTCCAGGCCAGATCTAGGTGCAAGAAAGCCGCTTTGCTCTGGAACGAGAGCAGCACAGAAATGCATCAGTCAGTGAATCACCACCTCTCAAAGCTCTTGTTGAGTGAGAAATAATGACAGCCCCCATTCAGCCCCATTCTTCAGTGGGGCTTGAAGATTGATCGCACATAACTATTGTTTTGGGAGGGCCAACCTCTATTGTGCTCACGGCAGGCAGTGTCCATCCTGGCTTGCAGCTAAACCTGACATCATGCAGGAGGAACTTAGAGGTGCAGCCTGCTGCTAGAGCATGGGATTAAGCTGATTGGTGTAGAGGAGTCATGGGAACAGTTGAGGAGCCACCGAGGCTGAGGCAATAAGGTGAAGAATACGTTCCCCTGTGATAAATGGAAAGCCCTTAGCCACCTTTGGCTTGATGTCTCAGAGTTCCATGCTAGAAGTGGCACAAAAGTGAGATAAACTAACGCCACTCCAATAGCTCTGTCAGAGCCTGCAAAGCCCAGCGTGGAGGCTGCTGTCTCCCTGCCCTGGAGGAAGCTGGTATTTGTCTTAGGATCAGATAGACATAAAAAGCACATGGAAACCCAGGATGATGCTGGGGACTGCGGAGAAAACAGCTGGCCCAGGCTGAGCCACCCTTGCTGTGGGGAAGGGTTTGACTGCCCCCAGTCCTGCCCTGAAGTTCTGCTTTCCTGTCATGGTTCCTGGATAGTGCCATATTCTGCATACAACTCCCTCTTCTCCCATGATGATTCTAAATCCCTTTTTCTACTGCTTAACAGAATTGGTTCCACTCTTGAGTGAGAGATCCCACCTACTGCAGGGCATTCCTATGGCCAGAAAGCTTGAGGACAGTGTCTCCCTGCAGCCGTTCCCTGTGTCACCTTCAGATGGCCCAGGCCATGTGATTTTCAGAGCCAAGGTCCTCAGGACCCCACTGAGGACCAAGGAGGGATGAGAGCTCAACTGCTCTGGAAAACAAGTCCCCACACCATCCATGCTGACGGCTGTCCTTTGGCAGAGGAGGGATCCATGCCGTGCTGGAGGAGGGAGCTGGTGTGGGCACAGGAATGAAAGGACAGCAACATCTCAGGCAGTACGGGAGGCAGCAGTCCAAAATCCCAAGAATCAAACCAAAAGAAAACAAGCAAATAGAAAAACATTGCTTTGACTTCAGCCAGGAACCCAAGACAGTAAACAGAGGAGGCTGGAAAGCCAATATGTTCTACCCTGGGGGAATGGCTTTACTTGAGCCAAAGGGGGAAGAAATGCATATAAAATGAAGAGCAAAGATGAAAGCCATACAGCCCAAGCACAAACCATCACAAACATGATTGGCAGTTTACATATTACATTTTATAGCATTTCTCTTCCCCTCCCTCCATATTTCCTTTCTCCCCATTTCTCTGCTGACAGTTCATATACTCGCCCTGCACTGCACAAATAAGTGCTCTGCTCCTCCCTCGCATCCTGCTCAGACTTTGAGCCAGTTGTTCCCCAGGTTCATAGCCCACCCCACTACCCTGGCTGCATGCAGAAGAGATGGCAGGTCAAGGTCTGGGTTGTCGCAAGTCCACCAAAAAGATTTCCTGTCATGAGCAAAAAAAAAAACCCTAAACCCCAGCTCCTCTCCTCTGGTTTATTTGCTTTTTATTGAATCCGGTCAAATCACGATTTCCCCCTTCTCTTTCTTCTCAATAAACAATCAGCTCCGTGTCAACTTGATTACGAGCTGCTGATGCAGCATTGTTGAATCCAAGCCCTGAGTGTATGTTTTGGCAAAAACTGCTATTTTCAGCTAGGCCTACAAGGTGGCTTGCCAAGAGGCTCAGCTTTCTCAGCAGACCCGAGATGGGCTGGAGGCAGAGCTCCTGCTGGCTGCCTGGGCAGCAGGACCAGGTCCCAAGTCCAGAAGCTCAGCACCAGCACTCCTGGCTGGGCACACAGCACTTTGCTACTCCTTCTGCTGCCTGTGCCTTCGCTTTGCTTTCCTCTCCCCAGGGAATGGACTGATCTGGGTGGAGAGGTGTCTACAGAAAGCTTCCTTTCCTTGAGCAGGACCATGCTGAGACTCTGCTGAAGCTGCTTGGACCTCATAGTTAGAAGTGCCTTGTTTTAAAAGAATACCTCTGTGGTTTTGCAGCCTATAGGTATCAACAGACCACGTTATGAATGCTCATCGGTGTTCAGATGTCTCTCTTAGGCAAGGGCTGTGTGATCCTTCCACGTTAGGCAATGAACTGACCCAGAGCCCAGTCTCAGCAAGATCAAATACACCAAGCAGGGGAGTACAAAGAAACAATGTGCTGGTTCTGGTGACTCTGAGGGCAACTGCTCAGCACATTGACTCCCAAGGAGATTTGCTTTGCCTCCCTGCAACATGTAGAGCCCTTTCACCCCTGTGGTCAGTGTATGATCCCAGTGCAGGAGCCCTGAAAGCTCTGAGCTGGAGTAAGACAGGGCTTTGCACTAGCTCTGCACCAGGGCAAGTGCCTTCCAAGTCAGCTTTTTTTGCACTCAGACAACACAGCCTTCATAGAAACACAGAATCACAGAATGGTTTGGGTTGGAAGAGACCTTGAAGACCACCCAGTTTCAACCCCCCTGCTATATGCAGGGACACCTTCCGCTAGACCAGGCTGCTCCAAGCCCCATCCAACCTGGCCTTGAACACTGCCAGGGATGAGGCAGCCACAGCTTCTCTGGGCAACCTGTGCCAGTGCCTCACCACCCTCACAGTAAAGAGCTTAATATTTCATCTAAATCTCCCCCCTATCAGTTCCATGTCATCCCTCTGTTTAAAGGGTATTTATTTCTTCCCAGAGCAATGGCGTATTCCCCCGTTCTCCTGTTGGGCCACTTGTGCTTTGGGTGCTATTTTATCTCTTGCAGCTTGATTTTTGACTTCCCATGGATGCAGTGGGCATGGGGACCAGGTGTGTGAAACACAACTGTGAAGGCACAGACACACAAATTGTCCGCAATGTGGGCAAACTGCCTTCCTGCTTCCCCCATGACAGCCCTCTTGCAGAAGTCTCTTTTCCCCAGGTGGAATGAAAATCTTGCTCCCTAATATGCTGATAACATGCAGGATTTGCAAACTGTCTCTCTATACCATTCTTTTTTTCTTCCTAACCGGATCCCCTTTTTTTCCCCTAGAGTGATGCTATAGGGATAGTGCACCTCGGGCAGTTTGCAGCGGGCAGGGCTGGCAGCTGGCAGGTGTGGGCAATGGCAGACCCCGGTGATGGAGGGATTCTGCCCTCAGTGGAGCTGTGTAGGGGTGTCCATGCACGCGTGTACCTGCACGCAAGCACCCAGCTACGCTGGAGACCGCCTGTGCCTGTGCCTGCATCCCCTTTTGTTGAATTCCAGAGGTGTTACGTATCCTGCAGAGAGGAGGAACTATTTATGCCACAGGCATAAATAAATCCACCAAGCATTTGCAATAACACAGGTTGCTCAGGGCCTCAGCTCAATCCTGCTCTGGACTGGGACAAAATCTCCCTTCGCCTTTGATGGGAGCTGAGTGAGGCCTTTCTGTGGTGATGCCACAGGGAGGGACACAGGGGTGAGCTGGGGGTGTGTGTGTGCTGTGGGGCTGCTCCCTGTGTGCCCTGCAGACCCTCAGCAGACCGGGTAAGGGCAGGCCCTCAGCAGCACTGGGGACAGCCATGCTGGGTGCAGGGGGAGGCATGTGATGACAGTGGCAGCACAGACTGCAACCCCTGATGGCCAGCAGCAAATGTACTCCTGCTCACAGCATCGTCTTTCAGGGCTGATTCACTCAGGAGGGAGAAGTTACCCTCCTTGACAGCAGAGAAGTTACCCTACCCTCTGCTTGAGGACAAAGGGATAGAAATCAGTGTCTTGATACAAGCCTGATGGTGTTTGTTTTCTAGCCACTCTCCCCTTGCATCTTGCCCATAGCTCAGAGGGCAGCAGGGCACCCTGCCCACCCACAGACGCTGTCTGGGGAGCGGTCCCTCGTGTCCCATGGGGTGCTATCCCACCCCCTGACAGACCCTGCACCTTGGCCTTGCTCATGGCACAGAAGGCAGCATCAAGCTGCCTTGCTTCGATGGGTGCTACCTGCACTATCTTTGGTCAGCCATTAGCTCCTCAAGGACAAGCGGCTTTGCCTATATGACAGCAGCACCATGACTTGCCTTCAGCATGGATGTGCTGATCAGCCTGCAGCCCCAGCTGTCTCCCCCCAATAGGAGCTTGTTCTGACATCTGCCTCAGCTTTACTTGATTCAGTGTGCTGCCATTTGTTATAACAGTGCTGCAGACACCAAGGTTTAAAGGCAGTTTCAACTGAGCTGCAGTTTTCCATCCTGTGGGTGCAAGTCTCAGTAACACAAGCTCACTTCTTTCTATGATCCACTTTCCAATTTTAAATACAGATCTGGCTAGGATAGCTTGGAAGGAACACTTTATTCACTGAATGCTGTCTCTTTTCCTCTTGCAGATTACTTTTAATACATGTTTTTCTTATGTAGCACTGGATGCTGTTTCTATATGTTCCCTCTGCTGCTTGACCCAGTGCATATTTGTACCCAACTGAGACTAACACACTGGTACCTCTTATTGTGTGCAAGCTTGACTCAGTAGAAAGTAGTGGCATATAGGTTCACGGGAGGCATGCAGAGCAATTATGATCACTACCAAAATGGATTTGTAAAAAATGTAGTTACTACACATGTTAAGAAATATACACTGTTTTCCCATATTTTGAAGGAAGGGTATGCCACCACCACTTGTAACACAAGCCACAGCATGCCACCAAGCTACACCTGCACAGAACTGATGTGACTTAGTAGCTGGTGTCCTTCTTTAGAAATACATCTCAGGTGCAGTTTATTCATTGACCTTTAGATACACACAACTGTAAGTATCCAACAGATGAACTGCAGTCAGTGGAGGGAAACAGGCATCTCTGTGCGCAGGTCACCTTAAATCAGAACACACTTCTAATGTTAAGTAGGTGAATCGCGCTTTACTGGTATCTTCTCTCTCTTGACTCTGAAGAGACCCCTGAGGTCAAGCTCAGACATAACATTTCCAATCTGAAAATGCGAATGAAGTGATTTTATTCCTTCATTCCTGTAAGACTTTGATGACCACAAATCTGTGACATTCAAACCTCCCTCGTTTTTCAGATCTGCCTTTTTTCCCCTTTGCTGGCTGTGTGGCACTCCTGTGTTCTGGCTGATTCATCACTCCCCTGGATACTTCCCAGCACGAAATTGCTGTCAGTGGGTGATGAATGAGTGCTCTGCCTTAACTCTGCCAGAGCAAAGGGCACAGCTACCATACGCACCACAACTTCCATAGTATGATGGATATGAGCTTTTACACAAATCTTTATTAACTCACCTTCTTCACCCTTGGAACTGAACCTCTCACAAGGAGTTTTCAGTTTAATTTACTTTCTTAAGGAGAGAAAAAAGGTGGCAAATCAAGTGTGATTCTGATTTGAAGTTGATGTGAAACCCAGCAGTGCGGTACAGCCAGGCAGAGTGTCGGAGCATCATTGGACAAGCAGGGAAGGCAATGGCATTCCTGTGCTTCTGGCAGCACTGGCCTTCAGACTGCTGTATGTACAGCCATAGGGCTGCTTCCATGGCAAAGGCTGTTTTGAAAACCAGCTGGCTTTACAACCGCTGTAAGCATTTGCACTTCACTGGAACGTGGTATACAAAATCTGGCATGGTTTTTAAAAACAAACACAAATTTTAAAAAGAAGAAGCTGTTCTTGTTTCTTGTTGATGTAACAACAACAGAACCTAGTAAAGCAAAGGAAACAAAGTCCTCTGCTGTTTAGTGACAACAGCTCCTGTACAAACTCTGGGTGAGACTGTTGCCTTCAAAGTTGGAAGGCAGTGCTAGAGTGGGAGGAAAGCAACTGAAGAAGGCAGCTGCAGAGGAAAAGCATGACCAGACTAAAGCTTTGAAGATGCTAGGTCGGTTCTTGGCACAGCTGCCAGTGTTGTGTGTGACTGTGGTCCCCATTTGTAAAGGGGAGACAAGTTTTTAAGTTCTTTAGGGTGGCTGACTTGAAGTCAGAGACAGATCTGTGTGTATTTGCATACAGAAAACCTGATTATGGGGAAAGCCACTGTAATATAACCAGTAACTGTGGCTGAGGATGAGAGCACAGAGCTTATGCCGTGACACTGACAACAGTTGAAAGCTGTTGCTGTGCTCCAAAATGCATTTACAGAAGATTTGCATGGGACGTGTCTGAAAATAGAGGTGCCTTTTCACCTTTTGTCCTCCAAAAATGAACTGCAATGGTCATGAAATGCATGGGAAAGGGTTTTAATAGCCACAACCCAGAACTTGTGTTTACTGCGGCAACTGGCAAGACAAAATACCGTGAGTGGGTTAAGTTGTCATGCTGCTCATTTATTTTCATACACACAATGGCGATCTTGAACAAACCCCATCCTGTTTATGCTCAGGGATTACACCACTCATTCTCTGCTTTAAAACTAGATAGATTGAGGAAGTCCCTGGGCTTCCAGTTAGCTAAAGCTGAGCTCTTGGACAATGCAGCAGCTGCTACCACATCCTCAGCTGCACCAGTGGATTCACCAAAGCATACATTCAGCAAAGGGTTCAAGAGTTCGCATCAGGGATGGGTGACTTCCAGGAGGCTGGGCAAAGAGCTTGGATGTGAAAACTCCCTGTATCCTGAGGATGAGGGTGTAGGGCCAAGACATTACCTTGGGTCTTTATTCAGAGCTGTTCAAAAGTCTTGGTCAAGAAGGTTCTTTGAAATATCTTTGGGTGCTTGCTGTCTCCCTCCAGAGTGATGTGATAAGTGCACCCTCAGGCTGAATGCCAGCCACCAAGGACAGAGGGGTGGACTGATTTTGTCACCCCTGACCATCAGCTTCCCGAACAACTGCCTGCTCTGCAGGGATGGGAAGGGAGCAGAAAAGAGCAACTATAGCTTCTGCCAGCCTTGCTACTCGAGCTAACTAATTTCTTTTTGTTTTAATTGGCGCTGAGCTGTGTATAATCAATACCCTTGTTTTCACAAAGGCAGGGAAGGAAAAGTCTGTAAAAAACCCTGTTTAACAAAGAGCCTTGCTGGACCAGCTAAATGTTTTTCTCTTGAAAACAAGTCACCAAATGAACAAACAAGATGAGAACAACAATCTGATTTTCATGCAAATTCTTCCCTTTCAAGATAACTTCATGAGCACAAACAAGGACTATTGGCTAATGTTTAT
Source organism: Psittacula echo (assembly GCF_963264785.1). NCBI lineage: Eukaryota > Metazoa > Chordata > Aves > Psittaciformes > Psittacidae > Psittacula > Psittacula echo. Next base: position 30,747,706 of record NC_137738.1, on the reverse strand, counting down.
TTGCATATCCTAGGCTATCTAAAAGCTGTTTTGAAACACTATTGCAAAGCATTTTGCTCAGCAGGACTTAGCCCTTCCACCCTTTCCTGTACAATTAGGTGCTATTTGCCTGCAGAAAGGGAAACTGCAGGTTACAGCCTCCAGAGGGGAGAACCAAAAACTCTCAGTGCCACGCAGCACTCAATAGGAGCAAAGAAAGTACCCAACGACTTGCTAGAGATCACACAGGGAAACAACAGAGAAGTTTGAGATAGTAACTGGTGTCCTGTGCTCCTCGAAGCTGGTCTAAGGGCATCTCCTGAAGAGCTTACTGGGAATATTTGCTTATTCTGAGACAACAGGAAGGTACAGCTTCACAGCTCCAGAGACTCAGCGTCTGAAGGCCAGGTTTGGCACTGGGGTTGTGCCAAGTACACCCATCTGCCTTGTGTGTGACACGGGCCATGCCTTAACTCCCTCTCCCCCACAGCCTGCAAAGTATTTGCTGCCCTCCCAGAAGCAGCCAAGTCAGGGTGCAATACTTGCTAGATCGGTGAAAATCTGTCACAAACTCCCAGTTAAGTTGCCTGAGGAATATGTTGCTTTTCAAGACTCAAAATGGGTTCTGCAAATCTCACTGGGAAATGCAAGGGTGCATGTGCATAGGAAAGAGCTAAATTAAATTGCTGGTCTTTACCAGACGCGCTAGATGATAGTAGTGACATATTTAATTCTTATTGAGAGGAGCAGAAAGCCTCTCCAAAGAGGTGTTTCCAGGGATCTGGTTCATCTGCTTGATTCCAAAGAAAATTTGCTGCTCAAAAGCATATTTTCCCGTAGGTAGAGGAATTTTTACCATGTGCATAATAGAGATGTCATCTAACAGTCACAAGAACAGGCTCACTGGTGATGACGGCTTCAGCCAGTCCTGGATCTCACAGCCCATTTGTGCCTTGTGCCAGCATTGTGGCAGAGAACAAACTGCTCCCCAGAATGGCTCATGGCGCTGTGGGTTCACTGAGCAAAGTGGGCACAGCATGAAGATGTCATTCAGGGGGTGCCATGACGGCTTTTGTCCGGAAGATCAGGTTTAGGACTGTGGAATTGATCCACTTGTCCTGGGTTTCAACTGCTAATTAGTGGATCAGAAGTACCCCTTTGTATTGTAATGTTTAAGCAAAGGCAAGGCTCCCTTAGCTGAAGGGGGCATTTGTTTTTAGCTTTTGCTTGTTATGGCCTTAAGGACCTCTTTCTGGAAAGTGAGCAGCAATTCCTCCCCTTTTCTTCATCCCTGGCTGCATCTCAAGGGTCATAACAAAGCGGGGGTGGAGTGCTGAAATCCCAGGATTTGCTCTGGGCAGGTCTTTTAATAAGTTTGTTGCTGATGCACAGCCCTGTGCTTGAATATTCCCTTCTTCTCCTGCAGATGACATCATCTGGTGTCATGAAGGGGCTTTTCTGTCTTCGTGGTGGCAGCAGCGGACACTGACTGGATCTGATCCCGAAGGAAGCAGGTGCTTGCTCAGAGCTGCCTGTTCCAGAGCTGGGGTGTCCTTGGCCAGTGGCTCTGTGCTGCACTTCCCTCTGCATCTCAATGAGCACTGTGGGATATCAGGGGCAGGTGGGATGCACTGATTACTTGGATCCTTCCTCTTTCAGGGCATGACAAGCAGTTCATTTCACCCCTCTCCTTTCATGTTCACACAATGCTTTACTCCGATTTCCCCTGCACACATTAATCTGCCAGGCAGGGTAATAGAGAAGGGCCTGGGGAGTCTTCGGGGCTTTTGTAGGGATTTGATATTGCTGAACTGTGACTGCAGTGAGAGGCAGCATGTGTAGCTAATCCTGCAATACAATAACCAGTCCTTGGTGATGGGTGTTGAATTTGCTAAATGAATGATTGTTTGTTGTTTGCCTGTGTAATGACATGCTCCAGGCTTAGGCCAATTTGGAAATATTAATAAACATGACAGCATTTCGGTAATGCACCAGACAAAATCCTCCCATCACTCCCAGGAACACTTAACACGATACATTCATAGATGGAATGAAAGGGAATTTTCTTCTGAAATACATAAAAGAGCTTTCTGTTACCTAAACTAAGAGCTCACTAGGTTATTCACACTGTTATACAAACTCTAGCTGTAGGTGGGTTCGTAAGCTTCCAGCTGATGTAACAAAATCAGATTGGTGTAAGGGACAAGGAAACAGCCATTTAACCTTTGCTGTCACTGAAGGGACAGCTCTTCTATGAGGAGGAATGGACTGGCGATTTACAGGCCTTTTGGCTTAGGCAAAACTGAGCAGCCAGTTTTATCTCAGCCTTTTCTCTGCCATGGCTGAGGAGCCTTTTGGCCATGGTTTTTATTCCTCTTGGCCCCCATGCAGTGGTGCATCTGTGTTGCCAGTACTGCAGAGGGGGATATTCAAAAGTAACCACGCATGAATGTTAATTTCCCAGAATCAGACTATTTGATGCTCACCACGCAAGCTCCTTCCTTCCCTTCCAGCTTGCAGTCCATGGTATCACAACTTTTTGATAATGGGCTATTAATCACCTATTGCCTGACCCTATGAATCCTGCCTGGTTTCCTCCAGGATACTCCATCATCTGCAAGCAGGACTTGCCTCCATCCAAGCTCCTCCAGATGCCAGGGCTTTGAGCCTTGCCAGTGCTGTGTGATTCCTGTGCGTTCCATTAGACTGGGATGATGCACAGCTTGTCTGAGAGCACATGGCGTACAAACCCTGGTGAAAACCTGGACCCTGGCCCCAACAAGCAAGGATCCTCGCTGCCATGCAGAGCTGCCATCTGGCAGGTCGTTCCCCACTGTCCTCATGTCCTCATTGCTCCAGCTTCTCAAGTCAGTGGCTTTTTTTTGCTTGTTTTTAAATGAAAACAAATGTTAGCCTCAGCCTACGGATGATGCAGCTCAAGGCTACCAGCAACACCTCTTTGTGCGGGCATCGCCGGGATGAAGTGGCTTAAATGAACACCACATGGTAACCAAAAATAGCCCTGCAGATCAGCAGTGCAGTCTCTTTTCAGTTGCAAGGGCAAAATCCATCCTACCCGAGGGAACAACCATGCTGCTGTTCATTCGTGTAGAGAAGTAACTTTACCCCTTGCAAATCGTCCTTGAGAAATGCTGTTGATTCAAGGGACATGATTGCTCCTTTCTTTCCATGTCGACACTGAACAAGCTTTCAGGGAAGCACTTTTCAGGATGTACAAAGCCATTTTCCTCTAGCAGTTCGCTGCAGGGGTTCATCAGCTTTCTGGTTGTCCTGGCACAACCATGTCTGCCCCTTCAGCATTTTCAACAAGTGTTCCTTTAGTCCTTTTCTGGTGTCATCCTCTCACAGGTTCACACTGTGCTGCTTTTCTGTGAGGAAGGCAACATTCAGGACTAGAGGTCCGTACACAATAGCACAGATGTCTTCCTTGCTACTTGCACTTGGTTTTTTGATTGTACTGAAAGCCTTTTGTCTGAATGACTTCAGCTTCCCAATTATCTTCATTGCCAGGGATCATCAAACCCTTTGGTATCCCACCAGTCCCACAGTCACCTGCAAATTCTGTCACTAGCACTAGTGACTTCTTCCAGATCACTGGAGGAAGATGCTGTAAAGTGTCAGGTCTGGACGAGGTCCCTGCAGGGCCCCACCAGAAGTGTTCCCATGTGTGTCACCTCCAGTAGCGCCTGCCAGCCATCCAGCCCCTCAGCCGTTTCACATGTTGTCTGGAGGTGTTGCAAAACATTCATTCTCCCCCGTTCTGTGTGTGGTGCCTGCTGATGCATCTACTGTGACCAGATGCATTTATAAACTCACCAGAAAATTAAATGAGACCTGTTTTCCATAAAGCACTGCTAACTGGCACTGATGCTCTGTCTCTTTTACTTTTGTCATACATGAATCCCGTGTCATCTTCTCCATTATTTGGTCTGGGATTGATGTCAGATATTTCCACCCCTGTCTTTTTTTAAACACTGGCACACACTTGCACCTTTTCCAGTCCACTGGAACTTCGCTGGCACCCCCAGGGTTATTAAAAATGAATGCCAACGGGCCAAACATCTTCCAGACAGCTCTCTAATGACTGCAGGGTATAAGTTATCTGGGCTTTGCAATTTAGAATTGTTTATCCCTAACAGCTGTTGTCTGTCATTCTTCTCAGTAATGCACTGGAGAGGACTTTATCATCCTTATGTCATCCCAGCAGATCATCTTTTTCTTTTCAAGTACAGAACAAAAATATTAATCATGCTCTTCTGTGTTATCATTAGCTGGTTCACCAGCTCCATCTAAAACTGAGCTAATACTGTTGTAAGGACTCATTTTTCATTTCTTAATGTATACCTTTATGGCCCATGCAGGGACTTGCAGAATTTATTTATTGGCATGACAATTATCTGAATGCTTCCTGACGTTTGAATATGTGTAATCAGCATTGACCTTTAGATACATCGTTCAGATATGTAATTTGCAAAACAGAAATTATTCAGGATATTGCTTAGTCACAGAAATGAAAGTCAGAGTTTTCTTGCCTGGGTCATTCATCCCATCCTGATAAGGGCTAAGGCACAAGAGACACGGTTCTTTTTGCTTTTATTAAGTCCAAGTTAATTGAAATGGAAGGCATCCATCACCACACCACAACGCTGCCTACAGACACGGAATGAAGCCCGATCAGAGAGATAAGGGATTATCCTCAGGTTTGGGAGGCACAGATTTTGTTGCTGGCTCTGTTACTGAGTCTCCTTGTGCAAGTCACTCGCCTGCCCATGCCCCAGCTCTCCTGCTTAATAACAAGGACATACTGCTGCTTCGCCTCCCCTGGGAGGTGTTCAGAGTCTGTGGGGGAGCACACCTTCCCTGAGCAAAGCCTTCTGCTGTCAGGGGGCTTTAGGGGAGTCTGAAACAGGCAGGATTGGAGCTTGTTTTGTTCTTCTTTGGGAGCCACCTTGCCATTCACACTGGGAGCATCTGATTTAATTGCAATTTACTCTTGGCTTGATATTCATTGAAAAGCAGTCCAAGACGCAGCAAAGACTTTGGTGCAAGAAAACAGAATCATTGCTTGTTGATCTTCTAATAATTTCCTTCCCCAGAGAGTGGGGTTTAGACCTTCACAATTTCCAATCTCTTCTCCCAAGAAGGCAGTGAGCAGATTAAGCAGAGAGGAAAGCTGAAACCAGGAGGGATCTGGATCTAATATGTGATTTGTTCCCCGTGGAAAGACCGGCTTTGATTCAGACCACTCCAGCTGGTAAAACTTTCACTCTGTAAATTCAGTGTGAAACCAAATGTGTTTCTTGAAACAGATCCTTGGAGGGCTTTCAAAGACACCGGTGGGTCAGATGTATCCAATTAGTAAGGGCCTGTGACAGCAGGCGAGGGCCCTGAGGGGCAGGGTGGGGAATCTTCCCAGAGCATCTTGCCTGCACCAGGTTGAACTTCACTGAGGTCACCCTGTGTGTTAGAGCACAGGGGGTTCATGGTGGGGGTTTGGTGGTGGAGCAGGGCTCGTATAGACACTACGGGGATAAAGGGCAGCACGGGTTATACTGTGGTTGTGGCAGCGTGCAGGGGCTCGTCTTGCTATTGCGTATGCACAGATGGTGCCTGCTGTCATTGCCACCTATGCATCTAACTGTGCAGCTTTGCATGTAGCTGTGAAATGGGAATGGAGGTACATATCTATTCTTGGCTTTTCAAAGTGTCTGTCTTTGTGTGTTGCTGTCTTGTAAAATGTGTCTTCTCATGAGTTTTTTCGGTTTGACTTCTCCTTAGCCATGCTCTTTGTCATCTGGGGAGGTTTTACCTTTCATAGCATATCCTTCCTCTTTCAGGAGAGCTCAAAAGCAGCCTTGTTCCTATTTAAAGTCCCTACAGTTCAGGACCTTACCTCAGCTCCCAGTGCTGCTGTGGGAAAAGCCCTGATACTTGATCCTAGGTGGAAAATTTTCCCAAAATATTGGGTCTTTAGGTCAGCTGTCATTACAGTGCAAGGCCAGTCCAAACTTACTCTGCGAAGCCTGGTCACATCCAAGGGCATGAAATGTGGCTTCTATTCATTACTTACAGCTTCCATGCTGGAGGTACTCAGTGGGTGGATTAACTAGAGGAAGGTTTTCTGTAGAGGGGTAGCATCCAGGGCCTTTCACCTGAGAGGGTATTGGGGCATTTCACAACTCACACATATACCCACCACTGTGCAGAGGAAAAGGGCAGTGCAAGGCACTGTGCAGGAGAAGGCAATGCTGTTGTAGTGGGCATCTGAGCACAACCCTCCCTGCTACAAGGCCTGGTAACAGCCACACAAAAGCATAGATATGCTTAGTTTGTAAGGCCCTAAATGAGAACTAATGAGGGGAAAGGTGGCCTGGGATTAAGGGGTGAGATGAAGCTCTCAGGCAGCACTGCTTTCCCGTGTCGCTATGAGCGATCCCCGGTGTCGTCATTTTCCAAGCTGGAAAAGGGGAAAAGTAACACATCCCTACCGACTTCTGAAGGATGCTTGGGGTGCTAGGTGTAGTTTGAAAGGACCTAGCCTTCTAGAATGTGGATCAGGCTGAAAACTCTGTTAGGAACAAAATGACCCACATTTACCACCTGTGTCCTAATTATCTGATCCTCATCCTCATCAAGATCCAAATATTCAATGCAAAAAGGCTGGCCAGGCAGCTCTTCATTCCTATTCATAAGCAGCAGTCAGGTGCCAACAAACAGGGATGTACCTGTGTTGTTAGTGGAACTTCTTTACCAGCAGTATTAATTTTGCAACAGCTGCCAGTGACATAGGAAGTACCCCAGATGTTGCATGTTTATGAGCTGATTTATGAGCAAGAGGAGGATTACAGCAGCTACCTATGGTATTGATAAGTATACAGAGGACGGCAGCTGCCTCCAGCTTCGGCCCCTGCAGATGCATTGCACTTCACAGCTGTCTGTCAGCAGTAGGGAGGAGGAGGAATCAAAGTGCAGGAGCCCTTGAGGAAAAGATGAACAAGGGTTTGCATTTTAGATGGGCTTTAGGTTAGAAAAATAATAAACCCCAAACATTTTAATAGAAAGATCAGCTCTAGCATTGGTAATCTAGCCAGACAGCAGTGGGATGAGGAGAGACATAGGGAATGTTTGATGTAAAATCAGGGTCGTGCCCTGAAAATCCGACACAGACGTGGAGAGAGGTATGTGAACCATTAAATGAAAGGAAACCTTAGATGCTGCTCCACCAGCTGCCAGAGATACCGCACTCTCTGTTTGTGCACGCTGGAGCCCACTCCCCTCCACATTGGCAACGCGGCAGATGCCACATTGTGGTACCATCAGAGGAGAGAAAGCGAAAAGGATAAACAGAAGTGAACTAGGGACATACTTAAAAAATTCCTTTGTACTCATTAATCTAATGTGGGAAAGGGGATTCAAAGTTCCCAGTGGGGAGAAAAGTGTTAGCCCAAGAGCCCAGAAGCTGAAGCCCTCTGCTCGCTTGCTGAGCTGACCTCCTCTGCCTCCTCCTCCCCTGGCCAGAATCACCAGTGAGCAAGAAGGAGCTCCTCCATCCTCAGGCATGACCAGGCAGCAGCATCTCTGCAGGTGAGCTGCAATACTTAGTGGTTCTTCCTGGCAGCGCCAAGGAAAGAGACCAGCATGCATGTGAGTTTGCACATCTCTGGAGGATCCTGAAAGCTCTGCTCCTTCTCATTTATTTATTTATGTCGAGGCTGTGGCTGAGGGGCCCTGAAGTCAATAGCTATTTTACTGCTGGTGTCACAGAGTGCTGTGGCCTATCCATCATCCCTGCCATTTCTGTTGCTGCAGCACCGGCCTTCACTGAGCTTTCTGCTCTTGACTCTCAGCATTGGAAAACAGCTCCTCCTGCTCAACACCTCTGTGCAGCCTTGCCACCAACTCTCACCCGGCACCCACCTTTTCTCTGGCTCATGAGAAAGACAAAGCAGATGCTGAGGAGGGTGCCCTGGTACCCACTGGACATGTCGATTCCTCCCACAGCTCAGCCACTTTACATGCAGGAGCACAAGCTGCATTTCTAGTGCACCAGTGCTGGAAATCCTCTCTCATTCCCTCAGGATTTGTGCAAAAATCTAAGCTTTGCAGCTAAACAGAGCCCTGCACACAATGCTTTTATTACACCCTGACCTCAGTGCAGTTCAAGTCAACATTTTCTTTTGAATCAATATTTTCTGCTTTATCTTTTTTTTTCCAGGGAAAACAGCAAAACAATCCAAAATCCCCACCGGCAAGCCCAGCGGAGCTGATTTCAAGACCCCCAAGGCAGCCGCAGAGCTGGAGATAGCTCACCAGCAGTGTGAGCTAAGATGTAATGAGCTCACGAAGCATGTTTGTCTTGGCTGTCACCCACCTGACATCGGCTTGCACCAGCTGGCAGCAACATGACAAGCAACTGCAACTGGCACGGACCTCACCACTGCGAGGATAGTATTAGCCCAGACACTCCGGGACAGAGGCACAAGCTACTCACAAGAGAAAGCCAAAACTGTTTGTGTTTACACCTCGTTACTGCAGGGATCACCCACTGCTGTTCCTAGGTTCAAAGATGTACAAACAACAACAGGGCTGCCTGGGGCTGCTGCCTTGTGCCACTGTCTCATGTTAACTCGGTGTTGTGTGACTGGGCGACAGACTATCACTGCATCCTAACAACACATGCGGCCACTAGATCCCAAACAGTTGGGCTGGAATAGAGTTTTCATGCCTGGCTTCCCGATCAGGAAAACCAAAACTGCAGATGAATGGCCCGAGTTTGGGAGCAACGGCATGAAATCACCACAGTGCTACTGGACACAGCCGAGGTACCCCTGAAATGCTGAGCAAGGCATGGAGCATCATAAGACATGGAGAGACGCTTCACACCAACTGGGAACATCCAAACATGGCCTTTGGCATGTTTTGGCTGGATCAGGCCCTTCAGTACCCAGGGCTGGGAGGCAGGAAGGTGGGAAGTGTGGGAAGGCACCAAATTGCCCTTGTATCTCTGCAAATTTCTGAGTTTCCCATGGGTTCCCCTTGTCCCTACATGTCACCGAGTGTGCGTGCAGCCTCGAGCTGTCTCCTTCACCCACATCCAGCCAGGAGCACTGCTTGCAGCTGAAGTACAGGATTTTTGAAGCAGCACCAGTATGAGGTTTCTTCCTCTTTGTACTTGGTCATCTAAACAACAGCTCTGATTAAAACCAGGAGCTGTTATACTCTCAGCCGCATGTGCAGATCAGCCCCGCTATTTGGTCAGCAAAACAAGAATTAGAATACCTAACTTTGAGCATCTGTTTTCTTGCTTTGTTCTTTTTTTAATTTTGGATGTGTCCCCATAAGATTGGACCATTTTCCTGAAAGGTCAGCACAAGTAGATGCTTTAAAGCTTTCCAAAGATCAATTCTTCTATTAGATGACGGCCCAGAAAGCCGCTGGGGATGTACAGTCAGCATCCACCCTTTATGGGAAGAGGAGAGGGTGGAAGGGGAGAGGTCGTGGTTGTGATTTGCTTGGCTCGGCACTCAGGCTTGCCAAGTTCTGTTGTGTGCTGAAGCCACGTGATTGGTGTAGCTGTGACACAAAACCATAAATCAACCCAGTTGGGCTAGGAAAGTTCACGAACCCTTCCTGAACTTTTGGACGAACCTGGGTTGAGTTTCGAGCTCGGAGAAATCTGAAACCGGGGAAGCTTCAGAAGGATTTGTGTTTCATTGCATCCTTTTGTAGAGCTTCCCTAAAAAGGCGGTGGAAACACTGGATTTGGTTAACTAAAAAGGTGTTAGCATTAGAGCATTTAAATAGAGCAAAGCTGACTTCGTAAAATAGTCGTGCTGCAGCTAGTGGAAAATGATTGCACAGCACTGTCATTTCATTTCCAGAATTGTCCAGCACAGCTGGAACACCTGCTGGGAAGATCCTCCTTTCCCATCAGATTTTGCAGATTTTCAGAGTGGTTTCAAACCTCTCAGTTTTCAACCTATTAAAAAGTGCTGATCTGCTTGAACATTCCTGTATTTATTTTTCTTTAAACTCATTTTATATGCATGGAAGTTTCTTCAAAACATCTGAACACCATGTTCACAACAATTTCGAACAACATCTTCATTTTCCAACAGCAAAAAAATCCTCTATTGAATCTGAATGCAGAAATTAAGCCAGAAAGGGCTTCCTTGTAAGGTTCACCATTGCTTTTCTATCTGAAAGGGGTCAGGCTCTCCTGCTGCATCTCCCAAGACGGCAGACTTCTACAGAGGATTAGTTTGAGTCCACATTTTGAATAAGCCTTTGCAGTGCTGCTTATTGCAAGGGGGTCAGGGTCAGTAATCAGGAGGTTTTAAGATAACAAGATTTCAGGTCCATTTTATTTGGACTTTTCTATTTGAACCTTCAGGTTTCATATCTTCAACCTTTCTCTTCACAATGCACAGGAGTGAGAAAGCGGAGATCCTCAAGCACTCACAGGGCTGTACAGCCATCTTCTTAGGAAAACAGTAAAAAAGCTAAAACTTGTTCAGAAAAAGCTCAAGATTTGGCATCGCCAAATGACCAAATGAATCTCTGACTCCCCATAGCTTTGTTTTTCACCCATTCACAGTGCAAATTAGTAGAAGCTGTACCTTATCAGCTATCCTTTATAACTCATGTTTAAAATATACATATTGCATACTAAGAAACTGCTATGGCTATCCAGTCTAATGCTCTCATTGAGTTTAGGATGACCTTTGCCTTTGGATTAAATTGAACCTTGAGCTGCTCCCAAATTAACAAAAGCAAAACAAAAGAATGAGATTTCAGTCATTTTAAACATCAGAGATACACAGTAAATGCTGAAGTTTAAACAGCACTTTGCAGAGGGCTGTGTCTCTCAGAAAACAAATTGTGCTGATGCAAACAACTGACCTGTGTGGAAAAATACCAAAAAGCTCCAGTGCTCTCCTTATTAACAGCAAGATTGCGACGATTTAGAGGAAAGGGCTAAAAGCGGGAGGACAGTGAAGCGCCTTTCTCAGAAAGGAATAACGTGATGCTCACATTATGAGCAGTGAATTTTATTTGGCCTGGGCAAAATTCAATTTGGAAGTTTAAGGGAATAATGAGCTGAAAATCTCTTAGCTATGTACAGCTGTCCCAACAAAACCAACACTCTGGGCCAACTTCTGCTTCCACAGAGATGGATACACCTTGTGTAGGCTGCTGGGGGACTGGACCCCCAGGACTAAGAGCAGCATTTTGGGGTATGCTGGACTTGCTGGGCTGTTACCTGCATTCTTGAAAATCTTCACTTCAATGAGTGAGTCCTGTGGGCCCCACACTTCTGACATCTACTCTGTGGATGTAAGTCCTGAGGGTCCAAGGGAAATCATGCTGGGTTTACAGACTTACAGCTGAGTTTGGAAACTGATTTGTGGCTTTAAAATGAGGTCTCAAATAAGGGAAATATTTTACTCTGTGTGTCAGGGCAGTAGATTCAAGTCCATTTGCCAGAGGGACCTTAGGAGTAGGGCCGGGAAAAAAAACAATAGTACGGGGCTTGATAAGTGATACATGGCAAAAAGACAATGTTGCCCCACAGAGAGAACAGGGAACATGGATTCTTAATGTTAGGAGGTGAGGGACCAAGAAGAACTTCATAAAAAACAATAGATGGAGAATATTTCAACTAGATATTAGGAAAACTTTTTTACCAAGCCAAGCAAGTTGCAAGCTGCTAAAAGAGTCATGAAGTCAGAGCAAGCTCAGGAATGGCATCTAACAGAGAACTCCACTGGCATGGTGTCACTGATGCTAGCACCTGATCTGGCTTGCCGTGGGCCCCAGTTTGCCCTAACTGCATACAACACTCCTTTATGACCTACAGCTGCAATGCCAGGTTGAAGGGACTATGCAATGCATCAAAAAATCTGCAAGCCATTGAAGCATTGGATTCTACTGGAGCAGAAATCAGGCTGTTCTGTGCCAAGAGAAATTTGCAAGGGCTCCCACAATGCCAGTGGTGTCACAGAATTGATCACAGAAGGGTTGAAATCGGTAGAGATCTCTGGAAGGCATTTTGTCCAATGCCTCTGCTCTGGGCCAACTACAGCAGGTTGCCCAGGACCATGTCCAAATGGCTTTTGAATATATCCAAGGATGGAGACTCCACAAACTCCCGGGGTAACATGCAAATCAGTGATATAAAATAGGCTTCCTGCCTGTCATACACCCTGTGCACACTTTGGTCTTGGGCAAGCTCTCTATGTAAGAGATCAGCACTTGCTCCCAGCAGGGCTGAAGCAAATAACTCATTGGATGCTTCCTTCATTCCAAAGCATCCATGTTTTGGCACAGCAGCATGGCTAGGAGCTGCCACTGTAATACACCATTATCCAGATCTGAGGTCTTTGAAGTGGAGGCAATTATTTAATTTCCTTCTATGCACAAAGGAGCCAGAACTGTTTTCAGCATTCAGGTGGGCTCCACTTCACCAGAAAAAGAAAGAGCATGGTTTCAAAGGTGCTTCCACAGGGAAGAGTTTAATACAGAGCGAATTGTTCCCAGAAAGCTGGAAGAGTGAGAGTTGTGCCATGAGAAGCCATGTGAATGGTTATTCATTTGCTTGGGTAAAATCTAAGTGCAAAGTAAAAACCCACTTTTGCTGTAACTGTGGCAGGAGCAGGAACAAGAAGAAGGTAAATCCTGCTTTTCACAACTGGAGATTTTCTGCTCATGGAAGTTCATAGTCCTGCTCATACAGGACTTTCTGACTGCGTGCTTGCATGTGTGGTCTGCAGCTCTTTGTTGTATACTGTGATTTTCCCCACCCCTCTACAGAGATAAGTAGGTAGGAGGCAGCTGTTTGGATAAGTCAGCAGCAGGCGATAAGGTTACAACAAAGTCATTGGACTGAAGTGGAAAGTTTCTATGCCACATACAGGGCTTTTATCAGGGGTCTACAAATTGTCTTTGTTTCTTTTTAAGGGTTTAACTTAGCTCATCCTCAAAGCAAAATGGCCTATTCCTTCCTGTCATCTTCCAAGATAGAGGAAGTGGTGAGATGTGTGTGTGTGTTCCCTGTCACTGGATATCACTTTACAGCAGAGCCTGGAAAAAGGATCTTTAATCATTATTTTGAGTTTCCTTTCCTTGTTTTCACCCCTTTTTGGTTACTTTGGCAAAGGAGCCTCCATTTCCTCCTTTGCTCCACCTAAACAAACTGAAGAATTCAGAGGTGGCATGAAAATGAGTCTGAGCTAAACCAACCCTGCTGGGACCTGGATATAACCCTTCCCGTCCCTGTGCAACCCCAGTGCTGGTGGTCCCCATCTCCCCTGCCCTGATGCCAGGGAATCACACACATACACGCCATGCACATCCTAGAAAGCCTTTAGGTCACTGGGCAGCTACTGAGTTGATAACCGAGCCGAGGCTAGTGAACTGACTTGCAGCTACTGCGTAAGTAGAGAGGCTTTCGGCATGGCTGTCTTGACTCATTGGAGATGAATCAAGAGAAACAGTGTCAGAAAACTGATTGATGGAAGATATATTTTAGCTGGAAACATGCATAAAGGGGTTGGCTTTGTAAACCTGGGGAGTTTGCTGATCACCTTTCTGTAGCCAGTGACTTCTTATCAGAGCTCTAGTGGCTTGCACCGGCATGTCCTGTACTGGAGGTGAGTGCAGGTAGGTCTGGAAATACTATGCCCAGCTGAATGTACGACAGGTGTATCTGTCCTGCCACTGAGGAGCTCATACGGCAGCTAGCAGTACATAATGTGTAGCATTTCCTTAAAAAAGCAATTGAAAGCAGTAGCTTCTTGGAATTTCCCACTGCTCCTCTGGCCCTAGAGCCCAACACATCTTCAGAGGTCAAAGCTGCCTTGTGAAGTCCCAGAAGAATTTGCAGGGCATAAGGACAAGACACACAAAGAATGGGATTGTCATTGGATTATTATTCTTTTTGTTGGCCAAGGGAACTGAAGTAGCAGAGGAACTTAGAGGTGTTCCTGTTTTACTTCGTACATGTCCCTCTTTTTTGGCAGCCAGAGGGTTTTCCAGCCACCTCCTTAGCTTATGCAGGACACATGGTCTTTGTCTGCCACCAGGATGGTCACTAGGATGTCGTTCAGGAACCCTACTGCGTGTTAAATCTTCAGCCTTTCTTAGCCCACATGACACTGCAAGAATAGACAGGCTTATTTAACCTGATTAAATCAGGCCAAAGAGGAATTGGGTAGCAGAGCAACCTTATTCCCTGCCCACCTAAATGATAGCCCAGTATTTAACTCCATTGTGATCCAGCAAGTCTCATGCTCACAGTTCACTGAAACACAGCTGTTACAAGAGCTTTGCCAAATGAAACCTACTTAACACTAAATGCAAATTTTGTGAGCAAGAAGTAAATGAAATAATCAAAAAAGCTGGAGAAATGTCTAGACCACTTAGATGGATTTATGTATTCAAGAAAGTCGGCTGGTATGTTCGCTAACAACCTACCAACCGCAGAAGAAAACATGTTAAATCTTCTGCCTGATATGATTTTTGGCTGGGAATGAAGAAATGAAACAAAGAGAGCATCTCATTAAAAACCCCAGTCCTAAGCCCTGAATAGCCCAGTAATAGTCTACAGACCACTTTAAAATTTTTAAGATCATGTTTGCCTGAGATTTACTCATGCTTATTAGACATGTAATGAAAAAGGTGATTTATAACACAATCCTTACATGCAGAACCTTTCTTCTAGAAAACAATCCTTGTTTGTGCAGTGCTGGGAGAAGCGTCTGAGTGGTGAAGTGGTTTTAACTGCAGGGGAGTGGAGGTTGACTCAGTTAAAACCATTTCAGCATCATTATTTCAGTTTCCTAGCAAAAGCCTGAAGACAGGCTGAGCAAAGGCAGGAGAAGACACTCCTTGCTGTCAGTGGCCCTCAAGCTCTTGAGCAGGTATGTGCTGGTGGAGAGGAATGATGTTCTAACTTGCTGAAGTGGAGGAAGGTGCTCTCACCAACAGCAGGGCAAGTGGCCTGCAGCCCCATGGAAGCCCCACACCAGATTCACTCACCTGCATGGCTTCGTCCTTGCATTTTGGAGGAGAAAGTGGTCCAAATTCATCTTAAAAAGACAGAAGATGATGACTCCTATGTAAGACAACCCTCAGGGATTACTGAAGGGATCTGGGAGCTGCAGCACGGTGTGGGAGTAGGAAAAAGGCAATAAGGGAACATCAGAACATTCGTGAGATCCATGGTCTTCTTGCTCCCTACCTCTGCCCCTCTGAGATGACAAGTCTGGGGCCTCCCTGGGCATACCGCGGAGTCCTGCTGACCCATTTTAACCAGGAAAATTGCACTGCACAAGTCCCCTAGGAGAAAGGAACACTGAGGATGGGCTGAGCTCTCCCTACTGTCAAAATTACCCTACATGGGAATCGCTGCAGAATATGTACATATTAAAAAAGATCTAAAAATGCTTACAGGTCAGCCTAAGTGTTGAGAAGTTATTTTTTTGCGCTCAAAAGCAATGCGCTGGAAGTGTGGGGATGGTACAGGCTACTTTTAAAAAGAGGGAAAATCCTATCTTGCTTTTAGCTCACCTCTTTTTTTTGCATTTGTAACTATCAGTTACTGTGAATGGTAGCTTCATACTTCTGAATGGGCTTTGGCCAAGCAGCTCTTGGTGTAGACAGTATTTTTAATTCAATGTTTTTAGTTACGAAGCAAAGAGATTGTGGTATCACATTCTTTAGATCTCCTGTCACCAAGGTATAGCTATTGAGCCTCTATTAGTTCCTGTTGAAATAAGCACAACACTACCATTACTTTCAGTGAGGTCAAGGCTGAGTCTATTGCAGAGATCCATTAAGCCTTCTATGTGCTGGCCAGTCCTTTCAAAATTGGCCTGGTGTTCTTGCTGTTCATTCCTCCTGGCAGCTGTTAATCAATTAACATGTGAATTTTCAGACTCAAATGGAGACAGGATATTAATATAGACTGTGTACTGTTTCCCTACAGGAATTCATGTAAAAGCTGTCATTAACATAATGCATATACATGAGTCCAACAGAAAGCTATTAACTTATGTATTCATCCAAGAAGGCTCTGTAAGTGCTTTACCATCAACAATCTTGCTGCACTTGAAATTAAATGTGTGTCAAGGTTAGCGCTTCCTGGGCTGAGAAACTGAACCAAAAGAATATTAACAGATGTTAGCAATATGTGTGCGTGGGAGGGGAAGATCACACCTGAATCTGGTCAGTACCGAGCAGTATTTGGGGCCTGGAGCCAATCATCTAGAAAAAAACCTCTTTTAATGAGTGCAGACGGAGTTAAGTGTTCTCCACTGATGCCTTTCACCTCTCAGTACATCCAGATGGGCTTTCTGACACAGAGCAGTAGTTAAACACAGTCCAATCTTGGGCATCCAGGAACTAGCATGGCCTCTTGAAGCAAGACAGAGCTGTCTGAAGAGATGTCTCTGGCTGCCACGGAATTACTTATGGTCTCCATCTCTCTGCAGCAGCCCATTGCCCCAGGAGTGGGACAATTGCTGCTCCCTGTCCTTATCCCCCAGACAACCCTCTGGTTGGAGGTAGGAGTGTTGAAACAATGCTCAAGGGAGCTGATTTAAGTTAGCTTTAGTTTCCAAAGACATATTGACTTTAAAAAATCCGAACAATCATTAGCTATTACACAAAATGATTAAGAGAATAGGTAACTGATGTCTGGAAAATGAAGGCTTTAAACTCTCTTGGAAAAAAGACCCTGCTCAGGTCTGAGTTCAGACTTCCAGGTGTAGAAGAGAAAGGTCTTTCCAGAAGTGCACCCAAGACGTACCAAATGCAGAAATCCACAATGATCCCATATCATACACCCGATGTTATCTGAGGGAGTATGCACAGGAATCAGGGAAGCAGTCATATTTGTAAAGGGTCCAAGGAGGGGGAAATGCTATGCAAGAACTGGGAATTGGCAAAGATGACTATTGTTTAAGAAAATAAAATTAAATAGACTAATGAGACAATCTGGGAAGCAATAACGCCAGTGAGTTGGACATCTGTTCTGGGGAAAAGGCTTGGGAGCCATTTCAAGGGATGTGGTAAAAGGGTGACCAAACCCTGGCTTGATTAGAGGAAGCTGGCATAGGCTGAGACACAGGAGGATCGTGTCATGCTTAACTACTCTTCAGGAATTCTTTGAAGATACCACTGCCACGACAGATAAGGGCAATTTAGTGGGTAGCAGAATATTTTGATTTTCCAGAAGCATGTGACAGTTTTCCATACAGGAGATTAATGGCTTTTGTACAAAGACATTAAAGGGAAGATAAAACAGTGACTGGAACGGAAAAATAGCTTAAAAATAGGAGGCAAAGGTTGGCAAAGGATGGAAGGAAGCATTTCTGACTACTTGTAAAACTGACACCACTTCTATTTATAGTGGACCAAGTGATATTTATGTTGAAGCCAGTGGTAGTTTGCCACTGAAATCAGCTTTGCAGAAAGACAATGAAAATGGGTAGTGTCCTGCTTTGATCTATGTACCTGTTCAAAGCAGCCTGAAAAAAGGGGATGGTAAATTACCTTGCTGCAGGAGCTGCAGGCAGACAATGGTTGGAAGCACTGCTGGCTTTACACAGAGGATCAGGCACAGGGAAAGTGATGGTAACTCCCCAAACCCAGTGGGTTTGAAACTGGTGCGTGTCTTCAAGGTCAGCAATCTGTTCACTAGAAGAACATACAGATGTGTCCCATTTTTCAAGTCTGGCTATGGGCTCTGAAGCTGTATATGCCCCCTTTCTCTTGGGTATAAGTGTCTTTCATGTAACGTGGTGCTATTCTGCTCTGACAGATATTTTCTTGGTCAGATCCACAGATATAGGACTATGTAAGAGATCCTAAAGGTGTTCAACTCATCTGCACTGACTTGTACTCAAGTTATGTTAATCGTTGGACACAGGACACATCAGACAGTGAGTGAATCGCTGAATTTTTTTCTCACATGCCTTCATTATCTCTCAACCCTAACGGAAACAGTCTTCAAAATAGAAAACTTTCAGATGATTCTGCCCTAATACTCTTTCTTTTCAGTTTTGTCTGTAGCACTTTATCCCAGCTTTGCTTTTTTTTTTTTTTTTTTTTTTTCTTGTGGGGGAGGAGAGAAGACAGGAAGAAATGTATCATGTTTGAATGCCTGTGGGGAAAACAAACAGCATTTGAAACGTTGTTTGAAGATATAACTTCCTACCTGTAGCCTTTGTTTTTTCTGGAAGTGGCTAGAATCCTTGATGGCACTTGAGCTCTTAAAAACTCCTTTAAAAACTTGCTCAGTGAAAGTAAATCAAGATAAGGAATACATATGGTAACAATACTGTCTCCTGCTTGGTTTCGACTTGTTCCAGCTGCTTGCACCATGGTGAATTGCAGATCCGGGAACATTGTGTCCACAATGCTGTTACTGGAAGCTGCAAACAGACCACTTGGGCAGCCTGCTTGCAAGCAGGTAACAGGTAAAGTAGCATTCACCTTGTGGCCACCAGCAGAGGTCCTTTGGTGCAACAGGGGAAAATCTATGCTCCTCCAGCTCCTTGAGGCTGCTATAAGAAAAGGTCATGATCAGCAAACAGAAAGAAAAGAATATCTGGGTGATCAAAGTCGGCCTGAAGCTTAATTTCTCTGCCAGAAAACCCAGCACTAGAGTTTAAGATAACATTTGGAGGGAAACATGTACTTGGGTGGTTTCTTTGAAATAACTTCTCATATCTTGTAGCCTGACTTCTTAACATCTTTCTCTTACTTGAACATTTAATGTGATTACTCCTTACAGCAGAGCTATCATTAGTGATGCACAGACAACCATCCCAAAGGAGATGCACTTTACGCTCCTGCTTGTAATTGATGTTAAAAAGACGTTGTATACCTGTCTGCTTAAGTGTATTAATATACTATGTTGAATTCCTTTTCCAGTAATAATGTTGAGCCCTTACACTATGTTTTCTCTTGTTGCTGAAGCTTTAAAAAATATAGTATCTTATTGTTTAGTTCTTTCTCAAAATGCTTATGCACTTTGCCCCAAGTTATGTGCCATAAAATGACATGCTTGGGAGCTGAACCCAGTCATCCCGTCACTCACCCAGCACCCCTGACCAGCACCTCCTGTAGGTCACATTGCCTCTTATGCTGCAGGGGTGGGGTGGATCTCATCATGCATGGCTTTGACCTGTGCAATGTTATTATAGCACACAGTGTTCATGTTTTGCCCTACCCCTTTCTTTAGTGATACTAATCAAACAGAAATGTCACCTACCATGTAATGCATATAAATATAATGGAACTAGAAGTAATAGCCACAGCTTAAATAAATGGACAAGGATGCAACTGTGCTCCTTCCTTCCTTGCTTTCTCTGCAGATCAGTTGCCAGGGGGGAAGAGGAGTGCATGTGGCACTCAGATATACTGGGAGCTTTCATCAGCGGAGCAGAATGTTCGGCATCCAAGGTTATCACCTGCTATACGTCTTTCTGGGATTGCCCAGGTATGAAAAACTGTATTTAAACATGCCTTTAAACGTCTCCACCCACCACCCCATACTTCCTATTTCGGAAGTCCTTCAGGCTGCAATAAATCTGAAACCAGGGTTAACTGATTACTGAAATTAATTGTGAAATTAGCAGAAGCAAGGCCTGAGGTGGAGCAGTTTGGTGTTGCAAAACTAGGAGTCAGCACAAAACTAACATCACAGCCTGCAGGGGAATGGCAAAGCAGGCAAGCGTTCAATGGGATCAGCTCTGAAACAGGCAGGAGGCTGTATGCTGGCACCCAACTTTCAGTGTCCCTTGCAAAGTGAGGAAATAGTGTTTCCAGAGCCCTTCTTCCCAAAATCCCCATGTTGCCCCAGCAGCCACCTGGGCTGAATTTCCCTCGCAGAGGGGAAAGGGAGCCCTTTTTGCCTCAATTTCAGCCTTTTTTCCAGGAAGCCTGGGCAGGATCGTGGGGAGATTTCAAGGGGAAGTGGATATGACGGGAAGTTTGTGGTGATCAGCTTTCCTGGCCAGCAATATTACAAGGACATCAGAACACGTAGGTCTATCCCTGGTGTTGCCACTGAGCACATGAAAACAGCTTATCATTTCCCCTCCTTGGGGCTCTTTTTCACCTTCAGTACTGTAGGTACCTGATCTAAGCTGTGTGGTCTTTTGGACTGATGCTGTCCTTCCCAGGGTCTTTGCACTGTATCTGCAACAGGAGGCCCTCATCTTTGCAGTTTGCCACTGCTGCAGTATGGATGCTGTATTGGATCCTCAAGGTTTTCATTCTCTCTCTGGCCACAACTGCTGCATTCATACTTGAAAAATATGTTTAAAATTGTTTAAAAATGTTTAAAGCTGTCTTTGTAATCTTCCTGCAAAGTTCTCACAGTAGAAGAAATAAATGATAGAAATGTTTGGATATGAAACAAACTTAGGTTTATTTCATGATTTTTTTATCTGTCACTGGGTATTAGGGATCATGGAAGGAGAGCTCATATCAGTTAATATTCGTTCATAATGAAATCCAGCTGCAAAAATACAATATAGGCAAAGGATTATGAAGGACCTGTAGGTACAGGTGCTGCAATGGAGCAGGCTATGAGCAGAAATGTCAGTGTCCCCTTGGCAGATGGCATTCAGAAGCAGACTCATCTGTGGGTCTGGGCAAACCAAAGTGAACCTTGTCCCTGTGTGGTGGGTGAGAAAATGAGTCTACAGTGTTGGTGGCACTAAAGGAGTCATTACACAAGCTTCTGATGGAAAAATAGAGGCATCATTGTGCAGGGAGGTCTGTGCCCACATCAATGGTTTTAGGGGTTTTTTTATGAAAATTTAGGACAATGAAAAAAGGGTTCTGGGGGGGCTATAACCATGGGTCCCAATCCAGGTCTGCTCTTCCATCTGTGTGACACACAGTGGATAATGGCTTAAATATACCTGGCCCACACACTAAGCTAAATCGCTGATTCCAGGTAAGAATTGCATTTGTCAGATCCAAGTAATGGAAAAAGTGGCAGGGACAGGAAATAATGCTGCTTATTTCTGCTTTGTAGAGGAGACTTGACGGGTCAATACAAGAGACAGAGAGTGCTCTGCATCCAGCTGGGCTTTCCGCCCGCAGTGTTAATGCTCACTAATGCAGTCTCAGAGTGGAGCTGTGATGGCATCCACAGAGCAGGCCAATTAGAGACATTACCAAGCAGAGGTCCACAGCAGCTCTGCCGCAGCTGAAGAGTAAGCCCCTGTGTGCTCTCTGTGCCTAAGCCCACAGATCAGTGTAAATCAACGCAGTCCTCAGCAAGGAGAACAAGGATCTAACAAACATACACTTGTTTGTTCATGCAACCATCTTTATCAGACTTCTTGTCAATTGCCTTCTGAAGTTTCAAGAGACACTGTATCTTTGCTTTTCTCCAGTTGTGAACTGTGACTATGATCACAGTAAAGTGATAACATAACATCTAGTAATTTTCCTCAGATTTATAATAGAATTGTAAAAGACAGCAAAAATGCATGGTCCTTCCTGATATGAGCTACTACAGTTTGAAAGCATCGAGCATCACCTCAAGCAGCCTCTGTCCTCACTGGGCAATTGGATTTCCTGAAATGCTGCTGCTTACACCCCACAACACCAGTATACACTGTGTTCTCACATCCTCTGGAGCAAAGAGGTTTAAAAGCACATAGAAAACAGAGCAAGGAAGTTGGCCAAGAGCTGTGAAGAAAAAGGAGCTTTGAACAGTGTCATAATTGAAGCCAGGTCTCTGTTTTCTTCAAGAAAAGGTGTCTCTGAGCTGTCCAACGAAGAGGACAGACACTTGGTGGTGCACAGCAGCACTCATTGAGGAGCTGCTTGGTTCCTCACACCCTGGTGATCACGTAGCCACAGAGCAGCTGCCAGAGCTGCCCCATTATCTCGTTTCAAGAGTAAAATCTGATTACTCTTAAAAACCAATCAGTAAAATTGAAAACACTCAGATTTTCCACGTGCTGATAGCAAACCCTTGTGTCTGGGTGTTATCATATGGAGAATACAACTGCAGCCAGTTGGGTTTTGCCTGGTTGCGCTCACAGGACAGGAGCAGGATGTGGAACTTCCCTGGAGCTTGCCTGGGCACTGCTGCAGCAAGTCTGGATTTATGGATACATTTTGTCCGTAGTGACCATGAGATCAACAATAACTCATCACAACTAATCCCCTGAGGGGTTTTGGCCATGCTCTGGGGCTGCTAAAGTCAGCAAGATGATTCCCACTGGTTCAAGCAGGACCAGGATTTGGCCTGGCAGATGCAAACAGAAAGGTTGAGACAATGAGCTCTCTCGATTGCTTGGAATAATCTCCCAGCTGACGGGCATAAAACAGTGTTTACAAAAAGAGATAAGCTAATTTTGCATAGCTCTCCTGTGAGGCAGCCCTCTTTCCGCTGCTTGTCTTATAAAAGCAGAGAAGCCAGCGTCTGCAGCACTGCTAATATCTAATAAATCAACATATTGAAGGCATCTTTCCAAATAGACAACTGTGTTTATTAGTACAAGATACAAGCAAAAGCATTCTGTAATGAATATTTCCCCATTTCTTTGTTTTATGTTTATTATATCCTCTCCTTTGTGCAACAAATAAAACTGACACGATGGTTGTTAGAGGCAAAGGCAGACTTGGATTTCTTTCTTTTTTTTAATGTGCCTGGGGTAACTAACACAGCACAGCAATGCACAGGAACTGCGAAGGGAGTAGATGTTGTTTCATGTTACAAGGCAGACCAACACAAATTTATGTGGGTAGCTTCCTGGGAACTGATCCAAGGAGGACCTTAGATGTCACCATTCCCAGCACTGCAGTGCTGAAGTTTCAGTCTATTTCCCAGGCGTAGTCTCCAGCCCCAAATGAGGCACTCAGTATAGATGGAAACAGGATGCAAAGTGGGATGCCACAGCTCAATATTGAGCACTGCAAATGATCAGCTTCAATGGAAATGAGCCCCTGGAAGTCTCCATTCAGGCACCAAGAGACCGCAGCATTAGCGAACATTTTAGACACATACAAATAAATGTTTAAAGATTGTTTCCTTATCAAGAGAAGCTGATCAGCCTTGTACTTCTGCAAAAGAGATCAGGGAGAATATGAGAAAGATATTCTGTGCAACTTTTTGACATCATTAAAGGACTAACGTACATAAGCCTTTTCCAGGGTTTTAATAGCTCAGGCTAACAGCCTGAAGCAAAATAACTCATGTGGTGGTCATTCTATGTGAAATACCCTGGGGCAGCATGCATTGGTTTGTTAATAAGCAGTAGAAGTGCACAATCAGAAAGCTGATTTTAAAAATCCCCCTTTCTGTTTAATCAGAGCATTTTGTTAATTACACGCTATTCAAAAATGAGCTTGGATATAGGAAAACAAAGATCTCCACAACACATATTTATCCTTTACATGAAACAAAATATGAAGAACTGTCCGTACTGACTGTCAGCCATGTTTGCATACTGCAGTGCTGCCAAATGCAACAGCGTGAAAATCCACAAGACCTGTGTTCATCCCTAGTGTTATTCAGCTCACTCTGGTGGAGATAGAGCTGAGATAACTTTTGTCTCGATAAACAAGCCAAAGCATTAGACAGAGCTGCCTGCCAAGAGCAGAGATCACTGTACTGCTCTGCACAGAAGAGAGCAGATACCACTACCAGTGGTGGGTTTAACCCAGTCTGCAGCACCGCAAGTAATGCTCTGCTTCTTCCATGTGAAAGTGCAAACTGTTCCCTGCGACTGGCTGACCCACACAGCTCCAAATCCAGCTGTGGGGTGGTTTCCAGCCTAAATCTAGCTGGCTATATTTCCCCACCTGCAAAACAAGGATAAGGACTTATGTGACCAACCGGGAGCCCACAAAGAGTATGAGAACAGGGCAAACATGGTGACACTTCCCCTGAGCACACTCTGTCCTCCTCCCTGCGCTTTCGTGGTTCATTTTCCCCAGACAAGACTTCTCTTTGCATTTAATAGTCCTCAATGGATTTTTAAAGAACAGCAAATTCTTCATGAAAGCACATCACTTTGAGTGCCTTCTCCCGGGCACAGACTGTTGTGCTTGCTGCCTGATGGTCCCAGCTCCCTAGCAACAGATGCAAGATGCCAGTTTTATCCTTTCTCCAGGTTTCATGGAGATTTAAGCTCTTGATCCCACACATGTAGATTTATTTGGCTGCCAGATCTTTCTGCTCTGTCACAACAGCCCTTGCCTGTCGGCTTCACGGAAAAGATGATGAACCACCTGGAACAAAGCCTCAGAGTTGCATTGAATCAATGCATCTTAACAGTTTCTTCAGTGATTGGGTCATTTAACCAGAGAGCCAGTGAACAGCTCAGTGAGTTTATGCTGTGCAGATCTATGCTGGAAAATGCTTCCAGCCTTGAAGTCGCCCTCCCCAGATTACTACCACACAGCACAGATAAATCAGCCTATGCATTTCTAATATACCTGCATGCAGCATGGAGACATCATCGCATTTGTGTCAGGGGAAGAGACGTCAAATGTATCTAATGTGTCTCTGCTGTGTTCTGCATTGGGATAAGCTAGGAATAGGGCTGTTGTGTAGTTGTAAGCACGTATTACTTGCAGTACTGCAGTTTGCAAGGTACCCAGATAGTTAATTCGATCTGCTGACATAGGAGTCCCTGGCAGAGAGGCAGAAGGAGCAGGAAGGCTTATCTGAAGGGAAGCCAGATCTTACACAGCCCAATAGGCTGATATTTATTGTAATGGTCTTCATCAGAGTTTCTCAGAAAATGTGTTGCTGTTTATCTGATTGCCATCTTGTTGTTTGAAAAAAGAAAAGAAGAGTGAAACAGACAGAAGTGTGTGGGAAAGAAAACAGGGCTGATTTCAGACATTTGGCATGAGAGCTCTGTACTTGACTAACTTCATCTGTGTGCTGCCGGGAGTTTGGTGAAGCTGACACGGGTTTGAATAAAGAAATTTGGGCAAGGGGATGAAATGAAGTGCAATAGAAATACAGGCTGAATTTCAGAACCTAATGTGTAAGTGTGAGGGAATTTTTTAAACAGAAAAAGTCAAAAAGAAATAAAGGTCCTGTTATTTCCAGCATCTGCCTGCAATGTAATACAATCTGCTATGGAAGCTGCTTCTTCTCCCTGCCCTGTTCATGTCTGTAAGTGTCAAGTCTTAGGGAGCAGCTCTCAGGGAGCACCCCAGAGTCAAATCTCAGATCCGCACGTACACCGCGGATGCATGGTCACACAGCATGGACAGACAAATGGACAAAAAGGCTGGGCCTTCTCTGAGTGAGGAGTGGGCCAGCTCAGCTGGAAGCAAGCAGATCCATGATGCCTCGAGTTGGGGCACAACCTCTGTGATCAGTGCTTGCAGTTTAAAAGGGGCCCAGGCCAAGGAATTTAGGTCATGGATACCTAGAGCAAGATACAGCCCAAAGAGCGCAGCCTCTTCCTTCATGAGGAGACCTTCTTCTACAAGTGGCATCAGGTTTGAAATCAAAGGTGCATCTTAACACAAGGAGGCAGGTGCCAACTCTAGATGTCTGTACCACTCAGGCAATTAACTGACAAATATAAACCAGATCTCCACATTTCAAAGCTCATTTGCATTGCTCCTGAGACAGTCTGTCGGAAAAGGATGCAATTAGGTTGAAGCTGACGAGATTTATGCATGGGGAAAAAAGAAAAAGAAGAATAAAAAGGAAATCCATCGAATACCCAGGCAAGTGGCAGCTCTGGCACGAGCATCCTTTGGAGCACAGCAGTCATCGGTGCTTCAGCAGCTGCTGAAGGAGGTACAGAGCTGCTCCCCCCGCCCCCCCCAAAGTCAGCAGAGAGTGGATGCTCACAGCCATGAGCAGTGGAGTGTTGTTGGCAGCCTCAGTGGGAGGCTGCTGCTAACAGTCGAGCTGCTACATCACCAGCCCAGGCTGCCATCCACCCTTGGCAACATGAGCCAGGCTGTGTGTGCTGCTCAGCTGATCCTTTGCTGCTTGCACAGTTCAAGTTCTGCTCTTCGTGGATGATGTATGTGGGTATGAGGGTCCAGAAGATGCAGCCCTCCGTTCATCAGGTATGGTCCTGCTCTTAACAAGAGGGTTGTCATTCCAGGGCCATGTGCAAGCTCAGCAGTCACCACAATAAATAGACCTGCAGGTCAGGCAGCTGAGATGTACAGTTGAGATGTGCATTTTTGCATAAGTAGGTTATTCAGGCAAGGTGCCAAACTCTGTATGATGGTTTTCCTTCAGAAGTAAGAAAACTACGTTAGAATCCACTGAAAATGGGTAGCGTACCTGTTATTTAAGAGTATAATCACCTGTTCAGCATTCAACACTAAGAAGACTTGGAGATATTTCCCACTTGTGAAGATTAAAAATAAAGCTTTGACTTGTAAACCGTACATAATTCTGTTCTGTGGTAAAGAGACTGCAATAATTAAATGATCACAGCATTTTAATGGTTGCTGGAGATGGTTCAATTGGCTTGGAAAATCACATTCCCTTCTTCCATTTTTTTCTTTTGGAACCACTATGACAGGAGCTAATGGTGTCTGAGCATCTCACTTGAGTCAGGTCCTTCATTTGCCACCGAGCAGTCATTTCAGCTGGCTGTTAATAAAAAGCACTCCTGTTTCCATTCTCCAGGCAGGATGGAGCTGTGGCAGCCCTGCAAGCTCTACCTTGCTGTCACAGGCAAGCCTAAAGCTAGACCCTATAGCTGTATTTTAACCCAGACAGTAAAACTGTCAGAGTCCTCTTAAACAACTGAATCTCGGCAGCCAGTATATTTGCATGTGAATTAGCAGTAGACAAAGAGAAGTGATCAGCTATGTTGCCTTTGTCTCACTGGCTCCACTTAACAGTGGCTGTGTGGCTCTAAGGACTTGCAGCAGAAGAGGCAGTGAGTTGTTGATTCCTAGTCATGTCCCTCAAGACAGTCACAATTTCCTAAACCTCTCCTGCACTCTCTTAAGCTACGTTTTTGAGGCTTAATAGTCCCAACAGACTCAGTTATTCCTCATATGAATACCTTTGGTTGTGATTATTACCATCCTCCAAACCTGTTTGAAGAGAGGGGCCCAGAGCTGCACAGGGATGAACTGGGACCCCTACCACTGGGGTTCTTTTTTCATGGCCTCTTCCTTTCCCAGTAAGTCTCAACATTTAATTGGCTTTTGACTGTCAGCGTGGATGGAGCTGCTCTTTCCATGGACTGTCTGCTCAGAGCTCATCACCGTACACACAAAATGGGGGTTCTCCCCACTCCCATAAACACCACTTCACACAAAGATGTAATCAGTTTTGTTTGCAATCTAGATCATTTATCTGTAAGAATTTGGTTTGTTTTTCATTGCCAGCCTCATTAGGTTCTCTTGCAATTCCTAACACTCTGCCTTCATTTCAATACCTTGAACAACCCTGTATCACCAACAAATACTAACTCATGCTCCCTTCCCTCCTCAGATCATTTACGAACACGTTGAGCAATCTAGACCTGGCAGGTATTACTAGCACAAGGAAGAAATCTGTGATGACTTCCCTCCACTGAGGAAAATGGCCATTTACTTTCACCTGTAGTTTTCTATTTTTTAGCCAACTACTTGGGTGGATTAGGATCTTACCTCTTGTCCTCTAGTTACTTAGTTTCCATAGAAACCTTTATGAAAGGAGTATTGGAAAACCAAGGTGACAGTGTCATCAACATCACATATTAGCTGATACTGCCAGAACACCCCTAGAGGTCTGTTAGGCAGAATTTCCAGGTTGGCTCTTTATCACTTGCCTGGTTTTGTTCAGGTGTCCACTAACTCTAACCTAAAATCACTGTCTGAGCTAATGTGTGTGGCACAGATGTCAGACTTGTCATTTCCTAGATTCCTCTCCAGTCCTCATCCCTTTTACATGTGATTACAGTTACATTTGCCTCCCTCCAGTCTTCAGATGGCTGTCAATGAGTGTTAATTACTAGCTAATTTCTTGACTACAACTTGTATGTTACATTTCATTTGGTATTAATTACATGTAGAATTTCAGATGTCTGAATTATTCTACCACTCAGATTTTTCAGGACAAGGAGGAGACTTATACAGGTGCTGGGTTTCATGAAGGACTCGGTTTTATCTGGGAACATGAGTTAATTACAAATTTACAAGGTAACCATACATATGGTTTATTTGCTTAACCACACAAGTTGTTAAGCTTCCAATTTACATACAGCAGGACTTTGCTTGCACAGATGCTGCAGAGCATGAGCTAATGCATTCATTTACTGAAAAATCCATCCTGCTATATTTCATTGTTAAGTACACAGTGTTTTATCCATAGTTTGTTTTGTACTTTCTTTTTATTTATATCTTTTATCCTCACTACTCTTTTCTTCCAAAAATCTGTGTTTGGAACTGTTATGTCAGTGATATGTTGAAGTCTTGAAAGAAAAATTGACTTGTGCCTGCTGAGATCAGTGGAATATTTGCCAGAGATTTCAACATGGTGCCAGTACTTCATCCAGATCTGTTCATTCCTCCTGCTAGTAGTAAGAGTAGAGAAAAAATATCTTCCTTTGCAACCATTCTCCACAAATAAATACTGCCAACACCAAAGACCTTACTGGGGATCAGTAAGGCAACCCTGAACTAGGATGCTGAAAGCAGTGGAAGAATATGTACAGGTGACAGAACCAGTGTACAAAATCCAGAGACAAAGAAGTTTGAAACAGTGTGAGGTCTTTGGGCAAAACTATATCAAAACCAGAAGGTAAATCCTTGGGTAGTGGCAAACTCAACAGACTGACTAGCAAACCTGAATCAGCATTACTAATATTAATACTCAAAGATTGGATCTTGATAAATCTTTAGGGGAAGATCTAGTTCTGATCAAGACAAAGTTATGATGTTACAGGTGCATATAGAAGGCAGATCTGTGTTCTCAGTAATGTCTGCATGGAAATGGTCTCCAGACACGAGACCTCAAGGAGCACTACAAAATACCTGAGCAACCTCAAAACACTGTTAGAAGTATTGCAGTGTAGGGACCAAAAGTTACATTTTGTCCTCTCCCCTTGTACACTTTCCACCCACTATTTCTGCCAATAATTCTGGGGGTTGTGCATAACCAGTACAGCAAACCTTTGATGGATATTACTTACTGCAAATCAGGCAGAATGTGCTCATGATTTCCAGATATCTCTGACAACTTAAAACATCATTCACTCAGACATACTCAACAGTGAAGTGGTGTTGAAGAAATCCAGCCCTAATGATGTTTTTTCCCCCTCTTTAAGATAGAGGAAAATAATTTTTAAAACATGGAAAAAGTACTTTTTCCACTTCAGTTTAGATGCTTAGCCACTGAAGATTACCTTTAGATGGAACTGACTTTCATGCTAGACTTGACTAGGAAAAAGTAAGTGTTTTTGAGCAGGAAGAAGACAGGAAAGACCCCATAACTATGCCCCTTCTGTAAGCTGAAATCTAGTTCAGTTATCAAAAATGAACATGAAGAAAATTGAGCTAAATGCTCAGATGCTGGTGAGTTTTAGGAAGAATCGGGTGTCTACTTAAGCTCCCCCATTAAAAACAAAGACCTAAGATTCCTGAAACAGAAGATTCCCATGTCTGCTTTATACATGTCCCAGACAAGCAAATGAAGGGAAGTATGTGGGATATTGTGAAATAACTCTGGAATTCTGTATGCAAGTGAGTTTATTTTTATTAGCCATTCTCCACGTAAGCTGTGTGCCTGTCAGGCACCTCACCTCAGATGTTCCTGGCATGCATGGCTCACAGAGCTTGCCCCTGCTTTATTCATGAAATCCATTTCATGATAGCAGGAGAACATTCCCTGGGGCATTGCTGCACTTCTGGAGGCTGGGACACAGGGCTCTGAAATGCCACCTGAAGCATCCTGCCACAGCCAGCAGTGGGCTGCAGTCCTGTCACGTAGTCCAAAGAGGAACTGCATGCCTATTGTAACACCCGAAATGAATTTATGCTGGATGTAGCTCCGTAGCTACCAATCAAATTGATTTAAGCCAAAGTCTGGCCCTATATTTCCATGAACATGGACAGTTAGCATTCATTTCTCGCAGTTTGATTAATTCTAAACTTTCCTTCCATGTGAGTTCACATTTAATTAAGTGGTGGTCCTCCTGCTGCGGCTTCCCTTGGGAAGAGCTCGATTCTGTGGACTGATGGAGAAGAGACAGCTGTGATATTAAAAACTTACCTTGTACATAGCCAGTGTAAAAAGCCCAGGACACTTAACACTCTCAACAATTTGACTAGGTACAGTCAAGGAAAAAGAGGGCATTTCTGTGAGAGTCAGGCTCTTGTTTGGGCCGGCTTTAAGCAAATAGGCAGCTGAAGGAAGGACATGATCATGGGCAGAGAGAACACATTTGCTGATGGCATCTTGTGCAAATGTCTCTGTCTCCTGTAAGAACTCATTTAGCTGCCATAGGCTAACCATTTCTCATCAAATACTGCCAGGCACAGATAATTAGTTTAATTGCAGAAAGATTTTGGAGTTTCAGAAGGTTCTGAAACTGAGGGCTCTGAGGTTTCATTTACTTTCTTTCTCTTTACATTTCACTTGCCCATATCCATCTTCCAAAGCTCCAGCCAGGATCTGGAGGAGTGTGCCAAACCAGCATGTGGGTGCACACGTAGAAGAGATTGTGCTCAGGAACTTTTGATTAGCCAGGCAGCGATTTCATTTACAGACAGCAGTTGAGCATCATCCAGGAAAATGAGTTAACTGAAACATAATTAACTACATGTCAGCAGAGCAAGTTGAATTAGTCTGTTGAGGAAATTAACGGGCACACAGATACAATAGGGCTTCCAAACAGCCTATAGAAATAGAATAAAGGGACACAGCGACCAACTTGCATTTCTAATTAGAGAAGAATGTGCGAATGAAACACAAATTTCCCCCACGTCTTTCTCACCTTTCACATGCCCTTTCACAGAGGGATTTCTACATGTGAGAACATTTCAGGCACATCTAGAACTTGTTTAATCCAAAAGTTAAACCGTGTTGGCAAGTTAGCTCAAGTCACTTTGGGCAGAGGGAGGCCAGTTTCTGAGGCAGTCAGTCATGCGCTGAAGTAATGCCGCGTGAGTTAGGAGATCAGCCATGCAGAAAAGCCAGCGAGCTCTGCACAGCAGCTCATCAAAGGATTTTCACTGGGAACACTCAGCAGTCAATCCTGATGCTGAAACCCGGGCTCGAGTTTCGGTTTCAAGTAAATTCAAAGTTCACAAGTGAGTATGTTTTCTCACAGGTACCAGTAAGCCTCTTTATTGGGCTTTCATGCTCCCAGGTCAATCCTTTGCCTCAGATAATTAAACCCAGTGTGGTGCTGAGAGGCTGTACAATAGGGCACACCCTGGAAAACACCCCAGGACCTCAGCATGGCCACCAGAGTTCCTTTCTCCCCCTAGTCTCCCACTGTCATCCAATTCAGAGCCCCAGAGCTGCCACCCCACTTGAGCATATCTGCAGTATGGGCTCTACTGATTTGGAACTCCTTTGACTACAAGACACTCCTTCAGGAAGGAGGGGGGACAGAGAAGCCCCACACGTACAGCTCTCATGCAGGGGTCAGCACTGTGTGTTGTTTTCCTAGGGACTAAATCCCTTTCAGACTTCAAGGGTAAAGACAAGAATACTCTTTCCATCAGCTCTGGTGGAGGCTGGAGCTGTCTTCAGGGCCAGATGCCTTCCTCAGGCAGAAGTGTGTCATTCCCAGTATCTCCCAAGTACTTCAGGCAACAGGACTCGGCCCTTCACACGACCCTGTCCTCACTTTCCTACAGCTTCTTCTGCACAAATATAAGCAAAGACCAAAATTTATCAGCTGCTCACCCAGGGCCCTCTGTGGCTGTAAAACTCTGACTTCTCAGCAATGTGCAAATGGGTGGGTGAAATGGAGTTCTCTTCATCACTTACATTCATAAAATCATGTTTACTCTTACTTTTAATAAGAAAAACCAAAACAACTTTCCAAACAGAAATGGAAAGCAGCACTCTTTTTCTGACACTTTTTGCAGCAGTTTCAGGTTTAAACCAGGCCCAAATGGCCACGCTTATTATTCCCCTGTGGCCAATGAGGAAGCAGTTTCTCAAGCTAGAGATGTAAACTGGAGTGATTCATTGTGCTTTACACGCCTTGTGTGCTTTTCCTAGCCAATTTAGGTAAATACGGTATCGGAAATCGGGTTCTGTATGAACAATTGCTGACAATTACTGCTAAGAGCCCCATCACTTTTTGCTTCATTTAATATTCTCTGTAATTATGTTAGTCATAAAGAAAGTCATTCGGTATTAATGTGGATGTCACATGCCTTTCCACGGAAACCTCAGCAATAATTAATGCTCCATTAACACCTTAAGTGTCTTGTTATTATTTATTCATTTGGCATTAAAATCGATGAGGCTGTTTCAGGGAGGAAAAAGTCAAGATATATTGTATAAAATTATTCTTTTCTGCGTATGGCCACACTGTCCAAGCAACAGCCATGGGACATTGTTTCAGTGACAAATGCTAGTGAAGCTGTAGCCTTAGATATATTCTCCTCCCTGCCTGCTGCTGTGCTATAAATAGCTTAAGCTCAAACAGGGAGATATGTAAGACATTTCAAGGGAACAGCAGAGGAAAGTCAGGAGACGGTGTCTGGCAAGCTTTTTGGTGGAGACACCTGAGACACAGGAAAATTTAAATCTGTTCCTATCTCTATCACTCTTCCAGGTGTCCGTGAAAAACATGGATTAAGTCCTCACCCTGTCAGAAGGTCAGGCTTTTGGCTCAAAAGAGCATGGGAAGCCTTTTGTTTTCCTGGGTCTTTTTATGGCCAGAGACTCAATATGTAATATTTTAATTTTAGCAAAATACAATATTTTTTTCACTTTTTTTGATCCACCAAGGAAAATATATTTTTCTGGGATCAGTATGATCTTCTCTGTGTTTTGGTTTTCACCTTGGCTGCTGGAACAGGTCAACTATTGTCTGGACCCAAACTTCAGTGATGTCTTTAAATTAAGCATCTCAGGGTGTTCTCCAGACCCCAATGGATTACCGCTGCCAGGTGGGCAGGTGTGACCTGCCCAGGGTCACAGAAAAGGAAATCTGTGGCTGCTGGCAGACAAGCTCCCACTGGGAACTTGTGGTACAGCTGGGATGAGGACTCAGTTCACCCACATCCAACCCCTGTATTTCATCAGTGGGCTTATCCCTCCTGCACTGCTATCTTGAACCCAAGATCTACTTTCAGCACTGCATTCAGAGCAGTTTCTCCATGTTTCCCTACTGCTACATTGGCGGTAATTGATTTTCCGGCTATTATAACCATCAACAACCCTACTAACAAGAGACATCCTGGAAAACAGCAATCCCCCCCTGTGGCTGAGTTTAATAAGGGCTGGAGTTCCTCAGTCAGGTCTGGGCTGAACATAGCCTTCTCACACCACAACTTGGAAGAGCTTTTTCTTCCTTCCAAAACCAACAGGGAGCTCTTCATGCTGCACGACCCCCAGTCCTCAATTAAGCTATCCCACAGCTTTACTGACTTCTAAAAGTGGATCAGTCAGAAGTGTGGCCTCTGTGTTGAGATTTACCACCATAGAAAAGAAAAGAAAACCTGTCGCTGCCTAAGGAGACAGTGTGACTTCTGTTTGACACTCTCTGCCATCCCACACACACACACATGTACATACACACATATGCATGTGTGATACTTGATAATAATGACTTGTCACTCATTGCAAAGCCTCGGTTGTATTAGCCAGAACCATATGTTTTTTGCACACACTGAAATGTCATATACTTACACTCCTTTTATAGTTTTCCTTCCTTGAGGAAGGAACAGGATATGCCGCCTCCTTTTGTGCCTACATTTTGTTTTCCTTCCCCCTCTGTACCATCTGCTCCAGCTTCTCTAAAAGAAGCAGTTCAAATAAAAGGGGTGCTCCTCACACTACTGCCAAGATAAGCTGTTTGGCCTTCGGCTGCAAGGGCACTTCTAAAAGGGGCTGAAGGCTCACCTCACCCAGCACTCCACCAAAAGTGGACATTACTAACACTCATCCTGCGGCTGAGCTACCTGACCATGGCACACGACTTCCGCAGCTTAGCAGGGGGTATCTTGGCAGATCAGACAGAGAGTTCATCATTTCCCACCATGGGGACCCTGTATCTACATGCTGCTTTTCCTCTCATCCTAGATACTGCACTGAGATTGCTACTATTAAAAAAGCAAGTGCGGCAAGGTGCGTACAAATTGCAAATAAAAACTTAATGGTGGTATCTTCCAGTGCTCCATGGAGAGTAAAGGGCTATTAGCTTCATTAAAGAGAGAAAAAGCATTCTTTCGTGTTTCCATTTTCCTCTTTACTGCAGCAGCTCTTCATGAGCACGCACACGTATCTGTGTCTTGGAAACCTTGCTTTGAATTATAGCTTCTCATTACAAGAGAAAGGCTTCAGCTTCAGTTTCAGCTTTCCTTGCAAAATGTTTTCTGTGTTTCCTCCACAAAAGCCCCCTTGTTAATTCATCCAGAATCTATGCAACCAGAGGTGACAGTCCAAGGAACCTGGGACAAACTCTTCGCCTCCAGGTCTGACCCCTACTGTTACTCCCCAGGGTTGCAGAAACCCCCTATAATTGTCTAATCACAGTCAGCAACTCCTTCCCCTCCATTTCCACTCATGGGTTATACCAGCCCACGGCATAGAAAATCCACCTGTTTTGGCTTCCCCATCACTGCATGGATTTCTGCAAAGCTGTGTGCTTTTATTTTGCAGGTTCCTTCTTTCCTCTCAGGTCTTAGTTTCATCTCTACTAGAGAGTAGTGGAGGAATAAGGGAACCTAGACAGGGAGAGCTTAACCTGGAGAAACTCACCTTCTCATGTATCACTTAACCCCCTGAAAATAGTGGCCTGGATTTTCTCCTACAAGTCATTTACTTGTAGTAAAATCAAAGATATTTCACTAAATCATGTGGACCTGGTTTTCATTGACTCCATGGGCTGGTTCCCAATCTATATCAGTGTAATAGAGATTAAAAGCAGGCCTGGATGGTCAGTGACTACTGGCACTCCTGCTCTTGTGTTGGGTCGTGGTAGGGTCAAGACACTCATTATCTTTCTGCTTTGATGTCAAACACTGAAGATACACATGAATTACCCCAGTTCGGGTCCGGATTTGGATCTGAATCTAAATTTTCTGTCAGAAAGTCAGGATTCAAACCTAGGTGAGGTTCGACCATGTCAGATCAGTTGCAAGGAGGAAATAATGAAATACGGTGGAACTGGACACAAATCAAGTAGCGGTGAAAGTGGCAGTCTGCTGAAACAATTTTACATTTAAAGGCATGGACTTTATGATGATGTAAGATTGCTGAATATGTGGCTGGTGAATATTTCATTGACCAAAGAGTCATAATAATTTAATTCCTAACAATCCATTTTTCCAAAGCAGCAGCAAACAGATACTTGAGGGATCTATTCTCTTTGCATATGAGCCTCATAACAGACTTTGCAAACTGTCTGCCCCATTCCTGATTCAGCAAGCATTTAAGCACATACTGGATTGAATTTGCTCAAGTAGAAGCCAACTTTGCTCACATCTTGCCCCTTTTCCCACAAAGAAAGAGACTCTGAGAGATACCTAGCCTACTTTCCAGCCAGGAATAAATACTACTATGTCATTGATCTGATTTCCGCCATGCTCTTCCTGGAAGGATCAGTCCATCTGTAAAAGTCGGAGGATAATGACTATCCATTACTCAGTGAAGCTTCCTACCTGTGAAAAACAGCTGCCAACAGAGACAGAGTTTGACTGTCAGGAAGCCAGCATACAGATGCTTTGGATAAGGAGTCATGACATAAAAGACGAAAGGATCACTGATGAGGACATCTGTTACAGATCTTGAAGAAAGGAAGAAGGAAGCATTCCTGAACCATTTATACAGGAGCACAGGATACTGTGCTTATGGAGACTTTAATTACTCAGGCATCTGCTGGGTATGAAGTTCCTCAATCCTAAGCCAAAATCATTCTTTTATTCCAGATAGGACCACTTCATGGCAAGGAAAGGATAGATAGTAGATTTTTTAAAAGTGAAGCTGTTCTAGATCCAGCCATCTGGAGAGAGGAAAGAACTAAAAGTTCGAAGACCATAGGAGAGTTTGTGGTATCAGCCACAGCTTTCTTGAATTTGGCCTATCTACACTAATGCATGTTTCTGTGAGGGCACAACCCCAGAAAGGGGTGAGAAAGTGAAAGTGTAGGTGAATGAAAGCTAATAGGCCAAATTCAGTGACAAGAAAGTCATGTCATTCATTCTTCATATTTATGCTTCATTCATCTTACATCATAAATTGTCCTCAAACAGATTGCAGTCCTAAAACTCAGTTTGGTACCTGAGACCACTTGCTAAACAATTTGGGCAATGAAGACTTCTTATTCAGAAATGTCACTGAAATAAGCTGACACTCAAAGCAATGTCACTGGATGTATAAGTCAGATCGTGCACTGCTGTTCCTTGATCCAGTCAGTGTAATGTCACAGAAGTGGTGTTTAAACCCATATTAGCACAGATGTAACCTTTATTTTTTTTCTGAAAATATTTTGTAAGTGTTGCTTGGAATGCACTCTGGATCTTTATTTTTTTTTTTCTGCTATTAATTAGGTTCACTTCAATGTATGTACAGATGAGTTCCCCAAACGAGCTCTAAACTTAGGTCTGCTTCTAAATATAGGCATAGCCTCAGTGCCGCATGGGAAGGGAGAGAGCTATGAGCTCTGTCTGGTACACAGCATCTTTCTAGGGAATTGCCAAGCATGGTGCTGTGTGCGTCAATACAATAAGCAGGCAAGCTTGCTTAACCACTCATTCAAACATGTGCCTTCTCTCAGCGCTGCTGCAGTAGGAGTAGCTCAGTCTGGGGAGTTCCTCCATGAGGTCTTTAGGCATGTAAAACTAGATATTGTACTCAGCGAAAAGAGGGAGCTAAAGTCAGCATCAGGGTGAATCAGAGTAGAAGTATAAATTAAGCTAAAAGATACTAGCCTCAAAATGGGGTCTAATGGCAAAGGAACTGTGTACTATAATTGTTCAGAGGAGCTACTGAAAACATTGGGCACTCTGTAGAAGACAAAAGGATGGATGTGGCAAAAAAAATTATATATATAATGGAAAGAATTAAGAATAATATCAGGTTTTCCATATACTGTGGAAAACAAAGCACTAGAAGAAACAGAAGGAGAAATTTTATAAGAATAAAACCTGACTGAAACTGAGCTGCTTCTTTAAAGGGTCAGGAAGGACAGCCACAGAGTCTTTGTCAAACCTGTGCCTGAGGAATCTCTCTCAAAGATGCTGAATCCTATTTTGAGCCCATCCCAATGATTATATGTGTTTTATTTTCACTTTTGGTCTATTAGATGCCTACTGTGAAACCTTCACTCTGTGGAGAACTCAGCTAATACTTAACTTTACAGAGGCAAGCAGAGCTGAGTAAGTCATGGAAGGAAAATTAGTCATGTAACAATGCTGAACTTTGCTAAAAAGAGCATAGCTCGGTTGTTTCTATTACTTAGATGCCCTCTCCATGCATAATAAACCCTCACTTGCATGGAAAGGCACTGAAGGCCATGAGTTGACAAATACCATCAGGTGAGTGTGTCTGGTTAGATGGCTTGAAGACACAAGGCAAATCACTTGTGAAAATGTTACCAAACTCACAAAGAAACAAAAGGCAAAAATGCACTGCCGAGTGCTGAGCTTCATACGTACCTCATATACAACCTCAGAGGAGTGCTCAAGGGGCTAGTAAAAGTGTGCTGCTTAACAAAGTGCTCTTCTAACAAAAAGTGCAGGCTGTATTAGCACCTCTGGGCATATCTAGGATGGCCTTCTCAGAGAAGGACACTGCATTGGGTGGTCCTGGGCATAGCTTTCCTTGTGCCTGACTTGCACATAGCTTTTATATTTATTTGCAATGTTCTTTACATATTTATTCAAAAGTCTAATGACATTTAAATGAAAAATCTCACGCTGATTAAAAGCAGGTAGGGGAATAGCTGGGAAAATGAAATGCACCATGCATAATCAGATCCAGATGACATGCAGCCAGGGTTTTGAGGGAATGAAGCTAATGAATATAGTGAACCTCTGGTAATTAGATTTGAACAGCCATGGCAAGGGGAGAGGAGGGAGGGAAATGCAAACATGGTATAGATCTTAAAAGAGGGAATAAACAAGAGGGAGAAAAGAGTTATCCTAACATAGACTTATAAAAAGCCCACATCACTGACTGCAACCCATAGAGGGGAGGACTGCAGAGTGTTTCTCCAGCTTTCCCTTTCAAACTTCACATCGTCTTTCTACTCCCCATTTCCACAGTTATGCTCATTTTTGTTTCCTCTCCTCCCCCTCTTCTGCATCCCACCCTCTGCTTTTGCCCACATCCGACATTTTACTCTCTCTGTGATCTCTGCAGTTTTTCAGGATGAAAAGCCCTTCCCTGACTGTTCTTGTTTCTTTTCCAAGGTACAACCTCTCCGTCCTGCCTATGCAGTTACTGAAGCAGTAGAGCTCCACGTTGCCCTTCCCCTTTTCAACAGCACTAGGATAAACCTTTAATTCAGTACTATGTACTTAAAGATGTGCATTTCTTCAACATGTGAGCAGTGCCACTAAAATCAGTGGATTAACTGGGATGTTAAGAACCATGGATTTACGTGCCTGCGCAGAACAGAAGCTCAACCATTAATTCCTTTTCATTTCCAAACTGACTTTTTTGTATTCAGGCCCATCTCCTCTCTGCCACACAAACCCAGGCTCTTCCTGCGCCTGTTCTAGCAGACACCAAGCTGCAGCCAGTCTAAGCTGCCATTTCCATGAGTCCCAGTGCTGGTGAGGAGAAGCCTAGCTTTGCTTCATACCCCTATGGACGCCTGGGCTCTGTGTGGAACCTGGGGCTGGCAGCACTGGCCCCCCCGGGGGGTGGTAGGCAGAGGGCACTTGTGACTCTTGGCTGGTCTCCATCCCAAGCTGATCATGTAAGGGCTTTTATGCAGCCCCCGTTGGCTCCCTGCACTGACAATAGCCCCCTTTAAGGTGCCGTGCACCCCAAGGTTAGAGCCACGATGGGGCTGTGTGACTAAAGGAACGCCGCTCTGCTGTGTCCCGGGCACTCACTCAAGGGGGAGATGGGGGAACAAATGAGTTACAGTTTGCTGAGAGATTTGGTGGGCTCGGGGGCTTGACACACTGTGCACCAAGCTTCCATGGGCCTCACTGGGCAGGTCTCTGGGTGAATTCTTCACATTGCATTTGAATTAGAGCAGAAGCCCATCAGAACAGAATCCTGCCCCTTGCTACACCCAGGCAACCCCTTGGACATTGCAGCATCCTGTATGCAAAGAAACTGAAGGAATAGGATTGCATTTTTCCTTTGTTTTTCATATGGATAATGAATTCTTTTAAATTAATCTAAGAATCAGCATAGCTATTTGAACTGTACATTTTTACATTGAGTACAAAGTCTTTAATGTCTTTCCAATGGATAGTTATATAGAGTGTTAACAGAGCTGTCTGTTAGGCAACAATTCCACTAGAGAAGCAGAAAGGGAGTTTAGATGGTGATAAAATGGTGGACATTTTTTTTTCTCTCGATGTCTTCACTGAAGTGTGCAAGCTTCTCTTGGGATCTATCATTTGGGTTATAATCTGAACTACTTTCTGTCAGAATGCTGACTCCCTGGACCAGAGAGATCAGGCTAGCAATGAAAAAATAAATTCCCTTTGGGAAATTTAACACAACCCCTAAGCCAGAAAATCCTTTAAAATTATTTTAGTAACACCTAAAGCAGAGAATAAGACTGGAAGCTGTTCACTTTGCTCAGATTTTGATGAAGAAAGCAACCTCTCCTTGCAACGCAGTTCATTACTGATGAGTCAAAATGATTTGCTGGATCAGAGATACTTCCCTCTCCAGGAGATGTTGATTGCAGTAGTAGGCTGCCCATTTGCATATCGCACAGGACAGTTCAGTTAGCTGGGTTTGAGGCAATCACATGCTAAAAGGCAATTTGGAGAAAATTACACATAACTTCAGATGTCATTCAGAAAGGATGGGGTAGTGGCATCTGTTTCTCATAACCTTTGAAATGTTACACATGTTTCAGAACCATACTGTTTCTTCAGAAGTAAATCATATAATTTCTGGATTTTTAAAAATTAAACATGGTACATTTAATTTAAGATATTGTTATTCTAAAAAAGACAA
This sequence comes from Psittacula echo, assembly GCF_963264785.1. Classification (NCBI taxonomy): domain Eukaryota; kingdom Metazoa; phylum Chordata; class Aves; order Psittaciformes; family Psittacidae; genus Psittacula; species Psittacula echo. The sequence goes on along the minus strand of NC_137738.1, from coordinate 30,707,397 downwards.
TGCTAACCTTTTTTGACCTTCTCTGAGGTGTAAGTTATCATTGGCAAAGTCTTTTTTGGTGTCTTTGTCTTTGTCTGATCCAGGAATGTATTTCATAAATTGTCTCATAATTTTAAGTGGTGACTAGGCCTTTGTGTTCTAGATAAGGTCACAAAAACAATTTATTGAAGGCATTTGACAAAGAAAGGAAAAATTGCCCACTTTTCCCGTCAAACATAATTACCATTCACCACATCTAAATGAAGCGCTTGTTGCATCTTTACTGGAGACCGAAAAGCTGCTATGAATCGGTTTATTTGTCCATTAGCAGAAATGTGGTGCAGGGAAAACAGAGGAAATGGGCTTTATAATTAACCCTCTTAGTGCTCCAACAGAAAATTGATAGATCTGAAGCTTATTCTGGAAGCTAATGCTGTGGTAGGCTTTTCTTTTTATGAATGACGGAAAGCTGTAAGGCAAGCCTCCTTCCCCTCCTGCTGGAATACACAGGGTCTGGTAGTGGGCTGGAGAGATGACACGAGAGCAGGGGAACATGCGAACCTGGAGTCAGGCTCCACAAGTTTATTCAATTAGGTATTAGAAGTTTGGAACAAGGTTTCATTTGCCAACAGCTGTATACAATCATTTGTGGTTTTGAGGCCAGGGTAATTGGCATGTTATGAGCCTTTGCCTCAGCTTTTGGCATCTGCCTGAAAACCACACGGGAAGAGGGAAGGCTCTGCGTGGGGCTCAGCCAGGAGCCGTCCCCAGGGAGTGGAACCTCAGGTCAGCAAACAAACCTCACCCAGGTCTAATGGGTACTGGACAGCTGCTGCCCACCAGCAAGCCCTGGTGGGCTGGGGAAGGAGTCCTTGTTAGAATGCATCCTCTCAGAGCCAAGATTGCTCCATATGCATGGATTTATGCTTTTAACTGAGCACAAATGTTTTCAGGAAATCGACTGAAGCTCCTTGTTAATTGGAAGCAGTGAGGGAATTTTATTTTCCATTCTGTGCCTCAGTCCTCAGTGATCCAGCACTCAGCGCTAAGTTGCTACAGCTCGGAAGCTGCCACTAGCTTTTATCCAGCAGTGACATGACCTCCCTGGTGTCCCTGTGAGCAGCATGGGGTGTTCTCCCTTCATGCCATGTTTCCTTGCAGGGCATGCTAGGAACTGCGCACACCCTACACACTGCATCCTCTGCACCCATTCTGCTGCCCCATTTTTTTTTTCCCTTTCACCAATTCACCACCTCTTTGCTATGGGATGCTCTCTGGGGAAGCAATAGCCATTTACTACACATTTGTAAAAGGCCCAGCATAGCAAGCTCTGCCCAGGTCAAGACTCTTTGGAACCACTGCGACATAAATTTTACATGTTGATAACCCTGTGGTGAGTCCATGCTTCATCATATTGTGAGTATCACTAGATACTCACTAGTATCTCTCTACCCCTTTTATTATCACCTACAGCCATTTATTTACATCCCCCTGTTCAAGGGGAGTCAGCCTTGAATAGTCCCTCTGGCTCATACTGTCATAACCAACATCACATCCTGGCTTCTTAATTGTTTACACCTGAAAGAGTTGCCTTGTAAAGAAGCTCCCAATTGATGTCTGATCATTAACTAGAGAAGAAGACAGTTGAAACATACAGTGTTACTCCGCATTTAGTTAGAATAATGGGTTGCTTTTTCCCTGTGGTGCTCAGACCTTTTTACATTGTTGTTGTTATTGAACATTGTTATTGCCATTTAAGGGGTGAAAGAGCTCAAGAGCAATGAAGCAACTGTGCCTTGCCCACAGTTACACAGCAAATCAGCAGCAGTCACTGGGACTACATACAAACCCGTCGAAAGCTGTGTCATATCCATGCCCCTAAGTGAGAACTCAATGTAGTTACTTAATAATAACAGAAAGCATAATTTATTCCATATTTGTCTGAGAGTCAATGCCAGCTGTTTTGGCAGGCACTCACATGCTGTTTGGTTCATGTGAGCCTGTTCTTAACGTGTGCTCAACAGCTTGTTAACAGGACTGAGAGATGAAAATGAAAGCCTTTAGGCTTCACAATAAGCAAACTTCGCCCCTTGATCACAGTGTGGTGTGTCCTGCTTCTGACAGTTGTGGGTTTATGGTGGCTCAGGTGGACAACAGATGTTCACCTGCTTAACTACAGTAGCTGAAATGCTCTTAAAACAACCGATGAACAAAAAGGGGCCATCTACTCTAGCAGCTTTGCAATCAGGCCGGAGCCCTTCAGATGTATTTGTCTGTACGTCTCTTCTAATTTCCTCTCAGAAAACTCAAGCAATGGAGCCTCCACTCTTTTCTTGGGCAAGTAATTTCTTTCTGCAGCAAGACCCTGTTCCTCTGATGCGGCTTTCCTCCCCCACCCCATGTGGCTAATTTAGCTTTTCCATTCCTACCCATGTTCGTTGGCGTGGATGCAATGTGCATGCTGAAATGTCATCATTCCCCCTCACGATTGCACTGTTATGCTTGCTCATCTGGGCTCCATCTGTGGGGTGCTGGTAATGAATTCCTATTACACCAGAAAGCAGGAGGATCGACGTCTGAGAAGCATGAGAATCCTGACTATAGCACACAGATGGGTGATCAAACCCTGTTTATTGAATGCAGTACTGGGGAAGCTGTATGAAACTCCATACCCTGTGATTTGTGAGAGGTCTCACAGGATAACCACACATTCTCATCTAGCGGAAACCCTATGCATCTTTTGTCTGCCTTTCATGCTGTTCATTTTAGGGAACACTAGGTATAATTTCAGTGACTTCAGAGCTTAACATTCAGAGTGCCTGTGTGGTGTTGAGAATAAATAGGAGTGAAGCAAACACCAGTATTGATCCATGTGGGTCTTCTGTGCTTCGTGGTCTCTGGGCAGCCCAAGTAAGGAAGCTAAGCTGATAGGACAAACAATTTTCTCCAAAGGTTTTGTACTGCATATGGGGCTGCTTGTTGTCTACAACACTATGGAGCTGGTACCTGAAAAAGTATCCTTTTTAGTGAATCTGTAAGAACAGAGACTGGCTTTGACACTCGAAGTTAGTGTTAGGCGGGACATGGAGGTATGTGGGATGTGAGCTGGGATTTAGTGGTCATACTTCCTGCTGAAGCATCTGTCTGAAACCCAGTGAGAGGCTGATTACTGTGAACTGAGAGATATATGCAGTCATGTTTGCAACACATGGTCACAGTAGAGCTGCTGACCATGGGTGAGACAGAAAGGGCCACAGCAGTCACTGTGTTCACATAGGGTAAAGATACTGCTGACCATAGTGAGAAGAAATACTTGCCTAGAAAAAAAGAAAAGTTAACAAGGAGTTTTTCCTTTTTCTTCAGTGTCCCTTCTATGTAGCCTGACATTTGTGCTGCTCAAGGGAGGATGTCAAATACATCTCTCATCCTCCCAAGAAGGAAATGTGGTTAAAAAATGAAAAGAGCTAGGCGTATATCTCCTCTGAAAATCAATGGGATTTATGTGTCTCAATCTCTCATTTTGAGACTCTCATCCCACACAAAGTGCTCAACTATGCTTTATGTGGCTTTATATTCCCCCTCCTTGCAAAATGACCCCCTGCTTTTGATATTCATCAACAATGGGGATAAAAACTAGCCTGCAGGCCAGTGAAGGTAGGTTTCATGTTTGCCTTCTGCATCTTTGTCTAGCCCTCTGACAGAGTTCTGGAAAAAGCCCAGGCTTCAGCCTTTGCTCAGGGCTGAATGAATAAGGTCAGTGTGTGCCAGGATGGAGGTACTTTGCTGTACAGTGACAGAGAAATGGCCAGCTAAGCTGGAGGTCATTTGAAGAAAAGGTGCAGCACTCAACTGTGCTCACCTTCAAAGATGGTAATCTCACAGGCTTGATTCTGCCTGGAAAAATCAGCACTGTGACTCATGACAAATAGTGGGGGCAGGATCTTTCTCATGATGCTCTTGTAGAAATGCCTTTTCTAACATGCTGGGGACGAGGAAGAAGTAGACAGGGACTCGGCTCAGCTGCTAGAGTTGAGGTCTTCAATAAGCCATCTGATGATTTCTTTGCAGATGAGCTGGTTAAGGAGGGAAAGCAGATGAAAGAAACAGTGAACAAATGTCACTGGCTTGGCAAAGCCATCCAAGAGTTGATAATTCAATAGGCTCTCTGAGAATTCCTTTGGTTTGCTTTTACTCATGTGCAACTACTAATACCCTGTCATTAAGCAACTTCTGGAAAAGCACAATTAAAATCAAAACCAAATCCCACCAGACACACGGGGAGGCATTGCTAGAAGTAGGATTATAGCAGCCATGGATTTTATAATCTCATTTTCTTCCTTATAAAGCTAATGGGTTCTCCTCTTTCTCATCCCTGCATCAAGGATCTTGTGGAGTTAAGGATGCTTTTTATGCACAAGAGGACATGCTCAGTTTGGACTGCATAGTCCCTTTTCTTCATATCTCCTAATTCTCCTAGTTTTTCCTTGCAGTGGTTTGCTCTCATCTGACTGCTTGTAAACCAGAAGTCTGGCAGCAAGCACCTGAAGTGTCAAATAGATTGAGTATGAGATTAAAGAGCGAAAATACAGAGGTCTCCTTGCAGACCTCAGGTCCACTGAGATTGGAGGCTGAGTTATGGAGACATTTGATCTTTAGGCTGTAATTTATTTTAAAGTTGATAAATCTTTATACTGAATTATATGCTGGCATCAGAACTATTGTTAAAACCTAGCACACGGGACTTCTCTGGTTACTCACTACTTTTCACAGTACAGGGATGAGGGTCTCTGAGGAAAGGATTTGGTACCAGGATTTGAGTTAAAGGAGGCACTTCTTTTGCACAGCACTTGGTTTAAGCTGTGGAACTCACTGCCAGACGACCTGCAAAGGCAAATGTTTAAGCAGGCTCAGCAGAAGAGATCGGCTGAACTTGGGGAAGACTGGCCCATGAGCAGTGGTTAAAGAGCATGGTACAGGTGGCCAGAAGGAAGAGTCAACACACAGAGAGCCCTGGGTGGGTTGGAAGGTTTGGCCAGCTAGTGTGGCATGAGGACTCGGACTCTCTTTTGCTGAAAATATTCATGACTGGATTTGACAGGGCCCTGGATAACCCCATCTAGGCCCTGCTCCCCACAGACCGATGGTCCCCAGAGGCAGGGACCCAATCCAGACTTTCTGAGATCCTGTGGATTCAAGCCTGAAACCAGAAAGCCAGGATGAGGAGAGGATTCATCTTCCCTTGTCTTGCTGCTTTTGTTTTTCTACGTACCTGCTACTGCCCATTGGCAGAAACAGCATACTGAGCTGGGTATATCCAACCTGAAACCATGCACCAGTTTCTGTATGCTGAAGATCCCTTTGCTGTAAAACCCCATTTTCCTTTCCAAGGAGGATGACTGTAAATTCAAATTTTACACCAGAGGTTGGGCAGCCTTTCGACATGGCTGTGCAGTCATTGAGATAAGCTGTATTCTTCAGATGAGTTGTTAGCTGCTGCCCAGGAAAAAAAAGGAATCAACAGAAAGCATCAGGGAATAAGAAGGAAGCAAGAGATGTGTGTCCTGAACATCACTGCTTCCATCAATAAAGCTGTCTCTTGTGTGTGTGCATGCCTGTATACCACATATTGCTAGCTAAAGCTGAGTGATTAGCGGATAGCGCTACTTGCAAAACCACTGCCCCCAAAGGACCATCTCTGATCAATTCAAAACAATCGTGGGTTCACTCAAGTGCCTCATGACTTGCATTCACAGGAGGCGGCAGCTCTCTCTTTAATGGCCATAGCAGCTTGTGAACAGGGGAAGGAGGCAGCCAAGCAGAAGGACGACTGATGCGGGTGGGTCAGTGCTGCACACATCTTATGGAGGGAGCCCTTAACAGAGTGACGCTCAGGGCATGGCAAGATGGGCCCTCAGCAGGCAGTGCCACCCTCGCTGCGCTGATGCCAAGGGAGCCACATGGAAGTATGTGAGCTGGAGGTGCATCCCTCTGTTACATTGCCTCTGTCAGTAATGCAGCTGCCACAGTAGCTAGCATCCTGGGCTCCCAATCAAATTTACTTCAAGGTCTTTGTCCTCACCGGGGCAGTGATCTGGAACAGTGGTGGGCTGGGTTTGTTTCTGGGCCAACTAAAAGCTTGCTCTGCGGCGTGCTTCAGGGGATGTCACTGTGTCTCACAGACTTTAATCTCATGGCCTACCTGTTCTGTTGGCTCTGCCTGGAAAGCCTGCACAACTCTTCGTGTTTGTTCTCAAAACAAGCATGCAAATACACTCTTTTGTTGTTGGATTTCTGGTTTGTATTTTTCTATAAGAAAACCAGAGCAGAAGAAGCCTGTACTAACAAGTCCATGGGAGCACCCTTAGCTGAGGGAAGCCAACAACAGGGGCACCGCATTCAGACTTCCTCACAGCGAACAGCACTGAGCAAGCCAGAAAACTCAGTTTCGAAAGAAACACTGTTGGAGTTTGCTTTATTAAAAAATGCTGCCCTTGGGTCCTGCAGGCACTGCTCATGGTGAAGCCGGGGACCTGGCTGTGAGCTTTCCCCAGCCCTGTCGAGGCCTCACTTCACTAAACCTAGCACAATTCCTCTACAACGTGCTGAGGTCGGTGTCAGGCTCCTGTATGGATCTAGGGGCAGAAAGACACCTGGGTTTCTCACCACCTTCCTTGCCTCTCTGGGGATCCCTGCTCTGAGCGGGGCAGCCTGAACTCAGCACAGACAGATGTCCTAGTTCCAGCTGCACAGCCACTAGCCAATGTACCCTGTGGTCTGCCTCATACATCCTATGCTTTGTATTTTCTGTCTGTGTTCTCCATTTGCCCTCTAACCTCTTTGAACTGTCTTTCCTAATACCTAAATAGTGCTCAGAGTGGGACGGTCACAGGATTACTATCCAAATTATGATTATACTCAGACACAATATTAAGGCTGAAAAGCCAAGTACTCAAAAGTTAGAAAACTCTAGACTTAACATTGCCCTGTACTTTAACACATTCGGAGAACAACCTTCCCTTGGCAGCTGCCACAGTGTCTGTACTGTTTGCTGTGAGTGGGAGAACCCAGGGGCATGGTTTTGGGTGTTCTCAGTAACCCTCTGCTGCTCCCACCAGGACTCAAACACAGGCAGCACCACACACTCCCACAGCAAAGTGGCCACACAGGGCTGCCTGAATGTGCTGGAAGTATCAGCCCTTGTCAGGCCAAAAGGGTGGAGGAGCTGATGGATGGAAAAATATCGCAGAGATTGAAATTATTTCTAGCCCAGATCACCTCTGTGTCAAGCCTGGAGGGCTGGTACAAGGGTGAAGATGAGAGTGAAGAGTAGGGAAGAAGGGTTTATGTTGGCTTTGCTCCAAACAAAACACTCTTCCAGCTTATGCTTGCATGACACTCTCTCGGAGCCTCTTTTAGCCTTTACAGCTCCTTTGCTGGTGGTTTTTTTCATGTTACTTAACATGTTAAGCAAGCTTGGAAACAGGAGGAGATCTAGCAAAGAGAAGAGAGGTCATGGTGCTGAGTGCCGCCTTGGCTAATGGAGTCCTTCCTGCTCAGCACCTCAAGATGTTAAACACACCAATCTGGCCATATGTTTTGCAGACATATGCTTTGCTTCCTCATTTTTTGAGTGCTGTCAAGTCCTTGCTCCAAACCACAAGAGCACTTGGACTTGTAGAAGAATATGCCATCAGATTTTGTCAACACAGCCATTAGTCTCTTGTCTTCTCAGATATGGCTAACCGGTTTCACCAAAAATTCAGTCTGGGGCAACCCCCAGGAATGCAAACTTTCAGCCTGCAAGGTGAAGTGTTGGCAACACTGGTAAATACCTCAAATCAGGCTCCTGGAATGGGAAGCATTTGCCAAGCTTGTAAGAGACAAAACCAACCCACAACACTCGAGAATAGAGCTTGTCCCTATAAATAATTAAATGGAGCAGCTGCTATCTAAAAAAGTCAGTGCACGATGCAAAAATGTCCTCCAGGGTATTTGTGTATGCTTGCAGGAACTGGTGTACAGTTAGAGTGGGATTACAAAATGCATGTCTGAAGCTAATTAGACCATACCTGTGCTTTACCGTGAGGGTGGCTGGGCTTCCACAGTCAGTATGGAAGGCTGTGTCCCTCCAGCACTCCTGGATATCACACAGATCGCATCAGCTGTAACCATTGAAGACTACTTTTCTTCCCCAGCCATGTTGCCACCAGGGTTAGAAAGCATTGTGTTCAGGTGAGGCTCTTCTGCTTTGGTCAGCCAGCCTGGCAGAGACTGGCTTGCGGAAAAATGGTGCTACGGAGCCATGGTAAGGTTCCCCTCTGCTGCTGGCAGAATTCACTTTCCATCAGCTTGGGACTTGATTGAATCTGATCTTGACTATATGAAAAACTCTTGCTCTTGCCTTTTATGCTGTTTCTTTTTTTTTCCTGTTGCATTTCTCTTCTTCCTTTCCTTCTTGCCTTTGTTTTTTTCCTTTCACAACATAGTCACCACATCCTTGAAGTGGGAGGAGAGAAATTAAAAGAAAACATTTAATAGTTAAGTGTTTTTAAGCCACCAGCAATCAGTCTGAATCAGAATCACCACCAGAAGCCTGGAGAGGTCATCACTGGAAATAATCCAGCTGGTGAACTCCTTACGGATGTCACCTTTCTAAGAGCAGTGCCATTTCCTCATGGCGTGGGTGTACTTATTTATTATGTCATTAAAGCTGTTTTCTTTCGGGCAGCCTTTTAAGATCTTCCCTAGGGATTCACCAGGCTGGGCAGCAAGCCAAGTGGAACCCCCTAAAGTTAAGTGCTCAGCTCTGTTGGACATAAACCACTTAATATTTCAAAGACAACAAAAGTGGTACAGATACAATTTATTTCCAGTAGGAAATAAATAACTAGGAAGTAACACACTGGGCCCATCACAACAGACAGGCAACGCCACGGCCACTCCCCTTACTTCAGAGAAGAGCAGTCCACTCACACCTACAAGTCATGATTATGGACCGTTCACCCTTCTTGCCATGGCTCCAGGAAGGCCAAGACTTGCTGCAAAATCCCATGCTCTATCGCTCTGATGTGCTTTTAATGCTGGTAAGTCCCATCATTGCTGGAAACCTTCCCCCTACTCTGCTTACAGAGCTCAGGCTGCTTTCATAAGGGAATGTCACCATAGGTTTTGAAATGTGCTTTCCACAGACCTTCAGCTGGGTTAAACTCCACTGCAGGCAGAGCGCAACACACACGGTCAGCCGCAAAGCTTGTCCAGGGACAAGAGGAGACTTCTTGGATTTCAGCAGGTCAGAGATCCAGCCTAAAGGAGAGAGGTCAACAAATTCTGTGCTCTGTCTCTCTCTGTTGTGAGGAACAACCCTGAATGCCAGGATGATGTGCTTCATCCATGGCTGAAGCAAAGTGCTTCAGGATCTTACAGTCCCAAGTGCAAAGTGTTTTTCTCTTATCCTTCCTACAGATTTGTCCTGGATTAGGTTTACTGTCTGGTCCACCTTTTGGAGTAACCTGCTTTGGTCTGTTCAGCCTTGGGCTATAGTCCTGAAGGGCTGCCAGCTTGCCAGGAGTGTTATTACTATAGGACCTCTTGGACAGCAATGGAGCTACTCCAGATGTGGGGGGTAGAGGGCAGACCAGTATCTGATACCTCAAGAGAGTAAAACCCCCCATCGTGACCCCCATCTCTCTCGAATGGGACCTCTGGGGCTTGGTGCTCCCTCTTAGCAGGTTGGGACAATGAGAGATACTCCCTGTTTCGGAAACCCCAGTGTGCCTGGTTGCTCTCCTTGCACGCTGGGACACAGCAATGCAGAGGAGCTGTCAGAGAAACACTGCAACAGGGAAAGGAAGCTGCCCCCGACACCAGCAGACCCCGACATCATGTCAGGTCCTGGCAAGAACCTGCTGCTTAGAGACGGAGGGGAGCAGGCACACAAAGAGACAAGACCAGAAACATAATCATTTATGGTTTTGGTGAATAAAATATAGCTGTCCTCACAGACAGGCTGAAGTATTAAAGATCCCTCTATCAAATATGCGTTTGCTTTCTGTTTTGTCTGAGCTTCAGGGGCTCGTTTTGCCAATGCGTATTTGCATAGCTGGAGCTGCCATGTTACAGCTCATGCTGCTCACGCTAACATCCTGATTTTCTCTCTGCCAGGAGCCTGGGATCTTGATTCAGCTGTAAATACATGCTGTGAAGATGAACCAGAGGAGCCAGGATCCTTCCTGGAGGCCAGGTCAAGTGCTGGCTGGCTCTGATGGGCCTTCCTTACATCTCTTTTAGGATCCAGCACTCTCTTCAGGGTAGAACTGAAGGGCATGAAGAAGAGGAGTTTTACATTAGAAGCAAAAGGTACTAACACTTTCTAAGGGGTACTTAGCAGAACACTCTGGGAAGATAGGTATGGTCAGCAGTTTCTTTGTGATACAAGGTGTGAGAGGAAGGATGACTGTAAAATACCTATTATGACCCAGGAACAAGAAAATGTTAACAAACATCTACTAAAAAAACCAGTTACTCTTGAACCAGCAGATAGAGTTCGCATCCAAGAGTCTGTGGTGGCTATGCTAAGTCCTATGGATCTTTGTGGAGACATTTCCAGAGGACTAGGAGAAAATTAGTATTCTGTTAGACTTGCAGAGTGGTACACTAGGGAAGCAGGGCAATTACCACATTTCAGCTCATAACAATGGGTTACAAGAGCTGGCTGGGGCAAGAAATGCTTAGCAAAGAATTAAAAAGGAGTAATGTTAAGATTTAGTACCAGCCCTGCTGAAAAGGACCTCAGGGTTGCGCTGAATGCCGATATGCTTAACAGCTGCCAGTGTGCTCTCATTGGTCTGGGGGGCATTTGGAGGTGCATCTGAGCATTACGCCACAGCTGGGAAGGTCAGCACTGCCCTGGGTTGCAGAACAGGTGACGACCAAGCAAGAAGGAATCACTGCCACAGCCACTGCAGGAACACTGTGCCCACTCCTGCTGTCAGTGAATCAGGAAGGATGCTGAAAAACTGGGGAGGATTCAGTGGAAAGCCGTGAGAATTACTGGACTGTTACATTAAGCATCTGCTTTAGTGTTGACAAGACTAGAGCCCAAAAGAGTAAAATGAAGAGTTAAAGGTAAGAAAGACACAATCAGTGGAGTATGAAAATGCTTTAACTTCAATAACTTAGATCTGACAGGAGAGAAAAAAAACCCAGGCCTCCTCCTTTCGCCCCTCCCACCACCACTTCTGCAGCTACCAACTGCTGTGTTTGAGCAAAACCTGGTTAAGCCTTATTTTTCCAGTTGTTTGTGACTGTTTGTTGTGCTTTTACATAAATACAGAAATTCATTAGTTTACAGGGCAGGGAAATGCTTTCCAAGCCCTGCAGCTTTTAAAAGAACTTCAAGCAAATATTAAAAACTAATCCTTGCAGCTTTTCCTGTGCCCACTTCTTTTCAGGAAAAAAAAAAATGAAAATCCAAAGCATTTTATTTCAAAATAAAGGAATCAATAATTACAAACATGCAGGCTTTCCCCACGTACCACCTTTCTACACAGAAAGACTTTAAATGACTAAATACAGCTTGCTTTCCACAAAAAAAAAGGAGGGATTTTAGTGAGGCCATTAATAGACGTTTAACTTTAACAAGTGCCACTATAAACATTTCTCTAAAATTCACCAGGGAACCAGGATTTTATCACTTTAGGAGCACTGCATGGCTCTGCGATATGCCATGATGTTGGATAATGATCTAATAGGCCTCAGTGACAACAAGCTGGCACGCTGCCATGGCTACGTAAAACCACCCCACAGCTGGGAACATGAGAAAACCTGTGAATAATACCTCCTGATTTCCCAGCTGGTAGAACAGCATGGGTTAATGTGGTTGCAGCAGTCTCATACAAATAAGGCACGAGGTAAAATGCCTGAACCGGGGCACTGCTGCTGATGGTTAATGTTTTTAATTTCCATCACCCTGAAAGGTAACTGGGAAGTTGTTTCATAGTCCCACCTTCAAAATGAATTAAGGTTCACTTAAAAAGAAAACAAAATCATGCATTTTGTAATTGACTGGTTTAATACTGCTTTCTGATTGCCCTTTGATTATTAGTATTTCCTATTTGTAAAAATATAAACAAACATCTGAAGGAATGTTACAGGTAGTGATAATGATTTCTATGAAATTCTGTATGAACAGGGAATGTTTTAATTCACTTTTATTTTGAGGTGTTTCATCCAGCTCATGAAGGTCTTCTCTGTCACAGTAGATTAGTAAAGGAAGAACACTATTAACTGAACTTGTCATCATTTTACTCTTCCTCTGAGGTCTATGAGGATCTGCAAGACTTGCTTGTCTTCATTTCCAAGGCTTCCCATGGAAATTTCCCTTACTTTGAAAGTGGGTCATATTGGTAGTGATGTTCTTGCTTGTCACTTAGAGTTTGAGACTCAAAGCAGAACAACAAAGCAGAGTCTTTTCTTGAAAGTTCTCAAGAAAAATACAATCTAACTTCACTGATTTTACAGGTTTTGGATGCAAAACCTGAGTTTTGCTGATTTTTTCCTAGAAAATGAGTTTACTGTCACTCAAATCAGGGAATGTGGGCACACAAGAGGAGACCAGGGAAGTGCTGTGTAGGTTTTGTTTGCAGGACCAGTCTTTCCTAGGGTCTGGCATCAGTTTGCTAGTATTTTTAGATGATTTACCCATAGCTCCTTGTCGATCTATTATAAAAAGGCAATGGTTTATGGAGTTCTCGTTTGGGCTAACCTCTTCATTTGGGGTGAATTAACCAGGCAGAAATTGAAGAAATCCTTCTGTAGTATTTCTCACTTTTGCTGTCCACCGCTGACAGGGACAATATCCCTTACCATCCAGCACTGAAATTGATGCTGACTTTGAAGACAGCTGGGAAAGGCTGAAGCCCCCTACCAAGGTACCTGCTGTGGCACTGAGTGGGCAGTTGCCATGGTCTGTCCCTTCCATCCTTGCACACACCATTGGTGCTTCACAAACTCACCCCAGAGGCAAAAGCTTCCCATTTGCCAGCTGTGCACTGAAGCTCAAATGTCTTCAGAAGGAGCCATCCATATTCTCCTGCTCCTCCATGATGGCTCAGTAACACCGAACTCTTTTCTAGTCAAGAGGAACAGCAGAAGCCTGGCTCCACTCTTTGCCAGTCATGATAGTAAAGCCAAACAGAACCATGGTCTGACCCATGAATTCAGACAGCCAGCTCTGCAAACACAAAAGGAGAAGAAAATTTCTGTTGAAGAATGATCATTCTGATGGCTTGCAGCACACTTTTTTCATATGGTTTGGAGTTTTTTTCCTCATGTTGCTAAAAACAGCATCACAAAAAAGGCTTCTTTCTAGTAAGTTAATTTGTAAATCAAATAAGCTCAAAAAAAAAAACCACAAAGCAATAAAAATTAAGGTAGCAATCAATTAGAGACATAGAAAGAAGAAATACAAATAGAAACATTTATCTAGGAGCTAAAGAAGAGGAATATAGTTGACTATCTTCATTTACTAATAAGATTGCTGACTATGAAACAAGAAACCTCTGTCAGTTTTAATACAGTTGTAATTTTCAAAGCTAAAAGCATCCTTTTGCTTTTTGACTCACATTGTTTGAGGCTAAAATTTAACAAAATCAGTCAAAATACTTCTCTAGCCAGTAGGCAAACACTCACCAGATGAGTTTTGCCAGTGGCTGTACCAGATGGGTTAAGCTAGCAGGGGGCAGGCTAGCCATTGCTAGGCAGTCAGCCTCTCTGAGCTTGCCTTTTCCACGTGAAACAATACAGTAGCACTTCAAATCTTCCCTTACATCACCCCACAGTGGCTCTTCAATCACTTACCCACCTGCATTATTCTTTATCTTAATAAATAATAAGGATCAGAATAAGCAAGCATGTGAAGTTTCAATTAAATATCTAAAAGGCCAGTGCTACGGCTGCTGTGCACTACACTCACTTTCCATAGTCATTTAATAACAGTTTTCATTCACAGAAGATAAGCACCAGAATATATAGGACATTGCCCTGGCTGCTTAAAAAAACCCTCTATGTTAATCCCTAGGTAAGCCTGAGATTTTTATCATACAAGCTTCAGAAACTGATAGGAAGGTTTCTACAGCAACATTCACTCACCTACCCACTCAGCACTTAAATTGTAATAGGTCCTTTCATGACAAGTGGTAATCATCCTCTCCCCATGTCATCTCTGCCAGACATTGTCATTGGCACACAAGCAGTGATTTTGCATGGAAAAAAACCTAAACAGGTGGAATGGATTTTACAAACTTTTTTTCCCTGGGCGTCAACCAAGCACAAGATGCATATTTCAGAGGCAACAGCTAAAGAAAAATCTGTCTGAAAAGATTGAATTTGCCTTCCCCATGGCCTTCACAGCACTGGTGCAACCCTTAAGCACAGAGAGGTGTGTGCATACAGAGCGTGTGAGTCCCCGGTCTAAGAGCCTTGTGCTCAGCCTGCCCCTGGCACTGCCCCCGGCACTGCCCCCATCTCCCTGCCTTTCCTATGGCCTAGCTCCTAATGTCAGACAATAGTCCTGCTGGGAAAGAGCAACCTAAGAGCAGCTCTCCTGAGGGAAGTATCAGGCCTGGGAATCATTTTGAAGACTTCAGGCGACGTATAAGAAATGTGAGCGTACCATAGCTATAGGAGCCCTGTGATTCCTCTTATGATAGCATTATGAATGTTTTCCTGCTTTCTGTCATCTTATGTGCAGTGTGCAAGTTCTGTGTGATGGGAGCATTTTCATCTTACAGTTGTGGGCAGCAGCTGCTGTGATACAGACAGCAAACAAACAAAAGGAAGAGAGAATGACAGAGATCTTTAATAGAATTTTTTGTAGTTAAGTTTTTCATGGTCTAACAAAATCTAACAAAATCTATAACCAAAGAGAATGAAGAATCAGATGAGTCAGGTCATTGTAGGGCATCTGATGCTATCACAAGCCATTTGAGCTTTGCTTATATAATTTTATTGTCAAGCACAGCATGATGTTAGGCATGCACATATGTAATACTGAGGCTCTCTGTTCCCAGGTTCCTTGCCCCATTAACCAGCGACATCAATTCATATGTTAAGGGGAGAAAAAAGAAGATATTAAGGATTGCTATGGATTAGAGGTGGACAAAAGAAAATTTCAGCTCAAAATCATTTCAAACCTGCAGTTCAAATCTTTCTCTCTCCTCCTGGTCCAGTCTGAGTGTCTCAGGTTGTGACAACTGCTGTATCTGGCTGCAGACTACTAAGTTTGGGGGGATCTGTGGCTATACGGGTGGTTTGCTCCTGTCTGAAATGAAATATCCATCCAGGGTTATAGTGGAGCCCCATTCTCTGATATAAAACCTATTTGATAATGTAAGACACCCAAGAGCACTCATGTTTCTGAAACAGCCTTGCTTGGCTGCCCTACAAGCAGAGGGGCAAGCTGTCATTTTAAGCAGCAGCTCATCAGATTTCCAGCCATCACCTACTAATTGATCCACCGCAGAGCTTGCACTTCAAGTCTCACTTTCAGAAAAGGGCCGCCTTTTTTCTGCCTTTTTGTTATACCTCCCTGAGGAGCAATCTAACCTGACAAGGCATTTTTCAGACCCACCCACATCAGCATCTTCAGTGGGGATATACAAACCAGTAACCTCCGCTGTCCTCCCAAAAGGGTCTTCAGAGTGAAAAGTCTGGATAGTTTGATTGCATTACATCCCTATCCCTGGCTGCCTTTCTCTCCAGAAAGAAGATGACCAAACGGCCCCTTCTCTGTCCAGCCCTGGAGCCAAAAACAAGGCAAACAAAACTCCCCC
Organism: Psittacula echo; assembly: GCF_963264785.1. NCBI lineage: Eukaryota > Metazoa > Chordata > Aves > Psittaciformes > Psittacidae > Psittacula > Psittacula echo. The sequence continues at coordinate 30,691,588 of NC_137738.1, read as the reverse complement.
TGAAGATGCCCACAGCACAGCTGTCTGTAGGAAAGTAGCTGAGGAGCACTGGGGCAATGCAGGAGAGTAGCGTGTTGCTCTGAAGAGGATGGAAGGGATGAGGGAGAGTTTAGGGGAAAGCATGGTGCTTCACCCAAAGCATGGAAAGGAGTGAGACTTGTCTGAAGGGGCAGGAGGAGAAGCCTGTCTTGCCCTGCTGCAAGGGATGGTGGTGGGAAAAGCAGTAGGGGTGGCTTTTGGGACCTCCTGAGGACAGTCAGCAGGGGAAACCAGGAGCACCCCACTGCTCTGCTGTGACAGCAGCAATGCTGAGGAAACCCTCCAACCTTGCCACTGCAGGCAGTGTGAGGTGCAGCAAACACCCTCACATCAGCTGCACTACCAGAGTGTGACAGCTTGGTCCCCTGCCCCATCTGGGGTGGCCGTCCACCCAAGCCAGTGCTGCTCCATGGGCTCCCAGCCCTCCTCCAACCAGGTCTCCTCTGCACTCCCACAGTGAGCCCACTGCCCTGTGCATCTGCTGTCAGACAGGCCATCTCACCCGGGCCTATCTGCCATCACTGTGATGCAGGGAAGCAGGAGAGTGGGCATCCTGCACACAAGGAGTAGCCCCATTATGAGTGGTTTGGGATTGGGATGCTTCCCATTGTAGGGGTACCCCTCCCCCATTCCCTCTTTTGGATAGGTGCTCTGAAATCCTGCTGCAAACACAGCCTGCTATCAGGGGGAGAGCTATTTACCCTCGTGGCTCATTTATAGGCCATCTTAGAAAAACATATGCTCGCCTGTGCCACGCTGAATGAAGCATGAGGAACTGTCAAAGTCCACATAAGCACCCCCTGCTTACTTCGCCAGCTGGTTGGGGCGCAGGGGTGCCAGGCACTGTGCATTGCTGGGGATGGATGTAGAATAAGGATCCAGGGAGGATGTGGAATAAGGATCCACTGAGTAGAGAGCTCATTTCTGATCACTGGGGAATTTCATGCTCCATCGGTACCACAACTTCGCACACAGATGAAATATTATGCGGAGCAAGAACCCCTTCATCATATAAATCAAACCGAGGAAGCATGAACAAAGCCCTTTCTGTATTCCTTCCCAAGTGCCCCGCTGCTTTGCAGAGTGAATGCTACAAACTGAACTTAATGACTGAAGCCTTTTGCTAAGAAAAGATTAATTTTATGCTTTTCCCAGGCTGGCTGCAGACTCATTCCTGGGGCTGTCAGAGAGCTAACCTTTCCCTGTTAATCTGTCTTCCATCTTAATGAGGGTACAACAAAGCAAAAGTACTCTTAGACTTAAAACCAAGAATGCATTAAATGGCAGAGTATAAACCACTTTCTGCAGAGGGGGTGAGCAACCAGCACTGATAACAATATTGAAAGTGAGGATTAAGTAGCAGAGCACTGAGGGAGCCAGCATATGGCAGCCTATTGACCTGTCCCATATGCAGCAGCTATTGTTTCCTCCCCACTGTACCGCAACAGCCAGCTCCACTCTCTCCACCCCTTGCCCTCCCGCTTGCTCGCTTCTCTTGCAGCAGGAGGGCCAAGGCTGGGATCTGCTAAAACTTGACATTTACACATGAATTGTGCAATGGTGCAGCGCAGAGAGCCAGGGTGACCTGGGACACTAAGCACTGTCTTGGTAATTAGGCTTGGCATTAAAAAAGGCCAGCAGCAACAGCTATTGGAGAAGTTGCCCTGGGTGTGATGGTGAAGAGGGCTTTACAGCAGCAAATCCTGGCTTCTCACTTTCTTAGGCAAGGCAGGGTGGGGAAGGATCGGCTTTAACTGCTGAAATGCTATTTTTTGGCATGGTTGGCAGAGCTTGTAAGGAATGAATTTCCAGATCTGAAGGCTTTTTCACTGAGCAATAGCAGGAGAATGCTGAAATCTTCACCATCCAAAATAAGCAGAGCAGCTTCTAGTAGGGGCTTGTCCACATGTGGGGAGATCCTACCGGGGACCAGTCATGGGTGTTTTTTCAGCTCCTGGTTGAATGGTGAGAGACTCAATCCAAATTTTGATCATGTTCAGGCAGAAGATGTTGGTTGCAAAGCCTGAGCCACTTGTTCTCATTGGCCTGGAGTGGCTGATGAGGAGCTGCCAGGTCTCATGCACTGGTCTTTTGGTTGAGTTCTGCTTCATCTACCCTTCACCAGGGCATTGCTGCAGAGCCACATGGTCCTGGGGTCCTGGGCTGGGCCGTACAATGGTGTTCAGTCCAGTTCCTCCTTTTCCTTTCCAAAACGTGCAACTTTTTCTGCTCATCCCCACAGCTCATATCTATCACTGATAACACTGCACAGAGAAGGTTGAGCATGGGGAAGTACATCACTTGCCTGACAGTGTTGTGGGCAGCTCCAGGGGTGGTGTAGACCTATAGCTGCCTTGGATGCCCCCACAGATGCATTACTGGGACTCCCCAGCAGCCATCAAATGGCAGGACAACATCAGAGGCACAAAATCCAAACCCAAATGAAACCTAAGGGCAGGCACCCACCTTTCCTTAGTGAGTTATTTGCTCTTACTCAACTGACTGATACGAAGAGACCTCGTGGGCAGAACTGGATCCCACATAATCCTCTATGAAAAGATACTGATACCTGCTGCTGCTTGTAGCAGTTCCTGGCAGCTTTCGCAATGTAGGATAACCAAAGGACTCCCAAACTAAAATGACACAGCTATTTCTAAATCCTACAAGCCGTTAATCCCAAACACGTTTCTTAACCAGAACTATACACATTTGTTTAATTTCTATCTAAACCCATAAACTAAGCCTCATTCATTGGTGAGATTTCAAACTTCTTGAGAAAAGCTTGAACTACCAGGCCTTTTAAAAGCTTTTGGAGCAAAGGTGTTACTCCCCACAAAGCCACCTTTACCTGCATTTTTCAGGCATCCCTGCATTACATATTGAGAGCTCCACTTTCCCTCCTGTGCGTGCACAGCAGTTGAGTCGATATTGCCACAAGTGCAAGGACAATGCACATCAAGGAAAGAAAAGGTGCTCTTCCTGTTGTAAGATAATATTAGTCACCATGACCTGAATTATGTTCTATCAGTCAATGGATACTAAGAAAAACTTCTTCACTATGCTTGTTGCCAACCATGGGAGCAGGCTGCCAGGGCAGCTGCGTAACCTTCATCCTCGGAGATAATCAAAACCCAGCTGGACATTGACCTAGACAATCTGGTCATCTTGGCCCTGCTTTGAGCAGTTTCATCAGCTGCAGGTCAGCTCCCATGCTGGCAAAGGCTGCTTTCCCACTGGAGATGGAAAGCACAGGGATAGTACTTGCTTGCATGGAGCGGAGATGGCATTGCATGCACTGCACAAGCCCTGCTGAGGAGCAGCTTGTCCTGGTTTGGCCAAGCACCACACTCAAAGTGTCACACAGCTTAAGTCAGAGCCTGCACATGTTCCTCCTCCTCTGACGGTGCCAGAGGTTTGCCTGCAGTGTACAGTGTGGCAATCAGTATATAGCTTTCCTTGCTGGGGTCAGTCAAAATACAAGATGGGATTTTCTTAGTGCATTCCTGATCAAACCGGCTAAGAAAGTTTCGGAAGCAATAAGAAGTATTTAGCCATCACCTCCCTGCTTTCTATTCTGTCTGCTTCCAAATTATCCTCTCCCTCCAAGTCACACACTATGCCCTCTTAAACCATAATCCCCCACTTTCACTGTCTGACCTGTCTTTCCACCCTGTATCTTCCAAAGAGAAATCACACCTGATTAAATCCAAATGAAGCCCCCACCCTCCAGCAGAGAAGGGGCAGAGGGAGCTTGTCCACGATGCCCTGCCTATTGCCTGCCATGCTGTACCACACTGCAGGTGATGCTCAGGTACCATTGAGAATCAGAGGCATTGATAACACAAGGATGGGGCTCTACTGATCAGGAGCAGGAGCTGCAGGCAGTCAGTGGAGCTGGAAACTGAGAACAAGGAAACTTTATAAAACCAGTAGGAAAGAGACTCAAGACTTCAAGGAGAGGCAGCTACAAACTATGACTGGTGAAATATCTTCCTTTAAAGGCTGGTGGTGAAAGCATGGCAAAAGCTGCTCAGGCTCCCTCAGTGCTGTGCTTCCTGGTGGGGGTGAGTGCAGGGAGCAAAGCCTCTATGTGATTTATCTGTTACACACTGAATTAAGCTGAAGGCCAGCACGTCCTGTGAGCACCAAGGACCTGTCAGTAGCTGAATGGGAGCATTGTGCGTCAGCTGCTGCTGTCAGAAACCAGGTCTGCAGTTGGCAACTGTCTGCAGAAGCTCTTTTCTGGCAAGGAGCACTTTAATTGCTCGCTCACTTGGTGGCATCAGTGCAGATGCTTGTACCTTTGTGTTCCTGTTGCAGGGAAGGCTTTTCACCAGGGTCTGTGCCACAGGAGGCAGGGGAGGAGAGCACTTCTTAATAGGAAAGAGGTGAGATCCCATCGGCAGAACGAGAGAAAGTAAGGCAGGGCAATCTCACCTATGCTATGTGGCCTTAGAGAACGAATGTGAAAGCAAGAAGACCAAACCCGTGTGACAAATCCCTGACTTAGTTCGACTCAGGCTTTTGGAGGGGTCACACAAAGGTTTGGAACATCTGAGCACTTGAAAACTTTTTCTTTAGGAACAGGTGGGCTGGAGTTGTCACATTTCTTTGCTTTTTGTATGCTGGGACAGCAGATGAACATGCTCGAGCCTTCAAGTCAATATACTGGAGCTGGGCTTAATGAGCAGAAACTCTGTGATTTTGCCCTTCTTTCACCCCAAGTTTTACATTATCTTAATTCAGCTGATTCATGTCAAGCCTGACATGCACCACGAGGAGGATGAGGAGACCTTGGGAGCTCTTTGCCAGTGTCCTCTCTGTAGCTAGCTGACTTGAAGCAACAGGCTGCACTCCAAGGGAAAAACTCCGCCTGGAAGAAGAGAATAGTGGGTGCCTTTATTCTGTTTGTAACTTCTCTGAAGTAACAGGAGTCACACTGCAGATTAATTTGGACCAGGGTTTTTACTTGACCATTGCTAGAAAGGAAGGTTGCTCAGGTCTGAGACACTGCACTGAGACACAAAGACACTGCATCCTTTGTAATGCAAATGTGTTTTCTGCTTCAATAGGCTTCAGAGAATGATGGACAAAAAAAACATTGTACAGAGATGTCTGTGGCTTCACATTTATTCTTCTGTGATGTATAACTTCAAAAGAAGTCATTTTAATTTGACAGATGGACATTTAATCACAAATAATAACGTATACTGGTTCCTAAGTCACAAGCGCATGGTACCTCTGCACCTGTAGCCACTCTCCCTTCCTTACAAAAGAAGCTTCCCCTCTTCCAGATCATATAGATCATTTCAAAACCTGCCTGCCCCTCCAGGCAGATCCATCCAGCAAAGCCCTACAAACGCCTGTCATTGCTTGCATGGCAGACTGCAGGGTAGTGAGACACTGTCTTACTGGTGTGGGGTTCACTTCAGCAGCTTTGAAACTGTCCTGAAAACTGTGTGAACGCGTCTTGCCTCCTAATTGCTACAGATGGAGCAGAAGGCGTTACTTTGAGTGTTAGGTGGATGAATTGGTTGGGGTCTGGACTGAAAAGGCATATCCTGGGTGGAAATGCTGTAACCTTCAGGTTACAGCTGGTTTTAGCCTGTTTCCCTAAGGAAACAAGGCTTATAGGATCAAGCTTTGTGAGTTCATCTGCTACTATGTGCTGCCAATAACTTTTCAACTTACTGGTCAGTTTCCACCATTTTGTCAGGATTGTAGAGGTCTAAAAGCTGTGATTTTTCTTCCAGGTTGTGAAAATAAACTATGAAGCAATGGAAAAAAATCTTGCCAATGTTCCCTTAGGTGAAAGAGATGATGATAAACTCATCTCTAATAGACAATGGATAACTTGATAGGAAGGATGGGAAGTAGAGGATGAAAGATGCTGTGAAGCAGACAATTGCACTGCAATTGCTCCCTGAGCCACTTCAAACACCTTACCTTCTGACTCATCTTTGCAAGAGGCGACTTGCAAAATAATGTCACCTCTTCCAACCACAGGCCCCAAAATAGTGGCTAGGTTCTCAGAAGAGTACCCATGTTGCTAAAAGATGGGCCAGAAGCAGCATCCCAGAAGCCACTTGATGCTGAGCACTCTGGCGGGTTCATACTGTCGTGGGAGCAAAACTTCCCGGAAACTCCTTGACTGGGGCTGAGCAGCCCTGGAGCACTTGTCCCTGGACAGCCAAAGTGCCCCACCGTGTTTGTAATGGCTCTACTGTGATATAGGGTGTGTTGGAGAAGCAAGCAGTATGGAGATGCTTTAAAGGAACAGCAAAATTTGGCTTGTTCTGAAGTCTCATAGAGATTTCTTTTTCTTTTGGATACTTGCCTGCCAGTTGCAGCCGTTCCACAGGGACAGCAGTGAAAGCCTCAGTCCTCCACTCATGCCACCACCCCAGCTGGCCAGAAACCTGCTCACTGTACAGAGGAAAGGCAAACACAGAGATGACAAATACAGGGAGCTACAGACTGGTCATTTCCTTCAGCTCTCCAGCAAAGGAGACAAGTGTTTCCTTCCTCATCAAAGCCCTTATTCCTTCTCATACTTCTGCCACATTTGCAGGACATGAGGGTCAGTAGCACTGGAATAGTGGTGGGGACAAGGACACCTCAGCACTGGCCTCATGCATTTGATGGAAACGAAACACAAAACTCCTCTGTGCTCTGTCCTTCCTTTCCAGCACACTACCCCCTGGTTTCTGTTGTTAAAATCTAGAAGGCAGTGTATTTTCATTGACTGCTGTGAAGTTTGAAGAGAGCATCACTACCAGACCATGGGCTGGAAACGGCATGTCTGGTGTGCAGAGACCACAAGCCAGTGGTTGCTCATGTCCACCTGCTTATGGCCATCTGCTGCCTCTTGTCTTGCATTTGATTAACGAGGCTTCCTGGGGCAGAGACAACCTTTTTAGGCTGCGCTCGGCACAATGGAGCTGCAGTCAGGATTAGGTGTTATGACAATAATAATGAATACAATGATGCTAAATCCAGTTGACAGGTACATGACAAGAACAATGGGGCTGAGACACGGACTGTTGCTAAGACACCTAATGCTGTCTGTGTGGCAGCATTAGGAAGAAAGGAGGTTATTTCATATTGAGACCTGCCTGGACGTGTACACATAGGCTCTATCCTGCTCCTATCCTTCCATTCAGAAGTCACTTAGTTTCACTAGAGTTTCCACAGATGGGCAACATGCAGTTTGTAAGGTTGAATTTACAGTCAAGCACTGAGGCAGTGATATCCAGAGAAATTTAGGCTGGTGGCTAGAGCTGAGATTCATTTTAGAAGGCACTAAAACCCACATGATTTGTACTTGCAAGAAGTGTTGTTTCTGGTTTTAAAGGATTTAATTCAAGTCTGGGTCATGTTTTCTAGGCAGTCTGGAGATATTCCAGAGGATTCCGCTTGCGATACTAGCGCTCATTTAATACAGGGGGTATGTGTCCAACAGACAGGAAGCACTCTATAACATGTTGGGTCTGTGTTTAGAAATAGGCTGAGGAGATTTAGAAATTTTGTGGATTTGCCTGCCTTTGAAGTCAAATCAGCTTGAGCCAAAAAACTTTGAATGCAAGCTGGAAAGCCATTTCAGGGCTTTGTATTGCTGTCATGGGCTTAAGAGAAGCCCAGGGACAGCTCCTCCTCAGCGTGACATGCTGCTTCAAGTGGGTTTGGCTCCAAAAATCTCCTAACCAGGTACCACACTTCTGTAACTATGGGAGAAATTTGGATTTGCCTACTGATGGAGACCCAGTTCAAGAGGGTCTGACAATCCCTGTATGCTCTGCTCCTAGGCTGAGACCTGCAGCACTCTGCTCCCTCTCCTGCTGCAGCCCCATCACGCGTTGACACCACTATCGTCCAGGTCACCAGAAAGGACTGGGTCTCGCAGCAGTGCCCTTGGAGAGCAGCCCCTATGGGTTGGATAGAAAGACGGTGTTTTCTTTGTCTCCTTTTGTGTTTTGTGGCACAAGCCTCATATTACTTTGCTCCAAATTCAGACTTTCTTTTTAAAGGCAGTGGAGCAGAGCAGCAGGAACAACACAGGAGTAGGAGGGGAGGAGGCACCCGCCAACAGTGCAGCACACAACATGGTCCTCATCATCCGGCTCCCTCTCATCTCTCTTTCTCCTCTCTCTCACGCACACACAAAGAAGTTGATATTTGGTTTAAAATAAAGCAGAGTAATTTAAAACACACACTTTGCAGGCAAACCACTGATCAGTGTAAACAAAGCATTAAACTGAAAAGATCCATATGCACTCGTTATCAGCTATTGCTTTTTTTTTTTTTTAAGGAAATCTAATACATTTAAAATAAACCCATAGCATGAAACAAAATAAACTATGGTCTTGGTTAGTTTGGTTTGATTTTTTAATTTAATGAGGAAAAGAATCCTGTGATAAAGTAATCCTTTCAGAGGGAAAGGCCTGGGCAACGATGAACATGTCAGTCACATGCTGAGGGAAGATTAAAGTCTAGTATGAGTCTCTTTCCCACAGTTTTCAGAGCATTGCAATATTTCTGTGCTTAGAATAGCCCAGAATATCCTCCAGAGCCCTCGCAGCTCTTCACAGAGAAGAAGAGAAGCCCTGTGAAGACACACTGGCAAGTCATTGAATCATAGAATAGGTTGAGTTAGGAGGGACCTTCAAAGGTCATCTATTCCAATGGCAATGAGCAGGGACATCTTGAACTAGATCAGGTTGCCATTATCTTCCAACACTCGGGAGTTGAAGAAATCTGTTACAAGCTGCCCACACTAGGCCCCTAGAAGAGGGATCAGACTTTGGGGATTTTGATACAACTACATTTGGTGGGGAGCTTTACAAAGAAGCCAACAGCAGCTAACAGCATAACTCCCACCAGGAGTGGGCAGAGGGCATTTTCCTTTCAAAGTCTGACTATTTTTCACCTAAAAAGTTCCTCAATGATGTGGCTGGTACCAACGTGTAACCTATATCCTTTTTACCCAGTGTCACCACTGCTTGGAGAGGAGACAGTTAATTACACATGTATATTAGTTACAGACCCGGACAAATTAGACAACTTGTTTTTATGACCTTGTCTTAAAAAAGATGTGACCTTCATGTGAAGCCTCCCAGTTCAGCCTGAGGAAGTGCAGCCCCACTACAGAGTAACCTTGTGCTGGGCCAGGGCACCTGGAGCAGGTAAACCCCAGGCTCTGAATTTAGTATGCACAATTACATAAAGTCCAGGCTGAGAAAACTACAAAGATATTGATTTTCTCTAATATTTGTGACACGGAGCAGTTCAGGAAGCAATAGGCATATAGAGGATATAGATGTAGATATACATACAGATATAAAGACGGGTACAGATATGGATACAGAGACGGGTACAGGTATGGATATGGACGCAGACACAAATACAGAGGCAGTTCTAATGCAATAACAACTAACAAGGTGGGAAGGCTCTGAGAGACAGGAGTCAGGATGGGGGAGAATTTAACCCAGATGAGCTCTCCAGACCCAGACCATCACATTAGATGAGGTTTTGAATCTTTCTCTGTAATTTTATGATGCAGCCAGAGCCAGCCATGACAACTGTGGCAGAGCCACTGGGAACACAGCTTCCTTTTGAACAAAAACCACTTTGTGTTTGGTGAAAAATGGGAGCAATGAGGAAGATTGAAAGCAGGGAAGTGGAAGGTTTCATTATTGTCACAGAGTTAAATATTTTGATTTCTCAGGAACAGCCTTTTAATGTGACTGCTTTTCAGGGGTTATTATCTCTACTGCAACATGTTAACTAGAAAGTCAAAATTGACACAGAATGCTTCAGTCAAACTTAAATATCTTCTGTTATCTTTCATGGAGTACTGTGGGGATTTTTTTGTTAGGGTTTGGTTTCTGGTTTTCCCTCTCATTCCTATCTGGAACAAGAGGAAATGCTGAAGTCCCAGACCCAAGGGAAAGTGAAGCATCCCTCCTTTTCACAGTGCTCTGTAAATGATGCCATACTGAGGGGTGTCTGCTTTACTGCCCTTTGTATTTTATGAGCTCACTTATATCACCTCTAGCCCTGCTCATGGAGCTCTGCAAGCTTCTGGAGCGAGGAGAGCAATAACTGGGAGGTAACAGTACCAGTATGATGGTTTAGCGTAGGTGACTGGGAAGGAAAGGTTGTTCACAAAAGACTGAAAGCTAAGGCAGGGGAATGATGTTCCTGCCTTCACCATAGGCAGCAGCCTGCCTCTCTGTGCCTGCTTCCCCCTGCCTGCAGAGGCAGCAAGGATGCTCTCTTTCCATGATTAAGCGCTTCAGGTGAAGGGCTACAGAATAACACAGTGGAATAAGTTTTGTCACCACCTCCGGACATCATCCACATCCAGTAAGAGTGGGAGCTTCTGATTTAATATCTGGGGGCAGAGGTTTGCATCTGCCCTCAGCTCAGAAAATTACCAGCTTTGTAGAGCGGAAGCCTGGTGCAAATGGGCAAAGCTCCTGCTTCTGCTGCCTGTGAATCCTGTGTGTGGAACACAAGGAGGGAGTGAAAACACAGACTCCTACCCCCTGTAATAAGTAAGTGAGAGAAGAGAGTAATTTCCTCTCATCCTGGTGAGTGGCGGGGCTGTCTGGCCCTGCAACATCTGCATGTTCTTACAGCTCAAGGAAGTGTATAATCCCACCCTGAAAGAAAGTGGTTTCTTATGAAAAACCCAAAGATCCCCACCCTGGAGTCTGCAGACAACTGAAATGGTTGTCCCAACAGATGCTAGCAATTAGACATGGAGAGCAGGCCTGCCAGGGGGGCTGAGGGCTGCCCTGGCACTTTGGGCACACAGGCCACGGCGGGAGGCCACACTGCAGCTCCAGAGAACACTGGATTAGACCCAGAGCACAGGGCTGGGTGAGGCAGAGGGAAACTGCTACTGTGGCACTACAGAGAGATCTGGAACAGGAGTGCCCAGTCAAGACCCCCATTCAACTCCTCCTTCCCTTCTGACCCACATGTAGTCCTCAGAGAAGGGGTAGTAACAGGCGGGAGGGGAAGCAATGCACTGCTAGAAACCCTGGGTGGCCAGAGCACAAGCATCCTATGATGGTGACGGCATGCCCTGTCAGGTGCCCACACTGGTAGTGGCTGAGACCTGGGAGCCCCATAAGGCCCAAACAATGGGCTCTTCTCCAGCCTCCTGCCTTGTCTCCCTTTTTAGTAGGTGAAGAGGCAAAGAGGAGAGGCTGAGCCTCATGAATTTACGGTTTCAGGATTTTCTTTCACAACTGGGTATTCCTCATGTCCTGTGATGACTCTAGAAATCGTGGGGTTTTGAAAATAATAAAAGTGAAGAAAGACATCATTTGTTGGGCACAGGGAGAATTTCTTGTCTTGCATCCCCCATGCTGTATGCCCAGCTCCTCCACAGGCACCAGTAGCACCCACTGGCAGGGGATGGCAGAGCAGGTTCATGGGGGTCAGCAAGCAGCCACAAGCCAAACTTGCAATGGTGGCAGTCCCCTGCCTTCCCCCTGACAGGCTACCTCTCTTCTATCAATCTAGCAAGTAAAAGAAGTTATTAAACAAATATAGATTAACTCCTTCCCTTGTCAGTGTTCTCAAGAATATAGGAGGGGTTTGAAAGACCCACAGTCAGGCTGCAGCACCGTAATGTCACCAAGTCTCACTGTCCCTACAGGGAAGCAGCAAGCTTCATCCCAGGCAGAATTTCACTTGGAAAAGGCAGATATTACAGTCAGTCTATGAAGTTCACCAGGGACCTCATTATTGTTAATTACTTTAAATAGAAGATGTTGGATACTCTGGTGGTGGGGAAAAGGCACAGAGAGAGAAAGGGAAAGAAACACAATAAGCCTTGAAATCTGCTGGGAGAGGTACACATTTCCCAGCAGTACTGTTTGAAGGATCTCATCTGGAAACTCACTTTCCCCAGCTCTGGGGGAGAGGTAAGCCCACTGCCGCCCAGGCCCACTCAGCTCCTACCAGCTCTGGGGTGCTGGTAATCCTTGCTGCCTCCCTGCTTTCCTTGCACACTAACTCTTGCCTAAGACAGGGATCACAAACCAGGTTAGCTGTGATTCATGTGAAAATTTGCTTTTCCTGACTCGGTTGGAAATTCTGAACAAAGTAGGCCACTTTGGGAGGGAAATGCTTCAGTACTCCGTCTGCTTACAGAAGGTGTTCCCAATCTCCTCTGCAATCTGCAATTGGTCACACCAAAGCCCTGGAGAGGAATATGCCTGAAGGTGTGCTGTGGGGGAGGATGCAGGCACAGTGACCCTGGAGCATCCTTCCTCTCCCATTTCAGTGAATGGGAACCTGCCCCTTTTTGTGGACCCATTTGCAAATGCTAACTGTAATTAGCATATTGCAGGCAGGACATTTGTCATTTGCTAGAATACTAAATGTCTTAGAGAGTGCAGAAAATTAACGGGCATGAGTAAAGTATTTGATATGTAATTTTTCATGGACTCCACAATAATTAATGTGGCTTTAGCTAGCAGATTGGTTAAAACTCCAGAGCTGAAGGGAGCTAGCTGTACACTTCATTCCCACCACGAGTGTGAGAATCCCTGAAAACCACTTTGAAAAATTAGGGAGGAATATTCCTCCCACACACTGGTACTTAACTTTGATATGTGTGTGTGGGCCTCCCAAATGAATGAAGGGTGATATTGCAGCAGGGTTTGGGACTGGGAAATGAAAGCTGCAAGATTTAGATGGTGATGGTTCCCAAGGATCCAAGCCAAAGGGATGGTCCTGATAGGCAGAGGTGACATGGGCTTAACTGAGGATACTCCATGAAACAAAGGCACAGGTCTGCATTACAAACCTTGCCCGTCACAGTGAGGGGAAAGGGAAGCCAGTTTCAGGCTATTAACATTTATTTAATGAAAGATGGACCAGATAGGCCCACTTTAAAAAGTAGTTCAGGGCACTTTCTGGTTCACACGCATTCATCTACAAATCAGCTGCCAGAGCTGTGCTTTGTGGATCATAACTGGAGGTGTCACATGGATTTCTAAAAGCCTGCTTCCTGGAAAAGGGCAACTCTGAATGCAAACAGAAAGTCTGGCTGTAGAGCTGTCAGAAGGATCCCACACAAGGCAGTCGTTAAGAATTAATGCAGGATGGTTTACCTTTGGGTCACCTACTGAAAACGCTAACCCTACAGAGAGCTACAGGCAGTGACAGGCAAAAGCTGTCAGGAAGCTTCTTATTGTGATCTCTGATGGAAACAGAGTGAAACTCAGATCAGTTTCAGATGCCTGTTGAAAAAGAGAACTGAAAGTAAGAAATAGAGGCTTGTTCTAGGACCTTAATTCAATAGGCCCAGCTTTCATGTCTGGGGTTTTTTAATCATAACTGCAGTTTCTTTGCTTTTAGACCTTTTCAGTAAGAAAAAGTTCTGACACCAATACAATGCAATCTGATGTTAAAAACATTAAGATAGCGCTGAACCAATTTGCAGACTATAAAGTTTTGTTATTATATAAAAAGAAAGCTATTAATATCTAGGAGGTTGAAAAGCATCATATTATACCCTTACAAAAACTATCTACAACCTTATATTTGACTTTTTTTGAGGACTGTTAGTATCTGGAAAGAAAATAGTTGTTTCTGGAGGAAGTTTACTTCTGATGGGTAATGGAGAATTGTAACTGAACTTGCTTGGCTGCTTGTGGGAGCCCCTAGCATAGGGGCATATGAAGCAGCTCCTAAAGACTGTAGCTCTGATAGTTGCAAAATGATTGCTTTTGAGAATAACCAGATAAAGTCAATGAGCCACCTGCCAGTGCAATCTCATTTCTGTACTACCCACTTGTTTTCTTCCCCCTTATATGTTCCTGAAAATGCAAGGACAAGAAATTCTCCTGGAAGGAGTGTATTTAATAGGATGTATCTTTTGCCCATTCTAGCTCTTGGAAATTGTGTTTTGATTTATTATGTGTGGTTTGGCAAATTTGCTTTTGCAAGCTGCAGGCAATTGTCTGTAGAAACCATGCTTGCTCTGAACGCAATGAGCAGAGAGGCCTCTGATGGGCTCCTTAGAGACCACCGTGAATGGAGCCAATAAAACAGAAAGCCAAAGGAAATATTTGTGTTACAGTCCAGGAAGAATCAGACCTTGGTTTTATCAGCCTCCTCAGTCTTCCATGATGGAAACCTTCTCTAAATGCCCTCACCATTAAGTCAAGGTAAACACACTTTGCATCCTCAGTCCAGAAATACAAAATATCCTCTGGCACGCCAGCACTCCTGGACTGTCAGCATCCCTGGTACAAGGCTCAGCCTCTTCTCCAGGAGAGAGAAACACTGATGTCGGGTGCACAGTGGCTCATGCTGCATGTCCTGGAGCAATGCCTGGGAGGGCAGCAACTTGGTGCCACTCACTTTAACATTGTGGGGTTTAGTACAGCTGAGGTCTGGGAAAATCCTTATGTAGTGAACTCGGCAAAATCAGCCTATGGTCTCAGTCTGCTCATGTACAGCAGACATCTGTAGGTCCTACAACCATCCTGGCTCCTGGCGCCATTTCTTCCTGCCCGTTGATGCTGGAATGGCAAAGGCAACAGCCCTGGGTGGGAGCTCAGGAAACACATGTGATGCTTTTTGATCTGCTGCCTGTCTGGATATTACTGGAGAGCTGATGGACAGGGTGGTCCACATGCACCAGCAAACCAGGCATGAGCAAACCTCATGCACCCACATTAGAAATGCTGTGGCTGGATAGTTTTTCCCAAGCTCCAGCCAGCCCCAGAGAGCAGGACCTGCCAGGGCACAGCATATTTATGGAAGGGTAAAATTCCAATCTTTGCAGGTCAAGGCCCATGCAACATTCAAATCCCACTGAAGTGTGTCCTGATCAGAGAACCTGGGACAGCATTTCAGCTTACTGTGGGTGGATACACTGAGAAAAGCTGTGCAACAAGTTTCACACCGAGTTGCCCCTTGCTGATGATAACATAGGAATCTGTCATTGATCCTTCTGGGCTCTAGGGTGATTATTCCTGTGGATGCAGTTGCTCATGTGCGTAAGTGTGTGTGGGAATGGGGCCTTTGGCTGGTACCACTTAGCAGAGTTTTTCTCACAGCCTTGACAAGGGTTTTACTCCTAAATCTCCTTAATGATTCCAAGGCACTCCCACGTTCATTCCCTGTTTAACACGGCTAAGCAGAGCAATAAAGAAGGGGTGAGGAGCCTACAAATGCATGAGGCTCAGCAAGGCGCTGGGCTGAAGTCCTAAGTAGCAGCAATGGCTTTTTCTGCTGGTGTATTTGCTGTCCTCACAGCTAAAAGTTATGGCTGTACTTTTTGGCTAAGAAATGCCTGTATTTTCTTTCTGACTCTGCACTGTTAGGTACTGCATGTTTCCAGCACAGTGTTCAGCTGTTGGTCACGAGCCCCTTCACAGCACTGCCACAGCGAAGGCTGTCTGTTCAAAACCAGCAGCACCTTGCAGCATCTTGATTTTCGAGGGAAGTGATCACATTAGAGTCCTTCCAAGAGTCTCTTCTTCACTGTTGTTGGAAGGAAGTAAGGGCTTCCCTGTGCACTTCAAGGAAAGGAATTTTGCCTCTGGATGCTTTACTATTGTTGGTGCTTTTGACTTGCGCCTGGATGCAAAATTCAGCAAGAGTCCTCAATGTCTAACCATCCCGCGAACACATGGATGCTGCATGAAAGTTTTAGGGGTTTACCCTGATGGGCATTTCACAGTAGGATTGCAACCTTATGGAGGAGCTGCACAGTTTGCTGCTTTTCCAGAGCAGCCAGCGTCACCATGCCTAGAAGCCTCTGTCCCAGCAATGATGTTTCTGCTCTGATGGTTCTTGATAAGCAGACGCGTATCTCCCTTCCTTGGCCAAGCCGGTGCAGATGGCAACCCGCCATGCACTGCACAAGCAGCAAAAGCTGATCTTTCCTATGCATGACTGTGATGTTTACTCCCCACATAAGGGTCCATCCAGAAACCCAGTCACCCCTGTACCAAAGCACCTTCCCATCTTTCCTCTGCCAGATACAAATGGCCCTGGGAGGTAAGGAAGCATCACAAGCATTTCACAGAGTCTATGGCCCCCATCAATCACTGATGTCAGTCACTCAGCAGGATCTGCACTTTGGCAACTTGCGCATGGTCTGGCACACAATGTCTGCACAGAGAAGGGCACACATGCATTGGGGTGGAGCCAGCAGCTGAATCTGACTCTCAGCAGCCTCTGTGAAGTGCTTGAAATGCAAGGTCATCCTCAGCATTGTCTTTCCTTGGCAGTGTCTGGGTGCTCTGTGTTATCTGTGGCACTCACCAAGGAGTAGTGCCTCGCTATGTGGGCAAGATCAAGAGGAGAGATGGTGCTAAAAGTGCGCAGCAGCCCACTCCTCCACTTGAGTGCTCATCCACATCATTACTACTGCAGACCACCAGGACCATTGCAAGCAAAAGGTCTTCAAGTGCAAAAACCACCCAAAGTCACTAGTAAGCAGGCCAATGAGACTCCTGAAAAAGTCATAAAAAGACCACAAAAATGTTATCCAAAACACATATGCAAATCTGAATTCACTTTTCCAGAAACTCGTGTGAATAACTTTACCTGTAGAAGGTGAATTATTGTGAGCAGACACTCTCTCAGGACCTGGCTCCCAGTGCAGCTCTCTGACATGTGTATTGTGTGAGGGTGAAGGAGGAAGTTGCTCGTACGCCTTCAGCAATCTGTCATCCCCAGGTTCAGGCTGCAGTGAACAAGTGCCAGCATCACGCACCATTTAATTAACCTTTCTGCAAGTTGTAAGATGAGCCACCTCCATTCACCACGAGATTTATTTCAGCACTACATGATGGCAACAAAAAATAGATACTACAATTTAAGGGAGCGTAATAGGGGCAATACAGTTCCATTAGAGATATTGGTTTAGCATAACGGAGCATTCTGATTTTTTACAGTCTTGCAAATTCATTCTGTTTCTCATACGTCAAGGTTCCTGAAAAATACTCATATCATATTCGTTTCTCCTTCGCACGTGTGTGAAATGCACCCTGGGCCTGTGAAGTGGAACTGCAGCGTCAGAGATCCACAGATGTTTTGCCTGCACCATATGGTACGTTAGGCACCGTTCCCCACAGAGCGGCTTCTTGCTCTGAAAGTCAATGTTTTTCCCACACATGGGAAAACCAAATGGAGTGGCTATAAAAGGGAATATGAAAGAGCAAAACAGCAACCAACGAATCAAAGAAAGCTGGCCTGAAAAAACAACCCAGAAAGAGTAAGTAGATTTAGCTATCATTATGCACACTGGTAGAATAATGTTCACCCTTCAGTGAACACTGTGAATTTAAAGCATGTATGAAGAGTATATTAGATGATATGCTAAGTTGTATCCCAGACTTATATACTATTGTTAGCTCGTACTCCAGCATTCAAGCACTTAACTACAGAGAGCTCTGGAGAACTGACTTTTTATAACTGTCTGTGTTTTGTCAGGGGGATGGAATATTGTTAGCACAGCTTGCAAATATCATTACTGGAAAACTTAGAGTGTTTCTACAGCATCTGTCATTTAACTACACCCAGTGCAGTAAGGATTAATTAATTTTAAATTGACAAAAAAATAAACAGAAAACAAATGGATTAAGGTAATACAAGACTTCCTAACTCCTCAGCCTATATGACCTAACTCTGCCTGTCAATCATATAGTCATGTTCGAAAAGATTTTCTAAGGCACCAATGTCAATAAGACATCTATGGTAAACCCTGTTTGACCTTTCTGGGGGCAATGTACCTAGCTCCCAGCTACAGCTGTGCAAGTCTTCCCCGGGAGACATAACCAGCCCTCCCTTTGCCTGTCACTTTGGGCCATGCTCTAACAGCTTTTCATAAATGTATTCCTGCTGTAGAAATAACCCTTTAGGCAGGATGCAAAGAGCATCAGCTCTAGTCAGAGCTACAAACTGAGTGTAAAAAGCACACCGTTTGCTGTAGCCCCTGGGTTCTTCCTTGAGAATATGCCACCAAAACCTGATCCAATTGTGAATCCCACACTTGCTCAGAGAAATCTGGCCAGGAGCAGGAGACACAGCTCCATTTTAAAGCCTGTGAGTCTGCAACTGTGCCATTCGACATGGGATTGTGAGGTGAGACTTTGGGAGGGACGGTAGAGCCCTTCATACCCCAAGAAGTTTTGGACCTGACAAGATCACAGGCACTTCGTGCATCTCCTGCATGGTAGCCAGGATTAAGGAAAAGAAAACACTCCCAATGAAAGCTGTACCTATATGTAGTAAAAGATACATGTATGTGGTTCTCCAGCCCATGGAAATAGGAAACCCACTGATGTTCATTGTGTATGTAGACTCTGCTCTCCAGATCCTTTTTCTGTGGGCACATTTCTTTTATAAAGGACACCCCGCAGGCTTCAGAGGGACAAGTCATTCAGGTTTTAGGCAGTGCTGCATTGCTGCTGGTGTGAGCAAGCTGAAGGCAGCAAATAACCGGATTTCAAACCATCATTTGGACATCTCAGGCTGAAGTAAATGCCTGAATCATCTCACTTCATGTTTTCACCATTGTCAGCCTTCAGCTCTCCTAGCAGAGCCAACAGAGTGACTCTGGTACAAAAGCAGAGCGATAGCTGAGACCCAGGCCCCCCATGCACACGCTATCGGAGGGAACTGGTACCAAGCTCCATCGTGTAAACAACCAGGGCAAAGGAGAAGGAGGTGGTGGTGGGGTTAAATATCTGCTCTCTTTTACGAGACCACCTACAAAATGTTGCAAAGACCCCGCAACAAAAATAATCTGCCACGATTCCAGTGTTAGGCAAAATATAAACAAGTGAAGTGCTCTGTTAAAGAGAACATCTGGAAGTTGCGGGCTGCACAGATGTTTTCACAAGTTGTTTTTTACAGAAAAGTAACCCTGCTAAGCTTCCTGCCTCTTCCATCTTGTCTCTCTTGACTGTGTTTATCAAGCCAAGATATAAACACATTAAAAAACCTTTAGAGGCCTGTCTCCCATTGTATTATTAATTTGGGATTGGCTGGAGCTTGACAGCTGGTTTTCTTTGACCCCTGGCTCTTTTAAAGTCACTCCACTCAAATAATTAACTAGTTCTATGTTGATTGGATTTTTCATGCATATATATATATATATGCACACCTCTGTATACAGTTGTTGGCCAGAAATGACCATTAGACTCATCACCTGGACTACACAGGGTGCCCTGGGACCTGGGCAGCTGGGAGGCTGGGTTATAGTGTTGGAAGTCCTGAGAAGAGGCAGGGAGCTGGTGGATTGCCTGAAGAGTTGCTAGGTAGGGAAGATTTATTGCCTGGGGAAGTACAAGGGGTATGGTGCTTAAGGCGTATTTATTTTAGCATCAGGCTCCTGCAGCACTGAAAGAATTTATGATTTGAAGATTAAAAAGTCAATTAGAATTTTAGAAAAAAAATTGTCTGTTCTTAATTCTGTAAAAAGAATCTTCTGCCATTCAAATACAAGAAATTAGAAAGGATAATTGGAAAAGCAAATAGCGAGATCATCATTAGAAAGAAAACATACCAATTCTTTGAAATACACGGGAAAATACATTTGTCCACTGGGTCAGTAGGAAGCAGAGCAATTAAACAAAGCTGTAATCTTATGGCATAATAGGTATTTGATATCTTTAAATGCTGTTCTTTTCCACAGAGGGTGCTGAAGGGGTTTACCACTCAGCTAATAAAATAATGCACCAGGAGAACCTGAGGTGTTGACAGAGGAGATGCTGAAACTAACGAATAAAGTACTGCGGGTCACTGAGCCCAGATGGTAAACACTAACAGGACCTGTATGGAGACCTCAGTGCCTGAACTAACAAAAATGTGCTCTCTCACTAAAACTTGTTCATGTCTCAGAGGGGGCTATCGAGCGGTGGAGAGTGGGCCCAGATCTTCAAGCCAGCTGGTATCTGCAGGTGGCGAAGGTATGGGTCAGGGAGCTCATCTCAGAGCTGCTAAACTGATTGAAATATAAACATGAAAAATAAACTTCTGAGGCTCCTGAATGGTGATGATGAGTCTAGTGACATGCACTGGGTCCTGCTGCTGAAAGAACAAGCCTCTCCACTGTAAGCAGTGAGTTGACCAGCAGCATGGCACACAGAGATGCCTACACAGGAGGCAGTTTAGGGTCTCCATGCTGTGGTCTCACTGGCCCCACCATCCCTGTCAGCAGCTTCAGGGAAACCAGGGAACTGCTTTTGCCAAGCTGAAGGGGTAGCCAGGACCTCAGCTTTAGTGGCTGCATCGAGTGCAGGTTGATACCATCATAGACATGGTCACCTCCATGGGGTGGTGGGACCACAAGCAAACGTGAAATTGCCTAGCTGTGACACAGGTCAGACTAAGAGGCAGGAAAAGCACAGTAACATTAAAAAACCACAGCAACCATGGGAAGCACAGCCATTCAGCCATTAACACATGTCCTATTATAAGCTGGATCTTGAGGAATTCCCAGCTTCTCCAGCTGGCTGGAGTCATGGGGAAGCTCTCGCTGTGCAGCAGGGCTGTGTCCCCAGTCAGCTCCTTACACTTTGGCAAATGGCGTCTAGCACGGCAAGCTGCGTCCCTGGAAGTTCAAGCCATGAAGCAGCTTCCAGCTCCCCATTTTACAGTGTCTGGCAAGAGACAAGACACACGTGGAGGCATGAAGCTCTCGGTCTCCAAAGGTCATGTAGCTCACAGCTCCCTGCTGAGCAAAGTCCCAGCAGCCAGTAATGAAGTGACAGTGATTAGCTGTGTCCTGGGATACTGCAGAGCAGAGTGGGAACACAGCTGTCAGCACATGTGGGAGGGGGCAATGCTTGTGCCTTAGCCCCCAGCCACCACGGGGACATGGCCCCCAGGGGGTGTTGCACAGCCTGGCTGTGCTGTTGCACACCCAAAGTAGGCATCTGGAACCAGAAGATGTAGTGGGACACAAAAGTAAGGCTCCTTGACAGCACCTTCCTAACACAAATTATGCTTAAACATGGCCCTCAGAATAAAGCCATCATGTTTTCATGTTGCAGAGTGCACAGAGCCTGAAGACTGTTCTCCTGCTTGCTGGAGGCAAAGCCAGTTAGTGGAAGAAGGCAAAGGAAACCCTGAAACTGCTTTGCTGCTGTTTGATGAATAACTTGTCAGAACAGTGAGGAACCTCTAAAACCTGCTTATTTCCCTTAATTTTCTCTCCTATCTCAAAATTTGGGAGCAATCACAGCAAGCCGGAGCTTTGAGGGGATAATGGCCATGTGCCAGCTCTGCATCATGGCTGATAAAGTGATTTGCCCATCTGTACCATCTCCTGACATTTTAAAAAGCCACTGCACTCCTTTTCTCACAAAAGGACAAGCAAGAATCAATTCGATTTGCAATCTGAAAAGACAAATATCCTTTTCTCTCTATCTAGGCAGAAGAAGAAAATATTGAATTCTGCCTTGTTGGCTGCAGAAGGAAAATAAAGATTTGTCCCTTTCTCTCTTTTCTGTTTTATATTATTCTAAGGTGGATTAGGAACTTCTCGATTTACTGTGGTGCAAAGCAAAGAATGATCTGAGGCTAAAGCAGAAGATTTATGTATGGTTTTGAACATCATTTATCCCCAGAGATACTGAGCAGCAGGACCTTTGGTTTGCAGAGACACATGGCACTGCTGGCTCTGTTTCAGACCACGTGTCTCACTGTCTCCCAAGTCCCATGTTTGAATAAACCCCCAAAACTCCAAGACAAATGCAAACAAATTTGCACCATTTGGTCAGGTTTCATCATGCATCTTGGAGTTGTGCTGTGGATGTTCAAACAAATCACCAAATGACCTGGACCACTTTGTTATCAGTGTCTCTTGCACATTCTATATACCTGTGTCTGTTTCTATTCATCTTTTCCATCAGTGTTGTTCCCAGAGGTCATATCTTGGCATCATTGGCCATGGACAGTTACATTCTTTAGCAAATCTGGATGAATTCAGTCTAGTTTGGGACCAGGGACAGAGATGAGGACTTTGCAGTAAACCCCACTGAACTGGGTTCTGAGGGACGGAGGTTTTGATCTGGGAACTGAGGTACAGATCTACCCAGTGCAACCAATGGAGCAATACCTTTTTCACCTGAGGGATTGCAGTATGCTTGGTCTGGGCCACGTGCTATAGCGGTAGGTGATGATTGCTCCCTCTCTGACCCCAGTTTCCAGGGTGGCTGCAGCCAGCCTGTGAATTTCTGTGCCCCTGGGGCCTGTGGGAGAATGCAGAGAAGCATTTCTCTCTTCACATTGCAGCCATCTACAGAAAGGCACTGTTCAATTCTTTATGCCCTATGGAGTACAAAAAGGGCCCAGAGCTGAGGGCTGGTGCTGCAGGCTGCTGCCACCACTGGAACAATAACCAGTGGCAGCAAACAATAGCTTTTGTCTGCCAACAACTGTTAGCGACAGGGATGGTGGCAAACAGCTCACACTTCTTGTCTCACTCTCATTTTGGGGACATGAAGCAAAAGATATCCTTTTGAGGCAAGCAGGGAGGACACTGTAGCTTGGGAAATAAAGTGATTCAAAATTCTCAGTGGTATTCCTTCATTCTACTTCTTAATAGCATCAGTAAACTGACAGTAAAGCTCTAGATTTCCATCAGAACTTGCTGCTTCCAGACAGTTTCGTCTGCTATCTCTCAAAAAGTGTCTTTTCTAGTCTGGAGTATGTCCATGAACCAGTTCATAGCTTGGCTCCACTCACATTTCTTCTTGGTGAAGAAGTCAAGGTGGGCTTCTCAGGTGGCTTTGCGGTGCAGCAGGCCTCCCCGGTCCACCAGTGCTGGATATAGAATCTTAGAATCATAGAATAGATATGGTTGGAAAGGACCTTAAGATCATCAAGTTCCAACTCCCCTGCCATGGGCAGGGACACCTCACACTAAACCGTGACACTCAAGGCTTTGTCCAACCTGGCCTTGAACACCGCCAGGGGTGGAGCATTCACAACCTCCCTGGGCAACCCATTCCAGCGCCTCACCATCCTTACAGTAAAGAATTTCTTCCTTATATCCAATCTAAACTTCCCCTGTTTAAGTTTGAACCCGTTACCCCTTGTCCTATCACTACAGTCCCTAATGAAGAGTCCATCTCCAGCGTCCTTATAGGCCCCCTATATATTAACATGTTCATGGAAGGTGACGGGAACTTTGTTAAAAATCCCCTTTAAAATCCATTTGCACTCCCGAGTCTGTGAGAAATCATGGCTCTGACCTCTGGGAAGCTCATGATGAGTGAGATGGGAGGCATGAACTAACGGAGGAGAAAGGTGACATTTGCACTAATATCCTACCGGTGCTATTTCAAGCAATGCAGGAGCCCACTGATAGCAAAAGGAACTCATTTGCATAATAATCTGTGTGCCTCCATACTTCCACCAGCATCATTTATTGCTTAATTGGATGTAGTAAAAATGGAGCTATCAGCAGGTTGCATCGTTAGCCTTCCAGCTACTTACTCCCTGTGGTGCCAGTCACAGCCCTCACTGTTCTGCAAGGAGAAAACGCCAATGTAAAAAGGTTGTGTGCAGGGCACAGCCCCAGGATGGCTTGGTTGAAGCCAATTCACTCACAGTGGCCAGGACACAATGGAAGGGGGTAAACATAAGCCACCCTGAACCTCTGCTCAAACTCATCCCTGGTATCAAGTTTTTTCCTCCTTCCCTTTTTATATACTTTATGCCTGCACTACACCTCTCCTGAACCTCTTGTGGGACTGAATAGACAAACAGACACTGGAAAATATAAAATAGCTTCTCTAATAGGCTTCTTGACAACTCTTCCCACTGTTTTCATGAGTACTGGAGGACAGACAGCTATGCTCATAAGCAGACTTGCTAAAGCAAGAAACTGGTGGTGGGCAGTACTTTCTCCACCACCTTAGGAAAGCCTTTAAGCTAGCCAGGCCTCTTTCTCCTGTCTCTAACCCATGCAAGGTGCAATATGTTCCTCTAATAAAGAGCTGTGAAATCTACAGATGGAAGCTGCTAGGGATGTATAACTTTGAGGTCAGCCCAGCCCTAGATTGTGGGAAAGCTCAGACTCTTGTTTCTCCAAACAGAAAGTAATCCAAGCTATTGGTTTTTTTTTTTGATTCATCTTTCTTTTTAAAGCACAGACATAAAACTTCGTATGAATTTGAACCTAATCCTCATAAAAAAGCATGTTTGCACATCTGAGCAGAGACCCCACTGAAAATTAGTGGTGTTTCAAGCAGGCTACAATCACTGACCAGGGACTTTGTCTCATCCATGAAAAACACCTGCTCCTTTGAGGTTCCTCTGCCTGCTGTGAGAAGAGGGGTAGGCAGCAACTCTGCCTAGGAAAGCAAGACTCAGGAGAGCTTTTTTCTGCTCCTGTAGCTGATTTTCACGTATGTTGTATATTAAAAAGGATGTGAGTTTGATGCTTTCTCTTTCCTGATATAAAATGAACTTTTTATGTACTATTTTTATTGGACTCGGCGGATCCCCAGTTTTTAGCTGGGGTCCTGTTGTGTTAAGCATGGTAAAACACAGGGCTCAAAAGCTTGCTGCGACCAAAAGAGGGATGAATGGAGGATATCACTTTGATTTCAGCATGGGTTTTAATGCCCTGCTAAGGAGCACAGTCAAGATTTGTAGCTGGGGAAAACATACATGTGAGGCTTAACCCAACAATATGGACAGGTATTCTGACGCAGTCCAAGAATTGTTTTCTACAGTGTTTTTAGGTGGCATGTAAAAGAAAAGCAGCAACTTAAGACAGTGCCTGGCAAGCAGTTCTGGGGCGAAGACAGGCTGAAAATCTCAGTCAAATCAATTAATTTCCTGAGGCACTGGCATTTTTAGCTCACATAAACCTTGCTTTTGCTGCTTTAACTGCAGAAACCATTCACCCTTCGGATGCTCACTGCTCCACAGGCTTTGAAGTATCAGGGGTTCTGAGGGCTGTGCCCTCCTGAAGCACTTTTGGGGCAGGCAGTGTGCCAGGCACAGGCATCCCTGCAGTCCTG
This sequence comes from Psittacula echo, assembly GCF_963264785.1. Taxonomy (NCBI): domain Eukaryota; kingdom Metazoa; phylum Chordata; class Aves; order Psittaciformes; family Psittacidae; genus Psittacula; species Psittacula echo. The sequence continues at coordinate 30,666,524 of NC_137738.1, read as the reverse complement.
GAGCACCCATGGCCACGCTCTTGTCACTGTCCCTGGTGTGAGCTCCTTGCTCTTGTTTTTGGCTTCAAGGGAAGAGTGTCTGCCTGTCAGGCAGGTCGGGGCCCTGCTGCACTGCACTGACAAGCTGGCCATGCTCTGGCAAGAAAATTATGTGCATAAGGGAACTAATTGACCCCTTCCTTGTGTTATGGGGCCCTTCTATGCCACCACATCCACAGTCTCTACACCCTTCCTTTGCATGAGTCCTGGACAATCAGCACACTCTGCCAGAAAGCTGAGGACAGAACCAGGACTGCAGCAGTCACTGTGTCTCAACCTGCCCATGGCTGTCATATGTCCACAGGCATTGCTTGGGCCAGGCAGATGCTTTGCAGTGAGGACAGGCTGCTCTAACCAAGCGCTTTAGCAACTTCTGAGGCCAGTGTAGCTCCTCAAGAAGGCAACTTATAGCCAATGAACCCCAAAAGCCTCCATTTTTCAGTGATATGTGCATGCTGTTTTCTGCTGCCGTTAATGCCTATGAGGTGCTTGGGACGGTTTGGTGACTGTCGTGGCTGCCAAACAGCAGCAGGGGATTAGGAAACCTGCTTGTAAGGTACCTTGTGTTTCACTTTCTTGCTTTTATTTCAGGGTTCAGGGAGTTTGGTCGCCGGCTGTTACTGCTGGATCTGTGATCAGCTGGTGCATCTCCAGTCTCCTGGGAAAGGATTTCTAATGAGGATGGAGGCCCTGGGGCTACGATGTGAAACAGAAACTGCTGCAGCACAGGAGAGTAGATAAGATCAATAGGAAATGCAGATTTGCAACATGTTAGAAATAGGACAGTTTCTACACACACCCTTGGGAAAGGATTTTTAAATCTTTTAAAAGAGTGGCAGAAAGACTACATCTTATACAAATATATATTTTTATATATATATAAAAATATATATATTGTGCTGTGTGCACAGCAGCAAGAAGCAACCTGGCAGCTCACTTCTAAAATATTTGCTGAGGGCTGTGGAAACCTCTGTTGGGTTGGTCAGGTTACTGGAACAGCTTCGTTTTCCTGCAGGACACCTAAGCTATGCTGATCCACACCAAAGGAAGCGCCAGGAAGCAGCTCTCAGCCCATGCGGCCCTGCAGAGCCCACCGCAGCCAGTGTGGCAGGTCCCTGCAGGGCTGTGAACCAGCTTGCCTCCCTGGGGCAGCAGCTGCTGCTGTGACCCCTAAAGGCTGCTGGGGTGGTTGGAGACGAGCCTTTGGGTCTTCCCAACACTTTTAGTAGCTCAGCAGGTTACAGAGCACTTGGCAAGCCAGAAGTTGTGAGTGGAAATAGCAAAGTATGACCAAGAAGCGAGGTGCAAGTTTTTAACAGCCAGGATAAATGACTGCTGGCAGCACTCACTGAAGGATGGTGTCAAGTTGCCACTGCTTGAAGCCTGTATAACTCAAGAGTAGATAATTCAAATCATCACTAAAATTCACCCACACGTTACACAAGCTAGTGGAGTGAAAACTGAAGTGAAATTCCTGGGCTGTGTTATGTAGGTGGACTGACTAGGTCATCGTGATCATCTCTCCTGGGTTTTAAGATCTTAAGTCTAGTGCTGTAATGTACCAGAAACACTGTAAGGAGTAATTCAGTTGTTGGCATCTTATCACCTGGTCTATTAGCACCTGCTTTTTGGATACTTGCTCTGCTAAAAGTGCAAGAAGTACCACAACCTGCTTCAAATGTATTTAAAGTCTTGTTCCTGGGCTCTGTCACCTCCTGCAATTAGTTTGTTCCTGCTGGGAAGCTGCAATCTGCCCAAAGGCTGAGTGCAAGAAATATCTGCTACCCATAAATGACCCCTTAGTAAAGATGTCCCCTTCTCACCACAGTTCCATAGAAGAAGAGGCTGAGAGCCTGTAAACTCCCACCGGATCACAGTTCCAGTCCACTACCACATGCACAAGGAGAGGTGATTATCCATTTGGGGATACTTCTCCAGAAAAACAGGTTTGGGGAAACTCACTATCATTCATGCTGAAAAGTAAATCCTCATGTTCTGAGACCAGGGCATGCCTCTGCGGAAGTGCAGGTTTTTGTTCTTTCTGGGGTGAAAGAGACAGAGCAGTGATTTTGCATCTTTTCCTGATGTGAGCTGCAGATAACCTGATACCTCCCAACACCAGGGGCCACCTTCCCACTCCTTTGGTCCCCACATCACTGGGTGAATAGTCCATGCTCATCCCACTGTAGCTGAAGTCATAACGTTAGTCTGGATGCCTTGTGGGAGAGAGATGGGCTGTACCCCATCATGGTCACCTGTGCCTGCAAGGGAAGGCTGGCGCAGCTCAGCTTTGTGAGGAGCCCAGCCCACTCCTGTATTTGGTTTGGGGTTGGAAAGGTTTGCTCTGTAATTAACAGCAGCTCATGTCATTTTCATTATATCACTGCCAGCAAAGGAACTGACAATTTGTCCTGTGACATACACGTATGTTACAGGACAAATGTTGTGTATGTTGTGTGTGTGTATGACAAATGGTGTGTATGTAACAAATATATGTCCCTCCTTCATGGGGGGACTAGTGCTGCCAGCCAGCCTGGCACCGCTCTTTGCTCCCAGAGCCGAAAGCAGCATTCCTGGCAATGCTGGGCTCCTCATAGGCTCACAGCCAGCCACCCGAGCAGGAAACTCACACTTGGCAAACACCCTACGTGTCAGCCACTTTTCCTAGCAGGAACCGTGGTGATGAGTCCTGTGGCCCCGCAAGCCAAATACTAAACGCATCAGACAGTGCATTTGCAGCTAAAAATATCTCCAAGCTATTTGCTAGAGAAAGGAGCCTGTCCCCCCTGGCTGGCAGCCAGACAACTTTGCCTTGATTGCCCCAGCTGGAGCTGCCTTGTACAGTGCTTGTGCAAAACCATTTCAAATACTGTAGCATGATAACATCGGTGGCAGAGTTTAATCTCCCAGAGAATGGAAGTTGTGGATGCTAAATCCCAGCATGAGGAAATAAGTCCAAAATGCATTCCTTTATCAAGATGATGAAAGTGTGACCGCCAGCCCAACTTTACACATTTATGTTGAAGTTTATGGTATTAAGCAGGTTCTAATACCGCAACCTCTGTTTGTTGAGAATGTTTATGATTGAAGGAATAGGAAGTGAAAACCCCATTCATTCATCATATTACTGTATGGACATCACTTGTCTCATAAATGTGTAATAATTATAATACATAGCACTTTGGCAGTATTTTTTATCCCAGATTTCAAAGCACTTCAATTAAACCTCCTACTTCAACTGAGAAGTAGGGCTGGGAATACACCCTCACAGTTAATCATTAATGAGTTTGGAGTACACGATATATAGAGGTTACAAATAACATTTTATGAATTTAATACATGATCTTGATAGTACACGTAGAAATAATCTTGTTCACCGCAAAGTCTCAACATTAGAAAAAATGCAAGGCTGCCTCCTGCAACCTCACTTGTTTCCCACCTCTCAAAAGCAATGGGACCAAGTGGGTTACCCAAGTCTCCCCACTCTTGGGAACAACGGCACAGATCTAACCAAACCTGCAAAATGAAGGTAAGTTTCCATGCCTCTTGCATGGAAATCCCAACCTCCTAGTACCTCCAGGATCTGAAAGACAATTCAAAAGACACCTCTCCGTATGATTTTCAAGCTAGTCTTGTGGTAGTTTAGGATTGTTTAGGAGCATGACTTACATTTTTTTACATACATGGCTTCAGCAATACAGTTTTCATTACCAAGATGTGCAAATTAACTCTCAGATGCACTGAAACTATTTTTCTTTACCCTGACCTTCAGTCCCCAGCCATATATAAATCTCCAGCCATGAATCAATGGTACTTAATGTCCTCCCATAATCGCGCCGGAGCTTGTCTCCTGCAAGCAGCATCCAGGGTGAGATGGTTTGCGTTTGTCTTAAGAAAAATTACCAGTACAGGAAGCAGTGAACCAAGGGACTGGGTAAGTGTGCTTTTGGTGGAGTGAGTTAATGTTTGATGGACAGGTGATGGAGTAGGCTAATATTTGAACCTCTGGAGATTTAATTTCAAACACCTGCTGGGACTTGAGTCACCTCTGATCTGTTATGGCCACTTGCCACGTCAAAGGACTTCCACACAATGGAGCAGACTTCAGTCAGGCTGGCAGTTTCACTAGCCATCCCCTCCTGGATTGTAAAGGGCACTGTGTCCCCAGTGACCTCACAGCCCTGTCCCAAAACCCAGCAGATTGTCCCAGGGCTGCTGTGACAGGGAAAGCGCAAGTGAATTGCCTCCAACATGTGGGAAAGGAGTAGATCGAGCAATGCCGGGTATGAGCTGGGAGGGTCCCGGAGGCTGTGCTTCTGTGTTTCTAAACTATTGGTTGGAGGAGGTGGTTTGTAATAATAGTTCAGATGCATCCCCCAAGCTAGGAGTTAGCAGAGCTGCATGGATAAGTCTGCAAAGTGTGAGGCAGTGTTACTCAGAGCAGAAAGGACTTTGGGATGGTATTATTACGTTTGCTTTTCTCATGCTTTGTTTTTTTGAGGAAAAAAAGATGTTTTTAAACAAAGATCTCTAGGGTACATGGTTTCTCCTTGAACTTGCATTTGCTTGATCTATATTTCTCTTCTCCAGCACAAAACAAATAAAACAAAACAAATCTAGTTTATTCCATATTCTGCACCTCCATCTCTTTAGCTTTGATGAACTTCAGTCAGAATTAGCAACTGAAGCTCCAGCTCACACAGACCTGTTTACTCAGCCCAAATGATCATAAAATAGGGACGTGCCTTCTGGTCTTTAGCCCCTTCTGGCCGTTCTGTACTAGGAGACTGTCCCAGCTCACTGGCTCCTTACTCTGCTCGCAATATTCTCCTTGCACAGAGAGACACCCACGATGTACAGAGGATCAGTGGAGGGACCTCCTGCACAGCTTCCAGCAGGGAACATTGCTGGAAAAGAGGCCAGGAACAAAGCTGGGATGTGGGGCAGCTTGTGATGGGGTGAAAAGGATGGGTTTGGGATTTTCCTGTTCTTATTGCCACACAGCACTTAAACGTGGCTTACTTAGAGAGTAGTATATGACCCATGTGTACCTTGTCACATCCAATAGCTTTCATGTGAAAAGCTGAAAGCTCTCAATAGCAGCTGGGCATCAGGGACCATCACAAGGCTGAGCTGAACAAATTAAATAACCAAGAGCAAAACCCACAACTCCTCTGACAGAGCCAAAACCCTGCCAAGAGTCCAGCTCTGCTCCAACTCTACCCTTCTCTTTCGGCTCCCATGGGACCAGACCTTCCCAATATGACTCTCATCGCTCCAGTGACTCCAGAGAAACTACAATAGTTTAGATCAACACCATGTCTGGCCCTTTGTCTTAAATCTCCCATCCAGACTTGATTTTACAGACACTCAGGGTCGTGACAGAGTCCTCGTGTATCACAGTCAGGTTGTTCCCCTCCTATCCTAAATCAAACAAGCGCAACCGAGGGCAGCTCTTTCCTGGAATGTTTTCTGGGCTGGTTCCCCCCTCTTCACTCTCTAATTGTTCGTTAATGTACATAAATGATTTAACCAAATAGAGGCTGGATTTTCCCTCTCCCTGTAGGAAGGAAACATTGTTGGAGGAGGGAGTGATCGCAAAGATCGATTTATCTGCATCCGATTCTGTGCAAATATTTATTCTCCTTTCCCTTTCCTGCACCCTTCTCACCCACAGGAACAATGAGGGATTCTCCCAAGCCACGGGGCAACAGGGAAACATTATTATTCCCATTTTACAGATACACAAATGGAGCAAAGGTGACACTCTCAAGCTGGGGAAAGTCAGCGGTGCTTTTACTACTGAGTCTGAGGGACTTTGAACAGGAGCCGCCAGAACAAACAGCCAGAGCCAGCCGGGCTGCAGCAGGAGCCAAGCTCCCTGGCTGCATCTCCAGGCATCCCAGCGAGTGCCACTGTCCTCCTCCCCAGGCTGGCCTGAGTCACAGTCCCTCTCCCTAACACGGCTCCTGTGGAGGCTGACTTCAGCCCCACTGACTTACATTGGGAAGGTGCTGAGAAGTTTCATTAATTCACATTTACAAAGCGGATGTAGAGTGTTGCCTACAATGGATTCCTTGTAGCAAGAGCTACAGCATTCAGTAAGATGCAGGGTGCAAAACACTCCCATGACTTTTATTTTTGGCTTTTTTTTTTTTTTTTGGCTTTTGTTTCCCAAGAGAGTAAAATCAATGTTAGGCTTTTATTACGAAACAAGACTACAGCCACCCTTTTTCCTGGAATAATAATAATAATACATTACGTTAGGTTAGTCAGTAGTTTTCACTAATCCACAAGACATGCACTGCTGACCTCTGAGGTAATTCTGGATCACGCTCAGGCCAAATAAAGGCAGATTTGTGGCTGCAGGTGAGAGATCCTCTGAAAAACCATAAACGTAACCACAGTGTCCTCTGGTTTGATCTGAACTCAGCCTGGCCTTCATCAGTTTTTCTGGCTCTAGTCCAGAAGTCAGGCAGATTGGTGATTTGAAGGCAATACACTATGATATGATGTAACTCAGCACAGGGTGGTGGTTTTGTGAAGATAGTTAGCAGTAAGTTATCAGTAAGTACCCAGGGCAGCAAACCATAGGCCACCCCTCCTGGATGGTACCTTTGCTCTTCGGAGGACATTATGGGCTTGACTGGAATCATTCATGGCATGAACGTGTTCAATGATCACAGGAGCGTATGAATGTGCTCTTGTACAGGGAAGAAAACACTTCTGTGAAATGGAACACTCCATTTTCTGCCTCCTGATGGGACAGCAAAATTGTGGCTTTGGTGGATGATGAATGAAGTCAAGGGAGAGAGGGGTAAGCCTGTGAAAGTGGTGGCAGTGCCCATGCCGTGCCATGACGCACTGCATGCCCAAGAGAGCAGCTTACAGTTCTGGCAGCAGTAACCCTATGTCATCTCCCCAGCCACTGCTTTTTGGGCTTATGTCTACCAGGAGTCCACTTACCCATGCTGTAATCCCTTCTCTGAGTAGGGTCTGAAACCCTGTGCTAGTTTTGAGCCTGCACAGAAAATATTCTCCAGCCTGTTATGACTACAGGTCTGCCTGACGCTCCAGTGGAATAAAATAAAGCTTGAGGGAGTGCCGGGTGGACAAATGTGTATAAAAGGCAGTTCTGATCTTCCTTTAGCATCCATCAATTACAGCCAGTGATGGGAATAGGAAATAGCAGCCTTGCTGGGGTACTGCTGCTTGCAACTCAGTCAGGGGAAGGCTGAAACCTAAAGATAGAGAGGATAGGCACTGTGTAGTAGACTGGGGAGATATGTGAAGTTTAAAAAACACTTCACCTTGAAATTAAGGGTGAATGCTTGCTTAAGCGTTTGGTCTAAGAGGTCACATCGGTAGGGTGAGGCACAAGCCCCATCATTGTATGGGAGAGAAAAGTGACACACATGGGAGCACATCAGTCAATGGTGCCAGTGCTGAGGGGCAATGCATTGGCACCAGCCAAGCAACACCCCATCTCCACCACTTGAAAAGGCACTTGTGTTAAACAACAGTCATCAGGGGCTTTGTTAAGGAAAGCAGGTTTTCCAGCAAGGCTCTCAGAGGTGACCAGGATGCTGAGCCAAGGCAGGTGTTGGGTCAGGGAGCCCGGAGGCAGTGAGGAGTCAGGCTGCTTTATAGCTGGCCATTCGAAACACTTGGGAAAGATCTTTTTCTGTTTATCAAACAGCTCACAAAGAAGCTCAGCCAGTACCTCTACAGAGATTTGACACCAGCACCACTGTGACTGTAATCACTAACAGGGAAGGGGAAGTGAGCAGTGTGGCAGGTTTGAATGAATTGTGCCCTTATGAAAGTGCATTCGAATCACTGGTAAAATCATAGCCCCTGCTCCATTTAAGCAGGAGCTGGTGGTGCATTTCCTCCCTCAGCAAATAACTTTCTTCTTGCGAACATCTAAGCCGAAGCACCTTCACTGTCCAGCTAGAACAAGTCAGGAACACAGGGACAGCCTGTTCTTGTCACTCGGCAGCTCCTTATTGTGCCATGATGCCTTCTTGGCACACCACCTTCCCCCCTGGAAGGGTTACCCTGCTCCTGCCGGTACTGAAACAAAGCTGTGTGAAGGCAGAGGCGGATCTTGAGTTCCAAAAACTGGCGTTATCCCATGACTGCTTTTCCTGACATTTGTTCAGGCCAGCTCATGCGGCCACTTTCGTCCTGGCGAATGCGTTATCGGTTCAAAGCAACTTGGTACTTTCTCTGGCGTGGAGGATTCGGCTCTCCCCATCTGCTCAATGAATTTCCACATTGATTTATTCTGGTGTGACTCCACTATGGCTGGAGTGGTCCCACTGCCTCTGGACCTCCTTCCTTACCAGTGCTGCATCTGCACAGCATGGAATACCAAAGCTGAGTCTGCTGCCTTGGGAGAGCGTGGAGCTGGAACCTCATGAGGTCTCTTAGCAAATTTATGCTTAAAATATCTTTGGTCTAAGAAGGTGTTAGGCCCTCTCAGAAATGCTCTCTCTCCCATCTGTTTTTTCATGTAAAAAATGGAGGTGCCAAAATCTGCTGAGAGGACTGTAGAGGAGAGGCCAGGAAAGATGCCTGCAGTTGTCCCCCAGGCTCCAGCACAGACAGCGTTTCACAGATGTGAAGTCATGATTACAGCCATAAACATTTTAAGACACACCTGCCAAGTAGTTCTGGAGTTTTCTACTGAGAACAAACCCTGCATAAACGTCAAGGGGGAAAAAATCGGGAAGATCCTAATTTTGTGGGTGGATCCAGTGAATTTGCTTTCTCTGTGATGAGCACAGCCTGTCACCTTCACCATCTCCTATAAGCTCACTAACATTTAGCTATGCAGAGCATGAATTACAGGAATATAAAAAAGCATGTTTCTGTCATACACATGCTCTACAGTTCTTTTTTCATTCTCTCCCTATCACACAAATGAGAGTTAAAACAGATGCACGCACAAATTTCCACATTCTAATTTCCCCACCTTTAGGTCCCGTTATGTCCCCTGCACACACTTACCAAAAGTAGCCTTGCTCTGTGATTTGTGCCAGATTTGTCTTACCCTCTAAGACATACACACACATTCTTCTCATTCATTCCTACAATGAGGAAGAGCAACAAGGGAGTTAGCAGCAGGCTATGGGATGGCTTTTATCTCCTCAGAGTGCGGGCAATCCCATCCCAACAAGGCTCCCACATGCCCACCTCACGTCTCCACCCCAGTGCAGATCCCCCTTCTAACAGTCTTATCCTGGTGCAATATTTCCCCAGAGCTGTACACTTGATTTATGGAAGTGCTTGGGTTCCGAGACCTATGTCTGTAAGCAGGCGGATATCCACCACTAACAACCCGGCCCCTAGCAAAGCTCCCCTTGCCTTAATTTGATAGAGAGTGGGTCCTTCCCTGTGCATAATCCCTGATAGCTCAGTCCACTTGTGTTTTTAATCACAATTGAGTAACCACCAAGCCGGTGGTGGTGGCTCAAGGGAATAGGACTCCTTAATCTTCCTGGGCTTTGGTCTGCTTATCCATGAAACAGGGACAGTCCCTCCTGGGAGCATCTTCCTGGAGCCCTTCCCCTGGCTGAGCTCACACTGTGCTGAGGGCCGGCACAGGGCTTGGGGTGGAGCGGAGACCATCTGTGGGGATTTCAGTGTCACCAAGGCCTTCTGCCAGCTAAATGCCTTTCATTATAACCTCAGCAAAAAAGCCCTGAGCTGCTTTAACCACATCTGAAGTGGTTTACAACCTGCTGGGCAGAGAAATAGGAAAACATAACGCGGCAGCGGCAGTGCTAGCAATGTAATTATAAAGGTAGGTGAGAATAGCTACATCAGTTATGGGAATAAGGGGAAAATATATTACCTCCCTAACCTACGCTCTTCCTAGTGTTAATGTAGCTATACAGGCAACTATATCTTGCTGCTGATACAGCTTATTCCCATCAAGGAATGGGTTTAGGCTATACCAGCAGGACAATCTGGATTTTATTTGCCAGGATGGGTCTGGCCCTTCCCAATCAAAACTTTACGTACTGTAGAAGGGGATAAAGTTCCTGTAGTGCACATAAAAAATATCCTAGGGGAGCAGTCTGGGTTATTTATGCCTCAGGCATAAGCAAACCCGTTTGTGGGATTGCTTTTGCTGAAGAACCTGGGTGCACTTGGTGGCTAATGTGGGAGGACGGGGAATTCCAGTGTGTACAAGTGGATACGATTCTGGGTGAGAATAGCCAATGAATTAAATTGATGATGGAACCAGAACTGACTCCAGCATGCAACTATCCACCACCACACACCATCTTTCTTGCCTTAAAAGGCTCTTGTGTTAGATGAAGCCCAAAGTCATGGACTAAACGAACTCAATGGGCTTTTACAGGGATGGTTTATAGACTAAGAAAACAATATCTGTGTGTTTATGTATCAAAAGACAGGAAAGGTGATGGTGTATTGGAAGTGTGGAACCTGTCATCACACAAATGACATGGAATAAGGTGTGGATACTGTCCTGGGTTTAGCTGTGATAAAGATAGTTTTTTCTCAGTAGCTGGTACAATGCTGTGTTTTGTATCTAGTATGAGAATAATGCTGATAACACACCAATGTTTCACTTGTTGCTAAGTTACCTAAACCAAGGACTTTCGAGTTTCCCATGCTCTTCCAGTGAGGAGGGGCACAAGAAGCCAAGAGGAAGCAGAGATAGGACAGCTGACCTGAACTAGCCAAAGGGATATTCCATAACCATGACATAGAATGTCATGCTCAGTATATAAACTGGGGTGAATTGGCCCGGAGTTGCCAATCGCTGCTCAGAGACAGGCTGGGCATTGGTCAGGAGGTGGTGAGCAACTGTATTGCGCATTACTTATGTTTCTTGTGCTTTGTTCCTCTCTCTCTTTTTCCTATTACTATTGTTGTTGTTGTTGCTATTGTAATAATTTTCCTTCATTTCAATTATTAAATTGCTATTATCTCAACCTGTGAGTTTCACCTTTTTTCCAATTCTCCTTCCCTTCCCACCATGCAGAGAGAAGACACCAAGAGTGAATGAGAGCTCCACAGTACTTAGTTGCCATCTGGGATTAAAGCACAACACTGGGAGAGCCAAGCAAGCCCTTTTCACCAAAGACAAGCCCTCAAGCTGCTGCCTTTCACCTTGTAATGGTGAATAGCTTTAACATATCATCTCCCTTCCTCATGTGTGAGGCCGTGCTGTGTGGAGGGGAATGGGAAAGAAGGGGGCTGTGAACTGTTTCCAGCACCGAGCACCTAGTCTGAGGTTAAAGTATTTCCCTTCTGCAGCTGAGGGTTAGGGTTTTTCGCCCTTTTACTGTGCCCAGGCCATCTTCCAGTGCTCCTGTCTCCAAGGGGTACCCTTGCTCAAAGGCAGGCAGCCCCCACAGTGGTCCTGCTCTGACAAGGAAGCAATGTCTAGACATAGATTAGACAAACAGCTAAAGCACAAGACCAGAAACTGAAAAGCCAAAAGAAAAAAAACAGCCCCTCAGGTCTGTCCGCCAGTGATTCCTATGAGATTTGGGGCAAGGAAGGGAACTTCTTTAGGTCTTTGTCTTCCTCACCTGTCTGGTATGGGGTAATATTTCCCTTTCTGGCAAGGCTGCGGTCAGAGTTAATTAGCATTTGAAAAGTGCTTTGAAATGGAAGATGCATTTAGAAAACTGAAATATTATTACTGGAATTGAGTGAGTGGCTTGCGGGGTAGGGAAGGATTTCACTTCTTTTTCCCTGTGGGTGCAAATAGCATGGAGAATACTGGGATTTCTTCAGATTTATTAATTATTCAATCATCTCGTACGTATCAGGTATCTAAACCAGAACTGCTTGGATATTTATTCCATAAAATACTGGATTGCAGGTACATGAAATCCAAGCGACTTTGTCCAGACAAATAAATCACATTACACTGGGGCTCTTCCCTTACTGGCACCGTCTTCTGGCTGAAATGCCCTGAGGATGGGCATTTAAAGTCTTTTTTCCATGACTCCTCGTGCAGGCTTTTGAAACGTCCTCTAGGTTTGCCAGTAAAACAAGCTCTTGCAAGAGTCTCCAGCAAGCAAAGCAAGGGCCCTGAAACAAGTACATGTGAAAAAAAGACCCAAATTAATGTGCTTTGTTTGCTCAGGCCATGATTTTGCAGGATGTTTTAAAGTATTCATTCGTAAATCCCATGATTAATCCTACTGAAGCGAGTGGAACTGTTTCTGGGCAGAATCAGGCAGACACTTAAATACCCTGCTGAATACAGCTTCCAATTATTATTTCATCAGCCCACATGCTCTTGTACTGTATTTAAAGACTTCCTGTGTATTGTTTCACTGTCTTCCCCTGTACACTCCAATGCCAATTGCTGAGCCTAAGTTGGAAACACACCTCCTCCGTTATCCATGGAACACGCGTTAGCCTATAAAAAATGTGTTTTCCATTCCAAGAAACCTCCTGTAAATTAAAAATAAAAAAGGACATAAAGTTTTGGGGCACTTTTTCTAAGCCGTGTGGGTTGCAGGGGTGGCAGTTCTTAGCTCCGTATCTTTCATTAACTTCAGTTGAAATCGCCTGCCTACCCACGCAGCTGTGGCACCAGGCTCTGAAAATCCACTCAAAAAGAAGCCCTTTTTGGAAACAGAGTCAAGAAGCTCCTGTGTAGACACAGGGGCTGCGATTGACGTAGAGCTCGTGCATCCTAAGCCTAGCTCTTTTTGACTCCATGGAGCAGAGCGGTGATGCCCCAGGCGACTCCTGCACGTATTCAAAGGAAATCATCCTTGGCTGGGTGAGTGTCTTTTTTTGAGGCTTGGGGCAAGGCCCCCACCATAACCAGACACGGGTGAAGCCCCATAATTTGCAGCCACCAGCTGCAGCCTGCACCCTGCAGTTGTGTAGTGCCACACAGGGGTCAGGAGGAAGCTGGTGTCAGAGCTCTGAACTGGTTAGTGTGGTGGTGTGCAGGGTCACTACCCCAGGTTTTAATCCCTGATGTATTGATTGCAAAGGGACTTTCAAAGGCGAGCTCAGAGGTATGGGAAACTGAAAGGTGTGGGCACTGTGCCATAGCAACCTGTGGTAACTGCCAGCATTCATGGTTTATATCATAGCACAGGTAGATGGGAGGCTCCTTAGCTGCCTGAGCTACTTGCCCCATCAGCAAGTGGGTGCCTATGGGCATTCACCACAGAATAATGCACAACATGGCACATCCAACTCAGGACACTCATATTTTCAGCTCCTAAGTCTCTGTCTGTCTTCATCTCCTTTCCCCATTGATCCTCTTCTGACGGATTTCCATGGAATTAGCACAGCTGTCTGCTGAACTGTATCTAGGGCTGTGGCAGGAGAGCCACTGATGGTCCTGTGTGAGCAGGGGCAAACACCATCCCAGTCTATGCCACAGCAATGAGGTCTATAGGGCAAAGTGATGTTAACTGCTGAGAATGGGGTAGGAGATGCCCAGGCTGGTGGTGGCCAACTCCTGCACTGCCCCTGCTGTGGAAAGACTTCTGTACCAGCCTGGATCTGCTTGGAGCAGCTAGCACAGCACAGGGGTGCCACATGGTTCTCATCACAAGTATCATCAATGAAACCCCTCTTTTTTATTTTGCTTTCAGCAGCCTGATGTTGGACCTAAGCCCCTGTGAAATGTCATCTGCCAGAGCTTCTGCTTCCCCTAACGATGCCACAGTGCTGAGCTGAACAGAAAGTAACATGAACACCAAAGAAAGGCCATATGAACAGCTGTATCTGAAGGAGCCCCATCTTTGTTTAACCCAGCCTCTTGTCTTGGGGACACATGCCTCCCACTTCAGCCTCAGAGGCAAAAGCAGTTTAAACTACTTTTGTAAACCCATTTTAAAGTTTAAATCCATTGCTCCTCTGTTCCTGACTCACGATTTGGGTTGTACATGCTGGGGTGTGTTTTCTTCCCTTATGAAACTTGCTCCTGCTAGCAATGGCAGGAGTGCAAGCCTGTGTTATTCACGGGAGACCCAGCTGCTCGCTGTTAATGTTTAATGACAGCTCTGCAAGCTGGAGATATTCTCAGACTCTGTTTCAGCTGGTCAGGTTTCATACAAACTGTTTTCAGCAAACACTCTGAATCTACACAGCATTATGAAGCTATTTAGTAACACTGGGCCAGATTCAGAGGAGACTAAAGAAAACTTGATGTCAATTAGCACTTCCAAAAGCTTTTCTACATCCAGACTTAGTATTTTTTATATCTGCAAAACTCACCATCTCTAGTTGTGGCATTTGTGCATTAACAAATGTGTATGGAACAGTCTGCAGCAAAGGGTCCATGCCAAACGGGACACGGACGCCTCCCTGTCTCTGCCTGAGAGGTTACTATTCTGTCAGCAGAGTCCTGCACAAGGAGTGGTGTCAGATGGTTTCCTAGAGTAAATTAATGCAGCTCCATTACGTTAGGCCAACTGATATCAGCAGAGAATTCAGACAGCTAATTTTTAACCTTCTCCAATTTCCCTTTGGCTCATGAAACCATTTCCTGCCTCAGTCCCTCTGACAGGCCCCTGGTTCTTCTCCAAGCATCTATCCAGTGGAGAGGCAAACCTAGATGTGAAGTGTAGGAAGCTCAGAGCTTAAAATCATGCAAATAGGATCTAAGGGACTCTAATAATCCTAAAGTGGTATTATTTATACGCCCAGCCTTCCAGGAGAAACAGCAGGTCAGATCAGCTCGGCTAGGAATTTGAACCCTTAGACCACAATCTGCCTTCATTTAAATCTCAACTGGCAATAGAGCTATTACACCTCAGGGAGAATGTGATGCTTCAACTCTCCACTCCTGCCTTGACCAAGGACTGATCTGAGGTGCACATATTTCCTGAGGATATTGTTGGCAACTCCCATCTAAGAAAGACAATTGTAATGGAGAGCAACTGTGTGGAAATTTCAAAGCACAGAATTTGGCCATGAGTGCCTTGATGTTCTGGGGAGACCTTGAGAGACCTTGAAAAGTTTATTGCTGTGACTTTGTGAACAAAGATTTAGGGAACTCTGTTCATGAAGAAGGTGAGCTTGTAGACGTGTACAAAGGTTTAGGAAAATCTGTGTGTACATGGCGGTGGGTCCACTGCAAGGGAAAGCTGGGTTTGCAGTTGTGAATGCTGGCATTGTGAGAGAGCCAGGCCAGTGCCTTTTGGGTGCAAGAACAAAATGGTCCAAAGGCTGTCCGAGCCAGGAAGACAAGTTTAAACCCTTTCTTCCTTTCTACTTTCCCTCCTCAAAACCCTGAGGGCTATTAAATGTCTCCTGAGGTGTATTCCATCCCTAACTGAGAAGGGGCTGAACGGTGACAATCTGAATGTCACTAGAGGAATGGCAGTGACAAACCCCATCCTGGCAGGCTGTCTGCAGCCACGAGGAGTCCCGCAAGTACTCACATTGCTCAGAGAGCCAGAGTTTTCACTGTGCTCCTCATTATCACTAACAGGGACAGCGTGGTCCTGCCCACATCCTCCACAGAGCTCCTTACAGTGAAGGGAACAGAGAGGTCTTCTGCACATGCAGAATGGCATGTGCTCAGCTGCCAGATGCTCACATGTGCAAAACCACACTGCACTATTAGAGGAGCAAGCTTGTTCTGCTTTCTTTAAGGCATGCTGGAAGCACACAAGATGGCTTCATCCCTGCTCCTTATAGAGAGCAGGTAGCAAGCTGTGAAGGAGGATTTTCTTCTACCTGGAGTTGAACCCTTCTAAGCCCAGTGTTGTTTGAATACAGAGTTCATAGGTTCAAACCTGTGCCTGGTGCTGATTGTATGTCACAGTAAGGGAGAGTCGAGCAAGCACAAAAGAGAAGGCAGGACGTAGCAGGGGTGGGAGTGGGAGGCTGCCATCGTGGGACAGCTTCTGCAGATGATGTCTTTAAGACCAAGTGAAGGTGCCAGTCTCTGCTGAGGATGCAAAGGATGTGCCCAGAGTGTGCTGATACTCCCAGTCTTCTTTTTCATTTCCTCAACCCTGTTCAAAAGCATCCCTTTCACAGGAACAAGCAGCTATCTGTTAAACTAGGACTGTTGTCAGCGGTCACTGTAAGTAACCATAATAATCTGTAAGGCAACGTGCAGCTCTGATGTGCAAATGGGATTTAGGGAAGCCTCACTAACGGGATAACACAGACAGCGTTTAAGCTGAATTTCAAACTGATCATAGCATTTCACTTGACAATGTCTGGGTTTGAACTTTTTTAAGCCTTCAGGGCTGTAAGCAGAGACCGTCTCCTGCAGAATAAACCCTTAATATTTTAGGCTTTCACATAAGAAGAGGAAAAAAATATTTAAGCAGAGAAGCCACCAAAAAGAATATCTGATTTCATTGCTTTCATTATACACCACTGCATACCATTTATTTTCTCTCAGAAGCCGGGGGCATAACTTCTCTAAATATTTGCCTACTATCTTTCTAAGGGTCTGCCGTGCAGTCACCACACTGATTTGTGTTGTAGATATACCCACCTTACTTTTGATCTAATACATTCAGGCTCTAACAGCAGGCTAATAAACCCAAGGTTTGTTTAATAGTTACAGTGTAAGCTCAGGTAGCCTGCAACGTCTTCAGAGTCATTGTCCTGTGCCGAGTCAGCCACCCTAAAGCTGCTCTGCACTACACTGCAGGTCTTACAGTGAAACAGGACAAGCAGGCTTTACTGGGAGTAGAAGTTTTGACTACAGGAAATCCTTCAGCCTCACAGCTTTTCTGAACTGGAGCCACATCTGCTCGGTCTTTCTCTGCCTCCACGTTCGCCTGCCAGGCAACCCAGACTGGGCTGTACTGTCTCCATCCCTGGAGGCTTTCAAGCCCCAGCTGGATCAAGCCCTGAGCAAACTGGCCTGACCTCAAGGCTGGCTTGGCTTTGAACAGGAGTTGTCCTTCTCAACCAGAATCATTCTATAATCCCATGGTCCTAGCCCAGAGATGCTCTTCTTAACCTCTTGAAGAGCTCTGTCCATCTCTGTCTCAGCAACAGCTACGAGGCTTTGTACTCTGAGTATTTTCTACCTCAATATCAGGAACTAAAGGTGTGACTGTATCAAAGACATTGTTTATTCCTCTCCTCACTTTCCCATTGGCATACAGTATTTATCTCAATATCCTAGAAAAGAAACTAAGGCATGCCCAGGTGTCATAAAATGGCTCTCATTGAGGAAGTAAAAAAGTCAAAGTTAATGGATCACTGCAAGGCTCACAAGGACTGTCTAGTTTGATCAGTACTGTGAGCAGCCTTTGCCATATCTTAACTGAAATAGAACAGAGATTCCTGTACAAAAGGACACCCCATTATGACTGCATTATAGTGCACACTCATCCCCAGAATTGCTGATTACCTCAGCAATCTTCCTGCTGCCCTGGACAAGCAACATTTTGAATGTTTCTTTCATTTTTTTGACCCTTATATCTTCCTTAAGTTGTATCTGTCTTGCTCTGTATGATGCTATGTAGGTAGCCTGAAAGCCTATCTTCCAGTATACGCAGCACAACCTGCAAGCCAAGTAGAGGATGACAGCTTGAAAGATATAGCTCTTTTCCCAATATTGACATTGCCTTGCTTTGCGTGACGTAGCTTAAAACAGTCCCACACACCTCTTTCCTCTGTATAACGTCGAAATAAGTAGCAATACACAGTGGTGTGAGGATGTGAATATCTGCACGTCCTTAGCTGGAAGGTGCAAGAGAAGAGCAAAGCACTCTGTGCATTATAATGGCCCCATCACCTCCTCTTCCCCCGAGACAACAGATCCAGGATTACTGAACTTCCTGCCTAGTTGTGTTTCCTCCATCCCCTGCAGCACTCTGGCTGTGCTCTGCTGTATTTTTTACACTTCAGCTGCCTCCTTTCTTTGCTCCCAGAGCCGTGCACCTACTGCAAAGGCAGCCCCAGCCAGCCATTACTCTGGGCCATCTTCTTCCCCTGACCTGCACACAGGACTCCTGCTAGCTTTTCTCTTTTCTTTGCTAGGCACTCTGGAAACTTCGGGGAATACTTAGCACTTAGCAGCCTAAATGTCCTGGCCTTTCTGCCTCTGGGAGCTCCACAGCAGGTACCCACAGCCGCCAGTCTCTGAAGTGCCCAGCACTTTGAGCTCAACTACCAATGCTTCACTTCCCAAAGGGAAGAGGGAGATGAAAAGTTCCATGAGCCTTTAGTTAACGCAGGGGAAGTATTTCAGGAGCCTTAGGAGCCCCATTTGCCTTGGTTTCCATGACATTTAAGAACCTATTCACTTACCCTCTGTAAAATGGGGCTTGGGTGCTCTTGGGAAATTTGCCTGCGGTCTCTTCCCAGACTTTGCAGTAGATTTGTCTGAAATGTCTTTACATGTGAGTGACATCCACACGTGAGCCAGACACCCTGGGCTCAGTTAACAGAGATAAACAGGCATTTACAGGAAACAATTCATCTTCTCCTATGGTAGATAGCTAAAATAGCCCACAGCAATCACAAAACTATTACTTTCCTCCATAAACTATAAATTTAAGCTGGAAAAGCAGCTCAGCCCTCAACATGTTGGAGGATTGAGTTGCCTAGTGCTTTGTAAGCTGCCCTACCTTATCTTAGCTATTCACATGGGGAGGCAGGTATATACATATATGTACAGGAGCCTGCAGCAGACGAATGCCTTTCCAGCATGTCACCTGGACACCAGGAAGGGGATCCTGGATTCACTGCCCTGTTACCAACAAGATGAGGGTTGCTACTTTTGGGGCAGCTGAAAAAATTTCCCTCCATTGCACCCCCCTCATTTATATCTTATATGTTAACATAAATGGTCCATGTTGGAATAGCTGGAAACCAATAATATGGCCCACAGTGCTACACAGCAAAGCCATGATTATAAAATAATACTTGATTTTAATAAAGACAAAATAAATCAACTGAGTTTCATGGCATCATGGCAACTGCCAGAGCAACGTGTGGGGGTATGGTTCTGCAGAGAACTACCCCAACCAGGAAATGTATGCAAGATGTCACGTTACCAGTGTTACATCACCCGGAAAAAATCTCAATGGCTGATCATCGCCAAGGGGGATGTCAGTGTTCCCAGCTTCTGTGCAACAGAGAAGCCTTATAGGAGTTAACTCTTTCCTAGGGGATGCACACCACTAGATTTTTCCAGTATTTCTTCTACCTTGTTTGCCTAAAATGAATCATTGCTCTCTTACTTCCCATTTTTGTCTTTCACACAAGCCATAAATGATGACTTTGCAGTGACAGCCATCTATCACACCCACCGTGTGACTGAGGACTTTTTCTCCTCCACCTCACTAGCAGATTTCTGCTGGATGCTCACCGCACAGCCATTCCCCTGGAAGGCAATAAATGTTATCTGCTCAAGGCACCCCAGCAGCTTCCCTGTTGACTGGAGAGCAGCCCTTTGTCTTACATGAAGAAGTATTCCTTGACATCACCAAAATGACCCATCCTGCGGTAACACCCAAGGCAGTGTGAACATGTTTGTTTTCCCTGAAATGCTTCTTGGGGATGCAATGATCAAATGGGTTTTTATGAACTCAGAGATCACACACTGTGGCTGGCTGCTGCTGATGTTAAGGAACCAAAGCTGCAGGAATTGATGACCTCCATAGCCCCATGCCCTGGCAGGGCAGACTCTTCCCAGCGATGAATTTCCCCCTCGACCACAGGAGATGGAAGTGGTAGTGCCTCTCCCCAAGTTTCCACAGACTCCAGGCAATCTGCAGTTCCATAAAAATGTCCTTTCTAAGCCAGGGGAACAATGGATAAAATATGTTTCCTTCTCCTCCTTGACGCTTTGTACATAGAGACGCTGTTCACAGCCCTCAGCAGGTGCCAAAGCATCTGAGCTGTTCTTCATGCTGTATTGCTGTAGTGCCTGGAAACCAGAGTCCAAACAGTTTCTGCTATTAATGCAGGCTCCATCCTGCTGAAAGTTCATCTTTATGACCTGGGCCAGGGTCAAACTGGGCAGAAGGAAGTTTTCTGTGAGACAGAAGCGCCTGTGATCTCTTCCTTGCCACTGTCATTTGTTCTTAGTTGCTTTACATCCCTCTTGTTCTCTCAGTCAGGTAGGACCTTGTGTTATTTTACTCCTTTTTTCGTCCTGATATAGAACTATGCTGCTGCATCTCTTGGTCTCTCCAGGGTGTTTAACCTGTATAGTGCATAGGCACCATAATCCATCTCCCCATTTACACACACTACTGAGTCTTTCTTTATGTTATCTTAAACATGTGGTCTATGCCTGCAAACCTCCCACTTCTCAGTTACCAGTTTGGCACTGGCATGTTTTTTGCCCTTGTATTCACACTGAGAGGCCCAGTAAACTCGTACTTACTTCTTCTAGAGATCTTCCTCACTTTTGTCGTCTTCATCCTACCCCTTCCTGCACAACAGCTCCTGAAGACACCCTCTCCCTATCACCTTGTTTTTTTGTCTTGCACGTTCAAATACCATTTCTATCCTAGTCCTCACGTGACTCCCTCCTCTCAGCTCCTCAGCTGTTATCTCCTTCCAAGCTGTGCCATGCTGCACTCACTGAGCAAAGTGTGGGGGGACTGACCTTCTTCCTTCCCTCTTCACAGCCACAGAGGCCAGAGCTCACAGAGACCAGACTCCAGAGTTCCAGACACCTCTTGGACACTGAAGGCCATCAGTCCTGAGGCATCAGTCCTGACCCAGGGGACAGGTCCTTTCAGCATCTCAGTGTCCAGGACTCTCTGCAACACTTGGTTCCTTTTCTTTCCCTCTCTTTTTTCCCTTTCCTTTCCTTTCGTCCTTCCTTCTTCCTTTCTTTTTCATTCACTTGTTTTTCTCAAATTCAACTCCTTTATTCTCTGTAATGCTGTGCAAGCTCTACCTCTCCAAACAAGAGACTTATTTTCCTCCAGAGGAACTAAAGCCCCCCAGCACAAAGTACATAGTGCACTGTCCCTGAATGTCTCAATATGAAGCTTTGAGCTCCCATTGTTTGCAGTTCACAGGGTTCACCTGCATTTTAGTCTCCTCATCTATTAAAGAAAACAAAGTAGAGAGGAGAGAGAAATTAAAACACGGCTGTAAAAGCAGCAGTCGTTCAGAGAGATGTTCCTGGTACCAGTTGTGGTCTAATCAATCAGTCTCAAACAGCCCACTGGAGAATAACTGCCCAACTTACCCAAATTTATTTTCTTTAATAAAAGAATCCTCCTGTGATCCTGCAGTTATTGCTGACACAAAGCAAGGCCTGCTTGAGCCCAATATCTGCTCCCTTGCTCCCTGCTGCTTGCAGAGCAATGAAGCCATCCTGCCCTTGTTTTCTGCAGACAGCAGCTTTGAATCGGTGCTGGCTATTTCTGCCTGCGAGGGCCAAGAGAGACTTCCCTGCACAGGTCACTCACTTGTGACATGTGCATTCACCTGTGCATGCTCAGAGAGACTTCTGTTTTCTCCTTGCTTGGTAAAATAAAGGCCAAAATGCCTGGGGACGTCTGCTTATTGTTTAAGTGCTCGGCTCTGCAAGGGCTGTGAGCACTATTCAGGTGATGCAGGGACCGCATGATCACACAGATACTCAGCTGCAAAGAAGAAAGGGCTGTAAAACCTCCATGCTTGTGCTCTAGCCAAGTGGCATTGCTAGCCAGGAGACTGGTGTGCCCTAGGCAGCCAGACATCGAGATTAAACAAAGGAAAATGGAAACGTCAGGATTATAGGACTGGTTTGTATCATGGGCAGAGTCTATGCAATGCATTTACTGCAAACTGTGATTCTTCTTTGGGAGGTGTTCAAAATGCTTTTGAGAAATGTGGAAGTACAGTTTTGGGGAATCCTGCAAGACGAATCATGCTCATCCCTCCAGGTTCAATTAAAATGTAGGTCTTTGGAAGGTAAATGAAAGTTCGCAAGAAATCTCATTTGCTGGATAAAGGATGTGCACGCTGCCTCAGCCATTGCTGTAGCAGGGCGCAGCTTCTGCAGAATGCATTTCCTGAGTGCTTTGTGCTCCATAGACATGCCAAGCCATTGCTTCCCTACCAGAGTGTGAGGGTAAGGCTCAGATGCTTCATACCACAGGCTGTCCCCAGACGCACAGCATCCCTTCCCCAGCAAGTAATTGGGTGTGTTTGGGAGTATTGGCTCCCTTCAGCTGCACAG
Source organism: Psittacula echo (assembly GCF_963264785.1). Lineage (NCBI taxonomy): Eukaryota > Metazoa > Chordata > Aves > Psittaciformes > Psittacidae > Psittacula > Psittacula echo. The sequence goes on along the minus strand of NC_137738.1, from coordinate 30,644,344 downwards.
CTCGGATGGGGCTGGGGTGTCCCAGAGCCCCCCCTGCCCACATGCCACCCTTTGCCTGAGCCACTCTGTGATGGCTGCACCATGGGAAGGCCCCGATCCCAAGGGCAGGGCCGTGGCAAGCTCCTGCCTGCCTGAGCACCCCAGGAAAAGGCAGGGCCCTGTCTGCAGTGCTGCTCAGATAGAGGATTCCCCTGGCTCCTGCCTCCCTGCCAAATGCCTCTCCCTGTGGAAACTGGATCCCATGTTATCACCAATCGTATGTGCAGTCTGTGGGATGAGTTAGGGCAGGGGCTGCTGTGGCTGAGGTGCTGCCTGTTGCTGAAAGGGAAAATCCACATGTTGCTTATGCAACTGGTCTTCCTGCTGGACAACACTTCAAGGTTACATCCCAGATTAATCTTTGGTTTAAGCTCCCTTCTCTGAGTACAGGCCTGCTGCCCAAGGATGGAGACAGAGACAGAAGGAAAGAGATGGTTTTGGCACTTGCCTTTGTTCAGTAGGGGGAAGGACTGGGTTACATTTTTTAGGCACTAAAGACTGTAAAAGACACTAAAGACAGTAAAACCAAAATGTGGATTAGCTTGGATGTTCTGCTTCAGTGAGGGGTTTTAAATCCTGCCCCTTTAAAAAGCTGCATTTTTTTCTGGGGCTCAAGGACTAATTACAAGAGGAAATATCTGCGCTACGCCTGTACAGGAGAGCAGGTCCTGGGAAAGGAAAATCCACTCCAAAACTGTAGAAACGGCCCCGCAAGGCAAAGTTTCAGTCCAAACCCAAACCCTTGCATGGCCCAAGAGAAGGAGAAGACATGCTTTCCCTGGAAGGGGAGTACAGGGCCAAACCTCTGCCCTGCCAAGGTTAAGCAAGACCAGAAGTGAGGAGGCAGAGGAGGGAGGGAAGGTCATTGGGAGTGCTTGGAAAGCCCGTAGTGAGGGAGCACGTGTGGCCTACAGGTATTTCAGGTATTTCCAGGTGAGGCAGTGCAGCCATCTTCTCCTGAGTGGCGTGGGGAGGGTGTGTGCTGCAGCACGCCCCAAGGGATCCTGATCACATAGTGCAGCTGGAGCTGCACCCCAAGCAGGGAACTCATCCGTGTCCCCTGTGCAACCCAGAGATCCATCGAATTCAGGCTGTGCACATCCCACCAGCAGCCAAATATCCACAGCCCCTCCTGACCTGAGCAGGATGGAGGCATTTTTGCAGGACACATGGACAGGCAGGGCTGTAGGCATCTTGCTCGCCTTGCTGCCGATGCTCACCCAGTGCTCTGCCAGCAGAGACCCATGGGTCTGTCTGTAGGGATGCCCTATCATCCCGTGACACATGGAATAATTAATGGACTCGGAGCTAAAAAGTTAGCACAGGCTGCGGGCAAATGTGTTTTTTCCAGTCATTATCACGTTTGCACTTGGATGCGAGCCAAAGTGTATAAACCTTCCTGGGGACATTAATTGGCTTCCTATTGCCTGGACCTCTATATGGCAGGAGGCGCAGGGCTGATGCTGTTTGGCTTTTCATAGGTTTGCTCAGTCCCCTAATCTTACGTGAAAATTATCTGGCACGAGTTTCGCAAGTCAGAATGGCAAAAGTATAATTGATTCCCCGTGTGAGGTGAAAACAGCCAATTTTCCACAGCGTCAGCTTGAATATCAGCAAGTCATGGAAGTAATATGCAAAAAGCAGACAAAATCTGTGCACAGACAGCAGTTATACTGGACTTTTATGGGGCAGCAGTTTCTATATGCCATTGGATCAAAATGTCAATACAGATCTGAAGTGCTCTTCATTCCTTGTGCGTGTTCAGCTGAAAGTCTGGACTGGCCTATAAAGGCAGCCTTCTTTTCTGATCAGTAAGTATCTCAATACATGGAATTTGTCGGGAATGCATGCTCATGTGATTTTTTTTCTAGACATTGCCATTTTGCAGACAGGTCGTCCCCAGATACCTCAGCATAGAATGGAAATGATTTTTCTCTAACCAGGAGTAGGGATTTGAAAGTGAAGCATTTCTGAATCCCAAGCCCATCCCTTCCACTTCCTAAGGCTTTCTCTCCTTGTAGCAGACTGTGTGCTTATGTCCACCTCATGTTCGCTCCCACCATGCTGGTCAAGGTCCGGGCCCCATGACCATTAGAAATTCATTTGCACAATCTGCACCTACCTTAACAAACTCTAACAGGCCTAACAGAGATCTGCATTCCTCCTTGATCCCCCAAAACACATAGTGGTCACCACAGTCTGGATTGTTCGGGAACCTGCTGGCTTATCTGGAAGCCCACTAAAATGATCCCTCAGGGCTAATCCTGGCTTCCGACCACTGGTTGCTCTGCATGGCTGTTAACTTGATTTGAAGAGGATGGGTCTCCAAAGGAAAACCTGAGCTGTTGACGTGCGGGGAAAGCCACGCTGCATTGCTTCTCATAATGAGTGGTGTTGAAAAGCACCTCTCAAGTCTCCATCTCGTTGTTTTGCCACAGATGATTTGCAAAGCAAAGAAGAAAAGCGAGTTATGCTCAGATAGCATCAAATACAACTTATTAACTGGGCCCTGATGAATATCCGGAACAGATGTTACAGATATATGTCTCACCTCTCCAAAACCCTCTTGACACTTCCTGTTACATTCTGGGACAGTGGTGAAATTACATATTAGCACTGATGTCACACAAGCCAGAATGTGCAAACAGTAAACTGAGAAGTCATCTCTTTTTTTATACATATATATATATGTACTTATATCTGCCATACTTAGAATAATGACTAGGTAGTGCAGGTGTAGGGTATACGTTGGCAAATGTGAATTCTTTAGGGCAAGTATCTCGCGGTGTATTATGATGATGGTATTCACAATGTCATTCTCTGTGACACTGCAAGCCAAAAATTTCAAATCGAAAGTTCTAATAAAGAGGCCATGTATTCACTATTTTCCTTTCTTCTACCTGCATATAGCCTTATTAGTGGGAATAACAGGGGGAGAAATCCATTTTCTTCCTCCTCCCGTTTCTACTTTACCTTTCACAGGGACCATCATCATCATCACAGGGACCAGTTGTTATGCCTCTCCTTGCTAAACAGTTCTTAGTAAAAGGCCACGATAACTCTTTGTGTATGTAAAATGTAGCAGAAATATTAAACCAAAGATCAAAGGCAGTTCTGTCCTTCAGATATTTTCCCTGACCCTTTAAACTGCCTGGGTGCAGAATGAATAATAAGGACCAGACTCTGCCATCAATTATGCAGAGTTAAATCCAGAGTGGGCTGCTGTAAATCAAGTTACACAGTGTAATCGGGAGCAGATTTGGGACCTGCAGTCTGCAGGCCAAAGAACCAGACCACAAAGGGAAAATCCCACCTCTCTCCATTTCACCTAAACTCTCCGGCTCTTCACATAAGCAGCCCCATCTGTCTGCTTAGTAAAGCACTTAGTAAAGGCCTTCCTAAGTTATCCAGCCAGAGCAATACCACCTTCACGCACAGATAAATGAGGCTTTTATTTAACTAATGTGGTAACATGCAGCGCAAAAGGACCAAACAGCACCTAATTTTTATCAGCAGCTACAAAAGGTGGAAGGGAAAAGCTTGAATTGCCTGGGTGCAAAGCTTGCTTGAGAAGAAATAAAACCAAAGACTAAAGTGTTGAGTAAGATGGGTCTGTAGGCACATGTATTTATACAATAAACTCTGTCTCTTCTCTTTCTTTCCTCATTATATGATGCTTCTCCCTGTCACACAAGCCTAATGCTTTAATCTGGCTAAATATTTGCAAATTGGCACCACATTGCATCGAGACAATAGTGGGGAATAACCAAAATGATGCAAGATATACTTCTTATTACAGAGATAGCATTTCACAAGATTAAAGGGGATTTTCTAGGCAATGGAGACAAATCCAGCACCAATTTTATTGAACAAGCAACGCAGATGCTTCACCTGTTAACACGTGGTAGTGCAAAGGAGATTATCTTCTTTCCAAATGAGCACCATCAATGCTGCTATTCCATTTATTACACATTTTCCCACTCAAGTATTTGCTTCTGAAAGGCAGCGCATGGTGGCTGCAGGGATCTGGGAGAGCCAATGGAATAGTCGTTGAAGCAGAAGTCCCAACCTGATTGCAGCACATGGAGAAATTACCAATCAGCAACACCACTCTTGGGAGTAACACCATCAACCACGATGAGAAAAGGAGAAGGGGGGGGGGGGGAAACCAACCCCAAGCCCTTACATCATGGGGATTTTATGGGCCATGTGTCCCAAGAACCTCCACTCTGGTCCACCCACTGAGATAAAGCTATTTGTAAACCCCAGATTGTGCTATCTTTTTGCCACCTTGATTGTTAATTAATCAGAAACAGAAGTGCCTGGGTGAGAAATACAAAGTGTCAAGGGAAAACAAACAGGATCCTGTGCAGCAACTGCTGCCCTCACTGCGGAAACACCCCCCTGGAGCCAATAGACTGGGCTACAAAGCAACTGGGGGTTTGTATTAAACCGGTACCCTAGGATCAAGCAATCTCCAGCCCCAAACACCTTTTTATCTTGTTTATTACAGAAATGACAACGGTCAGGACTGTGAAGATCCCAGCAGCCCCAGGGCACTGCATAGTTGCAGCCCTGACCCTGCCTACTGCCACTTCCACTTCTCTTGCTGTGCCACCCTCTCCCTCGTGGTCATCCAAAGCATAGGTCAAAATTTCAAGCCTCATAAATGTTAACACTCTCACCTGCACAGTAAAGTGATGCAAAGGACCTGTAAAAAAGCCGCTGTGACATAACGATCCACTTTGAACTTATCACAGCTCAGTGGGGATCTGGAGCTGCTTCCTGGTCAGCCAGCCCTGGATCATGCCAGAGAGCTTTACCGGCAAATGCAGTCTCCAGTCAGAACAACCTGGTCCTAATTAGAACCAATCTGTGGCACTTGAAAGGGGTTTAGTGACTGCTTTAACTGACCCTTGAGATGAAGAATTAAAAAATCTGGACTGGATCCCAAACAATAGCAGAGCTTTTCAAGGTATCCTTCTGTCATCAGGCTTGCAAAATGCCTCCTGTCTGTTTCTCATCATTATTTTGATGTTTCTGCTCCCAAACCCATTGAATGCAACAGATGCTTCTGGAAAGCTACTGCAATTGTAGGGGGTGAAGAGAAGTTTGGGTGTAATGGAGGTCCCAAGGTCATGGTATAGCTGGATTTCCAGAAAGTATTTGACAAGGTTCAACACTAAAGCTTGATGAAACTCAACCAATAAATTACGGGGCATTACCAGGAATAGTGCTGAGGAACAAAACATGGAGCAGAGGCTTTGCACACAAAGCTGCCTTCTACTTCTCAAGAGTAGGGTGGTGGGGTTAGGAGAGAGATCTGGAGGGATGGCAAATGAAATGATGGATGGAATGGAGCGACTGTCCTATGAGGAGACACTAAAAAAGGCCGGGATTCCTCAGCTGGGGAGACAAAAAGCAAACATGGTGGTGGTTTACAAAGCAGAGAAGGCAGCAAATGAAGTCACACAGTCATTAACCTGGTCACCTGGCCACCTATTTCTCTGTAAACTGCTCTTCACTACCTCCTGCAATGCCGGAGCATGTGATGGAATGAACAGGAGCTCAGTTTAAAACAAAGAAAAACAAATACTTCCTTTGCAGTGGGTGTGGGACCTCTGGAGATGTCTGCCCTGGGCAGCTGCAGGGGCAGACAGCACAAGCAAGGGAGAAGGCAAATTCACAAATAACAGCGCCATGCAGATACTGAAAGGACCAGGCAGGGATATAGCCACCAATGTCTGCCTTTTACAACAGGAGGCATGAGTCAGATGCTAGAAAAATTATTGATTTAAGCTTTAAAACCCCAAGGTTTCACATTACTTTGCATTTTCCCCTTGAATCCTTGTGTATCTTCTCTGGTGTCAGATGCCCAGGTTTTGGCCTCCTCCTGCTTTACCCAGCCTAGATAAACATACGTGCTGCTGAAACTGTTTCCAGGGACGCCTTCTTCTCCCACAATCTCTTATCTCCCAGAAGAGATTGTCAGAGGGTACTTCAAAGCCCTTTGAAAATGGCCAGGACTCTGCTTGTAGTCCAGCAGATACAGGCGCCCTCGCCCCAAGAAGTCAACAGCTACCTCGCACACAGGCGTCCAATGCCGCCTTATCACCGCCACAACAGCGAGCAGTGGGAAAGGCTTTACCCCATTGCTACTGCCACCCAGTCTCCAGCCTTTGCTCTGCGATGTGCTGCCCATCTTCTCCACGGATTCACTCAGGTGCATTGTGACAGATTATAGGAATGAAGGGAAAGAAAAAGGAGTGGGTTTGCTCAGCACTAAGGAGCAGGGAAGCCTGAAGCCTGCTGAGCTTGTAATTAAAATGTAGAAAGGCCATGACAGAGCTCAGAAGATGGAAGAATGGGATACAAGCAGCAGGAATATGCTGAGCACTGGGCTTCGGGCAACATGCCGTTCTGAATTAAAAATAAATGAGAAAATTGCCTATAGAGAGGGGAACACAGGGGGCAAGGAGCTGTGGGAAGAGAGGATGACTAGGGAGGGCTATTGTTAGAGTACTGCCCTCAGATAAATGTTATTTGGCATTCCTCTGCCAAAAGACTATGAGGTGTAGTGAGGCACAGGAAAGCAGTGCAGCTGTTTCATGGTGTTATTAGCCCCGCTGAATCACGGAAGACCAAGCACTCGCCAGGACAAAAGATAGAACTCTGTGCATGCAGCTCTCACTCCATCAGCAACTTGAAAATGGAAACATGACTCATAAAAATCACATTTCCACCTGGAACTTGTTCTCTGTCTTTATTAACAAGTAGCATCACCACAGAGGCCTCCATCAGGGACAGAGGAAAGGTGGCCACAGAGGGCCCACAGCACAAGGACATCCCACCTTGCAAGAGGTGATAGGTTGGTATTGCATAAACCTAGTGATTAAGCCTGCCCTCTGATGAACAATAACCAAAGGACTCCTATGTAACTGTGAGGCAGACACTGAAACAAGCTCCTTAGAGTGATTAATGCTTATACACAAAACTGGCAGGCTAAAATTTACAGAGGACTTGAAGTAGGTGGGCTGGACCCATGGGACCACCAAGAGAAGCAGAATTCTGAGCAGCAGTAGAGGATCAATATTCGTGAAAGCTGGGGGAAAAGAGCCATAGAGAGGCAATGTCATTACAAGCACACCTGCAACTCCAAAAGCTTAACAGGGATCCCTGCTTGAGTCTTTTTCAGGCTACATAAAGCTTTACGGGTCAGCAGCTCTGCTGACCTTGGTGAAATGATTCCTCTTCTGCCTCCAAATAAGATCAGGATCCAACCTACATGCACAGACCTAAAGAGCGCCAGATGCCTGTGGGCACTCTTGTACCCACCACTAGTGTCTGAATCGGTGTCTGCTGCAGGTCTCCTTGCTCTGCACTGAAGAGCCAGGGGAGCTCCTCAGACTGGTGCAGCCCCCTGCAGATCAGCAGGGCTGCTCCTCATGCTTCATCTTCTAGACCCATTTCCCTTGCTGAATTAAAACAAAACCAAAATCTGGGTTTGAACTAAAAAAGTTGTTCCAAGCTGGGGGTTTATGCCTTTTTCCATACACATCACCGATTTATCCATCCCATTAAAATAGTGTGGGGAAACAAATTGGTAATGCTGAAGAATACTCTGCCTCCGATGGTAAAGTTCATTGAATTACACAACTGCTTGTTCCTCAGATTGTACCATAGAGGACTGCACTTAATGGGTAATGAGCAACCATCATCATTACACCACGTTACAGAAGGTCCTGTTGTATCTTGGGGGCCTGCTGTTGGCTTGAAACCCATCCTGCTCTTTCAAAAACATTAAATACATTAGGACAGCCATGCTGGTTGATGCCAAAAGCCCACCTCATCCCATATGCTGTCCCTAGCCAGTGCAGGTGCTTGGGAAAAAAGTATAAGAGCTGAGCAAACAGAGTGACTTTTTCCCTGTAGTGTGCAGTGATATTTCCTCCCAGCTTCCAGCTATCCATAGCATTGAGACTTCCTAAAGAAAAGGCTGTACCTTTGTAGCTAACAGCCCTCGTTGGGGCTATTCATTTCCCAATGCATTTCTCTAACTGGGCTTTTAATCTGCTTATGCCTAAAGTAGTTTCTATCACTCCCAATTGCCTAGGAGTCCTGTTGCCAGTACTTCTTGAGGTTTATAATGTCTCACTCTTTCCTGAGTAGTTTGTTTTTCCCCTTGTCCCCTCTTGCCACCTTGCTGCATGCCACGGCAGCACTAAAGGCAGAAGTTGACAGGTATCTTCTGTACAAACCTCTGAGCACACCAATTATATACGAGGGCTTAGAAAGGTTGTTCAGCTGTAAGGACACTCACATGCTTCAGTGAGGTTCAGTGTTTAAGGATAGCGCATATGACAATATTAGGTCAGCTGCATGAAGTCATACAAAAAGGCCATCTCCTGTAGCAGTTTTCCCCCTCTGTGGGTAGTAACTAGGTCTGGGAAGAAAATGAAAAGCAAAGTAAGAGTGTGCTTAAGTTTCCTTAGATACCCTCTACCGAACTGCCGTATTTGTCAATGTCCCAGCTCTAGTCAACCCTCAATCATACCCTAGAGGCATGTCCAACGCACAAAATACCAGGGGGGAAATGGTAAAGGTGACATTTTTTTCCATGAAAATGGAAAAAAAAAAAAGATCCATTTTTCCTAGAGCACTTTAATTTGATATAAAAGAAAACAAAATCCTCTCTTGGGAACTTCCATCCATCACAAAGCTGCAGCAATTTCAGCATTCCTGGAAAACCTTACATGCAGCAGGCTTACTTCAGTGTGCTCTTATCAGACTCAGCTGCCAGCCCATCTAGTATCTGAAGCAGGGCAGCTGAAGGAGCCTTTTGATCACGGCAGCACACACATGCACAGAGTCACCCTGGCGTAAAGGATGACCTGAACTGCATCAGCCCTGTCCAGATGTTGGGATGTGTAGGCCAGCATCCTGCCTCAGCAGGAAGGCAATGCCCCACAGGTAGCAGAGTGATTTTTGGCAAGACGGGGTCTGGGCTTTCAGCTAGCACAGCCCCTTTTCCTGCAAAATCAGCATGCAAACATGGGGTGACTTTGTCTCCGGCAAGCAAACCCCAACTTCATGCCACTAGCACCCAAACCCATGGGAAGTGATTCTTACAGCAACAGCAGTGGGGATTCAACATCAGGTACTCACCAGAAAGGACCTGCTGGTGGGTCAGGCACTCCTGCACTGCAGGCATGATCAGGGGCACAAGCCTGCATGTGAGGAAGCCCATCACACCCTTCCCACCCAGCCCAGCCTGCTGGAGACAGGGCAGGCAGGGAGAACTCTGTAGTTCTAAACCAGAGGCACTTTGCCAGGGCACCAGGAGCACAGCCCCAGGCATCAGTGTGGTGCATGGCCAGGGACTGTCCTCCAGCCTCCCCGAGCGGGCAGCAGAGGCAGACACATACACAGGTCAGAATTTATTTCCAAATACCTCATTTATATCATTCTCACATGAAATATTTCTTTCAGAATATAGCCTACACTTAGAAAACAGAAGAGAAGTTTTTTTTCATAAGGCACGTCAGATTATAGACTACATAGAGATATCTTTCCCTCAATTGCGCTATCTTCCCCTCGCTTGCGCTCGTAAAATACTGATGATTTTAAAAGTAGTATTTCTAAAACCTAGACCCTGTGTAGCCCCGTGTAGAGCAGTATTCGTAAAGTTATAAGACTCAGTTTACACACACCTAGTAAAGGGCTATAACAAGTTGTATATACATCACATTTTCAGAAACAGTCACAGCTGGCTACATTTAAAAGTAATGCTACTCCAGACTATGAAACAGGCTGCGTATAAAATATAACCTACTGCTTCCAATATGGCGTGATACAAAGTAGGATGGTCTTGCAGGAGAAATGCTGTTGTTTTTGCAAATGGAAGCTGCTCAGGTTCAAGCCTGTCTCCTTCCCAAACCCACATTTTCGATCCACCAAGACCATTTTACAGAGAAGCAAAGCACCCAAGAGAAATACGGCTTTATGTTTTTCTCCAAGATGACGGTATGACTGCATATCTGAAATCCTGTCAAAGAGTTCGAGTAAGAAATATAAAGGCTCCGATGTTAACTTCATGACCAGTAAACATTAAACCATTACCAACCAGATGCAACCAAGTTAAATGCATCCAGCTTCTGTGCTATGGAAACTGTTTTTCCAAGCTGTTCCAGTGCAGAAGCCAACACATTTTTATTGAATTAGGCCCTAGGTAAAGATTTCCATCCCATTTTCAAGTTTTCTGCGATGGAACATTACCCATTCTGCACTCATTTCACTGTAGAGGAGGAAAAAGTACTGCCTCTGGAGCCTATGCCAATACAGGCCAGAATCCATTTACATACTGTCATTTTATTTAATGTGCCAGAAGGTAAACCATGGTCGGTTTTATCAACTCAAATGGCTTCCACAGTTCTTCTTTGTATCAGACATTGATTTATTTCTGATGAAAAAAGGGTTCCGGCTTTCTGTCACTGCAGTTTAGTTTAAGACTATGAAAAAGGTCACTTGAAGGCTATGGCTGACGGAGGGAAAAACCAATATAACCTGATCTTGAAATATCTAGGGGAAAAAAAACCCATAGTCAGGGCCATAAAAAGGTAGGCAGACAGAAAGCACAAACTAAATGTTCTCTGCAGGATAAGTTAGAATACTGATTCTTGCAGAGAGTCACGTTATCCCTCAGGTCACTTGAGCTTGCCAGGACTGGAATGAGGCTTAGTTTAGTAGGAACCAGATTTAGTCAGAGAATAGGTCACATATCAACTCTATGTTGATCACTCAGCTACATTTTAGGCACATTTCAGCTAATCTGTTGGACTGGTCTGGGAAAAAAACCCCAATCAGTTCAATTTCTGGGGTGGCTTCAGCAAATTTCACCACTATGAGCTTGGACAAGATTCAACCACAAGCGACTGTTGCCTTTAGAAAGGAAACATTAACTTGGTTGAAAACAGCATCATGAAGAGGACACAGCAGCCTCAGTTTCTAGAGTCCGGCTTGTTATAAATCTTAACCTGCCTGATTTGTTATTTGTTTAGCAGCCTTAAAAGGTAAGGTGGGGCATCCTGAAATTCTTGCTGTAGATTTAAAGCCAGATGTGGTTTACGTGCTGCTGCACAGACATTTGTTACATCTCTTTAAAAATGAAAGAAAAAAAATAACCAACACAACAGCATTTACATTCCTTTCAGCTGAAATAGATGAACTGTCGTCATCTCTGCAAAAATACAGAGGAATTCGCCCCAGCTCGAGGTAGGCGAGTTAAAGCTTGGTCATGTTCTCGGGCTTTCACTCGGCTTCCTGGGAAGGGCAGGAGAAGGAGGACAGAAAGGGCTTTCACAAAGTCAGGAGGTGACAAATGAGATACCAGCTCCATAAGGGATTAGGTTCCCTCGCCACATGCTGAAGGTATATTCATGACCTTTCCAACCGTAGCATTTGCGTATAGATTACACCTCTCGCATGCCCTTTTTAAAGTGATCCCCAAGAGCGTTGGCTTGGGAAGACATGGAGAAGAGAGCAGGAGTAGGGGTTTAAAGCTACAAACGTCAGTTAGGAGGCACAGTGTTATTTTAACCTTTGATCGTCCATGTACAGAGCTCTACACTTCTACCACTGCTCACGCGTTCCTCCTGCGAAGCCCTGGCAGCAAAGGCCTCTGGTGTGCTCCTCTCTGTTGCACACATCTTACAACACAAGAAGTCAGATCCTTTGGACAAATCCTTCTACCCTCACAGCCATGTGGTGCTTTTCTTCCTTAATGAGAGGTTTTAACCATGAAACTGTATGCCAGACCTGATTTATAGCAATTATTTAACTAAGAATCCTTCTGCCACCCTCAAAAGGGCAGCTGAGATATCCAGTAGCAACATATACACATACATACAGATCTACACTATACACTCGTGACGACACAGAATGAGATTTCAGCTAATATAGCCTCTATTTGATTTCCTCAGAGCAGCACTCAGGTCCTTGCAACCCCTATACAAAACAGCAGTATTTTTTCCACCAGGATTTGGAGAGGTTTTTCATCTTGTCTGGAGTCCTGCACTTGGATTTCTTTGGTTGCTGCTGGGTATCCGAGTACTGAATGCCAGCCATGATGGCCGCATCAAAGACCTCCTTGAGGTTTTTCTGAGTCAAAGCAGAGCACTCGATGTAGGATGCGGCTTTTATTTCCTCAGCACAGAGCTTCGCAGCCTCCTCTGAGACAGGCTTTTCTTTGCACTTGTCCAGCTCAATGAGAACTTTGACGTCCTCCCGGAGGTCCGACTGCGTCCCAACAAGGATAATGGGGGCCTTGGGACAGTGGCACCGGATTTCAGGAACCCACTTCTCATTCACATTCTGGAAGGACGAAGGGCTCACCACACTGAAGCACAGCAGGAAGATGTCCGTGTTGGTGTAACACAGAGGCCTGAGCTTGTCAAATTCATCCTGAATGGAACAAAATTGCATTAGCACCCCATGGAAAGAGCACATCAGTCCCAGAGGACACCATTGACCCTTGCCGCTGACCCTTGGGGAAGCTGAGGATCACATACCACTGCCACCATGAGAGGCACCTCAACATGAGCACCCAGACCACCCAACGAGGTGCGTTACAAGCAGAAGTTCCCCATACCCAGCCTGAGGTCTCACAGCTGCGAGCCAGCAGGCACCCTGCCACCATTGGGCACGTGGGACCAAGGTGGTGGCTTCCCCACCTAGCTGAGATTTTATGACTAATGCTGCGGCTTGTTTTGAGTGCTTAAATATTTCCTTAGCTCTTTGTACGCAGGCCCTCTGCCCTATTTCAGCAAAGGAGCAATGATGCAGCAAGCGGGTTACAGCACACAAAAGCCAAAACATCAAAGTTTGGAAGGGAAAAGGCACTTCTACAGGTCCATCTCTTACAGGGGTGAGTCAGTGAGCAGCCGCGAAGAGGAGCACTCATGTACTTCAAAGCTGCTCTGCTGACACCCCTACCTCCAGATACAGGCAAGAGCAGCAAGAATACTTTGTACCTTTCCTGGAATCACCTTCTGAACTTGTGACTGCTTAACAACATCCTAAAGGATATGGGAATAATTTCCCTGCCATTGTGCCTAGGGATTTAAATCTGAGGGGAGCAATAATGACTCACAATGTGCAGGCTTAACATGCCAATGGCATAGAGTAAGAGCTTTACCTTTCCCTCCCTCCCACCCAAGCCACATCAAACAAACTGCAAAACAGGTCTTCCAGCCTACCTTCCTCTTTTTTTCCCCCTCCCTTTTAATGCAAACTCCAGCAAAGCAAGGCTCTTTTTCAGCTTCAGGAGCTAGCCACAAAAAAGCCAAACACCTCATGGTAACAAAGGCATGCTGATCCTCAGGGAAGAATGCAGCAAGAAGCAAGGGTTAACTCCAAGCAGGCTGCTTTTATGCTGACAGCAGGATAAAAGCAGGGTAACACTAGCAGCCTGAACAGGTAGGATTTGCCTCAGTGGCACTGACATTTTAATTAAAACAGACCGTGTTCTCAAAAGCTCTGAACTGAAAGTGCAAAGCACACTCACAGCTGAGAACATCTCTCTGGTACCAGCAGTTTATTGCTACATTGCAAGTTCCATGTTAATTTTCGAGATGTGGAATTTTGCTTTAAAGCCTCTGGAGGCCCAGGATATGCAGTTTAAAACCCCCTGGAAGCCTCAGAAGTCTTGTTCTGCACAAATTAATTTCTTCCAGCAGTATCTCAAAGAGAGGCAGCGATTTATAAAACATGAGTCGAGAAAGCAAGCTTCATTAGCTCTCTTGATTCTCAGATTAAGCCTCAGAGGAAACCAGGCTCTCACTGCCTGGCTCAAGAGAAGGCCCACATTTATCGAGAGATACTGCTCTGAAAGACAGGGCCATTTACAGAGAGGCACCTTAGCTTATAATTGCCTCTTCTTGCTATGTGAGAAACCTCAAAAGGGCTCCATTCAATGAGTTTGAAAGCCAAACCCAGATCTTAAGGGTGTCTACCGAGATGAAATAGTGCCCTTTCTATCCCAAGTACACTCCTGTGGTTTCAGTGGTGGGTGCATGTCCTTGCAGGGACTCTACACTTCTTTGGGCTGGTGATGCTGAAATACAATTTCTCTTGACTGGAGTGCTTGTTTAGCTGTAGATTTCAGCAGCCATCTCACAGCAGCAGGTTTACTGAAGTATCCAGCTAGATATCTTTTATTCAGGATGACTTCTGTCTGTTTAGATAACCCCTTCATTTTTGAAGCAGCGACTCTACCCATTCCGGCTGCACTTGGGCAGCCAGAGCAAACATCCTAACCATTAAGAGCAGCAAAGGCAAGAGGTGACTGGGCTTGCCTGTCCCTCCTGCAGCTTGCAGCCAGGTTTTCACAGGCACTGCCTGTCACCCAATGGCAATTTCACCTGCCACGCTCTGCATATGAACATGTACAGCCCCAGCTGGTGTAATACCACCCTCAGCAGGACATAAAATCATGGGACAGTTCCACTGTTGTACTTCCCATCCTTTACCCTTTTCTCGCAGAAGGGTGCTTGTAGGATTTCAGCTTTGGTTTGTAGGGCACATGGGAGTCCTACACTGCTGTCTAGGACTGCACAGCCCTTCAAACCCCTTTCCTAAGTAGGGCGCCCAGTTACAACTTACCTAAATAGGTTTGTATGTTAAGGCCACTGAGATTTTCAGCATGGGTTTGGGAAGGCATAGACCCAGATCCACAGAGCTGCACAGGAACCCAGCTCCCACTGTCTTGAAGCACTAGCTAGGTAGCAAAACACTTTTGGGTACTTTTTGGCTATCCACCCTAGCAGGCAGTGTTGCACACTGCTCAGGGTGGTACAAGCCAGGGACTTGCAGAAAACATAAGGCAGGAAGAAATGGGCTCTTTTCACTTATCAGGCAAACCAGGAGCTGAGAGGCATCAGCCTCCCTCAACTCTTGGCTTTGGGGAGGCAGCACTTTTGAAGGGGGTGGGAATGGCAAATATGAGGACTCCACAGGCAACACCCCAGAGGACTTTTTTCTCCCTTAAGTTTCTGTTCCTTCAAAAGCACACTCTCTATCTCCAGACACCTACAGCTGTGGATGCTTTGCATGCATACATCCCAAACACTGTAATTCCTAAACCAGCAGTTACTTAGCAAACATAAAGACAGCGACAACCGCTCAAAGAGAAAACCAGGTGGCCCTTGAATCCCCAATATGTTCAGCCTCTCTAGGCAGGCTAAGCAGAGCGACAGCTTGAGCAAGCAGAGCAGCAGCCTGTGCCCAGCCCCTGTACTGGGGTACCCCATCCTTCAACAGACGCCGGGCAGAACAGCAAGTTAAGCAGCAGTGAAAATGATAGCAGTTTAATAAGATGATCAAACACTGGGAAGCCTTTCAAATCCATGAAGTCATTAGCAGGACTACATTGCACAACAACTTCTCCCCTCCCGCCGTCAGTTAAATCAAGTGGCTTCACTGACCTGACCAGCTGTGTCGCAGAGCTGAAGTCTCACCGGCTTGCCATCGACAGACACGACAGCTTTGGAGAGGAGGGAGACGGGAAAAGTGTGGTGAGTCCAATTTTACATGTTTTCCATTAAAGAAAAAGGAAGAAAAGAAGATTTACCATCCCTCAGCTCTTACAGTCTTCAATTAGTTTAGATTTAACAACTGAGCAGAGCTGGGAGTCCATTGCTAACACTCGGGCACACACAAGCCTTCAGGGCTTTCCGATTCACTTCCCCGCAAGAGATGTGGCAAGCAGAGACTGCACTAACCCTCAGCGGCGGCAGGAGAGCGAGCCCAGCCGTATGGGTCCTTCTTCCACCACAAAAGGTTTAGTCTGTTTAGTTTATACCACCCCGTACACCTTCAACACGCCCGGGACACACCGCCACCCCCCGCGCTGAGCCAAAGGGAAACCCCTGAACCTCCTCCTTTGTAATGGGGGAACGAGGCAAGTGCGTAAACCTTCCTTTAGGCGCTTCCCATCTGGCCGAGAGCTGGGAGTTTTAGACCGGAGCGTACATAATTAAAGCCCGGCTTTGGCCGCACTGCCGGGCGCGACACCAGCTGCCAGCCCGGCCCCGTTACACGGAGATCTGCCGGTGCTGCTTCCTGAGACGGAGCTCTTTACACGCTCCGGTCCTGCCTCAACTAACTAAGATGGACATCCCCTCACCCCCCGAGCAGCCCCGAGGAAGGAACAGCCAGGACGCACAGCTCCCCGCGGCGGCAGCACCCCCTCTCACCCTCCCGGTCCCCCCACGTCCGCCCCCGGCGCTTACCGGAGAAGTTGTCGAAGGCGGTGGGGATGTACTCGGTGGGGTACCCGTTGGTGGTGTAGCTCACCACCAGGCTGGTCTTCCCCACAGCGCCGTCCCCCACCAGCACGCACTTGATGCTGCGCCGCGGCTCGGTCCCCGCTCCGGCCCCAGCTCCGGCCCCGGCCGCGGCTCCGGCTCCCGTCGCCCGGCAGCGGCCACCCAGCGCTGCCCCCAGCGCTGCAGCCGCTCGGCCGCTGCGCACTCTGCGCGGGGGCACCGGCGGTACCTCGCAGCCGCCCGGCACCGGTTTGCTGATGTAGCCCGCCTCGCCCTCCTGCTGCGGCGGCATCCGCACGGCGACGCAGAGCCCCGCCGGCCGGGGGGCGGTGCGCGGCCCGGGGCCGCCGGCCGAGGGGCGGCGGGGAGCAGCGGCGGCCGGCGTGCGGTGCGGGGTCCCGGCGGGCCGGCAGGCGCGGCGCGACCGCCGCGAAGCCAGCCCCGGCGCCGCTGGCTCTTCCCGTGCGCAGGCGGTGGCTCCCGGAGCAGTCGGTGGCGGGATCCCGGCTGCACTGCTCTCGCCTCACCCCGCACTACCAAGTCCCGACCGCCAGCCCCGCGCCTCCGCGTGACATAGCGCTGCGCGGGGAGGAGCCGGCGCCGCACGGCGCGGCACGGCACCGCCCGGCAGGCGGCGCCACAGTGCTCCGCACCGCCCGCCCCGAAGGCAGAGGACAGACGAGCAGAGGGCGAGCCCGCGGAGCGCAGCGCCCCTCATTGGCTCCCTCGCCCCGCCGCGCAGCGCTATTGGCTGCTGGGACGGGGGCGCGCCGGCTCTCCCCCCAACACGCACGTCGGGGTCCGTGCCCGCTCCTGCCCAGCCCCGCTGCCGGTGGCCGCGTTCTGCCCGCGCCGCCCTGCGGGAGCCGCGGGACTGCGGCGAGTCCACCGCTTTACCGGGGTGCTGAGGGAACTGTACCCCTTGCCCGCCTGGAAAGCAGTACTCTCTCTGCTATGTACCCAGCAGTATTATACACTGTAATCTCTCATCTGCAGCCTCGGGAGGGATAAACTGGGCCATGTGCCGTGGGAAAGGGGGAGCTATGCTTTTAGCACCGTTGAAATAAGTTAGACGTGGAAAAGTTTTGAGGTTGAACACGGAAAATGAAAAGCTGCTGAAAAGACTGTCTGTGCCCTAAATTGGGAACATTATTAACACATTTCTTCTGGGGCCCTTAATGGTACTGTGCAAACATGAACAGTGCCACCTGGAGCACCTGGGATGTACACGTTGTTGGTACCGTCATTTTGCAGGCAGCAAGTACAGGCATCTTAACTTACCCAAAGCAGTGCTGAAAGCTCTGTGGCAGAGTCGAGATTTCAGTTTACCATTTTCAGCGTCACTGAGTTCCTGGTGTGATCTGGAGTACTATTTCCCAATTTCCCTTGATGAACTGGAAACCCACGTGATGCTGCTAGTTTCATACCCACAGCATGTGGTACCCACTACACATCATGCGCCAACAGCCTGTCCCATGTGGAAAGGTCAGGCCTATGGGGCTTATGGTCTTCCTGCTTTTATAAACTCGGGAGCTCTGTGGTCTGACCACCAAAGACCCTACCAAGGCTCATGCCTCATGGAAATAAGCACTCAGTACAGCTGATCTTGCTTTCCTATGTGCCCTGGCTTCTCCTATGGGACCAGCCACTGTGGCTCACCATGACAACATTGCACACCAAAGCAGGGCCAGAGCCAAGGTCCTCCCTGTCTGAAGGCAGATGAGAAGACCCCAGGTTAGATGCCTTGTGCATGCAGTTGGAGGGTGGGGGAAGAAAAAGCTCTTGATCCCTGTCCTGGGCTGGCAGCATGCACCCACTCCCTGCAAGGAGCACAGCAGCCAACAGAGCACAGGAGCTCAGTGTGACCCTCATGCTCAAAACCCTTAGGAACTGCTGACCCTCCTGTGAGACTCCCCAGTCCTGCAGAATTACCTTCTCCTAAATGAATGTCCTGGTTTCGGCTGGGATAGGGTGCTGTCAGGTATGGGCGCTAGTGCCAGAAAGAGACATCACAGGGCACCCACGACAAGCAAGAAGCGTTTCTCCTTCGGGTGCTTTTGTATACTGACCCCTCCGTGATGAAGTCTGAGAAGAGGCAATGACCCAGGCAGCTGAGCTTTGCCAGGCTCGACACCCAGAAGGGATGGAGCAGGGGCCTGCCTGTGCTCAAGCATGTACTAAAATAACAGAAACGGCTTAATTCATACCTTTGGTTATTTTTGGTGCAAGTCCTCGTGGCCTAGGTTAGAACAAAAGCACTCTATTTTAATTTAGTGTAATTATAGCCTGTCTACCTAGAAAAGCTGAATTGCTTTAACAATGCTGTTGCAGCTAACTCCCCAGAGTATGGATGCAGTTGTGCCGGGATAATGCTAATATGGCTTATTCTTGATGGGAAAGGGGAAAACATTACGTGTGTAGGTGCAGGCTCACTTTGCACACAGCTACAGCTGTTAGAAACGTTACCACCATGACGGCCCACTGCTGCACTTGTTTCTGGGTGTTCTGCCTCGATAGCAGAGCCCAAAAGGCTACTTGCTCCACAGCCACCTGGCTGCAAAGTCATCGTGTTTAATTCAGTATTAGGCAGCTTCAGCCCAGCAGATGTTTCACTGAAAGGGGTGAGAAGCCTTTGTGTGGCTGTTCTGCTGTAATGGGTGAGGGGGCTCAGAGCTACCCATAGTGAGGTAACACCTTGAGCAGCGAGGCTGTTTCAACAGTGAACCACACAGCTTAATGTAGGAGTGATAGAGGTGATAAATCACATCCCTGATTAAAATCGAGTACTGATCCCAGTACCAAAAATTGTTATGGGTCTTTCTTTCCCTTCACCTAAGCCAAGAGGAAAATGGGTGAACTGCACAGAGACTTGTGTCCCTTCTGAATTGAAAACAGATCGCTTCAGTGAAAGTTCGAAGGTAGTCAGGATCTACACAAGACAAGGAATAACATACTCATTCATTTCTGAGGAACTACATGGAGCATGGAGACTAGATGCTGTTATGTCTGATACATTTGGTCCCTACTGCTCTGTGCAGGGGGCAGAGTCACATTTGCCGTCCAGTCTCATTTTTATTTTGCATGGTTCTGAGTGTATGCACAGCTGCGGATCTACGCAAGACAAGGTGACGCTAACGAAAGGCACATATAATGGGAAAAGGAGTGGCTTTTAAGACTCTAGTTCCCTCTGAGAGTTGATTTTTCAGGTTCTAAGCAGTGCCCAAGAAAGCTGTCTCACACACTCATGAGCTTTGATAGAAAGGCCTGTTCTGCCTGAGGAACAGAGCTGTCAAGAGAAGTCTCCATCTCTATGCCCAGATGCTTGTTACCCTTCTCCTGCCAGCGCCCAGCAGTTAGTAGTTTTCCATCTCTAGAAATCCAGAGGAATTTTCCACCTTGGGGAACAAGAAATTGGAGAAAAGTCAATAGACCAGACTAGGTTCATACCACATTTATGCAAGGAAAGAAATAAAAGTAGTACTAAAATTATAACTATATTTTACTCTCAGCGGCATCCCATAAATCATATACCTCATTAGTACCGTGGAATGGCATGTGATGCTGGAAGTCAGCATACAGTAAATGTGGGAAACACTGTATGCTGGTCAGCTTTGGCCGCCTTGGACACTGTGTCATGGCATGCTGAAGTCATGTCAGCAGATGAATTTCTGTCTGTTTGGGACAGTGTGCCAAGTGAAGGTGAGCAGACATACTGTGATCTCTGATGCCAGGATGGAATATGACCCAGCTGAGGAGGGCACAAAGGTGCCTGAGCATTGTCACCTCTTATCTGCAGTGACAAATGGCAAATCCATGCTACAATGTATCAATGCTACAATGTATCGATGCTACAATGTATCAATGCTACAACGAGAACTCAGTAAGAGAAAAGATGCACAACCACAAGGAAAATCCTGTAGGTGGGAGATGAGAAGGCAGGCAATATGCCCTGGGTGACAATTCACTTAAACAGCATCAAAAGATGATGTGAGAAAGCTCTTCATGCAAATGCTGTGAGCCAAAAATGCCACATGCATATTTTTAAACACCTTCAGTAGACAAACACAGCCAATGCATTGAGCTAAGTAGGCTCCACCAAGACAGCTATAACAGTCTGCATTGTCTGTGCTGGGGAGGGGGGCGTGAGTGGATTGAGAGCTGCATGGTTGCCCTATACTGTAATGTACCCTATCAAATACAGTAGCCTTTTGTGTAAAAGGATGAGCTAACTGGTTGTTTTGCAGGAGGGGGGCCCATTTGCACCACAGCGGCAAGTCAGAGCAGCTCCCGAGCAGGCGTGCTGGTGGTGGGCTGAGGGGGCATTGATGGAGGGATGCTGTAACAGATAGCCGCTGTCTCCAACGCTTTTGGCCTCAACCCTATCACACGCGCACATCTTACAGGTTTAACCCAATTGTTTTCAGAGCTCTAAGCTGGGGGATAAACAGGCTTAACTCCACGTAGGTCAACAGGGTGGCAGTTGTCTGTCTCAGGGCTGAATCTGTCGCATTATCAGGCAGTTCACAGAAAAGCTCCTGCTCTATCTTATACGCTCGCATTAGTTAAATATTATGCTTCCAGAAAAATGGCAGAGAGAGGAAATTATTTTATCAAGACGTGAAGCAGGTCATTGTTACATCCTACCTTATCGTTGTCCCTGTGATATAACAAATATGAACTGGATGCTGGCCTTGTAGAATGAAAGCTTTTTTTCTTGTAGAAACTTGAAAAGCCTGACACGGAGAGAGGCGAGGGAGTGAGGCTGTGAGGTCCGAGCATGACGTGATGCACTGCTGCTTGTTCCAGGGAAGGGTACAGCCTGCTCTGCAGGGCTGTCACCAAGATCCTGTTCTTTGTCGGAACAAAACCGTCTGTGATGCACCCCTTCGTTTTCCAAAGAGCAGGATCAAGCTGAGCTGGCCCATGCCAGGGGAGGTGGGGAGAAAAGAAATGGGAAGCATGAGGGAGCAAAGAAAGGGCAACAACCTGGGAAAGAAAAGGCAGCTTTTATGAAGCATGGCTCTGACCTGTTCTGACTCAAGAGAAGTGCTTTAGAGGCTGTTATTTGAGAACTAGGAGAGGAAAGGCTAGGGAAATACAAGTTACTACTGCTTTTACTCTCTATATATATTTCCCAGGGCTTTTTTTAAAGAACATTTTAATCACCCAAGATACCATCTCAGGGAAGTTTTCACTACCTGGGGAAAAGGATTAGTGAGTGGCACGCATTGACACAATAAACTCTCACCACCCTTCCAGCTAAGCTCTGACTGAGAAGAGACTGGCAAAAATTCACAGGCAAAAAGGATTGTTGAGATCAACATGAAAAAAAAAAAACCCCAAAATAAAATAAAGCACAATTGCTTCAAGCCTCACAGATTCCTTGTTAATTCAGAAAACAAATTAACCCTAACCTCCTATCTGTAGTGCCTCTGCAGGGGAACCACGGTGGGAGGTGAGCCCTTTATCTCGCTTTCAAAATCCTTTTCAGCTGATCTGGGGTCACAGCTGCTGAAAAGGACACTGAACAGCCTCATAAACCTGAGCTATATCATACAGTGCTTGTAAAATATGCCCAGATTGGGCTGAAATGGTCACCTGAAGCGGTAAACAGAGATCAGTACTTTCTAGAGAACTCCATCATCTCTCCACCACCACCAGCTGCCCCCAGGGGCACCTCCTGCTGGGCCTTATGTGTCCTTGCATGAGCCCATGTTTCATGGAGGGTGAGAGCAGTTTCCTAACGGGGTACTTCTGTCAACAGTGCTGGGAGGTGAGGGGCACAGAGAGACCTATCTGCTCTGCAGGGATGCTCCCACACTCGCTTCCGCACTCACCCTCTCCAGTGAAGTTTGGCCAGCCAATGGATCCGTGCTGACCTGTCTCCATGGGCAGTTTGACCCATGCATTTTTAGTTGGTTACTCAAAGTCTGAAAAACAACAATTGGTCCCAGTGTTATCTCCTTTGGAGCCAGCCGTTTCCTCTTGGTATCAAACTTGGAAGAACCCCATGGCCACTGCTGAAAAGCCTTTTCCCTTTCCACCTTTAAAGATCTTTTCTGAAAGCAGTTGCTAGGTGGGGATTAAAAGGCTTGGAAGAAGGCAGCACAAGTGCCAGTTTTACTGAAAGCGAGCAGGCTGCTCTTTCCTGATAGCTGCCTGACTTTGAGGGAAGGCATCACAGGACAGCACCCACAGCTGTCTCTGGGATAGCTTAGCAGAGGGGGAAAAGCCATGTCTTTTTCTGTGCTGCTTGGTAACACAAAGGCAGGAAAGCACAGAACATGATGCACTTGGTGCAGAGCAAACCCTGCTGTCCAGATCTGCACTGTTCTGGCTCAGCATTTATTTATATAAATACTGTCTCCAGTGTTTGTCCTGGAGGCTCCCGGTTACCTCCCTGATCCCCAGTTTAGCTGAGCCAGCTCAATACTGAGTCCAGCCACATCCCTGGCCTTGGAAGCCACAGCTGGGGAAGGAGCAGCTACTTCTCAGCATGCTGAGAATCTGCTTTGGGACAGGAACTGTAAACAGGTTTGGGATGCTGGAAAGCAGTTACCCAGGCATTACATTTCTTTTTCAGGGACAGGATGTAAACCTTCAATTCCCAAGTTTTCAGGCCATACACAATAGGTATGCATAATCAGACACTGAAGCCAGCCACTCTGTGAGTTATTTTTTGCCTTTCAAGCGTCCCATCTCTACCTGTGAGTCCCTTGCTAACTATTTTGTTAGCAGCCAGAGTGTCGCCTGGCCAGCGTACAAGGCTGGGCTCAGGAAACTGCCATTCTAGTCCCAGCTTTCCTGCTCACACACCTCCCTCTGCCTGAGGATTGAGCTGGATTTAGAAAGAAGAGTTGTCAGAATGGTACCACCAGCACAGCTCTACAAGGCAAACCCTCACAGAGTGGTTTATTTTCACACATCAGTGTTTTGACCAGCCTGGCTTAAACCAGTTTTCTGAACAGAATAAGATTCCAAGGGCTCCCTTGCTGTGTAGCCTTGACAGGCTAATGTCCTCTCTTAGCTGGAGAGAGAGCAGGCAGAATTCATGTGCCTGAAAGCAGCTTTACAGGACAACTTCTGTTGAGTGAAAACTGAGCCTAATTTTACCAGGGTATGAAAAGATACTTCCTGGATGTCTTGAAGTCTTCAGATTAAAGATGTGAGCAAGGGCAAAGAATTACTGGTAGATTCTGGCTTCAAACCTACTCCTCCTGCCGCTTTATGGTTTTCCATGCCTTTGAAATAGAGTGCTAGAGCAAGAAGGACCAAAATGCTGAACCTGCCCTGGATCCAGAGATTCAGAAGAGGGGTTTCAATGGAGAAGTAACATAGGGGCTTCGAGCACCGGCCTCTGTTAGCTGTAAATACAAACCACTAAAAGGCACCAGAGCTTTCCCACTGCAGTAAAGGCATTGGGAGCAGGAGATTAATAGGTTGCCAGCTGTGTCGGCATGATAAGCCAAGCAAGGACCCAGACGCTTTCAGTCGAAAGTGGATTGAGACCTTAGCAGGGACACATGGCAAGTCAGCCAGGAGCCACACATGGAAAACTGAGTGAGGCAGCGCAGGCAAACATTTCTTATCTTTGCTTTACGTCAATAGAAATGGCATTGTAAAAGAGGCAGCGAAGTATTTGCTGGAAAGCAGGAGGGAAAAGTCCACAAGGTTTTTTGGCTGTAGGTGTGGGTTTTAAGACGCTACTGTTTTCCTCAGAAACTTGTCATTGAAAATGAACAGGCAAAAATCACCCAGCGAGTTTCTCCAGAAGGCTGCTTGTTTCTAGCTGTGCTGGCAGGAATGTTGCCTGCCACTGCTGTTGCACTCACAACACAGCTGGGGAAGTACAAGCTCTTAAACCAGCCCCAAACACAGCTGCAATAATTACCCTGTCTACTCTGATTCGCCACAAAATGGGACTCGAGGGAGAGGCAGACCTCAGAAATCTGGGGCTGTCTGCAAGGTGATGCCCTCCACAGCCACCTCCCCACTGCTGCTGCTTCACCAGCAGCCACCCCCCAATTACCTCTACTGGCTTTTGCTTTGCTTTCTGGTTTTATTGTGTTCTTTAAAGCTAATTAACAGAAGAGTCAATGAGGCCCAGATTTCTCTCATGGATTTTTTGGTGGTGGTGGTACTTTTCATTTTGCTGAGTTTTCTTTTTGCATTTAAGCTGTTTAGGTAATGCAAGAAAAACATCTTTCCTACCAGAAGCAGCACTGAGCAAGGAGAAGACTCAGCAAGGAGAACGAGAATAATTATGAAAAGGCCACGAGTGGGTTTCATCTCCTCGGTGGGGTCCGACGTTGCAGCCCCATCACAAGTGGGTAATGAGCCCTCACTGCACCCTCTGCTGTCAGCGCCCCAAAGCAGGGAAAGGCACAAAACATTCCCACCACACAGGAGGTGTGCAGATGTCAGTGAGAGGTGAGCCAGGAAGAACAAAAGGCTGGGATAAACACAGGTGAAGCCTCCCAGCCTGGATCCATATGGCCCCTGGATCTATTCCTGCCCAGCAGATCCTTGAGCTGGCCTCAGCCATAGCAAAGCTTGTCACTGGGTGATGGCCAAGGGTGGGCTTATTGCAGCTGGGTGGCTTGGGGCAAGGTGACCTGTCACCCCAGCGTCCCGGAGCTGTGGCTTCCAACACCTCCTCCTCCTGCCACAAATCCTCACCCCAGGTGCACAGGGCTCCACAGGGATGTTAAACTTGTGCCTGGGAGCTGGCCATGGAAAGCTGAAGGTGCTCTGCTGAAAGGTCCAGTTGTGACTGTTCAGGTATGAAAGTAATGATACTGGTTATAAAAACATCGATCTCAAAATAGAGTTGTAGATGAAACAGTTCATTTTCATACAATGCCTTAATTAATGAACACAGATTGTGTTAGCAGTCCCTGACACCATGGTGATGGACATGATCCAAGAGCAGATGACGCAGTGGCTAAAAGACCGATCATCTCACTGCTAACACAGGCATGGGGAAAACAAACATGGAAAATTTACGCTGAACTGTTTTCTGGTTTTCTCAGCAGGGGAACTTCAGGCAATGCAGATCTAAAGCATTGAGCACCCTCTGCTCTTCCAAACCGATTTTCTCTGCAGAAACTCTCTGTATGGATTTGATACATGGCCTCTGAGAGGCCCCAAGGCCTCACATGCCCACTAAATCAAAGCACAAGGGGTGGAAGAGCCAGGTCTCTGCCTAAGCTCCTGCAAGTCCGTAAGGGTCAAGTTAAGTGCAAGCCTGACCATATTCTCAGGACCAGACTTGCCCAGCACATGCTTTAATCCACCCAGCCTCATCAAGCTGGGTTTCATCTCAACTGCAGAGCTCAGAGGAGGTGGCCACATCTCACACTGTGTGGTCCCAAGAAGCTCAGCATCTGCATCAGGCCTGGGGCACATCTCCTTGCCTGGCTCATCCTCACCAGCCCAAGGGGCTTCAAACAGTGTGGCTGGGGCAGGAGGTTGGGAAACAAGTGGGCTGTGGGACCTGTAGGCTTCTCTGGAGCCACATTGCCCTTTCAGTGTCCCCATGGGTCTGTTTTGCCCCTCAGACCCAGGGGCTGAGCACACTTCCCCACCCCACAGGGATGCTGGAATGAGTAAATCCATTAAAAGTTGTGCAGTGTCAAGACTACAGCTACGTAAATTAACAGGACAGGCCAGGGAAGGTTTACAGCCCCTGATGCACTCATTGGCGTGCCCAGTCATCCCCAGAGGGACAAGCTGTTGTCTGCCTGGAGCAGGAGAGCTGTGCCCAGACTGCCTGCTGGGAACTCTCCCTTGCCCACCCCAGCTCCTGAAACTTGCCTGGGCATGGGCTGTGGGAATATTTGCTTGGTCTGGGACAAACTCATGCAAGGACAATGCCAACCATTTAACTATATGGGCAACCACCCGGGCCTGCTCCCTGCCTCCACGTTGTTTATGAGTTTATTAGTACCTTGATTCTAGCCTGCACTAGTATAGACAGAGAGCCTGCCATTAACAAGAGCAATAAAGTGCCTAGGAGGGAAGGGTCTAAAGCATTTCAACTGGTTCTGTGGGAAAAAGGTACTTTCTCATCCAAGGTTCAATCTCTTTTGTCCTGGTCACTGTGGAGGTGGGTTTGGTTGATGCAAGTGGGGTGATTTTTGGTGCCTAGCAGAGGGAGCCTTGGCTGCTGTGCATCGATGCCATCCCAGTGGATGCTGCTGCTGTTACGGCCAGGCCTGCCTTGCAGGGATGTAATGCTCCAAGTGGTCAGCTTACCAAAGGGAACAAAGAAATTATTATAGGGCCAGGGAAAAATAAGGGAAAAAAAAACCTAAAAGGAAACAAAGAGCCATTGACAAGAGGCACAGATTAGTTAGGTCTCAAGTGTCATTCCCCATCTGATAAAACAAAAATGTCCAGAGCAACAATTAACAGAAAATATGAGGGTAGAATATCTCTGTTTAGCTCCAGGTACCGACTATACACAGAGATCTTTATTTCTCGTGCTTTGAGTTATCTTAGGTCTTGGTTACTGTGCAGCTGTTTGCATGTGTGTGTGTGGTGTAGTTCCTGCAGGTTCGGGAGCAGCCTTTTGTGAAAGGCAGCCCTTCTGAAGGGAAGCAAAGGAGCAAAGCAGGCGCAGAGGAAACAGGAATGTGCTTCAGCTGCTCCTGGGAAATACAGCTCAGGGATAGGAAGGAGCGCTTGAAAAGGACTCAGAAGTAGAGTTAAATCCAGCAGGTGGTTAAGGTTGGGAAGGCAGCAATGAATAAAACCAATGCAACAGAAAAGGAAAGATGTGGAGAGTGGAGGTAAGGCAAGATGTAATGAGCTCAAATTGCAGCATGAGGAGCTCAATACTGAAGTCAGGACAAACTTTCTGATAGTATGGGCAGTTGGATACTGCAGTTGCGCCTGGGGCCTGAGGCATCTCCAGCAAGGTGAGACATCCAGGGCTGTCAGAAATGGTCAGGGACAGCCGGTTTTATTTCTAGGCAGTTAGGGTTCACTGAGAGTTGCTCTTTCAACCATACCTTTGGAAAACAATCTAAGGACTATCAAGTGCTACGGGTTCGTGGTGATTTTCATTGACAACAGAAAGGAAACCAGACAAAGCTGAGGATACTCGTCAGTGCTCTCGCTCTCTCACTGTAATATTTGTTTGCACATGTGGAAGTAGATGTGCCTGTTGCACATTCACTTTTCATTTTTTTTCCATTCACTTTTTCTCCATTCACTTCACTGACCACCTCCTCTTGTCCTGTGGATCACCAGAGTGCCCTTGAAAAACAGCCTGAAAAATATGGGATTGGATATCCTCATGGGACTCGTTTGGATCCTTTCCCCATGCAAGCATGGTCAGTTGCCCTACCTCAGGAAGTGCCTGTGGCCAGGGCATTGCTCAGCTCTGTGGGTGAGGCACACACGGGTGCTCTGCCCTGGTCATGCTGCCAGTCCAAGAGCGTGTGAGAAGCCACAGTCAAGAGCTGTCAGATGTACAGCTAGATCCTGTTAAATGCTGTCTGTCCTGGATGTCGGACTGCTCTCTATGAGAGAAAGAACTGAGGAAACAGACTAACAAATTAAAACATCATTTTTTCCCCAATGCAAGGACTGGATTCTGCAAAGCCTGGTGCAGCTTGCTTCCCTGTTAACCCAAGCATAAACGTTCTTGCATTCAAGGCCTCTCTCCCCTGACTGGAGCTCTTCTGCATGGCTTGTCCTTCAAGAGCTAAATGATGATAATAAATTGTCCCACTTAAACAAGGGACCTATTTCACCTTTTCACCACACTGATAAAAAAAAGGCAATGTTACATACACTTGTGGATCAAAGGCCTGGTATGCAAAACAGGTCCTGTGCACCAAACTGACAGGCTTCTTAGGGTTTTGTTGCTATGGTGCTATTGCCTTAACAAGCTAAAATATCCCTCGTCAGCCTCCTTGGGAGCCTAGACAGAAAAGTAACCACCAGAAAAGAGCTGAATGTCTTTGACTACAGTCACTGAGCAGTTTAGGGTTTTCTTTGAGTTTTAATCACCCTTGACTTCACCTTTGACTGTTAACCCGCCAACTGATCATTAACTATATGAACTGCAAGACTGATTTCCAGAGGATTGATCCAAAGCTAGGCTGGCTTTTAGGTTTTTTTCCTAAAAGACTTTAATATCTCCCACCAGCACACAGAAAACCTATTGAATGCCCTGTAAGACTCGGAGCAGGGAGGTACTTGCAGGTTATCTGCCTAGAAGCACACTGCTCAGAGCTGATAAACTCTATCCTGCTTTCCAATTTAACTCAAGCCTTGCTAAGCAGCAGGAGTAACCTGACTGAATTGTTGGAGTCACAGCTTGAGGTCTTTAATCAACATTCCCAGCTTAATCAATGGGAGTTTAGCTAGCCTGAAACGCTAATTAAGATACTTCTGGTATTTACCCTGGTGTGTGTCCTTTTCCTAGCAGGGCAATCCGTTATGGATGAATGTTGCTGCAGAAATGGTGAAATGTCAGTTGCACTTCTTTGCTTTTTTAACCCCCTCCAGCTTTAACATGCCTACAGCTGAAATTTTCCAGCGGCAACTTGCTTAGGCTGGTTAGAGACAACTGCTAATACATGAAAGGAGCACTTTCTTTTCCATAAATAAACTCTTGTGACTCACAGTCCTCATCCTAAGCCACAAGACCATCCTTCCCTCCTGACTTTAGATCCGCAAGACCTAAGAAGCTGACTCTGACTCACCAGAGGAGGGCTGGGATTGGACTGTATCTACTATGTGCATCTTTCTTCTGAACACAGCACAGCCAGACATAAGATGAGAGAAAGCCTGTGATACACTGGCCCTGATTTCTCGCTGGGGTTTTAATTACTGCCTTTGGTATGAGAGTGAATTAAGCTCAGGTTTGTAAACAGTGGTCGAACCACCCCTGCACTGAGAGGCACGAACGTCAGGAAATATGTAGTTAGTTCCACCCGTGCTGCGTCTTTGAACTCTAATTGTAAGTACCTCTGTCATACCAGGGGAAGCAGAACAACACATCTGGAACTAAAAGCTTCCTGCTAGACTTTTCACACTAACTATTTCCAGCTTTTTTCCAGATAGGAGTTTCCAGCAAAAATATTTTCTAATTGAAAAATACTGATTCCTGAAAACTATTGTTTTTCTTGAGGGACCTACAAAAGAAAACATGTCCCAAACATTTTTTCAAATAAAAGTAATAAGGAAAAATTTACAAATATCAAAGCATCACATTTTCCCATTGTTGACTTTTA
This sequence comes from Psittacula echo, assembly GCF_963264785.1. Taxonomy (NCBI): domain Eukaryota; kingdom Metazoa; phylum Chordata; class Aves; order Psittaciformes; family Psittacidae; genus Psittacula; species Psittacula echo. The sequence continues at coordinate 30,614,733 of NC_137738.1, read as the reverse complement.
GAATGTTTTATTGATTCAAATGTCTTCTACAATTTAAACAATTTTACTTTGAAGTGATCAAAAAAAAGAATCTGCTTGAAAGTAAATATTTCCTTTGTTTCAAACTGCATTTTTATTGTTCGCCTGCAAATATTTTCCATGGCTTCATTTTCTATCCCAGCTCGTGACCTGAGGGACTTTTTCCATCTCAAGTACCTTCTCTGTTAGAAAATAGTAACCAGATATTTTGTGCCTGAGTATAAAATAGGATGAAGTTCTAGCTAAGACAGCCCACATGTGCCTTTGGAATATGTTCACACAGGAGCAGCACACCTGTGCCATTGCTTTGGGTATACAGCAAGGCTGGAAAGGAGCACTCCATCAGATCAAACATGCTACGAGCCTTCTGCAAGGAGTTAAACTAGCACGAGGCTCAGCAAGACAAGAAAGTGGACAGGAATAGACAAAAAAACTGGGGGATAAACATTTTTCTGCATATAGTTCTTGAGTTTTCCAGTTGCAGAAATGCAGTCAGGCCTATTCACAGGTAGCAGGGTGAATATCCCAAAGGAACAAAAGCACCAGCTTCCTAGTATGCATTTCCAACTCTGAAATCCTGCAGAAAAAGCTGTACTGTGCAGGGGGAGGGACTGTTCCTGATGGGGACAAAACTCACTGTGAAGTACCAGGCTGTAGCACTGCAGCTAAGAGGTTGCAGCAGCTGGACCAGAAGTGCACCCTGGCTGCATCCTGTATGTTTGTAAAGCTGCCTCCTCACTCAGGCGGTGGCAAGCCCACACTAGAAAGATTTTTCCAGCTCTGAGGAACGAAATAGTATCTTCACCAGTACGTTTTATAACAGGACCCAAAGCAAAAAAAGGCCCAGTGTGACTACAACTACCTCCACAGTCACAGTTGTCATTGCCCCAGAAGGCAGAAACCACAATAACACCTACACCCAGGAGCAGCAGCACTGTGCCAACCACACTTGCTGTGTGCCCTGGCTGGGATGCCAAGATGGTTTGGCTATGGGGATGCTGAGCTGCAGAGCTGTGTGGCTTTGGGGCTGCTGTAGGGCTTGGATGTTGCCCTCAGATGGTGGGCTGTAGGGATGCTGGATGGCAGGGCTGCTGGACTGCAGGGCTCATGGTTGCATGCATGCAACCCTTTTCAAAGTCCTAAATAGTTTAATCCATATGAAGGATGTTAATACAGATGGATTAACACCTTTGTGAACATCGATATGGAAAAACCTGTTTTCTGTTGAGTAGCCATTTTACAGATTTTCAAATCAAATGAGACTGGGAATGCAGAGCTGTGGGACTCTGGGCCTGCTATGCAGCTTGGATGTTACACTGGATGGTGGGCTGCAGGGATGCTGGGCTGTGGGGAGGCTGAGGTGCTGGTCAGTGGATCTGCATGGCTACAGAACTGGACATGTGGCTGCAGGTCTGCCGGTGTGGAACTTGGCTGTGGGACTGCCGGGACACTGAACTGGGAGAATATGAGGCTGCTGGGTGGTGGGCACAGGGAAGTGATGGGATGGAGGGCTGAGGGCCGGGCTGTGGGGCTGAAGGCGTGTGTCTGGGTTGGAATGCAGCGATGCGGGGCTGTAAGAGGGGCGGCGAGTGGTTTGCGGCAGCGACGGCCGCCCCCTGCTGGCGATACCGGGTGCGGGTACCGGTGCCAGGCTGGCCTCCGCGGGAGCACGCCCCCGGCTGCACGGCAGTGCGGAGCCGGGATGAAGGGCCGAGGGTGCCGCGCTCCCCCGGGAGCTGCTCCGCTCGTACCGCCGGTTCGAGACGCCTGTGACATCCCTTTGCTTTGAGGCCTGACAGGCTGCAGGGCTGCCTCTTCTCTCAGCTCTAGCAATGGCTACTTCCCTGCATGCCTCTCCCCTAGTCTGGCCGTAGCAGCAGCCTGAATTTGTAAAATAATCCCATATATTGGGCGTTTTTTTTGTTTGTTTGTTTGGTGGTTTGTTTGTTTTTTGTTTGTTTGTTTTATTTCTTCCCTTTGTGCCTAAAACTGGCAACAGAGGAGCCTGCATTTTCGATGTGAGATGTCCTGTGGTGCCATCAGGTTACTGATTTATACTGTTAGTCACAGCTTAGAAATCACAGCATTGCACTCAGGGGCTATTTATCTACTAACTGGAGTCACCTCCAGGACACCAAACCTTGGTAACGTCCTCGGTTTCAGCTTGCTGTGGCCATGCAAAGCTGTGAGCAGGAATGGTCCCTGGTGTCCTCAGCACCTCTCTTTTACAAACTGCAGGTCATCCCCATTAGGCAGCACAAGATTGTGCTTACAGGTCATTTGATGGATCTAACTTTCTTTCCCCCAGGGACCACTGGGACACATATATAAGCACTGCAAGCTCCCTACCCATCCCTGATGGGTTTTATTCTGTTATTGCATACTTTTGCTTCTTGCCCTAAAAACGCTGCACTCTCAGAAATGTCCTGGTGTAAGTACAAACAGGCCCTGCTGCACTCATTTCTTAATCTCCTTGTGGATGAACTAAATAACCACTTACCTGGTTAACTACTTCTCATCAAATATAGACAGTACCAGCCCCCCTAAGACGGTGCATGCAGTACAGTGTGTTTCCTAGCACTGTCCTGTACCACTTGTGCAGTGTTAGCAGCACATCTAGAGCTCAGGGGACAAGATCCAGTACAGTGTGCTTCTCATATGCTCCATGGAGCACTTTCAGAGTCTTTTCAAGCAAGCTAAAGCTGGTGCTTGGACTGCTCACAAACACCTGGAGGAAAAACACACCGGGTTTTATCCGATTTCAATTTGCAGACCCCAATATTCTCCAGCGGAGGTGCCGGCCATCTGCTATGAATTTAAAGCAATAGACAACAGGGTTGATTTTTTTTTAGCTCCCTTTCCCCTACAGATAACTCACAGATCCCCTCGGGGCCTGCAAACAATAGGTTGCAAACTGTTGGCGTTGATAGATGAGCTTCCTCCCCCTCCACACAGCAGAGAAAAGTGCTTGCTTGTCTCTTACTTAAACAAATCGAATATTCTAACCCCAAACAATGCTAGAGAAAATAATGGAAACAGGGACCGATTTAGGATTTGAATCTCCTACCTCCTGATCCTTTCAATCTCCACCCCTCTGCTCTGGCACTTAGATTTTCATTCAATAACCAAGTGCACAGATGTCTGGATGTGTGTGTCCAGACTCGTGATGTTAACCAGAACATCTGAACAAGGCGAGTGACAAAAACCAATCATTCCAAAGGTATCAGTGTTTCAAACTGTGACCTCGATGCAGGGTTTGAGCTGGCAAGGTGGGAAATTACACTCTTTTCCACATCAGCAACAATAAAATCACTTTCTGCCTTTCTTACTCCTGAGAGGATGTTTTGCTGATCGGCATCCTCTGTATCAGCTCCCAAGGATGGGAGCCAGTCCTAGGCAGAACCAAACACATACAGCTGCAGCACCAGCATGAATGCATCAATAAAGATACACGGTAGCAAGGACACATTTAGCGCTGTAGACTCCGGGAGGCAAGCTTGGCTTGTGGCTCCCATACACGTGTGCCAAGGTACTTACTTGTGTGCGCTGCAACACAGACGTGTTCAAACCTTTGCACCACAAAATACTGGAGCTATTTTAAGGGCAGGAAAGCATCTGGCTGTCAAACAAGCTTTGTGTGTTTGGGCCTGGCTTGTTTAAAAACCTTGTTTCTTCCAGAATATTAGAATAATGAAAGTGCCTGCAGTAAAATACCTGATAAGGCTCTCCTCTATAGAGAGAGCAAATGCATGTCATTTTCCAATTAGCTCTTGTTCTGAGCAATTATGTTGATCAAATAATTGAATAAGTGACAGGAATGTGAATTCTGAAGACAGTTAATTTCATTCATCTGCCAGTTTATAGCTTGACTTGCATGAACACATAAACCAGGCTAATGTGTTATTTATAACTTTGAAAATACAATTATAATAGTCAAACATGAAGACCTGTGTGTGCAGAGAGGACGGTTTCTGCTAGGAAATTATAATAATAGCTTTAAGAGGGAGTTTGACATTTCTGGCCAGCACGTAGGACAGGAAGGATGCGTGGCTTGTGTTTGAAAAGGCGAGCAAGGTTGGTATGAGTGATAGCAGTGGGGGAAATGGCCCTGGTGTGAATTTGGAGCAGAGAGGTAGATAAAGCCTTACCCTCCTGTTCTGTGAGACATTGGGTATGCGCAACCCCAGGGACTGTCTACAGGGGCTAAACACCCCCCCAGCTCTCCCTGCACTGGTACCCATCCACCTCTCTCAACATGAAGTTGAGCATGGTTTTGGAGGGACAACCAGGACTGTGATCCTTTGCATGAATGTGGGTGCAAAAGAGACAAACTAGGTGTTTCCTACTTGGGATTGGTCTTGGGTGAGCACCAGGGTAGTCTGGAAGAAGCTCCAATCTAATGTGCTTGACATCAAAGTACTGGAACAACCCCTGCAAACCTGGTCCGGACTTCCATCAAAAGCATGAGTCCTGCTTGTGAGTTTTCTTCAGAAATAACAGTAATAACAAGAAAAGAAAAAAGAGCTCAGCAGGAAAACAAACCGTCTATTTTTCTTCTTAAAGCTATCTTTAGATTGTCTTAACTGATTGCCTCTTAACCTTTTATCTGAACCCCCTGTAGCAACCTGGCCTACCATCCAACAGGAACTAATTAGCAGAGATACACAGTAATAAAAGTAGTGTACAAGCATGAGCCATTGCCTCACATGGAGTATTACCTACTTGAGTGTTACACTGGCTGCAAGGAGGAAACTTGTGCAATTAATTGCTTCCTGATTAAAGGCATTTGGAGTCTGGCTTTTAAATTTTCAAGGCCTAAAAGCACACACTGAGTTAAATATGGAATTTGCCCACAGTAGTCAAAAACATTGGCCCAGACAGCAGGATTTGGTGCTGTAATTTTGGTTGGGAATAAACACTTTCCTGTCTAAGCATATTATAGCCCAAGCCAAGTATGTGGAAAGTGCTCCACTCACAACTAAACGGGCACGGAAGGTCCTGTGTGGGTTTAAAAGTATCTAAATCAGTTTAGTTGAACCTGCACCATTTTCCTGTGAGGACATGATCTTAATGGAATTAATTTCACAGAGCACGAGGGAGCAGAGCCAGAAACCCCACAGGACGTCTCAGGCTGGAATGCTATTTAAATGGTAATAAATTTCAGAGGAAAACAAAAAATGGTGACTGATTACAGGCACACCAGGAGAGGGGCTATTTGAGGCAAAGATGCCAGGCAGCAGCGCTTCTGCCTACTGTCTACATCAATTGTCACCAAGCAAACATCATAGGGTTTAATCCCACCGGGAGGGAGGAGACTTATTTCATGCCAGGCAGACAGCAGGAGGGGAAAGCTCACAATGGGAGGCTTTGGGTTTGGGTAAAACAAGGAAGGATGAGTTGTGGGAAGAGGCTGCTGCTCCTTGTGCCAGCCAGCACTGGGGTCAGGCTCAGATGGAGCCATATCACACAACAGCAGCTGGTCCAACCTCGCTGTACACCCTTCCTTAAGCATCATAGTTATCCAGAGAGCATTTCCTCCACCCTGATGTGGTGCCACATATCACACCAGGTCAGATGAAGCAACTACATTTTAGCATGTCCAACTCTATTATTGCTGCCTCCTGAAAGCTGCAACACTGATGATTCATGGAGCTTACTGCACCCACTGAAGAAGGGGAAGGTTTTGCTAGGCACCACAGTTTGTCACACTAGAGCTGAGGTGTCACAGAGATGCACACTTTGTTCGATCATGTGCTGTTGTTCCTCCAGTATTGCTGCCCTATGCTTTCTTTGCCAGTTGGCTTTATGAAATCTATTTATGATGCATGCATGAAAAGCACTTTAACATCTTATTAGCTCTGTGTGCAGGAGTGGGCCTCTCAAATTCAGTATTATGTTCTTCAGTGTGTGCTTAAGCACCTCACTGGATGCAAGTTGGAGGGCCAAAGACTACAGATCTTTCCTTGCAAACCTCCCAATCCCCCACCTCCCCATGCACATTGTCATTAGTGAGAACAGGCAGGGAGGTATATTGCCTGAATTACGTTAAGACAGATGCACAGACTGTAATCTAACATGCAGTTTGGCCTCCTTCCTCCACAAAGCCAACCTGGCACCTCTGGTGGAGAAGTTACATTGCAAAGTGGGAAAAACAAACAATCCTGCCAATTGTTACTGAGGGAGGAAAAAAAGCAGAACAGGAGCTGCTTATCAGAGACCCACATTTTGAGAGAAAACTTCACTGAATCCTGAGGAAGGAAGGATTCTCTGCAGAGCTTCAAATATTCTTCTGACAACCCCATCCTGCAGGAGCTGGGCCCCTTCCTATGGTGAAAACTGAGCCCAGTGAATTGAGAATGAACATAACAACAGGAATCCCAGACTGCAGCAGTGCTGTGAAGCTGTAACTAAAACAAACCCAGAACACATTAGTCTTAACAAATCTGACTGGCACAGACAGTTGTCTGTGAACTGTGATTTTAGAAACAGTAGGAATGACTCAAAACCCAGAGAACTTTATGTCTGGAAGTGTTTGAGGAAAAGTTTTCTCTCAGTCCACAGTCAGCTTAGGGGTATATGAAATTCAGACCCCAAGTCATGCTTTGCGCTGCAAAAGATTTGGCTAATTTTCTCACACCTTCATGAGCATTTAGATTTTGACTGGTTCAGCTTTCTGGGAGGACAGAGAAAGAACTGTGTGTGTTGGCAGAACTCACTGAAGAGCTGCATGGTTTTGTTTTATTTATAAATAACTTGAAATCATCATTAATTCAAGCATCTGCAAGGACTTCCCTAGCAGCAGTGAAGTTAAAGCTACCTGCTTTTCTCCGTGGTCCACCTCCTAGTGCAATACATTCAATAATCATACGCCAACATATTAGCACATCTGAACAAGATTCCTGGCAACTGCAGGGCCAAATTATATTTTGGGTAATCTAAAGTCTCAGAGTCTAGTTCCTACCATGACATGAAGAGATTAATATCTTAGCTTCCATACCTGCTTTTAGCTCTTGTACTGGTCTATGAGAACAAATCGAATACAACCGTATCTGCTTGCATACAGAGCAGCCTGTTTTCCCGTGCAGAGGAGATGCTTGCTGATGCAGAGTTCTTGTGAGACCCCCACTGGTAATCATGTGCCATCACAGCCCTCTTCAAGAAATCCGAGGAGCAGGTTCTCTCCATCCTCCCAGATCATCTCTCGCTTGGGTGAGAAGTAGGATGCTCAGGCCATTGAAAGGAATGCAGCTACTGTATGGGGAGCAATAGAGGATAAATACTAGAGGGGCACATTAGAGTGATCTAAAATTGCCCCAAATCTGTCCTGATCAGTCACCTGGAAGGGGAACACTGCTCAGCGGTCAGCACAGGCTGCTTGCTTATACTTTCTCTCTGCTGTTAAACCTAGCACATCTGTAGCAGAGAATATAGTTCAGCCTGTAACCCTGAAGTTGAAAACTGCATTACAGGGCACGCTGAGGCCACTAAAATTGTAATAGCAAAATTTCCTAAATACTCAAGACATGATTATTCTGTGTCTGAGGTAGCTCAATCAAATTCTGATTAATTACTCTATTCAGCATCCCTTGTAATTATCAAGGTCATAAATCTATTTTCGCCACAGTTTGAGGTGTTTCTCTCCCTACTACCTTTCAGGGTTTACAGGGATTAAATGTACATCAGAACTCTCAAGCCACTGAGGAAAAAGATGTGTCTACAGGATATGCTCACAAAGCTCCTTGACAGACATGCCCCATTCTGGGTTTGATTTTCTTCAGGGAAAACACAGTGAGAGTTTGCAGAACTACTGAGATTTTTAAGTAAAAGGTAACCCAGTTAAAACATAGGAGTTGTGCAGCAAAGGGAGTGTGAAGAGTAAGTTATGGAGATTGACAGTAGGGATCTTCTGCATTATCATGTTGGAGTGCAAAGCTGCTTTGTGAGTGTGAGCTCTCGTTGGAATTTCAGTTCAATGCTGAAGTGAAATGACAAGAGGTCATACAAGCTTGACTTTGAGAAGTCATAAAGCTGAGCATCTTACACAAGATAGCTGAAGCTGTGACAAGTGATTTCACATCTCTGTAGGAGCTTGCAGTCTAGCAAAGCATGTCTCAGGCAGAACAAATGTCACATGTTGGTACATACCTTTAGAAGTAGAAAGGTGAGATCCTCTGCAGGATGCCTGCCAATGGTATAGAAACAGCAGCAAAAGAAAATATGAAGAATTAAGACATTAACAGCACAAAAATCAGAAAATGCAGAAGAGAAGCACTACCAAGGAAGGAAAAAAAGTTGACCCTAACATCCAAAAACTTCAGTGCAGCATTTTCATTCCCCAGCGTGTCACAAAACGTCCCAAGCCTCTCTGTGAGATGGCACAGGTCTAATGGCTGGGCCTGTCCTTGGCATAGCAAAGCTTCAACAGCCAGAACTCCACCTAGCGAGGAGAAGGGCTGCACTGCACGTGGAGCATTCAAGTTAAGAGCGAATGGACTCCGGTGACAAAATCATCCCTGGAAGGTAACGAATCCCATAGCATGACACTGCCCTGGTCACACTGACTTTGTAAGAATGTAACTGAAGTGACATCACTTGGCTTTCACCACCTAGCTGCCTCTTACATCTCCCTCACAAATCACTGACCTGCAGCTCTCCTGCTTCACTGGAAATTTATTAGTGGACTCGAACTTTGAATCAACATCCTCCTCCTGATGATGATGTAATAAAAATAGAAATTCATCATTAATGTTGTGTGTCCAAAAGTTTTAATACATGGTCCTCACTGTTCAGAAAAGTTATTGCATTAAATTGTAATACATAAATTCATCTGAATAATAATAATAAAAATCTTCATTTTACACATCACAATTTTGTCACAGCAGCTAAAGGAAACCAGATTTTATATGCAACTGTCTCAAAACAAAACAAAAAGACTAGTTCTTCCCCAAATCAACGAAACTGCTATCATGTTATTCAGTAGTTACTGCAAACGCCACCTTGAACAACACTATACAAGTGTACGGCTCAGGAAAAGTGCCATTTCAAATTACTGTCTTCAAATCTGAAATTTATTAAACCATGATTCTCTGTATACGTTAACTTTTTTGTTAACTGAATTAACATACAGAAAGTTTAATTTAATTGCACACCATTTTCCTTAAGTTACTGATTTTCTTTCATTACAATTTGAATTGATTCACAAGTTACAAAGTATCAATGCTACCTACAGCAGTTTATACAAATCCACACGCATATTTGGATTGTGCCAGGCACACGAACATGATATTTAATCACCCAGAGGAAACGCCAGATTCCCTGATCCATTAAACCAACATCCACATAAGCCCACTGATCCACGGATGAAAGCAGAGACAAAACCAGTAGGCCTCACGTGCTGTAAACAGATTGATAACGAGAGCAGTGACTGAGGCATAACAGAACACATGGCAGAATTACATTCTACCTTTCATCCTCTGATGAGGATAAGATGTGCTGCACCAGCTTGCAACGGATGCATGAACAGGGCTCTCCTCCTATTCAATCTTACTCCACAGCTGGGAATCATGAAACTACAATTCAGCTTCTTACACAAAATTCTCAAGCATCACAATAATTAGTGTTGAGCTGCAGTTCCACAGCTTACCTTTCTCTTGCACAGGAAAAAAACTAACACAAAACCAAAACAACTCATCTGTATTAATTCTATTAATTCTGCTTTCTTCTGCTGTAAAGAAAACAATAAAACATATCTGTCTTCAGATTAAGTAAGGTTGTTACCTCTGTCCACTTCAAGCAAATGAGAAAGAATATATTACTTTGATGTACTTCCTTAGGATCTGGTATCAAAACAAGTTCATTAGTGAAAAACACCTGTGTGGCTCTCTCTTGGACATAACATGTTCACACAAGTTCTAACTCTCACTGTCTCAGTCCCTTAAAATAAAACTATAGCTGTTTCAGTGGTTTTCAATCAGTTTTAGCAAGAGCAATAAGTTATCCATTAAAACCATTTTTCTCCCATGATATGCTAGCAAAAAGCCCAAACACTGGAAAGCAAGTGAGCAGAGACAGTAGCACACTTGGCAAAACCAGACAGTTCAAAAGGCATTCAAAGAGCAACAGAATGAAAACTAGCCACTAAAGTAAAAAGTGCAATGAATTAGCACCATGAAAATAGGGAGGAAAGTAGTTCCAGTATGAGCAGTTATGCAGAATGTTTTACTAGCGATACCTTATTTGTTCCGGCAGTCACAAGGCATTCATTACGCTGATACAAGCTGCAAAATCTTTCATCCGAAAGTATAATAGGAATAGGATACTCAATGATTCCAGTTAAGAACACTTACTGAGAGTCTAATACAAGATTACGTAGCTGCAACACGATTTTCTCACAACTAAGAAAGTCTTCACGAAAGGGGAAGTTTACGCAGCTCAGAACATGATGCTGACAGCTTTCTAAAGCCAGCCTTTATACAAGATTGGCTTATTGTATTTTCAGAGACATATACTGAATGAGACAGCCATCACCGTTCAATCCAAACATACAAGCATTTGCATAAAATTCCCCTATATACATTAGTGCTCCCAACCATACACAGTCCTTGGGTTTTCTGCAGAAAAAGATAGTGCTTCTAGGTTATTGCTGTATTACAGAAAACAATACTAATATTTGCAGGAGGGACAAAGTGTGTATTTTGCAGATGACATCCTTTACAAAAAGCCTCACACTCACTCCTTCATCCTGTGCTGCCTCCATACAGCAGAACTAGCATTCTGTTTCTTCCAAATGAAACAGTACCTTCAGACCTTCTCCCTGACCTGCACATCTCAAGAGCATTTACACTTCTTCACTGTGGTTTCTACCAGTAGGCAATGGTGTGTCATGCATTTATGACAGCACCTCAAGCAAGAGTGCACGCTTAATCAAATTGACCCCAATTAAGTCCATGAAAAAATACGGAACGGGAACACAAAAGGGAAGGAAAAAGTTATTCTCATTTTTTCTCTGAAGGGAACAAATGTTTCTGGCAGCAGGTTTGTTTTCAGAGACCTGCAATTTAAGCTGACAAGCAAGCTTATTAAATAGAAGCAGCCCTTTCATCCAAACACAAAAACCTTAAACCCCCCAACATTTTTAATCTAGATCTGCCTCTGAAATGAATGGAAAGAATCTGAATGTTGGAAAAAACTGAAGAGTTTGTATTGCCACCAAACAAATCAGACTGTGCAAATTCATGTTGTTTATCTGCAGTGCTGATTCACATCTGGATGGTGGATGTGTCTCACACCACACCCTGGGAACTTTTCAGCACTTCCCCTCCTACCAGAACCCTGCCTTAAAAAAAGAATTCCTACAGTGATGTGATAAGTGATCTTTTCCTGCCATGTGGTGTACATATATTTAAGACTTTCACAAACATTTGGCCAAAAATTGTATATTGCAGTGTTTCTCAAGTCACAAACACTACACAAGCTATTCTTACAAGATAGGCTGTCCAAGGACATGGGACCTCAACCTTACTTCTCACTCCCCTAATTCCCATCCACCAAGTAAAGTGTTGCATCCTCTCAGGCTTTGATTGTAAGTCTTCAGCTTCTGGAATGCAGCAGTTCGACTTCTGCATTTTGCAAGGACTCGGAAAACCCATTTAGTTCATGTATCCAATGTACAACATTTTCAGCAAATGCTTTCAGACTGTTCATAAGAACAGTTAGGTCACTTCACACCACAGAGGTGGTACTTTCCGGATTTACACGCATCAACCTTGAAGCGTTTCTCAGATCCTGTAGCTGCTTGGCCGGCTTTCCAACCCCTTCCTCAAACCTTTTTTCCACAACAGGAAGGACAGTTTCATACAGGAAGGATGCATTTTGCCTAATGAATGCTTTTTTCTCAGGATCCTGTTCACACCGTAAACTGTAATCAACATGCTGGACAGCCACCAGGATGATTTCTACGAGACTCTCCAAAAGAACCATATGCAGCTCTGGAAAGTAAAGCTTTAACGCTTCCTCCAAGAAGGCCATAGTCTGCTTAGTGAAAGCTACTACAGTATAGCTCAGGTTGACCCAGCAGTCATCACCCGTGTACTGGTCAAAATTGCCCACTCCGCAGCTCCTCATCTCCTCCCTGAGTTTCCCCAGCGCCTCTGGAGTCATTAGGTTCATCCTTCTCCACATCTCCTCAGAGTTGCGGTGCTTGGTGGCCTCGATGATGATATCCTTGTAGCTCTGTAACGCACCTTTGATATCCTTTACCAGAAGAGCATGAATGATGAAGGTGAGGTCCAGTCCAATCTCACTAAGCTGCTTGCAGTGCTCCTTAGCTACCTTGGGTAGTAACAAAAAGCAAAGGGTGTTACTAGTGTGCAGGCCCCCCTTACACCTTATTTACCAAATTTATAATTCTCAGAAAACAGAGAAGTGTTAGTTATACTTCACTTATTTCTCCTGCTTCAAGAAAATTCTTATTAATGAGAAATTAATAACTGAAAGATAAACCCTATGAAAAACATTCTGACAATTACATTATGAACTCCCTCACCCTTTCTCTTTACTTCTTCCCCCACTAGAAGCTGAAATAAATTAGTCTTGCAAAAAACTATGGAAATGTAGTCCAGGACAGGCTTGGAAAAGAGACAAAAAGTCTTCAAATACTCATCACTCAAATGCAGCTTACATAAATTTTAGGACCTCCTACGGGTTAAAGGCAAATTAAGAATAAACACACCATATTTCTGATAAAGGCAGGGTTTTTCTGGCTGTGTGTTTTCATCTTAATCCTTTCCTCTGTTAAACTGATAAAAAAGCCAAACCAACCCCAAATGAATATTCACTTTTCAACTCAGGAAACCTTTCCACAGACCCTTCCAAGAGTCAGCAACTAAACTAGGGTTAGAAAAGCAGATTTACAAGCTTTACAACCTCTGTTTTGGCTATCATGTCACACCATCCTCTTTGGACCCTCTTACCTTGACACACTCTGCCGCAGTCGACAAACTCTCTTTACTATCGAACACTTGCTTACTGAAGGCATCCACAAACATTTTCATGGAAGAGCGGGCCCAGACCACGAAGGCCGAGTAGCAGCCGTTGTTGCCAGCAAAGTCCGTCTCAAACTCTCTTGCTGTCTCCAGAAGGCTGGTGAAGAAGACATGGCAGAGCTTGTGGATGTAGAGCAGTGTGGCACCCTCAATGCGCAGCTGCCGGATGGCCGTCTGCACTGCGGCTGCCCGGTTCTTCAGGAAGAGCTCACATGCCTTGGTGGACTGGCCCAAGCGAATGAGCTGGGATACAGCTCGGCGGGTGGCCCGCGGCCCTCCCCGCAGAGAGCGGTCTGGAGACAGCTCGAACACCAGCACGTCTGTAAGCTGCCGGACCCTCTCATCCACCTTGACCCGCAGCTCCTTCACAGGCTGGCTCACAGGCTTGTCCCGCAGGTACTCGTTGAGTTTATCCAAGAGGTCCACTGCCCCCTCGAAGTCCCTCTGAGCAATGCAGACGTCCAGGTCCTCAGGCAGCTCCTGGATCCACTCAAGTGACAGATCAACCACCTCCTCCTCAGCAGAGGGCTCTTCCTCCTCTTCATCCTCCTCGAAGGGGTTGGTGGATTCAGCAGGTGCTGGGGCAGGCCGGGGCAGGGCCTCCTGCTCCAGGCGTTGCTTCTCACTGAGGGCCCGGTTGCGCTTGGTCTCCTCTAGCACCTCCAGCCACTCCTTCTTGATCTTGGCATTCTCAGCCTGAAAGATGCGGCTCTCGGGGAACATGAGCAGCTTGAACATATCCTTCATGGGAGGGTTGTCCTTGACGTTGACCACAGCCAACCCATCGAGGGAGTAAAGGGCAACGTAGCGGTAGGCACCACGGCGGTTGGGCAGCGCAGTGGCCACGAGCAGGCAGTCATTCATGAGGAAGGCGTGCACCCGCTGGATCTGTGCCATGTGGTCAGCATCGTACTCGACAAGGTCGCCGTTGTAGACCAGGTACTTGCTGGGGCTCTCGGGCAGGAGGTCACGATAGCCCTCCACCTTCTCCAGGAGGGTGGTGAGTGTCCGCTGCCGCCCCTCCTCGTTGGCTGCTGCCTCCTTGGCCGACAGGGGCAGGAAGGGGTCGGTGGTAGCGGCGCGGCGGGGGCCCAGCTCGGGGTCGTCGCGGTCGGCCTGGAGGAGCAGGGCCTGGGTGACGGCCTCCATGATGCCCTTCTGCTCGGTGAGGATGTGGCTAAGCTGGTACATCTCGCTCTCCAGGTAGCTGATCTCCCGCGCCGTCTCGATGAACTGCCGGTAATTTTGGTACACGTTGCGCTTCAGGCTCTGGGCCGTCTCCTCGCTCAGCGCCTGGATGCGCTGCCGGTGCTCCTGCAGGTCCCGGTCCCCGTCCGACTGCTGCGACAGCTGCTTCACGTACTCAGCCGCCACGAAACCCCCGGACTCCAGCTGCCGCCGCAGCCGGCTCCCGCCACCTTCCCCCAGCGACAGTGCCATCGCCACGGCCGCACTTTCAGCAGCCCCACTACCCAGCGCCAGCCACCCGCCCCACCGGCACTACCACCGCCTCCAGGCACAGCCGCGCTGCGCCTGCGCACCGCAGGACGTGGGCCGCATGCGACAACAGCACAGCGCCCAACGCGCATGCGCGGCTCCCCTCTCGGCGAGCGCCCGGGACAGATGGACTGAGACGACGTTAGGCGCATGCGTGGTCGGAACAAGGTGGTGGCGCGGGGCTTAGACGCATAACGCGCGTGCGCGCTAGGCGGTTCTGGCGGATGGGGCGGCCTTAGTGCCCAGCGGTTGTGGCGGTGTTGTGTTGTGGGGGATGGAGGAGGACTTCGTGCTGGCTCTGCAGCTCCAGGAGCTGTGGGAAGCGGAAGACAAGGAAGCAGCGGCAGCACCAGCACCAGCGCCGTGTCCTGAGGCCTTGCGGGACCTTTCTCCCCTCCGGCCGCTGTCGGTGGTGGATGAGGCGTGGGAGCTGCTGGATCCCAGCCCCGATGTGCACGGCCTCTTCGTGCAGTTCAACGAGGCGCTCTTCTGGGGGCGCCTGGCGGCGGTGGACGTGTCGTGGAGCCCGCGCATGACCCTGTACGCTATCGGAGTGGGGGGCGCTGGATTGGCGCGCAGGGCAGCCCTGCATGGGGAGGCGGGCACGGCTGTGAGCGGCCTCCCCGCCAAGCAGGCCCGGCTCCGGTGGGCAGGCGAGGTGGGGGGGACAGGGGAAGCTGCTATGGGGCCCCAGTAGGGTGCCGGTGCTGTGTCAGAGCTGTTGGAAGAGTCTGTGGCCCCTCAAATAAGGAGTAGCTCATCTCATCATAGAACGGTTTGGATTGGAAGCGACTTTAAAGCTCATCCAGTTCCAACCCTGTGACACGGGCAGAGACACTTTCCACTAGACCAGGTTGCCCCAAGCCCTGTCCAGCCTGGCCTTGGACCCTGCCAGAGATGGGGCAGCCACAGCTTCTTTGGGCAACCTGTTCCAGTGCCTCACCACCCTCACAATGAAGAATTTATTTCTAATATATCATGTATATAGCTATGGGTTGGGGGGGGAGCAGGGAAGTAAAAGCTGACATTTATAGTTACATGCTACTCCTGAGTGTTGCTTCATAGGCACAGTGTGCTAGTGCCACAGCTTCTCTTCCTAGTACTTGGGTGTCCTGCTTTTCTGATGTGGTTTGTACCCTAGGATGTAGATTGGTCATTGTCTGTTTTGTCCTTCATTGGTCATCCTTGGCAGCCCTAGATGTCTTCTCCTGGGGTGCAGGCGACACTGGAGAGATGTTAAAGTGGAATAAATAATTTGATCTTAAACTGTATGTCAGAATATATAAGAACATATTTGTATTGCTGTTGTTTTTCTTGTTCTCAGTTTCTATTATAATTTTACACCATGGCAGAAAGGTAAATATGAAATTGTAACAGTATATTAAGAAAGCTTAGATTAGGAAGGGGAATATACAGGGAATCTGAGATGAAAACAAAAAAAGCTTTGACCTGCCGGTTGCAGTTCTGTAGCAGATCAGCCGATGCAATTGCTGGCTGCTGGAGTACTGCCCCCTTTTGTTCTCTGCTGATTGCAGTACTCTTTAAATAGTTGAAAATATTTTAACACTGAACAGGTAGAGCACTAACTCAGTAACATTAAAAAAAAGAAAAATGTTTTCTGCTGGGTTAGTATGCAGAAGTGATGATACATGAAAGTTCAGTAAGAGTCAAACACTGGGAGAGGATGAGGAGTTAAATTGCAGCAACCAGCTGTTAAGTTGGTGTTGGCTGCTTTGACTCTCCAACCTCTGTTTTATGTATTTCACTCCATGAGGAGTTCTAATAAAAACAATCCTCTGCCTCCTAAACAGGTTAGCTTGGAACAGTCCATTGTGATCCCCCCCTACCTTCCTCAGGATTACTTCAGCTTTGACTTAAAGTGATTGCAAGATATCTAATAAACTACAGATTCACTTTTGCTGGTTCAGTCACAGCTTATTCTAAGGAACTTGTGGGTTTGGATTTTTTTCTTGTTTTTTTTTCTTGAGTTTTTCAAGTAACTACTAAAAGGTTTTTTTCATGAGAGTTACCTAGTATGTGCTGGCAGAGGACAGCATTTTAACTCCAGTTCTTAATTAATGTACTACAGAAACAAGTAGCTTTTCATATTTTCTTTCTGTATTTCTTTCAGCTGTGCTGGAGTGTGTAAATATGAAGGAAAAGGTGGAATGTGTTCCATTCGTCTAAGTGAGCCACTCCTCAAGTTAAGACCAAGGAAGGATCTCGTTGAGGTATTTGAAGAGTGCTCATGAATCTGCACATAAAATGTATTGTAGCCCCCCCCAAATATTTTATAGTAGGATTCTTGTAGTATGCATTATATACTATATATACTTATATACCTATAGATTGTAAAATAATGGTGTCTTTATTTTTACGCTTGTGATGCTTATGTTTCGGTGTCGTGGTCATCTTTCATTTTTGC
This sequence comes from Psittacula echo, assembly GCF_963264785.1. Lineage (NCBI taxonomy): Eukaryota > Metazoa > Chordata > Aves > Psittaciformes > Psittacidae > Psittacula > Psittacula echo. Next base: position 30,597,750 of record NC_137738.1, on the reverse strand, counting down.
ATTTCTAAATGGGCAACTCTGAGTGGGAGACTAAGGCCACTTGCTTATTTTACTGAAAAAAACCCAAACCCCAACTTTTTTACTCATAAATTATTCCCTAATACTAAAACCAAACATGGACTGATAGCACAATTGGAAGGTGGCTGTAGCTTCATCTTTTAGCTCTAAAGGTCAACAGCTAAAAATAAGGGTATAGGATATGATTGCAAACATAACTTTGTGTTGCTTCTTGTGCCTCTGTCAGGGTTGCTGCTTTGAGTTGGCTGAACATCCTTGTTTACTTAATGAGCAGAAATGCTGTGGGGTTTCAACTTTCTCACAAGTGTCTCTTTTGATTGCAGAGGGGATGATCTCTTCAAAGATCTGACTTAAGTTTGGGGATTATTTCTGCTTTTTGGAATGTCACTTATTGTAGTAATATGTTTTGGTGGTATGGGAATAGGGGTAATTTCATTTGACAGGTAGAATGAGTACATGTTTTTATGCCCCAGAATAAACATGTGAATGCATGAAGAGAAGATCAGTAGAGAGATAAATGTAGGGGAGTAGAATACTTACAGCTTAATTTTGAAACTATATATAACGCTTTTCAGTAAATAGCTAATGATTTTCATCGTTTCAGACACTGTTGCATGAAATGATCCATGCCCTGCTTTTTGTTACTAATAATGACAAAGATCGCGAATCTCATGGACCAGAGTTCTGCAAACATATGCGTCGCATTAATCGGTTGACTGGAGCCAATGTCACAGTAAGCACAAATCACTTAATTTAATAGCGGTTTCTTCCTGATTTGGTTTCTTGGTGTATGTGGTGTGAGTAATAGACTTGTTCCTGTTTGACTCTCTACAGTTGGTACCAATACAAACTTGCATCCAAGTGTATGCCAGTTCCATAATTATTTTGTTGGGGATGATGGTGGGAACAGGTTGAGGAAGGTGTAGCAAGTTGTTAGTCATACGATTTTCAAGTATGCCCTCTGTGAGTATTTTTCTTTAAACCTGAAACAACTTAATGCTATCAGAGACAGAATAGCTCCATGTCAGAATACTGTTTGGAGAAGAACAATCTGTTTTAGTTAAGATTTGTATCAGTAGAGGCAAGTGGGTTGATAGTATTGCAAAATAATATGTCTGGCAAGATCCATTAAGATAGTATCTGGAGAAAGAATACAGTACTGGCATTGTTTGCAATGCATTCTAACCAGTACATCATGTAGGGTGAAATTGTAGATAGATTTTTCAAAGTGATTTTACTGCAGTTCAGACAAGATAGCCAGGACACATTCCTACGCATCCTGTCTCTTAAGCTTTGTTTAAATGGTGTCTAAATGTTGACCGAATTTTACCCAGGTTCAGCTCTTTGAACTGGTAATGTAAAAATCACAGCAGTAATGGAAGGAATGAAATGGTAATGTATCTTTAAAGAATATTGTAGAGCTGTTGGTGTAAAATTAGGAACTTTCTGAATGACTGTTTTATTCTGGTTTTTAACCTAGATCTATCATGATTTTCATGATGAGGTGGATCTGTACCGCCAGCACTGGTGGCGATGCAACGGCCCCTGCCAAAATAGGAAACCTTACTTTGGATATGTGAAACGTTCGATGAATAGAGCACCCTCTGCGCGAGACTTCTGGTGGGCTGAGCATCAAGAGAAATGTGGAGGTACATTCACAAAAGTGAAGGAGCCAGAGAACGTCTATAAGAAATCCAAGGAGAAAACTCAGGCAGCAAAACTTCCAAATTCCGAGTCACCTAAGAAAGGTATTTAAAATAATTTTTCTGCCAGTTTTCCAAACTGTTTTTGTCCAAACAGTTCCTTGAACAAGTACAGATCAGCCACTACATGAGCTCTGCTTAAGATACTACTGTTACATAGCAAAGAACGGGGCCCATTTTATTTGTGCATTTCTAGGCTCCTTCTCAACTAAACTGTTTGCAAAAGGTTTAGTTTACTGCACTATTTTCAAGCAGCAGATTTGTTTTTATGAAGTATGTAAAATAGTAAGCCTATGACTTGTATATTAAAAAGTTACTCTTCTTACTTTCTTCTCTTCTTAATTTGCAGGCAAGACAAAAACCCATGATACGCAAGATCTGATGCCCTTTAGTGGAAAGGGATATCGGCTTGGGGGAGGAGACAGTAGACTCTCAGAAAAAAGCACAAATGAAACATCTGATTCACAACTTCGTTCCCCCGTAAGGACAATACCAATCCCTAAAAATGAGATAATATTTGAAAAATCACCCCGCAGTGGCATCTTCTTTCCACTGCATACTGGTGATGCCAGTGAGAAAATCAACTTAGCTTCGAAGCGTGAGTTTCCTAAACTCTCTGTTGCTAATTCAAAAGCTTACAAGAATGTGAGCGGATCACCTGTTAAAATTGCTCGTGTTATGGAAGAAAAATCAAACCAAGACTCTGCAAGTGGCAAGAGGGTTATGCCATTTTATAATGGGTCACCAAAACAAATCTGTTTTGAGCAGACAACAGCAGGTCAGAAAAAAAGCTCAGAAGGTTCTAATACACTTCAGCAATGGCCAAAAATGGAAGACAGAACTGCCTTTGAAAACTATTTCATTAAAAAAGGTGGTACTGCTGTCACTTCAAGTATAAGTACACCTTCAAAAACCAAAGCTGAATCTACAGTGTCCTCTGCAAGTTCCAGCACTGCTGTGAGGCAGGATAAAAAAGTCAGTTGTCCTGTTTGCCAGACTGAGGTTTTGGAGTCTAAAATAAATGAACACCTTGATTCTTGTCTTGCATAAAACCTTTCAGAAAGCTGTCTCAAAAAGATAAGCCATTGCTTCAAAACTACTTTGCTCAGGGTTTGCTTAAGCTGTGGTTACTTCCCCGTGTGCCTGTTCTGAACTGGAATTTAAACCACTGTCAGCATGCTGAACAAGAAGTTTTGTGGAGTGGTACATCAGTGGTGGCTGGGAAGCTAGCTGCTGCTTGTCTTCCAAGGAATTAAATTCTGAAGCTGTAGCAGGTGGATGTTTGTGCAAATGTTCTTGCTGCAGAAACAGGGCAATACACAGGGAGGTGGGCACTTGCTGAACTCCCTGTTTCCTAGTTTCAAGGCAGTTTTTAATATTAAGACATTTTTAATCCTGTTAGTTTATGTTTGTTCTTAAAGCCCCTTTGTCTTGGGGGAGGAGAGAGTTAAGTGAGGGGTTTTTTTGGCCATTCTTAAAGTTAATCACCTGTAATAGATAAGAATTCTTCTGTTTACTGTAGTGTCATTAATGGCATGTACTTTTAGAACAGAAACTATTTTGCATAAGCCACAGTTACACTCTTAGGTGGTCATCTCACCTGTAAGCTTTTCAGAAAGGTAGGTGAGAGTGAGGATTTTACCAAAGATGTGAGAGGCATAGGCATCAAAAACATAACAAACCATCCATTTATATTTAATGGGTGGATTGTAGCAGGAAAGAGAAGATCCAGAAGAGCAATGAAGGTGCTAGGAAATCAAGCACAAGGTTCTTGATAGACGAGGAGAAGGCCCTATACTTAAGGGCTCAATTTAAAAGTTAAAAAAAAAAGGGCATTTTGAGGAGCTTATTTTCAGAAATTGTTTAAACATTGGCTACACCATTGCAAGTCAGAGTGGTCACATGGAAGCTAAGGAACTTCAGTCTTAGGTATGTCTGTCTGGTCCAGGGTCCCAGCTAGATTCTCCATCCGCTGCTTCTGATCATCTGCACAAACTGTTCACTATTTTTTGTTAGGATATAAGAATTATGAGCACAAGTAACTGACCCCCGTATCCTGACACTAGTAAGTAAAAAGTTGTGAGGAATATTGGTATCAGTACTGATAAAAACTGTTCCTGGCCATGTCATTAAAAGATGATTTTTCAGTTAAACTTCCAGTGCTTCACAAGTCAAAATGGTGTTAAATTGACAGCAGCTGACAGTCTTTATTTTGCTGCTAACTGGTGGTTAGTATCCAAGGAGCCAGGTAGTTGAGTACTAAAACCATTGTGCTATGAGAAGTTATGAATGCTGAGCAGATGTGTTTTCTACATAAACTTTGTGAGATGTTAACCGTTCTCTTGCTGCACTGAAAGTATTTAACTGGTTCCACAGTTAACATCTAGATTCCTTACTTGTAAAACTGATTATAAATATTTCTGTTTAAAAAAACCCAAACTTAATTATGCTATTTCATATATTGTTGCTACAACTTTAAATGGCTATATTAGCCTTGGATGCACGTATGTTTGCCTTTATATAATCAACTACTTGCTGCTCCCTTTTGAAATGCAAAAATAAACTGATGTGCAATGGAATTTAGCAAATAATACCTTAATCTTTTTTAAACATTGGTGTATTTTTTTAAATAATGATGCTACAGAGGTTTAATGTGAATTGGATTGTTCTTAAATATGTTGAATAAATTGTTACTGAATTTTCATCTTCATTAAATTACACTTAATTAAGCCTGGGTTTTTCATGGCAGTTGTGGCCATCTTGTGTTGCTCATGAGTGAGCTCGGCTGTCTAACAACTGTCCAATTTAGTATATCCTATCTGTATCAACATTTTCCTTCTTAAATTTCCCTGTCAAAACAGGCATTGGTGAACATAGACCGCATCCAGCTCTGCCTTCTCCATCATATTTTTAGTACAGTTTCACTTTTATTTCTTTTCTGTGGAAAAATTTACAAATAGTGATTCTAAAACTTGATTTGACATGTTAATTTTTCATGCTTCCTTTGTAAAACTGCAGTATCTCTGTGTTCTCAGTGAAACTTGATGTGTGCATGGATGGTACTCCTAAAATGTATTTTACTACCGTAGGTTTTTAAGAAGAGGACTAGATTCATAGTGTCAGTGGTATCTCACATCATGAAGCATTTTCTGAGAGGTATTTCCCTTACTATTGTTCTCACCAGTTTCCTTGTTTGTCCCACTGCAACTGATAAGAGTAAAGGAGAAGAGAGGATTGTGGGTATAGCTGAATGGATTTTTTTTCTTTCTTATGTCATCTTCTACATCAGTGGTGTTCATTTGAACAACAAATAGAAAACAAACGTGGGGATTGACCTGCAGAATTCAGTGGCCAGTAATGCCTGTTGGGGCAGGGCTAACTTAAGCTACAGGCAAGTTCTGTCTCAAATACATAAATGTCCTAAAAAAGATCTGTTTTCAAAACAACTGAGCAGTTCTGGGCCAGCCGTGGAAAAAACATTACTGCTGCCCATGTGTGTTTTTACAGTGAGGTATTATGATGCCAAGATGTCCTTCATATGGAGGTAAAGGTGACAAAGACCTAGGTGGATGCACTTTGCAGTTCCTACCTATTGCAGCCTATTATTAACAGGTCATGGCCTTGGTTTTTTGGGTATGTTGTTGTGAATGCTGTTTCTGTAAGACTGTTCTTGAATACAGTGACCTTCCCACAATTATGACAATGGCTATCAGTTTGTTTTTAAAATATGCTGGTAAATTTGGGTAAAAGGTGAGAAATTCCATCTTCTCTGTCAGTTGACTTTGTCCTCTGAGTTTAGAGACTGTCTGTAGCACAAGTTAGTAATGAATCCTGAACAACCACGCTTCACTGAACTGCAAAATAAGTGACCTGACTGGAAATCTGAGAAACAAGTTAATATGCTTCTGAGACAAATCAGGTACGACAGAGGTCAAAAATGAGTGTGTGCTGTTTGTCAGCACACTGAAGGCAGAAGCAATCTGATGCTGTGGTGATCTACTGGAACTGTTCAGAACGATTCAGGTAACATTTCTGGGGGTTAAACTGTCTAAGTGGGGGTTTGCTTAAATATTTCATTGTAATAAAAGGCTGCTCTTAAGTTACCTTGAAACTGGTTATTGGGCAAGAAATACTGAAGGTCAAATATTTTCAACTGTTTTCTCCTTCATGGACATGTTATTGAGGTTTTGATACTACTTGATGAGTTCTGATGAAGAAGAGGGAAGTAGAATTTTTCTCTGGACTAATAAAAATGAATTAGTATCTTGCAAAAAGATATGTAATAGAAATAGTTTGCTTCATAGTGTGTGTTAAAAGTGATAATGTGCATACCTCTATACTTCACCATATCCAGTAGCGGGGTTGGAACTAGGTGATCTGAAGGCCCTTTCCAACCCAGACCGCTCTATGATTCTATGACTACTATTTGTTTTCATTTGGGAGATCTAGGTTGTATGGGAAGTATGTTCTTGCAGCAAGTTCAACCCTAATGCCTATGCCTAAGCTGATGAGCAGGCTGTTTATGTCTAGATGGAAGTACATTTCTCAGGCAGGGCAGGTGCTGCTGCTCAGACTGTATAGGAACTAGTTCCCTGAGCCTCCTTTCTAGGAATGTTTTTCAAGAGAAAAAGTAAATGCTGCTCCTTTGGAACAGGCTGTGCTACCTGGCACTGGACCACTGTTAGTAATAAAGGATTTGAGGTAATAATATTTTACCAAAGCAAAGGTTAGGGCTTGGTTGTAACTGAACCTGATCTTTTGAGGTCCCTTCCAATCTCTAACATACTGTGATACTGTGAACAACTAGTGAATAATTCCTGAAATGCAAAGTAGCTATTGAAAATTCAAGCTATTCCTGCTGCAGCAGCAGGACGTGCTATAGAGTAAATGGCTTGTGTGTGTTCTTCTGGAGGCCCTCATTTCTGTTGTATTTTCCATACAGCATCCCTATACATCCTTAAAGTAAAGCAAGTTACACTGTACTGAAGAGTAATAGCAAGAAAGAAGCAAATGGTGAGTTTCTGAGAAAAAGCACCATGGACATCCAAGTTCTTACTTGCATCTGGATTGCTACACAAGTCTTGAGCTTAAAGAAACAAGTGTTCGCGTATGAAACTAAACACTCGACATTACATTACCCTCAAAACATAGTTTATGGGTAGACAAGCCATGAAAGAGACTTGCGTTTCAGAGTGCTTGTGAAAATATACCGTGTTTTACTATACTCGTGTATATGGGGGGAAAAAGCATCAGACGGCAGGCTGGGTGGAGCCTTGGGGTTCCTCAACGGGCCATTAGGTGGCACTCCTTGCACTTACGGAATACCTCCTCTCCAACCGATACAGGGCAAGAACGGAAAGTGCAGAATGAGCAGGCTCGCATTTCACCTAGGCTGCACTCTCAGGCTGAAGATGGATCAGCACGGACCACAAGTTAAAGGAGGAGGAATGGGGGTTGGTTTGCAACTAGCTGAGCAATGGAAAGTAAATTTATGACTATCTGGCTTTTCTGTGAGTGCTTCTTTTAGCTTTGCTGCAAGAGGGACTTGGAAGATGAGGCAGTAGCTCTTTTTTCTAGTTCTGAGTTCAGTGAACAACCCAAAAGGCATTCTTTTGCGGTCTGCATCCATCCCAGTGAAAAATATCATTTTCTTTTATCATTTGAAATTGACCCAGCTCTGCAAGAGAGTCAGGATGGAGCTGTCACAAGTCAGAGGGGTTTACAGAACACAAAACAACTCCCGCACCTCAGCTGAGCTGGGGAGCTGGAGGGCTGTGACAGGCCCAGGGAAGGGTAGTGCACCATAGGTGTGAAAACTAAAAAAGGGACGTGAACACGGCCTTAATCCTTCCATTCCCTTTTAGCTTCTGCCTGGCCAGGCTGCTTTAAGACTAGATTAAGTTTCTAAGATAGTGCAGCAGCTTGGCCTGAATAACTCGCCCTCTGTCCCATCCATTCCTTATCATTTGCATCATTTCATCTGTTTTTTTGTGTCCTAGTAAGTCTTGAACCTGACAGTTCATAAACTGCATAACAAAGAACATTTTAAATAGCAACACCCAGCAAGCCAACTATTTGGCTCCCCCATTGCTTAATTCAGAAGCAGTAAATATTTAATGACATCAACCTCTGTGTTTGCTGCAGGTATCTTCTCTTCAAAGAGATGTCACTGGTCATGAAGAAAGCCTGGGGTGAGATGTGGATTACAGCTTGGTGAAGTCCTGGTACAGTATGTCAGCTATAAGATTATGGAGTCATTGGGGGTTTTAATTCTTCTAGTAGCTTCGTTCCATAATTTACTGGTGGGATGATCAGCCATAGAGCATCTCTGTTCTTACTCCATTTCTTTCCTGCTGCTTTGCTCCTCTGCTTTTGCCTTCCCACTGACTATCCTGGTCTTTTCCTGGAAGCATCCCAGTAATTACCTGCTTTCTTTCCAGAAGGATCTGCTAAGTGGGTGTTCTGCCACCCATTTGTGCTCCAGATTATGTGGCAATGGAGGGATATGGCAAGTGGAAACACATCCAAAGGGAAGAGATGTCCTGAGGATAAAACACCCCAGGGCTTCAGAGAGGATGGTACCTGTATACCAGGTGTAGTATAGAAAGCTGCAAGTAAGGGACTTCAGCCTTTTAAATCAGTTGTCTTCTGTGGGACATATCACTAACAATTATTTAGGTAATTCCTTTGATTTGGCATTTAGTGGTACCAATATCGAAAATCTAGTTTAAACACAAGAAAAAACTTTATTACAGTGAGGGTGGTTGAACAAGGGAAGAGGTTGCCTGAAGAGCTTGTGGAGTCTCCATCCTTGAAGATACCTAAACCCCAACTGGACACGGTCCTGGGCAGCCAGCTCTGGGTGAACCTGCACAGGGACAGGGGAACTGAACAAGACCATCTCCAAGAGCCACTTCCGACCTCCACCACCCTGGGCTTCTGCGTAACAACCCCACAGGCACTTCAGGACAGTGAAATTACAGCCGAAAGCAGTTAAGATCCTCACTGACACAGCCCAGGAGTGCTTATAGCATCTGTAACCCTCAGTTTATTTCAAGCCGTATGTTTCTTCCTCTCCCTGCAAAGGTTGACACGGGCAGCTCTCATCCCTGCCACCACCCAGGCCACAACCATGAGAGAGAAGTCCCCCATATCCCATGCATCAGAGACTGGGGGACTTCAGGCTGGAGCCAGGTACGTGCCATGACACAAAAACAGGTACAAGGAAGCTGGATGGAGGAGCAGGTAGCTGGGTCACCACTTCTCACAGCCGGCCACAGAAAAGCAGGTTTTAATTGCTGCTTCCTCACCAAGCCACGCTGGGAAGGGAGAGCAGATTATCAGCCCTCCAGATGACATGAATGAAAGCACAGACATAATTAACTCTGAATGTACCTATAAGATATTTAGAAGGCAGGAAAAGTATCGGATGACAGGAAATAGGAGGTATTTCAGGTACTGCAAACCCCTGAAAGACTATTCAAGCTAGCTGGCAGCATTTCCCAGGCAGAGTTAAGAAGACACCACCCAAGAGGTCTTGCTGCTAATATCTGGGCTGACACTTAGGTCTTGAAATGCAGATGCAAGTGGTAAGTGATGCCACAACTTTGGAGCTGTTTGCAAGGTGTTATGGACACAAGTATCCCCTGAAGGAATGAGCAGACCTTGGTTTTTGAGGAAGACACTGAAAAGCTGCCTTAATGCAGCCCTCTTCTTAATCCCTTCAATGTTACCAATGGGCTCCAGCAATGTTACCTTCCCCAAGACTCTCCTGCAGTGTGGGGCTCCCACACTGAACTGATGCTGTATACTCTTAGCCAAGGGTTTCAGTCAGTCCATGCCCACCCTGCAGCAGGTACTGAGGGGAACACTGGCTTACCTTCTTCAGGAAGAGGAGAGGGAGTGGAGGTCTCTGCTCCTGGGCAAGCAGCCCCACTCAGCTTTGAGTTGTATGATGGGTTGATCCCAGCCCCACGCGTATTTTCCACGTGGCTGTGGATTTGTGTGGAAGTGATACCAGTGTCAGGAGACTGACAAGTAGATGTCCTGTCTGTGAATCCTGCACCAGTTTCCAGTCTCCTTGTGCCTCTCCCTTCCCTTCCTTCTTCAATAGGACTACCCAAACTTGGCACGAAACTGCTCCTGGGTGATGCCTGTATGCCAGTGATGCCAGTGTCTCTAACTAGAGACACTGAATACAGTGCCAGATGAAGGGTATGTCCCATGAACTGCCACCATTCAGCTGTGTCATGATTAACCCCACCATCTCTGCCAAAGGGGAGGAGCAGCACCCTCAGCAACTCAACATTAGTTTGCTTCCCTGAGATGGTCAGCAGCTTGCTGCACTGAGCTTCTGTCAGGCAGCACCAACTCCTCCCTAGGCCTTTTATTGCAACTCTCAGCCAAGGGCTTAGGTAGCACCAGACCACCTGAAAAGGCAGGTGCCAGGCTGCTGCCAGCCTTCATCTCACACAAACCAACCCCAAACGTCTTCCTCAGCTGTGAGTTTCATAACTTAATCCAACACCCCAGAAGCCATGTAACACAGAACCCTGCAGCTCGGCGGGTGGGACGTGGGACAGCACTTGGGGAGCTAATGGTGCCTGGAAAGATGCAGAAGTCCTGGGTTAGCAAGGGGCAGGAGAGGCCCCACACATGTGCAGGATTGGAAATGCCAAGGGAATGTGCCCGGGAGGTAGGAAGCAGAGCTTCACCTGAGGAAACCAGAACAAATCTGCTATAGGCACTGGATGTGTAACCAACCACCTCTCTCTTCTGATATTCCTTTGTCCCTGCACTGGTGGCTGTTCATAGACAAGGCTGGCTCGTGAGTATCTAAACAAGAGCTTGCACTATCATAATCAACAGCAAAATAAACCTCCCAACCAAAATACATGTAGAATCATAGAATCACAGGATGGTTAAGGTTGAAAGGGACCTTAAAGTTCACCCAGTTCCAACCCCCCTGCCATGGGCAGGGACACCTTCCATTAGACCAGGTTGCATTCTTTAGCTGCTACAAGTTAAAGTAACTTTTTGTTTGTGCAGCACAACTTCCTCCACCTAAAACAGAGCCACTTGTCTCTTTGTCACGTCTAGGACACGGCACACACGTCTCCCTGCTCTCAGAGAGAGGCCGTGTCCTGGTGAGGACACCAGGGGGACCCAGTCAACCGCTCCTGCTCCCAGCCGTTCTCCGGGAGCAGGTTCCCGAAGGATTTCTGCATCCCTCCCCCAACTTTTACCGTAAAATATATGCCCTCCCTGGTTATGTCACTGCGTAACATTGCATGGTTATGAAGTTGCAGCAACTCTTAACTATATACAGCTGTTTGTTTTAAATAAACCTGTGCTATTTTCTATAAAGTTTGGGGGGGGGGGGTTTAACTAAAATGTTCTCATAGTGCAGGTGGGAAAAAATAAAAGTAATCAAAGCAGCTTAGAAACTGCTTCCCACATCCCATTAAAGAGTTCTACACGAAACACAAATTTAGGGCCAAAGTGTTAACTTACTACAGGTTTTGCCTGTTTGTTAAGATATGACTCTGTAGAACACGTGCCCAGCACTGCGTTACTTACTATTATGTTGTGGCTGGAGAAGGGGAAGTGAAGGGAAAATAAATACCCCCAATCTGACAGCTCAAACCTTGCTCTTTGCTATCAGGGACACCATCAACTGGACTCTAATCTCAGAAAACAGATCCTGTTACCCATGGCCCTGATTCCCTTGCCAAAACATTAGTGGTGTCCACAATCACTAATATAAGCAAGGTAGATACATTTACAATCCAAGAGACTTGCCTTAAGGTAGTTCTGAAATGTGAAATACCAGCTCATAACCCAATACCACATTCAGGTATTAGGCTGTTTGTGAGTAGGAGTCAAATCCTACTTTACCATTTCTATTCAACTTATTCAATTCCTCCCTGTCCTGCCTTACCCTAAATGGGCTGGTTATTTGCATCTCATCTACCCTTTCCACTTTTAGAGCCAACTGTTAGCACCTGGCTCACTCATTTGGGAGCTTTGGACTGGTTTTATTATTATTTCAGGCAAGGGATAAATGTGCTGTATATTCACTCCTCAACTTCAAAGCTAGGGGGAAAAGCTTGACGGAATTAAGTGGTAGTGAAAGTCAACAGAGCAAACTCCCTGGAACTGGTTTTGTCTGGTAGGACAGAGGACCTTGAACCTGCTTCTGTCAGCTGCTATCATCCCCCACTAGACAGCATCAGGCAACTTGCAGATGCTCCAAAGCGAACACAGCTCCTGCATCAGTGTAATAGAATGAACAGACTTAAGTGCATTTGCAGTTACTTGCAGGCTTTACAGCTGAAAAAAAGCCCCCAAGTATTTAATATGAAAGCCGACAATGAGAGACCCAAGTCTCTCTATACACCCACCTCCCCACCCCCCCAAGAAAAAGCAGATGAAATCCGAATCCAGTTGAGTCCCATGAATTGCTTCCAAGTCTTTGCTGCTCAGTACTCATATTCCCATTAGGTATTTGCAAGCGCATGCAGCCATCTGCACATCTGCATGCCTGCAAGCAAGGTACGTGTTAGACTTTCAGGATGTTGAGGCTCTGAGTTTGCTGTTGTCACTTTGCACTCCCCCCTCTTCTCCAAAGCATTCAGCAAGCACAAAAATGGTACTTTCCAGTCTGATTATACTTGGAGATGTGATCTTTCCACTCCTGACCCAAAAGCCGTCAGCACAGCCAGATGTTTTACATAAGATACAGGCTGTCTGCTTCCTCTCAGATTTGCAAGTGTCCTTCTTTTGAGAAACATCCAAGAGAAACCTCATCGTTCCCTGGTGCAGTGTTTGACTTTACTATGCAAAACAATCCCCCTGCATACTGTGTTCAACAATGTGATAATTAAAAAGGTCAGGTCGACACAGGATAGTTGCAAGTGCTGAAAAGCTTCTTCCTTGTTAAATGTAAAAACAAAGATGGGGCACAGGCTATTTCAAGAGAACATGTAAGATGTTATATAGCACTGGAGCATGGAAAAAGCCTCAAAAGACTTTGGGATCAGCTCAGGGCTACTGCACTTCAGTTTCAGCCTAACATACTGCCAAGAGCCATCACCTTAGAGCAGAACTGAGCACAACAGGTAGCCAAGTGCCACGGAAGGTGCACTAAGGCTGACAGACTCATCTGGAGAACTAGGTAACTCTGAACTGGGACAAGGCAGACAAGTGCATGCAGGGGGGCTTCACAAGATGCACAGCAATGGCAGAAGCACAGCCAGGCAGATGCTTCCTTGATTACCATACAGTCATTACAAAGCTCATCAAAAAGCTGGGGGAAATTGTGTGGCATCTCATACGGACAGGCGTCTGCAGGCTCTACCATTTTTTTGCCATCTTCAAAGCACTCATAATTCATTGGGAGCCACATAAAACTGAAGAACTCCCATTAAACCTTACAAATCCTCTCTGAAGAGGACTTCCACTTTGCCCCTCATGTACCTGTCAGAAAGTGGTGAAAACACTAGAGCTGCATCTTTGTCCATCATCACCCTCCAGCCAGTCTAAACTTGGTGCTGCCCCTCAAAGAACAAAATCACCAGGAAAATGATCACCACAGCCAGGTAACTGCAGGCAGCCTAAAACACAGCCCATTCCCTGAACCTCCTCTAAACCAGAAGTAGCTCAGATTCAAGAAAAAAGAAGCGCACACACACACCCCCACCCCCCCCAAAAAAAACCCAAACAAAAACCCAACCCAAACCCCAACCTAACAGAAGACTCTCCCTCCCAAACCACCCAAAAAAAAAAATCCACACATAGTTTTCAAGAACCTTTATACATCATCTTTTTTTTTTTTTTTAATTAGATTAGCTTTACAAGCAACTTGAGAGCTCTTTCATAATGAACACTGCTTTTCAAATTACACAACTTTATAGGCAACCTGTAAATGAATCCTGAATTTCTTCGCCTGCTATAGATAAAGGTCTCGTATTTCACAGCCAGCTAACATCATGAATAAAAATAGCATTATGAAGCTTTATCTTTAACCAGGACTAGACACATACAGATCATAAGACAGTTTAAAAAATAGTTTTAGAACAAGGACCTGCTTGGTGATGCTCAAGACTGAATATTCAACCGACATGAAATGAACAGTTTCTAAAGGACATGGAAGAAATGGCTGACCTGATTTTGTTGACCCTATTGTAATAACTTACATGGAGTGAAAAAATAAGCACTTTTAAAACCTGTCTGGCAAGCACAAACCTACAGTGTGATTAGAATTTGATACGCCATGTAACTGCAGAACTTTGAATTACAGAGGGACTGAAATGAGTTTAAAGGCTTATGCTTACATTTCTAAAAACTAAACAAACCTCTGTTAGAGTAGTACTGAAGAAGGTGAAGTAGAAGAGGTGGCTTTTTTGCTTGATTCATTGGTAGCCTAAATGCACTGCAGACCAGACAGTAATGAAGATTTGCACTCCTTGGCCAGGTTGGCAGAGGCACTTAGAGTAAAGGTATCCTGTCTGGTTTTCTGGGAAGAAAGGAGGAAAGAGGAAGGTAACTGTAAAGGGTGAGAATATACTAAAAAAAAAAAAAAAAGGAAAAGCAAAATCAAAACAAAACTGGGATTTCTGTTGGTTCTCCTAAATGATATACCAATACTGATTCCCCCCCCCTTCTGTCAGTTTGTTACTAAACAATTAGCTTTTTCATGTTTTACATGAACAATAGTAATGTTTTTAATAAAAAATTACTGAGCTTTCCATAGAAAAGGTCTCTAATTGAATACAAACTATACAGATGCTAAAATTGTCACAAGTTGTAATATATACAGAAATATTTCTGTACACTCACATTGTTTTGGCTAAGTAAGGAAATAAGGGACAGACAGAAAACTGCAGTGGGCAAGTCGATCAACCCTCAAACTCCTGAAAATGCGAATGCTGTCTTTTATAGGTTTGTTTTTGTTTTCTCAAGCTTTTAAAGCTCAGGGGGAAAAAAAAAAAAAGGAAAGAATTAAAAAATAATAATAATAATAAAAAGAGATCAGTGTCCAACCCATCCATTTCTTAAAAATAAAAGAGTATCAACATTTCTGCACATCTCACTTCTATTCTGTGATGTCCCCTCTCCTTGATAAACTTAAAACAATGTAAAAGAAAGTAAATGTTTTCTACTAAATATATACCTCAGTACTGATCAAAGGGCAGTGCCTTTTTGGGGAAATCCTTCAGCCCAGTGAAAACCTAAAGATGTATTGCACAAGGAGCCTACAGTGATGCACTTCAGCTTCAGTGTGCTGACCATCTCCTTGATACTATATAATAGATCAAGGTGTCAACTTACAGACTGCACAGGACACCAACAATTGAAAAGGAAATTAAAAAGTGAGGGTTTTGATATTCTATTAACTTATATACAAAGGAAAGTGGAGTGCCAAGTATTCGTTAGAAAACAGAGAAAGCTCAAAAATCTCCGTCAAGTACGTAAGGAGGTTCTGGGTACCTCTAATAGCCTAGGAAAGCCCTTGTATGTTCTTGTAACTCGATGGTATTTACCAGGTCCCCAAAGCCAATGACAGCAACCGATAGTGTCAAGTTCACTTAGTGCCAGTCACTTAAAAAAACCCCAAAACAAAAGCAAAACAAAACCGACCCACAAAATAAAATAAAATTAAAAAAAAAAAAAAAAAAATAGAAAGGCAAACAAAACAAAAAATCCCCTAACCCAAATTAAAACAGAGACAGAAACTTCCCCTCTGTGGATCCAACATACAAAACCACAAACTGAATGTTACTAATAACGAGATACTGATTTGCTTGTTAATACGGTTCAGGAGGACATAGTCAAAACAAAAAAAACAATACAGCAGCAATCTTTAAAAGTTAAGATTAGTGTGAGATATGATATAAAACAATCAGGTTTTTAGCTGGTAATTAAAGTGCTCCTTTTCTGACTTAAGGTGTAAAGAAAATTAAAGTGATTATCAGTTACTGGCAACCCTTACATTAAATTAGGTCTTCAATGGCAGAGGAGAACAGTATGAACAGTTTTACAAAAATAGATCCATGTTATTTTGGAGAATACGGTAATTTTTTTCTTTTTTTTTTTTTCAGTTTTTCTTTTTTTTTTTTTTTTTTAAGACTCAATTTTGATTAACTGTACCTGGTCATACAAAAATTACCCAAAATTCAAACTTTTAGCATATAAAAAAAGGGAGTGATGAATTGGATTCAGCTGGATGACAGGTCTGGCAAAATATAAGGATGGACAAATTCTATGTAGGGCACTTATTTATGTCCAGATGCATATGCTGTTTCTTACTGATTGCTTATCTTCTTCACATAAGCAGTCACAGGCCTGGAGTCACAATCACATAGTACAATGCTTCAGCAGTCAAAGAACCTTCTATTTGATGCAACATTGAAACACTGTTTGCTTCTTTATTAAAATGTTGGTTTGTTGTTGATTTTCCTTTATCTTGTTATTCACATTCAAAAGTTAATAGATAGCATCAAGATTTATCAGGGAGAATAGCAAGGGGAGTTGCTAAACCAAAGGCTTATAAAACGTCTTTCCCAACTGAGTCAGAAGGTTTATTAAGTTCAACCCTCACACCTTTTTCACCTGCAGAAATATGAAAAGGAAATTGGCATTATTTTTCAGCATTTATCAAAGTACAGTCTACAGAATCACTACATGACTTTCAAAATCAGTTTTAAGAGAGCACTTTGAAGATTATCTAGTACAAATGATCTAGCAAGACAGGTATTTTTGTATACGTGCTCTATATCCTGTGCTGCATAGTTAACAAGCTGTGGTTACCCATCGTCTCTGAAAGTGGGCATGTATTTGGCTGCCCAAGTAGAAAACTGGATACTTCACATTACAAATGCAGTTCTGCAGCTCATCATCTCAGCCTTTATAAAGGTAAGCTTTAAGAACAGCCAATTGAGAATGTGAGGGAGTACCCTCCATTATTTAGTATCAGAATATCTGGAGTTTCTGGGTATTTAGCTTTGTAAAGAAACTCTGAGGCATGATTAAAATGAACCATTCCATTTGAATTGCTGCTAAAAAAATAATAATAAATCCCCAAACCACCAACCAACCCACATCTCCTTTTTTAATATAAATTGAGCGAGGTAACTTCAGTTACCCCCAAATAAAAGCTTTACTATCAAAACATTAACAGACACAGTATCCCGTATTCAAGAAAAAAATCAAACAGATTCTGCATGCCTTTAGACACTAAGCCAGAAATTCTTAGTTTTCTCTTTCATAACATTATTATAAAATTATTCTATAATAATAATTATATAATTATTATATTATATATTATATAATAAATATAATAATAAATTTAATAATAATAAACAAAATTATAAAATTATTCTATAATTTTGAATTTTATTTTCAGTAGAAAATAGAAGGCATCTTGCATAGTTTTTGCTGCTGATACAGAGCAAAGAATGCAATTTTAATTGCAAATGAAAACTGGGATCACCACAATACGATATCATAAATCAATTACAGGACATACTGATACTGAAACTTAAAACAACCCTTCCAACCCAGCCTTCCTTCCTTAAATGCCTGCAGTTTAGGGGGAAACTGGAGAAGGAGGGAGGCCAGAGGGAGCACCTTCCCTGCACGCAGACACAAGTCTGCACTCTCTGGGGAAGGGCAGCAGCTGAAGCTGGGCAGACACAATCAGAACAGCTCTGATCCAGTAAGGCTGGCTCCAGGAGCTGTGTGGTCACACGCATGTGACACGGAGGCTAACTTACAGACAGGCTTCCTGCAGACACCAGGTGGGAGATATCCGGCATTCCTGAGTGCCTGGCAAGCCACGGTACCTTGCTGTCACCTGCCGAGCTGGAGCTGAGGGACCCCTGTGTTTCTTCACAAGCCCTGCAGGACCTGCATTACTCTTGCCACTCCCAGAACACACAAAGTCACAGGGGGAACTGCACCCTTTGCAGCCACTAGATAGCTCTGGGGCTAGTCATGAGCTTCAGATATCTAACAGCAATGAATGGAAATACCATTCGGAAATCACTGCCACGTCTTCAACATCATCAGTTTCAGAGCTCTCGATGAAGCCATGGAGAAACTGGCCCTGTGCATGTGTGCACTTGCAGTACACATGATTTTGCTTTATTTTTAAACTGTGGTAACAAACACAAAATCATGTTGGCAATTACAAGCATGACAGAAGTCCTCGGCCATTTCTCCTTATAATGCTAATTTGAACAGGAAAATTAGATCAACTTCCTCTTGAGGGAGAAGCCAGAAAAGGAAAACAGATGCTAGATATGTGGAATTGGAAATAGAGGAAGTAACTCCATTCTTTGATTCCAGATTTTAATTTTAGGCTTTTGTTTTTCCAATATAGAGATTCTAGTCCAGTTAAGTCATATTCACTTGTTGAATCACTATATTCCATCAAAACTATTTCCAGGGCTCTCAGGTCTGCAGTGCCCCACTGTCTCTGGAGTATTTATCCTCCACACCTACTACTAGGGAGACAAGACTAGGGAGAGGCTGTAACCCCCATATGAAAATACTGAGCAGTCTCAGAGGAAGTGTGAGCAGGACAAGGCACTGACCTGGATTTCCCAAGTCACTGCCTAACAGCTCAACCACTGGGTCACCTTCCCTGTAAAACCTGACTTTGAATTACACTGGTCTTCTCTCCCTTTTTGTGTACAGAGTAGGCCAAAGAGGCTGGAGGACTACTTAGCTATTCTTCCATTAAACAAAACAAAACCAAACCAACACAGAATATATTAAAAGAGATTACCTGTTAGATATTTTACTTTAGCTCGTGCTCGTTCATCTGCATCAAAATACCACACTGTTATTGCGTACCTAGGGAAATGGATGGAAAAACAACTCCTGAACCCTGAATCAAAAAAACAGTGAAGCACTTGACATAAAATACAACCTAAATGAGACGATACTTCTGCAGTCTGACAGAGGAAATATTTCATAAAACAAAAAGCAAGCAGTTTTGGCAGTTTGCAATTGTTTTGTGTGTATGTGTGCATGTCCCATCAGTAGGTACTGCCTGAACAGTCATCAGAAGGGTGACACTGATGGTGTAAAGTTTATGCTTCTTTATCCTGATGAGTTGCTATTATGGTTCTTGTGCAGAAGCTGTAATGTAGTCTCTGTCCCTATCACCCTGCCCTCTTCTTTCACTCTTGCATCTCTTCTTTTCACTCTTCTTGCACCTCATCTTTCACTCTACTCGCCCCAGTCCATCACTGAGACACACTACAAGAACCTATTCTTTTTTTTTTTTCTTCACATTTGACATAAAGGAACTACCCCTTCTCACACAGCTTCTCTGATTTTCCACTGCCCGTAGAGGATTTAAATGTGAAATACCAGCTATTGAGAAAAAAAATCTTTAAGGAGCTTTAGTAAATGCATTTCACCCTCTGAATCTGCTCAGAGCACAAAGGGGGAGGGGAGAGCAGTACAGCCTCTTGAGAGGCTGCAAGAGGACGTGTAGCTTCAAGTTACTTCTTGCAAAGGTACTTGCATTATCTCACAGTTCCCATGTTCAGTGCTCTGGCCACCCAAACGTGTTGCAACTCGGGCAACAGGAAGTCTGGATCAACAACTCCAATGATTTACCTATTAATGCTACCTGTAATCCCCACTCACTGCCCAGAGGTGGGGGCACTGAATGCAGGTACCTTTAACATCATCCACTGCCCTGCCATGAGGGACAAAAGAGATACCAAGTTCCCCCTGTGACTCAGACTGGGAGCAACTCCTCTAATACTCCAAAGAAAGAAAAGATTTGTGTAACAATGGTCGTTTCTGCCCCACAGCCCCTCTTCCAATTCCCAAACTAGAATGGGGTGGCTTGGTCTGTAAATGATTAGGGACAGAAAGCTGAAGTACCTACTCAATCTTCCACTAACACAGTAAGGTGCTAAGGACAAAGGGAAGGGAGTGTAAAGCCATTACAGAGAAATAGTGAAGACAACACCCCTTGGCTAAGGTGGGGTATGCTTATGGCTGTGTGCTCCTACTCAGTTCTGCCAAGTACACACACAGAAACTCCTGGTGCTTCCAGTCCTCCCTCCTACCCACCCTACAGGATGTTTTCTCAAAAATACAAGATCAGACGTCAGTACAAACTCAGCAGCAGGAGAGACGCCTAACCAATCAGTAGAAATAAACCCCTTCTTGTCATACCGCAACTGGAACTGTACATGGGAAGACCTGGGAGCAGGTCATAATTCATAGTGTCACTCGTTTCTCATTAGAATTTGCTCATTTCTCAATAGAAAAAACATCGTGCAATATAAAGAGAGTTAATCAGTCTTACCTTGTAGCATATGCTGGCTGTACTTCATGAGGGTTGCGGCGATCAGACCAGAAGAATAGCAGTCTATCAAATTTGGGTTCAATATCAGCGAATTGGGCTTTACCTTCTGGGAATATCCGGAGGATGCCTCCACTTACCTACAAATTAAATATTTAAAACCAGTGCTTTAAAACAATGCCTCACTGTATGTAAAGGTACTGAGTATCACATATGAAAATATTTCAGACACTTGGAACTGAAATAAAAACCTTCAGCAGATGCTACAGAAATTATGTATCTACGGCTTTTCTGTCAATATATTTAATTTAGCAAAATCTTTTACACATTTTTAACTGAGTAATTTCAGAATGCTTGCAAATATTAAAACTTCTATTCATGTTTAAGTAAAAAGCTGTGGGTTTTGATTGTTTGGGATTTAGCTTTCACAGTTATTGTGAAAATGCAGTTTGCTTGACTTTTATGCTCTATTACGTATTTTTTTTCCATGGGAAAAAAAAAAACATGTAACAACTAAAAATGCCCCAAAGCTGCATTTTAAGATGTTCAGTCCAAACAATCCACTTGTATGTGAAGATGCTATTGTGGCAAAAAGGGCTAGTAATTTATTCTCTAATTGCAGGATCAAATTTGACATTTCAAAAAGCAAGTCAGAAAAAGAAAGCATCAAGTTCCTCCATCTCTGTCTCAGCTTTCTCAGCTACCAGTTTTATGTGAGTGTTATCAGCCTCACTGTCCCATCCAGCTTTTACAGGAAATGGACAGCACTCAAGAGAAAAAAAAAAGCAGGGGCAGAGGGGGGCAGAACTTCTCAGCTGCAGCCTGTGTTACTGCGTTATCCATATCTGGTGTGACCAATTGACAGAAACGTACTGCTTACGTGCTCTTCCACATGTTACACTTCCCAAGTATGACGAAAGTATCAGAAGTTTTGTCTTTTTTCTTTTCTCATATACAGTGAGAATAAACTTCTCCATAGCTAACTGCACAGCAATCAAGGAATAAACAAAGCTGTCTTTGCATTACTCATGATTTTAACACAGCCATTTAGCTACATCCATTCTTTCAATCCACATAATGCCACTGACTGGCTAGGAAGATCCGTATTAAAAAGTTACTTTACCATGGTCACTACATTTATGGAGAGTTTCAAGTCACTGGTAGTAAATTCTTAGACCGCTTTAACTGTGTTATAAATCCTTATCTATTCTACACCCTGTATCTACAATGGTACAAAGACTTGTGCTGCTTTAAACTATACTGATATAGCATTAACCACAACACTTGGCACAGAAACAAGGACAAGAACAAAGACCCGTGGCAAAGGTGCATTAGCAAGTATGTTAAAAAAAAATAGTTATAGAAAGAAATTATTGCATACCTTGGCATCCCAGTCTTTATTAAGATAATATATACATGTAACACATCTTCCATCTCCATTTGGATTATCAACATGGCGCACATATCCTGTTCCATTGCCTGGATAACAAGCCACCATAGCCTAGAGTCAAAGAATCAAACAGGGTAATTAGTTTTATCTTTGTGAGGGGGAAAAGTCTGTATTTTATCTGTATAAACTCATAAGTAGTTCATACATAAGCAACAGAAAAGTTAAGTTACAAATAATGGGAAAAGAATTCTTTTATCTGTCTTTTCTAGCTAGTTAAAAAACCGGTTTTGAACACAGATGTCTACAACAGAGGCATGAAACACACAGAGAGGAACACTGTTAATTAAGGTATGGAAGGTGGGGCTGCTCCATATTGTGACTAATCCTTCAGACTTCCCTCCCTTGAATGAAACACAAGAGAGGAAAAATGTCTTGTGTATAATTAAGTAGTACGTGCTTCTTGTGATAAGAATACCTGTTTTCCAGACTCAAGTTCACAGACAGCTATCTTTTTGTCTTACACACCACCCCCCTCATCCCTCCCCTCCATGTTTCCAATACAAAGAATTCCTCCTCTTCAAAAAACAGCAAACTATTTTTAGGAGACTTTTTACACAAGACCATTAGCCCATCTTACCCAATCACTCCAATTACATTCTTAGACTTGTGTTTTGTCCTGTACATAGGAGGTCTTTGAACCTTTGTTGAAACAAGCCCACATGTATAACAAAAACATCCTTTTTAGCCAAGAAGTGAGAAATTGAAAACAGACACTGAACAGTAATCTGCAATAACCTTCTGACATCAAACGATTCCCAGTACAGTAATACATTTAACTTCCCATGCTGCACTTAGCCCAGCTGACTTGAAAGACCCCTAGAAGGTGATTTGGTTTCTGAGTCTTCAGACATGCGGATGTGCGTGTGACACAAACCGGCCATGCTAACGGATGGCCTGATGGGCTTGATTAGCTATTAATTCACATGGCCTGTTTGTTGTATGGCACATCCCCGTATCTTTATGCATTTGCTGGAAATACGAATCATTTCAGCTTTTTGAAAGAGATCAGAGACAAAGTTTTCCAGGCCAAGTCATCCACTGCCACCGCAGTACTCAGATGACTGCAGCAACAACAGCCTTTCAAACACAATCATTCCTGTCTTGGTTTAGCCCTGGACCTCTGGATTGCAAACTCTTTCACCTCTCAAGTAAAATATAAAAAATAAACAAACAACCCCCCCAAATAAATACACAGAAATATTACTTATTCAAAAATATTTTTTCCCAATACAGTGTGTACTGTGAAAATATAACCCATCAGTTTAAAAGTATTTTGGATCAACTGTTTCAGTGCATTTTTTGGTTTCTATTAAGTTTACCCCCTCTAAATGTTAACAAATGAAGCTTTCCACAGTTTGCATTACTTGGAAGAAACTGAGCTTTGAGCAGGGTGGGAAATAGTTTAAAGTACCTGCAGTTCAATCAGCAAAATATTTGTATGTTGCATACAAGCAGAGTGGATTTTGCTATAGCAGCAAACATTTTAAAATCCCTATTTCCATATACTCCACTAAGAGAAGAAGCAATATTTTGGTAAATCCTAGGCAGAAATCAGAATTTATCATCTGCCAAGTAATAGCACTGTGGCTATTAAAAAAACTCTAAAAATTAAGCCAATCTTCATTTACGTGAAATATAAACAAGTACACTGCATGAAAAGTACTCAAAATTATAAAATTCAAAGATACTTGTAATTTGGAGATCAGGCACTTCTCAATCTCTTTAATCACAGCGTAGTCATCATTATAGGTCTCACATTATGCAAACATATTACATGTATCAAGTTATGTGATCTAATATTTGGCACAGTCATTACTTATCAGTTTTGCTGCAGGAAGATAAACCCACAAAAATCAAAAACAGTGAGTTAAAGATACCAAATAACGCAATACGGGTTCTGTAATTTCCTTTCTTATGGAGAAAAAAGGAACAAAAGCAAAGCTGGGCTGGAAGAGGAAGGTATTCGGTTTCCATTGGAAAACCAACCCTCTTGAAAAAAGTCCCATACACCACATAAACCCTATCAAGCTCTCATGGAGCTGAAAGCAGATCCAGGTCCAATCCTGTAACAGCATTCCTAACAACTGGAAAGTTTTAATGTAAGGGATTTTGATGAGAAGTTATCACATAAATTACACCCTGACATTAACTGTTGCTCAACTTCTGCATGAACCAGCTACTAAAACTCATTCAGAATGGCGAAAACACTGAGACCAAGTAGCTAGAGCAACGAAAATTCTCACTGAAATCATGAGGAGTTAGCCTCAGATATGAAAGATCTGTCACCGAGCTAAACAAAATGTGTTAAAAGTTTAGGGCAGCTCCCAGGTCTCTCTGGCTAACACGGGCCTGCTGGGTTGGTTTTTCTTTCCCCCTCAAGGGCACACTTGTTTGTCTGTTCCTCAAAACAAATAATTTTGCAGTTAGAGAAGCATAAATTTGTATCCTATTGCTAGAGTTTCATTTATAAGGTACTGAAATGGGCACTTGCTGTCTTTGCTGAAGGGAAATCAAGAAAAGAATCCTCAACATCAACTGCTAAAGAGAAAGCGCATCAACACCATTTTTTTCGAAGGTCTGGGGAAACACCAATTATCATCGATTTCATATAAATGAGCAGCCATACTCAATGTCAGAAGCATTTCATTCAATCATTTGAGTCTGAAATACTGTCAATGTTTTAAAAAAGCCCTTGTTTTTGACTTTAGACTTGACTGAAACTTCTGCTATCATCTACTGCAAGAGACGAGAAACAGTTCTGCTGCAATAACTTATCTAATATGTATTTGTTATAACAGTAAGAATGACTCAGCCTTTAGTTGCAAATTGGAAAGCAAACAAACTTGAAGTGGCTGGTGTAGCAAAATATACATTGCTTTTGCCAGTCAGTGTGACCATTCCCTCTCCCCGGTTGAACTATGATAAGGAAAGTCATAATTTACAAGACATGAAAAATATATTGCTTTGTGAAAGAACATGAAGTCAGTTCATGTCAAACTGTCATGTACTGCGAGATTACCAACATGGAAAGGACAAAAAAAAGTGGCTTGGCTATGAAGTCATATACTTCTGTTACTGCTGCTTTAACATTTTTACAGTACGAGTAAGCAAGCAAATACATGTATGCAATCAGAGAGAAAAAATTGAGGGTTGGTGCTTTTTCGTTGTTTGCTTAAACACTGTTAATGGCAGCGGAGAGGGCCAGGTATTTGAGATCAGAATGTCCAAGCTTCCTTAATATTTTAGACCATGAACAATAGTTGTTAGCTCTCCAAAACAAAGAGCTACCTGTCTCGTCAGTTCTGCCATAAAAGTAATTGATGAATTGGACTCAATGAGTAACTTGCATTTTCGTAAGAGAGAAGGAGCTCTCCCTTTTTATGCTTCTTGGGCATTACAATTTTTAAGTATTCAGTAATCTTTAAATTTCTGCAAAGAATATATTTAAGTCACATAGTGTATTTGTTCACCCACTGGATTCCTTTGCAAACACTCTTAATATTAACCTTCTTTAACTCAAGAACATTCTCTTTTCATCTGAGTACTCATGCCTAGCACATGAGCACTGTCCTAAGATACCCTCTGGAATTCATGAGTAATCGAGAAAGCATGAAAGAGCCCTCCCAACTCTGAAATCCACCCAATCCTATCAAATCCAAGTATTCACACACTTAAGAAGCTGCTGATCGCTCTTTCACACACATATGTTCTACTTGCAAATGTTTAACTCTAGAAAATTAACTTCAGGCCATCAGCCCAAACGAGTACATTAAGTTATTAATAGAAGAACTAATTGAAACCACAGTTTTTTTGCTGAACATCAGCATCCTTAGTATGTCAGCCCTAACTCTAATTGACCATTAAATGCACAAAGGTAACATCAGAGGGAACAATCCACTGACATACAATTTAGTTTACTATGTAAAGAGGCATCAGCTAAGACCTCAACTCTGGGAGGCGCAACACATCCTGATTTCATGTGGGAGTAGCCTCAACCAGAGAAGTCTGACAGCCTCACACACACATATATGTAAAGAAAGACTTGCAGGTAAACAGACTGAAGCTTTTTTCTCTATCCATTCCTCTAACAGCTGGACACCTGCAAGTCTAGGTATTGTTCCTTAAAAAGAAGGAAGCAATAACAGCAAACTCTTAGGAAAGAGGGGAAAACACCAGTTATATGACAACGTAAAATTCCTCAAAGAGGAAAAAAATCCCAAATCACAAACCAAATGGAGAGAGGCCGTATTCTGTCATATTAATTTATTAATGTAAAATAACTATTGTTTAGCTCAAATTAAAGAAAGCTGCATCAGTCAAGGAGATGTCACTTGCTGTTTGCTGAAGGAACTGCAAATCTCAGTGAGCAAAACAAGGTGTCTAAATGCAAGACCAATTACTTCCTACCAAAATTTATCAGATGCTCTCACAGACTTCACTGGAAATCCTTGGCAAGGGTCATCTGACAGGCTATTCAAAGAACAAAAAAAAACCCAACTTCAAAAACCCCCACACCGCTGGAATGAAGAACCAAATAAAACAAAAAGAAAATTCTGACCTGTCCCTGTTTGCTCCATCTGTGATGTATTTCTAGTTCAAGAATTCATTCATCTGGGACAAACAACAGTCCTGACAAAATACATTGCAGCTTAAGGACATAACAGTCTAAGATTTTCGCAAGGTGTACAAAACAACAGTCAAATTGAAGGAAGGTGGTATTGGTACTACCTTGTGCCAGGAGCACCAAGATGACTGATTTAAACATGCTAATGTGGTACAACGTGACTTGAATTCATAATTTTGCTCCTGCAAATTCTTCAGAAACAGACACTTGCAACAGAAAGAAAATATCACTGGGGAGAAATTCCTGTCAGGCTTACCCAAAACAGAGGAAGCTGACAGGGGTAAAATAAACTTTTTGGGACACAGTTAATCCAAGTATTTCCACACTAGCTTTCATCTGAGTAAAACTTTATGCCGATATCCTCCATGATCTAGTAAGCAACTCTGGAGAACTAAGTTTTCACACAAGTCAACACTGTGAAACTAGAAAAGCTGGAGAGAATTATCATCCCCTGTAAAGATTCCCTCATTAAAATCCCATGCCTTGCAATCATGGTCAACTGGAGAATCTGCAAGAGGAAAGCAAACTACTACCGATGAGCTTATAAATTTAACAACACAGTAGTTAACAAGTCTCCAAGAGAGAATGGGAATCTGTAAATCTGAGTTAGAAGCTAACATAAAGAAGAGACTGACACATTGCAGCAGCTTAGAAAAATTATCTTAAGCCCTCTCTCCTAAATTACCACTACAGCCACTCAATTTGTCTACTAGGCAAAGCAGTTACAAGGTATTATTTTCTGCTGCATCTTTCTCTGTAGCTATGGTAAACACCTAGGTGCAGAGCAAAAAAAAAAACCCAAAACAAACAAAACAGAAAAAAACCCAGACAAACAAAGAGAAAACGTCCGTCCCCCCCCCAAAAAAAACAAACAAAAAAAAACACACAAAAAAACCACCCCAACAAAAGAAAAACAAAACCACAAACTCACTAAAAACAATAAATGAAAAAAACAACAAACAAAAACCCCTCACTACTTCACATACCAGCTATCTGGCTCATCTTCTGGCAAGCACAAGCTGCTCTTCTAGGAAAAAACAACTGGAGGGAAGGACAAGAAGTGTAAGTCACCCCTCTCCTGCAGCTGCTGAAGGTAGTAACAGAAGTTCTAACAGGGACACAGGCTTGGAAAAGCTGCCAGCTCTTGAGCTGGCAAAGGGAAGACAAACTGAACTGATAACAGAGATGAAAAATTAACTCAGATAGGAAGGGAGAGAGAAAAAACTGAGAGATGACACAGCTGCTTACACTATAAACAGAAACAGCACACAGCTAAGTACATGGATTGTATCTTCCATGACCTTCTAGGGAGTTCAGAAACTAATTGTAAGAACCTGACCTACCTCGCTCCTTCCCAGCCTTTCAGTGCAATGGCCAATGCAAGATTTCTGCTTGCTTTGATAGAACATTTCATATGCTTACAAAATCAAGCAACATAACATTCCATCAAAAGTTTGGCGCAACAGATTAATATTTCTACTACATTGTTTACTTCTAACTTGCCAATCAGCTTTGTCAACATAGCAGCTTGGTAGCAGGTTCTTTAACTTCAAATTAGGTCACTACTTCACTCTTGTGTTCAGTTTCATATGGCATGTCCCTGCTTACAACATTCCCTTCACACATCCTAATAACTAACACAAATTGGAAGACAGAAACTGTCATGTCATTTCAGTGGCTGTGGCGAGCCCAACATTCCAGCTCTACAAGATCCACACAGAATTTGGATCCAAACACCTTGAGAGTAACCAGGCTGCCACTCAGCAAACAAGCTCAGGTATTTTTCAAGTCTGGTACATCCCCTTACTGTTCAATTTTAACTGTGCTCAACAGCAACATCACACGAAGCTGATTTCCAAATATCACTCCTTTCATTCATGCATGCACATAGGCTTTAAAAAATGTTCATGAGCTCTTGAATTGCTGAAGAAATATGCATATGGGTTTGGATAATTTATTAGTCCTTCCAAATGGCACAAGCAGAAACTCAGAACTCCAATTGCTCAAGTCTGATATTCCAGAAATTACTAAATGTGAGATGTGCTCACACTTTGATAAATACATCTAATAAATAAAAAACTTACATAGGATAGAGAAATTCCCATGAAACTATCAAGTAGGAGCCATTAACCAAGGGGAGATGGTGGCAATTCTCAAAGCAGGGATAAAAGGCACGTCTCCTGCACAGAGGCTAAGGAAACCAGGGCAATCAGAGAAACACAACAGGTGACCTGGTTTCAGCGACTGAAACCAGAGTTACAGACAGACATAACAGGAAGACCCAAAACCACACTTCCCACTGCTACTAAACTGAGATAGCAACACTTAAACATTAATGAGGTTCTCCCTGCTGTCCTGTATCTGAGCTTGTAAAGTTGCAAGGCTCAAATCTCCAAAGGCAAAGAGATCACCAAGTCAGCTTACAAGCTACAGGGGGAATAATGAAGATTGCTTCTTCTTTAATAGTTAACACACCAGCATTTTCCAGGCTGCTAGCCAAACTAGGTATGACAAGCTTATTCTCAAAATTGTGCCAGCTTAAAGGTGCTGGTTTAAAACTGAATCAGTGAAACCAGTGCAAACACCCAAAGTCCTTCAATCTTATGAAGGCCTGGCTTCCATTAACATAATGTAACTGCTTATTAGGAAAATAAATCTGGGTTCAAATCTAAAAAATAGTATAGAGAGCTGTGCATTGACTTACACAAAATATTAAAGTTTATCTAACACATCTCTGAATATAAGCAATGTCTTCCAAGCCTAAACCACCTGCATTTCCCAAACAAAAAAGTATGAGCACATCCAAGCTATGTTAGTGTTCCAAAGCACTAATAGCTCCCCCTAAGGTTCAACATATTTTCTAATAGTTTCAATATCAAAGTCTACTGAAAACTTAAAAAAAAAAAAAAGTCAATAACCTAGAACAAACAAACCCCTCAGAGATACCTAATGGAGGCTTCCCAAAGAAGGCAGACAAAAAACACTATCACCAGGGGCAGAAAGTTCTCTCTCTTAAAAGCCTAGGAGCAAATACAACACCTGACTTCACAGGTGAGAAGAATTTAAAGCATACTTTGTGTCAGCCTAAATCTGTCTAAATTATGATGAAGTTGACCAATACGTTTCAGATTCAAACAACTGCAGAATTGGCTGGCCTCCATGGATAACTCCCTGTTCCCTCCAAGAGAAGCAGACTGGTGACTCAGTGTTTTGGCACTGTACAAAAATTTGACAGAGAAGTAAGTCAATCAACACAAATTTTAAGAGTCTGTTTTTAATTTAACACCATAAATGCTTTGAAATGAATAATACCACTTAGAAAATAAGTACTTTCAAGCTTTCTTTTCCCCCAAGTTGGTGCAGAACATTCTGCTCTCGCATAAGACTAGTCAACTTCCTAGGCTTGCCACTAACCATTCAGAAAGAAAACAGATAAGCAATACCTTTTAAGAACTAAAAATAACACAACACTAAACCAAATTACAACAGTGCACTAATATAGTAAGAAGTCTCATTCAGCTACATCACTTAAAATACATTCTAACAGTAGTTTGTGCACACCGGATTTCCAGAGCCAACCACATGACATCAACAGGCACACTGATGGATTATACACGAACAGTGGATTTAATTGTGCAAGATCTGCTGGATAAACTGAACTTGCATTGCATTAAAAATAAAGCATGCACTCCAGCCCAAGCTTCACAGCTGGAGACTTTTTATTATTCTCGATACCAGGAGAAGCTAAGGAGGAAGGAAGCTTAAGCATTAAGGGTGGGCAACGGGGTGACTGGTTTTGGTTTATTTTTAAATGAAATCTCACTGTAATATCTATGAAATGGCTGAGAGATTTGCCATCTAAAAAATATCATTCATCATTACTACCATTCTCCCCCCAAAACTATACATACTGAGAAGCCTGGAACTTTTTCCCCTATAGAAGATAAGCAACTAAGTGAATACTAGGAGATCTCTGTGTGTGTGTGTAAAAAGAACTGATTTTAGTTATTTATTTCTTAAAACTGTAATTTTGTTTCTGCTTTGTGGCGCAAAATAACCATGTAACTGATAATTAGCTTGCAAGACAGAGATATTTATATAAACTTGAATTATGTGCAACTGCATAGTAATAAGATGGCATGTTTAGTACTATGGTTAGCCAGACATTTGAAGGTGCTTGTGTGCTGTAGATATCTTAAGGTTAATGTATCTACACAAACATTTACTGAAGTGCCCAAGTCAAGGTCTCAGATTTTAACCACAGATGGATTTACTGCTATAAGCAGTATGTTGAGGAAAATTACTTAAAGATATTTTTTAATGGTTTTTGCAAGGGGGCACACATGATTCAGCATGCCCACAGCATTCCAAACCTGACACCATACACCACAGCACTCACTCCTACTATTAAGAGTCCAGACAGTTCTTTGAAAATATTTATAAATTAGAAAAACAAGTAACTATGCACTGAAATGCTAATAGACAATGGGCTGCTTTAATTTATATTAACACTGCACAGAAGTCTGACTAAGGTTTAAAGCCAAATGGCAACAAACAGCCTGTAATACACTTTCAAGTCACCTACAATTTTAATCCAAGAAATGCTGACTCTGCCCATGCTGCTTTTTATGGGCTTTCACACAAACTGCCTCCATCCAAGCCCTTCTTTACACTCCCACTATCACACTGTAATAAGGCCTCTCTCTCAGATGGCATAAACAACACTTGGGGTTTTTTTGGTTTTAACCAGATCACCCAACGTATCCAAGTTCAAACGTAAACAGGCATTATACAAATCTACTGGTGTTCCAGCTGTGCTGGACTCCCACCAGTGCTTGGGGAAAGCCTTGAGGAACATCAGTGGCCCTGCACAGCTAAAGAAGGACTATAAAAACACCAGGAGCAGGACTGCTGATGTTGGCATGCAATTCAGGAAAGCGATTCCAAAACCCACCCCTTCTATGAATGTCCCAGCACAACCAGCCACGTTATTTCAGGTTAAAGACGCATTCAGCTGTGCTGCTTGGTGAAACTCCTGGAGGAGGGTGGCTCAGGAATGTGATGTATTTGCCCTAGGAGTACATGGCCATGTGAGCATGAGAAAGATCTGAATGTACCCAACACTGACTCCAGGCAGTGACAAACACCTGAGGAAACTGCCTGTCTTCGCCAACTCTACAGATTTAAACTCACGGCAGCAACAAGATCATCTTTAGGTTAGGACCTACTGCAGAGAGCAGAGCTCCCTGGTGCTGCTCCAAAAAGCCTTTTCCTACTCTCTCCATGGGTCACAACCACTTATGCCCCAAGAGACCAGCGTGATGGAAAAACACATCAGCCTCATGCCTTGGGAAAAATAAAGCATGCTGCATTACAAGCTATCAATTGATTAAAGGAACCCCATCTGGTTTGCTCCAAGTCCATTTATACTTGGCATTAGGAAACTGCTATAAAAACAACCAATCCAGGCAAAAAATTACCTACTTTCCTTCTTGCCACTATTTCAATGACAAAAATAGTATCTCATATATTCATCAAATTTATTCACCCTTCCTAAAAGGCAAGTAGGCCTCTCCAGAGACTGCCCCTTTTCTGTGAACTACTAAAAAACCTGTTGATACAATCTGCAAAGGCTCCTGTCAATCAACATTGCTATGACTGTCTGTACCTCACTATCATGGTCAGAAGTAGGATGCTAACCTCAAATTCCAAATTTACCACTCTAAAAATCAGGAGGCAGAACTCAAATTCCACACAAAGCAATAAGGTAAGCAGAAAAAGCCAGAGTGTACAAAATCAGATGGGAACAAGAAGGAAATCTCCCTGAAACAATGTTTCACTGAATTTCTTTACCTCTTTCAAGGCATTCAGAAGAGCACAGAATCAGGACCTCTCCACAGATGCTCACAGAGAAAGTTAGTCATCCTAACACCAGCTGAGAGCATGCAGCTAGTGCTTATATACTCTTAAACCTTCATAAAAGCACTGCATTTAGTGAAAAACGGAAGCACACTGTTCCACACCCCACCCAGAAATGACGTCTTTCAAGACAGGACATGCACACCTCATTCTCTCATGTTCCTGTAGAAAAATTTTCCTGTATGTCCCCAAAAATCCAGTCAGCAGGAGCTTTTCTGGTAAACCAATGGACAGTTAAGGCTTTACAATCTATCATACTCACTGGGGAGAGATTGCAGGGATCAGCAATAGTAGCATAGATCAGAGGAGTCACATCAGATCATAAGGACTGTCCCGTAGGACATATTTATACAACCTACATGGAAGATCTGTGGAGATTTATTTTTCAAAGTCTCATTTTTCAAATCCTGGTGCCAGCTTTAAGTTGTGACAAAAAAAAGGAGGGGGGGGGGGGAGGGGGAAAATAACGGATGAAAAACCGAACCTGAGTGCCTTAGCCTGCAAACTCCCTGAAACAACTCAAGGATAGGAACTCATCATCATCTTAAACAACAGCAGTGGAAATTACTGATAGACAGATGATGTATAATGAAACAAAAGGAAGACGAAGATAAAGAAGCAGACACCAGAAAGAATAACAGCACTGACAAAAGTCTGCATTACCAAAAGGCAGAAAATAATGCTGAGTACCATGAGAACGAAGGAACAAGTGGAACAATCAATTCTGCAAAATACAGATTCCAGATTTCTATACAAAAAAGAAAAAAAAAAATCAACAGCAGGCAATCACCTTAGATTCCAGGGCAGGCAGAAGTATATTTTTCAGCCATAGACATATTCTAAAACTAAATTTCTACATCGTTACCAAAATAAATGGCAGATCTTCTAAAACTTGTGCCTATTATTGTATACTAACAGTGGATAATAGTTTCTGAATAGGAGACAGAATATCAGAAAGTTAACCATGGGCAATCAACTGATTTACTAACTTCTACTACATATAGTAGATAGCCCTGTATCTTTGCACTAAGGATATTACAGTTTGAGATGTGCAGCTGAAGAGGAAAACCAATTCTGAAGCCAGAGAAAGGCTGAAGAAGAGCAAGGAAAAGGAGGAGCAGGTAAGGACCAGCGGACAGCAGAGGTGCTTGCCAACCATGCGCTGTGATAATAAAGGGAACAAGTTCCACAGCATGGGCTTTAATTGTGACTGCCCTGCTGCTAATCCCATGAAATCAAGCTGCAAGCACTAATGACTAAGATTCCCCATCAGGACTCAGCTATAATTGCTTTTCTGTGTTCTCCGGTCCCTTAATCAACTGCACTACAAAACACCTCAGACAGCAGAGGCTACTCTCAGCACACAGAATTGCCACTGAAAGAAAAAAGGCACCACTCTGTGCACAGCACAGTACCATCCTGCTCATATCCACCCACTGGGTGCAGAAGGCTGCTCACATCATCTGTCTCTCAGATAAAATGCTCACATGGAGTGGCCTTGCAAAAAGCTAACTGTCCCTATGTCTCTGAATGGCAGCTCTGCTCTCGAGCGTATTGACTGGTGCTCCAGCTTGGCACACATACAAACCCTAAAGTGCCTGTAAAAAGGCCATAATATATTTTATTTCCAGGATCAATACAAGCAGTGCTAAGCAGCTACCAAAGGTATTCCAGAAAACAAGAATTTACTTCCTCTGTAAAGGCACCATTAATTAAGGCCTCCCAAGCCAAGATAACCCTTACTGCCAAAAGAAGGCCTGATGATGAAAAAAATGTGTAAGAGATTCTTCAAAGGGAGAAATCTCAAAGGGACTCCATCTTCCCCTCATTGGCAAATTCTGTTCCCCACTGAGCCCCTGAAGAATTCCATCACTCCCTCTAGGAAGCTGTACCCAGCTGGGGGTGGGGAAGGAAAAACAACTTCACTCACTCAAAGGCAGTTTTCTCTGGGGCTTTACTATGGAACTATTACTAGTTGAACTGTAGAAGCCAAAGCCTCAATGGCGAGGAAGGATCATTTGTTACTTGCTTTGTCTTTCAACGGGTGTGTACCTTCCAAGTAGCAGGATGTGAATACAGAAAGAGTAAAAGGCTAAGTCAGAAACAACACCCCTGCAACATTCATGTTGCTGTATGAGAAGACTAAACTTAAAGCTAGTTGATAGTATCTTAAGCTACATATCTTGTTCTGCAGAGGAATATTACTTTCCATGTTTACAAGGCCCTTTATAAAGTTATAGGACTAAACAGGCAAAAAGAATATGTTTATCTTATTACCTATATAGCTTACAATACAACTCTGGCATAGCCTTTGGCTCAAGAGAGAGACCACTCCCATTTTCTATTTTCACTAAGGAAAATGACAAAGTCAGGACTCCAGTCTAGGAACTCCTGTGTTGTTTTTGAGTCTGTGCCAGGTGTTAAGAGGCCTTCAGGAGTCACTGCATGTCATTTTCTCCAAGCTATAATGGAGAGTCAATAAAAATGTTCTCAAAGCATTGTTTTTAATGCAAAAATTAGAAGTGTTTAAGTGTAAATCATTTTAAGCATAGATCTTGCTTCCAAGGCATTCTAAAGTACTGGAAAGGGCACAGCAAAGAGCAATAAAATAGTAAATTGCAGTAAATTTCACTACAGCAAACTAATCTACTTTCAGTGAAAAATGAGGAGTTACCAGCAGGATCCCCACAGGACCCGTACTTTTCCTCTGTGACCTGGGAAAAGGGGGTGAGCAGCAGAGGGTCAGCGTTTACATGCAATACTGAAATACGTTGCATAACCCATCCTACCCCGACTAGGATGCAGAAAAGCACACAGAAGAGTTAAACAGTGCCAAATGCCTGGACAGTGTCGTGGTTTAAGCTAGTCGGCAAGTCAGCCACGCAGTTTCTACTCCCCCACCCCCTCCCGGAGGGATGGGGAGGAGAATCGAAAGAATGTAACTCCCACGGGTTGAGAGTGGCAGGTGAAATTCAGGAAAGAGTAAGTGCAAAGGAATACCCTCTGGAAAAGAAAAAAAGCCTTCTTATACAGTGATGTCTTCTAAACTGGATAGCATCACTTAGAAAAAAAAAAGCACTAAGTACAGGTCATTCTCCTAAAATCATTATCTGAGCAGAGGCAACTAAACTGTCATAAACCACTAGGCAAGGAAAGGCAACACAGAGTACATCACTATGCCAGCATACAAATTCATGATGTACTTCTACGTTAAATACTGTGCTTCTGGTACCTTGAAGAGGGATTAGCAGAAACAGAAAAGCTGCACAGAAAAGCAGCAGGAATGACCAGAAATGTGGAACAGTACCCATCTGAAGAGACACTAAAAAGACTACAATTTTTCAGTTTAGGAAGGAAACAGTATCAGCTGAAAAATGTATGGCAGCAAATGGCAGACTTTTAAACCATGAAAAATATAACTACCAGGAAATTAGTTTTCCCAATACAGTCTAGGAGACACTGAAATCACCAGGCAGTAGGTTTTAAACAAAAGGAAGTTCCTTTTCCATCTAATCAAACTGCAGGACTCGTCACAGGATATTGCAGAGGCCAAAAGTACAAACGGCTTTTAAAACAAGATTACATACATTAATGATAACTATGTCCATCTGTGTGTCTTACAAGCAACAGTCCAGATGCAACCTCTGATTGAGACAGTTCTTGAACTGACAGAAAGTACATGGTATATAACAGCATTGGTTTATGCAAATTTCAAAGCTCGATATACACACCAATTATTGAAACAGATGACAAATACTTGTGTGAAACAGAAATGACTGATAAGGAAAACTGTCTAGCAAACATAAGAAGGCAACCTGATAAAAGCCGAAACTAATTAATCAAGAGTACAAAAATGGCCTAAAAGCAAAGCTGGTCACCAGCATTGGAACAGTAACAGCTGGTTTGTACTTTGTTTCACTGCATTTTTATTTGTATTTTGTTTTTACAGTAAGACTGGATACTTTTCAAAAAAACACAGCTTTATAACCTACAATTCAGGGATGGTCTGGCATCTAGTTCATACAGAAGGTCACTTCAGATGAGCACAACTCTATCTGGCTTCAATTTGTGACTAGATACAGGTCACAGATGGTCAAACTGGCACCT
This sequence comes from Psittacula echo, assembly GCF_963264785.1. NCBI lineage: Eukaryota > Metazoa > Chordata > Aves > Psittaciformes > Psittacidae > Psittacula > Psittacula echo. The sequence continues at coordinate 30,561,595 of NC_137738.1, read as the reverse complement.
CCAGAGAGGCAGGCAGCTCTTATCTTTCAAATGCAGTACCTACAGAGGACAGCCCATCAACAGGTTGCCTGCAACTGCTGAATACCTGGCAAAGAGCAGCAACTGAGGCAAGCCTAACCCTCTGCACCCTTGGGGGGGCACCCGTTGCTGCTCTTCCTTCCCTCTTTTTCCCTTCTCAACTCAACCTGAAATGGTGGGCAAATGAGCTCATTACGGCAGACTGAGGTCTCCAGGGGAGCACAGGCAGGAGAAAAGTAGGTAAGAGCAGCAAGTACATGTGGGGAATACAGATGAAAGAAAATGGCTAGAAGATAAACAGGGAGCAAGGAGTGTAACTTGAGAGCTGCAGGCTTTTGATTCATACGAGAGTCTGACAAAACATACAAGCTTGACTCTTACCTGCCCAAAGGTTCCCTCCTCATGCTTCTTTGAAACTTTTTAATGTTAAGGTGACATTTTTCTTAAGTAAAATTAAAATGTCTGAAAATAATCTTGTGCAGATGCTTGTTATAAAATTTGCTATATAAAATAAAATGTATGGGAAATATTAAAGCAAAGCACTTTTTGTGGGTTTTCTTCTGACACTTTCCTCTCTGACTAGCAAAGAAAAGATAGCTATCCCTGGTGTGCTCTACCCTTTCACTACAGAAGAGGTCCCAAAGTCATATATAACTTTAAAATAATTTTGGAGAGAAAGTATGACTCTGCCCCCCAGTAGACAAGTAATTGATTTTAATTTCTTAAACTTAGATCAGTCTCATGAAGTGCGCACATGCTTCAAATCAGCAAACTATCCTAGGACAGGACTGCATAATGGGCATACGCACACAGGAACTGTAAAACAGGTAACATGGGAGAAAACAGTGAAGAGGCAGCAGCACAGACTATAGTACAAGTGACCACCTGGATGAACAAGAGGGATCGAAGACAGGACTATTTCGAACTATTACTTACACATCTGATCACAATCTTGCTTTAAGAAACAACCACCCACTAGTAGGAAGGCAGACTTCTGGTCACTTCACTCAGAGATACAATAAGCAGGACTTACTACTGACTGTACCATTACTGGAAAAACAAATATTTTTGATAACTACAAAAATGGGCTTGTTTTGTATCTCCTCCACTCTAAACTGCAGTGTTTGTTTTCTCCATAGGAGGGCTGAGGTTTGGTAGACACCTCTGGACATCATCTAGTCCAGCCTCTTGCTCAGAGCACACTGGGTGACCAGGGACTGGGTTTCAAAGATCTCCAAGATGAAGACCCCACAACCTCTCTGAAAACCTGCTTCTCCATTTTCCCTCACAGTGGAAAAAGAGTTTAAGTTTAAATAGTGTTTCTTGCATTTCAATGTGCTCACTGCTTCATCACTGGACACTGCTGAGAAGAGCCTGACTTCCCCTTCTTGACTCCTCTCACCAGGTATCTGTACACACTGGTACAGTCCCCCCGTGCCTTCTCCTCTCAAGCATAAACAGCCCCAGCTCTCTCAGCCTCTCCCCGTATGACCTGAAAAAAGCAAATCCACTATCATGAAGAGCGCTACTGACTGACTGATGCTCTGTCATATCAGGGCTAAAGGAGACACAAATAAGGTTAAGCCAGAAGCACGATTAGCCAATGTCTATTTCACTGGGCATCATACAATATGCCAGCTGAAATTGAGTCAGCTTACGATGCCTTTATCAACTGGCCACAGCTTCCTTTCTCACAGCAACAAGGCTGCATGCCAGCTGCCTAAACAACAATGCAGCAACTGCTGGAACTGGAAGGGCCCAATGCCTTCAGCAGAGCACAGACCACACGCTGTCTGAATACAGCAGAAGCTGTTGAGGAAGCTTGGTGCCCACGGTGAGGGTGAGCTGCTTGAACAGATGCTTGAACAGGACAAAGAGCAAGAAAGATATATTAATAACCATCTACAAACTGCTTTGGAAACCTTTCACATGCTCCATCCATGGACTGTCACAGTGCAGAGAACTTAAACATATACAGATTTCTGCCACAAAATTAGCATGGACCGAGGTTTTGACCTATAGCAATTTAAATTCCACATTATCACAACAGTCAGATTAGTCTATTATTGTAACTTTTTTGTTTAATTTGACTAGGAACTTTAGGACTGTTCTAACCATATAGCTGCAGCCTGCCGAACAAACTATGCAAGCAGGAAGATAACAGACCCTGGCACACAAGGTCAGCAAGCCACAGCAAGAGCATGCTGAGCAGAGAAACCTGCAGCCTCTGCTACTTTACCAAGAATTTCGAGCTATCAGCAAAACAAAGTGATGCGAATCAACAGTACAAGCTCTCCCAGTAAACAGATTTAAAATACCTTTAAATTAAAACAAACAAACAAAAAAGCAAGTACATATAAACCCCTCATGTCTTCAATCATTTATTGCACTTTTAAAACTTCTCTCAGTCATCTGACAACCAATGCAACAACTCCTCCACCCTGTTAGGGCCAAAAGGGACAACAGCTTCCTGAACTCCTTCACTGTGTTCACCTTTGTATCATTTTCAACATAATGCTTGTTTTTGCTGAAACAAGGCAAAGCAGTTCCACACTCTGCTCTCAGAGCAGCATGCTGGGGCCACACAGCAGCATTTCCTCGAAGTCATACATCATTTGTACAGTCCAGAATGCCTTCATGGTCAAACTACGTGCTCCAAGCTGGTCTGACCCTAAATTAATGTGTAAAATTAGGTATAAAATAGTCTATTTTGTTAGGCCTCATCAACTGCTTTACAGGTACAGCCTTCATCTCTTTGTGGGAGCACTATGCATGCAACGTAAACATAACTGCCTTATCTTCACACACAACATCCATATAGATGTGCAGGCATGCACATTTCTACCCAGTTCCTATTTATAACATTATATGCTAACAAAAATAATCTTGAGTAGTTTTAAGCTGAATACCAAAGAACAAGTAAGTCTTCAAGTGCAAGCAGCTGTTACATGCATAAAAGCATTGCTCTATTTTTGAGAGATACTGCCCTGGAACAGCAAGTGAATTCACTTTCGACCTGAAGCCTGTGACTGCCACTTACAAGCTAATTCTGGCACAGGCCTGCACTGAAAATATGCTTGATGAGCTATTGTTAACCATTGTTAACCAACAGTCTTCAGAAACTGGAAGTTTAACAAGAATTTAATGAACACCAAGTGGCTTTTTCAAAAGGCCACAACGACCAGGCATTAGTCCCACTTTTGAAGGGTCTATATAGTAAGTCACAAATGTGGAAGACAAAAATGGTATCATAAATAACAAATACTTCAATTCAATAGTAGCTGCAAAGTCAAATAACTTTACTGCTTTGTTCACGGAAAATAGCACTTCCAAAATATTATTTCCTTGGTGGAGTGTAAGAAACATGCCAGCGATTAAAAATCTTGTATTGACAGATCCAGAGAAAGTTTACATGCACAGTCCTTGGGTTGTCCACAGTCACTCCCTTATTGTAAAGAAACAAAATACAACAGCACAAGAGACAGGGAGCCCCACAAGCATTTCACTGAAGAATCATCCAACAAACCCAGGCGCAACAGTCCCACAATGAATTTTGAACTGAAAAAAAGCACTGTCTTTGCACAAGAACTCTCCAAGGAACTTCATGAAAACCCGTTTAGTTTCCAGATGGGCAAGAAGAAATTTCTGCTCTATAGAGAGTATCTGTTCCCCTTTTATAAAACAAGTTTCCTTTCTGCTGCAGGAGAAAGCCTTCATTTAAGCCATGAGGTTAAATGTAGATTACTTCCTGCAAGTATACTATGCACACACCTACAGGTACATACAAACATACATACTTGCACTCACAGGACAATGTAGTAGGCAACTACAAAGACAGCATTCTGCAAAATTCCAATAGCAACCAAGCCTGTTCAAGCCAAAAGCTGTCAGATAACCAGGACTGAATTACAAACACTGTGATAGCAGGTAAATAACACAAAGGAGAGTAATACACTGCTCATTTCTTTGCAGGAAATAGCTGGCAGAACCTATTCAGAAATTAAGCATCATCTAGAAAAAGGGAAAACATCTCTCCAACACCCAGTCAGGGTTACTGATAAAAACCAAACTAGAGATTTGAGAACTGCTGCTCAGATAGTCCTATGACTTGGCAGGACATGACTTTCAAGGAATTTCAGTCCAAGAGGCCACCAGCAAGGGAAGACAGCTCTTCCTCTGATGCTGCACAGCTATGATTGTTGGGCACTGTTGAATCAAGCCCATTCTGCACAAAAGAGGCAGCATAGCACATCAAAGCATCAACATGGTTAGAAAATCTTTGGTATCACTGACTGGAAAAAATGAAATAATTACCCACAGCGTACTGAAATCACTGATGCGCACAAACCACAAGGCCAAGGGTTCCTAATCTCCAGAACAGCAACAACTCAAAAACTAACTGCAGCTGCCCATCAAAAATCACCAGGAAAAAGCAAACAAGAAACCAACACCGAATTTCACAGAGCTATCATAATGCACCAGGGAACGGAACCAAGAAGTGAAATAGACTGAAATTGCCTATTTCAGACAGAGCCCTTGAAGCAGAAGGAGTGCTGGACCTGGCACAAGGGGATACGGCTGAGCAGAGACCTCCCTTACAAGTGGCAGCCAGCAGCAAACAAAAGCAAGCTGCAGCAGCATGTTCATCACAGGCAATGCCAGTTCAGCTCCATCTTGAACCAGAGAAATGAAGAATGTCTTTGGTGCTAATAAAGCTCCAGAATAATGGACAGGGACAATGAACAAGCCTAAGAAATCTAGCTAGTAGCTGGAGGGTGGGAGCCAGCAGAAATGGGTTAAGGAAAAAAAGTAAGCTTTCCTTTGCAGAAAATACTTTTCTCCTTGTGCATGCTACATGGGATCACATGGGGGGGTAGACCAGGAAAGCTGCTGTATAAAACTGCCACAAGGAAGATCCTTGGAGGACAGAAGACTGCATTTCTCATGGCAAGAACTGAGTCTCCCACTGAATGTGCAAGAATGATGAAAGGTTAAGAAAGCTAGCAAAGATTTCTTAAACCGTGTTTGAATTTTCATGGGCAAATTTTAGGATAATCAGTCCCTGAGTGTTAAACTAAGGCTGTAGTTTGGCAAACACTTTAAGCTGGCATGAATTTACATTGCTGCTGAAAGAAAGTCTCACCATCTGCCAGTCCCCTGTGCCAGCACAAACATCCGCACACTGAACCAGGAGCACTTCTTTTGCCAGTTTATTTTTCAGATGGATCAGTTCCCCAAACCAGTTCACAGGATGGCCATGTAAATACTTGTGCTGGCAAAGAAGAGCTACTACTTCTTCAGCAGCGCCAGCCGAAAGCATTGACTGAACTTCAGCCTAAGACACAAAGGTACAGAGAAACTACTAGCAGTCACAGGTAGTGCTCCCCACCCTCAGACATGCTGTATTCCTACCACACTTCAACATTAAAACCACCACACAGTTGCCCCTCAGAAACTAGCATATCTTTGTCATTTCCTCTGGTAGGAGAATCTGACAATCTCAGCAAAGTTCACATTTTCATTTTCACTGGCCACTAACAAATGTCTTTTCTGGATGCTGTACTTCTTGATCAAAAGATCATTCGTATTAGAGACAACAGACAGCCTTCTGATCATATATTCTACTTGGGACCCAGAATGCTTGTACATGAAGAACAACAAATGAAACTGTGCTTATCACATGTCAGGGCTCTACCCCAACAAGGATACAAGAACTGCAGGCTCCTGAGTACCTGTGCATCACCATGAAATCCTTCTCTGACCAGCACACTCATCAAGATCACCAACAGAAACATCACTGTTGGGAAAAGAATTGATAAAGATGAGCATTGGTCACATTCTATATCAAGGTCAAGCAACTCAAGTGAGTACTGGGAGACAGAGAGACCCAACCACACTTCCCACAACTTAGTGATAAATTCAAAGCCATACAATCATCCATTATGAACCAATTACATCAGTCAGTTTTCTACTAAGAAATAAATTCAAGGCATGATAGTGAAATAAACCCCCAGGATGATACAGAAGGATAGCTGTAACCAAGCATGCCACAAGCAAATTGAAGGGAAATTACTCACTACAGACATTCCTCAGCTCATATCCACAGCCACAGCTCTTGGGGCCTGTGATCACAGTGGGACTCACACAAGCTGCAGCAGAGCCCTGCACCCACCTCTGTGCTCCCTTTCCTTTTACCATGTTTCACCATCATCATCACTTTTCAGTACCTGCCCACTTGCTGAGTACCTATTCTCCACCTCGTATTTTCATTTGTCTTATTGTCACACACACTCATGGTTGTATTTTGCAGAATAAGATATAGTGGAAAGAACACCCAGAAGTCTTGCTCAAGTCTCCTGCATACTATTTTAAACAGCATCTGCAAAGCTCAAATTTAATCTATCCTCCTCCCATGTTCCCTCTGCCCCCTCTCAGTGTGCGCTACATGGCTGCTGACATCTTCAGCTCTATCAGCTGATTACTGCTCCTTAGGTACATTTCTCTTTCCTTGGTAACATTAATCCAACTGGTTTGTAGGAAAGCACCAACATAAACAGATGGTCAGAGCAGAGCACCTCTTCTTTCCAGTTTATAGAAAAGCTAACAGCAGGGTATGAGAAGTCCACTCACTCCTATATAAGATTATTTTCTAAAGGAACATTACCAACTCTGAAGGAGGCGCAGTCGTACTAGTCAGAATTCAGAGACCTCAGGTATTCAGAAAACTCCAGGATGCTCTAGCACACAGCATCATGCTGCCAACTGATGAGCATCCGTGGAATTATAAGCAGCAGTTAAAGTACTTATGATCAGGTCAGTTTATTTTGAGACTGGAGGCAGGGAGCAAGTAAGAGATGAGCAATTATGTAATTGAACGATTCCAAGAAAAAGCAGGAAAGCAGGCTTGCACAATGTGTAGCTAACAAAGCGAATTTTTAAGCCACTGGTGGCTGAGCAGTGGGTGCCACTGGCCTACTGGTAGAGACAGGAGAGCATTAAAATGCAGCAATTTGAACTACAGGTCTTCTGGCTGGTTACAAAAAGTGAGAACGAAGCAAAACATGAAGGGATGTAATAGGGACTGTCAAAACCTCTATTCAATCTCCTACTACTAAATGGCACAGAGTAGGGTTAGAACATGGGTGGTGCTGGGTATGACAGGAGCAGAAGCAGGAAGAGTTGATAACATCAGATGTCCATTTATACAGTGATTATTAGGAACCCACGACTGGGATGCCCCAGTATCACTGCAATAGCAGTAAAAGATGCAAACTTAAATGATTTTCAGGGTTCACAATAGGGGAAAGAGAAACCTAGCAAAAAGAATCTTGAAGCTGCCCTCTCCCTTGACGCCTTCTCAGCCTCTGTGTGGGGAAGGAGGAAAAAAAACTCGTCTGGGTGAAATTCAGGATTTCATTCCCTGACTTTGATGAGCAGGTTTATACTTCCACTGGCTATCTAAGACAAGATGGGCAGGAAACAGAAATACATGCACATACAAGTTTGGTAATTGATAAGGGAAACGAAAAAAAAGAAGAAAATAGTATTTTGGGAAGAGACTGAAGAAGAAAAACCTAGAAAATAACAGGAAGTAGAAGAAAAACCACTACAGCTCATGTATGCAAGTATGTGCCATCATCTGCTAGGGAGAAGAAGGAAGCAGAGTATGGAAAGAAAGAGACTAGGAGAAAAAAAGCAAGGAATGCAGTAAGTCAAGACGCCCGAGATGAGTAAATAGTTACCCATTCTCTTACACCTGCTGCTGTACTGTCCACAGACCTCCCAGGTCTGTGGCTTGTTTGTATTTACTGCTATATAGACACCTTTCAGGGTGGAGAGTAATCTACCGGTCAGGTCTAAGCAGAGACACATCAGTTGAAGTGGATCAGCTCTAAGTAGCCCAGTTAGTCTAGAGAAAACTCAAGACACTTTCAAATGTAAAATCTCAGGTTTCTCACACTTAAGCTCTTACCTTATTTCATGTCATTTACCTTAAGAGATCAGTCCTATTGAATGGAAATCAGTTTAAAACAGATTCAATTTAAACAATGTACTTTTTCCCCTAATAGTTTCACAGGCTAGGAGATGCAGGGTATACACCACCTTTGTATGTACTGCTTCTAGACACTTTGTAGAAGTGATGGCAAATTCAATGCCAACAACACCAACAAGTGTAGAAGTTAAGCCTTAAATGAATTAAATTATAATCTAGGTATCATCTCTTCAATTTTATCTACAGCTATTTTTCCGTTACACCAAAAACAATTAGCCTTGATCAACAGCATCATTAAAACCTTTGATCAATAATCCATTCATTTCTATAAAAGTACCCAGCTGCTAGTTAAAGCAAAGAGAATAAATCTGATTTTGTAGGTATATTTAGTTAGCAAAACATTTTTGAAGACTCAGTAATAGAAAGAGGGTAGGAATTTCAGCACACTGTGGAGCGGATTTATGATTCATTCCCTCTTATAGGATATGCTTGTTTACAAAGCTTGAACTAGATCTGATAAAGGTTAAAGACTCAATAAGAGCTCCTGTGACTCCTGTGACATAATGCCAACCCTCGCACAACCTTCAAAAACAAAGCCAGTTTTCTAAGACAACACTGCAGTGAACCCAAAACAATATTTTAAATAACTGGCTGCAAGTGGTTTGGGGCTTTTTTGTTTTTTATTTAAAGGTCTGTCATGGTTTAAGCTGAACCCAGGACAAGGTCTAAGAAAAGAACATTAAAGTTAGGCTTAAAAAACAAATAACAAAACACTATGCTTTTAGAATTGTGAAAACAAAATCCCCTTCTCCTCACAGTTAAAACACTGCACATCTGATTTCTCCGTAAATGATTTTTTATGGAAACACAGACTCCTAGGTGCCACCACCCCAGATCTCCTCAGCACAGCCACATCACTGACATTTATGAGCACAGCCCAATTCTAGCAGGTCCCCAGCTGCATGAGGTGCCATACCAAACTGCAGTCATTTAATACTGTGCCAACCCATCACCTAGCATACATTGGTAGCATTTTAGGGAGCACAGGAGAATCCCCAAGGGCTGTAATTCTTTTGCTGGTTCAGATGCTGGGGAATTACAAACCTTCAGTGACACTGCAAATTCGTTTATTTAGCACCTTCAGTAAATTGGTACCCTAAGTTCTGCATACACCAACTATGCAAACCACAGCATTGCAACATACGCACACCGGAGTAGTAAAATTATTTTGTAAGAGCTCAGTCAGTCAACCTGTGCTAAATTTCCATGTGTTTTGGTCCTCTTACTTGAAACGAAACCAGTAAGAATAAACATTACATGTGGATCATTCCTTTTAAAAAGTCTTTGCTGTGAATGCAAATCCAACATACCCACCAAGATTTGAAAGCATTTGACTAAATCATCTAAGCAGTTGTCACCATGCAAAGTGCACTAAGAGAAGAGAGTAACCTGTTGCAGCTACCACAGTGTCTCTACTTTAAACCCACCTATACTGTCAAGAATAAAAAGTATGCTGGGATTCCAGCATCAACCATTCAAACTTTGATGCAGAAAAAGCAGGGGCAAGGAGTTAAAAATTATTTCAGATAACCAAGAGGTGTCTCTGTTCATTTTACATCTCCCTTCCCCCCTCTAAACAGCCAGGAGCCCTGCATAGATGTACAGAAGTTACAACTGATGGACTGCTCCCCCACCACAGCCCTTCAATTCAACTTACTGTGGTATTAACGGCAGAGGAAAGGTGCATTCTCCAAAGCCACAAGACAAGTGAAAGCCATATCACTATCTCTGACATTCCCAAACACTGACAAACCCCACATTTCAACATATCAAACTGTTCTACTGACCTGTCCATCTCACCAACTGCTTCTGTTTATTCAACTCAGGGTGGTATCTGTGAGAGTAACTGACAGTTTTCATATTTCAGCAGTGACAGAAAAACAAGTGGGGCTAAACAATCCTCACTCTGTTGCTGCTGCTCCTCAGAAGTGTGCAGCATTAAGAGACTATTTTTTCTGCCTTTCACAATTGTCAGAAGTATTAGTATCTTACTACTCAGAAACGTCAGACAGTAGTCCAGGAATCACATGCAGGATTCAGGATTACAATTCCAAAAGTCCTTTTCTAAAGCCCTAGTGAGTACAGCTACACATAAAACCAGAAACAGTATTCCTTATTGCTGCATAAACCGAACCCAGCAAAGCCACTGATATTTTTAGAGTGCCAGTTTGAAGCACTGGGGCCTTGAAAAGATTTAGGACTGTCTCGAAGACAGGTTGGCTTAGTAAAGTCCAAGGTACCAGACATCTAGGAGGAGTGTAGACCACGTTTCCGTTAAAAAGCTTGAGTTCAACTAAAGGTATGCAAAGACAGCATTTTAAAAAAAAAAAAAAAAAAGAGAAAATTCCCACCCACTTGTCTTTATCACAGGAGTTTCCCGTGCCCCAAACAAATCCAAGGCTGTTTTCTGCCTCTCAGTTTCTCCCCTCCTCCCTCCCACAGCTTCCTACCAACTGAGATTCTGCAGCTGCAGCAACAACAGCCTGTCTGTGACAGCGCAACCACCACTGCGGGCTGGTTCCTACTAACTCACTAGCTTCCTTATGTTTTAACAGAGGTAGCAAATTCTGAAGGGGCTTCCCCCTCCACCTCTTTTTTTTATTTAACTGAAAAGACACGGATGAATATTCATTGCTAGTCCTTCACCAAGGGCGTGAGCTTTATTTAAAGGACTGGAAGGGAATTGCAAGTTAGGGTAATACGATGGGAGATTTCTGATTCAGGTCTCTGGTCCCAAAATACATCTAAAGAGTACGAATTTTGCAGAAAAGAGACTACATGATAGTAAAAAATAAGCCTCTCTGCCCGAAGGCCCCCAGCTCCTCACACCAGTGGCTCCGCTGGCTACCGCGGCACCCACTGCAGGGGCTCGCACTGGGGCTCCCTGGTTGACAGGGTCGCCGGCGATGTATCCCGCTTTTGAGACAACAGTTCACCGCTGCGGGTCTCCTCCCCACATGTTTAAGGCCAGCACTCGGCAGGCCGCATTCTGAGCCCGGACTTGCAACACACACCCCGCTCTGGAAGAGCGAAGAGGCAAGCGAGCCCCTTCACACCTCCTGGGTCGAGCGCAGATAGTCCCCGGACGACACCGGCCCGCCAGGTCCTGCCACGACCGGGAGGCGGCTCCGGGCGCACCCGCACACACACACCCGCAACGCCGGACGTGCGCACCCGCACGCACACCAGCAGACAGGCGCACACGTGCGCGAATACCCTCCCCTGCCCGGGGAACCGCCGGTTCCGCTCGCCCCCTCCTCGCCCCCCGGCTGCGGGGGACACACAGGGGTCCGGCACTCACTTTCGTCCTGCCGTTGATTTTGTAGTTGCCCAGCTTGCCGTTGCAGTGTCGGATGAGATCGTCCATGCTATTCATGAGGAGCCGGATGGCCTGGCAGCCCGGCTCCTTGCCCTCCACCCAGGTGATCTTGTCGCCGCGGATGTCCTTGGAGGAGTCGCTCTTCTGGCTGACGAGCTGCCCGTCCGTGAAGCGGCCGGTGTGGTGCAGGGCCCGCACCTCCTCGGCCACCAGACCGCCCAGCTCCTTGCCGAGGAAGTCGTCCACCACGCAGATGCCGTGCTTGTTCATGCAGGGCACGATGTACTCCAGCGCCAGCCGCTGCGGCACCAGCGACTTCGTCTGCCCATTGGGGCGCAGAGCGGCCCCGCCGGGCCCCGCCTGCACGCCGCCCGGGTACAGGTTCGACTTGTCCCGGTACAGCAGCACCGCGTCCCCGGAGGAAGAAGGAGACTGGGCCGCGGCCGGGGCTTCAGCCTCACCAGCGGCGGCTGCGGCGGCGGCGACGTGGTTGTTGGCCAGCGGGGCGGCTTCGGCGGAGGCCTCTGGGGGCAGCGGCGCTGCGCCCTTCCCCGCCGCAGCTCCGGCCCCCGCCCGGCTGCCGCCTCCCGCCGTGGCCCCGGCGCTGTGGGCGCGGGTCGGCGGGGGGTGCGCGCCGCGGGGCTCGGCAGCGCCCCCTGCTGCGGCTGCCGCTGTGCCTCCGCCGCGGCAGATGAGCTTGTGCTTCTTCCAGTCCTGGCGCTGGTGCTCCTTGCTGCAGTAGAAAGAGCTGCGGCAGCGCCCGCACCGTAGCAGGTTCTCCATCTTCCCGCACAGCTCGCAGTACTGCCGGTCCCGCTCGCTGCTGCTGCTGCTACTGCCGCTGCTGCCGCCGCCGCCACCACCGCCGCCGCCGCCGCTGCTCTCGCCACCGCCCTGGCCGGCGCCGCCGCCGCTGTCATTCGCCATGGCGCTGGTGGTGCCGCCGCAGCCCCGCTCCGCCGCCGAGGGGTTATGTAAGGAGGCGGGCGGGAGCGGCGCTAACGCGGGCCCCCGCCCGGCCGCGCGGGGAGGGAGCGCTCACTGCATCATGGCCGCCCGGCTCCGCCGCGGCCCCTGCCGCCCTCCGCCTCCGCCGGCCCGCGGCCTCCTTCGGGCGGCCGGGCGCGGGGTTGCCGTGGGGGCCCGCGCCGCCCTCCCTGCGCCTCTAACGCCGCTAGCGCCGCCTCATCGCCGCCCTGGCGGCGGCGGCGCGGCCTGAGGGGAGAGAGCGGCGGCGGCGGGCAACCGGCTGGCACGGTGGGGGGCCTGCCTTCCGCTCCCCTCCGGCCTCTAAGCCCAGTGCGCGGGCCGGCGCGGCCGCCGCCTCTCCCCACTGCGCCTCCGCCACTGTATCGGGCCGAGGAGGAGGTGCCACTCTCGCGGCCCGCTTTGCACGTACGCCACTTCCAGCCCGCCAGCGCCGGCGGCGCGTCAGGCGGGCGGGGCCGCGCCGCGAGGCGGGCGGGGCTGGGCTGGGCCGGGCTGGGCTGCACCGCACCGTGCCGAGCCGAGTCGGGAAAGGCCGCGCCGTGCGGAGGGGCGATCGGCGGCTCCGCATCGCCGCAAACGCGGGGTCCGGCTCCGAACCCACGAGCAGGCTTCGGGCCGTGACCAGGCGGCTTCTACTGGGGAGACCTCGGTTCGGCGGGAGGGCGGCCGAGCGGAAGCAGCCACCGAGCAGTGCGGCCTCCCGGGCTGCCGCTTACCCACGCCGCCAGGGACGGGGAGAAGCTTTGCTGAGAGGATTGGGGGGTCATCGATCTAGGCTGCGCGGCACATGCCCGGCGTCCCCGCGCGGGCTGTGGGTCGCTAATCCGTGGTTGCCCTTGACCTTGTCACCAGTGTTGAGCTGTCACCCGGGTGAGCGCAGGGGTGCGGGCCCGCTGCAAGTGAGGCTCGGCGCCGAAGACCAGGAAGCTGGGTGTGTGATCTGGAGCAACGGAGGGTGTCGGCACACCGGGCCACAATGGAGGGCTACATTTTGTCACTCCCATAGGCCCCCAAATATCCTCGCCAGATGGCTGGCAGACTGGGACGAGCCTTGGCTCCCTCATAAATAACCTGGGCCTTGTGTCCCACCTAACTTGGTAATGAAGGCCAGAGTCAGACCACTTAAGAAGGCAAAAAGGAGGAAGAAGGAGCAGGTGATGTAGCCACTGAAACGAGGAAAGGCCAGGACTTGGAGCCAGTGCTGTGATCAACATGGCAAAGCCCCTGACAGGAAAAAGGAAGCTGGTTTTGGCAGAGCAGTGCTGGTGGAGAGACAAAGGTCCAAGCGCAGTCATGTCAGCTGTCAGAAGCCGTATGAGGATCTGGGCTCTTCTGAGGTGATATGTAATCTCCAGTCGATCCCGAAATCATGGTTTTGCTTGCTTGTGATAGATGTTAGGGAAGTGGAGTGTATTGTGCAATTTGCCGTGATGCAGCGCAACATGGTGGTCGGTGCCATGGAGCCACGTGATAAACCAGAGAAAGGTTCTGCCCACCCCATTGGAAAGCCGTTTGGTGAACAGCCAGCAAGTGTTCGCTCTGTGGGCTGGGCTGGCAAGGGGCAGCGGCTGCAGCTGGTGTGTACTGCTTGTAAGTTAAGCAAATCCATTATAAAGTCCAAGGAGTGTCAAATACATGATCCAGTATAAACTTCTGGGGGTAGAAAGGTGAAAGCACTCTTCTGGGTGGTAACCCATAGGCTGAAGCAGAGTTTTGTGTGATTCTAGATAGATCAGTTTTTAATTTGCCACTATAGAAGAGGAATAGTAATACTTTTGCTCCTCACAGGCTGGTGTGAGGCTTAAGACTGTGATATACTTGTATTATAGTGAGATGGCTTTATGTACACACAGCTAAAATGGTTTGGTTCTTATCATCTCTACATGGAATTGGATTTAAAATAAACTGACATAGCGATAGGACTTGGAGGAATGTTAGGCACTGCATGTACTATGTGAAGGATGTAAAAGGAGAAACGAAGTGTGCCAACGCTACAAATGCCTGTGGTACAGGCAGAAAATGAGAGGGAAGACCAGGATGAATTATTAGACAAAAGGAGTACTAGGAGGACAAGGTCATGAAAGCCAGAAGGATGAGATTTCAAGGTGAACATAATCAGCAAGCTCCAAGGCTGCATTAAAAAAAAAAACCAAAACAAAAACAAAAACCCACACAAAACAAAACAAACAAACAAACAAAAAAAAAAAACCCACCAAAACTGGAAAAGCTGGGAACTAAAACCCAATAGAGTTGCAGTCTAATAATTTCTCTGTTTATTGCTGTTGGAGGAAAATAGAGCAGTAGAGGTGGAAGGAGGTGAGTTAAAAAACAAGTTTTAAGCCTTTAAGCATGAAGTGGACAGATTTTTAATCTAAGTTTAATGAGAGTTGTTCTTTAACTACAGGTAGATGAGGTATGTCAGAAATAGCTAGGCATCTCTCCAACTTGCTTTAAACTGATATAAATGCAGCTGAATTCCTTGGACTTGCAGCATTGTTAAACTGGGTTAAATGAGAAGAGAGTCAAAGCTGTTATTTTCACAAACTTAAGAAATGCAAACAATAACTTCCTGCCACAAAGAAACTGAAGAGTTAAAGACTTTTCCCATTCGATGCATACTCCTTCAGCAAACATAACGGAGATGAAGGTCACAGACTTGAAACTCAATAATCCAGCTACGAAACAAATAAGAAATGCACCAAGGTACAAGTATGGTGCCTGGCTAAATCCTAATGATAGGTATTAATTCATGGGCTAATTTGGCTTCAAAAGTCTTTTGTTCTTTCCCTCTCTTTCCCACGTGTCATTTGGGATACGATTAATGGTGTCTTGGTCTCAGTTTTTATTAAGTTTTAGTTTTGCTAATGTGCTGAGCTACTTCAGGTTGTCTTGACAGGCTGTTCTCCAGTGTGGTCAACAGAAATACCGAATTCAGCAAGACCCATCTTCAGGTATATGAAGCATGTGCCATATTTTATGGTTGCAGCGCTTTGTCTGCAGCACAAAACAATTTAATGAAGGTTGTAGCCCAGCAACAAAGCTGCAGAAAAGAGACAGCTGCAGAAAAGAGCGGTGGTGGTAAGGAAACTCTGGAAGACCATGACTATTTATATTACAATAGTGTCTACAACATGCTAGAAATGTTTTCCAGGCATATAAAGACTCTATTCATCGCCAAAGAGTTTGTTCCTTAACATACAGTGTAAGAACAAAGCACGACAAAAAGCAACATATGGTATACAAAGCAAAATGACCAGCACCATGGTTGCCAAAACTGAGGGGGAAGGGGCTTCCTCCTCTTTCTTCTCTGGTTACTCTTCACTTGCTAACATGGTATTTCCAAGATAGCCAGTTCCTTATCTGTGTCAATGAATGTTGGAAAAGGACTTGACTGGTGACTAGGTAATGATGGGACAGATTGCTTTGCAAAAGAATGCACATGGAAAGTCTTCAAAGTAATACCAGTCATGATGAGGATGTTGTGGAATAAATTTAATGCAAGGTCATAGTTTTTTGTCACCACTTAGATATGGATCTGATTTGTTTATTAGAATTAAAAAAGGTTGGTCAATGAATAACTTTTCTGTTTTCATTAAGCAGTAATAATGGCTGCATTTATACCATGCATTTTGTATTTCATGTACTGCAGCAGTAAGGTTGTATAAGCAACCAAAAAATAATCTTTGAAGGCCAAGGAAGAGGGAGAATGCAGGATAACAAGAGTAGTTGCTTTCACAGAACAAAATTAGCCTAGAAATTAAAGAAGAAGTCTCATCCTCAGATAGTTTAGAACAGGAAAAAAGTCCCTGGGATTCCAGGCCCAGTTTTTCACTGCTGCCAGAAGGCCCTTGGAAGCTACACATGCTCCTGAGGTTGGTGGTAATGTAAAGCCTCAGTCAGAGAGTTGTGTGTCCACAACAGCATCACAATTAAAATTCAAAACTTGGGGGCTTGTAGCGTTTGCCCTCTTCCCCCTAGACGCCACTCTACTGTGTTCTTCAGCCTGACTGCTCTTACTCTGCTTAAACCATTATTCATGATCTCAACAGTGGCATTTTTCAAGCTTGCTTTTCATACTAGCAAGTGAACTGTTAACAGGTTTGCAGCTTTTCCAAATAAAACTGTTTGTGTGAGTTGGATTCTCTGTTAAACTCACTTCCTTTCTAATGAGGACAAACTGTACAAAGTACATCCACAAGGCTGTGCAAATGCTTCTTTGTTGAATGCATGCTCTTCTCCTGAGGTGCAGAAAGGGTCACTGTCTCCCACATCATCTCCCAGATACCTCCCCTGCCACTGAATCTGCAAAAGGAGGAAAGGGTCACCCAGTAGAGGTGATTAGGAAGATGCAGAGATGTTGACTGGCTCTGCTAGTGCCACCATGACAGAGCACATGACCCAAGGAGCACATGACCCAAGGTCTTGTCAAGTCCTTCTGTGGCCAGAACAAGCTGAGTCTCAGCAGTTTTCAAGATCGAGGCTTCAGGTCTCTCCTGTGCCAAGAGCTTGATACTCTCCCTGTCACAGCATGAAGTGGCACACAGCCCTCAGGACAATCAGGCTCAGAGCCTTGAAACTAATCCCTAGTACCCTAGATCTCCTCCTATCCCTCTTAGTGCTTGTTGATGCCATTGTGGAGTTGCCCTAAAAGTTTTTGCTGAAATTAAAGTAATAGAATAATTTGGTGGTTTATCACTGAATATCGTAATGCTGTAGTGTTTACAGAAAAACCTTTTCATTATAATCTGAGATTATAAGGGTTGGGCTAAATTATAAAGAGAAGTATTCTCAATTACTTTGTGTAAACGTGTGTTTAATATTATGTTTAATATTGTGGGATTCCTCCAGGCTCTTCAACTAAAGTTGTTTTTGCTGTCCCTAAATCTGTCTGAAATGATACGCATTTGCTTCTCTGGGAATATAGCCTATTTTTATTACGCAAAAAAATATGGTTAGGGTTGATCCAGAGAGATTTGCACACTAAAATATTTAACTACTTTCATGAGTATTATGTTAAGGAAAAATGAATTATGCTGGTGAAGTATGAGACAATGTCCCTTTATTCTACTTAATTTAAGTGAAAATGCTGCTACCAGATGTCCATATCTGTAAAGCAATGGAAATGCAGCCCAGCTTAGAAAATGGTTCTGACTCATTCCAGTTTTGTCCTCATTTTAAACTTTGTATGGAAAGTTCAAAAGCTTTTTCCACATTGTTTGTGAGGTTTCTCCAGAGGGAGTATTTCTGGCTTTGGTTACAAAGAGAACTCCCTCTCTTGCTAAAGATTGTCAATTATGTACATTTTTGGCCTCTAACTTAAGCAAGCCAGGAGGCCCTTGGGGTGCTTAAAGTCCAGCTATGGACAGAAAGTTGTTTTTAAAGAACATTTTAAAAACACTATTTGAAATGCACATACTGACACAATGATAAGCATTTTTGGAAGAAAAAAAAAAGGAGATTCCTGTTTCATCTGTATGTAGCTCAAATTTGTCTGAACTGCTCCGGAACTGCACTTGATTTCAGTGCAGACAAGTCTTCTAGCATGAGAATAAGAGACTCAGATGTAAAGAAAGTCTCGCCAGTGCTTTGTAGGGCCATAATCATAACATGACCTTTTCACTTTGCATCTGATATGTACTTCCTGCCCCTGTGTCATCATGATTCAGCATTGTGACATGCTGAAAGATCATCAAGGTGGAAACAATGCCGAGCAGTGTTAAGATGATGTGGCCTGCCATGATTATTTTGCACGTACCTGATTCATTGCACATCATATTTTCTCTTTCCTGGTCTTTCAGCTGCCAGGCACGTAGTGCTCTCCTCTGTCAGTGCCTGTCCTTGTATTTAGGAAAGAGAACAGCCCTGGACTGTGCGCAAGAACAGTTTAGTCTGTGTTCTTTGGTTCAGGAAGCTTTAGAGCACCTCAGCTTATGCATTACAATATATCCAGATATTTAATGAGTTACAGTCTCAACCTTTTTCTTCCTTATTACCTAGAAACTGTTACCCAGAGCTCAAGAACTGTCCCTGAAGCCATAAAGATGTATCTGTTAGAAGACTGGACGTTTTATCTTTGGGTGAAAAGGTAGTTTCTTTTCCCTCTCTTCAGCTGACTAGCACAATTTCTGGTATCTCTAAATTCCTTTTCTCATTGAGGCAGTTGTACCGGGAAGAGAGATTGTAAGAGAACAGTAAGCTTAAAACATTTGCTGCTATGAAGCAAAAAACCTGTCATAGTAATTTAAGAGAGGAAGGAAAAGGTAATAGTGAGGGAGTTTTGGAGCTGATAAAACCCACCAGGTGTTGTTCATCAGTAATACTTTTTTTTTTTTTTTAATGAGCCAATTTCTGGAGAAGAATGGGTGCAGGTTTCATTTTTGTTTGTTTTCCAAGTGAACAATGGTGGCCTCCCCTTTTCTTGAACAATAGGGGTACAATATTGCAGCTCACATTTTTTTAAACTATCAAGATAGCACATCTGTCCTGAAGAGCTCACCTTTGCCAGAGCTGGCTGCAGACACGCACACAAGCATTGTGAGCCTGAACTTTGAAGAGCCACTGCAGTCTAGGTGGACTCGGTACAGCTCAGCACTGTGTTCTGCACTCGCCGTTCCGTTTCTGCCTGGGCAGTGCCTGTGTGTTCCCATGCACCCCTCTGATATATATCAAGGTGCAACATCCCATTGCTCTCCTGCCATTGCCCCCTCAGTGTCTCCCTCATCACAAGGGCTTTGTGATGCCTTTTCTTGCGTTTCCATCCTTATCTAAGTCACAGGCTTTTACCCCATGCCCTTCTGTTTGGCTCTTGTGCTTTCTGAAACACTTTCTTTGGTTGTGCTGCATTTAAGTCACAGTGTTGCATTGCTGCCCACCAAAAGGGGTGGTTCGGCTCCCTCCAGCACCATGCTCCTTAGCACCATGCTTGTCAAGCCCTTTAGTGAGTCAGTTCAAGAGAATAGTTTTCTGTTGGATTAACAAGTTGGATTGGCTTACCTAGTGGTTTGATGTGGTGCAAGAGAGGGTGTGGACCTGCAGGGCCAGGAGTCAGGGAGGGAAAAGCAGGACCACCCAAGTCAGGACGGTAAGCTGACTCAGTCATGTCATGTAACTTCACCCACGTTTACTTCATATTATATAACTTGACCCAATTCTACTTTCTCCCTAACTGAGAGAGAAGTCCTTCCTTTGAAATCTGTACTGAGAGAATCAGCAGATCCAAAGTGCAGGATATTCTATACCAAGCGAGGATAATGCTACCATCACCTGATTCTGGCATTTAAGGATATGAGGAAAGGAGGTTTAGTTTATTGACTCTGGACAGCATGCCAGGGACACACATTTGTAAGATGTTGGGGGTTTTCCTTTTCAGTTTTTAGAAGTTAAAAGGTTCTGTGTGTTGGTTAAAATAGTTCTTAAGATTTTAGAACTGAACAAATGTCTGACTAAAAATTGTGGTATCTATGCACACTCATTATGGTGGTGATCTGTGTCTTCTTGTTTCCTACACTAACAAGTACCGCCCTCTGTGCAAATACTCTAATACTAGAGTAAAATATTTCAGCATCTTATAAAGCACTTCCCAAGCAACTTCTACTGAGGACAGATATTTACTGAACCAGGAATGCTAGTAGTCTAGTAGTGGATATATAATAATTTAAATTCCTGTATTAGTATGACAGAATTGTGTGTTCCACCTGCATTATCTGAACTGACACTATTGATTTCATGTGTTTCGATGGACATTCAGATGGCACAATGCTGTTAATAAATCCAGTAAAACATAATACTGGAATTGTACACTGGAGAGCTTTCACAAAACACTACCTAAATATTGGGTCCTGGAAAATTAAACTTACCAGGAGTTCGTGCAAGCACAAAGCTGAATATGAATTATTAACATCTTTGGTGTGTTCTTGGAGTGATAGTACATGCTACAGAGCTGTAATTAGGGCTGGGTTGCATCTGAGTCTTGCTATCATGCTGCATCAATTTGTCACTGTTAGAACTGCTACCCCTGAACCTGTTACTTGCTCGCCCGGCTGGCTAATTAGTGACCTAGAGATAAGGTGGCGTTTATTAGTACTAGAAGAAATTGCCTTTCATTTTTATGCAGAAGCAAAAACCAGGTCACCAAGGAATTTACACATTCTTCATCCACCCACAGTGCAATGGAAATTATAATGCTTATCTTGTCAGGAGGTGGATTTCACTTTTTTCCCTTAGGAAAAAAAGGGTTTTTTCATTTTTTCATTAGGGTTACATTTTCTCCCTGGCATTATTCTCTATCTTTTAGTTGTTATTGGTTGGTTGGGTTGGGTCTTTTTTGTTGTTGTTGTTTGGTTTGTTGGTTTGAGGGGGAGAGGAGAGTCTAACCTCGGACTGTGTCTAATGCTAGGACCATGTTCAGGAGTTCTCATTAAAAAAACAGATTCCTGAAAGGGTTCCTCAGATTACAATTTTTTCACTGTGTCATAGAATTTGAACTGGACGGGATAGTCAGAGAACAGATGACTCTGTTCTCATCTATTTACCAAATGGTACACGTGGTTGAAATTTGGGTGGGAGGCAATGCTCCTCCCTTGTGCAAACATACCCTCCAATAAAAGACATGTGCTGTGGGTAAAAGTAGTGAAGTGCTTGCTGCTTTGCTTTTCTTTTTCTTTCTTTTTTTTAAACAGCAACTTATCAATGTGCGAGGCCAAACATGGCTGCTCATATCCACACAAAGGCTCGTGTTTGTGAATGTGCCTACTCTGCATACCCAGCCTGGCTCCTACCTTATTTTCGCTAGGATGACCATTCCTCCTCTATTTTAACCTGTACTCTGTAGTTAATCTGTGACATGTGCGAAAGAAATGCTGAATCATATCTTTGTGGAGCAACACTCAGCATTTGTTAGTGGAACATTATTTTCAATTTAAAAATACCAGCTTCAATAGACTGAATCTTTTAAGAAAAAGAAAAACCAACACAAAGCTGAAAACAGTTCTCTCTCTGTTATCTCAAGATAGCACTGAATTGCAGACCTAGGATAAAAATCAATTGAGAACGTGGGCTCATGTTCGAGAATCTGCCTCAAGCCTCTGATTTTGCATTTGTAATCCAGATATGGATGAGGCATGTTGGGAAGAAAACTTCTTCAAAGCTTCATAAATGCCAGTGTATAACGTCAAATAGTTGCCTGGTGCACAATGTATTTTACTGCAAAGGTTTACTGAATGCTGGCCAAAGCTATGAAGCAAGGTGCAGGCTCGTTTCCCTTTGCAAGCCTTCAAAGCAGCTAGATGGGAGCCCTTCCAGAAAGCTCTCTGGAAACTTTCGTCTAGCCTCAGCGCTCTATAAATAGAGGAGGTCTTCATCCCCGAGGAGGTTTTGCAATGCTGTTCTGCAGGGGAATGCCGAGCTCCAATGGAAGCGGAAGGAGAGTTATGGAGTGGCATGGTGGGACTGGGAAGGGGAATGGGATCTCCTTGAATGTGAGATGAGGTCTGCAGACAGATTGAGAGGAGATTAATTAAGATGAAAGGCTCGTCCCGAAAACGTGTGTGCAAGGAGAAATTCCCTTAGATCCTACACTGAAAATACTGCCAGCAGAGTGGAAAATGCAGCCACACTGACTGTCAGCTGAAATGACAAAGAAATATATATTATTTCCTCCAGCAGTCGAGAAACACACCTGAAGAGGAGATCATTCACCCTCTAGAATGACTGGAGAAATAGTTTCACTGGGATCAGTGAAAACAGCAATAAATGCTGCTAGAATTACTGTAGTTTACCTCATAGAAATTTAATTGCCCTAATGGACTGTGATGAGTGACATGATATATGACACAGTAATCACAAACATAACTCTGGAGTAAGTCCCAAGAGCAACACACTTGGAACTTTGTTCCTAAAAAATATGCAAATATAGAAGAAAACCTGCTGACTGCTACAGAAGCTAGAAAAATCTGTCCTAACACTCTCTGTTTTCATTAGTGTACAGCCCTTGATTATGTCAGCAGATTAAAAAGCATTGTGTTCCTAAAGGTAGCTACAGTGTATTTTTGAAGATTTACCTACAGTGTAAAGGTGGGGCAAAAATTTTGTTGGGGTCAAGCTTCATGTACTGTTTTCAAACAAAATTACTTTGAAAATGGGACTGAAAAAGAAAAATTTCAGTCTGACTTCTGATAGCTCAGCCTAATGGTAATATCACAAGCTTGGTTACTGTACACTTGAAAGAGGAATACTCCATTGCCGGTTTGATTATTTTGTGGGAAAAAAGCTGAAAATATAAAAAAGAGGCTTCATTCTTACTAAGCACAGTAATTTGGAGCCAACCAAGCTAATTTGGGAGACAACATTCTGTCTACAGAAGAATGAAAAATGAAAGCAAACCATTTTCCTGCTCACAGACTGCATATTGAACACACTGAGCTATAGATAAGTTACCATTTGGTCTCAAAGACCTTTGATATACAGTCTTTAAATGTTTTTATTCCTGCCAGCAGAGTTTCAGAGTTAAGAGAGTTCTTTATTTTGCTGATACAAAAAGAACATGGAAATGATAATAGAGGAGCACTTTGCCATTGCCCTAAGAGATTGTCATCCCTCTGCCTTTGTTATAGTGCTATCCAGATACAATTTCTTTGAAGGTGAGGGAGATGTGCTTTCTGTGCCAGAACAGTACTTACTTCTTTCAGAATGCTGAGGTTTTATGGTACAGTTTTAAAATCAGAACAATCTGATCTTAGATTGGCTAGAACATATGATACAATGTGCTAATTATAAGGTAAACTACAAGGAAATAAAAACAAAAACAAAAGTGATGACAAATTCCTGGCTTTTAAGTACACCATGACAAACCATGTACAGATGGGAAGGGAATTCAAACAGTGGCATGCATTAGCTCCCAAGCACTTCCCTTTGCTTTTTGATTCCAGTGAAGAAAATGATCCTAGACTATCCTAGCTGGCTTCAATTGAATTGTCTACTGCTGCAATCTCAAAGGCCAGAGTGGAAAGAGTTTTCTTCATGTAAACAGGTGTAAAGGAGAAGAGCAGTCACTCTGATGTTGGTGTAATCCGTTTGAGCAGCTTCACAGAAACCTTAAGGCTGCACTGAAGAGGAGCAGACATAGCTGACATTGTGTACAGTGGTTTTCAAAATACTTTCTTAATACTTTGACAATTACTGAAATACATGGTTCATAAATTGGTCTGGCTGCTCGCTGTGTTGGTGTGAGAATGCCTGAGAAAGAAGGGAGAGGCCAGAACTTGTTTCCAGGTGGTTTAGGGACTATTAAACTCTTATAGCCAGATAAAAGCAGCAGCAAATAACCTGATCCATGTGTTACAACACTGCACAGTCTCACCTTCTCCCTCCCTGCATCGTATTTCCTATCTAGGTCACTGTCCATTGTGAGGCTGTTGGTTTACCAGATAATGTTTCCACGTGTTGACCCAGATGCAGTGATGACAAGCACGTTTTCAGGCTATTCATGCTAATTACCAGTGTCCTGAGCCTGCTCCTGGCATGTACTTTACCTTCCTCCTTGCTGGTTCGGTGCTTGGTATGGTTTGCCCAGCCTTATGGCTGGAATGGGCTATACCAACAGCTTTGTAGATAAAGCCATCTTGCCGTCAGCCTGTCAAACATAAATTCCATCACTACCTTGCAACTGCTATATAATTAAATGTTCTCCTGCTAGGCATACTCTGGTTTAATGAGTTTTATGAATCATAGCAGCAAAAGGAAAGGAGAGTCATTCAAAACAAGAATGGGCACAAACACCCCCTTGATAATCATCTTTTTTAAACAGACTAAGGTTCTTGCTTGTCCAGAGAACTGAACACTAGGTCTCCTCAGATCCCTTGTCAGAGTATCTCACACTGATGCTCACTAAGGTACCTGGAGAAAGCGATTTTGCAGATCTGAATTACTTAAAGTAGTACAGACACTTGCAAGGAAGTGGTTGGCTTTGAGTCTGTGGCATATTGGTTTAAGAGTGTTTGAGAAGGAAGGAAGAGGTGAGAACTTGCAAATTCTGTGCACTCATAAGCTCAACCCCAAACCCATCTACCCCACAGGATGTGTATTACATGAATGAAGAGAGCATGGCCCTCTCCTTTACATTGCCAAGGTCCAGTCAAGATCCCAGTGTTTAAAGCAGCATCAAAACTATCTCTTCCTAGCTGCAAGGAATTAGGTGCATGAAAATCACTGGTGCAAGAAGGCAGCTCAGTGGCTTGGAGTTCCTCTGACCAGACTTACCCTCTTGGTGTGGCTCGTGCAGAACACAAGCTGTGGAAAGTAAATGTCAGCTGCATTAGCTTCTGGGGCATATCTCCACAAAGGTGTGTAAGCCAATCTTTAAACTCCAGGTCTGTCATCTGAAGAGATTACAGCTCACCCAGCACTCGGGCACACACACTCCCCGCCAGCTTTCCTTGACCTATTTACAAGCAATGAACTAGATACAGGCAGACCTTGTGCTTTGACTCCTTGAGCTAGTGCTGCTCACTTCAACTCGACAGGGTCAAGGAAAGCATGTATAAGCAGTTTCGCTGACAAACCTGGGAGGGTGGTTGTGGTTAGCAGGTGATGAGCCAGGGAGGGGTAGACTGGGACATAAACCCTTCAACTACAGCTGGAAGAAGACTTGGGTCTCCAGCCTGGTTGTGGCCATATGGAAGAGAATACAGGCTATGACTGTTGAAGGAGGACTTTGAGAAAGGCTGTTCCTTCTCTTCTTCTCCCCATGCCCTCCTAGGAGGTGCTGCAGCTGCCCCAGCAGCCTGTCTGCTCCTTCTGTGGTTTCTCTTCTCCCTCTCAGAACTGAGCACTGTCTCTTCATGCAGAGGCTGTCCAAACCATGCTGAGCTGGCTTGTGTTCCATGCTTGCAGCAACACACAGCACAAATGACAGGGCTCTGTGCGGTCCCCCAGATGGGACAAGGATCGGCCTCTGCTGCAGCCCCTCTGCTGTACCATTAACTTAAGCTGTACATCTATCTGAGTCCCATTGCAAATACCGAATTAAACCGTTAATACCCCTGAGCAGGGCTGGAGGGTTAAATCAGATGAAAGATTAGAGTACCTGAGCAGGATATATGCTTAACTAAGGGCCCTGAGTCTAAAACTGAGATCCTAAATCCCCCCAGTCATCTGGCTACACCCCTGGTGGCGCTTGGCACCTGCCTGCTCAAGACCAGGACCCCAGCCTCATGTGGTGGGCATCCTAACCCACCAGCAGGAGAAGAGTGGCATGTGAAGTACTGGGCAAACCTGAGGCAGGTGCCTGACCTGCAGAAAGCTGTGGGATTCACACACAGCCTGCTCCTCCAGACACAGCCAGTCCTCAGGCATTTTTTGAGGTAGCCACCAAAGTATATGCTTGAGGTGCTGGCAGAAGAGCAATGCCTGTGCAAGCAAGAAACACAGTCCATACATGAGAAGCATGGGAGTTCTGGCATGCAGCACCTTCAGTTTGTACATCCCAGGAAAAAAAAAAACAAACCAGTAAATAAAACTGCTTATTCTGGCTCAGGTAGCTGGACACTGAGACTAGGTGGTGTGAGTTAGTATACATTAATTCCCATTTCTTTGTCTTTTATAAGCTGTGAAGTTCACACTCATATGACTTCCTCAATCTTCACAGGCTTCAGTTCTGATCTCTTTTTAAGCCTTGATATATCCATTCTATTTTTAGTCTTGCAGACTATTTTTGGATAATATCTACATGCTGTAGTCTATTTTTTAGCTAGCCTCACAGCCAAAATTGTGCCAGACTCTCCTTCTTTTATACCTTGACTGCTGCAACATCCTTTCTCTGGTTGTGAGATGCATACACGTTTGCTCTGCGGTTATTTATTCACGGGGCTGCTGCAAAACTTGTTCTCTTTGCTTGCTGTTTTGTCAGCCCTTTCCACTGACCTTATCTCAGTAGAAGTACTCAACCCAATTTATACAAGCCCATTTATATTGTGGCTGATGGGTTTACTCTGTATGTGCAGATGGACTTATTTGCACACGCACAGAGAGTGGAGTGATTTTGCTGCGCCCCAGGTTACTGCAGGAAGGAGCGTAGCCGGAGGTGTCCTGCTGCTGAGACACCACCAAGTGCAACATGCCCCTCGGGGCTCACTGTGGATGAGCTGCAGGCCATTGAATCACTGTCAGTGGCTGTTTGTTTCCATCATCACCTTTTCTGATGTCCCAAGGCCCCATTGCTGTCGCATCAAGGATATAAGCCACTCCCATGATGGGCGATAGCGCAAGGAGCCCTGCAGAAAGGTGAATGCAAGATGCCAGAATAGCCCTGCCATCCCTAGAGCAAATTCCTGCTGCCCACAGCCTAATTGCTGTGAGCTTGAAGTTACCTCAAGAAACTGGTTGACAAAGAGATGCTCTAGCCAAAGGACCTGATTTTCATTAGTATAATCTATGATGGGCCACTCAGAAGCAATCTGCACAGTCAGGTGGCCCAGAGGCCATTCTTCCCTGGTAAATCACCTGCTAGGATCCTACATAGACTCCTGCTTCTTCACCAGCTCTCTTGCCTTTGCTGAGATGTTCTGTGAGTTATCTGGGGGCTTACTTTAAGGGACAGGATGGCACTGATCTGCAGTCTTCTAAGTCACATACTGTACATCTGGAAATACTCGAAAACTGCTCTCAGCAAGCACAGACTGAGTTTCCTGGTTTTAAACCATCAAACACAGCTGCTTGTCTTTGCTTTCAAAGCCTTCCGAGCCTATCTTCATTTTTTTCCATGGCAAAATACAAGGTGAAATCCCACCTTCAGGGAGATGCCCCATACTTAGATTTTATCCCTGCAACTTTGTGCTGTCTATCACACTGCCTTTAACTTTCAGGAGATGCTCCCAGTAAACACCTGCTTCCCAAAAGTTCCTTAGACCTGTCCCCAGTCAAACTGACAATAGCAAGGCTGCTGGTGTTCCAGTTCCAGTTCCCCTTGGGCTGGCCAGGCAGTGATACTACAGTGCTACTGCATTTCTAAATGGGCATGATATTAAGTGGTATCACATATAGAATACTGCTCAATTTCTCTGCATACTGCAAACAAGATTAACTAGCACTTTAGAAAAAGACAAAAGTAGACATATAGGCTCTGAGTTCATGCAGATGGTCATACAGAGAGCTTGGGAAACAAAGATCCCAAGCATGATATATATAATGAAATAAAGTATTCTAGATTTTTTGGTGAATTCTGTTCTCTTACTGTCACACAGAATTTGCCTTGTAGGCAAATCTAGGGCATCAATCTGCTTTATTTTGTTTTAAGACAGTAGTTTCTTCCCCCCCCCCCCAACCATATTCTAATGTTAGTATTTTGCAAAATATAAGTTTAGACATTTTAGCTTGTCTGTGAAGACAAACTAAAATAGAAAATGGTAATGTTATGACAATGCAGAAATAATCACCCCCACCTGTGCAGACAGCATAAAGACATTTTATGACAGAATAGCAAATCCCAGATGAGAACTGGAAGAAATTTAGTAGCATAAGTCACCTCTCTATCATCCAAGGTAGGGCTTTTGCCAGTATAAACTAGTTTGGTTACAAAACAACACAGTTCTTGGTGCAATTATTATACTAGGAAAACTAGTAGATCCAGACTGCCTACAAAAACATGACTGCAGCAGCCACCAATATCCTGAGGACTTTTTATGCCAAAGTCAGACCAGTTGCAACTCCTGATTTCAGTGAAAGTTATTCCAAGAATGACTTTGTCCCACTGGACTGGATTCCCTTTCATGACAAGAGCACAAAGCACACCTCTATAAAGTCACACATTCCAGGAAATAGGTAAAAAGTAATTTACCTTTTTTCAATGGTTGGGGAGGGACTGTGGTGTGAAAATGAGCCATTTCTGTATTGCTGCAGGAATTAGAATCATAGAATCATAGAATAGTTAGGGTTGGAAAGGACCTTAAGATCATCAAGTTCCAACCCCCCTGCCATGGGCAGGGACACCTCACACTAAACCATGTCACCCAAGGCTCTGTCTAACCTGGCCTTGAACACCACCAAGGATGGAGCATTCACAACCTCCCTGGGCAACCCATTCCAGTGCCTCAACACCCTCTCAGTAAAGAATTTCTTCCTTAGATCCAATCTAAACTTCCCCTGTTTAAGTTTTAACCATTACCCCTTGTCCTGTCACTACAGTCCCTGATGAAGAGTCCATCCCCAGCATCCCTATAGGCCTCCTTCAGATACTGCAAGGCTGCTATGAGGTCTCCACGCAGCCTTCTCTTCTCCAGGCTGAACAGCCCCAACTTTCTCAGCCTGTCTTCATACAGGAGGTGCTCCACTCCCCTGATCATCCTCGTGGCCCTCCTCTGGACTTGTTCCAACAGTTCCATGTCCTTTTTACATTGAGGACACCGGAACTGCACACAATACTCCAAGTGAGGTCTCACGAGAGCAGAGTAGAGGGGCAGGATCACCTCCTTCGACCTGCTGGTCACGCTCCTTTTGATGCAGCCCTGTATACGGTTGGCTTTCTGGGCTGCGAGCGCACACTGAAGCTGGCTCATGTTCATTTTCTCATCGACCAACACCCCCAAGTCCTTCTCCGCAGGGCTGCTCTGAATCTCTTCTCTGCCCAACCTGTAGCTGTGCCTGGGATTGCTCTGACCCAGGTGTAGGACCTTGCACTTGTCATGGTTAAACTTCATCAGGTTGGCATCAGACCACCTCACAAGCGTGTCGAGGTCCCTCTGGATGACATCCCTTCCCTCCAGCGTATCAACCGAACCACACAGCTTGGTGTCATCGGCAAACTTGCTGAGGGCACACTCAATCCCACTGTCCATGTCACCGACAAAGATGTTGAACAAGACCGGTCCCAACACCGATCCCTGAGGGACACCACTCGTTACCAGTTTCCAGCTGGACATCGAGTGATTGACCACAACTCTTTGCATGCAGCCATCCAGCCAGTTCTTTATCCACCGAATTCTGCCACTCCAGTAAGTATCCAGCCTCCCACCAGCATGCTCTTTATTTTGGAGGCTTGTGAGCTTTATGCAGCTCCAGGTGGCCTCTTTTTCCCTCCTAGACAGCACGGCTAGGCCTCAGAGTCAACACAAAAGTTAACTAGAACTGCTTTTAGCTTGATAAATGTATCTGTGTGAAGGCATTATGTGGCACGTGTGAATCCAAGTGGGGCCAAGGCGCAGGCTGGAGCAGCCACGTGTTGGGCAGTGGGACCTCGCTCCCTCCCAGCCTGTAAGCAGTGGAAACTTGTAGCACATAGGGCATGGCTACACCACTTTCCAGCCCCATGCTTTGGTTTCCAGCAGCTCTCAGGCAGCCTGGTGAGGGGCATGTTAGGTTACCTGCGAATGGATGGCTTGGGGACATCCTGGGCACCTGGCCCCACACTCAGCCTCGGCTCTTCCCACTTTGTGAGGCTTTTCTGAGCTCTCCTTCTATCTGTTCTGCTGTGTTGCAGCTTTTCTGACAGAGAAATAAAAGCACCATCTTCCTTTCATCAGGACAAACAGAGCTGCTTCTGGGCATTGAGGCAGCAAGACACAGGGAATGCTGGTGTGAGTTAAGTTTGGCTCTCCCCATTGGCAAAGTAAGCAGTTGGAATGGTGATGGCTGTGCTACATATTTTAGCTACAGCAGAGCTTGGGAAGCTGGAATGGGAGGGTACAAACTAATGTCCCTGCTCTCACTTCTGCTCTTTCCCCTCCTGCAATGGTATTAGGACAGCATACCGAACTCTTCAGGGTCTTCTGCCAGCTCCCTGTTCTATCTTGGCCATTCCGTCTTCCTGTGAATGCCGTGAATCAGTCCCAGTCCTGGCTATTTATCCTTGGAGTGGCAAAAGTCAGCTTTGCTGCCTCAGCTGAACAGCCAAGAGAGACACAATCAGGTGTCCTGAAGTGCAGCATACCAAGCACCAGGCATGGGCTTGGCATGTCTTGGTACCTTCACTTACGATTAATGCCAACCTCTTTAACTTCATACTGCAGCAGCCTAGGAAAGTCAGTGACTGGTCCTTTTTAGAGGTCTGCTCCATTGTCAGGCTGTGTGGAGCTCTGCAGGATCAATGGTGAGGAGAGCCTGCTTCACAGGCTGGCTTCTGTGGTCAGATCAGACCTGATTTGGCATTGAACATGACTCAGAGCGTGTCCTTTACTGCACTGTGTAGCACTGTGTAGGCACGTGCATCTGTGCAAAGCAGGTGCAAATCACTGCTGTTCATATGTGTGGTGGGAATGACCTTGCTCAGGTATCAGGCTGTGTCTCCTGGGGTGCTTTACCTCCATGGAGAACCAAGCTTTGGGCTTCTTTCCACTCCCCTGCTTGAGTGAGGAGGAGTTTGTTTTACTGTGTCAGGTTAGCTTTACTCAACTTCACTGGGTTAGGAGTTGCTTCCCATGCGGCTCAGCTGTCCCATCTCAGGAGTAGCTGCCTCCAGGGGAAGGGGAGAGTGGGCAGTGAAGCATGGACACCTTACAGCTATAGGACTCTACCTGTGTGGATGAGTTAACTGCTTTTGCCCAATTCTGCAAACTACTGCAAGGTTTATGTACTTCAGTATCTGCCCTGTATGCCTATCACTTACTTATTAAAAGCCTGACTGTTGTTCCCCTTCATCTGTTGCACCCAACTGCTGTTTATCCTAATTTGGATTTGGAAAAACCTTGTCACCCAGATTACATTAGCAGAAGGTGAAAGTAAGCAAGGAGGAAACAAGGACAACTGCATATATTCCATGTGGGTAGATTACTTGTTCCTTTCCTGTGGAACAACTGTGGATTCTTTTCTTACTTACAGAAAAAAAAACCTAAAAAACACCCCCCCAAAACCCCCACAAAGCACACACATGCAGAACCCCCAAACAAACAATAATCAACAACCAAACCAAACCAACAAAAAGCCCCCAACCAAAACACCAAACAACCCCTAGACTTCTGACTAACACCAGGCATGCCCAGCTGTATGCACGTAGCTGAGTGATGCCTCCTCAGAGCAGGGCACATTCCATTTACTTGGGTTTTTGGGATTAACTGTCCCTTTCATCAAATTGGCTTGTACTACCGTTGCTGTTGATCATGCAATGCAAATCTTCCTGAGAAAAACTCCCAGGCTACTGATTACAAAAGATAGCCATTTCGACAACCGTCACGTAACAAAATCCAACCCCTCTATGTTGCAGGCAGTTGTTGCCATAGATAGGAACTGTTTATTGATTACAGGCAGATATGAATATATGCATCCTTTATACTAAGCGATGTTGAATATCTAGTAGCAAGATGAAAATCATTTATGCCACTTGGGGGAAAGCTCTGCCAGAACATGGGAGGATGTGCGTTACCTAACATCCTACCTAACACGTAGCAGCTAAGAGCAACAAGCAGGAGGAGAATTACAACGCTTCTGAGTGTGAAACACCGTGCCTGAAAAGCAGTAGGGTGTAGATTTACCCCCCACCTCATTTTAAGTGTCTAAATGAAGCACCGGTGTCAGGAGCACAGTTGTCCAGGGTGCTTCCCCGGAGACAGACACGGATCAGATTGTAGGAGGAATAAATGGCTTTCTGCAGACACCTCCCTGACTCTCCAGCACAGGAGACAGAGCTACACTCCTCACCTGGGAGGAGCCCAGCTGCAGTGAGGGAGCAGCGTGGCAGAAACACTGCCTGAAGGGAAGATACTGGTGGGTGGTTGGGGCCACTGTTAAGGAAGGGGGAATCCTAAATGATTGGCTCAGGATTCCTCAGTTGCGGGGGACAGACACAGCCAGCAGCAGTCAGCACGTACAGCAGATCCTGTTATCTCAAGCCCAGAGGTGTGCTTGGGAGGAAGGTTGTGCTGGGACAGTCCCTATGAGATAAGAACTTCCTGTGATGCCAACTCTGAAGCTACCCTGATTTACACTAGGATGAAAATAGCCCTTGGAGGTTTTACACTAGTGAAAGGTCAGCCAGACTAGGGCATCAGGGCCAACATATACAGGAGCAGGCAAAATAGCAACTTTTCTCCCTATGTGCCGGAGCTCTGCTCTAAAGATAGACTCCTGAGCTATTTATTGAGACAATTGTGTGACCTCTGCCTAGGAGCAGGTTTAACTCTGAATGATGTCACCATTAGAATAGGTATTGGACAGGCCAAGACTGTATTGTGCTAACAGAGAATGTAAAATATCTCCCGCGTTCCATAGGCTTGCTCACGGTGTGTTCCCTGTTAACACTTTCTATGTAAACTGGCCAGATCTCCTTCTCAAATCCCGTGGGACCCCTCAATGTCAGCAGAGCTTACATCCACGTGAGCTGCACAGATGGACAAGCCCAGTGCACCTCCTTGATGCCAACGTGGGCAAAGGAAAAGTCAGATTTTACTTTCCCAACAGATGCCGCTTTCCTAGGGGATGGACACCCTGCAGGTACCCACTCCTTGCCCCTGGCCACAGAAAGCTGCTGCCAGCAAGGAGGAGGGAGAGCAGAGAGGAGGCGGCTTCAAGGAGGGTTTGGAAAAGCTCCAGTTATTGCAAGGCCAGTGCCATGCTGAAGAGAAAAGGTGGGTGGCTCAGTGAATCTGGCATGGCCAGCAGTGCCAAGGTGACAAAGGGCATTTTCCTGGCTGTCAGCCTTGAGCCTGGGGGAGGCAGGTGTAGCTGCATGTTAAAGCAGTGGAGGTGAAAGTGTACATCGCCATGGACACATGTAGAAAGCCAGTCCCTGGAACATGATCAGTGGCTTCAGAGGTCTGAGGTACCCCCTATGTATTGGTGCACTTGACAGAGCTCACAGTCCTATTGCCTGACCCACACTCTCCTCTGCCGCTTCTTCCAAGAACAAGGCTCTGAAGTTCACAAACACAAAAGAGCACTTCCGTGATGTGCTTTAGCACCTGGTCATCCACTATGGTCAACATGCTGTTTTTAAAGTAGTTGGATCCAGCAAAGATCACGTTAAACTGTTCAAAATACACATTTCTTTCCCCAATGAGAAAGGTGGCTGGCCCACTATGGATGTGTAGCCACCACATGGATAACCAACAGTAGCTATGTGCCTCCTCTTCCTCCTGCTCTCCCTATGATCCTGCATGCACCTCCTGGTGACTGCACTGGCGCATGTGTTTTGGCTAGACCCGGTTCTTGCTCTGGTAGGTCCCCACAGACACTTGTGCAGCCCAAGGGCAGAGGCAGAGAGCCACGAAATGTCAGGGTCATTGTATGGGGGCTCAGCAACCCGCCTGCCACAGAGTGTGCTTGTTCCCTGTTGCCTTGGTGGAGGAGGCACCTGGGCTGGAGAAACGAGACGTTTAACTACTGCCTAAGATCAAAACAAAGAGCACCTTTGGAAACCTGGCAAGTATTAAGCAATGCCCGGGGCAGCTGGAGAAACAGAAGAGGATTTTGTGTTTTGTGCAGCACTGTGAGAAAAGGGAGCGACCTTCCTCCAGGGCTGGGAGACAGAGGCTCTAAGATTTGTATCCCAGCCTTGCAACCGGTGAGACACCCGCTTGTGTAAGAACAGGCTCCAGGAACTCCTTCCTGGGATGCCACCAGCAGCTGCTCTGAGGACGGGAGCAGGGACAGAGACGGGAATTGATCCCTTGGAGCACTGAACTTGGCCCAGGTCGCTGCAGGCGGGCATGGGGTACAGGCTCTTTGGAAACAAAACACACCTTATACTGAAAATTGGCAACATTTGCTGCTGTCTTCCTCTATGGGAAGCCTGCTTGGTCATGCCTCTGGTAGCTAGGAACTTACCTCTAATTTCAGGACTCAGTCTGTTGATGGCCAATTTGCACTCAAATATTTTCGGATCAGATTGCCCTTCAAGTTAAATAGTTTGTCTTTTTCCTTCCTGTCCCCCCACAGTGTTTATGGAGAGAAATGGCAAGCTCTGTCATTTGCTTTGCTGAAATTCTTCCCCTGTCTTACAGGACAGGCTGTCTGATCCCCATAATTTTCCGTAATTTGGAATCCCCATAATTTGGACGTCTCTTCACAGCACCTGTTCCAGTTTCAGGGCTTTCTGAAAAATAGAGCTAACTGGAACTGTATACAGTATTCCAGATGAAGCTTATCCAGTGCCTCTTTTACAATGCTGTTAGCATTATTTCCACCTCTTTTCTGTCCATTTGTCACTACAGTGATTGATTCTATTTGTATAATTTTATCTCTCAGGGATTTCTGCCTGTGATACCCATAACTTACTGAGTGCCAGCAACACCCTCCAGCTTTCTGCTGCTGATGGAATTCATCACATCAGTCGTGTTTCATAACACTCCTGTTGGGGTTTTGGGTTGGGATTTTTTTGTTTGTTTTGGTTTGTTTTTTGGTGTTTTGTTTTTTTAATTTTTGTATATATATATAAACTGTCAGTAAAAATACCGAAAGCTTTAAGCCTGGTCTTTGTGGAACCCCCTCATTCTAGCACGACACCTTTACAACATGACTTATCTTTTTCCCTTCAGGCAGTTCCTTGCCCCTTTACAATTTGCCTACTAATCTCCATGTTCTCCAGTTTGCCTTTTAGTCACTTAAGTAGTGGCACTGAATCAAATGTTTACTGGAGTGCAATAGGTGATACCATGCTTCCTCTGCCAAAGAGATTGAGTTATCACTTCTAAGAAAGATAATTGCTTATTTTGGCATGATCTGGTTTTGAAAGACCCATCTTGCATCTTATCCCACTTCCCAGCTACTCATTACATGCAATTTGTAATTATTCATTCCTCTAAATTTGTTCTAAAGGTCTCAGTATGCAGTTGGCAGATATCTGGTGAAGACATGTTCCATACACTTCCTCATAAATCAGATAGGGGATTTTTGTGTGACACATCTGAATAATATGCTATGCCTACTTGTGCTTTCATCAGCCTTTAACATGGTCTATTTTTACCTCTTCATTTATCGGTCAGGTGAGTGCTTGCGCCTGGCAGATGCACTGACCTTATTCAGGACCTTCCATGCAGGCTTTATGTGTTTTCATGCAGTTTATACCTTAGTTCTCAGGTTGTGGACTGTGTGAATGCTCTATATCTTCAGGCTGCCAGGAGAACAGGTTGTAAAATTTGCAAAGGGTTGTTTGGGTGACTGTAGAATACAAAATTAGTGTTTGAAAGGGGAGAACAAACCAGCAAGGGTAGCTGCAGTGTTTCTGCTTGAAGTCACTCAGGTTCTTTGAGAGCTGCAGTATTGCAGGAGCAACTCAGTCTCAGGGAACACAGGAATTTGTTTTCATCAGAGAGATGCTTTCCCTGCCAAGCTGGAAGCAGCTAGAGGTGAAGCCTTAATAGGGAAGCGCTTTCATAGTCCCTGTGCTAGGAGGTGAGTCCACCAGTGACTGAGTGACAGAATAGTGACCTTCACCTTCCTTCACCTTCTGATCCCTTTCCACCTATTTTATTTTTAATTTTTCCTTTCCTTGTTTAGGGAACTCTTGTCATTTCAGAACTACAGAGATGTTCTTCACAGTGATCTTCACAAGCTTTCCAAACAGCTTTTCTTTATTCTCTATTTACCAAGATGCTGGATAGCAGTGAGCACATGTATGCCTGAGGATTTGCACATTGCAAGGGCAGAATTCACAAGGTGAGAAAAACAAGTATTGTGTAACACTCAAGTTTCCAGCACAGCAAAGATAAGGTTTCCTTCAATCCTCAAGCTGTTTCCCACAGCTGTTCTCAGGGTCATCTCCGCAGCCTGCTCTGAGTTACAGGAGATTCTGTAGGAAGTTAATTTCTAGCTTTCATCCTGCATCAAGCCTGTGGTTCATGGTCCCAGTACCTAGTGACCCGTCTACCAGTTAGCTCATCTACTGTGTTTCAGTCACTGTTGGGGAGTGGACTGATTCCCTGAGGTTCAGCATCTAACTTAACAACCCTAGCTGGGCACAGCCCAAGATAAGAGTTAGAGGGGATGCTGATGGCCAGCCTAGTGATAATGTTTGTGCTTTTGCAAGTTAGCCTGCTGTTAGAGGGTGTGTTCCCCAGTCATGTGAGGAAACAGCAAAGAAAATAACTATTTGCAAGGGTGAAGGGGAGGTCAGCAAGATGAGCATTGCAATTATTTGCTAGAATGCCTCCCTCCCTTCCCACTCCCCCCACCCCCCCCAATGTTCTTTCTATGCACGAGGATACATGCACTAATAAGCTGGGAAAAGATGGCCATGCTCCTGTGTATTCAGAAATATACCAAAACACTTTCTGCCTTTCAAATTCTATTTCAGATTCCCTGCAAACAGGCTAAAATTTCACTATTTCACTGCCATGGGTATTTATGGGACAGTTAAGGCACAGTAATTCATGTTTTGGAGGGTGCTTTCTATTTGTACTGCTGCCATCTATCCAGTCTAATCCACTTCTCATGCTGTCAGGTACGTAAGGCAGGTGTCTGTCATCACCAACCAGTTCTATCTCAGATGAGTCCCTTGAAGATGTTCAAGCTCCTGACTTGGGATGTTGCTGCTTTAGTCATTATTGTGTTTCCTCTTGTTCCTCAGGGTCACCGTCTCTTCTTTCCTCTTCGTGTTGAAACAGAGTGTGCTAAAGGACCTGGTTATCTGGCACTCTCAAAACATGGCCAAGGTCAATCTGTTTTCTCCACTGTACTGTTTGTACAGCTGTGGGTAATCATGCAGGCTCTGAAATCTCAGCATTCCTTTTGCTCCCTGGCTGCTTTATGATCACTGTCCCCTGCAGGCATCCACACTGAAAGTACTTTGATTTCTGGGAAGTAGACATGTTTTTCCAAGACTTCAACTTGTACAGGTGTATGTGTAATGTGTTTTTAATAACAGTGGCTCAAAAGAGCTTACAGGGAAGCTTAGCATTGATGCTGATGACTCCCATATGGGATGTATTCTTGTAATGGAAACAAAGAAAAGATTCCACCCATTTTGATATCATGTTCTTAAACCAGTGAGCAGAGACGTGTATCATATATAGGCATCCTTACAAGCTTCCTGCTCCAAGCTTACCTTGTGTTGTGTATTACCCTTACATAGCCCATGGTAAAGTTATAAACCATTAATAAAGGCATTTAGTATTCAAAAGGCATTAGGATTAATGTTTCAGTTATTACAGTTTTCTAAATGAGTATTGATTCCCTGGGATTTGTTGACAGAAACAGATTTTCCTGGAGGACAGGAAAATAAAAACTTCATGCTGACTTTGTAAAGGTGAGGTTATAAAGGCATGTCAGACCTTTTACTAGTTTGTGTTCTGGTGCCATTGCACTGTGGCAGAACTATAACATGTTCAGTCCGTAATCAGCACAGTTTTGTTATGATTTCAGTTTTCCATCTCAAAGACACAGCATAGCAGTCAGGGATAGCAGGGCCAGAATTTTGGAGACACGTGGTCAAATAACAGACTATGACCAGGTCACAGGGTTAGCATGTGTACAGTAGCTTCAGTGAGGAGGTTTTCAGTTTTACCATCCTCAGCATTTTCAAGGTCATTACCCATGACACAAAATTACTAATACCTCTTGACAAAGTCTTCTCCAGCTCCTTTTCAATAGAGAAAGGTCTGTAGCACTACTGTACGTCATCTACTTGTCTTTAATTCTTTGGTTTGATGCAGCTCTGTATAGGAAGTAGCATATAAAGTCTGTTAGTGTGATGCCAAGACATTGTTCCTAGAGCACTTGGGTACATAAAGGCAGAACTAACTCAGTATTAGCATTTAAACAAGGTGAAACTTGGTCAGAGCCGGTCACCATGACCCTGTGGAGCAGAAAATAACTTGGATGAAAGTAGCAGGTAGATGCGGGAAGTTATAAAGCTATGTGGGAAGGTAGATGGAAGACTACCACCACACTCTGAAGCAAAGACTTCAGCGCAAATCTGTAACTGTTTCTCCCCTGCTCCTGACTACTTGTAATATGGTTAGCATAACTAATGCCATTTTCTAAGGCAAACAGCCATTCTCTCTGATGGAGCTGGTCATGCATCAGACCCTTTCCCTTCCTCATCAGGCCTGGAAGGCCTTGCGCACCAGGCAGATTTCTTCTCTCCTTCCACATCAGCCTCAAGTTTCCTAGGCTCCTTACCAGCCTTGAAGTTATAAGTCCCAAGTGGGACTTGGACCTCAACTTCTGCTGGACAGCAAAACCCATGATCCCTCAGTGGTCAGGGATGTCGCCACTGTCACCTACTTCCTCCAAAGGCTGAGTGTGTGACTTGTATTCTTTTACACGTTTTGAGTCTATATTGTGATTGTACATTGATACTGCAAGCCAAGTATTAAGTTTTGACCCTATCTGCAAAGGGTCCAGGTGATTAGGAACGGTAAGATAACCTGTGCTCCAAATGTTGTGCTTTACTATTTATAAAATTATGTTACGCTGACCCTGACTATAAAAACCTTGTTCTATTCTGGCCATAAAATTGTGTGTTATGCTGCTCATAAGATTCTGTTTAAAAATTAAAGCTTTAAGTGTAACCACAACTTAGTGCCATCAACATTCTGCCCAGGATCCCTGTAGTATTAGGTGACAAAATTCCTTTCACATAAAAATCTCTCCTGGCCCAGCTGGGAATAAATAGTCTAGAAGTCCTATGCAAATACCTGGTGCAGGTGTAGCTATTCTTGCAGTGGGGGAAAGAGATTTACTTCAGTGTAAATATATAAAATATCTCATTTCCAGTCTAATAAAACACATCAGATGACTCTTTAGCTCTGCATTGTGGAAGGGGTCTATTAAATGGAGAGGTCAACAACTGAGAAAGTCTGACAAAGTCAAAGAAGGTCCTCAAGACAAGCTGTACCATCAGAGTGCACGCTTAGGGGAGCACTTGCTAATCCTTTTTTCCCCGTACTCACTATAGCCTCTACACATGCACCAGCTGCTAATGTGAGCATTGCAGAAGCCAGAGGGTTTTGCACTGAAGCGTGTAGGAGGGATAAGCATTTAGTTTGCTTCTTTATCCCGCAGAACAAGGGAAGCTTCTTGTTGGGGTTTGGAGTCTGTCACTGGGAGTGGTTAATATGAGGCGTGCATGATAGCTTATGCGAAGAAGGTTCCCCGAACCTGTCATTTCTTGTGTGGGTGTGTTTTGCCCTTGAGCAACCTTAACTGCTTTTTAACAGAACTTTTTGGTGGGAATTGTTAGGAAAGCATTTCTCTAACTACGTGAGGCTTGTTGTGTTTTTTTTGGCCCTACCTATACCGCAGCATAAAATATTCTGTACATTGGGAATTCTCTAGGCCTGATAGTCATCTCAATGGCACCCAATTTAAACAGAATTATTCCTGGT
This sequence comes from Psittacula echo, assembly GCF_963264785.1. Taxonomy (NCBI): domain Eukaryota; kingdom Metazoa; phylum Chordata; class Aves; order Psittaciformes; family Psittacidae; genus Psittacula; species Psittacula echo. The sequence continues at coordinate 30,521,970 of NC_137738.1, read as the reverse complement.
TTACACTGGCATGAATGAGGGTTTTCCATATATAATGTAATATTTTGCCTCTCTCAGATGTAGACACAAACATCATTCTCAGACTCCTTCTTATAGAGAGTTAACTGCAGATGAATCAGATTAACTCTTTTGCCATTACCTCCAAACTGCAGCACTTAAGAAGGCTGAGAAGGTGGAGGAAAGTATGTATTTGGCACTGCTTACCCAGAGGGTACTGAGGGCTTGAGGTACTGAAGAGCATCTGAGACTCTTTAAGGTTGGTAGGGTTCAGATGAGAGACGTAGGTATGTGTACAAAAAATGCACAAATCTGCTGTTATGCAATCAGATTTACCACTTCTGATAAGAACCGCACCTTCAAGCTCCATCACTTTTGTGACTTCCATAGCTGAAGGAAATGTTTGGGGTTTGCTTTCTTTGCAGCTCTTACTCCATCAGCATCTTTTCCTGAACTACAATAAACTATAACTTTAGCCTGTACCTTTTGTTTGTCCTGCCACTATGGCAAAAGACCCCCAGGATTTTACTGAGCAGGCCAAACCAGAACAGCTGGAAATATGAAGGATCATATAACTTCAGTTATAATTTGCAAGGGTCTCAGAGAGATGCATGGAGAGACAAGGGAGAAAGGTTTGTCTCTGCACTTCACTTCTGCTGCATTAAGGGTGTTGGTGTTGATGTAGATGCAGAATAAAGATATTCTCACCTTGAATTCCTCCAAAGCAATTCTTTTATGTGGTTGCCTCAGTAAAATGAAATCTTTATGAAACAGCCAGCACACCCACCCAGACATAAGCCAGGCACTCACTGTTCATGTGTAGAAACAAACTTTCCCCATGGGTACATTATTCATAGCCGGTCATTTGCCAGTTTTCCCTTGGAAGACATAAACTAAACATTAGGAATAAAAGCAATGCATAGTTGGGTCTCTTTTTTTTTTTTTTTCTGAGCTGGATGTTGCAGCAAACCTGTAAGTTCTCTCTGTTCTTCTCTTTTCCACTCACTCATTTACATGTCAGCTTAATCGATAGCGCATTCCCGAAGTCTTCCCACTGATCCACTCAAGGGCTGCACCATGGTGCATTAGCACTTGGGAGAATCCTGCCACTTCCAAGAGAAATCCCAAACTCAACCAGATAAGAAAACATTTGCAGCTTTCAGACATTATTCCAGGAAAAGAGGAAATCATCTTCCCAATCCATCCTGCCAAGACTACAGGCATCTTGTTGCATGAGAAACATAACAGGTTGTTGTTATAACAACTAGAGACCAGCTGACCTCCCACTCCCTTTTGTCAGCCAGCTGCAAAACTTCTCGGTCATGAAACAGTCTCAAATTGAACATCTGAGCCCAGTTTATGCAATTCCCCTGTGATGGTTTCATAAGCTTTTGTCACTTCACTCAATTGTCTGTTGAAAGCATTCACAATTACACTGGCTAATGTGAGTGTTGTGGTATGACAGATAGCCCCATGGTTGAGCCCTCCATCTCCAAGGCAACCTCACAACCTTGTTCTAAGAGTACATATGAGATAGAACAAAAAACCAAAAGGATACACAGAGATGATTTCAGCTCTAACTATCCATAGTACTATTGCTTTAGCAGAGACTTTAGGAGACATTCCCAGGCTGGTTATTTAAACACTGGAGTGCATCACAAAGATAGCATTTGGCTCTAAAGCTATAAAAGCCATATGAACATACTGTGAGCTCTGCCAGCAAGCCCAGAGATATTAAACCGTTTCTGAAGAGCTACATTAAAAAGATTGAGGGCATAAAGATATGGTGATTTCATGTGTCTGAAAAATCACTTTTTGGGCCCTACTTCTGTGCAACTTCATTAGCTGAAGCTGTAGGTGTTGAAGCAGCTTCACTATTGTGGTTTTTGAGTTGGATCCACAACTGCTCCTATGTCTGTCCTTCATGGAGTATACATTAGACTTGGGCTTTCCCAGAGAAACAAAGATTAATTTTCTGCTCCCTTGAGCATCACTTCAAGATGGTCTCTGCTGACAAAACTGCAGCAGAGCAAAAGCCCCACTGAAGAATATTGTGTAGGAGTGTTTATTAAAGTAGGTCATTGCCCAAAGCATCAGACTTCAGGGATAAAATTAATGAAGTTCCTACCTCCTGCAGTGGTTGTTTGGAGATGGTTTGCCCATTCAGAAAGGCACAGATCATATCTGGTCTACCTACTCATGCTCTGTCCTCACAACCATGAGTCTTAAAAACCCCATTTTTTTTCCATATGGAAGCTAAGTTACTGATCTTGTCTTAGGATCTGGAGCACACTCATATGCAACCCATATGCAACATCTCAGTGTGACCTTAAGTCTCTGTTGTCAGTTTGTTTGGGAATTTTTTTCCCCCTACTAAATCCTTGTACCTCCTTTCTCTTACCATTTACTACCTCAAAATGTTGCTGTTCCTCCTTCACACTTGTGCAGGTGCAGTTGCCATTCTCTTCAGGCATAAAGAAAACCTAACTGTAAGGGGAGGGAGAAAACTTTAATTATCAGCTAGAAAAAAGGAAAATATTGCAAATAACCTGTTGCCAAAGCAGTTTAACATTGACATATTTAAACTGATTGTCTTAGGCATCTCAAGCAAGCTGCTGAGCATCTCTGCGTACATGCAAAGTGTCACTGAGGCAAACAGAATTAAGTGGAAGACCAAAAATCCATTCCTCACAATTGGCTGAAAATTCTTTACTGATGGGAAACATTTAAATGTCATCAGTCTTTCCACTATCCTGCGACATACATGTAACCAAAAGCACTCTCCTTTTTGTCCAAATAGCTGCTGAGAACAGGGAAATAGCACGGTTGGGGGGAAAAAAAAGCAGGGCGGAGGGAGGGGGGGGAGTGTTTGCAAAAGCAGTTTTGTACATCTTCTAAACCAAAAGGCTGTGCTTAAACACATGCAGCAATAACACTGGTACAAATCACTTCATGTTCTGATTTTGCTACGTAGAAAGCAGAAAGCTCCTGTGCAGCTGGTAGGGCAGCAACCAAGCTATTGCACAACTTGATATGCAGATCAGGCCTGGGGAAGTTCTGCCAGGATCCTCTTTGTACGCTGTTTTTCAAATGTGATTAACATCTGTTTTCTTAGATTAGGAAATTGGACAGAGGTTTTATGTTATGCTTCTGAATAACTTTGAGCACCACAAGACAGAATTATGTATTCTATGTATTTGGAAATACCAAGTTTTAGCAACTCCTGCTTGGTTGCCTAGACCATTTAAAGCTCATTGTCAAAGCTTTACTCCTCTACTATCTGACTGGGCTGATTTATTGTCCTCCTGAATCTGTTGACAGATTCACCTGGTATTCAAGTTCACTAATAGCTGTATTTGTTTATGTGTTAAACACAAAGGCCTGAGCAAGAGATAGTGCCCCTGGCCTGTGAGAACTCCCGAAGTCTGGGCTCTGCTAATGCTGGACTCTGAAGCATTCAGATCTCACAGCTCGTCTTATCTGGTTTCTAGTAAGGTGCAAGTTCCACCCAAAATCTTTTCCCCAGTCAGGATGTTTATAATCACTCCTGGAGGCTCTTTCCCTCTGTCGCACTGGGTTGGCCAATTGACCAACAGATTAAAAAATTATTAAGGGTGGGGAGGAAGGACAGACACACACGCACACCGGCACACAAAGGCTATGAGCGCTCCGCCTTTGTGCTCATATGAGCTTTGTTTCCTTGGGAATCCAGCTACTAAAACAGGCAACAGCTGTGACAAGAAATGAGACCTAGCAGCAGAGCAGCAACGCTTTTTGTTTGGGGATTTGCAGCACCCATCCCTTTTTTAAACACATTAGAGGAACACATCAGGATGCTTGTTTAGGAAAGAAAAGCATGAATAATGCAGCAGTGCAAGCAGACTTTTTGTAGCTCATCACCATAAGCACTGAAGTGTCATTGAATACTCTCGCCAAGGAGGGTGCATCCATCTCTCTTGTGCTCAAGCCTGTGATGTCCCATATGAACACCCGCATTCAATCCCTAGCAGAGGAAACAATTTTTACCAGGTCTGACAAAACACACACTACCCATAACATGGGTTCAGGAATTGGCAGTCCCAAACCAGGTCGGATTAGCAACCCACAGTCCCCTCAGGCCCCTCTTTTCCTGCCTGCAGGCCAGGGACCTCTGTTCTCCTGGGGCAGCCACTGCCTCCCGTGTGGCAGCAGCTGCATCTGCCTCCTCTCAGGTTTCTTTTCCAGGTATCAGGTGGCCCCTCTGTCATATCTTTAAGGTGTACAGTTAGTGTCTCCAATTCCCAGGCCCTGCCCCAGATAGCATTCCCCCTAGCCTCCTTCAAACGATGTGTCTCGTAGCTAGGCAATGAGGAGAGCAACACAGCGCCTGATGCTGGCTGCCCTGTGCTGTTGGCGTGCTCCGATTCACCTCGTACGGAAGGAAAGCACCACGGTGCTGGTGTGCTGGGCTGAAAGGGGAACAGCAGGAGACACAGCCTGACAGAGAAGGGAAGGGGACACGACGGTCACTTTCTGCGAGTCCGGGCAGAGGAAAGCAGACGGGACCAGCGCCGCCGCCCCCCGCGCAGAGCCGGTGGGGCAGGGCGGCGGAGGAACGCGCCGGCTGTCAGCGCGGCGCCGAGCGGTAACACCACCGCTCCCTCGCCGTAAGCACCTCTGCCCAGCGGCAGCGGCCCGGCACGCCACCACCCCGCCCCAGCACTACATATCCCGTCGTGCCGCGGGCTCGGGAGGCCCTACAGCAGCGTCGCAGACTAGCAGCCCAGAGAGCCGCCTGCTCGCAAACACAGCCCTGCCGTCGGCGCTACCCCTATTTCGCGGGTACCGACGCCCGATATCACCCTCGGAGCCGCCGCAACTCCGCACCTCGCCTCCCACACCGCGAGCGACGGGGGGCGTGCTCCGCCTCTGTGGCGTTTTTCCCTCTGGCACCTGCGCTCGCACCCCGCTGGGGCGTTGCGGCGGGGCCCTGCCGGCGGACGGGGCGGCAGCGGGTTGCCGGGGGTACGCGGCCTGGCTCGGCGGCGGCACCGGGATGAGCGGCAAGGAAGGTGACGGCGGCGGTGCGCGTGCCTCTCTCCCCTCACCCCCCGGCCCGGAAGCGGTTGGAGCCGGCGGCTCCTCGGTGCGTGGCGCAGCGTGGCCACGGCCTCCGCTGGACCGAGGCGAGTCCCGCGGCCTCCGGAGGCGCCCGAGCGGGGCCGCTGCCGCCGCCTGGCGCGCAGGAGAGTGCGCGGGCGCGCGTCCCTCAAGGCGTGCGGGCCGTGCGCCGCCTGTTGCCGCCGAGGGGCGGTCTAGGGGCCGTTGGGTGCGCGGGGCCTAAGAGGGCCTCTTAAGCGCCTTGAGCCGACAGTAGACAAGGCATGAGAGGAGGTGGAGATGGCGAAGGCGAGAAGGCTCTGCAGCTGGGGGGGCGGAACGATGAGCCTCTGCCCTGAGCAGCGGTTCTCTTCGGCTGTGTCACCGGACTCTGCCCTTACACCTAGAGAGGCCGTTTCTGCATAGGTGTTAGTGCCTTTCCGCTTGGACTTGTAGATGTAGCTGTGAATGTAGTTTCAGAAATCATCCTTGATGGCAAAAAAGTGGTTGCTACAGCTAAAAGCTGTGTGTTAGACCTGTATAGTACTTGTAATGGTAACTAACTTCCAGTCACACGGCACTCACCTTGCGGCATGTGTGTTTGGTTAGCCTAGGCAGTCATTCCCTCCCTTCAGCCACAAAGTAGGCCCTGCAACAAGGAAGCTGGCATTTTTACTTTAAAAAATCAAGTCTTAAGTTATTGCAGTCTGTGGTTTTCTGGTACCCAAGTTGTCGAGTTACTCTGTAGAACCTCTTCTCTCTATTTCTCCCGCGCACACTTCAGGAAGGCCTGTTTTTTCCTGTAGGTCGTTATGAGGTTCCCAACTTTCAGAATACTGCAGAGAGTTTTAATTCTCTGCACTATTTTGGGGGCTGTGTTTGTAATGTTTCAACTGCTACAGGAAAAACAAAACCCTGAACTCATGTCCTAACAGAAAAGAAGGAAAAAATGATTTTCAGTTTCCTCTTTTAGAAAGTAACTACGCCCACTTCTGACTTTGCTTTGGGATAATAAACAATTAAACGGAAGCATTTTAAAATCCAGTGTTCCTCTGTAACTTTTAAGTAGCTTCCTTTTGTTCTTCTTTTAAGGAAATTGAGAGCACTCCACATATTCAAGAAGGTATGCTTGTATGTAAGTTTGCCAAATTGTGGCCTTTGTTAGGAACACAGAGTGTATGGCTATCACAAAAAGGTGGTAGTGAGACGAAGGAATACATAAAACACTGAATGGCACAGTGAGTCAATCCTAGGTGAAGGAAGGACAAAAGGAAGAAACAATACAAGGTGTAAATTGGTAGTAAAGCACAGTCCAAGGAAGGTGAGCTCTGGGTGAGGGGAAGAGGGAGCCTAAGGAAAAGGCATATAAGGCCTGTTGAAGGGAACAGCTATAGTGGGGTGAGAAGAGAAGAAGCTAGTTAATGGGCAGAATGTAAGATGCTATGCTGCAGGAGCTAAACCTGCATACCTGGCTAATGGTAGTTTACTTAAATTATGCCTTGCTACTTTTTCTGATTACTGAAGACCCATGACACAAAATAATTACAGTATTGGAAACATTTCAGTGACTCTGGTCAAGCTGAATGTTAAAAATAATTAAAAGGGGAAAAAGAGGGAAAAAAAAAAAAATGTCTAATCCTGTAGGCTCTTGCTCAGACAAGGGTTTCCAGGCAGCCATCCCCTTACAGAAAGGAAACATGAAAGAGTTTGAAGATCTTGCCAAAAAAACAAAGGAAAATTTAAAAAAAAGGCACTTGGAATCCTACCATATTCATCCATTAAAATTGGTAGGATTTTTTCTAATTTTCCCTAGGAATGTGGTAGAAGAAGCTAACATGAAGATGACATCAGTTGGTAATAAGATTCATCCAGTTTATCTTATGCCATCCTGTAAAATACGGTTACAGTTGGGAATGCTTTGAAGACAGTGTTCTGATGCTGCTTATGCTCTGGCAAAACTGCTTGATTTTTAAAATACATTTTTGGGTGTTCTATTAATAGGATCGGGTGGGTTCAGAAAACGAAAGCATGACAATTTTCCACGCGGTCAAAAAAGAGAGGAAAAAGAGACTGTTACTCCATCTTCAGCTTTGATGACATCTTTCAAATGTAAGTAGGAATTCAGAAAGCCACATTATAAAAATGTGGTGTAGAAATTGCTAGGAAATAACTAGTATTTTGTGATGGAATAAACCAGCTTCTCTGGGGAGGAGCTTGAAACTGGTTGGGCTCGTGCTTCACACATTCAGAGCTTGATTTTTTGCTTCTTGTGCAATAGAGTCCTGAGAGTGGGGTTTCACAGAGCTCCACCTGACTCATGATTTGCTTCCTTTTTCATCCTACCTGCTGTTCCCTCACCCCACTTGTGCTGAACGTGTTGCTAAGCAAACTGAGCAAGTGTTCAGCCAGACAACAGGTGACAGGGTCCTTTGGTGGCAGAAAACTAAGATCTGCAGAAGTGTAATGAAAAATCTGAGCCATGGGGACAAGAGGAGGAAATGGCTCCCACTGGGGACACTGAGAAGGCTCTTAGCTGTTGACCTTGGCTCTGGTGCATAGATGACTTAAGCTACTTTAATGTAGGTCTGGACGCATTGATTTTTGAGTTGGTAGCTGTTCATACATGCACTTTTTAAAAATAAGAGTTCAGCTAACTAATGCAGACCTATATGTAGACACTTAGTTCAAATTGTGTGTGTTTATAAATTAGCTTGTATTTAGGTTTCTTCAAATAAGCAAGTGTAAACTTCTCTCCAGCCAAACTGTTTTTATAGGGTTTTGCACAAAACCAGATTTAAACTCCAGTAAATTTAGTTGAAATTTCTCATTAGACAAGCCATAAGGAGGCAAAGCTGAACTTCAGAAATAAGAAGTCTTGACAGAAGAAAGAAGGGAACAGATTAATTATTGGTGTAAAATTTTCCCCATCTTGACTATTTTCTGTGAAGCTAAGGAGAGTGAAGGAGGAAGAGTCGAATGGCTGTTCTAGATGGTCCCTTCAACATCATGTAATTCCCTTGCTTTCTTTAAAACATACTTCTTCTTTTTCCTGTGTAAATCAGCTAGGCAGGTCATTAACTTTGACCCCTGAACTGTTATACTGAATAATGTACATACACTTGTGCTTGAATTGAGTAGGGCAACTGTACTTTAATTTTTCACCCTTAAGCATACTGATTTATCATAAGGTTGCCATTAGTTCAGATTCAAAACACTTGTTTCCCTCCTTTCACATGAGATCCAATCAGCAGCATTTGGCTCATTTCAGAAATGATGTAAGGGACATGATATATTCATCTTTTCAGACATCCACTCTTTCTATTATAGTAGTGCTTCTAAGCCCCAGGTGGAGACAATGGTGGTCTTTGTCTCCACGTCAGACATAAGATTTAAGGAGAAGTGTGTTCCAGGTGGCTTATAATTCAGCAAGCTGTGTAAAGTGATCTGGAGTGGTAGACTATTTCTATGTATGTTGTTTGAATCTAAGCAACGTAACGTGTGACATTAAATGTTTATACACATTTTACTCTTTTTCATCTCCTTGGAAGAGTGTTGTACTTGATTTGATGTAGTTATCTGTTGGCACCAAAGATGCCTAAAAAATTGAGAAATTGTCTTCTATAATAATAATTAATCAAAACCCAAGGAGTATTCAGTTACACCATTTTTTGCATAATACATTTTAAATATGGCAACTCAGTGATACAGTGATACAGTGATAAAGATAGTATCTTCCTTTTAAGGTTAAGATTTACCAAGTGTCGTTTTTGATGGTCTGAATCTGCATGACCAAAAGCAATAGAGTCTGAGTCTTTGCTTTCAGTGATAGAATGAACATCAAAGTGAAATGTGTGGTCTCAATGTGTTAGCCTGGAAAATCCACTGAGTTCTAGTCCTTTGCAGTTTTAGGCAACAGTACGGTATGCTTTCTTACATCCCTTTAGGCTAAAGATTACTATATTTGTCAGTGGTTTACTTCAGGTCACAAAATGGTTCCTAGTAGTCCCTAACAGGTTTAAAATTTAAAATAAAAGTCTAAAAGCCACAGCTGTCCAGAAGAGATTGATTGGGGTCATTGGTAATCTTGTAGATCCTCGGAATAGTGAATGTCCAGGTAGATGAAATTTGTAAACGGTCACTGCAGATGTCCTATATGGCATCCTGCAAAGGAAAGTACCTGTCACCCTCCCTCAATTTCTGCCACAATGATCTGAGGGAAAATTTCTTCTTGATGACAATTCAGTGATTGACACCAGATCATAACCTTTAGACCGCACACAGACTTCTAACTCCTCCTGTTTATTCCCCATGCTGCGTGCATTGGTGTACAGGCATTTCAGGGAGCGAGCAGAGCACGTGAATGGCACCCTCGGGAGGCAGGAGGCCTTCTGGTCTTCATTAATACTAGAACAATGCCCCACTAGTTCAAACCCAGCTACGACCCCATAGCACTTGGAATCTAACCTAAAGCTCTGTGAGTGAGCTCTGCTAACTCTTGCCCTAGTATCCTTTTTCCCCTGTGGGACAGGGTCTAAACAACTATCCTTTCCCTCAAATGAAACAATAGATTGAGAGTCCTCCCTAGTCCGCCATCCTCCAAGCCCTAGCATGTTTCTCTTAGGCTTGTCCCTAACAGACCCAGTTATCTCCCCTTCCCCCTTGATATCTAATTTAAAGCCCTGTCAATGAGCCCTGCTAACTCCTGCCCCAAAAACCTTTTCCCCCTCTGGGACTGGTGTATCCCACCTGCCACCAGCAAACCAGGTGTCTCATATAGCAGCCCATGATTGAAAAACCCAAAACCCTGCCCAGCATCCTCATAGATAAGCTAAGGAAGTGTGGGCTTGATGATCAGGTAGTGAGGTGGATCAAGAACTGATTGAAAGGAAGAAGGCAGAGAGTTGTGGTCAATGGGGCAGAATCTAGCTGGAGGTCCGTGACTAGTGGAGTCCCTCAGGGGTCGGTGCTGGGACCAGTGCTGTTTAATATTTTCATCAACGACCTGGATGAGGGAACTGAATGTACCCTCAGCAAGTTTGCTGATGACACTAAGCTGGGAGGAGTGGCTGACACACCAGAAGGCTGTGTTGCCATTCAGCAAGACCTGGATAGGCTGGAGAGTTGGGCAGAGAGAAACTTGATGAAATTCAACAAGGGCAAGTGTAGAGTCTTGCATGTGGGGAGGAACAACCCCATGTACCAGTACAGGTTGGACTGTTGACCTGCTGGAAAGTAGTGAAGGGGAAAGGGACCTGGGGGTCCTGGTGGACAGGAGGATGACCATGAGCTGGCAATGTGCCCTTGTGGCCAAGAAGGCCAATGGCATCCTAGGGTGCATTAGAAAGGGTGTGGTTAGTAGGTCAAGAGAGGCCCTCCTCCCCCTCTACTCTGCCTTGGTGAGGCCGCATCTGGAATATTGTGTCCAGTTCTGGGCCCCTCAGTTCAAGAAGGACAGGGAATTGCTTGACAGAGTCCAGCGCAGAGCCACAGAGATGATTAAGGGAGTGGAGCATCTCCCTTATGAGGAGAGGCTGAGGGAGCTGGGTCTCTTTAGCTTGGAGAAGAGGAGACTGAGGGGTGACCTCATCAATGTTTACAAATATGTAAAGGGTGAGTGTAAAGATGATGGAGCTAGGCTTTTCTCAGTGATGTCCAGTGATAGGACAAGGAGTAATGGGTGTAAACTGGAGCATAAGAGGTTCCATGTGAACATCAGGAAAAACTTCTTTACTGTGAGAGTGACAGAGCACTGGAACAGGTTGCCCAGGGGGGTCGTCGGAGATATTCAAGGCCCGGCTGGACAAGTTCCTGTGTGATGTACTCTAGGTTACCGTGCTCTTGCAGGGGGGTTGGACTAGATGATCTTTTGAGGTCCCTTCCAACCCTCAGGATTCTGTGATTCTGTGACTTGACTCTCATAATTTAGAAGAGAGATACTAATCGGACACGTGAAAGACTTAAAAGATCAGTAGGAGCATTTGTGACTTGGAGTTTCAGAAGAAGATTGGGGAGTATAGAATAAAATAAGAGAAACCAAGTTTTTATCAAACTGATGAGATGTACTGTTATTTTTGTAGCTTTATCTAAACTTTGCTTGTCAGCAAACTGCTGTGCTTTTTCTAAAGCATACTCTCTTGTCAGACCCTTTAAAAATTCAACCTCTTAGCTCAGTTTCACTATCTTCTCATACAGACACTTTAACACTTGAGACAGTTATGCAGGAAATGTGTTAGATTTCTTCTAAGTATCTATTAATGATTTATTTAGTGGAATAATTGTCTATAAAATATTAATGGTATCTGTGAAACATTCATGTGTGACTGTGATAACCAGATACACATCCTCTGTTTTTTGTGTTCATTGTGGTTAGACAGAATTTGCATCAGTAAGTCAGAAATCTTATTTTTGATCTTGTTTTGCTTTAGTACTTTTAGAACCTTTAGTTCTTAGGGATATTAATGTATTTGACTTTTGGCCAGGTCTAGTTGGGATGTAAAATGCAACCTTTCTTTTTACTAAATGGTGCATTTTAACAATGTATGTGCCTTGGTCAAATGCCTTGTTTCTTTGTTTGGTTTTAAGGACTGATGAATCTTATTTACTAATGATTGTAGGGTTCTATTTTTTAATTTATGTTTCTGAATTTGGGTGAAATTTTAAGTCAGTTTCCTGAGCAGCAGTATCACAGAATAGATTTACTAGCTAGAACAAGTATTTTACCCTAAAATAGTTTGAGCTGCCTTAAAGCATCATCAGGGTTGATGTATATTTAAACCTGACTTATTCAGCAAAAGTAGTATTAATGCTGACTTTTGCAGCTCTGACAATGGTGGCTTCTGCAGCCATGCCACACACAGGTGCAGCTGTGCTGCCCACCCTGGGAAAAGGCAACCAGGGGGAAAAGGAATAAAGGCTGGTGGGGCTGGGGCCCGTAAGCAGTGACTGTAGCACAGGCTCTCTGCTCTTCCCCTGCACTATATATGTGTGATAACCAGGCTTGTTCCTGTAATGATTGCTTCTGCAGCATTTCAGCTGGAGCTTGACACCAGGCATGATAAATATGAACGGCTTGTGAAGCTCAGTCGCGATATAACTATTGAAAGCAAAAGAACGATATTTCTGCTCCACAGGTTTATCAGGTGAGTAGTACCGAGCATTAAAGTGTTCACAGAAACCTAGAAACTGCCTTGCAGTGTTCTCAGTATTTGTGATTAATAGCTGCACTGTTCTGTTGAGAGGAATTTAATTAACTTCCCATAAACATCCTTTTGGGTAGATGGGAGCTAGCGAATGCCCACTCCAGTTAGAGAATGAAAGATGCACGTTCAGGTTTCTCGGTTGGTTTTACTGATGTATTAAACAGGATCAGAATAGTAGAGTGTAACAGCTTAAGAGACCTTTCCAGCTTTCAGCAAACTGGGAGAGAAGAGCATGCACCCTTTCTTCAGGTTAGTTGCCTCTGCAGTTACTTCACCATTTTGATTGCTGCAGCCCCACCCTAGGTCATCAATCCAAAGAGGAGGTGACCTGGGTTCTGTTTACTTCAGTAAATACTGCAGCCTAAGAGGCATTTGTGTGAAGTTTCGAGCCTCTATATGTTTTGTGTTCTTATGAGCCTCCAAGCAATCTTTGGAAGCCAAACTAGAAGAATAACAGGGAAAATTTGAAGCTTTGCATAGCCTGCTGCATAAAATCCTTTATGTGTCAAACATTGGTCTTATGTATTATAGCAGTTCTGTCCAATCCTTGTATTTCTAGTTATCTTTTCTTACTTATCAATGCATTCTGCTGTATTAGTAACTATTTATAGTTACCACAGTAGTAACAGTTATAAATAGGTGTTACGAAGTTACCTTCTTTTACATTTGGGCTTGTCCTCAAAGAGGCATTGTGACAATTCCAGTAACCGCTACAGCCTTGACTGTAAATAGCTACTCCCACTGCAGGGGCTAGGTAGCTGGGAACTGATAGAGGAAAGAAACACAAAAAACACTCCTCTTTACTCCGAATTCCAGATTCCTGTTTTGTAAGATATTCCTGGTTTTGTGAGACTAGAAGCTTTCTGTGCTGTATTTTTGTTTCCTTCTTTGCTTTTCACTATTGTTGTGGCTTTACTTTCAGTAAATTTTACTGTTTGCTTTTAAAACTTTTCTTGAGTTCGGTCTATCAGTAGTTCCTTAAACAGACTGTAAACTAATATACCATATAGATTATTTGGTGGGGAGGGGGAAGTTTAAAGAAAAGGAGATAAATTAAACTTTAAATGCCAAGTATATATTGTGAATATGAATCATATTTCAGCTGATCCTGAACAGTATAGTCCATAATTACTTCCTAAAAGAAAAAAAAAAATAATTAAAAAAATCACACATATAAGTAGTTCATGTATTGTATTTTGCAATATGGTCGTGTACTGCAAACTGTTGATTTATTTTTTAAGAGGTTGAAGGACTTCTGCAAATACTGCTGGTTTTCTGGAGTACTTTTTTGAAGCCTTTGCACATGTTTCTCATTGTTCTTCCTTAAGCAATAATTAAAATTCTCATCTGGAATAAACATCATGCTATCAGAACTCTGTGGCTGGCTGATTATTTTCCTGGTAAGAATGTACAGATTTTTGACATCTGCAGTAGGTATTAATGGAAGTTAAACTGTTTCTCATTCCAGTATCAGCTTTGCTTTTTCCTGAAGCCATTGAAAATGTATTGGTTAGTAGAAGAAAATGTGTGATACTTATTTTTAACTGTTTGCTCATTTTCTGAAAGCTGCTCTTTCAGTTTATCTTTTGTGATTGCAGTGCTCCCAATGGGGAAGAAATATTAAATGAATCTGAAGTAAAACTAGATGCTGTCCGACGGAAGATTAAGCAGGTTGCACAAGAACTGATTGGAGAAGATGTGTATCAGTTCCACAGAGCTATATCTCCAGGTATATTATTTTAAAGTAGGGAAAGTATGTTATTTGGCACTAAGCTCAGTTTCCCTTTATGAAGCAATGGTTCCTCTTCATGCTGCAAGGTCTGAATGTGTCACATTTCTATGCTTATAAATCAGGACTCAGATTAATCTTTGTTGTTAGCAAAATTGGCTTTGGTATTAGGCTATTGCCCTTCAGTCGGCTTATCACTGCAGTTAAACAAAGATTTAAATTGGAGACTACATTTGGAGAAATTTGGACCCAGACTGAAACTGAAGTTGGGGGGAGTAGTTCTAACAAATGTACTGGCTGTTCTCCTCTGGGTTAGGAGCATTTACCCCAGCTGAAGGGTTATAGTGTCTGGGAGGAGAGTGAGAGTGACTGTCTTGTGAGATGATCGCATTTTGAGTTGATAAAGTTCATGAATTAAAATCCTTAGATTAGCATTTTCTTCCTTCTAAAGACTCAGAATGTGCTTCTGCTTCTGTGTTACAAGCATTAAATCTGAGTTTATACTGTTTCAATCACATCTTTTTCTGCTCCTCTCTGTAAATAGCAGTCTTTACTAACATCCTTGAGATACTAAATCCCAGTACTTTCATGACTCCTGCTGTCAAATCGTATTTCTTTGCTGAATCTTTGCTGACAATCTGAATCCTACCTAAAATTGTAATATCTGGTTTTCAGCAACACGTAAGTAAAATGTGTAATTGCTTCTTTGACATCTTGTCCATGCATAAAAGTGTCTTGTGTTTATCAGTCTTACTTTAAACATATTGGACTCCTATATATCTTTCCTTGTTTAAGGCAAGACTTCTTCAGCTGAGGAGACCTGAAGATTTGCACTGAATGATTTGTTTAAAAATGTCCATAGGATTGATTTGATAAATCAGCAGCAAATACATCTATGTAGTTTACAAGACAAACAGTGCACAGGTTAACTTACGTTTTACACAAACATAAGTTGGTTAAGAGTGAGACAGCTTTTAAGTGAAAGCTTGTTTTGGGCACTTCTGAACCAGAAGGAGCTTGCCATGCTAGTCTTCATAGCTCTAATTCTGTTCCACAGTTCTTTTACCTGTGGTGCATTGGGTTGTTAAAATTAAATGCAAGTAGTTGCTCTTAAAGAGCCACTTAAACTGTGTGTGTCTTGCTGCTATATATAGCTTAGTACTGTAATGAGGAAGTAAAAAGAGAGAGATAATTCAAAACTCTGATGCTGTTATGACCTCAAACCATAAGCAATCCTAGTCCAAGTATATTGTGAGTATCTTGACATGCTGCAAATGTGTTTTGATTTTCATTCTAAGTACTGCTAATAAAAGCTGGAAATCCTTGCATTTAGTGTTATGAACAAATATTTTTGAAAGCTTCGCTGAAACTTGTAAACCTTGTCTAAATAATCCCTAAAGTTTGTAGTCCTGTGCGAGTTGTATAATGCTATCTATAGAACAGCAGCTTTTGGGGTCTGCTACCCCATGAATCTTGGTGAGACCTCATGATACAAGCTGTCAGCTTTGCCATGTGGGCAAAATTGTATGTGGTAACCGGTTCCCTGTATCATCTGCTTCACCTGAATTGTCTCTGTTTTCTTAGTACATGGCTTTGTGTGGGTAAATTCAAAGAGGCATACCTATCTCTATTTTTGCTGAGGTCCAGCTTACCTGGAAATAGCTTGCATTCATCTCAGATGTAATAGACTATGCCTGCCTACATAGCAGACCTATGAAAACTTACTGTGCAGTAACATCTGTGTGTGCCCATGTCTTATAAGTGAGCAAACCTGATGCTAAGTTTCTACCTCCAGATTGTCCAGATTCCCTCCTCTGAGTTAAAAATAAATTGCTGGGTTTGTTTTTTTAAAAACACCTATTTTCTAACCTGAAAAGTTATATTTATAATATTTATATTAAAGATATGTAAACTGAAGCTAGCCAGAGCAACCTAAGAGTAAAGAAATTAATGAAAACTTTTCCATTCAGGTTTGCCTTGTGTGGTTGGTAAATATTCCTACATAGTCAGCTACACTGACTCTCCTGCATATTTGATCTCTGACTTGCATGAAGATACCTGTAATATCAAAATGGACCTGAATAAACTCTTTAGAAAACAACTGAAAATAATGCAGTCTGAAACAATTCAGCATTTCTAAAACTTTCCTTCAGTGTTTTAAATCTCTGCCTCTTAAAATGACTAAAATGTTTATGTCCATCATAGAGCAGGCCAGGTTACTACAGACCTCTAGTATAGGAAGTTAGAGGCCTACTGCAGGTGTATGATGACTCAATGCCTCCACAGCTGCAAAGCTATTTAAAGTAGAATAGACTATTTCAGATGTAAGGAACCTACAATGATCACATAGTCCAACTGTCTCACCAGTTCAGGGCTGACAAAATTAAAGCGTGTTACAAAGGGCACTGTCCAAATGCCTCTTAAACGCTGACAGGTTTCAGCATTGATCATCTCTCGAGGAAGCCTGTTCCAGTGTTTGACCACCTTACCATTAAAAGAATGCTTCATAATGTCCAGTCTAAACCTCCCCTGGTGCAGCTTTGAACCATTCCCATGTGTCCTATCACTGCATCCCAGGGGGAAGAGATCAGCGCCTCCCTCTTTAATTCCCCTCCTCAGGAAGCTGCAGAAAGCAATGAGGTTGCCTCTCGGCATTCTCCTCTCCAAACTAGACAAGCCCAAAGTCCTTAGCAGCTCCTCACAGGACATTTCTTCCAGGCCTTCCACCAGCTTTGTTGCTGTCCTCTAGACCCATTCAAGGACCTTCACATCCTTCACAGCTGCATGCAGTTATATCCACAAAAGCACATCCCTAACAGTTGCATGAGGCTTGGAGCAAGATTGTCATAGAGTTAAAGAATTTTCTTACCACAGTCTTAAGACAACTTAAGAGAATGAATCTTATTGACCTTTCTAGATGAAAAGAAAGGAAAGCAAAGAGATATTAGTATATTAAGTAATAAGGAGAAACAAGCAGGCTGCTGTTCATCTTTCCAGAAGTTAGGTGTGGAATGTCTCAAACAAATGCCTGAACTTTGTGGTTGTTTGGACTGAACTAAAAAGATAGAAGTATGCAGCCCCCATTGCATTTCTAGAGTTAGAACTCGGAATAGCTGTACTTCTACCTTTTTCTTCTTTTCAGGTGACATGAGTAGGTGGCAAGTCGGTGGAATATCATTGGTTATATAATACTGCCTGGCTCTGTGATCTCCCCGTTGTTTCTGGAATTATGCAGTTTCTTGCCTCATTTCGAAGACTGCGTATAAAATCCGACTGAAATAAGATGCCTTCATCCCATTTCTGAGGTCATCCGCAGTGTCTGCTTAAATTCTAGTTCTTCCACATAATGCTTCTTTATGAAGGGAGTTTTTGCCAGCTGATGTCCATTGTTTTGTAAGGGTATGTGTTAGAACGTGTGTGTCCCTGAGAATACAGGGAATGCTTTTACACATTGTTTAAATAAGCTTGTATGTGTGACAAGTATGTGAACTTTTAGCCAGAACTTTACCCTTACTTTGTTCATTAAATTCTCTGCTCTCCAGCTAGTCATTGGGGTGGCAAAAAATAGGAATGTGCAGGCTTAAAGACTTGTAGGTCTTGATCGTGCTGAAGCTGGGATCAAGGAGGTGTGAGAGATGTGAAGATGCTTGATGTCAGGATTATGAAGCAGAGATAGAAAGACTAGAAGCCTGAAGAATGAGGGAACAGTTAGATAAAGAGCAACTGCAAGAGAGAACGCTTTATTCTCCCTGCCCCCCACATTTTAGGAAGAACTGTAATTGGGAGGGAAACAGTGGTAAGAGTTAAAGAATGTTTGGCCTAGTGTTCTTCAATTGTAGCTTTGCTTTTTTCATAGTAGAAAAAGCTTGTACGCCTTGTAGAAAATAAATGTGGCTAGGAAAACTGCTAGATCTTTTGTCTGTTATGTATTTCCTAGAGCTGTAAGTTTTGAACTTCCTTTCACCTAGCTTTCAATTCTGATTTGGTATTTTAAAGAAATTCTGGAGATCTAGTTAAAAAGCTTTTTATGAACAAAACCATGCCATTAAGCTGCTTTTTTTCTTCAAAAAAAGAATAAAGAAATGCTGTGTCCCATATCTCAAAAGCAGCATGTCCAATTAACCTCAAACTTCCTAAAAATATTCTCCTTTGTCTTGAAACCAAACATGAAACATCCTCCTGTTCCCCACCCTGCCTCTCACAGAAAGAGTAAAAGGGATCAAAACTGGCCTTATAATGAAACCATCATAGCAGCTGTAACTGGGGAATCATGACTGTCTGCATACTAAAGCTGCCTAATACGTATTTTATTCAGTATAATAACTGTTAGCCTATAAATAGAAGAGTGCTGTGAGTATAATGCTTGGGAATATTGTTTGCCACTTGTAATTGTTAAATGCTTTTTTTGGGGTTACTCCAAGCAGTTGTTCTTTTGACTTGAAGATAAAACAATTCTGGCAGAGCACTAAAGGAGTTTTCATGCTTTCCCTCATTAAGAATAGTGCTAATGGCACGCAGGACGTTTCCCCAAAGGACACTTGCATGAGCTCAAACACTGAGTATAGCACTAATTGAACAACAACAAAAACTGATGACTGTTTTCTACACGTTTCTTAACAGTACAGATTGTCCCAGGGGATGATTAAACAAGCAAACAAAGAGATACTGAAATAATGAAGTCTTTTTTTAATGCAGAGCTCTTAATTTGTTATGTTAGAATGTTATGCTTTGTTGATATTTTTAAAGCTTTACTATTTGTAATATAGAATTCCTGCTCCTTTGCCCCACTTTGCAGTGTATACCTTATATATCCTGTGAGGAAATGTGTACTGTTCCTTTAAAATTGCTGTGAGACACTGTGCAAGAAAGGGACTGAAAAACATGGTATGAATTTATGAACGGGAGGAAAAAAATTTTCACGATTTTATATATATATGTGTGTTTGGGTATTTATGTATGTATATTTAACTCTAAAATGCTAAGGATAATATCAGTAGTATACAGGAAAGATCTGTATGAGCCTTAAAGACAAGATACGTACAAGCCTACAACATGTGGTAGGTCCTGTGCTTGGGTTGCACTGCTACAGGCTTAGGGAAGAGTGACTGGAGAGCTGCCCAGAGGAAAAGAATCTGGGGGTGTTGGTTGACAGCTGCCTGAACATGAGCCAGCTTGTGCCCAGGTGGCCAAGAAGGCCAGCGGCATCCTGGCCTGTATCAGAAATAGCGTGGCCAGCAGGACTAGGGAAGGGATCATCGCCCTGTACTCCGCACTGGTGAGGCTGCACCTCAAATACTGTGTTTTGGGCCCTTCACTGCAAGACAGACGTTGAGGTGCTGGAGCGTGCCCAAAGAAGGACAACAAAGCTGGTGAAGGGTCCAGAGCTCTAGTCTTATGAGGAATGGCTGAGGGACCTGGGGTTGTTTAGTCTGGAGAAAAGGAGGCTCAGGGGAGACCTTACCAGTCTCTGCAACTACCTGAAAGGAGGTTGTAGTGAGGTCTGTGTCAGTCTCTTCTCCCGAGTAAGAAGTGATAGGACAAGAGGAAATGGTCTCAAGTTGTGCCAGAGGGGTTTTAGATTGGATATTATGAAACACTTCACCAAGTGGGTTGTCAGGCACTGGCACAGGCTGCCCGAGGAACTGGTGGAGTCACCATCCCTGGATGTATTTAAAATACGTGTAGATGTGGTACTTCGAGACATAGTAAAGTGGTGGACTTGGCAGTGCTAGGCTAAGGATTGGATTTGATAATCTTAAAGATCTTTTCCAGCATAGTTGATTCTGTGATTCTATGTTAGGATTTAATGATGAATTATTCTATGCATGTTCTAAATCTGCGCTGCATATATGCAAAACTCGTGTAATGCAGAAGGAAACTTAAGACTTCCGTTATAGGTTGGCATTGTGTGGGATTGAATGGAGTACCTTTTTAACATGATTTTTAAAAAATGAAATCTCTAGCTATTTGGACACTAAATTTTTTTTTTTTGTCCCTCAATAAGGACATATGAGAGAATTTTAAGGTTTTTGAGGTGTTAAACTATTTTTTATATATTTTTTTGATATATATGTTACATATATAACACACAGCTTGATTGAAAAACCTCTTGGAGTGATGGTTTTAACTATGTGTTGATGTTCTTAGATTCTGCTAGGAGCTATGTGTAGTATTATCTTCACAGCTGATAGACAAAATGAGGAATGAGAAGCCCATAACTCTCCTGGGGCTTCTTCAGTAGTGTGGTGTAGGATGATGTTAGAAGATGCAACTAGAGCATTGTTGGCTGACCTTTCTGTTTGCTGTGTGCCTGAGCTAGCAGCAGTGGTGAGTGGAGTGATGTGCACGGAGAAGCTCATTAGCTCTTTATCATGTCTGCACTTGCTCCCAATAGGATTAGATGACGAGACTGTAAAATGTCAGCACCTTGTCAAAACTATTGCTCTGTGACTGCTTCTGCTGCTGCTGCTGATGTGGGGAATTCTGTGTAAAAGTTCAGCATTGACGCAGTCTCACACGTAATTTATCTTGTGCCGGGCATTATTTGTGTTCCGAGAGAATGATATAATGGAGCTTATTTCTGTCTCCTGCCTTATGCCGTTTAGAGTCACTTCAGGCGTGTATAATCATACTGCAACAAACTGCATTGCTGGGTTGAACACAGCCATATAAATCTACATGGATGAAAAATAGTTCAATTGTACTAGAATACTGTTTTTTAACTACAGTATGCAGGACCACCAGACATGATGCTGTAAGAAACGCGCTGGAGATGCGTGAGGTCCATCCAAGCAGGCCAGATTTAAGTAATTTGATTATTTAAGTAATACTGGGGGGTTTTTTTGGTATTGTATGAAGGCTTTTAGTCAGAACACCAACTAAAGGAACTATCCACATAATGATTTCTGTGTTACAGCGTTTTTTTGTTCTTAACTGTTTTACTCATGAAATGGAAAGAACAGTGGAGACTTGAACAGTGCTAGTTACCTTTGTATTTGTAGACACCTGTGTATTTCTGAAATAATACCAAGGTAAAGAACTATTCTGTACATCAGGAACAGTAGAACTAGGACATTTTTTTCTGTAAGAAGGTTTAAAAACTGATAAAAATAGGCAGCATATTTAATTATAGGTTTCCCATACAAAGGAAAAGCTTTTCTACTGCATAAGGAAGGTATCATTAATTGTGAATGTCTCACCCAGGGAAAGACTTGAATACACACCTAAAACTTGAAAGGAAAGCTATCCATGAAGGAAGCAATCAGGTTTCTGCAAGATGGTGGGAAAACATAGTAACACAGGAACAGGATGTGACTGAAAAATTAAAGTTAATCTCTTTGCTGTTGTGGGTGAGAGGTAAAATGCCAGAAATGGAAACAAAGTTTCCCGATTATACCGGAAAATTAACAGAATTTGCAGTGAATAAACTAATATTTATCAGATATAATTTAGTTAATGTCTTTGTTTCTGTGTTTTGTTACTTTCTGTGTCTCTCTTGCGTACTTGCGTCACCAAGTGTGCCAACAGACTTTGTCAAACTGATTTTCTTCAGTGCAAGTTGCTTATGTGAAACTTGATACCTTCAGCTTGTTGCATTTTACTACCCTTTTATTATTTCTGGTTCACACCTTTTTTCTGTGTTCTTTCAGGGAATGTGAAAAATCAGCAACTGCAGAACTTCTTGCTTTCTGCTGCAGGGTTTGTATGACCAGACACAAAAACTTAAAACAACCTTGGGAGAGTGAATGTGAATTGAGACATGACCAAGCAGGGCATGCGCTGTGTTAGCATTGATTATCAGATGATACCTGAATGAACTGTTGAGTTCAGCAAAAGTTGTAAATTCAGCAGGAGTCAGGGCAGCATAAATCCATAAGATAAGCTTTTACAGTCTTTAAGATGTATGCTGTGGATTGGGCCAAACAAGGATTGTCTGTCCTTTCCTACTGCAGTTTTCCAGTTAAGACCTGACTGTTTTAAAGTCCTGCAGAACTATTATGGCAAATACTGCAGTTATTTACATCACAATCTGAAACTAGTGACATTGTCTGTTAATTCATTTCATAGTTAGGAAATGGAGGAGTCCTTGTTCTCTGGCTCAGGAATTTTTTTGAGCCCCCTCAGCAGTCATTCACAGACCAGAGCTCTCCAGCCTTTACAGGAACCAAGCACAGGTGGAACATGAGAGAAGACCAAGAAAAAAAAATCTTTAAATCTTCTTTTGTTTGTTTGTTTGCTTAAAAAGCACACAGGAGAATGTGTCATAGAGGAACTGCATTCCAGGAAACAGCTAGTATAGCCCATGGTGATGAGGTTTTTGTTTTGCCATCATGTGGTGAGAAAAGTGGTTTGGTGAGTAGTGATGTACTTTTTTTACTATCTCACCAGGTTTACATTTATGAAGATAAATGGCCACCGTTGGTGCTTCTGGCATGCTACTGAGTTGGGGCTGTTGAATGGAAACATCTTGAGAGGAACTTTCACTGGGGTTTGAGCTGAAGAAGCCGTGTTGTGTTAGCTGCCTTTCCTTCTTTGATCATTGAACTTCCTGGCTGAGTCAGAGCTTCCTTTCTTTGGTATCTTGAACACTTGCCCTCGAGTGTACACTGTTAGTAGTGTAAAATTTGCCATCTAGATGAATGACTTTTAAAACTTACCAAATATCAAGGCAATTGGAGGTAGTCAAAGAGAAGAAGACTACTTCTCCCAGGAATAGTTTGGGGTTTTTTTGTTTGTTTTTTAAGAACTTCTGTAGAACATAGGCTGCACTTCAAAATTACTACATCGGGGGATGAATAAACAGAACTCCCCCACAACCCTTCAGAACAATAAATTTGGTTACAAAAGTAGCCATGGTACATCCATCAGGTCTTCAAGTAGAAGCAAAATGAGTCACCTGCAAATTAACCCTAGCATTTCTCATATGTACTCATATTTCTTAATAGCAGTAACAAAAAGCTTGATAATATTGTTCTCTGTAGTGAGAGATTAAAATATTCTTTGCTGTTTACTGCAGGGGTTTTGTGCCTCTTTGGGAAAATAAGTGAAATCTCACAGGCATCTGTGCCTATTAAATAGGGGACCTCTATTTGTTGCTGTAGTTACTGGGAAAACAGACTAATTTGGGATTACCTTTTTACCTAAAGTTGGTGTGTATTCACCTTTAAGCAAAGTACAAACAATATTAACACTTCAGTATCTGAAATACATCAATTCAACACAGGCAGCTAGAAGGGAACAGAACTTCTTGGTGGTCATGGATGTGTCAAGTAGCAATCGAGTAATCAATAAAGCATTCAAGGCTTAATACTAGAAATTTGCATCAACTTAATTATTGATATAGTATTAAAGCAGTTTAGACAAATCACTGCTAGATGTGATATGCTTCTGAAAATTTATTTTCCGTTCATAATCAGTTCAGGGTTATTTAAACTAAGGTTTCCTGACATATTCACATTTGTGTTTGTACTGATCACTAAAATAATTCCAAAAATGGATTGAGAAAATTGCACAATTTGTTTCTGTGGATATGGACTTAGTTGTGGTTTTTCTTTCTCCAGTTCCCTTAAAAATTCAGACTACTCATAACCCTACCTGCTGTAGTGACTTGGCTTTTGAAGTATTACTGAGTGAATAGAAACAGATTCTCTCTCTCCTTCTCCCTTTACCCCTCCCTCCCCCCCCGTTTGCAATGTTTTATGGTTGTGAGTGTGAGTCCCATTTTAGCAAATCAGTTTTATCAAATTATTCTTTCAAGCAACTTTCACAACAGGATGCCCAGAGCACGCCTGTCTCTGAGGATAGCTGGCCCTATGCTCTTTCAGTATAAAATTAACCTTTGACTTCATGCTCACAGTCAACAAAGCAGGTTGATTGTTTAGTTTAATTCCTTAAGTTTTTATCACTTGTGCAAGGAAAGAGACTTGTGAATTAAGGAATCATTGCCAAGTCTGGAGAGAACTGTAATGGAAAAGTCTGAGCTGTGAATTGTCGGTTTTGTCCTAATAGGATGCTAACTCTGAAGCAGCATCATTTAATTTGTGTATTAATGCTTTTAAGCTTATTGCTTGTATTTGTCTCAGTTGATGTTTCAGGTTAGTTTTCTGATTATTTTACTAGTTCTCCCCTTCATTGATCAATATGCTTGTAGAAGTGGGATATTCAAGTCTGCCATCCGTCCCATATCCTGCAGAGCTTAGTAATAGCAGCTTTCCAGTTAAACTTTGGTTTCTCTTTGGGATTTCCACAAGAATATGATTTTTTTTCCCCTGGGTTTTGGGGGGGGGTTGCATGGTTTTTGGTGGTTTGTTTGGGTTTCTTTAATGAGAATGTAACTTGCCAGCCTAAACATGATGATAAGATAGATCTGTGGGTGTGCTCTTCATTTTGCAATGAATTTGCAAGGGGGTAGTTTCACATGACTCTCCCTGTAAATGTGCCCCACCCTTCATTTAGTGATCCTGGAAGAAACTTGCTGTGTGTATTTTCCTACTATTTTTCTAGTGGCTGCTATTGGCCTGTGTTACCTGCTGCATGGTTTAGGAGAGTAAAAAAACACAGGGTGTCATTGCTTATGTCCTGACCATCAGCACAGGCTGCTCTGTGAACAAAAAGATACAGAGAAAGAGGAAGGAAAGAGGGCAAAGGGATAGAAGGAAAATGAGTTTGGGAAGAAATAGGGAGACAAGCAGCTTATCTGAGAATATGGCAGGTAGCATTGGCATTGCTAACATCAAGAACTGAAAGGTATGAAACCCATTTTAAACCATATTTTAACTATTGAACAGATAATTTAAAGGAGGGAATTAAGTAAGCAAAAATTTAGGAGGAAACTTTCACCTCTTGTTTCATCCCTCATTCTAGGTTAAAATTTTGTGTGTGCCTGCATTTATATCTCGGATAGAATTAGGTTCTTTTTACTCTATCCTGACTCCTACAATTCAGGAATTTTTATTCTTTACTCATTTCTAAAGTAGAACTATCTTTTCCTAACCCTCATGCATTCATTTGACTCTTGGATTGAGTGCCCCAATGACTTGTTTATTCAAAGAAACCTGATTTCTTGCTAAGGTTCTTAGAGAAATGGCTTAACAGTACTTTCTCAGAGCTTGCATATGGAGATTAGGGTAACTGTCTTGAATATCAGCTGATACAGCTGTCAAAAATGTGCACAAAATTTCAGACACAAAATGTCTTTTATAGACAACATGTGCTCAGAAGATGCCTCAGTGTAACTTTCTAGTTAAAATAAGTTCTCAAAATATAGAAGGACTCTGTTACACTGGGACACTGTAACTTGTCACTAGCACAAGCTATTTATGTCTGATAAATGTAGTAAAATATCAGAATACTTAAGCACTTGTTACCTTCTGTGATTTTAAGAAGTGCTGGTAGAAATAATACACTGCTTTTAATTGGGATTTTTGGTCTGTGTACTAGAAAAAAATACATAAAAGGCAGTCTTACAAACTATTCCATTACTGGCAGTGCAATCCATAAATAAGCCAGTTTTGGAATAAATCCAAAACAAGAGCATAAGGGGAAAGGTATTGTTGGATGGTGTAGTGAAATGGGATGGGTTTTTTCACCTTGGGGATTGTTTGCTGAAAATAGCGGATGTCCTACCATTAAGCTAAAACATAATATGTTTAAACATCCTTCTACCTGCGCGTGAGAGTACCTTATTTCAAGGTCTTGGGTCACTGAAGTGTCATGTTGTAGCTACTTCTAGAAGGAGGGCTTTAAAAGGGGGAGAGGGGGAGAAGTCAAAGATTAATGTTTTTTTGCGGAGTAGCTATTACCAGGATTTGTAAACAGTCTGTAATGGGAACAACTTTAAATGAGGTTTTGTAAGGCTTGCTTGGAAATAGTAGGAGGCAAATTCCCACATTGTGAAATGGTGACAGTAAATGACACACCAGACAGTGTGTGCAACATTAAACGGGAGTGAGGAGAAGAGTGGAACATGACAGCTATGGCAGGACAGCAGGAGGAAGTAAAAATATGCTTATGTATACATGCATACAAGTATGCCTCTATAATAAAATACATAAAAAAGGAGCAAAACATATGCCCTGGAAAAGGACGAAATGTGTGGAGAAGCATTAAAGTGGAGTGAGCTGAAACTGGAAGTTATGATTGATCAAGGGAACT
Source organism: Psittacula echo (assembly GCF_963264785.1). Classification (NCBI taxonomy): domain Eukaryota; kingdom Metazoa; phylum Chordata; class Aves; order Psittaciformes; family Psittacidae; genus Psittacula; species Psittacula echo. The sequence goes on along the minus strand of NC_137738.1, from coordinate 30,495,813 downwards.
GTTTACCAAAATGTTTGAAAGCTGATTTGATCTCTGAGAACCTGAGAAAATGGCAAATCAGTTATTCACATGTGATAGTCCTTTTCACAGATAGCAGAGGGATTCTGATAGATGTTGTTGAGTGCCACTGTGTCTGGTAGCTTACAGCTTATCCACAGAAAAAGCCAGAATTTCATAATGGATAACTGGTTGTGTTACATTGGAGGGTTAAGTCAGGAAAGGAATGGGTGATGAAATCGACCTCTTTGCAACTTCTGGAGTTATTTAACTTAGATTCTGAGTAGCTTTTATCTAGTATTCTTCTATTGCTTGTGCCCTGAATGCTTTATCTGAATTCAGTTGATTAAATTACTGTGTTTAATTGGCCTTGCAGCTCTTTGTGTGTGTTCTGATTTGTGATCAGCAGTGCTGAGGGTGGCTTTGGTTGCTGGATGTTTATTCGGCTTTTCCAAATGCTCCTGTATGGAAGCATGAAGAGTGCAGGCTGAACTGCCTTTCTGAATTGTCCCTGCTCACCTTGCAAATACACGTGTAAAAAGAGAACATGCAGGTCACTTCTCACGTTACAGTAATTTGGAAAGCCTCCTACGATTGAATTTTCCCTTCAGTTTGTCTCCAGTTTTTGGGGGTATTTCAGCTGTCATCTGTTATTCAAATCTGTGTTCTCTTCGATTTAGACTTTTTCTTTGATCCAGATGGTGTCTAAATTTGCTGCTTCCCGCATATCTTCATAGGATGAGGTCCTGGCCCTGTAGAGGGCAGCTGAGGTTTTTAAGATTATTTTAATGAAACCAGGATTCTGCTTCTGGTACCCTTGGGTGCGTTCACATTTTCTCACTTTTCACACTGGCAAAACTGTTGTCTAATGCTTGCAGCATGATCTGACAGTGTCACCTCTTTGTTTCTCTTGAAGTGACACCATCCCCATAGAATGGCTCTGTTAGAGTCATGTCTGTCCCTTTAATGTCCTCCTTTGGCACTTTTCTCTGTCCATAGGTCAGGGATCCACATGCATTGATTTTGTCTTCAGAACTCTTTTTAGCTTAGTCCTACCCTGGCTGTTTGTTCCAGGCTTGATTCTGCTTTTTTTCCACCGACAGTGCCAACTTCAGCTTTCTACTTACAAAGTTTTCCCGCATGCTTTCCTCAGATCTGCTCTCTGCACATAAGGAAAAACTGACAACCTGTGAAATCGCTGTCTGAACATTCAGACTCTTTCTTAGATCTCACCTTTGCAGTAATGCATACAGAAAATTACCATCTGCCAAGTAGGTAGGGAGAGGTAATTGTGACAGGTGGCTGCAGATGGCATACAGATCTGGTACAAGCTATGTTTGTTATCCCATCTTTTATTTCCTTGCCAACACACCAACTCCTTTTGTTCCTCTGAATCCTTTGCTTTTAGAGGGTAAATTCTAACCTGCATGTCTTAAGGAGCCTGTTCACTAATTACCACAAAATAGAGAAGTGGGAAATTCCATTTTAAACAATAATCTACTGTTGCTATTAAGATGAAACAAAGGAAATTTCTTTTGGAAATTACTGGATTTTGGTAGGTGATCTGCGCTGCTTTTGATTTATCTGCAGTCTTGTTCTTTGTATTGTGCCTTTGTGGACTTGTGAAATACTAATTTGCACTCTCCATCGTACAAGTGCTGTCTTTTAAAAGCTCTGTTTGCGTTGGAACAGACCTGCCAAGGTCATCTAGTCCAACCCCCCCACAATGAGTAGGGGTACCTTCAACCAGATCAGGTTGCTCAGAAGCACATCCAGCCCAGCCTTGAATGTTTCTAGGGATGGAGCATACACCACAAATCTGAGCAACCTGCTCCAGTGTTTCCCCACCCTCATTGTAAAAAATGTCTTCCTCATATCTAGTCTAAATGTACCCTCTTTTAGTTTCAGACCATTACCCCTTGTCCTACTGCAACAGGCCCTATTAAGATATTTGTCCCCATCTTCCTTGTAGGCCTCTTTCAGGTACTGTAAGGCTGCAGTAAGGACTCCTGAGAGCCTTTTCTTCTCCAGCCTGAACAAGCCCGACTGTCTCAACCTGTCTTCATAGGAGAGGTACTACAGCCCTGTGATTGTTTCTGTGGCTCTCCTCTGGATGTGCTTCAACAGGTCCATGTCTTTCCTGTGCTGGGGACTCCAGAGCTGAACTCAGTACTTCAAGCGGGATATCACAAAAGCAGAGGAGAATCAATCTCCCTTGACCTGCTGTCACGCTCCTTTTGATGCAGCCCAGGATACGGTCAGCTTTCTTAGCTGCAAGCACACACTGCCGCTCATGTCCAGTTTTTCATCCAGCAGTACCCATAAGTCCTTCTCCTCTGGGCTGCTCTCAATGCCTTCATCCCCCAGCCTGTATTGAAACTGGGGAGTGCCTCGACCCACATGCGGGATTCTGCACTTGCCCTTATTGAACCTTGTTAAACATGGTCCCACTTCTTGAGTTTGTCCAGGTCCTATTGGATGGCATCCCACCCCTCAGGCTTGTCAACTGCACCACTCAGCTTGGTGTCATCTGCAAACTCGCTGAGGCTGCACTTGATCCCACTATGTCATTGATGAAGGTATTGAACAGTACTGATCCCATTGAAGACCTCTGAGGAACATCATGGGGAGCTGCTGTTCAGTATGTTTCCAAGAGTAATGTGATGCTTTGTGCTAAATTACAGCAGGTTCTGAATGAAAAATGCAGTTGGAGTAAAAATTTGAAAATGTTTATCTGCTGTGCTCTTGGTCTGGTTTTTGTACTTCAGAAGCGTGCTATGTTAGATTATGTTTCAGTGTTATTTCTGGGTTATCTTAGTTTTCACTTCTTCCTAGTAACCTTAAAATAGTCTCACTTAAAAGATTTCTAAAAAAATAAATAATGTGAGCATGGATCATTGCTGGAAAGTTTGAATTAACTATCTTAATTGTGCTATTTTTGCAGGACTTCAGGAGTACGTTGAGGCGGTCTCATTTCAGTATTTTATCAAAACACGCTCTTTGATTAGTGTTGAAGAGATCAACAAACAACTAATATTTACAGCAGAAGACAGAGAAGAAACAACAAACACGGTAAAAATATTTCTTTTCTCATGTGACAAACACCTTTCTGGAATGGAAATGCAATGAGTAAGCTCAGTCACATTTTTGGCATCTGATTAAATAAGGCCAGTTAGTGGAATAATATTAGATATACATGTGGACTTTGACTCGTTCAAAACATACTTTTTATTCTGACAAGTAGTAAACTAAATCTGTGGGATACAAGTTTATAATTTTCACATCCTTCTTATTCAGAGCAAGCTGAACTCCTGGTAGGGGGAAGGATCCCGGATAGTGAAATACCAGCAAACAAATACAGAGGAGGGATTTTTAAATGTCTGGGACTGCCTGTAAGGCCTACTGATAAGTATCACTATACTGGTGTAATAGTGATGTAGCAGGATGAACTCTGCGAATGAAATCTTGCTGCTGGTACTGAACTAGTCACAAAAGGCACTGTATTCACCTTCTGTTAAAATGTACTGTGTGTGTCTTAGCTCATTTGTAGTCTTCCTGGAGTTGATCTTGATGCTTTCCCTCAGAGGACCATCATACCTTACCCCTAGTACCGTATCTGCTGTTTCTTGGCTTGCCCGTACTCCTACCCTGCACTAAATAGAACTTTTTGCTTAGGGACAAACTACTGCCACTGACCACAGTAAACTGGGTTCAGTTTGATTGTTGACAGAGCACAAAAGGCAGTTTTATAGTGATACACAGAAATGCACATGCAGTACATGTGCAGTGTAGAGTAATGCACAGCTTGAGATGAATTCCTAAGTCTGCTTCTGTTGAAGAGATTCTGCTGTAAAGCACTTCTGATTCTTTTTCATTCTCTTGGTAAGATATTTCCAAAGAAGCCATGTTTTCAGCTTAAGTTTATTTGTCCTTACCAGAGGCAAACCCGTTGTGGCACACTTGTTTTAACAAGTTGTGGAGTTATTAACCCCTGCATACATGCCTCTGACCAGATTTGTGAATTTGAATGGATAGCATGGGAGCAAGGGGCCAGCAATAATCCTGTGTTGTCTCCCACATTCCAATATTTTGGCAATAAAAATCTTTTGAAACTTGGAAAAGGAACAAATCTGTAACTTTGTGATGAGTTTTCTTCATGAAGTATTTTTTAGCTATTTTAATGAGTTCAGTTGATATAAAATACATCTGAAAGAGCTATACCTATCAGCTTCTGGTAGAAGATACATTTTGAAATTCAAGATATTACTGTAAAATTATGATTGATTTTCATAATGCTGATACTTTGATTCTTGATTGCTTTGATAACTTTGGATAGACCATTTAGGGAAAATTTAAATCTATTAGGCTGAGACCTATCAGCCAAAAAGAAGAAAAAGCAAAAAAAGCAACTGCAAATAATTGTTAGTACAAAGACGTGATAATTCTGTTTCAAATAAAGATGGTAGTAGCAGGGTATGTTTATCATGTTTGCTAGAATGGAAATCTCATTTCCAGTGGAAATGATGCTTTCATACCTTCTGGTATGCTGGAAGGAGGTTCGTAATTCAGAAATCAGACTGTGTGGAAGTGCCATGCAATTTAATTTTCCAGACTGTTTTCAATTACCAGTTATGTCAGATAAGTCAGTGTGTATTTGAACCATTATAGGCTGCTTTTTCATGTTTCTCTATACTGGACTTTGTCCTGCCCTCAGAACTCCAGTTCCCATGATAAACAACCGTGTACTTGGAGCCTGAAGATAACACCTGTCGATTACCTGCTGGGAGTAGCTGATCTAACTGGAGAGCTGATGCGGCTGTGCATCAGCAGCGTTGGAAATGGTGACATAGACACACCTTTTGAACTGAGCCAGTTCTTACGTCAGATTTATGATGGTTTTACTTTCATTGGCAACACTGGACCTTACGAAGTATCTAAGAAGCTGTATACCTTGAAACAGAGTCTGGCAAAAGTAGAGAGTGCCTGCTACACATTAAAAGTACGGGGATCTGAAATCCCAAAGCACATGCTGGCTGATGTGTTCTCCACCAAAACAGAATTGATTGATGATGATAGTCTTCCTTAAAATAAGGAGACTGTTGCAACGCAGAAGGGGAGAGGACTTAGGGGAAGCTTTCTAGTTACGGTTTGTGGGGTTTGACTCTTCTCAAAGCTTTTTAGGTAGAGACGTTTGTAGTTTTATCTAAGAGAATATTGTTTGCAGTGGTTAATTTGTAACCGAACATACTTTTTCTGATGTGCAAGAGAACAAATGTTTGACTTTGTCCTTTCAGTTTGGAATTTCCTGTATTGCTCCATTGTATCTTCCTTCAGAATTAACCAGAATTTCCACTGCAGTCTACACCAGTGGCTGTCCTTCGTGTGAGTCACGTCAAATTATTGTGTTTGTTGTTAACAGTTTTTGGCAAGCACAGCAGTGGAATAAAAATGGTGAGGTACTGTTATTTAGCATTATCCATGTATTTCTGCTGACCTGTTTTTTGAGTATTTGGGTTCTATACTCATACCTAAAATAATGTACCTATCTATGTGCAAGTTCATTCCTTGTCTTGAAACTGAGGTCGTCTCAAAGGTGCCATGTAACTGTAAGTTTTTTCTGATTAATGCTTTTGCGAATGAAACTGAAACTAGGTCAACTTTTTGCCAGTTGAGAGTGAAGCTAATCACAACAGGTAAATACTGCTGTGCACTTGTTATTTTGGGGCTCTGTTTAAATTGAGCTTTGTTCAAGTTAACACTGGTACTTCACAGTTTTGACATGAGCTAGAAAATCCACAAAAATAAAATTGTGGAATATATTGGTTTGCATTTTTTGTAATACAGTTTAATGCAGAATCTGACATCTTTCTGTCTGTAGACAAAAGCATAAGACTTTCCAAGTAGCAGGTTTTGGCCAAAACAAATGCAGTGTGGTATTGGAAGTCTGTTCTCCACTGCTCGTGCTGCCCTGAGGACCTCCAGTGGGGTTGAACTGGTGTAAATGGGAAAGGGCTAGCCAAGCTTTAAAAATCTGTTAGCAGGAACTATATCATGTGCATGTTCCTATGGAAAGGAAATTGCAAACAGAAATAAGGCAGACATTCTGACTTCCACATTTATCTTTGAGGTGAGTATGTCACCACTGGCAAAAAATCAGGGCTTTCTGCCGGTGTCTGAAGTTATGAAAGTCTGATAATGTACATTATGCTAAAGGAAAACAGATAAAACAACATGATCTTTAGACTCCAGGAAATAGGCCTCCCAACTGTATTTGAAAATACTGCATGTTCTTTATTTCCACTTCCATATACTGTGATAGTGCCAATATTTTTCCCATGAGCGTGTTCTGAATAGCTGGGACCATCTGATACATGGATAGGAATGGGTAAATACATTTCTATCACATTTTTCCATTGTTTCCACATAGAGCAATATATGGTGGGTTGAACAAGGAGTGGCTTTTTTCCTATTGTTAAATACTATTTTTTACAATAAAGTCTAAAAACTAGTCACTGCCTGTACTTGGTCCTTTTGCCTGTTGGTCCCAGCAGTAATAATGGTGCGAGTTTCCCACTGTGCAAGGCTGGACTTGTAAGTTTCACTCCATTCCTATGTCTGTACTTGGAGGGACACTTTCTAATCCTGAATCTCTTTTCTCTTTCTCCCTTAACTTTATTCTGTGAAGTCTAAAAACGAGCTAGGAGAGAAACTTCATGTGATCCTCTTGTATTAAAAAAATGCAAAGGATTCAGATGACAAAACAAGTTTATCACTGGAATAAATCTGTAATGGCATCCACATTTTTACATCTCTCCTTGACTTTTACTTGTTTCTTATGGGAAGAGAGAAAAGAAAGGAAAAGGATATTTTTTTTTATAAGTTTTTTTTTTTATTATTATTTTCTTCCTTCCTCCTCTCCTCCCCTCCAAATGTAAGCATCCAGTATTTCAGTTGATGCAGGTAAAGAGCATATGGTCCTGTGTCTTTTGGCACAGCTATATTTACTGCAAGTAACTGCTTGTTGAGTGTATGTGTGTGAAGTGAAAGCAGGTATTATTACAGGTATTATGTGATATTAAAAAAAGGTCTGTCAGTCTCTTGTCTGTCCTAGCAGCTATCAGGTGGAATTTAAAACTGTTCATGGCACAGTTTGAAAAGGGCTGAGATGAACTCCAGCACGTGGCAGCGCTTGGCTGAGTTGTGTTCTGCTTCTGTCCGTGGAATGAGCCCACAGCGGCCACAGCTGTAGTCAAAGAGCTCCTGCTTTTGTACAGTCATTCATTATCTTAAAATTACAGATACCTATAAAGAATACTTTTTTCCCCCCTAGCAATCTTTATGTTAGAGGTTTTTGCAAACAAATCATACTGTTTCTAATGATTTTGAAAAATAAATTTTCTACAAGGTGAGAGAGAACTTCTTAATGACAGAAATGATCTCTAAACTTCAGGCTGTCTGCCTGGAATCAGAAGCTGTGAATAATTTCTACTAAGGAGCAAAGTGTATATGTGGTGTATTAAAACACCAGCACAGATGGGAAATAGCTAATGGCCTGCAAATGTCCTGCTCAAGGAAATATTTTCCCCAAAAAAACAATTACCGTGTAGCTATTTGAAAAGTGACAGGCATTTATCAGCAAAACACGCTTTTAAACAAGCAATGGCAATTTTCCCATTTCTTATCCCATTACTCTGTGGAGCTATTGATACGCTTGGTCTATGGCCAGAACCGGACTACGTCATAGCAGATGTTTCACAAGGGCAACTCTGCATATTAAAGATCGTTTGCTTTTCTACAATCTCCTTTCTCAGAAATGATTTTTCTTTACGTGTTCACTTTTTTCCTGACTATTAATTTGTAGTGAGGAAAATAAAGCCAACCACAATTTGCTTTCCAGAACTGCCAGAGAAGTTATGCAAGAGAAACTTCCTGTTGACAGGACACGTATGTCTGTCTACTTAGAGCCCTGCTTACTTGTATTTTTGGTGAGTTTACTGAAAATCAAAAGCAAAATAAAAATTAAAATAGGACCTTTTAGAATATTTAGTTTATTGTGTGCCTAATGGAATTCTATGGACCAGATTCTGGCACTGCCCTCAAAGTGTTTGCACGTTAAGAGTAGGCAGAAGAGTAGCCAAGACAAACAAAAGGAAGATGGTAGCGAGGGAGAGGGAGATGAAGTTGCAGGATTTTTACCAGAAGACTGTGCGTTGTCGTAGGTTGGTTTACCACTTCCCATTCCGGAAAAGAAACTAGTCAAAACTCCAGAAAGCCTGGAGTGTGATAGTAAAGGGTTAGCTGGGAAGGGCGAAGGCGGCGGAGAGGCAAAATGGAAGGAAGTGAGGTAGAGACAAAGGGGGGAAGAGTGGCAAGGAGTGGGACAGCACAGAGGAAGAGCAGGCTGAGCTGCAGGGCAGCGGGTGCTCTTGGGGGTAGGGTGGGACTGGGGAGGACGTGGGACAGGAAGACGGCCCTGCAAGGAACTAGAAACAACACTTCAAAACCAGGTGACTCAGCTATAAAAGAGATTGGAGTTGACCGTAGAAACTGAATTTAAAACAACCAGATGGTTCCCAAGGCATCTATCTATCCTTGGGTTATAAATAAGGGGAACTTGATTTTCTGAGCAGCAGAGAACCTGCGGATCCTGGACTGAGCAGGGCTTGCAGGCTTCCAGCCAGTCTGCTGCAGATCAACAAGCTCTTAGTTCACAGCCACCCAACTTCCCATGCATGTTCCCTTTGCTCCTGAATTGGTAGCCACAAACCTCAATGTGTGAACTACCACCATTTGCGTGTTAGAGGCATGGTTAGATAGTTTTCCACATAAAGGAATACTTACTTTGACCACTGTTTCCTTGTGTGCTGTTTACTTGTCCGTTTCGCTGTCATTGCTGTGTCAACCCCCTCTGTTTTTTCCCTTTCTTATCCTTTCTTAGGCAGTACCATTCTTTTGAGCCATTGCCCATGTCCATCCTAGGGCTCCGTCCTTTCCTGGTTTAGCTGGAATCCTGGGGTAAAACGTCTCCATGCAGGAAGAGGAATCGGTTAGTTTCTGAAGTAAGTTTGTCTGTTTGCGCCTTCAACTTCGGAAACAGTGCTCTGGCTGTGAGGGGAGAGGCCTGGTACATACGTCCCCGGCCTTGGTGCCATGTGTCAGGATGGATGGATGGCTGGGCAGATCTCATGCTGCTTTTGCTGGTGAGCAAATCTTAGTCTGAGGTTTGCAATCATCATGAGCCAAGGTAAATTGCCTACAAACATAAAAGATGTTTCTTCTCCAGTTCTGAGGAAGGTTGTCTTTGAGGAGTCTGATTTCCCACCAACTCTACCTCTTTTACCTGACCTATTATCCCTTTGAAAGGCCCATTTGCAGAGCATAGCAGAAGAGGCTTGCTTCTGACTTCTGGAGCCAGTCATGGCTCCCTGAACCCTGGCGGTGAGTGATGTGGTGCCTCCTTTCCCAGCTCCTCCCACAGGCTGGGCAGGCTGGCGCTGGTGTCCCTGTGCACACACATGGGCTCATCCTCTTTTTTTTTTCCCCCCTTCTAGTGGTGGTATTTTCATGTCACGCAGATGTTCATTCCTCCCAAAGAAAGAAGCTGTTGTGCGTGCTTTGCTCCTCCACTGACACAACAGGTCAGATGGCTTCTTGAGCCCATCATAAACTTTCTTGGCTGCTGGTGCAGTGCAGGTTTTATGGGACATCATCTGTCTCCGGGAGTTTCTCCCACAGCCCTGTACTTTCCTGCAGCCTTGCCAGGCCCCTTTTAATCCAAAATGGTCTGACCACTTTCACTGAATTCTTCCTCAAGGTCCTCTCTTCTGGGGCCCCCACAAGAAGAGCTGACAAAGCTATGTGGAAATAGCCCAGGGTTTTGTTAAAATGAGGTTTTGCATGCTTGGGAACAGGAACCAGGAGGGCAAAGGATGCATGTGAATAGACCGAGGTGTTTTGATGTCACAGGAATATTGTTCAGTGCTGTCAGTCTCATTCTAGGAGTGGGGGTTGTTCCTCTCCTTGCAGTAAGGACGGCTGGCTGTTTTGCTTTGCGCACCTAAAGGGAGAGGTGGCAGATGAGATGCTAGGGCTGTAAGGGAAGATGGGTAAGACGAAGCAGTGTAAGGTCACACAGCAGATCAGTCTGGAGCCTCCCCGCACCCAGCACCTCGAGCTCCCCACACCCAGCAGCGGGCAGCCGGGTCCGGTGTGTGCTGACACCTCGTGGTACAAAACGTTGCCTTTGCCTTCCCCCAGACCTTTTTCTCCCACTTTTCGGCTCAGCCTTTACGCACGGAGGCTCCCGGTTGATGTGCTGCTGAAGAAACGTTGCTTTACAGGAGCAAAGCAGCGATAAGCAGTTGATTTCAATTATTATTGCTTAATTTGAGCTACTGCTGCGCTGTCCTACAAACTTGCAGTTACAGCAATGTTCTTAAATCACGTGAGATCAGTTGAGATTCTTACCTCTCTGTAAAGCCTTTATCATCTATTAAATGTTGGGGTAGTGTTCGCCAGGGTCCTGCATTTAAAAAGAAGGGGAATCGCGGGTATTTGTGGCAAAAGACCTGAGAGCGTGTGTAAACATTCATAGTAAAGAACATAAAAGGTTTAAACCCAACCTTACCAGGGCCTGCGTTCTACAGGAACTGATCTGGAAAAGCAGGGCACCTATAAGATTTCAATAAATTTTAGATATATGCTGTACTTTAACTTTTCTAGGCCTGCCTTCTTACTTAAAGGACGCATATTCGTCAGATATGAGAGAACATATATTTGTTCTGCCACCTAGTGTCCAGCTCTAGAAATACTCAAGCTTGTGGGTTAGAGTTACAAGTGATGCGTTGTTTTCTCTTTAAGTTCTTCTAAACACAGTTAGTGGTGTGGTTTGAGCTTCAGTTTTATACTCGGGTAGGCCTCTGTTAGCAATAAATTATACTCAGTATAAATTACATTTGTACTATAAGTGCTTTTGGGAATCCCGAGGAATTGCTTATGTTTATTTTGTATCTCATCATATGTGGTATGGTGCTTGAATACAAATAAATAAAAAGCCATAAGAAACTTCGACTGGACATGTTCTTGCAGATTTATGAATTATACAAATACTCTTATTTGAACTAGTACTTTTAAGGAATACTAGTGCTAACAAGGATTTGTAGACTGGAGTCCTAAATTCCTTAGTTTATATTACAATCAAGCTACCCATACAAGAAAATGCAAGCCTTTTTTAGCTGTTGAACTCCTGGTATAAAATCAAATGCTTCTGCATGTGTGAATGTGCCCGTGTACTTCCCTGCTGTGGCTGCCACAGAAAACCTTCAGGTAGAAAGCACAAGAGGCTTCAAACCCAGAGACTTTGTCTGTAGCATAAAAGAACTGGCTGTGCTGCACTTTGTGAACAGAATAGGGCTGGGGTTGATGTTTAAGCCCTGAGACGTTGCCCAGTTGATGCTAAAGGTGAGTTGGTCCCTCTTCTTGTCCTGGTCCATCAGCTCTTCCTTACCTGTGCTGCTCAGAGGTGCCCCAGGCTGGGAGAGGTCTGGTATGCACCACAGCAAAGGGGTGATGAAACACCCCTGCAGTGGGCTTTTGGAGGGGATAACACAACCAGAGTTGTTACTTGGGTTGCCCCAGTGCACCGGTAACAATAAGTTACAAAATCGCATCAACAGGCTTAGAAATGGTGACACTGTCACCACAGATATTGATTTATTCTCCTAAAGGCCATTCAAGGGTAATTTAAGGGTCCTTCTCCTACAGGGCCTATTCATAACTGAGAACCTTCCCCAGGATACCCCCCCTGTGGCTGAAACCCATTGTACAGCACACAGTTCCTGCTTGTCCTACACCTAACTCCAGGGTGTTGGGCTATCACACTTGTAAACCTGTGAGCAAGGCTGGTGTGTCTGAACTGCAGACATCAACTGCTGCCCAGGCACTCTGCAATACAAAATTAGCCCTGTTTTATGTTATATTGTCGCAGTTGTATCTGAGCATCTTTGGCTTTTTGTAGCTTAGCTGGGGGCCAGATACTCCATTAATGTTAACTGCTTTCTGGATTACAGCCACAAGAGGAAGGAGCTGCTAGTTTGTTTTAGAGCAGTTCCTGTGCCTGTGGAAGATCACAGTTTTCAGAGGGATTTATGTCTTTTTCCACCACAGCTTAACGAAGACTGAGATTTTGTATGAACTTCTGAATATATGGGATCCAACTTGCACTGTGGATAAAGCTAGGAGAGAATTGATGACCTCCTGGTCTTCTGGATAAACTCGGGTGAGATTCCAGCTGTTGTCTTCAGTAAAAACACCTTGAAATCCCTAGCCCTGGCGGGGAAGTTAGTGGCATCCCTCACCTGCTGAACCTCAACAGCCACATCCTGCTGCTCTCTCTCAGGTTAAAGCTCTCCCTGAAGTTATCAGGGGCTCTGAGATTGTTGCTCCCTCTGGGCAGCAGGGAAACAGAGATATAGGCATATAGGCATTTACAAAGGTGTCTCCGCATCTTGGCAGCCTCTCCATGATTCGCCTTTGGCCTTGCTTCTTTTCCAGTTTTGGTTTCCTTTACTTTTGGAGTCACATTTTGCTGTAGGGTGTTACCATGGGGGTTTGCTGATGCAGCACCTGAAAACAGAATAACTGGTGTATGAGTACATACTTGTATTTTTGTCTTATTTACTGCCTGCTTCCCTCTCCACTTGTGCACATACAAGGAGCACACCTGTAAAGACTTGGAGAAGGAGGTGAGCTGTGAGGTGAGAGTTTCCTCACAATAAGATATTCACTGCAGTAAAGACAACAGTTGACTGAAAAAATGCAGAAGAGCATTACGAGACTGCAGAGTGACAGGATGGGGAAGCAGATTGAGTGTAGGTAGATGTGAAGTGATACACATAGGGAAAAATAATCTCTGTGTGCCCCCTTCAAGATCAAAATATTGTGATTTTTCTTTCCGTGAGTATCAAATCAATGCTTGTCAGCAAGAAAAAAAATCCAGTCAAATGTTAGGAATTATTAGGAAAGGACTAGAAATAAAGACAAGGGTATGCTGTACAAATGTCACTGTATGAATCCCAGGGTCACCTGCTTTTGAGTGTGACTCTGATCCCTCATCTCAAAAAGGATAAAGCAGAACTGCACAAAGGTTCAGAGAAGGGCAGAAAGGGTGACCAAAGTTAGGGATCAGATTCTCTATGAAAGGAAACTATGGAAGTCCAGTGGGCTGTAATCCTTCAGCCTGGAAAAACTACATTAGAGAGGGTATAATAGAGGTCTATGGAATTATGTCTGCCATAAGGAAGGTGGATATGGAGGAACCTTTCACTGTCTCTGCCAAGAGAAGAATTAGACACCGTCAACTGCAGCTGTTCATAGCCAGGCTCAAAGCAAGCACCAGGAGCTTGTGCAGTGGGTGAGACCTGGGGAAAACAGCCTGTGCTCTGGGCCAGCTGCTGCTGTTGGTGTTTCCTTCCTTCCTTTCAAGGAGGGAGATGCAGCAGGTCTTCTGAAAGGCCCATTTGTGCAGAGGCAGCCATAGATATGGGGAGGAAGGATGCTGTGGCCATACTTACTCTGTCACGTGTTTCAGCTCAGGAGAATAGAGTTTAAATAAGGTTTCTCAGGTCATTGAAGCCAAATGCTTTCTACCAGAGCTAGCTATGTCTTATACCTTTCACCTTAAGCTCCCCCAGCAAACCAGTTGGGCTTCTCACACAGGGCTCAGGACCAGGAGGAGGACAGGGTGAAGGTGGCCACAGCTCCTACACACAGCCCTGAGAAGTGGTGGGGATCCAGACTATGCATGTAGCAATGTGCAGGAGAGACAACTTGGGCACCTCAGCACAAAGCTACAACTGGACGTGCTTCAAGCACGGCCTTACAGCTCAAACTGGACCCTTACAGCATCCCCAGGCTTGACCTGAGCTCTTGCCTCGCCACAAAACTCGCACCGCTCGAGCTAACGCAGGGTTTGATGTCAATGTCCTTAAGTTGTCTCTGTTTGCAACAGGCTTGTATTGATTTAGGTTAATTTGGTTACCCCCAAAAAGGGTTGTGCTGATTGCTCTAAATAGATTAAATAGTGATTTTAGTTAAACTGGTGGCAGGCTTGTGTGTAGACAGGGCCTGGAGCTTTGTAAGCTAATGACTTGGCAGGAGTGCAATGAGGGTTTTCAGACAGTTGAGACTAAGCTGTTTTAAATATAAGACCATAAGTTTTACTATTCTAGTAAATGGTCCCCAAATGTGATAATTTTCCACCAACTTGGGCTCCTTCTGCATCCTGGCAGATCTCTTTGCTCCCTCTCACTTTTCTGGTAATAATTTGAGAAGTGCTTTTACTCCAAATAGATTTTGGATTAAATCCAAATGTAAAACATGTAAAAATTCCAATTTTTGGCAAGATTTTCTAATTTTTGTCCACCTTCCCAGCCTGCTGAAATTCCCACATCTTTGCCAGTGGGGGAAAAAAAAGTTTGTCTTAATTTTCATAAAGATTCAGATAGAAGAAAAATTCAAATGTGCCTGGCTCCTGTTGACAGCACGGACTTTTCCCCACAAGTGACATATGGGAGGAGGACAGGTCCAGAAACAGCCACTCCTTAACTTCTTCTCTCAGAAAAGAGCAAAGGTGAGATTAGCCGTTGGTCATTAAGTCTTTTGTGCCTCTGTCGTCTCATTGAAGATACTGTATCTGCATAAGGTGTTTCCTGCCTTACTCTGAACCAGCTGACTGCCAAGTGAATCTGCCTGCACAGGTCATTTCTGTACCAAATCCCATTTTGATCCATCTGCTTTGGCTTTTGATGTTTTTTGTTTGTCGGGTTTGGACTGACATTTGAAAAGAACATGACCAAAAAGTCCAAACCAAACAGTCACTAAGCCTTGGTTGTCTTTCAAGGAAGCCTGCTGAGATACTGAATAGCCCTTAGTTCAGAAAGCAACAGTCCAGCAGGTAGGCTGTGATCTCTTTTCTGTCTTGGGCAGGTTCATGTAACCAGAAGCAGAAGGTTGGTGATAAGAATGGAAGAGACCTCATGTATCAGAGGACAGAGAGAACAGGAGGAAGGAAAAGGTCAGGGCTATCATCAGGACAGCAACTAGAGACCAAGAACCTGAATTACCTAGAGGAATGAGTACATAGTATCCCAGTGTACACTAAGATGAATCTTGGAAAGAGGTTTCTATACCACTAGTGCTTGTCGGATCCTGGACTGTTTTATGCATTCCTGGTTCCTGGAAATTGGACTCCAATAACCTGGAGCACATGTAGAGGTGAAGCTATGGGAAAGTGACAAGACACAAATCAGGGGTTAGAGCATTTATGGAAGAGCTGGGTTACCCGCAATGAGTAACAGAGTCTTTGTCCAAAGCATAGACCAAAGAGATCAAACAAATCAGCACCATAAAAGCAAGTGGGTTGCTTGTGACCCAACTGCATCAGCTTGCTGGGTGGGGTGGTCAGTAAGGGATAGGGAAGGGTGAAAGCACAGGCACGAGGCAGTTCCACAGCCATGAACTTGCAGTCTGTGGCAATAAGCACTGTGGAAGCCATCCCCATCTTCACTGACCCCCTTGCCAGAGCAACCTGCCCATGGATGAATGCCCTTTCGCCCCTCCGCCTAACTTGCAATGTGTCCCCAACTGTTCGTGCAACCCCTAGGCCTGCGACTGCGCTCATCCCTCTCACATACACCCTGGTCATGGGCAATGATGTACTGGCATCAAAGGAGCACCGACGAGTTGTTCCTATGTGAGGGAAAGGGAGTGCACTCCATTGTGAACTGAAGATAAGGATACAGAGTGTGGCAAAGAAGGGCCCTGGATGCATATGCTTCCCGGACTCCCATTCATTCTCATTCATCACCCAGAATGTAACATCCAGCCCCTACAAACTAAACCTTCACCAGAAGCCTGGAGCTCTTCCCCATCTTGTATCTGGCTCTACAGCGTCATTGAGTAAGGCTCAGGGGCTGATCACTGAGACGTATTATCCAAGTCCAGAGGCTTGGGGGTAGAGATAATATGATCTGCTTGCCTTGAACACCTGAAATGTAGGTGAACAGATCTTAACTAAACTGACCAAAACATCTGCAGAGAGCCGATGGGACAGCCAGGCTGGGAATAAGGCCATTTTCCCCCTCCTTCCATTTGCCATCAGGTGGTGTCTGAGAGCTCCTTCTGGACAGCCTCAAAGCTACTTCAGGCTCACAGCAGAAAACCTGCCTGTGGGGGATGCCCTGCCCTGGAACACAGCCCTCCCTGGGCTATGAGTGGTAAAACAAACTCTCAGATCAGAATGGCTGGCTTTGCTACAAAAGACTACAAAGCTTACAATGAGTAAAAGAATATCCTACAAAATCCTCCTTCAGACTTCCCTGAGCCTCTTCCATGGAACAATTAGTGGATGCTCTTGTTTTGAACTCTGTGACTCACTCCTGTGATTCTGTTGTGGCCTGGGATCACTCAGTCGCTTAATGCGGCGCGGGGAAACAGGCGATTGTGAGAGTTTCCTCTCTGCCTCCCTCAGCCTCCCGCTGCAGCTCTGCAGCACGTTATTCTTCAGCACCATGCAACCGCAGTCTGGATGCTCGCATCCCACATGTGCTGGCTCAGCCTTAAGGCAACGCTTCCTCACAGTGAGCAGGAAGGTTTCCCAAAGAGAAAAAGCATCTCACTGTGTTTTACAGTACTTTGTAATCCAGCTGCAAGAGCAGGCCTTTTATCAATGGTCTTAATAGTTAAGTTGCGGCTTGGCTCTCCTACAGCTTTATTTCTAATATGGTATATTCACTGTGTGTACATGTGTCTGTGTATTTGTTAAAGCTCCATTAAAGATAATAGACTCTATTAAAGCAATTACACTGGCTAATGGCTCCCACATTATTTCTCTAAACCATATTTAACTTTTCCAGTCAGCAGTGTATTTACTGTTATGAACTAGTGATTTTTAATCACTGGATTTGCACAACATATGCAGTTGTGTAACTTCCCAAGTACACGATAGGTACGACAGGCATTTCACAATTAAACCAAAAGTGTTTCCAGAGACTCCCAGCACCCACAGGATAGGTTTGGATGCCTCTCTGTGCTTACCTTGCCTTGGTCATGCTGTGGTAACTTTGGCAACAGAGCAAGGAAAAGCCCTGAATGATTTTCCAAGTATGCTGCAGCATCCTTCACACAGGGCTCCCTCCAGTCCCGGGGGGGGGGGTGGGTCAGCCAGTGGCTCCTGCAGCCGCAGGCAGCAGCTGCTACTTTGTCAGGGTCTGGGGTTGAGAGCCCCTCTACGTGATGCTCAGTATGCTCACTTGTCTGCTTTTGACCTCCCTCTGCCTGATCTCTTCTCTCAAGCACTGTCCTCCCTTAGTCTCTTTGCTACTTCCTTTCAGTGGTTGCTTTCCCTCTTACCACTCAGCTGAATTTCTTTCAATTTTTTCCCCTTTTCCTCTTTTAGCTTCCCTCTTTCTCTTGCTTTTCCCTCTTCCAAACCACATAGAATCATAGAATCACAGAATAGTTAGGGTTGGAAAGGACCTTAAGATCACATGCACCACTTTCTCCCTTTCTGGTCATTTTCCCGAGGGCTGAATCACAGCAGCTGTGTTTGCATGGCGATTTGTGTGGCTCAGAGTCATCTCCCACAGCTTGGGGCACTCAGCTGAGGAAGGTGACCTTCCTTGGCTCTCCCTGAAGTCAACGGGGAGAGACTGGAGCCTCCAGAAGGTCACTCAGTTTTTAATGCTGTCAAAAGACCTTGTGAAGACTGATCTCCTGCCATGGTCTGCTAATAACTCAAATATCCTAATTTATGAGCTTTGAACTGGAGACAAAAGTTAGTACAAATCCTGCTTTTGTGCAGTCTTTTGGCATATGTCAGATGGATGGGGAGCACAAATCAGAGCATCTTCCCTCTAACCAATGTTGCGCTCCCAGGTGCCAGACTTTCCCCCACCCTAAATTCTCACCTCTGTGCTACAAAGTGGTCTGACTTCAATAAGCCAAGTGAGCGTTTTTGCTCCTATTCCTTTTTCACTCTAAAAATAAGTATCATGTAAGGAATAAGGAAATAAAAGTGAAAAGGGAAGCAAAACTTTCTTTCTCACCCAACCATTTCCAAGCAGGCATCTGCACAGTTTCCACAGCTTTTGTTTGCTGGGAAAATGTCTAGCTTGAACGTTTTGAATGGAGCCATGTTTAGCTTTTTCCATAGAAATCACACAGGAACCATGAACTGCAAATACAGCCTTATCTCCATCCAGACATTTGTTCCCAAAGAGATTTTACCAGTTCTCTATGATCACACTGAGAAAATACAGGCGACATTACAACAACAGAATCTCTCTGTAGGCACGCTCTATTGCATACTAACGTTGCTGACCAGTTGTTACGTGGTAAAGGTCTATTTTCTACGTAGAAATCTAGTCCTATGATCTGCCTGTGAGATTTTGTCATAGTTTTCCTAGGATTTCACCTCCAGGATCATTATTGCTGGACCAGGAACACAAAAGCCTGTGAAGTCACATGCTCCCCCCCATTCCCTGTGCATCTCTTCCCTCCCTTCCCTTTTACAGCACAGGAAGGACGACCACTCTCTCCATGAAGGCTCCTTATCCCCAAGGCAGGCTAGTGGGACCCTGTTTCTCACACTTAGCCCCTCTGTACAGGTCACTGGTGAAGGGAAAACTGTGTCCACATCCACACGTTCTTTGGCCCAGAGAGCTCTTGGGGGTATTTTTGGTTCATTTGATTACTAACCGCAGGACATGCTGTAACAGGAAAGTGTAATTCCTTGGCCTTGTGTCTGACCAAGGTGGCTGTTGTGGTGGTGGCTGCTCCGCTCTCTGTGGCTCTCTGCTCCCCGGCTGCCATCCAGTGTGCAGCTGACCTGGTGGCTTTGATAATCAGACTTTTATTAGCCTGTTAAGTAAATGCTGGCATTGAGCCACTGGCAAGCTGTAAAACTGGCTGAACAATTGGAATAATAATTCACCCACCTTGAATGAGATCCATTTAAACACGGTGCTTATTTCCTGAATGGAAATGAATCTCTTCTAAGGATTTGGTTTAGATTAGTTCACTGCATGGTTTACTTCAGCCTATAATTTTGCCACTGATACATAAAGTAGGTTCATAAATAGAGCAATGGGGTCTTGGCTGGGCTAGGAGATAGTGCTGTGCACTAATGTAAATTATAAATGTAGAGTTAGAAAACCTAACAAGCCCAGCTGGCAAACTTCCATGTATTATCTCACAATAATTGCTTCCAGCCAGTAGATATTTTTGTACAGCAGAAAACAGGTTATTTATATTATATATTTAGCCTAAAACCGTAGTAACATCCTCTGGCAAAGGTATTATCTGATGGTGTCTGAAATGGAACCAGCTTTCCTCTTTCCAGGCATCAACAAATGAAAATCTTTGTGTCACCTCGTGGCATTTCCGGAATTGGAGAATAAAATGAGGAGGATTTTTAATACGTATAATTTATTTCTTAAAAAGTAAATCTATTTTTGACAACCAGGTTTCCCAGAATTGTTATGTGTGGTTTGTATCACTGACCAGAGAAATATTTCCTTTATGATTCTAATCAGGCAGAGACAACAGTACCACCAGCAGGACTGGCTCTTGGTTTAGCACAGTCAGAAAAGAACCTGTGAACAAGCGAGGCACGTGAAGGTCACAGCAGAGGTTATGTTTCTTCCTGTTAGCTCAGAAATGCCTGGATGCCTGCTACGTTGCCCATCTGTGCATTCTCAGGCAAGCACTACAGTAGTGAAGATGCGAGGCCAACAACCGGGAAGACTAACAGGGTATGTTTCAGAAATCTTAGGCAGAGACAAAACTTAGTGAGGGGCCAGGCTCACTACTCAATGTAGCTGTTCCATCTTCCAGTGACAATAAAGAATGAGTGTTGTGGTTTAACCCCATCCAGTGGCTAAGCCCCACACAGACACTTGCTCACTACCTGCCGTGGGATGGAGAGAGAATCAGAAAAGTAAAAGTCAGAAAACTCATGGATTGAGATAAAGACAGTTTAATAGGCTGTGACAGTTTAATAAGCTGTGCATATGAGCAAAGCAAAACTAGGGATTCAATCACTTCCCATCAGCAGGCAGGTGTCCAGCCATCCCCAGGACAGCAGGGCTCCATCACATGTAGTGGTTACTTGGGCAGATAAATGCCATCACTCCAAACGTCCCTCCCTTCCTTCTTCTTCCCTCAGCTTTATGTGCTGAGCATGACACCATATGGTCTGGGATATCCCTTGGGACAGCTGGGGTCAGCTATGCCAGCTCTGTCCCCTCCCTGCTTCTTGTGCAGCCCCAGCCCACTCACTGGTGGGATGGGGTGAGAAGAAAAGGCCTTGACTCTGTGTAAGCACTGCTCAGCAGTGACTAAAGCATCCCTGAATTATCAACACTGTTTCCGGCACAAATCCAAAACAGAGCCCCATACCAGCTACTATGAGGAAAATTAACTCTATCCCAGCCAAAACCAGCACAATGAGAAAGCAGGAGGATGGTACTTGGGATTTATGATCTCAGGTGCCTTCCAGTCTTTCAACAACTTGAGAAGATGTCATGAATATTAAGAAATTAGTTGGCTTGGGTTGCCTGCTCCCTTTCCAGTCACAGGTCATGGCCAAGGAAGTCTCTGCCAGTGTTTGGGTTAGGTGACTATTAAGTCCTGGCACAACCCCAGAAGTTCAGGCTGTGCTAATGACAGTCTCCTCAATAAAGGAGGCTGGCCTCAGGGAACTCAAGGCAGATCAGCTTAACCTCTGCCCTTGACACAGTCACTAAAAATAACTTAATTACTGGTGAAGAACCCAATCAGTTGTGAACTGAAGATGCTGATGTGGAAAGTGCAGAAGGCATTAATGAGGAAAGCCTTGTCTGGCCTGAGGCTCAGTATTCAGTGCTGATGAGAGCAGAAGCTTGGTGGACGTGGACCATCATAATGTAAGGTTTCTGTCAGTTATTTGACCAAGTATCACACAACAGCCTGATTTAATAAAAAATAAAGTAGAACTGTGTAAGACTGAAATATTCAGTAGTCTGAGATCTGGTGGATTGAAAAGGTGCAGTTGTCCAAGGAGAACTGCTAAGGAATGGGAGTTACTGTAGTAATGTCTGCATGGAGCAGTACAAGACTTGTTGCCTTTTTTGTCAAGATCTGAGAATAAACATAACATTTCTGCTAAGACATCAGATAGTACAAATGCTGGCCAGGCGGCAAATAATGATGAAGGGTCCCCTAGAGTGGCCAGGATTGCTCAGTAGACAGCTCATCCAGGCAAGTGATGTCTTAGTACAGTCCTAAGATATCTAGCTAAATTAGACATCTAAAAAGCAGGAACAGAGGCTGGACTTACAGGAGGTGGTTTTCAGAGGGTAAGCAGTAACTCTGAAATACTTTGGAGAGCTCAGAAGAGAGAAGCAACTCAGTAGGAGCTCCCAGTGTGATGGAAGAAAAGGTGTTGACTATCTTTGGATACGCAATTGGTGAGAAGTGGGTAGTGATCAAAGCCCCACATGAAACCATTGCTGGAACATGTATCCCGCTGGAGTGTTCCCACTGAAAAAGAAGACTGAAGAATTTTCTGTCAGCAGATCAGAGAGTCACAGAAATAGTTCAAGAACTGGGAAAAAAGGCCTTTCATCAGCTACTGTAGAGTTCACTTTATTTAGTCAAAGAAAGAAAGTATCAGCCTTCATCAGCTAGGGTAAAAACACTTACATTGGGGTAAAACCACAGGATGGGATTCAATCACCTAAACGGTCACTTGCAGCATGTTAGATGCCAGATGTGTGACTCCTCCTTTGGGCAGGGAAAACGATGAGATAAACTCTCAATGCCCTGCTCAATCCTATGTTCCGGAATCTGCTGGATATGCCACAAGCTTGGATTTAGGCATGTTATGCACTCCAGACATTAAGCCCTTCAGTCTTCCCATGTCAGCGAGCTCCCCCAGCTGCTCTGCAAGCTCTGCAGGTAACAGAAGAGTTGTTATAACACAGCAGCAGAAATCCCCTGGAATTACTGCTAACACGATCACATGCAATCAGAGAATAACCTGCAGTTCCTGACGTAAACTCCAAGGACAGTCTCAGCACAGATGTACATGGATCAAGTTGAATTTGTAGCCAGATCCCATTCTCCAGCTGGAGACCCAATACGCTGGGCTTTCAAACCCCTGACTGTGGTCCTTCTCTGGCACCCCTTGGATTTCTGGCAGGCAGGGAACATGCTTCACATATTTGTACTTTTATTATCTTCTATTTCTGCTTAATACATCATTTAAATGTTCCAACATAAGGTATATTGGCATGAAAATGGGAAAAATAAAGGTGGCAGGCACTCGTTGCCAAGCCTAATGTGTTTGAATGCTTTCTGTGGCTGGGCACATGAGCAGCTCTGAGGGGCCCCTTGCGGCACAGCGCACTTGCCTTCTCAGTGCCCACTGCTCCTTTGAGCACAGCAGTCATGCTGTGGGCAAGCCACAAGATCATCCCTCTGCCAGCGTTTCACGTGTACTGCAGCACCAGCAGGTCATTTGACAGCACTGATGCAGTTAGCTGGGGACTGATAGTGTGGGGAAGCCAGCAAGAGCAGCTACGTCCCAGTGCTATAGGATGGGACAAGCTATTGCCACAGCTCTGTGAAGGTAGGTGGCAGGTGTTTGTGAGGGACTCTGCCAGTGTCACTGTGACTGCCCACACCCCAGGCCTTCCCCTCTATGTGATCCACTCAATCCACACAGGAAAATGGATGAATACAATGGATGTATACAACGATCATCTCATGAGGGAGGTGACATGTTAAGGTCTATTAAAATAACTGCTACAGCCACATAATGATAAGTCCAAATCTGAATTCACACATGCTGTGAAAAAAAAACAACAACTCCCCCAAAATAATAATGACAGTTCAATAGAAAATAATTCTGTATCCAGACGTAAAAAGATGAATGTAGGAAACGTGGTTCCCATAGTGGTTGTACTGTAATGTTTAAAACAACTTGTGACAAGCAGTAGAAACTGAAGAGTGTGAGACTAATAAATTTGAGACAATTTGGGATTTGGGGGGGGTAGTACAGTAAACAGGATAGCTGCTGAGAAAAAAATGCTTATTCTGCTTTTTAAACCACCATTATTCCTGATTTCTCCCAGTTTTGTCCTTAGTAGATATACTGACTTAGAATTATGGCTGGTCCACAGTACTATTGATTAAAGGGCCTAAAGTTCATTTTTAAAGCCTGGAGAACATCAATATGAATTCTGAGCTTGTTTGCGACTGATCAGGTGTCTCTAGGGAAGTTTCAAGTTTTCTTGAACTAATTTAAGTTTATAGGGAGACATTCAGTGAAAATAAACACCCAAAGTCTTAACTCTTTTGATTTGTATATCTACTGGATTAGGCCTTCAAACATTTTTGAGTTATCCATAATATATGAGTCTTAATCCCATAAATATGTTGAACTGAGTGGTAATGAACTATCATCTTTGCTCTTGTTTTGAAGTCTACCCTGACACCAGCTGAGTCACTGTCTTTGGAACAGGATCAGAAAACGATGCCAGCAGCATCTACAGCTGCTCCGTTACAGCTGTGGATGAACAAGGAAAAAGATCACTGTGGAAAGCAAAATGTATTCACCTGTAACAACAATTGGATTAAAGTCTGATCAGTTCCATTCAGATTCGCATGTTTTGTGAAAGTTTTATAAAGTTGATTTTTTTTTTTTTAACAAAATCCTGGGGTAGCTGAAGTCTCTAGGAGTTCTGTGGGAACTCCTAATCACTCGAACTGTGACTTAGCTTTTGCACTAAGCACTTCAATTTATTGACTTATCTATCATAAAGATTACCTGTATGGTAATCATATCACAAAGCAAGTTCCAGAGTTATTACCTTCAGAGTTAAGTAAAGCACAATCAAAGTTAGAACACCTCATTTGGATAGGGCATGGCAGTATATCTAAGCTACGCATTGATTAAAGCTGTGAAAAAAAAATAACTTCAGTTCTGTGGATGAACTAAAGATATATACTTAAAAGTTTTTTGCGGATTAACCCAAAATGCCCTTGCTTTTACTGTTTTCTGATGGAAAACAATCCTTTGGGGATGAACTTCACCACTGAAAGTGAAATGAGTTCTTCTGATTCTGGACATTTAAAGTGAAAATGAAGGAGAAGTGGAAGAAAGTGTTAGTTTTCACTGCAAAGCTGTTACTGAAGGGAAAGAAAAAGTGGTGAGCTGAGCTGTGAGAATATGTAGGTGAAAAGGAAGCAGCTCAGAGGTTGTGGCTCCAGCAGGACCAGGCAATGGAAAAGTATTGGCCAGGATCTGGCTTCTGCAGAGGGCTGCAATGTGAGGAGCAGGAGCCTGCAGCCACAGCAAACCACTGAGCTAAGCTGCCATCTCCCAGCCAGCCATGATTACCTTCATCCCTTATCCTGAGTCTTCTGGTGAGATACGGCAGCTTGGCTGGGTGTCCTACCTCCCCATGGACTGTGCCAGCCCATGCTGCTGCTCTGCCCTAGCCACTCCTGCCTGGCCTCCTATCTCATTGCAGCTTCCCTACTCCATGCTGAATCCATGCTCCAAAAGATGCCATGCAAATGGTTTTCAAAGTGAAGGAGAGATGATGAAAAGAACAGCTTGAGAAAAATCATATTAGAACATGAGGACATGAGCATGATGGCTATTTACTCTTCTGCTGCAGTGCCACACATAAGCATAGCTTAAAAAAAGATTAAGATTAGATTAAAAAGATTAAGATGTCTTGATCCTGGAGAGATAAAATTAGTAAGTCTAACATGTCTGGGCTTTCCTCATTTTTATGCTAGGCAAAGCCTTTTTTTTCCTCCCTGAATTTGACCTGAATTTGCAAGTAGAGTTGGCTTCCCTTCAGTGGTATGTTTTGGTGAGTACATTATTTACTACTGAAATAGAAAAGGTCTCTGGTGTAGCAGTGATGGGGTAAAGAGTGAAAAACAAAGATGAATACAAGAAGAAGAAAAACAGAGTTTGCAGCTGAGCTATGAGATGAAGCAGAGGTCATAAGGGACAGAGCTACAGGAAATCTGTTCACTATGGCAGCAGGTGCAGGGGGGAGCTCTCATACACTGATATCAATTGGAAGCGAAGGTATCACACAAAGAAGCAGCTATGTGTAGACAATGAGAAGCAAAGACGCCAAGATGAGGAGTGGAAAACAGAGGAGGCAATTTTGGGCTTCCATGAGGGCACAGGAAGTTGTTTGAGAAGAGGCAGCAGCCCTGCCCTCAGTACACAAGGGGGATTGTTGGAATTTGGTGTGATTTCTGATGCAGCCTGTAATGCTGTAGTTTCACAGTCGCTTTCAACTGGAGAAAGGACTTTGGTGGGAAAAAAAGAAAAAAAGGTTTAAATCCACATCTGTTCCCAGTTTACTGTAGAGCCAGAGAAACGTTCTTGCAGCACTAAGTGGGCAGTAGTATGGGGAAAGGGAAGGAAGGCTCAATTGGAGAAGTAGTGGAAGGAGTAAGGCAGAGCCATTTCTTTAGGCAGCTGTGCCTGTATACACCATCATAATGAAAATTAAAAATCAAGACATAGCAAAATGTTCCAGCTTCTTAGTCTCTAACTTAAATTAGAAGATAGCCACATAGTATCAGCTGTTAGGTATGTTTTGTGTAATTTCTTACACCATCCATCTCACTCTAAATACTAAGTAGTGCCCAAAAGTGCATTAGGGTAAACTGTAGGTGGGTAGATTTCTCTGTAAGCTCTGGATGTCTCACCATGTCATTTTGATCAGACCTTCCATGCAGGGCACAATTCAAACAGCATTAAAACCCAAGAATACTTCTCTTACCTACCAGAAGTCTATTTGCTTCCTGCATCTTTTTCTCCAGGTGTGTCTAAAGTCTTCTGTAGAAACGACCTGCCATCTCCCTCCAACTCCGTTCCTATAGTCTGACAACTGAATAAGGGTGATTGCCCAAAAGCAGCCCCTTGCTTACTAAAGGAACAGATTGCCATGTTCAATATATAAATATATATCACACACACACACATATTCACACATACTGCTGATTATCTACTGAGGTAGTGACTTACAGTCTGCTGAGATTCCAAGGCCAGGCTGGATGAGGCTTTGAGCAACCTGATCTAGTGGAAGTGTCCCTGCTCAGGGCAGGGGAGTTGGAACTGGGTGATCTTTAAGGTCCCTTCCAATCCAAACCATTCTGTGATTCTATGATTCTGTTGTGGTGGGAATTTTCTGTTAAATATGCACATTAATGTGAGTATACATGAGGCAAGGCAAAGTCACCTGAAGCAGAAGTGTTGAAGTTTCACATAAACTTTAACTCTTGGAACAGATTCAGAACAAATGCAAAGAACCCATTAACAAGGTTGGTTTTGGTTTTTTTTTTTCCTGAATATAGATCATGCCATGCCTCCTTTGATTATTAGTTTAGTTTGATTATTAGTTGCTAAAGGAACAGAGAACACAACAGGAAACATGAATAACAGTACAAATCCATAGCTAACCTCTACCCTTACTTAGCACCATCATCCCAAAAAGCAGAAATAGAAAAATGTAGAGAGGAGCAACAAAGATAATCAAAGGTTTGGAAATGCTTTTGTACAGGGTCAGTTTTTGAGTAGCTCAGCATCCCCCGGTTTGGAAAAGGGATCATAGAATCATAGAATAGTTAGGGTTGGAAAGGACCTTAAGATCATCTAGTTCCAACCCCCCTGTCAAGGGATCACATGATCCCTTTTCATAACACATATGGAAATCATCAGCATCATGGACACATTAGGAAAGCACAATATCTCACAGCTCTCAAAGACAGTGAGCCACAGAGCTCAGAGCTCAGAGCAAGCACAAGGAGCTTGTGCCTTGTGCAGTGGGTAAGACCTTCACGCATGGATGCTGAGTGTGGCAAAAGCTGAAGTGGGCTCAAGGGGAGGCTGGGTGAGCACTTGGAGAGCATGAGAGCCACCGCAGAGTGCTAGCTGAACAAACCAAGCTGAGCTGAGGAAACAACTGAGCAGATATCAGTCAGAGAGTGGGAGAATCCAAAGGGGAAGTTTCGTGTGTGCTGCCTTGTTTCTGCTCATGCTGAGGCAACTGCTATGGGTTTGAGCTGGACACAAGGCTGTGCTAGATGGGCCCTTTGTCTGCATCAGAACAAATGCCTTTTACAACAAATTTCTCTCTGACTGATGGGAGCTAGCACTGACACCATCTGAACCAGACGCACTGCAGCAAGGCTGAAGGAAGGAGAAGGATGTATGGCTATTTTTGGCATGTGAGGCACATCTGCTCTCTCTCTTTCTCACAAGTCAGGAAAGGCACAGACTGGAACCTGAGGTCAAAACTCCCTTTAGCATGTCCTGTATTTCTTAATAAATGGGCTGAAACCAGAGAACATCAGTAAACTGTCAGCTGTTAGAGAAACCTGAGCTTTCTTTTTAGCAACTTTTCTGAATGTTATGAGAACTTCCCTGTGCAGAGGATGGTATTTTTAACTTACAATAGCATTTGATGCATCTGAGAAGGTAGAAGCATTCTCATAGACTAGGATGTATAGAGGTCATCTTGAAAAGCACTGATTTCCCGTGCATGGCTAATATAGTGGATATGATGATCCATGGTTGAAGCAGGTACTACTTTAGCAAAGGTAATAAAAAGCTGTAGTCAGTGGATAGTCATAAGCTTATATAAAGCTTGTAATTATGGGTACCAATAGAGATAAAACTGACTGTCAGTAAAGAAATATTCGGGATAGTAAAAGGTGATGTGTTAACTAGGGAGAAGATACAAGGGAAATGATGGACGATTAAAATTATCTAAAGCACAAAATAGGAGAGGGTTTTTAGGAGAAAGTTATATTATTGCAATGATCTGTAAGTTCATGGGGACAGCCTCAGGAAAGGTACAGTGATCTTCAAAAAAGGATTTGAAATTATCTGCTGTATATTGTTGTGGGTTAACTCTGGTAGGCAGCTAAGCCCCATGCAGCTGCTTGCTCATTCCTGCTGCCTTGGTGAAATGAGTATCACAAATGTAAAAGTGAGAAAACTCATGGATTGAGGTATAGGCAAAGCAAAAGCTGCACACACATAGCAAAATAAGGAATTCATTTGCTGCTTCCCATTGGCAGATAGGTGTTGAGCCATCCTCAGGACAGCAGGGCTCCATCACACATAACAGTTACTTGGGAAGACAAACACCATCGCTCCCAGCATACCCCTCCCTTCCTTCTTGCACTCAACCTTTACTGCTGGGCATGATGCCATACGGATATATGGTCTGAGATATCCCTTTGGTCAGTTGGGGTCAGCTGTCCCAGTTGTGTCCCCCCACAGTTTCTTGTGCAGCTGCAGCCCACTCGCTGGCAGGGCAGTTTGATTCGCAAAAAAGGCCTAGAGGCCAATGTAAGCACTACTCAGCAGTGACTAAACCATCTCTGAATTATTGACACTGGTCACAAATCCAGACCAGAGCCCTACATGAGCTACAATGAAGAAAATTGCCTCTATCCTAGCCAAAACCCATACATGTATATATAAATGATAGCACAACAAAATGGAAAAGCTCTGTGTTTGACATCTAGATACAAAGCCAACAAAAATACATATGAAGGGTTGGCTACTTGAAGATAGTGAATACCGTGCTATCCAACTGTACACACGCTCTAATGAAGTCAGTATCTGACACACAGCACAGTGCCACAGCAGGGCTCATGAGCCGTCACACGACAGCCGTCAGACCCAACCAATGCACATTTGAAAGCAAATCGATTCCCAATAGTATATTTGGTATATATATTTGGTATAGCCGTATTCCTGTGATGCTGGGATGTGCAAGAGGAAGCCTGTATGCCTCTGTATGTGTGGCAGAGGTGGCTCTTCTGGTGCGCTGATCCCTTCAGGATGATGCAGATGGGGAGTGCGAGCGTAGTCACCTCTTCTTCCCTCCTAACTTAATGCCGATGTGCTGCAGACCTAGGGGCGTAGAGACAGCACAGCCTGAGACCGCTGCACCGGCAAGGGCCTGCCTTGCCCGAAGCACCGTTGCTCGCTGGGCCTGTGCACGGCTCCACACTGGGCCTCCACCACCGGGCCCACCCGAGGCCCTCTCCAGGGCGGTGGAGCTGCCTGCGGCCCGCCTCCGGCTGGGAGGGGCCGGCGCCACGGCCGCTTTCCGCCCCGGTGAGGAACAGGGCGGAGGGGGCCCCGGGATGTGGCGGCCGCAGTCCCGGCCGGGTGGTACCGACAGGCGGCGCCGCGGCGGCGGGGGGGAGGCGGCGAGCTCAGGTGAGGGGGGCGGCCTGAGGGCCCCGCGGCTGCTGAGGGGGAGGGCGGCCCGGGCCGGCGGTGTGAAGTGGGGACAGGGACACTGCCCTCCTCACGCTGCCGGCCCGGCCGGGCAGGTACCCGGGACCGAGAAGGAGAGCGACGCTGAGCCCTAACGGGGCCGGGGCTGGCAGCGCTTCTCCCGGCTGGAGGCGCCGGGCGGATCGGTTAGATGGAGACTTCAGGCTGGGAGGGCCGGCAGCTCTGATGTTGAGAGTCGTGTTGAGCACGGGGGAATTAAGGGTGGAAAAATACGGATCTCTTGTTTCTCAGCCTTAAAGTTTTGGGATTTTTAATCCTAAACCCCGGTGATGGTAGCTTTTTTTTCCACAGTAAATACAGTCTAAGAAACTGTGCTACAACATTTGAAATGACATGCTTGTTATCTTTCTAACTCAAAACCCCCTTCAATTTCATTTCAGCCAGTGTGAGAACAATTACATTGATACAAAGATGTGTAATTTCTTGTTTTTAAAATGACCAGCTGCAAAGAGGGAAGTAACAGTTACCCATATGCTGCCTCCAAACTGGGCTTTAAGAAAGAGAAAGGAAACTGACATCTTAATAGAGAAACTGTGCATATATACTCTTATGCATAACATGAGTTTCATAAGATTGTGACCTCTAGTGTGGATGAGCTGCTCTCCATTTTCCTCGGAGCAGCAGTCATCAACTGGCCCAAGCTAGGGCTGCCTGTGTTACCTACACTGGTGCTGGTGAAAAGCTGGAGCTGTGGGGAGATGCTGGGAAAAATAATACTTCACCTTTCCCAGGATCGCTGGAAGAAAGACGTGTCACTCACCGGGTGCATCCGCTGCCTTTCGGGTTGTTTGGGATACATGGTTCTTCCAGCTCCGTTAGTCCAGCAAGACTTTGTGCAAACACTTCAGTTGGCCTTGCCAATGGTGTAGTAGAAACCAGCTCATTCATGTTTTGGTAATCCACACTAATCTTTGTGTACAAGTGCTTGAGTAACTTTTTGCTGTGCTTCTGAATAGGGATGTAAAAGCTCTGCAGTGAAGTGCTTTTATAAATAAGGGCTTTCACAAAGTATGCTGCAGAACACATACCAGCAAGCGCTACTGGTCATTAAAAGTAAATGAGGTATTTGAGAGAAATGAGCGAAGTACACCAGGATGCATTATCTCTGGCATTATCCTTTCGTATTTGTCCATTTACTTGCTAATTTGCTATTGGCCTTACAGTAACTCATGGAAATGTGTGTTCTTCTTTATTAAAATTTTCTTATATAACTACTAAAGTCTCTGATAATGTTGTATGGGTATTCCCCTATGTCATTGCTGAAAAGGAAGGCACTGGAGAGTGGTTTTCCAGTTGAAGCTACACATTTTTACTAGGCTTTAAGCACTCATGAAACTGAAAAGTAAGGATATTTAGAATAAATATTTGATTTAAAAAGAACAAAGTTGAGTTTAGATGTTTGTGGTTACTTAAAATGTTGTGGTCATGATGGGTTGAGGGAACGTAAATGAACCTCCAAATGCTCACGAACAGCGTTTTGTATACTTGAGATTAAGACCATACCCAACTTCCCCCCCCCCTCGCTTCTCAATGCTTATTCTATTAAAGTTACCACTTTTCTGTATAGTTCATTGAGATTAGGCAGTGAAAATAACCTGTTCTCATACACAATATTGATGATTATAGTGCAGCAGCACTCTTTAGAGTGGTAAGAGGCAAGTATTGTATTGCTGCTGGCTTCCTCTCTCTTCAAACTTAGATAAATCAGCCTTTGTTCGCTTCAGTAAAGTGAAGTCAAAAGTTTGGGCCTAAGCTGCTGCTGCTGGAATTGTAGTGGGGTCATGTAAGAAAAGAGGATTTATTAGCACCAGGATAAATTAATTGTGATGAACAGGAAGACAGAAAGCACTGCAAACAATGTTTTGTACTCACAAAGGGGAAAACCCTGAAGGTTAATTCTGACTTTGTTCACAAATTAGGCACACTTGGTTAGGCTTTTTTTTGCTCACCATAACTTGGGCCTCCAAGAGCTACTGAACCACCTGATCTTTCAAATGGGATTTATTGGAGTGTGTAACACCTCTGGGAGTGCTCCTTGGGAGTTATGATTTTTTGGGGGTCATTTTAGCATTGGGTTTCCTTGAGTAGACCTTCTTCCTAATTGAGCGACTGACAGGCTGTGGCCTTTTCTGGTTTTGGCTGTAACACATATTTAACAACTCTTGTGGAAAGGGATTTTCTTACCTCCTTTGGAGTATATCGGCCTCGAAGGTGAGCAGAAAGGAACCTGCAGAGTTGCCATAGTGATTTCCAAGTTCATCCTTAGCATCTTGCATCTTTTTCCAGAGAGCAGCCCTTTCATGCTGTGTCACTTAGATTAGGATTGAGCCCACGGTATGTTGTAATACTATTCAATAGTCTCGAAGGAAAACTGCTGCAAAACCCTTATGCATTTGGGATGAATGTGCCCTTTGTAAATCAGCAGTCACACGAGGAAAAAGTTGGCCCTCTTGCACAGAACTAAGGCTGCTGTGCCTATGTTACGCCTGGTAGTATCGTTACTTGGAGGTGTTTACTTAATTATGTGTAATGCTAAATATTTAACTCTCCATTTAATTTTCTGTTTTCTTCTCTTTTAGTACATGGGCACAGATTCTGTTAGCTGCTCACCTGAAAAATGCTTTCAGGGAGAAATGTTTCTTTGTCGGGCCTCATAGCTGCTGCTGCTGTGGAATCAGATCTGCTGTCGACATAGTTTGTTTATTAAACATGAGTTTTCTGTATGGAAATTGAATTAGCTTTTGACATGGAGTTACTTCCCTATTTATTGACTGATGCTGAGAATGTAAAGTGGCTTAATGACTAATCTGAAGTCTGCAGGCAGAGGGCTGAGATCATGTGCTTGCCTCAAGTAGGGTTTCTTTGTTCAGAGTGACTCCTTTGGGGCATGCAGAATGTGGATTCTGCCTCCCCTTTGTACATACTGTACAGTGCTGCTCCCTCTGTTTCAGACCCTCCTTCATCTTACAGCCATGCTTCCTTCCGGCATATGTCTTATTAATCTCTGTGTGATAAATTACTAATTGGGGCCTTGCTGCCTAATGAATATGATCCGTGGCACTTTCTATTCTTTCTCACCCCCTCCTCCCTTTCCTTCGTCTTACTGCCTTACAAATAGGTGTGTTAGTTTGCAACCCTGGTGTCTGAGTAAATTGTCTAGTTACTCTGCTCTTTTTGCCTTCTGTCAATATGTTTATTTATAACAACAGCAAATGTAAAAATAAATATTTTTTCCTTGAAAAGTGAATATTTATTATGTAAACAGCTGTGTACTCAGATTTAGGGATGGAAAGTGGAAAATGCATTTTCTTAATAGTGCTTCGCTAGCTCCTTTTGTTTCAAAGGTGTATGCATTACCTATATTTATAGTTCAGATCAGACAGCACCTGAGTCAGAACTACAGGTATAACAGTAATTTGCTAACCACAGTGTATGTATGATCAGATAATAAAATCTCCTTGGAAGAGAGCTGTGTGGGAGAAGTGGCTGCTTGAAACTAAGAGCAGAATGAATGTGATGTGTGTGAACTTGCCCTGTTCTCTCTAGTGGCAGAAGAGTTGGTTGGAGAGGTTTAGTGGGCTCAGGCTGAAAGGTTTCTTTTGCTGAGGGGTCAGGAAACTGCAGAGGAAAATTTCTTGCTAGAGCACCTTTGAGGCAACCTGTGGAGCAAATAGTCAAGTATTCTAAGATCAAGTAAGAATGAAAGGGTTAGTATCTGTGGAACAGGCAGGAACTAGGAGTTGATACTAGATTTTCAGAGTTGTTTTGCAAGTCTTCTGATCTGTGTAAGGTGAGGCATGTGGCATCAGTGTAGCTTTTCAAGACATTGCTAAATTCTGCATGATAATAATAATGATGATGATGGAAAACAAGAATCAGATGATAGCACTGTTTTAATGTGCCTGATGATAATGAAGTTTGACAGTGGCTCCATGGCTTTGCAGATTGATGGGGTGAGCAGAGTAGTCCGTAGCTCAACTCATCTGTCTGGCAGCTCTTGGAATTAAAATTGGCAGTATAGGCCTTTGGGTCTGAAAAGTATGTTTTGACCATTGAAAGAAACCATTCTTAGGGTCTTTTAGTTTTGCTTTTGGAAAGCCATAAAGCCTCCAGAGAGCTTGGGAAGTGGAAAGATGATTTTTCCTGCTAGTAAACTGCTTTCTTGCTGTTTTTGTGGGATGCCAAAAGTATTTTATTTTCCGTTTTTAATGTTATCATGGTAAGAGTCCTTTCCACTGACATATCAGCTTAGTTTTATGGTTTATCACTTCTGCAGATATATAGGCACATAGGAATGGTGGTTGTGGAGACTACTTGCAAGGCCAAATGCTTATAGGCAGAGGCTTTTTTCTTGTGTTATGGCTATCTAATTCTTGAGGTCTGGTTGTTTCCCTTCCCACATGAGCAAATGTTTGACTTGAGGGGAACACCCCAGGGTTTCAAGGAAGGACCACCCCCAAACCTGTTCATTGTGGTAAATCCAGGTAGCCTCAGCCCTGTAAAATATGTGACTTTTTGTTGCAAGGGCTAAGCTGATCATATGAGGAAGGGCTTGATTTCCCTTGTTGTTGGAGAGCATGGCTTTGGGAACAAGAGTTTACCCTTCTCTGTTAGTAACCATTCCTGGCCAAAACCTTGAGGCAGGGATGAGGTTGAATTTCATGTGCTGGGCTAATGTCCAGCTGCTTCCTGTTGCTAATGGTCCATGGAGGCTCGGGGTGGGGGGAGGGTGGGAATGGGCAGCGCAGCTGTTTGCTGGGGCTTGGCTGTTCTCTTTTATTGGACAGTGCATTAATCTGTCAGTATTTGCTCTAATAGCTCAGACTGTGATCAGGAGAGCTGAGCTGTCGACATCCCAGCTTCAGTCTTGAAGAGCAATAGGCACACCAGTCTCAGAAGAGCAGGACAGACAATAGCTGAGTTTGGTGGTGCTTTATGTTGCTGGAGCAAGATTTCCATGATTTTAACATCTTTGTGGTTGCTGTGTCCAAAGTGGAAGTGGCACGGAAGGGGTGCTGACATATATGCATCTGCAGTGGCGTGGAGTCTTGGGGCCATGAGATGCTGTTGGACACCCTGTCCCAGGCTATGCTGGCACTGTGGTGGGGCATCAGTATTTTACCACAGCACTGTGCTGAAAATTTGGTCTTGTACAGCCAGACCCCTTGTTTAGGAGAGAAGTACATTTTTATTTGCTTAAAGCAGTGAAAATCTTGAGGAGACCCTTGTTGAAATTGTGTGAGAAGGGCCTGGTCACCAATGCCTGGAGTGCAGCACTGGTGCAGATGGTTGTCCATGTGGTTTTGCTCTCAAACTAGTTAATAATCAACAGGTACTGCATTTCCCCTTTTCCTGGGAAACCTGAATGTGCTCATGGCAAGACAACTGCTGTAGCGTTCCCATGCTTGTAATCTGGCAGGGTCTTGTACAGACTTGGCCATGGGAGGAGCTACTGTGGTTAGTGGTTCCTTCTGAGCAGTGCATCAATGTCTGCTTCCTGTGAGAATGAGGACAGAGGAAAAGTGTTGCTTTGTCAGGGAGTCTCTGGTTGCTGTAAGATGAAAAAAGACCAGCACCTGCTTTTTCTTAGAGTGCAGTCGGTAAGGTTTGTTGTCTTTGGGTTGAAGAGACTGGCTATATTCATGCCATTCGCTTTCCAAATTAATTAAATATAATTTTAAAATAATTTATCTGTGTTATAACTAATGATAATGGTGTGTAGCAACAGCTTTGTTGTGTTTCTGGTGAGCTTGGTGTGGCACTGAATTTTTTGATGGGTGTCCAGACCTTTCTACTGGATCTGGACACACATGCTTCTTATGTTATTACTTCCTGCACTGCTAGGTCTTAGAGAAACTTAGTGCTTTACATGGGCACTAAATGTGGCCCTAGCAAGTTTAGATTAGCTGTGGTTTTAATATTGAAAGGCCGGTATGGCATGACTGTTTGGTGCAAGCCATTTGAGAAGTACATGGGGTTGCTGTCTTCAAGTTTTCTTCTTAGGAGCAATTGTTCTACATGTTAGCTGTCTAAAATGATCTTTAATGACTTGAAAATCATGATACAAAATATGAAAGTAGTTTTTAAAAGGAGGATTACAATGCAGATTACAATTACTCCCTACTAAGTAGGGAGTAATAATGGAAGTAGTAATAATAAAAAAGCCCCAAAACTGACCAGGTAGAAACAATGCAGAGGACAGCTTAAGGCTATTCTAAGGAATTCTGTGTAGCAGCCTGTGTATTTTGAGCACCGACATTGCAAAGTAGTGGAAGAAGAAAGAGATCAGCCCCAGAAATCCCTCAAATTCTAAATACAAACAAGAAAGAGAATAGAAAGAACTGTATTTGTGCACTCAGTTACATAGAACATATACATTCTTGGCATGGTTATGGGTGCCTGACTCAGCTGTGTGGCAGAGTATTCAGGTTTGCCTTTTTTCATGCCCATGTTAGAATTAGACTTTATGGACTGAATAGTGTAGAGGCAATATTCCCTGAGTAGAGGTTGTCTTCCTTATTCCTTTGCCAGGAAATTTGTGTGAGAGGCAGGTTTCATTGCAGCTGTTCAGATGTGATATTTTTCTGTGTGTGCATTTAATGCCCTTAGCACCATTTAAGGGATTATATTTTTGAAAGGCAAGTGTCTTCAGACAGTTATAGTCTCACAGATGGCTCTGTCTTGTCCTCCAGTTGGCAAGCAGCCTAGGAAAAGGTATCAAAATAATTTTTAATATAGTAAACTGAGTGATGCCTTGAGAGAAATGCTCTCCAATGTTTGTACAGGCAATAAAAAGGTCTCAGTAATAAACATTTTGTGAAATAACAGCAGTAGATCAAAGTGACGTTTAAGTGATGCTCATGAGCATCATTTAATCACCAGCTAACTGCTAAAGGTCTGCTGCTGTGGAACATAGGAGTTATTGTGTTGTTATGCCTTGTTGTGTCTGTCTTGCTTAAGGAACTGACCATCATCGAAATTTGTGATTTCTGTGTGTGTCTGTGTGTGCTGGATGCTTAAATGCTGGTTGTGAACCTATTTATTTCAAGTACTGAACTTTGTTCTTAATTTTGTTCATAGAAAGTCAGCTCTTTCCAGCTTCCAGGATGTGGCAACACTATTGTTTAACTTCCTTGTGACTCCTTTGTGGGGTTAAATCAGATAAATTGCTTTCTTGCAAAGTTGGATGCATCTTCACATGTAAAACTCTTGAACTGTTGTTGTGTATATAGACAACTAGTGGAATACTGCAAATCCTGAGACATGTATTTAAAGCTTAGAAGTAAGATAGGATAGCTTGAGTTGGACCAAGAGGTCTCTGGTCCAACTCCCTGGTCAAAGCAGGGCTGACTCTGAAGTTGTACCAGGTTGCTTAGAGCTTTATCTTCTTAGGACTAGAAAACCTCCAAGG
The DNA here is from genome assembly GCF_963264785.1 of Psittacula echo. Lineage (NCBI taxonomy): Eukaryota > Metazoa > Chordata > Aves > Psittaciformes > Psittacidae > Psittacula > Psittacula echo. The sequence goes on along the minus strand of NC_137738.1, from coordinate 30,459,007 downwards.
ACTGCATGACCTCTCTGAGCAGCCTGCTCCACTGATTGGCTGGCATGAGGATGAAGATGTTTTCCTTTGTATCCAGTCTGAACCTCTGTTGTTTTAACTTATGCCCATCTCTTTCTTGTCCTACCCTTGTATACTGCTGTGTATGGATTGCTGTTATCCTCACCATTTGTATGTAGCATCTTATGAATGTTGTTGCGTAATCAAATGCCATTTATAATGTCTTTAATGGAAGTTTTAGAGTACCACTCTTGGCATTCTTTGATTTACTTTCTGCCTATAGCATAAATTAGTATTGTATTTGCTGAAATTTACTATTGCTGCAAATATGTCTTTATACCCAAAGAGGGCATTCTAACCTTAAAGATGTTCTTAGTTCTGCCTTTGTGGCTTTCTCTGATAGAGAAGTCCTTGCTTATGACTCAGGTTTTTGTTCAGTAAAGCACTATGACACTTTCATTACAGAGAAATTAAAATCCATGTGTCTTCTCAGTATCTCTCACAGTTTTATTGGCACCTCTTTGTTTTTATAAGGCTATTCATGCATGATGTTCCTACTCACTGAGCATTGGAAGGAAAGGATATTTTTCTGGTTGTGAAACTTTTGCAAGTACCTTCAGAATACTGTGAGTTTTCCTTTCCTCCTAGTCAGGACAGGATTTAAAAGGCTTCCAGCTTAAAGGTAGCGCTGTTCCACTTGGAAATTAAAGGAGCCTGTTCATAAACTTCTGTCTATAGATTACCCTGATGGACTTACTTAACACAGATATTTTATAAATATACTTTCCTGTATCAGATCTGTGGATTAGTAAATATTTGTTTAAAAAATTTGGAATACAAAGACATAAGCAAGCGCAAGTCATATTATAGGTAAGCACAAGTCATATTATAGGTAAGTTAAGTTAAGGAGTCATGTAAATATCATGTTTGTATTTGCTTCAAATTTCTGGTGACAATGTAAGTTAAACCTGAAGTTTCCAGTGAAACTTCACTGCACAGAATCCCACACAGGATGGCCTTATTGCAGGGATCTGCCTAGGGGGGAACCTATGACTCCAAGGTTTGATAGCTTTGAGACTATTCAGATAAAATTCTATTCAGATGCTGCTTTTAAAAAATCACATATTTTCCATGAAGACAGGAGTTGTAAAGGTACAAAGCCTTAGGCGTATCCTTACAGTGAAAATGCTTTCTCTCTAGCCGTCTTTCAGGAGTCCTGCATAAGTCCTTAGTTCTGTCTTGGGTGTGCTTTGTGGCCTGGGTAAATTGTGTAGCTTCTCATGTGGTCTGCTTTAACCACAGATTACTGCAGTACCTCAGGACTCATGAGATCAAATGTCTCTGAAAATGCATTGCTTTCCTTGAAAGGAAGCTACAGCAGTTCTGCCTGCTACTTTTTAACAATAATACTTGTCAGTAGTACTATGTGTAAACCTGAAAGAAGCAGGGGAAGAGATTTCCTGCTGTTGCAGGGGGCTGTTCCATACAACTCAAAGTGATAAGCAAATGTGAGTGACTTTGCACAGGACCCTCTAACCCTGGATTCTGAATTCAGGTTTTCTAAAGCAATCAATAAATAAATTAAAAAACAAAACAAAACAAAAACCAAACCAACAAAACCCCAAACAGTATGGGAAATAACGAGTTAATGGCCTGTAGTTATTTTGGAAAACAATTTGAATGACGCTCAAAGTTTTTCTCTGCCAAGCTTTTTGCTTCTGCGGCAGATCTTCTCAGGTGTGTGTGTTTAACACCATATGGTACAATCTGCACCTTTTAAAATCCATTTAAAATGCTAAACTGAATCCAGAATACATTGACCTGAAAAAAAAAAGGAGTTGGCTTACTCAAGACAATCTTAATATAGAGAATATTTTTGAAAGGTAGGTCTGATTTTTGCATTTACTTTTACTTATTTTTTAACTGAAAGTATTTAGCTGAGGACTTTTGTTTCATTACAGTATCACACAGAGTGTGGTACTTGCACCCAAGAAACATCTGCAAGTTATCATTAGGTACATGAGTAAGGGTACAATTTCTCTGAAGATTAATATTGTGCTTTAATTTACGTGGGTAATAGAAGCAGACAGGTAAGTTCAATGAAAGGTGGCAGATCCTATGGCCTTGTACATAGGTGAGAATACTTAAGTGAATTACAAATAGCATGTGGCAGAAGTAAGTTAAAAAATCCTTTGGCAAAAATCTGGGCTTTTGTTGAGCATCATAGGCATATGTTAATAAGTGTAACCTGTATTATTAGCTAATGTATGTTTGCCCAGGGAGACTGTCAGAGTAAATTGTGGCAGGTAATTGTCTTGATTTCCTAGACATGAATAGCAGTGATTTACAGTCTTGGGAAAGAAGCTCTAACAAGAGTGGTTTTATTGAGTTGATCTCAAAGGAGATGAATGGAGCTAGTGTGCCTTTAGAGTAGGGTTTGGTTTAGATGCTCAAACAAACTATGTGTGTGTTGTGAAAGAGGTAACAAGAGCCCTGAGAACTGGCTGCAGTCCTGATAGTCAAAAGGCAGAGCACCTGGGACAAGCAATGAAATCAGTGGGCACAGCTGAAGTGCAGTTGGGCTCCTTTTAAATGCACCTGGAGAAGCCTAGAAACTTCTGAGCCCTATTGGTGGGGACAGTGAAGCAGGAAGGGTTTCTGTTATGGAAAGGGATGAGATCCCTTGGAGGAGACTGGGGAGCTGGACAGTCTGGAAGCTCATGTAAGGAGGGCTTTTGGAGGTAAGTTGAAATGTGCTTGATAGCTGTTGTGAGGGGAATTCTGTTAATGGGAATGGGGGAGGCTTGAGCATGTCAGGGTTGTGACAAATAGGATAAACCAAAAAGGACCAAAGGGGTGGTGTTGAGGAGTGATATCAGGAAAAAAAGTATTTCTGTGTGGTTTTGAACACTGCTTGTGAGCTTTGTGGCTGGTTAGCGCTCTAGATGGTATAGTATCAAACATGACCCTCAGTGAGAAGTCTAGAGCAGCAAGTGGAAAGATTTCTGGTACAGCTGTCTTTTTCACTTACTTGAAGAGATATAAGCAGTTGGTTTGTGAAGGCTAATTAGGAATGAAAAAGAGAAATGCAAGGGAAGTTGGTGTAAAAGAAGTCAGGATTTGATGGGAGTGGTGAAAAGCATGTGCAGTGTTGGGATTGGCAGAATTGGAATGGAAACAAGAATAAGTGACAGTGAAAGTAGATCTGTTGGTGTTGATGATGTCCTCCCATAGTGGATATGGCTTTTGGATGCATGTGAAGACAGGGCTTTGGTCTTCTTGAGTCATTAGTTTCCAGTTGTGGTGTAAGGTGTATTGGGTGACTTTTGGGGATCTCCAGGAGTCTGGCTACGGAGGCATTGTTCCTGCAGTACCTAGTGATGTGGGTAGGAAATACCAAGTTTGGCCACTAATGCCAGGGCTCTTATGTTGGGAGATGTGGACTGCTAGCTATCTAGCACTGATGAGTGCCTTCTTTGAGTGCTCTTCAGCCTTTTCTGTGAGGTCTTCTTATCCTCTGTATCAATGGCAATTATCATTCTGTGCTGGCACATTGGTAAATTCTGTAATTCAATGCAGTTACCTTGTAGAGAGAAAGTATATTCTTTCCTGGACTGTTAATTTTTTGTTAGTGGTGTAACTTGTGCTAGGCGGAAAGACTTCTGTCCCACCTTATAAGCAGCTGTGACATCTGATAGAAGACAAGTGTTCTTGCCAATGGTTAGTAATCTGCTGCAGGTTCAGCAACGTCTACTATAGTACTTCTTCCAAAGCTTGTTCACACAGTAAGTCCGGAATTGCACCTGAGCCATTTAGTTTTCTCCTCTATGCTAGAGGAAAAGGATATAACTGATGTCATCACTTCTGTGGTCTCGGGCCCCATAAAACAAATCTTTCATTTCTGTTTCATCTGTTTACTGCCATGGGTATGAGTTGTAAAGATCAAGCCATATTCTTACCAAAGATCTCAAAAGGGATATCGTGCTTTCCTACTTACCAGTGTAGGTCTCTAAGGGAACTGCTGGAGCATGAAGGTTGACTCCTTGCAGGCTATGACGTCGACTGATGATGAAGGGTACTGCTGGCCTTTAGCAAGGACTTGTGTTACTGAAGTTGTCTGTGTAGTTGTTGAGGGTAGGACAGCAGTGTTGCAGTCTGTGCCTCATGGATTCAGCTGAGAATTATCTTGCCACTCAGTGTGGTGATTAATCATTAGCCAGCAGAAACACAATCCACAATCACTGCAGCAAAGTGGAGGATACCAGAGTACAGAAATTTGGTGGGAGCATGAAGAGTTGCAGTGGTTCATGCAAAGCCCTGAGAGTTTCTTTCTGGGGGAACAGGGTGAGAGACCTGTGCTGCTCATTTGCCTGCCTCCTCGCTATATGTGGGCTCTGTCACATGCATTGCTGCAATTGCAGTTTGTGTATATGCCTGGCTTAAGCAGTATCTTGTATTCAAGCTGCATCCTGAGGTGCTGTGCTTTCTGTGGGAAGTTATTGCTCAGCTTTCCTGGTGTCTGGAAGTCCATTCCATCCCCATTGTTGTCTAGACAGCATTGACACTGCATCCTGACAAGCCTGATTGGTGATGTAAGGTAAACTTCCTTCAGCAGGCAAAGGAGGAGCATTTGTCCTGGGACTTTGATATTAAATTGTAAAGCTAAAAAGCATTTGACTCCTCACCCTTGGCAATATAGGAACTGCCACATTGTTTTATTTTCATTAGATGTGATCACTACTGAGCTGTTAAGAGAAAATTACTTTCTATTTCAGTAAGCTCAATTCTGGTTTCAGACTGACTGTGCATCAGATGCTTAATTTGGAACCCACTCTCTTGGTGAAATTAAAAATTCAAATCTCCAAGCTGGAGATCTCAAACTGTGCTTGAATTAGAAATTGACTGCTGTCAATGTGCTCTCACACTTCGCTTTTTTTAATTTCTCCCTCCCCTCCCCCTGACGAGTTTTACATTAGAGTCTTGCTGTAGATGATCTGACTGAGCAGAAGTAGTGGGAATCCACACTGTCATTCTGTAGACAGAGTGATGAAAGAGAAGTGTGGTGTGTTAAACAGACCATTCTTGAAAGGACTGCTGTGTACTGATTTCATAGTTACATGCATATTTGGTGAAATACTTCTATGGGAGATGACTGCAAGCCCATTGTGTTATTTGCAAATTAATTTAGGACATAAGCAGACCTTACTGTTTCTATTAAAAATCCTTTTTCCCCTTTCTCTGTGTAACATTTAAAACTGTTTTCAGATCTTGACTGAAAGAACCAGAACATCTCTATGCTTGAGACATTTGTATAAAAATAAGCATTGGTTCTCTATTGTGAGAATTCTTGCTAGGTTTGCAATTTGTATGTCCTTCTGCCTCTTTGGAAAGTGGATAACATTCTCAATTACTGAACTATAAGTTAAAAATAATTATGCTCACAGGTTTAAAACAAATTGGGCTGGATGTTTTTGGGGAAGTGTCTTCTGTTACTGACTGTGCTGAAGGCATCCAGTGCTGGTACTGGCTTGTTTTTCCAGACCTGCTTGTGTTCTCCCCCAGGGTGTTTTATTGTCCATCAGGTAGTCCACTGTCTGGATCTAGATGATACTTAAGGTCCCTTCCAATCCAAACCATTCTACGATTCTGTGATCTAAGTGGTCCTGCTTAGTTGTGACAGCAGAGTCACCTGGCTGCTCTAGAGTAAATTTGGCCAGTTACTTCTCTGGCCAGTGAAATGTGTTTCCTTGTAATACTGCAGTGGAAAAGTTGGGAGGTGTAATTTTCATTCAGCTTAGAGGAATGCAATTTTCTGTAATAGCCAAGCCTTAGGTTTCAGATTGCCAGCCATAGGGTGTTGATTAGTTATCAAATAGGCCTTTACAGTGTGACTGCATGCTTTCACAAGCTGGCTACTTATATTTTTAAATTTGAAAAGATCAGAAATACATATTTCTGTTCTTTCTGTCATATCAAGGTGCTTAGGTGCTGATTCAGCAAGGCACTTGCTTGAGAAAAAAGCCTGCTTTTGTGTGCAGTCAGTGTACTGCTGAATACTGATGATACAGATGTGTTGTAAAGTCTTAGTAGTATCAAGCACAATTACAGTATGTAATTAAGCAAATTCCTTATTTCCCCTGACTAAATAGGTGATTATTACTGATACGGGAAGCTTTTGATATTTACCAGCTTACTTTTTAACAGCTTTTTTTTCTTTTTTTTATTTCTTAGTGTTTAGGCAAACCTGTGTTTAAAACCCTTTTTCCTGAAGGGGAAAAATCAAGTTGATGGCATATTGAAACTGGTATCAGCTAATGTGATTCTTACTATAGTGAGAGGTGCTATAATTTCATCATACCATAAAATGAGTTGTTGTGCTAAGGAGGTAAGTGGCTCAAGTGTAACAACTCAGTGACATGCGCGTTATGGGAGTGTGTCAATACAAACACAATTATTTAAACACTGGCTATGGAAGAATACTTTGACTTCTAAAATGCACAGCTCTGAAGTGTTTTTAATGAAGAATAGCAACTAATGTGCATTTAATGACTTCAGAGAATATTGTGTATGTGATGTCTTGGAAATTTAGCAGTTGAATAACTGAACCCAGTCTGTGACATTAGGAATCACAGGAACCCTTAGTGGGGAAATAATTTGCAAATGGTATCAAATGTAATGTAGCTCAGCCATTGCTTCTGTTGTGTAGATACGCTTTATAAAATGCTAGATAAATCAAAGTATAGTTAACATTCCATAAATAAGGTGGAAAAGCTGTCTGAGACCTTTGCTTTTTAAGAGTTATGAAAATCTTTATTGGAAAGTAACTTTCTTTTGAAGCCTGCTTATGTAAAGAAATGGTGGTGGTTTGTTTTAACATAGGCTGTGTTGAGATCAGTGCCATCTTATTTTGAAGAGTTAGTGGTATCTTTGAAATTCAGCAAATGAGTTAAAATATAACTAATTGGGAACCTGCAACATTTTATTTATTTTAATGATGTAGGATCTGAACAGTAATGGTTATTGTCATGTCAGATCAAATAACCCCTGGGAGATTATTTTTTTTACTGATATGTTAAATGTTTGTGTCTATATTTCTAAATAATAGATATTTTTATCTCACTTTGTTTGCATACAGTTTAGTGCAGGTGTTTGAGGCTTCCCTAACAGAAGCAGCACTACGTAAATGGCTTGGAGCAGTGCTTTGATAGTAGGATTTGAATATGACCAAGTATCTTTCCCTCCACACCACAGTTACCACCCACCAATGCTCTGAAGGTGAATTTGTTATTCTAATAAGAATAAACTGTGTGTAATATAGGTGTATTCATATAGTTGAGCTGTCTTTAAAACTGCACATATAATTTCTCAGTTACTTTCAGGGAGGACTTAACGAGCTTGCAAGCATTCTGCATTATGTCTTTAAAGCAGGGGTGGGGAGATAATTGTGTTGGAGTTTCTGTGCTGATCTATAAAATCCTAGTGGACTTCATAAAAATGTAAGGTAGTTAAACCTGTCTGTCCACAAATGGTACTGGAACCTTTGATGGGAAAATTGAACTGCCACTATTGTGGCAGTCCCCACTGTACCCAGTTTCCCACTGAGCAGAGTGGAAAACGCTCTTTGGCTTTACTTCTCCCTCTTTCTTATTACTGGTACAACTAAGATGGGAACGGCATTGCTGGTCATACCTTTCTTTGCAATAGACTTCCCCCTTTCCCCTTCCACTGTGCTTTGGCTCTGAGCTGTTAGATTTTATGAAATGTAGGTCACTGGGAAAGTTTATTATGGTGAAAAAGCTCTTTTAATTATTTCTGGGCCTTCATAATTTGTATTTGAAGCAATTTGCATGTAATATGACATTAGAATATACATTGCATCATCTCTTAGGATTGTAACATGTATTAAAAATTAGTTTGTAATACTACGATTGTAAGGCCCTTCTCTTCTGTTTGTGACTCTTTTTCCTAGGTGCATGTCTCATACAATGCATTGCATGCTATAACGTGGGTGTATTTTAATTTCCTTCAGTTGCTTCACTGTCAAGGCACTGCCAAGCAACTGTGTTGATAGCCTTGGAATTAATTGCTATCAGTTGTTTGTTGTGCTTGAAATTGAGGGAATTGCAAGGAAAATTTGAGGCCTGCTTTTCTTTAGCAAGCTAGCTGAATTGGTTCAGTGTAGTTTCTGTATCTGATGTGCAGACAAAGCAAGTTGGAAGTCTATGCAGAAAAACAAAGTCTCTGTAACTAATTTCAGATACATGATAATAAACAACTGAAATTATTCTAATCTTCGAAAAAGGGACATGGCAGAAGGGTAAACAGCACACAGTATATCTAAAGCCATAGTAGCATCCTGGCTGGATTTCAGGGTGGCTGAGGGTACTGTGACTGCTCTCTAGCTGGAATCAGGGATCAGGTTGTGGCTGCCTTCTCCTTCCATCATCCTTTGGGGGAGGTGTGGGTGTTCATGTTGAGGTGCTGGTCCCAGCTCTGTGACTGTCCACTCCTTCTCTGCCTTGTGCAGAGTGCAGCTCTGACCAGCTCTGGGGCTTAGGACCTGCAGCCCTCTACTCGTAACATCTAGCCTGTGGGTTGAGCTATAATCTTCAGTATATTTGGGCAGGAGTTCTGCTCTGGTAGCCAGGTGAGGGATTTGTGCTGCTGGACTTGCCAGGAGGCATACCTGGGGTCCGTAAAGGAGCTGAATGGTAAACCTGTCTAGAGGAGCACCGAAGGGGATGAGTTTAGGGTAGACTAGTTCTAAGTACTGCAATTGTACCACTTTGGCTCCAAGAATTTGTAGAGTCGCATCCATTTCACTTTGTGTGAATATCTAATGCTTTGGCCAATTTAAACCTTACTTATATTAGCTTAGTTTAAATTTGGTGTTTAAAGAGCTGTGATTATCTGTCTGCTTTAGAAATTCATAGTGATTTAGTGAGAACAATTTTAAGCTGATTTTAATTAAACCAAAGAACCTTTTCCATTTTTACAGATGAGGCCTGTGACTGGTCTTTGTAAATGGTGATAAAGTATATCCAGTCTTAGAATGACTTTTCTGCATGACTGATTTCTTCTGCTGAAAGGAAATTTGGGCTGTTATTCTGTATATAAATTAAAAGAATTAAGTTCTAAAGAACATTTTGTTCAATTTTTGTTCCCTTACTCCAAAAGCAGTTCCTATTTGTTAAGACTTCTATTAAATTACTCCCAGTACAGCATTTCAGTGTCTTTTTATAGGAGACAGGCTGATGGACTCCCTGACCTTTTTTTATTTCTGATTTCTGTGATGCTTTTTTCTCTGACAAAAGACAATGTAAGAGGCAGCTGGGGTATTCTAATTTGTGGTGGTAGGAAGCAGAATACAGAAGCTCAACTGTAGTCACATGGTGAGATGTGCCACTATTGTAGTATGTGGAAAATGCATAAATTGCTTTTGTTGAAGGTTATTTGGAGAAAGTGTAGTGAATGTCGGAAAAATTATTCTGGGAATTTCCAGGTCCGATGCTTAAATTTTATATAGGATGTCAGTGTATTGAGGTGTGTATGAAACCTGTGTTAGGAGTTGTCAAGGGGTTTAGATTACATGCACATATATCAATGTAAAAATTGTCAAGGGGTTGTAATGAGAGATGAATATTAAATATATTGCATGTAAAGAAAAAAAATTGGAAAATTGTGTCTTGGGAAGAGCCCTGTGTGGGTGATGAGAATGTTTCTGTCACCTGAGCTTTGGGCAATTGATTCTGTTTCAATGAGTAGAGGGCAGGTAATTGAAGGCATGATTCAGGTAGTCACTAGATCTCTTTGAAGGGTGATTCTGGTAAATAGGTCCAGTCAATATGTTTTTGTATTACAAAATGGATCATGGTGCAGAGCTTGTATTCTCATTGATTGTGCACAGGACAGAGGAATGGAATATCTTTTGACTAGCAGCAGTAAAGGCATGTGAAATTGAAAGTAGTCACCATGTAATTTTTCACCCATAATATTTTTCTAATAGAAATGTGCAGAAAACAACCAGATACCACATTCTGGTATCCTGCTTTTAATGTTTGGTGTGTTGTGTTTTTTTTAAAAATTAATTAATTATTTTTTATTTTTATCTTGCTTCTTTGTATTCTGCTCTGCAAACAGCAAATCTTTCCATCTGTGTAAGTAAGGTATATGTGGGGAAATTGAGCTATTGAGCCATTTTCTTAATGATATCAACACTGCAGAAATGCTGCCAATTATATGGTGGCATTAGTTTTCTAGAACTGATGGTCCTGCATTCAAACCTTTTCCTTTAACATTGTATTTTGGACAGTAGGTAATACAATAAAGCTAAATGACAATGTGTAAAATATCTCGTTAGACTGACATCTGCAGCTACAGACTGTTACAGAGTTGCATCTGTTCTGGAAGTAGAATCTGAATCATTTGCTCATACTAATAACACATGGATATGATGCGCAAGAAACTGGATGTGAGTAACAACAGATTATGCACAAAATTTCTTTGCATGGTTCTCATCTTTTTTGTGAAAATTCAGTCCTATCCTAGATGTCCTTGTAAGTCTGAAAATCGTTCTGGATCAGAGAGACTTTAACCAGGTCTGTGCTTTACTGTGCTGCTAAGCAAATTGAGAATGAAAAAGCACAAGAGTGGTGCTATGAATAGGGAAGATGATGCAGTTCATTGTACCAAGGTTTGTGTCCCAGTTATGTTAGTGAGTTCACTTAGAGGCAGGTGCAAACTCTTTCGGAAGTGAATGAATACACACACCGTTCTGTGGCCACACCTTTTCTCCTCTATCAGCATTATGGTCTGTGTCTTTGTTTTGTTGAAACAGAAAGCAATGCACTGTGTGAAATTCCTGAAACAATTATTTTCAGATGCTGCAATATGTTAAGCCTAGGAAACTGTGGAAACACTTTAATGACTTTTTTTCCCTCCCCCAGATGGTCAGGAGCACTTCATGCCTGCAGGCTCTCCTTGTAAAAAGAAGCTGGCAAAAAGACCTGGATACATGAGGACAGAAGCTCAGCGACAGGTAGATTTTCAGTCCCTGAGTGCCTGCAAACCATTCAGCCCAGAAGAGCTCAGACGTGGCAAGCAGCGCTGTGAACACCTTGAGAGCTGCTCTCTACGCAGGCAATGCCAAAATAACCTTGAGTTCTCATGCTGTAGTTCTGTAGTTTCTGCTAATGAGGTAACAGTGTTGTCTGCTACTGGAAATATGCCAGGATGCCACAAAAATCTTCCATGTTGCAAGAGTCCGCAGTCAGAAAACACAGCAATAATGGTTTACTCTACTGCAGCAACAAAAAAAGGAGATGTTTCTGCTGTATGCTGTACACAGCAGAAAAGTGATGGTGCTGAAGTGAGCGAGCCTGCAAACTTGTGTGCTTTGGATCAGACAGAAGGGAATAACAGCTGTGAATGTCAAACCAGAGATGTCATTTCTTGTTCTGTTAGGGCACACGATAGCTTTAGTTCAAGTTTCAGCTTCATACAGCTCTCCCTGAACTCGGCATCTGGAGTAAGAGATACTGAAGGCAAGTCAACCATTGAGGAAACTGAGTATGTTCAACATCCCAGCACTGCAGGAAATCTACAGATGCTAGAAGAGATGATGCACACTCATGAGCACTTGGGAACTTTACAGTGCTTCTCCAGGCCCTGTGAGGATTTGGAGTATGAAAATGAGACCACAGTGAATGATAAACTGCAGGACTGTGAGACTGTCTCTCTCTCAGACACAGATGCAACATATTCATATTCTACGGATTCCTCAGATGCAGCATCTGCTGGCTCTTCTGTTACCTCAGGCTATGAAAGTAGTTTTACTGTTAGTGACCATAGCTGGGATACTTTGATAAAAAAGTATGAACCAGTGCTACAGGACTGCCTGCTTGGCAACCGTAGTAGATTAAAGGTTAGTAACCTCACTTCATCTTTGATTCCTCCCCTGGCCCTCAAAACATTTGTATTTACAGAGCCAAAGTCAAAGTTGATGTAGGAGTTAGGATGTTAACGGCTTTTATGGCATTTGTTCATAAAGGTTTACAGTAGCGCTGTGCATAATAAAAGTGAGAGCTGTTTTTGTTTTCTTTTTGGTCCTTTTAAAAAAAAAAAAAAAAAAAGTGATACTTTTGTAGTACCCTATTCCTATGTTTGACTGAAACTGTGATCCTCTTATTTCTGATATGTCACACATCAGTTTCTGAATTCAACAAATACTGGTTTTTTTCCCACAGATGGCTGTTTTGCCTGCAGTTTGGAGTACGTGTAGTACAAAATTTGAGGGTGGTCAGAACTCTCTTCTTGAAGCACCATGATTTAACAACACTAAACTTCATAACTAGAAATGCTTAAGTTTAGCTAAGTTCTTGGAGTGAGGCATCCATAGGAGAGTAACCTGTTAACTAATGGTGGGTGGTCTCCCCACATAAAGAAAAATGAGCGTCAAGTCCTTGCTCTAACTCCAACTGGGAATTGAACCTTTTTTCTTTTTCCTTCCACACCAGAGGAGTACTGGGCTGTTGAGTCGGGAGTCCTTGGTTTTGCATTTGTGTATACCCATGTATGTATAGACAAACAGTCTCATTCACTGTTTGTTTTTGTGGGAAGGGAAACTTTTAAGAAGGATTAGCTGTGTTTTGTTATAGAGTCTTTAGGATGATGGAGTGGGCATTGGAGGGAAACTATTTTGATCTTGCCTGCAATAAGGAGACAAATACTGGCTTTATTTCATTTTTGTTTACAGTGCCCTAAGTGGGTGGTTGGGTTTTTTGTTTTGGCTTACAGTGCTCTCTGATGCTTACTTTTCATAGAGGATACATCTAGGACTCAAGCTAGGTTCTCTTATGTACAGCCTTCACTCACATTTTTATGGAGCAGTTTCTTTCGCTTCATGCCCGGAATGACAATGTGCCCAAAGCCTGGGACAGTTTGGGAAATTAATTCACTGCAAAATTTGGCAATATAAACCATAATCAAAATAGGAAATTATTTTCTATCTTTTCAGCATGCTGCTTTGATAGGTACAAAAGAAGCACTGCTATCTTTCATTTCTGTAGTCATTAATTCATTGAACAGAGAATTGGGGATTTGTGCCCTCACATCTTTGCCCTTGATTAGTCAGTTGTGTATGTTTAATTTGAAGCCTCTTCCTGTTGTAATGATAATGAGCAAGTCTCAAACTTTCAGAAAGAAACAAAAGCAACTATAGTCCAGAGAAGGGGACAATACCAAGGTTGTTAAACTTATGCTTTTTCTGTAATTGTGGCCATCATGTAGTACAGATATAGGACATGCCATGCTGAAGCAGCTCTTTGATTAGATGAGCTCCAAACATAGAATAGTTAGGGTTGGAAAGGACCTTAAGATCATCTAGTTCCAACCCTCCTGCCATGGGCAGGGACACCCCACACTAAACCATGTCACCCAAGGCCTCATCCAACCTGGCCTTGAACACCGCCAAGGATGGAGCATTCACAACCTCCCTGGGCAACCCATTCCAGTGCCTCACCACCCTCTCATCTTACAAGCCTGCAAATGGAACGCACTTTACTGTGACAGCATCAGTCAGTTTGCCGTGGGCATGCCTGGGCTGTGGTACCCAGTCTTTAAGCAGTCTTTAAATGACCTGCCACTGTGAGCACATGATGCAGTAAACACTGCAAACAGCAGCAAAACTGACTTCTCAATGTAGATGGTTGTTATACATCATGTATATGAAAAAAGTGTCATTTGAATAATTCCTACTGCAGGCTTCTTTAAAACTCTATCAAAAGTATGGCATAAAATACAGAAAATAATTTATGGTGAGGATTCATGGCTTCTCCCTTCAATATATTCCACATTCGTCACCAGTCTCTGAGAAAAAGATTGGAGTTTCAGGATGTGAAAACTAAAATAAAGCCTTGAGGAAAAGGGAGTATTTGCAATGTTGTGCAGTGTTGTTTGTTTTTTCCCTCTGGCGCATCCTATAGCCTGTTTTTGATTGTTTTCTGGCTTTTTTTTTATAGTTATTTTCTGACTTCCACGTACCATTTTTAGAAGGGACACAGTTAATTTAAATGTCTTGCCTAATTTGTGTGTTGATTGTGTAGTCATGATAACTTAGTGTTTGTAGTAAGCTGCTAGCTGGCTGTATCTATTTTTCCTCTATGCAATTTAGAATTTAAATATAAAGGAGTTTCAGGGAGGAGTAAATGCAAAATATCTGAAGCATAGACTTTCTTGTGCTGAAAAATGCTTTCTCAAGCACTTTCAGGCTTTGGGCTATGAGAATGTATGCTGCTTGTTTTCCAGGCTTACCTTTTTCAGTGCTAATAATAATGGTATCTTTGGTACAGGCCATGTATAAATTTAATAAGAAGTAAGCACTTCTCAGTCTTGTAGCTGTAGCCATGTTAGGCTGTGGCTGGCATGGCAATGAGGACTACCTACCTTCTTACCAAATTCTTCTGCAGTAAAAACTTGTGGCCTTTAAATACATCCCTGGCCTTACAAATTTTTAGTAAATATAATACTCTTGTCCAAACCGTTCATGCTAAAAATAAGAAACAGTAGCTTTTGAAATGGAACTTCTTTTGTGGTAAAAGTTTCTTTTTTGTGTGTGGAAGGGTGCTCTGCGTGTGATACAGGTATTCCTGGTGGTTTGATTCCCATTGCCCCCTTCCCCTCCCCATCTAGCATTTGCAGTGGGAACATTTCTGAAGATGTAAATGTCAATGTTATGTAGATGAGCCTAAATTATATTTTAGTAAAACTTTGTAAGCTTCATGTGAACACAATTTTCTGTGCCATAACATGAGTATACCTGTTGCAAAACATTCATGCTAGATTTCTTTTTTTTACTTACAGAAGAAAATGGTTTTCGAATGGAAATTCTGGATTTGTGCTGTGCAAAACTCATATGGAGCAAAAATTGTTATAATGGTCTCAAGAGCACACAGAATACAATGTGATCTGAAGTGGATGTTGTGTTGACAGAATCCTCGAATAGTCTGCACTTTGATTTATTTAAAGTGTGAAAAATATCCTACAATCACATGATCTCTTGCTTTTCAAGAAATATTGTTTGTTATTCTCTGTATGCATTTGGACTGAAGCTGTGCTTGGCTCAAGTAGCTGCAGTACAGCTGAGTTCCAAATGGGTCTGTCCACTCAACAAACGCTAGGCTTAACTCTCAAAGTTGGGCCATTCTAGCGATTTAGTAATCTATTAAATTGATATGATGTAGAGGTTAATAGTGTAATATTTTTAAAATGCAACTTTTTCATCATTAACTTCTTTCTCTTTGCATAGATAAAATCCTTGATCTTACAGCTCCAGAGGCTTCAGGAAAAAGCGGTAGAGGAAGATGACTATGATAGAGGTGAGAGTTGCTCCCTCCTTCCCCCACTAGATCATGCCGGGGTTTTTTCCCTTCCCCCTTCTTCCTCTATTAATTTTATTTTACATTTGCTACATAGTGGTGGGTAGGTGTGGAAGGTGAGTTCAATGAACTGCATTGTTTATTCTGATATATGGCAGGAAACAAAGAGCAAAATAGGTCAGCAGCAAGTAGCAACAGTTTTTATTTTCTTGAGTCACATCACCATGTGGGAAGGTTGAAATCCAAATATCCACTATCTGGATCAGCTGTTTTGAAGTAGCATGACTTTAAAAAATGCAGAAATGAATGAAAGCTTTGAAAAGAGAAAGGACAGGCACTGGCTGCTGACAGAGTGTGATTTCTTGCTTGCTAGATTTAGTCATGACACTACAGCAGGTCTCAAACACAGAAAATGAGGTCAGTAGCTATTACAAAAGTGAATGATACTGTCCTGTGGGATTAACTTGATGTCTGCTGAGTTGAATGAAAACCACCATCTAGAGAATATGGGGATGATACAGCTGCTGGCAAATATCTGTATTTGAATAGTGCTTTTCCTTTCAAATGCCTCGGCACTTCGCTAAGCACTGTGTGTGTGTGTTTGTTAATAATTAGAGCATCTGTTAACATACATTTTGGATTTCTTATTTCACATGGTGGTCTGTGTTCAGGTACTCGTGTTTTGATAGTCTTGAAGTTCTAGGTTAAATTCTTCCTGCTAGATCTGTCTTCAGTTGGGAAGCCCTGCAAATGGTTCAGTAAAATCTGCATGGGTACATCAGAGAAATAAGGCTGGGAAAAAGTAATTTCCTGCTGCTTTTTTATTCTCAGCTTTTAGGGTATTGGGGAGTGGCCAGACTTGTGGTTTTCCTTTCAAAATCAATGTGTGAAGCTTTGCAGTTGTACCACGGTTCTGTTTCCCTGCCTCCAAAGGTGTTCTTCAGGACAATAGGAATGCTTTTTAATAGAGTCCAAGGAGTAGGTGTGTAGCCCTTTTACAGGAGTGGTTCTGCTGGCCTCTTAAGCACTTGTCTGTATGTAGGAGAAAAGCCTGCTACTGTCACAAGTCATTCTTTTAGTGTGGCCTTTTCCAGTGGGGAAACCCTTTAGCTATGTTAAAAGTGGAGGATGTTGTAGATATTCATGGGTTTAATCTCTGTCAAATAAACATTATTGATGTGTATGCTTTACATGTGTAACACTCGTAACTCTTTTTTTTAAAGTGCCTCTGGGTTGAGTTCCCAGTTGGAGACTTCCTGACAGCTGTGTACTCAGCGTGCATGGTTCCCACACATTGCAGCTGGGATTTTCTGGGCGGTCATCCACTCTGACAGGAGTATTTTACTATATCAGGTGTAACATCTGCCTGTGATGCCACATAGTCGTTGACCACAGTGAAAAACGATGACTTGCCTAAGTTTGCACAGAAAGTTGTTATGTAGTTTTCCTGGGTGCTAGTATCGTATATTCAAACCAGGACTATCTTTATGTTGACCATTGTTTTATTAATTACCCTTTCCAGTTTCCACCCTAGTTGTCAGGCAGGTAGCACGAAGGGTGGTTTGCAGAGTCTTGCATTAATTCCCTTCAGAAAACTAGTCTGGCTGTGTTGTGGGCACCTCTTACAGACAGCAAAAGTGGCAGCAATGCAAAGGTGGAGAGGAGCATCCACAGGTGAGATTGCTGTTTTCTGTGCTACGCCTGGCATATATAGGCAGAAAACGTTTGTCCTGATACGAGACTAGGTACTGAGGTGCTTGAGAGAGTTTGCTTTATGCTCCTCCATCCTTTTGAAAACTAGAACTCCACACACGACTGTTCTCAGGAAATGCCATGCTCCATACATGCACATGACAATGCATTCTTAATTTTATCAGTCCTTTGAGTCTTTGACCCATTTACTGTCTTACTGGTCTTTGTTCCTCATCTGATAGAACTGTCAGCTGGGGTTTTTTATGATTACTTTTCGTTACGTTCATGGTATTTGAACTGGCTTCCTTGTTTTTTTTGTGAATCACAGGCAGCATATCTTCAGGGAAAGACTTGCATGGAGAAGGTGCAGTGCTGCAAGAAGTATTAGAGCTGTGACCTTCCTTCCTTCTCTTGCATTTGCAAGCTTTCCACCTTTGCTTTTAGAGCTATGTCACAGTTCCTAGTGGAGAACAAAGTCTTGCCTGGCATGGAGTGAGGTTTGAAAGCTTATTAAAAAGCTTACAGATTGGCCCAGTACCAATTTCTGTTCAAGTGGAATCTGTAATTAGCCTTCTTTAAAGGGATCTTATTGCCAAATATTGCTAGCATGGAATGGAATTGCTAAGCATTCAGAGCTGTGATGTGGGACATAAATGGAAATACATTATCAGGGAGTGGGAGAAGCTGACAGGGTGTATGTGGAGGGCTGAGGAAGTTTTAACTATAATGCTTAAAAGAAAATTGTTGTCCCTATAATTTGGGGGACTTCTTTGACTGTAGGGCAAGTCCTCTGTTAAGAGCAGAAGTTGTGAATGGGAGATGGTAGTAGTGCTATGTGTCATGATAGCACAGGTCTTGCTGATTTGGGGGTGATGCAGGGGAAGGGGAGATCTGGTGTGATGTGAGTAGCTGCAAAATGCCCTATATGTGGAAGATGTGAGTAGAGGCGAAGGAGGGCAGGTGGAGGGGGAGTATGGGTGGCTATACCCCCAAATGGAAAACAAAATTGTCAATAAATACATTATTATATGTAACTGTTATCACTTCAGTGGTAGAGGCTCTTCAGCTTCAACCGTTGGCAGGAACTCAAGAGATTTTCTGACTTTGGCTCTCTAAGAGCCATCCCGTCTTGCAGGAGAGAGGGCTCTGTTTTTAACAGCAGTTCAGTGGGAGGGAGATGTGTTAGCACTTAAAACTCCTCAAAGTGCTTAGGACTGGTTTCTGCAGCCTGAAACTTAGCAACTTAATGAAAGCCAAACCTCTACTGTCTGATATTGCTGCTTTCCTGCGCTCTAGAGCTTTTTGAAAGCTCCCTTAGTTTATAGTAACTTTTTGAAACTGAAGTTTAAGTAAAGTGGTGCCCATACAGAGGATGGAAAATGATGCATTGTGCTATTGGTTGTGGCAACAAGACTAGGATGTTTACCTGTGCTGTGCTTTCCTAAAGATCTGCCAGCATGGTTAGGGTATTGGTGTAGAGGACTGTCAGTCATTTAAGCAGCTACAGTTTCTTCCTATATTTCTGGTCGCCCCATGTGTATGGAGGGTGTGTGTATGTTTGTTCTGAGAATGTTGGAGGGGCTGCTTGGGGCAGAGGATATTCTCCTGTGCCGTGTTCATCCTCATCTGCTAAAGGACCCTGAGCACGGTGCTGCAAGGCCTGCAGGGTCCCCTCTCTTCCTACTATAGCCACCATGGGTTGTTCCAAATGCAGATGTTCCTTGGCTGTGAAATGCACATTCAGTGAGACAAATCTTCTCACTCCTGGTTTAAGTTTAAAAAGGAACCATTAGGATGTTACATGTTTTATTCCTTGTTCTGTGTTTTGAGGTGATGAAATATCAGGAAGTTGCTTATTTTTTCTGTATTTACTTGTAGTCTCCTCTTGATGGCCACATTACTGTATATTTTCAAAGCACGTATGGTACCATGGGAATATGATAAGTGTTTTGCCTTGCATAGTATATAGTAAAAATTGGTCTGTTCTCCAAGGATCACTTGGAGTGTTGTCATGGCTCATTATTCATGATGGAGCTTGACAGCTTCAAGGTTAAATGTACTGCTGAATACAGGAGGCTAAAAAGAAGAAAAGCAGCTTATTTTGTGTCTGTATAAGTTGTGCCTGCAGTGGAAGCAAGTTTGCTCAGGACAAATCTATTGCCCAAACATTTAAACTCCTTTTCCTGTTCTTCGCTGCTTGAACTTCTCAATGTTGCCTGGTACAAGGGGCAAATGGATTGGTAAGTGTCAGGACTGGGTCTTGCTGCCATTGGTTCGTATGCCATCATGTTACTCAGAAATAAGTTTCTACTGTACTACTGATCGTTTCTTATGAATTATTATCAATTTTAAAATCTTGTTTGTAGGAATGTGAGTGTATGGATTCATTGCTTGCGACTGATAGAGAAGGGTAACTTCCCTGTACAGATCACATTCAGAGTTAAGGCTCTCCAGTGAAGGTCATTGAGTTGATCGAAGCAACTCCCTTATCTGTTCAATATGGCAGCTAGAAGACAGAAACATTTATGCTTGTTATGGCAAAACCTAACCTATCCTACCAATGAAAATTCACTTATAGATACATTTAATGTCATGTAAGCCTTCAGTTATTTTAGCTGAGATATCAAAGCTTGGGCTATATGAATTGATGAGCTGCCATGGGCTGTGCCAGAGCACTGTGTGCTCTGCAGGAAAATAGCCTATGTTGTTTTGTTGTTTTCTTTTTAATCTCTCCTCTCTGCTTGTGCTCTTTGAGACCTCTTCATGCCAATTGGCCTTTCGGTGTCTCAGGAGCTGCAGGGCATCAAGGACAGAACCCTCTGCTGTGTAGGAGTTGGAGTCTCATTTCACGCGTTTTTCCGTTAATCAGAACTGCAGGAAGGAAGGACTTTCTAGCAGTTAGCCTCTCATACGTTTATACTGGAAGAGATGCTGTTGCTCACTTGTAGAGAGAGTAAAACAGTAGCGTATGATTTTAAGTAGTATCTGGCTTGAAAATGTAATTTGTTAAATAGCATTCAGAGGGAGGTCTTGGCCACTTCTTACGTGGTACTTGCGAACACTGAATTATACAATAGTCCCAAAGTCCTGGCCAGATGTGTAGCTGTTTGGAAAAAATATTTTTCCTTTTTAAAGTGCTATTTCTAGTCATAGCTTTTGAACGCTTGAACTAATTTGATCTTCAGGCAGGTGGGTGGTGTGTTTGGTGTGGTTTGGTTTGGGGTTTTTGTTTTTTTTTTCTTTTCTTTTGGAAGAGCTATTTACAGATGAGGGTTGGATAGAATCCGTGCTTTACTGTACTTCTACTATTTCAAACTAAAAGCTTGCTTGACAGATTGTTGTTAGGACGCAGAAATGAAGGCAAGTTAGCTGCTTGGAGGAAGGACAGTGAATTTGAGAGAAGCTATACCTGGAAATAACTCTCAAAGAACTTGCTACTTTGGGTTTTACTTGTTTCAGGATGGCATATACCTGTGCAAGTAAAATCCTTAAACCTAGCTGTATATTGAGTGAAGCTGTACATCTGAGGCTACTGGTTAGATAAAAGGTAGTGGGATGGACACTGGAGGAGCAGAGCTTCTGTGACACAGGAGGCCTACTGTGAGTTTGTAACTTGCAATTGCAGGCCATTGAGTTGTAAATATGTTTGGGGCGGATGGGACAAATAGGGCTTTCTATTGCGCTGTACTGTCAGAGCCTTGCTCCATCACAAGCTTGTAGAAGTTCCTGAAATCTGGGGGTAAGTCTTTTTGGGTTTCATTTTCCATTTTTATAACTTTCCAGTAAAGCTATTAAGAGGATAGGGGGGAAGGGCTTGTACAAATTCTCAAAATCAAATCTTCATTTATTTTGTCTTTCTTTGACAGACTTAGCCTCCACAAAAGGGTTTAGGTGGTTAAGGAAAGGAAGTGCTTATGTGAAGTATAAATGTGAATTAATTTCTGTCCTGGGTTCCCTTGCAAAAAAACAGAGGCAGCACAACCCCTACAACTTTTTCACCTTGTTCGTGTTTCTTGAAGACACCAGTCTGAAAGGAAAAGGTAGAACACTTTTTTCCATATCCATTTATTGTGCAGGATTACAGCCCTTCACAGTTTATAGGTAAGAAACTCCTTATCTTGCTGTCAGGTAGGCCTCTGGAAAACTCAGGTTGTTGGGGTTTTTTTAATGCCAGAAGAATGGCATTTTTTTTATTTTAATGACTAGTGTTTATGAGAGGGGGGTCAGGTATACATTTCTGGGTACATTCACTTGTATTTGTTTACTCATTGCATGTGTAGCGCATGTATCTTCGGCAACTTCTTGAAATGCTTTCAATGCGAATCCTCATTTTAACCCAGTTGTTCAGTTTCTGTCTTGTAAAGGTGTGTCTTTGAGGTAGAGTAAGATTTTGCTGTTGATCTGCTTATGCCCTCACATTGAAAATGTAGTTGTGTTTTCTGCATCTTTAATTCCTTAGCCAATATTGGAGAGGAAGCTGCTATAGTCATGCAGTATCTTGCTTAGATCGTGCAGCCTAAATATTTTTAGGAAGCGATAGTATTTTGTGGGATGCTACTATGCTCTCTTATTTTAATCTTGGCCAGCATGAAAAGGTTCAGCTACATCTTGTGTTTCTGGAAGCTGCTTGACAAAAAGAAAATTGCTGAAGTTTTGGCATGCCATGTGCTTGGAAGCTTTCTCCACTCCTGGCCATCTGCTGTCTAAAACTGACACTGCGGGCTACCCCTCCTGTGATAGTTGGGCTCTGTTTCTCAGCCCGTGATGCAGCCAAGCTGTTCCCAGACAGCCAAGCTAGTCTTTTCCAAACAAACAAGCAGTGAAAAAATCCGAACAAAATAAGCAATTGTGGATAATTTAAGAGCTTACTTGCTGTATTGCAGCTGGAAACATAGAGCTCTGATGGGTGCATAGAGCTTGGGAGCAGTGTTGATGTGCTGTCTGGACAGTACGCACAGAGTGAGTGACACAGCTCTCCTGCCACCCAGCCCATCTGCTTACTTTGCACTTGCAAAATCATGCAGCCCAATTTTATATTCAGGACAAACTTATCTTTCTCTTGCTCTTTAGGAATATTAACTCCAGATAAGAAAATCATCTTTCATTTGCAGCATGACCACTGGAGACAGTATGAGTATTAATTAAACCAACTACTAGAAATTTATTTTGCTGCCCTTGTCTTACACTTAGGATATAAACATCTTGAGGAAGTGAGGGGCACCTTCTGTTTTTAATTGTTGTCTGCTTAATAAATGACTGGACCTGGCCAGAAACTTCTAGATGGCATGGTAATGTGACTTCTGTATAATTGGGAATTAAAAAGATGCTGAATGACTGTGACTACCATTTGAAAGCAAACACTGAAGTGTTCCAATGTGAGTTCTCTGTGGGGAACTGATAACACTCCTTGCTGATTGCTGGGTGGTGTATGGTTGAATTCTTTAATAGGATGCTTTTACTGGAGATCTCTGCAGACCTTCCATCATTTGCCAAACTTCTCTGCAAAGTGGGACTGCCTCCAGTTAATTAACTTCTCCTTTCTCCTGACGTTTCACTCCTGTCCTCCCCATCCACATGCCCAGACCCAGCTGCTTATCCTGGGGTGCATTCATAGTTCTTCAGGAATGCGTGCCCTCTCCGATGCTTCCTTGCCTTCATCATATGCAAACTTTTGCATGTTTCTTATCTTTTGCCTGTGGAAGATGAAGGTAGCAAATGCGCTGTTTTAAGGACATCTTTAGCCTTCTTGGGACAATGGTAGGGTTATGGCAATGATTGTTAATCAAAAAAGTGAAGAGGGGAAATTTCATATTCCTAGTACTCCTATACAATAACATGGTTTAGACAAAGAGCTAGTAAGTCTGCAAGAA
Source organism: Psittacula echo (assembly GCF_963264785.1). Taxonomy (NCBI): domain Eukaryota; kingdom Metazoa; phylum Chordata; class Aves; order Psittaciformes; family Psittacidae; genus Psittacula; species Psittacula echo. Next base: position 30,436,074 of record NC_137738.1, on the reverse strand, counting down.
ATCTGATAGTGGGAGCATCCAAACCAATGCCATATAATGTGAGTTTTAAACTTCTGCTGTTGATATCCTACCAGTTATAATACTGGTAGGTTTTGATTTGAGGAAGTGACTGGTACATCTCCGTACTCACTGAGATTTTTAAAGCATGAAAAAGTAGATGAAGTTAATGAGTTGGATTGATTTGATGTATGGCAAAGTTGAGCGAAGAGCAAAGTGAGGTGCTGTGGATCAGAGGCATAGTTCAGACATGATGCTGGAACCAAATACAAATAAAGATGAACAGCCTTTTTGATTAGGTCATTGCAGAACATAGTATTTACCCGACTTATTTGTGGGTGTTCATTCATGCACACCTCTGGCATTCCCAAATGCCTCAGTACGTCTCCCTGCCGATGACAGCTTACTGGACAATCTTGGAGAGAAAGTGTTAATGTGTGGATTGCTAGAAGCTCTCCAGAGGTCATTAGACTTCTTGAGAAAATGTGTCAGTGGAAGTGAAGAGCAAAACCAGTTTGGTATGTGCCATGGTACCGTACAAAGCTTGTGTTGCATTGCACCAAAGTGCCAGGGACAGTGCTGTAGACTGGACGACCTGTGATAATGGTCTCAACAATAAGATCTTTCTAAAAATTAGTACAGTTGAATTTTCTGAAGACAAAGAAGAGTTCAAGAAACTTTAAGACTGCAAGGAATCAGGCCCCCATAAACTGTGATGTACATGACTTCCTATTCGTTAGAGCTCAAACAGCTGGGTTCTCCCCCCTAGATGACATTCAAATGTTTTACCAAAGAAAGGATTTTCCTCTTTTTATTCCCCCCCCCCCTTTTTTTTTTTCCCCTTTATGCTTTGACCTTCACCTGCCCAGTCTCAAGGGTACAGGTGACTCCTAATACTGGCAAATAACTGGTATTGTAGTGGAATGACTTTTGGCTGCTGCTGTGCACTGGGCTGAAGCTGTGCTCTTTTCAAAATGAATTCTGAGCGACAGCAACGAGTTTCTCAGTGGGAATCATTTTGACATTAAATGACTCTCTTAATGATGAGCATATAGGAATACAGAGAGAAAAGGTTCCTGCTGTACACCATAATGTAGTGCAAAACCTACTAGCGGGGTTTATTGCTGAAAATTCCTCATCTATCAAATACCATTCAAGAGGAACAATTTCTTAATGCTTAATCTGAGCAAGAGTCAAACTGGTGATCTGGAAGCAGAAAGCGCAATAGCACATTAGTAATTCTACTAAAGCCTTGTGTTTACAGGTTTAGGAAAGTAGCTCTAGTGACACAAGGGTGCTACGCTGATCCTGACCTTCTCCAAATGTGTGCAAGCAGTATCTGCTAGTCGGTATTTATAGGCCAAATGTCATGCTTTGTTGCCAGGTTCATAGAGAATCTGCTGCCCTGTCTTTTAAAAGAACAAACAAAAGGAATAAAACAAAAAAGCTTAGCTTGTTTAAGCACACAGCAGTAATTAAAATCAAACCAAAATTCATATTGAAGTTTGGGGGTGTTGGTTTGAAATATTTTAATTATGACCTTTCCTGGCTAGAGAAAACACTTGTGAGCAAGAGCTGAAATCACTCCAGTCACAGGAGGCTTCAACAGCTGGTTATTTTGGTGCCATCTAACCAATAATAAGAATGAAAATAGCAAGGCGTTCTGGATGAAGAGGTTCCAGTCATGCTGTGTCACCTGCCTCACAGGACCTAGGGCAAAAAGAGTTAAGATGTGCGAGTGCATTTTCATAATGTTTTTATAAAATGACAGAATCTTTCAGGGAAAGAAACGCTGAAGGTGCTGAGGAGAATGAGAAACGTTTTTTTTTTGGGAAAAAAGTCCAAAATAGAATTATTCCAGAATTAAAATGTAATTTTGCTTCAGAGCACTGTGCCTGCAGAAGCACTGCTACTGGAATGGCTTTCCAGTATTATTATTCTGCATCATGAGTCTGTTCATGTCTGCCTGTAGATAAGTCTTCTGAGTTTTGTGCAGTTTTCCTGTCTCAGGTGCTTTTTTTCCACCTGTAACTCCAAAGACTCATATCAAGGAATACATAGGATCCAGTAGGATGCTGCTATTTTGTTTAGATCACTCTTATATTTATTCTTTGACATTTTCAGAAAAATCATGAGACTCCATGTGAGGAGAAGAGAAATTTGGCAAGGGAGCAAAATCTTCATTCCTCATGCCATTTGTGCTATTATCAAATGTCTGATTCTTTTAATTTTATGCTTATTTGCTTGTTGGTTGAACCTGCCTGGTTTTGTATACAAGAAGTGTTTCTTCCCTCCTGCTTTCAAAATACTTCAGCTCTGCTTACTTATAGGTGTCGTATTGACTGACCCATTCATTCTGAATATTTAGGGGGCAGCCTTACATGCTCAGCAAAACTATTTAATTTCTATTGCTTCACTTGGGGTGGGGAGCCCTTTCCTTTTAAATCAAGTAAGGAGAAGGCAAAGCTGCATGTCTCTGTGCGAATGGGTAATGCTTACCCCAGTGTAAACAGACGGGAGTTACTCAGAAACAGTGTGGGCAGCAAGGCAGCTGAGCTGTACGTGACTGACTTTCTTCTTCTGTGACACATGCATTTGTTGTGGGGGGAAAAAAAAAGCCAAAAATGTGAAACAAAATGGTTTTTGCTTGTTGAAGTATCCTTAAAAATACCGTGTTTGCTCAGATGAGGGAAAGAATTTCTGTTCCTATCCAAGCTGGAGCTCAGTTACAGGCTACAGGAGGTGTAAGGCATGAAAGGGCAGAAGTGTTTTGTGGGGGGTAATGCAGCAGGCCTGGTTCTGCTGGACAAGCATCCCCTGAGTTGTAGCTTTAAGGAAGCAAACTTGGACCTTGACTTCAACAAGCCTGTGGAAAGAAGTTTCTTTTACCCCCATGTGTGCTCCTATAGGGACTGTGCTATGAGTGGTGTCAGCCCCGTTTCCTGGCCTCCTTTGTGTGCCAGAAACACCATTGTGTCTCCTGCCTTTCTGGAGTAAGAAGCCAAGTCTGCCTTGCACGTTGTGCCTGTTTTAATTTGTCTAGAAGCCTATTTTTCACTGCTTTAATTTTATAGGGTCTAACTGCTTAATAGAAACTTTCTTGTGAAGGGTCCCTAATTGTCGTTCAGAGAGAGCGCTCTTAAGAGCAACTAATAACAAACTGAATGTTTTCCTGCAAAATCAATTTTTATTTCAGAAATTAGAAGGGATGGGAAATTAGTTCTTCAGAGACACTGACCCTCCTTGCTCCTAAAAGCTTTCCTGGCTCTTCCTTTCCTAAGAGGCAACCTTTCCTCTATTTCTGTCAGAAAAGCGAACTTCTGTACTCCCAGTTCCCTGCTCCAGAGTTTAGTGTGCTGCCTGGCCTTTGCTGCACTTAGTCATTTCTTTATGTAACAGGTGTGGGTAGATCAGTGGCTTGTATACCTTCCCCACTGCTTGAGCAGAGATCCTAGAAGGATGGGGTGTTCTTAGCCAAGATAAATACGAGGGGTTTTAATTTGTTTCATGTAAGGCTGTGGGGTTTGTATTTCTTTATCTGTAGCAAGATCTAAAGAGTTGTTTTATGGATGGTTAGTTGTTCAGGTGTGTATAGTTGATGTCTCTCAGTTCTAAGGATTTTCTGCTTTCTCTTTTTTTTTTTTTTCCTGTGGTCTTTATTTTTTCCCATCCGTACAAAGATATACTGTATGTCTGCCTAAAATTATCAAAGCCCATTTTTAATATCAAGATGTATATCATGTAATACAGTGGCACACATTGTTCCCAGTAGTTCCAGTGTCTACCTAAAAGGGATTCTGAGAAACGTTACCTGTGGTGCGGAGTTTCTTGAAGTGTACTTGTGAAAGCAAAGAAAACATTTATACAGCCCTGGTAGGCAACCGGAAAGGCTACCTATACCAAAGTGCATTGGATAACCTTTGGAAAAGTCAAGAAAACAGTGTGAAATACTAGGTATTTTTTTAATTCTCACCTGCAGGCCAATTGACTCTTGACAGTTGGAAACCTTTTTTGAAGTGATGTAACAGGTTTGTAACCTGTCATCTTGGCTTTCAAGCAAGTACACAGAAGAGACTGGGGCCAGCTAAAGGTCACAAAAAATACCAACTGCCCTTTCTATGCAAAGAAGTTGAAAGCAACAACCCAATCCAACTTGCAGGAGAGAGGTACAGAGGCTGAATCTTACTTGATGTTAATATTCTGCTCAGCTAAGATTAACTAACTGCCACAGGTTTCTTTTGAAGGTTAGGATGAAGCTGCAGCAGTGCTTATTTCTAGTCAGAGAATGTTCTTGGGAGCTCAGAGTAAGGTCGGAAAGTTGTATTTCATCAATGCCAACTCTCATGAAATTCACAACTATTCTGCTTCCTCCAATTTGACCTTGAGTACCTGACTGAGAAACATCCTCCAGATCTGGGATATGTTTAGCAGTATTATGATGTGTTCAGTGCTGTAGTGCCTGTGCATGGTCTTTGCACAGGTGATGCTCTTGCCATTCTTGTTTTTCAGTTGATATTTAAATGGCCTCTTTCTTCCTTATTGCTTAGCTGCTTCCAAGCATAGGCACCTACTTGCTACTGAAATTTGTGGGAATCACCATAATGAAAAAGGGAGTGTTAATTATCAGGGTCACCCCAGTGAGAAAAATGAATCTGCCGGAACTACTGTCCCCAGCTGGATCCTGTACTTCAGGGTTTTACATTCGTTCATTCAGAAATGCAGTGCTTTGGGGTTCCTTTCTGGCAAAAGGGCTACCAAATGGCTATTTCCTTACCACCTTAACTTTGGCCATGAGGAGCTGCCAGGGCTTCTACTGTGCATGTTCAGCCCCAGCAGATGCTCTTTTAAAAATGAAGATTTCCTGTCTTTCAGGCATGGGAATTGTGCATAAAGAAGACTACATCCTGTGCATAGGATGATATGAGGAACTTTAGTGACTGTAAGGCAAGAAGCTTGCTTTCCCATGTCTCCCATTCTGATGTCCTCTGTTCCCATGCTGGCATCTTGCAACAGTACGATATCTTCTAGCAGTAACTCTTCTTCCCTCTGCTTTGTGTTTTAGGAAGGTGCTTGGCAAGTATCTTTTGGGAAGACCATGAGTCACATGTTCTTCCTCTCCTGTGCCCTTCTCGCATATTTGTTCAGCCAGCAGGCTCTGTTAGCCTGGGCTGCTGTTGTTTCTGCTTATCACCTGGTGAACAGGCTTGAATTTGCTCTTCAATGGTTTATTGTGGTATCCTGGGGGTGGTAGTGGGTATTATCAGCCTGCTGCTGTGCTGCGTCTCTGTGGTTGTAAACTGTCCTCTGGACTGCAGACTCTGAGCTGGTGCAAGGTAGTAATTCTGCTGCTTACCTGTAATCTGAAGTCAAGATTGTGGGCACGATGACAAGGTGCATCTTCCTTGTCCCTTTCACTCAATGAGTTAATTTTCATCAGACTGGGAAGTTACTGACCTTTTCCTAGCAGGTGGTGTTTCCCTGAAGTCCTTTATTTGCAGGAACCCCCCAGAAGCCTGAGGAACAACAGTGAATGTATGAAAGGAGCTGGAGGTCACTGTGCATGTCACATGTATGGGAGGGAGCCTCATGCAGTATGTCTACTTGCATCAAAATTAGGTGCTGGTAGTTTGAATTATTATCTTCTGGAAAGTAGTAAAAAGGATTTGTGTGGTGGTGGTGTTCTTCTGCTGGCTCTGAATGGTTTGAGTCAGATTCTGCGAGGCCATCCCTGGCTCCTAACGAAGTTCCCTGTCTTTTCCTGAGGCTACAGGCTTCTGTGTGTGATTGAAGAATTCCGGCAGGAAGGAGTAAGGGGAAGAGGCTGGATTAAACTTACCCTTTGCTGTCCAGGTCTGTTGGGAATGGCAGAACAGGATTGTACTTCTGACTTGCTCTTTGCCTACACTTTATGTCTTTGATCTTGTCCGAGCTTCCCATTTTGGAAGAACAGTGGGATTGATTTATTTATTTTTAAGTAAATATTTACATTGAATCATATACTTCTTGCATTCTCTTTTTCCCAAGAAAAAGATGTAAAAAAAAAAGATGTGCTGTAACCACAGTGAGTGAGCTTCACACTCCGCCCTGATGGGAGCCTTGTGGCCAGCCACCAACAAGATTTTAATCCCATTCCAATCTTTTTTGCCAAGATTTGAGGATATCTGTACTCACTTCCCAGCTAGGGCTCACTGTTAATGGATTTAGGTAAATAAGCCAAAGTCTTGTTTATATGTGAAGAAAATAAAGCCAACCTAGGAATGGTAAGGAAGCCATAGTGCTAGAAGATATATTAATATCTTAATCCTTTCCATAGTAAATAAATAATTTAAAGAATTGGGTTAAGTATAAGGGCAGATGATGGTTTGTTGGTTTCCAAAGGAACATTTCTGAAACTGGATAGAGTGACTGGGAATGTCTAAATTAGACTAGGTATTTTTGCTACTTACAAAAGATTATATTTCTAACTTTTTGGGAGTTTTATGTTAATTCTTTTGCCTAATAACAGTGGGAGAAGGTGAATATAAATTAGAAAGGTAACAGTGCAAATATTGCAGCGGCAGGGAGAACTATAGAATTTATTTGAGAAAATAAAGGCATTTGATCAACAGTGAAGCTCAATAACAGGGATATAATGTAGGAGACAAGGTAGTTGTACAGAGGGAGATATTCTACAGGAGTTTTCTGAAGGAATAACATTCAGACTCTTACTTCCTTTGAAACTTTATGCAAATACTTTGTTACATTTTTTTATTGTACTCTTTCCTGTATTTGACACAATTGTACCTGATTGCATCTTCTGCTTAAATCTGTTTAAAAAAGTATTTCTGGAAAAGTTTTTTGTAAATTTAGCACAATGGAATTCTGTTTGAGGGTTTGTTTCTTAACTTTCGTCATCACATAATTGCATTAAGGTATGGCTGCCTGCTAAGTCCTGTAGCCTGCTGAATTAATCCATAGGATTTTCTGGCACCAAAAGTGTGTGCAGTCTTCTAGAGGCTGTCAGGCTGCCCCTGTAGGCTTTTCTCTCCATCTTTTGAAATGCTGAAACATCCAGTTGTCACTGCTGCAGGCAGGATCCTGTTCTGGATGGACCTGAGTCTGATCTAGTCTGGCAATTCTTGTCACTTTATGACTTTCTGTTTCTTCTAGTGGTTTAATGTGCCCATGTTTTGTTGTATGTATGTGTGTGCAGCTGGATTGTGCTTGGAAAGGTGTAAGGTATTGTCTGACAACTTTCCTTTCTAGCCCTTTGTAAAAAATAAAAAAATAAAAAAAAATAAATAAATAAATAAAAAAAAAAAAATCGTTTTTCTTCTGCATCTTAGGCTCATGTAAGTGCTCCAGCTTGCAAATAGGCTGCACACCTGCAAATCCCACTGACTTCAGTGAATATCAGAATCTTTACATTTAGATTATGGATTTTTAAACTTTCACCTCTTCAGATAGAAGACAGCTTTCCAAGGGAAAATTTTATTTACACAATAATGGATCTACTTGATGAAGTTTCCAAACATCAGTAACGTTCTCCAGAATGGGGGGGAATATATGGTATTGTGTTAATGCAGTTACAGTTAAAACATCCACATCTGAAGGGGTATGTGTCAAACACAATGCTTTGTTAACCTAAAAGACTTTAAAATGTTATTTCCTGTCTGTTAATGAACAGCTAGAAAGCAAAGATCTTTGAGAATAATTTTATTTTCCCCTTGGATGTGCCTTACTGCAGCTGCTTGCAACCCCACATTGTGGTGCTGCCATCATTCATAGTACTTGTCACCAAAGAAACCATTATGGCTTTTTCAGGTCTTGATAGTGTTGTTATTGAGTATCTTTGAATAACTAGTTGAATTTGACACACTTAGGAAATGTGCCAGAGGGTAAAACAAACATCACTTCCATTCTTGCATGTGGCAGCTGAAGTGGCATTGAAGAGGTTTTTGAAGAATGCTGCCCTGTCCCTTGGCCAGCTTCCAGCCTCCCCCCTTCCCTGTGGAAGTGAAAACCTATGAAAGGAGCTGTATGTTATTATGTTATGCCAGATTTTTTTTTTTTTTTTTTAAAGGAGCAGTAAGGTTTTGAAAGAGGTATGAGGCTCTGATACCTGTACTGTCTCTCTCACAATATTTATTGATGGGATGGCCCAACTCTGATGTTACAATTCCAATTTTTGATGATATTATAATATCTATTAGCCTCATTCTGGAGGCATTCAGGTAGTTAATGTCTGTTCTGTATCTTAGGGACAGAGTTGCAGCTGTCTCTGGTTAACTTTTTGTTAATTTAATAAGAAGTTGTTTCTTCTTGATTAAAGCTTGTTAGGATGCACACAATTTTTTGGTTATGTTCAGCTGACTTGTAAAATCTGTTAGAACCTAAGCAGTTTTGCAGCAAATCTGGAAGTCCAGTGCTAACAGTCAGAGCATTGATTAAATGCTATGGTGAGAAAAGTTCTTAGGTTTTTTTGCATTTAGAGTCCAGTGTATAAAATATTTCTACTACTCTTCCTAGTAACTGCAAAATTTTTTCCAAACATGTCTTGATGATACAGATTCTGAATCTCATATGCTAGTGCTCAATTTTTAATCTTTAGCAGAAACTGAGAGTACGCTAAGTCATGTATGAATTGTTTTTGGATAGGTGTAGTGAGATGAGGGGAACCTGAACATCTTCCTTCACCTTTTCTTCCACCATTGCACAACACAGCCCAGGGTTCCTCAGGTGATGAGGATCACGCATCTATTTAAGTTGGGTTGTTGCTCACTTAGCCTTAGGATTTCAGTTCCAGCATTAAAGTGGTCTAATACTAACTTCTGTATTTGTATACATTATTTTTGTTTTGTAACACACTGCTGATGTTCCAAATGATAGTGGAACATCTTTTTGGAGAAGCAGAAAAATGTTTTCATGAGAGAATAAATTATTATACAGGAATAAGGAGCTAAAAAAAAATACACAACAGATTTTGTGGGGTTTTTTTGTGGGTTTTAAGATGGTTTGTTTGTTTTTGTTTGTTTTAAACTACAAGAGAATATTGGTATTTTGCTATTTTAACTGTAGGCAAGCTACTTCAGTCTACTTCAAATGAGCTGTCCATAAAATGGGTATATCATCACTTGCCATACTACAGTCTTTGGAGTTTTAATAGAAAACTGTATATCCCACTGAGCTCCTATTGTGATTGGAGCTTCAGAGTTGTAAGGTGTTGCTATCAATAAATGCTGACATTTTAATTTTCATGGTTTTATGGAAAAGTTGTCCTCATGTAACTTTGTGTATTATATTTGTTGTATTTCTGAGAACTACAAAGCCTGTAGGTTAAGCTGTTCTCGTCAGACTGTATAGGCAGCGAGACAATGGCAGTAATGTTAGCTTGTGTCTTGGGAAAATAAATGAAGGAACTGCTTTTTTTTTTTTTTTCTTTTCCCCCTCTATCAGGTAGATTACTGTAAAGTTATCTTCTATAGTGGCAATTACTGGACAGTGACCTTTACCAACTTATGACATTGATGTAGTGGAAGGGACGTTTTTCCGCTTGACCTTTATGCAATGTGTTGGCTTGTCCTGTAGCACCAAATGAGTTGCAATTGACAGATTTGATGGAACACTAACTTGACAGGAGCTTATTGTTTGGAAGAAGGTATGTGTTGAAATGCAGAGCCTCTAGTAAAGAACCTGATAAAAGTTATTTGCATATCTTCCATCACTAAGAAAGAACTTGCTTAGGAATGACCACTGCCTAAGTTGCAATTTGAACACTGATGAACTGGAATTCTAGCAAGCCAGCCATCAAATAGTGATATTTCAGAGTAAAATCTATTGTTTTTACGCTCTCCCCCCATGCTTTGTTGTTCTGTAACCAAGTAACAGTAGTTTTCAGTATTTTAACCTTGCTTTTTGTCTTAACATTTCTCTCTGAAAAGAAGAGGAATAAAAGTCAGACAAACTGTTTTCACTATATGGCAAGGAAGACATGTCTTCCATAAGGATGGGAGGATGTGTGTGTATACAAATATACACACTCAAAGGTGGAGGGATATGTGTGTGTATATAGATATATATATAGATAGATATCCATGAGTAGCTTCTTTGATAATTTATTCATATATTAAAGAAATAATGGTTAGATATAGTTCTGGTTGTGGAGAGGAACAGGGAGCTATGAGCACACACTACAGTGAGGGTGGGTAGTGTAAAGAGAACTGTAAGGGACTTTCCCTGCCCCACTGTTCCAGGTGGGAAAAGCAGAGGCCAGTTGTTTTTCAGATCTGCCAGAATAAAGCAGAGAGAGGATTGTGTTTTTTGAGGAGAAATTGAAAAGCAAAGAACAAAAGTCAGTTATCTTGGGTATCTTGTTGAAATCAAATATCTTTCTGTGCCCTGGCTGAAGGTTCTGATCCTTCCTGTGAATAAAATAATTCCACTTACGAAATGGAGAAGACAAAGTTGAAGTGGAACCCAGAATCTATTTGATACTATTCAAGTAGTGAATTCTCATGGCTTTTTAAAACTATTGAGCAGCAGGATTGATAAAAGAGCAGCAAATGCCATCTGTCTGATCTACATATTTTACCACAGTTCTTCTAAAGCTGTCCAGTTAAGGTATTGGGTGTGGGTGGGAAAAGCAGCTAAGCTATTGTCTGTTGCATTTGCAGGAAGTATTTGAAAGGTGAAAGAAAGTTTAGAGAGATTGCTGTTGAGACATATTAATGTAACATTTACTTATTATTTCCAAGACATTTTGCTGAAATAATTTCAGTATTCAGACAGAGTCAAGGTGGGAGGCTGGGTAGAAGTATTTACTTAGCTATGGTAAAACAGGTGGTGTGGGTATGCTGGCATGGAGTGAAATTTACAGCAGGATCTGCTACTGTAGCGGTACTATTTAATTATAACTCATGAGGAAAGTAGAAGGATACAGGAGATTTAATCACAGAATGGTTTGGGTTGGAAGGGACCTTAAAGATCAGCTACTTCCAAACCTCCCTGCCATGGGCAGGGACACCTACCACTAGATCAGGTTGCTCAAAGCCCCATCCACCCTGGCTCTCTGTCAATACAGACACTGGTCTAGCAGTTTTAGTTTCCATGCTGAGGAGGCTCTGATGAGTAGATGGAAAAGCTGCTGGAGACAGTGAAACTTCATGGGCTCAGGCTGGAAGAAGGCAGTGAGCCTGTATATAAAATTTTAAAGCCTCATAGCTTAAAGCATGGAGACCAGCGAAGGTGCCTTGACACTGCTGTGCTCCACTTGGGTGGGACATGGAGAGGCTCTTCTGTAGATCACCATGCTGGAGGAGGTCATGCTTCTTTGGAGTAGCTGTTGTTGGGTGGGCTCTTTTTCTGTGAGAACATAATCCAGCTGAGCCTCTGTCTGCATTTGGTGGTCAATGGGATGTTGTCTCATTCATCAGTGCTTGCTAAAGTACAGAGTTAAAGGGCTGTGGAACTTGCTTGGAGAGCCTTTTGATCTCTTCCCCACTGCCCTCTGCTGACAACCTCCTGTACAGCTCGGCTCAGTGCCGTTTGTGCCTGAGGGGTTGTTTTCTGCCTGGAGCACTTCTCAGGAGCTCTGTGCCGGGACGGTGGGGACAGCTGCATGCCAGGATTAAAAGAATGTCATAAATGTAAAAATAGTAGCACGTCTGTGAAAGGGAGGAAAGTAGGGAACAGTGATTTAAAAAAACAAATAATACTCAGGATCCCTTTTGTTCAACTAGGAAAGAAAGGCTGGGCTTTATCTGCTTTTGAAGTTAGAAAATTAAGAGGTGACTCCCGGAGGTAGTAGTCTTTTATAGGGAACAGAGTCCTGTAAAAGAACAAAAGGGCACTAACTTTTAAGAAAAGGTCAAATTATGAAAGGGATAATACAAGGTTTCTTATGCAAGAAGCAGTTCAGATTGTGTAATTACAGCAATCCTTTTATCTGAAGATCTCACGCAGGAGTTAATTAAGCCTAATGAGGCCCCTGCGGAGCAATTGTTACTATCCAAATTTTTACAGGCAGAGGACCTAGAAGCTAAAAGAAATGGGGTTATTCAGCTGAGATCACTGTAAATCCATGGTCATGAGAGAATATCAGGAGTATGACTTGAAGCCACCTGGCACAGCAATAGGCAGAACCCTTTCCAGGAAACCATACTGTGTACCCCTTCTGCTTTTTTTTTTTGTCTGAAAACGTTGCTAGATGTAGATGCATAAAAAGAAATGACTAAAATGGGTTCTCTTGATGATGCCTGTAACTACTTCTGTTTGGTTGTTTTTCCTTTTATTTTTTTTTTTCTAATGCTGTGCTTAAAATCTGCAGGCTCCTGTGATATTTTGGTTAGCATTAAGTGTTTTGAGAGCCTCATGGGAACCAGTAGTAAGAAAAATATACCTATGTGGGTGAGACTTTGTATATTAACTACTTTCACGTGTTCATGTCAGACTTTCCAATGCACAGCAGATGGATAAATTATTTTGTAAGCTCTCTACAGGGAAATTGAACAACTCTTAATTGTTTTTCTTCCTGTAATACTCTTGAGCTGTTGGTAATTCCACAAGAAATTCTGTGAAAGTACTGGTGAATGAGTGAGGATGGGGAAACAGAATTTCAAGATACTCTTGCAATGCTTTGTGTGTAGGATGTTGAACTTTTGAGCAAGTCATCTAACCTTTTTGGACTAGATGACATTTAAAGATCCTTTCCAACCCAAACCATTCTGTGATGATTCTATGAAATGTTAACATTTGTGACTAGATTTTGCCTAACAGCAGGTAGTCTGAGAACAAATTACAGATGCTGTAAACTGTTCTTTCATATTGCTTGCTTTCTCAGAATATGGCCTTTTCTGGATGAAGGAGAACAGTGTGACCTTTGGGTGCTAGAACAGACATGGATGGCAGAAATTGGAAAAGTGGCTAGGCTGGACTAAGGTAGCATCTTTAGTAGTTTTGAAACAGTTTTCGGTTTTGCATCTACTGATCCAGAGTGCTTGGGAAGGGTATCAGCTTAATTTGAGGGTAAAGGTTTAGTTTTTGAAGAACACTGGAGATAAGGAAGGAACAATGAAAGGAGCAATTAGATGTATATATTTGAGATTATGTAGAGTACTAAGTGTGAGACTGAAGACCTGGAATACAAGAAAACATTGAGTCCTATTGTGGGAACACATGAAGGGGAATGCAAGCAGCAAGAGGGAATTAAAAATATTTTCACCCCAAACCAAGATCCTGGTGTCCAGGTACTCATTCATTATGAAAGGATGTACTGTTTTCAGCTCAGTTACTGCAAAGACTTTTTTATCTTTTCTCTCTTCTTGTTTCTAAAGCAAATCTTCAAGTTTCCCCATAGCATTCCTAACTGCAGTTTTCAGAGCAATTGGTTTGGGATGTATGCATGTAGCTATGTTCTCTTTACAGTTCTCTGTGGGTAATATCCATTCTATAAGAAAGAATATTTTATACCTTTTCATCAGAGTGCCTTGTCACAGAAGGAAGATAATGTTGTCTAGTTGCATTTTGGCTTTGGTGGTGCTGCTGGCTTAAGCAGAACTGCAAGTCAATTTCTTTGCATATTATAATCCGGGGTGGGGGTGGGGGAACATTGCACAATTTAATATGCACCACATTTTAAAATATGTGCTGTTTTCTTTCAAACTTCAACTTAAAGCAATTCTACATCTACTCATTGGTGTTTTTAGCCTAGACTTTGTGCTGCTTTGTTGTGCTTTTTTACAGGTTGGCTTTTAAAAGCAAGGAGATAAACCTCTGTGAAATACTTCTTACATTATCTATACTAGTTTTGGACTTCTATAGCAAAAAAAAAAAAAAAAAAATCTTTCATATGGTTTGGAATGATATTCTTAATATATTCAGGTTAGGCAGTAAAAAAGGAGGCTTTTCTTTCTTTGACAGCTAGAACAAAGGACTTAACATTCACAGTATGTGCTTAAGTAGAGCCTGGTAAAAAAATCCCAACATAATCTGACTGTGTCTCTGGTTAGAAAATCCTTGATATATAAGCCCAGGTACAGTCCATCAGATTTTAAAATTTCTTATTATTTAGAAACTTGCTTTATAAAAAGTGACTGGTATCTCAAAATATAATGCAATTAGTTGTAGAGTATTGGATTGTTTCACTGTTAATTGACTAGACTATCTTCTAATCAAGCTATGGCATTTATTCAGAGGCAGTGAATAAAAGCAGATGTTGGCTTAGAGATTCCTGAATCAAGGAAGGGACCATGGTGAACTGGGATTGAATCGCCCACAAGTGATATATTAATATATAGCTGACAGTTGTTCATGTATGTGAACCGTGCTGATGGAAGCCTTTACCGAAATTATTCCTCGACCATCTCCAATAAAATAAGGAGCTGTGTGGCTTTGCGTTGATTTCTGCGAGCTTCCTTGTCTTGAGGGATCTTTTTAAGAGCAGAATTTAATTCACAATAGGCATCTACGCCATTGTGTTGCACAGTCTTACTTTTTTTAAAATGCAGATTCAGCCTGGAATCAGCAGTGCATGCTTTTCTTTATTTCTGTACTATTTCATATGTAGTGACAGTACTGTCAGCACTGCTTGCAGAATAATGTTGGTATCAAATGAAATGCACCAGCAATCACTTTTTTTTTTTTTTTTTCCCTTTTATTGTCTCTTTTGATGTTACTGTAAATTATTGTAAAGTCATATTGGAAATGTAAGCATCTTGGCGGTTTCATTGGAAACTTGGTATTTATGAAAGACTAAGCAAACAGTCAACAGGGCACTGCTTATTTTGTATTGCGAATTGACTAAAGAAGAAATGATGTCTTCAAAAAATGCCCATACATTAAAACTCTGGTGGTGTTTATAGGAATGTACGGATGCATACAGACACTGCGTGGGATTGTGCCTTTATTTTTCTGCAGTTACAGAGATGAGTGAGAGGTTGTCACATACAGAAAACTGCCCACTATTTCAGCAACTATTATGCATATCAGTAACTTAAATGTTATTGCTCCAGCATTTATGGAAGTGGTTAGTTTATGCTTTAATATAAAATACAAATGTCAGATTAAGAGCTGTAGAGATTAAGCTGCTTCTGGTGTGCTGAAATTATGGTACAATGTTTTCATTGCATGTCTGATGCTTTGTTCTCTCCATTTGTCTCTGGCTGTTGATTGTAATTTTATTGCAGTAGGACTCTTTGTGTGTGTGTGCTGTCATTTTCCCTGTTTCCACATTCCTGCTCTCCTTTTCCTTTCCTCCTCTCCACCCCTCCCATTGATGTTACCTGCAGCAGGTGAAGCTTATGGCATCAAATGTGACATCAGGTCACTGCTGTGCATTTTGGCTGCTCTATGCCTTGAGTCTGGCTGGAAATGCAGGAGACCAGTTCTCTTGTACTTTTCAGGTTCCTACGCTTTTAACTTTAAATAGCACTAGAATTGGAGGCAAACATTGAATTACAAGGGTTTGCCACCTGTACTGAGTGCCAAACAACTGAGGAATACGCTCAAAACAAAGACTTATGGGAGCTGTAGTGTGCTCTACAGATTTTGGCCTTCCTGCTTTAGGGTGGATTCTGTAGCAGTTACTTCTGACTCCAAAGGGTGTTCAGTGGCCAGGAGTTTGGTTTGCTCAGCTGTTCCTCCAGGTAGGATTGATAGTTCAGGAGCACCGCTGGACTGAATTTCACAAAATTGCCTTTTTGGTTTGAATGGAAAATAATAAGTGGTGGGTAAGCTAGGTAATTTCATTTGCACTTTGCTGTAGCAGCCATTAGGCTTTGGCTTTTTATGAACTGAACACAAATTTTGGCTCTGTAACCCAGGGGGTTATAGCCTTGTCTGGAAAGCTTTAGCCTCTGCTTACTGGCATTTCTAGGAGCTACTTTTTCCACTGACAGCTGGATATATTCCAAGGACCCCAACCCAAATAGTATCTTAGTTAAAATTAGGTGTGCAAGCCTTTGAAGGGAATTTCCCAGTAGTCCCGTTTACTTTGCTTTACACTGTAGAGCAGTCTTAGAGTGCATGGACTGGTTTCATGCAGGTGGGATAAAGTCTGAAGATGTGCTCTAGAGGTTTACCCAAGGGGCTCCAACTACTAACTGGCCTTTGGTCCATGGGGCTACACTTAACCTAGTCTGAAGTAAGACCCTCTGAACTGCAGATGTTGGGGCTTTAGTACTGAACTGTCTTGCTCTGCAGATGTGCTCCTTTTAGTCCACGTAGTCAGTAGGGTGGGCATAGCTCTGTGGTGGAGCAGGTGCTTCTGTTGCTTCAGCAGGTGTTTCCAATGTCCCCATACCTTCATGGAGCCAGCCATGCCTGGGTGTACAATTTGGCTCTGCACAGACTTTTATTTCAAAGGTTTCCATAGGCAGGGCTGAATGGAAGGTGGAAAAAGCTTTGCTCTGTACCTGTGACCAGACAGCATGTGATAAGGGTTAAAACTTAAACGGAGGAAGTTTAGATTGGATATAAGGAAGAAGTTCTTTACTGTGTGGGTGTTGAGGCACTGGAATGGGTTGCCCAAGGAAGTTGTGAATGCTCCATCCCTGGTGGTGTTCAAGGCCAGGTTGATCAGAGCCTTGGGTGACATGGTTTAGTGTGAGGTGTCCCTGCCCATGGCAGGAGGCTTAGAAGTAGATGATCTTAAGGTCCTTTCCAACCCTAACTATTCTAAGATTCTAAGGGCTAGCTGCTCAACTATCCAACTTTAATCTGAAGCTTCCTTTTACACGTATCCATGTGTTAGGACTTGCAAGGAATTGAGTATCACTTACTGTGTATCTTTTTGGTACTGTTAAATGGTTCATTATTTTATCCTTAAATTAAGGGCACAGGTATACTCCAGTTGCTCGTAATGCCTTCAGTTGTTATCACAGTATATGTCTTTACATGTCACATTTGGATATTACTTGGTTTGCATGTTCTCCTTCAAGTAATTTTGCAGGAGGCAATGCTAGTAAGTGGACTGTAGACACTCTACTTACCAGTCTAATCTCCAGCTGCATTTCAGTCATGTATTCAGGCTCCACATTAGACTCCCTGCTTTCTAGCCTTTCTAGCATTGCTTTAGCTTATATAAGTCTCTCTCTTCTGGAAAATGAATGGTGCAATTTGAACATGATGATGTCCAAGTTATTTATGTGTAGGGAAAGTGAAAAAGGAATGTTGCTGGCTTTTTTCTTTCTTTCTTCTTTACAGTAAGAAAAAAATAAACAGCTAATAAGAATGGTCAGACTTTAGATTTAAAATTACCAATAGAGTATGTGATTAAATAATTCATAATCCCATTTGAAATTTTCTGCTATAGTATATTTTGGAGACCAAAACCATAGATAGCATAAGAAAAGAGAACTCTCTAGTTGAACTAGCTGAAGAAATGCTTTTTTTAATATACAGCAATTTGTAGAATAGCAGGATTGATCCATCTTCTCACCTATCAGCAAAGAACAGACATAAATAAATGTAAATATATGCAGTATGTAGCAAATGAGGTTCTACCCGTAGTGTGATGATTTTCTTAAATGTGTTTTAAGTAATGATAAATAGTTCTGATAAAGTGAACCTTGTCTTATAGGGAAAAATGCATATCAGAATATGTGAAAAGTAGAGAGGTAGCCAGATGTTCTCATATGGTAAATTAAAAATTATGTAAATTGCTTCCTTTGCTCTAAGCTATTACAAAACATGTTCTTTGGAGACAGTGCAGTTCTTACTGCTGTTTAATTGAAACCAGCAGTTAGTGTCTTCCAGGCCTGTACTCTGGGTTGACTTTAGTTTGAGTGGGATGTTTGAGGTGCATAAGGCAATAACAGATTGGGATGGGGGATAATTTAAGGGTTAACTTTAGCTGTTTACACAGAAGTAGAGAGGGACTTTTTGCAAGGGCATGTAGTGGCAGGACAAGGGGCAACGGCTTTAAACTGATGAAGGATAGCTTAGATTAGACATTACGAAGAAATTCTTTACTATGAGGGTGGTGAGGCACTGGAACAGGTTGGCCAGAGAAGTTGTGGATGCCCCATCCCTGGAAGTGTTCAAGGCCAGGTTGGACAGGGCTTAGAGCAACTTGGTCTAGTGGAAGGTGTTTCTGCCCACGGCAGGGGGTTGGACCTAGGTAAGCTTTATGGTCCCTTCCAACCCAAACCATTTTATGCTTCTGTGAAGCAGAAGCTTTGTATAGGGTATCCGTAGGACTGATGCAAGGCAGTTGGCAACATAACACAGTGAAATAAAAGGCTGTTTAAGAGAACTCAGCCTTATTCCAGGTACTTGTCTGTAAAACTGTATGTACTGAATATGCTAAATTCCTTCATTACTGAATACCCTAAGTTCCTTCATTTAAGAACTTCAAATGGGATGTTGCTTTTTTTCGTGTAAGCTGTGTATTAATGACTTGAGGTGAAGTGTCGGACAGAGCACTAAAATATTAGGCCTTTGTGTGTGTAGGTATCAGAGTGTGTGTGTTTTCTTTCTTTTTCTGTCCATCAGTGAGCTCTGTGATTCTGCAAAGGTCTCTTCTGTGTTGGAATCATACGCTTAGAAGACTAAAATGGAGGTAGAAGTGATGTCCTTGAGTCTGATGGCTTATGAATAGCAAAGGCCTTCTGTATCTGCTTTTTGGCTGAAAATTCCTAGAAAATAGGTGGGAAAGGATCTCAGGAGAACACATTTGATCTTGCTGGCTTCAACCTTAGAAACCGTGCCAGAGCTATTCCTGAGAGATGTTTGTCTGACCTGAAAACCAGCACTGGTGGAGATTTCCCGTCTATCCCGAGCAGTTAGTTTTAATGCTTTACTATATGCAATGTTTTTTCCTTGCCTCCTTTACTGCAACTCAGGTTTGTTACTGGGAACCCAAGTTCTGAGGAGAGGTGAAAAGCACTGTATTACAGATTTCTTTGTAGCTTCCTGGTATGTAATGGTACTGGAAGTTACTTCCTTCAGTCTTTATCTCCACTAAATGAAGGAACCCTGCTTATTGCCATGTTTTTTACATTCTGTTTGCTAGACTTCTGATCACTTCTGTTACTTCTGCTTGACCCAGCTGTCTCTTGAGCTGCAAAGCTGAAAGCTGGACTGAGATGAGCCTTATTTGCATGGCTCTTTGCAGCTGGCACTGAAGAGCCTTGATCTCTCCACTCACTGAAGACATCAGCCAGATCAAACTTTCCAGGCAAGGAGACTGAAAGTCGTGTGCTGCAGTGTTCAGCTCAGTGATGCTGGAGCCTCTTGAGACATAACCCCTAACTGCAATGCTGAAAGGATAAAAAAAATCATTTAGTGCTGAGAGGTAACAAGTGGATATGGCTAGCAGTAATACTTACAAAACGCCAGTGGAACAAATTATTTAGAAACATCTGTTAGTAGAAACTAATTGAATACTGTGTAGATTGGAATGTATAAAGCAGGACATAGCCAAGAATTAATGAGAGAGAGAATGAATTGGCAGGTGGATCCCCCTCATCTCTTTTCCTTCCCAAAATAGCCTGTTTCTAGGGCCAGGATGGGTAGAATAGAATGACGAAACAACTGGACGCACAAACACAGTGTAAGCGTAATTATGTTGGAGAACAGTGAAAACGTTGTTAAATGGCTGTAGAGTTGCCTGCTCTCTCAACTCCTGCTTGCTTAACACACAAAGCTCGGTGGTGGATAGTTTGAATAAAACGAGGTGTTTTTATGTGTTTTGGCATTCAGTAGTCATTGGTCACAATCCAGCACTTTTCTGTTTTAAACAGTGATATTTTTGATGGCTGTCTTTGAAATGCTGTACAAATTACAAATGCTGATATGTCCTTCTGGTCAAAGTATGGGCTAGGGAGCTTCATCTGGGCCCAAATTTGAGTTTCCTTGTTGTGGTAGAGATTGGACAACTGTGGTCTCTGAAAAACGCACTGCAGATGTAGTTCAACTTCACTGCTGAAAATGTGTTTCTCCTTTGCAGGAAGAGAAAACACACATGTACATGTGGTTGCTGGGGCAAGGCCTGGACCCTGCCGTAACTTGCGTGGTGATCATTTTGGCTAGAGCCTTCTGGCAGCATTTTGCACCCTAATAATAACAACAACAGGAGTTTACTACCCTGGAACAGTCTGCTGCCCCAGGGAGAAGATCTAGTCTCATTAGTATGTTCTTGTGTTTTTATTCCACCCCATCAGCACAGAAGCAGAAAAGAGATCAGTATGAGCGATAGATTATTGTAAAAATAGATCATTTCACTAAATTAGCGAATATAGACAACCCCTCTTCTTAAAACCCCTTTGAGGATAAAGAAAATAAGCTGTAAAAAGCATGCACAGATGGATGTTATTCTGATAGTAACATGCTGTATTGAGATGTTAAAAAGGAAGGAATGCTAATCATGCAAAATTGTGGGCAGTGAGGTCATGGGGAAAGTACTGAAGTGTAAGGGTTTTCCATTTGCAGGATAGTTCAACTCTCTCTGATTTGACTAATGTATCATCAAAGGTGTTCTGGCCAGGACCAGCCAGGCTTCTTATCTGTCATGGATGTGATTTTTGCTAATATACTGGCACTATACAGAATATATGTCCTAGAAATAATAATTTGTATTTGAAACTGTGTTCCTTTGATTTCTACACAGGGAAAGAAGACAAAGAACTGGCTTATATAGAGAACTGTTTGCTCTAAGAAATTTATAGTTATGGTAGAGTCAAAGTAATCTCTTAAGGACCACTGTTTCTTTTATTGAAAGTTAAAAGTAAATCTTTTTGTTGGATGATAAAATAATCATAATTCAGGACAGCCTGGAATGATACAACTGTTTAAATGCAATAATTGCATGTGCATTTTCTGCTGAAATATATTGCTGAATATGTGATTCTTCAGTTCTTGATCTAATAACAGTGCAGTTTGTTATAAGGTCAGACTTTAAATGTGTAACTGCCATCTAAGACTGTTTTAAAACTGGAACAGCTAAGAGTAGGAGGTGTCTTAGAATTGAATTCAGAGCTAGTTCTCTAGGAAAAAAGCAGAGATTATAACTTTGAACCAGTTTTTTTAAGCCTTACCAAATTAAAACTCTGTGAAAGTGCTGAGGAGCCTGCAGTTTTGTCCTTGTCGTAGAAGAAAGTAGCTTAGCATCCTGCTTGTCTTGTGTTTTCCATTGTAGTGTTAGCAATTCATCCTTGAGCAAAACACTGATATGTTTTATCAAAAGGAGAAGGAACTGCCTGTGAGGTGGATTTTACTTTTTGTTGATTGACCTTTATTTCTTCTTCACGTAAAATGGAACCTTTTTTTGTCACTGACAAGTGAATTTTTATGTATGTGTGGTTTTTTTTTGTTGTTTGTTTTTTTAATTTCTAGCTGATAAATTTAGACGGAAACTGGAAGAACTAGAGAAAGAGAAAAATTCTTTAGAATTTCAGCTTCCTTCAAGGCATCCTTCAGTTAGCAGTTTTTTGGACCGGTTTGTTACCCAAGTTCAAGCCGCGTTGCGCTGGGCTGCTGATCACCGGTAAGTCTGTTGATTCCCTATTATGTAGAATGATGCTTCTGTTTTTCTGCAAGTACAGAATGTAATTCATGAATAAGCCTAATAAAGAGTTTTAAGGACATTCTAGCATATCAATATGGAACTTGTTTGTGAAAATCCCCTCCCACCTTCCCTTTTCTTTTATTTCTACAGTTCTTTTAGAATTGCCCTTGAAAAACATTGATCATGTCGAACTGGTGAATTAAATGGAACTTTTCTCACTGTTAATTGAGTGGGAATGGGATTGAATCCTTGACATGGCAACTTGAGCATACAGCAGCAAGGCAGCTTGAGCAGTGGTTCCCTGTGGAGTTAATTCTGATGCTCCTTTACAAGCAATGAGAGGATATTTAAATATAAAGTAAAAACAGATTCTTTTTTTTTTTTTTTTAATACGAACAGATCTTTGGGAGCTTTCTTTTATGCATCACTTGTTAGGTGGCAGTAATGTGCTCAGCACTGTACAAAGTCACAAAAACGATTTCTCAACCTTCTTTTGCAGGGATAACAGCTTCAAAGATTAGGGGAATGAAGATGCGTTGGATGACCCAAGGGAGGTAGTTAGCTTAGGAAAAAGAAGTTGTCTCTATTTCTAGGTCGGTCTTCAGCTATGCTACCAGTTACTGTTATTAGAAGCAAGAGTATTCTTCATAGATATTGGGAGCTATTCTTAAATGCAGTAACACAAATGAAAGAAGAAAAATCTTTTGTTTTCTGGCAGCATGTACATAGAAAGGCTTCAGTGTGCTAGTCAATACATAGTTCCTGATAGACATGAAAATTGGGTAAAACCAGTACAGATAATAGGATTTCATTGCTAAATTTGAGACATTTAAAGGGTATTTTTAGTCTCCATTTTATAGTATTTAGGAATAAGACAGATTTAAAACAAACTGCATGCCCTCAGAGTTTTTTTACTTCTACCTTCTAAGGCCCTAAGCAGCTGTTTTGCCATTCCTTAATGATTTAGGGTACAACATCTTGTATTTTGTCATTGAAATGTGTTTGCTTTATAATGATTTTGGCTTTAGAGGTGCTGTTGTCTTTATTGTCACAGAAATTAAGTCACTAAAGCATCCTTGAAGTGCATAGTCTGCTTCTTTTTTCTTATATAATGTAGATATAATTTTTGTATAATAATATACAGAATAAATAATATATACATTTATGAAACTAGTGCTGTTCTTTGATTATATCTGTAACCCTTCTGTTTGCACAGGTCTGAGAGCAGTGCCATTCTTCAGGGTCAGATGAATATCCTCTTCACTTTTGTGTCCTGTGCATGCTCCTTTCTTTGAGCTTGCGTTTGTTGTGACACCCTTTCTTTTTCTTGCTTGATTCTTGTAGCCTTTCACACTGCTTTGTTTGTGGTCTGACTCTCTTGCTGATGCAGCAGGCCTGCCCTTTTTAAACACCTGTATTGAAGACAATCTTTCTTTTCCAACAGTATTTTTAGATAGGACAAGATTGAAAACGTGACCACTTATTCATGGAAAAACTTGTAGGCTTCAGTTTTTATTTTGATTCTGAATGTGAACAAAACCAATATACCCAAGATTTCTTCTTTCACTGGAGAATTAGAAAGATGACGAGGCTAGGCCCATATGACCAAATCATTGCAGTTTGCCAGTAGTTAAGCCAGTCTCATCTTTTTGCAAATAAACAACTTTTTAAATAAAAAGTGTGTATGGCAGGTTATTTGTTCAGTACATGAAACTGAAATTCGTGCCCTGGTTTTGTTTTAATTTTAGGTGTGTATTTGGTGTTGACAGGATATTGGGGGCAGGTGGTAGGAGCCAGGTTTGGTTATGTTTAGCTTAGGAACAATACTTAAGCTAAACCTGGGTTCGTGCAATCACCCAAGTTTGGTGAGATCCAAGAGGTCTTGTTTCTGTTTGCTCAGTACCAAATAGGCAGATGTACATGGGGATTTCCAAGGAGGTTCTGAGAATAGCCTGTGTTTATTGTGGAATGTTTCTTAATTTCAACCAACTACTCGGAAATCTCTATTGCATACAGATCTTGGGAAGATGCAGCTTTTGCTAAAAGAAGGTGGCTTCAGAGCTGCTGGCAAGTGTGGCTGGTTGGAGCCACAGCAACTTATAACGATTGTAAGGCATATATATACATAGTGATGACCTAGCACCTGACAATGCAGGTGTCCCTTTGAGCTGTTTTGTTATTACAGAAATACAGTTGCACTGTCATTATGTATGTTTTATTTAAATATTAATGCCATTTATTTTAGTGCTAGGATTTATTTTGCCTTTTCAGTACATTCTTCAGCGCATAGAAAGGGAATAAAGCATGTCTGTCTTCTGATGGTCCTGCAGAAGAGACAGGAACCTCTTGTTCTACACACTTGTTAAACAGCTGTGAATGGGGATCATAAGTGTGTGATTAATTGTGCTTAAACTAGACTTGTGATGCATATTTTGTGCGTGGCATGAATGCATTTGCTTTGCATGATTACAGTGGGAAATCATGCTTCAAAAACATTCTTTGAGACATAGTGGGTCTTTTTTTTTAAACAAGATCTTGAAATGCATCTGTACCCTTTATGTGGTAATGCACTTGCTTCTATAGAGATGGACACAGAAATACAATTGGCCTTACAAGCATGCATGCCCTTATGCAGGAACATGCAAGATGAAAGGTTTGCATTGCTTGCAGGTGCATTTTGAGAGGCTGATTATAGACTTGACACTTAATGTAGTACAGTTATTACCTTGGGGTGCAATCATGCAAAGATTTACAGCTGAGGGTTGTACTGGCCACTGTGAGGAATCCCACTGACTGCAATTTTGAAAGAACTTGCTGTGCAGCAGAGAAGTAAAATTTGGCATCGAGAAGCAAACACTCCAGATGATCTCTAATGTAGTCACCGAAAGCTGTCAGAAGCTGCAAAAATGGCTTTGGCAAGTTTCTAAACTTATGTCTAAGAGAGATTTTTCTCTGTATTGATAGAAATTACATGCCTTAGTTTTGTCTCTTTCAAGGCAGTGATGGATAAATTTCTGAAATATGAAAAAGCTGGAGGAAGCCTGAAGCTATACAAGTTTTCCTTTTTCCTTCTTCAGCGTGTTGTAAAAACAGTGTAAATGTTTGAGATAATAAAGGAAGATATGCCAAGGAAAAATCTCTTGTTCTCTAACTATTTCCATTTAAGATGTAATCATTCTGGTGATGGAGTGTTATGACTCTGAAGGTAACATGTAACATTCTGATCTATTTAGTCTTTGAGATGTCGGTACTCGACAATAATGCTAACTTTTAGCTTTTTTCATTTTTCTGAAGTGTTAGAAATGAAGAAACGCAAATTTGGCATGAAAACGAACATAGACTTTTGAGATCCACTTACCAGGAGAGGATGGAGGTTTCAGCCACAAAACGAAACCAACTTTTTCAAGAAAAGAAGTGGTTACAGGTAACAGGACTGCAAAGTTCTCTAAGAACCAGTGCTGTGTGGGGAAAAGCTTGTAAGCTGTCACACAGAATTCAGTACATTCATTTTAATAGTGACTTTGCTTCTGTGCAGCAATTAGAGCCTTGGCTGTAGTCCAGTTGATATCTAAGTGATGATTGGAGATGGCAGCCACAGGAGCTGAGTTAATCTCATTATGGAGAAGCAGAACTGCAAGGCTCAGTGGCTTGTGTGCATGCTTTAACTTTCCTCATTATCTTTTAAAGTGTTCTATGTTCTAATTTGCCATTTTATTGTTTCACTGATCTCCAGAAATTTTTATTCAAAGACAAAATTTTCATCCGATTCTGGTTAGAATTGACTGTAAATACATGATTTACCAGCTTTTGTTTCTGAAAGATGGTTGATGCATTTCATAAGGATGAAGGAATCAACATGGAAATGTTAACATTTGCCAACAATAACTTTACATTGACATGTGATGTCACAATGTGGTAGTTTGGCAAATGGAATGCTTTTAAGATGGGTTCTGTCCAATTTTTAATCTGTAAGTCTTTTCTGCAAAATTTAGCTCTATTCACTGTCCTTCAAAAAAATCCCAATTTACTGGCTAGTGCATGTACTTTGCTCCACCTCCTTGGCGATCACATTTGGCAATGTGACACTTTAGAGAGCTAGTAGGTCTTGTCTTAGAATCTCATTATTTTTGATACTATTCTTCCTTTGGTGGTTCTGATAGTATAATCATCTGTTTATTTGTATACACACAAATATGTATATAAACCCCAGAAAGAACTAGAGCGAAGTATCTATTGGTCATTGCAAAATCTAACTTCAATGAAGAAATGTCTTTTCCTAGTCTTCACCTTTGTACTGTTTAATTTATTTCATCAACATGTAAGAGTATAGTTCAACATTATCAGCTTTCAGAGAGACATTTTTTAATAATGTAGACGTCTAGTCAGCTACCCTAAGATATTCAACTGAAAACTGCTGTAGTTAAGACTCCACGCTAGGTAATGTTTTTATACATTTTCAGGTGAATCTTTATTACTGTGTAGTTATACTAGGGACAAATCGGTTGCGTTGTTGCACAGGCATGCTATTTATGAGCATTTGATAAAAATTACCACTAATTTGAGCTTCTGGAGAAAAAGGCTGACCTCTGTGGCATTTGATGGCTCTAAAGCACCCCTTAAGGAGTACTCCTGCCCAAAATTTCCTGTGATCTGAAAACATCAGTGTTGTTTGTTTTCATTTGGCTCCCTGCCCCCCCTCCTCTCCCCCCACTTTCCTTTCCTTTCCTTTTCCTTTTACTCTCTCTGTTGTTGGTTCTGCATTTTGTCTTCAGGGATTAGAAAGCATGTGGAAGTATCTAAAATTTACATATTAATGTTTCTGCTGTAATCTGTGCTTCATGGAGAACACCAGCCCGTAAGTGAAGCTGGAGGTTTACAATCAGTACTGATTAGCTGTCATGTTATAGAAACCTCAGTCTAAACTCAAATCCAGAAAGTACAACTCCATCTTATGTTTAGTGAGCCGAATATAATCTGCTGCTCCATGCTGAGGCTTTAAGTCCTTTTTATCTGTCCCTGGAGGCTGACCGAGTGCCCATTAAAAGCTTCTTGGCATTTCTGTAAAAGAAGGCAGAAGAATTTCAGTTTACTGACTAAAATTTCCATTCTCCCAAGAATGCCTGTGAACTATTCCTGATCAGAAGAACTTTCTCTCTGTGAATGCAGATTGCGTGCTTCTGTTGTAAAAACATTTCGGTACTAAAAGTGCGTTTGTAAAACCAAATTCTGTTTCTCTCCCTTTCTGTTCCCAGGTAGGTTGCTTATTGGAGTGATTGCAGTTACTATGTTTTTACAGAGTATGAAGGTCTTTGTATTAAGTAGGGCCTATGAAGATTTTGGCAATATTCCCAAACTGGTAACAGAGACAGAATTGTCCTTTGTGCACACTAAAAGCCTAATTTGAGACTGAAAGAAATAAAACTGATGTTTTTTGGCCTGCTGACCTTTCTGTCCTTGACAAATGCCTGTGGATTGAAACATGGGCCACCCTGTTCTCTTGTCGCTAAATCTAAAACCAAAAAGGAGGAAAATAATTAATGAATTTAGCATGCCAGTACTAATATAAATTGCAATTTTGGAGCCAGTCAACCTTTTAAGATGCTAGGACTGTTTTTTGTTGTTTTAAGTGATACTCAGGGAGCTTATTGCAGTGCAGCAAACCTGAAAGTACATTTGTTGACAAAATGAGCATTAGAGAACTAAATTTCACTTAAAATACACTGAAAATATTAAAATCATATGAAGGCTTGAAAGCAAGGTACTCAAAAAGCAAGTAAGTGCTTAAGTCGGTTATCTGTGCATAGTATGTATGCTTTATGAAAGTGTTTAATTATATGAACGTGCCTCTTTTTCTGGATTCCTGCTGTGCATATGTTGTTGAGGATGGAAAGTGCTTGTTTAGATATTCAGAATACCATTTTTATCTTCATTACTCAATATTCGGCCCCATTTTACTGTGTGTCACTCAAACCCTCTTCGATTCAGATGTATTAATTTGTGAATGGGCTCTTTTTACAGCATTAATCAACATGGCATCAGAGTGATTCAAAACCACTTAATTTTGTCTCCATCACATTGATTTGGGTGATGAGATACTCTTATTGCCATTTTACAGCTAGAGAATGAAGAAGTGAATTGCTGTAAAAAGCTATATAGTTGTTTCAGAGGTCAATTTTGTAATGCCTAATTATTTACCCTGTAAACAGTTTTGTTTTGAGGTTGTTTTGGTTTTATTTTTTTTGTTAATTTTTCTTTTTAGCTGGACTGAATATAATCAGAGTATGGAAGCTTTGGTTTCTGTTGAGAGTCTATAGATAGCATTTTAGAGACCCCTCTTTCTGGTTCTATGGAAGATGGTGAGCATTCGGTCTGCGACTGTGTGTGGGGGTAGTAGTTTAAGTGGCTTGCAAAGTTTCACAGAAGCTGTAGGAAGTGTTAGGAATAGAATCGATTTTCCTGGATGGTATTAAACTACTTCAGTAGCAAGTAGTTATCCTTTTTTTGGTTTTTTTTTTCTTTGTTTCTTTTCTTTTTAGCTTCACTTTTAAATTGTGACAAATGAGCCAAGGGCTAGATATTTAATATTTTTATGAACTTGTCAACCCTGACTCCTTCATGAAGTGCTCCTTCCTACGGTGCAAGCTACCTGTTGTCTTTCCAAGGAAAAATTAGAATGTGCTTTTGCAGAAACTTCAGAACCATAATGCATGGTATTTGAACCTCTAGCAAGACAAGTGCAACTGAGGTTTGAAGCTGTGGTCATTTTAAGTCAAGGGAGGGATTTTGTGCTTTTAATTTAAGTTAAATGCTAATAATCAAAAGGACTTGATAGAGTCAGTGATTTGCAATTTACATCCTGATATTGGATTGGAAGCCTAGAGAAACCGTTGCAGAGATACTCTGCAGGAGGACAGATATACAGTTGATCACATTATCTGTCAGTCTGTAGCAAGATTCTCTTGTCATGGTCGAACCGAGTTTTTGTTTTACTTAGAAATAGCTCTGTATTTTAAAGGTAAAAGGTGGCTGATGAAGAAGAACCTGAAATTTGATGTTGAAATGGAGGAGGAGTGTTCAGATTGGGAGCACTAGGGTTTCTAAATATGATAAACGTAAGAGTTACTGTGTGTCAACAAAAGAATGTCGTCTTATTTAATGTGCTAAATTGGAGAACCTTAATTAATGCTACCTTAGAGACTTGTACTGTATTTTTCTAAGAGCAGAGGGGTTTCTTTAGCAGGGTTCATAGTAAACTCAGGTTTTTGTTCTCTGCAGAAGGAAATTGAAGACCTCCGAGCAAGACTGGCCATATTGGAAGCAAAAGATCAACAGCTAAGAAGACAAATTGAAGAACAAGATAGGCTTATTCAGTCACAGGACTGTGAACTGGCTGCTTTACTTGGCTGTGTTTCTTTGAGAGAACTACAGGAAATAAGCAAGGCTGTGGGTGACACTTTAGCATTGTCTTATCAAATTCCATTCAGTCTGGATCTTCCGGGGACACTAAAGAGGTATTAAAATTTCAGCATGTTGTCAGTGATGTAGAGGCTTGTATCCTCCCAAAATAATGTTGAATTTGCTGTCAGTTGTTTTCTTCATAATTATGCCAGTGAACTAGCTGAATTCAGATACTTTAAAATTTTCTAAGAAGAGATGTTGAAGTTCTAATATTAATATGTTTTCTCAGGAAGAAAGACTTTGTAATTATTTGCAGGTCTTGCACTTAATTTTTTTATGGTAAAGAGCCACTTACAGGAAGCATATGTATCCATTAACTGCTAATACCTATCATCAGTTTAAACTTTTTCTTGTTTAACTGGTGGATTTCCCCTGCCACCCCTACCCTCAGCTTGGCAATTGCAGTAATTACAACATGTTTCTCATAGCCTGGAAGTCAGTACTAGGCATCATCTGAATAAATATTGGAGATGCTTCTTGCTTCAGTGAACTTCCAATAGTAATAAATTCTGAGTGTTAGGCTCAGACAGTGGGCTTCAGGTAGCAGGGGAAGGATGCAGCATGAAGACTTTTCAGGTCCCTACCCTTAAATGCACAGTGTATGGTTCCTTTAAATGAAAAAGTAGCTACTTTTGGTAACCTTTTGGAAATAACCTCATCTTTATTTATGAAAGCAACACAAGTGCTCAGAGCCTAAGCTGTACTGGCAGGTAATGGGATGTTGGTGATGGAACTTTGAAAGTGTTGTGTCACCAGGACAAAATAAAATAACTTGCATTTCTTCCAGATAAGCAATAGCTACATTTCTTGCCTTTTTTTTTTTTACTCCCTTCATGTTTATTGGATTTAGTTTGGTTATATTAACGTTCATAAGAAATGGCTGCTCATGTGTGCTAATTTATACAGATATTTTTATTTGAAGTCAGCAGAACATTTTGTAAAGGACATATTCATCTCTTTTTGGGTTTGGTTAAAATTTTAAATTAGGTTATGGGAAATATTTTATTGAATTAAGTTTAGTTTGTTTTAATAGTATCTTATACCTGTGTTTCTGAGATTGAGGAATAAAAGGTCTCAAGCAGTCTGTCAGAACCCAGGCTTTGATTTGAGTTTTCTCTCAGTTTTATATTTATTTGTGAAAGAATATTCAAATTCTTTTTCCTCTCACATTGCTGATGCAACACTTGAGTTGCCGTTAACTCTTTGGGAAATGATTTAAAGATGAGTTAAATTAGTACTGGTTCAGGAGGAACTTGCTCAGAGTTCTTCGCTTGCTAGCACCATGAATAACACAATCACTAGAGGGAAAACAGGCACTATTGAAAGTGGGTTCAAAATTTAAATGAAAATTTAGAATTACTTTGTTTCCTTTCTGTTCGTTTTTAAAAGATGCACTGAATGAAACTTTTTTGGTTTAGTTTTGTTTGTTGGTCAACTCTGTGTCACCTGGGACAATGATTGGGTGCTTCTGCTGTCTTTACCATACCTGGAATTCTGCTATTGGAAGTGGAGACAGATGAATGCTGGGTTGGGTTGTGCAAGTAACCCCACTCAGGCAGTCATCTGTGACAATCTTTGGGAACAGTTTAAATCTCCTATAGCTTATAGCTAGGTGTTCTTGTCAAACCCTAAAGCTTTTTCTGACCAGAACTAATGGCAGTGGTGTAAATGTCCACCTATGGCACGGTCACTTGGAAGCTAGAGTCCTTGGTTCAGAACATGGAAGCTCTGCATTCAGGTGCTCTGCAGCCTGACCGGATCTGAACCTGCCATCTCAGAGTAAGCTCTTACCTGCCAAGGATTTCAATGTTCTGGCAGTAAGCATGTTCCATCACAGTTCTTAAGTTGGGTCTTAATGTATCTAGTAATGCAAAAGCAGAAATCTGGCAGAAGGCTAGCAGGCAATAGGAGCCCTTGCTCTGGGAGAGTGAAAGTGGGGAGAATTAATGATTATAGCACTCAGCTGAGATGAGGCTGATGTGGTGGTCATATCTGTCATATCTGTTGGGGGATTTGGCAACTGTCCCTCAAGACTGATAATTTTTTTTTAAATTTTATATTTTTCCCTTCTTCTTTACAACTTCAAAGTGAGCTGATAGGAATGCGTCACAACATGGCTGATGCAGTCTTTCAATGAAGCAACGTACCACTCACTGTCTATTCAGCAGCTTTCCTGTCTGCAGAAGATGGTGGCTTGCTCTGAATTAAAAACATCTTGTAAGTGTTTTCTGTACCTGATGTGGCTTCTTGGTTTTGTACATCCCATTCAAAATCTGCTCAGGTGTTGCATATGCTGTAGCTGCTTCTCTGTTGAGAAGTGCACAAGCTGTCTTGGGACCACTGACTGAAATCCCCAGTCCAACTGTGTGACTCAACCACTTGACTTTATCATACAGCCCCTTGCTTGCCTTTGGTTTTCAAATCTCTTCCCTCAGCCACAGAATCATAGAATGGTTTGGGTTGGAAAAGGGCCTTAAGATCATCAAGTTCCAACCCCCCTGCCATGGGCAGGGACACCTCACACTAAACCATGTCACCCAAGGCTCTGTCCAGCCTGGCCTTGAACACTGCCAGGGATGGAGCATTCACAACTTCCCTGGGCAAACCCATTCCAGTGCATCACCACCCTCACAGTAAAGAACTTCTTCCTTATATCCAATATAAACTTCCCCTGTTTAACTTTTAACCCATTACCCCTTGTCCTGTCACTACAGTCCCTAATGAATAGTCCATCCCCAGCATCTCTATAGCCCCCCTTCAGATACTGGAAGGCTGCTATGAGGTCTCCACGCAGCCTTCTCTTCTCCAGGCTGAACAGCCCCAACTTTCTCAGCCTGTCTTCGTACGGGAGGTGCTCCAGTCCCCTGATCATCCTTGTGGCCCTCCTCTGGACTTGCTCCAGCAGCTCTGTGTCCTTCTTGTGTTGAGGACACCAGAACTGCACACAATACTCCAAGTGGGGTCTCACAAGAGCAGAGTAGAGGGGCAGGATCACTTCCTTCGACCTGCTGGTCATGCTGCTTTTGGTGCAGCCCAGGATCTGGTTGGCTTTCTGGATGTTCTTTCCTTTAAATCTGTGCAGTCCATCATACCTCAGGTACAGTGATCTTATGTTTACATCTCCAGTTGTGTTGTGTTCTCTTTTTCTGTAAGAGAAAAAGCAGTAGTAGATAGTAAGACATAGGGTGTGGATATACTTCCTGTATGCCTATGGGCATCCTCTACATTGTCATACAATTATAGAATGATTCAGGAGGTCATCTTGTCAAACTCCGGCTCAATTTCCAAGTGAGATCAGGTTGCTCAGGGCCCCCTCTGTCTTAAGTTTTGCTTATCTCCAAGGATTTTTTTGGTCCATATCTAGCTGGAATTTCCATTTTTGCAACTTGTTTTGGCTATCCTAAGTCAGTATGTCTTGTGAATGGCAATTGTGTATTAGGTAACAGGTTAAGATACTTGATGAAGTAAGTTGAGCATATTAGTTTTAAATTAAGAAGTCTTGGGATATTTAATATGGAATAGATTTTTCTGGAAATGTACTTTTTATTTTATGAATGTCTTCCAAAATTTGGGCTACCTGTGTGAGAAATAAAGCTATTACTCATGCACATTTATTAAAGATCAGTGCTTATGCAGAAAGTTGTTCAGTATCGATATGCTCTAAATTACAGTCTCTTGGCTATCAGGGTGCAAGATACTATGTATTCTAACTGCATTGTCCTAGTCAGTAAAGTACTGCTGTAATGTGCTTTGGTATAATTATTTGTTGGATACATGAATTGCATTCAGTACTGGAATAACACAGGGCTAGTCTGAAGCATCAAGACAATCTGTGCTAAAATTAATTGTATTGGGTGGCTTGTAGCTCACTATAAAATACAAATTATTTTGTTTTTCTTGGTCTAAATGCTTCTAAGTAGCGACTTATTAAAGTAAACTTCAGGGAATGTTGAGAGAACATCTTAAATGAAGAATAATTGCCCAGATAGAAATGTGCAGAAGCAAGAGCGCAAGTCAGTGTAGTATTGGGCTAAGGACTGTTTCTAAGCTTATTTTTCTTGTCAAACATTGTTATTTTCAGGAAGATTCTTTGTTTTGTCGTGTTTATCTTCTGTTTGTGGTGGACTCTTGAAAATAAAAGGCCTTTGTCAGTAACAACAGTATGTTTAGAGTCTGAAGAATTGAGAAATGTTACCCTGGGCTCTTTCTTGTGGGCTCTTGGAAGCTGAGGTTAAAACCTGGCTGGTTAATGTGCAAGCAAATGTGTTAGCTTGTGTTTTGACAGGAATTCTCATCAAGGTTGATACTACAGAATGTGTAGTTTTGCTCATCCAGACAGGTCTGATTGCCCTTGGTAAACTAAAGGGTGTAATCATTATTATAAAAGGAGGAAATTGCAATGCAAAAGCTCAGTTTGTTTTGTGTGGGGATGTGTTTAAAAGGTGGGAACAGCTGGTGTTGTGTGCACTGTGACATATGTTAGTGTTTTAACTAAAAATGACATACTGAAATCAGAAGAAAATAGGACTGAGTGTTTCAGTGGAAAGTACTTTCTCCTGGAGATTCCAAAATGTAACAAAATGTATAATTTCCATACTCTACTGAAGAGGACACCATTTCAGATATATGCCTTTAACTAGTGTAACTTGAATCTTCTATTGATAAAATAAGACTGTTTTAATTATTTGCCTTGCTCTCTTCAGTACTTGTTGTTTCCTTTTTTTGTTTCTTTTCACAGTGAAAACTGGGATGTCTCTTATGTTCATATTTGGTTTTGTTTGGCATTGTGGTTTTATCCGTATCTATAGATATATGCAACTGTACAGCATGTCATCCTTAAAATAAATTGTACAGTTCCATCTGGACTATTGTTTGGGCACTGAATGTTGGTTGAAAGAAAGAAATTCAATTAAATATCTTTCAAAATATTTTAATAATCCACCTCTTCTTCCACCCCTCCTGTGGACCAATTTTCAATTAGTAGGAGTTTGTTCTGTTGTGGGTATGTGGGATCTTCTGAAAATAGGGAAATTCTCTGTTCTGTGTATTAGTTAGTATAGTACTGTCATGGCTAGTGGTGCACAGAACGGAAGTTTTATGCAATCAGTTTACTCTGCTTTAGTGATGCCTGGAGCTCATATGACAGATTAATTCAAAGTGGAATACAAATGCTCAGGGGGTTGAAAACATTATTAGAATATACTCAAAGCATTCAGCAACTTCATCTGAGGTCAAAGCCTGATAAAGGCAAAAAAGGTGGTATGGATTTTTTTGTGGTGGTGTTTGGCTGTGTTGATTTTTTTGTTTGTTTTGTTGTGGGGTTTTTTTTATTTATTTATTTTTTGTTTTGGTTGTTTCTTTTGTGGGGTTTTTTATTGGTTTTGTGTGTGTGTTTTTGTTTTTTTTTTGTTTTTTTTAGAGATGTTGGTTACTTTGGAAAAGATGGGGAAAAAAAGGCTTATATGTAGTCTAACATTAACTGATGAAAAGTGGCATTCAGAATGGGCTGTCATTAGGACAGACTGTTTTGTACACGTTGTGTTGATGTTCTTCGAAGTATATTGTCCACATATTTCTAGGCAAATTAGTGATTAGCAAGCTATGTGAAATTGCTTAGAACTGTGGATGCAGCCATCGTTATTCACATGAGCTTTTCAACAAAATTTTGAAGAACTGTATTTAGAAGAAGCAAAACAAATCGCACCCTATGCTTTCAAAAATATATCTGTTTTTTGCTATATAATGTGCAGTCTAGCCAGGAAAGTCCTTATTTAATATGTAATTTGAGGTTTTCTTTCGTTATTTCTGTGAAAATGCACATGTATCAAAACTATCCTCTGGGAACCAGGAGGGTAGCGCAAACACAAAGAGCAGAGGAATGAAATGGCTTTATAGTATCATGAAGTGTATGTGACAGTGTACAGGCTGCTAATGTTCCTGCATGGTACAGCAGAGAACTGAATTGTACTTTTAATGCCAAATGCGCTTAGAGTCTTTACTGCTGGGTTTCCTTCTTTCTGGGGTTTGGAGCTTTTTTTTTGTTGTTGTTGTCTGCACTTTTTTCCTGATTTCACAACCTTAGTAGTGCTTAATTACAAGTAGAAAGTGCTGTCAGTAGGTAAGTTAGAGGCAAAATAATCTAAATTTTTTTCTTCTTATAAGATCCTCCTGAATGTTTTCAGGAGTTTTCAGGAGTGTTGTGAGTTGGACCATGAAGGCTTTGATGGTTTAATAGACCTTTAAGCGCATTGTATTGATATGAAACATTTTCTGACCTCATTTGGTGCTGGGGGGGGGTGTAGCCAGGGCTTGGGCTGGCTATACATGAAGTTGTTTTCAGCAAGTCACCATTGCTTTCACCTTCTCATGCAACATAATTTACTTGTGGGTTTTTACTTGGAGGGGTGATTTTTCACATGCTTCATCATCATGTCTGTGCCATGGGAGGTGTCAGCCTGTGGTGCTCCTTTGGCAGAAAGGCTTTCTGCCCTTCTGACCAGTCTTTCCCCCTTCTGCCGTCTGTTGCCGCAACCTGATAGCCACTTGCCTTCTCCGGTACCGTTATATTTCACTGATGGTGGTGTGAGCATGTGTGTTTGTGTCTGATCTGTGTAAGATTCTTGGTCCTGTGCTGTGTGAGAGGATAAAGCCTCTGGGCTCCTTTCTCTGTACTATTCCCTGCTTTGTAGGGCGATCTTTCTTCTTTTTCCTCTTAAAAATACTTCTCCCTCTCACAACCACAGTACACTATCAGTCCACATAGTATTGCTGTGGAATATCAAGAGTCCAGGGAATGAAGAATATTAAAAAGGAAGGCATATAAGTAAAATGTAAGTGAGAGAAGAGTGATTTGCCCCCCCCCCCCCCGTTTCCCTCTTACAGATATGAATGGTAAAATGAGTGCTTTGAGCTGGCAGATGCACAGACAAAACAGGTACCTTGTGTGACCTCCACAGCTAGGGCTTCATCAAGTAACAGGAATGAAGAAGAGAGAGCTCTCAGTCACCTCAGTAGTACAGTTGTTTTAGTTTTGCAGGTCTGCAGGAATTGAAATACACCACTTGAAGAAGCGACGCAAAGCTCCTGGAACTGCTCTGTTGTTCACATCTGTCCCAGTCGTAAGCTCTGGGCATGGAAGCCTTCAAGGCTTCAGACAGCTCCAGTTCCCTCCCCAGGCCTGTTCATGTTAACTTAATTTCAGTCAGTGATAAATCATCTTCAGTGACACAAGGACGATGCACAGGTCACTTTGAATATTCCTTACTGTCTTGACTTAGGGCCCTTTCATGCTGCTCTGATTTTTATCGTTTCTAAATCTTAACAGAGAATTTTAAAACTCTCTTTTGTGGTAGGAAACATGTCCTTCTGTGGTACATGAGATGAACCAAAACACAATTATGGGGTTCTTAAAGTATAGCCAATACCATTGCTGCTACTCTAGCTAGGGATAATGATGGTAGTTTGGTGCCCTGTTTTTTTAATTGTAGTTCTCTTGTCTAATGATCCACTGATCCATTTTATTTAGTGTGCTACACTTTCACAAAACCTATATCAGTGAGCTTGTGGCAGAGGAACAGAGCCAGAGAGGATGTTCCCTGGCACCTGGGGAGGACTGTGCCTTGGAAATTCTCTGGCCCTCCTGCCCTTGGGGCAATTAGCTGCATAGCCAGCTTCCTCTGCCACAAGGGGCTTTTTCAGGGGAAACTGAATTTTGTGTTGAATGTCATAACCCACTCTGAGCTTTGATAATTGGATTTTTGGGTAATTTCAGCTGGTCCCACAGCTGGGTTTGTGTTTTGAGGAGGCCATCATCTCTGTCTTCTCAAAAAAGGTGGCTGCAAGCTTTTGTGAGAGGCTAAGACGAGTCATAGGTGAAAGAAGAGGTCTGCCTCTTTCTTTGTGATCTGAATGATTAGGAGGCTCAGATTTCTTTTTGTAGATAGATAGGTGTGTTCCTCTCCATTTTGTCTACCTAGGATTAATTTCATTTCTTTGTTCTCTGCTGAGGATTCAAGGGTAGACTCCTTGGGCAAGTGGCTTTATTTCTTTTTTAACTCGCTTGTGGGAAGAAGCTGTGTATTGAAAGCCTGGCATGACATACCATGTCTGTGCTTTGTCACATGTAAAGAATTTGCTTCCTGCAAACGTGCGAACAAAAGTCATTGAGCAAGAGCTGCCAGAGTTTGAAACTGTGGTGCAGGACTTCTTGATTGAGTTGCCTGTGTCTGAGCTGAGTTCTTTGTTCTGTGTCTTAGCAGTTCATAGTGATTCTGATCCTGCTGGGGCCAGTGGGAACCCCTGTTACAGGGAGGAAAAAGGGCTTCTGTGAAGTCTGCTACTGTGCCGCAAGCACTGGCCTTCTTTGGGAAGAACAGGATGTATTGGAAGCACAGCAGGGAAAGGAGAGTAAGTTTTCCAACGTGGAGGACAGAGCCACTGCTACCAACTTGAAGTCTTTTAGAGCAATCTTAAAAGCAGTTTTTAATCCTTCCAAGCAGCTTTTTAGAAGGCAAAAGTCACAACAGAAAGATGAGTACCACCTGCTCGAGTACCCACATCTGCAGTGTGATAAGGAATCTGGTTTTCCTTGCCGAGCATCTGGTTCCCCTTGCTTGCCTGAACAGCATCCAGTGGGATGTAGCAGCCTGTAAAGTCTAGGCCACATATGTGTGGATTCCTCTGGGGATGCATATGATGAGATTTATTTCTCTTTAGGGAAAAATGGCCAGCTGTCCCAATCAGTGTATGATACTGAAGTCATTTGTATATAAGAAAGAGAAACAGCTATAACAACAATATCAAGGAACAGACCTTTTCAGGCTGTGAAGTACGACGGATGTTACGAGAATAATTGCAGCTGCTGTGGGCAAGCTCTAGTTTTTGTGCACTCCAGACAGGTGTAGCAGGAGAATGGGCATCTCTTGACACATCAAAAAGTCTGGGGAAAGTGTTTGGAAGCGATCAACTGCTGCTGCAGATAGCTATTTGATTGTGCCTTTGTTTTCAGTCTGATGCTCCTGTTTCAGGGAGCAGCAACTGCCACAACTACTCTCTGCAGCAGCAGCTGACAAAGAGTGACTATAACACCACGTGAACGATTGGTTGAAACAGGCGACCAGTTTGGCTGTCTGAATGGTGTGTTATACAGGGCCAGAAGATTTCCAGTACATGCCAATGAAAATTTAGCTTGATGGTATCGTTAAAGATGCCAGCAGCATCTTCAAGTGACTGTGAGCACATTTTTTCTGTTGGAGTGATTTTTATCCAAGAAAACCCCAGCTACCGTACTGTGCAGACTGAGGTGCTGCCTCAGTCCTCCTATTGCAGGTATTAAAAGAAAATCTCATTTATCATGCTTACCAGAAAATTGTGAAGTGTCATCTAATTCCCTGATTTTTCTGCAAGCCTCCCCTAACTGAGGCCAGTGTGTGGCAGCACTGCAGCAAATAAGGGTTGTCTCAGTTTAAAGTTCTGGTGTATGTAAGAGCTTCTGAGGAGTATGATGAGTTGTTATGGTTCACTTTGTATAGGTATAACTCTTTGAGAGTTGACAAAAGCAAGTGCAGTCACCCAGCAACCTATGAGTCAATGGGAAACCTTATGGGTAAGCTGATGTTATACAAAGACAGTGGGAAAGTGTACTTCTGGCTTTGCCTCTTGAAGAATTCTGAGTGGAGGAGCGTGTTGGAGGAGTATTGAAGTGATCCTTGACATAGAGCAACAATGAAGAAAAACTGCTCTGCACGTGATAGAAAAAGAGCAAATTGCTGGAGCAAAATCAGCTCTCTAGTGGTTCACAGCTAGGTGCGTAATTTTAGGTTCTCGTTCATATTCCTTGGAGAACTCTGTAGATTGAAATTTGCAGAAGGTCCAGTGCTTCTGTACCTTAAAGTACATCTCTTGATAATTGTCATCTCAGATCAGATTAATTTTTCAGGTTGGAAGCTTTCCAAGGTGACATTTTGCATTTTGCTGCTAATTCAGGCGACTAGTCTTCGCAACTGCCACAAATTTCATTTTCAGATGAATTAAATACAAGTTTTCTCTCTTTCTCTTTAGTGTCAAAGTCCACATCTCAAGAGCACATACAAGTTTAGATAGAGAAATTGGATTTTTCACCACATCAGTTCAGCAGAAATTTTGTGGATTTATCATTGTTTAACGAGCTCTGTCATCTCGGAAGTTTTCTGTGTGCTGCGTTATCTAAGGAAAAAATCAGAGTTTGCTTGTAAAACCCTGACTTATGTTTAATGGATGATTTTGCTTCCAAACACAGAGATATGCTACTGTGAAAATCACATTGTTTAAAGTCTTATGGATCATTGCGCGAAGATGAAAAGGAACTCGCTTGACTAAAAAATTGCTTTCCTGGTATGGTAATACCCAAATATGTTTCCCCACCAGGCTTATGAACAGATCACACAGAATGAAAATATTGTTGTTCAATGTCTTTCTTGATTAGGTAGAATCAAACTTCTTGGTGGAGAGTTTAAAAAGAAAACAAAAAGTGCTGTTAATGCATTTAATGCCATCTGGCTTTGAATGTTCTTAATCAAGCAGAAGTGTAGGGCCAGCAACACTTTTTTGTAGGTCTAACCCTATAAAAAAAAGCTGCACGTGGTACCTGTAATAATGAATCTATTGATTTTACTCAAGAAAACTTTTGGTACAAGTAGGTTTTCTTATTTTTCTTTGTCCTAGTTGTACATATCTAGCTTAAACCTGCCTCTTGTTAAGTATAGTTTCGTTCAAAAGCTTTTTTTCTGATTTGTCTTCAAAGTTCTCTGAGATATGCACATAAAGGGAACTGTAAAAGTACAACAAAGTTATTGATTGATTGCTTTATTTTTGTATTGTGGATTTCTTCCTTAAAAGCCCAGTGAAGTCCCCAGACTTACGATTTTTGCTGGATTTTTGCCTTCATGTAGACTGTAGCAGATGTTTACATCAAATGTTCCCTGAGTGGCACTTCCGATTTCTTTTGCAACGGACTGGACAAAGGCTTTTTTGGAAGGTCAACTTCTGTTGGCTGTTAAAAGCAAGATTACTAGTGTAGGGCTTGGTTTATGCATTTTCATCTTTTAAGAGAGTACAGCTTCTTGTGACTTCAGAGTTGAAGAAGGAATTGTGTTAGACTTAAAGGTGGAGAAGTCATGCTCTCTATAGGCTGCAGCTGTTAGAATGAGATTATCCTTTGCAGGCAGTCTCATTACTCTGGGCCAAATTCAGACATACTCTAACCTGTTTAAATTTGCTGATAGTCAAGAAAATACTCTTTAATTTTATCCAGGAGGGGATACATATTTATATGAACTGAGAGTTCAGCCCATCATGCTTTCTCATATGCATATAATCTCAGCATATGTTTCTAGACTATTGCTCTTGGATTAGAAATTCAAACAGGTAATTTTAGGTTGTTCTGTCTTGGGCTTAGTTTTAAAGAAATGGAAGTTCTTTTGCTTAAGCATTATGTTGTGGTGTGGAGATAGGAACTGAAATTACAGGATCTAGAATAAACTTTTAGGTGACACTAATGTAAGGATTATTTGCTGTTAAAGGGTATCTTGTCTTTCAGTCTGGCTGCTTAGTTTTTGTATGAAGATAAGAATTTGGAGTACAGACTATTTATTTTACACTGGTACCATGTGTGTGGTATGTTCTATTGTGCAGTTACGGAAACTGCATTCTGACTACATTTTATTGTCACTGTATGTATATTTTGTGAATAATACAGGAACTGTTTCTGTTTAAGCAATATGTATATTTATATGTCTTGAATGTAGAGCAGCATGACTTGCCTTTTGCCCATTTTCATTCTTTGAATTTTTTTCTGAGGAAGCAAAACATAAATACACAATAGCCTGGTATGCAAAGGGAAGTATACTAGCAAAGTGGAAGGAAAGACATTCAGAAACATGCCTTCCTTTAGTAGAAAACCATTCTTCCCAGTATTGTGCTAGATAGCCTTCCTCTGAACAAAGCCACTTCCATAGTATTTGTAATTCCTGCAAGTAAATTATAACTTCTTGGAATATTCTTTAAAAGACGTTTTAAACATTATCTGCTATATTGTGACATTTAATGTCCTCTGTGGTCATGTGGAAAGCCTGTGATAAAGCGAGGAATGAGTGAAGCAAACCACCTGACTCCCAGTCCTCCTTCTGTCCCCCATTGCTTTGAATTGGCTTTCTTTATTTTGCCAGCATACCATTACTGATTATGAACATTATAATCTCAGGAGGTTACAACTGCGCTATTACAGTTCAACATACTCATTCCTATCTTTCTTTAAGGTCACGAAAATGAGATACTTAAAAGGTACTGTCTTGTTTGAAGTATTGAGATCTTAAAATTTTTGCTGTGGTTTTTTATTACGTGCCAAGCCAGCCTCAGCTCCCGAATATGCAGCATTCCCATATCCTCCTGCAGCTCTCCAGCTGAAGTCCATGTTTTGCCAAATTATTACTGAATTTGTTATCCAGAAAGGGTAATTCCTCAGCTCCTTCTTTCCTGTTCTTGTCTAGTGTGTATACAATGAAGCCCTAAGATATATCAAGTCTACATGCCTTTCTTCTCATTATGGATCCTAATGTATGTAAATCCATTGCAAGCCATTTAAGTGATAGGCTTACATGGCCATCCACATGAATGAAGAAATTACCCATGATATATAGACAGCTGTCAGTTCTGCAAGTGTTGAAAACCTTTCTTCTCCTGCGTTTAGTCTGTTAATTTTGTGTTAATTGAATTCCTGTCTTATTCTAGACCTTCTGTCAGCTGGGTCAAGAGCTTCACTTTCTCTGTGTTGGAGTTAGCTTATATTGAATTTGAGAAGTAACTTCTAAATGCTCCTTATAATAGATAGCAGAGACTGTGAGGACAAGCAGTCAAATTCTTGATTAGCTGTTCTGCCAGAGAAGAATAACAATGAGTCAAAACTAGGGATGTCTTCCCAAGGAAAGAATTCAGTGCTGTTCCAGAGAGCTGTTTTTAAAGCTGTTTTCCCTGAGATTAATAAGTAAAGCACCTTTTAAGAAGACAGAATAACCCTCTTAAAATGAAATATGATGCTTCAGAGTGGTGGTAAAAGAAAATACTATTTCTGGTTCAAGTTGCATGTAAAAGATTGTGGCTGTTAAAGCTCTTTTGTTAGTAGAATGAATCAGTATTGACTGCCTGGATTCTGTTGCGGATCATTAGCTTGTCAGTTAATTGGAAAGCTTGTGAGGGGCTTCTCCATGACGATGTTTTGTGGTAGAAGAAAACAACCTGAGAATAAACTTAGTTAAAAGGTGGTCATAGCTGGTAACTATGGTTGGTTCATACATGGTTTTGATTGCTTTGTGCGAATTGTATGATGAGCTAATCTCTAAAAGGATAGGGGATTCCTGCAGTATCACTCTGAAGGCAAACAAGGATTCAAAACAGGATCCTACTGTGAAATTCATATTGTAAATAATGTAAATACACTTGTAAGAGTCTGCATGAATGCTTCAACTGTAACAAAGGATTCTTCAGATTTAAGTCTGTGGTTACTGTAGCTATTGCTAGCTTGAGTCAAAATGATGATTTACTAATTATATTCTTTATTGATATGTGTCAGATTAATATAAAATTCTCTTAAAGCTCTAGTTCTGCTGTCATTGTAATGGCAGTCTGTGATTTCCTTATTTATTTTCAGTGATTTGATAGACACATATAAAAAAGAAGTCTGGGTATAAAGAGTCTCTTTCTTTCCTTTCGGTACCTGGACCTGAAAATCCTCATGGGCTTGTGATTCCTTGTTAGCAATATAGACTTTACAACTGGGTCTTAGTTTGTAATGCTGTTTTGGATGTATGGGTTAAAAAGAAGTTTAAAATTCATCTCTCTTCCTATTAGTTGTGTGAGTTCTGCAGAGGAGTGAAGCATTGTATGGACCCGGGGGGACTTTCTGTGAAGAAAAGTAAACTGATAAGAGGAAAGGCACATGGGAGACGTTTGTTAAATAGGGGTGCCATCTTTATGCTGTTGTTCTTCTGGCTATAACTGCACTTTACATTTTATTATGGCCTGGGTCTCTAGAGTTGAATTTTACAAGGCATTTTCAGAACAATTGGGTCAGTCACCCATTATTCATACAATTACACACTGTAGCCTTGCTGCTGCTTGTTGACATCTGTGCACAAAGC
Organism: Psittacula echo; assembly: GCF_963264785.1. Lineage (NCBI taxonomy): Eukaryota > Metazoa > Chordata > Aves > Psittaciformes > Psittacidae > Psittacula > Psittacula echo. The sequence goes on along the minus strand of NC_137738.1, from coordinate 30,392,967 downwards.
CCAGCTCTTTTTTACATAACTTGACCAGCTCAGACACTGATTGTGGGAGATGCTGAAAGTCACTGAGAGCTCCAGAGCCTGAGAAAAGAAATGGCTGAATAGTTCATTCCCTCTGGCATGCCTAGAGGCAAGCAGGAAGTTGATAATGTCATCATTACACATGTAATATTTTGTGGTTTGCCTATATATTGTTGCAGAAAGGGAGAAATTGGAGACTGCTACGTGAGAAATGTTGTTAAACCACTTTTACATAGTTAGCCCAGCTGCATTTCTGTTTGTTGCCTTACAGAGGCATTGACTTACGCTGTTACTAGCTATTTCTGAGGGGACTGCCTCATCTGGAGCTGGAGGGACCCTTGCATGCTGTGGTGGTAATGAGGTGACCGGCCTTGCTGGCTGTAGATAGAAAAGGTGTGTGCTACATGAAGCAGGGTGTTAAGGAAAGTGATGCAAATAGCTGTCTCATTAATGGGATTAAATGATATGCTAGATAGCTGATTCCTGCCTCTGAGGCTGTCTCCTGTGTGCCAGCCTTTCTGTAGGTGGTCAGTAACTGAGTACAAGTCCAACTTTGTGTGCTTGGCTTTCAGACTTCACACAAATTCTGACTCTTTAAACAAGACTCAGTATGTGCTACGCTTGGAAAATATGAAGGAGTAAGTTTTCAAAAGAAAACTGAAATGCATAGAGGTAAGTAGCAGGGATAGCATGCATGTCGAAATGGGCATTCAGTCTTAACTTTCTGAATAACAGTGATTTGTATTTCTTTCACCTGTAAAATGAATACAATACTGCCTTATCTTGAGGGAGTATCATTGAAGTAAACCCTGTGATGTTTCTGAAATGTTTGGATACTTCAGTGCTGAACACTAAAGAAAAGCTCAGAAATAAATTAATAGTTCTTTCTTTGGCAAGAATATTAGCAGTAGACTGTGAAAGAAGTACAATTTTTATAACGCAGCTAAAAAGAAGGATCGTAATGCTGCTGTAGGGAGTGCTGTCATGTACATTGAATTGAGGTGTCTGACAGAAAACCAAATAGTGTGTGATAAAGTAATTGAACACTGTATGAAAGAGAGTGTGCCTGTTGAGTAGGAGGGAGGGAAGTATTAAAGTTGAAAAAGTAATCTCTATACTAACTCCTGATGTTTGACTTGACTTGGATTTTTTTTTTTTTTTTTTTTTCCAAGTTAAAAATGTAATTTATGAATTTACTTACAAGCACCAAAGGTAATTATGTTAGGTTTGGTAATACCAAAGTAATGAACCTATTAGGTTTTATATGGGGAAAAAAAAACTTTGAATTTCTTCATATAAGCATGAACAATGCCTCAATTTCTGCCTACTGTTGTGTCAATTTGATACAAATATTTTGTAGGTTTTTATGAAATTAAACCAACTGAGTAATGATATTTCATATAAAATTACTGTTAGAACAAGTGACTGTAGTTAAACTTTTCCTAGCAGAGTTGGAAACTGGGTTATAAGAGAACAGTTAACTTCAAACTCCTTATGTCAGAAATGCCTTTATATTAGGTGTTTGGATGGTAGCCTAGCAAAGCATCAGTCCTAGACACTGCTGGGAAATTCGAAGATACTGTGGTTACACAAGAAATCATAATTGTGATTCAAATGATAAGTAAAATGCATATACACTCAATAAGGAACTGTAAAGCTAGTATATGAACTGTTTTGCAAAAGAACAGGATTAAGTGGATAGAAATTGGGTGGAAAAAATTTCTGTTAGTCACTAACAACACTAAAACCAAATGTACAGATTTTATCTTGGTATTGGCTCTTTTGTGTTAGTATGAGTCATTTTAAAGCCTCTGTGCTTCCATATGAAAATGTGTCTTGTGTAGCAGACCGTGATCAGCAGAGAAAGTCAACTTCACTTTATTTTATTTTAATCCCTTCTAGCCTTCAGGAAAAAGAACAATCGGTCACCATGTCCATTAAAGAAACTACTGCCAAAGTAAGTACATATCAGTGTTCGGTTCTTCAAAATATTTTGAGAAGCAGATAATAGCTTGCATCTTAATAAATGGTCTGTGTCTTAGAAAGCTGGTTTTGTGGCACTTCTTCTGAACAGATTTTGCATATAAATATTTTTAAACATACACTCCAAAAAACCCCCCAGCTTTTATATTCGGACAGGCCACAGAGATTACGTTTAAGAAGCAGATGGAGTAATTTGTTGTTTCTTGGTTTATGTTTGCTAGTCTCTATTTAGGAAAAGAATCCTCAGCTTCATGAAATGAAAGTGAACTCTGGTCACAACTTAATGCTTTTCGCTCTTCATACAGAGCTTCTTACTTTCCTAGCTGACTGCTTTCATTGGTGTAAAAGAAAAGCATAAATGAAGTATTTATCTTTCCCACCCACACTAATACTAAACTAGCAATCTCATTCTTATTCCCCTTTAAAAAAATTAAAAAAAGTGATATGGAGTATTTAGCATACTTTTTGTTTCTAACCAGAGATTTTCTTATTTCTCATGGCCTCCTTCTGAGAAAGAGAATACTAAAATTTTCTTTTTATTTTAGCGAGCCACAGAACATCTTTGCTTCCTGAGAGCTCTAGAAAAAAAGGTCCATTTATTGTAGCTGATCCATATCGGTCTATATGGAGCAGGGAGTGGAAAATATTTCTGGCTTTTGATCAGTAATGAATTTATACTCTGAAATAAGTTTATTTTTTGTGTTCTTTCTCTAGTAGCACACACTAAAATTAGTAAAAATTTTATCCTTTATAATCTATTCTTTCTGATCATCTCAACCAATGTTTTGTCATGCACTGTTAAAAAGACTATTTGAAGACTGCATCTCAGTACCCCTCCCTCCTTTCTTACATAATTTTGAGCTTATTCTCCTGTATTCCTTGCTTTATGCGCACATCTTGGGGAAAAAAATTAGCATACACCATTAAAACATGATGCTTCCCCTATTTTTTAAATTACTATGAGTAAAGCATCAAGGAAAAGATTGTAATTGACCTACAGCTTGTCTACTAAAATGAATGAGATATTCAGGACCTCAGTAATATGTTATTTCAAGCCATCTGCAAGCTAAACCAGATTTCACCTTCTACCCTGAAAATGTGTCTCTTGAAGTTTTATTTTCCAGCTGTAGTATCTAGAGACTTTTTCAATAAGAACTGAAACATTGGATAACAATTGAAGTCTGCAAGGTAGAATTCCACAGCCTGTTTGTTCCTTTAAATATTCAAGAGATAAAACATTATTTTAATTTCATTCCATTCCTGTGTGATGTCTTTTATTTATTAGAGAAGATAAATAGGAAGAACGTAATGAGACTCCTCCAAATCATTTATTGGTTTATTTATTCAGACTGTCTCATCCTATTAATTTTTTTCTCAAGCTGAATAGTGCTGATCTTTTAAACCTTTTCATTGTATGGGGAAAACACTGCTTTGTCAAAGGTCTTTTTGTTCCCCTGTGCCACTGGTATTTCTATGGCCTTTTCTGCCTTATCTGTATTGTTTTCAGCTGAGGCTGCTGCAGAAGCTAAAATTTGCCTGCTAATGAAGGGAACAATCCCCCTTATCCACTACCACCCTTCAGAAATTAGTATCTGCTTTTCCTAATGGCAAGATTGTGCTGTTATGGGAGACCAAGGTGGATTGTCATCTTTAGGCAGTGTAAAGTGAATTTCTCTTTCTTTCCAAGGTGCTGTTGTAAAGAAATGTGAAGGTTATTAAAAAATTATTGTTATTATTATAATTTTTTCTTTGAAATGGTTGGAGGAAGAGTAAATTTCAGCACTTTAGTCAGTGTCCTTGTTCCTGTTTCTGCTGCCTTAGATTAAAGTCATATGCTGGAAAGATGGAAGAGGATGACAATAGGCAAATTTTCTTTTGATATTTTGCTGCTTTTCATCTTGATTCTACATATCTTTGCTAAACAGCATCCTACTGGTTTCAGATAGACTGCTTTTTTGAGTAGCATTTATGTGTCTGAACACAGCTTGTAAGATATATTCCTGAACAAGAGCCTCTTGTTTATGGTTTGTGTGTGGTTTTTTGGTTTTGTGTGGGGTTGTTTTGTTGTTTTTTGTTTGGGGTTTTTTGGTGGTTTTTTTTTTTTTTTTAATAGTCTTCTTTAAAAAAACCCACAAACCCCGCCAAAGAGAGTAATGTTTGGCTTTAAAGAACTTCCTTGAAACTGAAAGGGAGGGTTTACAGACTTGGAGCTCATTGGTCCATGGGCTACAGCAGAGCTGGTCACTGACATCAGGGAAAGGGCATTGCTGGGGGCACAGGTGCTTGCAGTCAGACTGGTTAGAGGAGGATGGGAGCAACAGAGGAAGCTGGCTTTGTGAATGTTCATTTTTGTCAGCTCAGAAATAACCTTTCCTTAGTGGCCAAATAAGCTATTGTAATGAATAATTGTAGCTGTTATTAAGATAAAATAATTAGGAAAAAATGAAAAGAATTGAAGCTTGTAGAGTAGAACTGATCTAATGTCTGAGCAGTACTATTAGTTTAGAGGATGTTACATTATTTTGCCTCTCGTAGTTGCTCATTTAGTTTTGTTGAACTGTGCCATATGATAGCTCTGAAGATTAATGTTGTTCATTTATTTACAGAATACACGTGACGTAGATACAAGCAGAGGCTTCGTAATGTACTTATCTCATGTTCCAGAAGAGTCATCTCTGTGATTTAAGAGGGGCAGCCTCTGGTTCCTGCATTTTGCCCGTTAATAAAAAGTGCTAGTGAGCTTTGTTCTGATGGTAGTGCTTACAAAAGTGGACAGTCTTCACTAGAAACTGATTAAACCTCCCATCTTATTTTGCATAATTGCCAAACAGCTGTCTAGCGGTAATGACTTTAAGTTACTACCAGCATGGGATATATTCATGCAGTTTTCCTGGAGCTGAAAAGTTCCCTATCTAATTGCAGTTCACTGAGCCATTCAGTACCCCTAAAGAGGGAGAACTGTGTAGAACAAAGTCATTAAAAAATTTCAGATCTATTTTGGAGATTACTATGACTAGAGTGTTGGAAGGGAATGATACAGGCAGGGGAGACAAAGAGAGGGTGTTGCCCTCTGTGTCGACCAGCTGGGGTGCTCTATGTGGGAGAAAGCCAACCATGCCCTGGCCTGCATCAAAAGAAGCACAGTAGCTCTCTTGACTCAAGGAAAAGGTTAACAGATGCTCTCAGCTGAAGCAAGGGGGTATTTATCTGTTTAAAAGGATTTACAGTTAGTGTCATATCTGAATTATTGTAATTGTACAAGCAGGTAAGCCATTAGAGCTGTATGCTTTTGCTATTAGAAAGTGAAGTGGTAACTGTGCTTCTGTTCACAGCATGGTATATGCACTTATTTATGTGGCCAGAGAAGTCAAGTAGGAAGGGAAACTTTCCTCCGGAGGTTGCATTTCACATCTCATTTCTTCATAACTGTCTGGTGCCTATCTTCACTATTGCTTTACTCTTGGTTCCAATGAATACAATGTTTTCTCAAGTGTCAGCTACAATTTTAAGCAAGTGTTTGATGCCTGCCTTCTGAACAGGGGATTTACATTAGCTTGCTGAAGGATTTTCCTGTTCATTTTGCTTTTCTTCACAAATGATACAATACGGAGGAAACGCTGACATTTTTGAGTATGTGGGAGTTGTATGAATTTTGTATGCTGTGTAAAGTCCTTCTGCAGTGGTAATGTACTCTTAAATGGGAAGTACAAAGACGGTGTAACTTCCTTTTTTATTTTTCCTCCTATCTCTCAATGTTTTTAATACCAGTCCTGATTCATTACTGAAAAAACTTCCAGTTAAGTTAAAAAAAGAGAGAGCAGGAAAGTCATAAATCTGAGCCCCCGTCAGCTGTGTCTCCTGATTGTGAAACAAAGTATAGTATTAACCTGGTTTAGCTTTATTTGTCGTCTGTGTAGAGAATTAATTCTGGCTGTTCTGCCTGTTTTCAGTTAAAATGAGCAGCACCCTATGTTTTTTATAAAAATTGCTGTACATTTTGTGCTATGGCATCTTAAACTCCAAATGCTGGCTTATTTACACTCCGCTCCAGGCATCACTCTTAATGCTGAAATTGCACAGAAGTTGTAAGATGGCCTTTCTTCTGTGTGCAGTCTCAGTATCTAGTAATGATACATGTCCTTTCTCATGCAGGTAGCTAATACTAGTACTTTTCCCTATTTTTATGATAGAATGTGCGACAAAGCCTGGAAACTTTGATTCATGTTGGGTATTTCTGTAAAAACATCACTTTTTATTAAGCTTCTCTACCTTGCTATATGATGTTATGTCGTGTCTGTAAACCAAGAACATTTGAAGCCCCATTTAAATTGCCTTATATTTTACAGTGAATGAATTGTATATCATGGCTGTCTGCCTTGATCTAGGTTTGCACGAGTCAGAAACTCTGCAGTACTTTGAGGAGGAAAGTGAGTGATATTGAGACTCAACTACCAGCTCTACTTGAAGCAAAAATGCTGGCTGTTTCAGGTAAGTTTTAAGTAATGAAAAGGACTAACATTGATGAGTGATCTGTTAAAGCACTTGCTGAGCTTTTAATATCTGAGACTTCCTAGGAAAGTTGATGTTCTCGTACGTAGAAACCTTGAAGTTATGGCAAGTCTGGGTAACCAGGATGTGTCCCGTGTTGTGTAAGGTATTTCAGGCCCCTCTGTGTGGTTGGGAAATACTGGTAAAGAAGATGCTGTGTGGTAGGCATTGAACATGCAAAGAACATATTTTTCCATAGGTGAAATTGATAAGTAATTATCGGTAGCTCTTCCTGGACCTTATAAGTTATATGCCTATATAACTTATATACTAGCTAAAAGCATAAATCTACAGGAAAGGCATAATAATTACAAGTGTGGCTTTAAGTGACACTTTTAAATGGAATACAATAATTGGCAGCTTCTGCTGTTCAGATCATTAAACAACTAATGTTGGCAGTGAAAGAGCAATTTGGTCTGTGGAGTGCTTGTGCCTGTTATTTACAACCAGTAAAACACTGAAATGTGATTAGAGAGCCTGATACATAACAGCTTTACATACCATTTATTTGGGATTACTGCACTGTTTTCGAATGAAAGAAGGCACAGCACAGTTCTGTCTCTTAAGTTTGAAGAGGTGGGTTTTCTATTCTATTTTGATTCAGCATATTTTTTGCAGGTGTGTAAGTAGGTGTCTCTGCTAGACACCTGCCTCAGAGAGGAAGCTGAGTAGGGGGGAATGTAGACCTGAGTACAAGGAATTTTCCAGTGTTACACCAAGTAAAGAAAGGCTAGAGGGTTTTAATACATGTCGAGGTGACATTGTAGCTATGTGTTGGTGATTTACCTTCTCAATTAGATACAAGAATCTAGCACTGGCATGCACGGGTTTTTTAAAGATGAAACCTTGTGCAGTGTTACATGGTTTGTTTGCCAGAAGTGGATAACATCAGGCTTGAGCAAAGTCCTAAAGGAGATTAAGGACCAGCTCTTGTATTGGTGCTGAGCATGTTCGTTTTCCTTGTTTCTAATAACAACTTTCCAAAATAGAAACCCTCTCTATTTCTCTGTGTCCCACTTTGAGAGGTGAGCTGAACAATGATCCTTCTCTGCCTGCGGGCTGTTTGAATGTAGGTAATTTTCTTGCTTTCAGAAACAAGGTCAAAGTTTTCCCCAACCATTTTATGGCTTTCTTGAGAACAAAATATCCCATAGACTGGACGTGCAACTGCTTCATGCTGCCAGCAGGAAGCAGTTGGCCAGAAAATATGTACCTTAGTCAGAAGCTTTGGCAGAGTAAATGACAACTTGAGGATGATTTTCAAAACATTTCATAACTCTTTTATACTTTTTAGGTGTTAAAAGAGGTTTCTTATTTCAGGGATGAATTCAAAAGACAATTTAATGCTGATGTTGCTATAAACTTTTTGCACAGCACTGGGATTATGATTGCCTTTCTATGCATTTTTTAAGAAGTGTCAGTGCTGTTTCTTAGTACTGATGATAAGCATTGTTACTTTGTCTTTTTTTTTCTTTTTAATTCTTACTCTGAAAAACTCTCACGTCAGGGAATTTTAATGACTGTGGTACAATCCTAAGTTGTTATAAGGCAAAATTCTGGAGGGAACTGGCTAAAAATCAAGGACAAGAGGTAATTTGGTGACAGTGGATACTGTAATTCCTTTCTCTTGCCATAAGATATGGATGCATTTAGTTGATGGTGATGGCTTTTGTTTATGTTACATGAAGAATAGTGTGCAGAGGATATGGGGGAAATATGGGAATAAAAAAACTTAACTCTCTGAAGACCTGAAAGGAAAATAAAAAAAAACCAAATGTGGGGGTAAGGGGGGAAGAAGGTAAATATTTTAGTCTTAAAGCATGAAATGATAAAATCGGAAATTCAGGGTGCAGAATTAATTGCAGTGAGCAGAGAAGCAAGTCAGGAAGAAAAGATTTTATAAATGCAGAAGAGGAAAGAGGAAAAAAAGAGATAAAAATAGCCTTTTTTTTTTTTTTTTTTTTTTTTTTCCTTAACGAGGCAAAAACAGTGAGCAGTGGATAATGTAGAGAAAGCTGAATTATTCAGTTTCTGTATATTCCTGTATTAGGCATAAATGAATGACATCTCTTAAATAAGGCATAGTTAAGAAGTACGTCTTAACCTTTTAAGAACTGGTTAAGTTTTAAACAAGATACTTTACCTACATGTACCCGGAACTGTCAGGCAGCTAACAGACTGTTAATGAACAGCCTGAGTATATTAAACCATTATAAGGTGGGAGAATCATCAATTGGGTAATACACAATTATTTAGGGACAGTTTTGGAATAGCATGAAATTCAGAGGGAATTATAGTATGTATATTAAATATGCAGTAATAATAAAGTTTGGTTATAGAGGTTTTAATTTAGTCTGGAAGCATCACACAGGGATAAAGGTCTGTTATTTCTGCTTTTATATCTAGCAGTTAGATCATTCATTCTAACAATTACCTTGAACAACAGTACTAATGGATACTGTGATCTACTCTAAACAGCTGTTGCATCGCTTTTCTTTACCATAGCATTTTTCTTGAGGAAGCAGTTAGAATTAAGTGATTGTGGAACAGTGTCAGAGCAAAAAGGTAACTGAATGCAGTTGCACACATCTGTACTAGTGCATCCTAAAAGTTAAGTTAGATATAAGGATGCTGGGGAGGGACTCTTCATTAGGGACTGCAGTGATAGGACAAGGGGTAATGGTTAAAACTTAAACAGGAGAAGTTTAGATTGGATATAAGGAAGAAGTTCTTCACTGTAAGGGTGGTGAGGCACTGGAATGGGTTGCCCAGGCAGGTTGTGAATGCTCCATCCCTGGCGGTGTTCAAGGCCAGGTTGGACAGAGCCTTGGCTGACATGGTTTAGTGTGAGGTGTCCCTCCTCATGGCAGGGGGGTTGGAACTAGATGATCTTAAGGTCCTTTCCAACTGTAACTATTCTATGGTTCTATGATTCTATATGAGAACGTCTCTTCTCCCTATTATTTTGTCCTTGGAAGAAGTGTAAAGTTCATTTTGGAGGAGAAAGAAAGTTAGTTTGTGAATATTTTGATTACTGAAAGCCATTGAATAAATACAGGCATTAAATCCCGCTGAGATTTTGGGGGGAGGGAGAAGCAGCGTGTACTGAAATGTTCAGGAAGTATTTTTTATCAACAGTTACAATTTGGATCCTTTATATCAACAACTCCCTTACTTCTACAGGCATTTGCCTATTGTGATAAATAACTTGCAGTTAATACTCCTGAGATGCTAGTCCAGAATTTTTTTCAAACATAATTAGTAGCATCTTATGATATTGTTCATGGTTTTTAAGTCTGTAGCTTCAGCTAATTATAGCTAACAAGTGCTCCTGATTGCCTGAGATGTTACTGTTGACATACACATTTGTAAATACTTATCGATGAAATGTTATGGTTTAGCATCTAGTAGGGTTGTTTTTTATTAAAACAAAACACCTTAATGTCAGCGCTTAGAAACCTGCATATGATTATTGTAACAGTTGCTTCTTGCAGTAGCTGTTAATATGCTTATAAGAATTCTGTCATTAGTTACCGGAAGAGCACAGCACATGATGCTCTGTTCTTTGTTAGCATTGTGTGTCTATTGAGCATGAAATGTTTTGGGGGAATAAATTGCAGATGAAATAATCCTAAACTGGTAAGAGAATTCGGATAGGATGGTATGCTAAAAGAGTGTGTATGTAACTGTAGAAATATTATTAAAATTTATTTGCCTACTTTGGGCTGTTTTGCAGGAGAGCAAATTATATATGAAAAATTGTGTGTTTCTCATTTCTCCTTAGAACATAATTTGGGAATAGGAGAGAGTTTGTAAGCTAAAATGAATTTTTAGCCATCATTTCATGTTTCCTGTATTTGAATAATAAAAGAGGTTGTTTGATACTTTTTACAGTGTCTTCATAGATCTAGGTGAATTTTTTTTTTTTCCTCTTGAGAATGCATAATAGCGTGGGACTGGATAGGCAGAAAGTGACTAGCAGGGAGCTAAGCAGGCATGAATGAAATACTATTTGTTATGTAGTTATCTGAGATGCATGTCATTAACTTTCCTTATGTCTTTGCAAACACAAATTATATCCGAATACAGAAGTTACAATGAGGTGACTTGTAAGTAGTTAAAAAGAAAAATTAAAACGTTTTTGATCTTAAACCCGTCTATACCAGTGAGAGATTGTGTGTCATCATCCTATGATTAGCACTATCTCTATTTCACTAAATATCTGCAAGTGGGAGCTGCTTGGAAATGCTGTTGTGGGATGATTTCCAGCAGTACAACAAAAAGTGTTTTTTCCTTGTGTTAGTGTAGAAGTATAGTTTATAAATAGTATGACATAAATACTAGATACCGTATTTCCGCAAAACTTAGTGCTAGAACTGTTGCCTCTTTGATGCTCGTTTAGGGGAAGTTCTGCGTGGCTCAGAAAAGAACTGTAACAGAAAAGCCTCCAGCCTTATGAAGGCTTAATTTTTGATGAATTGGAGTCTGAGGTCTGTGTCTTGTCAGATGACATAGCTGGTTCCGCACATGCAGATTCTTACTTGCAGCAGTGGTGTGGGTTAATGGTTCAGAGGCATATTAAGATTAATTCTTCTTCATGCCTCTATTGCAATGTCTGTCTCCAGCATACAATACTGTGTATTGGAATGTCTTCCCACAACAGTCACTTTATGCTCCATAAAGTAAAATTTGCCACTGTGTATGGGCACAAGTGATGCAATTTTTGGCAAACATAACGCCAGTGAGCCCCCAAACCCAACTCTCAAACAGTCACACAGACCTCAGACAGCTATGCTATTTGTCTTTTTCATCTCATTTCCAAATGAGACTGCTGGTTGTTACTGGCTTTCAGTGAACTTCAAGGCTAATTTGTTGTAGCTGAAGTTCCGGCACGATATGTGACCAGACAGCAGAAAATCATTGCTTCTGTTGCAAAAGGCAGTCAGTCATGTAACAACTTACTCTTTTACTTCCCTGTTACCTAAGCTACTATTCCTGGAGCAGGAGGGAAGGTCAAGTAGTCTCTCTGGCTGTTCCTTTTCCAGGGGTTTGTGCTCAAAGGAGAAATGTTAGATGGTGAAAGCTGGAATTCTATGATTCTGTGAAGGGAAGGTGTGCTCACACCATGGAAAAAGGCTGTTCTGTCATTTGGAGGGGATGCAAGAGCACAGTCTGTGGAAGGGGTCAGTGATGTCCCTTTTTCCACTGGTTGTCTGGGAGTCAAGTTGACAAACCTCAGAATCCCAGTGCATTTGGTGCCTAAACCTAGGTGGCACGAATACTTCTTTCCCTCATCCTTCTTTGGTTTTCTTTCCTGGCCTGGTTGGCTAAAAAGGAGTTAATGATTTCCTGCAGCCCTCAAGATCATGGAGATCAAGTCTGGGCTGTTTCCTAACTCTCAGCATGTCCCTTACTCTCCGCTGGTAGCAGCAATGAATGGAGGCCAAGGCAGGAGAGAGAGGAGATGTAAAAACCAGAGACTGAAAAGCGTAAGGTGAGTGGGAGCTGTGAGGTGGGGGAAATGACTATGTAGGGAAGCTTGTGTGCTCATGTGCCTGTGCTATTGGGTGAGCCTTGGAGCCACTTTCAATTGGGCATCCTTTACGATGTTTTAAGAAATTATACATGACTTGCAACAACCATTTATTGGCTAATGCGCATAGTAAATTGCTGGGACTAGTGTGCTCCTGGGCTATACGTATCACCCCCAGTGCAGGCACTTGAGGGCATCTGGTGGCCTGACAATCACCAGTAGCTATTATTCCTTGGAATAGGCTGTGTCTCAGTCTTGCTGAATTGCTGTCTTTCAAACCTCTGCCTTTTTCTACAGCTTTTTGTGCATTTTCTCATTGATAATTTTCACTTGAGCCTTTGAGTTGTTATTATTGATTTGAAATTTTATTATTGCTGAGGTTTTATGCTCCCTCCCTTTTTTTTTTGGGGGGGTGTGGGAGGGAAGGTGAGGGTTCCTGGTTGCTCTATGGTAACTGGTTCAGTGTAGTAACAAGAGGTTTTCTGCGGCAGAGAATTCCTCCTTCAAATGTATGTCTGTGAGGTCTCTTGCCTGCTTCTAGATGGATTTTCTTACTTTACCTTTCAAGATCACATCAATCATTCAGTTGCATTATGCTTCATGAAAGCGTTGGCACATGTTATTGCTTAAAACAATAATTGTGTTTCAGATATGCTGGAATTCTTGTGAAATGCTTCAGGAGACGGTAGGCTGTCCCTCATTTGCTATTTGTTTTTTTTCAGAGGTGTAAACCCAATGGCAGTGCTTCCAAAATCTCACATTTCTGTCATGGTTTTAGGTTTTTTCTCTTTTCTTTGTGAGCAGCTGAATGATATTTATTTTCTTCATTTTTTTTTTTTTTCTGGTGTTGGAATCAGTTTGTATTCTCATTAATCACAGGGCAGAGGATTTTCAGCCTTGAATTCCAGTGCCATTGATAAATACTATGGTGGCAAATGCCTTAAGCTAAAATAGAAATTTTCACTTTCTTGTGTATTATTAAAGGTAGTGGTGTTAGACTATGAAGAATTAGCTTATAGGTAATAATAAAGAATGACCAGTCTATTCTTTCCTACGTTCAAGCCAGTGTCCATTATGTATGCTTTTCTGTGAATGGAAAAATGTCTCCTCTGCTTGTACTACGTTGGACATGGTTTCAGTAGGGATGGGACTTACCACTCTGCTTCAAGTGTAAATAATGAAAACTAAGAGCTTATGTAATTTCTGCCATAAATACGAGAAAAAGTGGGAATAAAAACCTTGTGGGCCATTAACTTTGTCTTACATTTTGAAGGGGAGAAATATTTAATAAAGCTTAAATGATAACATGTTCAGCTTTTACAAAATTGGACAGATTTTTAGTCAACCATATTTCTAGTCAGTTTGGTTTTGGGCAAATGGTAACAACTTAATATGTTAGTTTGAGGCTACTAAATGGGCAACAATCTGACCAATACAGTAAAACCTAACCATGAGCTGTTATAATGGACATGAGTCTGTGGCATGTAACTATGTATAGAGAAAGTATACTTGGTATGCAGAGCACTATTTAGCTATAGCCATACAAATAAAATTCTGGGAAGAGAGGAAAATAAATATACTGCTTATGTTTGCAGTGAATAAAAGCAGTTATATAGCTACTTTGTACCTGGGGATAATTTTAATTTTTTTAGTTTTCCCAGTGTGGGTTGTTTTGTTTGATTTGGCTGGTATTTTTGGCATTCACATCAAGCCACTGGAGCTTACCTGATGCGACCCTCTGTAGACAGTGGGTTATGAAGGATGTATGTGAAGCGATAGCCCCAGAGGGTAAGATTGAGGAGGAAGTTTAAACTGGGATTTTGTTGCTGTCTTTCAAAGTAATGGTACTGTTCAGCCTCTTGAAAGTAAAGTGTATCTACTCAGCTTCTTATGATAGTGTACTGCAAGCATGTAATTCAACCTGGTAAGAGCACTGGATACTTTGAATTAGCTGGAAAGTTAAAAATTGACTTTTCAGTGTTGTAGAAGTATAATCAGTTTTGTTGAGTTCATGTGAATGATTTCAGATTTTATTGTAATCCCAACTTTACTTCCCATGATTACCCAAGAAGTCTTGATTCCATGTATTCAAGTTGAAATGAAATAGATTTAAGATTCTGATAAAGCATCAGACTTTCAATCCTGGAGGTTTATAAACAGTTTTCTGAATTTGTGGGTTTCCCCATTTGGTGTACCAGTTTGTGCCCAATGTGTTTATATGAACATGTATGAAGTGGCTATAATTACACATTGGTAGTCAGCATCATTGTGAGACAGGATGAAGGATGGGACAAGGAGCATTTTGCTCTTCAGTCCCTTTCATAAAATCCCTATTTCTGTCTTGGTTTAGACAAAAAGCTAAGCTTTGATCTCAGACTATTAGTTCTTTACTTTTATTGTCTCCATGCAGATTTCCTGTGTGAGCAGTTCTGTTAGCTTCAGTGATTTTTGAATTTCCTGGAAAGAGTTAGGACTGACTTTATTTGTATAGTATCATCCAACTAGAGCTCTCCCAGTGGTATGGCTATATAAAACATAGCTCTGAGTGTGTGACAAAGTAACAGTTTTTGTGTTCATTTAGGAAAATAATTATTTTATCATCAAAAGAAAGAATTTCAGCATTTTCAGGATATTAGCAGAAGAAAATATTTTGACACATCTTCAGAATGTTTCTACAGCATTAAATGTGACTTTGTCTCTTAACAAATAAAAAAACCTAAAAGGGTATGTCTTTTAATGCTGGCAGCTAGAGATTATATATTAATTTTTAAATCAACCTTCTTATGGCATTTAGAAAGCAGCTATTTTGGTTGCTATGATTGAGGTCAGGAGCTCACTGATGGCACTTGTGGTGCATGAATTTGTGTACACTCTTCTGAATTTTCACGACAGACTTCCACCTCCAGACACTTCTGCTGTCACAGGTAGCTGCATCAGGCACCTGTGCTTTGGATTTTGGGTATATATCTAATGCCATTTCCTCATAGCTTCAGTTTTGATACAAACTTCCGCTCTGGGAGTGAAGATCAATTCAGTATGTATAAAACTTTAATATGTAATATCGTACTACTTTTCTTGTTGACTTCTAAAATGCAAAAGCAGGTTCCAGATTCTAATGAAGAATCTCTTGCCTTCATGTTTTATTAAGGCTCTTATGCTTTGGTACTTGGGATGAATTCAGGTGAATAAAGGTGGACTGTTGAATTGTTAAGTCATGTTGCCCTAGAAGCATCTGAATCATTGCCATTTTCCCAGTGATTTTTGTCTTGCTTTTCTTGTTGCTGTGTTTTGCCCACTTGGGAACATGTGACAGATTCGGATAATAAAAATTGCACTATTGTTTCCCAATAAATGCACTGGTAAGCTGTGAGATCCTATTGTTTGTAAAGCATATTTATAGTTACTTAATTGTAGAATTCTTTATAAGACAGAACTGGCAAACAGGATTTTAGCTGAGAATCAGAAATCAGAGAATTTTGAACTCTTAAATAGAAACAAAAAAAGTGTCAGCTTTAAGTGGGGAAAAGGGGTTGATTGAAACTACTTGTCGTGGTTTAAGCCCAGGCCGTAAATCAGAACCACAAAGTCCACTTCCCCCCCCAGCCTTTCTTCCCTCCGCTTCTGGAGGGACAGGGAGGAGAATCGAAAGAATGCAACTCCCATGGGTTGAGATAAGAACAGTTTAATAACTAAGGTATAACACAAATCACTACTGCTACCACTAATAGTAATGATGATAAAGGAAATAACAAGGAAGAGAATACAACCGCTCACCAACTGGTACCTCTCCCCCACCCCACAGTGATCTAGCCCTTCCGGGAACTCTCAGTTCTACATCCTGGGCATGACGTGCTGTGGTATGGAATACCTCTTTGGCTAGTTTGGGTCAGGTGTCCTGTCCCTGCTTCCTCCCACCTTTTCCTCCTCCCTGGCAGAGCATGAGACTCACAAAGTCCTTGGTCAGTCTAAACATCGGTGTTATCAGCTCTGTTCCCACGCTGAAAGTCAAAAACACAGTGCTGCAACAGCTACTAAGGAGGAAAAATGACTGCTACTGCTGAATCCAGGACACTACCATAGCCTTAGGACTGAACTAAAATGAAACAAAGGCTACCATACTTTGCAATGTACAGTCTTTAAATTTGTCTTGTTTGATACCATTTTTCTCAAAATTCTTGGAAGTGCAGTCTCCCTTTGGCACGCTTGTCTCCATACAGCCACTTCAGTTTGCAGTAGCTTCTTTCCTCCAAAAGGATGATTGTAGTTATTTGCTGGAAGTGCTTCTGTTCACTCTTACATTCTGGAGGAGTAAAGCCTCTCTCAGCAGCTGACAGTGGTTTCTGACCAGTGTAAATACTCGCTGCTCTGTCTTGAAGCAACTGAACAGCAGGCAAAACATTCCTGTTTAAGACTTTGTGACCAACACTCTTGAGACACCAGGTGAAAAGGACGTAATGCCACAATTTAGAATACTCTGACATGGATTTAATGTTTTGGATTATGTCTTAATTTTCTAAACTATACTTTTAAATTGCTCTCTTGAGTGTAAGCAACATCTCATAATATTCCAGAAACAAAAGCCAAAGGACATCTTTAAATCTTAAAAATTAATTAATGTGTGACTGAATGTGCTTTATATTTGCTTCAAGACTAAATTTTCTAAGTGCCTTAATTTATTATATCATGCCACCAAATTTTTGCTAAGTCAGGGCGATGCTAGAGTTTAGATCTTGTGCTATAGAACTTTTATCTTGTATTGGGTAAGTCTACATGGAAATTGGTGTTCTTTAAAGTGTTTTTTTTTGTTGTTTTCTTTTTCTTTTCCCCCCAGCCAAGCATCTGAATCACTGAAAACACACAGACTCATCTGTATAAATGTAGCATTGTAATAGTTACTCTACTGCTATTTAAAAATCATTTAATAGCTGAGCATCTCAGACTGTTATTGTCTATATATACTCAAGGCTTCCCTGTGAAGTAAGGAAACATTCAGGTTCTTATAAAAATGGTATTCAGAAAGGTCAAGTGGGCAAATGTTACTTGGCTATACTGCAAACTGGTTGGGAATTGAACTTTTGACTCTGGATCCCTGCCCAAAGGAGCCAGTCATTTTTAAAGGCTGCAGAGCAGTGTGAGCTGGTGATACTGAGGTATTCTGCCTGTGTCTGAGGTTTTATGCTTCAGGGGGAACCAGAACTGGAGAGTTGTGACTTTCACATACGGTCTCTCAGAAGAACATCTACTGACAGTCTTCGCACAGGCTGCATGCCATTTAAGAAATGCTGTGTGTCGTTTATAAGCAATCTTCTGATTCTTGTTAGGAGCAACATCATAGTGCTGCTTTGTTCAAGAAAAAATACTTCGGGGTCTAGTAGATTGATAGCATCTATTTCAAAAGTGTTGCAAGTTGAGGTGTTCTCCAAGAGAAGAAACTGGTCTGACAGATCACACTGTAGTGATCAGTGAATTACAGTGTGACATTTTTTGAAGTATGGATCCTTAGAAACAGGTTTTCTTCAAAATTGTAAATTGTATCTGTAATTTAAGCACAGTACTTCTGTATGTATAAAGTTAAATTTGCTACGATTATGGTTTGGTTTTGTGGTATATTATTGAAATGGATGCTTGCAAAGCAATTGTTTTTTTCTTTTAATTTTTCTCTTTCCCCCTCAGATTGGTCTTTGAGTTGCTTTTGGGAGGTATAGTTGCTTGATTTTCCTTGTTTGCTGTGTAATCTACCGATGTTGCAAGTATCTACTTCATTGTCTCTTTCCTTTCCTGTCTCTTTCCCTATCCCCTGTCCCCACAAAACACACAGGAAGTAATTTTGGTACTGCAAAGGACCTAACAGAAGAAATAAGATCATTAATGTCAGAGAAGGAGGGGCTGGAAGGACTTCTCAATGAACTGTTGGTTCTGAGTGCCAGAAATGTCCGAAAACTAGAGAGAATCAAAGATGATTACACCAGACTGAAACAAGAACTTGAAGAAGGAGAGACTGCCTTTGGTAAGTAGTTCACAGGCTCTTGCAGCTTTTGCTGAGTCATGAGATCCTAGATGTCTACAGGGTTTGAGGAACCATCCTGCATTTCACAAAATATGCTGATTTTTCTGAGGTAGGTTTGGCCAGGACCTAGATAAGCATTATGCTGAATATGCTCTCAGCTGTTTCCACTTGAGGTGAGAGAGTCTGAGGGGGAGAAGGGGTATCCCGGCAACATACAGATTTTCGAAATCTCTTAGCCCTGTTCCCCCAAACTTTATTTTCCAAGCCCATTTTTATAATAATGATGATGGTATTGTGCATGTATTCGCATACAGAGAAACATATGTGGTCTTTTATGTGGAAGCAGTAGATGTGGCTGGCTGTGACAATAGCGATGTATTTGGGATATATAACTAAATATTTAATGTGTATATATATAAAAAACACTTGGTGATGAGTCTGGACGTATGAGGTGCAAGGGATGTCTGGTTCAGAAGGCAAGAGTTCTCTTTGTAAATTGGGTTTAAACAGCTTGCCAAATGCAGCTCACATGTAACTGTAAGCAGTGTGCTTGGGTTGTAGTGTCACAGCGGAACTGGAGAAGTTCTCTGGAATTACTGTGAAAGCTACTGACAAATTAACAAACAGCACGGTCGTTCCTAGACTTGACTTAGCCTCTTATCTGCTGTACCTTCTCCTGAAGTTAAGCAGATAAAGTGGTTTTGCTGCTTGATTAAATGAAAAGGCTGAACAACATTTAATTGACTACAAATGTACAGTTACTATAGTTACCTCTAAACAGCTAAGTATAAATCTGAGAGCTACTTTAAAGCTGTAGGGATTTGAAATGTCTTTCCTTTTTCCAGATCTTATAAGGTGGTTGAACAGAGGAAAGCACCTCTGTTTTAAAATTATATGAAGCTTCTTCATAGGCAAATGGATAAGCAGAGCTATCCTAGAAGCAAAGTTTTGTAGGCACTTGGACATGTCTTACAACAATGTTTTAAAAATGCATAGAAGAATATATATATATACATGCACACTACTAGAGAAGAACTTGCTTTCTTAGAAACCAGATAAAAATTCTAAAAATGGTTCCTCAAATTAGTGCATTGTGATCCAAAGTTGCAAATAAACACCAGGCAATGCCTTCCTCATTGCTTGGGCTTGCAAGTAAGTTGAAGAGGGTTCTGACCTTCTAATCCGCTCCTTTGTTTCTAGGACCTTTAAACTTCCTATAATATACACGTGCTTCTCATTTGTACTTTTCTGCAGCAGGGTTTTAAACAAAACCTCTGCAAGACTCTTGCTGATGCAACAGAATTGGTAGCAGTTCACAGATATTTTTTTTTTTTTTCCATTTTGCATATATGTAGCTGTAATGAGGTGTCTTCTTGGTCTGACCTCTGCTGCCCTACAGTTTATGGCAATAAATTGCAAAATACTGTGTTTACTACATGGATTGTTCTTTTAATTTATTGTGATTCTGTAGGCGGGAGGAGGAATTAAATCTTTGTGTAAAATGCAACTATCAAGCAAATACTAGTCAGAGACACATAAATGAAAATCTGAGATCTTCCTTTCCCCTCATCTCTGCCCTCCTTGTGTGTTATCTGCACCATTTTCTCCTTTAACAAATGGAAACTCACATAGGTTTGAGAACACTAGTGTGAGTTTAGTACCAACATGTTTAACTGAATGTAAGCCTTCTGATACACTCTGGAAAACAGTATCTAGACTGTCTTAAAGACAGCATCCACTTTATGAACCAGTTGTTATTTTGCAGAGTACTTTTATATTTGCAGAAAAAAGCACAAACAATTGGAATACAATTTTGTTACAGTTTGTTTTTGCTGTTGTTTAAAAGAACTGTAGATAATTGTGTTGGCTTGGTCTGCACTGTGAAAGGTGAAATCTGAGTCAGGGTGGCCAGGCTGACTTAATGCACGTCCTCAGGCTTTGTGATTCATTTACGCAAGTAAAATCTGTGTTGCTGTTGAGAAGGGTGGTTTTGCCTTTTACTTGTGTTTCTTCCCCATCCTGTATGCCAGCTCAGACCAGAAGCCTGCTACTAGCTGGGCATAAGTGCGCCTATGAGACCCACTAGTGCCTGGTGGGAACTCCAGCATCAGCACAAGGGATACAGCAGGGACATGGGGCTTGTGATGCAGGGTGTTCTGACCCCTTGGTTTGGGGGATAGTGTGATTTTGGGAGAGTGTAGTCTGACAGAAAAATGATTTCTGTTCTTTGAGCTACTAGTGCAGCATGTGCTCAGCTGCTCTGTGCCATGTGTAAAATTAGCATGAGTGGTACCATTGCTTGGTGAAGCCCATTCTTGGTTAGTTTGACTTCTTATAGTTAGAAGCCAGTCAGAGAAATCCCTTTTCCACCTAACTCTACTAGCTGAGGATGTTACTGTCCTCTGGCTTTTCTTACTAGCTGCCTGCACAGATTTCATTAGGGAACCCTTCAGGCTATGTGAACTTAAACAGCAAAACCAATCTGGGCTAGGCTGGCTGATCTGTGTCCTGGTGTGCAGTAGGGATGTACCTGTGATTCCTCTTTGCGACACAGCTGTGCTATGCTTTGACTCAACACAATGAGATAGGTATCTGTAACTAAACATAAGTTACTGAAAGTAATGCGAAGAAAGCGGTCCCTTCGTCTTCTCATTTTGAAGGCAGATGAATGCTAGTTTAAATAAGTCAGTTGGTTTAAATGTCTTTCACTGTAGAAAGGAGATGCTTCATTTTTCTTTGGGAGCAGTAATCAGATCAGCCGGAGCTGTTGTCTCCTCTCATTCTTGCTTTTGTATTCTTTTCAGGGCATAATCTTCTACTTTTCCTGCATCAGGAGCCCTCTCTCTTTTTTAATAGAACCTTAAAACCTTCTGTGCAGGTATTCCTCCTACACATGGCTATTTCTCATCTGGCACTTGAACTGTTATCTTTTGTGACTGTGAACTTCTTGAAAATCTTTTTAAAATTTTTTTTAATTTTTTTTTTTTTTTTTTTGACTGAAGATAATACTGCTTTGTCTGGAAAACATTGGAATGCTGAAATACGTGTGTATGTTTGTCTTTCTCTTGTGTATAAATTGGTAACCTATTTTTTTTACTTCATTAATAATTGTTGATTTCTCACAGTAATGCAGATATAAGGAAGCAGACGTCAAGGGAAGAGACTTAATCACACAATAATCAGAGCTGGAATTTTAAATAGGACACATCATTAGCATGTTAATGAATTTTCTCTCTCTATGCCAGCTGCCCAAGTATAAAAGATATTGCAGATGCAGTGCAAAAATCAGGCTTGGCTTACTGCGCTGAGGGCTGTCAGTACTCCCTATAATGGAGATTTGACAAAAATCCTTTCATATTTTTAGAGATACTAAAAAATGTTTTCCCTATTGGATAACAGAAGCATTAACAAGTAACGCCATGTATGAGCATTCTAGGAAGAATAGTATTAATTTGCCCTTTAGACACTTTCTTCTGGGAACATCAGAACACTTTTGTATAAAGTGGTGAACTGTTGCTGCCGTTTTACGGACAGGAAAGCATGAGACTCAGAGGTCATGCAATTTTAGCTGGAACAGTTTCCCAGTTGATGCTGTAGCATGAGTCATGGTTGAATTAATGACTTGCAATAAACAGATTTGAAATCAAGCAATACCCTGTGTGAGCATTACCTTCTTCTAGACTGCCGGTATTTCTATAGCCTAAGACATAATGGTTATGGGAAAAATCACTGAAGGTCTGAGCTTTACTGTTGAGCAGACCCGCCTTACAAAATTGGAAGGTCCTGTTATGGCAAGGAAGAGAACTGCTTTGTAGCCCAAACCAACAAAACCCATGTTCCAGACAAGAGAAGCTTAATTACTTGCCTGTCTGCCAAAACTGCTGGATTCTGTTTAGGAGTTCTGGCTTGGGTTGATTCATATTTGTAACCCAGAGCTGGAAATGAAACCTGCTCTCTCAGTTTCCTCATTACCAGTATTGACAGGCAAGTTTTCCTGCCTCATTTGGTGAATTCCTTTTCTGGCTGCACTCAGCCATTTTCTGCCTCTATTTTACACTTTTGGGAAAGCATTTAGTTGTAAATAATGTATCTATGCACAAAACTGTGGTGAGGGGACCGTATTTTGCTATCTAATTGCTAGGTTGTGCTTGCCAAGTCATCTTAAGTAGAATTTCTACACTTGAATTAATTTCTAGAGGAAATACAAAATAAAGGCTATCCCACACATCAAAGTAGCTTTTTAACCCTTTTTTAAACTATAGTTTGGAGGTTGGTACTTCAGTTTGTACTGCTCAACTGTCATTTGACATGATTGAGTTTTATAGTCTTAGAAACTGGTTGTGTAAGTCCTAAAGCTCTTACCAGCCTGCTTGTAGAGTGAAGCTTTCTGGGATTGAACAGATACATTTATTGAATAATGAATTAGATGGAGCAGAGGGGTTTTTTTAGGATGCTGGATTTTCTTTCACACTCAGATTTTCTTTCTCCTGTTCAATCCCGCACTCTGCGAGCTTGCACAAAATACCTCATAGCTTTCTGTCCTCTAACAGAAAAGAAATTTATTTGAATCCATTTTTTAATTTGCCTTTAAAAAAAAAAAGTTTTAGCTTAGCTACTCACGAATAAAATGTTCAGAATGTACTTCAAAAAATAGCAAAAATTCTCATAGTCTTTTTACAGTCATTGTTTAAAAAGCTGTGTATTTGACTCTTGTGGAGGATGTAATTAAGTAGTCTAAAAGCTTAATACCAGGTGGACAGCAGAAATCACTAGTGGTGCTGCTTAAAGCAATATTGGCTTTGCATATGGGAATATTTGTGAAAGGTAGGCTCTGTGCTTCATATGCAATTGTACAGAATGTGACTTACCAAACTGTTAATGACCGTTTAATGCAAAGTGGTTTTATTCTCTTTGAAAAATACTTTATTCTGGCAGATTCAATACTCGAAGTCTTATAATAGTATGTGCTATTATATATATTATATATATTTTTAGTTTACTTATTTGTTTTTTTTTTCCTAATAGCCATTATACAAAAGCTTCTGTATTTCTCTTCATAACTGATTTTTCTAATGCTTTTTGAAACTGTCTGAAGACTATTAAAAACCTTATACTGCTTTTAATTATTTTAAGAAACCCAACATTTCAGTATCTGCCTATGAAATGAAAAAAAATATTTCCATGTTTTGCTTACTGATTTTTCAGGTGGTGGTTTTAATTTTGGTTCTCAGTGCTGGTTTTTCTGCATCAAATAGGTTTTCCATATTGTTTCCACAGTTCATCCTGTGTGTGATTATCTGATTCTAAACTGAAAAGCTAAACCTTTTGATTGCTTCTGTTTAAATAAATCATTAAAGGAGAACCACGCAATGTGTAACAGATGGGCTTCCATGAGGAGGAAGCTGTTTGCAGTCTCATTGTGTGTCCACTTCTAATTTGTGCAAGGTCATTATGTTCTGCATGTCATACCTATATGAAATGTTTGTTGTCATTCAAGTGAATGGTGAAATGGAATGGCTTATTGCTTATGCCTATGGCCATCTCTATTTAAACAGTGATCTTGTCAGATTTAGCCAGCATTCACTCTGTTTAGCTTTCACCAAAAAGTATAAAAACCTTGGTGGTGATGCAGGAATAGAACTGGCACTGCAGCTGGTAGCATCCTTTATTCTTGGCTGACATTCAGCTGGTGCTCCAAAGTAGTGCTTAGCAGCCCTCTCTCAGGCAACTTGTAAAAGCCAGGTCCACATAAGAAGAGAAAAGGAAAAAAGAAAACAAAACCAAGAAGCCTAACCTTGCAGAGCTCCTTTTGTGTTGTCATGGCCAAATACAGCATGAGTAATTGCACTGTGCTCATCAGTATTCTCTCTGCTGTTTCATTTGAAAAATTGGTATTCCTGCATTTGCTTGGACTTGTACTGTTATGCATATTATATGCTTGTCTGCATTTCATTGTGAACATGATTCTCCTTTTCTTCAATCAGTTTTAAATCACTTGGGATCTTTCAGGTTAAGTATACCCATATACATCTTTTTGTCTTACGATTTTGTGATGGTCGTCATTGCATTTTGAGTTGTTGCCCAGCTTTGAGGATTAAATTCAGACTAATGGTCTTCATTCCATATCAAGCTTCCACAAAAATTTATATAAAATAAGTAAAATAATTCTTTTAGTAATACCATCTCTGTTAAATAATACTTAATTGTAAGTAATTGAGGGCTTTTTGCGTTATGGAATTGCTTTTTTTGATAAATATTATCTGTAGAATTTAGAAATATATAAAGATTAAGTTGCTAAGCTTTTCCTATAATTAAAACTTGTAATACATTTGTATTTTAGACATCAATTTTTGTCTGGATTGAAAAGATTGGAAACCAGTCTGGTTTAGGATAATTGTTTGCTGTATGTCTTGAGTCACTTGTAATGTGTTTTTTATAATGGTGATTATAAAGGTCATCTTGTTTGCTGTTGTTCATTTAAATATGTAAAATACTTCATAATTTTCACTTGGAGGATAGCAGTTTAGTTTGTACAAATGCAATGGAGGTATTAAATTTAATCTGGCCATTCTGTATAATTGGATGCAAATATCTGTAATTCAGGAAATAAGAAATATGTGTTCAGGCACCTTGAACTGACACAGCAGCTTGGTTCAAAGCCCACTGATATCTATAGGGGTCTTTTGATCAGGCCATTTCTTTGTTGCTGCCCAGAGGTGAGCTTCTCTTCTATCTCTTTCTTCTGAGATCTGATGGTATTAACTTTATTGAAATGTTTTGTATATCTGTGTTATACTCTCTCTGTAGATAGCAGCGTGACCTAATTACACACAGAATAACAGCTCATCAAATGACCTGGTATTTTTTCTACTTGTAGAGGTGGTTATATACCAGATGCAAGAAATAAAGCTTGGTTAGAACTTTTAAGCTGTCTCTCATCAGGGAAAATGATGATCTCTTTACCTAGAATAAGCAGTAGACACAAAGGTTTTCTAAATTGTGGTGCTGCAGAAATATAAAGTTGCTCTGTTGGAATTGTGGAAGTGCAATGTGATGGTGAAAAGTGTTACTTGAACAGCGTTCTGCTGCAATGAGAGATGGTCAACCTCAACCCACAGTGGAATGTGCGTACTTTAGTGTGCTGGTGTACATACAAACAAACAAGCACGTACGAAGTCCTGATGGTATGCCAGGCAACTTTTTCCTTTATACCTGGAATGCTATTGTCAGCTATATACACAGTGCATTAAACTTTTGAGGTGTCTGAAAATATCAAATTATTCCTAGTTTGCCGTCTGTGCTCTAGGCTTCTGCATTACTTCTCTTCTTAGTTGAGCTGCTCCAGCTGATTGAGTTGCAATCGTATGAAGCAACATAGATGAATGAATTTGGAATAAATTTGAAAGTGTATGCCACCAATTTTAACCATTCTTCATTAGATTCTAATTCTGCAGCTGCATCTTCTGTGGTACTGGGCTGATTGAACTGCTCCTTTTTTTTTTTTTTTTTTTTTTTTATGACCATAAGTTTATTTTCAGGAGAAAAGAGGTGCTAAGATGCCAAAAAAAAAAAAAGTGTCTTCTCATCAGATAGATGAACACGTTCCTGTGCAATCCTAACTACTTTAGCATGACACTAGCCCTGGTGATCTCCAACATACCTTCTTTAACATCTACCACTCCTGGAGTTTGAGCAGATAGTATTGTCATGCTACTGTACTCTCCGATTTATTTTGTTGTGAGGCTATCATTTTCCTGATGGTGTAGAGCTGTCATTTCTGTACATCGTATTAAGAGAATTACAATTTTGGCAGAAAGGTAAAGTTGTGTCTGACTGAAGCTGCTTGGAGGCAGGCAGAAAGTTGAAGCATGTCTGAGGATGGTGGGATGCTCAGAAGAGAGCTAAGAAAACTGTTGACATATGTAGTTACACTTAACAGATAGAATGACATTACTTTTCAAAGCAAGGTAAATACTGCTTTTCTTGTCTCACAGGTGAGGTAACTGGGATGCTCAGGTACTTGGTTTTGTGGTTCTGTTCATTTTGCCATTTCATATACCTATGGCCTTGTATGTATTTGGTCCGGACCTGTTGGATGGGATTATGGCATGTATTTGAAATCTTTATCTTGAAACATGGTTAAAAGTGTGAAACCAGTGTTTGACCTCTTAAAGACCCAAAGTTTGACTGAAAAAGTGGGTAAACAGTTGGCCTAGTGTTGCTAACATGCATATATTTTCAGGTCCCCAAAATGGGCAAAGGGCTCGTCAGGATTCTTTGCCTCATGGACTTTCTTTTTGAGGATGAGTATAGAGATTGATAGGATATTTAAGGAATAGTGTCAGTTTGTTTTCAAGTAGCACTTCAGTGAAACCGATTTCAGGCAGTTATCCTTCCAAAGATTCAGCCTTTCTGCAGATTGAAGGTAAAAATAGTGCAGCATTTTACATTCAGTTAATGTTTTGGATTTTATTTATTTTTTTTTTTTGCTGTAAGCAAGAAAATGTTGGCTTGGGTCATCTGGGATCACTGATGTAAAATTGATGTCCTAGGACAGGATTATGCTGCCGCAGAACCAGAGAGTGAAGATATTGTTTAACTTATGGGTTATTTTTTCAGATGTATGTATTTTAATGCAAAATGTAGCACAGTAATACATTTCCCCCCGAAAGTTTTCATTCAGGAGTTTTGGCAGTGTTCTTGAGTTGCAGTGTACAAGTCAATTCTGTGCTTTCATAAATGCATGCAATTTGTAAAGAGCTGTACCTCCTTACATTGATGGTAAATTCACCTCTGACTGAATGAAAAGTCAGATAATTTTCTAAGACGTTATCTTTCATCTTTGCTTTGATATCAACTGGCAATATTTAGATATGACATCTAGGAGCACGAATATCTTAAGCAAAAGAAACCCTTGAGTTACCATTACATTGGGAATACAACATGTCCCTCATGAAATACAGGTTGTTTGTTTTTTTCTTTGTTCCAGTTTTTGTTCCTGCTGATTGTCCAATGCAGATTAGTCAGATCTTTCTGCCTCATTCTTTCTTGCTCTTAATTAGTTCAAGGTTTTCTTTGAGGTATTTGCAAATACAGTAATAAAGATATGAGCTAAATAATGGTTTCTGTAATTAAGGTACTGTAAAATAGGAATATTGTTATCCTTTACTGGATAATACTTATTTTTACTTAATAGTTATACACTTAAAATGAATGAAATGGCTATCTGCTGTATGGTTTGTTACTTGAATGACCGAAGGGTTCCAAGAATGCTGCAGGCTTTATACCCACAGATGCAGAGAAGCATAACCAAATCTGAAGTAATGTAAAGATGGGGAAGCCATAGTATCTGTTGATAAAAACAGAATAAAACCACTGAATTTGTAGTCCTCCCTAGAACAGTTGTTTTTTATCCCCCAAATTATTTTAATACTACATGTGTTATCCTAAAGAAGGCTTTATTGTAGAAAACCTCTTCCAATTCACATCTTTCACCAAGATACACAAGTCAAAATACAGAAACTTTAAATAGAAGAGAGATTATTTGTTCTGACTATGATTCCCCAGAGAGAATATAATTTACAATTCTTGCTCTTTATTCTCTAAGCTTGTTGTCCTTTCTGTACTTCTATTAAATCCTAACTGATTACTCTGAGGCAATGGAAATACTATTATTTAGAGCAGAGTTAAGTACCTTGTATCTCTTGTTCAGAAATTTAAAGCTTTCATCACATAAATTTCTTCCTCCCTCTATCCTTGGAGACATAAACTGGAGTAAGAGGCAGAAAACCAAGGAATTGCTAATGCCTTAAGTCAGGAGCTAGAATTTGGTACCCTGAAGTTTGATTTCTCTTCTTACTAAAGAAGGAACAGAGAGTTTTCTCATGTCTCAGTTGACTTGTGCCACAGTTTCCTTGTACGAGGACTTGAGGTAATGACTGTTTCTGTTACACTTACGTTGTGAGGTCTGTGGTCTGCAGACTCAATACTTAAGCACAGGAGATGGTAGTAGGAGGCTATAGCGTAAGACCAGTAATTTTGCCACCAATAATTGCACAGAATCTGTGGTCCATGTGCAGCAGCTAGTGATTAGTTACTATTTCTGAGTACCTGTCAGATGTCAACTGATAGGCTATGATCATGTAAGAAATACATCAAACTGGATATTTGAAAGCCTACTCTTATTTTTGTTGTTGTGTTCAAATCCTGGTATATTTCTTTGTACAAAAATATTGAAGTAGACAGAATATAATTCAAACTTTGAATGAGACCAAATGAAAAGAAGATTCAGTGGTCATATTTGCAGAAAGTATATTTGGTTTGATGTGCATGTGGAAGGCTTGGGTAAAGATAAACAGTGTTTGCCAAGCTGCATAAGATTAGACAGTTCTGTACATGTTGGAATTATCAGCTGGAGGACACATTGCATAATTTGGACTACAACCTTTATACATTTTTGGTGGGAATATACCTCTTATCTAGTGAGTGCACTGAAACATAATTAACAGTGCAAGCTGGAAATGACAGGCTGAAACTATGTGTACTTCTGTGCAGATAAACGATCCTATATCTAGATCAGAAGTCATAGTAATGTTTTCTCTATTATTTTTTTCCCAGTTCCTGTATTCTGAAACACTGTACAGAGTAGAGTTATCTGTGCTTCATGCCAGAGAAAAACAAATAGGCACCAGCCATGTGTCCTGTGGGCTTCATTTTAAGCAGCTTTGAAAAATGCTAAATCCTGCAGAAATTGGCAGATCTCTTGTTCTTGACTTTTGAATGTTTTGTTTGAGAGAGAATTTTGAAAATACATGGAGACAGAAATTCTGGTCCACTGGTATCAACGCATTTTGCTTCCAGTTTCACCTCTGGCATTCTGCTATGTTGAAGCTGCAGCATCCATTTCTGACCTGAGCTGCTTGGATGCAGGTCCACTTACTCTGATGGAAATGCTGTCAACATAAGAAAGAGCAGAAATTTGTCAGAAATTCATTTATCTTAGAAATCCTTCAGTTTTATCACAAAATGATACATTTTGCAGTTGGTAGGCCCCCCGTGGGAAAGAAACAGTTGCTTTATTCCGTAGTTTTTAAACTAGAAGCTAATTACTTTTGGGTTTAGTTCAGTGAACTTCTATCCTGTTGACTTCTGCAATTTTTTTTTTTTTTTTTTTTTAATTTTTATTTTAGGACAGTTCTTCTCTGTAGTTGGGAGAAAAAAGATTATTTTTACAAGTCTGAGTATTTGCAATGTGGTATTTCCAACAGAATCATCTGTAGCATTTAGTCTTGTTATTGCAGTAGAATGACCCGAGTGAAACGTGTATTGCTCTTGTATTCTCAGATTTCCAGTATACAGTCTTGTGGGTATAAAAATGTTCTTGTAAATTCTATTCTAGCCATCAAAATAAAAATCTGCATGTCCCAGCAGAAAAAATGTTAAATCCCCAGTATGAAGTTTATTCGTTCTGTTCAGTACCTGTGAAAAAAGCTGTGTAACGTGCCATTGTTCGTGGGCTCATTAGGTGGTCAGCCACATCCTCAAGTGGAAGGATAATTATTCAAGTGGGAGAGATGCCTCTAAATAAGGCTCAGACACTGGCTGAAATATCCGAAATGGTGGTGTTCTTTTAAGCACCTTAGATGGCATTGTGACATGGGTGTGAATATTTGCTAATGTAGTTCTTTTTTCTCATGTGCTTTCTTTTTATGTGCTGAGTAATGACAATCTTGGGAAAACTTAAAAAATAACAAAAGTAGAGCAGGACACAACATTCCTGCAGTCTTCTGGTGCTGAAACAGAGGTTTTGACAGTTTCTGCAAGTACTTGACTCAGTCCTTTGCCAGCACCAAAAAACATAGATGACGTGTCAGTGTCATAGCCTGAAGATGCTTCATGAGCAAATCGGCCAATACTCAGAAAGATTTTGCCTACAAACAGTCTCCAGTACAGGTTATAGACCAGAAGAAGTTAAAAAATAAAGTCTGTGTATCTGAATAGCTTTTGCCAACGAGACTGGTTAGAACCAGGTATGATACCCTCTGCCATCACAGGCAGCCTGAGACAATATTGTACTTCTATTCTGGTGAGTTAAGAGCATTCTCCATTCCATTGACTGGAGTTTTCCTTGAGTAAAATTTGAGTGTATTTGTACTGATCACAGAATTTGTTTATACAGCAGTTGGAAGGAAAAAAAGAAAAGGAATTTTAGATTGTAATTTGAATTAGTCTTTCTCATTAAAAAATTATTATTAATTATTTCCATTGTGAGTAGCTTTTTGCCTAATGTTGGCAAAAGCTAGAACTTGAAAAGTTTTTAACATTTGTTTCATATGTTTTGGAATGTCATAGATGATGCTCAATGGTGGAATGAAGTCACTACTTTCAAAAATGGAAGAGAATTTGTAGAGCAGTTGTGGGAGATGAAAGGGTTGGGAAGACAGCCTAGTCATGGGAGGCTTAAGGTGTTTAGTGCGTCTGCTCAGCTTAACAAACAGCGATCTGAGATCATTGGACGGCAGTCTGCAACTGCCTGCTTGGAGACCAGAACTGACAGTGGAAAGATCTTTATGGTGATACACCAAAGCAGAAATGATAACTTCTAATGGCTAGCAATTGAAGCTTGACAACCTTAGGTTAAAAAAGTGAGTCATTCACCTTTTAACTGACAGGACAATTAGCTTTTGCCAGAGTTCAGCAAAGATGGATGTAAATTTCCAGTAACTGTTTGGTTTTTTTTTTTTATACCTAGTTTCAGCTGGAATGAATTCAGAGAAATCTTACTGCCTGTGTTTCACAGATGACCAGGATCAGTGGATTCAATAATCTCTGTTAGACTTGTGTGCTGGAACTGTTGTTTTATCAATATGGTAACTAGAGAAGCTATTCCTATTTTGGCATTTTTTGTTGGTGAATGAAGCCCAATGCAGAATGCTGTTAGCATTTTCTATTGGTGTTACTGTTCACTGGGTTCTGTGGCAACTCCTGGTTCTTTTCCTGCCCCTGTTTTCTTTAATTTTTAATTTACTAACTCCCAGTACTTTTTCCAAACTCTGCATAATTTATTTTCATACCCAGTTTACGCTCTGAAATTGTTTTCTTACAATTCAATGATTCATTGAAGTTCTGTTCATCTGAGCTCCTAATCACATGGAACACAGTTTCACACCTTTCCCAGGGCAGTGTGCAATTCACCACCACTGCACTCTCTACCTGATAAATTTATTTTTGAAAGAAGCTGCCATGCCCAAGTCAGGGAAGACTTGTTTAATTCCTCAAAGGCACAGTATGTACGTGTTATCTCATTCTTATGCTGCTTGCATTTTGCCTCTCATGGTGACCCCTGCTGAGGTTACTTGTGTAGCGTATGAGTGGATTGGTTAGGGAAATAGAGACTGCAGGAGAAAATGGAACACTCTAAAAGCTTAGAGCATTTTACAAGCTGTCTGCCTGACCTTGAAAACCGATATTCAGTGGTCTAAATGGAAGATGTACTCACAGTTTTGCAGGATAAAGTACCAGGGCAACCAGGATCCTTTCGTGTGTTAGAATACTTTGTCGCAGTGCTAAAATGCTGAACTGCAGCTGAGAACCATCAGGGTATACATTTATTAGTTCGTTCTGCTTCTGTAGCATCCCCCTAGGTAGGGTATCAGGCATCCTTTTATGCCTTTCAAAGAAATATAAAGAAGTAAAAAAATCTGTATCTTTTAAAGTTCTCCTGGGCTTTGGGAGTTGTTCTGAACCTCCAGAGTCTGTAGTCTTTGGCATTCCTGTATTTATTTTATACCCTTTTCCAAGCATTAAGCTTTTGCAAAGCATGTGCTATAATACTTCTCCATCTCTGATAAATGCCACGTATCTCTGCAGCAGAAAAGACGTTTTAACCTTTGAAACCTGGGCATCAAATTGTTTACAACTTTTCCTTTTGATTTTTTCCTTAATTGTTCTTTCTACCATTGTTGTGTTTACTTTCATTGTAAGCTTTCATCCTTCTAAGTCCAGTTGACGTGTATTTTTCTTTTACTTTTATCTTTCCTCATCTCTGCTCAATCCTTTTGCATTTTCTGTAGTCTTTGTGTATGTGCAAAATAATTTCATTTAATTTATCATGCTATTCTCTCATTTCTAATAGTTTTTTCTGATGCAAATGGTTACTGAAGGTAAGCTGAATGGACAGACTTTGCTGTTAATTTTATCTTTGTTTTTCCCCAGTTTGAGTTTTCCACACTTGATGCTTTACATCTTTTCAAAAAAACATGTCAGGCTGGTTTCTTGTTTCAATCCATGTGTAGCAAAACTGAGTTACAGAAGGAGTCTTCATTCTACTTGCATGATTTGTGGACTTTGTAGTTAGATGGTTGCACTAGAAATTGTCAGTTCTTGGTGACAAGTATTTTTCCAGTGTGCAAGTTCAGTGGAAGAGAATAATAGAATGGTTTGGCTTGAATGGGACCTTAAAGATTGTCTGGTTCTAACTGCCTTTCTGCTAGACCAGGTTGTTCAAAGCCCCCATCCAACCTGGCCTTGTGTGCTTCCAGGGATGGATCATCCACAACTTTTCTGGACAACCTGTTCTGGTGTCTCACCACCCTCATAGTGAAGATTTTTTCTTTAATATCTCATCTAAACCCTACGCTCTTTCAGCTTGACACCAAATGGGAAGCTATTTCTGCTTCTTTCTCCTGTGTAAGTACCTTCTCACTGTTCTAAGGAACAGAAAACTCTTTAGGCTGTGTGTTACTATTTGTGCTGTGTAAACCAGCAGGGACTAACCTACAGTATTTCACTCACCGCCTCCAGCAGCAGTGTATCTGAAATTCTCAAAGCAGGAGACTCATCTCAGTTTAGTTAAGAAGTGTTCTCTACTGCCAGGTCCTTTTTCTGTCCCAGAACAGATGTTGCAATGAAGTGTCTTCACTCAAAATACTGCTTTCGTTTGCTATAAGGTGTTAATGATAACCAGGCTAGAGACAACACTGCTTGGCTCTTAGGTGGACTTACACTGTCGTACAGTTTTCTCGTCACAGACCTTCTATTCTTCTTACACTACATGTTGTCCCTGTTGGATGTGGTGCTTAAAGGGTGTGTGGCTGGGTAACCCTGGCTTAGTTGTGCCTTTGCACATCACAAATGTGTGTTTCTTTCAGCAGTGTTTTCCAAGTTCTTATCTGTTCTTTCAGTTCCCTGTTAGAAAAAGGACCATGTTGAGCTGTGATGAAGTACTGAGTTCTCAAGGCGGAGTGCGATGATCCCACAGAGGCGTATTTCTTGTATGTTAAGCATCAGGGAGCCCAAGGTGACTTGGCTTTGGAATTATTATTTCTTTCTTTCTGTCTACATTTCTTCCATTGTGTTTTGCTGCTGAACAGTAGAACTTGTGATAAACTTATATACCAAGGTATTTCTGGAAATTACATGAGCTGTAAAGTTTAAAATGGCAAAAAGATACATTTCTGGAAACAAACTACCTGAAATGATTTTTTAATGAAGAATTCTGCTTCAATACGTAGGATATTCCTCAGGAAATAGTTTGAGTCTGATATTGTGAGCTTTTAGTGTTAAAAAATAGGTGAAAAGCACTGTAATTAGAAGAATTGCTGTCCAAGCACAACTCTGTAATAAAAGGTTAGGTAAGAAAAGTTATCTGGCTGTCTAGCATTCAAAGATCACTAGCACAGGCAAAACTCATTTAGCTTTTATTCCCCATTCCTACTGTAGGTGATGGCTTTCTTCAAGCATTCTTGTTATTTTGGCACACTGTGTGTGAGTGGCAGCAAGCTCTTTAACTCTTCCCAGCTTCAGCAACTACCACCCTCCTCCCCCACCTCCATGAAATGGCAGTCTCTCTATGGATTTTGATAAGGCATTCCTTAAAAGGGAGCGTAATGTGCCATCATTTAGTTTATTAGACTGAAATATGTTCTTGCTGCCCCCTTTGATGAGAGTTACTGCTTCAACAACCACAGGCAAATCTGATTTACTGTAAACAGTTACAACAGCAGAGTAGGTATGTGGGCTGTAAATTGGTTGGAAAACGGGAGTGATTTGCTAACAGAGAGAAAGTAACATTAAACTGTTCTAGCATTCACTGGAGTCTTGTATCATCAGCTACGCCAGCTTAACTAGGTATTACGAGAAGCCTTATGCCAGTTCTTGTTTTGCTGCTTGCTTTGTGGCTGCGTTATCAGAGCGCACTGAGAAGGCACTTCCCTGCCTGGCAGGGTATGGTGCTGGCTCAGCTCGGTTGTGACTGGTGGTAAATCAACTGCAATGAAGAAGAAAAGTGAAGGGGCTGTTCCTCCATTGACCGGGGGGGGCACTTATGATTTGGATACTGCAAATAATTTATTTTTCATTTCGTGTAATAAACTGGAAAATTGGGGGAGAGGAGGAAAATAAAGCCTTTTAGTGAGGACAGCAAGGAGGCACAAAAACTAAGAAAACATTTGAAGAGGAGGTATTGTAGATTGGAAGAAGCTCTTGATTTAGTAATGTGTGAAATGTTTCCTTCAGCCAAAAGTAATGTTTAGGTTTATTCCCCTTGCAAACTTGCAGAATGAGGTGAATTCAGTTCTTTCCCCTCTCTCCCCCCAAAAAGAGTAGGTGGGAGGTCAGTGGCCCTATGGTTAAGGAACTATCTTGGTGTGCAATATCTGGATTCAGTTTCTCCTGTGTCTTGGATTTGAATCCGCCTCTGGCTCTGCAGACCCACAGAACAGGGATAAGGCTGGAAGGGGTGGTGGGTCCCCAGTAGCTGAATGTGCTCTGGAGGGGGCCCTGTGATGTCACTTCTGTGTCCTGATAACCTAAGGGTTATAAAACTAATTCTGCTTTATCATTCATTGCCTTTCCCAGTGCAAACTGTCTCTGGAGCCACGGGAAGTTGTAATTATGCAATTTATATGATTTATTGCTTAGACTCAACAGCCGGTCTTCACTGCTGTTTCCATTGCTTTTGAATTGAATCAATTTAAAGGTTTGATGTTCTTTCAAATATCACATAAATATAATTACAGGTAGCATAATCCTATCGGACAGTATCATTTGGAAAAGGATTAATTTCAATAGAAAGTATTTTCAAGAATGATTAATTTAGAGAAAAAGCCTAATATTTGCTGAATGTCGTTTGGTGTGTGGGTTAAATGGTCACTATTTTTGTGCATGGGAGAGATGCTTTACCACACGGGTTTGCACTGTGGCAGGCAAGCTCTGTGCTCATCAAGACAGCAAATGTCAAATTTTACGTTTAAAAAACCCCAAAGCTTTCCAACATTATGTATTTTCTGCATAATGCATTTATGCTGCCTCCAAGTGTTCCTTTTGACCTTGGCGAAAGGCTGTAATTAATCTGCAATTAAAGTAATGACAGGCTGGGAGAGGCCGAGGTCGCAGCGCGAGAGGGCGGTGTTGCCGCGGGAGAGTGGTTGTGGCTGCAGCGTTTCTTGGTATCCAGGCGTCCTCCTTTAAAACCTGATTGAAGGCTGCTGTTCTGGGCTTTGAATTGCGTTTGGTCCTGGCTGGGTTCTTCTTGAATGCACACCTTGCTGTAATAATCCAGATGGCTGTCCTCTTCACAATAGATAAGAATTAAGAATGGTAATAGGGGATATTTTATTTAAATCCACTTTCTTTATCTTTCATTACTTATTCACATTCTATTATACGCTGGTGCTGTATTCAAAATACTTCAGGATTTAACAAGAGAGAAAAAAATAACCATTTAAATTAGGATATTATGTCAGCACCTTTCCTGATGGTAAATTTTTAAAGCAGTAGTGCAGTATGGAAGAGTGAAGTTGTTTCAAATGGAGAAGGATGCCTCGCTAACTCAGAATTTTGTTCAAGTTGCACTTGCAGACGAAGAGTTAATTCTGCAAGAGGAAAAGACCAACTCACATGATTAGGTGGGAAAGTGTCACAAACAGATATGCTCACAGACCTCATGTGTGCTGCTAAATTGATATGACTGAGCTGAACCTTGTTAATCCCACTAATAATAGACTCTTAAAATTATCATAGAAGCACAGAGAGAGCAAAATACACGCATGTATTTTGTGCTACTTCTGCTGTGTAATGGAATAATAGTATTTTACATTTCCTGTATGCCTATTAAAAACAGAGTACTGAGAGGCATGAGGCATTTTTTTTTTCTTTTAAGGTATTAAATGGGAAGGTGTATGGTACAGTCTGTGTGATAAGTACAACTGGTGAGAAGACTTTGTAAAAACTCTAAGTTTTTTCATTTCTTTGAGCATCACAGAATGTTTTGCAGAGACTTCTGACTAAAACTTCTTCAAGCAACCCATGCAAAACAGATAGTAAATACAGTGGTCTGGGAAATGGGATACCCATGTACAGGTCTGTGTGTGGCTTTGTTCAGAGCAGTCTTGCATACTTATGTCTTCACAGAGTTAGGTGGTGGAGGAGTAGAGCCTCTACCCCTCCTTGTCTCTGCACCAGATTTCCTGGGGTGGATGGATCCATCTTCTCACTTGTAAACAGACCCTTTGAGAGAATTAATGTTTCTTGAGACAGTGACCAGACAATTCTGAGCATTGTCTTACCTAACTTCAAAATACGAGAATGCTGCTTTGAAACTGAATTATCCCTGGCCAGTGCTGGTGGCGCTGCAAAATGCAATGAAACTGAATTTTAAATGTCTGTACAGTAATGAGTGACTGAGCTGCATAAAGTGCATTTTCATAGAGGATGAATCTTCTTTAATGTCAGTACAGGGACAAAACAAGAAGGTGCGTTGACACTGTTGTAGATTTGTTTCTGTGTAGCCCCTCTGTGCATAAAATTAGCCTTCTATCCATGATAATTTTTACTGACAGAGGTGGAAGGACCATTTTCTTTGTTGCTTGTGCGATTTGAGCTTGCTAAGGCAGTTTACTTGGTGCATAACAACCATACTGAGTTTCAGAAGGTCAAATGAGTGCTTCAAGTAAAAAAGATCATCTGAATCTGTATCAACAAAGAACCTAAAAATGTCAGTAATTTGCCAAAGGTAAAATATGTGTTGGAAAAAACCTTCCTTTTTTATATAGGTAATCTTTTGTAGATGGTATAAGCGGCTAATTGTTGCTGGTAAATCTAGTGCAGCATGTTCTTAGCAAGACAGCAGATACATAGAAAGAAAAGGCCTGTAGTAAAAATATGGATTCTTTTTACTTAGCATGCACACCTGTGTGTTTTTGGAGCTCAACAAGGTTGCAGGATGTGCATGTGTAGCCAAAAGCCTCATCAGACTGATCGAAACATTTATAAAACACTCCTGATCAATGGAGTGAAAACAATGTGAAATATGTTTTAGGGGGAGACATTATTATCTGTGAGAATCAATACAAATGTTGCAGGCGAATTACTGTTTCAGAGTATGATTTGTTATGTTGAGATATGCAGCCATTTTTCTTTCGGTGCTAGAGTTTAGCCATTTATTTAGCAATAAGAGGAAAATGTGAATTTCACGGTCAACCATACTATGATTTTTTTCCCTTCTATTATTTTTTTTGTGAGCTGACTCTACTAATTCTATTGTGTGGAAGACAGGAAAACTTGCCATTAGACTTGCATTGCTCTCTGGACTTCTCTCATTTTTCTTTGAAGAAGGACATGTGGTATAAAATGAAATGTGGAAAGTTATAATGAATGCATGTTTCTGAACCCTTTTTATGCACAATTAAAATGACAAGGAAAGAATGAGAATAGCTCTTGAAACAACATTAACAACATATGTCATCTTAATGGATTACAAAGAAGTTAAATATGACACTATAAAGTACACGCACATCATCACCAAACTATCGTGGAAATACTGTGTAAGAGAATTTAAAAAATGGAGCCTCCGTGTCTTTTGAACCCCAAGCCTTGCAATCAGCAATTAATCTTCCCACTGGTTTGTGTGACATGAGTTATTTAAGTCTCTTCTCATCAAGCTATTGAAGTTTATTTAAGTTATCAAGTTACTTAAGACTTCTCATCAAGCCTTTTTTCTCTTGATTTTTGAGGACAGCTTAGTACAATTTGTACCGTCTGTATACGCTGTGATGTATGTTTGTCTTCCATTCAGAAAGGTGGAAAGAAGTTAATTTAGGCAGTTGTCCTTAAAAAGCTGCTCAAAGTGTACTCATTTGATGTGCATGCAGTGTAGGTAAATATTTAAAATAATATTGAAATGATGGCTTTAAAATTTCTTTTTACTCTAAATGGTTTAGAAGATCAGCTTCTATGTGGATTTCTAGTGGTTGTTACCACAATGTTCAAGTCAATCACAGGGCAGTGTGAAAGGTTCAATTAGGTTTGACAGAATTGAATGTAAGGTTAGAAGTTGTTGATCTTCAGCTGGGTTTCTAATTTTCCTGGCAGATATGTAACCACTGTAGATGGAATTTCTACCTAATACTGACAAATACTATTAAAAATACTTATAATCACTTGAGGCAACAAAAATTCTGCTTGCTTGTTTGATTTTGATCTTGTTTCTTGCCAGTATTACAGGTTCTATCTGTCATTGTGCTTGGTTTTGCCCTTGACTTTTGTGCCTTCCAAAAAATGTATCTGCCTGCAAGTGCTACTTGACAGTGGAGGTGGTGAAGCTGGCAGCAAGCTAACTTGATAATACTATCAAGATCTATGTTATATTATCAAGATAGTTAATACTGTTGTGTCTCAAGAGTCTCCCTTTGCTTGGCTTGTCCAGTGGAATAAGTTATCCCAAGAGCTGAAGCCTTGTTGACTTCAGCTAGAATCTAGGCTATTTAATGGGATAAGAACATTATAAAAATAAGATTTGCATCTTATTGTCTGTATAATGCTTTAAATATCTTTTTAGACAGGTTTTTTTTTTTTTTTTTAATCATTTAATGAAAAGTGAGTAACAAAATCTATTTTTCCATCTCAGCAAATTCTTGGGGTTTTTTTAAGTGTATTTCTCATACTAAATGAAACTTTGACAGGAAAAAGAAATTTCTATGGACAGAAAAATTCCCAAGTTTTCCGTAAAAACCTGGGATACATTTGAGTGAGTATTAAGGATTAGGAGACTGAGCCAGAGAAATGCAATTTTTTGAATATGTATTTTAAATTCTTCTAGCTAATGTTATCCTTGGATAGAGAAGCTACAGTGCAAATGTTTCTGAAGTTAGTGACTCTGTAAATGCACACAGCGTTTGAAGGCTGTGGCAAATTAGGTGGGAGTGTTCATCACCATCACTATACTACTTTAATGTAAATTACTTTCCTGAATACCCATTTTGCACACAGGGAGCAGTATAAAACAGATGTTTCCTGTGCTTAACTAAGATCATCTGAAAAATAAAGCATCTCTTTAAAACCTGTCCCTTCCTTGGCCATCAGTATTTCAACTGGCACTGGCATTGCTTCTTGGTAAAAAGTTCACCTACGAGCAGCACAGGCGGCATATCTGCCCAGAAAAAACTCATTCAGTATGATGGAGAATCGTGTTGTTAGTTTTTATGCGATTCAAAGCTGGAATTTATAATCAGAAGGAGTTCTGTAATATATTAATATGTGAATGAAATATTAACTATTAAAAGGAGGAGTTTGTCAGAGGAGTATCCAGGTGTACCATGCAGGCTGCCAGCAATAACTTGCTCCCACTGAACTTATAGTCTGTGGCTTGTTACGTTTTAATTCAGAGTACCTTAAAGAGCAACATATCAATATATAACTATGTATGTTCCTAAGTGCTCTTTCAAAACTTAACTTTGGCAGATAGTAAAATGGAGAGCAGACGCTTTGGCTCCTCAAATGGGACATGCTTCTGCAAGAGTTTCACATGAGCCAAAGCAGTGTCAATAAATAGTGTGAACACTGGATGAAATATTTGCTTGGGAAACAGAGTAATACACTGGTATGGGTTGTTTTAAATGTACCCCCAGTGATTAATTGTTATTTGAGAAGCGATGCCTGACTGCTTTTAAAGATGGTATCGCAACGCATACAAATTGTATGCGTGTTTAAAGAGGATTCTTTCTCACAAGTGCTAAATTTTAGTCTCAATATTTGATTTATTCCTTTTGTAAATAATCTGTGTCCTCTTCGACACTGTTTCCTGCCAATTTCCATATCTACCCAAATGATAGAAATTTTTTTTGAGTGTTTTGAGATTATTTTTTGTTTGTAAAGTTCTTCCTGGGAGAAGTAGGAATTACTGTTCCACTGGAGTGGACATGAAGACTTCCGGCTCCATTGCTAATGGAAGGGTTTATCTCTTGACAATAACACTGCACAGTGTGTACTAGCACAGACTTCCCTCCCTTGGAACTGGCTGTTATTTGTTGAGCGCTGTCAACACACTCGGTGCTGTATAATAGAAAGAAAGAGGAGGATGGGATTTCTGCCCCAAAGGGTTTGCTGTCTGTTAGATGCATAAAACAGATTAGATAATGCTAAATATGGCACCGGTCAGATGCACAGATTAGTCTGAAAATGCCACACATCTTTTTACCCTGAAAATGCCACAGATCTTTTTAATACACTTCCTTCTTTGATGGATTTAGTCTGTGTTTTAATGAAAGCATAAAAATACTCTTGTCTTCCCTGAAGACTTTACAGAAAGCTACATCTGAGTAACTGACAGGTAGGATCTATCATACCAAGCTTAAGCTTATTGCTAAACCAAAATATCTGATAAAGATGGTTTGCCTACTGGCAAAGAATTAATTGGATTTCATACTTTGAGTCCTTTCTTTCACTCCATCATTATTATCATGGAGTTACAGGAGGCAGAGATATAAAAGACCTATTAAGTCATCCAGGCGATATACTTCCCAAAGCCTGTCTTCTGTTACCCTTTTTTTTTTTTTCTCGAGAGGCAGACCTTTCTTAATTTCAGCTTGTTATTCCTAATTGCATCTAGGTTTTTTCTGCCATCCTAAATAATTAATTTCCTATTGGCATATGTGTACTTCAAATATTTACAGGCCGTTACTGTGTCCCTGGGAAAGTTGTTCCTTAGCCAATCTTCTTGCAGTTAACTTTTACTGTTTTGATGTAATCAATCTCTTCAATCTCCACTTATCATTTTTGTTGCTTCTCTAATAACCCTCTCTGATGTGTAATCTTTCTGGTAATGAGGTGTCCAGAGCTGAATGCAATATTTTGTGTGTGCCTGCACCAGAGCTCTGCAGAGGGGGGACTTTCAGCTCTCTGCTCTGGGAACTGATGCAACTGAAAATGTGGACAAAACCCCCTGAGCTTTATTGTGCTACATTGCGTAGAAAACAGGAGACCGATTGATTGAGATGACAATGGTTTTGTATCATTTCAGGTGATAAAGCAATAAAATGTATGTTTTTCCATGCAAGTGTGAATGGGATTGGTTAGATTTTTATCTCTGTGGGAGTGAACTATATTCACTGAAAAGATTTGTTTTCTTTATCCCCTCTTTATAAAATAGACAGTTAAAAGCTGAACAAATAAGTGAGGTTAAAATAACACTGAGGTGATTGGCAACGCCCTACTGCTGATCTCTCCTTTGAACATCTGCTGACACCCTCTGGGGGAGAGTGGTTGGGATAGGAGTGATTTCTGCTGACTCATTGTGGTTTATTAACATCAAATTGAATATATTGGCAGTGGAGATGTCCCTGGGGAAGTGGCAGCTATAAGAACTGGTGCTCTGTAAGTGTGCCTTATTTGCTTGTGATTAAAATAAATAAATCCTCACACTGGGAAGGGTAGGGGGTTGCAATCAGGATATGAGGCCTTGGGAAGGATAAAGGAAGAGCGCTCCAGCAGTAAACTCTCATTATTTCAAGGTGCATTGAGGGAATTGCAGCTGTGGTTCATATTTTCTCTGTATTGGAACCTACAAAAAGGTAGATAATGAAGGGAGAAGAGGCCAGGTAAGTGCTGCCTGTCCTGGCAGTGTGTTTCAGGCTGGTGCCCTGCACAGTGCAGCACTGCATCAAACACTGGTCCTACTACTGGTCTGTAGCCACCAGCTACAGACTGTCAATGAATAAATTGGGGTGGATTTAGAACCAAAAGTGAAAGCAAATGGTCTGAAATTGGTTTGATATTAGTATGAAACAGTGAAGAACTAAGCTTGCTGTGACATGTTAAATACATTTTTCATATTTTGCTGCTCCTGCACAGAACAGAGCTATGTCCAGTTACAATTTTAACAGGAAATGCAGCTGCTGATCTGAAAGGGGAGTTTGGACTCCAGCCCTGGGATCCCAGTGTGTTTGAATGTTTGACATCACCTTATCTTTCTTGCCTCTGCTGCAGGAGCTGTGAGATCATTTTCTGTTTCAGTTTGACTGATTCAGTTTAGTGACTAGGTTATTGAACACTGAGGGAACTGTGTGAGTTAAACTATAATGAACTTGTTTCCCCTCTTCCAGTCTACAAATAAAAGCTGTGTTTGGACACACAGGTCTCCCAGAACTCTAATCTTGGAAGAACTGGAGACCCAGAACTGGTTGTGTCCAGTCCCTAATTTGAGGCAGTATTTCCTTCTGATCAATTTAAAATAGTTTTGGATAAGTCTAGCTTCCTTCAAATGTACAGAAGTCATTGAAAGCAAATTATTTAGTGAATCAATACCAGTTTGTAGTGTTCTTTTTGTGGCATTTAAAAAGGACTCTCATTCAAGCTGAGCTTGGTATATCAAAATATCTATAGGAACTTCACTTACTATTTTCTAATAAAATAGATTTAAAGATAATATAAAGATACAATTCTGGTAGGTTACAACTGTTTAAATAGTGTTTATTTCGTGTGCTGTCAGAACATGGAGAATATATTCTGGCAGGCAGCTTGATTCTCCAAAGAGAATCACTTCTTTTGAAAATCAACTGAAAAATAAAAATATGGATCAAGACTGATTTAAGGCCATGCTTTGCTCTAGTTATAATCCAATATTAAAACTGTCCCAGAGAGCAACATGGTAGTTTTGCTTGTTATCCAGTTGTGTATTTGATGCAGTGGGATTTGTATCTTTGGTCATTGCATTCTTGTGCAAAGTCTATAGTCTTGGATGACTGGCAGGGTAAATTGTTCTTGTGCTATTCACTTCAGCACATATGTCTTGGTGGAGAGTGTCTGACTGGTCCCCAGACTGGCAAGCCATGGCCTTTGGTAGCACTGCTTTGGGATAGTTTGTTCCCAGTGTCAGGGTCAGTACACAAGTATCTGGGATAGTTGTTCTTCGGCGTTTA
This sequence comes from Psittacula echo, assembly GCF_963264785.1. Classification (NCBI taxonomy): domain Eukaryota; kingdom Metazoa; phylum Chordata; class Aves; order Psittaciformes; family Psittacidae; genus Psittacula; species Psittacula echo. The sequence goes on along the minus strand of NC_137738.1, from coordinate 30,349,685 downwards.
GTACTTTTTGTCAACTGCCTAGATGGAGGCAGATTCTGGTTTTGAGCAGGAGGCATGGTAGGGTACTTTCAATGTTTTATTTTACCCTAGTTTAGAGCAAGCCTCGATCTCCTGATAATATGAAAGGAAATTAAGTCTCCCAGCTGTACCTGCTTCTTTTTTTATTGTAGGTGATGATAATCCGCCACAGATGAGTAGGCATGTATTGTTTCCAACCTTCTGGCATGTTGAGGACAACAGAGAGGAACAAAGGACAAAACTGCTTGTCTCATTACAATCTAAGGTTTTAAATTATTCCTTAGCTTTTCAGTCAGCCTCATATATACAGAATATAAAAACAATGTGTTGAAGCAATATATGCAGTCATCAGCTTTGAACTGCAAAGTGTCTCCTACTTCTGTGCTTTATTTGGAGTATCTTACTGGGGGAGTACACTGATGTATGCTAAGGGAGAAGGAGTCTGAATTAAGTTAACCAAAGAATGAATGCTTTGCGAGCAGTGTAGCATCATTCTTCCAAATTTCTGCAGGGTTTTTAAAGCACAAATTAATTAATCTCTCGGCCCTCAGCAGTAAAGATCATTTTACACCGGGCTGAGGCCAGGAGAGACTGTTACATCATTTAGTCTGATTTTGCTCTTAGTGTGTACCAAGCAAATGCTCTCTTAATGTCTCTCACAGACAACCTAATGTGGCTTTTTCTACTGGTCTTTAATAAGTTATTGAGGACTTGATCTGAAAGAACTAGATGCTGCAAGGCCCATCACTGACTTCTAGGTGCTATACCCTCCAGTGTGTGGTACAACACATCCTGTACAGTGCCTGTAGAGAATTAGTGCCTTAGATGGGGATCTGCAGCAACTGCTTAGACTTAGCCAGTAAGAAAGGCTAAGACGCGAGGCTCTAGCCTCATGTCTATCCAGAGCTAAGGTATTTAGCCTAGACCTTCAGGGGAGTGTTCCTCTGTATTTGAGTTCATAGCCTGCACCCCTGTCCTGAAGACAGGACAAAGGGATTCCCCTCCCTCCACCCCTCGCCTCCAAAACACCAGGCAAAGCTGGTTGTCCTTTAAAGTATAGGCAGTATTTAGTTTCTCTATTAGCTGGAGGGATAGACTAACAGATTTCAATTTGTTGAGGAATATCCAAACTGCCAGGGAAGGAAAGGGCACCTAGTTGTACTGCCAGTCGTCTGTCTCTAACCAAGAGGATAGGCAGTAATATTTCCTGCTGATCTCTTTTTTTTTTTTTTTTTTTTTTCCCCCCTCTCTAGTAAGCAGTGGAACATTTTGAGTGGATTGATACCTGAGATAGACATTGAGCATCGTGCCCTTGCCAAAACAGGGATATAAAACCCAGGAGGCTTTAGCTGATGGTAGAACTCAAAGGTTAGTGAACTTGGAGGCACACTGAATCGTTTAGACTGTCAGGATGACCTACTGTGTCCTCAGAGAGCTTGTGGAGTAGGTTGCGTTTTAGTAGTGATGAAAATGTTTGAAATGAGTCCTTTATATTTTGCTATGAACTGATTCCTCTTGGTTAGAAAGACCTATCAGTGTATTGCATTAAATAATTTGCATAAAAGGCTTTCTGCAAGGTTTCAATGCAGCAGGTTACGCAAGTCCTTAATTACTTCCAGTTTAATACTTAAATGTTTTTAAAACATCAAACAAATACTACAAACAAAAGTAGTGACACAGAGAATCCATTTGTAAAAAGTTAGTTTCCCTATGACTTTTTATTGGGAATGTTTTTCAAGTTTGTATCTAAAGCAAAACCTGTGCTCATTAATCTCTACTGAAACATCATCAAAACTCACAGTACAGAAGAGTGGAAAATTACTTTTGTGTCTATTCCATTCTTGCCAACAGTGAGTCAGCACTGTCTGTCATTTTTGCTAAGATAGCTTTGTGTTTCTCAGGACATTAGACACACATCTACACATTATTGTAGAAATTATGGAATAAATTAAAATTATAACATAGAAAAACATCCCCTGTAAAGATGACACTTAACATCAGGATTTTGATGTCAGGATACACTGCACAAGGCTTTTCTTTACCTCTCTTGTGAATTAAAGTTGCCATATTCTCAATAAAACCAGTTAAACTACATGGCAAACCCCTTACCTGTAGCGGTGGAGGTAGAGAGAAAGGGAAAGAGATGGAGGTTTGTCTTAACCACAACCACATTTCCTGTCCTGAAGAGAGTTTTGTTCTGGTTAGGGGTGTCTTACAAAAGCTTGTCTTAGTGACTGAGCAAAGAGGTCACGGCTTTCAAAAGGTCCAGTATGATTTGGAATCTGAAGTCATATATGCTGAACAATTTTGGCACTTTAGTGGAGGCTGGGCTCCCTGGTATCTGTGACACTTAAAATGATAATAAGGCATCCTGTGGAGAGTCTTAACCTTGGTTTTCATTCCTTTAATTGCTACGTTTCACTCGTGTCCCTTCAGATAGCTTTTTTTAAACACGCTATTGATTGGAAGGGATTTGAGGCTCTCTTCCAGTCCCAGCCCCTTCTCCCTCTGCTTTCTCTTTTGTTCCTCTGGGAAGCAGGCAGTTCTTATAATTAAGAAATGGGGACTTCGGGGATTTGAGACAATTGCATCACTTCTTGGGATGTTGACAACTGACATTTCGGAAGCTTTGCAAGTCTGAAAAGGTTGTTAGCATTGTAGCAAAACTAAGCATTTTTTTTTTCCATTCCTCCTTTATTATTGTACAATTTGAATTGTCACATGATGATTTTGTAGTGTTCCGGAAGAGACAGACTGTGTAATTCTTTTATTTTTGGTAACATAAATGAGATTTGTGGCAAAATGGATCTTATGGTTCTATTTAAGTTTGCTGATCCCTATTACTTATTTCCTTGTTGAATTCCAGTCCATGATACTGAAGAGTGGTGTGGTGGAAATATCAGTACTATTGTAAGTGAAAGATGGTGACTTCAGAAGACAAGTGACCAATTTCAGTCAGTTAATTCCATAAGAAAGTAAAAATGAAGACTTGTAAAATGATCTCTTAAAAGAGTAGCTGTCATGATCTGTAGGAGGCTGTTTCTAAACCGATGAAGCTTCCTGTTAAACATCGAAGTCTAACATTAGATTTTATGGAAAGGGGATTCATATTTGATCCCCCCCCATGTTTTTCCCCCTGAACTATAACTTGAAGACTTGTGCCGCTAGTTTTGACTACTCAATATGTGGCTTAGGGAAGCATGTTCAAATCAATCACTCCTGAAGAGAAATGATGTCAGGGAGATCTCAACGAAATGTTTGTTGATCTGAGAGGTCTTTTGCTGTTACAGTAGTCAGGCAATCGAGTGACTTCTAATACTCTGGTGACCGCTTTGCTATCACTTCAAAATGGATGTATCAATTATCTTCTCATGCTTTACATTTAGTGGTCAGATCAGCCTCTGCACTGCAATTTTATTTTTTTTTAGTCATTGTTCTAGACGGATATTTTAGATGAAGTTGCTTTATTGAATCTCTTTGGGGAAATTACAGGAGGAGAAGATTAGAATTGAATTGTTAATGCAAAAACGTGCTTCACTAAGTTACTGAGAGACTACTTTTGGGATGCTTATTGCTGCAGAATGTATGGATATGAATGTATTGATTATGCACCAAGCAATTTTTTGCAGACCCTCCCCTGTATTTTCCATAAAAGAATAATAAAAAAAAAAAATCTATTTGTAAGTGTATATATATCTTGGTTTTCTTTTTGAATGCTTTATTTTCATCCTTAATTCTGTCACTTTTAGACAGCAGTGGTAGGATATTTTTGCTTTTACTCCCTTGTTTCATAGCTTGGCGTAGATGCGTTATGAGTTATCCTTCAGTGAGCATGTACAGGCCACTTCTTTCACACAAAACCCACTGAATGATCATCCTGCTTTCCTCCCTCTTCCTTTTTTCCCCAGTCTTCAGCATACTTATACTGCCTGAAAAAACATCCTTGCTGTGAAGTTTTGCAGAAGTTCGTTATATAATCTCCAAACTTGGGTTGCTATCAGCATTCTGCAGTGAACTTGTCGTGATTGCTTTTATTCTTCTCCAGTTTACTGTGATAATGGTTTTCAGTACCTTTTGTGATATCTTTTTCATTTATCTGGAACAAAAGAGATCATAACAGATGAAGCTGTTGTGGGGGTTCAAACTATATAGTAGGTGAAGCCCATCATTGCCTGCCCCAGTGAAGTAAAAAATAATATTACACTTTCTTTAAACCTTTTGGTGTTTTCCTTATGAAATTTCCCTGCACCTCTCCTGGGAAATTGCTGTGTGCAGCTCCAGTGTGAAGACTTTTTAAGCATTTAATTGCATTGATTAGGTAAGCAGAATTCATGTCCGCAGCAGGAATCTGTTTTTCATCTTTGTTGTTTGTCACTGTCAGTTCTGCCTAATTAAAAATCCCTTCCATTTTTGAAGATTGTATCAAGTCACCAATTTTACCGTGAAGGTTTGTCTGAATCGTCCACTCCTTATTTACCTTTGAGATTTGACTATTGTTCCGTGCAATACTGGTAATAGTAATGACAAAAAAAAAAAAAAAAAAAAAAAAGAAATTTGGAACTTCTGCAGGTTTAAACAGCATCCCAGCACCTGAACCGTAACTTTTTACACTTTTGCAATGTCTCTGCAGTTTACTTCTGTGCTTCAATATCTTGGAGGCACTTCCTGTTTATTTAAAGTTGTATGTAATTCTTACTTTTGTAAATCAAGGCACAATGTTCTAGTACTGCATTTCATCCTGTCAGTCCTGCATCCTGGTTGCTTCCCTCACCTCAGCATCTGTGCCCCTGAGAGAAATAACACCACACCTGCTGATGTTGCTCTCTTTCAAGGTGTCTGCCCTCTCACCCTAACCCTTGTTTCCTTTCTCTTTTCTGAACTTTTCTAAGTCCCACTAAAAAAAAAAGAAAAAAGAAAAAAGAAATTAAAAATAGGAGTCTGACATCCCTGTCTCTGTGAAGAGTAATTAATTTCTATTTGTCTCTCTTAATGTTTTTGGTAAAATGCGTGAACAAGGGGGAATTACTTGGAAGGTTATTTTTTTGTATTAAAACCCCCAGAAACCCACAACAGTGACTATAATCTAAAGTATGATTAATAACAAATTAAGCATGAAAGAATCCTATGCACCCGCACAAAAGCTTTGTGATGAGTATAATGTTCATACTGTAGCATTATCTCCTAGTTCATGGTAACGATTAAATTTCAAAGTATCTGAAAGAGAAGATGGAGCAACTGTGTTTCTAATGAGTCTGTAATGAGTTCTAAGGCTGGGTAACCATGCGGAGTTGGGGGATTTGCATAATAATTATTATAACTGGACTACAACTATAGACCTATAGAGTTGTTCTTCAGAAGGAATGAGAATTGTCTTAGAATTTAGTGAAAATTCTTGGCCAGTAATACCACAACTGTAACTAAGGAAGATAAAGTGATGCTGCTTCACTTGTTCCTGTGTAAAAGTCTGCCTGAAAGCAATAGATTTTATGGCCTGTATAATTACAAAGAAACAAATTTGAATTTTACAGTAATTGGGTCTCAGTCAGTATGCTTCAGAAGAATTGAATAACCAAAAAGTGTAAAATGTAGGTAAAAACCTACCCAGCATCCTTAGACACTGATAAACTGAGACCACCAATAAAAGAGATTGTTTAATTTCAATTGCAGGAAGAAGGTCTTTGCTTAGCTCTGAGGTGTTATGTGCTAACATTGATGGTTTTATTCATTTTGTTTGGTTTTAATTTCTAGTTAGGTTCTTACACAGTGAATGGTCCAAAACTGCATTCATTGATTTTCAGTAGCGTAGCAAGAAAGAACTCATAGTTTGTATCTTGACTAACACTAGAGACTTTTGAGGGTTTTAAAACAATGAACGGGAAATTCTGATTTTCTTTTGATACTGACTTTGAATTTATATTTAAAAATAGTTGCACAGTTTTCCAGGCAGCCAATGTTTTACAACAAAATCACTTCATCTGTATGCTGCCTGTCTTGGTTTATTCCATCTTTTATTCTGTCAGGACTATTTTTTACTTTGCAAAAGTGTAACATTTTCTTGCTGGTATTAAAGGGCAGTGTTAAAACGAGCCCTGTCTCATCTCTAAATAGTGTGATTGGAGAACACTTGGTACACAATATTATGCTTGTGATTCGAAGCACTGTGCTGGCCTAATAATTTGCAATCACACTTTGACTGCAAAACTTTGGCTGCTGCTGTAATTCTTCTCTTGGGTTTTCTTTCTCCTCCTGCTCCACTGGGTGGTCGGCTCACTGGTGCTGCTCACAGCCAGGCTGGCTGTCTTGCTTTTAAGATAACTTTCTACTCTGATTTTCCCCTAACACTTGCTACTGGTAAACTCACAAAATCTCTGTGGCTTCTCTAATCTGATTATGTTTCTGCAGGAAATTCTTCCTAGAGCAATTTCAGCTGTTCTCTACCTCCTGATGTCACACCACTTGTGTGTGTCCGGGTTTTTCTGGTCTGATCCCTGGTGACTTTGTCAGGTGTGAGATGTTTCAACAGTACATTCAGTTCCTAGAAGAAGTTGGCAGACAGTGAGGAGAAAATTGCTGAGGTTCACTCAAAATCCTCCAAATCCCCCCAGTCTGTAAGGAAGGATGGATAGGACTCTCTCTGCAAGTCAGTTGTAGGCCTCTCTTGCAGAAAGAGCTCTTTTTGAAGGGATGGTTGAACAATTAGTAGGAGTAGGTCAATAATTACACGTATGAATCAGAGTGCATTCTTTGTCTTAGGTTTGTTCTAATGCCAGTGTTGGCTTTAAAAAACAAAAAAAAAGGGGAGGAAGGAGTTGAAGGCGGGGAGAGAGAGTGGATTCCAAAGAGATCCATCTGTGGGATGATGGATGTTGTCAATGCATGGTGTGACATGTCACAAAAGCCTTGAGTGATTTACAGCAGGTACTGTCACATTTCGTTCTGTTTCTTTGCCTTCCAGAGGTACATAAATCAGGCTTATCTTTTTCCTATGCCCTAGATGTGTATGTACCATGGTGATCCATTAGTCTTATGCAGGTGAAAGACTGAGGACAGCAGCTACCAGCAGTGCTCAAAGCAGTTTGTATGCGTAAGGTTAGCAAAACCAACCAGCTCACCTGGGCCTCTAACTGTAGGCTAATGAAATAGTTCACCTCAATGGGAGATGTGTGCTGTCCTTCACATTGTCTTGTTATCATGCTCAGTCTGTTACACAGATGCAAATTCATTTTCTGACCACCCATCTCCAGCCAGAAATCTTGAGGTTGAATGAGGTCAACAGTGTGTATAGTGCCAGATAGCACATGAGTTAGCACCATGCTTATGCCAGTCTCATGGGGATGTCATTTCCTGTGTTTGGTTTGAAGTTTGGGGTTTTTTTGGGGAGCTTTTTCCCATGTTCCAAGTCTGGAGTAGCCTGAGTTCAGACAAGGTGATTTGAACTCAGAAAAATATTTCATTCGGATTGATGTACTTGACTGCTGAACTAAGTTGATCTGTTAATGGTGTCCAGAACAGTGAATGACTTGATTAGGAAAAAAGAATCGGATTGATAAACTTATTTTCTTGAAGAATAATCTTGCTTCTTTGAAGTAGCCTTGCTTTTGCGTCATTACCGTGATATTATTTGTGTGCGTGTTTGTACTCCCAAAACATTTATTTTCTTTGAAATGTGGTCTCTAACAAGCTTTATCAATACTCCTTATGTAAGTGCAAATTTAGGAATATTTTGAGATGGAAATGGATATGATTTCTACAAGTAAATGGTAGTGTTTTGAAACTGCCTGTCACAGTTTTTAGCTTATCTCGATTTAAAACAATCAAGAGATTAGCAAGCAATGATTTTTGTCCCTAATTCCCATATCAAAGCTGTTTGTGTTAACTAGATAAAACATTCTGAGGCAATATGTGCAAAGGCTTGTTTATTAGCAAGAAAGATAAAGTTATCCTCACTTGACCTGAATCTTTTTCTTTGTTTTATGCCTTTTCTGGATGCTTCTGAAGCATTTAAATGGAAGAATAAGTTATATTTGGTCTGCACTAGCATGATTTTATCTTTGTTTTGTGTTTTATTGCTTAATTTAAAACAAATTTGTAAGAGGTGAAGGTATTATTATAAAATAGTGATGTTCTTTCAAAAATACAGATTAATGCTTCTGAGACTCATACATTTTTAAGTTCCATCAGAGATTAGTATTAGTCAGTAAAGAAAATGGTGACTTCCTACTTCTTAAAGTTATTATAAATATAAATCCATCTATGATTACTTATATGAGAGTAGCATGAAGGGTATGATACAAGAAAACTATTGCCATAGCTTTGCAATATTCTTTGAGCTGATTCTCTGTATGTCAGTTGATCGCCAGAACCAGTACATTTTATATTTGACTTCCCCCATCATACCGGTTGTCATTAGAAGGAGTTCAACCCTCTGACCCCTTGCTCTATCCTTGTTACATCTTCTTGTGCCAGTTACCTACTGTTAACCATCAATGCTCATCAGGAGTTGAAGCAGTAGGCTTCCAGACTCTGTCTGGGAGTTTTATGCAGGTGGACAAAGGAGCTGTGATTGAGGCAAAGAGATTTTTGCTTCCTTTTTTCCAGTGGCAGTGCTGTGAGCACTATCTATTTGAAGTCTTTGATTCAATCTGCAATGCCTCACCCCATCAGTAATTTGTTCTGATATTCTCTATGTAAAATCTGATACAATCTTCATGGAAGACATGAGAGAGTCCTTTAAATGCTGGAAAGACTTTGTTTCTTTAGAAATTCACAGTTTTGCTGCTTGTTCCTGACAACAATTTAAAAGGAGGCTGTCTTTAATTTTCATTATTTTTATGCGGTATGCTGATGTTTTGGGGTTATTTTGAAGAACAGCTTTAGTAGTGTTAGTGAATGCTATGGGAGGTTGTTGAACTCAAAATCCATTATTATTGGAGAAAAGGATTAATTGCTCACGAAGAGCAATTAAAGAGAGGCCTTGGACTTCTAATTTTGCTCCCCAAGAGCTGGAAATACTGAGAGATGCTGATCTCAGCAGATGACCAAGAAAAAGGATTCAAAGCAAAACACCATCAGTGAGAGAATTTGAAAATGAACATCAGGGTGAGTAATGGGATAGGTTATTTTTTAATTCATTTCTGAAGCATGTATATGCCTTCTGCAGAAGGAGGGGACTTGCTGTCTCTTGTGAGGAATATCACATCCAGTTAACACAAGTACTTGAAATTTGGCTTGCAGGGTTTCTTTGAAAGGTTTGGGTGTTTTTAAGGTAAGTCGCTTGTGAAGACGCTTGCTTCTGCTAAGGTGGGCCCCCCCTGCTCTTCTGTTTTGTGCTTCTTTGACTCTTGAGGATGTTCTGGTTTTCTTTTTATCTCTTCATTGCAGTGGTAGGTGATACTTCACCTTAGCTAGAGCTGATCAGAACGGAAATAAGTTTTTCAAAGGGCTTTTTGAGGGGTCTCTTTTAATTTTTTTGTATTAGTTCTACTAGAAAGTCTGAAAACATTGTGCTTGGGGGTGGAAATTTTCCATTAAAGTTATAAAAGGGAATGTGAAAAATTATAGTAGTAGGATGAAATCTAAAGAAAAGTGTTGGATTGAAATATCATCTGATTTGTGCTTGGAATGGGTATTCCTTATTATGCCGTGTAGAAACTAACTTGCCTGTGATGAGTTGTGCTGATACAGCACTAGAAACAGCTGTTCACACTGAGATCAGCCTTTGTATGTTTTGGCCATTTGAGTATCTGAGGGAATAGTAGGATTGAGCTGGAAGCATATTAAGTAATGCAGCTAAAACAGGATTTTGCTGAAATTATTTACATCAACTATTCTTTCCAAGACTCAGAAACCTTTATGTCCATGCAGAATTGGCAAGGAAGTTCATTTTGTGCCAGGGGTTTTTCCCATTTCTTTTTTGCCATCTTCCCCCTTCTGTTCCAGCCACTCTCTATCAGATTCAAAATGAAGCACCCTGGTACCTCCAAACTGCTGTCTCTGCAGCAGTTCCTGTGCCTATAATATGCTTTGACATGCTTCCTTCCCCAAAGGCTGCCCTCCCTACCAGCCCACCTTAGCTGCAGATGTTCTGCGTGTGGTTTCTGGATTAAGGTGAATGCTGACACTAACACAATAGGAACATAGACAGTTGATGCAGATACTTAAAACTGTGACTGCAGATAGAAGAAATACCTTTGTTAGCAGTCTTTTGAAGAAGGGTGAATGGAAGTGGGGAAAAAAATGAGGGGGAAAAAAGCAGGTCAGAAGCAGAGCCCTGCTAAGAGGATGAGAGTTTGTTTCTGTGATATTTACCAGCTGATTAACTTTTTGCTTTGACCTCTGTGAATTACAGTCTCCCTTTGAGGAGAGTTTGAGGCCCCCCTTGGTAGGCATTGTCAATCACAATCAGTTGGCAGATCTGCCACCTAAGGTGCTCTGCCGTCCACAAACTGTTGGCATGTCTCAGGTCTCCTTTGGTGAGGGGTGGTGTATCCCTAGGCAGGAGGCTGGAAAGCCATGTCCCTGAACATTGTTTCTGATATCAAGGATATCCCCACTGTGCTTCTGAATCATTCCAGTCCTTCAGGTGACTTAATGATCTGGCCCATCACCTTAGGTGAAACGTGTGTTGGCAGCATGCAGCATGTCCTGCTGAGGGGTAGGGTCTGGTTTCACCTCAGTAATGCTTTTAGAAGTGGAACACTAGAAATAGCCTTAATCTTGGTTATGTGTTTAATAGACTTAGCTTGCAGGTCTGTTGAAGCAACATGCAGTTTGGAGCAACAAACTGAACAGTTTGATGTTTGGATTCAGCTCCTGTCTCTGCCTTGTATTCTCTTGGCTGATGTGACACAGTGCCTGTGTCTTTCTGGGTCTGTTCATTTAAGTGTTAAATGGTGAAACAGTTCCTCTCTCAGTGAAGAACATCACTTAGTTTTTGAGATCCAGCAGTGAATGTGTTCTTTTAAAGGTAGGCATAGTTCCTTGCCACAGTTTAAATGCAGGAAACTCCCTGGCACAAGAACTTCCTTATGAAGGAGAGAGAACATGCAGCCATCATCTTGGAGGTTGCTGGGTATCTGATGCAGGGCAGAAGGCTGAGTAGCCTGAGAGCTGCTCTCTTTTTGCCAGGAGATAATTCCAAAGAGGGTCTTCTATTAACTGTCCTGACCAGTCCAGAAAACATTTCATCCGCTCTTTGGTTTAGGAAAAAATGAAAATCCTTGCTCTTGTTTCAGCAGTTGCAGTGGATGAAGCACACTTACAAGAGGCTGAGATTTGCCCTTAAATACAGTCCAGACATACAAGCTGTCACTTTACTCTGAAGCTCATTGATCTGAAAGAGTCGTGGTTCCCATCAGCTAGAATTCCCATTGTGGCAACCAAAGTATATTGCTGCCTCCGTGCTTTTTGTAAAAGGTTTTCTCCTGAAATAGGCTTTTCTGAACAGTGAAGGATGAGGTTTTTTCTGTTGTCCATCTGGTCCCTTCCTGCACATCTGGAATGCTCTGGTTACCCAGTCCACAGCACCAGAGATAATTTAAGAGTCTTAAAAAGCCAGCAGAAGTTTGTGGAGAGGATTTATAGCCTGTTAGGGTGCCTGCATATTCTTTTCTCTGTCTGAAGAACCTCTGCGTTATTGCGTTGTTTCTAAGGATGAAATTGCTCTTGGGGGAAACTGAAGTCCATCATAAAAATTAACTTGAGAGTAGCATTCCTTTCCTAGAAATCACTGTAAATAAAAGATGCCTTATAGCTAAACACTGAAACTGCAGAGTGCTTCTTGGACAGTTTAGGTCAAACCAACAAACATTCTTCAAATAATTGTCAAACTAGGATAATGACTTATTTTTGTTATAAACAGGATGAATTATATCTGTGTTGTATTTCCCATGCCATGGTAGAAAGCAGATTACATTAACACCTCTCAGAACTGATGAAGTTTCAGGACAGTACAAATCAAATACAATAAATTCAATGCCATTTAATGCTTTTGTTGCTAATTTCTTAGCTAAGGAGGCGAGGAGATAAAAGGTTAATCAAAGATGATTTTTGCTAGACTACAAGGTGATTTTAATGGCAGGGTGACAGAAGCCGTTTCACAAGGGTTTCTTTCCGTTCTCCTTGGTTTTGTCTGCCTTTCTGCTTCTCATTGCACTGTGCAAGCTCGGCAGGTCTGTGCTGCCATCTGAATCTGGGTAAGTCATTACATTACATGCCTGGCTGGCTGCAGGAGGCTGGCATGGCCTAGGAGCTCAGGACAGTGGGTCAGAAAGTGGCACTGTTCACTCTCTGGAGGGCTCTAGTCCTGCCAGGGTGCTTTGCGCTGGAGACCGTCCCCTGGGGTAGCTGCTGCACAGTATGCTCCTGGTCCTGAGCCTCCATGGATGAGAAATTCCTGTTTTCCAGGTAGAAAAATGGATCACTACAGTACTAACTGAAGGTAGATGGAAAAAGTTTTGAGGAAAGCTCCTTAAACCAGGAGAGTGGATTTTAACAAATTGTGAAGAAGCCCAGGAGCAAGAGGTGGTAACTTCAGGCAGTAGGAGTTGAAGTGTCGGAGTTTTCTGAAATGACTGTACCTGGCCCCTGTTATCTATGTGATCAGTTCAGCTGGTCAGTAACTTACAGATTGTCCAGGTTGGTGGGAGAACAAGTGTTCAAAATGATGTTAAAAATAAGTAAAGAAAACTTCAATATTTTAATGCTTTTCAGAGTCGTAGCTGTCCAAATGTCACAGAACTTCCCACAAGAATATATCTTGAGCAAAGATGCAGTTCCACAAACCAAGGTTAGGCAGCTGTTTTCCTTTGCTGATATGCTCCATTTTGTTTTATGAAGCAGTGCCTGCTTCCTGCTGCTGACTGCAGTGTTGCCTCCCATTTAAATATCTTCTGGGGAAGACGTAGGAGAATGAAGCTATTAAAAAAAACCACCCCAAACCTGAGGTTCTCTGGGATCATTTGAAATGAATCATTATTAAGCAATTCTGCCTCATAACTTTGTAGAAAGTGGCTATTTAATTGCTACTACTCAAATGTGTTTTCTTAGGGAATGGTTCCCCTTTGGACATCTCCCTTCTCTTTGGGCAACTGGGTTTTAAAAATGCTGAAAATTGGAATAATGCATAATTAGGATAATAGTTACACCACTCATTAGGGAAATGATATCGGACTGACAGTCTCATGTAAAACACAGGCAAAGCAGAGAAGCTTTTTCTTCCTTCTGTGCTTGCCCTGACACTGAGTGGATGCATCTTGAAGAATAGTCTTACCCAGATTCCCATCCATTTGTGTGTTTGTATATGTTAAAGAGAAACTTCTAATTGATGTTTCTGTGGGGAATATAGAAATGCAGAATGACAGAAAAACCCTCCCCAAATAAAATACTTGGCAGTTTCTCTGCCTCTTTAGTGGATATAAAATGTGATGGAAGAAACATTAGCTATGAACCCGACGAAAAAGACCAGCAAATTGGAATGAACAGCTGTAACTGAAATAAGGAAAGAAAATAAGTCATGAGATGATTTTTAAAAAAGGGAAAATTTAAATTCAGCAGAATAGTCCTTTAAAGACAGAATTTTCTCCACAGTAGATCCTATTGAACCTTGCAGTAACATGTTGCTTCCCTGCCTCTGCAAATTCATTTGTGCTTGAAATCTAATCCTACTAAGGCTAATCTGAGCCTTCCTGTGCTACTAAATAGGTAGATATAATAAGCAGTCTATTGATTTGTGTTACTTTACCTGGTTTCAAAAGCACTTATTATACCAAATAGCTTTTACTTTGGTAGGCACTCCAGTTCGTCTGTTTTTGTTGCTGAGTTTTCACGTAATGGTAAAGCATCTTACAGTGCTTATTTTCTGAAATATCCCTTTTGCTTGTTTGCATTCTGACAATACATTCATTTTCTTTCAATTTATGTGTGGTTTCTGATCTTTCATGTGTTACTGTCTTCCATATAGAGCATTTTTCACCCAGCTGAGTAGTTGTAAGTCCTTGCCAGCTGCTTGTAATTCACTAAAAGCCAATTTTCTGTTTCACACATCAGTTTGCACTGTAGGTAGGGTGGGATCTGTAATGCTTTTGTGTGCTGCCTTCTCCCAGAAAGCATGCCCGGTGTCTTGTGCAGGCAAATCCTTTCATTCTCCCTACTTCATCCAGCAGGAGGTTACAGCTATTTAGCTGGTCATGTTCATGGGCCTGGAAGCATTTCACAGAGGTACTCGACTCAAACATCCAAACTAGGTTTCCAGTATCTGTCTTTTTTTTTTTTTTTTTTTAATACTTTTCTACCTGGTTCTGCATCTATTAGAGTCATTTCTTCCCAGGCTTGTCAGAAGCTTTGGTGAGTTCAGCTCCTGTATGTCCATTAGGCAGTTGCCGAACAGTGGTACAGAGAAAGGAGTTACAAATATTACTGTTGAAATCCTCCTCTGTGTCACATCTATATTCATCTTAGTGTATGAGGAATGACCAATTTTATTTGATTATGAAACCTGTCCATTGAATGATTTATGTAATTGGAAATCCCATAATTTGGTTTAAGATTACATGTTTTTTTAAGTCACCTCTCTATTATTTCAGATGTGTTTCTGCAGAGAATGGGATGTATTTTTGAGTTTTTCTCAAATAAGCAGCTTTATAAGGCAGTTGTTTAAATAAAATTTCAGAAGCTAACCACCAAATGATAAAGGAATGAATCTTAAGATCATCTTTGACTGAGCAGAAGTATACTGTGCTGACTTGATGGCTTGGTAAGGCTGACCTGAATTGACTAGAGGTTTTAAACCAATAAACTGACTTGACCAAAATAATTTCCTTTGGCCCTTTTTTTTTTTTTTTTTTAACTCTAATGTGACATCCTTCAGCTTCATTAGAGTTGTAGTCTGAGGTAGAACTTCATTAGGATACCCCTTCTCCTGTTGGGTCTGTATGCTTCTGTTCCAGCAGTTTGATCCAAAGATGCTAGTTGTGTGTCTGTGTGTGTATATATATGTATGCTGTTTGCCAAAAGGTAAGTAGTCCTACAGTACTGGTTACTGAGAACTCCCTGCCTTAGGGAGTTGTAGGCCTCCTTTCATCATTATTGAACTGTGACTTTTTGGTCTGTGGCTGTGGGCTTGGTGGTGCTACATTTATCTCAGTGGTAGAAGTTAAATAGCTTTTCTGTGTCAGCTGCATTTTCATATAAGCAATATATTTTATGCTAAATTCCTAGATCCTCCAAATCTTCCTCACACTCACCTGTTTTTTAATTTGGATGAAGAAGAAAGTGGTGTTCTGAGGATTTTCACACCTCCTGCAAGTTAATTTTGCCCTCCTGTTTGGAACAGCCTAGCATCGCTTATCAGGCATTGGGGTTACCAGCATCAGGCCACACTGCTGTAAGCTGAGGCATTCTGGTTTCTCCCAGAAGCAAACCCAGGCTTATTTTGAGAGGTACTTAGCCTGAGAAGGGAGAGAATTTCCTAGAACTTTAATCATACCCCTTATGTTTTCACCCAAACTAATGTGCTTTAGAGCTGTGCTAATTGACCTGGTGTTCTGGTTTTAGATTTGTAGTAGTAACCCTCAGAGCTAATTTACACAACGTGCTTTGAACTGAACTTGGTAATGCAAATATAATGTCCTATTAGCAAACTATGAATGGTTCCTACTGGGATTTGTACAATGATTCTGAGCTCATTATTACTGTCATTCAATACTGTGGATGAGTAGAGGAAAAATAATTAAACAAAACAGTACTTTAAATCCCAAAAGGAGTGTAAAATCAACAAAGTTGAAAACCCAGAAGCCTTAACTTGTGTTTAATGTATACACTCTGTTGAAAGGGTGGGGGAAGTATGAGTATATGTTAAACACTCAGCATAGCTGCCCAACCTAATTGGATGGGAAAATTGATACCCAGTGAATCATGTATTTCCCCCAAATGATTCCATGTTTCTCTGAATTTAAGAACGATAATGTTACATGGGAAATGATTTAAGAAGTATTTTCTTCTAATCCTCCTTTAAATATAAGTCATCGACCAAAAGTGTTGCTTAGGAATTTAGCTGTGTGACTCCTACTGATATGACTGGAAGTTTCACGGATAAAATGCACAAACCACTTTGAAAAAGCCTCTTGCAATCCAGCACTGTGGAAGCATTGCTGTATGAGCATTTCTCGCTTCCACAGCTTGATCTGGTGTGAGCAGCAAAATCTATGGGAGGCCTTAAAGTTCAGAAAACCACTGAATGTTCTTCAGCATTGCATAAACATACAGGCTGGTGCAAGTCCAGTTCTCTTAGACTGTGGGCATTTTGGCCCAACCTTTAGAATTCAACTGGGGAAAAAACCCACCAAAACTCAAAGGTAAGCAAATCACTCTTGGCTCTACTCAGACTTAAACAGAGTGCCTTGGAAATGGGGCTGTAATGTGCTGATCAGCTGCAGATCAGCTCAGACCAAGTATCCCCTTGGGCTCAGTTCTTTCAGCAGCACTTTCTAACCTGCTCTTCATTATGACTTTTTTTTTTTTTTTTCTCCTGTTTGGCCTGATCCACTTCTCTTTCTGGCACTGCTCCTGTCTGTTCCTGGGCACACTGTCTCTCTTATACTGTTAACTGCCCAGTACTTAGATTGCGTAGCTGAGCAGGAAACCCAAGTCATCCTCTCTCTGTTCAGGCTGTGGGAGTAGTGGAAAATTAAATTCCCTAGCCATCACAGCTCCAATTTGGTGTGGTCCAGCCTGGTGGCTTGCAGACAATTCCATCTACCTGGCTAGCTTTTCCATGAAGGAGTGATGAGAAACAGGTGGATGTTGTCTGAAAAGCTGATTACTTTCTCCTGGGAGGGGCTAGAAGAAGTAAGAGTTACTGTTGCTCTTATATGTGAAAAGAAAAGGTTGGGAGAGGAGGGATAAAATCCTAATTTTGTACATTTTGGAGCAGCCTCACAATACCACTGGTGCTGTTGCTATTGGTTTTGGGATGTCCTGAAGATTTGGATGTTGACTTTTACTGGAGTTGAACTCACGTCTTTAAAACTTAAGAAATTGAAACTTTCCAGGTGCCTCTTGAAAAATAATTTCGGTCATGAAGATTAGATCAATTAAGCATGTGAATTCATACCTAAAGAACACTTCGTTTTAGAATATGTTAAATTAAGCTACTATACAAAGAGTCTACAGCAGCCGTTGGGAAGCTATTTCAACATCACCAGAATAACCAGTAGAGTGTCCACAACCTACCGACTTGGGAGTACTTATTAGATTGCGCTGAAAGTTTTCTTTTCTGGCAGGAACTGAAGCACTGCAAGTTTGGTATGGAGAGCAAAACCAGAAGTAAAAATCCCTGTGGTAATGAATGATTTCCAACTAAAATGGAAGAGCTAAGACAACAAGAACCGAAAAAGAGGAATTTGAAAGACAGTGAAGTGAAAAGAAAAAAGAATGAAGGAGAAAATGAGACGAACAGTGTAGACTTGTGAGTCAGACAGCTAGGTTCGTATGGCAGACAAAATGTACAAAAAAGGAAATCACAGTCAACAGTCAACAAAAAGTGTCAGGTCCACCAGAAATAGTTATTTTGGGGGGTAAGAGCCACTGCATTCAAGCGTTGTGCTGCTATGAAGAATGAAACCACTCATCCTACTTACAGTACAGCAATGCTGATGAAACTTCTACGAAGGGCAAGGTCTTTAACTCCCTTCTTTTATGGACATTACTCAAACAGAGGTCTTAGTGTTTAGTTCAAGTAAAAGATTTTTCTATTAATGCTGAAACTGCTTCAATCTCAAAGGAGAATTTGAACTAGTAATAAAGCTGCTTTTTTTCATTATCTCTGTAATCCAAGTATGAAGTAAGAAATAAGTCAGTCTTTCCCCCCTCCCAAAAACAAACAAACAAACAAACAAAACCAAAAAACCCCACCAGGTTAGACAGAGCTCAAATATTTTACAGTTTATCCAGATAAGGGGAAGATGCAGACTTATGTCTGGCTCTGATGAGAGAGGAGGATGTCAAAGAAAAAACGTTACGACATATAGAGCAGCATAGATGGAAATTACATGATAGTCTGCAATCTAGTAGGTTTTCTCTTCCGTTGGAATGTCATTGGAATCCCTTGTTTATTGTGCAGTCAGAAGTGGTATGTGCAACTTGTTATAAAATGTACTTTATGATTTTATGGGGAATCTTATGCCTTCATTGGAACCACCTTAGCTTAGAGATATTAAATCTGTTGCTTTCAAGAGCTCTAGTATAATAGAGTTTTGCACTAGAAAGTTAATAAGAAAGGTAACACAGATTTTATAGTGTAAGCAGTATTTTCTAAGTCAGCCAATTAAATTAATGATCCTGTCTTGAAAGTAGTTCGTAAAAGGTCACACTCAACAGTGTGCACTCGTGTCTGTGACTCTACTCTTTTGGGTGCTCAGTGTTAGTGTGGGCACTTAGTGCACATACATTCTTGCAGCTCCATCTGTTTTGCTCAGCTGCTGTAATTTTCCAAGTTACATTTTGTGTATCTGCTCCAGCTTTGCATGCTATTAGTAGAGAGGTCTTTGAGGTGTTGCTGCATGTTCATGGTCGAAAGCATCATGTTTACAGTGATATGTCAAGTATAGCCAAATGTTGCCGATGAGTTTAATGAAACTCATAAGCAGTTGTGAGCAGGTTGCATAATACCAGGAGAAGGCAGCAGCAGGGCAAAGATTATTAGGGATTAAGGGAAGTAATATATTAAGGCTGTCTGTTTTATTCCTTGTGCCTGGAATGACTACAGAAAAGGCTCTGCTCAGCTTCACATTTTTTCGCATTTAGAAGCCCTGTAATTGCATTGAAGAAAAGTTGCCTGGTATAGCCATCAGCGGACAAGTAGTTTACAAAGGGCTTCTAAAAACTGCAGTGTATTGGTCTATGTGGGACACTTTGCTTCTTTGTATCGCTGTGCATTGTCAGCTATTTTTCAAAACAGAAATTGATGCCACTTTGTAGTTTGAAGACCTGTTCTAGATTCTTGGAGAGAACAGCAGTGCAAAAACGCAAGTTAGTGCTATTTGCCATTATAATTTTTAAATACTGGTACAGGAGCTTGATGCTTTATTTGATGTCATTTCGCGTTTGCTAAAGAATAGCTTGCAATGCTGAATATTCCTCTTGTCGCTAGTGCAGTATGTATTACTTCAGTATATACGTTTAAGCTCTGCTTTGCTGTCTTTAAAATAATCTGAAAGACTGATGTCTTAGCAGCCATTTGTTCTACTGGAGTGAAGATAAGTGTTTGTCATTTTCCTTTGTCAGTGGTAACATTGGCCTTGTTTAACGCTTTTTTCCCTCTTTTCTTTTGCTTTTCAAAGCTCTTACGCTTGTACTCAGCTCTCCTTTTCATCTCTTTTAGTAACCAGATTCTATGGCAGCATTTGGGAGCAAATTCTGCCCCCGCCCTTTTTTTTTTTTTTTTACTTTTTTTGGTTGAGGTTTTTTTTTTTCTTTCTTCCTGTGTTGCACTGCTGTGTTATTGTTCCATAAAGAAGGTTTTTGAGCACAAGCATCTTCTGCATTAAATAATTGTATTTGTTGAAGTACAAAATGTATTTCATCCTCTGGCTTTTTGTCTGTAGGTGCCTGGGTTCCTCCTCATTTGTATAGCATGACTAGCCAGGATGTTGAGGTGGAGAAAAGGTAATTAGCACTATTAACAGCAGCATGAAATTTTGCAGAGTCCATTTGGAGAAAAATATCTGGAGGAGTGTGAGTGATTCAGAGGAATCTTTGGCAGTCTTTCCTTTGTGACCTTAAATTAAAGAGCCAAAGTGGGTTACTCATTTAATATCAATTTTTGGTTGTAAAGGACTAAAATATTAGGTGTAAGCATGTCTACTTGAAACTTCATTGTAACAGCCACTGTGGGAGAACTTAAACCAGCTACTGTACGTTTTAGAAGTCTTGGTGTTGCTGACCAGCTGTGACTATATCTGATGGTCAGTGGATCATCCCTGTTAGCCACAGGGTATCCCGTTAAAAGCTGAATCACGGTTTCTTTTGTTGCACAGTTTGTCTCCTCAGCCAAAAGAAGTTTGAACTGTTCCTCCTTTTCATAACATAGGCATTAGGTATTGTCATGGAGCTTAGCTCCTGCATAAAGCCTGATTGTTCTCTGTTTGTCTTGGAAAGCTATGTAAAGGGCTCATTCTGGTTTTGGCTTTGTGGGTTGTTGGGGTTTTTTTGGTTGTTTTTTTTGGTGTGGTTTTTTGGTTTTTTTTTTTTTTTTGTTTTTTTTTTTAAATCTAACAGTGTTAAAATAAATCTTACTTTCAGGAAAATCTTGTGGCAATTTGAGTAAAAGGTTTGAACTCTCTTGGTGCCTATGCACATGTTGAGTTTCATTGCCTTTTCAGCTTGTGTAATGGCTTCCAGATGATCTCTTGTGATTGCTGACAATCCCACAGGGGGCAAGGTGGACACATGGCTTTCCTTGATGTTTAGGCTTTGCTTTGCAAGGAGAAATGAGTAAAGATAAAATAGTTTTTTTTGGGGGGGGTCTGAACAGATGGTCAGCAGAGGATTGAAGTAGTAAGTAGCGAACAGGCAGAGAGGAAAGCCAGGTAAGGGAGAATGTGAAGAAAATGTAAGCAGATTGCTTGCTCTCCCTCAGCCTTCTGCTTCATTTCTCCCTAGTTCCTCAGTGAAGAATGGAAGGGAAATAAGAATGGAAAGGGAAAGGAAAATTTCCTCATGTTTTTTTGGAAAGGATATGATAATTTCAATCCTAAGGTGCATTGATAAACTGTTGTGTAATGTCCTATGTAAACACTAACCTGGGTGACTGCAGAGAAGCTAGCAAAACAGGAAGATCCTATCCATGGAATGGGATGGGAGAGTAAAACTCAACCCTTGCCTTGCCTGTAGGAGAATTTAAGAGGCTCTGCCCGTAAGGATTTCTCAGTGCAGATCTCCAGCATCCTTCCAGAAAGTGGTGCTGTGCAGTCACTCTGGAGCTAAGAATTGTGCATGGTTCTGCATCTTTCTAAATAGAGTAAAACTTGTCTGTCATGAAGAACACCTTTCAGGGGAAGTTGGCTTATTTATGTCAGCAGTTTAAAGCAGAGATATAGTTTGGGTTTGAGGTCAGATTTCCTTGCAGTAAAATGGAGAATGTTGCCATCTGGTACCAGGTGTATGAAGTAGCAGGAGTGGTTTTCTCTAGGTCTGCAACCAATTTAAGGCTTCATTTGGTGCATCCTAAACATCTGCAGCTTTTGAATAATTTATGGAAAAGTAACAAAACCTGTGATAGGAGTCTCTGCACCTGGCTTGTGCCACCTCAGAGGTGGTATGTGCAAGAGAGACGTTTAAGATAGAATGCCTGGAGGCTGCTCCCAGACCCATGGCTGGACAGGTGGGTGGTTTTGCACTAATTACTTGATAACCCTCACTAAGCTTTATATAGTCTCCATAAGTATCAAGGCAGGTCTATTGTCATGTAACTTCAGTGCTCTGGTCTCTGCTGGGCCAACATTTCACCTACCACCCCTTTAATTTAGAAGCAGTGTGCTTGCTTTGGTGCTGCGGAATAAAACAATTTGTAACATTTCAGGTTATTTTTTTAAGGTAGATTATTTACTGTGAAAGTATTTAGAAAGTAATTTGCCTCCTTCCCCTCCTGTCTCCCATATGTAGCACAGGAGGAGCCACTGTGTGTCAGGCTCGCCAGGTTTTGCAGAAATGTGAAAGCAGCCTTAGAAACCCTGTGAAAGTATGGTAATTCTTTTCAATTTAGGCAATTTACTCATCACAGAACTTGAAGGGTTACCTGTCTCTTTGGATAAAAAGTAGCACATACAATGAAGAAGCTTCAGGAGGTAAATTCCTGGAATGTCTGTTTCTCAAATGTGCTTTTTAATTCAGGGTGGTTCCCCCTCCCCACTCTTCTGCTCTGCAAACCTTTTATGCCATGCTCAGAGGCAGAATTGTAAGTTGTTACAGGCAGAGCTGCTGTTGCCTCCTGTCATTTCTCTTTATCAGATCTAGCTTTCTAGGTTTTTATTTCTTTGTCAAACTTCTGTTCATGCTGAGATTTTCTGTAGCTTGTATCTGCCCTGACATCTACCTTGAGGGCAGGATGAGGCTTCTCTTTAAAATCAATATTTCTATATACTATATAAGTTTAGCTATAATTTTTTACAAAGGCAGGGTATCACTTGACTCATTGCAGGCTCAAATTCACTTTTGCAGCAAGGCCTAAAAATTAAGCCAGCTGTAAATATGCAAAGAGCCTTGTAGGCAGAGACATAAGTGGAGCATGTTCTTCACTATGTGCTTTGTGCATGTTCTGTTATGTGTAAAACACTGCTATCCCTCTAGATGAGCTGATTCTTGGCCTCTCTGGGGTCTCCTGAAGGAGAGGAAGCTGATTGTCTTGGGTATACCATCGCCCACCCACTCCCAGCATGTCTAGAGGTTAGACTGTGTGCTTCCTCCTGTTCAGGATGTACCCATGTGCTTGACAGAAAGTTAACAGTAGACCTTCTGTGTTGACAGCCCCAAAGGGAACTTCCTGAGGAAGATGAATTGTTCACTCTCTAGTTTTCCGCTTTTCCTGTTTCAGTGCATTGTAAGAGGGAAAATGTTATGCTGTAATGTGCTCTGCCAATTTTGTATTTCTTCATTACTCTTTATATATTTTTATTTCATGTATTTTTATTACTTCCCTCAGCAAAGGTGGAGGGTATGTGGGAGTACACTCTGAGATTTTAAATATTAGAGTGAGCAAAGTGTTTGAAGACGATGCTAGAGCTAGAACCTTTAATAGTTTGTTTCTGTATATCAGAAGAGTTGCCCTATGGTATCAGAGCAGTTGACAACAAGTGCTGGAGAGGCAACTGAAGCTGATGGCAGAAATATTCATATCTTCAAGAGGCAGCATACTGCTTCTCTCTCTGAAAGCAGTGGAGTGGCATTTAACTATATACCCATGAAAGCCCTCTGTCCTCTTGGAATGGGATTATGGTGAGGTCAACATTACCAAATCACCCAGCAGTTGCTGCAGACTCTCTTCAATCCAAAGGGACTGAGGCTGTTTAGCAGCCCTACATAGTACAGCCCTGCTGCATTCATACAACTCAGTCCCTGCAGAACCGCTGTGTTAAAGCTACCCATTGGTGGCATGTCACTGCAAAGCACTGCTTTACATTTGTGTGACAGGACAGTATCCGATTCTCCAAGCCAACTGTTTTTAGGAGGAAGAAAGCTTGTGGTTGTGTTATGAAATCATCTCCAATTAGGCAGATAGTATCTTCAACTCCATCAGGTAAGTTTGGGTTGTCTTTAAATGTGTGGCTTTCATGTCACAGATGTTCAGTACTAATTTTAGTCTTTCCACTTTACTTTTATGTAGTGTTCCTATTCACAGAATAGCCAATCTGTTGAGATGACTCCGAAGTTTTGGCCCCTTCCTTTCTGGTGACAGTAATTTCCTGAGGCAGTTTTTTGTGCTCCTCTGCAATGATATTTAGAAGATTATCACATTCCTTATAACAAACCATAATGCTGGAAGAGACGGGCGGTAACTACATATCTCAGTATTTACTTCATTACTAGAAAGCAGTCAATGGACCTGCATAGAATATGGTGGCTTGACTTAACCCGGAATGTGAGCTCTAATTTTTTGAGTATTTGCATGTCCATATATTTCCTTTTCTTTAATCCTGGCCTTTTTTGTTCTTTTTAATCAAGTTCCCTGGAAATAATGGACTGGAGAGAGGCTGTTATTCTTGATGCAGAGCTCGTTCTTTGGGTTTTTCTTCTTTCTGTCTGCAAGATACAAAATGCCTTACTATCCTGTAATCTAAACTCTTGTTATTGGGGCTTGGTAAATCAGTTTGACATCTAGGTGAGTATCTGAGATGTCATCGCTGAAAGTTTGACTGTCTTTTCAAGTCAACCTTTAAATATATTGAAGCCATTCTGTAGTTTTTCAGACTCCAACTTCACACATTAATGCAGCACATCTTCCGTGACAGAAAACATCAGATATTTTCAACTAATCATGTTCTGGTTTTGCTTTTTTCTTAGTGTTAATAATAATTTCTGCATTTAAAAATTGTATAGTGACAGGACAAGCAACCTGTCAACCTTGTTCACTCCTAATTCTGCATTCAAGAGTTTATCACAGGTGGATCAATGCATATCTATCAGTTACTTCTATTTTTACATTATCGTTAAGAGCGAAATCTCATCTTAGATCATTAAATCATACAAAAATCTAACCTAAGCCAGTGGGAGTTTTGCTTTACCTGACTAATAAAGTATTTGAGAAGGAATGTAATGCTTGTGGATTGGAGAGGCTAATTGTGTAGGCTTCAGGTTTGTTCTGTGGGCAGGTGATGTCTGGCAGTGTTTTTCATGCTCGGTCTGGATCTGCTAGCAGCCACTGTGGCTGTTCCAACCTTTGATTTTGTGTAAAAATATGTGTCACTGTTCACAGAACCATAGAATGGCTCACCCCCACTCTTCACCCACAAACCAAACAAACCCCCCCTCCCCCCCAAAAAAACCAACCAACTAAAAAAAAAAAAAAATGCCTTTTAGATTCAAAACCAAGAAGTTTGGATTTGCATCTCTGGGACTCATGGTGTTCGTTGCTCATCTGGCAGAGAACTACAGACTTTTGGGCTAGCACTTTGATATTGGCTACCAGTTTTTTGAGGCCCCTTACTCTTCTGAGGTGCCAAGCTTTTACATCCCTACACCTAGAGCTTCCATATGGATACTGGGTTCAAGGTGTCTCCAGTCAGATACTCAAGTTTCACAAAGTTTTTGAAAACATTGATCATAGAATCCAAAGCATATGTCATGGTCCTTAGGTCTTTGTAAGCTCAATTTGGGAGGACCAAGATTGGAGAATATAAATGATGATATACTTCCATGTGCAGGCTCAAATGGTAATAGAAGTATCATTACCCCAGTGGGGCTGCTTTTAGATGAGAAACATCACATGATGTTACTTTAGAATAACACTGTATAGGTTAATTGTTGGAAGATGTTTACCCAGCTTTTAAAATGGCAGATTTATGCTCTGTAACAACCAAATGGACACCCCAGGAGCTCACCATTGCCCCTCAGCTCCATCTGGCCAGAAGTCTTTCCAAGATTGGACTTTTCCTGCTGCTGTAAGGAGGAAGAAAAATATATGCTAAAATAAGAGAAAGAAGTGCTGAATCCCTTTTTTTCAATTAAGGCTTCACAAAAAAGTCTTTTTAATCTTAGTAAATGCCCTGGTGTCTGATTTTCTGTATTTATACTTATTTTAATACCACGTCTTAAGGCCAATAAGAGCTAAGCATGTAAATCCTCAGAGAACTGATGAAAAAACCAATCCCCTTCACTTTAATGTAAAAATAAACCATTTGGCATGTTTATGCAGAAAAGAATCTCATAAATTATTATTGCCCTTTTTTTCCTCTGTCATCTAGTACTTTCTTAGCTAGATTGAAGGCATGCACAGCTTTCTGCTTGCATTTTTTTTCTTTGAAGTGATGGTGATTAGATTCATTAATTCAGAACAAAAAATCTGCTAATTTGTTACTTGTCTTCTGTTTCAAATGGATGATCTAAAAGGCTGGAAGTATTTCTTTATTTGGTGCAGTGCTACTTGCGGTTTGTTGTGAGGGAAATAACCTCTGTAAGATTTTTAAGCAGTGTTTTCCTTCAACGAAATCTCCAGGTCACAGCTCATCCAATTACATGCAGAAGAAGGCAAGGAGATGGAGATAGTCTGGGGAGCTTTCTTTTTCAGCAGCAAAGTTTGCATTTCTTTTAATGTAGTTAAAACATTTGACAGGAGAGAGTAGGGTTTAGTGACGTGAGGTGATTTCCAAATGAGTGTTAGCTTTTTACTGACCTACTTTTGACTAGTGGTGTATTCTTGTCCATTACTTTTTGTCATTGAATAATGCTGATATATTAAGCTGTGTGCTTCAAGGGCATTGTAAAATTGCATGTAGGGGCACGACTGAACTGTGAAAGTGCGAATTACTCTATCAGATCATACCCAATTAAAAAGTGACAAGCACAGCAGGAGAAATTGAAAGCAAGGTTTATCTTTCATGTAACATAAGAAGTCACTATATCGGTTAGAAACAAAGTGAGTGTGAAACAGATTCTCCACCTCTTCTCATTCCTCTTAAAAAATTAATAATATCTGCTGACTTTATTATCCAAAAGAATAAGCTCCTGAGTTGAAACAGCTCATGTTGAAGGATATTACGACAATAGCAAGTGAAGGGGAAGTACAGCAGCCATACACCTTTAAGCTATCTGCTATCAAAGCATGCACTGGCCCTCAGGTCAGCACATTGGGGACTGACGGATAGGGAGTTTGGAAAAAGTGGTGGTATTTTATATAAAGCTGTAGCGTGTCATTAAAGGAAAGCTTGCAGTCTTGCAGGCTTTCCACAGTTCCGCAGGAAGCATAGGAATAAAAGCATGGTAAAGAAACAGAGAACTTCTGCTAAGTCCTTTAGTCATTAGAGGACTGCTGCAAGCTGAGGAAACTTTTTTAGTTTCCAGTGCCATTATCCTTATATAACCTTTTGCATAACATTCATCAGCAGTCTTCTCATGGTGAGATGGGTCTGTGAATATACAAATGAATGCAGGTGTCTGTGTAAAATACAGTCTTCCAGAATCCTGCTGGCTCAAGATGTGTTGCAGAACCTACTCTGACAGTGAACCTGGATTAAGGATGTTACAAAATCGTGGTGCTTTCCAGAGTACTAGGATTGTGGTGTTTTATTTTGATTGGTTGGTTGGGTTTGTCATTGCTTGTAGGGTTTTGGGGGTGTTGCTATTCTGATAAAGTCTCTTGTAAATTAAATACCCTCCCCCCCAAAGTAAATCACCTTTGCAAAATGTGTCCTATATATGCTATTAGGATGCAGACTCCTGAAGTGATGTGTAACTGCTGTGTGACCAGGTGAATAACACTGTCTGCAGACAGCTGATGTTAGGTTGACCCTGATGCTCACTGCTAATGGTAATACCCATGTGGTTTCATTTAGTGAAATCCTCCGTGGGTATGTGTGTGTGAACAGAACTTTAGCACAGCTGATTTGATTAATGCTGAGTTTTCAGATTAAGGTTTTAGTGTGTGACATTATATTTTGTGATGGGGAAAAAAAAAAGAGGGAAGAGAGGGGAGCGAGAAATATGAAGTACCTGATATGTGTAAAATGTGCTTGGAGGCATTACTGTATTATAGGGAAGATAGGGGGAGACGGATGGTTACATTGACAGGGTACCTCATCCATGCAGCAAGCTTTGCCCATCAAAACAGTGATGCTCTGTAGAATGCATTTTTATGTAAAATGTATATTTAACTGATGTACAATGAGTTAAGAGTTTAAAAGTGACCAACTGGTTTATAACCTTACTAGACTAGGAGTTGGCAAGCAGCTGTTAGGGAGGGGAAAAAAAAGTTATCATAATGTGAAAATGGTTATTCTCTAAAAGCCTCCTGTTTCCTGGAGGGGATTTACCTTTTCCCCCACTCATACCCATGATGGAGGACCAAGTGTCATCCAGAGGAATGGCTTTATTATTGTGTGTTATGATGAGTGATTTATTGGAGTTTCTTCTGAGAGAAGAAGTGAGAGAAGACTCATGAAGGCAGTATCTAGGTACCCAGTTTAAAAACAAACAAACCAACCCAAAATGCCAAAACACAAAACCCATCACAAATCTTAAAACAATCTTTAGTGGTAACTCTTTCCATTCTATACTGTTTTTGTTCTATCAAAACAAGTTTGATATAAGGTTCATAACATTTGAAAGGACTCTTGTGCGTGGACTGACAAATTAGTTAAGCTTCCTTGCTTCTCCTGATGGTAAAGGGGAGGATCTAGGTGTGTGGGATTTACAAGATATATTAATGCAATACAGATACAATAGACTGTCAAGAAAAAAAGGGAGAAGACACCCACACTGCAATTTGAATGTGGAAAAGATTAATGGAATTATAATTTCTAACTGGTATATATAAAACCTGTGGATAAGAAATGAGTTGGTTAAAAACCGTACAGTTATACCATTACCTAACTTTAACTTTTATTTTGCAGTCACCAGTGTAAAAGAAAATGCTGAAAAGTATATGGAGATACTGGAGGATAAACTGCATAGGTAAGGATGATATTATGGAAACCTTTGTAAGCTTAAAAATGCTGGTTAATGCAGCATTGATATGCATAAAAGTGTTAAAGAATGTTTTGGAACTTGTGTTAGTATAATACAAAAAATGGTTCAAAGCTGGAAACCCTGTGTTATTGTTAAGATCTCTGTTTGTGGCTGTGCTCAGCAGCTTTGCCACAAGCCTGCCAGTGGATATAGGTAAAAGAAAAATCACTGTGTTCTCAAGTGCATAGGACTGCTCTGAAGCTGTGGTCGAATGGCTGGAGAAAAGGGAGCATGCGTATGGTTGGTGTGCATTGCTCCAGCTCTGCCTGCAGGTGCTGTAATTGGTGGTGTGAGGTCTTGAACATCCAGAAGCCCTGAAGTATTTGGGATGTGACAGCTGGTTGAAAAATCACTCATCTGTTCCTATGCAAAACCCAGCTCTGAGCAGAGCCAAGGAATCCCATACTAGAATTCTGGGCATCTTTAACAAGTAATGAGTCTTTATATAACAGTTTTGAAAGCATGCCATTTTGGGTGATTGTGGAAAACAAATAGAAACCGAGACAACAATGGAGATATTTTAAGAACTGAATCCTAATGAAAAATTTGCTTATTTTTATGCCTTTTCTTTTTTTGCCTGCTGACTTTTTTTTCCTTTTTTTTTCTTTTTCTTTCTTTTTTTTTTTTTTTCCCCTCAAATGCTAGCATTTGCATTTTTTTTTCTCTTACTGTGTGAAAGGGACTCTAGATCACCCCTTACATTTTAGGCTGCTCCTTGAAATAGGCTTAGCAAATGTTGCAGTGCTGTTATAATGACTATTTTACAGTAGTGGACTTTGCCTTGTTGACCTCATTATTTTTGGTTGTATATTTATAAAAAGAGGGTTCTAGATATTTAGATTTGCTCACTCGGTACTTTTGAATATGGAAGTATTTATTTTGCATAACTCTTAAATTCAAAAGCAATTTAGTGCTAAGTGAAAAATGATGGAAACAGACCTCAAGATCAAGTTGTGTGACTGTGTGCTGCCTAACCGCCTCTTAATATCATTTTACTTCATGACATAGTTTAGTGGTGAGCTTGGCAGTCCTGGGGTAATGGTTGGACTTCATGATCTTAGAGATCTTTTCCAACCTAGCTGATTCTATGGTTCTATATACTCCAGTCCATAAGCGTAAGACAAGTCTTAAGAACTTTCTGAGGGTTGTTGTTTTGAAAACTATACTCTTTATTAAATATATTAAAATTAATGTTTAATATTAAAATATAATGCATAACAACATGTATTGATGCTTCTAGGCTGTATAGATTCAATTGACTTATCAAGCTTCCGGAAACAAGTATATTTCTCTTTAACTATTAAATACTTGGAGAATCTGTATGTTTCACCACCACCACCACCTTCCAAGGATTCATTAGATAGACTCTGCAGCTGTTATTTGTTTTAATTTATTTATGCCTTTTCGTGTAATTTTTGGGTTGTCTACCTGGACTTTTCTGCACCAGTATTTTGTATTACTACACATTTTTGTGTATCTTGATAGGGGTTAATGACCTTGCAGCATGCTTGTTTCCACTCTTCCTGCTATTTCTGGGAGAAATTTCCATGCTGAACTGCTGGTATTCATCCTGCTTCTGTGAGAAGTATCGTTTCAGGGGAAGGATTAAAAGTTAAACCCTCTTTCTGGCACTGCTTTATAATTTGGAAGCATATTATGATGAACAGTAGATGACCATTTCAAAGTTCCCTTAGAAGATGAAAGAGTTGTCAGATGTTGTAATATAATTTGTTGCTTTTGTATGCAAGGGTTGCTTTTCTGAATACCCCATAGACCTGGGCCTCAGTCTAGGTTCTCTATTGCAACCAGGCTTCAAAGGTTTGCTGTTGAGATAAGTGTTCTTCCAGCCTTTGCTGAGGACACAAATGCACGAAGTCAAAGTATATCACTGCAGCTGTACATGCAGTTTAACATGCAGTTCAGGGATTGCCATCAGCTTCTGTAACAGGCTGTTGTGGTGTTGCCAGGCTTATAAAATTTTTCATCCTTCTCTTAAGAATTAAAAATAAATAATAAAAAGCCCCAAACAGCACCCCCCCCAACAACAACGAAACCCCTTAAAACTCACCAAATAAACCCAAACCAAACTCCCAAACAACCCAATGCAGTGCTGGCCAAGCTCCCAGATGGTGAAGATTGAGTCCTGAAATAGTGTGACAGTTTTTCAATACATACAGATGCTATTATTCTAAAAATAGTTTATCCCAAGTAATTAAGGGAAGAGAATTTCTTTTAATACTGGTGGAAAGAGAAAATCTCTGGTATTTTTGACAAAAAGAAGTCTCTAAGATACTACATCATTAAAATCTCTTTGTATTTATGCTCATAGAGTTGTTATAGATACTTGTTTTTTAAAGGTTCTTTGGACTTTAAGTAATTAACTACACCTGCTATACAGCTTGAATAATTAAGTAAGCAAGAGCCCAAGAGGCTTCCTCCCCTCCAAGCACCTCCCCTTAGAGAAATAACCTGAGAAACTGTTTCTCGTTGTTTGGTCTTCATATAGGTGCCCAGATTACTCCTTTATGTATATCATAACCTAAAGAAAGACTCTCTATGGAAAGTTTAAAGAGTAAATTGTAAGTTCACGTTGTAGACAGAGGAAGAATTTGCATCTGGCTCATGAATGCACTTTTTTTGGTGCCTTTGAAACCAGTAGAGGATCAAATCTGTGCAGCATGAATTCAAATAAGCATGAATTCAAATAAGCTTCTAAAGTTTTTCCTCCAGCTGAAACATATAATTTTGCTAGGTAATGTTCTAAGTAGAAACCTAGATTCAGAACCCTTCAGTTTGAGATATACCTTCAAAATAAGATTGAACTCTTAGAAATGTAATTTTTGACTACTTTTATAACACACGAGAATTAACGAAAACTCAGACCAAAACAGCTTTAACGAAGATTAAGGTTAAAAAAGCATCAGTTTTGTCAATGAAAATGTTTTCCCCCTGTCCTGGGTTCAGCAGCAGCAGTCAGTTTTTCTCCTTCTTAGTAGCTGCTGCAGCACTGTGTTTTTGACTTTCGGCCTGGGAACGGAGCTGATAACACAGATGTTTAGACTGACCAAGGACTTTGTGAGTCTCATGCTCTGCCAGGGAGGAGGAGAAGCCGGGAGGAAGCAGGGACAGGACACCTGACCCAAACTAGCCAAAGAGGTATTCCATACCACAGCACGTCATGCCCAGGAGGTAGAACGGAGAGTGCCCGGAAGGGCTGGATCACGACGGGGTGGGGGCGAGGTACCGGTCGGTGAGCGGTTGTATTCTCTTCCCTTGTTATTTCCTTTATCATTATTATTATTGGTGGTAGCAGTAGTGGTTTGTGTTATACCTTAGTTATTAAACTGTTCTTATCTCAACCCGTGGGAGTTGCATTCTTTCGATTCTCCTCCCCGTCTCTCCAGAAGCGGAGGGAAGAAAGGTGGGGGGGGAAGTAGACTGTGTGGTTCTAATTTACAGCCGGGGCTTAAACCATGACACCCCCCCTCCTTCTCTTTTATTTTTTTAAGAAAACTTTGAATATATTCCTCTTGTGATATTTTTTGGTTTTTGCTTGGTTTTGGTTTTTTGGGAATAGAGGGTGGGGGTGGAACCTAGCTTATTCACTGGAGTGCCTTTTGGGGGGTCTTGTTTTCAGGTTTTATTTTTTAAACAAATGCAATACTTTTCCTGCAGCCTACGAAATATCTCTCTTCTCAAATAGCTTTATAGAATGTCAATCTGTTTGATTAGAAACAGTACTCTTTTAATAGCCTTGTGCCTACAGAAAAAAAAGAAAGGAAAATATGATCTGGAAAAAAAAAAAGGGGGAAAATATGCACTGACAAAAAAGGAAATATGTTCAGTCTCTAATAATTTCACTCCAGAGAAAGTTAACCCATTAAGTATACAAATCATTTGGCAGTGTTTTTTTCCTTTTGAAGTATAGTTTGTATTCTGAGCAGTGGATTGGCAACTGCTGAGAACGATATCCTCCCATCAAATAATAAGTACATTGAGTGCAGGCTGACTCTTTTCCAGTCACCGATATATATATCAAGCCGCTTCTGGGGCTTATACATTAAATCATTAGCTGCTCTTTTAAGAGTGTAAATACCATTGCTGTCACTTCCATAGTATCATAGAATAGTTAAGGCTGGAAAGGACCTTAAGATCATTTAGTTCCAACTCCCCTGCTGTGGGCAGGGACACCTCACACTAAACCATGTCACCCAAGGCTTTGTCCAACCTGGCCATGGTACACCTTACAAAAGTTTTATCTTTTGTTAGTAAAGAGGAAATGTGCAAAAGAGGTTAAAGTTAGCATAATAAAACTCTGTGTTCATCTGTCTGTATGAATTTCTGAAGTGCAAGAAGTTTTGCTTAGATAACTTCAGCTCATTACTTGAGATGAGGGATTTAAGAGGGATTGTACAGGATAAGTTTACTTATAGATGTCTGATCTAGCTCATTGAAAGTCATCTGATTATCTTCTTATGTGACCCTTGTTCTTCCACAGAAAGTATTTTGCGTCTCATTTCTTTCTCTCCAAGTGAAGGCTCTGCTAGGGTTTTATATAAGTACTGTGACTAAAGTGGGCTTCTAGTCCGTAGAAGAGCCATGAACATGATCAAAGGGCTGGAGCACGTCTGCTATGAAGACAGGCTGAGAGAGCTAGGCTTGTTCAGCCTGGAGAAGAGAAGGCTCCAGGGAGACCTTGGAGCAGCTTCCAGTGCCTAAAGGGGCCTGCATGAAATCCAGAGAATGAGTTTTACAAGGGCGTGTAGTGATAGGATAAGAGAGAATGGCTTTAAACTAAAAGAGTGTTTAGATTATTATCTAATTTAAATTAAATATTAGGAAAACTTCTTTCCTATGAGGGTGATGAGGCACTGGCACAGGTTCCCCAGAGAAGTTGTGGGTGCCCCATCCCTGGAAGTGTTCAAGGCCAGGTTGGATGGGACTTTGAGCAGCCTTGTCTAGTGAAAGGTGTCTCTGCCTGTGGCACGGTGATTGGAACCAGATGATCGGTAAGGTCCCTTCCAACCCAAACTATTCTATGATTCAGCAATCCAACTCTTTAAAGAACCACTAAATTCTGCCATAAGTGAGCTGAAGTCATGTAAATGGTTGAGAGTCATGAATTGAGCCCACAAAAGGCTGCTAGAAAGCTGTAAGAGCAGAAAATTTGGGTTGGGATTTTGTGCTTAAATATGCTATCTATCTCCTAACTCATTAGTTAAATGGAAGCGGCCAGATTTTGCAAAGTGTGTGGGGTACCAATAAACACCTTTGAAATGAATGGAGATGGAGAGAGAGTGCTAAGTTGTGTTTGGCTAGGTACTTAGATGTGAGAATACAAGTCTAGACTTGGGGTTTGTAAATATTCACTTGTTTTTGAAGATACCAAAAAAATCACCTGCATTTTAAATGGTTAAGAAACCTTTGATATGTATTTCTGCATGAAAATCCATCATCTCCTGGGTTATTTGCTAGCTCTTGCATATCTCAGTGAAGTCACATGATATGAGCAATTGTGTCTCTGTCACATTTTACATGTGCCCTGTATTTCATTAAATCTCTGTCCTAGCTTCAGTCTGTTTCCCTTCCATTGTAGAGGAGGTTGTGTGAGAATACGTGTGCATAGAAAGATTGATCTCTATGAGAACTCTTTTTGATAGCTGGAGAAATGAAAACAAATGTGTGGAACAAGGTAAAATTGAAAAAAATAAAAATTATCTTTCAGACCATTGCCCTTACAGAAGCCAGTAAATGTTCTCCAGTAAATACAGTTATCTTATAAAGTGCTGTGCAAAACCAGGAATTCAGTTACATCACTGAAACATGCAGCAAAAGGCTTTGCTTCTTTCAGCTCAGTCTTACCTTTGGAGACACTGCTACGCTGTTCTTGCAGTAGCAGAGGGAAATAAGGCATTTTATGAATTAAATAAAACCCTTTTTCTGTACTTATTTTGTATTTCTTTATACCAAGCAAAACTAAGATTAATGGTGCAAATCAGCTTAATGAGATTTAGGCTGAAATAATACTTTATTTTTCAAGTGTTCATCTGCTAGATACCCATTGAAGCATATTTGGAATATATTGCCCTTGTGAAACTTATCAGAAACTGATAATCTGTGAAAGTTTGCACTTTTAAGCAGATGGAGTAAATGTAGCAGAATTGTTAGAAGATAGCTTCTTCTGAAGATTTCTCTTCTATATGCTGTGAATGATCTGACATTTGTCCTAAGAATTGGGGTTTTTGGCATACCAAATATTTCCTGAGTGATACTGCATAACTAGAAAATTTTGCCTGAACCATAGCCTGATCAATTAATGGCAGATATGATGTTGGATGAAGGAGCATCTCACCAAGTGTAAATACATCTTGAGGAGGAAGGAGGCAGAGAGCAAATGAAATGCCAGGCAAAACCAAAGATTTTGGGGGCATGATTTATCCTTCTGCATGCACTCAGAATGTAAGAGCCGGACCTTTCATGGAGAATTGAACCCCGAGGCAGCAAAAACCCCAGAAGGAGCTGCCTTCATTGCTAATTAAACAATTAGATCCTTAAACATTTCTCAAGCCTGTAATGATTTTTCCACTGTGAGGTCTCTGTGTCCAACTGGAGCTTTCTAGCATCCTGCATCCACCCAGAGCCCTGTTTGAAGTCTGTGGTATCCAAGCCTACAAGCACAAGCTTGCAGATGTTGAGCATTTTAATGACAAAGCTCTTCTGTGGCCATCTTCAAACTCTTTTTTTTTGTAAGGGTAAGATTTCATCTTGGGCTCTTAGTGTCATGTATGTCATTGTGTAGAAAGCCTGATGTTTGCTAGAGAACTGCTGTGCTAAGACTGCTGAGTAAGACTTTTCAAAAGCTTTTCCCTCTCTTATGTGCAGCAGTGCAGGCATGCTTGTGGGAGTGCCAGATGGCCTGCAGTAATTTGTGTGACCTGTGACCTGCCCCAGTTGCACTGAGGGCCATTTTAGCTGCCGGTAGTATCTTAGGAGTGCAGAGACTGTAATGCCATCTTTGCCTACGTTCCCAAGACTATGTGTTTTTTGCTGTGCTTCCAAGAGAGCGCACAGCCCCATCCCTTGGTGGATAATGATCTGATCTTATTTTGCTTACCAGCAGTTTTGCTGCAGGAGTGTTAAATGCAGGTTAGACAAGATACTAGATCCTTTTAGTGACTCATTTAGTCCCTTTCTTCTTCCCAGCTGGTCTAAGTCATACACAGCTGTGAGAACATTAGCTCTGAAACTGTGAGCAGCAGACACTTTATATGCGGTGATGCATTCCTTTATATCTCATGGCCCACATGGTGATGGCTTCTAAATCCCTTATCATAACTGCCTCAGGCTGCAAACAGCTTTTCTTATACCAGCCAATGCAAAGATGACATTTCTTGAGCTGAGGGAATTTAATGTGATTGTGCTGTTCTCCAGGCCTCCAAAGATTATGATGTGACTTCCATTCATCACAAACACAGGACTTTTTAGTGGCTTTTTCTAATTCCTGGATAGGAATTGTGAATTTTTTTGGGAATAATATTGTTCAAGAGTAACTGGTGACAATTACACAAAGGTGTTTTATTGAGCTATTTTCTGAGTTATTCTGCAAGAAATGGGAAATGAATAAATGCATCTGCTGGTATGTGTTTTGCCATTTTTTGAACGATACAGCGCCTGGTAGCTTCACAAATGTATGTGAAACCTTTCTTCTTTAATTGTTTCTCTTTCACTTGGTTGATTTTCAGTTCACGAATGTTTGTTTTCATGTTAATGGTGGCTTTTTTCAACTCACGGATGCACAGTACAGGAAATTTAGCGGGGTCTTACCCTGCTGTGTGGTGTGCTCATCTGCATGGCTCCTTGTTCACTGAGGTGTGAAGGGGATTGTGTGTGATTAGGACAACTAGCATTTACTGAAGAAGCAGAAGTCAAACCTAAGGTGTGTTTTACCGGATCTTGTGCATCTGTGATAATTTTTTTTAAGGGTTTCAATCAAATGCCACTTGACTAGTTCAGAACAAATGTGGCTGCAACCTGCTTGCTGCAACTCCTAGTCTGAGTATGCATTCTGTATCAGAAACTTGTGGTTTTCTCATGCAAGCAATGTTTTGAATGCATTTGAACACACTATCTTCACTGACTTCCATTCCTTCAGACAAGACATCTGATGTCGTGAAGGGTCCAGGTCAAGAGTAGTTGGCACCACATCACATTCCAGTTTACGTGAAGTTAAACAGTCTTAAAACAGTTATTATTTTCCCTTATTATTCACCCTATTAGCTAAATGCCATATGTCTCAAGTCTCCTTTATAACATACTAAGTTTCAGAAATGTGTCTGGGAGCACAGCTGGGTACAAATACTCTTAATAGCGTGGCACACTGAAGGGACAGTGCTTCATACTGTTGATGGTCCTAAAGCTGGTTGAAGATTGTCTTAGAGCACATCAAAAGGGCTGTGTGTCCTTGTTGGATGCATAGCTCTTGTACCTATTTATGACTTCTCTACTGTTCCTGTCTATATGGGATATTTGTCCCAGTAATATTGCAAAAGCATTGCAGTGTCACCAAACCCGTGTGAGGATGATCACACTTTACTTGGGAGAACTGGTTCTCTTTGTTGTGTACATTCGCTTTGTTTCAGTTACCTTATTCTTTAGTCTACATGAGAGACACTGCCATGAAAACAGCATCTTTGTTTTTAAAGGCTCATGTTTTCCTGATACTCTAGTTTGAAAACTGCCTGTGTCATAGCACTTACTTTGCTGTGGAAAGGTTATGATATTATGAATTGAAGGATTATCGCTTCATCTGTGTAGCTGGTTACAAGAACATAGAGACTTGAAAACAAAAATAGTGTTTTAAATAGATTTCTGTAGGGGAGGGAAAAATGGGCAAGATCCCACTGATCTTTTGTTTTGTTACTATTGTAGTGAGGAAAGACTGCTTGCCCAAAATATTAATGAATAAAAGGAATGAATAATGAAAAGCAAACTGCTAAGTGTGCTAGTTAATAAATTACAGGTAATTCTTTGGTTGCTGTGTTGGCCCAGCCTTATTTGGGAGATACATACATTTTTTTTTTACTAGTTCTGGAAACTTAATTTTCACAATGGTGAATCCAATTAACAAAGTAGAAAAAATTAAGTATCCTTTATTACTCTATTTCTTTGGTTTTCCTCTGCTTTAAATATTTGTGTGCTTTCTTTTTTTCTAATGTTTGCTGTTCTTCTTTAATTGCTCTATCTTGAAGTTAGCATTCTTAGAGAGACAGCTTTCTTATTCTCCTCTTGGTGTTTCGTTTATTGTAGCTTCTGTGTCTCCCACTTGTCTTATTTCCACATTGTAAATTTTATTCTTACCTTCTTTCTTTTATTTCCAACTTCATTACTTAGCACACCTATTTCTGTGTATCTCTTCTCTGTATATCATGGGGGTTGGATGGCAGGAATATAATTAAGCACTTGATTCACAGAAAACCTATTATCAATTTTAAAACACAGCAGATTCTTTTTGAGATATCTTAGAAAGCATGACCACAGTGTAGGTTCTCATTATCTTCGTAATCACTTGCAATACATTTGAAAATGCCTGCTATGTCCAGACAGAGTATAGTATCTTGGAAGCTCTCAGTAAATTTAAACTTAAATAATCTTACAAGAAAATGGATTAACCTAGATTAACTGGGTCGGTAGGAAAGGGGACAATCTTTGTTGTTCCTTCTGTTTCTGGATGTGAAAAGTATAGCTAATGCTCATGGGAATGGAAACTGAAATAATCACTCTGGAAGTGCAGCAGATTAGAGTTTGGAATCATGTCTGCAGTATAATACGTATTTCATCTTTAGGGTGCCATTTGCCAGCGGAGATCATTTGGTAGACAAACTCACGTCTCATGCCAGGGTGCAACTCTTGGTCTGCAGCCTGAGCTTGTGTATTTCAGCACTGGCAGAACTAATATTTATACCTTTCTATAGATGAAAAGCATTTTGTACGAGCAGTAAAAACAGAGGAGGACAAAGAATGCAATCTGCTTCGTCCACTAAGTGAGAAAATGAAAAAAAAAGAACAACCCCAAACAAAAAATCCCCATTGATTCTGTCTAATGGCCTTCACGATATAGGACATAGTTGAACTGACGGTACTCTCCATGTCTTTTGTGGCAATAGCAAGGACCTTCTGAGTCTGTAGTGATAAAACAAATGCTTGCTGCAAGGGAAGAAGGAGTTAGTTTTAATTCCTGAGGACCCACCTGCTGGGTAAAGGTGTGGAGGAAGAGTTTTTTTGCAGAAAGGGAGAGATGTGATGGGGAGGTTTTGGGTCATATAATCATAGAATAGTTAGGGTTGGAAAGGACCTTAAGATCATCTAGTTCCAACCCCCCTTCCATGATCAGGGACACCTCACACTAAACCATGCCACCCAAGGCCTCGTCCAACCTGGCCTTGAACACCACCAGGGATGGAGCATTCACAACCTCCCTGGGCAACCCATTCCAGTGCCTCACCACCCTCTCAGTAAAGAATTTCTTCCTTATATCCAATCTAAACTTCCCCTGTTTAAGTTTGAACCCGTTACCCCTTGTCCTGTCACTACAGTCCGTAATGAAGAGTCCCTCCCCAGCATCCCTATAGCCCCCCTTCAGATACTGGAAGGCTGCTATGAGGTCTCCATGCAGCCTTCTCTTCTCCAGGCTGAACAGCCCCAACTTTCTCAGCCTGTCTTCATACAGGAGGTGCTCCAATCCCCTGATCATCCTCGTGGCCCTCCTCTGGACTTCTTCCAAGAGTTCCATGTCCTTTTTATGTTGAGGACACCAGAACTGCACACAATACTCCAAGTGAGGTCTCATGAGAGCAGAGTAGAGGGGCAGGATCACCTCCTTCGACCTGCTGGTCCCGCTCCTTTTGATGCAGCCCAGGATACGGTTGGCTTTCCGGGCTGTGAGCACACATTGCAGCCAGCTCGTGTACATTTTCTCATCGACCAACACCCCCAAGTCCTTCTCCGCAGGGCTGCTCTGAATCTCTTCTTTGCCCAACCTGTAGCTGTGCCTGGGATTGCTCTGACCCAGGTGTAGGACCTTGCAGTGTAGGGTCCAGTAGTTGTCTGGGAGAAGGCGACAAAACACAAAATTTCCTTTTCCACTGTAAGTTCTAGTGGCGAGTTAGTATTGCACCAGTGTATATTTGATGTGTATATATATGTGTATATAGTGCCTTGAACATTTTTTAATGGCTGACTGACTTCTGTATGAGAGAGTAAGAAGTGAAGAAGGGCACAAGAACTGCAAGCTTAGCAATTGTTGTCTGTTTTCTTTTTCTTTTTGCATTTTGCCTATTTAGGGATGCTGGGTCACAAATAATTGATTTTTTTTTTTGCTTTTAATTGGGAAGTGGGGGAACTGTGGCACATGACTATACTGATTTGTGAGAAGTAAGGGAAAACTGTATTTGGTTTAAATCGAATCTCAGCATTGAAACTAGATTTGTTTTTAGGCAAAAAAAAAAGGCCAGATTTGAGGTTGGTTTCCAGGGTCTGTTAAAGCTTTAGAAGAAGCAAAGCACATGGTCACACAGCCTTTGGTAAGTCTGTCCATATTAATTCAGGCTTCATCTAGATTAGGGCTTTTTCAAAGTTACAGAATTAACTTGAGTAGTTAGTGTGCAGCATTGGCAAAGACAAGGTGACGGGATTTTGCTGCTTATTTGTGGAAAAGCTTGCCTGCCTACCCCCATTCCCTCCAGGCTCTTTGTCTTCCATTCATTTTATACTTAGCATAGCAAAAATCATCAGAGGACAAGGCTGGGTCTCCCCTTCTAAAACCAGAAAGTATTGCTTAAAAAGAAAATGTGCTGAAAGTTCACAGCCTTTCTAGCTGGTTAGTAATTGTGTATTTTGTGAGGATCTTTTCTTACTCTGTGTGCCTTTTTCTTAGGCTACATTGTTCTGGTGCTGGTCAGTCATGCCTGAAAAGCTAGAGTTCAACACTCTGCTGAAACTCATTAATGTCACAGTAGTCTTTCATGCTGCAAACTCCTGCCTTATCAGGAATGAGTAATTCTACATCACTTAGCTGCTTTGATGTGCTCAGATTTCCCTATTTTGGAGCAGAAGTAATATTTTACTTTTTTTTCCCCATCTGTTTTCTCATCTCTTTTCAAATGATTCAATTACATGAATTTTATTAGGAGTTTAAAATTAATACTCATATTTTGTTTGTGAATCAGGGATGCTTTTCATTGCAGAGAGGATCACATTTTGTGGAGAATGTTTAACATGACTGACAAGCCATACTGGCTTCCTCTTCCCTGAGAGTAGGTTGTGTGGTTTTTGATGTGGAAGCCTATAAAATTTTTCTTTTAGGTACCTATGTTAATGTACATTTGCATTAAAGATGGAAAGGTTGATACAAAGAGCTTTAGTTATTTGCTTTTTAATAGTTTTCCATTTCCAATGGCTCTCAGAGATTTCTACCTTATGGCTCCGCTTGGCTTCATAATGAATGTTCAGCTATTGACCTCATCCTGCGATTTTCAGGGGTTGTTTGAAGATAAGGTCCAAGACCATCAACTTTGAGGATGCATTTGCAGTGTGCTATAGATGCTGAGGAGTTACCTTTGGATACTTGTTCAAGCTGAAGGACAGTGGTTTCATCATCCCATCCAGATAACGGAGAAAATGTTCAACAGGAGGTGCTGGTGTTATTTGCAGATGTTTTGTTAAGAACATAGCGTTGGGTAAGAGGCACTCTGGAAACTAGGGACTGATTTTGAAAAATGGATAAAAAGACATCTACTTAAGCAGAAGACTGTTTCCAGCAATTTTGTGGGACTTTCCCAGTCTTTTATTTTTACTGAAAAGTGGGTGCATAATGGATGTAAACTCTTCAAAGTACTCCTCTTTGCCCGTCGGCATCACCTGTTCCTTGCCCGGCTCTGCTCTGCTGTTGTTTTCTCTGTGAGCTGTTTAATGCAAACCTCAACCTATCTTAGTTGTGAAAAAAGAACTATGTGAAGAGAGGGAGGGATAGGCAAAGCTGTGGGTCACCTCTGTGTTATGGCATCAGGCTTTTGCTCTCTTACCACGTCCCTTTGGTGGCTGCATGTAAATGCACATAAATAGTGAGAAAGACCTGCTCCTTTCTGAACTTGGCAAGAAAATTGTTCAGAAGTGGATGTGTATTTTCCTACTGCTGCAGGTTTTGAGTGCATTCCTGAAGACAAGACTCAAAAACAGTTTGTGCATTTCTCAGAAGCTTTGTTATCTCTCTTGAGCAGGATTGCCATCAACAGTAGTAACATAGAGCAGTCAAGGAAGATGAGGATGGACATCTCTGTGTCATCTGCCTGCTGTCCGGTAGTGCTGCTAAATCCTCCTGCCCTATGTTTGGACAATACTTTGTACAAAGTGCTGACTAGCCAATTAGACGCAATCATCATGATAATTAAAGAAGCAGAGATAAAGTATCACCACCTGTATAGCATGAGTACGAAGACGCAGGATAGCTCTCTCTTGTGCACAACTGGGACAGTCTTTCCCAATAGCATTTGGAAGCATTCATTACTTAATGTACTTACTGCTAGGGATGTGCTGTACCATTCTGGGAAGGCACACAGGCCCCAGCAATTCAGAGTGTGCTGTCAGCAGTGCAGGCTTCATTGTAGCTAACAGGATCCCACCAGGGAGGATCTGTAGACACTGCCCTTTCTCTCTTGCTCTTTTTGAGCCAGAACAGGATCTGGCTCCTGACTTTATTTGACCCTGTAGCTACAATAGGTCATATCATGCCCTTGGACATTTCAGGGGAACTCCGTAAGTACGCGTCTATAGACATCACGATTTGGCAAGCATTCATTTTTCCAGGTGTGTCTTTCTGGTCACAGAGGTTGAATTTCAAGGTACATTTCCACATCATAACAATATATAATCTCTCCCAATTGTATCTTTTCTAAAAGGACATTCCTTTGTCCTGTTGTTTCCAATTGTTATGTGTGCTTAATTTCTGCTTGGTCAGTAGTACACAGAATGATTCACATTCCCAAGTTCACTTGACAGTGAAAGTCTAAATCTGTTATTTTTTTCAGAGAGAGGACTATATTATAAACTGTTGGATTTTTTTTTTATATCAGAGAACAGAATAAAAATGATAGGAGAATTATAAATTCCTTCTATATTCTTCCTAACACATGCGGTCAGAGACTGTAATAAACAAGGAGAGATCAGGCTGGCTATTCTAATTGCTCTGTGATAAGAATACATTCTTCTATTGGTATAAATAGCCATTGCTGCCATTGCAGCAGAGTGGATTTGTGGCAGCTGAGGATGTGGCCTCAATGGAAACGCTGTGCTTTCTTCCTGTGGCATACTTTTGGAAACAAATGCATTTTCTTGGATTTAGAACTGGCTTTGGCTTTGAAAGCCACTGAATTGCTTCAGTTTCGGTGGAAGTTACTAGAAGCCTTTGTGGGATCTCACAAAGGATTTAGGCTTGTGCAGCAGCTCAGCTGTTTGAGCAAAGCGTAGATGAATACATATATCTTGAGATGCATGCGTTCCAAAATGAGGGCCTAATTCATGCCTCTCCTTTAAATCTGATTTTGGATCAAATATTAAATAGTGCAGAAAAAAAATAATCTTATTCCAGCAATTCCCATCCAGTCAAAAAACCCCAAACAACCTGATCCGACTGTTTAATGACATTGTGGGACATTGCTGTTATTGCAGG
This sequence comes from Psittacula echo, assembly GCF_963264785.1. Classification (NCBI taxonomy): domain Eukaryota; kingdom Metazoa; phylum Chordata; class Aves; order Psittaciformes; family Psittacidae; genus Psittacula; species Psittacula echo. The sequence continues at coordinate 30,306,733 of NC_137738.1, read as the reverse complement.
AGCCAAAGGCAAGCAGCATGCAGACTGAGTTATCAGAGTTAGTACCAAACTTGAAGGTGCTTTATCAGATTATGAATGAGGTGAATGATAAAGAAGGGTTTAGAAGCTGGCTTTATGTGGACAGCTTATTAAGAAGAATTCCCTGGTAGCTTTCTCCTCATCTATCAAAGTTAAGTTTTTTACTCTTAGAATAGGTTATTTCTAATAGATGTTTCAGTGGAGGTAGGGGCAGAGGACCATTACTTTGTTCCTTTTTTTAAAGACAAATAAATAGCCCTGAAAACAGGTACTAAATTTTCACATTATATATTAGGCAGTACAGTAGATGTAGGGACAAAATTGAGCAGTAAATTCTTACTACAAGGTGCATTCCTTCTTCCCTTGTAAATTACTTAATTTCCTGCATTCGACATGTCGGTCCCATTCCTGCATCCACCTTGCATTAAGAATCAAAGTGAAAACCATCAGCTGCTGCAGTCTATCATTTTGTGTTTCCAGTGGAGATAATTTAAGTATAACACAGTGACATTGAATATTGATAGAAAGATGACAGGCCATGATTAAAGTTTTGTGCTGGATAAAATAAATGGGTAGCGGCTTGATGAGAAACCGGCAAAAATATTGTTTGGCATTGTATGGTATCTTGTTTTTTATAACACTAATCAAATGTCCATTGTTGGTTTTAAGCACTAGAAAAATGGCTCCTCCTCCTTGTTTTGAACAGGCCCTTCAAGGAAGAAAAGGCAGACATAAAATATGTACATTTCATATAAAATACGCGGTGGCAGTTCAGACCTCAAGATGCTGATATCAGGTTTTTTTCCTACGGGCAGGAGAAAGATGTCATGATTATTAGCAGATTGTTTTTAGATTTTAGTTTAGATTCTAATGGGATGCAGTAGGTAACATTTTACAGAGCGGAAGAATTTGTGGATGATGAGTGCAGCTGATAGGCTTAATTTTTTTAAAACATTTGGCAGCAAATACTGTCAGATATTTATGTGTTTCTGTTTACTGACATCACTGTGAGGGGTTAAGTACGAATATTATTATACGAATATTATTTCTTCTTTGTTGTTGTTAGCTTCTTTGAAAAATCTGAGTGTCGTAAAGGGAAGGAATTTTTACAGAAAATCATGAAGCCAGTTCAACTTAATAGCATATAAAAGGTCTGAGAAGATTTCCTAGGAATCTTAGAATCTATCTATCATAATAGAAGGCATTTATCATTTTTTTTTTCTTAATTGTACAGTGCATGGAATTGGTGATATAACCTCATTATGCACAGGTACAAAATGCTCAAAACTGATTTAAAGCATTAATGTGAGAATGTAATGACTCTCCATGTGAGAAATATTTTGATGCATTACATGTAATTTAGATTTCATTACATATAACTTAGGGACTAATGTGGAGTCGAATTTATGGGAAATATTACAACTCACATCTGGTTCATCACTTTGTTAACATACAGCTATTGCTGTAAAACAATGATTTATTAAATCAGAATCTGTGGAACTAGAGAGAAGAATGGATTTCTGGAAGGAGATCAGACATAGTGGTGCCCTTGCAGTTAGTCCTGGGCAGTGTTTTGCTTCCAGCCCTCCCATCTAATACAAGGTTTGTCTTGCCTTCTGCACAAAAGGCTGTATTCTCAGTAATGTATCTCAGCTGCTGATAGAAATCATTCAGCTACAAATGCAAATTAGGAAACTACCTACACTCACAGCTCCCTTTTGTTTACCTTGCTTTGACAATTTGGTATGCACATTTGAAAATCTGTCCCTCATTTTGTAGCACTGTGAAATATATAATAGTTACGTGGTACATTGATTTTACTTCAATGTCACTACCATTATTTTAAAAGGAAAGTATTTACACAATATAAAAAGCTTATTTCCTTCATATACGAACATCTTCACATCCATGTATCATCACATATTATGAGGTCCTTCACTAAGGATAAAACAATACAATTAAAATTGTTTAAAAATAGAACGTAATACATGTAAACATAACACATGATTTTCATGTTCTCAGCTAGTTAATTCTATAGTACAGCGTATACTTATTCTGTGCATGGTCTTTCATAGGATCTTCATCTAAAGGCACTACCTGAAGCTACCACAAGTAATAAAATGTCAGAGTAATAAAATGGCAGTGTTACCTGCTAGGTAATAGCATGGAGGGGAAAGAGAGAGGGAGGGGGGGGAAGAAAATAGAATCAGGGAATAAAAGAGTTAAGTTTTCAACTGAAAATAGTGTAAAGACTGATGGAGATTGTCCCTGGAGTCAGACCTGCAGAAACACACGGTCCCTGGAGTGAAAGCTCAGACGGGCAAGGGGGGATGTGAAAAGCAAGGTCTGTGCAGCAGGCAGCACCAGTCTTAAGGAGATTGTGCAGTGTTTGAGTGGTTGTGTTCCTGCATGGCATTTTGTTTCCAAAGTGGTTTAGTTACATTTCAGTTCTGTTCTGTAAGACTTTTTTAAACTGGGCCTTGGGTGTCTACCGTGTTAGATATCTTGGATGAGTAGGTGTCTGCTTGTATTTGGGGTTCTCCACTACGCTTTGTGTGAAATTTGGCAGATGTCGGCAAAGAGGGGATTGAACTGTTGTTCTTTGTTTTGTTCACAAAGTCAAGAGCTCATAGCTTCTAATCCCAGCATAACTTAAAAGACTGGTGGGTGTTCCCGAAGAGTATCATAAAGGTCAGATCACTCAACAAACACACAGGATGCCGGGCTCCAGTTATGCTGCCTGCTGCACCTCCAGGCGTACTCAGCTCTGTTACATCCCTGAGTAGACGAGAGGAGGATGCCAAAGCTATCACATTGAGGGCTGGTTTGGCCTAGGAGCTCTGCTCACCTGTTTCATCAAATCTGTCCCTTTCTGCACATTTGCCTCTGCTACTGGGGTGCTGTGGAAAGCAGAGACACTGCTATCATCTATTCTTAAAGATGCGTGAAAGTAGTGTTCCCATCTCTGTGATGTACAATCATGTCCTGTCTGGTATGCTGGATGTCTTTTGTCTAGGAAGTTACACAGTGGACTTGTCTGTGGCTCATCAGGTTTAGGTATTAGAAAGGTTAACCAGAGCAAAATTTTTGGGTATTGAAGATGAATGTAGGAGTCTAGGTTAGATGAACATTGTGAGGGTTGCTTTTTGAGGCTCTTGTGGTTCTGGGACAGAGTATTCTCTAATAGGTCAAACATCACATTTAAAGAGGGTCAGTTATTTGTTGTTTTCTAGATATTATTGTGTTTTATAAGGAAGAAGGCAAGGTCAGAGAAGCAAATTGCTTGTGCCAGAGAAAAGTACTGCGAACTGCAGACTAGGAGTTCTAGCTAGTCTCCAAGGCAAGTGTTGGAGCAGGTTGACATGTAGCAGGGGAGTGTGGACTCTCCTGACCTTCAGAGAGTGAGTTTTGTTCTTACATGGAGAAGTGCAATAATAGTGCTGAACAGCAAACAAATGTTGTCAGTGAGCTTTGAAATAAGGGAGTGAGAAGAATGTCTCCTGCACTGGGGGATGACCAGATGATCGGAACAATATGAAGTCAGTTCATGAGATTTTCAGCTCCTGAGGAGATTGGAGAGAAAGAGACACAATGCAAGGAATGGAATTGTGAAATTGAGGTTGTTATGAAGGGGTTTATAGGATTAGGAAGACTTGCAAGAAGAAAAAAGCAGAAGACTGTTATTTCAGATGTTTAAAAGAAGTGACATTATATTGCACAGGGCAAGAAAAAATAAAATAAGTTTTGCTGTTCAGCAGACTCCAGGTTTTCTCTGTTCTTTTCCCTGTACCTCCTTTCTTCTTTCTTTTATGTTCATCAGCTGAGAGCTGTGATCTAATGAGCTCTAGCTATATATTCTCCTTATCAGTCTGCCATTGCACACCAGCCAGATGGGGAAAACAGGGTTAGTGCCTCCCTCTCTAGAGCCTTGCATGAGCCACATAAGGGGGTCATGAACCTTGTAGTCCATGGTTTGTTCAACAGATTGGTTGTAGACATCTTAAAATATAACAGCTAAGGTGAAAGATGAAGAACTGATCAGGCTGGAAACCTCTTTTTGTTTGTTTGTTGTTTTTTTTTTTTTTTTTTTTTTTAATGAAGGAGAAAGGCAAAACATATTCCTGAAGTAGTAAATACTTCTTTCTTAGATTTAAGAAGGGCTGTTAATGCATAACTCTGAGTTAATGTGATAAACCAAATAAGAGGGGCGGATTTCTGCTACCAGTAAAGCAATATGGTTTTCTTCCTTCCTTCAAATATTATTATTCCATACTGTCTTTCCCTTGCCTCCTTTGTTCACTGCATGGCTGTTGCCTTAAGAAAAGGCAACAAAGGCATAACTAAATTTAGAGTAAGAAGAGCTAGTTCCTTCCTTTTTCTGTAAAATATAAATAGAAGCGGGTGACCAAAATATAGAGAACTTTCCTTAGTTTGTACAATAGAGTGACAAAGAACAGGGATATAGAACAAAGTCTTTTGATTCTGCAAGCCTCAAAACTTTCCAATCATTTTAATTGTTGTAATGAAAATCCCTGGTGTTTCTACCAGACTTTTTTTGTTGTGTTTTGTTTGCTGCTTTGTCAGAGAAAACCACCTTTATGTTCAGTGAATGCAGTGTTAACATGAGTGCTAGGTACTGGGAAAAGTTCATACTTTCTTGAATCTGCACCTTGGAGCGGCTCACCTATTAGAAGAGAAGTGTCTAGAGTATTTCTTCTTAGTGATGGTTACTTTTACCTCATAAGTCGGCTTTTGTTTATGCAGTTTCTAAATATATGTCTTATTATGTAGCGTTTTAACTTCAGTCTCACTCTCTTGGCTTTCAAGATGTGTCTTACAGGGATTTCCTGTGAAATAAGCAAATTTCTCTACCAACGCAGTAGATCTGAGAGTTTTACAAACCGCTTTTAAAAAGTCACTCACCAAGGGGCACTAGAGATGATGAAATTTAAAGTAGTGCCATCTCTCTGGCATGATTCTAGTTTGCTTTTGAAGAGATTTTGGGGACTTTGTTTTGGGTTTTTTTGTGTGTGTGTGTTTTTGGTTTTTGTTTGGGGTTTTTTTTTGTTTGTTTGTTTGGTGGCTTTTAGTTTTTTTGAGTTTGTTAATTGTCTTTTTTTTTCAATAGGGTTTAATATAAAATCTTCTGCTATTTTTATATGGGCATGTTTTTATTTAGGCTGTAGTGTTCAGGAACTGGATGTGCCTTTTGTATGTATGCAGAGCCCTCAATAGGAAAGTCATGTTCTCCTAGTTCCAGTTAGTACTATAAATAGCTTTAGAATAATGTTGTGCTGAGAGACACATAGAGAGTACTCACTGATATCTTTCAGAATCTTGTGAAAAGACAGTGGAGCAATATTCTTTGGATTTCAAGGAAGAGAGGGAGAATCCTTGTTGGATATGACTCCTGACATGAATTTCACCCAACGTGGCTTGTAGATTGAAGATAACCTCTAGTTTCTTTGTACTCTCTGGTCTCTGGTGTTGTTTCCTAGAAAACTACTTGAGTTTTGGTAAAGGCATCTGCGATTACAATTTCAGTTGCTACTTTATGAAGAGAACTCAAGGATAAACCTCTCTGTTCTGCATTCATTTCCTCCTGTCCATAAAAATCTCAGTTTCTCTGACAGCTCTTTCATCATCATCAACTTGATCAAATCCAGAATACTTCCTGCTGTGTCCTTTTGTGTTGCTGTGGATGTCTCAGCCATTTTTCAAGTCAACTTAGGCCTGCTCTTGTAGGTTCTTTCTACATAGTGTCCTTGAGATAAGACCTGTCCCACCTATCCATCCAGCTAAAAAAATTGCTCAAGTTGAGTCTTGCATCTTACTGAAACATCCATTTCCCTGGCCATGACTTGATAAAGCAGTCTTGCCCTACTCTCATCCATTCAAAGAGCTGTTGACACTGCAATGACTGTTCTCTTTCTCTTAAGTTCTGTGTTTCTGATAATTTCAATTTGTTTGCTTTTCTCCATTGGTTCCCTCTGTCCTGTCACATCATGTATAACTACTAGCTTTCAGTGTCAAGGCTGCTCACAGTCTTTTACCACCTACTCAGTCCTTTTGTTCTTTTTTTTTTGTTAAACCACATTGGTATCAATCACTTGCCCGTTGCATTTTTATACTAACCTCTTTTGCTCTTTTTGCTCTTGCTTTTGCTTTTTTCTTACATGATTTCTTTATGGAAGGGTGAAGATCTTGGATATCCACTGACCTGTTTCATGGCCTCCTGCAGGTCCTTAAAACGCTCATTCATGGTGATACCTCAATGTACTTGACAGTGATTAGACTAATTAGTTACTGATGTAGCAAATTAAACCATTGTACTGTAACTAACGTGCCATGTTCAGTCCACTGTTGTCTCTGTTTCTTTGAACATCCTCATCTGTATCTTGTACAAAGCCTGGCACTTTGTACTCATGAGCACTCATGAGAACTTGTAAGTTCACAATCTGTTAAGTGATTAAGGTATGCTTTGTTATTGCTGGGTCTATAAATGGTTGGTGGATTGTGATTTGCTGTGGATTCCAGCAAATTGATCCTGGCATCTCCACTGAACTTGCCATATATGCCACTTTGTTAGTAAAATACAGACAGGCATATAACACCCAGAGGTTGATATATCATAAAGTATTTATAAGTATAGGAATAATACAAAATCGGATCCAATCTTGATCCATCATTTTGAAAAGTTGCATATATGAAAAAACTTTATTCAGTAAAAGCATCCACATATTTTTGGCTTCACGGAGGCTGCAAATGCGCTTTTAGTGTGGATTGATCATGAATAAACCAAACTCTGAAATTCAATTGAGCTTGATTTCACACCTGATGTAAAAACCTAAAGATTTTTGCATGCTGGTAACAACATAATTTTGAATAATTTCTGTATGTGTTTGTCAGCTATTTGCAGCTTTCAAGTAATTTTCTTTCAAAAAGTGTGCTTGAAAAATGCTTTTAGGCACTGAATTTCAAACACAGACTAAAAGATACAGGGTTCTTGGGCTTGGGTATATAAGTTTAGTATATCCAAGTGTATATGCATTCACTGATAAAATTTAAAAGTTCATCCTAACATCTCAGTGTCTTAGTTTAAGATGTATCAGAGTTTTACAGATATGGTGGTAAAACAAAGCTATTCTTAAAATAAAAGTAAGCAATTAGTGGTATGTTCAGTAACTGCTGATTACTAAAACAGGTGTCAGTCAAAAGCATGTTGACCGATGAGGTGAGATACGGCCCAATAACAGCAGCTCAGGCACCATTGCTCTGTACATTTATATTTATATATATTTGCTATTCATTTTGTCCACTGTGAATTCTGCATACATCACTATCTCTGCCTTAGTTTTGTCAGTAGAGCACTTTGTTAAATTGAATAGCGAAAACAAGGTATCCACTGGAAATCATGATTTAGGTCTCCAGTGTCTTTTCTAAGCCTATAATAATAAACCAGATACAGCTGCAAGCAAACTTTTTCAAAAAACAAGTAAATGGGCTTATGTATGTCTGCAAGGAAATGTTTTGGCTGTGTAACCATGATGATGTGACTGACAAGTAGAGAAACAGTGGAGGGTATATTGTTTTCCTGGCTTCGTAGGTGAAATGCTACCTGAATGGAACACAGGTGTAATCTAGTGAAGGTTTTTTTTCCTTTCTAATTAGCAATACTCTGAACTCCTTGAGGGAGACCAATTTGTGGACCTCATGCTGGATTCTGCCTTCAATAAACATATATACTGACTCTAAGCACAGATGAAAAAGCTTAGCTTCTGGAGTGTAATTTTATTCTCAGTCTCAGAATATTGCTGTGTGGATTTTACAGCTTGACATCTTGTAGAGTTTGTAGGGTTAAAATGTACCTTTGTTAGGTTAATGAAATCCGTGTGAGCAGTGCAGCTCCTTTATCTTTCATTTAGAATAAAAGATAAGCTGGTATTTAATTTAGTCAGAAAACCTGAAATTAAATGGTTATTTTCCTTCCTTCAGTCACTTATAATCCTTACAATTATATAGTAAATAATATCATTTGAAAAGCACTGTGGAAAAAAATACTGTGGTTATTAGATATTAGCCTTGAAATCTGTCTGGAAGTGTGTACTGCCATGAGTCTTGGTGCTTTTGAGTCCCATCCTGGGCTCTGCCACTTATCTGCTATATTTTAGCAGGCAACCTAATCTTTTGGTCCTTAGAGACAACATGTATTAAATGAAGATGTGACCACATCTCTTGAGAGCAGTGTGATCTTAGTAACCAGTGTCTTGTTCTGATAAACTATCTATGCCTAGAATTCCCATTTACGTCAGGTGGAAATACTTATTGGATGGATCTCAGGAGCAGTATTTGTAACATACATGGGTATCTCTGAGAGATGATCAATAGATTAAAGGTATGAGGAAGCTGGGTATTTTGAATTTTGTAATACTTTTGTTTTTTCTTTGGTGGGATAACAAAGTAGAAATAAAACCCAAAATATATATTAGTGAGAGGTAAGGACAATACACAGAAGTATAAGGCTGAGGGGAAGCAAGAGTATTACAGTTTGATCTAATCAAATTCACCAGAGCTGAAGTAAGCACGTTTCAGTATAACAAGAAATACAGTGTATATATTTTTCAAAACTTAGAGCTGATTTAATGCAGTGGATAGTGTGGTTGTTTATACATGATGTTCTACATCAAATCTGGGAAAACCACATGACTACTTTTAGGGTGGCGAGCCTGTATATCCAGTAGGATGAATGAAGCTCTGGTTGTGATCACAAGAACCCTGGTCTTTGGTGTGATCTGGAGAAGGACGTGTAAAGCCAGTGTACAGCATACAGTTGGAAGCAACATCTTAACACAAAGTTGTTTTTTTTTTTTATGGTATTGGCTTTGTAATAGGGCCACAATTTTACTGCTTTTCATAGAATAGTATAGAAGAGTTAGGGTTGGAAAGGACCTTAAGATCATCTAGTTCCAACCCCCCTGCCATGGGACATCTCACGCTAAACCATGCCAGCCAAGGCCTCATCCAACCTGGCCTTGAACACTGCCAGGAATGGAGCATTCACAACCTCCCTGGGCAACCCATTCCAGTGCCTCACCACCCTCTCAGTAAAGAATTTCTGCCTTATATCCAATCTAAACTTCCCCTGTTTAAGTTTGAACCCGTTACCCATTGTCCTGTCACTACAGTCCCTAATGAAGAGTCCCTCCTCAGCATCCCTATAGCCCCCCTTCAGATACTGGAAGGCTGCTATGAGGTCTCCACGCAGCCTTCTCTTCTCCAGGCTGAACAGCCCCAACTTTCTCAGCCTGTCTTCATACGGGAGGTGCTCCAGTCCCCTGATCATCCTTGTGGCCCTCCTCTGGACTTCTTCCAAGAGTTCCATGTCCTTTTTATGTTGAGGACACCAGAACTGCACACAATACTCCAAGTGAGGTCTCATGAGAGCAGAGTAGAGGGGCAGGATCACCTCCTTCGACCTGCTGGTCATGCTGCTTTTGATGCAGCCCAGGATACAGTTGGCTTTCCGGGCTGTGAGCTCACACTGCCAGCTCATGTTCATGTTCATTTTCAGTTTTAAATCACTTGTGTTATCTCTGTGGAAGCATTTGAGCTGCTGTTGTTCTTTTGTTGTTTTTATTTTCCTAACTAATAATAAGCACTCACCCCGAAAGTTTCTTGAAATAGCAACTATTCTCTGTGAACTGCAGTTTTGTTTTCTTTTGGCTTTTATTTCAGCTGCGGGAGCCAGCTGCTCCAAAGAGTGTGGGAAGCTGACTTGGAGGCCTGTCAGCTGTTGATCCGAGGGTTTCAACTGAAAGAAACGAGTTGCTGTGGTTTTGAGCAAGAGGAGAACCAAATGGATGAGATGGAGATGACTGCTGATGGCCCATCTGATTCTGAGAAAAGAGAAGAAGGTCACTTTCCAAAGGGCATAGAGTGGGGCTCTGTTCCCTGCCCCAAGCACAGTGAGCTAGAAGAGGTATCTGAAATATTCTACAGCTGCATTTCAAACTGCTAGTTTTCTTTCTGAGAGGAGGATTTGAATCTGGGTGATGGGTCAGCGGGGCAGGTTAAGTGTGAATTTAATATCTGACCTCCTATCTGGGACATGAATAAAATAGCTTACTAGCTTCTCAGAAGCCCTTCAACCCTTTTTCTTTTCACAATCAGTCTTTGTAAAATGTGGAAATTATTCAGACGGTAAGTACAGAATGTACATCAGGACCTAAAGGAAAAACAATTAAGTATTTAACGCAAGCTGTCAGCTGTTCCTCATCTCATTGATGAGTGTCACTGAGTTAGTTCTGCTGACTTGTTAGCCTGGATGTATGTTAGCTGAAATGGGGGGTAGAACAAGTTTTCCTCCCCTAGCGAAATGGTCAAAGGTTTCCTAGCTCAGATGCTGGTAGGCTTCCAGCATGCAACAAGTATTAAAATGAGGAAAAAAGTCATAAGGCTTAAATAGTTTGACAAATTTCTAAGTTCATGTTCTGTTTTGGAGTGCCATTCACGCTTAAAAAATATACAGCTACCTAATAATCTTACTGCACTGCCAAGGCAAACAAGCTGTTAATAAGCTTCATCAGCCCACCAGCACCACTGTGACAAAAAGACCCTCCAACAGGAGTTGTCAGTTTTATTATCTTGGAATTTCATGGACAAAAACTGGAAGTGTGGTTAATTACACCTCATGTTATGAGCCGTTGAACCATTGTGTTACATTGAAAGCTGATGCCTAATTTTGCATTTATATTGGCTGAAACTTAGTGGAAAGCAGGCCCTTACCTTACTGTAAAATCTTCTCATTAGTAAAGTTCTTGGTGTGGGCTTCAAGAGTGCTTGCAGCCTTTTCCTAGGGAAAATGGATTATGGACTGACTCCACATAGACAGCATTTTTATTGGAGGTGGTCAACTGTGACTTTGATTTGCCTCCCCAGCCCCTTCTTATTGTATTCCTGATGAGTCTGATGAAGTAATAAGAGTTCTGTTGGTTATGGAAAGCTGCATTCCCCTTTCAGAAGTGAGGCTGAGAAGCTCTGGGCGGGGGGGGGGAGGTGGTTTGTGACTGTGTAGTACTCTTGAGATTTGTGCAGTAGATGATCGCCTATTTCACCTCTGCAATTCCAGATTATTTGCCTGGAAATCAGCATTGCTATCCTAGAATGACATCTAGGCAGCTGAAGTGAGGTGACTTCTGGTTCTGGAGAGATGTGTAGGACTCAAGACAGACAGGTTCCCCATATGTTTAATGGAAGAGGAAAGCATACCTGCAGTGCTTCCATTAAGGTCTTCTTTTTGAACTTGCTTTTTGATAACTTCCCTCTGCCTCTACCAACCATAGAGGGAACTTTGGGAGACTACTTCCAAACTTCTGCATTCCATCTAAGTGCTTAACTTTGTGGTATAAATGCCTTTGCCTGGGATATGGCTTGTCCTGGTACCCTGAACAAACTCCATTTTGAGAACATGCCAAAATCCATTCAGAAGCTAATGTGCACATATAAACAGAAAAATTCCCATCAGTATTCCTGCATTTGTTTCCACAGTGCTCCTAGAACTGACAAACTTGACAGAAAAAAAAAAGCAATTTTGTTAGTATAAGACAGTTCATTTTCCAGTTTTTACAAGCAGTTGAGCAGCGCAGCTGTATTTTACAGCTTAGTTGACTAGCCTTCCCCTGCTTCAGTGCTGCCTACAGCTTTGATCAATGAGGCAAAGTTATACATCAGTGATGACTGCACCCCCTTGCAACCATAAACAACTCCAACGTATAGACTATATTCTTGTTCTGGAATTAGGGTTAGTCTGCTTTTATACTTTCAGGAGCTAGTATTTTTTTGCTTGTTCTGGGGCTTAGCAATTTTACCCAGATGAGTACGCTTTAGATAGTAAAACTGGTAGGATCTCAGTATGAGTGACAGGCAGTATCTACACTTTCAGAAAAGAGCAATAGCATAACATTCCATAACATCTCCTAGTAGTTCATCACAGGGCAGAATATAAAACCAAACAAAACCCTCACACAAATCATGCTAACTTCCAGTTTTGAACATGTTGAAGTGCAAGACAGGATCTGTCTTGGTGCGTAAATGGACTTAGTTGAAAGATAAACCACTGCCGGAGCATTTAAGTGGTCTGGCATAGGGCATTGCATTATTTTTATTTAACAATAATTTAATGTTTGTGGCAAAAAAAAACCCCAAAAAACCCATGAAACAACAGTGGCGTGGCTTTTAGCCTCTAAATTTAGTCATTCATATGACTTTCATAGGAAAACTTGTTGTCCATTAGTAATGAACCTTTTTGTAGCCATTTACAGTAAGTGGGCATACCTGGGAGAAAAGCATGTATTTGTCAAAATACTTGGTTTGATATTATTTAAGAAGGCTGTGGTGTCCCTCTGTGAGAATTAGCTTGATGTGGTTGCCATGTTTCTAGAATGACTATGCTCTTGAACTATGTCTCTTGTTCCCCATTGGGGAATTTCTGGAAAGTGCTGTTGGTCACTGAAGTGGAATGAAACAGTGGCATTCTTTGTATTTAGAGGTTATTGAATTTCTTGCTTCAAAACAGTATAGAAAATGGTAATAATAGCCTATATGCCTTGGAAGGTATATTATTTTCTTAGGTGACTGATTTACTTTATGGTGAAATGCTGTAAACGAAGCTCTACAGCTATTTATCATGTCATGTCTGGCTAAGTATTACTGTGGATTGGATATTGGTTTTGTTGATGTACACTATAAATATAGTTTCCTTGCACAGAACTGTGTTTTACTGTATAGGTTTCATTAGAAAACAAAGAAACAAGCAAGAAACGTGGTAATAAGAAAAGCAAAGTAGATGAGTTGAAAGCACCCTTCACTTAGATCCTCAGGTGCTGCTTGCAGAGGGAGTGTCTTTCATTTTTAATTAAATATCCTCACTAGATCATAAAATATGACATGTTCTGTTATAAGATATGTAAGGTATAAATTCTTTGAAAGTTCAGATATTTCAGTGTCATGTGTGAAGCACATAACACAGATAACTGTCAACAGTTATTTTATAGTCTTCATAACTGTGTTCTCTAGGACAGTACAGAATTTCTTTTTCCCAGTAGTGTAGACTATGGCATCCCAAAATAATCCAGTAAATCAAATTTCCTTTATAATGGTTAACCAGGGAAGGCAATTGCATGCTTGGGCATCTCAGCTTGTTGACACATTGTTACTAATTCAAAACTAAATAAAGTGAGGCCAGCAGAAATCATCCTGTGGAGCACTCTTAGTTACTTAAAAATTAAGACGTATTCCTCTCATACAGGTAATTCATTAGGTTTAAGTATTTAAAATATATATTTAAGAAAAGTTATAGACATTATTAGTGGCCTCAGCCATGTGCAAGTCAGCTCATTGTCTGATGTATTTGATACTGCTTCTTGAATTTTCATATAAGCATATACTCCCCAGCTGGTAGCTCTCTTCATGAAATTAGGGTGCCCCATCACTGCAGTTATAGTTTGTCTTTTTATGACTAATTTGGCTTGATTTTCGTTTTCATCCGAGAAATTTTCCATACTTTCAAACTGACTGCAAGTTATTTTTCCCAGGTGACATGTGAGTGAGATCAGAGTTGTTATGATCATTTTTATACATGAAGATATATATCTGGATGATTTTTAAAATATACAGTAACATTAATTTCTCTTCAGAGATTAGTGCCTGCTTTTACCACTCCTTAGGATATCTTGCTTTATTTTTTTTGCTTGTTGATAATGTATGTGTAAGAAAAACCTTGTTATAACACCAGAAACAGATGATAACTAATAAACAGACAGTGTGTGTGTGTGTGCTGGGACCTCCCTAACACCAAATATCTTGATGAACATGAGTATGTGTGCACCTGCAAGCTTGAGTTCCTGACCTATCCTTTTTTCTTCTTCTTCTGCTATCTGGCATGCTGTGCAGTGCTCCCTCTTAATCACTATGAAGGAAAGAAACACCTACTAGATTTCAAGAAAATTGAGGTGATTAAAGTTACAAGGTAAAAACCAAAATTCAGTAGTGTTACCTTTTGTAAGTCAGCATTTTTGGTAGTTATCCTGTCAGAATTCTTTGTAGATCATTTCTCACATTTTCACCATAAAAGAAGCCAGGAGCAGAGGTAAGAGTAAGGGCTGCTGTCTTTTCCCCAACTCTCCATACTGCAGTTTTGCCATCTGGGACAATGTTTTGAGATCCTCTGTAGAGCATTCTGGTTTTGGGAAGATGTTCTGTAATTGTAAAGCCTTCATGTGACTCACCGTTTTTAAGATATTGAATGTTCTAAGTGATACTAAGTGGACAATTGTGAAAGGATAATAATATCTAATGTGGTGTCTGTCATTAAAAAGAAATCATCACAGGATATGACAATACATTTTTCAGAATGTAGAGACAGCAAGCACCAAGAAAGCCTCTGTCAGCAGGCTGTAACTCATTACTGTGCATTGAGATAGCCTGTGCTCCAGGAGGCAAATGTGCGATGTGTAAAGGACAAAGCCTCTAGAAGGCTAAATAAACTGGCATTCGTTTGAGTTTTAATTAAATATTGTATTTGTAGAGCTGCAAAAATAATTCAGAAATGTTAATCTTCATTTTAAATGTCAGCATTAAGCATCACTGAAAGCCAGTGTTTGATCCAAGCTGGAAAGGATTTCTGCTGCAACAGGCAGCTGGCTTGTACACAAGGGTCAGATCATCATTGTACAGTCACATGTGTTGTTGTGCAGTATGATGCCCCTGAGTGGCACGTGATCCTGTTATACAGTATCCACTGGTAAAAATACTGTCTCATTAGCTGTAGATCATAGCATCTCAGTAAGCTTAATGCTTATGTGTATTTTGCAGTAAAAATGTAATTAGAAAATCAGTATTACAGTTAAAAGAAATCTAAGCAATCTCTTTTCAGATAGATTACTGAAAAAGAGTACCTAGCAGTAATAATGATCTTATAGTAGAGTAATGATTTTGCACTTTATTATATATATGTACATATCTGTGATACTAACTATTGCCCTACCAAAGGAATATCCCTATCTCAGCTTATTGCAAGATTATCAATGCTGTTATATTATACAGTAATGGTAACATCAAATTTCTTTGCTCCTAAGCCAATCAATAAAGTGTTGGCTAATTTCTTACAGACTTTACAGATGAAGCAAGTTTTGAAAGAGGAATTGACTATAATTAGCATGCGTTAACAATACAAATCATCAGCGGGGTCTCTGGTATGTCCTGGCGGAAGTCACTTACAGGGTTTGTGACAGAAAATTCTTGTAGACTCCTGAATGGTGTATAGATCCATAAAAGCTTGATAGAAAAGTTTGGTTTAATCTGTAGTTAGTCCTTCAGCTTTAGAGGCTGTATTCCTTGTGGGTTTTAACTGTGAAGCCAAAGGCAGGCTTTAGTAAAATGTACTCAAATTTAGCTTTAAATATTGGGTGGCTACAAATGCTCCATTATAAATGTGATTGAAATGTTTCATGTGTGTGAAAGAAAATGATGTAATTGTTCTCCTTATATAACTTTTTAATGTGCTATATGGTTTTTGTAAGTTCCATTGAAATCTTACTGTTTATATAGCATGTATCTACTGTATGCTTAATAATTTTGTCCCTAACAGGTTACAGAAGACATTTCATTTGGAGCAGAGGGTTGTTTATCTGAGGTAAGTGTTTTCTAGACAGTGTAGTGATATCGTACAAACTTTTCTGGGCCTCAGAACTAATGACACTTCATAAAATTATAGAATAGTTTGGGTTGGAAGGGACCTTACAGATCATCTGATTCCAATCCCATGCCACAGGCAGGGACACCTTCCACTAGACCAGGTTGCTCAAAGCCCTGTCCAGCCTGGCCTTGAACACTGTGAGGGATGGGGCAGGCACAGCTTCTCTGGGCAACCTGTGCCAGGGCCTCACCACGCTCATAGTGAAGAATTTCTTCCTTACAGCTAATCTTAATCTACCGTTTTCCAATTTAAAGCCATTCGCCCTTCTCCTGTCACTACATGCCTTTGTACAAACTGCTTCTCCAGATTTCTTGTAGACCCCCTTTAGGTACTGGAAGGCTGCTCTAAGGTCTCCCCAGAGCCTTCTCTTCTCCAGGCTGAACAAGCCCAGCTCTCTCAACCTGTCTTCATAGGAGAGGTGCTCCAGCCCCCTGATCATCTTTGTGGCTTGTCAGGCACAGTGTGTAATAGGAATTTCATCTGAATAAAATACTGGATGTTGTCATTTTTTTACTATTTTCATAACTAAAAAGACATCAGATCCTAGTCTATATATTTAATGAAGTCTAGGATAATTGAATAACAGGAGATGCATTTGCTGAAAGTGATGAGAAAAATCGGTCTACACACAAACTAAAAGCTTAGATAATAGATGTGTAAGGAGAGTTATACTGGTTCTAAGAGCTGTACTAATTCAGTCTGGTCTGTTTTTTTATTGGTATGCCTTGGGTTGCAACTTACATATTAAGGAAATACAGTATGCAAGCATTGTGTCCAGCCAAAAAATTAATTACACAGGTGAGTAACCCCCAGTCACCTTCCATAACGGCATATATGCCGCATGTAAAGTACAAGTGGCAAGTGCTCAGCCGAGGAATACTAAATAAATAAAAACTGCAGTTGGGATAACTCTTCAGATGCATTTCTTTGGATTCCCACCATGAATCCAAAATCTGTGGAGCAACTGGAATGCTCCAGGAAAGATAATCTAACTGCAAGACCAAACTCGGATTGCTGACCTTGCATACAAGGAGACTGTGACATGAGAGCACACCTAGGATAAACTGCTTGGCTGGGTGTAGATTCAGCATTAATAAAACCAAGAGGCCCTGAGAGTGAAGGTGAACTTTGCAGAATATGCAAATAGCCTTTCTTATTGTTGAACTTTGCTGTGAGTTAAAGCAAAACCGTGCAGGTGCTTGTGTCCACAGATGACGTGAAATAGGAGCAGTTAGTCCCACAGGATAAAGATAGCAAAAAGCGCTACTGCCAGTGGGGCAAAACACTGAGGGCACATTGGTAGTGACAGCTGCCAAGACAGCTGGAAATTAAACATTCCCATATGGTCTGGACCAAAGCAAATGAGAGTACAACTGCATGTTTGTGCCCAGCAGTGACCTGTACTGAAAGCTGTAGTACAACCCAGCCCTTGGCTGAAGTTGTTCTTTGCTTAACAGGAGATGTGCCCAGAGCATGTGTGATGTGTGTGCTGGGTTTACACACGCACCAGGGCTCACAGGCACAGAGGGCTGCCACTGTAGAAGTATTCACTAACAGTTTAATATCTGAGAGTCCTCACAGGCAGAGGAACTTTGCCGTTTTCAAGTCTTGAGGGGGAAAACCTGCATCAAGATAATAGAGAGCAATGATGCAAATAAAGGAAATAGAAATTTACTAAAAAGCCAGGCGCTACCACACTGCCACAGCTGGATTGATGCTGACTTGTAGACAGCTCTATGAAACTGTCAGCACCATTTACCATGTCAGAGCTTTGCCTAAATGCTCCTTTGATACTCTGGTCCCCTAATCCACTGTTGTCAGTCTCCTCGCTGCCTGCAGGAGAGCACCCTGTTAGTCATTTCAGATTCTTGCATCTTAGTGACTCGGGAGCAGAGACGGGAGTGAACAATACTAGAAACCACCTATAAGTGATATCCAGCTATGCTGACTCCTAGCACACCAGGGTGTGGACACTAGAAAACAGTTTGGTACTTTTGTTTCTTTTCCAAGTCCTGATCCGCTGTGAATTTTTATTGGTAAGTCAGTAAATAGCCTCATCCTCCCACAGCAGGAGCTGGAGTTGTCCCAGTTTAATGAAATGAGTCAGTGCAGTAGTGTTTAGGAAATCTGCATTTTAGGGAATCTGCACTCAGGGAAGATCTTCAGTCTACTAGAGATGAGAATGGGAAGACTGCTGTCGCCCAGACCACAGCAGAATGCTGGAAGGCAGTGGAAACCTCTATTCCCATGTAGATGCTTTTCCAAGGACATTCCTCCACTGCTGTAATGGAAGAGGAGGGGAAGGATTGCCAGCATCGGACTGTAATTTTGATGTGTCATTTAACACTCCCATGTGGTGGTATATCCCTGTGGTTGAGGGAAGGCGATCAGTGCAAGCAAAGGGAATGTGGGAAAAGCATGTGATGATGGGGCGGAGGTAGGACACAGTTGCAAAACAGCTGTCTGGAAAGCTTTATGCATGAATTGTTGCATATGAGAAACTGAGGAATGTGTTGTAGTGCTGCAGTCTCCTAAATATATATAACATAAACAGACTGATGGAACAAGCTAGCAGTCTGTAAGTGGAAGGTAATAAGAGCAAAAGTAATTGGGAAAGAACCTTGGTCCCTCTTCTGTGAAAAGACAGAGTTTCTGTGGGTTGAGGAATCAGCAGATGATCTTTGGTAACCTCCAGAAGACATCATGTTTATAGTACAGCACCATCTCCTTTTGGGGCAGAAAAAAAGTGAACAGTAACAATCTACACATCTGTGTCAACAACTCTTCAGTGGTCCAAACGAATTTTGTAAAGGAAAGGATAAAATGTTCCTAAGAATGAGCCTAAATGTGTACTACTACACCTTGTAAGAATGCGTCAGCAAGACCCTTGAATGTACTGTAAATGTATTGTAAACAAAAGACATGCAAAATGGCAAGGGAGTTCAGGAATAAGCTGTATGTAAAGAGTAGGTGAAAGAAAGCATGTGTGTCTTCTAGTAATAAAGGTGAATGAGAAAATACTGAAATGAGAGCAGAGGGCAGAGGTATTTCTTCCCATTCCTTATTATCTTGGCTTTTGGTCTTTCTAAAAGTGATAAACTATGTCCATAATGTAGTGCTCTTAATATTCACTTCAAGGTAGCAAGAACTGAAAACAGAAAAGGATCCTAAGGCAAGTGAGATGTATTCAAGTCAGGCTAGACTGGTGAAATTTCTTCTGAGTGAATAGGAGCCAAGAAAAACAATCTCCAAACCATTAACAAACCTCTTTGAAAACTCCTGGAGGAAGCTTGAAGTCTCAGGGGATCAGTAAAAGGCAGACTTGGTATTTGCTTTTAAAAAGGAGGCAGGCCAGGAGCTTGTGCCAGTCAACATAATTTCAGTTAGGATTAGAATTCAAAATGTTCTTGATAGATTGAAAGAATAGCCTGAAATCAATAAGATGGGATATGTTAAAAGACAGGTGCAAATTGCATTTGAGGAAGAAAAATTTGGAGTTATGTATACAGGTGGTAAATAGCAGTTAAGATGACAGTACTGCAGAAGCTAAGATTATAGTGGACTACAGATAGTGAGATTCATTACCTTCATCCAAGAAAGGGCAAATGTCATTTGCAGCCTCATTAATGGGAATGTCAGTTGTAAGACAGAAATAATTACTGTGCTTAGCTGAGAATGTCAAAGACTCCAGAGGACTACTGGTCCGGACACCTCACTGTACAAGACAGGAACATACTGAAGAAAAGAAGGAAAGCAACAGAAATAAAAGGTTTAGAAATCCTGGTCTGGTTGAAAGTCAGAGTCTTCAATTGCATAAAAAATAATTATATAGAAGACAACTGTTAGTTATCATTGTGTGATATAGAAAGATAAAATGAAATGTGGCCATTTTGGTTTATAGCAAGGGAAATTTGCAGTAGGAAGATTTGCTCAGTCCAAGGGCGGTTAAGCCCTGGAGCAGGCTCTGTTCTGTCAGCTGCTAAGAGCTGTGTAGGCAGATGGCAGCTGAGAAGAGTTACAGTGGGCTTAATAGTACTGCAAGACACAGAGCAGGCATTGGTGCTCCTTGGTTGCTTCCTCATCAGCCTTGCCAGTCACCTTGATGGTGCTGGTAATGAGTTACATGTGTTATTTTCAGAGTAATAGATTAGGCCTGCCCAGGACAATGCCCACAATGCAGGGACAAATGTCCTGCCTCCACCTGCACTTTGGACATTCTGTGGCTGCGTAGCTCACTATCTGAAAGCCTGTGTGCTTAGCTTGCATGTGACTGAAGCATCTGCTTGTTCAGGACAAACAGATGGATGGTTGCATTTTTGTTTCTAGAAATGATTTAAGAGGTGCCCTGGCCTGATGTTCTGGAGATTCAAGTGCTCACAATTTACATTAACTTCTGCAAAAGGGTGAGGGTAAGCATGCGGCACTGCTGCCAGCGATAAGTCACTTGTTCTAAACCTTGTCCCATAGTGTGAAGTATCTGCAAGGCCAACTTTTTGTGGTTGTTATTTCTGTTATTTTGAATTATTTCAACTATTGTAGGAGAGAGAGGATTTACTTCTTGTAAATCTCTTACTCTTTGAGGCTTGGATGTTCTGCAGAAGGTCATCTAAGGCTTTTATCTTATTGGGGTTATGATATTGTTAGTTGGAAGTAAGGCAACACCTTTTTACTAAAGTTCCTCTTGTAGAAAGAATTAATTTTAAGGATATATCTGAGAATCTTGCTTCTCAGCACAACCACCACAGACTCTAATGGTGGCTCTAATCCCTAACAGAGTCTCTAATAGAGTTAGCTTAATCTAGCTACTACAATACTGATTCTTCCATGTAAAATTGCTGAACTAGATCCAAGAGAGGATGGAAGGTGTTTGCAGTGGAAAAGCTGATCAGACAGTTTCCTTGAGTAATTCTGTCGAGGAGCTGTTGCTCACAGGTGACTGAAATGATTTGTAAAAGGGTTAAAATGAAATGCAGAAGACTAAAGTGGAAGCCCTTTGCTCTTAATTCAGGATGCTGGTGCTCCAGCTGTGCATTAGCTGAAACATTGTTCTTCCCATTTCTTGCATCAGACTCTCACATCTCTGGGACAGAAAGAAAATTTTTACTTTGCATGAGAAAACAGAAGAGTTTCACCTTAAAAAAATAACAAATTACACCCACATTTGTGCTGTTTTCACCTGCTTAAGGATGGGGGATGGGGGGTGGGGATTCCAGCCAGCCATTCACAGAAAAATCCATAAAGCAATACTACATCTCAGCTCTCTCCTGACTCCTGCAGTCTTTCCTATCTGCTTTCTAAAAGTGCTGTTAGTACAAAAATAAGCAAAGCATTTTTAAGTCTTACAGTAGCTTGTAGCATGGACATAACCTACAAGCTTGGACGAGTTGTATTTTATTAATGTGTTGAGCTGGAGGCAGAGTCCACTCTTCTCTCAGAGATGTTGATCAGTGTAAAGTGCCACTTTCCAACCAGGAGCTGTTCTGAATAGTTTGTGTGTCATTGATAGCTTTTTCCCTGCCTACATAGACAAATGTGAAATAAAAATGTTACCAGTGACGTTGCTAGGCATGAGCGGCACTGAGAGAAATCTTTCCTATCTACATCTCTGGGTTATTGAACTCTTTTCAAACAGGGGCTTGGGGGCAGAAGCTGTGGAATGGGTTGAATTTTTAGAATTATTCTTGTATATTTTGAGAGCAATATATTTTTTTTCCTATTGTAACTCTTCCTCCTGTTCAATTAGAGTTCTCTGCATGACCTCATCTTTCCAATCCAAAATAAGAAAGGCAATATATACATGTTCTGGAAAATTATAACTTATATGATGACCTTTCTGCATTTTTCATGTGATCCTTGAGTAAGTTCCTCAGGGACAATGCTTGTCTAAACCATGGAGGAACTTCTCATTTCAACTAAAAAGGCAGCTGTGTCATGTAGGTGCAAAAAATAGTTTATTCATACACTATTATTGTTGTAGTAAAGAGGAATTAAGCCGCAAAATACCTATTACGAGTTTAAGATTAATAAAATATAACCCCTACCTCATGGAGTTATTTTAGTTACACTGCAGTGCAACTATAGCCATATAGGTATGATTAAATAGGTTTCAAGTGTTTAAAGACCTAAACAAGTTTGATTGATTTTTATGTTCTCAGATTTCCTGGCTTCCCTTATTGTTGTAACAAATCTGCATTGAGTGCATTGTCCTAGTACTCATTGCTCATTTTATATTCATTTCCAGGGTAAACGGAATTTTTGTTACTTTTTTAGACAATTCATTACATACTCAAAATGTGATCATTCAGGAGCGCTACACTGGGCTTTTTTTTTCCTGAGATAGAATGGATGTTTTACTTTAAGTGAGAATCTAAGTATTTGGTTGACAAAGGATCTAAAGCCAGTGATAAAAATGATAGTCTCTTATTTCTAAATGTGTTTAGTGTGAGATCAATATACCAATAAAGTCCTTGCCTGGAATTGCAGTGGGTTAGAAGCTACTAGCCAAATCTTAGAATCCCAAATACAGGTTTGTACTGATTCGAAGGCACCATGAGATGCCTTTGCTACAGAATTAGCATTCACCTGAAGTCCAAGGGCCTTGGGGGTCTTGCTTGCTGAGTTGGTTACTTCCATCCTTCCTGGGGCTTTTCTTTACTTTGCTGTAAAGTTTTATTTTAAAAGGGGAAAGAAAATGTCAAACGTGAAATCAGATTACGTAGCAGTACACCACTAAGTGTAGTTATCCACTTATAATGTAGTTATGCATTGCACCTGTGGATTTCAGGCTCTAGTTATATTTATTTTATTTCGGATTTTCAGGGTCTGTGTGCATCAGAGTTAGGCCACACTTGCAGCTTTGAGCCTGTTTTACCAACCAGGTGTCTAAATGCTGTCTCCAGCATCTTTTAACCCACCTGAAGTTCAGTGAGGTGGTTAGTCTAAAAGGCCCATTTTGCCCTGCACGTTCACTGGCACAGCAGGGCTGGGCAAATCCGGCCGGTGTGCTTATCATTTAGATTAGCTGCTCAGTGAACTCTGTGTATTTGCATATACGAGACAGGAAACATGAGAGCAGTTTTAAAGTGGAGGAAATGGATCTTCTCTTACAGCAACTGATGATACTGCTAATTGGGTGAGAGATTATCTGGATAAATGTTCAAGCTATCAACAGTACACTAAAAAAGAAAGGGATCCCTACTGTAATGCATATCTTTGTATTGCTTTTTATATTTAAATATGCTTAATGACACAGGTATTCAAGAGTGTGCTGTAACATGTACTGTTCTTTATTTGCTCTCTGTAGTAACTGATGATTTCAAGTTGGGACTGGAAGTGTCATCCTTCTTGACAGCATTAGTGTGATCCAAAATCTCATATGGTAATAGTTTTTGATAAAAGCAGTGACTGGATCACACTAAAGCATTCAATACCTTGATGTTATAAGAGCAAGAATCAGCTTTTTATGTGTCACTATGACATAGCAGCTCCTCAGGATCTGTACAGGATTAATTCATTTTGTCAAAGTACACAGTCTGTAGAAAGAGGCTGGTTTGGAAAACTTCACCTATGGCTTTTGCCTGTCAGAGCAATACTTAGTGCTATACAATCATGGAACAGTTAATTTAGGAATAACAGCTTTTAATTAATGGACAAACTGAGTATTTTTGACTTGTGTTTCTTGTGTTTGAGATGATGGTTATGCGAAGACCTGTTTTTCTTAGGTGTAATTAGCTGTTAGAGAAAATCAGTATTCTGAGTTGGATCTTTCTCTAGATGCTCAGAATTTCAGATGTGCTTTCAGAGTACTAGGTTTTTGCAGTTTACTGACTCTTCTGGCCTGAGACCTAAGTTCTCTCAGACCACTGTCATCGGTTCTTGCATGTATGTCACAGCATGGTTCCCTAAAAGCTTTTTGTTGATATAAATAGCCTGGGTTATTCCACTCCCTAACAGCATACAGAGTCCTGCTGGTGTGCTGGATAATGATTTAGCGGCTGGATGGAAGACTTGTTACTCGTCTTCTGTTCCTGGCCTTGAGGAAAGGACATTCCTAGTTGCTGGAGTGAGAATGTGTACCTTCTCCTCCCCTGTTCTTATTTTTGAAACAGTGGGTCATTTTTATGTCTATCGGTTCTGTGGAGTGCTGCCATAGATTCTCATGTTTGGTACTGACTCTGAAGATGGCTGCTAGGAACTCATACGCAGAGTCAGGGACTTAGCCAGCTGGTTCTCACACTGTGCTTCTCTAAGCTGTGGGTATTTGCAACATAACCTTTCTTAACCAGCTCACTCATCCAGGATTCAAGCTGCAGCTGGATGCATATGCATGTGGTCTGCTGAACAGCCATGTCTGGCAGAAGACCTAGGAAAGCAGAAAGATCAAAGCCCTGTGCTGTAACAGAGGATGTGCCAGCAAGCAGAGTTCTTCTGACACTTGACTCTATGTATGTACTGTGTGACATGAAGCGTAAGGGTAGCACAGAACTGAAGTCTGGTGAACGCGTTTACCAAAAATCAGATTGTTTCACAACGGGCAGCATTCCAATCAGTATTAGCACGATTTCTTTGGAAGGCCTTTGCTTGAAGGTTTGATTTCTCTTAAGCAACCACTGATGGGCTGTTATCATAGCAACAGATCAGTGCAAAGGACTTCAAGTACTTTTTTAAAGGAGAAAATCTTTATTAAGATTGCATATGGCCACATGTGCAGCTGGCTTTATGGACAAGTGTATAGACTAGGTCTAGAAAAAATCCACTCTTCTGTATTCCAGCAGATGAATGACTCCTTTTTTGTCAACATGGCTCCAGCAGAACTTCATCTTGGCACTATATTTCCTTACATGTACTCCTTATCAATCACTGTAGACAGTTTCATGATGTCTTGGGAAGGAGAGGAGAGGCTTTGTCTCAGTGCTGCACAAATTGATTGATTTTTTTTTTTCCCCTCCCCCTCTTGTATTTTCTGCTTATTTGGGTTGTTTCTCAAAGAAATAAAAAGTACAAAATATAAAGATACAAACACTATTGTGCAGTAAATCTTAGGGGAAGGACTTTGCAACTGGTTTAAAATATTCAGTTTAAAATAGAAAAAAAGAGTTTATCTGTGTAAGTAGAGAAGCATTACTCTTGAAAAATTAGCCATATTTCATGATAACACAAAAAGTGTAGTTTCATTTTGTAATCTCTTAAGGCTTTGATGCATTTTCTCTGGTCTGATGCATTCTCTGTTGTCAGTTGAACGAAGTCCCTAGGTATTCTAACCATATTTTTCCTTTAAAAAAGTAAGTATATTTTGTGTTTATAACAGATACCAGAAGTGGTGTCTCTTTTAAATTTTTAAATGGCCCAACAGTGTAAATCATATTTACATGAACAGTTTGACTATGCCCTAAATGGCATAGTCAGCATGGGATTTTCCTCCCCTGCTATGGTGAAACAACAGGGAAGAGGGAGAGCAGTTCAGTCTTCACACCCCTTTAATCATCTGCTGAAAGTGAGATCATGACTTTTTTTTGTGCTGAGAAATAGACTGAGACCACAAGTTTATTCCATTTCATATAAACCACCTGTTTATTTTATAGTAACAACTTTTTGTCTCTGTAATGGGAATTTGCTTTCAGGCAATGTCTTAGCACTGCGAAGTATCATTTCCCCTGACTAATACTTTATTTTCCCTTTAATTTGATGCAAATTTGATGTAGAAGGTTGTAGTCCGCAGAAAACATGGTTTCTTTTCTTTTCCAACTTCCTGTAGGAGTTCTTCATATTTTCTGCAGAGTTGGGAGAAAAATGTAAAGCAATAAGTGAGAAATTGGTGCACCTGGAAGATCAATTGCAAAGTTCTGCCTCCAGAGTTGATGAAGGAGTTATTCATATCCTTTTTGATACAGCTACAGATATGTATCAATCTATGTAAGTATGCATGTGGAATACTTGCCTTTCAGGTTCAAATGGAATACTAGTTTTTAATTTAGATTAAATACATTAAGAAGATGAAATTGATTGTCTTGCTGAGGTGGGTGTTTTTGTTGTAGCAAGTTTTCCTAGAGTGAACTTTCACTGTGGTCTGATTTAGTTGATTTAAACAGAAGTTATTTCTGTGCATGCTGAGATTAGGCACTGAAAAGCCTTTATACTACTGTTAAAATCCTTTTGTTAGTAATGCTCATATAAGTAAATGCCTAGCACACTAAAAGCTGCATGGATACAAGTATCCATGCACCTGCATTTCCCAACATGATTTAGCCGAATTAAATGCTACATCATTGACTCAGATTGTGCATATTGTCACCTGTAGTTTAGGGGGTTTCCCTTTAAAAAAATAAATGGGCAGCAGGTGCATCATGTGTCATCCTATGCAATTTGATCTGCCTCTAACTCCCCAGTGCTAGTAACCAGATAAGATGTTGTCTTATAAAGCACCCGTATCTTTCTGTGCTTCATCTGTCATTCCTTATCTGATTGAAAATTGCTTAACTTTTATGAGGTATTCATTGGGCATTTTTCAAAATTTAAGAGCCCAGAGTGTTATTTCATTTGTAACTTTCATAGAAAAGCTTATCACAAAAGGGATTTTGTTCAGCTAAGAAAGAGAAAAAAATAATGAGAACCGATGGGGCTAAGGAAGATGAGAGTACTTAGCTGGTTAGGTTTTAAAGGAAAAGAGGTGGCAGGCAATGGATAATGAGGAAAGATGAATAAATTCAGGTTGGAGAGATTAATAGAAGAGCCTTTACAGACACCTGAAGGTGATTTGAGGTGAGGAAGGATTCAGTTCCTCCTAACCTGAGGTGGGCAGGCCTGCAGGAGAGGATTTAGAGAAAGGATAATAAGCACAGTGTGTGGAAATACCACTGTAGTTTAGATAATTTGGCATCTATGGCCAGCATATTGCAAAATCCTATTGTAGAAACTTAGTTTCTGTAAAGGTATCAGAATTATAAACTTTAAGGCAGAGAAGGGGAGGAATGTACCAGGAGGTGCTACATCAGAGGGGAGAAAGGCAGTCATTGATTTGTTACTACTTCAAATCTTTCTTCCCTAAATATTTCAATGTACAGATAGATTATTTTCTTGTATATATGACAGACCAGTTTGCAATACTCTTTCAATTATATTTACAGCCTGTGTGCTTGGTTGCATTTATATTTCCCTGATGCTCTTTGTGAGCATTCTTTTCAGAGCTATATGAATGTGTGCGTCTTGTGTGTGTGCAGAGCATCTAATTCCTCCTTTATGCATTTTTGCTCTCAAATAAGCTTTTCTCATTAACCCCGATAGAAGAACATTGAGTTATGGATTCTTTGTAGTGGACTTAAATTCACATTCAAACCACGTAGTTAGGCCTGATTGTGGTTACAGTTTACTAGGTAAGGTGAAATAAGCTGGAAAACTGCTTTTTGATTCCTGAAGAAAATACACTGCAAGTAAAATAGTAGCATTTGTATTTTCTATGGAGTGTGCATATTTCTTTGTAGCTGGTGAAACTACAAGAAGTAGTTGGAAAAATAAAATCTAATCATTGAAAGTTTGAGAAGAGTTGCAGATTAATCTCGCTCTAAGCCACGCTTGTCTGATACAGATCTGATTTCCACTGTTGATGAAATTCAGCTCATGTTATCTAAGTACAGGAATGCACACTGTGATATCCTGGTCCTAGCAAGACCACCAGCCACAAAATGAGAAACCATGTTTAGTACATAGGAACATACAGAGAAAGCAGTTCAGCAATTCAGCTACCCCTTATTAACATTCAGTTGCTATTTCAGAGGTAGTCCAGATCAATGTGCATAAAATGTTACCATCTGGTACGTGTAATTGCTGTGCTATACTTCAAAAAGGAATGAGGAAAAATAGCTACCACAGTGCTACAGACCTGTAGATTGTTTTTTAAGTAAAAACTGCTCAGTGCCTATAAAATAAACTTTCAGTCATTGTAACATGCCTATATTGCAGGAACGTGCCTATATTGCCTCAGTAGAATGATTTACGATTAATAGATGGATCTATTGTTTGCATGGTAGTTTATTTGGTTTAAAATAAATCAACTTCTTATCCCAATATTGGATAAATATTCAGTGTTCATTAAAAACCTGTAGAACTCTTGAGAGCAGGAGCTTAAAGATCTGTGATTGTAATGAAAGGAGGATAAATTTTTCAAACTCTTGTTTGCTGGTTATTTTTGGCCTTCCCAACATCCCCCCCAAAACTGCCTTAAGAATAAATGTTACAAATTGTATTAGGTCAGAAATCTAACTGGGGCTGCACAGATGTAAATTAGTCCTGTCATCTGATTATTAAAAGACTTTTGAAGACTCCACTGAGAAAAATAAATTCCTGATGCTCTTAAGCCATTTGCCAATGTTTAGTGTGTGTCATAGCTTTGATTAATAATTAAGTTTGTATTAGAAGAAAAATCCCAGATGTCATTGTTTTTCATTCTATGTTCTGGTGGCATAGCACACTTAAATCAACCATGCTGCTCATCATAATTGCCAGCACAACCTGAACAAAAGAGAAATCTAGTGCTATTTCTTGGTTCCGAGTATAGGCACAGGCTGACTTGGGATTCTCATTTATTATTGAAGCCTTTCACAGCAAATATTAAACTGTACTTTTGTATAAAAGGCATCAAACAATGGGGGAGGAAGGGGGAAGAAAATCTCCTCTGTAGCACTACGACATATTTGCTAAATTCTATGTAGTATAACCAAATAAACCTACAGAACATTCAATTATGTCTAATTATTGCTGAGTGTATGAAAACAGTCCACATCATTAATTGGAAATAGCAAAGGATGAAAAGCGA
This sequence comes from Psittacula echo, assembly GCF_963264785.1. Classification (NCBI taxonomy): domain Eukaryota; kingdom Metazoa; phylum Chordata; class Aves; order Psittaciformes; family Psittacidae; genus Psittacula; species Psittacula echo. Next base: position 30,278,153 of record NC_137738.1, on the reverse strand, counting down.
CTCATTCTGGTGTCTGCAGAGCTGATGAGAGGTGTTACTTTCCTGACAGTAAAGGCTTGGAATTCCCACTAAAATTAAATGGAGCCTATATTGCAATTTCACAGTCATTTTTGTTCTTAATTAGCAGTTACATTTTGATAGACAATTTGAATGCTTGTAATAGTTCCTCCTGGTGAAAACGCTTTTGTTGGAAGAAACCTGGCTGGACTATTATTATAAAAACAATCTGCATTTGTCATCCTTAAATGGGCATTTTAAACAGTTTATTTGAAATCGGAATTTTGTGCCTGTTCATTAGTCATTGCAGGTCACTTTGCTAACCCTTCACCTTGATCATATGGCAGGATCCATCAAATCTTGCTTTACACCAGAGTAGGTTTTCAACAGAACCAGGAGTGTGGAATCTCATCCTGGGTGAACCTGCACTAAATGTTGGGATCCTACAAGAGTGAGAGGTGTCAATGGTGCCCTCTTTGATTTTATTTTAGACGAGAGGAGGGTGAGCTCTTTCCACTGTGTGTCACATTGAGAGAACGTGGTTCCACTTGTTTATGTATGATGGAAGTAGATCAGTGTATTTATACCCATGTGCTGCAGCTTCTTTGCCCTCCATTTTGTTTTACAGTATACTCTTAGTTTCTAACCTTTCCTATAGGAAGGCAACTGTTTTGTAATACCTGCTTTTTGTCTCTTTTCCTTAAACATTTGAGCTGAGAAAATAAAAGATCGTCGATGAGCCCATTTTGTCTAAAAATGAAGTCTGCCATAATTAGCTCTGCTTTGTATCATGTTGCTAAAGTGTTTTAGAGAAAGAAAGTCAAATAGCTGAAAAGCTACAGTCAAGACAACATTAGAGCTGTGGTATTGTCACAGAATTTGGATTGTGTTTATGTGAAGCTGTTCCTAAATACTTGAATTTACTGCTTATGAGACATTGAAGAGATTTTGCCAGTATTTCACAGGAAGATAGCAGGACCACAAAATGTTCCTAGTTGAAACTCATTTTGGCTTCTATTTTGATACTGGCTCAATATTTGCAGCATTGGGGCTGAGAATTTAAGCATTAAGGACATATTTGCATGTGGATCCATGCAAAACTAGGGTGTTTTTTTCCATATTTAGAATGGGGGAAGTTGTTTATCCAGACATAACCTCTGTATATGTATAGTGATTCAATGCTGAGCCCTATACCATATATTTTTCCTAGCTATACTGGCTTATTTTGACAGTTACTGGTCTACAGCTGGCTGTGGTATTATTTATGAGGTTACTGAAACTTGCTGCAGTTAGACTATGCAGTCATCTTTCTTGTCACTCCATCTTCCTGTTGGTTAAGAGTTTCTTTCCCTGTCTTCTTAATTTTCATCCATCCTTCAAGGTTTCTTATCCACTGGCACCGAAATGTTTAAATTTTGCTTTTTCTTTCTACCTGAAAAGAGATTTTGTAATAGTTTAGGATATTACAAATAACAGCATGTAGCCAGAAACTGCACATCAGAAGTAATTAAATTTCAGAGGCTTCCTGGTGCTCATAAACTGAAGAATTTCCATTCTACCAGTTGGGTTTTCAGCAGAGTCTCATGATTAAGTTGCAGAGGGGTGGACAGTCCAGGACTGCTCATAAGAAGACAATAATGTTTTTTACTTCAGAGGAGATGCAAAGCATAATTAATTTGTCCTTGTATGGTGCTTTGAGATCCTAGTATGGTGCTTTGAGATCCTAGGAGAAGTTTTATGTGTGCTATTACTTGTAATAACAGACATAATCCTGTTATATTAATAAGAGCTGTTCAGAAACTAGAAGTGTGCATGAATACTCCTGATGAATGTATTAAGAGTAAAACATCATAGTAAATGTATGTAAATATACAAAGATGAAAGTTTGAGGACCTGATAACAGAATCAAAAGCAGACAAAATGCTTTTCAAAGGCATAACTGTGACTGCCTGAAATAGCTATGATTGGTATAGCTTTCCCATGGTCCTCTCTAGTCACAGTTTTTCAAACATAGCAGCTCACTTTTTACAGTTACATAACCTGAGGGTGTCTTTTTTTCTTGACGTTGCATTGACATTGGGGTCAAGTAAAACAACTTTTCATAATGGATGAGCTTTGTAAAGGATAAAGCCTGTCCTTGTGCGTCATCCTTCCTGTGTGTTGTATTTTTGAAATGGAGTTGTTTCAGTGTCAGCCTGTTTCATTTCCCTTGAAGTGAGTTTCTGGCTCTCTCAGAGATCATTTGATGACTTACTGCTAGAAATGAACATATTTTTCTCTCTCATGGCCTGCTTGGGTTAACCTTCTGGGGTCCTTGCCTTTCAAGCCATACCTGTACAGGAGGCCTCAGTGTGGAAGGGGTGGTCCCTGGGGCTTGTTCACAAGGGCTTGCTTGTTGGTTCACAGCTTCAGCAGGCTCTAACTTGTATCGTGTTTGCTTTGCTCTCCACATAGTGTAATCTGTGGAAGAGAAAATAAGGTTGGTTGTGTCATTTGATCTATACCCAGTCCTTGCACTTGATTCAACAATGGATAGTCTCACTGACAGAAGATTATCAGTAGCAAGGCTGATATATTGATAGTACAAACTATGCTTATTCCCAGGAGAGAGTAGTCACCAGAACAAAAAGCTGTACTGCCTAAGAAGCTATGCCACTTTAAAAATCATGTGTGTCTCAGCAGTTGCCACTAGCTCCCATGCATATCCTGCCTTCATCTGCCAGTCTGTTCACTGCTGCACCCCTCATGTTCTCATTCCTGCTATCTTGCCTCTCATTGTGGAGCTGAGGAATGAGAGAAGTGGAAGGTCTCCTAAGAGGCCGATCCATTAGCCGTAGTTTTCTTCCCGAGTGCCTTGCAGGAAATCCGAAATACACAATGGCAAATAAAATGTGGAAAACTCTCTTAACCAAATGAAGTATATTTACTGAATTATCAGATGCATTTCTGGTGGCCTTTCTCCTTTTCATGCACAACTGCATAACCTTGCTGCTGCTAATCTCTTTGCTTTTCTACTTGTTCAAAACATTCACTGTGAGACCTCCTATAGCTTTATATTTGTGGTTTTTTGTGCTGTAATTATACTGATAATTCGGCTAAGATTAAAGCTTTCTGGAGGTAGGTAAGTAGAGCACAAATTTTCTCTGCTATAAGCTAATTTTGCTACTTACCTAGCTTCCCAACACTCCTTGATTGCACACATTGCTGAGCTTGCTAGAGCCACACAAGCTGTGGTTGCTTGGCTTACATCTCAGACTGCTCCTGCTGCCCTGTTGCCTTTATCTCTGGGGTCTGATCCACTCAGGTCTGTGGCTCTGGCTTAGAAGTCCACCCTCCACCCAGTAGGCAGTTTGCAGCTAGTGCTGCTGCCTGCATGGTACAAGTTCTTCATCTCCTTCCTTCCCCTGAGAACAATATCCAAGCAGTATCCCCCATCCTGTTCCTCTTTTAAAGTGCTAAATAATGCTACTTGAGAACTCCAGTTTGCCTGGATTTTTTTTTTTTTTCTTTTTGAAAGCAAGTGTGAGAAATGTATTAATATTTAATCCTAACAATTTGGAAGAACTTGAAGCTACAATAAGATAGCCATGGCCATCTGTTGTGAGCAGCAGAACAAGAATTTATTTAATAACTTGGAAAGAGAAGAGGGACTGCCAATCACCTATAGATTTATTCCTTAATAAAGCTTGCACAGTCTCTGCAGAGGGAGATCCAGGTGGTGAAGGAGGCACTCCAGACAGTGCTCATGCAACTTCAGCCAGCAAGGGAGGCAGAAGAAAAGGCTGGAGACTTCCTCTGTGACAGCTGGTGTCCAGGAAAACAAGACTTGAAGGAATAATGAGCAGAAAGAGCTGGTACGATGACATTAATTCACAAAGGGCTGCTTTTAGTAACTGAATACTGTTTTACCAAGCCTCAGGGATCTCTTCTCTCCCTGCATAACTAATAACTAAATCAATTATGGAGCAACAGAGCCTGGAGGTCTATCATCAGAAGTATGCTACACAGGCTCACATGTTCTGGCACAGATTGGGAAACAGCTTTCAGAGCAGAGCAGCCCCTGTAAATGTGTAGATTACAAATTGATACATTTCAAGTGAGTCTGCAAAGTTGCCTTTAATGTCAGTGAAATGTTCTCCTTGAAGACTCATAAACAGTATCTGTCTTCCTTACTCATGGATTTTTATCTCTGATTTTAAAATGTAGCATTGAAGCTGGAACATCGAGTATTTCTTGAAAACTAGCTGTAAGAACAACTTTTTTTTTTTTTTTTTTTTTCCTCTTCCTGTGGCTTTAACAGCTTTCTTTCACTGAATGCATTTTCACATTCCTGCAATAATTAAATCAATAGGATGAAATTCAAGCTAACAGCGTTCTTTCAACTGAAATTTGGACCTCATTTACTCAGTGGTATTGAGTACAGTGGAGGTAACTAACAGCAACCCCTATAGCAGTAGCTTAACTCGCTTCATTTTACGTATTAATATAAACTTGCTTTAGTATTACAGGGGTTGTAAAGCACAAAGAATTATTACATTGATAATTTGTCTACCTTAAATACTGTATGAATATGTCATTATGTCTCCTTGTAAAGATTATTACTACTATTATATTACTTCGATCTTCCTTATGAACTTCAACAGGAATGCAGATTTTTTTGCGACAGACAGGTATATGTATATATACGTAAACATGTATTTTTATAGGAAATAAAACCCGTACTCAACTGAAGCCAACTAATATAAATGATCTATACTTAAATCATTGTTCAAAACAGTTAATGCCTTTAGGAATTCATCAAGTACTCTTACTTGGATACCAGTATATCTCTGATGTCACAAAAAAAAAAATCTGCTTCTGCCATTTGTTGCAGGGGGAGAATTTAAAAAGGAAATCTGGTTTGTTTTTTTTTTTTTATTAAGCCAATAGATGAAGAAAACATCTTGCACCTCAGTACTGTACTTTTTATACCATTGCTCTGACATTTTTAGGATTACTTTTTTGTTCTTCTTGAATTACTTATTTTACAGCCACATTGTGAAGGTTTTGACAAATTTGGAAGGTCATTGGACTACTAGCCCACTAAGATTGTGTTCAATTGCTTTCTGAGTTTTAACACTAGTTGAAACTTCTACCTCAATGTTAAGGATAGAAGGGAAAAAAGTTCCAGGCAGCCAAGACACACAACAGGATTATAATTGCATCCAGAAGCATATGGTTGTCAAAGCAAAGCTCAGGTGGTTGCTGTAGTCATCAGATCCTCAAGGTGGAATTGCAACCCTGTAATTCAGAACATGGTTGACTTTTCTTTTTGTGTAAAACATGAGCCAGCATCCTTGTTGTGGGTAAAGACTTTTGGATCTTCACCTTGCCTGGACTGTGCCACTCAATTCCCATCCCCAGTTTCAAATGGCAATCTCTTGCTGCTCCTCTCTTTGACCAGTTCTTTCTCCAAGCTTTTCTGGACAGTCCCTGTTCAATACCTACATCCCCATAGCAGATTTGGCACTTTCTGAAATGCACCTAGACAGATAAACAAGGCATTTGTCTCCAGCTCAAGGCAGCCCAATTACCATGGGTAACAATTGGCAACCCAATTACCAGGTGCCTGTGGCACCCTGATGTTCACCCCATACACAGGACCAGCTCCCATCGTTTGGAACCCACCTGAGTTCAGGTAAACAGCAAAGAAAGCACACTGACAAGATCAATCTCTTACAAGTGTTTCCTTAAGACCTGTAGAACCTTCTTGTGGGTTAACACCACAGAGGGCCCAGGTACTGAGTTTCTAGCTATGAGCTCTTATATAGGACGGTGACAAGATGATGGCCAGTACACTAAGGTTGCATGACCCTTCTTCTCCCACACAGAGGGGCGTATGGAATTTTGTCCTCTGAATAAGTAGTGCCCACAATGTAAACAGTTGGCAGGCCCTGTAAGTGCGTGCCTTAGAGCCAGCCAAGCATGAAGTCTGCTTCCTTGCTCAGCAACCATCACAGGGGCAGGAGAACAGCACCTTCATTCTCACTGCCCCTTTCTTGAAGACATTCCCACTCAGTTAAAAAGCCCGTGTGGCTTTTGTGTTTCAGAGCACTGCTGCATTTTAATAAAAACTCAACCTATGCAACCACTTTAGTAAGACACTGAACTCCTAAGGAGAAGGAAAACTGAATCAGTCATCATTCATGTCATATTTGTCTCTGTTAACATTTATTTTATACATAATGTGGACTACTATAATTTATTATTCCATTAACTTCACTGTTTGTTGTGGGAAGTTAGAGCCAGTAATCATTCCTTTTCTCAGACATGCTGTATAATAAGCATACTTAAAGGAAGGTATACTATGCAATGTATTAGCTGCCTTTTATTGGTGGGTAGAAAACTTTCAAATAAAGAGAAGAATGTTTTTAACTAACCCGATGCCTGTTTACATTCTCTGCAGCATACAAGGCTTTAGAAATTTCATCCTGGGGAGGTGGGTGTGGATGAAGAGGGGAGGAGAGGAGAAAGAAACCACGTGCGTGACTGTTATTTTATTGTGCTGTTGACAGCAGCAACGCCTCTGCTTGGGAAATTCTATGATGCCTTCTGGAAGCAGTCTATAAAGATGCATTCAAGACCAGAGTCTCACAGCAAAATGTAGCTATTTTCATTGTGAAAGGAAGAGAAATAGCATGCTGTGAGCTACACAGACAGATAAACCTGGTGTGATGAGAAGTAAAAGAGCATCTGCGGTATCCCAAGGACGTGTTTCACATATGCTTGCTAGGACTCCATCACCTCCAGGTGAATTCAAGTCCTACCACCTGCAAGCAATGATTCTCAACAGAAATAAGCCTCTTTCTCATTTCTGAGCAGGGTGCTCTCCTTATCTAAGACCCCAAGCCCTCGAAGTTTTGAGGAGTACACAGACAGGCATACAGGCTTTGTGTGTTAAGCCTTTGCACATCAAAGGAATCATAGAATTGTTTAGGTTGGAACCTTCACCAGGTTCTTTGCTCTTCCAAAGCATGTGCAATAGACTGCTTGAGGAAAGGTGCAAGATGAGAAAGCAGCTCACCTCAAGCAGTCCGTTGCATGTGCTTTGGAGGAGGAGGAGTTAGTTATGTTTAATACACACCACCAACACCACCCCCAGCCATGTACAGACATACTCAAGGGACTAAAGGAGAAAGCAAAGAGGGGACAGCACCCCAAAGGGTGTTTAGCTCCAGCCCAGTATTCTTTTTCACAATCAATTAGCTAATCCATTCTTTTTAAAGCATGACAGCTCAGACTTTTGCTATCATTACTTGTTAAATCAAGATAAGCACGTCTTTTCTAGAGCAATGGAGAAGGCAGTTCAATAATGGATCCCAGATAGTGCTGGAGAGAGCTCCAGGGTAAGATTAGAATAAACCTCATGTGTATCCTCTTTGTTTACTATCCTCTTATAAATGAGACTGGGACCAAGAGATTTTTTTTTTAGTCTCAGAGATTAACATGATACAAAGACGCTCTAAAATACTATGCACATGTGGATATTTTTCTGTACTGTTTATTAAGGAAGATAGTAGAAGTTTCTAGAGAGATTAAAAAAAGAAAAAGTAAGAAAGGCCTGTGAATATAGGAGATTCTTTCTGAACCTGAAAAGCAGCCAAGCCAGCAGCCACAGTAAAGCATTTCTCTCAAATTTCTAACGAAGGCTTGAGTATGAGGCCTGGGAAAAGAACATCTGGGGTTGAGTGAGTAAGGAAATGTCTGAGTTCTTCACATGCATGGCATTCGGCCACTCTTTCCTGGTTTTCTTGTCTGGAAAAGCAGCGTCCTACGGAAGGGGGTGTTGCGGTATTGTCAAAGACACACACAAGGTCAGTACATCACTAGGCTATTTGTTCTTATAATCATCTGCAAAGTTGAACAAATAGTTTATAATAAGCAGCCACACAGGAATACTAAGTGGAAAATGAGAGAAAATATTAAAATAATCAGAGTCACAGCTAGGAGACACAGGATTGGTCTGACTGGAGAAATGGAAAATTAAGAGACCTTTCCACAGTGACAATCCAATTTACAATAAGAAAACAACCTCACATGTTTTACTTTTCTGACAATGAGGCTATGAAACACCAAAGGAAACACTTCTGGATTTTCTTACCAAGTAGGCTCAAGATTTTATGTGTATCAGCTCAATCCCAAGACCTATAGCTTGTGTACACTCTCAGGCTTCCCTCTAGGAGCACCCCAGTGCCAGCAGCCTGGAGACAGGTACAGCGCTGGATATAGGAGCTCCTCCAGGGCTGTACTGGGAGTCAGTGTCACAAGAACTGGCTTAGAGATACCTGTTCCACTTCTTGGGGATTGGGAGGGGCAATAGGGACACATCCATCTCACTATTTCTGTGCTCTTCTAGAGACTTAAAAATTTTGTTTTCCTATTGTTTAAAGCACATTTCAGAAAGTTCCTTGTGCATCTTTCATGAAATTTGAAAGGACCAGGATTAGTTTCTCCTAGCTCTAATACAGTAAGGTCAGGCAATGGGACCTGCTTGTTCTTGGCTGTTGTCTGATGAGTTTGGATCAAAGTTTACTCCTGTAATTTCAATAACCAGAGTTCCTGGAGCAGCTGCTGACTGGTCGACCAGGCTACTTTCCCCCACTTAGATGGCAATGCTGAAGAGCAGGAACATAGTATTGGCACCTGCACACAGCACTGACAAGACTTTACAAATGGTGCCAACTTCACTGACCCCACAAAATGAAAGCGGACAAGGTTTCAGGTAAAGGGGTACAAGAATGGCTGAGATTAGGAAAATCAAACTTTCTCACAACAGACCAGCAAAGCTGGTAACCAGTAACTTAGCCAGCTAAAGACCAAAATGTGACTCACTTGCATCCTTTAGTATTTACATTGGGGAAGATTTCCAGTGCCTATTGGTAATTTCATTTAGCAGAATCCTCCACAACAGGAAAATAAGACATTTCTAGGGAGGGCAAGAATTGACCATTGGAGCAAGAAACTGTCTCAAAGTTAAACCAAGCTTGGGATTTTATTTTTTCCTTCTTTTCTGAAATTGTGAAGAAAGCCCTCCTGCATCCCAGATGAAACACATTTGATTCAGGAAGCACCACAATGCAGTTTCATACATGCATGATTCGGATGCCACTGACAAGTAGGCACAGTGCTTTACCTTAAATATAGGCATTATCTTTAGTGGCTTTGAAAATAAAAAGGGCACAGAAAGAAAACATGCTTTTTTTAGCAGCAGAGGTAGACTTGGCAGACAGGGCAGCTGGGTGTCTGCAAGCTGCAACAACCTATTTACCTATTCTTTGATCTTGACATTAGCTCAAAAGGGCAAGTGAAACCAAACATTAAGGAAGGGCTTATTGTAAATCTTTCCTGGGATGCCAAGACTAAAGCTATTACAAAATGGTTCAGAGCCTGACTAGGCAGGAGCCAAGGGTTTCAAGCCAAATTCCCTCTTTCCTTAGGGCCAGCAGGTTAAACGTGGCTGGGGGCACATTTCATGATGCAGAACCAGGCAGAATGGGGTGATGCCCACACTGGGCTTGTGTCTGGGAGCAGAGGCATTGCTCAGCACTTGCACTGTGCTCCAGCCTAACAGGCAGCACAGCTGTTTGCAGCACTGCACAACATCCTCTGCAAAAGAAGAAAACCCAGAGAAAACCAACCAGCACCACAGCCATCAGGCACTGCTTGGTTTGGCTCCAGTGCTGGCATTTGATCAACCTATTGCCACTCGTTTTCATTAAGTGAGAAGGAAAAAGTGAAGAGAGCACCCTGCCTCTCACAGCCATATGTGATTTGTCATTGCTAATTCTCTATGAGCTGTAGCAAGTGAAGCCAGTTTCTTTCCATTAATCCTGACAGGAAACATTTCTTCTTTGCCTTCCCATCAAGTACCCCAAAGTCTTTGAGTGAATATGTGCTACAGCTTACCAAACCCCCAGCTCTCCTTGAAACTTCTCCTTAGCATCCTGAACAGAAGACAGCAACACAGAGCAGCTCTTCCAATACAGTATTACTCCCTGGTTATGACATGGGAACAGTAAGGCATCACAGCTTTATTTCCTTCTTTTTACTGTGTATGTTTTTTATTATCCTGAATTGGAAATGTAATATTGATTAGGTCTTCTTAAATATCAATGCTTAGTAATCCTATTAAGATAAAGGTCTTCTGTAGTGGAAAATAAAAGAAATGAAGCAGCAATGGTGTCTCCTAAAAGATAAATAAATCACCAGGCCTGGTTAATGTCTCCTCTTCTGCAGCCTTAGTTCTTGGGCTTTAGAAAGTTCTTCCCAGAAGATATATTGTGGCCAGGGGGACAATCATTCAGGGATTTCTTTATTCACTTTCCCTATAAATTGGTAACAGACCCTGCTTATCTTTTGCAAAAGATATTGGAAAGCATCAAGTTTTGCCTCTAAAACTATTAATGATTACCGGATCATTTATTATGGGAGGTGGTATTAAGCTCTAGGAGTTGAATCAACAGGAGAAAATAATCCCAACTCCTGTGTACAGACAGTCCTGTAATACAGCAACCTAAGCAAAGAGGCTTATGTCTCTTGGTAAGGAGCTCCCAGGGTGGTTATCCTTCCCTTCAGTCAGTCTACCCCTGGATAAAGGCTTAGGCAGGCAGATGTACTCTACATTCATCCCTTTAACACCTTTAACATATGGTTTATGCATGTCCTAAACAGTGAGCAGATTTGAAAGAAAGGAGCTAATTTCGCACTGGAATTCAAGTGTTTTTCCCCCCTGTCTGCTAGTCATCTTTTCATTTCAGCTCTTTCATTTCCCTGCACAACATTTTGCCTCTGCCGTGGGCTGCATCTCAGCTCAGAGACATGGGTGGTTGTGGCAGTCCTCACCCCTGCACTCCGCACATGTTCGCAGGCACGCACACACATGCTCACACACACTCAGTCCAAGGGACTAAACAGAGCTTCACCTTGTTTCCTTTGGGTTGAACACTGTTGAAACGATGTTTAGGAGAGGCAAGCATGCCTGTCAGGGATTAAGGATCCACAGAGGTGAGCTCAAAGAAAGCTGTTTTCAGCAGTCTCACACACATCTGCCTCTTCAGAAGTTGAGGCCAGCCCGACACAGAGCAGAGCTGTTTGTCTGTAACCACATGCCCAAAGCATCTATAAAATCTTCGCCTTATCACTGCAGAAGCACTGACAAAACACCACCAGATTGGAAAGAAAGCTTAGTTCCACTGGCTGAAGTGGGAGGCAGAAGGTACAATTTGGGCAGGCAGGAGTTCACCCTGCCAGTTCCCCCAGAGGAGGAAGAGCTGCACGATCCCGTCAGCACCCAACACGCCTGAGCTACTGTGCTCAGGCTTTCATGGGGGCTTATCAGCTGCAGTAACAAGTTCACACACCCCCTTTGAAAGGGCAAAGCAAACTCATCTGCCTGGAAATACAACAAAACCAAACTCACGAGTCAAGGACAGTCTGGTTCTCCATCTGGCCCTATCAAAACTCAGCTGTATGATCACAGGCTTTCTGCCCCAAACTGTACCAGGCTCAGATATAGTTAATATATCAGTCCTGTATGGTTACTGTGTAGCTCAGTTACTAGTTGTGAAGGATTTCAAACAGGAGAGATGAACTTCTCATACCTGATAGGCAACTACAAGTTATCCAAATAACCAGTAATGCTGCCCAGCACTACTCTCATTGAAGAGGGATGAAAGGGGAGAGGTTGCTTTCGCTCTGGGGTTTTAAACACATTAATGCTTTTGAGGATGTAAACTCAAGCCCCTAGTAAATTTTATCAATGCCCTCACTATAAAAACAGAATGCTGTCAAGGCTGTCCAAGCTGAACTTTCTGGTCTGTCTTCCTTCACTAATCCTAGGATGAAATCCACATACCTCTCTATTCTTGCCAAACTCAACACTCGCTGCTGGCTGTCAGGTCTCCTGGCCAGTCTGTCCCCTGTGCAAAGACACACTGTTCACGTGGCACAGGATGTTCAGACCCTTTTTTCGGTCTGCATCTCTTCTGACTTTGGACACCACTTTGATTTTCAAAATGCCAATAGTGAAGTTTGGGGTAAAAAGCACCCACAAAGTGTCATGGTCATCTGCAGTTAGGCAGAGATTTATGTGATCCTGGGTTGATAAAGAGGAAATTAAGCTCATAAGATACCCTCCATGAAGCACATGACATAGAAGACAGACTCCATGAATGCACAAACAGCACTGCCTGTTAGAGGTCAAGTCTTTCCTTGTGAACTGGTGACAAGATTCCAACCATATGCTCTTGCAAATCTCTGTCACTGAATGCAACTTCATTCTCACCCAGAGTGAGCAAGTTGCCCTAGCAGGAGCCTCAAGTACAACATCAAATGCCACTACTTAACCTCCAGCCATTGGCCAAGAGGTTACGGTGCTAGCATCAAGTCTCACAAAAAGGCAGAACAATTTCTCCCATGCTATTTTTGGGTAGAAGGAGAACGTGACAACTTCTGCTCATGTGGAGGAACAAAACTGATTTGCGTTTGGGAGGGACTTGGACTGAGTTTCAGAAAGTGCCACGTACACAGGTGAGTCCAGGGAGCAGCTCCACTTCCCACAGCCTGATGCTGATTTTCAGCTGCTCTTTCCACCTGCTGATGCCCTCTGGAGTTTCCCCTTGCAGATATACAGCCTCTTTCATAGAGGACACAGTATAAGATTTTATATCATGGGCTGTCAAAGGGAAAGCTTCTCCTTCATACATACATTCAATACAAGCTTTGTATTATAATATAACACATTTCCACCCCGCCCTCTTCTAGGCTAAACACTGAGTCTTGAACCAAATCCCACCTGCCCTTCCAGGCATGGCAGCAATTTGACTGCTTTAAAACACAAATAAGAGGCAAAAAAAAAAAAAGCCCAGAAAGTAAAGTGGACTGCTCTGTTAAGAGTTTCCGATCTGTCAAGTGTTCCCTACCACTTTTTGTCACAAGTCAAAGTAATCCTTTAAGAGGTTTTGCTAGAGGGAGCATTACAGTGTGCAGGATCATATAGAGGTCTCCAAGGAGAGTCACAAAGCAATACCAGCAGAAAAGCCGAGGCAACAGGCATGCCACTGACATGGCTCTCAAATTCTGCTCTTAAAACATTAGGGAAACCTGAGATTAGACAAATACTCACACAGGATCCTTATAATGGCAGCCAGTAAGTGCATTTCATTTCTGAATTGCATCTTTACAAGCAGCACTGACCCAAATATAAGATTTAAGCACAGGAAACAATTCACTGCCCCTTTTGGAGTAAAAACTGAGCTGCTTAAGGAAAGCTTGACCTAAGGTGATAAGATAAAAAGCTCTGCCATCTGCAACCATGTCCCTAGAGCATCTGAACTCTTGCCTGGGCTCCTTGTGTGTGTCTCTCCTTTGAAACTGATGTAAGACAGTCCTCTCTTAGCTCATCTGTTTCAGGCTCATAAAATAATAGGAATGACGACATTTGTCACTGAAACTCTGCACCAGAAGGTAGTCAGTGCAAAGTAAAGCACAAGTCTGGCTTCTCCAGCTCAGCTCAGGAACAGATGTGAAGCTCTCAGAGGGCGATAGGAACTTGCTCTTCCTGCAATAAACAGAAAGCAAACTCAGGCCAGATCCTGCAAAATTGCTACAGATTACCCATGAGTGTGACACTTTTCATCCAGTGAGGCACGAGATGCGAGGCAGGTCCCTGCAAAGGGCACAATTTAGCATAACTTACTTCATGGGTCACTCTGTGTAAGGGTTTGTAAGACCCCAGAGCACATCATGCATTTCAGGTGATGGCAGCACTGCCATCGGTGGATTTGCTAAGGAAAATACTACCTTAGATTTTTTATTTCACCTCTCATCCAAAAAATGTTGTGAATATTTTCTTGTCAGCTGAAACAAAGTTCCTGTTGTAAAGGGTGTAAGGAATTATTCTAATGTGGGGATGCTGCCCAACTGTTTTAAAAAGGAAACATGTAGTCCTCATTTTCCATCACAATAATGGGATAAATGTAAGTCAGCAACGCTAGAGATCACTTGGGAAGAGCAAGGTATCGTTTTTCCAAACCAGGAAAAATAATGTCTTCAGCCATCTCTTGAATTAAATATTCACAGTCACAAAGCAGTGAGGACCCCTATTCTCAGCAGTCTTATCTATCATGACAGAGGTGGTTACATATTCATACGTAATGCTTGCCCACACTGGTCCACAGCATTAGTCACTGCCATCACTCTGTCAGTAGCAAGACAGTGCAGAAGGTGGTGTAAGTCCTTTATATATTGTGTTACGTGAATTAATGATCACAATAAAAATAACAACAAAAAAACCCAACCCTGCTACCTTATTGAAAAAAGGAGCTGAGGTAAAAAAAGAGGAGATGAGCTCAACCACCATCTCCTCACACACCTGGAGTTAGCAGCAATATTATTCATGTCAGACTACTTTGTGTGGAACAAACTTCATGCTTTGTGTCAAACCAAGGACAGTAACTTTCTTCACAGGATTTTCACCCTTGCAAACCTAGCACAGAATAGTCACACAGCCTCCTTCACCCAGGTTCACCGACCAAGACATAAAAAATTGTGCCCAGATGTGGAGCTAATCCAAAGAAACAAGGGTCCCCCACCATTTGCCTGGTCTGCACAGGCACAGGTAGCTCCTGCTGAGAGAGTTTCCTCTCCCTACTGCTCATTTCCATTCTGCACACACTGGAGACATCTTTCTCGCTCCCCACAGATCCTCTAAGCCCAGTTAATAAAATAAATACTGTGAGCTTGCCAAGCAGCAGCTCACTCCACGGCAGCAAAGAAACCCTCCATGCAACCCGTTCAGCAGCAGGAGCAAGGAGCTCACCATTCCCACTACTGGCTCTCATCAGCTTCACATTGAGAGGAGAAGGGGGGGATTGTCCCACCACTGACCCACCAAAACCAAGAGAAGTGAATGCAAACGTCAGCTCACAGACAGATGTACCATGTTTCATGCAGAAATCAGGGCAGAGATTGTCTAGATGAGGGCTAGATAATCAGGACTCTCCAACCCACCCTGCAATTCCCTCTTTGGGGTGCACAATATTCCCAGCTAATCTGCAGGGTTGTTTTCTCTTTCCCCACCACACAGCCCTTTGGTACTATTCATTCCTATATGCACATACAGGACCCTGTTTTCATCATGACATGGGCTAATTAACCAATTCTGACACAGTAATTAGCTGGTAAAAGTAGGTCTACACTTTCTTATTTAACACATCAGTGCTGTAGTTCTTGCACCAGAGAAGCTTCGGAGGGCAGCTGGGCACATTTTGGATGGCCATGCTGCCTGCTGCACTGCAGCTTGCCCCACTTGCATGGCTCCACAATGCTGAAGAGCCGCTGTGCACACAGTGACAGGGTGCTCTGCATCAGGAAACATAAAGAGACATGGCAGGACCAAAGCAAAGACCATATCTACATCATAAATCACTTCACTGGTGTGTTCCAGATACGCTTTTGGGCCAGATCACACTTTAGCACATCAGGCATGTTTTGTATGAGAGCTCTGACACATCCGTATCTGTGTTAGATGATGCTTAGCCAGTTTAAAAGTAGCTCGATGAAAGCCACAGAGCCCATAAGCCTGTTTTGACTCAGTAGCCACATCACACAGGTCGTGGTGCCAAACAGTCTGCAAACAAAAAGTAACAGCTCTATCAAGCCCCACTGAATCTGGGAACAGGATGAGCATCCCCTGGAGTCCTGGGGATACATTTCACATCCCATTTTGAACCACAGATATCAGTTTACCCTGCAAATGCTACCAAGTTTTAAATATCAAATGTTCTGCATGAACATGATATTTCTCCTCACCTTCTCCCACTCCCCACCCTCAGGGCCATATTGCCCTCCTCTCTATTTCCAGCTTGCAGACTTCTTAATGAAGCTTCAGTATTTCTCTTAACTCTCTGGTCAGCACTGGATAGACACCAGTGCAGATGCACGGTGTGACTGAAACTGAGGGAATGTTTTATTTTGGAAAGGTAGTTCTGAACTTTGTCAGGAAAGAGAATATTGACTAACCTGGGGCAAGCCAGGACCAGTACCCACTCTAACATCCATCAGTTTACATATTCTGAATTAGGAAATGTGGCTGTTTGGAGGCCAGTAAGCACTAGACAGGTCCAGCCATGGTTCTAAGCCAAGAACTACATCCACCTCCTCCTGTAACCTTCACTAGAGGTATTGAATCCCAGTGCCACTGAGATTAATGGCAATTTACAATAGATGGGGTCTGGAACACAGGCTGGCCGCAGATCCCTGGATCATTTCCTGACTTTCAGCCTGATAAAGGACATTTAGTGGGCCTGGGGAGGGTACTGAGGGGCCCATCTACATTTGCAGAGGAACACATGAAACTTGCTGAGAGAAATCCTGTTATTAGCCACTATGAAGACACCTCTATCTCATAGCAGATGGCAGCATCACATACTGAAGCATTTTTTAAAGTGCTTTATATGCCAGGAAGCAGTCACATCAGGTTAGCAGTTCACAAGTACGCTGGAGCTCAGAAATTCAGTTACTGCTGTTCCAACACTTCCCAAATAGTACTTGTGAGCCCTGGTTCCCCTCAATAACTATATTGCTATTTCCCTGCCCCCTGTAGCTAGAAGATGCCTCTTATGTGTTTTCACCCTCCAACATGGATTCCTACAAAAACCTAACTTTTATAAAGTCTCTGTTGGATGGGTTACTCCACAGCACAACTCATCTGACCACCCTGCCTGGTTTAGTACATCTTCAAAGATAACACATTGAATAGATCCAGGGTCCAACAAGTTATGGGCACAGAACCCACAGGAATGTGACCTCCACAGGCTGGCTTCAGTCCACATTAATAATATAAACTTTGTAACATAAAACATAGTTCAGACAAATATTGAACTGGTGTTACCGCACTGCTGTTCCCCAGTTAAGCAAGAAGGGTTCAATGCTACAGGTGTGAGATGATCACATCACAAGCACCTCCAGCATCCTCACTTTCAGGAGGTATGGAGGATACTCAACAGCTTAGTGGAGGGGTCAGTTACTTTAGCTCAAGCCCTGAGCCCTTGAGGTTGATGATTTTTAACTTTATCTTTCAGTCACATTTAATGATGTATAAGGTGTTCCATTTGGCCACAACCTCCTTTGAGTGTAGGTTGCAGTCACATTCCTCAGAAGCCTCCGTAGTTTTTAGAAGGCTTGGATGAGCACATGAAATAATGTTCCCTTGGTCCCAGAGGAGGCATTAGCTTGCTAAGTCAGATGAAACATTTTTAAAAGGGTACTGCCAGGGATATTCAAGCAATTGCCAAAATTAAGAGGGAGAGCTAGAATTCAGACAGTGAAATGCCAGTGAGCAGCCTGAGATGAGCTGTTCCCTGTGGGGACTGGGACCCTGAAATTGCAGCATTAAGAAAGATAATGAGAAATAGATGAAGATGGGGTGAGTTTATTCTCAAAGGTGAGCAATGTAAACCATGATCTGGACTTTTAAGATTGGTGTTGGTTATGTAAATGCAAGCAAAGTAAGAAAATAAGAACATGTAAGTGAATCCATGGATTATATTTAAATAAAACCCTGATTATGCTGTCCCTTAAAGCAAGTTTAAAGAGTGGTGAAGTTTTTCTGCCTCCTAAATGTACAATTGAAGTTGTGCTCCAAAAAAGTCGAATCGTCACTACCAATCAGAACCCAGGCTGTAGGAACGCAACAACACCTTACTAGACAGGTCCTAATAGGGGTAAGAAAAAAAGCCACAGGACATGTACTAGCACATCACAAAGCAGTGTCTGGTAATTCTGTGCTTCTCTAGCTCAACATGGCCAGGTCTCATGGGTTAAAAATTCATGGATTTGTATAATCCATACAAATGTAGTTACAGGTCTTCATGGCTCTTAGCAAGCTCTGCATACTGGCCATGTGCTACGAGTACTTCTCCAACCTCATTTTCTGACACACCACCACAGCCCCCTTATCCCCCCCAAAAAAAGCACATCACCAAGTCACTAAGTCCTACGTTATCCAGACTGAAGTTTGACGCTTTTGATCTGTCAGGATTGAAGACTATATGCTGCCCAGCACAGGAGCTTATTTTTCTTATCTTTTCCTTCACATCCCGCTTAATCTGTACGGCCACATGAAAATACTCAGGGCAGATGTCAGGCGATGAGGTCTGTAACACCAGTCAGATTTTAATTACAGGCCTGTCCCAGACTTAGCACACACACTGAGCTTGTCTCAGGTTAAGTGCCCTGTGTGGATATACCTGGCAAGACCTAGACATTGAGACTGCTATTGCAAAAGAAGTGGTTATCGCTGGCCCATGCCAGCAGGCTGCAGAGGACAGAAGGGCTGTCTCTTTGGTCTGCCCTCCCATCTCAAATGCCTGTGTAAGGACTAGCTCAAGGCACCGCAAACACGAGAGCATAGGCACAGAACAAGCATCTCCCTCCTCTGCAACACTCAGTGAAGAAAGGGGCTGCTTTCCCAGAACAGATGCATCTCCCTGGAGGGCATTATCATCTGAAACACCTTCCAGTGGCCAGTCCAAGACCTGAACAAGCCTGTGCTACATTTGCCTCTTGCCCCACATGCATCTAGCTGAGGTAGCTAAAAATCCTGAGGATATTTCACGTGCCACAGCTAACCCAGGATCTTCCTCATAGGATATGTGACTTGCTCCTAGAACAAGCACATGGGACTCCAGTATTATTTCATTTCTGCCACCAAATCTGTTTCCAGTCCATTTGAGCCCTGGTCTGATATTTGGGTATTTCCAGTGCTGGAGAGCAAGGTGAGACTTCAGTGTACTCTGTCACACCACTGCAGGAGGGGGAGGGCTGTTCAAATCAGCAGCTCACCCTAGGTCCAGTGCCTAGTTACTCTGGGAAGGCAGAGGCGAAAGGCAAGTTCCAAGGACAGTTCATCATCTCTTTTACCCACTGCCTCTGCAGGAAGCCTGTGGAGCCATGCAGGTAACAAGCTACTGAACACCAGTTCTCCCCAGAGGTTGCTTCAGGAACAGGCAATTAAGGAACAGAAGCCATGGGAAGTTTCAGCCTGTCACCCACATCACTATTCCAGACGTGGGGGTTTAAACACTGCTGAAGGATGCCCTTTCTGACAGCCCCAGGTCTCGACGCTCCCCAAGCGGGAGGGAAGCCAGATCAGCTCCCTCCTGCACAGCCAACACGCTCCATCCCCACACTGCAGGGACACCTTCAAGGGCCACAGGCAGAGCTCACTTTCTCTGACCTATTATGTTAATGCCCTCTGTGATGGAGACAGGCAAGAACTATGCCAGTTAATAGCAATTATAATGAGGGGTAGAAAAAATCCTTTTTCCAGTTGAGGTCGATAACAAGGCTCCCATGGGTACCTATGGGAAGCAGATTAGGACTGTTACAGGAAATTAAGATGTAGGCAGAGGAGTGTGGAAGGAGCCCTGGAGAGGAGTTCTGAAATTCTTGTAGCCTGATGAGAAATGATTGACTTATTTTCCCAGCTGGATTTTAGGAGAAGAGGCAGAGTTGCATATACAGAAGAGATATGCATTCACTGGAACAGGCAAACCACAAACATTATTTGCTCGGCTCTAAAGCCCTCCTCTAAACTCCAATGGGTGCAATTGTACATAGTGTTCCGACCTTCCCTCCACTGAATAAATATCTCACTTGCAGTGAGCTTCATCCAAAGTAAAGGTAGGGAGCCAGTAACGACTGGCGTTATTACCTACCAGCTTATCCAGTGCAGTGTTTCTTAAGCACAGACTCTTAGACCATAGAATTATAGAAAAGAATCATAGAAATTCATAGGATAGAATCATAGAATAGTTAGGGTTGGAAAGGACCTTAAGATCATCAAGTTCCAACCCCCCTGCCATGGGCAGGGACACCTCACACTAAACCATGTCACCCAAGGCCTCATCCAACCTGGCCTTGAACACCACCAAGGATGGAGCATTCACAACCTCCCTGGGCAACCCATTCCAGTGCCTCACCACCCTCACAGTAAAGAATTTCTGCCTTATATCCAATCTAAACTTCCCCTGTTTAAGTTTTAACCCGTTACCCCTTGGTCCTGTCACTACAGTCCCTAATGAAGAGTCCCTCCCCAGCATCCCTATAGCCCCCCTTCAGATACTGGAAGGCTGCTATGAGGTCTGCACGCAGCCTTCTCTTCTCCAGGCTGAACAGCCCCAACTTTCTCAGCCTGTCTTCATACAGGAGGTGCTCCAGCCCCCTGATCATCCTCGTGGCCCTCCTCTGGACTTGTTCCAACAGTTCCATGTCCTTTTTACATTGAGGACACCAGAACTGTACACAGTACTCCAAGTGAGGTCTCATGAGAGCAGAGTAGAGGGGCAGGATCACCTCCTTCGACCTGCTGGTCACGCTCCTTTTGATGCAGCCCAGGATACAGTTGGCTTTCTGGGCTGCGAGCTCACACTGAAGCCAACTCGTGTTAATTTTCTCATTGACCAACACCCCCAAGTCCTTCTCTGCAGGGCTGCTCTGAATCTCTTCTTTGCCCAACCTGTAGCTGTGCCTGGGATTGCCCTGACCTAAGTGTAGGACCTTGCACTTGTCATGGTTAAACTTCATCAGGTTGGCATCAGACCACCTCACAAGCGTGTCGAGGTCCCTCTGGATGGCATCCCTTCCCTCTGGCGTATCAGCTGAACCACACAGCTTGGTGTCATTGGCAAACTTGCTGAGGGCGCGCTCAATCCCACTGTCCATGTCACCAACAAAGATGTTGAACAAGACCGGTCCCAACACCGATCCCTGAGGGACACCACTCGTTACCAGTCTCCAGCCGGACATCGAGCCATTGACCACAACTCTTTGCGTGCAACCATCCAGCCAGTTCTTTATCCACCGAGTGGTCCACCCATCAAATTGATGTCTCTCCAGTTTAGAGACAAGGATGTCATGTGGGACAGTGTCGAACGCTTTGCACAAATCCAGGTAGATGACATCAACTGCTCTACCCCTGTCCATCAGTTCCGTAGCCCCATCATAGAAGGCCACCAAATTGGTCAGGCAGGATTTCCCCTTAGTAAAGCCATGCTGGCTGTCACCAACCACCTCCTTGTTTTTCATGTGCCTTAGCATGCCTTCCAGGAGAATCTGCTCCAAGATTTTGCCAGGCACAGAGGTGAGACTGACTGGTCTGTAATTCCCCAGGTCATCCATTTTCCCCTTCTTGAAAATGGGGGTTATATTTCCCTTTTTCCAGTAGTCGGGAACTTCACCTGACTGCCATGATTTTTCAAATATGATGGACAGTGGCTTAGCAACTTCATTCGCCAGCTCCTTCAGGACCTGCGGATGGATGCTGTCAGGTCCCATGGACTTGTGCACGTTTAGGTTTTTAAGATGGTCTCTAACCAGATCCTCTCCTACGGTGGGCCTAGGGTCTTCATTCTCACAGTCCCTGCGTCTGCCTCCCAAGACTTGGGTGGTGCAGTCAGAGCATTTGCCAGTGAAGACCGAGGCAAAGAAATCATTAAGAACCTCAGCCTTCTTCAAATTCCAGGTAGCCAGTTCTCCCGATAGCTTCCGGAGAGGGCCTATATTGTCCCTAGTCTGTCTTTTACTCGCTACGTACCTATAGAATCCCTTCCTGTTATCCTTAACATCCCTAGCCAAGTTTAATTCTAACTGGGCCTTAGCTTTCCTAACGTGGTCCCTAGCTTCCCAGGCAACATCCCTGTATTCTTCCCAGGCCACCTGTCCTTGCTTCCACCTTCTATAAGCCTCTTTTTTCCTTTGAATTTTCCTGAGCAGCTCCCTATCCATCCAAGGAGGTCTCCTGACCCTCCTGCTGCACTTCCTTCTAGTTGGGATGCAACACTCCTGAGCTTGTAGCAGGTGATCCTTGACTAACAACCAACAGTCTTGGGCCCCCCTGCCCTCTAGGGCTGTATCCCATGGAACCTTACTAGGCAGGTTCCTGAAGAGGCCAAAGTCTGCTCTCCTGAAGTCCAGGGCAGTGAGCTTGCTGCACGCTCTTCTCACTGTCCTGAGGATCTCGAATTCGACCATCTCATGATCGCTGCATCCAAGGCTGCCCTGGAGCATCACATTTCCAACGAGCCCTTCCTTGTTGGTGAGCGCGAGGTCAAGCATGGCTCCTCTCCTTGTCGTCTCCTCTAATACTTGCAGTAGGGAGTTGTCTTCCACACAATCGAGGAACCTCCTGGATTGCTTGTGCTGGGCTGTACCTTCACTCCAACAGATGTCAGGGTGGTTGAAGTCCCCCATGAGAACAAGGGCCTGTGAGCGTGAGGCTTTTTCTGTCTGTCTGTAGAGTGCTTCATCCGCAGATTCCTCTTGATCAGGCGGTCTGTAACAGATCCCCACAGTAATGTCTCCCATCGCTGTCCTCCCTTTAACCCTGACCCACAAACTCTCTGTCAAACTGCTCACCCATCCCCAGAGTTCTGTGCTCTGCAGCCTATCCCTAACATAAATAGCAACTCCCCCTCCCCGCCTGCCAGGCCTGTCTTTTCTAAAGAGCCTGTAACCTTCCATTCCAACACTCCAGTCATGGGAGCCATCCCACCATGTTTCTGTTATATCTATTATATCATACCCCTGTAGATGTGCACACATTTCTAATTCCTCTTGTTTGTTCCCCATGCTACGGGCATTTGTATAGAGGCATCTGAGCCGAGCTCCAGATGAAGCCAGCTCATTGGCTGGAGCAGCTGGAATATCTCTACATTGCTCCGAGCATTTATTGTAGGTGCTGGCAACTGACTGGGTGTGTTGGGATGGAATGATGCCCCCCTCCCCCAACACATCTAGTTTAAAGCATCCTTGTCCATTCTGGCAAGCCTCCTACCAAAGCAGCTCTTCCACTTCTTCGTCAGATCAGCTCCACCAGCCCTCAGTAGACCTGGCCTACAAACTTGGGTCCCGTATTCAAAACACCCAAACCCCTGACTATGGCACCATCCTTTTAACAACTTATTAACTTGGCCAATCCTCCTAGCTTTGTTAAGGTCTCCCCCTGTATCCTGGAGAATTGACGAAAAGACAATCTGAGCTCCAGAGTCCCTAACCACCTCTCCCAGGGCTCTGTAGGATTTTTATGTTATGTTCTTTTATGTTTCCTTTATGTTCTCCAGCCTACTGCTATCTATATCACTAGCACTCACATGGATCACTAGAAGTGGGTAATAGTCCCTGTGTCTCACTAGAGCAGGCAGCCTCTCTGCAACATCCCTGATCTTTGCCTCTGGTAGGCAACACACCTCCCTCGAGACTGGCTCAGGCCGCCAGATGGGTGCCTCTGTCCCTTTCAAAGTAGAGTCCCCTACCACTATAACCCGCCTCTTTTTCCTGGCAACACCAATAGAGATCTTCTTTACCAGCGCACCAGCCGGTTGTGTTTCCCCATCAGCCCCCTGCAGGACAGCAAAGCGGTTCTGGGTGGGCACGACAGATTCAGGAGGAAGCCCCTTGCTTTTAATTGTCCTCTTCCTCCTTTTTTTGTTGTGGTTTTTTTTTTTTTTTTTTTTTTTTTTTTTTTTTTTTTTCTTTTTTGTTACTATTTCCTAGTTTCCTGAGTTAGCGACCTCCTTCTTTCCTCCATGAGCTACAGTGGACACTTGAGGCCCCTGCACAGCCTGGGCCTGGAGCAAGCAGTCCTGCTTCCTCTCAGCTTCCCTGACTTCTTGCAGTCCATTGACAGCGTCCCGCAGCTCAGCCCCTGCTGCAGCAGGACCTCCACCGGGGAGCACCGAGCGCAGCCCTGCCCATTGCGCACCGCTCCCTCACGAGACCAGTGCAGGCGCTCTCTACACCCCGAGCTCTGCGCTGCAGCCTCCCCTCTCATCGGCTCTGTGTGGGTGCCTACGCTGCCACCGCCGGGGCAGCCAGAGCCGAGCTCCCAGCGCGGGCCCTGCTCTCACACAGCACTCACCACCCCGCTCGCCTGCCCGCGCAAACTGCCTCGGCCCGCCCTGTTCGCCCCACTCCTGTTCGCCCCACTCCTGGCCGCTCGCGCTCCCAGGGGCAGGTTTTTACCCACTCAGGGCTGGCGCCGCTCCTCCTGGCCCCGCCCCCTGTGAGTCCCCGCTCGCGTCAGCTGAGCTGCCGGCTCCTGGGCAAGGCCTGCCGAGGACCTGAGGCTCCCTCGGTGGCTCTGGGCGCTCTGAGTTGAGGCTCCTGGACGCTGATCTCCTCCCCGCTCCGGTGTTGAAGGCGTCCTTTCTAGAGCTACTCACCTCAGCAACTGACCGGCAATGGTCGATGATGCCCATGTGAGGGCAGGAGAGATGCCCTGGCACCTGAACCAGAGCTGCAGCCCTGTTACACAGATCCCAGTAGTCCTAAAAGCTCAGAACAGGGCTCTCAAGGCATGCAGGACAGGGGTGAAACTTCTCTGCACCACTGGCATTCCAGGCAAGCAGAAAAGTCTCAGTTTCAACAAGCTGTGACATAGTCTCCCAGCAGGCGAGGGTTTACCACTTCCCAATCTCTACTGGCCTCTTCAGTCTGGAGTCAGGGCTTCACTTTTCACTTGATAAATCTTATCTCCAGCAGGTCTCAATGGCCATTAAAGCAAAGTCAGTGCCAGCCTGACTTCTCCAGTGCTTTCAGTCTGGTCAGCAGCAGAGGCAGCATACCCAGCTTGGAGCCTATACTCTCTCAGCCCTTGTGCCCAGGGCATGCTCTCTCTCCCTCTGCACACAGATGGCTGGCAGCCGTGCCAGTTAGAGCCAGTTCTAATTTTGCTTCCTGATGTGAACACGTGCACCTGGGACAGAAACCAAACAGCCTGCCTTACTTCACTGAGCAGCCAGGTCCCAAACAGCTGATGCTACATTATCAGCACGGACCACATCCAAGTACTGGCTCATTAATTACCAGTCCTCTGAGCCATTTAGGGCAAACCAAACAGAAAATGCTTCTGGTCTCTGAAGAGCTGCTCTTCTTCCAGTTCAAGACTCACCTCCATTCCTGGTCTTCCAACACCTGAAAAATATTTGCTTTCCCCTTTAAGGCAGGGCTCTGCTGTTTCAAAAAGCATGTGTTGGATGCCAATTTTCCAGGTATCTAGGTCTGGACAACCATACTGCTCTGTTTAAGCCAAAATAATGTAGTTTTTCCCCTGATGAACTCAGCACTTCTGCCCAATCGTACAGTGAGGCTGGAGGATTTGTAGACCCAAAGCCATAAAAGAGTGATACTCTGGGCTGCTACCACTACCCAAATTTTGCATGTACAATAGCAGAAACCCACAGACCAAAACTCACCCAGAGAGTAGCATTTCAAGTGATAAAACAGGAATGCTCTTTGTTCTACATGGCAGCTCCTTACCTTCCATACCCTGGCTGCTAAACACAACAGCACGAACAGGGGGCTGGAATATAGGCTCTGTTTATTCATGGAAATGGGACTACACAGATAAAAAGGTAGGAAAAAAAAAAATCCCTCCCCTACCCCAAAACAGCAGTAAAAACCCCCCAAAACAGTGTTTTGATTTTTCTCAGCTACAGCTCACTAGCAGTTGAGATTTTATCCCTTAAATGGACATTAGCTACATTTCTGCTATATTGTCTCCTTCAGTTTGGCTTCAAGCAGCTTAAAAGATTGTGTCAGTCTCAGGCTTCCCACTATTTCCCTGTGGAAGCTGCAGATGCTCTGATCTGTGAAGATCACGATCCTTCAGGTCAGGTACTTTGAGTCAAGTTTGTTCAGCTGAGCAACAATCTAGAGGTCAACAGTGAAGGGAGGAACTGCAAGGCAGAAAAAGGCTTGGCAGTCCTAAAAGAGCCTTCCCCAGAAAGTACAAGCTCTCACTTTTGATGATCCAGTGTCATGATGCAAACATTTCCATTTTAAAAAACTATTTCATAGAAGATCTCTGAATGAGTGATGGCAAAACCCTACAAGTGCCTACAACCTTTTAATCCGACTTCAAGTCCCTCCAGATTGAATTTCCACGTATTGCTGCACTTGCATGCGGCATCTGGAAAAGAACTTCAATTATAGGCTTTTGTTCCGTCTCAAAAGTCATCTCCTGTATTTTCTCTTTCATTGTAGTTACAGTGAAAAGGGATCCTTCAGAGCTTTTTTGAAAAGGTGACATCAAAGCCCATCTAAGATTTGCAAACTAAGTGCTTACTATAGAGCTTGAAGAACTCCAGCAAGTTTCTCACTTATTTAGCTGCTAAATTCAGTTTTCGGACATTCAGTAGTCTGTCTGGCTCCTACTGATATCTAGGGAAGATAGAAAGGGGGAGAACAGAAATGATGCAGGAGAAGCCTAATCCTTTACCATACAGAATAGGTTTCAAGTGAGAGCTCCCATCCATCCCAACCTTTCACAGCAAATTAAGCTGGTTAGGGAAAAAACTGCATTTGTGGCATGCAGGTCATTGGCAATATGGCCTCTCCCCCTCCCTTCATTGGCTCAGTCAAATGGAGCATCTGCAACAAATTGATTTCCCTTGGTGCGTTGCAGCCCCATTGGCTGCACACAGACCATGCGCTCAGCATCTCCTGCCTTTGCTCATAAGTCTGTGGCATGGTTTCAGCCAGGTATCACAGCGCCTACAACTGCAGACTTTCAAAGGCTTTTACAACTGGATACAAGTTGGATCTTCAAAACCCAAGTCAAGACAAGACCAATATATCAATTTTCATATATTTTCCAGAGGAGAAATCAAACCTGGCTCTTCTTACAAAAAAAAGCTAGGTACAAGACTTCAAAGGACCCACACCCTTCTAAAGCTATAGCATTACACCTTCCTAAGGAGGTTGGATGGTTAAGTCCCTACTGTGGAATACTCTTTTGTTGAACATACTTTTCTTTACCACTTCAAACCCAACGTAGGATGTAAACAATTTTAATGTACTATATTTTTTTGCTACCATAGGGTGTCACATATAAGTAACAAAGGAGCAAGGGTTTCGAAATTACAGACTAGAAACCCACCAAAAGCACTGCTGTGTGCAGATTTATTTCTTTTTCTTTTAAAAGAAAAATAATAATAAAAAGAGCAGCTTAAAGCACAAATTTCAGAGAGGGTGCTAACCTTTGAAGATTCTTTCACATGCAAGGTGCAAAGATTGGATGAACCTGATGTAACGAAGAAGAGGATGTAAGATCTATAAACACAACTGCCAGAGATTGACATGAGTTACAGCAAGCCAACAAGAGATGACTTTTCATTCCTTAAGTCCCTACACTCAGTTGCCTGCTGCAGACAGGCCCTTCCTCCTTTGTTAGCACCTCCTGTTTGGTTTTATTTGTCACCAGCTCAGAGGAACACCCAAATACACCCTACAAACATGCTCCAGAGCTCATTAGCACTACATGCCAGAGGGGCGAGATTCCCTTTTCCAGGGAAGAGGACACTGTTCAGTACATCACTGTGCCATCATCACTGGAAGGTGGATGAAGACAGGAGAGCAGCTAATGAAGGATTCCATGATAGGAGAAGAAGAGCAAAAGCTAAAGCCAGACTGTTCACTTGCTGAAGAGCATACAGCAGCCCTCTGGAGGCCAGCACTAGAGCCAAACCCATGGGCAGGAAGAGCTGCTTCTTATACCTAGCCTCACACCAAGCCAGCTGGTGTTCTTGGGCATTACACCGGCTGGCCTTGATAACCCACCTATTAGCACCTCCTTGTTGTGGTCCTGTCCCTACAGCTGGGTGTGGGTCCAGAGCTTGGCACACCACCCCCAGGCTGCTGGGGCAGCCATGAGATGTCCTCCCCTCTGCTTCTGTTCACAGATTTGATTTTCACCATTGGAAATTGCTGCTCACGATTTGCTCAAGGCTGTGTGGTTACAGGACCCCAGTAGGGGTTATGCTTTTTTCATTTACTTTAGCCTGAAATAAATGAAGAAGCCTGGACAGGAAATCCCAAACATTAAGCAAAGGGTCTGGGATATCTATCGCATGATTTCCTCTAACAAACCCAAGAATCACACTGCTTCTTAACACGTGCAGAGTGTCAGCTTCCACAGTTAAAATCCTCTCTGCTATTTAAATGCTTCCTTCACACACTTGCCCTTCCTGGCCGTCTCTCCAGCACAACCTTTCATAACTTGGGACTTCTTCTCACCCAGTAGTTCACAGTGCAGCGTAGGTAGAAAACTTAGCTAGATAAGGAAAGAGTCTTTATCCCCCTTTGCCAGGACCAGCAGGTCAAGAGGTAACCCTGTGCAAATAATTATGCTCTTATGAGCATAATAATGTGAGAGAAGGGCCATGAGGATGATCACAGGGCTGGAGCACCTCATGTAGGAAGATACATGATAGGCTGAGAAAGTGTGGGCTGTTCAGCCTGGAGAAGAGAAGGCTGCGTGGAGACCTCATAGCAGCCTTGCAGTATCTGAAGGGGGCCTACAAGGATGCAGGAGAGGGACTTTTCATTAGGGACTGTAGCGATAGGACAAGCAAAAGGTAATGGGTTCAAACTTAAACAAGGAAAGTTCAGGTTAAATATAAAGGAGAAGTTCTTTACCGTGAGGGTTGTGTTGGAATGGGTTGCCCAAGGAAGTGGTAAATGCTCCACCCCTGGAGATGTTCAAGGCCAGGCTGGACAGAGTCTTGGGTGACATGATCTAGTGTGAGGTGTCCCTGATCATGGAAGGGGGGTTGGAACTTGATGATCTTAAGGTCCTTTCCAACCCTAACTATTCTATGATTCTATGACTACAGAGAAGTTCATGGTGAACAGTTAAGAACCACCAAAAAACAAGACCAAAAAGTACACCAGTGATAGTATTGCCATTTACATAGTACACATGTGACGATTTATACAGAATGAGAGGCAGCAGATAGCACTTGAACTTCAGTGGCAATACAGACGTAGAAATCCTAGCTTTAATAACTTCCATCTGTCATCTAACAGTTCAGCATAGATCAGCAAAGGCTCCAACTTCTCTTTCTAATGACATTTATTGTGTTCCATATTCATCTTTGCTGCACACCAGGAATAGCTATGTTGGAGATCTCTAGCAGGGATAAGCTCCAAGTGGGAGGGGAAAAAAAAAAATAATAAATCCAGCAACAAAAGCATATTTCCTTGGGGTAATGCTGTGTGCATCAAGACTTTCTGTTATGGAAGATCCCAAGCAGCTAAGGCCTGAGGCACAGGATTTGCTTGCAGGTTTATAGGATGCCAGTGCCTGCTTGAACCAACCTGCACACATGAACACCTATAGAGGCTGCTCCCTACCTGTATAAAGCAGCTCAGAAGGGGCCAGAGAGCACCCTGTCCAGCCTGTGCTGCGGTAGGCTATCCCCACAGTGGCGCAGGAGCACCAAGTAGCAAACCAGTGTGTTGAAAATCTACAGAGGAGGCTGGGACAGAGGCAATGTCATGCTCCAAATACCAAGTCATCCCTGCTCCTCCCTGTTACTCATTGCCCTGCCAGAGAGCTTTCTGCTTTGCTGGTACTTGCCACTCTCACTCAGAGGCAAGAGCCAAGTTCCTATTATCTTTGAGGGAGTTGATGGCTTTCTTTACTGAAAAGAGCACCTAGGTACGGGCTCCTATAAATCACTTTCATGAACTTGGATGAGGTGATCGGTGTTGACAGAGTGAGAGCCATTGGCCAAAACTAAGTTCAGCTCAGACTGAGACTGCCTTTCAAGCCTGGTTAATCACAAACATGAACGACAAAGCCTTCCCTTCCTGTGCTGTACACCTTCTGCATCCTTTGCATCCTGAGAGAGTAGGGGTGGATGCAGATGAGAGACCATCTTTGACTTGAGCAGAAGCCAGAAAATTCTGGAAACAGATGTTTTTAAGGGGAAATATTTTCCCCTAGAAGTTTCCCAGCTGCCCAGTGACACCGCTTACCTGAAATACTGTCTGAACTAATGGAATATTGCTGTTAGAGCTGGGCAGGAAATATTTCCCCTGTCCTATGAAGAGAAACCTTCCTTTTGTATTCCTCCTGAGGAAATCATGCTTTGTTAGTCTTCTTACACAAAGAAAGGGAAGCAAAGCAAAACAAAAAAAAAACCCCAGCAATTAAGAAACCACCTGTGCTTCCCACCATAGCTAGTGGACAAGCAATTGTGCACCTCCTTGGAGTACAGTAGAATCAGGTTCAAACTACTGAGCTCCCCAAATCAGACAGACTTTAGTCTTGCTCTTTCTGCACCTCTGATAATAACATCAGTCTCCAGGCTGTTGTTGCTGGCAATATTTTCAGGAGTTTGGGGCAACCTGGAATACCCTGCAGGGTGGCAACATCTGGAGCCAGGCATACACTGTTGAGTTGGGATGTGGAAGTTCACAGAACACCTCTTGTGAGTAACTCAGAGCCATGGAAACTGCCAAAACAAAAATCAAAGAGCCTTTGGTGGTGCTGACAAGACAATTCCAGATTAATCGTAAACCCTGTCCCGAGTAACGAAGTAAGAGATATCACAAGACTTATGCAAAATACCTTGCATCTCATGAGGAAATAACTTATCATAGACAGGTAAGAGAGGGCCCCAGCCTGTTATTCCCACTGTATTTCAATCCAAATGTATTCATCTTGCTTATGAAATTTGAAGGAGTTTCACACCACACAAATTCAGAGATTTTTCCAGCTCACGCCTGGCTTTGTAAGCTGAAATAAGTGAACTACGCAGGCAGGACAAAACCAGTTCTGCAGCTTTGCATAGGGAAATGGTGTATTGATAGGCAAAAGCTTCCAAAACAGCAGAGACAGACACCCAAGGTGTATAGCTACCTTAGTTATTAAGGTGCTTTGGAAAGACTTCTGAAGGTGCTGACCAAGAAGAGCAGCACTGGAAATTATTTGTCATACTGCTTTGTAGTTGTACAGGAAATCTGATAATGCAGAACTTCACTTCCCTCTGTGCTTTCCCCCACTCCTTTACTCATATGAAGAGAATGCCAGGAATATCCTTGGAGCAAGAACTTCCGTAGATGGTCCCATATAGCACTCAAATAATTGTCACTTTTGCCTTAGATTTTTGCTTATATTTTTTTTGCCTTATATGTTGAAAAATAGCACTGAGAACTACAGTGCATACTCCAAAGCATATAACGCTTCAGTAAAAACAGGTTAAGATCTACAGGTAGAGAAAGAAACGCCTTAGTGTTATGGATAGCCAAATTCCAAGACCAAATTGAAGTTCTTGGTTTAAAAAAAATTAAATAAATCTATTCTTAGTGGCTTTAACCAGCCTTGGAAACATAAAGGCCTTTCACACAGAAGTTGTCAATTACAAGAGGCAATAGATTTGACCTACAGATCAGAAACAATAGATTAATTTGTCGTGATGTAGATGGAATCAGATTAGTGCCAACATACCACAGCAAGAACTCAAACTACAGACTATCCTTTCCATCATAAGGCTGAAATAAACCATGCACACACAGAAAGGTTCTTCTCTACAACATAGGTTGATCTAACTAAGACTATATCAGAAATGAAACCAAATATTAGTTAATCCATATGTTTTTAAATGAATGTATGAAGTAAGTTCTCTCAGATACTATCTCTACTTTAAAAACCAAAAGTGACATTGTATGATTTTTTAATGGGTGATACATAGTCCCATGCCTTATTTTTGACTTGCAATGCTAATGTGACTGTAGAGTAATTAAAGGCAGTTCCAGGTAAAGTTAGAATAATTCTCTATAAGATCTGCAAAAATCCTAATTTGCATATGCTGAGAAGAAAAAAAACACCAAACACTTCCAAATGGGCAAGTTGAGGATTCTTTTTTCTGCCATCCTGAAAGAGGTTAGAAAAACAGATTGTATTTTTATTACCTGTACACAGATAATAAAATTTAGAGCTCATTAAAATGTGAGTGCTCGTGATAGCATGACTGAGCCTTGACTTCTTTCCCCCTGCCACTTCATGCTACATGGAAAGCCTTTGTACCCATTTCAAACTGGGAAGGAAAAAAAAAAACAACATTATTTTAATAAAGTAAAAAAAGAAATTTTGATCCATGGACTTAGGGCAAAAACTTCCCAAATTCAAGGGTCGCTCACCTTCCCTGGAAACCTAACATCCTCAACATCATACTTAGAAGATAATCTGGTTTTAAAAACCAGGGTCAGGTAACCCTCCAATCAGCCTTCCATTCACCATTTGCATGGTGTGGCAGTTTGAAGCCACAACATTTGTTACCCCTTGAGCTTCATCATCAACTGCTCACCTGTTGCCCATCATCACTGCTGGAAGCCAGTAGAGCCAACACCCCTCTCCCTACCCACCCTGACCTACCATGCCTGTAACACCAGTTTCCTTCACAAGCCAACCAGTAAAAATAGTTCCCAAGTGGTTTTTATCTTTAAGATTGGTCTTCCCTCCCCCCCACCTCCCCAGTCCCCCCATCCCCTCTCTTGTAGGCCAGTTCTTTTGTTCAAGGGTTGTAGGGCACAGGCTCATTAAGGGCTGTGGCAGATGGTGAAAATGCATTACAGGAATGACAGCAAAGACAGCAGGATGCACATGAGATCAACACAAAGGAACACTCAATAGCAGCGATACTGAACTGTGGCATCATTTATCATTGAGAAGGCAAGACAGACAGTTATCTTGAGGGAATAATTGCTTGAAGTCCCACTAGGTCCTTCCAACCATTGCCCTGCAGTTTTGGCTATCAAGCCAAACATTCCCTGTCCTTCAACCTGGCTAGTTTGGTGTCAGGGAGGGGGAGGCACTTATTGACCACGTAGCTCTTTGTGAAATAATCAGTCTCACGCAGCACTGAGGACCAAGGAAATAAGTGCTCCCAAAACTAGGGAAAAAATGACAGGAAGCAAGACTTTCTACATAAAGCCACAGGGTTAAAAAAATCAGGGACAGAGCAGGAATGAGAAGTTACCCTAGCCTTCAAGCACTGTTAATTCCTCTGGAGAATACTTACCCCTACTTGCAGAAAGGCTGAACAAAAGCACTTTCCTTTGAATGCCAATCAGCTCCTTTGCCAAAATGAATCTCTGTTTATCCCCTGATTGCTGCAATTCTGCCATATTAAAGTGATTCTCTGAAGTAACACCGATTTATTCACAATACTGCTATTTAGCAGCCAGAGCATCAGAGAGATACGGTTGTGTTTTGATTTCAGTTCAATTACCAACAGAGTAGAAACCACAGCATGAGGCAGAGAGATGCGCAGCTACGACTGAGGTCACATACAAGCAGCTTGATGCCTCCCTTCCCCAGATTAAAGTCTTTCTAGAAATACCCCTCAGCCATGTGGCCCCTGGCAAGATTTAGGTGGGCAGACCCCCAGGCATGAGGGGGCAGTTTTGCCTTGTGAGAAATATATTGAGATGCCCTCTCACCAACATATACAAAGCTGGTTTCTGGAAGCAGCACCAGCTGAAAAGGCTGTAGGAACTGGGGCTGGAGGAAAGGGAAGTATCACATCCAAGAAGGACAGAGTCTTCACATGAAAGAGATCTAAAAGCTGAGGTTAAAACACACTTCAAAAAGAGCAGTTCTCTTTTCAGAAGATGATGTCACCTCAGGACAAAGCAAGGACAGCTCTTCTCACAGACCCATTTCCTGGTCCACTGGTCCATGACTGGGACCAGTTCCTTCAAGCAAAAGGGATAGGTGCCCAGACCTTAGCAGGGTTGAGAAAAGCCTGACCAGGAAAGATGACTTTCAGATTTAATTCTACTGCAAACTTCAAATATGAGAGCACCAGAGCTTCAACATGCAAAGATACAATTCCCTCCTCCAAAACCAATACTTTTCAAAGGACCCTGACAATCAGACAGGTAAAGGGATGCTCAGATACAATGAAAACAAGGACATAGATACTTTCAGCAGCCAGCGCATGCCATGTTCTGTTCTGTGAATTGTATCCAAGATGCTTCACAAGTGGGTAAACAGGTAGAAATCAACACTCACCAAATACTTGTAGCAGACATCTACAAAGCTCAATCCAAAAAACTGCTTCTGTTGCTCTCAGCACCTACAGCAGGCACAACTTCACCATCAGCCATGCAAAGGCAAACAGGAGCCACGTCACTACTCAGCAAGACTGACCTCCGTGCTCTGGGTTGTGTGGCCAAAATGCCCTTGCAGAGGTACCTCATCATTAGCTACAGCTGATGAGCACTCACTACTGAAAAAGACTCCAGTGCTTGCAAGTCATAAGATTAATTATAGCTTTGGCTACCCCACTGGCAAATTAAATTACCTCCTTCAGGTGGCCTGAATGAGCAGAAATATCCCCACCACCATGAACAGGGAATTAAAGAAAAAAAATCAAAAAAACCCAAAGAAATCCACCACAAACCTTCTAGAAGGAGGACAGCAGTAGCAGCCCAGGTTAATAGCTCAGTTTACCGCTCTACCAGAAGTTTTGGTGCTTGTCTTAAACCCATTTTTTTCAATGTCTCTGAGTAGCTAAGGATTCGATTCTGCTTTTTACCCAGAATTTAAGGAGCGCACACTTTTGAGAAGATCTGTATTTCACCTGGAGGGATGGGCTGCTGTGAAGTAGAGCCTGCTAATGTGACGAAGCTGTAGTGCTGAGGACTTCGTCTTGGGGGAAGTGGCTGAATTTCTTTACAGCCTCCCAGGAAGCTGTGTGAGCTCTGATGGCTGCCCCAGGGCTGTTTCTGCAGCGTGGGGAGGCTGTCATGGGCTCCAGACAGCAATTCCCTTGCTCCTCCTTTTCTCCCCTGTGTCCAGGAAAGGCCTTTTTACTGTGATGCTGAAGACTGCTGCTCTAGCTAGGGTGATACCTCAGGTTTTGTCACCCTCAATTCAAAAGTAACACTACTTGAATAAAAGTGTCCTGCCCTGCCACATCTTGGAGACAGAAATGAGGTCAAAGCCATTAATGAATTTCTATTGTGGGGTCCCTGGGAGTTCCTAGGAGCTCAGCATCCTTCTCTCAGGGCCCATCCCCACACAACTCCCTGCTCATTTGCAGCTTCAGATTTACAGGATCAGTTGAAATCTCAAAGAGTAAACACAACAAAAGACGTTTTATTTTACATCTAGGTTTCTGTGTCTCATGCTTCATGTAATAGAATGCAGTGATCTTTAATGGGTTAAAGGATGTTTTCTCAAAGTAGGACTTTATGAAACAGTTAATTGTTTAAAGTAATTAAACTACAGAGTCACAGAAATGCCCTAAGGGGCAATTTTCGGAGTTCTGAATCACCATCTGGAGGAGCTGCCTAGCTGCAGGGGAGGCCGAGGGATCGAATTCAGATTTGAGGGAAGACTTGTTTGGGAAGACTGAACTTAGGTGAGAGGAATCCAACCTAGACACTGCAACAGCTGCTGAGAGTATTTGTAGAACAGCCACTGAATGTGGTACAACATGAGTTTTTTAGTGGGGTACATGCTTTTAGAAATCAAGCTTTCTACCCCTGTTCCTGTTCTGGAATTCTTTTAACCGCAGGAGATGCGGAATGTAATTCAGTTCAGCAATTCCAAGGAAAACAGGTGCCTAAATCCCAGTGATTTCAGTAAGAGCTGAGGTTTTCCAGCTCTGGAGCTGTGTAACCCATCTAGTTTGCCTCTCTAGTGATCAATTTTTCTGCACACATCACATGTACCTAAGAACAAATCGGTAGAGTCATGGTTTTTTTCAAACAAGATCCACTGAAATTTGAGGGTGGGAGGAGGGGGAAATCCTCTCCTGTGAGGTATAGTTCTGCTGGTGGATGTAAGGAGATGTTGCTCCCCGCATTGTCACCCCTGACTGAGCAGACCAGTGCAGGCAGTGGGAAGCAGCAGTGGCTGGGTGCTGGACAGCCCTGCTCTGGAACTGTGCATCTAACCTGGCTGTGGCCTCATCTGCTGGGTACTTTTTGTCGGCTGACACTGCCAAACTTAGCGTAAACTCTGTAGATTTCTTTCTATTGTATCCTTTTCCATCCAGCCACACTTCTGACTACTGCTGGAGAGCAGCCATAAGTAAATTAACAGATTATGCTATCTGTGAGCTCTGAAATTAGGTCCTGTTACCAATCATCCTACACGTTCTGTTCCTTGATATCTAACTGATTTGTATTCTATTTTTTTTTTCCCTTGGAAAAAGGGGAAAACTGGGCTGGAACTAGATGACCTTAAGGTCCTTTCCAACCCTAACTGTTCTATGATTCTGTGATTCCCCCTTGTGCATGCAGCCAAACAGGGCAATAGCAGATAACTGACCAAATAATTTCCTGTAAACTATTTCTGTGTTCAGTAGAAATAGGCTGTGCAGAGCCCCTAAACACTAGATTGGTTGCCAACACTGCTATACTCATATTGTCATGTACTTAGGCTATCATGTCTACATTTGCTTAGTCTGAACACTGTAGTGTTCACACATGAGCCATCCTAGAAAGAACTGTCATTTCCTAGACAGCATTTATTCTAAGTATTAATGTGACAGTCTACTTCTACACTTGATGCCCACTGCGGTAAGGTGAAGTAAGGGAAAAAAAGATCATTTAAATGACCCTTGAAAGCTTCTTAACTTCACCTTTCCAAGGCAGTTATTTTGATTGAATATTCTTATTTTAAGTGGCAAGAGGAAAAAAAACCAAAAAAAGGAAAAAAATATGAGGTGTGTCACATTTGTGACTGTAGGTTGAGAGAGACCCTGGGCTGATCATTTAACTTGCAAAATCAGATGACGTTGAGCTGTGAAGTAAAATGTCTCAAAAATGGTAATTCACTGGAATGTTACCATTATTCATTACTGGCATAAAAGCAATGAATGGGGGTGGGGAGCAGTGGTTAGACAGTAACTTATCTTAGACTGTCAGGTGTTCACCAGATATTTGAGTAAACCAGTCATCTATCAAGCATGGCATCATACAGTTGCTGAATGTAGCTCTGCACAGATGGCTGCAGCGTTCTGCCTATAACATAACATAATGTAACATAAGATAACATCTTTATGTATTTCCTGCATTACACCAGACCAAGCATGGCATGGTGGCTGCCCTCATTTCCCAGCACTTCCTACAAGGAGGTGATGTGGGCACAGGATAGCAGAAGCTCAGAGTCAGCTTCACACATGAACAATAAAACAACAGCTACAGAAAGAGATGCTGTATTGTAAATGATGACAAGTTGCACTCACAAAGGAGCCCAGCTGGAGTTCAAGTAAGACATAACTGCAGATTTGAAAAGACCTTTTTTCTGGAAAACAGCTTGATCTTGCCTGAACACACATACCAGACTGCAGAAATTTCTATAAGCAAAAGGAAGAATCTGGCTGTGAGTGAAGTGATTAAACAACAGCTTTAAGGTTTGGTGACAAATGTCTCAGCAGCATCTGAAGGCATTTGAAGGGCTTGATACTCCTTGTTTTACAGAGCACCAAGGAGAGAAGAAATGCCTTTAGAAAAACAATGGAAATCCACTGCGTGTAAGAGCAAACCCAGTTCATTCTGACACTGTGGGACAAATCCTTGTGCTCTTGCTCACTCTCAGCCACTGCCTTTGCTTCCCCAGGAAGGTGCTATTTTAAGCTCCTTGAAGCGGTCTAACAGCTAAGCAGCTTGCTGCATGCCAGAGCATGCTGGAGTCTGCGGTGCCATGGGCTGGAGGCCCAGCTGACCGCTCTGAAGCCACCAAACCTGTCGTCTTTGGGCTCATCTTGCTAATTTTTGAGGATTCTCTGAGTTCTGTGGAAGTTTTCTTGCCTTCAGCTGCTGGAGCAGGGAGCAGTGGTAGGAGCAGGAAGGTAGACAATGGAGTGTGGAGGAAAGGAATTATTTATTTCCCTCTAAATAAAGAATTATCTGACTTTAGCTAAACTAAACACACATACACACATGCACTCACATAGAGCTGTCACTTGTATAAGACAAAGTATAGGAAAAATTATTATCTCAAAAGTAGTTTATCTTTTGTAAGCAGCTAAATTAAGGGACTAGGACTTGATTTTAAAGTGGATACTAGATAGGCATGATATAATACTATTTTTGGACACTTAAAAACTGTTAAAATCTTTCTAAGCCATGAATTCCTCCAAAAATATCTTGTCCTGTTTGTTCATGAGCATTGTGAGGCTGGATTCTCCTGACGCACCTCTCCAGCTAAGGGCAGCATTTAGGGGCTGAGAGTCTGGCTGAGTCTTTCCAAGTGCAGGGAGCACTTCAACTAACCGGTTAAACCATCTCCCTCTGGGCATCACAACTTATTAAGGCTCAGTCAACATAAGAGCCTGTAGGGTCCAAGGTTGGTGGGTGTGATTTAGGACACACCTTTTATTGTTCTGGGGCATGAGAATTAGAAAAACTAGTTCCCTCATCTCCATCCTGACAGGCCAGTGAAGGAGCTGTGAGTCACTGCAGTGAGAGGAATGTTGATGACATTGGATTCTTGCGATGGAGGAGACCTGTCCTTCCTGCAAGAACTGTGTCATGGATTCAGCAGGAGGAAAAGCAGACTTTTGTCTGTCCCTTACAAGCCTCAGCTGGTGGGTCATGCATGGCATCCCTCAGCCTTCAGTGCAGGCTGCGAAGTAGTCCAGTTGTCCACTCAGGATTTGGTTGCTACGCACACTTTGAAACATGGAAAAACGCATGTTTAAAGTAACCCTGCTTTGAGAATCCCATCTTCAAGGCTTCCTGGACAGAGCTATCCCTCTGGTTTTCAATGGAGCAGAGTTGACGGTGGTGGGTTGGTGGTGGCAGGATGGAGGGCTGGGCTTGAGCTGCCTGCTGTGCCCAAGATAGACCCTTTTTGGGATGAGGTAGTTTCTTCTTCCCTGAGGCTTTGACAGAAGGAAAGTTTCAAGGACTAGCCCTTGCTGTAAGCCCCTTTTATAAAGTGCTGAATGCTCTTATTTGCTATTTTTAATGATGCCACTTGCTCAGATGCGTTCACAATGTAAGCTCCTCAGTCAAGGCCCTCTGGATGGAGCTTGGCACTGTGGATTTCCACCCAGGGCTGTGGCTGCAGGCACTTCAGTGATGCAGACTGTAACACCTGTAAGACTTGCCGATGTGATGAGCGTCTGACTGTTTGCACAATGCACCTTTGTACTTGGGTGATGTTGAATCAAATCCTCGATACACTCAAAGGGTGACAGGGATACCCCTGTTTATAGTTGCTTAATTGTTTTGCATGTCTTAGAACAGCAACTGCAGCAAGCACAAACAAGCAAACGATGACAAGGGATGTTCCCTACAAGCTCCAGGCGGCATCTACGCTCTTTCCACAGTATGCATTTGTTTTCTGGGGGAAATGAAGCATCTAGGTCAGGGTATGCTTTTAATAGGCAGGACTAGTGCAGGAAAGTCTTGTAATATTCCACTAGTGACATGCTAGGGAGAAATGACAGTAAGCTCATGGAAATATATGGAAATTCTACATCCCACCTCTCTGTTTCCCTCCCCTCCCCACCCCCTGGTATGCATGACTTTGAATCTGCTTTCGAGAGTCCCCACTGGGCAGGGGCTGTCCATCCAGCTGGCAAGGTTACAAACACATTTCAGCGCTGTCTACAACATGCTTGGTGTAACCTCCTTTCTATAGCCTCTGCTCTCCTCCTCGCAATCTTTGTTTGACGCAGAGGAATGAAGCCTTGCAAAGCAAAACCAATGAACTGTGAAGAATCGCAGGGCCCAAACTGCCAGATCCCAAGAGGGGAGAAGGGGGGGATAAAAAGCACAAAAGGAAGAAAGGGGGAAGGAGGTGGAAGAAAGAGCTAAAAAAATACAAAGAAGGGGTGGGGGAGAGGGGATAAAGAGAATGCCAGCAGAGCTGGGCTGCACCCTCGCTGCGGGGGTTTAGCACTCGGTTATTACTTGCTTTGCAGCTATGTTACATCTGTCAAAATCTCAGATTCTGCCTGTCGGGGTATTTACATTATGCTCACTCATGACAGCACTGAGCCTGTCACCAGCTTCCCCTCTCCTCCCCAAGGCTGTTCAGGAGGGAGCGAGCCTTTGTTTATTTGTCAATTGTGCTTTTTTTTTCTACTGGGAGACTTTCCCTAGCCAGGTCATGGAGTGGGCCCCTGCTATAGAAACTAGGCACAACGACATTGCAGGTGTTGGTGGTTGCGGCAGTCGGGATGAGATGTTGGAGTTCCCATGTTAATCAAGAATTGTGTTTACTCATTTAGGTAAGAGCTAAAGTGCTAATTTAGTTGTTCAGTAATTTATTTTTGTTTCTTTATGGCACCAAGGCAAACTATTCTGTGCACATCAATCATAAGTTCTATGGTTCATGACTTTAGGACATTTTATTAGAAATTAGCCAAGAAAATGGGAACAGTCAAATCTCTCTCTGATGTGACTCCATGGAATAGCTGTTTATGTACTGACAGGCAGTGCACTGAATACAGAATATGCGAGTCAGAAGCATTTGAGATTGAAAGAGTCTCTTGGTTTTCTCTTTCTAAGAAATTTAAATTGTCCTGATAATTTATGAAGGAAGCCTGGGTCTTTCTAGCTTGATGCCTTTGAATGTCAGCATAAACAGGGGAGGTTTTCCTGATGAATCTGCAGAGGGAAAATTTACCCTCAGGAAACAAAGAGCTTACCTGGCAATTTGTAGAGGGGCAGTGCACTCAATTTATTGACGCCGTTCTCCAGCAGGCCAGCTTCTGCTGCTGGATGCAACTTGCAGGCGCTGTTTAAATGCAAGTGCCAGTCTGAGCAGTCATACATCTGTAGCAGGGAGCCAAATGTGTTAGCAACTCATACAGGAACATCTTTCCACTTTTCCATCTCGGTTTTTTTTCACGAGCTCTGACTCAGCCTCACTAAAAATATGCCATTCCAAAATAGAATATTCCCCTGTGCCCCAGCTTTTGAGATGGTGGAGCTTCCTGACACCAGACCTCACATGGGCCACCAGCAGCTTTCCACTGACTTTTGAAAGGAGAAATTAATGTCTTTGACCTTCACTGTTTGTACATCACACTGCTCATACTAAAATGGAGCACCTAAAAAGGCAGGGAAAGCGACTGTACAGTTACTGCTTTTGCTTTTACGTAGAGCTTTAAAGGCAGTTTGAAAGAAAAGGCAGAGGCTACAAAACTCCGAGCCAGGTCTATTACTTCTAGAAAAGTAGGAGTTTAGCAGGAGCCAGGGGAGCCATCTCCCTTAGTAACAGCTTAGGATCTGGCCCCAGGCTTCTGCATTTCAAAGGGGGCTAATATGGAAAACATCCCCCAGTGGTTTTGCGGGTTATTTCCCTTTTTTTCTTTCTAACTGGAATTGAAGTTGATTTTTGTTTATTTCTGCGGAAGCACACAGGTTACTGTGAAGTCAAAATCTGCTTACATAACAGTAGAGGAAGATCATGTAGCTGCTTGCAACCTTTCATATCTATTAAACTTAATCCAGTCTGCCAGGCAACAAATAAAAGATGGGATCACTCCTGTGCTCTATTACTCTACTTAAAGGCCTTTTAACAATTTGCTATTGTTTGAAAAAATTTGCATGTCATCTGTATTAGTCACACTTTTCCTCCCAGGAGCATAACCTTAATTACTGTTACTAGGTTTGCATGCCTGATGTGTTTGATCCCACCTATTTTGCTTATGAACCTGTTACTTTCAATCACTGCTCAAAAAAGAAGTACTTCATTATTATGACTGTGTTGTTTCTTCGCTAAATACCATGATACTTATTTTCCTCTGGGCTAGAAGGATGAGCAGAGTGTTCCGATTGCTTTATTTAGCATAGTAGCATCCCTGGTTGTCCCTGTTATTCACAAAATATAAATATAAATGGTTGGAAAAAAACAAAACAAAACAAAAAATATCCCACAAAACCAAAGCAAGTGATAGTGGATCATTCTCATTTTATGACTGCCTGAAACTGAAAACCTTACTCTTGGAATGGAAGCTTAGAAAGAAACCTGGTGGCAAATTCCCAACTGCAGCAGCTACATGCTCCAGTGAGGCACTCAGAAATAACCCCACTCACCTACAAATCTGGGGCTTCTCAGACAGGCATCACCAAGCTCCACCTTGGCTCCTGGGAAGCTGCTTGATAAAGAGGTGGCACTATGATTCCTGCTGCAGGATGTGCAGTGAGAGACTGTTTTTCTCTCCCTGTCTGCATTGTACCGTGGTCACAACAACTGGCTTCTCCATATTGTTTGCTTTTCCATAAGACAATGCTTCAGATTGGCTTTTGCTTTGTCTCCAGAGATGTCAGCTTTGGACTCCATTTTCCATCAGCACTCTTAATCTTAAAGCCTGTTACAGTGCCATTAATAAGAAGAATTTCTTTAGAACATTAGATCATTTAACGTGGAGTTCAGTGATACTGGCACTTTCAACCTCATTCCAACCCAAAGCTGATGAATGCCTAACACAGGTGTTGTTTTCTGAAGTCTCACTATTTTCAAGAGTCCTGCTGAGTGAGGCTGAATATATTCTGCTTGTGTCCTAGTCAGGTGCTGAAAATTTTCCAAATGCCAGTCATTACAGGGAAAAGCAACACTGAAAAGCATTATTAAGGTTGCCAAATTACATGCTCAAAAATTTGGTAATTTAAAATGCATCATGTCTGAAAACACCTTGCCCTCATCAATTTTCTTATCATAGAGCCTACTGCAGTGACAGAGTAGTTTGTGATCCCTTGATGGGCAGATATTCAATATTTTCTATTTCAAATGCACCTTCTGCAAATGAAACCTACCTTTCTGCGCACTATACAAACCTTTCTCAGAAAGCTGGGTGTTTCCTCATCTGGCTGCCTGCCAGTTAGGCACTGCAGTCTTTGAACTCATCTCAAACGCTGGTCCAACAATCCCAAGCTGCTTTTCCCAGTACAGCCTTTCTGGC
The DNA here is from genome assembly GCF_963264785.1 of Psittacula echo. Taxonomy (NCBI): domain Eukaryota; kingdom Metazoa; phylum Chordata; class Aves; order Psittaciformes; family Psittacidae; genus Psittacula; species Psittacula echo. The sequence goes on along the minus strand of NC_137738.1, from coordinate 30,235,392 downwards.
AAGCTCCATAATACCTCTCGTCCTTTGCACTGTGTCCAAGACAATGTGACATCCTCTGCCATACTGCTTCCAGCTCTGTAGCCATGCTCTGAGCCTCACGGTACATCCCACAGGCCACCCACCTCCCCACAGGCTGATCCATATCTTGGGACCTGCTGTATCGTGCATGACTGCACCACAGCAGCGCTGAGAAGGGGTGGAGGCTCTCTGATCCCCTCTTCACCAGCATAAAAAGGATGAGGTCAAAAGGTAGCACTGATTTCAGCACCTTGTCTGAAGTGATGAGGGTGTGATGATTTGGGCATATTTGGAAATTTAGATCACGAAATACACCCATGAGCATTGTCCATTGTCAGCCTCCGCAGCCAGGAGAGCTCCAGCGTCTCAAGTCAGGCACCAAAAAATAGAAAAAAAATAGAAAAAACCCCACAGTATCAGTGATCATCAATGTCAAATTTGGTATAAAAGTGGTATGTCAAGCATGACATAGGATCGCTTTGATGATTGTAAGGACAGAACTGGATGTTCAGAGCAGTGATTGGTTGCTTCAGCCTTGACGTAAGCTTTTAATTTCTGGTACTTTGATGCCTAATTCACCCTTTACCTGCCAATTTCTGCAGCAGATGAATCTTCTTTCTCTTGCCCAGTCTTCTTCCCTCCACCAAATCTACTTTTCCTCCCATCTCACTCCATCCCATCCCAATTTCTGCTCCTTGGGTTTCTCCTTGTGCTGGTTCCTTTGCCTGGGATGCTCTTTTTCTTCAGTTGCAGTTTCCCCTCTCCCTAGGTCCTCACAAGTCTCAGTCATTCCTGGTACTTTTGCCTCATCTGTGGGACCATCCCCCGCCCTCCCCAGCTCGGCTCCGGTTCCCCTTGCCAGCTCTGTCGTTGCTCAGTTCTGGTTTTCCCTTCCTCTTCCTCCCCATCCCAACTTGCCCACTCCATCCCCTAGCTCCTCACCTCAGATAGGGTCCCACAGGGCGATAGGGCACCAGCCATCTCACCAGCCACTTCCCATGATAAAGGCAGTGTGGGGTGAGCCTGTCCACAGGATGCTAGGGTGGGATGACATCCTTTGCTTAGCATGAACCACTGGCTTCAGCATCCAAAGCATCCTAGTGGGCCTGGGGCAGGACAGAGATAGCTCCCTGCTACTTTTAGCACCTTAATTGTTAAACTAAACCAGCTAACCAAAATGGTTACACATACACAAATACAAGATGTTTCCTGCCCTATGCTGCTGGACCACAAAGGTTAGTCCAGTAATAGTAAAAGCTGTTCAAATTTTGCAAGATAGTAAAAATGTTGCAAACTGAGAACCTATCAGAAGAGCAAGGGAAGGTGGAAGTATGCAAACTAAAACACATGTTCACTTTTCGGATGTGGCCATTTGTTGTGTTCATCCTATTTAGTTATCTAAATACTAGATATCCCCTAGTCAGAGATATTTTTTCAATGATAAAACGAGAGCAGAAAACAATAAAAATTGTATGGTGATAGAAATAACAATATACAGGACTTAGTATTTCCAATTACTTGAAAAATATGCTTAAAATTATGAGCTACAAATAAACACATCTATGTGAAAAAAGACCACTTTTGTGCCTCACCAAACCGTCATCTCCTATTCCTTTCATCTCCCTGCAGTTTGTACTGCAACTTATGGCTGCACTTTCCTTTAGCTACATTCAGTGTTTGTTTTTTCTTTTTCCACTCTTGCCTCAGAATTGTTCCCTGATGTTTGCATACATTTTCTCCTGCTATTCTCTCTTTAAATACTTTTTTCCTGTTAAAATAGAAAAAGCTGTCTGTCAAACAGTGAAATACCCCATAGCAAAAAATACCCCAAACCAACCCGTAAGATGACTTTGCAAGAATTGCCAGTTTTGAAAGAGTCCCCATAAATAGCTAACAAGAAGTGAGAAAGGTAATGAAATTACCACAACTGTGTGGAAAAAAAGGAGAAGTTGATACAAGGGATGGAGCAGTCTGTGAGCATTTTCACTGACCTTTTCAGTTTCACTTTAACAATTTCATGAAGCAGAAGTTAAGCAATATTAGCTCCACATGCTCTTAAAACTTACTTGTAATTCACCAGGCAAGCACCCCTCTTCTTAATAAAGCAAAGACTTCAGAGTATGGCTCCCTGCAAGACTGTTTTCTTGGTAAGAACCAGCCACTGATCACTTGCTGCACCAGGACTCCAGGACTTTGACCAAGGCATCCTGGTGAATAGTCCTGAGTCAGTCAAGACTTTAGTGGGCTCTGATGCAAGCTGTTGCCAAGACACCTACCTGTCTTCTGATATTCAAAATTCAGTGATACTTCTACCGAAGGCTGGCTTGAGCTAAGAAAGATGGTGTGAACTGAGGTACTGTAAAGGCAGGCACATATTCTCTTCTAAGGAAGAAGTTATCTCCAAGAAAGGGTCATTAATCAAATGATGGGGAATTGTAAGGAATTAAGCCACTACAGCTGTTTTCTGTATGAATAATAATGAGTCCCCTGAGTCACTACAGAACCTGTTGAAACACTTTGAATATGCAAAGCATGCACTGAGTAACTGATACTGCACTATACCAGAACCTAATTTGCCCTCTGAAAGAACCTCTGAAATGACCAGGAAATGACCAGAGAGGAAGATGCATAGATCGCTTCTCAGATACTCCTCCAATGGTTACACCTGATCAGGGATAGAGCAAAGCTTCTCAAGTCCTGGTGCTCTTTTCCCAACACAGGACTGGGGCAATATCAGTGACAACAACACTACCTTTGCAACTCTCATACCTCATGTTCACAGGGCCATAACTTGCCATCATCCCTTTGTCCATAACACCAAAGACATGTGGGTCTTTAGATACTGTCAAGATTAGAGCTGCAGTACTACAAACTTTGGTCTGTCACAGGTACATTCAGGATAGCGAAAGCGATTCAGTTAAGGCTGTTTGGTGTATGTGAGATGGCATGAGTGCTGCATAATGGCAGGTAGAGCACAGATGCCCATCCACACAAGCTCCAAAACCAGAAGCCCTATCGTCATATCATTATGCTATCACTATTACTATAGCTGCTTAGCTCTGCTGACAGGCAAGACTAATTAATTACCTTAGGTGCTGCCCTGTAGTTTCTCGCTACTCGTGTGGTGAGGGACGGAAGCACTAGTTCCCTCCGAACTAGGGCTGAGACATAGAGCATTCACGGAACACGGGTCAACAACAACTTCTTGTGCAGTTACAATTCCTTATATATGTTGCCTAAGCACCTCCCCAGAGTCAGCTGGTTCCTGTCCCTCCTGGCAACTTCCCATCACATCACGTGATCTTCCGTGCGCCAATCCCTACACTGCCCTATTATCTTCCAGCTATACATCCTTAGGGAATCAAACTAACATTTGCTACTGCTAATAACCTGCAGCCCATGTCATAAGGTGGCCCAAGACCAGTCAATGGAGCCTGGGATTCCTGGCAGTGTGTTTATGTATAAAATAGAGGTAGCCCCAAGATTCTCCCTGAGCATTCCCTATCCCCAGTGGGCAGCAGCAGTGCTTTCCGCTCATTAGAGTCTGGGTGCCATTTTTTGTGGCATTCCCAGGGACATAATTTCAACAGCTATGGACAACAACAAGTAGTCTCCTGTGTGACTTTTTGTTCTGACAGTTCCCTTAGACATAATCAGATTTTTATTGTTTTTTTCTTTTCCTGATCTATTGATCTAATGTACTGCAGTTTCATTGATATTCCCATGTTAATTCCACTCCTGTCTGGCATCACAGAAACTTTTGCTTGCTCATGCAGTGTAAATTAGCTTCAGCTCAATTAACCTCTTGACATATGTTGTTTGTCCCAATTTCTCTTCAGACCTGCTAGTTTTCCTTCAAACCATCAGCACGCAGCTCCTTTGGTGAACACTCCTCTGCAGTGCAATGCTGTGCAGTTTCAGCAGTGGTTGCTACAACACAAGGGTACAAAGCCACTTTCCAGCACAGGATTTATGAGAAACCAGCTGGGCACACTAGTGCATGGAAGCCCATGGCCTCTTGGTCCAGAAACTCTGCATTACCTCAGGGAAAACAGAAATTAGAGAGTAGAAGAGCACAAGAGCTAGGGGCTCTGAAATGAAGCTTGTAGACTTGCATTTCTGTTTAATGCCTATGACCGTATAAGAAGAATTTGGCCCAGTACTATCAGGATTAAGTGTGTACAAGATGCAGTGTACTGAAGCACTTTACTCTTTAATCTTCATTAGCCCCTTTCCCTTAATTTCCCAAAAATCTTCAAGGGGATCTGAACCCATTGTGGTCAAGAAGGGTATTACTGCATGGGAAGAACACAGATTTCTAGGGGTGAGCTCCTATTTAATTGAATTCAGTGAATGACAACACCATGACATTGCTAAGATTAATGACTTAATAATTTTTGAGACAAGGCAAAACATGAAGTAAATTGATTGTGTTAATTTTACTTTTCCCCCTTGGAAACAGTACTGCATACCAGCTCAGCAGAGTCCTGAGGAAGATGCTTAGCTGTTACACAGGGAAGCCCAGCTCCCCATTCACCATTCAACTCTTGCACTCTGACATCACTGTGGAGTAACTTTTAACGTAATTTCCTAGTTGCAGAGATGTAGGCTGACAATAATTGAGCTGAGATCTCTACAGACCAAATGATTAATGTAGATGGCTTTTTGGAGTGGAAACTTCAGTTATTATTAGATTATTCAAGAGAAGGAGAAAAGGTGTCAGAGCATGAAACAGAGGACTGCAGTGACTGCACGTCTCACTCTTGAAAAAGTATGAATAGATTTTAATTTCTGCTGTCTTGTTAGTAACTCTTATTCATGTATAAATCAGTTCTTGCCTAAACGTAATGTCAGATGTAACGTCTTGTTTAAAAATCCATTTACAGTCAGTGAAATAGCTTCTTCTTTCCTACATGTGGTGTAAGTTGAGATGACTTTTCACATAGTATCTGTGACAGTGTCTGTCAAAAGTGTCTCTGTAAAACGTAGTGTTTACTATTGCTCAGCATCATCTGTAGTGTTGCATTCATTTTTTAACAAGATAGTCACAAAAAAAAATGAAGACTGTAAGTCTAGCAAGAAGAGTGGGCATCATTTCACAGGCATGGTGTTTTGCTTGTCTGCAGACAAGTATTCCAGACAAGTATATCTAAAGACAAGTATTCCAGACCTAGAATATTGCTAACTAGGATATAGACGAAAAATGTTAATCAAAGGATCTTGAGGAGCAGGGAAGACAGAAATAAGGTAACTCTTTATATGATGCCATTTGGAATCCAGAAACTAATCACAGTGTTGATAATAAAGTTTTCTGAAGTACGCTATGTGATAACTGGGGTATTTGAGCTTTGGATGGCTTGAAAAACAGTCTTAGCTTTGCCCTCTGCCCTTCCCTCTCTTGAGTGAATAAGGAGTGACAGAGGAGACAGTAGCGGCGACAGTCATCTCTGGCAAAGAAACTCCCTTTTATGACAATAGAGAAAGATTCTGGTGCCTAACACAAGATGAAAGAAAAACATAAAATGGCTGAGATCCACAAAGGATTTTTACCAGCAAGTATAATCTTAACAGTGGGATTTTTATTTTTCTGTTTGTATCCTACTGCATTATTGCAAATACTTTTCACTTAAATTTTGCCTACTAGTTAAACTTACCCAGAGTTAAGTAACACATATCAACATGTTCCTTGTCCAAAGTTTGGTGACCTACAGAGCAAGGGTCCTCATATGTGTACCCTCCTTCTCAATACAGCCATTTCTGGAAGAGAAGGCAGCTCAGGATGACAGAAGCTCTCCCTCCAGGATCTTCTTTCTCAGGGCTCACCAGGAAAGAAAGACCTCTTGAAAAGCAGGCACAAAACAAAACCTCTGGCCATGTCTGAAGGGTAGCACTCCTGTACCCTGTGAGTCCCAGAGAAGGTGATAACAATGCCGTATCTCTTGCCATATCCCCATTCATTCTCTGGACTTCTCTGCTTTTAATCCTAGAGAAAATCCAAATGCTGTGCCATGGTGTAGAACAGACACTGCTGAAACAGAGCCTGAGAAGATCATGACTGGCCACCACTACAGAGGTCCCAGTTCTTGTGCAAAAATCGGAGTCAGTCCATGGCATTGCTCCTGTGACAACTGCAGAAGAGCCAATACCTCTGAGAAACTGAGTCCTTAGAGACTACCTATGTCCTTCTGTCTAGTGGCTGTCTTCTTGCACAAGGGATCTAGATGTAGGAATTTGGGTGGTATTTAAGGATGAATAACAATGGATATGAATTCAGGCCTACTCCAATGTAGCCTTTGAAATTTAATGCAAACCAATTGTTCATTCAACCAATATTTGAGGCACCTGCAGCCTAGGATTTCATCTTTCTTCTTTGTTGTCTGACTGAAGGGAATTTCATCACTGTAGATATTAATATGAATTGCGATTGTGGTTCTACCCCAGTGTGCCTTCCTTTGTAATAGCCAATATTGAAGAAAAAAATCACATCAAAACAAACCAAAAGCATTTTCAGTCTGAAATCAGAATATTTTCTACTTCAGTGGCTAAATGTGATCTCCTTGTTTCAGTGCTGTGTCATTTACCTTGCTGTCCAATTGCAAGCCACGTCATCCAAACCTAAGTGTACAAGAGACGACATGAGCAAGGAAAACTGCTTCTTTCAATAATATTGCAGCAGCACAGAGGTTATGATCCTGAAAAGATGAAGGTTTACAGTTACAGAACACTGAATCATTACAAGCTTTGAAGTAAGGAGGGTAAGGACAAGCCTTCCCTGAACAATAAATAAACCTATGAGGTTCAAATACTTTCTGGTATGAGCTGATGATCAGCACTCAGTATCTCAGACACTGATTCTCAGAGTCCACCACAGAGGCAGAACTTGTGCATTCAAGGATTTCTGCAGCGTTGTTCTCACGTGCCTGCAGTAAAGCTCACTGTGTGCTTATAGTCACATTTCCATGAATGTCTACTCCTTCCTTTGGGGTACTGTCAGCTCTGCAGTCCCAATTTCAGACATGATGGTCTGTCTCTAAGTAGTGCTGGAGGCTCAGAAATCTGCATGAAGTTTACAAGTACTGAAGTTAAAGATTGTCTCTGCAAATCAGAGCATGGCTGTCCCCAGCCAGGCATTCAGAGTAACCAAAACAATTTTGAAAATTATAACCTTTGGGGAGATCATGTCATGTGCAGATTGACATGAATTCATCAATGTTTGGCCAGGAACTCCAGCTGTCTGAAGGGACTGTTAGCAAAGGAGTGTGCTAATGATCTGCATTTCTCTTAACCAAAGGAAAAAACTCTTAACTATAGCCTTTGGTCAGCAGAAATTGCTCTAGCAATGTTCTCCAGTGAGTCTAGGAGCAGCTCTAACGCATGGAGGAAGCAGGAAACACAGGGAAGGAGCAGAGTCAACACTGACCAAAGGCTTTCTAGGCATGTAGGGATCTATAAACTAGCCTTATTACTCCTTCTGCCCTTGGCAAAATAGGCAGGATGAGGACAATGACTGCCCTTTGTTACAAGGGCTGCCCCAGCAGTAGCTACTTCCTTGTACGCTCTTACCTTCTTCCTAAGGGAGCAGCAGGAGCCAGTCTGGTTTCCCAGGGTGGTGGCACAGGTAAAACAGACAGAAGGGAAAACCAGCAAAGACCTAAACTAGGGGTGTGTAAATTACTTAAAGATGCTGTTCCCTCCCACTTTCATCACAGCTGACTTAAAGAATTTTCTGTTCCACCCTATCACTTCCCTTCTACCTATTGGAGTTAAGGATTTTGGTAAGTACTTGGTCACCAAAGGAGACTATCTCTAATGTGCTCTTCATTAAAGCTGCAGAAACGGGCAGCGCTTCAGGGAAGCCACACACGATATATAGGACTCTGGGGTTTATTGTGAGACAAAAGGCAGGAATCTCAGCAGAGTTACATTTGCCATCATTAATCAGCAGAACTAAAAAATCCTTCAGCAATGCTGACAGTTCCAGTTTTGGCTTCCTACTAGATTTAGACCAGATGTGACTTGAGTAACCAGCCAGTTGCAGAAAAAATAATAACTGTTCCTTTTTATTTTGGAAGTGAGAAACCTTCGGATGCTCAGTTCCTAATTAAATAATAGTGAAGGTGAAATGTGCAGGTGGAGGAGACACCCAGATGGATTGCCAGTTCTCAGTTTTATGTTGCCACAGTATGTTGCATGCGTGCCTTCATTGACTTCAGTTCAGTGTACAGGTAGTTTAGATGGAGTGTTTCCCTTTGCTCTTCACCCCAGGCCAGAGGTGTCCTAGGTTTCCCACAGCAGCACAGGACTACTTGTGCCTTGCTAGGAAGCAGAGGCTGGGTGACTTCCATCACAAGAATTTTAGGGGCTTCCAAAGACAACTGAGTAACCCTTCTCTTTTCAGTGCTGGAAACTCCTCTCTCCCATTCTTACCTTGCCTCCACAGAAGCAGCAGCAGCAGTGGCAGCAGTGATTCTCTGAAACTCTGCCATGGGCAAAGTAGGACATGGGACCAGTCTTTTTGCTGCATGCTCACAGACATCTACCATAGATAAACACTGTAATCTACAATACACCCAGTTACACTGAGTACTGGCCACACTCTTTGCCTTATTTCATGATGCAGCTATATTCAAAGGAGGTGACTGAGAGAGTTCAGCCAGAATCCCTTCTCCCTTTTCTTTTAGATCTTTGCTAAAATGACATCACCTATTCAAAACATTGTCTGCTTTCCCTCTGAATGGGCCTACACCCTTCATGGCTTTTCAGGAATTGGAACTTTTAGGGTGTTTTGTATGAACACAATGTTCTTGTGCCACAGCTAGTGATGGTGGACAAGATCGCAGTAGTTCTATGGTACAAATCAAATGCAAACACATCTTAACCTGCTGTCTAAGTTACATTGGCCTTTGCTTTGTGCCATCATTTAGAGCAGCAGTATGAGGAAGTCTTGGTGAGTCTTACCACGTCATTTATCCAATGGGGAAAATCAGAACCTATAGCATCCCTTGGTTGTATACGTAATGAAATTGTTAAGAATCTGTGAGGTAAAAGCTGAGTACTGACTTATTTGAAGTCAGGCATTTTTAAATGTGCTGGTCCTACACTGATTGCACTAAGTGTGGGACTGAGCTTACATGTAAGAAAATGAAGTGGGTTTCAAGATGGTTTTACAAAGATTTCTGGCATCAATTTTCTTCTTGACAGTGTCTGCAAGACTCAGATTCATGAGGAGCATTTATGCAGCCACAAGAAATTCTATTTTTATTTGAGGTACTTTGCATAAATTTTTCCAAGCTCCTGAAACAATAGGCACAATATAATTGGCCTTCAAGGAGTCTCTGGATACATTACAACTCACAAATGACGGAGATGTTGGTTCTATGTGTTGTCTTTCATCCAAATAAGACAATGTTCTCAAAACGTTGGGCAAGTCCAATACAACTGTACACAGTCATGAATTATCTGGCTACAGAAACGTTGTCTGTCCTGAAACCCATGAGGAATTGTGGAGAGAAAGGTAGGAGGAAATGTGTCTCAGAGCAGTGGGTCTGGGCTGTGCCTGGCAACGTTATGAACACACCCAGCACATGGGGAGCAATGGCTCATGCCAAAAAAACATCTTCCAGCTTTGAAGCAAGCAGCAAAAAGTAAGCTTAGGATACGAGATCTGAGGCACACGCTGGAGTGGGTGTTTCTCTCCTTGTCTGGGTTCAGTGAGACTGTAGATGAAGAGAAACGTGTGTTTGTATGTGATGTGTGCATGGGTACAGCTCACTCAGCCATCACTAAACCACAATCTGCTCTGAAGTGGTAGACAGATGCCTCTAAAGTGGATGCATGTCTACACAAAAGGTTTGTGATCAGTGCTTTATACAAATAAGCAATAAGGAAACTGAGACATGTAAACTGTAATAATGTAACTGGAACTCACCCAGGGCACTCAAGGCAGCAGCCTTTCATTACTGCTGTGAAGATTGACATGGGAGCTGGAACAGCTCTACAAACGTTCAAAAAACTGCATCTCTGACAGCCAACTGTCCCCTGGCACTATTTTATTGCACTGAGTGAGAAGAGAAAAAAAGGGCAATGCTGACCTACTTCTTGTGGCACCTGTATTTGCCGTGTGTCATTCCAGGGACTGAGAAAGTTCCAAACTTGCGTCATTTATGGTATTCAGCTGCACTTCCATGCAACGTTCAAAGCTAGGCTGTGGAAGAGAAAACGTACAACAATAAAATAAAATGTGCTAAAAATAAAATCAAATAACTGAGGCTTCAGAATGATGGTAAATGACCAGGTGTCATAGAAATTATAATTTCACTACTTTGAATTGCAACATAGCAAGGGAATTGTCATTGAGTCCAGTTTTATTAACACAATACATAACTGATTCAGGGAAGGCAAAATGCAAACTCCCTCCTGAATTAGTTTAACCAGTGTGAATTTGTGGGTAGACCAGGCCTCAGTCAGAACAAAAGAGAAAATAATCCCCTTGTAATGCAGCATTTAACACCTAGCAGGCAGGTGATAATTGCTTCAGTCCAAGGGGATTAGCACATCGTAACCTCATTATAATGTAAAATGTAACTTCCCTATACGGGGTTGTCTACATGGAAAACTTACAGTGGCATAAACAAAGGTATGAATTCAAACTGATTAAGTTTTCCTGGAATAATTCCTAGTGTGAATTTATTTCTTTAGAGAGAAGAACGTCTTTTGTTTCTTTGGGTCTTTTTTTTTTTTTTTTTTTCTCTCCTTTTTTCCTCTTGCAGTTTAGTCAATAATTTTTTTAGAATTAAATTACAATAAATCAAAAGCTACCACTATTATTCCCAAACAAGAATGTTCATATAGAAAGTTCAGTCTGATGTAAACTATATTATTTAAGTCTACATCTTTTACTAATGTAGCTAATAACATTTTCCTGCATGAACAAGCTTTATGCTTCAAACGGATGATGCAGTTTCATGGTAGGCTTGAGCAGCTCTAAATTTATCTTACCACTGCCCTTAGTAATGGCAATAGCATTTTGGGGGTGCTGTATATGCAATCAGGTACTTTTAAAATGATATTACAAGTAAAGAATGAAAGGCAGGGGAGGGAGCAGAGGTGGTGGAGAGGAAAAAAGGAGGAAGGACCCTTTTCTCCATTTTGGGGAATCAGGCTAGGGACCTAGAAATGGTAGGTTGCCTCCATCTAGCAGGGGTTTAGACTGGTGTCAGCTGACTGTGAAACCACACGATATTTTTCTTGTATCCTGAGTATGGTAACTTAAGCTGTCTAAAAAGCAAACAACCTGGTCTCAGTCTTTCAGGTTTTTTTCTATTGTCAGTGGAGAGACACAGGTCTCATAGGTTCTTGACCTGCCTTAGGCACTTAACTTAGTGCATCCTGTGTGTCTTCACTACTTAACGCTAGGTGAGATGAACCCCAGCCTGAATGTCCAATGAAATATGCTGAAACAATTGAGTTCACTTTTAATTGTGTCATTTTTTAAGAGTCTGCCGAAAATGAGAGACACTGGATGTCAGCCACGTCCCCCACAGCTTAACAATACCAGCATATTCCTAAGCTAAGGAAGTATACGATTTAAGTAACTCAGTTTTTATTAACTAGCAAAAATGCTTAATCGTATAGAGCCAACTAGTAATGCATTTAAGCAATACACATACACAGGAACACTATACAAACATGCATTCTTGATAAAAAGCAAAACAATTTCTGATCTCAGTGGGAATTTTTGCTTAATTGCTGGTGCAGGATCAGCTGCCCTTGTACTCTGGGGCTACTCTGCTTTGTCTGCTGGTGCAATAAAATGCTAATGCTTTTTTGGTAGACAAGTCTTGAGGAGAGTTTCCAGATTATACCTTACACTTGAATGTATTTCTGTTATTTATTGAATCACAGCTGTTCACTAGCAAACAGCAAAACCTCATTTTATGAAGGACCCTCAACGAACATTAATTAAGGCTGTTGACTTTGTAAGTGAGTGATCTAAGGGAGGAAAGAGGTTAAGAGAGCTCTGTCTCTCAGCCACAACTCGAGGGAATGGGGGAGTGCTGGTTGTGAGGGTCTTCCCCCAGATAATACCAGAATCAAGAGTTTTATCTGAAACAAAGGGGGCCATAAAATCATAAAATAGAATATATATGTATAATATATATAGAATATGTATGTATGCCCAACATCTATATAAGGCAGTGTATGGAGCAATAGAGGGAGACACACGTTAGGAGGAGCTATCCCCCGTGTCTCCCGGCGCCGCAATAAAGAATACCTGCTTGTCAGCTTGAAAACTTTGTTGGCAAGTTTGTTCCTGGAGTTTCCTCCGAATCATATCACACATTTCTTTCCATTTCTCCCTAAGGAACAAGCCCTGATGAGGTCTCACCTGGGTGTTGTTTCATGCATAGCCAAAGTCACAACAAAGAGTGAAATATGGACATCTAATATGCTTTCCTAATGCAAAATAACTTCTTTCTGTATGTAGCCTCACACAGATTTCAGCCACTCAGACATAACAGGTTAAAAATCGCTTTCAAAGACTTAATTCAATTTTTGTGAGCTTGCTGTCAACTCCCAGAGAACAATGTGAGTGCCTCCTTGGTTTCCTGAAAGGGATACATCTTTGGGATGAGCTCTTTGATTTCAGGTGCACTCTTACACACATCAGTCAGCTCAGATGCATCCTTCATAATTGAATTACCTGGGGATTTGGCTACTTTATAAACAATGCATGTTGCCATTTACCAGGCATTTACATATCAGTGAAGTCTAAGCAAAATTCTTCTTCCACGTGCTGCTGTAAGCTTTCTCTTAGCAAGTAGAAGTATACACAAGGGCACACGTTTTTTTAAAGAGGGTACCCATCATGGATAAAATAGTATGTAATAGCCCAGCTATGTTTTACTCTAGTGTTCTTTGGCCCTTTTTGTACATGGGTGTGCAAAATGCATTTGTTAATTGTTCCATTAACTTCTCACTGCTTGATGCAGTCAACGGAATTAGGCACCAAAGAGCATGTGAAAATCAAGCTAGAGGCCTGTCTCTTCAGACTCTTTGAAGATAGCATTTCAAATGCCCAGTACACAGTTCTTTGCAGCTTCCTCTGGAGAATGTGTCATTGCTAGTACAGAATATTAGCTACAGAGATTAATTTTTTATTGTAGATTTCCTTCCTGTATATACTACTGATGCCGATGGAACCTTGGGGTACACAGGATTATACATGTGATCAGCACCAATTCCTGGGAAGCCAGGCTGTCAAGGCAGAAATGATTGTAAAGATAGAAGGAAAAGTGGTGGTATAAACCGATCAAAGTGTGCTTCCTTATATTGGAAGTGTAGTTAGGAATGCCTCCTGATCTTCCTGTGCAAGATCTTACCAGGTGGCTTTATTGAATACCCTCCTTTATAGTGGTGCTATATTCAAGTAGTTAGGAATGACAATTCCTTTCATATAAATTGTTAGGATCATTATCAAGCAATAAAGCATCTGTAAAAAGAAACATGTTATTTGATTTAACTGGAAGTATCAAATGGATGTGGCTATTTGGAGAAAGGTCTTTTGCCAGGAAACAAATACTCATCTCCCTACAGCAAGTGCAGTGAATGGTTGGCTAATTCTTTATAAGAGGCACTAATCTTTTTGTGCTTGTTCCCTCAAACAACAGAAAGAAATTGTTTATTTTCAATTACTCTGCAGCATCTTTACTACATTATTCAATTCAGCTTTAATAATAATAATACTACTTATCAAAAATGCAGCATTTTACATCTTCACAGTGACCTACAGCATTAACTAATGCATCCCAAAACATCCTGCACTTGAATTAAATAGGGACACTACTACAGGTAAATATCTATTTCCTTTGCAGCTTTTGTGGTGTAATTTAAGCTGTTGTTTGATGTAACTTTCCCATCAGATACTGCTGCTGAGGAAAATAGCTCTTTTGGGATAAAGTATGTACAGCACTCTTCTAGGAAACTATAAACTGGAAGCAGTTCTCCAGCCTGGAAAAGGAGATAGAGAGTTATTTTTACTCTTAAATTCCTTTAGGGGAGAGGCACTCAGATATGAGTGTGACAAGAGCCATTCAAGTACATAGTGAGAGAGAGCAAGAGGAGGAAAGTAGTGATTAATGCAGCTACACTACTAACTAGAAGGTGAAACCAGCAAACCCAGCATTTTGAAACAAAGAATTCTTTCCAACTATGGTCACTTCCAAGTTAAAGATACCAGTGGTGCTATTACCAGTGGTGCTATTAACCCTGGTTTCAAGCATCTCTGACAATAACCATCACCACCAGCTAGGAATGACTGCTCCTCCTAAAGCAAATGGCAAGAGATAACCAGTACCAGTTGCTTTTCCCATGCTGCCTGGTATGCTTGAATCACTCTCAAACTCCTCTCAGGTCTTGCTGGAAGTGACCAGTCTCCAGGGAAGCCCGCCAGAAATCACCTGAGTGTCAATGCCTCTCTCATGCACCAACTGGGAAAGAGCTGATCCACAATGAAAAACAGTACAGGAGTCCCTGCACTGTACCACAGCCAGGACCCCAGAGCATTGCATCCTTCCCCTTCCTGCTCTGCAGAGCTGCTAAGGGCAAAACTGCAAAGCCAGGCCACTGCACAGCCCCAGACAGCAACACATACAGCTCCACCGCCAGTATCAACAATGCTGGAAAGTGTGAATCAAGCAGGCATATTCAAGTACAGACGTGGAAAGGTCATTTCTTCTTGACTTTCAATTTGACTCTGGAGCAGATGCACTGGTCACGACTAATCCTCATGACACAGACCAAACAGCTCTGAAATTAGCAGCAGACTAGTGGGCATGAAGACAGTCATAGTTGATTTTGCCTTTTGGTAATTTAAAGAAGACAGAAATGTCTGGAAAATTCATGCAGCAAACTCAGCTACGTTTCTAGGAAGGTTATACGTTTCTATACTTTGGGGTTTTTTTGGTGGGGGTATCTGTGAGACTGCAAACATAATTTATAGATGTATCAAACTGCAGCCTGAAGAACCCTGAAACATTTTCTGCACTGTGAACATTTCTCCTTAGGAGCTGTTTGTGCCTCGCTGTTCCTGTCAAGGAGGTTAATGTGCCTCTAAATTTCACCAGACAGAAAATGTATTACAGTGTCAGCTGCGGTAGAGAATGACGAACACAGACTGACGGTGGTACTACCAGACACCTCGAGGTTGCTTTCAGCAAGCACAGGTGGAGAAAATAGCCTGCCTTGGTTCCAACAAAATAAAAGGACGTTGTCATCTCGAGGACATACTAAGACAAGATCAGCAACTTGTAAAAGCACTCATTAATCTTTCCAAAATAAGCCTCCCACATTCTTGAAGGGAGAGCATGTTGAGGTGGGATTTGTGTGATCTGCTTATAGGCAGAAAACCAATTTAGAAAAGGTGTTTGGCATTGAACAACTTCTGCCGTTTTGAAATCCCCTTCCACCAGTCCATTGCCCCAGGCAGATGCAGCCTGTGCAGAACAGGGAGCTTGCTGGCTCCCATGAGTGGCTGGAACATGCTGAAATCAGGCACGCTCTGCAGCGCGGATGCCTGCATGCTGCCAAGGTGGTCATCTTGCTGTGGACCAAGGGAGTTCCTAGCAGCTTCCTCTGATTTTTGGACCCAGCCTCATAGCTGTCTGTGTTGCAGATGTGCCAATCTGCATGGGATTAGCTGGAGACTGCCTCTAAATGAGAATACCAATGCCTTTAGCTTTGGCCACACTGACTTCAGCTTTTGTATTGAAAGAGGTAAGATCACTCCCTGTACATGTCCTAACTGGAATTAGGATGATATGCACCCCATACAGAAATTGTGTTTATCTTTCTAGAACTGGGGCATCCAAGCGACAATATTTCTTGGTTTTGTACTTCAGGTTCTTGGCTGTTATGTCCAGGACCAGGTACAGAATGATGATATCTCCTGTACTGATGATCCCAGGGGCACACTACACCATTGACTGAGGAGCTGGAATCATAGATCTGGAATGAAACTGGGTGCAAAGAGGGAGTATTCCAGCTCTTGTCTTCTCTGGCTGCCCTGGGAGTTGTTACAGAGCATTTCTTTTCCCCGACTGATGCCTCTAGCTTCTTCCACTGTGAGATTCTAGTCTGCCTGCAGAGCTGGATTTATTTCTCTTGAGGTTTTTTTAAATCCCTTTTGTTTTTGAGTCCAAAGAGTGAAAAGAAAAATACTAAAGCAATCTCAATAAGCACTCATTTGTCTATCTATATATCTTTATCTAGTCACTGATGCCTTTTTTGCATAGATCTCAAAGAAATGGGTGGTGGATGCAGGGCAATGAGTGAATACATCCAGCCAGGCACTAAAAAGGTTTAGAGGTAAAAAAATCATTTCTAAGCAAACTGGTTTTGATTTAATGACAAAGATCTCTATCAAACAGAGCAGATAGTCTGGACAACCTGTCTGCATTGTGCTTCTTGTTCTTCATCCCTGCTGATGCAACACAGAGGACCAGCAGCTCAGCAGCACAAACATCTGTCTATGGTGTACCTCCCCACATAAGCTGCCATGGGAGCTACGGTGGGTAACCCACTCGTTTCAGTCAGATTTGCGGTGAGTCTATTCTGTGAGTAATCTGCAAAGTCTTTGAAATCTCTGGCTTTCTGGATTCCTTCATAGTCCTTTCCTTCACACTATAAACAAAGATAAACACTGTAAAAAAGATTTACTGGAAGAATGGTATCCATCTGCTGCTACACCTCCACAAACCCACACTCAATAGGTTGAGATTAAGCAGTTGGACAGACGATAGCCAATGAATCAGCAAACATAGCTGCATCATAAATAAAACCAGTGTGTGAAGGCAGTTAATGAGAAACGGGCCTGTTTCTCAAAATCCCTGAAGTTCTCTCCAGAAGCCTGAGGGGTCTTTTTCCCTAGTTGCATTCTCCCTGACCCTACCACTGCCTTGGCACCCAGCCTTTTCTCCTTCCCAAACAATCAGACTGGATTAAAAGCCCCAAACCAAAACAAAAGGTTGTGTTCTTTTCAAAATCAGTATGTTTGTTTTCCTGTGAAAATCAGAAATGTGGCTTTTGGAAAAACAAAAAAAAAAAAAAAAAAAAGAAATGAAATGAAAAATTAGCCCTCAACTGTTCAGGTAACCATTTGTTTCCACAGCTATACTCTCATTAAATCATCAGCTATCATAGGACTATGATGAAAGATAAGAGCTGGTAACATTGAGATGTCACATTAAATCACAGTTGTCAGAGGAAGGCTGGAAGAGGCATCTGCAAGGGAGTCCTTTGAAAGGCCCCATCCTGGGGAAGGTCTGCTCACCATTTGTGGTGCTGTGTTACATGCTGGGGATCTGCAGCTCAGAAGCAAGGGGAAGGAACTGCTGCAGCCTTCGTCAGACCACGTGGCTCAAACTCATTTTTCACCAGTCTCAGCAAGGATGCTGCAGAACAAGAGGAGAAATACTTTCTTCTTGCAGCCTATGCACAGTGCCTTTCAGGAAACCTGCCTTGGCCCAGTCTCCTGTGTGCATGGTTAGAGTGAAACAAGTTTAGAGACATGCTTATTTGTCCAGAAAGGATGGGGAGGATGGAGCAGGCAAGCTTGCTGTTCTGTCACCCACAATGTATTTGTCCTGTTGCTGGAAGACTACACTTCTTCTTGTGCAAAATAACATGACAACAAACAAACATTTAATACCTTGAGGGAAAAAACAAATGCACTGGTGCTCAGAGTAGATCTTAGTACACTGCTAGTGAGGCCCTGAGGAAAAGATGCCTATTTTTCTATCTGTGTTGCAGGTGGGAGGCCAAGCCACCACTCCAGGGCAAGCATGCTACCAAGGCCACTACTTTCCTGTATGCAAGTTGTGTTCTCCACCATGCTTACAGCCATGGTGCCACCTGCTATCTCTAACGGAGGGTTTTTCCTCCTCATGGTGGGATGACTATGTGTGGATGCTGAGCATTGCTTATCACTACCAGATTAAAGCTCACATTTGTGTGAGGCTTTCACTCTGACCACTGAAAAGAAAGGGAGGGGGCTATGGAGGGGTCAGAGAGAAGCCACTTCACAGCACTTTTGGTGGCTGTTTTCTTTGGTGGATTTAAGTTACCACTGCTCTTTAAAGGCCCTGGCTCACAATTTCTCACTGTTGTTTGTCAGGGCATAGATTTAACCCTCATTGGCATCCCACTACCCTTCATTCCATACACCCTTTACAACAGAACCATGGGATGGAGTCTTCAATACTAAGCTTTGTCTTCGGGCCACCAAAATGTGAAACCTCTAATGTGCTCACAGGCTGGCTTGCCTTTCCATCCCTGAGGGCGTGTTTGTATTAAGGTCCGGAACCCACTCTCTTGGGTGACTCCAAAGGCCATTAAAATTAGTGGAAAGGCATGCTGTAGGCAGTGACAGGATCAGGTGGGCAATAGCTTCATAATTGAAAGGACTTAAAAAATTCACGATCAGTTTGTCAGCGGTGGAAACTCATTAGCAGGCAACTGATTTTTGAGATGCTGCCAGCCCAACCTTCAGAAAGCATCCCTAGTTCCCCATGTGCAAGCAAGGTCTAAGTGTGTTTGTCGTGCCTGAAATGAATCCCACGTGCATTGTTAGTGTAATGGTCAGCACCCAAAGGCTTTTCAAGTTCATGGAACTCAGAGGCTGAACTCATTCCCAAAACTTTGTCTCCAGAGTGTTGGTTGAAATGCTTTGCCATGCACAACTTAGATCTTTTTTGCTGGAAGTCCTCGCGGTTACCCCCGCTGCTTTACTGAGCACATATTGTTACTATTTTTGAGAAACAGCATCTCACTAAGTTCTTCCCCTAGTCTAAGAATAGAAGGTTTTCAGGGAAATGGCTTTATTGCAGAGTGGCCTTAATGCAAAAATCTAACTGTCCCTGTTCAAGACACAGGGTTTCCAAGTATGTTAAAAAATATGTGCATTTGACTATTTTACTGTAACTTATTATATGAGTGTGACATAAAATAGGGGGATTTTTGTGGTTTGGCTTGCATTTCTGCACTTATATATGGTAATTAAATGTAAAAAAATGCCAATTAAAAACAAACTTTGGCAAAATATTAGTCAAAATATGCACAGCTGAATTTTTTAGAGGCTTGAGGGGGCATTCCTTTGACATTTGATTTTTAAAAAAATGCCTTAAAATATGACACTTCAAAAGCAGCTGCTTCATGTGTTCACAAAGCAGTTTCCATATGCAAAGTTCATGTTAGCATGTCAGGCGTACAAACATGTATTTGCCCAAATGCCCATAGCCATTGATAATAGGTTAAATAATTATTTGCGTTGGGGTTTCTCAAGACTGGTGGATCTCTGTTAGTGGTCAATTTATACGCAATAATTAAGGACAGAAGACGAACTTTACCTGTAATAAATGCCCCTCTCCAACACAGCGTGCGAGGAAATGAACTAGTTTTGGTGCTGTGAAAAAGAACAAGAGATCTTATACAGCTGTCAGGATTTTCTGGCTTTTCTTACCTATTTCTGTAAACACAATTGTGCCTTGACCTGGTTGTGTAACTTTTCTGTATCTCATTTTCCTCATTTGCGGAGTGGGAATAACCATCTTTCTAAGTGCCATCCAATATAACAAAGCAAAGTACTCCAGGAGTGTGGAAAATCATTAGGGAAAAGGGTTGTTCTTTGTAATACATAAAAATTGCCTGATTAGCTAGTGCTGTTGTGAAAGATACAAAGTCGCAGAGCTCAGATGGAGCGAGAACTAATAAAGTTTTTTTGTTATTGCAAAACATTGTTTAGAATAAGACGAAGGATCAGATGTGCTATTTCAGGAATGGGTTGCACCCAGCCTGCTGTGCTTTGTTTCTGTCCTGTGGGCCTTTGCGCTCTCTGTAGGCAGCAGTCCCAGCTATGATCTATCCCTGCTCCTGCCAGAAGGCTCTTTCCAGAGATGGTTCCACACCTGCCTTGGGGACCACTCAGCTGCTGGTCCATAACAGTTCTTCTTGCTAGAAAAAATGCAGCTTCTGAGAGCGAAACCATCTGCTCTGAGAAAACCCCTGCAGGAAAGTCAGGCAAGCGTGAGGCCTCATGGGGACTGGGAGTGTTAGTGCAATATACAGTCATCACTCGAGACAATTAAGAAATCTGCTCACAGGAGAAGAGATGGTAAACACAGTGTTGTGCACTACCCAGTGCTTATCATAGAGATTTTGAATTTAAAAGATACATAAGCATGCAGCTTCTGAGCAGCAGTCACAAAGTAGGTACAGAGCTGTGTCCAATAAGGATAGAGGTCTGGTTTCATCAAGAACAAGGAGATGTGACTTGTGGCAATACATTTATGCATCAAGATCCCCTTGCTAGACTGCAGCTCCCTTCCCCTGCTCAGTAGCCTACCTGAATGTGGGGGTGTTCTCAGTTCAGCTCCCTTTCTCCCCAGTTTTCCGTCTGCTCTGAACCTCATAGCTGAGCTATTTGCTTTCAAGTTTGCAGTACTTCCTGGCCCCTGAGGCAGTGGTGCCTGGGTGCTGCTGTGAGCTGCTCTGCTGGGTGAGGGAGCCTGGCTGCCCTCCCTGGGTAGGGAAAAACATTTCTTCCCACCCAGCCCTACCACTAAAGTGTTCCCAGTATGGACTGGTCTGAGGCTGTCCAGATGCAGAATCAACAAGATGGGTGCATTTGGAGTTTTTCCTCCAGATCCATAACTAGGGATCTGCACTAAAATCATGCCAAGTGGATTTATATCAAATATCAATATTGATATAAAAATTAAATATTAAATATAATTATCACAGTAGAATCTTCCAGTCACTAACTGCAGTCCAGTGACCCTCGGCATCTCAAGGAATTAGGGTAAAAGGAAGAGGATAGGGGGAGGAAGAAAGAAAAACATTGTAACATAAGATTCAGACATTTTCATAATTAAAAGAGGAATGCAACCTGAATATCCAATCATGGACCTTAACACCCAGATGAACACACTTATAAAGAAGATAATAAATAAATAAATAAAGATGTAATTGCCCCCAAGCGTTTTGGCACATCTTCATTCCTTTAAAGCCCAGGGGATTTGATGGAGAATTTTCATGTCAGTGTTTGCAAGGAATGTGTCGCGGTGCTGGAGGTACAATTCTTCCATTCAGTTCTCTGCCACTCTGCTGGTGCGCACCAATGAGGCGCATTTTCTCCTAAATGTGTTTTTGGTTTGTTGGTTTTGGTGATGGTAGTGCTGCAGGAGCAGTGCCTTTCCCAGCTGATGTGCTGAAGGCTGCCTCTCTCCTGGCTGAGCTATCACAGGTCCTTCAGGAGACAGGAATTGTCATAACCAACCGGAGGCAGCATCCATCTTGCTCAGGTCCCTGTATCTGGCAGTCCCCTCCATGGACTGCTTAGGAAAGATATGGCAGTAATCCAGTGGAAAGCAATTACAAACTGCCCTGCTCCACATATTACAGATTTACAGAATCACAGAATCAGTCATAGAATCACAGAATGGTTGAGGTTGGAAGGGACCTCTGGAGATGACCTAGTCCATCCCCCCTACCAAAGCAGGTTCACCTAGAGCAGGTTGCGGAGGATTATATCCAGACAAATTTTAATATCTTCAGAGAAGGACATATTCAAGGAGATATTCCTCTGCATCTCTCTTTGAAAATTGAAATGGAAGGAGGTTTCCCACCTTCTTCAGAGTTCCCTGTTTCTTTATAACATTTACTTTCATCTTTTGGCAGAGTTTCACAGGCCATGAGCCCATTCTTTGGGAAAGTACTTTCATTTTCCCTTTGTACTATTTGGTTCATCACTCATGTGGGACCAGATGCTGAACTAGGAGAAAGCAGTTTAAAGCTTGTCCAAACTAAAACCTTCTAAGACCTTTCAGGTCTTGTCAGCAGCTCCAGGAATCACCAGAGCATATTGAAAAGCAATTTGTGACATCTGCATTTAGCAATTTAAGTCTAGGTCTTTCCACAAACAGCTTGAACTGGAAGAACATTAAAAGGTTAAAAAGACAAAGCTGCACAGAGTAAGTTCTCCACAGGGATCCAATATTACTTGGTCTCATGGTCTTGGAGGTAGAGGGAGGTTAAGGAACAATTGCAGGCATATCACTGAGCCCAGTTGAGAGTCACTCTCCTGCAGCCATCCTAACTGGGCATGGAAGAAGCTGAATCTTGAGAAAAGATCCTTGAGCCACACACACGTCCGTTTGGGCACAGGGCCACAGCTAGACCGGCTGCCCACCAGTCTTGTCCTCCTGAGTGATGTAGGATGCATGGAGGTCAGTGCTTCCCTCCGAGCCCCCATCCTGGCCTGAGCAGATCCTTCATCCCATCCCTCCCGTCTACCCCACCATCCGCTTGGTTCCTGACAACCTACAGTCTCAGCAGTGCTTCCTGCAGTGGAACAGAGCATGGGTGAAGGTAGAGACCCCTTCCTCTGCATGCTGTGCCTGCAGGGGCGAAGGAAGCTTTGCTTGATAGTGGGGTGGTGATGAGAATCTTCATGACTGCAACTCTGCACAGAGGGGAAAGAGAAATCAGACAGTTGGTTTTGTTCTTTATCTCTTCCCCATCATACTGCCGCTGTTGAGCAGTTTAAATAGTTTAAGTGTTTTTAAATTGTATTTTACAGAGTAGGCTATGATCTTAACGTGTAACATTTTATAAAACTATGTCAGTTAAAATTCTGTTGCTATAATTCTGAACTGAAATGTTCTTCTACACTGTTTGAAATCAAAACCAGCTCTTCTTTCTGGCATACAGGAACCAGAAAAGCAGAAAATAAAACAACTCTGTCTTGTAAAGAAAGACCACTCAACACTCATAAAATACAAGAAAGAAACATTATCAGTCAGAGGAAAAGAGATTTGATTTTAAAAGCTTATATGTGTCATTTGTAATATAGGTAATTTGCTTATATATTTGAGCTTAAGTCATATTGTTTTCATTTATTCAACTGAAAACAGTTTGATCCCTACTTTGTTACATGCAACCATGTTACATACAGGTAGCATATAACCACATGTAACATGGCAACAGAGAACAAACTAAAGGAAACTTGGCCTGAATTTGAAGTTTTCCTTCTGAGAGGTGAATTTTTGTTGCCCTGAAAAACCTGATTTCATGCCATGCACGTTAGAATCATCAGTAGCTTGCTAGCAGGTACGGTTGGGAGATTAAACAAACAACAACAACAACAACAAAAAAGAGAACAGGTTAATATCAACAAAAGAAAATTCCTTGTCCACCAACAGCCTGCAGAGACCAGCAAGAAGATCCCTGTACAAGAGCCAGCAACACGTGCAGCACTATTTTGGATTTTTTCTCTTTCCAGATATGATTTGTTCCACATGCTGTTTACCCATTGATTCTTCCAAACCACGTCTTGGCTAGAAGGCAGGTGATGACAGATCATGGAAGAAGCAGAAGAATTTTGCAGCTTGTCTTGGCTGTACTGAATATGCCCTCATGCTTGGAACAAATCAAACGCTTTGTGCCATTAACAAACTGTGGCAAGTCCAGTGAGCCTTTCATCTCTGTCAGGGACTGGAAACATGCACCAGGACTATAAACAACAGAGAGTAATAGGATGAGTTCAGTGCTTTGACACTCATAGTGGAGAAAAAAGGGTATGGGCTGGCTTTTTGAGTAAAGCACACAAGCGTACTTTACTTCGGATGGGTGGCAGGGAACAGGGAGGGATTGTTCTCTGTGACCAGTATGTGTCACGTGTCTTTCCTTATTGCCTGCTCGGGAGCTGCCTTTGAAGCAACAACAGTGCCCTCATATTTCTCCAGTTTTCAAAATAATACACAAACTTCTCCAGAAAATTCCTTATCCTACAAGACACTGGGACGTCTCTTGCTAAAGACACACTCTGGGAAGCAGCTGCTGAGTATGGCGAAGTTTACCTGTTTCATTGATGAAATTTCACAATTGCGCTAGGTATCAAAGCTTCACAGTCAGTAACATCTAAGTAACACCACCATGAAAATGCGTAAATTACAGCTTACTCAGCACAAACCTAATCTTTTATAAACAGACATGAGGAAAACTCCCTCTTGTGCAAGTTGTCCTTACTCTGGAGTATGCAAAGAGAAGAAACCATACACCTCTGTGTCCACTGGCTCCCTTGGAGAGTAGAAGAGCTATGTGATTCCTCATTAATATCTTCTCTTCTCTGGGCACCACTGAGGGAAAGCCCAAGATTTCGTATGACTGGGATCTGAGCAGTGGCAGTGAAAGACTAAGAAAATAGGGGGAGAAATGTGACAGCTGGAGGCTGCATGGCTCTAGTGGCCCTGTTTCTGTCCCTTTATGCACACATCCGGAAAGGGCAGTACAAGCCACAGGACCAAGCCTGAACATGGACTCAATAGTGGCTGAAAAAATGTTCATGGTTTTACGTCAGTGTGTTATTTTTGCTGTTGGACCCCACTGAAATTATTTGACCTGGAAGTCACAGAACATCTCCCCAGCTGGGAACAGAACAGCAGCGCAGGGTGTGATCTATATAAAAATCTAAGAGAAAGAAAGAAATTTGTTGAGGTATATTTATGTGCCTGTGCCAAAAGATCAAGTCTACAGAATCACTGGATTGTTACACCAGTATGATATGTCTCTGTAGCTAAAGTTGAATTGAGACAGAGATGAAAAAATTATGTGCCTGTTGTGCCACGAAGTTCACCTAATTAATCTCTATGAAAATATACATCCATTTTCTGCAACTCATTTCCTAGGTTTTGGCTATGTTTTTTAATATTCCAAGAAATGAAACTCCCTCCCTTTCCCATGAAAAGTTACTCCGCAAGCAACTTAGCCTGTACTTGTAGGGTTTGTTTTTTAATTTTTGGAAGTTCAGGCAAACTTTTAAAGATCCTGATTTTATCTCATTGCTAATAAACACATCATTCTTATTCTCACTTAATGCCTGAATCTTTCAAAAATCTGCAGATAACCAGCCCTTAACCGATATGGTCCTTTTAATTAGACTTTTCAGTGACAGGATTATTTTGTTCTGCCTGAATTCTACCAGTTTCTGCCTGGTAATACAACACAACAATTCCTTAAACCCAACCCATCAGCTACTCTGTGGGTTTGTTTCCTATGACAAGTCAGTGTCTGTGATTGCTTCTTGGCTGGTTTAAGAGTCCAGAATACTTTAGATGTCATTTGAGGTCATCGGGATTTACTTTCAGGGAAAACTAAAATAATCCAGCACTCCAAAGGTGTTAGAATCTGGCCATTTATTGATATGAATATTCTACTCAGCTACACCCCCTTACCCAGCTATTTGACATGCATGTTTCCTTTCCTGACTCAAAAGCTGTGATTACATCAAAGGCTGTCCAAGGAATGAGCTAACACAATGCCATAGGCCCACATTACCTGAACTTAACACAACCTTCACCCCAAGTCTCTGTCTTTCAAGTTATTTCTCTGGTAGGACTTACCGATGCAGTCATCCAGGATCCAGCTGTGTTGCTTTTGGGAATAATTCATAAAAAAATATTTGTAGCCTAAAACCTGGAGAAATGCCTGCCTTCTTTGAGACTGTCTTTTTATCAGGTTGCGATCTGCAGTTTGGAGTTGGCATATCAGTATTTCCTTGCATGTGCCAGCATCAAAGGGAAAGTACATGCTCCTGTCTCCAAATAAGAGACGTTTTCCATATGTGCGCTCTCCACTCTGTCCTGCCTAATGACTATACATTAAGATAATATGCGGGAAAGGTTGCAACATTTTGCAGCATATGTCTGCACAAGTGAGAAGCATGTCTCACACCTGCTTCTTGGCTTTGGGACATTATTCCTCATAACTCTTTTACAGCCTGGCTGGCTTGTGGTGTTGCAGGCTTCAAATGGCAAGCCAGGGCAGCAAAGCAAGCCTTTCCCTGCTTGGGGTGGCAAGATATGCAGAAGCCTGCAGTCCCTTCTCTGGTCTTGTGCTCACTGGGGAAGGGGTGCTCTGTGGGAGCTAATGGCCAGCCCCCTCCAAAACAACACTGCCAAACCACCTCCAAAGGAGACTTCCAATTATTAGCATGGAAAAATGCTTATGACTGATTTTCTCATTTGAAATTCAGAAAGCTGGTTTGAAATAGAGACCATTTTCCTTTAAATAATGTAGAGCAGTGCTGGAGCAGGGTTACATCTATCACAGATAAAAATGCTCTATTTATGCCTTATTGTAATCCATTCACTGGTTTATGGTGCTCGTGTCCTTCAGGGAGTGCCAGAAACCCACACGGTGTTCCCGAGTGCTACATTTTGCATTCGGATCTCCGATTCTGTTGACAGATGTGTACAATCACACACAGCAGTCAGACAGCTCCCTCTTGACTCTGTATTGGAGGAAGAGCGAGAGGGCAAATTATTTCAGCTGAGGTCAGCATTAACTTCAGCTCAAAATAACTCCCTCCAGATCCACCTGTTTCAGACAGAAGCATGCGAACAAGCGGTGGTCTTTGGTGAATTCCAGCCACTTCCCTATTTCACATCCCATTTTGGGGCTTTGCCATCACAGATGTAGACAGCACACATGTACTCGATTAAACAAAAAAGGCTGCAATCAGCCTGATAAATAAAAGGAATAATTAAAAAAAAAAATACCCTCACTCTGTAATGTAACGTAATGTGTTAGCAAACACATATTTCCCATTTAACGTATAAGCATTGAACATGTAAATGCAGGCATTTCCTGGATGCTTCAGGGAAAACTTACTGTTTTTTGAGACAATCCATTAAAAAAGTGTCTGATGAGTGCACTGATGTTAAATTAAACAAAGGTTTCTGAGAAGATACCCTTTAAACAAGAGTTTCCAGATTCTCTTAATTTCAATTGCTGAGAGTATCAACTGCCTCCTTCCCTGTCTTTCTACATAAAAAGAAATGCTTCTTGTTTCATTCCTTATAAAGGGCCATTCCTAATAAATCTGAGTGGTTTCAAGGAAATGCATTGAATCACTGACCCCCATTCCTCATCACCTTGTGGTCTGAGATCCACCCGTCCTCCAGGGCAGGGACTACTCTTCCTAGATCACATTCCGCCCAGCCTCAGGTCAAAGGGCTTCTGGCCTCACTGCACCTTGTGGGGATCATCCAGAAACAGAATCCTTTTTTTGTCAGTCCCAGTTATCAATACTGATGTATACCGGCTGGTGTTTAGCAATCCCTTCACAACTGCTTCTCAGATAAAGTCACCTGGAGTTTACGAAGAGGATCTCAGAAGGGCTTAGGAAGCAAGAATGGGACTCTGCTCTTGAAACTGTGATTGTTCTTGGAATAAACCTTAGTAGCAAAATCTGTTCTCCTTTATATCTTCTTAAAAATTAAACTTTTGAGAACTGATTTTCCCTGAATAATCACAAAGCTTCTTATAGCTGGAGGCCAAAGCTGAGGGGAGGTACCATCATGTTAACCTCGGGCAGCTTTGATATTTTTGTTGGCTGTGTTCTCAGAAAATAATGGTATTAGCAGCTCTGACTTAAAATACAGAGCACTGCGGCTCCCTCACAGCAGGTAAACAATCTGTGCAACTGGGCACAAATGCTGATAACAAGGCCTTCTTCCAATTAGGAAGCAACAAAACAAACTGCATCAGCAAAAATTCCTGCAAGGATATTCCTTAAGGCTTCTTTGTGCTCTCTATAAAGCACAAACATTTTTACCATGCAATACCCCCAAATTCATCAGCTGCCCACAGGAATACTTAAGCACTGCTGCTTTGTGAAACTGCACAGAAGATTGCCTGGTGCTGTTGCAACTAAACCTTAGGGTCAGAGCCAGAGGGACACATTTGCATAGGAGAGGCACAGACAGACATGTACAGACACAGAACTGCAGCCTCTCTGTGCAAAGGGAGTTTGCTGGTGTAAGCTAAAACCTCTGTAGACATTTGAATTTTCGGAAAGCTGCTTGAATGGAATGCACTTGAAAAACAGATGTGTTTGAGAGCAGCCACAATAAATACCAAATATGGGCGACATGTGGGTCTGAGATGGCACCATCACAGACATCCTGTCCTTGGTCCCCTTCTGTCTGAAGATGGAGGGCTGGCTTTCAATGCTGCAGAAAGACAGGAGTGCTCCTAGAGATATGCAGAACACAAATTTTGCAGATGTTTTTTCATCAATGTCCATAGAGTCCTCAAGCACAGAAAATTACATTGTTTGACGGTCTGAGACATTTATTACATTGTCAGAGTTGCTTGGCCCCCCTGTGAGCCTCCCTGGTGATGGTGCATCCCGTGGGTCTGTGATCTCTACCTTTCCTAAAGGTCCAATTTACAGTCATCAGCAGCACGTCGGTGCAGTGCACATGCAAAGCAGTTGGATTTCAACCTTGCACTGGAGTGGTGAGGAAGGAATGAAGGGAACCAAGGAGGATGTAAGACCATGAATTATCAGACTCAGTCACTGGCTGTATTTGAGACTTATTCCTGATATTTGGAAGGTCACCTGTGAATGGCCTTGATGACTCTTGGAAGAATTACTGAGGAACAATTTCTTGAGGTATGATGGGGTTCCAGGGATAAAACACATCATCAAACAAAGGTGAAAAATAGACAAAAGAGAAGAGTTTCTAAGATGACACATTACTTGATGTCAGTGTTGGTAACACCGGAAAATATCTTTTTTTTTTTTTTTTTACAGTATACAGGCATGGCCACTTTCTTCATATTGCCTAAAGCAGTGTTTCTACTGCTAACTTGGATGCAAAGGGCAGAGAAGAAGAAGAATAGCTCTTTCTGGGGCCAGGGGCACCTGGAGGGGCTAAGGTGGGAGCAGGAGAGGGGCCACGATGCAGCATTCTGGAGAAATGATCTCCCACTCCCTCAGTGCAGTCAATCTGAGGACTTCCAGGCCAGAGATTTAGTGGTGGGCTAAAGGAAGAAGCAGTTTGCCTGGCTAAGGGTAACAGCACTGACCCTGGAAGACTGGAGTTCAGTGGCAGGGAATGTTATTTGCCAAAAGTGGTGTTTAACAGCCAGTTTGGCTGTGATCTTGACAGCCATTTCTATCAAACTGGGCTGAATGATATCCAGCATGACTCTATCTAGGCACAAGACATGAGATTTGTAACAATCTCTTGGAATTACTTCGTAAATGCTTTGTAAATGGCTCCTTTGATTTGCACATAACCTTCTTCAGTGGAGATACTGAGCATCATTCAAGTGATGTAGCTGTCTTTGAATGCGGTAAATATGAGCTAATCTCCTTTCCAGTGTCAAAGGCCTTTACTGCAGCTCACAGTAGGAATGGTCCCTTCAATTAGAATAACGATTCACGATTATGCTGAAAGTTGACAGCTCAGCATGCCTGTGTCTATGCCAAAAGTCTGTATGGGATGCCTGGACAGTAGCCCAAATGGGGGACGAAAAACTGCGGTTCGTCTGGGTAAGATACCCAGCCAAGTCTCCAGAATTAGCTGCAACCCAGGCAGCACAGTAAGGTAGTTCAGGATGAATACATGTGTTTAGACATGGGTATGAGACTTACACACCTCTGCCATGTTCAAATGACTGTCTGACAATATTAGAAGGCTGGGTTGAATGGGAAATGCTCTGTATCAGCAAGATCAGCCCTTATGCAAATAGCATGGCCATGACTTTTTTCAGAGTGGAGTAATTAGCAGGTTCATAACCTTTAACAGTGAAGCAGCAAGCAGAAAGAGAATTCATGTATATTTTCTGCAGGGAGTTTGCCATCCTGGAGAAGGATGCACTGGTAAGTGCAGAGCCCTTAGATGTTCAAGATTTTTTAGGGATGGGGTTAAATTGTCTTTTAAACATGGAATTTATAACCAAGGTCACCTGAGAATGCACTCTGTGCATATGTTAGACCTTCAGTGGTTGAAGCTTGGATTTTCCCATGTGTGGATAGGGTATAGGATGGGAAAGTAGTTGCAGTTTATCTTAAGGCCAATATTGCTGGGGTGCAATGGTAACACAGAGGCCATCAAAGCTGTTAAACAACTGCTAAGAATTGTTCTAATGGTCCTTTTCCTGAGGGCTAACAAAAAATTAATTATGTGAAAACAAGAAAAGAAATAGGTGGTGTCAAGTGGTAGAAGGTTGAGATGTGTTTCAGTAAAGATAGAAGGCAGTCAGATATACGTGAGGTGTGAAGTGTCACTGCTGAAAACCCCACTTGTCATTATGAAAGTGGGCTGTTGTACAAAGTGAAATACTACAGACATTTCTAAGGGCACAAGCAAAGTCAAAGGTAAAGTTAGGGAAGAAAACCCAGGTTGTCTGATCTTCACTACAGCGACAGGGAACAAGAGCAATCCTTGGATAGAAGGCTCAAAAGGGTGCACATCCAGAGCCTACAGCAGGAAGTGTTAGCCTGCTTCAAGAAAGGAAAGAATCAAAATCTATAAAGGGCTTTATTGAATAGGATGAAACAGATGCCCCATCAGGATTTAATAATAAAGGATTGTTGCAAACACATTTCATACTGTCAAGGATCTCCACGATTTCCTTTGATTAAAAAAGAACTTTTTGGTGGAGCAGTCCAAAATATTTGTTGAAAAACAGTCATAAAAATATTGTTTTAGCAAAAGCATATAGATTTCTGTGTGCGTGCGCATGTGCATGCATGTGTATATTTGGGCTGACATGGATGAAATTTTTCAGAAATCAAATCATAGGTTTTGAACTGATCTATTTTTCAACACTAGTGCTCATTTTATGGACTTCTATTGCTTTTCAAGGGTTCTTCTTGTACAAGCAGATTAATCGTAACAGTTCTGCACTTTCAGGGAGGTGTTCGTGTGTAACATAAAGATTATGTCCTATTGAAGACTTTTTGTGATTCTTTTTGCTTTTATTGAGATTATCAAAAGAAAAGCATACAAGAGTTAAAACCTGACTGTTTTGATTTTCACATAAACCTTTGTGCCTGGAAGCTTCTACAGATACGTTTGTTATGAGAGAAAAGAGGAAGCACCTTGCGTATTGCCCTTGGAAATTTCCATGGATACATGTGCAGCTATTTCTAATTGCTGCAGCCATGCAGTGGAAATGTGAGTCCTCTCGTTCTTTTTCAACAGAATAATGGCAAGCGGATGACATGACTGAAATACATCAGTGATTGTCTTGTTATAACCGTGGTAGTACAAGGACATGGGTAAGACAAAGCATTTGTTTAGAGCTGCCCTCACAAATAAAGCACCCTTGTTGTGTGCTCACGTCTTCTCATGAGCTTTTTTCTGAGATCCACCCTGCCACAGTGAAGGTGTATTTAGCAGCAGTGGGTACTGGGCTCCTCACTACTCTCTGTAACTCTGAGACTTGCCCCCACAAGCTGTCTTTTATTAGACTAAATGATATGGCTGGAAAAGATTAGACAAGGTTTCTATCACATAGCACCTTTGCTAGGTCTGATGCACAGCATCTGACTTCAGAGCTAAATGCAAAACAAAACCAGTTGCTTAGAATATGGTCCCTCCATGTACATTGCTCCCTTATCATAACATCTCTTTCAGTCACTTCCTCTAGCTGCAGTCGGCTGGTGTGATACTGAAGCCTGAAATATTTGTCCAAAAGAGTCTGTTCAACGCAGCATCTGGGAGAGGACAGGAGCAATAAACAGGCCAAATTTACTGCTTTGGGAAGTGGGCAAAACCTACTTGGTGCCAACAGTGAGCTCAGCTATGGGCACAACGGTGGGAAGGAGTGAGCAAAGAAGTGTGTAAGTACTTAGGAACTAAGTTTATAACTTCTTAGGCAGGTATTGTACATCATTCACTCTATTTATACATGTGTTAAAGGGGACACCCTGGCAGCAAATAAAATGATGCTACAGCATCTGTTACTGTGGGGCTGTTTTACTGGGATGCTTCCCTTGATTAAGAGCAGGACCAGGATGTCTCAGCAGCCCACTGCTCTGCTTCTGTAAAAGCAAACCCCGCAGACCCTCCCAGAACCCTCAAGCCTTGCTCTTTCTTTAACTGATTCCTGTCCCTTTAGTTTTCCCCACACTTCTCCAATTAAAATGTTCCGGCCCTGGACATGGGAAGCAGTGCACAGCTGTGTGCCCAGCTTTCCAGCCCACCATCATGACGGCTGGCGCTGCTGGTCAAAACCTTGGAAACAGATTTCTAATTTAGATTTCTAGCCAAGCTGTGGCCTATTATAAGCCTTTAAAAGCACTCAGAATCTCATACAGATCTCTGTTCCCTTGGAGTAATCTGGTGGCAGCAGCACAACCAAGCTTCCCAGTGGCAGCCCTGGGTAAAAAAGGAGGAGAGGGGATCAGGATCCTGCCTGTCGTTTTACTGTTCACACAGAGGATAGAGTAACTTCAAGTTGTGTTCCAGATTCTCAGAGGCAGACCCTCTGCTGTTTTGTCAGTTTAATAAAAATTTAATGTATCTTTTCCTTCTCTCCAGATGTGTTAAGAGATACACAGATCAGCAGCTTTACAGTGAGATCCCAGAATGATTGTGCAAAAAAGATGTCCTGGTTTAGCAGTAGCAGTCATTTTTTCTACTGGTGCAGTGCTGTGTTTTGACTTTCGGCCTGGGAATAATACTGATAAAGCCGATGTTTTCAGTTGTGGGTCAGAATGTTTACCCTGACCAAGGACTTTGTGAGTCTCATGCTCTGCCAGGGAGGAGGAGAAGCCGGGAGGAAGCAGGGACAGGACACCTGACCCAAACTAGCCAAAGAGGTATTCCATACCACAGCACGCCATGCCCAGGGATGTAGAACTGAGAGTTCCCGGAAGGGCTGGATCATGACTGCGGGGTGGGGGTGAGGTACCGGTTGGTGAGCGGTTGTATTCTCTTGCTTGTTATTTCCTTTATCATTATTATTATTGGTGGTAGCAGTAGTGATTTGTGTTATACCTTAGTTATTAAACTGTTCTTATCTCAACCCGTGGGAGTTTCATTCTTTTGATTCTCCTCCCCGTCCCTCCAGAAGCGGAGGGAAGAAAGGTGTGTGGGGGGGGGAAGTGGACTTCGTGGTTCTGATTTACAGCCTGGGCTTAAACCACGACAGAAGATAAGGGCACAAAGAGCCTTCCCTTGTTCTCTCCAGAACATGTCACAGGTGGTCCCAATACCCAGGATGTCCCTGCTACCTACCCTGCTGGCCCACAGGACCTAATGGCTGGGCTGGGGTGGGAGTGCACACGCACTGGAAGCCCCCACAACCAGCTGAGTCCTGGCAAGGAGGCATGCTTCCTTTTCTAGAGCAGTCCTGTTTCAGGTCATCATGGCACTGTTATCAGCCCTCTCCCAGCAACCCTTGGCATCTTGCACAAAGTATGGTCCCTCTAGCCCAGTGCTCTGTGTCTGGCAGGGTGAGAGGAGGCAGCAGGCAGGGAAAACCATACGAGCCTGGCCATCACCTCCTGGTCACAGAAGCATTTCCCAGTCAGGAATATATCTGGTTGGGAAATGAGAAGGTTTTTATGAACTCAGAGCAGTGAAATTCTGTGGTAGACTTTAAAAAATAGTAAGGACAAAAACTGAGCTGGTTTAAAATGTAGTTTAGGATGTGATTGGGCTTACATGGAACAGTGACCTGTGAGGAGGGGACCTGGGCAGCTGGGCTGCAGCAGCATTTGGCTACCCCGTGCCTGGGTGAGCCAGCCTGTATAAGGCAGATGGTGCAGCCATATCCTTCACCAGGGACAGGGATGGGCTAGGTTACACTGCCGCAGCGTAACAGGGCACTTTTGACATAATCAGTCTCTTCACAGGAGGAAAAGCACTTTGGCTCATCTTGTACAAAGGGCAAGCAGAGATGTCAAATATTAACTTTCCTCTGTCTCCAGTGAGAGGAGTTAGAGTTTAGATGAGGGACCTAAGGAAGATTGTCTGAATATGAACTCTGATCCTCTTCTTACAAGCTTTAGGGATGAAACTTAGCTCAAACAAGTTCTTGGTACTTAGTTGCTCTGTGCCTTAGTTCTCTGCAGATGGAAACCTGCAATGATGAGTGTGTTGAAGGCCTAAGACAGAGATGAAGCATCACTCCTTTGCTCTGGGTGGCACTAATGATTGAGCTCATTTATGCAGCGAATATACTGGGTTTTTAACAGTGTGCAGTTGGGCTGAAGTTTCTGGTGCAAGGCAAATTAAAATGCATGCAACATTGTTCATTTTCAGTTACTATTCCTCTCCTTTGCTGTTAAAAAGGGAACGTAGATCTATAATTCAACTATAAAAGGTGCCTGGTGACTAATATATAGCACTGGCCTGCGGAATGGGTTATTCTGTGCCATCAGGCAAGTTTGCGGAGGCTGAGGCATTGCTATACTCAGTGACATGCTTTTCTCTGTGAACAATGATTGAATGAAGTTTGTGAATGAATTTGTTGTGGCAGTTTTACAAATCTCTCTTCAAACCTAACACTTACTAAGATTGTGTTCTTCTCTGCTGGACTTTCTTACAGTTGTGTCTTGATGTTTGTATATTATGTCACCCATCACTGCAGGGAAAATGACAACAGCCAATTTATGTATGTTGGAATAAGATAGGGTATTATAAGGTGTCCGCTGTGATTCAGCATTTGCTGAACTCTTAACACATTTCTTTTCAGCTGACAGTGCTTGCTAAAACTGGAAGTCTAATTGGAGTAAGAGACTTGTACAAATCTGCTGTCCTATGAAATCTGATTTTGAAATCAATGTGCAATACAGTGAGCTCCACCAATGCTCTGGGTTTTTTTTTATCAATGTTTTTCTTTTAAATACGGTGCTATTTTGTGTGTAATCAAAACTTATGCAGAAAAAAAAAATTCGAGAGGATGTGAGTGACACAATACAGCTGCACAGCAGCCTGTAAAGCTCTGCGGATCTAGGCAAGTAAAGCAGACGTCTCGTGATCCCCTGACCTAGCAACTCTCTCAGTAATGAAGAAATGTGTAATAAAAGCTTTTGATAGGAGTCAAGACTTGTGTGCTGTAGGCAGCCTTGGTTAGGATGAGATTTGAACGCAAATTTTCATGTAGCTTCTCCTCACCAGAACACAGCAAGACCCATGCAGGGTAAGACTTCTGCTCAGTGGCAGCCCCTTGCCCACTCTATCTCTGTGGGGTGGCCTGTGATCTCTGCTATGCTGCTGCTTCTAGTCTGTTTTGGGATGTGGTTGGAGGAGTGAAAATGATGGAGCCTCAGGGTGGACTTTGGGAAACGGACAGAGTGTGCTTGAAATAGACCAGAAACAAGAAAATGATGGTCAAGCAGAAGGAAGCAGAAAGGAAGTGTTGAGGGTTTGGAAGTCAGAGATGAAATCAAGGGATATACAACACAAACCAATAGCTGGCAATAAATGCAGGAGCACAAACAATATGGTGATTTTTAGCCAATATTTTTCACTGAAAATAAATATGGCATCCTTCCAAGAGGCCAGATATAATCAGGGAGGAAGTAATTTCACAAACAAACATGAACAGAGATCAGCTCCTCAGGCTAGGAGAAATGAGGAGCATGGTTCCTTCCAACCTTGAGATAACCTTGGGATAATGTCCAGACTGGGACGGAAACAGAAGAAGTCAATGTGATTTGGCACTGGTCATCGCCGAGGGAATGTGATATGTCAGATCCATTTCTAAAAACCCTGTCTCTGTCTGTCTCAATTATCGAGGACTGAAGCACAGGCAGATCTTGTGCAGACTGCACAGGATGGGGCATGGGTGCACAGTGGCTTCCCAAACCTGTTCTTTGGCCTTGCCAAGGTTTATCTCCTCAAGCAAGGACCACTTGTCCCTTTGTTTCTCCTAGGCATAAATCTCTTTAGAAGGAGATGGGAAATAGGCCAAGGTTTGGTTGGTCTTAATCTTTTCCGTTCTGCCTCCACCTTATGATCCTTCCCTTATACCTCAGGAAGGGATGTAGCTCCAGTGTCAATCACACAGCCACAGCCAGGTTATGCAGCAGACACTGCAGATAATGCACAGACACTGCTCAGTGATGGGGGTTAAACTCCTGCAGCACCCCAAAATATCTATGTCTGGTCTTCAGTTGAACAGTCATTTACCTTTTGATCTTCATTCAGTGCATAGGCTGGGTGAGAAAGGATTGATAACAAAGCTTACTGGCATAAAAACGTGAATGTAGCCTATCTGAAGCAGCAGATACCTCCTTCTTGTGTGCAAGTTAGTTGCCAGTTTGCGCACCAAAGCAGCAGACCATGTGAGTAAGTATATTAAGTTCTAAACTCAAAAGAAGATTTACTGTGGAGTTATAGGACTGATCAGCTTTGCCACTTTGCATTCATCAGTTTAAAAATTAAATGAAAGACTGCCTGCTTGCTTTCTGATTTCTGAGAAATACGGTTTAAGAAATAAAAGTATAAAAATGTATTGCATCTGCAAAACAACCCATAGTAAATAATAGCTATTCATACTCTATGTAAATTCATGCCCTAGTTATGCAAACTAATTCAGAAGCTTGTTGGCAGGAGCTGCAATAGACAAATATACAGACTATTGGCAGAAAAAATGCTTCCATTATTCATTTGTCACTGGTACCCAGGACTGTGATGGTATTCAAGGTAATGTACTCTCTCAAAATAAATCTTTTATCACTACTCACTTCAGCGGCTGGAGCTGGTGATGTATACAAGCACGTACAGATACAAGGCCAAAAGACAGCCATCTCTTGCTGGAACTGCTGTATCACAGCACAGCTTTGTTTAAATACTATGCACTGCTCTTTTTGAGGATTTTATCAAGTTAATGGTCAGATGTGTCTGCTGATGTACACATTGCTGATATGCACAATGCCGTATGTGCACAACATCTAATAAGGCACCTTTACAGTAAAGACCAGGATCTGTCAAGTCTGCACAGAAAAGTAGCAATGATGACTGAGAGCATTGGAGAACATGAAGGGTTTTCATGTTTCTCTGTAGTCTGGACCGCAACAGTTATAACAAGACCCAGCATAGAAAAGCAGCAAGATAAATTAAAAAAATATAAAATCTTTCTTCAGTTGCTTGGACTGATGCTAAGGTAAATGGAAACTCCTTTCACCCCTGAAGAGATGAAACAGTCTATAGTGATAATAATCTTGATCCCAACTCAAGTCAATCTTACTTGAATCAAATCAGGTTTTTCCTCAATTTAGATGCTAGAATAGACTTGAAAATTGACAAAAGAAAGAGCAAAATATTTCTGCTGAAATTTAGCTTAACAACATTGTAGGAAATAATATATATGAACAATCACATTTAACTTGATTCCATATAATAAAAACCAGAATGGCAACTTTGTGCTCAAGAGAGTATTTAGATTTAAAGCTTAGCATTCAGAGTCCTTTCTTCTATCTGAAACACGGTGGAGGAGAATTGGTGTGTGGAATCTGAAGCACAGCAAGGGAGACTATTTTGTGGTGTAGAAACTCAAGGATATAGGAGGAACAAGTCAGAGAAAGATGGTTCCCACAGAGATTGATTCACTTTTTTCTAGGTAAGTGGTGCTAGTAAAATGAATGACTAAAATGGAAAGTACTAAATGCTTCCTAAAAAGTTTTAGTGGAGATTTTAGCCACTGTCCCATATTCATCATAGGACAGGAGGACCCTCCAAAGAAGCAGAGCTTATCTGTAGTAGATTCACTTAGCGGTTGGTGGTGGCAGAAGGTGGGCTGTGCTTTGAGGACATGAAAACAAGGCTGGCTGCAGGGTAGCCAGCAGCAAGCACGGGCAGGGGCATAAACAGGCACGTGAGCTCCAGTAAAATGCAGGGTACTCTGCAAACAGTGTTAAGACAGGGTATGAGTGGAACCACAGTGGCAGAGCATCAATAGCACTGAAGCATCTAGAAAGGGGAGGTGGGGGGGTAGGGTGTTAGGACAGCTACATTTTAGCTGCGTAGTGCTGCTCTTAGCTATTGGAATTGCCTCCAGTGTGTGGCAGGCCATTGCCCCAGAATCAGGATACCCTATACCCTAATGGTGCACAGCATCACTCCTCTAGGACTGCTGTCCTAGAAGAACACTGGGCCCTGCAGGGAAGCTCCAGGTGCTTTCATCTGCTTCCTTGCTGCTTCCTAAAGCACTGCCAGGCATTGCTGGTGCTAGGCCACATAACTTCCTGTTCTTTCCCCATGCTGCCAGCTTGCACTGGTGCCTGTATGCATCACAGCAAGGCTGCACCCCACTGCTGCCCCACATGAGCCCTCAAGGAGCTCCAGAACAGTAACCAGAGAGAGGCATAACAGCCTAGACCACCATCTGCAAAATCAAATTCCTTTTGTAAGCCCTGAAGCTTGAAACCAACTTCACTACTGCATCCCCTCCACTACCAGCACCTGTGCCAGTGACTGTTCTCATACGGATGGGCTGAGAGACATTGCTTTAACAGCATGACTCCTCTCCTGATTCTGCCTGGCCAGGCCTGGTTCTGTACAGGAGAGACAGAAAATGGCAATTAGATACGCAGCTGAGTTGGCTAGGGGCTAGGATATGCAGTGTAGCGTGCTTAAGATAACTGTGTATGTCATTCTTGGAAACTCACTCCTCCAGGGTTTGATTAACAAGAATCATCTTGCTTCTCAAAAAGCTGATGATGGAAGTTGACAGAGATAGTACAGCTTTAATCCAGACAGATATAATGCTGCCTTTTAAATTAATTCTGGTGTCCCCATCATTTTCTGTGAAGACAGCAGCAACAGTTGAGTCCAT
Source organism: Psittacula echo (assembly GCF_963264785.1). Classification (NCBI taxonomy): domain Eukaryota; kingdom Metazoa; phylum Chordata; class Aves; order Psittaciformes; family Psittacidae; genus Psittacula; species Psittacula echo. Next base: position 30,196,731 of record NC_137738.1, on the reverse strand, counting down.
TTAGTAACAGTAAAACCCTTGTTTTTCTTTCCCACTATTACTTTCAATGTATAGATATTTGTCCTTCAAAATCCTTTAAACACTATCCAGGTCTCAACGTCAGTTGAAATCACTGTATTTATTGATCTTCTCCATTTTAATCCATTGTTCCTAGAGTATGGAGGTACCACAATTTGATAGCCTAAGGAAGATTCAGTTTCATGGGATAAATTTCTGGTCCATCCCCTAATGAGTAAAACAAGATTGCCCAATTTGGCTGAAGAGTTATTGGTCCTCCCTGTTCTGCTTTCCGCCTGTATGAGCTGAAGACATCTGCTTTTTGTGCAGTGTGGCTGTTTCTTCCGAAGGTGAACCCAGATGGTCTTGCTCCACCTCTGGTGACTGGGTCATAAGTAAGAGCTAAGGCAGCTGCTTCAGTTTTGACCAATACTGGTAAGTCTTCTAACACAGGCAGTAGAAAAATTGCCTGTGCAGTACAAATAACATTTTTCAGTGGTTTAGATCACAGACACTATCAGCAGGGATCAAGTGAGATTTGAAATAGCTGTTTAGAGGAGAATTCCTGCATTTCAGCGTTATTAGTCAGAAATGGGATGTGAAATTCCTGTGGGGCAATACATTCCCAGCAAGGTGTACAACATTGTTAGGAGCTTAACTTTCACTGATCTAGTGCTGGTTGGTTGTTAAAGATGTCGAATGAGCTGAAAGGATGGATATAGAAAACCAGAAGCAACCAACACAAGTGGGAAGCCTCTTAACCACACTGAGGTTTTAAGGTGTTCGCTAGCATCTGTACAAACAAATGAACACAATTACTCATCAGAGAGATCCACTGGGCTTTCTCAAAGCTTACACATCATGTACACTTGGGTCATCTCAGCAGTGGGAGCTTCCCTGGAACAGGAGCAGGCTTGCGTACTTGCCCCTGTGCCTCATGGCAATCAGAGCAGGCAACAAACTCAGGCAGGGCCTGTCAGCTAAATAATTATTTCTTTTTTTCTCCCGACCTACAGAAAAGCACTAGCATGGAGGTGGAGCTCATGTCCTCTGCCTAGGGGATAGAAGATCCAGCTGTGGGCTCAGATGGCAGGTAAGACATCAGGCACACTGGTGGGACTCTACTTCTGAGACTGTATTTGTCTTGCCCACATGTAGCCTGGATGATTACCCAGGTTTTGTTACTTTTTTCTCCTGCACTGTCCTTCCTCCTTCCTTTTCTCCTATGCCCCTATTACCTCAGTTTGCTTCCTCTCCAGCCTCCTTCAATCTAGAAAGTTTTGCCAATAGAAACTTTATATGTAAAGTGGCTGTGGGTCACTTACATTCAAGGTGTGTTTTGGCTGAGCACCAATGTCTTCCTCAATGACACAAGCCCTCACACTTCCTCCAGCCAGCGACATAAAGCCAAAGAGGGCACAGCTTTTCTCCTACCCTATGGTGCATGGCCTTGTAGAGCTGACTGAAACTCAGATTGCCACTCCATGGCTCTCTTTGCTTCAGAAGCACCTTTCCCACCGCTTGTTCATGTGTGTGAGTAAACAGAACACATGGTTACTCATGTAACTATGAGTTACATCCTGAAGAACTTTCATATGCGTACAAAAGTTCTATAGCTTGACCTGCATCATAATATGAACCTAGTGTTTGAGGGCCTCAGAAAGAAACCATCAGGTTCAAATAACTGCCACATGTTCGTGAGCTTAAAGGCTACTGACTCTTTGCTACAGCATCCATTCCTGCTCCTTTGTTGCCCTGGCTTCAAACCAGCATTCCTTGTTTGTGCTTATACCATTCAAGTGGATCAAATGCAAAGAAGCATTTCTGTGCTGTGTTTGTAAGAAGGACTTAAATACACTGGGAACATCTTCAATGAGGACAGAAAATGTGGGAGAGTGTGGGCTTTGATGTAGCATCACACTAATTAAGGGATAAATGGATGCAGAGAAAATAGTTTTATGGGAAGCTGAGCTCTGAGCATATGGAAGTCCCTGGGCTCATCATCAGCTTTGTATAGTACATCATTCCTATGTTACATGGTCAGGAGTTGCTGTAGTGAGTCCTGAGGTGTTTGGTTGGGCAGTGCTGATGGCTGTTAATCTGATGAAATTGGCTGGAGTAGGAAGAGTTTGTGTTCTGCAGTGCAGGGAAGGGAAGGCTGCCTGTGTACAACATAGAGATCACAGAGACATAAACCTGAATACAAGCCCTCTGTATTGGCTGAAATGTTGGCACCTGTGTAAGGCTGGACGTGCGACCACTGTCCTCTACCCTAATTGCCAAAAGAGTATTTCACCTGAAGTACTCATCTTCAGGTCAAATTCCTCATTCCCTTAAAATACTAAGACTCACTTTCCCTACGTCCATCCTTGGGATGCATTCACAGAGCGCTATACCACCCTTGCAGCCTGTTACTTTGCTAAAGCTAATATAGTTTACTCAGGTGGCTGGATTTTTCCAAGGGATTAAGCTCATTTATCAGAGCTATCTCTGCCTGATGCATCCCTATGCCATGTCCATACATAACGAGAGCCTGCAAGGCACCTCCACAAGCAAATTTCCACCTTTCCTCAGACTTCATTTCTGAGGTATTTTTGACCTCTGCTTAATGAATCTGAGTCCTTGGATCTCCATTTGATGACTGTTTAATCAGATGGTTTAGCCTAAAATAAAAAAAAACCTCAAATGGCTTCAGAGGCAGTTGACAATTAATTGCAATTCATCCATCTAAAACTTCCTCAAGGTAAGAAATTACCCTGTGCTGTTTATGATATTATAGTCTCTTTGATAAGAACACAGATGTTAGTTTAAAATGAAAAAAGAAAGTCTAATGAATAGCTGCTAATCGAATCAATTCCCTCACTCAATTTGCTGTTCAGGTTAGAGCTACACATCAGTGGCCTGATGGGTAATACATCAGAAATATTTGGAATCCAGGAAACTCAGAATTCAGATCGAATTAAGAAGTAAAAGAACACTAAATAACTCAAAAGAAAATGTGTGGAATCTGCCAGCTTTTTCACAGGAAAGCGACGTGGAAAATTCCAGAAATACTGCAATACCTTGGGCTATTCAGAACAAGAAGTATAGCTGGTTCTGCTCAAAAATTCTTTGTAGTAAACTGGAGAGCAGCAGCATCCACTAGTACTTTACTTCTAGCCATACATACTGTGCTGAGAAAGACATTATTGCTAAACAGTTCCAGATTTTCTCATATACAGGAGTCTTGTGTAATTGCATACACTCACTAATTTTAACAAATGCTTTTCTTTCCTTTAAAAAGGTGAATAAAAGCCTTCACTTCTGTTCATATACTGCATTAATGGTACACATAGGTTAATGGACTTTGCACTTTACTTGGTGAGTTTTAAGAGTAGCTTGCCAGTAAGAAAGGAGTTAAAAAATTTAATACATTAATTGCTGACGGACTCCAAAAGTGATTTTGGTGCTGATGTAAGGGAAATGTTGTGCACACAACCTATCTCTTCTATTTGTAACTGATAAACCTGAAAAAAACACAGACATACACACATACACACACACACAAATCCCTGCTGCTGCAAATTCAAACAAAAACTGCTTCTGTGTGCAATTTCACTTCTCTGTGCAGCTGGGAGGATGAGGCCTAAGCATTGCTGGAGGCTGTCAATCACTGAAACCTATCCTCTAGGGACTATAATTACCCAAACCCAACTGTTCGGTAAAGGGTACTAAAAGCAAAGGCTTCTGAATAATGCCATCTTCCTAATTACCTAAGGGTTTCTATCTTCAAGAGACTGACTGATCAATTCTCTTAGAAACTCTAAAGCTAAAGTTCATGCTGTGCTAAGGGAACAGCTTGATAAATCTGATCATGTTTGCTTTCCTCAAGTATCTGCAGTGGAAAAAGCTGTTGCTCATCCTAGTGGTTCTGCCAGAGAAGAGCAAAGCCCCAGCTGGAGGGTGCTATATATACATAAGCATCCAAACATCAGTTGTTCTTTCAAAATGTATATATAAAGCACCTAAGCCTCTAGTGTCTGCAAATTTAGATGAAAATCTCATGACAGTAAGCTTTTCTGTGAAATTTCTGAAATATCTGCTCCATAATAGGCCAGAAGTTCCCCATGAACCATCTTAATTGCTGTGCAGAAGTCTAGCCCCTGATCGAATCCTGCACTACACCTGACCTTTGGGAGCTCCTGCAGTGGCACATCCACACGTTTCATTAGGCTGTGGCTGGAAATGGATTCCTTCGTCAGGAATATGTGGCCTGTTATTTAGAGAGTCTGTCCCCTTTTCTGATATAAAAAGAAAGAAGACCTGAAATACCTTCTCTGTACCAGTGTTTTGTCATATTTTTAGTTCATGTTCCCCTTTCTTTTCTGTATGCATCCATCTCTTCCTCTGCTCCTTACATCTGCTGTCTGCTTTAGCCTGTCCTGATGCTCTGCACCCCAACCTCCAGATCTGACAGGTAACCCATCTTCTTCCCTGCAAATAAAACCTGTGATCTCCACTCTGTAGCAAAGGGAGCTCTGCTCCCCTCTCTCTAGCCCAGCAAAGCTGCCGTTATCCCCTGCCTGTCAAGCTCTTCCCTGCTTGACCCTGCCCACCCCTGCCCCACTCTCTCCAGCTGCAGTCACCAGCCCTGCTGGCTCTTGCTGTCAGGGGTCCAGACAAAATGTGTCTTCACTGAGGCACAACTCCCCATGGTCTTTGTACCCAGGTCTGCCTGGGTAACAGATGCAGCCCCTGCAGCTCATCCTCTTGGCAGGCACTGTAGAGGGAGAGGGGACAGGCATGGCGAGGAGGCAGGACTGTACTCACACGCAGAGGCAGTGCCACAACCACAGGGCAGCCTCTAAGCCCGTGGTAACTCCATCCACTGCCCCATCCATTTCTGTCCATCTAGCTCCATATATGTTCCTGTTGCTCAAGGCAAATACCTTGCTCTTCATCCCGCTGCCTGGGAAGCAAGAGGGCTTGGGGCAGAGGGAGACACAAGGGCTGGCAGAGGCTCCAGAGCTCCCATTCCCCAGCCCCAAGATCTGCCCTCAGCTTCAGCGCTCAGCCTCTCCCCTTCATGCAAACCATTCCCAGCAGCTGGGAGATTCCTTAGCTGTTCGTCAGAACTGCATCCCTACCTGCATGCCATTATTTATTTGTTATTCAAAGCATGCCAGCTTTGAATCTTCTATTCAAAGCATTCTTGCTTCTGCACTTTGCCCGGGCAAGTGAAGCCAAAGAAGCAGGCCCAAACACATCAGTCTCAATGCTGAGACTGCTGTGCTCTTTTAAGAAAGCTTATGCAGTGATAGATCTCCAGAGTGAAACACTACCTCATAATTAACATGCATTAGATGTATTTATGTCAGCATGTAGCCCCAGACATATAGGTTGACATTTAGTGAATGCATATGACTGTTGGTGTACTAAACGAATATGCAGCCGCTTCAACTCTTGGTGAGTTAAAGTCAACTTTAATGGCAGTCCACATTTGCAGGTTGGCCTGGCTATAAGAATGAGTCACACATGATTTTTCAGCTGAAGGGATGTGATTTGATTTTGTTTCAGTGGAGAGATAGCAAAATCTCATTGCCTTCCTTTGAGCTGGATAAAAAAAAGAAAGGAAAAAACTAATAGATTTTCTATGTCATGGCTAATCACTGCAAAAAGATTTGTTTCCAAAAAGATTAATGATTTTCATAAAACTAAAAAAATAAGTGTGTGAGTTTTACTCAAACTTCAGTAAAATGTCTTCATCTTAAAGGAAAATGTACATAATTTCAACTGAAAAGAAGACTTTTTCAGGCTTTTACAGACAGAAGAGAAGTGGGGTTTATAAAGGTCCAGAGCAACCTCAGCTAATGCTTTCTGTACTAAGGCACGATAGAAAGAGGAAAAGCTTATGTTCCACATACACCAAAAGCACATTATTAACAAGCTGTTCTTTATTGTAGTAAATCACACTGTTTATGTTTTTCCCTCTACAAACAATTTTGTGTGCTTTAGACAGAGAAGGGAGGAACAAAGAAATGAAAAAAAAATGTCAAAACAAAGCAACTTCTAAATGAACTCAGATTCATTCAGCTGAGATAATCAACACATGCTGTACTTCAAAACTGTTGAAAAGGACAACAGAAAGACTTCATTAGACAGGCTGTTGTATAAAAACCAGACCGACTGAGGCAAAATACCTTGTGAAACCATAGAAAATATGTATCAGCCATTAGAGCTGGGTTTCCTTCCCTGTGGTATATCCTGTCCAGAACTGACAAAATGTGACATTTGGATTGCAGCCACTAAAGGCAAGAAGAGAGGTAATCCATTTCATCTTGCATCCTTCACAACAGCCCTTTTTCTAAGTGTGTTCCCTCTTCCTTCTCACTATGCTGCTTAATTGGCGTTTTCAGTTTAGCACTGCAGACTGATGATTTTCTCAAGACAATCACTGGTTTGGGGCTTAGGGAGCCCATGAGAATGGTAAAGCACATTAAATCCCACAGATCTCATCCTGAATACTGCTACAATGTATTTCTCTCAGCAAAAAGAAGATGTCCCCAGCAAAGAAAATGTTCCCAGCCTTGGAAACCTACTGAACCCGATGATCTGTGTAGATGATGAAGCAACCTGGGCGCTTCTGCTTGGTGTTCCTGTGGATGATACCTTGCTCTCCTTCGGTTATTCCTCATTTACCAGGCCTTTCTTGGGGGCACAGTGCCTTGAGAAGACATGGAGCCATTAACTCCTTCCTCTCTGATTGTCTGCCAGCCACTAATTACAGGGACACAGAACTGCAGGATGCTTTTAATGTTCACCTGACCAGCTTTAATTGCCTGGCAGAACTCACTCGTAAGAAGGGGGATTTTTTCCTCTAGTCATCAAGCTTGTTGCACATGTGCATGGACATCACACAAAACCCAATGAGAGTATAGGCAAGAATCCATGAAGCATGAGATGGCCTGCATCTCTACATAGCTTGCTTGCCTGCACTGGCACAAAGATGGAAGAAAAACCTTGACCTCACTGCTTTAATAAACAACAGCTTGCTAGTGGTGTGCAATGGGATCTATACATGAACTTGGAAAATACAAAGCAATATAATGAGGAACAGCTATATGTTTTCCTGTGTGACAAGTGAAAAGGTGTGGAAGGAACCATGACTTGGATAAAACTGATTAATACAATAAGCTGTGCAAATTTTTATGTGGAACCAAGGGATACAGCCCTGTTAGTCTGCCACAGGGGAACTGCTGTTCAGAGCTGCTGTCGGGTGCCAAATCTTACTAGGAAACCTGCTTGGTTTTCATACAGTTGTTATTCAAGCTGCTTTAACTAGGCTAGCATCTTTAAGGTAGCTCTGCACTTTAGAAGAAACTGCATTACACTGAGGATGGGAAGAAAAACCTACTACATGGATGTAAGATGTCATTCAGCTACAACCTTACCAGAAACTGTGTGCAGGTCTGCTACACTGCTGTGTGGAAATCAGTTCACGGCTGGTTTAATGAGAGAATGTCAGAGTCTCCTTGTGAGGACAGGGAACACAGCAGATGGATCTATGGAGCTGGCCAACAGAGTTATGAGGGTGGAAACAAAAGCTGGGGGCTTCTCAAAAGGTTTGGACTGGCAGATCTGACAGCCTTTGGGCTCTAGGCAGCCTTTTCCAGCATGTGAGGGTTGGGGACATGCAGGCAGCACAGGGTGTCCCCTGGTCCAAAGTCTGTGCTGGGGATGCTTCATCCTTGCCACAGTCAGCTGTTGCAGTCCCAAATCTTAACCGAGGAGTTAGCCTCCACAAACTGCACAGTTTAGCTACATGTCAGGTTCATTGAACAGGTTTCCATACCATGGCACAATGGGAAAAAGCTACAGGTATACTTTGTGCCAGTGGTCAGGCAACACAGGGTGGAGTCTGCCTGTCCAGCAACATATGTTCAAAGAGAGGTTTTCCTTTATACATATATTCCATCTTCCCTCCATTGCATAATGTGTTCTCCTTGGTCACCATCTTCTATCACACACCTGCTTTACATTGTTTTAAGCACATTTAGCATATGAATGTTATAATCACTAGCAATACCTTTATTCAGTTAGTGTTTCATCACTGGATATTATATGTGGATATTTGCCCCATCCACTCAGTTTCATCCCCATGATGATTTGAGTATCTTTTGCAAACCTCATCTGATAACAGATGTAATTTTTCTGATTGCTGATCTATTACCAGTTGTGTTTTAAGGCTTCTTAATACTGCCCTTATATGACTGCAAGAGTTAGATGTCACATTTCTCAGGTTCTCAGGCCTCAGTAACAGTGCTTTCACCAGCTGGGGTAACTTCTCTACATCACTTGCAGCAGTTCAAGACACAGTTGCTTGTGCAATAGTTAAAGGCAACATGGGAGAACTGGATACCACCTCTTCACAATCTAAGTATCAGAAATAAATCTTCTGTATGAACAAATCACCATGTAGATGGTACTGGTAGCTGATGTGAAGGAAGGCGCATGAGAAACTGAGTTTGTACAAGCTGAAAACTGACAACACTCAAAGTTGCTGAATACCCATGTGGATTTCTGTCATGTCGTTTGCACACAAAAAAAACAGATAGGAGAAAACTCACTGAACATCCCCAGACGACAGAGAACTTGGAAATACCCTAACAGACATGATGGTAGGAGACCTGTTCTGGAGGCAGGATTAAAAATAGAATTATTAAAAAGTCCAAATGCGGTTGCCATCTTGTCTGTGAAGTATTGACTTTCAGAAGCATTGACGTCAAACTTCTTGACATTTGGGTGTTCTCCCATTTTCCATCCACAGAAAATGCTGCTATATACATTTCAGTCACTGGTAAGAAATGCAACAGTGCACCAGTCCCTTGTCAGCCCGCCCTGAGGACTGAGCCTGCTGCGTGTGTCAGGCAGGCTAAGCATAACAGATGGGACTGATGGATGGATACTTGCCAGCAATAGAAATTAAACTAGGAGCTGTGCTCCTGTGGCTGGATGAAAGACCTAAATAGGTAGAACAACTTATAAACCTGCATGGCTGACAGACAACCTGAACCTTGCATGCAACAAATTCCTCAAGTCCTCCCCAGGTGGATGGGGCTGTGACTGTAGAACATGTGTGCAAACATATGGATTGGATTCTGGGTGAAAAATAGGGTTTCTGGGTCAAAGAGAAATTCAAGGTTTTAAAATGTGTTTTGAGTCTCTTGTTCTTGTCTCATCTGCTCCCTTTCATGTACCTGTGTTCACTTTTCCATTTATCTTACCCGTGCTTATTTAAGCTACACACAGAGACAGAAATAAAATAAAGCACTGTGAGATCAATATGACGGATAAATGCTTCTGGTTGTGTGTGTGTTAGATGCTTTTTTCCCAACCTCTTCTCTGACTATTGAACTGTAACTTCTATGGGTCAGGGACTATCAGCTAATCTTGTACAATGAGGATCCATCCATGGATGGTCTTAAGACACTAGCACAACAAACATGAATAGCAGTAACGATAATACGTTCTACACAGTATCACACAATTAGCTTCTCTTTGACCTATAGCAGATCAGTGAATTGAACTTGTGGCCTGGCCACTTACTCTAGAGGGTCCTTGGGCTCTGTACCTTCAGGAAGCAAAGTCTGTTCCCTGAGCATCTCTGGGGCACACACCTCAGAATCATCTCCACCCAGGGCATTAAAAGCATGATTTCATCCCTAGAAAACAGCAGAGATGGGAAATAAAATCAGATTTAAATATGCTTTGGCAAGTTTTGTGTTGGCTTTTTTTATGGTGTCATGTAAAGAGCATATTAGCTAGGTGGCTCATATCCTCTCCAAAGAGTGAAAAACAAACCTGTTCCTGACAATCCTTTGTAAAGCTATGCCAAGTTTCCAGTGTTGAGACTCAGAGGGATGGGAATACGAGCTATTTTGTCGGAAGTATCCTGTAGTGTAATATTTATGTCAGCTCTTGTCAGGGTGGCACTGCAGCTTGCCAGGGTCCTGTGGAAACAGCATAGCATGGCATGGTTGGAAGCATGAGAAGTGGCATGGCTCTGTTTGCCTTTTCTGCCAGTTGTTATGTGCTCTGCTATGGGATTGGTGACTGTCCCAGAGGAGGTGGAAGTCACTATCTCCAAAGCAGATAAAGTGCATGCCCTCTGGTTCCTATGCTCCCAAGCTGTGGTGGAGGGGAGGTGGCAAGGGGGTCCTTGGGTGACCGATGCACAGAGGGGTGGCAGTGCTGTGCTCCACCAGACGACACTTGTCCATGCACTGGGTAGACGTGTCTGTGTCTGCCTGGGCATTACCTGTCCACAACCAAGAGCAGTGAAGATTGCTGCAGCTGAGAGAATAGAAGCCAGAGAGTCCCAGAGGCCCTGCCTTCACTGCAGTATCTGAAGAAAGGTCACCCTAAAGTCACCCTAGCGCTATACTTCACTGCTGTACATAACATTTGGGAGCCTGAATACATGCGTGAGGCAGGGGCACCCTCAGAGACAGTGGAGGTGAAAGGCAGCACTGAATGGATAGCTCAAAGCAATTAAATGGTAGGTCTTGAAATGGGCTCACATGTTTACATGTTTCCCTGTAGGGCAAGGCTGTTGTTGATAAGTGAAAATTAAATGTCTTTTGCTAATCCCCTCAGGGTGACAATACCTGTCAGATGTATCCATAACTTCACTCAAATCTCTCTCACTTCCTTCAGCTCTTGAAAGTAATGGTTATCTTGAGCACCTCTGGGCTTGTATGCTGTCATTGAGCTGGAAGAAACCTGAAGGGGTCATCCTCCCATCCTGCAAGATGGAAGGGAGGAAACAAAAGGAAAAATCAAGTGAAGGAAAGAGAGAGAGAGAAAAAAAAAAAAAAAAAAAAGAAAGAAGGAGCAGGGAGCCCTTGTAAAGTTTGTTTGTTGGTAAACTTTCCAAGATGTGCATTGCATGGCCTCACTGGGCAAGTTGTTCTATAGTCTCACTGTTCGCAGTCCTGGAATTCACATCTATGTAATTCACATCTCCCTTAAGCTTATTACTTCTTGTCCTACTCCTGGTGAATTTATATATTCATTATCCCATTCTGCAGCACCTTTGTGCACAGTTGATGACTCTTAGTGCACTTTCTGATTCTGAGATCTAGATGTGCCCTGCAGTGCCTTGCTGACTGACCATGCTGTTATCTGTTTTTCAAGGCACTAACAAAAACACCAAATAGCACCAATGATAAGACAGAACCTACACCTTTGGCTTGTTCTTCCATTTCTGGCCAGTGGAAGCTTTCCCAATCTTTTTTTTCACCCCTCCTATATCATGTTTTCCCAATTTCCTCATGAGAATCTGTGTGATATACTGCAAAAGCTTTTCTAAACTAAGATGTAAGACAACAGTGCTTCGCTTCTAACTGCAAAGACCCAAACCCTGTTGCTGCAGGAAATTAGATCAGTTTAACACAGCTTCCGCTTGACAAATATATACCAGTTCCTATCCTGCTTTCCTTTTTTTCTTTTCGTCTTGTTTTTTATTATTATTTCGTACAGGGATATACAGATAATCTTGCTGTTTGGATGTTGCTGTGCTCTAGCAACTGAACAAGCTACTGTCATTCGAGAGACCATCCTGTCCCTACCACTTTCAAACAATATGAACTGTTTACCTTTTGCTGAAGCTTTTGAGAGTGGCTCCTGTGAAGAGGGCAGAGGGCTGCTGCTTAGAGACCTCTGGTGTTTCCTCAGGTTTCCTCAGCCCCTCTTACTGCCAGGGAGCTGCCACAGTGTAGGACCACCACCTGCCATGGGACCTTGTGGACACCTGTCACTGCAATGCAACAGGCACACTGCACTCAGGGTGGCTTGTCCATGGACACTGGATAAATAAGGTAAAACAACCCAAAAAGGAAGATTGAAGCCTTAATCTGCAGCAGCAAAACTGAATCTCCAAAGGAGACACAGAAAAGGCCCTTTTCTTAAAGACATCAGATCCATTTACAGGTAGTTGAGACTTGTTGAGGTCAATGGCATTGCTCCAGCTATGACTGACAAAGCTTTGAGGACAAAGTTCCTGTGGAGATCTGGTTACAAAACATTTTGAAAAAGTGGGAAATGGATGGTTGTGCTTAGGTTGAACAACTGTCCTTGACCGTATTACCTTGCCTAAACGGTGCATCTGAAGTACAGACACAGCACAGACAAAATCTATAAATGAAGAATTTATCAAATAAGGCGTCAGTGGGGTTTCTTGATCTAGAGCTAAGAATAATCAGAGCTGCAGCCAAGGTGCCTAGAGATACGGGTGGCAGTAATTAGTTTCATGCTGTGTTTAAAAGATAACATATTAGATGTAATCATCAGCTTGCGAGACAACAGAGGGCAGGTTCAAATAACTGGTACATAGAGAAAGAAGGTACATAAGGACAGCACTGCATGAAATAATCAGTTTTCCTTTTACCCGACACTTATTAGTGAAATATATACAAAAACTTGTTCAAAATTGATGCAAATTTGTTTTACTTGTTGTGCATGGAACATGAGATTTCATGGTGGGACCAGCAAAAACTGCAAGTGCAAGGTTTAAGTTTCAGGCTTGACACTGTTCACTCTCCCCAGACTTTTAAAAGCCTTGCTTTATAAAGGTCCAAGTTGCTCACTTCTCTGCTGAGTGAGCATCTTCAGCTTGGGAAATGCCCATCTGGTTGCAGGGTTGCAGGTAGGTGGTTATGAATGGTTTAAAGATCCACCTCCCTGCTTCACCCATTCTGCCACTCTGCTCCCCAGAGTGGTGTGTGACAGCAGTGCCAGCACTGTTCACAGCAGCTCTGGAATGGTGAAGGCCACCACCAGCCTGAGGGGACTACATTAGGAAAGTAGGATTTGGAAGAGGAAGGAAGGAAATAGGATCATGTTTCCCCTTACCACCAGAGCAACACAGAAAGGATGAAGAAGGCAATGTAGCAGGCCCTATGTTTCTGAATGACTATCTGGAGTACAGGAGAAAGCAATTTCAGGCTGGGCTTTCTGTGTCACAGTGGACTCCTGTCTAGCAGCCATCCTCCTGGGAAAGCTCTGCCCGAGGCATGACAGAGTGAGGAGGAAGGCAGCTCAGTACCTGGCAGGAACAGAAACTATCCTCACTAGGTGCTCAGGTACCAGGAGGTGAAAGCCTGTTGGTGCAAGCAGGAGAAAGAGCCTAAAAAAGGCAGATGGTGTCAGTTACACAAGCTGGGATCGTAAGCCTGCTTCTTTTCTGACTGAATATCAAGCACTCTGATTGTGGGTTTTGGAGTAGTAAGGCAGTATTTTATTCAGGCTCACATTATTCTGCTCATGACTTTGTAACCTTAATTACTCAGCAGAACAAAAGAGACAGTGATGCTTGAAGAGATGCTATGTGAACTGTACAACTTGACAAGGCTTACTGCATGTGTGCAATGTGCACAACATGCAGCTTTTTTCCTTAGTAAATGGAAGAAACATTTCTGTTTTCAGCAGAAACCAGGCAGAAAGTTTTCTGTTTATGCAGAAAAGGTGATTTCCTTTATGCTGTAGGTGGGTAAGACAGAGTTTCAAAGGCAGTAGCTACCTGCTGTGAAATTGGTAGCGGGTATTGGCTCTGTAACACGTGTGGGGACAGCTAGGTGTCCCAGAAGGGTATTCCTAATAGCTGGTAGGCTGGACAGGGCCTGTCTTCATAAACCACTGAATTTCAGGCTGAGACGTCTTTCCTAGAAGTACCCCTACAAGGTCAAAGAAATGCATCTCATTTAATGGACACACTAAGTTCTTGGCAGCATAGGAACTATCTTCATATTTCTTTGAGGTGCTCATTACTTTAGGTGGTACAGCAAAGAGGAAGCTGAAGGTGGCCAAAAATAAAGAAAGATTCAATCTGAAACAGTTCCTTTTGTTGATCTGAAATTAAGGCATTTTCTCCTTACTGAAGCATAAAGCTGCCTGGATTTTCAAATCAAAAGGTCTGCTATATTTGATTGATGCTTAGCTTATCTGTTCTCTCAGATTTTGCTGTTATCAAGTGTGCGTATTGGGGTATGACTGCATTACAGAATGACAGCAGGATGAGGCTGTTTCCTTGTCCAAGAACTTAAGAAGACTTCCATCTGCTTTGGGATCACACAGTAGAGTTGCTAAGTGCACTTAGAGGCAGAGATGAAAAGTTCTGTTATCCATCATAGACTCATTTTTCAAATTGTTTTCTTCAGTTGTACAAATGTGATGCATGCAATTTTATATAATACAAAACTTGTGAATGAATGATATTTGGTCTGGTTCTATAGGGTTTTTTTGGGACACTTCTCTTTTTCAGCTAAATGTTCTCAAAATCCTTCAATAGCTTCCTAAATTACCCTTATACTACTATTAGCAAAAATATCTCTGCAGAAAACAAGGAAGAGCACAATATTGAGACAGAAAATACTAAACATATGGGAAGAGCAACAAGGAAAATAGACATGACCCTTTTATTTATCCCAGACAAACTTTACAATATATGTTATATATGCTCTATTTTATCAGTGCCTCTGGGAAAACTGCCAATATACTAGCTTAGCCAATTAATAGGAAAAGCAAAGACTACTCCTTAAACATCATTGTGATAGCAAATTTTCCATTTAGCAAGACATACAGAAGAAGAAATCCTGAACAGTGGGATTTAGACAGAGTGACTCTTAAATCATAGAATAGCTAGGGTTGTAAAGGACCTTAAGATCATCTAGTTCCAACCCCCCTGCCATGGGCAGGGACACCCCACACTAAACCATGCCACCCAAGGCCTCACCCAACCTGGCCTTAAACACCGTCAAGGATGGAGCATTCACAACCTCCCTGGGCAACCCATTCCAGTGCCTCGCCATCCTCACAGTAAAGAACTTCTTCCTTATATTCAATCTAAACTTCCTCTGTTTAAGTTTTAACCCATTACCCCTTGTCCTGTCACTACAGTCCCTGATGAATAATCCCTCCCCAGCATCCTTGTAGGCCCCCTTCAGATACTGGAAGGCTGCTATGAGGTCTCCACGCAGCCTTCTCTTCTCCAGGCTGAACAGCCCCAACTTTCTCTGCCTATCTTCATACGGGAGGTGCTCCAGGGCCTGATTCATCACTGCTTTGCTCTCAATTTACATTGGAATACCTCTGTCAAGCCCAACATATTTCTATAAACACAAAACCCAGAGAAAAATGTTGGTGAGTCAAGTGACCGAGACTGATACAATCAATACTTTTTTGTTAGTGTTTTTTTTCTTCATTCACTTAAAGTCTTTCCAGATTGTTTTTCTGCCTCAAGAAAATAGTCACTTAGGACTTGATCCTTCCCAGAATATGTGAGGCTTCCACAAGTACATGTTCTAATACAAACAAAGCAAGGAACTATGTTTTGAATAAAGCAAGCATGTGTTAAATATATGCACAGCAGTCAGGTCACCCTGCTTGGTAATGGGCATGAAAATGAAGAAAGTGATCAACTATTACAGGAACTCGATCCCTACAAATCAATGGGCCCTGACAATATCCACTCAAGGGTGTTAAGAGGGCTGTCTGATGTCGTTGGTCCAACCTCTCTTGGCAAAAGCATGGTCTAGACAAGATGGCTCTGCACCCTGTCCACACAAATTTTAAGTGTCCAATGATGGGGAATCCACAACTTCCCTCAGGGGATTATTCCAATCACTGATTGTTCTTATTGTGAAAAATTTTCCTTTTGTGTCTAATTGGAATCTCCCTAGTGCTAACTTGTGCCTTTTATTCCTCGTCTTTTCCATGTGACTCCTTGCAAAAATGGAGTCTCCATCTTCTTTGTAGACACACTTTAAGATTGGTGATAAGGTCTCCCCTAAGTCTTCTTTTCTGAAGGCTGAACAAATCCAGTCTGTCAGCCAAGTCCCCAGACTTCATGAGGAACCATTGATGCACTGGTTTCTCTAAGAGCAGGTGGCAGTGGGATATTGTATAGAAAGCCTTGGAGAAACCTTGGATTTCTATGGCAGGTAATCTAGGAAAGACAATCTCAGTAATCTATGCATTTTTCCAACTCTGAATTAAGCCACTTAACTCAGATTAATCAAAATGGAATACAAGGCATGTGGTTAATTTTTATTTTATAGTTCTCTGGAGACAAGTGATTCAGCCACCATGTGAGTGTACTGCTAACTAGAGATTCAAGTGAACCCTATTGTGGAATTAGAGAATCTCTAAGAAATGGTGTGACAAATGTCATAGGCAAACAGAAATATACTGTGAAAAAGAAAGCACCTCTAGAATATTTGACATGGAAGAGGTTTGGAAGAACAGATGAGAGAAACACCTAGCAGACAGCACAGAGAAATAATTGATCCCTCTATGAACTGGGAAGATTCTCGACATTTTACAAACTTTCTGTTAGTTGATTAATTCCCATGGGAGCCCTCAATATACCATGACATTCTTCATAACCTTACAATTTCTTTGTCCTATGACTTCCACACAAACTATTACATTCACCTTTCTTTACTACTTTCAATGGCTTTCTTTGCCTTTTATAGTGCCAAGTAGTAATTTCTGTAAATAACATGAAGAAGCACATCTTAGACCAAGTTATCAAGGGATTAAAGTTTGCAGCTTCTTTTTTTAATCCCTGTTTTTTTCTTTTTAATAAGAACAGTGTTTAAAAACAAATAATATGCTTTGGATGTTAATAATGTTTTTATTTAGATGTTAGATGAACATGAACAGATTAATATACATTAAAAATATCTTCTAATGTATGTAAGATTAAAATCCTGAAAAAATGTTATTTCACTCTACAGCGTGCTACAGTGTGCTTCAAATCCTGTCTTTCTGCTGTTGAGAACGACACAGAGTGCGAACTGCCTCCATCTCCAATGTTAATCTCACTTGTGCCAATGTGAATCCAAAATAACTACTCTGAAGTCAGTTTAAAATACTGGAACTGAGAGCAGGCTTAAAGCTTTAAGGCTGTTTTTAAAATAGGGATGTAGGTACCTGGTCTCTCAAATATCAACTTAAATCAGATGATTAAAATTTGACTCTCAGGAATTTATACTACAGTCACTTACATGATATGGTGACCTTGGTGATATTCAGTGCCTGGGTATTTCAAAGATAAAAGCCCAGTTTCTCTTCACAACATTTCTGAGCTGCTGATGCAAGTATTCACAAAATAGGTTTTGCCCCTTGCTTGGCATCAGAAATATACATTCATTTTTGATTAAGCATCTTAAACTCCAAAGTCCCAATCAACACACATAATTGTATTTTTCCCCTTAATGATACTGGATGTGTAATAATACATGACATCTTTGAATATTCCTTTCATTTTTTCAAGGAAAGGTCAGCATCTTAGCATTTTTGCTTAGCTGATCTTTGGATGAACATATATTTCCTTTGCTTTTCCCTTTTGTTTGTCTAATATAACTCGTTGACCATGCAGAGCTGTTTAATCAGTAGAGGCAGTGAGATTAGTCACTGAAAATTAATTATCAGATTAGGAAAGCTTTCTCTTCAATACTTCAGCACAGAACTTACATCTAAAAAAATCTTTCATTATTTCTAAATATTCCTGATAATTTAGATGTGTTTATTTAAGTCTGTAGTACTTTTGGAATTCATTCATTAGATCACAAATTCCTTATTATTTTCAGTGCACAGTGGTCAACTCCCATTATTTATTCTCCCTAATTAGATGATTGTGGTATTTTGAATCAGGAATTAAAAGAAGGCAAATGGGGATCCATAAAAATTAGCACATATCTGTAAAGCTTTCCTGATAAAGTTCAGCTTTGGCACAAAAACATTCTTAGAAACCACTTTCATATTAAATCATCATTTCCCTTTCCAGTGCAGAATATTTGAAACATCTGAAGTCTGAAGTGCTTCTTTGCACACAGTGATGTTGGTACATGGTCAATCTGTTTTGTGAGGTTCACCCATTCTTCACAGCTGATGGGGGTGACTGACTGTGGTTGCCAAGGGTTTTGGGGTGACTGGCCCAGTGGACTCAAGTGATGAGGGTGCAGCAGATGCCTCTGCCGACACACGGGAAAATGGCACAGACCCCTCTGGTGAGCAGTGTCATGGTGCTAAAAGGCATGATTTATTCATGTGGATGTGCAGGTGACCCAGCCACCTTCCACCTGACATTATAAAACCTGTCCTGTTTTCTCCCTTCCTGACAGACATGGAAAGTCACTCACACATGTCCACTTTTAAAACACAAGATGGGCCTTGTGAAGCTCTTGTTTTTTCTAATTTACTGCTGACTGGTTCCTTGTGTTTGGCAAAAGGTAACTGTGACTCCTCTTTTAAAGTGGGCTGTTCTCTTTGTGTATCCCCATCTGTGTGCGAGGTGCCCCAACAGGTGACCGACTTCCTTCAGAAACAGTCATTTTCATGTTTTGGGGATTTTCCCATGTTTTTTAATGATGCAAGTTTGGACAAGAGCTTTTTAAACTATTATTTACAGAATAAATCAAAATTGATATGAAAGCAGGAGGTGAGAAGTGAGATAAAGCTTCTGGGATATCAAAATTATATCAGTTAGTCTAAACTCGCTGGAATTTTCGAGTCACACACTCAACTCAGGGAATTCCAATCAATAAAATTTATCACCAATTAACATAAAATTCCAATCACAGAGTCATAGAATAGTTAGGGTTGGAAAGGACCTTAAGATCATTTAGTTCCAAAACCCCTAACATGGGCAAGGACCCCTCACACTAAACCATGTCACCCAAGACTCCATCCAACCTGGCCTTGAACACTGCCAGGGATGGAGCGTTCACCACTTGAAAGTGTCCTACCAAAGCAGCTCTTTCCCTTCATCAGACCAGCTGAACCAGCATTTAGTAGACCTGGCCTCCCAGGTTGAGTCCCGTATCCTAAATAACCAAACGCCTGTGGGCCCTGCACAGTCTGGGCCTGGAGCAAGCAGTCTAGCTCCTCTCAAGCTTCCCTGACATCTTTCAGCCTATTGGCAGCGTCCCGCAGCTCAGCCGCTGCTGCAGCAGGACCTCCAACAGGGCGCACCGAGCGCAGCCCTGCCCGTTGTGCACCTGCGCCTCAAGAGACCAGTGCCGGCACTTCCTGCACCCCGAGCTCTGCGCTGCAGCCTCCCCTCTCATCGGCTCTGCCTGGTGCCGCCGCTGGAGCAGCCAGAGAAAAGCTCCCAGACCGTGCGTTCCCCACCCCGCGCGCTCCCCACTCGTGCTGCCGACGCCAGCTTCCGCGCCCTGCGCTGTTCCCTCACTCCCCGGGCCGGGTTTTACCCGCTCAGGGCGGGGCCGTCCCTCCTGGAACCGCCCCTGTGAGTCCCTGCTCGCCTCAGCGGCGCTGCGGGCCCGTGCGCAAATCTTGGCGAGGCTCCGAAGCTCGGTCGGTGACTCTCGCCGCCCAGAACTGAGGCTCCCGGACGCGTGGTTTCCCCGCGCTCCGGGGTTGAAGGTTCGTCTCTGGAGCTGCGCACCGCGGCAAGTCGGTGATTCCAGCATTGGGGAGAAATAAACCCAAACCAAACACTTCGACTTCCACCTGACACCTCTCCCCATCTTGCTGATCTTGAATTTTCTTGCCTTATATTGCATGGTCCCCTTGGTGAGATGACAGTAGTGAAGGAGCTGGAGTTTCCCACTCAACTGCGTACCTCTGAGCAAGACTCATTTTGGGTTGGAGACACCTACCTTCTCAGTGATTACATGTTCCCATGTGTCCTAGATCTCACTGGTGAGCCATAGCAGAGGTACAGAGAGCTGAACATAGACGTCTGGGTGACTGAAGGGTAACCCAGAGCTCCATGTATGGGACATGACCTACAGACCATGACCTTTCTTTGCAAGAGCGAGTCAAACTGGAACATCTGAAATGGCACAGGTTGCAAAAATGTGGGCCCTTGAGCCCTAGTTCTTACAGGCAGTGATGCCAGCAGATGTCTCAGCTGACCAGCTACAAAGGACCCAATTCAGCTGACTAAACGTAGGGATACAAGTGGTGCACAAGACATTGAGGCTGATGAGGCACAGAAGCCATTAGGGGACATGCACCCTTCCAGGGTAGCCACCAGATGCTATGCCGGGTAATCTAAAATTATTCTGGATGTCTATAGTGAATCAACTGAATAAATATTTAGACATTGGATGGCTCTTTTAGGATAAACTGAATAATTCCCAAGGCTTTGCCAGTTGTTTTGATTTAATTACCACTGGCTATAACAGGAGCTTGCAACAATGGACCAATGCAGGTGCCTGCTTGTGAACATGGTTGTGAAATCCCATCTTTATTGCCTATAGATGACTATGTGGACATTAAATGGGCAAACTGTGACTACTCACATCCCTAGTCAAATTGAAAATTAGTTGGAGATTGATGTGACCTGCAGGCAGAAATCAGAAGAAGGAGCAGAGCAGAGAGAATATGAGAAAGGCAGCTGCTAGAAGAATTGAGTATATGTGACTGGGGAATCTTTGTCAAAAGAAATGAGACATCTGTAGTGTAAATTAATCTAGAGAATAGCACTGGCGAGCAGAACATCTAGGAACTAACAGAAAGTCTCAAAAGTGTAGGGTATGAAACTAGGTAGTGTTAAGATAATAGAAATATGTCCCACTTGTCATCCAGATTGTAACACAGATATTGAAAAGTATGCACTCGTGAGGAACAGCAGAAATGAAGAAAAATGTCATGAAGGTGTACTGTAATAATGCAAGAAATATGACTGAAAGAAATATGAAGAGAAAATATGGGAAAAAAAGAATCTGTTTAAGTCAAACTCAGTTTAGAGGAGGACAGTTGGAAGAGGTTTTGGCAGAATGGTGCTACAGGTCTGGAGAATTCTTACATTTAGAAATGTACAGAGATTGCAGTATTATTAGAGAGAAATACAGTGGTATATCACTTTGGTGATGTAGCATATACAGGGTGACTACTTTTTTTTTCAGTTTTTGTTGTTCCTAGATAATACTAATATTATTGCTATATTAGCCTGTAATGTTGCTTAGAATTTGATTACCTTTAATCAGTGTCTACAAAGTGGATAGGTTAAAAAAAGCCTCCAAGTGCCTTCCTAAATACATTACTATTACTATTTCAAAATGGCAAGCTTTGATAAATGAAGGGAAGTAAGTGGTGAAATGGATTGGATTTGCATTGGATTGGTGGTGAGCCCAAGGTCCCAAGCATCAGGGAAGCACAGAATTTCCTCAGTCAACAGAGCAAAACCTATTTGGACCTTGAGCCTTCAGTGATGGAAAGAAACCTGTATAGAAGAGGTTCTTAAGGATAGTTGCAGGGTAAGAGGAAAAGGAGGGACGTGACAAAACAGCCTTCAAAAAAATCAGAGGTAAGAAGCACTTTTTTAATGTTTTAATAATTTTTTTCTTATACTAAATTATTTTCAGTTTTTAATTTCTTTATTACTACTCTGCATGGTTTACATTAATTAAAAAAGAATAGAAGAACAAAGGGAAGACGTTTCTGAGAAGTGTTCTTGAGAGAGATCTTTAGCTCTTTATTTTCCTTTTGTCACACTGCAGATCAGGAAGCAAATGTGAATAAATGGCACCAGTGAGCATCTGAGGAACCCTGCAAGTGGAAATGACATTTTCCCAAGGCACTACGTAGCTGCCAGTATAAGCCGTTTTGTGTCTCTCCCTGAACTCATCAGGTGGTATGAAAGGCTCAGGGGAGTACAAGTGAGGAGTATCTGCTCCCTGGAACTCATTCCCATGGCAGGAGGATGACGAGAGCTAATGGTGAAAACAGTTTGACTTTATGTGTTTTCTCATGGTTCATGGAGATCTTCACAGAAACAGGTTTGCAAGGAGAACCACAAACACATGACATGAGCTTGGGCGACACCAAAATGTTCAAGCCCAGAAGATACCTGCCCAGGGATGCACTAGTTTGAGATTGCTGTACTCAACTGTGCCAGGCCAGAAAATACAGCCCACACTGCACAGATCCTTCCTGGTCACCAGCTCTGTCTGAATGTTTGCCAGAATTTTTAATGAGGGAAAGGGAGAAAAGGTAAAACCTTTAGAGGTGGAATTGGAACAGTTCTTATTAGCACTTGCTGCCTGCTCTGTGTTTTGAGATATCAGGTTGTATGAAAGCTCAGAGGGGCATATGCTCTCTCGCGCTTTTTATTTGCACAACACTTAGCGGTGAGTATGAGCAGATCCTATTTAGGACATTTGGGGATAAGACAATACAAATAAGACTATTAGCACTTCTTCAGACAAATGCCTCATCCCTTTAGTGGTTACTGGAGTCTGAAGTGTACTTAAATGAAAAAAAAACCGAAAACCACTCCCAAAAAGCCAGAAACTGATTTTGCTTTAAGAAAGCTCAAGGGTAATTTGTTTCCTTTGCCTAAAGGAAATCTCCCAGCTATATTGTAATTTCTTATTATGTGCTTTACCCACTAATTATTACTATTCCTTCTCAGTTTGGACTTTAATTATAAAATATCAATTACAATTTCTGATGAGTATTGGCTGAAATGGCTATCCAATCCAACAATTATCTGGTGTAATACACTGAATTCAAGCTCAAAGCTCTATCTTTTCAAAAGGAAGAAATAATATGAAAACCTGCCAATCCCCTTGACTGACCACAGGAGATAATTTCTTCATACCAGTTTTGATAATAAACTATGAAATTTGACTTCTGAATATCAATTAAGGCATTTTCCAAAGCAATTCTCCCGTTTTGCTGATTTTTTTTAATGGTTATTTTTATTGAAAGTATGGGGACCTACTAAAAAAGATAATCACATAGCTTTCAGCATGGGAAAAAGACAAGATGGAACATTTTTATTACACAGATCTAAATATGTTTGATTTAGCTGTTTCACTGCTTCAACAAACTCAGCTTCTGGGGCCCAGCTACTGCTGCTGGGCTACGCTGTCTAAAAAATGTACAGGTTCATATTCTGGGGATGAACAGCTAAAAGAGCTCTAGGGCAAGTTTGTATTTTAAACATCAGTCTAGCTTCATTAGATGAAACCACAGGGGTATAGCACCATTCACCTCAGAGAAGTTTTTTTGCACTTGCATTAGCAAAGAATATTTCTAGTTGGACAGTTTTTGTCGTGCTTAGAACAAATGTACCTTAGGACTGCTGGCTGCAATGGGACTGCGCTCACAGTAAAACATGATTCAGCGTAAATAAAGGTGTCAGGAGCTAGTCCTAGATTGAATGGATGGAAGGCTGGAGTCCTCCACACAAACATCAGAGCATTGCCTCTCCTCACTGACACTGTGTATTTTCTGCCATGACACTATTAAGTGTGTGCAATTCTAATTAATTTACCCATGCTGGTTTTGGTACAGTGTGAGTGATACAATTAGGAATCTGTCCAGAGCAGGAAAAAACATACAGGCACTGTCAAAGCTGTGCTGGTGTGGGGATGGGTGGGGATGGGTGGGGAAGTATCTCACGCTTGGTGGATTTTCCTGTGGTAATGGCTAGATGTGCCTTCCTCTTCCCGTCTTCTTGATCTCATGCAATTCATATATGCTTTGCATGCAGCTTTTCTTTTCCAAAGTGCTTGTGCCCCGTGCCTCCAGTGAGAACTTGCCCTCATGTCATTCCTGAAGTTCCTGCCTTCCTACTCTGAAGGGCACCTCCCTGCCCAGCCCCTCTTTCCTCTCTTGTTGAGCTTTTGCTGTCTCACCGTTGAAGCTCCAGGTCTATAACTAGTCATGCTGGGGAGAGCTGTGACAAAGTGAGCTAGGCTCTGCAGCCACGATGCTCTACCCTAATGAATCCTTTGATGCCATGCCATGATCCTTTCCACCCTTCGTCTTCCTCTTCCCCCTTCCTCTGCTGAGTACTTACTGTCTCATGACTTCTAACAGATGGCCAGGAGTGCCTTTTCTCATGCTCCCTGTTTAGTCCTGCAGGCAGGAAAGCAGCTGTGGCTCCTGGCCCCCCCTTTTGAGGCTGGGTCCTCTGCTGGGATCTTGAAACACCACCTGTGCTCCTGCGTCCTGCCTTGGGATTTGCCTTTGGCACTTCTTACAGAAATCCCTAAACTCTGCTGGTCTATGAGGAGGGAGGTGCCGAAGAGAAAAGGGAGGAAAGACGGGACCCTCTGGATAATGAGGCAGAACAAAGAATCAAGTGGAAGTTTTGGCAAGGGAAATGAGAAGTTGGACTGAGAGTTGCAGTGTGGCCAGGTTGGGAGGCTGGTAGCATGGATGCAATTTTGACACCATACTCCTCAACTCTTTTAGCACACACTGAGACTTCCACACATTTTGAAGGTACGGAATAATATGAGTTTATTAGTCAGTCTTTAGCAGCTGAAAATAGAGAAACCACTTGTAGAGTTTGTTCTACAAAATATTTGTAGCTGCTGCTTCAGGCAAATATCCATTTTAATATACAATGTCATATGAAAACATTTGTATACAACAGACTTGGTAATCTGAAGCCCCACAGGGCTGGCAAAGAGCAGTGCTTATGGGAGAGGTTAGCTGAATATTCTCTTTAACAGTGCAAGCACTTGGGCGTTGTAAGGCTGATGGTCATATTCCCTAGCAGACTGTGGAAATGACAGACGGGTTGCTCAGCAAATGGCTATATATGGATGGTGACAGTTTACCAAGCAGTTAGATGAGAAATATTTGTGGACAGGAGCCACCTTTTTCGCTCTGTGTTCATACATCTCCTAGCACACTGAAATCCTGGGCTTTTTTGTGGGTGGCAAATTGTTGCTGGGCTACAAATGAGTAACAAAAAGCACAGCAGGAGGACCTGATTGTAGGCTTTCATGTTAACTGTATGAACACATATGGGTGACAACATACATCATGATTGTATCACAGCTTCTTGGGTGTCTTTAGGATGGTTGCCAGTTAATCCTTTTCAGTGCCCATGCTCATCTTTAGGTGTCATGTTGTGATGGAGGCAGCAAGGCTCTGTTTGCCGCCAGTGAGCCCGATACCATGCCATAGTGAGCCATCCTGGGACTTGGCATGCTACTGATGTACCCAGATGAATGGGACCACAACAAATGCCTTCACAATGTGAAACTCATAAATACTGAGCTGTATATAGCACACAGCTGGAATCTGGTACTGTTATTGCTGTGCCCAGCTCAAGTGACAGACGTGAGAAATCTCTGTGCCTTGGCAAGTAACTGGCATTCTTATGATTGTTTGCTGCATGCTGTTAGTGATGAATAAATGAGTGCGGGTGCAAACATGCTTTTGAGTTCATGACTGGACTGCACCCTTTGCAGACATGTTTCTGCCTGAATGGATACCCAGCAGTGACTGCAACATCTCCCTGTTGCTCCTGTCTATCACATTCACTGGCTCAGTGTTTATAGGTCACTGGAATAGCTGGATAAGTTACTGTGCTTGACGGACAGAGAGTACTCCAATCCGTATATTGTGGTTTGCCTTAACTAGTCACATCACAGCTTTGTCCAGAGATCACAGTGATTTCTAATAGGCTTCTACCCTCGACATTCCTTTCCCCTTCAAACACTTGTGCTGCTTCTCTTTGTTCCAGTCACACCAAATTCAATCTGTTTGCCTCATCTGCACAAACACCTCAGCAGCCACAGACCCCAGTGTCTGGAGTATGATTGTGTTTGCCTTCTATTCTTGGGAATAGTATGAATGGTAACCAAATCCTCTGCTCCCCTGCAGTCTGACTTGTCTGACACCAGCTACCCTTTCAAACCATAATCACAGAAACCACTGAGTCATAAAAAATAGAGCTGGGAGGGTCTGAAGACTTCCCTAGACTATTCCTTGTTCCTTGAATAAACCTTTTGAAAACAGATTTGCATCTGTTTGCCTGTGCAGTGGCCTCATTATCCTCAAAAATCTCTCTAATCTTGCACATATAACTGTCTACCTGTGATTTAGTTCACATTCCCCTCTTATCTTCATTGTTTGCTTGCCAATACATTTTGGGACTCCTCACCCTCATTCTGATGATAAGTGCAGGTTCTTCTGCTGCAAGTATTTTGGAAAAGCTGCAAGGTACAATGCATCCAGCCCAGAGAATTTGATGTCAGACTTCCTGATACTCCTCCACAAACATGATTGAAAAAATAATTTTGAGTATTCAATTTTATGGGTGAGAAAACAATAAAGAATATAAAAGAAATTAAGAAATGCTGAAGAGGGTCAGAGCAATGGACCCCCTTGCCCAACACACTGTTTAGGACAGTGAAACTGAGAGATGATAATCAGGAAGATCATGTGAAGTTGGCCACTTTCTGTAGTCTATTCCCCTCTTGCTCCACCAGTCTCTATGATTGGAGGGGAAAAAAGTACTGGCTGTGAGGAGATCCATTTCCTCTAGGCAGAAGACTGGGATCTGGGATTTATCTACTTTATAGAAGATGAGAAGTGTTTATCTTGACTGCTTCCAAATTAAGGATGACAGTGACTTCCAACTAATCATACCTGCTCCACTGGGAACACAGCATGTGCCAGAGACAGACACATCGCAGACTTCCTCAGAAATAGACCTAACACTGTCTTAAAACTACCCAAGATTTTTCATTCTTATAAGGCTGTGCCACAGCTGTAGTTGTCATCAGCTTCTCTCTTATTTCCTTCCAAATTTATGAACAGCAGTGGGTGTTGATCTATTTTGTTTTCACATGGTCTTCCCTTGCTAGTGTTTCCCAGCCCTACATAGGAAGCAGTCTTCCCTTTTCAGCTTTCACTTTGCTGGGCTAACCAAGGCAGGTTCTTGAAGTCTTTGTCTTTTCCTTGGGGTAATATGAATTGCCTTGCTCTGCCCTTTCCTCCAGTAAAGATTTATTCCTGTCTGGAATGTTTTCCAAATTAGGCTGAATTCAGTTGTGCCAGAGTTTAAGGGCTGGATGAAGATGACAAACTGATTTCACACAAACTGTATCAAGAAAGACTCCAGAGAAATGGGTTTCAGTTACTAGCTTTGGCTAGATTTGAATTTATCAAGCTGCCTCTAGTAAACCGCATCAGTCAGATTTTTTGGTCACATCAAAATGGGCAAGTCAGGAATTCATGGTTAAAGAAAAAAAGTACCCAACAACATAAAACCCAGACACTGTCATGAGGATTCCCTCACTTTGGGTGGAAGTCTTGTGCAAACCACTGGGGCTTTTCTGATCTGTTTTTCTTAAGCTGCAGCTGCATCCAGCTCTACACAGAAAAACAACGTGACCTACTCCCCAAGGCCCATCCTTTTGCAAGCCTCACACTCTCCACCACTTCTGGATCCAATAGAGGACCAAAGCCATGGGGATGGGTTCAGCTTTACACAGTTATAACCAAGCTATGGAAAAAAAACTTAAGAAAATTTTGTAGTTTCAAGGATCAGATTTTGGATAATGGTCATTAATCCTGGCAACCTAGAAATCTAAGCTCTCATTTTGGGGATATGCATGTTCTCAAAGCAAGATCTTGGCTGGAGAGAACAGAAGAGGCTGTGCAGATCTTGGGGATTCTTCTATCATTTTTCTGTGGAACATTTTAGTGCTGCAGTCTGCAGCTGCACTATTAGGCACTGTGTGAACCTCACTTCAGCAGGATGGTGAGGGTCTGACTACAGAGGAAGAAAAAAATAACGAAAAATGGAAGTGGTATTTTCTGAGGTAGAAAAAAGTACCTCTTCCGAAAAAAACTTCTGCACAAAGATCAGAAAGTTCAGTCTTCATTAAATAAAGCTGCTTGGTTTCTGGTAAGTGCATGTTTACAGAAAGGAGCACAGCCACACAAAAGCACACCACAACTGGCTTTATCAGTGTGTGATAATACAACAGGAAAGCAAAGAGTAAAAGGTAAATTCTTTTAAAACACAAAATATCTGCTCCAGGAAGGTATCCATCAACACTTTCTTAAATCTTTATTTCCAAAGGAGCAAGACAGTTCATTGCTCAAAAGACATAACACTGCCTTCAAAGTCATGATGCCTAAAGTTTGGGGGGGGGGGGGGGGGGGGAGTTATTTTGTATGGAGATGCAAGTACAGTGTGGACAACAAGGCTATGCTAGGAAAATCGTTTTGTTAACATTCAACATATAACCTATCTTTTCTGCAGCTATTCTCCACTATGATACACCTCACACACCAGTGCCATGACTTAATCTTTCACTCTTTTCTTGCACAGCAGGTGTTAGTTTCATTTTATGGAAACTCAACTGAGTTTTCCAAGACAATACAATCAGTCATCTGAGTATAGCATTTCAAAATTAAGGCACACCTGCATTTGCTGATTTCATCTGAAGAAAGCTAACTACCTATTAACACTCCACCCACCTCCATTTTGAGCATATTTATTCCCATCCTCATTTTCCTGTGCAGTATATCCAAGCTTTAGGATATTGGGTTGGTCTTCAGTCCTTCTGTGTAAGAAAAATTGGTCACTTTTCAAGAGTTATAATACAAATTAAGAATCTTTCAAAAATTACAGGCTCAGAGTGTTTTAATGCTTGACCTGGAGGAATTAGCTGGGAGGTGTAAGCGTGGACTATACAAACCTGCCATTTACTGTGCACTACAGGGGAGCAGCTAAGAGTGAGCAGGAAAAGCAGCACAAGTTCTCTGGTGTTATGAGCCTAGCAGCTTCTCTTAGAGCCCTGGTTATACACACCAAAATGCACACATGCACATAGAGATGCATGTATATGTAGATACGTACATATATCTGTGTTAGAGAGAGAGAGATTTTGGTGCAGGAAGGGATACCCTTCCAAAATAGTTATGCACTTCAAAGGCCCCATAAAAAGAACATGCTGGAGTTTGTAACCCGACTTCTTGACTCCATGCACTGGGGAGATAAAAAACCTCAAACATACTGATACTCAATCTCCATTAAAGAAGGCAATTATCAGAATAATGTCTACATAAGGGATGCATTATTGCTTCTTAATAGTAATGGTGTGGCAATTCTAATTACTTCTGTAGATCTTACACTACTTACTATTTTTGAACGGAACAATTAGTTTAATTGCACATTGTTTCCAAAGTGCCTGAGCACTCGTCTAGCTGTAAATGTACACAAAGGTTAGTGGTCCAGCTGTTGTCTCCAAATGAACGGGAACACCATAGCCCATGAGGGCCAGCGCAGCCCCAGTGAGCTCATCAGCTGCTCCACCCAAAAACTGGCTGCAAAGCCTGAAAGCAGCTCCCTGCTTCCAAGCTCTCTGTAAAACACAGATAGGGAGTGAAGGGTGAGGGACAGGAAATGCTGTGTGCGAGCAGATGAGCTCAGTCCAGGGGCACAGCATCTCTTGGTTCTGGTGATGGTGGAACTGACTGCTTTTGGAAACACAGTGGAAAAGCAATGCCTCATAGAGACAGCAGGGAAGCCGTTGGGTGCAAACATAGGAGAAAAGAAATCAAAATGACTCTCAGGTGTTTTGGGGTAACAGATATCTAACTGAGGACAGACAGTGGTTTGTTTTAGTGCTTTTGTAAGATGGTGGTAGCCAGCATAAGAGGTAGAGTAAGAATAGATGCCACTGGGCTTTGATTTCCTAAATGAAGAGATGACCAAAAAGGGAGCTGCATGAGGGGAGAAGAGAAGCCTTTTGGTCTATGCTTCTGCAGCAAACATGAAGGATGGAATAAAGGAATGGAATAATTAATTCCCTCAAAATGACAGTTCCTCTTTCAGGACAGCAGAAGCCAAGGAGGAAGGATGTGAAGGTCTGACGTAGTAGAAAGCCCTGGGAGGGAGGCATGGGATGTGTAGCTGGATGATGGCTTCAGGAGTGAAGCTAGGCTGTTATGTGAGCACAGCACAGGCTTCCCCACAGCTGTTCCACAAGATTCAGAGGTCAAACAAGGAAGAGTATTTCTCACTCACTCTCTGCAGCTTGCATTTTCCAGTCAGTGTCCGTAACTATGCAGCTTGTAGGACTTCCCATCCTCTGTAGCAGTGAGGAAGGGTATGTTTTGCTGAGACCTCATGGTTTATTTTGCCAGGTCTGTGGCAAATGTTGGACATATGACAGGGTAATGGAACTGTGTAATTAGTCCTGAGTACTGCAATTGCCTCAGACTCTTACTTACACCCTATCACATCATGCTGGGGGAGAAAGGAGTTTGTTCATTGACCTTCCATGTTGCTTCTGCAGTTGCTCAGCCTCATTGTTCTCTCTGGAGGTTGCAAGGGATGTGCTGGAAAAATCTGACTACTGTAGATGTAGACACAGGCAAAGAAGCTGGAGAGCAGGTGTAAAGACCTGCACATCCTGCATTCAGCATGAAAAAATGCCCTTCATGGATGCCTACAGACTTTCCACAAACCTTTGTTAAGCTTGCATGAATGTATCTTATAAGAAGATCTCAGAAAGAAGTAGGGTGTGTCCATTCATACCAGTGGGAACCACAATAATGGAGTAATCAAACACAACATGCAGTATGCAACAGTGCCTGTTTGCAGGTGCACTTGTTAGATGTGAACATACAAGGTGCGCTGCAGCCACCCAGCACTCTTGTGCAAATGTTACTTCACAGAATGCTGTTCCAAGGAGAGCAGCCTGGAGAGATAACCCAGCCTTTCCACACTGGTGTGCTCACAGGGCCTGTGAGTGGGTTTCTACATGAAGACCCTGTCACTGCTTCCATTATCAAGCTTCGTAATAGCAGCGTGAAATAAGTCTTCCTATATTGTACATCCCTTCTTCTGTTCTGTGCTGAGGTTACCCACATCTTTACTCATGTCACTGTTCTGAGCTAGGGCTCCTTTCTGCCTGCCCTTTCTGAGCCAGCTTTGTTGACACTGCTGGTTTATTTTTCTATCAAAACATCTGGTTATTTCTACATAACAAGGAATGAATGTCAGTGTAAGGAAGCATAGCCTTGCTGGGGCTTTGCTTGGCTGGGGAGTCCCTTCATGTGGTCCCTCTGCTCAGCCAGGCAGGCATCAGCTGCTTCATCAGTATGGCAAAGGGATCCCCACAGTTCAACTTAGGCAGGAGCAAACAAGGAAAAAGACAGGAGGACCTTAACACTTCAAAAGCCTGAGTGGCATTTGGAGAGGTGAGGACATAAGAGCAGGGGCACCTGGTCACACCTTTGGTATGGATGAGTCATTTCCCAGCCACTGTCAGTTTATTTTCTAAGTGTATGTGGTATGCAGGAGCCAAGGAGTCTTCCTGCAGAGGTGCTGTCTTCCTCCTGTGCTTTTCAACACACACCTGAAAGTACCATGTCAAGACCCTGTCATCCCTCAACATTTCCTCCAGCATGCCTTGGAGTCCCAGCTGGAGGAAGTATCTGTGAACCTTTTCACCTTCATTGCCTCAGTCCTGCTGTTCAGGGCTGAACTGGGTGAGAAGGAGAGTACCTGGATGGTAGTTCCCTGCAATGGGCAGTCTGCAGGCTTTCAGAGAGGGCACATGCTGGATCGCTGTATTCACAGATGAAAGAGGCCAGAACATGACCCTAAAAGGGACCAGAGGGGGAATACTGATCCTGTCACCCATGTTCATGGTGGAGCATGTTTCATGGTGATTTTCTGCTGCCCTTCCTGGACCCTGTGCAATGAAGAAGTAACACTCCCATCCAGAAGTTTCATCATTTGAAGAATTTTTCTCATTTATTAAGCCAATTGCTTGTTTTGTGGGTTGCAGTGGCAGAGCAGTGATGAGATTTCACTGTGGATACCAAGGAGAGAGGCTGAACAAAGCCAAAGGCTCACAGATCTCCGAGGACCTGCCTGAAGGTGGATGGAGCACCCAGCTCCCTTCTGGGGTATCAGCAACAAACATTGCATATGTACACAAGCCATGCTGCCTTCCTGAGGCACCACAGCTTAGAGCACAGCTTTGTACTTGCTTTGCAGTCAGTTGCTTCTGTTAGCAAACCTGCTGCAAGAGAAACCTATTATGAGCCTTCTTTTATACCACAGCTACATTCCTATCTTCTGTGTTATTAATACATCAGTAAAGATTACTTGTAATATTTTTCACTTCCATAATGTGTTCTATCTGGGGAATCTCAGAACATTTTGCAAACATTAATTAATTAGACTTGCAGCACCACTATTTACTAGCTAATTGTTGGCCTTGTTTTTAAAGAAGATTAGTTTCCGCCTGCTTTAAATGCTCCATCTCCCACATCCAGAAGAACCTATGTCAGAACAGGGGCAGCAGATGGACATGGTATTAAAATGCCCACACTGCTTAAATCCCTTGTCTGTACTGTGGCATCAGATTATGTGCTTTAGAAAAAGAGTCTAGTCCTATAACTGAGATGCTTGGGTAATCAGAGTACTATGTATGTTGTAACAGCTGGCTTAAAAACCAAGTGAATGAGTTGGTGGCTGAATTTAACCATGCTGGATAGAAAGAAGTTTTGCTTTTTGGAATTTATAAACCTTTTTTCCGTGGGCTTGTGTTGCCTAAATTTAATCTTTTTTTTTCCTTTTTTTTTTTTTAGTTTACCTGCTAGCTGTTTTTAGCAAGGAATACAATTTGAAAAGGTTGCATTCATTTCTATCTGTTAGCTTTTTATGTTTGTTTATAGGCATCTTGCTTTTCCAGACATCTCCATTCCTCTCGTTTGTGTCTGCAGACCCACTGTTTACATACTTACACAGACATTGTGATTTGTCTGACACAATTAGAAAGAACAGTATGGTTTCTTATATTTTAGTATGTTCCTTTATTAGTGTTCACCCTCGAAATTCAACACCAAAGTGTTTTCTCAAGAAAGATATGCACGACTGCAAGAACTATTGTATTTGGTTCTTGACTGCTCAAACTTCAAAGTGATACCTTGAAGGCAATTCCTTTTGTGGTCATGGATTTTATTTTGTTACCAGTTCCTTTTGTGCATTTCTGCATTTGCGTGCTGAATCAATATAATACCAAGCAATCTGAAAAAGACAGAAAACAATCTACAGAATGGTAAGTAAATCTGCCACATATAATCTGATACTAGGCTTTAGAAAGAAGCATTGCCAGCATCTGATGCAGAGAGAGAAAAGCATATTGCTGCTGTTGCTATTGCTGTTCAAACCATTTCTTGCTGTTTCTCCTTACCTTAACTTGAGCTTACCTAGGTTTTGCTGATGCCCCACTCCAGAAAATTTCTATGAGTGAAAAAACTCCAACAACCAGTTTTTGTGTCCCCCACTATTTCCCAGCAAAATATCAAGTTTCTTCCCCTCTTCCATCCCACTGAAGATCCACTGTTTCTTAACAGCAAGTATTGCTGAAATTGATTTGCTTTAAATGAGAAAGTCCTACTGTAGAAGGAACCAGCATGCCACAGAAGGGCCACAAAGTTGAACTGTATTGAAATTCTGATTACTTTACCTTTTTTACATCCTTAACAACAGTTGGGGCAGTAGCAAGAGAGTCAATCCTCTTACCCAAGCTCAGCAATATAATATCCCACAACAGCAGTATGGTAATAGAAGTGCTG
The DNA here is from genome assembly GCF_963264785.1 of Psittacula echo. Lineage (NCBI taxonomy): Eukaryota > Metazoa > Chordata > Aves > Psittaciformes > Psittacidae > Psittacula > Psittacula echo. The sequence continues at coordinate 30,163,359 of NC_137738.1, read as the reverse complement.
TGATGAATTGATGGGTTCATTAGTCTACAATCAATGGATAAAACTTCATAATAGAATAAGCCTCACAGGAGCCAAGTACCAGCACTTTAATTGCAGCAGGTCCTCAGTGCCAGGGCATGTATTAAAAAGAAAAATCAAATCTTTCCCTAGGATAAAAATCCTTAGAATCAAGTAGACTACAAGAACAAAGAACAAGTTGCCAAAAGAGAAAAGAAAGAAAAGGGAACACATTAACTACCATGCTCATTTCCAGATTTGCAAACTGAAGCTAATACCTGACAGATGAGTATGTTGTTTGTTCTCTGGCCTCCACTGCAGTAATATCCGAGTGTACACAATCTGAAACATGCTCTTTTCAGGCCAGGAAGGCTCTCTTACTGCCTTTCATGGGCACAGAAGTGACAGCTAAGAGGCACAAGTGTGTCCAGGCACTGCATCTCTGCGGGGCTGAATGGGGAGCCAGAATACAAGGGGTTGGGTGGGAAGGTGTGGGAAGGAATGGGATGGAACCCAGTCCCACTGGCCCCCTCCTGCCCCTCAGCACAGCCCACTGACCATTTGCAGGCACTGCCATTGTGGGAGCAGAACATGAATATGAGCTGTTATGCTTCCTCTCTGCAGTTATGCTTCCTCTCCTGCAGAGATTTCAGTTTTTTCTGCGGTTGTCCTCCTTCACAAGCTGTTCATGGCAGACAGAGGATTTAGGCTTAGATTTTAGAGATTTGCACCCTTTTCCTGCCTTTACATCTCGGCTTCTGTCCTCACCTCCAGGAGCCACTTTACATCATGGTTCTCTTTGCATGAGGTGCACACACAGTAAGACCCTCATCCCAGCAAGCTGCAGCTGTAACACAGACTCCAGGCAACTCTAGCAATAAAATATACACCTTTTGTTCACTTGGTGCAGGTGAAGGACGTGTCCTGGAGGTGTTCAGCTCCAGGCTCCCATCAGTGTGGTGGAACAATATAAACCAAGTGGGAGAAGGGGGCATCATGTGGGTGATACAGCACCAAGCTGGAAGGAAGGGAGAAGTAAGTACTATCAGGTTATATCTTTGTAGGTTTGTGGTCTATAAGACATACTAATTATGGTTAGAGAGAGGACCATTCGAACGTTCCTGACAAATTCTGTCCTCAGTTACTCATTTGGACCCAAATGAACAAAACTAACCCTGATTTTAATCAGTCCCCACACCATTTCAACAGAGGTTATGTAGTTTCTGCAAGAGTTGATTATTTCCTTTGCACATAGTAGAGTTCCCAAAGAAATATACAATAAAACCGTACTTAGAAAAGTTAAAGGGAACAGACTAACAGCAAGTGCCCTTGGCAGTGTCCTCTGCCAGCAAAAATGTGGCTGGGTACAGTGCCTTAAATATAAATGCAAGATGGAATATTTCTATAAATAAGAGTAAACTTGTTTAAAAACCCTGTTATAAGTATGCATATCTGTTAGGATATCTACATACATAGGTTTTTTTGCTTGTGTATACATACATGTAGACAGATATGTGAGTATATATTTATATATGAATAATACTACAGTGTATATGCGTGGGTTTCTTTCAGCGTATTTGTATATATCCATATATAAGCACGCACATACCATGTGCAAGACTGTGATACTTACGAAGATGCCTGTTCCTGTGATCATGGTACTGTCTGTAGCAGAACTGCACACTGAGAATATTTTTGTAAGTTTTAAGTTTTTCATATTCCAGACTTCAGAGATCAGCATCTGTTCAATTTACCATAAGCCTGCAATGTACCATAATAAAAGTGGAAATGAGTTGCTTATGAACAATCTCTGCTCCTCATGTGGTATGTCTACATGTCACACTCTTGTAACTCTTAGATCTGTTGTCTATACCATCTACTTATCTGAGGGCATCCATGCTCTGATCAGGGACATGCAGTTCGGCTCTCTTAGCAAGGAGGCACCAGTGGATGCGTATCTGCTGTCACCATGGGTAAAACAGGCATTCTAGACATAGCTGAGATTACAAGCTTCCCAATGAAGCATTTGAGGAGCCTGACTCACTTGGTTTTGTAGCCTTTACTAGTGTTTGTTAATATACCTATTTTCACCTTTGGCTTCATATGACTGGAGAACTGGAGAGCTAGACATTTTTTACTGCTGTGGGAAGAAAGAAGGGGAACAAAGGGGATGGTGATCCAGGCAGAGTGGACTGACTTGCTTACACTTTTTTCTGTCACAGGCTCTCCTTTCCATCTTCAGAGAGTCATTTACATCAACATTTTCAAAATGTGGCTACTGGTTCCTGGTACTGCATGTAGTACAACTCAGTTCAGTACTCAGGTTTCAACACCTGTCTTTAGCAGCTTGGTCTGAGTACTTTATCCTTAACACTCACTGCTACTTATAATGTTAAGAAGGCTTTACATACACCATCAAAGATAAGAAACAGTTTCAGTAAGAGATGCTTTTCATGCACAGAGTTAACTGCTATCAGCAGCTACTGTATTATTTTATATGCACTGTGCATACACCAAATATTATCCACTGCAAATTCCGTTTTAGTGCAACTGCTGTCGGCAATTGTTCCTTTGTGCAAAGTGTCCTGGGAGAGCACAGCTATAGCTCACTATTGTCTCTTTCTTCCATTTTCGCTGGAGTTAATTTTGTGCTTTCTTGAGCTAATAGCTCTGTACCACTATTGGTCCAATACAGATAGGGCAGAGAGGAAAAAAGGACTTGGAATCAGCTTTACTTTTTGTGGCATCCAACTGCATTTTATCAGTTCATTGTTAACAATAACTGAAGGCAAGGCCTAACGATATGCTGTTGTTAGGAAGTATGAGTCTAAATGTGTGAGGGAGAATATCACAAAACAAATAAAAATAGGGCAATAATATGAATGTTTTATCTGCTATAAGTCTGTTGAAAGATAATGGGTTGTTATTGGACAGTCTAACGAGAATGAGTAAAATATGTATGCCATATAAATAAAGGGAATAACTGCAAAATGAACTAACAGGGGCTGAGGTCTGTAAAGAAGCAGGAGATAGTTTCTGTTTGACTTTATACGAAAATGCTGTTACATGACTAGCTTTCTGAATGGCTGACAGGAATTCTTTTCAGGAGCCCAGTATTACCAGCAAAGCCTCTGCCGGCAGCTGGACGTGGGTCAAAGGTAACAAGGATTTGCAGGGCTGTAGCTATGGAGCTCATGGGCTGCGTAACATTCAGGAATAAGAATGAAGAGAAGAGAAGCCCTGGATACTGACAGCCAGAATGAGAAAGTAGGGAAATCTTGATTTTTACTTTTTTGAGGACAGAAGTGGTAAAATTTTCATTAGAACACTACAAAACAGATTATATTTTACCAGCAGGACAGTGCTTTGGTACTCTCAAGGTGGATGATAATAGGAAAATGAGCCCTAGAGACAAAAGAAAAGCTTCCTACAGGAAATTAAACCCAAGCTTTGCAAATAAGAACAATAGCCTATAATCCAGGTAAAACTACAGACGCAAATGAATGAATACAAAATGAACATTAGCAGAGCCTGAAGCAGTGACACCTCAAAATACAAAAGAGAGGAGAGTGGCTTCACAGCACCTACTGAAACGAATTTATAACAATATGCATACTAATGAACCTGAAACACCACTTAGTTTTTGCATCCATTATTCATTGTTCAGCTTTATAGGAAACGCAGCCATACAATGGAACAATTACAGGGAGCATTGCTGGGAATGGGATGATAACAGGAAGGAAACAGGAGCAGCATCTGTTCTTTCACCCCAGTCCCCTTGCATGAAAATTACCATAGCACTGGAAAAGGAAAATGTTGCGAGAAACCAGATGAAGGGCTCAAGATGTGTTACAGCTTTTTTCTTTCCCCCCTGAAATCTATGGGATCACTGTCCCTGAAGGAGCAAGAGGCACCAGGAGATGAAAAGAAACACCCTATAGGGGCTTGTGCTCTCGTTCAGCTGTCTGGCTATGTTCTGGGGTGCTGATACATTCTTCTGAATGCAGAAACTGTGTTGATGATTAAAGGCCCTTATGGGAGAGAAACAATATAGAAACTCAGTGGAGCCAGTTCAGACAGCCAAATCTATGAAAGCTCCTGGGCACAGGGAAGCTGAAGGGTGTTCAGAGAGAAACAGACAGAGGCAGCAGGAATAGCACAAGTATACCAAAGTCTTCTGTAGTTCCCGTCCTTTTATGACTGTGCTGGCAAAGGTTTTCCTGAATTAGGTTTCTTAGTCATCTGCAGCACTGCAGGACATGTTGAATCTGTCCTGATCAATTTACACCACCAGGTGAGACAGACCTATAATGCACCCTTTCTAATGCACTGGGTCTTTTTTAGTCCTAGGCAAATTTGATGAAGCTATTTATATATGATATATTTCAAAGTTTTGATTTTTTTCCCCTAAACTATGTGGCCTTCACATTTTATTTCCTGGGTATCCACAGCCACAGCTCAAGGGCTGGTACGGACCTGCTGGGATAGCAGATACCTTTTCTGCACTTCACTGGCTTTACTTGTTTCCTTTTGAGCAAACTGCAGTTTTGCTGCAAGCTGGAACATCACCAATGGGACAAAGTTTAATACACTTAGAGCTTATTTTGCATAAATAAATTGGAAACAAAATAGATGAGGTTGGAGGGGACCTGTGAAGGTCATCTGGTCCACCCTTCCACAAAAGATGGGGTACAGACTTCTTCAGCTGTGAGGACCATGACGTTCCCAGCACTGTGTTCATGTTTCCAAATAAATATATAGAATATGCTGCACATTTAAAAATCTTGGTGCAGAATCTGTGGCTAACTTGCAAAATTTAGCAGGGAATAAATGATTTTTAGGCATCAAATTACAGAGAAAGGAGATACGACAAACATATTCATTGAAATTGTATGAGCTTTTGCTCACTCTTGTATTTAGTGTATCTCACAACCTGAGGAGGCATACTTTTGCAAGCTACACCTTCTGCAGCCATGCTCAGAAGGTTCATGGAAATTATAGCACCTACTGATATAGGCATCAGAGTTAATAACCTACCAGAACTTTGTAGCTGAAAGTGTTGGGCAATCAGATGTTATATTCACTGGAGTTCAAAGCTGTGCTAAAATCTCTGGAAAAGTGTTAAATTTTCATGAGATGGAAAAAATTTTTCACACACCTGGGTTATACTAGAGTGGCTTGTGTATATTTCTCCAGGAGAACTGCTTCAGCACCTGGATTTGATGTTGTAAGTTCTTACTGAAAAGAAATTAAAGTAGCTGGATTTTACTTCACATTTTAGAAATACATTGGGGGGAAGCATTGTTTGGCTTTGCTGTTTTTTCCCCCCAACCCAACAGGCTTTCCAGTTTTTGATTGTTGGAAAACACATAATATTTCATTTGCACTACAAAAGGATTTTTAAAATTGCAACTAAAAATTGATGCGAAAATTATCATGTCCAACAGCTATTTGCCATCCCTACATTCTGGTAGAAGGTTTTGAGCAGTTGTACCTCTATTTTATTCCACTGTGCTAAGCCATGGTCATGCAGAGATGTTTGCAAAACTATGGCTTCAGTCACTTTTAATGAGTGAATTCCTTTTTTGTCTGATTTCCTCAGTAGCAGGAAAAAACAAAGCAGGTGTATAATTCATGTAAAAATATCTGTTTTCTTAACTTCAAGATGTAGTCTGTCTGTCTCTGTGACAGTACGCTTGCTCTCATGATGTCTGTGTATTTAATTTAAATGAAAGACTAACTTAAAAAAACCCTGATACCCCAATTACAGTATACTAGGAAGAGAGCAGAAGGTTCCTCCTCAGGGGTTATGTCTCTACTTTGTCAATAAAAACTCTCAATGAAACCTGGATTCATAGCATGCAGACGTGTTGCTCATTATCTCTTTATGTATATAATGAATAAATCATAAAGTCCAAATAGAACTGTAAGTATTTATATTCATGTACACATGCAGGTGAGGTTGCAGTAAATCAGTATTATCTGCCCTGTCTTGTGCCGTCTTTTTCTTATTATTAAATGTGTAGGAGCTGAGGAACTATGTATTTTCCTTCCCATCCCATTGCTACGTTTTGTTCAGATTTCCTGACACCTGCAATTTATAGAGTTTGCATTTATGATGAGAAAAATACAAAACAACTCAGCTGCTTTTTGATGGAATCAAATCAGACCTAGATAGGTGGGGTAGTAAAGCATTTTTCGAAAATCCCATCAGTTTGAATTATAGTTGTAAGCAGAAAATGCCTGCGGATGCACTGCACCAGTGAACTCTGTCATCTCTCCGTGGACCATGGTTTCTTTCTAGGGAGACAGGCAGCATGCAAGTACGGTGGTGTGAGCCCCAGCTCTGCTGCGGGCTGACCTGGGGCCACTTCATCTCCCTTCCCAGCCATCACAGTGATGGTGTTAGTTTGCCTATGTTGAATTTCAAGCACGTTTCTGTGCTCACTTCCTAAAACAGGAGGCTTTGGTTTTAACTGGGTCCTCTAGATCCTGGAGTGATAACAGTTACACCAATTGGGTGCAAACTTACCAGCAGACATAATCTATTGTGAACCTTGAAGAGCAGGGCATGTACTTCATCTGGTGAGATGGTCAGAGATATCTGAGGATGAGTCTTTGACACCAACTCTTTTTTGCCAAATGTGTATGTTTCCAGGAAGTTTTGGGATAATTCTGGTTCTACTGAAGCCAGTGAAAAAAATTCCCTGGGAATTGGTGGGTTACAGATCCCTATTTTAATTTGCAGGACTAACAGTGATGAATAAAATTCTTTTTTGGCCTGCCATTGGTCTTCATCTGAAAATCAGAGTGAGTATAGCAGTATGGAGCTATATAGAGTCATTTTTCTACAGCCAGTTTTTATCTCTGTGTTTTGATATAATTAATGTCACACACAGCAGGTCATAACGAGTATATGCTATCGCCCCAATACTGACATCTCAAGACCTAGCCTGATCACTCAGTAGCCTGTCTGTATGCTGTCTTTGTGGGACATTGTTTAGCCATGTATGAAACTAGAAACGAAAGTCTAAGTGCTCCATTCTTGCATTGCTGTTCATGCCTGCAGATCTTGCTGATTAGAAAGAAAAGTAGGCTGCTACCAATATTAGATATTTTAATGAGACAGTTGATTACTGTGTGTGAGGTTTATAAAATGACCAGGATTCCTTTTAGTGATAGATTCTCAGTGATGGATTTCAAAACAGATACTATGCCACTAAAATTAAGTTCACATTATGCAGCAAGCCACAGTGTGACTGAGAGCAAACACTAAAAAGGTCATTCTGATCTTATTTGTCAAGATCATGCTGTTATTCTGGTTTTCTTGAAGCAGAAATCTAAATATTCTGATGGATGGTGGTTTAGGAACCTTGAGCACAAACTTGTACGAAAATATTCTGCACAAATTGTGGTTTTGGGTTAAAATATCACACACCATCCAAGATTTAATTCCTCCATATTCATGTGCAGAACTCCAAGGATGATGATATCTGTTCATCTGCTTGAATAACTACATCCTCAGCTCTTGCTTCTTTTCAGTGTCGTGAATACGCAGATGAAAAAAGACATGCTGTTCCATTTATAACCAGCAATTCTTTTGTTCCTGTCTTAAATAGTTTGCAGGAAACGTTTCCTCCAGTTTCACGACTGAGCCTGGAGCAAGAGTAAAGGTGAAGGATGTGGTGGTGGAGAATGGCAGGCTTTTGTGAGGCTCTGGTGGTCACCTCTCAGTGCAGTCACATAGGCTGCTGCTTACCTCTAAAAGAGACCCCATGTCAGGGTCTCCAGGATGGTTCGGCAACCCTGCTATGAGATTACAGAATAGTAGTGCAAAGAAGACAATTATAAATATTGTTCTGACATAAATTCCACAGTAAATGCAAAAATTCCTTTCCTCCACCTTACCTCCTTTATGCGTCTGAGTCTTTTTAATTGAGTTAACCATTTCAAATCGCCTCCCCAAAATATTCCATCCTCACATTTTCTCTTTTGAATACTGCATTCCACTTCCCTACTACCCTCTCTTCCTACCCAAGATACCACCCTCCCTAAGCCCTCCCAAGCCGCACTCCAGCTGCTGTGACACATCATTATGCATAGCTATTTTCCTTCCTCAGCCAACGCATAGAACCCCACAGCTGCCTTTCACCCCTGCCTCCACTCCTCTTCCTCCTCAGCACCCAGTCCTGCCTATTTGATTCTGGTTTATTCTGTGCTGGTTATACTACACTAAGCAGTATAATGCTTCATAGTGGTTCATTAAGCAATACAACCAACATCTGTCATGTGCTTGCCCTTTCATCATCTCCCCATAGGAAGATGTGTGCCTAGCACAGTGTTCACTTCTGAGATTTTTTAATTCTACATATGTATAGATGTGTATATATGTATATATGCATGTGTGAGTGTGTGCTTCTATAAGTAAATATGTATGTATGCGTGTGTGTGTATATATATATGAATGCACAGACACTTTGCCTTGCATTTATATGAAAGAAGAAAACAGCACAGAAATGTGCCTTGCGTGTAAGCACAGCAGGGAATGTGGGCTGGGAAAGTCTATTTTCCGGGGAAGATTCTTACCATGGTCTTGGTCTAACCCTTTGGAAAGCTGTCTCCCACAAGGCTGCGTTTTACCTTGGTTGCAGCAAGTTCCACTGGGCCAGAGGAGCAGAGAAGAGATCACTGTCTTTGTCCCAGAGCTTCAGGCAGTCTTTCAGAGACTTACATCCTTTCCCTGAAATCAGAAAAAATGAAGGGCATCTGAGATCTTTGGCCTGTATTGAATGGGGTGCAGAACAATGTTGCATGCAGTGCAGGACTCACTTCACAATAGCTGGATATGCTGTTCTCTGCATTTGCCAGCGTTTCTTTGAATAAGTGATATTTCCACCTAGATATTTTCAAGACCGTGTAAGGCATGAAAAAGCACAAGCCTACTGATTTGGAAGCGTTTGGAGAACAGCTGCTTGGCAAAAGCACGTACGGGATTTTTTCAGTGCAGTTCACCAACTGCACACTTATTGGAGTGGAACAATTTAAGACATCCCAGCTTTTACTCTTTCATCTGTTATTTCTGCCACTTTATTATGCTCCATCCAAAGCCACCTTCTCAGCTTCTTGCAATATGGATCTGTGAAAGTCTGACACTTCAGACGGTGCTTTGTGTACCGTAGAGCACTGAGAACAACCAAATCAGCCTGGGCGTGTGCATTTGCAGCTAGCTGCTCGCAGGGAGGATTACATTGCTCTGCATTGGTACACTGCCTTCCTCTGATCTAAGGGTTGGTATTTACAGTTGAACCCCACATGTCCATGGAATAATTACAGTGGTGGAAGTCTGGGGTAAGATGCAGGTGAAGTTTGGGGGCAAGCTTTCAGCATGTGATTGAGGTGGGAGAAAGACTGTTTTACATGGTTACAGCCCTGAGTATAAGCTTCTGTTTCACATTAACTATGCTCCTGATGGTCATATACAAAATGTCTCACTGTATAAGGATATTAAACACATTGTTATCATCAAGGATAAAATGGATCCATTTTAGGGAGACTGTATTAAACATATTGACTGTTCTCGCTTCCATACCCTCTACTGCATACTGGATGATGGCATGCTTATCTCTTAAAAATACCATGAGCTTGGACATAGCATATGAAATTTTCCAAAGTAGAAATAGGATAGGAATAGGAAAAAAAAGGATTATCTCAAAAGTACATTTTTGCACACAGGTCTGCTGTTATACAGTATCAGATGAAGCTAATCCTTCATTTCACGTATATTCACTTGGCTTCATTTCTTAGGGCTATATTTCTCCATCAGATTTACAGGGTGGATCTTAGATAAGTTAGAGAAATGAAGGACCTTCTCAGGCTGCAAAGTTCATCTGCTGCATGCTCCCAGAATCCAATAGTAAAGCATTGAATGCGGGGTGCTTTACTATTGCTGCTGTGGAGTAAAGAGATCGCAGGGAGGGGCTACAGTTTCATGGAAACATGGTATTTTTAGTTCAACACCAGCTGAAATTTTGGCCGTTTCAAGTGCAAAATGCCTGAGGTGAAATAATTGCTGTGCAGCAGTCTCCTCAGATGTGGTGCCAAGAGCCACATCAATGGCTACACTGGACTGAGCTGCATTGCTGCAGCCTCCTTGAAGTCCCAGCCACAGCCGTGCCACCCACCATCACTGGCCCCTCACAGAGGGCATCCTTCCACATGTGGTAGCCCTGATGCCCGGCAGCTGCTGCCCTGGGCACCCCAGGAAGACACTGGCTGGGTCAGCTACATTACCTCACCCTCCCTCCAGCAATGCCTCCTCTAAGCCAGAATCTGATGCTGCATAATGACACCAGCATATGAAGGAGGTGGGTTTGGACTCTGATATTCATGAAGGCACTTTTCAGGCCAACATGGTTTTATCAAAGAAACTCTTAGGAGGAACTCTTCCTTGCAAATACAATCCAGTTTAGAGACGCTAAAGCGAACCAGCTGAGGCTGCCCTCAAGCCCTACCAATCTGAAGTGGACGAGGATGCACTCTACCTTCACACAGGTTCAACCCAAAAATCTTGGGCATGTGAATTGGCAGTGGCTGGGGCCAGACGTTTCAAGTTTGATTGGATTGGTTTTGCTGGTACATTTCATAAAAAGCAAATTCTAGTTTTGCAGAGAGTGGAGTACATCCTTTTTGAAGCTGCAGTCTTTTAAACCAGGCATTACATAGAAGCACATCTGAGAGTTACTGTGCCTTTGTAAATGAACTTTAAGAGACGCATTTTTAAAAGAGTTCTGCAGGTGAACATATTCCTTTCCATTGATAAAATCTGGAGGCTCCACATCTTGAATTACTTTGAGTCAAGACATATGCATGCCTTTGATGAGGACTTGGTATAAAAGGCATGCCACATTAGTAAAACATGACATGACTGAAGAATTGCTGCTACAACTGGGAACACTGATGATTAAAATTGCAAGTTTTGTTCCAAAGAAGCAGCAGACTGCAGCTGCCTCCAGGGACCTCGTGGAGATGAGCCGTCCTTATTGCAGGATGCAATATTGCGTCCTTATTGCTAGGAGCCTTCTCCCATCCCAAAACTTGTGACAGCTAGTGCCTCTGCTCCTGACTGGAGGTAGAGTGCAGGAACCTTTGGAGATGTCACTACATTCCTGAGCCCCTTCCATGGGCTTCTGGGTGTCAGGGGGCAGTTTGACATGGGGATTATATACAGCAGTACAGACATGAGTTGAGTTAGCAGCAGGTAAACATTCCCATCCTCCCCATATAGTTGTTTGATAGGACTCCAAGCCTGGCTTTGGCAGCATCAGGGCTACAGCAGTCAACCACATCCACTTCCTCTGCAAGAAGTGGACTCTCCTGGGCATCAAAGCATGGTGTCTGTTTAAGGAAAAGCTTGCCCAGAGCCATATTACAAGAAAAGAAATTATATCTAGAGCTGCTTCGGACAGGCCCGGACTATGCCTCCACAATCCTGTCTAAGGTTTGGTCTCCCAGACACTTGCCTTTGCTTGCCCCCCACATGGTGGGGGAGCCTCCAAGTGCATGGACTGGGGTCCTCTGGGATGAAAGAAAACCAGAAGGTGCATCCTGGTTGCTAAGAGGAGCTCAGCCTCCTCCAGAGTCACCCACCACTGCAGAGAGGACATTGGCTTCAGGACACCAACTCTGCTGCTCTTGAGGTCTGTTCCTGCTGTCCCATGCCAGCCAGTGGTGCCATGCACTAGAGGCACCACCCCTGTGGTCAGCCCTCCTCTGGCTGAACACTTCGTTATTCACTGTTTCCAAGGAAAATGATGCACAGAGAACTGTGTGCCTGGACAGCATGGTGGAACTGGGAACAGAGCCCAGGCCATCTTCACAAGGACCAGGTATCACTCAGCCACCTTTCCCTGTATTTGTTCAAGACATGAACCTCCACGAACACTAGCTTTTACCAGGAACGGACCGCACCAGGCAGGGACACAGAGGCAGCCCCTGGCCTGTAGCAGCCATTCTACTCCACCCAGTGAGTGCCAAGAATAAGCAGGGCAATTACTGCACACATTTCTGACAAGGAAAACAAAAGGGAAGAGAAAGACCAAGAAAAACAAAATAGTCTTCTGAACTCCATCATGAATGTTTCAGCCTGTTTTCCCAAAGAAAAGTTTTGGACAGGTTGGTAAAGGCTTGTAAGTATTGGTGGAAGGATGGTCTTTGTCTGCTTGCTCCTACAAAAGAAGTTTGCAAAAATCTATAGTTTTCTTGTACTGAAAGACACTATTCTTCACTACAGCTATGTGGCAGGTTTGCAGATTTCATCAGTGGGATGGTGAGTCTGCAGTTAATTAGCTGTGTTCTTACTAATAGGCATAGAAGTCAAACAAAGGGAAAAACAACAAGCCTTTGCACACTTTTCAAGTGCTGTCTGTGGCTCTAAACCTTGAATTTGTTGGCAGTAGACCTTTGAGAGTGTATATATGTATGTGTGGTTTCTAGCCATGCAGCACTTATTATGGATGCATTTGTCTCTGTAAGAAGTGCACTGCACAAAAAATGTATAGAAAATCCATTTTTGAACCCTTCACAAAAATCAGCAGCTTTAATGTGCTGCTTTTCGTCACAAGGTCATTACTCTAGCAAATGCCCTCTGCTTTGATTTTTGGGTAGTACACAGTACAGATTAACAATTACAAATAAACTGCCTGCTCAGAATGAACAAACAGTGCACTGATAACCAGCTTTAGATGATTATCTGTGTTCAGTGTTGCTCAGAGTCAGAAGATATAAGAAACACAGAATATGCATCTCAGCTTTTTCTTGCCCACCTTTTCCACTCCAAACTTTCAAAGGAGATTCTCCAGTCTAACATTTTTGCAATTCCTAATACAGGTCCATGGGAAGAGAGGAGCTGTTGTAGTGACAGCTTTCTACTCAGCATCATACATCACTGTCTTGAGCTATTCTTAGTGATGCTTGGAAAGCAGTCAGAGCAATCTGTGAAACTAGCCGGTGATGCTGACAGCATCTTACCACAATTATGATGATGTATACAGTGCTAGCTAATAAGGCCAGGAAAAAACAAAACGAAACAAAAGAACATACTCTGTTTTCTAATTTTTTTAGAGGTGTCAGCATGAAGGATTTCAGGGAGGGGAGGGAGAGAGCACGGGAGTTAAGACTGAGGAAGGACACTGAAAAGGACGCAAGAAGAAATATCTGAAACAACCTCTCTTCAAGCTACCTTCTTATTTAATTTGATTGTCAATAATTATGACTCAAAGAAATGAGAGTTACTGGGCTGGATTTAAGAAAGCTTAAAATTCAGCATGGTTTCAGAAACAACAAGAGAGAAAAAATTAACCTGGTTACACAGGGGACTGAAGTTCTCAGGGAAGTATCCTTTGCTGATGTACATGCTTGGCAATGAAACCATGCTAATTTATGCCAACTGAGGCCTTGTCCTGGGTAGAAGAATCTGCTATTGTATTCCTTCCACTGCAAAGGTTTTCAGAGCTCCACATCTCTCGTGATGCCCATTATAAACAGTTATTGCCAAACTATGATACTAAAACCGAGCCATAGAAAAACAAGCAAGCTACTGTCATGAAAAGAATGCAGGGGAGACATCAGTGAAAATATAGTAATGGTCAGATATATTAAATCCTTGAATGCTTGCTCAGGGAGTTGCAAAAGAAACATTACTTAAGTCTTTGGTCTTCGAGGGGCCAAATGCTTATATTGCAGGGAGGAAAAATTCTGCCCTTGTGTCATGAAGAGGAGGACATCCAATTTTTTGCACTACTGACTTCTGCTGTGTGTGTAACAAGGCAGCTGGGAGAAGAACCAGTCAGCATGAGTGCTTAGTGAGTCTGATGCCTTCACACTGTCAGAAGAAGTAACAAGGTGAGCAAGGCACAAGGTTGTTTTCTGTCCATGGCAGTAAGACCTGAGCTCTGATTAAAATGTAGAATTTTTCCAAGTGGTTTGTAGCTGCCTTGGGGGCAAAGGGGATGCCCAGCAGAATTTGGCTCTTCCTCAAGGAGACTCCATCAGCAGTACTGCTGAAGCGCTGAGAGCACAGTCCTTCCACCAAACTCACCTTTGCATCAGATTCATCACAAAGCCCCTTATCCTGCTGCTGCCCCGTGGACATAGCAAGCATATCCTACATTATGGATAGCCTACAGTGAGAGCCAAGCATCTCCACAGGAGCTGATGATATAATAGGAGCAAGTATTTCCCCAGTTCAGATCATTACTGTTTGCTGAACAACAAACAACAGGAGCTAAACAGAGAGCTTCAGTTTGTGGGAATACAGTAAAGTCCAGACCCTATACGTGTGGAGGGACTGGCTCAGCCCAGGCCCTGCACATAGACTCTGTGGAATCTAACTGCCTTGAGTAAGCATTGCTAGAAACTCTGATACACAGCTGCTTTTCCAGCCATTCTTGGAAGAGGCAACCATAACAGTAAAGAGATCCTACAGCCCCCTCTGGCTCCACCATAGCACTGGGAGGGGGATTCAGGAACCCAAAGACGGACGTCAGTGATCTAAATGTGAGGTGTTTAATACAGTCAGATCAGCCAGGCTCCCTCCACAGTGCACGGAGGGAGACAAGCATATGCAGAGGACATGTTCATGAGCCTCGGGTGTCTGCTGTGATATTCATCTAAACCACTTTTCAATGGTGGTTTTCCACTGATGACTGCAGGTCCCAAATAACTGATTCAGAAGAGGTGCCTTGTCTTACTTTCATACAGCTATCATCTGATGAAATTAATTCTCTTCTCTCATATTCTAGTTCCCCTGAAAGGAATGGAAAGCTCATTGAAATTGGGCTAATTCAAATGATTTCTGAATCAAACCCAATATGGGGGTAGACAGACAATGTTAGAATAAACTTCAGCAAAGGGCATAAGTGACTCCAAGTGATATTCATCTTCCTACTCATAGATTTCTTCAAGTCTTAGGGGCAGCAGCATTGAAAGGCTGGTATTGCAACAAAAGGCAGAGCTATTTGGAAAAAGGAATTAATTTGTTGTTACTCAGACCAAGCACCACGGATCCATGGCACAGTTAGGAGCTGTTCTACTAGACAAGGCCAAGAAACACACCTTTCCTGGCTCACGTGGAAATCACATTTAGCTTGGCTTTAAAAATTCTAGCTCCCAAGGGACTGAAAAATCTGTAAAATGTTAAGGAGAAAGGGTAGCCAAATGCTTCTAATGCTCCAGATGGCAATAGTTAAGCTCTGAGCAATGGCTTTGCCACCACTCATTGTACTGGTTTGTCCATCTCCAATAAGTCTGGTATTATATATCTGTTTCCCTGGGTGTAAGTAAGAGCAGCAGAGGAATGGCACAACGCGCCAACTTGGTGCGAGTTCTTCTGCCCTGGGCAAAGGTGATGCAACCTTCCTAAAGATGTGACAGTTGCACAGGAATGCCCAGTTGCTTAGCAAATAGCACATGCCTTAATATAAATAATATGAAGATTCATTCCATTTTACTGCAGAGGTGGCTCCAAACCAGCTGCTCTGTTGGAAGGCAAATAGGGATGTGTCTTCCATTTATATGATGCCAGTATTTAAAAATGCCATGCCTGGACCCTGTTGTGCCAGCTGTTGCACAAACAGAACAAAAGACAGCCCCAACAGGAAAACAGACTGCCAGGCAAGAAGCAACAGCTACACCAGTCCCAGGAGGAAAGGCTATGTTGCTGTACATCAGCCTGCAAGTGAGCTGCTGGGCTTGCCTCAGGCCCCGCTGCTTTAAGCCCAAGGAAGGGTATGAGGGCAGATTGGAAAGAGGAGAAATGAGGGAACTTTGCAGGTGTTTACAGGGAGCTTCTCCAGTGGTAGGGGAAGCATGGGAGAAAACCCAAACCCTCCAGCAGCTCACCAAATGGGACCTGCAGATCATGTTACCAGCACTGGTTCATTCCCACAGGCATGCTGCAGCTCTCCGTGCACTGCACAGCACAGCCCTAAGGCAGGGCGATGTGGGTTAAGCACAAGGTGCTATGCCTCAACATGCAGTTTCTCAGCCTTTGTGATGGGTTTAAACCTTTGCTGCTAGCTTTTATGTTGAGTATGTTGGGTTTTTTTTAGTCTAATGAGTTTTCAGAGTGTCTGTGCTCCTTACTAGCTCTACACACATGTATACTGCAGCTCATTCCTTACTAGCTCTATACACATGTATACTGCAGCTCATCCTGCAACCAGAAAATCTACTCAAACATTTTTCGGAAAGTTCGGGAATGAAAAGAGGAGATAAAGCACTCAAAACCAGAGAACAAGTGGGTCACTGCGGCCCAGTGCTGTAGCAGTGGAGAGTGCAGCCTTGAGCAGTTAAACCAGCACATGGCAGTGAATCAATAGCCAGTAGGCTACTCTCTCTGTGCTCTATACTCTCCTTCCTTTGGTGGCCACTAGTACAGGTGCAGCCAACAAAATGTCATCTCCAGAAATAATGCAAGGTCTATTGTGACCACTGGGCAACACTTGGGAAAGAAGGATTTAATTTCTAGATAAACTCTTGCAAACCATTACTGGCAGGGGGCATGAAAACAGAGGAAGTATCAGGCACCACTCTACGGAGATAAGCCAGTGATGTTCCTCATTAATGCTCTGTCTTGTTTTAAAGTTCAAGAGATAATGCAGCTTAACTTGCTTCTCTTGACTGGAATTCATCACTGCTAATAGAGCAGAGCCACAGGGTGAGCTGTTAGACATGCACTGGCAAGAGCAAACTGTTCCTGCATGAAAATCAGCCCACATTAATGTCCTTGAAGAACCAAAGCCTGGGTGGAGGATGTGCTTCCTGCTATGCCCGCGGGGATTTCTGTTTGCTAACTGAGGGTCAACAGTTACATTTTTCTTGACTTCATGTGTTAAAGTTTGCCTGTACTGCTCTCCATTGAGATGCACCCACAGAAGAATCACAACACTGAAACTTCAAAATCTGCAGGCAGAGCATTTTGTATGTGTTTGTATGTGCATCCTTAGAAGGACTGTAATACATTTGAAGAAAGAATTTCTTACCCTCAAAGAACAGAACAGTTGTGAAATTATTTTTGCAAGCTTTGCTTTTTTGACACATCTAATTAGATGCAGTGTTATGCTTGCAATCAGACATATACCAGGTGAGAAGCTTTTCGTGTGATTCAGAGATAAGATGTAGCTTCAAACTGTGACACCTTTCGTTTCCTGTGTACTTGCATTGGTATATTGCTAAAACTGCCAGCGTGCCACACAGCAGATCCCCCTTTTTGTCCTTGGAGCTGCTGAAGCCTTCATACATGGAGACACGCTGTGCTTTCTCATGGAGACCTAACTTTTGTTCTTGCCATTTCTTGTCTTCCAAGTTGTCATAAATCAGTAAATATGGCTGCTTCCTTGCTTAAAGGCACATTCCCTCCATAAATCACTGTGTCCCACAGAAATTGGTCATCAGTACTACAGTCAGTGGGGCCGAGAATTGCGGTATCATTGGAGCCAAGGAACTGAGTGGTTGTACTTGTTTATGTACAGCAACTTCCTTTCTTCCCCTGCACAAAGTCCTCTGTAGCTCTGAAAGCAAAATTGAGTGTTGTGCCAGGATTCCCCCTCTCCAGGAACTGAAACACCATCAGAATATCTGATTATGTGTTATTTTATCCCAATTCCATGACCTCTTTATACATTAAAAAAATCTATGAAAAACACCAACACAAATACTAAGCGTGCAAGCACTCCTTGAAAACTAACCTCAATTGGTAAACTTGTTTCCCACAGTTTGATGTTGCAATATGGACTCTATGAATGTGGATATATTTGAAGTGAAGAAATGTAAGCTGTGTAACCAAAGGATACATTCATAGAAACCTGATTTGTACATTTGTGATAGACTATAAGCTCTTTTAGTGTCTTGAAAGCATAGTAACATGTTCATCTTCAAAGAGAGCCTAAACAGTGTAAATAAACCAGTTTATATGCTGTCATTGATTAAAAAGCTTTTTGCGAACACAGTATGTTATATGTAAACTTTCCTTTTCCCTTTCATTTTAAAGAAATTAAGTAATTATTTTATCTTAACATGATTTATTATTTTCAGACATAGCTGTTAAACAGCAGGCTGAATCTGGAACTGCCAACACTGTGGCTGATGATGTGTTTGTCCAGCATAAGCTTCAAGTAAGGAAAAGCATCATGCAACTACAGTAAGAAAAATCATAAATTCCTCCCCAGAATCTACCACATAAGCGACGTCACAGGAGATAATTAAGCCAAAAGCTTGAAGAGCTTAATCCTTACTTTTTCAAATTGTGAGTCATCTGTGGGATACATTTTCAACTCTTCCTACTAAGACCAGGAAGTGCAGGACAGGGTTTTAAAGCTTTACCACATGAGTTGTCCGGAGCTGGTAAGCCCATGCATGACTGATCAAGAGTTTTCTGAATTGCCTTGGGAAGGAAAAAAACTGCGGATCAATGACATTTCCTTGGGCACATGTGCCTCAGTCTCTTAGACATTATTGCAAATCACAGTCCTTCTTTCCATCTGTATTAAACTCAGCCTCCAGCTCAGGGAAGGATGAATCTGAAAGACAAGCCAAAGATTCTAAGTAACATGAGGCGGTTTTTGCCTAGCTGGCGAAACACCTGAAGACCCAGCAGAAGCAGGGTGTCTTTAAGGAATGCAACCTCCAGTCATTCCTTCCACCAAGGAAAATGAGATTGTTTTCTTTTTGTCACATAATATGCAAAACTTACTTCTATTAGATGCAAAATATTTCCTTTTATAAAATTAAAAAGCAGTATTCAGAGAAAGACTCACAAAGACAACAGATTGTTTTTCCCATCTCATTTAAGTTGTGATTTGCCATTCATTTACAGATACAAATGGTGGCTTTTTAGCATAATATTTTTGTAAGAAATAATTAATAATATGCTCTGAAACAAGACAATATGTTAAAGAGCACATTGCTTTTTGATACCCAGGAGATTTAGAACAAGTTTTGAAGTGGAAAGCCTAACAATTTTTTGTAGTAATTAATTTGTGTGCTAATTTCTTCGAGTGCTTCTACATTTGTTAACAACTGTTCACAGCTGATTAGAAGTGAACTTTAAAGCCTTTTTAAAAAAAACCCTCACTGTTTTGTTGTCTGGGAAAGAATGTAATCTTTTTTTCAACTGCTCATGTGGAAATTGGTGAAATGATCCTCAAGCCAGGGCATGCCTGTCTATGTGTCAGGGAGGCAACACAGACTTACTGCAGTGTCACACATACAATGATTTCTGGACTGATACAGTGATGGTCTAGAGATGTTGTTCATGTTTGCACAAAATTGGCAAAGCAGGATTGTGATCTAATGTTACTTTTCAGCCACATAAATCATCATCAGTGCCACTGAAGTTATTAGGCTGCATTCAAGTGAAGGATGGAAAACTGAGATTAGAGTTTATGTTTATAATTAAGCTTGAAAATAAAATTTTAATGATGCCAAGTGCAAAATGCCTGGTTCTGTCATCATCACTGTGAATATATCACCTATTCAGATGCTCCAGATGTACTCTGAGATTTACATTCTCTGCCTACATATTCCCGTCAATTACAGCACTCTTCAGTGAGATTTATTATCCTATTGTATCACTGAGGTTCAGATAGTGAAGAATTATAATCTTACAAGCTATTATGAAATTATTTCCACTCACTTGGGCAAGTTGTTTCCAGGAAGAATAATTATTTCTTGTGGGTTTTCAGTGGCATTCAGACCTTAGCCAGAGGTTGGCCTCATGATTGTGTGGGTAGATCAGACCTAGAATCAGAGGGAGGTATGAGAAATGGGTGCTCAGCTGCAACATTAAGATCATCTCATCTGTGTTGCAAACTGTTTTAGAACAGCTGTTCTCATCTGGGCCTTTCTCTACATTGTCAGAAGAGCAGCAGAATAAAAGTACTCAAATATTCAAAGAGGTCATGGGGCTTTTGAATCTTCAGAGGCAAATGTGCAAGTTTAGTGGATTGCAGATGGCTTTTTTGACAAATACATATTGCACATACTTGGAATTGAGCTGCTCAGGAAAGAGAAAAGTAAATTACTAAGCACTTTCATTGTTGGAAATGCCAGACGACAAGGTCAAAATGTTCCAGAAGTGACCAATCTTAGGAACAGCTCTGCAGAGTACAGGTCTCCTTGAACCCTGTCCCGTTTTCCACCAGCTCCTCTGCCCACAGGGACTCTGCTCACTCCCAGGACAAATGGCAGACTTGGGGGTTTCACTCCAAATGCAGACAAAACCTGCTTTTGAAATGCTGAAATCTCCTGACAATGTGATTAGCCTGTCAGTTTAGCTTCTGCTGTTTGATCTATGCTAGCAAAGAGTGCTTAGGTAAAACTTTAAATTACAATTCATACCCAAACCCCACTTAGCTCAGTCCCTGGGTGTAGGGGAATGATTTGTGCTCCCCATTGTCAATGGAGAGAGGAACCAAACACACTGCCTTGAGTCAGGTCACCAGAGTGGACATGGCAGAGGTGCCCTGAGCCTTGTGTCTTTGCTGCATGGCTCTAGGCAGAGCCCTGCACAGAGCTTTTGCATTGTCCTACCGGGATTTATTCTTCCCATGCAGCTACCCTGGAAGATCCTAGTGGGGATAGGGGTCAACAATTTAGGTATCCCTGGATCTACGATGAATGCTTCTAAGCAGGCACTCTGCACCTCACCTAGGTCCCAAGACACCTGAGCATCTATATGAGCTTTACTACCTTCTGTCGTTCATCATCCCCGGGGGGATGAATAGGTAACTCTTATTGACACATTTTCATCCATAGTATTCAGGTAAGACTTTGGCATCATTGACCTCATTTTGCAGTTGATGGAAAACAGTGTTTGAGAACTGAAGTGAGATTTTCCCCAAGGTCACCCATGAGGCAGTGAAAGAGACGAAAGAGCTCCTGGTGCACTGAATCCAAGAGCGGTGCTCTGTACAGGAAAGTACATCTCTCCCCAAAACCAATTCAGTGCAGACAGCCAACCCCTGCTCAACCCGTCTGGGTTGCAAAGGGCAGAAGACAAACAGGGGATCTGCAAATTCCTGCCTTCCATCATATCTCTCTGAGGTGTGACTACTGCCTGCGTCAGCTTTCTTAAGGGGATCATAATCTAATAGAAAAGAGCAAAAAACCTTATCTGGCTGCTGCTGAAAAATGATAATCCAGAAACAATTAGGTATCTATCCACCCTTCTTTGTTAGAGGCGTGAATAGCACATGTGGGGAACATACCCTCAGATGGATGGAAAACTGAATTGTCTATTTTTACAGATCTTTTATTTAAATCTTTCAAGTAATAAGAAAACATTTTTAATAAAAAATGCTATGCATAGAAGAATTGCTGCTTTTCATCTGAGAAGCGGCAAAGTGAAGAATTTTCTTTATTTTTACTAATTTTCAATTTGATGCAGATGTGATTCCAATGCTAATTATGCCCCCCACTGTCTCTATGCTCCAATGAAATGTGACTCCCTGATGTTTCTCATTGTCTTTTGTTTACAATTATAAGAAGTTGATGGAAATCATCTGGTTTTTGCTTCTGTACTGCTGTGGGATTTGTACAGCAGGAATCTGTCAAACTAATGACCTCTAGCACGAGAAACTGGCCAATTCAGGCTGCAGTCACAGCTGAAATCTTAGCATTGTACTGTTTCTCTCTCACCACCCACACCCCCACCGCACATATCTGCAATGGAACAGTTCCTGAATCATGGAAGGATGATCTCAGAGTTAAGGATAAACAGTGGGTTTTTCACAAGTGAATTTTTGATGCCAAATTTTGCTAAATGTTGTCTTGCTCAAGTCTTGCTCAAGTCTCCTTTTTCTTGTGCCTCAGTTTTCTTCACCCTCACCCCCAAACCCCCTAAAGTGGTGATAATGCAGATATGCTGTAAGCATGATTTCATTATTGTTTCCAGTGCTTTGGGACAGGCTGGAAACTAGAGGGCTCTCTCAGCACCTACACGCTATCTCCACAACCAGGGTCCATTAAATAAAAATGCCTGTTGTATAATTTTCTGATGACCTGCTCATGACATTTCTTGGGCTGGACCGACTGTGAATGTATTTGCATTTGCTGGAACTGTTTGGATATATGAGGAAACTGTGCACCAGCCATTCAAGCAAATTTTGTATTTTAGGAAGATAAATAATTGAGTTCACCTGTAATTATATGTAATGTACCTGGGCATTTTGTACATGCACATGCAGCTTCAATCTTTGTACTGGCAATGGAAGTATTACCATGAAAAGCCGTCTGGATTTCAGTGCTATATAGAAACCATGAGACAAATACAGCTCAGTATCTAATGGGCTAATTCAATTAATTCTATCACTTTGAAGTGAAATATGTGGTGAAAATTAACAACTATCGGATTGCCTTCTGCACAGAGGAACACACGAAGGCTTTTCCCTAGTTCCTAGGGGGTTTTGTTCTACTTTTTCTTAAACCCCATCTCTTTCCTATAGTCCCCAGTTCTTCCACTCTTCCCAGTGTTTCCCTCCTCCCAGTTAGGGCTCTTGGCTGGGTGAGGGCCAGCACACAGTTGTGGCAATGTTGATGCCATTGCTGCAAGGCCAACGTGTGGTTCTGGGCAAGGTGATGACTGCTCCTATTGAGATATAGGAGCCCCAGTTACAGCTGTGTGATGCTGGTGGGCCTTAATGCACCTTGCTCTTGCACACTCCCACTGATTTTCACAATACAGTTGGGAATTTAATGTCTCACAGCTCTCTCTAATGCTTCATCAAATATACCTGAAAAAATCTAAGGGGGTTAAAAGTTTTTGGGGAGGGTAAATAATAGGCAGCTGCACAGATGGATAGAGAGGTTGGCATGGATAGGTGGATGAATGGTGCAAACTCATTTATCTGTTTTGTTAGGAAACCAAGCTGATCATAAACACAAGTCAAATATGTACATGTCAGCAAATAAATGCTTCTGAGTGGGAACTTTAAAAACCTTCACTGTGAGGCTGAACTCTGCACAGGCTGGTAGAGACCAGTGATGGATGTGGCAGCAACAAACCTGTGACTTGCCGCAGGAGGCAAAGGGCAGAGATATGCTGCCGTATCTGCATGGCAGATGCAGGGAGATGTTAAGTGATCCATGAATTCTTGTGGTTTACCTTGAGTTAACGCCTTTGGATTTTCCATTAGCATGTCAGCAGTTGCCACAGATAATTGTCACAGGTATGTGCCCAAGTTACCAGCTCAGCCTGTGGACAAGAGGGGACAGAGTGAGGCTTTGTCCTGTCAATGTGGCAGTCAGTGTTTGAAAGTAGACAGATGTTCACATGACCCTCTCTTTTGGCATGTTCTTCCTTCAGGAGAAACCAGGGACTGAGCCAACATGATGAATAAATCACTTCAAATCACTAGAGGGTGAATCTGAAAAGATTGCAACTTCATGTTGCAACTTGCAGTCATCTACACTTTTCCAGCGCTAACCCCCCTGAGACTGGAGGCACAAACTTTAAATTCACTGCAGTTTCACACTGGGAGTATAACTTTAATGGGTGTTTGAGATTTAAGTTGTTGTAAATAAGAGGAGAAAGTCAGACATACCATCTGAAATGTACAAACATTTTATGTTAAATTTTTCGTGAAACATTTCACATATGACATGCATTTTTTCATAACCTGAATTTTATGGCCGTGCATTTCTTACAAATCTATATTTTTGTGCTGCTGTCCTGCCATTATAACCACTTAGTAGTACTGAATTACCAGTTTGCTGCAACCACTAACCAGCTAGCATCATCCTTGCAAGCACTAAGGATGTCAATGATCCTATACCCCAACTCTTCTTCTACTTCAAAGCTGCGAGAAATGGCATTATGCATGTTGTTGTATATACTGCACCCCAGTCAGTGGTTTAAGCTTCAGAAACCCTGTCCCACTTGCCTCTATAGCGTGCTTCACCAGGAACTGCACTCAGTGGAGCTAAATGCTTTATGCCATATAATCTGAGATGGAAGATCTTTCTGAGATCTTCCATCTCAGAAGGAGCACAGCAAAACTGGGGCTCGCCAGCTGTACCCTCTGCAGTCTGCAGGGAAGGAGGTGAAATAAAGAGGCAACTAGAAAAATCAGTTCCGTTAAAACAGGCTCCCTGCTGCTAGTAACAATATCAAATATGTGTCATTTGAAGGAAAAGTGAGTTCCAGTAGCTCAAGCGTTATCAGCCCCTGCTGTTGTATCCACCTGCAGCTGCCCTCCTACAGGCTTTTTCACCTGCTGGTGGCATGATGCTTTCCCCTGTGGTCCTGGCACCTGCTGGCAACCAGATGTGACCCGGTCCTGTCGTGTTAGCCTTTTCTTTTAAAAAACATGCCCCTTTTCTGTTGGGAAGCAACCACTTCAGAGCTGCTCACATCAGGGAGGTGCTCCAGTTCCAGTTCTGAAGTCCTAACAACATCTGCAGGTCGAACCTCTCTGATTTTTAGGTTTTCTTGTGTTGCCTGACACAAGCATGAAGCCACTCAGACAAAGCCCTCTGTTGCATTCTGGGCAAGACTCATAAAGCCAATTAAATTCCATGAGGAGGCAAAGCTCAACTGAATCCCTTCTACAAACATGCA
The DNA here is from genome assembly GCF_963264785.1 of Psittacula echo. NCBI lineage: Eukaryota > Metazoa > Chordata > Aves > Psittaciformes > Psittacidae > Psittacula > Psittacula echo. The sequence goes on along the minus strand of NC_137738.1, from coordinate 30,138,749 downwards.
GGAAGTGATGGGGCAGAGGCATGCTCTTCCATGCCCTGCACACGGCACCTGAGCACGAGGACTGCTCCAGAGTGTCTGCACAGGGTGTGCAGTGTGCTCCCAGCCAGCACAAAGTAAGAGAGATGGTGCAGAATTAATGCTTTTTTTTAGTCATGGGAAATGATTTTTTACTGAAGTTACTGATTATCTGGGGACCCCTATTCTAGCAACTGACAATGTCTTATTTTGTGATTTGGGTAGGACTTTTCCGTGTCTCTATTAGTTCATTTGCAATCACATGGTGCTCAAACAGGATATTTCTAATCCACGTAATGCAGAGTGCTTTACAAAGAACACTAAATACTATGGATCTCACTTGGGCAGTAGACAAAAAGAGGCCTAGAGACTTTAAATGAATCGCCCAAGGTCAAACAGCAGCCCAGTGGCACATCTAGTATGCCAGGTCTCCAAAGTCATGTAATAATCCTTTATCCACTAGATAGTATTGTCTCCCTAAAGTCAATATAATGATATTCACTAATGAGGTTGTTAGCATTAATTAAAGCTGGTAAAGTACATTATGTAGTAGGAATGAAATTGTTTCATTATTGTATATTATAATAATTAAAGAATACCTAGACTTCTGCATTAACTGCAGAAAAAGACTACCCAGACTTTGACTCCTATAAATTTTATACACATCATGTAGGAATTGCAATGGAAAAAAGAAATCATGCTCTCAACATCATTCTAAAGTAGTTGCTTGAACTCTTCTGACTTATTAATCAATGAACTGTTTTATAATGGTTGAAAATAGATTTGGTTAAGAATTAAATACTTTTCACTGCAAAGACTGATTCCTTGAATCTTCAACTTGTTACTGAGGGTCTGTTGTGCTATATCTACTGACAACATGATAAAATACTTCAGGTGATGAGGCTTCAAAATACTGGAATATGAGATATGGCATTGTTTCATTTTTTGCATCAAAGATTCTGCTTTTTTTCCAATCCAAACTGACTCCCAGCTGGAAAATATAAACAAAATTTAAAGGAAAGCTGAAGATAAAATAGCCAAAATTGGAATAGTTTTCTGAATTACTTTATTTGGTTCTGTTTAGAAATCCATTATAACTTAACAGTTGAATTATGATGGAGTGACATGTGTTCTTTTACCAGATGGGTTTCCCTGAGGACTAGATTTTGATCCTTTATGTGTAGCCTCAAATAAGATAAATATAATTTGCATAGAAAGATCTGCAGTCTTGGCTCATACAAAAAAGCACCTTATTCTGCAGAAATCTTCCTTGAGACTTTTTTGTGCTGATTTATACAGGGAAGGGTGTCAGAATCAAATCCGTTACTTACTAACTTAATAATTCCCTTATTATTTAACCCTGAAACTCTATCCATTAAGCAGCAACAATACATACAATACATTTGTTGATGTATTTTCTCCCTCCCCAAGACAATCAGGTTGATGATCATGACATGGTGGATCAGAAATCATCCGAAGGGTCTTGCTTGAGTGTAGCCACAATGGAGAAACAGATTAATGCTCCTTTGGTTGATGAGAAACTGAACATGAGCCAACTTCAGTGTGTGCTCACAGCCCAGAAAGCCAACCGTATCCTGGGCTGCATCAAAAGAAGCATGAGCAGTAGATTGAAGGAGGTGATCCTGCCCCTCTACTCTTGTGGAGACCTCATAGCAGCCTTCCAGTATCTAAAGAAGGGCTTTTCATCAGGGGCTGTAGTGACAGGACAAGGGGTAATGGGTTCAAACTTAAACAGGGGAAGTTTAGATTGGATATAAGGAAGAAGTTCTTTACTGTGAGGGTGGTGAGGCACTGGAATGGGTTGCCCAGGGAGGTTGTGAAGGCTCCATCCTTGGAGGTGTTCAAGGCCAGGCTGGATGAGGCCTTGGGTGGCATGGTTTAGTGTGGGGTGTCCCTGCCCATGGCAGGGGGGTTGGAACTAGATGATCTTAAGGTCCTTTCCAACCCTATTCTATGATTCTATAATTGAAGGAGGTGATCCTGCCCCTCTACTCTTGTGGAGACCTCATAGCAGCCTTCCAGTATCTGAAGAAGGGCTTTTCATCAGGGACTGTAGTGATAGGACAAGGGGTAACAGGTTGAAGTTTGTATTAGATATGAGGAAGAAGTTCTTCACTGTGAGGGTGGTGAGGCACTGGAACAGGTTGCCCAAAGAAGTGGTTAACGCTCCATCACTGACAGTGTTCAAGGCCAGGTTAGACAGAGCCTCAGGTGACATGATCGAGTGTGAGGCACTCCTGCCCACGGCAGGGGGTTTGGAACTAGGTGATCTTAAGGTCCTTTCCAACCCTAACTATTCTATGATTCCTTGAGCTGTTTTCCAATTCAGTGGAAATGGCATAGAAGGAAACAGCAAAACTAGTTTATAGCCAGCAGCCTGAGAAGAATATAAATAGTACCAGGTTTTTTTTTGGTTTTCTATCCCTTACAAATACAAGAAAACTAGGAACAATCATAACAATCATATGGGGCATGTGGAATAGTATTACAAAAGTCTTATTTTTCTTATGGTAGCTAACAGCACAAGCAATTAGAAACTGCAAAGTATTTCTGCCCTGTGCAGAATCAATGTTCACATACTTCAGCCCTTCACAATAAGGCAACATCCCTTAAAGCCTAAAAATACTCCCCATAGTCACTACCCTTTTTGTTCATCTCCTTTTTTCCCATCTATATTGCAAATGGTGCAAAACTTCTTATTTCTATATGACTGCTTAGACTGTTCTTGGTTCACAGCTGAGCCCCAAACAGCTGTGGTTTATCATAAGCCCTCTCTTTTTAGTAGATCCCTTTTTTCTCCCCACTGGATTGTTTCAGTCTTACACTGACTATGGTCAAATACCATGCCAACAGAAGCGTTCACAGGCATGTGAATAAAGAAGTTCATATTCCTGGGTACAGAGAATAGATGCCTGCTCGTGACAGATAAGGATCATGCGTGCATGTGTGTCTAACCACTGGGTTTGCTCCTGCAGGCACATTTTTAAGTGTGCAGTCTCCTACCAGCTCCCTTGAAAGGCCATATTGAAAACCCAAGCAGCAACACAGCACCAAACTCTCCACTGGTTTTAGATAGCTGTGAGTCAGGCACAGAATTTACAAAGGAAGCACTTTTAATATGCCTTTTCATAAGCACTTAACTTTTTGTCTTAGGAATATGCTGTAGTCTCGATTTTCTACAGAGAGGTGTAAGTTCAGTGTAGATCCACATGTGGGACAGAAATATTCCATAACTAAAACATCTTTAAGCATTTCACAGAAACTGTGGGAAGCCGGGGAATGTCCTACTAGCCCTTGAAAGACTGCAGAAAGCAAGGCAGGGACCCTTTCTCCCGTAAAATGATTCCGTGATGGTGCAACATTCAGATGTGCTTTTGCAATGTTTTGAGCCTAGGCTCCCACGAGGGACTTAGGTTTCTCACTAATGTTTCCAGCATCTGCATCTCAAAGCCGAAGTCTCAAAACCTACCCTAGGTCTCAGTCTTGTCTGGTTTTGTAAGCAAATATCCCCTGCCAATTTTTTTGACATGGACAAGGTTAGTAAAGACACCCTCAGGAGGGTGAAGTCGTCATGGAGTTATGAGAAATCCCTTTTACAGAGTCGCCTTCTTTGGCCACATGAAATTAGGGCTTTAGACAAGTGCAACCTTGATTCCAGAGCGGTGCGTGGCTACAGCTATGCACGGATCCCTGAATTACATGGCGTTGAAGACTCGATGGTAGCACTGCTACTTTCCCTAAAGAACCAGATCAAGGGGTCCATCAGGGACATGGGAGGATCAGTGTCTGGTCCCATGGGTGTGTGAAACCCCGTGTAGACTAGTACAGCTTCAAGGAGGGATTTTGAAAACATCCCACTGGTGTGAGTGGTGAGGTCAGATAAGGATTACCTGGGAAAAGTCAGACCCACACTGCTGGGGGCGTTGGATGTACATATTTGTTCCTGAAGAGAGTGTTTCACAGGGAGACAAACACCAGCGCTTTCTGCAAGAAAGGGTTGATCTAGCTCAAGGGCTGAGCTCATGAATACGTTTCATGCCAGATCCACACCCTTTCTTCAGCTTTTTTGTTTCTTTCCTACCATCTATTTTAGGCAGTGCATGATTGGTGTGTTTGCAAATCCTGTTTGCAGGTACCAGCCTCACTCTGTGAGCTCAGGCCTCTCAATGAGCTTTCTTTTCAGGGCAAGAGGCTGTGCCATGGGCACAGGGCAGGAGCCAGGCCACAGCACTGTGCTACAGATGGGGTGAGATGTAACCCCAGATAGAGCTGCAAGGTGGATGTGATGCGAGGCTGCTGAGCAGGGTTCATGCTCAGCATCCAGCCCTTGCCAGGTCTGTGTATCCCAACAGTGGTTTCCAGCAGGGCACCTGAGGTTATAGCACTCAGCCCAACCACCCGCTCACTGGAGCTAAGCCTTCCTTTCTGCCAAGATCACTATCAGCCAACACTCAGCCCATCTGATGGATCCATGCATTTAATCCTATTACCTAAACACAAGGAGTTGAGAAGCGTGCCACACTGAGCCAGGAAACAAGGAGCTTTAGCAATTTGTGTTCATGCAGGAAATGTTTCTGTGCCGGTGGCAAAGCCACATCAACCCACAACCAAAGACAAGCTTCCAAGAATGATGAAGATAACATCTTGTGAGCAGCAAATACAGAGACTTAATTTAATTAATTATAATATAGCAGCTTTTCAAAATGTCTGAGAAACCTTACTGGAAATGAAATACAATACAAAGGATAGGAAAAGTAAATCTGTAGGTGTAAAGCAGGGGAAATTTCAAGTATCCACTCATTTCTTATTCTAATTCTGTTCATGTTTCCCCTTACTTGCTCTCCTCTTACTTTCATCTTCTCCTGAAAGTGATTGCATCATTATCAAGATGAAAGGGAGAGAGAGACGGAAAATGCTGAAGAAGAGATAGATCTCTCGCAACTGTATACCATCCGGGCAAGCTCTGTTTAGATTCATATTAAGGTTGTGTTCTTGGTGAAAGTGTTGATCCCAGAGGAAATCCAGGAAGGAAAACAGGCTAAATCAGGCAAAGAACCAGTAAAACAGTTTAATTAAGAATGTGTGAGGAATGTGAAAATTGCTCAGATAGGTGACTTACGGAAAATAATCTTGCAGTATTTCCAGATCATTTTCATGGCTGGAGCAACAAGCTAACAGTAAATATGTAAAGACCCATGTATATGTGTGGCCATTTTCTATGCTTGGAAGTACCTTGAGCTTCATTTGAGCTCTAAATAAACATCCATATCATTTGTTATGCTATCTGAGGGGCTCACCCTTCTGCATTTGTTTCTGGTTCCATCCTAAGACTGAGAAGAAAACTCTCCTGTCAGATTTATATCATCTCAGATATTCAATATCTTGTTCTTCACACTTGATACTTATAAAAGGAGCAAAATGTTGCAGTGAAGATACACTGTGTGGTAAGGATGCAAGGAGGAATTTAAATTCATGAAGCTGTGATACAAAAAATGTATTTTGCTTTTATTGCTGGATTTCTTTTTCTCCTGAAAGCAAAAAAATATAGCAAAAAACGCAGAAAAAAATATTTTGCTAAAGTGGGTCACCAGGAGCCATTTCTCCCAAGCTAAGCCTTCATCTACAGAATCTATTCAACTGGAGCACAGAAAAAACTTTTTCTTACATTGCACAATGCCTCCAACAGACCAATTTATTTCAAGTGGGTGACTTTGCACATATGAAAGAATTCTGAAGTCCGCAGGGTAAATTCTGGTTTGGATATTCCATTCTTCTTTTCTATGCTGTGGAAGTAACTGATGGCCATGATGAAACAGAACACGAAAATACCATGACTGTAACTTTGTATGGCACTTGTTTTTGCAATGTTACCCATATGCACTGTTTTCATACCAACTTCGGGTAGATGGCTACATACATCTGAAATGTCACCAGACTAATGTTATCTGTACTAATTGGCAAATAATGAAGGATTTGAGGAATCTGTGCTCTGTACAAGCCTGGAGGGCGACTCTCCCAAAGCAGAGTCAAGACACATTGCCAGGGCACCAGCTGCATAGGAAAAAGCCTCCTAGCCTTTGCTGACTAGGTATCTAAAGGGAAGAGTACAAAAACCCAGGGCGATTCAGCACAGCCTCTCTCAGAAGACCTACATTTATCTGAACAAATTTCTTAGAGGGATCTCTCACTGAGTTGCCATATCTAGGTGTAATTCAGTGAGGTTTAAAATCAGATCCAAGTTTCCCCCATCCTTATTATTTTACATTTTCACACAAGGCTTCATGATTATTGGTTTGGAACATTAAAATGCAAATGATAGAGGAAGCGATACATATTTAAATGTACAGTGTCAGCTTGGTATAAAAGCTCTTCTGGAACAGAATGACACTATTTTCTTCAGTAACTTCTAAAAGTGGCAAAATAAAAATGAAAGGGAAAAAATACTTCAGGCCTATTTGCATTTGTGCTTTATTGGTTATGCTAAAAGAAAAAGCTTAGTAAGCTTGGAGGGGGAAGCAGGGGGAGAAAAACAGTTATTAGTGTAAATGCAACCTGCAGCTAACTCTGTGACTTCCCAGGCAGCACAAGGAGGAGGAGAGCGCACCAGGAGCATTAGATTTGAAACAAGGGTAACCTCCTCCCTACAGAAAAACAAAGGGGAGCTTTGACTTATCTTGCCTTTGTCACTTCTGGAATCAATATCCTCTTCATGTAAACACAAAGAAGAAAGGGTGAAGAAAGGACGAAACCAGGGCAGAATGCAGAAAGCTTCTCTGCTTCCTTTCCCATCCTTGTGGGATGCCCTGTTGTTTTCCAAATTTAACTTCTGACTAAGGAGTGACAGAAGGTCATTTATTCTCATGATGCTTTTTTCAAAGCTTGCTGGTTACCAGGGCAATACAGAATGCTTGCCATTTTACTTTTTTAATGCCACTTTCCCAGTGCCTTATTCAGTGTTTCCTGAAGAGATAAACCAAGATCTAAAATGTGTGGAAGATATTTTTTGTAGTCTAAAACTACAACTCACAGCTGTGTGCCTGTGCGCTCCCCATTTTCACTCCAGACTCAGCATTAGGACCTCAGCATTTAATGTTGTATGTTAATGGGTAAAGGAAGCAGGTGGCTGAGCTGTCACTACAAGCCATTTCTACCCCTTTTACTCATGCTGCCGTAAAATATCCAAGCTAGCTTCACTTACCTTCTTAGACATAATTCTAATTCCCACAGAGGGACTTCAGAATTGGATTCTGTTTTAGCCGTAACAGGTGTGAATATGGATTACAGACAGTCCCAAAAGGTAGGTCTGTATTTAGTCTCTAAACTCTATGAAGCTGAAGAGCATCTGGACGCAGGCCTGGACTGGCTGTCTGTTATGGAACAGAATGTCTTGATGAACTGACAAAGTCAGCAGAAAACCTAATTCAGGGCCCCCTCCTGCATGCACCCACACACAGACATACACACATACAGGTACAAACAGTCCTTTTCAGGTAGAGCTTAAATCATTCCTCAGAATTTAGTCTTAACATGTTGACAAAAATGTTTTTGCTGGAGGAGTTGTGCCTGTATTAACTTTTGGCAGGGTAGTGAGGAGAGATGGGAGAGCAACACCCTTGGTTGAAGGAGTTAATGAGCTGGCAAAACTACTGTCGTGTATGTGTACCAGCCTCTAGTGAGAGCAGAATTAGGAGCTTTGAAAGTTGTAGCCTTTGCAAGTATTTACTTTTCAGTTGTCACACGATTGGAATCCAGAAGATTACAGCAAAACAAAATTTGGAGAAAAAAAAAAAAAAGGAAAAAAAGGCTCTCTTTTTGAAAGCCTGAAATTGTTACAGGTTAAGTTAAAATGTTGGCAAATTCCTGAAGGGAACATACACCACTCGTACCAGTCAGACTATCTTAAAATAGGGCTGTATTAATTTCACAATTTCCAAGTTGTGGATAATAAACACAAAAAGTGAATTAGCTTGTTGGAGTCCGCTGCTTGCATTTCCCTTTCTAACCACTTAGGCCATCTTGTGCTTTCTCCAAGGATGCAGTCACTACAACAGGGCTGTAGCCAGCAGCTGTGGGTGGGTGACTGGGAGGGGACCTTTGCTCTTTCCTCTGCTGTTCTTTCCCTTCAGCCCATGGAAAGCTTCTGAACTGTAAGTATAGTTTATGTCCCTTACCCTTCAAAAAGCCATCTCCTATAATGACAATCTATTCTTTTCAATAGAAATTCATTCCAAACAGTGTCACCCACTCCTCCGCCCCATCCCGACAGTGTCATTGCACAAGTGAAAGATAATCTGTTCCCTGCTGTCCAATCTCCAGTCCCTTCACTAGGGTCACCCCTGATTCAAGACAGGCAAAACTTGCTGCTCTGGGATTCCAGCTTCCTGTGCCAGTACACGAATCACATTGGAAATTATTATGAATGTGAATTAAAATAGCCCATGAAAACATACTATAAAGCTCTTCTTCATTAGCCAAATGTCAGCAACAGAGTAATCGTCATCAAAGGGAATCCGATGTTACACGCCAAAGGATCTAGTCAGTTAGCTAACGCCTTTCTGGAGGAGACACTGTCCCGAAAGCAAATCAGTTACTTATTTGTGTTCCATTAAGTAAGGGTCAAACTGGGTAGATACTGTAGCTGTTTTGTTGTAAACTAATAACCCCCTTCCAAAACATATTCTGGTTTGGCATCTTCTGGATATCTTTACAGTTTCCTATTAATTGCTGGTAATAAATTTCCTTCTGAGACCTAATTACAAATAGCACTGCCTAGAGTGAACCTAGAGGAGGTTCCTCCTCTGCCATTTCTGAAGGTAGGTTAAAATACTTCTATTATGAGTAGATACAGCTCAATCACAGAGCACAGGTACTGACCCCATTGTGCTTGAAACTGAGAGGATAAGTATCCTTTATCATCAAGGACCTCCAGGCTTTGATGGTTTGGGGAGTACTTGCCTGTATTAACCAGCAATACTGTACTTCTCTACCTGCAGCCCAGTGTGGCTTCTGCTCTCATGTAGCTTATGCTTCCGTTGGGAAATGCTATTAAGTCTATTTTTGCTTTACATTTCAGGATCCTGCTCTGTTTCCCAGACATGTAGGGAACTGGCCGAGTGTGTCTCAGGGAGACATGTCAGCCTATGCGTTAGGTGGCTAGATGAGCTGGTTCAGCTCCCTTTACTTCTGCTGTAGTTGGATGAGACACCCAGGCTCAATGACTCCAGGGAGGTTCCAATGAGCCACGAGGAGTCTGGCCCCTCAGCCAGCACACCAAGGGCTTCACCTTACCTAAATGTACCTGGCCAGAAGCGGGGTCTCTCAGCCAAACTAGTGTCTGCACTGCCCCTGTAGCCAGCAGCAGTGGAGGGAGGCAGCTGTGGCTGATTCATCCCCTTTTAAGCCAGCTATTTAGGTAGGTGAGATGAATCACTGTCTGGCACTGCCTCCATTGATTGCAGAAAGAATTAAGCAACAAACTTAGGTCAGATACTTAATTTCTAAATGAGTAAAATTAGGTTAAAGTCATCCTTCCTTGTGCTGTACTGTAATGGAGAAGGTTAATGATCGTACATTATTTGAAAAGAGAAACTGTTCCTCACAGTAACAGTAAAATAAAATCACTTTGTTATTTGTCTTCCAGCTATTTGTTCTGATGGGTGCATCACTGCTCTCTAATACAGCAGGTAAAATGAGAGGAGACATCTAAATCACTGATGCAATATTGCCAGTTGTTTGTATCTTATTGCTGGTCTCTCACAATATGTTCTATCTCTTGAAGCCTTGGGCATTGAAAACGAAAGAGAATACCACCTTCCTTTTTTAATATAAACCAGAAGTTTATGCTTCTAGTCATCTGGAAAACAAGCATGGAAAAGCATGATCTGAGTGTGCTATACAAGAAAAGAAACAGTCAAACGCAAACAGAAAGTACCCAGGATATACTAAAAAAGAACAACTGTCCTTCATTTTAACCTGGTTTTCAAATCTGACCCAAATTTTTCACTATTCTTTCAGCAGTTTTGCTCTATAAAAGAATAAAATGAACCCTAAGATTCCTTGCAAACTTACAGTTAAAAAAAATGGTCTTGAGCTGTAGTATCCGTTATAGCATGGTCAATGAATGGCACCAAAACCATCAGCTTTGCCACCTGTTCCTTCATGAGCCAGACCTTCCTGGATTTTCTTTCTAATTTCTTTCACATATAGAGGCCACATGCAAAACTTGGAGCCCATTTCTGGCTGTTGCTTGTTGTGGGAATGGAAGAGAATTCAGAAAAGGTTCCTTAGCCTGTTGTGTTTCCCTGAACTGCAGCAGATGCAAGTGAGGTTACATGGGTCTCCAGTCACATGGAAGGGTCACACAGCAGTGGGCCAGACAAAATAGTCCTACTATGACTTGTTACCACATTAGTTATCTATACCTTCAGGCCACAAGACTCCTATAATCAACTGCAGGTCAAAACCTTCCTGCCTAGCTCCCAAAACAAGAAAATCTTCTACTATATTTCTGCATGTGACTTAGAGTTCTATCCAAATCTTGAGGAAGCCAGTAGAAGTAAAGCTTTAATGACAATTAATGAAACAGTGTACTTTAAATACTGAAGGATGATTCAAGAAGGCACAACCATCCCCACAACAAGCAGCTTTCTTCGCTCAGGAACTTGGCAGAAGGAAAGCATGTAGAAGTGCAATTTTCAGTTTGGAAGCAAAACTTCATAAGCATGGGGATGATGGAGTCAAAAAGGTTTCTCTTACTGTTTTGATGACTTCCAAGTAGGGTTGCTGGTATATACCAGATCTTAAAATGAAAGTAAGAAGGGACTTGATGCAAGAGTGTGCATATTGCCAAGCAGCTGGAGATTCAGGACTTATGCATTGACAGTAGACTTCTTACTAGGGCAAGCCACTGCTCTCTCAGCCTTCGTTAAGTAGCTACACTTGAAATGGACATATTCCACTCAGTTTTTCATGCATAGTGGATATTTTAAATCATCTTTGAAACACTCTGAAATTCTGCAAGGCAAGGAATTATACACAGTGCAAAGTATGACTAATGTTTGTGTGAGTCATCAACAGTGTTACCAAAGATAGTTTTAGAGAAACGAATATGCACAAAATAAGGCTGATCCTGCAAAACTCAAAGATCTGCTGTGTGTGTGGTGGATGTAAGCACACCAAACGGTGTGTTGGGGTTTTCCCAAGTGTGCTGTGACAGCCTGCTTCAGCCTGCTTCAGCCTGCTTCTGCTGCCCCAGGAGGGAAAACACTGACTGCCAGGCCAATGCTGAGTGCTTTGGATGTCCTGCCATGCCTCCTCATGATCCACAGTAAAACAAGAGAGCCTGGAAGTAAGAGGAAAAAGGCATCTCATCCACAAGCAGAAGGAATTTTGGGAATACTGACCTAAGATGCCCTGCCTGGCAACACTGCACACAGAAGCACGCTGATGGGGAGCTGACCCCAATGAGTTGGCCATCTGGTACCCACAGCATGCTGCAGCGGGAAGAAAGGGGTGTTGTTTTCCAGCAGTACTGTGGCCAAACAACCAGCAGCAGTGGCAGACAGGGAAATGGCCTTATTCTTTTGGCAAAAGCCTCTCCATGTATACATATGTCTGTTCCCTCACCCACCCCCTGTCTGAATGAGAAATCAGGGCCTTCTTGACATGAGGCAGCACACGCCAGATGCTGAGCAGTCAACAAGACAGATGCTGCCAGAGGGACAAAAGAGGTAATCATATAAATACTTAAAAGCTCCTTTTAATCAAAATGTTAATTGTCTTTTTTAAAAAGAAGGTACTTTTTAATAGCTATTTAATTCCTTTCAAAGGCAAGGAAGGGGCGGAGGAAATATTTTTTTTTACAAGGATATGGAGCTTCTTTTTTTCCCTATAAAAATAACAACTTAGTTAAAACTTTCCTCGTTTTCTACTCACAGTGCTTTTTACCCATGGGAATTTATGAGAAAAGCAAAGTTGGGGCTACTTGTTTGCTCATGCATATATCAATTTTATGAATAGTATGAATAGTGTAACCGAGGAACAGTGGTTTCCTGATGGGACAGCAGAGCCCTGGTAGAAGCTGATCTCTGTCAGTGTCCCCAGCCTTCTGCAACACCCAGAAATCTGCTGGTTGCATTAGACCCATGGAAATCTGCCTGATAGTCTCCACTGTGCACTTTTACCGTTTAGTTTCCACATTTATTTCTAATTCATCCATGGACTCTCAGTCCTGCTTGTAAAGGCATATAAAAGTTAAGCCTTTCCCCCATACAGAATGAGCATGAAGGGGAAACGCCTGCCTTGCCAAGCAGTGCCCAGACCATCAGCAGACAGTACTGCTGCCACTTTCCGAGCTCCTGCAGCTCAGTGCTCACTGGTGTGAGGCTCCTTGCCTTCCTACAGCCAGACATCATTACAGACGGTGCCTGGGCTGCCAAAGAGGACTAAGGCTTTAGCAAACAAGAAGCAACTGCAACACCTAGGCTTGGTGCTCCATCCCTGGAGCACCCCCTTGCTCTGAGGAAGGCACAGCAGCAGCCCTCTAAGAGTTCACTTTAATTTTGAAGTCCAGCTTTCCCCACAGTCTTTGGGAATGGCAGCACTGGCTTTGTCCTTTTCATCTATGTGGAGGAAAGGCAAAGAGGGATGGCAGCAGGATGTGGCATCCCAAGTCAGAAGCATTTGCATGCTTTTTGCCAGCCTTCCTGCTTCCCTCCCATCTCCCCTTGAGGATGCTGGCACTGATCACAAGCCCACTGAAATCCCAGGGGATGACACCATCTGCAGTGATGCTGATGAATTAGATTCTGCATGCCAATGGCAGGCGGCACAGACAACACCCTGCTTACTCGGCTGTTGCAGAGGTAATGATGGGGGAAGAAACCTCGTTTTGTCATTGTGTCTCTTCCTGAACACATTCCAGCCAAATATTTCCCTACCTCTTCTCATCTGTGAAGGCAGCCCCTGCAACAACTCCCACAGCAAATTCACCACTAGTGATGCCAGCTTCCATGCTGTGGTTCTTCTATGAATCCGCCTTTAGGATCCTACAAGGCCTACTGGCATCTGCTAAATTGTCTTAATTCAGGTACATAAATAGCGTAAGACCAGAGTCATGTCTTTTTCCTCATAGTCTCACTTATGAGTTAAGCACCTCCTTAGTGTGGCACAAAAAACTTAAAAAGGTATAGTTTGGTTAATAGTCATGGTCATGTCCAACACAGGTGCTCATACTCAGGTTTTACTTTGCCTTTCACTTGGAAAGTGATGCCAGACTTTCATCTGATGATGGATTTTGTCAAACCTGGGGAAGCTTTGCTAAGTGACCCTAGGTGATTACTCAAGATCATGTCCCAGCTGTGTCGCATCTTCATGACTGATGGCTGCCAGATGGTGGCTTTGGAGAGGGCAGAAACAGGTACCATTTTAACATGTTTCTGTCTAAAGTGACCCCTTGATCCTCAGGAGAAGGCAGACACATGGTATGCAAGAGGCAGTGTCCCTAGAGATGCTAGATTAAACACAGAACCTCAAGAACATCTCATGTTGACTTGCATTAGTGGTACTAAGCTCTGTCCTAGGATCACGAGGGCTGGTTGTCTGCATTCCCAAAGCAGAAAAGTGTGGAGAAGAGGGAAGCCAGTCTGTTACCATCCTGACGGGAACTGAGTCTTTGCTGCACAAAAACCCTGACAAAATCCTTTACAGGAATCACAGTGAGAATTGCTGTGGGGACAGGTGTATCTCTCAGGGACTGAATCACACCTTGGTGGTCAAAGGATGTTAAGGTGGTGTGGCAAAGGCACTGCTAGCCTGGGCAGAGTGGGGTCCCACCACACAAGAGGGGCACAACCCAACTATGTGCTCAGGCTGGCCTGGGGGGGGAGCTTCAGCCATCACAGTTCAGGTTTCTTCATAGCACTCCTCTACATAGAAGAAATGTCATTCACAACACATTCACAGAGCAGGAAAATATTAGGAAAACACCAGCTGATAGGAATAATTAACATATTTAACAATTGCTGCTTGATTTCACACATGACGCCCTCTCTTTTGAGTTTCCACCCTCCCAAATTGCTCAAAATCTACATGGAAAAAAAATTGCAGGAAATTAAAAAAAAAAAAATCTTTGATTTCTCTTCAGACAAAGGATGAGGTGGTGGCATTGCCAGCTAACAGCACCAATAATGAAAAGCAGTTTATCTTTCTGTACAAACCTCTCTACCAGCAGCTTGGGTGAAGAAACCAGCACCTTTCATTAAAGACACCAAGAAATAATACGGGGCAAACCATCCTGTGGCAGAACTTTCCTGTGGTAGGTAACTTCTGTGTCTGCTAGGTAAGTGCACAGGGAAACCTTTAACCTTCAATAAACTGCCTTGTTTGATATGGTAACCAAGACCTGAAAGGGCCTGTTAATAGAAGGGAATCCTATTGTACATATGCAGACAGTGTTCCCACAAAACCTTTCAGACAGGTGGTCTTACCCACCCTAGCCCATGCCTATTTCTTTGTGCCAGGAGAGGAAAGACTTAACTCCTTTTTGCCTGCAGACTCAGGCTGTGGGTTAAAGTTGCTTGGTAACTTAGAATCATAGAATACATAGGGTTAGAAAGGACCTTAAGATCATCTAGTTCCAACCCCTCTGCCAAGGGCAGGAAGGCCTCACCCTAGACCATGTTGCCCAAGGCTTTGTCAAACCTGTCCTTGAACATTGCCAGGGATGCAGCATTTACAGCTTCTTCAGGCTGCCTGTTCCAGTGCCTCACCACGCACACAGTAAAGAACTTCCTTATATCTAACCTGAACTTCCCCTGTTTAAGTTTTAACCCGTTACCCCTTGTCCTATTGCTACAGTCCCTGACGAAGAGTCCATCCCCAGCATCCCTATAGCCCCCCTTCAGGTACTGGAAGGCTGCTATGAGGTCTCCACGCAGCCTTCTCTTCTCCAGGCTGAACAGACCCAACTTTCTCAGCCTGTCTTCATACGGGAGGTGCTCCAGTCCCCTGATCATCCTCGTGGCCCTCCTCTGCACTTGTTCCAACAGTTCCATGTCCTTTTTATGTTGAGGACACCAGAACTGCACACAATACTCCAAGTGAGGTCTCACGAGAGCAGAGTAGAGGGGCAGGATCACCTCCTGCGACCTGCTGGTCATGCTCCTTTTGATGCAGCCCAGGATACAGTTGGCTTTCTGGGCTGCAAGCGCACACTGAAGCCGGCTCATGTTCATTTTATCATCGACCAACACCCCCAAGTCCTTCTCTGCAGGGCTGCTCTGAATCTCTTCTCTGCCCAACCTGTAGCTGTGCCTGGGATTGCCCTGACCCAGGCATAGGGCCTTGCAGTTCACTATGTTGAACTTCATAAGGCTGGCATTGGCCCACCTCTCAAGGTCTCACTCGATGGCATTCCTTCCCCCCAGCATATCAACTGAACCACACAGCTTGGTGTCATCGGCAAACTTGCTGAGGGTCAGAAAAAACTCCCTGCAGGGTCAGAATTCATTCACTCTAATGTGAATACTCAGGACTAGAGAGCCTTCAACTATTTACTGTTACTAATTTATATAATGAATGCAACTTTTTATTCCCATTCATGAAGCCTCTGCAAAGAGGAAATGCTTTTTACAAGACTTCTTTCTTTAAAGAGTTTAAGAGTTTGCATTAGTTCACAGTTGGTTTTCGAGCTAATAGCTCTGAGCATGAGCAGTGATTTGCTGTGCAACTTGTAACCAAAGCTGTCATACAATTTCTTCTTTGGTTGGGACAACGAAAGAATTGCAGCTAGGACTTGTATTCTCTTCCATTTGCAATTGCCGAATAAATGTAACATAATTATTGGAGGTTTTTTAAAAATAGACCCAGGAGTGTTATGTGGGCACAGCTTTTTTTGGCTGCTGGTATTTACAATGTTTTGGTTTCTACAAGTAATTCTGCAAGTCAGAACCCATTCATGTCTGTAAAAGGCAATAAAAGAGACTAGAGGCACCAGCGATGTGAGTCAGCAGCTTTTATTTTTACAGGCATTTGTGAATACTCATTTGTTGTATTAACCAAAGAGTCTCTCTTGCCAGCTAAACAAAAGGTGGCAAGTTATAAGGTAGAGGAAATACTATCTATCACAGAGGCTGTATGAAAAACTTGTTCAAGCAGATGGCCAAGTTAGCAGTATATACAAAATTTATGTGGTAGCTTTAAATAGGATTGCAAAGTGAGTGTCCCTCTGGCCTTTCTGTCCACTCACTGAGGAATGAATGGGTCAGCAGAGGGGATCCATACTTTGCTGTTTTACTTAGTGCTTTTGATGATCCGGCACACATACCCCTATGCATGCACACAAATATGAAGTAGTCATTTGCATACTCATCAGTCCACCTGGTAAAACTGACTGAATTCAATGCAGACAAACACAAGAGAAGCATCAGTGACTCTTTTAGTGGCCCAACATGGACATTGGGAACTCAAAGTCCGACTGAATTCAGTGGGAGATGGATCAAATCAGACGTTTCCCTGCTGTTAGCAGCCTTTCACAGCTCTGTAATGTGTCTCTTAAGGCCTGTTTTCACGCGCTGATGCTCAAGCCAGTGTAAAAACAAAGACTGTGAAATGCCTGTATCTGCAGTAGCGCATATGATATTCAGCCATTCCTTGCAGCAGGAGCCAGCTGATTCATGCTTCATTAACCTGCACAAAATTTGTAGTCTTCTCTCTATCCCTAAGCAATAATTAACAGCTGAGTGCTGTAATGACTTCATGTTTTACCAAGACTTCGCTTTTTACTAAATATAAAACAGCACATTTACTAGCACATTAAGGAGGATTACAATCAATAATTAAAAACTGAACTACAACTGTCCAAATAAATGAAAAGGGTATGTAGTATAATGCATGATTCTTGCTATTATATTGCATTTAGTAACTTTCTAATTTGCAAAATCTAGTGATTCGCTGCAAATTAATGTAATTCTAATGCACTTATTTTAGCAATGAATCTTTAAACATCTGTAATTCTTCTCTCACTGCAAAAGGTGAACGCAACTAGGAAATAAAGCAATTGGTCAGCAGAAAAGTATGAAGAGACAAAAGAGACAAACAAGAAGCCCCCAAAACACGCCAGGAGAGTCCTGCTTCACATGTCTTGTGTTTTAACCAACAGGACTCGTCAGAAGATACTTTGCTTTGCAGGATTTCTGAGATACTTAGAGAGAACTGGAAAGGCTGGCTAAGCTTCATCAACACTGTCCTATGAATCAGAGTATTGTTGAGTGAGGACCCCTCGTGAGATTCAGGGGAGTGGTGTAGAGCAACATCTGCAAAGGATGGGTGTGTTTGCAAGGCTTGTTCATCAGGCATAGTTGTGACATTGCATACATCCCACAGGACCTGGTGTGAGGCTATGGAACTGCCCACTTTCACTGGCAGACACCAGCTGCGGGGACATGGACAGCACAGTCATGAAGGATTAGAGGGGAACAGCGACTGCCTTCACTTCCATCTTTGCACCCTGCTTCCTGCAGCATGGCTGAGATGCCATGCAGCCTGGGCAAATCATTCAAAGGAGCACCCATTCCCTGTTCAAAACTGAGTCAGACTCTACAGATCCTTAGTCTCATGGAAAATAACAGCAGCTTCCTTAGGATAGGGCCTCACTTTTCCCAGTTACTTACAGAGCAACATACAGATTAAGACATGGACTCAAGAGAGAAAGGGAATGAGACAGAAAAGAAGATTGATAATCATAATTAAAAGTCTATGAAACACTCATATACAATGCTTTGTTTCTGGGGTAGGTTGTATTGTCTCTGTGCCAGTGGAATTTTATAACAAGTCATTAGCCATCAAATCACTAATACTGATTTTAAATCAAACAATGTCTCCTTGAGATTTATCTGTAAGAGCTTGGGTGGCTGAAAAATACTGTGCTACTTAATCATTAGACCAATTAGAGGCTGCAGGTTAAATACGCTACATAAAGGAAAACCACTCTTTTCTGCAAGACAATAGGTCAGGTTTTGATTTCATTTACAAAGAGAGCCCCTTAAGTCAAATATTTGAAGTCAGATGCATGAGATCAGAATTGGGCTTAGCCTCTCAGATCTTATCTTATTTTTACCCAGTGATTAAAGACAAGACCTCATTACATGGGATCAGCTGCTGTGGCATACTATTTTAAATGTAAATTTTCAAAGTGTGAGAAAGTGAGAAAAACAAAGTGAATTAAACAAAAACATGTGCCTTTCTTTTTTTTTTTTTTTTTGCCTTTCAGTATGATTTGCATATGTTCTCCTTCCTGTTTATATTATAAAAATAGTCAAAACTAATGAAAATAAAATCACTTCCTAGCTAGCACTTTGAAAGGAAGCTTGAGCCTGGAGGAAATTTCACAGCTGAGCTGTAGGCTCCTGGGAAAAAGAGGCTTTATAACACAAGTGCTGCTGACACAACCTTCAGTGCAGTGATGCTGGCAGCTCTTGCAATGTGTGTGAGGTCTTTAAGTCTGAGAGTGTAAAAAATAATTGAAGGCAGTTTGTTTTCAAAGGCATCACTTTCCATCTTATCATGGGCAGGTTGCAGTTAGGGGTATCTGTAGCTGCAATCCATGATCTCTCTGACTAAGCTCTCCTTAGCTCTATTTTTCCAGGCAAAATTTCTTTTGAAGTGAGTAAGAAGCTCTGAACAGGGTGTAGTTATGTATGGTTATACCACAAAGCGCAGATTGCTGAATCTAATGGAGAGGACCATAAAAGCTGCAGATTCTTGCATCGAGGGGGAGAGAGGAGGTATAAATGGAGCAGATCCTCTGTTTACAGCATGGTATAGGTTTTCCTATATGCTACATCAGTACAGAGGACTCAGTGCACTACTAATGCAGCCAGCTGGTCTCTTGTTCATTTGGGCTGTACAGTCCCTATGCATCATCTTGTATGACAGGTTATTATAGTAGATGTTGGAGGAAGTCCTAGTTCCTCTTTCTTTGGTCAGTGGAAAAATTCCAACCAATGATTTCATCCCAAAGGCCAAACTCAGGAAGAAACAGAAGAGTGAATGAGGATGTGGATTTGCAGTTTCATGCTATGGCCTCAGTATTAGGGCAGGACAGCTCAGTTTGACACAAACAAGGCATCTTTTGGTGCTTTCAAAGCCACTGAAATAGCAACGGTTGGCCCTTCTCATGCACTTTTCTTGGGGGTACCTCTAAGCAGCTTTATGTCACCCCACTGATAATCTGCAGCTGTTCTCCAGAATCATTTGGCTTTTTTTACAGCCCTCCAGGCAGGGAGAGGGGCAGGATGGTGAGGTGGGTGGCAGGGACACAGAAGCAATCTTGCATGATTTTAAAGTGAGATTTTTGGAGACACCAACTGGGTCTCCATGACAAAAGGTTACACTGCTGTAATGTGTGTCAGAGTATCACTAAATTACTCTTCTCACGCCACTGCTCTGCAGCTCTGCTAACAAACAGCAACACCGACCACACAGGGATCCCTATTGCCCGCTGGGCTTATTGGTTTAGTACATCAGAATGAATCATCATGGTCACTTTCCACCCATACCTGCTTGTTAGTGAAGTGACCTCATGAAAAGTGTAACAAAGAAAACACACCGACCCGCAGCAGTGTGTGGCACATGGTATTATATATGTTCCCTTTAATGCCACACAAGGGATTTCTGTTCAAATGACTTGCCATACATCAGCCAGGGTCACTGTTCCAGGCCTTATTCTTGTAGGAAGTCTTCGGGTCTGAATACAGAGCTCAGCTTTCTTAAATTATAAATATTCACTGGCAAAACCACACTATTTTTCATGATGTGGGCTTTGGGCCTCTTACTCTGCTGTTTATAATCTAGAAAGTAGAAATTAAGCATCCTCCTTACCTGCCATTTAGCCTCCAGTTTCAAAAACATTAGCTTTTGTTTTCTTCATTGTTAACTGTTTCCTTGCTATTTATCCATTACAGCATTTTGCTGTGGGGATGCATTCATCTTCTGCGCCAGAAACCAAAGCGGAGCCTTGAGGGAATGTCTGGGATTCAGGTGGTGTTTGCAGTGTCAGTTGGTTTCATATCTCTGTGAAGTCATGAAGTGGTGAAAGATTGAATGAAAGTGCCCTTCCCCATGCCTAGGGGTTATAACATCTTCTACTGCCTAAGCCACTGACCTTCCGCTGCATGCCACACATTGCCAGTGCTAGGGAAGGATGGGCAGGCAGCTGTGCTGGAGCTGCTGCCCTGAGGACTTGACTTCAGATGGTCCATGGGAGCGATGCTGCCTTTTTCCCCTCTTGGCTCCATCCCTTCAGGGAGGAGTTGCAGACCTTGAGCTGCAAGAAGATTGAAGGTCGTGGCTCATCCTTACCTTAACTGGGAAATGCTGGAAGGACCCAGACAGCCATCTGGCTTCTCCATCAGATTGTTAGTGCTGTTGCGCAGAGGAATCTTTAAAGTCAGGAAGTGACCCTGGATCACTGGTGTGGAAAGGAAGGAGCTACTAGCCAAGCATTTCTGATTTCAGCTTCTTGTGACCCCAACAATATCATAAATCTTTGCTGAGGGTTAAAGATCAGCCTATTGGAGAGATGACACTTATTCAAAGGCCTAAGTTACTTTAAAGATGTGAATTTGGAAAGGCATGAAGCAAAAGTGTAATATTCATACTGAGATTCCTTTTCAGTGTTTATGTCCATCCACAAGAAGCCCAGGAATTAGTAAATCTGTCAGAGAGGTTTTATTAACTCTCAGCTGAAGCTTAATTCACTAATCTGTCAATACAGAAAAGCTTTATTGCTACGGAAAAGTAGATCCACTCAATGCAAGCACGTATTTTGCTAAACGTGGGAGGATTATGAACACAGATAATCTCCTACCTTTGCTGCTGGTTTATATTGTTTATTAACTGTCCTCTATTTCAAAATCTTGTCTCTTGCAACTTGCCAGCTTCTGGGTGGAATTTGTAGTGTATGTATAATCACAGAGACACCTACACACACAGAGCTACACATATATGTGTACCTACATGCATAGTTTTCTACATTGCAGAAAGTGCTGCCTGGGCATTTCCATGCTGAAAACTTTCCCAGTTATTAAACTTTCTGGCTGAATTGTGGCAGATCTGAGCAAGTTGCTTCATCCCTCTGCTTCAGCTCTCTGGCTGGAAAATGGGTAAACCAGTCCCCCATATATAGCTCTTCATGGTGTCTCAGGTGCTGGAAGGAGGATGGAAACCCTGAGGATAAAAATAGAGGGCACAACTTGAGGCATGTTCAAGGTTGCATAGAGAGTTCCTGATGACTGACACAGGCATTTAATGAGGCTCTGCATGAGATACTGGACTATGTGTATTTTTATAAGGCTAGAAAGAAATCCAGAGCAGGTACACTGTTCGTTGCACAGCTGCACAGTATCCATCCTTCCAAAGGAAGAGGTAAAGGTTCTGACAAAACAATTATGTGAGGGTGCAGTGAAAGTCTGTATGGTAATGGGTACACACACACAGGGTTACTGTTGTGAAAACTCTAGGGGCACCTTTATCACAGCCGTTTCCCTGCAGCTGGCTTTACAGCCTAGAAAAACTAAATGTTCTTCTAATATTGGACTTTTGGTATGGTGTTTTATGACTTCGTTTGTCATATAGTTAGGTAGTACCCTTATTTGTGTTTTAAATTGGAGGATATGTGGAGAAAGGGCAATAACTTGCATATAATAGGGGGCAGAAAGAACAATTTCCCTGCTTATTTTTGCACAAAACAGGTAAAATATTCAGTGTAAGAGAGTTTTGATGACACCTTATCTTTCAAGTTTTTCTCATATTTTCCAGTAATGGTGCTATTATGTATCTTTGATTCTTTTTGTGATTACAGCCTGTGACATCCTAGTGCAGTGCATGAATTTATCTGTTTGCAATGATATGGAAGCTTTAATTTCCACTTCACTGCTTCCCTTATCTACCAGCTGCCCATCATTCTCTGTCTCTTTGGTGTCTTCTCTTTTTCCTCACTCCTCACCTCCCTTCCCCCTAAAAGAAGAAATCGACTTTCAGTTGAAAAATATTCTTAGTATAGTAACTTTCTGACCCTGGGTGGAAATACTTGTTACAAATGAGCCCTGCTTGACCTGTGTCAATGAAAGGGGAGGTAAGTTAAAGACAGCACCTAAAATGGAGAATTCACAGAAGTCCAACAGATGAGCAGCACAGCTACCCTGTGCAGGACTGGCAAGGCTGGCAAAAACATGTGCCTTTGCTCATGTAGGTGCTTTAATCACAGTGGCCAAAACAATAATGGCTTTCTTAAAAGACTGGTAAGGATGCAGGTGGCCTGGAAAGACTATTACTTTGGTGACAGGATACCAAGGAATAACAGCAATTAATAGTTTAGAGAACTCTGATGTGTCCTGTATAAACCCAGATTCATAAACTACCAAAGACTGCTCTGCATGCAGGGGAACAGGAAGGGAAGGGAACGAAAGGGAAGGGAAGGAAGATGCTGTACATTGCATAGATATTGCCCTCGGATGTGGCACAGAAATGGGAGCTGACCTGCTGCGAGGTGATCAGAAGCTGTAGCTGCAGGCAGGTAGTGGGAAGGGTCTGAATCTTTTTTGTTAGAGGAAATTCTCTTGCCATTGATTGTAGGAAGAATCTAGGAACAAGCATCTAGCCTTAACACATAAATTAAAACACTGTGAGCATTTACTGCTCCTCCCTCTTTCTTCTCTTACACGTGCCTGAACATATTTTTTCAGAGAAATGGGTTTATTTTCATAATCTGGCCTTTTTAAATAACATGGATAAAAAAGACTGAGAGAAGACTTGGACACTATTGACTTTATGCCATTAAAGCCACTGGGAACTTGATCTCTCTGAGGTCTGCAGACCTGAATCTCAGTCCTACAATCTGCCTGCCATGAGCTGCAGAATGCTGGTGTTGATGGCTGGGTTTGTGGCTAAGAGGCAGATGTCAGAGTTGGGCAACCTGAGCTTCGCTACTGCTCCCCTGTGTCACCTTGGCCTGTCACTAAAAAGCCCACAGTATCTCTCTTTACTGCTGTTTTATTGAAGCCTGTCAGCTCACAGCTGATGAGAGGATGGTGCAAGCCACAGGGGACAAACCAACCACCACATTTCTCTGGTTCTCATCTAGCACAATGCCAAGGTAAAAGCAACCGCAGTCCCTGGCAATGGAGCTCCTCTGCTTCACCACTGGCAAATAGCTGTATGATTCACTTAGCAGCATGCAGACCACGGCTTCTCCTGCTGTAAAAGACTGCTTCATTGATTTCAGTAGCACTTCACCTCTCCCCAGAGAATTTAACCACAGGTGTATTTTATCTCAACGTACTTTTCTGGAGTTACATATGACCTTCCAAGAAGCAAATTTCGTTCATTGGGTTATCGTTTTATATATCCACTCATGCAAAATATAGATTAGAAAAGGTGTATCTATTACACTTTCAGTAAAAGTAAAGAGAAAAAGACACAATTTCTTCTGCAAAAAAATTGCTGCTCAATCTCCAGAATTTTCTGGATGAAAATTAAACAATCAGCTTAAATCCTATTTCCTCTTCTCTTCCCCAGAATAACATTAGTTTCTGCTTCCACAAAGCGCATGGATCATCCTCAGCAGGAAGCCAGGTAGAGCACATTAAAGAAGAAATGATATAGTGGACTGAGGTTTATGAAGAGAAGAGGCAGTGCCTGGTTGGACTAACCATGAAACATTGTCTGGCTAAGGTATGTTTAATCTGCTACACAGACACCTTCTGCGCAACTTGTCTTCTTATGGCATATTTTAGTAGCCTTTTTTGAAGCAATGAATAAGGTCTCTCTCAGTGTCATGCAGTGATCCAGTATACCACAAATTCTTCTAGCTACTAGGGGTTCACATACCTCAGAAATTTCACATTTAAAATTAATATTTGCTTACTGAGACTTGCTTAGGGCTAACCATAAGGCTACCTATGGTCCTGAAGCAGCACTTTGTTAATGCAAGTCCAATTCAGATAGATTTTCAAAAAAGGAGACAAAGTTTGGATTCCCATCAGATCAAGAGCGTACCAAATTTAAGCAGCATTTGGCTTAAAGGCCTTTTTAAAAACACACAGGTTATAGCTTAAACATAATTTCAAATAGCAGGTGGTAAAACAGGAGATGTTTATGTCTAACACAGGCATAGAGCTGAGTTTGGCCATATTTCTGATGAAAGGGGTATCCATGTCCTAGAAAGAACTGGTGTAGGAGGAACAAAACAACTCTTACAGCAAATCAAAAAGGTTGTCAAGTAAGAAGTATGGCCCTGGGCTTTCTCTGCTTTCCCTCCATCTTTACCTCCTCCAACACTGAGCTGTGGACTTCAGTCCAAGAAGAAACCTGTGATACCAGCCCCTTTGATATCACAGCACAGAACCTGATGAAGGAACTGGATGGTTCTTGCACCTACAGCTTGTGCTCCTGCATGATTCAGAGAGCAGTCTTGTGCTCATGCTGATGATACACACAGTGGGGAGAGCTACTAGTAACAGGGCTGGGTGGACCACATAAAATATCTGGGCCTGCAGCTCCCTGGGTGGTAAACTGGTTTCACACAAGGAGCAGATCTATTTAATTACAGACACCAGGCACCCTTGGTCACTTCATACGTAGCTGTCATTACCCAGGCAGGCCTGGAAGAGCATCTGTTCTAATCAAAACTGAAAGGGGCATATTCTCGTTTTGCTGCTCGCTTTGGTGCATGATCCAAAATCAGCCAAAAAATTTGCTGGAGTTCGATTCCTCTGAGCTAGTTGCCCTCTGCTCACTTTATACACTGTGGGAAGAAAGAGACATGTTAGGTTAGATACGCTTCCTCTGCTCCCGCTTGTTGACACGTGTGAAACAAACCATTGGTGACAGGCTGCTGCTTTAATTGCCACCTTTAAAATGGGAAAATAGTGTTGCCTGTCTCCACCTCCCAAAGGTTATGTAAGATTTAATTCATCCATTCATCTGCTCACTCCTCGTGTAAATGGCTTTAGATTCCAGAAGGGAAGGAAATTAGTGGGTATGCATAAGTTCAGGATAGCTCACCCACCCTTTGTTATGATGCAGCTCTTTGTGATCATCTTTTAGAGGAAATCTTGTGCTCAAATCTGTGCTAAACTCAGCAGGAGTGAAAAATCTTGCATCACCTAAAAAATAATATGCTCATTCCTCATAAGTGTTCATGTTGTTAGCTCTGCTTGCCTTGAGATCTCAGCTGTAAGTAAAAACACTGCAAGAAGAAAAACGAAAGACCTTTTTGGACTCATCTGTCATTTGCATTTTCGGTGTTGCACTCTGTGTGCATTGAAGCTTAGATATTTTCCCTGAAAGTCTATTTTGCTCTGGGGAGTATGCTTTTTTCCTGCTATGTCTTCATCTTTACAGCTTGTTGTGCTCTTCCACTGCCAGTCCAGGGACTGCCTGAGTTCCAGCAACACCGAAGTGGTGCTTTTGCTCTAGCAGCCTCCCAAGGGCCTGGTGCTGTCAGGAGGTTGGCACTGGTAGGACACCTCCAGCAATTCCCCAGAGGAAGTGTTCATGTCAGGAAGCATTTGCAAATGTTTCTTTTTCTGCTGCAGCTGGTGGTAAGTTCACAGGCACACTGGCAACTGGTGAAGCCAGGGGAGGCACTCGCTTCAGTCACACCAGCTCATGCCCCTTTCTCTGTCTTCCAGTCTGGGTGTTTTCTCTGCCAATACAGGAAATATGGCTTAAGCTGCCATGTGGGGAACTGCAGGGTGCCAGTGGTTGCCCATCTTCCCAGCTGCCCTGCAGATGCCAGCCGGGATGCGCTGAACCTGAACCCATGCATCTGCTCAGTCCTGAGGTCTCCCAAGGGAGCCAAGGCATGGGGACAACATGTGCCTTCTGTGAGATGTCCAGGCCCCTTGCTCCGTGACAGCAGGTGAGTGATGTATATGTACCCAGGTACATATACTTCACAGGGTTTCTTTGGACCTTTGTGCAAGGTGCAGCTCCTTCCTCCTCTCCCAGCACTTAAAAAGAAGGAAAATAACAGCATCATGCTTTTAATCGAGGCAATTCTGCATTTGTGTCAAGTTTTACTGTCATTCCTGTTCTTAGTTCCTTATGATAGTCACCAAGCTAGACCCTTCACCACACACATACAGAATCCCACTGTCTTCACCAGGACCCTGGCTGGTGCTCTGGGTATCGGTGCTATCAGAAACACAGCAAGGATGCAGTCACAAGCCTTTACCCTATTATAATTCCATGATATGGAAAGTTTATAACCACTATTTGAAAATGCAGTGGTAACATTATGCTACTTCTGAGGGTATCGTTAGGCTTTTCTTCTAGCAGGTCCCACACAGTGTAGTTAAATTAACTGCAGCGAGGAGAGGAAGCACATACAGGGTCACAAAAAATGGCCGGATGTGGGCTCAGGTAGACTGTGGGTCTTTTGGCTTCCTGTGTATATGACTGACTGTGCCTCTCTGACAGGATCCACTTCTCTGTGAGAGGAGGTATGTACTGCTTGGGCACAACTTGCCTTTTATAGGGCTGGGTTTTGGCTCTTGGCAGAGCTCCTAGAGTTTGTCTTGCTCCTGCAGAGCAAGCTCAGGGAGCACTGCTAATGCACTGAGTTTTCAGGAAACCAAAATCTTTTCAGCTGAAATTACCACTGAGGAACTTCCACTACCAGGCAATATAGGTTTATATGCATGTGTATTTAAGGTACCACTGAAAGGAAGTATATTGACATGAGGAAAATGTCCCAGGAAATTATGATGCACACTAACAATGTTCCAATTAATTAATGATAAGTGACATAGGAAGGAAACGTTTGGTGAGGGACCATCTGCTCAGAGCTGTGGCAGTTCTGCAGCATGGGGTGAGCCGGAGCACAGGAGCTGTGAGTAAGCGAGGGCTCCCCACTGCACTTTGACGCAGGTGGCTCTGTAGCTGTGAAAGGAGGCTTTTGAAGGACATGGGAGTTTACTAATTAAAAAGATAAATCTCTTGAATTGCACTCCTATAATTACATTGTCATTACAGCAAAAGCAGCTAAATTAACTTACAAGAACATGGCTTTTTCCTTGCCCCACTATGTTTACATACACATCCCTTCATGTAGCAACCCTTTGACTGCTTTTCTGGCTTGCTTAGTACCATATGTTTCATCCTGTACACTCCAATGGGCAAATCTAGTCATTTTAATAATCCCAATAACTACATCACAAAGTCCAGAACATTGATTTTGGTCATATGGTGCTGTGTCTCCCCAGTGACTCGGGAGTCTGACTCACTGCCTGAGCTCAGATCACCTGTCAGAACTCATCTTTTCTCCTTAAGTCATTGCATTTGGTATTCTTCTGCCACAGCAACACACTCAGACCTTTACTTCTTTCAAAGCTCAGCCCTGATTCCCCACAACTCTGCAGTGTGCCTTGGAATTGTGGTGCACGGCTTTTTGTGACAGTGATTTAAGTGAGGCTGGTTTGCACCATGGGAAGCAATGCTGGTTTGTACTGAAGCTGGGGAGGGAGGAAAGGGAGGAAAATGTTCAAACTGGGAGCAGAGGAAAGGAACAGTAATACTAAAGCTCCAGGCTTGGTATTACTTTGAGAAATGCAAGCATAGTTAATAAAAGCCCGGTTTCTCCTCCTGTGCCATTTGAGTGGTGTCCTCACTGCTGTCAACCTGTGAGCTGGCAGGAATGTGAAGGGGCTGTGCCACAAAGAGCAGTGTGTGGGATGGAGAAATGTGTTTAATATCAAGTGCTAGGAAAAAAGCAACTGACTTCCACTGAAAAATATACTTGAGACAATCAACAGCACATTTCTAGTCCTCTTCCCTGCAAAGATAACTTTGAAAAGCTTGATAGGCTTAAACCATTATTTCGTGCCACAAAATGGTGCTAAACTAGGCTTGGCCCAGGATTTTCCTGTAAAGTAAGGTTCTGCTGGACGATGCCAAACCCATGCAATCTCTGGAAGAGCTGGTTTAGCAGTGGGCTGCCAGCTCACCTAGCGTCTCCCTGCAAGCCTATGGTTTCCCAAGGCAACATCTTCAAATTTCCCCCACTGGAAAAGACCCCCTGCACTGCGGGTCTGGGGTTTGGCCATGAAATAAAAGAGCCCCATGGACCATGGCTGAGGCTGAGGCTCTGAGGTCCAGTTGGCTTCGGCCAGCTAAGGCAACTGTTTATTGTTCCTGCACTGAACCAACATTTTTCTCCTCAAGGCTGTGCAATTTACTGTGACCTCAAAACTCAAACCAGGCACCAAATTTATTTGACACAAGGCACAACCATCACTGGTTGTCCAACAAGGGACAGGCTTCAGTGTGCCTAAGCACACTGGGAGGCACACACGCTTGCACTCCCTAGACCACAGGCACAGGTACTGATACCCAGCGGTTGCTGCTGTGATGAAGCCAAGAAGAAAGCTGCTAGAAGGAGAAAAATGAACGGAAATCATCCATTTTCCTCCCCTCCCTCCTTCACATCACACCAGTAGCACCTCAGTCCTCATGTCTGCTGAGCATGATGAGGAAGTGTGCTGCAGCAAGCTGAGTCAGATGAGGCCTCAAGGGGAGAAGGAAGATGCCAAACCAAAGCAGAATAAAATGCAGAGGAAAGGGAGAAGAAGACATGGCTGGTCCAAAGACATGTATGTACTCCCTTCCCTTGAGGCACATAGAGGGAGACTCCCCAGGCAACGGATAGCTGGTGGTGGGGCTCTGCCTGAGCAGGACACCTGTATCCAAGTTGCCCCTCTTTCTCAGCAGGAGCAAGCCCTCCAATTCATACTCACTCAGCAGAATGGTGCTGCCTGCCCCTACTTTCCAGGGCTGCCGGTGTGATCCCACAGTGGATGCAGCATCTGTGGATGCTCAGCATGGTTCAACTGCATCCCTCAAGCCAGGAGAAGGGAGCTCCCAGCAGTTATGGAGCCATGGGGAGGGTGGACACAATACCTTGGAGGCTCAGCCACTGTGGAGCAGTGTTTCACGGATGCTGATGGTTGTCTGGCCAGAGCTGAGCTGGAAGAGACAAGCACTGCCCCGGCAGAGCCAAGTAGTACCTCCCAGGCAGCCAGGCAGCCCTGAGAACAGCAGCTCCAGCTGTCTGCCACTGCCATTGACAGCAAATGAGAGGCTTGGGATTGAATCCTGCCTCCTTATCTCCTATGAGCAGCCTTCTGATGCAGTGGAGAGAGGAGCCCTTTCAAAGCCTTATTAAACTACCCGGGGTCACAGCCTGTAACAACATGAGGGGTTAAGAGTCACATAAATTTCCAATTGCAAGGCTTTTAGAAGCCTGGCACTAAGGAGGAGCCCTTCATTTCATGTAGCTTCGTGAAATAAAACATCAGTGCACCAACAGCTCCAAGCTCTTGGGACATTTTTGCAATTCTTCCTTTTCTTTCATGAAGCAAAGCAAAAGGAAGGTGACTCCTTTTGGTGCTATTTGGCTGGCTCAACATCCAGCTGTGTGTCAGAAATATCCATAGGTCAGCCAAGTCATGCTCATACAGAGGAGACACCCTCACTGGCTACGCTCTTTTATAGGCATAGGATCTTGGTCCCAGAAGGCAGGATTTTATCCCTTGCATAACATGCTGTTAATAATCAACAAGGTCAAATGCTCCACTGGGATGGGGCTGTGGGTTAATCGTGGCCTTTGGTAGCCAGGTTTCAAGAGGAGCAACACCACTTTGTGCCCCACATGTTTGTCTGCAGGAAATGTGGGTGGATGGAGAGGAGAGAACACAAGGGAGGAGAACAAGGCAGGCATCAAGAGGTCACAGTTCAGAAGGGATCTGAACCTACCACACATTTTTTGTCATATACCCAGCTCCAAAAAAAACCATGGGCAAGTTTGATACTGTCATTCATCAGTTTGTTCTTCAGAGGATTCATCTGCTGCGAGCCACCCTGGGAGCTTCCTTCAGATGGTTTTATTCCTGACTTCAGGATAAGAAACAAAAGCTGAGTGTTCAGCTCCGCAACTGATGGCAGCAAAGGCATTTTGTCTTGAGTGATTTTTACCTAGCCCACTGTCTGCCAGAGCTTCACTTTGTGTTCAAGGATGGCAACTGCAAATAATTTCTTCTTCCTTGCAGTTTCTTCCTACTCAGGGAACAGGATTATCATAAAGAAGAGGAGAGGGATCACCACCTTTCCTTTTAACTGGTGGTGTCGTGGTTTAAGCCCAGGCCGTAAACCAGAACCACGAAGTCCACTTCCCCCCCCACCTTTCTTCCCTCCGCTCCTGGAGGGACGGGGAGGAGAATCGAAAGAATGCAGCTCCCACAGGTTGAGATAAGAACAGTTTAATAACTAAGGTATAACACAAATCACTACTGCTACCACTAATAGTAATAATGATAAAGGAAATAACAAGCAAGAGAATACAACCGCTCACCAACCGGTACCTCACCCCCACCCTGCCATGTTCCAGCCCTTCCGGGCCACTCTCCGTTCTACCTCCTAGGCATGACGTGCTGTGGTATGGAATACCTCTTTGGCTATTTTGGGTCAGGTGTCCTGTCCCTGCTTCCTCCCGGCTTCTCCTCCTCCCTGGCAGAGCAGGAGACTCACAAAGTCCTTGGTCAGGGTAAACATTCTGACCCACAACTGAAAACATCAGCTTTATCATATTATTCTCAGGTCGAAAGTCAAAACACAGCACTGCACCAGTAGAAAAACTGACTGCTACTGCTAAACCAGGACAGGTGGCAAAGTCTACACGTTGCACACTTCATTGTCCTTCAGTGCCCATGATGAAAATAGATGTATGGTAGAGGTATGAAGCTTTTCAGCACTGGAGGTGTACAGGTATCACAAACTAGGTACTTGTTAGCACAAATTTCAGTACCCCTGTTTTCAGGAACCACATAAAGAAATCAAACAATAGCTGTGTGAGCCTGTCTTCATATTTCTTCTCCATAAGTGCATCTGAACAGGTTAGCAACATAGACCAGCACAAGGCTTTCAGCACTACCTATAAGTAACCCGGAAATGCAAAATGGTTCTGCTCTACTTGTTCCCTACCTGGCAAAGCAGAGAACTTCATAGTTCCTCACTCTGCCACTACGACATACTTGTATGCAGTCATTGTATCTCTGAATTGCTGGTCAGCTCTCTTCATGAATCCCACATTGTTAGCACATATGGATACAAAATAAAAGATGGTCTGGCATACAGGTGGAAGTAAAAGAGGCAATCATAGGTGAAAAGTCTGCTGTATGAATAGAATGGAAATAGGATACTGGGCTGAAAGCTGTCACTGAAGGCATCATTCTTACAGATTCTTCGTTCCTGCTACCAGGTGTGAGCCATGCTCCTGATTCCAATGGGCTGGGGGGAAAATAAGGTGCTATTCAGAATGATAAAGTGCCCCAAGGCACAGTCTGCTCCCTCGTTACCTCTGATCCTTAGAAGACCCGCTCTGCAGCTGTCTTTGGCCTGGTGGTGATGCTTTCCCGTCTGCTTAGCTCTGCTACCAAGCTCAGCTACCAAGCCCAGCTACCAAGCTCAGCACTGCTGATTGCTGTAGGCAGTGTCAACACCTCAGTCAACACATCCCCACCCTTTCCCAGCTGCTCCCCCTACCCACCTGTGTGGAAGGCTCAGGAGCCAGGAATCAGAAGTCAAGCAGTTCTAGTAAAGTCATCCTTCAGGGATGTCCCAGTCCCATCACATAAGAGAGCTGCAGAACTAACCACAGTGCCTGGTGGTTTGCACAGTGGCTGAAACCAGATTCACCCCTGTCACAGACTAAGGTGAAGGAACTCTTTTCTAAGGGAAGTGCCCATGTACTGAGGTATGTGTATGCTTCTGTCAATACTCAGACAATGTTGTTACTGTCAGTCACAAAGACTGAAAAAAAGGAGGAGAAACAAAGGTGAGCCCTTCCATGCCCAGCACCATTCAGTGAAGCAAGCCATGCATTTAAATATAGCTTCAGGCCTGCATATTCTCAAAATAGATTTTTACTTAGAGCATTCCTTCTCCATTTTTACTTCATGTATTTTTTTCCCAGTAACCCTGGCAAAGGTGAAGGAGTGATGAGTTCACGTGCCTGTCATGCTATTCTGAGCTGTTTCAGGGACCTCTTGGAGAGAACACCTACACTAAACCTTTGCTTTTTATCCTATTGTTCTTGTGGGTTTATTCCTGAAATGTGTTTATGGGTTACTCCTAAAGTAAGAGTGTGTCTGCATTGCTGTTGTGCAATAGACTTCCCTATGGGCTGATTTGGCCAGCACCAAGCTACACAGTTTTCATTCTGTATGGTCACAGATCACGAACATCTTGATAAGCCATTGTGCCTTCTCTCATTAAGGTTTTTTAAAGACAGAGTACAAAAGAGTCTGGGATGTGTTGGAGACCTATGTCATAACTGGCATCTTGGGAAATAAAAGGCTGGAGGCAGAACTGGTAAAGTTTCTCTGTCTTGAGTTTGTGAAGGCAGAACCACACAGAGCTGTCAGGCCTTCACCTAGACAGCAGCAGCAAGCTGGAAAACTTTTTACTTTTAATATGTTTGCTGCAGATGTGCAGAGCTCAATAATTAAGAACAATGCCATAGTCGAGATATATCCACCAAACCTTGGTTATTATAGGTGCTTTTCCTCAATTTAAATTCAGGTGGATCTATATTTAACAGGTTTTTGTATTATTGCTATTGTCACACAGAAGTTCTTGGCAGCTGCAGGGATGAAGGAGAGCTGGCTGACTGAAAGCAAGAAGGTGTCTAGCTCTACTTCTGCTTCCTTTCCTCCTAGCTCTTGCTTCCCCTCCTGCCAGAAACCCACACACTTCTCTCTGGGGTGAAGTACACTAGTATTGTAAAAACTCAATCTAGCAGAGAATACTAGGCCTTATAAAATATATTTTAGATATATTCTAAGCTGAACTTGTAGTGTCACTTATTCCTGAGATCACCTCATGCTTCATGGTATAAGCACTTTTTGACTGCTGATTATAATTTTGACAAATACTTTAAGGCTTTACATCCTGAAATTTTCCATGCTCCCGTGTCCCTTCCACAGTGAAGGAGAGCTTCAGCTAGAAAATCTTATCTGTTTTTGGAAAAGAAACCCAAAACCCAAAACAGCATAGCCAAGCATAAATATTCCACTGAAAATTACCTATTTTTGGTTTGGTTTAAAGAACCACAGCAGCATAGTCCAAAGTCAAAGCCTAAAACCTGCAGCAGGAGTTGCCTTTTGTCAGGGACAATTTTCATTTTATCATTCCCCTTAAAAGCTGCCTCAGTTTGACCATAATGTCAGCTTGACAAAGCTCATTAAAGACTGCTAGCTGCTTGGTTAGTTGTGGGCAGGGTCTGGCCCAGGGGGAGGGTGACATTCCCACTGTGGTGGGTCTGTGCTCACAGCAGCTTTGGCAACCAGTGGCGAGCCCTGTCCTCCACAACATCTGGCTGCCTTACGCCACCATTGTGCCCCGTGTTGAGTCCCCTGCCCTTCACCCTGAGGCCCCAGCAGGGCAGATGGGACAGAGCTCCTGCACAGCAGGCTTGGGGGCAGAGCCCCTGTACCTCTGAGACTCTGGAAGAGCTTAGGAGGCCCTGCAGTGCCTCACAGACCACAACATGTCCTTGGTGCTGTGAGGGGAAACAGGGGGCTGGGCTGTGCCAGATGACCCTCAACTTCTACGAGCCCCATCCTCCCCCTTACCTCTCCAGTTACATCCTTCTTTGTGTCATTGCCACTAAAAATGAGAAGTTTGCCTCTCCTGGTCTCTCCAGCTACCTTAATGCTAGTGTATGAAACAAGGCCAGGGTGCGGGCTCAAATACCTGCCTTTAATCATCTGTACACAAAGAATTTGCATGCTTCTTGGTCCATGGCCAACAGTACCTGTGCACAGTTCAATGACATATGTCAGGGATGGCTCTTCACAGGCAAAACATGCCCAGAGACAGGAGAAAGCTTTGGTGGGCAATTCAAGCTGTGCTGTATCTCTCAGAGCAGGGAGACATCCCCAGGCTGCATAGCTAAAACTTCAGTGGTGTCACAGCTGGGTGTAGGCAAGGAGAGGCTGGGATGGTGCTGCCCAACTCCAAGCAAAATGAGCAAGGAGAGATACTTGGGATCAGGAGCAAGCGAGAAAGGAAAATTAAAGATTGCACACTGCACCACGTACATCTGTCAGTGCAGAGAAAGGGAGTCGGAGCATAAATTCCAGGTACTCAAAGTCCACAACATGCCTGCGTGCTGGTTTTTCTGTTTTTATTCCCCCCTTATTAATTGAATGCAGTCTTTGGAGCCATTCACTCAGGCCCTGTATATGGACATCTTGTGTGTGCATCATGGCTGGGTAAAGAGGGAGTCTCTTGGTGAAGAAGCTGTGTAGTGGATGAGTGAGAGAAGGGACTTGAGGAGGAGGACCAGTTTCATGGGGGTTAACTGATCTCAGTACTGCCCAGGAGCATTAGATGTTAATGCAACCTTTGGTGCAAGATTCCTGTGCAAAGCTGGGTAAATCAGCCTAAAGGTCATTATAGTTTCTTGTTTTCTGTTCACCTAACTTGAAATTGGGGCTTGGTTTGCAGCAGAGATAAGCCCCCAGAGCTACAAAGCTTTTCCTCTTGTTTCCTCTTCCTCAGTCTCACACGGTTGCTCTGGAAAGAATCTAATTGATGTCTGAAGTCCTCCCAAGTCATAGTGACAGGTCCGATAAAAAACCCCTGGGGAAACAAACAGCTTCCACTTAACAACAGTGCTTACACAGCAAACTGCAAATAAGGCAAGGGGGCACATTCTGAACAAAACACCAGCCAGCTCCTTCTGAAGCCACTTCTGTGTTTTCTGTGCACTCAAGCAGGCAGGTGGATGTAAAAGCAATTTAAAACTTCTCTTCCTTGCAATGCCTGCAGGAAATTTGACAGCGATAAGGAGGCTGGTGCTCTAGGCTCCTGGCTTGCCTTGTTGATGGATGCTTTCTTCCTCCACTCCCTCGTGTATTCAGATCCATTGTTTGCCTCATCTACCACTTTGGGGCTGGGACTCGTCAGGGGATGGCTTGTGTTGATACCACTCTGAGCACAGCAGGAGCCCCAGCCAAAAGCAGGTTTCAGAGGTTTCAGTGTATCCTAAATGACTGGGACAGTATAAACATGTATACAAACCTCATGCCAGTCTTCTCTCACTCTTGTGTAGCTTCTCTTCTCCTCCTGTTTTCCTTCTTTGTTAATGAGGCTGCAGTTCTGCAATGTTGTAACTCGAATCATCTCAGCACTCTGGCTTATAGCCAGTCTGGAAAAGAGCTGTGATGGGAGAGCTGGCAGGGCATGGGGCTGCAGCAGGGCAGGGTGGGCTCGGGAACAGGGGGCAGATCCTTGTGCTGCTCACAAGCAGCATGTCGTAAATTCCTGCAGTGAGATTCATGTCTGACAGCTCAAGGAAGATTACATGTGGGCCTCAGATCTTGGCCCAGTAAAACTTAACATCTCTTTTTATCTTCAAAGCACTTCATAAACGGCAATGAGTTCACCCTTATAATACCATCCAGAGCCGGGTGGGGAAGTTTAAGGCTCAGTAGGGACAGAGCTGGGCACTTGTAATTCAGGCTAAGGTTCCTACAGCATTCGGTTGCCCCTGAAATGCCTCAGTGTGAAACAGATTTTCAGATGGGAGCTGAAAGTAGCTCCAGTTCTGCAACGGGGCTTTGGCAGTGCCTCCTCCCCTCTGCTGGAAGATGACTTCTGGGGCTATTTGTCTCCAGCTCAGATTTGCACAAGGAGGCAGCTTTGCTGCCTCTCACAGGGGCCGCCTGTCCCTTCTCAGGGACAACTCCTAAGGCATTTTCCCCTGTAGTCTTCCCCAGCTCTCAAACTGGGAACCTCTTACCTACCCCCCCACTGAGAGGCACTGACCCAGCTGTTCTGTGAAGAACTTTATTATGCGAGTGCAGTGCTGACACCAAAAAGTCCTCACAGCATGAAAAATGTGCCCTCTGGCCTCTGCCTCACCCTGCCTTTGTCACTTTAGTGAAAGAGCGTTTCCTCTCTGCCACTCATCAAGCTGTTGCACCAGCAAGGCAGAACCTCATTGTTTCTTCCAGTTTCCTGCAGCCTATCTGCCTTATGCACGAAAAGGACTGTCACCCGCAGCAGCCAGGTACACAAAAGGGCCCATGGTCGTCATGGGAGCTGCATTCCCACCTCTGTCCCCTCTTTCAGCTGACAGGACACTGGCAGCAGGAACATCTCCATGCCAGAAACATCCAAGTTAGGGCATCAAGTGCTCTGCAACCCCTCTCCAGCTTGCTTGCACCCCGAGGAGGCGCTTTGGATTTTCTGCCCTGCGCTGCTTGCTGTTCGCTGAGTTAACTTCTGTCTCTTTCAACAACCTGTTCTTTTTCCCACTGCCTATGTGAGTGTGTTTCTACAAGCGTATTTCCCTTCACAGGCTTTAGAGCTTCCTTTCCCCCTACTTCTGCCTTCCTGCCCACTCCTGCCAAGTGCTCCCCCAGCCTGCCTGTTGCCAGCACTCTTCTGGTAGAGCTGCAGGTGGCACAAGGATTAGCTTTCTTTGCTGAAGAAGATGCCATGTAGCAGAGACATTCCCAACCCGTGCTCCCCGGGATGCTCACTCAGGCAGCGTGGGATGTCACGCTCTGTTCACTTTGCACTGAACGGTTATGGGAAGGAGAACCGTGTCTTCCGCTGCCCACACACCCAGCACAGGGCAGCATGTTCAGGATAAGCCTTTCTGCTCTCAAGTAGCTCATGGGGAAACTTTGCCTTTCCTTAGCAAGAAGAGCAGGATGTGTCTTGCAGTGGCTTTGCACTTCAGACCAGGAAAAAACCCACAGCTGAGGGATGTCAGTGGCAACTCATCCCTCTACAGAAAGTGGCTGGAGACCTGCTGGCCTGGAAGAGCTCTCAGAGGCCCAGGCTCTTACAACAGTGCTCTCATCTGAATCAGTGCTTCCCCTTCCAGGATGTAAAAATCTTGCTGGCTGTGCTTAAATAGGGCACCTGGTTTTCTCCCTCGTCCCCACGCTGACCTAATGGCGGTGAAGCAATTTCTCTTCCACTCAGTATCAAGACTCCTTCCCCTCAGTGTACAGCTTGGCAGCTGCTTACCAGTGCTGAGTACAGTATTTTTGCCTTTGGGAATGATAATAACTTCCAAATTATTTTCCATTTTCGGAGTGCATCCTGAGTGTGCAGCCCATCTCAAGGCTCCCCACGTAACACCTGGGGCCATTATTTCCTCCCTTGCTCCCCAGACATCCCAAGAGCCTCCTCCGAACAAAACCCCAGACAAACAACCAGGGAGGCTTTTCAAGAGCCTGTGCGTGCTCTGAAGTGGAAACTACATTTTTGCCTGCAGTTCCCAGGGGGTCAGGGCATGAGAGCTTTTGCAGTAAAGAGGAGAGTAAGCTAGGGCACACAAGGGTCTGCTGGCCCTTCCCAAGAGAGAAAGGAAGGGAAGACATCACCAGCAGCTAAGCTTCAGTGGGACACAGCAGGTGGGATGGGATTTGGGAATATTGCAGTATGGGCACAGGTACAAAGCAAAAGGGGAGAGAGAATGCCAAGCATCACAGCTTCAGTAGCAATACATGGGTCCAGCAGCTGGAGAGGGTCCCATATTTTTTGGGCTGCATAAAGTAACCATGCTGTAGATTTGGGAGGAATGGGACTGCCAGGTGGAGAGACCTGCTTTCCCACCACAGCAAGACCAGGGAAACAGCGGCAGGAGGCAGGGTCCCCCTCCCCTTGCAGGGATCTCAGTGATGCTCTCAAGCAACCACCTACAGACAGCTGTACTTACTCTGCTAAGGCACCAGCTTAATTGGTGAACTGGTTGTTTATCTTTAAGAACACACAGTTGCCCTTCCTCTCCAGCCTTATGTGAAGAAACGCAACAGCTCTGATCTGACCCAAAACACTTTCCCCCTTTTATCAACAAAAAGCCCTCCCTTCGCAGTTCCTCTCTCTCTGCCTGCCTTAGTTTGGTGCTTTGTCCTGGCAAGCCAAAGCAAAAGTCATCTGTGCATAGCCCCACAGGGAAAAAATTTTGCTGGTGTGCCTCATGGTACTGCATTCAGGCATCACAGAGACCTCTGCCGATGCCTGTCATGACGGCTCTGCTTTCATTCAGCCCATGACTTAGGGACAGACAGATTTTGAGAAATATTTAAAACTGCAGATAAGAAGTGCAAGTTTTCTTGACAATGCCCTAGGCACCCTCCTGCTCCAAATCCTTGGGTTTCTAAGTGCATTTGAAAATACTGGCTCAGAGATGTTTAAACAACAGCAGTAATCCCCCCTGCCCTAACCAGCTTCCAGGCGTTTCTCAAAGTGACCCTTGGCAGCTCCCAAATGGACTGAAATGCCATGCCCAGGCTCAGATTTTTAAGGAAACAAAACAGCAGCTGAGAACATCAGTCACAGCAAAGTCTGTTTTGGCAACACAGAGAAACTCTGGGTTAGGTCATGTGCAAATGGCACATGTGCAATTAATCCTTTAGTTACAGGCTGAAATTTGTGTATCATCTCATGGAAAGAAGACATATTCCTCCCTCCACCTCCCCACCCCAAATATTTTAAGAGCTTTTAAGTTAAAA
The DNA here is from genome assembly GCF_963264785.1 of Psittacula echo. Classification (NCBI taxonomy): domain Eukaryota; kingdom Metazoa; phylum Chordata; class Aves; order Psittaciformes; family Psittacidae; genus Psittacula; species Psittacula echo. The sequence goes on along the minus strand of NC_137738.1, from coordinate 30,100,119 downwards.
CAGAAGAAGGGGAGAGCTGATGTGAAAGGGTTATCACCATGTAATAAAGTGGCAGTCCTTTCATGTGTCACATGTCCCATGTGAGAGGGTGGGGAGGAGAAGGGGAACACGGTACAAAAAGTCTCCAGCAGGAGCCTACATCCCCAGACACAGCCAGGAACACACGCATGTGTGTCTATACCTGTGCATAAAACAGTGGCAGGATCCAGCCTGTGCTTACTGTTCCTCCCAGAGGTACTGTTACAGCAGCACTTGTAACCAGGAAAACTCCATGGCTTTAAGCCAACAGAGAGACGGGTGGTAGTGGAAGTCAGGCAGGAGGAGTGGGATCCCGTAACAGGGGAAATGGTAGTTTTGTTTTTCTCTGTCTTTGCAGAAAGGCTAGCCTTGCACAATGCAATGAGGTTTTCCACCTCTTTCCTTTTTCTTTCCAGTTTTGCTAGGGCAATGGCAGGACCACATTACATTTACGGGAATGTCTATTACGTAGCCCCTTGTGCAATCAGGGAGGCCAGTGAAACTGCTGATCCATCACTTCTCCTATGTGAGGCTGACACCTATACACTGTCATCAACATTTTCATGGACAACGAGGCCACTGCAAGGAGCTGGACTGTGCCAGGAGTTCACTGCATCCCCACATCTCTTCTTCTTGAACACTGAGAGACTGCTGATAAAGACGCTGGTTTTGCTGGGAAAAATATTCAGGTCACAGTGTCTTTGAGAGTCCTGCTGCAGACCCTCTACTCCGAGGTCCCACCATTGCCCTATGTGATGGGCTCAGCAGTGCTGTGCTGTCTGGGTCTTGCTCCACTCATAGCTTGATAGCAGCACAGGGGGTGGGCAGGTTCATCCCGCCACATCCCTCAAGGTGTTCATCTGTCGGAGGCTGCAGCTGTAGCCAGCCTCACGAGTGGGCCCCTGGCCAACACCATGGTTTTGGTGAGATCACTGCCTCAGCAGGATCAAAATAAAGTGGCTGGAGGAGAAGCATAGAAAACTGTAAGATTTGCTTCCAAGAATAATCTCCTTTTATGGCTCTTCTTTTTTCTTTTTTCTCTCTTCCTTTTTAACAGAAGGCAAATATCTATTAATGGCCAGTATCTATTAAACTATTGTAGCAGATGTGAGCCAAATATACATGAGAAATCCGCATCACAAGACTATTACGAACAAATGCTACTTCTGTCTTGCTGTTCATGAAAGGTACACATCAATGTTCCTGCATTATCTTTCTGCTATTCAGGTGGGAACCCTGTTTTTCACCCCCAGAGCACTCAAATACACAGCATGGCAAAGGATCAGGCCTGTGGGAAGTGCTGAGAGGTAGGGAGGGAGCAGGGAAACAGGGTTTCCGAACCCCATGGGATCTGCTGCATGAAAAATGTGTCTCTTCCAGTCCTGGCAGGACAAGGACAAAGGAATTGGATTGTTCTATGGGAGAATGTAAGAGAAAAATTCTGAGTAAAATCAGTGCTCTGTCATGGCACATCCTTAAGGTGAGTTTTCTGTTTCATTTTTTACTTATTTATTTTTCACTATTCAAGTTTAATTTGTGTTTCACACCTACTATATGGCCCCAGCGGTGCCATTGCTCTTCCTGCTGCAGGGATCTGGCTTCCAGCACCCACACACCTACAGACTTGTCCATCCTAAGAGCCACATGCCTCTATGGCCCCACTCATGCACAGGGCTCCTGGGAAAGATTGTAAGTCACCAAGCACCCCATGGGGCCACCAAGTTCCCCACCAGGGAATTGGAAGCTGAGTTGAGTAGGGACCTAGAACAAGCCCAAGGCCAAATGCCTGATAGGCAGAATAGTGACTCAGCAAATATCTGATGTGCATAACTCAATAACTGCTGTTTGGATAATGATGGCTCATCCTTGCGGTCTCAAACAAAACACCACTGAAGCCTCACAGAATCAAATTAGTGTCTAGCTTTTCTAGTGCCCAGCTACAAAAAGATCCAAGACTGCTGAAGGCTGGAAGGACATGGTACTGCAGCCCAGAACTCCTTGACTGAGTAGTTATGTGTGTTTAACAGTGATTTCTGCCATGTGATTCCCATCAGAGGAACAGGCCCCTTGGGCTGAAAGGTTCCCAAACACTAGGCTTCTAAGGTACATCTCCCATGAGACTACATGATCAGTAGTACAGCAAAGGGAGGCGTGGTAGTGTCATCAAAAGGGGGCAGAAGAATAAGAGATGGGAAAAGCACCAGTCCCCCACCAGCTCTGACAATATCTATATTCCCTCCTGTGCCTTGGAGGTAGCACCGCCTTGGGCCAGCAGTAACACTCAGATTTGAGCACTTAAGGTTGGAACTCACCTGTCTCATTTTAGGGGTCTAAGTTTTAGTCTTAGCTAATCTGCATGGGTGCCCTTAACAGCTGCAGGAGAACAACAGGCATTGAATTCTAGAAGTCAATATATGCCACCCGTTTTGGTGACCTGTTCTATGAAGATGACCCTGGGTGGGCTGGTGAGAGGCCAAGAAGAAAAATTTTATTTAGAAAGAAAGATTATTAGTCATAAAATAAGTCCAAGAAGCTAAGAGGGCCTCCATAGGTAAAAGAAAATCAAGCATGGGCTGTGTCTCTGAGACCTCCATTTGTCACTACCAGCAGTGTCATGAGAATGTGAGTACCTAGTGACAAAGTAAGCTCTAAATATTGGACTCTTCTTCATCTCCTCTAAGTTAAGGAAAAACACCTAAATCACTGCAAAATCAAATTAATAACATGGAAAAGAGAAAAGTTTTCCGTTTGTTCTGCTTGCTAAAACCCTGGTGATACCTGCTGGGTTAGTGACAGACCAAAATGCTCTCTGTCTTGGGAAAATGGCATCACACAGCAGCCAGACTTAAAGAGAGCAACATCTGTAGGCTTAGGATTGCCACTGCAGTCACACAAAAATGCACAAGAGAAGAAAGCCATCAGTAAGTCTTCTTAAGGGGAGAAAGGCATAATCCAGGCCAGCTTCTGAGGTAGCTCAGAAAACCTGGCAGCTGTACAAGGAAAGTGAAGAAATTAAGAGAAACACCAGACTGCAAGGGATCAGCTGCAAGAAACACAAACCGCTACGAAAATCTTCTCAATCCTTCTCTAAATAAGACCTTGGGAACAGAGTTAATCTGTATAATATTGATCTAATGTAATAGTGTTGCTGCTCCTGAGTCTATAGGCAGAGAGGACTATGCATGGGACCATAAAAGAGCTGTTGTGAGTCCATAGCTGAACCCAGGACATAGCTTAAACCACGACAATAGCTGTCACAAGGCAGAACATGGAGCATCTCCTGATCTGCACACCACTGAGATGCTCCTTGAAAGAGCTGGCTCAAGAACTGGAGATGAGAAAAGTAAGGCTTTGAGTACAGAGATGGAGCAATTTCTTGTCACCTTGAAGGTGGTAAGGCAGCAAAAGCTACTCCTTAATATTCCTCCCTGAGTATGGACTACTAATACTCACTTTATAGCACAATTTGGCTACATTAGCTTTGCCCTCAATGGACTGCTGCTTGAGTGTGGACATCTAGGCAGAACAGGCCACCTGCCTTTTTCAGTGGTGACATGGTCTTCTCTCCTTTTACTGAGAGCTTCCTTTGTCTGCACCCTTCTAAGGATTTGTGGTACAGGATATATGGGCTTTCACTCCAATGGGAGGAGCAACAGGTGCTCACCACCCTCCATGGGGCTGCACTCACTTGCGCCTCCTATGTCCTGGATGTTTCTCCTCCAAACCCCTCCATAAGATGCTCAAGTACAACACAGCGACTTTAAAGGGTGACAGGGAACAAATAAGCTTTTGATTAAGACAGACAAGTCGAAACAAGCGAAGCCAAGAAAGGAAGAGCTGATGGGTGAACAAAACCAGTGGAATAGAAAAGCGTAGGTAAAGCTCATGCTGTAGTCAGACACCACCTGACTTGTACACCTTTTGTTCCCATGCTGCCCAGAAAAGGCCATTCCCTGGCACGTCACAGCTACCTGAAGGCTGCTGTAATTTATTGTGGGCTGCCAAAAGCCCAGTGAAGCAGCTGCAGCAGCTATTACTGCAAAAGAAAATGAAACCCTGTGAGTGATGTTCCCACTGTCAGGCAGAAAGAGCAGGGTAGGGAACCAGTGCCTGCTCTGTGGCTTTATGGGAACCAGTGTGGCATTTTGCCATGACTGCAGTGATAACCATGAGCTGTTGTCTGCGTTTCAGTTTTTAAAATAGCAGATATTCAGCTTCTGGGCTGTTATATCACTTCGAATGCTCTCACGCTTGGAGGATGCTGGGCTGCAGCATCTAGCCAGAGACAGGTCCTTCACACTACTTACTTACCCCAGCATGTCAGCACAAGTGGCATAAGGAGATATGACTCATACTGAAATTGAGGTGTTTACCTTAGGGGAAACTGTAAGGACAAAAAAACCTCAAACCAACAATAACAGCAACAAAAAAACCCCCCAGATTTAGAAAGCTTTTAACACCATAAATGAAAGGCAAGCTCACCACAACAGAGCTGAGGGTTAAGTGCTGGCTGTGGGAATGTCCCTGGAGGGGAGGATGGTGTGGCAAAGGCAGTGTTTGGAAGGACAGGTGCGGTGTTTCCCCACCAGCCCCGCAGCAGGCAGACCCAGGCAGGATGCAGCTCTGAGCATACAGCTCTGGCTCCCAGCAGGCTTCTCCCACCCTGGGGATGAGTGAGGCAAACTGCATAAACAGTTTCTTGGGTGGAGCAGTCAGCTAGTGATGATTTCAGAGTAACTCAGAAAGCTTTACCTTTTTTCTGCTGTTCCCAGGATGTCAAGGATCACAGAGCCAAAGTTTTACTTGCCGTGACTGTGTTAACTCTGGCCAAGGAAGCTTGTCTGTACCTCTGGCTCTGGATATTAGCAGCTCCTTCAAGTGCTCCAAGGATGCCCTGCAGAGCTCCCACTGATGCTCACCTGCTCCTCACCACTGGTGCGGAGGTTAAATGCAGAGAACCTGCCCATGTCCCTGAACTCTGCTGAATAGTGCTTGGTTTTATCCCTTTCCTGAGAACTTTCTTTGCTGCCATTAGAAGTGCTGTTTTCCCATGAGCACAAACAACTTCTGTTCTTTCTGCAGGAGAGCAACAAGCCGTGCCTGGCAGCTCTCCAGGGCCAAGAGTTGCTTCACAGAAGAGAGGCAGGCAAGACAGCAAAGGTATGAGTGACACTCCAGCCATCACACCCAAGGAGGAGAGGTCCCTCTGGGCCTCGCTTCGAAGAAATAGCTCAGAAAACACCATAGAAGAGCACGACCAGTGCCCTAGAAGGTGCCTGGCATCTCTGCAGAGGCAACGTCAATAGGAAGGAGAGGATGGCTCGGGAAGAGCAGAAAGTTTTTCACACTGTGTTTAGATGGTACTTGATGCCTCTATAGCGCCACATTTAAAATGTTCAGGTCTCTGCAAGCTGTTAATGAGCTTTATGCCATTCATTATTGCAGCTTTCCTTTACAGCCAAACAAACACTGTTGTGAGTGGGCTGCATGCGGCACCTGAGGAAGGTGATGTGCAGAACCATGTTGGCTCCTGATGTGGGTTGAGCCCACGGACATGGCAGTACCTGTGTGGAATCATTGTGCCAGAGCAGTGTGGCAGATTTCAGGCTTGCATTCCTGGCCCTCAGACATCAGTATCTATCTCTCCTTTCTGGCAAAGACTCAAGGCTTGCTCAGGGAAAGCCTGGGATGAACTTAATGCTGCCATAAGTGCCACCACTTTCTTCCCCACAGGTTTTGAACTCTGCTGAGGCTCAAAGCTCCCCAGCAGCTGGGGTAGCCAGCTATGGAGGACTGCCTGACGATCTTCCTCTTTCAGTGCTTGCTTTTATTTGTGTATTTATGCGCATTTTCATCCCATACTGGGTAAAAGTTGAGGTGTCTTTGTCATCAATTGAGAGAGGGTGAGGCTTTGTACAGATGCTGAGAGAGAAGGAAGCACAGTTAGACTGAAGGACAGTCAATAGCAATTTTGAAGAAAAACAATAACAATTTCAACCATAGCTGACATCCTGTTTGGAAAGACAGCAGGAATATTCATTATGTTTTCTGCCAGAATGGCCAGGTCCTGGTTTATTGATGTTATTTTGAAGATGACAGAAGAGCATATTAATGAAATGAGAATACCTGAAATGAGAATCTGGGCTTTAAGAACAGCAGTTGACACATTCTGAGGGACAGAGTGATTGAAATCAATCATATTTTATAACTCACAGCAATCTCTGTAAGCAACTCGAAGATCCACCTGCCCTACTACCATCAGTTTTCCCTCAATGGCTGCAATCCAGCTGCCAAAGGCAGCTCATCTCAAGTTATCCTTGAAGTAATGGTGGCAAATGAACAAAACCATATGACCACTCCACCCCATCATCCTGGCTGTTGATGTTGATGCTAAATAGTATAAATAGTATAAGCCTCAATATCAATCCTTGAAGACAACTGCTCGTAACAAGTTGCCAGTTATACTTTCAGTGGTTGACCCTTTCACCCTAATGACCCAACCAGAGGAAGCTGTCTTGATGCTCTCCTCTCTTCTTTTCCAATTTCTGTTTTCTTCCATGCATAGTTTTTTACCTGGTTACTATTGCATGTGAAGGTGGGGAAAACGACTGACAGAATGTGCAAATGTATCCCAACATCACAGGTTTTTCCTTTAAAGTAATATCTCCATTTGTATGTCTGGCAGCACTGCCTGTGCAATTCCCTTCTGGTTTATTAACACCATCAGCAGGAGACATCAAAAATTCCTAAGAAATACAAAAAACATGACAGTTATCTCAGCAGGTACCAGCCTCACATGCAAGGCACATATTCTTCTCTATTGCTAAAGCCAGGAAGAGGCTGATTAGTTCTTACCAATTTATTTGCATAAATACACACAAAGATCCCACTCAAGAGACTCAACAAATTACATTGTTGTTTACCAGTGGTCCAAGGGCAGGAGAACACCACCCCCCCCCAGCACAGCATAACTGAGCTCTGACACACAGAGGCCGTCTAAAGCATTCAGCTCCATGCCACGCAGGGTCCCACGCTTCCACTGAGGTCATTAATCAGTGCTTTGCTGTCATGGTGATGTGGGACAGAGCTGAGGGGAGAAAGTGTGAGATCAAAGGTGCCGATTAGTGCACGAGCATGGGGTACGAGCTCCTTCCCACTGTGATAGGGACTGGGGCTTCATTCTTGCTTGTCTGTTTAAAATGTTGACTTGTGCTACCCATTCATGCAACACATGTCTTACCAGATGCACTGGTGGAGCTGATGGTGATCTGAGCTGCCTGCTGTCAGGTGTACAGCCACAGCCTGAGCTGTGGCACCGATACTCCACCTGTGACTCCTTTTGTCAGCAAAAAGTGACAAGGACAGCATCTTTCTAAATCCAGAGAGATAAGAACCACCTCTGTAGTCTCATGTATTTGTGTATGGCAGCTTTTTACCATATACAGTTACCATGCCTGCACTTATGAAGTGCAAAACATACAAGTATTAAGCACAAGCATTTTGTTATTTCCACAATTTTTTTCTCAGCAAAGATACACCCATCTTATATCAGGATGAAGTCAGAGACTTGAAGGAATTAATTTTCAGTCCACACTGTGCTCTGAATCAGTTTTGAATAAGCAAAGGCTTCTTATCCAAGGTCCTCACTCTGGGCATGCAAAGAATCATGCGGAATACAGGGATGAAAGTCTCACCATGCCTGGGCTGGTGTATGCTCTTCATCCAATGTGGTCAAACACAACCATCTCCTCAGCTGTGTCGGCTTTAGTTGGCTTTGAGGCAGCATATTGGAATGTGAAAGTACTGGGATCAGGAGAAGATACGTGCAGGGATGTGAGGAAAGTAATGCAGACATCAGCACGCTGCTGCAGCTGCCGCAGTTCAAACCTCAGCCAGCTCAAATGCACACGCCAGCTTGCTCACATACTCAGCCTGAGAGCTCATCTGAGAGAGGTGTGTAATTAATTAATTAGTCAATAAAAATATACACTTGGTTATTGTTTGTTGGTCTGCAGTCATCATACAGAGCTGTATTTACCCAACACCACTAGAAAGCCACCACCAGAAGACCTGACTCCACCCTGCTGACTGCCAGCCTCAGCAGAGATGGCATCAGCTGTAGGGACTTCTGCACACTTGCATGACCAGCTGCTCTGCCTTTTGGGAACTGTTGAACCTGTCCAGACCTTTGCTTTACAAAGATACTTCTTTAAGACATAGATCTGTTTTTTTCAAGCAAATGGATGCCTTGAAAACCACCTGGAAAAGTAGTGCTCAGTCCATTCTTCCTCTTGCTGTATTGGCAGAGGGATGGCAGATCATCTTTTTCCATCAGCAAGAGTTTAGCAAAGTGGAGCTAATCACTCCTCTGCCCAGTGCTCCTTTTCCCACCTGCACAGGAGGATCAGCTGAACTGATGAGCCTGGAAGCTCCTTGGAAGATACAGAAAAACACGTTACTTCTGTGTCCCCATGCTTCACAACTGAGGCTGCAGTAACAAAACCTTTTTAATCCTTCCCATTATCTTTACCTTGAAGAATGTTGTAATATTCCTTAATAAGTTTTAATTTAGATAGGAACATGCTCCTGAATGGAGTTCTTCTGATGCTTTAATGTACTCACTCAACTGTAATATTTAGGAAACTGGGTTTTATATATCAGCAACATATACCTCTAATTCAAACTTAGTGGAAAGGGGATCTAAAGTGAGTTTCTGAAGCTGTTCAATAAATGCAGTTAGGACCAAAAAGAAGTTGTTAGCTTGCTGCGAAATAGCCAGCCCAGAACTTGTCCTTAGAAGTTCTGAGTTCCCTTTATCAAACCCCTCAGCGAACAGGAATTTGTTGCATCTTTCCAGAGCAACAATGGTCATCACCTGTGCTCAGTGTTTTCTGACGATTTTATTACGCCCATGGTAGCATTTTTAATATATGACTCAATGTTTTCCATGACTTTGCTTCTGCCTCATCAAATGGAGTTGGAGTTGATTATATTATTTACGGTTCAAATCCAGCCAGAGTTTTCAGTGTGTATTGCATGAACTTGGTACACATGATTTCCCCAGTAATGAACTAATTGCTTTGGATGGGGCATGCCTTCAAGCATAATTCTTGGAGTGTCTCTGCCCTCTTTGCAAGCCTCGTCATACATAAATGTGCCTTGTCATACAGATGAGAAATTGAAGATGTTTGTACAAATTTGGAAGAGAGATGGCAAGCTGCCATATCATCTCTGGCTGTAAAGCACAGCAGAGGCTTAAACTGACCACAAGTCATCGGACCTGAGGCAAGAGAAACTCCTTGGCCCTGTTTGACACTGGAGGTCAAACTGGAGACAGCAGCTGTGCTTAATTTGAGCCCGATCATTTATGAATCATCTAACTTACCCTAAGGAGAGCCAGACCTGGTCAGTCTGCAGAGGGAGAGTCTTTATAGACCAACATGAGTGACTTGTGGGAGATGACTCTCTCCTGCTGAGAATGCAGATGTCCTGGTGGAGATGCAGGCAGCACTGTACTGAAGAAAACACTAAGTTCAGCAGACCTAGTTGTCTGTACAGTCCTAAGGAGAAATACTAGACCTTACGGTGTATTTAGATCTACAATGTCTTCTGCCTCTGTAACACCAAGGTAGGACTAAATCAGAGCCCAAGTCTAGCACAGCTGATCTTAATATATGTTTATGTTGGGGTCACCACTTCCATTCTGAAAATAAAACAAGTATCGTTTAGCCAGTGTACATTTTCCAACATGCCCATTTTGTGTGTCCATTACACCAGGTGGCTAAGGAGCGTGGCCAGCAGTGCCCTGCAAACAGTCTCCTGCTTTTATTTTGGAGTGCTTCAGGTTCTAAGATGGTGGCTTAAAGTTTTTAAGTCTGCATACCTACTAACTCCACCCTGACTCCTGTTTCAAACATCAAACCAAATCCTACTCTCTACCCTTCCCTCTCTTTTAAAAGGATGATTGAGAAGATCCTGTACAAGCTGAAATGGATGGAGTTTTCCTGGGAGAGTTTTCCTGGGAGAGTTTTCCTGGGACAGTTTTCCCAGCATCTCAAGGGACCTAGTTCCTGAGAGCTGGCCGGCCTGAGAGGCAGCAGTCTGCAAGGGTGAATAAATCCTCATAGATTAAGAGAATAATATTCTGAATCAGTGAAAGAACAAAAAGAAGGCCTTTAAATTTATTAAGTTGCATGATAAATTGTACCTGTAAGGGATTCACAGTGATTATAGCTATTATCTCACTGGTATCTCTTCAGGTATTATGCAGGAAGCTACTTTATTAGGAAGAGAGATGATTATTTTTTGAGGTTATTCTGTTTGTTTCATCCACTTCACATACTGCATGCTGGTAAGCCATGTTGAAGAAAATTGTTAGTGTTGTACCACAAAGTCATTAAAAGTTAAAACAAGACACAGAGCAGCCTGTCCTTATCTGTGTTATTTCTGCACTTCTACTTGGCCTACCACTGCACTGTGGGAGGAAAAGATCCTGGGACAAAACCGTGTGTGACCAGACCACAACACACCCACATCTCCAACAGGGCTGAAGCAACCAGAACTGGTCAGTCCTTTCTTCTGGGAACCCTATTAGGTTAAACATGCAGTTTTCTACATTTTTAAACAGAAAAGGCTTCAAGCAATTCATTTGATTAGACAGCAGTGAGCCTCCCCTCCCATGCCCCCCATCTGCCTCTGTGGGGCTGAGCTCCTGTATTTGGAGCCAGAGTGATGGTCTCCGGACCAGAACACTGACAACAATGCCCTACTGCAGCAAAGACTGCTACCTCTAAAAGGCAACTCAGATGCTCAAACCACAACCCAGCTACCTGGAAGGTTTGAGAGTTGTGAGCAGGCTTAGCTCTCTCTTCATCCTTCACCATCCCTTGTGCCTGCAGGTGCTGAAACCTGCACCTTGCAATGGCCATGTTTACTTATTATTTTGGGATGCTGCCAACTTTGGAGAAGGTTAATGAAGGAAAATAACATCCATAGCAATTTATAAGTGAGCTAATTCTAGAACAGATTTTTGTGGGTGAAGACCAGGTATATCTGTAGATCAGCATCTCTCCAGATGTCAAATTCTAACCATCTGCTATTGGCAATGGCAGAAAAAAAAAAAAAACCATCCTTAAAAAAGTAATCTCTTGTACAGGAAAGCACATAGCAGCCCAACTATATAGGGAGATATCAGCTGTACTGTCTAAACCAAAACTTAGGAAACTGACTGGAAAAGCACCTCACAAAGCTCTTGTTTTATTTGAGTTTCTGTGTATCAAGTACCAGGCAGAAGAATGATATGAAAACCTGTCATTGAAAAGTTACTTGTTCATTTTTAAGAACATGCAAGTCAAGCTGGTGAATGTCTTTGCTGGAATACAGACATTAATCCAGGGCATTGTCATGTAGATTTAAATCTTTTTATTGCAGCCCACTGGCTCTTTTCAGTAGCCTTCTTTTGAATTACCTCTGTAGCAGTGCACTAAGTGCCAGTCAGCTATGTCACCTAAACCCTGAATAGGCAGTACTCCCACTTGAGTGGCAGCAAAACCCTCATGTGGTCTAAAGGGATTTTGCTGCTGCAAAGATGTCTGAGGACTGAGTCCACACATCTGAAATAGAAAACTGGAAATGAACTCTTCAGGCTGACAGTGAAGAAAAGAAAAAAAAAAAAATAGGAAAAAGAAGGAAAAAAATGTTCCTGTGAACTGTACATCGCTGAGCATTCAACTGTATTTTTAGCAAGGATTCCTATGACTTTTGTGGCCAGACATACCTTTGTGCATGTTCTCCCCCAACACATACATACACAGATACTCAACAGCATGCTGTATTTTTCTGTAGTTGTCAGATCCCACAGATTACAAATAACTTTACTAATGTATTATTACTGCCATTATTCAAGCAGCTCCTTCTTTAGAAGTTATGAAATATGGATCATGAGAAGAATCTGAATAAGCACATATTTTCTTTGTTATGTTAATGGCCTGGCTGGAGTCCATCAAAACAGGCTTGTGTGTGCGGCTGATTGTTTCATTTCAGAACTCTGGATACTTTATACATACAGGCTAGAAAGAGGGAACTCAGTGTAGATCTGTTCATTTGGTGCTACCTCAGCCAGGACAAGAGCCTTGTCTGAAAACTGTTCTTTAATCAAGACATTCTTGCACTAATGAAAATAATTTCATAATTGGCACTTGGAGAAAAATTCTCCAAGCAACAGGCAATGGGAGAGGTGTCTTGGGATTTTTCTATAAAATAGCGTATTTCTTATGTTTATCAAAGCCTAATCCAGTGATAAGAGATGATTCAGTAAAGTTACAAGATCACATGGATGAGCCAGTTACTCTAAAAAGTTCTAGTTCCTGTGATGTGAAAACTTACCCAGACAATGAAAACACAGTTAAAGCACAATCTAAAGAGATGGGTCACATTGCTAAAGGTTGCTCACTAAATCCTTTCCAGGGATGCCCACCACCTTGGTTTATGAAAACTGATGTAAATAGAATTTCCTCCAAGATTCAGAGCATTTTTGGCCTGATTTGAATAACACAGCAGAATCATTTTTCACACCTCCTGTTTTGGTGACCTCACTTGGTCTGCATCCAGGACTGTAACTGTGTTTTCTCAGACCCTAAACTGTTATGAATCTGGTAAAAAGACCACCATGAACAATTTTTTCCCAATAGGGAGCTGGGCAGACTCTACAGCTGAGGCCCATGAGATGCTGGTTGCATTCATCTGGATTAGTAAAAGAAACTACCTCAGACAATCTCTGTTGACACACGTGATGTTCACCTCTTCACGTGCACTTGCAATGAACCATAATAAACATCTGATCAGAGCCTCCTGTTCCCAGTGCTACGGGAATTTAGGCTGGTAAGCACACCAGCAGCCTCCACTTCTTCGTTTTACTGACATGGATTGGAGCTTGTGAGAGCCTCCCCACTGCCAGCCCTGACACAGCAGCACTGTGCACAATCACACAGGATGCATGGAGCTTGAGCAGCCAGAGCACTGAGCTCCCTCACTCTGTGCAGTGATCACATTTCACATCTGAACTGGACAAAGTGCATTTGGGTTGAGTCTCCTGTCTGTAACTCCGCCTTTTGCATCTCTTCCAAAACTGACAACAAAAGTGCCCACTAACATTAGTTGTGATATTAATACCTCTTAGAGACTAAGTACCTAATTGGAGTATGTCAACATATTGCCTCACCACATCTAGGCTACCAAAAAACTTGCTGCTCAGGGAGGAGTTCAGGGAGGAGGAGGAGGGAGGACTGCTGCTCTAAGCATGTAAGGTACAAACAAACCCCTGAATCCTCTTTCCCTGTCCTGTCCTTTATTCTTAAGCCAGAAGTAGTTTCTGTCTTTCTGAGCACAATGCTAAGTCATCAAAGCTCTTATGCCTGCCAAACTGCTCACTGAAGATGGAGTTCCTTTGAGCAGTGCTCCTCTGGAGCCATTGCCTGCGCAAAGCACAGTGCTGACACTACACCTGGTAACCACACAGGAGAACTTGATCCCAAGGATTTACAAGCTGTGGGATCTGGCTTTATACCCCTGTCTGATGTCTGAATGTGAGTGACCTTAGATCCAGGATCCCAAAAGGAGGCATTCCACCTTGGCACCTAAGATAAGCAGACACAAACCCTTGAGCTATAATAGTGCAAACCAACTGATGAATTCTCTCACACAAAAGTTTCAGAAGACATAAATACAAAACTTTTGTATTTACTCACTTTGGGGCTGGCCAGAACTCATGTGTTTAAGGGAGGCACCTGGAAGTAACAAGGGAGAGAAGAATTGAACCCAAGTTAGACCTTTTACCCAAAGTAAATGCTGTCTGCTATGCCAAGACTGCAGCTTCACCTGCCACATCCTGCCTGCCTGCCTGCCTGCCCTTTTCTTCTTGCAAGATCCCAGGCTGGAGCTGGCAGAGGCAATCGAAACTCTCTGTCTGAGCCATCCTAAGGGTGAGGAGCTCTCTTCAAGGGAGTTATCCTACTCAGGGAATCTGGTAGTCCATAATCACCAGACTAATGTTTATTGTAAATTAAGGCAGAATCAGCCAGGCAGAAAACTCTGGTGGCTGAACATTCCATGCATTATAAATAGGAGTTGCCTCATACAACATGAAATAACCAGGAAACAATAGGATGTTCCCTGCATTGTAGGATGTTCCCTATGAAGACTCATTCCATGCACCTGAAGGAAGCACACACAGTAATAGTATCATATAGTTTACGATCAATGTTTGGGCTTCAAAGACAAATTCAGCTCCTTATTCTTGGCTGCTCTTGGGTGAAATTGAGCTTGGTTTTCACTTCCTGCACTAGAGAAGGAACAAAGCCTCATGCATTGTTCATTTTTTATCAGTGGGGAAGAAAAATAAACAGATTTCAATTTAACATTTCCCTGGGTCCCATTCATATCAAAATGCCATTGAGCCTGTTAACAGATTGAGACTTAATGACATACTCAGACCAATGGAACCACACAAATCTGACTCAAGGTTTCTCCAGGGTCAAAAGAGAGTCCCAAGGACCAGGCTGTCAGCAGAATGTATGATGGGGATGACAGTGATTTTGGTTTCCAGGGTGGTCTCCCCATCTTCTGCTCAATTTCACCCAAGTCCGTCTCCCAGATCTGCCTGTCCAGGGTTCAGGCACAAGCAGATAAAACACTAAGACAAAACTCACTTGAAGACCACTGCTACCCCAGCTGTCTGCAGCTTAAAGCAGCAGAAATCAGCTGCTAAGGGAAGAGGTATACCTCTGGAGACAAGTCAGATGCCTGACATTAATGAGTTCTGTCACTGGTTTTTAATACTTACAACAGAAAACTGTGTTGTAACCACCACCGCGGTGCTTGAGTCACATCTGGACATAGCGATCTGCAGGTTGGGTACTCCTGGGAGATATAACATCCTGCCCCACCTGGGATGGGAAGCCACACAGGATCACCAGCAGATGTGAAAACACATCAGTCCAGAGCTCCAGGAGGGATAACTGAACAGAGCCTGTCACTTGCATGCTCTCCCTCACCTCCCTGTTGCTGTAGCTGACATCATGCCTCCCTAAGCACTCTCCCCCCAGCTTTTAAAAAAGCTCTAGGCATTCACAGCCAACTGTCTTTGAAGCTCCCCTGACCTTCCCATGCATGTACAACACTTGCAGGTGTCTGAAGTGATGAAGTGAGTGGTCTGCAAGTGTGAGCAGCCAGGTCAGGAGTCTTCACTGCAGCAGTTCTACTTAAGTGGTATGAAAATGGCATTCCTGCCAGTAAATACCATTCTTCCTCGTTCTCCACAGGGAGATCACAGTCTCATCACATTTCTAAGGATTCTTCATATTTTTTCCTCACTTCTCTTTACGTCCCAGGTATCCAACCTTTGCTCATTCATAAAAAACACTGAGCAAAATCACACTCAAGGTAATGAGTATGAAGCTTTGCTCTCCCTATTTGCTACAGTCTATAACTTTCTAATTCCTCCTGAATGACAGCAACAAGAGAGGGTCTCATTTTATTTGCAGCCATGTGTGGGGTAACCCACATTCCCTGCCAACCATTGGGGTCTTCACAAAATGCCCTTTAGTGTCTTCAATCCCTGGCCTAAGGACAGAGTTCATCCAAGTCATAAGCAAACACAGCATCAGCTCAGCTAAAAAACAGATAAGCACCTTCCAGACAGGCAAACTGGAGGCAGATCGCATTGCAGAACATCCAGTGGACACATAACCATGACTCTGTGCTGAGGAATCTGCTATCATTGCCCATCACTGGCTCTACTGGTTTATATCACTTGCCAGCTTGACACCATATCTCAAGAACTGATGTGGTGTATGAAGAACCTCAAAGTCATAGCAAACAAGGATGTACCCAACTCTACCACACTTGGTGGGAGTTAGGCAGGAAGGACCAGACAGTTCAAATGCTCCTGCTGTACCATGTGCTACATGGCTTCACATTACCTCTCAGGATCAGCACAGGGCCCCTCAGATCTGGAGATGACAAATGTGGCAAATTTAGCCACTCAGGACGTGTGGCTGCAACTGCAGCATGAGAAGCGCATGGGACCCTGCCCCCTCCCTCAAGATATTAATGGCAAATGTGAAGATTACACCTCAGTAAATCTGTCTGATCATTCACAGATTCATAGAGCAGGGATTATTTTTTCAGTTTGTACTCTCCTTTATCTTTGAGTGTCCTATTTCTATTGTCAGTGGTGCTATCCATGAGCATTTTTAAGGCCTCAGGAGATAAAGTCATTCTATAATATCCTACACTCTTTAAATCTAAAAGGACGTTTTATATATGGCTAGGGATTATTATGAAACATACACGTCTGGTCTCAAACCTAGTCTTGGAAAACTCTCGTATACCTCCCCTAAAGAGTAATAATCAGCTATAGACTGGAAGTTGGGGACAGAGTGTTTTTTCATTCTGAAAACAGGTCTCTTCCGTGAGACTAGCAATGTGTATTCCTACTTAACAACAAAATCTGTTGTGGTTTTTTTTATTTCACTGTGAAGCCAAAAGATAGCATTCAGGCTTCAGCTGGTTTGGTTTTCTTCCACAGCACAGTCTGAAACAGTGTTCTGAAAAATGGAAATGGACATTTTCTCAGTGATAATCAAAGGAACTCATAATTTCACAGAGACCTTGTGACTTTGTCATCTGTGTATAACGAAGAAGCAATAGAAACAGCATGTATTCTGCTACTGATGCTTTCAGTGTGTCAACCTACTCACCTATATGTACACCTAACATTATCCTGTGCATTTTGGATCAAACAATATTATTTAGCAAATCTATGGGAAAAGTGTGGGACAGAAAAACTGAAACGTGGTATAATCCTAATAACTCAGTAATCTCACATAGTTCTTATCACAGTCTCTCCACTCATTTGATTTTGCTGCTAAATCCTGCACGCTTTCTCAGGCTACTTATCCTTGCAGGCTGGAGGTCAGTTTGCAATCAGAATGGCAGATTCTTCTCTGATAGCATGCCCAATGCAAGGGAGATTCCCTGCCTTCAGCAAGTATTTTAAATGAGATTATTGATTTCACTTTGCAAGCGAATCAAAGTAGATCACCTGACCAAGAGCACTGGGATTTCATTTGAGGAATAAGGACAAAAGGTGAAGGTTTTTCTGTGGAGTGATGAGCAGAGCAAGCAAAGAAAGACTCCTCTAGTTTTGAAACTCCCAATTCTGCCTTGGACATTGCCAGAGAAAACAGGGAGTAACAGAAACCGCAGTTCTTTTTAGAAGCTAGCTGAGCTGTAGTTGTTTAAAATGATGCAAGATTTTCCTTAACACATTGACCTGATACAAGATTACCCTCTCTATGTTGGCTATCAGATCTAGGTGCTAGCACCTTCTGCTTTAGGTGCAAAAGGGCCTTCATCTCTGAGTCTATGGAGCATGTGGAAGGAAGGCAAAATTATCTGAAATACAGGAGAGCCCCAAAAGGAAATTCTGCTGTGAGGTTTGACATATAAACTGTCGCACTGTCTCAAAACATCTGCCCTGGGTAAGCTACTGGAGAAATACATGTAGAAGAAGGAACAGTTACAGGCTAAGCGCAGTTTTGCAAAAAGTCATTCATTTTGGAAAAACCAATACGGTCTCTTCACGGGGGATATGCTTCCATAATTACTGTTAGATTACGGGTCATTTCTACCCCACAAGCCAGTGCCTGGCACCAGACTTACTTGGGGGTAACAGACTGTCAGCAAACCCCAAGATGCTCTGCCCCCAGGTTTCTGGAATAAGTGACAAAACTCCAGGCTCCACAGAGCTGGGCTGGTTTTCCTGCTGCAGCACAGTTCACATCAAATGCATGATGCTTCCTCCTGCCAGACTAAAGGCAGTGCCTTTCAACGCCTGTTTCTGTTTAGTGAATGCATGCAGTTCTCTTCAGGCCCTGAAGAAAGGAGACTAAACTCAGCAATACAGCAGCACTGCCTGCCCCAAGCACAGCCCCCCATTTGTAAATCAAAATGACATTCCCAGCCAAACTCTTCCATAGTTATAAAGGGTAGAGGGGGAGGAGCCTTCAACCTCTCTACAGATTGGTGGCTGAGGCACTCCAGCCTGCTGGGATTCAACATACCCCAAGCTGCAGCAAGTGAGCCCAAAGCATCAAGATGGAGAGGAAAGCAGAGCTGTGGTTCCCCCAGCTACTCTGTCTCTTGAGAGCCTGGCTCTGTTCCCCAACATAATTTCTGTCACCTTGAAGAACAATTCAAACAACTCCAGTGACATGATCAACAGAGTATGAAAAAGATCCAGAGGGAATTCAGTATGTTGGTGCCATGGAGGCATAAATGCACTCACTTTTCTCAGTTGTTCCCATACTCCGCTGCCTCCCATTGCAGACAGAGGGGCTCTGAGCACCAGCTCCCCTTGCAGTAGCAGGGAAAGCACAACTCACCCTAACGTATTTTCTGCAGTTGCTGCGTTTGGCCACTGATGGTCCCCTTTGGAGAAGGCAAACCCAGAAATATTTCACTATTTCACATTGCTGTGCACTAGAAATAACACCCTCCACCACCACAGGAGTTAATTTCCACACACAGTCATTGGGTTTTGACAGTTTCAAAAAAGAAAAAATATACCTCTGTGTAGTGTAAGACAAAAGCACAGGAAAAAAATCCCTGTTATTGTCTACAGTTTTGTTTGATCATGCTTCTGCTTTGCTACTTATGTCATTTACAAACTGATCATAACAATGAATTCATTTATCGTTTACTTGAATAGTGTAGCATACTGAGTTTCATTAGAAGTACCCAGAAAACATTTCTATTCAGATAATCCTTTATGGCCTTAATGTTCAAAGATCAATTTGTTTCACAAGATGAAACAGAGGTCAGAAATTCAATGCAATATGACAACACTCTGTTATTCCATTTATTATTATGGCAACGTGCACTGGTACCACAAGTGTTAAGACTTGCATAAACATTCCAGTTTTAAATCTTATTTTTAGAGACCTGCAGCTCAGTCATAGAGATTTGCTGTAGGCAGAACTTGTCATACAAATATTCAGCCTAGAACCAATTTTCTTCAACATGTTTTAACATCTTCCAAAACAAACAAACGCCTCAGCACTTTTAAAAACACAGTTCTCTGTATCTTGATCAAGACACAGAACTTGATTCAACAATGAGCAGCTCTAGTTTGAAGCTAATCTAAAGTATAATGACATTAAGTGAACTGAGTTACTCTAGAAGTAAACTAGAACAACACATCAGTAGACCAGGCTCAAAGTCTTTCTTTATTAGGTACCTTGTTAGAGCCTCCACTAGATTCTGCTTTAACAGCAGCTTGAATCCAGCTGAACACTGCTTCCCATAATAACTTGTCTGAAAAGGATAGACATCCTGGGTTATAAAAATCTGTTTCCAGGTATATGTGATCATATATAATTTGCTGAGGCATGCTGCAATGCTTCAAACTTGTCTCAGCCAAGATAAGTTAGGTAGGTTCATCTCAAATCTCCTGTTCTCATTTAGTCAACATGAAAAATCACCTTTGAGGGATCATACCTTCTGTAGAACACAAAACAGGACTGAGTTCAAATAATCCAAACACTGATCTTGCTTGCTAGCTAAAGGAGGCCAGGACGTTTCTCATTTTGTTCAAGATGTTCATAAACATTCATTTAAACATTAAAGGCAACAGAAGCAATGAACAATGAAAAACTCTGGAAAACAGACTATGCTGCAGAGCTCCATACCTGAGCTCCTTTTTCAGTGCTCCTTTCCTGATGAAGAGAAAGAGGCCTGTCACTGGGTGACTCTCTTCAGAGAAGCTCTGTGATACCATTCAGCTGAACCACCCTTTGCAATACCTTGTTTTCTTTCTTCAGCTTTTAAGAAAATGTACATGATGGAGTCAGACACAGGAGGCTTCATCCGGACAGATCTTCCTTGGGAATCTGTAGTAGAAAGACAAGTGACAGTCTGCTACCCAGCACCCTTCTCGGATTTGCAGCAAATAGCAACATCGTGTTTGAAAACAGTCTCAAACTAAAGAAGGTTATTTTCCTTTCAGTAACCGCACTCCTCAGGGAAGTTTGAGCTAACGTACATCTCACAGAAGGCCTACATCTGTGTTTCGTACTTCAGCTTCTGCCCAACACCAACGTTTTTGACTGTGTCTATCAGGACCATGTGTGCGTCTGTGGATGTCTTTACCCTTGTTGCCATCTCCACGGATGACATAAATAGCAAAGCATCTCCTGCCCTCAAACCATAGCCAGGCAAAATCCCAGACGTAACAAAAAGAAAAAAGTATTGCTGCATCTCCAGGGAGCATTTGGTTTGGTGGGAAAAGGTAGGAAAGTGGCAGGAACTAGTTATGCTGCATGTCCCTGTATATATGGGGTAACTAACCGTACTGGTAAAGCTTCAATTGGAAAACTATTCAGTTTTGGACTTCCAGTACAAAGTGAATGGTAATAAAGTGCAGAGAGAGCAGCGGGGTGCTGCCAAGATGGTCAGTGCCATAAGCATGTGGCCAAAAAGGGGCAGCTGAGACAACTGGGCTTGTTCAATCTTGTTTAGTCTGATAAAGAAGAGACTAAGGGATGATTTAATAGCAGTCTACAACTATTTGTAGGGTGTTTACACACATGAAACAGCCAAAATCTTGGTACTGCCAGATGATTACAAGGGGCAACAACCACAGACTGCATCTTGGGTGGACATTAGAAAAAACCCCACATGTTATTGGGGATAATACAGGGTACCCATGGAGGTTGGGGAATGGCAGCTCTCAGAGGTTTATAAGACTTGGCTAGATAAAGCCATACATAACCTGGTATGGTGACAATGCTAGTTCAGGAGGTTGGACAGGAAGACTTCCAGACATTTCTTCCAGCCAACATTTCTGTCACAAACTATAAGTCCTGTTAATTGACAGTAACTGAAACAGCTTCAAAAGAAAATGTGATTGCTCACAGGGGAGGAAAAAATGTCTATGTATGTATGAAAAATAGACTCTGGACCCTGTAAATCCATACAGCCAAATGAGGAAAATGCACTTAGAGATGAAAGAGAGCGTTTACTTTTCTGGCAATGTTGCCTTAGTAAGTTTAAGGTCATCAGATAATTTTAAGAGAATAGAAGCAGCCTCATTAAAAAAACAGAGTACTCCCTATTACCTGCTTGGAGTTGGAATATAAAGCCACAAACATACGAAGTTCATTGAGGAGGGCTTTTTAGAAAATACAATACCTGATGCATATTGGAGGTTAAATATACTTTCAGAGGGATACCCCTTCAGCTGTACAGTCGACTGCTTTGGATGCCAGAAAAGGTACTTCGTACATATTGAATATGACTCCTATGTTTGCTTCCAAAATAACCTAGGAACCTTGAATTTATTTTCCTGCCACTAGGCAAAGGTCTCCAGTCAAGTTTTGAATCATCTCAAGGCTTCCGTGATAGTTTTTTAAAAACTAAAACCACATAAAAAATAAAAACTAATAGTATTTATGCAGTGAGGAGCAGCTGGCCAAGGAATACGGCTTCCCCCCCAAAAGAGCTGAAATTTCTTGTGCTGCTTCTCCCTGTAATGACTTTAATGAGATAAAGCTGTTTACATTTTTTTCAAACCCACTTTGTTTCCTGCATTTCCAGCTGCGATCCACGGTTTGTGCTCAGTACTGGTAACATCAGATTATCCACATTATCATTATATGACCACAAGCTAAGGTTTCGAAAACTTAGGTAAGCAGGAAGGATAGCATCTCTTGTCTTACGTAGAATCATAGATAACAAGGTCAGAAGGGACCTCACAGATCATCTGGTCCAACCTTATTTGGCAAAAACTTGGTCTAGACAAGATGGCCCAGCACCTTGTGTCTGCTCACTGTTTACTCCATGCATGTTTTGTGTGATGGACAGTTTAAAAGGCCACAGGAGGACAGCAGAAAGGCAGGCTGCTTTGCTCTGGCATGGAAGCAAGCAGCGTGGTGCAGCACATGGAGCAGGAGAAAGCCACTGGAAGAAGGAGAGCAATAGAGAGCAGGAAGCCTGCAGGCTGGCTGTAGACTTGAATGAAACAAGAGACTTGCCTGTAACAAAAAGACACACAAATAACCTGCAAGTTGCTGGGGAAAATGACACTTTCCTTGGGTGTCAGATGGGACCATGCAATCTGGGAAGCTGCTCAAAGCTACATGGTACGAGCAAGAGGAAAAATCTAGCCCTCATAGGCAGAGAGCAAAGATTTAGTTGTGAACACCAGGAAAAAAACCCCGTCTCCACAGAAGATCAGAGTATCTCTGTCAGCAATTACCTTGCTTTCATCTGTATACCCATCAAATCAAGCATTAGAGGCTGGACACCCTTCTGATATTTCAGGCATATTCCCTTCAAGGAAAAGGTGCAGGTGTATCTGTGCCTCTGAGCATCTGAGATTCCTGTCAGCACAGTTTAGCAATTTCACTTCCAGTCACAACACTAAGGGGTTCATACCATTAACAGTAAGTGAGCATTTCCATGTCACTTGAAAAAAATGCAGCTTAGGTATTCTTGAGAACTTTCCTAGAGATGAAAAATACTGATTTTTATGGATGGAATTTGTAATATTTCTTGTAAAACGTGTGGGCAAGTCATTATTACCATACGGTTAGCCATTCACTGCAATGTGGCTTGCCATCTGCATGGCTTGTCAGAGAACCTGTGGTGCATTCAGGAATTATACACCGGCCTGTTAAATACGCAAGCCCACTTATTTCTCTCTAGGAGAATTCTTAAAGCATCTCTACAACATTATATAAATATTGTAAAGGACACTCATTGTGCTATCTGAAGACTGATTTCACTTTCTCGCCTTAGATTTCTTTCAGAGACTCTTCTATTTTATGTTTGGTTTAGACAAAAAAGAAAATCAGCAGCTGATGAACTCTGGGTTGCTCTGCAATAACAAACTAGAACAGACTGGGGAGGAAGGTACCAACACAGCCTGAGCAAGAATTCACACTTCAAGAATCCAAGAGGATTTTATGCATGAACCTTAATAAGGCTGTTTACAGATGATGAAACTCTCCCATCAGCATCCCTTTAAAGTTTCTCTGTATAAATATCAACAATCTTGCTGGACAATTGGCGAGACGTTAGGAGGCTTACTACATGCTGGGCTCTGAAGCTATCTAGTTTTAAAAAGCAAATGACTCATTTAATAGATATGGTTCTGTTGAAGGAACATTCTTTAGAGCTTAGTAAGAAGTTTAAACCACATTAACATTAGAAATCAATGAGCCAAAAATCTGGATCACTGAGGTCATGGTTAGTAAAGACAGTCTTAAATTTTATTCTCATATCCTGTTTTTTGGTCTAATCATTTGACCTGATTTTTAAGCATGATCTGGATGTAATTCACCATTCCACACAAAGACACTGATTCTTTTTCTCATATTTACTCTCTTCAGTAATTTCAATAACATTGAACCTGATTTACACAGGAAGAAATGAATACTTTTGCTGATATTTTCCAAAAAATCATCCACCCAGCCCACAAAGCACAGTCCAATTTAATGGTGTCATTTGGAGCTTTTCTGTCTGCATGATACACAGCTTCTGTTTGCTATGTGACATTAAAAATACATAGGAAAGAGCCCATTGTTTGCTTTCTCCTTTGAACGGCAGATTACTCATTCCTCATTGTCTAAGCCAGTGTAGACTGGAATTGATGGCTGGGTTTTCCCTCATTGGAAACCAGGTTGTCTCTGGTCTGTATACAGACTGAAAGCTTGATAAACAGATTTGTATATTAATTAGTGCTTATGTTTAAGATCCACTATTCATACACAAGCATTTCAGCAAACAGGCTTTGGATCATTCAAGCACTGAGCCACCTGAAGTTCTTTTTTAAGCTTCCTGACAGGAGAAGCTCAGAAAAGAACAAGATGGGATATTTATGTCTTTAACCCCCTGGCCCCTGTATTTCCTACAAAATGAAGATATTGCAAGTCTGAAGGAGCTTTTTAGTTTGTGCTTATTTTTACTGAACCCCCTACTGAGAAACTCAGCTCTTAGAAAATGAAGGGAAGACCAAGAGTCTAGGAGCTGTGTGGGAGAAGATAGGTAGCTCAAATTTGGGCAAAAAAAGCTTAAAGTTGCAGTAGTGCTATAATATACTTCCTGGAGCACTGCTCTTTAGCACAAGAGAAAAACATTTCTTGTTGAAAAGAAACACTGCGTCTTGGGGTTGTGAAAGAAACATCTATTGTCTTGAATAAAACATCTAGGTAGAGGGAGAAATATAGTATCGATGAAAATGCAGATATCTCAGATTTCCACAAAAAATTCTTCAGAAATTATTATCTATCAACATTATGCCTGAAATGAAAGCAAGACTACGGTGTTAGTGGTAACAGGAACCCCAGATGGCTAGACTAGTATTCACTACTGGACAACCCTAGGGTCACTTATTCATTTTATTATTAACAGCTTTGGTCACTCAAATAGTCATACACTTTCATCAGTTACAAAATACCGAAAGATGAAAACCAAAGATGAAAAGGAGAGAGCTTCCATCACTTCAAATTTGGTTTCAGTATAACCAAGTCCCATTGCTCAGACACTAAGCCATAACAATCCATGTGCTGCACACTGTCTCCCAAATTCCTGGCCCGGGCTAACTCATGACAGAAGGTTTTTACCCATGGTATTCTCACAATTGCCTTCTGGATTCGAAGTAGTATATTTACAAAAGACAAACAGGTTACATGAAAATTTCCTATTTTATTGAAGTTCTAGTCCTTGGACTTAAGAGTCATCTGTCATCAATGAAAGCACAACTCGTACATTGCCATGATTACTACTGGTGCACTTTGCATGTCTCGCGTTCTGACATGGTGTGGTTTTGCCTCCTTACTTTCTATCATCTGTCCTCAGATACATTTTAAACACCTCCAGCTCATGTCTAGGCACAAGGACACCTGAACTGGTATCAGCTGCATATTCAATAATTTTTTTACTTTTTTTTTTTTTTTTTTATTTAATGATATTGATCAGAAAATGCCCATCTACTGTTTTTCAGCTTTTGAGATTTCAACATTTGTATAGGAGGAACACAGGAAACCATGAAATAGATTTATAGCCTTTCTGCAACACTAACACGTTTGTATCATTTGTATTATCCATCTACCAGCCCCAGTTTATTCCATGAGCATAAGGTCAATATGACTACTACTAGAATAATTCTGTGCTGCTATATAGGAAAGAAGCCTTTAAATATCAATGGTTAGTGAAGGAAAAAGGCTCATGTTAAGAAAATTGAAGGACACAACAATTTTCCTAGAGAAGTCGATAGAATAAATAGGATTCCAATCCTAATATGTTTGAAACCTTCAGGTGATTTCTAAAATGGAAGGCTTGGACAATTTGGTCTGTTCAGTCCATTCTCCTGCTGGGTCCCCATAAGTTGTTGCAACATCCAGCAATGTTGGCTGTCTGAAAGGAGAATCAAAATAAACCTAAGACAATGTCCCCTCTATCTCCTAGCCCATTTTATTTCCTCTCTCTCCCCCCTTCTTTTTTTTAATTGCTTCCCTGGTGAAGGCTTTGGAAATCTGCTAGTCACAGTTATTCTGGAAATACACATTCTTGCCTGGTTGTTATGCCCATGAGTCAAAACTGATTCAGAAAGCTACTGCTGTAGTAAGCCAATGAATGACTTCAGAGTCAGCAAAATAGCAAAGATTTACATCGCAAGGCTGGATGAGATTGTCCCTGCCTCGGCTTTCTGTTCTGCAGCCTCTGTGAAGAACAACGTAGGAGCAAAGGCAGCAAAATGTTTAGGTGCTGCCTCTCTACAGCTTTGTCTAAAACCACACAGGCCTGTCCAAACCAGACATGTACTGCAAAAATCCTCCCTCTCCCTCATGTGCCATTGGATTCTTCTTAAGAGAAACACAAGTGAACATGATGAAGTGTGAGGAATCAAGACAAAAATACAACCTGCGTGCATAGAGAAAAGAGGTGAGATTAAGAGTTATATTCCTGGCAAACTTATTTCTGGCATTACTAAGGAACACCTCTCCTCTCAGTTTGCACAACCTGCTCCCAAACCCACAGAAGCAAGCTTTTCTTTGCTTTCCAGTTGAAGAACCTTCTTTTTCTTCTAGTCTTTGCTGTGGAAGAAAGAAGCTGGGGTGAACAATAATATCGTTTTGGTGATAATAAATGGTTTTGATGGTTTCAAATTGTACAACACAATTCCTGAGTTTCACTGACTGTCATGTATTAAAACCAGTCAGCACAGAGAGCTCAAGAAATGCTGCAACAACAACATAATGCACATTGCAATTCCTTTTTTCCAGACTGAAAATTGTTTTCCTAAGCAACTGCTCCACAATAAGCTAGTTTGTATTACAAATATTTTAAACATTTTTCCACATATAACTGGATTTCGGGCACGAAAAATACGAACTACTGTAAGACTTTATATTAAACTACACGCAGAGGATGTAGATAGCTTCTGCATAAAGTCATATGGTGCCTAAACGACAGTATGAACAGAAAAATACAAAAAATTATCCTTTATGTTTGATCTAGTGGTCTCAGAAAAAAACAAATTAAATAAAATACAGTGCACATTGCAAGAAATGTCTCAGTAAAGAGCCCTTCAGTAAAGACCTACACAGAAATTAGGGTGCCTCTTTTAAGGCAGAAGCAGAGTATTTTGCAGTTTAGCCATGATTTGTATTTGTCCCTTTTACAAAAGTAAACTCCCACACTGGCCCACATGTTTGATTGCTGCACCTCAGTACTTCACAGCATGATCTACAGTGCTGGGAAGACTTTGTTGACATCTAAACCACTTCCATATTACTGTTTTAATTCAGATCACAAACACATCTTGAAAGTGAATTTCCCAGTCATCTCCACTTAGTCTGCTTTGGTTCATAAAGATTGGTCTTGCAGCACAGAGCTTCCAAAGCCAAGCCAGAGCCCATCCAACATATGACTTCAGCCACTAAAAGGTGTCCAGTTATAAGACCACAAGAAAGAGTCTGAAGGACCTCCTCCCACCCCCAAAACCTCTAACCAACACTCTAAGTTTTCCTAGTGCTTCACACTTGTTGCTTATGTACTTAGCTTTGCCTCCACATGTCTAAAACAGGCATTTGTTATCAAAATGTCTCCAAGAGGATTATTCTTAAAACCAGTTAATTAAAATGTCCAATTAAATGTCCTTTACCTATGTGAAAACTGTATTATGGTCTCTGATGAATATTGCATTTGAGACATGACATTAAAACAGTAGCAGCCAGACTAAAAACTTAGTCCTGTGGTGGATGTTACTTAAGGAAGAACCATGTACCTTGAACACAACCGCTTTTGTCAGCAAAGGGAGTAACAGATTTGCAGACAAAGTTTTCTGTCACATTTGGAAATAAAATGTTTTCAATTGGATGAGAAAATAAGCAAAATAACTGCTGAAAATACTTCAGTGTAGTGCAGGTAGTTACAATCACATTTGTTTTCAAGAACTGAGCAAAAAAGAGCTAAAATGAGTGCTGGTCTACAAATTCTTACACAAACCTAATACCGTCCCTTCAGAACAAGCTGATTATCAAGTTCATTTCAGTTGGCACGGCCTTCTGAAGCCATGGATGAACCAGTCCTCACAGAAACATGTTCACAGACAAATTGCTCAAGTTGTTCAGTGCTGTTTTTTGGCAAGGGCTCCAGCCAGATGGGTTTGCTAATGACTCCTGTAAGGTGCTTAATTCAGAATCTAGTGTGATATATGACTGCCACGTTTAATTACTCTGTTAATGCAGCTTAATGGATATTGTTTGGTATGCAAAAGTCAGAGTTTTTGATGAAAAATACAAAGGCAAGCTAATCTTTTTCATTTGAAAGCCTCTAATATCTGCCCATGTGAAACCTTTCCCAAGAGCAGCCATTCAGAACAGGTGCTACAGCAAAGGCAGACATTTTTTCAAGTCACGGAACATTTCTGACCCAATGTGCAATCGCAATGGACACAGAATTTTACTTGCATTGGTTGAATATATTTTTTAACTATCCAACAATTTTCTGTAGGTTTGCTTGAACGTATTCAGTTGCTGAAAGTAAACTGATTTTGAACTATTGTTTTTTTCTCTCAGTAGGGTAGCTTAAATGTGCTCATTAGCTTCATTTCATTTTGCAAAACTTTACTCTTTTGGTGTAGACTCAGTACTATACACAAAGCATCTCACACATGCTAATGCTGCAATCAAATCTGCAATTGCAGGCACAAGAAGATGGCAAGCTATTTGCTGCCACAACTGTTGTAAAGTAATATGAGAAAACCAGACCCCTTTTCAAAACTATCTTTAGGATGTATTTTTCTGTAAAGCTGCTTTTTCTCTACGTCACATATCAACGCCTATGAACAGCCAAAACAGCTTTTGTTTCTTGTCCCAGGAAGCTACCTCCTCAGTTATAGGAAAGGACACACTGAAGAAATTAACTTTGATAACACTGACAATCCCTCATTGGCAACAAGGGATCATAAGAGCAAAGGGGTCACACTGTCTCTGGATTGAGAACCCAGAGTGGGCTGTATGGGAACCTGAGCTATTACCGATGACAGTGATTAGACATGATAAAGTAATTTAGGTTTAGATTTTTAACATTTATTAAAAAAGCAGGATGTATGTTCATTTCAAATTAAACAGTTAAAAATGTTAAAGCATACAAACAAATCAATTGTGTACTAGCAGCATCCAATTGTTAGAATTTTCTAGAACTCCTCAGTACAGTCTTGGCAAGCTAAAAATATTACAACTTGCAACCAACTGACCTCACCATAGTGCAGATAAAACAAACTTTATAAAAACAACAATTTAAGGTTAAATAAGCTTAAATAAAGGTGTTAAATACAAGACACTTGATCAAAGCTTCTGTACAAAGATAAACAAATTTGGCATTGTACAATTGATTGGCTGGCTCACACCATACATGATTCCAATAGTTAAGCAGTCTAACTGTTTGGATGAACATCAACTATACAAAATTAACTGAAGTCGGAAGTGGGCTAACCCCAGTGAGCCATTTACAAGGCATGTCTATTTTAGAAAATCAGAACACTGTTTATATTCAGGCACCATTTGTTCCTGCAAATAAATAATCTCTAATGTATCTGCATCCAAACTAGTGTTAAACACATCAGTGCTAACATTTTATAAACACAGCTTTGTGACTATTCACTATACCTCCATTCTTATTGCTATGACAATGTGGACTGTGGAAATAAAACTACTGTACATACAAAAAAATAGAGCACCTTTTAAACATTAAAGTATATGTCTGGTTATTCTTTTTATCTTACAATACTGAAGCCCAAGCTAATGTAAATTGCTTTAACATCTTCACCAGTGCACCTGAAATGCAGGAACTAAAACCCCAAATATTCCTCTTCAGGCAAGCCCCAGCAAGAGCATCTTCTAAAAATGTCTAAAATGACACTAAGGATTTTTTACATTCATCTGCACACAAACAAATATCTGCTATTCTCTGCTTTCTTCATATGAATTTAAAGATGAATTACCACAGTTCTCTCTCCTTTTCAAATGAATCAAGCTGGATAGAGAATGTAGCAGAAACACCTAAAATGGATTGTGAACACAGTGAAATTATTACCCCGCTAATTCAAAAAAATGCAGCTGTTACATTGCTCAAATAAGTATTTTCCAGGGGCCCCATCATTAGGATTTTTTATCTATTGTATTGAAAAACCATTCTGTAAATTTCCTCAGTTGAGCAGCTGCTGTTTGAGACTCCTCCTGAAGTCTCATGTTATCTTGTCTCAGATGTTGTACCTCTGCTTGGAGAACTGCCTTGTCCTGTTTTTCCTGGTTAACAAAGATACAAGTTGATTAAAGTGAGTAGTCATGATGACAGCATTTATTTTTGTGGTTAATATTTCTGTGCAAGTCATACAGCTATATTTTGTTGAGCTCCCTAACCCGTTCTGACAACTACTAAGTTAATTCCCCAAATAGCCTACAACCACTTCATTCATTCTGAGAAAATACTGTAAGCTAAAAGGAAAACTGGATGTTACTTTAAGTATAAAAATCGTTTTCTCCATTTAACAACAACAAAAAATAGTGCCTTAAAAGGATAAGAAGTTTTTACTTATTACAAGTCATATCACAGTATCACAGTATGTTAGAGATTGGTATGTGAGAGCCCAAGTCATAAGGAACTGAATTCAAATACGTGTTAAGGAAGAAAAATATCTAATTTCATAATTTTCCCTTACATGATTATTTTTTTACCAAATCAGGCTCATTTCTACCAGTCTTGGCATTGTCTCCAGCTTAGAAATTATACAGCAAATGAGACACAGAGCAAGTCATTGTTACAGAATCAAGATACCGCAAGGCAACAAGGATGATGAATTGGATTGTTAACTACTTCAGATTACTGCCTATGTCCATATATCTATCCTCTGTTACATCCAAGGTACAATAAATGGAGATAAAGTGCCTCATTCTTTCTGGGGCATGACTACAGGTAGGGTAGGCATTCTGGAGTAAAGACCCATAAACTACTTTACTTTGCCTCCGGGCAGCTTGTTCACATAGCCATTCCCGCAGGACCTTCTAGCACCTCTGTGTTGTGATCAACCACTGGGCTCTACCATTCATTAATTACACTGTCTAGTTTAACTAACATACTTTTTTCAAGTCCTTGATGAATTCAGCATAAAAATATAACTATTACACCTGGAGAGTAGTAATACTGATAATGATCTTTTACCTTTCTCAGGTCGGTTTGTAGTTGCCGGAGAATGACTTCTAGCTGGTTTACTTTTCCTGTCAGAGTACTCGGAGCATGTTCCCTGTAAAATAAACCACTGCCTTCACTCTCAGTTAGTTAAAATCATTTTCTCCCCCAACTTTTGTAGAGTAACACTTTCAGCGACAGCAAAGGGAACAAATCAATTTAGACATAGTTAGGAAAGCAGAGACAAAACCAGCATCAGCAAAAGACTATTACTGAACACAAACCCACTGCTACAATATCTGAAATGTGACACTGCCTCTCAAATTAGGCAGAAATTACAATGATTTTAAGAAGGCATGTTTTCAGAATGATTTGCACATACCCTCACTGTGCAAGTCATATTTGCTGCTAAACAGTGAGCCAAGCACATTTGTGAACAAGCTGCTTTCCGATAAGGACTGTACTAATCTGAAGCAAGCTACAGCAGCAATTATTGTCAACCAAAAAAGCTGTTAAGAGTTCTTTTGTCTGGCCTGCAGTTGTGTCATTTCCAGTAAAGGATAAACCTATGGCTTTATGAAGACAAATATTTTGTTTAAAGGTCACAACATGAAATATTGCCACAGGTTAATCAAATGCATAACTGAAGGAAAACACTGTGAATAGCTTCCATTTCCTGTATAGCAATGAGCACTGTGGGAGATTGTTTCATACATGTTATAGGTGAAATTAGCCATGATGTGAATCATTTTGTCTGGAAGACAGAAATTTTATATACAAAGCTGAATCAGCTGCTTCATGCAAGTGCACAAATTTGATAGATCTGTCGATGCTAAAAATGGAACGTCTTTAATAGTCTCTTGCAATTTTTACTAGGCCAGGGAAAGACGTGGACTTAGAAGTCATTACAATAAATGTGCTTTACCATGTAAGTAAGTTAATTTGTGTAAAATTGGCTCAAATTAAAATGTGATAGTCTAGCAAGCAAGAAGAATTTTCCCTCCGTTTCTTGCTCTTCCATTCCTGCAACTGAAGAGCAAATATAATAAAAAACATGTTTTTTCTTTTAAAGAAGTGTGCTAGTGGACAGATTATACTGCTGAATCTGTGTGTTTAACAGGTATATTACTCACAGCAGGGAAGATGGGGAAAAAACCAAACAAAACCAAAACCAAACAAGCAAACAAAGACAAACCAAAAAAACCACCAAACAAAAACAAAACCAAAAAACCCCAAACCAAACCAAACCCCATAAAGACCAAAAAGAGAATAATTTCTCACAGAGCACTAGCAAGAATTTTAAGAATTGGACAGTTTGGCATTAAAATTTCCTGCAGTTCTCAGTTACAGGTTCTCTTCATTAATTTACCTCTCTATAAATGAAAAATTATGGATTTGCAAGTAGTTAATAGTTGAAAAAGATAGGTAGGAAGACCTGTTTCAAGCTCTGAGCCATTTGCTGCAGATCAGGTTACTTCATACTATAGAGTTGAGCTGCTATCATCAGTTCTACTCAAATGAAAATAAAAAAAAAAGCATGACAAATTATTATTGCATAGGAAGGATACAGAGAAAAATCTGAGTAGCTGAAACTCTGCATCTAACTATAGTCTACATTAGAGGCCTGTTCTAATGAGGGCGCTCTATCTGACTATACACTACAAACTTTCTAGGTAGAACTGCTCAGAAACTGATTCCAGGAAACAACATTTTTCACAGTTAAAGACGTGGTCAGTCAGGGTAACAGGTCTCCCATCAAGTATCAGTGAAACACGCAGACAGGCAATTTGATGTGCAACACTAGGAGAAAATCTTTTCTTAAGAGATTTTTTTAAGAAACACACTTTAATTCTAACATACCCAGCAGCCTCAAGGAAATCTTTTCCATCTGTGGGACTCTCATCCAAAGGTAACTCTTGTGTTCCTTCCAAACCCTGAGCTTGCTGCATATCATTCAAGGTGCAAAAAGATGCTACTCTCTGATCTGCAAAAAAGTAACATAAGGATACATTTAAAGCTGGACATATATACAAAATAAAAGACTATATTACAGCCATTATCCTGGTTCAGTTAGAAAAATGGATGTATGTTTCTGTATCACAGCTTTGAAAATAATCAGCAGAAGTAAAGTTTATTTCAACTAGTTGGCTTCCCCACATCTGCATCCAAAGGCAACCCCAAAGCAATTATTTTTTGTGTCTATCAGTGGAGTAAGACAGATTTGTTTGGACCAGTCAATGCTGATATGAACAGTAAATCGGTCTTGATGAAATCTGCAGAAAACCATTTGAGAATTCAGGGCCACAATCAATGACAATAATTCCACAAACAGGTTTGCATTTCCCATGGACTTAAACCCATCAGATTCCTCAGAAATCTGCACTACTAATTTTGTACTGTTTTGCTGTCTCAAGCATTTGCAGAACCTAATGGTAATCTGCGTACTTGAAAAACAATAAATTCACACTCTTTTCATCAATTGAGTTTTTGCTATATATATTACTAAGGAATGCTATTATCTACATTGGATTCCACTGGAACATAATCTAACAAGCACAGATGTAATTACCTATGGATATACAGTGTGGTTGCCAAAATACATCAGTCACCACATAATAGAAGTATGCCATGCAGATCATCATTGCACAGAACAGGAGTAAATGATGCATTCATTAGGATTTAATTTGTCTTCTTTAAAAAACCAAAATATCCATATTCTGTGGAGATTGATTTAACTTATTTCTGTCAAACAAAATTCCATTTCTGTAGGCTTGCATAAATTCTGGCGACAACATGCCTGCCTTGCCCTTTCTCCCCTTGCTCTACCACCCCGCAGGCCCAAAGCTTGCATTATCATGCAAACGTGCAAACATAGGAAATATTAAAGAAAGTTTACAAAAGGCAAAAGTCATCAATCCCAGACCATCACCTAGAAACGACGTGTGATGACAGAACGGCCCAAATTCTTCATCTGAGTCAAAACCTGGAATAAGATTTAGAATGTTCCTATAAACAAGACAGTCCATCTCCACTGAAGCAGCTGTGGCCCTCAAGTACAGTGCACTCAGTGGGATATTCCCCATGCAACCCATGCTGGCTCTCACTTGAAGCCTTGCAATGCCATTTTTACACAACACTTAACTTTACAGCGAAGCATGAGATATCATGCCCCATGTCTTTAACAGTAGTACCCAGTATTGCGACACAACATGAGAACTTGGCATGATACCTTAAAGACAACACTCCAAACTATTAGTGCTCAAACAGTGAATACAGGCCAGATCAGTTTAACTAGGAAGGAAATTTTGTTTAATAAGTTCTACCAAATAAAAATAGGAAATCACTAGAAAGCTCTTTGAAGGGATTTTTTTTCTAAATGAGTAGTTTTAAGGAATAGCAAGGAATGAAAATTCATTCAATAATATAATGAAAAAAAGTTGCATGCAATTTTTTGCCCAATTTTAAAGATCACAGATCATTTCCCCTGCTTTTATCCTTATTTCTGGCTGCTGTCACATCTTGGCAAATGTGAACAGACTTTTTCATAGTGCTGACAATATGGTAAGAATTTTAAACACTAAAACAATGACATCATTTACAGATTTAAAACTTTCTAAGTTGAATAGATTTAGTTACAACATATAAACAAAAAATAGTTTCTCAGGTCAAACACACTATGTAGGCCAGAAACAAGACAGTGTAAGCAGTTTGGAGTGTATATCTAATCACTAACTTCACCTTTATACTGTTCACCTTTTCATGACCACCACTTGTTAGAGGAAAACAAAGCCAGCAACAAATGTTTTGCTGTTGCTGTTTTTTCTATGGCAAACAGTTGGTTACATGGGGCATTGTGTCTCAGAGGCAATTCTATTATAATATAATAAATCTCTATTTTTCTCCCTCTGCTGACTAAGCTTAATTAAAGAGAATTGCCACTCGTCTGGTTTATTTTGTCAGTTGAGAAAACAGTTTGTCAGCTTGATCTCCCCAGCAGTATATGAAAGCATCTTTTTCTTGACAGATAAAACCAGGTGCAAAACCAGGTACATGCAGCTGTTAATGAAATCACAGGGTGTCATATTAAAACACAATATTTTAAAATATTTTTGCATTATTTCAACCCACAACAAAAATATAAAAAGATGATGTTTGCAATGAAGTGTAATGTGTGCATTAACTTCTTCTTCCTTGTATAATCCCTAATGAGTTTCAACTCCACAATTTAAAAGTAACAACACTTGGAGTAGGAAATAAATTGTTAAACCTTTTCTATTTTCCTAGTATAACTTAAATATATTTTTCTGATATTCATATCTTTCTTTACAAAATAGGAAACCATATTCTCACATTCATCAGGCGAGGAATTAAGTCACTATGTGGCCAGTAATAACTAGGGAGTCTCCAATGATATATGATTTAAGTTCCTATCTTCCTCTTCAAAGAGTAGTTAGCTCCTCAGTTTTCAAAAGCCACATTAGTGTCAAAAGCATTCTCTGAACAAGTTAGCTAGTAACACGTAAGTCTCTGTAATAAACACTGTATCAACAAGATCCTGGACTAGCAAAATATTTTGCCTGCTCTCCCTGCAAGTATTCATGCTTAGCAAGTTTCACCAATTTACTATTTAAATAAGAACTGGTTTTAAACCTGAGTTGTGGTGAAGGTTGAATTTGTACTTCAAAGCGCAAAATCTTCCTGCTGATTTTTGGTTTATTTGTTCTTAACAGAATTGGCTTGACTCTATATTCGTGAAAATGAAATCAAAGCTACCTTCCACTGACAGTTAATCTTTCAAAAGAAAAATGAAGTGTATTTCTGGCTATGATGCTGTACATATAAATTCTGTTTCTTCCAAACCACAGGGACACCTCCTATTCAGTTCAAGTGATATGTAGATACTAAACAGAAGAACATGCACGTAAATCTCAGAGCTCTCATTTTTATCTGGGACATCCTTTCCAAACCCCACAGAGGACTCGTGCATAGAAAAGTATTTACAAAAACATACTCGTGTTTATATTAAAACTTTAAGCAACAGTTGACTTGTTTTTGGTCTTCCTAAAATTCATGTCTCACTTTAAAATGATACAATTGTACAGTTGTAACCAGTAGGAATTTGAATCTGGTTTTTCATTGTTCCAGACTACTAACAGAGGCCAGAAAAAACTTCAGACAATTTTGACGTACTGGAAAGCAGAAAAGGCTAAAATGAATATAGCGCATGAAGCTGATCTCTCATTATTAATAAGTCAAAGTCTATTCACAAACATACACTGACATCTGCACTGAAGCAAAAAAGTTACACATGCATGAACTAGAAATGACCAAACATTAACAAAATATTTTATCTTTTTTTTTTTTCTAGCAGTTTAACACACTAATTTGATTAAAATAATTATCTGTCTTGCTGAATGCTTCACTTCTTTCTCATTATGTTATGCGTAGCATTACTTGCATTAAGCTATAAGATTTTTAAATGAAAGATTAAAATAATATTAATTATAGTAGCACAGATGTTTCTGCAAAGATAAATTGGCAGTAAGAAATACTGCATTCTGATTGGCACTTGTAGACGTTCATAAAAATAACTTGGATAAAAAGTCAGAAGTTGAAACCACCTGTTCTAATGAACTAAATCAGAGATATCAGAGGGCTTTTTGTAGGCTCTTAATGCCCACAGATTTATTTACCAAACACTAAACAGCTTTTCTAAAGCACAATAAATCCAGTTTAAGGAAGCACAAATGGTAAAAACTTCTATTTATAATAACAATTCATATTTATGTTTGGTTCAATTCTCTTCTGTAATGACAGTAACAGATAGGGACTGTATTTGTTGCTTCTCCTTTTATTCCCCAAAACATCAAAAAGATCCAAAATTAGCCACCAGCAAATAATACACATATTGAAAGCCAGTCCTTCTTCCCTAACCTGGAGATCTATTGGAAGGATAATACAAAAACATAA
This sequence comes from Psittacula echo, assembly GCF_963264785.1. Taxonomy (NCBI): domain Eukaryota; kingdom Metazoa; phylum Chordata; class Aves; order Psittaciformes; family Psittacidae; genus Psittacula; species Psittacula echo. The sequence goes on along the minus strand of NC_137738.1, from coordinate 30,063,378 downwards.
TTAAAAAAATGCATTCTCTTCCATATTCTTCTCTGAGTTTTTTTATTCTCCTTTTTCTATTTTGGCATTCCAATTTATTCTGTAAATCCCCATATCTTTATCTTTACTCAGTTCAACATACTTGCTTTCTTTTTTTTGCTTCAACTTCTCATTTTTCACTACAACTGCCCTCCCTAAACCCATACCTCTTTTGCTGTACAGTCATATCCAGTTCTATCAAATTTTAATGTTTGTTTCATGGAGGGATACAAAAATATTACAACAGTGTATTTCCAGCATGTCACCTGGTCCTTGGTTACTGCCTCTCTGCTTCTCCCACCAAAAAAAGAGAAGGGGACTGGAAGTATCCAATCCATGCATGAAAGAAATGGAAGGCTACCCCTTGCTACTGTCTAAATGCATGATAAAGATGACCTCTGGATAAATATCAAACACTATGTCCTGTGAAGCGAAGACTTAAAATAACATTGCACTGTGTTCCAGCTTATGGACACTGACCCTCAACGAACACAGCTCAAGCAAAACTCCTTACTGATGCAGCTTCTGGATCCTGTGGAGTTAACACCTGCACAGCTCACCACTATGAAGACCTGCCTTAAGAATAACAGAGGATTTTCAGGAAAACTTTGAAGTAAATATTCAGCTTCCTTCAAAAGATCTTGCCAAGCAAAAGCAGTGAAAATGACATGCTCACAAAGTGGAAAGCATTATCATAGAATCATAGAATAGTTAGGGTTGGAAAGGACCTTAAGATCATCTAGTTCCAACTCCCCTGACATGGGCAGGGACACCTCACACTAAACCATGCCACCCAAGGCCTCATCCAACCTGGCCTTGAACACCGCCAAGGATGGAGCATTCACAACTTCCCATCATACTTTCAATTAAAAAATAAAAAATACTGGCTTACTTCACCCTCATAGACTACAGTTTAAACCCTACTGCTCTACACATGACCAAGGCTTCAGTTCAGAAAAAAGCTAATGCTAATTAATAAACAACCGTCAACTGTTTATTTGGGGGAAGGGCAGGGTAGCTAAAAAAATTAGACCAGTGTTCTTGTTACACCCATGAGTAAGCTCTGAGTACAGATAATGGTAGCAAAAATCTTGCTACTATATTTAATTCTTAATCCAATTAATATCAATATTATAAGCACCTAAAATATTTTAAGACAGACAGATGAAGGATTGTGAGGCCCACATTATGGAGGTTGAACTGATCAAAATATCTAAGTTGTGAATACACAACCTAGAGAGATCACAGGAGAAATTCCCTGACACTGGAATCAGATTGGTAATTCTAATTAATCAGTATTAAGAAAAGACCTTGTACAAAATCTTGTATCCAGGTTCTATAACAGAACACAACTTTGAAATACCAGGTCGGCAAAGTCAAACTAGAGAACAACTCTAACACTAACTTCTTCAATTAGTATTAAAAAAATCCTATCTGGTTTGCATTCTTTTTTATTGAAGGTTCAGGGGGGTGAAGGGTGTTTATTTTGGATTTTTTTTTGAGACTGCCCTATATAAATGTGATCACATTTTCACCCAGTTGAATAGAAAGATCAAAGCAGTTTTACATTCAGAAGTGGACAACCTTTAGAATCATCCACCCTCTTTTCACACTGATAATAACGCAGAACAGCAATTTCAAGCTATCTTTAAATAGTAAGCTGAAGCAACTCCCCAGTCAACAACATTAAAAAACACAGGGAAGCTTCATCTGCTAGTTCATATCCAACATATTCACTCTCAGTGATTTTTTCATGACATGCCTATCAGTTATTCTTTTTAAATGACATTCAAATTGCAAGACATAAGAGAGGAAGTTGAACAACGGCTTAAAAATTCAATTTCTTGTAAAAAATCAAATTGCAGTACTGTGAATTTAGTCAAAACATTTTATAAATCCTCTAACATACACAGATGTCTCTACTGCAGTCCTAAACAGAAAAGGATTAAATTCCTTCATACAAAACTAGATTATTATTTACAACTCAAATTCTTATAATACTTAAAAAAACCAAAAACCAAAACAATGAACAATATTGGTTGATATTCAAGGATCAGCTGCTACAAGCTCAGGAGTGTTGAGTCCTGACTAGAAGAAAGTGCAGCAGGAGGGCCAGGAGACCTCCATAGATGGATAAGGAGCTGCTGAGGAAACTTAAGAAGCTTACAAAAGGTGGAAGCAAGCACAGGCAGCCTGGGAAGAATACAGGGATGCTGTCTGGGAAGCTAGGGACCAGGTCAGGAAAGCTAAGACCCAGTTAGAATTAAACTTGTCTAGGGATGTTAAGGATAACAGGAAGTTACACTGAAAATAAAAGGCAGACTAGGGACAACGTGGGCCCTCTCCGGAAGCTATCAGGAGAACTGGCTACCCTGGATTTGGGGAAGGCTGAGGTTATTAATGATTTCTTTGCCTCAGTCTTCACTGGCAAACACTATGACCACATCACTCAAGTCTTGGAAGGCAGACGCAGGGACTGTGAGAATGAAGACCCTAGGCCCACTGTAGGAGAGGATCTGGTTAGAGACCATCTTAAGGACCTAAACATGCACAAGTCCATGGGACCTGATGAAATCCATCCGCGGGTCCTGAAGGAGCTGGCGAATGAAGTTGCTAAGCCACTGTCCATCATATTTGAAAAATCATGGCAGTCAGGTGAAGTTCCCGACTACTGGAAAAAGGGAAATATAACCCCCATTTTCAAGAAGGGGAAAATGGATGACCCGGGGAATTACAGACCAGTCAGTCTCACCTCTGTGCCTGGCAAAATCTTGGAGCAGATTCTCCTGGAAGGCATGCTAAGGCACATGAAAAACAAGGAGGTGGTTGGTGACAGCCAGCATGGCTTCACTAAGGGGAAATCCTGCCTGACCAATTTGGTGGCCTTCTATGATGGGGCTACAGAACTGATGGACAGGAGTAGAGCAGTTCATGTCATCTACCTGGATTTGTGCAAAATGTTTGACACTGTCCCACATGACATCCTTGTCTCTAAACTGGAGAGACATCAATTTGATGGGTGGACCACTCGGTGGATAAAGAACTGGCTGGATGGTTGCACACAAAGAGTTGTGGTCAATGTCTCAATGTCCGGCTGGAGACTGGTAACGAGTGGTGTCCCTCAGGGATCGGTGTTGGGACCGGTCTTGTTCAACATCTTTGTCGGTGACATGGACAGTGGGATTGAGTGCGCCCTCAGCAAGTTTGCCGATGACACCAAGCTGTGTGGTTCGATTGATACGCTGGAGGGAAGGGATGCCATCCAGAGGGACCTCGACACGCTTGTGAGGTGGGCTGATGCCAACCTTATGAAGTTTAACGATGGCAAGTGCAAGGTCCTGCACCTGGGTCGAAGCAATCCCAGGCACAGCTACAGGTTGGGCAGAGAAGAGATTCAGAGCAGCCCTGCAGAGAAGGACTTGGGGGTGTTGGTCGATAAGAAAATGAACATGAGCTGGCTTCAGTGTGCGCTCGCAGCCCAGAAAGCCAACCGTATCCTGGGCTGCATTAAAAGGAGCGTGACCAGCAGGTCGAAGGAGGTGATCCTGCCCCTCTACTCTGCTCTCGTGAGACCTCACTTGGAGTATTGTGTGCAGTTCCGGTGTCCTCAACATAAAAAGGACATGGAACTGTTGGAACAAGTCCAGAGGAGGGCCACGAGGATGATCAGGGGAGTGGAGCACCTCCTGTATGGAGACAGGCTGAGAAAGTTGTGGCTGTTCAGCCTGGAGAAGAGAAGGCTGCGTGGAGACCTCATAGCAGCCTTGCAGTATCTGAAGGGGGCCTATAAGGATGCTGGGGAAGGACTCTTCATTAGGAACTGTAGTGATAGGAGACAAGGGGTAACAGGTTAAAACTTAAACAGGGGAAGTTTAGATTGGATATAAGGAGGAAGTTCTTTACTGTGAGGGTCGTGAGGCACTGGAATGGGTTGCCCAAAGAAGTTGTAAATGCTGCATCCCTGGCAATGTTCAAGGCCAGGTTGGACAGAGCCTTGGGTGACATGGTTTAGTGTGAGGTGTCCCTTCCCATGGCAGGGAGGCTGGAACTAGATGATCTTAAGGGCCTTTCCAAACCTAACTATTCTACGATTCTGACAAACAACAAAAAATTTCTATCTTGGACTCAGACCATCAGTTCTTCAGCATTATCTACAGATATCTAAGGTTTTTCCAGTTAAAATGCAACAAGTGAGTACTCATCCTCCCTAGGACACGGCTGACCTCAAAATTTTTATTAACATTGAAAAATATTCTTCAAGTACAAAGTTACAGTTAGTCATTTACTGATCCACATTTATTTTCAGTTAAGATGTCAATAGCAAATAGCAGGATATTCCCTGAGCAATGAAACATAGAAATGCATGGGAACTGTTGTCAGATACTCAGTGTCACAGTACTTCCTGCCAGCTACAACAGTCAGAAATTCTAGGACAGCACAGCGACCTAACTGCAACACCCCTCAGAAACAACAAAATGCAAGCATTTGACTGTATGTATTCATATATACACTCAAACCAACATCCCCCTTTCTGTGTTTATACATTATGTGTAGGTTTAGCTCTCAGAGAAGCAAATGAGATTTTTTCTAAGTTAACTTGGTCTTATAATTTAAGAATTGAATAACATTGGTCTATGCCTTGCACCCCAAGTTCTGCTACCAGAAAATATGGTGTCCATTTTTGCTGTTTTTCAAGGGCTCATAATGAAAACTGAGAGGGACTGCAACATCATCTGGACTACAAATAAAAGTTGACAAGCACAACACAATAAACTCAGGGAAGCGTTACTTCCAGTTTCATTTTAAACATCTAAATTAAATGCTTTGAATCTCTCCTTCAACTGATTTATCCAATTGATTACAGAAGGAATTTAGGCCCATAAATGGATGAACTGTATTAAGACAGATACTGAAAGTATCATGAATACCCCAAATTTTCAGTGACAATATTCCACACTGAATAGAAGTACTGCCAAAAGAACTCAAAGGCTACGGAGGCAGACACTGAATTTTTGTAATTCAAAACGTGGCTATACATTAAAAAAAAAAAAAAAAAATTTGTGCACCGAACATTAACCTTTATTCAAATTTTCCTGTTACCTTCAAACGCTCGTGCAGCATCTACCAGGTGAGACCAGTCTAGCCCTGTGGCAGTGTCTGGCAGGGGCATCAGGCCAGGATCATTGAATTTGGCTTTATCAGATAAGGACCCATCTGAGAACCAGAATTCATCTAAACAATAAACACAATAATTAGTCTTCCTATAACAATGATGTACAATTAATTTTGCAGCTATTTTAATGAACTGTAAAAAATTTGTAAGCAAAGAGTGCTTATCTCATTTCTCTTGTTTCTGTCTTTTCAATAGTTCAATACTCAGTATGGGCAGAACAATATTTAAACTTCATCAGAATAAGATGGGAAGGGTTTCTAATGGTTTTTTTGTGCCAGTTTGCACATGATGTGTTCTTCACATTTTCATGTGAATGCTGTGCGAGTAGGCAGCATCCATTGTTAAAGCATACCGTATTAAACCTGAGCACTGAGCAGAAAAGTTGCTAGATACACAAAGTTACATTTTTAAGAAAGCTGTGAAACAACATACAAGATGTGTACATGCAGAGTTTTATCCTGAAACTTAAATAGCTCAGTTCCAGAAGCAATTTAAAAATATCACCTGCTTTTCTTTTAATGCATTTGTAAGTTCTAGACTATATCCAAAACTCACTTTCATATTGAAAATATTACCCTATTAGTTTAATATTTGTAGCTATATATTTGAGAACATAAGACTTGTGTGCCAATCTCTAAGCTCCAGAATGAGCTGCAATACATTGCCTGCTGTAGATAAAGTGTATATTAACTGAAATGTATACACTATAAAGTTACTTCAAACAGTTTTCAGTCATGCAGTCTTTTGGAAAGGTACCATGAACATGCATGTTAGAGGAGATGCCAATTTTCACAGTTATCTTAAACAGTTTTACATTTTCTGTATTTATCCATAACAATCTTCACTCTGATCAATGCAAATGCATTAAAATGAACACTGCTGAATGAGCACACTGAGGTTCTTAAAACTGAACATAAACCAAATCCATTATTTATAATCACATTTCATCTTAACCATAATGCTAGTGATACAATATTGTACTGTTATTACATAGTATAGCAAGGAAAAAAAAAGAAATTTTGCTTCAGACATAGCTACTTCTATTAAAGGTTGAAATGGTATTTTTTCCCCAAATATTTCAGAATGAAATTTCCATCTAGGTATTCCAGTGATTCAACTCTAATAGGGAATACTTTTTTTTTTCCCTCAGGAAGAGACAAAATTTAAAAAAGAAAAAAAAAAAGAAAGGGTAAAAATGCATTTATACAAGCAGAAAATTTATAGTTGAAGAAAATGGCATCTTGTCATTGTCTTGATACCAATAAAAAAAGAACACCAAAGTCCATTTGAATAAAAGATTTCTGGCCTAAAAATAGAAAAGCAGCAGCCTGTTACACACATTCTACTGCATGAAGCAACAACCAGAGCATATGATATGCTTTGCAGAAAGGTTGTTTTTTGTTTTTAAGAAGCAAAATTAGGAACATTAAAGTAGGTTTGAAATCCTCTGTCAAAAATTAGGAGTCCCACAAATCAGAAACAATGCAGAAGAGGTAGAAATCCTATCTACTGTGGTATTTACCTTGTTCTACAATTTATATGAAAGATGCAGTATTGTTATACTACTATCGGAAGTGGCCTGAAAAACCGATGTAGAAATGTCTTTTTAACACTCACTCTTGTATGCAAAAGTGGATGTTATATGAAATGGAAAGGTAATATACAAATATATTCTAGCCATACATCTGTACTGAGATTTTATTTTCAGTTCCTTATAAACATATATAAAATCTGAGCTAAGGTTACCTTGGGGTGCAAGTACACTGCAAGCTCAAGATCAGAACAGTCTGAATTTTTGTATGTGACCTGGGAATTATAAGAACCTTGTTTATGCAAGTACAAATGTTTTATACATCTCTGTTGTGGAAAATAGACAGAATGCCTGATTTGAAAGGCTGGCAAGCCAGCTTTTGGTTCTAGACCAGCAGGGAGGCCCTAAGGGACAGCCCTTGCCTTTGTATGATCAGCCTACAGAAGCTGATTGTGAAACCTGTCAGGAAGATGCCTGTTCCCAGTGAGATTTTGCTGGTGTTCCAAATTAAATTGTAGGAGTGATATATTCACCAGTAGTCATCCTTCATTATGCATTGTCTTTCTGAGAGCCTTAGGGTGGATCCTATTTGCTCCTGCATAAGGCTTGACAGAGCAGCTCAACTGCAGAAAGCCTGCCAGAGTAGAGGTTTGAATACTGATAGCTCTGAAAATGCAAGTGCTCCTGCTGATGGCTGAAATTATAAGCAGAATAACTGAACACGCATGAGTATGCCACCGCAGAATAATTCATTTTCATTATTACATTATGTGCCCTTGTGCAGGGGGGGAGAGAAGGGAAAGAAAAATTAAAAAGGGGAAAAAAAAAAGAACAAAATAAGGAAAAAGAAAAAAAAAAGGGCTCTCTAATGATATAGGCCTCTTTGTGCCTTTGAATTTCAGAGAATAATGTTTGTATTTCAGGAATGCTCTGGGTGAGATGAATTATTTCTAGCCTCCTGTATTTGCATTTCTTCTCTGCTCCCCTTGCCTCACTGCTGCCTCCACTTTTCTCTGTATGTCTGCCACATCAGCAGCTGCAGGCTGTCTGTTGTCTTCCTTTTTCATTTGTGCAAAGGTGGCAAGTTATGCCTGAGCAAGCCCATCTCTGTGTGTTCAAGAGGATATGCCTAATCTCATAAGCCACTATCTTCATAGCCCACAAGATTGATCTTGAAGCATCAAAAAATTATCCCTTATTTCCTTTGAGAAAACAATTTCAGTGTTATCTTTCAGTTTTAAAGAGTATTTTATTTGCTGTACACCTTTTGGCACAAAATGGTTGATCTTGTGGTTTCTGGTCCTTTCAGTTATGTCACTTCCTACACTTAGGGATTTTCTTTATTCTTATTATTGATACATAAAGTGTAAAGCATTTTGAAGAGTCCTTATTTTCACCAAAATTACGTGGTCAGTTCAGTTTCCAACAGAGCTCCTGAAATTGACTATCATTGATCCCATATAGCTCTGTATTCAAAGAGTAACTAGTTATACTGAAAGAAGAAAGATTCACCTGACTTAACCTTTTCTACTTCCAAGACAAGTATCCTGCTTCAGTTGGAACTGTTACTTTTATGCAGAGGCTGTACAGCATGAAAAAATACCTGCTAAGTACTCCTCACTTACTGTGCTAAAACTAGACATATCATTTAACAAGTAGATTAGCTCAAAAGATGCTGCAGCAGAATGAATATATCAAATTATATGCAGACATAAATCCCAGTGTCTGCTTCCTGTTCTTTCCCGGAATCAGCAGTTGTATCTCTATAGTCCTCTTAAACAACAGCTGCCTCCCAAACCTTTCCCTTTTCCAGTACTACCTAGGGTTGCCCAAAGTCTCCCTTCAAAGATGCCAGCCTGTTAGTAGAATTTTGTATGGACATATGTTCACATTACGGTTAGAACAGTGAAGATGTGATCCCAATAACTACTTTTCCCTTCGCTTTTGTTATTGAAGATAGTCTCATGTTCTGGTATTCACTGTGTAATGAAGTAATATATATACTTCTTCAGCTGCATTGAATTACTGACTCAACAGCCTGTATTTGCTTACTGAAAAACTGACTTCCAAATGGTTCACTTTGCACATCATTGATGCACAGTGATGCTCTTCCATCAATATTGCTTTTTATCAATGAGGTTAGTTTTGGATTGAAGTTAACTGTGGTTGCAAGCCAGTTTTAAGATGGACTTTCTTCTTACACGCATACAGTTGCACTCCCGGCAACCTTCTCCCTATGGCATGTAAAATCAGAGAACTTTCAGAAATTGCATCATTGCAAAATAGTCCCTTCCTTATGACCTTCTTCACTGCAAGAATCCTGCACCTTGCTCCTTTCCTCACAGCACAGTACAACATGCCAGTGTATCACTTAGGGCATTTTTATCTTTCCCTTTTCTTTTTGTGCTTCATAATGGACATAAAGGAGTGGACCACAGTGCCTGCAATGTCAAACTACCTCCCTGTGTCTTCCTGGGTTTCTGACTTGTGTTAGTACACTAGTTTTGTATCAGTGGTTCTCATTGTTTTCATTCTTTTCCTGCTAGTTCAGCTGCCATGAATTTGCAAGATGGGGATAGATTTGTACCTGCAACTGCGTATGGCATGCTAGAATCACTCAGCATGAACGGCACTGTCTCAGTTAGGGAATTGTTAATGTCCCCAAGGTAAAATTCCAGAGTTCTCAGCTACACGAGTCCGCCTTTCTGGTTTAAGTTAAAAATAAGATAAAATGAAATAAATCTTCCTACATTTGTGCACTGTGTGCAATCAAGAGCACTCAACTGTCAGAGCCTGCATTTCAGACTTTACTGAAAGAAACTCTTTTTTCACTTCACTTCCCTCAGTGATAAAATAAAAAATCCTATAGCTTCATTTTCTCATCTTCCTACAGTCAACATCACACATAGTTAAATTTTCTGTTTCCATATTTCCATGGCTGTTTTGTCTGATAACTCTGATTTCTCAGTAAACTGAAATCCTTCAAGGTTGCCTATTTATGCTTTGGTTTTGATGCTGCCTTGCTTACCTATTAATCACACTCTTTTCCTTGCTAGAGGGGTCTCACGAGACTTGGTGCTGCCACAATATTTCATGTACTCCATGCTGGGTAATAACATGCAAGAATGTATGTATCTTTCTAAAATTAATTCCAGCCAAACCCATGCTATTTCTACTGACTTCGGTACACATCAAACATCAGTAAAATTAAAATGTTTTAAGATCACAAACATGTATTTTACAAAAGTCATTACTATGACAGTTAAGAATCTTGATATCTGAAACTGTAACCTCAAGCTAAAATTATAGATATAAAAAACCCCTCTCACATCACCACTGCTATAGAATGTAAATACCTATGCAATGATTACAAAAACCTTCCTAACAAGAGCCAAAGTTAATTTCTAATATGAAGATACTGACTAACCTTATTTTGAAAATAAAGGTGGGCAAGTCATGATGTGCTTATTTTCAGAGTGTAATTACAGCTAATCAATGAAAAGCCATCATCAAAGATCCTGTATCACTGGCATTGAAAGGCACTTTTATAATACAAAACCAAGGCAGAAAATAGAGGTAGTATATGAAAATATCATCACCATATCAGCTCCATTTTGACTGACAGGATACTAGTTTCATGTTTTTTCCCAGCTACGTGTATAAATAACTTCCTGTATCTAAGAAGCAGCAAGAATGGAAAATAAGGTGTCTAAGACAGAACTAACACACAAACCACTAAAATTTCACTGCTGGAGAAGCAGTATACAACTTGAATATACGCCATTAACTGTCAATCAATTGTGTCAATCTCCAGAACAAAAGCATGGTGAAAGCTTGATGCCATTGCACATTTACCTTTACAAGAATGGCTCTAAAAACACAGGCCTAACATAGTAAAAGAGAGAAATACAGTCAGGATGCCTGACTATATATAACTCCCTTATAGACTACAAAATCTACCAAATTAGTCTCAAATGAAACAAAATGGGTCTTCATTATCTATCAGTAAAAGCAAAAGAACTTTACATATTAAATTTTTAGTAAAGAGTTTAATTCTGATAGAAGTATATTTTTAGAATGGCAAAAGGTACACCAAGCATGCATTCCCATCTGAAGCAGGAATTCAGCCCTTGCTTGTGATACCAGTTTAAAATTAACCGGTCGTTAATGAACACTACTTGGCCTCATAGCTGAGGCCACTATAACTAGAAAAATGTTTTGTATATAAGGCTTACTTCTGAAAGTTAGCAAGTGACTGCTGCTTCGTGAAGGACACAATGAATGACAGAGCGCTTTTTATTACTAAGTCGTCTGTCTGCATTCTCTCTGGACATGTGCCTACAGAAGTCCTTAACACTTAAAGAAATTCACCCACAGCTTCCTAAGTATAGACTTCATAATTACTCTACTGTTCCTTTAAATTGTTCTACTGTTCCTCTACACTGCAGTCAGCTGTGATGCGATATTAAAGTAGGTAACAAAAGGTGTCTTTTTTTTTATAACTGTCCCATTCCCTCCCCCCAAGATTGGGTGTCCTCTATAGGTCAGCCTAAAATAATTGAAAAGTAAACAGATATAGCATTTTCATAAAAACAATTCATTCTTCTTAAGTAAAAATACGGTTATGTAGCCTAAATATAGGTATCCAGATGTGTAGATCTGTGACATATAAGCATGTATATTTTCCAGGTTTTCTTTTTTTTTTTAATTTTTATAACAACAAACTTTAGAATTCACCACTCCATACTGGAATTATTGCAAGATAAGCATATAATAAAGATCTCATTTACGGAGACCTCATAAGTAAAGAGACACCTTCATAAAATAGTTTTAACTTCACATCCTAGACTACTTCTTTTTCTGACATTAATAATGAAGTGTCATTTGCAAAGGTTTTCTAACATAAAAAAAAAAAGTATCAGCAAATTCAGTTTTGAAACTGGAGGCAACAATTACAACTATTGCACATTTCCATTTAAGATGCTACCAAACAGAAGTTGTCCCGTTTAGCTGTTATTTGAATGTATGGGTGAATATTTCAGTAATTCGAATGTACATAAAAATAAACAAAACAGGGCAGCTGGCCTTAATTAGGTCACCACTGGAAAATAAAATTATAACAAGAAGTATCTTCAGACAAATGTTTGTTGCCTGTCACGGGTCTCATGAAAGTATTTCGTGCAGTAAAGAGAATGCTGCCTCCAAACATGATAAATCTTGTGTTGATCACTGTGGCAAGCATAAGCACGTACTGCTGACCAAATGCTCTTTTACCAGGCAAACTAGAATGATGACATTTCATAATTTCTTAATATTTGGTGATTTGTTTATTACAAATATGCCAAACTCAGCAATGACAGCAGCAATCACTTACTTCTCAGATTTCCCATGCCAGGAGTCAGGCTCATTCTGGGAGGCAACGTGCTGTGATATGGTGGAGTAGTGCTGAACAAGATATCATTTGGCAAGGCCTGGTCTAGCATTGAACTTCGAGAGCTAGCATATGAAGATCCTCGTCGGTTGCTACATATACTCTCATCAGATAAGGTACGATAAAGTGTCCTTCGTGGAGAAAGGTTTCCATAGAATGAAAACTAAACATCAAAATACGAAGATATAAGAACATATATTACTGGTTAAATAATTCAAGTGATCACATCCCATCATCAGCTCTTGGGAGTATTTTTCTAGGCAGGCACTGTGGAATTCTTGAGCTAATAAAGAAGATCAGAGATTTCTCCCACCATATCAGATCTACTGGGGCCTCAAAAGAGTTACTGAATTGGATTTTCATATTTCCTCTTGATATTTTGGAACATATCACCATGAATGAATCAGATACTGTGTAGTTTTATTAATTCTGAATTGTTAAATGAAACCTCCATGGCCTTATGACAGCAATGTTTTCCAGAAATATATATAAGGTTACCAACTCTGTCAGCATTTATTCAAGTATATACATAGAACTGTTTGATTTTTATTTGAAATGACTACACTTTAACGTTAAACATTCTAAATTGATATATCCTGCCATATAATTCACTGGATGACAAAAGCAATTTGAGATACTACATCTCTCCAGATATCATGAAACAGCTTTAGAAAACAGGATAACAGAGTTAAGTGAAAACTGTTTATGCATTTAAAAAAGTTACTGAAACCACAACCAAATATCTACAGCAAACCAAGATGTTGTTGTACTCTAAAACTGGGCCTTTCCACATCATATGTCATTCTTCAGTACTGCAAATCCAGTTATTCTTCACATCTACATAGGTCAGTTATTGCCTTAATTATTTTAACTGGTTTGTCCTGCATTTAGCAATTTAATGTCTTGTCCTGTCCTGTTTCCTTTCTGAGTTGCACACTCCTTATACAGAATATATGCTTAAGAGCAGTAGCTTTTTAAAACAGTGAATATAGCACAGAATTAAACATATTTGCATTGTTGTATTTCTGACAACTTGCTCACTGATGAATACTTCTACACCAAATACACAGAAATGCTCAATCATGTCACAAGACACGGTCTTTACAAAATAATTTAATACACTTCATAGTGGCAGTTCAGGAAATCATCTATTTTGAGAATAATACAGGACATGCTCAATTGTTAGAATGCTTAACTACATCCCAGAGAAAATTAGGGGAGATATTCAGATTCCAATCTATGAAAGCATCAAAATACTACCTCAGTTCTAGAGATTTGCCTGAAACAGATATGGGCCATAGGAATAAACATAACCTAAAACTTTATTTTAACACATATGTAAAATGAGCAATAGAACAGGCATAAGCAGCATCCCTAAATGACTGGATAGAGGACACACACAGCATCCTTAAATGAATGTATTTACAGCATTCTTCTATAAGCAGTGATTAAAAATTACCAAAAGACCCTGAGTTTAATTAGGGACTACATTGGACAGAGGGTTAAAAACCTTTACCGTCTGAATCAAAGGGTCTCCAGTTCTCTTTGCTGGATATTCCCAGCAAGCATCTTCATGCAATTTGTGGCTGTTACTTAAGTTTCCTCAACATTATATTGCATCTTCTATCTATAAAGATTGTTCACTAGCCATCCAAACATGTTGAATGTTAACTGCTGGAGCTTTACAGAGTTTCCCTTCAGAGTGCAATAAAAATTAAACATTACCTAGAGGGCTCATTATTCCCTCAGCTACACAGAAGTAAAAACAGAACCAAAGAAAAAACGTGATTTGGTTCTATAGAATCTTACATATTCAGAAAACTCCTTTCTGACTTTTCTGTTAAAAGCAACTGACGCACCTCTGAAGGCATAATCAAAGACTATACTGCCGAGTTCTATGGCTGGGGAGCCCCTGTGAGTCAGGGCCCACAGCCCCTTCTCAGTGAGCTTTTGTTTGGGTGTTTTGCAAGGGGAAGGGGAGAGTAATTTAACTCAGGATGGCACACTTCCTCAGACCTTGTTATTTCTTATTTAGGAAGCCAGAACCATTGAAAACTCTTGAAATCATCACAAAAACCTAATTATCAATCAAATTACAAAAACCTCTAGGACATTATTCATGAAAATTCAAACACATGTAATGTATACTTAACATTCTGCATGTTAAAAAAATATATATGATCTGAATTTTAAATTCAACTCTGCGCTTAAGAGGATTCCCATGTGTTACTTTTGTTCAGACATGATGATTATGCTATTTAGCACACTGTATAAACACGGTGGGTTTAGGAGAGCGTAGAGTTAATAGCAAAGTGTGACAATTATCTCAAGTAATTTAATTGCTTTGTGCTTTATTCCACATTAAGCACAGAATTCAGAATCATTTAATACTTCGGGGAGTAGTGTATTTTAAGTTTCTCTATCCACTTTTAAGTATTACTGATTGTCTTCATACTATAAAGATTAGATGTATACTCTCCACTAGCACTTGCAATTATGCTTTTTGAGCAATTGCCACTGGTACCCACATAAAATCATGTTTTAGAGTTCAAACAGAATTGTTGGTACAGGGCAGGGGAAAGCAGGCTACTTTTATTCATGTGCCTTAATATCATATTAGATGTATAAATTTAGGCATCCAATCCTGAAAATGTTACTTTTAACCTTTCAAATAATAATTAAGTTGCTCAACCTGCACTTGGTTCTGCTCAAGCTAAGCAAATATATATTTAAACAAATACCGTATTTCATACAGAATCATCAAACTAGAAATCATTTCCATATTGTGGGAAATCATATTTTGGGACTTACAGCCAGAATTTATAACAAAACCATGGAATATACTTTGCTTATACAAAATGATACTGCCTTCTCTATACCAATTTGGGGAATATCAGAAATTCATTTATAAGTTAACTTTATCTGAGATACAGAGAGTTGAACAAAGTAGCTAACCTTTCTTCGCCCCTCCTCCATAGGAAGACTGTCTGGCAGCATCAACTTCAGAAAATCTTCTTTGGACAAGACTTGCTGGCTTTCAACAATAGCATTCCTCACAGAAGTTTGGAGTGGACTCGATGCAGACACAGCATCAATATCATCATACACTCTGTTGAGACAATTGTTGTTTTAGCAAGAGAAGCAAGAGTGTTCTTGGACTTGAAATACTGCATTCATTTTCTGTCACAAAGTAAAAACTGTTAGAATTATCTCCTGACACAGCACACTTTTATTTAGAACATTTTTTTCTATCATTTTCTATTTATGAAACTGCGGATCCAAAATAAAATTCTTAAACCACTGAAAAATCAATTTTAGGAATTCTAAAGAACAATTTAAAAAAGCAGAATGCTTGCTTTTCCTACTTTGCCTCTTTCTGTTTTACACACCATACTTCTCTATTGTTAAAGTTGTATTCATATCAACACTTCCAATAGTTCATCACAAAATGTTTTAACTTTTACTTCCTTAACAAACCAGAAAATCAATATTTTATAGTGTGATAATGTATCCAGCATTACAATCTGGCAACATTACTATGGTCATCAATGGCAACATTTAAAGTGTATAAGTGCATTGGTAATTGACTGTGCCATTTGCCAAGTGAATCAGCAATTTCACAAAGCTCTTTAGATAAATAAAAAAGCTGTCTTCCTTAACTACCAGCATATAAAAAAAATCTATTTACAGTCAACAAAAGACTAAATGAATTATTATCTTTCAGCTTCCTTCCAGTGAGAGAGAAAGAATTTTAACAGGTTTACTTTGGAAATGCAATCGAAAGAACTAGAGATTCTCAATCACACAGAACATACATTCGAAGTCATTACTTACTGCCAAGTGCAGCATAATCAGTGACTCTGTCTTCAGCAGAGAGGAAACAAGCTCTGCTACAGTAAAGTGTAATTCTCAGTGAATTATATCCTATAGTGGCACAACATTCAGCAATTGACCTGATTTTCATCATCATTGCTAATTAGAGATGTTAATTTATTTCAACATAATTATCCTCAGAGAAATATTTCTTCTCTGTGATGTATAGAAAGCTTTCCTAGAAAGAAAGAGGTGAAGCAATGCTGTACACCATGGAAAAATCTGAAAATATTTTCTGATATAGGAACTGTTGCCATATTAAATTATTTTTTCTTAAATAGTACTAGCTCTTGAAGATACTAAGTTGCTGTGGCTTCAGTTTAAATACCATGATTAATTTTTAACGATTCCATTCAAAACAAAGAGATATGTTCATGAGTCTATCAACTTCAAAATGCAGAAACTTGTGGGAATCAACGATTCCACCTTTTAAGTGAAAATACTACAACCAAATATTTCAAGCAACTAAAACACTTGAGGGGTGTGTGTGTGTGTGTGTGTGTAAAAATGAAATCACCAGTACAATAACACAAAGAAACAAATAACCAAGACACGAAGGTAGTAACATCATCTGCTTTTGAAAATTAGGAATTTAGGAGCTTAACTTCAGGATCGTATTTCATAGTACATTCTGGTTTATATTTTTAAATGTGAATGTTGCCATAAATATACATATATATATATGCAATATGAGATATCAGATACAAATAGCCCACTCCCATTAAACAAAGAGTAATCCCATATTAAACATTTGAAAATCAGATACTGCATGCCGATTTAGGAGATATACAGGGTTGACTGATTCACTGATAGAACTGCATGGCTTAAGCACAAAAAGAAAGCAAGGAGGTTATCTGAGAAGAAGAATTTGAAGCTAACAAAAATTTAAAGGTTAGTTTTAAACAGCAGATTCAAACATTACTGCTGCAGCACTGGGAAAGCACCATCTCTGTATTTAAAATACTGCTTCTTTTCCTTTAAGAGCAAGTCTTTTTCTTCCACCTAAGATGAACACATATCTCATGAGTAATTCCTGTGTTAAGCTGTACATTTAGTTGTCTGTTAGAACTGCTCTGAGTATTTTTGTCTAAGTAACACGTGCTACAAAAATATGTAGCTTTATTGAAGCCTCCGTATTTTGTAGTCTCATGAAGAGAGTCAGATATACCCACACTTAATCTTTTTCTTGTGGGGTTCTAACTAGCAGTTTGTATCTGTTCATTGAAAATAAAGTTAGAAAAAGATACCAAAGAACCACTGAAATATCCCCAACTGGCACTATTAAAAAAAATTACCTACCACAGATGACTGATACGTTTATGGTAACCTCTCTCATCTGTAATGTATTGGTCAACGTAATTCGCAACAAGGTAGTAAGGTTTAATACAGAAACATTTGGAAGCAAACTTTTTTTAACTGAAATTCATGAAGATTTGTAGAAAAGGTCTTTAAGATGTTAATAAAATTGTAAATTCACAATTGTCTCCTAGAGATTCAAAATGGAAATTCAGGATGTCTGACATAGCCATACACACTTTCAGCAAGTTCTGTCAGTTTGCTTAATTTGACAGATGGGAAAATGGTGCAGCTGGATAGAACAGAGGAGATAGCATCCTACGCAGTTATTGTCTTTTTTGTTTTGTTTTTAATGTACCTTTGATACATAAAGGTACAGAAAAAAACCCCAACCCAAACATTTAAAAGTGAAGAATTTGTAATTTTTTATTTCTATCCTATTTTAAAATTTATTTTCATTGCCCTTCTTCCCCCAGTAAAATTAAACAGCTCTTACTCATGGCACTCAGAAACTTCAGATTCTTCAGGTGTAGGACTTCCTTCTGATTTTTTCCACCCAATGACATATTTACTCACTGCTCCTTGTCTGTGATAAGGTTTTGAAACTGACCCAGAAATCTGTTGGCTACTACTCTGCGACACTATATAGACTTTAGAGGTGTCTAGGGAGCCACTCTTTTTAGAGCAATGTGTTGATGGGCTTCCAGAATGATGTGAGCCACTGAAAAAATAAAGAAAAACAGACAAAAGAAAAAATGAAATTTGTCATACAATAAATTAGAAATGCTTTACAGCAATAATTCTGAAGTTTTTTTCAAGGTTAAAATCAAGGTAGCGATATTGGTACAGTAATTTTCTACAGATAACTTCCACTAGACCAGGTTGCTGAAAGCCCCATCAAACCTTGCCTTTCATTCAGTAAAGAATTTAATATTAACAGAAGTAAATTTGAGTTCAACAAAACCAGTCCTCTGGATAATTTTAATAGCCTCTTCTATTATGAATAGCCTCTTCTATTTCATTAGAAGAAACTAATGAAGGCTTTTACTGAAGACTCTCAAAATTATTTAGAATTAACTAAATCAAACACTTCCTTGAAGAATGAATTTCTTCTTTTCATCTTGGAGGTGAAGTAAGCAAAACATTCAGAAACCAAGAGCCTTACCTAATATCAGAGGCTGAAACCTGAAGAAGCCTCTGCTTTCCTTGTTGGTTTACAAACACAAAACACAGTGCTATCTTTTAATTTAATCCCAAAAGCACTGAACTATCTCACAGAGGACTAGAAAGCGCTGCTGAAAGTGTATCAGACATCGGTACTTAGCTGCCCAAGCAGCGTCAGGTACAAGCAATGCACATGCATAGATGTTATTAGATCAAATTGAAATGCCTATTGTGGAAGAGAGTTGAATGAGTAAGGTAATGGATTAATAATTTTGGTCACAGCTAGGATGCACATTTAATCTTAAACCAACTTTATTTTCTTTCTTCTCTTCCCAAAAAAGTGGAAGTGAGATTATGAGGGTTGCAGGGAAGAAAATAATGCGAGTGATGTTATAAGCATTTTTGCTTGCTATCATTGCAAACATGCAAATAAATTATGTAATGACGTGGTGCAAGACCATAATTCAGTTATGAAAAATCAAAATTTAAAGATGAAGCAAACACTGAAGGACAATGTAAAATATGTATCAGATCAACAGCAAGGACATTATCCAGAGAATTTCAGACTTTAATTTGTAACTTAGTTTCAGAAAAATTGAGCATCCAACCTCATTCTGTAGATTTTAAATAAGGCAATATTTTTGAAGTGAAGAAATAAAATGCCTATAAAAGCCTGGTTTTAGATAATGAGCTGAATGCAATGGTTGGAACAAGCAGTATACATTTTTAGGATCCAAAAGATGTTCTATATAAGAAACAAAGCAAAACTAAAGGCAACAAAGCTAAGCTGTTTCATCTACAGTAACATGAAGGTATTTGATAATTCATGTGCATAATTAATATAAAATAGGAGAGATAAACCCGTTCATAACAGAGCTGTGAGAGAGTGTTTTGCATGGCTCAAGTCAGTCTTGCAGTTTGACATACTGTTTCCCACAGCAGGTTTAATTCCATAAATCTTATTCAGACACTATAGTATTAGTTTCTTCAGAGGCTTCTTCACCTAATGATGTTAGAGAATCAGGCCAGTATCTTTCAACCAACAAACATCTTTCCTGTGCATTTATTTTTTTTCAGTAAACAGAATACAATTTTAATAAATAAATGTTGAAGTTATAAATCAATGACATTCCACCAGTCTATGGGCTTGTGTCTTGAAGTTTTACATTGTTTAGCTACTGCAGAACAAGTTTACTATTTAATATTCACAAAATAATCATGTATGAATGCCTCAATAGTGTTAGCATTTCATTATTGAAGAAATACAAACTCAGTGTCTGACCAGTCAGAAAATATATATAGGATTCAGCAGTAGCTATCGCATGCTTAAATGTTAACTCAATTTTCTTATGTTTATTAGAACATGTCAATATTGCAGCATCACAGCAAAATGAGATATTTTTAATACTGGATGCCTGTGGATGCTGTATAGGTGATGCCAGGTTTAAACTCGATTGCAAAATTATTTATCACTCCAATGTAATTTGAAAGATATGTAATCAAAGTTTAAATAAAAAAGTTGGGTCACATAAGTCTTACATTTTTCTATAGTAAAAAGATTTGGCTCACAAATTAGAAGAGGACCATTTAAAACCACCGCTATCACCAAAGTGAAACTGAGCAATCCTAATGTGAGTCATCATCTCAACAGTAATTACTATTTTGGAAATACCTACATAAATTCACTTAAAATCTATGATTTTTTTTTTTTTTAATTATTGTTAATTATTCCATAAAAAGTTGATTCCATAGAAGAGAGCAGCAGATTACTTAATGGCTCCTGGCACTTTAAATATGACAGCTGCCACATATATGCTGAGAATACACATTCTAGCCATTAGAAATCTATTTCAGCTCATTATGATGAAGTCCTAGAAAAACAGAGCTAATTTTTGGCACTTTAGAAGTGTAATATATAAAATATATAAAGGCACTTTAGAAGTACAATATATAAAATTAAATCTCAACACACACAAAGCAAAGTAAATCTGGAGCTTCTGCATTATCATAGGGGTAGTAAAAACTTAATGTGAAAGCATTTACCTAGTTTTCACAATAGTCTGTACTATTTTTTATAACTTGTGAAAAAAAATATCTAGAAGTCAGCGTAAGTATATAAGACTAATTCACTTATGTCAAGCATACTAAGAAATAAGGATAGAAGTTATTATTTGATTATTTTCCTGTGCTGATTGACATTGAAAACAAGAAAATCAGAAGGAAATAAATATAAAGAATTTTCTTCCATCCTTTACAGAATAGAAACCTTAACACATAGACCAAAGGTTCAACTTCAAAGTCACCATAAAATGGGAATTGGTAGATAAAGGCAACCAGCTGTAAAAGTGCACTTTCAAAGTTTGCTTTACAACAGATGTACCATACGGACATTCCATTGGTAACAAAAAGAAGAGATGAAAAATAATCAGAATTCAACAAATAAAATTGTGAAGCACACATCACAATAATGTAGATTAGGGAGGATGTTATGTAATGCAGTTTCATTATATGTAAAAATTGTATATCACTATTTGTAAAAATTGTTCATTGCAGGTTTTTTATTTCTCTCAGCATTAACTCCCAAGTAATTTGTTACATTGTACCAAAACAAAAAGGTATTTGAAATAATAGGTGCAAACTTCATTTTTACTCAGGAATGTTTCCAAACTTTAAAAACCTAAGCAACGTGCACAAGGTCACATATAAATTTCCATCAGATCTGGGAGTAGGGCTAGGTTCGTTTTTTAAGCACCCATGAAAAACGGCCTGAAAATTGCTCAAATAGGCATTTAAGTACAACCAAAAAATCAAAATCAGTGAAGTGCACCTTCAAAGACAGGCAAACAAAAAACCAACAATGTAAAAGAGTTCTTTGTATGTTAATCTATACTCCACAAACTCTGATTTATGAGAAACACGTACCTGGAATGAGAGGAGATCTCACTTAGGTCTCCCATACTGCCTTCAGCTGTATGACTAGCAGAAATAGCAGAGGCATAGCTATGAACAGCATAGATTTTAGCTGGATCATCATCTGGCCCAGCAGTTTCGGAAGACTCAGTCCACTGCTCAGTACGACAATGTACTCCAGACCTGCTGCCAGCAAGGTGCAAAGGAGCCAGAAGAGGAGCAGACATGCAGGGAGCTGTATCGATTCCACTGTCAGTAGAAGCCCCTTTTATATATGTTAATCCAAGCAGCTCGGGATCCATCAGATCTCCAGAACCAAAGTGTTTTTCATCACTGTTACTGGATGTATTACTGGATAGGGTGTTGCTGCTGGAGTGGCTTGAACAGCTTTTGTCTCCAATCTGAACAACAAGAAAACAAACAAAAAAAGACCCTTCTCAAGTTAAATAGTAAAATATTTATTTTATATAAATTACTCAATTTGTGCCATTCAAATACCCTTTCATATTTTTTACACTATGCTATAATATAACTGCCGAGTGTGAAAAGAGCTAATTATACCACCAGTTTCTATGAAATTAATTGCGCAGCTGGATAGATACATTAAAGGTTGATGTCACCGCAAGTAAAAAGCTCTCGTTCCATCTTCTATGGCAAATCTTATGATCGCACTTGAATTTTCTGATTGTAAGACCTGCTTAACGTTAAAGCTAGAAGCATTGGTAATTATCTGTTTAAACAAGTTCTATTGCAAATCTGAGAAACACAAAAGACTGAATTATTGCTGGCTTTTTCTCAGTGTGGGTGAAATATGCAGCTTATTGGATCAAATCCAATTGGATGTGTGGATAGCTAAATTGAAACCAATTGTGACTTATGTGTACCAAATAAAAGTAACTTAACTCACAGGGCCTAATCTAAGCATGGCTGTTGAAATGGAATAATTATGTCTGGCATTTGTGTCAATAAAGTTGAGCTGTTTTGAGATTTTTTTGTGTGTTTGTGTGGTTTTGTTTTGTTTTTTAAAGACATTTTAGGTAGTTGGATTAATTTATCTATATGACAGAGCAGCCAGAATAAGGACAGATGGACTTCTATTAGGTAGAATATAAATGGGAAGGCTGACAAACTTTTTTATGAGATCCCCCCCATAACAAATGCATGTAAACATAGCTGCTGCACACACATTAAAGCAGTTAGACAAGGCAGCCTTTCGAAATCATACTTCTATTCCATACGGAAATTAGCAGGCCTCAAAATCTGTGAAAATTATTTTCCAAAAAAAGGGGAGGTTATTTGCATTCATTCTAACCTTTACAAGACGGCTGTTACCTTAAAAACAATGGAACAATTGATACAAATACAATGAGCAGCGTTTTTAAGGAGAGACTTTGAGAAAGGTGTCTGGAGAACACGCATGTCGCTTCCTACTGTAAGTGTAAAATGGAACCAAAGTGGAAAGAAATGGGGAAGGGGGTTCAAAGGCATAAAATTAGCTTCAGAAGACGTATTTCACATATGAACCTTCCTAAAAATTTCCTATATGTTGCTGAATGTATATGCTTAGGCACCTTCCTGACCCTGTAAGCAGAAGAGAAACTGGACGACAGCTAGTGATAAAACTTGAACTGCTCAAAGTTCTCTGTGGTCACAGCTTAGATGAATTTATTCATTTCCTTGTGCCCCTCTCTCTCCCCCCCAAACCAAAACCAACAATCAAAAAACATCCAACCCCAAAACCCAGCAGGAATATGGTATTTATCCCAGGAAAACAGAGCAAGCTTGAAGATAGCCAGTGAAATACCCCTCTATCCTTCTTCCCCCAAGTTAATATAGAAAAATATTAGTTAACATTGATATTGACAATATATTGATATAAATATTAGTTGATATTGACAGCATAGACTTTTTCTAACAGTTAAATATTTTACAGAGTTCTTGTACATTTGTTGTAGCCCTCATTGTGAACCTCACTGGCTGGCAGAGTATTATGGCAAACTGAGTTGAACAGAAAGCGGATGCACAAGAGAACATTACAAGGTCCTTTACAAGGTGATGACCACTTTTTTTTTCTGTTTTACTGCATTTAACAACAAAATAGTCTCATTTTATTTGTATTATCTTTGCAATAATGCTGGTTCTTTACACAATAAAGCTCTTTTGCACCTGCACTACACATATGCATATGCAGGCAAACATAAACATGAGCCCATTATGAAATTTTCTGTTCTGATCTCCACCATCCTAAAAGCAGGAGAGCTGCCATTAGTATAAAGCTCTGACTGAAGTTAAGCAAGCTCATCATTTAACTTTGATATCAGTGCTCTGTTTAACATTAATTGTTACATTACTGAGTCTAGCTGTCAAGTTTGGCTTAAGGTAAACGGGGGTATTTTTGTCCTCATGTGCATCATTCTACAGCATGATTCTGTTTATGATAATTTTTTTGAGAGGTATCAAGCTAGATTCTCATAAGGTATCAATGCACATAAGATGAGAAACTGGCCTCATATTCTTACCAATATAAGTCTTCAAATGGTGTAAAGTCCTACTGCATAGAGCAGGTTTTTCTATGCAATAGACACACAAAACCCAAGTAGACTGCATATATCATTAGCATACTTTCTATCACCACATAATGAGGATTTTGCCCTTACTGAAGACAAAGCACTAACCTAGGTAGATCAGAAATCTGTTCAGCATTCCTGACATAAAACCTAAATTTTTATAGTGCTTATTGATAATTATACTACATAGGTATTTCACACAATATGACAAGTGGTATCTTGAAGAGTTGTTTAGGGGTTTTTAAAGGATATGAAATACTTTACGGATTAAGCTAGCCAGTATAAATGAAGCTGTAAATACAGAACTGAGTATAGACTATACTAGTTTTATCTCCTCAGTGCCCCAAACCCAAGCCCTCTTGGGAGTTCTTAGTTTATAAACACAGATTAAGCATACTCAATTCATCCCACACTTAGGTGAGCACACTCTTTGCCTCCCAAAATACAGTTTTCTTCATAAATTACTAAAATGTATTTTTAAGATTTATTTCTTTAGGTCCAGCGTGGGGCTTTTTGGTCTTTGGTTTGGGGGTTGGTGGGGTTTTTTTTAAGAGTTTTGAATGACTTCCAAGTAAGAGACTTACATGTGAAAGCTTGTTTGGTGACTCCTTGCCACTGCCTTCTTTCTGTAAAGCCCGATCTTTGTAGGAGCTCAGGACTTTGGTTGATGGTGCATGCCACTTGGTTTCTGTCATAAATAATTGTGTTTTAATTTCTGAATGTGAAAAAGATGAATACACTTGTACAAATCAAAAAAGGCACATGGCTTAGCATTAGGTTTCAAACTTGTACACTATTTGGAATCAGAGACATGTATCTTTGCAGAATTTGCTACGATCTAGTTTTTCAATGATAACTAAATGAAGTTCAACTTGCTTTTTATCATTCATGAGGCTTTCTTAAGTTCAGTAGTTTGTTCCAAGTGTCTAAATATCCCACACCTTATTCTTTTAGACTGCCTGTAACCAACCCTGCTTTCACTGCTCTATTACATGCTTTTTGCAAATCAAACCTCAGAAGGCGATTGCACTTCAATAGGCACTGCATTGTAAAGAACATTTTTTTTTTATGATACTGTGGTTCTGTATTACCAGAATGTCTAGTTCCTTCCAAAGTTTCCTCTCGTTCTCTGCCTCCTTCACACTCCAGTGAGCCTGAACCTTGGTGATGTTCATGGAGCAAAGGGGACTGGCACCTTTTAAGGTAAGCAGAGAATTAGGCTGTTTTGTTTTTTATCCCTGTAAAACTAGTTACATGTTGAACAACAACACCTTTTCTCTTCAAAGCAAATATTTTATGATTTGTTTAAACAATCAGCACCCCCACACACCAAGCAAGTACAGTAACATTTCCAAAGATGGCATGGGAATATTTACATGCAATTTTTTCAACAGTGCACTGTTGTATTTGAAGTGTGAACAGCACAAAATGACACTGAACTTCAAGAAGAAATGAATTCTTGGGGCTATACATCCAAAGGTTTTTGCAATGGAGAAATACGATAGTGTATACTGCTTTATGAAGTAAGCCCCACAAAGTAATTCTTCAGCTTTGCTTGTTTTCACACTTGGAACACATAAGCTACTACCAGATCCATTGCTTTGTATCTTATTGCAAAAGTTAATATCATTTCACAAAGCAACACACCAAAACCAAGGTTGCTTTTAGAAATAACTGTGCTGGCAAAATGACACAGAATGCATTATCATGTGTTTACTGTCAAAAAAATTGCTATAGTTTTATTTAAATTATTAGCACCTATTTAACTGCCAGAGATTTCAGTGCGTATTCTGAAATTCCTCGATGAGTCTCCAAGATATTGCATGCATATCTGCTATATCATGCTATCTGCTATATCTTATCTACAATCATGCCAAAGCAATATTAAGCTTACAGACAAAGAGTCAAGCTGATGTTTTCAATATTCACATTTTTTCTGAAAAGTAGCTTCTGAAAGCCACATGGCAAGTCTGGAATGCTTTTATGTTATGCTATGTAGATACTGCCATAGCTCAACATTTTATAACAGGAGTGTTTTCACCAGCTATATTTATACAACAAAGTGATATATTTAAAGTAATTTAGAACAGATGTCTCTCATAATATTCTTACAACATGGACAGTATATGGGGATAATCTTTTACACAGATAGCTAACTTCTTGAATTTCAGAACCAAGGGATTAATAGTGATGTAAGAGAACTATCTATATACTGCAACACCCTTTTAGGGAGAAGAGACCTCTGAAAGAGTGCTACTTCTCTGAGGAGAGATGCAAGAGAATGGATACCACCGGAACAAACATAGTAGGAAATAAAACCTTTGAACACCATAAAGATAATTTTTTAATCAAACATCCTTCCACTGAAGTAAACGGAGGAGATATTATTATTTTATTCCAGTTCTGAGTTGTCTGAGTTACTTGTCAACTTATGGCCTGTTCCTGGGAAAACGAACCCCAGAATTGCTTGTTATTTACCTGAATTGGAAAATAAAAATTTGGTCCTAAAGAGTTAAAGCAGTATGACTTTAAAATGATTACATTAAAGATCAATAAACCTGTACGTCTTAAAATATACTAACAGAATTTGCAAACACAGCTAACAAATAAAACATTCACACACATTTTGCTTCTCAAAGAAGATGCATGCGAACTATAGCAAGATTTAAAAAAATTAAAAAATCACCAATACCCATCATATCCCACTTGCTGTCTCCACTGGCTGCTCCCACTGGGTCCTGGGTCACTGGAGGAGGATTGGTTGCTTGGAGAACTTCTGTAATGTTAACCAGTCATTAACAGTGTACTGAGATATTCGTGGGGTTTCAGATTTTAACTGGACTGTGCTTATTTAATGAAATACATTCACTTTTACAAATAATGTAGATGTGTATGAACACATAATTATATTCATTTTGTGGATTTACAGTTTTATCTTAGTTTCATAAAACTTAAACAAGTATTTTTAAAGTATATTATTAATTTTGTCACTAATAAAACATTTCCAAATGAATATATTAAAATAGGCACAAAATTAAAATATATATTAAAAAGGCACAAAAAGAGAAAGACTATGCCAAATCCTATTTTCCTTACATCTAGCTTTACTTCTGAACAAGTGGAATTAATCAGGCGTCAAAGCAGCCAGATTGAGTTTCCAAAGTTACATGTGGGATGCTAACATGATGGACCAGAAATGATTGTTAGTTGCTTTGCATGTATTCAAACTTAGTCATTTAGAAGGGGTAATACCAGTACTTGTTTATTTTGTCAATTCTTTGACATAAAAGAGCAGTAAGGAAACATCTGCATGAATAGTATTATTTTGTACTTAATCTTTTGAGCCTCATGTTACCTTCCTGTACTTCACGTCTGAGTATTAGTCTATGACTACAATAAACGTCCCCTCAGCAATGTTACATAAATTCCCTGTATTCCTCCCCCCTCCCTTTTTTATTTTTTTATTTTTTTAGAGGCTATATGTAGGACTCAATGTATGTACTCAGAGAAGAGGTGAAAAGAGGTAATCTTGGATTTATGCACAACACTTTCCCAAGGACAGGACATTCATTAACCAGCTTTACTGTTCAGCTTGAAAATTTTGAAGATATTAGTATTTTGTCTAACAGCCAAACACATACACAGTAAGTAGACAGTGTAGTGCCTAATTTCTCAGCATGTCCCTCTCTGGTAAGTATTGTCAGGACTGAGCCTTTCTCAAACAAGAGAAATAGTCTATAAGCTAAAGTTGAATTCAGTTGCATTTTTTTGCTTCTTATGACAAAGTCCTATGAAATTCTTGCATAGCTTAAATGAGCCATCATTAAGGAATGGGTAACTTATGAAACTATGTGTTTCCATCCTCCCTACTGATGTTCAGGACATTGTCCTCAAATCCAGGGCATTGTTTCATACTATCCCAGGCTGAAGAATGTCTACATCCCAAGCCTCTCATTTGCTCAACAAGTGTCTAGCCATTAGCCTGCTAAACAAATTGTGGCTACAAAAGGAGAACCCCAGAAATCCAGTCAGTGAATGCCTCTCACAGCTCCTTTAAAG
Organism: Psittacula echo; assembly: GCF_963264785.1. Classification (NCBI taxonomy): domain Eukaryota; kingdom Metazoa; phylum Chordata; class Aves; order Psittaciformes; family Psittacidae; genus Psittacula; species Psittacula echo. The sequence goes on along the minus strand of NC_137738.1, from coordinate 30,035,356 downwards.
AAGAGTTGCAGCTGCCTACTATCAGGAATGGATTCCAGGCTCCATGTGAAAGAATGCAGTCACCTGCAATCATGCCACAAGGACTAAAGTGCACCAAGACTTCTTGGGGAAAAAGAAAACCCAGAAGAGCAAACCTGACTGAAGCTTCACTCGTAGGCACTTGCTATGAGTAGCACAGAATTAGGCATTTTGTAAAAACTGGAGTAGAGCTCAAGGATACCTTGTATTTCTTGGAGACTAATTAGAGGAAACTCCTGGATCAACACAAAAACATTTGGATTGCCTTCTCAAAGCACTTAACCCTCCTCAGGAGATGTACTAGGTGCACAGGTGTTCTCCTTCCAGTTTTTAATTTCACTCCAGTGAGCAGGCACTTGTTACATGTCACAGTAGTTTAACTTGCGACTTAAGTCTTCTACTATATCTAGCCCACATTTTTGTTGCTTCTTTCTCTTTTTATTTCTAAAAACAACCATTTTATCACTGAATTCACTGTTAGCTCATTTTCAGATCAGTTGCTATACTTTCCCTTTTTTACCAACCTACTTCTCCCCACCTGCATCCTTCAATTTGTCTAAATTTATTGGGTCTCTGACCCTCTAAAATCTCTTCATCGTGTCCCTAGCCTGAGTACACACTTTTATCCCTGCAAGACCACTTATTAAGTACTGATCAACCTTACCTCAACCTCTTTTTCAAGTCAATCTCTCTGCTAAGCCATCAACTATACTTCTTCCCACATAGAAAGACCTTGACAATTAGGTACCTTTCTTTTCATGTTTCAAGATGCACATGTTCATCATTTTCCTCTCTTTTCATTATTTATACTCTGTATCACATCTTCCCCAGAACAGCACTCCTGCATTACACTTGTTTTGTTCAAGCGATACAGGAGTTTCTTCATGGCAAGAGATAACTTCTATCTTAGCAGTTTTTTTCACATACTCCGCTGAGCATTGTGAGAAATGCAGCTTATGTTTGTGAAGTTTTTTTGAAATGAGTATTATGTTGGAAAGCCAGCCTTATCCCAGGTGTTACTGAAAATTTCAGTAACAAGATATTAGGAAAAACTTAAGTCCTATAACGGCAAATACATGCTTACAGAAATGCACCTCTCCTTTTTTCATGAGATGAGAAGGGGGGCAGAGCAGGAGGAGGAGGAGGAGAATACAAATGATCAAATGGTCATAACTGCGAGTCTGCATTCCCCAGACCATGATATATGCGTATTTTCAAGTATGTACTACTATCACCTGTGTGTATTTCAAATAGTGCAAAAAGTCACTAATTCTTTGCTACTGAATAAAATAGTGTAACAATAGTGGTATTTTATGAATTCATCCATATTTTTTTAAAGCTATTTAAGGTTACTATTTTAGATTTTCATATCAATTAGATATTTTCACATGGAGTATTTTTTTCCTTGGAAATTAGAACTACATCACCCTACGGAAAAAGGGCATAAGCAAAAATAATTGCACACAATAATGGACAGAGAGTTCTGCTCAAGACACATGGTTTTCCTAAATAATCTAAATAATTCAAAGGTCAAATGTATTTACAAATTTTTAGCTTTAAAAATAAATTTTTATCTTATGCAGAATCATCATTTAATTAGAACAGAGCTAACATTTAAGGATACCATCCCATCATCTAAGGAGGTGTTACATATTCAAATCACAAGCTCTGCTTTGTTTAATTAAAAGCAAAGCAAAGCATAAGGACTGGTAATGAGTTACAGAACCCTTTGAAACTATGCCAATAGCTTGGTAAAGAGATTAAAGAATAAATTTTTAAAGGAATAAGTGAATTTTATTTACACTCATTAATTGTTTAAATAGGCTCCCAAAGGATGGGGGACAGGACATTGTTTAGATCAAAAAGTAACAAGGCAGTTTCCCACTTCATTGATCTGGGTCTAAAGCGAAAGGTCAGATGTCCTCAGCAGTAGCATCCTCAGTACAGTCTACTTCCATCACAAACAACTAAAGTCACTTGTTTCAAGTAGACAAACTGGGCTCAGTGAATGCTCTTTAATATGACCTCAGAATTAAAATTACTGTAAAAACTCAACAAAATAAGGTTTAAAAATAAGTATACTAAAGTTCTAGAAAGGAAAGATATCTAAAGTAAGGAACATTAGGAAAATGACAAGCATTAAACAGAGAGTATATTACCTTGCACCATCTGGCAGTTTTCTATCAAAGGAAGTGCTGCGAGGAATGGCTGTCTGAGCCTGCTGGAGAAGCTGCTGGCACTGCAGTCTGTCAGATGTTCCTAGGATTGGAGAGGCACGAGAGAGAGGCTGCCCAGCGGGAGTCGGCACCCGATGCCAAGTGGTATTCCTTCTGAAAGGGGTTTTATACTCACATGGGGTGCCTTCACTGTCAAGTTTGTATTCCACCATGGGTATACGACAGAGTTCTGAACAACCCCTGTGGGACAAATGAAAACTCTGATCAGTCTCACTGGAGGGAACAGAAAGAGAAATCTTGCATCCTACAGACAGAAGTATATGCATAGTTTTCTTCCAGGTGCCCAAAGGTGTTCATATACCATTGTACAACCTTTTGAATGCTTCAAAACTACCATGCCAACTGGGTAGGAAGCATTTCAAAATAAAGGATTTGATGTCATGTGCTCAAAGGTCTTTGAACTCTCTCCTTGCTCTTCAAAAAGGAGAAAATACTAGGTTTTTATAAATCACTCTGCAGCTTGAATTGTATGTAATAAAAAATAGTAGAAACAAAGCATTCAGAAGTCAGAAAACGGCAAGTTTTTCCAGAATAGCTTTAGTTTGTTTAAATTTCATAAATACATTTGTTGCTTTGCATCAAATTAAATGTTTCTTAGTGGGATTGAGAACTTTCCTTTAGAATCCCAACCTGTCCACACCAAATGACAGAGCATATACATTGCGATGCAAATGATTAAAGTGTCATCTAAATATTTTTCTATTTATTTTCAAAGTATATTTTCTAATGTATCTCTTCTTGAGGGTGTCTATGCCTGGAAGAGAAATGGGGAAGTGGAAGTAAGAGACAGTCCATAAACAGTCTAACTTATAACCTCTGCTTCAAGCTTACAGTACAGTTAAATAGTAACAGTATCGCCAGAAAGTATAAATTCAGGTAAAAGTAGTGACTGTGTTACCCAAATGATCAGTTTGTCTGTCAGATGTTTGTGGCAGACTCAGGCTGGACTTGAATTAAGGGTTACTGTTTCAGAAATTAGTTAATAGAAGCTTCACACCCACGTTAAGCCAGCAGTGATTATCGCTGCAGATATATTCTCACATACTGTCTTCATTATTTTTTGATAGGTAGTGTGTACTAAATTAGCATCTATAAAGAAAACACCCTGAATAATTCTAATGTGATGTATTACATTTAAGTAAGAAATACTGAAAATTTGCTTCTCTGTCTCAACTACAGCTCTGCTCTATCCATTAAGCTGAGTCTTGATTGAGATTTGCTTTTGTTGAAAACTCAGTATTCACCATTTTCAACTAAATTAAAATCACCTAGAGAAAGTGTAAGAGAGTGCATATAAAGTGTTTACAGTCTTCATTCTGAAAATGTTTTGGCACAAATTACTTATTACAAATAGCTCAAATGAACTGCATAGAATCTCATACATCAGATTACTGTGCCCTAAACTTTCTCAGCAAAACCCCCAAAAGAACATTTTCATTGTCAGTGTTCTAATAAGCAAATTAGAAAAAAATAGTAAATAAAAATGCTAACTATGTCATTCAAAGTTGTTGAAGAACAGATGTGTGCAACTGCAGCAGTTACACTCTAGATACTCTGTATACGCCCAGTCTGATTAAGCCAAACGCTTCAGGCTGATGAATTTTGTGGTACTGAATAAGAAAATTGTTTATCCTGTAGCATTATCTGTCAGTGCTTGATGGCACTCACACACACAAAAAAATTAAAGCAAGAACTATAAACCACAGAGGATAAAGCACTGAGAGTGCAGATTAGTAGCCAATGCAGGGTAAAAGCCACTGTGATGAAGACAAGCTGAAGACAGGTCACTAGAATGCTCCACAACACAACACAGAATTCCTGTTTTTTCAGGATTATTCTTTGATCAGAAATATCAGCATTAAACACACCAGCAAAATTTGACCTGCGTAAACTCTGCTGATAAAGCATAGCTGGACATGCTGGAAGCACCAGAGAATTTCACAATAATGATTTTCTGGTTTTAGCTTCCCTATGTAGGGAGCACAGCCCCAATAGCCCCCTCCATCAGACAAGGAAATGAAAACGCCAGAGTTACTCAGACCACCGCTTCAAACTACCTCAGTCCATGCATTTATTTTTTAAAATTATTTCACACTTCCGAAGAGCACAAAACCCATGTTGGGCTCTTAGAATCACCAACATGAGGCAAAGGCTGAGTTAAACAAATTGCACAGAATTGTGCAACTATTTCTACCGTTGAACCATACACAGAATACATTTCTCCAATGCAATATTTAACTCCATATATTCCTAGACCATTCTCTTTATACAGTTCCCTCCCTGTTCACCGCCTGCAACAAATAAGACCAAGATATATGAGACAAAAGCCTCCAGCAGTCCAACCTTGATTCATTTCCAGAGCTGGTCCGTGTTATGTGAATGCAGACAGTTGTTAAAAGAAAATCTAACCTAAGATTGACTATTCAATTAAAGGCTTTCATAAAGCTTTATATGCAAACCAAACAGAACAAAGAATGACAGATGACATAGCAAAGTTTATATTTGTTTAGTGCACTTCATAATTTTTCATGTGGCCATGCAGACATAGTCTGTCATTACTTGATTAGGAAGTTGTGCAATTATGTAGGCTCCAATTTCAATCATCCTGCTGATTTCCTGGCATCGTTTCACTCCCTTCTTCATTCCTATAGACCTTATGTGTTAGAAACAAACCACCCCCTCCCCAACTTTTATTATTAAGATATTGATTCCACAGTTTGTCTTGGTAATTGAGAAAACCGTAGTGTATAATTCTCATTGTATCCCCTATTAGACAACCCTTCGAATACTGTAGGGTCCTGTAAAAATACCCATGGGTTTTGAAGGCAAAAGGGATGGGTACTACTATTTAGTTTGACTCAGCTTGCTAAATGAATAACTAAAGCATGATATAAAAACAGCGAACAACAATATTTCCCACAAAGAATAAGAACTTAAAATTTTGTAAAATGTTATGTCTGTTTGAATTATGAAAATGCATTCCTCTGGCAAATGAAGAAAATTATTGAGGACACTGTTCCTATAAAAAAAGGCTTAAAACCAACCTTGTTTCAAATCACTATAAAAATCTAACAATGTTACTTTAAATTCAAAAAGGAGCCTCGACATGACTGCTGCAACTAGCTCCTCAAAAAATTCACAGTTAAAATAGACATATTTTATATGGCTTCCTTTGGCACATTTAAACCGATCAGTTCAACATTTACATGAAAAATTATGCTTCATTACTTCACAAGCAGTGTCTAAAGAACAAATACCGGAGTATACTGAGATATGTACAGTTATAATTGCAGCTACCTCCTATATCAGAAACAAAGAATCAATTACTTTATGCCTGAAATCCAACATGGATCCCTACCCCCTGCCATGGATCAAGCTTCAAGTTATCTTGCATTTAAAAAGTCACAAAATTAAATGGAATTTCCTATTAAATACTTAAACTTGTCCATTAACTAATTTCTATTTACAATATTGTTACTTATTCCACTGGATGAAGAATACACATTGGCACTGGTATTGAATGATGACTTTTAATTCACTTTCTAATTTTGATTTTTTAAAAATTCACTTTAAAAGAATATGTAAAGACAAATCTGTATTTTATGGTCTGGAAAAGATATTTAAATTTATGTTAAACAAGTATAGGATATCAAACATCTTTCCCGATTACATATTATCGTAGAATAGTTAGGGTTGGAAAGGACCTTAAGATCATCTAGTTCCAACTCCCCTGCCATGGGCAGGGACACCTCACACTAAACCAGGTCACCCAAGCCTTAGTCCAACCTGGCCTTGAACACTGCCAGGCATGGAGCATTCACAACTTCTCTGGGCAACCCATTCCAGTTCCTCACCACCCTAACAGTAAAGAATTTCTCCCTTATATCCAATCTAAACTTCCCCTGCTTAAGTTTTAACCCATTACCCCTTGTCCTATCACTACCATCCTTAATGAAGAGTCTCTCCCCAGCATCCCTATAGCCCCCCTTATTACATCTAATATTACATTTTGAAAAACAGACTCATGTTATTTACCAAGCAAGAGTGACCGAGCATTAACCACACATTAGAAATGATAGCACTTCCTGTCCTTCACTATAGTTTAGTATTAATTAAATCAAACCTACAACATAAAGCACAGACTAATATCTTTGATTCAAAAGCCATATTATCCTATTAAAAATTTGGTTCATAAAACCTACTTTGCAATTACACACAGCATGACTCTATGATACAGCAGGTCATGACCGCATATTAAATTTAAGAGTCCACTATAAAAATCTGCAGTATTCAAACATTACTACAAGGAGCATTCTTGTATGTTCTGAAACAATTATCAAGCAGGCCATTAAACTTTTCAAGCTACGTTAACCAAACCTTTCAATATTAATTAAACATTCCATAAAAAGGTTCTGTAAAAGGCTCTGTGAAGGGCCTACCTTAGGCAAGGATGCTAGTTATAAAAGGTAAATATTCATCTCCATGGAAAAGTTAGATGCTTCCATATACTATGATCAGCAGTTTGCCATGTCAATTACTACACAAAAGCCACCTTCTCTGTTATATCCTACCACTATCTGCTGCTGGGTATGACTTTGGTATTTGGTCCTAACTATCTACAGATTTCATGCATCATGGACAATTTGTTAGGGTAATAATGAAACTAAACTAGTTACAATTAAACTTTAGTTCAATGCATCACACCTCTGAACCGCTAAGGGGGATGTAGGGATAGAAGAGTAATCATTGGTGTATACTAGTTGAATTACATTGATAAATAATCTCTTACTATCAACATTTCAATTTAAAACATTTATTCTGGCTCAATAAGGAGTCTTTATCTAACAGTACAGCAAGGAATTGCATTTTTCTAAACTCAAACTTTGCATTTGAAAGTAATCACTTATATTACAGTGCTTGTTTGTTCTTACCCTACAGTAGTTCCCACAAAGTGTCACAATGAGACTGAGGACTCATCATGCAATCTATTAAATCCACTTAATAAAACATAGATTAGTAATCACATAATTATAGGGAACTTAAAGTAAGAATTTAGTAGCTTAGTTTTGCTTAGACTCACTGAGTAGTTCAGTAGGACATACATATATTTTCCCTTCTTTGACACTCTGAAGTGTTTCTTGAAGGTAACCTGTTGACTCCACTGACTCCCTATATTAACTTCAGTTCAAGACACTGGATAAAATTCAAATGGTCTAAGACAACTTTGCTAAAAAAGTCAAGACAAAAATTCCAAGTTCTAGGCAACCTATTGACAGTAGTCATACTGCATCAAAAGAGATGTCATTTGAAAAACGGTATATCAGTTTTACTTTACAATAATTTCATAGCACAACAGATCTATGCAGTTGCTTATGGCAACCTCAGATAAGGCTGTTGCCCACTATCACTCCTGGTTAAGGTAAGTAAGTGAGAACTCCAACAGTCCCTTCATAGAGCTGATGAGTTGAAGCTGACAATCCTTCCATTATGAAGATACACTCATTGTCCTTCTGATCTTCGGTACTATCCAGTTTTAAACAGAATCTTTGTACTGGTGAGCTGACAAACAATTTAGAGGCCTCCTAAGAGCTTCTATACCTGCATTGTTATACAAAAAAAAAAAAAAAGACTAGAGAAATACAGACAGGATGTTGGATGAAAGGAGCTAGTCAGGAAATAAGAGAGGAGAAAAACCCCAAACCAATGAAGGTGCTTGGCTTACTTGCATGATCAGTATGGCAGTAAAAAACCTCTGCAGTCTCTACCGATGGAAACCAGGACACAAGCAGAGCAAGTCACATTTCCAAATCCCAGAGAAGAGAACAGCTACATCAAAAGACAACAATTGTGGAGAATATAGGCTTGAGAAGCAATTGGCAAGAAAGAAGAATTACAGGGAAAAAGATAAATAGGAAAGATTTTTGTGACATTAAAGAGAAGAGCCTTCAAAATTCACCATAAAATTTTAAGAACTGTAAAACCAATGACAGGGATGTAAAAGTTAAATCATGCTCCAACTTAAGAAATGGAAATGAGGAGTAACAGAGAGGACAACTGAAGCAGGGTGAACAGTACCAAATGAAGATCTAAGTCTTTGAGCTCTGAAAGTTCTGAATTTGGAATGAATCCTGATTTTGAAGTTTTCTTTAAGATACTGGAGAGAGAATTAAGAATAAGACCACACATGAGGAAATACAGGAAAACACAAATGTTTCCTATCAAAGACACCCAAGTAAAATGTTTCCCAGAGAGAGAGATTATGCAGCGTCTACCCCTTGAGTTTTTTAATCCCTGACTGGATAAAGCCTTGAATAACCTGGTTTGGCCTCATATCTGAATCCATTTTGAGCAAGAGGTTGAACCAGGTAATCCCCTTTCCAGTTTGAATATGACACCATGAAGCCAAAAAGTTCTCAGAGAGGTGAAGATCAAATCACTTGCAATTTCTGCAGAGATGTTGCACATTCCAAGCCCAACATAACTAAAACAGATCCAAAAAAAGGTTTTATATAATAGTAGGTGTATATACCCCAAGGTATTTACAATGAAAAACTGCTGATCCAGAATTGAGCATGCAGTGTGTTAAACTTCAAAATGGCCAAAATGTGTGCTTCTCTTGATTTTTTTTCAATCATGTTAAATAATTGTCTCCATAGAGACAATTGGAGCTTTGCCTGGCATTTTTGTTATTTTCTGCTTGACTGTGACAACTATACACGTAATAAACTTTAGCAATTATAACTAACTCCTGCTATCAGTTCATTCATAATTAAATGTATGAAAAACTCAAAGCTTTCTTACTTGGATGAGATATATGATAAGCATCAGGGAATAATTTTCAACTTTGTATCTTTTTAGCTTATAGCTCTGTCAGACTATTTCTGGATGGAGACCATATGCCACATACATTGCCTAGATTTTCTTTTGTTTCAATGCAAATCAAAATACAAGAAGACGCTCATGCAATAAAATTTCAGCTTTCCAAGGATCATAGTAACACTGCATAGTAACATGTAGTAACACTACAGTAACATTGCACTTATGAAAGCCTGACTCTCTTAAATACAATGAATTTAAGAAAGACATTAAAATGCAAACTATGTCTACTAGCAAAGGCCAAGTTTATACATCCACTTCTCTGAATACTATATTGGGAAGAATAAAGCTCAGAAGAATTTGTAAGAGACAGAAAACATTTTTAATTTTTTTAAAAAACAAAAATGTCTTTTCCTCAGAAGAAAACCATGATGTTTTGGTTATTTAATGAAAAGACAAAGCAGAGTTCATAACATATTTAACATGGGAAAGAGGGCAGCCCATACATTATGCCTAAGCACTATTGTTTGCTGGTGCTGCCACCCTTTCAGGGGCAGGAGGACTGGCAAAGACTTCATGGTGAGAGGGAGTCAAAAAGTCTTACTGTGACACTGACCTTCTATTAAGACTTGCACTTATAACAGCCTAAGTTGAAATCTCTGCTTCTAACCAGAGTTCTGACAGAGTTCATTTTTACCAGGGATCACTATCAGGCGAAATCATACTGCATGTCTCCTTCCCTGAAGTAATGATGTTATAAGTAGTACAGTAATTCTGACAGTAAAGTTAAGCATTTTCTACCGTTTCATTTTTTGTTGGATACAGAAGATTAACTCTTCTAAGTGATATGGCTTCCAATTAACATAATTGTATTTTCTTAGTGCTAGTTCTTCTGAGTATATCTAAAAACCATCATAATCTAGAGTTTTCAGATATTTGTAGCCTTCTTAGTTACTAGCAGGGGTAGTAATTAAAACCTTTGTTACATCCAAATTCTACTTAACAACCAAAAGTTCAGTTTCAGGTTTTTCTGCTTTAACCCGCCTCAAGTGTTGTTAGTCTGGCAGCATCCTGCCAGCAGTTCTAGACCTGACTTCTTTCTAGCTCAGACAGCTTAATTAAAAAAAATGAATAAAATTAATAATCTGAAGGGCCCTATGAACTATCCCACTAGCTTGTAGCAAACACTCTGGGGAGAAGATCTGAATTCCTCCTCAAAATAAACCCTTCCACTTCCTACAAAAAAATTTCCAAGCATTCTCTACTCTGCTGGTTATCTGTTACATTAAAAAAGCCCTACAAACACACCTGTCTAATAAGATCACAATCATTTAAGAGGAACAAGCATCAGAACTGGAAAATACAGAAAGTCATAATCCCCATTTTATTTGTGAGACAGAGTTTGCAAAGTTTAAGAGAATAAAACAACTTCAAAAGACATGCCCACAGGCAGTTTCAGTCATAGTTACTAAAATATTTCTATTTTCCAAATTGCCTACAACAGCAGTAAAAAAGTATGTTATTTGTTCAGACCAACAGGTAGAAACTACCACTGCTACATATCTTGAGCTTCTTGTTTCTCACCCATCCCTGGAAATTTTGCCTAAAGTTTTGTTTGTTTGCTTAACTTTCTAAGAACTGTTTCTTAAAAGGTTTCGTTTTACATATAATGGTAGTTGAACTACAACAGAAATATAAGTTTCAATGCAGTAAGACTATAGCAGAATCTTCTGTTTAAAATGGATTTAGAAGTACCTGAATTCCTCAATTGGATTTGACTGAGTAAGGATATGGTGCTCTTAAGCATTACTTTGACACCACCAGTAGCAAATCAGAATGAATACTATTACTCTTCCTGTTAAAATGTGTATAATTCTAGCTGCTGCACTGCAGTACTAAGTGATATAATAACAGAAGAACAAATCAACAGTTCTGAAGGTAAAGATACAGCATAGAAATAAATATGACACAAGGATACTGATTTGGATCTGAATACAATGACCAGCATGTGTTTTCTAATACTGCTTTGTAATTTGAATAATTTATGTTTTAAATAGCAATTTCTTCCTTCTATCTAAATATCAGTCTGGTGCCATGCAAATAATTATGATTTCTCAATTTGTGCATGATTATTTAATTGCTAGAGCAACTGAAAACAGCAGGAGCTTTGTCTCCGGTTCATTAATTTTACAGGGTAGTAAATGAAAGGCCTTATTCCATGACTGCTTCTGCATATACTGCTATCAAGACTATAGGTAGAATGATCTACATTAAGTAATGGAATGCATTTCTTGAGGAAAATTTTCCCCAGTAATTTCCTAATCACTCTAACACTCCTTTGTAAGCATCTTCAACATTAAAATAATTTATTTTCATGCTGAAATAAATTAATACAAGACAGTTCACACACATACACACACAAAAAAGTCATTGTTAATAGTTCATTACTAATATTCTCAGTGTATGCATGTTTATAACTTTTGGTTTTCTTTTAAAATATAAAAGGCTGATGGACTGAGGATGATTTGTGGCTGAGCTGACAGATTAAGAAAACAAGTTAAGAACTTGATTAAAGGTCTCCACTTCAGCAGATATTTTTCCAAAGGACTGGGACTACTTTGGAAACACCCTTGCACACTTGAAACTCATTTTCATTTGAAGAGTATAATTCCCAAGACACTCCATGGCATCATGTCCAATACATGTAAACACACTTCTGAATTTGATCCCAGCAAGGAGCCAGTGCTAATAAGCAACCTTAAAAAAAGTCCTTGTTGCTTTGTATTCCTAAAATACAGCAGACAGAGCAAAGCAGAACTCTTTTAAGCAGCAGAAATCTGCTGAATATCTCAGTACATGAAAGATGGGTATTAATAAAATGATACAAGGGTATTTTTCAAGAAGTGGTAAATGCTCCATCCCTGGCAGTGTTCAAGGCCAGGTTGAACAGGGCCCTGGGCAACATGATGTAGTGTGAGGTGTCCCTGCCCATGGCCAGGGAGGGTTAGAATCAGATGATCAGAGCAATCCCAGGCACATCTACAGGTTGGGCAGAGAAGAGATTCAGAGCAGCCCTGCAGAGAAGGACTTGGGGGTGTTGGTCGATGAGAAAATGAACATGAGCCGGCTTCAGTGTGCGCTTGCAGCCCAGAAAGCCAACCGTATCCTGGGCTGCATCAAAAGGAGTGTGACCAGCAGGTCGAAGGAGGTGATCCTTCCCCTCTACTCTGCTCTCGTGAGACCTCACTTGGAGTATTGTGTGCAGTTCTGGTGTCCTCAATGTAAAAAGGACATGGAACTGTTGGAACAAGTCCAGAGGAGGGCCGCAAGGGTGATCAGGGGACTGGAGCACCTCCTGTATGAAGATAAGCTGAGAAAGTTGGGACTGTTCAGCCTGGAGAAGAGAAGGCTGCGTGGAGACCTCATAGCAGGCTTCCAGTATCTGAAGGGGAGCCTACAAGGATGCTGGGGATGGACTCTTCATCAGGGACTGCAGTGACAGGACAAGGGGTAATGGGTTCAAACTTAAACAGGGGAAGTTTAGATTGGATATAAAGAAGAAATTCTTTACTGTGAGGGTGGAGAGGCACTGGAATGGGTTGCCCAGGGAAGTCATGAATGCTCCATCCTTGGCGGTGTTTAAGGCCAGGCTGGACGAGGCCTTGGGTGGCATGGTTTAGTGTGAGGTGTCCCTGCCCATGGCAGGGGAGTTGGAACTAGATGATATTAAGGTCCTTTCCAAACCTAACTATTCAATGATTCTATGATCTTTCTAACCAAGGAACTAGAAGTTCTTTCCAACCCTAATCAGTCTATGATTCTATGAATGTTTGGGGTTTGTTGGTTTTTTCCTTTTTTTTTTTTTTTTTGCTAAAATTATATTTATATTCTTGTAAATGTATGTCAATTCTTGATGCAACTGATTCTTGTAGAAACAAAGATGAATGTATTTTCGTATCTATTCACTGTGGAAAAACACTCTGTGGCTGAACTTGAAACCCCAGATTATGGCACTCAAAGTAAAAATTTTTTATAAACTACCAATATCTCCCATGAGAAATAAGGCTGAAACACAGAGGAAGAAAAACCACCTCAACTGCCACAAGATCATAAGCTCTGTAGGATGAGTCAAACTTTCAAGGTACTTATTTCAACATCCAAACCTACTGTTCTACAAATGCCACAGACTGAAGTATCGTTTCTTAGAAGAAAATCTAAAACCAGCTGTGAAGGGAAGCAATAATTACTGCAGCATACATGCAAAGCTTTCTCCTGCTTTTGAACCATCTTTCGTCTACACATGTTCAGTGTATAGATCAAGGATTGATAGACTCCCAACTTTGAAGGGAATATCTATACGTTTTGAGTGTTATTTGATAATTGTTAGAGCTACTTGACAGTAAAAAAGTTCTCTCCTGATGAGCTGGCACATGTATTTTAACTGTTTCTCACAGATATGTGTTGGAAATCACCCAGAGAATTCAGTCTATCCTATATAGCCATGTATGGATTCTTCAAGGACAGTGGCATTTCCTGTCAAATGAAGGTGAAATGGATTACAGTTCTCCAGATACTCCTGTTTTACATCCAAAACTACTGCCTGTAATTTCCTGGGTAAACCTGGCACCACAGTACGAGAGACATGAACATACTTAGTAGGTTGAGAGAGATCCTCCTTCCCCTCTACTCTGCCCTGGTGAGACCACATCTGGAATATTGTGTCCAGTTCTGGGCCCCTCAGTTCAAGAAGGACAGGGACCTGCTGGAGAGAGTCCAGCGCAGGGCGACTAAGATGATTAAGGGAGTGGAGCATCTCCCTTATGAGGAAAGGCTGAGGGAGCTGGGTCTCTATAGTTTGGAGAAGAGGAGACTGAGGGGTGACCTTATTAGTGTATATAAATATATAAAGGGGGAGTGTCACGAGGATGGAGCCAGGCTCTTCTCAGTGGCAAACAATGATAGGACAAGGGGTAATGGGTACAAACTGGAACACAAGAGGTTCCACTTAAACTTGAGAAGAAACTTCTTCTCAGTGAGGGTGACGGAACACTGGAACAGGCTGCACAGGGAGGTTGTGGAGTCTCCTTCTGTGGAGACATTCAAAACCTGCCTGGACACATTCCTATGTAACCTCATCTAGGTGTTCCTGCTCCGGCAGGGGGATTGGACTAGATGATCTTTTGAGGTCCCTTCCAACCTCTAGCATACTGTGATACTGTGATACTTGAGTAAGTCCAGCAAAGGGCTACAAAGATGATTAAGGGATCAGAGCATCTGAAACACCAGGAGAGGCTGAGAGCACTGGAATTGTTCAGCCTGGGAAAGAAAAAGCTCAGGAGGGATCTTATCAATGTGTATAAATACCCAACGGGGTGACGAGGAGAAAAGATGACAGGGTAAGACTCTTCAGTTGTATTCAGTGAAGGCACAGGAGGTAATGTGTGCACGTTGAAATACATGAAATTCCACTTAAGTGTAAGCACAAACATTTGTTACTGTAAGGATGACTGAACACTGGAACCAAAGTTATGGAGTCTCCATCCTTAGATATATTCAGAACCCAGTGAAGATGTCCTTGAGAAATCTGCTATAGCTGACCTTCCTTTGAGCAATGGGGTTGGAACTCAACAATTTTCAGAGGTCCCTTTCAATCTCAACTATTCTTTGTTTCTATGATACTGCAAGATAAGACACTGCAGATGGCTAAGACAAACAACTGAGTAGGAGACAAGGAGACGGATTTGCACAAGTTTTAGCTAGTAAATAGCTGTGATAGATTTATCTCCTTTCTCCAAACCTCTGGTAATTTCTGTCTTTCTGCCTTCTCCTCATTCCCCCCCTCATCAATAAATTTTACAAACAATGTCATAGGTTGTGTTTGTCAACTGAAACTCCAAGACTTGTCACATGATATCCATATTGCTTTCTGTTTGCTTTGTTTAGATTACAAACATTAAGAAAAGGCAATCTCAAAACTGTCTGGATATCAGATCACTTTTAGGTTGGGCAATCAAAATCACTAATATATTTTGTGAACACAAAGAGGGAAATGAGGAGCTTTCTTTTTCAGTGTGAAGTTGATATTTGTGAGAAAGAGGCATTAATGAAGATTTCTGTTTTATGCTAGAGATGAGACTGAAAACTTACACATAAATGCTTTGGTGTTTTTCATATTTTAGAATAGAAATAGCCTAAAAAAACCCCCAAAACATTTTCCTTAGTAATTAGTCACATAGATTTAAAAATTAAAAACAAAAACAAAACTAAAACAAACAAAAGCAGCTTTTGCAGATTTTTCCCAGTTTGGTGGCACTCAGAACTCTTCCTACACATAGTCTGAGTGCCATGTATCATGCTGATCCAGGATTTCAACATTTTACTTCTAAAAATGCATCAAAGAAGATACAAACGATTCATACAGTATGTATTTTTCCATCAGGGCCTATAAAATACACATTTTTACCTCCAGTACAATAGGATCTGCTCATTAGGCTCATATTCTGTAAACAGCTTGGAAATGTATACCAAACAAGTCAGTGAAAATTCATACCCAGAAGCAGATGGTGAGAATAGCAAAGCTAAGCAAAGTGAGGCTTAATTGCAAATTCTATCCAACTAAGCAAACCAGTGGTATTCTACATTCACAGGCATTTTCTTCAGAAAAGAACCCAACACATCAACACGCAGGTTGAGGCAGGGGAGAGCACTTCTGTGTCATTCATCAGGCCAATGACTACTTGGAGAATTGCCACCAATTAAACAGTATTCGTGTACAGTTGGCACCAACTTCATAGTGCTGCATGCTACGTAAAATTTTATGGCTTGTTTTCTTGCCAAAAGCAACACATCTAATGTTTTTTCTGTTAAATTAAAAATCAACAAGAGATTTAAAGTTGGCCTTCTACAAGAAGACAAGTAATTCAATTACTTTGGTACAGTTCTCATTTAGAATGAGCCAAATTAACAGTGCCTAGAGAAGGTATATGAGAAATAAAGCCACATTATTAGAAAGTTTTAATTTTTCCTGCTTTTTCTTTACCTCATAATATTAAAAAATGGGAGAAGAGCAAAAATCTTTGTCACCAAAAAAGGAACACCAACAAAAGGAAATTGCATTTCAACCCTGAAAACATGTGGTACATTCATTATAATAATATTTATTACAGTCTTTTCCTGAGCATGTGAGCATTTATTTCATATTGAACAAGATTTCTTTGCTTTAACTGATGATTTCATTGTTGTAATTCATTATTTCATATGACTAAATAAGATGCTTGCAGAAAGTGAGGAAGACTCTAAAAGTTGGTACCATATCTGTCCAGAACCCAATATTTCACTACTTTTGTTAAAATTTAAAAATTTTAACATAAGAAAAAATAAACCACATCTTTTTCAATAGTCAGGAATCAGAGAAATGTCAAAGACAGACAAGGCACAGTTCTCAGAGAAGGATTTTCAATTTTCAAATTTAGTATTAAAACACAAAATTGTCCCGTGGAAGAAGTCAAATCAGCTTTCATAACAGCTCAGTCATGATGCACTAAAGTTTACTCTTTCAGAGGCATATAAATATAAATTTTCCATTAAATTTCTTACAGGATCCATTTTATCTTCTATTGAAAGCCAAGAGTGGTTTTGGGAAAAAGATTGCTTTAAAAGCCTCAATAATATTATCACTAAACATGAGAGGTAATACCTACTTCCTGAGGGCCTCCAGTAAAAGAGCCATCATTTAAGCAACACCAGAGAAAAAAACCCAAACAGATACAAATGCCATATTGAGAACTGTTGCTCATTACCTTCTAGGTGCTCCATCCTCGTGTGGTTGAATAATCACCACTTTTACTGTCACCGATGTACGTAAAAGGTCAATCATTTGTTCATGAGTCAAAGTTGCCACAGCCACTTTACAGATCTCAACCAGGCGGCTCCCTTGCCGTAGGCCTGCCTTCCATGCAAAACCAAAGGGCTCCACATCTGCCACTATCCCTTCAAAGTTCACATGGAATCCAAGTTGGCCCAACCCATTTCTCCGAAGGGTCATTTCTGTGGTTTCACATCCTCTGGTCACTATCTAAAGAAGTATCAGATTGTTACAATAGTGTTAGGACATTCACCTCTTTGGGGACACAAACAGATCTGTTTTCAAACATAATAAAGGTGTGTATTCCAGACACAGATATCTTTAATATACTAATACTGATTATTTAAACATTTGTGGTTGAATTAAGGTTTCTATATAAAACAAAATTAAAAAAACATTTCACAATGCTAAAATTCTTACATCCCCAGAGCAAGCAGCTGGCCTTTGTCAAGTTCCTTCCCCCTTGCCCAACATTCACACAATACCATTTCCATCTTATTGAAAACTTAACAGCTGCTTTAGTTTCAAAACACAAAACAAGCAAAATACTGTCCTGTTAGTTACTTCACTCTAGTTGGTGACTGACTAAGAGTGTAGCCATTTTTAGTTCAGCATTAAGACAGTTTTAAACTTGAGATACAACATGAGCCAATTGAGTGAAATGATTTAGCTTTCGCAGCTTTTCTTCCTCAAGAACACAGCAATGAAAATAATTTTGATTTTGCCTTGTAGTCAGATTCCTAACTGCCACCGTCTCCAGATGTGGACATCACAAAAATGGGGTAAGAGCTTCCATGTGACTGGGAAATTTAGAAACAAAGAAATTACTTTCTTCATATTCAATGAAAAGTAAATCTGTCATTATATGGAACAGCTAACATCCTTCAAATTCAGGCTTTGCTAAGGAGGCTTATTTCTACATACAACATAACAAGTCCTCAACAGTTTTGCCCAGTAAAACATACTCATACAATAGCACATATGATGGGATACTGCACCAGACTAAGGCTAAATTTTAGTCCAAGCTTAAAACGTAAGCTTGAGAGTTACCCTAGCATTCCCTTCTGTCAGTGTCACCAAATCAGGATGTATTTTAGCTGTCAGTACAATTTAGAACAAAATCTTAACCACCGTGAAATATTATAAAAAATCATTGCTCATAATGCCTATCATTCAAAGATATCACACTGCCCTATAACACTAGAGGGCAAATATTGGACCTTTAAAGATACACACATTACTCAACTTAGGCATCTGATTTAAGGTGCCCGTTAGGAGGCTACCATCTTGTATAGCCCATTGTGTAAGACAGGTCTTTGCAAAAGTTGTCTTATAGCTTGAGCTTAATTTAGGAGGCTATTTTGGAAAAGCCATTCTCCCCTGTCATTGTCTACTTGAGCCAGAGTCTGGGCAGCCTAGCTCCCTTGTTCATTGTGTGCTTCCCTAATTCAGGACTTCATGGAGAGGGAATGGGACTGTGCAGCTAGTGAGATGTTGGTGCTGTGACTGAGTGAAGCTGTCACAAACCACTTCTTTCACTACTCGAGTCAGAGGCAGTTGATGAGTTGCAGTTTCATGGGAGGTTTGAACTGATCTAAGACCCTATCACCGCTACGTTGTCCCTTGTATCTCATTAGCACTTGTGCAGCTGTGCAGACAGATCAGAGATACAATACAGCTGAAAAATAGGCTGCTTTTTAAAACAGTGCTCCAAAAGGGTGTCAGAAAGGGAATGGATGGGACTGCCTCCTTCACTGGCAACTATTCTGAAAGTACATCTCCACCATTGACAAAGGGACTTAAAAACCAGCAACATTAAGCTGTAAGTTATTTTCAGTTTCCTTTTTATGCTTCCTGTTTAATAGTTTCCTTTTTATGCTTTCTGTTTAGACACATCTTTTGTCCAAATCTGTTACAGAGTCAGAGATGAGTGGCCTAACTTGTACTTCCTACCCAATCCAGTGGCTGACTGAAGAAACTTTGGAGCATTTGTGTAACTTACACCAGCAACTTGGTCAGTGACCGAAAGTCACAGTTTTGGGTACCTTAGTTTTAAAGCACTATTGCCTTTATAAAATATTTCTATACTTATATCTGTCACTCAGCAGAAAAAAAACAGAACTTGCACACACAAGAAAAAGATGCCACAAACTCATGAGCAGCTGTAAGTTTGCTGATCTGAGGGAGCTGGCCTACGCTCATGTGTTTAACCTGTGATAAACTCAAGGCAATAAAATACAGTTAGCCCTCATTCATCAGCGGCTAATCTTCCATAAGCTGTGAAACACTGGAGAAAGACCTCGCAAGAATCTGATATTCTGAGAATCACTGCATGGCAAATTTAGGCTGCTTAAACTGCAGCACTTTGACTTCATAAGTCAAATAACCTTCCAGTTATTTCTGAAGATGTAGGCTTCAAAGTTAAAATGTGAATATTATTCTTGAGGTGTCCAAAAACTACTCTGGAAGTTTTATTTACAAAATCATGTTCTGAGTCTTCCTATCAGGAAAAAAAAAAAAAAAAAAAAAAAAAAAAAAAAAAAGGCAGCTATTTCCTTTGTTGCTATTCAGATCTGAGGTTTTGGTATCTTTTAGAGGCTTTTAATTTTAAACAGAGCTTTCTTTTGTATTTATAACTGTACATACAGTATTAGAGTGATACGGCATGCTGACAGCACTAAGCTTTAACTTTTTCTTATTTTCTGGAGCCCTGAGGTTTATCTTCGGTCATGACTAATTTTTAAACAAGACTTTCATAATTTGTGAACCAGATATGTGAAAAATGAGTTTTCACCTCTTCACTGGTTTCCCTACGCTTCTGTGGCAAGTTTCTAAAATATATATAAAACTTAGTCACACAGTAAAAAAGAACACGCTATGACAATAAGGAGCCCAAATGACAGATGGAATTTTATCCATATGAAACTACACAATATTCTTGGGGGGGGGTAGGGGGACAGACACCTTTTTATCATTATGTCACAATTATAGGATACAGCAGAATGAATGCACAAGCCAAAGTATATGGATTTCCCCAACTCAGAGCACTCAACATCTCTTCTTCAAGTCAGTTAAATAGTCAAAGGTTAAGAGAGAAGAAGATAAACATTCCTGCCAAAGATTCATGTATTCTCAATAGAAAAGATTCCAGGAGATCAAGTCTTCCACAAGTTTATCCCCTAAAAAGTGACACTACATGTTACATAGTAATGTCACATAAAACATAGTGCTGCTCCACTTCTAAATAGATCATTCTGTTTATTCGGTTGCTGTTTCACTGAACAAGAACTATGCATGAACTAAGAGCCAGCTTCTTTGAATGTGCTTAATACAGATGAAATTAAAAGACAGAAATCCTTCAAGTCCTATGAAGAAGGTGAATTTTTTTGTAGTATACAGGCTTCTAAGAAAATTTTGTCTACTCAGATTCTTGCCTAGAGGTCCATTCAGGGATTTTGTTTAATCTTGTATCACTCTGCCATTCTCTGATATCCTAAAGATCAGAACCACTGCTTTTTCTGTCCTCAAGCACAGCCCACCAAGATAATCTACAGTTTGCTTTTGCTGCCCTTTCTACTTTATATAACTAGATATTCTCCCCCACAAATAGGTCTGATTCTAGACTGACAAATACCATCCCTTTTTTTAGTCCTGAACTGATTTTTTTCGTCCAAACCAAAAGCACAGTCTCTGTTTTTCACATCTTTGCTTTATCTGAATATTCAGATAGGTTTCCTATTCATCTGTGTGATTTAAACCCAGACAACAAAATATAGTTATTTCTTTGACAATCTTGTTTAGTTAGTCACAGGTTTTAAGAAATGTTTTTACTAGTGACTGAAAAGGGTTAATCATCTGGTCACTGAAGTTTGATATTACATCACAGTTTGAGCTTTCATCTTCAGCATCTGCTGGCACATGTGGTTGTTGACCTTAGCTGTGTTTTGAGTCACTTAAAAGGTTTTTAAAGTATGCAGATGAAGCATGGAATCAGAGTTTTAAATGCTTTTTAGTGCTTGTAATGGTCACCTCTGAGCTTCTATATCAAAATGTAGAGCATGATACTGAACAATGCTAAATGCGACTGCAGAACTAGGGAGGCCCTAAAACATCAGCTGCAATACAACTGTTCCAGCGTGAAAATGGTAAGCATAATGATTTCTTTCAGTACCAGGCATTCTAATATAAACAATATTCAGACCACCTAGATAATTTAAATTAAGATCAAAGAGCAAGGTGTAACCACTTCAAATGCATCAACAATTTTACCTTGGCATTCCTGTCAGCTTGTCTGTACTGACTGAAACAGCTCCAGTACAGTTGTGCTAACAGTGTCATCAAGTGTCTGAAAAACTTTAGCTAGACAGCTGTAAAAACTGGCATTAATTGGCCTAGTTCTCTTCACTTGCCACAGTTGCTCAGTGTAGAGGAATAAATCAGCAGAATCACTTACACAATTTATCTGCTAATGGGTTATTATAAAAATTTAGAGTATATTTTTACATTAAGATTTTGTATATTTCTAAATCAAAGTGTATTTCTACCTACAAAGGTGCGATTTGAGAAGAGGCTACAGCAAGAGCAGACAAAAGCTTATCTTTTCAATCCTGACACTGAAGTCATCTGTGGCCTTGTGCAAGCGTATCAGATTATTGGTTTCACATTCCTCATCCCTGAAAATGGGTTGATAACAGTTATCTCACATGCTCTTGTAAGGATTATCGTTTGTAATGCTCTCTGAAGACTGAAAGCACTCTCAAAGTATAAACATAGAACATTTCTAATTATATCTCAAAAGAGATGTAGACAAGTAACTCTTCATAAAAAATCTAAAATTTGGAATTCCAGTTTAGAAACTGTACTTACTTCAAGTCTTTGAACAATTTCTCTGATGTCTTCAGTACAATTATCTGCTGCAGACAGAAGAATACATTCTCCTCTTTCATAAAATATTTTGATGCTCATTAATCCAGAAGTCCATCCAATAACGTCTCTGCAGGAGCAGTTAAACACAACATTTTTTGATTCCTTTTCAATCAACATGATAAACTCATTGGAGATTCCAAGAAGACATTCAATGTCAGCAGACTGGCCAAAATCTCGTGCAATCACATTCCACATAATTGCTCCAACACTGAATAGATGTGCATCTTTCCTTGGTTTGACTTTTTCCTTTTTTTTTGCCCCTAAAGTAATAAAGCTAAACTTTGCTGAAGTATCCACGGTAGCTGTGGTAACAAAATTTTCTGCCAGATCTTTCAAGTATTCTTGACGTGTCCTTGTGGCCATGGCTCGGAATTTTTCTGACTTATGTGCCGCATTTTCAGCATTAATAACTTTGGCTAAAAGGAAGTCCCTAAAGACGGCTGATTTGGGGAAAGTTACTCCTTTGGGAATGGGTGGACCAAACGGAGGCACATCTTTTGATCGTGAAACACCAACACTGGAAATAGAAAGAAAAAAAAATCAATGGTTAATTCCTAAAAAATGGTCAGGAGAGAAGCAGAACTGTGACCTGGGCAGTCCACTTACACAGTTCAGTTTAGCTTTGACAATGCAATTTTCAGATATTTAAACACATCAAAGAAAGCTGATTGGGTTGTCTGTTTTAAATTGGCTTTTTTCTTCTAAAGATATAAAAGATATTACAGATATATCTTCATAACATAAAAACTATCAAGGATGACTTCTTAGGGTGTCACTGTCTGCTTTCTTTAATGGAACAAATATAAAAATGCTTTGTGAAATATAAATGAAAGAAGCTTTTTTAAGAATTTTTTTATATAAGTGTATAATTTTCAGTTGTTACTCAGTTGCATGATCTTAAAACTAGAAAACTATATAAATAAAACCAGAATTTACTTTAATCCTCAGACATTTTGCTGTAATGAAGCCTGAAGACAAAGTATTAGTGAAATGAGTCTAGAATGGGAACATTCAGCACCTAAGTTGTGTACTCTGTGTTAATAAAGTTCCAAAATACTTGTAATCGTTGATATATGCAGTTCACAGAAAGATGTAAAATAGGAATATTTTCTCACTGAAAACTGATCCCTACATAATGTATTTCAACTGAAAAAATGTATTTCAAAATACTGTGCAAACTACATACAGCCACTACAAGTTTGACTGAAATGCAGTCACATTTGGGATGACAGACAGACATAATTTAGTAATAAGACTGTAACTTATGAAATGTCATATATTATTAAACACAAAAGAGAAACTGAAACAAAATCAAATTGTAAAAGATAGCTTAAGTTCTAAAAGACAGCTAAGAGACGGGAACATGACCTGACCTCATGATGTTCTTTACTTTCATTCTAAACAATGAACAAGTAACGTGTATACATGCTAAACCTGCACCATTATGCTTCAAGTCCTTGTCATTATTTGCACAATTCCCAATCAGTTCAAAACTATGCTTCCACTTGCTGGAATTCATGATGCAGTAACTTAAATAGGAGAGTTGAGAGCATTCGAAATTTGAGATGTACTTATACTCCCCAAAAGTCCTCATTCATATACTTAGAGGCCATGACTCATCCTGCTGTCATATTGTCATACTCAGGGATTTATACAAGTTAATAGCCTTCTGGAATACTTTATTTTAAATCACTTTCTTTGAAAATTAATTTATATTGCTATGTCTGCAAATCTTATTTTTATTAACTTGTTATATCCCAATTTTGTGCCCATAAATCAGCAACACAGAGTTCTGCACATACCCTTTTCAGTCTACAAACAGCCCCGTAACCCTAGATATGTGCAAGGGAGACACTGGGCTTTCAAACTCAAAGAAAATGTAGCAGAAATTTAAAAACTGTATACATAATATCCCTAGGAAATACAAAATTGCTGAGGCAGCTCCATTCTAGTCTTAAAACCAAACTTATATAGTTATAAGGCTCTACTCACCTATAGCACACATTTTCAGTGCAAGGATTATGCACTTTGACTATGACAAATACATGTTGAAAGTGGGAACGAATATTTTTTGGAGTAAAAGGAAGTGCTCCTGGCTCTTGGAAGACAATGGTAACTATGTCATTTCCTATATGCCTTTTCCTTAGCAGCTAGACAAGAAACATGCATTGAAAAATTAGTTATAAAAAAAACTAAATCACAATTTCTTCATTTTAGAAAACAAAACCAAACACAAACACACACAAAAAAACCCTACCACCAAAATAAATGAAGCTTAATTTTTCAGATTAATTAATCATATTCTGGATAGCTACAGATAACATTGAAATGCACTGCAAAAAGATAGGGAAAGGAAATTGGGCTAAATTCACAAAAATACTAGAGTTCTCTTGCATCCCCACATTAGTTCTGCATATTTTCTGCTCATTTCCCTTTTATCCAATGAGAAAAATATATTTCCCTTACTATAATGCATCACTTTAGTAATAAAAATTACATCACTTGACATTTCTTACTATTCAAAGAACTGTCTCAGTTCCCTCTTTACAGTGTAAGGTCTACTTCTATATGAAAAATATAATTCTGCTTTTCTTTCTCCCTAAACATTCCTTTTCCATGTTGCATTTTTATTTAGAATTGTCCTTAACATTATCTTTCTTTTTAAAAAACAAACCCAGATTATAATGGATACTCATCACGAATTTTAACAACTGCATACTTGAGAAACAGATCTGAGACTCATGGAGAAACAATACCTATTAGAAACTCATTAATTAAAAACTTATTCTTGTAATTGGTAGCTTTTATCATCAAAATATATTGAATGAATAATTTAAAGTACTAAATCATTGTTACAGGCTAAAAATTAATAAACACTATAAAACATGTCCAGCAATAAGGGACCACTTCTCCCTCTCCATCCCCCAAAACTCCCAGCAAATCAACACAGTAAAATGATGTTACCTTTCCTCACAGAAGTATGCTTTACACATGTTTTTACACCTTTTTTCTTAAATACCTTTGCTTACAAAACATCCATGTGTATTACCAGATGGAAAAAAGTATTCTAGCATGTGCTACATTTTAAATATCCACCCAAAGACAAAGAACTTGCATTGTCAACCAATAGCATACAGACACTTAAAGCTTTACCTTAGCTCATGTGTAACTAAAAGGAATACAAGAATAAATTTATTTGAAAACCTTATGACGGAACAAATTTCTCTAATCAAGCTGATTTTACAGAGCACAATCTTTCTAATTAAAGAGTATTTGTTCATATTTTCTCAGTTCCATTAAAACTTAGTATTTCAGATACTAACAAAAAAAGCAAAGTTACACATGCTAAAGCCTAAGAATCATGAGTATGTTTCATTATATGTCCTAAAATAACACAAATGATGGCATTCTAAAAGTAGTAAGAAGGGCCAAAGCCACAATATTAAAGTACGCGTATATCTGTATTATTCTAAACACAATCAACATCCCAAATGCAGATTTGACTTTGATCCCAAATGCAAATAAGACTTTTAATGTAACTTTAAAACAGATATAAGAACAGAGAATAGTACTTGGTATAAGTCATGTGGCTCAGTCAATTTTCCATGTCTTTAAGACTATAATCAAAATAACTGGCTATTTGAGCAATTTAAGAGACACAGCCTGTTGTGTACAAATTACTATGTGGAACTGTGTGACAGGTGTACTTCAATTTGCTGAGCTACTCAACCATACAATTAAATCATAGTAATGAAGCACAAGTTCATGTTTAGAGGTTGTTATTATCTCACAGGTTGGAATTTACACCACAATTAATTTTTTAAGAAACCTTCCAATTATGAGGTACAAGGTGATTCATTTCTGTCTTTGTTATATAACTAACTGCCCAATTACTCTTTCTTGCCATAGTGGCTCATGCCTATGCATTTCCACAGAGCAAAACTGCAAAAATTAGAAAGCAATACCCCATTCAAAGTTAGATTTATTTCTCAAGACAATTACTGGTTTCAAGATTATTTTCTGCTTTTGTATTCCTCCTATGAGGCTCTGCTTGCCACCATAGGTTGCTTAAGCAAGAATAGCAGTCATTTAATAAGAGGTTAGTTTTAGAAAGGTTTGAAATTTTACTAGTAAAAAAAGGCTTTTCAAAATTATGACAGTTTCCATATCCTATTCATAAAATATTTTTCAGGAGCTTAAACCTCAAAGAGGCACAAAAAATAGGAAATTGTAAGTCAGGTCATCATTTTCAAGAACCTTACCAAGCTTGTGGAGATCTTAGTGACTTCTTCAACATTTTAAAATAAAATCAGTGTAACACAGTTATAAATAACTGTCATGCATAAGTGGTCAGTGAACTTCAACACAATGTAAAGGCAAAGCACAGTTGTGGTTGAGTGCAGAGTATCATAAGGCAAAGAACTTTAAAAGGGAAAAGTCTGGAACATGGAAAGAAGTGCTCTGGATAGGATAAAGGAATAGGAAAAGAATAGTGTATTGAATGGAGAAGGAGGGAACACACTTCCCTTGGAACTGCGAGGTAAGGATAGCATACTGAAAATGAAAAAGGAATTGAAGGAAACTGGAACTAAGCAAAAGAGATTTATAAGAGACCCTTCTCTAGTTTCTACTCTGTAACCTATACTTTCCTCCCAGCTTTTACCTCCTAGGGTTTTGGTGGGTTTTTTTCCAGGTTCTCAGTTTCCCCTTCCTCTCCCATTTTGAGGTCTGCTCAGATTTGGGGGTTGGGGGGGGGTGGGGTGTTTGTTGTATTTTTTCTTTTTCTTTTTTCTTTAAATCTGCCTTTCTAACATTCTAACATACTCTAAGGAGCCTCATGCCAATGCAGAGCACAAGAGGAACTCTTGACAGGGTACACAGATTACAGAGGATTACTTACAGTAATGAGATGTCAAACACTTTGACATCATTCTAGTATCAGCCTAAATTAGCAAGGTAGAATTTGAAATTGAACCCAATCAAGTACAATAAGCAGCCAAAAGGAAATCATTGAAGATTTAAGTAAAAATATAAGACACACAAAGGGGAGTCTGGTAAGGAAAATATGTTAGAAAAGCAGAATCTGTTGGATCAAAAATATTTATGCCAAATAATAGTCACTACATTAATTTTGAGATTTTAACTACTCAATTCTTAATTTCCAGATATGCATCTCTGAAGAAAAGTACTGTCTTAAAACAGTGTATTTACAGGTTATGCACAGCCATAAAAATCTACTCACTTCTGTGGAATTTCAATTGCCTATTCAAATTGTGAAACAACATGGAATTCTTGTTGAAGTAGCAGTGAAATTCATAAGTGAAATAGCAGAATATTCTTCATTCAATTAAATAATGAAATATTAAGAGTCACATAAGAAAATATTCAAACTTTTTTTAGTATATTTCTGGAATAAGTGGTTTGAAAAGTATAATTTTTCTTTCAGCGGCTAAGTTTTTAGTCACTACCAAAACCGGAAACAAATAGCAAAAGATATTTCATCAGATCTGGTTAAACTGAGATTGGTATAACCATATCTTCTTATTCCAGCCACTTTAACAGTAGCTTAAATTCAACAAGTTTAATTATTGCATATCTGATTTATTTTTAATTTTTCATCAAACCAGGTGAAAACTGATTATTTGAACTGATTTGGACTGACCAGGTCTGACCGCGTGTACACAAGCAGAGTGCAAATGTGTGAATGGGAAACTTGCAAGGGAATGATTCGGAAAGGGACATCGCAAAGGTAAAGTTTAAACGGGAAAGCCTTGAACTGTGATTTGAAGAAAAGGCCAGTAAAGGAAAAGAAACTGGCCACACCAGGGCTGGTAGTCTCTTCTGTCCTTTGGAAGGAGCAGCTGACTTTAAAATTCCCAGCCTATGTTGCAGCCAAAGTGAAAATTACCTTGCTCTTTGGATCTCCTGCTGGCTCTAAAACTAGAGGGATGTCCTGATCAGGGACCAAGCAGGGCGTAGTTATGTCCTGGAAGAAGCAACAAACAATTCTGGTGTGGCCTATTCTTGGCTCACAGGTATTTGGAATATAAGCAATGCTCAGCGCTTGCTCACTGAAGGCTGTAGCTGTAGATGATGAGGAGTGACTCTATACCTTGGCCCAGTAATTACCAAACAAGGGATATGGGCATAGGATGTAATAATCTCATCATGAAGTACATACACAATATGCTAGCAAAAAATAACTACTGAATGTGGGTCTTCATTGCTAACATAACCTAAAAGGAAAATTACCATGGTCCCTAACTTCCCCTTACTTGGGTATGTAGAGTTAGTGAGCCAAACCCTGAAGAAACAAAATTCATATTCCACAGCATCTGTAAGTCTCTCTCTTGAGCACAATGGATGAAACTGCATTTGTGGTCTTCAGCATCTAAAATGTCTCAAGGAAAAGGACCTAATCAATTTTTGTCCTAGCTTTTAAGAAATAACACTTGATATATTTCACTCTTCAGTAGGTATTTTGGAACTAAACTGTAAAAGAAAAAATTACACCATGATTATTGATCCCTTTTGCACATTAAGGCTGGCTAAATTCTTCTCATTTGGGTGTGCTTGTCATGTTTCCTTAAGACAGTGTCCAGGCTGTGGAAATACTGCTAGATCCCAGCACCTTAAAAAAATAATGTGGTGGGTCTTCAGTAGGCATACTACTTGAACTTGGAAAACTGCCACATTATTTTGATCAAAGGAAGTCACGAATAATGTGGTGATTCTACTAAATATTGAACCTGTTAAAGTGACAATGAAGACAGCTTACTAAAACACTGTGGAAAGGACTGCTTGTTGCTGGGGAAAACCATGGAGTTAAAATTGGGGATTTTGCTGTACACAAGAATCGGCACCTAAATAAAGAAAGATACTTAAGGAAATGATGAGACTGAAAGGAAGGCACAGGAAGAAATGAAAGGACAGTAGTAGGGGAGTGGCTGAGCAACACAGCAGTGAAGCTGACAAACAGCAAACAATTATGAAAATTAGTGGATCACGGCAAGAGGATATTCTATTCTCACAAACAACAGAAAGTCATGAAAGACAACAACAAAAGTAATAAACTCCCAGTAAGGCCATATTTACTGTCAGTGCCTGTGATTAGCTATGAAAATATTTTTTCCTTTTAAGACAAGCTCATTCAGTGTATTATACCATATTAATAGTGTACAGTTTTCCCTAATTACATGTGCTACCCAGTCAAAGATTGTTATGATTGATTACAGATAGAACAACTCCTAATGTGTTTACTAAATTAATCCTATATTGTAATAAGGTGTAAGTGAAAGTTTAGAGAAGTGGAACCATCTCTAATCAGTGATGATGAGCAGACACCTTGATTGCTAGTTATTGGCACAGTTGAGTGTGTGTTGCAGCTGAATTTTGTCTGCTGAAAGCCACACATTTTAAGGTGTAATCTAAACATTCATATTATTCACAAGGTGAAGAATTTCTGGCTTCTGATTCCTAATTTAGTTTCTAAACCCTAAGTGTAATGAACTAAAATTTGCAGTTGTCTTAACTGTTCAATTGAAACAGTTCTTCAAACAGAACATTAAGCACTATTTAAAATACATAAATACATTATACACTTTCTTCCATTTCAATTTTGATTCATCCTTTCTCAAGAATTTTAATATTTTCTTTTATCTTTTTCTGGCTGCTTTGACACATCTTTCTTTCCACAAGACCTACTGATAGGGCAGACATCAAAGATACAACTCATATATTGTTTAACAATCAGTAACCACCTTTTGTATGCTGTTCAGTAAGAAAGTGAGATAGAATCTTTATTTCATGACAACCCTCCAAAATTACTGAAATCTTTGTATCTTTCATAGCAATGAGAGAATATTCTAAAACTCAATAAATCCAACACTTCTTTCTGCAGATGTAGAAAAATGCAGATTAGTAGCTCAGAAAGTTACAAACTATTATCAGCGTGACCTATGAGCAATTCTGCTTTAAGTGTTAATGTTGGTATATTACATCAAATGTGCTTGCACTTCTCAATTCAGTCACAAGAAATATCCAAGTCAGGCAAGACAAAATAACCTTACTGGTGCACCACACACTTTGGATGCTGTGCTGCTTTTTAGCCATCCTTAATGCTTTAAAGGTATCCTGAATTATTACCTAAACAAAGGGAATTCACCAGAAATAAGCACACTGCAGTTTTCTGCCTTTCCAAGCAGAAACCTTGAAAGATACAGTTAAGCATTTATTACCAAGCTGACATATTAATAAACATTTTGAGATCTCTAACATAAGGATTAAGTGGAACAATTAAAAAAAAACTTATTACATGCACATTTTAACCATAAGACTATTTTCAAACTTAATTCTATTCAGTGTTTAAGACATACATGATGTAAGTCTAGTCTAAACTGAAAACAACTCATTCACCACAAGCAGAACTACTTTTTAATAATATCATGAAATGGGGGAGATGATAGGATAAGTTTCTTAATTATAAAGTATAAAAATCATAAGATTCCTAATGCCTTCTTTTTCAAGGGAAAAAAAAATACAATTGAGTCATACTTCCTACAGCGCAACTCAAGTTTTAAATCAGTATTACTCAAAAAAAAAAAATAAACCAAACCGAAAAAACCTCAAACCCCTCAGTGTCAAACATTTACAATGTAAAATGACAATGAAAAGTTAAAAAAAACATACCTGTTGCCTGTTACTGGGCATGTATGGAAGCATTGTTGATACATGAAACATTAATTCATAATCTTTATAGGTAGTATAGAGGGAATGAGTTCCTGTTGAATCAGCTGAAAATGAATTTAATTGCAGTAAGGTCAGTAAAACAGAACATTCATAGCACTTTCTAGGACACCACTCTTTGCATACTATGATTTAAATTAATGTAATTTAAAACTTTTTTCAGCAAAACAAAATTGATTTGGATCATCTAAAGATCTACTCTTTAGTTTCATATTATGAAATAGAAGGGTTCTGCAAGAAACTGCACGAGGTGTTTGCTGTCTGTGAGGCATAAATGATCGAACTTTAAATTTATTAGCATTTCATGAAAAAAAGAAGAGACTGTTAGCTACTTGAGTATAGCTTTACATAATACATAGTTTCCTTTTTTAGAACACTAATAAGGACAATTGACTAATCCCATACTTTATTGAAAATAAACTGACAATGTTACTTCAAATCTGACATTAAAACACATACTGCAGATCAGAAATTTCAAAAACATAAGATACGTACATTGTAGTACAATGTCAATTTTCAGGACTTTTCAGATCTCTTAAAATTATTGAAACAGAATCATAAAATAGTCTGGGTTGTAAGGGACTTTAAAGATCATCTAGTTCCAACCCCCTGCAATGGCCAGGAACACCTTCCACAAGGCTAGGTTGCTCAAAGCCCTGTCCAGCCTGGTCTTGAACACTTCCAGGCATGGGGCATCAACAACTTCTTTGGGCAACCTGTGCCAGTGTCTTCACAGAAGAGGTGCTCTGGCCCTTTCTCTTTTTTCTTTTTTTTTTTTTTTTTCCTTAAGGGTCTGCTTGGGTTTTTTATTAGTTTTTTGTCTTCTATTTGGAGGTTTATTAATAGAGTTAGCACTTCAGAATCTTTACAGCAAATTAAATGAGTTTCAATCTGCAGTCAAATTCACCATTCAGAATACAATCTGAATCCATACATATTCACCTTCTTTAATATGTATGGATTATCTGAGTAAGCAAAATTAACTTTAGAGCAGGAGGTTGAGAACACCCTAATGAATCAAAACAACTGTCAATTTTTCTTCTCTTTTTCCATGTTCACTCATTTTTTAATAGAATTTTATATTATCAACACCAATAACCATTTTCCAGCATTCACTCGCACACACTGTTTAAGGTTTTGAGGTCTGGTTTTGTTTCAAATAGAATTTTATTCCAAAAAGTAATTGATTGGCCATGTTACTTCTCCAGCTAAAAGTACATAAACACATACAATTAAGTGTAAAACAGCAACCATATTCTATTTGCAGTCCTAGAGCTGAAAACATTTGTGTGTGTGTATAATTTTGAACACATTCACATTACAACTGGCTTCATCAGTTATGTTTACACAATAATAAAATTCATTTCCTTTCTTAATATTGATGCAATATAAGTTACAGTTACATTAAAAAAAGGGAGCATAATTTCCAGTGAAGTTTCTTAATTAAATGTTGCTTAAACAAGCAAACATTATCATACTCCTCTTAAAATCTTTGCTGAAAAATATAATTCCATTATAATCTTTTCATGGCATTTTAGAAAGACAAAGTTTTGAAGAGACAGGAGGAGAAAACAAATTATATTGTAGAATACATGTATCTGCCTAAACTACACTGCTCTCAGCAACCCTACTGCCTGAATCCTTTTGCAACTAGTTATTAAAGTTAATTTAGCTTGAACACATACTGCACAAAACAGTCCTTTAAAAATGCACTAAAGAAGGGCAGAATAGAGTTCGTAGTTAATATATTCCGTATGTTCTTCACATTTTCACCAGGTCTGGCTTAGATGGAGTTAATTTCCTTCAAAGCAGCCCATTTGGTACTTTGTTTTCTAGATGTGATCAAACCAGTGTGGCTAACACACAGTTTCACCAATTGCTGAATGGTGGTTGCACAGCATCAGAGATTTCTCTTTCCCTGGTGTGTACGCTAGGAGAGGGCAAGAGTTTGGGAGTGGACACAGCTAGGACAGTTTACTCAAATTGCCCAAAGATATATTCCATATCATATAACATCATGTTCTGCAGTCAAACTGTAGTGGGGGCAGTTTCCCCATGGTAGCTGTTGCTCAGAGACTGGCTGGGCATCAGTCTGCTGATGAGAGGTAGAAAGTGATTGCCTTTGCATCACCTGTCTTTGTGGGGCTGGGTTTTGTTGGTTGGTTGTTGTGGTGGTAGTTTGATTTTTGGTGGGTTTGTTTTGTTTGGAGTGTTGTGCGCATGTTTGGTTTTATTCCTTTCTTTCCTTCATTTACTGAACTGTTTTAATCTCAACTCACAAGTTTTTCTTGCTTTTGCCCCTTCGAATTTCTCCCCTACTTTGTTGTGGGTTGAGTGAGAGAGAAAGTAAGTAATCGGTGCTTACCAGACAGACAAGGCAACTGGCAACAACATTCTACATCCTATAGTCCATAAGAAATGGACCAATTAATCCCTTATCAAAATATTAAATAAACAGACCAAATTAAAACAAAAAACTTTTTAAAGAAAAAAACAAAACACAGCTAGTCAAACATTTGGGAATATAAAAACTTTATAAATGTGAACACCACAAAAACTGAGCAAGAAACATTATGCCTACCAAAAATGTAGCTACTAGAGATGAAATCACTACACTATTCCGAACCTGCAGGCAGTCTGATCAATGTATTATCCAATTATAAATATGACACACTATACTACTTGTTGTGCCATGCTATTTAAAAAAAACAAGTATAACAAAAATATTATAATTAACACAGTATTTTTCATTTAATATCAAACTGAAGACTATATCTTTGTGAATTCTCCTAATTCCTTTCTGTAAGTTACAAACTAAGCCAACATATTGTAACAGGTCAAATTCATTAATGACACACAGGAGTAGTAAAACATTAAAATGATGTTATCGAATTATATGTACACAATGCCAATCAGCAATGTACGTTCATAGTGAAGCATGAAAAATGTAGAAACTGAATTTGCTTGGCAGAACAGCATATATTTTCAGATGCAAAAATTACTAGGTGATACTGGGACATGCTCTGATTGGGGGGAAAAAGCAAAACCAAATAACGCCTTACTCCTTTGAATTTTTCGTTCCTATTTATCAATTCATCCCAGAAGTCTGACATCCACAGTGCACTAATAAGTATTTCTACACATTAATTTGAAAAATGAGTTATTATTCTGAACTGAAATAGGATGCAATAGTCTCTATCAAGCCTGAATTATTAAAGTGAAATAAGCATGGATATAAGCGAAGCGGTAATAATGCTAATAAAAATAAATGTGCTGCTTACACAGGTTGACAGGACTACAGAATTGCTGTTTTTCTACCTTGTAAGTCATAAATTGAATCTGTCATAGGATTCAGCTCACTTTTTTCACCATTTCCTATCACTACTACAGATGGAAAATGTGAAAGATTTCTTGAATTGAAAAGCTGGTCTCCTTTCATTGTAAAAATATAAGGTTTTATCATCAACTTCACATATCTCAACTCCCTCTGGAGACTGGCTTAGGAACAGCTTATCTTCACCTGGTACCAAGCACAATGTACATGCACAAGGTAGTTCCAAAAATTGTACCATGAATCATTAAGTCTCTCTCCTAATGCTGTACAGGAGATGACAGGCTATCAGGGCACTACCAGTTTGATAATGGAAGAGAAATCCTTCAAATCCTTCTATGCCTACGACACCAATTAGTGTTAGTGTTTAGTAGTTAAAACTACATTACACTATGAATGAGTTAAGTTAAATCTAATGGCAGTGAAACACAATGCTAGTAAAGAAGTATGTCAACATATCATTGACTTTGATAGCAACATTTGAGTTCCTATTTTTGCTACAAGCCCCAACAAATGTGTACAATTAAATATTATACTATTGCACTTAGGGAAATTGAAAGACCTGAGTAAATGGCAGTAACAACACAGTGGTAAGGTAGACAAATGTTTATCAGCTGCTGAATGATACCATGCTTAATGTGCCTGTGTGAGAAACTGTGAAACTGAGAAAACTTGACCCTCAAATATAAACATCAGTATGTATGCTGATTAAAAACCATAAAAATTTAATAATAATAAGGAAGTAAGGAAAACTGTCCTTTGTCATGACTCTGTATTTTTGAAATAAATTTTTTGCCTTTTTAAGGGTAAGACGTTAAAGTATAGCTGGGAAATTTTGAAATATATAAAAAATATCACTCACATAGTATGATTCTGACTGAGTGCAAACAAATGAAATAAGTTGTTTTGATTTTCAGTTCTACTAATGCCACAGGAAAAGTAAGTAAACTTTCAGACAAGGTGTGATATATGCTTTTATCATAATGCTTCATCTTCCTCATTTACCATATAATCTTACTAATCAAAACCCAAAGTCAAGAGCATGAAAAGACAGGACAGGATGTGCAGTAGATCAACTAATTATAGCTTCTGCTATAGATCAGAAACATAACTTACTTTTATTATCTAGCTGAGCCCTGTATTTACTAAATCCTTTTAGCCGTACTCTCTGGCCCAGCAGATCAAGGAACTCTTCAAAAGCTGGTCCTGCCATCTCATTGTTATACATTTCTTCCTCTGTGCTTTGGCCTGCTTTGCAGTAAAGGATACCAATTTTATGTTGAAAACTCAGCTGAAATAAAAAATATAAATAAAGGAAAAGAAAAAATACAGAAGCAAAGTCAATAACAGACCAAATATTAACAATTAAAATATTAACATTGTTATATTCCCTGGCAGAATATACCTGAAAGTGAAAAAGTGTTCTGATTTGAGAAATTAAGTTACCACACAAAGAAACCAAAACAACCCACAACAGTAAAATCTGTAACAACTATCCAGAAAGAAAACTGGGTTGACACTATCCAAACACAGATTTTTATCTGTGCCCATGAAGGCTTTTGACTTAGTTATCTATAAAAGCACTCTACTGCACATTACAGTATGAGAACTTTTGTGTAATTATCAACTTTTTGTGTAACTGAAAATTTTTGTATAGCTATCTTCTCTCTCAGATTCATAAGAGTGAGCTTATTTTCCCTTATTCCTGCCACTTAAAGTGCAGTGCAGTTCGGTTAAAACAGGCCCTTAGAACAGTAATGTCTGTTAAGTGAAATATTTTGCCTTCCCCATAATATCATCCATTGTTAAAAAATTATTCCCTATTTTCGAAAGTATACTTCTAGCTAGGAAACAGATTTTGGTCAGTTTTGTTAAAGAAACTAATGTCAATTCTAGAACATTAAAAAGAGAAATTATTTGTATGAAAAAACTGTATAACAACTAAAGAAGTATAAAAAGAGATGATTATTTCTTGAGTATTGTCTTATTTTCTTAGCTTTTATGCATACTTAAGATGACAAACAGGAAACTGCCACGTGAATGGATTAGTCCTATTATTCTTAACTGACACCTTTTAGAGCTTCACAAATGACAGAGAATCAGTCACACACTTAAGACATTTATCTATATTCATAACTCAGATAAATTCTCTTGCTGCAGAGTTCTCTTAACAAAACTTCAGGATTACAGTCTAGAGTATGCTTTGCAAAGATGGTATATATTCCTATTACAGCAAAGGTGACAAGAACAGTCTGCTTCACCTTTCTCATAAGTAACACATGGTCTGCCATGTTAAGTATAATGTAAAACTATTGTACCATAGACTTGTTATTGCATCAACATTTTACCACAATGGTTGGTTTTTTTTGAGGAAAAACTACACGATGAGAACGCTAAAAGGTTGATTCAACAAAACCTACTTATATAAAAGAAGAAAGTGTAAAAAAATATCATTCCAGACTTCAAACAATCCTTAACCTTCCCTCTTCGATAAATGCTGCATTTATCCATTTTAAGTGGAGAGCTGTATATAAGGGAGCTGCCAATAGTCAATTAGAAAAATAAACAACACAAAACCAAACGCAAAAAAACCACCAAACAAAAAAACCCCTCCATAAACAAACAAACCAGTAAAAAACCAAGAAACAAAACAAAACAAAGAGAAAACCACTACTCAAATCCTCATCAACCCTGGAGAAATAAAAGCTTTCACTATGCTTTCACTATCCTAGACTTCTATGTTTTCATAATGCTACTGCCTTTTTAAGCTAGTATCCTTTTTTGTCTCCCATGCAATTCAAGATCAAACTTGACAGCATTCCTGGTTTAACTATTTAATTTCATACACAATCAACACAAAAAAAATCCTCAAGATGGCCAAGAGAATGAAGATTTCTGAACGCCATAGATATACTTGTTAAAGAGTCTCTCACACCCAAAAGGTAAATGTATTAAAATGAAGTAACAAGGAAATGGTAGACTATTAAAATCAATAGCAAAACACTTCATAACATCAATTGCGCCAAAAATTCTTTTTATGCTATGAAGTTAAGCCTATCAGTGGGGCAATTTCCTCTCATTTTAACCAGTACAAACAGGCCTAACTCCATGTTTTTAGCAGATCTATATTCATGCAATGCACACTCTGAATTCGGTCTAGTGGTGTAGAAAACCTACAGCACAGCAGGAATAAGACTAATGTATGATGGCAGCCCTCCCGCCTCTCTGATGAGCCCCAATCTATCCCCTCCCTTTGACAACCACTTTATGTAAGGGTGAGCCCTTGTGGAACATACTTTGGTAGGAGGCCACTGATCAGAGACCAGTTAGGAACAAATAACAGACTCAGTAAGGACAGGAATGAGGAATGGTGCTGCAGTCAGTTTTCACCTTGGCAGCACAGAACTAGGAGCTGTGACAAAGTTTGGATGTGGAAGAGGAAGGACGACCATCTGAAATAAAAGGAGATTCTGGGTTACAGAGGCACTTTAGGAGCTGCTCGAGTCAGACTCCTGAACTCTGGAGCATGGCAGGGTTAAGATACTGCTTGCTCTTCTCATTTCCTTTTGTCTGGCATTAGATACTGTCAATACAGAGTGCTTCCTTGTTTGGTTCCCGTTTTGAAGTGCTGCCTGGAGAGACTTAGGTATTTAACAAAAGGTTCCAGACTGCATACTAGTGACTATTTTATTCAGTGGAAAGCTAGCATGAACATTTCATGGAGGAAACTGGAATACAACTGGTCATATAAACATCAGATTACAGGAAGCAGTGCTGGTACTTGACACTTCCCAGCAAAGACTTAAAATGATTGTGAACACACTGCCACCTCTACCCCAGCTCTGTGTCAAACAGTTTGTCTTAAACCATAGAGAATTTAAGTTAATTTCCTTGACTTCACATTAGAATTGAGGTGTAGAGAAGTTAAATGCTAACTGAGACAACAACAAAAGGGGGATAAATAATAGTAATGAATAATTTGGGCAAAATATTCAGCCTGGAAATACGCAGTCATACTTCTGTGTTTCTAGGGACATCAGTCATTCCCGAATTTGTTCATGAATATCAATATAATTCCAAACAGGAGTGAATTATTCCTCTATCTTCCAAAACAATCTACCAAACACATGGTTTAAACTTTACCCTAGCAGACACTAAAGATGAAGATCTGAAACTCCCCACCCCAAGGAAGAAATCCTGCATTCTCATTTCCTGGGCAGGTACTGTAAACACTAGGCAATCATGTCAAATTTGATTCTACCAACACAACTATTCCTAAAAAACGCAGCAGCAGCAATATCATTTGCAGCAATCTGAACCTCTTACCCATGTGCTTGGAGCACTCATGACTATGAAATTAAAAGACTTAAGCAAAAGAACTCTCATACCAAGATGACATGGACTGTGCAGAAGCAAGCAGAAATCGAGGTACCTTTAAAAGTAAATGCCTAAGAAAGAAGTAACTAAATGAGCTTTGGCAGGATCATTTCATCTGGCACATTTAACTGTCGCAGAAAACTATCAGAATATTTAAAACTGATAAAGTTTGACAGCTTCGAAACGGTACCACATGTTTATTTAAGTCTTTTTAAGTAAATAATTACAAACATAGTCCTGATTACATTATTTTTAAATTAGAAATGTTACATTTAATGTAATACTGAGAACAATTTAATAATGTGACATCAGAAAATAATTTCTAAACGCATTTAGCTAGTTGTGTATGTGATACGTATTAAAGGTGTACAGCAATCCTTTCTGACTCAAAATGACTATGTTCTAGTCAGAATCACTCACTAGTGAATCTTGCTATACTGTTATCTTCTTATACAATATAAATTCTCTATCAATATAGATTCTTTATCATGTAACAACAACTTGTTGACTTTCATCATGAGAAGATTTGAGAGTTTATCCGGCAAGGAACCTCAAGAGATAGACACCCAATAGCCACTAAATATAGTGCAATCAAGGCTCCTAATTTCTTTGGGCTTTTTGTAAACTTCAGCCTTTGACCTAGAGAGAAGGGAACATTCCCAGAGAGATGTGAAAGGAACAAAAATCTATATATACAACAAACAATCATTAGCAGAAACAGGGAGAGGAAACTAGGGGGACATTAAAGATAGAGGTTAAAAATACCCACAAATGTCCAGGTTATACATAAATAATTGACTTTTCTTGTAAATTTACAGCCAAATCTAATGCTGATTCTCATATGCCAGAATAAATTGTGAAAGTGCAGATTCTTAATACATTCAAATTAGGTCAAACATCCAATTTGCATTTATTTTCTACTGTCATTTTGGAGGTAAAGTTTTAGCCACACGATTCCTCCATAATCCATACTAGATTTCACTGAAAACTACAAAACAGGTAGAAAATTAAATCAAAACACTGAAATAGTCTTCAGTTTGCTGAGGAACTATGCAAACATTTAATACACCATAATGCAAAATTAACATCATTCTGGTGACCATACTGATCCTCTAGATCATTATTCATATTTTTAAATTCATGACACTTCAGCCAATCATCACCTTCAGCTGCCAAGCATAGCTCTGTTTGTATTTACTTGATTAATAAACTGAAAGCACAAAGTACATAAGAGGATTAAAGCATAAATGGATCTCATGCCAGTTCTATGCACAGCTTTCTATGCTCAAGTAATTATCTCATAATAAAGCAGCACATAAGACACATTAAAATCACATTTTGCTTGGTGACAGCCCACTTCACAACAGGATTGTATTTTCAGACTGATCACCCAAAATAAAAAGAAGTGGTGTGTACTGATGTCAAAATTAACAGTTGATGATAAAGGAATTACTTTGGTTAGTTCAATGGACAATCTCATTTCCAATTTTTGGGAAATACTTATAGTGAGTTGGAGAGATATTCAGGTCAGGTCAAATAAAGTAGTACTCTATACTGCTTAGAACATCCTGCTCCTCTGAACAGTGAATATAATTTATTAGATTAACCTAAACTCACTCTGGTGCTCAAACTGGAAAGACAGAGAGCAGCAGTACATCAGGAACTCTTAGACTCAGAACTAAGTGCTTCTGATTACCCTTTACCTGTTTTACCAGATCAACTGACACACAGAAGAGAAAATAAGGACATTTGGCAAAATGAATTTTCAATTAGAAGTCCTCCTCGAAGTCTACAGTGAACAAAAGTAGTAAAATATACATACAAAACTAAATATTCTACCCCAAAAAAGCAATTCTCTTCTTCTGTCTATATTTACTTGATTTTGAGCAACATTTTCAACCACAAGAGAAGACAAAAGAATTCTAATCAATGTTAGACACAATCACCACATTCAAAACTGAATTAGCATTAAAAAATAATTATACCACTGTCATAATTAACTGGATCCATCAGCTGATTCAACTCCAACAGATAGACACTGACTTTAGTCTAGACAGCACAACCTTCATTTTAAAAACCCATTTTTTAAAAACATTGTTTTAAATTTTGATTTAAAAGCCATCACAAGCCTGTCCTTCACAGAATATTCAGATGCTATAAATTCAATCACTAGTTTTGAAAGAAGCAGATTCACTATAATGAACCTAATAAGTCTCACCATTTTCCTTCCAAATATAAGCCATATGAATATTTCATTGCCAAGCAGTTATTTCATTAGTGTTAATCACAATTTCGGTTGTTTGAACCCAGAAGCATTCTATTCTAGCAAGATTACTGCAAGTTAATGAGAAAACATTATTGCAAAAAAACACCCAAACTTTTAGATATAGAGATTTAGTTAAATCCTTTTGCCTCCTTACCTATACATAACATCAATAAAATGTTAGATGTATTTTCATTTGCATTCAGCATGTGTACAAATATAAGTGCAAATACAGATTGTGAAATCACTTCTTGCCAATGTTAAAAGCTCAGTTATAATCTTTCTCTCACTCATCTAAAGAGAATCTCCATAGACCAGATTTTGATTTTTCCTAAGCTGCAGTGTATTTTAAAAATAATCTGCTTAGAAAAGCAAACCTCATTTTGTCAATGAAAATACACAACTATCTCCAAAACTAAGGAAGTAAATGGTTCACATTAGAGATCCATGTTTATTAAGACTGCCTGCAAAATTATTATTATTATAAGAATAGTTTTTATAGAAAAGTCATGTGCTACATACCCCTTGTTCATCCAGTTTAAGCAGCTGTTCAGGTACTTTGGGTGAACTGGAAGCCTGCCTCAGGCATTGAATGCTCAGCTCTGGTATTACATACTCTAGTACCTCTTTGAGAGGCAGACCTCTTGCTGTGCCATGCCGAGCAGTGGATGGGATAGCATCTTCTAAAATTGCTCCTCTAAGTGTAGTAAGCTGCAGTAAAGGTAAAACACATCAAACATTTTTAAAACTAAATGACTTTCAAAGGTATAAACTTCAGGGTTTAGCAAAAGCTTGGAATACAAAGGGAAAAAACAGATCCCTATTTTTAACTTTTTAACCAGTGAAAAGATTACTAAATAACTTTTAAAGAGGAGACAAGGTCTTATCGTCTCAGGGACAAATATATTTGCAGTTTAAAGAAATTCACTGATAACCTTATTAACTTATTCTAATTCCTAAGACTTACTTTTTTTGAAAAAAATGTTT
Organism: Psittacula echo; assembly: GCF_963264785.1. NCBI lineage: Eukaryota > Metazoa > Chordata > Aves > Psittaciformes > Psittacidae > Psittacula > Psittacula echo. The sequence goes on along the minus strand of NC_137738.1, from coordinate 29,993,792 downwards.
AAAGCAGATGGGAAACTAAAAATTGTTAATTTTAACGCCATACTACCCTAGCAGACACAGAAGCTCAATATGGTGTCGGACAGATGAGGTTAGCCACAGCTAATGGCACCTTTATTTAACCTGTCCACCTATTTTTTAAGCCATGTAGCTTTATCTTCATTGGATTTGGTAAAGAGAGAGTAATTTCTTAGAAGTGAGTCAGCTGAATCACTTTTCCACACATACAGACACACCTTTATTTGCAATAAAAGAAAAACCTAACCTTATATATATGAATGAATGTATGTATATCTGTATAACTGTATATATATTATTATATATTATATATGTATAATTGTATATATGTATGTATGTATGTATCTGTTTCTATATCTGTAAAAGCACATGAGCCCAGAGATATCAGGTCTAGCTAACACTTCTCTATGTTCAAATCACAATAAAAGGCAATAGTTCTAAGAATATGAAAATGTATAGTTATATAATATATATACACAATAACATAGTGTACTTTCATACGAATGAAAGCTAGTTGCTGTGATACAGAAATTAGTTTGCAAGATATATTAATTCACTTGAAATAGAAGTTATGAGACATGTTCATCCACAACAAGCAAGCAGTTCTTACAAGACGATTATTGTTATCAACATATTAATACTACTTCCACAAATCATGTATGTAGAAGTATAGAAAACCATCTCATAGAAAAAAGCTTCTAAGAAAGTATTTTGAAACAAAATACAAAATACAAGTAAGTCATAGCACTAGCTTTCATATTTCCCCCCCCCATTTCCTCTACACTTCTTAATCTTTTATTTCTGTCATTAGAAACTTAACATCAAGCAGCTTGATCCAAACTTATCTTCAATTTTGTTTTTATCATCCATTCCCTGGCTTGCCCCCTGCAGTTCCCTTCAGCCAACTTACCTCCTTTCGGATGCTTGCTCAAAAAAAGAAAATTATTATGCAATACAGAAGAGGAAAACTTTGTTCCAGGAGTAAGGTACTAATAGTACAGGAAACATCTTTTTCATACTAACAGGTTTATTTTCAAAGTTAGCAACATATCCACAGCCAAACATCTAGCATCCTAAGTTCCAAGTTAACTTTTCAGTTCCTTTGCAGAATTACTGAAAGACCATTACCTCACTTGTCCTGAAAACTATACGATAGTTGAACTGAGATCCTTCTTTCTCCTTGGCATCTTCAACCTTCTCCCTCCGGATGCTGACTGCTACAGGTCCAAGATTTTCATCTATTCCAAAGTAGTTCTGATGCTCTTTTGCACAAGAGTGAATGAAGAGAGAAGAAAATAATGAAGTATGAATCTCCTAGAAAATGTTCAACAAATCTCATTACAAATTTCTGCAGCAAGGAAAAAAAAGATTGAGCTATGAGATCTGTAAGTGCACTGTCTTGTGATCTTCTGAACTGCACAAGAAGTACATAAATTACAAAATGCTCATTTTGATGAGCAGTGATCACTCATGTAACTCAAAATACTGCAACTACTACTACTATGAAATAATATTCTGTTGCATTTTTTCTTACTGTGAAACTAACCATTTTGCTTGATCCTGTAAGAAACTACTTTGGAGAAACTATATCTACATAAAGTCTTCAAAAAAAGCTAAAAGTCTTCAAATGAGATGCTACGCAGCTTTATTAATTTCATTCAATTTATTCTTATTTAAAGCTTTACATTCAAAGCAGCAACTCAGCTTTAACAAATGACAACTGAGACTAGTTACTCTTCAGTCTGTGATGAATAGTTAAATTCAAACGTTGAGCCAACTGGCCCAGTCTAGGAGAGCAAAGCCCTACCAACAGAAAAGAAAGATGAAGTTAGAGACTATTTAAGCAGACTAGAGACACTCAAGTCGATGGGACAAAACAGGATGTATGTTGAGAAAACTAGCCAGTGTTACGGTTAAGACCACTCTTTACTGCCTTTGAAAGGTCATAGTAAGTAGTTACAGCCACCTTTAAAAGGGGCAAGAAAGAGGGTCTGGGAAGCTATAGACTAATCATCATAAACTTTAGTTCCCAGGGAGATTAAGGAACAATTTCTCATGGAAGACATTTCCAGGCATGTGAAGGACAAAAAGATGCTTAGAAACAGCCTGCATAGATTTGCCAAATGCAAATCATGCATGACCAACCCAGTTGCTTTCTACAATGAGATGACTGGCTTTACGGATGAGGAAGGAGCAATGAATGTCACCTACTTGTACTTTAGCAACGCTTTTTACACAGTCTCCCACAGTAACCATGTAGCTAAACTGAAAAGACATGGTTTGAACATGTAAATTACAAGGTGGATATAAACTGGCTGGACAGCTGGTCCCAAAGAACTATGATAAGCAATATGAATTCCAGTTAGTGGCCAGTCAGTAAAAGGTTTATTGAAAGTTGGAAATGGAGCTGTTACTGTTTACTATATTTATGTTACGTTTACTATGTTTTAAAATAGCTAAATGATGGAATGGAGTCCTACAAATGTAGGGTGTCTGTGCTTCATTGCCCACTCTTCCCTTTCTCTGGAGGCAGCTACTGCTGAGATGGGACAACTGAGCTGCCTGGGAAGCAACTCCTAACCCAGCGACTCTTTCAACCTGACATGGTAAAACAAACTGTCCCCTTAGACAATCTGAAAAAAATGGACTGACCAAAATCTCATGAAGGCCAGCAATAGTCCTGCATCTGGAACAGAGCAAGCTCATACAACAGCACAAGCTGGGGACCAACTGCCTTAGGAACAGCTCTGTGTAAAAGGACTGAGGACCCTGGTGAACAACAGGCTGCACAGCAGCCAGCAGAACCCCCTGCAGAGGTGAAGGCTAACCACACCCTGAGCTGCACAAGCCAAGGGCATACCAGCAGGTCAGGAGAAAACATTATGCCTTTCTATTTGGCACTTTTGAGGACACATAAGGAGCAGTGTCCAGTTCTGGACAGAGTGGGACAAGGCCAGCAGACAACTTCCAAGACAGTTATGGGCTGGAGCATGTAATAGATGAGGAGAGGCTAAAAGAGATGGGCTTGTGCAGCCTGGAGAAGACCAAGTTAAAAGAGGCTATATACTTGCAGGACCCCATTAGCTGATGAGGGCTTATAGAAAAGGGAGAGCCACTCTTCTCCAGGGTACAGAAAGAACAGGCAAGCTGAAACCATCACAAGATGCAGCCCCCTCACTGGGGAGAATCAACAACAGGAACAGTTTGCAAGGAGAGTTTGTGAAATCTCCATCCTTAGAGATGGTCAAATGCTGAAGGAACAGTTAAAGGGAAATAGGTTATGAGCAACCTATTCAGAACATAACTTTAAAGACAGCTTTAAATAGGGGATTAAACTGGATGACCTCAGGAATGTCTTCCAATCCAATTTATGCTATAATTCCATATTTTAAACAGCAATTAGGTAATAAACTTCTCCTTCTAAGATTGCTTGGATTAAAATACCACTTTGTGAGCATTTTTAAGCTAGTTTTATACTTTCTTTTTAATGTATTCACAGAAATGTATAAGGAGGTTTTTATGAAATGTCTTTCACTGAGAAGCCATCCATACTCTCAGAATGGATACTAAAGTTTAAGTTATCGCTACATAAATTACAGTCGTATTTGTCAAATCAAGTTTAAATTAAGTTTCCAGAAGCCTTTCACAAATCTATCTGTAAAGTTTGTTGGTGGTTACAGTTCATCTCCTGGTGGAGAGAGAAAATGAGGAGCAGCACATCACTACTAGCATCCTTTTTTTTGAAGGAACACCTGTGATCAAAGGAGCACAGACATTTAATTATTCACTCATGCTCACCAACTGTATTCATTCCCCAGTCTAAGCATTCTACCTGAATAGATACATTACATCTCATGGATTTCACAGTTTTAAATTAAAACTATGAGCCTTTATGGGAAAATTTATCAAATGGAACAGGATTTTACAGACAAGAGTGAGGGAGGAATTCAGAGGCCACTTTCAGCAACTTGAAAAACTTCCCACAGTCGCATATTCAGACTTTGACAAAAAAGTTAGATTTGTCAATTAGGGTTTCTATAGCCTTCCATTTTGGTGTAAATCTAGAAAAGGATTATTACAGTTACTAGATTTCTCAGCTGCAGTATTACTGAGCAGAAAAAATGCAAGGTTGGCAGGTATCTGCTTATTTATTTACAATATGAAAGACAAAACCAAGGACATTGCTTATGTACATTAAAAATAAAATAGATAAAACAGTTTCAAGAACGGGAGTTAAAGTAACTTAAGCAAACTAAAGAATAGGTACTGATATTCTGGGATTTGAGAAAAAACATTTTTAATTCAAGACCCTTTTTAATTTCATAAAGTACAAACTCTTTAAGCTCATTTAAATGTATTTATGTTGATTTAAAAGTATCAGCTGGAGAGAAGAGAAGGGATGAAAATAAATGCTATTTTCTAACTGAAAGAGAGACGGTAAAATATTCCCTTATTTCTACTTTTCCATTTTGAGGAATAATTGTCAACTTTTCTTCTAATACAGAAGTCTTATTTATACAAATTGAGTTAATAACAAAAGCTTCCTAAGCCCATACATTTCTTCCAGGATATTTCTTCAGTTTCTTATCAGCAGATAAATACAATAGCATATTAAGAAATGATTGCAAGCATCCCTCAAATAAAAGAAGCAGTAATAGTCAAGTCTCAAGGTATTATGAGGATAATTGCAAAAGGAGAAAAGGACAAATTAATGATAATAAACTCATATTTCAATTATCCTTTTTAAAAATCAACATAGCTTTTTTCCCCTTCTCATACCCTTTTATCCCACAAAAATATAGTTCAATAAAGGATACCATTAATAAATCAAAGCCATCAGATAAAATAAAACATTCTAGCTTTTACAAACCTACACTGAAAACTGAGAAGATATTTTCCATAAACATTAACATATTTTACATCAGTTTTGTTGGATTTGATTTTAACAATAGTTACAAAGCTTATAAATATGCAGTATAAAACTAGAGCTCATTTCAGAAGACACTGAATTCCAAATCTCTTATTTCTTGAAAGGAAACGGAATAATTAGTGCTACACATGCCAGGGTGTTTCTTCCATGCATCTTAAAACAGAAATAAAACTTGTATGCTGACAAGTGCCAATTATAAAACTGTGAACTAAATCAAATATTCAGAAAGTTATTTCTTTTTCATAGGTATCTTGTTAAAGGCAAAGAAAATCGTGGCATTACATGACCCTGTATACAAGTGACTATTGTTTGCTACATTTTTATTTCATTCTTCCACAATTATTTTGCTAAATTCAACTGTGCTATTAAATCTACAATTCAATGAACAATCAGCTAGGAGAGCTCACTGTCATGGAAGAACATCAAGTAAGACTCAGTATGCATATAAATGTCATTTTTTCTTACATGGGTGATCAGCACAGCAGCAAGATATTTTGGTACCCAACACAATGAACTTCACTTAGGAAAGAACTGTGTTTGGCTGGAAGTAATCTGGAGATTCCTTACACGCTTGATCCCTTGAGATAACAGTATTGAAAATTAAGTTTTTAGTTCCATCATGCACTTGCCATGACTTGCTATTTGACTCCTAAGGGCCACCCAATACAGACTTCTCTCCTGTAGGTTCTGTTACAGCTCTATACAAAGATAATGTGGAACAAGGCATGGCTTATCTATCAGTGTAAAGGTGAGACAGTAACAATTTATTACTGGGTATTAAATATATCACATTATATATACTTTAAAGAGCTCTACCTACAGAACAATTAGTAACAAGAACAATAACGATTCAAGTTTCCTAGTATTATATTAGGTGGGACAAAACTCTCAGATGCTATTTCTTAACTTTTTATTACTATATCAATATAAGCATTCTTTACTTTTAGTCAAGAGATCATATATACGTAATATCAGAACAGAAGTTAATTAAAACTAATTACATTTGCATAAACTTTCCAGAAAGGTCATTAGGTTTGGTTATAGGATATTATCTAAAGTGGTTTTGAGCAGTCTTTGTATTTTCTTCTTTTAATCTCCCTGACAAGATTTGTCTTCAAAAAATACACAGCGCTTCAGAACCTGTAACTCATTCATGATAAAAGCACTTCACAAGGAAGTCCTCTTTCATTTGACTTTTTCCCTTGTCTCTTCCCCCCTCCCCTATCCTGCCAGCATCTTTGTTCATTGACAATCTTCCTTCCATTTCTGTCTATGCCCATCCTTTCTTCTGTCTGCCCCTCAAAACATATGCCACCCTTTTGTTACAAGTTTCCCTCCATTCTCTTTCACTCTGACTACCTGAAAACTATTTATCTTTCGCGATCTGCCTAGCTTAAAAGCCATTTTGAATGGGTGAATTTACTGCCCATTTCTTGCTTAGCTCTAGGTCTTTTTCTCTTCCTCTTGTGTGACAGATCCAGATTCTTTTCTTCCTTGCCTTTTCAATACAGCATTTTTACAGCCAGTATGTTCTAGGTGTCTACCATACTGTGAAAACAAGCACTGCACTGGATCCTCTTTCAACTCCCCTGTGAAGGGTCACAGGAGGAAGGAGTACAGTACGGTGCTTATTTCCTGCTGTTCAAATATAATTAGAAAGCAGAGGAAGCATGACTTCAGGAAGACTCAGACAATAACAGTCTTTTAAGGACAGAAGCGGTTTCCTTTAGTAACAGCAAAAAGACTGAGCTGTAATTCATAATACAGGAAGGACAGAGACAGGTATTTTGGGGTTCTGCCCACAGAAACAGAGCTTTCACACATTGTATAATGCAGTACTGAATACAGACAGACAAAGTAGATCATGAAGTGGGAACAGTTTATCTGAATAACGATTCAAGACAGATAATTACTGGGTTGAGAAGAGTACCCTTGCACTTTGCAGTGTGAGCGTTTCCTAAAAGAATAGAGTAAAAGGTTAAGATAAAAGCATAAAATAACCTTCTTAAAGCTGAAAACCTAAATATCATCAGAAGCTCTCTGTTCAAGGAGTACATATATATGCATAAAGCATGAAAGGCTACAAAACAGACAATTGAAGACAGCAGAATCTAAAACAAGGGAGTCAGAAGTTTCAATAACAAAACCTTCTCTTTTGGAGGCACCTTCTAAGAAATAATTTCTATTTTTGGTATCAGTATTTCCAGTGCATTTACCAAACAAAAATACCTTCTTTTCCTCCTACCCACTAATAAAGTTTAGTTCAGAGAAGTTAGTTTACGTACTAATTTAAACGACCCCACACTTGTTGAACCTACACAAGTATTGCATAACTTCATACATAACCCACTGGTTGTTGAATATCCCTCTGGGACAGCAAGAATAACAAGTTTAATTTTAGTAAAGTTTCAGGTTCCCCTGTAATACTTTTATGTCTCTCTACAGAGAAGAAGAAAATGAACAATCTTTACTAAGCAACTTAAATCTAACACATGAATATCTTCAAACAGCTACATTAGAAAAATTTACCTTTTCCATAGAAGAACTTGCGGTAATAATATGCTCCAAGATCAATGTGTTCTATGATGTAACGCTTCACTTTCTCTCTGTGAATGGACTGGTTTTCTCTTGGTACTTCCAGTACTGAAACACCAGCGTTTGTGCAATGGGAACTCAGAGAGGACTCAAAAGAACAACTTTCACCTGAAGAAAAAGATGCTGAATTCGCCCTAGAAAGTGCAATCCGTCTATCTCCTTCCCCACCAGTTTCGTTCCTGAAGTAAGGGCAACTCAATACTAAATCATTGCTTTTCCCATCACCCTCATCAGCATCTAAATTCTCTTTTGAATTGAGGTCCTCTTTGCTTCCCAAAGGAGATTCACAGTTTCCTGTTTGGCCTGCTGGCATCTGAGTTTGTGATGCAGCTGAAGCCCCAGTGGTTATATTTTTTCTTTTTCCTACATTTACTCTGGTAGCCATTGCTTCATTTATATTAAACAAAACGCTCTGAACATCATAATGTGCAAAACATTTCTGACAGTTCCAAGAACGAACATTTCTGTCAAGTCTATCATCCAGATCAGATGAAAACTTGAAAGTTTCATGCTCACTTTTAACTGTTCGCAATTTTCTAAATAGAGACGTTTCTACTGCTTCTGATTTTAGCCTCCTCTTGAAAGATTTCTCCCTGTCTCGACCCATAAGTAGGGCACTATCCATATAATCCAAGCCAGAAATCCTGACAAATTCTCCCCTGGAAATCTGTGCAGCAGCATGTAGACTTGGAGAAACAGTAGGATCACAGTGGAAAAACTCAGAAAATCCAAAGGGAGCAAGGGTTTTATGTTCAAAATTTTCCACTCGGTATCCTCTTAGCATTGCAAAAAAATTTTCTCCAGACAAGCCTTGTCTATCAATTGAAGAGGTACTGCCATATTCTCTATGAAGAGCTGCTCCAGTATTTGGGTTAACAGCATTCTGGTCTAAAACATCTTCAGCATCAATATCACTTATTGTCACATCACTGTTGCTTCTTTGCCTTATGGGATGAAGTCCCCTTTGAGGGGAATGAACAAAAAGATCTCCAATCGAATATTTTCCCTCTGTAAATTCCAATTCTAGCTCTTCTTGCTGTCCATTACTTTGGTCATTTTGTCCATTTGGAAGTACTGAGCCAACACCTTCATAACTGGTTGGAGGTCTATTTTCCCAGGCAGCTTTACTCAGCTCTTTGGAACAATCCTTTTTAGGAGGCCATTCAGACACCCTTGCTCGAACACCCATTTTAGGCACAGCTGGTGTACCATTTGTTTGATTATTTTCAGTTTTGCTAGATGCATTTGAAGAAACAGGAGGACCCATGCTACCATTCAAAGCTTTAAGTTTTCTCGCAAAATAATCATCAGATTGCATGCTTCTTGAAGACTCCCTGAACTTTGAGGAAGTTCTACTAACTTTGTGCTTATCTTCTTGCAAAGACCTTTGATCACTCATGTCCAGTCAGTGGGAGGTGAACCACTACTATTGCATAAAGATACTTTTATTATTACATTGTCTTTTATGGGCCAATAAAATGCAATACAAAAATACGGTCACAGTCTTCTCAGAAGTGCAAGCAGAAACCTCAGTGTGCCATTTTTGTACAACTTCTGTCAGGACAGCAATCCTAAAATATTTCCTTCAGATCAGACGCATTCAGTTCAGTATTAATCCAGACAAATTTCTTTTATCTGTTCATAAAAAAAGAAAAAGAAAGTGTATTAAAATCTTTATAGTCAAGAATGAAAAAGTTACCAGTGTTGCTTACACATATACAACATCCCATTAAACTGGAACAAATGAAACTTGCTTTGTATGCTTTTCTATCCTCTGCCTCCTTAAAACCCAACAAATGCAATAATCCTGGTTTCCACAGGATGTGAATAGTTTGAACCTCCGTATCTCTCATAGTCTAACCAGTACATGCACACTGAATAGCACAGCAGGTTCTGCCAAGCAGAAGAGGCACACAATTCATTCTGCGCTTCCTTCAATGCTGACAGCAACTTCGCTGCTTATTCTCTAATCACAAGGATTTGCATGAAACTGGCCAAAACAGGAGTTTCTGGGTCAAGACTGCTACAACATACAAGTAAAATTCATGAAAAAGATACGACCTTTGACAAAGTGTTTTGTCCCATTTAAAAGAACATTTTAAAGATAAGTAATCTCTCCACTACGATTAATTCAGTGAATAAATTTCACTTTTTTCCCCTCTCTCTCTCCAAAGGGGCCTTACAGTCCTTTCTTTGACGTATAAACTATTATTTGGCTGTGTAAAACAGTTGTGGTTGTTTCTGTTACATTATATTCCTCTGGCTGGAAACCTAGATTGTTTAACTCAGTTACTGCGCTAAAGAACAAGTCTGTTGTCTTCCACAAATAAGAGAAGATAGTAGCTCTATTGATAAGTGTTGATACAGAATTGGAATTGTTAGGATATAAAAATATTCTTCAATGGCTTCAATGGTCTTTAAGAATGACCATGACTCATGCTGCAAAGATTCGTTTGCAGGCAGAGCCCATTCTTTAACCCATTGCATAAAATTAGACTAAAGTAAGAGACAAGACTCTGCGTTATGTAGGCCCTTTCCAGCTTTTGTGCTTTGAACAAAAAACCCAACATAATGATCTTTTGAGATGCTGCAAATAAGCATAACATGCATTTATTAGGTAAAAAAAAAAAAAAAAAAAAAAAAAAGGAACAAAAAACAAAAAGGAAAAAAAGGCAGGTCAAATTAGCCTGGAATATGAATTCTCCTTTTATTTCAGTGAAGATATATGGTGGTAAGAGGAGCTCAGAAGAGAAGTGGTTTTTCCCCTATATTAAAAGTTTAAGAAAAAAAAAAAAACAGGAAAAAAAGGAAAGGTGGGGAGGGAAGACTAAGGCAAGTGGACAAAGAAATAATATAAATTAAACTTGACAGATTGCTTTTCCTGCTTGTCAGAGAACAACACAAAATTGTGTTTGATACAGCAAAATTTAGGACTCTTTTTCCACACTGGGTCAATAAACACAAGTTAGAGTTACAGTTGCATCACGATTGACACGGTTTCTATGTGACTTACTAGGAATGGGTAACAACATATAATTTCAGCTCACTTTCACTACACGTGAATTCCTCAGAGCACCTGTTTGATGGCCAATTAAAACAAAGGTTTTGGTTCCTTATGGGAGTGTGAAAGATTGTTCAAGCAACTGGTGTGTTCAGAGAAACAGTACTTCAAAAGTGGTATGCAGAATTTTCACACATTGACTTATGAAAACACAACACAAAAAGGAAAATATCAGTCACAGAATCACAGATTGGTTTGGGTTGGGAGGGACCTTAAAGCTCATTCAGTTCCAACCCCCACGGCATGGGCAGGGACACCTTCCAGTAGAGCAGGGTGCTCCAAGCCCCGTCCAACCTGGCCTTGAACACTTCCACAGACTGGGCAGCCACAGCTTCTCTGGGCAACCTGTGCCAGGGCCTCACCACCCTCACAGTGAATAATTTTCCCCTAGTATCTAGTCTAAATCTCCCCTCTTTCAGCTTAAAGCCATTCCCCTTGCCTGTTACTACACACCCTTGTAGAAAAAGTCCCTCTCCAGCTCTCGTGTAGGAGGTCCCCCTTAGGTATTGGAAGACTTGGGTCTCCCGAGAGCCTTCTCTTCTCCAGGCTGAGCAACCTCAGCTCTGCCAGCCTGTCTTCACAGGAGAGGTGCTCCAGCCCTTTGATCATCTTCGTGGCCTCTTCTGGAATCACTCCAACATGTCCTTCTCACTTGGGGGCCCAGAGCTGAACACGGTACTCCAGGTAGGGTCTCACAAGAGCAGAGTAAAGGTGGAGAATCTCTTTCCTGATCTGCTGGTCACGCTCCTTTTGACGCAGCCCAGTATATGGTTGGCTTTCTGGGCTGTGAGCACACGTTGCCAGCTTTATTTTCAGGTTTTCATCCAGCAATACCCCCAAGCCTTTCCTTCATAGGGCTGCTCTCAGACACATCAATATGCCTAATATTTGTGGGGCACAAGTATTACAAAGGTGAAATACAAGAAAATGCCTATGGGATACACATTAACATGGGCAGCTAACAGATTGGTTTTTAATCATCTCTTAAGGTGCTTTTTATGTAATCATGTAAGTGTGAGAAACCTTTGCCAACTAAAAACACTGGAAGAAAACTAAACTATTCCAGAATCATCCTTTCTATTTCTGCAAGAATATAAATTAGTCAGAATACAGAAAGGTCAAATTCACATATCAGGAAAGATATTTAGCTTCTTATTGAAGATTAATTCAATTTTCCTTGAAATTATGGTGAATTACATTTTCTAGCCTTCTTGACTTCTCCTACATAAAAACCATTCACAGAAGTCATTAATGCATGCTTTTCTTAAATAAAAAATAATCTCTTACAAATTGAAAAATACATTTGAGGTCAGAAAAGCCTATACTGCAAAAATTCCAGCCCTTCTGCTAACCTTTTTTCTGTCATAGGCATTTCTGCAAAAGTAATGAATTGAATCATGAAAATAATCCAGGTTCAAATTAAATTGGGGATGAAGTGGTGAGAAACAGGAGAAAACAACAACAAATGCACGCTACCATCCTTTAATTTTCAATTCAAACCTACAATACGATTTACTGTTTGGCCTCACAAACAGCTGTAGTTGTGGAAGGCGGCAGAGAACCTGGAGGCTACAGGAAAACAAGACTTAGTGGTAGCTTAAATACTTGAAGTATGGCATGAGTATTTTAAAATAAAGGCATGCTGCAAAAGGTAGTATTTAAAGAGATAATTATTTTTCTTTACAGAGTAATGCCAGTGTGACTGAAGACCAAAGAAATGCCTGTTTTGGAAGTGTAGATTGACATTTAACTTGAAATACTAATACTTGAAGTATAGTATGCAGTATATGCAGTATGAAGTATATGCAGTATATTTAAGATACACTAGTAAATATTCTTTGGCCTAATTGACAAAAAATGACTGGGTTTAATATAAATGACCATTCAAAATTCCTGTAAATCAGTACAACAGCATGTTTTTGTTGACAGCTGACTCATGCTGAGGGATAGCACTGTGTTCTCCCATATGTGTTATTCTTTCAGGTTATTTTCTCTCCACAGTAAGAACTTAGCAATATTGTTGCTAATATACATTGATAACTGTTATTATAAAACTGACTTCAATAAACTATTCCTTCCACAAAGAATGCTGCCAATACGACCGTGAGTATTCTTCTTTTCAGACCTGCATAGTTCTTCCAGTCAAGTTCTTCACTTTTCTCTCTTTCAGTCTCATCCTAGCATTTAAGAATGGAATCACTGACAGATACAGTCAAAAAAGAAAAGCTGGATGCCTACCCTGCTGTTGTGCTCCTGCCAACCCTTCCCACTAAGGCTGCTGGATGTTATGCAAATAACTTAAGTTCCTTCCACACAGCTACAAAGACTTCCTTCTGAGCTCAATACAGCAGCTGGTTTGTTAGCTACAGTTACAGTTCTTTAACATGGAATGATTCCAAGTTTCCTGGGGACCTGGATACATGCCCACAAATGTTCCTGTGCCAGTAGTAGAGCAATGAATAAGAACTGTACTATTGGACTGCCCTGTCAAAAGGAGGCTGTTTGGTAACGCTGCTTCATGTCAGCCTTGATAGATGGAAATGAATTATTTAAAAAGTCTTTCTGTGATCATGTTGTTGATCAAGACTTTGGAAATCTGCCCCTATTATTATGTAATGTTATCATCCTAAAAAGAATGCATAATTTGGATAAGAGCATTAATCTCCAGCATTTATCAAGATGACAATTCTATAAACCATGACTCCCAAACTCTACTAATCTTAAAAAATGGCAAGTGAAATTTGATAGAATAGGAGTACAGGCAGGAATAGTATGCCAAAAGCTGAAGATGAGACATTTAATTTGCATTCAGTTGATTCTACACTGCTTTTTCTGTGTGCTCAGAGTCTGGTTAGTTTCCAGTCTTCAAAGAAACACATAGTAGGGTAGTAGTGTTATGTATATCACCAGTATAGAAGCAGTTACACAATGGCTACTTTATGGGAATCCAAAGTTTGCAAGAAATTTCTGCCTTCAGGCCAATACTTCAAAGTGCAATGGAAAAGAACAGTGCAAAGGAGAAATGTACATGGTAGGTAAGCTTTCTGTATTTTCAGAAGTCCTGGACCAGATAACTCACTGAACAAATCTGTCACAAGCTATTATTTCCTATAAGTAGAGTTGAAATTTGGAAAAAACCATCTTTTTTGAAAAAGAAGAAAATCATACAGAAAGGTTTTTTAATGCAAGTTCAGACTCGCTACAGTTTGCTTATTTTTAAAAGCAGACTACATTAGCACATTTTTTTAGATTTACATATTTTCAGTATATCTATTAATAGCATTTATTTCTTAATGATTCCTAAATCAGAACTACCCATTTTTCAGAAGCAAAATTAAGGCTATGCCTGGTTTTCAAGTCATCCTACTTATTTGTCTGTCCAAGCCAGAAAATTCTGGTCACACTGAACTGTGATATCACATCATATAACAGTTGATTATGTCACTAGGAGAATTATTACTGCAGATATGAGTATGAAGAGGAAAAGAAGTTCTTCATGCACTTGTTTTCATGCAAATGTCTTTACAAAACCATGATATTTAGGCATAATTGTCTTTAAATAGAATATTTCTTTCAAAGTTCTCCCTGAGGCACAGTGAATATTAAAGGATAATACTAACTATAATTGAGCCACTTATTCAGATTGCAGCTGTGGAAAATGGATTGGAAATAATACAATGAACAAACTATGAGCACAGCTCATGAAAAAAATGGTTCAAATTATTATACATCAAATTTACAAATAAAGCTATAACTACTACAGTATGAATGGTTACTTCTCGCATGCATATTTCAGATACTTGATTAATATGCAGACGTAGACAAGAGGCACATGGATGGGAAGCCTCTTATTTGACTAATGGAAATACATACTAGCTGCTGTGTAGTGAATATTTGTTGCACACTTCCTTATTTGTGCTGTATTTCTTCACCTTTAGTCTTTGCTTGTGAGAGAAATGCGAGAGTAGAAACTGGAAAAAAATCCTTTGTTGAAATGCCATATTACAGAAATGTATCCATAGAACAATCCACCAATAATCATACCACAGCTTTGCTGATTTGGGGGTTGAGGGAAGGAGCCGTAATTAAGAGTGACAAAAGCCTACATGATTCCCAATGCTGGTTTAAGACCATCATATTTCTTACCAAGACAGTGCAACCACACTGGTTTGAGACTGGTGCAAGATGTGGGATTAAAAAAAAAAAAAAAAAAAAAAAAAAGGAAAAAAGTAAAATTAAAAAATCTTATTCTGTTCTTCAAATACAGCTCCCTTTTCCAACAAATAAAATGGCACATATGCATAAATATTGAGTCAGAGATACAATGTGCCATGTTGGAGCAATGGATTTTTAGAAGAGAACTTTGAATTCTACTGCTGTTCAGTGCTGTTCAATGAAAGGTGGCTTATTTTTAAGTATGAGAGACCTCTGATCATAACTGCTGTCCTTCATTTGCACACTGAGAAGAATCTCATCATCATCTACAGGAATAATTGCATAACATCTAACAGTAACAAGCAAGACCCCTCAAAAATATTCGACTTGTGTGTGTTTGTCTTTCAGTCAAGATTCCTCACCTGTCATCTTGGCTTTTCCAGAGAAAATAATTTTAAAAATCTCATGTTCCAACTACTAAATACTAACCTCACTACTATTAGTTGTGGTTGGTTTGTTGGGTTTTTGAATGTACTACAGTCATTTATTAAAAAGAACTAAAAAAGCAGTTACAAAATACAGTTTTTCTTTGATATAACTCGATGTACCAGTGTACACCTATCACAAAGTTCCACCAGCTTCCCTTTAACACGTTACTTTCTCTGAATATTTGCTCCTACACATCAAATCTCAATTCATGCTTTGTTTCATTAAAAAACACTGTTTAAGTGTTTCATCAGGTAACCCAGGTTCTCTCTTAGTGATTCTCAATGTTTTATATAGAGCTATTACTGACTATAGCATTACTGTCACTGATTTTAAACTTTGTTAGAAATCACTTTCTATTACTAAACAATATGCTCAGATAAATTTGTGACTGAGTGCTTTAGCACTTTATTTTCTTAGAACATTAATACCAATATTTTATTGATCCATTAGCACAAGTTTTGACAGTGAGATGCATTGAGGCTGATTTGATCTCCAGAAGAAACTGAATATCCTCCTGTTCTTACAGTTCTATTATAAACAGTTCAATTATGCAGCCTACACAGAGTTTAACTGTTAACTAGAATTAAAAGTTACATCTCATTCAGTTTGAACCAAATAAAATAGCAGAGGGGAATCACAATTATATTCATATCAACAGCAAAACTACCACTGACACACATACTGAGAATCTTTCATTTTTACTCTTCCAATTCAGTTTAGATCTTTTTAACTGAAATTGCAATTAAAATAATAACATATAGTAAAGCCTACAATGTAATGTAATTAATGAGGTAAAAAGGAAACTTCTATTAAAAAGGAGAACCAAACTCATCATAGATTATTATTAACCAATACCAGTTTGGGGCAGTCTTTACTAATTGCAAATAGAAGCTCTATACCTGTCAGCCACAGAAAACTTCAAATAAACAGAACCCAAACTGTCTTTGTTTCCTTTCATTCTTTCAACTCATGAATCTAGGTGTCAAAGGGCGGGATAACAAAAAGAGCCCTATTTACTGAGCATTAAATAATCTATTTTCTACAGGGAGGCTAAAATCACATCCAAAACATAGTTTACATGCATGCACACTATCTCTTCAGGACAGAAAGAAGTATAGCAGGCCGGATGACTTTAAGTCATTTCCCTACCTTAAAGTAGTTAGATGTACTTATCTCTGTGCCTCCAACATTTCATAGTAATTACACTTTCCTTGCGTATATATTCATCCTTAAAAATACTGATAATGCAGAATTTGAAGCTTCATCTTTGAGAATGAAAAGTCTTCAACAAATAACAATACAAGTATGTCATAAACAAGATTTATACAAAGAAATGTCAGCAGATAAACACAAGTAAAATTTGTATAAATCTTTATATATTCATTGTAGTTCAAGAGTTTACAAAGTAGGGAGTAAAAAAATCTGATTTCATGACATGTACTTTTCCTCAGCTAGTAAAACCTACTCAGTAAGAAAGCTTAGATTAGACAGAGCATAAATTATTCTGGAAGAGTAAAGATGATTCAGCTACAAGAGTGAAACACTGCGCTGACACAAGGTCCATTCAAAACAAAAATAAAAGGTAATTTTCAGTGGTCTTCTCAAGCCTCAAGCTACCTGGACAACCTCTGAATCTTCAGTAGAAATAGCACTGTCTACAGGTTCAGAAATTGTCATATGTC
Source organism: Psittacula echo (assembly GCF_963264785.1). Taxonomy (NCBI): domain Eukaryota; kingdom Metazoa; phylum Chordata; class Aves; order Psittaciformes; family Psittacidae; genus Psittacula; species Psittacula echo. The sequence goes on along the minus strand of NC_137738.1, from coordinate 29,976,865 downwards.
CACTGATTGCTGAATCACCCCTTCCAGCTTGAATGCACGTATTCCCATTTAAATTGTATAATCTGTTACTATAGGCAGGAACTATTTCTACAAGAAACCAAAAAAACTTCTGGGGTATCTGAAGAAATGTTTTTTTAATTAAAGGCTGATAGGAGAGATGCACTAGCATTTTTACTGTTATTTCACCTTTGCAGGTAGAAACTTGGAAGCAGGTTCAGAGGCTTCACTGAAGTTGAGTAAGGAGTCACATACCGCAAGAGGAGAAATCGCTCAGCAAGCGAGAACAAGATGGCAAGCTTTGACTTTTCAGAGTCAATATGTCACAAAAAATCGTAAAAGGCAATACCACTTTTTATAATTCTCCTACAGTGAGGCCCAAAATAAAGCTTTTTCATCCACTTAGTGAAAAAATAAAACAATAAATCCATTAAACAGCTGAGGTTCCCCATTCCACAAAGTAGATTTCAGATTCTGACACAGTAACTCAAGACAGCTTTTGAAATGAACAAAGCCATTTGTAGCCAGAACAAGAAAGTTCTTTTATGTGTTTCTATTATAACTGTGTTTCATAGTAAAATGCTGCTTCAGGCAGAAGCATAGACTAAGTCTGCTGTATTCATACTGGAGAGGGCAGACTATTTGCACTCTCCTAAGCACTTACTCGGATTCCATGCTGTGATCTCACGTGTTGGGTATCAGCTCCAAACAGCAAAACACTTAGTACCAGAACAATATTAATACTACTTCCATCAGAAATACTCTCTCAAGTGAAACATATTGCATATGACTTCTAAGGGCATCTAATTTTTTGAAGTAGAAAGGAAGAGCCTCCTTAAGGCAAAAGATGCACCCAATACATCCATCAGTGAAAGAGATAGCTAAAGAGGGTGCATAAACCAGCTTGAGTTTGAGAAACAAACTCTATTCCATTCCAAAAATCTTCTGTTTTGACAAATCATCTCTAATAAAACCATTAGTGCCCAATGGAAACAGACATTCCAAAGTGGATTCAGTGGTATAAACTTTAAGGACTGTGATAACTGAGAAAAGGCTGAACTTTCCTTCTGCTTATGCTCATGAGAAATGGGTATGTCATCCTAGAAGCTAGTTCATGTCTAGAGGGGGGAAGTAAGATCTTACATCCACTTCATTATTCAGATTCTCCTTTACTTCAATAATCTCACCCATCATAAAAATAGACAACAAAAAAAAAACCCAAAACCAACCCTAAGAGAACTAAGAGAACATGCCTCCCCACTAATAAATAAAGGAACAGTGAACACTACCTAAGACAACAGATGGAGTGTTCAAAACAATCTAAATCGTCTACCAAGATTTCTCAATACTGAATAGCTTTGTTAAGAGGCACATTTTATGGAAAAAATAGAAATTTAGCTTGCTTTTGTTTCTTACATTTCCAAGAAAGTAAAACACAAAATAAGTTTTATGCCATGTCATTTGGTAGTAAAATGGCTCTGATGTCACAGTCCTGAATTATTTTTGGTAGTAATGAAGTGATTGATTAAAGTAAAATTTTAAAGAAAAAAGAAACATTAGCATTTATCTTCATAGGGGCTTTTTATGGAAAACGTTTTAGCTTGACCTTGGTTCACATCAAAACCTTTTAAAGAAGATATTTTACTATGAGCAGAGATTTCACTTTTTTCTATCCATTCTCTCAAAAGAGCAAAATTCCATATAGACCAAAGAGACACTGAAACCTGTGGTGACCATCATACACTTAATTCATACAGCCTTACTACATAAAAACAATTTTGTTCTTAAATGTTCAATGTAAATTTGGAAAGCAGATTTCATAATACTAATGAAATACACTAAATATTTCGGTAGTTACCAAATAACTTCGTACATGACATTTCCAAGCACATTCCATTGAGCCTGGACCACCTGGCACTGAACAATACAGCTTGGACAAACAAGCACTTCTCTGAGACAGACAACCTACAGGCTGGTTCTACAGCTTTGTAGAATCATAGTTCTTTTTTGATGAATCAAACTTTTCCATATAATTCTAGATTTAAACAGAGGAACAGTAGCTGGAGTGAGAGAGCTGCTAGCAGAATTTGTTCTTCATTTTTCAGCAGTCCACTCAAATTCAGCAGAACTTGACAGCAATAAAAAGTCACTGCCATCTGTTCAGTGATCATTTGTGTGCTGGTTTTGGCTGGGGTAAGGCAAATTTTCCTCATAGTAGCTGGTATGGGGCTCTGTTTTGGATTTGTGCCGGAAACAGTGTTGATAATTCAGGGATGCTTTAGTCACTGCTGAGCAGTGCTTACGCAGAGTCAAGGCCTTTTCTTCTCACCCCTTCTCACTAGTGAGTGGGCTGGGGCTGCACAAGAAGCAGGGAGGGGACAGAGCTGGCATAGCTGACCCCAGCTGTCCCAAGGGATATCCCAGACCATATGGTGTCATGCTCAGCACATAAAGCTGGAGAAAGAGGAAGGAAGGGAGGGACGTTTGGAGTGATGGCATTTATCTGCCCAAGTAACTGCTACATGTGATGGAGCCCTGCTGCCCTGAGAATGGCTGGACACCTGCCTGCTGATGGGAAGTGGTGAATGAATTCCTTGGTTTGCTTTGCTCAAATGCACAGGTTTTGCTTTACCTATTAAACTGTCTTTATCACAACCCACAAGTTTTCTCACTTTTACCCCTTCCAGTTCTCTCCCCCATACCACCAAGGAAGAGTGAGTGAGCAGCTGCTTGGGGCTTGCTTGCCAGCTGGGATTAAACCATGAGAATTTGGTATCTTATCTAGAATCAAGTTGCTGTCAAGCTAAGAAAATTGTCATCAATTATACTCAAAAGTATCGTAACTGGAAATAATATTGGTTACAGCTTTATGAAAACCTTACTCAACGCTTTCTTTTGCTCCCCCTTCAAAAGAAAACAAAACAAAGAAATAAAAAAGATAGCTCAATCATTGTTCTATGGTCCTTTAGTTTAAGTTAAAGCACATGTCAGAGAACATTCTGGAAGTGTCCGGCTGAGAAAATATGCCATATATTTTCATTTTAAACTGAAAGAAAATAACTGTCTTCAGAATTATAGAGTAGAAAACACATCTTTCAAATATTCTGAGCCCAATCAGCAAGACTTCACTTTCCTAAATTGAAAAGAAGACTTCCTGTTGTATATATGCATTTTTCAGACAAAATTATCATCATGACTGTGGTTAAGGAATGCAGATTCAATGTATTCCTTCCTGTTAGAGAGATATTAAACATAGCCTCTATAAGCCTTTCTTGACTCTTAGCATGCCGACAGTGGAGTAAACTGGCCTTTAAAAAGCTACAATCATTAAAATAAGTTTTTAATAATTCAGAAATCTTATTTCTTTGCAACACTTTCCCCCAACGCCCTACTCTCAGTCTTACTTCTTTCTTTGGATTCTGAAAAAAAAAAACCACAAACCTTGTATGAGGTGACACACAAGATGATGGTGATATATGAGATTGTAACCACAAACTGTCACAACCATCTTTCTAACTGTACTGCTTTGTGATAAAGGGCCAAAAGGTAAACATTTTGGAAAAATAAATCTTAAGATGAAAATATTGAAATATTAAGTAACTTCATAAACAGTAATTTATCTTTAAATAGCTCTCTGAATACTAGTAGGAAATAACACTATTAGGAAGTATGGAAAATATAACCATGGTCCACTATTGGTGTGTATGGGGAATGTTAATTATAAATTCACATTCATCTGGAATGGTTCACTTTCACAGGGCAAATTTTGTTTCAACTTTTTTTTTTAAATTGTGATTCCATAACACCCCATCCAATAAGTCAGACACTGAATTTTGATTTACCAAATTCTGCTCTTTATGTAAATAAAAATGCTCAAATAGGAGAGTATAATTAACTGATCCAAAGTGTTCACACACAAGCATAATAATGCAGTGTTTGCATTGCAAAAATCTGCCTCTGAATTTTGTTATTGGTTTTGATGTAGCACAAAGTTTCTGGTCAGCCAACACACTGGTTATCATTCATACAGACTGCACAATTCTGGGACAGTTTTTATATGGTGTCAGTTTACACCCTCCTTGTTTTCAGGATATTTGCATTATAGAAACTACAGATCAATTTCAAATTCTGAATTTCGAAAGGAACAGTTACATTTGCTAAGTCTACAACTCTGAGAAAGCTCATAATAGATTGTAGGAGAAGCTATGTATTTGACATATAACCTGAGTAAAACACATTCCTTCTCCTTCTTAATGCACACCGACCTACTTGACCAGTAAAATCACCAGAGTATTTTTCCCCAAAATTCAGGGCATTATCAAATAAATCCTATTTTCCTTATAGCCTAGAGAAATATTTTCCCCTAAACCGAACCCTGACAGCATATTTATCAACAAATTATAAATTGCTGCAAAAGGTCTCAGCTATTTGTGTCAACATTATGTATGACCCTTTAAGAAAAGTATATTTATGTATGTAATTCATAAATCATAGAATAGCCAAGACTGGAAAGGACCTTAAGATCATCTAGTTCCAATCCCCCTGCCATAGGCAGGGACACCTCCCACTAAACCATGTCACCCAAGGCTCTGTTCAACCTGGCCTTAAACACCGCCAGGGTTGGAGCATTCACAGCTTCCCTGGGCAACCCATTCCAGTGCCTCACCACCCTAACAGTAAAGAACTTCTTCCTTATATCCAATCTAAACTTCCCCTGTTTAAGTTTTAACCCATTACCACTTGTCCTATCACTACAGTCCATAAAGCATTTTCTAAAGAATCTCTCAGCTTTTTTACATTTTTAAGCAAATAATGTACATAAGAATAATAAAAAAAAAAACAGTACCCAAGCAACCAAGGCAATTAAAGATGCACTAAAATATCCATCCAGTAAGTTAATACTTATTTCCACTGACATGAATGAAATACGATCTTGTACAACTACAAAAGTTGTCTTCTGTAATGCAAAAGGCAATAAAATCAAAATAGTCAGGGCCTTACTAACTATCAATTGTGATACATTATTTTTCACTTAAATAACAAAAAAACACAGCCCCAAAGATATCCAGAATTTTAGTAAATGCTTATGTTTCTATGCAAGTGCATAGTTCAAAGCATAGGGGTGCAAACTTGGTAAGTAATCATCTAAAGTCGTATTTAGAAAAATTAAAACGCTACTTGCACTTCAAGAAGGTTTGACTCCATGCAGGCTGCATTGGCAGTGACACAAATTAGTGAACTGTAACAGACTGCTCTGAGATTGGTGATGTAGGAGATGCACCAAAACTGTTTCAAGGAACCATGTCATTCCACTTGAAAGAAGGTTGCACGGTTTTTCTTATTAGTCTTATTCAGGAACCTGCTCATATTTTCTCTCCAAAATGTCAAGCCTTGAAGGGAAAAAAAAGTGCCAAAGTCTCATGAACTGCTGTTTCAGAATATAGCAGCCTTTCATCACATCACTGATTAGGTTGTCCACAGTTCACTAGGAAGATTTCGTTGTGCAAATTTATGTTTAAAAGACAAATAACGCATATACAGTTTTCCTTTCATTATAAGGATTTATTAATTTACCATAAAAGTGATAGTGTGCATCTGCATGCTATGTTTGCTGCATACACGAGGAACTCTTTGTGTCTCATAACTCCCATCCATATTTACTACAGTGTTTTCCTTTTAATGCAGGATTCTGGGTCTCTTATTTTTATCTCACATCCTGAGGATGCTGTGTGCTTCTCCACTTCCTCTCTTCTCTATTTCCATATACTAGGAGTCACATATGCAACAAATCATATATGATTCAGGCAACCATTTGTCTTCTCAGATACTTACATAATGCTCCTTTCAAGGAGAACAAGCCAGATAGTTTACGTGTGTTAGGACCATGACATCCTTTGGTTTGGAATTTGATTCCATCACAGATAACAATTATTCAGGCATAGCTATTCAGAATGTAAACAGACCAATAAGGTAAATTAAGATGCCAGGCAAAACTAGGATGGTAATGGTTGTCATCAACCATTTATTTAACTTGCAGGCAATTATGGAGACAGCAAAAGCTAGCTGCTTTGCTAATCACCAATCAAAAGCTCCCACAGATCCACACTATTCTTTCTATTTTGCACCCATATCAACTGGTTTCTGCTTACTGATGCTTAAAGCCATCCTGGAAAACTCAGAATTAATCTGACCCCCTGTTTAAAACCATCTGTTGGTAACAAGTGATCTGTCTGGTCCTGGTAAGTTCAGTCTCCTACAACTCTTGAAATCAAAAAGAAACATCCTACATCATTGTCTTTCCACAAGCCACTCTCTTCCTCTTTTATAAATATCCTTTTCCTTCTCCTTTCCAAGGTCTACTACCGTGACAGAAGTCCAGGTTTCAAACATAGCATTTAAGCTCAGCTGACTTTAAAAGCATGTTTCTGGTTTAGCCTTCTTATCTAGAAATATTCTAGATATATCTAGTGTTCTACTTCATTCTGCAGTTTTACTAATAATTTCCTCACCTGGATCCTTTTCCTCTTTGATGTCGCTACTGTTCCTTTATTGCTGCTTTCTTTACCTCCACATAGTCTTTCCTTCTTACTAAAGTATCATTCATCAGTCCTTGCTGTTCTACCAAGATACATCTTTGTGGTATCCAAGACAACCAGATGAAACACAGTACAACATTACTAGCATGCATTACCTTACTTTCCTCTATCCTTCTTTCCGGAAGAGTAAAGGAGCTATGGCACTTCCATACTTACACTATTTTGCATGACCATTTCAACGTTTTTTCTTTTCCATTGACTAAAGAGGGTCTGTACCTATGCTCAACATTTAACAATACCATGCATTATACTTTGGTGACGATCAATCCATCTCCTGTCAAAACCAAGGCAAAACAAATATGTACTTCAACGTGGCCTTAAAGTAAGCAAATAAGCTACTTCAAACAATAGTCTAGAGAGAATTCCAAAGAACAGTCACCCACAGAACACTTTGTCAGCAGCTCTTCTTCAATTACAAAACCTGACAACCTAGTGAAGAAAACTAGTAAACACAAATACGATCTTAAAGATCCCAAATTACACTATTTCAGTATAGATAAATTGAGACATTAATAAGAAAACCAATGTATACTAGCCTGCAATATTACATCATAATTTTTTAAATTAAAATTATTTTTTAAAATCTATTTCACTTTTCAGCTATTATTTTAGAGGAAATATTAAAAATATTTAGACTTTGATTAAAAAATACTAATAACAAAATACTTCAGAAACTGATTACAGTCACTTGAAAGTGTTCAATTAATGTTTCAGTTTAAACACTGAGATTACTACGTAAAAACCTCACAGATGCATAGTGAAGCCACAAAATACTCTGAGCAAATGGAACACGTTTAGAGAAATAAAATTATAATACCTGTATCAAAAGAATAACCAAAATAACTGTTCTTGATCAAAGTACGTTATGAATGCAAGAACAAATCCTGAAGATGAAATGGAAATGCTGTATTATTTTGCCACATCTTCCAGGAAAACTGCATTTAATAAAAAGGAGTAATGTGGTTTTTCTTGCTAAAGACACTTAAAAAATACCTTTTCATAACAAAGACTAGATTTAGTGTTCCAGGCAAAACAACTCTTCTACTGGTTAAATGAAAAGTGGAGCTGTGTCTATGCTTACTGATAAAACATAAGAGAAATGACTAAAACATAAGAGAAATAAAGGCCTGTCAACTCATGAGCCAATCAGTTCTTCCATTCTGATAATCAATATGGAAATCCTAAAATAGTTGAAACTAAGCCAAATATTATACCTCACCAATAAACGCCAGTTGGATAGAACAAACAAAATTAATCTTAGCAAGAGGTAGCAGACCATCTTTTTAGTCTTTGCAAAGAATTACAAGCAAATCTATAGACAAATTTCTCAGGTAGAACATAGACCCTTCCCCATTTGCCTTGTTTAATAACCCACCCCAATTTCAGATGAAAATGTCTCTCCTATTTGAATGGACTCATTCTAGTACCAACTGCACATAAGGGACCTTCTTGTATGCAGGAACCAATCAAGGGAGAATTCTAGAAGTGAAACATTCTTTACCGCTGTGTTTTCACCAAGAGCATGATTTCCCTTCAAAGACCGTACAAGCAGCTAATATTATGGCTGCTGTAAGGCCATGCACTTTGCCAGACATTCCTGTCAACTCACCTAATGCAAAGTAATGAGTCCAACTAATTCCCTCCCAACTACTTAAACTAGAGTAAGTCATTTAAACTAACTAAAACTAACTAAACAGTTAACTTTTAAAAAGTGCATCAGTAGTTTAATGTTGTCTTACAGCATTATTTGAACTTTCTACTTAGACAAAAACAATTAGAAACTGAAAACCAGTAAAGGGGTCCTCTTAATGCAACATTCCTTTCATATTTGATGCACAAACAAGATACAACTTGAAAGACTATTTGTTGAATTTCTTAATTTTTAATATATTTTAATAAACCTGATTTTTAAAGCAGGCATCGGCAGCAATATTTGTAAGTTAGAAGAATGCACATTATTAAAAAACATACAAAAAAATTGAATGCAATCTACCTATATGTGATTAATTGTTCCTACACACACAATGACTCTACATTAGAACACAACAGAATTCAATACACCATGAAAACTGCTTTGCACATTAAAAAAAGCTGGGTAAAACTACTATAGTAGCATATTGTGTTTAAGCTAAACAAGACAGGCATTATATCCATTGAACTCTATAGAACCCCACTGACAGTGTGAAATGACAAGGGAAAAAGTGCACATTAACATAAAAATTCTGAGTCCGCTGGAGAAAAGCAGCTTTGTGGAGAGCTGTACAACTGAAGTACAAATGCAGAAAAAAATAACCCTGAGCAGCCACACATTACAACGCAGTAACTATGTTCCTACCCTGAAATACTCTGAAGGAACTGAATTTGAGTTTGGTTTTTGCTGGTAGTGTTTCTGTTGGGATTTATTTTGTTCGTGGGGTTTTTCTGTTTGTTTGGCTTTGGGTTTTTGGGGGTGTGCTGTTTATAGAAAAAAAAGTTATTTTAATGAAAAAAATTTACTACAGTTTGTCCAATTTGCAGCTTGTTTTCTATGTAACATTTATAACCATGTATTCCCACTGCGTTGCAATATGAGAGGCTTGTAAGAAATAAGTTCTTACTTCTCTGCTTAACACAGGGAAATAAATTAAATCTTACTGCAATAAGTCTACAAAACAGAACCTCAGCAATCAATGCCACAATGAACACCAAGCAACTGGCTGCTCTGAAGTGGGGAAGCATTTAAAGGAAAGTTTTCAGGTCTCCGCTTCATCCTCACCAAATACAGAAACACTCAGAAACGAAAATATTCATGAAATAGGAAAAAAAAATATATTCCCAGTTTTAGCTATCATCAACATCTAACAATTGTAGAGAGGACAATGGAAATAGATCCTGAGTCCGGAAAATGAACGTGTAGGCAGTACTTTTCTGGAAATGTTTGCTTCCAGAGAAGGAATGAGTACCACTTGACAGGCCACATATGTGGTCAACTGAAAGATTTTTTTAAATATGAACCAGTATCAAAACCAGATGTCTTCTAATTCAATTAATAAGTAGATTTCATAACCATTGACTAAAGAAGGTAGCATGGATGCCTCAGAATAAACTGTGAATGATAGCTGCAAAGTTTTGTCCACAGGAGACATACAGACACTTCCATCCTGCCTTTGTAAGGATATCTTTTGTAAGGGAGCAAAAGAACTTAAAGTGCTCAAACATAGCATTCATAGGAGGTAAGGGATAACAGCAAGGCCCCATTCCATGCTATGAAACAAAGTCATTTTACAACATTATGTAATTTAAACATAAATAGAGAAACATCTGCCTACAATGTGCTCAGCTCTACTTCTGCTGACTAGAGGAGAAAACACAAGTAAAAAACTATTTTGGTAAAATCTTCACTGGTTTAGCAGTGTGCTAAATATAGTTAAAAGAGATGTAAAAAGGACAGAGCATCAAGGTGGTAACACTTGAATCAGAATAATGAAGGTTGCTGTCTGCATGCAAATCAGCACTGTTATCAGGGGTTGAAAGGAGACAGTAAGTATATTCTAGTCAAAGCTGACATTTAGAAGTCAGTAAGAGCAAGGAATTAAAAATAAAATCTGTCAGTGAGAAAACATAAGTTATATGTTAACAGTCCAGACATGCAGTTGGAGGAAGGAGGGAAAAAGAGGAAGGAAAAAGTAAACTATGAAGAGAACTAGAGGAGAATTTTTTTTAATAGGATTAGACAATTAAATTAAGCACTAGCAATTAATTCTAATTAAAATCACAATTTCCTTACCAGTGTTTCTCTCCCTCCAAGTCTATGCAACATCCTAAACAAATTAGTTTTGCAGTCCTTCTACCCATGGCCTCAGCAAGACTGGATTGCTTGATCCCTTAGGTTAGGAGGCATAAGAACACATATGCCTAAAATACATACCAGATATAAATGCATGCACCAGTAGGGCCAGGAGGTTTCATGTGCCAACTAAGCTCAGTTTTCTTTAGCAACTAATGTGGATCATGTGCACATAACCTCGTAGCTCAACTGAAGCAAAAGGAAAGAAGCTGTTTGACAATTATTTTATTATTTTAGGGAAGGTATAAAAGACAAGGGAGAGTATTGCATTACTGAGTGAAACAAAGAGAAGGAAAGAGAATGATAAAGATCCAGAAAAGTGAGTATGTGGGTGACAAGGGGCACACAGTAGAATGTATATCCCAATAGAATACCCTCTCACACAAGCCCCCCCATCACCCATCCATTGAGCTTATAGCCAACACTGTGGGAGTTAGTATGAGGCAGTGATTTTTTCTGGTGAAAGAAATACAAGAAATTCAGTTTAGTTAAGATTTATTCCTATTTCACTCAGCACCAAAGTAATTAAAAAATAAATATAAATAAATAAATAAATGAATGAAACCCCCACAAAAAAACCCAAAAAACATTATGGAGGCTTTGCCAGGACCGAACTCTCATTTTATCCCAGCACTCAAAGACTATTATTTCTGACAGTGCTCTACACAAAGGTGCATACCTCATGTGAACAGGAACAAAACTCCTTATGTCCATACAGAGTATTTTATTATGTTTCTACAAGATCCTTCTAAGATAGTTGCCTTTATTCACTCTCATTTTAAAACTAACTTTTAAGTTTTAATCTCCTTGAACTAAAAGGAAGACTTCAATTTTTTATGGATGATTACTTTGAAAGTTCAGAAACTAACAAACTGTATCTCTGCAAAAAGCTATTAAATATACCCCGCAACGCAGCAGCACCAAAATACTCTCTAAGTTTTCAATTTTTGCTTCAGAAATAGACACAGGTATAACTTTGCTAGGCCCTATACTTTCTGTAGACTTGCAGCTGTTCTACTGACAACTGTCATGTTGTTCCTCTGTCATGAATGTATCTGGTTTCAAACTGTGCTTTAGTTCACTTTTGTCAAACCAGGAAACCTGAAGCTTCCAACAATGAAATAATTGCTTCAGTATATGTTCAACACCTCAAAGCAAGCCAAATACACCTAACACAATGGAGAATTCTGTTTTAGTTTCCTGTGTGACCTTAGTAACAAACAAACAAAAAAAGGCAACAAGAATATAAACAGAGGCTCAAGACAAAATAATGTTATTTAATAAAACACACTTGTCAACATAATTTCAGTATGAAGTCTGACAATTTTTATTGACATTTTCAGTTACTTCCTAAAAGAGACACTCTGCTACCCCCTGCCTGAAAAAAAAAAAAGTTTAAATTAAATAATAGCTTTAAATTTAACTTTGTAGCTACATCATTTCTTTACCTTGATACAAAATGTCAATCCCAACAACTCATTATAGTAGTAATAAACCTATGACACAAGAAGTTTCCTCTCTAGCTCATGCAGTAACACCACACTGTAGTAACTTCTAAATCAATCATGGTCACATACGCTAACCTGTTTGAGAAGTATTTCAAATACTTATTTCTATCGTGTAGTTTAAGAACACTGTTTCAAAGTCAGAGTATATTGAATGCAAAGTAAGAGAGCCCCAAGATTACCTTACTAAGTCTAAAAGTACCATAAATGCTGGCTGCCCTGGAGATCAAGTTAGCTGAAACACATACAGCTGTCATATAACCCACACTCGTCCTCCTCTTCAGATAAAGCTACCAACTGCCAAATGCAATCTATTAATTAGCATACGTAAAGCAAAGGGCTAGACCATGACACCAGTTTATCTGTTCCTTAGAAAATACTTTTGAATTAAACCTGCAGCCCACTCTGCCCTTCAAAATTCTAAAAAAAGCTTGCCAAAGAGGAAAAACCGGAAGACGCAAAGAAATCAATTTACAGGTGTATTCTGAATTTCTAAAACCAGTAGAAAATATTTCTAATTATTCTTTTCTCACCAAAAAAAAAAACAAAACCAACACAAAAGAATGAAAAAAAAAAACCTAACAAAAAAGAAAAACAAACCAAACACACACACACAAAAAAAAAAAAAACAACCTACTTCAGGGAAAGATGAAAGCAGTCAAAAAACAAAGTCACATTCTTTGTATCTTGCTCTTAAACATGATGTGAGAGGAACATTCATCACTAAGTAAGAGAAATGAAGTGAATATCTGCAAATGCTGCTTTGGAGCCAACTGAAAAATAAAGGCAGGCAAAGTAGAAATAGGCAGTCTATCTAATCTGTCAGTCACCCAAACATAATTAGCTGTTATCATCATTAACAATTATGAAGATCACTTTTCTACAATCTCCAAGAGACAAATGACTAAATGAAAGATGTCACATACAGCAACGGCTGAGCCTCTCCTTTCTTTGAAGGAGACAGTATATATGCTTAACAAAAAGTACATGAAATGGAAGCATGTGTTCCTGCTCCTCTTAAAAATAACTACTTCAGAAAATGTTTACAGATTTAGTTTATACTTTTGAGAAAACTTTGTTCCTGCAGTGGACTTTGATCTTCAGCATTTGCTGGCATGTAGCCCTGCCCTTCCTGAAGCTGTCCAGAGCGGTTAATGTCACCAGTCTTAAAAGATGACGGAGAAATCCCAAGACATTTCAAGAATAAAATCTTCCTGTTTATTTTTTTTTTTAAGTATGATTCCTTTCCATCCATATCACTTTTTCCCATTTGCAATAAGATGAAACAAAATAACTGTATATAATAGGAAACTAGATGAAGTGGAGGATCTGGGAAAATTTCGTACTCCTCCTTCCCCTCCTCCGGCTGCCAAGCATGACGCAGTACACCCTCCATTCGTAAGAAGGAATTTGGCGAGGCAGCAAACCAGGTTACTAGGCTAAATGACAAGAGTGAGATGGCAAGATTAAAAAGTCATTAATTTGCTATGAACAATACTTTGTAGCTTTTACTTGTTAGACTTTTTGCAGTTTTTTTTAGAGGAAGAACAAACAGAGTACTTGTGTGATTTCTAATTTTGAAACTAGATGCTTCCTCACCCCCTGCCCTCTTTACTCCCCCCCATCTTCACAAATGGACAAGGCTCAGAGTGTGCTGGGTTAATAACCAGACCAGGTCAGCCTGCAAGAGATTATTTTAAGCTGTCTGCATTTTTTAGATAGGAGTGGATGTGACAGGCAACCCAAGAGAAGACCAAATATAACAAGAGGTCATCCGTATCATATTATAGATATTTTAAGACTAAAATTCACTGAAAACAAAAACTTAGACATTCCATAGACAGGATAAAAATATTACAGCACAGCCAGCTTCACCTAATTCAAAGCACTGATAGTTCTCTTTCAGATGATCTGTTTTGACCCTGAAAAAATGCTTCCAAAACCTTGTTAAACCTTTACCACCACCACCCCTTAATGAACTGCACTTGAAAAAAATTTTGATGTCTACTACCGTGCTCCATGAGCTAACAAACCAAGGAATTAACAACCTGAGCATTTTCCGTACAACTTGATTAAGAGAGAGCTGCAAGTGACCTTCACTTAATCTTTTTAATTCATGGAATTTATCACTATGTTCTAGCTTTTTACTGCTTGGAAAATACACATCAGTTCCTCATCACCTTTTCTTATAAATTTTCTGAGTCACACAGAATAACTGAATAGCTGAGGTTGGAAGGGACTGCTGGAGATTATCTAGCCCAACTTCCCTGCTCAAGCTGACCCAGATAGATTGGCTGCTCTTGGCCATACCCAGTCAGGTTTTAAATATCTTCAAAAATGGAGAATCCACCTTTCCTGAAAGCCTGCTCCACTGTTTAACCACCCTCACAGTGGAAGTCTTTTCATATGTTCAGATGCAATTCCATGTATTTCAGTTTTATGCCCATTGCCTCTTGTCTTGTTACTGAGCACCACTGGAAAGAGTCTGGTTCCATCCTCTCTACACCCTTCCCAAGTATTTATACATTGATGAGACCCCCTGAGACTTCTCTGGGCCAAACAGCCCCAGCTCACTCCATATGAGAGATACTCTGGTTCCTTCTTTGTGACCTGCACTGGGTGCTCTTCAGCATGTCCCTCTCTTTCTTGTACTGGGAAACCCAGAACTGGACAATTCCAAGCATGCTCAAGGGCAAGACCACTTCCTTCAAGCAGTCTGACAATACTCTTTATCACGCACACCATTAGCCACCTTTACCACAAGGACACATTGCTGTTCAACTTGCTGCCCACCCAGATCTCCAGATCATTTTCTGCAGTGCTGCTTTCCAGACAGTTGACCTCCAATACGTGCTGGTTCATGGGTTATTTCTCCCCAGTTGTAAGACTTGGCAATCTCCTTTATCGATCTAGGGAGGTTCTTCTCTGCCCATTTCAATGGTCTGTCAAGCTCCTTCTGGATGGCAGCCTGACTCTCTGGGATATCACATACTTCTCCCAGTTTTGTATCATCAGTAAACTTGTTGAGGGCGCACACAGTCCCATCATCTGGACCACTAATGAAGACATTGAACAATACTGAATCAAGTATTGGCCCCTAGGGTACACTACTAGTAACTGGCTTCCCACTGGACTGATCACCACCCTCTGAGTCTGGCAGTTCAGCCAGTTTTCAGTCTGTCTCACTGTCCATTTATCAAGGCCATCTCCCTTCACTGACCAAGCCAGCCATCTCATCTTAGAAGGCTGTCAGATGGATTAAGACGGATTTTCCCTTTGTAAATCCCTGCTCATTACTCCAAGTCATGTTCTTGTCCTTCATGTATCTGGAAATACCTTCCACAATTACTTGATCTGTCACAGCTCTGTCAAGGCTGACCCGTCTCTGCTTTCCCAGATTCTCCTTGAACCCTTGCTTTTTGCCAGTCCTCAGGAATCTTTCCAAATTGCCATGACCTCTGTGAGAAAATCAAGAGTGCCCTTGCACTGACATCAGACAACTCCTTCACTATTCATGGGGGCATCTTACCAAGTCCAATAGACTTCTCTATGCTCAGTTTGTTCAAATATTGCTTAATCTAATCTTCCTCCACTGAGGATCAATCAATCTTCTTTGTTCCACACTTTCTGGGATTCCTGAAGGCCGGTCTTAGCAGTGAAGACCAAGGTGAAAAATACAGCAAGTACTTCAGCCTCTTCTATGCCCTTTGTTGCCAGATCCCCTACCTCATTCATGAGTTGGCTTGTATTTCCCCCAGCATTCCTTCTACTGCTTATATACTTGCAGCAGGTTTTTTGTTGCCCTTCACATCTTTCACAAGCTTTAATTCCAGAAGGGTTTTGGTTCTCTCTGAACCATTTACAATTCTTGTATTCTTTTCGTTTCTCATCTTTCCCATTTTATTGCATGTTCTGTTTCTCCAGTTCTCTCTGAGAAGTCGCTCCTTCACAGACGCACAGCTCTTCTTTCCAGCCTTCCCACTCATCCTGCACAGTTCTGGTACCAACCAAAACCAAGTTCATAGGATACGTTTTTGACCCATTCTTAAGTTTATCTTCCAAATATTTGTATTAATCCTTAATTATTTCAAATATTTCATTAAAGATCTTTTTCTGCATGAGCCAGAAACACAGGACTTAGTTTAAGGTAATTTATTGTAATCCTTCACTTTGTATAAAAGAACAATACACAACTCATTTTACTGAAATAAATTAGATTATATGAATTAAGAGATCAAGATAGTGTGCATCTTTTCCCTCTCTCTCCCTCCCAACAACTTACTTCCAATTCTTTTTATTTGGTTATTAGGGAATTTGTTATTTCTTCTTATATCTTTTTCGTTAGCACAAGTGGTGCATCTGCCTCTTCCTCAAACAGAAATTACTGCATTTGCTGAATATTAGGGAAAGAAGATTTTACACCAGATTCTCCCAATATTTTGAAAATAGCCATCTCTTTCACTTCTAAGACTCACTACTCTCCGGCTCATGACTCTAGCTCTCCCCTCCTCATACACAACTCGGAAACGCTCCCTCATTTTTCCCCCATGCCCTCTCCAAATCCGCTAGCACAAAACACAAATTAGCAAGCTTTTCCATTTTGTTAAGTTGCACGTTAATCCTCTTTGACGTCACTGTTGGTGAGCCTCACCAATAATGCATGCCTTCACAAAAGGTCAACTAGTGCTTCCTACTTTATCTCTGTTATTTAGAGTGATTTGAATGGGTGAGTGTCCCACAACTTTCCAAGCTTCAGTAAGCTGAATGGACAGATCCAGCCAACTAATAAATGTTCCCAGAACCACAGACTTCGTGAAGCACAGCGCAGTGAAACCTAACATGGCACAGGTGGGTTTTTTGGCTGGCTTTCTTTAGGAACCAAAATAGCCCCCTGCCTGAACTGAAAGTCCTGCCAGATTTATGACAGACAGGGAGGAATCAGACTGGGAAGCCCAACTCTGCAGATTTTTATGATCTCACAAAAACAACCAACCCATCGCATTAATAATATTTTGTAGTATGTGATCTAATAACTTTTTAACAAAACATTGGATCACTTACCCATGACCTTTCCACCCAGCTGACAGCTGAAAGGATTACTATGACTACATACCACTTCACAACTCAAGTATATAGTACACCATGCCTTGAAAAATAAAGCAGCTCAATATTTTATTTATACCTAAGTATATTTTAATTCTTTTCACAGAAGAAATAAAAGGATAACAATTTGGAGCTTGAAAAGGGATGTTTGAGAAATCAGACACCATACAGAATTACTGAATACATTACATCGCTATTGACAAAAATGGTATGTGCCTATCTGCATTTCTAGCTAGTTATTTTTCACTTACTGGTTTGAGCTAAATTCCATCACCACATCCTCATCACATGGGCAGTACTATTTTTTGCATTCCCCAGTACAAGACAGACAAGGAATTAATTACTGGAGCAAATTCAGCAAAGTGCCACTGGAACAGTTAAGATTGGAGCATCTTTTGCACAAGGAAAGGACGAGAACTGAACTTGCCCCTGGCCAATCTCCTCTTGCTGACTATCCTTAAGCAGGGAGGTTGGACTTCATGATCTCCAGAGGTGCCTGTCCACCGCAGCAATTCTGTGATTCGCCTAATTCAGTTCATCTTCTCAAAGAAATTTTCTTAGCACCAAATACCTGCCATGTTTTCCATGAAAAAGTTGTATCACACTACACCTGTATTATTGGAACAAATTTACTGCTATACATTCTTTTCTTGCATTGGTTTCTGAAAATATTGTATGTTTATGCGCAAACTGCATACTTATTATACAGGGGTAGATAGAACAAGCAACACAAACTGTCAATAGTTAGCTGTTCATTAATGTGCACAAATATCTAAGCTTTTAGAAGCAGGTCCTTTTCCAGGTCACAAATATACCACCAAAATACCAAACTTAAAGATAAGTTGTCCCATGTACATATGCGCCTATACAATAACTGCTAGAAATGTGGAAGGAAGTGATTCAGCAGCTAGTTGTTCAGTTTATCAGTAGCTAACGGTGAAGAGGGGTGGACTTATTTTTACCTTTTGTTAAAAATAAATTAAGTTCTTACAGTCTACAAAATACTCTAGGTTTATATATTCCAAAATCAGGGTTACCAAAACTGCTAACCAGTACCACTGCTGCCATAACTGTAAGCTATACCCAGAAAATCATTTTGGTATAAGTGTTTTAGCAGAATATATGGAACAAAAGCAAACCAAAAATAATAATCCATGTGTTTTTAGTTCATGGATGAGCAAACCACAAGTTTCTTCTCCCATCTGTAAACAGCAATATTCCTCATACTACATACTTTGCAAATTACAAAATAAAAACAATGCACCTCATTAATATATCAGAACATGCTAGACATCTGCAATCCTCATTCTTTTTGCAGCACCATTATGTTACAAATACTATTTCTTTGAACCACAAAAAGAGAGCAAAAGATTACTACAAATTCTATTTTTCAGTTTCTTCCAGATTTCTTTAAACAGCTACTATGCCTTGGCTAACCATGAAGCCAAAAGATAAAGCAAATGCAGTAACAGAAGTGGTTCTCATACAATACTAGACTAGATGTATCACTGTTAAGTTCCTATTTACTACATAATTGGCATTATTCAAATGCAGATCTTATCAACAACACATAATCCAAATTATGTTGCAATGCTGTCTTCTCAGTCTATTTCTGAAGCAAAACAGACAGTTTATATGAAAAGTAGTAGGTAAGATTTTCCAAGGTATGTTCTAAACTGCCATTAATATAGCAGAGCTCCATCAGGCTCAGTAACAGTCTGGTGATCTTAGCTCGTATTACAGAACATACCATTTATTGAAAAACAGAGTCTTAGATGAGATGGGGAAAGAAACTATTAAGTTGATGGGAGCAAAGGAAGCCACTTAAAAGCAGATAAACAGCAGCATGTAGCTATTAAGCATCCACCTAGTTTCACTGCTGTAGCAGTGCACAGAGGGGCTCAGGTGGCTGGACAGAAAGTTCAATTTTGTTTCTTGCATTAAAGTATAAGCCAAACCACTGGCAAGGAAGCTTAGTTGTTCAGACTCTCCTAAATCTACGATCCTTCTATTAAACTGACAAACATTTACAATCCAAAAGCAGTTATCTTAATTCATACAGATCTCTGAATGCATAATAACTATTTTTTTTTTAATCAATTCTTCTTTCAGCATTTTTTTTTTCTCCTGGATACAACATGTAGTTGGAAAGGAAAGGGAAGTTCTTACTTGTGTCATCAACATGATGTGGACAAAAAACTACTACACTGGAAAAAAAAAGTACAAACTGCAATTTCATGTACGGTATTATAAAGCAGAAATTATCTTCAAGCCTGCATTTGGAACATCTGAAATAGTATGGAATGACAGCCCTATGCTGCATCTTCAACAGCCAGGGATACCTCACATGCAGCTGTTTGTTAGAAATGCTACCCTCTCCCTGCTCTGTCTCCCATGTTCAGCTGGCCTCTCTAGTCAGGTAGCTCCATGCTGCAGGTGGCTCAGTGAGAACAAAATCTATTGCCTCACACTAGATGCAACCTAGTCAGAAAAGCTGGCCACCACCATGGACATCAGATGCTTGAACAGCAGCTTTTACAAGCTTAGTTTGCCTCCCAGGCAAACATGGCTTAGTGCTGAATTTACAAACAATAAAGGATGTTGGGACAGTTCCAGTAAAAGTAACAACAAAAAGAGAAATAAATACATTCTAGTTTTAATTTTCCTGCCCCAAAATAGAAGCATATCACAAAAAAAAAAAAAAAAAGTTTTTATCAGAAAACAGAAGTTTCTAACCAGCTTCAATAATGATCTTTTACATTCTTCCTGTGCTAAAGATCACGCAGAAGTGAAGCACTGTCTTTACAGCAGAAGTATTGTGCTTGAAAAGATTGGAAACTAAGAAACTAGGAAACTAGGATGAACACAATAAGAACATGAAGTGTAACTTACTTAAGACAATTCATTTCTAATGATATACATTTATTACCCGTAAATATAAATCTTATCTACTCTTAAAAACCCCAACATTTCAGTTGTGATAATCAGGAAAAATGCTAAATTAGACTAGTTTCTCAGAATATTTATTTATTTTCCTATGTATAGACGTATAATAATACCTTCTTTTTGCGCTTTGTGCAGAAAGATAAAAAGACAAAACAGAAAAAGCAACTACTACAAAAATTAGCAGCCTACCTAGAAATGTCTTTGTGTTTGCTTTTAACCTAATTTGATTTCACATTAATAATATTATTAGGATATGATCAATCTAGGAAGAAAGGAGGTAGAAGGGACTCAGCTTCCACTCTGCCTCCAAATCTGCCCATTACATACAAAGAAGGAACATGAGTTCAACAGTTTTTCCTATTATACCCATTAAAGGGTAACTTCAGTAGTAACACAAAAGTGGAAAAATTTGGACAGCTTCTCTTAAAAGTTTTCAGAAATTTATTTTCCTACTTTCTCCTACAGCAGCTGTAAATTTGTGAAATCCCTGAACTGGGCTGCAGGGAACATGTCTTCATTAGATGACAGATTATGTTCAGTCAAAACAAAGTCTTTTTAAACCTGAGCCATACAACAGAACTCTAAAGCAATCTAGTTGGACGAGATCAAGGAGTTTGCAGAGTTAGGAGCTACAGAAGGATAACCATGCCTCTTAATTCCTGTTGCAGAAAAGATCAAGATGTCATGATTTTGGGCAAGTGTAGGCTCAGGATTTTCTTCTACAAGCAGCCTTACCAGCCCTTACAAAGGACATTCTTTCACAGTGTATTATGCTATTTCTGGTCACACTAGCTCTTTTCTAGAGGAAGACTAAGCAAAGAATTTCCAAATCACCAAAATTATGATTTTATTTTGGACTTATCCAATGCATTAAGGAATGCAATCATCCTTGTGTGTAACAGCAGCTGTATAATAAGTAGTGCCTCAAAGTGATTGTACCATATGTTTCAATATTAATGAGAGGCAATCTGCCAAGTTACAGGTCTCAAAAAAAGACAGAACTTCACTTGTATGCTGAGCCATATAAATGATTCTCTTATGGGTTTGTTAAGATGCTTTAGAGATCCCAAAAAAATCCAGCCGGTGAGATGTCAAACATCAAAAAAGACAGTAGCACAGCTGCCATTTTATTTAAAAGGTAGGATTATACTACAAATAGACTAAAAATATATTTGTTACTGGTTAGAAAATATTCTTACCTTTGGCTAGAAGGATTCCCAATGGATGCCAACAAGTCACTTTTTTCTGGTATCAGTAAAATGGATATACCTGCAAGTCAAGTGAGAAAGATTTTTATCTTAAGTCTTAAACGAATGCTTGTGCAAAATGAGAATCCACTGATTTATATGTATAAAAATATCAAGAACAACTCAATGGCTTTAAAATGTTATACACTTTCAGTATAGTGTAACACATATCACACATGCATGTGTTGCAACAGAGAATTTAAAGTTGTTATCTGTGTAAGTTCCTGACAATAACTGGAAAAAGCCTTTGCTGGGGAAGAGGTCATGAACCAGTAGCTGCTGAACCATCAGACTATTTCATTATGGCTCTGCTTCAAAGGTCATGATAAAGGGTCCACAGCTATTCTTAGAACCACATTATAAAAAACAAGTAGCTGAATAATATTTTCAATTACAAAAATGGGAAAAATTCACGAAGTACCATAAAATGTTTTGAGGGAAGACAGTAGTCAGCCAGTTCATAAAAGAAGTTTAGAAACAGTCTATGAGAATTTATGGGATGACTTACAGCCAATACAATATCTAACACTGCAAACTCTACATTTGACATTTCCACGTTTACTTCTGAATGTAGTAAAATAAAAGTATATGTAAAGTAAAAATATTTTATAGAGATCTGTCTGATCAACATACAGAGATATAAAACATAAACCTATCATGTACTAGTAAGATGATTTAGATTTCTATTTTATATCTGTGCTAACACACTTTCAAAGGGGGTTCATTTTAGCATGACCTCAGATAGTAAAATCTAGCTTGAAAAAACACAGTGTTACATTCATATTGAAAGAAAGGAAAAAGAAAACACACACAGCAGGAACAGATGTTATTTCCTGTACTAAATCACCACCATAGGGATAAAAATAATTATAGTATTTTACAGAACAGTGCATACAAAAGAACACAAAGCCTCAAAATCCTAATCAACTGCAAATCTAGGTATTGCAGACACCAGTAACATAAACAAACAAAAACCCCATACACGTGGAATGCAGGACAGTTTACCATTATCCTCATTTTAGGCCTAGCCAAAACTAGGCAGCTACTTACGTCTGCTTTTACCAGGATGCTCACAGTAGCAAAACGTCCTGGTAGTTATAACCTGTAGCTTGAGCAAACACTTTTGCCAGCGCAGCTTTTGCAGGAAAGCCAAAACAAAACTAAACTATACCAGTAGTAGCGTCGACCAACATTAGATAACTAATCTGTTTGCCTACAGAAGAAACAATTAAAAGGCAGGCTATTAAAAAGAAAAATCTCATTCCTAACCTAAAAATTACATCTGATTAAGACGAATTTCAAACATAAACCTCACTCAAGTAAAAGCTGAAACTAAAAACTGACAAACATTTTTTATGAATCCTGGAAGAAAGAACTTGGTAACATAGAAACATTAGCCATTAGTCAACGCAGAGGGAGAACCAGAAAAGTAAATAGAAGAAAAGAAAGCAATGGCAAAAATGGAAGATAATTTTTTAGAATGGCTATGGAATCTGGTAAATTTTCCAGAAGATGCTTATTTAAATTTTCTATAAGTAATTTTATGAAAATATTATCATCATTAGTTGTCTTTCTCAAAAAAACCCAAAAGATGTCTTTGTACGTTGCAGATCACTAGAAGAACAAGCTTCAAAATATCTGTCTCAAAGACAAATTTCCAGATTGCCTATTCATGGGAGTAGAAAGTGGAATCAATTGATCCATAGAGTAAAGTAGGATTTAGAGGATTATGTAGCTCTTTTGTGAGGCAGCCAAAGAGGAAAATACCAGGCTTTGTTCACATTTCTTTATTTATTTATTTTTTAATACAACGTTCTTATGCAGAACAGTGCATCAGAAAAAATAATATTTAAGAATTTAGAAGGAAAATAATGTATTTTTAAAACAATTCATTATTTCAGCAGCATTCTAAGAGTTTTCTTCATAGCATCTTGCCTCTACATTCAAGAAGATCTACAAATGAAAAAAAACCCTCAAAACCGAAAGTTTTAAACTCACATAAAATAACAAATTCTGAATCAGAAATTGGGTGTAACTATGCCTCTTTTCTTGAAGTACTTCAAGAGGTACTTCAAAATTCATTGTAGCATTAGACATCATTAGACTCCCGTGCATAACATGGTGATCACAGATCTGTTTTTCCTGAACATCTCATCTTTTACTCTTCCTAGAGTCCCATCTGGAGTGCTTTGTTCTCCAGAAGTCATACATGCATTCCACTTCCTGGTTTGTTAGTCTTTTCTTTTTTCTAAAAGCCCCCTGGAACTGAAAACTATAGTCTTGCTTCTACAGGGAATGTCACTGAGGAAGACAACTTGGCCAATGACAATGCAAACCAGAGGTCACATTAGAAGATATCTGAAATTCAGGTAGAAGTAATTCCTAAGTAGATTAAAAAGGCCAATCCTTACTAGCACTCCCACTTGGTAAAAGGCTATTCACAACTGTTGCCTGCCATACACTGCACTTCACTTTCAAGGATGAAAACATGAATTTTCTTCATGAATCTTTGGTATTACTTACGTCCAATTTTTTGTTGTTGTTGTTATTATCGTAGGAAAAGCAGAGAGAGAGAATATCATCAGTACCAGACATCCAGTTTTCTACAGGCAAGGTTTTTTTCTTTACAAAAAAGTTTTGGCTACGCATTAGAAACTGATTCCAGAAATAATGGGCAGACAGACAGCATCCTGGTCAGGACAGCCTCGTTTCAAGCCAGCTTCCTACTGCTCTGAAACACTGTACAGATGGTCACTGCAGAGATAATCTCCACAGTAAGTCCAGTATGTCCAGAATATTAACTTGCCACAGCCAATCTCCACAGTAAGTCTGAAGTACCCTGCACATGCTTAACTCATCATATAGGAGCCATAACTCTGCCAGGATATCTGAGGGACAATAGGAGAACTTCCATCGGAAGGAAGAAGCAGCAGTGATGTCTGAAAGATAAGCCTAACAAATCTACCAGGAACATTTGATTCAAACTCCCATACATACAAAAAGAAGCTGGATTTATGATGTATTGCATTTGCAAGATGTATAAGCAAACCATTTCTTACATGTGAAATATAAACCTAATAGTTTCCTCATTCAAGAATATTAAGGACAAGAATGCGATTCAATCTGTGATCCCACATACTGAAAAAATATTACATTCAAAATTATACATAGTCCAGCAAAATACATTCTCCATAGCACCACAAAGACTAGCCAATGCCTTATTGATTTATTTGGTCTAGATTGTAGGATACCACTGGCATTTGTTTCTTTAAGACTCCAAACATTTAAGAGAAACCGTATGCTTTCCTCTATACCGAGGCAAAGTCTCATTCGTGACTGCAGTAGCTCTTTTGGTAACACTCAACTTAGAACGAAAAAAGAACTGGAAAATACAGAGAAGCAAACAAGCAGACAGGCACTACTGACCCAGAAGAACACAAAATCAAATACAGGAAAGCAAAGGAATCATTCCATTTCTTCTGTAAGGACCAAGACAGGGCACATACTCCATTCACCAAAACATGCCAGAAAATAGACGACTCTCAGTTGCTATTTACATATACACACTCAGACACTCCCATCTTATTTGTCAAATGACACTGAAATACCCAGACATTAGCATTTCTGTGTGAGGAACTGGGAACAGGGGAAAAAAACAAAACAAAACAAAACCAAATCGAGCCACAAGAAGCACACAGGGAACACAACTGTTAAGCCTTTTTGTATCTAAGCACCACTTTTGAAAATGAAAATGGATTGCAGTATCTATTAAATAATCAATATTTACCTTCTTAATTTTGATGCTTACAATTGCCTTTTCTCAACATTGGAGTATTAACTACTTGTAATTTGTGGAGCAAAAGAAATGACAGAAACTGCTGCAATGAATTTTGCTTTTCAAGTGTGACTACAGTAGAAGCACTGCAGATAAAACATACAGCTAATGTCAAGTAGTATTGTATGCATATTTTTCCTCTACCCTGCTCAGTTTTATTGGCAATGCTATTATCTGTCCTACCAGCTTATATATACACCTGAGGTTTCAAGAAAGCCGCATTAATCTCTAATGCTTAAGCAGAACTTAGATACCTAATTGAAGCCCTATTCCACAGTTCTCACTGGTGATAAAGGTTCCTGCTAGTGCTATGGAAGATAAATGAAAATCAAACAGCCATTCACAGAAATTAATTTTATGACACAGGTATAACTAAGATAGGCTGATTCATACTAGAGGTATAGTTATTATATTTCACAGGTAAAGCAAAACTTCGAAAATAACTACGCTCTACATGCATATTTGAAACTACCGGTTTCAAGAAAAATCCAGTTATGACATTTCTCTAGCAAAGACAACTGTATTACAAAAGACAGCCAGATGGAAGACAGATGCGCAAGAGTAACTTGAACCAGTAATTAAAAGTACAAGTATCAAAAGTGCCCGTTTTAAGATAAAAGCTGCATTACATAACCTCTTAGGTTTTATTATGAAGTGCAACCTGTATCTGATCAAGTTTTTACAGTGATCCCAGGTAACGCACACAATCTGGGATCAAACCAAAGCACTCTGCATCCTAATTCCTGCTTTAATTTCAGCAACTAATGGGGTCATCTGGCACTTCTCAGGGTCAAGACTGAAGTGGTTGGATATACTTCACTGTTTATTTCTCCTCCAAACCCTAAACTCAGTTTAACTCCATATAACTTCCAATATCCCCAACACAATAGGCTGGTCTCTGTAAAGGCACTTTTCCTTCCTTTCATACAGAAAATATCCTGTAAACAACCTATTTCCCACTCTCTAAGCGACTCCTTTTGTTTACAGGAAGGAAAGGCAACAGAATCTTGCCATAAAACAGTGAGAGCTAAAAAGTTCTGTTTCACTTCCTACTGTGCAGGTGTTCCACACATGAAAGCTACTGTAAGTTTTCATTCCAGAGAGAAAACATGCTGCTTCTTTTTGAAATACAGACTGAGAAACAGAAAATAAGGTTAAGGTAGTAGCAGCACTATGAAACAAAACAAAGATATACAATAAAGCATAAACATGATTGACAATGTACTTTTTCCCCTTAGCTCTGCATAAAGAGAGACAAAAACAAAAGGCACTAAGATTCATAAAGTGAAATGTATAGAAGCATCAGCTCCAGAAAACAACAGCTATCCCTGATCAGGCTTTCACTTGGTTTGTATTGCGTTTCAGTTCTCCCCAAACTCAGCCTGTCTTTCATTTACCCACATAGTTTTACATAACACAGTCAAGGTGTTTTTTCAAGGCCCTGAATGTAAGCTACAGAAGGCAGCATCTTTGCTTTAAAACTCATAAGACCCCTGGCTTTGGACATCACAATTCTTGTATACGTTGACTTGTGAACTGGGTTTTCCTTCGAAATCCTTAAATTCTTTCTTATTTTTATGCTGCCCAAATAAACATGGACAAATCAATGTTCCAGCCATCTCTGAAGACAAGAAAAAAAGAGAGTCCTCCCTTATTTGACAAGGTTGGTTTGTGTGTTTTAAATACAAATGCTGATTGCAATGTTAAAATGTCTATGTAAAATCCAAACTGTAATCCCCTATTTACAGGTTTTCCTTGGCCTCTGTATTCTGAAATGCTGTACCAAAGCCACAAGCACAATAAAAATTTACTTGCACTTGTTCATGATGCCTGGCACCTCAGTTTGTACGTTTGTTTGCAAGTTTCAAAAATACCAGCATCCATCATAGTGACAATTACATTCATCTAAGATCTGTAACACTCTATTGCCCAGTGGTGTACAGAAAATTCAAATTCTAAAAGAAGTCAGACAGATGAGGGCACCAATCATGCAGTGGGATATACATACCGTTCATTTTAAAAGGGAATTGAGAATTTCACCACTATCACATACAATCACAGCACATCTAATCACAAATACTGTCACAGTGTAAAATTAGAAGAAACACAAAAACACTATCACAAAGTTAAATAGGCCTTTCTCTGGAAGGGATACCTTAAACACTGTTCCTAGTTCTACATCCCAATCCCTGTGCGTGCAGCAGAGGAGGGATGCCTCCACTGTGGATGCATTTCCAAACTGCACACCTAGCGGAGTATTGTACAGGGAACAGCATTTGATTACCAGAGCGTGCACTGCCCAAACACTCACCTCATAACTTAAAGCAACAGAAATCAGCTGGAAGGACTGGATGGGCCCCAAGACAACTGGAGGGTCATCAGCTAGATCACTACTGTTTCAATCAAAATTTTTTCAATGAAACATGTCATTACTTGGAGTTACTTTAAAGCCGTTTCCCATCTAAGCTGAACTGTTGCGTTAATGTGATCAGCTACCTGGGAAAACAAATTACATCACTGCAGTCTGAATACTTAAAGGAAGATTTGCTAATTAAGGGCAATTAATTACACAGCAGTACTAATTTGAGAAGCAATATCCTTCAGCTTTTGTCTGCTTAAGTCTCACATTGACTGCTGAGAAGAATTATTTATAGAACCTGTTAAGTAACCTGTAACATTGGATGATCCTTTCTCCAAGATGGACAATAAAGAGCAATTGCTAAAGACATGTAAGGTGGACAGTGCAATGTACACTATTGGTTCACTTCTTAATATAAGTAGGCCATCATAAATTAGTAAATAGGCCATCAATTTTCTTATATACACTCTCCTTAGGCTATCGTAATTTTCTTATGTACACTCATCAAATGTAACTATACCTCTATCCTGAATATGAAAAATCAAGTAACCCTGCTCTGACCTGAAGGAGTTCTATCACATTTTGAATATCACCTCAAGTAAAGAACATGCTTTATTACAAAAAACAGGAAATGTAAGCTAGAGATAGCTCTACATTTTTACCTTCCTCTTGAATTGGAAAAGGGCTTGTGTATTATACCAAAATGATTTTTTCCAGAAATGAACAGAACACTCCACACTGTTCATCATTACACCAGATGTCTGTTTGCCTACAATAAATTGGCAATGAACATGGAATGCCATTATTTTTAATAAAAGGTAATAAACAAAGAGCTATATCTTCAACATGCCACTGGACACACCGCCATTCACATACATAATGTGAACATCATCTTCATTCCCACGTTTTCTTATTTTTCTTCTAAGAAACAATGTTCAGCTCCAGGCACTTTTTTCCTCCCTTTGGAACACCTCATTTTGACCTCACAGCAAAAGCATGTAATAATCAAGACCACAAAGAGAAAATGAAACAATATCAAATCTGGCACTACAAAATATTGTGCTTAGACCACAAATTCTAGAAAATATAGTAGATAATATAGAGTAGATAGTATAGTCACTTCCAGATCTATTCTGTCTTTGCTGTTTTCCTGTTCTCTGCCAGCAAGAGCCAAGCATTTAGTCCTCTCATTCATATTTCTTTACTTAGTATTATGCCAGGCTTCACGACAGAAATGAAGAGGTAAACAGCCTCACTCCTGTGAGTGGCTTGGTATAACCACAGCAAGATTGAGTACCACACCCCACAACGAAAGAGACAGGGGCTCTTAACTTCCTTGTGTTTTCAGAGTGCATCAATAAGACATTTGCAGTACTTTTTATACCAGTTAAACGTAAAAAGAGGAAACCTTGTGAGAAGTGTAAATGCTGAAAATACTAATGAGAAAGATGAGTTACCAGCCTGGAGCTGAAGTTACCAAATAAGAAAGAAATCATTGTTGGTAACCATAGAAAAGCAGATTTAAAAAAGGAAAAATAAAAAAAATCAGCAAGAGGATGAGGTAGTACCTGACAATTTCCAATTAAAAATAAGAGGAATGCGGTAACTGACTTACATCAACTGCTTAAAAGCAGCAGAGATACAAAAATAAACCACAGGTCATGAAACAGGTGTGAAAAAAAAACTTACCTACATTACAGTGTTTTGGACGCTATTCAAGGAAACAGAAGCTGATTTTTTTAATTATTATTATTTTGTCCCCATAGGTCTGCTGTGTATTTTGTTTTTTATTAACTTTTGTCTACGGTAGAAAACATACCTGGCTATTTTTTTTTTTTCAAGTGGAAAAGAAGATTTTAAGTAGTATAGAAAAACCCAACACATTTCTTTATCAGCACTGTTTTCTTCAAGAGTGAAAAGTATGATGTTTTCAAATGCTACCAGTGGAGGGGATTTTATTATTTTATTTTTCTCTCAAAAACAAGACTAGAGTTTTGTGAATATCGATTGCTAATGGCTCACTTTATGTAAGATACGCTTTTTGACAGGGTTGTGTGCTTTTTCAAAAAAACAGGAGAGCCACAGTCACTTTAAGAATGGAGTAATGAAAGAAAGGAGATAGAGGATAAACAAAAACCTAATCAGTTTAAACTTTGGAGTGGCTAAGGGAGACTTTTGGAAGTCGTGCAGTCCAACCTTCTGCTCTGAACAGGATTGTCATCAACAGCAGAAAAGGTCAGGTGTAGCTTTGTCTTGCTGTGTCTTCAAGACCTCCAAAGATGGAAAATTCAACAGGTTCTCCAGGCAGCCAGTTTCAGGCTGAACTGTCTAACCTGAACAAGGCTAGCTCTTGTCAGGCTCTTCTTGCAGATCATAAGCAGCGGGCCCTCTACCCATCTAATTGGTGCTCCCCAGTTACTCAACATCCCTATTGAACCATGGGAAACATAAAGGGATATTTAACATAAATCAAGATCATTAACATACCATCCAGATCTCCTACTGAAATAGGCAAACTCATTTTGCTGAATTTAGAAATTTAATTGAGCATTTCTTCATTCAACACAATTATAACCTCATAGAGTTTCTCATACACACTGAATTTATGCATTTGACTGAAAACCCTATTCAAAATTCTGTACAGTCCTCCTTCAACCTTAACTCTGAAACAACACTGAAGAGATTGGCAATGCCCAGAAATGCAGTGAATGTCTCCCCGTTCCCTTCAAATACCAGAGACAAAAATAGCATAATTGGTCATCAAATTCATTCCAAGAATGTGTGTCTCACAATTTACTACCATTGCTTTTCATAGTCAACACTCAATTACACTGTGTAATAGTAGAGTGGAATAAGCCAGATTAAACATGCACAGAATGCAAAACAAAGCGGAATATATAAGGTAAACACACAATAGAAAAAGAATTAATGGTGATCCTTTGGAGTACAGAGATCTGAGCTATCATCTGAGCTGGTATCTACACTATAACATACTTTAAAAAGAACACTGTCTCTCTTTCATGTCCAGATGGACCAACTTGGAAGCAATCCCAAATATGATTAATTCATATCCACAGATCAATAGGATTTAGTGACAGGTTTTGGATACAGGTTGATTCTAGTTTCACTGAAGTGAAGATTGTCATAGACAAAACCCACTATGATTTCACCCATTACGTGAACTGGAGGAAATAATACCTTTTACGAAGGTTACAACACTTCAGGATATGGTAGCTATCTTATATTAAAAAAAAAAGGAAGCCCACAGGAGTGTAAACTTCATTTGACAACTTTGATCTGAATAAACACTTTGGGGTGTTAGAGTGAGATAATAGATTTTTACACACTTTACAAAATTATAAACAAATTCTTCCCCAATTATTTTGACTAAAGAAACATTTTCACTATGTTTTGGATTCTCATTGCAACTACAGCCCAGTATTTATATACTTACAATACAGTCTATTCTGTTTGCCTGATCAAAGAAAAATTTACTCACCACTCTTTCACCCATCGGATGTTTCTATGAACTGTTACTAAATAATTGATATTGATATCACCTGCTAGGGGGCAGGGGAAGCTGTTGGTTTTATTTGGGTTTTGGTTCCTCTTAACCCCTTCCCATACCAGTCTCCCTCATATCTGCGGAGAAGGCTCATTCACAAGCATTTTTAATACAAGCAGTTACAATTGTAATACAAGCACCTCTACTACTGCTGGGCTTCTGAGCCCTTTGTTCTTTACTGAATGGCAAAGTGGAAGAACAGAAACTTAAGACTAAAACTTGGTTTCTGGTCAGGATTGCTTCATTTTGATTCCTTTCCATTTATATTTGACAGATTTTTTCTTTTTTGTGGGAAAAGAAAGAAAAACAAAACCAACAACAAAAAATGGAAAAACAAAACCCAAAACAACCCACAGAGTTTTGTTTGAACAAAATTTCCAGTTTCAATTCTTAAACCCATTATTCTTGCACATAAAGCTTCAATAACTTACTTCAAACATGACATAGTCTGTGTGGTTCTGAATGAAAAACCGTCTGTATTTCAGACCTGCCTAAATATGCCAGCCTGCCAATCAAACTAGAAGCATTCCAAAGGCACTATTGCACAAGAAGAGATACAAGGAAAGGCACAGATAACAGCCTGCCTCCTGTAAAACAAAAATTACTAAGAACAAGGTTTGTTTGCTGTACCAGAAATATGTGAAAGCAGTATTTGTAATGGAGTTTTTATAGACTTTACTGTCTGAGAAAAAGAAGAAAACCAACAGATCTAAGTAACTGGATAATTACCAGGGATAACAGTTTCATTTTGCCATGTGCCACATATAGTAATTTCTTTCTCTCTTCAGCAAGATAGTCCCTGGGTTTGTGTATTTAAAAAGGCCATCTGCTGCTGAGCTTACATATATGTCCTTAACTGTGGAGCAGTTACAGCTATTCAGTATTCGTTAAACAGGAGTAATAGCCACCTATAACATGGGGATAAAAAAACAAGTCGGCTAAGAGACAAATCCACTCCCCATATTTTTACACACAGTTCAGAAACCAGCACACATCACAAAAAACAGTGTTAAAAAAAGGTGTTTACAATCTCAATTTAAAATTCCACCAGTTCAGAGTTAACAGATTTCAGCATGATTCAGATGTGACCTAACCTACTTCTAAATAAAACAACAGTAAGCAGGTTTAGGACATGTTTAAGAGCTTCAAAATAAATGTCAAGGTAGAATTAGGAGAGTGCATTAGGATAATATAGTTCAATATACTAAAATAAGTTTTCTGTGAAAGAAATGCAAATTACTACATCTATGGAAAGAAAGCAGGTCACTCTCTCTCAATGTGTGTTTTCCAAGTAATGACTTCAACTTTTTTTCCCCAAGCATTAGTTACAATAGCTCTAATTTAAGGTTCGTGCTCCTAGTCCATGCACAGGAAAAAATGTAAATTAATGAGTGTTGAGTACTTTAACTGGGACTTAAAAGGACAGGAAGTTTCTTGCCATCTTTTATACTTAAACATTTTATAGAAAATCTGATTTGAGAAAGACAGCAAGGCTCTGCTCATTTGTGCATTCTGCCAGTTAGCACAGGTTGAGCAGAGCTCAATAACTTTGGCACCATGCCATGCCACATCTTCTGCCTCAAAAGTCACCTCCACGCATTCATTCAGTACCTTGATCTTCGGTGTTGTTGAGAACACAGCCTTTCGGTCTTTTAAAAACATTCAGTAACTAGACGAATTTAACATGACCTGAAACGAACTTTCAACATGGCTCAAGTTCTAGAAACACATCCTCTACCTCAACCATTGAACCAAAAGTAAACCAAGTCAAATCCTTCTATTATAAAGCTTCAATTGCTACTAGGAAGAAGGCTGGAGTAAAATACTAACTGATATGCAAAGCATTTTGAAACTGTGTGTGATACCATACAGCTATATCTCAATAAAGCACTTGTGTAACAATTTATACCCATTAAGGATGCCACCTACACTATATTCCATTCTAAAAACTGCAATGCGATGAAAAAGTAAGGAAAACCAGCAGTCAAGCAGTTTAGCATTTCCACCAGAAATAGATATTTAGCAATAATAATTAAAAAAAAAAAACAAAAAAAAAAAACAAAAAAAAAAAAACCAAAAAAAAAAAGAAAAGAAAAAACACAACCACAAATAAAACCTAAATCATAAACATCACAGACCAGGAATGAACTGTCTCTTCCTGCTGACTTATAGAACCAAGACCACCAAAAGGAAAAAAAGAAAAGAACCAGTGCTCTATTTCAGATCTGAGAGTGCTGGGGTTTTTGCATGTGTAGAACAGATAAAAAAAATCAGTCACTTAGAGTCATGTTTTATTTCTATTTCAGATGTGTGCACACGTATGCACACATACACACCCTATTAACTCACCCCTCGCCCATCTAGCAAAGATTTCCCCATCCCCGAACCCCTAAGCAACTTAAACCTGTTGTTTTATTTATTGCTTTTTAGTAGAAGGCTCTACCCAAGAAATTCTTGCCACTTTGCTAGAACACTGAGACTGGCTTGACAAGACAACAGCCCATCAAGGCTGAGCAGTACTGAAAAAAAAAACCAAACAAAGAAATTGCTTAAGACAACTGAGAAGTTGCAATATACACACTTTGTAGCTATCACAAACATCCTAAGAATCACCCAGCCTTCTTTCCCCTTCTCACAAAGCAGTCAGTATTTCTTGTTCCACTCATGATTATCAGCTATAGGATTTTTAAGCAGCTCATACTTTTAAGAACAAAACAGGTACACAGATGCTTTCTGCTGAAAATGGAAGTCTGTTTAAGTTAACACACTTTTAATATGGATAAACAAAAAGAAAAAATAAATATCTAATATTTGAATAGAATATTTGTGTCAGACATTACTTTCTTATCCCCCACCAAAGGGGAATAGTATAGAATCACAGACTAGTTAAAGTTGGAAAGGATCTTAAGATCATCTAGTTCCAACCCCCCTGCCATGGTCAGGGACACCTCACACTAAACCATGCCACCCAAGGCTCTGTCCAACCTGGCCTTGAACACCGCCAGAGATGAAGCATTCACAGCTTCCCTGGGCAACCCATTCATCTAGTGTTACTTATTGAAACAAAGATACTTTAACAACTGACAATGAGCTTAAAAAGCACAATACAAAAAAGTCAAGATCTAGACGTTGGCATTCTGATGGGACAAATGGTCTGATGCCTTGCAGACATCAGACTTGACTTTAGATAAAAATCAGACTAGGACAGTGGGAGCAAGTACAGGCTCCATCTCTTTTGTACTGAAAGCGACAGCTGAAAAGGGTCTCTATCTGCTAAGCAGAACAGCAACAGTTCTGTACAAAAAGAGGCTCACTTTGCAAGCTTTTAATTTTTCTCGTAACTCAATCACAAAAAATAGCATTAAGTTTCAGACATCTTTTTTGTTCTGTTAAGGCCATAATGTTAGGCCATTCAGACTAGTTACTCACTTGTTACTCCTGTACAAATATGTCATTTCGTCATAAATGCTCCCATATAAGCTCCCAATATAAAGCAAAAAGTAGCCTTTGGGGAAAAAAAAAAAAAAAATAAAAATAAAGACACACAAAGCAAGCTTGAGGTTTGCTTAACGTAGAGTCCAAATTCTTATCTATTCTATTCAAAATATCAATGATCACAAAATATAGATCTGTACTCCCACCTGTACTAGCCAAAGAGCCAGAACAGAGCTGAAAGTGACTCTTTGGATATTAAAAAAAACCCCACTATCTAAATTAATCTTATAGAGTCTTATTACCTAACAATGAAACCTGAATTGTTTGGTTTGCTGTTTCTTGGGTTTGGGGTTTTTTTCCAAGATGAACAATTCTTGTAATCTAACAGAAAAATTGAGGGTTTTTTGCATATATTGAGGGTATTATTAAGAAGTACTTTTGTTTCCATTCATTTAGTCTTCTCAAACTCCCTCTGAGAGCATCTCGAAGACAACAAATATCCACTTTTTATACAACGTATATAACTACGGAGAACTAAAGAGATGAGGGACTATTCTGCAGACCATCAGTTTGTGGAGACAAACCGCTGTTAATATATTAACCTCCCAGAAAACATAACCTTACAGTTTGTAATCTCTAAAACACGGATATTAACAACTCTTCTAATAAGATAATGGCATCTTTATTAACTTCTGTTCTCCATGTGCTAGTAGTTTAAGTTTTACAAGATGTTAAAATAAGAAAGAAATGAGAAAAAAGCAAAACAAGACCAACCTGATTATACAGGACACCAAACTCTCCGGTCAAACTATTCAAAGTATCAATGACATACAGAGTTCAGGGAGCTTTCATCACCATCATACCTGAACATCAGACTGCTTATTTTAATCTTTCATCCATGTGGTAAAGGGCACTAGTCCTATGGTATCAAACAGGAAAAACAAAAGGCCAAGACTGGTATCCTTGAAAGTGTTTATGTATTTTAAATCCATTGAGTAAACAAACAAAAAAAAACCCATCATCTTTGTGAACCATATACGGACTTTCTGGTCTTTGGAACCTCTTGCAGTATTTTTATTTCCTCTGATGAGACAGAAAATCATTTAAAGTCTATCTAGCTTGTAAGGACAGAACACGCTCTGTGAATGCAGAAAAAAACATCCTACCATTTACTCCTTTATTGAAAGGACATGCTACCACAGGGAAAAGAATTTTAAAACAAAACAGAAAAAAAAACCCTTTCTCTTCTCTGATATATCTTGCATTATAAACTGTACAACTCCCATAAAACACATAGCTGGAAAAGGACCTTCACTAACTCGCCGGTTGTCAAAGGGGTGACCTGTTCTGTTGGTCTGCTCAGCGGCTGAGAGCATCTCCTCTTCTTAGCATTAAATGTGAAACCTTACAGGAAGAAAATCTGAGCACAGACTTCCCAGCCAGAAGGTACACATGAGCTGACAGTCAGCTGTCTTTCACCAGGAGGTATGCACTGCCTCCAGCCTTTGGAGAGACAAACAACACACTGTGCCCCTCTGGGTGCAGTAAAACACCCAGGGGTTAAGTGTGCTATGCTGTTGTACCACAGGCCTACACTTTCTTAACAAAGGAAAGTGATTCTTTTTGTTCCACAAGTGGATAATGGCCAGTTAGTAAAAGGGTGTGGGAGACAGAACAGAGCACAAGTGAAGGGCATGAAAAGTTTTACGGTAGAATGAGAGACTTTATGTGGGAGAAGAAAAGTATTAAAGTAGAAATTACATTATCACAGTTTAAGCAAAAAACGCATTCTAAACAGTTTTGGGTTAGTTGTTTGTTAGGGTTTGGTTTTTTTTTTATTTATTGCCAAAATGGTTGAAGGCCATAAAGGTTTTATTAGGAGCTCAGGTTTTGGGTTTCATAACATCTCATAACTGCAAGGTCTTACTGCGGTCAGCTCAACTACAAGAAGTTTAGTATTATTGCTATAAATCAGCTGAGCTACTGGCAATCAGCTGCAATTTTGTTGAAACATAGTTTAAATTAAAAAAAAAAAAAAAGAAAAAGAAAGAAAAAGTAAGGAGATCAAAAAGTGCAAAGCAAATATAGAAGCTGTGTGTTGATTTTGGTGTATTTAACCAAAACACTAGTATGTGATCAGATCTGTGAATCAAACTATTAAGAGCAAGCAAAAGCTATATAAATGGAACACTGAAAAAAGTAACTATTACAAGATAGCAATCAGTGATCTTTCATTAAAAGTTTAAATTACAACCATACTGCCCTCATAATGAGAAGAGGGAGGATAAAATGGTGGTGGCGGGGGGGGGGGGGGGAACGACACAATACAGACGGACACAGTCAAAGGGATACATATTTTTTGCCCACCTCAAGCTAAGCCTTAAAAAAGCCCCGAAAACTAAAGAGCAACATCGGTGCTGCTGATGTGCTGCTTTTAAACCTCCAGTGCAACAGCTCTCAATCACATTTCCTTAGTAATGTGGGGGTTTTGGCAGGTTTTAAGTACCCTTCCCATTGAGTAACCATATCTCAGATTACTCAAATTTAGTGAGCTGGCCAAAATGAAGACAGAAAACTTCTTATAATTCTGTTCAAGTCATAACAAGTTACAGGTAAAACACCTTCCTGAATCACAGAATCAACTAAGTTGGAAAAGACCTCTAAGATCATCAAGTCCAACCATTACTTAGAAAAAAGTGTTTGCTCCATAAACTTTGTTTTCTTTTGCTATTTGCTTTCTTCTCACATATTCATCTTAAATTTTTGTAGACCATGTAGCCTCCAGCCATGTTGTTTTAACTTCCATTTCTCAATTACTCAGTCACACGGTACAGCATTCAGAATTAGAAATGCGATTTATGCTAAGATTAACATTTTATTTGTGTTAATTTCATTACAAAGGAATATAATTGACATTCTCTGGAATTAGCAACTGTTCTAGCCTTCATAAGATCAAAATATTAGTTGGACTGCATGAAAGAACACACTAGAGAAAGGAAACATCTCATTTCACAGCTATGAAAATTCCAGAAGGACTGTTGAATCTTCCCAACACTTTGGGACTAAACCTAGCCCCCTTCAAAAACCAGGCGGATTCAGTGGAAATCCACATGTTTACCTTCTGGCTTATCAGTTTCACAACATCACTTTATATCCTTTAGAAAGTCAAGGGTACTGTGTTCCACATTTCAATGCATGTTGCATGTGGGAAAGCAGACCATCACAAAGACAGCAAGTACCTGCAAAGCGTTCAAGTTGGGGTTTGTTTCTGGGGTTTGGTTTTTTCTTTGTTTAATTTTTTTTGTTTGGTTGGTTTTGTTTTGTTTGGGTTTTTTTAGGTGAAGGTCTGAAGAGCCCACATCAGATGGAGACAGTTACTATCATATTCTGATATCAGCAGGCAGGCTTAGGTAGGGCAAAGGTGAAGCAAAATGACTCATTTACAAAACACATCATAACAAATCAGGATTATGTACTGCCATTTTCTGAATGTTCAATGCCAGATGATGTAAATATACCAAGACCTACACAACACTGAAAGCTGCTCTATGAAAAACCACACATTAGGACACCATTTTGCACTTAAGATACTATTCCACATCAAACGTGTAATAGCATGGCAATTTGGATCATATCTGTATTCATGTCAAAGCTGGATGAATGTTTTAAATAAACAATAACTGGTCAAATCAAATCTTTTCAAAGACATAACAATTCCAAGTTGATTTTGGAAGCCTGTTTTTCATGAGTTACTTTCTACAACTCCTGTTGTACCTTCCATGCTGCTACTCCTGTCACTGTGTGGTACATAAGCCATACTCAACCTATTTAGGAATCCAGCAAGCCACTGCTTCAGCTAAGTTCCTACAACCATCAGGGAGAGGCAGGCTTAGGAGCTGCAGCTCTACATAGGAGAAAGATCTCCTAGGTCAGCTCATGAATGGTATACAGTAAGAACTGCTTTTGCAACAACCTGGAATTAAGAAAGTATCTGAGGTAGTACAGAAAGAGTAAAGAGACAAGACTCATCTGGGGAAAAAAAACCCCTGAGTTTATTACATGAAGATTAAGATCAATCTTGGAATCAATCTTAACCTCCTACTTCCAGTAATGAACTTAACACGAGTGGAAGTTACTAATGAAATCTGAATAGAACACAAAGTTGAGAAGCACTGGCACTGCAAAGGAAGGTAAAAAAAAAAAAACAAACAAAAAAACCATAAGAAAACCAAAGTAAGTTCTAAGGAACGATTTCATTCTGCTTTTATTTTATGCTTGCAGTCACTCAAGAACTACAGGATAAAATTTTTATCAGTCTGGTAGCCCATTAGCAGGCAATACGAAGACAAGAACAACCATGTCATTGTACTCAACATGAAGACACAACTACACAACCTTTCCAGTAGTTGCTTTATTGCAATTTGATTTAAAGCTCTATTGCCATTTTATTTTCCATGGACGAGGCTGTGTAAAAAGCTGCTTTTGGAGATCCAGTTGATTAAAAACAAAGTTTTAACTTCTTCTGTTGAAAACAGGACTCAAAAGGATGTCAGACTGAGCTTCTCCATGTCCTCTCACCTTCACAAAAAATCTTCAGAAGTCAAGTCATAACCCCCTCTGCCAACTGACAAGTGCTGTCAGGATTCTATCAACTTTAAGGAATTTTACCCTAAAGGAAATTCTTTCCGTTCCTTTTCCTATTTGTTATGCTTAACTCAGCATGCATTTACAACATCTTTCGTACTGAAGCTGAATGTTATACAAAACCCTGAATTTTTAAACACTTAACAAAACAGATTATAAAAACTGAAACAGGGATCTGAAGGTCTGGTTCATGCTTTGGTAAACATCAAAATACTTGAAAGTATAATTACTGTGAAGTTGGATGAGCAAGAAGAGGAATCTCCTCAATCTTCTGAGGTTCTGCTGGCTCATGTTCATAGTTAATGAAGCTAAAAGATTAAGACTGAACATAAAAAGGTGCAAACAGCAGCTGTTCTCAAACTGAACCACTTTAATTTGGATTTTTAAATAATTTGACAAATTACAACTCTTTTTTCCAGCCACACAGATAACTACCGTAGCTTATCAAAAGTTTCAGTCCTAAAATTAGTAGTCAGAGCAAAAGAGAGAATGAAATACAAAAGTAAGTTTGTCTGGCTGAGCGCCAGCTTCAAACTCACATGTCCTACTCTTTAACAGTAAAACAATCTTTTGGAAGAGATCCAATGGAATCGCTCAGTAGAAGTTCACACATTCAAATTCTAGTATAGCTAATCATGTTTTAGAATTCAGTGACAAGGTGAGCAAAGTCGAACTGAAGACAAAGCTGAAAGAAGGCTATTTTCTTTAAGTGCTTATTCTTTAAAGTACTATAGTTATGAAATATTTAACTGCCAATAATTTATTTGAGAATTAAACTGGTCAACTAGTTTAAACAAAGAATATACGAGTACTTAATACTCTATTCCCAACGTAATAGAGAAACACTCTGTACTAAAGTGGAAGCATAGTATACTGGAATATCAACTAAAATTCTCAATTATCAGGCCAACTATCATTGACAAAGTTGCGGTATTTCATAGAATAATTCACACTGGAAGGCATCACAGCACATCTAACCCAGCCTCCTGCTCAAAGCACTGAATTCAGACCAATTTGCTTAGGGCTTTGGCCAGTCTGGTCTTAAAAATTGGAGAGGATATAGATTTCACAACCTGCCTGTGCTACCTGTTCCAATTCCTCAGTGTCCTCAGGATGATTTTTGTTTCCTAGTGACAAATCAGAACCTGTTTGAAATAATGACCACTGTCTTTTTTTCCTCCTGCCATGTACCTCTGTAAAGGGCCTGGCTCTGTCTTCTTAATAATCAATTAGGTATCTATCATGTATGAGTTAGCTGATTTATGACAGAGATCCCCTGAGCTTTCTGTTTGTCCAAGGCTATGCAGAGCCAGTTCTCTCAGCCTCTCCTTATGTGCTCCAAGCCCTTCATTTTGCTGGCTCTTCACTGAACTAGCTTCCATTTACCCAATTTTGGTTTTGGGGAACCAAAAATAGATAGGGCACATCCAATGTGGTGTTCTAAGGAATGCCAAATACTGGCAATCTACTGTTCCTCTGTTCATAAAGCCTAGTATGCTGCCAGCATTTTTCACTCTCAGAGTGAAGACTGATATGCTGACTCATATCTGTCAGAAAGTGCAGGTCCCTTTCAGCAGAGCTGCTCTCCAGGCAGTTGGCCCCCATCCCATGCTGTTGCAAGGTGTAAGAACGTGCATTCATCCTTGAATGCATTTAATGCGTTGAATGCCATGAGGTTCGTTACAGTCCATTCCACCAGGCTCTCTAAACTGCACAGCACTGTTCTCAAACATGTCAACTACTCCCTCAGTGTGATGCCACATGCAAACTTTACGTGGATACACTTTGTCTCCTCCTCCAGGACATTGCTCAAGGTACTAAACAGGATCCTACAGTACTCCACTTGTAACTGGTCTCCAGGTGGAATATGAACCATAAACGGCTATGTTTTGAGCCTGACAATCCAGCCAGTCCTCCCATCCAAACCATAACATTGCAACTCTTATACAAGATGCTGTGAAAACCATGCTAAAACACCCAAGCTATTTCACTAGATTTCTTCCTGTTAGGGAAAAAAACACAGGACTAAAGAAAAGCATGTTTATACATAAACCAGGAAAGTCTAAAGTTTCAGAATCTGTATAGTCCATGAAAATAAAAAGTAACTTCACCACCCAACCAAGGGAAGCCCAAAGTCATTATCTCCTTTATACATGAATGATGAAATGGGAAAGACTTCACACTGTAACAAAGCAATACAAAGAATTACTTAAATTTATTTATCAAT
The DNA here is from genome assembly GCF_963264785.1 of Psittacula echo. NCBI lineage: Eukaryota > Metazoa > Chordata > Aves > Psittaciformes > Psittacidae > Psittacula > Psittacula echo. The sequence continues at coordinate 29,935,580 of NC_137738.1, read as the reverse complement.
TTAATTTATTAGTATTTCATACACAGCTGCAACAGATCTGTTCACATCTACTTCAGGGATTTATAGTGCAAATTTTTGCCCAGTGACCCACAGGTGACTAGGAGTCTGGACAGCACTTGCTGAGAGTCCATGCAGAATGGTTTGTCTGGTGGAGTTGGTTTTTCAACCTTATTACCTGATGAAAAATCACGAGAGGCCTATCTAACGTATTTTAGATGTCTCTTATTATTACTTTTCCCCACAGTGATTCCTGTACCTGCCACAATGAATTCATACAATTGTACTGAGAGACATGGTTGAGGTAGCTGGTACAGAAAAAAGTGGTTCATAAGAATCTCTAACTTGTATACCTCTGACTTACAGGCCCACTGAACGTCATAAAATGAGTGAACAAGAACACTGGCACTGTTGAGCACAGTCTACATAAGAAAGAGAAAAACATTATCATTAACCATCTCTTTTTCCAGAAATTATTATTACTACGCATATAGGTAAATATTGTATTCTAGCACAAATATTCTATTCTAGCACTCAGCCACAATATTTTCATAGGCACAACACAAGGCAAATATTATAGAATGGTTTGGGTTGAAAAGGACCATCCAGTTCCAACCCCCTGCCACGGGCAGGGACACCTTCCACTAGACCAGGTTGCTCAAAGTCCCATCCAACCTGGCCTTGAACACTGCCAGGGATGGGGCAGCCACAGCTTCTCTGGGCAATCTGTGCCAGGGCCTCACCACCCTCATAGTGAAAAATTTCTTCCTAATATCTAATCTAAATCTACCCTCTTCCAGTTTAAAGCCATTCCCCCGTGTCCTGTCACTACACGCCCTTGTAAAAAGTCCCTCTCCAACATTAATTAAACTACTGAATTAACTAGTTGGAAATTAAGTATTTGTGACTACACAGTTTGTATGCCCATACCAGGCGCAAAGGTACACTCCGTACAGTCAGAGTTTTAACATACCCTGAAATATCTAACAATACTTACAAAAATTTAGCAGTAAAATTCAAAGTAAAAACAAAACACTTTACTAAATGCAGTATCCATTTGCCTCAGATCAGTATGATGGAATGAATGGTCAGCTATTTTAAGTTATTTTCTAAGGAAACAAGCCTTATGCAATTACACTGTGCAACACCTCCCTCTGCCTCAAGATTCTTAGTCTGTTGTTTGACTCAGCAAAATTTGATAGAAAAGATGTAAGTTTCAAGGGTAATTATGTTCACAGAAACTTCAACAAATTTCTTTGAACTTTCGTTTATTTTTATTAAGTTACACAGCCACAGAGCAAAAGCACAAAATATCCCAAGTGCGAGAGGAACACTGACGTTAGCAAAATTATCAAACCGAAGAATCTCGCAGACTAATCAAATACTGCTTGCCCTTCACTTGGAAGTCTCCACTAAAACTAATCATTTCCAGGGCTCCAGGGTAAGAGGCCAACAAAAGCTCAGAATCCCAGAAACCCCCTCTGATCTAACAGTAGAAACCTCAACTCATATAGAAAACACTGTGGGAGCTCAATTTATATTTGATAGCCTGGGGTTTTTCAGTGTAGTACTCTGAGCAGCCACCTGTACAACTCCTGACCAATTCAGAAAATTTCATCTATTCTGTTTCCTTCTTGTAGTAAACTGGTTGAATTCTACATGTGAAGAGAAGAGGGAATGAGCAAGCCTGTTCTCACATTGTTACAGATTACACCAGTCACTATATTTACCCCACCTTGTGTCATCACCTTTAAAAATGACCATTTGGAATGGTTTCCTATGCAAACAAGGCTGTGTGATTCAGAGAGATGTACAAGTTGTCAGGGAGGGGCAGCAAATAGTGGAGAATCTGGGAGAGGGAAGACACCTACCTCTGGAATACCTGCCTGACCTCAGGAAACTGGCAGCCAGATAAAGGAGAAAACGTTTTGAGCATTGACAGGTTTGTCCCAACAGATTCTAATTCTGTCAGCCAGCTTCCACAACTGAATGCCGATGCCTATGTATCTCTGCCAAATTGCTCTGTGAATTATTGTAAAATCCCTGTTTCAGTTGTCTGAAAAGGGAATTTGAAATAAGTTACTGTTTTAATACAGAATTTTAACTACCTGGGCATCACCTGAGCTGGATAGCTCAGCACAGATCAAAGAATTTGAAGATCAAACTAAGGGACAGCTTTATCTCACTGATATAAAGGAAGCTACAGAAGTGCCAAAATTAGTCCTGTGTATAAGCATATTTTATGAAATTAAAAAAATTTCCTCAGTTATCTGAAAGCTTTCTTCATATAATTCTCCCTGCTGAACATACCAACAAATTTCCCACCCCTTAACATACCAACAATCCAAAAGTTATTTCAGCTGAAATGATTGCATCTCTTGCATGTAACGACCACGTACAGAGAAGCACCTTTATAGTCATTTAGTTTGATATATGTAATAACAGACATTTATTTTCTCATTTACCATGTAAAAAAAAAATAGTAGCTCTTCAAAATTACTACAGTAAAACACTTACAGCATGGCTTACCACTGAACACCAAATTCATACGATGTTTTATTCTGAAGACATAACAAACTAAGCAGAAATCCCCAGAGGTTTCACTTGTTAGCTCCAGTTCAGACTGGAGCACGCTGACGTAACATAGCCTTAAACTAATTCCTACCTTGCCTCAACCCATACCACAGGTTCCATACTGTCAAACATAAACCGTTTTTCTCCGAGCCTCAGACGGAAGAGAACAGAGGAGTAATGACAATACTGCTGAGAAAATATGCCATGGGTTTGTAAATACAGTGGGTTGTTTTGCATAAGTCCAATGAACAAAATTATTCTCACACGGGGTTTGCATTCATCATCAATTAGAATTTTTACATGACAAACCCAGAGCATCCTGTTGAACCCAAATCACAGCTGGCAATCCTGCAGCCCAATGTGGCAAGGCAGCCACTCTCTTTGAAACAGATCCCTCCATAGCTATAGAGAAAACCCACCAGGAACAGTAATAATAAGCTGTTGCCCTGACAACCTTAGAAAGCAAAAACCAATGCATACTTTACTACAGCAGGACAGCAAGGGTAACATGATCATTGTAAACTGCTAACAATTCTTCAGATAACTGGCCACTGCAATAAGCAAGACCAGCACAGCAAAATGCACATGCTTTGTCTACACGCTATAGATGATATGCACATTATGCATGAGAATGTGTGCATGTACACAGCCACACTTACACACACACACTTTTTCCACTTTGAGTCACACTAATACTGCAATGAGACTTCGTGCTAAAACATGTCAAGTATTCATTTTCAGCGCTGAAAGGCTAGAAAAATACTTAGGAATGCTGTTTTCCTTGAACGTACTTTAGGTATCTAAAAGTAGGAAACAACTAGTTTTGGACAGAAAGACACAAAAGAAAACAATAACAAATAACTCGCAACTCTCAGGTGAGGAAAACACAGAACCAACCAAAAACATCCGAACAAATGGGAAAAAAACAAAATCAAACAGACTGAAATTTCTTATCTTTCACAAATGCTTTCTCCACAAAATACAGGAGACAGAACTACTTTTGCAGCAACGCTTCTGCTAACTATGCATTAATTGCAAGATTCCTTTTTACTCCCCCATCTGAAAGGAAAACAGAAAAATCCAACATGAAATACAAGGTAGCTCAGAATCTATTTTTGCTCTAATATATATGAACAAACAAGTGGTGTTCCCCCCCCCAAAAAAAAATAGGCAGAAAGACCTTATGAAGGTGCTCTAGAGCATATACTAGGTTTAAAATAAACATTTTATTCTACTCGAATTCACCTGCCACAGAGTCTCTAGTGTTCTCAGAGTACCTTTCCTTAGAATTACATCTTATGAAGTACTATAATCTGTTGTTTATGTAATCTGTAAGAGTTCTATAATTTCATCACAGATTGTATCAGATTTAAAATAAAGGCTAGTGAACCAAAAGCGAAATGGAAAGCCAAATGGCTAAATTGTATGAGAACTTCATATCTCTATTATGTGTCCTGTAACATAACTCCCATCAAATCATTTTTATGTAACTTGAGTCTGACAAGTCATATTGCAAAACACGTATGATTCAAAATCCTACCTAAAAGATGAGGTAGCAGGCAGGCATTACCACAATCCCCGGCCTCTGTGCCAGTGAGAATTTGGGCAGAGAAAAGAGAGGGAGAGGAAGGAGGGAACAGCAAATACTATAGGAGGATTATACAAATATCTTCAGAACTGGATATGTCATTTTGCAGGATCCAGGACAACAAATGAAGAGATTATACAAGAAAAGATTCAAAGTCAATGGCAAAACTCCAAATCCTGTGCTCAGAATCTTATTTGAGCTGCTGAGGGGGAGGGGAAGCCATGACAACTTTAACTACTGCTACCTTGCAGCCTCCTAGCTACTACAGGACAGTTTACTAGCTTTCCTCTAACTGCCTTTTAGATTCCCTTTCTTCCAAAACAGCTGTGGTATCTTTCTACATCACATCTATCACACCAAGAAAAATAAAAGTGAGCAAAGTGAGCATAGGTCATTTTCCTGAAGGACACTGAATCCCTGGTTAACAGCAACTAGACCAAATGCCTGCTTCATTTCAAACATCTACTGTTCTTAAAATGTTTTACAAGCATCAGATCCAATACAGCTGTTTGCTTGCAGATCCAAAAAGATGGGAGGACAGCAGCTGTTTACACTTATTATATGTTCAGAAGATTATCTCCATAAGGATTCAAGGCAGTTTTTAAATAAAACCTTTAATTATGTGAAACTGATCACTATTTAAGAAATTCCAGAAAACCAGAAGAATATGCTTATAAATCATAAGTAGCTAACTGCTCATGTAATTACACTTTTATGATCCAGACAAGAGTCTACATATCTTCTAGTAAGAACTATGCTGCAAAGTAATCACAATGACATTTCTGCCTACTGCTGTCCATCCAGTCTTTAGCTAAAAACTAGACGAGTATCACCAATTATAATAATCCTTCTCAATCTTCAGTTCATTCAATTATGCCTGAAAATGGCTTTAAATGTGGGGTCAGTGCTTTGCTACAAAGGAAGGCAGTGTCTCTCTCATTTACTTGTGTCAAGATAAATCAGATGTTTAACATTGTTTGCTCTTTCACAACACACTAAAATAAAAACAACAACAAAAACCAGACAGTATTCATGTGAAGTGCTAGCCATTATTAAAAAATCTAACCAGTCATATGGCATCATCACTGAATGTCAAGAGGAGTTAATATTATTCTTAATGCAACCTATGTGAAAACTAGTTTTTTTTGTAACAATAATAATAATAAAGTGAAACGTAGTTCTCTATCTACTAACTACAAATTCTATAGTCAGAGCTATACATCCCAACAGTCCTCATGAATTCTTGTTGGATTCCCAGATCTGGTAGACAGCCCTCACAGTTATTTCCTCAAAATAATTCAGGTAGGGAAAAAAAAGGGTAGAAAAAGACTGAGGGGCACACCCTACCCATAAACTTCCTGAACTGTTCAAAAGAGGATGAAAATTCCCTTAAAATAAAAAGATAAACTGAAGTTTGTCTTAACTTTGCAAGATGTAATGTTTTAAAGAATTGGATACAAATTACACTACCCATCAAAAAATGCTACTGTTAAGTACAATATTGCAATGCATAAAATAAACAGCCACCTCCATTTCAATGATTCACAACCCACCTTGCCCAAACATTTTAAAATTGCAAAGCAAAAATTGCATGGAAAGAGAAAAGAGCATTTCTCAAAGCACAATTTCATTTCAAGCTGTCAGTACAGCTCCTGCTGGCAATCTTGCATGACTAATGTGAGAAACTAGATAACCCAGCGCCCCACCCTCTTTCCACAATCTGTAACTTATCTATATTTTCATCATAACATAGCATTTCTCACTCAGTATTACCAAACTAGATAGCTCATTTGTAAAAGGTATGAACCTACTGAAGATAGTTTAACATCCAACCATCTAAATATAATCTCAATTCCAGCCAAGGCAAGGAGAAAATATTTGCTTTCTCCTGCAGTTTGAACTGCTGATCTTCACGTAAAAAGCTGAGGTGCAACGTTTGACTGCTATGTCCAAAATGAAGCTGAAAGTGAAGAAAAAAACGAACTGCCTCAGTTGACTTGTAAAGGTCAAACAGCAAAAGAAAGGGATGGTTTTGCCTGTTTGACCACTGCTTTGCTTAGTTCCTCATCTGAAACTCTTAATTTGCAAGAGTATTTCACAATGCACTTGAGTAATGGTATGTCAGTAAATGTCTACAAAAAAGACCATACTATCTTTCTTTCAGGAAAACAGAACAGACGCTGTTAAAAGTACTCTGATTTGCACAGAAAGCAACTACCAGCTACAAAAAAAAAAAAAAATAGAGGAGTTGTTCAGTTCTAGGTTTCACAATACACCCTTGGCATATATGAATGATCTTTAAATGATTCAATATGATTGGTGAAACAGTCTGGCATCCTTACAAGTAAGTATTCCTTCTTGTATATCTAGGTGCTGCATCACCTGCTAAGGTAACCCACTGGGCATGCAAAACCAAGACAATACGTTCAGAGACCTCTCTGAAATCTAGCTTTATATGAATGCCACATAAATTATAAATCAACTGTTGTGGAACCTAAGTGATGTTAAATATCCATAATGCATTTGAGCTCTTGATGATTTAAACATGCTTGCATTAATAATAAAAGATGTTTCATAGATCAAATTTAAGATTGAAGTATTTCAGAGCCACTACCAAAGAAGCAAAAAGGGGGTAAATAATGCATTCCACTGACAACAGGCACAGTTTTGGAAATACACAAGAAATTGATTAATATGGCATCAGGCTAAGGTATTCCTACATCCAGCAGGCTGTGATGCACTGTTTCTGAACCCAGCTCCAAAATCATAGAATCACAGGATGGCTAGGGCTGGAAGGGACCTTAAAGATCATCTGGTTCCAACCCCAGTGCATTGGCAGGGACACCTTCCACTAGACCAGGTTGCTCAAAGCCCCATTCAGTCTAAGATAGTTACGTGCAGAATCTGGGAAAAAAACAGCTGAACAAGCAATATTAATGCATTATGGCCCTTTTAAAAAGAAGTCCATTGAGCTAAGTAACAATCGAGACTGAATTACTGGGGATTTCTCCCATTTACAAACATCCCTCCTTATCCAGATGCCTCCCTTTAAAGCAAACTAAATATTTTGCAAAACTACCTTCCAACTAGACAAACTTCCTTTTGCTATCAGTAATACATACATAAAATAACCTCTCTAAGCAGCAAGATGAACTGATCAAAACAATGAATTATGTCAGCTAGTAAGCAAATTCCAAATTCTGCTCTGGTCTAATCAGTGCAGAACTGAAAACGAAGGTAGTTTACTATTCACGAAAAGAAACAAATGGAGAAATACAGAAATACTAGGCTGCAGGGACAGATTGTGTGCTTCGCTCCTCTGTTGCATATCTGATATAAGAAAGCCATCTAGTGTTAACTTTTAGAAGTGAAAATTGCGCACAAAAGAGCTCGGGAGAATTTACATGTGCAATTTTTTTTTAACTTTGCATGTCTTCTGCATCATAAAATATAAAACTCGTTTCCTCTAGAAAAGCCAGGCTGAAAGCAAATATTCAAACTACTGATGTGTTAAAATTACCCAGCATCTAGTACTAAGCTAAGCTTACTGACCTACTTCGTGAACACAGCCACATCTGAAATTTGTCAACTTCGGAGTTGCCTTTGTCAAGACTGTAACGCTGCTTCCACACTCGCAGGGACATGCACCACCTCAGCAGAACGCTGCGGAGCACCACAGAAGCCCGATACAGCCACCAAAACAGAACCTAAAGCAAGTTGATCTCAGCTGGCTATCATTTAACGGATCAAATACTAAGTTTGGAGGACGGACCGCTGAATGCATATCACGGTATTACAAGATAAGAACGACCGCAAAAGGATATAGGCTGCCCCTTGCATACAGTAACTCAGGCAATAGCAGTAAAATTATTTAAGGAAACCGCCCGATCTAAAGAATCTTTCTCTCTGCACCCCAAACGCTTAGCTTGCACCGTCTCCGCTCTGAGGACCAGCTCTACCCAGAGATGTCCGATCCAGGCAAACTTACTCCCTAACTGCCATTATTCTCGAAGTGGGCTCCGTACCCGGGCGCAGAGGTGCCGCCGCCCCGCAGGTGACCGCCGCTCCGCACACACCCGCCCGCTCTCCGGCCACCACGACCAGGATCGGCACGCCACAGCGCATCAGGGAGACGTGCGAAAGCGAGCCACCCTGCGGTCGCGGCTGGGGCGAGGAGGGGCTGCTGGTGGGGAAGGGGGGCCCGAGGATGCCCTCCGCTTCTTCCCCACCCCGCAGCCCTCCGTCCTGCCGCGGAGCCCGGCGGCACCTGAGAGGAGTCAAGACGGGTCACTCCCCGCGGCACCTCCTCCTCAAAATGCTCCCGAGCCCTGCTCGGGAGGAAAAGCACTCGTACACCCGCTCCCCCCCGGGCACCGCGCCCGCCCTGTCCCCCCGGCGCCGAGGGGCACGGACGCGGTGGCCGGCGCCGCTCCTTACCTGGTGCTGCGGCTGCTGTGGCTGCCCGCGCTCCGGTTGCTCCCGCCGCGGGACCCCCATGATCCCCCCACTCCTCGGCGAACACAGGCTCCGCTCCCCGCCGGCGGCGCGCGCTCCTCTCCCTTCCCGCGGGACACCGGAACCGTTAACGGGACGGGGGGGGGGGTGTTTCGTCGGGGGGGGGGGTGTCTCTCTCTGACGCGCGCGCGCGCGCCGCTTCCCCGGGCTCCTCGCGCTGCTCCGCTCCGCCGCGCTCTGCCCGGCGCCGGGTCTCGAGTGCGCCTCAGCCGCCGGACAGGGAGGGGAGGGGGAAGGCGGAGGGAGGGGCATGAGCAGCGCCGACACTCACACACACACACTCACACACACGCTCTCGCCTTGCCTCGCCCACCCTCAAGCCCCACCCTTGCCGCTGGCACCGCCTCCCTTCGGCCTCTCCGGCTCGGCCCCGGGGGAACACCAACTCCCCATTGGCCACTCGCGCTGTCGCGCAATCAAAACACCAGGCTCCGCCCCGCGGCGTGCCCGCAGCCTCCCCCCCCTCCTCGTCCACCGCGGCGGGGGTCGCGGGACGGGGTGCTCGGGGCGCCCGGGGGCCACGCTGCGAGCCTGTGAACGCCGGCGAGCAACAGGTGGGGTGGAGGCACGGAGGAGGCGAGAGCACGGGAACGGCCCTACCCGGCAACGAGCCGGTGAGCGCAGGCTGTCGCCCTTTTCCTGCGGCCGGATCGGGCCCGCAGCCGCTGCCGTGCCCAGCCATGCCCCAGCGGAGCGCCAGGGCGGAGCGGAGAGGTGCCGGTGCAGCTCGGCGGTCCGGCCCCTGCCCTGCACGGGCCCTCGTGTTCGCTTTCAAGACCCTGGACAACGCCGTCCAGTCCGACCTGACCCTTCAGCCCCGGGTCCCCACGACCTGCCGCCCGCCCACCTTGCCACGCTGCCGGTACAGCAAACCGCCGCTGCCGCCCTCGGGGTTGGGACGGCCCGCCTCGGGCTCATGCGTCCCCGGCTCCTTCCCTCTGGAACGCCGGGGTGAAGGCGAGCGGCGGGTGACGGGGCCCCTCGGGCCTGCTCCTGCCGAGCCTCCAGCTCTGTTGGCCTTCCGCGGCGCCTGTTCTTACCTCTGGCTTTCAACCGGAGACACCTATAGTGAAGAAACACTTGGCGGTACAGCCCTCGGAATCTCCCCGTGTGCTCTGCCTCCTGCCTACCACTCTTAAACTGTACATGGTCAGGAGAAGCAAGGCTTTCCCTCTCTGTGGTGCAGTTCTGAACGTGTATAGTTTGCCTGTCAAATAAGCCGTGGCTAGGTATCCACATTTCCTCCACGCGTTCTAGTAAGCAAACCAAAGTCTGGTTTGGGAATTTGAATTTCACTTTTTCTACTCTGCAGGCCAGTTCTGCAAGGAGCTGTATAAGCAATCACAGGGCCTACTTCTCCATAGAGGTTGCGAAACAGACGATGCTATCAGGACTGATGTGGCTGCTCCCATCTGCTACCCCAAATTATGAGGCCCTGCAATATCGTTGGAATAATGTCTACTCCTACAGAACCCTACAGAAACAACCTAGGGTTCTTTTATGTTTTTCCAGCCCTCTCTTGCTAGCTTTCCCCTCCGCCCGCACCCACCTCTCATGGGTATGTGACTTTCTGGTTGTACCAGTTCGCTCAGCTCTGGTGAGCAGGCTGCATGTTGACAAGCACAAGTACTCCACTGCCTTGTAAACTTCTCCTGCCTCCCCTTTGCTGGAAACAAGGCTTTAGTGGAAAGGAGCTGCCACGTGCATGCCAAAGATCCAAACCACCCAGCGCAGGCCAGATTTTGGGGGGTGGGGGGGGAGGGGGGTGTTGATTTTAGCTGTTCCTTTAATACACATTTTAAATTAAGAAATACAGTCCACAAAACATACATTTAAGCACAGGTTCATGCAGGTTTAGAACAAGCTGGAAGGTGTGAACATTTGCTTTGGAAGCAGTGGCAAACATCACAATCATTTGTCAGTGTTTGGATGCTGCCTTTGTTACTGTGTTGGTTAAAATGGTGTTTTGGAATGTTACAATTTCCACTCTAAATCACTAGTCCAGTTAGGCAGCAGGCTGCCTCTGTACTGAAGCACGATCGCAGGAATAACATTATCATTGTCTTGACAAAGAGCCTCGGAAAAAAAAAAAAAAAAAACTAAAAGAAAACCAAAACTGACTGCAAGTGAAAGGAACAGTGCATTTTCCATTTTAATCGTATTACAGACAGTAAGTGTGCTTCCTGGAAGGTTCATTCCTTTAAAAGCTTGCCCAGAGAGTGTCAGTGGAAACAAAGGGCATAGTGAGAGGTGTGAGTGCATAGAGCGTGGCCGGCAGGACTTGCTTCTGGTTTCTGTGCGGACCAAGTTCTCATTACCGGCTGCTCTGGCTGCCTCTTTCAGCGAGCCCCGTTAACCGCGGGGGCAGGCCGCCTGCAGCAACTGCTGAACCTTCTCTCCCTGCTGCCGTCCATACTGCGAAGGAAAGCTGGATGACCAGAACAGCGGCTCTCCAGACTCAGGATCTTCAGCCAGAATCCTCTCGTCCCTTCCCGATTTCTCTTCTCCTTTCCGATCTCTCTCCGCAGATAACCCTCTCCCCACCTGCATCACGCCGGGTATTTCCGTCCCTGTGCTCACGTTAACAGCTCCTCTTTGCACCCAGTTACCGACACCCCTCACCTGGCCGCGTCCGCTCCCCAGCGCAGAGCCCGGCTCCGGCTCCGGCGCGGCGCTGCGGGGCCGCCCGGTTTCCCCGGGAAGCGCGCGGGGGCGCTGCGGTGCCCGCGCTGCGCGGAGCTGCCGGCAGCGTCAGAGAAGTGACATGGCGCTTCGATAAGCGCGGCTATGATCGGTGCCCAGACCCGAGGGGCTGGTACCATACCTGTTGGTAATAGAGCCGTAGATTTCATATGCTAACAACGTTTGCGTTCACCGAATGGTGAACTTCAGAGGCTCGTTTCATAAAGCACTTTTGGCTGCAAATCAGCTTTCTCCAAGGATATTTTGGTGTTTCACCTACTATCCTAAAGAATGCTGTGCTGAGAAGAACCTGACTGAAGTTATCTGTAAGTCATGGCATTGCCTCATCCTCTGGGTCCTTACCAGGCTGTGGTGGTGAGGCTAACTCCTTCCTGCACGGAGGGGGAATTTGCACGCTGTGTCCGCAGCTTGTGTTTGGTTGGGACATGAGGAATGCTCAGGCATTCTGCTGTGCGGTGCCTCTGAGGCTGACATCCACCATTAAAGAACAGATTACCGACACACTGCCCTATGAAGAATATAATATTTTTCCTCTGTCAGAATGTACTTTGTGACAGAGCTGTGATACCTTACTTAGCAGGTCTAAACATTTACAGCCAACAAGCTAAATGTTGTTTAGGTTGCAATCCCAAAATTACAGATTACCTACCTCTTGACAAGATCCAGCACACTGATACACATTAGGGTTTTGCTGTGAGGAGAGTCTGGAGACTTGCTGTGATCACTGCTTTCCTTTCTTACTATTTTCCCCCTCTCACTTTTTTTCCCTCCCACTCTTCCAGTATCATTCCTTTTTGGCTTCCAGGCTACCATCTGTGTACCCTCAGGGAGTCAACAAGAGAAGAACAAGGTGAAAAACAGAACACAGGTGAAAAGAGGTAAACAGGAGCTTCTTGCAATAAATAATAAAGCACTGTTTAAGCTTCAAGAGCACAAAAGCAAATGTGGTTAGAGGAATCCCTTGCCCAAACTAAAACCTGATAAATATAAAATGCAATAGAAAAGGGTGAGGAAGAAGGGAGGAGACTGATTTTCCCTTTCACCTCTAATTCTTCTAGGATGTATGTATTTCACTTGAATTGTCTAGCAAAGGACACTCGCCACAGATTTGGGATAAGCAGGACAGCCCAGCCTGTGGCAAAATGGACCCAGAGGTATTATAACAGTTGAGCTATGGGCCAGGTAATGTAAAAGCAGAAAACAGAAGATACCACACAGGCCACAGCTCAGACAGCTCTGATTAAAAGGGATGCCAACTTTTTCCTGCAGTATCTTTTCACTTCTGCTGTTCATATTTAGTTTCAAAGTACCCAGCTCAGCCACATCTGAAGCCAGTTTTCAGCCACTATTAGTACACAGGGAATTGTTCCAACATTGCTTACAGACTGTTTGTTTCCAATGACATGAGAACAACTGTAACAACAAAAGTGGACTCTTCCATTTATTGTTGGGGGAGTGGGTCAGAGTGGGACCCTTGGAAGTGGTGCGGAAGAAGACATCCGGTAGCCACATGATGAGGCATGTTTTGCTGACACAAGGCACTCATGAATAGGCAAGCTGAAGAAAGTTTAGGTTTGTTTCCTCAGCCTTGGGCATAAGCCTAGAATCCAGGTGAAGTAAGTAAGCATTGAGCACATCTCACCAATGCATAAAGATGTCATCTCACAGATGTTTTTGCTGACATTGCTCAGTATTTCCTGATGCAGTTAATGAGGTGAGGTGTTCTATATGGGAATTCTGGCAATTCTTTGGAGCAACCTCAAATCCCTCTGGTCACAGCAGAGGAAAGCCGTGAGCAGGAGCAGGGAGGCAGCTGCGGGCTTCACGCACGCCCTGTGAATCACCAAGCCATCCACAGGCTGGTGCGAAGGTCAGCACTGCAGGCAAATCCCCAGACTTCATGCTTCTGTAGATCCAGCAGCAGAGCCCTGGAGCTGCACACGCATAGCCTGGGGACACAAGAGCTCTTATTCCAGTAACCACAACTGTTTGGCAGTTTCTTGAACCTCTGAGTAGGCTGAGGGTGGATTTTGCTCTTCTAACCCCAAGTTGGCCTTTCATTTGGACATTATGTGGGTGAAACCACGTACTCGCCATCTGTAAAACGCCTATTTCACACGTTGCTCTTAAAGCACAAGCAGAGTTTACCGCAATACTAATATTTCATCCCAGTGGCTTTCCTAAACTATGAGCAATTCAATGAAACAAAGCATCTTCTGGATCCTCTGAAACTGGTTTTGAAAGCCCAGATGGTGGAAAATACTATTGGTTTTAATTAGCAATATCCTTCACATGAATCCCCTATTAACCAAAGGAGCATACTATATTTCATCTCACTTCCTCTAGTTTACTTACTACTGCCTCTCTTCTCTGTGGTTTACCAGCAGGAAACCACCGGAGGGGACATACCCAGATAAGATTAAACAACATAATATTATCATCTTTACTATAACCAGGCTGACAGTTTTCCTGCTAGATGTTGAAATGAGATTCACGGCCGTTTTGGCTTCTATTCACTGTGGAAAGAAGCCATTCTTTTAAGACCACAGTTTCACTAATTCCTGAACTATTTCACTTGTGAAAGGCCTTTTTTCTTCTTTTGAAATTCGCTTCAGACAGTAAGCTAGGTTCACACTCATTGGCTGTAACAGGAAGCAGGACCTGGGTGTCCTGGCAGTGGACGTATCTCCAAGGGTAAGACTATGATAAGAGCAAGGCAGATGTAGCCTTGCTTCTGCTGAGGAGCTCTTGGAAAGCCACCAACTGGCTTCATTCTAATGGTTGCGAGGCAAGAGTGTGCCTGATTCCATACACTTCTAGCACAGGTTCCACCTGACATAAATGGGCACAAAACCTTAAGATTATAGATGTGAAATAAGAGAGGCAGAGAGAAGCAGGAAAAAGGTGAATTTGTCTTGCACCATGCCGATCCCACAGTACCATGGGTATTCCAGGTCTGAGTTCGCTATCCATTGTCATGCTGGCTAACACTGAACCACTCTGCAGTAGTGCGAGTTGACTTGCATAAAGCCTGTGAAATTTGCAGCCACCACATACACCACTTTTCAGTGGTACTGGAACAATAATAGCCAATATCTAACATGGATGTTCAGTTTCTACTTGTAAAAAATCTCCCATGGTCTTTTATGGGATCAGAACTCTTCCACATTTCTGGCAAAGTGCTGCTGTGCTCTTTATCAGAATCCTTCAGTGACCTGAAAAGACATCTCTTAATCCCTTAGCTGTTTCAGAGATACTTGAGACTGCATTCATTCCCAAGGAATTTCTTCTGCCAGGTAACAGAAAGTTCACTCAGTAAGGGAATCTCCTCACTGTAAATAGGTTGCAACATCCAACTCTGCTGAGGAGGGAAGGGAGAGGACTGGAGTAAATTGGCATGATGAGGCATGTGAATGAAATCAGCCAGGGAGAAAAGGCAGCCTAGGCATCAATGGACAGGCTGCTTCAGCACATCCCCCGGGCAACTTCTGCTGGCAGGTCTCTGAATGTCTTCATCTTAGGTCAGGAAATCTGATAATATGCACCAAAATTCCATTATAATTATCACTGAATTCAGTTTTTAATATGACCACTCCCCCTTTTCTTGTTTGCTATTAATTTCACAAGCATGTTTTCTGGGACTGAGATTTTCCAGACTTTGTTTTAGCACATAACAAGTTTGGGGTGTTTGAAAGATGAAAGAAAAGCAGCAGAACTATTAAAGCATATAAAGACTATTTTCCAAATGAACCAACCAGAACTTTTGCACTCGACTGACTCAGAAAAAATCTGAACTTAGAAACTGTAAACAAAATTATTTTGGAAAAATACTTAGCTCTTGATAGAAAAATGTTCAGAGCTTTTTTTTTTTAAGGGCTTTGGTATTTCTTAGTTGACAGTTTTACTATGTTCATTAAAACTTTCATTTTAAGATGCTTTAATGAGATATAATTGGATGGGTTATTTGTCAAATTGAATGAAATATTTAGATTAGATAGTTCCTTCAACCGAGGCCGGCTGAAATAAAGACACTATAAAATCACTATTGATCTCACTACACTGATCTAATTTATTTGAGAAAGACTTAAGATAGTGCTGGAAAGTATGGAAAATCCATTGATAGAGAGATTGGTCTTTGTTAAGAACATTCTACTGGAAGAAAATTTGTCAATATCTTTTCAATCTCCCATAAATTCTTAGACTTTAAAGTTCTAAAGGCCCGTTTGTAATAATCTAGTCTGACCTCCTGTATGTGACATGCCATCAAACTTCCATGAGTTAATTTTTGTTTCAACTAGGTGACTCCTAGAAAAATTTCCAGTGATTCTATATGTATTCTCATTGATGGAAAATTCACTGAAGTCCTTGGTAAATTGTTTCAATTACTTTCACTGATAAAAATGTGTGCCTCGATCCAAGTTTGAACTGCCTGCCTTTCTGTTAATATATCTTGTTATCCTTTTGTCCACTATAATGAAAAGCTCATTCATGCTGTGCGCACAGTGCTCGTACATACAGACTGTAACTCTGTTACTCCTCAATCAGTTCTTTTATAAAGGAAATAGATAGAGCACTCAGAGTTTTTGCTATGATCTGGTTTTCATCTCCCATAATAATTCTCATGGCTTTTCTCTGAAGTGTATTCCTTCCAAGCTTGTTCTAAATTCCTTCCTGAAATACAGAAGCATGTAGACGCCATACTGTCAAGGACCCCAGGGACGTGTCTTCCTCAACCATCGATCTTTGTTGCTATTGAACTGTTCAATTACTTTTCAAATTGTTCCAATAGAATCTAAGTTCCCATTCTACCTCACATCTCCCAGTTTTCCTTTTTAAGGCATTCAGTTTGGGATGGCAGAATAACAGAAAATAATCACAGCTTATTCTGTAGGCCTGTTATACAGGATTGCTCTGCTGACCAACATTTGGAGTTGAAATACAGAACATTTAAATTCACAGAAGGATTCACAAATCTTATAGAAGTAATTTGTTTTAGTTCAGCAAACTGTTTCTAGTGTTACATCAAAATGCAAATTCACTTACTTTTGATGGTTCACACATGGCCCAAAGCTGTATTTAACTCTTTACCTTTGGGGTTATGTGGTAGATGATGAAGCCTTACTTGGATCCCACACACATGAAATGTATTTCAAGGGTAAGTCTGGCTTACATGAGAAGCAAAAGTGAATAATCTTGAACCTAGGCCTTAACCTCTGTACTCTGAATTTCTGCTCTTGTTCCGTGCTGTGGCATCCCACTGATAGCACATTTTCTACACTTCCCTAGCAGAAAACACTCTTCCCCCTCTGGAATTCACAAAGGATGCAGACTGAGGATCACTAAAGCCTAAATGTTTACCTTTCATTTGGCGCAAGACACAACATGCATCTGATGTATCTGCTTGTGGCCTTTGGAGAAGGCACCTGCTTCTGCTCACAGAAAACCATTGGAAAGAATGATAACTTGGATTTCAACTGCTCAAATACTTGAAGAACCCGGATACACCCTTTGCCCACATAGTGTGTCTCCTGCTATTTTGTAATTGCTGTATCTTGTCTTTCATCTACCCCACAAGCTGTGGGCATTTTTCACAAATTACCTCTCCTTTGTCATCCCCAGCTCCATTTTCTCATTTTGAAGCCTGCTAAATTGGTAACAGTGTAGCAGGAAACAAAGAGTTTCTGACTCATCTATCATGAGACATCTAACAGTTCAGTGAGGTTTGTTTTCCTGCTATGACTCTTCACCCGGCACTTGGAGTAGTGTAACAACATTACCTTTGTGTTTCTTCTGACACTGCATTAAAACTTGTGAATTCACTGAGTACTCTGCTTCAGAAATGAGCAGGCCACAGAAGAAATATTGCAAATACCTTCAGGATTCTTTGTGCTGAAGTTAGAAGTGATTCAGATCCAATTCTGGAGTTCTTTCACCTGATTTTGTTCTGCACCAAGAAGTTACTTGCATTATTTTGGCAGCAAGGCTTGGCACCCCAGGAGAGCCGGGGCAAGGGCATCTTTGCTCAGTTGCGTGCCCATCCTGGGCAGACTTTCTGCACAAGGGCAACAACAGGTTCGAGCAGTAGAAGTTTGAGGTGGTCAATCCGAGAGGGAACATTATAGCAGGGGCTTTATTGCCAAGCCAGCTGATGTCAATTTGAGCAGCTCTGCTACTCACAGCTACTTTGGTGGCCAGAGTCTGCAAAATGATCCAGTCATTAGGAGACACATTCACACTGCCAGATCTGGAAAACAGGGACATTTCAGGTTCTCTGAGCTGGCTGATCACACTGGTGGGGCACCACAATAGGGTTATGACAAGACACACAAGCTAATACCTATTTGATCTTTAGCTACCTGTGTACTTGAGAAACTTAAGAACACATCAGCCTTTTTTTTATCTTTTTCCTCTCAGTTTTATCATTTCCATTTGTTGCTGTTGCTTTTCCCAATTTATGCTAGAAAGTTACTTTATGTGAGTTACTGGATTTGATAGCCTGCCACTGTGGAGCAGCCAGGTAACCACACAACCTTGCTCTTTGGCCTGATTAAAATCTTACTAATGTTGTAGGAATCTTTTAGTTTTCTTCAGTGAGTTTTCTATCTGGGTCTTACAGTAAGAATCTGGTACGCAGAAGGGAGAGAGGTAAGGTACACAGCTTTCAAATGCCAGACAATATTGGTCTTTTCCCTCTCTTCTCCCTGCATGAAAAAAGTCGCAGTGGTTCAGAGCTTGGGTACATTTACAAATCACCGTGGAGCTGGCCTAAACTTGGAGAGGCTGCCCTAGAGCCAGAGCAGGAGTTGTGCCAGCCAGGCTGTGCAGTGCAGTACTCAAAATAGCAAGCCCTGCTGAGGGGTAGGTCTATGGAGCCTGGTAGCATAGCAGTCATGGTACAGGGCTGTACTGCTTTCAGGACACAGAGGTCTAAATTTAGTAGTGCTAAATTTAGTCTCATGCATCAGTGCAAACACACACATCAGTGCAAACACATCAGTGCAAACTTGGTCAAAAGCGGGTCTCTATATGAGGCCACACAGAACAATGCAGACATCCCCATCCCCTTTTTTCATGGTTTTATTGCTGTTATTCTAGTTGGCTTTTTCTCCTTCACAAGTCAGATGGAGGCGAAATGAAAAGATCATTCATCCATTAAATGGATCACTGGAACAGTAGCATTCACCACGGGGTTTTGCCTGTTTTACTGGTTGGTTGATAATATAATTACGTTTTGCATAATAGGCAAAAGTGAGCAGGCACGTAGATCAAGTTTCCAGAGAGTTTTCCACAGATTCAGTAAATGAGGTAGTGACACTCAGGTAATCTCCTAATTCTTGTTGCTTTTGAAAGACTGGTATTTCTGTAGATACTATCTTCTAAGTTTTGTTGAGCAAGCATGACCATACTAGGAGAGAACTGTTTCTTTCGCTGGCCTACTTTGCTTTTCACACACATTACAAAGGGAGATTCTGGCTGCTCAGAGGTTTCTCCCTCAGTACAGTGAGTTATTCTGCCTCTCACTTGTCAAAACAATGTCACTCCATGGCGAGTTATAGAAAAGCTGTAAATTGGCTTTTGGTTTTGCACTGTGCCTTTTACCTTTCCCCAAACAGGAAATCCCACCTCATTCTGCATAGGCTGTTATTGTGGATGGAGCCAAGCCCAGATACTCACTACATTAGTGATCACCAGCTTTTTCCTTCAGGTTACTCCAAACTTGAGAAAGGTGGGGGAAAACAGTTCTGAAGGACCACTCAGTAAAGGAACAAAAATAACTCAAATAAATAAAGGAAAGGAAAATGCATTTAGTCTGGTTATTTGTTTTGGCAGTTGAAAGTTAATTTTAATTATGCCTAATGCCTCATGAACTGCTGTTTTACAGCCAGCTAAAACAAGCCACTCTTGAAATAATGGAGACATAGTAACACGCAATAATGCTGCTGTGCATACTCCTAAATCTGTCCTGAGCATTGAGGAAAATCCATCTTTCCTCATGCAAAGCGTGGCTCACCATGGTTCAGTGCTAAATATAGCAGCCCTCTTCAGCTCTGCCATCTCTATCTGGCTCGTTGACCACAGTGGCTTTCACTGCATGGAACGTGGCAACCCAGGTGCCAACCTGCTTTGCACAGTGGTGAAGAAAAGGTGGGAACCAGCACCCTTTTCTGATGGCCTGCTCCTGAAGAAGTCAAACACAGTTGCCAGCCTTGCTCACAAGTGTGGCACAAGGATCTCAATTGGGGCAGGGCAGTGCAGGGACCTCATAAGCAGAGCATCTGCCCAAGACAGACCTACACGGGTCTTGTCCTATGTGTGCTGGGAAGTTTCTTGGAAACAGTCTAACTCTGGGTTCATGAGCAACCAGCCAACTGTCATGTTTAAAGCACAATGCACCTTGCCCTCTGTTCCTCAGCAAGCTGCCTCAGCTCTATCACTGCCTCTTGGCAGCCCTGTAGTGCAAGGATGCAGCAGTAGCAGCACTGCAGCAGGGTTGCAAGGCACCACATACCAGAAGAGGTGCTGCTTCAAGCAGGATGGATGCTGAAGAAAAGTGGTGATCATGGGGAGCTGAGGGGGTAAATCAAGGACTCCAGCACAGACAGTGGCCCTGAGGCAGGTTTCCAAGAGACTAGCAGCAATCCTTTGGGAAGGAGTGTAGAGGAAGACATTAGTACCCATAGGTGAAGCTTTCTTGCAGAATGGCTTAGCGAACCCCAACATGGGAGACTGATTAATTTCTGCAGTCTGCCCCTGGCCGTGTGGGCTAGTCATAGTCTTGTCTTTTCAGACATCAAGACACAAAATGTGCTTGCCTTCCCCAGTGCTCCGAAAGTAATTACCTAGCTGGCATTGCTTCTCTTTAAATATCACTCCAGCGCAACTACCTGTGAAATTAGCAGCAAAGCTCCCATCACTCCAGGTAGGAACAGAATCAAGCCTAAAGCAGAGATAACTTTCTGAATCCCCAATGACACCAAAATGCAACTTTTTTTTTTTTTTTTTTTATATAGCATGGTCTTATTTTAAATGGCTACATGCACATTTTGCCTTAAGTTGAAACCCAACAGACTCTACTTATAAACTGCCTGTGTTCCACTGTTGGGTTCCAATGCATTGGCAGGGGAGGAGACCTCTCTTTATGAAACTGTTTAATTAGGAAAACTGAGCATCTCTAGAAAAGTAAAGAATAGTATAAAAGAAAGTGGAAAAATCTTTGCCCTCTGTAGAAACAGGAACTTCTGTTCCACCCCACTCAAAATTATATGACAGGCATTATTACTTATTATAATAGTATTTGAATGTTTTCTTGGATTTACCTTCACAATTATTCCATGAGGAGTTGAAACATGTTCTCCCTACTTTACAGATGGATATAGCAACAGAAGATAAGTAAAGGCCACATTCAAGGTGACAGGAAATCTTCAACACAGCCAAGAACTGAACTCAGGTCTCCAGTGTCTCGCCCTGCTTTCCCCCACCTCAGGCTGCAGTGTCAGGACCCAGAAGGGGCTGTGCAGAGGGCAGTGCTGGGCAAAGAAAGCTGCAGTAGCATAGTGAGCCACTGTGCTGTACACGGCCAAGTTTCCTGCGTATCTCAGCAGCACACCAGCTCTTTTTGGGGAAAAAAGAAAAAAGCCTCCACTGTTTTCAGTACCTAAAATAATTTCTTGAGTATTTCTATCATAGTGTGGCTGTTATACAGCCAACCTCCTGCAGCTCTCTGCCAGCTTCACATCTGGAGGATCTGGACACTGGAAGATCAGCCAGTACTGAGGAACCTTATCATGATGTAAACCCAACATTTGTTGCTTCTCTAACAGGAACTAAATGTTACACCTGACTGACAACAGGTTTCATTACTATAAGGTCCCACCTGGAATGATTTTGAAAGTCAAAGAGCAGTAACAGAAAGTTGTTCTGGAAGATAGGATCTGCTGTTGAACTGACAAGACTATCAAAGGGGAAGAGATAAATGGGAATGGTGAAAGAACAGAATAAAGTGTACTGGGTGAGCCTGAAACAAGTTTATGTAGTCTTGATGGTGATACTCTTATTCATGCTTAATTGTATGCTAACACATATGTGGTAAATTAGTACTGACTTGAGGGCATCAAAATCAGATCCATCAGGCTCTAAAAGTAAAAAAGCTACTGTCTGGAAACATCCTCTAAGATTAACAAGTCACTTAAACTGTTTTAGCATGGGGAAACAGGTCAATCTGCTTTGAATTTGTTAAGCAGATAATGCTTTGAAATGGCCACGGCTGATGCTTTTAAGAGTGATTCACAGATATGCTTTAGAAGCAATGCTTAAATTGAGAAAGAAAAGGAACTGCACACTAAATGTATTCCAAAAGAAAGAGCACACCCAAATTTAGCTTCAGTTTTTCTTTTTCAGTCATCTGGCAGCAATGGGAAGCTACGGTGGGTACAATCATCTCATGTAGCTTAAGCTGTCCAAAAAAGAGAAAGAAAAGTTGAGAAAAAAGCTAGGCACCATATTTTGTCTCTAAAATATTCTACTGCAAAGCAGCAGATGACAATGAGATCTGGACATCTGCTGCGTTGCATCTGACGGTTCCTCCAGGTAAAAAACCAAACAGTTCAATGAACTCTCCAAAAAAAATAATTCAAGCCCTTTAGCAACCCTGATTGTGCACCTTTGAATTTTCTGAGATGAACGCTGAATCTTTTGCCAGGAGGCTGCAAGGAGTGAAGAATGAGGTGTACGTGTTACATTTAGTGAAATAAACCACACAACTGGCACTGTGGAAAGAGGAAGACACATTAGGAAAACTAAAAAAGTGGTGCAAGCTTACCAAAACTTGTCATTCAGCAGCTCTCAGCATGAAGCAATGTATTTTCTTGCCAAAGAGATTTATGAGGACCACTAATTTACCCTCTTTTTATCCTACCTTATGTCGGTTCTTTAACTGCAATCTACCCAGGATCTTTAAAAAAACTACTAATAGCATTGAATAAGCATAGATGTGTTTGTGTTGTCAACTGTCGGATTTGAAGATTTCCAGAGGAGAAATTAACTTATTAATACAGCAACCATTTTCAAACTAGTGAAATTGGAGTTCAAAAGGAAAACTCAGATGAGAGGACATCAAGAGACTTTTGCTGGAGCACCTGTTAGAGCAGAAGAGCGACTACAAGACCTCCTCTTCCACATCACTGTTAAGGCATCATGTATCTCTTCTCCCTGATTACATATGGTGGGGGGGCTGCCAACGCATCTCAGTGCTGGCAGCTCTCTGCTCCTCAAACAAAGCCACAAAAGTGTTGTTGAGAGCAATGGTTGGCACCAGGAGAAAAGCAAACAATGCCAGTCTGCCAGACAAGATAACAACACAAAGATGTGGAAAGCATTGCTAAAATAGATGGGAATGCTGAAAGCGAAGAAACTGGCTAATTATTGACATAAGACCTGATTGTCCTGTCATGCTGGTTTTATGATAGCATAACTGCTGACTATGAAGGAGTTGCTTCTGAATCAGACTGAACTAAGCACTTCGTGAGAATCGTGATGAGCATCATGAGAACTTCTGAGATTGCTATTGAACCTGGTACACCTCTGTGTATCTGACTCATGAACTGGCATGAGGATCAGGACTTGAGAATCCTTGACTCTTCCTCACCCACTCTTCTGACCAGACAAACCAAGCCTGTCCTCAAGTTGCACTCTGCAACGGGACTGGGTAAGATTTTTCTGAGAATACTTGTGATGATTGACGTACACTTTCTTTTATTCTCTGCAACACAGATCCAGAGCCATGGCCAGTGAGTTTCTTCACCTGGCTCCTTGCTTTTGGTGCCTCCCTTGTACCAACACCACTGTCGGGCAAGCACGTACAAGTGACCCAGTAGGTCATACTTTCAGGTGAGGTACTTTTCAGCTCCATCTCTTCTCTCATCTGATTCATCATGAATCATATCAATGTTCATGTCAGCACAAAAGAGGCAGCAGCAGGCACAAGTAGGGGTTACGAGGGGGAACATGACCCCATGGCAGCACAAGTTTATGTCAGATTGAAGCAACCATGTAAAGCAACATGCTTAGTGAAATGCACACTTTTTCGAGAAAACTTCGGTGGTTATAATTTGATTGGTGTCCTAGAGATACTGACAAATTCTGTGCTGTTTGGAGGTTCCGCAGCAAGGGCATTTCTTCTGCTTCCCTCCAGGACAGCTGTGTGTATTGAGCAGCAATATCTACTCTCACGTCCAGCCATGCCATTTTAGTGGTGAAAATGCCAATGAATGTCATGACAGTCTTTCAATTTCTCGCTCCTGGTTCTGGTTGACAGACCATAATTTCAAAGAGCTAGTCAGCCAGAAAGTGACAGTGCCAAGTTCTATGCCTACTGCAACAATCTGAACCGATTCTTATATTTTAAAGAAGAATCTCCTCCAGGAATTTAATATGAACTATTCTAGTCCTCTGTGTCTCTCTACTACCACGGCATGAAATAACACCTATAATAAATGCAGCTTCAACTGAAAATTAGCACACATTGAAGGTGTCACATATAAAGACAATGAAGATTTTCACCTCAGCTTTGAAAAGTCAGAAATTCTGTGGTTTGTTTATTTTTGCATTGCAGGCACATCCTGAGGCAAACAGCTCAACCAAAGGATTTCCAAAAATCATCTCTTATCTAGAGGACATGAAATGGAAGTGTCAATAGCACCAATACATAGGTGTCAGTGTCACTGCAATAATTGCACTACAAGTCAGAGACTGACACCTGCATAAAAGAAAGTGTCAAAACAGTAGAAATCAAGGTTATGAGATTTTCTTCACTTACAAAAACAGGTCTCAAATGGGTATTCGAACGTTCCGCTGAAATTTGCAACTGTGTTTAAGATGACAATTAAAACTGACCTCTTTTCACTAAAAAAAAAAAATCAAAACCAAAGCATGTAATTGTCATGTCAGCATCATCAGGATATAAATAAAGGGAGTAAGTGCGGTAATGTTTATCTTCTCCAGGTGACAGGCACATCCTCTGAGCCACCTGTTCCCATGGAAGTAAGGCCCTTTCTCACTGTGGAACAAAGACAGTGCCAATGTTCCAGGTGGAGTTACCTGAAGACCAACATTTTTTGTAAATAAAAAATAAATGTATCAGTGGTTGCAAAGGCAGAAGCATTCAGAAATCTATGTAAGATGCAATCTTATCAAAATGGGATTTTTAAGAGGCTCTTTGATGGTTTCTTTTGTTTGTCTGGGGGCTTTTTTAAGCTGTCTTGTTCTTATTTCCTCTGTTCAGAACTGACCAGAAGCCTTTAGACTTCAGGAATGCTCACCTGAAAATTTGAAAATAAGTGAATGCAAATAAAAGGAAAATAAAAATGAACATTTCTCTGAAATGTTTTCATTTTGACAAAGGAGCAAAAGTTTACAGATTTAGGATAAGCATGCTTTTGTCTGCCTTCAGTAGGTCTTTCACTAAGAATTTATAGTTTGTTTTGCTTGACAACAAAGAAATGAATTACTCTCAACCTAGAATAAGTCAGTAGAAATGACGATCTTAGCCCTATTTGAAGTCAAAGGGCTGTTGTTAGCAATATGACTAAGTATGTGTGATTTTCTGGCCTTCTCAAAGCAAAATGGACATGATGGACTGAGATTATTTGACTGATCATTTTCCTTGACCTTTAATGCAAACATTGATTTCTGTATGGAAGTCCTTTGCATTCAACTGTTTGGTCTCTGCAAATCGGAATGCATAAACAATGGCAATTTCCTCCAATGTAGGGAAATAAGCCATGGGGCAGATACAATTATCAGAAATGATCAAGAGATAAGAGCAGAAAAACCCTGGACATTTTTAACTCTCTGCAAACACAGCTGCTGAGAGCAGAGAAGGGAGCATCTTCACATTCCTTGCTTAATTGTGCTCGCTGGCATGGCAAGCTGCAGTGGCATTGCAACAACAGTTCATGGGCATGGAGTACAAACCCAGGAAACACTTTGTATGGCCAAGTTTTGTGTCTGTGCTCTGTAAACTGTATTATTCCCAGATTGTTGCCAGGAGATGCCATCCTGACGCGAGCAGATTTTTAGTAGTTGATGATACAGGCAGAAGAAGGAAGAAGGGGAGGTGAGTAACTTGTGAGAATAAGTAGAAAAGAGGGGAAAAGAGGGAAATCAAGGAAGAAGGTGGGAGAGAAAGGTTGAATACAGACCCATTTGCCTCGCAACACAGTAGAGCATAATAAAATCAGGGAGCCATGGCATCACTTCTAATATCCACATGGGCATGCCCCAGGCTTGTCTGCTTTGCTTCCCCAATGCAGGCTACCAGGTGAATAAAGGGCTCCTTCTTCACTGCCTTTTATGTCCCTCTTGATTCCTTGAGTTATGAAGGCTAAAGACATACAGCAGTTACAAACCCAAGTAGTTACTCAGTGTAAGAGCACTGACTTGAGCTACACCAGCACGAAGCTGTACTTGCCTTCAGAGTAGTTTTCGAAAGCTCTTTGCAGCCAGGCATGCACCTGCAGAACCTGTTAACACTACCAAAATTCCAGCACGTTTGCAGAGCCCTTGAGTTAAGTCACCAGTGTGACTTAACTAGGTAAGTCATTAGTGTGCCCATCTGCGTACACCACCTCCTACAAACACCAGCAAAAGTATAAACTACATGTGTGAGGGGGATGGATGCTTTCCTGATCCACCAGGCAGATGTTTCTGTCTGGATGCTCAGAAGAATGCAGACACCCCTTACGCCGCCACTGTGCCTTGTACTTGAAGAGTGCTCATGGAAAAATGGCTTTTTTCATGTAAGAGTCTAAAAGACATTGAGCTTTTTCAAAAATCAAGGGAATCCTGTTGTAGGCTAATTCAGTCAGATTGGAACTTATGAGACATCGATTTTCATTCACTTTTCACCTGTGCAATTAAAGGAATCAGTGCTGAGAACTTTGATTAGTGCAGAAATGGGGGTTTAGCAGAAGCAGAGTACGTTTTGTGCGTGGCAAAAGCCATTCTGGCCTCTGCAGTGCAGAACAGATTGATGCTTTGTGTGAAGGTGACACCTTCAAAAGCAGCAAATGGAGAACTGCAAGTGTAACTCCTCACTCCCCAGAGCCAGCTCTGTTACTGCACTGGTGGAATAGGATTTACTTCTGGATGTATTTCTAAAACGAGAAGTTGCTCTTATATTTGAATATATATTAGAAAAGAAAGCTGTGAATGGAAAAACTCCCTAATGTGCCCTCACACTGCAAATGGCCATTACATTAGCTTCCAGGGATGCAATTAAGTTTCAGCTTGGCCTGTCTTACAGCCAAAAAATTCAATCCTGGGGTTTGTTTGAATTTAAGCTTTTTTCCCCAGCTCTGAATATTTCACTGTGTAATTCTACAGATACAAAACAAAATTTAAAAAATAAAAATAAAAAATAATGCTGTAAGCACTAGGTTCAGTTTAAAAAAAAGGACAAAAATAACTGGCAGGGATTTTCATAGAGGTGCAAGTGGATATTCTGTTAGTCTGTGTATTTATATTTGAGATTTTCTATGGATTTCACATATCTCAGCACCTCATAAGGATTAATCAATTTATCTTTGTGAAGTCAAGTGACGTAGCCTGGTTCCCTTGGTCCTGAGTGTTCAACCTATCCCTTATTGTAATTTCTCCCCTCCCCCTCATGTGCTGCTTTCCACACCTCAGCCAATGCACAATTGTAGCAGGATCTATTTGCTGTGAACAAGTTAACCCTCTGCCAACACTCCTGTAAGACAGGGCAGAGACACTGAACTTCTCCAAGATCAGAATGAACCTCATGGCTGAGGCAGGAGTTATCTTGTCTCACCTGGATCTCAGTCCAGTGTTCCAGTGTTTTATCCACAGAAATGTGTTACCCCAGTAAATAATCAGTGAGGCAGCAAAGTATCGAGGGAGAACATTGTACATCAGCCTCCCAGGTGCTGACTGCACTGGTATCTTTTAGTCAAAGGAGAAGTGAGGCAAACAAGTCATTGAATAACTCAGCCTTCTCCATGTCCCAGGCAACCAGGTCTCCTGTTTCCTTCCAGAGAGGGCCCACAATGTCCCTAGTCTTCCTTTTATCACTGACATACCTATACAAGCTTTTTTTGTTGCCCTTGGCGTCCCTGGCCAGATCTAATTCTATAATTTCATTTTTTGAAAATCATCTGAAAGGAAACAAGTGTTCTTTGACCCACAGAGTGCTGCTGCCAAGATCTCTGTACACAAAATACCCAGTTGATTTGCACAAAGGTGAGCAGTTGGCATTTTGTGTTCTTCTAATTAGACTGTCCCAAACCTCCAGCTTCAACATCTTTTCCCTTTAAGATGCATACTTTGGTTTCTCATACCTGTGTTATTTTATGGTCTCTGTCCTTCCCTCTAAGCTTTGGTCTTTTTCAAATCATGTAGAAGAGGCATTATCTGTAGTAGAAAAATTTTTAGCTGTCTAATTCATTCCAAACCATTACTATCCAAATGGATGGCAATGGTTAAATCAGTATGAGATCCATTGACCTAAAAAGAGTTATGTCTTATATCAGTTGAAACACAGTCCTATGTTTTAAGACAGTATCAAATACAATTTCCAAATCAACATGGCATCTAACATTTCCTACTTCAGTTCAATTATTTGACCTACTCTGTTGTGGCTTGAAGGGTTGCACAAGTTCAGCATTTATTGTGATTTTAATGTAGCAATGCCCAAAGGCCTCTACTAGAACCAAAATCCTGTTCTTTTTAGTGCTTTTAAATGTATAAGAAAAGGAAATGGGTCGGGAAAAGCTTACAATCAAATAAGTAAGGAACATCACCAGGCTTATTCTAATGAGGGAACTGGGAAGCGTACCAACAGTTCATGTTAAGATTGAAACACCATTCCAGTTGGTAAAATGGAAAGGAGTAGGAAAATCTGCCAGCTTTTTTAAGCAATCGTATGCATCTACCCAAAAAGCAGAACTTTACACTCGAACTACATTTATTGAGTAGAAAACTCCTGTGTAAAAAAGATAAATTAAAATCTTCCCTCTCTCCAGAATTGTGCATTCAGTTTCTTATGAAGAATGCCATAGCAAAATAATTGTATCTACAAATATAAAGTCTTACTGGTGCAAAATACAAGGACCTTTTAAAAGGCAGGTATTTAGATGGAAAAGAGGCACAGAGGTGAAGGAACTTTGCCTAAGATCTGTCAGCTGCCCCAGCGTGGCCAAGGTACACACTGATCTGCAGGCCACAACAACAACAAGGTACCCACTAACCTGCAGTACACCAACAAC
This sequence comes from Psittacula echo, assembly GCF_963264785.1. Taxonomy (NCBI): domain Eukaryota; kingdom Metazoa; phylum Chordata; class Aves; order Psittaciformes; family Psittacidae; genus Psittacula; species Psittacula echo. The sequence continues at coordinate 29,906,921 of NC_137738.1, read as the reverse complement.
AAGATAATGTTCTCCCTCTTTTTAAAGATACAGGCTAGAAGGTGCAGACAGTATCAAGAAAATTTTGCCCAAAAAGGCAACTCTTTTTCAGGCATTTTTCCCTGAATGACAACAGCATCAACTACCTCTGTAGCCCATCCTTATCAGGCAATAAAGCAAGAAGCTGATTTTTGCATACTTAATTTTGCATGTCACTGTAGCTTGATTTATATACAGGGAAAACAAGAAGACCAATAAGGATGAAAATAATTGAACACAAGGGCAATGAGGAAGAATGATGTAAAATCACCTGATAAGGGTGATGTTTCTCTCCTTACAACCCTTACCTCTTGCATGAGATTTATGAGCTTGAGGAAATCATAAAATTAAGAGTACAAACAGATAGGCTATTGGAAAGAAGACAAAGAAGTAAGGATCTTTATTTTAGCCTTTGCACCCAAAGGGTACAGAAACAATGATCCCATGTGTTATTTTTCATTTCAAAGAGATTTGCATTATTGCCTAATTCATCCTTATTGCCACCCTTGGAGAAGATAATAATGTTGTAATATGGTTACAACAAAGGCTTTTGACAATTGTTTCCAACAGTTTCTCCATAACAGTAGATAAAACTCTATCTACTTCTCACTTATAACAATATAAAATCACTCTACCTATGATGCAATATATTATACACGAGTGTTTGATAGGTTTGGGGACTGAGTGCTTAATTATCCACCTGCTTATGGGTGTATAACTTGTGTCTAAATCAATATCTGTTCATCAGGTAATTTAAGTATATGCTTAGCTTCAAGTTCTACACTTTGTCATGGTTTAACTCCAGAACACATCTGATTCTAACTGGGACCTCTTGAAAGCATTTTTCCATGTTGTCTGGAGACGAGGGAGAATTCAGCAGAAGGATTAGAAAAATTGTAGGAAAGTATTTAACAGCAGATGAACACTGCTACCTGATTTAGTTGCAGGGATAGAGATGGGTCCTGGGACAAGAGGTGGAGGGTAACATTCGCCTCTTTTAACAGCAGATGATTACAGTGTAGACATGTACACGTCATCTATCCTTCAGTGTCTTTCTGTAGTCAATGGAGAAACAGACTTCTGTAAGCACAACAGAAGTCAATCTTATCCTAAGACAGAGGGTAGGACAGAGCAAATGAATCGTGACCTTGAGGCACCTCTCTCCACTTCTTATGAAGGAAGTTATCCCAAAGGCAAGCACCTTCACTGCAGTTGTCTAAAGTTAGGTGAGATTAGATCCCCTTGTCCCCAGGAGGAAACCCGTACACAGAGGCCTGAAATCACATTTGTATTTTCCTTGAAATAGTTTCAGAACCTACTTCTGCCTCTAGTCATCCATTCTACACAGGATCCATCCTCCTGATTCAGTCAAACAGCACACCTTTCTTCTGAGGAATGATTCATTTCCCAGGTGAAGCAAAACTTAGTCTAGAAGTGAACAGAAACTAGATCCCAGCCTTTGTGGGTGTTAGTGCTATATTTTAAATACATGTTTCTCAACCTGGAAGCTAAAACTCCAGGTGTTCAAAGACCTTCTTGATTGTATGCTGGGCATCTGTCTCCAGAGATGCCAGTAAGATTGCACACAGTCCCTGATGCCAGTTGTGGGTATGAATCATGTCAGACTGGGACTTAGATCCTCAATCCCACGAGGTTCTGGGCATTCTGGTCCTAGTCTATCAATCAGAAGGATTAGTCATGTCATCTACTCTTTTCACTGAAGTAATAAAGATCCAAATAGTACCAAAAAATCTGTGATTTGAAGTACAGTATGATTTTCTGTGAAGTCACACTACACAGCTTAGAGCTTGTCTTTTATATGACAAGATTTTCCTTCTGTAGAATTAAAACTGAACTGTATGAAACTCGGGTGAATAAATGAGATGAGCTGCTAGCAAAATGGGCCAGTACAACAATGTTTGTTTCCCAGAAGTACTCAATAAGGGAATTGCATCAAGAGTGGTATTCTTCCTGTATTCACCAAAATTACTATTTTATTCAGTACTCTGGCGAGTATTTTGTGCCATAGCTAAACCAAGTTTGTTAAAGTGACAGCACATATTTTACAGACAACTTAATTTTTCTCTTGCCGTGGCAGGTATATCAATTTGCATCCTGCCAATTTTAATGTAACTCAGCAGCTTCATCATGTGCAAAGTACATGATAACACACAGGTGCACAACTATGTGGATGCTGATTGTGTTTTAAAAAACAGGAAGGTCAAATGCGGTCATGGGAATTTCCTTTAAATCTTTAAAACTATGTAAGGCATCAGCCATATGCAGTCTTCTGTGACAATTTTATGCTATATCAGATTCTCTGCCATGTCTAAAAAAGCCCACAGAGAACAGGAAACATCATGTTCTTTTTGTGCTGAGTGTGATGTTACTAACAATTTGCTGAATTAAGGCTGATTTGTCAGTTGTGTCTAATTTGAACAGCTCTTCCCTTGTTCTAAATCGAGGGTTGGCACTTCCCGCAAACTGTAAGTATCCTCAGTTCCCCTTTGTATCCTTACAGCTATCAAGAGTGGGATTCAGCAGACCTTACAGCATCTGTCAACATACATTTACAACTGAGCTAAGCTAAGCTACGTCCTCTCTTGGAAATAAATCAATAGTTTTAGGGAATAAGTAATCTAATCAATTTTGTATATATGAAAGGAAAACACTTCTTTGACTTTAAAGAGAAGCTAAGTTTACTAACTCAGAGATACCTGTTCAGAGTAGCTCTTTCCTAACATCATTTATGAACTACCTCTAACACTTTGTCACATCCCAGCACAAGCTGAGATCAGTTCCCTGGAAGATGGAGTTTACTTTCCTAGGGACAAACATAAAAGTGATGTAGATTCAAAGATGACAAGCATCCGATCTATATGACTAGTGGCAAGCAAGGCTATATTCAGCCAAGGTAACTAAAAATAGGCTAAAAAAGAAGGTCAGAAAAGTCTTTCATTTTACTGCCTACTATTTCTTCCTCTGTTATTTTTAAGATCCTTCACCCGGACTTTCAGGCTCTGCTTCTTTACCTTATGAGAAAGCTGAAGGTTACATAAGGTTCAAATGTGCATTTGCCAAATAAACCTCAGCCTCAGCAAGAAATGGCAGTCAGAAAATTGCATTGAGCTTGCAGAGCACAGAAATGTTTGGGTGACACCAGAGATCAGAGGGAACAAAGGGCAGTGATGGTGTCTCTGCCTCCATTGCTAAGAGCAAGGCAAAATTATCTCCCTGTGCGCATAGCTAACCTGCATGTAACAACTATGCTCCTGAATGACAGTTTCCAAACTAAGTGTTCTTCTAGGCTTTTGTCAGTAGTCATTCACTTTTTAATTTCCCCTTTTCAACAAGGAGAATCTGAGAAATTCTATGCATAAGAACATTCTGGAAGAAACACCCAAAGGCAACAAAGGGTTTACAGCAGGAGCTCAGTCTCAGTAGTGGAACTAACGAAACAAACATAGATTCTTTACATAAATATCCAATGATGCAACCATCCCACTAGGTCGAGTACCATTCAGAATCAATGCCAAAGGCAGTAAGGCCAAACACACTGTAAACATATTTCACAGAAAGAAAAAGAAGAGGTAAATCTTGGAAACAGTTTACCAAACAACCCAGCTGCTGTTTGATGGAGACTGACCTGAAGATACTTGCTTCCCAAGCCAAGGGGAGATCTGACAGGTAATGAGAAAAATGAGGACTCTTAGGCAATAAAAGAGTTACTGCACATTGAATATTTCATTTAAAATATCTTCCAGCACTGGCTTCTTTCCCCTTTCAATGAAGAAACCCAAGGATACATCAGTAGAACACTGGCCCCAAAGAGCTAGCTGCTGTGCAAAACAATTGTTTCCCCTACCCAAAGATATGGATGCATTTCTCACTTGCATTTGAATTAGTTTCCCTGGGTGTTCACAGATGAAACACCAGGCACAGCAACTATTTCTGCAGTTTCTTTTTCCTAAGGTCATTCTTTAAAAGCCATCTTTCTTTTCCTTCACATTTATCACTGTTTGCCTGCAGGGAATCTGAGAGCAAGGCATGTACATCTGTATAAACTGTAAGTGTGGCTAGCCCTTTTGCTGTAGCGAGTGAGCAATAAGAAAAAGAAAAGAAATAAATAAAAATAACTTGAAAAAACATCCAACTTATCAAGCCAGCAAGGACTTTCGATAGGGACAAACACACTTCTTGTTTTCACAAATCTGTACCTTAAGGAGTGTTGCCAGTGTAGTGTGGCTTTATTCCAGACTTAAATCACTGTGAAATGAGGGTGAATTCTGGTGCTCCCAAAAAGTTGAACAGAAGTGAAACAAGTCTGAGACTCATGGAATGTCCTGAATTGGTAGAGTACTGCACTTCAGAGGCATTGTACCAAAGCATACCAATAATAATCAGCCTTCAGCAGGGAATATTCATCAGCTTAAAGCTTTTAAGGTCTGGAACTGGATGGCTCACTGGTGTACGTTGCCACAGCTCCATTTAGTTCAGTGAAAGTGCACTGACTTGTGCCACCCTGCAGTTCTAGCTTATTCTCTTTTTAGTGCTGATTCTTAAATCAAGGTAGTTAAATCAGCCAAATTACTAAGGGTAAGCAAGTTCCATATTTGTCACTGTTTTCTGGATATGGTTTTCAATAGCTTTATCAAATCTCCTAGCAGTTCGGTTAGCAAGAATCGCTGTGCCATACTCCTCAGAACAAGCTTGCTCTAGACATTGCTGTAATTTCCATTACCTATTAGCATGAAGCCCTGGATGTAGAGATGGGGCCCTTTATCATATCCCAGAGGAGGCAAACATAGGTATCAGCACTCAACCTCCAAGCCACTGTCTGACGTGGTCTTTGGATACAGATAACTTACCATCATGCACAGCTCAGACACCACAGCACATTAAACTACGCTGAATCCTGATGTTACAGGACCAAGTGTCCCCTTCTATATACCACAGTGACTAAACAGAATACAGTGAAAAAAGTAGGCACCCTCACCCTCAGTATCTTTGCTCTCTCAGTTTAGCTCAGTGCACAGCCTTCCCAAGTACAAAAGATACCTGAACATTAACAACAGTCAGGAGAAAGTAAAGATCTCAAGATATTCCTCAGTATACATTAAAGCAGACATTACTGCTACAGGATTACTTAAGGAACAAATCCCCACTCCACACCGAATTATTTCCAAAGAGCAACTTGTAAGCTACTAGAAGCCAGTGAAGCTTTTGAATGAGGCCTACAAATAGTTTTTTGAGTTGTGCTTATCACTGATAGAATTGAATGACTGATGATGGGTGTACAGGTAACTCCTTCAGGGTTGTACCAGGACTCAGTAGAGGCCCCAGAGGATGGTGAGGGGTATCTAGGGTGAGAACACTGAGCTGCTGCCAAGGATGAACCATTGCTGGGACTGTCACCTTCAGGACACCACTTGTTCATATGACCAGATGTAAAAGTATGGCTTTCAACACTAATTTTGGGGCATGGCTCTCAGGTTGGCATTTCATCTGTGAAGTGGCTCTGCATGAACACAGCTTTGGAAGCCCCTACCCTGGAATTACTTCCACTAGGAAAACGTGTTAGAGTAGTTATCCAGAGTCCACTGGAGTCACACAGGTCCTGCTTTGACATCACCAGCCTGGTATTCTCATCATAAGTGAAAATGTCAGGCAGGCTAAGGCAGCCTAGTGACAGAGTCATACCAATGCTGACTCAAGAGCAACCTTGGGATTCCAGTTTCTGAGTCAGTGGTGACTGAACACATTGCACTGGTAATGGGCTTTTTATCTGAGGATGAGCTGCCATCCTATTGCAGCAGCCTGGTGACTCATCCTGAGAGTATCTGCACTACTATTTGTCTAGCAGGGAATGCTGACAGTAGGGGGAAAATGGCCTTGTTCCAAAGGAGTGAAATAATGGTGTCATAGTAATAATAATTTACTTCTGCAAAGTGCCTCTTATTGTGAAGAATCACTCAACAGATTATATATGTGTATACATAGGGATCAATCAGTTCCCTCTGCAGGGGACGTGGCAACCACTCTGCATCAGCAATGCTGCACAAAAGTGTTTTAGTGAAGTAAAGACCAGCTTCTCCAAACGAGCACACAGAAGAGGACGTCATGCAGGGAAAACCACTCAAGACGTATTTATGAATATTTGTCTCTTCAAACAGGAGGCTGTCTTATCTTCTGCTTTCTTAATGCCAGGGCAGTGCTTGGGCAAGGTTTTGTGTGAGCTTTAAAAAACACCCAGGACAAGAGAAACACCCAAATGTCCTGGTTTCAGGACTTTCCCCCACTGCTCAGAAGTGCGGGTTTCACACAGCCGTAGAAGTGTATCTGCAGCTCATGGGGATGGGGCAGCTCCTCTGAACTTCGTGATTTTGTCCCAAGTTCTGCCAGCTGAGGATATCATCTCTCAGCTCTCACCCACCATCAGGAGAGGAGCCCAGGAGGGAGAGAACCTCCTCAGCCCAAGCACCAGCTGCACAGCCTCTGCCCTGACCAGTGCAGCAAGCAGTGCTCTTCAGCTGCGGCCACCCCTATAGGGACCTCCTGCACCCTCCCATAAGGTGCCCAGGTTCCTGCACCTTTGCTAAATCATACTTCAGCTTTAGGGCTGCTGCGAAAAAGGGTGAACTCACCTTCCTTCCCACCTCATCAACCACCCCTTACCTTCTTCTGCTCTGCCATTAGTCATCATCAGCTGGCTATGGGGTGACCAAAGGAATGGCCAGATCCAGCCCAGCAAAAATAAAATAATAAAACAAAACAAAACCAAAACAAAATAAAAAACAAAATAAAATAAAATAAAATAAAATAAAATAAAATAAAATAAAATAAAGTTGACAACTCTTTTAGTCGCCTTACCCAACTCAACACAGGAGAACTTATGCTGATGCAGCAGAGCCTCTGGCACCTGCCCTTGCCCACACCCTCTGCATTGCAGCAGATGAATGAATCCACAGCCCTTGGTCCAATTCTTACTCACACCTGAGGCACCTGTGAGGATACCAGAAGTGGGTGCAAATCACCGCTAGATAGTGTCAGAGTGCCTCAAAGGAGGGCTATTATCTCTACACAATAATCCTATAGGAAGGCACAGTAAGTTTCAAATAACTATGCTTGTTAGCTCTGTGCAAGGTGTTAAGGGAACACTTTGCAGTGCTAGCAGTCTTTTGAACCACAGTAAGGCCAGGAAACAAGTTGGGTACAATCTAGAATAAAGTTGGCCTATTCCAGCCCATTACAAGTAGGCTTTAGTATAAGAATTACCACAGTTAGTGTAGGTAAGCAACCCATAACAAAGGGCAAAAAGTCAGTAGGTTTTACAAGAGAATGCCAACCAAGCAAACAATAGACATACCCAGCTTGGGAATTCAAAGACAGCCAACAGTGACCTAATTGTACTCCCATCAAAGTCTATGGGGGTTTTGCTATTGATTTCCTATATAGCTATCATTTGCATAGGTTGGAATTTAACAGCAGTGAAAAGACCTCTCCTCCACCTTCAGTTTTACAAACTGCTTCTTCTTGTTCATAACTGCAGAGTCCTTTTTTCATGTCAGCTCCAGAACCTTTTATAGAGAAAAGTCATAAATATTCAACCCTATTGAATTTTCTCTTGCTGCAGTTTGGAAGCTGGAAGCGAGGCAGGAAAACCAGTATCATAGATTCAGAAAAAAAACCAGCCAACAGTGAGGAGTCCCTCTGCAGCAAACCAAATCTACTGTCTGATACGTGGTTTTATTCAGAGTGTTGCAAGGCATTTTAATCTGGGAAGATAGGAGGTGGATTCAAAGAGTGTCTGACTCGTTGGGCAGAAATAGAAGGTAAGAGCCTGTGATGCTATTGTAGTTCGGGAACCCTTGAGATCAAAACCTTATCAGATTACTGCTTTAATTTAATTAAGTGCTCAGATATACAGACACTCGCATTTATGTATATGGCACATAATATATATAAATATACAAACTTCCCATGAAAGCATATTAGATACTCGGATTGCAGTGATGGCTAAACACTGTCGGCAGCGGCATTTCTTAATTTGTTCCCTGCTGTGCTGGATGACACGTGCAACAGTCCCCCCTCTATAACTTGGGGGAAGGACAAGACACAAGGCACAGTACATCTCACCACCCGCCTAGTGGATATTTTTCATAGGTTGTTATTTAGAATATGTCAACAAATACATGTTTATATATAAATGTTAATTATGCCAATGTAAAGGAAACCAGGATGATATTAACAATCCTCTCTGCACTTCACTTTGATTTTGTTTTCATTTGATTCATTGAGTTGGCCTTGCTGTGAGTTGCAGGGTGGCTGAGGTTTAAAAGCACACATGATGGATCTCTGAAGCTGAACTACCCAGCAGCCCTTGTAGTGAAGGTCACATCTTAAACCATTCCCTTGCTTGTAATCATGTCAGAATCAATAAGCATTTCCATCTAAATACCAAATGTAGCAGGGCTGGTGGTTTAGATTAAGGAGAAAGGAACACGGGTCAGGCAAAGAGACCCCTCCACTGGTTTTCTCTGTCACAACGTCTTTGATCAATACAACTAGCATCTCTCACCACCTGTCCCACCACTTGACAACAGCCTACCTACCTCTGGAGAATAGCCTGCCTGGAGTCTCTTCTAAAAGGTATGATGACTCTGTCAGTATTTTCACAGAACCTTGAAATGTGATCTGTTCTGGTCTTTCTTCAAGGTGAGACCTCATCTTTTCAGCCATGAATTTGCAAAGCTAACAAAACAACTCAGACATGTTCACGAGGCTGTTTCCAGTGTCACCAGGACCCATCATAAATTTTGCCGCTTCTGCCAAAAATGGCAGATAAGCTGTAAGCTAAATTGCAAACTCAGCTTAGTCAGCTCAAGGCTGAGCCCGAATGCTTCTGACACCCCCACGCATATGTTGGAGTACTTGTAGTTAGCCTCTGGCTTTCAGAATTGGCATTTAAGTAGATAGAGTTTGTGCTCCTCTGGGTCTCAAATAAATTTTATCGAGTGGAAAATAAAGTATGCAAATTATTAGTCCCAAGATTTGGGTAATTAGAGGGTTAGTCAATTTATATCAGCAACTGCAACAACAAACAGAATGCTGCGGTACATGCATCTTGCTGGACCAATCAGAGCCTAAGGACTGTGAAATTCAAGGTATGCTGATGGCAAGCTAGCCCTCCCGAGTGACAGCTAGAGCTTGTGAACTACCTTCTGTGGCATTTCTGCTAATGCTGGGTGCAGGTTGCTTGAAATCTCACCTGTGTGGGAAATGGGGGAAAAGAGGGACTCATGACTGACTGGGCATTCACAGACTAAATTTTGTCTGAAGCAATGGCTGGTTTTAAGTGGTTTCAAACCATCCCCTCAGAGCTGTTACTGGAGGGATGTGTTCACTGTGGCAAAACAGTAACAGTTTAGGAAACGTTTTCAGTATGTTTCAGTGAATTAGGAATAACCCTTCTGTGTGCCTTTCCTTTAAGCAGCTGGTGATCTAGAGAGTTTTAGAAGACAAAAGTAGAGAAAAAAGAATAAGCTGGGTTTAAAATCCTGACACAATGCAGCATCTGTGTGTGAGCTGGGTGCGTCAGACCTAAAGCAAATGCTGCGGTGGCACAGCTGAATTCTTCACTGTCATGGACCTTGCAGAGATTATTCACGCCAAGGAAAAATCATAAAAATAACTCTCCCACTTTGTAACATCATACAGGATTCCTTCTGTGCTGGAAGAATTATCAACACAAAAGGCAGAGCAGTAGCAATCCAGGCTGGTAGCAGTCATGTACATTCACCTGAACTCCATAGATCACCTTGACCAAACACATCTCTGCTATTAGTTGCTATTTACTCATATGAGAACCCGTTCACCATGATGGGAAGCCCTGGGAACATGGACCAGTGCTCACTGTCCCATGCTGGCAAAGACACCAATGACAGCTGAAGGTGGGTCTTCAGTTGCCTTGAAAATTCATACTTCCAGGGGATTTGTACCCATCCCTTCCCAATAATGGTGATTTTTAATTTGTTATGCTCTTTGGGAAATTTTACCATCAGCACCATGCAGTTTGGTTAAGCAATTCTACCCCATAAAGTAGATGATTTGAACACTATGGAACTTTGACAATTTTTGCCACATCAGTTGCATTTAGGGGAAAAAAGAAAGAAAGGAAAAGAGAAAAATTAGAACTCCCCAATTGATTCACAAACCAAAAGGATCAAGAATACTTTGGATAATTTATTCACAGTTAACAATTTATCCAGCCCTAATTACAGCCGCTAGGACATTTTCTTAGCTGCAATATTAATTATATTTCTTTCATGGCTGCTATTTATATGAGAATAAGGTGAAATATGCAATTAGGTGATCAGATGCCACAACGGTATCACTGATACTTTGCTTCACAATAGGTATCATTATCCTCTTAAAACGGTGCTAAAGATTGGGTGTAATCGCTGCATGGAGCATACAGACTTCCAGAATAGCCTTACAGAACCAAAGAGAAGGTCCAAGGCATCCCCTGTCCCCCAGGCAAGCCCAGAACACCCTAAACAAAGGCACACGTGTGCAGAGCAGCTTCTCTATTTGCAAAGGGTTGAGTATCAATTACAAACACAAACAGAAACAGAGAGGCTAAGGGAGAAGGCTGCCAAGAAACACCAGATCAGAGTCAGGACAACACTAGGAGCAGGGTTCTGAGAAAAACTATAACAAAGAGACTTCTGCACCTACGTGCTGAGCGGAAAGGGGCTCAACACCGCAGGCAAGGACACTGACCAGCTGGACCAAAAACTGTTTTTCTGCTGTCAGAAAAACAAGAGTCTGGCTCAACAAAGCAGAAGAAATTTAAAGAAACCCTTGATTCCATCACCATTTTCTCCAGCTATGGAAACAATCTATCACGACGCTTTATATTTAGCTGAACACTTGCGTCAGAAAGGATAGAAACAGGAAGAGCACTAGTATCTTGGTCTTTTATGCTGCTCCTTGAATACTGCTTTTCTTAGGAGGGAACACATTATTCCCATTTTGTAGGTAGTAGAGCTGAAGCACAAAAGAAAATAAAAATACGCTAAATCATTGCGGTACAGCACAACAGAAAAAACAATAATTTTGGCATGTTAAAAAAAAAAAATTAAAAAGCACATACAGCATATTTAATTCCATAGAAGCTTGGAAGAAATTATCCTATGAAAAGATCCATATTAAAATTGGACAGAACATGTACTGGGATTATCTCTGCTTAGTTTACATCTCATATGCTTTGTTCCCATAAAGATCTTCTTTCACCAAAAAAGAACAGATGAGACGTATCCCAGGGCTTCAGTTTTCTTACATGCAAGTTTGAGAAGGAGGGGTTTGCAACCTATTTTTCACCCTGTTCTTTCAGCAAAAGTCTATTTTGGTCAGTTTTGTGAGCCTGGCTTCTAAGGTTAGTTGACTGCTCTTTCTGTGTGGAAAATGAGAGCACTACCACAGGTTAAAGGATTTCCTTTTAGAAAGAGAAGTATAAATATAAGAGGATTATCACATTTACTATTTAAAGTCCCAGCAACCTGCAGGATTTATTTTTATGAGTCTGATAACTGTCACTGCTATAAGAAAGAGTAAACTTTAACTCACAGAAAGGAAGCTGGTTTGCTTGTGTTCTGCAGAGAATAAAGCCCAGCCAGAATTTTAGTTATTATAAGCATGCACAATTTTGATGGCCTGAAAGGACAACATAAGTTTGCAGAAAGTAGAACAATTTGGTCTGTGATTTTCTGCTCTGGAAGGGCAGCTGTAAGGCTGAATCTTAAACTGGTGAGAGGGAGCCTAACACTTGCCCATTTGAGAAAAGCACTGTTTCACAGAGTAATCAGGAGCAGCCAGATTGCTGGTAGGAACACCCTGAGCCTACTGTGCTCTGGCAAGACACAAATATTGTCCTAGTGTTGCTTAAAATGTATTTGGTGGCCAAATGTTCCCTTTAAAGCTTCTCCAGAATTGAAACTTTTAAAGCGAGTGTGTTGATCTGGGCCAAATTATAAATAAATGAAAGATTAAATAAATGATTTCTACAGCTTTGTGTTTACATCAGCTGTTCCATCTTGTTAAATGCAAATTGTTTTTGTGAGCAAACCTGTTTATATTTAACCTGATATTTTTTACTTTCTTTTTCAAATCCAAAGGGATTATATTTAATAATTGATATTAAATTATTGCAATGTCACCAGATTAAGATTATTAAATATTTTCAAATTATTTTTAAGCAGGAATTTCCTTTTCAATACTTTTGAAACTTGGATCCCTATTCAGAATATCAGTTTTCAAATGCTAGATTTTCCATTTTCTAACCGGTTTTTGCCTGTCAAAGTGCACTGTTCACTGTTTCTTTGTCCATTTAATAAGTAATACCTCTTCCCTCAGCTCATTCAGAGTTCATTGCTGGAAGTATCTTTCTGTAGCGAGTTCCTTCTTTATGGGCATGACACATTTCCTTCCAAAATGTTTAACTTATTGAATTCCTTTGGTTTCCTTAGCTGACCTGGGCTTGCCAGGGAGAAATATGTAGCTTAATATACTTGAGGCAATAAGAGCCCTCATGCAGCTGATGAAGCAGCAGCACTAAGGTTAATAGGGAGAAATAATCCCCTTAGAACATGCTTGGTGTGGTATCATGGAAATTGGAATGATTTCACCAAGAAAAGACAACATGTTTCTTTGAACATTGCCTCCTTCAAAGCAACCTGAACTCCAGTCCCGCTTCTCAGAACTCTGCACTACTTTCTAAGGCTGAGACACATGATGAATGGCCCACATTGTTTGAAGACAAAGCTGTTTATAAATATCTCAGCCTACGATAAAGGGCCTGATCTCACACCAATTTTAGCTCAGCTTTACATTGACTTATGTGAAAGAAGCTCCGTAACATAATAAACTCTGGAGAGTAAAGTTTCTTCCAGTAAAATGATCCGCTTCCTGTATTTAGAAGATATTTACGCTCCCTCTGTAGCAGGCTGGGGCCAGCAGGGATATATTTGTTTTCCTGAGGAAAGATTGATTTATGATGCTCTGTTCATGTTGCTATGTAGTCATTCCCCTGTGCATTTAGGTCTTTACCTTTTTACCTCCACTGACAGGACTCATCAGCAAATGCATACAGAAAAAGGCGATCACCAGGATGAGGCTGTTACCTGACAATATCTGGACAGATACAATGTTATGCAAGTTTCTGTATCTCATAACACAGACTGTGAACAATATTGTTCAAAAGACCAGGTATGTAGATAAAAGACACTGTGCCCTCATTTTAATGAATGCAAGTAATTAAGACATCTTTCCAACTTCTCCTTCTACACCCTTGCAGTCTATTGCCTGCTTGCCTTCTTTTCCAGGCTTGCTGAGTTTCTCAGACGTGTACCACTCAAGCTGATGGAGTCGTATGTCTGAAAGCTAGTGATGAAGGCAAGCTGGAAGATTAGAGAAATGCTGCAGTAGGTCATCCAGAAGAATCGGCTCTGGAGGGGAAAGCAGAGTCCATTAATAACAGACTTGTTTCTTTCCACTTCAGAGCTCTCAAGGTGCAAAGCTTCAGACGTGCAAGATTTGACAGGCCTGTAGCACTTACAATTAGGGTGTGCAGACAGGGGCACTTGGCACCAATGAGATGGTTTGTGGCGTAAACGTACCATTTCAGTCATCTGAAAATGGGAGCTTTAGACACTCGTCACAAGGAGAAATTGGAGGCATACAGCAGCCACAAGGGCTGGGACACCTGTAGACAGGCTAGTGAGAAGCCCAGAGCTTAGGCAGTGGGAAAGAAGTATCCGAGTGATCAAATACCCAAGGAAGAAATGCAGCTGTCAAGAAAGTCACAGAGGAGCAGCACTGCAATTGGAAGAAGAGTCAGTATCACTGAGCCAAAATACAAGACTCCTCAGGACACAGAAGGAAGAGTCAATGAACCCAAAGCTGAAAGCCAACAAGCTCCACCATGGCCAGATTTAGAAAAGTAGGAAAAGCTTGTGAATTTCAAGCCTAAGGAAGGGCTCGGCTCACTCCACGGGTGAGCCTCTGGGCAGCTGCCTATGGGATGCGAGTGGCCCATGCCCGGCTTGGCTGCTGCAATCACTCCTAGGGAAGCAGCCCTAGGGGTCCATGAGAGGCAAGCGAGCAGGGGGTGATGCACAATTAACATGGGACTGATGGATCTGGATTCTTCAGTCTGAAACTCACTCTTAGTAAGTTACTGTTAAACATTTATGAATAGAAAAACCCCAAAAACAAACATATGCAATATAACATCAATTAGTTTCCCATCTGAAATACACTGTAGGACTCACAATGCTTAGGTAAAACACACCAATACAATCTCCATAATCAAAAAGAAATGAGACCACTCATTCAAAACAAGCAAACAAACTCTTTGAAACTGAAATTGCTTTTGTAACTGAATTATTTTCCTCTTCAGCTCATGGGGATTTTGGATTCTTCATTTCAGTGTGACAAGAATCTGAATTTTGGTGGGGGTTTTTTTGTTGGTTCCCCCCCGCCCCCAATGTCTGCAGGGCTCCAGTTTGCTATGGCCTTCCACCGTAAGGCCCTGTTGGCTTTGTGGTCTACAAATAGTAAAGTTTATTTTATAAGGGAAATCTACCTTGATCCTGATCTTTCCTTCATTCATATCAACAAAAGATGGCTTCATCTAAGTCAGCTGTCTAAAATGTGAAATGCAGCAGAAGGAAATAAAACCTCTGAATTTCCACCGCTGTTTGTCCTATAAACACTGGAGAAACTGAACAGCTATTTTCAGCATCATTTATACTTTAGCAAAAAGTATGTCTGCTTTTTTATAAACTACAGCATATGAAGGATTAAAAAACCCTCTTGAACTGGTTTGGAACGTAGACTTAACTTGTATCTGCTCAAGAATGCTTAATTTAACACATCTTGAACATGATGGTAAGAAATACATCCTGTGTCATGGAAAGCAAATTGCAAAAGACTACCTGTTGATTTTATCCATGCAATGAATTAACATAACAAGCATGGTAGCTGTATATACAGAAGGATTTCCTACAGAAATGTGGATTTATTTTACTGCAGGAAGAAGATAAGTGAGCATGTTAGAACAGTTAATTTGAGAAACAGAGTAACATTGTGCTTGGGACTGAAGACACACTGGTGTAAAGCTGATCACATCTGATTTATATTACTGCAAATTCAAACTGGCTATGACTTTTCGGTTAATGTGACAGAAAAGCTCACTAGTCACTGATCTGAAATGTTTTCCTTAAGGCAACTGTGACAGAGTGATGATTTCAAGAAGGCTGTTATAATTACGGCTGTGTCACTTACTGTCCATAGAACAAAATCAGCTTCAGAAACCTGAACTATTCATTTAACCAGTGCAACGTGGAACTAGAAAAAAGTGAGGTTGCATGAAGATAATATCATAGAATAAAAGGCCTCACATCTTTATACCTTTTATACCTGTTCTGCAAATAACACAGGTGTAAGACAGTATAAAATCAGGCCTCTCCATTAGTCTGTGTAAATGACAGTTTTCTAAATCGTCTTTATATTTGTTTCTCACTGGTGAGTCACTTCCTGTGTTCTTGCTACATTCTCTTCAGTACCGATGATGTAAGCTACTGCTGTACATGACAGAAGAAAAAATGTTTCCTTTCTTTCGACAGAGAAGTTGGGGTCCTGATGGAAAAGGAAGAGCTCTGACTATTCGGCACCTGCAGCTATGGCAACCTGCCAGCATGATCATCTAATAAAGTACAGAACAGTGGTAAACTTCTATTGCAGTCTCCCAAAATCAAATAGATTTTCAGCATAGAACAACACGTACCTAAAACTCCACAAAGTGATGTGAGATTGCAGTGACGAGCAAATTCAGAGCAATATGTCACAAGCAATCACACGTCCTGGCCACTCTTCCAGAAGACAAGCAGATATTTTATCTTTCAAGAGGGCAAAAGTAATGAAAGCGCTTAATCCATTCATTCTGTTCTCAAAAGCAGGGTCCAATTCTAGCATAATATCACAAGAAGCATCTGTTTCATGTTGGCAGTCATTCATCAGCATTTAAGCCACCATAAATTCATCAACCTGAAACACACCTGAGGGAAATCCAGGGACTGGAAGAGCAGGAATGTTCCTGGTTCAGATGAAGACACAGTGAGAGCCCCAGTGCCAGGCCTCTTCCTTTCAAACATGTGCTCCTAGCATCCAAATCACACAGGCACTAAAGCCACACACACGCATAACATGCAGAAAGTAAGACCCATCCCTGATCCCTGTATCCAAGGAGAAAATGAGCTCCTCAGGACCTGTCCAGCCTGAATGACTCAATGCCTGCCTGGTGCCAATTTTTGCCACTTCCTGCTATCCATTGCACCAGGTTAAGCAAGCATGCGAACAAGGTTCAGCCTCAAACCTGCTCCAATTACTATCTTACAATACCTCCCTTTACAGTGACAATTCCCATGAATGCTTTGCTATAGTAAAACTGTATGTATCTATACCAACAACAAAGGAAGTACTGATTTAAATTCATTAAAAATACTTAGGTTACTCAAATTTCTGATTTCTTACAAAAGTTGTCTGTGCAGCTGACATTAAGTGCACCCTGGATGACTCCAATCACAAACTGAGCTGGGAGGCAGCTAGGAGTGACTCCAACCTTTCTCTGGTTCACACTCTCCATCTGGCAAGCAATAGAGCAGCCTGACCTGCAAGCACCACCCAAGTGCACTTCGGGTGCAGTGCTGTGCTGAATTGGAAGTATCTCCTAGCAGATTATACATTAATACACCAGTGAATGCTTTTAGAGACACACTACTTACCATCTCCACTCTCACAGCTAATTTTTACAGGAAGCCAAATATAGTGTTACAGAACAAAAGTACTGAAAGGGGTTTTTTTTTAACTTCAGAGGTTTGTCTGCCCTCTTCTTCTGCCCTAGAAAACCTAATGTTTACCCATATATGTGTCATTTTCAAGCAAAGAGTGCACATTTGGTGCGCTCAGAATATTTGATTTAGAATTCATACGAATAAAAATTCACTGAAATCCCATTTGTATTTACTCTTTTTTAATACAGGAAAAAAAATGCTGATATTATGCAGGATGGCAAATGCTTAAAAAGAGCATTCCACATGTGCTATATTGCCCTTTCAAGCAGGAGTCTTGGATTTTTTCTGTTGGGGTGAGATGTAAAGCATACTGGACATATCTAGCACAATTTGAGACTTCCTGGACATCCAAGCCACATCCACCACAGGACTTCTGGGAGGCCATTACTTGGTGAAGAGGGAGGTAGGAGGCTGAGTAGAATACTGTTAGAGCATCTCAAATGATGCTAGATGCTTGCAAATTGCTGAATTGTTTCCCAAATCTTGTTTCTTCCAGTGAAGAAAAGCAGGTAGTTTCCTAGCTTAAAAAATCTCTGCCAACTATCCCAAGAGACTCCATATCCAACCCCTCTCTTCCTCTGCTTCATTTTAAAGTCAATTTTCCGCTAGGGACAAAAGAACATTTCCTTAGCTGCTAATATCTTCTGGGTGTTCAAAAACCTGAAAACCCCTCAGTCCATATAATTTAGCTCTGAGTTGCAACTGAGGGCTTCACCTTCAGAAGCAAATTAAAAATCATAATAATCTCAGATAGATAGCTCATTAGAAATATACCTTCTCAGATTTATGGATGCATGTGCTTTGATGGGTCTTAGATGCCTCTCTGTAAAACAAGCCAGGCCGTTTAGAAGTCAGACATTTGCCAAAACTACTTACGGGTGCCCCAGTATATTGAGTGGTAGCCTCATAAATCCAGCTACTTTTACTATAAAAAGCAAATCCCTCTTGAAGCTGAAGGCAAATATTTTACTTTCATAAGTTGATGGTTCCTGGATCTGAATCTCACATATTCACAGTTATTAACATTTCTCAGGCTAAGAAGTATGTCATTAAGAGTGTAACAATGTCAATGTAACAACGAATAACAAGTAACAAAGCTATTTCAGTGAAGCATTTATAATGATGGATTGTTACCAATTTTGAAATACTTGTCATGCTTCCTTATGTCTGGAGTTAGGAGATATCTTCACAGCCTCCTTGACTGATCTAACAAAACACAGACCTTTGCCCCTGAGATAGCTGCCTCGAGTCTCTGCACAGACAGGGGAGTAAATGGATACTTGCAGGGCACGATGCTCATGTCCTGATATGAGTGCCTGGAAAGGGCAAACAAAGAAAGCCATAAAAGGGCCTAATTCTTCCCTTAACAATACTGGACATGCAGGGTGATTGGCTCAGTGTGCAGAGACCGGAGACTTTCACATTCAGCAAGAAGGATCCCATCAGGAGCGCCTGCCATGTTCATTTTGGTCATGGCCCCAGGCTTTTGCGACAGATGGAAGGGGAAGATAATGCAAGCAGAAGGCCAAGGGCTTGGCCTAGATTATCTGAAACAGTTAAAGAAGCACATTCCACTCTTCACACACATTTTCTTCTTTTTGAAAAGCAATTTTTTTAACATGGGTCCTTTCCCATTACCCTCAACCAGGCTAAGAGGGACAGCTGAGTGTGAGCTGTTACACCGAAGTACAGGAGGACATGCTCTGCTTTCTCTATCCAGTAGGCAAGGCTGGGATGCTTGTAATCAGGAAAACAACTTTGATTTATTCTGTCTAGGAAAAATATCTTTGTCTTTATAACTGGAAATACAGCTCTTGGTAAAGTCAAAACTTCTGTGGAAAGGTGATTTTTCACTTTTTCATTAGAACACAGAAATGAAGTGCCTTTGAATCATGTCAGCCTGAAGAGAAACATCTCAGATGAATTTGCAGTGTGTCAGTTCAGCACTAAGCTGCATCCACCCAAATTGCTGCAGTGCTTAACACAAAACTTCAGCACAACACAAGGTTTTGCAAGAGGACAGTTTCTCATGCTACGCCTTCAGCTGAAACATTGTGCCTAGATGGGTAGTGCATGACTCTGGTGTGGCCAAACAGGTTCAATCCAATAAAGACACTTAACCTGGAGAGGAAAATTAAAAGCAGAGGAACTGGAAGCAGATTCTCAGTCTTCTGGACACAGTAAAAGTAAAAATAAAAAATAAAAAAATAATCAAAGAAGCATTTCATTTCAGTTTAACAAAAATTATGAGTAAATGTGAGACTGGAAAGACTGGGACTTCCCCGGCCTGTCTCAACATTTTATTCCAAGTCATGATGAAGAAAATTAGAAGTACCAGATTTTTCCACAGGATGGAAATCCTGGTCTTATGCTCACCTACAAGAATGACTGCAGGTTTTCTGCATTTAAGATGGATGTGGACAAGAAGTGAAAAAAATGTATTTTGCTTTCTCAACATCAGTGTTTCAACTTATCAATGAGTCAAGAACAAATTCAGAGGCAGCTTTTTCAAAATAAAAATAACCAGGCTTTTTTTTAGAGGAAAACTTGTATTTAGCAGAAAACAAAAGACAGAAATCCTGCAGCATGATTTTCTAGGAGCTATAATTATAGTTCACCTCTTTTCAAGATAAATTAAATCCATAATTAAAAATTTTGCTAAGAACAAAAATGGTATTAAGATCATCCTATGCCCAAAACATCTTTCTTGTTGGATTTCTAGAGATAAGATTCTTTCACACGTGGAAGATTCCTTGAAGGACAGTTGTTTATAATGGAAGTGACAATGAGAACTTCATGGTTCTTATGTTAATTAAACAAATATTGTGAAATCATTTAACAGTAACTCTAATTATAAAACAAGAACATATTTTTCCTATGATTTTGAAACAGCGTGAGTTGCTTTAACTTGATGCTTCAGGCAATCTCACACATTCCCTGAGCACCTTAACATTTTATATACAGGTTGTATGCACATTTAGTTGCACTACATGCCCAAGGGTCAAAGTATGATGTAGGCTGCACAATTAGAGTCATCAAATATTTATGCAGATGTATAACTCTGCTGGATATGTTTTAAGTGTTCTAATGCAAAACAAAATATGTGCATGGAGGAAAACAATCTGCACAATACAAAGGCTATCCACATGCGACAGTGGCTGGGAAATTCGTTCAAATAACACTACCCACCTTTTGCTTTTTTTTTTATCCCAGGCAGTCCAAAAAATGGTGCTACTGAAAAAACAAAAGCAGCAGATCTGAGATTTCTGCCTCGCTTAATTCACTCCTTTCTAAACAACTATATTCTTAAGTGGCAATACTTTTCTTCTACTCCTGCTCTTGTAATTTGATACAGGGAATACACATATGGAGATAAAGTATTTAAGAATGTGCTGCCTTGATCATAGGTAACTTCATATGTCTTGCCAAAAGGCAATAGGTTTCCCCCTCGGGGATGCAGAGTCAGCCATTAGCTATTTCTAGATAATTTATGAAACAATTTTATAGTCTCAAGATCCCAAATTAAAATGTAATGAGGTAGAGGAGATCTATGTGCTATCACAGCATCTCGTGATAAGTAACCTTCAAAGAGTGCTAGATAAAATGATCAGATACGTACTTCAAGTGCATTGTTTCTGGGACCTATCCCAACTCCACATTGTCTGGAAAAAAGCAGTTGGCAAATTACTTGTAAAAATGAGGGAGTTTCTTAGTTAGTGACCTCATCATGTAGTGGCTTTCAGCCCAGGATGTGCAGACCTGCAGCATGCAAAGTGTATTCCTAAGGTGAACACGAGGAAAGGTTAAGGAAAACAAGACTACTAATGTAAGAGACTTACATATCTCAGCACCCTTGATCGATAGGCAGACTTCTTTGTGACTACTGTCTGACATAAGTATTATGCATACTCACTGTATTTTGGAAAACGCACAGTGACTAAACACTGGACTGTCTTTGAAAAGCCCCCAGACCTCCATCAACTTAATACATTTCCTGGGCTCTTTGCAGGCATGACTGAGTTAAGCATTCCACCCGTACTCCTTATATTCCATTCACTGACTTGTTTTCAGGATCAACATTCACCTAGCTGTCTACAAGCAAAGTGGACCTGCCAGGAAGCACAAACAAAAGCCTAAGGACACACACTCCTGAGGAGCTATGCTTGAGGGGACCTTCTGTACCCTCCAGAGCAGGGTAGTTGATGTGACCAGGTCAGAAGAGCAAAGCTCTGCTTGGGACTTCTCACAGTCACAAGATGAATAGAGCAGGAGATTGGTAAGGGATAGAAAACTTCATCCACATCACGTCTATTTTCTTTCTCTCTCAGAGAGAGCAGAATATGACTTATTTTCTGATAGTTAACAAACCCAAGGGACCACTACCGAACAAGTACCATGACCAGCTCTGGCGTAACTCAGCTGTAATCCCTTCTGCTTGGGCTTGTGCTGAAATTGGTTCTCCTGTATCTATATGGCACCAGTGCCTGAGAGGCAGAACTGAAAGTGCTGCACACATCTTTTGGAAGAATCAACACTTGACAGAGTATCCAGAAATGTGCCAGAAGTTATACAGCACCAGGCTGAACCAAAAATTCCTTGTTGCTATGGTTGCCACTTGCTCTAAATCTCTTTACTACTCCTTGTTGAACAGCAGCATAGGAGAATAAAAACATACACAACACTTGTAATTGCATGGTGCATATTTTAACATTTCTCTTTTGTGGCTGCTTTAAATTATGCAGTAATATTGCTGGCATGTTTCTCCAGTCCCTCTTCCCTAAGAGGATATATTTTACAGTGCTGAAATTTGACACTGGGTGTAAGAATCACACATTTGAATATTTTTTCCAGTAGCGGATGTGTCACATGCAATGTATTACAACTCAAGCTGTAAAAATTAAGTGGCATTTGCATTCATTAAGCATACATGAAATCTAATTCCATTAGGTCCAGCAGCATTAAGGTCTGTCTGTTGCTGCTGATGTTACAGCTTAAGGATGTTATATCTTCTGGCTAGATTCTGTTTCATAACCTAATAAAGCCAGGAATTACACCCTGGCTTGATGCCTTTGCAAATCCAGCTCAGCGAACATACAACATGAAAGCTGTAGATGTAAATTATTTATATTCATAATTGTCCAAAACATTAATTTACCAAAAAAGGTTTAACAGATTAACTACAGGCACCATGCCCACAGCAGAACTAATTTAAAAGACAACAATATGATTTGCTGAAGCCAAGCCTCACTTCTAATCTTCCTGCTTTGTTACAGATATGATACAGAAGAACTGTTAACATTTCATCAAGGCTATTTAAAGGATCAAAAGCTTACAGTTACATTTCAGTCAACTTCCCAGAAATGCTGATCTGCACAATCCCCCAGGAAAATCAGGGATATTTCACTTTCTAGATCTTGATGGTTTTAGCTGACGTAGAAATTAGGTAAAGAAAAGGAAGGTAAAATGCGAAACAATTTTAGTTGCGACTTTTATAATTTATTCTGCTGAAAGGACAGTTTGGGTGCAGTACTACAGTACAACCAAATCATGTGGACAAATCACTTCAGTCTTCATGTAGTCTGACAGAGGACATCATGACCAAGAACATCAGACTGCACTCTTAACTACTCTGAAAATCAGTCTATCCATTAAAAAGCATCAACCAAATTTTTATTGGCACTTTCTGTGAGATGGATCCACATACCAGTGTAAGTTTTCATACAAAGTCCTTAATTTCCAACTATCAAATTAACAAGGGCTCAGGAATAAAAGCACTTACCTTCCAAAGCCTTTAATTACTTCTCTGATTTGTAATGGCATCATCAGACTAGTCCTCCTATTTGAAATACCACAAAATGTTTATTTCTAATGAGCTGGACAACAAACGTATTTCCATTGGAATGCAAGATAGGTTTTACTTAATTCTGTATAAATGATTCCTTATTTTCCTGAAGTAACTTCCCAGTGATCCGAGATGTTACTTTTCAGAAATCAAAGTTCTCAGCTGTATCCACAACATAATTTCAATGATGTAAGAGTCTACCACAGGCAAGAAATTATTATTTTTGCCTTTTCAAGGACTTTTTATGGGAAGTCTTATCTTCATCTTATTTAAAAACAGGCTGTTATATGAAAATATATGATTTTTCATAAGTTATATGAAAATATAAAATGAAATAAAACTCATAGCAGCTTTGCTTCCATTTCCAAAGTGTTCTGTCATCTCTTTAAAAAAGTCCCTTAAATTGCAAAGATAGCCTTTGAAATTCTTCAGATAGACGCTAAATCACCTATATCTTTCTTCACAGTCAATGTAGAGAGATAAGAACCTTCAGAAAACAAAGCTCATCTTAAAATAGGTGGCTTAGATAAGAAAGCTGAGACATTTTGGAGGTCATTGTTTCCCTCTAGGAAAGCATGCATTGGACAGCTTAGATTTCAGGCCATGGTGATGGTGGAGGAGAGTGATTTTTAATGGGTGCTTATGGCCCAACATAGGAAACTGCCCTTCATTTACAGAGTGCACTTACCTTCCTTTTTCTCTTTCTGACCCAGCACCGAGCTTCTCTCTGTAACAAGAGAAGCATGTTTTATGTAAATCACTTCCCAGTGGAGTCACTCATTATTAATGCAGACAGCTCAAAAGGGAGAAACCCGTGGCATTTAGCATCAAGAACTGTTAATGAAAATGTCATTAAAAAAGCCAATCTGCAAACCATGAAATGGCCTGACTGCCTTTTTCTTTTTTTTTTCCCTGTCTTACCTCTATGTACATTTCCCTCAAGTCAATCTTTTTTTGCATCAAGTCACAGCTTTACCTGGAAGGGGTGTCAGTTTCTGGCAAACAGGTCATATTTGAGCGGAGGCACTAATTAAACATTGTGGAAATGTGTCAGAAATACATTAGGTAGGTATGGGCCTAAATGGCAAGGCTGAGGAAGCAGGGACTCCAATAACTGGCTCTAGGGTAGGCAATTTCCAGCAGCACTGATCTGGAAGTTAGAATGTAGCCCCTGGTTTACAGGTATTTTGCAGAGTTGATGACTGAGCATCTCACTCCCTTAGATCCTTCAAGTTCTCACTGCTTATGAACTCACATTGTTCAGTGGAGTGTCTTTCTAGTTGCATCTCTATCATGGAGATTTACTTAGCTGATTCAAAAAGCCTAATCCAACAATTATGCTAAAAAATTCCTTACTCCTTCATACCATTTATATCTCAACATAATGAACTACAATAACTAGAAGCAGTTGCTTGATAAACTGAGTCAAACTGAAAGTGAGCACCCCTTTTTCCTCTGTTTCCTGAGGACTTTCCATTTCCACATTTGAATGTTGAGAGCTTTCCTTTGGAAAAAGCAGCTATTGCTGTCAGGGAGAGGTCACTCTGCTCTGGATGCACATGTGCTGGTCGTGGCTCACATTCCTAAGCTATAAGGGAACATTTGGCTTTCTCCTTAATTCTGAGGACTCTCAAGATCTGCATTGTGTTCACGTGTTTATATTAAACCAAAATTTTTTGTGGATAAAGTCAGTGCCTTTTATCAATACCCAAGATTTTAGGCACACAGAAGATGAAGAAAGTATGTCTAACAGTCTGTCCATTTTTTTTTTTTCTATAAACATTATTGGTCTGTTAAAAATACTACTATCCTACTTGCAAACCTTATCTCCCTTATGACCTGACAGAATTATGGCTATAACAGCCTAATATCCATAATCATAAGATCATAGAAGGGTTAAGGTTGGAAGGGACCCCTGGAGGTCACCTCGTCTGCCCCACCTGCTCAAGCAGGGCCACCTAGAGCTGGCTGCCCAGCAACATGTCCAAACAGCTTTTGAGTATTTTCAAGGATGGAAACTCCACAACCTCCAAGAGCAATCTGTGCCAGTGCTCAGTTACCCTCACAATAAAAACATGTTTTTTGATGTGCAGACACACATGTTTAAATATACTGTTTAAACTGTATATTGACCCTTATTTGTGCTCAGTACTCACCATCCTGGCTTGACAGTACATTCCTTTTCTCACCAGCTTGGAAACGGATTCAGGCTTTCACACAGCACTATTACAACACACCTGGTGGCAAGAGGGGAAATTAGAATGAGCCTGTTTTTTCTCAGCATAGAGTGGCAATTCAACACAATGTGGCAAAAAATGGCAAAAAAAACCAAACAAAAAACTAACCAAACAAAAAAACCAACACCATTTCCCCATTCTGCAAAGAAGCAGAAGCACAGGGGGACTAACACCAGCATAAGTCTGTTCCCCCTCCCCCTGTTACTGTACTTGGCAAGAAAAAAGGAAGAGTACTGAAAATGTTCACACCAGGCAATAATAGACTGCCAGCGATGGGCAGGGAAAAGCAAAGCAAAGCTGTTTCTTGCTGAAGTGTTAAGAAATAAATGAAAGTCCAACAGACAGACAAAACGTAACCAGCATTTCGGAACACTGCTCTTTTTGCCTTTGAAACAGGCACCCCCGTTTGGCAGCCAGCACTTGGGGAGGTCACTAGCACATCCTGGCTGCCATGGGATGCCCATGGGACAGCCAGCAGTGCTGCCGGGTAGCCTGTAGTGATTTGCTGCAGATCATCCCTGTAACCAACTGCCATTTATTGTGCAGGACACATACAACGTTATGCCTCAGTGGAGGTACTTCACTGTCATGCCTGATCAAAAGTGTCGCCTTGGAGCAATCTTAGCTTGAGAGAACCCCAAGCAGTTTTATAAGTAAGATGTCACCCCAAGGTGACACTTGAAAGGAACAACATTAAAGTGTACTCATCTCTCTTGTGTCCCTGGCTACTTCAGAAGCACACAAACAAAGCCTAGCTCTTCTAGATGGTACTTGGAGAATAAAAGGACCCTTATGTCCTTGTTCATGTTTTATTAGTGCTTCCTAAGTAGAAAACTAACTAAAAATGCTGACTCTAGCCAGGAGCACTGGAGTTTTAAGTAAAGATAGTTAAGTAAAAGGTTTATTTTAAGTATATCTAAGATAAAATCTGTAAGCTAGTGAGCTCACTCTTTCTGAAAGCCACGGAGAAACCAGTGGCCCAGAAATGACACTTCAGGCCTGATCTCAAGGCACAGACAGAGCCATTACACAGTAAGAGTCATATACTCATGCACACACGCAGGCAATCACCCTGAGCAATGCAAGCTGTAGTCCCCCAAAGATTTTATTTCAACTCCAAGGAAATGCTTCCAGTACCATGGAGGTGCAGAGCAGAGATGCCTGAGCCAGCTCCGGAGCCAGCAAAAGTACAGCAGTACAGGGCAATACAGCATCTGCACTGAGACGCCTGGCTGACACAAGCAAAGTGCAGGTTTTCCATATGCAGGGCTGAGGCACCATGCCATCTCTGCACCACACTGCTCCTGTTCACTACAGAGATGGTCTCAGTGTGGGGGGAAGGAAATGTTCTCTCCTTGAATCCACTACATGCAAAGAGCAGACAGTCCTTTCGCAATATTATTCTGGTCAGTTCTTACAGCATTACTGCCAAGACCACGCTTTCTTACTCCTTGATTCAGTCTGCCTACAGCATTCTCGCTATTCTACCTAAATTGATTTTCTTCCCGTTGGTACAGGACCCATAAGCAGACAAACAGATTAAAATCTCTTTATGCTTTTGTCTTTTTCTTACTAGGCTTTTTTCTCATAAAAGTAAGGCTCAAGTGTTGTCTTACAGCCCTCTGCCAGCTCTGCTTCCATCTGCTGAAACCAGGAACACAAATCCGAGATGACGGTTGCAGCCAGCAGCCAAGAATGAGTTAAGCGAGCCTCTTGGGTAAAATAAAAAAATGCCACTTCTCTGTTAGTAGCTGAGATAGGAATTGTCTTGTGCAAAAGCACTTGGGATGGGGCTGCAGGTGTTATTTGTCTCCTCTGTCTGACAAACAGCTGAAGGGAAAGATTTGTTAAAAATTCATCAACCTTTCTCATTTCTTTAAAAAGCTGAGAAATCCCACACAGGAGGCCTCTCAGCAGACCTCTGCTCAGAGTCCTCAGGTGAGACTGAGGTGAGAAAACAAGCAGGGCAGCTTGCTTAGGAGCAAGAAGAGTTACACTTTTCAGATGGTATCCATTTGAAAGAAGCAAAGCAGGCCACCTCCTTTCCCAATCAGGTCAGCAGGAGAATCCCAGGTCTGTGCTATGCTGGGGGCCATCGCAGACACTGTAATGGCTTCTCGGCTTTTACAGTTGATGCAACTTAATCTGCTCATGTGGATCCCGCTAAAGCCACAAAAATTATGCCAGCCCCAAACCCTTCTGTGGCATCAAGTACTCTGAAAGATTTCTCTTAATTTGCTCTACTAAAAATGTAAGAAAATAGCTATTTCCTCTCCTTTTTCATCCACACGGAAGTGTAAAATTTTTATGCTTTGGAAATCCTCTTTCTTTCTACTACACCGTGCACCAGGGTCTTGTGTCCCAAAGTCCTCTGAAGAGCTGCAATATCAAGGATGCATATCAGATACTAGCAAGCCATATAAAATGGACCACTCTGAAAAAAAAGTCTTTGGAAACCTATTGAAGACTTTGCAATCCAAAATACAGTAGACCTAATTTAATTTTTCTGAGCTCTTTGAGAGATCCAGTGCTGCCAAACACTTAAGAGATGTTCATGAAGTTCTTCAATGAAATGTGCTGGGTTTTTTTTAATCAAGAAGTAGCAAACAACTGAAACAAGTGTTTTGTAGGGAAACATAGCAGCATTGCCAGAACTTCTGTCAGGAAAGATTTTTCACCTCTAGGGTGTGATTTATGGTCAAAACCTGAGAGAGGCTTAGAATTGACAATAGCCTAAAGCCCTGTGCTCTCACAAACCTGATCTTAGGACCCCTGTGTACTAGGCAGGTACTATAAATCACCAAGCTGTTAACTATCTACCAAAATCAGCCTTTCACTGTCACAGGTTGGCACCACTCCATTTTGCATAAAAACATTGCAGGCTGCAGAGGAGATCTCTGGTATTTCTGTGGTCAGAGCATTTTTCTGAAATGAGAGAGGTCAGCAGTGTTGAATCTTTTTCACCTGATGTCAGTTGATTAATGAACTGTTGGCAATGCTTAGCAAGGATCTTTCTGCATTTTTCCCCCTACAAATAGAAGGAACTTGGTTTCAGCTGGACATGGAACAGAAAAGGGTTTGGTTTTTTTAAACCTCAAGGTTGTGTACAAGTAGAAAATCATCTCTCACCCAGCTGCCAGAGGTGACTCATCCCTCTAAGACAGCAGTAATTTTCTTTTGGGACACTCAGTAGCTTCTAGGTGACCAGCAGTGCAGCACATAATGGGCACATCCTGACCTGTAGGGGCTTCTAAAGCAAGTCTAGATTAAATGAGGTTCCTTGGAGTTCAGGAGCAAAGATCCAGGTTTAGCATGGACTTAGAGGGAGAAAGCTGCAGCAGCTGAGCAGTTGCAGGTTCATACTTTGCCTTTCTCTTTACTAGGGCTCTACTGCTTCACGCTCAGGGGAAAGCAGGATTCAGGGACAAGACATTTTTTAAAAGCATTCTGCTTCTTATACGCAATGAACTGAAACATTTGTTGCAGAGAGGCCATACAATTTTGCAGATCTAGATCTCATTTTAGCTTTAAATTAACCCTGGGATATAACAGTTCATTCTAGTCTAGTGCTCCTGCTTTAACCTTACCACAAGTTAACTGCGGGACATCGTACGACCAGTTATTGTTTCATGTAACCAGCAATAAAACTACATACCTGGATCACTGCACACATATATCAACAATAGGACATGGTTTAGGAGCCTTTGGTCCTGCTGTTTCAGACATGAAACTGCAATGAAGCATAGCCACCATGTCAAAAGCTGCTTTTGGGGCCATGGTTTGGGCAAAGTGGCGTGTACCCAGGAGATCTCAGCTTTACCTATGCAAAACAGCTGTTTCTGAGTTTTGCCATTACAAATACAGTCTGTATATGTACATATGTGCATATCCCAGCTCAGTGACACAAGAGCAACTGCCTGTAGCCCAGAATTTTACCTTTGAGCCTTCCAGGATGGCTCAAAGGACAGGCAAAAGAAGCAGGCTACCTTCTGCAGCCTGTTGGCAACAAGGTATCTGCAGTCTGATTTGCTGTGTTTTCCCACATGCCCATAGCTGGAGGTCTATGTAGCAGTAACCTTCCCAAAGCTCTTGCTAGAACAGAGGAATTCCTCCTCAAGCCCAGGCCAACTCTCCTCTGCAGGTCCTAAGCAAGGTGCCTCTGAAATCGTCAAGTCTCAGGATCCACGAGCACCAGGAGGGAAACATGCAGTAAGACACTGGAACAGAGAAGCTGTGGCTGCCCCAGCCCTCCAAGTGTTGAACAGGGCTTTTAGCAATGCGGTCTAGTGGAAGGTGTCCCTGCCCATGGCAGAAGGGTTGGAACTGGATGATCTTTAAGGTCCCTTCCAACCCTTAAAACTACCCGCTTCATCTGTAGCAACAGTACGTTCTATTGAGAAAGTATTCTCTTTGCAGATTAAAAGTCAGCTACACAACTTGCTAGGATAGAATGAAACTGAGACCTCTCCAATAAAAATTGACCTGGGTCTCTAGGAACCTCCTGAAAATCTCCAGCTCATCAAAGCACTGAAATAGGTAGAGAGCTAGGAGAAAAAATGATGAAAGGAGATGCTGATCTACATTTTCCATTCAGTCCCCACCTACAAGGAAGAACATGTAGCTGCCCTAGCATTCCTCCAGCAATTACTTCTCCTTTTCTGGAAGACTTAAGATGGCTGAAGACCCACCATCCCTTTGGAAAGCCAGTGACAGTTGTTCTTCAGCTTTCACTCCTCCAAAATAACAGTTTTTGACTGGCTCTTACAAATATGAAATACCATTTTTCTTCTGACAACTTTCTGTGAACATGCAATAGCTCTTAAGATCTGGGAATTGGGCAGAAATCCTGTGGGATGTAAATGGTGCTGCCTTCATTTCAGGTGTGCTGGCGCTGACAGCTGACACGTACTGATAGCAAAAAATGAAATAATACAACTATGTTTATCCGCACATACTGTTTAGCTTGTGGCCATTGTCACAGTAGATAAAGCTCTCACATTCCATTTGCAGAGACAGGTAAACAGATTTAGCTTGAAATAAGAATATGAAGCACCTATAGTATTACCTGTGTCACAGACTGTATGTGTGCATATGTGCATGACAGACAGTGCTGGAATATTTTAAACACTAAACTACTGCATCCAGAGATTGGTAAATTAAATAATCATTCATTAGTTACCATAGTGATGCAGATGAAATCACAGTGAACAAAGAAGGAATGGGGATTGGGGGGCGGCAGGGGGGGAACAGGACAAATGCTGACAGGATCAAGGCCCTGTATTGATTTTTGTTAATATATTTTTATTTAGTAAAATCCCCTGACTGCAAGATCTTGTTCCATATTCATTAGCATTTCACACACCTGCAAAAGGAAACAGCAGATACCCTGATGCAGCCAGAAAGATCCAAATCCTGAGCTGGAGCAAATTGGTACAGCTCTATTGACTTTGTCAGAGAGCAGCCAGTTTATAGCAGCTGAGGATCTCACAGAAAAAAAACACACCATTTAATTCTCTTTAGCTTCTGCAGCATCTGAATCCTACTGCATCCCCTGCTACTTTATAACTTCTTGCAGTGCTCTCCAGTAAACAAGCACAGACTGGGAGAAGCTGGCATTTCCAAAGCCAGGAGGTTGGTCTGGCCATGTAACTGTCATTAATATCAATGGCAGCTATACAGCTCAGTCTTACAGTCAGCCTTGAGAATCTCATCAATAATAACTCCTTTGCCCTGGATAAGACAAACAGCATGGGGTTAAGAGCACTGCTCATCAGGCAGGGTTTAAGCAGAGGGGCACATGCCACCTTGCCCAGGCCCCTCAGGTAGTGCTGCACTCAGCTGTGTCACCCGGACCCCCGCAGCACCCAAGCACAAAAGCAGCAGCATCCATCTGTAGGAAGTTAAATGAGAGGGAGAAAGCAAGAGGAATCTTGCCTCCTCTGGGTCACTGGCAAACATGCCCATGGCCAATTGCCTGATGATTAATACTAAGTGACTGGCCTGCTGAAAGACCAATAAAAACTTCTGAATTTATTTCTGCACGCGTATTTGGATAGAAGAGAGTGTGCAGATACATGGAAACTGTGCTGAAACTTGTAACAAGGTTTGGGCTAGAGGATAGGCTCTTCCCCAAACCCGGGCAAACTGCCTCAGCCCTGCCCTCTGCTTATGTTCCCTCTCCCTAGCTGGTAGCATTGGGCAGATGAGTGCCTGGCCTGCTACCCTGCACTGTAGACCAGCAGCAAGGGAAGTTTGCACCGAAACACCAACGCTAACACCTCACATGGTTACAGGTCTCTTTTTTTACTTCACCACCTCTTATTTGCCAGTGATAAACTATGACAAGGGGGCAGACGACTGGATGCAACAAACACAAGACAGACACCAGGGTGCATGTGTACTACTACATACATGTAGTACATACATGTACTACCATGGAGTAGCCTTAGAACAAATCCCCACCACAGCCTGAGTTTGTTGCTCTTTGGGCTTCTGACACTTCTCCAAAGCCAGTGTAAATCTCTGAAAGCTGCAACTAGTGTCAGCTTTTGGCTAGTGATTCTAAACAAAGTCCATGTCAAATGGGTGACCTTCTTCAAGAAGTCAAATATATCTCCCACATATCAGAAATACTATGTAGATGCTTCAAGAAAAATCAATACCATCGTAGTGGCAGAGGTGAAGGTAGGAAACTAGGCAGCATCAGGCTCAGAGGTCTGTCTGCAGTCCATCCTCACAGCACCTGAATGTTTCTGCCAAATGACCATCACTGACTACTACAGCCATTATCACTAGTCATTAGGGCCAACAAAGTCCATTGTGCGAATGAAGCTGGGCATTCTCCTCTGAGCTGCATTTCCAGATACGCCCTGCAAGATCAGGCACTCTCCAAAATGCAGAAGCAGAAAGCCAGGCTGAGCACCCTTATCCCAGCTCTAAATCAGATTTGTAAGAAGGAAAGGCCATAGAGGCATAAAGGAAGCCCCCAGATATCCAGTGGCTACTCCTATTGCAAATGGTGCAAGATGCAGCTGTGAGTACCCCAGCCAGCAATCAACAGGCACTTACAGATGAGCCCAAGACGGAGGTGCAACACAAGGCTCTGCGCAGTTCAACTGAGGCTGCTGGAGTACGCTGATGAAAAGACTATTTTCTGCAGCATGAGCTAAGCATTGGGAGCCAAGCCGCCTTGCTGCACTTCAAATAGCAAGTTAGTCCCTCTTCTTACACTATTAACCAAAGACATCTGCTCAGTCATGTCTTAAATCCCTCAGCATCACACAGCTTTTGTTTAAAGGGCCAGTGTTCTCTAGCCCTTTAGTTAAGTAGGTATTATTAAATCTACTTAGACATCTTGAACACAGTAAATAATGACCATCTTTACATAGAAACCTTGAAGATAATCCCACTAGAAATGACAAACCTGTTTTACTGGAGGTAAGAGAAACACTATCAAGCTTTTTCCTAGTTCAGTTTAAAAAAACCCCAGCAATACCCACTTCATTGCTATGATGTGAGCTGTGAAGGGAAAAAAGCTTATGTTTACAAATAGTATTTTGTGTTACATTTTAGCTGATTGTAAAGACTCTATACACAGCCTAAATCCTGTAAGCGGACCTCTGCACAGAAGCGAACAGTTTGAGGTTGCTGGTCTGCATTTTTTACTTTCTATTATATGTGTAAGTGGCTAATAGCCTTAAAACAACATCTTTGCACTCACAGCACTCTGAAAAGCACAAAATCCTGAAAACATGGTTTGCCTCCTCTCTCACTTCCACAGGCACTATCTGGGAGTAATGCTGCTGAATACAAGAGGAAAGAGGCACTTCCTGTGTGCTCCTGTGGCTGTTCTGCCCATCCCACCCTGCAGACATCCATCGCTCCCAAGGGATGTGGCCTTTTACCAGGATTCACATCTCTGGCAGAACACCCTCCTCCCCCTCCTCCACAGTGATCAGGCAGCAGCAGATTAAAGGTCCCCCCATTTCCCTTTGCAGCAAAGCAAACACCTCTCCACATCAGACATGCTGTTCTCCTCAGGCACCACTAAAGCCTGGGCTGTGAACACTCTTCCCCCACATGAGACGTGTCCCGGCGCTCTTACTCTGTGAAGTCATACAATGGAACTGCATATGGGGAGCACGTTGGCATTGTTAAGGTTAATAATACAACAACAGAAAGCACAATTACAGGCAAACAGATTCTAATGGTTGCTTGAGCAAACGATACAAGCAACATATTGCAAATTGGCCTTCAGTGTGCTTTAGCAGGGTTGTCATCATCATCCTATTTTCACAACGAGTAGTATGCTATCTCTGATCCTGGGAGATGTGATACTTTCTACAGAGACTCTCTGAATGTAACTGTTGTACACATAAGACTTACTCTATAGCTTACTGTATACCCTAAGGTACTGCTGGGTGCATCTCCTGCAGCTTTGCAGCATTCAGACAAGGGTGTGATGTGGTTTCATCATCACATGTGTCTTGTCTTTGACTTCCCAACCAAATGAGCAGCTACTGTCTGCAGGTGATTGGCAGCAAAAGGCCTTCAGTGTAAGGCATTAATTGCTTTAGCACCATGCACTGAGAAGGCACCGAAGAGATTCCCCTCCTCATCCAATACCCAAGGCGGAATGTTTGAGTTCTTCACTTGCTACTCCTGTTTCTGGACCTTTTCAGTAGCGGTCATGACTTCTTGATAGTTTTGCCTGATGAAAGCCTTTGACAAAAGCAAGCGTCACAGCAAGTGCAGTGGTGAGCCACGGCTTTCATATGTACGTTAACCAGCCTTTATAGCATTATGGGGCTTGGATGACACAAGAGTAATTCCGTTAAGCTGCAGCGAACTGCACAGATTCTGTACTATACATCAGAATACAAATGAGTGTGGGATTGAAAGGTGAACATCCAGAAAGCA
Organism: Psittacula echo; assembly: GCF_963264785.1. Lineage (NCBI taxonomy): Eukaryota > Metazoa > Chordata > Aves > Psittaciformes > Psittacidae > Psittacula > Psittacula echo. Next base: position 29,872,992 of record NC_137738.1, on the reverse strand, counting down.
GCCAGCTCCACAGCATCCCACAGCACATGGTTAATACGGAAATGCTGCTGTGCATAAGACATGGGCAACACTCTGCTGGGGACAGTGCTGCTGGGACCACCATGTTGGGACAGTACACCGTGAAGCAAAGCCTTTCCAGCCAGACAAGCATTTATGCACAACTTAATGTGTAAGTGAGAATTTGGGACAGCTTGGAGTGCTGAAGAATGTCACATTTCTGCTGCAGATAGCCAGATTTGCCCACAAGCAAAATTCACTCAGAGACATACACAAAACGAGTTTGCTTTTCCCTCTGATAACACCCCCCTCCCCATATAAGAGGAATCTCTGACTTGTGTAAATCTGCCTTTGAATGAATCTTAATGTCTCTGAACTCCTTAGGAGCTGTTTTGAAAACCTGACTTATTTAAAAGTCCTACTTTCCACCAAGCTAACAGTTGTCTTATTTAGAAAATGACAATAGACTCAGTATCTATCCACATTTGCAGTCTCTAAAGAGAGCTACTGAATAAATGCAAGTATTCTGCTTTGTTGGGGTTTTGTGGTTTGTTTCTTTTTTAATTTAGCATTTTCTACAGAGGCTTAAAAAGTATCATCTACTATAATATGGAATCTTGAGATGAACAGAACAGGATAGCACGAAATCAAACATTTCTGAGGTTAACTTGGATGCATTTATTGGATTTCTATTTCTAGGCTTCAATTAGAGTAACATAATTTGTAAAAAGCTGAACAGGTAATCAAATTGCAATCAGCAAATCTTCTTTGAAAAAAGGAGACAGAGAGAGAAAAGATTTAAACAACAAGCTTTACAGATAGGAGAATGAAAGTAAATTCACTTCTACAGCCCCATGGGAAAATATAGATGTAATCAATTCAGGGTAAAATTTAATTAAAAGAGCAATGGGATGGGGGACAAAATTCAGGTATATAGGAAATCTTTGAGAGATACTCCTGTGAGGACAGAGTACGATCATTGTTATTCTGCTCATACAGTTGAATCATATCAGTAAGCGATCCATATACATGCATCATCCAACTTACACAGGAAAGAAAATAGACTCATCTTCTCCCCATACCCAAGTAACTCCCAGCTTAGAGGGGTTAAAAGACCATAACAACTGCTTGATAGCATTCCAAATATTTATGTGCCTATCCCCCAAATAGTATCTGGTTTATCAGTTCTGTTTTATCTAAATCTTAACTGCTCAGTGGCCTGCCACATAATTTTGGTTGAAAATTACCTAGAAATTAAGCATAATAGTAATTATAAAAGAGAGTGAGAAAGAAAAGGAACACTCAGGGTTTTCTTTAAAACGCAGTTCTGAGCTCCCCGAGAAAGAACTATTCAGTAAGGCACATAATTCATTATTAAAGACAAACTTGTAACTCATAAAGAACATTAAGTTAATGTACACTACAAACAGCAAATTATGTAAAACTGCACCAACTATTATATACTTATTATAATCAAAAGATTATACAATTCCCTGAGAAAACACTTGAGAAATGCTAGCCACTGAAAGATGGTGTGAAGAAATGACATGAAAGAAAACAAAAATGGACAAGAGTCTGATGTAGCTTAGGAAGTGTTACATTTCATTTGAGAAGTATGCAAAAATCAAGCACAGAATACCAAGAGGTAAATTAATTAAATTCTTCATTGCAAAGTGCAGATTATATACTGCATTTTATTTACCGGTCTTTTCTCTGCTAGGGCACTGCAGCACATGATGGACCAAATCCTCAGCCAGGGACAGTTGTTACCAGCCCATGACTCAGCTCAGGTATCAGCACTGCCCAGGGGAATGCTGAGAGTGGACCAGCACCACATACAAACCAAGAGCATTCAAACAGAAACAAAAGGCACTTGGCAGGTGAGACAGATACCTCCAGTGATCTGGAAACTGCACACAGCACCTTTGCAGCCATGCTACAAGTCCAGACGATGGCCAAGCAAAAAAAATTAGGGTTTTAAACTTCCACCTGAGCAGAGGACATTTTGTCAGGTTAGTAAATACAGCATTTCATCACTCACAGTAGTGAGAATGTGCAGGAAAGTTTTCACAAGGCTGGTTGGTTCTGCCAACTGTGTGAGGTCACTCACAGTATGCTACTCCCTGGGGACTCTTGCAATGCAGAAACAAGCACAGCCAGTGGTCCAAGTCCTATCCAAAGAGGACTTTTGTGGTCACTGCCCAAAATATAAATAGCTCCTACCCATCACTGCCACCCCCTGCGGGCTACGAACCCCTCAGTGTACCACTTCCCTGCTCCTTCCCTGGTATTTAAAGTGACAGAAGCGAGATTTAGATTAGATATTAGATGAAATTCAAAGGTCCCTTCCAAACCCAAACTGTTTATGATTCTATCATTGGGAAAAAATTCTTCACCATGAGAGTGGTGAGACACTGCTAGAGGTTGTCCAGAGAAGCTGTGGCTGCCCATCCCTGGAAGTGTTCAAGGCCAGGTTGGATGGGGCTTTGAGCAACCTGGTCTAGTGGAAGGTGTCCCTCCATATGGCAGAGGGTTGGAACTAGATGAGCTTTAAGGTCCTTTCCAACCCAAACAATTCTGTGGTTCTATGATTCTATACCTGTGCCTTTAGAGAGGCCTCCAGGTCATGCTGTAGCATGCAACTGCAGGAGGAGGGAATTTGTGGGTGAGAACTACCCTGTCAACAACAGACCTGTTTTCCAGATAAATACAGAGTTGTCTAAAGAGTAACCACCATGATTTCAGACAAACTAAACACAAACAAACAAAAAAACCCACCAACCCTAATTTCAAAACAGTGCAGCTTTACTGCTATACAACTGTGACTCCTGCACGTACTGGAGTTCTGCATCTACATGTGTAGAACTGGCCTGTGCCCTCACTGTACAAGAACAGGTTGCTCAGTGATGGGCTGTAGGGAAACCTTGAGGCTAGGTAGCGAGAAACACAGTGTCATAAGGAGAAAGTAAAAATGAAAACCAAGGAGAACATCTGTGTTATGATGATAATGAAAAGACTTCTGTTCATGTCTTCTTGGCAGAGGTTTCCAATTTTCAGAAGGAAAATGAGAGAATTTGCAGAAGAGAGATTAAAAACTCTCGTGTTGATTGATGCAAGGAAGACATTGTTCTGTTTTGCTTAAATAGCCTTTATAAAATGTTCATTGCCTATCAACTGATGTATTAATTATTAATAGGGGGAAAGCAGCAGGCAGCAGCACTGTATTCAGTTTGATTGAGGGTGGAGAAATGCCCTGGCTTGTACCACCAAATGGAGAAGTGCCCAGTCCTTGGGAAGCTGTTCTAAATGCAAAATCATTTCTAAGGGGAAATTTCTACATGAAAGGTAAGAATAAATCCTGTTCCTCTCTCCTGAGTAAATGCATATGCTACAGGGCTTTTACCTCAGCTGAAACACTGTATCACATTAACATGCTTTCTTAAACTAGTATTCTAGCTGCTAGGAAAACAAAAGTGAAAAACAAGTTAAAAGCACTCAAAAAGAAATAAACAGCAAAAAACCTAACAGCCAACAAGGGTTCTAATACAAAGCAGAAGAAATACATAGAAAATGTAGATGTATACAAATTTTGCTGGAAGGTGGCTGGAATTATGGATGTGCTGGAAGAGCCACAGCCAGGTTTTGCTTAAAATCAGATTACAGTTCAGTGTGGCGTGGGTTAAACTGTGTGTTACAGAAACCTCTAAAGATCTGAGACCTAAATAGAAAAATATCATTACACCAGCTATATGTAAGAAATTTTGCCAGCGTGGCAAAATGTTCAGCTGAATAGAAAGCCGAGGTGTATGCTGTGTGCATGCTGGATGAGACCTGAGCGTTGCCCAAACTGAGATCTATTTTGAAAGTTCATTCCTAAAGACAACACTGGAGATGGTGTTTTTTCCAACCTAAAAAAACATTCTATTGATTTTCTTCCCTTTAAAGAAATCACATGCCTACCACATTTCAAAGGAAACTGTCCATCCTGCAAAAGCCCTTGTTTTTCTGATGTTTCTTTTCCCTGGGTCTCAGTAGGGGTGCAGCTACACGCTTGAAATGTGTATACAGCAGGCCAGCACATTGCTCACCCACCGCATAGTCAAAACCCCTGCAGGCAGCAGGCTGGCCTTACTGCTAACAGCAACTGCAGAATGAGAGATTTAGAAGTGCTAGTGAAAGCCCTGCACAAGAAACTGAACAATTTTTCGCACTAAAGGAAAGGAATCTGTAAGCAGGTGCATAATTACACATCATGGTTCACACACAGAGTCCCACCTAAACTTCTGGCCTTCCTGTCCTTCTCTTCACCCTAAAATATTCCTATTTTTTTTTTCTTTTTTCTCTTGTCTTCTCTACACTAACTGTGTTCTCGGCCCTTTGAGTAGATATGCAAGATCTACTCCTGACCTACTTTTCTACTGTTACTCCTGCAGCTCTCATCAGGAAACTTGGCAGAACCAAAAGGCTGAGTGGCAGGGCAATGAAGTCCTCTAATGAGCAACATCAGTAATCAAACCTACCCTGGCCTCACCCTGCCCTTGTTTCAGTTTCTTTGACATACAGGTCAGGAGCAAGCTCTCAAAGGAAGAAGACTGATCTCCTCGATGAGGCAAACATTCCAGAGCCAAGCTCTTGAATTTAACCAGAATAGCAGCCCATGGAGGACTCTAGGAGCAAGCAAGGCCATTTTGAACTTTTAGGGAAGAAACCAAACTCACTCATCCTATTTGGAGACCTACAGCTGTGAGCAAAACAACTGATTTGGTGTATCACTCTTGGAAGCTGGTAACATGACAAAATTTAACAATAAATGCAAAGATACAGCCAAGGACAAGACTTGAATATCATACTTGTCCGAAGAGGTAACAAAGACAGAGACAGTGAAAATAAATAGGTTTGGGTTTCCTTCTGCTCATTTACTTTTTGCATCTGGCAGAACTCTGCTGCTTTTCACTCTTTCATCTCTCGGCTGTTCTCCATCCCTGCAAGACAACTGATACATCAGGTGCCCACGTGTTCACACAGCTCCCCCAGGGCTCTGACAGGCCTGTACACCAGCCAAGAGAGGCACCCCATCAGCCAGAAGCAGGACTTGCAGCATGATTAGTATGTTTTATCCTTGCTGAAACAGTCCTTTACAAAGCTCCACCGACCTTCACCATTCCTAACTAATAAAGGGAAAAAAACCCTAAGAAACTGCAAGGAATTTTAACAAGAGAAGTCAGTGCATGCTCTTTTTTTACAGGGTGTTATACTAGAAACTGAAATCTTTTGCAACTTAAAAAGCAGCTAGACATGGAGCATAACCAACACCAATACTTCTCACACTGAGAAAGCTTCAATTCCAGATCTGGAGCTTTACATTATCTCTGGTCTTCACACATCCTGTTGCAGCATCAGGGCTCCAGAAGGTGTAAGTACTGGCATGATATAAAGGAAAGGTTTTGGCTGTCTGGGCAAAGTGGATGTTTCCAGCTTCCCTAGTATTCTTGCTAGGTTACAACTGTAGGTAGAGTACGACACGGTTTATTTTCTTCAGGCAAACACAGAATATGTGAAAGTGGCCAGACTTACTGCTATAGAACTAAAGTACATTTTCATCCACAGTATAAGTAGACTCACTGACACCATGAGCGGCACTTGGTCCCTAAATTATACTAATAAATATCTCAACCCTGACACGAAGGGAGTACCTCTCAGTGACGTGCAGAATTTTTGGCCAGAAGGTCCTATTATGATAATTTAGCTTCCTCTCCTGAATAGTGCTGCCAGTGTTCATTCAGCCTTTCAAGAATACCAGCAGAAGAACCAATTAATTTTGTTTGTGATGGCAGTGGCTGTTTGCAGAATGCCACCTTTTGCTTACTAATGACTTCAGAACAGCAGTCCCCTTCTCTGGGCCATGCCCTTAAGCCCTCCTGGGGCCAAGAACAGCCTTTGGATGCCAGCAATGGAGTTACAGAGCCAGACTTGAACCTGTGAACAACCGCTGAAACTCTCTGTAGGAGGTTACTGGTTCTCAATATGTGATCCAATATGTTAGTGACAGAATATCACGATCAGCTATTTTCTCTTAGCTGGCTTTAAGTACCTGCAAACTGTGATCTCCTATTCCAGAAAGAACACATATTCATGGAGCTGTTACAAAATCATAGAATCATAGAATAGTTTGCATTGGAAGGGACCTTCAAAGGTTATCTAGTCCAAACCCCTGCAACGAGCAGCGACATCTTCAACTCTACCACGTGGTTGCTCAGAATCACATCCAGCCTGGCACTGAATGCCTTGAGGGATGGGGCATCCACCACCTCTCTGGACAACATGTGCCAGTGTTTCACCACCCTAATTGTAAACAATTTCTTCCTTACGTCAAGCCTGAATCTCCCCTCTTTTAGTTTAAACCCTCACCTCTCGTCCTCTCATAACAGGCTCTGTTAAAAAGTTTAGCCGATAACCTCACCTATTTAAGCTATTACTGTCTGCTTTTTGCCTGTGTGATTTCAGAGGAGTTTCCAACACACTTCACCACATCTATGCAAATATCCTGCCACAAATTATATTGATGATATATCCTCCAGCCTGCAGATCAGATAAGATCACAGCTCATTGTTAAAGATCTGCCTTTTATACAATCAGAGACTGTGCCAAACAGCAGTACATTACAAAGCAAAGCCTTTGTTTATAAAAGAAACAAATAACCCCCCATTGGAGATCTTGTTGTGTACAAGGGAAATTATAGGAGTAAAATTAGACTAGTATAGTTTAATAATTAAGGTTATAGTCCCAGGATATACTTTTTCATGACCCCCTTAATCTTTTCTCACTGCGATTTAAGATAGAATATTTTATGTTACGTTGGGTCAGTTAAGGGCATAAACATAGTCATGAGGGACACAAGTTTCACCAGTGCTCCCTTAAGGTATCAGCATCTATCAGGTGCCTGTGCTTGTTGGCATGCTCAGAGTTGAGCTAATCACCAGATCTGGAAGGAGGAGGCTATCCTCTTCCAGATTAGCTCTCAGAGATGCTGGTTTTCATTTGTCTTCCTCTGCAGCGTAGTGCATGGTCCAGAAGCATCTGCAAATGTCACCCAGCAAATCTCTTGCTAGCTGAGAGGACTCAGAAATGCCCTTGATCTCTCCTGTTCTCCTCCTGTGGCACAATTACTGTGGCATTTGTCTTCTAGCATGGTCTTGGAGTCTGTTGTGAAAAGCCTGGAAATGTACAGCATCCTGGGACAAGATGAGCAGCAGTGCACAGGACCGCTCACGTGCAGACTGCCTTTCTGCAATTTGTGAGGCACTGACTGGATGACTCCAGTGGTGCCCTTCAGCCCTCTATCTTTAGCTCGCCTGTGTGGCCAATCCCTTCCTCTGGAATGAAAAATGTGCAAATGTGACTAGGTTGCATCCCCTAAGCAGGATGTATGCATACCTTAGAGTGGAGATGGGCAAACTGGGAATATGTACAAATGAGAGGAATAGAGAGTGAAATGGAAGCTGCAGCAAAGTTGACATCTCTTTTGTGCAGCATGCTTCTCACACCCAGATTTGAGGAGTGAATTGCATACAGTCATCCTTTCTCACATGAACTATCCCACCAGCTAGACGCTCCTATGCTGTTCCAGGTTGCAGTGCCACGTTCTTGGTGCGCTCAGGAGAATGGGCCATTTTGCGGTTTAAGATCAGTCTACAAAAGCACATCTGAGTTTTCAGAAAGTGCTTTACCCCCTGCCTGCTTGCAATGATACAGATAACTTTCAACAGAAGTGAGAAAGTATTGGGGGGAAGGAATCCTCCCCTGAGAATTTCCAGTGTTAGGGCCTTCATGAAAGATGTCATTATAAAGAAATGAATGAATGCATTTGTCAGCCTCTGGGAGTTTTCAGAGTGGCTTCTATTTTTATCTCTTTTTATCCCTTGAAGGAACTGAGAACTAATATTTGCAATGCCTGACTGAGGATATTAATGTTTTCAAAGAGCTGCCATTCCTTCCAGGGCAGGAAATAAGAGTAACCTGCTTGGGTTTTTTCACTGGTTTGTCTCTCGAAACGACATTTCTGCAACTGTGATGCCAGTAAGATGTGCCTGCAGGACCATCCAAGCCTTCCTGTCTATTTATCTGGTATCGAACCTTAACAAATCTGAATGATGTGTGACCAGCTAATACATGTCCAAAATACACTCCTTTCTCTTTTTCCCTTGCAGTATTTTTGCTATGCTATGCTATGCACTATTGTTTAGTCTGGACTTACAGACAGCCCAGAGACCATAGGCTCATGTAAAGTCATGATACATGTTTACTGAAGATAAAATGCTGAGGTGATAGAAAAAGAAGGCTGAAAAAAGATGGTTTTGGAGCAGAAAAATCTCACAGCTAACTGTTATATTGGTACCAAAGTCTCCGAGTGTAATGACTTGACTGCCTGGAGCAGAAATATTTCTATTTATAGTCAGTAGAGTAAGAAATCATTAGTCCAGTTACCGGTACGTTCATGCCTCGTACAAGCATCCGCAAATATGAGAAGGCTTTTTGAAAAATCTTTACCCGCTACTGCAATACTAGATGAGACCTGTCTAAAAGGCTGTTGGTGTTGCATTTGATGAAGCAGATGGGTCACTGCTGAGCACACACTATTGCCTTGCCAGAGGCGAGCTCTATTGTTAGAGCAACACTTCTGGCCTCCTTCATTGGCCCAAAGAGCAAACGATCAGCAGTGGAAATTGAGACTGGAGATCCCATCAAAAGGAGATGGGAAAGAGCTCGCTGCGTAAGGTTATATTAAGGACTCTCCCTTTATGGAGCAAAGATTTCATAGATATTTTCATTCATTACTTTTCAAATTTCACTCTTTGCGACGTGAAGCCATTACCAGCCTAGTCACGTGCTCACTGTCTCAGGGCTCAGTGTGCGGAAGAGGATGAGATACTGCAACCTCCGAGTGATCTGCCACAGAAATGCAGCAGGCTTGCATTTTCCAGAACTATTTCTTCTTGATTATTACCTCTGCAAAATTAAAATAAGCAATTTAAAGGCAAATTTGAGTTAGCATATTGAGGACAGTTTATTATTTATGAAATGGAAATCAGGATCTTGGATGACTGAACTCATTAAAGACCATTTGGAATAGTTCCCATCTATTGCTCTGCACAGTACCCGCACAACAAATAATTCACATGGTAATTAATGCCACGTCTCCTCAAACAATACCTGCTTCCGACAGGAACTGTTCAAATAGGAAATGCACAGAACTGCACTGAAATAGCAATAAGCTTAAAATACATACCATCCAAACCAGGAAACTTTGTGTTAGGGCAATCACAGCTGCCTCAGTAGACCTTACTGGGACAAAGACATCCCTGAATTAGCTCAGAGAAGGTCAGTGGAGTTAGACAAGGAAGTATTTTGGCCACATAGACATCTGCACTGGCATAGCTCTCATCTGACCTTGGGTCAGGGGCTCACTACAGACACCGCTCTGCCTTCCTGCCCACGCAAAGTACATGGTGTAACACAAGAGAAGCAAGCCTATTTTCCTCCTTAGCTTTACCCCACAGGGCTATTTGCATAGCAGTGAATTAAATAGTTTTCCAGCATTGCGACTACTTGTGAAAAGTTCCTACAGGCAACAGAGCCCTGGGATCCCCCAGACAGGACCAGACAAGGAACCGGCAGCAGGACAGCTGTGTCAGCACAGCAGTGCCGTGTCTGAACTAGCCTTCTCAAGAGCTGGGTTGATAATTAGCTCAGGCAGGCTGCCTGAGAGTGCCTGAGAGCCTGGCATGGCAACACGGCAAACTACGCAGAGGCACCGGCCTCTCAGAGCGTCTCCCCTTGTTCTGTAGTGCCCATTCCTGAAATGTGGGAAGGAGCTAGTGGGGTCTTGCAACAAGGAACTGCTCACTTTCAGCTGCTCTTCACTGCTTGTGAGGGGCTCCTGGCCTCACCACCAGGCTGTGGTACTACATTTCAGGGACAAGGAAAACAATCCCGATTATAGCCGCTTGCCATCACTCCTTGGGGCAGGGGCCTGTGAAGATGGCAGAATGTGCTCTGTGCATCCCAGAGATTTCTTCCCTTTCAGGGAGCACTTATGCACTCAGCACCTCTGTGAAACACTGGTCATGTCTTATGAGAGGAACTCAGGCACAAAGAAATTAGATCTTCCAGAAGAAACCTATGGCAAAAGAGAGAGCTGAATCTAAATGTACAGATTCCCACATTTATCATCCTAAAACACAGTTTATCCTTTCCTTCTAATCAATAAATTGATGTAGCTGGCCATGAGTTTGCCCTGTCCATACATTTAAGTTTCACATCACCGTCACCACCATGGTAAGTTAGAGTCAGAAATTTGCAGACATGGGCAGGTCACCAGTAGGAATTGCTCCATACTTGCCACCTGGCAGAGTATGAGTGAAGGGTACAGAGCTTGAAGGGATGAAGCATGCAGAGGGTCATCGCCGTTGAGATCCCTAGAACAAAGCTGTTTTAGCCAAGAAAAGGACCTCATCTTTACATTGGAAATCCCACTGCAGGCAAGCCAGAGAAAAGCATTTAATAGAGAGCCACCATGTAGTTGTGGAGAACAAGAAGGGACATGAAAAGTACAGGGCTAATGGGTTTCTCTTTTTCCTACCTCCACAAGCAGTTTCATACCTCCTGTTCACTAAGTGGGATGGAACATTTCTGCCCCCCTCCTACCAGGTGTTGGGTATCACTCAGCCTCATGCACAGCCAGGGAGGAATATCTAGTCCATCTCTGTAGCTCTGCATAACATCCCTGGCTCTTTTTGGTTTGCTCTCTCTAAAGGAGAGCTCCCAAAGCAGTCAAATTGATTTTAATTTGCTTTTAAACGGAAAAAGGGAAACAGCTTAGAAGTTGAAATGTGCAGTGAACAAAACAGCTGTACAGTAAACCTCCTGAAAAAACATACTTTACAATGGTAATTATGACAGATTAAATAACGAGTGTCATCAGTGTGATGGTACAATGCACACAATACTAAATGTTTCCTACTTAAATATTTGCAGACATCTCCAATTTTTTATTTTAATGAAAAATCATCTAACTGTTGAATTGACTTTAATTCTGAGGCTCACAACAGCTTTCACTGTCAGAAGCTCTGTCAGATATTTGAACTGCAATTTGCTCCCAGTGGGTCCCAGCTTGAGCTAGAGGAATGCTGTAAACATAGCTTTTTAGGAAGTGGCAACTGAGAAATCACTGCCTACAGAGAGCATGCTAAACCCTGAGGACCTACCCTGCTCTCCTGCTACAACAGGAATTGGAAGGACCCCCACACCTTGAAGAAAACTTTCGGTTCAGATTTTCTCTGCCTCTCAAACATATGCATGCAACTGTGCTGCTATGTGATGAAGCTGTCCTCTTCGGATGGCTAAGCACCTGGAATCCTTTGGTCATGCAGTACATATGTGCTTGACAAGTATGGGCTGCAACCATGAAGCCAAAGAAAATAAATCAATCCCTTCAAGAACTTTCTGAGAGCTTCCCAGCTATTGGATGGGGAGTAACAGAATTTAAACCATGATACATGACAGCATGTGAACCAATGCGGTTTGCATTAATACCAAATGAGTTCATGATGGTTTATATCAAATAAAAGAGTGATGGTAAAGGCTCCATGTGCTAATAACACCCAGTTATTTAAGGAAATTGGCTTTGCATGTTGCTGGGTATTATGCAAAGAATATTCAATGGGCTGAATCCTGAGGCTGACCCTTCACTATTGTTTTGTTTTAAGCAAAAACGTCCATTGGCTTTAATAAGAACTCTTTTTAAATGAAGGAAATCACCTCAGATGTGACATTTTTGGGTATGTCTTGTTGTGATGTTCAATACAGTTGTCTAAGCTCCTGTATTTGTGACATCCTGTTGGGTCTCACAGTGTCATTCTCTCTAATATTTGCCAGGTTTTCCCACGTTTCCTTTAAGAGTCAGATTGGACTGTTTCCCCAGATCCAAAAAAGATTATGAGGGCTGCTCAGTACAGAAGGAGAAACTGTGTTTTGCCGCAGTCCCATTAATCTTTCTTTGAAGAAATTTGGAATTAGAAGGCAAGCTGGCACAGGTTGTATTTCCAAGCTGGCTGTGAAAGCCACAAATTCACACCTATCTTAAAGGCAAACCACTTTCCCCTCCCTGAGGTAATGAGAAAACAATCCTGTGTGCCACCCTGCTGACTTTGCAGAAGTAACTCTGCCATAAGGCTCAACTCTCACCACTCTGAGAAAGTAAAATCTTAAGGACAGCAATGAAACCGTTAGAAAGACAGGAGACAGACTGGTGTCTGCCAAATGGAGAAGGGCCACACAACCAGTCAAATGGTGTTTAACACTCCTAAAGTCTGCTAAAGATAGTAGAGAATGAAAATAAACGTGAGAGCTATCACACTGAAGTAAGAGGAGTTAACAATCATCTTCAGGGTAGCAATGCAAGGGAGGTATTTTGGAGTTGTATGTCTGAATAGATTCTGTACCAGCTGTTCTGATCACCCAATTGATGGGGCACTTTGCAGACAGGAGGGTACATGCTGAGAAGCAGGGAGAAACCCCAACATCCTTCATTTTGATAGATATCAAAACGCCTATGCCAATATTATCATTGCAACTGTTCCCAGACTGCTCCATACATCACTAGATCTGTCAGCACGAAATTAAGGATCATTAAGCAGAAAATCTGGACACAGGAAACAGCAAAGCTCCCTGCAAAGCACTGCACAATATACAGAAACATACGCAAACAGTAGTTTCTGCATAGATTTAACATTCTCATTTGATTTTGTTCCTTTTTGAAACCTTTTCTACTTTCTTTGAGAAACCTAAATATATTGCAAAAAAACTCAAATGCTTTGCTCATGTATTTTATAATTTCCCATTTTTTTCTGAACTGAAGAAGAGAGGTCATGGAAACTGAGAGAGTTATTGAAGGCTGGCTTCCTTATTCCTGAATTTCTTCCTGTTTATTGCCTTTTCACAAGTGGCTGACTCAACAGACAACTGAGAAAAGACTAAATAAGTCTTCTCTGGGTGGCATTTTAAGCTCAAGTATTTTAAGAATTGCTATTATGTTGCAGATGAATATTCCAGCAGACTGTCTGACCCCTTTCTGAATCAGAGTGCCACCAGGCTAAATATTTGCACAATTTCCAAACATCAGCCTGCAGATTCTGAAGAGAGAAGAGTGATTTTATATCCAGGCAAACAACAGCTCTTTACTCCAGCATTTGATCTGAAAAAAATGCAATCTTCAGAATGACACCAGAATAAGTAGGTTTAATTGTAGATGTAGCAAAATCTGTTTTCTCAAGACTTTTTTTCTAGTCATACTAGAAAATAGTCATACTAGTCATACTTCTCCATCCATAAACAGGTATACAACTGTATAGAAAAATCTCATTGTGTAGAGACATCAATAAATCTGAAATTTTATGGGAATTAAGGGCAAAGAAAGGCATTTCAGAGCCTTCAAAAAAATAGATTTGAACAAAGTTGCTGAGTTGCTGCTAATGATACCAATTGTCTGGGTTGGAAGTTTTTGAGATGAAATGTTAGCACTTCAAACACACAAATAAGGTCAGTGAAAGACTTTGCTGAATCAGCAAAATATCTCAGTCTTTTATAAAAAAGCCCGGAAGAACTGAAGTCTAGTTCTGAGAAAGGAGGACTGAAGAGAATGCACTGAGAAGAACCAGAGCTATTTTAAAAAGGTAAAACATTACTAAATGTAACCAATGTAGATCCTAATAGGTACCTACTGTCTTTGTGGCAGCAGCAGGTAATAAAAGCGTGGCTCCATCACCCTGCCTCTCTGAGCCATGCTTATTTTCTGAACCACTCTTTTGTGACATGCAAACTAAAGAAGTGTTATCACAAGTCTCCTTAAAATGGTAGTTAGTAGAAACTAGGACTATTGGAAAGAAAATGGTCTCTTTTTTTCTAATTTGCAATTTAATGTAACAAAATATTGTTGTCTTCTTATTTTGAAGAGAAATATGCTCTCGTGACCAGAGGATTGCCTTAATAAAGCACACCAACAAGAACAAAATCAAAAATCAATACCCCTTTCTATTTAAACAGCTATTTTGTCACTAACTTGCTGACCAATCTTACACAGCTTACTAACACCTATAGTTTCACAAGTACTCAATAATTTTTATTTATCTTGTCTGTGCAAAATGAAATGGAACAGGGCTGATTTTCAGGGACACGAAACTGAAAACTTCAGTTTCATATGAAACTACTGGGAGAGCAGAGGCTCAGCAACCTAAAACAAGGCTTTGGTTCCTCCATAATTTACCCCCTAACTCCAGTCACAGTTACGACACACAAAGTTCCTGCCTACACAAGTTGGAAGTTTCAAAATTAGGTAAGAAATCCTGGACTAAACACCATAGTCATAGTATTCCCATCTGTAAAATAGAAAAAATGCCTATCCACTGTCTTCCTGGGGGACCTCAAGAAGTGTCTGTTTGACCACTATTAAATACGCCTGTCAATTTTCAGTGTATCAGGGAATCTTTTGCCATTGTTCCTTTATGGAAAATGACAACTAAACTGTTAGGCTCTCCTGGGATGGGAACAAGGGTGGAGGAAAAGGAAACACAAGGAAAGCAGATGACCGATGGCAGGAGATGAACGTGGTAGCAAAAGGGGCTGGCCATTTGTTTCATCTACCATGACGTCAGTACAATGGCAACACCCGAACGCAAGCAGCCTTGACTGCAAAGGACGAGCGGCTCTTAAACTCATGTGCTTAGAATAGAAACAGCGGAGGAACTGAGAAGAACTTAATTATTTTCTTCTTAAGCCCTGGTCACAATTCAGATGTCAAATTCCTTAACTGTGCTCTCAGACATATCAGCTAATGAAAGGTGTCCTTTAAGTAAAAATGATCAAGGGACTAGACCAACATTGAATGGCTGGATTCTTTAATCATTTCCTGCTGGTTTTGGCTTTTCGAAAAACTAATTGTAATTTGGGAGAGGAAGGAAAGGGGAAAAAAGAGGGCGACAGAAAGGGGAAAGGGATTGGTCTTTTAGCTGTGAAGAAACTCTTCAGCACACAGCCCTTGGCACACGCTTCTATGCTTCTCTTGGGGTAGGGACAGCCAGAAAGAAGCAGGACACAGGGTAACATCCCTCCCTGCCTCCACGACCACTCGCTGACTGACGAAGCACAGCGTGCCATCCCCCCCCCCCCCCCCCCCCCCGGCTTCTGTAGCTGTTGCTCGTGATCCACATTGGGCAAAACTCAACCCCTGGGACGCCGACTCCTGCGCCGGCACTAACTACAACTCCCAGGGTGCTTTGCAAAGGAGCGTTGCTGGGGGAACGACTCCTGGGAAAGCTGACGCCACAACTCTCGCGAGAGAACGGCGGGCCGCTGCAAGCACTTCTCTCGCGAGAACTGTGTGCGGGAGTCGCCATGGCGGCTGCGGCGGGGTTTTTCGAGCTGGAGGTGTTGGTGGAGGCGGTGCGGGTGGCGGCGCCGGGCCCCGTAGTGTGCCCGGCCGTAATGCTGCGCCTCTTGGACTTCCCCACCCTCCTGTTGCGCCCCGCCTCCGCTGCGCAGCCCCTGCGGCCTGGACGAGCCTTCCCCTTCGGCCGCGGCAAGCGCTGCCTTTTCCGCTGGTGCCGGGGCACACTCTGCGCCGCGCTCCGCCGCCAGCCGCTCCGCGTCCTGCTCCTGGCGCTGCCCGCCGGGCTCGGCCCGGGGCCCTCCCGCCTCCTCGGCAGCTGTGTTGTTTCCCTCGACCCCGCCGCCGCCGAGTTGCTGCAGCGGCCCGAGGCGCCTGCCTCCTGCTGTCGCCGTGGCCGCTTCCCTTTGCGAGACGCTGCGGGTCGCCCCGTCGGGGAGCTGGTACTGGGCTACCGGCTCAGCAGCCTGGAGCCCGGTGAGCAGCCGTCCCCGCCGAGCCCCGTTAGCCCCCTCGCTGCAACGCCGCCTGCCGCCTCCCCTGAGCTGGGGAGTGAGGAAGAGGAGGAGGAGGGCGAGGAGCTGGAGGGCAACATCTTTTGCCCTCCCATGCTCTATTACAGCCGTGAGCCTGCTAAGTCACATCTGGCGCCAGCAGCAGCGGCTGCAGGGCAATGGCAACGTGTCGAGGCCTGGGGACCACAGGAGAAAGGCAAGGACCAGAGCCCCCCACATCCCAGTGCTGGGCCCTCTTTGCTGCACCCGGCCAGCCCTCCACAGCTCTGCAGTGTCCTGGGGCAGCTGCCGGTACTTAGTGCCTTGCTGGCAGAGCTGTCAGTGCTCACCCACAGTGCTGTGCCTGGTGCTGTGCATCCTCCTCTTGCCTATCTCTACCGGGCTCCAGGGAGCAATGGCTTGGCCTCAGAGGCTCCCAGCCCCAGCCATTCCTCTGCCCTCAAGCCTGCAGAGGCACCTGTGGGGCCTGGTGGGAACACTGGAGCTGCCAATCCTCAACTCAAGCAAGGCCATCAAGAGACCATCTCTGCAGCATCGTCTCAGGCTGGGAGAGGATCTACGAAAGCTGTACCCCAGGTAGAGATGGGCTCTGAAAGGAACTGCGGAACTAAGGAAAACAGACCTCCCAGAAAGAAATTGTTGTATGGGCTGACAAATACACTGAGGCTACGGCTGCAGCAAACCAACCCTGATAAACTGATAATTCATGAAAGGAGAGAGCAGTACAGAAAAAAGCAAATAGAGATGATGAAGGAGAGAAGCCCTTTATCCAAAAGAAAGCTGCTCAGAAGTGCTGGAGAACAGCATGTGGTTTCTTACAGGCATTGTAGCAAGGGAGACAGTTCAAAGCGGAACAATCAGTTTGATAAAGCTATTCAGACTTCATTACAAAACAGTGCTCTCCCAGAGTCCATTTCTGTGACACAAGATGTGTCCCCTGACCTGTGGAAACAAGCCACTGCAAGTCCATTGAAGAGTGATGAAATTGCAAGCAAGGAGCATCCATGTAAAGTATCTACATCCCCCTCACTGGAGGAAACTGTATTAAAATCTGCTCACAAGGAAAAGCATGCAAAAACTGAGCTCCCAGCAGCTTTCCCATCAGATGCTAATGCAAAGAAAAGTAATGAGGAAGCAATACACTTAATCTGTCCTAAAACAACGGAGCATGATAATGTGTCTGTTATAAGTGATCATAAACCAAGCCCCAGCAGAAGTGCTGAAGACAACTCAGAATTTATTTACTCAGATGACTTTGTTACTGGTCCTGAGAACACAGTTTATTCAGAAGATTTCACCAGTACTGAGTGTACGGACAGAGACTCGGAAGCTCTTGACAGTAATCCTGAACTTCTGTGGCTTGAAAGCCCAAAACAAGGTTGCTCAGACACGGAGCTGGAATCCAGCAGGTCCAGAATTTCAAAGACAAGTCAAAGAGCTGAAAGTACTTCAGATCTTCTGCTGGTTCCCTCAGCTTTATCCCCAGTCCACTCTTTGAAGAGAAACTGTGACTTAAAAATCAGCAAGAGAACTAGTAGTGAATCTATTGATTCACTTAACCTTGTTTGAACAGAGGCATTGTTAGATGGAGAGCAGGAAGCCTGATAGATCACTGTCACATTAAAAGGGGATTTTCCTTGAACCCTTTATATTTGATCAGCCTGTCAGTTTCCCAGGAAAGACAAGTACTAAGGTGGCAGGTTGCCTAGAGAACTGTGGTGGAGTAGATTCCGTGTATGCCAACTGTCTGGAAGTAGCAACTGTATTTCACCCTACATCTTCTGTTAAGCCCCAGTTTTCTCTAATTTCCCCGCCAAGTAATTTTCCCACAATCGTCAAGGAAGAAGGGTGATCAGCATGTTAAACAAGTATCTATGCTGAGAAGCAAAAAAGTTAGTTCTCATACTGATCTGAATGTAGGAAAGGGGCAGACCTCTGCAGGAAAAAGCCAGTCAGTAACTCAAGCTAACTCTTACTTGCTACTTAACATGTGTGATCTTGAACTTAGTGTCCTGGAAAATAGTATGTCAAAGAGGATGATTTTTTGGGGAAAAGTATGCCTGCTTCACAGGCAAGAAAAAGAGAAGGCAGATGAAGGATCAAATCTTGTCTCGCTAAACAGAAAACCCCAGGTTTGAAATGCCAGCTTTTTGAGCAAGAGTAGCTTATTTTTCCACATGCATTCTATCCATGGTTCTTTGTCAGAGTTTTGAGAAAGATTATTAACTAGTACTCTAATTACAGTGTGGGCCCTTACCCGCTGTGAGACTGATGTAAAACCAAGATGGTTTCTTGCATTCACCCAGGCATCTGCCTGTGAGAGCTTTCTGTTGTTACTGCAGGTTGAGCAATCCCATAAACATGCAGTCTCATTTACGGCTTTGTTACATGCTTGACAGAGTCAGTGGCTAGTCACAGTAAAAGTGTCACGAATCCAAAATATTTACTAAAAGCTCCCTATTTCCTAATCTCCCATAGCCTTCAGAGATTTCATATATAACTGTATTTTCACAGAATTTACAGTAGTTTTCGTTTTGGTCTCATTGACTCATTAACTCCTTGCTCCACATTATTAAGCAGTAAACTATAGTTACTTCAAATTGAAGTTTTGTGGTGGTGTTAGTTACACTTCAAACTTCACTACAGTGAAATTAAAATGTAAAAAGTAATTACCTAAGTTTATTATAGATCCTCACTAAACAAAGCCATCTAGCTTCTTACTTTTGACTTGTTACTTTAGCAACTGATCTTTAAGTCTATACAATATTCTAGAAATAAGGTAGATGGCTGTCCCATAAACCCCCATAGTTTTATTGCTTAAGATAAGGGTGATTAAATAAGCAAATAAAATTTAACTTAATGTTTCACCATCAGTCCCAAACTGAGAAATAAACTCTTTGATACACCCATTAATTCTTCTCAGAATTTATGACCTAAGCCAAGTTTTCTAAGACTATCTTTTAAACAGTTATTTCAGCGTGCTATTTAGTAAAATAAATTTAGATAGCCAGTATAACTGTATAACTGATGGTGCGATGGGAAGAGCAGGATATCAAATACTGACAGTTTGGGTCACTTTGCCTCTTCAACTGTAATGTTTTCCTGCTGTTAAGTAGTTCTGATCAGTCTCAGCCAGTGGCTAGGAACATTTTTAAGAAGTCCCAGCCAAGCACGTTTCCTCCACTTCAGATTTTATTCCTCAGCTCTTGGCAGTCTGGTTGTGTTTGTGATTTCTCTAATGAAAGTTTCTACCACCTATTTTACAACCTGTAATCCCTTCATCATTGTGGAAGTTTCTCCTTCAGTTTTCTGAAATTACATCCAGCCTTGGTAACTGTGCAATTGATTTTTTCCATTGAGTTACTCATACTCTTAGTACCTTCATTTTCTAGGTCCCAGTATTTTATGATGCCTGCTGTTGTAATCATTGTTTCTGTTTGGGTAAGTGCTGTTTAGAGTTAAATGCTAATCATTATTTGAAAATCTGTGAGACTTTGCTTCCCTTTTCTCAGCATTTATCACTAGCATCTACTTTACTGCTTGCTCAGCTTTGTCTAGAAAGAAGTCAAATCATTGAATCTTACATTCCTCTCCTGAAAAGGTTTTGTCGACTTCTACATGCAAGATCTTCACCAGCTCCTATGAAATGGCACACTGCTCATTTAGAGCTGCAGAATGACCATCCAGGACTGTGAACGTTTACTTGCGGTTATCGGACACCAGGTTTCTCTGCCTCTCCCAAATGTTGCCGTTAATCCTTTTTTAAAGTTTTGATTTCCAAACTAACCTTTCATTTAAGATGACTGAGGCCATCTCTGTGAGAACAGATGCTGGCTTTATTTTAACATGCATTTAGAGCTAATAGCAGTCACATCTGCTATAGCTAAAACTTGCTACCAGCTAGCTGCTTGCATTTTCCATCCCCCCTTTTAGTCAGTACACTGTTTGATTTTAATTTGATGTTCACATTCCGATTCTTTCCTCATTTTAAATTCCTTGTATGTGTGCAGTTCTGTTATGTTGAAGTCACCCAGATGAGCTGCAACCACTGCCTCTTTCTTGTTTGGCATTGACTTTTACCTGTATTAAACCAGTTTTGTTTTGTTTTGGCTTTTGTGATTTTACTTGACTGGTTTTTATATGACAACTGTAATGTAAACCGCTCCTAACTTTATGGAATTGCTTGCATTATCCCAGAAGGGTAGTCAGTGTTCTCTGTTGGTTTCTAGAGGGTGAATTTGAATGTCTCATGCTGGAGAAAACAGCATTAATCTTCAGTTCTGCAGAGACCTCTGCAAGTGATTCACTTACCAATGGTTTAAAATAACATGGCTTGCTAGAGGAAACGTTCAAATAACATTGGTGATACATGTTACTCCTAACTAAATTAACATTTAAAGATCGATTGAGGTACAGTTAATTAAAAATTAAAAAACCCAACAAAACAAAACCACAAAACAAAACCTTAAATGTTAAGTAAAAAAATCTCCAGATGTATATTATTTATGTTTATTCTAATCCTAGACATTTTTCAAACATTTTGAATGATAGCCTAGTAAATTTCCTTCATATGTAGCAGTATCTGAGCTAAATCAGCTAAGAATTTGGTTCTCTACATATCCATTAACAGAAGGTAGCAGGTTTTCAAAAGGAAGTAAAGGTATTTACATGGTCAGATCCCCTGAAATTCCACAGGGATTAGTCACTTACAAAAGGTTGCAGAGTGGAAACCAGCGCAGAGCACTCTTAACAGTATTATCTCTTGGAATGCAAAAATGTTTTTGGAAGAAGATAAGTTATGCTTCAACAAATATTTTTAGGGCCATTTGGAAAGTTTAGTGATATCATGATTGAAAGAAACTCCCTTGGTATCAAGGAAATTCCAGCTCTTTTTCTCTTGTCTTTAACTGTTGGCAGATTGAGTATTTTTCCTGTTTCATGCTTATGTACGAAGAGTACATAACATTTGATTCTCCCCTAAATTTCAGTGCCACCACACAGTTGTGTCTGGTATTCCTCACAGTATCTCCAGAACCTTCCCCCAAAATCCCTGTTCACCTTGATGCCTATTCCAGCTTCTTGTCATGACATATTTCATGCATCTCTAGAACTCAGCTTGCCCTAGTTATCATCAAAGAAGTCTCCAGACACTTCTCAGATACCTTCACTGGCTTGTTCTCATCTTTGACATCAAACTGAAGCTCTGCTAATTGTCTGCTGGGCTCTGCATAGTTTATTCCCTTCCTACTTCCATGCACCTTAATTTCCTGCTCTGTGCCCATTTGTATGTAACTCTTCCATTCTCAAAAAAAAAAACCTAAAAAATCTGGGAATTGCTGTACATCTGTGTTTCCTTCTTTCATCCCTGTTCTGCTCTTTCTGCCTGTAGGTACCTGCAATGCTTTGAGTTACTGTCCACAGGAACATAGAATCATAGAATCATAGAATAGTTAGGGTTGGAAAGGACCTTAATATCATCTAGTTCCAACCCCCCTGCCATGGGCAGGGGCACCTCCCACTAAACCATGCCACTCAAGGCCTCATCCAACCTGGCCTTGAACACCCCCAGGGATGGAGCATTCACAACTTCCTGCCAGACATAAGACAGAAACCACCAGATCACGGACTTTGCAATCCTTAACATTTTGTCTCCTTACTCCTGACTGCTGGTATCAATGGTGGGATACAAGTATACTAATGATAATGCTGATCAAAATTTGTATGTAGTGATTTATATGTAAAATTTTATATGTAGTGAAGGAAACTTCAGGAAAAAAGGTCAAACCTTGCTAACCTAGAACACAAAATAAGGGAAGCTCTGTTACACCACAGGATGCAGTTTTCATTTTCTTATCCATACCTCTAATGCAGCAGAATTACTGTATCTAAGAAAATCTGGTTTATAATTCATAGCCATAATTCATAGTCATTACTGTACTCTTCTGAAACAACAGTTAACAACCTTTTGATTGTTGCAGGTCTCTCATCTCTCACTGCTCCTGTAATGCTACTTTACAGCCCTCTGACCATCATGCAGTTTCATTTGTAAATGGAATAGATGCATAGGGTGTCTTCAAAACAAGCATCTAATGAGTTCAACAGGCAAGAACCTGAAAACAGTGTGTTTGTGTACGTTTCCTATATACATATTTTTAATAATAAAATACTGGGAGCAGATTCACTGTTATCAAAACTTTTTATCAACACAAAATTTGGTTCATTTTCAGTGAGAGCAGATTCTCCAACCCACTGTTTCCATGACATTCATCACTGTTAACAATACCACTTCTTAATTGCATCCTTTTCCCAAATTTTTAGTTGATAAAATTCTGTCGAATTACACACATGCTATGTGAATTTAGTTTGGGTTGATACAGTTGAGGGCTACATTGAGGAAAGCACTAATTGCAGTAGAGTCCTAACTGAAATTTGCTTTCTGTTTTTCTGTAGCTTTATAGCAGTACAGGAGTCAGTCAAAGAAACATCTGTTGCCTGCTCCTGGCATCACGTTTTATACATTCAGAACATGGAGTCATGGGCAAACTTCTCTAAGTTTGGTGTCAAGTTGGGGGCTAAATTCCAGATTCCTCTGAAACTTTATTTGCTTCTTCTGAGGTCTTAAACTGGAACTGAAATTTTATTTCCTCAGCTTCTATGAGATTTCTAACAAACCAAAGGGAAGACCAAATTAATTTTCTAGGAAGAGCCCTGTCTTCTTAAACACACACCAAACCCTAGACACAGGAAAGCTATTCAAGGAATGTTTACAGAAACCATTTGAGAAATATTTCTAAGCACTTTCCCATTCCACTTAACATCCCAAATAATTTGAGAACAGCTTCCTTCAGTGTATTTATTACTGCTACTTCTGATCTCAATAGGAAGAACTGTGAAGATAAGCATTTTGTTTTGGTTTGAGTTTAGCAATAGTGTAGATCCCAGCAGTCCTGCTTTTACTGGAGCCATCTCACACTGGCCTGCTAGCAGTTCCGCAACTGGACTAAATACCAAAGTTACAGATCAGATGTACAGCATAAAGCAGAGTAAAGCAGTACTGATGCAATGCTAACAACAGGAGTTTGCTCCCTGCACTCCAGCTCAAAGAAAGTATGTCTTTCTGGAACGGCCCCAGAGGCCTTGCTTTTTGACCTGCAGGACATTAAAATGAAGAACAGGAAGGAGGAAGTTTTAGGGATGAATCTCTCTTGGAGGAACCCTAGTTTCGTTTGCTTCTCCCCTGCCTAACTTAAGCATCTCAAATGGTCTCGCAATAACCTTCCTGATTGCACAAGGAAGAGTTTGTCTTTTAAGACAATCTGGATAAAAATTACTTATATATCAGAAATGGCATCTTAGGTTGGACTCTTAAAATGAGTAATAGCCCATCCCTGCACAAAACACCACAACTTGCTGATCATTTTCTTTTCAATTTGGGAGTAGTTATGGACAAAGAGTTAAAACAAGCAGTACACACAGAAGCACACACACCACCAAACACCTTTTGCCACCGCAATTTAAGACAATTGAGTGAAGCAAAAACAATGGAAGAAGGCAAGAGGGAAGCCCTGCCACTTGAAGTTTAGAAATTGCTGTAAAACCACCAGTGGTGTCAGGGATTACTTGTTCTCTCTTTTTCTGTCATCTTCCAGACAGCTGTTGGGGAATATCACCAAGACTTTTAGGCACACCTGGAGGGTAAATGAAGAAATGTCGCTTGATGCAAATGAGCTGCTGAAATGTATCAGCTAGGAAACCTCCCATCACCAGTCCTGGAAGTGGTCAGGAAATTCTGCAGGCACCATATCACTTATTATTACATTATATTTTCCAAAAGCTGTCTTTGTTGATTGTCTTCAGATCCTGTATCTAAGTAGGCAGCTGATTCTGTCATTCAGTATCAAGTTTGTTGCTCCTGAGGAGACCTAAATAGTTACGACCAACTCTGCATGAGAGCTCCCTCTTGCCATTTAGTCAGAGCAGGACAGATTCCTGCTCTTACAAGAATCCTCTGCAACCACTTGACCTCCTACTTCTTCATTATCCCACACGCAGTGACAGAACCAGCTATGAGGAAAAGGACAAGCCTACAAGGATGCTGGGGAGCGACTATTCATCAGGGACTGTAGTGACAGGACAAGGGGTAACGGGTTCAAACTTAAACAGGGGAAGTTTAGGTTGGATATAAGGAGGAAATTGTTTACTGAGAGGGTGGTGAGGCACTGGAATGGGTTGCCCAGGGAGGTTGTGAATGCTCCATCCTTGGCGGTGTTCAAGGCCAGGTTGGATGAGGCCTTGGGTGGCATGGTTTAGTGTGGGGTGTCCCTGCCCATGGCAGGGGGGTTGGAACTAGATGATCTTAAGGTCCTTTCCAACCCTAACTATTCTATGATTCTATGATTCTTCATGTACATGACCGAAAAAGGAGAAGACCTACAAGGACACAGGCAGGCAGGGAAGCAGAGTCCAGCCCATGTCTACAACTTTAATGGGCTTCAGTGGTCATCATAGAATCATAGAATGGTTTGGGTTAGAAGGAACCTTAAAGATCATCTAGTTCCAGCCCCCCCCACATGGGCAGGGACACCTTCCACTAGATCAGGTTGCTGAAAGCCCCTTCCAACTCTTTCAGGGATGGGGAAGCCACAGCTTCTCTAGGCCTGTGTTTTCTGCCATGGACAAGCCTGCCCCACTGGAGTGAGTGAGCTCACAATGTGCTTTTTCTAAGCTTAGCACAGTGCATGTATTTACTGGTCCAAAAGGTCCTGAGCAAGAGTTTGAGAAGTACAAAGTGTGGTGATGCTCATCTACCTAGTATGTATTCTTTCTTGCCTTTCATAAACCTGTGATGGTTGTCAGATTTTCTCCATTTGTTTGTCCTTTAACATCTCATCTAACTTGCCAGTTTGGGTATCCCATCCCACATCCTGGAAGGCATTTGTCTCAGGATAAATGTTACTTATGTTGAACATACTGATAAGATGAGAGAGTTTGTCTTAAATTACCTCCCTGATTGGACCACATATTTTACAGTCTCAGGAGTCCTGATTTTCTAATAAGGACCCACTAGTTGGTTGTGGTTAAAAAGCTGTTAGGGTTTTACTGATGATTTAGAAAACAAAACAATAAAAACCCCTCACTTTAAGAGTTCTCTGTGGAAGCTTATTACTTTACACTTTAATAAATACTGAAGTGTTTCTTTTAACCTAATTTAAACAATAAGATATGTATATTAAAAAATTTACAAAGTACATGTAGCAATTGTCCCAGTAACATTAGCACAAATGGCTGCTGCAATCCAGCATAGAGTATGTGGACATAACAATTAGGAACCATCTGGTGACCTGGCATTTGCTGGTACAGGAATGAAATTTCAATTAAGTTTTATTATCAGAAAGTGTAAGTGACAGGTCCCACGTGGAACCCCAGAGCCAGTAAAATGTCCAAATAAAGAGAAGGATGTCACTCAGTTAATGGCTTGGATCACACTGCTTGATTACATACTTTGTAAGTAATGTGCTCCTTTCCCATGGTCTTGGGCACAGATTGCTTATGCAGTTGGATTTCTAAGAGCTGGCCATATGGCAGGTAAATTGGGAATCACACTGCAGTTTACGGAGAACAGGGAAATACAATAGATGAGTCAATTTCCCAAGGTTGGCAAGCCAGGATTGCATCTTGTGCAAGATAAAAAGAAACTGAAAAACTGGATTCTAACAATAAGGCTGTGCAAGGTAGCACTGCAGCTATCTGAGTTTACCTGGAGCTGTGAAACAAAGTTCAGAACTGTGAGAAAACTTCTGTCCTACCCCAGTGCTCGCCTTACAGTTAGACAGTGATTCAGGTGGTGATCTTCAAGGTCTGAGAAGAAAATCAGCCCATCAGCACTAGATAAACAAGTCCTAGATTCCCTGTCCTCTCTCAGCCACTGACAGATATTATTGCTATAATTGTTTTCTTTAATATTTAGTATATAACTCTAAGGGTCTGTCAAAAAAATATCAGCCACCTCATCCAAAAATGCTTCATCTTTTCTTCAGTGGAGTTACAGTTCTAGTTGCATTAAAGAAATCAACGCTGCAGCTACTGACCCATGTAAGTTATTATGGATCTCAGTTTTGTAGTCGAGAAACCAATCTGCAATACAATCACAGCATCTGGAGAAGGCCTTTTCTGCATCAGCCAATCTCCAGTTCTCTAAATCAGAATCAGAATTTACGAATAAGAAAATTAAATCCAGATTGTGACCTACTGCACTTTGAGTTCATTCAAGAACAATTCCACAGACCCACACTGCAGAAGAGCGTTACAGCCTCAGTCTCTGGAGAATTTCTCCAGTGCACATTCACAAATATGTGGATACACTTGACTTTGCAAAATTAACCATTAACCTTAAAGTACCCACCAGCTTAAGAAGGAAAGTAGAGAATTCCTATATATTCATTTTAAAGCTTCAGCAATTTTTCTCTTTTAGCAAAGGTGATTGCACAGACAGAAATAATTACCAAACCATCACAGCCTTTAGATTAAGCTTCATTGCACAAGTATAATATTGGTTATTTTTATATTTTTACTTTTGGGGCACTTTGTATAAAGTGATGTATTTTTCACTTATAAAATTATTTCTCACAGGCCCTACATTGAGTAAGGCAGCAAGCCCTGTACAAACAGAACCTGTCCTCAGTGTTGAAAAACCCCTAACATAAATTGGCTCTACTCATAAATTCAAGCAAATATCAGCAGCATAATCCTGTTCTCAGAGTAAGCTCTGCTTGGAAACTAAATGGCCAAAACACTCCCAAGGGCAGCAATTAGTATTTTAGCCTGTGGATCATTTGGGGAGACTCTTGTAAATTTAATGAATTCTCTAGTAGTGAATCCATCATAGTCACTAATATGTTGGCAATACTGCTACTGATAATGTTGCAAATACATTATAAGCCCTCATTTATTGCCTTAAATTTTAATTTAATGAATTCTGCATGTGAATTCTTCTCAGATGGTGATACTTTGTGCTAATGCAATCATAGATGGGCCATTTGGGAGCATAACAAGGATGAACTTGGTACATTTGGCAGGACATCACTGGGAAGGCAAGGCGTTTCTCACCCAAGCTTTTGTTCTTTATCTCTTACCTCCCTAATACTTGTGCCTCTAAACTAGAACATAATTAGGTCTACCCCTTCTGGGCTTCATTTTATGGATAAGAAAAAAGCACAGGAGAGTGGTCTGAGTGAATACTCAGGCTCCCTATGTACTCAGCCAGCTTTCAGACATGAATGTGGAAGTGCTGAATTCAGCAGTGACATACAGAACTACAGACAATAGTGCTTGAAGGACTCAAGACTTCATCTAACCCATCTCCTTGCCTTTAGACAAAAAATCAACTTGTAACGGTATCAGTCCTGACAGATTTTTGTCTAGCTCATTTTTTAAACACCCCAGTAAAACAGATTATGCATCTTCCCCAGGCAACATGTTCCAGTGCTTAATTATCCTGAACGTTAAAAGTTTTTCTCAGTGTCAAGCCTCCATGTCCCATGATACAAAAGTCCACTCTTTCCCATCTTACACACTACAGACAAAGAGGACAAATTATTCCCCTGCTCTGTGTACTTAAGACTTGGATTTTTTTACCTCTGGACTAAGCAAACAGTGCTCCTTCAGCCTTTCCTCACAGGCCACTGGCCATTCTTGTTGTTTTCTGATCACAGCCATATACTTCTTCCTTGAAATGCAGTACCCTTAGCTATACATGGTCACTCCAGTGGAAGCTTCCCTAGGACCTAACAGATTGAAAGAACTACCTCACACACCTTTCAGTCTCAAACCGTTTACCATGTGAGTACTGTGAGTGTAATACACATCCTTCCCCTGTTAATGAAGATACTGAGTATGTTCAGAGTCATAACAGACCCTTACAATGCCTCACTACTTATGTCCATTTGGGCAGCGACCCATGGAGAACTATGCACTGGGAACACAAAGCCACAAACTGCATGAGAAATTTCACTTCCAAAGCATGTTCCTCAGCTTATCTGCAGGAATGTTTGAGCATCCTAATGTCAGGACTTGTGACATCTATTGATTTTCCTCTATCCAAACAGCCTGTTACATGGTCATAGGAAAAAATAGATTAGTCTGATATAATTTGTTCTTGACATGGTGGATATTACTCATTTCCTTGTTAACTTCCAAGCACTTACAGAATATTTATGTGATTGTTACAGCATTTTTCCTCTTGGATTTCAAAAGGAAAACAGGCAACATGCAGGTAATCAGTAGCAAGGACAGTCTGTCCAGGAAAACAAATAATGAATAAGGGAACACAACATGCTTCAGTCTACAAGCCACCAAAACTCTAATAGATTAAAGTGCAGCTGAATAGGAAAAAAAAAGGCTTTAAAGTGAGACTAAAGAAATCCTTTATGTTCCTCACTCATCTTTACTCATTGTTAAGTTAGAACTACACAGAAACTTTGTAATGATAGCATTAAGCCATAACAGTATGCTCAGACTCATTCAACTCCCTTAATAACTTTGCCTTAAGAGGATAACCGAACTGTTACAAAACTACACTAACAAGACAAGCGATTCAAGATGTTCTAAAGAGAAGTAGATATGAGTCATGAATGGAAGTTGCATTTCCACTAAGTAGAAATTGTATTTCTGTGTAGGCTGGAAATGACTTACAGTATAGAGTTCTCACCATCAGTGCTTAGGAAGAAGTTTCCTTCCAGGTGTAATCAGGAAGAGGATTATCATCATCTACAAAGCGTCAGGCACCGGATCTTGCTTGTGGCAGAACTCAAATCAGAAAGAAATTCAGATGCTTATGGGGACATAGTACTTGGGCTATGTCAAAAATAATAAAACTAAGCCAGGCCAGAGCACAGACCTATGCCTTGGTAAATGAGCAACCATGCTGTTTAACAGGCTGCACCTCACCAGCTGGGCTTTAGTTGCACCCAGCCCTGTCCCACATGTGCAGGCTTGGTTTGGAGAACAGCATGGTCTGGGGACAGTTCTCAGGAAATAGAGCAGGTAAGACTGTCCCTGTCTAGAAGGAAAAGGATGTATTGATATTGAAATGATCACAACTCTGCCACTTGATGATGGGCTGAAAGATATTTCCTTCCACTAGTGCATCCCTTGATTACATTTCACCTTCCTACCAACATTTAAGCATTCTCTTTTCAACTTTGCACAAGCTCTTTCTGAATTTTCACAGCTGGACTTGGATTGTATTTCCCCCGAATAAAAAGCTGCATCATCCTTTCCTCCTTTAATTTTTAATACTGTTTGGATTCAAGGCACTGAGTCACACACTTCATGCAAAAGATAGACACTTTGCAAAACTTGTGAGTTTTCCATTCATTCATTTTCACAATTCAGTCAGCACTTTCATACCTACAAAATCTTTTTTTAAGGAAAACATGTTTTCAGTTTATTGTTATCTGACAAGTACTGTGTATTAAGCACCAGTATGAATAAAGCTGAGTGACAGACAACTTGATCAAAGAAGTCCTGGTTTTGTCTGAGATAGAGTTAATATTCTTCCTAGTGGAAGAAAACATGGTTAAACCACGACAAAAGGCAAAAGTTCAGTTTCACATCTCAGCAAACACTGGTGGAATCTATAACATCCAGAAGAAGACTCTGCGGAGAGTCTTAGGAGAGAGTTATTTCAAGAAATGTTTTCTTAAATAATACCAAATTTAAACAGTAATATTTGGTAAGAAAAGCATATGGCATATCACAGATGGACCAACATTTTCATTTCAGTAAAGGAAGACAGAAGCATAACTGGAGAACAGCTTTAAAAGTTATGAACATTAAAAGCAGCAGCAGAATTTGTAAAGCCGGAAGATAGCTACAGCATGCTTCATTGCTTATGCATGACTCTAGCTTTAGTGTGCTTAATAAATCATTCTGAACCTTGTATTCATACTGGGTTTTTAAAAAAACCTATCAGACAGTTCTTTAACTTCTGCATTTAGAATTAATTTAGGTTTAACTAACCAAAATGTATCCTTTAAATATACACTTAAACATGTAACTATCAGAGTAGGAACTGCTATTTTTAATTTTAAATTTAATCCCACAACCATATTAGTCCATTCCTGTTTCTCAAGGGAAGAAGACGGTACCACCCATAAATGTACTTTGCATTTTCTGAGTCAGTTTGATTTTGCTGTTCATGGATAATCATTAGATGTGATGCTTAATATGTTTTTTCTAACACTTTCCCTATAGAAAGCTATTTCACAGCTACTAGGGTAGCACAGAATACATTTATTGCTTATGTTCTTTTTTGCATGGTCCATGATAAGATATTAACTTTTGAACTCTAAACTTGGTTTCTGTTCTCAAAAGGATAAAGTACAATGAGCCAAGTCTGAAGTGGCTTTACTCAGGTGGTTTGGTATTTCAGTAACAATTGCTTTAAGCATGGATATGGAGCATTTAATAGAGTTCCTGTTACATTATTCAGGCTTGAGTCTGTTATCAAAAAGTGAATTTGTAAGTTGTAAACAAAAGAGAAAAATTTTCTTTACTAAGTCAGATTTCCCAAGAGCTTGGACTGGAGGCTTCGTGGCAGCAGCAAGAGCTTTGTCTTCTGTGTTACTGTCCCTTACGCGAAAGAGATGAGTTGCGTGCTTTTACAGTGTGGAGATACATTCATTTGATACTGACTTTTAGCTGGAACCTTTCAGATTTAACAAGAGGCAACTCTGAATTCCATGAGTAAATCCTTACTCAGTGCAAGCAGAAAGGGAGGGAGGTGCAGATCTCAGTGTTACAGATTGGCAACAACAAGGAGAATCTGTTATCTTACTAAACACATTTAATAAGCATATTGTTTGAGTCAGCTATTCTTAGATCGATTTTCTTTGGATGTACCACATATAAAGGTGTTAGCCCTCAGAACATAAAATTCAAGAGTAAGAAGCTTTAAATTATAGAAGAGATCTCCCTTCAACAGAGGGCAAACTGGAGAATTTATCACAGAGCCAGGGCACAATAAATCGTGTCTTTCAAAGATAAGCTGAAAAGATCTTTCCATTGGGAGCAAAGCACTTAGTTGAATTATGATATGCTAAGTTTTAAAAGCTGTTTTATCTATGACTTTACAGAATGTCTGAACTGGGTATAACTAAAGGTCCAGTAAAAATTATGGGAAGGGCAAATGTACGGTAGCCCTTCCTTACTGAACTCACAGCCTTTGCTGGATGCACTGTCCCAGTGACGCATCCTTGACAACATGCTGATGATCCCTGCAGTGCTAAAGCAATCATTGCAGTCAGCTGCATCCCAGACACCCTTGTTCTATCCTTTTATCCTGTGGGAAAGCACACATGGGGCTCTCTCAGATCATTCTGACTTCCATTATTTTCCAAGGGCTTGTGGTGGAAACATCTCTTCTTCCAGAGGAGAGATGGAGAAAGCAAAGGGTCATTCCTGACATGCACCTTAGTTACAATTTCAGAAAAGATATCAGAACAGGCTATCTTGATTTGTAACGCTGGAGATACTTCTAGGCTGACCTGATGGTCAAGATATCCCACATCAACTAAGAATTATTATAAATTTAACTTAGGTTATTTTATATGATAGCTATTGTTCTCAGCAACCTACACACATGGTTAATCAGTCTTTATTTCCAGTGCCACTGCAGTGAACTTTGGAGCTTGAGAACACCGTACAGATGAATACCAGATGAACACAAAGATAGGTTGGGGGCCTGTAAGTAGCATCTCTTTCTGAATGCTTGGCTGATCAAGGATGGCACTCTGTCTGTCTCTGGGGTGCCAAAAGCATTGGGCACAGTTAGTGTTATTTTTCTAAAAGACTGATTCTTTTCTTGGTCCCTACACTGGCATTGCCAATGTTGTAGAAGGCAAAAAGGAGAGTCGCTTCTCCACAAGCTGCATTGAAAAAGCACATGAAGAGCTGGAGTTAGTGACAGTGTGCTGGAAGAACTCTGGTTTTAGAATGGCTGGTGGTGACAGAAAGGTGTCCTGTTCCACAATGCCCCAACCTGCTGTGAAGTTGTGAAAGGCTGTGAAATGTTGCAATACTAACTGAAGGGCAAAATTAGGCCTTTAAAATATCTTCACTTTTCTCTGTTGTTTAGCACTGGTTCTACAAATAGGCAGAATATATAGTTTTACCAGGCTCTTTTAGCATCCTGTACTCCCTCAGGCATAGAAAGGAGGACATTTTTTTTTCTCTTACATACCTCTAGTTCAGAAACAATACAGTTTATTCGTCAATGTCAAGTTTTGAGCTTTTTCCTCTTCACAATGTTTTCAAATAATAAATATTCATTTACTGACCTAGCAAATCTGACGTTTTGCAGGTTTTCTCACTCATGGCAACAAAACTCAATAGTGCATTTTCATCTGGGTATTCTCCACCTGCCAATACCCATCCTCCTTTAAAAATGCTACTGGTAAAAATACTTATAATACAAAAGTAGTCCCCAGAGTAATCCAAACCCTTGTGTAACCTGTAACAAATCAAGGGAAAGGAATTAGACCACAAGGAACCAAGAACAGGGTGATGGGAAAAACTTCCTCTGGGCAAATGCTCCAAGTTGTTACTGAGGCTCAAGGGTTTCACATTTATTAATAAATTATATGCAGTCATCCAGGTAAGCAGAGTAGACAGAAACCAGACACTTTAATAACTTCCTTTCAAACCCAACCCTGCCAAGCAGCAGTGGGAGATCAGCTCTAGCATAACTCTTAAGTCTCCTCTAGTTCCCTCAGTACATGGAAATAAACAGCCTCAGACCTAGAGAAACATCCACTAACCCTCCACTCCAGTGGCCCATCACTCCACCTTCACTCTGAACAGTGATTTCTTCCCTGGGCTTTGACTGTCACAAGCAAGGATATGGTTCTAGCTCAACACAGCCATGGAAAGCTGGAGACCAGCACAGCTGCAACATCACTAGAAAAGGCCTGACAATACAAAGAGCTGAAGTAGGGCCCTGGACCATGGGCAGGGTGGTCCCAGATAGGGCTTATCAGGGCTGTTAAGGCCTGTGGGTGCCTCCAGGCCATGACACTCTTCCAAATACCTTTATCCAGTACAACAGATCTTACCACCGCAGAGACAGCTGGTGTCAAATTCAGAGCTAGACTTTGATGTAGGTCTTCCAAAGACCCACTGCCTTTCAACATGAGATTGCCTAAGGGGTCTCAGGACTATGTCCCAATCCACACAGCTCTCCCCAGCATGAGATGCCCTCAGGCATGTCATAGGGAGCAGCTGTGGGTCCTTCTTCCTCGTCCAAAGCTACCTGTGGCTGCATTTACTCCTGGCCTTTCCTTGCTTGCTCCGGAGAACAAAGCCAGCACACAAATCCCCCTTCACTCCTCCCCTGTAGCTGGGGCTGGGGTCTGATGTGGCACACCCACCACAGGCACATGTAAAGGTACAACAGTGCTGACCCTTGTAATAAGCTGTCTGCACATTAACTCCCTCTGCTTCATCACCACAGCATTTGGCATACTTTGTTAAGCACTTACTTTTCCCATAGCTTCCCACAAACCCAAGCAGGGGAACAACAGTGACAGTAGCCATTTGCCATCTAATGTCATGGGGAGGAGTTCCTACAAATACAGTTTACCTAAATGCCATCTGCTCTCCCACGCAGTCGGAATGTTTTTCTTGAGTGAGGAGTTACCCTGGATATAGTTTATGTAACCTTCTGAGGCACGTTAAGCCCAAAGCCTAATTGTTTTTGAGATGAAGACATATTGTTTAAACAACCAGGGTCTAAAATTATATGTTCTGAAATGTAGTTGTGGATTATTACCGAAAAAATAAAAAAGAGTTAAAAAAACCCACTCCTCTTCTGCCTTTGCCTCTGCCTGCACTCCCCCAGTTTGTTTGTGCTAGCTCTCTTGTTTATAGCTAATGTGGGTCTCACACTGTGTTGTCCCAAGATGCAGTAATAATTTCAAAACACTCTGTTCTTCCATGTATTCCTCAGCCCTGTTAGAAGAGCGTTATTAATCATGTAACAATCCCATATGTCTCCAAACTGAAGATGCTGCCACTCCTTCCAGAAGCATCTTCCCAAAAGCTCTTGGGTGAGCCTGCCCATTCTCATCACGCCTGCCTCCTCTGACCCCGGAGTATGTAGATTGTGCTGACTTTCTAAAAGAAATGACTGCAGGTGGCTAGCTCTTTGTTTATTCTGGCAAGGCTGAAAATAGCAACTGCTAACAAATATTTTGCCCTTCACAAGACTTCTCACAGAGATGCAGCTGTTACCTCATCTAGTAAAAGTGCCAGCCCTAAGGGGAAAACAGACACTTAATTAGGTTAAGATAAGCTTCAAAAAGGTGACTGTCTAAAATTAATACCCATAATGCTGTGTGATCCTTAAACTGAATCCTCACTCATGCAGTAGGGTACAATTATTTCAAGCTTCCCGCCCCCCCCCCCCCCCCCCCGTACTTGTCTTTCATGGGTTGATGGCTCCATTTAATCATCAAAAGCAGCATATAAGAAAAAACAGTATGGTGCTGTTGAGGTGGACAGGCCCCCAGGACATAACCTTTAGCTTCTGGGGAATAGATAACCCTCTGGATTCCTGAATTTGCAAACCTCTCAAGGCAAAGTGCATCCACAGAGAGTCCACTGCAGGTTTTACAGCAAGACCAATGTGTTAGGTAGATCTTTGGGATTTTTGTCTGCACCCTGTGAAAATTCACACAACAAATGGTGGAACCTAAGACACCTTTTCCCCAGTAAACTTTAGCACCCTAACATGAGAACTTGTAGTTAGGGACACAGTAGTTAGTGCTAAATTTGCAAGGAACAAATTCAGGTCAGATTCAATTATTAATACACATTCCAAAATATACGGGGCTTTGGACAAATAGCCTCCGAAGTGAGATAAGGAATGTTATATTCAGAGCCTTTACCATCCATACCAAAAGGAAAAGTTGTTCAAGCACATTGGTATTTTCATAAAATAGCAATTAAAATAGTACTAATACAGAACACAACTTGGTTTGGAAATTGAGCCACATACGAGAGCTTCACCAAAGAACAGTCCACAGTGTCTATGGGAAAATCTCCAACAGAGAGGCTAAGCAAAAGGTCATATTGGAACATTTATAACAGCTTAGTCTGAAGGATCACAAAGCTCCAGGTACAATCCATTAATCCATTTTTGCAACACCCCATCATCCCTTTTTATAGATATTCAAGAGGAGAGACATAAATCATGGGCCTTCTGACTTCTGACTATGTCTGTTCTGAAGGCTTGGAAGCTTGCCTCAAAAGTTTATGAGGACAACCAGGGCGGTCTGTCAAGACTGTGTTTCCCTGCTCACGCATATGAAGCTATTTTTAAAATTATGGGGTACTACAGTCTGGTTAAGAGGCAAAAGGGATTAAGCCTGATTTAAAACACTTGAGGCTAAATAATGTTTGATATTTAAAGAGAAATACTTTCCTGGGATTTCATACAGGGCATGTCAGTTATATCTGCAGTTTCACATACACACATAGACACACACTCAATAACTTCCTGCAATTAAAAATAAATACGCCAAGTCCCTACAACAATGTCAGTGTAAATGTAAAGGAGACTATAACCAAGTTCTGGGTTGGTAAGATTATTTTTAACAGTTTTGCCTATTAATGAGTATGTAGAGAGAAGATTAGAAAGCTAAGAACCTGTGTCAAACAACAGCTCAACTTTCAGCTCCCAGTTTTGACTGCCATCTTTTTTTTCTTCAAACTCGCAGACTTGTGGGCCCCACTGTTCCTCAGGCAAATACTTACTGTAATAAAGGTGGAAGTACTCCCTTGCCACTGCCCCATGCAGTATAAGGAAATAAAAGACATCACCTTCCTTTCTGTGGGTAGATTCCAGTCCCTGAACATTTTGATAGCTAAAACAACAATAAAATTCAGATCCATCAAATCATTAAAATCCCAGTTTCTTCTTTCTCAGCAGGGGAAGAAAATCGGTCTGAAAATAGGCACTGTTATTGAAGATCCCAGGGTAAATATAGCAGCTTGTCGTCCAGAGAAGTTTTTGTTATGTACCCTAGGCTATGGCTCTGCTTTTTCCATGAAAAGCATACAATAGAAAACACGAAGACAAGCAGTCAGGATCTAGGGCCATGTATTACAGAAAGGTAAGGTGCATCATGACTATCCCTTTTCTAACACTACAGCTCAGTCATCAGCAAGGAAGAAGCTGTGGCTCACAGCTCCCTCACACCAAAAAGCAACACCGGTGGGTCACTCTACAGACTTATCTTACACTGGATAATAGCTTAGGGACAGGAACTCTCTCAACCAGTTTCTACTGCTTTTGCAGATAGGAACCCGTAAGTGTTTCAGTTGCTCCAGCTTACTCTCTTCATTTCACAATGCTGTCATTCATGACTGGTTGGTATCCAGAGTTCCCACTTGTAAGGCAGTACAAAATAACGAGCAAGGGCTGTTTCAGGGGTCCTAAGTGGACTGGCTGCCAGGCACATTGAGCCCACCCTAAGAGTTCCATTTAAGAGCAACAAAAAAGCTCCAAGCATATTCCATGCTGAGCACTCAAGGGAAATAACCCCAGTGCTTCAAGAGACTAATACAGCTGCAAAGGCTTCTGTGCCCAAGGACACACAGGTCTCAATGTTATAACTCCTCAGAGAGCTAGGCAGAACCCATCTGTTTCAGTTTTTAAGGATATAGCTTGGAGAAGTCACCATGTCACAGAATCTGAAAAATTCATAGTAAATAGTAAGTCAAAAGCACTTTATCTATGACTGCCGGGGGGTAGGGTGGAAAATAAGTAAAGGGAGAGCCTGAAGATGGTATGCAAAAAAGTAATCACTGCTAAATCTTGTCTGTAAAATACACATTGCTGAGGTCAGCTGACAACCTCAGTCACAAACCTTACTGAGCCTTTTCCCCAAATCCTATCAAATTTCAGACTTCACAGTGAGACCAGCTGAACTTTGCCTGATTTTTAGGTTTTGGCACAATTATTGGGGAGCTTTAGTTATCAAATGCCAAATAATTATTCTTTCAAGATAAAAGGTAAAAAGGATCATAATCATTCATGTTGCATAAGTATAGAAGTGGCTGTAGTTATAATGGGGAGCAGTTTGACCCACCGTCTTCCAGCCTTAGATTAATTACATAAAGGAAATTTAACATTTTTATACTTTACTTTTACAGGTCATTAAATAGCAGTGTAATTGCTGCACTGTTTCATTTCTAGAACATGAATTCTAATTAATATCATTGCAGTAAGTTAATTTAATATGTTAATAGCTTCAGGATAGTTTAATTGTTGTCATTATAGAGCACCTGCAGATGTTCAACCAATCAGCTCATTCATTATCTGACAATGCTCACGTATCCATACATAGAGAAACCTTTGCCTGCAGGAAGAGTAATGAAATGTTTACAGCATTACTACTGGAAAAAGCTTTGCCTTTTCTAATGATGAAAGGTCTAAAGGGAAGGAGGTGATGGTAGCTGTATAGGAGATATTTTTTTGACATCACTGACATTCTAGGAAATGGAACTGTCAGTGTCTGCAAGGAGAACATGCTGTCCTACCCTGCCTTCCACCTGCACGGCCCTTGTAACTGTTCAAATTCAGCTTCATGTTGCAGATGCCCACAAGCTCTGTGCAAGTCGACTCTGGGCCATTCCTAAATCATTTTAAGCACTTTCTTATGTGGAATAACCAGATGGCACTATTGTTGCTCCAATAAAAGGTGCTTATTTAGATTAAAACCCCACTTTGTTTCTGGAGATGTAGGAGAAAGGGAGAAACTGACAAATATACTTTATAATTTCGGTTCCTCTCATAAAGAAACCCTTTTTTTAAGGTGTTACAGCAGGGTCAGAATATTTGAACTATCGGCCTGCGTTTTTTTCAGTCTTTGCCTTCCTAAAGACTGGTATTTTCTTTATGACTTGTATACCTTCCAGTGCACCCTTGGAACTAAAAAAGACAATAAAAATGAAGGATATAAGTTTCATGGAAGTAAAATACTACTTCCAATATGAAGGTAAGAAAGCAGAGGCAAACAGAGTGAAGTGACTTTCTACAGTCACTTTAGTTAGGAAATAACATATGTGACAACCTGGAATCAAATTAAAATTGAGGTGGGTCTGGAGCTTGTCTTGTTCAACACCCCACTACCTGCAGGGACACCTTCAAAGTGATAGCAGGTTGCTTAGGGCTTTGTCCAGCCAGACTTTGTATACTTCCAAGGATGGAGACCCCACCTTCCTTGAGCAATGTGTCCCCATGCTGCATCCCTCTGGATGTGACATTTTTGTCCCTGTACTGAGCTGGTGTTTTTCTCATTGTAGTGTGTGACTGATGCCACTGTGTGCCCATCACTGTGTGTCTCTGGGAAGAGCCTGGGTCCATCTCCTCAGTCCTCCTTGCTGGAGGCAGCAATCAGATCTTCCTGAGTTTCTTCCAGGCTGAACAAAGTCCCTCCATCTCACCATGCACTGAAATGGTTTCCAGTCAGAAGCGAGTGTGCTTTTATTCTTGGCTACAGTTATTCAGATTTGCCCATCCTTGTTTCCACATCAGGGTTGGTAGCTTTTCAGGACTGGCATACAAGACTGTACTTTGCTTTCCTAAATTAGAGACTCTGTGTGCTGGTAGGAAGCCAGCAGGAGATGCTCCCTCTTTGGTGGGTAAGACAGTGTCAGTCAGCCTACATGTAGTACTATGCTTCTGTGTGAACAAGTGGCTCCTGGCAAGTGTATTTCCTGGGGCTCCTCTTGTTCCCAAATGCTGTCTTTCCCAAAATGCTGCAGGCTCCAGCTCTTTTCTCTGCTTGGAAAGCTGCCTGCAGTTTGTGCTGCCTGAGTTGCCTTGGTCATAATGACTCAAATAGATGTAACCTTATTTCCAAAGCATACTGCAGTTATGAAAAGCATGAAAGGACTGATCATGTCTTTTTGAAAGGCAGTGGGTGTTCTTTACAATTTATTCAGGTTCTTATTCTGCAAGTTAAAACTTAAAGCGTTAATAGAAGCTCTACCCTGACAGCCTCTAAAAAAGGAGGACAGATGACCTTGGTCACATGCACTGTAAGTTTCTGTAGAACAAGAAACATTATAGCATCACTTTAAGGAGAGAAGAGGCAAATTTCTTGGCAAAGGAACAAGACTGAGTAAAACAAGATGAATTTTCCTTGCAATCTTCTCTCCTCAGTATCAGATATGATTTTGCTCTTACATTTGTTCAAATACAGTAAAGTAACAGCAGAATTCAGCAAAGGATAGACCCTTAATTCACAGCTAGGTAAATGTGCCCTTTATTCTGCTTCAGTACAGATCATCCTTATCTATATATTTGACATCCAGGTTCAGTAAGTCCAGGGACCATTGTGCAGCAGAACTATAAAAGAACATTCATTCTGGTTTAGTTTTGTAATTAATCTGAGGTCCTTGGATCTAATCCAAGGCCATCTCAGTCTCTAAGCTTTTAGAAAAGTTGTTCCTATTTTATGCCAGCATGTGTTAAAGAAAATATTGGCCTCTTTTCCTGGAGCTGGACTTGTGCAATGCTTACATGTAAAAATAATCCCACAGAGACCCCCATAGCTGCTTTGATTGCAAAAAGCCGAATGTTGCTATCTACTACACAGCAATGAAAGGAGCAAAGGGCTTTGCAAACTGGAAGAAAGAACAAGACGAAAGCATAGATGAGATGGGAGAGAGCTTTGCCCCATATTCCTGGTGAGTTTGCAGAATATCTTCCGTAGCATCATTGCAAAGTTTGGTATCTGCAAGGTTCAGAGGAGCCAGTGAGCAGTCCCTGGAAAGGACATAACCCTTAATGACCAGCATGTATTTCAGTCAAAGTTAATGCTGCTTGCAGCAATGTTAGCAGCTCCTCAGTACATCTGCGGTTGCCCATCTGCAGCAGAACGGCTCTGGCAGGAGGGACTTTTAAGGGCAGGGCTGTCACTTTCTTGGGATAGTGAGCAACAGCGAACCAGTGCTGTTGCCACAATAGAAATACTGCTCTACTGAATCTAGCTGGAATAGGGCCCTCAAGACAAGAACAGCCTGTGCAAGATTAAATGGCTGTAGGGAGGTGAAGTCTCCAGGGCAGCCACAGTCCATGCTGCATACCCCAGCCTTTCATTGCTTGCTGCAGTGAAGTCTCAAATTTGCAGTATACAGCATATTTGTGGAAGGCTGTCTGTACCTCTCATGCTACCACAAACCTCTTCTCTCTCCAGGAAGGTGATCTGGGTTTTTTGTCACCTCACACAGCATTTCAGGTAGTTTCTCCTTTCTACGAAAGAAAGGAGGCTTTTCACCAAGATGAGCAGGAAGTAGCACAGAAGCAGCGAAGTGACTCCTCACAGTTTCACAGGTGTTAAAGTCTGACCAGCTTTTGGCTGACAACTAGGGAAAAGATGAGAGATACTCTTTCTTTGCCTCCTTTTGCTCTTAGGAAAGATCTTGAAAGATCTAACTTCAGTGAGACTGGCAAATTGAAGGAGACACAGAAGGTAGAAAAAAGATGACCCCAAACTGACTGTTCATTCTCTCCTCTGTGATTCATTCCAACTCACCCACCTGACCTGCAAACAACCCCTTCCAGGAAGAGGGGAAAAAATCACTTTAAGGGACATTTTTCTCTGAATAGAGAATGCTCAGTCATCTAAGGTTTCCTCCCTCACTGTATATGAGACTGCAGTCCAGAATGGAAATAGGAGGCCTGTCATGGCAGGGATGGTGAATAGGGTAAGTTATCTGCTACTGAAACAAATAGTATCTCAAAATGAAGAAAAAACTGAAACATATTAAAAGAAAAAAGGAATCTGCCAGCTCAGACATGAACGTAAGAGTCCGTCCTTCTCTGAGAAAAGTTACCTGTGTTTTGTCTGTTATCTCAGTATGTCTGAACTATCTCAAAGGGAACGCAGGAATGTTAGCATGTAAACAAGAAAAGAACAAAATGGTAAAGCTTTGTGCAACAGAAATCAGAAACTGGGAGACTTTCATGCCAACACATAGTAGTGACGGTCCTTTGCAATAGCCCTGTTTGACATCAACCGCTAGGTGTGGTCTGTCCTGGGTACATTCACCACGAGCTAGCTGGCCATGAATGCTGTCAGACTAACAGCCAGACAGCCCTACCTCACCATAGTGGCCTTTAGGGAGGTGGCGGGAGCTGGAAGGAAATGCATGGAAGTGGAACTGCTTCTCCTTTTATTTCATAAAAAAACCCAAAACAAACAAGGAAATGTTTCCCTTCCTCTCCCCTTCCTGGATATGGGAGGAGAGAAACAGAAAATAAAACCTGGTTCAAAAGAATAACAGATTTTCAGCTCCAGTGAATTATCACTATCATGAATGTCATTATTGTTACTTAATGATGCATCTCAAAGAAACTACTAAGTGTGCACATTACCTTCTCTTAGTGCACATCCCTACATGGCAGAAAGTAGAGAATAATCTAACCAGTCTTCCTTAAATTTAGAAGTTTGGTATTTAGAAAACTTTGCAATATTCTGAGCTTATACATGCAAGCTATAACATTTCTTGTACTGTACTATATTTTGCTCCATCTTAACACAGTTCTGCAACAGTCAGCAAAGAGTCTATTCAGAGATCTTCCCAGTAACAGATTTTCCAAAGGATATTCATTTTCCAGGGTAATTTTAAAAATAAGCTATATTCCAAGCTGTTAGAGGGCTTTTTTCTTTGAATTAATTTCACTCTTTGTTGTCCAGCAGGCAGCCCCATTGCAGAGTATTCCCAAGACTCCTCATTTACATGCAAAATCCCAGCAACACTGCAGAACCCATACCTGAAGATGTGTGATACTGAGTCACTCCCCCAGCAGACTGACCTAACCTCCATGAAAGTGTTACTGAAAGTAACTACTTCCATCTCCCATCTATCAGTCAGCACACAGAGGAAACATTAATCTTGAAGGCTGTCCATGTTTTTCCTGGGAATAGTTCAGCAATTTGGGTTTGCAGCAACACTCAAGTGGCTATGGAAAGATGCAAACATAGCTTAAGTAATCACTGAAGTGCTAAGACTACTTTTTTTTCTCATTCTCTAGTCAGTTCTCAAAACTTCTTTAGTTGATGAAAATACAGTTGTCCCTTGGGATTTAGAATTACACCACATGGAGCAGATGCACTAAAAATTCCTTAGCTGCTGGACTACATTGTCATACAAAGCACATGCCAATTCCCTGAACCACTGCTCAACTCTTATACAAGCCATTTCTTTTTCTAACCATGATTAACTCACTATGGTTAGTAAGTGATTCACGTGGAGAGTAGCAAACACTATGTCATGGCAGTGAGAAAAGCTAAATCTGTTCATCCCATGGCTGAATTTGTCCCTTTCTGCTACCAGCCAAGGGTGACAGATGAAACACTGTGTTAACCTGATGTAATTAAAAGATAGACCTGGGAGGGGACAGTACAAGCGACAGCTGTCAAAACATAGTTCAGGCACAATATTTAAGCCTCTCTTATCAGT
Organism: Psittacula echo; assembly: GCF_963264785.1. Taxonomy (NCBI): domain Eukaryota; kingdom Metazoa; phylum Chordata; class Aves; order Psittaciformes; family Psittacidae; genus Psittacula; species Psittacula echo. The sequence continues at coordinate 29,830,509 of NC_137738.1, read as the reverse complement.
GTTTATTCATTCAGGTTGTTCTAATAGAGAAGAGCTTGTGTACAGATGCACATGCGTGTCTGTACTTGAGAAGACAAGCAGCCCTCGCAGGCTTCTCATGGAGCTGTGCAACTCTTTGGTTCTGGTTGTTAACACACCAGCTTGGTACTTTGTATCTAATCCTACTTTCAGTCAGTGTTTCCTGTTAAGCATCATAGAAGTAGATCCCAGAGATTCTGTCCTTGGTGGTCCTGTTTCTCCATCCCAGTGATACCCAATGGGCTTACCTCAGCAGAAATTGTCCCTTTACTTTCAGCTTAGCCAATTTCTGGCTTGACAGTGCTGCATTTGTAGTTAAATAGAAGTACTACAAATGAAGAGTGTTTGGCTAGATTTTACAATCTGTAGCAGGGTTGGTCAGGGAAACCAGTGCCCTGTCTTATAATGGTAGCTTAGCTGATTCCTTGGCAGCCTTCAATTGGCAGGATTCATCCCAGTTTCTTCAAGCGTGGTTTCTTAAGGAGTACTGCAGGTTTTGATCCAAATTGAAAACGAGTCTTCTACACTTCAGTCTAAAGGAACAAATTCTAGTGCCTGAGCCATTTGGCTGGCTGTAGTTATAGGGAATGCTTCCAGGTACCCTATGCAGCCTGATACAGAGAAGCTATACATGATACACTTGCAAATTGCATGTGGCTCAGCAGCCACAGGTTTGCCATTCCTGTTACAGTACTGCTCTGTCACAAAAAAGCCAAAGGTCATCCTTAGATGGGTGAAGCTAAATGTCATACTAAGCTATATATAAATAGATTAAAAGAAATTTATAAAACTTCTGCTCTATGAAGTTCTGGTAAGACATGGTCTGGATTAGTGCATCCAGTTTTGGTAGCCCACTTCAAGGAAGGGATCTAGAGAAAGTGTGCAGCAGGGTATGATCAAAGGGATGGGAGAGATTTAATCTGTGAACGAGAAAGCAGAGAGGAAACTGTAAGCTTCACGTACCCAGCAAAGCAGGGAACTGACTTTTCCCGATGCCTGTTGCAATAGGACAGCATTAATGGCTTCAATGAACAAAGGAGATGCAAATTTGACACTAGGAAATCTTTCTAGTGGGAAGCTTTGTTCAGCATTCAAAGATTGCCTGAGGAGGATGTGGAGTCTCCATCAGTGGAGGTTTTTAAGAAGAGATTAGACCATCATCTAGTCAGAGCAGTTAGGGAGAGTGGATGCAAGGAGTTCTCATAGTCTCTTATGATCCTACTTTTACAGTTCAAGAAGAGATTTTTTTGGTTTGGTTTAGCTGCAACTGTCTGCTTCAGACTCCTGCTGGCAGGGATGGCATTTGAGAAAAGTGATGTAAAACACCTCAAAATGGATGTGATCATTGAACCCCCCGAAACTTTGATGTGTTAATCACCAAATAGTGGCTTTTTGTTTCAAAACCTGTGAATCTATAGTGGAAGAAGGGATGGATGTTAGGCATAATGAAACCTTAATCCTAGAAGCTCCTGAGTGTTTTCACTTTGATTTTGTAATCACAGTAAGGTTTAACCCCACATACATAAACACAAGTATGATACAAAAGGAATTAATGATATGCTTTTATAGCACAGAAAGTTCATTTGAGCACACAGCATTTATGGTTTTCCTCACAAAGATCTCAGTTCCATAAGTCTCGTTCATGCAGGTAAGCCCCTTAAAACTGAAGGTACATAACCCACAAAGGAAACAGCACAGCTTATCAGGAGTCAGGACTATGAGATTTGCAAGGCCAAGGCACCTGTTCATATCAGTAAGCTACTTCTCTTGCTTGACATCCTTGTAACTACTGGCAGCTGGAAAAAGGAAGGTGTTTTCTGGAATGAAAATCAGAGATTAGGCAAAATTTATTTTCCTGCTGCCAATGAAAACACCAACGTAGGAGTCCAGATTTAAAAAAAGAACATGTGTCAATATGCGGATATGCATGTGTTATCTTTTAACACTGGGTGTTCCCTGTTGTCGTATGTAATTTAAAGGTCTGTTGCCATCAATGACTTATGCATCCAGTCTTGCTTGTGCTCCATTGTTACATCTCACTGTTCCTATTTTCAAGGAAAATTTAACATTTTGATACGTATTTCTTAAGGGAAGCCCCTGCTGTATTTTTCCTTTAGCGTTTTATTTTCTTCTGAACTTTTGACCTAATTATAAAGAGATTTTAGGTTACCATATTTAAAGCATGTGTAAAGACAAAGTCTCAGCTGAATCTTTCTCATCATTCATTTCCTACATCTCTTCCCCTAGGCTCCACATTAGATTTCAGGATTTAAATTTTTTGTACATGGCAATACAAAGTGAGTCACTCTTTGGAAACTCTTCCTGCAATATAGGAGTTGTAGTGGTAATGTGATGTGCCTTCACAAAGCATGGGCTAGGGGAATCTCTGTTTTATGATTCCTATTTGCCCATGCAGCACACATTTCAGTACACATTACATGCTGAGCAAGAGATACTCTGGTCTTAAAATGTAATTCCCACTTGTAGCTGTGGGCGTTAGACGAAATTAGCAGGTGGCAAGAAGTTCAAAGTAAATGAGAGATTCTTGATACTACAATACACAGTTAAGCTGCAAAACATCTTAACACATGAACACATGTAAAAAATATATGTGTATTAAAAAAGGGCAAATTTACAATGAAAAAATCTGTTAAGGACTCTTGACTACAAAGGAAGTGTCTTAGGGACACTGTCTTAGTGAGTCCCTGCACAAAAAATAATTGGATCTTGGAAGAGTATCCTGGGGAGGGATCACTACAGGCTTGCTCTGTTCTTATACTCCTTTCCAGGCTCCCCCATTTGGCTATCACCTGTGACAGGATAGTGATTAGGTGAACCTTTCTTCTGATCTTGCATTTTCTTACACAGAATTGCCTGTAGGTGATGATACGGGATGGACTCTGCCCCATGGTTTCTTGTTTCACACTGGCAAATGACTTCCAGCTACAAAGTTGACAATATAATGCGGAGTCCAGCAAATCTCAGGTACCGAGCACAGGACTTCCTCTTTGCTAAGAGTGCAGCCTCTTACATGCTTGCAGCACAGAGCCACATCTTGCTTGGAGATGCCCCCAGTGCAGCCAGCCAGGCTCAAGGGCAATGGCTGTGCTGAGCGGCTCCACCTGGCATGGGAGTCCTGGAGCAGCAGAGAGACCAGGATGCTGCACTGCAGGACAAGGAGGTACCCTGGCAGGGGAACACTGCTCAGGAAAGGCACACAGCAGTCAAAGATGCTCCGAGGTTCAGCCTAGCTCATATCCCCACGTTATCGTACAGTCCAGTGTGAGCACTCTGGAACCTCTAAGGTCCAGAATCTGTGCCTTCAGGTTTCTCCTGAAAGCAATGTAGACACAAATAGTAATTATCAGCTCTCCAGCTTGACACTAAAAAGACACTCAGAAAACAAACGAATCCCCCCATCATAGCAACTGCCTTGTTGCTAACCCAAAGTTGAGGCTGTTGAAATCTGTGCTCCTGGGTATTTTGCCCTAGTCCTAGAAATGCTATGATTCCTACCGATACCAAACATATCTCTTCATTCAAAGTCACACACAGACCAAGCATGGTGGGTAGAAAGAATCAAAAGAAGGTCTCCACTAAGGGAACTGGTGAATCGTTCCTTCAGCAAGCTGCAACAGGCCTGCCTCACACAGTTTAACTGCAAACAGGTCTGTGCAGACCTATTTAAAACACAGTGCAGAGAAAAATCTAGTCCTCTCAGTTAGACGGTTGCCTACCCTCCTGATGCTTGTTTTTGACTCTCCTGCCTTCTCTCTCTTACACAATGAACACTGGGGAACAAAAAGTGGAGCCAAAGCAAATGTCAACTTAGACCAAGAGTTTGGCATGGAAGACTTGACAGTGAGGCTCCTGAATTTGTGAGCAAACACCTACCAGATTTTCAAAAGCACTGATGGGATGTCTGCTACCTCAGCCTACAAACAAGCCTAGCCTTGAGATGAGGAACCTGGTCCCCATCACTGGGGCAATGCTACATCACTTCCTCAGATCAGTAGTGGAGAGTAGGCACCCACTTCATGAGCTACAGGATATACATAAGCTCCAAATTTTTAACTCCAGAGATGAAAGCCAGTGAGAACAGGTAATGTAAGCATCTGTTCCAAAGTCCATGACATATGTTGCCCTTATCATGTTAGTGGAATTCGTTAGTCATATTATTCTGGGGATACTGTATTCAGCCTCAGAGCCCTGAGCTCTAGTCAAAGCATGCTATTTGGAAAAGCCAATTTCAAACCATTTCCTAAAGAACAAACTCTTATTTGTGCATATTTGCCCAAACAGACTTAAAATGAATTCCCATGTCTTGCAGACTTCACACAATTCATCAATTTCTCATGATCAGTCTGGGGAGGTGCAGAGGAAGGCTTATGGTACTTTCATGTTTTCTCATTAAAAAACACCCATTGGTACATTAATAAGACAAGAGCATCTCAGCAGGACATAGAGTTATGTGACATTTCAAGGCTTTTGAAGAAAATGCACAGAAAGGAAGTGAACCCCAGCAGCTACTGCCAGCAAGAAAACAAGTAAATGAGCTTTTGTGCAGAGAACAAAGAAGTAGGGAGCCAGGAATGGATAAAGGAAGTGGAGATATGACAGAAAAGGGGAGATCATTCTGCCTAGGAGCCTCATTATTATTAACAGACTTGAAATAAGGAAAGACTTCAGAGGTCAAACTGTTCTGATGTGTCCACCTCACGTAGGCTAGGATAAAAACACAAAACCCCTGATTGTCCTGTTCTTGTCAGTGAATTACACCCTGTACTGAGCCCCATTCTGAAAGGGCTGATCAAACTGGTTACGTTTATTGAGTGTGTGCATTACATCCTGTTTATTTTTTAAGGTTTTGCTGCAGAGTAGGACAAAGATGGAGGAAACCATCTCTCATGATAGGCCTCTAGGAACTCCTAGATTTCCTTACAGTAAGGCAAACATATCTTGATTTTTTTTGCAGACCTGCATGCCTCTCTTATTTGGGTCTATCCATCTTCATGTGATTATCCTTCCTTTCTTTCAAACAACCTTCATCTGAGATCACACAAACCCATGCCTTCATGGCTCTCAGCAGTAAATCCTTCCCTTTGATGCTACTGCCATGTTGATCAGCATTTTACCACTGGGAGAAGCCATTAAGCCCCACCAGACTGAGGCAGTGAAAAGCATCTGCAAATACTGGCTAGAAGTCTAAACACTGACTTTGGCTCATGCTCTGGAGCATGAGCAGCTGCTGGCAGCAAAGGCAAATAAATGCATGCTTTCCAGAAATATGTAGTAGTAGTGAAAAATTGGTTTTAAAAAGTAGATTCAGCTGTTCAAGGTTGCCTTTCCATGAACGCCATAGTTTGAGAAACAGAAGTTTAGTGTGCACCTGGCCTAATGCATTCCCCACCACACAGAACCTGCTTCATCTTTATTAGAAAGTTATCTCCCTTTAGCAAGATGAAAGCATAAGCCTTTAAATGTTTAATAGTTTTCACTTATTCCTGAATATTTGACAGCTATTCTTCCAAGTAGGCTCCATACTTTGTTAACATACTGAGTCCATTAACCCCATTTTGCTGAACTTACCCTCTCTCCTTTCACTTTGACCAAGCAATTCAACTATCACAGTCAAAGGTAGAGAAATATCTTAACATACTATATTTTCTGTCATATGTCCCCAGATCTTTTAGATAGCTTTTCATTTTTTTTTGGCATATAACTTTGGGGGGGTGGGGTATTGTCCTATAAAACACATGATATTCTTTCCTTTTTTTAAAAAGAAACCCTTGGGGTTTTTTTTCATGGTGTAGGAATAAAATACTCTCACAGAGATGCCACACAGCATAACTAAATCTTCTAAAGCTTATTATACTGTTTTGGAAATTTTCAGTCAGCAAACCAGACAGTATATCTTCGAAATACTGAAGTTTATACATATCCAAAACATTTTCCTCCTGATCTAAAAATATCCACACTTAGTCTCTGACAAAAGACAGGGTATTTTATTTGCATGACTTGGTTAAACTGCCTTCAGTTTTTTAAAAAAATATTAAACACCCCCCCTTTAGTTAATGCTAAAAAAATTATTCATTTCTTATAAAACATACCTCAACAAACAAACTTCAAGATACGTGAACACATTTTTTCATAGAAAGAAAATCAGAAACTGAAGTTGCTTTAACCCCCAAAAACCCAAATCAAAACAAACAAATTAAAGAAACTACATTGGTAAAAGGTAAAAATACAGAACTTTTAATGAAAAGATCTGGTTTAGATGTGTTTTTCCTCATAAAGAAAATCCCTACATAGTTTTGGGACTTGTGACCTTTTGGGGTTGTTTGATTTTCATAAAAATCAAGCATTTTCATTTATCAAAATCCTTTCAGCAGGAAAATAAGCAATTCCCTGACCAGTTCTTTGAAGCACCTTGGATTATCTATCCATATTTGTCATGTACAAGAAAGGAATGAAAAATATCCCACAGGTGGCTTCTTCCAAACTGACTGAAATATTAGTAGGCAGATGCAAATAATTAAATTGAGCTGATATTTATTGTCACTTCAACATGATTAGGAATGTGTGCGTGCAGTAATGGAACTCACTAGCCTTAAGGAACTGTTAAGCATATCCAGCCCAAAGCACAGCCCTCACGTCCAGAAATCCCAAAGACAACTAGCAGAAAAAAGTACCATGAATGGAAGGCATTCTGAAATAGTATTCCTATATGAAAATTAAGTTGCAGGAAAACAAATATTGTTTTTTTATTCCTATATGACATTAAGAAACAAAGGGGGGTTTTAATACTAAATACCTCAAATTGACCCTTTGGTATTAAACTTCAAACAAACTTGCAGTAAGAACTCCCCCAAATCCAGTATTATATTTGCAACAGAACTGCTGACAGTCATCAGAGCAACAGTTTACAGTATGCTAGGCTTGCAGACCAGAACTATAGATAATAAAGTAAGCATATTTCCAGCACAACTATAATCTGTAAAAAGAACTGTTTAGGTACTATCTGATTTTGTTGTCCTCAGATACACAATCAGAAAATATTACTTCCTGAGCCAACTCTTAGAGAAAAAGTATTCACCTTTTTCTTTCTCAAAGTTGTGCTAGTAAGGGATTATTATTAATAATAATGTTTTTCTAACAAGATTCCAATTTGCTGGATGGTCACCAGAAATTGTCTATAAATACCAAGCATTATACTGGTTTTGATGAGTAGTCAAACTGTAAGGTTCACTGAATTATTTTCTTTCCATTAAAAAAGAAGTGATGTGTAGGGATTGGTGCACAGACGGGAGGTTGCCAGGAGGGACAGGAACCGGCTGACCCTGGGGAGGTGCTTAGGCGGCAAATATAAGGAATTCTAACTGCGCAATAAATTGTTGGTGACCCGCATTCCGTGAATGCTCTATGTCTCAGCCCTAGTTCGGAGGGAACTAGTGCTTCCGTCCCTCACCACACGAGTAGCGAGAAACTACAGTGATGTTTGTGATAGTTTAAGGAAGCTGACAGTTCCTTCTTATCCAACAGGCACAATATGAACAGTAAGCAGAGAGATCAAATGAAGACATTGTCTACAAGGGTGCCAGCTGGTGGAAGAACTTTTGGTAGTTTGGACATTCGAGCTAACACTTCCAAATTGTTTCCTATCTAGGACTAAATGGCATTATTTGGGTAATAAACTGGAATCCAAACCATGCTTATTGTCCTTCCAGTGGTTTGAGCTTTTTTAATGTCCCCCTTCAGATCCCAAAAGCAGCCCTTGCTTCCTGTGAGAAACCACATCGAATATCCATTATTCAAACACCCTTGATTTATCCTTGTAGCAACTTGAAACGGCTGCAGAAGAAAGTCCAGGGCACAGATACAATGAAGTTGGTTAAAAACAAGGAAGGCAAACACTGCACAGTACCACACAATCTGCTCTAGAGAGCAGCACCTCTGGGAGGAGCTCCATGATGTCATTGCGATGAGCTGAAATAGGAGTATGGTGCTGTCCCAGAGAGATAACACATCAAACAGCAAGAAGAAAAATTGGGCACAAAAATACATTGTTCTCAACCACTGTGTGCTGACAGTACTGCCTCCCACTAAACCAGACTCTTCTGAAGAAATGTTTTATGGTTATTTCCCTATTTTTGTTCTTTGTTTTATTTTTTAACTGTTGACACACAGGAAGTTTGCACTATCCACTGCCAGCTTCAAAAGCCATCTAGTTTACATTTTGAGTCTGGCTTTCTATGTGTGTTGCCTATCCTTCACATCTCTTTTCAATGCCTTGCACAATTTAAACAAAATTTTACAGTGTTGGTGATAAACAAAACAAAACAGGCCACTGAGTAAGGGAAGAAGACCACCAAGAGTGTGATGACTGAGGGAAAGGAGATCAGGTGATCTCACATGTTAATGGACACCAAGGCAGACACATGCGAAAGTGAGACATTCCTAGTGCTCCAACCATGTGAAAGTCTTAACTGCTGCAATTGTAGTTCAGTCACAAGAAAACAAATCCAAGGCACTCCCTTTGGAACCAGATCTGTTTATGGTCACTGGATCATCACTGTGCCACTGAGGACATGTAGCAGGGGCTTCCACATAAAGACTCTTGATGGGTCTCTTGACGCCTGTTTGAAGCCTGGCGACAGCCTGTCAGTAGGAGCAGCAGAAAGGGAGCATGCAAGGTTGTGCTATCATCCCAGCCTCTCCTTTTTTGTGTTCTCCCCCCCCCCTTACACCATTCCCTGGGAGCCTTTGGGAGGGTCTGTGCTGCCCATGTCTTAAACCATTCAAGTTCCTTCTTCTCCCAGGTGTGTCATTCCACAGTTGCACTACTGCTTTATGCAGATGGATTTACAATATATTTAAGTAAATAATCATAATAAATATTAAATATCTCACCAGTCAGACTCCTTGCAGGCAAAGACTTTAGTGCTATTTCATTATTTTGGGTGTTGCTTCACAGTTCTCTGCTGTCCTATTGAGCTCACCAGTCTGTCAAGGTGGCAAATCCCTTAATGAGGTTATTGAGGGACCTCAGATGGAAAACTGGATGGCCCCACAGAGCACAGGAACAGAGGAGCACCTCCACATCCTCTGAGTATGTGACATGAAAAATCAAAACATCAGATGTGTCCTGTAGTCCCAAAATGAACAGAAGTGCTTTTCTTCTTTCTCAGAACCTCCTCCACTGAAGGGAATTACTGCAATTGTCTCAACATAAACAAGCAGTTCCAAGGGCAGCAAAGCTAATCAAACCTATTTTATATGAACTGTGTTTTGTGGTTGGACTTGCTGATATTTAAGAGGATGGCAGGGCTGCACATATAACCTTTCGCCATTAGGGCATTATACTGTTCTTCTCCTTTGTGTACTCTTTGCTGCCTAAACCAGCACAGAACTGTACTGAAGGGTTTTTTCTTGTGGATGTGCTCTCTCTTCCCTCCTCCTTGGCTTCCTCCTGAAGCTGGCGAGATTATAACACCTCTGAGATCAGTGCTCTCCTGCTAATCTGCCTGAGTCTGTTGGTCCACCCCAAAAGTTGTTCACGGGGCAGGCAGGTATGATCCCAAAAGCCTTCTTGACTTAAAAAAATGATGTAAGAAGACAAGATGGAAACTTGCAGCTTCACTGAGAAAAGAAGGTGCTCTTGTACCCCTTCACACTGCACTGAGATATAAATAAGTCTACAAAGTTCCCTTCACTAAACTGTCTCCTGAAGAGGAAGGAAAGAAGTAAACGATAAAAGTATGCAGCACCAGATACATCATTGGTGGTTGTGTTTTGTGGCTGCTGAGATAGCAAGGAGCCAGAACTGGCAAACCAGCTCACAGTCAAAAAACCAAACCATCGTCCACCACCACCCTGAAAGTACGAGACTTTTACAGCAGGATTGAATGGTTATTTCTCAATTAACTGAACAGGACTTGCAATTTCATAGGATCATAGAATAGTTAGGGTTGGAAAAGACCTTAAGATCATCTAGTTCCAACCCCTGCCATGGGCAGGGACACCTTGCACTAAACCATGTCACCCAAGGCTCTGTGCAACCTGGTCTTGAACACCACAATTTCTGTCATTTGTCTGACTTTTCCTTGCTATCTACAAGCACACATCTTTGCTTGTACTTAAACAGTTCCTTCCTTGGCTGAAGGAGCAGGAAAAATTTCTTTGTAGTCTACATTACCCTGTTCTTCAGAAGCTTGCTAGTGAGATAAAAATTGAACCCTAAATAGTTGAATGGACTGACAGAAAGTGTCTATAGTATAATACAGCAAATCAATATTTACTGTGTGACAGCATGACAGATGCTCCAGAATTGTGGAAAACTCAAAAAGTACTGTATGAATTTTCTGACAGCTGCATGTACAGCTAAGGACTTTTTGTCTACGGAGCTGGAAAAGCAAGATAAAAATCTGCTCCCTTCACAGACTTAAGGCAGGGAGAGCTAGTTAATGTAAATTCTCTATACCAAAAGAGGGAAGATAAGTCTTTTGAAGTGTCACATTCTCCCCTCATAAGAAAAAGCATGGAGTATTTCAACTAGATTCATAGGCCCCTGTTGATAACACCTACTGGTTTGAGGACAGTCAGTCTCTATTAACAGGAATGATCTCACAACAAGCAGAGCCAGCTGTGTGCAGTACTCTGTGGTGTTGGCCTTTGAAGAGCCTTAGTGACAGGTAGGGGACTAACTACTAAGCTATGGGTGCTTAAAAGAATGAGGGGTTACTCCTAAATGCTTTGTTTGAGAACTAACGATCTGGTTTATGAGTCATAATAGGTCAAGAGCAAACTGTTGCTTTAACTTGAGGTTCTACGAGAAAATCAGAACTCTCAAGGTGATCAGGGCACATGTCGACAACACATGCTGGGAGCAGAGGGCAGAGATGCTGGAGAGAGAAAGCAGAGCCTACCGAGATGCAGTGCAAGCATGTCAGCACTGCAGGATACATTGATGGAATACGAAGATGGTGTTGCTTCGCCTTCCCAGACCTATAATCTGCACATGAACAGGCACAGAGGAGGTAATACCAATGCAACTCATTTCCAGCTTTGGCATCTCAATGCCATACACCATTGCAATTGTAGAGATGCACCCTCTGAGAACTGCAGATAGGGTCAGATGGGATTGCACAGTGGGGAGAGAACAGTAGGACTATCCAGCAAGGGACACATCCTCCTTAGGTTGCAGCTGGGACCACTGGGAAGTCAGAGGTGCAGGTAACTCAGAAACTACAACATATATGATTACATCCATGAAGGTGAATGGATGATTCCCTCCTCTTCTGAAAGACTGCTTCAGTCTTGAAGCATGATTAAAATGTGAACTGAATAAAACATGGAACAGAACTAAATTAAAAAGAAAGGCAAGGGTCTCTTTGAAACTCGTTCTCTGAACACTCTTTTTCTTTTTAACTGCACCACTCTCGTGTAATCCTGGGCAGCCTGGGGAAGCTACCTTACACAACTTTGAGGACTGATGCATTTCCCTGTGTTGGGGACTTTACCACAAAAAATTTCCTCCAAACCAAGCTGACCAAAAAAACCACTGGTTTTATAACAGCCAAACAAACAAAAACCTTGCTGTAATGAACCACAAGCAAGTTAGTCCAGAAACCACAATACTAAAAGATTTATGTTACTATAATCACTCATATAAATAGGCGAGATTATTCTGACAGGGAGTAAAGTGGTTAACTAAAATTATAGCTAATAAAATAATTCCCTTTACAGTAATTTTTCTGTGAGATGGAACAGATACTACTAAACCTGCTACAATAATAGATGCTTTGGTATCTTTACATGACCAGTTCAGCCAAGGTCAGGTTCTGACTGCTTCTGGATCTACCAGAACTTCTGTGCCCAGTGAATTGATAGGGGGTTTCTTGTGGATGGCATCTCTTCAGCACATCAGGCAGAACTGAAGCAGATGTGTAGAGAGTACAAAGGCCGCGTGGGGGATGATGACAGTCTAGGCACTATGAGACACATTCCCTCTTGCAAAATTAAACAGGATTTTGATTTTCCTGGAGCTTCCTCTTGCACCGTTGAGATATGAGACAGGTCACTCCTATCAAACACAAGTCTATCTATGGGAGAACACCACCAGACATATTGTACTCACATCCGTAGAAACCAGTTACGCCATGTAGCAAAGGCATCATAGATAAGAATGTGCCCAACAGACATCCATCTCTTTTGGGATGAAAGGGGTTACTTCCCCACACCACTGTAAATTATGTGTGCTGAAGTAACTGCAGCACTTGCCTTCAGTTTATTATAGCCAGCTTTGAAAGAAATACACTTGCACACTGAACACGAGTCAATTGAAATCCACACTTACAGAAGATGGAGTTGAACAACTTATCCTGAATTAGCTGCACCTAATCCTTCCACAGTTGTACATACAGTTTCAAGAAGTTTGGATTCTGCCACACCAAAAGTACCATGGCAGCATTCAGCGGAATTTACAGGACCCTCCACTAGGGCTAAGTGATGTGTAATAGTGCAGGGAATCACTCTCATATGGTCAAGTGCTGATGAAAAACAGTAGCAAGAACATAGTGATCTGCCAGGTCTCACTGGAGATCCAGTGAGGATATAGGTGATCAGGATTAGTAGAGACCACACTGAAAAAACTAATGCTGCCTAGAGGAAAACCCCAACAAGGAAGAGCATCGTCATTCCTGCCAACACAAGTTCCAGCAATCTGCAATTTTAAAGGCAGTTTGTACTTTCAGTAAAATTGAACCTTGGAACTTTCTGTAGAAAAGGACTATAGGTCAACTACAAGTAAGCTTAAAACAGAAAGCACTCATCTAGCCAGAGCAGACAGCCTCACCCAGCAGTTCCCAAGTCACTTTAATGAGCTGCAGACAAAACTAATTGTGTGGAGTAGTGCACAATGAGATTTAAGGTCTTGGAAGTGATGCAAAATCCATCATGACTGTTATGTCCCAGGAGCTAATTACCATCCCATTAGAAAATCTGGCATTCTATTTCCAATATGAGTCAGTCCAATCCTCTCTTAGAGCTCATTAAAACTGCCCTACTACAAATCTTCCTGCGTCTATTAAGAGTAAGTCACCTCAAGTTACCTGAATGGGTGAATTTGAGAGGTTACCATTTATTCTGGGAGGCTTAATGAATTTTCTACACCACTGTCTTGGCTCTCCCTTGTGCATTAAGGCACCAGCACAGGCCAAGGAAGCCCAGTAACAGACGCACTAATGCTGTATAATGATAGCATGTGCTTTTCCATCCCTGCTCTAGATTCCACCTGCAATACTGCCAAGGACTGTGTTAACTACTCAGCCTCTGTGTAAAACCAGCACACATACAGACAACTACCCCTCAGCATCTGTCCCTGTCCTTTCTGAAGCTTTCTTTCTCATTACACAGCTCCCACTGTGTAAGTGGGATCTACATCTTTTTGCTCTCAAAACATGCTGCCTAAATCTGCCCCTCCATCTCACAGGACAAAATATACAGAAAAGAGGTTCTTCCAATTCTACATGAATAAAAGGCAGGAATAGAAGAGAGTGTTCTGCCATCCTGTCAGAACACAGTGAGCCAAACTTTCTGCTCAGTCTCCCTGCAGAGGCCACATTCTGTCTCTTGGTTTTTGCTTTAGTGAGGCTGTAAAGTGCATATGCTATTACCAGGCATAAGAGAAGGAAGCAATTTTTTATCTGACTCTGTGTGAAAGGACTAAAAATTACATGAACACAAGTGTTTAAGTGTTTTTGTAGACCGGAACCCCTGAAGACTTACCCCAGCAAAAGATGAAGCAGCAACAAGGCTTAAAAGGGAATATGACACAAAAAATGGTTGCTTGGCTCTTTTCAGAGTGTATCACTGCAATGACTGAGAAGCCAAAGAAACCAACTTTCCAAACACCACAATTCTTCCAGGGTTCCACGCACATCCCATGCACCATAAAGTGTAATTATGGAATCAATGATAATTCATGTCTTTGTTCATTTCTTAACACAAGAAGTTCTCTCCATTTGTATCCTCTCCCTTCCCTTGCTCCTGCTGTTGGCTGGGAGATACAGTGCAGAAGCAAATGAACACAAGAAGCATCAAAGAAATAAGCAGTCAGAGCTCAGTGGCCCCTACAAGATAATCAGTGCATCGTGCTTGCTACAGACTAAGATCATAGGGTAAAAAAACCCTAAAAATGTATTTCTGAACTATTAAGTAGTTAAGGTAAAGGTACTTTGTAGAGACTGAAAACCATTTGGAAAAACATCCTCACATGGGTTTTATTCATGTGTTTGGGTTCAGCGTCGTACTGAGAATCCTCTATGATAAGGAGTTCATACCTACAACAAACAGTAAGATACATATAAAACTTGAGCTACAAAATGAAAGATTGCACTTTCCAGTAAGGAAAACACAGCAATCCAGTAAGGTTTCACAGTACAAGGGGTAAAAGACTGCTTACATGGACTGACACTGAGCTTGTGCACTGTTTTTAACCTCTTTAATTGTTTAACTATGCACAATACTTGGGGATTATCCAGACAAAACAGCAAAAAACTACAGATTTTCTTTTTAATTCCCCTTGATGTCCATAAATCTAAACTAAATAATGAGCATTGTTCACCACTCTGTGATCTGTGCTGGATTCAGTCTAATTTATATGTCACCGTGAATTATTGACATGCTGTAACACTAATTTTCTGAATATGATAAAGATACAACGCAACATGTAATTTTCTGATTCATTCTGAAAAATAAATTAATCTTAAATACTTTGGAGAAAAAGTGCTGGAGGAAAGAGAATGTACATAGAATGTATGTCATGATGAGGTTATTCAAGTATTAATGCCACCATTATGAAAAAATGTGTTCAAAACACATTGTCTAATGCATGCATCTGCATGAAGGTGGACATGCAGTTGTGAAACTTGACAGGCTAAAGACACTGTCACATGGTTAAAAATCTCTATAAATTCAGGGAAATAATCTAGAATTGGCATTGCTGGGTCAGTCCTCACCAGATTCTGTACACTGAATGTCTCAACTGAAAAAAAATGAAACTCTTCATTAGAAAATGAACTTTCCTAATAGTGACCTGGATAACCAAGAAAGGTTTAAAGGAACTGCTTATCTCAAGAGGAAGAAGGAACTGAATTTAATGCCTCTTCAGTGAGGCCTATGGGCCTTGCATGATGTTTGTTCATTGTTTTGAGGATTGGTACGTACATTGTTAGCACTAGGAAGTGGGGTAGATGTAAGAGGATGCAAGACCTAGAGGCTGAGGATTGCTAAGAATGTGACGTATAGAGTGCACTGAAGTAGCTTCTATTTTATTTCACTTGATTGTATATGACAATTTGTGTTCTTTCCCTTAAATGTTCATTTTCCACTTCAGCATTCTGAACTGTAATGCTCCTAAGAAGATGATTATAATCAGCAAATGATGAAAGTTTTCTCCTGCTGACAAGATAATCCTCATCAAATCAAACTGTCCTTATAGATTCCACAAGGCATCTTAGATGTCACATTGAAGTGAGACTTCTTAAGGGGAACAGAAACCTTTCAGTCTACCAACACTTCCATCATAGTAAAGCAATTGGAACCACAGACAGCAAACAAGAGTTAAATTAGTTTAGGAATTTACTTAAACTGGTAAAGAATATTTTTTTTTAAACTGTGAACAGACATCTGTTTTGATACTGACAACCATTCATTAGCCCTGGTGGTTGCCGACACAGTGCAGCCGATGTTATTTTCTTGTTGTATATTTTCATAAGATGCTCTCATTGTTTAAGCTACATTCCAGCAAGGACTCAGAATTAAATGGACCTAGTTAAATTAAAAGTGGAATGTTATTCTCCAATATGAATTAATTACAATGACACATGGAAGTGAGAAGAAATAATTCATGTTCTGCAAATGGCTGCAAAATGGTTGCAATGTTAACATTTGGCTGATCTTTATGCACAAGTGGCAGTAAGAGTATACTGGAAATGCCTGTTATTGTGAACTGAAATGCTGAAATGCCTGTTACAGTCAGGTATTTAAATTCTGGATTTTTGTCCAACCAGTGTGGGAAAGGACAAAATAAATTGAATAAACAGGAAATCTCTGTATTTTCTCAGTCTCTCTAAACTGAAATGAGCCTAGTGTGTTAAAGAAACCTCCCAAAGTTCAGTCAGCTTACTTCACATTTCTCTTCTGATACAAAAAATGATGAGATGTAATGAAGAAAGTTGTTCTCACACTGTTTCAGTTTAACAGCAAAGGATGGTAAACCTACGTAAGATGTCCCTAGATATGAGTGGTTCATATATGTATCTGATAGCAATCTGAAGTGCTGGATGCTCATTTGGACTGAATTTTAAACCCCTGAAGATTCATTCATCACCAGCTCAGAGTCTGCAGGAGCAAGAACACAATTTCTTTTTTTTTTTTTTTTTTTTTTTTTTTCCTTTTAATCTTCAGGGTTTTTTCCCAACTTTACTACTTGTGAAAGGTCCAAAATTGCTGTAACTGGAGATTAGGCTGGGTAAAAAGATGTTCTCTTTTATCACCAGAAAAACTGCCCTGCCTTGTCCTCTCAACAGAACTGAAAGTCTGAAACTTAAAACCAGCTGCATTATTGGGCATTTAATATAAAATTAATGGCGGAGTTTGAAACTCCCTGTTCAGCATTCTGTCAGAATACTTAAAGGATTCTGCAGCTAAGGACAAGACAAAGCTTGTAGGTCAATGTAACTTCTTTTATTTGACTGTCAGATATAGCTTTTTGAAAAACTTGATTGAGCTTTTGGACATGCAATCCCTTCTTGGGGTATGAAAGACATAATAGAAGCAGCCTACTTAAGAACTATGTAACAGGGAAAACTGAGAACCATTAGTCACAACAAAACACATCAGACTATTGAAGACACTAAATTTTGCTATTTGAAATGGAGACTACGCAAGATAAAGGCAGCAGCCAAGTTAAACATGACATCTCTTTCCTAAGAGATCACAAAGATGCTGCTATTAGCCCTACAGTTAAAGCACATGACTAAAAGTCAGTTCATGTCCTGGCTGTGCAACTATGCTATTCTTTTACTATCTGTAAAACTGTGGTATCAACTTTCTACCTGTTTCACCAGAGCAGGCTCACACCAATTACATTAATCTCCATAAATCACATATAGGACTTCAAAGGAAAGAACTATAAAGTACAAAGGATCGTATAATGAATAACACTTGGAAGAAAAACAGAAAGAACATGCAGTGTTAAGCACAAAATATCCATAATTACCCGACCATCAGGTTTTGCCTCTAGCTGGAGTTCTGAACAAAACTTTGGAAGAAAACAGTGGAAGCAGAAATCATGGATGATATAACAGGAATAGATCTGAAAACCATTTCATTTATTGAGATCAATGGGTCTTGCTGAAACTACAAGATCTGTGACAGTACAGGTGAGAAGGGGAGAGAGCACACTTCTGGTATAAAGAGCCCCTTCCCTCCCATGGTCAGCAAGCATATTAGACTATTTGGAGGATGCAGGGACTCAGACTTTCAAGGACAGGGGCAACAGCAAGCCTGTTTTCTCTCACACTCATGGGATGTAACGGCATTCACCCAAAGTTTCCAGCCCTTGAGGCAGGCAGCCTGAGTCTGAGGTGAAGCCCATCTTTTGTTTTGATTCCAGTTGCCAGGAAGGAATGAGTTTCCAGCAGCTTTAGTTACGAGGCAGGAAGCAACAAAAAGCAGCAACAAAAACTAAAAAAATGCAGAAGAAGGCAATAGGAAGGAGTCAAAAGACAATATAACAAGTTAGTAGAAGAACTAGTACTTCCCATAAGACTTAGCCATATGCCAAAACTTATCTTTCTGTTGATCATGATAATTTGAGACATCAGTGACTGGTATTCTCAGACAATCACAGTTACTATCATCGTTCACTAGGCATGATGCCTAAATACCATTCCATCCCTTGAGGAATTATGTGCCAAACTTATGAAGTACTTTAAATAGTGGTATATTCTTTGTATGCTGCTTTGATTGATACAGGTTTTATAACAGCTAATAGCTTCTACTGGAAAGGCTCTGGGACCAGCTTGTGCTGAATAATAGTTAGCTGTGGGAGCCAGGATTCTCAGCTTATTCTCTTTAAATAAAACTGCAAAACATTATGAACAAAGAAGACCAGAAAAAGTACTGAAGAACTTCAAACTGCCAGCAAGGAAAGAGTGTCAGAAGTGTATTAAAGACTCTGCAAGCAGCACTCAGGTTTTTATAACAGTCTTGATAATGATCTTACACTTACAGTCCATCTTTTATCCAGAAGGATTCATTTATGGGCTGTATGCATACCATGGGAATAACTGTCCTCTCTTCTGCCAATTTACACAGCGAAATGCTGTTTATGCCTCTGGAGGAAAATGTTGTGCTATGTGAATTGCTACATCACAACTAAAATGGATTAAGACAGGCACTGCCAAATGCTACAGCAGTTAAATACAAAACATAGAAGGGAATTTGAAAGAAACAGAACATAAATAATCAAAACCATATTCTGGTCAGAACACTGAGATTAATGGTATCTAAAATGTATCATGGTATTAGTCATCAAAGTTTTGCTTTGAAATCTCCATTGGACCTTTTGGCTTTCACTTAGATTGTCTCAATGTATATTCATACAGGCTGCTTTTTAAAACATTAGCAACCAGCCAGCTGAGCCTGACAGAACCATTTCCAAAACTTTAAATAGTTGTGTTCCATATAATATATGGTAATTACTGGCCTTTTAATTGTACCCAATGTAAAACAAGAAGGATCTTGAATTAAATAACATCAACAAAAAGCATTTATAGAGTAACATTTATATTTTAAATGAATTAGGATAATTTTCACTAGGTCCAGCTACCCTCCTTAATGCAATTTGTTTCTGACTTAGTCCCATCATCCTTACTTACATGAGTTGTTTTTTTCCCCACAAAGGTGGAAGAGGACTGCCTATTGAGGTAACAGGACCAAAGTCAAGAATCCTGCAACAGAGAAAAGATAACATAGAGGTGGTATTGACTGCAACATTGTAATTGAGACTGGAGTAAATTTGCGCTTGTCAGGGTGCAGGGAAGCTTTGCAGGAATAGATACAGGCTGAGGCCAGAGCCTTGGCGGTGCCTAAAGCAGTGAACTCCTTGCTTTGTCAGCAGACAAAAAACTTCATGGTAGAATAAGGAGAAAGGCAAAAAGCCTAAACACTGCCTGAGCTCCTTTAACTCTGTTCCACTTTCACCCAACAAGGGGGAAGGAACGCCACAACAAAGCTTTTCTGGCCTCGGGTCCAAGCAACCCAGGGCTATAATCCTTCCAACCAACCAACCAGCCAACCAACCAACCAGCCTTCAAAGGCCATGCCTTGAGGTTAGGAACTCACAACAAGAACACAGAAAGAACCATTTTTTGCTATTCTTTCAGCACAAGACTAGTCTATAGCACAATTCGGGCAAATAATACAAAAATTGATGTTTTCATCTAAGAGCGTGAGTCAGGAGACTTATGACTGAGGGAAAAGAGAGCATCTTCCCAAGCCTTAACTGTCCTCCCAGATCCCATGTTTTCTTGCTTTCATGCTTTCCCTAATTAAAAAAGGACTTCTGGCATGTCATCTCCCATTAGCTTAACAAGTCAGAGCAGTCAGCTCTCCTTTTGACACCAGGTTGCTCAGGTGATCTTTAGATGTGACTTTCCAAAATGTACTTTCCAACAATTAAACTTAATTCCAGGTTAACAGAGATTTAGAATTTCCCCCCTATGGAACAGGAATAATACTAAATGGGGAAAGTTTCCTAGTGCAAAAATAGGTATTCCAAATGAAATTGGAAGCAAGGAGCCTTCCCCTAGGAAGAGGCCATGATATTACTGGTTCATGGACCTATTATGACAATTAATGGCAGCAAGACTGAATACAAACCTTTGTATTGTGTTATTGCAGGATGATGGCCAATCTCTGACACAGGATCATAATACAGGGACCCATCCTTTATTAAATTTTAAATGTTAAGTGTATTGCCTTGCTATGATACTTCTACCCACTTAGTGTTGACCCGCTTGCTTCAGTCATGAAGGATTTTCACTTGAAAAACACCTGAACTACAAATGGATCTAAATATCAGTCATGCAGCCAAAGCACGTATTACATACAAGTAAATAACAAGCTCTTCTTCTTGGAAGAAAACAAATCCGCAATTCCTGGCAAGGAGGCAAACCACTGTTCCTAGCAACCAAGACTTCAGAACAGCGATCTACACTGATGAATCAGAATTTGTAATGACAGAAACAGAATTATAAGGAGCCCTCTGCAAGGGTTTATAGGAGAAATTAAACATAACTACATTACCAGTAACTTGACAAATGCAGCTAAGCTAGAAAACACATGATAAAAAATAGTAACTAAAGCACATGGTAACCATAAAGATGGTTTTATAATTTAAAAATTGAATTTCATCCATCTGATTGCTCAAATTACTTTTTTTTTTTTCACAGTAATATTGAGCTGAATTGGCTATTCAGCACTTTCAATACCATTAACTGCTAATGCTGAAACAGGGTTTTGTTTTTCACATCAGGCAAGAAATGACTGGCAGCCATGCCAGAGTTTGTATAGATTTTAGCACAGGAAAGACTGTTTACTCTCTGTGATTTTCCTCATTGTGGCTGAGCAAAACCACAGGTGGCACTACGAGAAATTTATTTAGCATGCAGAATTTCTTTCCTTTGTTCTTTTCCTGGTAGAAAAAGAAGGAATAAAAAAGTAACTACCAGTTACTGAATTTTCTTGAGAAAATGTGTTTGTTCTTATAACAAGAGCAGGGGTACAGGATCTCCCTTTAACAACTAAGGTGATGGGGAAGATGTAACAAGAGAAATGTACAGGCATTTCTTTGATATTGACGTAAATGTAAACATACATAGTATCAAATTAGTAGAACAGCATCCTGTTTCTTTAATTAAACAGACAAAGACATAACAAAATTCAGTGGTTGAAAAGCAAAGCTAAAAAAATCTGAAGAGGAAGCAAAATGCAAATTGTAAATGAAGGTAATTAACCACTGGAATATTTTATTGAAATGTGTTGGTAGATTCCTCAGCATCCCACTTGGACAGTTTTTCAGAAGATAAACCTTCAAGCAACCAGAATGTATTAGGCTTCACACAGAAAAAGTGGGTAATATTTCATCTGTTATAACTCAGATAACAACTAGATATATATAATGCTCTCTGCTCACCCTGAATGATCAAAAACTTTTAACCCAAACAGAATATACAAAAGAAAAAGAAATCAATTTATGGATCCTTCTGCCAACTTTGTTTATACTGATTAATATCCTACTGGATAATAAAATCTCACTGAAATCATTTCAAGGTATCACTAGTGTGAGTAAGGCTGGAAAAATCAGAAACTTTCTGGTTTAGGGAAATTCAATTTGTAGTAATGCTCTCTCTCCATTTCTTGAGACTTAATAACTTTTGAAATTAGTAACTAACTTAAAAACCAAATGGGATAGTAGGTGCCTGAGAAAGTCTGGAAACTTACTGTAAGAATGTGGTGTCTGGTCCTGGCAAGAAACCAGTTATGTTTTGCAGATCTCCTGGATTTTGTTGTAACATATGGAAACAGATAATCTGACAAAGTCCATTTGGGTTTCCAAAAGCCTTTGAAAAGGCCATTCACGTAAGGTTTTTGAAGAGCCAAACTGCCATAGAATAATCTTATTGTGGATAAATAATTGCATAAAATACAAGAAAGAAAATGTAAGGTAAATGGACTTTTTCATAATGATTAAGTTTATCCCCAGATGTCCATCTGGATCTACACTAGGGGCTATTTTATTCAGCTTCATCACAAACTATATAAAGAAGAGTGGACAGTAAAGTAAAAGGCTTGCTGCTGATGCTAAATTATTCAAGATAGGAAAGAACAAAAGCTGAATGGCAAGAGTTACAGAAGTACTTCATGATACAGAATGACTAGCAATGAAATGATAGATGTTGTGGGAAAGAATGCAATTCACTGTAAATATGCAGAGTCCCAGCAAACCAGGCATGGTATAGTTTTGCAACCAAACCTGAATGACAGAGAGTGAAGAACTGCACTACTTGCAGATCCAGCCATTGGGGCAGGACATGGGATCCTTTAGCCCACTTATGAAAGATTGAAGACATTTCACCTAGCAATGGGCAGAACAGACTGTGTTGCCTCTTTAAACGCTTTATGAGGGCATAAAAAAACCTTGTCTGCTCACCTCATCTGTTCAGTTGTGATTAAAGGCTTCATGCACACAAAGGAGCACAGAGGCACAGTGGCAGGCAAATCAGCTCCTGGAGACACTGTAAAATCTGTGGGTCAGGTGAGAGACTTGTTTGCATTTATGTGTCTGTGCACAAGGCAACTCAAGACAAGAGGATCCAGGGCTAGCTACTGGACAGACTGAATGTCTATGGCCTGCTCCTGAAGGAGCCATAGGGTGCCTGTCTGAGTGTGTTTCTGTGTGTGTGTGTGTGTGTGTACATAAGAGGGTATGAGTTAACAGCAACTGGAGTGGGGCTGCAAGACTCAGTGGCTTGTACATCCAGCTCCAGCAACTGGGAAGAGTAGGAAAGTCAGGAGCCAGCTACTGGACAGACTGAGTGCCTATGGCCAGCTTCTGGATGAAACCGTATTGTGTGTATACACATACGTATAGTTTCTATTAAAGGGCTTTCACCCTGATCACCCAAAGAGGTGAACAGGATGAACCCATTGCTGCTGTTTATGCTGTGTTTTCTCTTGGCATTGATCTACATGGACAATCGTGTGTGTGTATATATATATATATATATATGTACATACACTGCGTGTGGGTATGTGTCTGTTGGGAATACATGCTCAGTCTCACTACTAGTTGAATAGGGGAACATGGAACAGGAGCAGCCTTTCCTCCCTAAAGCTATCAGATTCAGCGACTCCTAACAGCCTACATGATCACTCCGTATTTCCTCTTCTGTGTGGATACCAAAGAGACATGAAGACCTTCCTGGACAGGAAGACATCTTTAGATGTGGACAAGTGTATACTGCAGGGCTTATCACTGCATCCTTAATGCATACAAGCTGTTAATCATAAAAGGGAGCATATCTGAGGAAAAAAAAAAGACTGAAAACTACATTCTTCTAACTGCAGATATACATTTACAGCTTGTCAGACTGGCTTAGCTTTTCTTTGGATTCTCTTCACTATTCACACCTGTTAACTTTGGGTATTTTTATTTTTTTTTACTGCATTTGAGAAGATTAAGTCCCAGTGGGAGATAATTTGCTTCATTTCCTGAGATTTCTGTATTCACTTCATCCTATGGTTTCTCTGATTGAACTGCCTTACAGGAATTACTGCCTGGTGCCCTTGTTCCAGTATAGCAGCTTGTACCAAGCACTCTGCAACTGTCACTCAAAGTAGTATAGAAATTCACTTACGTTCCTGTCTATGTAAACCAACAATCACAAGAATGACATTTTCTTGACAAAATTGTTACGCATTAAGAACAGCACTTGAAAAAAATTAGGAATATGAAAATTTGTTCTCTACTACAATGAAGTTCTTCATCAATTACAGATTATTCCACTGACATCTAATGCACAGGAGAATTCAGCTGAAATTTGAAACTTGCAGGTAAGTATGTCAAAATAACAGATTAACATTTTTCTCATCACATAACAAACCAAGCTGGAGATCTTTATTTTACAGAGTGCATGATTGTCGCTAATTCCATTAAAAATATGAGTACCATACAAAATGTTATACGGTTTCAAGAAGACTGTTTTCTTTTTGAAGAAGTAGGAGATGGGAGATTACTGAAAAGAGCAAAAAAGGAAGCTGTTTCATCAAGAATGGCAACAATAAAACCTGATTTCCTATGGACTTATGCTACGGGTTGAGGTATATGTGGCTTTTCTCCTGCCTAATAAGGATCCTGTTTATGCTGCATAATTCCCTTCAGACCATTAGAAGGGTATTCCTCTCATATCCAGACGTGTGCTCAAAACAATGTACACAAACTTATTAGATTTTTTATGTTTTTCCTCTCTCTAAATTGGCTGCAATTGCCCCAGAGGTCTATGCTGGTAGAGACAGAGAACTGCATTCTTTGAAGGTTGGTTGGTCTCTGTTTACAATAGTAAATTCAATTTCACAAATATTCTCCAGCTTCCACATAGAGGGTATCTGTAACATTTGATATAATTTATGTCTCTATTTTCAAGAAATACAGGAAATTCTGTTCTGGGAACATAACTGATGGAACGTAAAGGATTTCTACTGCATGAACCACACACAAAAAATCCATAGGTAAGTCACTGACAATGGGAGTACCACAGTTTTCATCTAGAGGAGGCCCCACATGCAGCTAATGGCTTATCTCTCTGGGAAGTTTAAGATTACAGACTGTCAGGCTGTAGATGCTAAGTGCTTATTCTTAGACACCTGCTGATGACATGATTACTCCACAGCCAAAACAAAGTCACGCCAGAAATACCATCACTGTTATCAGTAGATGGCCAGTGGTATACAGTTAGCCCCACTATCTGTGAGCAGGAGCATTCTCTGCAAGTGAGAACAGGAACAAAGTCAGGAAATCTCTAAAATTAAATCTCCTAAAAAAAATGAATTGTACTTCCCTATCCTAATGCAACAAAATGCTGTACAAACTTGAGGTACCATGAATTAAAAAGGCAAGTTCAGCTAGCGAGCAAGAAAAGGGTTTCAACCTAACCATTCCCACCCCACCCCCCATGTGGGGAAAAAAACCCCAAACAAACAACAAACCAAACCAACCAACCAACCAACGAACCAAACCAAACCAAGAACAAAAAAACCCCAAACAATCCCCCACCAAAAAAAAAAACAAACCCCACCAAAACCCCCCACCCCCACACCTCCCATCAAAAAAACCCCCCAAAAAACCCAAGAAGCAACAACAAAATAAACCTAACACCAGATAAACCAAGAGCTAAAACTGTAGCAATGTACTGAGGCTTCCTTGAGGCAGAATGCTGAAATGTAAGCTACTACTCAGTTGAGGGTGCAGGTCAAAGACAGTAGATTACACTCTCATTCCTTCCAGCTTCTACTCTAGGGAATACCATAAATATAAATGATCTCTTTTCTTATCCAGTGGTCTGGAAAGTTGCAGTTAATTAATTTTACCCCATTAAACATAAAGGTCTAGGACTCTATCCAAGTCTTTTTTTAGTGAACATCCAGCAATACAGGCTTCCCTAGGGCTTAGTCAGCAGTTTGTAACAATGATTGGCAGCTTCTTCCAAGGTCTCCACAGGTCACCCAGAATCACAACCTGCCCCTGGTATTCCAGAAGAGGTCTTTTCCAAGCACCAGACTTTTGGAAATACTTTGTGCATGGCCTTGCCCAACTATACAGTTCAATTCAGCATCAGTTGAATTAGTTAACCAACTGTCACCTACCGAAACCAGAGTCTAGGTACTTGGACAGGAAAATATTTTTAGCTGGAAACCTTTTAGGAATAAATGATCTCTCACTAAGTTACCCGTGTTGGACAAGGAAAAGCTGGGATTTTCTCTCCTCATCCTAAAAGAAGTAAAACCTGTGTTGTCTATTTTTTCTTTTCCAGACCTATCTACACTACCAGTGTATGTGCTGTTTCTACTTATTTCAGCTAACCATCTCCAGCCAAGAATGTAAAAATCCCATCACCAGGAGAGCACAAAGGCTAACTCCAAAGGCTACTGGTTATAGCACATAGCTACACAGAAGACAATTTGCACATTGCAGCTCATGCTTCTTGAGCAAACTGCACATTCTATGTGGTCACTAGATTATAAAATAAATATATCAAAGGGAACAAACTTGAATAGGAAATCTTTGACAACATATAAAACTTCCAATTCATTTAGCAAACATAAGGTCCTCTTAACAGCAAAACTCTGAACAACTGGCATAACTATTTCCTGGTTTCAGTGCATTTAAACGACTTCAACCTTGGCAGAACATCCAGAAGAAGAGAACATTTTATGGTACAAGTTACAATGGAAATCAAAGTGGAATGCTAATTTAATCCTTGATGCTGCAACTACTTTACTCACACATTTGTTTGCAAGACCAAAGTCTTAGCCACATAAAGACAAGTGTCAGAGTCCTCTATCTGGAAACAGGATGAAATGGTTCTCCAAATATGGTACCAAAAATCAGGGTCTCTGTCAAACAGTAGTGATAGCCTTATAATTCTCCACATGTGCTTCTGAAAACTAAAGGTTAATTTATAATATCTACTAAAGCTCTATGTCAAAGAAAACAATATTGTCTGAATCTCTTTATGTGGCCTGCCTGGGCGACCAGCCAATAGTTTAATATTATATAAAAAAACCTACCTGTAAAATCAATTACAGTAAGCTCTACACAGGAAGTTCAGGGTAAAGGTGAAGTAGCCAGTTAGAAAGTGTTGTTCTTGTGTTAGTAGTATTGTGTTAGTCGTAAGTAATGCAGGTTTTTTCTGTGGTTCTTTCTTTGCATTAAAGATGCCCGACAGACACCTGCAGGGAGCCGTAAGTTAACATCACAAGTTCATTGCTCCTGAAAAAAACATAAAACAAAGTACTGGAATGTAAACTAGGAAAACACAGTTTTCATTTTAGATGACATGGGAAGCTGTCTTTTTTACCTCTCTACCTTCCTGCTCCCCAAGAGGGATGCCAGACTTGTCAAATTTTTTCATTAATTATTTAAGCATGAAACATTTTCCATACTATTCATGTGAAATGAGGAATAAAAGTCATTACGTAAGAGAAAGATAAATTAACTAAATCCAGTCATTGGTGAAAGCAGAGAACAGGCAAACAAGAATTCTGAATGATGATCTCCTCTCTGAGTTGACTCCTGGCCAGATACAGTGAAGCAGTTAGGCCAAAGAAAGGTATGGATGTTGTAAACTATGATACGAACAACCCCTGGTCTTAAATTTTTCTTCTGATGATGTCCCAACTTTTATATAAAACAAAAGCATATGGATCATGTAATATGTGACTGTACAATGCTGCAGAAGGCAGAAACTAGGTCTTCCCTCCTCTACATTAACACCTTAACTGTGCTCTGTGTGGCCCAATCAGCTTGGATTTGTGTCTGTACCATGTCTCAGCCTTAATAGGAAGAGCCTGTGAATTTGGTTATTTCCAACCCTAACTATTCTATAATTCTATGATACTCTCCTGGCAAATAGACAATATAGATTTCAACTGCCTTGAGGCTGCAGTTGAAGAGGAGGTATGTTTCCTACTATTTGACTAAATGGTAGCCTATTACATAAAGCAGAAGTGCTTCACCTCCAACAATAGAGCAGCTGTAGAAAGTTCTCGTTTATCTATCCCAGCCAAAGGGAAATACTCCTATCATCCTGAAACATTGCACTAGATGTAGGGCTAAGTAGGGAGTGTTTCTAAGTATCTTCTTTACATTTCCTACTGGCAAGCTTCCATACCCTCTGTATTATCTTGGGATCCTAGGATCAGAGCATCAGCTCTGATTCTGCATCCCACCAAGGGGATCAAATGTGTAATTTATTAACTCTATTTCATAACATCACTTTGTTGCAATTTCTCCTTCTGAAAGTGATAATTTCTACCTCATGAGAGTGTTAACCTTTAACTGGAGCATAACTTGAGACTGAAAGAGACTTCTGCTTTCCTCAGAAGCCAGCACCATAGTGGTACAGGGTACTCTTATTATGCAGTGAAATAGCTGATTGCATCCTTCACATTTTTAGGTGACCCACTGTTCTACAGAGACACTGATTCTAGATGCCCTGAGAGTATTGTATATTTAAAGATGCACATCACTAAATAGAGGGTTGCTCTTCATCCTGCTAGGAATGAAAAACAATGCAAAGAAGAGTGGCCATACGTCATATATGCATCAAAAATATTTTGTTCAATATATGGAAATACCTGTCTACTGTGATGTATACTCTACCTCCTGATCTATCGATTTCATCTGGCTGACAAGGATACTGACTTTGTGAAAATTATTAACAACCTATAAATCCTTGGGAAATTACTGAAAATGAAAGTCAGACAAGGATGAGCTGAACCTGAACAGATCCATTCAAGCTGAAGCAAGCAACAACCAGGATGTACCCCTTCCATACCTCAGTATTTCTGGGTAACCATTTTGGTGCTTATGGCCAGGCAGGGATCAGCACACTTCAGTGGTAGGTCATCACCTCACCCAGACTTCAACCTGTGCACTGCAGCCTTCCACACAGAAATCCTTTTTCCTGCTGTTTTACAGCTCCCCATCACCCAAGCCTAAACAAATAAAGAGGGCCACATGCATATGATGTTTTGGGATGCAGATAGGTATCTGTCAGTGTCTTTGTTAAACCTGCCAAGCCTTCTCATTTGTGACCCTATTCACTCAGCTTCATAACAGTCCCCTAGTTGTGTATTAACACCCTACTTACATTTGCTGTCTGCACTGAAGTATCAGACAGCCTCTTCATCTTTTAATTGAGTGGCTTGCTGCATTCCAGAGCACACTGTTTACTGCTCTCTACAGAGAGCTTTCTTAACATGCTCAGAAATTGCACAGGTCAAGCTGACTCGATAAAGAAGATGCTGACCCACATTTAGTAAACTAATTGGGTTTTCCCATTCTCCCCTAACCTAAACCAATGTCCATCTCCTGGGAAGCACCACAGCAGCAGCCCATCTCCTGGGCTGCCACAGGCTGAGAAAGGCCAGTCGACCGTCAGCGTCAACCGTCTGAGCCCTTTGGCCACGGCGGCTCCCGCTCTCGAGGCGGGAAGACTCGGCTCGCCGGCACACACGGCCTGCTCCGGGCTGTCCATGAGGAAGGCCAGGGTCTCCTAAGCAGCTGCCAGGGCTTTGCACGTAAACCCCAAACTGGGCGCTGTAACCGCCCGATCCCCTTTCGGGACTGGCTGATGGATGTCTCGCATCGGCCGCTGCGACCCAGGGCCACAAGAACCGCCATATCAGGCACCCCCGGTACAGTGACTCGCAGCGGGCACCTCCCAGGCTGCCGATGGGGTGGTGAGGTGAATGTGTATTGGTGGCCGAACTCCCTGCTGCTCAACCGCAGCCGCCCCAAAGCACACCGCCACATTCAACTCCACCAGGCAGAAAGCACTGGCGGTGCCGGCGGCCCCGTCGTGCCAGCCCGGGCGGAGGGGCGGAGCGAGGGGCGGTGCAGCGCGGCACTCCCGCCACCAGCTGGGCCGCGTCTGATGCGGAGAAGGTGGAGCGTGTTTTGCGGCTTCCGCCATGTCCAAGCACGTTTTTCTTACGGGACCCCCAGGTAACGGGGGCAGGAGGAGCTTGGGGAACGGACGGGGGGAGGGCGCCGCCGCCTCAGGGGCTGCCTGGCGGCCTGGCCTGGCCTCTGTGGCTCGGCCCGGGCCGCGCTGCTACTGGCGGGGCTGCGAAGCGCTTGTAGCTAAGGGAAGGCACCTGCTGGTGGAGTCTGATTTCGGCCCAGAGTGCAGCAGGGCCCCTCCTGCTGCAACCGGGCCCAGCAGCTGCCTGCGAGGCAACTGCGGCTGCCGGTGTGTAGGCCTGTAGCTGCTCCACTCCCTGAGTGTTGCCGGTGGAGGTCAGAGCTGCCGCATTCATTAATTTGTTCGTAATCAAAGTCCATTTTAGCTCTGCTTCTAATCCCATGGCATGTAGGTTTCCAGATGCTTCTGCTTTGTGTCTGGCTCCAGCAGTTCAGGGTTGGGGAAAAAAATGTCCTGGACAGCTAACTTGCTTCAGTTAAACTGCAACCAGCACACATGTCTGAGCACTCACCTTTTCTGGAACTTAATTATAGCAATTTAGCACTTTCACCCTAAATAATGCTCAGTTATAGGTAATAATTGGTATCTCAGATAGGCAGACCTTGACTAAAGTGGTGGAGTAGTTTGTGGGATATAGTGTGAGGGTTCAACTAAATGGTTGATAAAGAAATAAGCCAGTTATTGTAATTGCAAAGCTTTCTTTTGTGTCTGGAAGTAAAGTAGTGGGCCTAATTATCCTTTTGGTGAACCTTTTGCCAATGGCTGTCTTGTCTGAGATTAGCTTAAAATTAATTGGTCTGCTAGGCTGAGATAGCAGTACATTCCACCACCTTCATTCTGTCTTTCCATCTTCTTGAATGAAGACAGCCCTCCAGGAAGGCCTGCTCAGGCCTTGTCTCTGTTCATTTCACTGAAATGGAATGTACTGTTTTGATTACCTAACTGTAGAATTCTAAGCTTTCTTAAACTTAGTTTGAATCATTTTAGCTTTCTTTGGCAATTTATTGAGTGAACAAAAGTAGAGGTGGCAAATTTACTTAGCCAGCTTAGTGTGAATTTGCTTATAGAGACAAGACCTCAGAAAGATAGTAGATACAGATGGTGCCACATTTGTCATTTTATTGTTGTTCAAATGCCAGGAATCCCTTTGGCTTCAGTTCTGAAAAGTTTGCTTAATGGTTTGACTAGGTGCCCTGGAAGCCACAGAACGTTTTGTTATTGATACTACTAAGAAAGTAGGTCCTAAATTTGCTTAAAACTTAAGCGAGGAATTTGGTGTGTACATGTTAAAATGCCGTCTGTTGGCACCGTTGGGCACCTTACATTTGGTCTATATGCCTTGTCTCTGGGAATTTGAAGGTTTATTCTGCAGGATGTTTTATATCGTCTGACTTTTTTACAGCAATTATTAAAAGTTAAGTGATAGCACTAAATTTTGTGTGAGGCAATAAAGTTGAGTTTAAAAGGAGATTGTCAAGGGAAGTATGTGTACAATCATAAAGGAGAAGAAATAGATCCTTTGTGGTAAGAGAGGGTGTCTGGAACATGGCCGATGCTCACACCGTAAAAGGTCCATCAGACTGTGCCAGTAGACATCTGGTGGCCAGGGTTTTAAGGATCTGTGTCAGGGTATGAAAATAGGAACACAGGATAATTCATGTGAGAAAGGACTTCAGGACATGTAAAGGAGGATCAGCTGTAAGGCCAGACCAGGTTGTTCAAGGCTTTATCTAGTCAAGACTTGAAAACCGCAAAGAATATGAAAACTACATAGCCTCTGTGGGCAGCCTGTCCCATGGCCTGATTGTCTTCATGATGAAAAAGGTTTTTCCCCATACCTAGTCAAAACCTCGTGCTTCAGTTACCATAAGAAACATGTTTCTGTGTTGGAAATACTTTTTGCCATGTAGGACCTGATCTCAGGGCACTGAGGGCTTCCAGTTTCTGGGACATCAATAGAAGTAGTGTGTTATTTGTGTCGGGTAGGCTTCTGGTAATAGCAGTCAGCCTTGACTTTATGATCTAAAAGGGGGATAAACTGAGCTCTGTTTTTAAATAGTAGTGAATAGCAGTGGTAGAAAGGGAGATGCGTAAGTCAGTCTTCCAGCTAGCTTGGATATCAGTTGTGTAGAAGTAAGGATTTTGTGTATTTACCTGCCTTGGGGAAAGCTTTGTGGCTTGACTGCGTGCTATCTAAGATAAGTTCAGTGGTAGTCTGGGATATTTGTACCATTCTGTTATGACTTCACTGTAGACGCATTCTTAAAGGCTAATAAAATATTACAGTGTCAGTACAGGATGAACTTTAAAAGGTGCTTCTGTTCTTTCCTACCATTTTAAAAAAGCAATTTGTGAACTTCAGAAAGTAATCAATGCTCCTGCTGAACTGAATCATTACTGTGGTGCTTAAAAATGGGATTTTAGTGTAGAAGATTAATCCTGTGTGCTTTTTGTTTTTCTTTTTTAGGGGTTGGAAAGACTACTTTGATCCAGAAAGTCACTCAAGCTCTAAAGTCCGCAGGCACTTCCATTGACGGATTTTACACAGAGGAAGTTAGAGAAGGTGGCAGGAGAACAGGATTTGATGTTGTCACTTTGTCTGGAAAACGAGGACCATTATCTAGAGTCGGGTACTGAGATTTTAATAACTGAAAGTGGCTATTGTTTTATGCTTCTGCTTCAGCCTGTTGGCATGTTAAATGCTCTTCCAGGTGATTTCCAGCACACATATATTGCTTTCGGGGTCCGGGTTCTTTGTTCAGTTCTTGTATCAGCCAGGACACCTGTATTGTGTATGTAGACAGTGTTTCTACTACGTAATGTAATATTGAAAATATGCTAGGGAAGTGTATTCTTTCTTACTGCTTATTTTACACCAGATAGAAAGGAAGCACTGCCGAGCCTCTTATTGTGAGGCCAAGGCTCTTGGTTTACATAAGTAACTTTTTATAGGCAGGGAGGAAGATATTTTGTTTCCACAAGCTGATTTATAGAGACAGAAGTGGAAAATAAAAAAGAAATTGTATATAACATTGTTTTCCAGAGCCACTGACTGACCCTCTAAACCCATATGTGAATTTTAGGAAAAAAAGAAAGCTTTGGATGCCCACTAAGAGTGGAGTCCTCTTGAAGTGCAGAGGGGCTCACAGTCTCTCCCGTTTGACTTAGCCTTTCATGCCTTGTGCAAAATGTAGTCTAGGTCCAGGTGTGCTGCTAGCACCTCCTTCAGACATAGGTGATCTTACTAAATAATTTGCATGCTGCTAATAAAGGAAGTTTGCATAGGATAGTGTGATGCAGCAGAGGCAAACTGAATATTTTTCTGAGATTGTTTAGGGAGTGCAGCCCATACTGGGATTTGGGCTACTGCTGTGTCTGTAATGTCACCAAATTCGAAGATCTGAACTGCAGGCATGTATTTTGATTTAACTGTAAATATACCTTTTGGGTTTTAGATCCCATTGTCCTTCCTTACACTGTTCAAATTGGAGCTTGCATAGTTGTGAAGGTAGCTTATGCTGTATTTGTTACCTGATAGTGTGCTTGCTGCAATGTGACTTAATGGATGACTTACAGAATTTCTTTGCTTTCCCTAGACGAATTAAGGGGATTTGACTTATTAGGATAACTTCTCATAAATCCACTTGAAATGACTGCAGTGAATTTTCACTAAACTCATTACTTAAAAGGAATTGTGTGTCTCTTTTTTTCACATTCAGTTCTGATTCTTCTACTTCAAGACGTGAATGTCGGGTCGGACAGTATGTTGTAGATGTTGTTTCATTTGAGCAGTTGGTTCTACCTATGCTGAGAAATGTGAGTATTCTATCAAAGCTGCTGAAAACTTGATGCTTTATGATAATCAGTGTTATTGGAAGGCTCTTCTAGAACACTAGTTTTGGATATTAATAAATGGCCTATTTCTTTGGTATCGCTTATTCTGATTGACATCAGGAAGCTGGAGGGGCAAATCTGACTTGTTCTTTTGTGCTTAACATGGTGTTTGGGGAGATCACAGTCCCCACTCATTCCTGATCTGACATCATTCTGTGAGCAGGACCTCCTCAGCCTGAGATAATAGCTGATAGGAAGTTTCTTCCAATGCCACTGTCTTGCATATTGGAAAGCAAACAAAATGCATGAGTTTCTACTGCACAGAACTGGGTGGAGTCAGTGGGTCCAAGAAAAAGGCTTTTGCTGCCGCTCTTTACAGCCCTTTTTTCCCCACTTGTTCCAATTCCTATCTTCTTCTAGTAGAAACATTTGTTTCTTGAGTCCAGTGATTACTTTTGATTACCACTATGTAAGTACCTGCAGAGTGATAGGTTTTAACTGGTAATAGCAGCCTGATAATTATTCTGCTGCACAAGGAGTGCTCTGACTGTGACAAGACTTTCTACACAGTCTTTTTCCTATCTTTCTCCTGATATTTTGTTACGGCCTTTTGCCTTCTCCTTCCTCTCTCTCACTCCCACCTTTGCCCTCTCCAAAATTAAACAAGAACAGATCTGGTTTTGGCAATAACATATCAAAACCAGTGTGCAGCAGCTGCTGAACTGCACTACTAAAAAGATTGTATTGTGATTTTTCTACCCTGCCAAAGCTCAAGGGGCCAAGGAAGAAGAGACTTCTTATTTGAACTTTGAAAGAGAAAAAAAAAAAAAACCAGAGGTGCAAGGAGCAAAAATGAAATTGAGGATCTGATTCTTGTTTTTGTCAAGAAACATTAAAGTCTGAGAGTAGAGAAGCAGAAATGTTGGGGGCAGGGAAGAAAGGAAATATGAATAAAATGGGGCATATTTTCATTTATTTAATTTCACTGTAACTTGATTTACTATGTTAGGAAATAGAAAGATAGTTTAGTAAAACAGACTTCATTAAGCCAGCAGTGTACTCAGAATTCTTTTACTTTTTGTCTTTATGTGAAATCCAGGAGAGATCTTGCTATAGAAGGGTGTTAGCTCTGTTGAGTTTTTCTGGTTGTTAAATGGCTTTGTCATTGAAAGTGCTGTTAATCAGTTTTGTGGGAATGCAGTCTTGCATGTAAGTGACACAAAATGGAAGTTGAGGAGAGTGAGGAATATCATAGAACAGAAATAAGAAGTGACGAAGAATGAGGGCAGGAGAGTCATAGGTGTGGTCTGGTTTGATCAGAGAGCAGCACAGAGTGGGCATTTGCCCATTTAGTCTTCAGGACAGATTCAGCTTGTAAGGCTTGGATCTCATTCACTGCAGTGAGAACAGGGGTAGATCCTACAGTGGATGATCTCTCAGGATTGAAAACTTTACCAGGCAGGACTGAGGATGTTTTTTTTCAAAGCAAAATGTTCTATTTCTTAATGTGTGATCTAGTGACTAGTATTGGCTTTTTAGCTCACTGATCTATAAAAGAATTTTAGATAAAACAGCTACTCAGCAGAGACTTAGCTTGAAAAGATTTTAGGATGCATGTTATACACTTTTTCCACTTTCCCAGAAACAAATACTTTGCCTTCACAGGGGAAAATATTTCGATTTCTTTTTTTCCTTCTTTTTTAGGTTCTGTGTGATATGCCTGGTATTGGTATACATTCATGAATCTACAGTGATGTTTTGACTTGAGTTGATTTCCTCCTCACTTCTGTAAGTGATGGAGTACAGTTCAAGGTTACTTTTACCAAGAGAGGGTAGGCAGTACACTTCCTTTTCTGCTGAAAAGTTCCTCTGCTTTCCAAATTGCCTTTTCTTCAGTGGCATTCACCTAAGTTCTCTCTTAGACTTCCCTGCTGCTCACACCACTCTGCAGCACAGTGCTATTTGGCACAGTATTCACTTTATAAAAAACCCGAACAAACCACAGATATGGTCAGTTGCTAGTATGGTGCCTATCCTGCAATCCAGGGGAATGGTAGGACTATAGAATGAGATGTATCTTGACAAAGAAATGGAAGATAACTGTTCCAATGTGAGAGAGGCTTGGAAATGGCTTGGTTCTTACCCAGATAGCTTAGAAGAAAGCTAATTGTTTTGAGAGAAATGCTAGTTTTGACAATTATTTGACCCAGGTACAAGAAGAGAAACTTCCAAATCTAGATTTAATACAAATCTTTTATATTTTTTTTTAGTACTTGTGTGGATATTCATCTATTCTAAATGCATAATTTGATGGGAAGAGTGAGGTTTGAAAAAGTTGGTGTCCCTCTGATTGATGGCTGCTAGTAGACAACATGCAGTTTACAATTGTCAGATAGCTTGTGTAGGACCACTAGGAGAATTCTACTTTGAAAGAAAACTGATATTATGGATATTTCATATCGAAGTCGACATTTATGCTGTGTATATATTTTTGACTTTCCAAAAATCTATGCTGAAATAGAAATGATAGATTTATAAGTCTGTCACCAGCAGCAGCTTTGACTTCTCCACTTTCCACCTATATTACAATTGAATTGATTTCTTTTGGAGTTATTTCTTTTATTTTCGTAGAAATTATTACTCTTATGTGTTCTAAGTTCTGTATTGTTTACAGACTCTCGATGCACTTTTCCACAGGTAAACCATGGCAGTGATGCAGAGAAAAAAATCTGCGTCATAGATGAGGTTGGTAAAATGGAACTCTTCAGCCAGGCTTTTATTCAAGCTGTTCGTCAAACGCTCACTGGCTCAGGAACTGTGGTGCTTGGAACTATTCCGATACCTAAGGGAAAGCCACTGGATCTTGTTGAAGAAATAAGAAATAGAAAAGATGTTAAAATGTTCAATGTGAGTAATATTTAATACCCTTAAAGAGCCTTCTGTTCTAGGTTGCTGGTTTCTATTTTGCTTTGCTTAAAAACTAATTGTTACTACCAGTTGAGAGCTGTGGGTAGCTTATATGAAATAAGCTTTTCAGTTTCTGTTTTATTCTTAATGGGCAGGTGTTCACCTTATTAAAAAAGAAAAAAACCTCACACTTGGCACTTACCATAGCAGTCTTACACAGCTGGCTTTGCATGTGAGGGGCTGCAGAAGTAATGATATAGTTGGTTTAAAAGGTTTTCTTGCTGTAGTATTATTGCCATATAAGCATTCATTATTCCTAGAGAGTTAAATCTTTCAAAGTACAGTCAGATTTTTGAACTTACTTTCTTTTTTAGACTAGCATGCAGAAGTGTTACTAGTAATCATATTCAAGGGAAAAAAAATGCAGTGGAGTTTGCAGAAATCAGTTCTAGAGGACAGACACTTGTAAATGGAGTCAGTGAATCAATTTTGGAATTCATTATGTTACTTTTACAGACATAATTTTCAGAATATTAGGGTCTCAAAGTGCATTTCTGATCACTTACAGGGAGGTTCTCAAAAACTTAATCGCAACAAAACGTAGCCTGTTCACAGGAATACACGTGTGAAGTTTCCTTAACATCTGCAAGTGTCCTGGATGCTTCACAAAACCAAGCTAAATGCAGCCCCACTCTTGGTTTCTTTTTCTACTCAATGTATACTATTTGTAGGAGAGAATAAGGCTATATATCCAAAACTGAACTATAAATTACAAATTCAGGAAATGGGAAGTAAACATCTTGGCTTAGTAGCAGGGTTAATATGCTGTAGAGCAGTATACTGATGCAGCCTGTTCTTTATCAGATGCATGTCACAGTGAGAATGCTTACTTTGTTTTCATCCGAGTGGATCAGGAAGGAAAATACACTATCTCAACAATTTACATTGAATGATCTTAATTATTGCAGAGAAAGCAAAGCCTCCATCTTCTTTTTTGCTTTTCAAAGTGAGACTCATAAAACTGTAGAGCTCAGAAAAGTTCCTCAGCTTTTTTTCTTGTCGGTGGTCACATTATCATCTTCAATTTCTGTTTTTTAAATTAAATGCCTGTTAAGTGCTGAAGCAAGCCTATGAGCAAAGACGAGACAAAATTCCTTCACTCACGTAAGCATTCAGCTCCTACCGTTCCTTTCAGAGATAAAATCCCAGGTTTTCTACTGACAAGCTGTGTGCTGTTAGGCTACTGAACAGGGATGCATGTGAACGTGAATTTTATATGACTTGCTTTACAGTGGTATGACTGGGGAAGAGGGAATGGAGAATGCCTCACTGAAAGTAACAGATACTCAGTACTTACACTGCAGTCATGACAAGACAATAGTGTGCTAGTGTGTGAGGAGGAAACAGGGTGCTAGAAAACAGCATTTGGCTCTCAGGGAAGCTTTTGAGACTTCTACTGTCTCCCTTTATAGGTGGTGTTCTGAGGGCATATGCCACTCAGCCCCAAGTTGCTAGCTGTATCAGTCTGCTGATACACCTTTTTCTTAAATACTGACTGCAGCCAGTGGAAGTCTTCCTGTAAATGTCTATGGAGTAGTGTGTTCTTTGCTGCAAAAATGAGCCATCCTGTTTATGCTGCTGAAATTAGGAGATGCAGGTTTCTCTGTTTAAGTAGAGTTCTCTGGTGAATCCATTAGCCAAAAGCATGGGTGTGAAATGTGTGGCAGACTGCAATAGTTCCCAGGTGGCAGAGACCTGCTGTGCTAAAGTCTTATGTAGGAGAGCATCTGTCTCGTTGCTCCGATGACACAAGACATGTTCTTTCCCAGCTGGTTAAAACGTGTGCCTGAGAAGGAACAGAACCTGCCCTCAGGGAGTCAGAGGTGTTCGTAGCTGAAGTAAATACTGGATCACCAGCTGTGTTCTTCAAGGGCCGTGGCTTGGGGAGAACCTGGAGTCTCCAAATAAGCTCATGGTCAGTAGTTTCTTACTAACTTTTATGGTGCCTCAAAGTGTGCAGAAGTAGGTGGCCACCTTCCAAAAAAGTTATGCCCGCTTTGTCGCTTCATGTGGAGTTAGGCTGCACTCAAGTAACTCAGTAGAGTTTTGTCATTCTTCTCTTAATGTCAAAGGGAGAGTTCTGATGTTTGACACTAAGAGCAGAGAGACAGCTGTTTGGGGTTTTACAGTCCCTTTTGTCTTGAAAGCACATTCAGTTTGTGTAAATGGGCCCAGATGCCCTAAAAGCAGTTGACAATTTGGTCCCAAATGTTTAATTTATTATGCTTAGAGCACTTAATGAGAGGAGCTCTGATATTTAACACATTTCTTTCCACTGTTGCCCAATTCCATTTTACTGAGAACTAAACTTTCCAGTGAAACTATAGAGGCTCTTTTAGCACTGCAGAAGTAATGATACAGTCTGTGTAGTTTTGCAGACAGCGTCATAAATAGGATCAGATTATCCTTAGCAGCTGGCACATACTCATTTTCTCCCATTTTCTCATCTATTAATTTTGCTTCCATGAAATCCATTAGTGAAGTTTGATTGCATATGCCTCCTAAGAAAGAAAATAAATACCTAAATGGATCAGAAGAAGAAAAAGGTTCCATTTGAACAGATTGCACTAGAGGGGTTTCCTTGATGGTACTCTTAACAGTTGGGCAAGAAAGCTTTTGTCCTCTACTGTTTTCTGCTTGAAGTCTAGGTGGTAGTTTCCTTTAAATTACCTAAATGCTTAGAATAAGCAGCATCTACAGCTCCCTGCCTAAAAAGGTACCCCTCTGTTTGTGCACTCAATACAGATATTGGGAGATTGGTTCTCTCTGGAAAAGCTGCCTGCACTGAATGTCTCCAGATCTTAACAGGAGACCTCTATCTATGAAG
This sequence comes from Psittacula echo, assembly GCF_963264785.1. NCBI lineage: Eukaryota > Metazoa > Chordata > Aves > Psittaciformes > Psittacidae > Psittacula > Psittacula echo. The sequence goes on along the minus strand of NC_137738.1, from coordinate 29,791,527 downwards.
CAGCCTTTGTAAAAGAGTTGTGAAAATTTCCCAGCACTTGGCACTTTCTCTGTGCTGTCTCACTGGACTTCTAGCATGTAGGTATGGAAAAGGGATAGTTAAAATGTAGTATAGTTTTTGTTGGCTTTGAGACAGTGGGAAGAGCTATAAAATGTTCAGAAGGTCTTTTTGAAAGTCAGGATATCAGGACACTTGCCGTGAGTTTGGCTGATCTATGCTCTATGCCTTGTTTATCTTGGGGTCTCTCAATACCCTTATTGAAGAGCAATTTCATTCTTTGTTGTCTTGCTGTCCTTGTTATTGTGGGGTTTTCTGTTTATCTTACAATAGGCTTGGAATGATACTTAATAAAACCAGCAATATTTTCAGGCAGATCTTCCCTTTCCTTCCTTTGGGTTTTGTTGGCTTTTTTTGTTTGATTAGGTTTTTTTTTTATGTCACTTTTTCATCAGCCCCATGTTGATGATCTCTGTTGAATTCAAGTGGCATAGACAGGGCCACCATCTGTAGGTTTACGGTGTTAGTTTCCAGACGTCCTATCTAAATGCTGTAAATAGCAGTAGGTTCCCATTTAGTAATAATAAAAACAACAACAGTAATACTTTCTGCTGTTCAGAATTGACTATAGTACTGGAAGGGATGGAAGTGATAACAAACCTATCTGATCAGATCTTAAATGCAGCTACAAGGAAAGCAGTGAAACCTTGCCACTAGAGAGGTTTATGCCATGCATAGTGTGGTGTCTCCTTCCTCATGAAGCAGCATTTCTCAAACTTTGTTAAAAATATGAATGCCCTTTTTTTTTTTTTTTGGCTCATCTGGCTTTGTCTGAGTGGTTCTGTATCGGTACCCAGTCTATCAAGAAGGTGTAATTTATACCCCTCACCATCTCTGTGTTTCTATCCTGCAATGCTAAGGCTTCTCAGGATAGAGAGTTGTGCTACTAAGCCTGTTTTAATTTTTTTTCATTACACATGTTTTTGACTATGTCTGTCATCCTAACAGACACAACCCTTTCAAGTACTGAAGGCGTAAGAACTACTTCATAGTAGGAAAATTATGTTTGGTAGTTGAAAAGGATTTCTAGTAATGACAAAAGTACATGCTGGTTTTTCGAGTGATTCTTGTTAGTTATTCAAGCCCTGAATAATACTGCAGAATACCATGGATAATTAAATCAAAAAGATCACTGAATGTGCAATTACATATGCAGGTTTGTGGCTTTAGCTTATTGTGTTCTCAGTAGCAGAAGGTGGCAGCTGTTCGACACTCAGCATTCCTTCACTGAGAAAGAAATGCATTTGAATTTCTGCTTTGTTTGGTTTTGAAGTAAACACTGATATAGGGGTTATTCATCAAACTACATCAGTTTTAATTTCTCTTTCTCTAGGTTAGTAAAGAAAACAGAAACAACATTTTTCAAGACATCGTGGCAGCTGTGGAATCCTGCAGAAAATGAAGACATTTTGTTGCCTGTAAACACTAAAGCTTTTATTTCAACAAAACATTACAAGGTTTTGCGGATGTTCTAGTCTGTCCTTCCTGCTTTAGTCCCTGGAGGCTTTACTGGAGCCTTCAGGGTAAGCAAGGTAAAGCTGGTAATGCTCTAAAATGTGAAAATAAGCGAGCAGGCTTCTTGTTTATTCAGTTTACAAGCTGATCCATTCAAAAATTTGAACAGGTACATAGTTAATATCCTGTTCTGATCTGGGTATTTGGAAGTTAGGTGGTCTGACTCGTTCTAGTTACACCATGCAAAAGCATCTTAGTCTTTCAGAGTGTGGTGTGGTCTGTTCTGCTAGACAGCAATTCAGTATGGGGAACTTGGGACCTGGTATAATAAAACAGAGCCCTGCCCAAGATGTGCACGTGCTCTGCCTGGTTTATATAGAAATATTTTTGCTGCCAGTGATCCAGCTCATGTGTATCCAAGTGTGATTCAACATGGGTGCTGACTATTAATGAGGTAGAAGGAATAAGCAGATGCTTTCCCTCCAGTTGTTCCGGTTGCTAGAATTTCAAGGAAATTTCCTGTAGTCCTAAGTAAGTGACATTAACAGAATTCTGCATGAGGAGGAAAAATAACCAGTGTTGCCCTCTCCTAAGTACTGTAAAACCCAGACAGCAGTTGATAAGAGGGCTGCGTTTTGGATTTATTTTCAAGTTTCTGATGGCAGTCCTGCCTTGCACCTACTTAAAAAAGTTGCATATGTAAATTTTCAAGTCCATGAAGTTCGGTCAAATCTCAACTTGTGTTTTCACATAGAGTTTATTAAGTCAGGATTGACTTAATAGTATATTAAATAACCCCATTTGTCTATATAGATTTTACAATCTGTTATGTTTATTGATACTTTTTGTTTGGTGGAGGTTTTTTTCTTATTCAATTCTGTACAATGTTAATGATGAAATAAGAATAGTTTCAGCATATTAGACAATGTGTTTCCCTATGAGGTGTGTAGATGTCTTCAGGAAAAATGCTACCACTTAATCAGTTTCGTGTGTTGTGAAAGCAGAATTCCTTCCCAGGTGCACACTTATTCATTGCACAGTTTATAATCATCTCTGGCTGTAAAAAGTTGTTGAGAGTTCAGTTGTTTCTTATCTTTTTTTCTGTTCCATTTAACAACTATTAAAATAAGCAAACTATTTAAAGGCATTTTCAAATATCGTTTTAGTTACTTGTTTCTGTAAAACAAACACCCAGAGTTGGAGGGGACTAGATGGGAACAGGCATTTTTACAGGTGTCCTGGAAACAGCTTGGAGCATGGAAGGAATGTCCTTTTTATTTCCCATATTCAGAACAAGGGTCTGTACAAACTGTCACTCCACAGAGGGTAGGAAGTAAATGCCATGTTAAAGGATGCCATGGCCTTGTTTGCTGACTGCACCATTATGCTACCATTCTGCCCAAATCCATTTGGGTGGTAGTATTGTCTTTATATTTGGGAAAGAGAATTCCTTTTAGGGTCCCACTCCCTTAAGCTCCTGGCTGGTTTTTGCAAAATAAGGCAGTGCCCTTAATTGCTTCAGGCATCCTGCTCAGACATGACACCTTGTTAGAGGTGAAAGACTTTGGACCAAAGGAAACCTTTTAAGGGCTGTGTGCCATAGACTTTCAAACAGAAACCTCTCTGCACTTAGGTGTTGGATGTCCTACTGTTTCAGTGTTAAGTCTCTTAAGCTGTAAAATATGCTGCAAAAGAATAGTTCTTTCAATTATTAAATAATTACCCAAAGTCTAGCAAGGTTTTAATGGGACTGCAGTTGAATCTTAAATGAGAACTGACCTTTAAAGCTAAATAAAAAATGGAGGTATTTGGCTGTTCTCTGTAGAGGCTGGGGAGGGGAGCTCCTTCAGGAGCAATGGCAGAGTTCAGTTTTCCAAATTCTGGTTCAGCCACTATTGTTAGGAGTTAGTCACTTAAAGTGGTATTTGTACCTCATAAAAGTACATTACATTGCCCTGCATACAGTGACATGATGCCTACTTTAGTCCTACCATTTAATAGACTGGAAAAAAAAAACCTCCTAAAAAGTTTGGGGAATTTTTGACCGTTGTGCTTATAGTACTTTTAAGCCACTGTCTCATGGTGCAAGGAAGACCTTGTGTGAAGTAGTTAGTCACTGGAAAAACTTGCAAAATGGAGGTGGAATTTTCTTTCACTGGAACTGTGAGTGAAGTGTCTGCCCTTTTAAATCAAGGGTATTTTTGCTGCTGCCGTCACTGGCTCTTGGTTTCTGCTACCTGTCTCAAGATTGGTGTGTCTTTAATTTGTTGTTGTTCTTTTTTTTAAGCCCAGCTTTTCTCTGAGCTGGAGTGCTTTTCAGGAGAAAGAGAAATTTTGTGGTCTGTATTCAGCAGGAGATCCTAGATGACCTTAACAGTCATGTCTGGCCTTTAAATCTGAGACAGTCCTGAAGAGATGATTCACCTGTTTCAAATATATATCGAATGAGTGAGAAACTAGTATTTCCAACTGAACTTAAGTTTTTATGACACCTGGGCTTACTTTAGAGGTAAGAATTTATTGTCTGGTCCTGCACTAGTAGAATATTTGGAAGGCCTTGAGAGCACTGGAACAACAAACACCGCATTCACAATTCCCATGATGGGCTGATTTTCCTAATAGCACACATTTGGGGAAAATAACCTCTGATGTACCAGCAAGATTCCAGATGACAGCATTAGTGCACCTGCAGGTTTTAATTGGTGCAAAACCGGGGAAAATATGAGGTACCAATTACTCTCTTGAAGTCTGAGAATCAAGGATGTTTTTTGGCAAGGAGGCTTGTAATTCCACCATCAAATTGCGCACAGCATGGACTAAACATGGCCTGCATTATTTATCATGCATTAGACAATTTTTGACTTGTAAAAGTCCGTATGAGAGAGGTGAGTCTTTAACACTGCAAAGTTAATTATAAGTAGTATGTCTGTGTTGCAGATTTAAGGGTGTACAAGCACTAGTGAAACATTGTAATTAAATACAAGCTCCCAATCCAGGGAGTAATCTAAATATGGCAATAATTGGGTAGCTAAAAAATATGCATTGATGAGAAGATGATTATTACATGCTGGAGAATTTCACTGCTAATTCTAATCTTCTAAAACGAGCTGCACAAAATTCAGCTAATCTTTAACTTAAATTCCCCAGCAAGAGAAGAGCAGTCAGTTTGTGGGTTGGAGCTAAATGCAGATGACATTTCTTGCTTTATTCTAATAAATAGCATTTTAAAAAAGCTGTGAATGACACTGCAGACCCTCCTAAGAACTTAATAAGATACTCAAGAGTATCTGGCCACCCTGTCGAGGGAAAAAGATTTCACAGTGGTAAGTCCTTTTTGTTAACATTTGTCTTTACTGCAATGAGTGCCAAGATTTTCCATCTGTGGGAATGAGGTGAGACTTCACAATGAGAACTCCAGTTCCTCATATAGAAGTTTAGATGGCAGTTCAAAATAGGGAGAACCAAGGCCTCCAGCATTTGTATTTTTGAACGAACAGACATGAACTTTGTACATTGCACCCATCACTGTTTCCTACTTGCTTGCTGCGGTGCCAACAGCTGGCCTGAAGAGCAGCATACCCCTAGATGTGAGCAGTTCAGCAGCCTGTGCTTGGGTTTGGTAAATGTTACTTGGTCTTTTTACCACATCCTTGGGCTATGTTTCACCCTTATGAATGTAGCACCTGGCTTTTACTGTATGATGTAAACAAGAGCCCATTAGTGAAAGGAAAGTTTAGTAGAACAAAAAATATCCCTCATTTAAAGCAAGAGCTGTTGTACTGTGTTTATGCATGGTTTACCATATACTCATTATCCTCCTTCCTGTAGCCTGCTGTACTGTATGCGTTCCTCTGTGCTTTCTGGTTGCGAGGGCCTCGCTGAGCCAGTGTGAGTAAAATCACTCCTGATGTTTCTTTTTAGCAAGGGTTATCTGGAGTCAAGCTGGGGGGGAGGCAATTAGGGCCTCTGTCTCTTTATCCCTTATGACATTTGTATGAAAGAACCACGTACCAAATGCTCTTGTGGGTTGAGTGATTCCCTCAAATGATGCATTCAGCTTGCTAGCAAGATGGGAGTATCACTGCTTTCAGGTTGTAGAAACAAGAAGGTACTGGGCTGGCTGGAGGAGCAATGGCCAGGCTTCGGCCCCTGCTGAGTCAGTAGACTTTGCAGTTCTGGAAAGATTTAAGCATAGCACCTGAATCTTCAAAACACAAGATGGAACTGCACAGGAAAGGTACTTGCGTGTTGGTGGTGGCCATCCTTCCTTCATCACAGCTGTGGTAAGAGATCAGATGTGGAATATTGACAAGCTGATCAGCCTGAACAGCTACAGGGCCAGGTTTTAACAACAGCATCATGCATTGTGAAACCTGTTATCAGGGCTGCAGCTGACTTAAAAGCAGTCTAAGTTGCCTTTTCATTCAGAACCCAAAACTGCTCAGGTGGGGTTCTTGAGGTGTCACAGGTACCTCCATCTTACAGTTCTGAAGCACCTCATGTGTGAGGTTAAGTATCAAGCTGCTTAGGTCTTTCAAGAATAAAAGGATGGCTTAAAGCCTTTGTGTATCTGTACAGTGCTGAGAATGGCATTCCTATGGACTCAGGTGCCTTTTGGTGATATTCAGAGCTGTTCTGCCCACCTTACTGTTTAAACTAGGTCTTGTGTAAGGGTTAGGTACCTTGTTTGTGTGCATCAAAGCCTTAAATGCATCTTCTGTCATGTATAGAGTAATTGGGCCTGTCTGCCTCCTGCAGACATGGTGTGAGGTCTAAGATTTGTTTAATCAGTGCAACCTCATACCTAGTTCCAGATTTTATTTCTAACCATCATGTCTGATGATTCTGTAGGATCGGCCCATACTTAAAACCACCACATATTGCAGTAAGTCGTATTAATAACAGCAGACCATCTCCAAAATGATTGAGAAATGTAACACGGGAGAGTTTGTGCTGTCATCTTTATTTTTTTTGTCTTTGTTATTGTTGGTAATTGTGTCTTTGTTACTGTTGTCACTCTTGGGTTCTTTCAACTCACTATGTTACAGTAACAACTATGAGGCCAAATAAAAGCCATGTACCACACAGCTAGAAAAGGAACTAATTTTTGAATCTCACCTTGACACCTGCTCTGCTCTGCTTGTGCCTCAACAAAGGAGTTAGGGGATGCCTTTTCTGGCAGCCACCCTGTGCAGCAGGAGATTAGGCTTCATGACATACAGCTGTCCCCAAGCAGCTATGCTCCAGGGACCAGTGGCTTGAACCGAATCAGAACTATGAGGCAGGTGCAGTATCCTATGGTGCAGTACCAGAGGCCATGGAGATAAACATTAGTTAATCACATAAGATGTGGTGCTGGGGGAAAGTGATGTTGCTGGGCCTTGGTCCATGCTAAGCAAATACAGCAACTTGCTGCTGGAAGGGTTTGTGCAGCTGTTTCCCAGTCTAGTTTAGTGTGCTTAAGCTGGATACACAGATTAATTTAGGTTGATTAGAACTACTGGAATTAATTACTTTTCATGGAAATTAATTCAAACTTAAGATAAAGATGTGAAAATTAGAGGCCTCAGTGAGGCTACTGAATATGGGCAAGTTTTCAGTGCTTTCCACAGCCATCTGTTTGGCCTGCCTCCACACAAGGCAAGGTTTAGGAAGACAAAGCAGTGATGGTTTATCATAGTAGACTGCCATGCAAAAGCCCCCAGGGCAGAAACGGGGCTGGTGGCTATTAGTAAGAGTCCTCTACCTACCTGTATAACCTCCATCCTTCATTTGCAATGAAGCACTTCATGAGCAGGGTGGTAAGAGGTGAGGTACAATCTGCCAGAAATGGTCAGAAGGGAGCAGGCAAATTCAATTTCCTCTTCCACATCTCAGCTGGATGCTGCAGGAGACACTAGTAGGGCCTAAACTGCACTGAAGACCACATGTCTTGGGGCTGTACATGAATACTTTGCTTTTGCCCTTGTAAACGTGAACAAAATTTTGCCTAGGTTGTGCCGAGCTTTACAAATAATTCATCAAGATCTGAAGTGAAAGAAAAACAATAGATTTCTCATTTTCATAAGGCAGAACACAATTCAAAATACAAAAAAATACCCAAAGACTGGTGCCACACAAAACGTACTTGGATCATTTTATTTTCAGTAGGTGTTGCTTAGTTCAACTACTTAAATCTTAAGTGTGGCACAGCAGGAAGCTCAGAATGCAACTGTGTATCACCTAACAGTAATGAGACTTTAGCTACAGCAGCTCTTGTTAAATCTTTCTTGTTAACTGGGACAGGACAGCCTGGCTGCACATCACTGTGTTGAGCATTAGAAACAATCTATGGTACTTCCAGTAAAGATGAACGGCAAGACACTGATAGCTGCAATGTTTTTAATTAAAAAAATAATGAGAATACGGCACGTGTGTGTTTAGATGCTGTCATAAAGGCAGAATTTGTTGTAGCCTTTAAGCTTCCAAAGTAGCCATTCATTCTTGTAAATCAGAGTTTGTCAAACTTTGCAAAAGCATGGCCTTCCTTTTTGCATCATCTGTCTTCATGCAACTATTCAGTTGGCAGCAGCTCAGTTTCTCTGGGGGTGGGAAAGCAGAATGGTCTGTAATTACTGGCTACAGGTGTTTATGGACACTGAGCTGTGTCCAGCAATTAAAGGCATTTAGCTGCTCCCTTCCTAATCCAAACACTTCCAGACAATAATTACAGCCTGCATTGCACTTTCCTGTCTTTGAGGAGGATTCCCCTGGGCCCTTTTGCTACTTCCAAGGGGGCTGTTGCCTGAAATTTGAGAAACACTGCTGTAAACCAACCAGGAGCATGAGATAATATGCAAGAGCAGCTGTTTATGCAAAGCTGCTTTCTTCGCAAATAAGGTGTACCATATGCTTTGAAGGCTTTCCATGCACTGGGCACTTTCTTTTCTTGTGTTTGACTTCTGTTAAATCTGTGTAGCATGGGTCGTTCACACAATATTTCAGTATGGCTGAATGCATGCAGTATATCAATCTGTGATGCTATGTTGCTATTCAGAATTACCACCTGCAGAACACGTTAAAGAAAAATAAGAGATTTGCTGTTTGAAAAAAAAAAAGCTCAACAAAAGTCAGATGTAGCTGTAAGTTACAGTACACGTTGTACTATCCTCTTACGTATTCACTGCCCCTGTTCAAAGCTGCCTTTTGCTATATGTTATATATCAAATGCCAATTAGTTTGCATGCAATCAGCTGTTTAATTATGGCAGGAAAGAGATGTCTTGTGTGCTTTTCACTGAGTTGTATTAATATTTCCCACTGTATTGATTTGTGATTCCAGCCATTCCAGGGGAAGGAACGTTGAACAAGTTGTAGTCATTGTTCTAGGATTTACAAGAACCTGAGATGAAGTGGCACTGTGTGTTTTTTAGGACATCTTACCAACCCTACCCATGCCAAGGCCTTTAGCTGAAGAACATCTGCCCCTTAGTGTTCTTGTGTAGAAGTTAGAAAAATAAACATTTGAAGGTTGCTTGTTACATCTGAAAGAACCTAAACCCCCGTGCAGCTCCCTGACCTGACTCTGTCTTTAATGCAAAGAACCACGTGGCCCTTGCGCTAGAAATACTCCTTATTGCTCCTCAGACAGGCTTTGCTGGGAAGCGGTGTCTTCCAGGGCCATATCTTCTTGGCTGGCCCTCCTGCACTCCAGGTTCTGACTCATGAAGATGGCATGGGCTGGACCTGCCTCTCGCCGCTTTCTGGGTTCTGTAGCATCGGTTGCTTCACAAGTTTCAGTGAGTTGCTGGAAAGAAAGGAAAGATCAACTAGTTTAGGAAACTTCTGAGTAACACTTCTGCTAAATTTTGAAGTGACAGGTGAAAAAATGAATATTGATTTAGGAATGTCATTCTCTAAAACTGTATAGGACTCTCAACCTGTGTTATTCACAAGGGATTTTGTGTCACATGTATTTGGAAACACATGTTTTTTGAAAGAAAAGCAGACCAGGAGCTAGAGGTTTAGTACCACAGATGTACACGTAGAGAGAGCTGTAAAATAATTTAGAGTGGAAAGGACTTTTGGAGGTCATCCAGTCCAAACCACTGCTCCAAGTAGGGCCCACTTCTAAGAAATTAAATCAGGTTGCTCTGGGGCTTGCTTTATACACCACATTTTAAATCCAGCTTACAAAGAAACCTTTTCATCAAAACTGGAATGCAGTTATCAGTCTGGAAATGTTATACACTTCCACTGTAAGGAGTCCATTAGTATAAAAACTTTCCAGAACTGTGCTGTGTTAACCTTTAAATGAAACACTTCCTCCTTACCACTTTCAATCAAATAGACACCTGGATTCTGCACAGTTACTGGCCACAGTTACTGGCCAAGCCTGGCCAAGCCAGGACTCGCCTCATCTAAATTGAATCATTTGTTTATCATCTGAGCTGTCAATGGTTGGCAGACAGATATGATTGTCCCAGGGGAAAATTTCTTCCTGAGAGCTGTAAGGCTGAAGTAGGTTGTCCTCTCCACTGAATACAGAGGCCACAGCAACAATCTACTGCGACTTCAGGCCCAAATTTTAGATGGCTTAAAGTCAGACAAGGTGAGTCCTACCGTGAGTACTCAGTATTGCAGACCGGCTCTGTTCTTGCAAATTAGGCTATAAACTCTTTGAGGGTTGGAATTATGCCTTGTCATTTGATACATTCAGCTGTACATGTAGAAATATTATTAATGTTCATTAGAGTCATAAAGCAGGATTGAACCCAGATGAGTAACGCTCAGTCAGCTTCTGTTGCAGTTCATGGCAAAACTCCAGGGAAATATACCAATCCTAGTATTTTGGGGTGTGAGCAAAATGCGCACAGACTAAGGAGCCTTTTTCACTTGAGGTTTAGAGAATTCTTTGAGAATTAGGAAAGTTATACACAGTTCAGAGTGATAGTAGCAGAAAAGTGATTTGGACTTTCTATATCCACAGTCTCCCCCTGTTGCCACTTTGGTTTCCATTTTCATAGGCCAAATGCAAAAGTCTGTCTTAATTATGTTGTCACTCGACCTGTAGTTGCAGTTGCAACTTCTCACGTTACTGCTCTGTAGTGCTGTGGTGAAAGTTGCAAAATTCAGGATAGCAATTCATAGCAACTGAAGTTAAATAAATGTACTTAATAAAACAATAACACTACTGTATGCACTGAATTTTCCAGGGAAGATGGGAATTGAAAGGGGAGCCTACTGGGAAGAGGGCTGGAAGTTCTTTGTGTGAATTGTTTTGCTGTTAGCAAATGCTGAATCACAGGGCATGCAGGTTTCCTTTGGGAAATATTTCCTACAGATTTCTTTGACTAAGCCTTTCAGCAACAAGGTTTTCAGGTCCTGGATTGAATTTCTGGTGAGAGAGGGGGACAGAACAAGTGCCCTGTTGACTCGGAATAGTTCCTATTTGAACAAATAATTAAGTCCTGCGTAAGCAGGCAAGGAGCTATTTAGTCTGCTTATGATGGCACTCATCACCTGGACTGCAGAAAATGGAGACGTAAGTCCCTGGTCTTTAGCATAAAGTAAGAGGTTTGCCTATTTTGCCCATTTTGCAATTTCAGGTGCATACTTAACAGCTACCCTGCCAATTACTTACAAATACATCACTCTCATATACATGCTAATATTAAACAGTCTCATTTTCACTGTGATGCAGCAAACTCCAAAGCAAATACCAAAATCCTGATGTTGTTTCTGAAGATTGTTTTCTGACCAGTGAGAAGGAAGAAACCAAATAGTGGTAAGGACTGTTCGAGAACCTGATAGGACAGCAGTATAGAAGCTCACAGTTCATTCTGCTATTTTGGCTTCAGCCTTACCCGAGTTGTTTGACTTGCTGCTCTAGCAGATGGACCCATGGCAATATTCATACTGCTGGATGACTGGGTGTCACTGGTGTTACCTCCGTCTGCAGCTGAGAGCCCAGAAATCACCAAAGCACTTGAAAAACTTCTCTTGCCGAACAGCAGGCTGAGAGTTGAGCTGGTGGAAGAGGCCAGACTGGACCTGAGCATTGCTGCAGCTCTGTCCTGCACAGTCAGCTGGCCTGCAACAGGAACAGCCGGGGACTGGGAAAACACGGATGTTGCTGAGTTGTGGAGCGACAGCTGACTACTAGAAAGCCTTCGGGCAATTTCATGGGCAGATGTAGATGTCTGGATGAAAGGCTGGCGGTTTTCTACAATGGGTCCAGAGTGACTGGAAGCAGGAGGCCTTTGGTTTAAAGCAGTGTGTGCCTGGATGGACTGACTCCTGGGTTTTCTCCTGCCTTTAAAAGGAAGATTAATATATTTAAGTAAGTGGCATCCTGAGGAACTCCATGCTAACAGTGTCCCACTTGTGCATATTACTATTGGCATATCACTGCCGGTTTTGTCAGCATAAGAATCCCAAGGATACCAGAAATAACAAATGGCTAAACCCATGAACCTTTCTGTGTTTTCCACTACAGGCTTTTGGGCAGAACAGCTCCAGTGTTTCTGCACTCAGTCAAAAGAGAGGAAAATGAGAAAGACAGCCCAAGGAGAGTACGCTAATCACAGGCTCGCACCTATTCTGCCATGTACATTTTAACCTGCCCAGTGAATGGCTGAGCATTGTGTTGCTATAAATCCACTCCCCTTTGACAACCACACTAAAGTAGGGGATGTTGACTTATATGTCTTGGTATAATTAAATGCAACAATAAAATAAAAAAACTGTGAGTTAAAACAGTGGCACATTAAGAAGAATTATTGCTGCATATGGGGAAAGAGAAATTGAGAATTCAACCAAGTGGAAGACTGCAGCATTCAGATAGTTTGTTAAGACTAAATTAAACTATGCCTGAATTCCAAGAGTGATATATATATATCACAGACTGAAGAGATGTGAACACTTTGAGTTAAGGTAGTCTGTTGAAGGTCTGAATGAGACCCATACAAGGCTCTTGAAGTGTCTTAATACAACCAGATATAGAGAGTTGGATACAGAATTAGATAAGCTCTAGTCACATGCCTGGACAACTATCTTCCTGAACATATACACACCCATTTTTAACACTGATCTCAACACCTTACATCATTGAGACAAGTAATTGCTGTATTTCTTATGCTTGCATAGTTAAATAGACATAGAATGAAAATAAATCAACTTATTGGTCAGTCCACACACCAGAAACCTGCTTGTACCCAGTCACTCTGCAGATGGCATGCAGCAGGTTGGCACACAGAGCAAGCCCTGAAAGAGTGTCCTGTTTCTGACAACAGGCTCTAGCCCAGGTTTACACAGCACATACCCAGTCATGCAAGTGCCTGCTTGGTTTTCCTGCTTTCCAGGAAACTCCAAATATTAACACAAGCTGGCATTTTGGTTTCCTTGCTATAGCTGTGGGATAGAGAGTTGATGCCAGAAATTCTGTTGAGAGCCATCAGCACAGAAACAAGTGGTTTTGGCAGGCATTTCTAGTTTGGTAATTTTTTTTTCTCCAATACCCAAACTACGGAGGGGAGGGAAGCACTGAAACTCCTCCAGACAGTGAAATTTTGCAGGCATAAAGAAATATAAATCTCACCCTATCTTCTAGAAACATGACGGTTCACTGCATTCATGAGGATTCCAGTAATGCAGAATTTCATATCCAGACTATTCACATTATATAGTTGAAACATGCTGTTTTACATCCGCAGACTCATATTCCAGAGGCTGGTATCATTAGAGCCATTTTTCAGATGCTGATGCAGAGGGAATTCAGGTTATTTGGCAGAAAGTCAGATGGCAGAGCTGGGCTACAACCTAACTGGAGCTCTTTAGCAGGACTAAAACCTAGTTGGTTTGGCAAGCACTGGACACTTTCACACCCCCTTGTACACTGTATCTTTAGTTCTTTTATACTCCAAACAATAAAATTTTCCTAAGATGGCATGCAAAGCAGCATTCTCTGTAATAAAAGCCCCAAGGTCTCTGCTTGAGAGCAACAGGATAAATGCACGTGGCTCCTGTGTGCCATGCTGCCGGTGTCCTTGGCACTTAGATGTGATAAACAAGGAGGGCACACACTGCACTGGGGTCAGGCCTGGCTGCTGCGCAGGCAGCTGAGCGCATGTCTGGCCTCTGCAGGGATCGCGTTCTTCAGACCCTGGGGTTTTGCTGAAGGGCTTTGGTTTCTACATCTGATGGTTATTTGAATACGTTACCCTTTTTGAATAAAAAGAACAGACTGGAATTAAGAACAGAGGGGCTGCAGTGTGTTAGTTTGTGCAGGGGCTAATGTGGCCAAACATCTGTTTGTGATTTAAACTGCCAAGCTGACCCCTGTCAAAAAGTATTCTATATTCATCCCAAATGCAGTGGTTAGAGCATTGGACAGGAGACCACCCGCGTCTACACATAAATAACTCTTGTCCCTGAAAACACTTAGGAAACAAAGGCTGTTCTATAAACTGCATCATGAAATAAGGACACTTTGGGGAAGAACCCCACACGTATTCACCAATGCTCCTGATTTTGGTTTCACTTTTATATAGGGCTTTCATTGCATTTTGCAGACTCAGTGGCACCAGGTTGCAAAATGAAATATGAAATATGAAAACATTAAATGTACTCAATTCATAGATTATGAGTCTAGAAGGGATTGATGTGATCATCTAGTCTGCTGTGCTACATAGCATGGGCCATAGAACTGCCTGGAATTAATGTCTGTGTGGTATTATTAATTGCTACTGCGATTTTTAAGAAATGCATCCAGTATCTCCAGTCATGGAGAACCCTCTTTAACCCTTAGTCACTTGTTTCACTATTTATTTACTCTCACTTTTAAAAATATGTTCTTGATTTCAACTCTGAATTTGTTTAGCTTTGTTACATCCAAGTCTGCTTGAATCAGCAGTCTTTGGGCATCTTTTGTTGCTCAGGTAAGTACTTACAGACTATGATCAAAGCATCTGTTACAATATAAATTGTTTGAAAGCTCTTAATCTTTCACTACAGGATGTATTTCCCAGATCTTTGATCATTTTTTTGGCTCTTCTTTGAACTTCTTCCAAATTAAAAATGTCCTTCTTCAATTAGGGCACTAGGACTGTGCGTAGCAGGCCAACAGCATCCTGAACCAAAATCAGATTGACGGACATGCATTATCCAAGTAACCCTATCATTCTGGTTTTTAAGCAATGGGCATAGCGTAAGTTCTTTCCCCATCCTCTGGAACTGCCTGAAGTGTCCTGATACCTACTGAAGATCATAAAGAGCTTGCTATTTAACCAGCTCTCTCTTAAACCCCTTCTTGAATAAGAGTCATTTGGATTTGCTCAGTTAAGCACATAGCTTTGATAGCCACTCCTTCATGTTCTTTGTAGCTGTTAGGATGGAAGGAACTACTTCATGATCAGATCATAGAAACAGATCATCTGCATTTTTCCCAATCCAAACCAAACATTTCTCATTTCTACACCTTGGCAACTCTGCCATTCTGCATAGTGGTGAATTGAGATGACTGTTTAGAATTTTTTTTTCTTCTCGTAATATCTAAAAATAAAAACCCACAAACCAACTTTCATCTTTTGGTCCCTAATGGTGCTAGCCAGAAACTTCTCCTTGTTTCAATTCTCTTTCTCTTATCAGTAGTCTCTAACGACTGAAAACTGATTTGCATTTGCTATTTTCCACTTCCCTGCATTTGTTGTGCATTTCTTCATTTTACCTCAAAGCCAGGCTGCTGTACTTAACTGTGACCTTCTCTCTTGATTGTGGTTTTCTGGGCGCCCAGTACACTCTTTTAAACAACTCATAATTAACTTTCATTATTGTATGGCATGGTCATGATCATTATTTTACAATTAAGTCTGCCATTCTGATTACTGCCATGTCAAGTTATGAGTATGCACATGAGGATTCCTCTAATGCTAAACTCAATTAAAAGCAGCAGTTATTTTATTCTTGCAACATGATTTATATTCAGGGCAAGATTTTCTCCAGTCTTGTCTATTATCTTTAATGATAGGTCAAAATGCTCTAACAGGAAACAAGCAAGTGTCATACCCCTCTGGTCCTCTCCTTTAATTTGTACAGTAATAACCACAACTTGTTGAAAGGTTAATTGGCATTAAAAGTCCTGATCCCACAGCAATTGGTCTCTCAGTGACCCACTGCCAAACTTAAATGTATATTTCCAGTGTGAAGGCCAGTAGTTCTACCTTGTGAATACGTCTGCATTATTTTTGACTCCATAATTTAATGTGAGAAGGGCTTAGCTGTTAGTGGACAGAACTATTGACAACATTTAATTTTCTCTTGGTAACTGCTGTAGGAACATAAGAAGTTATTTCCTATTTGTTTGTTCTCCACATGTGCTGATGAACAGTCAAACTAATTCCTCAAATAAATTGTCATGGTCCTTCCAAGATAATTAAGATGTTTTCATACTTTCACTTCTACTTCCCAGCCAACAGGAAGCCCAGGTTCACTGCGGTATGGGCTCTCTCCACTGCACTGCTAGGCTCTCTCACACCTGCATTTCTCATTCTGGCATTGCTAGTGGAACCTCCTAGTCCAAAAGCTACACGTAAAGGAGTTTGACAGCAGCACCTTTGGTGAATCACATTTGTCTTATTACCCCCTTCCCAGTAAATACCTGGAACAATATCAGGAAGCCATCTCTTCCACATGCTTGGTCATCAGAAAAGACAAAGCTCCCTCTTTCTAGAATTAGTTTTCCACTGGATATAAGCACACTCCAAAACCACGTGCCTATGTGGCATGGCCCCTCAGGAGAAGACTACAGAGAAAACCAAGTAAATTGTGCAGGTACCTGCACGCTGGTGGACCTCTTGAGATGAAGCTTGCAACTGAGGGGTTCCATCTCTGGTGGGCTGTGAGCTACTGCTCTGGCTTGAATTGCCTGTGGGATTGCTGCTAGATGAAGAACCCCCTACACCATCCACCTCTTCAACGTTTCCTCTCTCATGGTGAGCTGCATGGCAGTCCTTCCGCATTCTGTTGGCAGGAACACACGCTTGGTCATCCATTTATTATGCACAAAAATTTCTGCCACCAATGTTAAGTGCCCTTACAATGTATAACTGTACTCCTCTTTTGACATTTTATGAGATGAAAAAGATGATATGGTAAGCTTCCTGGGAACAAAACTCTATAAAACGCACACCAAATCTTTCCTTGTCTGTGTTACCTAGCTTTGGAGCCCAGCAAGACTATCTGATGTTACAGTGGGATCTAAAGATCAGGTTTTGCACTGGTAATCGAGTAGCAAAGAAGAGGAATGGACTGCAGGGAGCTCAGTGAGAATGAGCTGTGTGGTGGGAAACTAACATATTAAGCCAGTAGGTTTAATCTTGGCATTTAAGCACAGGTCTTAATATGCAAGCTGGCTCCTGTAGTCCCTCCACAGTCCCCTGCCTCTCCTCAGCCACTATGGCGATAGGGCAGGTGGAGGGAATGAGACAAGAATGAGTTATTACTGTATGAACAGTGTATGCAGGAATGAGAGATAGAATGTATCAGACACTGATCGTGCTTACCTATGGGAAGTCAGGCAGTCTTCGTTGGTAGCAAGTAAATTTTTAGATGTGTTTTGGTCAAGAAGAGAATTTGGGATGATAATCTATACAGCCAAAGCTTTGGAGCATAACCAGCCAACACATTTACTCATGTTCTGAGACACCACTGAGTTACAGAAAAGATACCCTTATTTACAAAGCATAAACAGTAAAATTTCCTGGAATAAGGGAAACGTCTGCAGTGCTAAGTGATTTGATAATGAATCTTCTTGAACATGCAGAAATCTTTGCTTAAAAGCCATGAATATGTAATAAATTTGCTTTCTGCTATATTTGTAGGGCTATTTTGTTATATTCTGAGTTATTTGCCATTAATTTTTCACTCCTGCTATAGAATTGCTCTCTTTTAATAGAAAATACAGTGGAACTAAGACTGCAGGGTCTCTACCTGCATAGCCAAAATGTAACACCTACCTTAACCATTTGGATTTGAACCACTTTTTAATGTTGTCCAAACTGACAGGTCCCCCCCAAATGTTCCTCAGTTGGCTGTGTGTCCCAAGGTACGAGGTGGTTAAAGGGGAAACATACATTGGATATCCCAGTGGCTGATCACATGAAGAGTTAATTAAGTTCCTCAAGACTTGTTTATTGTTCTGAATGCTTCCTCTCTCCGGGTTACGATTGCGTAAGAATATCAGTTCCTGCTGCTGCCCAGCCCAAAGCCCTCTGACGCACTCCTTGTTGACCTACAGATGGGTTAAAAACATGTGGATCACATGGAAGTGTTTGCTGCTTAAGATGCAGAATCATAGAATCATAGAATAGTTAGGGTTGGAAAGGACCTTAAGATCATCTAGTTTCAACCCCCCTGCCATGGGCAGGGACACCAAATGACACAATTTAGGTAGGAGGGCGATAGCTGTGTGTGCAAACCCTCATGTCTTTGCACCAATAAGTCCTGTGAACTTTTGCATCTACTCCCTGGTAAAGCCTGAAATGATATTTCAGATACACAAACATATGGGTGCAAAATGGAAGTCAACTGAAGAGAGCTTTTTTAGCTTCCAATCCCTATTCCAGTAACTACAATCAACCTCTCCTTTTGGCCAGATTGCTCAGAACTTTTATTAGTTACCGCAGCCCTAAATTACTGCAATATTAGCAAGATGGTATCTGTACCTTGATAACCTTGAAGCTCAAGTAGCTTTTGTGGAGCATGATAACTTTATACTCATCTGCTCCTTCATCTACCACATGTCTCAGGGTTAGCAGCTCCTCTCTGTTGGAAAGCACAGCACTGCGCCAGGCTGGGTCCCCTTCGTGACAAATCACAACCTTTTCTTCAAAAGATTGGATTGCTTCATACAAAACTGCTGGGTCCTCATACTCATCTGGGCAGGTGAACTGGTCCTGGTAGCACAGGGAAAAAGTATGAAAAAAGTCAGGTATATTTGTGAAAACACAATAAACAAAATCTAGCGATTCAAACAGTTGCCATCTGACCCCACAAGTGACTTGCCATTTGATACAGCGTGTCTTTGGGGAGGTAGAACAATTAATTGAACAGTAATATAGAAAGGTAAGATTTTTGTTTTACTGTAACTTGTTCTGATCTCATGTCTCCACTAGACAAAGACACTCAGAGGATGCCAACTTAGCCACTTCTTTTTTATAGAGTGGGAAAACCCTGAGAGGCAGAGCTTTTGGGTAAGCTGGGGGGGGATCAGAATCACCTGGGGTGTTGTACAGTTCTTCTGGAAATCCTTATTTTTATTCACAAAAAACCACTAACGAAAGCACAGACTGGGAATCCATCAGCACATATCACAATATTGTGTTACTATTATAGCTGTCACACAGCAACACAGCCACACAGCCAGCGATAACATTCATAAAATTATTGTGTCAAACTCTCGCATATTAATTCCCAGCAGTTCCACTTCAGTTACATTCACAGCAATTATTTATACCATGCATGATAAAAGCATATGATACTAAATCATCATGTGCTAGAGCAAGAACAATGTCAACTCCAAGCTATACAGGGGCTGACATGAAGAAATTGGAGCAACTTCAACAGAAATGTGCCAGATTTTTACAACTGAAAACAGAATGGGGTCAGAAACAACCTGACATAAACAAACAGCCATGACACTGACCCTTCAAACCACTCTCCTCTCAGCTGTGTCTTTTAACATATGGAAGCATTACATGTGTATTGCCATTCATGAAAGAATTGATAAATTAGCAGTGGAGTCAGTCTAATTCATGTAGGTTTTTTCAATCTAAAACTATCTTTATAGTGTCCACACAAGTAAGATATGACTGTCTGTTTTGTTTTGATAAGAAATGCTGGGTCAAGCTCTGCAATGTGAATGGTTTCAAATGCGTAGCAGGGGTACAGAAAAGAAGATAAGGGAATGCAAAATAAATAAAAGTCAAGCTTTTCCATTTTGGTTAAGGAAGTTTCGCAGAATAAGGCAAAAGCACTCCATTTCCCTCTCTCCTTTGGACAGTTTCTAAGGTTTCTTGTGTTTCCCTCAGAAAACAGGTATTACATTAAAAATTAAAACAAAAATAAATAATAAAAGAAGACACTACCTGGTGTAGCTTCAGAGACATTCGGATTGCTGGGGCAACAACCTTATGCAACAGATCCATGTCTGCAAAGACCCATTCATCTTTTGCCGCTATCCGAAAGTCTCCTTTGAACAGCGCATGGAGCCCATAAAGGAAAGAGTCCAAGCTGTAAGAGAGAGGCAGCAGTCACTCACAAAAGTCATTCCCAGCTCACCAGGCTGGACCCCTGCCAGCCACTGGCCACATGCTGAGCAGTGGGTATAAAGCCGGGGTTGCAGTGCATACTTCTAATGCAAAAGCATTCCTGGGGGTAGGTGGTTTTCCTTCTGCTTGCACTGTAAGCAATTGGCCATGGAATGAGTGTGGCACCCGGACGGATGTCTTAAGGATGGGTGGCTGGGTCACAGGGTGCCGCAAGGTTTTGCTACTCTGCAGCAGTGCCAGAGAGACCAAGTCAAAGAGTGCCAGGTGCTCCACAAGCGCTGTGCTGGTGGCAGGAGCTGCCCGCTCATGTGAAGGTGTATTGATCAGCCCTGTGAGCAGTTCTCCTGCTGTAAAAAAACAGCTGTAAAAAGTATTTTCAGCAAATCTGAGACTTCTGTCGTGAAACTCAAACCCAGATGTGAACATTAAACCAGATGCACTGAGAATACTTAGCTTCAGGAACTGTGCAGCAAACCAGGTGAGAGCATGAGTCAAATGACAGGCATTTCATATTGAAACAACGAGCCCTAAAGTAAACGTGCACTGGGTTTCTTTTTTCTAATATAAGAAACTAGATGTAACCAGTTCTGCCTGACCTTGGATACTGGTTTGCCTGGACCTGAGACTTAAGCAAGAGGTGAAAGGCACAAAACCAAGTGGCTAGTAGAAAATGGCCTCCAAAGGGCTTTGCTAAGGGAAAAATCCAGCCTTCAGCTCCAATCTGCACCCTGAACCACAAGGTTCCCACAACACCACAGCCACTTGCATAATGCCTGTAGCAGGACTGCTGTCCTAATGCTGCCCTGAAGAAGTGAGCTTGAAACTGAAGAAAGCAGAATCATCTGTTAAAAACAGGCATCTCCTGCAAACCCACAGGACATGGTTTCACCTACCCGCCAGGATTTCGCTCACTCTTACAACAGCTGATTTTTTAGATTGTAAAGGCTCTGAGGAGAAGCTGCATTAAGATGTTGGCAGTTTCCATTACTGCCCAGGCTCTCTCTAGAGATGCATAATCTTTCCAAGTAATTGAGCTCTCTTGATTATTTTAGGAGAAGAAAAAAGTAATTTAGATGTTTTCTCTGAGAGGCAGAACTGCTTGGCCTATCTGAAGCAAAAACATTCTAATTTTGCCCTTGGTGGCTAGCATATTTTAGAAATTAAAATGGAAAGATATATATGCTGTTACCAGAAGAGCAGCTGGATACCGGTTCTCTCTGTGAAAGAGCCGTGTTATAAAAATCAGCTAATCAGCAAGAGCAAGGCCAGTCAGGAAGGCAGGGCTGCTGTCGCTGCTGGGAACATGAGAAGCATTGGGAAGCTCCTGTGAATTCTTAACTGATTTGCATTTATTAGTACTATGTTATGTATTAAAACATGCCTGTGTGAGACAGGCACTTACACATGAATCTTCGAAACATTCAAGCACTGATTTCAATGGGAGTTATGTGTTTTCAAGGAGCAGGTCCTGATCTCCACTGACTTTCAGTTAATCATCTCCACAACTTAGAAAATGATAATATCTCCAAATCCTGCTTAATAGCTAGGAAAGCCCTAGAGGGCAACTGGGAGGAGGGAAAATAGTGGGTGCAGCCAGCGTGAAATATGTGGTGAAATACGTGACTATCATCTCCTTTGAAAAGTCTAGAAATCAGGAAGGGTCCTTTCACTTGCCCACCCACTAGACAACATCCAGCATACATAGTTGAATCCTTGCCTGGTAAAAATACTGCTGTATCTAACTATTCTTCCCAGGGTGACATTGAAAAATAGCTTACCATGAACTCTGCACCTAATGATGATAGTATAGTCTAGTAGAGTTTTTCCCCATGTAACACCCCCCATATTTGCTCTGAAAAGTTGGCTGGGATGAAGGGAGGAGTAGGCAGGAAAGAGAACTGGTTTTTACATCATTAGGAGCTGTCAGTGCCAAATCTGAACACCAGAGCAGACAAAGAGTTTGCATTCAACATGTAAGTGTCTTACAGGCATCAACACATGCTAAACAGGCTGCTGTGAACAGCAGTAGTGAGCAGCAGTACCTACTGAAAGCAAAGCCAGGACTAGGACAGCTATGCAAACTGCAGCTGAGCATCAGCAGAGAGGAGAGAAGCACATACAGTTCTCACTGTGCTTAGTTAGGGAAGACTTTATCCATTTCTCATCCCTCTGCATAATGAATTCTCTAACGAGCATTTTTAAGAACAAATACGACTGCTACAAGGAGCAAAGCAGTGGTGACAGTAGTTGTGAGAGGCTGAGAGTCAATTATTTTCTATATCGTATTTTCCAGCAGAGAGGTCTGGAGGAGATTGCTGTATTCACAAAACTATGGACATCTTTTATTCTCCCGCCAACTGTAATGAGGCCTTTGGGTACATTCTGCCTATAGTGTGACACTATCTCAAGCCATTACTTCTGTAACACGCAGCCCTTAATCCACATAAATACAGCCATTGCTATTCTTCCCATTGTTATGCTGTCTCCTGAAGACTCTAATGAGATTATAAGGAAGCTGTAAAGCCAACAGCTTTGATCTCAGTCCTTACTCAAGGTTGTTGGCTGCATTCTCGGCCCAGTTTTACCATACCTCAATTAGTAATCTGCTGTAGTTACAGGCTCATTCAAAATATTTTAGAAACTAGTTAAGGTAAATTTGCATGCCAGAGGAATGACGTTAATCAGGAAGAGACAAAACTACTATTTCTGGCAACATTTCTAACCCTCTCAGCTAAACACCCGAAAAGCTGCTGCCACAACTGTGAGCTATTTTAAAACAAGACTAGTAGGTGTGTGGGAACTGTCGGCCTCTCAAATGTACAGAAAGAAGGGGATTAAATAGCACCACAAATACCAGAGGGAAGGCAACAGAGCCAAAACAAATACTCCCTCTTACTGCACCCCTTACATTGGTCCAACAGCTGAAACTAAAAGCATTTGCTGCAAGCCTGAAAACAGCATGGATGAAAACTAATGAGCTGGTGAATATACCTGTGTGTATTTTGCACATCAGAACCCATCCTTTGTCTGCAGTTTATAGACCTTTCTCAGTGTTAACTGTAGATTTATTTAAGGAATGAAGAAACATGAATGCCTGTGAGCTGGTAATGACCTGAATGTTGCAGCTTATCTGAATTAAGTATTTTCAGTGGTAGCCTTCCACCTCTTTCCCCTCAGATGCTGGGCAGTGCAACGTGGTGCCCAGGAGGGAAAGAACAAGCAGGGCCAGCTGCTTCCCTGGGCTTCAGCATGAACAATGGCTCCTCCAGGCAGAGGCATTCCTTGGAGTAACCCTCTGTTCACTCTGAGTGATAACGCCCAAAGGGAGCTCAGGGGACGTGAGCATCCAGGCTTTTTAGTGGTTTTTTAGTTTTTTTAGTGTTGGAAGTATCTGATGAGAGATGCTTGAGGGATTTTTATATTTTTCCAGACTTGAAATATGTACATTTATTTATTAAATAATACTGGTCCCAATACTGACCCTTGAGGCACTCCACTAGATACAGGCCTCCAACT
Source organism: Psittacula echo (assembly GCF_963264785.1). Lineage (NCBI taxonomy): Eukaryota > Metazoa > Chordata > Aves > Psittaciformes > Psittacidae > Psittacula > Psittacula echo. The sequence goes on along the minus strand of NC_137738.1, from coordinate 29,768,195 downwards.
GGACTCCGCCCCATAGACTACAACTCTCTGGCTTCTCTCCTTCAGCCAGTTTGCAGTCCACCTCACTACCTGATCATCCAGGCCACACTTCCTCAGTTTAGCTATGAGGATGCTGTGGGAGACTGTGTCAAATGCTTTGCTGAAGTCAAGGTAGACCACATCCACCGCTCTGCCATCATCCATCCACCGTGTTATTTCCTCATAAAAGGCTATGAGGTTGGTCAAGCATGACTTCCCCTTGGTAAAGCCATGTTGACTGCCCCTCATAACCCTCTTATCCTTGACATGCCTTAAGATGGCATCAAGGATAAGGTGTTCCATCACTTTCCCAGGGATGGAGGTGAGGCTGACCGGTCTATAGTTACCCGGGTCCTCCTTCTTGCCCTTTTTGAAGACTGGAGTGACATTTGCTTTCCTCCAGTCCTCAGGCACCTCTCCCGTTTCCCAAGACTTGGTAAAGATGATGGAGAGTGGTCTAGCAATGACTTCCGCCAGTGATGAAATATAACAAGGGAAAGTGTAGAGTCCTGCATCTGGGCAGGAACAACCCCAGGTTCCAGTATAGGTTGGGGAACGACCTGTTAGAGAGTAGTGTAGGGGAGAGGGACCTGGGGGTCCTAGTGGACGGCAGGATGACCATGAGCCAACACTGTGCCCTTGTGGCCAAGAAGGCCAATGGCATCCTGGGGTGTATTAGAAGGGGGGTGGTCAGTAGGTCGAGAGAGGTCCTCCTTCCCCTCTACTCTGCCCTGGTGAGACCGCATCTGGAATATTGTGTCCAGTTCTGGGCCCCTCAGTTCAAGAAGGACAGGGACCTGCTGGAGAGAGTCCAGCGCAGGGCGACAAAGATGATTAAGGGAGTGGAGCATCTCCCTTATGAGGAAAGGCTGAGGGAGCTGGGTCTCTATAGTTTGGAGAAGAGGAGACTGCGGGGGGACCTTATTAGTGTATATAAATATATAAAGGGGGAGTGTCATGAGGATGGAGCCAGGCTCTTCTCGGTGGCAAACAATGATAGGACAAGGGGTAATGGGTATAAACTGGAACACAAGAGGTTCCACTTAAACTTGAGAAGAAACTTCTTCTCAGTGAGGGTGACGGAACACTGGAACAGGCTGCCCAGGGAGGTTGTGGAGTCTCCTTCTCTGGAGACATTCAAAACCCGCCTGGACACATTCCTGTGTAACCTTATCTAGGTGTTCCTGCTCTGGCAGGGGGATTGGACTAGATGATCTTTTGAGGTCCCTTCCAATCTCTAACATACTGTGATACTGTGATACTGTGAAACGTATACATGTAAACGTTTATTTACCAGCAGGTCTAGTGGCTGAATAGGAAGTTTTAAGTGTTTTTTTTAAAAATATCACTAAATCTAATATCACCTAAACATATCACTAAATATCTAAATATCACTAATATCACCTAAACATATCACTCACATTTGAATAAATGAATGGTAATGTCATCTCATTCTTCAAACTGCATTTTGTGCAGGATGCCTCCTAATGGTACTTTAAAAGAGCAAGTGATTTGCATAGCAATGTTCTGCCTTCTTAATGAATGCATTTATTGTGTAATCTAGTGTTAATGTTGGGTTTCTACTGACATTTACATGAACGGGGACACTGAATAATTATTTACATACATTATATAAGTGCATTTAAAATCTTGGTTTACACAGTGACATTTACTGATTAATAGATTAGACAAAATCATGTGTAAATGAGTGCAAATTGGTAGTTTACATACACAATGTAAACCTGAATCTCAATTCTGTAGAGTAACATTACCTTTGCATTATTATTTCTGTGCAGCAGTTGGATGAGTGTTACTCCTTCAGATACAGCAAGTGCTAGACTTAGTCCAGAGGAAGTTCCCTACAACTTGTATAGTTACCAGCAAGAACAAAACATAGACTGCAGAGCACAGCTTCCTGGTAGGTTTCCTTACATTGGACATATCTAAAACACTTCATAGAAATAAGCATGAGAAGAATACAATGCCTATCTGGCCATTACATCTCAAACTCATCACAAAACCTCTAGCAGTGATGTACACAAGATGCTTCACAGCCAGAATTCATATTCCTGAAGTTCAAGGTCACTTCTCAGTGCCTACCAGAGTAATCCAAGTAATGTAATTTTTTGTAGTCCAGCATTCGGGTGTGACAGAGCGTGTGCCAGGAGCCCTGATCTCTTACAAAGGGGGCCAGCTCCCAACGCAGTACATCCCCCCCATGCACACAGCTGGCTGTGGAACTGCCTGCTCTGACACCATCTCTGAAGAAAACTAAAACACTCTTCAGCACAAGTAGGCTCCAAAAGGTCCCCAAAATATCATAGTACCTTTTCAAGGAAAATGACTGTGAAGCATACTCCTCCCCATCTGACTGAATGAGAGATACTCCTCCCATCTGACTGAATGCAGATCTGCAACAGCCCAAGAGCTGGGGGGTGAGGATCAGCAATAATGCTCTATATTACCCTCTGTAAGACCTGCTGTATCTTCATCTGAGAGAGGGGAGAGAGACCTGCCTTCAGTGCCTAAAGCTGATCCTCAGGAACATCTCTTTCTGGCCTCAGCAGCACTGTACATTGTACATGTCGGAAAAAATCCTCTTCCCCCGGCATGCTGTATATTTGCACACCAATTGGAGTCTCACTGACTTACTGCTGCTTTGCGTTTAAATAAGTTATGCAGATTTCTATGAAGCAGTAAACACAGTAAGTACAGTAAGAGCTGCCCCCTCTGCTGAAGTGAGTGTATTTGGGGGATTTCTGTTGATCAAGGTCTTTATATCAGGGGGTAGGGGTATGCTCCTTAGTTATCTCACCAAGCTGAAGTCATGTTTTGCAGCTGCAGCAATTTATAACTTGAGCTGTGCTACTTGGATTCCTTTTTGTCCTCCAAATCTTTCTGACAGTTGAGGTGTATTAGAGGTAATTTAACCAGGTGGGTAAGTGACACAGTTTTTCCACAGTGAAACTTTTCTAGGGAAAGCTTTTGTGAAGTAGCACTGAAAAAGATACTGACAGAAGCTTCCACTTAATCCCTTTTATGTCACAAAATACATTTTAAAAATACAATGATTCAATATTGCCCTGGAGCACTCACTTAATAAAAAGAAAGCCAGGACTTTCATTAAAGATACAGGATTACACAGAATAGATTCGGAAAAACAGGGATAGAGCTGTGCACTGCATATGGCTACCACTTTTTCTTTTCCTTTCTACAGACCTTTTCTCACCAAGGAAAGTATTTTTAAGTATGGAGTGTCCACTCATCAAAAGAGAGGAACTGATTTAGTTCATTGGTAATTTCCCAGGTTTTAAAAAGTCATACTATAGCCAACTCCTGCAATTAGTATTAAATCTTTACAGAAGACTTTGCAAATTATTATCTCCAACATTCATACTTTCCATATTAAGCTTTAGAAAGCCTCTGATAATATTATCTCTTTGCATTACCTACTAACCATGTAAGCCAATGCAAATAGGTGACATTGCTATTGTATCTGTATTAGTGCCAAAACACTGTAATGAAGATTTTAAGATCCGGTGGAAAGTACGTGCAACATAATGACAATTTTAGGAAGCCTGTGTGATATTTTTAGAAGTGTTTCTAAGATGGCTGTGACGTACCTATTGCAGCTTCAGACCAAAAAGCACTTTAATCTTTTCTCAAAAGAAAAATAAATCATAAATGCACATCAATTTGGATCATCTAAAAAAATAGGTCAATTTTAGAAATATCAATGGCTTACTGAATATCACACTAATTTGACTGCATAGAAATGAAGGGAGAGGAAGCTCAACCTAGAAGAAAACTACTACAGGAAGGGAATGTGCAACTTGTAGAAAAGAGATGACAAAGCCACTTTAGAAAGCAGAAAGAAGCAGCACACCAAGAAATAAGCTGTGGGTCACAAACATCTTGCATCACTGACTGAAAAAGGAAGACATAAACCTAAATATTACAAACATCTAAATAGATAACAAAGCTGAAATGAATAATTAAAAGGACTGTTTTATCTTGGAACACAGAATGCATTCAAAATCACACATGCAGTCTTTGCTTGCTTGTTAGTAAAACAAATCCTCTCTAAGGAGCACGTTGATAGAGGGCTAGCTGCCTTTCCTCACAGTTTTGTGCCAATGCAGCAAGGTCACCTAGAAAATGTATTTACTCAAACTCTCTACTGTTACTAAACTCCTGTGAACACAGGGAGTTCAAATACATCTAATAAAAATCTAAAATTAGGTAAGAAGTTTGATTTTGTTAACATAAAGATTATTTCATTAATAAAATGCCTTATCTATAGAACAGTGTAAATGGTACCTTGTAATTTGTATAATGGTATCCAAACGACTCAGAACTGCTAGCAAAAATGGAAGAATCCTTAATGGAGATGTAAGATGAAGAATGTGTTCAGAAGCAATCTTAATCAGGCATGTTTTAATGAAACTAAACTTTCCAGGAAGTGTTTTGGATGAATGAATGAATGAATGAGTGAGGTAGACTGAGAATAGACAAAGCTGTAGTCTCAAAAGATGCAAGGTCCTCCCTTCCTCAGTCACTAGAATGAAGCGGCAAAATAGAAGAAATACAGTACCCTTATGGATATATTATTATTTAGGTAACTAGATTTCAGTCAGATGACTTAGCAGTTTCTTCCTCTTCTGGAGGGAGCCAGCACTTGGAATGCCTAGCCAGGCCAGCATGAGTGAACATAAGCAATAACCATTGGTATCTATTCTTTCAATGCAAAATTCTGCTTTGCCCTATGAAATAAAGACCTGTATTAATTATTCAGTCAGCTACCAAAGTAAAAGATGTCCAGGAATGGCAGAAAACAAATTATTTTATAGAAGAAAGGGGAAAAAGGCTTCTCTTCTATAGAGGAAAGAGACTTCACTATCTAATCTCCTGCTAAGATACCACATTAAGTGAAAAAAGACAAACAGGTCTTTGTTTTATGGTAAGGAATCTTAAAAATTACCTGATAGCCATATTGTGAGCTGCAGTTCCCAAAGCTCTTCGACCCAGTATACATAAGGCAAAGGAAAGTGTCACTAGAGGAGAATCTTCATCGCTGTCCAGATGCTACAAAGTTTTAATAACATCATGTTATTCTAAATGCAAATACCATCTTTATAAGCACTGCAATAGTATAAATGGCAACATTCACAAAATTTGCACGTAGCTGGACTTACACACAAAAACATTCTTTGCAATTCTTTTCTAATTAAACAGAGCAAGAAGTAAGATCACTGCCACCAAAGGCTTTCTGCAAAATTCAAGCTTATTTTGTCCCTTGGCTAGAAACAGAACATTTCAATCTCAGGTGGAGAGATCCCAAGAGAGGGGAGCTTTGGTGGTGGTGGGGGTTTTTTATGGCTTTGTTTGTTTCTTTTTCCCAGATCTGACATTCTAAATCAGAGCAGATTTGCTATCGCTGAGAGATGCTGCAACCTGAGGCAGCCAAACCCCTTTTCATGGGACATAGTGCCTATGAAAACCCACCTTACATTCCAGAATAACAATCTATTTGGAAAGGTTTAAAGGGACACACCTTTAGTGAATAACTATGTCTAAAATGTATACCATTGATGACACTGACCTCACATTTTAACAAGCAGTTAAAACATTTCATTTTCATTTCCTAGCTCAGAAGAGTTTCTTTATTGATTTTTTTTGCAAAGAAAACTATCAAGCAGGAGGAAAAAACTGAAATAATCCTTCATGAATATGAATCTTCAGGAGGATACAGACTATTATTTCAGCCCCTGCAATGACTTATCTCTTGTAGCTTTCTTTGACTCTAAAACTGAAGCCAATTGTAATGGAGAATGATGCTCCTTTTTAAAATACATTGATTTTCATGCGTCATTTGATTTTTCTATGTGTACAGTAAAGTTTTTTTTACATCTTATCTCCAACATGCACTATACTCTTATATAGTCAGCGAATTACAAGAACAGAGGTAAAAGAAAAAGATGCAAAAAATACATAAACATGTGTGTGTGTACACTAATTCAGGCATTCCTTTCCTCTTTTAACTGATAAACTTTAAATCTATTTGGTATCCCTAAATATATTACTCAATGTCTCAGCCACATAACGAGTGAAAAAGCATCATTTAATAGTAGCTGTCCCTGCACCATGCAGTTCTTCGAGTGTCAGAACTTGGGAGCTGAGACATGGAGATGGAAAAGAGACTAAACATTCCCAGTAGGAGAAGATGATGAGGAAAGCTCAGAGGACAATTCAATAAAACCAGTATCAATGCAATGATATGCAGAGGAACTGGTGGAATGGTATTTAGGGTTAAAGACATGAGAAGGAACCAAAGTGGAGAAGAAACATTAAGGTTCAGCAGTTTTATGCCAGCTAAGGTCAGTAGTAGCAAATGGGATGTGCACTCTGTGATCCTGAATGAAAAATGTACAAATAAGAGTGCATAGTGGCCAGGAAAGATACGCTTCTCATTTTTTGCCATCATCAGCAATAATCAGAAAGTTAAATCAAGGGAACATGCTTGTTTGAAACTGCATTCTCCTTCTGGGCTATTTTGAGTATTCCATGGAAATGCAGGAATGCATTTCCAACAAATGATTGCTGACCATCAGTAATCTTAGTGGCTCAAAGCATTTGAACATGTAGCTGAAAACCTGCCCTTGACCTTCTAGAGCTGTGAGATCATTTCATGCATTTTTGTAGCATCGTTCATACTTGAATTACGAGCTCCAAGAGGTGACTTCTACTACCAGTGAGCTTCTTATGCACTTCCCTACCATCCGAAGACCAAATATACCCAAATGTAGGCAAATTTTTGGAAAGTGTACAAAGGGACCCAACACAGGTAACACCGAATGACTAATGACATTCCCTGAATGGAGCTTGCTCTGGCAGCACTTCTGCAAGCACGTGTTATATCTGCACATTCTAGAGCTGATGAAATGAACAGTGTTGGAAGTGTGCACAATAAGGAGTTGGTTCTGTATTCAAACACTAATGCTTCTTAAATTTTGCATGAGTGTAGTCTCCATAATACATATTTCCATTCCACTAAATATGCATTTTCCCTTTACGTAAAATTTGACAGCTTAAATGAAATAAATTTTATTGTATTAATCCTGAGCAAGCAGAAGAGTAACTATGCATCATTTAACTCTTATCCCAGGAATTAAAACTGTGGCTACAAAAAGATAAATATATGCAAGCTTACCTCCACCCTTTTTCTTGCACAGAACTGAATCCAGTCCAGATAAACACTGCAGAAACTAGCTCTTGTTATTCCTTGGAGACAAGGAACATAATCTTCATCTATGTTAATGTTAAACATTGCAAGGTCACGTTCAATATAATGCCACTTTGCATAAGGCTGCAATATCTTTTGGATGGATTCGTCTTTTATCCAGTCAAGGATTTTGGGAGAACTTGCTGTAAAGTATATTATACTCTGTTGACAAAATGCACAAGCATTAGACACTCTACTTCTGATTAAAACAGATAAATTTTGCACAGAAGAAGGCAAATCAAAGAGGACCACATTAACTACCTATAATAGTACGTATTTTTCTAATTTTTTACTACTTGGCATCATTGCTTCACAAAACTCTTCAAGTTAGAAAGCTGATAATAATCGATATCTAAATAGCAGACAACAGAAAAAGAAGCTGCACTTTTAATACTTTTCTGCCTTAAAGAAAAACAAGTACAAACAATACGCTATGATAAGAATACAGAGTTCCAGGATTCAAAGGTGTAAATTACTGAATATTAGTGGGGTTCTATAGTCTATCACCAAGAAGGTGATATCGATAAAGCTTAGGCATATTTTGAAAACACGGTAGTAGCTGGCTACATGCTCAAAACACTACTCTCTCTTTCCTCCATTAACTTTTTGTTTTCTGGGGATGAAGCTTTCCTAATTCTTTAACAGAAACAGTTGCACAAACCATGATTTAACCACAAGGGTGGGATCTGACAACATGAGTCTGAAAACCTGTTTTAATTGCTATTTTCTTTTTGTATCTAGATATATCACGATAAGGCCGGTACAGAATAATGGATTTTTCTTGTATGTCAGGTTCAGAAGCCCATACGTGATGTAACTGAATTTGCTTTTAAAGTACTGAAAGAGAAGCAGCATTCTGCAGGAGCTCTTTTACCAAAGGCAGAAATATTTGAAAGCAGCAACACCTGTATCTCAAAGGTATGCCTGAGTTTCTACATTTAGGTTCCTTTAACTGCTGTGTCTGGAGCCATCAAATTAATAATAAAATTAAAAAATAGAAATAATAATCTATCTGAACCAAATTTAAAGCATATTTTCAAAAGAATATGAAATTTAGGAGAAGATACAGTACTGAAAAGGGAAGTGGCATCAGCTGGAAAGTCCCATTATAATGTTTTATGATTATATTATAATATTAATATATTCATTTAGAATTGGATTCCAAAGAAAACGAGCAGCAAGTAAACATGACTGAAGATGTAGTTCTACTTTGCCCATGCAATTGAAATATTATTAAGCAAGTAAATGTATAAAATGAAAATCTGATGGATTAAAAAGGGCAGAAGCACTCCCAGCCCTTCAAAAACTCCCAGATGCCCTGCACAGTTTATCATTCAAATTGCAGAAAAATACACAAGCAAGAGAAAAATTAAACTCCAGAGGGAATAGACAAGTCAGACAGATACAGACTGAGGATGGACCTTTAACTTTTGGACTTGTGGAGAACAAATCACTTTTTTAAAGATTCATGCAGAAACAATGAGAGCTGGAAACACAGCACTCAGCAAATGCAGACTTCACGAATACTAAAAGATGTTTAAATAAGAATATATTGAAAAAAGATGGAAGAGGCACAAGGGAACAATCTCACAGTAGCTGGGCAGGATATTATTTCAAAATACATGCAGAATGGCTACAGGAGCTGACCCACTTTATTTGCGGAGAATAAAATCCTTTTATAAGAAGAAAGATGGGCCTTTCTGGGCTGTCAATGAAACTGCAAATGAAATAAATACATCTTAGGAATAAGACACTCAGTGCAACTCATTGTTTAAAAGACCAATATGATAATTATTCTTGAAAGACAGAAGAACTGAAACAAAACCATACATTTTCATTGTTGATCTTCAAGATAAGAATTTGCTTTATTTATTAGTCTCACCTGTGTTTACAGAGAAGCAGGTTCAGATGGGAAAAAATCAAACTTACAGACATAAAAAGAGGAGGAACTTCTGCCACCTAATTAAATTCTGCTGTTAGTAGCTCTTCCTAGGTATGTTTTGTGCACAAGTACATCCTCAGCTATACAGCAATTCAGAAATAATGTGGTAAATATTTACAATATTGTAAGCCACAAGGAATAAACTGGAAGCACTCCAAATGCTGAGTGCAATGGAAATGCAGTTGCTGCAGAAACTCTAGCCCAAGTGTTTTCTGAGTTTGTGATTTATGTGACCTGAATTCTGCATTAACTAGGGTTCTTCTTAAAATTAGTTTCCTATGCCATTAAAAGGAATGTGTTGGGGCTCTACAATGTCCACAGTGGAATTGTGCAGGGTCTTTATAGCTCAAGATTCCCTCATAAGAAAGAGCTGGAGAAGGAATGAATTCTCACCTTTCTTTCTGATATTGTTTATCTGTAGGTAAGTACTAAATAAACAGGATGAAAGCTGATCCGATACATAGTAAGATCTTCTCACCCTCTGAGGCTGTGCTAAGGATTTTACCAAATCTTATCAAAGCTCTTTATGGAAGAAACCAATAACTTGAAGAACAGGAGGGGAAAATCTCCATATAGCAGTCTTTTGGGAAGAGCCATTCTAAAGAAGGGATCTCCTGAGCGTGCTCTCCCTTTACTGAAGGGACCTCCAGCCCAGGCTGATATCAAAGCTGCTAACAGGTTATTATTTATTATCTTGTGTTGATCTTTCCCTAAAATGAGAAGTAGATTAAAAGACTGACTCCTTTCTGAGAATGAAGACATGTCAATGCAGTGTTATAGCACTCGTTCAACTAAATCAAAACAGAAGAGGTTTGATTTTCACATCTTCAGTGTAGGTGATGGACATAGCAACATCTGCATACAGTGGAGATGGAGCCCCAGCATACCTCAGTAGTGTGGAGCTTGTTTAACCCACCTCCCTTTTCCCCAAAACCAGATCAATGAACCACACCTCTATCAATGTGACAAAAGTTTGTCTAAGTGATCCTACCTATGTCAGCTGCTTCTCAGCTATATCCAGAACCAGAAGCCCTAAGCTACCTTTCAGTTAAGTTTCACTTCCCATGTGATGAACCTTACAAGTCCTCTACAAATTAATTGACTTAAATGCACTGAAAAAGTTCCAGTCTACAATGCACAATTCTTCATTGATTAAAACTAACAAGCTGCTGAGTTTAAACAGGAGCTTAGACTGGGATTTTTTTTCAGTCTCATTCAACATCAAAAGCTAAGTCATATATCAGCTTGCACCCATTTATGTCCAGGTTACTTTTTGAAGTAGAATGAAACAATTGTAGCAATATATTCATGATAGTTTAAAGAAGTTTGGTGGTTTGTTGTTTTTTTTTTTTTTTTTTATTTTATTTTTTTATTTCAGATACATTGCTTAAAACCAATTTAATTTATAGCCACAAACCCCACTTCTGAAACAAAAAACTCATCCTCACATGCAGTTTTGTTTCTAATTAGTTAATTAAACGAGCAGGTTGGTTACCAGGCCCTACTGCCTGTAAAATTATTTATGAAATCCCAGTCTGCATTTTACGAAGTAGTTGACTCCATGATCAAAGCAGCTTCGTGAGGCAACAATCTTGGTTTTACTGCATTGGCTCACTTGCAAAAAAAGGCGATTAATTTATTTACAACAGGTCTCTCAAAGTTTGACAGGATTTTTACAACTGCAGAGATGTAAGTAGGAAGGAGATGTCAGGGATGGTTGGGAGCTTTAGTGACTGGCTTTGTGGCAGTACCAGTGGGATAGGTGGCAGCATTTGGCTCTTGTTGATTCAGAATACAATGAAGCTCAGCAACGTCTTCTTTTGCTGGACTGGAAACTATTTGGTAAAGGATGAAGATCTCCTGCTATATTTTAAGGTTCAATTATTTTGACAAATAATGTCTGTATGATCATTGTGATCTTAATAACGGCACAAATATAGAAGTGATGTAAATGAATTACTGTTTAATCAATGGAATAAAACAAGATGTGTTGTGGTATATATGTAAAACAGCAGGTTAAGAAGGGGGTTTGCACTACTATAAAAGTACATTTGAGAAACAACTCTTCAAAGGTTTCCCAAGAACTTTATGCTTGTTCTTTTCTGGGTTTGCCAGGAAAAACAGTGGAAAGGCTAAGTCAAGAAGAAATAACAAACTATCAGTGAAGTTTTGCTTCGTAAGGATGCTTCCTCTGACTTAATCTCTAGAGGATGTTAACTCACTTTCTTGATTTCTGCTTAAACATGCCTGTGATTTTCTGTACTAACTGTAAGTATAGCTGTCAGAATCAAATGTAGCAAAGGGAGATATGAATTAATTATCCTCACCTAACATCAAGTCAGTCTGACTGCCAGTAGCGCAAGTGAATAAATACAAAGCTAAAAACTTCAAACGCTTTTTCTTCTGTAGACAGCCAGAGAGTTCTTTCTATTTTACAAACCTGCCTAGGAATAAAGTACACTTTGCCAAGGAGTTTACCTTTATATAGTATCTGATAAGTATTCTCCGCAGATCAAACACTTGCAGCATTGTCGCAGCGTTGTTATCAATGATGCTATATCCTTCCAGGATGTACTGGGTTCGTGTTATTTCCCATGTCAGCCATCGGAGGTTAAAGGCTGCATTACATGACAATAAGTGAGGCAAGTGCCCCGGCTTACAACAGCAGCAGCCTTCATTGTCTTCATCACCTTCTGTTATAGCTTCCACTTCTCTCTGCTGGCAATATGTCCCTTGGCAGTGAGAAAAAGAGAGTATGCTGCCAGTTATTGGGGGAGGAGGAAACAAAGGACTTCTTCCAAGCTGAAAAAGTACAATTGAAGGCTCTATGCATTTAGCAAAATCTAATAGAAAGAGTTATGGCAAGATATTAGATGTGCTAATTGATCTGTGCGCAGTAGCAAATAAAGAGCTGTACATTATTTATTTACTATCACCTATAAAAGCCAAAAGGGCCTGATCTAATGTTCTAGGTGTTCAGTTCTATCTGAGGTAAACTACAGAGCACAGCTTCTGCCTTAATAAAATCTCACCAGTAAGCAACACTCAAGAATCCTGCTCCATCAGGCACGTTAAGCAAATTGACCCAAGCCTCAGTCTGCTTCTTCAAGTAACGTACAGGATGCAAACAAAGATTTTGCAGTGTGTCAGAGCACTTGTAAAATCTGTGGTTTCACAAACTATCTTGGAAAGCAGGTTCCAAAAAAAACATCCACCCTCTCCCACTGGAGTAAAAGCTACTCCAGATCAAACATTTCTAATGAATAGCACTAGTGTTAGTATATCATGAAGACAGAGCAGCCTTTTAATTAACCTAGTACACAGGCTTTACATCAAAATAGAGCAAATCTTTCTGAAAAAGAGATGTTAACTGAAAAAGAAGTCTTGAGGCAGATGCAGAAACAATAACAGATCTGCATTTCTAGCCTGTGGTGTGCACACTAGATGGCCAAGCTGAGCCCTTCAGGATTTGAAGTCTGTGAATGTGGTTTCTACACCATGCAGAGCACTGCAAATCAGAACCAAGGTGGACACCCACACCCCCCCCCCCCTCCACTGTTCTCTAAATATGTGAGTTCTATGTTCTTGACGTATGGATCTTTGAAATTTCCACTCTGTGGGCTGTTGCAGAAGTTATTCTCCACCAAATTTGTACATAAACCATCTTTCAAGGCCATTTCCTATGATGCAAGTTACACATACATCTCACATGGGACCTCTGCCAAAGTTTCAGTATCACCCCACAAGAGACCTGGCTCCATCAGCTTCCAAATGGTCTCAAGAGGAGAGGAAGGTGCTAGACATTGTGCTGCAGTTCAACAACTATGAACCCTCCACCAGGACCAACAGACCTGTTCTGTTGTGTCACTGTAAATGGAAGAAGAATTCGGTTATGTTCATCATCTGAATGTTGGACCAAGAAAGAACAGTGTCAGCAACAATCCCCTGCAGTTTGCCAGCACCCTGAAAGAAAGCCTGGAGCAAGGCAGCATCCCAAAGGCAGCTTTCTGTGGAGCATGATGACAGCCCTTGACTGTCTATCCTGGTCCCATCACAACTGTCTGGTCAACAACCTGTGGACTTTACGTTTGTATCAATTGAAGTAGTACTCAGCATATGCCTTTCCTGGGACTAAGAAAGCTTTTTAAAATGTAACTAAATAAGTTGAAGCATTGGCTATCGCTTTCTCTTTTTTGTCTGTACACTTCCAAAAATGTATCCACATAGAGCAAAAACATACAAGAAAAAAAGAAGAACAGAAAGATCTGAAGGAAATGTGTGAGAAAATACAGGATTGTAGCCCTAAGAAATATGGGAGGTGAAAAGATCCAGTATATTCCAGTGTTCTCCATTCAGTTTTCTGAGTGAAAATTTATACTGTGTATGCAGTGCTGTTCACACACTGATGCATATTCCTTCTTGGACTTCAGGGATGTACAATATTACAAATTATTAAATGCCTTCAACTCGCTCAAATATAAACATCTTTACTTTCAACATCGCCACAAAGTACAAAACATGACCTATCAAGCTGAGATTCCCAGTTGGTCTGGACATGAACTGGACTGCTTCTGCTACGTATTTCACAGATTTCTACATGAATTAACGCTTACTGCTCAACAGCAAACAAGCAGCAACTGTTCTGGGTCAGTGGCTGCTTTGCTGAAGTCAAGTCAAAATATGTCGTACTCAAACAGGGAAAGGCATATTCCTTTGTATGCAGCTCGAAAAGAGGAAAATGACTGTTCCATGCTGGTGGTGTTACTATTGCTGTTATGTTTATTTTTGAAAGCTTAAAGGTCTCTCGGTACGAAACCGAATTTAACAGAAGATACAACTTCATCCCAGGTTCTAAATTAAGTATTGCCAAATGTTTATAAGTGATGAAAAACATAAGTCTAATAAACAGTTGCCACTGAACCCCTTCCAGCTAAGGGAATTAGAGCTGGCTTTGCTCAGTCTACGTAACTCTAGTCTTAAATCAATCTTTTCTTCTTTTGGTATGGAAATATAGCATTTCATTCCTATGGGATGCTGGTTGTTTCTATGTGCTCTCTGTCTTATCTCTATTAATAAATACCAAATATTATTACTGCAGATTCTGTAATTACTAGTTTTCTTAAGCCACATATTTTGCAAAATATGGGGCCTAATGAGGCTGGCAAGCAAATAATAGGTGAATTTAAGAGACCCTCAATGTTTGAGGGAAGCTGTCGTCACATGCATAACAAACAGACAAGATGCCAGAACAATCATCTGCATTCTCAGATAATTCAACAGGTAAAAATGTCTGCAACTCATCTTTGCTAGGTAATTTTAATCAACTAAAGTTAAAAGCATATTGCAGTGGGCACAATCAATGTTGAACGTGGCAAGCATTCTAACTGGGACTGTGTTATTACAAAAGCTTTGGGAACCAACCAAAGGAGCTCATGTGGTCATTTTGCAGATTTATTCCAAAGCATGAAATCAGGGCTGTGGTCTGCAACATCTGGCAAACAGGCACTAACTTAACAAAAGTTGTTCGATGGACTTGAGCACTACCACCTTGGGGATTTGGTGTCTTGACTGCACAGCCTCTGGGGTATCCCTGTTAAGTTTAAAGGTATAACCTGAACCATGGCCAGTGCTCTGACAAAACACCAAATCCCTATCCCTGTCATCATGCTGCTGATGAGCATTTCCAAGTAACATCTAGTAAAAGGACTCAAGTCTGCAACGACAAAACGCAGTCTTGATGCTCAAGTACATGTTGGTTCCCTCCCAATTCTTGCAGTCTAGAAAGACTGCCAGTAACTTTCATATTTAATTGAGCATTACTTTAATTCATAACTCACTGGCTGGATTTCAATGCCACAGATTTGCATCTTACTGAGAAATTTCATTTTACCAGTGCCTGCATCAGTCCTTTTTGGTCCATTATTCTAGACACTGGTACTGCAGACACTAAGAGCATATGCTCCGCTTTATGCATTGAGCCAAAAGATATAAGTCACAATAAATGAAGTTAAGCATTTGTATATATCTTTTACAGAAGGATGACTCTAAACTTTTATGCATATGTTGTAAGTTGATGATTTCAATTACAATTTTTATATTGCTTCTCAAAAAATTACCAAGTTCAAGCAACTCTGGCAGAATTATTCATCAAAACCAAAAAGCAGGGAGCAGAACATGCACTTCGGTTCTGCAATATAATTAACTGTAGCACCATTAAATATTAAAATATAGGAAAATGTTTTCACTGGTAATTAGTCATCCTAAAATCTGAGGGAAAACATTTTTTTACATTTATTTCTGCAGTAGAAAGAAAACAAGCTCTTCCACTTCACTCAAACTTAGTGATTCACTGTGACCCTTGTGAGTATAGAGACCGACTCATTTGTAAGATATCTAACACTGGAGGGTTGCCAAAAACCCATCAACGCAAAAGCATGTGCCAGCTGAACAAAGCAAGGTCAATCTATGTGAGCTCAGGAGAAAATCAAGGTGAGAACTTGGAGCTTTTTCTATTTTCCTGACACATCAGGATTTGAGGACTGACTTGCGCTCTGCCAGAATGAGCTGACCTAAATGGAAATGAGAAAATTGAAACTATAGACTGCAATCTCACTTCAAGAGGATACATGAAATAAGCCTAAATTAATGACCCAGCCTTCTATAATTTAAGGCTGAAATCATAAGTGTGCTTTGGAATTCAATTTTGAAAATTCAGTGAGTGAAAGGAAAAGCATTTTTTATTTTTGAAGGGCCCCATAACGTAACATACTTCTAGAAGCTATTTTAACTTTCATAAAACACTATAGTTTAACAGCACATCCAGAATGGGAACTAATTATTTTGGCTGAGGTAGCAATAGGTTGAGCACTAAGGATCACTGACAATCATCAACAAGTAGGGTGCAAATGTATACAGAAAGGGCTCATAGGACTAATGAACTGACCCACCCCACAGATGTTAAAAAGATTATAAATCACTGTCCTGCACTGGGCACTTCAAGCTTAAAATGCTGTGACACCAACAAGCAGTTTTGGATCTGAGCATTCAACTAGGTGTTAAACCAGAGAGATGGAGCTGGATACAGACATGGGAACCATAATGATGGACGGAAACTCAGCGTAAACTCCTTTTGTAGACCGTACAGAGGTCTTGTCACTGACAACTCCACAAAAATGCCTGGTTGCTCACCATTTTTCTGGCAAAATCATGCACATGAGTATTTTAGAAATAAATGCATTACAGTGGAAATATCTGACTCTGCTCCACCAGGTTCTGCTGCAAATCCAAGTAGTCTCAAATTCTGATGGATAAGGCTCTTTCCCACCCAACACTTCTCTGCGCAGGCTAGCAACCTAATAATCAGTAAATTATCACCCAGAAGCAGCATGAAAAGCATAACTACAGCCATTGAAAGGACATCCTCTCCTAAAACAAGCAACAAAGAACAACAAGATACACAGAGCAACAAACACTTCAAAAAGGAGCAAACTGAGTTCGCAAATGGAAACTCATGAACCCCAGAACTGGACACAATCTAGAAATCAGAAACAGTTTTGGCTCCTTCCTTGTGGAACTGGAATTAAGAAGAATAATTTACAGGCTTTGATAGTTTCAGGTTGTTTCAAAGAAATATCTCAGAACTTAAAAACCAGTATCAATTCCTCAAAGATCAAAGCTATTAGTTATAAAACTGTGCTTTGGTTTTCAGCTCCTTCAGGTGCTTGCATGCCTGAAAAATAGTCTATTTTTTAAACCACATCAGTTGCTCTAATAACAGGCATCCCCTCTCCTCAGAAATCTTCATTTTCTTGGTCCACAGGGGCACATTATGGAAGCCCAGGTGGAAGAAAGCATTCTCTAAGGATGTTGATTGTTAAACTTGCAGCTACCAAATACCATGAAAACCTTTCATGTCATCTCTTTCGGAGTGCAGAGCAAGATGCAACATTTTATTTCTGGCAAAAATATTTTTTCAATAAAAAGGTTGCAGTATGTCTAACAACATTTTCCTTCCTTCCAAAAGTCTTCTCCAGTGTACCCATATATACACATAACATTTTGGAAGGGAGGAAAGTGAAAAAAGATATCAAATATTTAGTCTACTCTGTGTTACAGAAACTGTTCTAAGCCTATTTGAAATTCCTAAGTGGCTTCTACTGTTGGAGCATCATTACACATCTAGAAAGATTTCCTGCATACAACAAATTATTCTCTTCCCTGTTCCATAATGATTCTCCCAATTAAGTCACCAAGATTAAAGAAAATCCTCTGTACCTTTTCTGGTTTTGCTTGTAATATTGCTGAGTATTGTGTCTCTCAGCCTTTGCCATTTCCCATGAACAATCTACTTTTTGGTTTTTAACCTTCTCTCCAAAGAGATATGTTAAAAATAGCAGCTTTTCTTTGAACTCCTTGTAATTTATCAATACCTTTTGGTTTGGTGCATACACTGAACATACCTCAAGTGTGGTTTCAGGAAAGACATGAAGGTGGGTACTTCTATTTCCCAACAGCAAGAATTCACTTGTAAAAGCAAAAAAGTAAAGTTGCAACCACTTTTTAAATAAAGAATTATTCTTGCTAGTGCTACAGAGCCTTCAGACAGGAAAATAAAACACCAATGAATATTCCTTACACTGGTAATGTACTTGCTATTGTAAAAAACTACGCAGCATATACATACACTGCAGAAATGAGTAACTGTCCTTATTTCTTAGACATCATTACTGTGCCTGAAGCATATACCCTAAACTGGCTGTGTTCATATACCATTTTGTGTGGGAAATAAGTTTGCTAACACAGAGGAAGCCCCACAGGCAATCCAACCCTGCTGCCACAGCTGCTTTTACTATGTACAATCACATCTGTGTCTGCTCTGCGCTTCTTTCCTTGATTCATCTAACGAAGCTCCAAGTGAAACATGAATATTGCATGTGCAACATGCAGTAACAAAAAGTCACAGCAGATATTTAGAAGTTAATTACCTGAGAGAAGAATACTGGGCATGATATAGAAAAGATCTCCTCAATATTTCAGCATTGCCATTCATATGTAGTTTCTGCACACACGTGATGCCCAACTGGATATTCTCCAAAAGACACCTTATAGAGGCACAGACTAGACAGAAAAATATTTTAAGTCTTCCTTGCTCTACAGGGAACTAGATATTTTGACATTCTTTCTGCTTGTTCCCTGATTGTGGGTTTTCCCTTTTCTTCCTTTCAAATTAAATGATACATCATGTATTTCTTCTGGCAGGCTGCTTTTAGCATACTGCTGTGGCCTAACACAGACAGTGGAGTTAAGTTACTGAAGGGCTTGATTCCCCCACACCAACGTGCAGCTACTTGAAAGTTTTTGCTGAATCTGAGCTCATTACTACACTCTCTTAATTTTCAATAAAGGAGGAGTTGAGTTGCGTGTCTCGTCTCAGTGCCTGGAGGTATAGAGCCTCCCCCTGCTTGAAACACAGGATGAATGACACGATGGAGGCTCATCACCTCTCTGCCTGTAGAAAGGGAGAATAAAGAACTGATTCATGCAAGGTGCTTAAATTGAACAGGACTAAAGATGGATGAGAGGAATCCCAGCTTTGCTGACTTCCTTCTGTCAGCCTGTATCTTTTTGCTCTGCCTGCAGGGTTTTGGGGGAGGGAGTGGTGGTGGTGTTCATTTAAAATCTGAGTCAAATACTTCTATTACATACAGTTAGAAAGGCATCTGGATCAGTTATTTATAATGCCAATTCCCAGTTAGGCTGGACTGCAAACTGGGGAGGCAGTACCTTCTTCTCCCAGTATGCTTAAATTCAGAAGACTCTATGACCCCTTCTTCAGTCACTACTGTGGCAGTATTGCTAGCACAGCTTTTCAGCTACCAAAATGAGAAACACCCATAGGAAAATCCAGAGCTCCACAATGCAAATATTGTTTTTGGTTTACTCACAAACAGAACACAGTCACATGCACAGAGAACACTGTTGTGATTCACTCATTTCCAAAGCAAACACAGACTTCCTATTTAAGGAAGAGCAGATTTTTAGGGCCCTCAATTAAAATTACTTGTTTGAAACTGAAGCCAAGCAGTCAAAGCTCAGAAATTACAGATTTTAAGTTCCTCCTAGCCCTTTTTTTCTTCTCTGTGGGAAACCATTCTGCACAATGAAAAGGAATCAAGGTCCTATACAAAAAATGGTGTCTGACCAGACAGCTAAAAATAAGAATGTAAGATGCCCAAAGCAGGGGAAATGAGCACAGTGCTTAACAACTCCCTCTTGACTTTGCAAATTACCAGGTTTTTCCAGGGCAGTTGCATACTCTCTTCCCACTTATGCAGAAAAACACCCTTCTCTATTTAGCTGTACCCCACACCAGCTGTTTGCAAGATATGCAGTGGGGAATAGCGTGCCTGGTCTGTGCAGGAGCTAGTTCTTGCGGTTGCCTGGGCACAGCCTACTCTAACTTCCTGCTCCTGCAAGCAGTGATCCCGCTCAAAGGAAGGACCAAAGAAAACCTGCCAAGGAAGAGTTTCAGCTCAACCTCAGCTTCCTTGGGACAGCCTAGTATAGCCAGCAAACATGTTGGATCTACTCACAAAGTGAAACAGCTACAGTACTAACACTGAACAGCATTAAGATAACCTGCATGGAAAGGTCAATTTTCAGATCCATTTAATTACTTAAACTTTGATTGAAGGGAATCCAGAGATGCCTTGTTTGCAATTTTTGAACTTTGCTCTCCAATCCAAATGCAAACTGGCACTTGCCTGGTAATGAGCCATCCTGGCACAAAGTCAGACCAAATCTTCCCAAACCACTTTGCATCAGAACTATACCACTTGAACAACAAAACATGTTGTTCACCATTCAACTTCCAGCTCACTCAACCCATCTGCTAGGCTTTTTATCCAGCTAGCACATGGTTTGAGGATCCTCTCATGTTTTTTCATCTCTGTTTCAAAGATTTACTTTTCTGGATCTACCTGGGGATGGTGATGACGAAGAGGGACCCAGCAGTAGGTGGCAACTGCATAAAGGAAAAAAAAAAGTTCACAAAAGTAATGTAATTTCATCATGAAAATGAGATTTCTTTCTTCTGTGTGTTTCAGATCCTACCGTGAACTTATCTTAACACAAAAGGATGATCAGCAAGAATAATTTTCTAATATTAGAATGCAAGTTAATGGAAACGTAAATGTTCCTGCTTACCCCAAATCCCAACAAACCCGAACAAAATTTCAACAGCGTCCAACGTATGTCTCTTCTTTAACATGCACAAATCCCTCCTGAAAGTCACTTTTCAGATCTGCAGAGATGAATGAACTATTTTTTTTATTTCAGAGTTTCCATTAGGAATTATGGCTGTGAGCAACAGAAGAGGAACCAGAAGTGACAGGCGGACTAAAACTGTCCTCAGGAAAAAAAGAAAAAAGCAATTATCTCAGAGATTTACTGCCTGTGAAACCAGCGGTACTGTGACCAAGAGATTTGTACTGCCACAGTATTTAACTGTTCTTGCAGAACAATATAAATCTGCATTTGTCTGGCCTGGATTTGAAAGAAGTAATAGTGAATTCCAAATCTATCCAAAATAAGCTTTTAAGTTACTTTCTTTAAGTACCTGTGGACTCTATACGGTACTTAACCTCAGCACTTCTGTCTGACACAGCAGCAGCACAGCTCACCTTGTAGGCACACAAGAAGATAATACTTTCACAGATGTCTTTGAAGTCGAAGAAAGCCACAAATCCACACATATATCATCACCATTATAAACAAGAAATTACAAGGCTAATAAAGAAATTATTTCTCTTTCCTTTCCAGTTGCTTTTTCTTATAATCTGCCTTTTTACCAAATACATCTCTTCAGATACAATACCAAGCTGTTTCAGTTTACTCTTTTCTACATAACATTTCTTAAGACACAGGAGTGTTATCTTCATCCCCACCATAGAAGAAGGAAAGTGAACATCGAGCATTTACCACAACCTGTTCAACATCCTACAGGGAGCCTGTCACAGAGTCAAAATTTGAGTCCACACATGTTATTTCCTAGTCTAATCCTCCCACACCTCAGTGCATTTAAAGAGCCAGTCTGTATCCTATTTTCTCATACTTAATCTTGTTGAAAAGTTGCCTTGATTATACACCTCTCTACACACTGCCCATTCGTTACTCAGTCCCAGAGACTGGAAAGCTGTTTATTCTGGGATTTCAAAACTCCTGTCACCTGCAATTGCAAAGTGTTATCTCTGAAAGGTTACAGATGTAAGCAGCAAACCCAGGAAGCCAACATGCGTAGCATGACCAAAATTTAAAAGCTGTTTAAAAGTTTTGTGGGTTTACTTTCATTTTTCTTCCTACTCCAGGGACAACAACAGACAAAAAGGCAGGAGCATGACACTATGAGCAACTGGCCTCCCAAAAGCCACACCACCGGGGACAGGGACGCAACTGTCATTCCTTAAAGAGAAGTGTCCTAAGAGAGGAACATACTGAGCAGGAACAAAGTAAGGTCACTTCAACTGAAGTCAGCACTTTCTAAATAATAGAAATATGAAACCCTGATTGACTTGCTTGTCTTCTCTCATTTTTTGCTGTGACAGAGACCATCTCAGCACTGGCATCTTGCATGGTTTGACACAGGTGACTTTCCATGGGAGGAGTCTAATGATATTTGGGTTTTTTTCAAAGACAGGTTTTGGGTGGTTGATCAATTTTAAGAATAACTTAATTTTTCATCATTATGGAGGGAAAGAAATAATCTGAAAACATAATTAATCATAACCTAAAAGATCTGTGAACCAAGCAAATAACTCAGTGTGCCTTCTTTCTGAAAGTCTTACGATACTGCAGAACATGACTCCAAATTTCTTAACATCTAGGTTTCAAAACATTGTTATTCAGACCATAATACAAAGAAGTACAGAGCTTTTACACAAATAGACAAGTATCTGTAAAATGAGAGAGAGAAAGGTCCTTAAACTCTAAGTCCTGCTATAGAGTTGTGATAGATGAATAGGTCAGACAGGGTTTGATGCTGGTTTTGTTGTTATTTAAATCATCAAGGATCCTTACCTCGAAATTCCAGCCCTCTGAGCTGAAAGGTGACAAGGCCATTTCCAATTTCAATCAAGTGCACAAAGGCATTTAAATAATCCGATGCCAGAATAAAACAGTCTCCTGTGCTGTAGTTTCCCCAGCGGCCCAGAATCAAATCTCCACAAAGAGACTCCTGCAGAGATCTTGTCAGATGCTCATAAAAAATGGAGTTGAGATTATTGTCATCATTTCCTGCAACCAGAGCAGCACACATTTGTAAAGAATAAAATTTATAATACACTAAGCCATTCTGTATAAAATCCCACATTCTTTTTTATTCCTGCATAAAGCTTCTTCCTCTAGCTGGGTATCTTCCTCATACTTTTTACAATCTGTATTTCCCAGGTGGTTTTCAGCTCTCCAGAGAACCAGGCATGAAACTTTTGTTTCATAGTAAGAATAGCGTAAAGAAAATCTCAAATTAGTGCTGACACTTATTTCAGGCCAAATTAAATCACCTCCATATTTTACATCAGCAAGAATTTTTTAGCTCCACTGAAAGTTTCTGTGATGCTAAGTTTACGTGTACATATTGTCCTTAATTTAAGAACCCAGAAACCATCATTATTTCAGCACATAAGCTTAAATCTGACAGTTATTTCTGAGATTTTTTGAACAACTCAATCACACAGCTTCCAGGAATTTTGGTGGGATTTTTTTCTTTTAGTCCTCCAGGACAGGAATTTTCCACGAAGGCTCTTCCATGAAGTATCTATTGGTACTTAAGATGAAGATACATATTTTAAAAGAGTTCACTGAGTATATCAAGAAAGAAGAAAACTAGAACTGCTACCACTTCTTTAAAAGTAGTAGCTGTCCAAATACACATTGCTTGCACCAGTTGTTCACCGATCACAGTCTGGAAGTGGCATCTCCTAAAAGTTTATGGCATTTAACTCGATTAAAAGTAGCACTTCATGATGGCAATCCATGAAAGTGAACGAACCTTTCACAAATGCTAACACAGTGCTGCATAATCTATAATGGCGTTGTCTTGTGCTTGTACTCTTTTACACAGTGTATGTTTGACACAAGAACTGCTTTTCATTTCTGTAATGCACCAGTGTCTCACCTTCAATACTATTAAAATGCTGGTGCGTTAATAGATATACCCATACAAACCAACATCTTGTAGGTGTATTTCCATACATGAGCACGCATGTGGATACATATGTACAGGTGCACATGCATATTTATGTATGTGCATATTTAGAAGCAGATCAAACATGGAGAAAAAACCCTGAGGGTGACAGGCTATAAGCTTCCCCTACAAACTGCTCCTCAGTAAAAGAGGAGTGAGCACATTGCTACACTGCTTTTCATCACCAAGGCCATTATGCATCCAGTGTGGTATGGATGTACATGCAGGTGTGTATGCACATATAGACATACTCAGCTATACACCTTCCGGAGTGCATTTAGTCAAAATCTAAATGAGTCATTAAATTAATCTTTTAAGCACATACACAAAGGAATGCTTTGCTTGAGCTATATGGGGTGTAAAACATAATCAACTTATTAGCATATAGAATAGTGCTAAAGGTTATTGCTACCAGATGACGAATGGCCTTGGGAAACATCTTAACTCCCTGCCTTGAAATGATAAATAATGAAAGAGCATTATATATGCCTCAAACTGCTAATACCTCTCTTGCCTTCTTGGACACCCTGAATTACACCCAATTCTGCTTAAAGATGCATATTTGTTCATGCTTTGATGTAATGGATAAAGATAAAAGGGTGTGTGCATGTAAATAAAAACATAACAGCAATAATTACAATGTAATCTTATACCTCTACAATAGAAGCCCCTAATATCTCAGGGGCAAAATAAAACCAGCTGCAAAACACTAAAACAGAACAAACCCATACATGAAACCCTGGCTTCTCCTGCTGGAACGGAGATTTGGCATGAAACACTGGTACCGATTTCCAGTGGAAAGGGCTCTGTCGCACCAGGTGCTGAAGAGCATCAGCTAAGGTAACACACACTGTCCATGTCCACTGTCTCCCTCAAAAATGCACTCGCTTCCCAGTCTCACAGGAACCACTTGGTGCAGCCCAGGAAGGTGCTTTACACTGCCATAGATCAGAGCTTATTTATTGCACTGGCACCCAGAGGAGAAGCCCACCATCCTTCTTACTTCTTTTTTTACCCCCTTGTGCAAATTTTCTAATTTCCCTTTGCCCCATCTCCAGAAAGGTTTCTCCCAGGAAGAGGTGATACCTGCCAGCAGTTAGGGACACCACTAACCTGCTGCTTTCTAACAAAACCTTTACTTATCAAGTCACATGACTTAAACCGGTGCTCTACTGCATTTAAAATGGTCTGGCTTGTACACACAACAGTTAAATCCTTTGCATCTCTTCAGCTTACCCAGCAAAGCCTCAACAGTGTAAATAAATCACATTTTGCAAAACAAGCAACACACCCAAACTTCCAGGCCATACCTCCGTCCTTTTCGATCTGAATTGCCAGTCTGGTGTTGGAATGGTCCGATCTTTTGGTGCTGGAAATAAAGACATGTTGTACAGCCAATTCTTTTTTCTTTTTTTCTTAAAAAAGACTCTCCCAAAATCACATTTGTATTTTCTTTTTAACATATCTTCTCATTCTGTGCTTACATCATTATGCAGTTCACACTCTAATCCATTCATTAAGTTTATTCCAAGTAGGCATATATACAGTTATTTCAGTTCAGCATTGATATCACAGCTTATCAGCACACAGAAGTGTCTGTGTCGTCCCCCCACACCTCTTCCTCAAACTCTGTCTTCCCCATTTTCCTTCTTCTGGGGCAGAGAATCTGTGGTAGGCAGCACATAGGCACATGCCACAAAACAGTGAATAGAAAGAATATTAAATCAGTCTTTCTTCCTTTCTAAGCCTTAAGGAAAACAGCTAGACTTCAAGGGGTTTTCTTTGTGTGAAAATATTTCTGTGGGTATATAACATGCATAGAAAAACACCAATAACAAAACCCCACTTAACTCAGTTTCATATTTAGGTAGGAAGCAATGAGAGAGTCTCTGGTCATTCTTATTGCTTGAAAAAAAAAAAAAGTAGATTACTGGCTCTTAGTCCATATAGATGAATGACACATTCCCTATTCAGTGTTTTCATTGTAGCAGTGGAGTATAAATACCATGGGAAAAATGGTTACAAAAGAGAAAGCAACTAAAAGGTAGACTGGATTGAGCTTTTATTCCTACCTGTAACAAAAGACACTAAGTCTGAAAATAAGCAACAAGTAAATCACTGTGTCCAGAAGAAGGGTGTGATGTTGTGGTGACTAGGGATATTCAACACCAGAAGTCCACAGATCTCCCAGGCCTTGAAGGGTACAAGTGAAAGCCTGGCTAACAGAAATACTACAGTAAATGTAATTTTCCCTGAAATACTGTTCTGGCAGCAGAGCTTTAGCATTTCAGGACACTTAATGAAGAACACTGCCTCAGAAGTTTTGCCCTCAATCACTAGCCTTAGCAGGTCTATCAATCAGATACGTAAATATTATTATGCCTTGGAAAAAGGGGTCAAAGCAGAGAATGGGAAAAGATAAAGCCATTTGCTCCAAACAACAGTCAGCATAAGGTTATATGCTACAGTGGCGAAAGTCTCATCTGTCCAACAGCCTGCAAACACAGGAGAAAAGTGCCAAGGCAGCACCTCTCCTGGCACTGGAACCAAGGAAGACACCCAGGCGTGGTCCTCGGTAGCATGGCTAGGTGGGACTGGCTGCCTCTGGCTCACTAGGGTGGGAAGCACAAGGCACCGTGGAGTTTCTGAATGGGCTGATGGTTGGCCAGTCACCTTGAAGAGCCTGAATATACTCACTATGAGACTTGCAGGAAGATTGCATCAAAGAGGGCATATATTGTGCAGGAGGCTTTCAAACAGCTTAAATAACATTGCAAAAGGATGGTGCAAACCCAGCACGACATTGTCTTTGAAGCACAGCAGAGAACCTCTGGGAATCTGTATGTCCTCATCTCAGTATTGGCTCCCAGGTGTCAATGTACAGGTTTTTTAAAAGGATGGAAGTTTCAGGGCTATAAGCTCATGCTGAAGCCAACTGGGAGAAGGATGTCATTGATGTTCCTAATGTTGGAAAGCCTTTTCATCCACCCTCTAAAGCCTTCCTTCCCAAAAAGCTGTGGAAAACTAACCAACAGAAAAATTGCACACAGGCTTCCATAAGTAGAAGAGGAACAGAACTGCTTTACTTTCACTCCTTATCAGCAGTGGTTTTTTTGCTTTAAAAAGGCATGTTCTTTAATTTGCAAGAAATACAGTTGAAGAGAATATGAGCCTTAATTAGAATTATTTGTAATTAGCATTAGTACATTATCTACATTGATTAGCATTTTATTTGATGTATTATTTATCTTCCTGCCTCTGGTTGGCTCAGCTTATTGTAACTGCAATTTTCATTTCCTCTGCAACAGAAAAAGGCAAGGGGGGGGGGGGGGGAGGAGGGCCTTCTAAGCAGTTCAGAATATAAAGAATGATTTTACTTCAAAAGGTTGTCAGAATTCTTCTACCATGATATACATCCACCTGCAATTGCAACATATGCAAGAGTAAGCATAAAGATTAGGTTATGGAATTCAATCAATTTTCTATTCTCAGCAGAGAAACGCTGCTGATTTCCAAATGCATATGTTTTAAGATTATGAGACTCCTTATTAACTTTCAGTCCCTCTGAAATCAGTGTGGCAGTATGAGGTACAAGCCAATACTATTCTTCACCCCAATTTTTTACCAACCTATAAAGCATTTCCATTCTTGAGGCATATTGAGACCTATACAAATCAAGCAATACTTCAGAAAATTCTAATCTATAATGAGTAGGAATCCTTTTGCCCAGCATGTAGCTCTGGCTCCATTTCTTTCCTTTTTATTTTTCTTTGAGAGAAAGATGCATGATACAATCAAGGAAAATCACGAGTGCTTCAGGACACTCTGAGACAGATAATGCAGCATGACTGGGAAAAAGAGAAAGAAACAGAACAGCTCTCACAAACAAAACAAAACCAGGATTGCAGCTTTAACTTCCATTCCAAGCACAGTAATGGTTGCTTAAGCAGCTAAAACATGGGCCTCAGCACATGAGACAAGGAAGGATTTACCTTTTCAGACACTATGAGAAAAACTCAAATCTTTAGACATATTTTGAAGATTTTTTTTTAATTATTATTATTTTTTAAGACCAAAAGTAATAGAAGTGTAAAGCAAACTCTCTCCTGAAGCTCAGTTAGTTGAATAAATTCAGTCACATAATCCATTTTGGACTTTAAAACTCTTCCACAATTATTAGTAACCAAAGTACCTTCTTGAAGGCAATGGGAATTTGCATAGCATTAAACTACAATACACTGTGACTAACAATCAAGTCAGAGACACCTTTTCTCCTGGGCTTTTCACTGTCAACTACGACCTCCCTAAATGATCTAGTGGGTGACCTGGGCTTTCCTCCAGTGAAATCTTACTTTAAATTTGGTTGTTACCACTTATCTAAGGTGGTAATTAGCTCAGTAGTTGAATTTCTTCCTAAATTGCATTATTCTATACAAACTGAGTGCAGGTCCTTCAGCACTTGCCCAAGAGAGCAAGTGATTGTTTAAAGTCAACATCTGCTTAGTTCCTGAAATATCTATCTCATGCTCTTTCAATTCATCATTTACATGGGCACTGAGATAATCCACTGGCTCACATAGCACTGTTCATGCCATTATAACTATTGCTTCCCTTTGCAAAAGGATGAAGTCACTTTTACTTGCCTTGTCCAAAAATACTGCCTCATTTTTCAACCTGGGAAGACTTTCTTCTTCCCCTTTACTCTCCCAGTTTCCTTAGCAAGGTAGGAAGAAGACTGAGGGGGATTCAGGCACCCTGGGGAACATACAGTGGATGGTGAGAATTGGGGAAATTGAGGAGTAAAAAAAAGATTATTGCCGTGCTTATTTCCAGAAGACAAAAATAAAATTGCAGCTGTTCTATCTGCATTGCTGGTGCTGGGTTTTGCCCCAAAACACCAATTCAAGAGTTCCAGGATTCCTGCTGTGAAGTAGGGGATCTCTACTTTGAAAGAGAACAAAAGAAAAGCAGTTCCTCTGTGGGGGATGCAAGAGATGCATTTCTAGGGTAGATCCAAAGTTTTTCTTTGTCTATGTCCAATGAATTTTAATCTGCCTTTCCATGACATCTAACAGGCAAATCTAAGACAGAAGCTCTACTATGCTGCAGCCCTATTATTATTATTCACAGGAGTCTGGAAAAAAATATTCAGCATTTCCATGTGAAAGTCTTACACTGCTGGCACTATAAATGGAAGGCTTAGCATTAAAACACCGTGGTAGTAGTAGGCTACAACAATGATGGCAGAATAAGCAGGCATCCATGAATATTTGAAGGACACCAGAGGCAAAACCGATGGTACTAATTGGAAGTGTGAGGACGCCCAGGTAGTTCTAATTCAATTTCATCTAAAACAAAGAATGATTTCAGTGTGATTGTAACAACAAAGGCTGACAGCCCCGTTGTGCATAACCATGCCCATGTTTTCTGGGCAGCTGCATGGAAGATATGCCTTAGGTTTAACTCACATTGATAAAGATCTCTTAAAAATGAAAGAAACTTCTTCCCGATCACTTGCTCTGATTCTTATTTTTTATGCTTTTTTCCTCCCCTCCTTCCTTGACTGCTCCAGTGTTTCATCTAACAGTAATAAAGTGACTTTGATTGCACACTAGGAAACTGGGAGAAGGCTAAGAGATAAAGTTGATAAAGACAATGCTGTTGACTAATCCTTTTAAAACCTCAGAAGATCTTATCATCAATAATTGTTTTAGAGCTTAAAAAGGTATTTATAAATTATGCTGACACCTTCTTGAGTTTGGTTTTCAGTTTGTTTTTGTGGTTTGTTTGGTGCTCATACTGCTGGCCTCAGCTCATACTACTGTTAGGTGCTCATACTAGTGAGCATGTTTATTTGGCATATTCTTATGCCTTTTCTTCAGATGAGGTTTCTCTGCTCCTGCAGCAATAGGGAGAGGTGTGAATTTGAGATCAAAAGCTGAGTGCCCAAACATGGATTAAGCATCCCACATACGTGCATATTCGAAGGTTTAGCTGGGGAATTCACCTCTTATTGTAAGCCAGGTTATTTAAACATTTGCATATTTTAAAATATTCATTAATGCTTTACCAAATTGTCATCAATATCCCTGCTTTTGTCTTATTTGCCTACCTTGCTGCTTAATTCTTTTCCACTTGTCCAAGTATGTTATTTTCTTTTGAAAGCCATCTAGTCACTATCTTCATGTATTTTATACTAACCAATACAAGAAACTTTATAAGTGGAAGGATTATGCCAACTGCACACAGATGTTTGTACTCATTCTTGTGTCAGTGAAATAAGGCCAGGATCCTGTAAGGTTGGGACTTAGCATGGGATCATACATCACAGCTATAATTCACTATCTCCAATTCATAGAGGTACTTTAAATTTAAAAGCAAATATATTAATTACACTCAAAACTATGTGTAGGAAACAGTGTATGTGAGCGTTAGTTTTCTGATTTTCCCACCATGAGCCAATACAAACATTATAGGAAAGCTACACCACTGTGCCCAGCTCTGGATAAAGAGCTCTACAGAACTAATTCAAAGGCTCATGAGTGAAGGGGCAAAAGCCTGAGGAAAGGTAAGGACCTGGAGAATAGGAAGGAGGTGATGAGAAAAGTCCTGGTGAAGTTTTCATTAGAAAAAGAGAGCAAGATCAGACAGCAAAAAAAAAATTACCAAAATGTTGGCAGCTGCTTCAGCAAATGAGGCCAGAATGTTTGCCTCCTTTACTCCACGGAGCAATGCACTGCTTAAAAATAAAATTAGGAGGTAGAGATGGCACAAAAGTGTAAGGAAATACAAGAATAAGAGAAAGACTGGTGAATCATGTCTTACAAAGAAAGCCTATATCAGAAATACTAGTTTAGCTCCCTATAGGGTTTTCCATGTATGTATTTCTCACCAAAAGATGAAGGGAGGCAAAGCAGAAGCTCACCAAGCCATTCCAGTGCCATCAACCTTGAGTATAACATCAGTGATACTACACTGAAGAACAAGAAAAATCTTACTGCTACTGTGCAGTTGTACAAAATCCAATCATAACCAGGGATTTTAATACCTCTAGATATTTCACTGCAAGGACTGTTTAGAGTGTTAATCATCGACAGCAGTCATTACGATAGTCTCTTACAGTACTCTTCAGACTAAAAAAAAATCTCTGGTATTTCAAGAACAAACACTTCTAGACATAGGATTAAAATTAAGGGGAAAAAGGCATACAAAAAAACAAACATCAAAAATCCCCAATCCTCTTGCTTTCATCCAGTATTTACTTAGTCCCAACTAGTACAAAGCTTCAGAGACAATTCTGAGCAATGGTGACAATAATTCTGTATTTTGCATTATCACAGAAAGACGTGAGAGTTATTTTACATTTTGCTTTTAGAAGCCCCAAGACTGCTTGGGTCCAGAACATAAGGAGACAACCCAGGATCTGGGCAAGCTGTAGTATGAAATATTCCCAGCTGCTATCTGTACACAATTTACGTATCACCTCAGTCAGAACAGTTACACTTGTGCAACATCTTTGTGATCTCAATTTTTCCCATCTTCACATCTTGACAAAAGTTGCTAGAGTAAACCTCTTCTCAAAGGTTTGAGTTTAGTGCTCCAAACCTCATCTTGCCCCTAAATGATTGATTCACTTACACCTAAACCAGAAGGTGATCTACATTATTGAAGTGTATGGGATGAAAGCTTGCTGAGAACACTTATTCTTATGGAAATTCAGTCAATCCATTTTAACAGGTCTCCAATATTTGACATGACGGAAATCTCATGTGTTTACTTGATCTCATTACATTTACATAATTTGGAAGCTAAGCATTAGATGAACAGCTTATAAAATTTTAATGCCACTGTATATCCACACAAGCCCTCAAAATATTACATGATTCCTATTTCTGATTCTACGAGTCCATTCTCATCCTTTTCTTATGCCTGTTGCTGCCTTCCTTTCCAAATATCTTTAAAAGTCCTCTTATATCACACTCATGATTTTCTTTATAAGTCTGAGTACCTGCTTATCAATGTTGCATTATCCTCTCAGATTTTTCACTGCACACATTTTCCTTTTTTGCCGATTCCTTTCCCTTTTCATTTATCCCATTGTGGTTTTGATCTCTGCTTGTGTTCCTGCCTGGTCTCAGCATGCATTCTCTCTGATGCCTCCCTTCTGTCTTTATTCTGTCCTCTTAGAATGATTCAGTGAATTGGAGTTGTGAATGCATCTTTAACTCAGCAGGGAACTACAAAGCACTGAATCAGAATGCACTCCCAATTAATTATCACACATATGGCTCCTATTCAATTAGCCTCAATTTGTTTTGTTGACGGCCAGGGGCAAAATTTGAGAAGAAGTGATGTTACCAGTTAAGGAGATACTGCCAAACAGTTAAAATACAACTTTGAATTTTGTATGGCCTCCCGTGAGTGTGAAACTCTTGGCAACACAGAGAACACTTATTTTAATACTAGATCTGTTGGATTAAAGGTGTCTGGTTTGCATCACCCATCCTTTCTCAGACAGCCCTCACATTTTCACAGTTCAGCGTGACTTCGCACATGGAGTCAAGCATGAGGTGAGGATTGGGTTGGAGAGATGTGCATACCTCTGTGCTACAGCAAGTGGCCAAAGGGGCACACACACACACAGGGTCACTTCCTCCAGGTGAGATCACGGTTCAAGATGCTGAGGGGAGTGTAACTTCTACTAAGGCTTCTTCTAGCTTGGCGCTTTACCTGAAGCAACACCTCCCACATCTGAATGCTGTGGCTTTGTTGCTCCTCAAAGCCCTACACACCTGCTGAAAGGGATTAAAGACTCTCAAACCAGGCAAGTTTTGCAGGTATAAGCCCATGGGCAGCACTGGTGGTATGCAATGTGAAGGTGTAAAGTAGGGAGGCAGTACAGGGAAAGTTCTTGAGAAGACTGATGAGTAAGTCTAATGAATAACAAGTAACTTCAGAGGGCTCTTCAAGAACTAAGGCTGAAGTATGGACAACGATGTTCCTTGTTCTTCAAACATTTTGGTTTTCTCTATTTTCTCTCCCAGTGCCAGAACCATGGCCACATGTGCACCTGGAGAATAGGGCACAACTTCCTAAAGGCCAGTTTATACTCATTGTTTCAAGAGAAAGCATTTCCCACCCCCCACAAAAAAAAAAAAAAATAAAAAAAATATTGGGAATCTTCAGGTAGAAGACTAATGAATAAAAAATTAGCAGTTTGCTAATATTCCAGCTTTTACATCACTGCCAGGCAGGAAGTACCACTACAATCAGTAGAAATGCTATAGCTGTGGGCACCCAAGCCAGGCCTAAACATCCCTCAGTACCAGTCTAGGCTGAATGCTCAAGGATCTCAATTCCTTTGAAGTCTCTAGAAAGACTCTCATCAAATTCTGCATGCTTTGCAAGCAGGACCAAACAGTCCTTCTAATTTGAAGACAACACACAAAAACTTCAGAGTAAAACCCATTCACTCATTGGTCCTACTTGTTTTGACTTGTAAGTCTCAGGTACTAATAAGCACCCATTTTTGTTTTATCTACACACTGATAGTTACTTATACTATTTTTCCCAGTTCTAAATTAACTTAACACTCAATAAAAGCCTGAAGGAGCTCTCGGGCCAACTCAGTGAAGACCTCTCTTAAAAGAGCCACAGCCATCAAAGGGGCTAGCATTCATAAAACTAAGTAATAGCTGACAGCAAAGGAACTAGAGTTTCAGTACACTCTGAAGTTGTGCAACTGGAATGCAGTGCTTCTTTCTGGTCAGTTCATAAAAGACAGTATAGAAGTAGAAGCAGCTAGAGAGAAACATAAAAATTAGGAGAGAAAGAAACAGTTCAGAAGAAACCAAAATGATCACAATGAACACTAAAACTCATGGTTGCAATGTGGCTTTCATGCCAGGTGGCTGGAAGTATTCAGAAAAGTTTGAACTCTAAGTAAGGAGAACAGGCAGTGACAGCAGTCAAAACATAACATTTCTGAAGTGATATTTGAGGAAATCAGGCTAACACAAACTCCTGCCGATTAGACGGAAAAAATGGTTCTCCTATGCTTAACTTATGGTGTGATTGTTGACTTCAGAGGTTAATGTACATTTCTTTAATGTATTCATTGTAAACCAATGTCCAAGGCATTAGTGAACTATAAACATCTGCTGCAGTTGTTCCTCTGTAAACATCACCACTATGGAGGTCTACAAACACGTGAAAAATCAAACACAGCAAGAAAAGACCAAAAAAAGAAACACAGCCCTAAAAAAGGGAACATGAAAGGTCCGAACAGTCAGCTCCCAAAGAAGGCCCATGGACAGTTATGGGTGGATTACATTTTGTGTTCAGAGCAGGCGTCTTATCAGCTGTAACAGATGAGCAGCTTCACAAGAAAACCAGATGCACTGGGATGTGTTAAAATAAGCATTTGGAAGTAGAAGGCCTATTATTTTATGGGAAAAAGGGAGGGAGTAGACAAGTACTTTTCACAACTCCTTTTCCCACACATACTCATAACAAGGGGTCAACCCAAATTACATCTACACTGGGAAAATTCTTCCCATTCCACCTGCAGGCTGCCCATGATGGGCAGGTTAAGTGAGCTCGTAGGATGAAAGAAAATACCAGCTTCACTAGATTTGAGGCAGCGGAGGCTTTGCTCACCCTCCATTCCTAGCTGTATTAACCTTATAGGTGGCTATCTTCCAGACCACAATGACTGGAACAGTAACACAGTGATATTTAAAAAGATTGAGAAAAGAAAGGCTTGCTCACATATTCTCAAACACAGAGAGGTGTCCTGTAATTTCCTTCTGAGATACCTGGCAATTTAATCACAGCCTCTTTAGAGACACCTAACTAATTTAGTTACACAACATTGTAAGTCACTCAAGACCCTTCAAAGCAAATACAAGCTGTGCCTTACCCCAAACTAGGCACTGAACCAGAAGAACAGAAACAGGAATGAGCAGGAGAGATGAGTGGCTTGTAGGCAGTGAAATCTCCAGATTTCTGATGGCAGTTTGCTGTTTGCAGGGACAAGTCACAGCTGCAGCAGAGAATAGGCTACTCAATGTGATCCAGCAGTTAGACCCACTGGGGAATGAAAGTAAACTTCCTACTCTGTTCTGTCTACTGCTGTATCCAAGATACAAAGCAAGGTAAGACAAACGGAAGAGTGGGACAGGGTCAGGCTGCAGCGTGACAAAGTATTTAAGAAAAGAAGCAAAGCAGAGGAATGGCACAACAGTGTTTGAACAAACACTTTATGTTTTAAAGTGCCTATACATTAAACAAGATTTACTGTTATTTCCTTTTCTCTTTCTGACATCTACAGCCTAATCACTCCCAACAGCTGTGAAAATAAAGACTAAACCAGGACTCTTCAAACTGGGAAGCAGGACCCAGGCTAAGACCAGCACAAAGCTGGTGTTTGCATCAATTTTTTATCTTTAATTATTCTGAAAGAGAGAAAATGTCTCATATCTCGACTCCCACGAGGCAACCAGCTCATGAGCTCATGAGCCAGCTTTCTGATTTCACACCCTTTTCTTTTCAACAATGTCAACAGAAGCTGTAAATAAGTGGTTGCATGAGAAGTTCTTTCTTATTCACCTTTGTTATTGCCTTATTTTTTTTTCTTCTTAAAGCCAACCTTCTCTTTCCCAAAAAAAAGATCTCTGACCTCAGTTATATGTAGGCTCTGCATGCAGTGAGTACCAAAGTGCACACTATAAACAAACAGCATCTGCTGATGCAGGGAAGAACACCCATGCTCTGCACACACACTGCAAGAGTACAAACAGGCACAGTGTGATTCCTGAATTTTGAAGAGCTTACTAGGAATTTCACAGTTTGCTTACTGTCAAAATGAGTTTTATTTTTTTCCAACCCACTTGAGTTCCTCCATCTCCTTTTAAAAACAAACAAGCCATCATCTTAATTCTCTAAGACTTTCAGCTCCAGCTCACATCATCTAGCGTGGCAGATGCCCAGTCAGAAACCTTAGGAATCAAACTCCTCTTCTGCCAGCAGAGAAAAATGGGACTAAATGAAACACTGGAAATGCAAGATATGTCTACGTGCACTCAGAAAACACCAGGTAGAGAAAATCAAACCAACACTTTAAGGAACAGATGGAACGGTTGCTCGCCACTTGGGCTACTGGCTTAATAGTCCAGCTTTATTAATAAAGATGGCATTTTCTACTGCTAATGTCCAAGGCTTCAACTTTGGATTCACTTTACAGAAAATGAACCAGTTGTTTTTTCCTCATCTCATTTCACATTGTTGGCCCAAATGAGATACAAAAATAAGTTTTCCTTAACTAAAACAAAGAAAAAAAAAAGTTTACTTGACAGCAGTTAAGTGGGAGCATAGCGATGAACAGAAATGACACTCTAAAAAAGTAACCTAATTTATGAGTTCGAAGAAAAACAAAACCGTGATGTTTTGCTATCTAGACTGCTTATCAAAATTGTTTTCAGTTAGTCCAATTAAGAGTTTAAATTATAAAAGATATAACCATGGAATTGACTACCTCTACTTCATATAATCGCAAATGAGTTTTCGGTAGCTAATATAAATGAGATAATTTAATGTAGCCATCAATACAGCAAGGAAGTGTTTGAAAG
This sequence comes from Psittacula echo, assembly GCF_963264785.1. Lineage (NCBI taxonomy): Eukaryota > Metazoa > Chordata > Aves > Psittaciformes > Psittacidae > Psittacula > Psittacula echo. The sequence continues at coordinate 29,732,085 of NC_137738.1, read as the reverse complement.
TGAGTATGCAAAGCAGGCAAAACAAAAAAGCTATATAAAGCTACTGAATAATAAATATAAATAATAAAAAAATCTGCCAGAGCTTCTGCTTCAAATGAGCGTGTATCAGATTGTGCTGTAGCTAACCTGCGACTTGCCATTTTACAATGATATGCAGTGACAAGAGAAGGGGGAATGGCTTTAAACTGACAGAGGGGAGATTTAGATTTAGTATCAGGAAAAAAATCTTCATTATGGCGGTGGTGAGACACTGGAACAGGCTGCCCAGAGAATCTGTAGATGCCCCATCCCTGGCAGTGCTCAAGGCCAGGTTGGATGAGGCTTTGAGCAACCTGGTCTAGTGGAAGGTGTCCCTCCCATGGCAGGGGGCATGGAACTGTATGAGCTTTGAGGCCTCTTCCAACTCTAAACCATTGTATGATTCTGTGGTAATATCCTTAGCTGAACATGTGCATGGCAAAAAGGAAATCTATACACCAGCTTCTCCATCTGTGTGTTCTGTTTTGTCTTACAGCACCTGAGAACTCAGTGCACATCTGGCTGGAGGGCACCATAGCCCAAAAACAGGTCAGTGCAGCAGCCAGAACAACTTTCCACTCCAGTTCAAGTTCCCGATCCTATTTAACTCCACAGCCCTGAAAGAAAGCAATTTTGCCATCCCTTTGAATTTTCAGATGTTGAGGGGTCAAGATTTAAAGCAGTAAAGCAAGACCCAATTCAATTCAATTCAATTATTTAAGTATTTCATATAAAATTTGCCTATTCTTACTACAAAATTACTCCCTTCCCTTGACTTTTTCTGTCTTTCACTGTGTCCCTTCAGTGAACCAGGAATTTTTCAGTTCAGTGCTCACTCTGGTCAATTCTTCATGTGAGCAGTGAAATACTGAAATGGAAACGAGGCAAAGGAGAATCACAAGTGCTAGAGACAAAATGAATATAAATTTAGGAGGAATCATTACATGTGCCTATTATGGGATGCCACAGGTTCAGCCAAACATTTATTTCACTTTGATGAGTATCTGAATCTTCTATGGGGCTATTTTCCACTTCTGAAAGGTTTATGAGGGACAAGCTTGTAGTTTTAAGTGAGAAGATCACAAAAGATACATTAGAATTTCTTATAAACAAAGCATGATTTTTTTCCACAGAGTTTAATTTAAGCATTCATGTTGAAGACAAAGTTGTAGTTACTTCTTATTTTGGAAGGACAAACAGTGGTAGATTAATGTATCAAAAGGGCTAGGTTTTTTTGCACTTGAAGTTTTACAGTTTATGGGTAATAATTAGCTAACTTTGTTTTCAGAAGTTATTAGCACCAACTTCTTCACTTCCCTTAGTGGGAGTCACAGATGGTCAATAATGATGAAAACAAGACCCCTCCCTTATCTAAGTATCAAGCATCAACCATCTTTTGAAATTTCCTTTGAATATCTTCTGTTCATCTCATCTCAAAAGCCTTAGACAAACCAAAATTAAATTAAATCAGTCCGTTCTATTTCTACCTACAATAACATACAGATTTTATGCTAACCTAGCTATACGGAAGTGATGTGCCTACAACCAAGTTTGATTCTCTAACTGGTACCTAGAAATGCCTTCGAAATGCTCTGGTTGAAGTAAAATGTAGCAGATGTTAAAATCTCCACTTCCGACTTAATAATGTTCAAACTTTCTATCCAAAAATGTAAATTAGTCTGTGGGATTAGTGGCAGCTTCCTGCCTTTCCATGACTCCCCTCAGCTTCACTCCTATGAAATCATGAACCTGTTGACCCCCCCAAAAAAGATGTGTAAGAGAATTTTGTTAAGATCTGGCCCCAGTATACAAAACTCAGCTCCCCTCAAAAGCCTCTTTATATGATTTGGCTTTGTCTAAGTAATTGCTTTATACATGACTATGTACACACTCACTGATGCAAGTCAAAATCAAACAAGCTCCTTTGCCTTAAATAATGGAAAAAACAATTACTGTAATTTCTAGTTCTGAATTCTTTTGAGGTGCTCAGATACATTAGTGGCATCAATACAAGAAGTGGGGTAAGTGTAGCACTTCTCACTGGTCTGGCCAAGTCCTAATTTGGCCAATACAATTTTCACTTTATGCAGCTGCAGTAAGTTACTTGAAGCCTGGTTACGTGTTAGTAGGGGGAGAAGAGCTCACATACCGCCCAGAGCACAGGACTCAAAGGACCACCTCCCTCCCCCTTCCCTTAGTCATTGAATCCAGTCCCTAACCTTGCAGACTGTTCATTCATTCCTTGCAAAAAACTACCTCCATCTGGAAAACAAAGTGTTTACAGGTCCCCAGTACTCCTGTTGAAAGCCCATTAGATCCCAGTTACCAAGAGCTTTCAAATTCTTCTGGGCAGAAGGAGCAAAAGCTCTTTACTCAATCATTTCAATATTCTATGTTTGTGTCCTTGTCAAACTGAATGACAGCTACAACCTGACAAAACCATCCAATTCTTAAGTCAAACTCCTAGATCAGATGAAGCAAGAATGACAATGCACACTCGCCATCACTTCACTGTGAGAGTTACTTGCCACATCCCAAATGGTAACACTTAATCAGGATAGTATATAATGTATTAATGCAGCCTGACTTCTAGTGCCAAAGGCTTCACAGATTTAGTTGCTAACACTGGCTAGGCAAGACAAAAATGGCTGACAAGTGGGAGTTTTACTGATTTTTTTTTTTCACGGCTTCATTACTGTACGTCTGTACAACAAATGCAACATGACACCTCATCTGTAACATAAGGATAATTTCTTAAATACATTTGCAGAATAACCAAATAATCATGAAACAGTAAAACACCAGAATCAAGGTTCAAAGATTAACTCTCACACCCTACAACAATTTAAGGATTATCTCTGGAAACAAAAATACCTCCAGAGATGAAACTAATGAGGGCAAAACCTTCATGAATAACGAGAATAGAAGTTTTTTGAACAGTCTTACTTGTAGTTTTTCTCCCAGAACTTGATCGGTCTTGCGTATGATGCGATAAAGATGACACTGCCAAGAAATGGACTCAGTGGTGTAGAAAAGACTGAGGTGGCCAGGGTTTGAAAAAAAAGCATAGCAGAGTCTGAAAACTGCCAGTTAAGGTAATAGAAATTATTTAATTATACTTTTAAACCACTGTTGAGGCAGCTCTTTGAACTGCTTGTTTTTGTGCTTTCGTTCTTATTTATATACCAAAGAGGTGGTAAGGTAAGGAAGGGAAAGGCAGGCAGTGCCAAATTGCCAATTATCAACATGTAATCGGTGGCTTTCAATGCTACACAGCTATAATGGAGGTGACACGTCTGAACAGAATATGTTATTAACTGGCTGACCCTGTCTAATCTTTGCCTGAGGACAGATCCTGAGCGTAGGCAGAGCAGTAAGTGCCCTTTTCCAGCTACCTAGTGTACCTTCTGTAACACAAAGCGCCCTTCCAGAGCCTGACACAGAGCTGAAAGGAAAGCCCCCCCAGATAGCACTTTCTTGGAAATTCTTTGTTCTCTGCACTGGAGTCTGGCTCCTAGTGTGTCTGGTATTCTATTCTGTGAGTTTCTGCTTACTTTGGAATAAGCTAGTATGTGGAGAAACAACTATGCCTCTATAATCCAGCCTGCTAGCTTAAAAGCATGCTTTCATGTTAATTCTTACTGACAAATTAATATTCCATGCTGACTGAAAGGTAAAAAATATTCAGCATTTCATACACTTTGAAATACGTATGAAATGAGAAGGTGAGCAGAGGGAAATGGTAAATATCACACATAAACATCATAATGAATGCCTGAAACCATAGCTTACTTTATATTTAAAGTCATATTTCAGATGGCTGGAAAGCAAGTTAGGAGATGGATAAGGGTACTAAAAAAGATACAAGTTAAAGGAACATGATTGAAACAACCCGAGTAAATTAAATGCTCGGCTTTAATTCTTCATTAATTCAAACCATGCCCATGAAAGCTCAGGAAAAACGGTTTCCAAAATGGCATAAGAGACCAGTTGTCCTTCCTTACACCTCTCTTGGGAGGAAGGTGCTAAAGAAGCTATGAATTGAAGTAACTGAAGTGAAGGAGCCACTATTGAAGTGCAGCAATCAAGTGCATCTCCAACTAAAATTAAAATCAAATCACCGAGTAACAATAGTCTTTTAGCCTACCCTCATAAGAAATATCCCACATAAAGTCCCTCGAGACCTTACAAAACACATTTTAAACACATGCAGCACATTGTGGTCCCATATTTCCATTAAAAGGCTCACTAGCCATGCTTTCAAAGCAACCTGTGAATATTTGCTAAAATACCTCCCTCAAATCCCTCAAACTTTTTAAAAGAAAGTGGCCTGGAAGGGTGTCTTTGTGCATTAGTGAGACTGCAAAATGAGCTGCCCTCTGAGTCTGAAGTTCAAAAACCAACAGAGAGCACAGAGCAGGAAGCGAGTGCATAAAAAAAGTTAAACTGTCACATTACACTGTAGTCATAGCCAGCATTGGCTGCGAAAGAGTAACAAGCATTTACAAGTGTCAGATAAGGAAAGGAAGCATGGGAAATGAAGAGACAAAAAGAGAACAAGGAGGACAGATAGGGACAGCAAATCATGTTTTCTGAAGTGAGCTCTAATGTCATGTTTGATTTAAAAATTGCCACCATGATAAGTCATTTATGACTCTGCTGTGAAGTGTTTGTGTCTAAGACATAATCAGTAGCAACAGTTTTATTTTTGCTGAAAGACATAATGCTCTACTAAATGCACATTGGAAGACATTTTCCATCTGACTTGTGAAGAGTGATTTTAACTGTTTCATATATGTAAATATGTCATGAGAGCAAGTAACAGCACCTGTCTCCCTTATTTACAGTTGATAAGTATAGTGGGCAATTATCTGTCATCAGGGGGGGGTTATTTGATAGCATCCAATTTGCCTTTATTAGGCAATAAAAAAAAAAAAAAAGCCTCTTTACACCAATACTTTAATTATGTCTAATAAAAAATATCAAATTACCACCAAAAACTAACAGGCCTACTTCCTTACTCTGTGTCACAAACCAGGTTTCCTGTTTCTGAAGGACTGCCTTAGTGTTGATGGACATACATTGTTAGTGATAAAACAGAAAGGAAGTGTTAAAAAGAAGAATGCTTCTCAGCACCACAATGAAAAATGTACACTGAAATCTTAAAATCCAGTTGCTTCTGAAACAGAATAAAAAACTAGGACAGTTGCAACAGAAATTGGCTCACTGAAATGAATTTGCACCCGAGATACCAAGTAGAAGCAACTGAGAAAGTAACTTTTTAGAGCTCTGTCAGCCATATGTCCCGCACTTTACAGAACTAGCTTCTGCATACATAGAAGTCCACCCAAGTTGGAGCTAATTTATCAATCACAACATTTCTTTCTGGATGCATCAAAAGTCAGTGCTGATGGTTGTGGTTGGATGGGAAGTGAGCAGGCATAAACAGACCAGTTTGAGTCGGAGTTCAGTTTCCCAGTTTCAGATCCCATGCAGCCAAGACAGAGAGAAAACTATTTCTCAGGAGATGCTCCAAGCATTTTCACATTTTAAAGTAAGTTATCTAGGAATTTCACACCTTGTTCAAACACTGTAAATCAGTTACAAACATGAAGAGGAATTTAAGAATAAAGAAAAACAAATTTATAAAGGATATGAGGTATTGCAAAGAGCTGAGCGAAAACATGGAACGATGATCCCCAGGCAATCTGCCAGGGTGCAATGTATGTCATGATGAACTGCAACTTCTGCAGTAGGTCCCACAGCTGGAAAAACAAAAAGACAACAGTACAAAATGGTGATTTTTTTAGGCACTGATAAAGTTTCAACACTCATGTCTGTAAGTGACACGTTTTAGACCTGTGCCCTGGAATGAATGTGAGATAAATAGATAAATTGTATCATATTATTAGCTTTCAAGCGGATTAAGGCCTTACTTCACCAAAGGCGCCAAAGTATGTTCTTCATTTGAAATTCAAACTTGCAATAAAGTACGTTTTTAACCACCATTCTGAGGTAGCTCCCACATTACCTTTCTTCAAAAGTATGTCTGCTTTAATTATAAAGTGGGAAAACAGGTTCTTTTATTCACTGCATCTATCCTACCACCCGTCAGAAGGTTAGAGGAGAAGACTCCAGGAGAGAGTGGATATAGTGAACAGATGAAGCTCTGTGTGGCTCTGCATGCACAAATCAGACATTTCTCAAGAACACATTTTCATTTATTGAATCAATGGGACAAACCATCACTATGTAAGCATTTGTTTGGCATTAAGCATGAATTGTAGCTGCATTTTCAAGATCAGATCTATCCTACCACAAAAACTTCGCATTAATATGAATTTTTATTGTTGTACAGTACAAATTGAAACACACACACTGAATTTGCTTCTGTTTCCTGTAAAATATGCTTGGTGCTACAACTAGCAGTTTCTGATTGAAGAATGATGTGTACTTACTCCCTAGGATATATTTTTTTTCTGCCAGCTCTGTTGGCATCAGGTCAAAACAGATCTTTTGTCTGCATTGGGCCATCAGATTCTTAGAGCAGAGTAGGCTCCTGACAAAGTGTCAGGAAAGACTTGGCCATCAATAGGCATTAGTGCTCAACACACACAACAAGTTGACAGTGAAAAAGGAGTACATGCAATATTTTGTGCTCATACAGCAAAAGTATGTTGCATTTCTTACAGTAAATTTTCAATTGAGTTAACGAAAACCAAGACATTGCCAACATCCTGATAGACACTGAGGCTATATTAACACATATATTAAATGCTTCTAGGGAATGTTCCCAGGCACTGCTATTGTGTATGTTGCTAAACTGTTAGAAAGGTCCCTGGGAAGGTTTTGGTCTAGCTCAGCACACACTCTTCCAAACAATCCCCAGGCATCCTCTTGAGTGAAAACCCTCCATGATCTGTTTCCAGACGGCAGTTCCATACCTCCACCCTGCGTACAGACTGGGAGAGTTTATTAGCATGAACACAAGCTTCCCCATGACAGCTGGCCTCAGGAATAGAGCATGGTTCTAGGCACACTTAATTTAGTAGTATGTTGGTAGTCAGAGAGGATGCACCTTCACTGGCTAACTCATTTCATCTGTCCTTAAGTTACCAGCCCAGTTAAGTAACCCAGTTAAGTAACACTTGGTCATCTGCATCCACAATGGCAGTGCACTTAAGATGTTTCATTTACCTTCTCTATGAGATGTTGTAAATAATTGCAAATTAATTGGGAGGGAAGTAAGACTGATTAATAGCATAAATGTGTTTTGGTCTTTGTGCTACCAAATGATCACAGAAGCAGTTGTTAACTCCAGTTTTAACCAGTGTCACACTAACTCAAATTCCAACCTTCCAGTTGAGATGCAAACAGTGTTTCACGTGCTTTCTGTGCTTTGGCATGACTCAGGTTAGCTGCAATAAGCAAAATATGGATTATATTAAATTTTGCACAGGCATACTATTTAAAACCAGCAAAGCCCTGGTAAAAAAAAAAAAAGCCTTTATGATTTAAGGCATACCCTGGTTACCCCTACCTATGAGAAATTTGTACTTGGCAATTTTGTATTCTATTACATGTGACTTGAAAACTACAACATTATATAAAGTATGCAAGTAAAATTGAACTGAAACTAGAATTGGCTTTTATTTTAAAGTATGCAAGTAAAATTGAACTGGAACTAGAATTGGCTTTTATTTATTTGAACCCTGTTTGGCAGGTTGTGGGGTTGCTTTGTTTTGCTTAATTTTGATTTATCTGAAATGTCTGAATAAGCAGCCGTGAGAAAAATTTTATCTGCTAAACGGTTTAAGTGAAGGGCTGAAAAAGCTGATGACTCACATCTGAAACCTCAAAAAATTGGAAACTGCAGCATAACCAGCAAAGTTCTGCCTGTTACAGATTGAAATCACAAAGCCATAAATCACTCCAGCTGTGCTCAAAGATCTGGGTTCATCAAAAGGTTTTCAAACCTCAAATGAAATTCACATTTCACATTTGCTAGGAAACCAAATCCAGAAGGAAACCCTTCTGGCTTCCTGTTCCATTACACTGTTTTAATCATTATTTAATATTTACACATTCTTGCAAAACAGGCCACGGAGCCCAGTTTCCCTGTTGCTTCTAACCAGCCCTACTACTTCTACACCCACCACTGCTTGAACTTGCTGTTGTTTCTTTCAACATGTGCCTCTTGGCTAATGTTTCTACAAGACAGGCAATGGAGCTCATTTCCATTCACAAAACATGAACGTAAGAAGAACACTCTAATGAATATCTCTTGGGTTTTGGGAGCCTTGTGACAGTGCACCTAAAGGCCTGGAAATGTGCGATTTTCAAGCTACTGCTTTCATTAAGAGTTGTCAAGTGCCTCTATTAATTTTCAAATCACTGCTTCCAGGACATGTTTTGCAGAGCGTCTTAGGGTAACATGTTGTTAGCGTTTTACACATCTAACTATAATTGCTAAGGGTGATGATCCCTCACAACTAAATTATAGAGATTTAGGAAGGGTGGGGACTTGGCTTTAAATTTCCTCCTTTTTATCTTGCTAGAATCACCTGAAAAAAATATTTCTCCTTGTCAGTTTTACCCATTTACAATATGCTTTCTCCTATATCTGACATAGGAACTTCAGGGAGTCACAAAGCACTTCTGCTTTCCTCACAGAAGGAAACTGAAGCTGCTAAAAACTGCCTTTATAAATAGAAGGAAGCTGATCCTCAGAAACAGTTACTCTCATTTTAACTAGAACTAACAGCATTTTAGTTTTCAATAACTCTAAGACACCAGCTAAAAAGGAAAATCTTCAATTTTTTTTTTAATTTTTGTTTTTGGTCAGAAATTATATAGGATTAGAAAGGGTTAGGAAAACCAAAATCTATCTGGAGTTGAATCCAGCGAGGGAAGTAAAAGGCAACAGGAAAGACTTCTACAGGTATATCAGCAAAAACAGACTGGGGAAATGCTAAATGGGGCAGAGGACCTGGTGACAAAGGGCACCAAGAAGGCGAAGGTACTCAGTGCCTTCTTTGCCTTGGTCCTTACTGTGTAGCCTTCAGGAACTGCAGGCTCGTAAGACCTGTGGGAAAGCATGGAGAAATGAAGCCATCCTAAGTAGTGAAGGATTAATTAGGGGTACATTTAAACAAACTAGACAAAAACACTTCCATGGGACCTGCATGGGACACCTCAGTCCTTCTGTGGTCCTGTGAAATACACGATTTATCCTCAGTAAAGTTTTGTTTGAATGAGGGCAATGACTTGCTCCTGAGGGTGTGAAGGATATTTTTTAACAGTGCTAGGTACAAAAAGGAAACCTTCTCATCCAAAGTGAAAGTGGGAAACAAAACCTCAAGCACAACTGCACTTTAAACTCTTTCTAACAATTTCTTTAAACACGTATAAAAGCTTAAGACTTCCACATCCCAGTTTAGGATGATTTATAAAAGAATATTCTTATTAAGCCTTCTTATATCTTCCATGTTTTCTAGAGTTCACTAAGCAGAAAAAAAAATACATTATTTAGGGGACATAAAGTTCTAATATTCCTAGATATCTTTACTCATGTGGCAGTTTTGCACAGTAAAAAGGTTTTAAGTCTTTGATAAAGAATTTAAATTATCAGGATATTCAGTGAATTTAAACCAGCATCTTCCCACTACTGTCAAGTTGAAGAACAGAACATGCATCCATCTTTCATATTTATTTTATGTGGACACACACATTTTATCATCTTAATCATGCTTAAGTCTGAGTTCTGAAGCCTCTACAGACCTCTGGCACATAAGCTAGTATTCTATATGTCTATAAATAAAACAAAGGCAATGACTTATCTTTAAAGGTCAAATTTAAATAACATTACAAAGTAGAAGTTAATGGAAATTAGTTAACATACATAAAGAAAGAAGATTTTGGGAGTCTGAAACATCACTAAATGTGATGTCCTTTTCTCAGTTTGGAAGATTTCAATAAAGTAGGCAGAGATAAACACCTGAATTTAAATTACACTGAATGCAAGATGGAGACTACGCAATGCTTTCAGCTTTTGGCAGCCTTTCTATCTTTTTAGCATCTGTTGGGACTCTGCGTGGGCAGACTCCTTGGCAATACTGGCACTAAATAATGCGTAAACATTAACATTTTCTTGCTAAGCTTGAATTTCACTGTGTTTTAAAAAAGTATATGCAGAAATTGGTTTTAAACAAAAATAACTGTCATATATATACGGCTATATGCTCTGCGTGTAACACAAAATTGAGAGATTAAAAAAATTAAATCCAGAAAGCAATTATTTCCTGCTTTGAACAGTTATTTCTTTATGTTTCCATTCAGATCCTGAGAACTTGAGATAGATTTGAACTCAAGGCTCTCAGATACTAGGGGGTATTTAATTTTTTCATGTTAAGCTAATTCTGGTCAATTGGTAGCTCCAAGCCTTGGAAGTAAATTCTAATAACTTTTGGCAATTTATTTTTTCTTTTTGTATGTCAATAAAAATTAAGCTACATCAGAGGAAAATTTGTGAGAATGTGTTTATGGATATGAAATTAAACTTAAGTGGAACAATTTTATTCCAGTTCATGGCTTTGCTTTGCACATCATTAACTTTCTGGTCTTTATTTAATATTGTTTAAAACAAACTTCACTTATAAAATCCTACGAAACAAAGTTTACTGCAAATATTAAAGGTTTTTAAAGCTTGTGTCTTAAGTCATTGTGACATTCTATTGGTGTATTTCAACAGCACTGTGTTTGAATCTACAACAAATACTTTCCAGGCTGTCTTTATTTGCACCTGCTTACAGACAATTGAAGCCTTTATATGGTGGAATTTCAAGTTCATTGTCTAATGCAACACATACAAGATGATCAAAATATAATCAGTCCAAGGCTCAGATATAAACCTCTGAGGAATATATTCCTGAAACACAACGTCCAGCACTTAACATCGACAGTGTACAAAACGGGAATGGTTTCAACAGTTTAAGTAACAAGTCTCTCAGAAGCCTTACATTTGAAGTTAAATGTTAACCATCAGCCAGAAGTAAGTATGATGAGGATTATAACAATAAGACAATGATAAAACCTAACAGTCCTGGATCTGCTTATGGCAAATGCTGCTTCTTCCTACATTGACAGCTGATAGCGAGATCCAAGGGAAAGAGCGTGTGGTATAGCAAGAAACCATCTCCCATATCTCCCAAGGTGGGCAAAAAGGACAAGATCAAAGCTATTCAGCTTAATTTGCAGAGGGCCAGACAACTGAAATAAATCAGATGATCCAGCCTCTTCAGTGAAGCCTTCATAGGCATGGCTCCTGCCAAAGCTGCATCTCCCCAGAAATCTTTACTAAAGGCAGAGATAAAAAACGCACAGAGCAAGTTGCGTGCTGAAGTGCCAGATAGTCAAGATTCCTCTTTCAGTGCCTGCATCAACAGATACAGAACGCACCTCTATCAGCATGAACGTACATGAGTACAGTCCTCAGTGTGTAGAGAACAAGACTGACCCAGGGAGTGGGTGTATAACTCCCTGCACCTGAGTGCATTTGTCTATTCTAAACAAGAAACAAACAAAGAGAGAGAGAAAATGCAATTTGGGAATAGTGTCAGGAATGAAGTCTGGCAAAGAGGTCAGTTGCAGAAGGCTGAATGAAAAATCAATTAAACCATTTCTCCAATATTAAAAGGAAACATGAACTGTACAGTGCTCAAGAGAGTTAAGGACTCTATGGAAAATACCACTGGGATTATCCTGTCAAATATCAGATGTAGCCTTGGGTATTTTACTTAGCAGAAAGTGTCTTAACAGGGCTTATATGCCAGATATCAAAAGTTGAGGAAACAGCTGAGAGCCAAGAGGTTGCAGATGATTAAGACACTGGAATTCAGTATGCAAGAATGGCAAGAAATGGATTAAAATATGAATTAAATACTTGGTGCCAGAAGCTTTGAAGTGAAACATCAGATTAATGGAGGATGAAAAATCAGAAGGGGAAAGAAAAAAGAGTTAGGCTTTTGACTTCTCTGTAGCACCTACATCAATCAATGAGACATGCCAACTAACCAAGAGTTTTATTGCCACAAAGGCAATAACAAGATCCAATAGGTTAATTACTTGACTTCAGCAAAGCACCAAGAAGGTCAATGCACTTGGTAGTACTTTCTCATAAAATGAAGGAAAACAAGACGACATGCATAATTTCTTTCTTGTCCAAGGGACTGTGTGTGGATATTGAAAATTAAGCCTGATCAGCACACATCTGGCAGCTTGTTACAAACTGGCTGTCTTAGCTGGAGTTACTCCGACATAAAGATCATCTTTCATAAATGTGCGACACTGGATATTATGGCAGAAAGAAGTATGCAGAAACAGAAAAATTCCTATAAAAAGAAAAATAATGCAGATTCCTTATTAACTGGAAAATGTATTCTGGGAAAGAAGGAAAAAAATCCGACAGAGAAATTGTATTCTTAAGTGAGCTCAGCAGGGGTAAGAGTACTTAGGCAAATGAATTCAGTGTTAATGAAGTCAAATTTAACAAGCTCTGGTTCCTTGATTATTTTGCCTTATGCATGAAGACAAATTCAAAATCCTCAGAGGACTTGTCTATAAGAAAATATAAGGTGATTTTATATTTTAGTATTGCTAATTAGTTCATCCACACACACAAATTAAGAGGCCATTAATCTGCTTGCCAGTAACATACAAGACACTGAAAGAGATAAGAAGTTGTAGTCCTATACATTAGAGGGTTAATGACACTGAGTCTTATAATTACCATTCAATCTGTGTGGTAGATGAGTGTGTAAGCTAGGGGTGGCTCTTTCTTTAGGGTTTAAAGGAAGCTATACAGATTTGTCAAAAAACCCCCAAACATACTCTAAAGTACACATATTTCTCAGTTGTGCTCTACAAATGAGAGTTGCTGGTAGAAGAGCCAGTTTACTAGTTTGGCATATGGGAATCCTCAACTGCTGCTGGTTGCTCCCAGTAGCGAGTAGACTGGCAAATAAAAAAAAAACCACTATTTTTCTCTTTTCTTTGTAGTAGCTAAGTGCATACTACAACCAGAAACATCCACAATCACACTACTGAGGGTTTTTTTGCTGTCTTTGCTCCTTCAGCTAAACATCAGTTCCACTTGAGATTCCAAAAGCAGTTCAGGGAGACACTATGACCCCTGCTCACAAGCAAGTTTGAGAGGATTCCCATTGCACTGCATGAAATAAAACTCCACATCTTTAAGAGAAAACGCAACAAAAGAGCTGTGGATAAGCCTTGCCCTGAGCATCTTTGCTAATATCTCATCCAGTTCTAAACTGATACCTTGCTGTTCAAATGATTTTCGTTGGTTTTTACTTCAAACTTAACAATATCTGTTTATTCTTGACTTGAACAGTTGTTACTCCATATATCTGGCAGCTCACACATCTGGCAAGGAGGGCAGTGCTGGGCACATTGGTTTTTGTTTGTTTTGGGGTTTGTTTGTTCGGTTTGGGGTTTCGTTTGTTTTTTATCTTTCTGTTTTATCACACTGAAGAAAGGTGGACTTGATGAGCTATAACATGATTTAACCACCCATATGTTGTGTGTGTTAGTTCTTCAGTTAAATATTATGTCAGTAGACATCAGAAGGGTGGAAGAAAGGCCTACTTTTAATCATTCCCAACAGTTTATTCAAATGGGTTAATATTCCCACATTTTTTACCCTATTACAGAAAAAGTCACAGAGATTGTCCTACTATTAGAAATCTAGGAAGAAATCTCCTGTTATATATTCAATCTTTGCTACGCCTATGAAGAATATATTCTCAGTTATTTGTGGTTTTCCATTTTCCACTACTATGAACATTCTTATTAACCTTTGCACTGACGTCATCTCCTAAAAAGCCTAGGGAGAGCAACTGGCTCATTTGAAAAGTTTACACAGAGTCATACAGACCAAGAAGACTTTCTTGATTATCCGGTTTGACTTCCTAGAGAGCAAACATCAGAGCATTACACCCACAGTTTTTGAATAAGCAACCACATTTTTTTAAAAGACCATTCAGCTTTGATTTAAAGTATATAGACAACAGGAGTTTTGGACAGAAGAATCCCAGGCTGTAGCCAAGGGGACAAACTGGGCCAGCTACATGGAAAACTTTAGCATAAGAAAGATGGAGAAGTCCTGTTCCACTTGAATTGAAAGCTGCAATCATTCTTAAAACCAAGACAGAAAGTCTTTCCTAACTGTTTATCTTGCTCTCTTAGCAAGGCAAGGCAATCTAAAAGATAAAACAGCCCACTCTGCATGTGCCTAATCAACTTCTAGCACTGTTTTCATGCTCCATAACGTGTCAAAATGTAAACAGCTAATGATTTTTTAAAAAAGGGGTTAATTAACTGTTGCATTAATAAGTCCTATGCTGTTAAAAACACAAAAAAAATCCAGGTTGATTAAACAAAATCGTCAGGAATAGAACTGAATAGACTCTCTTGTTCTCTGTGAGAGTGTGGGTGGCATGGCTATTTACAAACAGAGATAAAAATCGGCGAGCAGCAATTTGGACTTCCATGCCTCAACTTGTTCAGGGAGCTTCTGATTTGACTAAAATACATTAAATCAATGGCACAATGGGGAAAATGAGGCAAACACAATCAGTGAGATGTTCAGAAATATTCTACCCAACATTATTAGCAAAGTTTTATTCAATGTACTCCGCTTCAAGAGTCACTGGTGCAGTTATGAATGTCTGCTGAATTTAGATGCCTTCTTCCCTAGTGGCTGGCAGAAGAAAATAAATGCTTACTACCACAGTGCTTTGAGAGCATGCAAATATTCTTTCGTGGGGTAACCATGCTTAAAAATTACCATCAGTATGACTAAGGCACAGCACTTCTAGTCTACCTTAATTCAGAGGGAGGTAAATTGACATTTTCAATGAGTAAGCAGAAATCAGCCATGAATGTAATAAGTTCTGCATAGCCAAAGGTGATGGTAACAGAGACTATTTCTGTTTGGTTTTTTCTTTTCTTTTTTAATAGTTGTAAACACAAAAATGACTGAACCACAGATGAACAGAATCTGTGAACACCCATACAGCTTTTTACCTATAAAGGAACAGAGCTGGATGCAGCTTGCTTAGGGCCTATAGTATGGAATAAACACATCATCTTTATCATCAAAAGACCATATCCTTTACTGAAGTTCCACAACATTGAGTTACTTAAAGTTCAGACCTTAATTAGGGTAAAAGAAAACTTATGCCCTTTATGATTTGAAATTAATAAGACTTCAATTGCTATCATCTGCAATGCTGTTTTTCAGATTGGCTTTAACTATCATTGTGTAACTGCATGTGCTTTTGTAATATAAGGAACTCAACCGTTTAGCTTCAATTCTTTTTTTAAATGAAATAAGAAAAAGTCCACTTGATGAACTAATGACCTGCAAAATTTCAAATATCAAATATGAAGAAGTTGGCAGATCAGTGCTAAAACTACATTTTAAAAATGTGACTATAGTGCAAGCTTTTAGTCTAGTAGAGTAGGAATTAATCTAGCAAATATCTCTGCTTAATTTGGTATGCATCTTTCATTCATCTCATTCTTATTGCTACCACTATTCTTTCTACTGTAAACAGTAGCTTCAAACTGATCAAGCAAATTCCCCCAAAACCCCGCTGAAAGCCTTTAAAGCACTCTCTTCCAAAACCAGTCAATAATCCACACCAGTCTGTTGTGCCATGGTCATGAGGTCAACATTTTCAAAAGAAATAATGAAACTTTCAATTCTGGTGAGCTAATTTTTTGATCCTGGAAAGAGGTTTTTGGAGAATGAGTTTTAGGCCTAAATAATCCATTATCCAGATGTGGGATGTTGACTGATATGCATCACTGACACTCTTATCTGGAGACAGAAATCCACCACCTACACAGTAATACAACAAATACTGAAAACTGACATAATGTTACCTCTTCATCCCTTTCACTGCTCATCTTCCGCTCCAATGTAAGAAGCTTAAAAAATAAACTCTATTTTAGGATCAAAGAGCATGAGGCAGGGGTCCTTTCTAAAGCGGGGCTTTGTATCATCTCTTCTCCTTTTCTTCTGCCCTTCCTCCCCAGTACTTGATGCCTCACTCCAGCAGACAAAGCAGAACAACACATCTGAGGGTTGAAGGCTTGAAGCAGGTGAAGCTCCTACTGTAGTGTGGTCTAAGAGTTCAAGGAAAGAGCCCAAGTTCCCAAAGTTGTTACTCCTCCCTCTACTCCTCCCTTACAGCAGCACAGAAATAAACTGGGAAAAGCATATTTCTTCTGCACTGTCTGCCTGAATGACTGGAACTCCCAACGTAACACCAATTAACTTGTCCTTTTCCTTAGGAAGCTTGAAACTTCCAGGTGGGCATGAACAGCAGTGTGAGCTGATGCTCCTTCCGTAGAAGGGCTAAATATCTCCATGCGCATTATTGGACATCTCCACAGCACATGCAGCAGTTATCGTGGAACCATACCTTTCTGCTCTCAGAAATGAAGTTGTGCTAGCTGGTCATACTCACACATATGGTAGGAATATTTTAGAAAAAGAAACCAACCAAACAGGCCTGACCAAGGGGAAAAAAAAAAAAAGGCAAAAAAGTGAAAACAGCAACAAAACCACCTCAACAGAATTACCCCTGGGCAAACTGGATCATATGTTATGGCAATCAGGGACCACCACGTTTAAAAACAGAACAAAATATAAAAAGCTGGTAAAGGCTTTAGGCAAGTCTTCAATACTTTCTCATGTTTTATCAAGGTATGAGTTAAACCTGCTTCTTTCACTGAAACAGCATAAACAGCCAATCAAGACAGAACCTGGTCTGACTGAGGAATAAAGGTTTGGGTTTGTTTTGGTTTTTAAGTAAATTCAACTAGATGACACTTGGAGAGTTAACAATGTTAAAGAGTGGAAGGAGGTCTGAGGTTAAGGGTAAGGGCAGCATCACAAGGCTAACAGACTTTAAACAGGAAAAAGAAACGTTAAGGCTGACATTAGGAAAACATTTATTATCATGAGGATGATTAGATAATGGAATAATTTCCCAAAGGAAGTTGTTGAGTCAACCACTAGAGGCATTCAAAGGAAACCTAGATGAAAACACCAAGCGATTGATCTGGAAAGCAGCCCTCCACTAATGACCCAAGAGGCTCTTTCCAACTTGTTGAGGATTCTCCTCTTGAGAACAAGAATTCCAAACTTTCTATAGCAACACGTGAACAAACATTGAAGAAAATCAGCGAAGACACTTAACTGGAGCCTTGTTTTCAGTTTACACATTTTCTCCTCCATAGTATAATAATCTGTGCCCTTATATGCATTCATTGCTTCTAAAAAAAAATCCTACCACACATTGATCAGCACAGTGACACTAAGAAGATAACTAAAGCTATGAAATAAAGCTATAGGAGCTATAAAACTTGCCTTATGAAACACAATGGACATCATGAAGAAATCCAGTAAGAAATTTTCTGAAATGTCTCTGTAGTCAAAGTGGAAGAAGATTACAGTAAAGCTCAAAGTAACAAATTGATTAATAGGATTACAGAATGAGGAGCGGAGAAGTTTCATCCCAGCAACTGTTATCAGGATAATATCACAGCTGTAAGAAAGGCAGAAAGAAAAACCTAATCAAGTCAAAGTCATAAACCATTAAATTATGAAGCTCTTAAATACAAAAACCAGATGTGTTTTATATTGTCATGTGTATCTAAATCTACACATATTATTGATTTGATATTAATTCTATGTTCTTTTAATAATTACATTTATTTTTCCCATGTGCAACTTCATGTTTTTGCTTTACAATTTTCACACACTGGTAATCTGAAATGAAGAAATAACTGTACTGAAAAGAGTAGTATTGACTATTAAAAGCCAAGAATCTAGAAAGAATATTTTTATATAGCTCTTAAAATAAAATTTCAGAAATTTCCATTTGGAAAATATTTTGGCACTTCCATTAACACATTACTGTAATTTGAAAAAAATATCTTGAACTCCAGCTTTTTTTATTACTAGAAATTTCACTTGATGACAGAATTTATAACTATTCTCTTAATTTCATTACACACAATGACAAAATTCTGGATAGAAACACGCATAGACATTAAGTGCTTAAAATTCTTACCATTGTTCTTGATCACAAGGTCAACTATATACAGTAATTCCTTCATCAGATGAAAAGAAAAGGTGTTGCATCTATGTGCTGTAAAACGCATATAATCTGTATTTTACTCTCCTTTACTATAGTTCAGAGAGTGAACTTAAGCTGAGAACTCTTAAACAGTAAGCGACCACACAGAAAATCAAGAAGTCTAATCTTTAGAAATTAAAGGGCTTGCTGCTGTATCTTCAAGACCATGGCTCCAGACCATGAACACTTGCATGGTCCTGTATTTTATCCAACAACCACTAAAAACTACAGGAACAGAGTCAGGAGCGGGAATTGGAACATATGATTCCCCACTCCTGTAAGAATTTCCTTACCACCAGAGCAGGAGGAATCAAAAAAACACCTCCCATAGCTTCTTCTTTCCTGATTAAGTGCTTAACAGTTGATACCTATTAAATTAAATGGACAATGCCACCTTCTATATAAAGGTTTTTAAAAGGAAGAAAATCAAAGCAGTATTTGTGAACTCAATCCTGATCACATAATAGGGATGCTGCCAAACAGCTCTCAGCCCAAAACCTTTGGGTTTCTGGATCCTAGTCTGAATAAGAGACAAGCGATTTATGCAGAAAGCTCTGGGCATGTTCAGGTTCATTAGGAGGCTTGAAGCATCACGCCAAACTCAGGAGTATTAGTGGTATTAGGTACCTTCAGGGTTTTCTGGCAGTTGCCATGGCTGACACTTGACAGGCCAGAAAGCTCTAAACTTTGAAAGGTCTTAAACTTTTTTTTAACTCTTAAACCTTTTTTAAAGGTTTTCCTCATTCTCGCAGGGCTCATAAGTCTGCACATTTTCAGGTTGATTTTATTTTATGTGGCATTTATTCATTACTGTGGCATTTATCCATAGCACAGATGCAACTTTATTTGAATGCAGGTCATTCTAAAGGATCACCAGGACATCACTGTTGGAATGAAATGCCAAGTTTACCTTATTTCTCACTTTTTCAAAGCTGTTCTTTTCAGTTTGCCCCAGAATTCTGAATGGAAAATCTAGTGACTAAGCTAAATAGATTCTGAAACCAACAGAAGTCATCCCAGTGTGTCCTGTATGAACCGGTTGGATCTCTCATTCTTCTGAAAGAAGAAAATTCTTGCAACACTGAGGAATTTCCACATGGAAAACTTACAGATCATAGAGCAAAAAGAAGACATTTTCTTCACTGGATCTATTAACATGCAAAAAAATTTCACCCAAACATGACATTTTATAAAATAATGCTCTCAGGCAGGGGAAACAGAAAATAATACACTCATCATCCCTCTTCTTTAAGAATACTGCCACACAAGATGCTTTTTCCTTGGGCCTTAATTCTCAGCAGATAGAAAGTAAGAGAGAGCAAGAAGGGGAGCTTATTTCTGAAGCCTCTGTGGCAGGTAACATGGACAAGCATTGGAGATTGTCAGCACGGGTCCCATTAATAACCATCACATCAGGGTCTAGAAAGCTCAAGCTAACTCCTGACCATGAAGGAGCTGTTCTGCCTCCTCAAGAAGCAAATCACCTCAGTCCTTTAAATCACAAAGCAAGATGAAGCTTCTTCAAAAGATACATGAAAATCAAGAAAAACTCCAAAATCAAGTCAAGCAAAATGTACTACCTCAGATACTTTAAGACACAGAGAAGAGTTCCTGCCCTTCTCTATGGTATGATGTGGTCTGATCCTTGGGTGGTCAAGAACTAAGGAATGTTCCAACAACAGGAAATGGGTATTTATGTATTACCCATTAAATGGGTATTTATGTATTAAATTATGTATATATTATTATGGGTATTTATGTATTAATTATAATTTATGTATTAAGTCAAGAACTAAGGAATGTTCCAACAACAGGAAATGGGTATTTATGTATTAAAGCAGAGAAAGTACAACCCTCAGTAACACTGTCTATGAAAGAAGCAAGAAGAATCCAGGATCCCTCATGGGCTTACAGAGTTGAGAGGAAAGAGTAGGATCTGAAGACAAATGTTTTGTGTGTGGTATTTACATAGTAGCCGTAGGGAAAGCATATTAAAGAGGAGTGTCACAGAAGAAGGGATACTGGGAGTGTTGTGGGTAGACCTCCAACAAGTTAAAAACACAGGTTTTAAATCCAAGGTGATCACACAGACACAAGGGGGATGGGGAAGGAAAGGATTGTCTCGGTATTCCCCTAGAGGCCAAGCAATCACAGGCAGACAAATGTAATTACTGTCTTTAATCTCAAGATTTCTGGGGGACTGACTCACTACTTCTGAACACTTGAGGGAGGTGCTACTTTAAAGTGCAACCTAGCTTGGAGGAATGACTGTGTAAAAATAGCACCTTCCTAACCCTACATATTTGCTTTGTGCATGTATTCAGTCACGTCTGCTAACTAGTAACAAATGACATTTTGATTACTTTTTAGTTCACTCAGCCTTGCAGAACCAAATAGAAGGAAAAGTGTGAACTCAGTTTCACCCTGGACAATACAGCTAAACTCCTGAAGCACCTTGGCATCTCCCAAATACCTGAGGGAAAAAGGTCAATGGGGAACTACACAGGCTATCTCTGACTGACTGGTGACAGTCTCTTTGGAGAAGCAGCTTTCTGGGAGGAATATGCAGAAAATTTGACTAACGCCCTAGTCCTAGTTTCAGCCCCTAAAAGCAGGATCCACCTTTTCCTTCAGGTTGTGCAGTTCCTAAAGCTGTGTTGCTCTTCAAGAGAGAATAATACTTAAAAAACCATACAATTTTTATATCAAAGTTCTTTTTTCTATATACTTACAGTTAAGAATCTGAATTATTATTAATACTGAGGAACTCCTCCCCCCCCACCCCACTGTTTTTTCTCCTACTGGAACCTTCCTTCCTGAACACAGGCTGTTTCTTTGTTTGTATCATCTGCATCCCTGTCATTCTGATAAAAAGACTGCAGAACCTCTGCTCACTGGGGATGCTGCAGTCACTAAGCCTGCTGAATATCTGCAGTAGGCAAGTCACTGATCAAAATATTTACCATAAAAGGCTGTCTGTAAGGATCATACTGTGAGACCATGGAGCAGCATCACCAGTTCTGCTTAATATCAGAGACATCAGACTTCGGAAAAACTTGTATCCCTACCTTTCTCAAACCATTCCTAATGCAGGACTACCCATCATTCTTCACTGTTGAATATTTTATTCAGTCTTGCTGTAAAAGGCTTGCCTGGTGAAGCTTCTGATAACTCCTTTGGGAGACACGCCATAGTCTTATAACTCCTCAGTTAGGAAATATTTCCTGATATCCAACCTAGATTTCTCATTTTCATCTGATTAATTCTAGTTACCCCACTGTGTTTACGCCCAAACACCTGCAGCCTGGTATACTGTGTCTTGCTTTTAATTGACATTTAGACATTCCATATATATATATATCTATCTATATATAGCTCTTTAGTCTTTTAATTTCTCTCTTTCTCACTGGAGTCATGTCTTAGCATGTGCTAAGGTAGCTCTGCTTTTTTCTTTCAGCAAAGCCAATGATTATTGTATATTGAACTAGTAATGCACAAAACCCGTGACAAGTAGACTTATTTAAGAAACATGTTTAATTTCTCATTCTTCAGTCTAAAACCAAATATTCTACTATTTGAGTTATAATTTACTTACTGTGTACCAAGCTTCTTGTATTTACTAATTGAGAAAGCATCAATGGTGAGGGCATTCAGTATTATAGCTGGATACAAAATGTATTTCTCAAAGCACTGAAGCCACACATAGAGCCTTTCAAACCACATCAAATGAGCAGCATCTGAAATAGAAATTCAGATAACAGATCATTTCACAAAATTATCAGCATTTTTTGCACTGCAATATCGTAGAAGAAATGAGTTAGCTGACATTAACAATCAACCAACTGATTTATGAAATAACAGAATTCATAATTATTTTGTAATTTGAATTTAGAGAGTATCTGCTTTGCTGCTTATAACTGCACTCATGAGAAACGCTCAGAAATTAAGATGATACATGCTAGATGGTAGTTTCTACATAATCCAGTTACTTAGTCCCTATATCAAATAGCACTTTTAGTGATGCAATGACTCCAGAGAGGCCCTCTCCAACTCCAGCACTGACCTGGTGAATGATCTAGGGAACCTCATTTGAGCTCTGTGCCTCTCCTTCCTCATCTTAGAGTGGCAAAACACTGTTCATTGGACTGCAAAGTATCACTGACCTCACTGATAAATTACATATCCTTTGAGATCTAAAGACTGCAGAATTAACAGGGGCTAGAAACTGCCACTGATGTTTCTTGAAACACTTAAAACAGCCATTGTAAAAGGTATCTGCCAGGATCACATCATTCATGAGTAAAGAATATCTTTTTTTGCAGTAGACTTTTCTAACAACATCAGTGCTTAATATGAGTTTTAAACAAGAACTGAATGTTCAGTGCAATTCAATTCCTATGAGAACTTACTTAGCTGACCTGAGTGCAGAAACACTTGTGTACAGACAAGAATAATGTCTTTATTCTCAACTGAGCTCAGCTAGACAAGGTTATTGGAAAAACAGTGAACGCAAAAGGGCAGAAGTTGGTATTGACTCAGAAATAACAATGCCAGCTACTGAATCTCCAACACTTCACCCTGCAGAAATGAAAACAATTATGTATAGACATCCTACCCTCCCACACACACTTCTTCAATGACAGGCAAAGACAACATGCTGAATCAACAAATTCAAATGTTCTGCAGGCGCAGTTTCGTACTGTACAGGCTCAAAAGAAAGATCGAAAAGCAATCCTTCCAATTTAAATTTAACTCACAGTATCTTAAGTATCTTAAGCTAAGGCAATGCTCTTGCAAAGATCCACCTTCAGAAAACATGATCAACTTCAGTTTCTTGTTTAACATAAGAATATTTTGTCCTATTACCTAAAGACTACCTCCTAGAAGTTCATACACCCAGTGAAATGTCCATTTTGGAATCTAGCTGTTATTATCCATTCCTCTCACCTCCTCCTGAACTACAAATTGCTCTCAGAGCTCCACTTGAGAACTTCATCCAGCTGCCCAAAGCTGAGCTCTGCGTATGAACTCAAGCTTGAATAAAGAGATGTGCATATCAAGTAGACTGAAAAGAAAGTAGCTGCAGGAGCAGAGAGAGATGTGTGCAGACAATGCAGGCAGAAAAAAGAGCTCACATTCAGAGGAGGCCCAGCGAAAGACACAGATGATTTGAAAACGGCTTACATGAATCTGTGGGGTATAAAAGCAGTGGCAGAGAGGAAGGAGATGAAAAAATAGTCTCTAGTGTTTCAGGGTTTCTTTCTCATTCAGTCCTGCACTGGTTTCTACACATCTATTATACCACAAGTTCGTACATCTTGACCTCAGCCTTTCTTCCTGCAGTCAGGCACAACAATGACAAGTAATAAATGAGTCATCTCATAGGGGCACCACGAGAACAGGTCCGATAATTGCTATGCTGTGGAAGGCCCAAAACTTTGAACAGCTCATCCAGAGTCTAGGAAACAAAGCCAGGAATAAACTTGTGGAATTGTCATTACCAGCTGCTTAGTTAATTGCTAGCAGCCATTTTTCTCCCCATAACGCTACACTTGTCAAAAATTAGGAAGCTGAAAATTAAATTCTAGGCAGTAAAATCTCCTCACAGACATCTTGTTTTGCATACTTCTTTCACTGTTCATGCCTGACAACTACAGGATACTGTCCTTTTCCAAGCTTCTCTTTCTGCACAAACAGGGAACCTTTAAGTTTGGCTCTTACATCTTTCTTACAGAGTAGAAGAAAAGGCAGCCTGTCAGACATATCTATCAAAGGGATTACACAACCTTTTCCTCAGCCTGTTTCATCTCAGAACACGATAAAAAGCCTCTGCAGCAGCCTAAGGGTCTGAAATATGTATTTTATTTTTTTTACTCTTGTTTTCTAACACACAACACCAGATACATTGCAATAATACTTAAGCCCCAGAGTGCGGGAATGGGCCACACATAAAATGAGGACTGCAAAAGAAGGAAAAAAGCCTGTTGCCTGCAGCAGGTAGAATGCAAAATGCAGCTGCATCTCAAAGTTGAAGGAAACCCATCTTTAGAGATCAGTCTGGCAGATCTCTACCCTCAGCCTTTTCAAAAGCTGAGTCACTATGTGTAGGAAGACAATGTTTTGTGACAAATGAAAATGGACTTAATCAGGACAAGGGAAAAAAATTCTACAGTATTCTTTTATGACTATGTGAAATAATAAACAATAAAACTTGGGTATTCATCAGAATTAATGATTATCAGGGAGAGGAAGCCCTGAGCAATGTTTTCAGGTGGATTTGATCCTTAATAAGATCTTTAATAAGATCCTTTATATTTCTACTACACTTTCTTTGGCATATTGCAGTAAAGGTTAAGAGGCAACCTTCAATCAAGTCTCTTGGGTACTTTTTTCATACCCAAGCCTTGTTTGGAAAGTAATAGTTTTGAAAAACATCATTTTTTTTTTTTTTTTTTAAGATTGAAATCCTTAATGTATGGTTTTTCAGGGATTGATCTGAACTATTTCGTTGCTTGTTGAAGAACAAACTAAAGACCCTCAGCAGACTGTGTACTCACAATGCTGTTTTCAAACACCTCAGGAACATATACTGAGAATGATTAAGGCACAGGATCCATCAAAAAATGACAAGCAAGATTTTGGCTGGTAGCAAAGGCAAGATGAGAGCTGGGGGTGAGGGGGAAGCTGTGCTTCTCAAAGTACATTAGTTGTTTGTAGAAATAACTGTATCGGAAGAAGAAGTCAGACCCCGGCATGCTAAAATATTTACCAACGCCCACATGTACTAAGGCGCTACCCAATGAAGCCAGGAGACATTGGCAAGAACATATCTTCAAGGAAGCTTCACAGTTCCTTTCAATTTTAATGTACCTTTAAAAGTGCTGTGATGGAAATTAGAACTCTAAGTTGCACTACCCTTGCTGTTTAAATGCTACATAGTTGTATTTCAGAAAGTAGAAAAGATTCTGCCTTAATTTCATCAATCACATAAGTTTTTGAATGATACAAAATGCAAATGTATTAAGCACGAACTATAATGTAGTTATAGTTGCTTTAAACACAGCAAGTAACAGTACTGTAATGTAAAAGCAAAAAGCAGACAATGGCTTATGAAAGGCCACTTAGAGCTGGTAAGATGATTAAGGGACAAGAGCATTTAGTATAGGAGGAGAGGCTGATAGAGCTGGGATTGCTTAGCCTTGAGAAGAGAAGGCTTGGGTGGCTTCTTGTTAATACCTGATTGGGGCATTTTGGGGGTATAAATATCTGATGGAAAGGGCAAAGCTGATGGAGCCAGACTGTTCTCAGTAGTGCCCAGTGACAGGACAAAAGGAAATGGGCACAAACTGAAATTCCATTTCAACGTAAGTAAACAAACCAACCTTTCTTACTGTAAGGATGATCAAATGCTAGAACAGGCTGTCCAGAAAGGTTGTGGGGTCTCCATGCTTAAAGATAATCAAAACTGGACATAGCCCTAAGCAACCTGCTCCAGCTGACCCTGCTCTGAGCACGAGCATTAGACTAGACAGCCTCCAGGGTGCCTGTCCTTCAGTGCAGTGGTCTCAGGAGACAAATTCTACAGGCTCGTGGATTTGCTGGTGATCAGGCAGGGGGCAACAGAAGTGATGGGCTATGCATGCTATTTGAAAGAGGGAAATATAAGCACAATTTATTCTCCCTGCTCTGTCCCTTCTGTATTTTTTATTTTTTTAATTTCAAACCAAGACAAGCTGCAAGTCATTTCATCACTGTTTAGAAAAGACTTTATTACAAACCTCTCACTTCCCGTTGCTGGTGCTCTTTGTTTTTAAGTATGGGGTGGGAGATCCACAGCCAGGGGTGATGCTTGCGAAGCTGAGGAAGTATGTAATGTGTTACAAATCCTACAGTCCATGCTAAAGCAAACAGGACAATGCTGAGAAATGGCTGGGCCAGAAGAGAAAAAAAAGTCATGGTTATAATTTTCAAACAACACTTTTTTATATATATACGTTTTTTTTACATTTTTAACAGTTCCTATTACTTGCATTTTTTTGTGTAAATGATTTTTATTCCTATCTTCAAACTCTCTGACCCCTTGGTGGATATGGATTTTGAAATATGTATTTTGCACACACTGAAAATGTTTTCCTCCCTAACTGCAGAAAAAAAGGCAAGAGATCTGGCTTATTCATTCTATCCACCAGCTCTCATACCATAAAACAGCTGTGGATATGCAGAGCTTTAAGGAATGAGACATTAAAACAGTAACACAGAAATTAATACAAATATCCATAAACTAACTGCCCCGCACATAAAAAACGTTGTAATCACAGAATCACAGAATATGACCAATAAATAACATTTTCACTAACATCTCTTCCCACAGTCTCTGTTCTCTCCAGATAAAGCACCTTGTGGTTTGGCATTAAAGAAATAATACCTTAGACAGGGTGGGGATTAAGAAAACAGGACAGATACACACCCTTAATGATAGAAACACCGTACTGGCACTGACAGCAAATGACAGAACAGCAGCTGCTGTGCAGACAATGAGATCCGATTTCAAGATTTCTTTCTGTGAAAATAATTATTTTATACAAAATTAGCAAGACAATACTATTTTAACCAAATTAAAGGATTCTGTTCTCAATTACTCATAGTCTGCTTTACGATAAAGCTCATCAGCATTCCCTGATACAGACGTATTTTCCCTACTCTGCTTTGCTTTCGGAAACTATTTCTTCACACTCTAAGTTCATCAAAGTAACAACATTTAAATTCATCATGCCTAATTTTAAATTAG
The DNA here is from genome assembly GCF_963264785.1 of Psittacula echo. Classification (NCBI taxonomy): domain Eukaryota; kingdom Metazoa; phylum Chordata; class Aves; order Psittaciformes; family Psittacidae; genus Psittacula; species Psittacula echo. The sequence goes on along the minus strand of NC_137738.1, from coordinate 29,705,049 downwards.
ATTTTTAAATAACATAGTTTTAAAATTGGAGAAACGAAAGCAATACATTTTTATATTGAATCAGACTCTGCTTAAGGAATATAATGTCTACATTATGACTATTTTGGGGAATCAGAATTCTGGTTCTATTTCCTATTTGCAAGCATTAAGATTTCTTCAGATTCAGTTTCTCTTGCTTTACCGAAATGACTCATGCTTTTCTGTAACGTCTTGAGAGACACAAAGTTAATACATTTATTATGTTCTAAAGTGACATGTCCCATTCTCTGATTTTCTGTATCGGAAGCCAAATTTCAGCAGGATTTCATGGACTTCAGTGTCACTGAATGATACCAAAAGGACATGGCTGCCTTTACATAAATATCTAGAACTAGGGTAGGAATCATTTTGTTTCTAAAGATTGGAAAATATCACTGTCTTCCCAGCTTGGCTTTCCTTGTGATTAAAATGTCATTCTCAGTAAACAAATAAACAAGATGGCTTGCAATCTGTGCCATCTTCTGAATTGTACTTCAGAGGTCACCCAAATGTTTTTGTGAGCAAATAAAAACCTTGCCTAAGATTTATGAGAGGGGCATTTAAGCTCAGCACTCAATACTACTGCTAAGTGATCAAATGAGTAACTATTCACAGCCCTTGGTTTAAAAACTGACTTATGCTTTAATTCAAAGACATCTAGAAACTACATATGAAACGCAATGCTTTTGTTAGAGTTAGAAGTTCATCTGATTTCCTGGTGCTGTAAACTAGGCAGTCTTCATGTATCTCATCAGAGAAAAAGAAAAATGAAATAATAATGAGATAGCAAACCTACGAATAAGGGAGATAGAAAGAAAGCAAGCAGAACAAGTGAACAACAGAGGGGTTGTGAATTACAGGGGAAGCTGGTAGCTACCACTATATTTAGGCTGCCTATCACTCCCTGTTATGAAAGATACTTCTTAGTAAAAGGTCACAAGCATCAGCACTTCCACTTACAGCAACAAGCCTTTGAAATTCAGGAGGACTAAAATGCCTTCAGGCTTAAGCAAAGCACATTTTCTCGGGAAACTCCAATCAGGTTTCGCTGAATTCTCAAGCCATCACCATTCTCGTTCCCTTTCCCAGGCTGCTCAGGAGCATGTACCTCCAAAAGAGCAGCACTCCCTCCCCTCCAAGAGCTGTGCCCCCTCCCAACAGCCCTGTATTCCACACAGATTTATAGGTGGGAAGGTGTAGAGCAGAATTAGGTTCTCCTAAGTCTTTCTGACCATCTGTTCAAAACAAGCCGGCCTTGCTCCCCACAACATAAGAGGGATCACAGGAAAGGCCTTCTGAACAAACCTTTGACCCCTGCCTGTCCCCACAGGTCCTCTCCATTCAGTTCAGAGCTTCTCTCACTAGTAAGTTGCGTATCTAACTCAAATGGTTTTACTATGTGAAGCAGTACTGAAAAGCTGTGGTCAAAACCCTGATAAAGATGGGTAAGGGAATTGTTACCAATGTATGTAGTGGAAATAATTATTTTTTTAACCTTTCCAATTTTTAAACACATTGAATACAAACAGTATCTCTACATAAAGCAGTGATATTTAGCTTGTAAAATTCAGGATCTGAGGAAGTTAAACAGCACCAGATTTATATGGCAGTATTTCAGCTCTTTTGTGAATACATATTATGAAAATTCTTTATCAAATATCATTTTCTGCACAGTTGAATCCAACTACTCAATAATTTAAAACAAGCTTATAAGAACAACAAATACATTGTTGTATACATTCCAATATATATTTTCAATACATTCCAATCATATTTTCAAGTTTTTCTGTACAACCAGGGAGGATTACTATTAACATGACTTATTTCTCTTGCAACTAGGTGACTGAAGAAGCTGCCATTTTAAGAAGTACATCAAATATTAAGGATTCAACTGTAAAATCAGCATGGACATTTTTTTGGGAAGCAGCATCCTAACCTTCCATTTTATGCCAGGTCAGCAAAATCTTTAAAAGCTTACTGTCAAAAGAGAATGCATTTCATTGATGATATTGCACACAACTGGTATTTCCCACCTTTCCCATTTTGAGTTAGCAAGTGTTCTTTTTAGGGTGCTCTCACTGCTTTTGACACGTTAACAATCCCATACAGGAAAAGGCCTGTTTTTAAAGCAATGATTATTATTCAAGTATTTAAACCCAAAATTGACATTTTAACTCTGGCAACATCTAAAATGTTTAAAGTATCATATATGCTCAGGCTTGCCCTTTTGCCTTTGCAAAGAACTGCTACAAAATGTAGATGTATTGCTTGGCTGCTGACTTGCACAATGGTCCCCACAGGAGCTCCTTCTTGATGTGGCAGACACTTTCAAACTTCTCACAGAATTTAGGTTTTTTACCTTCTAAAACAAATCTGAGCTATGGTTGCCTCTGTTTCATGTCATGGCACAGTGGTAAGGGCTCCACAGGAAACAGGTGATCCTAGACAGTTATCTCTCTGGCTGAGGGGGATTCAAAGTTACCTTCCAGGAAAAAACCTTGGGCATTCACCTACAGGCTGCTGAGGGTGGAACTGTGGCTTTCACCCTTCCTGCTCCTGCAAAACACAGGATGCAACCCTTTTCTCCATTCTGTAATTTAGACCTAGCTGACCAAAGCAGGATTTTGGATTTCATTCCCAAGGCCAGACACTTACAAACTGAATGTTGAATACCCTACAATGTGATGCTTGAATCCTTCATTGTAATTGGCTCAATGTGGAAAAGTTAAGCTCCAATCACAGTTAAAATCTCTGCAGTGAGAGATAATCACTATTATAATTTGGGTTGAAAGCAGGTGGACTTTTTTCTCCATTTTACTCAAGGAAAAGAAGAAACCCCAAACCAACATCTCTACATTTGATACCTCCATTTTTACAAGCAGAATATACTATAGTGGCACCTTTTTTTAAAAAAATCATTATCATAGAATCACAGAATTATTTAGGTTGGAAAATACCTTTAAAATGACCAAGTCCAACCGTTATTTTCAATTATGCTTTTAGAGCTGTGTACAAATCCTTTTACTAGCTAACTAAATGTTTGTATCAAAGACCAGGAAGAAAGCTGAATTTGACTGTAACACATTAGCACCCTCGGGCCACTGGTTAATCTAGTAATCAGCCATGTGGATGCCTAAAGAAACTAATTATAATGGTAGGAAGCTCCATTCTCAAAGTTGAATGGTCAATTAGCCATCACAGCTGCTTTATAATTCAGGCTTCCAAAGGTGGCAATTCTTACACAGATATTCAAGCAAAGGAAAATAGTAAAGGTAATGCAACTAAACATGAGAGATGCTGTATTTATTATTCTGAACATCAATGCAAAGCCACTACATAATACAACACATTAATTTTCAGTATTAACCTTGTTTGCATTCAGCTCCTTGAGAAGGTGATTTAGTTCTGTATGCTTCAGGATTTCTGATTAAAATGGTTCTTAGTTAAATGGCATGTTATGTAGACCATGGATCTGCGTATAGACCAGGGTAAGGCTGGCTGTTGCATCCTGCCATCTTTTGCCACTATCAAGCAGTTAGGAATACTCTCCTCATAGATGAGTGCTCCAAGAGGAAAAAAATTGGAGCACCACCAGGAACCACACTCAAATAGTGACATCCTGTTTCACCCAATTTCTGAACTGTTTGAAAACTCCCTTGTGGAAGTTCTGGAAGCTATTTAAAATGGGCTTTTAAGAGTGTTACATCCAAAACATGACTGCTGTTGCTGAAGAAAGTCAACAGAGACGGTGGCTTGATTGTTATCCTCAAACTTGAGGCACACACATTTTCTCCTACCTCAATTCTCCCCTACTTGTTCTATTAGCACGGCGCTGTGAGATAGCAGTGGGAGTCTCCTGGCAAACTGGTAAGTGTTTAATTGAGACAGAGGTATCAGATAGCACAGAGGTTAGACAAAGAGCCTATATTAATCAGAAATTGACCTCTCTTTCTTCAGGACATCACCGAGTGTGAAAGAATTAACCCTGCCAATTGACATTGTAAGCAAACACACTTGCTTACAGTTTTTATACAGATTGAGGGAAGCCTGGACAGAGATGTAAAAAAAAAGGTGGCAAAGAACTAATAAGTTCCAGCAACACTGAAGGAAAGAAGCCTCTGTCTAAAAGTATCAGTATGGAGCAAATGTATAAAGCAGAAAAGCACTAATCCCCCAAACCAGGTACATCCTGGAAAGCAAGATGTGCCAGGTATCCCACTTAATTAAGTGCAAAAAAAAAAAAACCACTGGCAAAACATGGCAGGAATGTTTTCACCAGCCATGGTGAAGAGAAGAACTGAAGTCTTTTATCCGGCCAGTCCCACCACAGTCCTCCCTGTGCTTCTGCATCTTCTGCCCCAGTGGCTGAAGGGCCCAAGTACCAAGATCCACATGGTTAACTGTTAGTGTAAGATATTAGATACCTGTCCACATTCCTGACACAAAACCAGGTTGATAGCCTGCAGAACGACTCCATTTTGAAAATACAGCCAGGATCTTATATGAACATTTGTCCGTTCTTTGGTTTTTTTTTTGGTTTCAATGTATTGAAGCCTTGCTCAAGGTTTCCCTCTACACTGTGAAATGCCCTCTGCACTGGACAGCCACAGTAACCACTGCAGTCCACTGGCAAGGCTTCATCTGCAGAACAGATGAGATCAGACCCTGCACTAATACAAGAAGGGCACCATCAGCAAAGGATACAAGTGGGATACAAATACAGTGGGACAGAAGCTTTCATTGCATCTTCCATACAGTGCACAAGCACAAGAAGGGACTGACGATGAATCACGGCAATAACCTACACATCAGAAACACCACAGAATATAGCAAAAACTTTAACATAATTTATTTTTTTTATTATTTTACTAGCTGGACATTCATATTGCACGGTGACCCTGTTGCAAACAGTTTAGTTTGCAAGAAACTTGTAAATACAAGCAACAAGAAATAGATTTATCACTTAATCTTCGGTGGGCCTCATTAGAGTAAGCACTTTAAAATAACATGATACATGGTGGAAAATAACAATCTAAGCAGCAGCTTAGCAAAAAAAAGTAGAAAATATTGGTACTGTGGGATCAACTCATATGCCGACGGTAAGCCATGTAACACCTTATAAAATGTCCAACAAATGATTCAAGATGTACAGGACAGATGTACAGAAGAGATCCCTTTGAAGGGACATATGGAGGCCAGGCCATCTACCACACTAGCAACCTGTATCAGTAGGTACTACAGACTCACAGGTCACGTCTAAGGGTCAAAAAAAGACAGTCTATCTTTCAGGCACTCTTTCAATGTTTCCTGCTTCTGCAGTCATTCAGGAGTTTAAGAATAACTGCCTAGATGGCAAATGTTACATGCAGGCATTAGAGATATGGTCATGGGGAAAGGTTGTCTAACAGCCAGGAAGCAGAACAGTTCATGACTCTAAGAAATGTCAAATACCCCTTAGTACTTCTGGAAAGTCAACACATGAAGATCACATTCCCACATGAAGATCAACCTTCCCTGGGTAGCAGCGAGGATTTTTATATAAAAAGAGATAAAAAGAAAGATGGGTCACTTTGGATGTTTAAGCTGAGTGGGAAATAAACTGATACAAACTTAGAGCTACGTGCCAGACAGTAGGAAATAAACAGCCTGCCGAGCAAAGAAGAAATGATGAGATGGCAATGCTTGGCACCACGCATGTACCTCCCTCTCTCATACTAGTCATACTAGTCAAGTTTCATATGCTTCTTCCACCTCTAGGTGCCAAGTCTGGTCTGTGCTCCACCTGGCTTGGAGGGCATGCAATCAAAAGTACTCCTGGCACAGAAAACGCATTCCTGAAAACCAGATCAACTCCTAGCCCCAGAAAAAGAATGAATAAGGGCTGTTTTAAATACAATTAATCCTGTGGACCAAACCCTGTCCCCCTCCAATGCAGACAAGGAGTTTGGCAGGACTGCTCACTTTCTTAAACGCTTGCTTAAAAAGCGTTTAAAAATGCCTATCTTGTTCACACCAGGTTGCCAGGCTGTAACTATATGCACAGAATCTGCGTTAGCTCTCAGAGTACCAGGATAAGATGCCCCATTCCCCAAGCTCTAAGAGTGCATTTCCCACCAACTGTATTGAGGAATCAATGTTGTCTTTCAAAAGGAAAATGGCAACATTCCCCTTCTCCCTTCCAGCCTCATTGGAAAGAAAGTCTAGAAGAACTTCTCTCAGTTTCTATCTGTGGATTTAAAGGAACAGAATATATATCCTTCCATTTGTTATGATTTTTGCAATTTAAATGTTTAAAAGGTCCCTCAGTGGAGAAAATGGATGGGAGCGAGCTCTGAACAGAAAGTAATGAAAGAAAAGGTCTTACCACTGATTCTCTCATCTTTTCTGGGAGTGGATCTGCTGATGAATCTTCAAATCGTTGACGTAGATAGTGAGGGACATATTTGCATTGAATAAGGGACCTGTTTAAAAAATAAAAATAAAATCTTGGTTAAGATACTTCTGAACATTTCTAATGGATATGAATATACCTGGGGGGCAGAGAAGGAGGAACAGCCTCAGGCTTCCCTCCTCATGTATTCAGTAGCTATCTTGTCTCTGTATCGCTGGAGATTGACACAAACCAGCTCTACCTGTGAACAAAGTAGAACTTTCCTCATCAAAATGTTAAGTAGTCTCAGCAGTCCCAGCAATGTAATTCAGTCATTCAGAGGACTGAGCAGAGAGGGTACTGTTGCATTCATGCCTTTTATTAATGTTTCAATTAAACTGAAACCAATATGGAAGCAGTTTAGACCCACATTAGACAGGCCAAAGAAGGTATTGCTGTATATCCTCAATTCACAATTTACGTGCTACCTCCTCCTCCATCTTAAAGTTTATTCCACAGGCCATCCCTTAAATACTGTTTCCAACCTCCTTAACTCCCTTCAGTTAAGTTCGGAGCTGCTTAAAAAAAAAATAAATCTTAAACCTCCTTTTTTTTAAGGATTATACATTTCTATCATGATTGCACAATAAACATTTGATGATGTTGTATACATATTCTTGATTTTAAGATACTTAACCATTTCAGCTGCCTGAGATTTGATTAAGAATGTTATGAAATTAGTAACCAGATTTAAAAGTTAAAATGGATTTAACAGTTTAAGATTACTTCCTTAAAACAGAAGTTTTAAGGAAAGGCAAGTTTCTGTTTTATTAAAGAAGCTAGTGAACTGGTGTGCCCTTCCTGGGGAGTGGGAGTAAAGAATAGATTTAAAACTACTTCAAAATTGAAAGAGCTCACCACTTCCCTGCTCCTCTGCAATTTATCTGTGTATGTTTTACTTCAAGGCTAAACAAATCTCCCTAATACAGCACACAGCTTACTTCCTTCCCTATCCAAGTTCCATACTGTAACTAACACTCAATGAATTAGATGCCACCTGAAGAGCTGTACCTCAAGACACACACAACACATCTCATGAATCAAAGGAGATAACCCGTAGGATTCTTCACAGGCTCTCTACACTGTTCTAGGGTAAAGGCTGAGCTGTCTGTGAAGCAGAATTCCAGACAGCAATTTGATGCCGGCTGTACAAAACCCACTTGCTTGCTTAATCCCACAGTCATGTTATGTAGATGCCCAGTTCCTTCTGGACAACCCTCATGACAGCCATATAGCACAGTTTCCACACAGGAAAATTCGTATCTGCTGCCCTTGACTATGGATCTACAGGCCTCTCTCATGTCACCTCAACCTGCAGATCACAACGTTAGGACTTCTCCCCTAGATCTCTCGTTTGCAATGTCAGCTCTTAATACACTCTACCTTTCCTCAGCTACCTCTAACAGACTGTGTCTCAGCAGAAAAGGAAGGAGGTAATCTCAGAGAGGCATAGCCGACTGACAGTGACCCTCAGCAAGAGGTGGAATTGAGCCATCTTCCCAGCACACCAAATGTCCTTTCTCCTTGCCACAACACTATCCAATTCACATTCTGCAACACCAAGTAGCCTGAGCACCCTCTCAACAACACCGCTATCCTCCAACATGGCAAGCACACAATTTACTCGAGGATGAAATCTGCTTCAGAGAATTTGGATAGTGCTGTTTGAAAAGCACCAACCATACTGTCAATTCGACTGCAGCACTTCATTTATTTAAAGGACTGATACCCATCAAGCAGACATAGCAAGGAATTTCCATCTCACCACATTACTTTGGGGAGATAATCTCTGTGCTGAAACTAAGCATCACTCTGGCTGTGTGCTATATAGAGTAATCAATAAATAACATTTGCAGGCAACTTACATCAGTACAGATGGGTCACTGCTTTGTCTGCTGAGGTGATAAGAAAGCGCAACTAGCAGACCACAGAAAGCAGAGAACAGTGCTGGAATGTGTTGTGCATCCCAGGGTTCCTGAACAGAAGGACAGAAGGCAGAGCATTTTTAAGTTAGGAATGCAGAGCTTAACAACAACAACAAAATTAAGTAAGCCATATATGCAGTGCTAAATGCACAGCATCTGAATTTGTACACCATCTACCAAGGACTGAAAATCCTTTTTCATATCAAAGTCTATTATTATGAAAAAGACTGAGATTTAGAGGCATGCTTTGTGATCATATTATGTAATTCCTGTATAATCAGCAATTAGCTAGGAAACCACATGAAAGGCAGGTTTTCTCTCCTCTTTGATGAAACACTAGAGGCAAATTCTCATTAAAATGAGATGCAAGGGAAATGAAAAGCACTGTATTTGTCTAAACTCCAAATTGATGTGTAGTTATTTGACCCATGGTCAGATTACATGCAACAAATGTCAGTGTCACCTAAATCAGGCAGTGGGGTACAGATCTGGCACCTCACTCCGAAATCTTTCTGCTGCTTTGTAGGATACATCCAGGCCCTGCCTGAATGATAACAGTGGAGAGGGCTTGCCACCCTACATAACATCCCTGAGCATGGAGAGAAGAGACAATTTACACACTTGCCAGCACACTTTGGGCATAACCAAGATGAGAAACTGTTTCTGGGTGACTGAAACAGTTAAAATTGACCAAAAATAATATGAGAAAAAGGACGAAGTAAGAAACATTTCATTTCTTTCAGGTGCAATAAACACCTAAGACAAACTAATTTCCTTTTAAGGGACAAACACCCAAAGCACTGCAAGATAAGGTTTCATTGGAATTTAACCCTGAGATTCTCATTATCCTAAGAGCAGTATGACAAATGTGAAATTTTAATTCCAAGAATCACTTTCCCTTCAACATACTAATGAACATCACAAAGATGAAAGAGACAAGTTTCTAGTTCTATCAAACAACCCTACTCAAAGCAGTCATCACAAATAAAAGTATTAGGAAAAATCCAGCATCATTTGTCTGACAAGTCAAACTTTGCCATCCAATTTCACTCTTCATTTCATTGTTCCTTGTTTTGGGACCAAATACATTTTTGAGTTAGATTTTCTCATGCATAGTCTCAGATCAGAAATTTTAGGGAGAAAACTAACTGAAGCCAAAATGTTCTGAAAGTGGCTGAATCACAGTGTGTCCAAATATCCACTGCATTTCTAGGGCAACAGATCTGCATACAGATCCACCCAACAGCTTCTAGTGCATGACTGCCCCTTTGCCCTGCAACTTTTTCCCAAAGCAAAATACTGTAAAGAGCCCAGCAATATACCTGGTATTGAAATGTATTCGTAGCCAGTTTGAGAAATCATTCAGCCCTTTTTCTACTGTAAAACTGCACAAGGCTGGTTGCCCATATTAATGTCTCAGGAAGCCTTTAGTTGCATATTTTCTGTATATTAAACACAGCTTCTACAAGGATGCTGGGGAGGGGCTATTCATCAGGGACTGTAGTGACAGGACAAGGGGTAACGGGTTCAAACTTAAACAGGGGAAGTTTAGATTGGATATAAGGAAGAAATTCTTTACTGAGAGGGTGGTGAGGCACTGGAATGGGTTGCCCAGGGAAGTTGTAAATGCTTCATCCTTGGTGGTGTTCAAGGCCAGGTTGGATGAGGCCTTGGGTGACATGGTTTAGTGTGAGGTGTCCCTGCCCATGGCAGGGGGGTTGGAACTAGATGATCTCAAGGTCCTTTTCAACCCTAACTATTCTATGATTCTATGATTTAGCTGGCCTATTCTTCAGTTCCAAAGTGTCATTGTCCCCTCAGAGCTCAGCTGTCTCTGAGCCAGGAAGGCAGGCAGGATAGGCATCAGTACTCGCTATGTGCCTAGAGAGCAGGATTTTCCAGAATAATGCTACACAATGTTGTACAAAAGATGAGAATGAACAAAGGTGTCGTATCTCCAACATCAGGGTGATGTACCCTGCCCCATTTTGTCATTTTCCTCCCCCACTGCCTGGTAGAGCTTTAAATTAAAAAGATGGAAAAAACACAATATAGCTCATAATTGGACAATGATTCTTCTCAGTAGGAAAACAGGAATGACAGGTTTTAGTTTGGGGAGCTGGTATTATCTGTCATACTAGACAGGTAGTTTGACTTCCTACTTTACCTCATTTGGTTGAGGTGACATGTAGTACTTTCATACCAGTTTTGACTTTGATGCAGACACTCACGTAGTCATTTTTAAAACAAGTGAAATGGACTTACAGGATTAAGGATGAAAGTGATGAGTTACAACAGACACAGTGGTCTGGGGGTGACGTTTCATTACAACCACCAAATCTCCTAATCCCAAAATGATCCACTAAAAAAGGAAGATAAAGGTGTCTTTGAACTTTTGCAACTGGTAGAGGTTGGGAGGCAAATGTATTTTGAAAAAGTGGTGATAGTACTTTTCTGTCCTATATTATTTATCCTTTTTGCTTCTTGTCACGAAAGGGCAAAAAAGGCATGTGGTACTATTACCTTTCAAAGATATGCTCAAATAAATCATATGTCCTCCTTCAGAGACAAAAAGTGCTCTGAAAAGAGAACCATTTGTGGTAAGTAGAAATCCTTGATGCTTTTCTTTTTCCTCCTCCCCCCAGACTATTCCTTTCAATTCAACAAAGACTTAACAGATTGCTGCAGTATCAGCATCATTGAAGGTGAAGGTGTTTGCATAGTGGCTGGCTTTTTAAATATGAAGACAAACTCCAGTTGTTCTTCACAAAGCACACACCCCCTCTGATTTTCCACTCTCTCATGATTTTATCACCATCCACATAATGGTTTTGGTTGGAAAGGCCCTTTAAAAGTCATGTAGTACTACCACCCTGCAATCCAACTAATCTTTCTTTGATCTTTTTCTTTACCTCCACACTCCAGCCTCATCATAGGTCTATGTTACTGCTCATATCAAACAATCCACAGGACAGCTGTTGACGGTAACCAATTCAACACGTGATAGTAAATTGAAAGAAATACTGAACATATATGCTCTGAATGAGATTGTAAAAGGGAATCCTCCCCACCCACGAAGGTATGAGAAAACGATAACAACAACTCATTCTCTACAAGGTTAACCATAAACTTAATTATATTACCCTGCATACTCCTTTTCAGTGAACACTAGCAACCAGGAAATAGTAACAATTCATGAGCCTCGTGTTACACTGGTTAGAAACAAATTCTAGGGAGAGATGCCCAACAGCCTTACATTCCCATCACCCACTGAAAACAAAACATTACTCTCCCAGAAGTGCTCCATAAACTTGACAAGTAATAAAGTAACAGACTACAGATATCACTGCCCATTCTGAGCAATATTCTGTGTCTCGCACTCCCGACTGCTATCTGTGACTATATTTTGATTGCTGAAATTTAAAACCCATAAGGATGGGGGACTGATGCAGTGGTATGCATGTGTGCACACACCACCTTACACAACAGGGTCCCGGTCTGTGACTAGGATTCCTCAGCTAGAAAGTAAGATGAGCAACAACTTCAGGCAGGTGCATGGATACTCATATGTCACATAATGGTGAGCTTATCCTAAACAAGAAGTACAGATTTCTACATTTCTATACAGTTCCTGTACAGTGACATACTTCTGTAAGAGTAACCCTGGGCTGCATCAGATTCTGCAAGCATAATTTACTTTTGCTGTTATATCTGGACAATAAGTTCTTATTATACACAGAAAACTAAGAGCATAACTATTGAAGTTATGTCTAAAGTGCAAGCTTGTGGCTGTAAACATCGCTCACTGAAACGTGTCATAGCTGACAACTCTCTCCAAGCTCTTGCATGAACCTCAGGGGTCTCTAAATTGGAAAGTACATAAAATTGATGAGCCTTGCATTCAAAGCCTCCAACAGGGCTGGAAGTATGTTACATGGCAGAAGCAAACCTGTCTAATGGTCCTATACTCTTATTTTTAGTTACTCACACATCCGGGAATTCTGTCTATACCTATGGGTCCATTCACTGCTGTTTAGAAATTCATTTAGGCAGTGTTAGCAGATCGAGGGAGATGCATGCTTGCAATTCTTTCCCATTATAAAACCATAAGACAAAATATTTCAAAATTATTAGTACACAGATGAAGCCTGAATCATTGAAAGCGGGAATCAAGAAGCATTGTTATTCCAATAAATGTGTTTAAAACTCATTAAACGACAAATCAAACTACGTCAATGTGAGCTTAGAATGGTTTAAAATACACACAGGATTTTTAGTAACTGTCCATTGGAACAATAAATAAGAAAAAACTTTAATGGAAATGAGGTAACAATTTTATAAAATATGCACTTACACAGAGCTGGAGGGGGCAGCTGTGCCGCATGTGAACACATCCACATCAGTTTAATTTCTGACCCAAGAGCAAAATCTGAAGTTTTTCCAGGCTGATTAAGACAAACCACAAGTTCCTTCAGCAGTTAAAAATTATATAAATAAATAAAAAATGCTGGATGACAGTCAACTGGTTCTGGATAAATTTCAAATCCAAACCAGCTGACTGGAACAGAAAGCAGATGAGGAGGACTGACTGATTCCAGAAACCTCTGGGGGTGTGCTCTTCTGCTACACTGATGCTCTGGAATGCTACAGACTGATACCAAGATGGATAAATTCCAGACCGAATATTTGAGGAAAAAGTAGGGGGACATACCTGACTTCTTAAAAAAATATGTTTAATATTGGGGCACAGACCACGAAACAGATGGAGCAGGAGACAAAAATCAGCACATAGGCAATTCTAGGCAAGTGAAAAAGATGGCACAGAAGTTCCTGTGTCTCCAATCTGATGGATGTAATAGCAGAAAATAAAAACACCTCCATGAGGAAATAGATATAACCCTTTCATATATCAAAGCTAAGGTGGCTATTAGAGCTTGCAATTTCTGCTCAAGATTACAGGATTGAAGCTGAGATCAGAAATAAAGCCAGGCTGAAGTGAGCACATATAATTTTAAACTGAACTCAGTTACCCACTAGCTTCAAAAGCAAGGTGAAAAATTGCTGGTAATAGATGTAAGAATCCACAGAATGACCAAAAGAAGTGATAAAATCATGTTTAAGATTTAGAACATTTTATTACACAGAAGTAAATTAAAGTTCGTAGAGGACCTGGAAAGAACTGGAATAAGGAGTGAGGATACCATTCAACAGAGGCCTGGGAGACAAAGAATAATATCAAAGACAGCAAGAGAAACTCAAATCTTTGCACTTCAGAAGACATTTCTCTCTTGTCTGAAATCAAGTTCACAGTATTGTTGTATGTAAGGCTAGATAAGCACCTGGTGTGACATCACTTACGGCAGGGATGTGTCATGGGATAAGATGTATGAAGAGATGATTTACAGCTCCTGAAAGCTGTAGCCAAACCACCTTTGCATCACTGGGATAACAGCACTGTAAACCAAAAATATCTCCAGGTGACTTCACCAGAGGGAACAGCTTCTGTTCACCAGCTACCAGACAGTGACTTGAAAATCAGTTTCACTCACAATATGCTCCTTTGACTGACAACTATGATGAACAGTGTCCTGTCCATCCATAAGTCCTCAAGACCTCACACATGTGGACGGAGACTTGGAATTCCAGCTATTTGTATTTGGGTCTTTCTGAAGTTATGATTTTAGATGCAATACTCTGTACTCCCTACTGTGAACCATCCCGGGGTTCTCTTCTTAGTTTGACAGAATTGAACAAAAAGAAAACTGATCAGTGCAGCAGTAGCACCACCAGAGGAGATCCTGACAAACCACAGACACACGGTTCCTCCACACAAGCATCAAGCAAGGGTACAGCTGCTGAGGAGCACCCTGAGGAGGGGAACTGAGCCCTTGACCACAGCAGGTGGGACCCCTTTGCTTCTCAGTCATCTCCAAACAAGTGTCTAAGACACAGAACACAAACACATGTCTTCTCATCATGTAATGAGTTTGCGCCTGGCACTGTAACAGGCTGTCCCTTATTTTAGTTGTGTGGAAAGTACATGTTGGGTCATGTAACACCCTGTGCCCATGAGGCGAGCAGTATGCAGCAGCTCCCCAAAACACACCATATGCTTCTGATAAAGTCCTGTGACGGGACATGTGAGTAGTCTGACACATGATCCAACCTGCATGTTCACTGCTAGCACAAGACTGGAGATCTGTCCATCCTCTTGTGTATTTTATTTAAGACAGAAACAGTTCTGGTCAGGTGATGGCAAAGATGCTGCAAGGTCATTCAGAAAGAGAGCGCTGCCAGATGAATTCATTCGGCACACCAAATTTTGTCTGCAGATCATAGGATGAACTTTCAATCGAGAATACTGTAGAACAATTTTCCTCAGGCAGCTTATCTGAACAAAAATCAATGACAATTATTAAGTTAAACTAATGTTATGTCTACACTGTAGCTGTTTTTTCACAGAGACTCTCAGCTGGTTTTGTACAACATAATTCACCAGAAAAATCAGTCTAGACAAGACATGGGATTTCAGCACAGGCCTATTTGTCTCAATTCTCAGAGTTTATATTCACACGCTGAAAGTTAACTCTAGTACTTGCACTGTTTTGTGAACATACCCCAAAACAATTGCTCAATTCTTACTTTTTAATTTTTCTAAAATAGGAGATGTAGAGCAAAGAATTGATGTGAATTTGCAACTCTAAAACCATTTTGAAATCTGACTGCAACTAAATAAACTATTGTATGTACGTTGTGTAGTTTCTGTTCTAAAAATAAAGAAGAAAAAGTCACTTAAGAACACAGATCTATTATGAAATTAACAGTGTGCATTTATTTTAATAAAAAATAAAACTATGTGGTAAATTAATTATTCTTTTAATGAGCTTCTTCGGGAATAGTATCTTTCCTTTTGAAATAATTACTGTACACAGAAAAATAAGGCTTGGCTATTTCACCCTGCAAGATAATAATTAGAACACAAGAGCCACTTACAGAAGGAAAAAGTCAAGCCTGATACTGCTGAAATGGGACTTCAGCCTAGGCATTTGATGTGAGCAATTGTTCACCAGCAAAGCACACAACCACTTTGAGATCCATTCTACTCCACAATTTATTTCAGGAAATAGAACTCTGCCAGTTACACCTGCTGAGCTATAAGATTCTGCCAATAAACAGAGTTTATATTTGAGGATGCTGCATTTCAGCCAAGAAATAAGCTTTGCAACTCAAAAATCCTCTGCCAGAGAAGCTTTCCCGCTCCTGAGTCATTTTGATTGTGATGATTTTTTTGACCTCCATAAATATTGAAAAGTTTGCTCTGTTGGTTTTGACAAACTGACTAAAAGTGAAAAGAGAAAAATAACAACAAAAGAACAACTGTAAAGTGCAAGTGCAGAAGATATGCCATTTCTATCTTAAAGAAAACCACATAATTATCACTGTTGTGCAAACACCTCAGTGAAACAGGCTATAGCATTTGGTCAGTTTTGAGTTAAACTCTGCAATTTCTAGTGCACCAAAAATCCAAACCTTCATTTCATTCATGAGATGTTGTTGCTTACTACATATCAAAACAGTTCTAGTTTCTTACAGGGGCACTAGATCACCTTTCACAGTGGTCCCTATTCAGGATCATATTTTTCTGTTACATGTAAGTGAATTCCTACTCCCCCTCTGCCAACCAAAGAATTGTTCTCTTGCACTGTTTTAGACAACAGTCCAAAATGAAGAAAAATATCTCTGGACCTGACTGAAAAACACAGAGGGATAATAGAAGTGCTTATTTCATAGCTTCGAGAAGAAAAAAGTGTATGACATTTCAAGCACCCTAGTAGACTGAGATTATGAGCTGAAGCAAGTGGAATCGTCTTTACATGCTTTAAATTAACCTCCTCAGAAGTGCCTTCACAAGAACAGTGCCATAAAAATTCAAATTAACTGTAATTTCTGTGTAAACAGAAAGTCTGCACTTAATATTGGTAATTTACAACAGATATCTTGTAAATCTTTCACAGCACTCTACAACTTCAGGGTAGCATTAAAAGCATATTTCTAAGCAGTTTGAAGACTAATCCACGAGAAGACTGCTTATCTACAAAGCCACCTGCATGCTGTAATTTCAAGTATTATACCGAGAAAGGAGAGTGAACAATACTCTAAGTGGTGGGTTTTTTAGCACTCTTTACAAAGCTATTTCTTAAAATATCCATCACACAGCTTCCCTACCCTCAACTATTGCCCTCTGCTAAACTTAGCAGGGGATAAAATGGCCATATCAGATATTTGCCTGTTGAACTCAGGTTTAATTCAATTCCTTCCTTCCATAAAGCTCTTTCCATTTTTTTCATTGCTTCTTCCCCCATCATAGATTTTTCTCACTCTGTTCATCCTTACAGAGTCACCTTCACCATCTCAGCTGCCACTTTCCAAATCACTAATATAACAAAACAAAACAAAAAAAAGCATAGTTTTCCAAAACTAGCTACTTTTAGAAACTGCATCAGAAGCAGCCACCTGGGTCAAGTGAAACTAGTATAACTGATCTACTGGGTCAGCCTGACAACCAGAGATTCCCTGGGAGTACACAACATGTTCAAAGACATTTAAAGTGTCTTAATGGAGCACTGCTCACTAACAGAGTTGTCATAATTTATTGTGTATGGACTCAAGCCACCCAAGGGCAAGATTAAATGGTGGCTTAACATGTTTTACCTTACTGCTGGGAGTGGTTAAGAACACATGCACAGCCAGCTCTGATCATTTGTGAGAGACCATTAAGGCATTATAATCACAGTATCACAGTACCACAGTATGCTAGAGATTGGAAGGGACCTCAAAAGATCATCTAGTCCAATCCCCCTGCCAGAGCAGGAACACCTAGATGAGGTTACACAGGAATGTGTCCAGGCGGGTTTTGAATGTCTCCAGAGAAGGAGACTCCACAACCCTCCTGGGCAGCCTGTTCCAGTGTTCCGTCACCCTCACTGAGAAGAAGTTTCTTCTCAAGTTTAAGTGGAACCTCTTGTGTTCCAGTTTGTACCCATTACCCCTTGTCCTATCATTGTTTGCCACCGAGAAGAGCCTGGCTCCATCCTCGTGACACTCCCCCTTTATATATTTATATACACTAATAAGGTCCCCCCGCAGTCTCCTCCAAACTATAGAGACCCAGCTCCCTCAGCCTTTCCTCATAAGGGAGATGCTCCACTCCCTTAATCATCTTAGTTGCCCTGCGCTGGACTCTCTCCAGCAGGTCCCTGTCCTTCTTGAACTGAGGGGCCCAGAACTGGACACAATATTCCAGATGCGGTCTCACCAGGGCAGAGTAGAGGGGAAGGAGGACCTCTCTCAACCTACTGACCACCCCCCTTCTAATACACCCCAGGATGCCATTGGCCTTCTTGGCCACAAGGGCACAGTGTTGGCTCATGGTCATCCTGCCGTCCACTAGGACCCCCAGGTCCCTCTCCCCTACACTACTCTCTAACAGGTCGTTCCCCAACCTATATTGGAACCTGGGGTTGTTCCTGCCCAGATGCAGGACTCTACACTTTCCCTTGTTATATTTCATCAAGTTATTCCCTGCCCAACTCTCCAGCCTGTCCAGGTCTCACTCTGATTTAAAGTCCCTATTCGAAATTTTAAGTGGAAAATAATTCAAAACCGTTGTAGAAATGCTTATATTCCTTAAAGAATTCCCTGAAAGAAACATCTAATCACCCCTCTCGTCTATGTAAATTTCCAGCCTGGGTGTCAACATGATACATCTTTGGCTGTTGTAGAACCTCATACTGGGATCTCTGTGTGTGCTGTGTATGCGTAGCACCACAAAGCAACCTCTCATATATGCCCACAAGATGTCAAAAGCTGCTTGTAAATGACTGCACATCCTGACGCAGCCCTGCACAGGCACTGATAGCATCTAGCCTGTAATGAAACACTGTCAAAAAACTGTCCCTTAAAGGATAAACTCTATCCCTAGTCTAAGATGAAATTCTGCTCTAACTGTGGTCACTGGGAATTTTACAGCAGACTTGCAGGCAGCCAAAATTTTATTGCTATTAATTTTGTCAGCATATAGACCCAAAGCACACCTCCATCCTGAGCACCATACACAACTTAGTCTCTACATCTGAAGGCTACAATGAAGTAAAAGGCGACCAGAGTGGGGCAACTAACTTAGCTACCCCTGTGAGAGCAGCTGTTTTACAAGTTGACACTAGAAAGGCTGGGACTCTTCAGATTAAAGAGAAAATGGCTGGCAGAGAGGGGATATGACTGATGCCTACAAAACCGTGAAGGCAGCGGATATGGTGAATGTAGAACAGCTCTTCCACAACTGCGGCAATACTTGGCATATGGAAGGCTTAGTGAAATTAGCAGATCAGTTTAAAATCAATGAAGGACAGTGCTGCTTCACACAGAACACACAGAACATCTGGAATTTGTTGGCACAAAACTGTGGAGACAGACAGGACCAGCACATTCAGGAAAGTACTTGGCAAATTCATAGATAACAAGTCCACAGATACCAACTGAAATAAGCACGGACACAGTCTCCAACGTCCCTAATCCAACAGTTGTGGATACTGGTGGAACATTAGGGAAAAGAGTGGCAGTCATCTGGCTTGCATTAAGTTTCTAAATTGCATTCCCCTGTGGATGTAGACACATTACTAGTTCAGATGGTCCACTGGTCTGCCCAAGGTGGACATTTAATTTCTGAGACATACTGTTATAAAGCAACCACGAATCATAGAACGGTTAGGGTTGGAAAGGACACTACACCATGTCACTCAAGGCTCTGTCCATCCTGGCCTTGAACATCACCAGGGATGGAGCATTCACAACTTCTTTGGGCAACCTGTTCCAATGCCTCACCACCCTCACAGTAAAGAGCTTCCTCCTCATACCTAACCTGAACTTCCCCTGTTTAAGTTTAAACCCATTACCCCTTCTCCTGTCACTACAGTCCCTAATGAAGAGTCCCTTCCCAGCATCCTTATAGGATACTGGAAGGCTGCTATGAGGTCTCCACGCAGCCTTCTCTTCTTCAGGTTGAAAAGCCCCAACTTTCTCAGCCTATCTTCATACAGGATGTGCTCCAGTCCCCTGATCATCCTCGTGGCTCTCCTCTGGACTTGCTCCAACAGCTCCATGTCCTTCTTATGTTGAGGACACCAGAACTGCACACAGTACTCCAAGTGGGGTCTCACAAAAATTAACAAATCCAGCCTGGCTTATACTGGTCACTTGGAGTTGCAGCTTTTTTAAGCCAAGGCTGCCGTTACTCTTTGTAGGGGAAATTGAATGGATCGTTTCAGGCTGATTTATCTAAGTGGCACACAGTCACAGGTATTAGATGCATTCACTCCAGTATTGCTACTACAGTTTCAGTTTATTTCAGTGTAGTCAATAGGCAGAACTTAAAGCATGGCTTGTAAAGCCTATTTTGATAAACAACGACAATGTAGCACCTAACAATGCTGGTCTCCCTCGATTATATGAATTAAGCTTGAAGTTTTGAATTTTTACAGTGTTTTCCTGGCTTACCTTTACTGCACTGAAGCAGAAAGCATATAGAACAATCAGAACCACAAAGCTTCGGGAAATGCTGTATAGTGCAGATACGAACCCAGCAGCAGCTGAAATATAGACATTACAAGCGAGTTAATTTCTTCCTAAATAAGAAAATGCAATCAAAATAAAAAAAGGAAACAGCTCTTGCATCACAAGAGGTATAGAGATTACGACCAGGAATAATAAAGCTGGTTGTTGAGAGAATACCTTGAATACCCTAAATAAGCTCACTAAAGTGTTTACAGAAAAGACTGAAAGCCAGGTGCCACTGTACCCCATGTGTTTTCCATTGACCTGAGGTCCTACACTATTGCTTTTTGTACTGAACATTGTTTTGCTAAAATACCAGTATATGTCTTCATATTGCTACCAAGGAGGAATGAAGTGATCTACAAAATGGCAATTTTACAGTCAAATTCTATGTAAAGTTTTCCTCCTTCCCTTTGCTCTCCTGAGACACAGGCTCTAATATCATATAAAAGCATCCTAACTTGCTTGGTGAACCATGATTTGCACCATATTAAGCTACATAAACAAACTTAAAGGGAGAGAGAAGGATGCCAGCTGATCTCTTGCTATAACCTCCTTTGAGAGCTTCCAAAAGCAGGGTAGGAAATGCTGTCAGACAGGAGTTCAGCAGTCTCAACAACAGAGACAAAAGGGCTGCAAAACCATTCTCTAATTAGGATTCAACATACACTGGAATCATCATTGCTGATAGGATGAGGACTTTATCCAACATGATACTTCCTCCAGGTAAGATATGGTATTCAAGACAAAAAGCAAAGAACACCCATATCATCTGTAATAGTTTTAACCACTTGCCAAAGGCTATGTCTACAGTAGCAAGCAGAATGATGCAGTAAGCAAGGGTCTGTGGGATTAAAAATGCTGAGAACATCATATCCATGATAAACATGCTTGAGCTGCCTTACTGCAGAATGTCTCTAGTTAGGTTGCACAGACTGTATGCTCGTTAGTGTTTGGAGTGTAGTAGGTGCACCCTTACAGTGCACCTTTCTTTTGAGCTTCATCCAAGTGGAATCTGGTTTGCATACTCTAACACCATTCCATGGTGCAAAACATGTGGTAAGTGAGAACAAGGATGAAGTCTGTTTCTGATCCAAGCAAAGATGACAGTGGAGATGCACCCCAACCTTCTCTGTTACTTAAGTTATAATGAAAACCAAAAACCTCTACTACCAACAAAAAAATCCTATGCATCATTTCTCGTGGGCCTTGTTTAATCTCTGACTGAAATAACACCAGATAAAAATATCACACATCCAATATCTTGTGAACATACCTCACTATGGAACAATGCATTTTTTTATTATTTTATTTTTTAAATGGAGTTTTAACAAAAAAAAAAAAAAAAAAAAAAGTTTTTTGGGTTTTGTCAGTATAGTAAAGATTCACAGCAGACATGCCAGGAAAGAGCTCTTCAATATCAAACACATTCTGCAGCCTATAGCACAACTTGCATGCGACTTTTCAAAAGAAAGAAAGAAATCAAATTGGGGGGCTCTTATGAGTATGTTACATGAATACCATTAGCTGTTTGAGCTTTTAACATGCACTGTACTTTAAAACATGCAATAATATACTCCAGTCTAAGTTTATAAACCCAGAAAGGGATAGCTCAGGCTGCAACTGGGTACTTACCAGAACCACCAAAAAGCAACATGTCTACTTGTTCCAAAAGATATATACAAAAGGTGTTGATTTGAGGGAAAAGACCAAGAAGAGAAATTGCAGGAAAGCAATACAAAAACACTAAAGAAAAAAAAAGATGTATGTTAGAGCACAGTCATACATCACAATGGATGGAGTACAGAAACACGCATCATATCAGAATGAAAAATTGTTGCAATAAATTCTGAAGATTATTCAAGAGAACATATCTCAACCCTAACTGCAATGATTACACTTCCCTTCTCATGCATTCAAAATAAATTATGATATTACATGTAAGAAACTAAAGCTCAGAGGTTAACTTTAAGCTTTATTTTGGATAAAACCCATGGGAAAAAAAAAAATAGCATTACATAGCCCCCTTACTGCTTCTCATACACTTTCAAAGTTGTATTTGTTCTATCTAAAGAACAGAAATTTAAATTTGCAGACTTTGGAACTTCCACCTTGAATCTGTGTTGCTTCAAGCACAGGTGTAACAATTCAGTATAAACAAACAAAAAGTATTTTCATGGCTAAGATCTGAAGTATCTTGACTATCACAGTATCCTGCCTCTGCCAGCAATCAATGGAGAACACTTAATGCAGCATGTAAAAATGGGACAAACCTATAGTGAAACTTCTCCAGAACAGTTCCCCGGCTTCTAAACAGGATAAACCTTGACTTGGCAGTAGTGAAAGAGCATTAAAATCAGTAGAGAAACCCAGTCTGACATCTTTACATAGTTCCTTTCTAAATAGAAGTGCTAATTTAAATGGCTGCTTTATGGAAAAGCAGGAGTCATAATTCAGGTAGGTGTGCTACTAGTCATGTTCTGTTTGTTTCCAACTACTCCTCCTTCCCATCCATCTAATCTCAGCTCCACCCTACAAAATGCTACACACAGTTGTCTAGCAAAGCATCTAAATGCACCCTTGACCCAAGTCTCCAATACTGTTGACTTTCAAGGACACATACACACATTTAACCATATTCTTACTGCTTAACTGTACTAGTACCAGCATGTTCTGCGTGGTGAAGGAAAGAGAAGTGTGTCAGCCACCCTTCCTTGTAAACAAGTATGTATTAGTTTACATGCCAGGAAGACTGCAGTTTCCTTCTATTCATTCTCATAAAAAGCAAATTAAACAAATCACTAGTACAATTTATTCCCCTTCCCACTCCAGCTGAATTTTAAGAAGGCAACAATAGTATTTGTGTTCTTTGTTGAATGCCAATTTCACATTTAATCCCAGCTCCTCTTACTAATGCATCTTGTGCTAAAATAAAACAATACACCAACTTTGATCTGACAGCTTTTCTCTTTATCATATTGTACACTACTGATATCTAACATTGTAAATCTTGCTGAGGAAGTCAAACACGGGAGGAAAAAATGACATACTCAAGTGTTAAACCCAGACAGGTCTCACTTAAATATACTTGAATTCACAATGCACCCTTCAGCATGACTTCCTGCAGCTGGCACAAACTATACATACATGAGCATGAGGAAACACCGTCTTCTCAATCTTTCACATGGAAATGCTATTATTAATCTCCTTTACTAATCTGTTCTTATTTTAGATATTCCACCAAGCCAAGCAATGACCACTCCTGAAGACAGACAATCAGGCATGTCAGCAAAGTGACCAGAAGGCCACGTGGTTTCACCATGGGATCAGCTATCCCCTAAGCCTTACTCCTGAAATTCATAGAAGGTCTTGTTCCTTGGAAAAAGGACTTGCAGAGCTCATCTTAGACTACTGACTGCCTTTGCTCTAGCAACCTCAGAGAAAGCTGAATAAGGGCAGGGAAAGGAAGGACAAGACCAGAGACACTGTCCTCTCAATAGACGAAAATATATAGGGGTGAATGTGAACTAGGGAAAAGTTGTTTCACTGCAGTAATGTCCTCACCTCACCCTCTCTCTATTAATACCTTGAATAATTCTACCAACTTCTTTAGCTAAGGTAGCTTTGTTTATCTCATCCTGCACAAAGAGCATACCAGAGAGGAAAACAAACAGTTGTCACTGACAAAAGGATTGAATTTAGGAGTAGTACTTTCCCTTGTGGCAAGCAGATGATAAAAGTAACTAATTAGTTGGAATTGCATTATGAATTCCAGAGAGAATTTGTTTAAACATCACACATTGCCATACAGAAAAAAACACCTTATAAAGCTGAACCACTAAGTGATGCTTATGTGAGCTGCTGGCATTTAACATTGCAGTTTGAAGGTTTCCTCTAAAAAAGTAGCTACTAGGTAAGTGTAGTAGGGAAACACAAGTTTTGACTTCAGAAATTTTGAGTCAGGACATTAGAATGGAAATTCAGTGGCAATGTCAGTGCAAGCATTTTAGAAATTTAAATAATTTTTTTTTAATGTCTATCTGGGTACTAGTCCATTTGCTGTGTAAAAATAAGAACTTTTTCACAGGATGGTGTGTGGGGGAAGTATTATTTCAGTGAGAAATAGTCTCCTTGTTCTCTGCCTCCTGAACATACCATAGATAACACTCTTAGAGGCTTTCTTCCGCTGACAGAAACCCTATCATTGCTGAAAGTAGCTGGCAGAGGACTTGCTATCACAAAATTTTGCCACCATCTCATACTTACTCTTCTGAAGTGTCTGCCAAATAATTTCACTTGCCTGTCTAATGCTTAAATGGTTTCACCACAAAAACTCTCACAGACTGAGTGGGTAACTACTTTTGTCACTAACCTCACCTTTAGCACCCAGGGAGTAAGGTTGGCTCTGTGTGTGCCCTTACTTGCATTATATATGTTAATCTAGCAAAAAGATCAACTGAAATAAGGAACTCAAGATGAAAACTATAGTTGGAATGAATTAAAGCTGTGATTCCCCAACCAATATAAATCAATAGCAGAACCACCATCAATTTAAAATAAAACAGAATCAGATCCTAAATAGATTACTTGCCAAGAAATTGACTTGTTAAAAGCCCTATCTCTTAATTAGGTCACACATCTAACAAATTTTCACTAATTTTTTATAACCTGTTTTAAGGCTTTTATTATAGTATGCCATGCAGCATCACACTAGTTCCTTTCTATCACTTTAGCTTCTTACTGTATGTCATAGACACCTGAAACAGGAGACTTTTTCCTTTCCTCAGTATTTGTAATGTATTATCAAAAATCCTCTGATTTCTCAACATATCAAGTCTGAATACTACAATAAATTATGAGTAAAATATAAATTAAAAGGTCACTATATGATGACAGAACAATACAGAGAAACCAAAAATATCCAGAAGATAGGTAAAACTGCAAAACAATAGCAACACTTCATTGGTATTCAGTGGGGTGAACTTCCCTCCTGATTTTATTGCGCAAAACAAATACTTCCATACTTTCAGTGCCTAAGTGAATCTATTCTCAGTGCAGCAAGGTGCTGGAGGACGCCAGACTGCCATGGCTTAAAGAAGCATCTGCACTGTGAGCACCTGCAAGGATTCACGGCAGCCAGAAGCTGGGACTCCCATAGAGACAAAGCAAGGGCTAGCCAAAGCGCAGCACCAAACACCACTTGAAGAAATACACCATGACAAAATAAGAACCGGGGACAAGCAAAGGGTAATGGTTTCTTCCCCCCCTCTTGCTGAACAGATACCAGATGGGGACATGAGCCTGTATTTCCTTTCTCCCCTATGCTTTCCAGGCTGTTTGAAGAACCTGCTCTGCTATCACTGCCAAGGCCCCCCAAAATTAGCCCATTTATAACCACACTGTTTTCTTATAGTGGTTGCTATAGTTCTTCATTTATCTCTATCCCAAGTGTCATTTAAGATTCCTGTTGAATTATTTATCAGCATTTTTACCGTTCACCTTTGACAGGCAGGGAAAATAATATGTAAGAAGAAACTTTAATGAGACCAAAGGAAAATAATGAAAGAAGCTAATGAAAATAAGTGAGCTGCATGTCTTCATTATTCCCCTGTTTCTGGTGAGAAGGATTGGGAGTCAATGAACCCATATAAAGGACCAGAAGCCTTTCCTTAAAATTGTATGCCTTCCAGGCAGTAATCGCCTGACTTGAGTACAGCAAAAAGTACAACAGTCACAGGTGAACAAAGACCTCAAAGGTCATACACTTAATACCACAAAGTTTTTCCTCTACTACAGTAGGCTTTCCTGGTTCCAAATTCACAAAGCAACAGGTCATCTTTGGCACGCTAAGACGCAGGGAAGTTTTCATAACTTCTAATGTAAACTTAAACTTTTCTACTTCATACCTAACAGTGTGGCACTACTTGAACTGAGTCCAGTTCAGCACTTGTATCTGTAACACAACTACAGCAGCATTACAGTTACAGACTGCAAGTGTGTTACAGGGAGAAGTGTCCTGATAGAATGGGGTATTTCCAGTTGTGGCCACTCCAAATTAGTGCCAAAGGATCATCAGTCCCATTTTAGGGCAATATCTGAACATCCTCAGCCACCACAGAACATAATTCCAGAAGGAAAAGCTCCTGTGAAGTGGCTGCTCCATACTAACACACCACAAGGACAGCAAGATTAAATTAAATCTAGAAAAAGCGTGTTCCTTATGAATGGAAGTCTGTCCATTTGAGGACTTGGCATGGATTAGCTTCTAGGCATTACATTTAAAACTCAGCTTATTCCACAGTAACTGCTCTGCACAGAAAAGCCTTTACAAAGATTAACTGCATTTCACAGATGATGTCTTTTGCTAATAACATCAGTGACTTTTAGTTTTCTATAGAGACTTGTCTATGAGTCTCATTTCATTAAGAACTCCTTTTACATAAGGGAAGGTTGCCAGGTGTCCCTCGACCCCCTCATCTTAAGTCATTCCAAATGTTTCTATCAATTTGACTTAGAGTTGTGCCTCCACAATGTGCGTTTGATTGCCAGCGTGGGAAAACACAGACTTCCCTGGCTAACACTCAATTAATTTTTACAGTTCTAGGAAAAATATTGACTCACCTATTACATGGTCTCTGGCTGACTGGAGAGATCTAGGCGAAAAGAGCTTCAAGCCATACATTGTATAAACTGGAGGATTTGTGTCCTTAGATCCAGCATCTAGCAGCAAAATAAGGCCACATAATATACAAAAATATACAGGTCTGCTGTAGATTATGATTTTATTGTGCCCCTAGAAAAAGAAAAAAAAGTAAAAGAAAGAAGTGTTTGAATTTTGTATTCATTCACCTACTGCATGCACTGCACTGAACTGGAGAGACGGGCAGGAGTAAGAAAAATATTTTAAAGACTTATACACACTAATTAATAAGAAGAATGTTACAAGGTATTTTATCTTCTCCAGAGGATTTTCAAAAGGCACAAAAATCAGTTAAGACTAATTCCAGCAATCATTTATGCTTTTGAAAAAATTTAACTTTCTGGACCTTTCCAAACACACTAATTGCAGAAGTAGTAATTTTCTGTAGAGAAATAAACCTGCAATCTGCTTGAACATCCATATTATTTTTATTTTAATGAATGTTTACTCAGGTAGCTTGGCCTTTTTGTCCTTTTTCTTTTTTTTTTTAATGAAATCAAAATTAATTTTTAATTGCATCCTGGGAACTAAAAATACAGTAGAGCACCTCCAACGTGCATTGTGCACCATGGAGATTCATTTTTTGCACCAGTACAGTTCAATTTTTTTTCTGTTGATTTGAATCACTTGACTACAAATCAGTGTCCCTCCTGGAGGGGGCTGACACATCAGCAATTTCTGATCTGTCTCTCATGCAGCGCTTTGAAATGATGATCCAAAAGAATTAATATACAGAAGGATCCTTATCTTATGTCTTTCATACACATCTCTCACATGATTGATTTGTGCTAATCCTACAAAACACTGCTGTGGGGCTGTGGGCCATGGAGAATAACAGACATTTAAGAAAAATCTTCATAGTTCTCCTGGTAAAGAAGACATTTTAAGTGCTGAAGAGTCAAAAGATTCCTTGAGTATGAAAGGCCAGGAGCAAAGTGACAAAGATTCAAGTTCACCTTGCATAAGGCTGCTGTATTCTTAATTCTAACATGTAATTTAAGTGAGTATAATAAAATATATTTCTTTTTTGAGTCTTACTGATCTGTATTTGTTTGGCTGCCAGCCAAGCTCGAAAGTTAGCATTGCTTTTAACTGATCTATTCTCTCTTTTGGGATCAATCAGTTAACAAGGTGGCAGATTAGTGGGCTAATACTGTATCTCACATCCACGGAATATGAATCAAGTCAGACTGACAAATCCTAGCTGTTCAATCAGAGTTTAAATTTCAAAATGCCTTTTTTCCATTATTTTAAAATAGGACACATGTCCATGAAATAATCGAAGGAAGTTCATAAGGACAAGGACAAAAACCAAAAATATTACTTTCTGGCTGGTTTCAAACTTCAGTTCATATATCTTAAATAGGAGATGTACCTTAGGAAAAGAAACCAGTAAACACTGCATCTAAACAATTGCTTAATGATTTATATCCTGATGTGCACACCAGGCCAAAGTCTTTTATCATGATGCTACATTCCTGTCTTGTCTTTTGAACTATGGAGCCCAGGTTTTATCTTTGCCTGGTAATTATTTGAAGGCTGTTGAGTAAGATGGAGTTGACTAAATCCAGAGGTTTAGCTCCATGCACCTTTCAGTTCCAAGCAGTACACTGACATGCTCAGTTATGTTTATAGTGTATATTTAACTCTTACTTCTAAAGTAGTTCATGGAGCGCTGGGTGAAGAACTGGCTGAAAGGCAGAGTGCAAAGGGTTGCAGTAAATGGGGCTATACCTGGCTGGCGACCACTCACCAGCGGCGCTCCTCAGGGCTTAATCTGAGGACCTGTTCTGTTCAATTTATCAACCAAATATTTTTTATCAACCATCTGGATGCATGAGTTGAATACACCATTAGCAAGCTTGCTGTTGACACTAAACTGGGAGGTGCTGTTGACTCTTGACGGACAGGAAGCCTTGTAGGGGTATCTAGACAGATTGGAGCATTAGGCTGTGATCAATGGGATGAAATCTAGCACGTCGAAATCCCAGATTCTGCACCTAGGACAGAATAAGGCTGGGCACATGCATTAAACTGGGAGATGAGTGGCTAGAGAGCAGTCCTGCAGAAAGGGATCTGGGGTACTGGTCAGCAGCAGGCTCAGTGTGAGCCAGCATTCTGCCCCAGCAGCCAAGAGGGCAAACTGCATCCTGGGGTGCACCAACACAGCACAAATAGCCAGTCAGAAGAGGTGGTGATCCCACTGTACTCAGCATTGGTGTGGCCTCACCTTGAGCACTATGTGCACTTCTGGGGCCCACAATTTAAGAAGGATGTGAAGGTCCTTGAATGTGCCCAGAGGAGGGCAACAGAGCTGGCGCTTAGCTGAGGACTTTGGGCTTGTCTAGTTTGGAGAGGAGGAAGCTGAGGGATGAGCTCATTGCTCTCTACAGCTTCCAGAGGAGAGGAAGTGGAGACTGAGGCGCTGATCTCTTCTTCCTGGGATCCAGAGAGAGGACACATGGGAATGGTTCAAAGCTGCACCAGGAGAGGTTTAGACTGCATTTCTTTACCGAGAGAGCAGTCAAACACCAGAACAGGCTTCCTAAAGAAGAGATCAATGCCCCAGGTCTGTCAGTGTTTAAGAGGCATTTGGACAATGCCTTTAACACACTTCAACTTTCTGTCAGCCCTGACTTGATCAGGCAGTTGGAATGGATGATCATCTCTTCCACTCTGTTCTATTACATACTAATTAAATCACACTTACCATGCTAACATCAATAATGCTTGTTAGGATTGAGGAAGAAGCTTTCAAAGGCTGTCTGAACATAGGAAAATGTGAGCAAATATAAGCTTCCCTATTTTTCAGGTTGCAGTGGGGAATGAGACAGAATCCTGAACAAGAAATCTTGATAGATCTGTTGATCTATCAGATCAACAGAAGCAAAGCAGTGCAGCAGCAATGCACCCAGAAGGACACTGGCTGCACAGCTGTCACACTGCTTGGGGTGTGCTGAAGCTGAATGAGCTTCCCAGAGCACAACAAATACTCCAGTACTCACATCTGGGGAACAGGCAACACAAGAAAGAGGAATGGTTGCGGGTATTAGTGTTGTATTACAGTGGTATCTACATCCATTGTGTGAGTGGATAATTTGAGACAAGATTAGTTTGAGGCTGGCAGTGCACACCTTGGAGAAAGGGAATCACTGGGATGGTGCATCACCTCCTGAAACCCACAGCCAGTGGATGGACATTACATTTCCTCTTTCCAAGGCTTTAGAAACAAAGGGAAAGCAGTGAAGCTCTCTTGTGCCTTCCGCTGACAGGCCGAGCTAGGCAGTCCTTCACCAAAATGGGCATGTGGCAGTGCAACTTAAGATATTATAGATGCTAAAGGCTTGTTTTGACATGCAAATTTTGACATGCAAACCAGATTTCATCTTGGTGAAACTACTACGCTCTGCCTTCCTCAGAAGAATCTATATAATAAAGCAAGATTCCTTTTATATTTTACATCTCATTTGTTGGACAATCTTTTTTTAATCTGCCGATAACAATTTCAGTGAAAACTCTTCCTTCCCTAAGCCTGCTAAAAAATGTCACTGACTTTTTCAGGTCCATGTTTCTCACGAATGTTTCAGAAACATATTCACAACCGACAAACACAGCACTGGTGCATGTTGTATTTTGATAAAAGTATTAGGATTTTCAACAAAGCTAGAATAATTTCACAAACACTTCCATTTAATAAAATAGCACTTTTGACTGTAAAGCATTTTGATGGGAGAATCTCAGAAAGATCTAACGATTTTTTTCTTTGTGAGTGCACACATGCAAGAGGAAAAAGACAGAAAGCTTTATATAAAAAGTGTGTGCTGGGTTCTACAGAAAAGCTTACAGGGACAAATTAAAAATACATTATAAGTGCCTTACGGGATTTATGAAACTACTTACTGCTATGCCAGGTAATGGGACTGAGACAATGATGTTATGCAAGTGATTCTGTGAATCATATTAAGTCATTGCATGGCTGCAATCCTTCAAAGCTCAAATGCCTTTGTAAACCTGAGCTAGATCCTGAGCTAATCAGGTGTCTTATGAGGTACTTACAGACAAGCTCTTATGATACTTCTATATACCCATTTACTACCCACACTGTCTTTATTGCCCAATTTGCTGCTGCCTCTAACCAGTATTAAGAAGCTTCAGTCAGAGCCACTTGTCTAAAACCTTGAAATGCACAGGACAAGGATCTCTTGTATCTCTGAATTTAATACACTACAATCACTGGCACCTCCCCCTATATTCTGCTGTTGATGAAATAAAACTCACACTTGGGATGGACTTTATTTTCTTCTCCCCACCACTCCAGTGAGGAGACTGTTCCAGAATTTCCCTATCGCAGAACCACATACCCCTGTGTGAACAACAACTATAGGCCACCAGCTCCAGAACTAGAAAGGCTAAAGTACAAGCTGACAGGAATATCAGGCTCTTGTCTTGTAGCAGGCAACAGTACTAAACCTGCAGCTACAATAAACAGCAGTGGCCAGCGTTAGCTGTAGAACCTGGGAAGTTCCAACTTAAAACACTAAAGCTAATCAGAACAGAACTATTACCACAAATCAATGAGTATAAATCAATATAAAATTCAAAACATTAGCTGAATTAGACAGATTCTTCTCTATATACTGAAACTCATTCCTTGACACATTGACAGTACACAGACAATACACAGCGTTCAACTCAGAGACCCTATCTGTCACAGCATGGTATGAGGGTGGGAAGAGAGGGGGGTATGAAGTAATCTTATTTCCATTAGAATTGTACCAGAGTACCAGACTTTGTAGGTTCTGGTTAGTCAGCTCTTCCTCGACACCAGGAAGTGGATACAGTGCTGCTTGTAAGGAGTTAAGACCAAAAGCTTATGCATTCCTAGGCACTGTGTTTTCTGAATTCATGGGATAGTATTTTAAAGTAGAGTTTTTCAAAATAGTATAGGTTAGAAGTGACAAAGTCACATCAAACAGTAAAAAAGTCTGCTTGTGAGAGATAGCAAAGAAGTTTGGAACCTCCTTGGCAGGCATGGAAAACATGAGGCATTAGCGGCTACTCATGGATCCAAGAACAGAAATTAATTCAGTGTGCAAATTTATGGCTCGTGATGGTTTGTTTCACACTGAAAAATCTCATCTGCATTTTCATTTTAATTCATGGACATGGTACTGATCATTCTTTAATCCCTTTGCTGTTCTTCATCCTTACATTAACATCAAGAGATGTTATTCTCTTTCATTTTAACGTAGTCACATGAATTATGAAACAGCACACAGAGTATTTTTTCTCACCAACTTGTTGTCTTATTTTTGTGGTGCTTACTAGCTCAAGCAAACCTTTATTATTTATTGTGTTAAAAACATATGATGTAAAGATAGATAGCCTTCCACTTGAACTTGATCTGTAATGCCTCCCACCTTTAAAACCCTCTGTGGAAAAACTGTCTGAACTTTATTTCCATGGGAGTTCATCTGGTGTTCCTAAAAGTCTGCAAGAAAACATCCCTGAAAAAGTTTAAGGAAAGCATATTGAAGATGGGAATACACCTTTTGTCACTTTGCTAGTTTGCTGCATGACTTACAGAATACAATATTGCGAATAACACTTGTAACAATACAGTGGGAGTCTTAAATGCAAACCTGGATTATGCACAAAAAGTGTTCAGTTTTAACTTCATTAGCTACTTGTCTTTAATAGTATAAGAAGGTACGGGCTAGATAGATTCTTAATGAATATTTGACTAAACTGTTTGCCACCCACTTTAAACAAATGTACACATTACTAATGCCTGAATAAGTGCAAAGTATTTCATTACAGGTCACCTTTTTACGTCTGGACAAGTGCTAGTTGAACAGGCAATATCATTTTAGTCCCCCCCAAAACCAGCTTCTCACGGAAGTAGAAATATTTCTTTAATGTATTGAAAATATTACCCTACAATGTATAAATTGCTGCCTATTAGCCTTCCCTACTTTTTATGAAGACAGGTATTTCCTGTGAATGCATTATAACCAGCAATACCATAAGTTCACTCCATAATAACCGGCATGGAAAAGAAACTAAAAAGCTTCTGAAATCCATCTCAGTGAAATGCGTAGTACACACTTGTAATAACCTCAGTTTCAAGCTCAGCCAGTAAATCTAACCTCTAAACTTACAATGGTTTTTACAATTGCTTCCTGGCAAAGGGAAATGATCCAGCAGACCAGCAGTTTCCAAATTCTAAGGGAAGATTGGGGGTCCTCGAAACCTAAATAAACTAAAGATGCATGAGCAACTAAGCAGCCAGTATAAAAGCAAGGCAAGGGACCTTGTGACCACTGAAATGCTTTCCAACATCTGCAAATCAAAAATGCTGAGACACTGACATGCGGAGGGGTCAGGCTGCAGTTGCAGGATGATGCTCCTAAACAGTCCTATAATGAAGACAGACCTGGGTAAGGAACTGTTCCTTTGCAAGGTGGTTGTGACCATTGTGAGGATATTATAACAAAGAGAAAGCACCCGTGAGTTTATAATACTGTTGAGAAATGCATCTGCAATACCGGATTTAAGAAAAAAAAAAAATCTCAAAAGAAAAAATAATTTAGAGACCCAACTAACCAATGACTGAGCTGCTAATCTGGAAATTCTGATGTTTTCAGCCACTGTTTCTAAAGGAAAGCAAAGAAAAGGCTTCTCTGATGCCACAGGATTCAATTTCAGCAAACTACTCCAGAGGCATTTTAGCTTAAAGGAAAAGCACTTTTCAAATAGCTTACGATTTATTGAACATAGTACAAAGCCTAAAATCACAGACATCTTGCTGATTTTCATAAATCGCGTAGAACAGCAAACTGCTTACACCTGTGTTTCACTGAACAGGCAACTGTTTCACAGTACACAAGTGATAATAAAGGAGAAAGACTTGTTCTGCTGGCTGAGACTTACATGTATTGGTGAAGCAGGATCAGGCTGAACACTCTAAAAACAAAACAGAAGAAAAAAGGTTGCTTATGGAATTTTGTCTTTGTCAAAGTTAGAAGAGAATTCAGCAACTTGGCTCCTACCTTTAGGAGAGAATACTGGCAGCTGGCCATCACAAGACAGAACAACAGAACCCAGAAGTCTTTACAGAAGCCTTGATTCAGAGTCAGGAATCCAAGAAGTGAAACGAGAACTACTAGAAGTACAGCAAATACATTCTCCTTTATATCTTCAGTCCTATGTGAATAGAAGTGTTAAGAGAAATATAAATATTTATATATTTGTTAGAGCAAGGCAGGTCCATTTGCAGGTGGTATGAACTGTCAGTGGTGGAGCTCTCAGAATTTACAGGATCTAAGGTTTTGCTCTCAAAACTACATTTCCCTGTTCAACACTATTTCACCCCTGTGCCAAAGACCTTATCCACTATGACATCTAAAACGTATAGGAAAAAAAGGCAATGAACTGAAGTCCAGCACCTTCTAATCTTACATCTCAAATGTAACTGCACAGAAAAACCCACAAAAAAACCCCACAAACACAAAACCAAAAAAACCCAACCACAAAAAAAAAAAACAAAACAAAACACCACCCACAAAAAAAACCCCACACCCAAACAAGCAACATTTAAATGAGGAAATAAGGCATTCAGTTAGTGAAAAATATACATCTGACAACAAAGAATTAGATGAAAGACCAAATTTGTCATCTGATGTTTTATTAGTTTTATCTGTTCTATTAGAACATGGAAGCTGAGATAAAAAAAATGTTAATATTCAAGCTATAACAAGAGTTTATCAGAACATGCTTTCCATGTGATTGAAACAGAGAGATCAGATACCACAGATAAGTATCTGCTCTGGACCTAAGCTTCCTGACTATACAGCCTGATTTCTGCAGCATATAAAACTCATTTGAAGTTTCTGATGTAGAGCCCACATCAAAATACATGGCATAGCACCTACCCAATAGCAGAAATAGGAGAGCCAGCAGCATTTAGGTATGTAGGCTAACATGTTTTAAAGTCCTAGTAGTCCAGCAGATTACCACAATGTCTACTAGCAAAGGGTACTGGCTGTGTTGCCACTATACATTACCTAAAGATTCAATGTCAAATGAAGCTTGAGGACTAGAAAAAGGAATGATGCCTCAGCAAGAAATTTTCTCTGAACAAATAAAGCTGAACTGGAACAGAGGGAGCAGCTGAAAGAGCTCCTCCTAATACCACTCTAATTTTTTTTCCTTAAAGACTGGAGTACTTTGTTTTTACAATACCCTGGGACCCATCTACTTCTCTATTTTTGCACACACCAAAAAAATATAAACTCTCATCAGAAAGCTCAGAACCATTGATCTAACAGCTGAGAGTGAAATTCAAGACTATTCTATAGGCCTGATGCTCACATGAATCAAAGTCTTTGCCTGAAGATGAAGGGTAGCAAGAACTGTCAAAACTGAAGAGAAACACTTTCTTCAATGTAAAGCAAACCAGCACCTATCTACTCTACCTGAACGTAAAACACTAATACAATGCTCACTTTTTCTTTCTCTAGTGGTCTGCGTTGCTTTATGCACATGTGGAGCCATCCACTGTAACACTACATAGAGCTGCATTAAAAAAAAAAGAAATCTTACCTGTCCAACAATGCCAACAAGGCAAGACGATCATACCAGACTTTGATCCATTTGCCAGGGAATATAATAAATCTGTAAAACTGTCTGTTCAGCTTCCGCTGTGCCGAAGAACATGCGGAATCCTCAGGGTCCTGGCTGGGTTGCTTTAAAAACAAACAAACCAGAAATACATCAAACTCTTTCACATTGACATATGGCTGCCATCAAAGCAGGTATTTAAAGGGCCAAATTTACATGAAGGTTCAGATTTTTTTAGATTTTTTCTTTCGAAAGAGTGGAAGCGTATTTATTTTCTTTCATTTTAAATTAGAAATGAAAATATCACACCAGCTTCGTAACTGCAGATGGACAGACGCTGTATCAATTTTTGAGCTCAACAGTGATAATATGCTTTAAACATAAATACTAAATACCCATCTAAAAATAATTAATTTTTGCCCTAATCCACTGTTTGTCTAAAATCTCTATTTGGAGATTTTTCCATGTGTCAGACTAATTACAGCACAACACAAAATCACATGTGATAGGACAGATCCTTCTTTTTAATCAAAAAGATCAAGTAGGCTTTAAAGCCTAGAGGCATGACTCATCAGCTCCCCTTCCAGAGCACAGCTTTGTTTATCTTTCCTGAGATGCTTCTACTACCACATCAGGTGTGCATCCTCAAGAACAGCAAGAGGAGAAAAACCAAACTGCAAACAAGCACAAGCATCATAAACATCACTAGTTTAACAGTCTCTAATCTTACCATCACAATCATAAATCCATCCTTTTGAATATTGCTTTTGTCAGACTCTAAGGCCTTTTCTTGTCTGTTTGAAATACAGCATTTCAGATCTCCAACTCTACACCTGCACTCCTTCACCAACACTTGTGGGGAGGGAGGCTTATCTACAGACCATCAGCCAAGCCTGCAAAGCTAGACAACAGAACAAAAAAAGCCCTCTGCAAAGTAGTGACTTCTTTACAAGGAACACCTATAATTGATTTTATGGTGGGAGGGAATGACTCGTTTTTCTTTCAAGAAGAATTTGAGCTTTCTAGTGATCGTAAAGTCTAGTGGCTTTCAACCTCCTTCTATGCCCCCACCCATTGTTAAAGATAACTAATCAAAATTAGATAACAAATATATCTATTGTGGAACTCCAGGCAATCTTTGTGTTAGATTAACTTTCCTCGTCAGAGAAGGGAATTTCTGTGTGAAGTAGCTGACCATCTTCTTGATCTGTATCTGTTAGCAAAACACAGGGTTTTTTAAACAAACTGTCCACCTGCATGAAGAAATTGTTCAATTTTCTTTCAGATTATTGGAATAATTTCTAATTTTCACTTTCCAGGAGGAAGAATATTACTCGTAATTTACATGTGACACATGTGAATTTATTATTGTGTGTCCTGGGAACTGACTCATTGATATCCTCAGCCTGCTGCAAGTACAAGGTAAAACAGGCTAGCTTAAGCTTAAGGGAAAGAAATTCAAGTTTATGTATTTTATCTCATGCACCCACCTGACTGAAAGTGTACAGCCATGCAGTGCCAGGTAATTCAGCCATTATCAGTACATGACAGTAACCCACTCACATTTCTGAGAGTTCAGACATTCAAGGGGATGCCAGGCCATTCTACTAAAAGTAGTTTAGGTGCACCAAATTTTAATATTCCAATTATCACTTCAACAGGTCACTTAATTGTGGAGTTCAGGCATTTTTAACAACAAAAATGTATTTCAAAATAGTACAGTTGCTAATACTGGCAACAGTTTTGTTTCTCTTGGGTCCTATTTCCCCAACAGAAAGTAATGTGAAACTCAATCAACTGCAATCATTAATTTCACTCATCTGATCTAGATGCGCACTATATAAATAAACAAAACAAAAATATCCAACTGGTGGCATGAAGTCCACTAAAAACTCCTGAGGATCTCATTGTTCAGTCTTCAGAACAGCTTAA
Organism: Psittacula echo; assembly: GCF_963264785.1. Taxonomy (NCBI): domain Eukaryota; kingdom Metazoa; phylum Chordata; class Aves; order Psittaciformes; family Psittacidae; genus Psittacula; species Psittacula echo. Next base: position 29,667,812 of record NC_137738.1, on the reverse strand, counting down.
CACATGTTTAACTGAGTGCGTAAGTGAACATCTTGGCTCCTGAGGAACTGTAACATTTGGATGAGGTCCATTACATGAGGCTTGCCGTACTTAGGCTGGAATGAGGTTCTGGAGTTGTGTTTGGGAAACTCTCTGACTAGCTCTAAGCAAGTCACTAAGCCTAATTATGCCTTCTATCAGAAAAAGGGCTTATAAAAATTCACTTCATAAATTACATTGTGTCAGAGAGAGCCTGAAAACCTAGCTTCATTGAAATTGATGACAAAACTTTTCCTGACTTACAAAGGCTCGTAATTTCATGTTTAATTAAAAAAAAATAATCAGAAACCAGGAAGTTCTGAAATTACTGCCTGACATTGTTACAAATTTACTATGTGATCTTGAGCAATGCATTTTAAATGGTGCAGTTTTCTCAGAAGTGTGGGGGGGGAAACGGTATGACTATTGTTCTCTAGTTTACAAGATTGTAAATACCTAGAAAACATCCGAGCCCTTAGATGAAAGATTCTGCCCAAACATGAAATACACAATTCAGAAAATTTTCCCAATTTTAAATTTAATATAGTTCTTCTATACAAGTTGCTTCTAGCTTTAAGTTCCTGCGCAAGATCTAAGATGAAAGATAATTAACTGGCATTTTAAGGTTATTCAGAAATATCAAATTAGAATCTGTCACGGAAGACAAGAGAAGGTTAAGCTTATTATAAATGGAATTGTAAAAACAGATTACAGCCTTAAGCCATTGGTCACAGACCCCAAACACTGTAAAGTTCATGTCCACTCACTACCATACAAACTGAACTCTGAGGGCCTTTTTCTTTTGCCAGCTACATCAAGGAGATGCGTTTGACATTCCACAACAGACATCCAGAAGCCTGGCTGCCTGATTCAGAAAACTGAAACCAGACATGAGGTTTTAGATCAGTAATGAATTTGGAATAAACACTTTATACTATTAAAATCTGGTGGTGCATCTAAAACCCTAACAGCTGTGTTCTCTTTCTTTCAGACAAAATAAGAATGAAGATAGAAGACGAAAGATCAACTTTTTAGGTGATGGAGTCTTTAAATACACCCCTAGGACACTACTCAGTGTCAGCAGAAAGCAGCTGAATTGCATCCATCGATAAAATACATCTTCTCCCACAAGAGCAATACCAAGCAAAGTAGTAAAAAAAAATCAACAAAATTGTCTCAGGAACAAGCCTGCAGCATTTGTTTATAAAGTAGTTCATCAAGATGCCAGAAACAGAGATACTACAACGTACCCGTGGGCTTTCCGAAAGGGTCCTTCGTGCCACCATCAGCAGGAGCTGCTGCTGAAGCGCACTCGCTGCTTGATCCCTGGAAGACGGTTCTTGGCTCTCTGAAGTAGTAGTACTAGAGGAGCTGAACTGTAATTCACTGGGCACAGAGGGAAGAAGGGAAAGAGACTGTTTTAAGAAGCAGTATTTTCCTAGTATTTCTGAAATGTTACAGGAAGAAGCCTGTAATTATGTTACTGGTTTGCTCACAAGACATGGAGCTTTCCACCGCCCTACCTGAAATCTAGCCCAGCTCCATAAACCAGTGAACACCCGCATTTAGATACACATGGGTTACTACATCCACCACGGAGAAACAGATACCTTTGTATCTCATTTTTTCTCATCCTGAGATGAACACTTACAATGAATCACACTTCAGAAGTGCCTTCTTCTGTCCACTCATAATAATTCAGGTCAAGAGCAGCGTTATTTACAGACCAAAACTGCAGGATAGTTACTGCAGAGATCCTGGATTAGCTTTCAAACAAGCTCACATGGATGCAAAGCTACTCTAATCTCACCTGCACTGAATTCAGCAAGTAGCAATTTATCCTATTGAGAATCTGGGCTACAAGAACTTCTATCTGCCTTAGCAAGATGACAACAATACATGATCTAGTTAACATAAGGCTAGTTCAGATACAGATATTCCCTGTACTGAATGTAAACTCACCCTGGGAGGACCCTGAGCAAGATTCTATTTTTCCCTTTTCCCCCATGTTTACACTTTTATGTTGTAGATACAGTGCTTGAGGAAATCTGCACTTACTGCAGCGATACCTGTATGGTTGCAGAAATTGTATGCTATCATGGCATGACTGATGGGGTCTCAGTAAGAAATATATTGAAATGAAATAATTGTTACTTGAGGAAAAGATCTATTTTGAATACTTCTTGTTTATTCTTTGCCAAATGGGATTTATACATCAGGTGCCCTGCTTTATGCTCATTACTCCTCTGCCTCTAGATGCTTGCCTTAGCTCTTATTACTTTTGTATCTAAATGAGATGAAAGCACCCTGGTGCTCATACAAGGTAGTCAATACCTATTGTTCCTATTTTCCATAAAGGAAAGACAAGTAAGAAGAAACTACAGCGATCTGCCTACAGTCAGCCAGGAAACCGGCAGCAGGACAAAGAATAAAATTCTCATTTTGTATACCCCTAATGCTTGCCCCCAGGCCACCTTACTAGTTTGAGATAACTCAACCTTCCTAGCCTCTGGGCATCACTTCCCAAAGACTGCAATGTAACACTTGGTAAACACATTTTAAAAGGCATTTTAAAATTGTGGCTGTCCCACACATTTGTGGTTGATAATTTAAGCTGCCGTGGCTAACACTGTGCTGCGATAAGGTTCAATGTCTGAATTGCTTAAAAGCAGGGCTGAATAGTCACACCAACAGTTTGAAACATGCACTCCTTCTCTTTCTTCCCTCCAGCACTTGCTACCTCGGCCTGGACCAACAGGCACATCAGCAGCAGTCTCCAGATGTCACCAAAGGAGCCATCCTGCTGATGGCCTCCAAGCCAGGTAGTTTAGTTTTTTTCAGAGCCTTGATTGCTATCAGGCTTGGATCCCAGAAGTACAATTCACCATCTGCCACTTCAGCAGAGCTACCAGTTGAATAGAAATGACAGCACCTCATCTTCCTGATCTTAATGGCTTCCCCTGCGTTCCCCACTTCTCCTGCTACAAGCAGAAGCATGATCTGCTCCACAAAGTCAGGACAGCAGTATTTTCCCTTTGGACTTCCTAGCAAGTGAGGACGTGGTCCAACACAACCCACTTGATGTCCCAGCCACAAGGCAACCCTCCAGAAGAATCTTTTTTGTGGGTCCTGTTTAGCACCTTGTCAGCAGTAAAAACTATAAAGGAGTACAGAGGGGATGGGAACTGATCCAAGATCCTGGATCTTAACCAAAAGATTTAGGCAGGAAGAAAGGGGAGGAAGCCTAGAGGCATGACTCCCAGGAGGAAGATTCCCACAGAGAGACTACAGAGGACAGCCATGCCTTTGGCCTGTTTTGAAGTGCACTATTCAAGGGTGACCTTGTCCAGCTTGAAGGAAAGCAATGGATTATTTTTGTTTTGTTTCCTCAGGATGAGCTGTCCAGTTCCTTGTCACTGTGGGTGCAACCCTGGGACTCCCTGTTCACAGCAGAGAAAAGGCAAGTGTAGCCCAGGTTATGCAGGAACGCTACCCTGGAAATTCCTGCACAAAAGGCAACCCAACAAAAGAGCAGGGGAATAGAACAGTAGCTGCTTGTGCCTTCCTAAACGCAGAGTTAACCTCCAATAACTTTCTGCATCTTTAACTATCTTTCTACAAAAGCCAAGTGGAGTCAAGAGTATTTCTAGATGGGACCATGTAGTCTATTCCATGTTTACCAAGAATAGAAATGGCAAAAGGACAGATTAGACAGGCCAAGACACTCACCTGGAACTCTATCAGTTCTCAGAAATCAAAATTCTTCTACACATAAGGCTTCTTCCAAGAATAATCTTAAGAGTTCAAATAATCTCCACCAGACTTGAAGATAACAAAAAAAAAAAAACCAAGAGAGCCCATAGTTTGTTTTGTGTACAGAAAAACTTCATAGCTGCACCTATCAGCCACCAGCAGAAAAGTCCACAAGCAGCTGGGACACTGGGGGAAAGAGGAAGCCTCATAGGCCTGAAAAAGCAATTAGAGCAGAGAAGTTGGGAAAGTGGAGCTAGCAAAACAACAATTCCAAAATCACAAGCCGTCACCTGCTCTTCATCTGCCTGCTTAAACCTTTTATTCATCATCCTCATCTCCCTATATTCTCTTACTCTTTCCTCATCTTCCATTCCCTTCAGCTCTTGTTTGCTGCTTTTTCCTCCTTACCCCTATTTTCCACACAACCTTCTTATGACATTCACTTGCTACACCCTGATTCTGGATCACTTCCACAGCTATGTAAAAGCTGCATGTCTCATCTGGTGACATTGTCATCACGCTGACAGCAAATACCAGTAAGAAATGTGATGATGGTGTTTGTGTTTTCGTAAGACTATAAACTAGATTCCATAAATTTATTACCATACATAAATAGGAGCAAACACTCTCTAGTCATAAAATCATTATAACAGAGCTGATCACAGCATAACATGGAATCTTGCTAAATTGAAAATCTGCTCATTTGCAGAATCAAATTAATGTTATCAAGATCTACTGCAGTAAACTGCACTGCTAATGTAAGCAAAGGTATAATTGAACTGAATTTTGAATAATACATTATTAACTAAAAATATCTTTGGTAAACATACAGCCTATGAAGCCCAAATGCAAAAGCTACATTGCACCCTCTACTGATAACTGGTTATAAAGTCAGGAACTTTTTTCTGGATCATAATTCAGTTTTGTAAGAACACAGAGTAAACATCAGCTAGCTGAGCAATCATGTAACACTCAGAATGTTTTAGTACAACCACATAGCACTGGAAAAATCTGCCTCCTCTCTCTCTGATTAGTCAAGGACAGTTGCCTTATACTGCTGACAATTTAGCCCAGGCCATTCAAATATAATCCAGCCTAAGTCATCCCCTTTGTTAAGGGTTAGCTAGCCTGTGTCTGAACGCCTTTCAAGGTAAGCTCATTATACAGGCACACCACAAAGAATTCCCCATTAATAAAGTTGTTTTGCAGGTCTTGGCTAAACTTCATTTTAACCTGCATACAGAAGAAAGGACAAGGAACCTTGTAAACAATGTCCCAACAGTCACAGTAAAAAAAAGCACCTCCTTCTTTGTCCTTTTTATTTTGCTACTCATATAACAGGATTTAGGGGGGATTTTTGGCATTTGTTTTAACTAGCAATAACACCACCACTAAGGGTAATAAGATAGAATGCTCAAGCTTACAGAATGGGAAAGCTGGATGTATAGATTTATTGACAAAATAGAAAAGGATACAAGATCACCATTAAAGTTTTGCAATAGACTACAAAATGAGCAGTAGCATATATTAAGTTCATTAAGTCAGACACTAGAGATGGACAGAAAGGCCTTGTAAATCATGTTACCAGTAGCACTGTGGGCAATATGAAGGTAGGAAGGTATGAACACTGTTTTACTCAGCTGTAAGAATGGGATCCACTCAGTACACTCTGACTTCTTAGTATTCAGGTTGTATTTGGATAACAAACATGTAAACTAGTAATTTGTAAGCCTAGTACATTTCAGAGCAAAGATAAACATACTAAAAACTTAAAAACAAAACAGCATGCACTAGCTAATGAACGAGAGGATGCATTCTTAGAAGATGCAGCTTTACTGGAATTAATGCATTAACAGTACCCACGGTTCCATTATCTCCAAAGTGTTTTAAAACAACCCTTTTAGCTCTCCTTATAAAAGGGTGGGGAGACGGAAAAGAAGCCAATTCCAAAAGCTAGAGAACTACCGAGGATCCTAGTCCTGAGCAGGATTTTGCTGCCATCATGTGGCAGCAAAAATCTCAATGTGTAACAAATACCTCCAATCTCTGAGTCTCATTATGCAAACACACTTTTCTACCCCATGTTCAAAGTGAGATGGGCTAAAACACATATATACGAAAACATACGAATACAGGAAAGGATTTTAACAGGCCAAGCTAACACAAGGGTTTCCTCCTGTCCCTCAGCAAGGCAGCAGGAAAATGCTACTGAGTTTGTAAAGAGTACTTTTCAGAAAAATCGATGGCTTCATCATAAATCAAACATTCCCATTTTCAGGGCGCACATGCATACACCACTCTCATTTATGTGTTCAAGAAGCACTATGCTCAGGTGGCCACCTCATCTGAAATTGCTGAATCCCAAAAAGACCTATATAATATTTATCGCATCCATTTAAAAATGTGCTTGGCTGCAGAACTGCACAACCTGCCAAGCAGCTTTAAGAAATCTTTAAGAGTCAGCAGCCTATTACTAGAGCAGTGGGTGATCTTTGTTATTTGTGTCACCTTGCTGAGATATACAAAGATGTTTTATTGATACAGTATTTTGTCATTCTAAAATGGCGTTTTGAAACACTAAAAATAAAATAATATAATATACTTATTTATAAGACTACTTGCTCCTATGAGGAATAAACCTCAAAGGTTTGGGGAATTTTCCAGCAGTGAACACACTAAAGTATTAATGGATTTATGCAGGAGACATACAGTACCACTAAGGCATTCAGATAGATACTTTCATGTAGTATAATGCGCTCGAGTAGCTTATTCAGGGATGTGAATGCAACTCAAATAAGTTAACTCATTGATTTGAAGTTCTCTCTTTTGCCCAGGGCCAGAAACACTAGCACTCTGCAGCTGTACTGGCAGGAAACTTAAATTGTTTTCTTAGTACTTGTTAGTCACTGTTTTGCTGCAACTACCTCTTTTTAACCTGCTGGCACTGCTGCTGTGGGAAAAAAAATAGTTCTCAAAACAAATTTAAGCACAATTCTTTTTTTTCTTAATCGAGTTTTCTATCTGTACTGTAAAGCATTTTAGACATGTAAAGCGCAACATAAATCCATGAACTGTATCAGTACGGATGAACCACATCTAACAATAAACCATACATACAATTACCTATATGTAAAAGGATATTATTTTCACAATTACATACATTAATAAAAAAAAAAAAAGATTCATTACCAAGAAAGCAGGAGAAGGCTCAAACTAGAATAATTCTCTTTTTAAAGATACACAGCAAGTTAGGTGTATGTGAATTCAAGTAAAAGCCCAAGCGTCACTTAGGCAAGAGGGAGAATCTGCAGCTGAGAAAAAAAAAATATTCTTTTTTTTATGGGCAAATCATTCTGCTTGTGCTGGTTTTGGCTGGGAGAGACTTAACTGCCCTCATAGCAGCTGCTTTGGGGTAATGTTTTGGATTTGTGCTGAGAAAAGTGTCAATTTCAGGGACATTTTTAGGTATTGCTGAGCAGAGCTCACACAAAGTCAAGGCCTTTCCTGCTCCTCACACCACCCCACCAGCAAGCGGGCTGGGGCTGCATAAGAAGAGGAAGGGGACACAGCCAGAACAGCTGATCCCAACTGACCCAAGGGATATTTATATGCTCAGTATATAAAACTGGGGGAAGAAGAAGGAAGAGGGGGACATTCAGATGGCATTTGTCTTCTCAAGTATTTGTCTTCTCAAGTGACTGTTACTTGTAGCGAAGCCCTGCTGTCCTGGGGATGGCTGGGCACTGGCCTGCTGATGGGAAGTGGTGAATTAACTCCTTACTTTGCTTTGCTTATGCTAAGATTTTGCTTTACCTATTAAACTCTCTTTATCTCAACTTGTGAGTTTTCTCACTTTTCTGATTCTCTCCCCCATCCCACGGGGAGGGGAGTGAGTGAGCAGCTGTGTGGGACTTAGCTGCCAGCCAGGGTTGAACCACAACACTGCTCCATTTCTCAAATATTTCAGCTGCATGCCATACATCCATTTCTGTGGCCTATCTTCCATGTTTATTTTAAACTCCAGCTTCTATGACACATGCAGCACAGCATCCTTCTGATGTAATTTATGGCTACTGTTGACTGTTGCCAGACACACAAAGTGATAAACTGCAGCAAGAGGTCCAGCGCTTAAACCTATTATATGCATTTGAACTAATCAAATGTTTTGCATCACAAAGTTGAATCACTGTCAGTGAAAACTTGGATTGTTCTGAAGACACACCCACTCTCTCTCTTTAAAAATCAATACATGTGTGTAATGATATCCTGCACAGAACTGGGAGTTTCAGTATGTTTTATTTCTCAGGAGTACAACACAGGAGAAGGAAATGGGCTCAAGAACACAAGCAGTATTTTTCTAAATTGCATTCACTAAACCCCAGAGTATTTCTAGAAAGAAAGAAAAAAGGCCAAATGCTTACACAGCTTGTGTGGGCACAAGTCCAGTTTGCTTTAGAAGATCCAATATTTGATTTAAGAGACAGAATTGGCCTATCCTCAGAAAGTATCCCTTAGCTTTTTTTCTACTTAATAAAATATCTCCACACAAAAAAAAAAAACCACATTCTTCCTTAGAGCTACACATACCTCAGTTTTGTAGCTAAAACTGAAAACATTCCCAAGTTGGTATGGCCACATCCACATCAGGATTTTGTGCGTGGACCACCTTCTATGTTTTTTGAAGTGTAGTTAACCATAGCACATGTGTCTGCACACACACCAAAGAAAACTCCGTGCTTTAAACAGAAAAATTGCAAGGATGCAGAGAAAAGAAACAGCAACAGCAACTATTTACATTAGTAGGACACAGTTTTTCATAGATGTGAAACCAGGAGAGAGAACTTCTTAATTAATTTAGAAAGAGAAGTTGCTCATGCATGTGTTGAGGACAGCTACATTACTAAGAGGTATAAAATACTGATACTTTTTTCTTCAATAGGTATGTACACACATGCTTTGAAGGCTGAGCACCTTCAGTAAGTGCCTCAGTATGCAAAGAAGGCACATTTAGAAAGGCAAACATTCAAAAATATGTTAACTTGTACAGCAAATATGTACAGAATATATGACTGCTGTTATATTTATGTATCAGCATTGATATATACTTTATGGCCCTATTAGCCTCTGTACGGGGCACAGACCATGCAGCATGCAAAAATCATTGATTCTAATTGCTGAAACTTTAAGGGTTTATGCTTTCACTGATATTTATGAGCCACTTCACATGTAATGCCAAGATAACATGATAGCTCACATTTATCTTTTTGACTGCTTATCAAAACTGACCCAGTTTTTAATTACAAAAGACAAAGTTATTAAAGAAATTCCTCAGAAACATCTGCTTCTGTCACAGAGTGACAGACAGAAAAGGTGTGTCAGAGTTACACCTCCTTATTTGTAAGACATTTATTAACTCCAACTTCTTTCTCCTGACCCCATAAAACAACTATACACCTCTAACAATGCTTTAATGTATACATTCTTCCAGCTCATTTTTTTTAATGATGCATTCTTGTTAATGATTGTGAGGTTTACTCTGTATTGACAATCTAATGGGAAGAATTCTAACTTGAAACTGTAACAGTTGTATACAGGTAAGATGTAAACCTAGTAGACATTTGGTGAGAAGTCAAACTAACCACACAAAAAGGCAGTTCATGCTTACACCAGGCACCTGTTTTACACAAATCTGAACTTTCTTATTCTTATCTGCTTTCCCAGAAGCCCAGCACATCCTCAAAACAGACAGCATAGAAACATTAAGGGGTCATGGTAAGAGAGACAAAGACTGGTAAAGGATTTAATGCAACGGGGCAGAAGAAAGGTTTTCAAGATCGGAAAGCTACTTCCAATTTCCCACTTCAAAACAGATTCAAATGGTCTCCCTGTAACTAGTTTCTAACATAATTCATGAGCTGAGAAAACAGTTTACACTTTGTCTTGTCAAAGCCTGTCACAAAGCAATTTATGGCTAGAGGTGAAGTTGGCAAGGTAATAGGAGCATCAAATTTAGGGGTAATTAACTCAGTAGGGAACACATTCCACAGGGACTGCTAGCAAAAGGTGCTGCTGGCCAGATAATAGACACAAGTGGGGTCAGGGTAATTACATGGACAACAACTAGGAAATTCATTAGCTACCTGCCGATGCTTGAAGAACTTACCAAACTTCAAGAACCACCTGCCAAAGTGCAGGCTAAGATGGAAAAGGAATTATCTTTTGGGGGTGACCATTACAACATAAAATCTTCCTTTAAATTTAACTTGGCTAACTTAAGGTTTTAAGTAAGCACAGACTCCTTCGAACTTGGACATCTGCTTTCTCTGGCATATTGTAATCCACTGTTGTCCATCTAGCCCTTTACAAGCAAAGGAAGAGCAGGAAGTATGCAGAAGCGAAGAACAAAAAAAAGCCCAAACAACGTAACAGCATCAATTCTGTGACAGAGCAGCATTGTTAAGATTTTGCATTATTTGTGAGAGATGAATTTCAGAAGGCATGCCAAGAAGATAAAAAATGTTTACATGCCATTGAAATACTACTTTAATTTTAGTTCCTAATAATCTGTTGTGAAATGCCTGTTAAGACATTAAGAGCAGTTAATAATGTACTATTGAGCAGACAATAGTAAGACTCAATAGACAGAAATAGCAAGTTATAATTTGAATTATAGATTGCTAAACATTAGTCTGACTCAAGGCTTTCTTTAAGGGCTTCTTTTGAATGATATTTAAATACCTTCTCCAGTTTTGCATAACTTAGTTAAAAGGTATTTATCTATGGCCAATTCATAAGGCAATTATGTTATTTTTGACAAACCAGCCAGAGTTCATACCCTCCTCAGTCAAAATTCCTTCCCCTTTCATAAGCTGCAGTGTTAAGTCACAGAAATACCACAGCTCCTAGTATGCCAGTGCCTCTGATCTGCTGCTTCTCCCAACAACACCCCCAAAGCAAGAGATCTCTTGCCATCACCTGGCCTGTCATCATCAGAGCACAGTCTATGCTCATCCACATAGTTACTCCACTGGCTCAACTCAGTTTGACATTTTCCATTTAGGAGCAACGTAATAGTGTAAAGTCGGCATGACTGGTGAAGTGTTGAAGAGCTTATACACAACTACTGCAGACCTATCTATTGTTCTCCATAAGCTTATTTGAGACTCTAAATCTGGGCTCCCCAAGATCAGAGCCCTGTCCCTTCTATTCAAGAAGGATGCCACCTCTTATGTCCAGGCATTTTCTCCCTCATCCTCTGACCTCAACCGAATCTAGATGGCTCATTCATGGATTCAGACACTAAGCCTAAAGCTGTTGTTTCTGCACCATCTCAAGTACATATGAAGTACTGTCAGTGTCATTGTCTTCTCCTTAGTAAACTTCCTGATGGGCTGAGAGATAAGCCAAGGATATCTCATAGGGGTTTCCCATGTCTCTTTTCTAGTATACTTTCATAATAGCAGCATCTCCTGTTTGTATGGACTACTCACACAAGGAACATCACCACAGGAGAGCCCACCCTCAAGAGATTAAATTTTGTGGAGAGCTCACCATGGACAGACATACTGAGACTGGAAAAAGCAATCATTGATTATGCTTTGTGCTTTTTATTATTTTGTTTACTCTTTTCTTCAGTAATAAAAAGATCACTAATCAACAGCTGTGATTATCTGGCTTATCTTTAACCATGGATAAGAAATTAACTTAAGTGATGTGCAAGCCTGCAGGTGGGAACAGGGGAAATTGGTAAGGTAAAGGTGCTCTTTCCTAAACTGTCTTTAAAGCAGATTTGCCCCTCTGTTTTCTATATACTGTAAGTGTTCCATACTGTCTAAATGCAAAATTACATGATGGTAAACACCTGAAGAAAAAACAAAAAACATTTTCTTCCTTTACTACCCTTCAATCTATGTATAGATATCAGGAACTGCCCATTAAACAAACAGCTCTAACTAATCTCTCTGGCCTAAACATATCACAAACTGCCGTTGCAAAATCCAGTATGAGGACACTTCACGCTTCCTTGTCCTTTTTGCTTGTTTTTCACGTGAACTTCTGCTTTGTACTTTCCTTCACGCTGCTCTGTTTTTGGAAAAGTTTGTGTTCTATCTTTCCATTGACTTCCATACAGAAACAGTCCTGGGAACCCACTCATCTTCACTGAGTTGTTCTGCTTCCCAGCCTGAACTGTCACTGTACTCCCAAGATTTCCAGGTAAGGTGCTAACCTTCAGAAATTAAGTGCATGTAAATGACTGCAAAGCATATCTGAACTTGATTTTATTGACAATGTTTAGCAGACCCCTTAAAAATAAATCACATCCCTAGAGGTCTGCAAAGGACAAACTAAAAACCAGCACTTAACATAGTGCATGAAAACAGTGATATCGCATAAGCAGCTAGCAAAGACAGATTAAAGACACCTTATACAAGCAGGAAGATTGTTCTTTTGATAAAAACCAGATTAACTGATAAATGTCAGGGGACAGAGAGTAAAATATTTCTGAATTTAGGACAGATTCAAGTTCATAGCTACATGATGGGGGAAGAGGGGAGTATTATGTGCAAGGTGAAATGAAAACTGTTGCAGGAGTTAAACAGCCCCAAAGTAAAATGTTTGATTTTAGGTCAAAATTGAACTCTACCGGGCCGGGGGTTTTTTGTTGCTGTTGTTGGGTTTTTATTTTATTTTTCTAAAGACAGAACATTTCTACTGTAGATGAACTCAAATTATTATTGTTTTTAATCTTTGCTCACTGACTATTAAAAGCATTATATTCTTGTGTCTCATAATAGCATTCTATCTAAAATGCTAACACTGTTCTTAACACAGTCCCAAGCTTTCCAAAAGTCTCCACTGAAAGCCAAACACCCAAGGAACAGTATTTACTATTAACAATGACCCTTCTCCCCGCCTCATTCGACTTTTTCAAATGCTGTATAACAATGTGAAAAACATCAAATTATTTAATATAAATACTTATGAATAGTTAAAATTCTTTTTACAGATAAGCAAACAACAGATCATATAGGAGAGTATGGAAACCACAGTAATGAATATGGGCTTTATGTGGCTTTCTCTAAAAAGTCCTTTGAAAAAGTAAAATTGTTCAGATACTTCCTCAGAGTGGCAAACTATCATTAGAGATTTCACGCAAGGTGAAAGGCTCTGCTGCTAGAATCCACAGGAAGCAGTGTCACTGGCTGATACTGACCCAGCGCTAAAAATTTACAAAGGACCCAACAGGCATGGGAATGTGCAAGACAGAGTTGAGAGGATAGCTGGTAACAGTTCCACTTACTTTATCTTATTTATAATCACCACACTTGACTCTGGCTATTCCCAGAAAATAATGAAAGTAGTTCTGGTCTTCTTTTTCACTTCTCTTTATCAATATTCTTACAAAGCAGTCACTGTTCTAGCACAAAACAAAAAATGCATGCTTTGATGTCTCTAGAAGAGGTTAGCACATTTCTTCTCTAGTACTCTTCACATGCATCTTTCACAGCTACAATCAGTTTCATAGCTTCCATCACAGAAAACTTTTAGCATTTTTGGAAATGGAAATAAGAGCTTACTTACTGAGCATTTGAAATACAATCACAATTTGATAGCTGATGTCGAAAATTTCCCTCCTTCTGACAGCCAGCCTTTAAATAACAGGATCTAATTTCCCCTTTAGAAATTCGAGGAATAAAATAAAATCAGTTCAGTGATGTGATCATTTCTTTTACACACAAAGTTTATAAAAAGTACATTTTAGGTCAGGCACATTTATAAGCATATTTTTTAGTCTGTGTACTAGGCTTATTTTAGACTTCAGAAAGCAAATTAACATTTGAACTGAAAATCTGAGACAAATCAAAACATAAAAGTTACAGTGAAAATTTAAAAGGTACGTATAGTAAGTGCAAAGGCCATCTATCAACATGAGTCCACTGTAAAATGTGAAATAATAGAATTCTTTCTTTTAGTTCACAAAGTTGAGGTCAGGAGGTACGCAGCAGGGAAAAACTGTTAAAAGTGTAACCACTGCTACTCCCTCCTTGCATATGCAGCAACAAGTGAAGGGTCACTGCTCACTGACCCAGAGGCCACGCTATCCGCCTGACTGGCAGCTGCTGCTCTTAGCCACACAGTGCACCAGGGAGCTGCAGGTCTGCAAGCGGGGCTGGGAATTGGCAGAAAACCAAAGCATCCCTGGGGTCACAAACCCGGCTACCAGGAGCACTCAATTCCATACCGGTTTTGAAGGCAGCTTTAAGGGAAACACAGCTTTTGGGACAGCTGCCTTTCACAGGTACGGGCCAGTACATCACCAGGCACTACACCAAGTTCAAACAACCAATCACCAAGTATATCACAGCTTTAGGCTCTAGAAATAGCTGCAGAGCAGCAGCATACCAAGCACAGGCTCAGGACATGATTAGGCCACTCATTAATTCTCTTGGAGGAGGTAGCAGACCACAACTCCGAACAAGGGCACTATCACGTTAGAGAGAGTTCCATGTGAGCCAGCCAAAAAACAGAACAGTAAAGAGGAGGAACGTTTTGCTCAGCCAGGCCAGTGCAAAACCCTTCACTAGGCAGAAAGAGCCAGCAGTGGTTCTGCAAAGACAGAAGTATTCTTCTGGCCTAGCATTTTCTGACGATGATGTTTGGAAGATACTTCACGCACTATGTAACAGGTCTCTGATGGTCACTGGTGGGTTTTGAAAACTCCATGTATTGCTGACCTGACTTTAAATTACTAAGCCCTTTTCTTTGATCTACACAGAAAAACATGCAACCAGAGAAATATCCTTCCAGGGCATCCAAAATTTCTTTAGAATTCCCTCACAGATTTTAATTATTCCAACTACAGAAACTCACCATTTTCATCGATGAACACGTGCATTGCATCCACGGATAGCTCATCTTGCACAGACGCTTCAGGTCCACTTATTACTTGCAAGACAGAACTGTCTTGCTGAGAAGTTACCCGGTAGATTATCTGCCTTTGCCTGTTGCCCTGGTAACTTGACACAAAAATGTTTCAAAACTACTATGAGGAACTTTTTTCTTGTTTTCAATAAAACAAAAAGAAAGAGAGGTTAATTAAAAGTTTATGTCATTTCTACTCGGTGAAACAAAACAGCTTACATCATAACTTTGAAGTACAAAATTGTAAAGTAAACTGGCCTTACAGTGCTGCAAATTTGGCAGACTCTGGTAGCACCGGACTAGTACTAGCACGATCTTGGCTTTGTACATCTGATCTTTCCTGTTTAGGAAGTTGCTCACAGTGCTTTTCTGTTCCCACCACTTCTTCTTTTCTCTCCGTCATCTGGCTATCTGGAAAACAGGGCAGTGAAGTGGAGCCACTCTCTGCAGATGACTGTCAAGAGTTTTGTTCACTATCTATTGAACGAGGACATCTAAAAGAGAAAAGCTAAAACACTACAATAAGTACTACTCTTATGGAAAACACTAAAATTACTTAATACAATCACAGAAATCTGGATGAGAAGGTACTCTGACTTGAGGAGGCAGCATGAATGGGCTGTTTCAAGAGCAAGCTGTGTGAAGCAAAGGACAAACTAGAGAGAATTTCTGCTTTGCTTCTCCTGTTGTTTCAGAGGAAAGCAATCTGTCCCTAACCTAGAATGCTAAAAGGCTGCTCCCCTGGGGGCCATAATTTGCTCCCAAGCTGTGTATAGCAGCAGCAGAAAACCAGAAGCACTGGACCATTCCCCTTTTACAAAAAGGAAAGCAGCACCTTCAAAGGAAATACAGCTCTTGGAAGAGAAAGCAGGTACATGCCTAAACCCTCTTCTCCACTGGCCACACACTTGATGCAGGACGAAGGACAAATTGGCTAAGCAATTTCGCAGTAGATTTTCCTATGCTTGGAAAATACAGAATTCTAGATTTTAAAGCAAACATGATGGACTTACCAGATTTCTACTACTTTGAATACCAATTACGTTTATATTACCTCCCTACATATGCACGTCATTTACTTACACATGTGAACGACTTTCAAGCAATAGTCTCTTTTAGTCACTAACATTCATGTTGAGTAGCAAAACATTTTGTAACATTTTGTGCTTTGACTGTAAATGAAAAGAATTATCTGTTAGGCTTTTAAAGTGCAACTAAGACAGTGATTTCATCAGCACCATGTGCAGTTGCAGTTAAATGCTTTGAAAGAAAAATACAGCACTAACCTGTATTGAAATGTACTTACTCTCATTTTTTGAAATACCTGCTGTTTAAATACCTTAGAAATTTAATCAAGAAAAAAAAAAAAAAACAAACCACAGAATTCTCCCCCCTTCCCCTGCCAAAAAAAACCCCAAACCAATCATTTGTTAAGCCATATTTCCTACCATTACAATCCCCATCCTAACCTTCAAGAGCCACCAGTCGAGAAACAGTGGTGTCCTAGCTAAGATGGTTTGAGGATAAAACAGATTCAAGGCTTGTAGAGAGACATAATATCTTTTATTAGGCCAACTGATGTAACTGAAAAAAAAAAGGCAAAAAAGCTTTGAGATAGGCAGACCTTTCAAATCATCTGTCTTGTCTTCCTCCAACTATACTAGCTGATACATTACTTCTACAAACAAACCTCCTTCATGAGTTAAGACATCTCTACACCAGCATCAATTCACAAAGCACACCCCTCTAATACCTTAAAGCCTGAGACGCACGTAACTACTTTTCATTGCAGACACTTGACATTTCCTTTTGTGGAGGGGGGACGAAAAGAGTGAGAATCCAGAAGCATAAGAACAACTTCAACTGTATCACCACACAGCGTTTTTTTCAGCTTCCACAAGGAGGGAAAAAACAAATCTCACTGCAACATTGCCAACGTTCCGAGTCTCCCACTGTCTGTGGCACACAATGACTAAGGATCCCTACTTCTTGTGCAATAAATACAATGAGTGTAAGGTTGGCTTAGGGAAATCTTGTGTGTGTCTCTTGTGCATGGACAGAAAATTCAATAGGTCTTCCAGACCTACTTCATCCTATTTAGGAGGAAAAAAAAAAAGAGAGAGAGGGAAGCAGGCAACTTTTTTTTTTTTCCTTTTCCTAATTAAAGATTTAAAGTCCATTTTAAACAGAAACTGTGCCTTATTTAACCATGGCATTAGTGAAGCTTCCCCTTAATGATGTAACTGTAGCTGAGGGAGGTGATGGAGCCACAGACATCTAATCAAAATCACCTTCTAAAGGCGTGGGCTGCTCAAGCCATAAGAATAATTGATAGAGATCAGAAACTGTGGTTTTAATAATCTAATTGGTCCCATATTGCCCAAAACTAGCTCTAGGGCTGGAACAATTACAAAGATTTTTTAATTTGATTATCTAGTGGTTTTAGAAAATGCCTCTTTCTTTTCCATTCCAAACCACAAGCCTTGCAGACTTATTTTCCCTTCAGTGGTAAAGAGCCATCATAATAAAAACATAAACATACTGCTTTTTACAGGCTTTATATGCCAATCAGACAACATCATGGTAATGAGTACTTCCAGCCGGGAAAGGTGGGCCACAATAGGTTTGTGACTGGGTTTCGTGATTATTACTCATTTTCTTCCACGTGACTTACACCTTCAGTATTTAAATGGAGATAGTGGTGTCTAGACTGGGAGTGTTCTCCAGGGTACGTAATCAACTCCACGTCACCAAAAGCTCTCTGCATGGAAATTTGTGCTGGCAAAGCTGAAATGACTAGGAAAAAACTCTCCAAGAGCAAGAGAAGAGCAAAGAGCACAACATGCCAGTGCACCTGGACCTTCCCTGTGGCCTCCTACCACAGCCACTTATCCCAAGCCACTGCTCCACGTCTCCGACGCACACATGGCTGGGCTCGCAGAAGCCCCAATCTTGGCAACTAATTTCATAATTTATCTGAAAATTACATGCCAAATGACTCAGGTATGTGAGGCGTAACTGTCAGGAATCATGGCTAAGTCAGGCTTGGGGAAGGGTGATTCAGAGGAGTCCTGCACAAACAACCAAGTTTTAGTCTATATATGATTTTCCTATTTTGATTGAGCACAAAATACATCCTTTAGTTATTCTGGTAAAAGTCTTATTGAGATAAACATTTCTTATACACTCCATATGGGTATAAGGTACTTTCTGTAAACATTTTTATCTGTACTGAAGAGTTGTAACAGCATAGTCACATTATGTAAAGATGTAACAACCCAACACTAACAAACAAGCTCCTAATTCAAACACAGTCATACTACCAAAATTTCCTTTGCCATGTAACTTTTCCACTTGCGGAACAAATTTTGGGTACCCAAAATCATCTCTGCAGACAAGCTTTTGGTTCACACTGGCAGGAGGCTGAAAAGTTTTACGGTTGAGATGGAACAGCCTCTGTACATACAGTAATGACAATAACCAACTGACAGTGTATCTCAACTTTAATGTTACCTTATTAGGCAATTAAGATGAAGTTTTATTGGGCTGTAACTTTTCTCCAAAAATAATTTTACTATTTTGTGCCATCTCTCCAGAATCTCCCAGGCATTTTCCCTCACTTTCACTTGTATATCCCTATTCTAATCTCTGTAACTCACTCCTGTAAATAAAAATGCCACTGCTGTCAATTTCAAATGCCATCTGGTTTGAAATCTGGTCAAGCAGAATTAAGCTAATTAAGGCTGAGACTCTTCTGTTCATTAATTGCTGTGCTACAGAATCTATTTCCTTCCGTAACACTATGCTTCAAAATAGAAAGTGTCACTTTAAAATATATTTATTGCCTGTTCGGCCACAGAGATAATTGATTTCAAATTGTGCTATGATTTTGCTAGTACCAGCATGAAAAAGGGCTCTCTATGAGTTGTGAACTGTCCCATTCATACCCTAAGGATGTTCACAACCCTTTCTTCATTGACTGTTTCAGCAGAAACATCTAGCTTATGTGCTTTATTCTCAACCCAAATTTGCCTATTATGCCACAAACATATTAAAAGAACCTGATGTTAAACCAAAGTCCAAGAATTGCTATAAGAGTTTAACATGGGTACTAAGGAATTACATGGGATTACCCAATAATCAGGATTATTACATTAATCCTGCAGCAATAGGAAAAACTAGTGATCCTCACCGTACCTGTTACAGGATAGGGAGAGTTAAGCACAAAAGTGACTTGCTCAGAACAATCTCCTAGGCCAGCAGAAGAGCTGGGAACAAACTCAAGGCTTTTGAGGTGTCAGTTAAGTAGTCTAATCAATATACTTAATAATTGTGGCAGAATACAGACCTCTGGAAGTAACCTCATGGTTAGTTTACAGGTGTCAGCCTCGTCATCAAACTTACTATTACCTCTTTGATCTAAAGACTGAAATTTTAAAGTCTCAACCTGTCAAGCCTTATACATGAAGTATCAGACTTAGAGAACTGAGTCTTGCACCCTATTTCTTCCCCACCCAAAGAGGGGCATCAAATGCCACATGGTCCCTCCCTGGACCATGGATGAGAGCTCTGATCCAGGGATGGCACACAGCCAAGAGAAGAGCTGGCACTGGGCAGGACTTTGTGTCCTAGGTGCTACCTGCCGCCAGCAAACTCCCCTGCTCTCCCCTCTCAATACGGCTCTCATTTGGGCTGGTGACTCAGCGCACAAGATCCCTCTTCCCCATGATTACATGTCAAGCAATAGGGCTCTTTCTCACACACAGGGGAAAAAAACTGAGGAGTCTAAGAATATCCACAGGAGTACAGTTTAGTTTTTCATAGGAGAAGGGTAATTGCTTGGGATCCAGAACGCACTTGAGGTTGTGGCTTGTGCACGGCCCAGAATGATGAGTACCTTTTCTAAAAAGAGCCTGCAAAACCATCTAAATTCAGGCCACACAGTCCTGGTTTAGGTTCTCCACCACTCCCATGGTAGGCTTTGCTCCCTTGCAATAACATTGCCTGGCTTAGATTACAAACCAGCTGTACCAGAGGCGACATATATGAGATTCTGCCCTGCATAAATCTGATGCACAGCTGCTATTACTTAGCTCCAGACATGCCAGAGGGACCCAAAGGAGCCAGTAAACCTGGCCTTCCTTATGCTTCTCACAGACTGAAGAAAATTTGCCCTCCAACGGGCTTTCATTATGTAGGTGGTACAAGCTTCATTCAGAACTGAAAGGACACTGGCCTGAAAGTCATTTTTAGCAATGGTGTCAGTGGTACTTTCTTATGATCTAGAAGAGGTGATCTCTCTTCTGTTTCCACAGAACTCAAGTTCTATGTGGGAGCATCCGTAACAGACCCGTCCATGACATTCACTCAGTTGCAAGACTGTACTGATGAGCACATTTCCCTACCTTCTCCAAAGTATGCAAAATGTCAGCTGTCTTACACACAGCTCTGAACATCCAACTTTCCAGGAATTTGCCAAGTTTCTCCCACAGGCTAATAAACACCTTTGCGGGGTGCATCACATTCTCTTTTGGATCAGTCATCTTTTACCAGCTTTTGCCAATTAGGTGGTTTGCAAGGCTAAAAGAACAAAAACCAAACACAAACAACCCCCTCCCTCAAAACAATTGATGCATAGCTTGACTTGCTCTGTATTCCACACACACACACACTTGGGTTTTTTTGAATAACCACTTTAATGTGGGAATAATGTTTATTCAGATCTGTTTTAAGATGCTGTTTTGTTAAAGCGTATTTGTAATTGCAAGGCTGTAAACAAATTAGAGGCTTTCTCATTCCTAAAATCCAGTCTTACTGTGGAGAAGCTGCCAGTAATAACTGTAATTTATTTTAGCAAACAGCACGTTCTGACTGGGCTAGAAAACAAAGCCTACTTGCTCTTAAAAATAACTGCCTTTGAACTACCTCTCCCCTGCTTAAAGAGTTCTGATTGAACCTCCTTTTTCCCACAGCACTGGTCCAAGGTGCAGGAGAGACCTCACAGCGACAACAGCCACAGCCACCATCCCTGCTGCTGTGGGGCACCCCTCTTCCTGGTCCTGCTCTTTTCCCAGGGTGACACTTGCTGTGCCCACACTGGAAATGAGCAGGGCCACTTAATTATATGTGTATGCAGCTCAACTTCACCGTCTCACAAGCATACAGACTCGAGAAAATACAAAAGTAGAAAATTCAGTTCAGGTTGTTTAAGTAACAGCTTGCTTTGAGGGACAATCAGAATCCCTCTGTTTCCTCAGAATCCTCGATTCCAACAAGAAGAATCTCATTTGTCAGCTCTAAAGCACAATAACTACACACACATTAATAAAGTTTTGGACTTGTGTTTGGGTTTTTTTTGTCACTGTGGAATCTGAGTTTGATTTATTCTGAACACCCACTGCTTTCTTTTATGCAGCAATCTTCCCCATTCATATTATCTGAGGGAACTTGGCTGAAAGCCCTTTCTAGATTAGCTGCACTCTTTTTATTTAAACTTACTTCTGAAATTTTTAGCATTTTTTCAGCTAAGTCACCTCACACAAGTCAAATTATCATTACTCCTTTTTGTTGTCGAGGAGCAGTAAAAAGTTAAAATCTGCTTGCTGTGACCCTTGCACTGTTGTGTGCTGTTGCACAGGGAGAGGACCCTGCACCCCAGGGACCTGGCAGGGCTTGCTGGGCTCAAAAGGAGAGCAGCTGGGCAGGCTCTGGTGAAAATCAGGGCTTGCTCAGCCCAGGTCTTGGGCAATTACAGAGCACCAAAGCCAGCCAGGCAGGCTGATAAACTTAATAGAGCAGGACAAAAACTGCTCTGCAGAACAGTCTAAGAAGGAAAGATGGGCAAGACAGACCAGAAGGAAGGCACTAGGCCTAGGAGAATTAAAGAATGGATAGGTGGGTAGGTACAAGAGAAGTGAATGCAAGCTGTGGGGAGGCAACGTCTTTAGCCAAACTCAAGAAAGTGGAAAAGCCTAGAAAACCAACAGTGGATTGCTATGAAGAACAAAGGGAAAGATGAAAGAGAAGTAATGTTTAGAGGAAAGCAAATAAGGAGTTGCACAGGAGAGGAGTGGCTAAAGTGAGAAGGGACAAATGCAGAAGGGAAGGCACAGAACTAGAAACTAGAAGAAAAAATAGATACAAGTGAAAGATGCAATAAGGGTGTAATGGATTGGATTAGACAGATACAAGGAAAAACTTAAGAAAGGCAGAGTGAAAGCTAAATGGAACCTACAGGAAAACTGTAGCTGTACACATTTTTGTAAGATATTTTTGGTATTCCAACAATCCAGGCCTGACACATGCATGCTGTTCTAGTACAGAATACTAGATACACACTGGACACTTACTGAGGTTAGCATTAGGTTTTCCAATGGAAAAAATTTAATAAAATAAAATACTCAGAAAACTGCTGCTGACACTATCACACTTTCATTAAATCACTTTGTCCTACCAAGCCCACTCTTCCTGGCCCTATTAGCAAAACCAGTTATCCACTGGGAATTTGCCCAACTACAGATCTCAAGATAAGCTGCTATAAATAATGTAACTAGCCACTTTTTAATTCCAAAGAGAGTTGTAAAAGAAGCATTATACCTCCAACAAGCCCATTTTCCTTTGTCGACTCCATTTTGACAGTGGATTGATTAGATGACTTCATCTTTGAGGTATTAATGGATTCCAGGAGGGACACAAACTCTAGAAAGTTAGACTCATTAGGCACTTGTCCTTCTTTAGCTTCTAGATCCGACTTAGAAGTTGGTAAGGTCTTTTCTTTGTCAGATACCTCCATGAAATTCTTACTTAAAAGCACATCCGTCCCGCTGTCTACGCTTAGCACCCGCATGTGCCTCTTTTCATGAGCAGTTCTACAGGACTGCGGGTCTAGGTTCTGCAGGTCTTCCTTAGAAGCTAAATCTACAGTCTGGACATTTTCAGAAGCAATCTCTCGACTTGGATCTGAACAAGTGTTAGTTTCTAAAGGACTATTTGCTGGATTGCTGCATTCCTTTACTGCATCACCCGATTCATAGCCAGAGCATTGGTTGGACAACAGCTCTGCCTTTAAAGCTTGTGGAGTTCTTTCACTTTCACTAACTTCTTTGAAAGCCTTACCTTTACTGTCATCAGATAGGTCAAAAGTGATAACAGGGATTCTGAGCTGTTCATTAGTTTGCTGACTTGGCCAACCTGCTGTAACTATACCAGACTCAGGGGCTGAGCTCGTTCTCTCAGTTCCCAGAGCCTTTAGGTGGACACAGCCTGACAGGTCTCTGAGGGTGGTGTTTGGTGTAGTACTCATTGTGATGACAATTTTAATGGGCTCACATAGCTGGTCTCCAGGAAGAGAGTTGTCCACAACTGCAACAGCAGTCTCACTGTCTGAGCAATCAAGGTCCTCATGGATATTACTGCCATTCCAAGAACTTTCCATGTGCTCGAGATCTTTGGTTGCAATGGCATTGCACTGTGGGCAGTAACTGGTAAAGCCTGTCTGTGGTGACACATCAGCCAGTTTCTCTCTTTTATAACTTTTAGGATTACTCAAATGGTCTGAAATAACTGAATTTTCACTGTCCCATGGCTCTGAAGAAACTCCAGTCCTCAAAATATCACCTTGCGATGAAGAAATATTGGAGAAGTTTTTAGCTACATCCCTGTCCGCAATAATATCTTGGGATCCATGGTGTCCATACGGCTGTCCATCTCCTCCTTCTTCATGTATTTCATTACCAGAAACTGTTTCCATAGCAGCTGGTTTTGTCGCTACTGGTGATATGGTGGCACCTGAAGCAGAGGCTGTAGAAATAGGTAATATATCTGTTTTGACACAGGGTGAGGTAGATGAAACTGGTGGTGCTGCCTGATCTTCCAATACTGTAACACCTAATAAAAAAATACATGGGAGTTACGTCTCACAAACATGAACACTGTGCATTACGGAAGTACAATCTTTAGCTAGCAAAATCTGACTCAGAGCAGAGCAAAGGAAGCACAGATGATGTAGCTGATTAAAACAGCTCCTAAGCAAGCATCTGTTTTGTTAGCTACATGACATATGTTGTGTAGCTATATAATATGACATATTATAATAGCAAGCTGGAATCCTTCCAGCTCAGGACAGGTATAGCAGCATGTCTATTTAATTTAAATAATCAAAATAGCTCAAGAAACAGCTAATATTAAAATGAAAATGTTTTACAGAATTATCCCCCTTTAGAGAGAGATGAAAGAAAGAATAAGCCAGTGCAGCAGAAGTTTGTTGCATCATTTTGTGTCATTCTTAAATGGTCCCATAGGATATGGTGATTAAACTTAACAAAAAGGAAATATATTGAAATTTCTCAAGCACTGGAACTGTAGGCAAAGCAAGGTGTGCTGGATTATACACTACAGAGGTAAAGCTCAACAATCACAAGAGGAGTCTACAATAAGAAGATATTTAAGAACTTTAAGATGTGATCTGATCGTTGGCTTTCTGGTTTAATGCTTTGCAGAGGCACAGAGCTTCCCAAGGATGAGTGGGGAAGGCTCTTCTCTCTATGCCAAAAGGGGGAGGGCTACTTGCACGCTCACCAAAAAGGCTGCATCCCAAACAGCTTGGCTGACAGCTAAGAAAGCTTAGTCTGTTAGAATTCCCTTGAGATTCTGTTCTCTCAAGCTTTTCTATTCAGCTGCTAACATGACGCACAATGGAACCTGCTGTGGGTCCTCTGTGTCTTCATTTTTATTTTTTTTTTTTTTGCAGCAAGCAATGATTAAACAAAAGTTTAAAGGGATTTATAAAGCCTTTAAGATACCTCTGAGATCTTCAATAGTTTCCCGTGTTGGCAGCTCCTAAAAATAAAAAGGAACACACAAAATTGGCACAGGCATTTATTAAATTATGTCGGAAAATACATCTATCAAAGCAATAGTTGCCTAATCAAAGGTTAATTACAGAATTGGTAAGTTGCTTAACATCACAGAAATTTGGACCTGTACCTTGTATTAAATGCAAGGGGTGGGCAAGAGAGATGGTTGTAGAACAGTCATACTCCAAATTGCATCACTGCAGTTGTGTGTGATGTTTGGGGAGAGGGGAAACAAGATTTTAGTAAAAAACATTTTGCACTGCCTAATCTGGATTTTTTTTCTGTTTTCAATCATTAAGGAATGCAATGTTCTGTTCCATGTTTCCAGCTATGTGTTTCCAAAAGACTAAAGTGCAGTTTGGTCTCCAGTAATTGGTAACAATTTCTCAGTGGAAAACTAGAGGACAGAGCCATTAAATTAACTTAGAATCATTTATATTGCAAGGAAGCTTTTTGAGGTCATTTAGTACATATCCCCTCTGCCATACACACACACTCAAAGCAGGTACAGTTAGAGCAGGTTGCTCGGGCCATCTCCAGCAGAGCTTTGAATATCTCCAAAGATGGAGATTTCACAACCTCTCTGGACAATCTCTTCCAGTATTTGACCACCCTCTTGATAGTGAAAAAAAACCAACCCAACCACGCACAAAAAACATTAAATCTAATTGATCTAATTGGAGCTTTCCACATCTGCAAGTTGCAGCCACTGCATTTTATCCTGTCACTGGGCACCTCTGAGAGTGCTCAGTCTTTTCTGCATCTTACCATTATGAAACTCTTTTAGCCTTAATAAAGATTTCAGCCTTATAGAGGCTAAACATCCCATTTGCCTGCCCCAAAACATCATGTACCTCATTCCTCAATGACCTTGATGGCTTCTGCTGAATTCTCATCAGCAAGTCAATGCCTGTGGGAACTCACTGGGGAGCTCAAAACTAGCACAATACTCAGAGAAATACTTTGGGAATCTAAAATCAACAGCATAAGCGCATAACTAGAAAAAAGTTATTGGGAAAAGTTCATGTGGCTCTTTTCTGGCTGACAGGCACCAGAAACAAGAGGAAATAATAATAATCTCCTAAAATTTCATGGTGCTATTCTGGCAGCAAGAACAGGACTAGGTTTGACAAGACCAAGCCTACATGTTTGGAAGCCCAAGAAGAAATGGGTTTGCAGAATGGACAAATACCAGAATACTGGGGAATGGGACAGAAAAAAGGTAAAAAATACTTTACCTCATAAAAGAAAACTACTAATAAATTAAAACTATTGATGTCTGTGAATCATACAGATGCTACAAAAAGGTAAAAACACTCCAGGAAATGAGGACACAGTTCTGATTCAGAACTGGAGTTGAATAGTTTGCAGTAAATAGGGACACAGGATGGGGGTGGAGGGATATGAAGACAGAATGAAGTATTAAGTTGCTACTTATTCAGAGATCACTAACCATCCTTTGCACTGACTGAGGCAGGAGTCCTGTAGAAAAAAATAGCATGGGATCACATAATTAAAGATTTTATCACAGTATACATGGGGAGTAATTTAAGATTACACAGACGGTGTTACCCTGTTTCTTAATTTTTGAATACTTAAACTCTTCAGCCTTCTCATCATTCCTGCTTATTTTTCCTTTAATAACATCTACATACATCCCTTTCATCACCTCATATACTACTAATTTAGAAAACATGGCCAATGGCATGGAAAGCACATACAAGTAGTTTTAACCGCTGGTAGACATCTCCTAGATTTAACTAAAGGGGGTTTATGCTTTGTTTAAATACTCAAGAGGTGTTAGGTTAATTTTATAAGCATAAGTTCAATTACACAAAACCAAACTATTAATGCTCCAGGAGCAGATCCTTTCTGAGGCAATGAGAGGTTGCTTCGATTCTATTAGCCTCTCCTTTCTCTCAAAGCAGCCATGAAAACTAGTTGCTCTTGGCAAGATTTAATAAGGCCACTTAGTATCTACAGAGCAGACAGACCTGTCTTAAGAAGTCCAGAATTACGTATACCAGCTTCAGCTTTGTAAACCCAAACCTTTAGGCCAAGGCTGACTGATAGCAGTGATATATACAGCGAGACCCACGGAACGACCCTTCCTCCTCAAGGCAGACCTATGCTTCAAGTGACCACTACCTGGCAATACGGAACTCTGTGTGATAAGCTGGAGAAAGCAGAAAAGCAGGACTGCACGAAATGAGGACACTATTACAGAAAACGGTGCACTAACCATTCCTCCAGGTGAGTTCTCCAAGTCCACAGCCTGTATCCTTGAACTATCATGAATTGTTTGGGTAGAGTCATCTTGGTTGGTCTCACTGATGACACCATTATCCCTGCTGTTATTGCTGGAAAGGAAGCAAATGAAAAATAACACAATGCTTTTTACCACAGTTGATCACAGTGTCTTTGGGAAGAAGCTGGGGAATAGTAACAGAATAGGAAAAAAAGTAACACAGCACAGTGAAGTGACAGCATGTTTTTCCCCCTCCAATGCTAAAAGCACAGGGCTGAAAAATACTGTAGCCCCTTTTTACATCTCCTTCCTCACCAAGATAATCTGATAAAACTAAATTAAAAAAAATCCCTCAATATAAAATAGTTCTGGTGTCTTAGGAAGTAGAATATTGCTTTAAGAAATACAATGACATCTCTTCAACCCCCCGATGTGTATATAATTTCATTTAGCCTGCTTGAATTTGGGCTTTTTAGTTTGTGAGGTTGGGTTTTTTCCCCAAACACTTATTTTTAAAACCCTACAGCTGTATATAAGCTACAAAATTATTTACCTGAAGGTATCACCTTTCCACAATTTTATTATGATTAGAAAAAAAATCTCGTTCAACCTCTCAACTATCAACTACTTCTGGCATCCATACTAAGTTCATTATTTTCTGATCAGGTACTAAATAATGGACAGTTATGCCTAGGACCTCCTAGACGGAATAGTTACATGATTTAACAAGCAAGTTTTTAGTGATTATTCCTCTACTTTTTAGTCAAAATAAAGGCAGGATAATGAAAGTTTGCATTCATTTCACTAGCCAGTGAACAGGGAAACACGAAGTTCTTGCTTAAATTTGAGCCAGTCTAGAACAACTGATGTGTCTCTTAAATAGCTACATCAGACACAGGAAATAGCACTGTGGACTGGTGAGAGCTAAAGAGGAGTAGAGCCTGAGAGCCATCACCCAATCTAAAATAAAAACCTTGTATGGTTAGTAACACACTTAAGAGGCATTTCTCAAAAGACTCACAATGCAAGCAGACCTTGCCGCTCCCAGCAATGTCACTACCAGGAGTGCAGCACAGACATGCATGTATAAAGACACAGAAGCACAGTAGGTATACAAACAACCTTAATACTACTTAGCTTGCACAGAACTACCAGTAGCAACTGTGAATGCATAAAAAAAATACCTAAAGTTCTTGTATATAGGGCTCTCTGCTCAAGCTTGACTGCTAGTTGTAGCAAGCCAATTTGGTTTAAGCTTTGTTTGGACTTTTCTACACTGCCATCACTATTGGATGCACCTTATTTCAGCATTTTTCTCATCTCTCATAACACCCAGGAACACTGGAAGCCACTTGGCAGCTTCATTTGTTTGTATGACTCAAGGTTGAAAAACCAGCAAGAGAAGTCTCCATTTATACCAAAAAGCGTACCGCATATTCTACCTATACACAAATCTGGAAAATGTCAGCACTTGTCCTTAGCCCAATACTATTTTTACCTTTAATAGCATCTCAACCTGGAAGCAGCCTTATTGACTTTGATTATTTGCAGCAAAGACATAGTACTTGGATCCTCAGCTGAGAGGCTGCAAATACTACCAAATGCTCCTGAGAAATAAATGTGGTTCTAGCTTTCTTCAAGAACAGGACCATAAAAGTATCATAGGCAGGCACAATCAAACATAAGGAGAGAAAAGCAACTTACACATCTAGATTTGACCTGAGAGGGAAGTTACTGTAAGCACACAAAGGCAACATGAGCTCAGGCTTCCAGAGCCGTGATGTTAAAGCATTTTCTTTGCCAATGGGTACATGCCACTTCCTCTCCTCCCCTCCCCTCTTCCCAGCAGATAAGCACAACAGGAAGAGGGAAGAGCAAGTATTTAAGGCTTCCCCAGAAAACCTGAGAGAAGTTTTCTCCAGGATCTTCCCAGATGGGTCTCTGCCTTCATCATGCCCAACTGCTGCCCCATCCTCTGAAACAGGTGCAGCTCTGCCCGCTTCTCCACAAGCATGCTGCAGCCACCAAATCTGAAAATGCTAAGCAGGTTTTTAGAAGTGCCATTCCTCACACAACTGTAAGGAGTCTTCCTACAGCCAACAGGCATTTCTGCTGTGCAGTACCACAGAGCAAACTCATCTATTTAACAGAATACACCAGCAATGTGCAATGAAAGCCTTACCTCTGATCTGAGAGATGAGCTGTGTTTCCA
The DNA here is from genome assembly GCF_963264785.1 of Psittacula echo. Classification (NCBI taxonomy): domain Eukaryota; kingdom Metazoa; phylum Chordata; class Aves; order Psittaciformes; family Psittacidae; genus Psittacula; species Psittacula echo. The sequence goes on along the minus strand of NC_137738.1, from coordinate 29,638,804 downwards.
TTTGGAACCTCTGTATCTTTATGTTGCCTTCCATTTTTTCTTGATAGCTTTTGTTGAATTACTTCGCCTTTATCAAACATCAGGTGTAGACGGTAACTGATCACCTTTATCACTGTGAAGAACACCGTCACCAAGCTACAGTATGCAAACACCGTAACTGAGTTTGCTGGAAAAGCCTACAGAAAGAAATAATAAAGACACAGTCATAACAGTTTATTTTGAGAAGATGCCACTAAGTTTTTTTAAAGTAATTATTCCTTATTGTCTAATAGCGGTACCTCTATTGAGTTTTACAACAAGAAGCAGTGCATTTTCATACAGAATAGTTGAGTTCTGCTCACAAAAAAGGTCTTTTCAAATTTCAAACCACTTCACAAGTTTTATTCTTCTTTTGATTAGCTGTGGAGATCACTTATGTCCTAACAAAGTCATTACAATCTCACAACTGAAAAACATTATAAAACCTCTTAAAATACTGCATTCCCAGGATAATGCAGCTGCAGCCTTTCCTGAATGAGTAACTGATAAAAATGCAGACATAAAATAAAACATTATGAACAGGAAACTAATTTTGAAAAATTCTGCCATCTTACCCAGCTTCTCAGTTATGATTTAACAGTAAAAGGCTGTAATTTGATCTCCTTATTTTAACACCTCAAAGCATATTCCCAAGTATCTTTACCACTGAGGAATTTTAAATAATTAATCAGGACTAGTCAAAACAAATGAATAAAATGCATTTGGAGAGGCAGACTCTTTGAATTCTTTTCATAAAGTCCATTATTGTTAATTTGCAGCTGTCTTTGATCTGTTTGTTGATCTGTGATGAGCACCGTATTTCTTAGTCATTAAAATTAATTACAGTTCAACTATAGTCTGTAAAGTTCTTTCACAGACATGACATACTAACAACATTTTTGTATGTAAATAGTTCCTTACAGTACAGGCCAAATCACAGCAACAGACATTCGGTAGTTACAATTGAAGGCCCAAGCCTTTATCATTATACATACAGAACACCCTTATGTATTGTGGTCATGCAGTTGCAGTCTCACAATGAGTTTAATTTCTCCTCAGGTTTTTGGTTTTTTTAAACAGACCATTACTATATTCCTACACAATTTGTAGTGCAAGTGGAAGGGAGAAGAAGAAAGATTTTCAATGCTGAAGATTTCCTAAAGCCTACTGAAGTAAGAATGGTCTTTACTTTGGGCCTAAATGTATCATTTTAAGTATCAGCACTTCAAGTAAAGGAGCATTTGAATGTAAAAGATTAGAATTCTTTTCAGGTTCATAAATAAACCACACTGACCACACAGGTGAAGGGAAGAAGGCACACTTACTTCACCTCTGAAACAAGTCACCGCATTTATCTTGATGTTGAAATGAGTATGTTGAATCATTTCTGTGTTATTACAAGCAAGCAGGTTGCTATTCTGCTGCTGCTTTTGGCTTAGTGAGACTTTGTACCTTCACGATGTACATGTGAAAGTTTTCAGGCAAATCCTTTTTTATGACTATTCTTACTCACACGCAAAGAATCTATTGCACAAAAGTGGAGAAGCTATTTAGCACGTAGGTACTACTAACAATCCTTAATATGACAGACATTACTTTCTACAAGTTGAGGCTTAGTCTTTCAAGAGTAGTTCATGGCACTAAGTATATAACCGACACTAAGCATACCCTTCAGTCATTTAGCAAATCTGGGCCAGAAAGAAGATCAGTTTGCAAGGCACCATGCTCTCAGGGTATAAAGTTTGTAGGATGAGGGTGAGGAATTCGTGGTTTATGACTAATGTGTTTACGAAACATAAGTTTAAAATGGCTTGTTTCACAAAGAATGATAGCCCATTATCTATAATGATTTGTTCAAATGAGAGATTTGTTCACTATGCAATCTCTTTAACTACACACTAAAAAGCACAGGCCAAGCACTCATTATTAAATAACGACTCAGAATGAGCCACTACAAAATAAGTGCTCTATAGGTGACATTCACAAAGCTTAATAAATATTATATGAATAATGTCAAGAGGGCACAACAAAAATAGACTTCCAGTACTGCAGTCTAAGCATGCATACAGCTCGCTACAAAAGAGAATCAAAGGAAGCTCCTAGATTTCTAAGTGGAAAACAGGCCCGTTTTAGCAACCACTGAGTGCTGCATGTCTTCGTCCCCGACTTGTGACCAGACCTGCTGGAGAGCTGGGCCCTCAGCCTGCCCTTGGTTTCCCTGCCCACGTGCCCAGAGTACACAGCACTGTCCCCCATGTACGTGTCGTGTATGCTCACAATCCCAAGCTTGCTTTATGTATAAGGTGGCCAATGAATCCTTAATATTCTGAATCTGGGGGCAAGCTAAGTAGTACAAGCCAGCAGGTTGGTCCCTGCCCACACGATTAAGAGAAAGATTAAACTAAGAATGGAAAGCCCTCAATTTTCCAAATCAGACCTCTTGCATAAGGATGCAAGTGTCAGATGACTGCAGTTGTTCCTAGGTATGTATAGGTGAAAGCTATCAAATCTGCTTGAGCTAAGGAGGAACTAAGTTATAGACCACTAAGGAATTGTATGATAAATTCACTTTTGATGCACTATAGTTATAATTAGCCTGGTTTCCCATGGAAACGAGGTTTTATAATCACACCATGTGCCTGTGTACTCGTGATGTCTTTCCATCCCCTCTAATGAATAACTTTTTAATTATTCAGCTACTTTCAACTAACTTTGAGAGAATACACTCCACCGGGACAAGGTCACAGCAGCACACCTTCTGTGTTAACAAGAGGAACCCATTCAGCCCTCTGACCTTTTGAATGCCACCCCAGTGACACAAAAATCTTCAACTGAGCTGGCATCTTATTAGAAGCTAGGAAAAAAACATCCACAAATACAAATTAATTCGAAAGTAAGCCTCATGACATCCCACAGACTTCTGTGGAAGCTAAGCTCCATCTTTCTTTGCTCTTGCCCAATTAAAAACTCTACCATAACATCCTTTGTTTCCCAATAGCTTCTGTTATACCAAGTACCAGAACAGCATGGGGTCACAGGGAAAAATGCAGGCTGGTGTGTTACAAATGTGCCCTTACTATTGGAAATGCAAGAGAGTTGACCTGCCCATAGAGCAAGGGTCTTCGCTGGGGGCTTGTGCCAGTCCAGAGATTGCTCCCAGAGGAATGTCTAAATTCTTCTTCACATATCTACTAATGTTATTTGAGTATCACAAAGGCAGAGGAAACTGAGGTATATACTCGTTAATATAAAGGTGTGTAACTGCTAAACAAAATACCACACCCCTTATAAATTGGACTGAATTATTAAAGTCAACTAGACCCAGATGTATCCCACCTGATGTTTAAGCATCTGAGGCATCTAAAGCAAGACAGTGCTGCACTTGGGCCTCACTATCTTCTTGGGATACAGAACATAGACAAGGGAACTACCAGATAAATATTCAGTCACTACCATAAAGCTTGCAGAAGTATCAGGGAGATTCAATATTACAGCCAAAGAGGGGTATTTTTGTTTTAAACTTGGCTGAATTAATAACCAAGAGATGTCCATTATACACCATGGGAAAACAGGTAGCAAATAAAATTCCAGAAGCGTCCACTCAGTTGCAAGTGTGCATCCTACCACACAACAAATACAGTAAGTAGAGTGTAGCTTACCTCTCTCTTGTAGAGGTATACGTATCCCTACTTTTACAGAAGGTTAAGTGGGGTAAAGCATGGCCAAATGGGAGTAGAAGCAGCCGACAAACTGCAAGTTTTATTGCAGTTTACCTCCAAGTTATTTATGTGCCCACACCCTTATACTGCCAGGCTGTGCTTCTCCTATCACAGTGTGACTTGAAGATCTAAGACATAAGAACTAACAACCCTGTAAGTTCAAGGGCTTAGAAATGCTCACTAAGCTGCTCTGGGGACTCACTGAAATGTGGACATATATTCTCTTGTGGCTTGTAAAATAAGGTACAGTACAAGCATTCCCAAAGTGACATGTCTGCATTACTAGTGTATCACTGGGGCTGAATTCAGCCCAGCAGCTTTATATAATAGTTACCATTCTTTTCATGCACAAAACACCTGGGAACCCTGGACTGTCTGGTGGAATAAGATATTTAATTCTTAATCTCTTATGAGAATTGACATGGTAAAGTTAGAAGAGATCTCACTACAATTTTGAAAGTTGATTTTAACAGCAGTGGTGCTCCAAGTAATATCCCATTTACATTTTAAATCACATATTTAGTACTACAAAGGATAAATGAGGAAGAAAGAGAAGACATGAAAACAGATCTGCATTTTCAGGGGTGGGTAAGCTAATAAAGGAACCATTAGTACCAAAGCAAGCTATGCTGACAAAGCTAGAGAATGCAATCCTCAATCCACACAACAGAAACAAGTTGATACTATAAGCTTCTCCACGTCACTGTTAGCACATCTCTGCTGAGCCAGTGTTAAAAATCTAAAAACAGCTGGATCAGTTTTGCCATTTCATTCGAATCAAACTGTTTGAGACAATTTCTTTGTCAATAGTGTGATTAAGATTATCCCAAGCAAATGAAAATCTGAAAGATTTTTTTAAAAACTCTGATTTGTTTAGACTTGCCATTTCAAGAAGTGTCAGTGACTGCTTTAGCCACTTTAGTCATTGAATCCAAAACTACTGGTGTCAAGGGTGTAATATAAATATCACCCAAACATCACTGAATATTATAAATAAAATTCCCCAAAGAAAACAGTCAGTTAAAAAGGAGGTTCAAGTTTCTAAGTGGCAAGAACACACATCTTGCAAAAAGTTTACAAAGCCCAATCACTTACAAGCAAGAAAACAAATACTTAAGGACATCATTCCTCTCAAGCAGCAGCACAATAAATGCATTATTCTTATCAAGAATAAAGAATTCCCAGAGCAGTATATTAGGCTCAAGAACACAAGTCCTGCATTTAACCAAATGATTTGTCAGAAAGTCAGCCACCCTGCAGAAAAGGCAAGTCCATCTAAACAGGCAAAGACGGAGCCTGAGAGAGTGTGGTAAATAAGTTAGGTTTCCTCTGTTTCCCTTTAAATAATGTCTTTCTGTTTTTCACCTTAGCTCTGACCTACAGTCTTTGTACCCAGTGTTCCTTTGTGGAACCCTGCGTGCCTCCTTCATGCTATTAGTTCAGAAGTTTTCCACACATACCATTGTGACAATAAAACCTACAATGCAAGATTCTTGCTGGTTTGCATAGGAAATAGACCCTATCAATCAGAAGAAAGCACATTGTTACCTGGGTTCATTAACTTCATGAGCCATGCTCACAAGAATTCACTGCAATCTGTGCCACAAAATACAGTATGCCAGCTGGTTTATTAAAAATACAAGACTTCCTTTTCACTGGGATTGCAGAGGGATAAATGAACACTCTTCGCTTTTGAAAATCCAGCCAATATCTGACCACGTAGGGTGAAGAGACCTATTTGAAACTCTACCCAACAAGAAAAATTCTACAGAACTTAGTTAACAATTTAGTTGAGTCACTGTGACAACTAAAGGGATTGAATATGGAAATTGTTTCCAACAGAAGCAATATTAAGCTACCGAAAATCACACCAATAAATAGATGCAATGATCCAGCAAATGATACTTTTAAGCTTTTCTTACACGGTAGGAGAGTTCACACAAATAGAGCAAAAGTTTCAAATTTTCAAGGAAAATAATTTCCAAGTCTATCGAACAGCCTCTAGTTAGTGAGATTATTTCTTTGCAATGTTTAAATTTCAGCACAAATGGAGCTGCATGTCACAAAAAACCATGTGACTCACCAATGACATTCAGCCAGGCATATTAATTACACTGTATTTGGATTTTTCCATTTATTTACGCTTCGTCGGAGGTAAGACTGGAGCAGATTGGAAAATAAAAAGTATCTAAAAGGGATTTTTTTGTAACGAACGTCCCGGCGGTTATTCATCACCGGCAACGGCCAGCACTGCACCTCTTCCCAAGTTACCTTTCCCAACCGCTTCAGCTGGGGAAGAGGTCCAGCCGTTACCTATGCGCCCACCCCATCCACTTTCAGACACAAGTCCTCACGTACATCCCGACATGCTTGGTCTTTAACCCCCCTGGGGTCTGTTTATTCCCTGTCGCACTCCCTCACGCGCAGCTCCCGCGTCAGGGCCAGGGTCCGCTGCGCCCTCCCCACTTCCCTCCCTCCTCGCTATCCCCGCCGCGCCGCGGGCCGGGTCTCACCAGGTGCATGGCCATGGGCAGCGTCAGCAGGAAGAGCCACAAATAGAGGTGGCAGCTGTTGGTGAAGGCCCCCTGCTCCGGGTCGTGGTACCAGCCCCCGGTCAGCGCCGCCCACACGCCCTGCCCCACCAGCCGCGCCGCCGGCGACACCATGGCCGCTCCCCGCCGCCGCCGCCACCGCCGCCCCTCAGCCGCCCTCCGTCGCCGCCATGCCGGGCGCCCGCGGATTCTCCCATGGTGCCCTGCGACGCCGAGCATCCCGCCCGGCCCAGCCCGCCCCACCTCGAGCGCCGCCGCTACCGCTGCCACTGGCCACCCTCCCCCGAGCGCGACGCCTCGATCGACCCCGCCGCGGTGCGGGCGCGCTGCCCCACTGCCGGGCCTGGGGACCCCGCTCGGCTGCTGGTAGCAGGCGGCTAAGCACGGAGGCCGCAGGGCGGAGAGGGGCCGTGCCGAGCCGCTGCGGAGGTGGGGGGAAGTTCTGGCGCGGCGGCGTCCGTCACCGCGGCGTCCCGCCCGGCTGGTTCACAGGTGCAAAAAAATGCGCGGTAAAGAAGCAGCAGCGGCGTCAGCGGGTGGGCTGCGCTCCTCAGCGGTCACACTGCCCCCGCCGCTTTGCTTTTGTTGCTAGCTGTTAATTCAGCTTAGTACATCACGAGCTTCTGAGCTTGAGCTCTGACCGGCGCTGGTGACAATCTTTTTGTACTTGGGGCTGTACAAGTACAGCTGTACTTGGGGCATGCAGGTGTGGAAGTCCCTAAAAGCTATTCGTTTTCTTTCAAGAATGAGTTTAGGGTAAAATAGCCTGCTTTGTGCTAAGGGATTTCATGGCAGCTGTGAAGGAACACTTCAGTATGTGAAGCAGTGGGGAGTGGAGCTAGAAGATAGACAGGGCCAAGGACAAGCTTTGAGCAGGATAGGCCAAAGGCATATATATCCCTGTGGGACACTCCTGAAGGATGAGGTGTAAGGATGGGCCATGAATGCCAGAGCTGATTCCACACAGCACTCCCACCCTCTCACCTTCTACCCTCAGAAAATAGCTGTAAACTTCAATTGTACATCTCTCATCAACCCCTTCCAGGGACTTTCAACATGTACAGACTTTCATTGCCGTCAGTTTTGCGAAGGGTGCATGTACAAAATGGAGGCAGCCAAGAAGCTTGAATATCACTTCACCAGATCTACCCTGCTTCTGTTGTTCCTGACTATGGTTAGTTCCATGGACTCCACACGCCATTCCAGCATGCTTTGCATGGATTTTTTAGACAACAATAAGAGACCGAAGATGCTATTAAACAACCATACCTGTGAGCTAATTAAATGCATCTCTGCTCACTTCCTGCTATTGCAGGCATTGTGGTCATGCTGTATCCTTCTGTTGGCTTAATAGGAGGGATGACACAGCAGGATGGACAAGTGGCTGGGAGAGGGGAGAAAGAGCACGGCTTCCTTCAGCGATGCAGGCACCCTCCAAATCCTGCTGGCCTACAGCCACAGGGCCTGACAAACACTGCTCAGTGCATCCTTGATAAGCAGCGAGCTCTCTTAACGTGTGTGAAGGAGGCATGGTCCCAGCAGTGCCTCACGACCTGCTCCTGTAAACACATCTCATCCAAACCTCCCCATTGTCCAGTGGAAATTAGAAAGTTTGTTGTTGCAAATGTAATCACTGGGTCAAGTGCAATAGCAAGAGCAAAATACTATTTTTCTATGTGCAGCGATTAAAAATGTTAATTTTTAGAAACTACTGAAGTTGTTTTCCATACTGGCAAATAAGACAATTTACCTGCACAGCTCCAAAAAAGACAGATGACTAAATAAAGATGGAAATGGAAAGCTTCTTCAAAACCTGCTCTCTTCTGAATTTTGGCACTTCCAACAGATGTAGGTTATTATTTGGAAGCCCCACGTAATGCAGGCTTCCATTGCATCTTATTAGGGTGACTTGTCTGCCCACCACTCACATCTTTCAGCTCTTCCTCATCTCTGGATAACGCTGACACAGAAAATATTTTGGTGTTATAGTACTTGCATGAATGAAGGGTTCCTGTGGTTCCAGCCCCAGATACATGTGCTGGGCACAGGGCAGATGCACAGTCCACTCTATACGGTTGCAGGAGTGCCAAAGATTAATAATATGGACGTTTTCTCTCTCTCTCGGTGCTAGTGACGGGCCGAGCCGAAAGCTTTGCCGGCGTTGTGCTGCTCTTCCCAGCGGTGACTCCACTAGGTGGTGCCACCAGAAAAGTGACGGCGCTCCATGGGGTTGTCCGTGGCGCGGTTTCCATCATTACAACTCCTAGGAGCAGCAATTACATCCAGATCCGAGCGTGCTGGATGCTGAAGAAACACTGAACCAAGAAGAACCCGAGCGCAGCAATTGCAGACAGTAGCACTGCAGAGGGCGAATTTCGGAATAATAGTTCCAAAGAAATATTTAAACTGTTCACTGTACTGCAACCAATACCTTGCCTGACCCAAAACATTCCATACTTAATTAGTTCCTGCAGATTCTTTTAGATAACAGATCAAGTTCCAGGTGGAATTTGTGTGGTAGCACGCTTGTGTTACAACACACTGTATGGCTTTTATAATAAGGCAAATATGCAGATAAGGAAAGGGCTTGTAATTACCTCTCTGAATAGCTGCAAGGCAATCTCTTATATTAAAGGAAATGGGAAAAGACTGGATAGACATGCTGGTTCTGCATTCTTTCTTTTTGGTAGCATGGTTCAGTAAGTAATTTTCTGTGTAATTTTTGCGCATGTATAACTATAAACATGGTTTAGACTGTGGGATAAACAAGAATTTATTATTTTTGATACTGTAATTTTATTTTTTTTTTAAGTTACTGTCTTTATTTTGCAACCTTAGTCCTGTGATACACAGCTGCCAGTTTTGTATTTACATAGGGATGCGCAGTGCTCTGGATGTGGGTTTTCGTGCGAGAACTCACCATTCACCACACTGGTTTACTCTACCTGGCAGTGCGGTTTGACACCTTCCCCATGCTTTTCCTACCCACCCATGGGCTTCCGCTGGCAGCAGCCACGTCCAGAACCACAGGTGCTGCCGCACAAAGTGATCAACTCTGAGGCTGAAAACCCATCTTTTTCACTTCAAGCCAGCGCTACAGCGCTGACAAGAGGAAGGTACATCCCAGCCCACACGCTTCCCTCTAACCTCCAATGAAACGACTATTGTAGTGTAGGAAATGATGCATTTTTTCCACCTAAAACCAGGAAAATCTTTATCCAGAAATAGCATATACACAGCACTTGCTATTTCCAGACAACCTCATAACGAAATAACTGTGTGTGATCCTTTTAGTCTGTGTGTGGATGGGGGACCAGGCATGGGGGAGAGTCCATGAGCAGTGTAGGCAGGTGGAAGAGGAAACACGGATTGAGGAAGCGTGTTTTTTTCAGAAACTACTGGTTTTATTTCTGGTAAAGCCCCAAGACCGCATAGTGAAGGAGAGGGGAAGCTGCCGCTGAAGGCGAGGTCCAACCCTTGACCTGCTCTGCTGCTCCCGAGGGACAAAGCAGGCTGGGCTGGGCGCCTGAGGGCGGCCTGCACCGGGGGCCGCGGCCCTCCCAGAGACCACAGTCCCCGCGACACCATCCCCCCCTTGGAGCGGGGTCACCGCTGCCCCAGGCGGGCTGGTCCTGCCCGTGCCCCTATCCCCTCCCCTCAGCCGGGAGGGACCACAGCGACCGCCTCAGCCTCGCGACCGCGGGCGCCCCGCCCCTCCCGCGGCGGCCGGAGCCTGCCAGTCTGCGCGCGTGGGAGGGGCGGGCGCGGGCACCCACCTGCCTACATGCCAGCGCCCTCAGTCTTGCGGCCCCACGTGACTGCCGGCGGCCAATCCCTGGGGGCGGGGCAGCGCGCGGGGGCGGGAGCGAGGGCGAGGGGCACCGCCACTCCCCTCTCCGCCTTTCCCCGCGCGCGCTTGCGCCCTACCTGCCTGAGACCGCCGGCGGCGGCAGCGACCGGGCTGGGTGAGTCCCGCCCCTTCCCCGGGCCCCGCCCCTTCCCCTCCCGCGCCTCCCGCTCGGCGGCGGTGGCAGGTGAGGATGAGGCTGGGCGCGCGGCTCCGCGTCGGCGGCCGCCGGGGCTGAGGTTGCTGCCATGGCCGTGCCGGGCGCCGGGGCGGCGGCCACCACCGCCGGCGGTGGCGGTCCGTGCCCGCTGTGGACGGCGCTGTACGACTATGAGGCGAGCGGCGAGGACGAGCTGAGCCTGCGGCGGGGGGACGTGGTGGAGGTGCTGTCGCAGGACGCGGCTGTGTCCGGCGACGACGGCTGGTGGGCGGGGAAGATCCGCCACCGTCTCGGCATCTTCCCCGCCAACTACGTGACCCGGCAGCCCTGTGGTGGGGCGGCTGCGGGGGGCAACAGCGGCGGGCAGAGGGACCCACCGGGGAGCCTGACAGAGATCGACTTCCAGCACCTGGAGCTGCAGGAGATCATCGGGGTGGGGGGCTTCGGGAAGGTGTACCGGGCCACCTGGCGCGGCCGCGAGGTGGCTGTGAAGGCGGCGCGGCAGGACCCCGACGAGGACATCACGGCCACAGCGGAGAGCGTGCGCCAGGAGGCCAAGCTGTTCTCCATGCTGAGGCACCCCAACATCATCGCCCTGCACGGGGTCTGCCTGAGAGAGCCCAACCTCTGCCTCGTTATGGAGTTCGCCCGCGGCGGCTCCCTCAACAGGGCCCTGGCCGCCGCCGCTGCTCCCGGGGCCGGGGCCGCCCGCGGGGGCCTCCGCATCCCCCCGCACATCTTGGTGAACTGGGCGGTGCAAATTGCCCGCGGCATGCTTTACCTGCACGACCAGGCCATCGTCCCCATCCTGCACCGGGACCTCAAGTCCAGCAACAGTGAGTCCCGACCGGGGAGCGGGGTAGCAGCGTGGGAGGGAGGAGCGGCCTTCGGGGCTGCTGCGGGCGACAGAGGCGGCAGCGAGGCAGTCACCGTGCCTCTGCCCGGGGAGAGACCGGTTGCGCCCGGCGGGGACCCTGCGTGACCGGTCCGCACGGGAAGCGGGTGTCCAGGCCTGGACGGGCACGGTCCGGGAGCCTTGTTTCACTGGAAGATGGGTGTTGCAACTTGCTTGGGCACCCGCGCCAGAGGCTTGGGCAGGCGGCAGGTTGGTTGCCGTGGCTGTGAACTTGTTCCGGAGTTGTTGTAGAAGGTAGGGAGAAAAGGGTTTACCTGCAGCGCACTCAAAAGTCTTGTTCTCTCGACGGGAGCTCACTTAAAGTGATGTGGGATAAAATCCTGTGTGCCACCACGATTGCAACGCCACAAGACTTATTCTGCTCTGATGGGTTGTGTAGTCCTAGCTTTCAAAAGTGCCTTGAAAGGGAAAGTTTTAATAAGGGCATTGCTACTGTTTCTCTGCCAATCATATGTATTTCTGGTTTAGATTGCATGCATTTAGCACGGGTAAAATTTACCCGCTTAATGAACATCGTGGCAGAAAAAAATAATAGCTTAAGAACAGTAGAAACTCTTGTGCAGTTGCCAGGTTTGCTTTCAGCCGTTGGCATCGACAAAAGCACCTGAAAGAGTGAGGGAGTTGCTCAGTTCATGCTTTGATGAATCCTTGGTCCATATGTAGATGCAGGAGCTTCTAAGATTTTTGGCAGCTGTGATGCTGGAAGGCTGGCCTACCAGAATAGAGGAGGTGTTTATAACTTGCCATTATAGCTGTGTTTTGAATTGGTCACCTGAAAGTGGAAGTCTATGTATTTCCATAAATGTTTGAGGCCATCTCCACTCTCTTTCCTTTTTGTTCTGAGTTGCCAGATACCCAGCAATATGTTACTGTCTTTTTCTAGTTAGGAGTCCTTAAGTGGTCTAGTAGAAATAAAAAAAAAAAAGCTTTATTCGAGTTTAAAGCACTTTATTTAAAAGGCCTGTGCACGTGTGTCTTGAAGGTCATCATGCATGGACTGTTAAGACAAGGCTCAGTCATGAGACTGTTGCTAAGGATCCCTTCACTATTTGCTTGATAAAGAAAGGACCTAGCACAGCTACATTTTTAGTTCTGTTTTTAGCACAAGATGATGAACTCTTGAACCTACTGTTAGGGTGATGGCCAACACCTTAATTTCTGGGAAGTTGTCTGTAGGCAGGTTGTACCCTCCTAGTTTGCTTCTGTGTTCGACGAGGTGTTGTACCTTGAGTATTTAGTGGCTTTCCTCAGATAAAGTGGGTTGCTGCATGCTAGCCTTCTAAGGTGACAATGGCAAAGTTCGTATCTGAAATGAATTCATAACCCTGTAGCGTAGCACCTAGAACTGAGTTGGTTACTGCTGTGTGCTGATTACCGTTATTATCTGTGTATGTGGGTAATGGCAGAGCATCTTAAAAAAATCTTCTGCTTATAACCTCATCATATAACCTTATAACCTTATATAACCTATATAACTTTATAACCTCTTCACTGGTTTCATTGCTACCTCCTGTTGCACATGCAGTTAAGTTTAGCTACTTAGTTTTCTCCCCCATGTGTCTTAACCTTGGTGAAGATTGAAAACAGCATTGAATGCTAAATAGAATCCTGTCTGTTGATCATACAACTAGATGGTAGCATTGGAAGACAATGATGCGCTAGTGGTATAACATACTATGGTAATTAAGCTCAATAACATGCATTTAAAATTTCTGTAAATCGTGACAGTATCCCCTGTTCTGTTAACTCATCAATTCATCAAAGATTTCACTTCATCCTTTTACTGTAGTCTTTTCCAGTCTTGCACAGTGGGAGTGGAAAGCTGCTAAGGTTGACTGATTTGCTTGCTTAGTGTGGATATTAACAGTTCAGCAGTGGCTACAGTTGCAAGACGGGGATCTAGCAGCACCCCTTCCTCAACTGCTCAGCACTGCTTTCCATGAACTGCTGGGGGGGTGGCTCTGTTCTCTCCATTAGACACCTCTAGGCAGTATACAGCTGTATCAGTTTTGTACTAGTTTTGGTACTTAAAAGGAATTTTTTTCTTTAGACAACGAATTAGAAAAGTGACTGCCCTTAACATGGCAGAGTAAGGAATGCTTCCCAGACTATTTCCGTAGAAAATAAAAAAGAACTAGTTTTTCCAGCCAGGGGCAGGGAGCCCCTTCCACCGATGTATTTGATCCAGGAAGGATATATGTCTGGGCTTGCAATTGGCAGGCGATAGGCAAAGCAAGCGTCTCAAAGGCAAGTGTGTTATTTCTCTCCAAGCAATTTCATGGAGTTGGGATCTATAAGGCAGCATATCTAGCATAGTTTCACTGATGCTAAATTGACATGACTGAAGAGGCGGTGACACAAACAGAAGAACCTTGAGAGCAGAGGGTTTTTAACAACAGTGACCATCTAGGTTTGTATGCCCAAGTTTCCTTTTGGGAGGTAGAAGAAAGTTGTTGTTTCTGCCAAGGCAAGAAAAGGGAATTAAATAGATATTTAAATGTTTTCTGTAATGGGAAGAAAAACTAACAAACTTGTATGTTAGGCTGAACAAAGAAGTAAGGGGTAACTCGTGTTTTGTGGGGTTCTGGAGTCCATGTAAAATTATATTTAAAGATTATTCAGAAACAGACAAAACAAAGGTACAAAAAACACTTCTAGCTTTAGATATAGTAAAACATAGTAACCATGTCTCTAATCTTGATTTTCGAACTGTGGATTGTTTGTGCAGGAGACATGGTGAGAAATTTCTCTTAAAAAAACATGGTCTATTTTGAGACTAACTTCCTCAGAAGTAGTTCTTATGTTCTTAGATACACTTTATAGATTAAGAAGGTAATCTAAAATGTGAAGAAAAAGAATTTGAAAGATTTTGAAGTTTTTCAAACCATCATGGATAATCAATGAATTCTGAAATGGTACTGTGACTGAAAAGCAGATGTTTTACAAATTGTGAAAATACTTGAACATTCTGAACTCTATCTCCTGGGTACAAACTTAGCCTTGATTAAGTATGAAAGCTGATTATAAAAAAGTTAAATTTTACTGAAAATAGAGACAGGAATTTATAAGACTGGACACTAATGGTTACATCTGTCTTTTTAGCCCATTTCACATGTTTTGCTGACTCCTTGAAAGGGCAACTTTTTTTCCTCTTGGGGGGGAATCTGATTGCTTTTTTGTGGACAAGGACATGCCATTAGTTACAAGACCTGTGGTTGTTTAAGGGCTTGGTGCAGTCTCTCATTCTTTTTTAATATTCTGAAGAAAGCTGATAATATGTTCAGATAGAGTATGCAAGGTTTTTACTTTCTGAAGTCTAGTGTAGCAAAAGCAGTTCGTGATTCTGGGATTGATTTAAGACTGTGCCTTAAAAAAAACAAACCCAAAAAGGCACTTCGAGTGCAGCAGCTTTATGTACTTGTAGGAAAACTTAAAAGAAATTCAGAATATCTTGCTTATGGCATAGACCTATCCATGAATACAAAGTCAAGGACAAAGTTGATTCTGTGCAGATTGTGTGTACTAAAACAGTGCTGATAAAGTACTCTGTTCTCATTTGTCATGGATGCATATAGGAATAGGGTTCAGTTTGCTGTGGCTTGCACCAGCTCCTCTGCCATCCCAGTATTCTTTGCAGCCCTCAGCTGTCTGAAGTGTGCTGAGTTTATATTCCTTTTTGAAATTGTAAAGGACAGCTTGAGTTTCAAGGATTGTTGAATAAGACCATGGACGTGACAATGCTAATGAGTGCAATACATGAAGTCTGAGGGAATCAAACATACAAGAGAACAGTGAAACTGAAATTGGACAGTCCACTTTAATATGACATTCTTCAAACTAGTCTCATGAAAAGCAGTCAGAAAATAGAAATCATTGGGTTTTAAAACCTCAAAAGGAAGTGCAATGTGGTTTGGCAGAATTGTTGAATCAGTTGCTTTTGATGATGAAAGGTGTGTTGGAGTTTGAGAAAAGCGAGAACAAATTATCTCTGGTTCTTCGCTTTTACAGGTTATTTGCAGTAGAATTGCTCATGTTACTCTACTAAACATCTTTAAAATACGTTAGAGATGTTTTCAAGAATTCATTAAAACTGCTTTCTCTCTTACTTCTCTACCTAGCAACTTTAGGCTATCTGTTCAGGGAGAGGAAGTGAAAGAAACTAGGATTAAACCTGTCATCTTCTGAACTTATTTTATTGCTTGGGTGAATAATTTCTCTCTTGACTCTGTTTTGAAGAGGGAAGGCTTTCTCACATGACAAGTAGAGTTCTAAGGATTACTTGCATGTTATGAAATGTTTGAAATTCAGAATCTTCTATTGTATGGTTACCAAGAAAATTAAAAATTAAATTCTGTTACAGTTTGATAGTTCTGAGGGAGAAGTGGCTTTTCAGAGGGCTTGAGCTTCAACCTAACTTTCTTTGGAAATAGAGTTCCAAGATGCTGTCTAATGGCAGTGAAACTTGGAGTTGTTTCTGTCAACAGTACTGTGCCAGTTACTGCTCCCCTGTTCTATTTCAACAAAACTAGGGGTATGTATTCGGCATCTCCCTCTCCTCATGGTGCTTTCAGTTGTGGAACTTCTGCTCTGCTGTTCCCTTCCACATCCCCAGTGTTCCCTCTGGGCTAAGCCTGGTTGTCCCAGGGTGCCCACCTCCAGTACTGGGTGACTCCTGCACTTCCTATGGCAGGTTGCATACACTGTAATTGGTTTGAAACTGCTTGTATTGCCTGGCTAGCTGCTAAGCTCCTACTCACTGGCCTCTCTGAGCTCTGGAGAGCAACGGACTTTTTTTTTTCTGGCACAACAAAGTGGAGTTCCTCTTTGGTAAGGCAACTGACTTTCATAAAACCCATAGCAACTTATCTCTGAGATACATGGTATCACTTTGACAAATATCAGTCAGATAAAATAGTGGGACCAGAAGTTATTTAGCAGTTTAAAATTATTATGCTGTAGTTTTCCATGCTGTGTTCATGTAGGAAGTCATGGTACTTTAATGCTTGCACTATTCCTAATGACTTAAATTGCATAAAGATAAAAACTGTTCCAGGTACACCAGCTTCCTATCGCTTCTCTATGAGTGGTAGTAGCCCTGCCTTGTGCTTTGCTGTAAAGATAATGCCGCAGCATTGCAACATAAAAACTGGTTATACATCCGGAAGAATGTGGAGATGTATAGCAGGAAGGAGCTGTAGCATTAATAACCTTGTCCACTTAGTATTCTTAAAAAAACCCAAAAAACCAAAAACCAACAAAAAACCCGAAACAAAACCACAAAAAAACCCCACATCAAACCACCCTTATGCAAAGTGTGGTAGGATTACAGAATTTTGTCAATTTGGGAAGCAGCATCTCTTTTGAAGGTAATGGTCTATTAAAAGTTAGCATGCCATTGAATTCTAGTAAGTTTCTCTTTTGAATATAATTATGTCACATGAAAATGGTCTACTTTGTTTCACAAAACATTGCGCCCAGTAATTTGTTTCATTATTTGATGTGTGCTCAGACTATGTAGATAGGGATTTTATTTTTTTTTAGAGACCCTGAAGGCAGGTTGGATTCTGTGGGAGCAGCAAAAGCTTAGCAGCCTTGAGCTATAATGTATCTTTTTCCAGTTCATCAAAGGAGATGTTTCATTTTATGCTCATATTATATTTACTTGGTATTTTTACTTGCAGCACATAAATATGTTGTATACTTTGTGCTCAGAAAGATGCTGGAATTCAAGAAAGAACAGTTTCGAATAACTGATTGCTGTGGTTGTCTCAATCTGCAGTAAAAATAACTACTACTGAAATATCATAGCAGCTAATTTTCATTTGAATGATGTGTTCCAGCATTTAAAATTAATATTCAGGAACTTAGTAATTTTAATATAGTATCTGTCAAATGAAATTTTGTGAACTACTGCTCTGTAGCACAGTATTTGTACAGTCTCTAAGCTTCCAGAGGAGGAGTAACATCCAGCAGTTATTTTATTTGTATATGAAGGCTTAACTGCAGTAGCCATTTATTTCACCTCAGCCTCCTACCTTCTAAATTTACTACTGCTTGATGCTTTTCTGTATCTCTAGTCTGGACGTTAACAAGTGGGAGAAAAATTGCTCTTCAATTTAAAATGAGTTTTCTCAAACTTAACAAGGCTCAAGAGCATATATACATAGCCTTCAATGCCGAAAACAAGATTCTAGGCTGAAAAACTAGCTAAATGTAATGTAATTAATTTAAAACACAGAACTTTTAATGCCCCTATTTATAACTAATTTTCAATACAGGCTTTCATTTTAATGTTTCCCAGACTATGTCCATCTGACAACTGTAGAGTTGTTCCTTATTTGGTGTCGAGACTCTACGTCTTTACCAGGTAGGATTATTAATTCAAGAATAATATTACTTAGATCATTTTCTG
Organism: Psittacula echo; assembly: GCF_963264785.1. Classification (NCBI taxonomy): domain Eukaryota; kingdom Metazoa; phylum Chordata; class Aves; order Psittaciformes; family Psittacidae; genus Psittacula; species Psittacula echo. The sequence continues at coordinate 29,621,180 of NC_137738.1, read as the reverse complement.
GACCTTACTTGGTTCGTTCTTCATGTCTTTCTCCTCTCTCTTTGTTAGCTCTCTTCGTAAGGCACCAAGTGATCTGTTTTACAGCTGTTAGAAGATTTGGATTTTTCCTTTTTTCCTGCTCTGCACTGGATTCTTTCCTAGCAGGTTTCTGCAAGAGGTTTATTTGTACCAATGTTTCTGTTGACCTCTTCATGCCCAGCAATGGGGAGTCTAGTCTGTGTGTCACACTTAGAATCATAGAATAGTTAGGGTTGGAAAGGACCTTAAGATCATCAAGTTCCAGCCTCCCTGCCATGGGCAGGGACACCTCACACTAAACCATGCCACCCAAGGCCTCATCCAGCCTGGCCTTGAACACCGCCAAGGATGGAGCATTCACAACCTCCCTGGGCAACCCATTCCACTGCCTCACCACCCTCTCAGTATCTGATCATCTTTTCTGAAAGAAAGTTCTGTTTTGGGATAGGGTTATAAGTTGAACTGTAGGGCTTTACGTTAGAGTGTTTGTAATATTTGTATGTTAGTGAAGACTTCAAGCATTACTTTGGGTTTTGTTTGTTTGTTTTCTTTTTAAAAAGCTGTTACCCTGAGGGTATGGTCACATACCTACCAGCCTCTGAAAATTGCGCTGTGCAAGCAACCTATTTCCATAGAATTTAATAGAAAAACAAGCAGCTAAGTACCTCCCATCGCCTGTTAAAATACTTCTATAATTTTGTTCATTCCCCAGAACAGTGAGAAATGAGTTTAACTGCTGACTATAATGCTTGTGCAATGAGGTATTTTACCCAAAAACAAAAACCAAACAAAAAAACCTCCCCAAAAAACCCAAATCAGAATGCAAAGTAGGGTTGGAAGATGGGCATTGATAGTATTAGCGTAGCATTAGAAAAATTTGAGATATAACTGAGTTTCCAGTTACAGATTTCTCTCTTCCCATCCCCTCTTTCCACTCACTTGCCCCGCCCTCCCAAATGAGGCTGCGAACACAATGCATGCCTTTGGACCTTCTCACCAAATATTAAAAGTTCCATTAAAAAGTTATGTTCTGCAACCCCAAAAAAATAGAGGTGACACATCATTGAACTGTATTTGGATGTTGAATGCTGGTTTGTGGTTTCTTTGACTTTAGAAGAGAATGACTTTTTGTTTGCAATCTGTAAGTTTTCTTATCACTAAGTAAAAACTTTCTTCTAAACATGCTTCAGTGTTTCAAGTTCTGAAACATGATGGCCTTGAACAATGAACATTTGCAAGGAGTGTTTGCAGTATGGGTGATTTCTGTCCTTGAATTTTATTTCTGATGATTTCTTAAAATTGGAGTTCAGCTCAGTGACCTTCAGCAATAATGCTTCTAAAAAGTGCAGTGATTTTTTTTCTAATTTTGAGCCTCGGGAGTGCTACTTTGGTTTGTTTTCTTTTTGTTTATTTAAGTAAACAGAGATGATCTATACATAGATCAGTGGGATTGAGTGCGCCCTCAGCAAGTTTGCCGATGACACCAAGCTGTGTGGTTCGGTTGATACGCCGGAGGGAAGGGATGCCATCCAGAGGGACCTCGACACGCTTGTGAGGTGGGCTGATGCCAACCTGATGAAGTTTAACCATGCCAAGTGCAAGGTCCTACACCTGGGTCAGAGCAATCCCAGGCACAGCTACAGGTTGGGCAGAGAAGAGATTCAGAGCAGCCCTGGGGAGAAGGACTTGGGGGTGTTGGTCGATGAGAAAATGAACATGAGCCGGCTTCAGTGTGCGCTTGCAGCCCAGAAGGCCAACTGTATCCTGGGCTGCATCAAAAGGAGCGTGACCAGCAGGTCGAAGGAGGTGATCCTGCCCCTCTACTCTGCTCTCGTGAGACCTCACTTGGAGTATTGTGTGCAGTTCTGGTGTCCTCAACATAAAAAGGACATGGAAGTGTTGGAACAAGTCCAGAGGAGGGCCACGAGGATGATCAGGGGAGTGGAGCACCTCCCGTATGGAGACAGGCTGAGAAAGTTGGGGCTGTTCAGCCTGGAGAAGAGAAGGCTGCGTGGAGACCTCATAGCAGGCTTCCAGTATCTGAAGGGGGCCTACAAGGATGCTGGGAATGGACTATTCATCAGGGACTGCAGTGACAGGACAAGGGGTAATGGGTTCAAACTTAAACAGGGGAAGTTTAGATTGGATATAAGGAAGAAATTCTTTACTGAGAGGGTGGTGAGGCACTGGAATGGGTTGCCCAGGGAGGTTGTGAATGCTCTATCCTTGGTGGTGTTCAAGGCCAGGTTGGATGAGACCTTGGGTGACATGGTTTAGTGTGAGGTGTCCCTGCCCATGGCAGAGAGGCTGGAACTTGATGGTCTTAAGGGCCTTTCCAACCCTAACTATTCTATGATTCTATAGATACAAATATATTAAATGTATCAAATACCAATGACTTGGTTGTCTATAGTAGCAATACCAAAACAACAACTGGTGTCAGAAATGTACATTCACAGGCTGACAGTTTAAAACTAATGTCACTATTTTTACCTTATTTGACCACATTACTGAGAGCTTACCTCAGATAAGGAGCTAAAAGTAAGTGAATGCTGAAATTTTGACCCACTTACTGCATCTTAAAGTCATAGGATGCATACGATAAGGTGGAGAAATTACGTATTTGTATAATGTCACCACAGAAGTATTCTTCCTTCTTGGAGCTTTCTGCCAAGTTTAACCTTTTTTTTTTGTGTGGGGTCATAGCTCCAGTTAAATCAGTCCTAGACATGCTAGTGTTGGCTACATAATCATGCTTTGTTCTCTTCACAGTGACTAAAATCTGTGTTTTGGCAGGTGTGCTATTAACTTGGAGCTGATAAGTTAGCCCTCTCAAAAATGCAGGGAGTAACTGCTTCATTTCTGTGGTTCATTATGGGACAAATTAACCCTTGGAACTGGTTATATTTTAGTATTAAATGTTTAGGCAGTTTTGTGATTATTTTTTTGTTTGTTTGTTTCTTTTTCATTAGGCTTAGATGCCAGTATTCTTCCTGAGACTGACTACATTTATTTCCTTGTGTAAAAAAAAAAAAAAAAGGTACTTTTTAACTCAGTAGTGAATGTTACAGTAATTACTGAGTCAAAAGAGCAGGTTTTCCCTTCCATTTCCTCCTCCCAAGAGAAAGAGAGCACTGCCAAGTTTGCAGAGTTTTCATTTCAAAATAAGTGGTTTGCCTTTGCTATTAAAAAAGATCGGAGTTCTTGGAAACACACAGTCCTGAGGGGCTGTTCCTCAGCTACTGAAGAAACTGCAAGGATGGAATGCAGCAGTCCTTCTACTCCACAGAATATGTTTTGATTTTTCTTCTCCCTTCTAAGTTTTTTTTTCTTTTTTATTTAAAAAAAAAAAAGAAAAGAAAAGAAAAAAAAGGTTGTCTCAAAATTTGTCTGTTTGTTGCAGGGTGGGGTTTTTTTGTTTGTTGTTTTGTTTTCCCTGCTTTGTTTTGAAACAGGTTGTTTGGCAAAAAGTGTTTGAAATCAGTAAGGTTCTTTCAAACACTCTGTATAAAAAAACTTAGAGCCTAAGTCAGAATACTTTATGGAGTGTAATCTATTAAAATTCCTTATATAAATGATATTAAAGGAGTTTCATGTCAACTGATGGGTTTGAAGGAAACTCAGTGACTAAACTTGACTAAGCATCTACAATCAGTGTTTGATTTCATAACAGAAGGCATATTTGAAGGGTTTGAGAATTTTTTTGTCCTCAGTTTATTCAACTGGTTCTTTTCAGTAGTAAATTTTTTCAGAGATGACTTTACAATGAAAGAAGTAGCAAAGCTGGATTCTACCTGTGCATCTCTGACTAAAGCTAGATGTAAAAGTTTAGCTCTATTAATTCTGAAATACTGCTGGTCTTCTCACTTAGTACAGCAGCTGATGTGTGGCTTCATTGAGCAGCTGGCTGTGCAAGGAGGCTTCCCCACCCATCTCCAGGTACAAGTTTTCCCCTCTTCCGTGTGTCAGCAGAATCTGTGCTTGCATGGTCAGTAGCTCGGAGCTAAATCAGCTGAGGGATCCAGCAGAAAACTACTCTAAGCTGTTTATTTGCAGGCTTTATTTTTTGCTGAGCTGTCTGGCTAGTTGGGTCTCTCAAGACTAGCCAGTTGCTAGACTGTGAGTGGGGAGGGGAAGCTGTCAGGATGAGGGGTTATAACTGGAGAGGAGATTAAGATAAGTATTTTAGTGGCAGCAAGCTCTTATGGTCTTGGTTGTGACATCAGCCTACACCCTTATGCTTCAGTTTGAGTAATAAACTTCACCTTTAAAGGTAGAATATGGTTTTAATTTTTTTTTAATGTTTTTGTGTATGCATTTATATTAAACTTTTCTAAACTTTAATTTTGAAGTTTCTTTTTTTGTGCAATAAATATTTTAATTTCAGTGCATCAAATGCACCTTGATACAGATCACAAAAAATAAAGCAACAAGGAAGTACGTGGTTGCTGAGTGTAGTATGTTACAATCAGGAAAAGTATGCCAACTATGTAAATACTTCCGTATATTCAGAAGCCATGTATGCGCCTGATTAGCTTGAAATATCAAATTGCATCAAGTCTTGTTCTATTTACTTAACCCCCCCCCCAAAAAAAATAAAAAAAAAAAGATACTATAGAGTATTCTTGGGGTGGGGTTTTTTGGTGTGTTTTTTTTTGTTGTTGTTGTTGTTGCTGTTGTTGTTTTAATTAGATCTTGTAAAAGTGATTTGACTAATGATAGAATGATAACTTGTTTGTTCTGAAGGAAGGTAACCTCTGTCACCTCTTGCCCCTGGATGCTATTTTTGAGATGATGAACTTCAACTGCATTGCCCTGGTGAATTCTGTGTGTTGTATGGCATATATTGATTTACTTTGTTTTGAAAGGAATGTCTAGGTCTTGAATTTCGGGTTAGGGAAGTGATTAGTATGTTTTCTGAAAGCTTCTGTTGGAGGAAACTGTACCTGATACATTATATGTTGGCTAAGACTCCTTTTGCAGTTTGAATATAAAAGCTTTACTTTACGTTACATTTTGTTTCTTTAGGAACAGGAAGGAGTTCTTTAAAAAAAGATAAATCACTATTTCATAATAAAGGTGTTGTTCTTTAAAGAATAGGTACACAGCCACTTTGTTCTGTAGAGTTTGAAACTGGAAGAATATTTTAGGAATGACTGATTCACCACTTAACTATTATTGCTAGTTGTTTTTAGCATTTCTTTCTAATCTACCTGCATTTTGGTTACTGTTTTATTGCTTTGCAAAAAATAATAGCAAGCAAAGAAGAAAGAGCTTAAAAGAAAGTAATTGCTGTGTCAAGTAAGTAGGGAAGTGTCCTGGTAGATGCCACATAACTGAGTGGTTTCAGTTTTAAAGCGAAGTTTCAGTGTTGACTGATTTCCTGATTTCCATGTAATTGTAAAATTATGGAGGAATTGCTGTAATGAAGTAACTTTTCTTAAGTGTAATATTTAAATAGGAGAACTAAACTTAGTATTTTATTAAGTAGAATATTTGAGAATGTTTAGTGTACAGTGTGCTTTTGATTTTTTGCTGATGCAATATCCAAATCCTACATTTTTCAGAATTTACTGGTGATTTACTCTTTAAATGAATATTTGAATATGTAATTACAAACGCTTGTTACTTCTGGTACTTCCTCTTACTGCACAATAGAAACTTCTGTTTTGCATTACAGAACTGTATGAACAGCAAGTGAAGCACAAATGGCAGGCAGTAAAGTAACTTGTAGCATCTGCAGCCTGTGCCAGTAACTTGTTAAAACTTCTTCTTTCTCTCAAGTTTCCATTTGCCCAAAGTTGCTTTAATAATGGTTATTAAAGAACTGAAGGGAAAGCAAAAAATGGTGATGCAAGGTGTGTTGAAGCTGTTGAAATCTCTCATCCCTCTTTCTCTTCTTTTCCCTCTATTTCCTCAAGACAGCCAGGTGACTCCCTGACATTTTCATGCTTTGGTGGTTTTCTTGTCCACATATCCAACTGTGGGATATGTTTTTCTTATGATGTTAGTGTGTATTTGTCAATTCATGCTGTCAAGGACTTCTTGTGTCCAGTCTTATCTTGTTTTGGCTTTCCAATTGGGAACACTTTGTTCAGGATTTTTTTTTTTTTTTTTAAATATATGTTGGCTTATGTGAGGTAGGATTTAGTTATTTCTTCTAAGCTAGATGATTTTAGACAGATACATATAAGAACAAATTGTTGCTTTCAATTTAACATAAAAATTACGAGATGGTTATATGCCTGCTGTAAAGGGATGTAGATGACAGAGGAGTATCCCTGAAAGAAGAGAAAGGCCTCCTACATACATAATCAGTGTTTAAGGGATGAAATTCCCTTGCTGATGATGAGCTCTAAGCTTAATCTAGCAAGATAATCACCATCTGACAGGTAACTGGTTACAGAGATAGCATCTGTTATCCTGATAACCTATAGGAGAAAAGAAAGGTATTTCAAAACCATGTGCTGTAGAGGCAAATGTATCTTATTTTGTATGTGTTAAAGATGTTCTAATCAGTTAATGTTTTCACTGGGTTAGTTAATTTGTGGTTTAAAAGCTGGGCATGGCTTCTATAAGCAGTGTTGAAATTTTAGTTTCTAATTACAGTCAGAATCAAACAACTCAAAATAATGGAGGTGGGTCTCTTGATATTGACAAGGTATTGTATGTCCGTAACTGAATATGCAACACTTAGTAAGGGTATTTTCTGCCTGTTGGTTCCCACGTAAAGATACAAGGTTGCCCTGCTGGTTTTGTTGTGTGTTGATTTAGTGAATTAACAGGAACCAGATTCACTTGCAAACAATTGGAGAGGGAACATACTGGGTGTGGAGGACCATGACACACAGGACAGTAGCAGTGTTGTCTGGAAAATCTTTGTTTGCAAGTAGAGTTATATAGTATAACATCTTTCTTTCTGGTAGTCTTTATGAATAGCTTTATCAGTGGTGGTAAATGTAGTGGACACGTAGGCAGTCTTACCTATAATCATTGTAATTTAAGTAGCTATACTGTTAAATAGCTTATATTTGCAAAACCCATGATAGCTATTTAGCAAACTGTAGATCAGGTAGCAAGAAGCAGTTAGTGGCAAATAACTGACTTGGGAAAATAAGGTTAACATAAAATTGCTTAACATTTTATTTTTATGAGTAACAAAATAGAGAATATAAAGAGGGTGTAGTAGAAGGCATAAAGATGATAGGAAGGATAGAAAGGCCTTGAGTATTTCAGGATTATTTTTTTTTTTTAAGTTTCAGCATTAAAGGGTAGTTTAAATTCAGTACATCTGAACTGTTCAAAAGGTGTTCAATACTTTGACATGGCTTCTCTCAGAATACGTTTATTCAATTCGCTTAAATGGGTTGTAACAGAAAATGGTCACCTGAAAGTGCTGAATTGCACTACGAAAAATAAATAAAACTGATTTTAACTGCATAAAGTCTGGATTTCAAGAGATTTTTCAAATGAAATGTTGTATTAAATGGAGACTTAAGAGATAGGGTTGGAGAAATATAATCTATATGTATTTAATAACAAAAAGAAAATTAAGACTGTAGGAAATAACCTGCATTGAAAGAGTAGCATTGAAGAGCTTAGTGCTAGGAGGAGGTTTCCTGGGTGTGCTGCCAACTAAAAGGTCCCTCAGGCTTGCTGTAAATACTGTTTCTTAAGCTATGTGAATTTTAAGAATTAAAAAGGAGAGAAGCTGAGGCAAGCATGTGAGCCTTTAATTTAAAATTATGCTTTAAACAAAACAGTTGCAATTGAAATGAATACTTTCAGTTCCTCTCTAGACTTTCAGCTTAGTTCTGAAAGTAGCACTGGGGGTGTAGTTCTTGTTCTGTCTGAATTTGGAAGAGCAGGCATATACCCCAGGAGTCTGATTTGTTGGGATGTGCTCTTTTCTATTATTTCTTGACTGGTTACAGCCTATCTATCCATATGCAGGCTTTCACTTCAGTTTTAATTTCTCCAATAAAATTTCAGTTAAAGCTTATAAGAAAATAGAGCAGAGAAGGCACCTCTTTTCCAAATCTGTCCAGACCCGGGCTGCCACTTCATATATTTCTGACCTGGGCTGCTGCAGTTTGTCTCTTACCCTTTGCTCCCTGTAGCTCAAAGCATGTTACTGCCAAAGAGGAGAGTTTGGAGATGGAGTGATGGGAAAGGAATGGCAAAGGAATAGGTTGGGGGACTGGAAGCATTTGGGTGGGATTTTATTAAGACTTGTTCCTCATTTTTAAGTCTAAATTCTGTGCCTTTCCTCACTAGTAACAGCTTGCATGGGACCAGTAGAGTTTAGGCAGAGAGATATTGCTGGCTCTGTTTAAATAAGAGGAACATGGACTTGGGAAGTACCAACTGGCTCAGCAGGTCCAGTTCCACTGCAGTCTTGGGCAACTGTTTAATAGATTTTACTTTTTAAGTGTGCAAGACATCTTATTTGCATAATATTACACCATAAAATACTTGCAGTATGCCATAAGGTTAGTAGAAAAAGAAGCCAGCTGTAACTCACCATCCTGGTAGCACCCCACACTTAGAGACATGAGCATGTCTCTAAGATTGATCAGGCAGGGTACCTGGGAGAGTATTTTGGCAGTAAGCACTGGTAGTGTAATCTGCATCCTGTTTCTAGATATGGCTAACTTCTGTTCTCGTAGCTTCTCACAGGCTTTGTGTAGCCTACCAAAAAGGACAAGCTCTTCTGATTTTATGTAAATAAAAGACATTAGAGGATCCTAACTATTCTGTTTTCTGCATCTGCTTCGCTTTAATTTCCTGTTGTTGAACACGTGCAGTTCTAGTCCTCAGTGTTCATATGAGGTCTTCTGCTTTGTACAATTCTGCTGATACTTCTCTGTTTCTACTAAAAAATTTTCTTTTTTAAATTGCATAAGCTGCTTGTGCAACAATGTGTATCCGCTGGTTTTCCTTCTGTTATCGGTATTGTTGAAGAACAGTGTCTTTGTTACAGATGCTTTTAGAATCCTCATGTCAAAAGTGTCTTGAATTTTTCGAATATGCATAGTGTCATATCTACTGATTCCAATACCACTTTACTGCATAGCATTTGTATGTTTTTATTTTTTTCTGACTTTAGGATTTTTTGCTTTTATCTTCAACTTATTGATTTATATTTCATGGAATTACTGGAAAATAACATGCAATAACATCTCTTCATTCCCCAGCTGAACATGGCTCTGGGCATGCAGTGTCTCCTATATTCAAGCAGTGCTTGACACATGGAACCCTAACTTCTGCTTCTGTGATGCTGATAAATTTACTCTCCCCTTGATCTTATTGCAGAAAGGTAGAGTCACAAGGGGGGAGCTGTGCTAAACTCAGAATTGAGTTGAAAATGGTGTTATCAATAGGAATCATATGTGGCCTTAAAATATTTAGTCAAATGTTTGTTTCTGGCTGTAGTACGTGCAAGGTTTAGATAATAGTCCAAGGTGAAGTTTTACATTAGTTTGGTGCAAAGTAATCTGCACATCCAACTTAGTCTCCTTCTCTTAGATTTTGAGTAATTCAGAAACCATCATAGTCTTTGGTTTTGCTAATGTCCAAATAAAGGAGGTGGACATAGGATTTTCCTACAGTTCTGCATTTCTAATATCAGGTTTTTTGGTAGGTATGAATTTAATTTCAAATAGGCTTTGTGCTTTTAAATATTTTGGGCTGTATTTACCAGCAGTAAAACACTTTGTATGAACCTTTTAAGGAAAATTAAAAAGTCTGAAAAACGTCAAACAAAAAGTGCTAAACTGGCTCTTGCCTAGCTTAACACTGCAGGTATATTGGAGCCTGAAAAGGCAATTTAAAGTATTTGGAAAAGAAGCAAGTGGGGGCTGAGTGAACAGAGGAAGCACGAGATTGTAAAATGACTTGCTGATTAGCAGCCAGCAAGGGCCAGGCTGCTGTGGAAGTGGCAGAAGGATGCTATAGTAAAGGTTGCTAGGCTACTGTGAGGGAAGCACTTCTGGAGCACTGCTCAGCTATGCTGAGCATTTTTACTACCCAGCTGCTAAGTAATCTGTGTATAGTATTGCTGTTTTCCTGGCTACTGGCCGGAAAGGGAAGTTTGGACTGCTGAGAAACATTGCCCCTTTGTAGGATGAAACTTGGTCATATGCCAGTTGTTACCTTTTGCAAGACTGACTGTTTTTGGTTTCGGTCACATTGACTGGCAAGGAATGTCAGGAATTCTGCCGAACATGTTTGAAATGGAATAGTAAACAATAGGTCTTTGATTCAGTATAAAAGTATAAAAATTCTTTCATTAATTTAACTTGTTCTGGTGGTGCTGTCTGGTGTGCTCTTGGTCTCTCTACCATCTTGGCTTTCATTTCTGCTACTCTTTGTTAAGAAGCTCCCTGAAAATAGAAAGCGAGCTCTTTTCATCTGGATTTGTGTCATTTTTGAAATATTTGTAAGAGTGTAATTAATCTGTACCAGTAAAAATGCAATTTTTTGCAATTGCATGTGCAAGGTCATCAGTTTTTTCTCAGTAAGGGAGGGTAATTCTGCATCTGCTTTTTTATTAATGAGTTCCCTGTACTGTGTTTTGCAGTACATGTAGTTGGAAAATACATGCATTTATGATTCTTCTTATTTGTCATTCAACCTTTGATCTTTGTTCCAGGAGATCATTTTGACAGTTCAAGCTAACAGTTACTAGCGTAGACATGATGGAGGAACTGCTTATTAAATTAAAATTATGGTGTATTGTTACTGACGTTTGTTTGCATTTGTTGTTGCTCTCCTTGTCGGCTCTAACACAATAACCCAGTTCTCTTTTCTTGTAATACACCTTCACAAAATAGTGTTAAAACTCTGCCAATGCTGTTGTTGTGGACAAGTCAGACGCTGAATGCATACTGTAGGCTGCAACAGCAAAAGAAGAATAATTTACTCTTTAACGTCCATGAAGGTACAGTGGATGTCATGTAACATGGATTTCATCCAAGTCCAGTATCCTGTTGCCAGTGGGGGACTCCCAGGGCAAGCTAACTCCACTGGTATATAGCCTGTCAACTTGTAGTGATTCATGATCCAGGGATTTCTTGAACTTAAATCCATTTTTAATTTTTTTTTTTTAATATGGATGTTCTTTACAGAGAACAAATTCTGTGAATTTGTGTAGGTGCTGTTTAAATCTATTTAAAATAATAGTATTCACATACTATGCCAAGAATTCCAAAGTTCACGTACCTGTGCGTTGTGTGAACGACTGCCACGTGTTTGATTCTTATCTGCTAATTTTGTTCAATGATGTCCATTTCTAGTGTTGAGAAACCATAAACAATTGCTACCTACAGCTTTTTTTTGTTCCATAGGTGGTGGTATAGATTCTGTTTTCAGATGTTTCTTTTCGTGGTGGAAGACTCCTTGTCTATTAACCATTCCTTTTAGCTGTTGATATACTGTTTTGAGCACCCTGGTTGGGTCCTTCTCCATGCCTCTTTTAGTTGTTACACACTTTTTGAGATGAGTAGGAGCCAGGATTGGGTGCAATATTAAGGATTGATTTTATGAACTGATACAGTGCATCCTGCTTGATTTCCAGGTCTCTTATAAGAATTCTTATTCCTAATATCTTATAAGAATTTTGGTTTACTATTGCTGTTTTTATTACTTCAGAACTCATTTGAAAGTTAATGCCTTTTTCACATCCTGTCATTGTCTGTGGGATGTTAGTGTTTTGAGCTTTCTTGAACTTATGTGCTTTACTTTACATCTCTTTACAGTGGATTTCTTGTGCTAGTTTAATATCTACTCATACAGTTGCATAAAGAACTTATAACACTGTAGGTGTTTCTGGCTTTCATCGCTTAGAAAAGCTTAGAATTGTCAAAAACATTTTTCATGTTTGTAAAAAACCATGATATTTTTGCAGCATTTAAAGTATACAATTATCTGTGCAGTACAAGTTGTTTGTGAAATTAATAACATGACTGGATATTTGTATTTGATTCCTATTGCGTTAATTTACAAACTCAATCTTTTGCAGTTTTGTTGCTAGAGAAGATGGAACATGATGATATTTGTAATAAAACTCTGAAGATTACAGACTTTGGTCTGGCTAGAGAGTGGCACAGAACAACCAAAATGAGTGCAGCAGGGACTTATGCGTGGATGGCTCCAGAAGTTATCAAGTCTTCCATGTTTTCTAAAGGAAGTGATATTTGGAGGTAAGAAGTTTGTCTGCTGAAGACTATGCTCGGTAGAACTGAGTTGATGTTTTTGAATGATGTGGGGTTTTATGTGTGTGGCTTCCTAGGTTGTTATCTCAACATATAGCAAGTATAGCTGTTCTAAGAAATATACTAATTTCTCAGCATTTACTTCATTTGATCTATCTTTAGTCATTCATAATTTACAAATTGGGAGAGGGAGAAGGGAAAATAACAAAACTGTTTAAGGAAAGCAAGATCTCATTAGGATTTAAAATATCTATTAAGAGACCTAAGTATTTTATTGGATTCTTAATAAAAATAGCCATATGCTTTTAATACATTAATATATGATTCATCTTGTATTGGTATGTTTACTTTTCATCAGATGTCTGAAACGTCTCGTAGTGCATAAAGAAATGGGACCAGCCCGTTATTACCTTCTATGTCTGATAAATAAAAATGAGTTGCAAAACAGAATTTTGCCAAATGCTAAATTAGTACTGGTTTTAGGAATCTAGAATGTGTAAAAGTGAACATCGTGTCTGAGCTTTTACGTTTATAGAGGTTTCACCTCCAGAAGCTGGAGTGAGGAGAGTGTATTTAGCGCAAAATTGTTTTAACTTGCTCTCTAATTTTAAACTTGGGGAACTCCCTATATTAAATCTGTGAATTTCTCATTAAAGACATTATTGTGGATCACATAAGTAATATGGCTCTCGATACCGGTGCTGTTCTTGAGTGGTGTAGTGTGGGATACATGCATTGTAAAAAGTAATTTAAACTTTAGGTTTAATTTAGTTCTGTTTTGTGAGTGGGGAAGAAGCAGTGATTGCACAATAGGCTATAAAAGCTGCTGTGCCTCACCCTGAAAAGTCTACATTTCCTTTCTTTTTGAAATGTTTTCCCTCTGAAGGATCCAGGAGAGCTATTTGGGGAAGGAGAGGGAGTACTTGAATCTGTTTTCTCATTCTTTCTTATTCATTTTCTGTGTTGTATAGTTCTTAAATAGGGTCCTATTTTGCTTAGATGCCTGATCTTCTACAGCATGAAGTAACACTTTTGGTATTCTCAGGATGATTCTATATCTGCGCTACTGTTTTGTGACACCCATTTGTCTTGTGTATGGAACCAATTTTCAGCATTTTGTTTACATCAGTTTGAGTTGATGCCCAGTTGAGAAACATCTTTGGCTTCATTCTTTTTTCTCATTCTTTCTTTTATCTTTAATTTTCATATTTTATTTTTTTTTCTTTTGCGGGGTGGAGGTTGGGTGTAGGCGTTTCCCTAATCAGCTGTATTCCATGCTTAATTACAGGTCCTGTCCAGTCTTGTTGCTGTGATTTTAGGTATCTGAGGGGGTATGCTTTGGTGCAATTATTTTATATTCTGCTGCAACATTAGTTTACATTTTTGGAACCTACAGTATTTCTCTTCTTCGCCTTCTCTCCTGCACGCCTCTCTTGTAAAAATGTAAGTATTTAGCTTAATGATGGACGTCTAACAGGAGAGGTTTTTAAGTAGAAAGGCTGTGTTGTACAGCATAGTTTAGACATTCTTGGCTTCTAAAGATTTTCTGCTTACTGCACCTTGATCTATTCTGTTGCTTATCTTTGCTCTTTCTTCAAAAGAAATGCAAGTAAAGAATACCCTGTTTGTAGGAGTGCTTTTTGTTTTAAAAAGCATTCAGGTTACAAATTTTATGTATGGGGGTCTCTAAGATAAGAGCATAGTATATTTCAGGAAATTTCTGAACTTCAGTTACACGTACCGAGTGCTGAGTCTCCAAAAGAAATCTGCAGACCTCTTACTGGAGGGAGGCTTTTGAGGCTGCTGAAGTACATTCACACTTGCCGATAGCTTTCCAGAATCAGCCACTGCTTGGAAATGTTGTGGGTTTATTGTCATGCAGAGCCTTCCAGGCTGCATGTTCTTAGGTGTCTCCTAGATAGCACAGCTGGTGTTTTTCAGGCCCTGCACGTATATTCTTTTGCTTCCCAAACCAGAGTTACAACTACTGCATTTATTATTCTTTGGCATATGCTTTCAAATTCCTAAACAAGAATTCCACTCTTTCAGGCCTACCCTTCTATCGATTATCATACGTTTCTTAATGGTACATCAGTCTTGGTTTTGTGCATGGAGCCTGAAAGTGCAAATATGCCCACAGATTTCCAAGTGCCGGGGGTGTGCTTCAGCAGTGGTCTTTACAGTAGCATGTGCCTCCATTGTGCAAGCTCTTGGCAGAGCAAGGAAGCACTTGCTGCACAGCAGAATTAGCAGCTACTTTTGCCTGGCACTTTCATATAATTTTGAAGTGATTCATGTGGCAATGATTAGTAACCTTTGCTTTAGAAGATAGATTGTAAAAGAAAATGAACTTTGAGAACTTTAATTACCTTCATTTTTATCACCTTTAAAATATGTAAACCCAGTAACTTATTGCTGGAATGAGATACGGTAAGGCTTAAATTACATTTGGTGGCAGAAGAATAGTTTTTAATAATGAAAATACTTAACATACTTTGAAAGATGTGTTGTTTCAGGCTTTGTGGTTTAAAAATTATAAATTAAAACATATTATGCCTGTATTTTTGGCCTTTTGCTAAAGATGGAAAAGGACATGGCTTTTACTTTTTAAAAAAGCTATTTCTTAGAAGCTCTGGCTGTGTATGTAGGACAACTGTGTGTGGCCTGGTGAAATTTAATACTCAAAGTACCTACATCTGTACTTAATAAGTAGTTGCTGTCCTAGGTGATGATAGATAGATAGTACCTCCCAAAAACTCCATCGTGGCAGGACTAGAATGTCTTTAGGGTTCCTACCCTCAGTTTCCCTCCCCCGCCCCCAGCACCTGGCTCTTGGTATTTGGTACCAAGACTGCCTTCATTAGAAGAGATGCTTTCAGGCTATTAGTGTATCGATCTGTTTAAAATTTTACAACCATCTTCTTGGCGCTCTTGAGAACTACTTAGGGTTAAACGTTTGAACTGTAACTATAACTAAAGCTAATAGTGTCACAATTTCTATAAAAGGTGATTTCTTTTTAGTTAAACTTACTGTTGTGCTTCAGAATTCACATTAAAATACGTATAGAATAGTCTGAACAAGGGAATTCCTTGAATTAAGAACAGTCTACGCTTGCTGAGAGAGCATGGCATTATTTTTACACTTTCTTCAAGCTTACAGATGCGATGTGGTTCAGAAGAATTCCTCCATTATACATAAAATGTATATGCACCTCAGGAAGTGTTGTGCTTGTGACTGTCAGAAATACCAGTGATTTAAAACAAAATTGGAATTCATTCCTTTATCCTCCTTTGAGTATACAACCAAGTGCAGAGATCAGACTGGAAAAAACTGGGGGAAAATTACAAAGAAGTCCAAGACTTCCTTTTTATTGTTCTGTTTTTTGGGGGGATAGACTGTATTCCTCAGCTGTTGTTTAACTGTTACCATATAAATTCATCAGTT
Organism: Psittacula echo; assembly: GCF_963264785.1. Lineage (NCBI taxonomy): Eukaryota > Metazoa > Chordata > Aves > Psittaciformes > Psittacidae > Psittacula > Psittacula echo. Next base: position 29,605,502 of record NC_137738.1, on the reverse strand, counting down.
TTCTAAGACTTTATGATAGGCAAAACTTTGTAGATAAACAGAACAAAGATAAAACTGCTGATATTTATGCTGATATTGCAGTTTGTTTTATTTATTAAAGTGATGTTGTAAGGTCTTGTGCAATGTTGAATGATTTTTTCCTCATTAAGGAGAACACGATAGAAAAACTTAACTAGTATGTGCTCTTCTCACTGTCACATCTGCTGTAGTGGAGGTGGTATTTCTAGTTGTAAGGGGTATGTAGCCCTTACCTTCCCAGTGCTGTATGCATTTCTCCTCATGTAGGAGTGTTCAATCCAGTCCTGCAAAACTTGGACTTAGTTTCTTTACACACCTGGAGAAAAAGGGTAAGAGCAATACTTTGTATTCCCTTTGCCTGCTCATTTTACTGTTCAAAAGCAGCAATAGGTTGTCCTTCATATCCTTGTTCTACAGGTCGTGGTTCACTGTCAGGAAGAGAAGGCTGAGCAGGAGGGAGGAAACAACCAACTCAGTTGTAAAGTCCACTTTAGGATTATTTTCTAAAAGGAGTAATTCCTGCTTCCACAAAAACTACTGTGAAAGCTGTGATTTAAACAATTGTACCATTTCAATGGTGGTGGAATAGGAGCTCTACAGCAACAGTAGTGTGAGCATGCTGTCTCATTCCTCTTGTAGGGGCTTGGGTCATTTGAGCAAGTCAAGCATTGAGCATACAAACCGAAAGAAGGTAAAAGCAACACCTAGCTCTTCTGGAGTGGAGAGCATAGCATAATTTTTTACGATTAATGTTGTTGTAATAGGAATTCCTATAATCCTTGATTTCTGTACCTGATGCTGAGAAAAGTTCTCTTCATGCCACCACCTTTCACTGGAGACAATGTTGTTTTGTTTGGGTTGCTTTTTTTGTACTGTGGAGGAATTAATTTTGTGTGAATAATCATATCTCAATCTTGTTGCATCTTCTGTGGGAAGTAAAAGTTAACAGCCCTTTATATATAACACACACAGGATTAGAAACGCAAACTGCCAAAGACAGCTGGGGCTTTTCCGATGTTTCCTATGACTATTAAAAAAAGGGCAAAAAATGTTTGGTAAATTGTCATGAAATGTTTGGAAAGGGGAGCGGCCTGGATGCTCTGCTGTGTTTTTCTTTTTTGCTTTGTTTTGTTGGTTTTTAGTGGGGAAAAGGTTGCTTGTTTTCCTGTCATTCAGACTTCTGATTGAGATATGTACATGGTACTGGCAGTTCTGTAGAAGTGACTTCAGGCTACATATTGAATAGGAGTGCAAGCCAGTCTTACAGTCACATCCAATTTGGTTAATCACTAATTAGTGGAAAGGAGCAAAATGACTAAAGTAGAGGTGTCTCTTAAAGGTATTCACCTTTGATACAGGAAATCCTCATGAATTTCAGTACGTGGTTGGACAGATATGTGTTTGTTCTTGAGTAAACAGTGTGTCAATACTCAGAAAATAACTGTTAAAAACATTACCTTTTGTAGTTATGGAGTGTTGCTGTGGGAACTGCTTACAGGAGAAGTTCCTTACCGTGGCATCGATGGCCTTGCTGTGGCTTATGGAGTTGCTGTCAATAAGCTTACTTTGCCCATTCCATCCACCTGCCCTGAACAATTTGCAAAACTAATGAAAGGTACCTATATTGTTTCTTCCTATCTATTTAAATAGTTGTGTTCTGGAGGTGTGTATCTTTGCCTGTAATAGTCATGGGGTTTTAAAATAAACACCCCCTTTGATAATGTGCTGTGTACAAAGTGTTTTGGTTTTCTTTACACAGCAGTCTGGTGTAAGGGACAGTTTAATGTGTTTCTGAGGAAGTCATGCAGTATTACTGTGTACTGCTTAAGTTCTTCAATAGTGACAAAGTACATTTTTTGGGGTTTTTTGCACTGGTTTTCCTTTTACACTCAAATTGCATTCATTTTTATAAGCTACAGGATATACTACAGATCAATACAAGATCAAGATTAGAATCCCAAGGGGAAGAACTGCAAATGCCATTTTTTTCCCCCGTTATTTCTTCCTGAGTAACAAAAATGTTGTGGAAATACTTTAAAGAGAATAAACTTTGTATGCTAATGGGTATTTCCTTGTGTTTAATGAATTTCTTTACCTTTTTTGTGTGTCCCTTCTGTGCAGTACTGTTAGCTTTGCTATTTCAGATCGTAAAGATAGAGAAGAAAAAAAATTGACTATTAATACAAAAAACAGTCCTGTGAGTACAGGTAGGTAGATATCTCTTCTGTAAACAGAAAATGGAACTAGGGGAGCCTTGCAAGTCAAGGGAACACATTAGAACTGTAGGAACAATAGCAAGTAACTTGAAATTCATGTGATTTTTCGAAGTTATATGTACTATTAAAAACTGATGGGATTTTGATACATTCTAGAATGCTGGGAGCAGGACCCTCATATCCGACCATCGTTTGCCTTAATTCTTGAACAGCTTACTGCCATTGAAGAGGCAGTTATGACTGAAATGCCACAAGAGTCTTTCCATTCCATGCAAGATGACTGGAAATTGGAAATTCAGCAGATATTCAATGAATTGAGAACCAAGGAAAAAGTAAGTTTATTTTTCTAATTACATGGCAGGGAAAGAAGGGTATGTGTGTATGTACATTTATGCGATACAGCAGTTTTGAACTTTTGAATTGTGGCTTACCAATATAATACAAGAAACCTGTTTTAGGAGTGGAGATACACTTGAGAGGATAAACTATTTGGAAGAGAGGATTTACTTTCTCATTAAAACATTATTAAGTTGCCTACTTTAGTTGGATATACTATTAAATTACTTTAATGCATTTCTGGACAGTATTTTAAGATAACTCTGTCTTGCAGCAAACTTACTTTAGAAAAAACATTCGAATACTGGTTTTCTCAAATTCCAGTTAGCTTTTTCTCCTCCTTCTTTAACAAAAAGAATAAACAGTATTGTCTGCTGAAATGATGTAGCTAGAGGAGTTTCAGTTAAAGTGAAATGTTAAGTTTGAGAGGAAATGTAATGTTATTGGAGTAAGTGAGGGTTGTCATCCGAATGGCTCATTCAAGAAGTACAGGCAGTTGAAGAAGAAACATACCCACACCAGTCTCCCAAAACAAAACGGGTTGTAGATCTGTAAATGTGACACATAGGCTCTTTTTAAAGTGTCTTTTTTTCTTGGATATTTGAATACATCAGCTAACAAAACAGAGTTTATTTAACCTTTAGCTAATCTTTCTAACCACTGCAGATTTTCAGCAGTTGAACAGTTGTTGAACAGTTTCAGTTCTCGAACATTTTCCTCAGCTGCAGAGATGAAAAACTTTTCATCCTGTTATTACTGTATCATGTGGCTTCTTTTCCAAAAATGGAATAGTGCTTTTATCTCTCAGTCCTGAACAGATTGATAATACTGATCTATTTTGGTGGTTCACTTTTGGAAATACTCTTGCCAGATAATTAAGAAGATTGATTAGATCAACCTTGTACTCATGAATCAGCAAATCCAATTTCTCTCATTTATGATGCAGATCCCTGTCACTGATCTTCTTTCCATGATACATCATTCCATGATGATATATTGTATAATATACTTGTGCTAAATGAGTGCTCATTTAATTCTCTTTACTCTCTCTTTTAGTTACTTCAACTAGTTTTTAATTACCCTGAAGTTTGTATTTTTCTTTAGCTAACTTGATAAAGACATCAGTTAGAGTAGGCCAGGTGTCCTCTTGAGTCTGTTTTAGAAATGTTTCTAGTAGAAACAGATTCCTTCTTGCAGGTCTTCCTTGCAGTATAATTATTACCCAGTATATATTTGTTGCTATATTTCATGAAGTGGTAATAGGTGAGGAAGAACAGAATTGAGATGCAGTGACTTCTGAAGAAATCTTTATAAAAGATGTAGTCACTTTGATAAAAGCAAATAATAAACTCTTGTCTTGCAAGTCACTGTTATTAGCCTTTGTCCCTCACTTCTCATCAAGTGTCACAAATGGCTGTTGATGGACTATCGGTTGGTGATGGGTATGACATTTCAGATCTACTGGAATATCAGCTTATGTGGTATCAGAATTTATAGATGACCACTAAGACTGCAGTGTCATCCATAATAATCTTGCATACTTCCTATGTGCCTTTTTTGTCCACCCTCTGCTTTTCCTTCTTCTATTTAAGATCATGTAACTGGGCATTGTCTGTGTAGTCTCTGCCTTGCCTGCAGTGGACATAAAGGTTGCTGGAGCTGGGCTGTGTGCCTCTGTAGCTGTCAGATCTTTTCCTTTCCCAGATGGGTTATAGTCCCTGAACAGAGGGTAGAGACTTGTCAGCCACTGCATTTACTTGCTTCAGCCTGCCATGGAGCATAGCTCTCTTTTCTGCTCCTCCAGCAACTGCTCAACCAATCGTTTCCCCTTTTTACTCTGGGAGCATTTAGAATCATAGAATAGTTAGGGTTGGAAAGGACCTTAAGATCATCTAGTTCCAACCCCCCTGCCATGGGCAGGGACACCTCACACTAAACCATGTCACCCAAGGCTCTGTCCAACCTGGCCTTGAACACCGCCAGGGATGGAGCATTCACAGCTTGCTTGGGTGACCTATTCCAGTGCCTCACCACCCTAACAGTAAAGAATTTCTTCCTTATATCCAATATAAACTTCCCCTGTTTAAGTTTGAACCCGTTACCCCTTGTCCTGTCACTACAGTCCCTAACGAAGAGTCCCTCCCCAGCATCCTTATAGGCCTCCTTCAGATACTGGAAGGCTGCTATGAGGTCTCCACGCAGCCTTCTCTTCTCCAGGCTGAACAGCCCCAACTTTCTCAGCCTGTCTCCATACGGGAGGTGCTCCAGTCCCCTGATCATCCTCGTGGCCCTCCTCTGGACTTGTTCCAACAGTTCCATGTCCTTTTTATGTTGAAGACACCTGAACTGTACACAGTACTCCAAGTGAGGTCTCACAAGAGCAAAGTAAAGGGGCAGGATCACCTCCTTCGACCTGCTGGATGTGCTAAATTGTAACAGGTGTTCCCATTCAGGTGGTTTTTGAGGTATTTTTGTTGGGTTTGTTTTATTTCCCTGGAAGAGTTAGTTCAGTATGCAATTTCTTGTTGAAGAAAAATATGACTAAATCAAGTTGAGGATTAAATGAGTTGGTGCAGATCTTTCGGAGAGGACTCAGATTTTTGGTGTAAAAGTGAGTTAAGCTTAATTAGGGAGGGGAAAAGATAAAATGAAATTTACTTCTCATATGCCAAAGTAAATGTATCTCTAAAGGCAACTGCCCTAATTAGGTAAACTTGTTTGAGAATGAAAGCATGTAATTTCAACTTAAGACAAGGTTTGCATATGTGCAGGCTTATTTAATTTGGCACATTGTTAATTTTACTGTCAGGTACTGGGGAGAAAGTAGTGCCTATGAAGTATTTATATAATAATAGTAAGCCAAAAAAATGCTGCATGGAGTCTCATGCCTGTAAAGGAGGAACTTCTGTAGCTAGAGCAGTTTCCTCAAGGGCTTGCTGTAAATGAGTGACGGTGACGCCCACTCCAAGAGAAGATCACAATCTTCTTTTGACAAACATTCTTGAGCAACTTAAATATAGAATTCTTTCCTAGCTTCTTTACAATGGGTGGTTTAATTGTAGAGTGGTGTAGAAACATTGCATAACTAATTGCACTAAGTCTGGTTTTAATTAGTTTATTTGGAGTGAATACTTAATCTCTCAGTGAGGAAGCACTACTACTTTTGGTAGATGGCCTACGTTTTCAATATGGGCCCTCAAGTTTGGCCTGGTTACTGAGCTTTGTCCTGGGTTTGAGGACAGTGAGGCATGGATGATCAGCAGTGTCTCCTAATATGTTTTTATTACTGCAGTAATACAACAATAAACGTATTTGCTATTTAAACTCTAAAGTACTTTTATTCTAAAACTGAATTCATGACGCTTCTGCTTCCAACCCTTGTTTTAGGTTGTCCAGTTTGAATGGATGGGGAGGAGGAGGAGGAAAGTGAAAATTTGCGGCAATCTCTAACTGAAGTGATTAAATACCTTAAAAAAAAAAAAAAAACAAAACAAAACAAAACAAAAAAAAAAAAAAAAAAAAAAAAAACAAAAAAAACAAACAAGCCAACCCAAACACACAAAAAAACCCCAAAAAACCCCCAAGCCTTACGTAATGGTGTGTAGACAAGTTCCTTTGAATTTCCACGAGGCAGGATTGCTTTTTGCAAAACTATGTATATAAAGCAGGATGGATTTAAAAAAAAAAAAAAAAATTCAAATATTGTGTTGAAAGAAGCTCACTCAAAATTAGCAAACCATATGAAATTTGTCAGTCATTTCTGTTGTAGTTGAAAACAATGAGCAATATGTGTATGCCGTATTTGTAAAGAAACAAGTATCTTTGTGAGATACTTTTCACTCAACCAGTTTGCCTCAGTGCTAACCTGTCTTGACATCTGTATTCTTTTTGGCAAGAACAGAGCTGTTTTTTTCCCCTCATTTGGAAACATCTAAGTACTATAATTCAGGAGCTAATTTATTCAAAACACAGTGGGAGTTAAAAAGATCCAAAAATTCAGTTTTTTGCTTTCACTGTGTGTGGTAAGGAATTGTACTGGCATACAATATTGCTGGATACTGATGAGCAGTCTGCTCTGAGAAAAACCCCAAACTAAATCCCAAACAAGCAAAAAAAAAAAGACCTGAACACCACCACAATTGTAAGGTTGTACAGTGGCAAAATGAATTAATTTTATATAGGAATAAGATTCTTCTATGCAGAACTTCTAGCATAGCTTAATTTCAAATGCTCATTTCTGTTTGAATTGAATTTCAGTTTCTCAGGTAGCATTTACATAGTCATATGTAAAAATGGAAGATATATGTAATGAGAAACTTAAAGTATCAGTCCCATCATAGCTTCTCCTTTTACTGTAGTCTCTTTTGTTAGCAGTACTGCCTATACCAACTGCCTTGTACTATGAAAGGAGGTCTACTGAAATTTCAGATATATTTTAATAGATCTTGAAGCTGAAGATTAAGATAATTTTAAGGTGATAGGTTTAAAACAATTTAGCTTTGGAGATTCATTTACCCTGTAAAATTAACTAGGTTCCTTACTAAAGCTTCTCCTTCTCCAAAATGAAAAAGAATAAAGGGAGAAAACCAACTATATTCTATGGGATTGATGGTTGGAGAGTCTGTGGTATACTTCAGTGATTAGTAATTGTTTGATCTGATACAGATACCTGCTAGATTTTAATTAAGAAACAGCTGTCTTCTGTCTTATGACTTGGTTTATCCTATTACAGTAATCCTCATTTGGTGTAATACTGATTGCTTTTCTAGGTAGAAAAGTGCTACTTAATACATGGCTGAAAACCAAGAAAGGTTAGAAAACTTAAGATAAAGGTATTCATTTGTGTATTCGTGAGGTCATTTGCTTTATGTTACTGCATAGGAGCTATGTAAAAGCAGCCCTCATGCTATGGAATAGTCTCTGATGTGAGGTACTTGGAGCACATTATCTGCTAGACTGTAAGCTGATAATCTTTGATTGGATGTGTTGTCCCCATTGCCAGTGCTTAACTGCCCTAAGTAAAGTGACTGAAGTTAAATGGTTGAAAGGAGATCTGTATAATGCTTGGTGCGTCTGGATGCAGAATCTTGGTTTATGCGGAATGGAAGGTTGTCAGAAGGTTGCGTGTGCATATGTACATAGTGCATCATGAAAATAAATTGGGAAATAAAACCTACTGCGCACTTCACATCTCCTTTAATACAACCTTCACATTATTATTTAGTTTCACTGTGTGAATCTTATCTTCAGGAACTTCGATCACGAGAAGAGGAGTTGACAAGAGCAGCTCTTCAGCAAAAATCTCAAGAAGAATTACTTAAACGCCGTGAGCAGCAGTTAGCAGAACGAGAGATTGATGTACTGGAGCGTGAGCTCAATATCATGATATTCCAGTTAAACCAAGAGAAACCTAATGTAAAGAAGAGGAAGGGCAAATTTAAAAGGAGCAGGTTAAAACTTAAAGATGGACACAGAATTAGTTTGCCTTCAGGTTTGCTTTTTTTCTTTTTTTAAGTTCACAATACATGTACAATCAAATATGCACACTTTCCATAGTTAATGTTAACCATGGAGTTCCATGGTTAATGTTTTCAGCATTGGCTACTATTTTAATTCACTGCCAGGTCCTTCTACCCCAATAGCGCAAAAAGGCATGGTAGGACTTGTATACACACCTCCCTACCTCCCCAAAACAACTTATATATAACATGTTCTTGTCAAGTAGGCCTCTGTTCAGCTGGAAGAATTGTTGACCTGGTTCAGCTAGAAGTTCATTGCATCTGGAGGGAAAGGTTACTAGCATGGGAGCCACATGGTTTAAGACTGGTTCAAAGTTCAGATTCTTGCTATTGTTCTATTTGTGCAGATAGAAACGTACCTTTTTCTCACATTCTAGAACTTTCTAACGTGATTAAATATTAGTGCTGCTTGCCCTAAACTTTGAAGTACCTAGCAGAACAGCAGCACTTTGTAAAGGCTTGAGGTACAGGTGTAGTAGGTCCAAATTGCATGCTTATTGCAGTCACAAATACAATAAATACAGTGGTTCCAATCTTAGGTGCCTTGTTTAAAAAAAATACTGTAATAACAACAGAAGGTATTATTTCAGGATACAAATATGATATAATTTGAATGTTAGAGCATTTAATTCCACCCACGAACACATTAAAATGTCCCCTTTGCAAACAAGGTGTATTTGCGCGGAATTGGGGTTTTTTTAAGTGTTCCTTTTTAATGTTGCCACGAGATGGCGCTACGGAAACTCAGAGTTCCGCTAGTGGTTGGGAAGCCTTAAGTACTGGTACCAGCGTCCTGGTATTGATGGGCCTCCTTTCAGTGGCTTCCAGGGGAAATCTTGTCAGTTTATTACTAATGCAGTAAGAACTTAATTCCATGCTAACAGAGGCTTGACCAAATCATGGCGGTCTGGTAGGTGGAAACAGACAAAGAGATATATAGAGTAGTACTGTTTCAGCACTAGTGAAATAAGCTTATTTTTCCTTACTTTAAAAATAATTAAAAGCAGTAAATAAAATAGAAATCACAGTACAGCCTCCCAGTCAAGCATGTTAGGTTGGCTTATGCTGGATCACAAACTTAAACTAAATGTTTAGTCCTTTGTTTCCAGTTCTACTCGTATTGAAAATGTGATTAAATAGTTTTATTCAGAATAACATAGCTCTTTGTTGTCAGGAATCATCAGGATGAATTTGTCCTTGAGGAAATTCTGTTGTAAGAATAGCATACAATCTAATTGCACTTATGATGGGGATTAAAGAGGGGCATATCGTCAAATTTTATTTCATAAATTTTTTCCTACTTGCCAATATTTATTGGGGTTTTTTTACCTCCATTGCTATAAAAAATTGTAATTGTGTAATTTTTCCTTTTTTTCTGATATGTTCCTAGAATGTGACTTATTTGTTAACAGTACTTTTTACATTGTATATGAATTGCATATTAAAAAAAGGCAAATCTGGTTGCTGTGAATATTGATTCATTTGAGATGAAATACTGAGATTTTTCATTCCCTTTGTGACAACCAACAAGATTGAATAACAGTTTGATGTGTCTCATTTTGGTTCCAATTGGGCCTACCTGCTTTTGTTGATATTAGTGCAAATCTATCATACAGTGTCTGTGAAGGTATGAAGCTGTTTGACTCAAGTTCTAAATTATTACATTAAATGTTAGTTTCTCAGTGCTTTTGATACAAACATCTCTTACGCTATCAAGTTTGATTCATTATATAGCTTTAATTGTTGTAAGTAGTACAGCAGGATAACCTTCTGAAGAGTTGTTTATTTAGAATGTTAAAACTGATTTGTTTTACTCTTTCACAGATTTCCAGCACAAAATAACAGTGCAGGCATCCCCCAATCTGGATAAGAGGAGGAGTTTAAACAGTAACAGCTCCAGTCCATCAAGTAGCCCCACAATAATTCCTCGTCTTCGAGCTATACAATGTAAGTTTTCCACCATTCCATTTGTTAATTTGGTCAATAGAGACTGTTTGTTCTATATGCTCACTGAAACACTGGTAGCAGTGTCTGACTCCAGCCAGATTTCTGTCTCATTTCCAGGTCTCTTAGCTTGTTCTAACATTTGCAACTGTTCTTTGGTGGGAGAGATATTCTTGCTAAAATGCTAACTAATTTTCAGTAATTCAGAATTATTGTGAATGCATTAAATAATTTTTATAACTTCAGGAACTCATTTGTAAACTGACTGAGATATAACAATGAAGAATCAAAATTTATAATGAGAAAAGGCAAAGCATGTTTAAAACCCATGTAAAATGGAAAAAAAGTTTTTATTAGATATTGGAGTTGATAAAGAAAATCAAGAAAGATTCAGGAAGTAAAGAAGTTGTGTAAGATGGAAAGGCCAAAGAATCAGCAAGCAACCCAGCTTGCTTATGTCAAAAGAGAAGCAAGTTTTAAGCAAATGCAAAACCGTAAGAAAATAAAGAAGAAAGCTTACTTTAGTTTTTGGGGTTTTTTTTAAACAAGAAAGAAACAATAAGATTGTGAGGCCACTCGCAAGTCTACATTATCCTGTGTATACTGATGATAGAAAGCAAGATGTGTTCATGTAGTGGAGGTATCATGAATATGGAAGAAAACTTTTTATACTGTTACAGTTAAGCCTGCATTTATATTTGGAAATTACTTATGTACAGATAGAAAACAGTTCCTACAAGATTCAGTGCTTGCATTTGTACTGTCTGATCTCTTGTGCAAAGTAGATTGTCTAATTACCGATATTCAGAGTGGAATACCTTAAGCTTCTTTCTTTAAATAAAATCTGTGGAACTTGTTTCAACTGATTGCTCATGGATGGTGACTGTCTTCTCCTATAAGGGTAGTCACCTCTGAAGGAAATTACTTCAGATTCTGGCTTTATCAGATATAAATAAGAAGGAGGGGAAATAAAAATGGATTTTTCTACATGCTGTTCTGAAGTTTGGGGGTTTTTTTTAGTTTTTATTTTTTCTATTATATTTTTTTAACTAATATGAAACTTTGCTTAAAGTTTGGATAGGAACCAGATCTCTCATCTTTGGAATATCCCATCCCTTTCATTTTTAATGTCTAAAGGAAAAGAAGTGATGTCTTTTCTGGCAGTAACTTTATGATTTGTTTGAATCGTAACTGATACAGTTACCTGGGCAAAGACCAGTACTACCCGTATGTTATGGATCAAGGAGAGAGGTGGACAAACTCTGGCTCACTTTTCTTAATGAAAATGTAAGATGAAAGGAAATTTTTTTAAATTTTTTATTTTTTTCCCAAAATATTAGCTGACACAGCATCTGTGTTGATAATGATTTCCCTACCTCAAACTGCTTGGAGGTTTTTTTGTTGGTTGCTTTTTTTACTGCGGAAAGGTAAGTAAGGTTTTCCTTAGTAAGATGTCATCATAACAGGTAAAGAAGATGGTCTTGTCTTACCTTTGATTCTCCTTGCTTTGTATGGAAATGCTTGGAAATGAAGCAAGTGTCAGGTATTGGCATGATTCTGAAAACTTGAGGGTTGTTTTTTTTGAATGCCTTATGTAAGCCATAGCAGTGCCAGTCCTTGCATGTGTGCTGAGTGCCACTGGGGATTTTTTTTTTTTTTATTTCACCAGGCATTTGTATTTGTAGGTCTAGAACGTACAGGACAACATAAAGACTCTCCTTTAAAAGTAGTGCACTTCTGAGTTTGGATCCCTAGACTTTACCTAAAAGCTTATCAGATTGCTCAGGAGTATCAGGCTGAAACAATTTAGCTTCCACACCCATTTGCACCTGTGCAAAATAAATTCTCTTTCCCACAATAACATTTTATCTTGATTTAACTTCAAAGTGTTGTTGTGTCAAGAAAACTTGCTCAAATACAGGTGAGTGGAACAGGCATATCTAACAATTGCTTACTTGATTGCTTCACTTTGTCCTGAGCAAGTCGAGCTTCCAAATCTGAAAGTTTTTAAAGTTAAAATAAAAATCTAGTTAATTGTAAAATTTGTTGTTAAAACAAATTGAGCTGATTTTGAAAGGTGCTTTAAAGGGAGGAGGACACCCAGTAAGATATATATGCCTGGTCCTGGAATGTGGCTGAAAAAGTGAATATAAAGAAGGCAAGTAGAGTGCCGCACTGGAGGGGAAGCTGTGCTGGCTAGAAGATGTACGGTTAGGCATGAGGAGAGCGCTTTGCAGCGCAGGCGCAGCAGAGCCACCTCATTTATCATGCTATTATAACTGGCTAAATTATTTTATTTTTTATTATTAGGTCCCTGTCCTGGTTTAGCAGTAGCAGTCATTTTTTCTACTGGTGCAGTGCTGTGTTTTTGACTTTCCGCCTGGGAACAGGGCTGATAACAGCGATGTTTAGACTGACCAAGGACTTTGAGAGTCTCATGCTCTGCCAGGGAGGAGGAGAAGCCAGGAGGAAGCAGGGACAGGACACCTGACCCAAACTAGCCAAAGAGGTATTCCATACCACAGCACGTCATGCCCAGGAGGTAGAACTGAGAGTTCCCGGAAGGGCTGGAGCACTGCAGGGTGGGGGTGAGGTACCGGTTGGTGAGCGGTTGTATTCTCTTGCTTGTTATTTCCTTTATCATTATTACTATTAGTGGTAGCAGTAGTGATTTGTGTTATACCTTAGTTATTAAACTGTTCTTATCTCAACCCGTGGGAGCTGCATTCTTTTGATTCTCCTCCCCGTCCCTCCAGGAGCGGAGGGAAGAAAGGTGGGGGGGGGGAAGTGGACTTCGTGGTTCTGATTTACGGCCTGGGCTTAAACCACGACAGTTCTTTTTGGCGCCCAACGTGGGGCTCGAAGGGTTGAGATAACAACAGATCTGACTGAGGCACAATGCTGATTTATTGGCTCTCAAAGTTGTTTCTCTTGATGTCACAGTTTCAGTATGCTGTAGCTTACTTAGAGCCAGTATTTGCTGTGTTAGTGTTTATCAAGTGTGGGCCTTGGGCTAAGGTTCTTGTTTCACTGTACTTTATGGTAATGGCTTGTAATACGGGCGGGCTCCGGCAGCAGGGCGGGATGAACGTGGCTGTGGACTTGTACCTGGCCGTCCCGCTGCTCTTCACCGTCCTGGCCCTCGTCTTCGCCTCCGTCTTTGTGAGGCTGCGGGGAGCCGAGGGGGAGCGGCCCCGGGAGCCGGCGGCGGCCGAAGCGGCCCGGGAGAGCGGCCCCGGGGACCAAGCGGCGGCGGGAGCGGGGCCGGAGGCCGGGAAGGAGGCGGCTGCCGAGGAGGGGAAGGAGGCGGCTGCCGAGCAGCGGGAGGAGGCGGCGGAGGAGCCGAGCCCCACAGCCGAGCCCAGCCCCGCGGCAGCCGAGAGCATTCCCCAGCAGCCGTCTGCCGAGCCCCGTGAGCCCGAGCCCCAGGAGGATGCAGGAGACCCCGCAGCACTTTCCAGCAAGGCAGAGGAGGAAGATCTGGACTCGGAAAAAGAGGAGCTGGTGTTGAGAGAGCCTTCAAGCACAGCAGCTACACCAGCCTCAGTGACAAGTACAGCACCAGCATTTGAGAGTTCTGAAGGTTTTGAATGGCCTTTGGGTACCCTTGGGACCTGCCTGCTGATTGTGATGGGGATCACCATGTTGGCACACACACAGAGTGTGTTCTACCCACGACCATTTTGTCTGATCCCGAGAGTTAAGCAGAGTCAGGTTTGGGTCTTGTCTGGGTTTAGACAATACAGGGGGACCGAGAGGTTTTCCCCAGGGCTGGACAGTCATGAGTGTCATGGTGTGTGGGACAGTACGGGCGAGTATCTAATCCACTGGGCCCCTCCAGTGCTTTGGAAGCGTCGGAGATGGAAGGCAGCTGTGTGGAGTCCCTAATGACAAGTTGCAGAGACTGCTGCAGGGGAAGGTGAATTATTTTGAGCCTGATGGGCCCATGGCACTTCAGGCCATCAGGGCAGAGATGCAACATAGAGATGGACTCATGATCGAGGGGTGGACTTTGCAATGGGCCTCTCCTACTCTGAAAGACTGTTACAAGAGATGGAGCCCAACATCATATGGACTCAGCGCTTTATAGGGATTGGTCTGTGCATGACGATAAGAGTGCACTGAGATGAGAGTGAGGGTATATTGAAAATGTGGGATCTGAGCATGACGTGAATGGTATGGAATAAGGGGTGGATACTGTCCTGGTTTAGCAGTAGCAGTCATTTTTTCTACTGGTGCAGTGCTGTGTTTTTGACTTTCCGCCTGGGAACAGGGCTGATAACAGCGATGTTTAGACTGACCAAGGACTTTGAGAGTCTCATGCTCTGCCAGGGAGGAGGAGAAGCCAGGAGGAGGCAGGGACAGGACACCTGACCCAAACTAGCCAAAGAGGTATTCCATACCACAGCACGTCATGCCCAGGAGGTAGAACTGAGAGTTCCCGGAAGGGCTGGAGCACTGCAGGGTGGGGGTGAGGTACCGGTTGGTGAGCGGTTGTATTCTCTTGCTTGTTATTTCCTTTATCATTATTACTATTAGTGGTAGCAGTAGTGATTTGTGTTATACCTTAGTTATTAAACTGTTCTTATCTCAACCCGTGGGAGCTGCATTCTTTTGATTCTCCTCCCCGTCCCTCCAGGAGCGGAGGGAAGAAAGGTGGGGGGGGGGAAGTGGACTTCGTGGTTCTGATTTACGGCCTGGGCTTAAACCACGACAGTTCTTTTTGGCGCCCAACGTGGGGCTCGAAGGGTTGAGATAACAACAGATCTGACTGAGGCACAATGCTGATTTATTGGCTCTCAAAGTTGTTTCTCTTGATGTCACAGTTTCAGTATGCTGTAGCTTACTTAGAGCCAGTATTTGCTGTGTTAGTGTTTATCAAGTGTGGGCCTTGGGCTAAGGTTCTTGTTTCACTGTACTTTATGGTAATGGCTTGTAATACGGGCGGGCTCCGGCAGCAGGGCGGGATGAACGTGGCTGTGGACTTGTACCTGGCCGTCCCGCTGCTCTTCACCGTCCTGGCCCTCGTCTTCGCCTCCGTCTTTGTGAGGCTGCGGGGAGCCGAGGGGGAGCGGCCCCGGGAGCCGGCGGCGGCCGAAGCGGCCCGGGAGAGCGGCCCCGGGGACCAAGCGGCGGCGGGAGCGGGGCCGGAGGCCGGGAAGGAGGCGGCTGCCGAGGAGGGGAAGGAGGCGGCTGCCGAGCAGCGGGAGGAGGCGGCGGAGGAGCCGAGCCCCACAGCCGAGCCCAGCCCCGCGGCAGCCGAGAGCATTCCCCAGCAGCCGTCTGCCGAGCCCCGTGAGCCCGAGCCCCAGGAGGATGCAGGAGACCCCGCAGCACTTTCCAGCAAGGCAGAGGAGGAAGATCTGGACTCGGAAAAAGAGGAGCTGGTGTTGAGAGAGCCTTCAAGCACAGCAGCTACACCAGCCTCAGTGACAAGTACAGCACCAGCATTTGAGAGTTCTGAAGGTTTTGAATGGCCTTTGGGTACCCTTGGGACCTGCCTGCTGATTGTGATGGGGATCACCATGTTGGCACACACACAGAGTGTGTTCTACCCACGACCATTTTGTCTGATCCCGAGAGTTAAGCAGAGTCAGGTTTGGGTCTTGTCTGGGTTTAGACAATACAGGGGGACCGAGAGGTTTTCCCCAGGGCTGGACAGTCATGAGTGTCATGGTGTGTGGGACAGTACGGGCGAGTATCTAATCCACTGGGCCCCTCCAGTGCTTTGGAAGCGTCGGAGATGGAAGGCAGCTGTGTGGAGTCCCTAATGACAAGTTGCAGAGACTGCTGCAGGGGAAGGTGAATTATTTTGAGCCTGATGGGCCCATGGCACTTCAGGCCATCAGGGCAGAGATGCAACATAGAGATGGACTCATGATCGAGGGGTGGACTTTGCAATGGGCCTCTCCTACTCTGAAAGACTGTTACAAGAGATGGAGCCCAACATCATATGGACTCAGCGCTTTATAGGGATTGGTCTGTGCATGACGATAAGAGTGCACTGAGATGAGAGTGAGGGTATATTGAAAATGTGGGATCTGAGCATGACGTGAATGGTATGGAATAAGGGGTGGATACTGTCCTGGTTTAGCAGTAGCAGTCATTTTTTCTACTGGTGCAGTGCTGTGTTTTTGACTTTCCGCCTGGGAACAGGGCTGATAACAGCGATGTTTAGACTGACCAAGGACTTTGAGAGTCTCATGCTCTGCCAGGGAGGAGGAGAAGCCAGGAGGAGGCAGGGACAGGACACCTGACCCAAACTAGCCAAAGAGGTATTCCATACCACAGCACGTCATGCCCAGGAGGTAGAACTGAGAGTTCCCGGAAGGGCTGGAGCACTGCAGGGTGGGGGTGAGGTACCGGTTGGTGAGCGGTTGTATTCTCTTGCTTGTTATTTCCTTTATCATTATTACTATTAGTGGTAGCAGTAGTGATTTGTGTTATACCTTAGTTATTAAACTGTTCTTATCTCAACCCGTGGGAGCTGCATTCTTTTGATTCTCCTCCCCGTCCCTCCAGGAGCGGAGGGAAGAAAGGTGGGGGGGGGGAAGTGGACTTCGTGGTTCTGATTTACGGCCTGGGCTTAAACCACGACAGTCCCACTATCGTAGCTGTAAGCATGCTATGTAGATAGCAAATTATTTTTCCAGTTAGTCATATGTGAAAATCTGCTTGCCTGGGTGTCTGGTCCTAGAAGTAGGATCCTCTAAACCCCACAGTAAAAACCTGCTATCAAAAGATGCTTAATGCCTTTATAGAACTGGGCTCTATGGCCCAAAGATAAAAATATAAGGGAATCAGTTCCGTTTCTGAAATTAGCTTGACTAAGATCTCTACTACATTTTCTTAATTTTTCCTCAGTGATTCCCAAAACAGATACACACACAACTAATGGCCGAAGAAACAGTGTATATGTGTACCAGCAAGATGTAGATATCACAAGTGAATGTGAACTTCCAAGTGGGGTTATGAAAAAAGGCAAGATTTCATTATGTTTCAAAGGTGCTGGTTCTGTTTAATTTAACAGTGGAGACAGTGACAGACTAAGCATTTAATAAAGGTTAGACATTGTAAAAGTATAATTTGTTTTGGTGTAGTGAGAAAGAAAATGTTAATCATTGTCACAATTGGAATATTCTGTTTATTTTTAATACCAGTTGTTTCACAGCACGTATTTTGTTCATTGAAATTTAAGTGCTCAGTCTAACTCACTTGTCTGAATTACCTAATATAGGTTCTCAGTTAAATGAAGCATGGAAAATATGATTGTTTCACTACTTATCTTTAGTTTGGGTCTCTGGTCAGCTCATAAATTATTTTTCTTGCTTGCTCATCTTTTTGTATCAGTGCAGTTTGTGTGGTGGTTCTGGTCTGGTGGGTCTGGCAAAAGAAAAAATATCTCAAATTTTATCTACTAGTTTTACAGTGTCAAAATTGTTTTGCAGTGGAGAAAATACTCTACTGTCAAAATAGTTTGGTTTTAGAAATGCTATTTATATGTGGGATGTTTTTTTTGTCTGTTTTTAAATCCAATCTGTAGTAACTTCAGATGAAAGCAACAGAACTTGGGGAAGGAGCACAACTTACCACCAAGAAGAGTTTGAAGATGTGAAGAGAAGTTTTAAAAAGAGAGGTTGTACATGGGGACCAAGTTCAGTTCAAAGCAAGGATCGTGCAGATTGTAAGGACAAGTATGTCTACTACATTTTGTTTGTTTGATGGTACTAAGCCTTCTTGGTAACTGAATCACTAACAAGTAGTGAGTGAGAGATGATCTGCAGTCTCTAGTTACAGATAAAACTCAATCCTACCTTTTAATTGATTCAGGAATTTACATTAATAAAGTAGCACCCTCACATAGACTTGAAGACATTTACTTGTATTAAAGTTTTGGAGTCTATTGCTCTTTATCTATGGTTTTTGAGACTTGGAACATACTGGGATGCTGAGCTACTAATGCATACCAGGCATTCATGGCCTGTCTTTCTTGTCCTTCCTTACATTGACTTGAAGAAGTACAAGCATGGCCCCCAGTGGGCGCTTCTAGTACAGTTAAAGACTGGCTTTGCATACATGATGAACAAGTCATTCCAGCAACATCATTTACACTGACAAACGCAGGTTGAAATGGTTCTGAAAATCGGTTGGACACCTTCGCTTTCAGATTATATTTTCTGATTGCTCAGAAGTGGAGATTAGCAATTATATCTGAAGCAAGTGATCCTTTTTCCTTGTCTCTTTTAACAGTATAATTATTTATAGCACCTTGGGGGTTTTGTCAGTAGAGACATCCACCTGTAGCAGTGGTTGGTTCCAGGCCATCTACTGAAACTGGCATTATTATATTTTTTGTTTGTTTTACAGTTGCTGTGTTTAATAAGTTTCCAATATTGGCATAATTTTATTGACTCTGTGAAACTGTTGTCCAGGTCTTCACCAGCTTTTGTTCTTAGATAGTCAAGGCCTGTTTTTCATGGGCTTGAAATTTTCGTCTTACAATGAATACAAGGTAAAAGGCATGTCTCAATTGATAATCATATGACTCTTTGCTATATAATTTTTTTTTCCCTTTGGAAAGCTTTACTGTTTTCAAGTTAAGTACTACATGTTTATAGTTTAAAAAGAAAGACGTTTTGGTAATTTTCTGTCAAAGTGCATAAGCATGGTAATATCAAAATCACTTACTATTTCAGAATAAGACCCCTTTCAGATGGCAGCAGCCCTTGGTCAACCGTTTTAATGAAAAATCAGAAGGGTGTTCCCTTAGCTTCACTATTTGTGGACCAAGGTAAGAGCTGTTTTTGAAGAAGTGAAAGTTGCCATTTAATGGCATTAAGTATACCTCCAGCGTTGTATTGCTTGAATTCCTCAAGGACTATGCAGATTATTAGAAGAGTAGTCACGGTACAAATAATTTTCCTGTGGAAAAAAAACCAAAATCCTGTCTATTAAAACCACAACTGTTAAAATCCATACATTTCCATCATTAGCAGGTAAGAAATGTACATGGTGTGTGATGCACAGATGTGGGTTTTTCCCCACTGCAGTCACCACTTCAGATGGTGGGTTTGTGTCCCCTTTTTTTTTTTGGTGTTTTGTTTTGTTTTTTTTCCTCTTAAGAGATAGCTAAATTAATAATTGTCTGGACATTAAAATGATCATCAGTAGCTTTTAATGTTAGTGGGCTTTGCACAGTTGTTTAAAAAAATCATAGTTGAAAAAACATGTAAGCCCTGATATATGCCCAGATGTCAATTTCCTGATTTTTAAATGGGACTTATTCTCTAAATTTTCAAGGAAAAAAAAAAGTAGACTTAAAGTTGTTTAGGTAACATTTTGGGGTTTACAGGTAAACTACAAGGAAAAACATACCTAATCCCCTAAGGATCAGGAACATGATAACCGTATGTTGATTTTTATGACTGCTGATGTAATGTGCTATGGCTCTACAGTATCCATAATAATTTTCAAATTTACACACACTTTCTGTACTACAGATTCTTTTATCTGAGAAAATTAAGTTACCAGTGTCAGGAAAAAAAACCCCTGTGATATAAGTTGGTGTCCATACCAGTGGCTAGATTTTTGCCAGCTGGAAGGAGAAATGGTAAGCTGCTTGGACACTGTTGTGTTTTGGTTGAGGTTTTTTTTCCTCTAGGAAAAAGGCATTTTTGTCTTCATCAAGCTTCACAAATAGTAATTTTACAGATGTATTAGCTTACTTCTAAACCCCTATATACAGAGAGGATTATACAAGTTTACATATTTGCATTTCAAATATTTCTGTGTTTATTTTGTAGCATTCAGTAGTTAATAGTAGAATAACATGTGCAAGTCAAATTATACCTTCCATTTCATTTGTTGTTAGGTGTAAGGTGTCAGATTTACCTTGTACTCCAGAACACTGTGACCTAATGAACTGCCTGGAAAAGCTTCCAGCAAATCACTGGATTTTGGAGCACAGCAATTAAGCTGTGTTGAAAGTGTTGTAAAGAATGTGTTCCAGATCTTACCTGGCAGATTGTAAATAGGAAATTACTTAACTGTAATCCATACACCAAAATACTTTCCATGTTATTTGAAAAGCACTACAGAAGTGTTGCAAATCCTCAAATATCACAGAAAATGCAAAGGCAATATCTGCTCTTGAACTGAACTGAGTGCATAAAGGCTGGGAGATACATTAAGCCTCTGTTAAAATAACAGTAAGTCTTCCAGATGTGGAAAACGTAGTTAGTTTGCAGTTAACTTACATACTCAGGAAGATTTATCTGCAAATTTCTTCTAATAGTTTGCTTTTGAATTGCTAAAAAGATGAAATTGTAGCAAAATGGTACTTCTGCTATTTTAAAGACTCTCAAGAGTACATGAAGAGATTTAGGCTTAGGGTGTATTTCTGGATCTTACAATGAAGTCTGAACTTATGACTGCATCTAAAGGGGGTGTACAATATACCTCAGGATTAATACTTCTGCAAGTGGAAGAAAATAATGATGTATGTATGCAGACATGCAATAATAAAATAGCTGAGTTGCAATCTTAAAGTATACTGTAATGTTTTATAGGTGTCTGTACTGATAAGAAGCTTCTCCCTGAAGGTTTGGACAGTAAAAGACCAAAGCCTATTAAGTTGCCGAATCAGGCCTATATTAATCTACCTCTGTGGAAAGATGATCAGGGAGAGAATACACTAGAACATGAGAGCTTTGAAGAAGGAACCTCTGCTAGTTCTACAAATAGCACTCCTCAAATGACACCTACAAACAGCTTGAGCAGGACGCTGCAGAAAAAGAAGACTGATTCAGTGCTGTATGGGTGTGCTGTCCTTCTTGCATCTGTTGCTCTGGGCTTAGATATCAGAGAGCTGAACAGACCACAGGGTCCAGATGAGCTCTTGCCTAAGGATGAGAAGAAGAAGCGTGAGGGAATATTTCAGCGTGCTTCAATATTTCGTAGGAGTGCAAGCCCTACACGACTACAGTCCAAGAAAGAGGAAACAAGTATTCCAACCCTAAATCCAGCTGCAAATACTGTGAATCTTCTCTCTATGCCCTCCATTTCTACAAAATGCTTACTTCAGCCTGACGGTGAAGATGCATTTGTAAGCACTGTGCTTGATGATTGTGGTCCATGTAGTTCTACTGATGACTTTTCATCTGAAACTTCAGAAAGTAAGAGAGAACAGAGGATACAGCTGGCTTCTAACACAGTTTCTACTCGATTGAAAAATCGGCCTTTTGATCTTTGTCAGAAGGAAGAATCTCAAAGTCTGCAAAATGATTCCTTGACAAAGTTGAATGTGTTGGGTCACAGACGAACCTTATCAGATGGGAACAATTTTCAGACCACAGGTGGGTAATTAAGAACTTAAAATATAGGGGATTTTTAAGAATAGAAACAGAAAACATAGAGAAACTAACCATTCACTAATGAGATGCTAAGATTTTCGTTAGTTATGTGTTAGCTGAGCCACCATAACTGCGTGGGGTAAGCCCTTTGTGTCTGAACCCTATCTAAACCACCTGCACTTGCATCTTGTTAAGAGTGTGGGTATGGAGATCTAAAGGGAAGAGAGAATTCATTTTAAGGCAATATTTATTTTTCATCAGGTATTAAAAAATAGGTTTCCCTGGTCTTTTCATGTCATTGAGAACCTGCTTTTCTTGAAATGTACTATATTAGCATTAAGACTGAAATAAACTGAGGCTGTTCAGGTGCATGCCTTAGGTTGTTGTGGACTTTCTGAGAGAGTACAGTTATTTAATATAGTTTCACAGCCCACTTCAGTGAGTGATTGAGCATCATTCTAGTACTGCACACTTATTAACTTCAAGAAAAACAAGCCTGGTAAGTGTTGATGTGCTTACTTGACCTAGAAGTTATATCACATGTTCCACAATCCTTAAGTTAAGCTGCTGATAAAAATTTAAGATGAAAAAAAAGGTCTTTTAAGTGGTTTTCATGTAAATGGAGAAGTTTGTAATTAATGAGTTTTCAGAAAGATGTTCTAAATTTCAGTGCTGGTGTTCTATGGTGGCTTAAATGTAATGTTCTTCATGGTACTCTATGCATATGTGGTATGCATAGTAATATACTATAGGAACTGGAAAAATTTGTGAGGCTTTAATATTAATATTCATCCACATACTGGGATTGTCTATATATCTCCTTTTGTGGCAACAAAAAGAATTGCCATGGCCTCTGACAGAGAATGTAGATGCAAATACATTATTTGAGTGATGCTGGTCATTGCTTAGGAGACTTCCCACAGATGTACAAACATCTTAATTTTTCCAGTGGGGAAAAAAAGCCACGAGTGTTTGCAGCAACCTTGTTTTACTAAATGGCAAGGAAATCAAGAAGTCACATGATTTAAACTGGCTCTTTTTTTGTTTGGCCTTTCCTTTCTCCTAGCTAATGGATTTGCTTCAACCAATGTTGACTCCACATTACCAGTTCTATCAGTTACTGGAACTCTGCACTCTCCATCTGTTCAACAAAGAAGCAATAGCAGTGGTGTTTCAACTGAAAAGCAAAGCGCTGTCAATATTATATCAAGGCCTCGACCTTCTTCTCTCAGAAGTAAAATCGATTCATGGCAGATTATTCCACGTATTATTAAACCAAACTCTAAAGACTCTGAATGTTTAGAGGGCAATGTAGATCCAGATGCTACCTTCTTGCCAGATACTGAGAAAAGAACTAACTGCCACACGCCCTCATTACTTGATATTGATGTGGAAGGTCAAAACAGAGACTGTACTGTGCCTTTATGTAGAATGAAGAGCAAAACTTGTCGACCATCTATATATGAACTGGAGAGAGAGTTTCTGTCATGAGTGCCTTTCATTTTTAAAATGTTTGCTTTTTAAAGGGGAACAAGTATAAAATTCTTGTCAATCTGATGCTTTGTGCTGCTGTTTCCTGATGTACTGTGACAAACAATACCAAAATTATTAAAATGGGCAGCTAATTAAGAAAGCGTAGTAGGTGCCTTTTTCAAATGTTACTTGGAATCCCAGCTAGTAACTCTAAAAGCACAGTGCTGCAAAATAGTGTCATAGGTGAACTTTATAAGCCTATTTTGAACATGCCCACCTCCCTCTGCAGTGTCACAGAAGTTTTCTTTGGTTTGAGGGATTTTGCTAGAAATCTAACTTTTGCACATTGGAAAAATGAATGACATACAGTAAGGTTGCGTTCTGACAAGAAGAGTTTTGCCTAAGTGGTTTTTTCCAGCTTTCCTCTGTGGCCTGTAGAATTAGGGATGGAGGCAGGGGATTTAAGCTGCTGGTTGCAGGAGACTAAGTTCACTGCTCATTAAGTAACTGGTTACTTTTTGGCATTTTATACTGAAATTGGTTAAGGACTAGCAGCTGAATTGCCTGGTTTTACCCTTGGGTTTTGTGAGAGCTTTCAACTGTGTGCATTAGTTTCTCCAGAAAGTTACACTGCTTGTATAAACACTTTGGTTTCAGCCACCATATTGATTTGAGAGAGTAAACGTCAGTATTGCAATTGGAATAAAGGTATTTGACATACTTTATAATGTGAAACAACATTCCTTGTAGGTAAGGATACACTGGAACATAAATATTTGTACTCTTAACCTTTTGAAGACTACAGTGTTTGCACTGAAAACAATATTCTTGGTTTGGAAATTTTTTATTTGTGGAGGGGTTTGCCCCCCTTCTTGTTTTTTAAACTGCTGCACCTTGTATTGAGGAAAGATGATGAGTTTAAGGATGATTGGTTTTGGTTTCAGTGAGATGGAGTTGCATTTTACTACACTCAGATTTTAAAGCTATGATAATTTAGTATTAAATCTTTCAATACAATCTCTGCAGCTTTTCTTCCTAAAGTTACTACTGACTGCCTGGTTATTCTTTAGGAATGGAAAGACAGAAACAGATATGCTTGACTGGTTTTCAGTGATAGAAAGGTTCAAGAGAATTCCAAGTAGTTAATTGTGGAGGGAGGAACATTAACCTTGGTAACACTGATTAGTTTACTTTTTTGCAGTATCATTAAGTGATTAAATAAAACCAAATATACAGTGTACTTTCCCTGACAAAAGCATTTCTAAAATTAAAGGAACATCTCTCATATTCCAGTATTTGAAGTCTTTTAATGTTGCATATCATTTGACATTTAAATAGTCTTCATAAATAAAATTAGATCATGTTAGAATAAAAGTACTGTGTTCCCATCAGAATACTGTTTTGTTGAGACCTTTGTTTTAAATGCTTTCTTCTTCTTTGCTCTGGAGACTGAGAGTGCAGTTGTTAAATAGAATACACGATTTCTTAAAGCTTCAAAACCAAGGGATTAAAAAAAGAAGCCTCTGTTCTAAGACTGGTGTGCAGTACAGTGGCTACCTTGAGGGTAACAGATAATTAAACATACAAAATCATGAAGTCTTAATCACACAGAGCAGAACATAGAAAATGCAACTTCCCAGTACTCAAGATGAAAGCACAAAAGTATTAGTTTACCAAAAGTAAAGACGTAACCACTAGTTGTCTGTAAAAATACATGCTTGCATAGCAGATTATCTCATTTTGTTCAAACCTGTTTCTATTTCAATGTTCTTAGTTTTTTGTCAACATGATTCAAGTTGCATACTGTTCTTTGTCTTTCAGTTTAATTTCATCAGAACACTTTAATAGATGAAATCAATTCCAGTTTTAATACAAAATGTTTTCATAAAGTCAAGCTGGGTAATGCACATGGATAAAAAAGTATAGCTTGATAGCAGATTTATCTTGAAGGCTTAATTAGAATTTTTGACCATTATGTATATTTCAACTCTTTCTTGATCAATTATTCCTGTGTAATACTGCGAGCAAAGGAGTTGATTGTATTACATGTTCCTGAAGAAAGTATCTGACTTTCTGCAGGAAAATCTCAGGTGCTGAAGTATTTTGACTTGTAAACTTCTGTTTTGTTCTGTACTTTTAATGTTCATATAATTTTAAATGTTGAATTTTGCACCCTGTGTTTTGTAATCAATAGTATCAGCATAAAAAGTGCTTTGTGAGCTGTATTGTTTTCACTTATCAGTGGCTTATCCCTCGTAATGAAACAAAGATTTCTGTTCCTGTTAAGTGGCTAATTTCCACCCTCATGAGAGTGGGGCATGATATGACCAGCCCAGTGTGTTGTAACTCATTTAGGAGTTTGTATTCCGCCTCTTGCTCTGAGACTGTTTATGTAAGCCTTCTCAAATATTTCTCTTGTGTGATACAGGCATTTTGGGGTTTTTTTAAGCTATAGTCTGTAGTGCTTTGTAATTGTTTTTATAGTTTAAAATTATAGGCCAGTCTTCACTGAAATTAAAAAAAGAAGAACATATTGCAATTACGATTTCACAGTCTGTATTTCACTTGTCACCAGAGAAACTTTCTATAAAGGTATGGGAATCTGGTATACATTAAGTGATCTGTCTTGGTTAAAAGTATATTTATTTCAATGTAGGTTAATAGCCTGACCAAATAATAATTTATGTGGACTGTTTTAGCATGAAATTGAAGGTGCTCACAATACAAAGGTTAAGATAAACACTTGACATGCTGTTTTACAAAACCTGTTGATTTAAATGTTTTTATTTAAAAAAATAAATGTTTTGTAGCTACTGTATTGCAAAGTGATCTGAATTTTCTTGGAAAACGTATTGTAATGCTTTGTTAACACATACAAAGGAGTTCTCTGGTGAATAACCAGGAACTATAGACTATGATCAGCCTGTCCTTGGAACATTAGAATGTAATTGTTACTTTAAGATTAATTATCCAGTACAGTAACATGAATGTTCCTGTAATTTCTTGCAATTGATGTGGGCAGAAACATATGGTATAAGCTTGTTCTTTCTTTCATGTGACTATAATATGTCTTTTGTTGCTTTTACAATGTTGGCTGGGTATCTTGGAGGAGGTAGAGCAGTGGATATAAATATATTTGCATCTAATTCTGCATCAAGAATACAGGTAAGAAATACATCTGTTGTGGGGTTTTTGGTTTTGGAGGAGAGGTTTTGTCGTTTCAGTTGGTAGGGGTCAGTACTTTGTGGTGTGGGGTATTTTTTGTTTGTTTATTTTCTGGGGTCGTTTTGGTTGGTTGGGGTTTTCTTAGGCAAATGAAGCTGGTATTTTCCTTGCAATATTTTCTAACACCTTCTTTTGTGAACTTCCCTCTTCTCTTCCCCCATCATGCCACAGGTGTGTTAGCCAGTTTGTTGATAAGGAGAAGATGAAATATCCATTTGTAGAGTGGCAACAGGCAATATATAGCATAGTTTTTAATGGTGCTGTGAAACTTAAAGCTTAAGCCTAATCCTTTAAAAAGGCATGCCTGCATAGAGCTTTCAGTGAGGCTGTCTAGATAACTAATACTTACGTGGCCTTTGAGTGTCAGTGTTGAGCCCAGATGATAAACCAAGCTGCAAAAGCAGTTTATTTTAGACAGTGTTACATGGTAATAATACAATCTGCATACAAGTGTGTGGTAATGGAAAAGATCCCATTCTCACTAGCCACCTCTCTTTTCAGTATAACTAGTCAAATCACTATAGTGCATGCATTATGAGGAGCTAATGAGCCTGTTATCTAGTACATTTTTTGATGTAAGTTGAGGGTTCTTAAGATTGCAGTATTAGGTATTTAAATTAAGGCCAGAGTCCTTGCAAGTGTGTAATGAATTTCTCTCTGAATGTAACTGAAAATGAGCAAACCAAATATGAGTTAATCATTTCAACAATTATAGAAATCCAGTATCCTTGATGATCTAGCTGGTTGGGTAAAATAGGGGGTTTATTAACAGAAATAAATGGGTTTTGTTCCAGGTGACTGGAGACTAGATCCACAGAGCTACACAAGTAGGATGTATTTTACTTTGCTATTTCACAAAAGTACAGGATCACTTAGTTGGAGGAGACCTCTGGAGATGAAACAGTCCAACCCCCTCAGCTAGAGTAGGTTGCCTAAGACCTTGTCTAGTCGAGTTTTGAGTATCTCCCCAGATGAAGACTCTGCAGCTTCTCTGGGCAGTCTTTTCCAGAGTGACCACCCGCACAGTAAAAACGTTTTCTTATGTTCAGATTTAATTTCCTATATTTTTTGTTTAGTTTGTGCCCATTGTCTCTTGTGCTATCACTGAACATTGCTGAGAAGAGTCTGGCTCCCTCTTCATTCCCCCTTATCAGGTATTTATAAACAATAAGATCCTACTGGACCCTTGTCCAGGCTAAACAGTCCCAGCTCTCTCCAGCCTTTCCTCACATGAAAGATGCTTCAGGTTGTTTAATTGTCTTCATAGCACTGCACTGAATGTGTCCTAGTGTGTCCATCTCTCTTGCACTGGGTAGTCCAGAACTGTACCCAGCACTCCAGGTGTGGCCTCACCAGTGCTGAGTAGTGGAGAAGGATAATCTCCCTCAACCTTCTGGCAGTGCTTCTAAAGCAGAATACTATTGGCCTTTAAAGACACATTGCTAGCTTATGTTCAGCTTGGGGTCCGCCAGGATCCTCAGATTTTTTTTTGCAGAGCTGCTTCCCAGATGGTTGGCTCTCAGTGTGTACTGGTGCATGGGGTTATTCCTCCTCCCACTTCATGAGATTCTTCTAAGCTCAATTTTCCAGTCTGCCCAGGTCTCTCTGAATGGCAGCACAACTATCAGGTGTGTTAGCCACTCCTTGCAGACTTGCAGAGGATACACCTTGTCCCAGCATCCAGGTTGTTAATGGCAGTGTTAAATGGTATTGGCCCTAGTATCAGCCCCTGGGGTACTTCACTGCTAACTTGTGACATTTAAGCAAGTTGTAATTAATATGATCTAATATTTTATTCATGTCATGTAAAATATTTTTTCTAAGTGTTTAGGTAATTGCTATTCTTCAAGTACTTTCAAAGGCCTTTTTTTCCCCATTTCAAAAATAAAGGCATAAATGACTATTCTCACATCTAGGCTTTAGTGAATTGCTTTAAGTAGGTTTAGATCTGATATCAGGATGGCCAAGCTCAGTCCTTAAGGTAACAGCTTGTATTTATCCAGAATCTTTTCACTTTTCTTTAAAAGCAGAGTCATCAATTCAGCCTGGGTGACTGAACTAATCAAAGTTCAATCAAATGTCAAATTTAGTGTTACTCTGTTGAGTGATCAGTATGAGGACTCTGCAACACTGCTAAATAGACTTTATACAAACATTTGCTTTACATCTGAAAACATCAGTCTTCTCTCCCAACACACCAAAGTATGTAGTTACAGGGTCTGATAGCTAGAATCTCTTGTGGCTTCTGAAGACGTTCATGAATACTCTAGTCTCCAAAGGGAACGCAAAGAGGGCACAACAACACTCTTTGGCAGAAAGCTGTTAACGCTTCTCCAAGGAAAGGTACCCAACACAGCCATGCCTACTGAAACTGCAGAGTTCTTCGCATACCATAGGATTTACAATTGCTTCGTTGTCCTGTCTCCCTGCTAAGAGTTCATCTATATCTAAGATCTTTGATGTAGCAGTAGTCACTATGAATAGTCTAGTCATCTGAGGGCTTGCTACTCATTATGAAAGCAGGTGGGAGACTGCATATTTAGGCCCCAGGAGAAAACAAAGAATGAGACTATTCATTCCCCGTGCTGTTTTGCGAATCACTTGAATAATTCCAAAGTTTCTGAACTCCCTTTTATGGCAGACTAGATAAGGGAGTAATATTTTGCAGGCCTTTTTTACTCTCTGCTACCTTCCAAATGGAAAGTGATGTATGTTCTTGTGTTGGGTGCTACTTATCCTGCCCAATAAATGTTATCAACAGTGGGAGGGATGCAGGATTTTTTTCCAAGCCTGATGGAGACAGGTAGTTGCACTAGGAAGCAGATGGATCAAACATCAGGTGTATCTGCCAGTAGTCTAGGTAAGTCGAAGGTGCATACTGGACATATACTGTCCAGTGATGTAACATATTTTGAGTGCATGGTTCCTGAGAGTGCTGGATAATGTCCTGCAGGCTCTTTCCAGGGGCAGGTTATTCACACGAAGGGAATCCACTTCGGCTACAGAAGTGGCCTGCACGTGGTCAGATGCGTTCTTGGACTTTGCTGTTAGGGAAATAAACGCACATCTTCAATGCATGTTGGTCCTGAAATGTTTAAGGCAGAAGAGGTAATGGTGATTCTATCAGCCACTGCAGTTCTCATCAAAATACTTCCTTTTCTTACTGTAGAGTTTCTGAAATTAACATTGCTGGCTCTCTGCTCTTGACAGCAGAAATTCTCGTAATCAAGGCCCTGATTCCTTCTTGTTTGTGATGCAACTATGTGATAGTTGGCTTTCAGACTAAGCTAAACACCCTAGTTTACCCACAAAAAAATACTTGTTAGGTGTTTGTGGGCAAGGGAATAGCCATGTCTTACTTTCTATCATACCCTAGCCAATTCAGACCCACTGAAAGTGTATCTCTTAGGTGCTTTTTCAGGTTGGTTTGGATTATTTTACCATGGTTGCTCTTCTCTGGTTAAGCAAATTCTATTGCTTTCTAGAACCAGACCATTAAGAATAAAATCTGTGTTGTCATTATCTGTAACTAGAAGTTGTAAAGCATAGGTAGTGTCTATACTGACATCACATTGGATAACTGTAGGGCGTATTAAGAGTGTCGTAGCACGGCGTCATCACCTATAATCACTGTAGGAAGTTTTGGAACTACAGAATATATTCTCAGGCCTGCAGAGCTGCCATATGCTACTGTTTCCACAGTTGTATGAAGCATTGCACAGTATATGTAGATGCAAAGTGTGCCAGAGACCATTTTATTTTTTAGAACTGGGTTCTGAATCCCTCCTAGGAAGTCAGGGGCACTTCTTGTGTTTGCACATTACATGCTTGTAGGTACTAAAAGGAAAAAGAGATTATTTTGTAGCTGTAGATATGCTCCTAAAGTATTTACTCCCCCTTTTCCTTAAAACCTTCAGGGTTTTGAAGGAAGAAGAATGGGCAATGATCCTCCTTTCTAGCTGTATGTGAGCCAGGTAGGAGGGATCTGGTTTATAGGTTTCCCGACAGATATTGCTGAAGGTAGTTCCCTGACAAAAAGCACTGTGTAAACATCTATATAATATGGATTTATGTTGTGAATGCTTTTAAAAAAAGAATTACCTAAACTTTTGTGTGCTACAGTTGTAGGTTTTGTTTCAAAATATATATATATTTATACCCAATTTTTTTTAATATCTGTGGAAGTCAGGGTAGTATGAGGTGAAGAGTAACCAGTATCACTCCCATGCCCCAGTCCATTCACAGATATTTTGCTTGACTTGTTGATAATTGTCTGTTAAGGAATAAAAAGCTGATCATGTGGAATACATCACAGAAGAATTTTATAGTTTTATTGCCAAACATGGCAAAGTGGAAGTTTTTCCACTGTGTTGTAAACTGAGTTTTTACGGCACTGGCTTGGCTGATGCTCCAAGAGGGTGGTTCATCTGTGGGAAAAGTGCTTACAAGGGAACAGGTTGTTTCAGTCTCTATTGCTGGCAGTCTCTAGCTTTGTCATATTCCCTCTCATTTTTTTTCTTTACTAAAGTAAACCATACAATTCCTACAATCTTTCCTTCTGAATGTAACTTTCTAGAAATCAGATCACTCTCTGGGCTCTCTATTGCATTCACAATATGGAAGGGAGGCAAAACAGAGTCCAGGAATCTCCAGCGAAGACCTCAATTTGCATCATCTGTGACAGTGTTAAAATCCTTGCCTTGTGATTGTCAAAATGCACCTGCTGCTTCTCCAGCTGCCGGAAACCTTGTTATCCTGCCGTAAAAACAAATTAGGTTAATTTTTCAAGTCTTGTTGAACTCTTAGTAGTTGTTACTTGTCATCTTTGAGGTGCTTTCAAAAGATCCTGATTGCCTTTTCAAGCATTTGAAGGAAAATTGAAGGTGAGCTGGCTGGTTTGTGATCTACTACCTCCATATAAAACAGAAAATCAAAACTACACCGTTTGTTCTTTCCAGTCTTTTGCTCTTCTGTGGTTCTTAGAAATGACTGCTCTAATCAGATCAGCTTCAGAACAAAGTTCTTCAAGCACAGCTGTTAGTAATGAGGTTTTTTCCCCCCCCCCCACTTCTAAGCTTTCTCCAGGTAGCTTTTTGCCTGCTTACGTTGAAGTCTTACCTTCACTTGTTGGTCTTAATTGTGCTAGTTTAACATCTGATCTTTTTGCAAAAGTTTGCAAATCAGGTAATACAATTTCTTGGCATCAACTAACAAGGTGATGGCTTTTGCTGCCTGCTGGGAATTGTATTGCCACTTTTCTTGTGTGGATTTTCATTTATTTGTTTTTATTACTACTGTACCCAGAATATGACTTATTTTGAGGTTTTTCTTCCAATGTCACCGCATTTTGCCTCTGTGTGCTCTTGTTATTGTTTTAGATTACTTTTTCTACAGGCTTTTTGCCTTGTAAAATCAGTAAAGAATTCACAGTTTACACAAGTCAGCAGTCTTCTATAATTTCATTTCTCTCGCACTCAAATAGGTTGAAGCCTTACCCTTGCTCCAAAGTTTCCAACTGATCTTTTCCATTGTAATTTTAACCTATACTGAAGTCTGGTTTTGTTAGTTTCATTAGTCTGGGGAAGGGAGATTGAGGGGTGCCTCCTTTTGAAATAAGGTTACAAGAGATTATTTTTTTTCAACACCTGTAGTTCTTCCTTGTATTTTGGACTACTGTGCAAGGATATGAACCTTCGCTAAGTAAAGCAACATTTCCATCCGTTCTCTGATTTTTAAATAAGCTTTGCTTTTTATGATTTGTATTCTGGTCACAATACTTATCATAAATTGTACTAATTGTCTTATTGTGTTTTATATTAAGTCTTTCAATGTTTCTTCATCCTTACTGGGGTTTTATTCAACCATCTAGGACTAGTTGTAATCATTCTTCTCTCTCCTTGCTTTGTTGTGATGATATTTATAAATAAATGTCTCCCCTCATTTTAAGGTCCATGTTCAGGTTGCCTGTTTTCCTGTTTTGTCAGCTGCTCCATTCAATCCCTATTTAAAATCTTCCTCACTAGGCTGAAGGAAATCAGTGTGCTAGATGGAGTCTTTGTCTAATAGCTTGTCTAGGTAGGCTTGTCCACAGAGGTGTCCAATATCAAAGAGTTAAAAACATTATATCTAAGTGTTATCAGTTTAGTGACCTCTCCCATGCCACTTCGAACAATAATTAACAGTACCATTTCAGGGAAGATTAAAAAAATGTGGCTGTGTAATTGCATTGGATCGATGCATCCAGTTTAGTTTGCATTTGGGGTTATAAAATTCAAGTACTTGAGGAGCTGTACAAATTCTTATAAGATAAATTGGGTGTAAGCTTCTGAAAGCTACTTACATTTGATTAAAATAAATGCTTTCTTTTTACTTTGTGACAAGCTTAATACTTTGTCTTGAAAATGTAATACTGAACAGCATCTTGTAGAAACAGCTTTACATTTCTGCAGTTTTCAGTGCAATAAGTTCAGCAGGAAAGTTGTCACTACAGGCAGTACAAACTGGAGATTGGACCCTGGTTCCCGGACAAGCTTTGTGTTTGATCTTGAGCAAGTCACTTAAATTCTTTGTCTCTTACACTGGAGCTCTGTAGGTCTGTAAGATGGGCACAACTATTTCATCCATTCCTGTAAAGCACTTAGAGAGCTGTGATCAAAGGCACCATGTTTCAGTGGTAAACACCAGCTACAGCAGAGTTAATGCCTTAACTTTACACACAAAGAGGAGCTCTAACTCTTAGCCTGGGAATGAAACACGCTGCAGCTGTACATACTTTTCTTTCAAAGCACGTGTTCCTTGCAAGTTAAAGTTTAACTTTGTTAGGGAATACTTCCAATAATAACTGGCAACAGTGATTTAGCCAGTAATTGCCACATTAGGAAAATAATTGCACAAAGGTTGGTGGGTTTTTTTAAAAGATTCTAATGGTTGGTCAAAGCTATTAAAACAACATTGATTTCCTGTTTCATACAGCAAATGGTGTTAGTTGGTCTCCTCCACCCTAAATTCATCACGATACTAGGTATTGTCTTTTGTCTGACTAAAAGAACTTTGTATTTCAACCACTGCTGCTTAATACTACTTTTGTAAAGCTGCATTACCTGATTGCTCCCCAGTTATGAGGGGGCAGTGAACGCGCAAGCATTCCCTAAGGAATAATGATGTTACGGCTTACTGGCCATGATAAGTTCCTCATACTTTTCACAGTAGCATTCTCTCTTGGAACTGCTTTACCTTAGAGATAAGATTAATAAATTAATGTGAAACACAAGAATGAGGGAGAAGAGTTACTCCATCGTCTAGATTTGGGCATCTGACTATACAGAAATGAGTACTTTCTGTGAATTGGAAGAAGAGTGAGCTCTGAATGGGTCTCTGGAGGCTCAGTCAATGATACAGAAAGCCTTAGCTCATGACAGCTACGGAAATTGAATGCCTAAAGCCGTACCATAAATCTCATCTTCCCTCCCTAAAATACAGATTGTACAGTAGTATATGCAGAGCTAGTGGGAGAACTGGCTCATTACTACCCTCATTCACCACCACAGTATCTGCATGCTTTAAGGGCATGGACATGAGATATGAGAAGCCAATTAGGTTGAAAGAATGTGTGGTTTAAAGCATCCAGCTTCAAATTCTAGAGGAAAGTAGTTGATGGAAGAACTGTGTGGCAGCACTGCACGGTGCCAAGAGTCAGTTCTTTAAACAAGCAAGGGATGTGAAAAATAACAGGAAGGGCTTCTATAGGTGTGTCTCTAACAAAAGACAGACCAGGGATAATGTGGGCCCTCTCCGGGAGCTATTAGGAGAACTGGCTGACCTTGATTTGGAGGCTGAGGTTCTCAATGACTCAATGTAGCTGTGCTGCTCAAGTCCTGGAAAGCAAATGCAGGGGCTGTGAGAATGAAGACCTTAGGTCCACAGTAGGAGAGGATCATCTTAGGAACCTGAATGTACACAAGTCCATGAACCTGATGAAATCCATCTGTGGGTCCTGAAGGAGCTGGCGAATGAAGTTGCTAAGCCACTGGCCATCATATTTGAAAAATCATGGCAGTCAGGTGAAGTTCCCAATGACTGGAAGAAGGGAAATATAACCCCCATTTTCAAGAAGGGGAAAATGGATGACCCGGGGAATTACAGACCAGTCAGTCTCACCTCTGTGCCTGGCAAACTCTTGGAGCAGATTCTCCTGGAAGGCATGCTAAGGCACATGAAAAACAAGGAGGTGGTTGGTGACAGCCAGCATGGCTTCACTAAGGGGAAATCCTGCCTGACCCATTTGGTGGCCTTCTATGATGGGGCTACTATGATGGACAGGGGCAGAGCAGTTGACGTTATCTACCTGGATTTGTGCAAAGCATCCAACACTGTCCCACACGGCATCCTTGTCTCTAAATTGGAGAGACATCAATTTGATGGGTGGACCACTCGGTGCATAAAGAACTGGCTGGATGGTTGCACACAAAGAGTTGTGGTCAATGGCTCGATGTCCGGCTGGAGACCGGTAACGAGTGGTGTCCCTCAGGGATCGGTGTTGGGACCGGTCTTGTTCAACATCTTTGTCGGTGACATGGACAGTGGGATTGAGTGCGCCCTCAGCAAGTTTGCCGATGACACCAAGCTGTGTGGTTCGGTTGATACGCTGGAGGGAAGGGATGCCATCCAGAGGGACCTTGACACGCTTGTGAGGTGGGCTGATGCCAACCTTATGAAGTTTAACCATGCCAAGTGCAAGGTCCTACACCTGGGTCAGAGCAATCCCAGGCACAGCTACAGGTTGGGCAGAGAAGAGATTCAGAGCAGCCCTGCAGAGAAGGACTTGGGGGTGTTGGTCGATGAGAAAATGAACATGAGCCGGCTTCAGTGTGCGCTCGCAGCCCAGAAAGCCAACCATATCCTGGGCTGCATCAAAAGGAGCGTGACCAGCAGGTCGCAGGAGGTGATCCTGCCCCTCTACTCTGCTCTCGTGAGACCTCACTTGGAGTATTGTGTGCAGTTCTGGTGTCCTCAACACAAAAAGGCCATGGAACTGTTGGAACAAGTCCAGAGGAGGGCCACAAGGATGATCAGGGGACTGGAGCACCTCCCGTATGAAGACAGGCTGAGAAAGTTGGGTCTGTTCAGCCTGGAGAAGAGAAGGCTGCGTGGAGACCTCATAGCAGCCTTCCAGTATCTGAAGGGGGGCGTATAAGGATGCTGGGGATGGACTCTTCATCAGGGACTGTAGTGACAGGACAAGGGGTAATGGGTTCAAACTTAAACAGGGGAAGTTTAGACTGGATATAAGGAAGAAATTCTTTACTGTAAGGGTGGTGAGGCACTGGAATGGGTTCCGAGGGAAGCTGTGAATGCTCCATCCTTGGCGGTGTTCAAGGCCAGGTTGGACAGAGCCTTGGGTGGCATGGTTTAGTGTGAGGTGTCCCTGCCCATGTCAGGGAGGTTGGAACTTGATGATCTTAAGGTCCTTTCCAACCCTAAGTATTCTATGATTCTGTTCTATGATTCTGTATATTTTGATGGAGGATAACCAGTAAGGGCTGATACACTTTCTTTCTGTGGGAAGTAATTTGCTAACAAATAGAACATTGACTGCAATGTGTAGATGGGAAAGATTCCCAACCGAAACTCTCCAAAACTTTCTGGGTGGGGAAAACTAGACAGTATAACTTGCCCAGCATCACTGGAACCTTTCTTAGGACAGGGCCAAAATCAGAGTCTCAGATTGAACTCTTGATCACACTCTAACTTTGTTCATCAGCTGTGCCCTTTTGAATAAGACAAATTGAAAACAGTAGGTCTTTTGAACAACTTCAAGCTGTAAGAACTGCATGTGCAAAAATTACTGCATGCATCTGCTTCCCCTAACTGAAAATTGAATACCAAAATAAATTCTTTCCCTTCAACAGCCTTTTATGATGGCTATTTAAGACACTGTCATCTTTTGGTATCCAAGGCAGCAAACAGAGATAAACGCTGTCTCTTCTTTCCCCTGTCCCACACTGATAGTGAGTGTAGCAACAGAGTGCAGCTGTTTGCTATTCAAATATAAATATTCAACACTCGCTTGTCCCTGCTGACTGGGGAAAAATTGAACTTTAACCCATTCAGTTAGCAAACCCAGTTAGACTCCTTATTTCTCCAGTAATCATGGGCATGTGCACAGTGCTGAGTTCTGCTGTTCACAGTGATGAAATTAGGAACAGCAACATCGGCTGAGGAAAACGGTTGTCTTTGCACTTGAAAAAGTAAGGATCATCTTGCAGATTAGCCTCAGTGTACAACATTGAACCTTATGCTCCAGGTAATTAAATACCTGAGCATTTAACTGGGAGGTAGAAATCCTGACAAGAACATAGTCTATTAAGAATTGTTAGCAATGATATAGCAAAACCAAAAGCAGTTAAAGAAAACCAGAATTCCTTTACCCATCATGGTTAATAGGCATTATGCAGGACTATTAATTAAGCCACCTTTGCAAGTGGGATAATTAAGCAAGCTAGGATTCCAATGCAAACATAGTAGGACTAATTG
This sequence comes from Psittacula echo, assembly GCF_963264785.1. Classification (NCBI taxonomy): domain Eukaryota; kingdom Metazoa; phylum Chordata; class Aves; order Psittaciformes; family Psittacidae; genus Psittacula; species Psittacula echo. Next base: position 29,568,887 of record NC_137738.1, on the reverse strand, counting down.
ACTTTTTCTTTCCCCATGTGTCATTCAAAGCTCACAGGGGTGTCTTTCTGCTCCTGCAGTATGGTTTCATTGATTACCTGGGAGTTATTATATCTAAGCTTCCTTAACGCTTCCTTCAGTGTGATCACAGCGGGTGGAACTAGGCATTTGTGGTTTGAGGGGAGGTTGTAAGATGACTGTAGAAGAGAAATTCTGCCGCATTAGTTCAGGGTCTCTTCCCTGGAATTGCATAGAGTGGGAGTGTATTGCAAACAAATTGACTGGGCACGAAAAGAAGGTTGCCCAGGTGCAGTTCCCATATGAGGGGGTGAAGCCCTAGCAGTACAGACCAGAAGCTGAAAGATCATCTGCTGACTGTATAGAAAGGGAGAGCTCATGGAGGCTGTGCTGCTGCAGGGGACCCAGGGGCTTGACTCTGGAGTACAGGGAAATGGGAGCCACACAGGTGGCTGAGGTTCTCTCCCTGGATTGTGACCAAGGGCAACTGTATTGTGTCAGCATGGTGGATGTATAATACCCTTGTTTTGAACACTAAAACTAAAAAAGAATGAATAGAAGAAGCATAAAATTACTACAAGTGTGGCCTTGCGGCTCCAAAAGTGCCTTTAAGTACCTTTTGTAGCTGCGTACAAGTCTCTAGCTTCCTTGAAGCTTCAGTCCTGTGTTTGAGTTCTGGGAACACAAGACTAATAATTAAGGTTGAAAGCCTGGCAGTCTTGATGGTGCTGTGTAGGTGTAAAAGGAGCTAGGACTTGAATCCTGAAAAGTAATATAAGCCATTTGCTCAGCCTGCCTTCCACCTCTCTTGCCCAAGCTGAGAGAGCCAATTTTTGCTTACCTGCCACTAGCATAATTTCATGGGGAAAAAAAACAAATATGCTTTTGACAATGTTGCAGGCTCTTATTCCTCCCAAAAAAAGTCTGTTATTGTACATTTAAAGCCTCATCAGGAGGACTTGACAGCAACAAGTCCTGGTGTGATAGCAGAGAGAATAGATGGCTATCTCTAGAATATTGTTTGATATCTCTGGAGGACCTTAAAGATATTAGGTTTGGATACAAACTTGTGATAGTAGATCTCATAACAATGTGCAAATTCAGCTCAAGAGATTGAAGGCAAAATTTTTTAGGTCTAGCGTATGCCAAAATGTATTTTCCTGTGCTGAATTATTCAGGAGCTGGCTTGGCTGTTCTTAACATTCTTGTGCCCACTAGGTGTCACCAGCGTATGCTGTTCCAAATGAAAACCGCTGCAGAAGAGACTTGGGTTAACTGGGATATTTGTTAAAAGGGGTTGGTGTTTATTGATAAATGGTCACGTAGCGGATGAAACCATGGCAGAGGGGCATTGCATGGAATAAAACCTGTGTGTTATTGTTTTGAGTACCCTTTTCCTCTGATAAGACTCTGCCACATGCTTTGTAAACTCTTTGAACTCTTCCCTAATTTTTCCCCAGGATGTGAAGGAGAAGTGTCATTTTCTGCACACTCCTGATCATCTAGAATTGGTTGGAGCAGCATGTGTACAGGTTACTGTACTGAATTTTACCCCTGCTATATACAGGATTGGGTAGTGATGTTAACCATCTGCAGCAGTGACAGGGAGCAAGCTTCAAAGTTTAAGCAGAGAAATACGCTGTACAGGCTGGGTCTCCTAAACAGCAAAGCTGTAGTCTTGGGCAAGTTCCTTTAGCTGTAGCTGAATCCTGCAGAGATTAAGAATGGCTTGAGGAGACACCATGGGATTTAATTAACTCAATTTTCCTATTAGCTTCTCTTTTACTTAAAGAGAAGCAGCATTAGGCTTTAGAGTAGTAAAGGGCTTTTAAATATGGACAGGAATATTAAATAATTTTTATTTGAAGGACCAAAAAGAAAGGAAAAATGTAGAATTACCCTCTTTTATTAATTTCATAATTTCCATTAATTTCTTTTGGTGAGGACTTTCTCTTACTTCTTTAGTGAAGCAGAAAGAAGTCATGTTGCTGAAGCTCCCATCTGGAACACAGGAGATGTGCGTTTACTTCAACTTCTTTTCCAGACTTTGGGAGCAAGGTTCGAAGAAGACATTTTAAATACATTTTATAGGAAGAAGACTTTAAATGCAGTTTATAGGAGAAAAAAAGCTTAGCAAGGATCTGCTTGAGGAAACCAAGTGCTCAGGCTACTTTTTGTGTCTCAATGCCTTCATCTCCTGGCCCAAGTAGCTCACATCAGGTCTGTCTCCTAGTCTTTGTGTCCTCTGGAAGTAATCATCGCTATTATTTGCTTCTTTTCCGTTTTACTAACAGAAAATCATTATTGTGTTGCAAAACTCATTCAGCTGTCCAGGCTAGTTACCAGCTCTCGTTGTGCCTTGCAGGTATGCTGTATGTTCTGGCTAATTTTGAAGAGACATTTTTTTCCTCTCTCTGTTGATGCTTTTCACACCTTTAAGAGCTGCAAGAGTTTCAGATTTGCTTCATTTTGTGGAGATATTGAAGAAAACAGACTCCTCTTTTGTGTACTTATTTCTGTGTACTTATTTCTAGAAGGAAGAAGATGCAGTTGCTTCTGTTAGACACAGCCCTAAAACCCGTCTTATATTTTTTCCTATCCTGAAGTTTCACATGGCTTGACAGAGAAAACAGTACCGGCCTGCATATGATTTTTCTTTCGTGCTTTGCATACCACTGTGACCTTCATGTCTCCTTAGAAGCAGGTCAGGCTACAGGGCCTCTGGCAGCACTTTTCTCTCACCCATAAATGGTAAGCCAGCAATTACAGAAAGCCATGGTGATATGAATTGGTAATGTAGGCTTAGTAAATAATCCTACAGCCACCCAAGAGAATAAGCTTTAATGGCTTTCTGCAACTCTATCATATTTTATTATCACTTCTGTAAATACATTCTGTGTTGTTTCTGTGATTAGTTAATTTACATGTATGGACATTGCATGCCTTGTGTAATTTTTCACATGGCTTTCAAAAGCAGATTGATCAGGTTCTCTTAGGAGCATGCCTGCCATCAGCAGCTAATGCTGCAGTTCATACAGTGCTGGCGAACTGTACAATAACAGTTGAAAAAGACCAGTTTTCTCAAGGTATAATATGCCCATATGGAGACAGGCTGAGAAAGTTGGGGCTGTTCAGCCTGGAGAAGAGAAGGCTGCGTGGAGACCTCATAGCAGCCTTCCAGTATCTGAAGGGGTCTACAAGGATGCCGGAGAGGGACTCTTCTTTGTGAACTGCAGTGATAAGACAAGGAGCAGTGAGTTCAAACTTAAACAGGGAAGATTTAGCTTTGATATAAGGAAGAAATTGCTGTGAGGGTGGTGAGGCCCTGGCACAGGTTGCCCAAGAAAGCTGTGGATGTCTCATCCCTGGAAGTATTCAAGGCCAAGCTGGACGGGTCTTTGAGCAACCTGGTCTAGTGGGAGGTGTCCCTGCCCATGGCAGGGGGTTTGGAACGGGATGAGCTTTAAGGTCCTTTCCAACCCAAACCGTTCTATGATAATTCTTCTTTATGTATTGGTATTGCCATTGCCAGTTTTTGCCTCCATTGAATATGCCTCTGTGCCTGGGTGCAGTAACACTCTGTTTCAGTAAGTATTCTGGGGGCATATGTCACACCCAAAGTTCATCATATTCTAGCACATGTACTGTGCCTTATGTTGCCTTTTGAGGTGTTTGTAGAAAATTTGCTATGTTTTTTGGTGTAAAAGCATGCAAGGATGATAGCTTTATTTGAAGCCTTTTAAAGCATAGAATGTCCTTGGGAGGACATTCCAGCTCCTTTTCTCTACACAGACACGGAGATGAGCACAGACTGACAAGACAAATATGAATGTTCCTCCAGAGTTCACTGCCTGCATGCTTCTGCATTAGTTGTATGTTATTTTCAGCCTTTCTCCTAATGATATTATTTATATGACCTTCAAGTTCTCTCTCAAATTTCAGTTTGCTCCTTGAGCCCTGTCAAACGCTTTCTAAAACCTTTTATACTGATCTGTTCTTGTCTTCTCAGAATGTTGTCAATAGATCATAAATCATGGAATGGGTTGGGCTGGATGGGACCAGCCTGTCTTTGTGCTTTGGATTGCCCCAACCCGGGTGCAGGACTCTGCCTTGTTAAACTTCATGAGGTTTGCACCGGCCCACCTCTCCATCCTGCCAAGGTCCCTCTGGATTGTATTCCTTACCTCTAGCACATCAATTGCACCACACAGCTTGGTGTCATCAGCTAACTTGCTGAGGGCATACTCAATCCCACTGTCCGTCTTACTGATAAAGATGTTGAACAATGCCAGTCCTGATACAGACACATGAGGGACACTGCTCGTCACAGGTTTCCACTTGGACATCGAGCCATGGACTGCAACACTTTGAGTGTGACCATCCAGCCACTTCCTTATCCAGTAAGTGTTCCATCTGTCGAATCCGTGTCCCTCCAGTTTAAAGACAAGGATGTCATATGGGTCAGTGCCAAGTGCTTTGCACAAGTCCAGGTATATTCCAGCACTCTGTCTTCCCTTACCCACAAACTGAAGTGCCACACCTTCTCAAATAGGATGGACAGTGGCTTAGCCACTCCCTCTGACAGGTCCCTCAGGAGCCTCTGGTGCATCTCATCAGGTCCCATGGACTTGTGCACCTTCAGGTTCCTCAGATGGTCTTGAATCTGATCTTCTCCTACAGCAGGCAGTTCTTCATCTTCCAGTCACTGCTTTTGTCTCCCATGACTTGGGTGGTCAATCAGTGGAGACCGAGGCAAAAAGTTGTTGAGTACCTCAGCCTTCCTCAGTCCTGGGTAACCAGGTATCCTGTTTCCTTCCAGAGAGGGCCCACAAGACAGATACTTTGACCTGTATTCTTTTGGGAAGCTGTGATACTTTCTCCTAGGGAAAAAAAGTAGCAGGAACAGCTTTTAAACCAGAGTAGTCTGGAACAGTGTTTGCTCCTATATGGCATATTGAAAGTGCATATTGAACTCTCCTTATCTAGAGTAATGCACCAGAACCATCAAAAATTGTTTAAAAATACTGAGCTTCAGTCATAATGATAAGAATGTTCTGTTAGTTGGATGCGATTGTATTTATCAAGCCTTTCAAGTCCTAAATATTTGCTTCAATGACTTACTACTTCTGCTACCCCTGGTAAATTCAGTCAGTTATTAAATGCAGTCGTTAAACTGTTAAAACATTTGCAGAGTTAATGACAAAGGATATTCCTGGTAGCATGATTTACTGGACAGTGCAGCACTACAAATCTACCTGTCCCGTTAAAAGTATCTGAAAATTAATTTTATGTACCTTTTTTTTGGTCCTTTGTTGTATGCATTATCTAAATCAAACCCAGAACTAAGCACCCTTTAAACAAAGTAAATCTGATATTAGCTCTTTGTTCCCAGATGTAACAGACTCTTCTTCGGAGCTGTGATTGTGTGTTTGTTGTTTTCTCAGTTCAAAATCATATCATTCCCACAGTAGAAATCAGATCTTTCATACCCATTCTCAGTTTATCTGTTTTTTCCTCTAAATTCTATCTTCCCCCCCCCCAAGGATCTGAGCTTATCTGGGTGTTCTTCACTTCTCATAAAGGATCACACAGGTTCCCCAAATAAGAAGCCTCCCCTGCCACCTGTGCTGCCTCCAGCTACACAGCATTAGTGCATTTGCTGTGTCCTCACTGCACATGCTTCAAGACACGTGCAAAATTAATAGTTTTCTTGCACTGTTTCCCAGCTGATGGAGATATTCACCCTCCCATGTCCTCCATGCTTGCTTTATTTCCCAATTCCTAGTAACTGGCTTTCTGAGGTATCTTCTGACGTTCTTTGCTCTGTGGTAACTCTGGTTTTCAATTTCCTGCCTCACAGGTGCTTCTCGTTGAGTGTTCTCATTCTCCTCTGAAGGAGCCAACAGCTTGACAACCTTTCCTGTGGAAAAGCATGTCCCTTTGGCCATCTGGTCTCACCGTGAATCAATGCTACGTGATTAAGGAATGTGTCCCATCTGACTTAATTTGGTCACCAAGACATAGCTGTAAAACACTGACAGGGCTTTTCTGTTACTGAATTTCCAGTGGTTTCCTTTCTTTTGAAAGAGAGCATTTCTGAAACCTGCTTCTGCAGGTGCTGTGCTGCTGCTGGCACTGACTCCCAAAGCCGGCTGGCAGCTGAGCTTGTTGTGGGAATGAGTCACTCCATCTCCTTTGTGGATCCCGCTCCTCCTGCAGCTCGGCTGGTGAGCAGTTGCTGCTGCCAAAGAAGCAAATCCACCCTGTTCTTCTCCCTGTGCGCACAGCCCTCCGACTCACTTTAGGGCTGTAGGTGCTGCTGCGGGAAGCAATGTGAGAAATCATATGTAGCCGCTGAGCTCTTGCAGGTGCTGTTAACCTTCCCTGACCCGAGAGTGACTAAATTTGTGGAGTGGGTCACTGAGGAGTGTAAAAGTAATTCTTGTATTGTTTAGTTAACGCCAGTACAGCCAGGGCTGTACAAAATAGTTACAAGCGCAGTGTGTGTGCTACCAGAGGACAATGTTTTAATAGGTTACAGAGCTGTGCAGTGAGGAGAACAAATTCAGCAGCATGTGATTAACTGCATAAGATGAAGATCGTAAAAAGAAATACAGCTTGTTCACAAGGCTTCTTTGTAAGTTACAGCACTTAGTGTTGTAATAGAAAAGTCTTTTTAAAAAGCTAATTAAAAATTTATCTTTAACTATTTTTTTTTTTTTTGGAAGGGCTTGGAAATGTTTGAGTGCCTAGATTATGGAAGATGTGCTGGAAGAAGAAATTCGCATCATTTTAAGGAAGAGATTTCTTTTGAGCACTCCTTGTGGACTCCTTTTTTGCAAATGTTAAAGCCCTGTAGTCTGGTTTTCCTGAGCACCTTGTCATAGCTTTGCGTAGGCTAAATCTGATATATTAAAATGCACCTTTCCACAATTATTAAATGGAAAATACTGTGTAACTCATATGGTTATGTGACATAGCACTTGGGATTTTTACTTAAACTCTGTTGAAAAGTTTCTAATATATTTTCAGAGCTGCTGCAAGTAAAGTGGTTTGGGTTTGGTAAAACTCATTCTTTCTCTTGCTGTCGCATGCAATCTCCTCCTTCACTTAAAATATGCATGTATTCAGTGTATGATTTAAACACATGCGACCTAAGTGTACAGCAAATTAATGACTTCTTGACAAAATGTCCTTACAGAAAAATGTATACAGAATCAAGAATCAGTTCATCTTTAGCCCAGTATTCTCTGGAGACAGTTTTCTGCCCAGCATGCGTAGGAAGAGGTGTACGTGGTAGTAACAAATGAATGGCATTATCTGTGCCCGTGCAGGCTGCCCAGTGGGATGTGATGGAGATGCCTGTAGCTGGGGCTGCCTCAATGGCCTCAGCTGCCCTTGGCCAGTGTTAAATGAGTGGCTGTTCTGTCTTGCCTCCCTTGCTGGTATGATACCAGTGTCTTGAAAAGGAGACAGTGACATTTCTAAATGGCAGAATTACCATTTCCACTACAACCACTACTGATATCCTCTGTGAGTGCAGTGAGATACACAGAGCAGGTAGGCGTCAGAGACATGCAGAGGAACAGTGGCATATCCTTTCCCCTATTTGCAAAGAAATGCACAGACCCTGATAAGAACTCAGTGCTGGAGTGAGATAATGAGCTGCACCAGAGTTGAAGGCTTGATGGAGCACTTGCAGATTTGCAGAGTTGTCTGGCTCTTTGTGTCCCCAGTAAAAGACAAAACAACATGCATAGCAGACTAAAGGAAAAGGTTAATGGCCTTGTATCCACCAGAAACTTGCCAGTCTCTTTTCTGAGTCCAGCTCTGCTTTTAGTCCCCACAAAATCCTGGGGCAGAGATTTCTAAAACTGGATCTCAATTTATGCAAACATGTATCCATTTCTAATAATTTTAAACCTGAAGTCTGATAGATCACTAGGTTTTCCATTATCTTGTGTTCTGATATAACAAGGCAGTCCTAACTTGCTTTCCCTGGCCATTTAGAAGTTCAGGCAGCTTCACAGGCCACCTCCGCCACTCGTTTTCCTAAATGAAGAGCTTTGTATCAGCTAAAGCAATGCTGCATAGGCTAGATGGAGTCAAATACAGCTGGATAACAGCAAAAGCACAGCTCTTTTTGGTGTTTGTCAAGCTCTGTGGCCACAGAAATAGTCACTGAAAGATGAGCAAGCTGTCTCTGCCTTCCAGCACTAGGCTGTGTGGGAATCTTTCAGTCTAATGATATAACATGTTCCTTCTGCCACCCAAAACTAATTGAAATGAGGTCAAGAAGCAAAATTAGAATCTTTGCTGCTCTGAGTAAAACTCTGACCCTAAAATGGGTGCTAAGAAACAGCAAATATTTCACTAGTTTCCACGGTGCTAGAGGAAGGCCAGTCTAAGAAACTACCTCTGGATGTTTTCCTATTGTAAAAACCCCAAACAAATAAATTTGGGCACATTTTATTGTTTTCTAAACCATCTGGTAATATTTCAACATGACAAAACAGGAGAGCATTGAAGGACATTCCTCTATTTTAAGAAAAGTGATTTTAAGGACTCAGACAGAGGTGAGAGGTATTATTAGAAATGCTGCAGTCAAGCTTCAGAATGAAAGAGTGACTCCTTCCTTCTTCTCAGCCCCTGGATAAAACACACTTCTGGACTTACGGGTCTATGCAACACTGAGTCTGAAGGAGCTGACCTCAGGAAAAGGCAGGCAGTGGCCTTGCTGCCAGCACTGACCACTGTGCTGAGCCAGTGATGGATCAATGGATGGGTAAATTGAAAATGGGACTGATAGCAAACAGGGTTGTTGTTTCAGCTAGTGAGTGGGGAAGGGGGAGAGCTGAGCTGCTCCTAGGGCTGCCCTGACTTGTCCCTGGCAGCTTGCAAAGGGAGAAGAGATGTTCATGCCCGGATGTCCGGATGCTTGCCCCTGAGGGGGGAGCCCTGGACTCCAGCCCTGTGCTGATGGAGCTGTCTCACCTACTTTGTGCCAAAGACAGCCCATGGCTCACCACTGCCACACAGCCCATCTAAGCTAGTAAAGGTGAGTATTCCAAGACTCAGCTTTCATCACTAGCTGAAACTTGAAGGTTGTGCTGAACATGGCAGGAACTAATACGAGCTTTACCTGTGGAGTAAGTCTGTGGTCCCTGAAATAGGCTGGTGTTTATCTCCTGTGCTTCCAACCAAGCTAAACCATGGGAGAGCACGCCTGCATAACACTGTGCAATTCTTCAGCTGCCAGAAATGTAATGTTTGTTTGTTTTAGTATTGCTATTCAGTGTAAATATGAATGCATTCAAATAGCTTTCTCTGTAGCACAAAGTTTCTTTTCCAGTCAGCATGAAGTAATCCAGTAACAGCAGGGCCCAGATAAGGGAAAGGTGCTGTGAAGTAGTAATTAGTTAGTCTAACTGAAACAAGGTTGGGCTTAATGGCCTTTGGATTGGTGGGTGGTGGGTAGGGTTGACACAGCTGATGATCGTGTTGTTCAGTTTGAGACTGCGTGGAGAACTCATAGCAGCCTTCCAGTATCTGAGGGGAGCCTACAAGGATGCTGGGGAGGGACTATTCGTCAGGACTGTAGTGACAGGACAAGGGGTAACGGGTTAAAACTTAAACAGGGGAAGTTTAGATTGGATCTAAGGAAGAAATTCTTTACTGTAAGGGTGGTGAGGCACTGGAATGGGTTGCCCAGGGAGGTTGTGAATGCTCCATCCTTGGCGGTGTTCAAGGCCAGGTTGGATGAGGCCTTGGGTGGCATGGTTTAGTGTGGGGTGTCCCTGCCCATGGCAGGGAGGTTGGAACTAGATGATCTTAAGGTCCTTTCCAACCCTAACTATTCTATGATTCTGTGCCAGTCTTGCTGGGCTGTGACTTGGGGTTCTTGTGTTTCATGAGGTCTAGGGACTGTGGACCTCAAGAAGTCCTTGCGTTTTCTGTGCTGTACTGAAGCTGGTGGAATTTTCTAAGCTGCAGGAGTTTCAGCCTTCCATGTATCCCAGAGGAAGGTATGAGAGCAACTGAGCAACTCCCTCAGTGTTCTGCTGAGGTTTTTTTGTGGCTTCTTTTTTTTTTGCTGTTTGCTTTAGGTTCTCAAAGCCTAAATTCAATCCTCTGGGTATAAAAGCCCTCAAGGGAGTCTGTGTGTTTGTGTGCACTCCCACACTCATGTGTGTCAGTATGTGTAAATGCATACCATGTCCATGGCTTTTTTAATCACTCAAAGTTCTGAAGGGATTCCGTTACAACACTGTAAGAGATGAAAAATGCTGCGCTTGCTTGTGAAGCATCAAGCAATATCCTGTTTTCATGAGCTGAGCATCCCATTAAAGGATAAGGTAATTTATTTATTTATTCTACCTTTTTAAGTGGGAATTATTTCTTCTAATAAATTACAGACCTGTTTTGTGTTTTGCCTCTTTAAAACTGCTATAAACTCAGATGTTAAGAAGGTATAATTTCTAGAGAGGAAGGTAGGACAGGGGATGGAAGACTGAAAGAAGCGTTAGCAATTGCTGGCTCGCTTGCAGGTGTACAGGGAGATGGTGTGCTCCAGATGAAATGACAGTGCTTGTATCCTCTTCTATGGGGCTTGGGCTGGTGCCCGCATCCACACGTGCTCCATGTTGAACCATGCTGGCTTCAGCTGATGCCTGCAGAGACCCAACTGCAGAGTCTGTGTGTGAGCACAATGGTAAAACACAGGTCAAAGCTCTTGTTTCTGCTCCTTTCCCCTTCCCTCATTCAGGGCCTTGTACTAGTGGCAGATGTACAAGTCATGGCAAAAAATATTGTTGTAGACTAAGCCTTTAAATCATGTGAGCTTCTGCGAGGTGGAAATGGCAACCATCCAGCCGTTTTGGGGTCATGTGAACGTGTTTGTACTTTGTGTAGGAGAATGAATCTCAGTGGGATTGCTTAGGCGTTGTTGCAATGCAAATATTGAATTATAATTCTGCTAACAAGCACAAAAGTGCGATAGATGTTCTTTCACTTGAAATTAGAGCTCAACAGTGCTCTGATCTTCAGCATGTGCATCATGCAGCAGCTATAGCAGTACCAAGCTTTCTGTGGAGAGAGGAGGAGGAAATGAATATTCAGCAATTGTTTTAGTTAAACCGATGCTACTGTGGACTGTGTTCTTTCTCTCTAGCTTATTCTTCAAAAAGCAAATGTTTAAAAAGTGGAGAAATCAAGAGATGTCAGTCCATCTTTTCTTCATGGTACGAGGGACTTAAACAACCCTACATTTTTAAACAGCTGGTTTTTTTAGACTTTTTTCTGTGGAAACACTGACAGTATTTGTGAGGGAAGAGTGTACAAAAGCCATCCTAAACTAGATTGATGCTCACTGTTTCTTCTGTTCCTGTGTTCGTATGGTTCACCTGGCCTTGCTTTTTAGTATCCCACAGTGAATAACCTTGCTCCATCAGAGGAGATGCTCAACCGTTAGCAGCTTCTCTCACCTTGATTTCAAAAATTACTTGTGGTCACTTCTAGGAAGGCATGCATGATGGTTTTAGTTCTTTTTCTGATGAATACGAACCTTTATTGTACCTAAAAAGGAAAGAAGTGGATATCTGAAAAGGGACATTTGCTGAAATCTTTTGTATGACTTGGATGTCATAATCCCAGGGTGCTAAGAAGAAATAGACTTGGAGAAAGCTTGGTTGTTTGTCTCCTTTCTGATTAGTTTACCCTTATCAGTGAAGTTTATGGATGACATCTGTTCTTGTCTATAAACTTACACTAAAGAAGGTGAAGTCTGTTTTCTTGTCATCCCAGAGATGCCAGGAGATGTCCATTAGTCAATATTAGAACTGATTAATCAACTTGCACTTATGTATTATACAAAGGTACTCCAGTTTGTCAGAATCTGTCTTCCTGAAAGACAAAAAAGTGTCCAGGAGTTATCTTGTGATATATGGAAAAATAAGTTCAAAAATGGTGGTTAAAAGGGTCCATTTTGTCATTGTTTGTACTAGCATTGCCTTGAGTATTGTGATAGAGAATAAAGATGCATTAGTCATTAGTAATGTCTTGAGACCCTCTCTCTTGAGAAGAGATTCTCTGTTTGGGGAAAGAATAGCCACACTGAATGGGGGTGTGTGTGCATGTAGGTTGTGTTTGTAAGATTTGCTGCAGGTTCTAGGCACTGGGGAGTAGGTTACCTTTCTGACTGAGGCCAACCTGATGTAAAGCAAAATGTTACTTAAAACCAAGCATTTCACAGTAGCTTCTGAGTGTGATAACATTGGTACTGGTAAACAAATGCATAGGTTGTTGCATAGTCTGCTGTCAGTGAAAAGGGGAGAGCAGGAGTGTGAGGATCGGTATGTGTTTTCAGGCTTTGTGTTTGGTATTACTGCCATGTCCTCTGAAGTGATGTAGATTGAAGGGAATGTCGTGAAGCTTATTTTCCCCAGTTGCTAACACCATTCTTCAAACAAGACAGCCAAACTTCATTGCAGAATACAAACCCAATGGACTTTAAGTCTTTTCTCCAGAAATGTATTAGTGAGGGGGAAGAAAGGAAGGTAGGGAATTAGATGGCTATTTTCTAGTGTGCATACAGGCCACAACTCTTCTTTATTCAGTGTGACCTGAATCAAAACCTGAGTCATAAAACTGGGGTTCCAGCATGGCCTTGCAAGCTTGTTCAGGTTATATACTACTGTTCCTCTGAAGTCAATTGCTGAGGTGAGTAGCTCTAGAAAGGACGCCTTCAACACCGGAGCGGGGAGGAGATCAGCGTCCAGGAGCCTCAACTCAGAGCGCCCAGAGCCACCGAGGGAGCCTCAAGTCCTCGGCGGGCCTTGCCCAGGAGCCGGCAGCTCAGCTGACGCGAGCGGGGACTCACAGGGGGCGGGGCCAGGAGGAGCGGCGCCAGCCCTGACTGGGTAAAAACCTGCCCCAGGGAGCGCGAGCGGCCAGGAGTGGGGCGAACAGGAGTGGGGCGAACAGGGCGGGGCGAGGCAGTTTGCGCGGGCAGGCGAGCGGGGTGGTGAGTGCTGTGTGAGAGCAGGGCCCGCGCTGGGAGCTCGGCTCTGGCTGCCCCGGCGGTGGCAGCGTAGGCACCCACACAGAGCCGATGAGAGGGGAGGCTGCAGCGCAGAGCTCGGGGTGTAGAGAGCGCCTGCACTGGTCTCGTGAGGGAGCGGTGCGCAATGGGCAGGGCTGCGCTCGGTGCTCCCCGGTGGAGGTCCTCCTGCAGCAGGGGCTGAGCTGCGGGACGCTGTCAATGGACTGCAAGAAGTCAGGGAAGCTGAGAGGAAGCAGGACTGCTTGCTCCAGGCCCAGGCTGTGCAGGGGCCTCAAGTGTCCACTGTAGCTCATGGAGGAAAGAAGGAGGTCGCTAACTCAGGAAACTGGGAAATAGTAACAAAAAAAAAAAAAAAAAAAACAAACAAAAAAAAAAAAAAACCACAACAAAAAAAGGAGGAAGAGGACAATTAAAAGCAAGGGGCTTCCTTTTAAATCTGCTGTACCCACCCAGAACTGCTTTGCTGTCCTGCAGGGGGCTGATGAGGAAACGCACTCACACCAGAAACAACCGGCTGGTGCGCTGGTAAAGAAGATCGCTACTGGTCCTCTAAGGCACATGAAAAACAAGGAGGTGGTTGGTGACAGCCAGCATGGCTTCACTAAGGGGAAATCCTGCCTGACCAATTTGGTGGCCTTCTATGATGGGGCTACGGAACTGATGGACAGGGGTAGAGCAGTTGATGTCATCTACATGGACTTGTGCAAAGCATCCAACACTGTCCCACATGACATCCTTGTCTCTAAATTGGAGAGACATCAATTTGATGGGTGGACCACTCGGTGGATAAAGAACTGGCTGGATGGCTGCACACAAAGAGTTGTGGTCAATGACTCGATGTCCGGCTGGAGACCGGTAACGAGTGGTGTCCCTCAGGGATCGGTGTTGGGACCGGTCTTGTTCAACATCTTTGTCGGTGACATGGACAGTGGGATTGAGTGCGCCCTCAGCAAGTTTGCCGATGACACCAAGCTGTGTGGTTCGGTTGATACGCTGGAGGGAAGGGATGCCATCCAGAGGGACCTCGACATGCTTGTGAGGTGGGCTGATGCCAACCTGATGAAGTTTAACCATGCCAAGTGCAAGGTCCTGCACCTGGGTCAGAGCAATCCCAGGCACAGCTACAGGTTGGGCAGAGAAGAGATTCAGAGCAGCCCTGCAGAGAAGGACTTGGGGGTGTTGGTCGATGAGAAAATGAACATGAGCCAGCTTCAGTGTGAGCTCGCAGCCCAGAAAGCCAACTGTATCCTGGGCTGCATCAAGAGGAGCGTGACCAGCAGGTCGAAGGAGGTGATCCTGCCCCTCTACTCTGCTCTCGTGAGACCTCACTTGGAGTATTGTGTGCAGTTCTGGTGTCCTCAACATAAAAAGGCCATGGAACTGTTGGAACATGTCCAGAGGAGGGCCACAAGGATGATCAGGGGACTGAAGCACCTCCCGTATGAAGACAGGCTGAGAAAGTTGTGGCTGTTCAGCCTGGAGAAGAGAAGGCTGCGTGGAGACCTCATAGCAGCCTTGCAGTATCTGAAGGGGGGGCGTATAAGGATGCTGGGGATGGACTCTTCATCAGGGACTGTAGTGACAGGACAAGGGGTAATGGGTTAAAACTTAAACAGGGGAAGTTTAGATTGGATATAAGGAAGAAGTTTTTCACTGTGTGGGTGGTGAGGCACTGGAATGGGTTGCCCAGGGAAGTTGTGAATGCTCCATACTTGGCGGTGTTCAAGGCCAGGTTGGATGAGGCCTTGGGTGGCATGGTTTAGTGTGGGGTGTCCCTGCCCATGTCAGGGAGGTTGGAACTTGATGATCTTAAGGTCCTTTCCAACCCTAACTATTCTATGATTCTAAATACAGCTTTATAAAAAGAAAAGGATTGGGAAGGCAAATGGAGAATTCTCTGTTGAAGAAGTTTCTATTTCTGAGATGTCCCTTTCTGCAGCATTCAAAATAAACCCTAAAACAAATGGCTGGAGTGTCCATCCGTCTGCTGGGTGTGCAGGCGCACAGGTGGGACGAAGTACTGAGGTGGTTTAGCTGCAAGCCTTAGCTGCAGCCATCCATCCGTTCAGCCACTTAAAGGACATTTCTGCTTCTGCATTTAGCAGAGCCTGTATCTCTGTCTTGCTGCCCAGAAGCAGGGAACTGGAGGCTTTGCTCCTGCCTGTCCTGTGGTGGCTTTCCTCCCACCACTTCCACTGGACAGAAGGGTTTTTCTGAAGCATCACAAAAACCTTATGGAATTTCCTTCTCTCTGTGTGTGTTGTATTTCTGGCTTTTCATCTTTCTTATCCTTAATAGCAAGGTCCATGTAACTGTAAGCACGGCCTAGGTATTGCACCACAGAAATCAAGCCAAGAGCCATCTCCAGTACTTGCAGGTAAAACCCAGCACAACTGGTGAACTGATAACAATAGCAGAATGCTTGTCCTGTCATTAAAACTGTGATTAAGGATTTCAATCCGGATCTCTTTGGGCAGAAGTTTGCTTCATTCAGTCTGTCACTCAGGACCTCCAGGCACACACCAGCAGCCGATTTATACTCTGTCCCAGTTAGCAAGCTGAAGTTTATTCTGTTAGAGTTGCAGCCCACCACCAGAGGAATGCTATGCCTCTCCAAATCTATTCGACAGTTATGCAGAAGGAAACCAGGGTACCGAGTTCTTCTGCCTCTGGGTTCATCAGCCATCCATCACTTGTCTTAAACTGTTTAAGAGATTATTGTATGTTTTATTGTCCACACTGGGAGGCCTTTAGTGACCTGAACTTATTAAAGGAAAATAATGATAGAAACTGCTGTTGCGAAATAGGCATGGAGACAACTATCTTTGCATAAAAGCGGAGGTGTGGGACTGAAGTTTAAGCTAGGAGTGCATGGCTGCAGCCACTTTTCCATGGATTATAGGTTCTTGCAGCTACATTTGCTGTGCTCTTGCTCTCCTGCCTGTGACTGCTGGGACGACTGCATGTGCTAAATCTGGAGTTTGCAGCAGGGAGGACCATCTCTTGGCCTTCAGAGCCAATTATTGCAAGCATCAGTTTTGTACCTAGGCACAGGGAGATTTAAGAGGTGGCTGAACTTTTAATTAACCTACATATCCAGGTTATTGGGGGTTTGAGGCAAGGTCTTAGTTTTGCATATTATTTTGCTACAGTAGTGTAGCCCATATGATGCCTTGCCCTACACCCAGTATCTGTCTATCAGTGTTTGGGGCAGGTGGGGGCCCCCCTCACATGAGAAATGGCTATCATTCTTTGCATGGCAACAACCCTCAAACAAAGAGATTTTCACTAAGAAGTAATTTCTGCCTTGACACACACAGAGTGCGTGGAAGCATTTTTCCCGGGGGAACCGAGAGTGTTACGTTTTGAGCACAACAGGGCTGCATTCTGACAAGATTTAAATGCTGTTCTGTACTGTAGCACTGTGAGTATACTAAAGTAGCTGCTACAGAGCTGTACTTAATGCCCAATTATTTAAGGTGTAACTTAATGTTTCAAGCCATTATGAAGTTCCCACAGCGCTTCTAACCTCTCAAAAATATACAATTGCTCTGAAAATCTTCAAGAAGTAATGTTCTGGGGTTTGTGGTGTGGTGGTTTTTTTGGTTGGTGGTTTTTGTTGTTTGGTTTGTGGTTTTTGTTGTTGGTTTCAGGGTTGTTTTTTTTCAGCTTTGACTGCCGCTAATGGAGCTAGTTAACTAATGGACTTAATCTTAATGGGAGTTAGCCTCCTGGGAATTTCTATTCCTATTACAGAAGAGAGGGAACCCAAAGTTTCTCTTTAGTACTTTGCAATGCCATCAGTTTCCCTTTCAGGACTCAAGAAAAGCACCTGCAGCTGGTGGCTTCCCAGATAAATGTGTTAAATTCCTCTGGATGTTTGGACAGTACTTTGAGTTCTAAAATTCTGTATCAAAACCAAAACTATGCAAGTGTTCAAGTAGTCTTTAATAACATTGGAACAAAATTGTTCCCTCTTTTTGTGAAAGTTTCCAAGATATTTCCTTTCTAGTCTGTTTTTTGGAATGAAATCATGCTTTGAAGTCTAGGGGTTATCTCAGGGAGAGATAAGCTCCTTTTTCAATTGGTTCCTCTTGGAGCCTTGGAATCAAATCCTTTTCACAGGTGCAAAATTAGTAGAGATAAATTCATAATTTTGTGGCCTTCTGATTCTTAAAGGAAATCTGTCCCCTTCAACTGCTTTCCCAAACTTACTAATATTAAAGCTTTTTGTCAGTAGAGTCTTAGACATTAGGTCTCCAGCTTGCTGACCAATTTTCTCTGTGCCATGGCTAGAGCAGCGACACTGGGGGAGGTGAAGGCATACAATGTACTGAACTGGTTTTAGGCTGCAGCTCTGGACTCTGCTCTCTATTTGCTCTCTGGGAAGCTTTTTGAAGGTTCATAAATGCCAGGTTATGAGCTGAAAGCACAAACATACTTGGAGAACAAACAGAGGGTCTTGAAAGCAGTGTTCTTGAAAACTGATTCATTGTACTTCTAATGCCCATCACATCCCAAGTAGTAGTGTTCCATCATGACTTTCGCTTCTTAGCACCTATTAAAGAGAATCCCTGGGCTAATCCTTCAGAGCTAATGAGCAGAATGATGGTAGTCATAGAAACTGCTGCTTAAATATTGGTGTTTTGCATGAACTCCAGAGTATGTCTAATTACACAAGTGATGAAAATCTGTTTCAGCAGTGTATGAAGCACGGCCATTTTATTAACTCTGAGCAAGTCTGCAGCTCAAAAATGGTGAAAATACATCTGTTCTTTAGCTGGGCTTGTTGGTAGTGAAATTAAGGGGAATTTCTAAACACAGTGCTTGCCATCTATTTGTAAAGGGTCTCTTGAATAAATCTTATTCAAGGACAAAAAATTGAGATGGCCATAAGAATAGGTGCCTTATGTATACCCATTGTATCATAAACGGGGTCTGTTAAACAGGTCCTGAATTCAACACATGGTGTTTAAAATTGCTTTTTCCAGCGAGGGGTCACATCTGTTGCTCTGAGAGCTGTAGGTCTGCTGGTCATGTGTCCCTGCACCTTCAGGCTGGGAGAAGGAGCTTATTTTCATCACATCTGCTGTATTATGCAAATATTAGAGGATGCTACTTGGGGTAAACAAACATGGTGATTGGGCAAGATTAATGAGCCCTTTGCCTACAAGGACTTAAGACTTTTTGGGCTCTTGTAGAGTTTTGTCTATTTCAAATTCTCCTTCATAGCCCAGTACAGCTAACAGCCTACTAAGTGCAGTTTTATACCAGTGTTCCCATCAACAAATTGGAAAGAGTCCAGTGTGGCTGAAGTGGCCCAGGGGCCTATAGTGTGGGATGTACAGAGAGAGGCTGAAGGAAAGGGGCTAGTTCAACCTGAATAAGAGGGAGTACTGAAGAGGAGATGAAGGAGGCAAAACAAAAGGACAAGAAGCAATTCTGCTTCTCCTCTCAGGGGGCAGAACAAAAGGACAAGAAGCAATTGTCACAAATTGCCTAAGGGAGAATTTTGATTGGAGGTAACCACTTGTACTGGGATGAACTTCTGAAGCATGGGAAGGAGTGCTTGGAGGGCTCTCAGTCCCTGGGAACTTTCAAAACTTAACTAAACCAAGCCCTGCACTACCTGGTTTCAAAGCCTTTCTTTGAATACAAGAAGACTACAAGATCTCCAGGGGACTGGTATCTATTTTTTCTGTAAAAATGGGGCAGGGAACAAGGAAGTTACCTCAGGTCACACAACAAACTTGTGTCCAAGTCAGGAAAAGAGAACATACATCCTCTGATTTCAAACCATTATTGCTCTGAGTAGCCTGTATTGATTTTCTGGCACAACAATATTTCCCTGATGAGCCTTACGTCAAAGTATTCATGATCTAATTTAACAAACAGCTTTTTGTTCTCCCTTGTAAACATAAATAAAAGAATGGGAAAGAATATTTAAACTTTGCTGCTTCAGGAGTATCTTGAAGAAATGATGTTTTTTAAGCCCTGTGCTTTTCCCTATGGCTTTTTGGCTTTTGTTGTGGAACTGTGTCTGTGTTGAGTAAGAGCCCCCTTTATACTCGAAGAGGGTCTTCTTTTTCTCCCAAGACATTTTCCTTCAGAAATAGTAATGGCTAAGGTGCATCTGCATTTCTGGAAATTATATTTCAAAACAGGAATAGTAAGTATACTCATGCTAATGTTTTTTGGCATGATCCATATCTCGGTTAGCTCTAATGATGGCATGGAAGTTTTCATTAGCAGACAGGAAGTCTTTCCTCTTTTTGTTGTTTATGAGGTGGTTGGTGTTATCTCAACTGTTGTTGCTGAATTTTAGTGTTAATGGGATCTTCTAGCTCTCAATGTAAATTGCACCAAACTGTTGAGCATTTGTGTGGGCTTATTTTCTGCTGTATTAAAATATTGCGTGAAATCCAGCTCCATGAATCTGGGTTAGTAATTATGAATCTTATTAAAATTAATGAAGACATCTGGTAATAAAGCCGCAACATCTCAAAATCTTGGACTGGGGGGGGAGAGAACCCAACAAAATGCTACCTGTATTGACTTTATTAATAATTTTTATTATCAGCTTCCTGCAGATGTTTCTCATAAACCATATTTGCTGAATTCCTCCCTTCACCTATAATACAAAATGTGTTTACCACTGCCCAAGCCCTTTTAGCTGGCATAATGATTCTTACCCAGCCATCTGTGCTGATCAGCCTCAGGAAATTTAACACAGGTTTTCTGTCTCCACCTCGGCAGACCACTGCAGTGTACCCTAGAATAAAGTGAAAACAAATGTCCCCAGTGAAGGGGAAAAAAATCAAAACAATGTTGCTGTCTTATCTGCAAAGTCTACCTGGAAGCATAATGTCAGACTTGCATCCATTGGAAGATAAAATATATTAGTGGTCCAGCTCCACCGATGAAGGACGAGCAGGGAATTCAGGTGCAGAACTTAATTCCTTGACTCCTCATCTTCTCTTAAATGTTTTGATAAAGATAAGGATGTAGAAAGGAACAAAACAGCCAAAGTTTTTCAAGCCCTAACTCTAGTAACTTGTGTATTTGTTGATGTACAACTGACAAGTGAGGTAACTTTTGAACTGTACTTTATTAGTTGTAGGAAATAACCTGAAACTTAGTAATGTATATCTTGACTCTTTAAGATAACGTTTCCCAATGCCAGAAAGAAGAGAATGTTTTTTCCCCAGGCTTTTTATTATGTGCCTTTCATCGTCCTATATGTGACAACCTACCAATGGAATAATCCTCAGTTACAATAGACAGGATATCGGACAGGAGGAATCTATTTTAATAGTGTTTTTCTCCCTTCAGAAGATTAATACTGCATAATATCTGGAATACAGTATTTAGTATCTGCTCTTAGTATCAACCTGCCTAATGATGCACCAGTAGTCCTGCAACTTCCTAGGCAGTCACAGAGTGCCCAGTGACATGTATCAGCCTGTACTGGGGATTAATCTAAACAATAGGCACATTTTAGAATAAATCAGGAAACCCAAATTGTGAGCCTTCAGCTAACTTCTGCTGAGGATCGTCTCCCTGTCTAGCTAGGGAATACATATGCAATATGCTTGTAAAAAAAAAAAAAAGGCTGATTGTAAGTATCACTGTCTGTATTATTTAGAAAAGGAGAGAAAAAACTCCTTCTTTTCTCCCAGCTCGAAAATGAGGACAGAACTTTTCTGCAAGGAATCAGAAGTGCACAGAGTCTGAGATCTTGGTGTTCCGTTTGTATCTTAGCTTGATTGCAAGACTTACCCAGGGCTATAGGTCTTTGTTGTACTTACACAGTCTGCTTTTCCAAAAGTTTCCAAAAAAAGGTTTTTTTTCCAAAAGTTTCCAAAAGCAGTTTTCACAAACTGCTTTTCCAAAACTCATTAGGAACAACCTGGTAAAGGTTAGGCAGCTGACATTTCAGGAGGCAGCAAATAACACAAGTTGATAATGTCAAGAAGCTGGTGCAAACAGTCTTTTGATGACTACAGGTGGGTCCCAGATAAATGCTGCAATAACTAGCAACTTCAATATAAAATATATGTTTGGGATAGCAGTATTATTTTCTGTTTGCTTGAGAGACTTGCCAGAATGTCAGACAGGGATGGTGGTATTTTACAAATGACATTTTTCTCCCTAGCTCTTTTCATGGGTTGAAAATATCTTCTTTGAGGACAGCCTGTCTTCCCTTTCTCCCCTTGTCTGTGAGCAGGAGTTGCTTGCAGAATACAGTCAGGGTCTTTAGGCTCCTAACCTCCACTCACTGTGAAAAGAAGGTGCAATGCTATCCAAAATACACCATCTCATTGAACGCTTGTCTTACAGTGGATAGCAGAGCAGCCAGAGCATATGATTAAGCATGGTCAACACCACTATGAAAGGTGGCTTGACAGGAGAACCATGATGAGGATCCAGTGCTTTGAAAGTCTGACAGCCACCACTTTCCTAAGCTATGCCATAGGACACTGTGTTCAGTGTGTAGTTTTGGTCTTGAAAAGTGGTACCTGAGAACTTGCAGCCTTTTATGTAACTGAACTCAAATATTTTGGGATAATTCTGTTGGTGAGTAGCAAATTCCTGTCTGCTTACTCATCACATCCGAACATATTTCCTGAAAGATGCTGGAGACGAGGTAAGGCAGGAGACTTAGTCAAACACTGTAAGTGATGGATGAAAGGTATGCACTCATAAAAGGTGATCTTACCATAGTGGGTCAGTACACCCCCTGAGGGCCCAGTATGAGTACATTCTGCATGCCTGTAGCATATGCTGCATCTTCACGGGGCACCCATCGTGGGCCGTCTTTGGTTACACACTCCAGAGATCTGCATGTACTGGGTTCTGATGGCAAATGTCCTGTTAGTTTCCATTGGAAAAGGCCCTGTTACTTTCATATCCCAGGGATACTGATTTTCTCAAAGTTGCAATTGATAGTGTCCTTTCTGACTAATGCTTTGCTTTTGCCTTGTAGTAAAAAGTTGCTATCAAGTTTTGAAGGTTATGACTCAGTAATTGGCGCCACTGCTTTTTGCAATTGACTTCAAGTGCAGTAGATGATAGAGATCACTTTTCATTATGTATGTTGGTATTTGTAATTGCAGTTGCAAAACTTGACAGTTGCTGTATTTGAATCACTTTGGCCAAATGTACTTCCATGACAGAGACAAGTTGCTGTGCTTGCATTTGTAAACCAGCTTGTCATTAGCTCACTGTCTTGAAGGGATTGTCTGCATATGTGACTGCCAGAAATGTGGAAACTGCATCTTTCTGTCTTAAAGAAACAACAACAAATTTCTTTTTAGTTTACTTACAAGCAACATTCTCTCTGAAAGGTGCATACCTACGTAGCTACCACGTAAATGCTGTTATGTGATTCTCAGTGACTAATGTGTGAAACCCTAACAAGATATCTTCACAGCAAGCTGGCAAGCTAAGCAGGAAGGTCCAGATCAGGAGTTCCTTGTGCTAATGGACCCATAAGTCATTAAACAAGATGCCAAAAGGGCTTTTTTCCAGACTTGTCCTCTTTCCATTCTTGGTATGTGAGCAGCCCCTTCCTTCTAGGCATAAGGCGGCATAAATTCAGATTCTGCAGTCAGTGCTTCATTTAAATCTTTACAGCTCTGGCTCTTTGAGAGTTGTTAATGTTGCTATGACAAAACCCACAACACTTGAACCAGTGTTGGCTCATCTGTGTTTTGTGGGATATCTCTTGTTTTAACCAGCATGTGCAAACATCTGTTTAAGATTATATAAAAGAAAACAGCTAAAGCAAACACAAAGTTGCTTTCTTGGTAGGTGTTGTACACTCTGCAGGCTATGCCTCCAGCTCTGCTGGCTTGCACAGTTTGTCACCTGAAACAGGCCTCCCCTCTTGGCCAACCTTTGGTGTTAGACTCTGGTCTAGTGAGATCGTAACATTTTTTCCCAATTTTTGCCCACTGGTGGATATCTTGTGATTTACTTTATGTTCTGGGGGAGGACCTCAGCCCGGATACTCTGCCCATCAGGGTCAAGAAACTGAAGAACTGAGTTTCTCTACTTTCATGGAGTTTACTGTTCTGTGGCCTTCCCTTAACTGAGGGGTTAGGTTAAGCACTTGCAGTTTTTAATTGCAGAACTGCATTGTTGAATAACCATTTAAATCATGGATAGTGGCCTAATTTAGCCTTGCTGGTGATTTTGAGAACTCCTTTTGTCTTGACATTACGTGGTTTTAGGTGCATAGGCAATGTGGATCAAGTTATTTAGCGTATTCATGTTAGTTTGTGTTCACTGAAGTTCAAGAACTTTTTCCCAGTGAGAGTCTGCCATGAAGGAATTATGCTACTGCTTTTGAATGTTCCTGCTCATATAATTAGATACTTTGCTGCTCTTGAAAAGAACCTTTTTTTGCTTATTATGGGCATTGAAGGCAAGCTGTGATGATGACTCATCTAGCACAAGACCTCAAATATGGAATAGTAATGAGTTAAATAGATTGTCAAACAAAATAATCTAATTTCTGTGACAGGGCAAAGGGTTTTTTTTGTTTCCTTGCTTGGTTTTGCTTTCCTGAGTGTCTAGGGTACTCAAAAATCATGTCTTTGTACCATCGTTATCTGCTCTGGGACTGAAGACAGGTTGTTGGCTAGCCCTCTAAATATGAAGCTCTGCAATTCTTCAGCAAAGCCCACTCCAATCTCTTCTCTTGAAGGTAAGTTTGTTTGTTTGGCCTCTCTGGATTCAAGGCACTCTGAGGCGCTTGGTGCTGTGCCAGTTTTTGCAGGACACTTGCAGTGCTCTTATGGCTGAAGTTACGTAGCAGCCAGAGACATGAGAATTTTGACCCTGACAGGTGGTGAGAAAGGTGGTAACCATATATGATCTGACCCTGTATGTATGTATCATGGACTGTGATATGGTTAAAGCTGTTCAGTTTGTTTTCACTAAACAGTACTGACCCTGTGGGGAAAAACCAATCCTGTTACTATTGCTATCTGTATTTTTCTTTAGAAGTTACCTGACTAGGTTGCATCCCAGCACAAACTTTGATACCTCTCTGGAAGCACAGCTCTGTGCTCAGAAAGATAAGAATATCTGTAGAATATCTGTTGTATTTACAGTCCTTGCTTCCTGCACAGCTAACATCTAAACATATAAGAGCTTCCATCGCACTTTGCTGGACACAGCTGGCTGCACTCTGCTGCCCTGAGTTTGGCACGGCATGCAGCTAAAGGTCTAGGAGTTAGACTTCTTTAAAAACCATGTGTCCATGGTGTTATACTTTCTTGCCTTGTTTTAGACTATGGGCCTGGTGCTGTACAGATCTCAGCTGGCCTGAAGCCTGTGTCCAGCCGGGGAAGCACCGGACATAGCAATGAGACTGCTCTTCAACAGTTAGAAAAGAGAGTGCAGGCAAGGCGCATGTGTCCCATCAGGCAGGAGTATCAGGGGCAGCAGGAGTTAGAGCTGGAGCAGTATGTGACAGCTCGTGCCCAGCACTGTCGCCTGTTACCAGCATGGGAGAGGATGGGTGATGTGGTGCAGTGCTGACTTCTCTGTGGTGGAATGCTCAAGTTGTACCACGCTAGCAGAAGTGGCACTCATTCAATGTATGCTTGGTTATGGCATCTCAGGACAAACTGCTGGGTAATAGCTAAGCTTGTGTTCTGGCATGCTCCCTCCCACTTCCTTCTGACACTTTCTTCATCTCCTGGTGTTGACAGACACAGCTGGCCTCCCTTCTTCCCAGAAGGAGGTAACCTCATGCACAGGTTCCCTGCTAATGTGACCGTCTCCTGCTGCACAGGTCTTCCTTTTCTAGTCACGGTAGTTATTGTCTGAGCTTTCCGTTTAGAGTCTCCTTCAGCCCTTGTTATTATAGGTCTCTGATCTGCAGTTTGATGCCTTTACTCCCATGGGATGTGGGGGAGGTGGTGTTTGTTCCTTTTCCTTTTTGTTGTTGCAGGTAATGTTTCAAGAACCAGATCTGATTCCTTGGCTTATGACTCAGTTGAGGGGGCAGAAACCTAGATGTACTTGTTGCTACCTTTTTATCCAGATAACAAATATACTTTTTTGTACTACATAACGACTCCCCTTTATGTTTACTGTAACCAGTTTGCATTTATGCTTTAATAAAAAGTTCTCCAGTTCTGGAACTATTTGTACTTCCAAGTCCTTAACCATCCTGCAGGACACTTTCAAGGTCCTTCAACATGCTCCTGTTCAAAGAGACTTGTTGCTTGATGGCAGTTTTGTTCTGGAACATGACAGTGTTTATTGCAGATGTTTCTGAAATGATGCTGACATCCCCAGTGGCCTGGGAACTGCTGGCTGCCCAAAGGACACAAGTGGTGTGGGAGCTGGCTGCCCTGGGACATGTGGTGGCTCATGGACAGGGAGCAGGCTGAACTGCTTTGCACGAGGAGGTTTGGCAGGATGGACGCAAGGGCCAGAGACCATTTTAGTTCTACTGGATCAGTAGTTTCCGAAAGAAAACTACCCCCTTCTATCAGCTTGAATAGTACTTCTGCTCTGTCAAGTAACATTTTGAATGAGGATGCGGGAATCCTGGCTGTGCTCAAACATTTCTTAAAATTTGATGATAGGACTTTTTTGTTCAATGTGAGGAAATGAAAAAACAGCTCTCTTACACTTTCTCTTTATATAAAATTGTCCTGTGTTCAGCAGTAGCAGTCATTTTTCTCTTTCTTAGTAGCTGATGCAGTGCTGTGTTTTTGACTTTTGGCCTGGGAACAGCGCTGATAACACCAATGTTTTTACTTACTGCTCAAATGTTTAGTCTGACCAAGGACTTTGTGAGTCTCATGCTCTGCCAGGAAGGAGGGGAAGCCGGAAGGAAGCAGAGACAGGATGGCTGACCCAAACTAGCCAAAGAGGTATTCCATACCACAGCATGTCATGCCCAGGATGTAACTGAGAGTTACCTGGAAAGGCTAGTTCACTGCTGGGTGGGGGCGAGGTATCAGTTGACAGGTCATGAGGTGTTGTATTCCCTCCCCTTGTTATTTCTCTTATCATTATTGTTATTATTGGTGGTGGTAGCAGCAGTGGTTTGTGTTATACTTTAGTTACTGGACTGTTCTTATCTCAACCCATGGGAGTTACATTCTTTCAATTCTCCTTCCTATCCCTCTGGGACTGGGGGGAAGAAAGGGGGGGAGTGAGTGAATGAGCTGCGTGGCTGGGTTTAAACCACGACAAAAATTCGTGACCTACCCCTTGCTCATACGTGATGCTTGATGTTTTGGAGTCTTCTGTGACAAAATAACTGCAAAAGATTAAATAAATAAATAAATAAATAAATAAATAAAAGTTCTAAAGTAAATGTAGAAGCCAAAATGTTAAATGATCCAATTCTGGATTTGGCGTGAGCAACTTGGGACACTTGCCATCCATCTTTTCAGAGCAGCTTTTGCTAGTTTTCTCAACTACAATCCACCCTTACCTGCCTTGCAGGAGAGGCACACGGCACAAGCATGAAGTGGTTTGGTTCAATAAATCACATTGTCTAGTTCAGCATCAAGCTGCAAAAACAATCTGTTAATTCTACAAACCTGGGATTTCATAACCTGCCAAATCCACACTATGCAATGTAAGCCACCGTTCTCCATTGTAATTACTTAGGAGAGTCCTGGGGGAAGATATAACCTCAACTGAGCACTGTTCTTCGTGCTCAGAGAAGTGCACAGTGTGACTCAGAAGTCATATCTGCCTCCAAAGTCAAGGATGTTGAAATACTTCTGGTAATGGATCAGTGTGTCAGTAGCTGATAGAGGGCTGCATCAGGAACTCTTCAGAGAACAGCATCACAAGGTACTTGTTAAGCAGTGATTTCTGGCTGCTGACAGATGCCTGTGTATTCTAACCTTCAGCTCACAAAAAACTGCTCCTCTTGTCTTTTAATCATCTGGGACATACTTGGAATAGCAGTGGAATGGGATTAAATATTAGTGCTCATTTCTCTATATCATAGCTGACAGCGCAAAACTGAACTCTGCCCATGCAGGTTGCATAGTAAATCCACTGTTATTTACTCTTCATGTGAGGTGCTTGTGGAGGTCAGTGAGGGGCAAAGCCAGCTCTCTTTCCTATCTTGACCTCCTCGCTCTGTCCATCAAGAAAAACACAATGCTTGTAGGGGGATGAACTGAGACAGCCTACTACCCATCTGTAATTCCCTCACTATCTGTTACTGGCGTATGTGTCAAGGAGTACCTAAGTCCTGCTGATCTACTCTGCTCTGATTTGGCTCAGCATCCTCCTAGTAGCTCTCTTTCTGCTTCCAATCTAACTTTCTTTCTCCAGGAACTCCTTAACTGAATCTTCTTAGAGCCTTTTCTGAACCTTGTCCAACTCACTTTGGGCTCCGCAGTATCCTGAACATTTTATTGATTCAGTACCAGAAAAGACTTAGGTTTGGCAGTTCCCTGCTTCATTTCCAAGCACATGAGAAATCTCCACTCTGGGTTCTTCTCTTCCTTTCTTTGTGCAGAAAATGTTATACCCCTGGTGTGTCACTATGGAAGATGACATGCACTGCAAACTGAAGTCTGATTCTCTGATGATGGAAAAGCACTCTGATCATGTAAAGTTCTGGACTGTCAAAGAGCTTGTACTTTCTGCAAGAAACCAAACTAGCTCCAGCTGAAGCAAGACTTCAACTAAACTGCTTCAAATAGTTATTGAGCATTGGTTTAAGCACATTTGGATCACTTGGTTGTTGATCAACATTTTGATCACATTGTTGATCACAACATTTGGTTATGTGACATCTTCCCAGAAGTTTTTCTTTCCAATTTCAGCACTTACATTTTAGGTACAGATCATACTCTGTATGGTTTGTGCTCCTACTGGTTCTTCAAGTACTGAGACAAAAGTCTTTTAATTGGAAGCATTTACAAGGGCTGATGGTCTTGGAGGAAAGGAATAGCTGTAAAGAGTATAACAGGCTGAAAAGGGACAGACAAGCAGAGATTTGGAGGCATGTATTACCATTTGGGAATAGGATGTTTGAGCTATGAGAAAAAGAGAGAGTTGAAGCCAACCCAGTCAATATTGTTCTCAACTCTTGAGTAATCAGTGGGCCTAGATGAAAATTTGTGCAGGGGCAAACTCTGATGTGAATGTTCTCTTGGAGAAGCAGTCTTCTCTTGGACAGCATTTGGATGGGATGTAAAACATGCAAAGAATGGAAATGGCTGGCCTACATGCCCCTCTCCTGACTTTTCCTAACTTCTTGCCTAGAAGTGTTGCAGAGATTTCATCCTGGGAAAAAATAGTCTTGTGCAGCTCTGCCTTTTCTGAGCAAGGGCAAAGCACTGCTCTGGATGCTTCTTTAAGGGTAAGAATATGAGATAGCAGCAGCTGATTTGCTCCTTTATTCATTCCTGAAGGCTTGGCAATTACTGGTTCTGATGCCTCTTGGATATATATGCTATCACTCTTAAATAGTTAGGACTTACCTGCTGATATTCACCATTGGATTGTTTTGGCAAACAAAGACCTGCATCTTGGTTGTTTCATTGCCCTCTTGAAAGAGCAGAACTGTAAAATTTCATGGGTTGCTTTGCAGCCTTCCGTTCCCAGCAGGGGTTGGTGAAGCACAGGATCTTTGTCCTGGGGCAGACAACTCTTTTCACGTCTTATCCAGCTGATTGGAGTCTGCCAAGTCGTGAGAGGAAGGCTGGGTCTGTGCTAGTTTTAATGCAGTTTAGTTTTAATGGCATGTTTTGAGGAGAAAAACTGTTCAAACAGGCCTCCAGGGCTGAATAACTCCCAGTTGGTTAAGGCTTCTGGCACATGTCTTATGTCTGAGTGAATAAATCATTGTGAGATATCGGCCCTGTTATTAATCTTGAATTAAAGGTTTCTTCTTGTTCAATGGAGAAAACTCACATATTTTCAGAGAGGAGGGAGAGGAGTCATGTTTAGAGGGTATCCAGTTGCTGAGAGAGTGGAGGAAGTGAATACAGGTTGGAGTGGGACTGCAAGCATTGTACAAGATGCTCTGCTGTAGGAAACGATGGACTGTTCTGTGTTATATGCACCATAACTTCTTCATTGTGTTAAGTAGCTTTGAATATTTAACATGGATCCATAAATACTTCAATTAATAGAGGAATCGAGAGAGCGTGAATGTATTTAATGTGATGAAGCTAAAATAACTAGCAATTAAGCCTGGATACACAGTGTCTTGAATATCAGTGAAACAGAAATTCGCTACAGAGACATACAGTACCTCACCATCTTTCCTGGTGAGCTGCTGTATGTCTCTGTAGTAGTTGTCACTCGGGGTTGCTAAGGAACATTGGTTATCTACATTTCTACCTTTGACATTTGCTTTTATCCTCACACTTCATATGGAGCATTTTCCCTCTGTATTGATGTTGACCTTTTTTGCCTCTCATTAGCAAAAGCAACAACTGTGCTACATTTGCCAACTGTAAGTCTGTTGCTTCAGTGCTTGGGAACTAAAATACAGAAAGCATTTAGTCCTGCTGACACTTAATTACATGGCCGTTATGCACAGTAATATAGTGGAGAAAAGTGGTTTCAAAGGGAAAGGACCTCTGTTTTTCCTGCTAGCATTTGTAGTATGGGCAGTTTGAAGTAAAAGTATTCCAAGGGCAGATAAAATAATGTAATCAAAGTCACTGAAATCACAGAAATCAATTTCCAGAAGAGATGTCAAGGGACCTGCTGCCCTGCTTTGAGATGCCATTAGTTTTACCTGTAAAATCTGACAGATGTCCATCACTTTTATAGCAATAGTGGTGGATTTTAAGAAGAAATTCAACTAACTGCCTGCCTTTCCAAGTTGGACATGGAGTATGATTTATTGATTGCTTTCTCTCTTGATAAAAATCCCTTTTTATGTTTGGAGATGGCTGTTTTGTTTCCCTCTTGCTTTTCCTCTGGGCATGAAACAGATCCAGCTCTTTAATCCTTTCCTAACAAATGATATTTCCGAACCTTTGAAAATTTCTGTTGCTCCACTCCAAACTCTTCAATTTTTATCCACTTTTCATTCAGTGCAATTTCTACAAGACTGGACACATTATTGTCTGTGCTTATCCAGTGCCAAGTAGAGGTTTAACCACCTCCCTCATCTTGTAAATTATTTTTTTCCTCTCATGTACCTGAAAAGAATCTACCTTCATCATTTTTGAATCATCATCATTTTTGTGGATGCCTTTTTAATTAGTATTTATATGCCTGGGATAGCCCCTATGCCCATTCATTGCAATATTGCAGCCCAAAGGAGCCCTCCCCTTCCATGTGAGTACAGTTCATCCTCTTTCCTTCTCACTCCAGTGTGGTATCCTCAAAATTAGTTCTAGTTTGTTGATTTGAGGTTGATTTTGGTAAGTAGGAGAAGCACTCTGAATTTTAATCCTGCCCTTAAACAGGGTATAAAGCTTTGGTCTGTGCTCTTTAGAAGCTTATTCGCTAGTCCATCACTCAAGTCAGAGGCATATAGTAGTTTTAATAGATCCACATTTGGCTTTTCTCCTGTCACAGTTAAGGTGACTAATGCATAATTTTACAGGAGCTTTTTTTGTTTTTTTTCATTAATTTATTGTAATTTGATGGGAAGAGCAAGCATCATAACCATTGCTGTGGGACCTTTCTTGTCCTCCAGAGTTCAAGACTGTTCACAGAGCGTGTTAGCTGTCTTCATAGTAACCCCTGGGTGAAAGCCATCCACCACCTCAGATAATCAGAGGAGGGAAAGCAGGCCAGATGGAGAAAGTAGTTGTCAAATAATTCATAGATATTTGGCCACTATTCTTTGTTCTTGTGAAGACTGAAGCAAAGAGAATATAAATTCAGCCATTTCTGGACATAATTCCTCTTTTTTCAAACTTAAAATATTATTGAATTTATTTCAGTTCTCTTTTGCTATGTAATACTGCCAGCTCCTCTTGTGACTTTTAATGATTTGTCTCCATATACCTGTGCCTGTGTGAATATTTTAGAGCTATCATTAATATGTCTTGTATTTTATATTTTCTGCTTAATTCTATGTAACTTAAAAATCCCATTTAAAGAATTCCTTGTTAGATGGAGTGTGTGGTTTTACTTTCCTCTTTATTGGTGAAGTTGTATCAGCTTTCCTGAGGGTCAATAAAGAGCAGAACAACCAGCTTGGCTCCTTGCTTTCTGTGGAGTTTGCCAGTTTGGCATTTACTACCACTTAAGCAGCTTTTCCAATGCAGTTTACCGCAGATCTTTCCTATGAGGCACAGTCAAATCCAGAGCAGTTGCCTTTCAGGGAACTTGCTGACACTTGCATCAGGCACCTTCTGATTTTTGGAAAGCACTTGGTAGTCTGCAAACTGTCAGCCTGTGCTCCCTGCTTCCTCCTTCCACTCACCAGCCATGGCAATAGCCCTTTACAGAAAACCTCACCACAGGAATAGATGCCAAAACTTCTCCTGCTTCAGCAAACACCAGTGGTATTGCACTCACTAACTTTTTCTTCTCTGAATTAGTATAAACAAAACAAAGTGTCAAAAACTGGAAGAATATTCTTGTCTAAAGCTGGCTGAAGAATAGAACTTGTTCTGATACAGCCCCAAGACAAAAAAATTGCTATGTATAGTAGCACAAGAAAATGCCAGGCTCATTGAGTAGTAAGGTCTTCCATTTCCTATCAATCACTCAGGAATGCTTTAAAGCCCTCAAAGAAGACTTCAGATCACCTGTGCTTCATGAGGTTGGAGCTGGACAAAGTCCTGGATGTTCTGCAGCAGAGCTGAGAGCTGAACCAGTTCTGATCTGATGACTTTCTTGATCCTAACTCTGCCTTAAGAAGCCTGGGGGCTTTGGCATAGCTTTTTGGTCCTGAATTGCTCACAAATGTAATGTTCCCATGCCAGGATCCAGGCACTTTAGATCTCTGCTGGTAAGTCAGTCTCAGCTCTGAAAGATGGGAACCTGCAGGGTCCATAAACTTTGAGGGACACTGAAGCACCAACTGTACGTACAGAGGTCAAAGTCAGTATTTAGAGCTGCTGCTTTGCCGTGAAAAATAGATCAAGGATCAAGCCACTTGAGCTGTCAAAATGTATTTTGGAAATACATAATCAGCGCTAACCTGCCTCTTCCTGGAATTAGTTCTGCTCACTGCAGAGTACTTTTCAGAAAACATGTTCCTGAGGTTTGCAATGTTTGATACTGTTTAAAGGGCTCCTGGGAAACCTCTTTTCTCAGGGACAGTAAGGGGAACCTGAAGGAGTATGTCAAAGTGGGACAGCAACACCTGCTTCAAGGAATGTGGTTGGAACATGGCTCACGTATAGCATTTTAATCCTTTAAAACTGTTATGCCTGTCTTGCTCAGCAGAAATCACAATTCATAGTGTGTCTTCAAGTTCAAACCATGCTTTCCAAGATGAATGGGGGAGAGATGGATTTATGGCTTGAAATCCAAATCCCATTGATATTCGTGGGAACTTTCATTGACTTCAAAAGGGGCAGGGTTTGGTATGCTGCTGAAAGTGGTGGTCCTCCTAAACATTTGCAAGTAATGTGCTCTGAATATGCCTGTGTCCATCTGAGATGCATAGAGGCAGTCAGATGCACACTGAGAATTTAGGAGGTACCCCTCAGGGTGGAGGGAAAGAACCACAGTTCTGCTGCGTGCTTCGTCTGATGTTGGGCGCAGCACAGGTTTTTCTGTAGCACTGGGCTTTGGGGAGAGAAGTAGACTGTCCTTGGCATGATTCCTTGTTCTAGATCGGTCTAAGGGGTACTTGGTTCTGTCACTTCAGTGTCAGTTTTCACACTCTCTTCTCCCAGCTGTTCAGTTACTGTCACAGAGGTGGTCAGGCTTGCAGCTGCTGTGCATCTCTGCTACTTCTGGCACTTGGGTTGTAGCTGTACCTTTGCCCTTCACTAACTCTGTGTTACAGCTGTCTGCTTGATCCCCACCTCAGGCAGACCCTGAATGTAACTGGCTACCAACCCTGGGTTAGCTGGATTTTTTAAAAAGGGCATTTGCAAGATATCTTTTATTGAGGCTGTTTTCCTGGTAGGTTAGAAGATGTCCTTCAATGACATAAGAACTCTTTTCCGAACAAGACAAGTAATTGACAAGTAGAGACTACCCCACCAAGTCTCCTTGTACTTTACGCTTCAAGCAAGCTTGCAGTAAATAAACAAACATCCAGACTTACTTTCTTGCCTCAGAAAGTGGAAGTTTCTGGGAAGCTGAATAAACCAATGAGAAACTGAAATCACAGCAGGATGGAAACAGATTTAGTTTAAACTCCAGGAGCTGCTGTATCTGATGGAAGCTGAATGCTAAGTGAATCATCATGACTCAGTAAATAGGATAATGGTCTCCCCCTCTGCGATTTCTATTCCTGCCTGAGGAAACAGAAGTCTTGCTAAGCCTGCAGATGAGTGAAACCCAGCCTGCTCAAGCCTGTCCTGCAGGAAGGCTGTACCCAAACCTGCCCCTGCTGCCATGTGCAGTAAGTCTAACCTGATCTAATACCATCATGGTCTGATCTGGATGTGTCAAGCATACTGCACCTCTATCCCCCATACAGTGTTCTTTGTCTCCTATGTAGGAGTCTGAAGTCCCTGCTCTTGTAGTAGCAGGAACACCATGTGTTATGTGCATGATGGTAAGGATCCTGTGGGCTTGAGGTTCCCTTAGCACAAACGAACTTGGTTACTCCTGGTGAGACCAGGTGTGCTACAGAAACCAGCAGCCTGCTTCTGTACAACCTTGGGTTGTATATTTTTTTTTAAAGCATGTAGAATCACAGATTCAGAAGAGAGGGAGAGAGGACTTGGCAAGGTCGGGGGAATAGCTTAAGAGACTGAGTAATGGTGTGAGCACTCATGCAATGGGGAGAAACCAAAAAGCTATTTCAGACAGCCAAAACTGCAGAAAAAACTCACAACACACGCAGTGCTGCAGACAAAAGAGCAGGGGACGTTCACCTGGAGCAGTGGTGGCAAGTCTGCACAGACTGATAGTGCTGCTCCAGCTCTCTTGTCACCTCAGAACGCTGAGGCTACTCAGGAGACAGCCTCATTTGGGTAGCACTGTGTCTGGTGTACAGTCCGGCTCTATTTGTTGTAGGAAGATGCAGCTTCATTTAGACTACAAAAGGAAGGTTATGTTAGTCCTCTACATTAAGTATTCCTTATGCCTTGCTTTTCCTGGGGAGTCAGATCTGTAGATAGGGCAGCACCTGTGTGTGGTGAGATGCCTACCATCAATTGACTTGAAACCCACCTCAAGTGGTGTTTGGTTTGTTGTTTTGTTTCGCTTGCTATTTATTCTTTTGCTGCTGTTTCACAAAGCCCTGCTTGCTGTTCTCTGCCCTCTGGATGTCACTGTTGTGCTCATTTAGATTCCTCCTTCACAGACTTGGCTTATCTTGCCCTAAGTACGTGATTAAAAAAGCTTGTAAGAAGTTAGTTTCCCTTCTTCATTGGCCTCTCAGGGCTTCTTGGCTGGAAAAATTGGAAAAAAGTATCTGTCCAGACCATATTGTGCAAATCATTTTAAAGGGCAATTGCCCTCTGAGGATCAGCTAAAACATACCAAAGGCAAGTGCAGCACCGTCTGCCTCAGTCAGAGCATCCTTGGGTTGTCAGAACCAGAGTCATCTTGTGCATGCTTCCTCAGGGCTTCCTGCTCTGAGTCCTCTCTGCGCAACTCCTCACTCCCCCCAGGCAAAGAGGTGATATTATGGGATAGAACAGTGGTTGCGATGACTCTGTATGGATTTAATTTATTTACTTCTTTCGTCCCCTCCTCAGCAGTGTCTGAGTTGCACAAGGGCAGGATCATGTGTGATCCAGGAGTTCGCAATGCAGCTGTGGGCACTAGAAATATCATCGTGATGCAAGTCTCTAAAGAGTGGGTAGGAAAAGAGTTCAAAATCCTGCTCCTCTGAGATGGTTAAGCTTGCCACAGCAGAGTCCTTCACAGTTTGCATTTGTGCTGAAAAACACAAGCCCCAAGGACAGGTATGATATTGCAGCTGGGGAGCCCAATTAAAGATCAGATGTGGAAGGAAGTGATGATTGACACTCCTGTAGGGGCAGTAGTGAAAAACAAAGAGATTTATCATCTAGAAAGCCGTGAGCAGTATATGGGTGGAAGGTACATTTCTAATCTATGATTCAAAGGCAAGACCTGTCAGGGAAGGTGCCTCATTTGATTCCTTTTTGCTTTTTCTGTTTGTAATGCACTTAACTGAAATACTTTCCTTGGCCAGATTATCTGCACTGAAGGAGGAGGCTGTGTTTGGAGGAACCTTAAGTTCAATTGCTTCTTTTTTACTTGTGATTTGCTATATTATCCACAGATTGTAGTAGTTTCTATCACATTTTTCTTACTGAACCACATTGGAAGAGACATCCAGCCCTGACTCTGGTCTTTGTACTTGCAAATGAGAAAGCCATTTTGGGGAAGCAAGACAGCAAAAGGTTTTCAGAAAGTAGAAGGTTCTCCCAGAATGTGCATGTCCTCACCACTTCTTTTTGTTGTTGCTTTTAAGTGTATGAAGTGCAATGATGTGAAAGGAACCTACAATCAAGTGCTCTTGAGAAGGAGCAGTCCTTCACTTAATAGGAAATCTGGCTTTTTGCCTAGGCAGCTGGTTGGGTGGCAGCCTGCAAGGGATGTCAGCCTGCATCTTGGGGCCTGAGGGGAAAGATGCCAAAGAACTGTCCCAAGCTCTGTAGGCTCCTGCCAGGGCAGATGTGCACAGTCTGGTAGCTCCACAGGGGCTGAGAAGAACACTTGTCATGATGCCATAAATAGCAGGAATCAGTAATTGGTTTTTCCACGTGTCCCTCTGGCTGGAAACATTCACTACGAGGCCCTGTACAACATGACTTCTTATTTTTGAACTTTTAAGTACCTGGTAGAAATAGTCTGCAGAACATGTGTTGCTTAACTTACCAGTGTAGAGCTGCCACCTGCCATGGGCACAGGCTCAGTGTGGTAGCATGGAGGTAACGCTGTGTCCCTGGGTAGATCCTGCTGGCCTCTCCTCATGTCTTCCCAGCTGGCTCTCAGAATATGCTACTGGAATTCAAAGTACCAATACAGAAAAAATAGGTACTAATACAGAAAAATAGATATTAATACAGAAAGGTACTAATACAGAAAAAATGTAGTTGGGAAAGCATGAGAGTAAACTGGGGCTACATAATGGCCAGAATAATTTAGAGCAGGCATCTATAAATAAATCCATTGTGTTCTTACATTGTCCCATGAGCAGAGACTATTACCACTGTAAATAGTCTATGAGAGGTGGTGCTTGTTTGTCCTCCCTTGATTGTTTAGTGTACCTGCAGTTTTCTCAAATTTACAGTATTACTGCTGTTTGCATGAAGTAACATTTCCATTGCTCTCTAGTGTATCCTTATGTTATGTTGTCTTTTTGCTTTACTAGGCTTTAACTGTCAGTATTCCTCAGATTATATTTCCAGTTTCCCCTGTGCTACCTCATTCTTCTCAACCTGGTGCCTCATTTTTCTAAATATATATATAAAACATTCTAATTTTATATTCTCCAAATCTTTGCTGTTCAAAGGAAGCATCACCCTGTTAGTATTTCCCACCAGCTAACTACCCAATCAGTAAATGTATGAAATAATCTTTGAGCCATTTTTGTTCCAGTGAGGTCCTTTTTCACTAAGACCAACTGGTCTTTATTGTTTATTGTTTCTTTTTATTGGCTTCCTCCTCTTCTCCTGGTTTTGTTCTCTTGCTCAATTCAGTGTCAGTGTGCCATGTACTTTTGTCCAGTCAGGGGTATATGCAAACAGGTTATTTAAAGGCTCAAAATAAAAGAGGCAACAGAACAAGAACATATTGCAAGTAAAAGCCATACAGGTAATTCTTCCGCTTTGTGAATACATCTTCATTGTATGCAGGGGGTGGGATCTTCCAGTTTCACTGACTGCAGTTGCGTGCAGAAATAATGATATATTACATATAATGGTTCCATGAAGATTTTTCACTTTCTATCCAAATGACTGCTCATTAAAAGTTTCCTGAGCCTGAAACTTGGCTCTTTCTTTTTGTGCAGCTTCTAACATAAGTAGTTTCTGAATGGATTAGAAATTTTTTAAAGGTCAGGAAAATTCTCCTTTTCAAATGGCTAGCTGGTGCTGATACAATTATTAATTAAACTGTATCATATTCTGATCATTAGCCACCAGATCAATGATTTCCTCAGAGACAGTTCTATTAAAAATACATCAGTAATAAATGACCTTCTCTGAGGTTCATGCTTTAAGATGTACCTAGCAGCTCTGAAAAGTACCATTTTAATAACAAATGTGAGTTATTACAGTTCAAGCTTGAAACCAGGACTTTACTCTCATATGAATACCGGGGCTGGGGTGTTGCTACAGAGCTTGAGAGTGTACCTCAAGCCCTGTATTTGGCTCCAGGATCACCACCTGCTCACAAGCAAATCCTTCTGTGACAAGGACCAATTGCTATTCTCCATTCCTGTGAATGCCCTCCTTGAAGTCCAAGTATAATCCAAGCAGGAAATGCAGATCCTACAGTCAAGTGGCCAGTCTGCATGACAGGTGAGGAAAACAATCCTTCCTGTACCCAGAAGGGCTGTACCCTTTATCTGCCTCTCCAAAAATAATAATGTGATACTAAGGGTTTGACTAGCATCAAATGCCACTGTTTGCAGCATCATTCGGCACTGTTCTTCCATCTTCTCTGAGCAATAACTTATTCTTGACAGATTCAACTCATCAAGGGGAAAAAAGGAAGCTATGTGGCTGAATGATGCATAGGTTTTAAAAGTGTTGACAACTTTGCCACTCTCCAAGTTTCGTTCTGAAAGGTAGCAAATTGTACAAACATTTGTAAATTCTTATTAGCTTACAAAACTGGGGGATTTTTTTTGTGGATTAGTCTTCAGATATTTGATGGTTGCATAAAGGGTCCCAACAAGGCAGGAGAGAAAAAGTTGGGATATTCATAACTCCAATGCAAATATTCTTGAAATAACTATTCACTACTCATCAATATAAGGTTATATTCATCCTTTCACTCGTGGGACTTCATTACGATGGAAAATGGACTTCTTTAAAGTACTTCTTGCATAAAAGAAATTCCAAGCAAAAAAAAAAAAAAAAAGTATTTTGATCTGTTGGTGCATATACAGAAAGGAGGGCAGTGAAGAGGGCAATTTTATCTTGAGATGTTTAATGTTTCTAAT
This sequence comes from Psittacula echo, assembly GCF_963264785.1. Taxonomy (NCBI): domain Eukaryota; kingdom Metazoa; phylum Chordata; class Aves; order Psittaciformes; family Psittacidae; genus Psittacula; species Psittacula echo. Next base: position 29,530,578 of record NC_137738.1, on the reverse strand, counting down.
ACTAATATAGCATTTAGCATCAGCTCTTAGAACTGAAAATTAGTGAATAGCACACAGAAACCACAAAATGCTACTTGTCAAGGATGGTGCTTTGCTAAGCTCAGTTTCAATACACATAGCAAAGCAGGGTGAGATGCTTCATGGTTGTTCTATGATTAAAGTGCTTTCCTTAGAGGAAAATGCCTACGGGATGAGGTTACAGGCTTAAGAGTGCAGGGGAGATCTCATACATAACTTCCACAATATTGCAATCATTACATTTCATTGCTTTGCCTTGGTGCACTCAGCACTTTAAACCAAACTATACCTACAGAAAACACCTCACATTTCATTTTTTTCCTGCAATCTGTAGTGAGACTGTGTCATACATTTCAGAAATGTGACTTTTCTAGGGGCATGACTGGCAGAAAGATGCTGTCTTGATCCATTTGTGCCTGTACCCATTTAATTCCTGTTCTAGTTGCTTGGAAAAGTGAAGCACACTCTATATGACTCCCAATCTCATTTTCTAACTAACAGTTGATTGGTCTCATCTGGGTGAATATGGAAAAGAAATGCAAATGTTTGGCAGAACACTCACCTCTGCTGCATTACAATGCCCATGATGGATGGGAAAAGAGTGGATTGTGAGTTAAAATACTGAGTTATGTCTTTTACTGTGAAAAAAAGGTAAGAGTTCAAACTGAAATAATTGTATTTGGGGAGCAAGGGACAAGAGCTCTTAGACAGTAGGCTTCTTATTTCTATATTCACCCACTAAAATGTAATCAGCAACAAAAAGCTGTTTCTTAAAAAGGCACTCCAGTACAGTTGTTCCATCATGAAATCTTGTCCATATACTCCAACAGTTACTGAAGAAGCAATTGATTAGAGATAAACCTGAATAAAGCAAATCTTCACAGATGAGAGTTTATTTATTTCATAATATCCTTCATAAAATCTTTCATAATTAATGCAGTTTCCTTTAGTTGAACCAGTGACTCAGTCACACAGGAGAGTGACAGCCATCGTTCCTGCTGTGTTCTTGGCCTCTGGAAAGCTCAAAGTCGAGAGTTAAAAACTTCTGCTGGCTAACGCTGAGGTTAGTCCAGAACTGTAGATAAGAATGCTTAAATTTATGAGTATTTGTGAGCAGAGCAGCCACTGTGAGGAGGAAGGAAACCTATTTAAAATCTAAGATGGAAAAACCCAGCGGCAGTCCATCAGAATAAGTAATCAGATTTTGTGACGAGGTCCAAATGAAGAAAAAGGAGGTGTAATTCCCTCACCCTACTAAACCTCAGGACATACTCAGAAAACCACTAGGTTTTGTAAAGTGTCACACCTTTCCCTTGAAATGAAATAATAATTCATCTGTCATGGGGAGAGGAGAAAGATATTACACCTAATCCGTTGCTTGGCAATTAGTGTGGAGCAGCCGACAGCTCTTTAAGGGGTAATCTGGACATTCATCCTAAATGTTTCAAGCTACAAATATTAATCACAGAATAATTTAGTCTGAAAGAGGCATCTGGAGGTCATCTGGTCCAACTGCCTGCTCTGTGCAGGGCTTTGTCATTAGAACAGGTTGCTGAGGGTCTTATCCAGTCAAATTCTTATTACCACCAAGGATGGAGATCTCACGATCCCTACACTGTCTCTGCTTAGTGAACACAAAGCTCAGGAGGGGGAGGGAAGAAACAAGCACTCAGACAAAAGGGAGTAAGATAATTGTATGCACTATGATAAGGACAGGACCAAATTATGATTGATGTGTTAAAGAGAGAGAGGGGACAGAAAGCTCTTTCTGTATCCCATAACAGCACCGTAGTCAGAATGTGTCTTGGATCACGAAGAGGTACATGAGGTGCATAGAAATGTTTGTTAAGTGCTTAGAAGACAGCTGGAAAGAAGAGAGGAACAGATTTTTCTGTAGGTTCTCTATGGATGTAGCAGATGAGCATGAAAGGAGTATGTTGATCATTGGAGAAATCTTCAGAATAGTACAGACTGTGAAACTGGAGTTCTGTCTCAGAGTGGGCTCTCCATCACTGGAAATTCCAAATAAAATGCGTCTGTCAGGAATGTCTTATGCACTGCTAATTTGACCTTGCACTAAGGTGACAAAGTGGTTTCCCCTTTCAGCTCCATTTTCTCTGAGTCTGTGATGGAAGAACAAGAACACTGAATCTCTGACAAGGTCATCTTGAGAGACTCAAGGATTAAGAAGCAACAGGATGGTTTAGCACTATAGATGTAAATGTGTAAGCTGAGTACTTGTAAACTAAGCCCTATAAGGTCTGATCTATGTTTGTCAAATTGACTATTTTAAGAGTAGAAAAAGCTCTTTTTACATATTTTGCAGTGGTTGACATACCAAAACCAGTATGTTTTGAAATAATGTTTCCATAGAAAAGGTCTACTCAATTGCAAAAATTTTTGAGGATTGAAAACTCTGGCCATTACCACATCCTTGCTTTGAAAAAAAATCTATGTCTTTGACCTTATTTATAAAGCTAATATTCTTCAGTGAATGATGAAACATCCTGGCTCTGCATAGTAGCAACTAAGTGAAAGGACTGGTAAAGCAATATGGAACATCATTATTCTAATCATTGCACCAAGTCCTGCCTTTCTAGCAAGCTAGTCTTTTTTTCTTTTTTGTCTCTGAATACAGGCAATGATGTTATTTTCACTCGTAATGAACAAGCACACAGATCAGCACAAATAACCCTGGTAGTAATGAATGCCTTTGGCAGTCACAAGAGACAGACCAAGGACTGAATGGGCATGTAGACTGAGTTATGTGCCACGATTTCCATTCGGTTGCATCTCATGGAGCTGCAGTCTCCTGTTACTGGAGGATCCAATGTATTCCGCAGAATAGGATTAAGAGAGATCTTAATTGTGCTGTGGGTTCCCTTCAGATCTACCCAGATGCTCAGCTCCTTGACAACTCTCTCTCAAACTTAGATTGTGATTAAAACAAATTTACTGCAATTGTGATTTTATATAAGTTTCAGCAACGACTCTGAAGAAGTGTAAACTGTACCCAAAGTCTTAATCCTGTGATTAATGAAGGAGGTTCTTGAAAACCATGACATTCACTGCAGGTACAAAAGTTCACTTGAGTACATTCACTGGCTGAATAAGGATTAAAAAATACTTTGATGTATGTGAAAGTGAATATTTGTACCCTGCACTCAAGAAAAGAATGGAATTTTAGTAGAGAGACTCATACCAAAGCCTGCTTATTGTTGAGCAGTGTTTACGTCCTGCATCTTCACTTGTAAATCAATTATCATCCATAAGTCAAAGTATTCGCATAGCAGCATAACTCAGACTTAATTACATTACCATATTTCTATGAATAATATGTGTCTTTGAGAGCTCACTATTTTGAGTTGCAGTTGCAAAGAAAATGAACAAGACCAAGCATTTACTTTTCAACTAGAAAGCAATGTATTTTGTTCATTCTGTTTCATCAGAGTTCAAATGTGCATGGGTGAAGTTTGTAAAGATTAGAAGGGTGTTGATGAGTATATGAATTAAGCACAACTACAGGGTGGGCAGAGGATGGGTTGAGAGCAGCCCTGAAGAGAAGGATTTGGAGGTGATGATTGATAAGCTCAACGTGAGCCGGCAGTGTGTGCTTGCAACCCAGAAAGCCAAATGTGTTCTGAGATGTATCAAATGAAGCGTGAACAGCAGATCAAGGGGAGCATCCAGCTCTGGGACCCCCAGCATAAGAGGGGCATGGATCTGATCAAATGAGTCCAGAGGAGGGCCATGAAGATGACCAGGGAACTGGAGCAGCTCTCCTATGGAGACAAGCTGAGAGGGTTGGGGTTGTTCAGTCTGGAAAAGAGAAGGTTCTGGGGAGAACTTCCAACAGCCTTCCAGTACCTAAAGGTAGAGAGCTGGAGAGGAACTTTTAACAAGTGCATGTAGGGATAGGAAGAGGGAGAATGGCTTCAAGCTGAAAGAGGGTAGATTTAGATTAGATTATTAGGAAGGTCTTTATTGTGAGGGTGGCAAGACACTGTAACAAGTTGCTCAAAGAATTTGTGGCTTCTCTATCCCTGAAATCTTTGAAGGCCAGGTTGGATGGGGCTTTGAACAACCTGGTCTAGTGGGAGGTGTCCCTGCCCATGACAGGAGGTTTGGAACCAGATGTCCTTTAAGGCTCTTTCCAACCCAAACCATTCTGTGATTCTATGAATGAATGAAATATATTAGTCTTGAAATAGAACTTATGTATTCAAAGGTAGGATTGTCTTTATGATTTTTTTGTATTAGTTTTGCACTAGATCCTATGTTGTGGTGATTTATAGAACAGGGAGAAGTTATTGTGAAGGTAGGTCAGAACTCTATGAATTGTTTGCTTGATATAGGGTGTTTTGTTTTATTGAGGTACTTACAGTGAAGACACACTAGAGTATCATTACATGTTAGAAATTTCATTGCAACTAACTAGGCTGGATAAGCAGAATCACACTTCTGTCTCTACCATACTTTTGCTTCCATGAATACAGTCTCTGGAAAGTGCTATAAATACATAGGACATACTGGTTTTCTTCTATTTGAAAAATAAGCGGCAGGGAACTGTTAGTTGTGCATTCATAATATTTATAACTAGTAACAAGAGAGGGTGTTTTATTATGGAAGTGGGATGTGTGGTGGCACCCTGCAAGAGAGAATGCACTAAACATTCTGTTGGTTTTCCTGGTATTTGCATTTTACCACTCAGGATAAAAACCCTCCCTGAATGTCAAACCTTATTAGGCTTGACAAACTTCACTCATTCATGGGAAGAGGAGGCTGAGAGAGATGACAGAGCAGTATATAATTTTATTTTGGTAAAAATCTTAAAAAACCCAACCAAATCACTCTTTGTAATAAAATGTATGCTGGAACTAATATCACAGACTCCACTCTTGCCCCATCAGCAAATAAAGCTCAAAGGGGTCCAAGTTCCTGCTGAGTCTCCCATCTCAAAGGGAAAGGATGGATGGAAGTTTCCCTGCTCTTCTATTTTTGCCTAATCTTGGCTCCTGCAAATGTTTTGCTGTTGTTGTGCTGTGGTGACAGCTCAGTCAGAGTTGCAGTGCTCTCTATTAGCAGAAAGACAGAAAAAGTCATTCCTCTCCCAAAGAATAGAAATGTAAAGGCAGACAAAAGATAGTGGGCGGATGCAGTCAGCTGAGGGGCTAAAATGAAACATTAAGGCAGTATTGGCTGTTGTAACAGCCAGCAATTCCCAGCAGACCTGCATCTTAACTGCTGTTAAATTTCCCAGTTGTTAAATTAGATAATAGCAAAGGCAAGATTTTAAGGTGGCAATCAATTGGCTTTGCTATAGTTTGAATTTGTTCTTTCCAAGCATATGGGAGCACAAAAGTGGCTTTAGAATGTGGCTCCTTCAAAATGTTACAGGGGGATGAAGAAGTTATGGATTGACCTGGTGTGGAAATCAGTATTTTTTGGTACTGTTTATCAAAAAGTCTGCTTGAAACCGGGGTAGAAATGATGCTCCCTTTTGGCTTTTTCTTGCAATCTCCTGGTTCATGTCACCCAGTACTTCTGCTCCTGTGCCTGGGAAAAGTTTTAGATCTAGCTCTTCATCAGCTGTAAGCAGCATGTTGCTCCAGCTGTTCTTTAAAAGTGAACCATGGTGTTATGTATGTTTAGAAGACTACTATAGTTTTCTTCTGTGAGGTAGAGAAGCTTGTTTTAAATGATTAACCTCAAAGTCTTCACAAATTCATGTGGATCTGCAAGTTCTTTTCCACTGGCATTTCTACGAATGTGGCAGGTTTCTACCATGTAATTCTTCAACCATTTCTGCAACTTTACTGCTAACAGTTTCCTAAGGGGATTTGATCGGTTTGTTTATTTTGAATGAAACTTATTTTTTTAGCATCCTTTATACCTCCAGCAACCTTCAGAATTTCTTATCTACCTTTGCAGTTTTCCCTCTGCTGGCGACAGTAATCTTATTATAATCTATTCCAACCTGTGGAAAATTCTAATGAAATCTCTCCAGTGTACCTCAGCATACTTGTTAGAAAAGGAAGGTGACTTGCAGGTTGAAGTTTCTAAGCAGAAGGTGAGGAAGGACTGGATAAGTCAGAGAAATGGCAAGGTTATAATGGCAGTTGTGTCAGTTTTGAATCTGCAGAGAAGGACACTAACTGCTATGGGTTGCTGACAGTTCTGTTGGGCAATGTGAGATACGATCACTGCCTTTGCTGAGTATCTTTCATCCAAGAATTTCAAAAGGTTGCACAGGTATTCAGCCACAGGGAACAGAAGGAAACGCGCCGAAGAAAAGGGAAAGTATTCAGAGAAGACCTCTACAGTACACTGAAATCAAAGACCATGATGCAGTATTGTTGAAAACTGCTGTGTCAAGCCTGCAACAAAGTTGATTTCATTTCTTGATTCTACCCTCCTGACTAATTAGGCTTAATGTGTTCCGTGCGCAATGAATGAGGTATTGGATGCACTAAAGAATATGTTTCAGCATTTAAAACCAATGAGAATAATCCTGTTAAGGTGATTTGGCCAAGTCCCTGGGTGGTATGCATAATGCTGGCGGAAAGTCCAGTATGCTGAATTGTTTCCTGCATACGTAGGCATGGCAAATTTTTTTTGTAAACCTAATGTGTAACAAAATGAGCAAGGGATCACCTGGAAAAAGATCCTACTTGCTTGCTTCATAGTATTACTATTTTTTCATTATTGAAATCACATCTATTAAACTATATTAATAAATTTAATTAAGCTTAGCAACATTCCTAAGAGGAAAAAATATTTAGATAATATTCACCAGACATTTATTTAGCCAAGTGAAGTGTCTCCATTCTATTGGCTTATATCCATGTGTCTTCTAGCATTCAGAGTATCAGTAATTTCTTTTGCTGTTTAAATTTGATTAGGTCATGCTATTTAAGATTTCTATAATCAAATAAAATACCTGAGCTCAAAACTCACAGACTACAGAAAATGCTCATTACTTTCTCAAAGCTCTTTGGTGCTGAATGAGGAGCATTTGTTCTAACCAATTAAGTGTGTAGGAATTTAAACATAATGATTATATTTTCTAAGAGAGAAATAAGAACAGATGTAGCTTCTCTTTTTTAACGTAAATCTATATTTACAAATCCATAGAGACTTCCTACATAGAAGGTCCTTCTAAGCAGAAGAAACCACACTGCCTACCCCCCAACCCAGCAAGGACAGTGCAGTATATAAAGCAGAAAGGAAAATTTCAATAGACATGACATCAAGAAGGTTCTTACTAAGCTAATGAAAATTGCTCCATGAAATGTTGGATAGGAATAAGCCTATTTGTCTTCAGTAACACACCTAGCTTAACCTTCTTTTCCCATTTCCTGATCTCATTACTGCTTTGACTGTAGTTATTCCTTGCCAACACCTGCATGATCATCATCTGGTCTCATTCACACTCCCTTCACTGGCATATAGGTAACTAAAATGACTGTTGTGGTTGTACTGTCAAATCACCCAATGACTTGGGATTCTCTCTGTAATTTTACATTATTAGTTTAAGAAACAACACAGTTGCATAAATCAAGTTATGGGCAATAGAAGATGGTTTTTATGCATTTTCTTTTCCATGCTAGCTTTTCATTTCTTTGAAGGGAAGAATCAACTTGGATGGTCCTGAAAGCAGCTAAAAGTCTCAGTGTCTCAGGATGCTTGTAATGGCTAATCCACACTCAGAGAACTCTTTTAAGTATAAATAAACTGCAGACATTTCTTCCTTCACACTCAGTTTCCACTGCTTAAATCTGTGTGGCATAAGCTTTATGTTTAAAAAGTCTCTTAATCCTATTGCCCAGTAGGAATCTGTTAATAACTTCAGGAGTGACTGGCGCACGTTCTTGCTTGAAGTTGCCATCAAATACTGTTAAACCAAACACAATCCTCACACTGTGTCCAATTTCATCCCAGGGCAAGCAAGTTACCAAATGAATGTCACTAGTAAAGACTGGCACCTCTCTCATTTTCTCCTCATTTACTTTTCTTCTGCCAGGGGTAATTTCTATTTTTAGTCAGTATTCATCTATAAAAATGTCTCGCCTTCTTCCTAATCTAATTTCACACTTGCAAAATGTAGACTGCATCATCATGTGCAGCAGATGTAGCTGGAGATGCTAAAATCAGTCTTTGGGGACTGATTTCAAGCTTGCTTAGATCTAGAACCACTATAGATTGCTTCAGTGCTGCAAAATATTTTTGACCTAAAATACACATTGTGCTGATGGAGCTTATGGATGCATAAAATCCTCCACTTCAGTCTTTTGCCAGTGACATCTGAGCAAGAACGGATCCACTTCCACATCCAAATCTTAGTACTATCTAGGCTGAACTCCATCATACTTTCACTTCTAGATACAGTTTGAGGTCCCACCCTTAAACTACAAAGTATTCAGAGTACAGGGCAGCTATTCCCTGATTAAGAAAACACTAGGAGCTGCCATGTACAAATAATTCAGACTGATCTAATGATTTGAAAAGAAAAATATTAACAAGAAGCTAGATGGCAGGCAGCAGGCAATCTTTCCTGATGTCATCACTTGCCTCTGTAGTAAACGGCAAAGTTATAATGGACTTATAATGCAGACAGATAACATTAGAATCACATTTTTTAGTCCAGAGAAGGGGCTCCAAAATACTGGTAGCTCAGTGAGACACCTTGACTTACTTGCAGTTGTGCTCTATATTTAACCACCCTCACAGATAGCTGTATTTTGCCTTTTAAGTCTGGATTCTGATGTGGATTCTGATTTATTATCCTGTAAAAAGCAGGGACTTTATTGAACATGACAGTATTTTTCATTCCAGTCAACTTCCTAGAGGACTTTCTGTTCTCTTGAGAAAGGTTCCCAGTGCTGGTGACCAGCATTTGAAATTTGGTAACCAACTGTGCGGTACTTTTTCAGTGCTTTTTCACTGTGGTTTAATCTCATTATAAACTCAGTGGTAAAATTCCCTGGTCAGCATTAAGCACCAACTCCTGCAGTTCAGATCACAGAAGCAGTCAATGCTCCCTGTTCTTGCAAGTGGAAGGGATTGACTTGTGATAATACTCACAGCTTTTTCTCTTCTGTTCTCCTCATCCTATCATAAATCTTTTCCTTAGAAGTGTTCCACTTCTACTTCACTACATATTGTGGCATTTGTGCTTTTGGAAAGGTGTTCAGCTCTCTTTGCAACCATTCTTCAAAGCAGACTGCAGATATAAATTCTTCCCCTTAGCTTTTGTTACACCTTTTATTTTACTTCTTCAAGAAATTAGAAATGTTTTCTTGCTATTGTTCATTTGGAGACGACCTTGGTTCCTGACTTGTTTATTCAATAAATGCTTTCTTCTTTGCCCTATTTTTAGTATAGTTTAGTGAGTCCTATTTTTAGCTGTCCTTCATAAAACAGGGATCAGCCTCTTTATTTTTAGTATTATTTTCCATCTAAGTTGTCTGGTTATATTTAAAAATTAAATAGCTGTTCTTTTGACCATTTAGATTTTACTTCCCCTGCTGTCATCATCTATCATTTTTATTACATTCTTTTAGATTGTGGGAGGCTTGCTTTCAGCATCTGAATCTGGTTTTGAACTACCTCCTGCCTTCAGAGTGAAGCACTCATTGAAGCTAATGGCACTGCACAGAAGTGTTGGAGGTTTAATGTAGCACAACTATGTTTCCTTCCTTTCCCTCTTCATTAATGTTTCAAATGTGGTAATTCTAATTTAAATCTATGCCAAGATTCTGATGGGAGGGGGAAGGGAAGATAGGTACTTTCTACACTCATCTGTTCCTTGAAATCTTTAAAATGCAACATACATAAGCCTCGAATAGCAAAAGTCGCATCATTGTGGATCAGAGTTTTAGTCACTGATCATGCCAAGGGCCTTAATGAAAAAAGGGCAACATTTCCACACCGTGCTTTTCCTTTAAGGGATATGTCTGGCAGGGTCTGCATCACGAATATGCCAATTCATAGGAATAACATGTTTCCCCACATAGAATCATAGGATGGTTTGGGTTGGAAAGGACCTCAATATCATCTAGTTCCAACCCCCCTGCCATTGCCTGGGACACATGTTTTATCAGATGTACCATTACAGCCATACAAACGTATCAACTGTTTACTGTGGGTTTTTTTGCTATATTGTTCAGGTCATCTACTGTATTTTCTTTTTGTAATTTCTTCCTTGTAGGAGATGGTAACTGAAGCAATTACAAGCCTACAGTTCATGACAGTTAGTGCAGATTTATACATTATTTTACATTGACTGGTAATTGTTCTAAATTCTGCCTGGTGTTCTTTGAACCAAGAAGGCACCTGAATAATTGGTTTTCTCTAGCTCTATCAAACAGCTAAATTGTTTCCTCCTTTCAGTGGATTTTTTTTTTTTTTTAATAAAAAATAGAAGCAAAAGAGGTTTTTGAGGTCTTAGTTTCTGTAGGCTGTACTGTACAGAACATGCCAGATCTACGTTTGGTTTAATCTCAAGGAAAAAATGGGGAAAACAGAAAGTGTTACAAAATGGTAGAAAAGATTAGATTATACTACGTAACATTAACTGAGAAGATGCCTTTGAATATCAGTGGTAATTATCCACATTAAATGCTTTTTCTCAAACTGTATGGTATATATTTAGCTCATAAAGAAAAGTAAAAGTCCAGCAGTTTTAGTTGCCTTTAAACTAGTCTGTAGCAGAGGAAATAAGTAAGAAAAGTATAACCGTATGTGTTTCATATGTGCATACTCACACTCCTGTTTGGTTTACCACTCGGTAAGTACACAGCTGTCAACTGGATGACCCGGGGAATTACAGAGCAGTCAGTCTCACCTCTGTGCCTGGCAAAATCTTGGAGCAGATTCTCCTGGAAGGCATGCTAAGGCACATGAAAAACAAGGAGGTGGTTGGTGACAGCCAGCATGGCTTCACTAAGGGGAAATCCTGCCTGACCAATCTGGTGGCCTTCTATGATGGGGCTACGGAACTGATGGACAGGGGCAGAGCAGTTGATGTCATCTACCTGGATTTGTGCAAAGCATCCAACACTGTCCCACACAGCATCCTTGTCTCTAAATTGGAGAGACATCAATTTGATGGGTGGACCACTCGGTGCATAAAGAACTGGCTGGATGGCTGCACACAAAGAGTTGTGGTCAATGGCTCGATGTCCGGCTGGAGATCAGTAACGAGTGGTGTCCCTCAGGGATCAGTGTTGGGACCAGTCTTGTTCAACGTCTTTGTCGGTGACATGGACAGTGGGATTGAGTGCGCCCTCAGCAAGTTTGCCGATGACACCAAGCTGTGTGGTTCAGCTGATACGCCGGAGGGAAGGGATGCCATCCAGAGGGACCTCAACACGCTTGTGAGGCGGGCTGATGCCAACCTGATGAAGTTTAACCATGCCAAGTGCAAGGTCCTACACCTGGGTCAGAGCAATCCCAGGCACAGCTACAGGTTGGGCAGAGAAGAGATTCAGAGCAGCCCTGCAGAGAAGGACTTGGGGGTGTTGGTCGATGAGAAAATGAACATGAGCCAGCTTCAGTGTGCGCTCACAGCCCAGAAAGCCAACCGTATCCTGGGCTGCATCAAAAGGAGCGTGACCAGCAGGTCGAAGGAGGTGATCCTGCCCCTCTACTCTGCTCTCGTGAGACCTCACTTGGAGTATTGTGTGCAGTTCTGGTGTCCTCAACATAAAAAGGCCCTGGAACTGTTGGAACAAGACCAGAGGAGGGCCACGAGGATGATCAGGGGACTGCAGCACCTCCCATATGAAGACAGGCTGAGAAAGTTGGGGCTGTTCAGCCTGGAGAAGAGAAGGCTGCGTGGAGACCTCATAGCAGCCTTGCAGTATCTGAAAGGGGCCTACAAGGATGCTGGGGATGGACTATTCATCAGGGACTGTAGTGATAGGACAAGGGGTAATGGGTTCAAACTTAAACAGGGGAAGTTTAGATTGGATATAAGGCAGAAATTCTTTACTGTGAGGGTGGTGAGGCACTGGAATGGGTTGCCCAGGGAGGTTGTGAATGCTCCATCCCTGGCGGTGTTGAAGGCCAGGTTGGATGAGGCCTTGGGTGGCATGGTTTAGTGTGGGGTGTCCCTGCCCACGGCAGGGGGGTTGGAACTTGATGATCTTAAGGTCCTTTCCAACCCTAACTATTCTGTGATTCTAACTGGACTCCTCTGATGACTGCTGTAAAGTTTGTTTTCTACTCAGCTGGAAGATGAAGCTCTGAAATGCAACCCTGTGTGGAGCGAGCCAGGGTGGCAGTGAGAGCACATCACAGGATATCAGTTTGGGCAAGGGCAGGATGTTAGAGACAAGGCAGTGGGGTTGCACTATTGTATCTTTCTAGAGCACACGCAGAAAAGCAGGCTGTGCCAGGGTGTGTGGCTACGTGAGGTTGTTTTCTGTCACCAGCATCCAGTCTGGGATTGACTTGTTTGTCAGGGCTGGGAAAGGGTGGAAGTGACAATTTCAAGCCATCCAGCTGGGCTTTCAGAAGGAAGCACAAGTAAAAATGTTCCCTCCCGTGTCACAAAAGACGTTCCTACTTTTGTCAAGGAGCAAATTTCCAGAGCTGGTCTCAGGCAGACTTGTTTTCATGAGGATCTGATTAAGGAAAGCTAAGTGTTTCCTTGTCTTGTAAAGGTTTGAACTTAAATACACTGAACTAAATTTCTTTCACTGACTAAATCAGTAGGTGTAGGGAGGCATGAACCAGTCTCTGTGACATCTGCTTAAATGACACTGCTTTGAGGCAACACTGGCTTGCTTTCTTCAAGCTGACTCTTCCAATGCTCCAATTTTCCCAATCTTTTTCAAACTCTTCCCTAGAGTCAAAGACAAGTCCCATTTCTTCCATAGACCTTAAACCTCTCCCTTGACTGTCTGTGAAGGAGCCAAGAGAGACTTCTGCTGAGATTTCACTGTCACCACTGGCTTCCATAGAGAGAGGTGATACATGCCATCTTTTTGGAGGGAGACTTCATGATGGCTGCCTTCCCCTTACCCCAGGCTTGCTCTCTGCCAATATGGTAAGTGGGAGGTAATGGTATATGCAATACCCTGAGCTCCTCCAGGAGAAGCTCACGATAGTTGAGATGTGGTGGGGTCACCCGTCCCACCTAATTTCAGCACCAACGAAAAGAACAAAGGCTTCTCTTCATCACAGCCAAACATTTGGTGACAGTCTGTGTTTCATGACTCCTGCTACACTGCTGTCAGCAGGAACCCCTTCACCTCTCATAATAAAGGACTTTTTTCCTGGGTGAGGCAGCAGCAGCTCAAGACTTCTAATCCCTGCTGAGCTCGCTGTTCAAATGACTCTTCAGTGCTGCTTCTCTGGAGTTCAAAATCATACTCAGAGCTATATACAAAAATGCTTTTTTTAGGAGAAAGGCATTTTCTCTCTGTTTAAGATCCAAGCTTTTGAAAGCATTCAACTAATTTCCTATTTCTTAGGCAATTTAACTGCAACAAAAAGATTCAATATTGGATGACTCATTACAGGATTTAGACCCATATCCAGAGCTCATTCAGACTTTTACTCTTGAATGTCCTTCATTGCAAGGTGTATCAGTTATTTTAGACCTGGAGCTGCCTGTGCTTCTCATAATTTATTTTTCCATTCATCTCTGCTCTTCAAAATTATTTAGATGGGAATAAACATGAAAACTCAATGGATAGTAAGAGTCACATACTGCAGTCCAGGGATTCTCTTTGATGCAAGAAGCTTTCTCCCTGCAAGATCTTTTGTAGCAAAAGATCTGTTGATTGTGACCTCAATATCTGACCTGTACTGGAGAAATGAATTTGCTTTTATATCATGTTCTCTACCTCATTTGGGACTTCTTTTGTATACTGGTATCAAAACCATACCATTCACCTTGGATTCCCCCTCAAGAAGGAAAATCTTTTTGAGATCTTCAGAAGTTTAATTTCGGTTTGAAAATACAAAGAATTTGCATTTTAAAATGAAAATATAAAATATTTCTAGAACTTCAAATGAAATCTCAGGGGATCTCCTTCCTTTGATGCTGAGATTCAAAAAGAGGTCACTGCCATGTGGTCCCACAAGCATATCAGTTCATAAAAGCTGATTTCTAAAGGGCTTGAGTTCCCAAGTGTGTGTGTGTATTCTAAAAATAGGATTTCAAACTAGCAGATGTGAAGAAGCAAGCAGGGAGTATTATAGTTTCAAAACATGAGAAAGAGGGTGTTGGGAGTAAAGAAGGATAGGGGTGCTCTCAGTTAAAATGGATGCAAAAAAATACATGCTGATATTTTAGTGGGAGATGAACATGTAGTGTCAGGTGCTGCCAGGAACCTGAGAGGGGAAGGGATGGAACCAGCCTGCTGTCCTCATCACTGTGTCTCTGGTCCATATCTCACACCTGCATCCAGACAGAAGACAGCAGTAAGGGGAGCTACGATGGAATAGCACAGAGCTGGAAGAGGGACAGGTGTGTAGCAAGAGTTGTGGTATTGCTAAGTCTGTCCTTTGAGCCGTTTAGGGTGCCACCATAGGAACATTTCAGTAACTCAGACTCCTACAGCCACCACTGAACTTATTGTGTGCTGGGAAACCTGACCAAAGGCTTCAGAAGTCTTGTCACCAGGGATACGACACAAGACACGGCATGATTGCTCTCCCATTTTGGAGCAAGCAAGGCAAGACATTAATTCCAGAAGTAGAGCTGAAGTCAGCATCTTTCCAGTCAGAGTTTATTCTTCTGACCTTATTTCCCCTAGATGTTCATTCCCCAGCAGGTGCATGGAAATAAGGTGGAAAATATGCTGTAAGCGTGCCCACTGAGTATTTTCCATTAAAGCACAGTTTCATTAGAAATGTATTGGTTCATTGAGCTGCACAGCCTTTGTTCAAAATCTCTCAGGTTGATGATGATTCATGACCAAGGATGTTTAGATTTGCACTTCAAAGGCACGAAGGGCAAACAGATGCAATGTACTGAGCAACCTTCAGCCCATGCTGTGGCACTAGGACATCACTTTGCAAACCTGCAACGCTTCTTCACAAATACAAGTGGGCAAATACCAGACAACTAAGGTATATTTTTCAATGGGCTAATGGCTAGGAAGTAAAAGAAAAAGGAAACGCAAGGAGGATGGGAGATGGAGACTAATTTCTCTTTTCCCCCGTTCATTTTCCCACCACCTGTGTCACATGTGGCTCAGTGGAGATGACCTGTGTTTGCATCCTGATGATGCAGGGCCAATGAGACACATGCTTCTGTGATTGGAAGTGTGTCACCAAAAAAAGTCTTGACCAAGCACAAACATAAGTTTAAAATGGCAGTGCCCCGGTGCTTGCTTCTAAACCCCTTGATTTCAGCTGCCAGCTGGTTCCCAGGCTTGTACAGCCGAGAGGCTCCAAAGGTCACCAGCTGCCTTTAATGAATGAACATATTAGTTCAGTAAATCCCCATCAAAGCTACGCAGGAGAGGTCTCTTGACTTTACATTATTTGATTGTATTTAATATTCTGTTAATTTGCCAGACGCTTTCTTAGAGTTTTAACAGTTCTGCTGCAGTAAAAATCAATGCTGCTCCTGGAGCTGATGGCCTATTTCAGTGTTGTCCTGTGGAAAACAATCTCACATCATCAACAGTTTAATTTGCTGAAGACCTTCAAATAGATTCATTTAACAAGTACTCACTGGCACTGAATATAAGGATATATTAAAAGGCTTTCAAATAAAAATGCCTGAGAAAAAGTCCAGGCAAACTGATGCATTGAGACCTAGGAATGAATAAGTAATAAGGGATAATATTTAGGGTTTGGAAGCTGGAAAGATGAGTCAGATCTTAGTAGAAAAAGCCAAGAAGGTCAGGGAAAGAGAGAGAAGGAGGTTCAGCTGGGAAGCTGTAGCTTTCTCTCCCTCAGTTCTGGAGTGGTCTGGTCCCAGTTGAGTTACTTGTCTCCAGCCCACATGATTTCTTTCTTACTTGCTCAGGGCCTTAGCCAAGGGCTGGTTTGACCATTGTGTAGTTCATAGCGCCACCTGGATACCCTGCAGCCTTTTAAACTTGCCTCCCTCTAGTTTTTCATATCTGTTCTGGCATCAGCTTCTCCTGTACAATTGCAACCTCACTGAAGCGAGAGCAATTTGGGCTACAGTGGAAATCCACGTAATCCATCAAAAATCTTATTCAGATATAGAAAGAACCAATTTCTGTTCAATGAGATCTGACGCTGGACTTCAATAATACTGTAAGAGAGTCTGCATTCCCAGCTTCTGTCCTTCACTCCTTCTTTCTAGTTCTTTATTTTTACTGTCCTTTATCCATCCCTCAAGTCTGTTTTTTCTTTGATTGATTGCCCAGTCTCTTTATTTACCTTCCTCTCTTTTCCACATATAAGAACCCTTCCTTTTGCTGTTTCTTTTATGCCTTACATTATCTTTCTCTTTCCTTCCCCCCCCCCCTCTTTCTCTACTTTTTATCATTTTTACTGTCATGTTTTTCTTTCCTTCCCTCCTTCCTTCCCTCACCACTTTTAGGGCTCAGTTGTGGCCATTGGTGATGCTAAAGTAGATCCACAAGTGGCTGACAGTCTTGCAGGGAGGGGATTTGTTGCAATCTTCCCCCTAGCTCAGCCTGAGGGCAGAAACCCCTGTTGTTCCCATTTCTTCCCATCACTTCCTCGGGGAAAGCTGAGCAGATGCTGGGCTAGGTGCCTCTGGGGCCACCTTCCAGCCTGAGCAGCGCTCACATTGAAGAAACACTCATTGCTTTGTCCTTGGATGTGTCCTTGGGTGTAGGGCACAGCACTAAATGCTGAATGCAAAGCTGCAACTAAGGGCATGTGGGCAGCTAGAGCTTATGCTGATACTTAGACCTCTAGTGAATTGATTTTAGTGCTAAAGGGTGCTGTGAGGATTTTGCACCTGTCCACAGGTACTATTGTGTCTTTGGGAAGAGGATCTGTACTGGAAGAGCTGATTTAAAACTTTTCTTCTCCTGCAGTCAAGATCAAATATCTTGTAACAGGGAAGATTTCTTGCCTAAGGGGTTTGACTGTGTCCTGCTAATAACTACTCCCTGAATAGATTTTAACATATTTTTTCTTGTTCATTTAAAATTGGTATTTCAAAGTTTCCTTTAAATGCATTTAGACATTTCCCAGGATGATCAATTACCTCAATTCATGCAACGTTCTCATGCGTAAGCATTCCCTATGATGGCAATAAATGAAATTCAGTAATAAACTCTCATAAATTTATTAAGGTCCCACAGCCACAGATCACCACTGTCAGTTCATATAATGCTTCCCTAGTTACTTAAAAGCTATATTACATGCTATTACATTTATAATCCCACTTAATATTAGTCCACTTAAAAACCTCTCAAACAGTTGGAACTGAATTTACAGTCTCTCATCAGTGCCTTTCTGAGGTTTATTGCAACATTTCCTCTCTAAATGTTTTTGTGGTCTGAGAAAGGATTATTCTCATTGAAGTGTGATAAGCTTCACTGAGCTACTCACTTATTTCTCCTCTATTTATCTCTCTCTTTTTTTTCCCCTCTCAGGTCAGACCCCCCTCATTTCTTCTGTATTCTGCTCTAAGCTAACCCCTCCTGTGCAGAAGACAACCTTAGGCCTTGGTTGTAAATCTTCAATGAAAACATCCATAGATCCTGCACACTGCTTGCATAACTTCCAGGAATGTCATTGCCTTGGTAGCATTAGCTGCTGTTATCTTGTAAAATAAACCTTACATCCCTGCTTTCCACTGACTATTCCTAAAAATACATAGCAGTCTGTATCTGTGCCATCAGGTCTCCCCTCTTTTATAATTTCATTTCCCCCTGTTTATTCTCAACATCTCTCCCTAACGGCCCCACATTCACACGGGTCAGGCATCCTGACAGACCAGGGCGTGAGTTTCCAGACTGAAATACAAGACCAGTTCTCATAAAGCGTTGTTGGCTAAGTTCAGATAGGCTTTGTGTACAAACCACAGTGAACCGGAACTATTGGTTTGTGCTGTCACTCTGAGACTGAGATCAGAGGGCTTCTGAACTTGCCAGGTGGGGCATGACATGGCTTTTGTCATGCTTTCTGCAGCCAGCTTATGCAGGAAATGTCTGTCAGAGCTCCCTGTCTGAGCCGTTTCCTGGGCAAGTACAGAACTTCTCACATTTATGCTGATTTTTCTCTCCGTAATGCAGTGTATCAGTATTATATTGTAACTGTAGCAGTCCAATAACATTACAACATCATGATTTGCAAGGATTTTTGTAGGAAATCCTAATGAACCTTGCATTTGCCAAGAGCCTGAATGCAGATAGAGGATCTGCTTGCTGAGGGCCAAGAAAGAGAATAGATGTTCTCATCCTGCCCCCAGCTTTTCACCCGTGACACTGCACTAGGCTGCAAGGACATGGGCTTCCCAGCTTTCACAGGCCTTGCTGTGGGGTCAGCCCCACAGCTGGATAGCCTCTCCCAGGCTGCTGCTGTCTGAGACCTGACTCTTCTTACCACGTACCTGACTTTGTTATGAAATAAGGCTTTACTGGTGAAATGTTCCAGCTTTCGAGGAAACGCAGGAACACATTGTACGTGGTGCACAGATGGGGAAACAACAGCCTGGCAGGCTGGCAGAGAATGCAAGCACTGCTGTGTGATCGATACCAGCCTGAGATTTTGCAGCTCTGCTCGGGAAGGGGCAGGCAGAAAGCCTCAAAAATCACCAGGATAGAGCCTTTTTCATTAGCACTGTTAAGGTCAAAACATGGTTTTCTGTTTCTATAGCTGTGTGGAGTTTTAATTAGGGCTTTGTTGCCAGAGCATTTTTCCTCCCTCACTTGATGCAATAGGCTCCAAGATAGATTTTTCATATTCCTTGACAAATGAAATGGTGCCTTGATGAGATAAAACAAAAGGGAAAAACCATCTTTTTCAGCAGAAGAAAACCAGCCTGATGATTAATCTCTGCCACTAGCACAGTCACTCAGGTGCAGACACAGACAGCTGCCTCTGGGCGATGCTACGTGGCCATCCAGCAGACAGCTGACGTGCTTTTAAAGTGGTGTTGCCTCTCAACCCCCAGCTGTAGGCAGCTGCCCTTCTGCTGGAGGTTATGGCCTGCTGCAGGGAAATAGGCAAATGGGAACTAAATGCATTTCCCACTTAGTTGCTTCCGTACAAAATCTCTCTGTTTAGCTAAAAAAACGATAGTAAAGGAGTGTTCATTTGAGACTTCAAGGAGGCTTGGTGATATGCTTTGCTCTCCCAGCCCTGCTGCATATGCAGTACTCGCATATGCAGTACTCTCTGGCAGAGAGGCCAAACATGCTGCTGAGGCTGGGATCACACCAAGTCCTCCACAGTTTGCTGCAGAAGGTGGTCCTGCAGCCTCACTTGCCATGTTTGATCCTGCGGAGATGCTTCTGTTCCCACCTGGCTTGGTCCAGCTCCATGAGCAGCAAGCTGGGCTGGACATTCTGCCATTTGCTTCGAAGTCGACAGAGTCAGCACAGCCTGCCTCTCTGATCTTTGTTTTGGAGGAGGTGAGGAGTAATCTGTATTGCCACACAGAATCACTTGTAACCTGTTTATTGACAGAATTGTGCTGGATCAAAAGGTAAACCTTTTCTGTATAACTAAGCTGTTGCAATTTCCTGAAACCCCTTTGCATGCTTTCCTCACCTAGATTTAAATGAGATGGGTGATGATAAATCTGTGATCTCTTTGTTTTGTCTTTGTGGAAGCTACAGAAGGGATTATTTTCTTTTCAGCACTTCTTTTTTTTTTTTTTTGGCCTTGGTATGATTGTGCTGAGGCTTCGAACAGCTGAGTTGCCTGGAAATTCATATTTCCCCAGAAGAACCATTTGGCTTGTCTGCTGAAGGCAGACAGTGCAAGCTGGCACACTTACAAAAGAGAAATCTTATTTTACCAGCAGAAACTCTGTCTTTCATTCAACCTGGAACAGCAGACAGGAAACCGAGGGACTGTTCAAGAAGCAATTCCAGGCAAATTACGATCTGAAATCAGCTTTGAAAGGACTGTGATGGAAAGCACCTGTCATTTCTTGAGGTTTAACATTGCCATCCCCTCTCCCCCCACCTCCTTTTTTTTCTAGAATGTTTAGTTATAGAAAGAAACCAATCTTCATTTAGGAGGAAAGTGCATTGATGCAGTTTTGTGTCTTTCAGCTTGTTTTCCTCTCCGATTTGTGATCTTCTAAAAGGGCACTTTCCATTACTTCGGTGAGGTGATGTGTTCCATATTCGAAGTTTGTGCCATTTTGGTACCTCAGTGATGTCCGTGGCTTAGAAGAATTTGCTTTTTCATAAAGTGTTATAGCTGAAATAGGATTTTTTTCTTTTTGTCAAAAGAGATTCTTTTGTTCCTTTAACAAAGCATTTTATTTTAATGTGAGATCATCTGCTTGATTCTCTAACACCTTTGTTTCTACTGAATGGAGGACTGTGCCTTGTGGGTACACTTCTCGCGAGGGAACAAGTCTCAGGCAGCAGAAGGCACAAAGGAGTAACACTGGTTAAACAGTCCCGGTTTCCTCCCAGTTGGTGATATTGGAGAAGAAAGCAAATGCATTACATGTGCTGAATGCTGTGCCTTTGTGTGTGTGTGTGCCTTTTACCAGTTTATAATATGCCAAAATTTGGAGGAAACTGTACAAGCGTTTGAAAAGTGAGGACTGAGACAGCAACTGCAGTGCACCCACATCCAGGTGGTATTATTCTCCACCAGGAGATCAGTTCTACAGTTTGGCTTTACAGTCTTTTATTACAATAAAAGTCCTGAGGATTCTGAGTGGGGATGTAGTTTTTGACATGAGCATGCTAGCTGAGGCTGCAGAGTCCATCCTGCTCATAACAGGAAGGTGCTGTTGTGATGACCCTCCTGTCAAGGTGGATGTCCTTGAATGCATGTCCTACTGCAGTGACTTTGCTGTGCAGAAGACAGGCCAGATGGTCTGTCTCTGGGCCACGGATTGGTCACCCCAGTTCAGAGCAGCTGCACTGCTGGACTCATCTGGTTCCTCTTCAGCATCTGAGAGAGCTCAGCATCTCACACAGCTCTTCTGTTACAGTATTGCTCATGATGCTGATGTCTGAAATCATCTTATGGGAGCATAGTGAAGACCATAATTAAATACAAAAGCAACCATACTGTGTAAATCTGAAGGTCCACCCAGCATCCTGCCTCCAGATGTGACCAGCAACAGGTGCTTATGAAAGAGCACAAAAAGCAGGGAGAATGCAAAGTGATACTTTCCCTGCTACTGACTTTTTTAGAGGCTTCCTGAGCCAGAGGTTGCATCTAGACAGTCCTGTTCCTTTACCACTGGTGGACATTCATGGTCGCATGAATTTGTCTGATCCCTTTTTTAATTCAGTTTCACAATTAGCCTCTGCAACTTCCATGGGCAGTTAGTTTCATGGCTTAATTAGATGTTATGAGAAAAGGTATTTCTTTCTCTTTGTTTTAAACCTGATGACTGATAATTGGGGTGCCTTCTAATTTTCATAGTGGGTGAAAGATTGAGTAATTGTTCCCTGTTTACTTCAGTTATCATTATAAACCGCTGTTCCCTCCCCTCTCAGCTGTCTCCCCTTTTCAGCTGAAGAGTCCAAGTCTAATTAGTCTGTTCTCATTTCAGCAAGGCTGAAATCCAGCTCAAAATAATTGCTAAGTGTAATCCTAGAACACTTGTCCAAATCATACCTACAAACCTTTGAAGGTTATTGTGCTACTTAGAAAACTAATAGACATCTTTATAAGACCTGCTATGAACACAAAAGGCACATACAGGGTACTCAGAGCAGAAGGATAAACCAATAAATACATAACATTTTTTCTCATAATGTCGGTTTTGGTCAGCTATAATGTGAAACTGAATGTTCTGGTGAAGATTCGGTGCTTTTGTGAATTGAGGAAACTTGCATCTGGCACAGAAATGCCTGAGAAGACGTCAAGTAATATATGCTTCAGTTCTCATTTCTTCAGAACTGGTAAAATTAGGAAAGACAGGACTTCAATTGGCAAAGTTAAACAGTGGGAGTTCTGTGGTGATCTGTTGTTTCCTGGCATGGTTAAGTCCGGCTGCCAAGGAATGGATTGGGTCATTGCACATCAAGAGCAAAGATGCTTTGAAAGGCATTTAGAAGTACCTGAACGTAATTTAAAGCTGTCAAGATTATGTAAAATTATATTAGTAAATGAACCACGGATAGCAAAATGGATGGTTTAGGTATGCTTCATTTGAACTAGATGAATATTGAAATCCAACCTGGCTTTGGCTAAGTCACAAAGAAGATTGTTCTGTCCTTTCATTATATTCTTCTCAATATCTGGGCAGATTTCAAATGAGGTTGACTTTTTCCCAGATTTCACACATAATCGTGGCACTGCAAAGCACTATATATTCAAAATAATCTCATCAGCCACAACACCTCTTTGATCAATATTATGTACAAAATTCTGTGCAAAACCTCAGCAGTGTCTTTGTTCGGAAGCCACTTTTCCACCTGACAGTAGTTGTCTCCTACCTCCCATACACATAAACTGTGTTTTCACTTTCCTGGTGGCTGTTGGAGAGCCAGAAGTTTGGGTTGCTGAGGGCACTCGCAGGGCACTGGCAATTTGACCTCCTGGGCTTGTGGTCCACCTCAGTGTCGACTGTTCCCTTCCAGTTTGTAGAAACTTTGGAAATACTAGGGAACTGGAGGAAAATCAGCTTTTGAAGCATCTAAATCTTGTGTGAAATAAAACTGTCTAGTTTTACTCAGCTGTAATTATAAGGCAGATTTCAACTGAGCATTTTATGATGTGCAGAAATTTAATAACCTTTATAAACCAGATATTTATGTTCTGTGATGAGTCCCAAAGTTTCAGAAGACTTTTAAACTTAGAATATGAGCGTTGTCCAGGCTGTGTAAGGGGGATAGAGGGAAACTTCTGGATGGACATATGGTATCTTAAAAAGAAAATGCAAGCTGAACATTTAGCTATGTAAAGAAAGACCACAGGCAAAGATTGTCAAAATAAGCAAAAATCAAAGGTGTGCCATTTACAAACCCTGCTGACTAATGAATGTTCAGATCTTGCAGCTTTACATGTGTAAAAACAGAACGTGAGAACACAAACAGCACCTGAAGAGTGATGGCTTTGTACTTGCTCCTCTTTGGCCTCCCATCCACAGATGGAAAGCCCGGGTAGCAAGGAGTGGAGTGGCCCATCTGTCAGTGTCCTGACTTTGTTCCCAGAGGTGCTTACTCCTGGACACCTGGAGCAGGTAGGCATCTTTCAGGTAGCTTCTTTATTCTGAAGACAACCCTTGGTAGACCTAACCTCAGTGCTTGTAGTTAAAAAGAAACACAACAGAAAAAGGACATACTTCCTTGCCGTATTTCCCCTTCATTGTCTTACACAAATCAAGCGCATCGTCATCCAGCCAAGTGTGAATTCTCTCCTAGCTAGTCAGCAGTGTTTGGAAAAATCTTACTACAGCCAGCAACTTTTAAATGGCTTAGTATTTTCCACATTATGAAGGTTATTTGTCCAGTGACTACCACCTGCCTCCTCCTTATCCTTCTTCTAAACTAACAAAAACATAGCTATTAATACATTCAAGAAACCTGGCAGTCCTTCCTGGATCTTTAAGAGATATCATGCTACTTGGCATGGAAAATTGATCCTGAAACTGAAAGAAAACTCCCTAGTGCAGCAAAACCAATCATCCAAGTGTTTATTCAGCAACAAATTAAAAAGTAATTCAGACTTTGGGATAGAGCCTAAATCACTGTTTTGTTTTTTGCTTTTCTGAAAGCAATTTAATGTCCTCATTTATCTTAAAAAGTAACTAATAGTTACCTAAAAGTAATTTTTCTAACCTTCTTGTTCTGGAATTGGGATATATTTGAAGGCACACATTTAAGGATATCTAGATCCTAATGTATCATTGGTGGTGGGATTTTCAGTCACCTTTAGGTTTCAGAAGGCTGGCATGGGGAGCATCAGTTCTCCATGAGGCTAATCTCTTGCGTAACCTTCAGCTGAACACAAAAGCTACTTCTTGCAGGTAGCTGAAAACAAAAATCCTGAGGCTTCTGAAGTGCGGGGCTACTGGTGAATGACACATGAAATCAGGCAGAAACTCACCGTCCTTGAGCTTTCATCTATTTGTTCCTTAAGAGTGCAAAATGAATTTGCAGTGCAGCTCAGGATAAACAAGTTTTACAAGCATTAAACATGGGTGTAAGCAATTACCTGGACTGGGTGTTGGCAGGAAATAGATGCTGACGTGGCAGCAATTTCTTAACTCCTCCCTTCCTTTCTGCTCACCTGGGTGTTGAGGAACAAATTGGGATACATCATTAGCTCGCTCCAAGCCCTATGGAAACACTTTCTATCTTGTACTCTATCTTCCATCTTGTGATGCTGTATTATGGAGCTGGTGACCTGCTCCCTGAATCTCTGTTTTGTTTTTCACATTCAGAGAATTACAGGTATGTTGCATGGTATAGCTACTGAGTAAAGCAATAAGGGAGAAAAGAATGAAAGCCAACACATAGAAGTAGGAAATACATCTGTCAGGGAGTACAGCCTTAATCCTCAACGGGATGTGCCTGAATTGATATTGGTAGTGCGAAATGTGTGTTTTTACATGTGTCTACGTGATTCCTGGTTGGTTTTATTTTATTCGTCTGTACAAATATGTTGTTTTCCCTGCAGCAGTGTGCCCTAGGTAGGTCTGATCCTCCAACAAGGAACAGAATTAGAGACAGTGGGGCTGTGCATATAGCAGCAGACATGCTGGGGAGATAGGATTGTTGTCAGCAGCGGCTCATAATGCAGCAGGGCAGCACTCAGAAATATCTGCAGAGTGCCAGGCCCTGAGAAAGCTGCTTCTACTATAACCTGAAGCAAGCAACAAGGTTTATTTTGGTCAGTCTGTGGCTCTTGTACTTAGAGATGATTCTGTAATTTTGGAAATGGGATATCTTCTTTATTAAAAAAAAAATCACACAACTGTTCACCAAGTATGCACAAAGGTGTAGAAATGGTAATGTGGAGCACAAAGTGCTGGAACATACAGCTTTTATATAGTGACCAGTTTGTGTATTAACAATCATAAACTTCCATGCACTGAGAGGCAGGTTTTCCTTGCTGTGCTCAGTGTAGATCTCACACAAGGAGACAAATAACATCTATTGATTCACCCATCTGGTAAGTAATAGATTTTTCAGGCAATATCCCTGAAGAGAAAAAGAAGAAATAAATGTCATTTATTGCTTGCTAAAGATGTAATGTGGAGACAGTAGATCCAGCAGACATTATTCTTTGTTTCTCTTTTCTAACAGCTATACACACATTAGTAGTTTAAGATTTGAGCTTTAGTGAATTGCATTTGCAGTATCTCATGTTTAACTCAATTACCCACTAATTAGACCTTCCATTATGATCAAAATCTCAGGAACTCCTATAAATATTTTAAAAAACCCAAAACCCAACAACTGAAACAGATTTCACTTTCTGTTTACATTATTTCAAACAAGTATCACAGGATAATTCAGTCACTGGAGAGAGTCAGTTGTATCTTAATATGAAATGCCAAAAACCTGCAATGATTTATCCACTGATGTGACAGAGGAAAATGGGAAATCAGCCTCACATCCATTTTAAAGGCTCTATGTAAAGGTTTGTCTGGTCTGGCCCATATCACAGTCACTGTACACCAGTGCTCCTCCACAGAGCTCATGACCCTGCTCCCACAGCAAAGACTTTTCTGGCTAGTGCAGATCATTCATTAGAGTGGGTCAATACTCTGACCTGTCACTTAAGTGAAGTGGGGCATCGCTTCCACTGCAGCTGAACTGATATATCCTTTCCTCATGGTATGCTGGGAGGCTGAGGATCCTGCATGAGGAGGTGGCTCACCTCTACAGGCAGAGACATCCACAAACAGCCCTAAGTTAGGCAGGGCAGAAGCTTTGAGGACTGCGGCCTCTCTGCTGCCAGTGTTTGCAGGGGTGGCTCCCACATTGCACACCACATTGCAGGGAGGCAGTGTGCAACTGCCCAGCCTTCTTTCCCTGCCTTCCTACCCCAGTTCACCTCTCCCTGTGTTCAGCTCAGCAAAGACCCATCTTCCAAGAAGGTCACTGGGGCTGGTCCACCCAAGAAACTGAAAATAATTTAATCACTAGCTTTTCAAGGAACTTCCCTTTGAAAATGGCTTTGTTTACATACAACTGCTGCTTATGCTCAAAATGTACAAGCTGAAAAGGAGCATTTCTCTGCAGCAAGCTCTGGCTGAGAATTTACTTTCTTCCTTTGCAGATCCCTCTGGATCTACTCCATTTCCTCCTGCTCATTGTGCAATTAAGAACTGTGTTCCTTCAATCCAGAACTGAGGCCACGGTGGACAGGCACTTCATTCCTCTCGTGTCTGTTGTAATGGCAAGTCCCCACATTTATTCCCCCAGTGCATTGCTGTACTGCGCTGGTGAGAAAGTCACTACCCTTCTCAGGGAATATCTGCATGGCATGGCATGCAGTTGTCAAAGGCCTGAAAAGATAAAAAGCTGTTACTTTTGAAACAAGAAAAAGAAATGGGAAAGCAGTTTCTGGAAGCTGCAGCAGTTTCCTCAAGGACAGCTGTAAATGGCTCTTAGTGCATACAAATAGAAGCCAGTGACGATGATGAGAAAGCCACAAATAAACAAGTCAACAACAATGCCAAAGAAAGGTATTCTGCTGCCAAGAAAATATTTCTCATTAGCATAATTATTGCTTAACATTTAAACTCCAAATGCCACAAACAATTAAAAAGTTATGATATGCTTAAGTATTTTGTCATTTTTTGGCAAGAAAGCAGGCTTAGGGAGAGTGGAGTATGAATGCCATCTCTGCCTTGTTCTTTTAATCTCCCTCATTTGAGGAATCACCCTTTTG